>NC_135353.1:117175741-127175741 GCF_023851605.1 Tamandua tetradactyla
CTGTCAACCCTTCCCCGTTGGCATAGCAGTCTGACTTGGCTCTCTCCCTTTAGAAACACTAATAGCCTACTAGGAACCAAGGAAGTAGCTCAGAAAAGCTCAATTGTGGAATTAATTCACAAATTTGGACTGCTGATTACAGGCAAGCACAGATAAACCTGGGGCAAGCACAAAAGAAACTGGGATGTGTTTCTCCACCAGAGAGCTGGCAGGGTGAATTGAAAACAACAACACAGGTTTTTGGAATCGTATGAGGGCTGAACACGGAAAACGGCTGGGCCTCAAGAAAAGGAGCACACAGAGCTGGGTACCAGCTCTGACCCTTGATGGAAGCCCAGAGGGCTGGGGAATGGCTCTGAAAAGGACTTTTTTTCTCTCCACTTTTTTCCACTTTAACAGCCCGTTGGATAGACCTGCAAGCATTTTCAGGCTGAAGCATTGCCCCAGGTAAGAATTAAGGTATTTCTTGGGACAAATAACTAGTCAGACGAAGGAAATAATTACCTAAAGGCAGATCATTAAGCAGTCTCTACAGGAACAAGGTAAGGTAGTTCCGCCAAGCTCCAACTGTGGTTTTTTTTTTTTTAATCTTTTTATTCTATTTTTTAAATACCAAAAAACACAAAGCAAATGCAAACATTCCTATTTTGATCATCCCGTTCTACATATATAATCAGTAATTCACAATATCATCACATAGTTGCACATTCATCATCATGATCATTTCTTGGAATATTTGCATCTATTCAGAAAAAGAAATAAAAGAAAACAGAAAAAAATTTATACATACCATACCCCTTACCCCTCCCTTTCATTGATTACTAGCATTTCAAACTAAAGTTATTTTAACATTTCTTCCCCCTATTATTTATTTTTATTCCATATGTTCTACTTATCTGTTGACAAGGTAGAGAAAAGGAGCATCAGACACAAGGTTTTCACAATCACACAGTCACACTGTGAGTGCTATATCATTATACAATCATCTTCAAGAAACATGGCTACTGGAACACAGCTCCACATTTTCAGGCAGTTCCCTCCAGCCTCTCCATTACATCTTGACCAATTGTGGTGTTAGTGAACAATTTTGGGCTGCAAAAAAAAAAGATCCTGGCACAGATGAACCCAGAGCAAGCAGGAAAGGATTCTGAGGTCTCTCCCAACAGAGAAGAGGTAGAACCGATGGAAAAAAATAAAACAAAATAAAAAAAAATAATAATAAAGGTGAGGGTTTTGGGGCTGGCTGAGCTCAGGGTTCAGGGAAGGGGCTGTGCCCCAAGAAGGGAGCCACATACAGCCAGATACCAACTCTGGCTCTTGGCTGGCAAAACTTGGGGGACTGGGGACTGGCTCTAAAACGGGATCTCAATTTTTTAAAGAAAATTATTTAGTACCTTAGTAGAGAAAGCCTCAGGCATTTTGAAATATCAGCTGGACCCAGACAAGGCTAGTTAAGACAGGTCTGAGAAACAAAGTAACCAGTCAGGTGGGGTAGATAATTCCCTAAAGGGCATATCTTCCCCACCACCACCACTACCAAAGAGGGAAGGCAGGACCCAGATCAAGTGATGGCTTTCCTGCAGAGAATTCAGACCCAAGGCCTGGAAAACAGAAACAGGTAAAGCCTGTTTTCCATCTCAGTCACTATTTCAACCATGCCCCTGGCAGGGAGGGTCCGCTGAGAATTAAAGTCACTGCATCACTTTACACCAGTGGGGAGCTGCAGGCTGACAAGCGCCACCTGCTGGGCAGGATAAGAAAAGCACAGAGTTCAGAGGCTTTACAGGAAAGAATGACAATATGCTGGATTTCATCCTAAGGGTAACTTGATACTCATCACACCCTCCTCCTGAGAACCTGGGCCTGTCTGTTCGGGGAAAATCTGATTGGAGCCAATCATATCTAGGGAGACCCTCCTCCAAAGAGAAAAAAAGGTTCCAAAAGGCAGGACAAGAACCAGGAAAACAAGAGCTGAAAAATCCTGATCAGTTCAACAGAAACTATGCTAGAAAGTTTAGAATAAGTGGAAATAAGTGCCAAAGAACAGACAGCCAAAAAAAGCCAACTAACAAGAAAACCTTAGCTAAAAGAGGGAAAACTCTCTCAAAAACAAACTAATCAGGGAAATAAGATACTTAGACACCAGCAAATAATTGCAAGGCATACTAAAAATGAAGACATGACCCGGTCAAAGGAACAAACTCACATTTCAAACAAGACACAGGAGTTGAACAACAAATTAAAGATGTTCAAAGAAACATGCTGTGGTAGTTAGATTCAGCATACCTTATCTCAGCACTTGCAGCTCAGCCCAGGCCTTTGGAGATGCAGAAAGAAATCACCTCCGGGAAAGTTCTTGGAACCCAGAGGCCTGGAGAGAAGGCCAGCGGAGAGCATCCTGTGCCTTTCCGCGCAAGAAAGAACCTCAGCTGAAAGTTAGCTGTCTTTCCTCTAAACAACTAGCAAACCAGAACAGATTTTGTACCAGAGAGGGGGGCGCTGCTGCAGTTTGCAAATACCAGACATGTTGACACGGTTTTTTGGATGGCTAAGCGAAGCTTTAGAGGAACTGTGAAGAGAATGATGGAGAAGTCCTGGAGTGCTGGAAGAGACTGTTGGTGTAAATGGAACCACTGCCAATCTGGACAAAGAGGGACACAAAAGGGACAAATTGGAGTTTGCAGAGTGAGAACCATGGAAGCTCGGGAGGACCGCTTTTGCTGCTCAGATGTGGCCTCACTCTCCCTAAGCCCAACTCTGCAAGTGAAATCATTGCCCTCCTCCCTACGTGGGGCATGACATTCAAGGGTGAAAGTGTCCCTGGCAATGTGGGAGATGACTCCCAGGGATGAATCCAGACCTGGCACCATGGGATCAACAATTCCATCCTGACCAAAAGGGGGAAAGAAGTATAACTAATAGTATCAGTGGTTCAGAGTTCACATAGAACTGAGAGGCTACTCTGGAGGTCATTCTATGCAAGCTTCAGTTAGACATTACTACTTATCAAAGGTTCCAGGCACTAGGATAACTTTCCAGAAACCTACTACCTCCAGAAGGGTCCCTGGACCAGATAAGTCCTGAAACCTAGGGGGCCACCCTCGGCAGAACATCAGCTAATTCCATCTCCATTCCCCATATTATTGACAACCCCTTCTAACATGAAAAAGTTAGAATGGCCATAGCCCAAATACTCCTGAAGAGTGAGAGAAAGATCAAAACTGATGGAGTTATACAGAGGAGGTAACAAACGACTATGATTGCTGAATCATTGTATTTCTTTTAGCCTCTTACAGCAACTAGAAGTAAAATCCTAAAATTGTGGAATTGTAACCCATAGCAAACTCTAAAATCTGTTCTACAACCAATTGTTGTGCTGTGCTTTGAAATTTGTTGTTTTTGAATATATGCTATTTTTCACACAAAAAAACAAAAGTCGATTGTGATGATAAAAAAATTTATTCCTTCTAGCCTCCTATATTCTGGAGCAGCTAGAAGGAAAAATCTGAGGTGATAGTATTGTACCCCATAACAAACTCTGGGATCTGTCCTGTAACTACTTGTTGAGGAGTGCTTTGAAGACTATTGCTTTTTTCTTTCTTTCTTTGCTTTGTATACATGTTACATTATACAATTTTAAAAACTTAAAAAAAAAAGGGCAGCAAGGAATATTTTCCAAAATGAAGTACAGAGAAAAATATGCAAAATCTTCCCTAAAAGCAGCAAGTACCCAGGCAGAAAATATCAAAATCAACTGTTTGGAACCCGGGATAATGGGGAGGACATTTCAAGGGCCAGGTCAGTGAGGGATGAAGAGTCTGAAAAGGCATGGACAGAGACTACGTTTTCAACCCTGGGTCCTGGTGCCCAGCCCCCACCCTTGATGGAAACAGCAGCTGGCAGCCTTGTCTGGAGGATGGCTACACACTGGGGTAGCTCCACCACAAGCAAAGTGGGGGGACACTGTCCCATATTGACTCAGATTTTGGTGGTGAATTGAGGACACAGGAAACCTCAAGTTTCAGCCCTCCCTGGTCAGACATGGCCTGGGCTCCATGAGGTAAACTGCTTCTAAGCAAGATTAAGTCTCTGAACAGTGCCGCCTTCTGGGCAGGTCAGAAAGGGCAAGGGAATTACAGGGCTTTTCACATCCTCTCCAAACCTTTCCCAAGCCCATCAGAACGGTTTTACTTCCCCTGCACATGTACCTGGCCCTGTTTTGGCTGGGAAACATGGATGACCCGATTGTCAAATCAATGCCCTAATACAAACCCAGGTCTTTCTGGCTGGCAAAAAGCAAAGCGCCGCTAGGCTGGCTGCTGGCTGGTGAGTTGAAACTCTAAGTACCCCAGCCCAAGGTCTCACCACGCAGGAGCCTGGGAATTACCAGACACATTGTACCCACAGATGCGTATCAGTCAATGTACACAGTGCCTTCCCCTTAGCCCAAGACAAAACACAGAGCCCAGCCTGTCTCAAACACCCAAGAGTCTCAACCTATAAAAAGCAGAATGCAGCCTGTCTCGAACACACTCCTGGGAAAGGGGAAAGGGGGGCTGCATGAGAATTCTGTAAAGTTTCCAGCCTGCAGGGAATGGGAGTGGTCGCTGAAGAGCAGATCCTCCTTTCAGCAAAAAAGAAAATCGGGAGGCAAGGCACAGCACAGATTGTGAGTGTTATTTAGAAAATTCAGACCCCAAAAGCTGGAAAAAAGAAACAGTTAAGCCCACATTCAGCTTCAGCCTCTGTCTCAACCACACCCCTGGTAGGGACAGCATCTGCTGAGAATTAAAAGCAAAGTACCACATGAAACCTGTGGGGAACAGCAGGCTGACAAGTGCCATCTACTGGACAGTACAGTAAAAGCACAGAATTAAGAGTCCTCACAGAAAAGACTGGCATCCTGTAGGTCTCATCCCCAGGGAACCTTGATAAAGATTATACCCCCTTCCTGAGAGCTGGGCCTGTCTTGTTTGGGAAAATCTATCCTATCTGGAAAAAGCCTCCTCCTGGAATGAGAACTCCATGTAAAATTACAAGAGGTAGCAAAAGAACTGTTTAAAGTAAACAAAGACAAAAAACAAACAAACAGAACAACACAGAACATTCCCTGAGGAGGAAGAGGACAGAGACAGCTTTTTACTGGGGAGTGAAACAGTTGCACACACAAGCACACAAAAGGGCAATCTCAAATAAATTCCTTTTAGGCAGGGGAAGAATCAGAAAAACAAGGGCTGAAAAATTCTGATCAGCTAAATATAAGCTAGGCTAGAGATCTAGAATAAGGTGAACTGATTGTCAGTGAACAGTTAGAGGATGTTCTAGTTTGCTAGCTGCCAGAATGCAACACACCAGAGATGGATTGGCTTTTGACAAAAGGGTATTTATTTCATTAGTGCTTCAGAGGAAAGGCAGCTAACTTTCCACTGCGGTTCTTTCTTACATGGGAAGGCACAGGATGGTCTCTGCTGGCCTTCTCTCCAGGCCTCTGGGTTCCAACAACTTTCCCCGGGGTGATTTCTTTCTGCATCTCCAAAGGCCTGGCTGAGCTGCGAGTGCTGAGATGAGGTATGCCGAGCTGCTTGGGCTGTGCTACACTGAGTCTCTCATTTAAGCACCAGCCAATTAAGTCAAACATCATTCATTGCAGCAGGCACACCTCCTAGCTGACTGCAGATGTAATCAGCAACAGATGAGGTTCACGTACCATTGGCTCATGTCCACAGCAACAGAACTAGGTGCCTTCACCTGGCCAAGTAGACAACTGACTCTAATTACCACACCTGGGTCCAGGAACCAAGGGGTGGAAATGGGAGAGGCATCACTCACAATTGCCCCTAGTGATCCACTAGGAAAATTTTTGCTTCCTGTCCCTGTGCCCTTGAGCTCTGCTGGTCTACAGGTTTTAGTCCCAGAAGCAGGAGTGCTTCCTTTGAATTGGAATCTAAGATTGCCACCCGGTCTCTTTGGGCTACTCTTGCCCCTGGATCAACAAGCCAAGAAGGGGATTACTTTACTGGCTGGGGTGATTGACCCTGACTATCAGGGGGAAATAGGACTGCAACTACACAATGGAGGTAAGGACAAGTTTTCCTGGAATATAGGCGATCCCCTAGGGTGTCTCTAGTACTACCGTGCCCTGTGATTAAAATCAATGGAAAACTGCAACAACCCAATCCAGGCAAGACTACCAATGGCTCTGACACTTCAGGAATGAAGGTTTGGGTCACCCCACCAGGCAAAGAACCACGGCCAGCTGACGTGCTCGCTGAGGGGAAAGGAACATGGAACGGGTAGTGGAAGAAGGTAATGATAAATATTAACTATGACCACATGATCAGTTACAGAAATGAGGACTGTGATGCTGTTTTGTTCATGTTATAGTATTTAAGTTGTAAGATACCAAGTTGAAGAGTGAATATTACCCAAGGACTTGCACCCTATTCTGGAGAGATTTAAGGTGTTTCCAATTGTATGTAGGACAGTTGAGTATTGTTAGGCAAGGAAAAAATGTGTCTGTTATTGTTTTCTATTTAGAGATTAACTATGGTTTAAAGCGATGTGTATAAATGCCAAGTTGACAAGGGGTGGACTGTCGTGATCAGGTTCATGTGTCAACTTGGCCAGGTAGTGGTGCCCAGGTGTTTGTTCAGGCAAGCGCTGGCCTGTCTGTTGCTATGAGGACATTTTATGGACTTAAGTCATGATCACGTTGGTGGGTCAGATAGACCGTGATCTCCACTAGGAGTGGGCTGCAGTGTGAGAGGAGGTGTCAATCTCAGATAACTGACCATCACTCCACTCCAATCTGCCCCAGGTGCTGGTTGGGGAAACCTCCCTGAGCAGCCCCATAGTCAATAGCACCGATGAAGACTCCAGAGGCAGAACAGGTTGTACAGCATTGGGGCTGGGCCTCCGGGCACTGGGAGTGATTGCCTGACTGGGTACTGAGAACAGCAAGTCCCGGTGTGGTGTCTGGCAGACCTGCCAGGCACTGGTGCTGTGGGTCAGCTGATCACCCAGGTGCAGGCTAAGACCAGCTTTCCATTGCCGTTGGCAGGAGTACTATCCCCCTCACTATGCATGACCATCTTCCAGCAGCCACTTCAGTTCACGCAGGGTGGACCTGGGGGGAAGTGCAGGCAGGCTAACTCCTAAACTGCCCAGGTTTTCATTTATTTCCTAATATTTTTTCAATCTTCTTTTTTTTAAAATATATTTTATATACATATATTTATTAGTAGAATAATTTTATTATTTTTATTTTTATATATTTTACATATTTATATTTTATTGATTCTTTATTTTTATTTCTTATTTTATATTTATTTATTTTATTTTATTATTTTTTTATTCCTTACATTTTCCCTGCCTCTGGTGGGCAACAGCCTGAGTTAATTCCCAATATATGTTGAGATGTCTCCTTCTGACTTTGGGACCTACTACTGTTGAGGTGTGTTTTGTTGCTGCTGTTGTTGTTTTCATATTTTTATTATATTCTTCTTTTACTTTATTATTAAATAGATATTTTGGGGGGGTGCATGGGCCAAGAATTGAGCCTGGCTCTCCCACATGTTGTGTGGCCATTCTACCGCTGAAGTACTCATGTACATTGGCCTAGCTGTTTATAGACCCTCAAGATGAAGTGTATCCCCTACATCACATCATGGCTTTGCTTTGTCAGGGGATAACTGACAAACCAAGTGCAAAAGGAAACCATCAATATAAACTCAAGTAAATACAAAGCTTTAGATGAGTGAAGGAAACCAACTTGAAAAATAACCTTGTTAAGATAATCAAATGCCATGAACACAATAGAAAACACAAAGCATGTGTCGGCCCAAACAGAAATGATCCAGCCAAATGACCAAAACTCCAGATGGGACACACAATATGAAACAACTACTCAAGGATAGTCATAAAAAAAATAAAGTATATCAAGAAGACACTGGAAGAGCATAAAGAAGAATTTGAAAGATTAAATAGAAAAATGGTAAAGTTCACAGAAATGAAAGATACCGCAGACCCAATTAGAAATATTGTAGAGACACATGATAGGAGATTTGAAGAAGCAGAAGGAAGAGTAAATGAGCTAGAAGACAGAACGATTGAACTAGAACAAACAACAGAAAAAATGGCATGGAAAAATGGTACTGGATCTTAGGGAAATGATGGACAACAGAAAGCATGCAAATATAAGAATCATTGATGTCCCAGAAGGAAAAGAGAAGAGTAAAGGGCTAGGAAAGTTAGTTGAAGAAATAACTGGGGAAAACCTTGCAACCCTTGTAAGAGACATAAATATGCAAATCAAAGAAGCCCAACAAACTCTGAATAGAATAAATCCAATTGGGCCTACTCCAACACTCATAGTAATCAAACCGTCAAATGTTGAAGAGAGACAGAAAGTTCTGAAAGCAGTACAAGAGAAGTGATCTAGTATCTACCAGGGAAAACACATAAAATTGACTTTGGACTACTCAGCTGGCACGCTGGAAGCAAACAGGCAGTGGTATGATACAGTTAAAAGCCTGAACAAGAAAGGCTTTCAGCAAACAATCCTTTATCCAGCCAAGTTATCCTTCAAAATTGAGGGTGAGATTGAAATCTTCAAAGACAAGCAGAGATTGAGAGAGCTAGTCAACAAGTAACCTGCCCTACGTGAAATACTAAAGGGAGTCCTATCACCTGAAAAAAAGACAGGAAAGGCACGTTTAGAGGAGGGCACAGAATTGAAGAATTCCAGTAATGGTAATTTAAAGGATAAAAAGAGAGAGAAGTAAATGAATATATATATCCGACAAATAAAAACTAAAGGATAAGGGCGGTGTAATGGTAGTTCAGTGGCAGAATTTAAAGAAAGGACAGCAAACTAATCCCAAATCAAATAAAAGAAGAGAAATAACAAAGATTAAAGCAGAAATACATAAACTGGAAAACAATAAAACAGTAGAAAGAATCAACAAAGCTGAAAGTTGGTTCTTTGAGAAAATCAATAAATTGGTGGACCCTTAGCTAGACTAACAAAGAAAAAAAGAGAGAGGCTGCAAATAAGCAAAATCAGCAATGGGGGAGTCATTACCATGGATCCTGAAGAAATTTTAAAAATCACAAGACAATATTATGAACAACTATATGCCGACAAACTAGACAACTTAGATGAAATGAGCAAATTCCTAGAAAAATCTGAACTGCCTATACTGGCTCAAGAGGAAACAGATCTCAACAAACCAATTACAAGAGATTCAATTTGCCATCAAAAATCTTCCCACAAAGAAATCTCCAGGACCAGACGGCTTCACAGGGGAATTTTATCAATATTCCAAAAAGAACTAACAGCAATCCTGCTCAAACTCTTCCAAAAAATTGAGGAGAAAGGAACACTCCCTAACTCATTTTATGATGCTGACATCACTGTAATAGCAAAAACAGATAAAGGCACTACAAGAAAGGAAAGCTACAGCCCATTCTCCCGAATGAACATAGATGCAAAAATGTTCAACAAAATACTCGTAAATCAAATCCAACAACACATTAAGAGAATTATACATCATGATGAAGTAGGGTCTATAACAGGAATGTAAGGATAACTCAACACAAGGAAATCAATCAGCATAATACAGGACATTAACCAATTGAATGGGAAAAATCACATGATCACCTTGATTGATGCTGAAAACCATTCCTGATAAAAACACTTCAAAAGGTAGAAATTGTTGGAAACTTTCTTGTTATCATAAAAGGTGTGTATGCCAGCATCATACTTAAGGGTGAGAGACTGAAAGCATTCCCCCTAAGATTAGGAATGAGATAAAGATGTCCATTGCCACCACTATTATTCAACATTGTGCTAGAGATCTTAGCCGGGGTGATTAGACAGAAGAAAGAAATAAAAGGCATCCAAATAGCAAAGGAAGAAGTAAAGTTTTCATTATTAACAGAAGGCATGCTCTTATACTTAGAAATCCCTGAGAAATCTATGACAAAGCTACTTGAGCTAACAAACAAATTCATCAAAATGGTGGGATGCAGGATTAATGTGCAAAAATCGGTAATGTTTTTATGCACAAGCGATGACCTATCTGAGAACCCAATTAAGGAAAAAAGTCAATTCAAAATGCAGCCAAAATAATCTGGTATCTAGGATGGATGTGATGCCTAACCAGGGATGGATGTGAATGACTTGTACACATAAAATTAAGAAACACTGCTAAAAGAAATAAAAAGTGACCTAAATAGATGGAAAAACATTCCACACTGATGGATACAAAGGTTGAATTGTTGTTAAGATGTCAGTTCTACCCAAAGTGATCTACAAATACAATGCAGTAGCAATCAAATTCCCAACAACTTACTTTGAAGACTTGAAAAAGTTAGTTATCAAATGTATTTGGAAATGAAAGAGACCTTGACTAGCTAAAGATAGCCTACAAAAGAAGGGCAAAGTGGGAGGACTATCATTTCCTGACTTTGAAGCTTACTATAAAGGCACAGTGGTGAAAACAGTAAGGTACTGACACAAAGATAGAAGTACTGAACAATGCAATCAAATTGAGAGTGCAAAGATAGCCCACCAATTCTGTGGATAATTGATCTTCAATCAGGCCTCCAGATCCACTGAACTGGGTCATCATAGTCTCTTCAATAAATGGGCATGGGAGTATTGGATATCAATAGCCAAAAAATGAATAAGGATTCCTACCTTACACCCTATACAAAAAATTCACATGGATTAAAGGTCTAAATGTAAGAACCAATACCACAAAATTTCTAGCAGAAAATGCAGGAAAGCATCTTTAAGGTCTAATAATGGGAGGTAGCTCCTTGAAATTTACACTTAAAACACAAGCACAAAAGAAAAAATAGATAAATGGGAACTCCTTAAGATCAAGAGCTTCTGCGCCTCGAAAGACTTGGTTAAAAAGATGAAGAGGCAGCCAACTCAATGGGAGAAAACATTTGGAAACCACATACCAGGTAAAGGCTTGACATCAAGTGATAAGGGGTAATTTTGGTTTGATACTTGGTGATGTTGTGTTTGCTGGTTCTTCGTCATTATGAAACTTGTCTAAAATCGAGATTGCTGCTGATCGTAAAACCACGTGAGGACACTGTAAGATATGGTTTGTTCATTTTGGACATCATCCAGGGTGGCCAAAAGATGGAGGGAGCCAAAGGATAGAATGACTGAGAAGCACAATGGCAAATGGTAATACAGTCATATGATGGAATATGGTGTGGCTACAAAAAAAAGGACATTGAAAGGCACGCAATGAACTGGATAAACCTTGGGGGGCAATCTGTTGTGCAAAAT
Source organism: Tamandua tetradactyla (assembly GCF_023851605.1). Taxonomy (NCBI): domain Eukaryota; kingdom Metazoa; phylum Chordata; class Mammalia; order Pilosa; family Myrmecophagidae; genus Tamandua; species Tamandua tetradactyla. The sequence continues at coordinate 117,187,056 of NC_135353.1, forward strand.
AAGCCAGAAACAAAAGAACAAATATGCTAAGGTCTCTCTCAGAAAATACTTATAAGAAAACGGGAGCCTAGATTGTAAGCACTTATAGCAACCACATTTAGTCTGAAGTTGTAAATGTAATTCTAGATTCTGAGACTGAGGTATATATGTATCAGCAGTTATTTCTCTGTGACTTTGAGTAACTCTGTGACACCTAAGATCCAGAAATGGAGGGCTGCAGCCCTGAAAGTTAGCGTAGCTATACATATAACAGTTTAAGTAAGCAGAAAAGAGATCAGGCCTCAATGTTTAAAATGAAGCTAATCTGACTGGTTCCAAGGTAAATTAAAATGCAGGGTAGAAAATGATAGTGTATGTACTGTAGACCTTTAGCTACTCTATGAGACCAAAGGCAGAGAGGTTTATTTTGTCAAAATCCAAATTTTCTGTAACACATAATCTAAATCAACCTCTCTGGATAGCTCATTTAAACAACCCAGACTCATGGAGTCCAGAATGGGAATGAGGCCTTGTAATTCTGTATACCTTCATATAATGCCAGGACACATCTCAGACTATGGTGAGCTGATAATTTTATAGTATTGGTAGAGTCCCTTGAGGGGCCAAAGGGAAATATATATATACTATTAAACTCTCCCATCTGGGAAACCTCAGGTATCTCTCTGCTGTTGGGGAGTCCCAAGAAAATAGGCCAAGCCCTGAATTTATTTTTTATCCATGGAAACTGTCTTTACGTTAGAAAATATGTACAAAATGAAAGAAGACAGCAAATATCGTCCATAAGCTCACTCTTCTGAGATAGCTGTGTGGCATTAAATTCACACCTTTCTGATATTTTTCCAACATTGGGTCATGAGGGTATCGGGTGTTGCAACTAGCATTTTTATTTATTTTTTGCATGGGCAGGCACCGGGAATTGTACCCGGGTCTCCCGCAGGGCAGGCAAGAATTCTGCCTGCTGAGCTACTGTGGCCCGCCCTGCAACTAGTTTTTTTTTTTTCAATTTTTTAAATTAATTTTTAATTTTTTTAAAAACTATGACAAGAAAGAAACACATTCTTAACATATGATCATTCCATTCTACATGTATATTCAGTAATTCACAATATCATCACATAGCTGCATATTCATCATCATGATCATTTCTTAGAACATTTGCATCAATTCAGAAAAAGAAATAAAAAGACCATTGAAAAAAGAAAACAAAAACAGAAAAAAAATTATACACACCATACCCCTTATCTCTTCCTTTCACGGATCATTAGCATTTCAAACTAAATTTATTTTAACATTTGTTCCCCCTATTATTTATTTTTATTCCATATGTTCTACTGATCTGTTGACAAGGTACATAAAAGGAGCATCAGACACAAGGTTTTCACAATCACACAGTCACATTGTGAAAGCTATAGCATTATACAATCATCTTCAAGAAACATGCAGGCCCTGGATTTTGAGGCTTGTCCTTATGAAACTTATTTCTGTGGGGGAGAGGCTGCAGATTACCCATAACAAGGCCTAAGAGTTGCTTCCAGGAAGCCTCTTTGTTGCTCTCTCTCTCTAAGCCCAACTCTGCAAGGAAAATCATTGACCTCCCCCTGCATGGTACAAGCTATTCAGGGGTGAAAATCTTCCTGACAATGTGGGGCCTGACTCCCAGGGATGAGTCTGGTCCTGGCACTGTGGGATATATGGCATCTTCCTGACCGAAAGGGGGAAAAGAAGTGCAATAATAAAAGGCATCAGTGCCCAAGAGAGATCAAGTGGAATCACAAGGCTATTCTGGAGACTACTCTTATGCAAATTTCAGTTAGACTGTGCTAATTGCCATGGTTTGCTAAACCCCAATCAATATCACACCTGTTGATTCTTAAGAACACCTTAGGCTCAAAGTTAAACTCTAAAACAGTTTCATGCACTAGGTTTGCCTTCCTGGAACATATAATTGCCAGAGGGCTCCTAGGTCAGATAAATCCTGAATCTCAGGACTCACACAGAATTACAAAAAACTCTCCAAGATTATCAATTAATTTCATCCCCCTTATCCTTTAGTGTGGACACACTTTCACAACATGAAAAGGTCAGAATGGGCATTGCCCAAAGATCCCTATAGATTGGGAGAAGGATTTAAGGAGAAGGTGGAGGTAACACAGAGCAAATAGGATTTAACAAATGAGTATGGCTGCTGAATCACTATATTAATATTCCTCTAGCCTCCAGTGTTTTGGAACAGCTAGAGGGGAAAACCTGAGATGGTGGACTGGTAGTCAATGACAAACTTTGGGATCTGTTCTGTAACTACTTGTTGAAGCGTGCTCTGAAAATTATTGCTTTTTCTGATTGTATATATATTATATTTAACATTAATGGAAAACTTTTAAAAGTCCTTGGTTGGTAATTATTTTCTTTCAGAAGTTTTAAGCATTTCACCCTTCTCCTTATTTCTTCCATGGTTTCTGATGAGAAATCAGCATTTAATCTTATTGGGGTACCCTTACACATTGCTTTTATCTTGCAGCTTTGAAAACTCGCTCCATGTCCTTTGCATTCAATAGTTTGACCAATACATGTCTGGTCAGATATATCGTGTTGGGTTTATTGTTATTCTTGGATGTGCATATTTGCATCATTTACTAAGTTTGAGACGTTTTCTGCCATTATTCCCTTCTGCCCCTTTCACTCATTCTCCTCTTTCTAGGACATCCATAATGCATATATTGGTATACTTAATGATGTCCCATGGGTATCTGAGGCTATGTGGCGGTTTTGAAAACATGTTCTTAAGGTTAATCCATTCCTGTGGGTGTGCACCCATTGTAAGTAGGACCTTTTGATGAGGCTACTTCAGTTAAGGTGTCACCCACCTCATTTAGGGTGGGTCTTAATCCTGTTACTGGAGTCCTTTATAAGTGGAGGTATGACAAAGAGAAAACCACAGAAGCAAGAAGCTGGAGTCAATGAAAACCAGAAGAGAAGTGTTTCAGTTTGCTAAAGCTGCCAGAATGCGATATACCACAAATGGGTTGGCTTTTTTAAAGGGGAGTTTATTCGGCTACAAATTTACAGTTTTATGGCCATGAAAATGGCCAAATTAAGGCATCCAGAGAAAGATATCTTGACTCTAAAGAAAGGTCAATGGCTTCCAGGGTTCCTCTGATACTTGGGAAGGCATGTGGTGATGTCTACTCACCCTTCTCACCAAATTGTCTCTGGGCTTCTATGTGGTCTTGCTTGTTCCTCCCAGGGCATTTCTGCCTCTGAGCTCTCTCCAAAAGGTCTGTGTCTTTTACCCTCTCATAAAGGACTCCAGCAAGCAAATTAAGACCCACTTTGAATGGGTGGGGGTCACATCTCCGTGGGAACATCCTAATCAAAAGTTCCCACCCACAATAGGCTTGCCTCCCTGAAATGGTTCAGAAGAACATGGCTTTTCTGGTATACACAAGCGTTTTAAACCAGCACAAGGAGGGGAAAGCAGCAGACGGCACCATGTGCTTTGCCATGTGGCAGAGGAGTCAAGGATTTCTGGCTGCTGGTCTTTGGGAAAAAAGCATTGCCTTGATTTGGCAATTTTACTGTGAGAGAATAAATTCCCATTGTTTAAACAGATAAACTGGTGGTATTTGCTTTAAGGAGCCTAGGAAACTAAAACAGGCTATTTTGCATTTTAAAATGATTCTTCTCTCTGATCCTCAGCCTGATTCATTTCAGTTGTCTTGTCTTCAAGTTAAGTAATTCTTCTACCAGCTCAAGTCTACTTTTGAAACCCTCTAGGGAATTTTTCATTTCTTATTGCGGTCTTTGACTCCAGTATTTCTGTCTGGTTCCTTTTCAAATTTTCTCTTTACTGAGTGTGCTGGTTTGAAAGGAAGTATGGCCCCTAGAAAAGCCATGTTTTAATCAAAATCCCATTTCATAAGGGCAGAATAATTCCTGTTCAATACTGTATGTTTGAAACTGTGATTGGATCGTCTCCCTGGATGATGTGATTTAGTCAAGAGTGGTTGTTAAACTGGATTAGGTGACAACATGTCTCTACCCATTTGGGTGGGTCTTGATTGGTTTACTGGAGTCCTATAAAAGAGGAAACATTTTGGAAGGAGAGATTCAGAGCGAGCAGAGAATGCTGCAGCATCATGAAGCAGAGAGTCCCTTTTGGTATAGCCACGAGAAAGCCAGAAGACACCGCCATGTTCGCCATGTGCCCTTCCAGCTGAGAGAAACGTTGAACTTTGTCGGCCTTCTTGAAACAGGGTATCATTCTCCAGATGCCTTTGACTGGACGTTTCTAGAGACTTGTTGTAATTGGGACATTTTCTCTGCCTTGAAACTATAAACTAGCATCTCATTAAATTCCCGTTTTTAAAAGCCATTCTGTTTCTGGATTATTGCATTCTGGCAGCTAGCAAACTAGAACACTGAGGTTCTCATATTGTTCAATCATTGTTTTCCTGGTATCCTTTAGTTTTTTCTCTGTATTTTGTATCAGCTCCTTGAACTTATTAAGGATATTTTTTTTTAAATCTTAGATATATGCATAATTTGGTCTTCTTTGTGGATGGTTTCTGGAATTTATCCTGTCCCTTTGGATTGAACATCTTTTCCTGTTTCTTTGTCTGGTAATATTTTGTTGAGCACTGCACATTTTAATATTTTAAAGTATTAACTCTGGAATTTAGTCTCTGAGCTATTTGTTGCTTGAGTTTATATCCAGCTCGGGTTATGACAGAGATTTCCTTGAGTGCCAGGAGCTTACATAACCAAACAAAGCAAAGCAAAAAACAGCTTTCACCTTCTTTGCAAATTGCCTCTACATTGGCTGGTACTCTCCTTCAGAATTCAGACATTCTAATGAAGAAGATTGACTTGAGGCAAATGCAAAATGCAAGGTCCACCCTGGCTTTTTTGAACCTGCCTCTTGTCCTTGGCTCTTGTGTTGCTCCTAGCCTTAGGAATTCCCCTGTTCACAGGAACTGTTCACTCTACTTCCTGTGAAATATACGTTCACCCTCTCCTGAGTGCTCCACTGCATGACCTAAAACAGGTAATTCTCTGACCCAGGCTGCTTTGATTTTATTGTTTCTTATGCTGTTTTAGCTGTCCCAAGCTGTTTCTATCTGGAGGGCAAATTCTGGGGAGATAACCCTAAAAGGAGTTTCCTAGGTCAGTCTTTCAGATAGCCTTCCAATTATTGGCACTGACATACAGGCACCCCAGGATGCCCATAAGGGTCATTTTGCTCCCCCAAGAATAGTGAACCACATTGGGAACACAGCCTGGCTCCATACTTTGTCTGGAGAAGGAAAGAGGAGTGATCAGCAAGGGTGCTAGGAGCTTCTATGGCTTTGAAGACTGTTTCCTTGACACAGCATTTTCCCAATTACTGCAGCACTTTAAAATTTATCCGTAGTTACTAGAAGAGAACTGTCTTTAAGACTTCTTTGCCACTTTGGCCTGAGGGGGATTGGAACAATGGCCAAGCTCAGGACTGGCCCCCGGTGATCTGAAATAGCTGATAAAAAGCAGTGATAACTTCAGGAAACATGGTGGAACAGGACAGGCCAAGTTCAACACTGATTCAAGGAACAGCTACAGAAGTGACAGAAAAACAACTGGGAAAGCGATTCCAGGGTGCAAATGACGTGAGAGGGTCTTCTACACCACATAGGGAGGTCCTAATTGTAAAAGCTGAAGAATTAAGATGCAAAGAGCCAGAGGCCATCCAGCTAGTGCCAAAAGCATATGTGCCCCTTTCCAAATGGAAGCCCAGAACCCTCAGGAGTGCGTGGATAGGGAGACAGGGACTACGAAATAAGTCAAGCTACATTTTTTGAATGCACCCCATGTACGTGTGCACCGCACCCCCTCCACAGAGCCCACACACCCCCACCTCCCCCACTCCACGTACCCCAGCACAGCCCCCACACCCCTGTGACCCATGACCTGCCCCCACCCACACCCCACGCAACAAAGCCCAACCCCGGCACCAAAATCACCAAACCCTGACCCTCCAGAACCCGCACATCCTAACCCCAACACCCCCAACCAGTGCTTGTGCACGCCCGTGTCCTGACTGCAATACACCAACGTGCCCACAGCCTGCCCCCCAGAAATGCGCGTGCGCACGCCTGCCCACCCCAGGCAGCGCCCCTACCCTGTGCATTTGCAGCCTGGAATTGCTCGCTCTGCCCGCCTCACACCTGTGCACTGCACCCCAACCCCCACGACGCCTACACAGGAGCTCATGTGTCCATCTGTGCCACAACAAACACCCTGCTCCACGCACATATGCAACTGCGGCCCTTCCTGCCACCACACCCCTGCACAACCGGGCCCCATCCCTCCTGCCCCACACAAACACATAAATGCACCCTGCCAGCCCCTGCATGCCCCACCCCCCACAGGCACTCACGTTAACATCTGTGGCACCCACACACACAAACTAGTCTCGTGCTTGTGGGCACCCACACCCCACCACCCCATTCTATAAACTCGTGCCTCCTTGCCCTGGTCCGCTCCCATCCCCATACAAATGCACACCCATGTCCTGCCACCTCTGCACCTGTGACCACATGCCCCACCAAACACCACACCATGTTGTGCTCCCCTTCCCCCAACCCATGCGACCCACAGAAGTAGGTACCCCCACCCCAACCCCAGGTTCCAAATGCGCATCCATGCTTGCCTGCGCCCCCAGCCCAACCCCCAGGTTCCACATGCGCATCCATGCTTGCCTGCGCCCCCAGCCCAACCCCCAGGTTCCACATGCGCATCCATGCTTGCCTGCGCCCCCACCACCCATGCCCTGACCACACCCTCACACTTCCTGACCACACCTCTCACCGATGACCCCACATGGCCCCCGCTCTGACACAGTGCACCAGATCTGTCTCCCACCATGCCCTGCCTCCCTGTCCCCCATGCCACAACCAACATATCAATGAAAAGACCAAAATAACATTTTCAATGTCAAGTCTCTTTGAACCCTTGTGTCAAAATCCTCATGTTGTAGTTTGCTAGCTGCCCGAATGCAATATACCAGAAACAGAATGGCTTTTAAAAGGGGGAATTTAATAAGTTGCTAGTTTACAGTTCTAAGGCCAAGCAAATATCCGAATTAAAACAAGTCTATAGAAATGTCCAATCTAAGGCATCCAGGGAAAGATACCCTGGTTCAAGAAGGCTGATGAAGTTCCGGGTTTCTCTCTCAAGGGGAAAGGCAGACGGTGAACATGGTCAGGGTTCATCTCTCATCTGGAAGGGCACATGGCGAACATGGTGTCATCTGGAGCTGCTTCTCCTGGCCTCCTGTTTCATGAAGCTCCCTGGGAGGCATTTTCTTTCTTCATCTCCAAAGGTCACTGGCTTGTGGGCTCTGCTTCTCGTGGCTATGTTGTTCTTCTCTGCTCTTTTTGAATCTCTTTCATTCTCTAAAATGTTTCCTCTTTAAGAGGACTCCAGAAATTTATCAAGATCCATCCAAATGGGTGGAGACACATCTCCAGCTAATCCAGCTTTAGAAGCACTCTTGATTAAATCACATCTCCAGGGAGATGATCTGATTACAGTTTCAATTATGCAGTATTGAACAGGGATTATTCTGCCTTTATAAGATGGGATTTAGATAAAACATGGCTTTTCTAGGGGACATACATCCTTTCAAACCAACACACCTTGCCTTGCTGTGTTCACCAATCCTAAACTGTTATATCATTGTCTTTACACAACACTAACCACACAGTCCCACACTGACAAACCTGCTTTATATTATACTTCAGAATCTAGAAAAAAAAGTATTCCTACCCCTTCATCTCTAAATGCTACTAAAATCTGTCTAGGAAGAGCTCTCCCTAACAGCGGTATATAAAAAAAGACAGCTTTGTCTTATCAACGGGTTGCTTAGCTGATAATTCAAGTAATGCTGTTATATGATAAGCGAATTCACCTTTTTCAGTAAGTTCAGATTCTAGAACAAAAATCGATATTTCTGAAGAATACTGACTGAAGGACCACACACATATTGTTAGTAGTTCAGAGATTTAAATGTACAATAATGAAACCAAAAGAGTAAAAATTTTACAAGACATGAATGTTTTAATTATTTCCTGGGAGTGGGCAAGGTCATGGAAACCATGACCAAAAAATACAAGAAGCAGAGAGTGAAATGATCGCTTAAACATATATAAAAATGCATATTCAAATTTCCGTCCCCTGGTAATTATAGATCTTAAATTTTTAACTTATGTGTGAGACTAAAGCAAAAAAATATTTATTTGGTATAAAATTTATATTTTGACTAGTGGATTTCCTAATGTAACTTATGTGGACAGCTTCATTGAACACCATAAGTACATGGAAGATTGAGTAGGACATGAGATTGTGTAAGTTTGTCCAGAGTGATGCCTTGATAAATCCCAGAAGGATTTGAACAGTGAATGAAAAAGCATTTGCAAAGTCCCCTTTGGGGAATGGTGAGAAATGGGGAAAATTCAACTTCACCAACTGGAGAATTCTTGATATTCTCACAAGCAGAGGAGACAACCAAAGCAATAGGATGAGGCACCAAACTTGGGGTTTGTTCATATGAAATTTAACCCTGCAAAGGATAGACTAAGCCTACTTAAAATTAGGCCTAAGAGCCACCCCCAAGACAACCTCCTCGTTCCTCAGATGTAGCCTCTCTCTCAGCCAACACTACAAGCAAACTCACCACCCTCCCCCGTCTATGTGGGACATGACTCCCGGGGGTGTGGATCTTCCTGGGAACGTGGGACAGAGATCCTAGAATGGGCTGAGACTCAGCACCAAGGGATTGAGAAAACCTTCTCGACCAAAATGGGAAAGAGAGAAATGAGACAAAATAAAGTGTCAATGGCTGAGAGATTCCAAACAGAGTTGAGAGGTTATCCTGGAGGTTATTCTTACGTACTAAGTAGCTATCACCCTGTTATTCAAGATGTAACCGAGAGGCTGGAGGGAACTGCCTGAAACTGTAGAGCTGTGTTCCAGTAGCCAGGTATCTTGATGATGACTGAATGATGATATAGCTCTCACAATGTGACTGTGTGATTGTGAAAACCTTGTGTCTGATGCTCCTTTTAACTACCTTGTCAACAGACGAGCAGAACATGTGGAATAAAAATAAATAATAGGGGGAACAAATGTTAAAATAAATTTAGTAGCTTGAAATGCTACTGATCAATGAAAGGGAGGGGTAAGGGGAATGCTATGTATGAATTTTTTTTTCTGTTTTCTTTTTATTTCTTTTTCTGAATTGATGCAAATGTTCTAAGAAATGATCATGGTGAGGAATATACAACTATGTGATGAAAAAAGAATGTTCATATTGTATGTTGATTGGTTTTGTTCATAAAAATATTAAAAATTTAAAAAAATCTCGGTCTGTGCAGACATAGACCAAACAATAGTCCTCATGATTCTGTTCAGCATTCAGTTCCAGAAACTTCTCCACCCTGGAAAAGGGGAAGGATTTGTAGGATCCTTCTCATCAATAGTTGTATTGATTCTTATTTGGTTCACCATAAACTTGATGGTATGGATTCTGGAGAAGCTGGCAATCTGGTAAATTGTATCCATCACTTTGACATGACTGGATATCTGGGCAATCCCAGCCTCTCGTGTTCCGTAATGTTTAAAGAACAGATACCAGTCGGATGATCAGTCTGAATATAAAGTTGACAGGTGTATCTTTCAGCTTGGGTTGCACTTTTTTCCCTTGCTAGTCCTACCCGTTAGCAGGGTGTTCATCTTGAGGTTTCTGTTTTGCTCCTCTACACCATTCATTTGGTACTTCCTCATCTTTGCAAATACTGAATGATCTGTACTGACCCTGTAAACCATGTTTATGAGGATAGCTGATGTCTTCGTCAAGATAAATGGCAGTACGCAATGGCCAGGTTCAGTCTTTAATATATGTCTCTGCTGGCTCAACATAAAATGTGCCACCACAGTCTGGACGCATCCGTCAAGTCTTCCATCAGTAACAGACACATGGCTAAAACTTCCTTCTTTGCCATCACTATGTCCACTGCAACTATGAAAGGTGTCCTAATCAAGTAGTTTATTTCATGTTTCTACTTTAAATTCATCACTGAAAAGGGAAGTGTCCCTCTTCATTCCAAGGTGGAAATGTCTCCCATAGGCGTGAAAATCTAGGCGCAAAAAACGGCCCTCACGAGAGACTACTCTTTCACACACTGGTCTTTTGGTGTAATGAATCCATATCATAAAATAATCCTTCCTACATTAAATGTATTTACTAAAAGGATTTCCATCGTAACCTGGCCCCGATGCCCGGGACAGCAGCAGCATTTACTCTCAGCAAGCCTGTTCGGCTTCCCGCACCTCCTGGGCCCACAGCAGCATATCCCACCGAGGGACCAGGCAGGGGCCTCCGCACCTCCCGCTGCTCCCTTCCCGGGCAGGTCACAATCCCAGCGCCCCCGAACCAGGGACCTCCCTCCCCCAAGCCGTTTCCTCCCTCCCTTCCCCTGCCAGTTGATATTTAACAAGGTTGCCAAGTCTACTTCAAGGAAGAAACACAGTTTCTACAACAATGGTGATGGGACAACTGGAAATTGACATGCAGAGGAATAAATTTTGATGCCTACGTCTTTTTTAAAAAAAAAATTCATTTTATTTTTAAATCTTTTTCTTTTTTATTGTGAAAAATAACATATATACAAAAAAGCAATAAATTTCAAAATCCACTGTAACAATTAGATATAGACTATATTTCAGTATTTGGTATGGGTTACAGTTCCACAGTTTTAGGATTTTCCTTCTAGCTGCTCAAAGACCCTGGAGACGAAAAGAAATGCCAATATAATGATTCAGCGGTCATACTCATTTGTTAAATCCTATCTCCTCTGTTACAACTCCACCTTCTTTTGAGCTTTCTCCCACTCTTGAGTGGTATTTGGGCTATGCCCATTTTAACTTTTTCATGTGGGAAGGGGCTATTGATAATATGGGGTAGGGGGATGGAACTAGCTGATGTTCTGGAGAGGCTGGGCCCTCTGGGTTTCAGGAGTTACTTGGTCCAGGGACCCATCTGGAGGTTGTAGGTTTCTGGAAAGTGACCCTAGTACATGGAGCCTTGTTGAATCTCACTGAAAGCCCTAGGTGTTTGTAAGGGTTAGCAGGAATGATTTTGATTGGGGCTTGGCAAACCACATACATCTCATGATATATAAAAATAAACTAAAAATGGATCAATGGTGTAAATATAAGAGGCAATACAATAAAATCCTTTGAGGAAAACACTTCAGAACCTATTATTATACAATGGAATCTTAGACATGACATCAAAAGTGTGAGCAACGAAAGAAAAATAGAAAAATGGGACTTCATCAAAATTTAAACTTCTGTGTACTAAAGGGCATTATCAACAAAGCAAAAAGACAACATTCAGAATGAAAGAAGCATTTGAAATCGTATGTCTAATAAGAATTTAATGTTCAAGATATATAAAGAACTCCTACAACTCAACAATCAAAACAAAAACTGGATAATTAAAACATGGGCAAAGGAATTGAACAGACATCTTTCCATAGATGGTACACAAATGGCCAATATGGATGTGAAAAGATGCTCAGCATCATTAGCTTTCAGGGAAAAGCAAATCAATGACATACCACTCCAGCATCCACTAGGTGGCTATTTTTTTTAATGCAAATTTACAAGTGTTAATGAAGATGTGGAGAACTATGAAGCTTCCGACACTGTTAATGGGACTATAAATGGTGGAACTGCGATGAAAAAGTTTGGTGGTATTTTAGTTTGCTAAAGCTGCCAGGATGCAACACACCAGAGATGAATCATCTTTTAACAAAATGATTTATTTAGTTAAAAATTTATACTTCTAAAGGTTAAAATATATTGGGTAGATGGAAATACTAGCAGTCAATGAGAGGGAGGAGTAACGACATATGATAGGTAAGCATTTTTTCCTCTTTTTATTTATTTTTCTGGAGTGGTGCAAATGTTCTGAAAAATTATCATGGTGATGAATATACTACTGTGTGATATTGGGAGCCATTGATTGTACACCATGTATGGAACGTTGGTACGTTAAGAAAGTTTGTGTTGTATGTTGTTTGTCAATAAAAATATTTAAAAAAAAATTTCTGTCCCAGCAGGTCAGGGCTTTCTGAGAGGCATCTTCTCCTCCGACCCCAACGTTCCCGCCACCAGCAGCTGGGTTGTGCGGTGACAAGAGACAAGCCCGGCCAGTCCCTGTCAGGCCTCAGGAGACGCCACATCCGGATCCGCAGTGGCGGGAAACGATCGCCCCGTGACGCGCGCGGGCTCAGTGCGCATGCTCTTTGCCGAGCTTTGCCCGTTATCCCAGCGCAGAGCGGTGTGGTCGGAGCTAGGATAGCTACCGTCCTGCTTTCTTCTCCCGGCTTGAGAGTTAGCGGGTAGGTGTCCACGGCGGTCCTCCACGAGTTGAAGCGGGAACGAGAGCGAGGGGCAGCCAGCGGGGTTGGGGCGGGTCCCGGCGGCGCGATCATTTGGCCTCGGAGGAGGAAGGTCGTCGACGGTCGTCGACGGTCGTCGTGTGTCTCCTCACGAGGGGCGCGGCCGCCATGACCGTTGGCGTCGTGGTGGGGCCCGGAGCCTGGGATGAGGGCCGCAGGCTGGAGGGGGTTAGTGGAAGCGGGGCGGATCTTGGGGACGCTGTTTGAGTTTTCTGAGCCGCAAGGCACCTGCAACTGCCGCAGGGGCGAGCTTCTGGCGTCCACACTGGGTCCCTGAGGAGGGGGCGGGGGCGGGGGCGGCAGTCGAGAAAGAGCGGGAAGGCCGTGAGTCGGCACCGCGTCCCGTCCCTGAGGTGTGGACTGTGCAGGCCGTGCTGCCTCGTGAGGAGACGGCCGCGGTTCATCTCGGCTGCCCAGTGCTGCCAGCGTAGCGCGGAGACAGCCCGAGTCCATATGTAAGCGAGGACGTGCGGCCGTGTGTTCCGATCCAAATGACTCCTGAGGGGATAGAAGAGTGACAAAGGGGGGAAGAGCCTAGTCATTGGGCATATGCCAGAATTGGTAATATTACACTTAACTTTCTATTCTCGGTTGGTACTTTACTAAATGTCTTCATCATGGCAAATCCATTTGTGAAACCAGCTCTCGTGCAAAGGCCTGTGCCTATTACCATGTGCTCTCGGGTGATTGCTCTGCCGGCTAGGTCACGACAGGGACACGTGCCGTATTTGGTGTGACCGCAAAGTATGCGTGCTTATCATGACACTGGGAAATGTTTGGGGGTTTTAAAAGATACAGACCTATCCCCTGAAGTGTGTTTTCCAAATCACAGTTTGCTACTTAGAGTTGGAAAGATGAGTGGACAATCCGTATCCATCCCCCAATCTGAAGAAAAGTGGGATGGTCAAGAATTTGAGCAGCCAACTGAAGTTGAAGTTGTGAGTGTTTTAACATTTCTACTAGCAAAACTTTTATTTGGGGGAGGATGGTGTTAAATAAACATACTCTTATAAAGGTCTTTCATGCTGAGAACAGGTGATCATTGAAGCTCATGATAGAAACATGATGCAAGATGGTTCCATCTTATTGTCTGGATGGTGATGCTGTATGCTCCCCATAAAGACGTCCTATGACTTCCTGGTCATGCTTATAAAAACAGATGCACACGTCCATCCCAGCGTATATTAAAATAGCTTCCAAATGCTTGACATAGCCTCTCTGTGGAGAGAGTCACTTTTTAAGAATGAATATATGGAATCATGTTGGACAAATGTCTTGAGACTTATTTGTGATTGAATACATATGTTGGTTGAATATATACATGTGTTATATGTGTGCATATTATGGATATGTATTAATGACGAAACTTGTTATTTGTACACACACCCCCTAGGCCGATCAACCCGATGATGAACAACCTGAGCATGATGAGCCACCAGCCCAAAGCCAGGATATTCCTCCTGGTCAGGAAGTAGAAGATGAAAGAGTCGATGCATCCCAAGGTGATGTGAGGGGGAAGAAGAATGCCTATCGGGGGAGGGGTGTGTGTGTACATCATGCATTATAACATACCAGTAACGGGGCAAGAAATCATTGGGTAGGGATCTCTAACATTGCCTGAAAATGGGCTGTGAATGTGAAGAAAGTATAGTTTGCGGTTTCGTGAAGTCACTTGCTGTAATGAATTTCTCCTTTTGTTCCAGACCTGGTTCATGTTCTTGAAAACTTGCCAGACCTCTATATTAGCAAATCCAAGGAAGCTGTGTTTAATTTTAGTCATAAAATGGCATATCATTCCCCTAGTCCGATTTGGCCTCCTTGAATGTGTATGGCCCTATTAGTTATTGTATCCAAAGCTTAAGCAACTCTTACTCATACTAATATATGTAGGGTGTCAAATCAAACATATTATAAAACCTTTAGTAAAGCCTGGTTGCATAGGCATGTCAACCCCATTTTATAAATGAGAAGACTGAGGCTCAGGGATTCTGTCTTCACAAAGAGCACTGGAGACAGAATTTGTATTTCATTCCAGTCTTTGAGCTCTTCTTGCTACATGTGACTGTAAGAAAAAATGAATAATTTTCTTAAAATGCTTAATACTCAAATGTCTGTGCAGTAAGGTAGCTCAGTAGTGGCACAGGAATAAGTCTGATTCAGTGTAACATGTTAGAGGCTCCAGAAATGAACTCAATTAATGGTAACCACCATTTCCTTTGATTGATAATTTTTAGATGGTGAATTTGGTTAAAAGCTTGATAATCCGGGATACTAGCATATAGGTAGCAGGTTTAGTATGACTTTTTTAAGTGGCTTTTTAAAAATGCTTACATGCCTTTATGGTTAGAAAAATGGGAAAATTAACATAGAATTATCATGAAACAGAAAGTTCTTTCCAGTCCTGGTGTTTTTAAACAAAACATTTTCATAGCTCAGGTTATGGATTACTTTAGTGATTCGGTATTAACGGGTTTAGAAGATTTCACTGCAGCAGTGCCCATTGATTTATTTCCACCCCCACTTTTCTTCTCACTATCAGATAGCAATTTTGCTTTTACTTACAAAAAGTCTTTTGGGGCGGGCCACGTTGGCTCCCAGGCAGAGTACTTGCCTACCATGCCAGAGACCCGGGTTGGTTTCCCGGTTCCTGCCCACGCAAAGAAGAAGAAAAATTCCGTTGTTATTTTGGTATTTCATTCAATGTGAGATTCATTTATGGTAAGTTACACATAAATTTTAATCAAATAAGTTTCTGGTTACCCCAGTAGAAGATAGGTCGTCACTATAAGATTTGTCATAGGTCAGCAAATCTATTCAGCTACTTTTATAGAAAATTACACTTTAAAGCTAATTAAAATCCTATCCCTGGTGTAAATTCCAGATTTCTTATTGGCTGATTTCTCACTGTTCTTAACACAGTAGGATAAATTATAAAAAAAGAAAATGTGGATGTATTGTGGTTTACCTTTAGATTATTTAGAGTGAATGTTTCATAATACAGGAAAATAAATATATGAATTCCATTCCTACTTTTAATGATTGTGAAAATAACACTTGTCTTCCTGAACCACAATCTAACTTACATGTTTTTTTACATTTACTTTTGTTTTGGAAAAACTGAACTTTACTGAAAAGTTACAAGAATAGTACCATTAACTCTCATGTACTGTGTAACCTAGATTCATCATTTGTTAATCGCTTTTTTACCAGTTGGTTTCATATCCCCTGTCGGCCTTCCTTTCTCTTCCCCCCTCCTGCCTTGCTGTACCTGGGCCTGCATGAGAGTGTGCGTTCAGAGAGATAGACAGATAAAAATATGTATCATATATGTTTATATACAAATTTATCAATATTGTATTTATTATTTTTAATACTGAATCATTTAGATTAAGTTTTAGATATTATGACCCTTTACCTTAGGTGTGTTTGTACCCTAAAAACAAGGAAAAAATATTTCTCTTGATTAACCACTACATAATTATCAAATTCAGGAAAATTACAATGAGAAAGTGAAACCATTTAATTTAAAGTTTGTTTTCAAATATACCCAGTTGTCCCAGTTATTGTCTTCATACATGAATAGACATATATCTTTACAAAGATAGATAGATGCCTTTAGATAACATGTCTATTTAGTCTCCTCTACTCTGGACCTTCAGTGTTTTATTTTCTTGCCTGACACTGATGTTTTTTCAAAATCAGATGGTCCTTGTTTTGTGAAAGCTTGATCAATGTGGCTTTTTAAATGTATTTTTATAAAGACTTTTTATCACTCAACACTTACTGGTGCTTGCTCATGCCATGTAATATGCTAAGATCTAGGGGTATAAATAATAATAAGAGGTTATTTCTGCCTTTAGCTCACATTCTAGTAAGAGATTCAAATAAACCACTGTTTGAATTTGATAAATACAAAAGGGGCATCTGAGTTGTCTGGGGGCAGTCTTGAGACAGGAGAAGAGTAAAATTTGAAACATCTTGCTCTCCCTTTTTTTAAGCAACAGACTCCTAAAATGTTTTTGGGATTTTAATGAATCGCATCTCTTACCACACTAGCCCGTGGGCTTGTATTTCATAGCACTGAGGGACTGAACAAATATTTGTGTTTCATGTTTTGCTGTTTAAATTGACAACCTTGTTTTTTAAGAGTGTGACCTGGAAGATGAACTCCAGGAACTGACTCAACCAGAGACTTGGGGTGAAGGTGGAGACGGTCCAGACATCGAGGGAGATATTGTAACATATCTGGAACCTGTTAAAATGCCGGAACCAGGTATGGTATCCATTAAGAGTGCAAATGAGTTGGTCTCTGTTTTCCACAATATTATATCACGAATAATATAGAGGAAATATTACTGCTGCTTTAATAACAGAGTACAAATGTAAGGATTCTTTGAAAGGTAGTTCAGACCCCAAATGCCTGACTTACAGACTATCCGATATGGAAATAAAGTGGGTCAAACCTATATGGGATTATAAACTATGAAAGCATTTTCTTACTTTTAAGTATAAGTGCTTAACCACACCTAGTAATTTTCAGATACTTTTATAAAAGTCTGTTTTTAACAATTACATAATACAGTTGTCATCAATAAACATCAGTCTGTATGATATATGCTGAAGCACTGAAGAAGGTTCTGGTCACAGCTCTAACATGATTTGTGTGACTGTGGGCAAATCCCTTAACTTCTAAACATATATTTGCTCTTATAGAAATACTGAGTTCAAAACAGATACATTAAAATCATTTTCTTGTTCTGTTGAATATGCTACAGATATAATCTGCTTTGCATGATTTGTTTACCATAAACCATCAAACCCTAGCTTGGATCAAATTACAGCATCTGAATTGGGTTTCATTGCTACTAATAAAATGAACTTACACCCTGCTTGATAGTGGTTTTCTGTATGGAGGCTTGAATATGTATTCTTAGATTCTGTCAATTTCTTAATTCTTCTAGCTCTTAAAGAATAATTGCGTATTGATTTCTTCCTTAAGTGAAGGTTGAATAACTGAATAATAAAATAACAAGAGAGGTGTAATTTATCGTTTCTGTGGCTTACTAAGTAGGAACAGTTCATGGAGTCATTGATGCGCAACGTGAGCATGAGATACAATTTCTAAAGATGTCCCCTGTCCCCACAGTCATATAGAGTAACTATTTCTAGCAAAAATGGGGACACCTTTAAAAATACTAAAAGATGCTTATTTTAAGTTTCTGCCTTGAGATATTAATTGATAGCATTTGAAGTTCAGTGATTATAACGGTAGTACTTCCTGAGTCATCAACCTAAGTTTGTTTTACATAGGTGTTTTCCAAATTCCAGATCATTAATTACACAGATTCTGAATGTAAAGGAAGCACGTGAAGTTTAGGAAAGAAATTGCCTTCAATTAGCCTTCTAAAGTTTTCACACCATTCCTGAACCATTCCATTACAATATTTAGATTAAAAAATACTGTTCAGGCTACTTTCAGGAATATCCTGACCATCATTAAAATGTACTCATCTGAAGATCATACATAGCTTATTTTAAAAAAGAAAAAGATACTTTTTTGAGTATCCAGTATAAGAGAAAATAAGAAAAGAGCTACTGAATAAAATAAGAGTAAAGGAAAGGGGTACTTAATAACAGATAGGTATGACTTATTAGGAAAAGGAAAAATAGCCCAACTAATAACTAGTTCAAAGAGATTTCTCTTTTTAAAAGGGATCTATGACTAGAGGATGCATGAGTTCATGTAATCTTGAAGACAATGAACAAAGACCAAGTATACACAATAATAAATATGAACAAGACACTAATAGACATTGAGCCTATCATATAATTAAAAGGGAATATATTCTTGAAGTCTAACATTTTCATAATCTTGATGAAATGGCTAATATGCTAGAAAACATACATTAGTTGACATAATAACCTACTAATAACTGAATATCTAAACATTACAAATACCATAGAGGGACTTTGAAAAATTGTCAGTGTTGTCTCTCAAAGACACTTATCTTTTAGAAGCAAAAGTTAATCTATATATCTTTATAATTGTTTTATCCAGGTTTCTATTTTCTCTTTTCTCCCTTCTTTCCTTCTTCCCTTGTTGCCTCCTTTTTTTCCTTCCTTTCTTCTTGCCAGACTGAATAAAGGTACTATTTTTCCTTCATATTTTGATGTCATCTATTGTAATAATAGTTTAAATCTAATGTGACCATGTAATTTATTATACAAAAGAGAACACATTTGAGGGTGTGAAAAGGCTTTAATTTATAATTTCACAAGTAAAACATAAAAATGGACAAATGGTTACCATACTTAAAGTAAACATATAAGGGATAAAGTAGCCCCAAGAAACATTATTGCACTTTTCCACGATAAAGACAAAACAAATGTAATCCTGGCTTTTCTATTTTCTTCATTTAAGCAGTTTCAAGTTTGACATAATTACTTTAGCAGTCTTCTATCCAGAATGTTATTTCAAGTCAAAACATTTAAATAATACTTTAAAATATGTCTTTTTTAGTAGAGTTTTTGTTTGGATGGATTCTTACGAAAAGTATACCCAATTTTTGCCTTCTACTGAAAATCACCTTGAAATAAATTCGCTTGATATCATCTTCTGAACTTCAACAATTTCTTTTACCGTCAGAAAGAGTTATGTGTTTTTTAAAAATGTTTAACATACCTGAAAGTCTACCTTCAAAGGCTGTACAGAGGTTTAACTGGAAGTAAGCCAGAGGATCACCTTTAAAATCATGATTTTTGTTCATTTTATAAAAACCAAAGCTCTAGTGTTCGTTGTACATCTTTAGTATCATCTTGATAAAGTGTGCCTAAGTAACGTTCCCAACTATGTTTATATTACAGGTGAAGGGCAGCCTTAAATTTGAGAAGACAAGGTGAAACCATACAAGCTGCTGTTCTTATGTTAGAAATATAAATGTTGAAAATCTCAAAATAAAGATTGACACTTTTCTCTGCAAAAGCCTTGCACGTATTTTGTAAAATTTATTTTTAGGTGTTTGGTGCTATTGAAAATTGCATTGATTTTTGAAATTTTTGTATTCTAGTTAGGCTAGTATATAGAGATATAATGTTTCCATACTAACTTTCTGTCCAGCATCATGCTGAAGTTGTTTATTAATACCAAATGTTTTTCTGTAGATCCTTTTTGATGTTCAACATACAGGACCATATCATTTTTAAATTATAGGGTTTTGTTTCTGCTGTTCTAAGTATTTTATCTTTTGCTTTTCTCATGTTACAAAATTGGACAGACCCACTCTGTACAGTGTTGATTAGAACTGGTGATACTGGGCATCTTGTCTTATACCTGAATGTAAATGGAAAATTTTCAACATTACACCATTTTTACTGTGCTTTTAAAAAAACAGATCCAGTTTATCAGAGAAGGGAAATCTATTCAATTCCTAGTTTCCTGAGAATCTTAACTTGAATATATGTTGAATTTCATCAAACACTCATACTACACTATTGAAATGATCATAGTATTTTTACTTCATTAATGTGTCAACGTAAATTACATTAGTAAGTTTTTACGTTTAGACCAATCTTGCATTCTCAGAGTAAACAAATTGTATCATAGAATATCTTCTTCCCTAATATTTGTTTTAGGACTTCTATATATATCCTCATGAGTGAGATTATCATACATTTTTATTTCATGTACTCTTTTTGTTGGCCTTTGGTATCAAGGTTACACCAGCTTCATAAAATGAATTGGGATATAAAGCCTCTTCTTGTATTCTCTAACTGAAATCTCTACAGTGCTGTGAGTAATGTAGAGCTAGGCTTTCCCATGACCAGCTGGTTCTTGATTGCTTCTCTCTCTAGAATTGGATCCCACCTAAACGGCAGTAACAGAAGGGGAAGTTCCAGGTTACAATCTGGATTAGTTAGGGGTCTCTAGAGAAACAGAATCAATGGGGAACACTCGCAAATATAAAATTTATGAAAGTGTCTCACGTGACCACAGGAATGCAGAGTCCAAACTGCGCAGGGCAGGCTGTGAAGCCGACGACTCCGATGGAGGGTCTGGACGAACTCCACAGGAGAGGCTCGCCAGCCTAAGCAGGAATAGAGCCTGTCTCTTCCTAAAGCCTCCTTAAAAGGCTTCCCTGATTAGATTAAGTATCACTCATTGCAGAAGACACTCCCCTTTGGCTGATTACAAATGGAATCAGCTGTGGACGCAGCTGACGTGATCATGATCTAATTCTATGAAATGTCCTCATTGCAACAGACAGGCCAGCACTTGCCCAACCACACAGGTACCACAACTTGGCCAAGTTGACACATGTCCCTGACCATGACACCATCCCTTCAAACATTGTAAGACAAACATCTTGCCTGGAAGATGCCTCTAATGATGCTGTCACTCAGAAAGCTACCTGCTCCTTTTTCTTTCTTGGTATCAAGTTTCTGTAAGAGAAAGTTAAATGTAACTGCTCTGTTAATTTGCATAGAGAATGCTTGTGTTAGTTGGATTCAGTTGTCAACTTGGCCAGATGAGCATACCTAGTCTTGTTGCTGTGGACGTAAGCCAACAGTATGTGAACCTCATCTGTTGCCAATTACATCTGCAGTCAGCTAGGAGGCGTGTCTGCTGCAATGAGTGACATTCGACTTAATTGGCTGGTGCTTAAATGAGAGAACACAATGTAGCACAGCCTAAGCAGCTCTGGCATTCCTCATCTCAGCACCAGCAGCTCAGCCCAGGCCTTTGGAGATACAGAAAGAAGTCACCCCGGGAAAGTAGTCCGAACCCAGGGGCCTGGAGAGAAGACCAGCAGAGACCATCTTGTGCCTTCCACGTAAGAAAGAACCTCAGTGGAAAGTTAGCTGCCTTTCCTCTGAAGAACCAACAAAATAAATCCCCTTTTATTAAAAGTCAATCCGTCTCTGGTGTGCTGCATTCGGCAGCTAGCAAACTAGAACAATGTTGGTCTTTGCTAAATGGTCCTGATGGATGACTAACCCTAGAGCTGTGTACAATTATAAAAATAGCTCCATTCATTGAGCTCTTCAATGAAGATACGTATTGGATGTGTAAGATCTGTTTGCCACTTCTCTGTGCTACATTCTAACATGTATTCCCTAACTTACTACTCACAGAGAAGGTAAGTCAGAGTTTTCACAAAATTTACAAGCACGAAGCAGATTGGGGCTTCAAGTTCTAGATCAAAGGCCTTACTCTTTTCTCAAAGCAAAAGCTTCTGTAAGTATTGGATACAGAAGACCTAATGGTGTGTTTTAATGAGAATCTGATATTTGTATTAGGATTTAAAGTATTACACATATTATTGACATTCTTCCTTGAAGTGTTTCCCAAAATTGGGCACGTGGGCTTCACATGGTGTCTCAGATGAAATCATTGCTACAGAAACAAAAATATTTTATTAAAATGTTATTAACATTTTGTTGAGATATAAATAATATAACTAGAAGATTAACCCATTTCGGTAAGTTTGTGGGGGAGGCAGAGCAAAGAAATGAGATCACAAACCCCATGGACAACTGACACAACATCCTTGCGAAAACTTCTTTCATCAGGTTTTCAGAGGTGGAGAGGATGCAGCCACAAATCTGTTTTCCTCTACAAAGTCTTCTGTTGTCCTGGTAGTCACCAGTTCTCCTTCGGAACCCCTTCCAGCTGGCTGATTCCAGCCTTATGCCCCTTATATATCAATACCCGTATTGCTATTAACAATCACAAGTTACATCTCTGGGCCCCATTTGCATCCTTATATACCGCCCCCCTTCCCCCAAATCGTTTTACAACAAAGAACCCTACCCAGGATCCACCCTGCTTAGGTAATGGCAGACATTAAGCAGCAGTTATATCTTCCTCTTACAGAGGTTTAGAAATACTTCTGATCCAAAAAGTGAGACTAAGTTGTAGGATATCCCATTTTGTCACATAATGTGTTAAGAGTCCCTAGGCTGTGGAGCTGGCTGAAAGTTCCCAGGTGGAGGAAAAAGGAAAAGAATTAGGGGAACTTCCTGAGGCAAAATTACATGGGTCCAACCTGTCTCCTTGTAGGATATGGCAAGCCATTATTCAGGCCTGGCTCTGACAGATACTGGCTGTGTGATGGTGGGTCTTTTCCCAATGTCTAAAATAGAAACTATAATATTTACATTAAATGACTTTTATGAAGAATAAATGAGCTGTATGAAGTAGGCATTAAAGTACAAATGGATTTGGTTCTTTAGTTAAATTGCTTTTTTTCATTTAAATTTTTAAATAAATTATCATTTCATTTACCTTTGCAATTACATCTCTAGCAAGTGATACTAGTTTTGAACTTCAAGTAGGGATATAAAGTTAATTTTAAAAAAAAATGTTCATCGAGAAACTAATTTTATTTAATTAAACAAATAACAATATAGTTGGTGTCACATGGCATCAATTCTAAAGCTGGTTTGTAAATGACTGAGGGCTCCGCAATACTGCCCTCAGTCGTATTGTATGCAGAAACAGGTTTCCTTGTTCTGTGTCATACCAAGGAAAAGAAGTCAATATTCTGGCCATGCGGTACTACGCAACTGAATACAAGAGTCTGTCAAGTGGTCAAGCAGTCCCTAAGGAGCAGTGCAGAGGCCAGCAGGGCATAAGGATCACCACAGAAGTTGTTAGGTCGGTTTCCACAGGTTCAGCTAGGAAGGAGACAATGAGCTCAAATGCATTCAGTTTATGACTTAAAATGACGGCAAAAGTTAGTCCCACGGTACAACCCTCAATTGGAGGGACACAGGTCACTTTCCAGCTGTACCTTAAGGTAGAAGGCGGTTCTGTAACCTACAACTCTACCCTAGGGTGGGTGAAGGCAGAATGTCACGTGCTCAACTGAAACTAGGGATGGGCATGAGAAATGACCTTGTGTTAGTCTCCAGCGAGACAGGGAGTCATGGCAGCTCCTCGTGAGGCTGCTTATCTCCTCTTGCTACCAGAGGAACTGCAGGATATTCTGCCAAGACTCAGGTCAGACTGTGGCCAAGCCTTGCCAATATGGCCTGTGTGGTTACATACACGGTAGTCAAGATACCATGGCAGAGCTGGTCCTCTGCAATGTCAGGCACAGAACAGTGAGAGTATGTAAGGTGTCTACAAATATAAAATCTATAACACTCACTCCAAAAGAGAAGAGATACTTCTCCTGTCAGGGTCATTACATAACATTAATTCAACAGACATGTATCGACATGTATCATATTTCAAGAAATATCGGGGATGCCGCAAAGACCAGTGACACATGGTACATGCCATGAGCGATATCACGCTCTGGTGGAGAAGACAGGCACATAAACAGAAAAATAGTTGAAGTACAAAGGAAGAATAAAAGGAAGGCACACAGCAAAAGGAAAATAAAAAACAAAAAAAGGTGGGAATGGGGTAGCCCAGAAACAGGAGGAAAACGAGGAGAACGAAAGAACTCGCCCGAACTTCACACCTTCACTCATCACTGGGTTCATACACTTGATTCTGCTACTATAAGGCTGAGAGACCACACTTATAAACTAAAACAACCAGATTGGCAGTTTTGTGTTCATTCATAAAGCATTTATTGAGGGATTTTCCCCATTTTTGTATATAGAAGATTTCAGTGAATTAGCCAAAACAGCACTTACCAGAGTGTGGACAATTCTAGACTGTTCACAGTTTGCAAAAGTTGCTGTAATGCAATATACCAGAAATGGATTGGCTTTTACAAAGGGGATTTGTTAATTTACAAGCTACAGTTCTCAGGTCATGAAACTGTCCAAATTAAGGCACCAACAAGAGTATACCTTGTCAGAGGAAAGGCAGCTGGCATCCAGGTTTCCTCTGTCCCATGGGAAGGCACATGGCGATGTCTGCTGTCTTCTTGCTTCTCCCCAGAGCATTTTCTTTCTTAGCTTCTCTCAAAACGGGCTCACAAAGGGCTTCAGGAAAGGATTAAGACCCACCTTGAATTAGACGGGTCACATATCTACGGAAACACCCTAATCAAAAAATCCCACCAACAACAGATCTGAACCCACAAGAATGGATTAGAAGAACATGGCTTTTCTGGGGTACGCAATATTTTCAGACCAGCACATGGGCAAAATGTGAGGTAAATGGCACAAACCCCATCCCCTCGTCTAAGAGAACCAAAGTTTGTGAAGACAGATTTCCTGCTCCTTACAATGTAATACTTCCAATAAGCAAATTGCAGGTATAAGCATGGCTGTAACTTGATTAAGTGAGTATCATGTGTCTTCATCACTCAGACAAAAATACATGTCTGAGCACCTGTCGGGAGGCCCTGGGGGCACAGGAAGGATTCATACATGATAATAGTTCTGAAAGAGCTCAGCATCAAATGAGAAAAGAATCACAAAACAAGAGTGAAGAGAGCCATGGCAGGGATGAGCCAGGGGATGCTACAAACTCAGAGGAGAGCCCTGTAGCCCAGGCTCTCGGGAATGACTCCCACAGCAGGTGATGCGTGCTCTACATACTGCTCCACTATTGAGAAACTTTAACTCTCTGTTCATTATCCGCCTTTTAGTTAAAACAAATATATAAACCTCTCTGCTTAGTTATCTTTATTAAAAGGAAGATCAAAGATGATAAGTGTTTTATTCAAATTCAGATTAGTAGGCCATGGTGTGAAGAGTTTTCAACCTACAACTCTTGGAACCCCTGTGCGATTTTCATTATGCCTGTCATTTGTATCTCAATATTGTTATACTGACTTGAAAATATTATGTACTCCAGAAAAGCTATATTTTAATCCTGATCCATTCTTTTTTTTATTAATTAATGGAAAAAAAGAAATTAACCCAACATTTAGAAATCATCCCATTCTACATATGCAATCAGTAATTCTTAACATCATCACATAGATGCATGATCATCGTTTCTTAGTACATTTGCATCGTTTTAGAAGAACTAGCAACACAACAGAAAAAGATATAGAATGTTAATATAGAGAAAAAAATAAAAGTAATAATAATAGTAAAAAACAAACAAAAAAAAGATATAGCTCAGATGCAGCTTCATTCAGGGTTTTAACATGATTACTTTACAATTAGGTATTATTGTGCTGTCCATTTTTGAGTTTTTGTATCTAGTCCCGTTGCACAGTCTGTATCCCTTCAGCTCCAATTACCCATTATCTTGCCCTGTTTCTAACTCCTGCTGGACTCTGTTACCAATGTCATATTCCAAGTTTATTCTCGAATGTCCGTTCACATCAGTGGGACCATACAGTATTTGTCCTTTAGTTTTTGGCTAGACTCACTCAGCATAATGTTCTCTAGGTCCATCCATGTTATTACATGCTTCATAAGTTTATCCTGTCTTAAAGCTGCATAATATTCCATCGTATGTTTATACCACAGTTTGTTTAGCCACTCGTCTGTTGATGGACATTTTGGCTGTTTCCATCTCTTTGCAATTGTAAATAACGCTGCTATAAATATTGGTGTACAAATGTCCGTTTGTGTCTTTGCCTTTAAGTCCTTTGAGTAGATACCCAGCAATGGTATTGCTGGGTCGAATGGCAGTTCTATATTCAGCTTTTTGAGGAACCGCCAAACTGCCTTCCACAGTGGTTGCACCATTTGACATTCCCACCAACAGTGGATAAGTGTGCCTCTTTCTCCGCATCCTCTCCAGCACTTGTCATTTTCTGTTTTGTTGATAATGGCCATTCTGGTGGGTGTGAGATGATATCTCATTGTGGTTTTGATTTGCATTTCTCTAATGGCCAGGGACATTGAGCATCTCTTCATGTGCCTTTTGGCCATTTGTCTTTCCTCTTCTGATAGGTGTCTGTTCAAGTCTTTTTCCCATTTTGTAATTGGGTTGGTTGCCTTTTTGTTGTTGTTGAGTTGAACAATCTCTTTATAAATTCTGGATACTAGATCTTTATCTGATATGTCATTTCCAAATATTGTCTCCCATTGTGTAGGCTGTCTTTCTACTTTCTTGATGACGTTCTTTGATGCACAAAAGTGTTTAATTTTGAGGAGCTCCCATTTATTTATTTCCTACTTCAGTGCTCTTACTTTATGTTTAAGGTCCATAAAACCGCCTCCAATTGTAAGTTTCATAAGATATCTCCCAACATTTTCCTCTAACTGTTTTATGGTCTTAGACCCAATGTTTAGATCTTTGATCCATTTTGAGTTAACTTTTGTATAGGGTGTGAGATATGGGTCTTCTTTCATTCTTTTGCATATGGATATCCGGTTCTCTAGGCACCATTTATTGAAGAGACTGTTCTGTCCCAGGTGAGTTGGCTTGACTGCCTTATCAAAGATCAAATGTCCATAGATGAGAGGGTCTATATCTGAGCACTCTATTCGATTCCATTGGTCGATGTATCTATCTTTATGCCAATACCATGCTGTTTTGACCACTGTGGCTTCATAATATGCCTTAAAGTCCGGCAGCGCGAGACCTCCAGCTTCGTTTTTTTCCCTCAAGATGTTTTTTGCAATTCGGGGCACCCTGCCCTTCCAGATAAATTTGCTTATTGGTTTTTCTATTTCTGAAAAATAAGTTGTTGGGATTTTGATTGGTATTGCATTGAATCTGTAAATCAATTTAGGTAGGATTGACATCTTATCTATATTTAGTCTTCCAATCCATGAACACGGTATGCCCTTCCATCTATTTAGGTCTTCTGTGATTTCTTTTAACAGTTTTTGTAGTTTTCTTTAAATAGGTTTTTTGTCTCTTTAGTTAAATTTATTCCTAGGTATTTTATTCTTTTAGTTGCAATTGTAAATGGGATTCGTTTCTTGATTTCCCCCTCAGCTTGTTCATTACTAGTGTATAGAAATGCTACAGATTTTTGAATGTTGATCTTGTAACCTGCTACTTTGCTGTACTCATTTATTAGCTCTAGTAGTTTTGTTGTGGATTTTTCCGGGTTTTCGACGTATAGTATCATATCGTCTGCAAACAGTGATAGTTTTACTTCTTCCTTTCCAATTTTGATGCCTTGTATTTCTTTTTCTTGTCTAATTGCTCTGGCTAGAACCTCCAACACAATGTTGAATAATAGTGGTGATAGTGGACATCCTTGTCTGGTTCCTGATCTTAGGGGGAAAGTTTTCAATTTTTCCCCATTGAGGATGATATTAGCTGTGGGTTTTTCATATATTCCCTCTATCATTTTAAGAAAGTTCCCTTGTATTCCTATCTTTTGAAGTGTTTGCAACAGGAAAGAATGTTGAATCTTGTCAAATGCCTTCTCTGCATCAATTGAGATGATCGTGTGATTTTTCTGCTTTGATTTGTTGATATGGTGTATTACATTAATTGATTTTCTTATGTTGAACCATCCTTGCATACCTGGGATGAATCCTACTTGGTCATGACGTATAATTCTTTTAATGTGTTGTTGGATACGTTTTGCTAGAATTTTATTGAGGATTTTTTCATCTATATTCATTAGAGAGATTGGTCTATAGTTTTCTTTTTTTGTAATATCTTTGCCTGGTTTTGGTATGAGGGTGATGTTGGCTTCATAGAATGAATTAGGTAGTTTTCCCTCCACTTCAATTTTTTTGAAGAGTTTGAGGAGAGTTGGTACTAATTCTTTCTGGAATGTTTGGTAGAATTCACATGTGAAGCCGTCTGGTCCTGGACTTTTCTTTTTAGGAAGCTTTTGGATGACTAATTCAATTTCTTTACTTGTGATTGTTTTGTTGAGCTCATCTATGTCTTCTTGAGTCAAAGTTGGTTGTTCATGTCTTTCCAGGAACCCGTCCATTTCATCTAAATTGTTGTATTTATTAGCGTAAAGTTAATAATAGTATCCTGTTATTACCTCCTTTATTTCTGTGAGGTCAGTAGTTATGTCTCCTCTTCCATTTCTGATCTTATTTATTTTCATCCTCTCTCTTCTTCTTTTTGTCAATCTTGCTAAGGGCCCATCAATCTTATTGATTTTCTCATAGAACCAAATTCTGGTCTTATTGATTTTCTCTATTGTTTTCATATTTTCAATTTCATTTATTTCTGCTCTAATCTTTGTTATTTCTTTCCTTTTGCTTGCTTTGGGATTAGTTTGCTGTTCTTTCTCCAGTTCTTCCAAGTGGACAGTTAATTCCTGCATTTTTGCTTTTTCTTCTTTTCTGATATAGGCATTTAGGGCAATAAATTTCCCTCTTAGCACTGCCTTTGCTGCGTCCCAAAAGTTTTGATATGTTGTGTTTTTATTTTTATTTGCCTCGAGGTATTTACTAATTTCTCTTGCAATTTCTTCTTTGACCTATGCGTTGTTTAAGAGTGTGTTGTTGAGCCTCCACGTATTTGTGAATTTTCTGGCACTCCGCCTATTATTGATTTCCAACTTCATTCCTTTATGATCCGAGAAAGTGTTGTGTATGATTTCAGTCTTTTTAAATTTGTTAAGACTTGCTTTGTGACCCAGCATATGGTCTATCTTTGAGAATGATCCATGAGCACTTGAGAAAAAGGTGTATCCTGCTGTTGTGGGATGTAATGTCCTATAAATGTCTGTTAAGTCTAGCTCATTTATAGTAATATTCAGATTCTCTATTTCTTTATTGATCCTCTGTCTAGATGTTCTGTCCATTGATGAGAGTGGTGAATTGAAGTCTCCAACTATTATGGTATATGTGTCTATTTCCCTTTTCAGTGTTTGCAGTGTATTGCTCATGTATTTTGGGGCATTCTGGTTCAGTGCATAAATATTTATGATTGTTATGTTTTCTTGTTTAATTGTTCCTTTTATTAGTATATAGTGTCCTTCTTTGTCTCTTTTAACTGTTTTACATTTGAAGTCTAATTTGTTGGATATTAGTATAGCCACTCATGCTCTTTTCTGGATATTAGTATAGCCACTCATGCTCTTTTCTGGTTGTTATTTGCATGAAATATCTTTTCCCAACCTTTCACTTTCAACCTATGTTTATCTTTGGGTCTAAGATGTGTTTCCTGTAGACAGCATATAGAAGGATCCTGTTTTTTAATCCATTCTGCCAGTCTATGTCTTTTGATTGGGGAATTCAGTCCATTAACATTTAGTGTTATTACTGTTTAGATAATATTTTCCTCTACCATTTTGCCTTTTGTATTATATATATCATATCTGACTTTCCTTCTTTCTACACTCTTCTCCATACCTCTCTCTTCTGTCTTTTCATATCTGACTCTAGTGCTCCCTTTAGTATTTCTTGCAGAGCTGGTCTGTTGGTCACAAATTCTCTCAGTGACTTTTTGTCTGAGAATGTTTTAATTTCTCCCTCATTTTTGAAGGACAATTTTGCTGGATATAGGAGTCTTGGTTGGCAGTTTTTCTCTTTTAGTAATTTAAATATATCATCCCACTGTCTTCTAGCTTCCATGGTTTCTGCTGAGAAATCTACACATAGTCTTATTGGGTTTCCCTTGTATGTGATGGATTGTTTTTCTCTTGCTGCTTTCAAGATCCTCTCTTTCTCTTTGACCTCTGACATTCTAACTAGTAAGTGTCGTGGAGAACGCCTATTTGGGTCTAATCTCTTTGGGGTGCACTGCACTTCTTGGATCTGTAATTTTAGGTCTTTCATAAGAGTTGGGAAGTTTTCAGTGATAATTTCTTCCATTAGTTTTTCTCCTCCTTTTCCCTTCTCTTCTCCTTCTGGGACACCCACAACATGTATATTTGTGCGGTTCATATTGTCCTTGAGTTCCCTGATACCCTGTTGTAATTTTTCCATTCTTTTCCCGATAGTTTCTGTTTCTTTTTGGAATTCAGATGTTCCATCCTCCAAATCACTAATTCTATCTTCTGTCTCTTTAAATCTATCATTGTAGATATCCATTGTTTTTTCCATCTTTTCTACTTTATCCTTCACTTCCATAAGTTCTGTGATTTGTTTTTTCAGTTTTTCTATTTCTTCTTTTTGTTCAGCCCATGTCTCCTTATGTCCTCCCTCAATTTATTGATTTTGTTTTTGAAGAGGTTTTCCATTTCTGTTCGTACATTCAGCATTAGTTGTCTCAGCTCCTGTATCTCATTTGAACTATTGGCTTGTTCCTTTGAGTGGGCCATATTTTCAATTTTCTGCGCGTGATCCGTTATCTTCTGCTGGCGTCTGGGCATTTAGTCAGATTTCCCTGGGTGTTGGACCCAGCAGGTTGAAAGATTTTTCTGTGAAATCTCTGGGTTCTGTTTTTCTTATCCTGCCCAGTAGGTGGCGCTCGCGGCACACGTTTGTCTGCGGTTCCCACCAGTAAAAGGTGCTGTGGGTCCTTTAACTTTGGAAAACTCTCGCCATGGGGCAGGTTCGCCAGCCGAAGCGGCTTGGAAGAGGGCCAGCCAGCCCGAGGGTCTGAACGCGGGGGGGTCGCTGGCCACCACAGGCCGTGATAGCACCCGTCCGAATTTCCTAGTCGGCCCGGGGTGCCAAGCGTGGCGGGAGGGCGCCAGCCACTGCGGCCCGGGAAATTGCACCATTCCCAGTCGGACCGGGGAGTCACGTAATCACTACTTACATTTTAAAATTATTTCCTACCCATTTTGGGGGGGGGGGGTGCATGGTCCAGAAATCAAGCCTGGGTCTCTCATGTGAAAGGCAAGGTAATTCTACCACTGAACCACCTGTGCACCTTCCTACCCATTTTTTCAAGGTTTATTTTGACATCTGCATTATGTTTAGAGCCATGTCTATAATTATTTATTTAGAGAAAACTCTAAACAAGTTTCACTTGAAAGAAGGTGCAGCCATATTTCTTTTAAACAACCATAATATTGTACATCTGAAATCTCTGATTCTGTTATATTTTGGGGCAACTCTGGAGTTCAGCAGATGCTGAAATGATAGCACTTGAACATCAGAGCAGGAGGGCAGTTGAACACACTACTCTTCATTTATAGTAGCGAAAGAACATTTAAAAAAAAAAAGATGTATCCTCTCTTCAGATAAATTGATCCGAAAATTTACACAGTGATAAGTCAAGTGAAGAAATATATAGATAGTCGTAAAGACAGAGGGAATCTTAACCAAATATGAACATTTTACCCAAATTTTACTTTTTGAACAAGACTTTAGGATTCCTGCCCCGTGATGCAAATGAATTGAGAAGCACTATTCAAACGAATATGTAGTAATTAAGTTAATCGATTATTTCCTAATGTTTTCATGTTGATCAGCAGGGATAATCCCAGAGATATGCTAGTGGGAAAGATGCATAAAAACATGGTTGCCTATGAAAACTTTTGTTTGTAAGCTGATGATAAATATGTCACAGAATGTCAAGAGGAGGCATGTGGGCCCAGAGGAAACGACAAAAGATCAAAGTTATGAAATCAGAAAGAAGGTCCTTTTAGATGAATCTGCATCACAGGATGTTGCTGAAGCTTAATTGGGTATGGGCTGCAATTCAGTTCAAAGCCTATTGAGGCATCCAAAGCACAGTTCTGGAATGCGTAGATTGATAGAATCATGATTTCATGCATGAATGGATGGGTGGATGGACTGAGACATGATGGGCAGTTTCCGCATAGGTCACTTTACCAGGACAAAATCTTTGTGTTAATTGGAACAATAGAAAGGAAGCCTGAGATATTTCAGTGCAAGCTCCTTGATGGTGACAACCATTCCACGGATAGTAAATTCAGGTAGAATTCAGAGCCCTGGCCTTCTCTCAGGCTTGACAATGTTACAGAGGTATCTAGCATAATAGGCATGCAGCACAGCTAAGTTTTCATTTTTTATGGGATTTGGAGTCCGACTCTGGCCTTCAGAGTCACTGCTATAGAAGTGAGGATTATCATAGGAAATGTCTCATGAGGGTGTTGTGAAATTAAACAAATCAAGTTATTAAAGTGTGCCTGGCATGTACTAAGTGAGGAACTAGATATAAGTACTCGGTGATATTAATTTCTTCCTCTTCTTCTCCTTCTCCTCCTCCTTCATTTTTAAATTATTATTATTTATGTTGCCTTAAGAAATTCCATATCAAAATGAGTAAGAGTCCTTAGGGTCCCATTACCAGGTTCATTATATCTACAAAGATGACATGCAGCTGTTTGGAGACTCAGCTGTAGCTTCAGCTCAACTTACAGGCTAGAAGTTTGTGTTGCTGAATGTGGTGTACGTTCTGATTAAGAAATCAGAAAATGGTGTTATCTCTCTTTGGCAAAAAGCAGCCTCTATCTCAGGGATCACCCATGGGTGTGTAACAGAGAGGTGGAGGATTGGGGTAGGAGTAGGGAAGGGTGGTCCCCTCAATTACACGTGATGAAGGTCACACACCCATTCTCCATGGGTTTTTGCAAACCATGGTTAACTCTACACCTCCCCCAGCAAGCCCTCCCCATCCACTTGCTCCAACCCTGATCCTTTTTACTCCCCTCATCTCATGGCAACCTGTACCACACAGGGGATCAATTTAATGCTTTCTGACACATCTGTGGGTATCAGACCTCTGTGTTAAATGCTCACTTCCAAAGACAGGAATTACATTTTCAGTTCTTCCTGGCAAACCACCACAACACCCCACATAGCATAGGGTGGGGGGATGCAACAGGAGAGGATGCAGAAATTCAGTCCTGGTAGAATGATTGGCCAGCAGTTGTGCGAGACCGACATGGAGCTAGCAGGTGAGCATCGGGGTGTTTGGGATACACTCAGAAAAGGTCCTGGTTCCTAGTTCCCCCATAATACTTTTTATATGACTTTCTTAGGGCGACTTGATTAGAATCAGGCTGAGTTTACACAAGATGCAGTGAATTCACTTCCTGTCCATAATATTTTTTCTTTTCAGTGGCTTGAACAAATAACATTTATTCTCTTATAGTTTCTGGATCAGGAATCCAGAAGTAACTTAACTGTGAGGTTCTGTCTCAGGGTCTTCCATATGGTTGCACTCAAGATGCTGGCAAGGGCTGCAATAATAGGAAGACTTGATTGAAGCCAAAGGTTCCTAGTACAAGATGGTTCATTCACATGGCTATTAATAGAAGATCTATGTTCCTTCTTGGCTATTATAATAGGCATAAGTTCCTTGACAGCTGGGTTTCTCCACAGGCCTGCTAGAGTACATTCACAGCATACTGGCTGGATTCCCCCAGAGCAAGAGTGTTCCAATTTGCTAGAGGTGCCCAGATGCAATATACCAGAAATGGGTTGGCTTTTGCAATGGGGACTTGTTAACTTACAATTTACAGTTCTTAGGCCATGGAACCGTCCAACTCAAGGAATCAGCAGGACAATCCTAGACTCTGAAGAAAAGCTGCTGGCATCTGGGACACATCAATCACATGGAAAGGCACATGGCCAGCATCTGCTGGTCCTTTGCTCCTTGGTTTCATTGCTTTCAGCTTCTGGTTCTAGTGCCTTCTTCTCTCAGTTTCTGTGGGTCCCCTCTTAGATTCTCTGGAGATTTTCTCTATGAGCTTTTCTTTATTTTATTTTACTTTATTTATTAAACATAAAAACAAAAATATTCTTAAAATATGATCATTCCATTCTACATATAATCAGTAATTCACAATATCATCACATAGTTGTATATCCATCATCATGATCATTTCTTAGAACATCTGCATCAATTCAGAAAAAGAAACAAAAAAACAACAGAAAAAAATTCATACATACCATACCCCTTACCCCCCTTTCATTGATCACTAGCATTTCAATCTACTAAATGTATTTTAACATTTGTCCCCCTATTATTTATTTATTTTTAATCCATATGTTTTACTCATCTGTCAATAAGGTAGATAAAAGGAGCCTCAGACAAGGTTTTCACAATCACACAGACACACTGCGAAAGCTTCTATGAGCTTTCCTTAATTTCATCTCTCAGCTTCTCTGGGGCTTTTCTGAGCTCTCTGTATTTCATCTCTTATTAAGTGACTCCAGTAAAAAGATTAAGACCCACCTTGGGACAACTCGTCCATTGAAATAGCCTAATCAAAAGGTCCCAACCACAGGAGGTCTGCACCAATAGGAATGGATTGAAAGAACATGGCCTTTTCAGGAGTACGTACTAGCTTCAAGCCACCACAGAGAGCAAGGACAAAGTTGTACTATTTTTTCTTTTTATTTTATTGTAGAAACATATATAACATAAAGTTTGCCTTTTTAACTGTACAATTATTGGCATTAACTACAGCTAATATACTGTGCTACCATTACCACCATCCATTACCATAACATTTTCATCACACAAAACAAAAACTCTGTACCAATTAAGCAGTAATGTCCCATGCCCTAATCCCCACCCTCTGGAAGCTCTAATCTACAATCAGTCTATAGGAATTCACTTATTCTAGAAATTTCATATAAGTAGAATAATATAATATTTGTCATTTTGTGTCTGGCTAATTTCACTCGACAAACAGTTTTCAAAGTTCATCCATGTTGTAACATATCAACATTATTCCTTTTTACAGCTGAGTAATGTTACATTGTATATATGTATCATATATTAAGAATTCATATCTTATTGACACTCTAGTTGTTTCTACCTATTAGCAATTGTGAATAACATTGCTATCAACATCTGGGTAAATGTATCTGTTTGAATCCCTCTTTTCAAATATTTTATGTATATACCTGTTTCCGTTTGTTAAACCTGCTGAAGTGCAATATACCAGAAAAGAAAGGCTTTTATAAAGGGAATTTATTGTATTACAAGTTTACAGTTCTAAGGCAAGAAAAATGTCCAAACTAAGGCATCCAGGAAAGGACACCTTGACTCAAGAAAGGCCAATGTCTGTCACATAGGAAAGCATATGGCTGGCATCTGTTGGTCCTTGTTCCCAGTTCCGTTGCTTCCAGCTTTTGATGCCAGTGATTTCCTCTCTAAGAATCTGTGAGCTAGAAAAAGAAGAACAAAGTAAACACAAAGCAAGCAGAAGGAAGGAAATAATAAAGATTAGAGTGCAGACAAATGAAACAGAGAAGAATCAATAAAATCAAAAGTTGATACTTTTAATCCTGTTTCACCAGATGAAACTGCAACAGAATGTCCTGGGGTAATTGGTTTGAAAGACACTCCTATTTCTTTTCATGACCTACCTCCACAACTTCTCTTTTCTTCAAAACCTA
This sequence comes from Tamandua tetradactyla, assembly GCF_023851605.1. Classification (NCBI taxonomy): domain Eukaryota; kingdom Metazoa; phylum Chordata; class Mammalia; order Pilosa; family Myrmecophagidae; genus Tamandua; species Tamandua tetradactyla. Next base: position 117,222,629 of record NC_135353.1, read on the forward strand.
GAACCAGACTAAAGTCCCAACATGCCCCAAAAGGTGAGGTACAAAGTGTGACCTGCAAGGAGGTATGTTATACTCCAAAAGAACTGCATGAGTTTTCCAATCCATATAGACAGAAATCAGGGGAAATGTGTGGGAATGGATAATAAGGGTGTGGGATAATGGTGGAAGAAATATAAAGTTGGATCAGGCTGAATTTATTGATATGGGCCCACTAAGCATTCAATGTTGTAGCTCAACCTTCATCCCTGAAGATCTCTGTAGTTACCCTTCTCTGTAAGTCAGATATTACTGTGGGAACTGCTGTCACTAGCTGGAATCCTTAAACATAACGGGGATAATGGGATCCCAAGTTGGCAGAAGCCATATGGTGACAATTAATCATAGATAAGGTGGGCATGGCCATCATAATGAAGAGCAGACTCAAAGAAGCAGTCAAAATAATCTGACTTGCAGAGACTTGTGGCATTGGCTAGTAGATCATTTTGCCTAGAAGTAAGTAGACAGTCTACTAAATTCTTATTTGAGCTGTATAAGCAGAAAAATTCTAGGTCAACTGAACAGAACTCTAACTTGGATTACAAAAACATAGAGTCAGGGTGCAAGGGTAGTTCAGTCGTAGAATTCTCACCTGCCATGTGGGGAACCTGGGTTCAATTCCCGTGCACTTCCCCCCAAAAAACAAACAAACAAGCAAACAAAGAAAGAAAAGAAACATACAAAAATTCAACAAACGGTGCTGCAATGATGGAATACATGGAAAAAGAATAAAATGTGACCCTGGCCATACAGCATACATGAAAAAAAAAAACCGAACAGAACAGAGAGTCACAGCCCCTGAATCGATTCCCCAGCCTTGAGAGAGTTTACAGACCCAGAGCATCTTGAATGGGGTGGGGGGGGAGCAGGGTACAGGTAACCTTGGGGAATGACCCTGGCACACTGCCCAAAATTCACACTGTTAACCTTCCTCCCAGCCTTTCCCAAGAAAACCTATGGCCTTTTACTTGGGTGACTGCACGCAGGGGAAAAGGAAATGATCAGATATTTGGGGGATTATTAGATACTGGCTCAGAAATGATACTAATTCCAGGAGACCTAAAATATCACTCTGGTCCACCAGTCAGAGTAGGGGCTTATGGACGTCAGGTGACTTGCTGAATTTGAGCTCACATCCATCTCACGGTGGGTCCGTTGGATCCCCAGATGCATTCTGTGGTCATTTCCTGAGTTTTGGAATACATTGACATACACAGCAACTGGCAGAATCTCCACACTGGTCCTCTGACTCATGGAGTGAGGACTATTTTGGTAGGAAAGGCCAAGTGAAAGTTACTAGAATGGCCCCAAACTAGCAAACTGGTGAATAGAAGCAATACTAGATTCCTGGTGGGATTGCAGAGATTAGTGCCACTCTTAAAGACTTAAAGGATGCAGGGATGGTGATTCCCACCACATTCCCAGTGAACTCTCCTATTTGGCCTGTGCAGAAAACAGATGGGTCTTGGAGGATGACAGTGGATTATCATAAACTTAACCAGGTGGTGACTCCAATTGCAGCTGCTGTTCTGGATGTGGTATTGCTTGAGCACATCAACACATCCCCTGGTGCCTAATATGCAACTATTGATCTGGAAAATGCTTTTTTCTCAATAGCTGTCAGTAAGGACCATCAGAAAGAGTTTGAATTCAGCTGGCAAGGACAGCAGTATACCTTCACTGTCTGGACTCAGGGTTATATCAACTCTTCTGTCCTATGTCATAATCTTGTTTCTCCTTCCCACAAGACATCACACTGGCCCATTATATTGATGATATATGTTGATTGGACCTAGTCAATAAGAAGTAGCAACTACTCTACTTATTGGTAAGCCATTTGTGTGTAAGGCGATGGGAGATAAATCCAACAAAAATACAAAGGCCCTCCCCCTCAGTGAAATGTCTATGTATCCATTGGTGTGGGGCATGTCAAGATATCCCTTCTAAGGTGAAGGATAAGCTGTTGCATCGGGCCCCTCCTATGACCAAAAAAGAGGCACAATGGCTAGTTGGCCTCTTTGGATTTTGGAGACAATATATTCCTCATTTGGATGAACTACTCTGGCCCATTTACTGAATGACTAGAAAAGCTGCTAGTTTTGAATAGTTCCTCCAGAACTAGAGGAGGCTCTGTGACAGTACCAGGCTGCTGTGTGAGCTGCTCTGCCACTTGGGCCATATGACTCAGCAGATACAATAGTGGTGGAAGTGTCACTGGCAAATAGACATGCTGTCTGGAACCTTTGGAGAATCACAACACAGACGCATAAGATTTTGTAGTAAACCTTACTATCCACAGCAGATAATTACTCTCATTTTGAGAAAAAAGCTTTTAGCCTGCTACTGGGCCTTAGTAGAGACTGAATACTTAACCATGGGCCACAAAGTTACCATGAGACCTGAGTTGCCTATCATGAGCCATAAAATTAGGCATGCACAGCAGAACTCCATCATAAAATGGAAATGGTATATTATAGATAGGGCTCAAGAAGATCCTAAAATCACAAGTAAGTTACTATAGGAAGTGGCCCAAATGCCCATGGTCCCCAGTCCTGTTACATTATCTTCCTTTTCACGGACAGGGGCTATGGCCTTTTGGGGAGTTCCTTACGGTCAGTTGACTGAGGAACAGAAAACTTGGGCCTGGTTTACAGATGGTTCTGTGCAATCTACAGGTACCACCTGGAAGTGGCCAGCTAGAGCACTACAACCCCTTTCTGGGTTGTCCTTAAAGGACAGTGGTGAGGAGACATCCTCTCAGTGGGTGAAACTTTGAGCAGTGCACCTGGTTGTTCATTTCACTTGGAAGGAGAACTGACCAGAGGTGCATTTGTATATTGACTCATGGGCTGTTACTCATGGGCTGTCTGGCTGGGTGGTCATGGACTTGGAAGAAGCATGATTGGGAAATTGGTGATAAAGACGTCTGGGGAACAGGTATGTGGATAGACTTTCTGAGTGGGCAAAGAACATGAAGATATTTGTGTCCCATGTGAATATTCACCAGAGGGTGACTTCGGCCAAGGGAGGTTTTAATAATCAGGTTGCTAAGATGACTCATGCTGTTGCTAGAGATCATCGTCTTTCTCCAGCCACTCATGCCATTGCCCAATTGGCTCATGAACAAAGTGGGCGTGGTGGTAGGGATGGAGGTTATATATGGGTTCAGCAACATGGACTTCCACTCACCAAGTCAAACCTGGGTACGGCTACTGCTGAGTGCCCAATCTGCCAGCAGCAGAGACCCGCACTCTGTCCCCAATATGGCCCCATTCCCCGAGGTGATCAGCCTGCTACTTGGTTGCAAGTTGATTACACTGGCCCTCTTCTATCATGGAAGGGTCAGCAATTTGTTATAACTTGAATAGATACATACTCTGCATATGGGTTTGCCTTCCCTGCAGACAATGCTTCTGCCAAAACTACCATCCAAGGACTTACAGAATGATTTCTCCACCATCATGATACTCCACACAGCATTGCTTATGATCAAGGAACCCACTTCACCACAAATGAAGTGCAGGAATCGGCACATGCTCATGGAATTCTCTGGCTTGCCATTTTCCCCATCATCCAGAGACCGCTCGACTGATAGAATGGTGGAATAGCATTTTGAAGACCCAATTATTATTCCAAATAGGTGGCAATACCGTGTAGGGCTGGGGCAGTGTTCTCCAGGAGGCTATGTATGCTCTGAATCAGCATCCACTGTGTGGTGCTATTTCTCCCGTAGCCAGGATTCCTGGGTCCAGGAACCAAGGGATGGAAATGGGAGTGGCACCACTCACTATCACCTCTAGTGATCCATTAGAAAAATTTTTGCTCCCTGTCCCTGAAACCTTAAGCTCTGCTGGTCTACAGGTCTTAGTTCCAAAAGGAGGAGTGCTCATACCAGGAGACACAACAATGATTCCATTGAACTGGAGGTTAAGACTGCCACCTGGCCACTTTGGACTTCTCATGCCTCTGAATCAACAGGCATGAAAGGGGATACCTTACCGTCTGGGATGATTGATCCCGACTATCAAAGGGAAATAGGACTGCAACTACACAGTGGAGATAAATAAGAGTTTTCTTGGAATACAGGAGATCCCCTAGGGCATCTCTTAGTACTACCATGCCCTGTGTCAAAGGCAAACTGCAAGAACCCTATCTAGACAGGACTACCAGTGGCCCAGAAAATTTAGGAATAAAGGTTTGGATCACCCACCAGGCAAAGAACTGAAGTGCTTAGTGAGAGTAAAGGGAACATGGAATAGGTAGTGGAAGAAGATCGTGATAAATATGGACTATGAGCACATGAAAGTTACAGAAATGAGGACTGTGATGGTATGAATATTTCCTCCCTGTTTTGTTATAAGTATGTTTGTATTTGTACATGAAGCAAATACCTTGTTTTCCTCTTATCATATGGCATAAGTTGTACTGTTCATGTTATAGTATTTAAGTTATAGGATATGAAGTTTGAAGAGTGAATGTTAACAAGGGACTTGCACCCTATTCTGGAGAGAGGTAGTGTGTTTCCACTTGTACACGGGATAGTTGACTATTGTTAGGTGAAACAGATGTCTGTTATTGTGTTCTGTTTAGAAATTAGGCATGTTTCAAGGTGACGTGTATAGCTGCCAAGTTCACAAGGGGTGGACTGTGATGGTTAGGTTCTGGTGTTAACTCGGCCAGATGTTGATGCCCATTTGTCTGCTCAGGCAAGCACCGGCCTAACCCTTCCTGCACAGATATTTCATGGCTGGTTGATGAACCGGAAGGCTGGATTATTAAATCATCAGTCAGTGGATTGCAGCTGTGACTGATTACATCTACGATCAACCAAGGGCATGTCTCCCATGATGGAAATAATCCAATTAGTTGAGGACTCTTTTTTTAAGTGCATGGTCCAGGAATCAAACCCAGATCTCCCGCATGGAAGGTGAGCATTCTACCACTGAGCCACCCGTGCACCCTTGTTAGGCCTTTATGGAAGAAGAGAGACTTTTCACTGTTTCTTCAGCCAGTGTGCCTCTCCTGTGGAGTTTGCTGAGACCCCTCAACAGAGCTGCCAGCTTCACAGCCTGCCCTATTGATTTTGGACTCTTCCATTCCCATGGTTGCATGAGACACCATTATAAATAGCATATTTTCAGATATTGCTGGTTGGTTCTGTTCCTCTAGAGAACCCTGACTAATACAATCGTATTGGAATTTCTTGCCAAAGCAGTTTGGCAAGAAAAAGAATTAAAGGCATCAAAATTGGAAAGGAAGGTGTAAACCTCTCCCTATTTGCAGATGACATGATCCTATATGCCTAAAATACTGAAAACTCCAAAGCAAATCTCCTAGATCGTATAAATGAGTAGTATCTCTAATAAAGAGATAATGTGGGACAAAAACAGCACATGGATATGGGAGCAGAAAATATGTATGCTATTGAAATTAAGTTGGTATCTTTTCAAATTGGTAGGTTATAGAATTAAGTTATGTAATACAAACCCCAGGGTAACCACAAAGAAAGCACTTTTAAATATAAAGAAACAGAAATGAGAAAGAGTATCATTGGATACCTTACAAAGATAAATTATACAGAAAAAGAGGCTGAAATAAAAGAAAAGAGGTGATAAAAATCTGACATAAAAAAAAGATAAAATGGCTGAAGTAAACACTACCTTTAAAGTAATAACACTGATGTTAATGGATTAAAACACCCAATCAAAAGACTCAGATTGGTAGAATGCTCGCCTTCCTTGCGGGAGACCCAGGTTCGATTCCCGGACCATGCACTCAAAAAGAAAACCAAAAACCACAGATTGTCTGAATGGATTAAAAAGCACCATCCAACTATATATTGCTTACAAGAGCCTCACCTTAAACCCAAAGACACAAGTAGACTGAAAGTGAACGAATAAAAAATAATAATCCATTATTTTTATCCAATTATTATTACCATTGGGTAGCTATGCCAATATTGGACAAAATAGGCTTTAAGTCAAAAGCTGCTACAGGAGACAAATAAGGAGACTATATATTAATGAAAGTGTAAATCCATCAAGAAGAAATAATAATCATAAATATTTAGGCAGAGTGTCCCAAAATACATGAGTTAAATAAAGAAAAAACAAAACTGAGAGATAGATACCGCTACAATAGTACTTGGAGACGTCAATATACCACTTCCATCAATAAATAGAACATCTAGACAGAAGATCAATAAGGAATCAAATATCTTGAATAATATCATAAATGAACTAGACTTAACAGATATACGCTTAACATTGCACCCCAAAGTAGTAGGATACACATTCTCCTCAAGTACACATGTGTCATCCTCCAGGATAGACTACATGTTAGGTCACAAAACAAGTGTCAATAAATTGTCAAAGATTGAAATTATACAAAGCATATTCTCTGACCACAATGGAGTGAAGCTGGAAATCAATCACAGGGGGTGGAACAGAAAATCCACACATATATGGAAGTTAAACAACAAACTCTTAAACAATTAATGGGTTCAAAGAAGGATTCACAAAGGAGATCAGTAAATATCTTGAGATGATTGAAAATGAGAACACAACATATCAAAACTATGGGACACAGCAAAGGCCATACTCAGAGGAAAATGTATAACCCCAAATGCTTATATTAGAAAAGTAGGAGCTCAAATAAAAGATGTGACTGTTAACCTGGAGTAAATATAAAAAGAACAGCAAACCAAACCCAAAGCAAGCATAAAGAACAAAATAATAAAGATTAAAGCAGAAATCAATGAAGGAGAGAAGAAAAAATAATACAGAGCATTAACTAAACCTAAAGGTCATTCTTTGGTAGATCAAAAAATTCACAAAATTTTAGCTAGAATGACAAAGGAAAAAAAGAGGGAACACTAATTTCAAAATCAGAAATGAGAAGAGAGACATTAGGCCCCACAGAATTAAAAAGAGTCCTGAGAGGATACTCTGAAGAAATGAATGCCAACAAATTAGACAACCTAGATGAATGGACAATTTCCTGGAAATACACACCAAAAAACTACAACAATTCTAGAAGAAGTAGAAGAATTCAACAGACTAATTACAAATAAAGAGAAGGAATTAGTAATCAGAACCTCTGAACAAAGGAAAGCCCAGGACCAGATGGCTTCAAAGGGGAATTCTACCAAACAATCAAAAAAGAATGAATAACAATCCTGCTCAAACGCTTCCAAAAATTTGACAAAGAGGGAACACAGCCTAACTAAGTCTATAAGGCCAAAATCACCCTAATACCAAAGCCAGACAAGAAAAAGAAAATTAGAGACCAATATCCCTTTTGAATATAGATATAAAATTCCTTAACAAAATACTAGCAAAGTGAATCTGGTAGCACATTAAAAGAATGATACACCATGATTGTATTAGTCAGGGTGCTGTTTAATCACCAAAAACATCAAGTGGGATTTATCCCAGGTATACGAGGGTGGTTCAAGGTATGAAAATCAATTAATGTAATACAACACATTAACAAAATGAAGGGGAAAACCATATGGTCATTTAAATTGACACAGAAAAGGCAATTGAGAAAATCCAGCATCTTTCTTGATGAGAACACTTAACACTAACAATAGATGGAAACTTGCTTAACATAATAAAGGGCACACACAAAACACCCACAGTTAGCATTGTACTTGATGAAAGACTGAAAGCTTTCCCTCTAAGATATGAAAGGCGAAGAGAATGTCCACTGCCACCAGTGTTACTCAACACTATACTGGAAGTTCTAGCCAGAATAATTAGGCAAGAAATACAAAAGGCATCCAAATTGTAAAGGAAAAAGTAAATCTTTCACTAATGACACGATCATATATATAGAAAGTCCCCCCAAAACTACAGCCAAGCCTCTATAGCTAATAAAGGAATTCAGCAAAGTGGTGGGGTACAAGTTCAGGACACAAAATTCGGGAGTGTTTCTATACAACTAGTCATGAGCAAGCTGAGGGTGAAATCAAGAACAAAAAAATCCATTTACAACCTCAGCTGCAGAAGTAAAATGTCCAAGAATAAATTTAACCAAGGATATAAAGGGCTTGTATGTGGAAAACTAGAAAATTTTGTGGAGAGAAATAAAAGAATATCTAAATGAATGGAAGCACAATCTGTGTCCATGGATTGGAAGATGGGATATTCCCAGTTCTACCTAAACCAATTTACAGATTAAATGCAGAAATGGAAAAGCCAAACATACCATTTATTTGCAGGGTTAAGGGCTGTAGAAGAGTGAAAATAATCTTGAAAAAGAGCAAAAGGTGGAGGTCTCACACTTCCTGACTTTAGAACTTATTGCAAAGCTACAGTGGTCAAAACAGCATGATATTGGCATAAAAATAGATATACAGGCCAATGGAATCAAATTGAGAATTCAGAAATAGACCTTTACATCTATGATGTGCCAGGTCTACTTAATGGGGGAAAAATAGTCTCTTCACCAAATGGTGCTGGGACATCTTGATATCCATATACAGAAGAATGAAGGGGGACTTCTACTGCACTCCTTAGACAAAAATTTACCCAAAATGGGTCAAAGACCTAATATAACAACCGTGACTATAATACTCCTAGATGTATCTTCAGGACATTGTGTTAGGCAGTGGTTTCTTAGACTTTACAAAGAAAAGCACAAGCAATAAAAGATTGATAAACAGGACGTCATTAGCATTAAGGGCTTTTGTGCATCAGAGGACTTCATTAAAAAGATAGCCTTCAGAAGGGGAGAAAATATTTGGAAATGACATATCTGAAAAGTATATCATTTCCAGAATCTATGGAGAAATCCTACAACTCAACAGTAAAAAGACAACCTAATCATAAAATGGTCAAATGAAGTGAACAGGCATTTATCCAAAGAAGATATGCAAATGGACAGAAAAAAAACATGAAAAGATGCTCAACATCATTAGCCATCAGGGAAATGCAAATCAAAACCACAGTGAAATACCACTTTACACCAAGTAGAATGGCATCTTTAGAAACAATAATAAGCATTGGAGAGGATGTGAAGAAAAAGGAACACTCATTCATCGTTGGTGGGAATGTAAAATGGTGCAGCCACTTTGGAAAACAGTTTTATGGTTCCTCAGAACATTTAATATGGAATTATCATATGTCTTGGCAATCCCACTTCTGGGTATATATTAATTAATAAGAATCGAAAGCAGGGACTGTAACAGGTATTGGTACTTCGATGTTCAGAGCAGCATTATTGACAATTGCCAAAAGATGGAAGCAGCTCAAGTGTCCATCAACAGAAGAGTGGATAAGCAAATGTGGTGTGTACATGCACTGGAATATTATGATGCTGTGAACAGGAATGCTGTTCTGATGCATATGATAACATGGATGAACCTTGAAGACCTTATATTGAATAAAATATGTCAGACACATAAGGACAAATGTTTTGTGGTCTCACTGATATAAAACAGTTAGAATAAACCAATTCATAGAATCAGAAACTAGAACATAGGTTACCTGGGGCGGGGGAGGGCTAGAGAAAGGAGAGTTAAGGCTAAATTGGTACAGAATTTCTGTTAGGGATGATGGAAAAGTTGCATGAATGGATGATGGTGTGAGCTATTCAGCTATGTGAATGTAATAAACACAACTGAACTGTATGTCAGACTGTGGCTAAAAAGGAAAATTTTAGAGTGTATATATATTACTAAAATAAAAAAAATTAATAAAATATCAGAGGTTGCCAGGGGTTTGGAAGGAGTGAGGGATGAATCGCTGAAGCACAGGGAATTTTTAGAGCAGTGAAATTATTCCATATGATACTGTATTATGCATTCGTCAAAACTCATGGAAGTGTATAACAGGAAGGGTGAATCCTAATGTAAATTAATGTATAAATATTGGGTTATCAATTGTAACAAATGTACCATGCTGAAGCAGAATATTAATAGGGAAACTGTGAGAGAAGAGGGGCCATATGTGAATTCTGTTTTCTCTGACAAATTTTTCTGTATCCCTAAAACTGCTCTAAGAATAAATTCTGCTAACCAAGATAAGGGAAATATATTATTTAACCTCTGGGAAAAACCAGGTGGCAGGCTGACTTTGCAGGCGGTAGTTTGCCAACCTCAACTCTAGAGCAGTAGTTCCCAAACTGCTTTGATTGCAAACTCTCATCAGTTAAAAAAAATATTGATGCAAGCAAAAAAATGCTATGGAAAGAAGTTTAAAAGGACCTTAAAAATGGCAAGACGTCCTATGTCCATAGATTGCAAGACTAAATATTGTCAAAATGTCATTAGCACCAAAAAGAATCTACAGATTCAATGCATTCCCTATCAAACCACAAGCAGCCTTTTTTTCATCAAAGGAAAACTCTGTTCTCAAATTCATATGGAACTGCAGGGTGTCCAAAGTAGGCAAAATGATCTTGAGAAAGAACGAACTCGGGAGTCTCACATCTCCAGATTTCAAAATGTGTTAAAAAGACACAGAAATAAAAGTAGATTTATGAACCAATGGAATACAATTGAGAGTCCATAAATACATCTACACATCTATGGCCAACTAATATGTTATTTATGATTTTTATTAGAGAAGTAGGTTTACAGAATCATCATGCAGAAAATACAGTGTTCCCATATACCCAGCTCACACATGTGGTATTCCCTACTATTGACAATTGGCATTATTGTAATACCTTTTTCACACTTGATGAAACAATATTATTGTAATTATACTATTGAGCATAGACCATAGTTAATATTAGGGTTCACTCTTTGTGTTGTACAGTTTTAGGGTTTTATTTATTAATTTTTATTCTAGATATATATATATATATATATATATATATAGAGAGAGAGAGAGAGAGAGAGAGAGAGAGAGAGAGAGAACCTAAATTTCCCCTTTTAACCATACTAAAATATATAATTCAATGGTGTTAATTGTATTCACAATATTATGTTACCATCACCACCACCCATTACTAAAATTTATCCATCAACCAAACAGAAGTTCTGTATCAATTTAGCATTAACTCTTCATTCTCTAACCCCACTCCCGCCCCTGGTAAACTGGGTTCTAATCTCTGACTTCCTGAATTTGCTTATTCTAATTCTCTCCAATCAGTGAGTTATTACAGCATTTGTCATTTTGTGTCTGGCTTATTTCACTCAACATGATGTCTTCGGGTTTCCTCCATGTTTTAGCACGCATCAGAATGTCACTTTATGGCTAAATAGTATTACATTGTATTAGATACCACATTTTGTTTATTCACTCATTTGTTTATGGACACTATAGTAGCAAAAATAATTTTGAAAAAGAAAAGTGAAGTAAAAAGAAACACTCTATCTGATTTCTTGATAAATACATAGATCAATGGACTAGAATAGAGAACTGAGAAAGGTCCCATAGAAGTACAACCAACTAATTTTGACAGAAGCACAAAACAAATTATTGGAAGAAAAGTGAAACTTTTCAACAAACGGCCCCAGAGCAATTGGACATCCTTAGACAAAGCGATGAACCTTGATCTAAATGTAAGAGCTTCTATAAAAACTAACGTATAATATCTTTAAATATAAAATATAACACTATACATTTTTAGAAGAAAATCTTTGACCCCTAGACCTAAGTGAAGATTTCTAGACATTATACCAGAAGCATGATCCATAAAATAAATAACTCTTAAAGTGCACTTAATCAAAATTAAGAGCACGTTCTGTGCAAAAGACTGCTAAGGGAAGGAAAAGAGAAGCTAAGGTCTGGGAGGAAATATCTGCGAATCACATATTGGACAAGGGACTCATATCTAGAATATATGGAGAACTCTCCAACCTTAAGCGGAGGTTTGACATCAGTGAAAACAGTGGAGTAAGGACTTCCGAAAATTCTCTCCTCCATAAAAACAATGACAAAAATGGAAAAATTGTCACAATAAACTTTTTCAGGATTCTGAAAATTAACGTAAGTCATGCAGCGATGGAGGGCTTTGTTCAAGACAAACAATTGTATCTCTGTAAATACCATGAGCTTTCTGACATCTTATCTTACCTCCCAATGCCATCCCCCATTCCCCAGCTTTGTTTTTGACTTAAAAACCAGCATCCCACAATCATCATGAAAGCCTGCAGCTTTTCACCTACCAGAGATATCATAACAAAGTTGGAGTCCCATTAGTAAAGAACTGTTGTGAATTAACCAGTATGGTGGTTCCCTGGAAGATTCCAATCACAAGGCATTCTTTATTTGACATAATTCTGAGCTGAATTATGTGAAAATCCTTTTCCCTGAGGACATTTGTAGGAAGAATTAGAGGCAGTTGTTTAAGATCGTGGATGTTTGAGGCTGTGGAAAACAGTTGGGGCAATAATAAGCTAACCAAAACCTTAAAAGAAAAAGTTGGAGTGTGAAATAGCCATAGAGAATCTGATGGGCTCAAACAATATCATGGAAATCTAGAAGGCCGTATGCATTTGTAGAGCTCTGTACATACCTGTGGCTCAGTGCATACTCTTGCCCCTAGAAGACTCTGAGTGCTTACCTTGGTGCTCTAAGCAATCAGGAATGGAGGCTAAGGCAGAGTTGTAGGCTGCCTGACTGAATGGTTACGACATACCAAAACATGCACACAAGCCCTTTAGCAAAGACTGGAACACTTATTAGTTCCAGGCATTTAGGAAAATCTCTGACCAGTCATTAGCTGAAAATAAGCTAACTGAATAGAGACATCAGTGACCACACATGGCAAATAATTCAAATTTTATAGAATTAGTCTATTAAAATTTAAAAAAAAACAGCAAAACTTCAGAACAACATCAACAACAGATAAAACAGCAAATGGGGGATCTAAATTCCAGAATGTCCACATTTTATTATTTACAAGGTCTACTTTACAACAGAAAATCTGCAAAAGAAAGAGACAAAGTTATTAAATCAGCTGTCCTAAATATGTTCAATGAGCTAAAGGAAATCATGCTCAAAGAATTAAAAGATAGTGTGAGAATTATATCTTAAAATTTTCTTTTTTAATTGGGGAAGTTTTGGGTTTACGAGAAAGTCATGGATAAAATACAGGATTCCTAAGTACTACGCTATTAATAACACCTTACATTGGCGTGGAACGTTTTTTACAATTGATGGAAGCACATTTTTATAATTGTACTATTAGCTATAGTCCATGGTTAGGTCAACAGGGTTTACTGTTGGTGTGATTTCATGGAATTTTTAAAAGCTTTTTTCTATTACCATATATATAGCCTAACATTTCTGTATTTCAACCACTATTCAGATACATATTTCAGTGCTTTTAATCACATTAATGATACTGTGCTACCATCACCAACATCCATTGCCAAAACATTTCCATCTTTCCTAGTAGGAACCCTATACTTACTAAGTGCTAACTTCTTATTCCCTATCACCACCCCATTCCCTGCTAATCTATATTCTAGGTTTGACTGTAAGAGATTCCTTAATCTAATAATTTAAAATCAGTGAGATCATCCAATATTTTTTGTGCCTGGCTAATTTCACTTCACAAGATGTCTTCAAGGTTCATGCATGTTTTTTCAGATTTCATTCCATTGTATGGCTGAATAAGAATCCATTGTATGTATATACCTTATTGTGTTTATCCACTCATCATTTGATGGACATTTGGGTTCCTTCCACCTTTACACAATGGTTAATAATTCCACTATGAACATCAGTGTGCAAATATCTCTCTAAGTCCCTAATTTCAATTATTTTGGCTATATACCTAGTAGGGGTATTGCAGGATCATGTGTTAATTCTATACTTAGTTTTCTGAGGAAACACCAAACTGTCTTACACACCCACTGTTTGGGCCCAGACCAATTTCAGGCAAGCAGCGAGGGCTGGTGCTGCCACAAGACGGAAAAACACTCCAGGCACAGAAGTGGACATAGATTTATTGGAATTTACAAAGTGGAGAGATTCTCCAGGGGTGGCCTTTCCCAAAGGATAGTGCTCCACAAGGAATAGGAGTGCAGGCAGGTAATATGTATATGATTTTAGGAGAAAGACAGTCTATATAGTATCAGGACATCAGGTCTCTAGTATAATCATTAAAGGGGCTAAAGATCTGATGTTTTATTAAGACTAGTGTTTAAGATTAAGGTATAATCAGCGCTGTTTTACAACTGTAGTTACATTCTCCCCACTCTGGGGAGTTGTTTACTTTCTTGACCTTTGTCCTGGGATAAAGCAAGCCTGCTATGTGATGTTTAGAAGGAAACCCAGGCCTTGGGCTGTCACACCCACTACAGCATTTTACATTGCCAGCACCAATGAATGAGCGTTTCTATTTTTCTACATCCTTTTCAACATTTGTTACTTTACATTTTCTAGTGGCACACACTAATGATTGTGAAATGGTATCTCATTGTGGCTTTATTTTCTCTCTTTTTTAAAAAATATGGAACACCTCCCGAATTTGTGTGTCATCCTTGAGCGGGGGCCATGCTAATCTTCTCTGTATCATTCCAATTTTAGTATGTGTGCTGCTGAAGTGAACACTCATTGTGGTTTTTTTTTTTGCAGTTTTTTTTTATTAATTAAAAAAAGAATTAACAAAACAATTAGAAATCATTCCAATCTACATGTACAATCAGTAATTCTTAATAACATCACATAGTTGCATATTCATCATTTCTTAGTACATTTGCATCGATTTAGAAAAAGAAATAAAAAGACAACAGAATAAGAATTAAAACAATAGAAAGAAAAAAACAAAACAAAAACAAAAACAAAAAACCTATACCTCACATGCAGCTTCATTCAGTGTTTTAACATAATTTCATTACAATTGGGTAGTATTGTGCTGTCCATTTCTGAGTTTTTATATCCAGTCCCGTTGTACAGTCTGTATCCCTTCAGCTCCAATTGTCCCTTCTCTTTTTTTTTTTTTAATTAACGGAAAAAAGGAAATTAACCCAACATTTAGAGATCATACCATTCTACATATGCAACCAGTAATTCTTAACATCATCACATAGATGCATGATCATCATTTCTTAGTACATATGCATTGGTTTAGAAGAACTAGCAACATAACCGAAAAAGATATAGAATGTTAATATAGAGAAAAAAATAAAAATAATAGTAAAATCAAAACAAACAAAACAAAACAAAACAAAAACCTATAGCTCAGATGCAGCTTCATTCAGTGTTTTAACATGATTACTTTACAATTAGGTATTATTGTGCTGTCCATTTTTGAGTTTTTGTATCTAGTCCTGTTACACCGTCTGTATCCCTTCAACTCCAATTGGCCATTATCTTACCCTGTTTCTACCTCCTGCTGGACTCTGTTATCAAGGACATATTCCAAATTTATTCTCGAATGCCTGTTCATATCAGTGGGACCATACAGTATTTGTCCTTTAGTTTTTGGCTAGACTCACTCAGCATAATGTTCTCTAGGTCCATCCATGTTATTACATGCTTCATAAGTTTATCCTGTCTTAAAGCTGCATAGTATTCCATCGTATGTATATACCACAGTTTGTTTAGCCACTTTTCTGTTGATGCAGATTTCGGCTGTTTCCATCTCTTTGCAATTGTAAATAACGCTGCTATAAACATTGGTGTGCAAATGTCCATTTGTGTCTTTGCCCTTAAGTCCTTTGAGTAGATTCCCAGCAATGGTATTGCTGGGTCGTATGGCAATTCTATATTCAGCTTTTTGAGGAACCGCCAAACTGCCTTCCACAGTGGTTGCACCATTTGACATTCCCACCAACAGTGGATAAGTGTGCCTCTTTCTCCGCATCCTCTCCAGCACTTGTCATTTTCTGTTTTGTTGATAATGGCCATTCTGGTGGGTGTGAGATGATATCTCATTGTGGTTTTGATTTACATTTCTCTAATGGCCAGGGACATTGAGCATCTCTTCATGTGCCTTTTGGCCATTTGTATTTCCTCTTCTGATAGGTGTCTGTTCAAGTCTTTTTCCCATTTTGTAATTGGGTTGGCTGTCTTTTTGTTGTTGAGATGAACAATCTCTTTATAAATTCTGGATACTAGACCTTTATCTGATATGTCATTTCCAAATATTGTCTCCCATTGTGAAGGCTGTCTTTCTACTTTCTTGATGAAGTTCTTTGATGCACAAAAGTGTTTAATTTTGAGGAGTTCCCATTTATTTATTTCCTTCTTCAGTGCTCTTGCTTTAGGTTTAAGGTCCATAAAACCGCCTCCAGTTGTAAGATCCATAAGATATCTCCCAACATTTTCCTCTAACTGTTTTATGGTCTTAGACCTAATGTTTAGATCTTTGATCCATTTTGAGTTAACTTTTGTATAGGGTGTGAGAGATGGGTCTTCTTTCATTCTTTTGCATATGGATATCCAGTTCTCTAGGCACCATTTATTGAAGAGACTGCTCTGTCCCAGGTGAGTTGGCTTGACTGCCTTATCAAAGATCAAATGTCCATAGATGAGAGGGTCTATATCTGAGCACTCTATTCGATTCCATTGGTCGATATATCTATCTTTATGCCAATACCATGCTGTTTATACCACTGTGTCTTCATAATATGCCTTAAAGTCAGGCAGCGTGAGACCTCCAGCTTCATTTTTTTTCCTCAAGATGCTTTTAACAATTCGGGGCACCCTGCCCTTCCAGATAAATTTGCTTATTGGTTTTTCTATTTCTGAAAAATAAGTTGTTGGGATTTTGATTGGTATTGCATTGAATCTGTAAATCAATTTAGGTAGGATTGACATCTTAACTATATTTAGTCTTCCAATCCATGAACACGGTATGCCCTTCCATCTATTTAGGTCTTCTGTGATTTCTTTTAGCAGTTTTTTGTAGTTTTCTTTATATAGGTTTTTTGTCTCTTTAGTTAAATTTATTCCTAGGTATTTTATTCTTTTAGTTGTAATTGTAAATGGGATTCGTTTCTTGATTTCCCCCTCAGCTTGTTCATTACTAGTGTATAGAAATGCTACAGATTTTTGAATGTTGATCTTGTAACCTGCTACTTTGCTGTTCTCATTTATTAGCTCTAGTAGTTTTGTTGTGGATTTTTCCGGGTTTTCGACGTATAGTATCATATCGTCTGCAAACAGTGATAGTTTTACTTCTTCCTTTCCAATTTTGATGCCTTGTATTTCTTTTTCTTGTCTAATTGCTCTGGCTAGAACCTCCAACACAATGTTGAATAATATTGGTGATAGTGGACCTCCTTGTCTTGTTCCTGATCTTAGGGGGAAAGTTTTCAATTTTTCCCCATTGAGGATGATATTAGCTGTGGGTTTTTCATATATTCCCTCTATCATTTTAAGGAAGTTCCCTTGCATTCCTATCTTTTGAAGTGTTTTCAACAGGAAAGGATGTTGAATCTTGTCAAATGCCTTCTCTGCATCAATTGAGATGATCATGTGATTTTTCTGCTTTGATTTGTTGATATGGTGTATTACATTAATTGATTTTCTTATGTTGAACCATCCTTGCATACCTGGGATGAATCCTACTTGGTCATGATGTAAAATTCTTTTAATGTGTTGTTGGATACGATTTGCTAGAAATTTATTGAGGATTTTTGCATCTGTATTCATTAGAGAGATTGGTCTGTAGTTTTCTTTTTTTGTAATATCTTTGCTTGGTTTTGGTATGAGGGTGATGTTGGCTTCATAGAATGAATTAGGCAGTTTTCCCTCCACTTCGATTTTTTTGAAGAGTTTGAGGAGAATTGGTACTAATTCTTTCTGGAACGTTTGGTAGAATTCACATGTGAAGCCATCTGGTCCTGGACTTTTCTTTTTAGGAAGCTTTTGAATGACTGATTCAATTTCTTTACTTGTGATTGGTTTGTTGAGGTCATCTATGTTTTCTTGAGTCAAAGTTGGTTGTTCATGTCTTTCCAGGAACCCGTCCATTTCATCTAAATTGTTGTATTTATTAGCGTAAAGTTGTTCATAGTATCCTGTTATTAACTCCTTTATTTCTGTGAGGTCAGTAGTTATGTCTCCTCTTCCATTTCTGATCTTATTTATTTTCATCCTCTCTCTTCTTCTTTTTGTCAGTCTTGATAGGGGCCCATCAATCTTATTGATTTTCTCATAGAACCAACTTCTGGTCTTATTAATTTTCTCTACTGTTTTCATATTTTCAATTTCACTTATTTCTGCTCTGATCTTTGTTATTTCTTTCCTTTTGCTTGCTTTGGGATTAGTTTGCTGTTCTTTCTCCAGTTCTTCCAATTGAACAGTTAATTCCTGCATTTTTGCCTTTTCTTCTTTTCTGATATAGGCATTTAGGGCAATAAATTTCCCTCTTAGCACTGCCTTTGCTGCATCCCATAAGTTTTGATATGTTGTGTTTTCATTTTCATTTGCCTCGAGGTATTTACTAATTTCTCTTGCAATTTCTTCTTTGACCCACTCGTTGTTTAAGAGTGTGTTGTTGAGCCTCCAGGTATTTGTGAATTTTCTGGTATTCCGCCTATTATTGATTTCCAACTTCATTCCTTTATGATCCGAGAAAGTGTTGTGTATGATTTCAATCTTTTTAAATTTGTTAAGAGTTGCTTTGTGACCCAGCATATGGTCTATCTTTTAGAATGATCCATGAGCACTTGAGAAAAAGGTGTATCCTGCTGTTGTGGGATGTAATGTCCTATAAATGTCTGTTAAGTCTAGCTCCTTTATAGTAATATTCAGATTCTCTATTTCTTTATTGATCCTCTGTCTAGATGTTCTGTCCATTGATGAGAGTGGGGAATTGAAGTCTCCAACTATTATGGTATTTGTGTCTATTTCCCTTTTCAGTGTTTGCAGTGTATTCCTCACGTATTTTGGGGCATTCTGGTTCGGTGCATAAATATTTATGATTGTTATGTCTTCTTGTTTAATTGTTCCTTTTATTAGTATATAGTGTCCTTCTTTGTCTCTTTTAACTGTTTTACATTTGAAGTCTAACTTGTTGGATATTAGTATAGCCACTCCTGCTATTTTCTGGTTGTTATTTGCATGAAATATCTTTTCCCAACCTTTCACTTTCAACCTATGTGTATCTTTGTGTCTAAGATGTGTTTCCTGTAGACAGCATATAGAAGGATCCTGTTTTTTAATCCATTCTGCCAATCTATGTCTTTTGATTGGGGAATTCAGTCCATTAACTGAATTTAGTGTTATTACTGTTTGGATAATATTTTCCTCTGCCATTTTGCCTTTTGTATTATATATATCATATCTGACTTTCCTTCTTTCTACACTCTTCTCCATACCTCTCTCTTCTGTCTTTTCGGCTCTGACTCTAGTGCTCCCTTTAGTATTTCTTGCAGAGCTGGTCTCTTGGTCACAAATTCTCTCAGTGAGTTTTTGTCTGAGAATGTTTTAATTTCTCCCTCATTTTTGAAGGACAATTTTGCTGGATATAGGAGTCTTGGTTGGCAGTTTTTCTCTTTTAGTAATTTAAATATATCATCCCACTGTCTTGTAGCCTCCATGGTTTCTGCTGAGAAATCTACACATAGTCTTATTGGGTTCCCTTGTACGTGATGCATTGTTTTTTCTTGCTGCTTTCAAGATCCTCTCTTTCTCTTTGACCTCTGACATTCTAACTAGTAAGTGTCTTGGAGAACGCCTATTTGGGTCTAATCTCTTTGGGGTACGCTGCACTTCTTGGATCTGTAATTTTAGGTCTTTCATAAGAGTTGGCAAATTTTCAGTGAAAATTTCTTCCATTAGTTTTTCTCCTCCTTTTCCCTTCTCTTCTCCTTCTGGGACACCCACAACACGTATATTTGTGCGGTTCATATTGTCCTTGAACCGCACAAATCAGGTTCCCTGATACCCTGTTCAAATTTTTCCATTCTTTTCCCGATAGTTTCTGTTTGTTTTTGGAATTCAGATGTTCCATCCTCCAAATCACTAATTCTATCTTCTGTCTCTTTGAATCTATCATTGTAGGTATCCATTGTTTTTTCTATCTTTTCTACTTTGTCCTTCACTTCCATAAGTTCTGTGATTTGTTTTTTCAGTTTTTCTGTTTCTTCTTTATGTTCAGCCCATGTCTTCTTCATGTCCTCCCTCAATTTATCGATTTCGTTTTTGAAGAGGTTTTCCATTTCTGTTCGTATATTTAGCATTAGTTGTCTCAGCTCCTGTATCTCATTTGAACTATTGGTTTGTTCCTTTGACTGGGCCATATTTTCAATTATTTGCACGTGATCTGTTATCTTCTGTTGGCGTCTGCGCATTTACACAGATTTCCCTGGGTTGGATCCAAAAGTTTGGAAGATTTTCCTGTGAAATCTCTGGGTTCTGTTTTTCTTATCCTGCCCAGTAGGTGGCGCTCGTGGCACACGTTTGTCTGCGGGTCCCACCAGTAAAAGGTGCTGTGGGACCTTAAACTTTGGAAAACTCTCGCCGTCCGGGGGGTTCGCTAGCCGAAGCGACTTGAGCCGGCCTGGGGTCCGAACGCAGGGAGGGTTGCTGGTCGGCGCAGCCTGGGAAAGAGCCCGTCCGAATTTCCTAGTCGGCCCTGGGCGACAAGCGTGGCGGGAGGGCGCCAGCGGCAGCGGTGCACCCGGGAGAGTGCACGTTCCCCAGGAGTCACGGGTTTGGAAGGGGCCTCCCCCACCCGTCACCGTTCTCCGCGGCCTGGTGATTTCCGATCCAATTCTCTCAGTTGGTCCGGGGGGCTGCGCGTGGTGTGGGCGCCAGCCGCCTTGGTTTCAGGGGACCGCCTCTCCAATTCTTCCAGCCGGCCCGGGAAGGGGGAAGGGAGTAACTCCGGCCGCTTCCCGCCCCACCCGGTGAGGCCCGCGCGCCTCGGCGATCTCACCCAAGCTGCTTCTCTCAGTCAGCCAGCCGTTCCAGGATCGGGTACGCTGTCTTTTTTATCTCTGTTGTGGCTTTGGGCACTTTCTGTATCGTTTCTACTCCCCTAGTAGCTGTCCTGGAGAAGAAACTAAGATCCGCGCGTCTTACTAAGCCGCCATCTTCCAGTCTCCTCTCAGCTGAACTCTTGTTACTTCTTCCACTCATTGTGGTTTTGATGTGCATTTTTTTGATGGTTAATGATGTTGAGCATCTTTTCATGTGCTTTCTGGATATTTGCATATCTTTCTCATAAGGATGTCTGTGCTGGTTTGAAAGGACGTATGGCCCCTAGAAAAGCCATGTTTTCACCTAAATCCCATTTCATAAAGGCAGAATAATCCCTATTCAATACTGTATGTTTGGAACTGTAATCAAAGCATCTCCCTGGAGATGTGATTTAATCAAGAGTTGTTGTTAAGCTGGATTGGGTGACAACATGTCTCCACCCATGTGGGTGGGCCTTGATAAGTTTCTAGAGTCCTGTAAAAGAGGAAACATTTTGGAGAATGAAAGAGATTCAAAGAGAGCAGAGAGAACGACATAGCCAGGAGAAGCAGAGTGCACCAGCCAGTGACCTTTGGAGATGAAGAAGGAAAATGCCTCCTGAGGAGCTTCATGAAACAGGAAGCCAGGGGAAGAAGCTAGCAGATGACGCCATGCTCACCATCAGCCCTTCCAGATGAGAAAGGAACCCTGACCATGTTCATCATGTGCCTTTCCAGATGAGAGAGAAACTCTGGCTGTGTTCACCATGTGCCTTCTCACTTGGGAGAGAAACCCTGAACTTCATCGGCCTTCTTGAATCAAGGTATCTTCCCTGGATGGATGCCTTTGATTGGACACTTCTATAGACTTGCTATAATTGGGACATTTTCTCAGCCTTAGAACTGTAAACTAGCAACTTATTAAATTCCCCACTTTAAAAGTCATTCTGTTTCTGGTGCATTGCATTCCAGCAGCTAGCAAATTAGAACAATATCAAGTCAAGATTTTGCATATTTTTTTGGTTACGTTGTTGTCTTTTTGCTGTTAGGTTGAAGGATTTTTTATATATATTCTGAATATTAAGCCTTTATTGGATATGTGATTTTCAAATATTTTCTCTCATTGAGTAGGCTGTCATTTCGCTTTCAGGATAAAGTCCTTTGAGGCTCAAATGTTTTTAATTATGATGCATTCCTATTTATCTTTTTGGTTGTTGTTGTTGCTTATGCTTGGGATGGAAAGCCTAAAAAACCATTACCTGGACATTATCAATAGGGTGACAAAAGACATCCCCTGAAAAAGCCTCCCCAGAAATTCATCAAATAAAAGGAAAAAACTCACTTCCTTAGATCTCTAGAGGAAGGTAGAGACTGCGTAAAAATTCCACAAACACTGAATCACAAAAAGAGAAAAATAACAGATAAGGAACTTCCATCCAAGACCTGCTGGTTCTCTTCTCTCCCCTTTGTTTGGTCCCAGACAGCTTGGGAGATTCTCAGAGGCAGTGGCAAGCATCCTTGCTGCCTTCTCCCAGGGACTCAGGGACACAGACTATCAAAACACTCGCAGAAGTGAGTTAGATGCCCATGCATATCCAGACACAGAGACCCAAGTCCACAGAGACCTAGGGCAGAAAATAGCCATTGAGGAGTGCTGAATAAGAAAGCAGCCCAAGAAGGAGCTTCAAAATGGGGAATTGGGAGAGGGGGAAGAGCAGAACCTACATATGTTCCCAAAGCAGCAAGTAGCCAGGCAGAAAATGTCAAATGAACTGTTCATGAACTGGGGACCAAGGAGGTGAGTACAATGCCCAGAGAAGTACAGGACAAAGAGACTGAGACACTGTGATCAGAGACTGTAATTCTTTACATGGCTCCTGTTGCCCATCCCCTACCCTTGAGGGAAGCAGCAGTCTGTGGCCTGATCCACGCCTGGGAGACAGCTGTGAACTGAGATGGCCATAGGTGTCCTTTACCCCGAGTACAGAGGGGCACACAGCCCAACATTGAGCCAGTTATTAGCCAGCAAAGTGACAAAATTGGATCCCACAGTTTCAGCCACTCCTGGTCAGACACCAACAGGCACCACTGCTTCAAGTGTGGAATAGGTAGCTGACAAGAACCATCTGGTGGACAGGATGTAGAGTTTGAGGAAAGAAGGGCTTTGGGGTGTCTATCCAGATACTCTCCCAGAGCCGATTGGATCTGGTCTATGCCCCTGTGTGTGTACCCTGTTTTGCTAGGAAATACTGAAGATGGAACAGTCACACGAAGCCTTACCCAAATGACAACAAATTCCTAGGCAAGAGAGAAACTGACCTTCAAAATAAACCCACCAACATAATCAGATGACAAGATATCAGCAAAAAATCACAAGGCAGACTAAAATGGAGAAAGATATGACCCAGCCATATTAAATTAAAGTCAGAGGAGACACAGAATTTAGAACAACTACTCAAAAACATTTAAACATATATCCAAAATAAATTAAGTGAGATGACTGAAGCGATAAAGGATATGAAGAAGGCACTTGGTGAGCATAAAGAAGAATTTGAAAGAATAAACAAAAATTAACACATCATGTGCTGGTTTGAAAGGATGTATGTCCCCTAGAAAAGCCATGTTTTCATCTAAACCCAATTTCATAAAGGCCGAATAATCCCTATTCAATACTGTATGTTTGAAACTGTAATCAGATCGTCTCCTTGGAGATGAGATTTAATTAAGAGTGGTTGTTAAACTGGATTAGCTGAAGATGTGTCTCCACCCATTTGGGTAGGTCTTCAGAAGTTTCTGGAGTCCTATAAAAGAGGAAATATTTTGGAGAATGAAGGAGATTCAGAGAGAGCACAGAAGAATGACATAGCCACGAGAAGCAGAGAGTCCACAAGCCAGGGACCTTTGGAGATGAAGAAGGAAAACACCTCCTGGGGAGCTACATGAAACAGGAAGCCAGGAGAGAAAGCTAGCCGATGATGTCTTGCTCACCATGTACCCTTCCAGCCAAGAGAAAAACTGTGACTGTGCTCACCATATGCCTTTCTAGATGAGAGAGAAACCCTTAACATCATTGACCTTCTTGAACCAAGGTATCTTTCCCTGGATGGATGCCTTTGATTGGACATTTCTATAGACTTGTTTTAATTGGACATTTTCCTGGCCTTAGAATTGTAAACTAGCAACTTACTAAATTCCCCTTCCTAAAAGCCATTCCATTTCTGGTATATTGCATTCTGGAAGCTAGCAAACTAGAACACTGCATATGGAAATGAAAGACACTGAAGATGAAATTAAAAATAGAGACACATAACAGCAGATTTGAAAACGCAAAAGGATCAGCAAGCTAGATGACACAGCAACCAAATTCAAGAGGCGCAATAGCAAATGGAGAAAAAATGGAAAAATTTGAAACCATTCTCAGAGAATTGTCTGACAACATGAAGCACACAAACATACACATCATGGATATCCCAGAAGAAGAATAAGAGGGAAAAGGACAAAGAAGAATATTTGAGGAAATAATGGCAGAAAATTTCCCAACCATTATAAAAGACATACATAGGCAAATCCAAAAAGCCCAACATTCTCCAAACAGAATAAATCCTAGTAGGCCCGTTCCAAGACACATACTAATCAGACTGTCAAATGCGAAAGAGAAAGAGAGAATTTGTAGTAGTACATCAGAGAAAAATGATGCATCACATACAAGGGAATCACAATAAGACTATATGCTGATTTCTCATCAGAAACCATGGGTGCGAGAAGGCAGTGGTATGATATATTTAAGATAGTGAAAGAGAAAATTTTCCAGCAAAGAATTTTTGTCCAGCAAAGCTAATCTTCAAAAACGAGGGAAACTTTAAAATATTCACAGATAAACAAAAGCTGAGAGAGTTCATTAAGAGAAGACCTGCTCTACAAGAAATACTAATGGGAGTTCTGCTGGCTGAAAAAACAAGACGGATAGAGAGGCTTGCAGGAGAGTATAGAAATGCAGATTATTGTAAGGGTAAGTAAAAGGATAAAAAGAGAGAAAACTTAGATTTCACAAATAAAAACCAAAGGATAAAATGATTGAAGGAAGCACTGCTTTTTCAGTGATGACATTGAAGGTTAATGGGTTAAAATTCCCAAACAAAAGACACAGCTTGGCAAAATGGTTCTAAAAAAATATGATCCATGTATATGCTGTTTACAAGAGACTCAGGTTAGACCCCAAAATACAAATAGGTTGAAAGGTAAAGAATGGAAGAAGTTACTCCATACCCACAGTAGAAAAAATAAAAATAACAAAAAAGCTAATATCAGACAAAATAGACTTTAAATGCAAAAATGTTGAGAAAAAGGTGGACACTGTATAGTAATTAAAGGGGCAAGTGATCAAGAAAAAATAATAAATATCTATACACCTAATCGAGGTTTCCCAAAGTTCATGGTGCAAATATTGGCAAAAGTGAAGGGAGTAATAGCTGTGTTTACAATAAAAGTGGAAGATTTCAACACACCAGACCCATCAATAGATAGAACATCTAGACTGAGACTCAATAAGGAAAGGGAGAACGTAAATAATATGATAAATATATTATACTAACAGACCTATACCAAAACAGTAGGATATACATACATTTCAAATACTCATGGAACATTCTCCAGCCTAGATGACATGCTGAGGTACAAAACAAGTATTAATGAATTTTAAGAGGTTGAAATTATACAAAGCACTTACTCTGATCATACTGGAATGAAGCTGGAAGCCTGGAAGCCAATAACAGCTGGATAACTAGAAAATTCACAAATGTATGTAGGTTAAAGAGCATGCTGCTAAACAATCAGTGGGTCAAAGAAGACATTGAAAGAGAAATCAGTAAATATCTTGAGAAGAAAGAAATTAAGTACACACCGTATTAAAACTTATGGAATGCCGTGAAAGCAGTGCTGAGAGGGAACTTTATAGCCCTAAATTCCCACATTAAAATGGAATAAAGAGATAAAATCAAAGACCTAACCGAACACCTGAAGAAACTAGAGAAAGAACAGCACACTAATCCTAATGCAAGCAGGAGGAAAGCAATAACAAAGATTAGAGCAGAAATAAATGAAATTCAGAACCAAAAAAAAAGGACAGTAGAGGGGCAAGATGGCAATGTGGTGAGGCATGGGATTTACTTGTAATTCTACAGCAGCTAGGAACTAGCTAGGAACCGTCTGAAACAACTGTTTGGGGGCTTCTGTGACTGGGCACACATTGTACACCAGTGTGGAATGGGTGGAAGAGCCAAGATCACAGAGCAGAACTGTAAGTATCCCAAGCCCCAGAGGCTGTCACCCTTCCCCCGTTGGCATAGCAGGCTGACTTGGCTCTCTCCCTTGTAGGAAACATAAGCTACTAGGACCAAGGATGGTAGCTCAGAAAAGCTCAATTGTGGAATTAATTCACAAATTTGGACTGCTGATTACAGGCTGCAAGCACAGATAAACCTGGGGCAAGCACAAAAGAAACTGGGATGTGTTTCTCCACCAGAGAGCTGGCAGGGTGAATTGAAAACAACAACAACAGGTTTTTGGAATCGTATGAGGGCTGAACACTGGAAAACGGCTGGGCCTCAAGAAAAGGAGCACACAGAGCTGGGTACCAGCTCTGACCCTTGATTGGGAAGCCCAGAGGGCTGGAGAATGGCTCTGAAAAGGACTTTTTTCTCTCCACTTTTTTCCACTTTAACAGCCCGTTGGATAGACCTGCAAGCATTTTCAGGCTGAAGCATTGCCCCAGGTAAGAATTAAGGTATTTCTTGGGACAAATAACTAGTCAGACGAAGGAAATAATTACCTAAAGGCAGATCATTAAGCAGTCTCTACAGGGAACAAGGTAAGGTAGTTCCGCCAAGCTCCAACTGTGGTTTTTTTTTTTAATCTTTTTATTCTATTTTTTAAAATACCAAAAAACACAAAGCAAATGCAAACATTCCTATTTTGATCATCCTGTTCTATATATATAATCAGTAATTCACAATATCATCACATAGTTGCACATTCATCATCATCATGATCATTTCTTGGAATATTTGCATCTATTCAGAAAAAGAAATAAAAGAAAACAGAAAAAAATTTATACATACCATACCCCTTACCCCTCCCTTTCATTGATTACTAGCATTTCAAACTAAAGTTATTTTAACATTTCTTCCCCCTATTATTTATTTTTATTCCATGTGTTCTACTTATCTGTTGACAAGGTAGATAAAAGGAGCATCAGACACAAGGTTTTCACAATCACACAGTCACATTGTGAGTGCTATATCATTATACAATCATCTTCAAGAAACATGGCTACTGGAACACAGCTCTACATTTTCAGGCAGTTCCCTCCAGCCTCTCCATTACATCTTGTCCAATTGTGGTGTTAGTGAACAATTTTGGGCTGCAAAAAAAAAGATCCTGGCACAGATAAACCCAGAGCAAGCAGGAAAGAATTCTGAGGTCTCTCCTAACAGAGAAGAGGTAGAACCGATGGAAAAAAATGAAACAAAATAAAATAAAAAAAAAATAAAGGTGAGGGTTTTGGGGCTGGCTGAGCTCAGGGTTCAGGGAAGGGGCTGTGCCCCAAGAAGGGAGCCACATACAGCCAGATACCAACTCTGGCTCTTGGCTGGCAAAACTTGGGGGACTGGGGACTGGCTCTAAAATGGGATCTCAATTTTTTTAAGAAAATTATTTAGTACCTTAGTAGAGAAAGCCTCAGGCATTTTGAAATATCAGCTGGACCCAGACAAGGGTAGTTAAGACAGGTCTGAGAAACAAAGTAACCAGTCAGGTGGGGTAGATAATTCCCTAAAGGGCATATCTTCCCCACCACCACCACTACCAAAGAGGGAAGGCAGGACCCAGATCAAGTGATGGCTTTCCTGCAGAGAATTCAGACCCAAGGCCTGGAAAACAGAAACAGGTAAAGCCTGTTTTCCATCTCAGTCACTATTTCAACCATGCCCCTGGCAGGGAGGGTCCGCTGAGAATTAAAGTCACTGCATCACTTTACACCAGTGGGGAGCTGCAGGCTGACAAGCGCCACCTGCTGGGCAGGATAAGAAAAGCACAGAGTTCAGAGGCTTTACAGGAAAGAATGACAATATGCTGGATTTCATCCTAAGGGTAACTTGATACTCATCACACCCTCCTCCTGAGAACCTGGGCCTGTCTGTTCGGGGAAAATCTGATTGGAGCCAATCATATCTAGGGAGACCCTCCTCCAAAGAGAAAAAAAGGTTCCAAAAGGCAGGACAAGAACCAGGAAAACAAGAGCTGAAAAATCCTGATCAGTTCAACAGAAACTATGCTAGAAAGTTTAGAATAAGTGGAAATAAGTGCCAAAGAACAGATAGCCAAAAAAAGCCAACTAACAAGAAAACCTTAGCTAAAAGAGGGAAAACTCTCTCAATAACAAACTAATCAGGGTAATAAGATACTTAGACACCAGCAAATAATTGCAAGGCATACTAAAAATGAAGACATGACCCGGTCAAAGGAACAAATTCACATTTCAAACAAGACACAGGAGTTGAACAACAAATTAAAGATGTTCAAAGAAACATGCTGTGGTAGTTAGATTCAGCATACCTTATCTCAGCACTTGCAGCTCAGCCCAGGCCTTTGGAGATGCAGAAAGAAATCACCTCCGGGAAAGTTCTTGGAACCCAGAGGCCTGGAGAGAAGGCCAGCGGAGAGCATCCTGTGCCTTTCCGCGCAAGAAAGAACCTCAGCTGAAAGTTAGCTGTCTTTCCTCTAAACAACTAGCAAACCAGAAAAGATTTTGTACCAGAGAGGGGGGCGCTGCTGCAGTTTGCAAATACCAGACATGTTGACACGGTTTTTTGGATGGCTAAGCGAAGATTTTAGAGGAACTGTGAAGAGAATGATGGAGAAGTCCTGGAGTGCTGGAAGAGACTGTTGGTGTAAATGGAACCACTGCCAATCTGGACAAAGAGGGACACAAAAGGGACAAATTGGAGTTTTCAGAGTGAGAACCATGGAAGCTTGGGAGGACCGCTTTTGCTGCTCAGATGTGGCCTCACTCTCCCTAAGCCCAACTCTGCAAGTGAAATCATTGCCCTCCTCCCTACGTGGGGCATGACATTCAAGGGTGAAAGTGTCCCTGGCAATGTGGGAGATGACTCCCAGGGATGAATCCAGACCTGGCACCATGGGATCAACAATTCCATCCTGACCAAAAGGGGGAAAAGAAGTATAACTAATAGTATCAGTGGTTCAGAGTTCACATAGAATTGAGAGGCTACTCTGGAGGTCATTCTTATGCAAGCTTCAGTTAGACATTACTACCTATCAAAGGTTCCAGGCACTAGGATAACTTTCCAGAAACCTACTACCTCCAGAAGGGTCCCTGGACCAGATAAGTCCTGAAACCTAGGGGGGCCACCCTCGGCAGAACATCAGCTAATTCCATCTCCATTCCCCATATTATTGACAACCCCTTCTAACATGAAAAAGTTACAATGGCCATAGCCCAAATACTCCTGAAGAGTGAGAGAAAGATCAAAACTGATGGAGTTATACAGAGGAGGTAACAAACGACTATGATTGCTGAATCATTGTATTTCTTTTAGCCTCTTACAGCAACTAGAAGTAAAATCCTAAAATTGTGGAATTGTAACCCATAGCAAACTCTAAAATCTGTTCTACAACCAATTGTTGTGCTGTGCTTTGAAATTTGTTGTCTTTGAATATATGCTATTTTTCACACAAAAAAACAAAAGTCGATTGTGATGATAAAAAAATTTATTCCTTCTAGCCTCCTATATTCTGGAGCAGCTAGAAGGAAAAATCTGAGGTGATAGTATTGTACCCCATAACAAACTCTGGGATCTGTCCTGTAACTACTTGTTGAAGAGTGCTTTGAAGACTATTGCTTTTTTCTTTCTTTCTTTGCTTTGTATACATGTTACATTATACAATTTGAAAAACTTAAAAAAAAAAAAGGGCAGCAAGGAATATTTTCCAAAATGAAGTACAGAGAAAAATATGCAAAATCTTCCCTAAAAGCAGCAAGTACCCAGGCAGAAAATATCAAAATCAACTGTTTGGAACCTGGGATAATGGGGAGGACATTTCAAGGGCCAGGTCAGTGAGGGATGAAGAGTCTGAAAAGACATGGACAGAGACTACGTTTTCAACCCTGGGTCCTGGTGCCCAGCCCCCACCCTTGATGGAAACAGCAGCTGGCAGACTTGTCTGGTGGATGGCTACACACTGGGGTAGCTCCACCACAAGCAAAGTGGGGGAGACTGTCCCATACTGACTCAGATTTTGGTGGTGAATTGAGGACACAGGAAACCTCAAGTTTCAGCCCTCCCTGGTCAGACATGGCCTGGGCTCCATGAGGTAAACTGCTTCTAAGCAAGATTAAGTCTCTGAACAGTGCCGCCTTCTTGGCAGGTCAGAAAGGGCAAGGGAATTACAGGGCTTTTCACATCCTCTCCAAACCTTTCCCAAGCCCATCAGAACGGTTTTACTTCCCCTGCACATGTACCTGGCCCTGTTTTGGCTGGGAAACATGGATGACCCGATTGTCAAATCAATGCCCTAATACAAACCCAGGTCTTTCTGGCTGGCAAAAAGCAAAGCACCGCTAGGCTGGCTGCTGGCTGGTGAGTTGAAACTCTAAGTACCCCAGCCCAAGGTCTCACCACGCAGGAGCCTGGGAATTACCAGACACATTGTGCCCACAGATGTGTATCAGTCAATGTACACAGTGCCTTCCCCTTAGCCCAAGACAAAACACAGAGCCCAGCCTGTCTCAAACACCCAAGAGTCTCAACCTATAAAAAGCAGAATGCAGCCTGTCTCGAACACACTCCTGGGAAAGGGGAAAGGGGGGCTGCATGAGAATTCTGTAAAGTTTCCAGCCTGCAGGGAATGGGAGTGGTCGCTGAAGAGCAGATCCTCCTTTCAGCAAAAAAGAAAATCGGGAGGCAAGGCACAGCACAGATTGTGAGTGTTATTTAGAAAATTCAGACCCCAAAAGCTGGAAAAAAGAAACAGTTAAGCCCACATTCAGCTTCAGCCTCTGTCTCAACCACACCCCTGGTAGGGACAGCATCTGCTGAGAATTAAAAGCAAAGTACCACATGAAACCTGTGGGGAACAGCAGGCTGACAAGTGCCATCTATTGGACAGTACAGTAAAAGCACAGAATTAAGAGTCCTCACAGAAAAGACTGGCATCCTGTAGGTCTCATCCCCAGGGAACCTTGATAAAGATTATACCCCCTTCCTGAGAGCTGGGCCTGTCTTGTTTGGGAAAATCTATCCTATCTGGAAAAAGCCTCCTCCTGGAATGAGAACTCCATGTAAAATTACAAGAGGTAGCAAAAGAACTGTTTAAAGTAAACAAAGACAAAAAAAAAAACAAACAGAACAACACAGAACATTCCCTGAGGAGGAAGAGGACAGAGACAGCTTTTTACTGGGGAGTGAAACAGTTGCACACACAAGCACACAAAAGGGCAATCTCAAATAAATTCCTTTTAGGCAGGGGAAGAATCAGAAAAACAAGGGCTGAAAAATTCTGATCAGCTAAATATAAGCTAGGCTAGAGATCTAGAATAAGGTGAACTGATTGTCAGTGAACAGTTAGAGGATGTTCTAGTTTGCTAGCTGCCAGAATGCAACACACCAGAGATGGATTGGCTTTTGATAAAAGGGGATTTATTTCATTAGTGCTTCAGAGGAAAGGCAGCTAACTTTCCACTGAGGTTCTTTCTTACATGGGAAGGCACAGGATGGTCTCTGCTGGCCTTCTCTCCAGGCCTCTGGGTTCCAACAACTTTCCCCGGGGTGATTTCTTTCTGCATCTCCAAAGGCCTGGCTGAGCTGCGAGTGCTGAGATGAGGTATGCCGAGCTGCTTGGGCTGTGCTACACTGAGTCTCTCATTTAAGCACCAGCCAATTAAGTCAAACATCATTCATTGCAGCAGGCACACCTCCTAGCTGACTGCAGATGTAATCAGCAACAGATGAGGTTCACGTACCATTGGCTCATGTCCACAGCAACAGAACTAGGTGCCTTCACCTGGCCAAGTAGACAACTGACTCTAATTACCACACCTGGGTCCAGGAACCAAGGGGTGGAAATGGGAGAGGCATCACTCACAATTGCCCCTAGTGATCCACTAGGAAAATTTTTGCTTCCTGTCCCTGTGCCCTTGAGCTCTGCTGGTCTACAGGTTTTAGTCCCAGAAGCAGGAGTGCTTCCTTTAGGAGAAACAACAATGATTCCATTGAATTGGAATCTAAGATTGCCACCCAGTCTTTTTGGGCTACTCTTGCCCCTGGATCAACAAGCCAAGAAGGGGATTACTTTACTGGCTGGGGTGATTGACCCTGACTATCAGGGGGAAATAGAACTGCAACTACACAATGGAGGTAAGGACAAGTTTTCCTGGAATATAGGCGATCCCCTAGGGTGTCTCTAGTAGTACCGTGCCCTGTGATTAAAATCAATGGAAAACTGCAACAACCCAATCCAGGCAAGACTACCAATGGCTCTGACACTTCAGGAATGAAGGTTTGGGTCACCCCACCAGGCAAAGAACCACGGCCAGCTGACGTGCTTGCTGAGGGGAAAGGAACATGGAACGGGTAGTGGAAGAAGGTAATGATAAATATTAACTATGACCACATGATCAGTTACAGAAATGAGGACTGTGATGCTGTTTTGTTCATGTTATAGTATTTAAGTTGTAAGATACCAAGTTGAAGAGTGAATATTACCCAAGGACTTGCACCCCATTCTGGAGAGATTTAAGGTGTTTCCAATTGTATGTAGGACAGTTGAGTATTGTTAGGTAAGGAAAAAATGTGTCTGTTATTGTTTTCTATTTAGAGATTAACTATGGTTTAAAGCGATGTGTATAAATGCCAAGTTGACAAGGGGTGGACTGTCGTGATCAGGTTCATGTGTCAACTTGGCCAGGTAGTGGTGCCCAGGTGTTTGTTCAGGCAAGCGCTGGCCTGTCTGTTGCTATGAGGACATTTTATGGACTTAAGTCATGATCACGTTGGCTGCACCAACAGCTGATTGTATTTGTAATCAGCTAAGGGGAGTGTCTTCTGCAATGAGTGATGATTAATCTAATCACTGGAAGGCATTTAAGGAGGATTCAGAAGAGGCAGTCACTCTGTGTGCTTCAGCCAGCCAGCCTCTCCTGAGAGTTGGGTGAGGACCTTCTTAGGAGCTGCCAGCTTGCAGCCTGCCCTACAGACCTTGGACTCTACATCCCCATGGTTACGTGAGACATTATTATAAATTTTATAGTTACATCTCCTGCTGATTCTGTTTCTCTAAAGAACCCTAGCTAAAACAAAGGCCTCTAGTGTGTTTGGGGAGGAGAAAGGGAGGCTCAGAATGGGGAAAGCGGGTTGGGTCAGATAGACCGTGATCTCCACTAGGAGTGGGCTGCAGTGTGAGAGGAGGTGTCAATCTCAGGTAACTGACCATCACTCCACTCCAATCTGCCCCAGGTGCTGGTTGGGGAAACCTCCCTGAGCAGCCCCATAGTCAATAGCACCCATGAAGACTCCAGAGGCAGACCAGGTTGTACAGCATTGGGGCCGGGCCTCCGGGCACTGGGAGTGATTGCCTGACTGGGTACTGAGAACAGCAAGCTCCGGTGTGGTGTCTGGCAGACCTGCCAGGCACTGGTGCTGTGGGTCAGCTGATCACCCAGGTGCAGGCTAAGACCAGCTTTCCATTGCCGTTGGCAGGAGTACTATCCCCCTCACTATGCATGACCATCTTCCAGCAGCCACTTCAGTTCAGGCAGGGTGGACCTGGGGGGATGTGCAGGCAGGCTAACTCCTAAACTGCCCAGGTTTTCATTTATTTCCTAATATTTTTTCAATCTTCTTTTTTTAAAATATATTTTATATACATATATTTATTAGTAGAATAATTTTATTATTTTTATTTTTATATATTTTACATATTTATATTTTATTGATTCTTTATTTTTATTTCTTATTTTATATTTATTTATTTTATTTTATTATTTTTTTATTCCTTACATTTTCCCTGCCTCTGGTGGGCAACAGCCTGAGTTAATTCCCAATATATGTTGAGATGTCTCCTTCTGACTTTGGGACCTACTACTGTTGAGGTGTGTTTTGTTGCTGCTGTTGTTGTTTTCACATTTTTATTATATTCTTCTTTTATTTTATTATTAAATAGATATTTTGGGTGGGTGCATGGGCCAAGAATTGAGCCTGGCTCTCCCACATGTAGTACTTCATTCTACCGCTGAAGTACTCATGTACATTGGCCTAGCTGTTTATAGACCCTCAAGATGAAGTGTATCCCCTACATCACATCATGGCTTTGCTTTGTCAGGGGATAATTGACAAACCAAGTGCAAAAGGAAACCATCAATATAAACTCAAGTAAATACAAAGCTTTAGATGAGTGAAGGAAACCAACTTGAAAAATAACCTTATTAAGATAATCAAATGCCATGAACACAATAGAAAACACAAAGCATGTGACGGCCCAAACTGAAATGATCCAGCCAAATGACCAAAACTCCAGATGGGACACACAATATGAAACAACTACTCAAGGATTGTCATAAAAAAAAAAATAAAGTATATCAAGAAGATACTGGAAGAGCATAAAGAAGAATTTGAAAGATTAAATAGAAAAATGGTAAAGTTCACAGAAATGAAAGATACAGTAGACCCAATTAGAAATATTCTAGAGACACATGATAGGAGATTTGAAGAAGCAGAAGGAAGAGTAAATGAGCTAGAAGACAGAACGATTGAACTAGAACAAACAACAGAAAAAATGGCATGGAAAAATGGTACTGGATCTTAGGGAAATGATGGACAACAGAAAGCATGCAAATATAAGAATCATTGATGTCCCAGAAGGAAAAGAGAAGAGTAAAGGGCTAGGAAAGTTAGTTGAAGAAATAACTGGGGAAAACCTTGCAACCCTTGTAAGAGACATAAATATGCAAATCAAAGAAGCCCAACAAACTCTGAATAGAATAAATCCAATTGGGCCTACTCCAACACTCATAGTAATCAAACCGTCAAATGTTGAAGAGAGACAGAAAGTTCTGAAAGCAGTACAAGAGAAGTGATCTAGTATCTACCAGGGAAAACACATAAAATTGACTTTGGACTACTCAACTGGCACGCTGGAAGCAAACAGGCAGTGGTATGATACAGTTAAAAGCCTGAACAAGAAAGGCTTTCAGCAAACAATCCTTTATCCAGCCAAGTTATCCTTCAAAATTGAGGGTGAGATTGAAATCTTCAAAGACAAGCAGAGATTGAGAGAGCTAGTCAACAAGTAACCTGCCCTACGTGAAATACTAAAGGGAGTCCTGTCACCTGAAAAAAAGACAGGAAAGGCACGTTTAGAGGAGGGCACAGAATTGAAGAATTCCAGTAATGGTAATTTAAAGGATAAAAAGAGAGAGAAGTAAATGAATATATATATCTGACAAATAAAAACTAAAGGATAAGGGCGGTGTAATGGTAGTTCAGTGGCAGAATTTAAAGAAAGGACAGCAAACTAATCCCAAATCAAATAAAAGAAGAGAAATAACAAAGATTAAAGCAGAAATACATAAACTGGAAAACAATAAAACAGTAGAAATAATCAACAAAGCTGAAAGTTGGTTCTTTGAGAAAATCAATAAATTGGTGGACCCTTAGCTAGACTAACAAAGAAAAAAAGAGAGAGGCTGCAAATAAGCAAAATCAGCAATGGGGGTCATTACCATGGATCCTGAAGAAATTTTAAAAATCACAAGACAATATTATGAACAACTATATGCCGACAAACTAGACAACTTAGATGAAATGAGCAAATTCCTAGAAAAATCTGAACTGCCTATACTGGCTCCAGAAGAAACAGATCTCAACAAACCAATTACAAGAGATTCAATTTGCCATCAAAAATCTTCCCACAAAGAAATCTCCAGGACCAGACGGCTTCACAGGGGAATTTTATCAACATTCCAAAAAGAACTAACAGCAATCCTGCTCAAACTCTTCCAAAAAATTGAGGAGAAAGGAACACTCCCTAACTCATTTTATGATGCTGACATCACTGTAATAGCAAAAACAGATAAAGGCACTACAAGAAAGGAAAGCTACAGCCCATTCTCCCGAATGAACATAGATGCAAAAATGTTCAACAAAATACTAGTAAATCAAATCCAACAACACATTAAGAGAATTATACATCATGATGAAGTAGGGTCTATAACAGGAATGTAAGGATAACTCAACACAAGGAAATCAATCAGCATAATACAGGACATTAACCAATTGAATGGGAAAAATCACATGATCACCTTGATTGATGCTGAAAACCATTCCTGATAAAAACACTTCAAAAGGTAGAAATTGTTGGAAACTTTCTTGTTATCATAAAAGGTGTGTATGCCAGCATCATACTTAAGGGTGAGAGACTGAAAGCATTCCCCCTAAGATTAGGAATGAGATAAAGATGACCATTGCCACCACTATTATTCAACATTGTGCTAGAGATCTTAGCCGGGGTGATTAGACAGAAGAAAGAAATAAAAGGCATCCAAATAGCAAAGGAAGAAGTAAAGTTTTCATTAATAACAGAAGACATGCTCTTATACTTAGAAAACCCTGAGAAATCTATGACAAAGCTACTTGAGCTAACAAACAAATTCATCAAAATGGTGGGATGCAGGATTAATGTGCAAAAATCGGTAATGTTTTTATGCACAAGCGATGACCTATCTGAGAAGCCAATTAAGGAAAAAAGTCAATTCAAAATGCAGCCAAAATAATCTGGTATCTAGGATGGATGTGATGCCTAACCAGGGATGGATGTGAATGACTTGTACACAGAAAATTATGAAACACTGCTAAAAGAAATAAAAAGTGACCTAAATAGATGGGAAAACATTCCACACTGATGGATACAAAGGTTGAATTGTTGTTAAGATGTCAGTTCTACCCAAAGTGATCTACAGATACAATGCAGTAGCAATCAAATTCCCAACAACTTACTTTGAAGACTTGAAAAAGTTAGTTATCAAATGTATTTGGAAATGAAAGAGACCTTGACTAGCTAAAGATAGCCTAAAAAAGAAGGGCAAAGTGGGAGGACTATCATTTCCTGACTTTGAAGCTTACTATAAAGGCACAGTGGTGAAAACAGTAAGGTACTGACACAAAGATAGAAGTACTGAACAATGCAATCAAATTGAGAGTGCAAAGATAGCCCACCAATTCTGTGGGTAATTGATCTTCAATAAGGCCTCCAGATCCACTGAACTGGGTCATCATAGTCTCTTCAATAAATGGGCATGGGAGTATTGGATATCAGTAGCCAAAAAATGAATAAGGATTCCTACCTTACACCCTATACAAAAAATTCACATGGATTAAAGGTCTAAATGTAAGAACCAATACCACAAAATTTCTAGCAGAAAATGCATGAAAACATCTTTACGGTCTAATAATGGGACGTAAGTTCTTAAAATTTACACCTAAAGCACAAGCACAAAAGAAAAAATAGATAAATGGGAACTCCTTAAGATCAATAGCTTCTGCGCCTCGAAAGACTTTGTTAAAAAGATGAAGAGGCATCCAACTCAATGGGAGAAAACATTTGGAAACCACATACCAGGTAAAGGCTTGACATCAAGTGATAAGGGGTAATTTTGATTTGATACTTGGTGATGTTGTGTTTGCTGGTTCTTCGTCATTATGAAACTTGTCTAAAATCGAGATTGCTGCTGATCGTAAAACCACGTGAGGACACTGTAAGATATGGTTTGTTCATTTTGGACATCATCCAGGGTGGCCAAAAGATGGAGGGAGCCAAAGGATAGAATGACTGAGAAGCACAATGGCAAATGGTAATACATTCATATGATGGAATATGGTGTGGCTACAAAAAAAAGGGACATTGAAAGGCACGCAATGAACTGGATAAACCTTGGGGGACAATCTGTTGTGCAAAATAAGCCAGAAACAAAAGAACAAATATGCTAAGGTCTCTCTCAGAAAATACTTATAAGAAAACGGGAGCCTAGATTGTAAGCACTTACAGCAACCACATTTAGTCTGAAGTTGTAAATGTAATTCTAGATTCTGAGACTGAGGTATATATGTATCAGCAGTTATTTCTCTGTGACTTTGAGTAACTCTGTGACACCTAAGATCCAGAAATGGAGGGCTGCAGCCCTGAAAGTTAGCATAGCTATACATATAACAGTTTAAGTAAGCAGAAAAGAGATCAGGCCTCAATGTTTAAAATGAAGCCAATCTGACTGGTTCCAAGGTAAATTAAAATGCAGGGTAGAAAATGATAGTGTATGTACTGTAGACCTTTAGCTACTCTATGAGACCAAAGGCAGAGAGGTTTATTTTGTCAAAATCCAAATGTTCTGTAACACATAATCTAAATCAACGTCTCTGGATAGCTCATTTAAACAACCCAGACTCATGGAGTCCAGAATGGGAATGAGGCCTTGTAATTCTGTATACCTTCATATAATGCCAGGACACATCTCAGACTATGGTGAGCTGATAATTTTATAGTATTGGTAGAGTCCCTTGAGGGGCCACAGGGAAATACATATATACTATTAAACTCTCCCATCTGGGAAACCTCAGGTATCTCTCTGCCTTTGGGGAGTCCCAAGAAAATAGGCCAAGCCCTGGATTTATTTTTTATCCATGGAAACTGTCTTTACGTTAGAAAATATGTACAAAATGAAAGAAGACAGCAAATATCGCCCATAAGCTCACTCTTCTTAGATAACTGTGTGGCATTAAATTCACACCTTTCTGATATTTTTCCAACATTGGGTCATGAGGGTATCGGGTGTTGCAACTAGCATTTTTATTTATTTTTTGCATGGGCAGGCACCGGGAATTGTACCCGGGTCTCCCGCAGGGCAGGCAAGAATTCTGCCTGCTGAGCTACTGTGGCCCGCCCTGCAACTAGTTTTTTTTTTTTTCAATTTTTTAAATTAATTTTTAATTTTTTTAAAAACTATGACAAGAAAGAAACACATTCTTAACATATGATCATTCCATTCTACATGTATATTCAGTAATTCACAATATCATCACATAGCTGCATATTCATCATCATGATCATTTCTTAGAACATTTGCATCAATTCAGAAAAAGAAATAAAAAGACCATTGAAAAAAGAAAACAAAAACAGAAAAAAAATTATACACACCATACCCCTTATCTCTTCCTTTCACGGATCATTAGCATTTCAAACTAAATTTATTTTAACATTTGTTCCCCATATTATTTATTTATTTTTATTCCATATGTTCTACTCATCTGTTGACAAGGTACATAAAAGGAGCATCAGACACAAGGTTTTCACAATCACACAGTCACATTGTGAAAGCTATAGCATTATACAATCATCTTCAAGAAACATGCAGGCCCTGGATTTTGAGGCTTGTCCTTATGAAACTTATTTCTGTGGGGGAGAGGCTGCAGATTACCCATAACAAGGCCTAAGAGTTGCTTCCAGGAAGCCTCTTTGTTGCTCTCTCTCTCTAAGCCCAACTCTGCAAGGAAAATCATTGACCTCCCCCTACATGGTACAAGCTATTCAGGGGTGAAAATCTCCCTGACAATGTGGTCTTTGACTCCAGTATTTCTGTCTGGTTCCTTTTCAAGTTTTCTCTGTACTGAGTGTGCTGGTTTGAAAGGAAGTATGGCCCCTAGAAAAGCCATGTTTTAATCAAAATCCCATTTCATAAGGGCAGAATAATTCCTGTTCAATACTGTATGTTTGAAACTGTGATTGGATCGTCTCCCTGGATGATGTGATTTAGTCAAGAGTGGTTGTTAAACTGGATTAGGTGACAACATGTCTCTACCCATTTGGGTGGGTCTTGATTGGTTTACTGGAGTCCTATAAAAGAGGAAACATTTTGGAAGGAGAGATTCAGAGCGAGCAGAGAATGCTGCAGCATCATGAAGCAGAGAGTCCCTTTTGGTATAGCCACGAGAAAGCCAGAAGACACCGCCATGTTCGCCATGTGCCCTTCCAGCTGAGAGAAACGTTGAACTTTGTCGGCCTTCTTGAAACAGGGTATCATTCTCCAGATGCCTTTGACCGGACGTTTCTAGAGACTTGTTGGAATTGGGACATTTTCTCTGCCTTGAAACTATAAACTAGCATCTCATTAAATTCCCGTTTTTAAAAGCCATTCTGTTTCTGGATTATTGCATTCTGGCAGCTAGCAAACTAGAACACTGAGGTTCTCATATTGTTCAAT
Source organism: Tamandua tetradactyla (assembly GCF_023851605.1). Lineage (NCBI taxonomy): Eukaryota > Metazoa > Chordata > Mammalia > Pilosa > Myrmecophagidae > Tamandua > Tamandua tetradactyla. The sequence continues at coordinate 117,262,804 of NC_135353.1, forward strand.
CATTGTTTTCCTGGTATCCTTTAGTTTTTTCTCTGTATTTTGTATCAGCTCCTTGAACTTATTAAGGATCTTTTTTTAAAAATCTTAGATATATCCATAATTTGGTCTTCTTTGTGGATGGTTTCTGGAATTTATCCTGTCCCTTTGGATTGAACATCATTTCCTGTTTCTTTGTCTGGTAATATTTTGTTGAGCACTGCACATTTTAATATTTTAAAGTATTAACTCTGGAATTTAGTCTCTGAGCTATCTGTTGCTTGAGTTTATATTCAGCTCAGGTTATGACAGAGATTTCCTTGAGTGCCAGGAGCTTACACAACCAAACAAAGCAAAGCAAAAAACAGCTTTCACCTTCTTTGCAAATTGCCTCTACATTGGCTGGTACTCTCCTTCAGAATTCAGACATTCTAATGAAGAAGATTGACTTGAGGCAAATGCAAAATGCAAGGTCCACCCTGACTTTTTTGAACCTGCCTCTTGTCCTTGGCTCTTGTGTTGCTCCTAGCCTTAGGAATTCCCCTGTTCACAGGAACTGTTCACTCTACTTCCTGTGAAATATACGTTCACCCTCTCCTGAGTGCTCCACTGCATGACCTAAAACAGGTAATTCTCTGACCCAGGCTGCTTTGATTTTATTGTTTCTTATGCTGTTTTAGCTGTCCTAAGCTGTTTCTATCTGGAGGGCAAATTCTGGGGAGATAACCCTAAAAGGAGTTTCCTAGGTCAGTCTTTCAGATAGCCTTCCAATTATTGGCACTGACATACAGGCACCCCAGGATGCCCATAAGGGTCATTTTGCTCCCCCAAGAATAGTGAACCACATTGCGAACACAGCCTGGCTCCATACTTTGTCTGGAGAAGGAAAGAGGAGTGACCAGCAAGGGTGCTAGGAGCTTCTATGGCTTTGAAGACTGTTTCCTTGACTCAGCATTTTCCCAATTACTGCAGCACTTTAAATTTTTTCTGTACTTACTAGAAGAGAACTGTCTTTAAGACTTCTTTGCCACTTTGGCCTGAGGGGGATTGGAACAATGGCCAAGCTCAGGACTGGCCCCCGGTGATCTGAAATAGCTGATAAAAAGCAGTGATAACTTCAGGAAACATGGTGGAACAGGACAGGCCAAGTTCAACACTGCTTCAAGGAACAGCTACAGAAGTGACAGAAAAACAACTGGGAAAGCGATTCCAGGGTGCAAATGACATGAGAGGGTCTTCTACACCACATAGGGAGGTCCTAATTGAAAAAGCTGAAGAATTAAGATGCAAAGAGCCAGAGGCCATCCAGCTAGTGCAAAAAGCATATGTGCCCCTTTCCAAATGGAAGCCCAGAACCCTCAGGAGTGCGTGGATAGGGAGACAGGGACTACGAAATAAGTCAAGCTACATTTTTTGAATGCACCCCATGTACGTGTGCACCGCACCCCCTCCACAGAGCCCACACACCCCCACCTCCCCCACTCCACGTACCCCAGCACAGCCCCCACACCCCTGTGACCCATGACCTGCCCCCACCCACACCCCACGCAACAAAGCCCAACCCCGGCACCAAAATCACCAAACGCTGACCCTCCAGGACCCGCATATCCTAACCCCAACACCCCCAACCAGTGCATGTGCACGCCCGTGTCCTGACTGCAATACACCAACGCGCCCACAGCCTGCCCCCCAGAAATGCGCGTGCGCACGCCTGCCCACCCCAGGCAGTGCCCCTACCCTGTGCATTTGCAGCCTGGAATTGCTCGCTCTGCCCGCCTCACACCTGTGCACTGCGCCCCAACCCCCACGACGCCTACACAGGAGCTCATGTGTCCATCTGTGCCACAACAACCCCCCTGCTCCACGCACATATGCAACTGCGGCCCTTCCTGCCACCACACCCCTGCACAACCGGGCCCCATCCCTCCTGCCCCACACAAACACATAACTGCACCCTGCCAGCCCCTGCATGCCCCACCCCCCACAGGCACTCACGTGAACATCTGTGGCACACACACACACTAGTCTCGTGCTTGTGGGCACCCACACCCCACCACCCCATTCTATAAACTCGTGCCTCCTTGCCCTGGTCCGCTCCCATCCCCATACAAATGCACACCCATGTCCTGCCACCTCTGCACCTGTGACCACATGCCCCACCAAACACCACACCATGTTGTGCTCCCCTTCCCCCAACCCATGCGACCCACAGAAGTAGGTACCCACACCCCAACCCCCAGGTTCCACATGCGCATCCATGCTTGCCTGCGCCCCCACCCCAACCCCAGGTTCCACATGCGCATCCATGCTTGCCTGCGCCCCCAGCCCAACCCCCAGCTTCCACATGTGCATCCATGCTTGCCTGCGCCCCCAGCCCAACCCCCAGGTTCCACATGCACATCCATGCTTGCCTGCGCCCCCAGCCCAACCCCCAGGTTCCACATGCGCATCCATGCTTTCCTGCGCACCCACCACCCATGCCCTGACCACACCCTCACACTTCCTTACCACACCTTTCACCGATGACCCCACATGGCCCCTGCTCTGACACAGTGCACCAGATCTGTCTCCCACCATGCCCTGCCTCCCTGTCCCCCATGCCACAACTAACATATCAATGAAAAGCCAAAATAACATTTTCAATGTCAAGTCTCTTTGAACCCTTGTATCAAAATCCTCATGTTGTAGTTTGCTAGCTGCCGGAACGCAATATACCAGAAACAGAATGGCTTTTAAAAGGGGGAATTTAATAAGTTGCTAGTTTACAGTTCTAAGGCCAAGCAAATATCCCAATTAAAACAAGTCTATAGAAATGTCCAATCTAAGGCATCCAGGGAAAGATACCCTGGTTCAAGAAGGCTGATGAAGTTCCGGGTTTCTCTCTCAAGTGGAAAGGCAGACGGTGAACATGGTCAGGGTTCATCTCTCATCTGGAAGGACACATGGCGAACATGGTGTCATCTGGAGCTGCTTCTCCTGGCCTCCTGTTTCATGAAGCTCCCTGGGAGGCATTTTCTTTCTTCATCTCCAAAGGTCACTGGCTTGTGGGCTCTGCTTCTCGTGGCTATGTTGTTCTTCTCTGCTCTTTTTGAATCTCTTTCATTCTCTAAAATGTTTCCTCTTTAAGAGGACTCCAGAAATTTATCAAGATCCATCCAAATGGGTGGAGACACATCTCCAGCTAATCCAGCTTTACAAACACTCTTGATTAAATCACATCTCCAGGGAGATGATCTGATTACAGTTTCAAATATGCAGTATTGAACAGGGATTATTCTGCCTTTATAAGATGGGATTTAGATAAAACATGGCTTTTCTAGGGGACATACATCCTTTCAAACCAACACACCTTGCCTTGCTGTGTTCACCAATCCTAAACTGTTATATCATGATCTTTACACAACACTAACCACACAGTCCCACACTGAGAAACCTGCTTTATATTATACTTCAGAATCTAGAAAAAAAAGTATTCCTACCCCTTCATCTCTAAATGCTACTAAAATCTGTCTAGGAAGAGCTCTCCCTAACAGCGGTATATAAAAAAGACAGCTTTGTCTTATCAACGGGTTGCTTAGCTGATAATTCAAGTAATGCTGTTATATGATAAGCGAATTCACCTTTTTCAGTAAGTTCAGATTCCAGAACAAAAATCGATATTTCTGAAGAATACTGACTGAAGGACCACACACATATTGTTAGTAGTTCAGAGATTTAAATGTACAATAATGAAACCAAAAGAGTAAAAATTTTACAAGACATGAATGTTTTAATTATTTCCTGGGAGTGGGCAAGGTCATGGAAACCATGACCAAAAAATACAAGAAGCAGAGAGTGAAATGATCGCTTAAACATATATAAAAATGCATATTCAAATTTCCGTCCCATGGTAATTATAGATTTTAAATTTTTAACTTATGTGTGAGACTAAAGCAAAAAAATATTTATTTGGTATAAAATTTATATTTTGACTAGTGGATTTCCTAATGTAACTTATGTGGACAGCTTCATTGAACACCATAAGTACATGAAACATTGAGTAGGGCATGAGATTTTGTAAGTTTGTCCAGAGTGATGCCTTGATAAATCCCAGAAGGATTTGAACAGTGAATGAAAAAGCATTTGCAAAGTCCCCTTTGGGGAATGGTGAGAAATGGGGAAAATTCAACTTCACCAACTGGAGAATTCTTGATATTCTCACAAGCAGAGGAGACAACCAAAGCAATAGGATGAGGCACCAAACTTGGGGTTTGTTCATATGAAATTTAACCCTGCAAAGGATAGACTAAGCCTACTTAAAATTAGGCCTAAGAGCCACCCCCAAGACAACCTCCTCGTTCCTCAGATGTAGCCTCTCTCTCAGCCAACACGACAAGCAAACTGACCACCCTCCCCCGTCTATGTGGGACATGACTCCCAGGGGTGTGGATCTTCCTGGGAACGTGGGACAGAGATCCTAGAATGGGCTGAGACTCAGCACCAAGGGATTGAGAAAACCTTCTCGACCAAAATGGGAAAGAGAGAAATGAGACAAAATAAAGTGTCAATGGCTGAGAGATTCCAAACAGAGTTGAGAGGTTATCCTGGAGGTTATTCTTACGCACTAAGTAGCTATCACCCTGTTATTCAAGATGTAACCGAGAGGCTGGAGGGAACTGCCTGAAACTGTAGAGCTGTGTTCCAGTAGCCAGGTATCTTGATGATGACTGAATGATGATATAGCTCTCACAATGTGACTGTGTGATTGTGAAAACCTTGTGTCTGATGCTCCTTTTAACTACCTTGTCAACAGACGAGTAGAACATGTGGAATAAAAATAAATAATAGGGGGAACAAATGTTAAAATAAATTTAGTAGCTTGAAATGCTACTGATCAATGAAAGGGAGGGGTAAGGGGAATGGTATGTATGAATTTTTTTTTCTGTTTTCTTTTTATTTCTTTTTCTGAATTGATGCAAATGTTCTAAGAAATGATCACGGTGAGGAATATACAACTATGTGATGAAAAAAGAATGTTCATATTGTATGTTGATTGGTTTTGTTCATAAAAATTTTAAAAATTTAAAAAAATCTCGGTCTGTGCAGACATAGACCAAACAATAGTCCTCATGATTCTGTTCAGCATTCAGTTCCAGAAACTTCTCCACCCTGGAAAAGGGGAAGGATTTGTAGGATCCTTCTCATCAATAGTTGTATTGATTCTTATTTGGTTCACCATAAACTTGATGGTATGGATTCTGGAGAAGCTGGCAATCTGGTAAATTGTATCCATCACTTTGACATGACTGGATATCTGGGCAATCCCAGCCTCTCGTGTTCCGTAATGTTTAAAGAACAGATACCAGTCGGATGATCAGTCTGAATATAAAGTTGACAGGTGTATCTTTCAGCTTGGGTTGCACTTTTTTCCCTTGCTAGTCCTACCCGTTAGCAGGGTGTTCATCTTGAGGTTTCTGTTTTGCTCCTCTACACCATTCATTTGGTACTTCCTCATCTTTGCAAATACTGAATGATCTGTACTGACCCTGTAAACCATGTTTATGAGGATAGCTGATGTCTTCGTCAAGATAAATGGCAGTACGCAATGGCCAGGTTCAGTCTTTAATATATGTCTCTGCTGGCTCAACATAAAATGTGCCACCACAGTCTGGACGCATCCGTCAAGTCTTCCATCAGTAACAGACACATGGCTAAAACTTCCTTCTTCGCCATCACTATGTCCACTGCAACTATGAAAGGTGTCCTAATCAAGTAGTTTATTTCATTTTTCTACTTTAAATTCATCACTGAAAAGGGAAGTGTCCCTCTTCATTCCAAGGTGGAAATGTCTCCCATAGGCGTGAAAATCTAGGCGCAAAAAACCGCCCTCACGAGAGACTACTCTTTCGCACACTGGTATTTTGGTGTAATGAATCCATATCATAAAATAATCCTTCCTACATTAAATGTATTTACTAAAAGGATTTCCATCGTAACCTGGCCCCGATGCCAGGGTAAGCAGCAGCATTTACTCTCAGCAAGCCTGTTCGGCTGCCTGCACCTCCTGGGCCCACAGCAGCATATCCCACCGAGGGGCCAGGCGGGGGCCTCCGCACCTCCCGCTGCTCCCTTCCCGGGCAGGTCACAATCCCAGTGCCCCCGAACCAGGGACCTCCCTCCCCCAAGCCGTTTCCTCCCTCCCTTCCCCTGCCAGTTGATATTTAACAAGGATGCCAAGTCTACTTCAAGGAAGAAACACAGTTTCTACAACAATGGTGATGGGACAACTGGAAATTGACATGCAGAAGAATAAATTTTGATGCCTACGTCTTTTTTTTTTTTAAAAAATTCATTTTATTTTTAAATCTTTTTCTTTTTTATTGTGAAAAATAACATATATACAAAAAAGCAATAAATTTCAAAATCCACTGTAACAATTAGATATAGACTATATTTCAGTATTTGGTATGGGTTACAGTTCCACAGTTTTAGGATTTTCCTTCTAGCTGCTCCAAGACCCTGGAGACGAAAAGAAATGCCAATATAATGATTCAGCGGTCATACTCATTTGTTAAATCCTATCTCCTCTGTTACAACTCCACCTTCTTTTGAGCTTTCTCCCACTCTTGAGTGGTATTTGGGCTATGCCCATTTTAACTTTTTCATGTGGGAAGGGGCTATTGATAATATGGGGTAGGAGGATGGAACTAGCTGATGTTCTGGAGAGGCTGGGCCCTCTGGGTTTCAGGAGTTACTTGGTCCAGGGACCCATCTGGAGGTTGTAGGTTTCTGGAAAGTGACCCTAGTACATGGAGCCTTGTTGAATCTCAGTTAAAGCACTAGGTGTTTGTAAGGGTTAGCAGGAATGATTTTGATTGGGGCTTGGCAAACCACATACATCTCATGATATATAAAAATAAACTAAAAATGGATCAATGGTGTAAATATAAGAGGCAATACAATAAAATCCTTTGAGGAAAACACTTCAGAACCTATTATTATACAATGGAATCTTAGACATGACATCAAAAGTGTGAGCAACGAAAGAAAAATAGAAAAATGGGACTTCATCAAAATTTAAACTTCTGTGTACTAAAGGGCATTATCAACAAAGCAAAAAGACAACATTCAGAATGAAAGAAGCATTTGAAATCGTATGTCTAATAAGAATTTAATGTCCAAGATATATAAAGAACTCCTACAACTCAACAATCAAAACAAAAAGTGGATAATTAAAACATGGGCAAAGGACTTGAACAGACATCTTTCCATAGATGGTACACAAATGGCCAATATGGATGTGAAAAGATGCTCAGCATCATTAGCTTTCAGGGAAAAGCAAATCAATGACATACCACTCCAGCATCCACTAGGTGGCTATTTTTTTTAATGCAAATTTACAAGTGTTAACGAAGATTTGGAGAACTATGAAGCTTCCGACACTGTTAATGGGACTATAAATGGTGGAACTGCGATGAAAAAGTTTGGTGGTATTTTAGTTTTCTAAAGCTGCCAGGATGCAACACACCAGAGATGAATCATCTTTTAACAAAATGATTTATTTAGTTAAAAATTTATACTTCTAAAGGTTAAAATATATTGGGTAGATGGAAATACTAGCAGTCAATGAGAGGGAGGAGTAACGACATATGATACGTAAGCATTTTTTCCTCTTTTTATTTATTTTTCTGGAGTGGTGCAAATGTTCTGAAAAATTATCATGGTGATGAATATACTACTGTGTGATATTGGGAGCCATTGATTGTACACCATGTATGGAACGTTGGTACGTTCAGAAAGTTTGTGTTGTATGTTGATTGTCAATAAAAAAATTAAAAAAAATTTTCTGTCCCAGCAGGTCAGGGCTTTCTGAGAGGCATCTTCTCCTCCGACCCCAACGTTCCCGCCACCAGCAGCTGGGTTGTGCGGTGACAAGAGACAAGCCCGGCCAGTCCCTGTCAGGCCTCAGGAGACGCCACATCCAGATCCGCAGTGGCGGGAAACGATCGCCCCGTGACGCGCGCGGGCTCAGTGCGCATGCTCTTTGCCGAGCTTTGCCCGTTATCCCAGCGCAGAGCGGTGTGGTCGGAGCTAGGATAGCTACCGTCCTGCTTTCTTCTCCCGGCTTGAGAGTTAGCGGGTAGGTGTCCACGGCGGTCCTCCACGAGTTGAAGCGGGAACGAGAGCGAGGGGCAGCCAGCGGGGTTGGGGCGGGTCCCGGCGGCGCGATCATTTGGCCTCGGAGGAGGAAGGTCGTCGACGGTCGTCGACGGTCGTCGTGTGTCTCCTCACGAGGGGCGCGGCCGCCATGACCGTTGGCGTCGTGGTGGGACCCGGAGCCTGGGATGAGGGCCGCAGGCTGGAGGGGGTTAGTGGAAGCGGGGCGGATCTTGGGGACACTGTTTGAGTTTTCTGAGCCGCAAGGCACCTGCAACTGCCGCAGGGGCGAGCTTCTGGCGTCCACACTGGGTCCCTGAGGAGGGGGCGGGGGCGGCAGTCGAGAAAGAGCGGGAAGGCCGTGAGTCGGCACCGCGTCCCGTCCCTGAGGTGTGGACTGTGCAGGCCGTGCTGCCTCGTGAGGAAACGGCCGCGGTTCATCTCGGCTGCCCAGTGCTGCCAGCGTAGCGCGGAGACAGCCCGAGTCCATATGTAAGCGAGGACGTGCGGCCGTGTGTTCCGATCCAAATGACTCCTGAGGGGATAGAAGAGTGACAAAGGGGGGAAGAGCCTAGTCATTGGGCATATGCCAGAGTTGGAATCACTTAAGTTTCTATTCTCGGGTGGTATTTTACTAAATGTCTTCATCATGGCAAATCCATTTGTGAAACCAGCTCTCGTGCAAAGGCCTGTGCCTATTACCATGTGCTTTAGGGTGATTGCTCTGCCGGCTTGGTCACGACAGGGACACGTGCCGTATTTGGTGTGACCGCAAAGTATGCGTGCTTATCATGACACTGGGAAATGTTTGGGTGTTTTAAAAGGTACAGACCTATCCCCTGAAGTGTGTTTTTCAAATCACAGTTTGCTACTTAGAGTTGGAAAGATGAGTGGACAATCCGTATCCATCCCCCAATCTGAAGAAAAGTGGGATGGTCAAGAATTTGAGCAGCCAACTGAAGTTGAAGTTGTGAGTGTTTTAACATTTCTACTAGCAAAACCTTTATTTGGGGGAGGATGGTGTTCAATAAACATACTCTTATAAAGGTCTTTCATGCTGAGAACAGGTGATTATTGAAGCTCATGATCCAAGATGGTTCCATCTTATTGTCTGGATGGTGATGCTGTATGCTCCCCATAAAGACGTCCTATGACTTCCTGGTCATGCTTATAAAAACAGATGCACACGTCCATCCCAGCGTATATTAAAATAGCTTCCAAATGCTTGACATAGCCTCTCTGTGGAGAGAGTCACTTTTTAAGAATGAATATATGGAATCATGTTGGACAAATGTCTTGAGACTTATTTGTGATTGAATACATATGTTTGTTGAATATATACATGTGTTATATGTGTGCATATTATGGATATGTATTAATGATGAAGCTTGTTATTTGTACACACACCCCCTAGGCCGATCAACCCGATGATGAACAACCTGAGCATGATGAGCCACCAGCCCAAAGCCAGGATATTCCTCCTGGTCAGGAAGTAGAAGATGAAAGAGTCGATGCATCCCAAGGTGATGTGAAGGGGAAGAAGAATGCCTATCGGGGGAGGGGTGTGTGTGTACATCATGCATTATAACATACCAGTAACGGGGCAAGAAATCATTGGGTAGGGATCTCTAACATTGCCTGAAAATGGGCTGTGAATGTGAAGAAAGTATAGTTTGCGGTTTCGTGAAGTCACTTGCTGTAATGAATTTCTCCTTTTGTTCCAGACCTGGTTCATGTTCTTGAAAACTTGCCAGACCTCTATATTAGCAAATCCAAGGAAGCTGTGTTTAATTTTAGTCATAAAATGGCATATCATTCCCCTAGTCCGATTTGGCCTCCTTGAATGTGTATGGCCCTATTAGTTATTGTATCCAAAGCTTAAGCAACTCTTACTCATACTAATATATGTAGGGTGTCAAATCAAACATATTATAAAACCTTTAGTAAAGCCTGGTTGCATAGGCATGTCAAGCCCATTTTATAAATGAGAAGACTGAGGCTCAGGGATTCTGTCTTCACAAAGAGCACTGGAGACAGAATTTGTATTTCATTCCAGTCTTTGAGCTCTTCTTGCTACATGTGACTGTAAGAAAAAATGAATAATTTTCTTAAAATGCTTAATACTCAAATGTCTGTGCAGTAAGGTAGCTCAGTAGTGGCACAGGAATAAGTCTGATTCAGTGTAACATGTTAGAGGCTCCAGAAATGAACTCAATTAATGGTAACCACCATTTCCTTTGATTGATAATTTTTAGATGGTGAATTTGGTTAAAAGCTTGATAATCCGGGATACTAGCATATAGGTAGCAGGTTTAGTATGACTTTTTTAAGTGGCTTTTTAAAAATGCTTACATGCCTTTATGGTTAGAAAAATGGGAAAATTAACATAGAATTATCATGAAACAGAAAGTTCTTTCCAGTCCTGGTGTTTTTAAACAAAACATTTTCATAGCTCAGGTTATGGATTACTTTAGTGATTTGGTATTAACGGGTTTAGAAGATTTCACTGCAGCAGTGCCCATTGATTTATTTCCACCCCCACTTTTCTTCTCACTATCAGATAGCAATTTTGCTTTTACTTACAAAAAGTCTTTTGGGGCGGGCCACGTTGGCTCCCAGGCAGAGTACTTGCCTACCATGCCAGAGACCCGGGTTGGTTTCCCGGTTCCTGCCCACGCAAAGAAGAAGAAAAATTCCGTTGTTATTTTGGTATTTCATTCAATGTGAGGTTCATTTATGGAAAGTTACACATAAATTTTAATCAAATAAGTTTCTGGTTACCCCAGTAGAAGATAGGTCGTCACTATAAGATTTGTCATAGGTCAGCAAATCTATTCAGCTACTTTTATAGAAAATTACACTTTAAAGCTAATTAAAATCCTATCCCTGGTGTAAATTCCAGATTTCTTATTGGCTGATTTCTCACTGTTCTTAACACAGTAGGATAAATTATAAAAAAAGAAAATGTGGATGTGTTGTGGTTTACCTTTAGATTATTTAGAGTGAATGTTTCATAATACAGGAAAATAAATATATGAATTCCACTCCTACTTTTAATGATTGTGAAAATAACACTTGTCTTCCTGAACCACAATCTAACTTACATGTTTTTTTACATTTACTTTTGTTTTGGAAAAACTGAACTTTACTGAAAAGTTACAAGAATAGTACCATTAACTCTCATGTACTGTGTAACCTAGATTCATCATTTGTTAATCGCTTTTTTACCAGTTGGTTTCATATCCCCTGTCGGCCTTCCTTTCTCTTCCCCCCTCCTGCCTTGCTGTACCTGGGCCTGCATGAGAGTGTGCGTTCAGAGAGATAGACAGATAAAAATATGTATCATATATGTTTATATACAAATTTATCAATATTGTATTTATTATTTTTAATACTGAATCATTTAGATTAAGTTTTAGATATTATGACCCTTTACCTTAGGTGTGTTTGTACCCTAAAAACAAGGAAAAAATATTTCTCTTGATTAACCACTATATAATTATCAAATTCAGGAAAATTAGAATGAGAAAGTGAAACCATTTAATTTAAAGTTTGTTTTCAAATATACCCAGTTGTCCCAGTTATTGTCTTCAAACATGAATAGACATATATCTTTACAAAGATAGATAGATGCCTTTAGATAACATGTCTATTTAGTCTCCTCTACTCTGGACCTTCAGTGTTTTATTTTCTTGCCTGACACTGATGTTTTTTCAAAATCAGCTGGTCCTTGTTTTGTGAAAGCTTGATCAATGTGGCTTTTAAAATGTATTTTTATAAAGACTTTTTATCACTCAACACTTACTGGTGCTTGCTCATGCCATGTAATATGCTAAGATCTAGGGGTATAAATAATAATAAGAGGTTATTTCTGCCTTTAGCTCACATTCTAGTAAGAGATTCAAATAAACCACTGTTTGAATTTGATAAATACAAAAGGGGCATCTGAGTTGTCTGGGGGCAGTCTTGAGACAGGAGAAGAGTAAAATTTGAAACATCTTGCTCTCCCTTTTTTAAGCAACAGACTCCTAAAATGTTTTTGGGATTTTAATGAATCGCATCTCTTACCACACTAGCCCGTGGGCTTGTATTTCATAGCACTGAGGGACTGAACAAATATTTGTGTTTCATGTTTTGCTGTTTAAATTGACAACCTTGTTTTTTAAGAGTGTGACCTGGAAGATGAACTCCAGGAACTGACTCAACCAGAGACTTGGGGTGAAGGTGGAGACGGTCCAGACATCGAGGGAGATATTGTAACATATCTGGAACCTGTTAAAATGCCGGAACCAGGTATGGTATCCATTAAGAGTGCAAATGAGTTGGTCTCTGTTTTCCACAATATTATATCACGAATAATATAGAGGAAATATTACTGCTGCTTTAATAACAGAGTACAATTGTAAGGATTCTTTGAAAGGTAGTTCAGACCCCAAATGCCTGACTTACAGACTATCCGATATGGAAATAAAGTGGGTCAAACCTATATGGGATTATAAACTATGAAAGCATTTTCTTACTTTTAAGTATAAGTGCTTAACCACACCTAGTAATTTTCAGATACTTTTATAAAAGTCTGTTTTTAACAATTACATAATACAGTTGTCATAAATAAACATCAGTCTGTATGATATATGCTGAAGCACTGAAGAAGGTTCTGGTCACAGCTCTAACATAATTTGTGTGACTGTGGGCAAATCCCTTAACTTCTAAACATATATTTGCTCTTATAGAAATACTGAGTTCAAAACAGATACATTAAAATCATTTTCTGGTTCTGTTGAATATGCTACAGATATAATCTGCTTTGCATGATTTGTTTATCATAAACCATCAAACCCTAGCTTGGATCAAATTACAGCATCTGAATTGGGTTTCATTGCTACTAATAAAATGAACTTACACCCTGCTTGATAGTGGTTTTCTGTATGGAGGCTTGAATATGTATTCTTAGATTCTGTCAATTTCTTAATTCTTCTAGCTCTTAAAGAATAATTGCGTATTGATTTCTTCCTTAAGTGAAGGTTGAATAACTGAATAATAAAATAACAAGAGAGGTGTAATTTACCGTTTCTGTGGCTTACTAAGTAGGAACAGTTCATGGAGTCATTGATGCGCAACGTGAGCATGAGATACAATTTCTAAAGATGTCCCCTGTCCCCACAGTCATATAGAGTAACTATTTCTAGCAAAAATGGGGACACCTTTAAAAATACTAAAAGATGCTTATTTTAAGTTTCTGCCTTGAGATATTAATTGATAGCATTTGAAGTTCAGTGATTATAACTGTAATACTTCCTGAGTCATCAACCTAAGTTTGTTTTACATAGGTGTTTTCCAAATTCCAGATCATTAATTACACAGATTCTGAATGTAAAGGAAGCACGTGAAGTTTAGGAAAGAAATTGCCTTCAATTAGCCTTCTAAAGTTTTCACACCATTCCTGAACCATTCCATTACAATATTTAGATTAAAAAATACTGTTCAGGCTACTTTCAGGAATATCCTGACCATCATTAAAATGTACTCATCTGAAGATCATACATAGCTTATTTTAAAAAAGAAAAAGATACTTTTTTGAGTATCCAGTATAAGAGAAAATAAGAAAAGAGCTACTGAATAAAATAAGAGTAAAGGAAAGGGGTACTTAATAACAGATAGGTATGACTTATTAGGAAAAGGAAAAATAGCCCAACTAATAACTAGTTCAAAGAGATTTCTCTTTTTAAAGGGATCTATGACTAGAGGATGCACGAGTTCATGTAATCTTGAAGACAATGAACAAAGACCAAGTATACACAATAATAAATATGAACAAGAAACTAATAGATATTGAGCCTATCATATAATTTAAAGGGAATATATTCTTGAAGTCTAACATTTTCATAATCTTGATGAAATGGCTAATATGCTAGAAAACATACATTAGTTGACATAATAACCTACTAATAACTGAATATCTAAACATTACAAATACCATAGAGGGACTTTGAAAAATTGTCAGTGTTGTCTCTCAAAGACACTTACCTTTTAGAAGCAAAAGTTAATCTGTATATCTTTATAATTGTTTTTTCCAGGTTTCTATTTTCTCTTTTCTCCCTTCTTTCCTTCTTCCCTTGTTGCCTCCTTTTTTTCCTTCCTTTCTTCTTGCCAGACTGAATAAAGGTACTATTTTTCCTTCATATTTTGATGTCATCTATTATAATAATAGTTTAAATCTAATGTGACCATGTAATTTATTATACAAAAGAGAACACATTTAAGGGTGTGAAAAGGCTTTAATTTATAATTTCACAAGTAAAACATAAAAATGGACAAATGGTTACCATACTTAAAGTAAACATAGAAGGGATAAAGTAGCCCCAAGAAACATTATTGCACTTTTCCACGATAAAGACAAAACAAATGTAATCCTGGCTTTTCTATTTTCTTCATTTAAGCAGTTTCAAGTTTGACATAATTACTTTAGCAGTCTTCTATCCAGAATGTTATTTCAAGTCAAAACATTTAAATAATACTTTAAAATATGTCTTTTTTAGTAGAGTTTTTGTTTGGATGGATTCTTACGAAAAGTATACCCAATTTTTGCCTTCTACTGAAAATCACCTTGAAATAAATACGCTTGATATCATCTTCTGAACTTCAACAATTTCTTTTACCGTCAGAAAGAGTTATGTGTTTTTTAAAAATGTTTAACATACCTGAAAGTCTACCTTCAAAGGCTGTACAGAGGTTTAACTGGAAGTAAGCCAGAGGATCACCTTTAAAATCATGATTTTTGTTCATTTTATAAAAACCAAAGCTCTAGTGTTCGTTGTACATCTTTAGTATCATCTTGATAAAGTGTGCCTAAGTAACGTTCCCAACTATGTTTATATTACAGGTGAAGGGCAGCCTTAAATTTGAGAAGACAAGGTGAAACCGTACACGCTGCTGTTCTTATGTTAGAAATATAACTGTTGAAAATCTCAAAATAAAGATTGACACTTTTCTCTGCAAAAGCCTTGCACGCATTTTGTAAAATTTATTTTTAGGTGTTTTGTGCTATTGAAAATTGCATTGATTTTTGAAATTTTTGTATTCTAGTTAGGCTAGTATATAGAGATATAATGTTTCCATACTAACTTTCTGTCCAGCATCATGCTGAAGTTGTTTATTAATACCAAATGTTTTTCTGTAGATCCTTTTTGATGTTCAACATACAGGACCATATCATTTTTAAATTATAGGGTTTTGTTTCTGCTGTTCTAAGTATTTTGTCTTTTGCTTTTCTCGTGTTACAAAATTGGACAGACCCACTCTGTACAGTGTTGATTAGAACTGGTGATACTGGGCATCTTGTCTTATACCTGATTGTAAATGGAAAATTTTCAACATTACACCATTTTTACTGTGCTTTTTTAAAAAACAGATCCAGTTTATCAGAGAAGGGAAGTCTATTCAATTCCTAGTTTCCTGAGAATCTTAACTTGAATATATGTTGAATTTCATCAAACACTCATACTACACTATTGAAATGATCATAGTATTTTTACTTCATTAATGTGTCAACGTAAATTACATTAGTAAGTTTTTACGTTTAGACCAATCTTGCATTCTCAGAGTAAACAAATTGTATCATAGAATATCTTCTTCCCTAATATTCGTTTTAGGACTTCTCTATATATCCTCATGAGTGAGATTATCATACATTTTTATTTCATGTACTCTTTTTGTTGGCCTTTGGTATCAAGGTTACACCAGCTTCATAAAATGAATTGGGATATAAAGCCTCTTCTTGTATTCTCTAACTGAAATCTCTACAGTGCTGTGAGTAATGTAGAGCTAGGCTTTCCCATGACCAGCTGGTCCTTGATTGCTTCTCTCTCTAGAATTGGATCCCACCTAAACGGCAGTAACAGAAGGGGAAGTTCCAGGTTACAATCTGTATTAGTTAGGGGTCTCTAGAGAAACAGAATCAACAGGGAACACTCGCAAATATAAAATTTATAAAAGTGTCTCACGTGACCACAGGAATGCAGAGTCCAAACTGCGCAGGGCAGGCTGTGAAGCCGACGACTCCGATGGAGGGTCTGGACGAACTCCACAGGAGAGGCTCCCCAGCCCAAGCAGGAATAGAGCCTGTCTCTTCCTAAAGCCTCCTTAAAAGGCTTCCCTGATTAGATTAAGTATCACTCATTGCAGAAGACACTCCCCTTTGGCTGATTACAAATGGAATCAGCTGTGGACGCAGCTGACGTGCTCATGATCTAATTCTATGAAATGTCCTCATTGCAACAGACAGGCCAGCACTTGCCCAACCACACAGGTACCACAACTTGGCCAAGTTGACACATGTCCCTGACCATGACACCATCCCTTCAAACATTGTAAGACAAACATCTTGCCTGGAAGATGCCTCTAATGATGCTGTCACTGAGAAAGCTACCTGCTCCTTTTTCTTTCTTGGTATCAAGTTTCTGTAAGAGAAAGTTAAATGTAACTGCTCTGTTAATTTGCATAGAGAATGCTTGTGTTAGTTGGATTCAGTTGTCAACTTGGCCAGATGAGCATACCTAGTCTTGTTGCTGTGGACCTAAGCCAACAGTATGTGAACCTCATCTGTTGCCAATTACATCTGCAGTCAGCTAGGAGGCGTGTCTGCTGCAATGAGTGACATTCGACTTAATTGGCTGGTGCTTAAATGAGAGAACACAATGTAGCACAGCCTAAGCAGCTCAGCATTCCTCATCTCAGCACCAGCAGCTCAGCCCAGGCCTTTGGAGATGCAGAAAGAAGTCACCCCAGGGAAAGTTGTCGAAACCCAGGGGCCTGGAGAGAAGACCAGCAGAGACCATCTTGTGCCTTCCACGTAAGAAAGAACCTCAGTGGAAAGTTAGCTGCCTTTCCTCTGAAGAACCAACAAAATAAATCCCCTTTTATTAAAAGTCAATCCGTCTCAGGTGTGCTGCATTCGGCAGCTAGCAAACTAGAACAATGTTGGTCTTTGCTAAATGGTCCTGATGGATGACTAACCCTAGAGCTGTGTACAATTATAAAAATAGCTCCATTCATTGAGCTCTTAATGAAGATCCGTATTGGATGTGTAAGATCTGTTTGCCACTTCTCTGTGCTACATTCTAACATGTATTCCCTAACTTACTACTCACAGAGAAGGTAAGTCAGAGTTTTGAGAAAATTTACAAGCACGAAGCAGATTGGGGCTTCAAGTTCTAGTTCAAAGGCCTTACTCTTTTCTCAAAATAAAAGCTTCTGTAAGTATTGGATACAGAAGACCTAATGGTGTGTTTTAATGAGAATCTGATATTTGTATGAAGATTTAAAGTATTACACATATTATTGACATTCTTCCTTGAAGTGTTTCCCAAAATTGGGCACGTGGGCTTCACATGGTGTCTCAGATGAAATCATTGCTACAGAAACAAAAATATTTTATTAAAATGTTATGAACATTTTGTTGAGATATAAATAATATAACTAGAAGATTAACCCATTTCGGTAAGTTTGTGGGGAGGCAGAGCAAAGAAATGAGATCACAAACCCCATGGACAACTGACACAACATCCTTGCGAAAACTTCTTTCATCAGGTTTTCAGAGGTGGAGAGCATGCAGCCACAAATCTGTTTTCCTCTACAAAGTCTTCTGTTGTCCTGGTAGTCACCAGTTCTCCTTCGGAACCCCTTCCAGCTGGCTGATTCCAGCCTTATGCCCCTTATATATCAATACCCGTATTGCTATTAACAATCACAAGTTACATCTCTGGGCCCCATTTGCATCCTTATATACCGCCCCCCTTCCCCCAAATCGTTTTACAACAAAGAACCCTACCCAGGATCCACCCTGCTTAGGGAATGGCAGACATTAAGCAGCAGTTATATCTTCCTCTTACAGAGGTTTAGAAATACTTCTGATCCAAAAAGTGAGACTAAGTTGTAGGATATCCCATTTTGTCACATAATGTGTTAAGAGTCCCTAGGCTGTGGAGCTGGCTGAAACTTCCCAGGTGGAGGAAAAAGGAAAAGAATAAGGGGAACTTCCTGAGGCAAAATTACATGGGTCCAATCTGTCTCCTTGTAGGATATGGCAAGCCATTATTCAGGCCTGGCTCTGACACATACTGCCTGTGTGATGGTGGGTCTTTTCCCAATGTCTAAAATAGAAACTATAATATTTACATTAAATGACTTTTATGAAGAATAAATGAGCTGTATGAAGTAGGCATTAAAGTACAAATGGATTTGGTTCTTTAGTTAAATTGCTTTTTTTCATTTAAATTTTCAAATAAATTATCATTTCATTTACCTTTGCAATTACATCTCTAGCAAGTGATACTAGTTTTGAACTTCAAGTAGGGATATAAAGTTAATTTTTTAAAAAAATGTTCATCGAGAAACTAATTTTATTTAATTAAACAAATAACAATGTAGCTGGTGTCACGTGGCATCGATTCTAAAGCTGGTTTGTAAATGACTGAGGGCTTCCCAATACTGCCCTCAGTCGTGTTGTATGCAGAAACAGGTGTCCTTGTCTGTGTGATTCCAAGGAAAAGAAGTCAATATTCTGGCCATGCGGTACTGCACAATTGAATACAAGAGTCCCACGGTAAAACCCTCAATTGAAGGGGCACAGGTCACTTTCCAGCTGTACCTTAAGGTAGGAAGTGGTTCTGTAACCTACAACTCTACCCTAGGGTGGGTTAAGGCAGAATGTCACGTGCTCAACTGAAACTAGGGATGGGCATGAGAAATGACCTTGTGTTAGTCTC
Source organism: Tamandua tetradactyla (assembly GCF_023851605.1). Classification (NCBI taxonomy): domain Eukaryota; kingdom Metazoa; phylum Chordata; class Mammalia; order Pilosa; family Myrmecophagidae; genus Tamandua; species Tamandua tetradactyla. The sequence continues at coordinate 117,281,682 of NC_135353.1, forward strand.
CAGCAAGACAGGGAGTCATGGCAGCTCCTCATGAGGCTGCTTATCTCCTCTTGCTACCAGAGGAACTGCAGGATATTCTGCCAAGACTCAGGTTACATACACGGTAGTCAAGACACCATGGCAGAGCTGGTCCTCTGCAATGTCAGGCACAGAACAGTGAGAGTATGTAAGGTGTCTACAAATATAACACTCACTCCAAAAGAGATACTTCTCCTGTCAGGGTCATTACATAACATTAATTCAACAGACATGTATTGACATGTATCATATTTCAAGAAATATCTGGGATGCCTCAAAGAAGACCAGTGACACATGGTACTTGCCATGAGCGATATCACGCTCTGGTGGAGAAGACAGGCACATAAATAGAAAAATAGTTGAAGTACAAAGGAAGAATAAAAGGAAGGCACACAGCAAAAGGAAAATAAAAAACAAAAAAAACTGGGAATGGGGTAGCCCAGAAACAGGAGGAAAACGAGGAGAGCGAAAGAACTCGCCCGAACTTAACACCTTCACTCATCACTGGGTTCATACACTTGATTCTGCTACTATAAGGCTGAGAGACAACACTTATAAACTAAAACAACCAGATTGGCAGTTTTGTGTTCATTCATAAAGCATTTATTGAGGGATTTTCCCCATTTTTGTATATAGAAGATTTCAGTGAATTAGCCAAAACAGCACTTTCCAGAGTGTGGACACTTCTAGACTGTTCACAGTTTGCAAAAGTTGCTGTAATGCAATATACCAGAAATGGATTGGCTTTTACAAAGGTATTTATTAATTTACAAGCTACAGTTCTCAGGTCATGAAACTGTCCAAATTAAGGCACCAACGAAAGTGTACCCTGTCAGAGGAAAGGCAGCTGGCATCCAGGTTTCCTCTGTCCCATGGGAAGGCACATGGCGATGTCTGCTGTCTTCTTGCTTCTCCCCAGAGCATTTTCTTTCTTAGCTTCTCTCAAAACGGGCTCACAAAGGGCTTCAGGAAAGGATTAAGACCCACCTTGAATTAGACGGGTCACATATCTACGGAAACACCCTAATCAAAAAATCCCACCAACAACAGATCTGAACCCACAAGAATGGATTAGAAGAACATGGCTTTTCTGGGGTACGTAACATTTTCAGACCAGCACATGGGCAAAATGTGAGGTAAATGGCACAAACCCCATCCCCTCGTCTAAGAGAACCAAAGTTTGTGAAGACAGATTTCCTGCTCCTTACAATGTAGTATTTCCAATAAGCAAATTGCAGGTATAAGCATGGCTATAACTTGATTAAGTGAGTATCATGTGTCTTCATCACTCAGACAAAAATACATCTCTGAGCACCTGTCGGGAGGCCCTGGGGGCACAGGAAGGATTCATACATGATAAGAGTTCTCAAAGAGCTCAGCATCAAATGAGGAAAGAATCACAAAACAAGAGTGAAGAGAGCCATGGCAGGGATGAGCCAGGGGATGCTACAAACTCAGAGAAGAGCCCTGTAGCCCAGGCTCTCGGGAATGACTCCCACAGCAGGTGATGCGTGCTCTACATACGGCTCCACTATTGAGAAACTTTAACTCTCTGTTCATTATCCGCCTTTTAGTTAAAAGAAATATATAAACCTCTCTGCTTAGTTATCTCTATTAAAAGGAAGATCAAAGATGATAAGTGTTTTATTCAAATTCAGATTAGTAGGCCATGGTGTGAAGAATTTTCAACCTACAACTCTTGGAACCCCTGTTCAATTTTCATTATGCCTGTCATTTTTATCTTAATATTGTTATGCTGGCTTGAAAATATTATGTACTCCAGAAAAGCTATATTTTAATCCTGATCCATTCTTTCTTTTTATTAATTAATGGAAAAAAAGAAATTAACCCAACATTTAGAAATCATACCATTCTACATATGCAATCAGTAATTCTTAACATCATCACATAGATGCATGATCATCATTTCTTAGTACATTTGCATCATTTTAGAAGAACTAGCAACACAACAGAAAAAGATATAGAATGTTAATATAGAGAAAAAAATAAAAGTAATAATAATAGTAAAAAACAAACAAAAAAAGATATAGCTCAGATGCAGCTTCATTCAGGGTTTTAACATGATTACTTTACAATTAGGTATTATTGTGCTGTCCATTTTTGAGTTTTTGTATCTAGTCCCGTTGCACAGTCTGTATCCCTTCATCTCCAATTACCCATTATCTTGCCCTGTTTCTAACTCCTGCTGGGCTCTGTTACCAATGACATATTCCAAGTTTATTCTCGAATGTCGGTTCACATCAGTGGGACCATACAGTATTTGTCCTTTAGTTTTTGGCTAGACTCACTCAGCATACTGTTCTCTAGGTCCATCCATGTTATTACATGCTTCATAAGTTTATCCTGTCTTAAAGCTGCATAATATTCCATCGTATGTATATACCACAGTTTGTTTAGCCACTCGTCTGTTGATGGACATTTTGGCTGCTTCCATCTCTTTGCAATTGTAAATAACGCTGCTATAAACATTGGTGTACAAATGTCCGTTTGTGTCTTTGCCCTTAAGTCCTTTGAGTAGATACCCAGCAATGGTATTGCTGGGTCGTATGGCAATTCTATATTCAGGTTTTCGAGGAACCGCCAAACTGCCTTCCACAGTGGTTGCACCATTTGACATTCCCACCAACAGTGGATAAGTGTGCCTTTTTCTCCGCATCCTCTCCAGCACTTGTCATTTTCTGTTTTTTTGATAATGGCCATTCTGTTGGGTGTGAGATGATATCTCATTGTGGTTTTGATTTGCATTTCTCTAATCGCCGGGGACATTGAGCATCTCTTCATGTGCCTTTTGGCCATTTGTATTTCCTCTTCTGATAGGTGTCTGTTCAAGTCTTTTTCCCATTTTGTAATTGGGTTGGTTGCCTTTTTGTTGTTGTTGAGTTGAACAATCTCTTTATAAATTCTGGATACTAGACCTTTATCTGATATGTCATTTCCAAATATTGTCTCCCATTGTGTAGGCTGTCTTTCTACTTTCTTGATGATGTTCTTTGATGCACAAAAGTGTTTAATTTTGAGGAGCTCCCATTGATTTATTTCCTACTTCAGTGCTCTTGCTTTAGGTTTAAGGTCCATAAAACCGCCTCCAATTGTAAGTTTCATAAGATATCTCCCAACATTTTCCTCTAACTGTTTTATGGTCTTAGACCCAATGTTTAGATCTTTGATCCATTTTGAGTTAACTTTTGTATAGGGTGTGAGATATGGGTCTTCTTTCATTCTTTTGCATATGGATATCCAGTTCTGTAGGCACCATTTATTGAAGAGACTGTTCTGTCCCAGGTGTGTTGGCTTGACTGCCTTATCAAAGATCAGATGTCCATAGATGAGAGGGTCTATATCTGAGCACTCTATTCAATTCCATTGGTCGATATATCTATCTTTATGCCAATACCATGCTGTTTATCCCACTGTGGCTTCATAATATGCCTTAAAGTCCAGCAGCGCGAGACCTCCAGCTTCATTTCTTTCCCTCAAGATGTTTTTAGTAATTCGGGGCACCCTGCCCTTCCAGATAAATTTGCTTATTGGTTTTTCTATTTCTGAAAAATAAGTTGTTGGGATTTTGATTGGTATTGCATTGAATCTGTAAATCAATTTAGGTAGGATTGACATCTTATCCATATTTAGTCTTCCAATCCATGAACACGGTATGCCCTTCCATCTATTTAGGTCTTCTGTGATTTCTTTTAACAGTTTTTTATAGTTTTCTTTATATAGGTTTTTTGTCTCTTTAGTTAAATTTATTCCTAGGTATTTTATTCTTTTAGTTGCAATTGTAAATGGGATTCGTTTCTTGATTTCCCCCTCAGCTTGTTCATTACTAGTGTATAGAAATGCTACAGATTTTTGAATGTTGATCTTGTAACCTGCTACTTTGCTGTACTCATTTATTAGCTCTAGTAGTTTTGTTGTGGATTTTTCCGGGTTTTCGACGTATAGTATCATATCGTCTGCAAACAGTGATAGTTTTACTTCTTCCTTTCCAATTTTGATGCCTTGTATTTCTTTTTGTTGTCTAATTGCTCTGGCTAGAACCTCCAACACAATGTTGAATAATAGTGGTGATAGTGGACATCCTTGTCTTGTTCCTGATCTTAGGGGGAAAGTTTTCAATTTTTCCCCATTGAGGATGATATTAGCTGTGGGTTTTTCATATATTCCCTCTATCATTTTAAGGAAGTTCCCTTGTATTCCTATCTTTTCAAGTGTTTTCAACAGGAAAGGATGTTGAGTCTTGTCAAATGCCTTCTCTGCATCAATTGAGATGATCATGTGATTTTTCTGCTTTGATTTGTTGATATGGTGTATTACATTAATTGATTTTCTTATGTTGAACCATCCTTGCATACCTGGGATGAATCCTACTTGGTCATGATGTATAATTGTTTTAATGTATTGTTGAATATGACTTGCTAGAATTTTATTGAGGATTTTTTCATCTATATTCATTAGAAAGATTTGTCTATAGTTTTCTTTTTTTGTAATATCTTTTCCTGGTTTTGGTATGAGGGTGATGTTGGCTTCATAGAATGAATTAGGTAGTTTTCCCTCCACTTCAATTTTTTTGAAGAGTTTGAGGAGAGTTGGTACTAATTCTTTCTGGAACGTTTGGTACAATTCACATGTGAAGTCGTCTCGTCCTGGACTTTTCTTTTTAGGAAGCTTTTGGATGACTAATTCAATTTCTTTACTTGTGATTGGTTTGTTGAGGTCATCTATTTCTTCTTGAGTCAAAGTTGGTTGTTCATGTCTTTCCAGGAACCTGTCCAATTCATCTAAATTGTTGTATTTATTAGCGTAAAGTTGTTCATAGTATCCTGTTATTTCCTCCTTTATTTCTGTGAGGTCAGTAGTTATGTCTCCTCTTCCATTTCTGATCTTATTTATTTGCATCCTCTCTCTTCTTCTTTTTGTCAATCTTGCTAAGGGCCCATCAATCTTATTGATTTTCTCATAGAACCAACTTCTGGTCTTATTGATTTTCTCTATTGTTTTCATGTTTCCAATTTCATTTATTTCTGCTCTAATCTTTGTTATTTCTTTCCTTTTGCTTGCTTTGGGATTAGTTTGCTGTTCTTTCTCCAGTTCTTCCAAGTGGACAGTTAATTCCTGCATTTTTGCCTTTTCTTCTTTTCTGATATAGGCATTTAGGGCAATAAATTTCCCTCTTAGCACTGCCTTTGCTGCGTCCCATACGTTTTGATATGTTGTGTTTTCATTTTCATTCGCCTCGAGGTATTTACTAATTTCTCTTGCAATTTCTTCTTTGACCCACTCGTTGTTTAAGAGTGTGTTGTTGATCCTCCACGTATTTGTGAATTTTCTGGCACTCCGCCTATTATTGATTTCCAACTTCATTCCTTTATGATCCAAGAAAGTGTTGTGTATGATTTCAATCTTTTTATATTTGTTAAGACTTGCTTTGTGACCCAGCATATGGTCTATCTTTGAGAATGATCCATGAGCACTTGAGAAAAAGGTGTATCCTGCTGTTGTGGGATGTAATGTCCTATAAATGTCTGTTAAGTCTAGCTCATTTATAGTAATATTCAGATTCTTTATTTCTTTATTGATCCTCTGTCTAGATGTTCTGTCCATTGATGAGAGTGGTGAATTGAAGTCTCCAACTATTATGGTATATGTGTCTATTTCCCTTTTCAGTGTTTGCAGTGTATTCCTCACGTATTTTGGGGCATTCTGGTTTGGTGCATAAATATTTATGATTGTTATGTTTTCTTGTTTAATTGTTCCTTTTATCAGTATATAGTGTCCCTCTTTGTCTCTTAACTGTTTTACATTTGAAGTCTAATTTGTTGGATATTACTATAGACACTCATGCTCTTTTCTGGTTGTTATTTGCATGAAATATCTTTTCCCAACCTTTCACTTTCAACCTATGTTTATCTTTGGGTCTGAAATGTGTTTCCTGTAGACAGCATATAGAAGGATCCTGTTTTTTAATCCATTCTGCCAGTCTATGTCTTTTGATTGGGGAATTCAGTCCATTAACATTTAATGTTATTACTGTTTAGATAATATTTTCCTCTACCATTTTGCCTTTTGTATTATATATATCATATCTGACTTTCCTTCTTTCTACACTCTTCTCCATACCTCTCTCTTCTGTCTTTTTGTATCTGACTCTAGTGCTCCCTTTAGTATTTCTTGCAGAGCTGGTCTCTTGGTCACAAATTCTCTCAGTGACTTTTTGTCTGAGAATGTTTTAATTTCTCCCTCATTTTTGAAGGACAATGTTGCTGGATGTAGGAGTCTTGGTTGGCAAATTTTCTCTTTTAGTAATTTAAATATATCATCCCACTGTCTTCTAGCTTCCATGGTTTCTGCTGAGAAATTTACACATAGTCTTATTGGGTTTCCCTTGTATGTGATGGATTGTTTTTCTCTTGCTGCTTTCAAGATCCTCTCTTTCTCTTTGACCTCTGACATTCTAACTAGTAAGTGTCTTGGAGAACGCCTATTTGGGTCTAATCTCTTTGGGGTGCGCTGCACTTCTTGGATCTGTAATTTTAGGTCTTTCATAAGAGTTGCGAAATTTTCAGTGATAATTCCTTCCATTAGTTTTTCTCCTCCTTTTCCCTTCTCCTCTCTTTCTCGGACACCCACAACATGTATATTTGTGTGGTTCATATTGTTCTTGAGTTCCCTGATACCCTGTTCAAAATTTTCCATTCTTTTCCCGATAGTTTCTGTTTCTTTTTGGAATTCAGATGTTCCATCCTCCAAATCACTAATTCTGTCTTCTGTCTCTTTAAATCTATCATTGTAGGTATCCATTGTTTTTTCCATCTTTTCTTCTTTGTCCTTCACTTCCATAAGTTCTGTGATTTTTTTTCAGTTTTTCTATTTCTTCTTTTTGTTCAGCCCATGTCTCCTTATGTCCTCCCTCATTTATTGATTTCTTCTTTGAAGAGGTTTTCCATTTCTGTTCGTATATTCAGTATTAGTTGTCTCAGCTCCTGTATCTCATTTGAACTATTGGTTTGTTTCGTTGACTGGGCCATATTTTCAATTTTCTGCGCGTGATCCGTTATCTTCTGCTGGCGTCTGGGCATTTAGTCAGATTTCCCTGGGTGTTGGACCCAACAGGTTGAAAGATTTTTCTGTGAAATCTCTGGGTTCTGTTTTTCTTATCCTGCCCAGTAGGTGGCGCTCGCGGGACACGTTTGTCTGCGGGTCCCACCAGTAAAAGGTGCTGTGTGTCCTTTAACTTTGGAAAACTCTCACCGTGGGGCAGGTTCGCCAGCCGAAGCGGCTTGGAAGAGGGCCAGCCGGCCCAGGGGTCCGAACGCGGGGTGGGTCGCCGGCCGCCACAGGCCGTGAGAGCACCCGTCCGAATTTCCTAGTCGGCCCGGGGTGCCAAGCGTGGTGGGAGGGCGCCAGCCACCGCGACCCGGGAAAGCGCACCGTTCCCAGCCGGACCGGGTAGTCACGTGTTTGGAAGGGACCCCCCCGTCACCATTCTCCGTGGCCTGGGGATCTCCGATCCAATTCTCTCAGTTGGTCCGGAGGGCCGCGCGTGGTGGGGGCACTAGCCGCCGCGGCTTGAGGGGACTGCCTGTCCAATTGTCCCAGCTGGCCCAGGAAGGAGGGAGGGAGGGATTCTGGCCTCTTTCCGCCCCGCCCCGGGAATCCCATGCCCCTCGGCGATCTCACTGAAACAGGTTCTCTCAGCAAGTCAGCCGTTCCTGTATGGGTTACGCTGTCTTTTTTATCTCTGTCGTGGCTAAGGGAGCTGTTCTGTATCATTTCTATTCCCCTAGTAGCTGTTCTGGAGGAGGAACTAAGATCCACGTGTCTTACTAAGCAGCCATCTTCTCCGGAAGTCCTCCTGATCCATTCTTGTTGGGGGTGGGGGGCAACCATTTATTTTAATCCTGATTCAGTACTGTAGGGTGGAAACTTTTTATTAGATTATCTCCAAGGAGGTGTGATACACCCAATTGTGTGTGTGGCCTTTTGATAGATGGAGATGTGGGTATTTATAAATTTACTAGAGTCCTTTAAAAGGGAAAACACTTTGGAGAAACCTCAGATGTAGACACTTGGAGAATAGCTGCTTCAGAGCTGACAGGGACATGGGCATTTGCAGAGGCTTCGAAGGCCTACAAAGAGAGCAGATGCCTAGACACAGGCAGAGCCCAGCAGTCGTCACGACGTGCCTTCCCGTGAGATGCTAAGCAAGCCAAAGCCCAGCTGACAGAGGTGTTCTGGATGGCATCAGTCTTTCCTGAGTGAAGGTAACCTCTTGTTGGTGCCTTAATGTGGACATTTTGAGGGCCTTAACAACTGTAAACTTGTAACAAAATAAATTCCCTTTATAAAGCCATTCCATTTTGGTATATTGCATTCCACAGCTTTAGCAAACTAATACAATTGTTTTCTGTTTAAATTCACATTCACTCTATATACTTTCCCTTGCTTTACTTGAGCCATAAGTTCCTTTTCTGCAATTTAACTAGAGTTTATTTTTTATAATTTTATTACCAAGGTGCTAAAATTATTTCACAGTGGGTTGTACCATTTTGTATTTCTACCAGCAGTGTATGAGGGCTCAAATTATTCCACATTCTCATGAATACTGAGTATTGTGGAGGGCCAGGAGTAATTACTCAGGCCCAGTCAGGAGTAATCAATCAGGCCTAAGCAGGAGCAATCAATCAGGCCCAATTAGGGAAAGTCCCCACAACATTGGGGCAGAATGTCCCCAAGACTTAAACAGTAACCAATGTTAGGAAACTGAGAACGGCATGTGTTATGGTAACAGCTAACGGCATTTTTCTGCTTCTATGATCACACTTGTTTGCTAGCAACTGCAAAACCACAACATGATTTTAGCCTTTATAAACACACCTTGAAAACATCTGGCTGCTCTCTGAATCTTCCCTCTTGGAAGTTTCTGAGACAGTCCTGGCCGGCTAATAAAGACTCCAACTTGGCGCCCCACAGCATCTGGAGGCCCAAGTGAGATCATCTGTAACGGGACATCTGGTGACCACAGGTCCTGGGGATCAGTCCCAGAACTGAGGTCCAGCCTAGGGGAAGGCCTCGGAGAGACGTTCCTCCACCCCAGGCAAGGACCAGGAACCGGGCCAGTTCTACAGGACCCTCTGAAATTATACAAAATCTGATGCAGTCACCTGTTTCTGGAAACCTCACCGGTGAGTACAGGTCTGTTACCGGATCCAGGACAGGGACCTCTGGAAGGCTGGACGCAGCATTACTTCCAAGGTCAGGTCCCGGAGCAAGACGTTGCCCAGGATTCTGGTTAGGAATCAATGAGGGATAAGGCTTTGTTTGTCTTGGTTCGTTTTGTCCCTCCTCTCATTCGTTGGTCTCGTTACACTGTGTCGTTCTTGACATAATTGCCATGGGTCAGTCAAGTTCATCTGTCTGTACTCCCCTTCAGTGTTTTTTTGAAATATTTCCAGGAATTTCAGCAGAAGACCAGAGACTACAGAGCCCCCGTCAATGCCTTAAACTTGGGAGAATTCTGCTCACGGGAGTGGCCAACTTTGGTTCTGGGTGGCCTCCTGAGGGAACCACAGACCTATCTGTGGCTTATGAAGTTCAAGGGAGATTTTTGGTGATCCAGGCCACCCTGACCAAATCCCCTATATATTCATTTGGATTGAAATTTTAACAGAAATACCTAAGTGGTTACGGTCTTGCATTCAGGAACAATAAGAAATCGATGGTACATTAGAATGTCTTCAAGCTTACAAAGGAGAAGATTAGTGAAGATTCTAGTTTTGGCTTTACTGTCGACTCCCATGACTAGGCAAGTCCGAGTGGAGATAGGCCCAGAGTGACAGTTTAAGACAGAGTAAATGGCTCTATTATTTAATTAAGAAATTAACAATTGTACCTGCCATGTCAAGGGTCACACAAGACTCCTCTAGGTTGATGGTTAGATGTGATGTCAGTAGGTTCATAAGCAGCCTCAGGCACTGTTGTAGTTTGCTAGCTGCCGAAATGCAATATAACAGAAACAGAATGGCTTTTAAAAAGGGGAATTTAATAAGTTGCTAGTTTACAGTTCTAAGGCTGAGAAAATGTCCCAATTAAAACAAGTCTATAGAAATGTCCAATCACAGGCATCCAGGGAAAGATTCCTTGGTTCATAAAGGCCGATGAAGTTCAGGGCTTCTCTCTCAAGTGAGAAGGCACATGGCAAATACAGTCAGGACTTCTCTCTCAGCTGGAAGGGCACATGGCAAACACGGCATCATCTGCTAGCTTTCCCTCCTGACTTCCTGTTTCATGAAGCTCCCTGGGAGGTGTTTTCCTTTTTCATCTCGCTGGCTGGTGGACTCTCTGCTTTGTGGTGCTGCAGCTTTCTCTGCTCTCTCCAAATTGCCTTCGTTCTCCAAAATGTTTCCTCTTTTATAGGACTCCAGAAACTTATCAAGACCCACCCAAATCGGTGGAGACATGTCGTCACCTAATCCAGTTTAACAACCACTCTTGGTTAAATCACATCTCCAGGGAGATGATCTGATTACAGTGTCAAACATACAGTTTTGAATAGGGATTATTCTGCCTTTATGAAATGGGATTTTGATTAAAACATGGCTTTTCTAGGGGACACAAATCATTTCAAACCAGCACAGGCACCGTCAGCCTTCTTTACTTGCCATAAGCATGACTCTGGGGGCTGTCCTGTCCTCTTTCAGGAGATGGTGGAGTCCCTGGCCTCGATGCCTATTTTGTTGGCAGCTGAGGGAAGGCCCCAATAGGTCCTGAGGTTGAGGGTTGTCTCAAGGTTTCTGGCACTCCCTCTGTCAGTGGCCCTCTGACCCATAGTTTAAGCAAGGCCCTTGAGGCTTGGAAACATGATTTGGGTAACCTCAAGGGGGCAGGGTGTGTTTAATAGTGACTGCAATAAACTGAGACTGTTTTCTGGTATTTTCCTTACCTCTGTGCGTTTTCCTCCTCCTCAACCTTGTCTTGTTTGTTAAAGACATAAAAGGCAGTTTTACCTGGTTATTAGTGGGTGTTTGTGTGCCCATGGAAGGTTTTGCAACTTTCTCCAAATGTCAGGGGCAGACAAGCTGATAAAATGAGGGTGCAGCAAAATCTGACCTTTCTTGGAATCTAGGCTGACATTAGTATTCCTTTTAGGGTTTCCACCAGCCTCGCCTGGAACAGGGCCTGGTTTTCCTCTTTCTCCTGAGTGATTTCCCTTAGTGTATTCCAATTAACTGGCTGGGTGGAACATTTTCTTATGCCTTTTAGCGAAAGTTTAAAAGAGAGTGTGTTAATTTGCAAGATGTCAGAATACCATATACAAGAACTGGAATGGCTTTTAAAAAGGGGAATTTAATAAATTGCAAGTTTACAGTTCTAAGCCTATAAAAATGTCCAAAGTGAGGCATCCAGCGAAAAATACCTTGAATTAAGGTATTAAGGAAGTTCAATTGATCAGGAACACCTCTGTCAGCTGGGTAGCCACATGGCTGGCATATGCTGGTCCCTTGCTCCTGGGCTCCATTGCTTCAAGCCTCTTCCCGTGGGGGTTCCTTACTTTGCTTCTTTGGGGCTGGCTTTCATCTCTTGGCTTCCCTTGGCTTTCTCCAGGTTCTGCCTTGCTTAACATGTCATGGCAATGTCTGCTGGGCTTCAAGCATTTTCAAACATCTGTGCCTCTTTTCTCTGAGTATTGGCGTCTGTGTCAGCTCTTCTCTGAAGTTTCTGTCGGCTCTGTTGTTTTCTGTCATTTCTGACTCTTTCCAAAATGTTTCCTCTTTTAAAGGAGTCCAGTAAACTAATAAAGACCCAGCTGGAAAGGTTAGAGTCACATCTCCAACTAATCAAAAGGTAACACTCACAATTGGGCATGCCACTTCTCTGTGGAGATAATCTAATCGAAAGTTTCACACTGTAGTATTGAACTAGGATTAAAAGAAATGGCTGCACCCACAAGATTGGATCAGGATTAAAACATGACTTTTCTGGGGTACATAATACATTAAAACAAGCACAGGGGGATTATCAAGAAGATTTTTTTTTCCCCTAATGGAATTTGAGACCTGGGCATAACACAAGCAACAAGTTGTTCTCAGGTCCTTGTCTTGATAGAGATCCATAAACATTTGGGCATAGGGAATTTCTTACTACTTTCCCTGTCTTTTACAGACTGGAGGATGGTATTGCAAGTTCTATTGGAGGGCTATGTCTCCCCATCTTTTAGCTTATATTGACTGTTTGTATGTCCAATTTTCTCTGGAAAAAAGAGAAAGAGGATCCTTTCTAGCATCAGTGTGATCATGTGGCATCCCAACATGCATCAGATCTGGGTATGGCTCTCTCTGCCAGCCCAATCACTTGGGAACACGGTGAGTACTGTCACCAGGTGTCCCTTAAACACATTTCCTTAGAGATGTCTAGACCTACACTTCTTGGAGAGTTTCAAACACAGATCAGGGACTCTAGCCCCACCTTGGGCCAGAAGAATTCCAGGACAATGCTCCTGAGGAGTTGGGGACTCAAACACCTGAGAGATGTCTTGATTTATGCTCCTGGGGGTTTCCCTGGCCTTACACTGGAAGAATCCCAGGATAGTCCTCTCCAGGAGCTCTTCCTCTCCACTGACCCAATCACTTGGGAATATAGGGAGAAATATTGTGGGCATATATTACCATGGGAACTGCTGTCACTGAGCTGGAATCCTTAAACACAATAGGGATGACTGGATCCTGAGTTGGCCGAAGCCAAGTGGCAGCACTTAAGCCTCAAAGAAAAGGTAGGCATGGCTATCATAATGAACAGCAAACTCAAAGCAAGAATCAAAGTAATCTGACTCTCAGAGACTTGTGGCATTGGCCAATAGATCATGTGATACCTAGAAGTACAATAGCTGGGCAGCCTACTAAATTCTTGTTTTATCTGTATAAGCAGAAAAGGTCTAGGTCGAGTGAACAGAAGTCTAACCTGAATTACAAAAACACAGAGTCACGGCCCCTTAATCAATTTCCAGACTTGAAACAGTTTAAAGACCCAGAGCCCCTTGAAGGAAGGGGAGGCCAGGTCCCTTGGGGGGAGAACCTTGTTACACTGCCACAAATTTATACTGTGAATCTTCCTCCAAGCCTTCCCCAAGACCAACGGCCTTTTACCAGGGTAACTGTGCATTGGGGAAAAGGAAATGATCAGTGATTTCAGGGATTATTAGACACTGGTTCAGAAGTGACATTAATTCCAGTGACCCACAACGTCACTCTGGTCCACCAGTAAGAGTGGGGGCTTATGGAGGTCAGGTGATCAATAGAGTTTTAGCTCAGATTCATATCACAGTGGGTCCCTGAGCCCATTCTGTAGTTATTTCCCCAGTTCCAGAATGCATAATTGGGATAGACATACTAAGCAACTTGCAGAATTCCCACATTGGCTTTCTGATTCATGGAGTGAGGGCTATTATGGTGGGAAAGGCCAAGTGGAAGCCACTAGAACTGCCCGTACCTAGCAAAATAGTAAATCAGAAACAACACTCGATTCCTGGAGGGACTGCAGAGATTACTGCCACTCTTAAGGACTTGAAGGCTGCAGGGGTGGTGATTCCCACCACATTTGCAGTCAACTCTCCTATTTGGCCTGTGCAGAAAACAGATGGGTTTTGGAGGATATAAGTGGATTATCATAAACTCAACCAGATGGTAACTCCAATTGCCACTGCTGTTCTAGATGTCATTATTATTGCTTGAGCAAATCAATTACATCCCCTGGTACCTGGTATGCAGCTATTGATCTGGCACATGCATTTTTCTCAATAGCTTTTAGTAAGGACCACCAGAAACAGTTTTCTTTCAGCTGGCAAGGCCAGCAATATACTTTCACTGCCCTACCTCTGGGGTACATCAACTCTCCAGCCCTGTGTCATAATCTTGTCCGCAGGGACCTTGATTGTTTTTTCCTCCCACAAGACTCACAGTCATCCATTGTATTGATGATATTATGTTGATTGGACCTAGTGAGCAAGAAGTAGCAACTGTTCTAGGCTTATTGGTAAGGCATTTGCATGTCAGAGGATGGGAGATAAGTCCAACAAAAATACAGGGGCCTTCCACGTCAGTGAAATTTCTAGGTATCCAGTGGTGTGGGGCATGTCGAGATATCCCTTCTAAGGTGAAGGAGAAGTTGTGGCATCTGGCCCCTCCTAGGACCAAAAAAGAGGCACAACGCCTAGTTGGTCTCTTTGGATTTTGGTGACAACATATTCCTCATTTGGGTGTGCTACTCTGGCCTATTTTTCGAGTGACCAGAAAAGCAGCTTGTTGAGTGGGGACCCAAACAAGAGGAGGCTCTGCGACAGGTCCAGGCTGCTGTACAAGCTGCTCTGCCACTTGGACCATATGATCCAGCAGATCCAATGGTGCTGGAAGTGTCAGTGGCAAATAGAGATGCTGTCTGGACCCTTTGGAAGGCTCCTATAGGAGAGTCACAATGTAGACCCTTAAGATTTTGGAGCAAAACCTTACCATTTCTTACAGATAACTACTCTCCTTTTGAGAAACAGCTTTTGGCCTGCTACTGGGCCTTAGTAGAGACTGAACACTTAACCATGGGCCACCAAGTTACCATGAGACCTGAGTTGCCTGTCATGAGCTGGGTGTTATCTGACCCACCAAACCATAAAGTTGGGTGCATGCAGCACCACTCCATCATAAAATGGAAATGGTATATACGAGATAGGGCCAGAACAGGTCCTGAAGGCACAAGTAAGTTACATGAGGAAGTGGCCCAAATGCCCATGGTCTCCACTCCTGCCATGTTACCTTCTCTTTCCCAGACCAGAGCTATGGCCTCTTGGGGAGTTCGTTACAGTGAATTGACTGAGGAAGAGAAACCTCGGGCCTGGTTACAGATGGTTCAGCACGATATGCAGGTACCAGCCGAAAGTGGACAGCTGCAGCACTGCAACCCCTTTCTGGGGTGTCCCTGAAGGACCGCAGTGAGGGGAAATCCTCCCAGTGGGCAGAACTTGGAGCAGTGCACCTGGTTGTTCAATTTGCTTGGAAGGAGAACTGGCCAGAGGTGCATTTGTATATGACTCATGGACTTTTGCTAATGGTTTGGCTGGAAGGTTAGGGACTTGGAAAGAGCACGATTGGAAGATTGGTGACAAAGAGGTCTGGGAAGAGGTGTGTGGATACACCTTTCTGAGTGGGCTAATAACATGAAGATATTTGTGTCCCATGTGAATGCACACCAGAGGGTGACATCAGCAGAGGAAGGTTTTAATAATCAAGCGGATAGGATGACCTATTCTGTGGTTACCAGTCAGCCTCTTTCCCTGGCAACTCCTGTCATTGCCAAATGGGCTCATGAACAAAGTGGTCATGGTGGTAGGGATGGAGGTTATGCATGGGCTACAGCCTTTGCTGTGTGCCCAATTTGCCAGCAGCAGAGACCCACACTCAGACCCCGATATGGCACCATTCCTGAAGGTGATAAGCCTGCGACCTCATGTCAGGTTGATTACATTGGACAACTTCCATCATGGAAGTGGTAGCGATTTGTTCTTACTGGAATCGACATATCCTCTGGATATGGGTTTGCTTTCCCTGCATGCAGTGTTTCTGCCAAAACTACTGTCGGTGGACTTACAGAATGCCTTATCCATCATCATGGTATTCCACACAGCACTACTTCTGATCAAGGAACCCAGAAGCAGTTCTATGCAAATGTAGTGCAGGAATGGACACATGCTCATGGAATTCCCTGGTTTTACCATGTTCCCCATCATCCAGAGGCAGCTGAATTGATAGAATGGTATCATAGTGTTTTGAAAACTCAATTACAGTGCCAAGTAGGTGACAATACCTTGCAGGGCTGGGGTAATGTTCTCCAGGAGGTTCTGTATGCTCTGAATCAGCGTCCGCTGTATGGTGCTGTTTCTCCCATAGCCCGAATTCATGAGCCCAGGAACAAAGGGGTAAAAATGGGAGTGGCATCACTTACTCTTATCTATAGTGATCCACTAGGAAAATTTTTGCCACCTATCCATGTGATCTTGGGCTCTGCTGGTCTATAGGTTTTAGTTCCAGAAGAGGTAGTACTTCCTCCGGGAGAAACAACAATGATTCCATTGAACTGGAATCTAAGGCTGCCACCTGGTCACTTTGGGCTACTCATGCCCCTGGATCAACAAGCCAAGAAGGGGATTCTTTTACAGGCTGGGGTGATTGACCCTGACTATCGGGGGAAATAGGACTGCAGCTATACAATGGGGGTAAAGAAGAGTTTTCCTGCAATATAGGAGATCCCCTAGGGTGTCTCTTAGTACTACCATGCCCTGTGATTCAAATCGATGGAAATCTGCAACAAAACATTCCGGGCAGGACTACCAATGGCTCTAAAACTTCAGGAATGAAAGTTTGGATCATCCCACCAGCAAAGAACTATGGCCAGCTAAGGTGCTTCCTCAGGGTAAAGGGAACACGGAATGGGTAGTGGAAGAAGTTAGTGATAAATATGAACTGTGGTCACACAATCAGTTACAGAAATAAGGGGTATAATGGTATGAATACTTTTTCCTTGCTTTATAATTAGTATCTGTGTATTTATACATAAATCAAATGTTTGTTTTCCTCTTTATTTTATTCCCTTTATCATATGACAAAAGCTGTTTTGTTCATGTTATATTATTTAAGTTGTAAGATCTCAAGTTTAAGAGTGAATATTCCCCCAAGGACTTGCCCCCTATTCTGGAGAGATTTACTGCGTTTCTTGTTGTATGTGGGATATTTGAGTATTGTTACGTGAGGAAAAAATTGTATGTCATTGTTTTCTATTTAGAGATTAAGTTTAGTTTAAGGTGATGTGTATAGCTGCCAAGTTGACAAGGGGTGGACTGTCATGGTCAGGTTCATGTGTCAACTAGGCCAGGTGGTGGTGCCGGATTGTCCATTCAGGCAAATGCTGTCCTGTCTGTTGTGATGAGGACATTTCATGGACTTAAATCATGACCACATTCGCTGCATCCACAGCTCATTGTATTTGCAGTTAGCTACGGGGAGTGTCTCCTGTAATGAGTGTTGCTTAATCTAATCACTGGAAGGCTTTGAAGCAGGATTCAGAAGAGACAATTACTCTTTCTGTTTCAGCCAGCCAGCCTCTCCTGAGAGTTCGGTGAGGACCTTCATTGGAGCTGCCAGCTCGCAGTGTAGCCCTAGAGACCTTGGACTCTACATCCCCATGGTTGTGTGAGACACTTTTATAAATCTGATATTTCCAGATATCTCCTGCTGCTTCTGTTTCATTAGAGAGCCCTAGCTAATACAGGTGCTATCACCCACTGCCCTGAGCCTCCTCGGACCCACATGGTGTGGCTATGTCCTCCTACCACCGCTGAGAAGGGAGTTGGAAGGTCAAAGTGAACTGAGTTTATGTCCTGGGGGAGCCAGGTCTGAGCCCCTAGATTCCTAGAGGCACAGAGTTGCATGAGAACATAGGAGGGAAGAGCAATGAGCCAGGAGAGGAGCAAAAGCAAGAGCAAAAGCAAAAGCAAAAGCATGCGGCCAAGCCTCCTGGTCAATAGCCATGACTTACCAGTTTAGATAGTCAGAGAGAAGTGTCTCCTGCCTGTCTTGCTAAAATATATTGCTGGATTTGGCTTCCTAAGTTCTTGGCTGTGCCACAAGGAAGAAGTTAAGGGCACAGCACAGCATAGAGTAAGCAGGCAGAAAATTTATTGAGAACACATGTGAGAGGACACGTGGTCACTCTCACAAAGACAGAGGTAAGAAAGGCGAGAGGCTGTGGTCTAGTCTTTAATTGCAGTAATGGCAAAGGAATAGGTCTACCTTAAACCAAAACCAGAGAGCTGTTGCGGCCAGGATTAGGAGGTTGCGTTGGGTGTGGGTTTCACATTCTGAGTGGCTACCTGAAGGGCTTGTCTGTGATTCTTGACCTGAAGTTACCCTACTTCACAATCCCAATAATCCACACCTATTAGCCTTCCCTGAACTTCGGGTACTTGATCCCAGCACAGAACCATGTGGCCTGCTCACAGGGTAAGCACATCAGAAGGCCTCCTGAAGTCTCTGGGCAGGTGCCGTGCATGAGGCTGAATATTTTCCCGCAGGTCTTCTCTCAGTGGTCTTCTTGGCCAGGACAGGGAGATTGGAAACGCTGAGCAACACCTCGTTCCTCCTTTCCTTGGTCAGGTTCTACGTATGGCCCGGTATCCTGAAGCCTGTGATGTTGGTGGCCATGTGGGCATTGAATGTGTGCATGAGCTCTGAGGCTTTTCTGTTGAGCCTTGCCAGATTTATCATTGCTTCTTGGTGTGCAGACTCTGTATCTTCCTGGGTAACCGCTAGTTTAATTTTATTGTATTTTTTCAGATATGTCCAGCCACTGGTGCATGGCCATGGCCACCTGTGTGCCCAGTGGTCTGGTCAGAACAAGCATGTTTTCTGGCACCATGTTATCTGGCATGATGAACTCACTGGGGCGGCAGACAGTTGTAGCTACTCCCCCTAAAACAATCCAGGGGTTTAATGCCGTTTGACCACCTGTGACTGATGACTCTGTCTCCTCTGCCACATCTTTAAAACACTGTTTAATTAGGGGCAACACTTTATCTTTCTCCCTGTCGGTCATCTTACTGCTGGTTCCAAGGAGCACGAGCATGTTATTGCATTCTGTGACCCCACGTTGCGTAAAGGTGACGGAGGATATTGGCACATCCTTCCCATCATGTCAGCATTGCCCATGATAGGGCAAATGTAGTCCATGGTGCACATAAGGAAGAGGCTGCTGTGCCTCAGTGGGATGACACCTGTGTGCATCCCATTGCTGAGCCCTGGCATAGCTGCTTCCAGGAACCGCTAATCTTCTTGGAAGTGGTTCTCTTGTAAGGATTCCAGCAATTTCTGTAAAACATCTTGGGGCACTTTGCAGCCCGTGCCCTTCAGCTCAGTGAACCTGGTCAGCCGGAAGCTTTTGTCCAATGCATGACTTTATGGGTTATAGGATTCCCGTACCGACATGGTTCTCAGGTGCACACACTTCAGTATTGGCTCCTTCCTCTTCCTCTCCTAGTCTGTGGGTTTCTTTACAGATTCAATGGCTCACCTTCCTCCTCTTTCCCACCATGTACTGGGCTGGGCACCCAGCGTGCCTGGCCATCGCTCTGCAGGCAGCGGGTGGGAGGATGGATGAATGGGCAGATGGACGGTGAAGAGTATGGCATGGGGGATGGGGACCCAGGAGCCCTTGGCCTGGACCTCAGCTGCCCTCTGCTCCCTGTGGGTCCAGCTGCTGTGATAAGTTTTAAGATCAGAAAAGTGAGTCTAGCAACTCCATTCTTCTTTTAAAGATGGCTTTAGTTATTCGGGTCCCCTTACCCTACCATATAAATTTGATGATTGGCTCTTCCATTTCTGCAAAGAAGGTTTTTGAAATTTTGATTAGCATTGCATTGAATCTGTAAATTGCTTTGGGTAGGATTAACATCCTGATGATATTTAGTCTTTCAACCCGTGAGCACAGAATATCCTTCCATTTATTTAGGTCCTTGATTTCTTTTAGCAATATTTTGTGTATTTCTGGGCACAAATATTTTACATTCTTGATTGTATTTATTCCTTGATACTTGATTCTTTTAGTTGCTATTGTGAACAGATTTTTTTCTGGATTTCTTTCTTCCAATTGTTCATTGCTTGTGGGAATTTATCTTGCACCCTGACACTTTGCTTGAATTTATTCATTAGCTTTAGGAGCTTTGATGTGGATTTTTCAGGATTTTCTGTGTATAGGATCATATCATCTGCAAATAGGGAAAGCTTTACTTCTAATTTGCATACAGTTTGTTTCTTTTTCTTGCCTCTAATTGCTGTGGCAAGATCTTCCAGCACAATGTTGAATAACACCGGTAACGGTGGGCATCATCTTGTTCCTGATCTCAGAGGGAAAACTTTCAGGCTTTCACAATTAAGTAGGATGTTCACTGTGGGCTTTTCAAACATGCTGTTTATCATATTGAGGAAGTTTCCTTCTATTACTAGGGTTCTAAGTACTTTTATAATAACGGGGTACTGGATTTTGTTCACTACCTTTTTCTGCATCAAGTGAGATGATCATGTGTTTTTATTCATTCTGTTAATGTGGTGTATTACATTAATTGAATTTCTAATCTAGAACCAGCTTTGCACACCAGGGGTAAATTCTACTTGATCATGGTGTGTAATTTTTTAAATATGCTGTTCGATTCGGTTTGCTGGTATTGTGCTGAGAATGTTTGCATCTGTGTTCATAAGAGATATTGCTCTGTAGTTTTCTTTACTTGTAGTTTCTTTATCTGGCTCTGTTATGAGGGTGATGTTGGCCTTATAGAGTGAATTAGGGAGTGTTCTCTCCTCTTCAATTTTGTGAACGAATTTGAGCAGAACTGTAGTTAAGTCTTCTTGGAATGTTTGGTAGAATTCCCCTGTGAAGTCATCTGTTCTTTGCTTTTCTTTTTTGGGAGGTTTTTGATTACTGATTTAATCAGTTTACTAGTAACTGGTTTGTGGAGAGCTCCCATTTTTTCTTGAGTCAATGTAGGTAGCTTGTGTGTTTCTAATAATTTTTCCATTTCATCTAGATTATCTAGTTTATTGGCAGACAGTTGTTCATAGTATCCTCTTCCAGTCCTTTTTATTTCAGCAGGGTCAGTAGACTTTCATTTCTGATTTCCACCTTTCATTTCTGATTTTAGGTATTTGTACCCTCTCATTTTTTCTTTGTCAGTCTAACTAAACGTTTGTCAATTTTATTGATTTTTTTAAAAGAATGAACTTTTGGTTTTGTTCATTCTATTGTTTTTCTGTTTTCTATTTCATTGATCCCTCCTTTGTTATTTCATTCTTTCTCCTCACTTTGGGCTTAGCTGGCTTTCTTTTTCATATTTTTCCAGTTTTGAGGTTGGGGCTCTGATTTGAAATCTTTCTCATTTTTTAATGTAAGCATTTAGAGCTATAACTTTCCCTTTCAACACTGCCTTTGCTGCATCCCAGAAATTTTTAATGTTGTATTTTCATTTTTATTTGCCTCAAAATATTTCCTAATTTTGCTTGTGATTTTCTCTTTAATCCATTAGTTGTTTAAGAGCATGTTGTTTAATTTTCATGTTAGTGAATTTTCCATTTCTCCCTCTGGTATTGATTTATACTTCATTCCCGTGCGGTCAGAGAATACTGTTGTACAATTTCAATAGTTTTGAATTTATTGAGACATGATTTGGACCCCGTGCACCTGAGAAGAATGTGTATTCTGTTTATCTTGGGGTGGGATGGGGTGAAGTGTTCTATATATAGATCTTAGTTCTAGTTTGTTTAGAGTATCACTCAAGTCTTATACTTCATTGCTGATCTTCTGACTAGATGTTTGTGGTAGTTAGATTCAGGTATCAACTTGGCCAGATTATCAACACCTAGTTCTGTTGCTGCAGACATGAGCCAATGGCACGTGAACCCCATCTGTTGCTGATTACATCTGCAGTCGGCTAGGAGGCGTGCCTGTGCAATGAATGATGTTTGACTTAATTGGCTGGTGCTTAAATGAGAGAGCGCAAGGTAGCACAGCCTAAGCAGCTCAGCATACCTCAGCTCAGCACTCTCAGCTCAGCCCAGGCGTTTGGAGATGCAGAAAGAAATCACCCCAGGGAAAGTTGTCAGAACCCAGGGGCGTGGAGAGAAGGCTAGCAGAGACCACCCTGTGCCTTCCCACGTAAGAAAGAACCTTGGTGGAAAGTTAGCTGCCTTTCCTCTGAAAACTACAAAATAAATTCCCTTTTATTCAAAGCCAATCTGTCTCTGGTGTGTTGCATTCTGGCAGCTAGCAAACTAGAACAATGTTATTGAGAGTAGTGTATTAATGTCTCCTATTATTAATGTAGAACCATCAATTTCTCCTTTGAAATCTGTCAGTATTTGCTTCATATATTTTGGGCCTCTGCTGTTGGGTGCATATATCTTTATAATTGTTGTGTCTTCCTGTTGAATTGTCCCCTTTATCGGTATGTAATGACCATCTTTTCCCCCATAACTGTTTTTGAGTTCAAGTCTGTTTTATCTGATGTTAGTATAGCCACCCCAGCTCTTTTTGATTATTTCTTGCATGGTATCTGTGCTGCTTTGAAAGGATGTATGTCCCTTAGAAAAGCCATGTTTTAATCAAAATCCCATTTCATAGAGGTAGAATAATTCCTATTCAATGCTGTATGTTTGAAACTATAATCAGATCATCTCCCTGGAGATGTGATTTAATCAAGAGTGGTTTTTAAGCTGGATTAGGTGACGACATGTCCCACCCCCCATGTGGGTGGGTCTTGAGACGTTTCTGGAGTCTTATAAAAGAGGAAACATTTTGGAGAATGAGAGAGATTCAGAGAGAGCCAGAGAAGAACAGCATAGCCATGAGAGCCCACAAGCCAGTGACCTTTGGAGATGAAGAAGGAAAATGCCTCCCGGGGAACTACATGAAACAGGAAGCCAGGAGAGAAAGCTAGCAGATGACGCCGTGTTTGCCATGTGCCCTTCCAGCCGAGAGAGAAGCCCTGACTGTGTTCGCCATGTGCCTTCTCACTTGAGAGAGAAACCCTGGACTTCATCGGCCTTCTTGAACCAAGGTATCTTTCCCTGGATGCCTTTGATTGGACATTTCTATAGACTTGCTGTAATTGGGACATTATCTCAGCCTTAGAACTGTAAACTTGCAAATTATTAAATTCCCCTTTTTAAAGCCATTCCGTTTCTGGTATATTGCATTCCAGCAGCTAGCAAACTAGAACAGTATCTTTTTATCCTCAACTTATTTGTATGTTTGAATTTAAAGTGAGTCTCTTGTAGATAGCATATAGTTGGGTCATGCTTTTTTTATCCATTCTGCCAATCTCTTCCTTTTGACATGAGAGTTACTCATTTTACATTTAAAGTCACTACTGATAATACGGGACTTTCTTCTTCTATTTAGCATTTTTAAGTCTTAAACCTTTTTGTTCCTCACTTCCATTAATACCTACTTTTATGTTTATTTGATTTTTGGTGTTGTGCCATATTGAGTGCCTTCTCTTTTCTTTCTGGACATATTTTCCGTAAGTTCTCTTTGTCATTACCATGGGCTTAAAATTTAACCACCTAAATATATAACAATCTTATTTGTTTTGATACGAAATTTACTTCAATAGCATGCACATATATCTTTCCTTTACCTGTTTCTCCCCACCATTTTTCATACTTGTTTACATTTATATCTTTGTATTGTACTTGTCCTTGTATATGTATTGCATGTCCAAAAACATAGAATTCTCATTGCTATTCATGCATTTCAATTTTAGTATCTGTAGGAATTAAGAAGTGGAGCTAAAAGCCAAACGATACACTGCAATAATATTGGCATTTAGGGCGCCCGGGTGGTTCAGTGGTAGAATGATTGCCTTCCGTGCAGGAGACCCAGGTTCGATTCCCGCACCATGCACCTAAAAATAAAATAATAATAATATTGGCATTTATAATTTCCCCAATGGTTACCTTTACCACCAATCTTTATTTCTTTATGTTGCTTTCAACCACTGTCTGGTGTCCTTTCCTTTCAGTCTGAAGTTCTCCCTTTAACATTGCTTATAGGACAGGTTTACTGGCGATGAACTCCCTCAGCTTTTGTTTATATGTGAATGTTAATCTTTCCTCACTTAAGAAAAATAGTCTCACCAGGTAGAGAATTCTTGGCTAGCAATTATTTTCTTTCAGCAATTTAAGTATTTCAGCCCACTACCTTCTTGCCTCCATGGCTTGTGATGAGAAATTGACACTCAATCTAATTGTGACTCACTTTTGCGTTAACACATTCCTTTTCTTTTGCAGCTTTCAGAAATCTCTCCTTGTCCCTTTCATTTGATAGTGTGATCAATATATGATGGGGTGTATTTTTCCTGTTAATCCTGTTTGGGATTGTCTGGGCTTCTGGGATGTGGACATTCACATCTTTTGTATGTTTTGTAAGTTCTCTGTCATTATTTCTTTGAATATTCTTTCTGCCCTATTCTTTTTTCCTCCTTCTGGGACTCCCTTAATTTATATATTGGTATGTTTTGTGGTGTTCTAGAGGTGTCTTAGGCTAATTTTGCTTTTCTTTTTGCTCCTCAGCCTGATTCATTTCAAGTGTCTTTTCTTCAAGTTCACTGATTCTTTCCTCTGCCAGCTCCATTCTACTCTTGAAACTCTCCTGGGCATTTTTCATTTCAGTTATTGAGGGCTTCAAGTCCAATATATCTGTTAGCTTATTTAAAAAAAATTATCTCTTTACTAAGACTCTCATATTGCTCATTCATTAATTTCCTGATATTCTTTAGTTATTTCTTGGTATTTTCCTTCGTTTCCATGTGGATTTTTTAAGATCATGTTTAAAGGCATTGCTCAGTGTGTCTACAGTGTTGTCCTCTTCATTTGTGGTTTTTTTGTTTTTTTTTTTTTTTACATGGGCAGGCACCAGGAATCGAACCCGGGTCCTTGGGCATGGCAGGCAAGCACTCTTACCTGCTGAGCCACCGTGGCCCACCCTGGTTTTTGTTTTTTAATCTGTTTCTTTGGGTGGCCCATAATTTCCTGTTTATTTGTTGGTCTTTTACTCTTTTCTTGCACACTGTGCATTTTAATATATAAAAATCGTTATTTGTGGGATTTATTCCCAGAGATGTCTGTTTCTTCATTTTTAAGCAGCTGGTGATAAGACAGATTTTCTTGAGCTTCAGCCCTCCTACCAGGACAGTCTGCCCAAGGCAAATTCAGCGTGCAGGGTTTTCCTTGTCTTTCTGGGTCTACGTCTTGTCCTGGGCTTTTGCTTGTTAGCTATTTTGGAGTACCCTGTTTACTGGAGTTTTGATTTCTCTTCTGTTTCTCAGGAGGCAGTCCTCCTTCTCCCTGGTGTTGAAAAGCAGCAGACTTTTTACCCAGACTGTCCACCTCTATTCTTCCTTACACTCCTTTTGTTTGCTGTAGCTGATTTTGCCTTTAGGGAAAATTCTAGGAGGAGGAGCACACCAGAGAACATTTTCCAAGTCAGTCTTTCCCAGTCAAAACGGGGCCAGGTCCTATCATATGGGCACATACCAGTTCCATAGTGCCCCAGAGAGGGGATCAGGAAGGGCACCAAGCGCTTCTCTAAATCTGACCTTTCCTGGCCTTCAACTAACTGTCACATGCAACCTGAGAAAGCACAGTGACTTTGAGTTTCCATTGCCACCACACCTGTCCAGGGAGGATTGAAACAATGGCTGCTACTGCTTGTGTCCAGACAGAGTGAAACAATGGCTGCCCTCAGAGCCAGGCCATCAGTGATCTGAATTCATTAATCAAATGCTGTGATCAGTGATTGGCAATGCCCACTCTTGTTCTTGGGTAAGAGTATTTTTATGTCACTTTCTGTCACCAGCAAGCTAGCCAGGGACTGGATCTCATGGTGGCCTGCTGCGAGAGTAGGGTTGGGTACCTGTAGCCACCCCATGAATAAAGCATTTACTGTTCTTTACCATATTTTATCAACGTCTTCCTTCTGCTCTTCCCTGGATGCTGTACAGTATTCTTCTGGCCTCCAGAGTTTCTCAATAGTTATCTCAGACAGTTCCTCTCTGTTTGTTGTTTTGGTGGGACAGCTCAGTCCTGGAGCTGTCTACACTGCCATCGTTCCACAATCCTCCTGGATCAATGTAATTTTGCCTCATGACGTTCCCCTAGTTCCTTTGCCTTTTTCCTACCTGGGTACTAATACTTTTAGGCAGTTCACAACTTAAGGATCCCTCTCATGTTTTCTGGCATTGATTTTCAGTCCTTTCTGATCAGGAAATATATTCACACCTCTGTAAAAGAGAGAAATAATTGCTGTTGAAAATTCCTGCCATTCCCTGTGCAGGGTGGATTCTGAGTAGGTTACTTTGTGGCAGAACTGTTTTTTTGCGGTGTGTGTGTGTGTGAGGATTCAAATGGGGGCTTAGCGATGTAATTTGTCATTGGGTATAGCAATAGGGCCTATTCGACTGGAACCAATCAGCTGGAGGGGCTTCTTAATGAGAATTGGTGACTGTCATGTCAATGTAGAGTTTCGTAGAGGAAAACAAGAAAGTTGTGCTTGCTTCCTCTGTGCCTTGGAATAACTTTGAAGGAAAGGCAGAAGTACTTTCAGGGGATATTGTGGAATTTTCCCATGGTTTCCTTTCTTTTTTTTTTTTTTGACCACATTTCTTTGCTCTGTCTCTCCAGAAATTGTCCCACATGGGGTTAATTGTTGTAGTTATACTATTTATAGCATAATAAAATCTTATTAAACTGATTTTGAATGTTTGTTCCTATATCAATGAGGTCTGCCTACCACACTTTAGAAAACACTTCAAGGGAAGAATGTCAACAGTAAAGTATATATAATGCTTAAAATTTTTATCAAAATATCAAGTTACTGCTAAAACAACCATCATGCACACCATCAGTTCTTCTGTATTCAACACTTTCAGAAACTTTTACTATGAGAAAAGAGCAATGCCTTTGAACTTAGACCTTGAACCCCAAATCTGCTTTTGGCTTGGGTCCGACATTGTAAATTTTGTGAAAACTCTAACTCACTTTCTTTGTGAGTACCAAATGAGGTCATGCACATACACAGAGAAGGTCCTGACAGATCTTACACACCTAATACATGACGTCATTACAGAACTCAATAAATGGAGCTACTCTCATAACTGTGCCCAGCTCTAGGGTTGTTCATCCCATCACAATCATATGATGAAGACCAAAATTATCTTGGCAAATAGAGCAGTTACTTCTTTCTCTTACAGAAATTTGATATCAACAAAGACACAGGAGCAGGTAGCTTTCTGAGTGACAGCATCATTGGAGGCATCTTCCGGGCAAGATGTGTCTTACAATGTTTGAAGGGATGGGAACCTGGAACTTCCCCTTCTGTTACTGCCCTTTAGGTGGGATCTGAGCCTAGAGAGAGAAGCAATCCAGAACTAGCTGCTCATGGCCTAGCCCTACATTCCTCATAACACTGTAGAGATTTCAGTTCCAGAGAGCAGAGAAAGAGGTTGTACATCTGGATTTATTTTATGAAACTGGTGTAAACTTGATACCAAAGTCCAGCAGAGAAGTGCACATGAAATAAAAGTACAATCTCACTCGCGAAGATATGTGTCTGTGTGTATATATGTATTTGATTAGGAGATATGTGTATATATATATATATATATATATATAAGGAATATTAAGGAAGCAAGATAATATCGTGACCAATTTGTTTACTTTGAGAATGCAAGATGGATCTAAATGTAAAAATTTACCAAAATAATTAAAATTAGCGCATTTATGTAAGAAAAATACTATGATCACCTCACTATTGCAGTGTGTTTGATGGAATTCAGCATATTTTCAAGTTAACATTTTTAGAAAACTAGGAGTCAAATAGACTTCCTTTCTCTAATAAAGTGCATCTTCTTTTAAGCATGGTAAACATGGAGTTAATGTTGAATTTTTTCCATTTACAACCAGGAATAAGTCATGGACGTCCACTATTACCAGTTCTATTTAAAATTGTACTCCTTGCGTCTGTCCGATTCCATAAAATGAGAAAAGCAGATAAAAGATAATAGTGTTTAGAACAGCAAAAACCAAACTTTATAGTTTAAAAATGATATAAAATCCAGACGTACTGCTGCTATCTTCCCATGTCATCATTTTTCACTTTGTCCATTCTTCAGACCCATATTCTTCTTTCTTGGAGCCACGTATGAAAGGGGTGAACGTCATTGATATATGTATTGATGAGGAGTTCAACCAGGACCCAGAGTTCAAGAATACAGATCCGACTGACCTGTATGATGATGTGCTGACAACCACCTCATAGCCCCCAGATGACAGAAGCAGCAGCACAAAACTACTTCCTCCTGTTTGCCAGAAGCCATGTCCCAAGTTCAACAATTCTATATATCTACAGTGCACTGCCGGTGGACTACAGACCAGCAGCTGATCCAGGTTATTTGCTCTGTAGGAGTCTGTGATGTGGTGGAGTTGAAATTTGCAGGGAATTGAACAAACGGCCAGTCCAAATGGTATATTGAGGTGATGGCAGCCTTTGAAAACCCTGTCCACAAATTGTTGGAATTCCTGCTGGGAAAAGTTCTTAGTGGAGAAACGTGGACGTGAAGCTGGCCACCAACCAGAACCTGTCAGTTTGAAGCACAGGTTCAGAAATGTGAGTGTATAGCGTCTCAAGAGGGGAGTACCTCCACGGGCCCACTCTTGAGATTCTAGTGATTCTGCTGATGCACAAACCACATGCTCTGAGAAACTTGAGGTTCACATCTGCTCTTGTGGATAAGCCCCCATTGTTCTGCCCTACTTCAGTCGCCCTCCTTCAGCCCTCTCCCTAATGAAGCTTGCCCCAGCCCCAGTTCCATCCCCACCACCTCTCTCCTCAAGCTTCGGGGCCCCTCATCCTCTTCCTTTATCCACTACTAACATCTCATGGTCCCTCTTTGATTACCTCCTTATCTGGCTGTAGTTCCCCTTGGAGCCATCCCATCTGCCCTTCACCTCAATCCAGCCTTCTCCCCACGAAATGCTACAGTAGGGCCTCCACTAGATACTTACATGAAGGCCCCTGCACCCTATAACCACCAGGGCAGTTGAGTTTTGTGCCCTCTGCCCTCCATGGTGAGCGGGACTGAATTCGAGGAGATTATAAAGTGAAACACAGAAATTTCCAGCAGCACCATTTCCGAAGTGGTAGCTGGGCCAGTGAATGGGATTAAAGTGACATGCCTGAAACACTGCTCACAGACATTGCTGCCATAAAAGAGTCCCAGGTTGCCAATGATGAGCACTACCGTGTTCTCATTCTCTCTCTGAAGGACTATCTTCATGGCATCGAAGCCAAGTCCTACAGGGTGAGTGCTGGTGGGGGCTCCTCCAGGACAGGACTTCGATCCCGGGAGAGGTCACCTAGCCAGTCCCAGGAGAGCAGCAGGAGGCGCTGAGACCTGCTGCATAATGAGGAGCGGCATGGCATGATGATATTTCCAAGAAAGGAACTGGGAGCATGAGAGACACTGGAATAGAGGTTGGGACCAGCACCACTGAGGAAGGAGTCTGGTTGGAAGCAAATATTTTTTTAATGGACTTGCATCTCCTCACTTTGATCAGGACTAAAGGACAGAGGCCACTCTACCCTTTCCCCTTCCTGTAACCCCTTAACTCCTTGTATACACTCAGGGAATAACCTCTGCCTCACATGATTGAAGACTGCCGCCCTCCCAATCCCATACCTCCTGTTTGCCAGGGGAAAGAACCCAAAGACTTATGTGGTTGGGAGGGATGTCAGACAGGAAGGAAACATCATGTCCAGGTCACCTGTCTCCATAGAGATGATTCTCCGGGAGAAGATCAGTGGTGAAGTTGGTGGGAAGACTTTCTTACCAAAGGAAACAGATCCCCTATGTGGGGTTTAGGAAAGTGATTGGGTATGCCAATCAGTGGTAGATCTGATGGGGCCAAGAACATCCAAACTCCTTGGTAATGAAGCACTTCTTTAACTCTTCCTTATTCTCTCAACCCTTTGAGGAGGAACTCTGAGAATAGAAATCACTTATTTCCTTCACCTCCCAGAAGGCTCAATCCTTTCAATTCTCTGATGCCTAGCTTCCTCAGTGGACTTGCATCCCTCCCGTTCTAAGCAAAGAAGGCCTGTGAGGTTGCTTTCCGGTAGAGAGCCTAGGACAGTCAATTACCACCTGCTGCTGCTCAGTGCTTGGTTGCCTCATACAATTACCAGCTCTTCTAGGTATTCCCTTTTCAAGGGGATTTTCCATTTCACACATGGGCCCTTTGCCTATGAAGTCTTCTTCCTTATTTTAGAGGAAGATATTACCATTTGGAGATTGGGACATCTGGACCTCAGCAATGAAAAACCATTGTGATGTGTAACAGGAGGCGTGGGGAAGGAGGGGAATTGGGCAGGATTTTGCCTGCCTCTATATGCTTTTCTTTTCCAGGTTTGATGTAAGCATGGGTTTGCATTCCCGGGGTACCTGCCTTTACTTATTGTGGGATAACCTGGCACTAGTAGGCAGGTAGTCACTAATTTGGTGTCTCTCCACTTTTCGACTGACTTAATAGCTCCTCCACTGTGCCTAGACATAGTACCTGCCTCTGTTAAGGAGCAAAGAAGAAATGGAATTTAACTTGAATGAATTCAGATCAGAATTCTAAGGACCACCACTCTGGGAGTTATTTTCTATGTAGTAAATCAAATTGCTTCTCTTTAACATCCAAATTGCAATGTGGTTGCTGCTGCAGGAGGAGGCAGCAACAGGGTCCTGCAGTACCCAGGGAGAGATGCTAATTCTGCATGCATCTACTGGGCATATAACATCCAACATGAGAAGAGATTACATGTGAGATGAGGCATGGCATGTGAGATACACGGTCACTGGTGACCCTCCTGGCTCAGAGATGAGACACTTAATTTGACAGAACCCTTTCTCTGTTCCCAGCACAATTCTGACACAGCTATCAGTCACTGAGGGAGTATCCTCACGGTTGAAAGGCACATTTCCTTGGGATAGATGCTACAGGTAGTAGCCTTTTCCTGTGCCTAAGCCCCATCATACTTCAAAACATGACACTCCACCCAACTAACCAAGTGTTAAGTGATGTGTTTATCCTCGAGTAGCTCCGGGTGTCTTTTTAAAATGTAGAGAAAACCAAGTAAGGTGACAGTTTAAGGAAAAAGATATATGGAAAACCAGGAAAAACATTTATCTAGAGAATTTTCTTCCCCAATTTTTACTTTTAATCAGTGACTCATTTTTCAGTTTTATTCCCTGACAACAAAAGGAAAAAATAACTAAGCCTCCAAAAGACCAAGGCCTCATCCCCCTGTTGTCGGTGATTTTTTTCCATTTCTGATAGGTTGAAAATTGTGTAATACACTTGATAATGCTGTCAATCTTTAAAAAATGATATGAATCCATACGTTGAAAATTAAAACGGATCTACAGGAAAACATGGAATTAATAAACATCTTTAGGAAGGGTGCAGGACAGAAAATCAAATTGCAAACATATCTGTATATACCAGCCTAACCAAGATCTAAAAATTTCAAAAAATGATGCAATTTTCAATAGCATCAAACACCTAACAATAAATTTAACAAAAGATGTGCAAGACTTCTTTGGAGATGAGTGCTGATCTTTATTAAGACATCAAGAGTCAGGTTTCCAACATCAGAACAGTCTGTATGGTTTCATCTTGTCTTCTTTTAAAACTGAGGCTGCCCTTCACCTATAATATAAACATAATTGGGAATATTACTTAGCAGAACTTTATTAAGATGATACAGAAAATGTACAGGGGACATTAGAGCTTTATAAAGCTTTATAAAATGGACTAAAACCAGGAACCTAAAGGTGGCCCTCAAGTTTACTTCAGTTAAACCTCTGTATAGTCTCTGAAGGTAGACTTTCAGGCATTTTAACAATATTTTTATAACGTGTTATTTTTTCCAGTGGTTAAAATGAAACAAAGAGACTGTTCAAATTCAGAACAGGTCAAATAAGATGAACCTATTTAAAGGCAGTGTTAATAAGACAGCAAAAATTACATATATTTTTAGTAAAAATCCATCCAACCAAAAAACCCTAAGAAACAAAATATACACATATTTTTTAAAGTATCATATAAGTGTTTTGACTTGATGTAGTATTCTATACATACGCCATTATAATATTAACAGTTATATCACACTTGGAACTGTATAAGTGAAGTAAACAGAAACACAGGATTACGGTTGTTGTCTCCATTTTGAAAAGTACAAAACTGTTTCTTGGGGGTGGTTTAGCCTTGATGTGTTTAAGTAGGATAACCATCTGTCTCTGTTTTCACCCACAGGACTGGTGTAATAAAGAATATGCCTCCTGGGCGGGCCACGGTGGCTCAGCAGGCAAGAACGCTAGCCCGGAATGCCAGAGGACCTGGGTTCGATTCCCGGTGTCTGCCCATGTATATTAAAAAAGAATGTGTCTCTTTATATCCTTAAAAATTTCCAGTATGTACAATAAAGTATATGAATATACTAGTGCTAATCTATTACCATTATAGGTGACACCAAAATGTGAAAGAGAAATAGTACCATCTTTTACAGTCTGGCAAAATAAATAGAAGAAGAAAGGGAGAATGGAAAAAAGAAAAGAGGTAAAAAGAAAAAAGGGAAAAGGGGAAGAAAAAACGAGAAAAGACAAACAGATGGACATATATATATTATGTTTTGTCCCTAAAACATAAGTGCCTTTGAGGTACAACTGACAATCTTTAAAAATTCTTACCCGGTTTTTGTAACTCAGTTACTAGTGGGGTATACCATCTATTTCATCCAGATTTTGAAAATATTAGAGTTCAATAATGCTTTACCTTTTAATTATAAAATACATTCAATACCTGTTATTTTCTTGTCCACATTTCTTCTTTTTTTTGGGCTTTATTTATTACATGCATAATTACAAATCTGTGCCAAATGAAAATGTATAAAGCAGTGGTGACCTGGTTTTAAGTCACACAGAGAAAGGACTAGACAATTCCATTGACCCTCTGCCAAAGTCCATTCCATTGCCTTTAATATGATTGTTTCCATTTCTTACAATCTGCATGTACTTTCTTGTCCAAGTACTTTCTATTATTTGTCTCAGTATACCCTCACAACAAACCCGTGACGCAGGTAGGGCAATTAGCATTATCCCCATTTTGCAGTTGGGATTGTTCACGTTTCTATTGTATACACTTGCTCTTTGTCTATTTTCTACAAGATTATACAAACTTGCGGACCCTCTATTCACAGATACCTTTTTAAAAAGAGCAATCTTTTTGAATCAGTCATTAGTTGGAGTTTTCCTTTCTCTAATAAGTGATACATATCTGTTAAGGACCCCTTTCCTTTTCTTTTAGGTTTACTCATCTATCTTTATAGTCTATGTATTCTATGAATAGAACAACGGAATTCAAAATAGAACTGAAAATGATTTTAATATATGATTTGAACTATTTTTATAAAAGCAAAGATGGGTTAGAAGTTAAGAGATTTCCCCAGAGTCACACAAATTATGTTAGAGCTGGTACCAGAATTTACTTCAGTTCTTCAGCATATATCATATAAAGTGATGTTTATTATAAATACATGAAGTATTCTAAAAAAGTAAACCTTCATGGAAATATCTGAAAATGATTAGCTATAGGTTAAAAGACCTAAGGAGTAAGAAAATGCTTTCATATTTTATAATCCAATAATAACTTTAACCCACTCTGTTTCTACATCTGATAGTCTGTAAGTCAGGCAATTGGGGCCTAAACTACCTTTCAAATATTCTTCATATATAAACTCTATTATCAAAGTAGCAGTAACATTACCTCTTTGTTAACAATATAATATTGTGGAATATAGAAACCTCATAATATGCATTCTTAATGGATACTATACCTGCTTCTGGTATGTTAGTCGGCTCAGGGTTGGGCAGCATCTCCCCCTTGACATTTGAACCATCACCACGCTTACCCCCAGTCTTTGGCTTAGCCAGTTCCTGGAGTTCAGTTTCCAGGTCAAATTCTTAACAATAAAAAAGTTATCAGTTTAAGAAGCAAGAAGGAAATATAAATTAGGAAATGATAATATTTATCACCTCAATGCTATGAAAACAATTCCTGTAGGTTAATGTGATAATACCTATGATACAGCAGAATTCCAAGAGCATTATTTTAGGAGTCTGATGTCTCAAAAAAGCAAAGAAAGGTTTTTCAAATGTTTTCAAATATTAGCAATTTCCCCCAACAACTTAGAAGCCCCTTTTGTACTTAAGTCTTGTACTTGTTATTGTACTTGTAACATTAAATCAATGATTTGTTTGAGTCTAACTACAGTGTAAACACAAGGCAGAAATCATGTCACATTAGTACTCACACCTTCTAGCGTCATGTGTAAGCATCAATAAATGCTGAGTGAAAAAAATCTTTAAAAATACATGAAAAAGCCCAAACAGATGAACCATTTACTAAAACAACTGGTCAGTTCTTTTAAAAAACTGTCAGTGACATGATAAAGAAAGATTAACAAACTGTCCAGATTAAAGGAGCTTAAATAGACATAATGCTTAAATGCAATGTGTGATTCTGGAATAGACTCTAGATCAAAAAAAAATATTCTATTAAGGAAATTACTGGGACAACAGGGGACATACAGATTGCATAGCAATTTACTGAATTTTTTCTTTTTAATTTTTCTGAATTTGATAATTGTACAGTTTATCCAAGAAAATCACTTTCTCTTTGGATATACACACACTGAATTACTTAGGGTGAAGAATCATATCAGAAACTTAACCTAAAATATTCACTACTATTAATAATAAATTAAACATTATCAAGTGCATAAATATTTGCATGTGTATGTGTATATAGACAGGGGTGTCAGGAAGGTGGGAGGGGACAGAAGTGGATATGCAATGAATGTGGCTGACAATATTACAACTGGTGAATCTAGGTAAAAAGTATATGAGTGTTAATGCTACTAGTCTTGTAACTTCTCTGTAATGTTTAAATAAGAACAAACCATACTTCCGGAGAAGATGGCGGCTTAGTAAGAGGCGCGGGTCTTAGTTCCTCCTCCAGAAAAGCAACTAAAGAAACAGAAACAATATACAAAACAGCTCCTGGAGTCACGACAGAGACCAAAAAGACAGCGTGCCCCATTCTGGAGCAGCTGAACGGGCGGGGAGGGTCTGCTGCGGTGGGGTGCCCGAGGGGCGCACGTTTTCCCCGCCGGGGCGGCTGGCGACTGGGGTCCCCTCCGCGCGCGTGGCTCCCCGGTCTGACTGGGGGTGTTGGATGGCGGGGCCCTCCCTCACGCTTGGCGTCTCGGGCCAGCTGGGCAATTTGGAACGGCGCTCTCCCGGGCCGCAGCGGCCGGCGGCCCCCCCTCCGCGCGCGGTTTCCCGGGCCGACTGCACCGCAGACAGACGAGTGCCAAGAGCGCCACCTACTGGACAGGAAAAGAAAAACAGAGCCCAGAGATTCCACAGAAAAACCTTTCAACCAGCTGGGTCCCACACCCAGGGAAATCTGATCAAATGCCCAGACACCAGCAGAAAATAATGGATGACGCTCGGAAAATTGAAGATATGGCCCAGTCAAAGGAACAAACCAATAGTTCAAATGAGATACAGGAGCTGAGACAACTAATGCTGAATATACGAACAGAAATGGAAAAACTCTTCAAAAACCAAATCAATAAATTGAGGGAGGACATGAAGAAGACATGGGCTGAACAAAAAGAAGAAATAGAAAATCTGAAAAAACAAATCACAGAACTTATGGGAGTGAAGGACAAAGAAGAAAAAATGGAAAAAACAATGGATACCTACAATGGTAGATCTAAAGAGACAGAAGCTACAATTAGTGAACTGGAAGATGGAACATCTGAATTCCAAAAAGAAACAGAAACTATAGGGAAAAGAATGGAAAAACTTGAGCAGGGGATCAGGGAACTGAATGACAATATGAAGCGCACAAATATACGTGTTGTGGGTGTCCCAGAAGGAGAAGAGAAGGGAAAAGGAGGAGAAAAACTAATGGAAGAAATTATCACTGAAAATTTCCCAACTCTTATGAAAGACCTAAATTTACAGATCCAAGAAGTGCAGCGCACCCCAAAGAGAATAGACCCAAATAGGCGTTCTACAAGACATTTACTAGTTAGAATGTCAGAGGTCAAAGAGAAAGAGAGGATCTTGAAAGCAGCAAGAGAAAAACAATCTGTCACATACAAGGGAAACCCAATAAGACTATGTGTAGATTTCTCAGCAGAAACCATGGAAGCTAGAAGGCAGTGGGCTGATATATTTAAATTACTAAAAGAGAAAAACTGCCAACCAAGACTCCTATATCCAGCAAAATTGTCCTTCAAAAATGAAGGAGAAATTAAAACATTTATAGACAAAAAGTCACTGAGAGAATTTGTGACCAAGAGACCAGCTCTGCAAGAAATACTAAAGGGAGCACTAGAGTCAGATACGAAAAGACAGAAGAGAGAGGTATGGAGTAAAGTGTAGAAAGAAGGAAAATCAGATATGATATATATAATACAAAAGCCAAAATGGTAGAGGAAAATATTATCCAAACAGTAATAACACTAAAAGTTAATGGACTGAATTTTCCCAATCAAAAGACATAGAATGGCAGAATGGATTACGACCCAGCAATACCACTGCTAGGTATCTACTCAAAGGACTTAAGGGCAAAGACACAAACAGGCATTTGCACACCAATGTTTATAGCAGCATTATCTACAATTGCAAAGAGATGGAAATAGCCAAAATGTCCATCAACAGACGAGTGGCTAAACAAACTCTGGCGTATACCTACGATGGAATATTATGCAGCTTTAAGACAGACTAAACTTATGAAGCATGTAATAACATGGATGGACCTAGAGAACATTATGCTGAGTGAGGCTAGCCCAAAACTAAAGGACAAATACTGTATGGTCCCACTGATGTGAACCGACATTCGAGAATCAGCTTGGAATATATCATTGGTAACAGAGACCAGCAGGAGTTAGAAACAGGGTAAGATAATGGGTAATTGGAGCTGAAGGGATACAGACTGTGCAACAGGACTAGATACAAAAACTCAAAAATGGACAGCACAATAATACCTAAGTGTAATGTAACTAGGTTGGAACACTGAATGAAGCTGCACCTGAAATATGGTTTTTTGTTTGTGTGTTTGTATCTTTTGTTTTTGTTTTATTCTTTTTCCTTTTCATATATATATATATATATTTTTATTAGTATTATTATTTTAATTCTCTTCTCTGTATTAACATTCTATATCTTTTTCTGCTGTTTTGCTAGTTCTTTTCCTAAATCGATGCAAATGTACTAAGAAATGATGATCATGCATCTATGTGATAATACTAAGAATTACTGAGTGCATGTGTAGAATGGAATGATTTCTAAATGTTGTGTTAATTTCTTTTCTTTTTTTTGATTAATTAAAAAAAATTAAAAAAAATAAATAAATAATAGGGGGAACAAATGTTAAAATAGATTTAGTTTGAAATGTTAGTGATCAATGAAAGGGTCAGTAAGGGGTATGGCATGTAAAATTTTTTTTCTTTGTTATATTTTTCTGTTGTCTTTTTATTTCTTTTTCTGAATTCATGCTAATGTTCTAAGAAATGATCATGATGATGAATATGCAACTATGTGATGATATTGTGAATTGCTGAGTGTATGTGTTGGGAATGTTTGTGTTTCTTGTAATTTTTTTAATTAATAAAAAATTTAAAATGAAAAAAAAAAAGAACAAACCATAATACATCTACAATTCTCATATTTTACCCTAGTATATCAAGAACGATGAGAATCGGTTATCTAAGAAGTGTGGAATCTATACCGTGATTAGATTTTTTTTTTAGGTGCATGGTCCAGGAATTGAACCTGGGTCACCCACATGGAAGGTGAGCAATCTACCACTGAATCAGCCGTACACCCCATGGATAAGATTGTAATTAAATTTAAAATGTAATTTTCTGAAGGAGTATTAAATGGATTTGAAGGTCTATGTCAAAATATAGTCATGATATCATCATCTATGGGGGTAACCAGAAACTTAATTTGATTAAAATAAACTGAAGTTATACTTAGGTACAATGGTCCTATATGTACCTTACCATAAATGAATCCCATGTTTAACAAAATATCAAAACAACAGCATTTTTTTGGTGAATAACAGCAGAATTATTGTCTGACTGTGAGAAAGAGGAATGTGTGGTAACAAGAAATTAATTGCTGAGATAAATAAATCGCTAAAATAATCCATGGCCTGAGTTACATAAATGTTCTGCTTCAAAACACCGTGACTGGAAGAAACTTTCTGTTTCATGATAATTCTAGGTTAATCTTTCCATTTTTCTAACCATAAAGGGATTTAAGCATTTTTAAAAAGTCATACTAAAGCAGCTACCTATATGCTAGTATCTTGAATTATCAAGTCTTTAACCAAATTTACCACATAAAATTACCACTAATTAACTATTAATATCATTAACATTAATAATTATTAATTGTTATCATTAATTGAGTTCGTTTTTGGAGTCTCTATCATATTACACCGAATAGGACTTACACCTGTGCTACTACTGAGCTACCTTACTGTACAGACATTTGAGTATTAAGTGTTTTAAGCAAAATTATTCATTTTTTCCTACAGCCACATGTAGGAAGAAGAACTGAAAGACTGGAATGAAATACCAGTTCTGTCTGCAGTGCTCTTTAAGACAGAATCCCTGAGCCTAAGTTTTCTCATTTATAAAATGGGGTTAACATGCCTATGCAACCAGGCTTCACTAAAGGTTTTATGACACATTCGACTTGACACCCTACATATATTATTAAGAGTTGCTTAAGCTTTGGATACAATAACTAATAGGGCCATACACATTCAAGGAGGCCAAATCTGACTAGGGAAATGATATGCTATTTTATGACTAAAATTAAACACAGTATCCTTGGATTTGCTAATGCAGAGGTATGCCAAGTTTTCAAGAACTTAAAATAGGTCTTGAAGAAAAAAGGGGATATTCATTACAGCAAGTGACTTCACGAAACCGCAAACTATACTTTCTTCACATTCACAGCCCATTTTCAGGCAATGAATGAGATCCCTACCCAATGATTTCTTGATTTCTGTTACCGGTATGTTATAATGCATGATGTACACACACATCCCTCCCAAAACAGGCATTCTTCTTTCCCCTCATATCACCTTGGGATGCATCGGATCCTTCATCTTCTGTTTCCTGGCTAGGTAGAATATTCTGGATTTCGATTGGTGGCTCATCATGTTTCGGTTCTTCATCACCAGGCTGCTCGGCCTGGGGGGGGGGTGTAGAAATAAAATGTCTTGTTATTAATATATATCAATAATATGCATATATGTATAACACATGTATATATCCAACACACACAGATATATCCAATTACAAATAAATCTAAAGACATTTTTCCAACATGATTCTATATATTTAATCTTAAGATTACTCTCTCCACAGAGAGGCTATGTCAAGCATTTGGAAGCTATTTTAATATACGCTGGGATGGACGTGTGCATCTGTTTTTAATAAGCATGACCAGGAAGTCATAGGACGTCTTTATGGGGAGCATACAGCATCACCATCCAGACAATAAGATGGAACCATCTTGCATCATGTTTCTATCATGAGCTTCAATAATCACCTGTGATCAGCATGAAAGACCTTTATACGAGTCCGTTTATTTAACACCATCCTCCCCCAAATAAAGGTTTTGCTAGTAGAAATGTTAAAACACTCACAACTTCAACTTCAGTTGGCTGCTCAAAGCCTTGCTCATCCCATTTTTCTTCAGATTTGGGGATGGTTACGACTCGTCGACTCATCTTTCCAACCCTAAGTAGCAAACTGTGATTTGGAAAACACACTTCAGCGGATAGGTCTGTATCTTTTAAAACCCCCAAACATTTCCCAGTGTCATGATAAGCACGCATACTTTGCGGTCACACCAAATACGGCACGTGTCCCTGTCGTGACCAAGCCGGCAGAGCAATCACCCTAAAGCACATGGTAATAGGCACAGGCCTTTGCACGAGAAAAATCCATTGGTTTCAGAAATGGATTTCCCATGATGAAGACATTTAGTAAAATACCACCCGAGAATAGAAACTTAAGTGTAATACTACCAATTCTGGCATATGCCCAATGACTAGGCTCTTCCCCCCTTTGTCACTCTTCTATCCCCTCAGGAGTCATTTGGATCGGAACACACGGCCGCACGTCCTCGCTTACACATGGACTCGGGCTGTCTCCGCGCTACGCTGGCAGCACTGGGCAGCCGAGATGAACTGCGGCCGTTTCCTCACGAGGCAGCACGGCCTGCACAGTCCACACCTCAGGGA
This sequence comes from Tamandua tetradactyla, assembly GCF_023851605.1. Classification (NCBI taxonomy): domain Eukaryota; kingdom Metazoa; phylum Chordata; class Mammalia; order Pilosa; family Myrmecophagidae; genus Tamandua; species Tamandua tetradactyla. Next base: position 117,321,749 of record NC_135353.1, read on the forward strand.
CGGGACGCGGTGCCGACTCACGGCCTTCCCGCTCTTTCTCGACTGCCGCCCCGCCCCCTCCTCAGGGACCCAGTGTGGACGCCAGAAGCTCGCCCCTGCGGCAGTTGCAGGTGCCTTGCGGCTCAGAAAACTCAAACAGCGTCCCCAAGATCCGCCCCGCTTCCACTAACCCCCTCCAGCCTGCGGCCCTCATCCCAGGCTCCGGGCCCCACCACGACGCCAACGGTCATGGCGGCCGCGCCCCTCGTGAGGAGACACACGACGACCGTCGACGACCTTCCTCCTCCGAGGCCAAATGATCGCGCCGCCGGGACCCGCCCCAACCCCGCTGGCTGCCCCTCGCTCTCGCTCCCGCTTCAACTCGTGGAGGACCGCCGTGGACACCTACCCGCTAACTCTCAAGCCGGGAGAAGAAAGCAGGACGGTAGCTATCCTAGCTCCGACCACACCGCTCTGCGCTGGGATAACGGGCAAAGCTCGGCAAAGAGCATGCGCACTGAGCCCGCGCGCGTCACGGGGCGATCGTTTCCCGCCACTGCGGATCCGGATGTGGCGTCTCCTGAGGCCTGACAGGGACTGGCCGGGCTTGTCTCTTGTCACCGCACAACCCAGCTGCTGGTGGCGGGAACGTTGGGGTCGGAGGAGAAGATGCCTCTCAGAAAGCCCTGACCTGCTGGGGCAGAAATCATGATACCTATTTTTACATACGTTTAACCAATCATTTCCCTCTCTGCTTCTTGTGGTTTTTTTTGGTCATGTTTTCCATGACCTTGCCCACTCCCAGAAGCTAGACACTATATGATTTCTTGTAAATGGCATTAAAAAAAGAACAACTATAGGACAGAAAAAATATCAGTGTTTGCCAGGGACTGAGAGTGGGGAAAGAGGATTCATTGAAACTGGCATAAGGGAACATTTTGGAATGATGGGAATTTCCTGTATTTTGATTGTAGTAATGAACATGACCTAAAAAGAAGAAAACGCGGTGGTTACATTGGTCAAAAGTCATCAAGTTTACACTTAGTTTGACTTTTATTGTATATAAATTAAATCTTAATATACCTGACTTTTTCTAAAATAGAAGGAGCCTTTAAGGGAAATATTTAAATAGTGGTTAGTTTATTCCTTGTAGACCGTGAATTAATCAAGTAAAAGCTGTATTTTGGGATTCTTCACAAACCCAGTCCTCTTCCAGTTTTCCCTATGTCAATAGACGGCACCATCATACATCTTGTCACCAAACACAGAAAGCTGACCTAATCGTTACAACTGCCTCTCCTCACCTCAAGTCTAAATCCTGTCTGACTGTTTTCCACTTTTACCTTGTACATTTCTGTATAATCTGTTCATTTCTTTCCATGTCAACTGCACCCACTCTAGTCCAAAGTATCTCTATCTTATTAAATATATCCTTCTAAGACTCTCACATCCGCTACTATCACACACACACACACAGACACACACACACACATACCCATTTATTTGAAACAATACAATGCAGGCGTGTTCACTGCCTTTTAGATTAAGATTACATACCATTATAAGGCTTTCAAGGCTTGGTTCAACCCCTGTCTATCTCTCTAATGGCATTAAAAGCACAGCGTTCTCTTCCTGCCCATCTGGTAGTCAGGGGTATCTTTCACATCCTGCAATATCCCAATCTTTTCAGTTTATATTGTCTCCTTTTTCTGGAAGTCTCCTCATTTAGTTATATCTTATGTGTCCTTCACATTTCCACTCAAGTATTGCTTCTTTGGGTAAGACCTCCTTAAAAGTCCTGCTAACGCCATTTCCTCCCAAGCCTGGACTGGCTCTCTTTGGTAACACAATGACAGTAGTAAATTTTACATTTATTTGTCATCCTTTACCCTTTAGTCTGATTTACTTTAGTCTTAATTAGATAAGCTCAATTTATATCTCTAATTGAAGTCTGATCTCTTTTTCAGTTTTTTAAACAGTTGCTATATGGGGTAATGTTGACTTTCAGAGCTGCAAGACTCTAGCTCTATATGTCAAGTGTCACACAGATACCCAAAGTTCCAGGGAATGACCACATTATACACAAAAAGCTCAGCATCTCAGAATGTAGAAATAACAATTACAACTCCAGAATAGATTTGACTGCTATAAGAGCTTACAATCTCGGACCCTTTACAATAGGCCTTAACCTGATAATCTGTGCTCTTGAATTCAGTTTTCAGTGTTTGCACGTTATAGCTAGTCCATCACATTGTAATATTTGCATTTCCATTTCTGGTTATTTCACTCAGCATTCTGTCCTCAAGTTTCATTTACCTAGTTGCATGCTTCACAACTTCATTCCTTCTTGCAGCCGCTCAATATTCCATTGTATGTGTACACCACAGTTTGACCTTCCGTTCATCAGTTGGTGCACCCTTAAGCCACCTCCTTCCATTGCAAATCACGAATACTGCCTCCATGAATACCAGAGTGCAAATATCCATTCGTGTCCCTGCTTTCAGCTCTTCCAAGTATGGACTTAATAATGGAGTTGCAGGATCATATGGCAACCCTATGCTTAGCCTCGCTTGAAACCACACCCTGCCCTCCAGAGGGGCTGCATCACTCAGCTTCCCTACCAACAGTGAATAGAACAGTCGATAGTTGTATCTCTCTCCACAGTTTTAAAACAATTTCATTCCTACACCATACAATCCATCCTACGTAAACAATCAGTAGTTTCCAGTATAGTCAAATAGTTATACATTCACCACCACAATCTATATGAGGACATTTCCATTTCTTCCACAAAGAAAGAAGAGGAAAAAATGAAGAATAAAAAAATATAAAATAAAGGAAATACAAAAGAGAAACAAAAATACCACCAAGAATCCTACACACCTCCCTTATAAACCCCCTTATTGATTTTTAGCTTTGATGTATTGCCTCTAGTAGAGTTAATGGAAGCATGTTACTATGTTACTGTTAACTATAGATAGTAGTTTGCATTGATTGCATTTTTTGTATATACCATCCTATTTTCAGCACCTTGCAATGTTGACATTCATTTGTTCTCCCTCATATAAAAACATTCTTACATTTGTACATTTAATCAACAATCATTGTCACGCTAGGTTTCCCTAAGTTGTACAGTTCTAGTCTTTATCGTCTGGGTTTCCTTCTGGTGTCATACATGCCCCTAGCCTTTCTCTTTCAATCACACTCACACTCAGCTTTTTTCAGTGTACTTACAATGCTGTGCTACCATCGGATAGTACTGTGCTATCCATTTCTGGATCTTTACAGTCAATCCTGTTGAGCATTCTGTACTCCTTCAGCATCAAATACTCAATCTCTACCCTCTTTCTATCTCCTGATAATCAGTGTTCTCAACTCATACTCTCAGAGTTTGTTCATTAATGTTAGGTGATAGTAGTGAGACCATATAGTGGTTGTCCTTTTGTTTCTGGCTAATTATGCTCAACATAATGTCCTCAAGTTTCATTCATGTTGTTGCATGCATCAGGACTTGCTCTGTATCCTTACTGATAGTCTTCATTTCTACACTTTTCTCGAAAACCTCTCTCTCCTGTATTTTCCTGTCTGCCTTTAGTGTTCCCTTTGGAATTTCTTGTAGAGAAGGTTCCTTGTTCACCAACTCTCTCGGTGTCTGTTTGTCTGAAAATAGTTTAAACTCTCCCTCAGGTTTGAAGAACTGTTTTGTTGGATATAGAATATTTGGTTGGCAGTTTTTCTCTTTCATTATCTTAAATATAGCATAGCACTGCATTCTTGCTTCCATGGTTTCTGCTGAGAAATCTGTACATAGTCTTATAGTGTTTCCCTTGTATGTGATGATTTGTTTTTCTGTTGCTGCTTTCAGAATTCTTTGTCTTTGACAATCTGATTAGTAAGTGTCCTGGAGTATGTCTATTTAGATCTATTCTGTTTGGGGTACACTGCACTTCTTGGATCTGTAATTTTATGTCTCTCATAGGAGATGGGAAATTTTCAGTGATAATTTCCTCCCTTATTCTTTCTGCCCCCTTTCCCTTCTCTTCTCCTGCTGGAACACCCATAACACATATATTCATATGCTTCATGTTGTCATTTAATTCCCTGAGATCCTGCTCATAATTTTTCAAATATTTTCCCTATCTGTTCTTTTGTGTGTAGGATTTCAGATGTCCTGTCCTCTAGTTCACTAATCCGTTCTTTGGTCTCTTCGAATCTGCAATAGTATGTCCCCATTGTGTTTTTCATCTTCTCTATTGTGCCTTTTATTCCCTTAAGTTCTGCCATTTGTCTTTTCTAGCTTTGTAGTTCTTCTTTATGGTCACCCAATGTCTTCTTTATCCTTCATCTCTTTGCCATATCTTCTTCAACTTGTCGATTTAATTTTTCATTTGATTTAGTATATTTGTTTGTATCTCTTTGATTAGTTGTTTCAACTCCTGTGTCTTGATTAAAGTGTTAGTTTGCCCCTTTGACTGGGTTTTTCCTTGTATGATTCATAATTTTTTGCTGGTGTCTAAGCATTTGATTTCCTTCATTAATTTACTCTGGAGGTCATTTTCACTCTTTTACTTAGGGCATTCTTGTTGGTTGGCTTTGTTCTCTATCTTTTCTTTGGCGTTCAGCTGAACTGATTCTAGACATTTAGCATAGCGTGTTTAATAGATCAGAATTTTTCAGCTCTTGCTGTTCTGGTTCTTGCCCTGCCTATTTGGAACCTTTTTTTTCAGGAGGGTCTTCCCAGAAATGTTTCACCCCAATCAGGTTTTCCCAAAACAGAGAGGCCTATGTCTCAGGAGGAGGGTGTAATCAGTATCAAGTTTCTTTGAGTGTGAGTTGCATCAGGTTGTCAGACCGTGAAGCCTCCAGTCTCTGTGCTTTTCCTATCATGCTCAGTACGTGGTGTATGTCAGCATGCATCTCCCACCAGTGTAAAGTGGTGCAGTGCCTTTAATTCTCAGCAGACCTTGTGCGTGTCAGGGATGTCATTGAGACAGAGGCTGAGATAGAAGGCATGCTTCTATTTTGGTTTTTGGTTTTCAGCCCTGGGGATCTGAATTCTCTAAATGAGGGCTGCCATTTGAGCTGGGCACACCCCACCCCTTTACTTGTGGAAGATATGCCCTTTAGGGAATTATCTCCTTCACTTGAACAGTTCCTTTGTCTCTCAGACCTATCTTAACTCTGACCTTACCTGGTTAAGTGCTCACAATTGATATGCCTGAGGCATTTTCTAATGAGCTACTTAGAATAGTTAAAAAGAAAAAAAAGAAATCCCTTTTCAGAGCCAGTTTCCTGCCCCAAAATTTCACCAGTCAAGAACCAGAGTTGGTACCCAGCTCTATGTGCCCCTTTTCTTGGAACCCAACCTTTTCAAATATTCTAAGCTGGGTTACCTCCAAAACCTCCTTGTTTCTTCCTGTCAACCCCACCTCAACTCTTCTAGGAGAGCCCTCAAGTTTCCTTTCCTGCTTGCTCTGGGTTTATCTGTGCTTGGAATTTGTATTCAGAGGTCCAAATTTGTTAATTAAAACTGTAATTCAATTAGAATCTGGTTGAGCTTCCTTCCCTTGCTCCTAGCAGAGACTGCTTCTTTTCCCCATGGGTAAGTGTTTGCAACTCAGCCTGCTATGCCAGTGGAGGGGGGGCGGTGACACCAGGCTACACAATTTGGGGGCTTTATCTACAGTTATGTGCTATGATCTCAGCCTTTCCACCCGTTCCATAGTGGTGTATGATGTGTATCCGGTCACAGTTGTCCCCTCAAAGTGGTTCCAGACAGTTTCTGGCTATTTACTAATTGCTCTGGAGGACCAAATCAGTTCCACACCTCCCTCTTGTCCTGCCTGTCACATTGTTTTATGATGTCATCATTACCATGACACCAAAATTGGATAAATGACACAAGAATTGAAAACTACTCTCTATTTTTCCCCATGAATATAGATGCAAAAACCTTCAACAAGATATTAGAAAATTAAATCCAATAATATATAAGAGAAATAATACAGTATGACCAGATATATCTTGAGAATCCAAATCTAGCTCACTATTTGAAAATCAATTAACATGATCCAGTATAAAGAAAAAGAAGCCCATGATCATATTAGTCATACTGAGAAACCATTTGACAAAACTGAACAACTATGCATGGTAAAAACACTCATCAAAACAAGAATATTAAGGAACATAGAGCATCTACAAGAAAACCCTACACTCTACTTCATATTTAATGAAGAAAGATTAAATGCCATCTCCCTAAGACTAGGAATGTGGTAAGGATGTACAGTCTCACCCCCTCTCTTCAACATTGTCCTGGAAATTCTAGTAAGTTAAACTGCTCCAATTTGCTATGGCATGATTATTTAGATAGAAAATTCCTTAGGATCTTTAAAACAAATACTCTAAACCTAATAAGTGAGGTTATCAATGTCGCAGAGTACAAGTTCAAGACACAAAGCCCAGCCACATTTCTATATCCTAGCAAAGAACAATGCAAAACAAAATTAAGAAAACAACACAGTAACATTTATAATAGCTCTCCCTCAAATCTAACAAAACGTGCAGTATGGTAAAAACACACTAATGGAAGAAATTAAAGTGAACCTAAATAAATGGAGAGACATAACTGTGTTCATGGGTTGACAGACTCAGTAAAGTTGTTAATTGTCCTCAAATTGATTTCTAGATTACATGAAGTTGCAATTAAAATGCTAGCAGTTTTTTTAGATGCAGACTAATGTATTCTAATATTCATAGTAAGTGACAAAGGAATTAGAATAGCCCAAATAATTTTGAAAATGAAGAGCAAAACTTGGAAGTCTAACATCAATTTCAAAAATTATGATAAATATACAGTAATCAATAAAGTGCAGCATTGACAAAGAGACAGACACACCTTTGTGAAAAAACAGTTCATCTTATTTGTGTGGGACATTTAATGGAAAGAGGCCAGTGTTTTCAACAAATGGTTGTTGGACATCTATGAAAACCGATGTTCCCACAAAAACCGTATTTATGGCAGTTCTATTCATAATCACCTCAAATTGGGAAGAACCCAATGCCCCTCAAAGGAGGAATAGACAAACTATGGTACTTTCATATAATGGAATGTTACTCAGCAATGAAAGAATGAACTATTGATACATTCAACAACTTCGATGAAACTCAGTGGCATTATGCTAAGTGAAGAAGTCATTGTCAAATGACTGTATGATGTATCATTCCATTTATATGAAATCCTTGAAAAGACGAAAGTATAGTGACTGAGAACAGATCAGTGGTTGCCAGGTCTTAGGGGTAGGGGTAGGGGTGACTAAAAATGTGTAGCTCGAGGGAGTTCTTTGGGGGCGTTGGAACTGCTCTGCATCCTGTTTGTGGTGGTGATTACACAAATTTATAATCTGTTAAAATTCATGGAACTGTCCACTCCAAAATGTCAGTTTCACTGTATGATAATGCTTTAAAAATAAAACAGTTCACCAATCAGGCAGGTGACAATTCGTTCTTTCTGTAAAACTGTTTGAAAACAGTTGTACGTTGTGCCTAAGCGCGAATTTTGTTTCTGAACTCTATGTAAGAGGATTCATATAGTGTGTCCTATGCTGTATCTGGCTTTGACCAGACCCGCGGGACAGTCGAACCTGGACCTGAGGGAGGGAGCGAGAACAAATGGGACAAAAGACACAAAGAATGGAGACAAGACAGGATTCTGATCAAGTCTCAATTTATTGAGGGCAAATCCAGGGTATTTATCCAGCGGGACGGGGGAAGTGCCTTGTATCAGGCGTTAGCAGGTGATAGGCATTGCACGGTGGCTAGGCCAATCCGCAGAAACTAAGATAGCAAAGGCGGACCAGCCGAGGCTAGTCAGCAGATTTCTGGGCAGAGCAGAGCAGACATAAGAAAATAGAAACTTTACTTGAGATAAAAACTTAACTTGAGTTAGTATCCAAGATGGTGTTGGACCACAAGGCGGTCAGTAGATGGCGTCAGACACCAAGCTGATGGCCGGCACACTGCCTGTGCCTTAAGAGGCTTCCCACATGGCTTCTATGACTTAACAATTTTTTTTTTTACGTGGGCAGGCACTGGGAATCAAACCCAGGTCTCCAGCACAGCAGGTGAGAACGCTGCCTACTGAGCCACGGTGGCCTGCCCTCACTTAACAGTTTGACTCTGTGGCTTAATTCATGTAGTATTCCATGGTGGGACTACAACACAATTTTATTTCATTTATGCATTTTCTTATTGATGTATAATTGGTTCGTTTCAGGTTTTTGCTATTACAAGTAGTTACTATATGAATGTTGCTGTATCTCTTCCAGGGTTACATGTATGTACAGGGATGCTCAACACAGCTAGTTCAGGATCTCAAAAGTACTACCTAAACATCCAATAGGACAAGGACTGAATAAATTATCGCTATAATAAATAATCATTTATTATAATAAAAAATCATGTCAATATGCCTGAACCACTGTTTGGATAAGTTACATAAGTATTAAAACAGTGGCTGTTGTGACAATAACACATGGTTCTGGAGACTGCAGACGGGTCGCAGTAATCAATGGGCAGTGAGCTCATTGAGTTCATCTCGGGGACCTGCATGGGCAGAGATGAGGACAAACCGGAAGGAGCCAGCAACATCGACAGCTGGCCAGCCCCAGAGCCCTAGCAAGAGGACATTAACTGTTTCCAGGGCCCAAGGTTCTGTTTGGAGCCTCAGACCTTCCCCATTTGCTAAGTGCCCTAAGTACTTCCAGGAAGACATCCCCTGGCTGTGCCTGAGGTGGCCCAAGTCAGCCCTTCCCCACTAACTCTGATTCACTGCTCCTCATTTTGGTCCAAATCTGCCCTCTCATGGCTTCAGAGCCCCCTCCATTCACAAGCATCCCTGCATGCCAGTGGTGATATTATGCCCATGGTACAAGTGAGGAGATTGAGACTCATTCAGGGCATGAGCTGGCACCTGACATGGCAGGTCCGTGGGCAGGTGGTAGGAGGGCTGTCCCTCACCTCAGAGATGTGCAACCCTTCAAGCCATCTGGAGCTTTTCTTCCTCCTCCTTGGAGTAGTTCTCCAAACTTGTGTCTCCCCAAGACCCACAGGCCTGATGCATCTACTTGCCCCAAGCTAGGAGTTCTCGACCCAACATCCACGCCCTGGATAGGGACCGAGTGGGGACAGAAGTGGCAACTAGCCAGAATCTTGCTGGAGGGTGTGTTCTAGTTTGCTAGCTGCTGGAATGCAATATACCAGAAACGGAATGGCTTTTAAAAAGGGGAATTTAATGAGTTGCTAGTTTACAGTTCTAAGGCCGAGAAAATGTCCAATCAAAGCAAGTCTATAGAAGTGTCCAATCAAAGGCATCCAGGGAAAGACACCCTGGTTCAAGAAGGCCGATGAAGTTCAGGGTTTCTCTCTCAAGTGAGAAGGCACATGGCAAACACAGTCAGGGCTTCTCTCTCAGCTGGAAGGGCACATGGCAAATATGGCGTCATCTGCTAGCTTTCTCTCCTGGCTTCCTATTTCATGAAGCTCCCCGGGAGGCATCTTCCTTCTTCATCTCCAAAGGTCACTGGCTGGTGGACTCTCTGCTTCGTGGTGCGGCAGCATTCTCTGCCCTCTCTGAGTCTCTCATTCTCCAAAATGTTTCCTCTTTTATAGGACTTCAGAAACTAATCAAGAAACACTCAAATGGGTAGAGACATGTCATCCCCTAATCCAGTTTAACAACCATTCTTAACTAAATCTCATCAGTCAGGGAGATGATCTCATTACAGTTTCAAACATACAGTATCGAATAGAGATTATTCTACCTTTATGAAATGGGATTTATATTAAAACATGGCTTTTCTTAGGGGGCATGCTTCCTTTCAAACCAGCACACGGTGGGTGATCTTTTCTAAAACCCCAAGCTTTTTGGGGCTGTGCCCAGCACCTTCAGGATCCAGGGATGTGCCCTCAGGACTGGCCAAGCCATAGGTCAACCTGGCCTGGGGTCCAGGCCCCAGACCCAGTCCATCTTGCAGAAAAACGCACGTGATGCAACCTGGAAATAAGAAATAGGAGCTGAGAAATGTGAGAACCTCCTAACCATGGAAATGAGCTTGTAGAAGGAGGAAGAAGGGGAGGCCTTCTGTAGAAGACCCAGAGCAGCACGGACTGAACTTGGGCCCTTCAGGAGGAAGGGGCAGAGCTGGCCCAAGGCTGTCCCCAGCTGTCCACCCCAGACCTGGTGCTCTCGTCCCAGAGGCCTCAGGCCCCCCAGATGTGACTGTTTCATCCTCTGCCTACTCTGAGGCTGCTCCTGCCTTGGAGATGAGAAGCCTGTGCTGGAAAAGGTGGGTATGCCTGTGACTTGGCCATCTGTGGCTGAGCCAGGCAGGGTGACGCCAAGACTCAACAGCTGACCTTGGTTATCCATGGGGCCACGTGGGCCACTCATGTCTATTCTTCTCTTACTGAATGAAAAAGTCACACTGACCTGTCTGGGAAGCTCGATTTGGATGTAGACTCACCCTGCACCACAGACATCAGGACAGGTAGTGGAAGGGTTGTGGGATGTAGGTAGGTGGCAGAGCCAGGTGGAGGGCCGAGGGCTGAGGCAGAGAGAGCAGGGGACACAGTGCAATTAACGTACTGGGCTTAGTAACAAGGAGGAGGAGAGAAAGGACGATCAGGAAGATCCCCCTGCAAAGGACGGTGCTCAGGGCTGGAGAGAACACAAGGCCATCTGGGCTTCAGTTTCTTCATCTATAATTTATAGAGGTGGGGTTGTTGGGAGAAAGACCTGATTCATGTGAAAGGATCAACCAGTGTCTGACACGTAGAGAGTATTGTTATTGCTACGATGACAGGAATCACTCTATGTTAACTGGCTGGTGATGTGTTGTTCTCTCCCATGGCATGGGGACCTCACTCCGTTCGTAGGCCCAGTGTGGGGACAATCACAGTCACCACAAAGGCCTGCGGTAATGGCCTCCCAGAAATGTCCGCATTCTAATCCTCAGAACTTATAAATATGTTAACTTATGAGGCTAAGGGGTCTTTGAATGTGATTACTTTAAGGGTGGTGATATGGGGAGCATATGACGTATTATCTAGGTAGGCCCACTGACACTTTATTTTGTCTCATTTCACTCTTCCCCCTTTTGGTCAAGAAGGTTTTCTCAATCCCTTGATGCTGGGTCTCAGCTCATTCTAGGGTTTCTGTCCCACGTTGCCAGGAAGGTCCACACCCCTGGGAGTCATGTGTGAATTGTTCTTCTTGTTCGACCTGAGAATATATAAAACATAAAAAATACATTTTAGTGAATACTGATAAAATACACATCTCAATGGTCTCCTGAGCCCCTTCCAAATCACAGTGTCCTTGTTCTCCCTGCCGCATCTTCTTTGTGCCTTCTTCCTCCCTCCGGTTCCTTTGCCGTTATTGAATACTCAGCCACCTCAAAATTAGAAATGCTACTTATGGCCATGTTTTTTTTTACCTTAGTTTTTTTTTTTTCTTTTTTTTTTTTACATGGGCAGGCACCGGGAATCGAACCCGGGTCCTCTGGCATGGCAGGCAAGCATTCTTGCCTGCTGAGCCACCGTGGCCCGCCCTGCCATGCCATGGTTTTATATTATATTTCTTACTGCAGTTTTGGACACTGACAAAACTATCAGATCAGGAGAAAGCCACAAACACTTCCAGCCTGGATTTCTGAATGTGACAATGTTTCTCATCCTGTATATAAATATCTAACCCCATCATCAATTTTACATTTTCATTACCAAAGAAAAGAAAGAAAAATAAAAAGTAAACCCAAATCCTCCCACGCTCCTTAACCCCTCCTATTATTGATCTATAGTATTGGTGTAGTACATTTGTTATTGTTGATGAAACAGTATTAAAATATTACTGTCAACCATAGTCCGTACTTTGCAATAGGTACTGTTCTAGTTTGCTAGCTGCCGGAATGCAACACACCAGAGACGGATTGGCTTTTAATAAAAGGGGATTTATTTTGTTAGTTCTTCAGAGGAAAGGCAGCTAACTTTGCACTGAGGTTCTTTCTTACATGTAAGGCACAGGATGGTCTCTGCTGGTCTTCTCTCCAGGCCCCTGGGTTCCAACAACTTTCCCAGGGGTGACTTCTTTCTGCATCTCCAAAGACCTGGGCTGAGCTGCAAGTGCTTAGATGAGGAATGCTGAGCTGCTTAGGCTGTGCTAAGTTGCGCTCTCTCATTTAAGCACCAGCCAATTAAGTTAAACGTCACTCATTGCAGCAGACACACCTCCTAGCTGACTGTAGATGTAATCAGCAACAGATGAGGTTCACGTACCATTAGCTTGTGTCCGCAGCAACAGAACTAGGTATGCTCACCTGGCCAAGTTGACAACTGAATCTAACTAACACAGGTACATTTTCCCTATATACCCTATATTATTAACCCCTCATAATAGTATCATACATTTATTCTAGTTTATGAAAGAGCTCTTTAATGCTTGTACAGTTAATCATGGGCACTGTCCACCACAAGATTCACTGTGGTATGCATTTCCATGTTTTAACCTCCAACCTTCCTCCTGGTGACATGCATGGCTCTAAACTTCCCCTTTCCTCCATATTCACACACCATTCAGCACTGTTAATTTTTTCCAAATACCGTGCTACCATCACCTCTGTCCATATCGAAACGTTTAAGTTCAACTTTGTTAAAACATCCAGCACAGATTAAGCAAGCATTCCGTATTCTTTAGCCTCTTTCTATATCCTGGTAACTTTTTCTAAAATGCAATTTTATTGAAATATGTTATATATTCACATACCATACAATCATCCAAATTGTACCATCTTCACAGTATCATCAAAAACTGTGCATTCATCATCAAATCGATTTTTGAACATTTTCATTACTCCAAAAAAATAAAAATAAGAACAAAAATAAAAATAAAAGTGAAAAAGAACACTCAAAACATCCCATGCCACCTCCCTCCTATGATTTATTCATTTTTTGTTTTTTTTTTCTTACTCATCTATCCATACATTGGATAAAGGGAGCATCAATCACAAGGTTTTCACAATCACTGTCACACCTTAAAAATTCTATGGTTATTTAATCATATTTAAGGATAAAGGTTATTGATTATAGTTCAACAGTTTCAGATATTTCCCTCTAGCTACTCCAATACATCAAAAACTGTAAAGGTGGCTGTCTATATCCTGCATGAGAATAACCTCCAAAATGATCTCTTGGCTCTATTTGAAATCTCTCAGCCACTGAAACCTTATTTTGTTTAATTTCTCTTCGCCCTTTTCATCAACAAGTTTTTCTCACTCTTGACTCAGGACCAGGCTCACCCATGGGAATCATGTCCCACATTACTAGAGATATTTACACCCCAGGGCCATGTCTCATGTACACAGGAGGGCAGTGAGTTCACCTGTGGAGTTGGCTTAGACAGAGAGGGTGCATCTGGGGGTGACTCATAGGCAAAATCATAAGTAGGCTTAGCTTCTCCTTTGTAGGAATAAGTTTTATAAGGGCAAACCCCAAGATCAAGGGCAAGGCCCATCAAATTGGCAGTCTACAATGACTGCAAGAATATCAGTTCTTCCAAAGGTGGGGAAGTTTAATATTTCAATCATTTTCCCCAGCTCCTCAAGGGAACTTTGCATATACTTTTAAATCTTCTGCCCGCATTACTCTGGGATGTACCAGGGCATCACACCAACCTATACAGACCAACAAGATCCTATTCAAGATTCTTGATTCCATGTAATTCGAGTGTTCGAATAAGCTGACAAAACAAGTTAGATTAGATAGTGTGCTACCAAAAATATAAATTTTGCACCAAATAAACATCTCTTCCTTTGGTTTCACACAGAAGTTGAAGTCAATATCATCTTTTACCCTTTAGTCTGTGTCACCTTAGTCCTACCTGGATCAGCTCCGTTCATATCTCTAATTGAAGTTTGATCACTTATTCAGTGTTTTTAACAGTTATTGTATGGGGTAATGCTTACTTTCATAGCTGTAGAACTCTAGCTCTGAGTCTCAGGTGTCACACAAATACTCAAAGTTCCAGGGAACCACCAAGTTATATATAAAGAGCACAGCATCTCAGAATTTAGAAATAATAGTTACAACTCCGGAATTGATGTGACTGCTGTGAGAGCTTACAATCTAGGAACCTTTACAATAGGCCCCAAACTGATAAACTATACTCTCAAATTCAGTTCTCAGAGTTTGCACATTATAGTTAGTCCATATTAGTGAGGCATAGTTTTATTTGTCTTTTCATTTCTGGCTTATTTCATTCAACACACTGTCCTCAAGGTCCATTCACCTAGCTGCATATCTCATGGCTTCATTCCTTCTTGCAGCCTCTCAATAGCCCATTGAATGTATACACCACAGTTCCCCCTTCCGTTCTTCAGTCCATGTATCCTTAGCTCACCTCCATCCATTGCAAATGGTGAACACTGCCACCATAAACATCAGTGTAAAAAATGTCCATTCTCAGTTCCTCCAAGTATATCCTAACTAACTGCAGGGTTCGAGATCATACAGCAACCCCACCCCTAGCCTCCTGCAGTGCCAGCACACTGCCCTACAGAGGAGCTGTGCCTCTACTTACTTACAACAGTGAATGGGTACATCTCTCCACATTTTCTACAGTATTTGTATCTTTCTGTTCGTTTTTAAAAGGTTTTATTCAGACATCATACAATCCAATTGTGCCGGCTTGGAAGTACTATGTACCCCAGAAAAGCCATGTTTTAATTTTGATTCAATTTAGTCAGAGCAACTGTTGCTTTTAATCCTGATTCAATACTGCAGGTGGGAAAATTTTCAGAAGATTTTTCTCCACAGATATGTGACATACCCAACTGTGGGTGTGACCTATTGATTAGATGGAGATGTGACTTCATCCATTCCAGGTGGGTCTTGATTTGTTTATTGGAATCCTTTAAAAGAAGAAGCATTTGGAAGAGAGCCAGAAACAACAGAAGCCTCAGAGCCAACAGAAACTTCACAGCAGAGCTGATACTGATGCGGACACATGGAGAATAGAGACACGGATGTGTGAAGATGCTTGGAGGCCAGAAGACTTTGCCATGAGATGTTAAGCAAGCCAGTACCTGGAGAGAGCCAAGGGAAGCCAAGACATGAAAGCCAGCTCCAGAGAAGCAAAGTGAGGAACCCCCACAGGGACAGAAGCAAAAAGCCTCAGAGCCCAGGAGCAACTGACCAGCAGATGCCAGCCATGTGCCTTCCCAACTGACAGAGGTGTTCCTGATCCATCGGCCTTTCTTGAGTGAAGGTAATCTCTTGTTGGTGCCTTCATTTGGACACTTTCACTTCCTTAGAACTCTAAACGTGTGACTTATTAAATTCCCCTTTATAAAAGCCATTCCAGTTCTGGTGTATCACATCCCAGTAGCTTGCAAACTAATACAGATTTTGGTACCAGAGAAGTGGGGTGCTGGGATTTGCAAATACCAAACACATTGGAATGGCTTTTTAAATGGAAAAGGGAAGACTCTGAAAAATTGTGGGGAGTTTAGAAGGAAAGGCCTGAATTGCTTTGAAGAGACTGTTAGTAGAAATATGGACTCTAAAGATACCTCTGATGAGCCTTTAAATAGAAATGATGAACAAGTTGTTCCAAACTGGAAGGAAGGCATTCTTTGTAGATGGAAGGCAGAATTTGAGAGCGATGAACTTGGATATTTTGTAGATGAAATTTCCAAACTAAATGTGGAAAATGCAGTCTGGCTGCTCCTTTAAGTTTATAGTAAATTGTGAGAGGAAAGAAATAACTTGAGAACTGAACTCTTACCTTCACAGAGATAATTTAAATAATAATAATAATAATGTACTCTGAGTGCTTTTGAGAATAGGAGTATTATTATCCCCTTCTACATTATGCTACTGCTGCTACCATTACTATAAATGACCATATACCCAAATGCTCATAGCTCTCCACTCCTGCCATGGTATGCCCTCTTTCCAAGTCCACAGCTATGTCTTCCTCAGGAGTTCCCTACAATTTCAGTTGATGGTGGAAGAGAAAACTCAGGCCTAGATTACAGAAGTTTCTGCAAAATATGCAGATGTCACCTGAAAGTGGACAGCTGTACCCTATAGCTCCTTTCTGGGGCATCCCTGAAAGACGGTGGTGAAGGGAAATCATCCTAGTGGGCAGAACTTCACATAGT
Organism: Tamandua tetradactyla; assembly: GCF_023851605.1. Classification (NCBI taxonomy): domain Eukaryota; kingdom Metazoa; phylum Chordata; class Mammalia; order Pilosa; family Myrmecophagidae; genus Tamandua; species Tamandua tetradactyla. The sequence goes on from NC_135353.1 coordinate 117,337,942, forward strand.
GTACATGGGTGTTCATTTTTCCTAGAAGGAGAAATAGCTAGAGGCACATTTGTAGAGACCAACACCAGCTCCTAATATGGCACCATTCCCCAAGGTGATTAGCCTGCTACCTGGTGGCAGATTGATTATATTCAACCACTTTCATCATGGAAGGGGAAGCAATTTATTCTAACTGGAATAAACACATACTCTGGATATGGGTTTGCCTTTCTTGCTTACAATGTTTCTGCCTAAACTACCATCTGTGGACATAGGGAATGCCTTATGCACCATCATAGTAGTCCACACAGCATTGCTTCTGATCAAGGAAACTACTTCATGCCAAAAAGTGTGGGAATGGGCACATGCTCATGGAATTCTCTGGTCTTATCATGTTCCCCATCATACTGAAGCATCTGGATTTACAGAATAGCGGAATGGCCTTTTGAAGACTGAATTATGGTGCCAAAGAGGTGGCAATACCTTGCAGGGCAGGAGCAATGTTCTTTAGGAGGCTGGATATGCTCTTAACCAGTGCCCACTCCATGGTACCCTTTCTCCCACAGCCAGGATTCACAGGTCCAGGAATCAAAGCATGGAAGTGGGAGTGGCACCACTCATTATTACCCCTAGTGATCCACTAGGAAAATTTTTGTTTCCTGCCCCACAATCTTAACCTCTGCTGGTCTACGGGTCTTAGTTCCAAAAGGAGGAGTGCTTCTGCCAGGAGTTACAACAATGATTCCATGGACCTGGAAGTTAAGACCACCACCCAGTCACTTCAGGCTCCTTATACTTCTGAATCAACAAATAAATAAAAGAATTATTGTACTGGCTGTAGTTATTCATTGTGATTATCTAGGGAAAAAACTGCTACTACGCAATGGGAATAAAGAAGAGCTTGCCTGGATTACAGGAGATCCCTTAGGGCATCTCTTATTAAACGCATGCCCTATGACTAAAATCAATGGAAACCTGCAGCAACTCATTCCAGGCAGGACTTCTCATGAATCAGAAACTTCAGGAACGAAGGTTTGGGTCATCCTGTCAGGAAAAGAACCACAGTAGCTGAGGTGCTCGCTGAGGGAAAAGGGAATACGGAATGGGTAATGGAGAAAGGTAGTGAAACAAATCACAGGAACTGGGAAGAATATTCTGCACAAAAGCAAATGAACAGCTCAGGATCCCCAGAGAAGGAACAAAGGAAGTTTTCTCCTGGAGGTGAAACAATTGCACACAAAGAAACAATCTTAAAAGTTGTTCTACATGTCCAGGCCAAGAAAAAGTTTCAGAATACTCGAGATAGTCCGACCAGTTAAACACAGGCTACTCTAAAACGGGTCATACGTTGGACCAAACATCAAGGAAGAGCCTTAACACGTAGCCAATCTAAAATAAAACCCGAGGCAAGAGGGAGAGACTGACCTTCACAGTTTGCACATTGAAATAATCAGAGGCCTGGACACCATGAAAAATGTAAAGCCATTCTAAGAAACAGGAAGATCTGTTTCTGTCAAAGAAACAAATTAAAAATTTAGAGGCAAACAGGCTTTGGAACAACAAATCAAAGAAGTTCAAGTAAACCTCCTAAATCAATTCAAGAAAACGAAGGAAACTATAGATAGAAATAAATTCATGCTGAATAGAAAGTTAAACGATATTCAGAGGGAAATGTGTGACCATAAAGAATAATTCAGAGCGGTGCAATGGTGGCTCAGTGGTAGAATTCTCGCCTGCCGAGCTGGAAACCCGGGTTTGATTCCCGGAGCCTGCCCATGCAAAGAAACAAAAACAAATTTAAAAAAGAGAATAATTCAAAAGTTTTAAGAAACATAAACACAAATTATGGAGATGGATAGCACATGATGGAGATTAAAATACACTAGAAGCATATAATAGCAGATTTGAACAGGCAGAAGAAAGACCGGTGAACCAGAAGGCCGGACAACCAAAATAACACAGTCAGAAGAACAGAAAGAGAAAGTAGAAAAAATAGAGCAGTTTCAAAAAGACTTGAGTGACAGCATGAAGTGTACCAACATATGTGTCATGGGATTCCCAGAAGGAGAAGAGAATGGAAAAGGGGAAGAAAGAAAATTTGAGTAAATAATGGCTCCAAATTTACCACCTCTTATGAAAGACATAATCTGCATGTCCAAGAAGCACAATGTACTCAAAACAGTCTAGACCATAACAGACCTACTCTGAGACACATACTAATCAAAATGTCAAATTCCAAAGATAAAGAGAGAATTCTGAAAGCAGCAAGAGAAAAGCGATTCATCACAATCAAGGGATCCTCAATAAGAGGATGTACCTAATTCTCATCAGAAACAATGGAAGTGAGAAGGTAATGGCATGATATAGTAAAGATAAAGAAAGAGAAAAACTGACAACCAACAGTTCTTTATCCAGCAAAGCTGTCCTTCAAAAATGAGAGATAGTTTAAGACATTCACAGATAAACAGAAACTGAAAGAGTTCAGTAGAAAAGAACTGCCTGAACTGTCTAAAGAGTTGAAAAAGTGATCTGACTTTGAGTAGAGATATGGATGAAGCTGATCTGGATAGGACTAAGGTAAACCAGAATACTGGGTAAAGGATGATATTGTCCATATTTTAAATCTTCATCTTCTGTGTGAGACCAAAGAGTGAGATGTTTATTTGGTGCAAAATTTATATTTTGGGTAGTGCACTTCCTAATTTAACTTGTATGGTCAGTTTAGTTGAACACCATAAGTACATGGAATCTTGAATAGGGTGTGAGATTTTCTTGGTTTTTCCAGGTTACTGTGATGCTCTGATATATCCCAGAGTAATCTGGGCAGTGAATAAAGAAGTATTTACTAAAGTTCCCTTGGGGGATTGGGTAGAAAGAAGGAAATATTCAACTTCCCCATTTGGGGAATTTGTGATATTCTCACAGACAGTGGGGACAATCAAATCAATAGGCCAAGCCCTCAGCCTTGGTGTTTGCCCCATGAAACTTATTCCTGCAAAGGGTAGGCTAAGCCTACTTAAAATTAGGCCTAAGAATCACCCAGAAAACTTTCTTTTTCTTTGTTGTGTCTTCTCTCAGCCAACTCAGCAGGTGAACTCACTGCCCTCCCATACCCCCTACATGGAACATGACTCCCAGGGGTGTAAATCTCCCTGACAATGTGGAACAGAACTCCCAGGATTCCCTTGATGGACCTGGCATCAAGGGATTGAGAAAGTCTTCTTGACCAAAAGGGGAAGAGAGAAATGAGATAATGTTTCATTGGCTGAGAGATTTCAAACAGAGTGGAGAGGTTATCCCGGAGATTATTCTTATGCATTATATCGATATCCCTTTTAAGCTTATGGTGTATTGGGGTGTCTGGATGGAAGTACCTGAAACTGTTGAGCTGTGTTCCAGTAGCCTTGATTCTTGAAGACGATTGTATAATGATATAGCTTTGAAAATGTGACTGTGGGATTGTGAAAACCTTGTGTTTGATGTTCCTTTTTTTCAGGGTATATACAGATGAGTAAAAAGGAAGGATCAAAAAAATAAATAATTTTCATTTATTTTTCTTTTTATTTATCTTTCTGGAGTGATGCAAATGTTCTAAAAACTGATCATGGTGATGAATACACAACCACGTGATGATAATGTGAGCCACTGATTGTACACCATATATGGAATGTATATGTGTGAAGACTTGCCAATAAAAATAAATTTAAAAAGAAAAGACCTATCCTACAAGAAGTACTGAAGGGATCACTTCAGATTGAATGGGAAAGATAGGAGAGAGTGGCTTGGAACAGTGTGAAGAAGTAACAATATTCATTAAAGGTGCTTAAAAGGGGGAATCCCAATAGTACTGTAACCTCAATATATATTCCAATCTTTAATTCCTATGAGAGTTGAATACGATTAAATAAGAAATACTCATATGTCTTGATAATGGTCACTCAGAATATAAAGAGGTAATGTAGGACGAAAGTAACATATAAAGGGGTAACAGAGGGATATGGGAATAGAGAACATGAATACTATTGAATATAAGTTGCTATCTTTTCAAATAAGTAGTTTATAGACTTAGGTTGTTGTATACAAACCGCAGGGTGACTACAAAGAAAGTATTTAAAAAATATACCAAAATACAATGAAAAAGGACTCAGTCAGATACATCACAAAATACGACTATATTCAAATGTAGGCTGCAATAAAAGAAAAGAGAGTTGAAAAAGATATGACATATATAAACAAAAGGACAAAATATCTGAAGTAAGTACTGACTGTAGTGTAATAACACTGAATGCTGATGGAGTAAACTTCCCATTTGTAAGACACAGATGGGCAAAATGGATAAAAGAAAGTATGATCCAATTATATATTGTTTACAAGAGACATACCTTAGACCCAAAGATACAAATAGATTGAACATGAAAGGATAGGAAAAAAAAATGATCCACGTATTTAGTAAGTAAAAGAGAGCTGGGGCAGCTTTACTAATATTGGACAAAATAGCCTTTAAACAAAAAGTTGTTTCAGGAGACAAAGAAGGAAACTATGTATTAATAAAGGATTAATAAACCAAGAAGAAATAACAATAATAAATATTTGTGCACCTAACCACAGTGTCTAAATATATATGAGGCAAACACTGGCAGAACTAAAGGGAGAAATAGACAAGTCTACAATAGTAGTTAGAAATTTCAACACACCACGTTCATTAATACAAAAAGAACTAGACATAAGATAAAGAAGGAAACAGAGAACTTGAATAGTATGATAAATGAAGTAGATCTAACAGACAGATGCAGAACAATGCTCCCCAAACCAGCATAATGCACGTTCTCCTCAAGTACGCATGGATGGTTCTCCAAGATAGACGACATGTTGGGTCACAAAACAGGTCTCAATAAATTTTCAAAGATTTAAATTGTACAAAACACCTTCTGTGACGACAATGGCAAAAAGCTTGAAATCAATAACAGGCAGAGAACTGGAAAATCCACAAATACATGAAAGTTAAATAACATACTCTTAAACAATCGTGGATCAAAGAACAAATTCCAAAGGAAATCAGTAAATATCTTGAGATGAATGAAAATAAGAACACAACATATTAAAATTTATGGAATACAGGGCGGGCCACAGTGGCTCAGTGGCAGAGTTCTCGCCTGCTGTGCCGGAGACCCGGGTTCGATTCTTGGTGGCTGCCCATGCAACCAAATAGCCAAACAAAAAAACAACAAAAACTTATGGAATACAATGAAGGTAGTGCTGAGAGGGAAATGTACAGCCCTGAATGTGTCCATTAAAAAAGGAAGAAAGATCTAAACTCAAATATCTAACTGAACATGTGTAGGAACTAGAAAAATAACAGCAAACCAAACCCAAAGCAAGCAGAAGGAAAGAAAAATGAAATTGAGAATAAAAAACAATAGAGAGCATTAATAAGACCAGAAGTTGGTACTTTGAAAGATCAGTAAAATGGACAAACCCTTAGCTAGACTGACAAATAAAAAAAGAGAAGACATAAATAAATGAAATCAGAATTGAGGGCAGCAGGAATTACTACCGACCACACACAAGTGAAAAGGATCATAAGAGGATACTATGAACAACGGTATGCCCACAAATTAGACAACATACTTGAAATGGACGAATTCCTAGAAATGCAGAAACGACCTACACTGACTCTAAAAGAAATAGAATATCTCAACTGACCACTTACAAGTAAAAGAGATTGAATCAGTCATCAAAAACTTTCCTACGAGAAATGCGCAGGACCATATGGCTTCACAGGTGAGTTCTACCAATCATTCTAAGAAGAATTAATACCAATCATGCTCAAACTCTTCCAATAGATTGAACAATAGGGAACATTGCCTAACTGATTCTATAACGACAACATCATCCTAATACTAAAGCTGGATAAAAATACTTCAATAAAAGAAAATTGCAGACAAATTTCTCTTATGAATATAGATGGAAAAATCCTCAACAAAGTACTTGCAAATCCAATCCAATAGCACATTAAACGAATTATGCATTGATCAACTGGTTTATCCTAGGTATGCAAGGGTGATTCAACATAAGAAAATCAATTACTGTAATATACTACTTTAACAAAACAAAGGGAGACAACTACATGATCATAACAATTGAAGCAGAAAAGGCATTTGACAAAATCCAGCATCCTTTGTCTATAAAATCAGTTAGAGAAATAGGAATAGAAGAAAACTTCCTTGACATCATAAAGGTGATAGATGAAAAACCTACTGCTAACATCAGACAACACGGGGAAAGACGGAAAGACTTCCCTCTATGATCTGGAAGGATACAACAATGTCCACTGACACCACTGTTATTCAACATTGTGCTAGAAGTTCTAGCCAGAGCAGTTAGGCAAGAAAAATAAATAAAAGGCATTCAAACTGGAAAGGAAGAAGTAAGACTTTCTCTATTTACCAGTGACATCATCCTATATATAAAAAGTCTCGAAGAACTGTAGCAAAGCTGCAAGAGCTAATAAATGCATTCAGTAAAGTGGTGGGATACAAGATCGACATGAAAAAATCAGTAGTGTTTCTATATTCTGAAAATGAGCATTCTGAGGAGGAAATCAATAAAAAATATTCCATTAAAAAACATCAGCTAAAAGAATCAAATACCTAGGAATAAATTTAATCAAAGATATAAAGGACTTGTATACAGAAAATTACAAAACATTGCTAAAATAAATCAAATAAGATCTAAGTAAATGGAAAGATACTCCATGCTCAAGGATTGGAAGACTAAATATTGTTAACATGTAATTTGTACTCAAATTTATTTCCAGATTCAATGCAATCTCCTACCCCCTGCAAATTCCAACAGCTTACTTGGCAGAAATGGAAAGCCAACTATCAAATTTATTTGGAAGCTTACAGGGCCCAGAACAGTTAAAACCATCTTGAAAAATAGAAGTTGGAGGACTCACACTTCCTAACTTTAAATTATTACAAAGCTACAGTGGTCAAAGCAGCATTGTACTGGCATAGGGATAGATATATCGATCAACGGAATAGAAATGAGAGTTCAGAAAAAGACTTTCAAGTCTATGGTCAATTGATTTTTGACAAGGCAGTCAAGTCCACTCAACTGGGACAGAACAGCCTTTTAAACAAATGGTGTTTGGAGAACTGGATGTCCATAATCAAAAGGATGAAAGTGGACCCCTATCTCACCCCCTACACAAAAATTAAGTCAATAGCGATCTAAGACCTAAATATAGAGTCAGAATGGTAAAACTCATAGAAGAAAATTCAGGGAAGCATCTTCAAAACCTTGTGGTAGGTGGTGGTTTCTTAGACTTTGCACCTATAGCACAAAGCAACAAAATAAAAAATAGATAAATGGGACCATATCAAAGTTAAAAACTTTCTGCCTCAAAATAATTTATCATGAAGTTGAAAAGACAACCTATTCAGTGGGAGAGAATATTTGAAAACCAGGGTTTCATATCCAGAGTATATAAGGAAATCCTACAATTCAACAATAATAAGACAAACAACCAATTTCAAAAACAGTCATAAGTCTTGAAGAGACATTTTTCCAAAGAGGAAATACAAATGGCTAAAAAGCACATGAAAAGATGCTCGGCATCATTAGCTATTAGGAAACTGCATATCAAAACCTCACTGAGATATCATTTCATACCTATTAGAATTGCCAGTATTAAAAATACAGAAATCTGCAAGTATGGGAGAGGATGTGGAGAAATAGTTCCACTTATTCACTGCTGGGAGGAATGTAGAATGGTATAATTGCTGTGGAAGACAGATCGGTGGTTCCTCAGAAGGCTAATTATAGAATTACCATAGGATCCAGCAATCCCTCTACAAGGTGTATTCCCAAAAGAATCAAAAGCAGGGACTCAAACAGATATTTGCATACCAATGTTTATAGCAGCATTACCCACAATTGCCAAAAGGTGGAAGCCACCCAAGTATCCAGCAACCGTTGAGTGGATAAATAAATTTGATGCATACATACTATTAATATTATTCAGCCATAAAAAGGAATGAAGTTCTGACATATGTGACAACACAAATGAACCTTGAAGACATAAAGTTGCTCTAAAATAAGCCAGACATATAAGTACAAATATTCTATGATTTAACTTAAATGAAATAATCAGCATAAGCAAACTCATAGAGCGAGAATCTAGAATGTAGGTTACCATGGGCCCAGGTAGGGGAGAGCATGGGGAGTTAATGCTTACATTGTACAGAGTTTGTATTTGGGTTGATTTCAATGTTTCAGTAATGGAAACATTGTGAGTGCAATTAACAACACTAAATTATTGATGTACATGTGGCTAAAATGGGAAATTTCAGGTCGTATCTATGTTAGTAGAATAAAAACATTTTTAAACCTGTAGGACTGTAAAACAGAAACAGTGAGCCCTGTTGTAAACAATGGACTATAGTTAGTACACTTATAGAAATGTTTTTCGTGAGTTGTAACAAATGTACCACACAACTGCAAGGTGTTAATAATTGGGTGAGACATGGAACTAAGTATTTTATGCATAATTTTTTTATAAATATACAACGTCTCTAATAAAAGATTTGAATAGGCGAAGTATTCACGTAGACACTTCAGCAAAGAAGATGTGTGGATGAAATATGAACAAGTGAAAAGATCTGAGTCATAAATCATAAGGAACATGCAAATCAAAGCTACAATGAGTTATCTCTAGACACCTATTTGATTGGCTAAATTGAGAAGAAAAAATTTTAAAACCTTGACAATACTAAGTGACAGCAGGATACGGTGCAGCTGGAATTCTCATACCTTACTTGTGGTGTTGCAAATGATACAGCCATACTGGAAAACAGTTTGGAAATTGCTTATGAAATTAAATATACACTTAATATATAACTTAAACCCACTCCTAGATATTTATCCAAGAGAAATGAGAAGTTATGCTCACACAAAACCTGTAGACAAATATTTATTGTGGCTTTATTCATAATCTCTAGGAACTGAAAATAATTCAGATGTCTTCCAACTGGTGGATGGATAAACAAACTGCGTTATATCCATTCAGGAAAATATTACTCAGCAGTTAAAAGGAAGAAATTCGTGACACACACAACAGCATGGATGAATCTCAAATGCATCATGCAAAGTGAAAAAGTCAGACTCCAAGGTTTACATGCTCATAATAATTTCAGTTAAATGACATTTTCTAAAAGGCAGAACCATAGGGGTAGACAAGAGATCAGTGGTTGCCTCAGGTTGGAGGTCACGGAAGAGATTGACTTTAAAAGGGCAGGAGGCAATTTGGGTGATGGAGTTATCCTTTAACTTGATTGCATTGGTGGCTACATATTTTATGCTTTTGTCAAAGCTCACAGAACTCTAGACCAAAAAGCATGAATTTTAAAATTATGGCTCAATACTAAAAATAATAAGAATATAGAGTAGACTGAGGCACTACATGGCGACTCAATAACTGATTAAAAGTATTGCACTTCGAAATGATCTCATGCCACAAAGCCATAATGTACCTGTCTTTGGAATTCATCGTGGAACTCTCAGCCTCCTGATGTCCAACAAACACGTCTGGGGGTGGGCCCCTTAAGGCCTTCATTCTATATGACATAGAGTAATTTGTGCAACTAATATGCCTGGGAAAATGACAAGATGATAAGTATTTCTTCCTGAAGGTGCCCTGGCTGAAGGGGGAATGGCACCAATCGTCAGTATGGCTTCTGACCTAGCCACACAGATCCTGACAAAGGCTGTAGCCGAGAAATTAGGATTTATGGGATAATTTTAATTACTGAATCATTATATAAATGTTCCTTTTGCATTTGGGGATTTTGGAATGAATAAGGAGAGTACCTGGAAGTCCTGAACGGTAATTAAGCTGTTCAGATATCTGGAAGAATTACAAAAGGCCTTTTTCTCTGGTGCCTGTGTGGCTATGAAAGCTATTAGGCCCTTTATCTGGTTATTTTATCTTCGTAGGCTCTAAGGGTAAGGAAAACAGTCATTAACTAGTCTCAGTCCCTTACATTTGTAAATCATCCACTAAACTCTGCCAGTGAAAGATAGATAGCTCTGCCTCCTTTCCTTTCAATTTGTGTTAATGAACTTTAACTTAACAGAAACGTAACATGTTTTCTGTTTAGAAGTTCTACCCTGAATGACCTCATCTTTCCTTGCTAGAATCCCTAAAACCTGAAATCTCCTTTTGTTTGGGGAGACAGATTTTGGGCCTTAGGCTGTTTGCTCTCTTGCTACACGTAGAATAATAACCTGTTACTCTCTTTGAAACCCTGATGTCTCAGGAATTGGTTATTAAGCACGTCGGGCAGAAGAATCCACGGCCTTTGTCGCGTAGTGAGGCCTGGGACCCAAAGCCTGCAATAGAAAGACATTTCCAAACACATTTCTTGAGTACAGTATCAAAAGACCAGACTTCAGGGTTTTACCTTTTTATGTAAGGAAAAAAGTATCTCCCCACCTTCCCTCATTTTCTGTCTTATCTCTGAGGGTCTCCTCACACAAATTTCTAAATCAGACCATTTTCAGAAGACTGGGGAGCAGAGCAGAAATCAACCAGTTTTCTGCAAATTGAACTTAGCTCAGTGAAACCACTCCAACCAAAGTCAACATGACTTACACATTTCTGATCAAATGCATTATTATCACCTTTTCAAAAATAATTTAGGCTGTTGTCATGGCTGAGGTATGTCAAGGTATGGAAATCTATAGGCAACGCACAACTCAAGTACTATGCAAGCACTTCCATTGGGGAGGGAAGGTTTTCATATCATTGATATCCAAATGCAGTAAATATCATTTAATTGGTTAAAAGGTAAGTTCCATTAGTAGGTTAAGGTATAATTTCTAATCTCTTGGAAATCAGGTAACTGATTCAAAGTATTCAATGGAAAGCTTGAAAAAAAGAAGTTGAGAAAATCTCTTAGGAAGTCGAATAGAAACACAAGAGGGGTGAAAAAAACAAAATCTCAACGAAGGTGGTCTAAAATTAGATTAAACACTTTTGGATACTGAGAACAGATAAAAAGGCACAGAAAATGATCAAAGAAATAAATCAAGTGTTCCTAAAAATGAAGGAATGAATGAATATCCAGTGCAAATTAATAAAGATCCAGACAAATATGTATTGCTGTAAACTTTTAGAATAACAAGAATAAATAAGTAAATCCTAATGAAAAGAAAAAATAATCCAACAAAAATTTGTGCATGGGATTTGAGCAGGCTAGAATATATATGATGGCAAATGAGCACATGAAAATATGCTCAACATGTTGAAAAACAAATTAAAGCTACAATGAGATACCACTACATACCTATTAGGCTGTCTAGAATTAAAAAGACTTGCCCACCAAGTAAGCACGAGGATGAGCCTCTCCTACAACTGGAAATCTCATAAGTGACTGGTGGGTATATCAAATGATAAAATCCACTTTTGGCAACAGTTTGGAAGTTTCTTAAAACGTTAAATATATTCAGTATCAAAATGCTTATGTGTTTCTACCCATAATTCCAAATTAAAAGTATTGATTTCAGCACTATTTGTACTGGGAAGAAACTGGAAATTAATTAAATGCTCATCAACAGAGTATTTGATTAATAAATTGTGACTTATGGAAAAAAGAAACGTTAAGTATATTCATACTCTCTGCCTCAGCCATGCTACTCCTAAGTATTTATCCAAAACAAACAGAAGTGCATTTTCACACAGAGACTTACACATGAATGTTAGTTGAAGCTTTATTTGTAATATCCAAAAACTGGAATGATCTGAATGTCCATCAATCAATCAATTGCTAAACAAGTTGTGGCATATCCATTCAAAGGAATGCTACTTTGCAATTAAACAGATTGAATTATTGACTCACACAAAAATGTGGATGATTTTCAAAATAATTACACCAAATAAAAAGCCAGACCAAAGAAGAGTACATTGTGTATGCATTTAAAACTCTAGGAAATGCAAGCTATTATATAATGACAGCAGATCATTGGTTAATCAGGGAGTGGGGGTTGAAAGAGTGGGGCACAAGCAATCTGTGTTGGTTTGAAGCTGTTATGTACCCCAGAAAAGACCATTTTCTTTTAATTCATTTCTATGGGTGCAGACCTATTGTGGGTAGGACCTTTTAATTAGGTTATTTCAATTGATATGTGACCCACCCCATTCAAAGTGGGTCTTAATCCTTTTATGGAGTCCTTTCTTAAAGGATAAAGACAGAAAAGGCCCAGAGTGCTCAGAGAAGCCCCAGAGAAGCTGAGAGACAAGGACACAATTACCTAAGCTGGGAGAGGAAACCGTTGTAGCCAGAAGCTGAAAGCAACAAATTCCAGAAAAGAAGGATGGGCTGACACTGGCCATGTGTAGTCCCACGTGACAGAGGTGTCCCAGATGCTGGTAGCCTTTCTTCAGAGAACGTATCATCCTGTTGATGCCTTAATTTGGACATTTTTAAGACCTACAAACTGTACATTGTAAGTTAATAATCCCCCATTATAAAAGCCAACCCCATTTCTGGTATATTGCATTTTGGCAGATTTAGCAAACAGAGACACAATCCTTTATGGATGACGGATATATTCACTCTCTTTTTAAATGCAATTTTATTGAGATATATTCACACACCATATAATTCATCCAAAGTATACAAGCAATAGCGCATAGTATCATCGTATAGTTGTGCATTCATCACCACAATTTTAGAACATTTTCAGTACTCCAAAAAATTAAAAAGAATAAAAATAAAAGGAAGATCCAAAATATTCCATACCCCTTATCCTCCCTACTATTTACTTATTTTTGTCTTTGTTTTATTACTCATCTGACCAAACACTAGATAAAGGGAATGTAGCAGTCACAAGGTTTTCATAATCACAAGGTCACATGATAAAAGCTATATAGTTGTGCAATCATCAAGAATCAAGAGTACTGGATTACAGTTCAACAGTTTCAGATCTTTCCTTCTAGTTATTCTAATAAACTAGAAACTGAAAAGGAATATATATATATAATATATGATGCATCAGAATGACCTCTCAACTCTATTTGAAATCTCTCAGCCACTGAAACTTTATTTTGTTTCATTTCTCAATTCCCCGTTTTAGCCAAGAACGCTTTCTCAGTCCCACAATGCCAGGCCCAGGCTCATTCCCAGGAATCATGGCCCGCATTGCCAGGAAGATTATACCTCTGGGAATCATGTCACATGTAGGGTGGAGGTTAGTGATTTTCTTTGTAGAGTTGGCTTAGAGACAAAGGCCACATCTGAACAACAAAAGAGACTCTTAGGCATGATTATAAATAGGCTTAGCTTCTCCTTTGCAGGAATAAGTTTCATAAAGGCAAGCCTCAAGATAAAGCACTTAGGGCTGGCCACGGTGGCTCAGCTGGTAAGAGTGCTTGCCTGCCATGCCTGAGGACCCGGGTTTGATTCCTGGTGCCTGGCCATGTAAGAAAAAAAAAGATAAAGCGCTTAGCTTATTGAATTGGGAGTCCCTGATTCTTGAGAGAGTGTCAGGAATTCCCTGGGTGGAGAAGTTTGATATTTCCACATTTTCCCCCAATCCCTCAAGGGGACTTTGCAAATACTTTTTTATTTTCTGACCAAATTACTCTGGGATGTATCAGAATATTACATTAACCTGTACAGAATAACAAGATGTCATTCCCTGTTCTAGGTTGCATGTAAATATGTTGTTTGAATAAACTGGCCATACAGGTTAAATTAGTGTGCTACAGAAAATATAAATTTTGTACCAAATAAACATCTCTTCCTTTGGTCTCCCACAGAAGTTGAAACTTTAAATGATAGTCATTATCATCCTTTACTCTGTATTCTGATTTACCTTAGTTCTAAACAAGTCCATTCCATTCCTATCTCTAATTTAAGTCTGATCACTTTCTCATCTTCTTTAACAGTTGCTGTATGGAGTAATGCTGATTTTCAGAGCTAAAAAACTCTAATTCTGAGTCTCGGGTGTCACACAGATACCCAAAGTCCCATGGAGCAATGAGGTTATACACAAGCAATGCAGCATTTCAGAATTTGAAACGCAAGAACAGACATGAGTGCTGTAAGAGGTTACAATCGAGGAAATTTCACAAGAAGCCTTACTGAACCTTCTGTCCTCTTTAATCGTTGATTCCCCAATCTCTGTCCACATTCTGTCCCCTGAAAACCTAGGCTCTTGAATTCAATTCTCAGAGTTTGCTCGTTATGTTTCATAGTAGTGAGGCCTTACAGTATTCGTCCTTTCATTTCTGGCTTATTTCACTCAACATAATGTCCTCAAGGTTCATTCACCTAGTTGCATGCCTCACAACTTTATTTCTTCCTGCAACTGCTCAATATTCCATTGTATGTATACACCAAGCTTGCCCTTCCTACATCAGTGAATGTACCCATAGGCCACCTGCATCCATTGCAAATCATGAATAATGCCCCCATAAACACCAATGTGCAAATGACCATTCTTGTCCCTGCTTTTAGGACTTCCAAGTATATACCTAATAACAACATATACTTGCAGGATCAAATGACAACCCTATACTTAGCCTCCTGTGGAAACACCACACTGCTCTCCAGAGGGGCTGCACCCATCTACCTCCCTACCAACAGTGAATAGATGTATCACTCTCTCCACATTTTCTTCAACACTTGTGTATTTCCATTTACTTTTAAGCAGTTTTATTCATAGACCATACAATCCATCCTAAGTAAACAATCAATGTCTCCTGGTATAATCATGTAGTTATACATTCACTATCACAATTTATATGAGAAGAGTTCCATTTCTTCTGCAAATAAAGAAGAGGAAAAAAAGAGAAAAATAAAATACATTGAAACCAGAAACGACAATAACAACAAGAATACCATACTCCTAACTTATATCCCCCTATTAATGATATTTAGCTTTGGTATATTGCCTTTGTTACAATTAATGGAAAAATATTACAATGTTACTGTTAACTATAGACCCTAATTTTCACTTATTGTATTTTGTCTGCATACCACCCAATTTTCACCACTCTGTGGTGGTTACATTCATTTGTTCTCCCTCATGTAAAAACTTTCTTATATTCATATATTTAACCACCATCATTGTCCACTGTAGGTTTTGTTACATTCCCAGTTTTTATTCTCTATCTTTCCTTCTGGTGTCATACATGTCCCTTGCCTTCCTCTTTCAACCACACTCAAATTCTTCTCCAAAGCTCTCTCTCCTGTCTTTTCCTGTCTGCCTTTAGTTCCCCCTTTGGTAATTCTTTTAGAACAGGTATCTTCTTCACAAACTCTCCCAGTGTCTAGTTCTCTGAATGTATTTTAAACTCTCCCTTATTTTTGAAGGACAATTTTGTCAGATATAGAATTCCTGGTTGGCAGCTTTTCTCTTTCAGAATCTTAAATATATCATACCACTGCCTTCTCACCTCCATGGTTTCTGCTGAGAAATCCACACACAGTCTTTTTGAGCTTCCCTTTTGTATTAGTTTGTTAGCTGCCGGAATGCACTATACCAGAAATGGAATGGCTTTTATAAAGGGAATTCAATAAGTTACAAGTTTACAGTTCTGAGACTATAATGAGTCCTAACTAAGGCACCAACAAGGGGTTACCCTTCACTAAAGAAAAGGTGATGCCATCTGGAATAGCTCTGTTAGCTGGGAAGTCATGTTTCTGATATCTTTCAGCCTCTGTTTCTGTGGAAGTTCCTCACTTTTCTTTTCAGGGGGCTGGCTTTCATCTTTTGGCACTTTCCAGGTTCTGTCTTGCTTGACATCTCATGGTGATGTCTGCTGGGCTCCAAGCATCTCCAAAATAGGTGCCTATATTCTCCAAGTGTTGGTGTCTGTGTCATCTCTAAGCTCTCTCCAAAATGTTTGCTCTTCAAAAGGACTCCAAAATTGTCATTCAGAAATAAGGGAGAGTTTAAAATACTTTCATACCCACCCTGAGTGGGTGGAGTCACATCTCATCTAATCAAAATGTCATGCCCAAAATTGAGCATGCCACATCTCTGTGGACATAATCTAACTAAAAAAATTCCATGCTATAGTATTGAATAAGGATTAAAAGAAACGGCTGAGCTCACAAGTTTGGATCAGGATTAAAACATCGCTTTTCTGGGCATAATAGCTTCAACCCAGCACACCTCGTATATGATGGATTGCTTTTATCTTGCTGCTTTCAGAATTTTCTCCTTGTCTTTGACATCTGACAATCTGATTAGTAAGTGTTTTGGAGTCGTTCTATTTGGATCTATTCTGTTTGGGGTATGCTATGCTTCTTGGATGTTTCATAAGAGATGGGAAATTTTCAGTAATTACTTCCTCCATTATTTGTACTGCCCCCTTTCCCTTCTCTTCTCCTTTTGGGACACCCATAACATGTATAGTCCTGTGTTTCATGCTGTCATTCAATTTCCTGTGACCCTGCTCATATTTGTCCATTCTTTCCCCTATCTGTTCCTTTGTGTGTATGATATCAGATATCCTGTCCATAAAGCATTGTGGTGCCTTTAATTTTCAGCAGACTCTCCCCCTTCCAGGGGCATGGTTGGGACAGCAGTTGAGGTTGAAGGTGGGTTTAAGCTCTTTCTATTTTCCAGGACTCAGGTTCTGAATTCTTTGAATGAGAACCATGACATGTGCTTGGCCCTGCCCCCCTTCTTGTTGGGAAAGACACAACTTTTAGGGAATTAGCTCCTTCACCTGACTAGTTAATTTGTCTCGCAGACATCCCTTAACTCAACCCTTTCCTGGGGCAGTGCTGACAATTGGAAATGTCTGGGGCTTTATTTAATGGGCTGCTAAAAATTTTTAAAAAAAAGAAGTAAAGGAAAAGGAAATCCTTTTCATAGCTGGTCACTATCCCCCTCCCCTTCCCATCCCAGGTTCACCAATCAAGAGCCAGAGTTGTTACTGGGCTTTATGTGCCCCTTTACTTAGGGCACAGACCTTTTCCAGTATTCTGAGATTGGCCAACTCCAAAAGTTTATGTTTTTATTCCCATAATCCTGCCTCTTCTCTGCTGGGAGAGACCTCCCAGTTCCTTTGTGCTTGCTTGTTTTATCTGTGCTCAGAGCTTGTATTCAGCAATCCAAATTTATCAATTAAATCTGCAATTAGAGCTTGCTTGAGCTCTCCTTGCCTTGCTCCTATTAGAGATTGCTTCTTTTTCCCAATGGGAAGAGACTCCAAAATAGCTTGCTATGCCACTGGGGGAGAGGTACCAGCCTCCATATTTTGGGAGATTTTACTTATATTTCTACACCGTGATCTTGGCCATTCCACCTGTTCCAGACTGCTGTACAATGTATCTGGTCATGGAAGTCCTCCAAAGAGTGGTTCCACACAGTTCCTGGGTATTTACTACCTACCTCAGAGAACAAACTAAATTTTACACCTCCCTACACTGCCATCTTCCCTACTTATATTCACTATCTTGATTGTAGTAATTATTTCACAAATTTATACATGGTTCAAAACTCATCAAATTATACAACTTTATATGTGCAGGGTATTATAAGTCAATAAGATACAGTTAGATTCCACTAGACAACTCTTAGAAGGGTTAAAGTTTAAAAAGCAGATCATACTCGTTGTGGGGAGCACTGAGCAAGAGACCACACAATTCAAAACTGCAGCCAATTTGGAGTCTTTATTAGGCTCAGCAACCTCCAAGAAGGAAGATTCAGAGGGAAGCAGCCAGAGGTTTTCAAGGTGTGCTTATAAAGGCTAAAATCATGTTGTGGTTTTGCAGTTGCTAGCAAGCAAGCGTATCATAGAAGCAGAAAAATGCCCTTAGCTGTTGCCAAAACACATTCGGTTCCCTCAGTTCCCTAACATTGGTTATTGTTTAACTCTCGGGGACATTCCACCCCAATGTTGTGGGAACTTTCCCTGCTCGGGCCTGATTGATTGCCCCTGGCCCTCCACATTCCCCACTGGTTTTATGAGAGAATCAAATCATTGTTTCTTCATTTTGATTATAAATCTGTTGATATTGGGTTCCGAGGACTAATAATTTAACAGTTTGTATTTTTCTTTGCACGTATGAGGTTAGACAGTTGATTACATGGGGTCCAAACATTAAGCCTAATAATGTGAGAATTAGGGGCCCTGCTATGGCGGACAAGAGTGTGGTCAACCACGGGGACCAGGAAAATAAGTTTTCCTACCAGTTGGTTTCAGTTTTTCGGCATTCTTCCCGCTCTCGTAACCTGCTACGGACTAAGGATAGACTATTTCTAATTATTCCAGAATGATTGGCATAGAAGCAGCAGGTTTCTCCAAGGGCCATGCATAACTCCTCTTGTCTCAGAAGTAGGAGGTCTAAGGCTCTGCAGTTTTGGAGGATGACCTCGGCCAGTGAATTTAGGGAGTTTTCCAAACGACTGACAGAGCTTTCTAATTCACTAAGATCCAGATTAACTTGTTTGCTAAGGGTTTTAAAATTTTGGTCCCCGGTGATAAGGGCTGAAGTTCTGACTGCAGTTGATCCTGCAATGCCCAGTCTGACAAGGAGGGGCACTAAGATTGGGGCTCGCTTGACCCTGTAAGTGGGTTCTAAATGTTCCCTACCTCCTTCCCCAGAATAATAATATACTTGGGGGATAATATGAACCAAAATAAAAAACTCTTCCTCGACTGTCATTATTGGGTGAGTTATACAGGGTGTGATGCCAGATGTGCAAGCAAACCAAGTACCATCAGGGGCTACAAGGAGGCGGTCCCATCCAGCCGGGGTTGAAGTTAAAATGCCCTTTAGTGACATGATGAGACCGCAGGAGTCACTATAGGGGGAATAGGCTAGATTAAAATTCTCAGAATAAATACAGGTTCCCTGCCCTTGGAGATCTCCGAGGGTGAGTTTCGGTTCCTGTCCCCACCTGCATAGGGGTTGGTCTTGTGATTCTTGGACTGACAGGTTTCTGATATGGGTATCCGCGAGGCCTAGGGAGATATTAGCTCCTATTCCAATGTAATAAGGGGGTTCAGGGTTTAAGCAAATCCAACAGTCTTCAGTAGTAAGCAGATTGGTTTGATTCATGAACTGGAAAACTGAATTTAACATGTCGAGCAGGGTTTTTTTAGGGGAGGGAGAGGAATTTATTTGGGAGTTTGGGGGAGTATAGGCTTTTGAGCTCGAGCCTACCAGAGGCAGGACCCCGAGTCTGGGGGACTGTGCCGGTTTTATGCCAGGGTTGACAGCTCGATTAGGTCCTATGGGATTGTCCACTTCATGGGGGAGGAACCTTTGAATTGCGAAAATGGTGCCTGGGTTGTAACCCGAGACATATAGCCTCAATCCCCAAGTTTTTCCACTCGCCCAGGTTTGGCTATGCCAGGAAGGCATAGTAATAATCACTGGGTTACAGGTGCTTTTGGAGAGCTCGGCAGCACTCGCCCCGGTAAAACAGGAAGTATCTGCAGCATCCCCGTTGGTTTTTGGGCAACCTCTTTTGCCGTTTATCAGCCAGGGCATTTCCTCTGGCAATTTGAGTTTCATCAGTCTGATGTCCTTTGCAATGTATAACGGCTGCCCTTTTTGGCAACCAGATAGCCTCTAGTAAGGAGAGTATTTCTGGTATATTTTTTATTTCCTTTCCTCCCAATGTCAAAAGTCCCCGCTCCTGATATAGTGCCCCATGGACAAGTGCAGTTGCGAAGACCTATCTGCTGTCCGTGTAGATGTTGACAACCTTCCCCTTTCCCCACCTTAGAGCCTGGGTTAGAGCTATCAGTTCGGCCTTCTGGGCCGAAGTCCCATGTCCTAGGGCCTGAGCCCAGATGACCCGGTACACAGTTACCACCGCTGGCCCCGCATACCTGACACCCTCCGAGTCGTAACTGCTCCTGTCTGTATATAATTCTTCATCAGGATTTGGCCAGGGGTTGTCGGTGAGATCAGCCCTCAGGTTCGTGAAAGATCCCAAGATCTCGTGACACTCATGGATGGGCTCGGACGGGTCATCATCCGGAAGAAAGGTGGCGGGGTTAAGAGCCGCTGTTTTTGGAAGCGGATTCTTGGGGGATCCAGTAGTAATACCTGATACTGGGTTATCCGGGCATTTGAGAGCCATCTCTCGGGTGGGCTCCTTAGTAATGTTTCTACTGAATGTGGGGCCACTATGTGTAAGTCCTGTCCCAGAGTTAATTTGGATGCTTCTTTTACTAAAATGGCCATGGCAGCAATGGCTCGGAGGCACTCGTAGATTATACCATCTCAATCTTTATCATCTTTCTTTGTGATTTCATTTATGCCTCCAGCCCTCCTCCCTCTATCATTCTCACGTTCAACTTCATTCAGCATTTTGACATAATTGTATTACAGAATATTATGCTGTCCATTTCTGAGTTTTTATATTCAGTCCTGTTGCACAATCTGTATCCCTTCAGCTCCAATTACCCAATATTTTACCCTGTTTCTATCTCCTGATGGTCTCTGTTACCAACAAAATATTCCAAGTTTATTCACTAATGTCAGTTCATATCAGTGAGACCATATAGTATTTGTCCTTTTGTTTTTGGCTAATCACACTCAGCATAATCTCCTTAAGGTCCATCCATGTTGTTACATACTTCATAACTTTATTCTGTCTTACAACTGCATAATATTCCATCGTATGTATATACCACAGTTTGTTTAGCCACCTGTCTGCTGATGAACATTTTGGCTGTTTCCATCTCTTGGTAATTGTAAACAATG
Source organism: Tamandua tetradactyla (assembly GCF_023851605.1). NCBI lineage: Eukaryota > Metazoa > Chordata > Mammalia > Pilosa > Myrmecophagidae > Tamandua > Tamandua tetradactyla. Next base: position 117,358,668 of record NC_135353.1, read on the forward strand.
CTGCTATAAACATTGGTGTGTAAATGTCCGATTGTGTCCTTGCCCTCATGTCCTTTGAGTAGAGACAGCATATAGATAGGTCCTGTTTTTTAATCCATTCTGCCAGACTATGTTTTTTGATTGGGGAGTTTAATCCATCAACAGTCAGTGTTATTACTACATGCGTAGTACTTTCTTCTACTATTTTGCTTTCTGGATTTTATATGTCATATCTAATTTTCTTTCTTTTTACCTTTACTCGTAGTCTTCCTTTCCTCACTCTTCTGCAAACCTCTCTCTCCTGTCTTTTGTATCTGTCTCTAGTGTTCCCTTTAGTAATTCTTGCAGAGCTAGTCTCTTAGTTACAAATTCTTTCAGTGATTTTTTTGTCTGAAAATGCTTTAATTTCTCCCTCATTTTTGAAGGACAATTTTGCTGGATATAAATTCTTGGTTGGTAGTTTTCCTCTTTTAGTAATTTAAATATATCATCCCACTGTCTTCTTGCCTCCATGGTTTCTGCTGGGAGATGTATGCATAGACTTATTGGGCTTCCCTTGTACGTGATGGATTGCTTTTCTCTTGCTGCCTTCAAGATTCTTTCTTTCTCTTTGACCTCTGACATTCTGATTTGTAAATGTCTTGGAGTATGTCTATTTGGATCTATTGTCTTTGGGGTACACTGCACTTCTTGGATCTGTAATTTTAAGTCTTTCATAAAGGTTGGGAAATTTTCCATGATAATTTCCTCCATTAGTTTTTCTCCTCCTTTTCCCTTCTCTTCTTCTTCTGGGACACCCACAACACGTATATTTGTGTCCTTCATATTGTCTTTCAATTCCCTGAGCCCCTGCCTATATTTTTCCATTTTTTCCCTATATATTAATTTTTCTTGCTGGATTTCAGATTTCCATCCTCCAGCTCAGAAATCCTATATTCTGTCTCTCGAAATCTACCATTGTAGGTTTCCATTGTTTTTTTTCATCTCTTCTACATTGCCTTTCATTCCCATAAGTTCTTGTGATTTGTTTTTTCAGACTTTCAATTTCTTCCTTTTTGTTCATTCCTTGACTTCTTTATATCCTCCCTCAATTCATCGATTTGGTTTTTGATGAGGTTTTTCATGTCTGTTCGTATATTCTGAATTACTTGTTTCAGCTCCTGTGTGTCATTTGAATTGTTGATTTGTTCCTTTGATTGGGCCATATCTTCAATTTTCCTAGTGTGATTTATTATTTTTTGCTGGTGTCTAGGCATTTAATTACCTTAATTAGTTTATTCTGGAGATTGCTTTCTCTTCTTTTACCTAGGGTTTTCTTGCTGGATGAATTTGTTGTCTATCTGTTCTTTGACATTCAGTTTAGCTTTATCTGGACCTCTAGCTTAAGTTTTGTTTAACAGAGGATAATTTTTCAGTTCTTGTTTTCTTGTTTCTTGCCCTGCTTGTATGCTGCCTTCCCCCTCCCGCACTTAGGAGGATCTACTTAGGTATTATAGACCCCACCTGCATTTTCCCCAGACCAAACTGGCCTCCTATCAGAAGGAGTCACCTGCATCGGTTTTCCCTGAGGGTGAGACCCAGCAGGTTGTAAGACTTCCCTGTGAAGTCTCTGGACTCTGTTTTTCTTATCCTGCCCAGTATGTGGTGCTTGTCTGCCTGCAGGTCCCACCAGCATAAGATTATGTGGTAGCTTTCACTTTGGCAGACTCTCCCTGCTGGGGCGTGGTGGAGACAGAGAAGAGGTTGTAGGCTGGTTTTAATGGTTTCAAATTACCAAGCCCTGGGGTCTGAATTTCTTAAGGGAGGGATTCCACCTGGGTTGGGCTTCACCCCTCCCCTGGGGGAAGGCACAAGCTCCAAACGAGCCCTCCAACGAGCTTGTTTCTGCCTATGCCTGGGGCAGTTGCCGCCTGAGAAGCCCTGCTGCTGCACTCAAAGGCAATCAAGTCTTTATGGAAACACAGTCACTAAAACCTGTGTTTCCTTCTTTTTTTCGTCAGCCCTGCCCCCTTGGCACCAGGGCAAAAATGAGCGACCTCCACTTTGACCAGGTTCACCTGAGCTGGGGGCCTATTTTTAGTGGTCAGAATTTGTTAATTAATGCCACAATTGGCGTTTGGTTGGGCTCAGCCCCTGCTGCTGGTAAAGTCTCTTTCCTTTCCCCTGAGGAAAGCAGCCTGTGGTGGAGGGGCGCTGGCCGCCACTTCTTGGGGAACTCACGGTTCTGGGGGGTCTCGCAGCTGGTCCAGCTGGTCCAGACTGGGGTACGCTGTGTGTCCGGTCACTGGCGTGGCCCCAGGAGCTGTTCTGTACTGTTTCTGGTTATTTAGTAGTTGTTCTGGAGGACAAATTAAAATGCACACATTGCTAAGCTGCCATCTTTGCCTGGAAGTCCAGGCTGGGAGAATTTTTTAAACCCTCCAGCAAGCGAGTCCAGGTTAGTTGTCCAGAGAACCCCCCCTCTGGGTCAGTCCATTCAAAAGCAAAGATGGGCTGACTTACCGCGGCTAGGGGAAGCAAAAGGGAGGCATCCTTTAAGTCCAGAACAGTGTAAACCTGATGCCTGGGAAGTCACAGGTTTAAGAGTGTATGTGGGTTAGGCACAGTAGGGTGAATGGTTTCAATTCTTTTGTTTACCTCTCGGAGACCTTGCACTGGCCGGAAATCGTCGGTTCTGGGTTTTTGGACCGGGAGAAGGGGGGTGTTCCAGGCTGAATGGCAGGGGACTAGAATACCTGCCTCCAGGAGTCTTTTGATATGGACCGCAGTGCCTTTTTTAGCCTTTAAGCTAATTGGGTATTGTTGGACTCTGATTGGGGTGGCCATGCTAGTCAGCTGGACAACAATGGGGGGCAGGTGCGCAGCTAATCCTTGTAGGTTAGTTTCTGCCCATACACCTGGTATTTTTTCTTTAAATTCCCTCAAATATGGGCCTGGGGCCACCTCTACAGTAAGTAAATTCTCTTCTGATAAGGGGCAAGTGAGGAGGATTGCTGAGGGGTTTGTGTCGAAGGAGAGCTCAGCTGAATCATTTTTGAAAGTGATGGTGGCTTGTAATTTCTGGAGAAGGTCTCTCCCCAAAAGGGGGTACAGACACTCTGGCATTACAAGAAATGAGTGGGTGACAGTTCTTTCCCCAAGGTTAGTGATCCTAGTCTTAGTCCATGGGTAGGACTTTGTTTTTCCCGTTGCTCTCTGTATGGGGACTTTTTCCTTAGATATGGGCCCTTCTGCTTGCTGGAGGAGGGAGAAGGTCGCCCCAGTATCACAAGATATTTTACAGGCTTGCCCCCGATTTCTAAGGGGACCTTGGGTTCCCGGGGTCTCCATGGAATGGAGCCCCATCCCCGTCAATTCGCCTTTTCAACTAGAATGGGGGCTCGTTTCAGTCCTTTAAGTCCTCTTTTATGGAACTCATTTTTCCAATGTCCATTCTCTTTGCAGTAGGCACATTGGTTTGCACCTAAGCCCAACCTTTTTCCCTGGTTTCCCTTTCTTTTTTCAATGGTTTCCTGTCTACCTTTTTGTTTTTCCTGTTCAACCATTGTGGATACTAAAATTTTGGCTATTTTTTTGGACTGCATGGTCCCAGGGTCATCTCTGTTATCAAACGTCTTTTGAGCAATCTCTATCAGTTCAGACAGCACTTTACCCTCAAATCCTTCTAATTTCTGTAAATTTTTTCTTATGTCTGGGGTTGACTGGATGACAAATGCTATATTTACGGCTCACCTATTTTGGGGCACCTCTGGATCTATAGGGGTGTACAAGTGGTATGCCTGCAGGAGGTGCTCAAGGAAATTGGCTGGAGATTTGTCCGGCTTTTGTATAGTTTCGCTTATCCAAGATAAGTTGGTCGGCTTCTTGGCCGCCGCTCAAATCCCCCGGAGCAGAGTCTGTCAATAACGATCGAGAGCCTCCTTACCTCTATCAGTGTTGGGGTCCCATCTGGGACAGATGGAGGGGAACACAGCCTCTAATCGGGTTGATTCAGGAGTAGGTTGACCATCAGGTCCAAGAATTAACTTTTTCGCCTCTCTCCTGGCTCGGTTTCATTTCTCGGGGTTGAAGAGGGCCTGGAGGAGCTGTTGGCAGTCATCCCAGGTGGGCTGGTGGGTAAGAAAGACAGTCTCCAAGAGGGAGATGAGCCCTTGGGGCTATTTAGAGAAAGAAGGATTCTGGTTTTTCCAATGATACAGGTCACTGGAGGAAAAGGGGATATAAACCATGAAAGGTGTGCGGTCGTCCCCCAGGGCAGGGCCCCCCTGCCTCAAGGATAAAATTGGGGCTCCGGAAGAATCCAGTGATTGTGAGCAAGAAGAAAGGTGGTAAGCAGAGCCACTTGTGGTATGGGGGGTAATGAAGGTCACCTCCCGGCTATCAGAGGGGCTGGTTGCCGCCTCTTGGCCATTTCTCCCCTCTGGTCTCAGAGGGGGCGGAGGGGCTGTTGGCGGTGGGGGAGGGTCCATCAAGAGCGGATCCTCTGGTGGTCAATACTGGGACCCCGTTAGTCTTTTCTTTTTGAGAGGTTTTTATGAAGAGGGCTGTTTTGGCTCTGGGGGGGTCTTTCTCTTTTAGACTCCAGGCAAGACCGTAACCACTTGGGTTCTTCTGTTAAAATTTCAATCCAAATGAGTATATAGGGGATTTGGTCAGGGTGGCCTGGATCACCAAAAATCTCCTTTGGACTTTATAAGCCACAGATAAGTCTGTGGTTCCCTCAGGAGGCCACCCAGAACCAAAAGTTGGCCACTCCCGTGAGCAGAATTTTCCCAAGTATAAGGCATTGATAGGGGCTCTGTAGTCTCCAGCCTTCTGCTAAAATTCCTGGAAATGTTTCAAAAAACACTGAAGGGGAGTGCAGACAGTTGAACTTGACTGACCCATGGCAATTATGTCAAGAACGACACAGTGTAACGAGACCAACGAATGAGAGGAGGGACAAAACGAACCAAGACAAACAAAGCCTTATCCCTCATTGATTCCTAACCAGAATCCTGGGCAACGTCTTGCTCCGGGACCTGACCTTGGAAGTAATGCTGCGTCCAGCCTTCCCGAGGTCCCCACTGGATCCGGTAACAGACCTGTACTCACCGGTGAGGTTTCCAGAAACAGGTGACTCCATCAGATTTTGTATAATTTCAGAGGGTCCTGTAGAACCGGCCCGGTTCCTGGTCCTTGCCTGGGGTGGAGGAACGTCTCTCTGAGGCCTTCCCCTAGGCCGGACCTCAGTTCCGGGGCTGATCCCCAGGACCTGTGGTCACCAGATGTCCCGTTAGGGATGATCTCGCTGGGGCCTCCAGATGCTGTTGGGTGCACAGAAAGAGAGACCACACTATTAAAAACTGCAGCCAATTTGGAGTTTTTATTAGCCGGCCAGGACTGTCTCAGAAACTTCCAAGAAGGAAGATTCAGAGAGCAGCCAGAGGTTTTCAAGGTGTGTTTATAAAGGCTAAAATCATGTTGCAGTTTTGCAGTTGCTAGCAAGCAAGTGTGATCATAGAAGCAAAAAAATGCCGTTAGCTGTAACCAAAACACATGCCGTTCTCTCAGTTTCCTAACATTGGTTATTGTTTAACTCTTGGGGACATTCCGCCCCAATGTTGTGGGGACTTTCCCTACTTGGGCGGGATTGATTACTCCTGACTGGGCCTGAGTAATTACTCCTGGCCCTCCACAATACTCAGTATTCATGAGAATGTGGAATAATTTGAGCCCTCATACACTGCGGGTAGAAATACAAAATGGTACAACCCACTGTGAAATAATTTTAGCACCTTGGCAATAGAATTATAAAAAATAAACTCTAGTTAAATTGCAGAAAAGGAACTTAAGGCTCAAGTAAAGCAAGGGAAAGTATATAGAGTGAATGTGAATTTAAACAGAAAACAATTGTATTAGTTTGCTAAAGCTGCTGGAATGCAATATACCAGAAATGGAATGGCTTTATAAAAGGAATTTATTTTGATACAAGTTTACAATTGTTAAGGCCCTCAAAATGTCCACATTAAGGCACCAACAAGAGGTTACCTTCACTCAGGAAAGACTGATGCCATCCAGAGCACCTCTGTCAGCTGGGCTTTGGCTTGCTTAGCATCTCACGGGAAGGCACGTCGTGACGACTGCTGGGTTCTGCCTGTGTCTAGGCATCTGCTATCTCTGTAGGCCCTCGAAGCTTCCGCAAACGCCTATGTCCCTGTCAGCTCTGAAGCAGCTATTCTCCAAGTGTCTACATCTGAGGTTTCTCCAAAGTGTTTCCCCTTTTAAAGGACTCTAGTAAATTTATCAATACCCACATCTCCATCTATCAAAAGGCCACACACACAATTGGGTGCATCACACCTCCTCGGAGATAATCTAATAAAAAGTTTCCACCCTACAGTACTGAATCAGGATTAAAATAAATGGTTGCCCCCCCCCCAACAAGATTGGATCAGGATTAAAATATAGCTTTTCTGGAGTACATAATATTTTCAAGCCAGCATAACAATATTAAGATAAAAATGACAGGCATAATGAAAATTGCACAGGGGTTCCAAGAATTGTAGGTTCAAAACTCTTCACACCATGGCCTACTAATCTGAATTTGAATAAAACACTTATCATCTTTGATCTTCCTTTTAATAGAGATAACTAAGCAGAGAGGTTTATATATTTCTTTTAACTAAAAGGCGGATAATGAACAGAGAGTTAAAGTTTCTCAATAGTGGAGCAGTATGTAGAGCACGCATCACCTGCTGTGGGAGTCATTCCCGAGAGCCTGTTCTACAGGGCTCTCTTCTGAGTTTGTGGCATCCCCTGGCTCATCCCTGCCATGGCTCTCTTCACTCTTGTTTTGTGATTCTTTCCTCATTTGATGCTGAGCTCTTTCAGAACTATTATCATGTATGAATCCTTCCTGTGCCCCCAGGGCCTCCCGACAGGTGCTCAGAGATGCATTTTTGTCTGAGTGATGAAGACACATGATACTCACTTAATCAAGTTATAGCCATGCTTATACCTGCAATTTGCTTATTGGAAATACTACATTGTAAGGAGCAGGAAATCTGTCTTCACAAACTTTGGTTCTCTTAGACGAGGGGATGGGGTTTGTGCCATTTACCTCACATTTTGCCCATGTGCTGGTCTGAAAATGTTACGTACCCCAGAAAAGCCATGTTCTTCTAATCCATTCTTGTGGGTTCAGATCTGTTGTTGGTGGGATTTTTTGATTAGGGTGTTTCCGTAGATATGTGACCCGTCTAATTCAAGGTGGGTCTTAATCCTTTCCTGAAGCCCTTTGTGAGCCCGTTCTGAGAGAAGCTAAGAAAGAAAATGCTCTGGGGAGAAGCAAGAAGACAGCAGACATCGCCATGTGCCTTCCCATGGGACAGAGGAAACCTGGATGCCAGCTGCCTTTCCTCTGACAAGGTACACTTTCGTTGGTGCCTCAATTTGGACAGTTTCATGACCTGAGAACTGTAGCTTGTAAATTAATAAATACCTTTGTAAAAGCCAATCCATTTCTGGTATATTGCATTACAGCAACTTTTGCAAACTGTGAACAGTCTAGAAGTGTCCACACTCTGGTAAGTGCTGTTTTGGCTAATTCACTGAAATCTTCTATATACAAAAATGGGGAAAATCCCTCAATAAATGCTTTATGAATGAACACAAAACTGCCAATCTGGTTGTTTTAGTTTATAAGTGTGGTCTCTCAGCCTTATAGTAGCAGAATCAAGTGTATGAACCCAGTGATGAGTGAAGGTGTGAAGTTCGGGCGAGTTCTTTCGCTCTCCTCGTTTTCCTCCTGTTTCTGGGCTACCCCATTCCCACTTTTTATTTTCCTTTTGCTGTGTGCCTTCCTTTTATTCTTCCTTTGTACTTCAACTATTTTTCTGTTTATGTGCCTGTCTTCTCCACCAGAGCGTGATATCACTCATGGCAAGTACCATGTGTCACTGGTCTTCTTTGCGGCATCCCAGATATTTCTTGAAATATGATACATGTCAATACATGTCTGTTGAATTAATGTTATGTAATGACCCTGACATGAGAAGTATCTCTTCTCTTTTGAAGTGAGTGTTATAGATTTTATATTTGTAGACACCTTACATACTCTCACTGTTCTGTGCCTGACATTGCAGAGGACCAGCTCTGCCATGGTATCTTGATTACCGTGTATGTAACCATACAGGCCATATTGGCAAGGCTTGGCCACAGTCTGACCTGAGTTTTGGCAGAATATCCTGCAGTTCCTCTGGTAGCAAGAGGAGATAAGCAGCCTCACGAGGAGCTGCCATGACTCCCTGTCTTGCTGGAGACTAACACAAGGTCATTTCTCATGCCCATCCCTAGTTTCAGTTGAGCACGTGACATTCTGCCTTCACCCACCCTAGGGTAGAGTTGTAGGTTACAGAACCGCTTCCTACCTTAAGGTACAGCTGGAAAGTGACCTGTGTCCCTCCAATTGAGGGTTTTACCGTGGGACTAACTTTTGCCGTCTCTTTAAGTCATAAACCGAATCCATTTGAGCTCATTGTCTCCTTCGTAGCTGAACCTGTGGAAACCGACCTAACAACTTCTGTGGTGATCCTTATGCCCTGCTGGCCTCTGCACTGCTCCTTAGGGACTGCTTGACCACTTGACAGACTCTTGTATTCAGTTGTGTAGTACCGCATGGCCAGAATATTGACTTCTTTTCCTTGGAATCACACAGAACAAGGAAACCTGTTTCTGCATACAATACGACTGAGGGCAGTATTGCGAAGCCCTCAGTCATTTACAAACCAGCTTTAGAATCGATGCCATGTGACACCAGCTACATTGTTATTTGTTTAATTAAATTAGTTTCTCGATGAACATTTTTTTTTTAAAATTAACTTTATATCCCTACTTGAAGTTCAAAACTAGTATCACTTGCTAGAGATGTAATTGCAAAGGTAAATGAAATGGAAATTTATTTGAAAATTTAAATGAAAAAAAGCAATTTAACTAAAGAACCAAATCCATTTGTACTTTAATGCCTACTTCATACAGCTCATTTATTCTTCATAAAAGTCATTTAATGTAAATATTATAGTTTCTATTTTAGACATTGGGAAAAGACCCACCATCACACAGCCAGTATGTGTAAGAGCCTGGCCTGAATAATGGCTTGCCATATCCTACAAGGAGACAGATTGGACCCATGTAATTTTGCCTCAGGAAGTTCCCCTAATTCTTTTCCTTTTTCCTCCACCTGGGAACTTTCAGCCAGCTCCACAGCCTAGGGACTCTTAACACATTATGTGACAAAATGGGATATCCTACAACTTAGTCTCACTTTTTGGATCAGAAGTATTTTTAAACCTCTGTAAGAGGGAGCTATAACTGCTGCTTAACCTCTGCCAGTCCCTAAGCAGGGTGGATCCTGGGTAGGGTTCTTTGTTGTAAAACGATTTGGGGGAAGGGGGGCGGTATATAAGGATGCAAATGGGGCCCAGAGATGTAACTTGTGATTGTTAATAGCAATACGGGTATTGATATATAAGGGGCATAAGGCTGGAATCAGCCAGCTGGAAGGGGTTCCGAAGGAGAACTGGTGACTACCAGGACAACAGAAGACTTTGTAGAGGAAAACAGATTTGTGGCTGCATCCTCTCCACCTCTGAAAACCTGATGAAAGAAGTTTTCGCAAGGATGTTGTGTCAGTTGTCCATGGGGTTTGTGACCTCATTTCTTTACTCTGCCTCCCCCACAAACTTACTGAAATGGGTTAATCTTCTAGTCATATTATTTATATCTCAACAAAATGTTCATAACATTTTAATAAAATATTTTTGTTTCTCTAGCAATGATTTCATCTGAGACACCATGTGAAGCCCACGTGCCCAATTTTGGGAAACACTTCAAGGAAGAATGTCAATAATATGTGTAATACTTTAAATCTTCATACAAATATCAGATTCTCATTAAAACACACCATTAGGTCTTCTGTATCCAACACTTACAGAAGCTTTATTTTGAGAAAAGAGTAAGGCCTTTGAACTAGAACTTGAAGCCCCAATCTGCTTCGTGCTTGTAAATTTTGTCAAAACTCTGACTTACCTTCTCTGTGAGTAGTAAGTTAGGTAATGCATGTTAGAATGTAGCACAGAGAAGTGGCAAACAGATCTTACACATCCAATAGGTATCTTCATTGAAGAGCTCAATGAATGGAGCTATTTTTATAATTGTACACAGCTCTAGGGTTAGTCATCCATCAGGACCATTTAGCAAAGACCAACATTGTTCTAGTTTGCTAGCTGCCGAATGCAGCACACCAGAGACGGATTGACTTTTAATAAAAGGGGATTTATTTTGTTGGTTCTTCAGAGGAAAGGCAGCTAACTTTCCACTGAGGTTCTTTCTTACGTGGAAGGCACAAGATGGTCTCTGCTGGTCTTCTCTCCAGGCCCCTGGGTTCCGACAACTTTCCCTGGGGTGACTTCTTTCTGCATCTCCAAAGGCCTGGGCTGAGCTGCTGGTGCTGAGATGAGGAATGCTGAGCTGCTTAGGCTGTGCTACATTGTGTTCTCTCATTTAAGCACCAGCCAATTAAGTCGAATGTCACTCATTGCAGCAGACACGCCTCCTAGCTGACTGCAGATGTAATTGGCAACAGATGAGGTTCACATACTGTTGGCTTAGGTCCACAGCAACAAGACTAGGTATGCTCATCTGGCCAAGTTGACAACTGAATCCAACTAACACAAGCATTCTCTATGCAAATTAACAGAGCAGTTACATTTAACTTTCTCTTACAGAAACTTGATACCAAGAAAGAAAAAGGAGCAGGTAGCTTTCTCAGTGACAGCATCATTAGAGGCATCTTCCAGGCAAGATGTTTGTCTTACAATGTTTGAAGGGATGGTGTCATGGTCAGGGACATGTGTCAACTTGGCCAAGTTGTGGTACTGTGTGGTTGGGCAAGTGCTGGCATGTCTGTTGCAATGAGGACATTTCATAGAATTAGATCATGATCACGTCAGCTGCGTCCACAGCTGATTCCATTTGTAATCAGCCAAAGGGGAGTGTCTTCTGCAATGAGTAATACTTAATCTAATCAGGGAAGCCTTTTAAGAAGGCTTTGGAAGAGACAGGCTCTATTCCTGCTTCGGCTGGCGAGCCTCTCCTGTGGAGTTCGTCCAGACCCTCCATCGGAGTCGTCGGCTTCACAGCCTGCCCTGCACAGTTTGTACTCTGCATTCCCGTGGTCACGTGAGACACTTTTATAAATTTTATATTTGCGAGTGTTCCCCATTGATTCTGTTTCTCTAGAGACCCCTAACTAATACAGATTGTAACCTGGAACTTCGCCTTCTGTTACTGCCGTTTAGGTGGGATCCAATTCTAGAGAGAGAAGCAATCAAGGACCAGCTGGTCATGGGAAAGCCTAGCTCTACATTACTCACAGCACTGTAGAGATTTCAGTTAGAGAATACAAGAAGAGGCTTTATATCCCAATTCATTTTATGAAGCTGGTGTAATCTTGATACCAAAGGCCAACAAAAAGAGTACATGAAATAAAAATGTATACATGAGGATATATATAGAAGTCCTAAAACAAATATTAGGGAAGAAGATATTCTATGATACAATTTGTTTACTCTGAGAATGCAAGATTGGTCTAAACGTAAAAACTTACTAATGTAATTTACGTTGACACATTAATGAAGTAAAAATACTATGATCATTTCAATAGTGTAGTATGAGTGTTTGATGAAATTCAACATATATTCAAGTTAAGATTCTCAGGAAACTAGGAATTGAATAGACTTCCCTTCTCTGATAAACTGGATCTGTTTTTTAAAAAAGCACAGTAAAAATGGTGTAATGTTGAAAATTTTCCATTTACAATCAGGTATAAGACAAGATGCCCAGTATCACCAGTTCTAATCAACACTGTACAGAGTGGGTCTGTCCAATTTTGTAACATGAGAAAAGCAAAAGACAAAATACTTAGAACAGCAGAAACAAAACCCTACAATTTAAAAATGATATGGTCCTGTATGTTGAACATCAAAAAGGATCTACAGAAAAACATTTGGTATTAATAAACAACTTCAGCATGATGCTGGACAGAAAGTTAGTATGGAAACATTATATCTCTATATACTAGCCTAACTAGAATACAAAAATTTCAAAAATCAATGCAATTTTCAATAGCACAAAACACCTAAAAATAAATTTTACAAAATATGTGCAAGGCTTTTGCAGAGAAAAGTGTCAATCTTTATTTTGAGATTTCCAACATTTGCATTTCTAACATAAGAACAGCAGCTTGTATGGTTTCACCTTGTCTTCTCAAATTTAAGGCTGCCCTTCACCTGTAATATAAACATAGTTGGGAACGTTACTTAGGCACACTTTATCAAGATGATACTAAAGATGTACAACGAACACTAGAGCTTTGGTTTTTATAAAATGAACAAAAATTATGATTTTAAAGGTGATCCTCTGGCTTTTACTTCCAGTTAAACCTCTGTAAAGCCTTTGGAGGTAGCCTTTCAGGTATGTTAAACATTTTTAGAAAACACATAACTCTTTCTGACGGTAAAAGAAATTGCTGAAGTTCAGAAGATGATATCAAGCATATTTATTTCAAGGTGATTTTCAGTAGAAGGCAAAAATTGGGTATACTTTTCGTAACAATCCATCTAAACAAAAACTCTACTAAAAAAGACATATTTTAAAGTATTATTTAAATGTTTTGACTTGAAATAACATTCTGGATAGAAGACTGCTAAAGTAATTATGTCAAACTTGAAACTGCTTAAATGAAGAAAATAGAAAAGCCAGGATTACATTTGTTTTGTCTTTATCGTGGAAAAGTGCAATAATGTTTCTTGGGGCTACTTTATCCCTTATATGTTTACTTTAAGTATGGTAACCATTTATCCATTTTTGTGTTTTACTTGTGAAATTATAAATTAAATTCCTTTCACACCCTCAAATGTGTTTGTATAATAAATTACATGGTCACATTAGATTTAAACTATTATTACAATAGATGACATCAAAATATGAAGGAAAAATAGTACCTTTATTCAGTCTGGCAAGAAGAAAGGAAGGAAAAAAAGGAGGCAACAAGGGAAGAAGGAAAGAAGGGAGAAAAGAGAAAATAGAAACCTGGATAAAACAATTATAAAGATATATAGATTAACTTTTGCTTCTAAAAGATAAGTGTCTTTGAGAGACAACACTGACAATTTTTCAAAGTCCCTCTATGGTATTTGTAATGTTTAGATGTTCAGTTATTAGTAGGTTATTATGTCAACTAATGTATGTTTTCTAGCATATTAGCCATTTCATCAAGATTATGAAAATGTTAGACTTCAAGAATATATTCCCTTTTAATTATATGATAGGCTCAATATCTATTAGTGTCTTGTTCATATTTATTATTGTGTATACTTGGTCTTTGTTCATTGTCTTCAAGATTACATGAACTCGTGCATCCTCTAGTCATAGATCCCTTTTAAAAAGAGAAATCTCTTTGAACTAGTTATTAGTTGGGCTATTTTCCTTTTCCTAATAAGTCATACCTATCTGTTATTAAGTACCCCTTTCCTTTACTCTTATTTTATTCAGTAGCTCTATGTTTTCTTATTTTCTCTTATACTGGATACTCAAAAAAGTATCTTTTTCTTTTTTAAAGTAACCTACGTATGATCTTGAGATGAGTACATTTTAATGATGGTCAGGATATTCCTGAAAGTAGCCTGAACAGTATTTTTTTAATCTAAATATTGTAATGGAATGGTTCAGGAATGGTGTGAAAACTTTAGAAGGCTAATTGAAGGCAATTTCTTTCCTAAACTTCACGTGCTTCCTTTACATTCAGAATCTGTGTAATTAATGATCTGGAATTTGGAAAACACCTATGTAAAACAAACTTAGGTTGATGACTCAGGAAGTACTACCGTTATAATCACTGAACTTCAAATGCTATCAATTAATATCTCAAGGCAGAAACTTAAAATAAGCACCTTTTAGTATTTTTAAAGCTGTCCCCATTTTTGCTAGAAATAGTTACTCTATATGACTGTGGGGACAGGGGACATCTTTAGAAATTGTATCTCATGCTCACGTTGCGCATCAATGACTCCCATGAACTGTTCCTACTTAGTAAGCCACAGAAACGGTAAATTACACCTCTCTTGTTATTTTATTATTCAGTTATTCAACCTTCACTTAAGGAAGAAATCAATACGCAATTATTCTTTAAGAGCTAGAAGAATTAAGAAATTGACAGAATCTAAGAATACATATTCAAGCCTCCATACAGAAAACCACTATCAAGCAGGGTGTAAGTTCATTTTATTAGTAGCAATGAAACCCAATTCAGATGCTGTAATTTGATCCAAGCTAGGGTTTGATGGTTTATGATAAACAAATCATGCAAAGCAGATTATATCTGTAGCATATTCAACAGAACCAGAAAATGATTTTAATGTATCTGTTTTGAACTCAGTATTTCTATAAGAGCAAATATATGTTTAGAAGTTAAGGGATTTGCCCACAGTCACACAAATTATGTTAGAGCTGTGACCAGAACCTTCTTCAGTGCTTCAGCATATATCATACAGACTGATGTTTATTGATGACAACTGTATCATGTAATTGTTAAAAACAGACTTTTATAAAAGTATCTGAAAATTACTAGCTGTGGTTAAGCACTTATACTTAAAAGTAAGAAAATGCTTTCATAGTTTATAATCCCATATAGGTTTGACCCACTTTATTTCCATATCGGATAGTCTGTAAGTCAGGCATTTGGGGTCTGAACTACCTTTCAAAGAATCCTTACATTTGTACTCTGTTATTAAAGCAGCAGTAATATTTCCTCTATATTATTCGTGATATAATATTGTGGAAAACAGAGACCAACTCATTTGCACTCTTAATGGATACCATACCTGGTTCCGGCATTTTAACAGGTTCCAGATATGTTACAATATCTCCCTCGATGTCTGGACCGTCTCCACCTTCACCCCAAGTCTCTGGTTGAGTCAGTTCCTGGAGTTCATCTTCCAGGTCACACTCTTAAAAAACAAGGTTGTCAATTTAAACAGCAAAACATGAAACACAAATATTTGTTCAGTCCCTCAGTGCTATGAAATACAAGCCCACGGGCTAGTGTGGTAAGAGATGCGATTCATTAAAATCCCAAAAACATTTTAGGAGTCTGTTGCTTAAAAAAAGGGAGAGCAAGATGTTTCAAATTTTACTCTTCTCCTGTCTCAAGACTGCCCCCAGACAACTCAGATGCCCCTTTTGTATTTATCAAATTCAAACAGTGGTTTATTTGAATCTCTTACTAGAATGTGAGCTAAAGGCAGAAATAACCTCTTATTATTATTTATACCCCTAGATCTTAGCATATTACATGGCATGAGCAAGCACCAGTAAGTGTTGAGTGATAAAAAGTCTTTATAAAAATACATTTAAAAAGCCACATTGATCAAGCTTTCACAAAACAAGGACCATCTGATTTTGAAAAAACATCAGTGTCAGGCAAGAAAATAAAACACTGAAGGTCCAGAGTAGAGGAGACTAAATAGACATGTTATCTAAAGGCATCTATCTATCTTTGTAAAGATATATGTCTATTCATGTATGAAGACAATAACTGGGACAACTGGGTATATTTGAAAACAAACTTTAAATTAAATGGTTTCACTTTCTCATTCTAATTTTCCTGAATTTGATAATTATATAGTGGTTAATCAAAGAAATATTTTTTCCTTGTTTTTAGGGTACAAACACACCTAAGGTAAAGGGTCATAATATCTAAAACTTAATCTAAATGATTCAGTATTAAAAATAATAAATACAATATTGATAAATTTGTATATAAACATATATGATACATATTTTTATCTGTCTATCTCTCTGAACGCACACTCTCATGCAGGCCCAGGTACAGCAAGGCAGGAGGGGGGAAGAGAAAGGAAGGCCGACAGGGGATATGAAACCAACTGGTAAAAAAGCGATTAACAAATGATGAATCTAGGTTAAACAGTACATGAGAGTTAATGGTACTATTGTTGTAACTTTTCAGTAAAGTTCAGTTTTTTCAAAACAAAAGTAAATGTAAAAAAACATGTAAGTTAGATTGTGGTTCAGGAAGACAAGTGTTATTTTCACAATCATTAAAAGTAGGAATGGAATTCATATATTTATTTTCCTGTATTATGAAACATTCACTCTAAATAATCTAAAGGTAAACCACAATACATCCACATTTTCTTTTTTTATAATTTATCCTACTGTGTTAAGAACAGTGAGAAATCAGCCAATAAGAAATCTGGAATTTACACCAGGGATAGGATTTTAATTAGCTTTAAAGTGTAATTTTCTATAAAAGTAGCTGAATAGATTTGCTGACCTATGACAAATCTTATAGTGACGACCTATCTTCTACTGGGGTAACCAGAAACTTATTTGATTAAAATTTATGTGTAACTTACCATCAATGAATCTCACATTGAATGAAATACCAAAGTAACAACGGAATTTTTCTTCTTCTTTGCGTGGGCAGGAACCGGGAAACCAACCCGGGTCTCTGGCATGGTAGGCAAGTACTCTGCCTGGGAGCCAACGTGGCCCGCCCCAAAAGACTTTTTGTGAGTAAAAGCAAAATTGCTATCTGATAGTGAGAAGAAAAGTGGGGGTGGAAATAAATCAATGGGCACTGCTGCAGTGAAATCTTCTAAACCCGTTAATACCGAATCACTAAAGTAATCCATAACCTGAGCTATGAAAATGTTTTGTTTAAAAACACCAGGACTGGAAAGAACTTTCTGTTTCATGATAATTCTATGTTAATTTTCCCATTTCTCTAACCATAAAGGGATGTAAGCATTTTTAAGAAGCCACTTAAAAAAGTCATACTAAACCTGCTACCTATATGCTAGTATCCCGGATTATCAAGCTTTTAACCAAATTCACCATCTAAAAATTATCAATCAAAGGAAATGGTGGTTACCATTAATTGAGTTCATTTCTGGAGCCTCTAACATGTTACACTGAATCAGACTTATTCCTGTGCCACTACTGAGCTACATTACTGCACAGACATTTGAGTATTAAGCATTTTAAGAAAATTATTCATTTTTTCTTACAGTCACATGTAGCAAGAAGAGCTCAAAGACTGGAATGAAATACAAATTCTGTCTCCAGTGCTCTTTGTGAAGACAGAATCCCTGAGCCTCAGTCTTCTCATTTATAAAATGGGGTTGACATGCCTATGCAACCAGGCTTTACTAAAGGTTTTATAATATGTTGATTTGACACCCTACATATATTAGTATGAGTAAGAGTTGCTTAAGCTTTGGATACAATAACTAATAGGGCCATACACATTCAAGGATGCCAAATCTGACTAGGGGAATGATATACCATTTTATGACTAAAATTAAACACAGCTTCCTTGGATTTGCTAATATAGAGGTCTGGCAAGTTTTCAGGAACATGAACCAGGTCTGGAACAAAAGGAGAAATTCATTACCGCAAGTAACTTCACGAAACTGCAAACTATACTTTCTTCACATTCACAGCCCATTTCCAGGCAATGTTAGAGATCCCTACCCAATGATTTCTTGCCCCTTACTGGTATGTTATAATGCATGATGTACACACACACCCCTCCCCCGATAGGCATTCTTCTTCCCCCTCACATCACCTTGGGATGCATCGACTCTTTCATCTTCTACTTCCTGACCAGGAGGAATATCCTGGCTTTGGGCTGGTGGCTCATCATGCTCAGGTTGTTCATCATCGGGTTGATCGGCCTAGGGGGTGTGTGTACAAATAACAAGTTTCGTCATTAATACATATCCATAATATGCACACATATAACACATGTATATATTCAACCAACATATGTATTCAATCACAAATAAGTCTCAAGACATTTTTCCAACATGATTCCATATATTCATTCTTAAAAAGTGACTCTCTCCACAGAGAGGCTATGTCAAGCATTTGGAAGCTATTTTAATATACGCTGGGATGGACGTGTGCATCTGTTTTTAATAAGCATGACCAGGAAGTCATAGGACGTCTTTATGGGGAGCATACAGCATCACCATCCAGACAATAAGATGGAACCATCTTGCATCATGTTTCTATCATGAGCTTCAATAACCACCTGTTCTCAGCATGAAAGACCTTTATACGAGTATGTTTATTTAACACCATCCTCCCCCAAATAAAGGTTTTGCTAGTAGAAATGTTAAAACACTCACAACTTCAACTTCAGTTGGCTGCTCAAATTCTTGACCATCCCACTTTTCTTCAGATTGGGGGATGGATACGGATTGTCCACTCATCTTTCCAACTCTAAGTAGCAAACTGTGATTTGGAAAACACACTTCAGGGGATAGGTCTGTATCTTTTAAAACCCCCAAACATTTCCCAGTGTCATGATAAGCACGCATACTTTGCGGTCACACCAAATACGGCACGTGTCCCTGTCGTGACCAAGCCGGCAGAGCAATCACCCTAAAGCACATGGTAATAGGCACAGGCCTTTGCACGAGAGAAATCCATTGGTTTCAGAAATGGATTTCCCATGATGAAGACATTTAGTAAAATACCACCCGAGAATAGAAACTTAAGTGTAATATTACCAATTCTGGCATATGCCCAATGACTAGGCTCTTCCCCCCTTTGTCACTCTTCTATCCCCTCAGGAGTCATTTGGATCGGAACACACGGCCGCACGTCCTCGCTTACATATGGACTCGGGCTGTCTCCGCGCTACGCTGGCAGCACTGGGCAGCCGAGATGAACCGCGGCCGTTTCCTCACGAGGCAGCACGGCCTGCACAGTCCACACCTCAGGGACGGGACGCGGTGCCGACTCACGGCCTTCCCGCTCTTTCTCGACTGCCGCCCCCGCCCCCTCCTCAGGGACCCAGTGTGGACGCCAGAAGCTCGCCCCTGCGGCAGTTGCAGGTGCCTCGCGGCTCAGAAAACTCAAACAGCGTCCCCAAGATCCGCCCCGCTTCCACTAACCCCCTCCAGCCTGCGGCCCTCATCCCAGGCTCCGGGCCCCACCACGACGCCAACGGTCATGGCGGCCGCGCCACTCGCGAGGAGACACACGACGACCGTCGACGACCTTCCTCCTCCGAGGCCAAATGATCGCGCCGCCGGGACCCGCCCCAACCCCGCTGGCTGCCCCTCGCTCTCGTTCCCGCTTCAACTCGTGGAGGACCGCCGTGGACACCTACCCGCTAACTCTCAAGCCGGGAGAAGAAAGCAGGACGGTAGCTATCCTAGCTCCGACCACACCGCTCTGCGCTGGGATAACGGGCCAAGCTCGGCAAAGAGCATGCGCACTGAGCCCGCGCGCGTCACTGGGCGATCGTTTCCCGCCACTGCGGATCCGGATGTGGCGTCTCCTGAGGCCTGACAGGGACTGGCCGGGCTTGTCTCTTGTCACCGCACAACCCAGCTGCTGGTGGCGGGAACGTTGGGGTCGGAGGAGAAGATGCCTCTCAGAAAGCCCTGACCTGCTGGGACAGAAATTTTTTAAAAATATTTTTATTGACAAACAACACACAACACAAACTTTCTTAACGTACCAACGTTCCATACATGGTGTACAATCAATGGCTCCCAATATCACACAGTAGTATATTCATCACCATGATAATTTTTGAGAACATTTGCACCACTCCAGAAAAATAAATAAAAAGAGGAAAAAATGCTTACCTATCATATGTCGTTACTCCTCCCTCTCATTGACTGCTAGTATTTCCATCTACCCAATATATTTTAACCTTTAGAAGTATAAATTTTTAACTAAATGAATCATTTTGTTAAAAGATGATTCATCTCTGGTGTGTTGCATCCTGGCAGCTTTAGCAAACTTAAATACCACCAAACTTTTTCATCGCAGTTCCACCATTTATAGTCCCATTAACAGTGTCGGAAGCTTCATAGTTCTCCACATCTTCATTAACACTTGTAAATTTGCATTAAAAAAAATAGCCACCTAGTGGATGCTGGAGTGGTATGTCATTGATTTGCTTTTCCCTGAAAGCTAATGATGCTGAGCATCTTTTCACATCCATATTGGCCATTTGTGTACCATCTATGGAAAGATGTCTGTTCAAGTCCTTTGCCCATGTTTTAATTATCTAGTTTTTCTTTTGATTGTTGAGTTGTAGGAGTTCTTTATATATCTTGGACATTAAATTCTTATTAGACATACGATTTCAAATGCTTCTTTCATTCTGAATGTTGTCTTTTTGCTTTGTTGATAATGCCCTTTAGTACACAGAAGTTTAAATTTTGATGAAGTCCCATTTTTCTTTCGTTGCTCACACTTTTGATGTCATGTCTAAGATTCCATTGTATAATAATAGGTTCTGAAGTGTTTTCCTCAAAGGATTTTATTGTATTGCCTCTTATATTTACACCATTGATCCATTTTTAGTTTATTTTTATATATCATGAGATGTATGTGGTTTGCCAAGCCCCAATCAAAATCATTCCTGCTAACCCTTATAAACACCTAGGGCTTTCAGTGAGATTCAACAAGGCTCCATGTACTAGGGTCACTTTCCAGAAACCTACAACCTCCAGATGGGTCCCTGGACCAAGTAACTCCTGAAACCCAGAGGGCCCAGCCTCTCCAGAACATCAGCTAGTTCCATCCCCCTACCCCATATTATCAATAGCCCCTTCCCACATGAAAAAGTTAAAATGGGCATAGCCCAAATACCACTCAAGAGTGGGAGAAAGCTCAAAAGAAGGTGGAGTTGTAACAGAGGAGATAGGATTTAACAAATGAGTATGACCGCTGAATCATTATATTGGCATTTCTTTTCGTCTCCAG
This sequence comes from Tamandua tetradactyla, assembly GCF_023851605.1. Taxonomy (NCBI): domain Eukaryota; kingdom Metazoa; phylum Chordata; class Mammalia; order Pilosa; family Myrmecophagidae; genus Tamandua; species Tamandua tetradactyla. Next base: position 117,379,503 of record NC_135353.1, read on the forward strand.
GGTCTTGGAGCAGCTAGAAGGAAAATCCTAAAACTGTGGAACTGTAACCCATACCAAATACTGAAATATAGTCTATATCTAATTGTTACAGTGGATTTTGAAATTTATTGCTTTTTTGTATATATGTTATTTTTCACAATAAAAAAGAAAAAGATTTAAAAATAAAATGAAATTTTTTTTTTTAAAAAAGACCTAGGCATCAAAATTTATTCCTCTGCATGTCAATTTCCAGTTGTCCCATCACCATTGTTGTAGAAACTGTGTTTCTTCCTTGAAGTAGACTTGGCATCCTTGTTAAATATCAACTGGCAGGGGAAGGGAGGGAGGAAACGGCTTGGGGGAGGGAAGTCCCTGGTTGGGGGGCGCTGGGATTGTGACCTGCCCGGGAAGGGAGCAGCGGGAGGTGCGGAGGCCCCCGCCTGGCCCCTCGGTGGGATATGCTGCTGTGGGCCCAGGAGGTGCGGGCAGCCGAACAGGCTTGCTGAGTGTAAATGCTGCTGCTGTCCCGGGCATCGGGGCCAGGTTACGATGGAAATCCTTTTCGTAAATACATTTAATGTAGGAAGGATTATTTTATGATATGGATTCATTACACCAAAATACCAGTGTGCGAAAGAGTAGTCTCTCGTGAGGGCTGTTTTTTATGCCTAGATTTTCACGCCTATGGGAGACATTTCCACCTTGGAATGAAGAGGGACACTTCCCTTTTCAGTGATGAATTTAAAGTAGAAACATGAAATAAACTACTTGATTAGGACACCTTTCATAGTTGCAGTGGACATAGTGATGGCGAAGAAGGAAGTTTTAGCCATGTGTCTGTCACTGATGGAAGACTTGACGGATGCGTCCAGACTGTGGTGGCACATTTTATGTTGAGCCAGCAGAGACATATATTAAAGACTGAACCTGGCCATTGCGTACTGCCATTTATCTTGACGAAGACATCAGCTATCCTCATAAACATGGTTTACAGGGTCAGTACAGATCATTCAGTATTTGCAAAGATGAGGAAGTACCAAATGAATGGTGTAGAGGAGCAAAACAGAAACCTCAAGATGAACACCCTGCTAACGGGTAGGACTAGCAAGGGGAAAAAGTGCAACCCAAGCTGAAAGATACACCTGTCAACTTTATATTCAGACTGATCATCCGACTGGTGTCTGTTCTTTAAACATTACGGAACACGAGAGGCTGGGATTGCCCAGATATCCAGTCATGTCAAAGTGATGGATACAATTTACCAGATTGCCAGCTTCTCCAGAATCCATACCATCAAGTTTATGGTGAACCAAATAAGAATCAATACAACTATTGATGAGAAGGATCCTACAAATCCTTCCCCTTTTCCAGGGTGGAGAAGTTTCTGGAACTGAATGCTGAACAGAATCATGAGGACTATTGTTTGGTCTATGTCTGCACAGACCGAGATTTTTTTAAATTTAAAAAATTTTTATGAACAAAACCAATCAACATACAATATGAACATTCTTTTTTCATCACATAGTTGTATATTCCTCACCATGATCATTTCTTAGAACATTTGCATCAATTCAGAAAAAGAAATAAAAAGAAAACAGAAAAAAAAATTCATACATAGCATTCCCCTTACCCCTCCCTTTCATTGATCAGTAGCATTTCAACTACTAAATTTATTTTAACATTTGTTCCCCCTATTATTTATTTTTATTCCACATGTTCTACTCGTCTGTTGACAAGGTAGTTAAAAGGAGCATCAGACACAAGGTTTTCACAATCACACAGTCACATTGTGAGAGCTATATCATCATTCAGTCATCATCAAGATACCTGGCTACTGGAACACAGCTCTACAGTTTCAGGCAGTTCCCTCCAGCCTCTCGGTTACATCTTGAATAACAGGGTGATAGCTACTTAGTGCGTAAGAATAACCTCCAGGATAACCTCTCAACTCTGTTTGGAATCTCTCAGCCATTGACACTTTATTTTGTCTCATTTCTCTCTTTCCCATTTTGGTCGAGAAGGTTTTCTCAATCCCTTGGTGCTGAGTCTCAGCCCATTCTAGGATCTCTGTCCCACGTTCCCAGGAAGATCCACACCCCCGGGAGTCATGTCCCACATAGACGGGGGAGGGTGGTGAGTTTGCTTGTAGTGTTGGCTGAGAGAGAGGCTACATCTGAGGAACGAGGAGGATGTCTTGGGGGTGGCTCTTAGGCCTAATTTTAAGTAGGCTTAGTCTATCCTTTGCAGGGTTAAATTTCATATGAACAAACCCCAAGTTTGGTGCCTCATCCTATTGCTTTGGTTGTCTCCTCTGCTTGTGAGAATATCAAGAATTCTCCAGTTGGTGAAGTTGAATTTTCCCCATTTCTCACCATTCCCCAAAGGGGACTTTGCAAATGCTTTTTCATTCACTGTTCAAATCCTTCTGGGATTTATCAAGGCATCACTCTGGACAAACTTACAAAATCTCATGCCCTACTCAAGGTTCCATGTACTTATGGTGTTCAATGAAGCTGTCCACATAAGTTACATTAGGAAATCCACTAGTCAAAATATAAATTTTATACCAAATAAATATTTTTTTGCTTTAGTCTCACACATAAGTTAAAAACTTAAAATCTATAATTACCATGGGATGGAAATTTGAATATGCATTTTTATATATGTTTAAGTGATCATTTCACTCTCTGCTTCTTCTATTTTTTGGTCATGGTTTCCATGACCTTGCCCACTCCCAGGAAAAAATTAAAACATTCATGTCTTGTAAAATTTTTACTTTTTTGGTTTCATTATCGTACATTTAAATCTCTGAACTACTAACAATATGTGTGTGGTCCTTCAGTCAGTATTCTTCAGAAATATCGATTTTTGTTCTAGAATCTTAACTTACCGAAAAAGATGAATTCGCTTATCATATAACAGCATTACTTGAATTATCAGCTAAGCAACCCGTTGATAAGACAAAGCTGTCTTTTTTATATACCGCTGTTAGGGAGAGCTCTTCCTAGACAGATTTTAGTAGCATTTAGAGATGAAGGGGTAGGAATACTTTTTTTTCTAGATTTTGAAGTATAATAGAAAGCAGGTTTCTCAGGGTGGGACTGTGTGGTTAGTGTTGTGTAAAGATCATGATATAACAGTTTAGGATTGGTGAACACAGCAAGGCAAGGTGTGTTGGTTTGAAAGGATGTATGTCCCCTAGAAAAGCCATGTTTTATCTAAATCCCATCTTATAAAGGCAGAATAATCCCTATTCAATACTGTATGTTTGAAACTGTAATCAGATCATCTCCCTGGAGATGTGATTTAATCAAGAGTGGTTGTAAAGCTGGATTAGCTGGAGATGTGTCTCCACCCATTTGGATGGATCTTGATAAATTTCTGGACTCCTCTTAAAGAGGGAACATTTTAGAGAATGGAAGAGATTCAAAAAGAGCAGAGAAGAACAACATAGCCACGAGAAGCAGAGCCCACAAGCCAGTGACCTTTGGAGATGAAGAAAGAAAATGCCTCCCAGGGAGCTTCATGAAACAGGAGGCCAAGAGAAGCAGCTCCAGATGACACCATGTTCGCCATGTGCCCTTCCAGATGAGAGAGGAACCCTGACCGTGTTCACCATGTGCCTTTCCACTTGAGAGAGAAACCTGGAACTTCATCAGCCTTCTTGAACCAGGGTATCTTTCCCTGGATGCCTTAGATTGGACATTTCTATAGACTTGTTTTAATTCGGATATTTGCTTGGCCTTAGAACTGTAAACTAGCAACTTATTAAATTCCCCCTTTTAAAAGCCATTCTGTTTCTGGTATATTGCGTTCCGGCAGCTAGCAAACTAGAACATGAGGATTTTGACACAAAGTTTCAAAGAGACTTGACATTGAAAATGTTATTTTGGTCTTTTCATTGATATGTTGGTTGTGGCATGGGGGACAGGGAGGCAGGGCATGGTGGGAGACAGATCTGGGGTACTGTGTCAGAGCGGGGGCCATGTGGGGTCATCGGTGGGAGGTGTGGTCAGGAAGCGTGAGGGTGTGGTCAGGGCAAGGGTGGTGGGGGTGGGGGCGCAGGCAAGCATGGATGCGCATGTGGAACCCGGGGGTTGGGCTGTGTTACCTCCACCTTCTCCTTAATTCCTTCTCCCAATCTATAGGGATCTTTGGGCAATGCCCATTCTGACCTATTCATGTTGTGAAAGTGTGCCCACACTAAAGGATAAGGGGGATGAAATTAATTGATAATCTTGGAGAGTTTTTGTAATTCTGTGTGAGTCCTGAGATTCAGCATTTATCTGACCTAGGAACCCTCTGGCAATCATATGTTCCAGGAAGGCAAACCTAGTGCATGAAACTGTTTTAGAGTTTAACTTTGAGCCTAAGGTGTTCTTAAGAGTCAACAGGTGTGATGTTGATTGGGGTTTAGCAAACCATGGCAATTAGCACAGTCTAACTGAAATTTGCATAAGAGTAGTCTCCAGAATAGCCTTGTGATTCCACTTGATCTCTCTTGGGCACTGATGCCTTTTATTATTGCACTTATTTTCCCCCTTTCGGTCAGGAAGATGCCATATATCCCACAGTGCCAGGACCAGACTCATCCCTGGGAGTCAGGCCCCACATTGTCAGGGAGATTTTCACCCCTGAATAGCTTGTACCATGTAGGGGGAGGTCAATGATTTTCCTTGCAGAGTTGGGCTTAGAGAGAGAGAGCAACAAAGAGGCTTCCTGGAAGCAACTCTTAGGCCTTGTTATGGGTAATCTGCAGCCTCTCTCCCACAGAAATAAGTTTCATAAGGACAAACCTCAAAATCCAGGGCCTGCATGTTTCTTGAAGATGATTGTATAATGCTATAGCTTTCACAATGTGACTGTGTGATTGTGAAAACCTTGTGTCTGATGCTCCTTTTATCTACCTTGTCAACAGATGAGTAGAACATATGGAATAAAAATAAATAATAGGGGGAACAAATGTTAAAATAAATTTAGTTTGAAATGCTAATGATCCGTGAAAGGGAGAGATAAGGGGTATGGTGTGTATAATTTTTTTTCTGTTTTTGTTTTCTTTCTTTTTCAATGGTCTTTTTATTTCTTTTTCTGAATTGATGCAAATGTTCTAAGAAATGATCATGATGATGAATATGCAGCTATGTGATGATATTGTGAATTACTGAATATATATGTAGAATGGAATGATCATATGTTAAGAATGTGTTTCTTTCTTGTCATAGTGTTAAAAAAAATTAAAATTAATTTAAAAAATTGAAAAAAAAAAAAGCTAGTTGCAGGGCGGGCCACGGTAGCTCAGCAGGCAGAATTCTCGCCTGCCCTGCGGGAGACCCGGGTACAATTCCCGGTGCCTGCCCATGCAAAAAAAAATAAAAATGCTAGTTGCAACACCCGATACTCTCATGACCCAATGTTGGAAAAATATCAGAAAGGTGTGAATTTAATGCCACACAGTTATCTAACAAGAGTGAGCTTATGGACGATATTTGCTGTCTTCTTTCATTTTGTACATATTTTCTAACGTAAAGACAGTTTCCATGGATAAAAAATAAATCCAGGGCTTGGCCTATTTTCTTGGGACTCCCCAAAGGCAGAGAGATACCTGAGGTTTCCCAGATGGGAGAGTTTAATAGTATATATATATTTCCCTTTGGCCCCTCAAGGGACTCTACCAATACTATAAAATTATCAGCTCACCATAGTCTGAGATGTGTCCTGGCATTATATGAAGGTATACAGAATTACAAGGCCTCATTCCCATTCTGGACTCCATGAGTCTGGGTTGTTTAAATGAGCTATCCAGAGAGGTTGATTTAGATTATGTGTTACAGAAAATTTGGATTTTGACAAAATAAACCTCTTTGCCTTTGGTCTCATAGAGTAGCTAAAGGTCTACAGTACATACACTATCATTTTCTACCCTGAATTTTAATTTACCTTGGAACCAGTCAGATTGGCTTCATTGTAAACATTGAGGCCTGATCTCTTTTCTGCTTACTTAAACTGTTATATGTATAGCTATGCTAACTTTCAGGGCTGCAGCCCTCCATTTCTGGATCTTAGGTGTCACAGAGTTACTCAAAGTCACAGAGAAATAACTGCTGATACATATATACCTCAGTCTCAGAATCTAGAATTACATTTACAACTTCAGACTAAATGTGGTTGCTATAAGTGCTTACAATCTAGGCTCCCGTTTTCTTATAAGTATTTTCTGAGAGAGACCTTAGCATATTTGTTCTTTTGTTTCTGGCTTATTTTGGACAAAAAATTGCCCCCCAAGGTTTATCCAGTTCATTGCGTGCCTTTCAATGTCCTTTTTTTTTGTAGCCACACCATATCCCATCATATGAATATATTACCATTTGCCATTGTGCTTCCCAGTCATTCTATCCTTTGGCTCCCTCCATCTTTTGGCCACCCTGGATGATGTCCAAAATGAACAAACCATATCTTACAGTGTCCTCACGTGGTTTTACAATCAGCAGCAATCTCGATTTTAGACAAGTTTCATAATGACGAAGAACCAGCAAACACAACATCACCAAGTATCAAATCAAAATTACCCCTTATCACTTGATGTCAAGCCTTTACCTGGTATGTGGTTTCCAAATGTTTTCTCCCATTCAGTTGCATGCCTCTTCATCTTTTTAACAAAGTCTTTCGAGGCGCAGAAGCTATTGATCTTAAGGAGTTCCCATTTATCTATTTTTTCTTTTGTGCTTGTGCTTTAGGTGTAAATTTTAAGAACTTACCTCCCATTATTAGACCGTAAAGATGTTTTCATGCATTTTCTGCTAGAAATTTTGTGGTATTGGTTCTTACATTTAGACCTTTAATCCATGTGAATTTTTTGTATAGGGTGTAAGGTAGGAATCCTTATTCATTTTTTGGCTATTGATATCCAATACTCCCATGCCCATTTATTGAAGAGACTATTATGACCCAGTTCAGTGGATCTGGAGGCCTTATTGAAGATCAATTACCCACAGATTTGGTGGGCTATCTTTGCACTCTCAATTTGATTGCATTGTTCAGTACTTCTATCTTTGTGTCAGTACCTTGCTGTTTTCACCACTGTGCCTTTATAGTAAGCTTCAAAGTCAGGAAATGATAGTCCTCCCACTTTGCCCTTCTTTTTTAGGCTATCTTTAGCTAGTCAAGGTCTCTTTCATTTCCAAATACATTTGATAACTAACTTTTTCAAGTCTTCAAAGTAAGTTGTTGGGAATTTGATTGCTATTGCATTGTATTTGTAGATCACTTTGGGTAGAACTGATATCTTAACAACAATTCAACCTTTGTATCCATCAGTATGGAATGTTTTTCCATCTATTTAGGTCACTTTTTATTTCTTTTAGCAGTGTTTTGTAATTTTCTGTGTACAAGTCATTCACATCCATCCCTGGTTAGGCATCACATCCATCCTAGATACCAGATTATTTTGGCTGCATTTTGAATTGACTTTTTTCCTTAATTGGCTTCTCAGATAGGTCATCGCTTGTGCATAAAAACATTACCGATTTTTGCACATTAATCCTGCATCCCACCATTTTGATGAATTTGTTTGTTAGCTCAAGTAGCTTTGTCATAGATTTCTCAGGGTTTTCTAAGTATAAGAGCATGTCTTCTGTTAATAATGAAAACTTTACTTCTTCCTTTGCTATTTGGATGCCTTTTACTTCTTTCTTCTGTCTAAACTCCCCGGCTAAGATCTCTAGCACAATGTTGAATAATAGTGGTGGCAATGGACATCTTTATCTCATTCCTAATCTTAAGGGGAATGCTTTCAGTCTCTCACCCTTAAGTATGATGCTGGCGTACACACCTTTTATGATAACAAGAAAGTTTCCAACAATTTCTACCTTTTGAAGTGTTTTTATCAGGAATGGTTTTCAGCATCAATCAAGGTGATCATGTGATTTTTCCCATTCAATTGGTTAATGTCCTGTATTATGCTGATTGATTTTCTTGTGTTGAGTTATCCTGACATTCCTGTTATAGACCCTACTTCATCATGATGTATAATTCTCTTAATGTGTTGTTGGATTTGATTTACTAGTATTTTGTTGAACATTTTTGCATCTATGTTCATTCGGGAGAATGGGCTGTAGCTTTCCTTTCTTGTAGTGCCTTTATCTGTTTTTGCTATTACAGTGATGTCAGCATCATAAAATGAGTTAGGGAGTGTTCCTTTCTCCTCAATTTTTTGGAAGAGTTTGAGCAGGATTGCTGTTAGTTCTTTTTGGAATGTTGATAAGATTCCCCTGTGAAGCCGTCTGGTCCTGGAGATTTCTTTTTGGGAAGATTTTTGATGGCAAATTGAATCTCTTGTAATTGGTTTGTTGAGCTCTGTTTCTTCTTGAGCCAGTATAGGCAGTTCAGATTTTTCTAGGAATTTGCTCATTTCATCTAACTTGTCTAGTTTGTCGGCATATAGTTGTTCATAATATTGTCTTGTGATTTTTAAAATTTCTTCAGGATCCATGGTAATGACTCCCCCATTGCTGATTTTGCTGATTTGCAGCCTCTCTCTTTTTTTCTTTGTTAGTCTAGCTAAGGGTCCACCAATTTATTGATTTTCTCAAAGAACCAACTTTCAGCTTTGTTGATTCTTTCTACTGTTTTATTGTTTTCCAGTTTATGTATTTCTGCTTTAATCTTTGTTATTTCTCTTCTTTTATTTGATTTGGGATTAGTTTGCTGTCCTTTCTTTAAATTCTGCCACTGAACTACCATTACACCGCCCTTATCCTTTAGTTTTTATTTGTCAGCTATATATATTCATTTACTTCTCTCTCTTTTTATTCTTTAAATTACCATTACTGGAATTCTTCAATTCTGTGCCCTCCTCTAAACGTGCCTTTCCTGTCTTTTTTTCAGGTGACAGGACTCCCTTTCGTATTTCACGTAGGGCAGGTTACTTGTTGACTAGCTCTCTCAATCTCTGCTTGTCTTTGAAGATTTCAATCTCACCCTCAATTTTGAAGGATAACTTGGCTGGATAAAGGATTATTTGCTGAAAGCCTTTCTTGTTCAGGCTTTTAAATGTATCATACCACTGCCTGTTTGCTTCCAGCGTGCCAGCTGAGTAGTCCAAAGTCAATTTTATGTGTTTTCCCTGGTAGATACTAGATCACTTCTCTTGTACTGCTTTCAGAACTTTCTGTCTCTCTTCAACATTTGACAGTTTGATTACTATGAGTGTTGGAGTAGGCCCAATTGGATTTATTCTATTCAGAGTTTGTTGGGCTTCTTTGATTTGCACATTTATGTCTCTTACAAGGGTTGCAAAGTTTTCCCCAGTTATTTCTTCAACTACCTTTCCTAGCCCTTTACTCTTCTCTTTTCCTTCTGGGACATCAATGATTCTTATATTTGCATGCTTTCTGTTGTCCATCATTTCCCTAAGATCCAGTACCATTTTTCCATGCCATTTTTTCTGTTGTTTGTTCTAGTTCAATCGCTCTGTCTTCTATCTCATTTACTCTTCCTTCTGCTTCTTCAAATCTCCTATCATGTGTCTCTAGAATATTTCTAATTGGGTCTACTGTATCTTTCATTTCTGTGAACTTTACCATTTTTCTATTTAATCTTTCAAATTCTTCTTTATGCTCTTCCAGTGTCTTCTTGATACACTTTATTTTTTTTTTATGACTATCCTTGAGTAGTTGTTTCATATTGTGTGTCCCATCTGGAGTTTTGGTCATTTGGCTGGATCATTTCTGTTTGGGCCGTCACATGCTTTGTGTTTTCTATTGTGTTCATGGCATTTGATTATCTTAATAAGGTTATTTTTCAAGTTGATTTCCTTCACTCATCTAAAGCTTTGTATTTACTTGAGTTTATATTGATGGTTTCCTTTTGCACTTGGTTTGTCAGTTATCCCCTGACAAAGCAAAGCCATGATGTGATGTAGGGGATACACTTCATCTTGAGGGTCTATAAACAGCTAGGCCAATGTACATGAGTACTTCAGCGGTAAAATGGCCACACAACATGTGGGAGAGCCAGGCTCAATTCTCGACCGATGCACCCCCCCAAAATATCTATTTAATAAAAAATAAAAGAAGAATATAATAAAAATATGAAAACAACAACAGCAGCAACAAAACACACCTCAACAGTAGTAGGTCCCAAAGTCAGAAGGAGACATCTCAACATATATTGGGAATTAACTCAGGCTGTTGCCCACCAGAGGCAGGGAAAATGGAAGGAATAAAAAAATAATAAAATAAAATAAATAAATATAAAATAAGAAATAAAAATAAAGAATCAATAAAATATAAATATGTAAAATATATAAAAATAAAAATAATAAAATTATTCTGCTAGTAAATATATGTATATAAAATATATTTTAAAAAAAGAAGATTGAAAAAATATTAGGAAATAAATGAAAACCTGGGCAGTTTAGGAGTTAGCCTGCCTGCACTTCCCCCCAGGTCCACCCTGCCTGAACTGAAGTGGCTGCTGGAAGATGGTCATGCATAGTGAGGGGGATAGTACTCCTGCCAACGGCAATGGAAAGCTGGTCTTAGCCTGCACCTGGGTGATCAGCTGACCCACAGCACCAGTGCCTGGCAGGTCTGCCAGACACCACACTGGGACTTGCTGTTCTCAGTACCCAGTCAGGCAATCACTCCCAGTGCCCGGAGGCCCAGCCCCAATGCTGTACAACCTGTTCTGCCTCTGGAGTCTTCATGGGTGCTATTGACTATGGGGCTGCTCAGGGAGGTTTCCCCAACCAGCACCTGGGGCAGATTGGAGTGGAGTGATGGTCAGTTACCTGAGATTGACACCTCCTCTCACACTGCAGCCCACTCCTAGTGGAGATCACTGTCTATCTGGCCCACCCCGCTTTCCCAATTCTGAGCCTCCCTTTTTCCTCCCCAAACACACTAGAGGCCTTTGTTTTAGCTAGGGTTCTTTAGAGAAACAGAATCAGCAGGAGATGTAACTATAAAATTGATAATAGTGTCTCATGTAACCATGGGGATGTAGAGTCCAAGGTCTGTAGGGCAGGCTGCAAGCTGGCAGCTCCTAAGAAGGTCCTCAACAAACTCTCAGGAGAGGCTGGCTGGCTGAAGCACACAGAGTGACTGCCTCTTCTGAATCCTCCTTAAATGCCTTCCAGTGATTAGATTAATCATCACTCATTGCAGAAGACACTCCCCTTAGCTGATTACAAATACAATCAGCTGTTGGTGCAGCCAACGTGATCATGACTTAAGTCCATAAAATGTCCTCATAGCAACAGACAGGCCAGCGCTTGCCTGAACAAACACCTGGGCACCACTACCTGGCCAAGTTGACACATGAACCTGATCACGACAGTCCACCCCTTGTCAACTTGGCATTTATACACATCGCTTTAAACCATAGTTAATCTCTAAATAGAAAACAATAACAGACACATTTTTTCCTTGCCTAACAATACTCAACTGTCCTACATACAATTGGAAACACCTTAAATCTCTCCAGAATAGGGTGCAAGTCCTTGGGTAATATTCACTCTTCAACTTGGTATCTTACAACTTAAATACTATAACATGAACAAAACAGCATCACAGTCCTCATTTCTGTAACTGATCATGTGGTCATAGTTAATATTTATCATTACCTTCTTCCACTACCCGTTCCATGTTCCTTTCCCCTCAGCAAGCACGTCAGCTGGCCGTGGTTCTTTGCCTGGTGGGGTGACCCAAACCTTCATTCCTGAAGTGTCAGAGCCATTGGTAGTCTTGCCTGGATTGGGTTGTTGCAGTTTTCCATTGATTTTAATCACAGGGCACGGTAGTACTAGAGACACCCTAGGGGATCGCCTATATTCCAGGAAAACTTGTCCTTACCTCCATTGTGTAGTTGCAGTTCTATTTCCCCCTGATAGTCAGGGTCAATCACCCCAGCCAGTAAAGTAATCCCCTTCTTGGCTTGTTGATCCAGGGGCAAGAGTAGCCCAAAGAGACCGGGTGGCAATCTTAGATCCCAATTCAATGGAATCATTGTTGTTTCTCCTAAAGGAAGCACTCCTGCTTCTGGGACTAAAACCTGTAGACCAGCAGAGCTCAAGGGCACAGGGACAGGAAGCAAAAATTTTCCTAGTGGATCACTAGGGGCAATTGTGAGTGATGCCGCTCCCATTTCCACCCCTTGGTTCCTGGACCCAGGTGTGGTAATTAGAGTCAGTTGTCTACTTGGCCAGGTGAAGGCACCTAGTTCTGTTGCTGTGGACATGAGCCAATGGCAGGTGAACCTCATCTGTTGCTGATTACATCTGCAGTCAGCTAGGAGGTGTGCCTGCTGCAATGAATGATGTTTGACTTAATTGGCTGGTGCTTAAATGAGAGACTCAGTGTAGCACAGCCCAAGCAGCTCGGCATACCTCATCTCAGCACTCGCAGCTCAGCCAGGCCTTTGGAGATGCAGAAAGAAATCACCCCGGGGAAAGTTGTTGGAACCCAGAGGCCTGGAGAGAAGGCCAGCAGAGACCATCCTGTGCCTTCCCATGTAAGAAAGAACCTCAGTGGAAAGTTAGCGGCCTTTCCTCTGAAGCACTAATGAAATAAATCCCCTTTTATCAAAAGCCAATCCATCTCTGGTGTGTTGCATTCTGGCAGCTAGCAAACTAGAACATCCTCTAACTGTTCACTGACAATCAGTTCACCTTATTCTAGATCTCTAGCCTAGCTTATATTTAGCTGATCAGAATTTTTCAGCCCTTGTTTTTCGGATTCTTCCCCTCCCTAAAAGGAATTTATTTGAGATTGCCCTTTTGTGTGCTTGTGTGTGCAACTGTTTCACTCCCCAGTAAAAAGCTGTCTCTGTCCTCTTCCTCCTCAGGGAATGTTCTGTGTTGTTCTGTTTGTTTTTTTTTTTGTCTTTGTTTACTTTAAACAGTTCTTTTGCTACCTCTTGTAATTTTACATGGAGTTCTCATTCCAGGAGGAGGCTTTTTCCAGATAGGATAGATTTTCCCAAACAAGACAGGCCCAGCTCTCAGGAAGGGGGTATAATCTTTATCAAGGTTCCCTGGGGATGAGACCTACAGGATGCCAGTCTTTTCTGTGAGGACTCTTAATTCTGTGCTTTTACTGTACTGTCCAATAGATGGCACTTGTCAGCCTGCTGTTCCCCACAGGTTTCATGTGGTACTTTGCTTTTAATTCTCAGCAGATGCTGTCCCTACCAGGGGTGTGGTTGAGACAGAGGCTGAAGCTGAATGTGGGCTTAACTGTTTCTTTTTTCCAGTTTTGGGGTCTGAATTTTCTAAATAACACTCACAATCTGTGCTGTGCCTTGCCTCCCTCTTTTCTTTTTTGCTGAAAGGAGGATCTGCTCTTCAGCGACCACTCCCATTCCCTGCAGGCTGGAAACTTTACAGAATTCTCATGCAGCCCCCCTTTCCCCTTTCCCAGGAGTGTGTTCGAGACAGGCTGCATTCTGCTTTTTATAGGTTGAGACTCTTGGGTGTTTGAGACAGGCTGGGCTCTGTGTTTTGTCTTGGGCTAAGGGGAAGGCACTGTGTACATTGACTGATACGCATCTGTGGGCACAATGTGTCTGGTAATTCCCAGGCTCCTGCGTGGTGAGACCTTGGGCTGGGGTACTTAGAGTTTCAACTCAACAGCCAGCAGCCAGCCTAGCGGCGCTTTGCTTTTTGCCAGCCAGAAAGACCTGGGTTTGTATTAGGGCATTGATTTGACAATTGGGTCATCCATGTTTCCCAGCCAAAACAGGGCCAGGTACATGTGCAGGGGAAGTAAAACCGTTCTGATGGGCTTGGGAAAGGTTTGGAGAGGATGTGAAAAGCCCTGTAATTCCCTTGCCCTTTCTGACCTGCCCAGAAGGCGGCACTGTTCAGAGACTTAATCTTGCTTAGAAGCAGTTTACTTCATGGAGCCCAGGCCATGTCTGACCAGGGAGGGCTGAAACTTGAGGTTTCCTGTGTCCTCAATTCACCACCAAAATCTGAGTCAATATGGGACAGTGTCCCCCACTTTGCTTGTGGTGGAGCTACCCCAGTGTGTAGCCATCCTCCAGACAAGGCTGCCAGCTGCTGTTTCCATCAAGGGTGGGGGCTGGGCACCAGGACCCAGGGTTGAAAACGTAGTCTCTGTCCATGCCTTTTCAGACTCTTCATCCCTCACTGACCTGGCCCTTGAAATGTCCTCCCCATTATCCCGGGTTCCAAACAGTTGATTTTGATATTTTCTGCCTGGGTACTTGCTGCTTTTAGGGAAGATTTTGCATATTTTTCTCTGTACTTCATTTTGGAAAATATTCCTTGCTGCCCTTTTTTTTTTAAGTTTTTAAAATTGTATAATGTAACATGTATACAAAGCAAAGAAAGAAAGAAAAAAGCAATAGTCTTCAAAGCACTCCTCAACAAGTAGTTACAGGACAGATCCCAGAGTTTGTTATGGGGTACAATACTATCACCTCAGATTTTTCCTTCTAGCTGCTCCAGAATATAGGAGGCTAGAAGGAATAAATTTTTTTATCATCACAATCGACTTTTATTTTTTTGTGTGAAAAATAGCATATATTCAAAAACAACAAATTTCAAAGCATAGCACAACAATTGTTTGTAGAACAGATTTTAGAGTTTGCTATGGGTTACAATTCCACAATTTTAGGATTTTACTTCTAGTTGCTGAAGAGGCTAAAAGAAATACAATGATTCAGCAATCATAGTCGTTTGTTACCTCCTCTGTATAACTCCATCAGTTTTGATCTTTCTCTCACTCTTCAGGAGTATTTGGGCTATGGCCATTCTAACTTTTTCATGTTAGAAGGGGTTGTCAATAATATGGGGAATGGAGATGGAATTAGCTGATGTTCTTCCGAGGGTGGCCCCTCTAGGTTTCAGGACTTATCTGGTCCAGGGACCCTTCTGGAGGTAGTAGGTTTCTGGAAAGTTATCCTAGTGCCTGGAACCTTTGATGGGTAGTAATGTCTAACTGAAACTTGCATAAGAATGACCTCCAGGGTAGCCTCTCAATTCTATGTGAACTCTGAACCACTGATACTATTAGTTATACTTCTTTTCCCCCTTTTGGTCAGGATGGAATTGTTGATCCCATGGTGCCAGGTCTGGATTCATCCCTGGGAGTCATCTCCCACATTGCCAGGGACACTTTCACCCTTGAATGTCATGCCCCACGTAGGGAGGAGGGCAATGATTTCACTTGCAGAGTTGGGCTTAGGGAGAGTGAGGCCACATCTGAGCAGCAAAAGCGGTCCTCCCGAGCTTCCATGGTTCTCACTCTGCAAACTCCAATTTGTCCCTTTTGTGTCCCTCTTTGTCCAGATTGGCAGTGGTTCCATTTACACCAACAGTCTCTTCCAGCACTCCAGGACTTCTCCATCATTCTCTTCACAGTTCCTCTAAAATCTTCGCTTAGCCATCCAAAAAACCGTGTCAACATGTCTGGTATTTGCAAACTGCAGCAGCGCCCCCCTCTCTGGTACAAAATCTTTTCTGGTTTGCTAGTTGTTTAGAGGAAAGACAGCTAACTTTCAGCTGAGGTTCTTTCTTGCGCGGAAAGGCACAGGATGCTCTCCGCTGGCCTTCTCTCCAGGCCTCTGGGTTCCAAGAACTTTCCCGGAGGTGATTTCTTTCTGCATCTCCAAAGGCCTGGGCTGAGCTGCAAGTGCTGAGATAAGGTATGCTGAATCTAACTACCACAGCATGTTTCTTTGAACATCTTTAATTTGTTGTTCAACTCCTGTGTCTTGTTTGAAATGTGAGTTTGTTCCTTTGACCGGGTCATGTCTTCATTTTTAGTATGCCTTGCAATTATTTGCTGGTGTCTAAGTATCTTATTACCCTGATTAGTTTGTTATTGAGATAGTTTTCCCTCTTTTAGCTAAGGTTTTCTTGTTAGTTGGCTTTTTTTGGCTATCTGTTCTTTGGCACTTATTTCCACTTATTCTAAACTTTCTAGCATAGTTTCTGTTGAACTGATCAGGATTTTTCAGCTCTTGTTTTCCTGGTTCTTGTCCTGCCTTTTGGAACCTTTTTTTCTCTTTGGAGGAGGGTCTCCCTAGATATGATTGGCTCCAATCAGATTTTCCCCGAACAGACAGGCCCAGGTTCTCAGGAGGAGGGTGTGATGAGTATCAAGTTACCCTTAGGATGAAATCCAGCATATTGTCATTCTTTCCTGTAAAGCCTCTGAACTCTGTGCTTTTCTTATCCTGCCCAGCAGGTGGCGCTTGTCAGCCTGCAGCTCCCCACTGGTGTAAAGTGATGCAGTGACTTTAATTCTCAGCGGACCCTCCCTGCCAGGGGCATGGTTGAAATAGTGACTGAGATGGAAAACAGGCTTTACCTGTTTCTGTTTTCCAGGCCTTGGGTCTGAATTCTCTGCAGGAAAGCCATCACTTGATCTGGGTCCTGCCTTCCCTCTTTGGTAGTGGTGGTGGTGGGGAAGATATGCCCTTTAGGGAATTATCTACCACACCTGACTGGTTACTTTGTTTCTCAGACATGCCTTAACTACCCTTGTCTGGGTCCAGCTGATATTTCAAAATGCCTGAGGCTTTCTCTACTAAGGTACTAAATAATTTTCTTAAAAAAACTGAGATCCCATTTTAGAGCCAGTCCCCAGTCCCCCAAGTTTTGCCAGCCAAGAGCCAGAGTTGGTATCTGGCTGCATGTGGCTCCCTTCTTGGGGCACAGCCCCTTCCCTGAACCCTGAGCTCAGCCAGCCCCCAAACCCTCACCTTTATTTTTTTTTTATTTTATTTTGTTTTATTTTTTTCCATCGGTTCTACCTCTTCTCTGTTAGGAGAGACCTCAGAATCCTTTCCTGCTTGCTCTGGGTTTATCTGTGCCAGGATCTTTTTTTTTTTTGCAGCCCAAAATTGTTCATTAAAACTACAATTGGTCAAGATGTAATGGAGAGGCTGGAGGGAACTGCCTGAAAATGTAGAGCTGTGTTCCAGTTGCCATGTTTCTTGAAGATGATTGTATAATGATATAGCACTCACAGTGTGACTGTGTGATTGTGAAAACCTTGTGTCTGATGCTCCTTTTATCTACCTTGTCAACAGATAAGTAGAACATATGGAATAAAAATAAATAATAGGGGGAAGAAATGTTAAAATAACTTTAGTTTGAAATGCTAGTAATCAATGAAAGGGAGGGGTAAGGGGTATGGTATGTATAAATTTTTTTCTGTTTTCTTTTATTTCTTTTTCTGAATAGATGCAAATATTCCAAGAAATGATCATGATGATGATGAATGTGCAACTATGTGATGATATTGTGAATTACTGATTATATATGTAGAACGGGATGATCAAAATAGGAATGTTTGCATTTGCTTTGTGTTTTTTGGTATTTTAAAAAATAGAATAAAAAGATTAAAAAAAAAAAAACCACAGTTGGAGCTTGGCGGAACTACCTTACCTTGTTCCCTGTAGAGACTGCTTAATGATCTGCCTTTAGGTAATTATTTCCTTCGTCTGACTAGTTATTTGTCCCAAGAAATACCTTAATTCTTACCTGGGGCAATGCTTCAGCCTGAAAATGCTTGCAGGTCTATCCAACGGGCTGTTAAAGTGGAAAAAAGTGGAGAGAAAAAAGTCCTTTTCAGAGCCATTCTCAAGCCCTCTGGGCTTCCCAATCAAGGGTCAGAGCTGGTACCCAGCTCTGTGTGCTCCTTTTCTTGAGGCCCAGCCGTTTTCCAGTGTTCAGCCCTCATACGATTCCAAAAACCTGTTGTTGTTGTTTTCAATTCACCCTGCCAGCTCTCTGGTGGAGAAACACATCCCAGTTTCTTTTGTGCTTGCCCCAGGTTTATCTGTGCTTGCAGCCTGTAATCAGCAGTCCAAATTTGTGAATTAATTCCACAATTGAGCTTTTCTGAGCTACCATCCTTGGTCCTAGTAGCTTATGTTTCCTACAAGGGAGAGAGCCAAGTCAGCCTGCTATGCCAACGGGGGAAGGGTGACAGCCTCTGGGGCTTGGGATACTTACAGTTCTGCTCTGTGATCTTGGCTCTTCCACCCATTCCACACTGGTGTACAATGTGTGCCCAGTCACAGAAGCCCCCAAACAGTTGTTTCAGACGGTTCCTAGCTAGTTCCTAGCTGCTGTAGAATTACAAGTAAATTCCACGCCTCGCCACATTGCCATCTTGCCCCTCTACTGTCCTTTTTTTTCGGTTCTGAATTTCATTTATTTCTGCTCTAATCTTTGTTATTGCTTTCCTCCTGCTTGCATTAGGATTAGTGTGCTGTTCTTTCTCTAGTTCCTTCAGGTGTTTGGTTAGGTCTTTGATTTTATCTCTTTATTCCATTTTAATGTGGGAATTTAGGGCTATAAAGTTCCCTCTCAGCACTGCTTTCACGGCATTCCATAAGTTTTAATACGGTGTGTACTTAATTTCTTTCTTCTCAAGATATTTACTGATTTCTCTTTCAATGTCTTCTTTGACCCACTGATTGTTTAGCAGCATGCTCTTTAACCTACATATATTTGTGAATTTTCTAGTTATCCAGCTGTTATTGGCTTCCAGGCTTCCAGCTTCATTCCAGTATGATCAGAGTAAGTGCTTTGTATAATTTCAACCTCTTAAAATTCATTAATACTTGTTTTGTACCTCAGCATGTCATCTAGGCTGAAGAATGTTCCATGAGTATTTGAAATGTATGTATATCCTACTGTTTTGGTATAGGTCTGTTAGTACAATATACTTATCATATTATTTACGTTCTCCCTTTCCTTATTGAGTCTCAGTCTAGATGTTCTATCTATTGATGGGTCTGGTGTGTTGAAATCTTCCACTTTTATTGTAAAGACAGCTATTACTCCCTTCACTTTTGCCAATATTTGCACCATGAACTTTGGGAAACCTCGATTAGGTGTATAGATATTTATTATTTTTTCTTGATCACTTGCCCCTTTAATTACTATACAGTGTCCACCTTTTTCTCAACATTTCTGCATTTAAAGTCTATTTTGTCTGATATTAGCTCTTTTGCTATTTTTATTTTTTCTACTGTGGGTATGGAGTAACTTCTTCCATTCTTTACCTTTCAACCTATTTGTATTTTGGGGTCTAACCTGAGTCTCTTGTAAACAGCATATACATGGATCATATTTTTTTAGAACCATTTTGCCAAGCAGTGTCTTTTGTTTGGGAATTTTAACCCATTAACCTTCAATGTCATCACTGAAAAAGCAGTGCTTCCTTCAATCATTTTATCCTTTGGTTTTTATTTGTGAAATCTAAGTTTTCTCTCTTTTTATTCTTTTACTTACCCTTACAATAATCTGCATTTCTATACTCTCCTGCAAGCCTCTCTATCCGTCTCTTTTTTTCAGCTAGCAGAACTCCCATTAGTATTCCTTGTAGAGCAGGTCTTCTCTTAATGAACTCTCTCAGCTTTTGTTTATCTGTGAATATTTTAACGTTTCCCTCGTTTTTGAAGATCAGCTTTGCTGGATAAAAATTCTTTGCTGGAAAATTTTCTCTTTCAGTATCTTAAATATATCATACCACTGCCTTCTCGCACCCATGGTTTCTGATGAGAAATCAGCATATAGTCTTATTATGATTCCCTTATATGTGATGCATCACTTTTCTCTGATGTACTGCTACAAATTCTCTCTTTCTCTTTGGCATTTGACAGTCTGATTAGTATGTGTCTTGGAATGGGCCTACTAGGATTTATTCTGTTTGGAGAATGTTGGGCTTTTTGGATTTGCCTATGTATGTCTTTTATAATGGTTGGGAAATTTTCTGCCATTATTTCCTCAAATATTCTTCTTTGTCCTTTTCCCTCTTATTCTTCTTCTGGGATATCCATGATGTGTATGTTTGTGTGCTTCATGTTGTCAGTCAATTCTCTGAGAATGGTTTCAAATTTTTCCATTTTTTCTCCATTGGCTATTGTGCCTCCTTGAATTTGGTTGCTGTGTCATCTAGCTTGCTGATCCTTTTGCGTTTTCAAATCTGCTGTTATGTGTCTCTATTTTTAATTTCATCTTCAGTGTCTTTCATTTCCATATGCAGTGTTCTAGTTTGCTAGCTTCCAGAATGCAATATACCAGAAATGGAATGGCTTTTAGGAAGGGGAATTTAGTAAGTTGCTAGTTTACAATTCTAAGGCCAGGAAAATGTCCAATTAAAACAAGTCTATAGAAATGTCCAATCAAAGGCATCCATCCAGGGAAAGATACCTTGGTTCAAGAAGGCCAATGATGTTCAGGGTTTCTCTCTCATCTAGAAAGGCATATGGCGAGCACAGTCACAGTTTTTCTCTTGGCTGGAAGGGTACATGGTGAGCAAGACATCATCTGCTAGCTTTCTCTCCTGGCTTCCTGTTTCATGTAGCTCCCCAGGAGGTGTTTTCCTTCTTCATCTCCAAAGGTCCCTGGCTTGTGGACTCTCTGCTTCTCGTGGCTATGTCATTCTTCTGTGCTCTCTCTGAATCTCCTTCATTCTCCAAAATATTTCCTCTTTTATAGGACTCCAGAAACCTCTGAAGACCTACCCAAATGGGTGGAGACACATCTTCAGCTAATCCAGTTTAACAACCACTCTTAATTAAATCTCATCTCCAAGGAGATGATCTGATTACAGTTTCAAACATACAGTATTGAATAGGGATTATTTTGCCTTTATGAAATGGGGCTTAAATGAAAACATGGCTTTTCTAGGGGACATATATCCTTTCAAACCAGCACATGATGTGTTAATTTTTGTTTATTCTTTCAAATTCTTCTTTGTGCTCACCAAGTGTCTTCTTCATATCCTTTATCGCTTCAGTCATCTCACTTAATTTATTTTGGATATATGTTTAAATGTTTTTGAGTAGTTGTTCTAAATTCTGTGTCTCCTCTGACTTTAATTTAATTTGACTGGGTCATATCTTCCTCCATTTTAGTCTGCCTTGTGATTTTTGCTGATATCTTGTCATCTGATTATCTTGATGGGTTTATTTTGAAGGTCAGCTTCTCTCTTGCCTAGGAATTTGTTGTCATTTGGGTAAGGCTTCGTGTGACTGTTCCATCTTCAGTATTTCCTAGCAAAACAGGGTACACACACAGGGGCATAGATCTGATCCAATCGGCTCTGGGATAGTATCTGGATAGACTCCCCAAAGCCCTTCTTTCCTCAAACTCTACATCCTGTCCACCAGATGGTTCTTGTCAGCTACCTATTCCACACTTGAAGCAGTGGTGCCTGTTGGTGTCTGACCAGGAGTGGCTGAAACTGTGGGATCCAATTTTGTCACTTTGCTGGCTAATAACTGGCTCAATGTTGGGCTGTGTGCCCCTCTGTACTTGGGGTAAAGGACACCTATGGCCATCTCAGTTCACAGCTGTCTCCCAGGCGTGGATCAGGCCACAGACTGCTGCTTCCCTCAAGGGTAGGGGATCGGCAACAGGAGCCATGTAAAGAATTACAGTCTCTGATCACAGTGTCTCAGTCTCTTTGTCCTGTACTTCTCTGGGCATTGTACTCACCTCCTTGGTCCCCAGTTCATGAACAGTTGATTTGACATTTTCTGCCTGGCTACTTGCTGCTTTGGGAACATATGTAGGTTCTGCTCTTCCCCCTCTCCCAATTCCCCATTTTGAACCTCCTTCTTGGGCTGCTTTCTTATTCAGCACTCCTCAATGGCCGTTTTCTGCCCTAGGTCTCTGTGGACTTGGGTCTCTGTGTCTGGATATGCACGGGGATCTAACTCACTTCTGCAAGTGTTTTGATAGCCTGTGTCCCTGGTAGAAGGCAGCAAGGATGCTTGCCACTGCCTCTGAGCATCTCCCAAGCTGTCTGGGACCAAACAAAGGGGAGAGAAGAGAACCAGCAGGTCTTGGATGGAAGTTCCTTATCTGTTATTTTTCTCTTTTTGTGATTCAGTGTTTGTGGAATTGTTCCGCAGTCTCTACCTTCCTTTAGAGATCTAAGCAAGTGAGTTTTTTCCTTTTATTTGATGAATTTCTGGAGAGGCTTTTTCAGGGGATGTCTTTTGTCACCTTATTCATAGTGTCCAGGTAAGGGTTTTTTAGTCTTTCCGTCCCAAGCATAAGCAACAACAACAACCAAAAAGATAAATAGGAATGCGTCATAATTAAAAACATTTGAGCCTCAAAGGACTTTATCCTGAAAGCGAAATGACAGCCTACTCAATGAGAGAAAATATTTGAAAATCACATATGCAATAAAGGTTTAATATTCAGAATATATAAAAAAAATCCTTCAACCTAACAGCAAAAAGACAACAACCTAACCAAAAAAATATGCAAAATCTTGGCTTGATATTGTTCTATTTGCTAGCTGCTGGAATGCAATGCACCAGAAACAGAATGACTTTTAAAGTGGGGAATTTAATGAGTTGCTAGTTTACAGTTCTAAGGCCGAGAAAATGTGCCAATTAAAACAAGTCTATAGAAATGTCCAATCTAGGATATCCAGGGAAAGATACCTTGGTTCAAGAAGGCCGATGAAGTTCAGGGTTTCTCTCCCAAGTGAGAAGGCACATGGTGAACACAGTCAGAGTTTCTCTCTCATCTGGAAAGGCACATGATGAACATGGTCAGGGTTCCTTTCTCATCTGGAAGGGCAGATGGTGAGCATGGCGTCATCTGCTAGCTTCTTCTCCTGGCTTCCTGTTTCATGAAGCTCCTCAGGAGGCATTTTCCTTCTTCATCTCCAAAGGTCACTGGCTGGTGCACTCTGCTTCTCCTGGCTATGTCGTTCTCTCTGCTCTCTTTGAATCTCTTTCATTCTCCAAAATGTTTCCTCTTTTACAGGACTCTAGAAACTTATCAAGGCCCACCCACACGTGTGGAGACATGTTGTCACCCAATCCAGCTTAACAACGACTCTTGATTAAATCACATCTCCAGGGAGATGCTTTGATTACAGTTCCAAACATACAGTATTGAATAGGGATTATTCTGCCTTTATGAAATGGGATTTAGATGAAAACATGGCTTTTCTAGGGGCCATATGTCCTTTCAAACCAGCACAGACATCCTATTGAGAAAGATATGCAAATATCCAGAAAGCACATGAAAAGATGCTCAACATCATTAGCCATCAGGGAAATGCACATCAAAACCACAATGAGTGTTCACTTCAGCAGCACACATACTAAAATTGGAATGATACAGAGAAGATTAGCATGGCCCCCGCTCAAGGATGACACACAAATTCGGGAGGTGTTCCATATTTTTTAAAAAAGAGAGAAAATAAAGCCACAATGAGATACCATTTCACAATCATTAGTGTGTGCCACTAGAAAATGTAAAGTAACAAATGTTGAAAAGGATGTAGAAAAATAGAAACGCTCATTCATTGGTGCTGGCAATGTAAAATGCTGTAGTGGGTGTGACAGCCCAAGGCCTGGGTTTCCTTCTAAACATCACATAGCAGGCTTGCTTTATCCCAGGACAAAGGTCAAGAAAGTAAACAACTCCCCAGAGTGGGGAGAATGTAACTACAGTTGTAAAACAGCGCTGATTATACCTTAATCTTAAACACTAGTCTTAATAAAACATCAGATCTTTAGCCCCTTTAATTATTATACTAGAGACCTGATGTCCTGATACTATATAGACTGTCTTTCTCCTAAAATCATATACATATTACCTGCCTGCACTCCTATTCCTTGTGGAGCACTATCCTTTGGGAAAGGCCACCCCTGGAGAATCTCTCCACTTTGTAAATTCCAATAAATCATGTCCACTTCTGTGCCTGGAGTGTTTTTCCGTCTTGTGGCAGCACCAGCCCTTGCTTTGCCTGAAATTGGTCTGGGCCCAAACAGTGGGTGTGTAAGACAGTTTGGTGTTTCCTCAGAAAACTAAGTATAGAATTTACACATGATCCTGCAATACCCCTACTAGGTATATAGCCAAAATAATTGAAATTAGGGACTTAGAGAGATATTTGCACACTGATGTTCATAGCGGAATTATTAACCATTGTGTAAAGGTGGAAGGAACCCAAATGTCCATCAAGTGATGAGTGGATAAACACAATATGGTATATATATACAATGGATTCTTATTCAGCCATACAATGGAATGAACTCTGAAAAAACATGCATGAACCTTGAAGACATCTTGTGAAGTGAAATTAGCCAGGCACAAAAAATATTGGATGATCTCACTGATTTTAAATTATTAGATTAAGGAATCTCTTACAGTCAAACCTACAATATAGATTAGCAGGGAATGGGGTGGTGATAGGGAATAAGAAGTTAGCACTTAGTAAGTAGAGGGTTCCTACTAGGAAAGATGGAAATGTTTTGGCAATGGATGTTGGTGATGGTAGCACAGTATCATTAATGTGATTAAAAGCACTGAAATATGTATCTGAATAGTGGTTAAAATACAGAAATGTTAGGCTATATATATGGTAATAGAAAAAAGCTTTTAAAAATTCCATGAAATCACACCAACAGTAAACCCTGTTGAGCTAACCATGGACTATAGCTAATAGTACAATTATAAAAATGTGCTTCCATCAATTGTAAAAAATGTTCCACACCAATGTAAGGTGTTATTAATAGCGTAGTACTTAGGAATCCTGTATTTTATCCATGACTTTCTCATAAACCCAAAACTTCCCCAATTAAAAAAGAAAAATTTAAGATATAATTCTCACACTATCTTTTAATTCTTTGAGCATGATTTCCTTTAGCTCATTGAACATATTTAGAACAGCTGATTTAATAACTTTGTCTCTTTCTTTTGCAGATTTTCTGTTGTAAAGTAGACTTTGTAAATAATAAAATGTGGACATTCTGGAATTTAGATCCCCCATTTGCTGTTTTATCTGTTGTTGATGTTGTTCTGAAGTTTTGCTGTTTTTTTAAAATTTTAATAGACTAATTCTATAAAATTTGAATTATTTGCCATGTATGGTCACTGATGTCTCTATTCAGTTAGCTTATTTTCAGCTAATGACTGGGCAGAGATTTTCCTAAATGCCTGGAACTAATAAGTGTTCCAGTCTTTGCTAAAGGGCTTGTGTGCATGTTTTGGTATGTCGTAACCATTCAGTCAGGCAGTCTACAACTCTGCCTTAGCCTCCATTCCTGATTGCTTAGAGCACCAAGGTAAGCACTCAGAGTCTTCTAGGGGCTTTACAGAGTATGCACTGAGCCACAGGTATGTACAGAGCTCTACAAATGCATACGGCCTTCTAGATTTCCATGATATTGTTTGAGCCCATCAGATTCTCTATGGCTATTTCACACTCCAACTTTTTCTTTTAAGGTTTTGGTTAGCTTATTATTGCCCCAACTGTTTTCCACAGCCTCAAACATCCACGATCTTAAACAACTGCCTCTAATTCTTCCTACAAATGTCCTCAGGGAAAAGGATTTTCACATAATTCAGCTCAGAATTATGTCAAATAAAGAATGCCTTGTGATTGGAATCTTCCAGGGAACCACCATACTGGTTAATTCACAACAGTTCTTTACTAATGGGACTCCAACTTTGTTATGATATCTCTGGTAGGTGAAAAGCTGCAGGCTTTCATGATGATTGTGGGATGCTGGTTTTTAAGTCAAAAACAAAGCTGGGGAATGGGGGATGGCATTGGGAGGTAAGATTAAGATGTCAGAAAGCTCATGGTATTTACAGAGATACAATTGTTTGTCTTGAACAAAGCCCTCCATCGCTGCATGACTTACGTTAATTTTCAGAATCCTGAAAAAGTTTATTGTGACAATTTTTCCATTTTTGTCATTGTTTTTATGGAGGAGAGAATTTTCAGAAGTCCTTACTCCACTGTTTTCACTGATGTCAAACCTCCGCTTAAGGTTGGAGAGTTCTCCATATATTCTAGATATGAGTCCCTTGTCCAATATGTGATTTGCAGATATTTCCTCCCAGACCTTAGCTTCTCTTTTCCTTCCCTTAGCAGTCTTTTGCACAGAACATGTTCTTAATTTTGATTAAGTGCACTTTAAGAGTTATTTATTTTATGGATCATGCTTCTGGTATAATGTCTAGAAATCTTCACTTAGGTCTAGGGGTCAAAGATTTTCTTCTAAAAATGTATAGTGTTATATTTTATATTTAAAGATATTATACGTTAATTTTTATAGAAGCTCTTACATTTAGATCAAGGTTCATCGCTTTGTCTAAGGATGTCCAATTGCTCTGGGGCCGTTTGTTGAAAAGTTTCACTTTTCTTCCAATAATTTGTTTTGTGCTTCTGTCAAAATTAGTTGGTTGTACTTCTATGGGACCTTTCTCAGTTCTCTATTCTAGTCCATTGATCTATGTATTTATCAAGAAATCAGATAGAGTGTTTCTTTTTACTTCACTTTTCTTTTTCAAAATTATTTTTGCTACTATAGTGTCCATAAACAAATGAGTGAATAAACAAAATGTGGTATCTAATACAATGTAATACTATTTAGCCATAAAGTGACATTCTGATGCCTGCTAAAACATGGATGAAACCCGAAGACATCATGTTGAGTGAAATAAGCCAGACACAAAATGACAAATGCTGTAATAACTCACTGATTGGAGAGAATTAGAATAAGCAAATGCACAAAGTCAGAGATTAGAACCCAGTTTACCAGGGGCGGGAGTGGGGTTAGAGAATGAAGAGTTAATGCTAAATTGATACAGAACTTCTGTTTGGGTGATGGATAAATTTTAGTAATGGGTGGTGGTGATGGTAACATAATATTGTGAATACAATTAACACCATTGAATTATATATTTTAATATGGTTAAAAGGGGAAATTTAGGTTCTCTCTCTCTATATATATATAAATAAAACCTCAAAACTGTACAACACAAAGAGTGAACCCTAATATTAACTATGGTCTATGCTCAATAGTATAATTACAATGATATTGTTTCATCAAGTGTGAAAAAGGTATTACAATAATGCCAATTGTCAATAGTAGGGAATACCACATGTGTGAGCTGGGTATATGGGAACACTGTATTTTCTGCATGATGATTCTGTAAACCTACTTCTCTAATAAAAATCATAAATAACATATTAGTTGGCCATAGATGTGTAGATGTATTTATGGACTCTCAATTGTATTCCATTGGTTCATAAATCTATTTTTATTTCTGTGTCTTTTTAACACATTTTGAAATCTGGAGATGTGAGACTCCCAAGTTTGTTCTTTCTCAAGATCATTTTGCCTACTTTGGACACCCTACAGTTCCATATGGATTTGAGAACAGAGTTTTCCTTTGATGAAAAAAAGGCTGCTTGTGGTTTGATAGGGAATGCATTGAATCTGTAGATTCTTTTTGGTGCTGATGACATTTTGACAATATTTAGTCTTGCAATCTATGGACATAGGACGTCTTGCCATTTTTAAGGTCCTTTTAAACTTCTTTCCATAGCATTTTTTTGCTTGCATCAATATTTTTTTTAACTGATGAGAGTTTGCAATCAAAGCAGTTTGGGAACTACTGCTCTAGAGTTGAGGTTGGCAAACTACCGCCTGCAAAGTCAGCCTGCCACCTGGTTTTTCCCAGAGGTTAAATAATATATTTCCCTTATCTTGGTTAGCAGAATTTATTCTTAGAGCAGTTTTAGGGATACAGAAAAATTTGTCAGAGAAAACAGAGAATTCACATATGGCCCCTCTTCTCTCACAGTTTCCCTATTAATATTCTGCTTCAGCATGGTACATTTGTTACAATTGATAACCCAATATTTATACATTAATTTACATTAGGATTCACCCTTCCTGTTATACACTTCCATGAGTTTTGACGAATGCATAATACAGTATCATATGGAATAATTTCACTACTCTAAAAATTCCCTGTGCTTCAGCGATTCATCCCTCACTCCTTCCAAACCCCTGGCAACCTCTGATATTTTATTAATTTTTTTTATTTTAGTAATATATATACACTCTAAAATTTTCCTTTTTAGCCACAGGCTGATATACAGTTCAGTTGTGTTTATTACATTCACATAGCTGAATAGCTCACACCATCATCCATTCATGCAACTTTTCCATCATCCCTAACAGAAATTCTGTACCAATTCAGCCTTAACTCTCCTTTCTCTAGCCCTCCCCCACCCCGGGTAACCTATGTTCTAGTTTCTGATTCTATGAATTGGTTTATTCTAACTGTTTGATATCAGTGAGACCACAAAACATTTGTCCTTCTGTGTCTGACATATTTTATTCAATATAAGGTCTTCAAGGTTCATCCATGTTGTCATATGCATCAGAACAGCATTCCTGTTCACAGCATCATAATATTCCAGTGCATGTACACACCACATTTGCTTATCCACTCTTCTGTTGATGGACACTTGAGCTGCTTCCATCTTTTGGCAATTGTAAATAATGCTGCTCTGAACATCGAAGTGCAAATACCTGTTACAGTCCCTGCTTTCGATTCTTATTATATATACCCAGAAGTGGGATTGCCAAGACATATGATAATTCCATATTAAATGTTCTGAGGAACCATAAAACTGTTTTCCAAAGTGGCTGCACCATTTTACATTCCCACCAACAATGAATGAGTGTTCCTTTTTCTTCACATCCTCTCCAATGCTTATTATTGTTTCTAAAGATGCCATTCTACTTGGTGTAAAGTGGTATTTCACTGTGGTTTTGATTTGCATTTCCCTGATGGCTAATGATGTTGAGCATCTTTTCATGTTTTTTTTCTGTCCATTTGCATATCTTCTTTGGATAAATGCCTGTTCACTTCATTTGACCATTTTATGATTAGGTTGTCTTTTTACTGTTGAGTTGTAGGATTTCTCCATAGATTCTGGAAATGATATACTTTTCAGATATGTCATTTCCAAATATTTTCTCCCCTTCTGAAGGCTATCTTTTTAATGAAGTCCTCTGATGCACAAAAGCCCTTAATGCTAATGACGTCCTGTTTATCCATCTTTTGTTGCTTGTGCTTTTCTTTGTAAAGTCTAAGAAACCACTGCCTAACACAATGTCCTGAAGATACATCTAGGAGTATTATAGTCACGGTTGTTATATTAGGTCTTTGACCCATTTTGGGTTAATTTTTGTCTAAGGAGTGCAGTAGAAGTCCCCCTTCATTCTTCTGTATATGGATATCAAGATGTCCTAGCACCATTTGGTGAAGAGACTATTTTTCCCCCATTAAGTAGACCTGGCACATCATAGATGTAAAGGTCTATTTCTGAATTCTCAATTTGATTCCATTGGCCTGTATATCTATTTTTATGCCAATATCATGCTGTTTTGACCACTGTAGCTTTGCAATAAGTTCTAAAGTCAGGAAGTGTGAGACCTCCACCTTTTGCTCTTTTTCAAGATTATTTTCACTTTTCTACAGCCCTTAACCCTGCAAATAAATGGTATGTTTGCTTTTCCATTTCTGCATTTAATCTGTAAATTGGTTTAGGTAGAACTGGGAATATCCCATCTTCCAATCCATGGACACAGATTGTGCTTCCATTCATTTAGATAGTCTTTTATTTCTCTCAACAAAATTTTCTAGTTTTCCACATACAAGCCCTTTATATCCTTGGTTAAATTTATTCTTGGACATTTTACTTCTGCAGCTGAGGTTGTAAATGGATTTTTTTGTTCTTGATTTCACCCTCAGCTTGCTCATGACTAGTTGTATAGAAACACTCCCGAATTTTGTGTCCTGAACTTGTACCCCACCACTTTGCTGAATCCCTTTATTAGCTATAGAGGCTTGGCTGTAGTTTTGGGGGGACTTTCTATATATATGATCGTGTCAGTAGTGAAAGATTTACTTTTTCCTTTACAATTTGGATGCCTTTTATATTTCTTGCCTAATTGTTCTGGCTAGAACTTCCAGTATAGTGTTGAGTAACACTGGTGGCAGTGGACATTCTCTTTGTCTTTCATGTCTTAGAGGGAAAGCTTTCAGTCTTTCATCAAGTACAATGCTAACTGTGGGTGTTTTGTGTGTGCCCTTTATTATGTTAAGCAAGTTTCCATCTATTGTTAGTGTTAAGTGTTCTCATCAAGAAAGATGCTGGATTTTCTCAATTGCCTTTTCTGTGTCAATTTAAATGACCATAGGGTTTTCCCCTTCATTTTGTTAATGTGTTGTATTACATTAATTGATTTTCATACCTTGAACCACCCTTGTATACCTGGGATAAATCCCACTTGATGTTTTTGGTGATTAAACAGCATTCTGACTAATACAATCATGATGTATAATTCTTTTAATGTGCTACCAGATTCACTTTGCTAGTATTTTGGTAAAGAATTTTATATCTATATTCAAAAGGAATATTGGTCTCTAATTTTCTTTTTCTTGTCTGGCTTTGGTATTAGGGTGATTTTGGCGTTATAGACTTAGTTAGGCTGTGTTCCCTCTTTGTCAAATTTTTGGAAGCGTTTGAGCAGGATTGTTATTCATTCTTTTTTGATTGTTTGGTAGAATTCCCCTTTGAAGCCATCTGGTCCTGGGCTTTCCTTTGTTCAGAGGTTCTGATTACCAATTCCTTCTCTTTATTTGTAATTAGTCTGTTGAATTCTTCTACTTCTTCTAGAATTGTTGTAGTTTTTTGGTGTGTATTTCCAGGAAATTGTCCATTCATCTAGGTTGTCTAATTTGTTGGCATTCATTTCTTCAGAGTATCCTCTCAGGACTCTTTTTAATTCTGTGGGGTCTAATGTCTCTCTTCTCATTTCTGATTTTGAAATTAGTGTTCCCTCTTCTTTTCCTTTGTCATTCTAGCTAAAATTTTGTGAATTTTTTGATCTACCAAAGAATGACCTTTAGGTTTAGTTAATGCTCTGTATTATTTTTTCTTCTCTCCTTCATTGATTTCTGCTTTAATCTTTATTATTTTGTTCCTTATGCTTGCTTTGGGTTTGGTTTGCTGTTCTTTTTATATTTACTCCAGGTTAACCGTCACATCTTTTATTTGAGCACCTACTTTTCTTGTATAAGCATTTGGGGTTACACATTTTCCTCTGAGTATGGCCTTTGCTGTGTCCCATAGTTTTGATATGTTGTGTTCTCATTTTCAATCATCTCAAGATATTTACTGATCTCCTTTGTGAATCCTTCTTTGAACCCATTAATTGTTTAAGAGTTTGTTGTTTAACTTCCATATATGTGTGGATTTTCTGTTCCACCCCCTGTGATTGATCTCCAGCTTCACTCCATTGTGGACAGAGAATATGCTTTGTATAATTTCAATCTTTGACAATTTATTGACAGTTGTTTTGTGACCTAAAATGTTGTCTATCCTGGAGGATGACACATGTGTACTTGAGGAGAATGTGTATCCTACTACTTTGGGGTGCAATGTTAAGCGTATATCTGTTAAGTCTAGTTCATTTATGATATTATTCAAGATATTTGATTCCTTATTGATCTTCTGTCTAGATGTTCTATTTATTGATGGAAGTGGTATATTGACGTCTCCAAGTACTATTGTAGCGGTATCTATCTCTCAGTTTTGTTTTTTCTTTATTTAACTCATGTATTTTGGGACACTCTGCCTAAATATTTATGATTATTATTTCTTCTTGATGGATTTACACTTTCATTAATATATAGTCTCCTTATTTGTCTCCTGTAGCAGCTTTTGACTTAAAGCCTATTTTGTCCAATATTGGCATAGCTACCCAATGGTAATAATAATTGGATAAAAATAATGGATTATTATTTTTTATTCGTTCACTTTCAGTCTACTTGTGTCTTTGGGTTTAAGGTGAGGCTCTTGTAAGCAATGTATAGTTGGATGGTGCTTTTTAATCCATTCAGACAATCTGTGGTTTTTTTGTTTTCTTTTTTAGCGCATGGTCCCGAAATCGAATCTGAGTCTCCCGCAAGGAAGGTGAGCATTCTACCAATCTGAGTCTTTTGATTGGGTGTTTTAATCCATTAACATCAGTGTTATTACTTTAAAGGTAGTGTTTACTTCAGCCATTTTATCTTTTCTTATGTCAGATTTTTATCACCTCTTTTCTTTTATTTCAGCCTCTTTTTCTGTATAATTTATCTTTGTAAGGTATCCACTGATACTCTTTCTCATTTCTGTTTCTTTATATTTAAAAATGCTTTCTTTGTGGTTAGCCTGGGGTTTGTATTACATAACTTAATTCTATAACCTACCAATTTGAAAAGATACCAACTTAATTTAGATAGCATACATATTTTCTGCTCCCATATCCATGTGTTGTTTTTGTCCCACATTATCTCTTTATTAGAGATACTACTATATTTATACGATCTAGGAGATTTGCTTTGCAGTTTTCAGTATTTTAGGTATATAGGATCATGTCATCTGCAAATAGGGAGGTGTTTACACCTTCCTTTCTAATTTTGATGCCTTTAATTCTTTTTCTTGCCAAACTGCTTTGGCAAGGAATTCCAATACGATTGTATTAGTCAGGGTTCTCTAGAGGAACAGAACCAACCAGTAATATCTGAAAATATGCTATTTATAATGGTGTCTCATGCAACCATGGGAATGGAAGAGTCCAAAATCAATAGGGCAGGCTGTGAAGCTGGCAGCTCT
Source organism: Tamandua tetradactyla (assembly GCF_023851605.1). Classification (NCBI taxonomy): domain Eukaryota; kingdom Metazoa; phylum Chordata; class Mammalia; order Pilosa; family Myrmecophagidae; genus Tamandua; species Tamandua tetradactyla. Next base: position 117,411,980 of record NC_135353.1, read on the forward strand.
GTTGAGGGGTCTCAGCAAACTCCGCAGGAGAGGCACACTGGCTGAAGAAACACTGAAAAGTCTCTCTTCTTCCATAAAGGCCTAACAAGGGTGCACCGGTGTCTCAGTGGTAGAATGCTGGCCTCCCATGCGGGAGATCTGGGTTTGATTCCTGCACCATGCACTTAAAAAAAAGTCCTCAACTAATTGGATTATTTCCATCATGGGAGACACACTACCTCTCTCCAGAATAGGGTGCAAGTCCCTTGTTAACATTCACTCTTCAAACTTCATATCCTATAACTTAAATACTATAACATGAACAGTACAACTTATGCCATATGATAAGAGGAAAACAAGGTATTTGCTTCATGTACAAATACAAACATACTCATAACAAAACAGGGAGGAAATATTCATACCATCACAGTCCTCATTTCTGTAACTTTCATGTGGTCATAGTTCATATTTATCACGATCTTCTTCCACTACCTATTCCATGTTCCCTTTACTCTCACTAAGCACTTCAGTTCTTTGCCTGGCGGGTGATCCAAACCTTTATTCCTAAATTTTCTGGGCCACTGGTAGTCCTGTCTAGATAGGGTTCTTGCAGTTTGCCTTTGACACAGGGCATGGTAGTACTAAGAGATGCCCTAGGGGATCTCCTGTATTCCAAGAAAACTCTTATTTATCTCCACTGTGTAGTTGCAGTCCTATTTCCCTTTGATAGTCGGGATCAATCATCCCAGACGGTAAGGTGTCCCCTTTCATGCCTGTTGATTCAGAGGCATGAGAAGTCCAAAGTGGCCAGGTGGCAGTCTTAACCTCCAGTTCAATGGAATCATTGTTGTGTCTCCTGGTATGAGCACTCCTCCTTTTGGAACTAAGACCTGTAGACCAGCAGAGCTTAAGGTTTCAGGGACAGGGAGCAAAACTTTTTCTAGTGAATCACTAGAGGTGATAGTGAGTGGTGCCACTCCCATTTCCACCCCTTGGTTCCTGGACCCAGGAATCCTGGCTATGGGAGAAATAGCACCACACAGTGGATGCTGATTCAGAGCATACACAGCCTCCTGGAGAACACTGCCCCAGCCCTACACGGTATTGCCACCTATTTGGAACAATAATTGGGTCTTCAAAAGGCTATTCCACCATTCTATCAGTCGAGCGGTCTCTGGATGATGGGGAAAATGGCAAGCCAGAGAATTCCATGAGCATGTGCCGATTCCTGCACTTCATTTGTGGTGAAGTGGGTTCCTTGATCATAAGCAATGCTGTGTGGAGTATCATGATGGTGAATAAGGCATTCTGTAAGTCCTTGGATGGTAGTTTTGGCAGAAGCATTGTCTGCAGGGAAGGCAAACCCATATCCAGAGTATGTATCTATTCAAGTTAGAACAAATTGCTGCCCCTTCCATGATAGAAGAGGGCCAGTGTAATCAACTTGCAACCAAGTAGCAGGCTGATCACCTCGGGGAATGGGGCCATATTGGGGACAGAGTGCGGGTCTCTGCTGCTGGCAGATTGGGCACTCAGCAGTAGCCGTACCCAGGTTTGACTTGGTGAGTGGAAGTCCATGTTGCTGAACCCATATATAACCTCCATCCCTACCACCACGCCCACTTTGTTCATGAGCCAATTGGGCAATGGCATGAGTTACTGGAGAAAGACGATGATCTCGAGCAACAGCATGAGTCATCTTAGCAACCTGATTATTAAAACCTCCCTTGGCCGAAGTCACCCTCTGGTGAATATTCACATGGGACACAAATATCTTCATGTTCTTTGCCCACTCAGAAAGTCTATCCACATAACTGTTCCCCAGACATCTTTATCACCAATTTCCCAATCGTGCTTCTTCCAAGTCCATGACCACCCAGCCAGACAGCCCATGAGTAACAGCCCATGAGTGAATATACAAATGCACCTCTGGTCAGTTCTCCTTCCAAGTGAAATGAACAACCAGGTGCACTGCTCAAAGTTTCACCCACTGAGAGGATGTCTCCTCACCACTGTCCTTTAAGGACAACCCAGAAAGGGGTTGTAGTGCTCTAGCTGACCACATCCAGGTGGTACCTGTAGATTGCACAGAACCATCTGTAAACCAGACCCAAGTTTTCTGTTCCTCAGTCAACTGACTGTAAGGAACTCCCCAAAAGGCCATAGCCCCTGTCTGTGAAAAGGAAGATAATGTGACAGGACTGGGGACCATGGGCATTTGGGCCACTTCCTATAGTAACTTACTTGTGATTTTAGGATCTGCTTGAGCCCTATCTACAATATACCATTTCCATTTTATGATGGAGTTCTGCTGTGCATGCCTAATTTTATGGCTCATGATAGGCAACTCAGGTCTCATGGTAACTTGGTGGCCCATGGTTAAGTATTCAGTCTCTACTAAGGCCCAGTAGCAGGCTAAAAGCTTTTTTCTCAAAATGAGAGTAATTATCTGCTGTGGATAGTAAGGTTTACTACAAAATCTTATGCGTCTGTGTTGTGATTCTCCAAAGGTTCCAGACAGCATGTCTATTTGCCAGTGACACTTCCACCACTATTGTATCTGCTGAGTCATATGGCCCAAGTGGCAGAGCAGCTCACACAGCAGCCTGGTACTGTCACAGAGCCTCCTCTAGTTCTGGAGGAACTATTCAAAACTAGCAGCTTTTCTAGTCATTCAGTAAATGGGCCAGAGTAGTTCATCCAAATGAGGAATATATTGTCTCCAAAATCCAAAGAGGCCAACTAGGCATTGTGCCTCTTTTTTGGTCATAGGAGGGGCCAGATACAACAGCTTATCCTTCATCTTAGAAGGGATATCTTGACATGCCCCACACCAATGGATACATAGACATTTCACTGAGATGGAGGGCCTTTGTATTTTTGTTGGATTTATCTCCCATCCCCTTACACACAAATGGCTTTCCAATAAGTAGAGTAGTTGCTACTTCTTATTCACTAGGTCTAATCAAAATATATCATCAATATAATGGGCCAGTGTGATGTCTTGTGGGAAGGAGAAACAAGATTATGACATAGGACAGAAGAGTTGATATAACCCTGGGTCCAGACAGTGAAGGTATACTGCTGTCCTTGCCAGCTGAATGCAAACTCTTTCTGATGGTCCTTACTGACAGCTATTGAGAAAAAAGCATTTGCCAGATCAATAGTTGCATATTAGGCACCAGGGGATGTGTTGATGTGCTCAAGCAATACCACATCCAGAACAGCAGCTGCAATTGGAGTCACCACCTGGTTAAGTTTATGATAATCCACTGTCATCCTCCAAGACCCATCTGTTTTCTGCACAGGCCAAATAGGAGACTTCACTGGGAATGTGGTGGGAATCACCATCCCTGCATCCTTTAAGTCTTTAAGAGTGGCACTAATCTCTGCAATCCCACCAGGAATCTAGTACTGCTTCTATTCACCATTTTGCTAGTTTGGGGACATTCTAGTAACTTTCACTTGGCCTTTCCTACCAAAATAGTCCTCACTCCATGAGTCAGAGGACCAGTGTGGAGATTCTGCCAGTTGCTGTGTATGTCAATGTATTCCAAAACTCAGGAAATGACCACAGAATGCATCTGGGGATCCAACGGACCCACCGTGAGATGGATGTGAGCTCAAATTCAGCAAGTCACCTGACCTCCATAAGCCCCTACTCTGACTGGTGGACCAGAGTGATATTTTAGGTCTTCTGGAATTAGTATCATTTCTGAGCCAGTATCTAATAATTCCCCAAATATCTGATCATTTCCTTTTCCCCTGTGTGCAGTCACCCAAGTAAAAGGCCATAGGTTTTCTTGGGAAAGGCTGGGAGGAAGGTTAACAGTGTAAATTTTGGGCAGTGTGCCAGGGTCGTTCCCCAAGGTTACGTGTACCCTGCCACCCACCCAATTCGAGATGCTCTGAGTCTGTAAACTCTCTGAAGGCTGGGGAATCGATTCAGGGGGTGTGACTCTCTGTTTTGTTTGTTTGGTTTTTTTTTTTTTTTTTTTTTTTTTTGTATGCTGTATGGCCAGGGTCACATTTTATTCTTTTTCCATGTATTCCATTATTGCAGCACCGTTTGTTGAATTTTTGTATGTTTCTTTTCTTTCTTTGTTTGCTCGTTTGTTTGTTTTTTGGGGGGAAGTGCACGGGAAATGAACCCAGGTTCCCCACATGGCAGGTGAGAATTCTACGACTGAACTACCCTTGCACCCCGACTCCATGTTTTTGTAATTCAAGTTAGAGTTCTGTTCAGTTGACCTAGAAGTTTTCTGCTTATACAGCTCAAATAAGAATTTAGTAGACTTTCTACTTACTTCTAGGCAAAATGATCTACTAGCCAATGCCAAAAGTCTCTGCAAGTCAGATTATTTTGACTGCTTCTTTGAGTCTGCTGTTCATTATGATGGCCATGCCCACCTTATCTATGGTGATTAATTGTCACCACATGGCTTCTGCCAACTTGGGATCCCATTATCCCCGTTATGTTTAAGGATTCCAGCTAGTGACAGCAGTTCCCACAGTAATATCTGACTTACAGAGAAGGGTAACTACAGAGATCCTCAGGGATGAACGTTGAGCTACAACATTGAATGCTTAGTGGGCCCATATCAATAAATTCAGCCTGATCCAACTTTATATTTCTTCCACCATTATCCCACACCCTTAATATCCATTTCCACACATTTCCCCTGATTTCTATCTATATGGATTGGAAAACTCATGCAGTTCTTTTGGAGTATAACATACCTCCTTGCAGGTCACACTTTGTACCTCACCTTTTGGGGCATGTTGGGACTTTAGTCTAGGTATAGGTCTTGAAGAAAAGAGAAGTTGTGGGGGTAGGTCATGAAAAGAAATAGGAGTGTCTTTCAAACCAATTACCCCAGGACATTCTGTTGTAGTTTCACCTGGTGAAACAGGATTAAAAGAATCAACTTTTGATTTTATTGATTCTTCTCTGTTTCATTTGTCTGCACTCTAATCTTTATTATTTCCTTCCTTCTGCTTGCTTTGTGTTTACTTTGCTCTTCTTTTTCTAACGCACAGATGCTTAGAGAGGAAATCACTGGCATCAAGAGCTGGAAGCAACGGAACTGGGAACAAGGACCAACAGATGCCAGCCACATGCTTTCCTATGTAACAAACATTACCTTTCTTGAGTCAAGGTGTCCTTTCCTGGATGCCTTAGTTTGGACATTTTTCTTGCCTTAGAACTGTAAACTTGTAATACAATAAATTCCCTTTATAAAAGCCATTCGTTTCTGGTATATTGCACTTCAGCAGGTTTAACAAACGGAAACAGGTATATACATAAAATATTTGAAAAGAGGGATTCAAACAGATACATTTACCCAGATGTTTATAGCAATGTTATTCACAATTGCTAATAGGTAGAAACAACTAGAGTGTCAATAAGATATGAATTCTTAATATATGATACATACATGCAATGTAACATTGCTCAGCTGTAAAAAGGAATAATGTTGATATGTTACAACATGGATGAACTTTGAAAACTGTTTGTCGAGTGAAATTAGCCAGACACAAAATGACAAATATTATATTATTCTACTTATATGAAATTTCTAGAATAAGTCAATTCCTATAGACTGATTGTAGATTAGAGCTTCCAGAGGGTGGGGATTAGGGCATGGGACATTACTGCTTAATTGGTACAGAGTTTTTGTTTTGTGTGATGAAAATGTTATGGTAATGGATGGTGGTAATGGTAGCACAGTATTTTAGCTGTAGTTAATGCCAATAATTGTACAGTAAAAAAAAGTCAAAATGGCAAACTTTATGTTATATATGTTTCTACAATAAAATAAAAAGAAAAAATAGTACAACTTTGTCCTTGCTCTCTGTGGTGGCTTAAAGCCAGTATGTACTCCTGAAAAGGCCGTGTTCTTTCAATCCATTCCTATTGGTGCAGACCTCCTGTGGTTGGGACCTTTTGATTAGGCTATTTCAATGGAGGAGTTGTCCCAAGGTGGGTCTTAATCTTTTTACTGGAGTCACTTAATAAGAGATGAAATACAGAGAGCTCAGAAAAGCCCCAGAGATGCTGAGAGATGAAATTAAGGAAAGCTCATAGAAGCTTTCGCAATGTGTCTGTGTGATTGTGAAAACCTTGTCTGAGGCTCCTTTTATCTACCTTATTGACAGATGAGTAAAACATATGGATTAAAAATAAATAAATAGTAGGGGGACAAATGTTAAAATAAATTTAGTAGATTGAAATGCTAGTGATCAATGAAAGGGGGGTAAGGGGTATGGTATGTATGAATTTTTTTCTGTTCTTTTTTTGTTTCTTTTTCTGAATTGATGCAGATGTTCTAAGAAATGATCATGATGATGGATATACAACTCTGTGATGATATTGTGAATTACTGATTATATGTAGAATGGAATGATCATATTGTAAGAATATTTGTGTTTTTATGCTGGTATGTTTAATAAATAAAATAAAATAAAATAAAGAAAAGCTCATAGAGAAAATCTCCAGAGAATCTAAGAGGGGACCCACAGAAACTGAGAGAAGAAGCCACTAGAACCAGAAGCTGAAAGCAATGAAACCAGGGAGCAAAGGACCAGAAGATGCTGGCCATGTGCCTTTCCATGTGATTGAGGTGTCCCAGATGCCAGCAGCTTTTCTTCAGAGTCTAGGATTGTCCTGCTGATTCCTTGAGTTGGACGGTTCCATGGCCTAAGAACTGTAAATTGTAAGTTAACAAGTCCCCATTGCAAAAGCCAACCCATTTCTGGTATATTGCATCTGGGCACCTCTAGCAAATTGGAACACTCTTGCTCTGGGGGAATCCAGCCAGTATGCTGTGAATGTACTCTAGCAGGCCTGTGGAGAAACCCAGCTGTCAAGGAACTTATGCCTATTATAATAGCCAAGAAGGAACATAGATCTTCTATTAATAGCCATGTGAATGAACCATCTTGTACTAGGAACCTTTGGCTTCAATCAAGTCTTCCTATTATTGCAGCCCTTGCCAGCATCTTGAGTGCAACCATATGGAAGACCCTGAGACAGAACCTCACAGTTAAGTTACTTCTGGATTCCTGATCCAGAAACTATAAGAGAATAAATGTTATTTGTTCAAGCCACTAAAAAGAAAAAATATTATGGACAAGAAGTGAATTCACTCCATCTTGTGTAAAATCAGCCTGATTCTAATCAAGTCGCCCTAAGAAAGTCATATAAAAAGTATTATGGGGGAACTAAGAACCAGGACCTTTTCTGAGTGTATCCCAAACACCCCGATGCTCACCTGCTAGCTCCATGTCGGTCTCGCACAACTGCTGGCCAATCATTCTACCAGGACTGAATTTCTGCATCCTCTCCTGTTGCATCCCCCCACCCTATGCTATGTGGGGTGTTGTGGTGGTTTGCCAGGAAGAACTGAAAATGTAATTCCTGTCTTTGGAAGTGAGCATTTAACACAGAGGTCTGATACCCACAGATGTGTCAGAAAGCATTAAATTGATCCCCTGTGTGGTACAGGTTGCCATGAGATGAGAGGAGTAAAAAGGATCAGGGTTGGAGCAAGTGGATGTGGAGGGCTTGCTGGGGGAGGTGTAGAGTTAACCATGGTTTGCAAAAACCCATGGAGAATGGGTGTGTGACCTTCATCACTTGTAATTGAGGGGACCACCCTTCCCTACTCCTACCCCAATCCTCCACCTCTTTGCTGCACACCCATGGGTGATCCCTGAGATAGAGGCTGCTTTTTGCCAAGGAGAGATAACACCATTTTCTGATTTCTTAATCAGAACGTACACCACATTCAGCAACACAAACTTCTAGCCTGTAAGTTGAGCTGAAGCTACAGCTGAGTCTCCAAACAGCTGCATGTCATCTTTGTAGATATAATGAACCTGGTAATGGGACCCTAAGGACTCTTACTCATTTTGATATGGAATTTCTTAAGGCAACATTAATAATAATAATTTAAAAAATGAAGGAGGAGGAGAAGGAGAAGAAGAGGAAGAAATTAATATCACCGAGTACTTATATCTAGTTCCTCACTTAGTACATGCCAGGCACACTTTAATAACTTGATTTGTTTAATTTCACAACACCCTCATGAGACATTTCCTATGATAATCCTCACTTCTATAGCAGTGACTCTGAAGGCCAGAGTCGGACTCCAAATCCCATAAACAATGAAAACTTAGCTGTGCTGCATGCCTATTATGCTAGATGCCTCTGGAACATTGTCAAGCCTGAGAGAAGGCCAGGGCTCTGAATTCTACCTGAATTTACTATCCGTGGAATGGTTGTCACCATCAAGGAGCTTGCACTGAAATATCTCAGGCTTCCTTTCTATTGTTCCAATTAACACAAAGACTTTTGTCCTGGTAAAGTGACCTATGCGGAAACTGCCCATCATGTCTCAGTCCATCCACCCATCCATTCATGCATGAAATCATGATTCTATCAATCTACGCATTCCAGAACTGTGCTTTGGATGCCTCAATAGGCTTTGAACTGAATTGCAGCCCATACCCAATTAAGCTTCAGCAACATCCTGTGATGCAGATTCATCTAAAAGGACCTTCTTTCTAATTTCATAACTTTGATCTTTTGTCATTTCCTCTGGGCCCACATGCCTCCTCTTGACATTCTGTGACATATTTATCATCAGCTTACAAACAAAAGTTTTCATAGGCAACCATGTTTTTATGCATCTTTCCCACTAGCATATCTCTGGGATTATCCCTGCTGATCAACATGAAAACATTAGGAAATAATCGATTAACTTAATTACTACATATTCGTTTGAATAGTGCTTCTCAATTCATTTGCATCACGGGGCAGGAATCTTAAAGTCTTGTTCAAAAAGTAAAATTTGGGTAAAATGTTCATATTTGGTTAAGATTCCCTCTGTCTTTATGACTATCTATATATTTCTTCACTTGACTTATCACTGGATAAATTTTCAGATCAATTTATCTGAAGAGAGGATACATCTGTTTTTTTTTAAATGTTCTTTTGCTACTATAAATGAAGAGTAGTGTGTTCAACTGCCCTCCTGCTCTGCTGTTCAAGTGCTATCATTTCAGCATCTGCTGAACTCCAGAGCTGCCCCCAAATATAACAGAATCAGAGATTTCATATGTACAATATTATGGTTGTTTAAAAGAAATATGGCTGCACCTTCTTTCAAGTGAAACTTGTTTAGAGTTTTCTCTAAATAAATAATTATAGACATGGCTCTAAACATAATGCAGATGTCAAAATAAACCTTGAAAAAATGGGTAGGAAGGTGCACAGGTGGTTCAGTGGTAGAATTAGCTTGCCTTTCACACGAGAGACCCAGGTTTGATTTCTGGACCATGCACCCCCCCCCACCCAAAATGGGTAGGAAATAATTTTAAAATGTAAGTAGTGCTTACGTGACTCCCCGGTCCGACTGGGAACGGTGCAATTTCCTGGGCCGCGGCGGCTGGCGCCCTCCCGCCACACTTGGCACCCCGGGCCGACTAGGAAATTCGGACGGGTGCTCTCACGGCCTGTGGTGGCCAGCGACCCCCCGCGTTCAGACACTCGGGCTGGCTGGCCCTCTTCCAAGCCGCTTCGGCTGGCGAACCTGCCCCATGGCGAGAGTTTTCCAAAGTTAAAGGACCCACAGCACCTTTTACTGGTGGGAACCGCAGACAAACGTGTGCCGCGAGCGCCACCTACTGGGCAGGATAAGAAAAACAGAACCCAAAGATTTCACAGAAAAATCTTTCAACCTGCTGGGTCCAACACCCAGGGAAATCTGACTAAATGCCCAGACGCCAGCAGAAGATAACGGATCACGTGCAGAGAATTGAAAATATGGCCCAGTCAAAGGAACAAGCCAATAGTTCAAATGAGATACAGGAGCTGAGACAACTAATGCTGAATATACGAACAGAAATGGAAAACCTCTTCAAAAACAAAATCAATAAATTGAGGGAGGACATAAGGAGACATGGGCTGAACAAAAAGAAGAAATAGAAAAACTGAAAAAACAAATCACAGAACTTATGGAAGTGAAGGATAAAGTAGAAAAGATGGAAAAAACAATGGATATCTACAATGATAGATTTAAAGAGACAGAAGATAGAATTAGTGATTTGGAGGATGGAACATCTGAATTCCAAAAAGAAACAGAAACTATCGGGAAAAGAATGGAAAAATTTGAACAGGGTATCAGGGAACTCAAGGACAATATGAACTGCACAAATATACATGTTGTGGGTGTCCCAGAAGGAGAAGAGAAGGGAAAAGGAGGAGAAAAACTAATGGAACAAATTATCACTGAAAACTTCCCAACTCTTATGAAAGACCTAAAATTACAGATCCAAGAAGTGCAGTGCACCCCAAAGGGATTAGACACAAATAGGCGTTCTCCACGACACTTACTAGTTAGAATGTCAGAGGTCAAAGAGAAAGAGAGGATCTTGAAAGCAGCAAGAGAAAAACAATCCATCACATACAAGGGAAACCAAATAAGACTATGTGTAGATTTCTCAGCAGAAACCATGGAAGCTAGAAGACAGTGGGATGATATATTTAAATTACTAAAAGAGAAAAACTGCCAACCAAGACTTCTATATCCAGCAAAATTGTCCTTCAAAAATGAGGGAGAAATTAAAACATTCTCAGACAAAAAGTCACTGAGAGAATTTGTGACCAACAGACCAGCTCTGCAAGAAATACTAAAGGGAGCACTAGAGTCAGATATGAAAAGACAGAAGAGAGAGGTATGGAGAAGAGTGTAGAAAGAAGGAAAGTCAGATATGATATATATAATACAAAAGGCAAAATGGTAGAGGAAAATATTATCTAAACAGTAATAACACTAAATGTTAATGGACTGAATTCCCCAATCAAAAGACATAGACTGGCAGAATGGATTAAAAAACAGGATCCTTCTATATGCTGTCTACAGGAAACACATCTTAGACCCAAAGATAAACATAGGTTGAAAGTGAAAGGTTGGGAAAAGATATTTCATGCAAATAACAACCAGAAAAGAGCATGAGTGGCTATACTAATATCCAGAAAAGAGCATGAGTGGCTATACTAATATCCAACAAATTAGACTTGAAATGTAAAACAGTTAAAAGAGACAAAGAAGGACACTATATACTAATAAAAGGAACAATTAAACAAGAAAACATAACAATCATAAATATTTATGCACCGAACCAGAATGCCCCAAAAATACGTGAGCAATACACTGCAAACACTGAAAAGGGAAATAGACACATATACCATAAGAAATAGATGACCTCAAAAAACCAATCGCAAGTAAAGAAATTGAATCAGTCATTCAAAAGCTTCCTGAAAAGAAAAGTCCAGGACCAGACGGCTTCACATGTGAATTCTATCAAACATTCCAGAAAGAATTAGTACCAACTCTCCTCAAACTCTTCAAAAAAATCGAAGTGGAGGGAAAACTACCTAATTCATTCTATGAAGCCAACATCACCCTCATACCAAAACCAGGCAAAGATATTACAATAAAAGAAAACTACAGACCAATCTCTCTAATGAATATAGATGCAAAAATCTTCAATAAAATTCTAGCAAATCGTATCCATCAACACATTAAAAGAATTATACATCATGACCAAGTAGGATTCATCCCAGGTATGCAAGGATGGTTCAACATAAGAAAAACAATTAATGTAATACACCATATCAACAAATCAAAGCAGAAAAATCACATGATCATCTCAATTGATGCAGAGAAGGCATTTGACAAGATTCAACATCCTTTCCTGTTGAAAACACTTCAAAGGATAGGAATACAAGGGAACTTCCTTAAAATGATAGAGGGAATATATGAAAAACCCACAGCTAATATCATCCTCAATGGGGAAAAATTGAAAACTTTCCCCCTAAGATCAGGAACAAGACAAGGATGTCCACTATCACCACTATTATTCAACATTGTGTTGGAGGTTCTAGCCAGAGCAATTAGGCAAGAAATACAAGGCATCAAAATTGGAAAGGAAGAAGTAAAACTATCACTGTTTGCAGACGATATGATATGATACTATACGTCGAAAACCCGGAAAAATCCACAACAAAACTACTAGAGCTAATAAATGAGTACAGCAAATTAGCAGGTTACAAGATCAACATTCAAAAATCTGTAGCATTTCTATACACTAGTAATGAACAAGCTGAGGGGGAAATCAAGAAACGAATCCCATTTACAATTGCAACTAAAAGAATAAAATACCTAGGAATAAATTTAACTAAAGAGACAAAAAACCTATAAAAAAAAATCACTACAAAAAACTGTTAAAAGAAATCACAGAAGACCTAAATAGATGGAAGGGCATACCGTGTTCATGGATTGGAAGACTAAATATAGATAAGATGTCAATCCTACCTAAATTGATTTACAGATTCAATGCAATACCAATCAAAATTCCAACAACTTATTTTTCAGAAATAAAAAAACCAATAAGCAAATTTATCTGGAAGGGCAGCGTGCCCCGAATTGCAAAAAACATCTTGAGGGAAAAAAACGAAGCTGGAGGTCTCGCGCTGCCGGACTTTAAGGCATATTATGAAGCCACAGTGGTCAAAACAGCATGGTATTGGCATAAAGATAGATACATCGACCAATGGAATTGAATAGAGTGCTCAGATATAGACCCTCTCATCTATGGACATTTGATCTTTGATAAGGCAGTCAAGCCAACTCACCTGGGACAGAACAGTCTCTTCAATAAATGGTGCCTAGAGAACTGGATATCCATATGCAAAAGAATGAAAGAAGACCCATATCTCACACCCTATACAAAAGTTAACTCAAAATGGATCAAAGATCTAAACATTGGGTCTAAGACCATAAAACAGTTAGAGGAAAATGTTGGGAGATATCTTATGAAACTTACAATTGGAGGCGGTTTTATGGACCTTAAACATAAAGCAAGAGCACTGAAGTAGGAAATAAATAAATGGGAGCTCCTCAAAATTAAACACTTTTGTGCATCAAAGAACATCATCAAGAAAGTAGAAAGACAGCCTACACAATGGGAGACAATATTTGGAAATGACATATCAGATAAAGGTCTAGTATCCAGAATTTATAAAGAGATTGTTCAACTCAACAACAACAAAAAGGCAACCAACCCAATTACAAAATGGGAAAAAGACTTGAACAGACACCTATCAGAAGAGGAAAGACAAATGGCCAAAAGGCACATGAAGAGATGCTCAATGTCCCTGGCCATTAGAGAAATGCAAATCAAAACCACAATGAGATATCATCTCACACCCACCAGAATGGCCATTATCAACAAAACAGAAAATGACAAGTGCTGGAGAGGATGCGGAGAAAGAGGTACACTTATCCACTGTTGGTGGGAATGTCAAATGGTGCAACCACTGTGGAAGGCAGTTTGGCGGTTCCTCAAAAAGCTGAATATAGAACTGCCATTCGACCCAGCAATACCATTGCTGGGTATCTACTCAAAGGACTTAAGGGCAAAGACACAAACGGACATTTGTACACCAATATTTATAGCAGCGTTATTTACAATTGCAAAGAGATGGAAAAAGCCAAAATGTCCATCAACAGACGAGTGGCTAAACAAACTGTGGTATAAACATACGATGGAATATTATGCAGCTTTAAGACAGGATAAACTTATGAAGCATGTAATAACATGGATGGACCTAGAGAACAGTATGCTGAGTGAGTCTAGCCAAAAACTAAAGGACAAATACTGTATGGTCCCACTGATGTGAACGGACATTCGAGAATAAACTTGGAATATGACATTGGTAACAGAGTCCAGCAGGAGTTAGAAACAGGGCAAGATAATGGGTAATTGGAGCTGAAGGGATACAGACTGTGCAACGGGACTAGATACAAAAACTCAAAAATGGACAGCACAATAATACCTAATTGTAAAGTAATCATGTTAAAACCCTGAATGAAGCTGCATCTGAGCTATATCTTTTTTTTGTTTGTTTTTTACTATTATTATTACTTTTATTTTTTTCTCTATATTAACATTCTATATCTTTTTCTGTTGTGTTGCTAGTTCTTCTAAAACGATGCAAATGTACTAAGAAACGATGATCATGCATCTATGTGATGATGTTAAGAATTACTGATTGCATATGTAGAATGGGATGATTTCTAAATGTTGGGTTAATTTCTTTTTTTCCATTAATTAATAAAAAAAAAGAATGGATCAGGATTAAAATATAGCTTTTCTGGAGTACATAATATTTTCAAGTCAGTATAACAATATTGAGATACAAATGACAGGCATAATGAAAATCGCACAGGGGTTCCAAGAGTTGTAGGTTGAAAACTCTTCACACCATGGCCTACTAATCTGAATTTGAATAAAACACTTATCATCTTTGATCTTCCTTTTAATAGAGATAACTAAGCAGAGAGGTTTATATATTTGTTTTAACTAAAAGGCGGATAATGAACAGAGAGTTAAAGTTTCTCAATAGTGGAGCTGTATGTAGAGCACGCATCACCTGCTGTGGGAGTCATTCCCGAGAGCCTGGGCTACAGGGCTCTTCTCTGAGTTTGTAGCATCCCCTGGCTCATCCCTGCCATGGCTCTCTTCACTCTTGTTTTGTGATTCTTTCCTCATTTGATGCTGAGCTCTTTCAGAACTATTATCATGTATGAATCCTTCCTGTGCCCCCAGGGCCTCCCGACAGGTGCTCAGAGATGTATTTTTGTCTGAGTGATGAAGACACATGATACTCACTTAATCAAGTTATAGCCATGCTTATACCTGCAATTTGCTTATTGGAAGTATTACATTGTAAGGAGCAGGAAATCTGTCTTCACAAACTTTGGTTCTCTTAGACGAGGGGATGGGGTTTGTGCCATTTACCTCACATTTTGCCCATGTGCTGGTCTGAAAATATTACGTACCCCAGAAAAGCCATGTTCTTCTAATCCATTCTTGTGGGTTCAGATCTGTTGTTGGTGGGATTTTTTGATTAGGGTGTTTCCGTAGATATGTGACCCGTCTAATTCAAGGTGGGTCTTAATCCTTTCCTGAAGCCCTTTGTGAGCCCGTTTTGAGAGAAGCTAAGAAAGAAAATGCTCTGGGGAGAAGCAAGAAGACAGCAGACATCGCCAGGTGCCTTCCCATGGGACAGAGGAAACCTGGATGCCAGCTGCCTTTCCTCTGACAAGGTATACTCTTGTTGGTGCCTTAATTTGGACAGTTTCATGACCTGAGAACTGTAGCTTGTAGATTAACAAATCCCCTTTGTAAAAGCCAATCCATTTCTGGTATATTGCATTACAGCAACTTTTGCAAACTGTGAACAGTCTAGAATTGTCCACACTCTGGTAAGTGCTGTTTTGGCTAATTCACTGAAATCTTCTATATACAAAAATGGGGAAAATCCCTCAATAAATGCTTTATGAATGAACACAAAACTGCCAATCTGGTTGTTTTAGTTTATAAGTGTGGTCTCTCAGCCTTATAGTAGCAGAATCAAGTGTATGAACCCCGTGATGAGTGAAGGTGTGAAGTTCGGGCGAGTTCTTTCGCTCTCCTCGTTTTCCTCCTGTTTCTGGGCTACCCCATTCCCACTTTTTTTGTTTTTTACTTTCCTTTTGCTGTGTGCCTTCCTTTTATTCTTCCTTTGTACTTCAACTATTTTTCTGTTTATGTGCCTGTCTTCTCCACCAGAGCGTGATATCGCTCATGGCAAGTACCATGTGTCACTGGTCTTCTTTGCGGCATCCCAGATATTTCTTGAAATATGATACATGTCAATACATGTCTGTTGAATTAATGTTATGTAATGACCCTGACAGGAGAAGTATCTCTTCTCTTTTGGAGTGAGTGTTATAGATTTTATATTTGTAGACACCTTACATACTCTCACTGTTCTGTGCCTGACATTGCAGAGGACCAGCTCTGCCATGGTATCTTGACTACCGTGTATGTAACCATACAGGCCATATTGGCAAGGCTTGGCCACAGTCTGACCTGAGTCTTGGCAGAATATCCTGCAGTTCCTCTGGTAGCAAGAGGAGATAAGCTGCCTCACGAGGAGCTGCCATGACTCCCTGTCTTGCTGGAGACTAACACAGGGTCATTTCTCATGCCCATCCCTAGTTTCAGTTGAGCACGTGACATTCTGCCTTCACCCACCCTAGGGTAGAGTTGTAGGTTACAGAACCAATTCCTACCTTAGGGTACAGCTGGAAAGTGACCTGTGCCCCTCCAATTGAGGGTTGTACTGTGGGACTAACTTTTGCCGTCTCTTTAAGTCATAAACTGAATCCATTTGAGCTCATTGTCTCCTTCCTAGCTGAACCTGTGGAAACCGACCTAACAACTTCTGTGGTGATCCTTATGCCCTGCTGGCCTCTGCACTGCTCCTTAGGGACTGCTTGACCACTTGACAGACTCTTGTATTCAGTTGTGTAGTACCGCATGGCCAGAATATTGACTTCTTTTCCTTGGAATCACACAGAACAAGGAAACCTGTTTCTGCATACAATACGACTGAGGGCAGTATTGCGAAGCCCTCAGTCATTTACAAACCAGCTTTAGAATCGATGCCATGTGACACCAACTACATTGTTATTTGTTTAATTAAATAAAATTAGTTTCTCGATGAACATTTTTTTTAAAAATTAACTTTATATCCCTACTTGAAGTTCAAAACTAGTATCACTTGCTAGAGATGTAATTGCAAAGGTAAATGAAATGATAATTTATTTGAAAATTTAAATGAAAAAAAGCAATTTAACTAAAGAACCAAATCCATTTGTACTTTAATGCCTACTTCATACAGCTCATTTATTCTTCATAAAAGTCATTTAATGTAAATATTATAGTTTCTATTTTAGACATTGGGAAAAGACCCACCATCACACAGGCAGTATGTGTCAGAGCCAGGCCTGAATAATGGCTTGCCATATCCTACAAGGAGACAGGTTGGACCCATGTAATTTTGCCTCAGGAAGTTCCCCTAATTCTTTTCCTTTTTCCTCCACCTGGGAAGTTTCAGCCAGCTTCACAGCCTAGGGACTCTTAACACATTATGTGACAAAATGGGATATCCTACAACTTAGTCTCACTTTTTGGATCAGAAGTATTTCTAAACCTCTGTAAGAGGAAGATATAACTGCGGCTTAATGTCTGCCATTCCCTAAGCAGGGTGGATCCTGGGTAGGGTTCTTTGTTGTAAAACGATTTGGGGTAAGGGGGGCGGTATATAAGGATGCAAATGGGGCCCAGAGATGTAACTTGTGATTGTTAATAGCAATACGGGTATTGATATATAAGGGGCATAAGGCTGGAATCAGCCAGCTGGAAGGGGTTCCGAAGGAGAACTGGTGACTACCAGGACAACAGAAGACTTTGTAGAGGAAAACAGATTTGTGGCTGCATCCTCTCCACCTCTGAAAACCTGATGAAAGAAGTTTTCGCAAGGATGTTGTGTCAGTTGTCCATGGGGTTTGTGATCTCATTTCTTTGCTCTGCCTCCCCCACAAACTTACCGAAATGGGTTAATCTTCTAGTCATATTATTTATATCTCAACAAAATGTTCATAACATTTTAATAAAATATTTTTGTTTCTGTAGCAATGATTTCATCTGAGACACCATGTGAAGCCCACGTGCCCAATTTTGGGAAACACTTCAAGGAAGAATGTCAATAATATGTGTAATACTTTAAATCTTCATACAAATATCAGATTCTCATTAAAACACACCATTAGGTCTTCTGTATCCAACACTTACAGAAGCTTTTATTTTGAGAAAAGAGTAAGGCCTTTGAACTAGAACTTGAAGCCCCAATCTGCTTCGTGCTTGTAAATTTTGTCAAAACTCTGACTTACCTTCTCTGTGAGTAGTAAGTTAGGGAATACATGTTAGAATGTAGCACAGAGAAGTGGCAAACAGCTCTTACACATCCAATACTATCTTCATTGAAGAGCTCAATGAATGGAGCTATTTTTATAATTGTACACAGCTCTAGGGTTAGTCATCCATCAGGACCATTTAGCAAAGACCAACATTGTTCTAGTTTGCTAGCTGCCGAATGCAGCACACCTGAGACGGATTGACTTTTAATAAAAGGGGATTTATTTTGTTGGTTCTTCAGAGGAAAGGCAGCTAACTTTCCACTGAGGTTCTTTCTTACGTGGAAGGCACAAGATGGTCTCTGCTGGTCTTCTCTCCAGGCCCCTGGGTTTCGACAACTTTCCCTGGGGTGACTTCTTTCTGCATCTCCAAAGGCCTGGGCTGAGCTGCTGGTGCTGAGATGAGGAATGCTGAGCTGCTTAGGCTGTGCTACATTGTGTTCTCTCATTTAAGCAACAGCCAATTAAGTCAAATGTCACTCATTGCAGCAGACACGCCTCCTAGCTGACTGCAGATGTAATTGGCAACAGATGAGGTTCACATACTGTTGACTTAGGTCCACAGCAACAAGACTAGGTATGCTCATCTGGCCAAGTTGACAACTGAATCCAACTAACACAAGCATTCTCTATGCAAATTAACAGAGCAGTTACATTTAACTTTCTCTTACAGAAACTTGATACCAAGAAAGAAAAAGGAGCAGGTAGCTTTCTCAGTGACAGCATCATTAGAGGCATCTTCCAGGCAAGATGTTTGTCTTACAATGTTTGAAGGGACGGTGTCATGGTCAGGGACATGTGTCAACTTGGCCAAGTTGTGGTACCTGTGTGGTTGGGCAAGTGCTGGCCTGTCTGTTGCAATGAGGACATTTCATAGAATTACATCATGAGCACGTCAGCTGCGTCCACAGCTGATTCCATTTGTAATCAGCCAAAGGGGAGTGTCTTCTGCAATGAGTGATACTTAATCTAATCAGGGAAGCCTTTTAAGGAGGCTTTGGAAGAGACAGGCTCTATTCCTGCTTCGGCTGGCGAGCCTCTCCTGTGGAGTTCATCCAGACCCTCCATCGGAGTCGTCGGCTTCACAGCCTGCCCTGCGCAGTTTGGACTCTGCATTCCTGTGGTCACGTGAGACACTTTTATAAATTTTATATTTGCGAGTGTTCCCTGTTGATTCTGTTTCTCTAGAGACCCCTAACTAATACAGATTGTAACCTGGAACTTCCCCTTCTGTTACTGCCGTTTAGGTGGGATCCAATTCTAGAGAGAGAAGCAATCAAGAACCAGCTGGTCATGGGAAAGCCTAGCTCTACATTACTCACAGCACTGTAGAGATTTCAGTTAGAGAATACAAGAAGAGGCTTTATATCCCAATTCATTTTATGAAGCTGGTGTAACCTTGATACCAAAGGCCAACAAAAAGAGTACATGAAATAAAAATGTATGATAATCTCACTCATGAGGATATATATAGAAGTCCTAAAACAAATATTAGGGAAGAAGATATTCTATGATACAATTTGTTTACTCTGAGAATGCAAGATTGGTCTAAACGTAAAAACTTACTAATGTAATTTACGTTGACACATTAATGAAGTAAAAATACTATGATCATTTCAATAGTGTAGTATGAGTGTTTGATGAAATTCAACATATATTCAAGTTAAGATTCTCAGGAAACTAGGAATTGAATAGACTTCCCTTCTCTGATAAACTGGATCTGTTTTTTAAAAAAGCACAGTAAAAATGGTGTAATGTTGAAAATTTTCCATTTACAATCAGGTATAAGACAAGATGCCCAATATCACCAGTTCTAATCAACACTGTACAGAGTGGGTCTGTCCAATTTTGTAACACGAGAAAAGCAAAAGACAAAATAATTAGAACAGCAGAAACAAAACCCTATAATTTAAAAATGATATGGTCCTGTATGTTGAACATCAAAAAGGATCTACAGAAAAACATTTGGTATTAATAAACAACTTCAGCATGATGCTGGACAGAAAGTTAGTATGGAAACATTATATCTCTATATACTAGCCTAACTAGAATACAAAAATTTCAAAAATCAATGCAATTTTCAATAGCACAAAACACCTAAAAATGAATTTTACAAAATATGTGCAAGGCTTTTGCAGAGAAAAGTGTCAATTTTTATTTTGAGATTTTCAAGTTATATTTCTAACATAAGAACAGCAGCTTGTATGGTTTCACCTTGTCTTCTCAAATTTAAGGCTGCCCTTCACCTGTAATATAAACATAGTTGGGAACGTTACTTAGGCACACTTTATCAAGATGATACTAAAGATGTACAACGAACACTAGAGCTTTGGTTTTTATAAAATGAACAAAAATCATGATTTTAAAGGTGATCCTCTGGCTTTTACTTCCAGTTAAACCTCTGTACAGCCTTTGAAAGTAGACTTTCAGGTATGTTAAACATTTTTAAAAAACACATAACTCTGACGGTAAAAGAAATTGTTGAAGTTCAGAAGATGATATCAAGCGAATTTATTTCAAGGTGGTTTTCAGTAGAAGGCAAAAATTGGGTATACTTTTCGTAACAATCCATCCAAACAAAAACTCTACTAAAAAAGACATATTTTAAAGTATTATTTAAATGTTTTGACTTGAAATAACATTCTGGATAGAAGACTGCTAAAGTAATTATGTCAAACTTGAAACTGCTTAAATGAAGAAAATAGAAAAGCCAGGGATTACATTTGTTTTGTCTTTATCGTGGAAAAGTGCAATAATGTTTCTTGGGGCTACTTTATCCCTTCTATGTTTACTTTAAGTATGGTAACAATTTGTCCATTTTTATGTTTTACTTGTGAAATTATAAATTAAAGCGTTTTCACACCCTCAAATGTGTTCTCTTTTGTATAATAAATTACATGGTCACATTAGATTTAAACTATTATTATAATAGATGACATCAAAATATGAAGGAAAAATAGTACCTTTATTCAGTCTGGCAAGAAGAAAGGAAGGAAAAAAAGGAGGCAACAAGGGAAGAAGGAAAGAAGGGAGAAAAGAGAAAATAGAAACCTGGAAAAAACAATTATAAAGATATATAGATTAACTTTTGCTTCTAAAAGATAAGTGTCTTTGAGAGACAACACCGACAATTTTTCCAAGTCCCTTTATGGTATTTGTAATGTTTAGATATTCAGTTATTAGTAGGTTATTATGTCAACTAATGTATGTTTTCTAGCATATTAGCCATTTCATCAAGATTATGAAAATGTTAGACTTCAAGAATATATTCCCTTTTAATTATATGATAGGCTCAATGTCTATTAGTGTCTTGTTCATATTTATTATTGTGTATACTTGGTCTTTGTTCATTGTCTTCAAGATTACATGAACTCATGCATCCTCTAGTCATAGATCCCTTTTAAAAAGAGAAATCTCTTTGAACTAGTTATTAGTTGGGCTATTTTTCCTTTTCCTAATAAGTCATACCTATCTGTTATTAAGTACCCCTTTCCTTTACTCTTATTTTATTCAGTAGCTCTTTTCTTATTTTCTCTTATACTGGATACTCAATAAAGTATCTTTTTCTTTTTTAAAATAAGCTATGTATGATCTTCAGATGAGTACATTTTAATGATGGTCAGGATATTCCTGAAAGTAGCCTGAACAGTATTTTTTAATCTAAATATTGTAATGGAATGGTTCAGGAATGGTGTGAAAAGTTTAGAAGGCTAATTGAAGGCAATTTCTTTCCTAAACTTCACGTGCTTCCTTTACATTCAGAATCTGTGTAATTAATGATCTGGAATTTGGAAAACACCTATGTAAAACAAACTTAGGTTGATGACTCAGGAAGTACTACCGTTATAATCACTGAACTTCAAATGCTATCAATTAATATCTCAAGGCAGAAACTTAAAATAAGCACCTTTTAGTATTTTTAAAGCTGTCCCCATTTTTGCTAGAAATAGTTACTCTATATGACTGTGGGGACAGGGGACATCTTTAGAAATTGTATCTCATGCTCACGTTGCGCATCAATGACTCCATGAACTGTTCCTACTTAGTAAGCCACAGAAACGGTAAATTACACCTCTCTTGTTATTTTATTATTCAGTTATTCAACCTTCACTTAAGGAAGAAATCAATACGCAATTATTCTTTAAGAGCTAGAAGAATTAAGAAATTGACAGAATCTAAGAATACATATTCAAGCCTCCATACAGAAAACCACTATCAAGCAGGGTGTAAGTTCATTTTATTAGTAGCAATGAAACCCAATTCAGATGCTGTAATTTGATCCAAGCTAGGGTTTGATGGTTTATGGTAAACAAATCATGCAAAGCAGATTATATCTGTAGCATATTCAACAGAACCAGAAAATGATTTTAATGTATCTGTTTTGAACTCAGTATTTCTATAAGAGCAAATATATGTTTAGAAGTTAAGGGATTTGCCCACAGTCACACAAATTATGTTAGAGCTGTGACCAGAACCTTCTTCAGTGCTTCAGCATATATCATACAGACTGATGTTTATTGATGACAACTGTATTATGTAATTGTTAAAAACAGACTTTTATAAAAGTATCTGAAAATTACTAGGTGTGGTTAAGCACTTATACTTAAAAGTAAGAAAATGCTTTCATAGTTTATAATCCCATATAGGTTTGACCCACTTTATTTCCATATCGGATAGTCTGTAAGTCAGGCATTTGGGGTCTGAACTACCTTTCAAAGAATCCTTACATTTGTACTCTGTTATTAAAGCAGCAGTAATATTTCCTCTATATTATTCGTGATATAATATTGTGGAAAACAGAGACCAACTCATTTGCACTCTTAATGGATACCATACCTGGTTCCGGCATTTTAACAGGTTCCAGATATGTTACAATATCTCCCTCGATGTCTGGACCGTCTCCACCTTCACCCCAAGTCTCTGGTTGAGTCAGTTCCTGGAGTTCATCTTCCAGGTCACACTCTTAAAAAACAAGGTTGTCAATTTAAACAGCAAAACATGAAACACAAATATTTGTTCAGTCCCTCAGTGCTATGAAATACAAGCCCACGGGCTAGTGTGGTAAGAGATGCGATTCATTAAAATCCCAAAAACATTTTAGGAGTCTGTTGCTTAAAAAAAGGGAGAGCAAGATGTTTCAAATTTTACTCTTTTCCTGTCTCAAGACTGCCCCCAGACAACTCAGATGCCCCTTTTGTATTTATCAAATTCAAACAGTGGTTTATTTGAATCTCTTACTAGAATGTGAGCTAAAGGCAGAAATAACCTCTTATTATTATTTATACCCCTAGATCTTAGCATATTACATGGCATGAGCAAGCACCAGTAAGTGTTGAGTGATAAAAAGTCTTTATAAAAATACATTTTAAAAGCCACATTGATCAAGCTTTCACAAAACAAGGACCATCTGATTTTGAAAAAGCATCAGTGTCAGGCAAGAAAATAAAACACTGAAGGTCCAGAGTAGAGGAGACTAAATAGACATGTTATCTAAAGGCATCTATCTATCTTTGTAAAGATATATGTCTATTCATGTATGAAGACAATAACTGGGACAACTGGGTATATTTGAAAACAAACTTTAAATTAAATGGTTTCACTTTCTCATTCTAATTTTCCTGAATTTGATAATTATATAGTGGTTAATCAAGAGAAATATTTTTTCCTTCTTTTTAGGGTACAAACACACCTAAGGTAAAGGGTCATAATATCTAAAACTTAATCTAAATGATTCAGTATTAAAAATAATAAATACAATATTGATAAATTTGTATATAAACATATATGATACATATTTTTATCTGTCTATCTCTCTGAACGCACACTCTCATGCAGGCCCAGGTACAGCAAGGCAGGAGGGGGGAAGAGAAAGGAAGGCCGACAGGGGATATGAAACCAACTGGTAAAAAAGCGATTAACAAATGATGAATCTAGGTTACACAGTACATGAGAGTTAATGGTACTATTCTTGTAACTTTTCAGTAAAGTTCAGTTTTTCCAAAACAAAAGTAAATGTAAAAAAACATGTAAGTTAGATTGTGGTTCAGGAAGACAAGTGTTATATTCACAATCATTAAAAGTAGGAATGGAATTCATATATTTATTTTCCTGTATTATGAAACATTCACTCTAAATAATCTAAAGGTAAACCACAATACATCCACATTTTCTTTTTTTATAATTTATCCTACTGTGTTAAGAACAGTGAGAAATCAGCCAATAAGAAATCTGGAATTTACACCAGGGATAGGATTTTAATTAGCTTTAAAGTGTAATTTTCTATAAAAGTAGCTGAATAGATTTGCTGACCTATGACAAATCTTATAGTTACGACCTATCTTCTACTGGGGTAACCAGAAACTTATTTGATTAAAATTTATGTGTAACTTTCCATAAATGAACCTCACATTGAATGAAATACCAAAATAACAACGGAATTTTTCTTCTTCTTTGCGTGGGCAGGAACCAGGAAACCAACCCGGGTCTCTGGCATGGTAGGCAAGTACTCTGCCTGGGAGCCAACGTGGCCCGCCCCAAAAGACTTTTTGTAAGTAAAAGCAAAATTGCTATCTGATAGTGAGAAGAAAAGTGGGGGTGGAAATAAATCAATGGGCACTGCTGCAGTGAAATCTTCTAAACCCGTTAATACCGAATCACTAAAGTAATCCATAACCTGAGCTATGAAAACGTTTTGTTTAAAAACACCAGGACTGGAAAGAACTTTCTGTTTCATGATAATTCTATGTTAATTTTCCCATTTTTCTAACCATAAAGGCATGTAAGCATTTTTAAAAAGCCACTTTAAAAAGTCATACTAAACCTGCTACCTATATGCTAGTATCCCGGATTATCAAGCTTTTAACCAAATTCACCATCTAAAAATTATCACTCAAAGGAAATGGTGGCTACCATTAATTGAGTTCATTTCTGGAGCCTCTAACATGTTACACTGAATCAGACTTATTCCTGTGCCACTACTGAGCTACCTTACTGCACAGACATTTGAGTATTAAGCATTTTAAGAAAATTATTCATTTTTTCTTACAGTCACATGTAGCAAGAAGAGCTCAAAGACTGGAATGAAATACAAATTCTGTCTCCAGTGCTCTTTGTGAAGACAGAATCCCTGAGCCTCAGTCTTCTCATTTATAAAATGGGGTTGACATGCCTATGCAACCAGGCTTTACTAAAGGTTTCATAATATGTTTGATTTGACACCCTACATATATTAGTATGAGTAAGAGTTGCTTAAGCTTTGGATACAATAACTAATAGGGTCATACACAATCAAGGAGGCCAAATCTGACTAGGGGAATAATATGTTATTTTATGACTAAAATTAAACACAGCTTCCTTGGATTTGCTAATATAGAGGTCTGGCAAGTTTTCAAGAACATGAACCAGGTCTGGAACAGAAGGAGAAATTCATTACAGCAAGTAACTTCACGAAACCGCAAACTATACTTTCTTCACATTCACAGCCCATTTCCAGGCAATGTTAGAGATCCCTACCCAACGATTTCTTGCCCCTTACTGGTATGTTATAATGCATGATGTACACACACACCCCTCCCCCGATAGGCATTCTTCTTCCCCCTCACATCACCTTGGGATGCATCGACTCTTTCATCTTCTACTTCCTGACCAGGAGGAATATCCTGGCTTTGGGCTGGTGGCTCATCATGCTCAGGTTGTTCATCATCGGGTTGATCGGCCTAGGGGGTGTGTGTACAAATAACAAGTTTCGTCATTAATACATATCCATAATATGCACACATATAACACATGTATATATTCAACCAACATATGTATTCAATCACAAATAAGTCTCAAGACATATTTCCAACATGATTCCATATATTCATTCTTAAAAAGTGACTCTCTCCACAGAGAGGCTATGTCAAGCATTTGGAAGCTATTTTAATATATGCTGGGATGGACGTGTGCATCTGTTTTTAATAAGCATGACCAGGAAGTCATAGGACGTCTTTATGGGGAGCATACAGCATCACCATCCAGACAATAAGATGGAACCATCTTGCATCATGTTTCTATCATGAGCTTCAATGATCACCTGTTCTCAGCATGAAAGACCTTTATATGAGTATGTTTATTTAACACCATCCTCCCCCAAATAAAGGTTTTGCTAGTAGAAATGTTAAAACACTCACAACTTCAACTTCAGTTGGCTGCTCAAATTCTTGACCATACCACTTTTCTTCAGATTGGGGGATGGATACGGATTGTCCACTCATCTTTCCAACTCTAAGTAGCAAACTGTGATTTGGAAAACACACTTCAGGGGATAGGTCTGTATCTTTTAAAACCCCCAAACATTTCCCAGTGTCATGACAAGCACGCATACTTTGCGGTCACACCAAATACGGCACGTGTCCCTGTCGTGACCAAGCCGGCAGAGCAATCACCCTAAAGCACATGGTAATAGGCACAGGCCTTTGCACGAGAGCTGGTTTCACAAATGGATTTGCCATGATGAAGACATTTAGTAAAGTACCAACCGAGAATAGAAACTTAAGTGTAATACTACCAATTCTGGCATATGCCCAATGACTAGGCTCTTCCCCCCGTTGTCACTCTTCTATCCCCTCAGGAGTCATTTGGATCGGAACACACGGCCGCACGTCCTCGCTTACATATGGACTCGGGCTGTCTCCGCGCTACGCTGGCAGCACTGGGCAGCCGAGATGAACCGCGGCCGTTTCCTCACGAGGCAGCACGGCCTGCACAGTCCACACCTCAGGGACGGGACGCGGTGCCGACTCACGGCCTTCCCGCTCTTTCTCGACTGCCGCCCCCGCCCCCGCCCCCTCCTCAGGGACCCAGTGTGGACGCCAGAAGCTCGCCCCTGCGGCAGTTGCAGGTGCCTTGCGGCTCAGAAAACTCAAACAGCGTCCCCAAGATCCGCCCCGCTTCCACTAACCCCCTCCAGCCTGCGGCCCTCATCCCAGGCTCCGGGCCCCACCACGACGCCAACGGTCATGGCGGCCGCGCCCCTCGTGAGGAGACACACGACGACCGTCGACGACCTTCCTCCTCCGAGGCCAAATGATCGCGCCGCCGGGACCCGCCCCAACCCCGCTGGCTGCCCCTCGCTCTCGTTCCCGCTTCAACTCGTGGAGGACCGCCGTGGACACCTACCCGCTAACTCTCAAGCCGGGAGAAGAAAGCAGGACGGTAGCTATCCTAGCTCCGACCACACCGCTCTGCGCTGGGATAACGGGCAAAGCTCGGCAAAGAGCATGCGCACTGAGCCCGCGCGCGTCACGGGGCGATCGTTTCCCGCCACTGCGGATCCGGATGTGGCGGATCCTGAGGCCTGACAGGGACTGGCCGGGCTTGTCTCTTGTCACCGCACAACCCAGCTGCTGGTGGCGGGAACGTTGGGGTCGGAGGAGAAGATGCCTCTCAGAAAGCCCTGACCTGCTGGGGCAGAAATTTTTTTAAAAAATTTTTATTGACAAACAATATACAACACAAACTTTCTTAACATACCAACGTTCCATACATGGTGTACAATCAATGGCTCCCAATATCACACAGTAGTATATTCATCACCATGATAATTTTTCAGAACATTTGCACCACTCCAGAAAAATAAATAAAAAGAGGAAAAAATGCTTACCTATCATATGTCGTTACTCCTCCCTCTCATTGACTGCTAGTATTTCCATCTACCCAATATATTTTTACCTTTAGAAGTATAAATTTTTAACTAAATAAATCATTTTGTTAAAAGATGATTCATCTCTGGTGTGTTGCATCCTGGCAGCTTTCCCATTAACAGTGTCGGAAGCTTCATAGTTCTCCACATCTTCATTAACACTTGTAAATTTGCATTAAAAAAAATAGCCACCTAGTGGATGCTGGAGTGGTATGTCATTGATTTGCTTTTCCCTGAAAGCTAATGATGCTGAGCATCTTTTCACATCCATATTGGCCATTTGTGTACCATCTATGGAAAGATGTCTGTTCAAGTCCTTTGCCCATGTTTTAATTATCTAGTTTTTCTTTTGATTGTTGAGTTGTAGGAGTTCTTTATATATCTTGGACATTAAATTCTTATTAGACATACGATTTCAAATGCTTCTTTCATTCTGAATGTTGTCTTTTTGCTTTGTTGATAATGCCCTTTAGTACGCAGAAGTTTAAATTTTGATGAAGTCCCATTTTTCTATTTTTCTTTCGTTGCTCACACTTTTGATGTCATGTCTAAGATTCCATTGTATAATAATAGGTTCTGAAGTGTTTTCCTCAAAGGATTTTATTGTATTGCCTCTTATATTTACACCATTGATCCATTTTTAGTTTATTTTTATATATCATGAGATGTATGTGGTTTGCCAAGCCCCAATCAAAATCATTCCTGCTAACCCTTACAAACACCTAGGGCTTTCAGTGAGATTCAACAAGGCTCCATGTACTAGGGTCACTTTCCAGAAACCTACAACCTCCAGATGGGTCCCTGGACCAAGTAACTCCTGAAACCCAGAGGGCCCAGCCTCTCCAGAACATCAGCTAGTTCCATCCCCCTACCCCATATTATCAATAGCCCCTTCCCACATGAAAAAGTTAAAATGGGCATAGCCCAAATACCACTCAAGAGTGGGAGAAAGCTCAAAAGAAGGTGGAGTTGTAACAGAGGAGATAGGATTTAACAAATGAGTATGACCGCTGAATCATTATATTGGCATTTCTTTTCGTCTCCAGGGTCTTGGAGCAGCTAGAAGGAAAATCCTAAAACTGTAGAACTGTAACCCATACCGAATACTGAAATATAGTCTATATCTAATTGTTACAGTGGATTTTGAAATTTATTGCTTTTTTGTATATATGTTATTTTTCACAATAAAAAAGAAAAAGATTTAAAAATAAAATGAAAATCTTTTTTTTAAAAAAAGACATAGGCATCAAAATTTATTCTTCTGCATGTCAATTTCCAGTTGTCCCATCACCATTGTTGTAGAAACTGTGTTTCTTCCTTGAAGTAGACTTGGCATCCTTGTTAAATATCAACTGGCAGGGGAAGGGATGGAGGAAACGGCTTGGGGGAGGGAGGTCCCTGGTTGGGGGGCGCTGGGATTATGACCTGCCCGGGAAGGGAGCAGCGGGAGGTGCGGAGGCCCCCGCCTGGCCCCTCGGTGGGATATGCTGCTGTGGGCCCAGGAGGTGCGGGCAGCCGAACAGGCTTGCTGAGTGTAAATGCTGCTGCTGTCCCGGGCATCGGGGCCAGGTTACGATGGAAATCCTTTTCGTAAATACATTTAATGTAGGAAGGATTATTTTATGATATGGATTCATTACACCAAAATACCAGTGTGCGAAAGAGTAGTCTCTCGTGAGGGCCGTTTTTTACGCCTAGATTTTCACGCCTATGGGAGACATTTCCACCTTGGAATGAAGAGGGACACTTCCCTTTTCAGTGATGAATTTAAAGTAGAAACATGAAATAAACTACTTGATTAGGACACCTTTCATAGTTGCAGTGGACATAGTGATGGCGAAGAAGGAAGTTTTAGCCATGTGTCTGTTACTGATGGAAGACTTGACGGATGCGTCCAGACTGTGGTGGCACATTTTATGTTGAGCCAGCAGAGACATATATTAAAGACTGAACCTGGCCATTGCGTACTGCCATTTATCTTGACGAAGACATCAGCTATCCTCATAAACATGGTTTACAGGGTCAGTACAGATCATTCAGTATTTGCAAAGATGAGGAAGTACCAAATGAATGGTGTAGAGGAGCAAAACAGAAACCTCAAGATGAACACCCTGCTAACGGGTAGGACTAGCAAGGGAAAAAAGTGCAACCCAAGCTGAAAGATACACCTGTCAACTTTATATTCAGACTGATCATCCGACTGGTGTCTGTTCTTTAAACATTACGGAACACGAGAGGCTGGGATTGCCCAGATATCCAGTCATGTCAAAGTGATGGATACAATTTACCAGATTGCCAGCTTCTCCAGAATCCATACCATCAAGTTTATGGTGAACCAAATAAGAATCAATACAACTATTGATGAGAAGGATCCTACAAATCCTTCCCCTTTTCCAGGGTGGAGAAGTTTCTGGAACTGAATGCTGAACAGAATCATGAGGACTATTGTTTGGTCTATGTCTGCACAGACCGAGATTTTTTTAAATTTTAAAAATTTTTATGAACAAAACCAATCAACATACAATATGAACATTCTTTTTTCACCACATAGTTGTATATTCCTCACCATGATCATTTCTTAGAACATTTGCATCAATTCAGAAAAAGAAATAAAAAGAAAACAGAAAAAAAAATTCATACATAGCATTCCCCTTACCCCTCCCTTTCATTGATCAGTAGCATTTCAAGCTACTAAATTTATTTTAACATTTGTTCCCCCTATTATTTATTTTTATTCCACATGTTGTACTCGTCTGTTGACAAGGTAGTTAAAAGGAGCATCAGACACAAGGTTTTCACAATCACACAGTCACATTGTGAGAGCTATATCATCATTCAGTCATCATCAAGATACCTGGCTACTGGAACACAGCTCTACAGTTTCAGGCAGTTCCCTCCAGCCTCTCGGTTACATCTTGAATAACAGGGTGATAGCTACTTAGTGCGTAAGAATAACCTCCAGGATAACCTCTCAACTCTGTTTGGAATCTCTCAGCCATTGACACTTTATTTTGTCTCATTTCTCTCTTTCCCATTTTGGTCGAGAAGGTTTTCTCAATCCCTTGGTGCTGAGTCTCAGCCCATTCTAGGATCTCTGTCCCACGTTCCCAGGAAGATCCACACCCCCGGGAGTCATGTCCCACATAGACGGGGGAGGGTGGTGAGTTTGCTTGTAGTGTTGGCTGAGAAAGAGGCTACATCTGAGGAATGAGGAGGATGTCTTGGGGGTGGCTCTTAGGCCTAATTTTAATTAGGCTTAGTCTATCCTTTGCAGGGTTAAATTTCATATGAACAAACCCCAAGTTTGGTGCCTCATCCTATTGCTTTGGTTGTCTCCTCTGCTTGTGAGAATATCAAGAATTCTCCAGTTGGTGAAGTTGAATTTTCCCCATTTCTCACCATTCCCCAAAGGGGACTTTGCAAATGCTTTTTCATTCACTGTTCAAATCCTTCTGGGATTTATCAAGGCATCACTCTGGACAAACTTCCACAATCTCATGCCCTACTCAATGTTTCATGTACTTATGGTGTTCAATGAAGCTGTCCACATAAGTTACATTAGGAAATCCACTAGTCAAAATATAAATTTTATACCAAATAAATATTTTTTTGCTTTAGTCTCACACATAAGTTAAAATTTTAAAATCTATAATTACCATGGGACGGAAATTTGAATATGCATTTTTATATATGTTTAAGCGATCATTTCACTCTCTGCTTCTTGTATTTTTTGGTCATTAGAGTCCTAATGTTGCATAACTGCTCCAGAGCATTTAAAATGAAGAAAAACTTCATAATTATCTTTATGAAGCAACTAAAATATTGTCACTTAAACCTCATAGAAACAGGATTAGGAAGTATTTCAAACTTATCACTATGAATATTTTATATCATATACACTATATACCAAGTGTATACATATACAATCTTATAGTAAATTCATCGTCTTTCTTAATGGTGAATGACTAAATGTACTTCACATTAAGACATGAAGAGATCACAATGAATGCAAGGGTGCCCATTGTCTCTGTCGCCATTCATCGTTGTCTTAAAGGCATTAGCCAATGTAATTAGATAAAAGAAATCAATTAGAGGCATAGGGAGTTGGAAAGAAGAGTTAAAACTTTTATTTTCAGATCATGTGATAGTGTACCTGTAAAACTCAACAGAATCAATTGTAAAGGCTATTCAAACAAGAAAAGAATTCAATAAAATAAACAGGATAGAAATTTATCATATGGAATTGAATAGCCTTCACATAAACAAACAGATTATAATGATATAGAACGTCCATTCAAAATAGAAAATTAACAATAAGATACTTAGGAATAAATTCCAAATTTATGAAGTGAAAATTATAAAGGCTTGCAACAGAACAAAAATGGCAAGCTGTCACTTGTTCTTGGGTAGAATGATTCAATAACGCTCTTATGTAAGATAATTCATAAATTTAACTCAATATCACTAAAAATGTCAACCGACATTTTGTTGGAGCCAGGCAATTTGACACTACATTTCATATGGAAAAATAACCGTTCAAGAAACCACTTCAAAATACCACGAAAGGGGAACTATCCCTTCAAGACTTTCAAACTTTAAAGCATACTATAAAGCCTCCATGATTAAAATTGTGGTGCTGATGCGTGAATAGATAGACCAGTGGAGAAGAGGGGAAAGTCCATTAATAAATAAAAGTATATGTAGAACCTGGGTAGGTGATGACATTGGCCTCTCAAATGGCTTGGTAAAAATGAACTTTTAAATAGATTGTGCTGGGATGACTGGTATTACCTTTGGGGAAAAAGAAAATTAGATCCATGACTTGAAGATATACCCAAGAATAAATTCCCATTGCAGCAGGGATCGGCATGTAAAAAAATGAAGCAACAGAAGAACATAAGTAAATCCCTCGTTAATTTGGGTATAGTAAAGGGATTTCTACATATGGCTTGAAATCCAGATATTCTAAAAGAAAATATTGATTAATTTGAATATATAACATGTAATGCTTACAGATGAGATAATATTGGCATATTAATATTAGTTGCTGATTCTGATAAATTGAACTGTGATTATTTAAGGTAATTTCTGAGTTTTTAAGGAAATACACAATAAATTATTTAGGGGTAAAAGGACATCATGTCTGCAACTTAACCTCAGAGGTTTCAGAATAGAATTATGAGGATGGATATTTAGAGAATCAAAGAAAAAGCAGGATATAGAAAATATATATAGAGATATAATGTTATCACTTGGGAAACCTGGAAGGTTGTTCTTGCAACATTTTTGTAAGTTAAATTTTGTCAAAATTTAAAAAGCAATGGAATAAAGAATTTTTAGAAAGTATTTGATACTCCAAGATTATGAAGATTTGTTTGTATGTTTTCTTCTAAAACTTTTTACATTCACATGTATATACGAGATACTTCTGGAGTAGTAGGTTATTTTGTATGACATAAGAGGGACTAAAATTTACTTTTTACGTAACAATATCCAATTGACAAAACAGAAGTAGAAAGTGCATTTTCTCCCCACTGCATAGTAATAATAGCTTTGTCAAATCAAGTGACCAGATACGTGTACATGTGTTTATAGACTTGATAACTTGTTCATTTTCTCTAGTTATTGTTGCACTAGAAAGAAAGGCTCTTAATTACAACAATTGTCTATAAGGCTTGTTATCTGGTAGTGTGAATCACCCAGCTTTGTTATAGTCGTGGCTCTTCTTCTCCCTTTGTATTTCTAAGTCCATTTAGAATCACCTTGACAACTTTCACCACCAACAACAAAAATGGTGAAATTTTTATTGGACTTGTGTAGAGTTTGTAGAGAAAATTTGAGGCTATTTACATGTTTGCAATATTGAGTCTTACAATTCATGAACACAGCACTTACTAGAAATTCTTAAATTTCTCGGTGTTACATTTTGTAGATGATAGTGCGAAGACCTGGCACATCTTTCATTAGACAGATTACTTTTTTTAAATTTTTTTTCACATGGGCAGGCACCGGTAATTGAACCGGGGTCTCCGGCATGGCAGGCGAGAACTCTGCCTGCTGAGCCACTATTGCACCGCCCTAGAGTGATTACTTTTTTTTTTTTTGCATGGGCAAGCACTGGGAATCGAACCCGGGTCTCCGGCATCTAGATTGATTACTTTTTATTTGATCTTTCTTTGCTATTTAATATGGTATGAATTTTTTTTAAAAATATTATAAATTTGTATAAAATTTATATAAAATATTATATAAAGATAATTGGTCTTTATATATTGACCTTGTACCTGTGGCCTTGCTAGAATAACATATATTCTAAGAGTGTGTAAGCTCTTTTGCATTGTCTAGCCCCATAATTATGTCACCTGCAAATAATGACACTTAATTCCTTCATTTCAATCCAATTTATTTATTTTTGTCTTACTCTACTGGTTAGGATGACAAAAACGTTGTTGAACAAGGCTGAGGATAATGGCTGTCTTTGTTCTATTCTCACTGTTCCAAGTCTCAGGAAGAACACATTCAATAATTCACGTCTAATTATGATGTTTAGTGTAGATTTTAGAGGTGACACTAATTGGAGTAATAATTATTTTATATTCTCCAGTTTTATAACAGGCTTTAAAAATAAATCATGAATAATTGTTGAATTGTACCATTTTTTTCTTCATTTAAGATCATCATATGACTTTTCTTCTTTGGTGTTAGTGTCAAAATCATGCTGCTAGATTTTCAGTCCTAAACCATACTTGGCTCCTGAGAAATAATCCTCTTAATCATGATGCATGATATCTTTTACAAATCATTGAATTACAGTTTATGATAGCATTATGTTTCAATTTTAATGATAGAGAGTTCCTTTCTTATAAAATTCTGGTGAGTTATGCCCTATTGAGGGGGCAATAAATTTGTAGAAACTTCTTGGAATTGGTCATGAAAAGAACCTGCAGTGGAATAATTCAAACAGAAAGTAACCTGGCCTCAGAATTTCTGTAAATTTATCCTATGGAAAGAGTCAGAAATGAATAAGAATTTTAAGTACCTCATGCCTATTGCAAAAATACTTGAAATAGTGAAACATTACGAATTATGTGTCCGTGGTTTCCCAAGTATTCCCATTCAACCAGCTCTGGGGAAGTTGACCATGTTTGGCAGCAGCTGTTTAGCAGAGCACTACAACAGCTCACAACTCCTACCAAGTCAAATGAGCCACCAACATAGGCATGCCGCCCTCTCTTAAGCTAGGTTCTCATCTAAGAATAACAGAAATCTGCAATTTGGCATATAAAGACTTGGCTGTTTTACCTTGATCATGCTCACAATAGCAGGGGGAAATGACAGGCAGATACAAGGATCAAGAATTTCTCAAGCTTACCATTTCAAATTACCTCTTGGATTTATGCCCCAAATCCTTCTTCATAGAGTGTCACACTTTACTCTCAGGTTAAAAACAAACAAACAAAAAGAACGAAGAACAGCAAAAAAAATGACACACAAGAAACAAAACCTCTTCCAAATCCTCCTCCAAAGAGATTTTCCCAAGAGACCATCATCTTTCCCCCTTATTTCTATTTATTTCACTTTTCCTCATTGTAATTTCAGCAGCAAGTGCAAAGGGGGTTGGTGGGGGTGGGAATGGGGGTGTTTGAGGGGGAGGATCCCATAGTTGGAGAAACCTGAAGTGGATTTATCTATTGCAGACTTACCTGAAGCTTCTCTTCCTCTTGGTCATATTCCAACTTTATCTTCAGCTTACATAAATTTTGTGGGCCTGGGACTTCAGAATATTTTCAGTCTTTTCTTCCTATCTCATCTATATATCTTTATATATTATTTTTTTATTGTGGATATATATATATATATACATATAATCATAAAATTTGCCATTTTAACTATTTAATGTGTATGCTTCAGTGGTATTAATTACATTCAGAATGTCAAAACTTTTTCACATCAAGCAACATTAAAATTTACATATTAAGCAATAGCTCCCCATTCCCCCATCCGCTGGTAATCGTTAATCTATTTTCTTTGTCTATGAATTTGCTTATTCTAGATGTTTCATATAAGTGAAATCATTCAATATATGTTCTTTTGTGTCTGGCTCATTACACTCAACAAAATGGTTTCAGGTCTCTTCCATATTGTAGCATGTATCAGAGCATCATTTCTTTTTAGGGCTGAATCATATTTCACTGTATGTATATACCACATATTGTTTATCCATGCCAACTGTTTATGGTCTCCTGGGTTGTTTCAACCTTTTGAATTTTGAGAATAATGCTGCTAAAGACATTGTATAAGTATGTGTTAGAGTTCATATTTTCAATGCTTTTGAGTATAAACTTAGAACTAGAATGACTAGATTATATGGTAATTCTATGTTTAACTTTTTGAGTAATCACCGAAATATTTCCCACAGCAGCTGTAAGAATGTACAAGGGTTGCAATTTCTCACCAAGAATGTACAAGGGTTACAATTTCTCCAGACCCTAGTCAACATTTGTCATTTTCTGTTATTTGTTTTTAAACAATAGCCACCCTAGCGTGTGTGCAGTTGTTTCTTGTTTCAGTTTTGATGGGCATTTTCTGAACTAGTGATACTGAACATTTGTATATCTTCTTGGAGAAATTCTATTCAATTCCTTTATCAATTCTTATTTGGGTTGCTCACACACTTGTTTTGTATCAGTTATTTATAAATTCTGGATATTAAACCCTTGTCTGGTATGTTATATGTAAGTACATTCTGTAGGGTATATTTTCACTTTCTTGATAATATCTTTTGATGCACAAAAGTTTTTAGTTTTGATAAAGTCCAGTTTACTTTTTCTTTTATTGCTCATGTTTTTGGTGTCAAATCCAAAATAGCATTGTGAAATTTAAGGTTATTAAGATATCCTCCCGTGTTTTCTTCTATGAGTTTTATGGTTTTAACTCTTATGTTTAGGTCCCTGAGCCACTCTGAGTGATTTTTTGTATATGGTGTGAGGTAGAGGGCAAATCTCATTATAGCGATCTAGTTTTTCCAGAACCATTTTTTGAAGAGATTATTCTTTCCATCATTTAAAGAACTTGGTCTTGTCAAAAATCAGTTGGTCATAGATGTGTGGGTTCATTTTTAGACTATCAATTCTATCCCATTGGTGTATGTATATCTTTCATTATGCCAGTTCCACACTGTTTTGAGTAACATGTCTTTGTAGCAAGTTTTGAAATTGGAAAGTATGATATCACTAGATCTATTCTTTCTCAAGATTATTTTGGCTATTTGGAGCTTGTTACAATTCCGTATGAATCTGAGAAAGGGTTCTTCCACTTATACAAAAGGACAACTGGAATTTTGATGGGGATTTTATTAAATTGGTAGATCACGTTGGGTGTTATCTTAATATGTCTTCCAGTTCATGAATACAGGGTTTCTTGTGATTTACTTAGCTATTCTCTAATTTCTTTCAGCAACGTTCTGTAGTTTTCAGTGTGCAAGTCTTTCATCTCATTTCTTAAAAATATCCTAGATATTTTATTTATTCATTTATTTATTTGCATGGGCATGCACTGGGAATCGAACCGGGTCTTTGGCGTGGCAGGCGAGAATTCTGCCACTGAGCCACACTTGCACCGCCAAAAACATAACATCTTAAAAAATAGAATATTGGGTGGATGCAACGGTGGCTCAGTGGCAGAATTCTTACCTGCCATGCCAGAGACCCGGGTTCGATTCCCGGTGCCTGCCCATGCAAAAAAATAGATGCTATTTTTTAAGATGCTGTTATAAATGGACTGTTTTCTTAATTTCCATTTGGGCTGTACATAACTTGTACATTTAAAAAATCGGTTATTTTAATGTTAATTTTACCCTGCCCTACTTGTTGAATTCGTTTATTAGTTCTAATAGTTTACTTCTGGATTCTTTGGGATTGTCTATAGAAAGGTCACCTGTGAAGAGAGAGCATTTTACCTCTTCCTTACCAATTTGGATACATTTTCTTTCTTTATTTTTCTTGTCAAATGGCTCTAGCAAGAAATCCTCTTCGATTTTGAATAGCAGTGATGAACGCATGCATCCCTGTTTTGTTCCAGATCTTAAGGGGAAGATTTCAACTTTTCACTATTGAGTATCATGTTAGCAGTGGGTTTTTCACAAATTCCATTTATCATGTTGAGGATGTTCACTTCTGTTCCTATTTTATTCTGAATGTTTTTATCAGGAAAATTTGTTGAATTTTGTCCAGTGCCTTTTCTGTGTTAATTGAGATGATCACGTTTTTTTTCCTTTGTTCAGTTAATATGGTATATAATATGGATTTATTTTCTTATGTTCAACCATCCTTGGATTCCTGAGATAAAATCTATTTGGTCATTGTGTATAATTCTTTGACTTTCTGTTGGTTTTGATTTCCTAGTATTTTCTTGAGGATTTTTGCTTCTGTATTCGTAAGGAAATTGGTCTTTAATTTTCTTTTCTTATGATATCTTTATCTTCGTTTGGTATTAGGGTGATTCTGGTCTCACAGAATGAGTTAGGAGAAAATCTCTCCTCTTCAGTTTTTTGGAGGACTTTGAGAAGTATTGGTGTTATTTCTTCTTTACAAGTTTGGTAGAATTCATCAATGAAATAAGCTGGTCCTGGACTTATTTTGTGGGGGAGGGTTTTGATTATGAGTCAGAATCTTCACTTGGTGTAAGTCTCTTGAGAGTTCTATTTCTTCTTAGCTTAGGCAAGTTGTGTTTTTCTAATAGTTTGTCCATTTTATCTTGATTATCTAATTTCTTGAACTATAATTGTTCATATTATTCTCTTATAATGCATTTTATTTCTGTAGTATCTGTGTTAATGTTCTCAATTACATTTCTGATTTTTTTAGTTTAATTTAATTATTATTTTAAAAAATTTTTATTAAGAAATTTTCACACACATACTTTCTATACATGATGCACAATCAATGGCTCACACTATCATCACATAGTTGTGTATTCATCACCATGATTATTTTTTAGAACACTTGCATCATTCCAGAAAAAGAAATAAAAAGAAAACACACATACCATGCCCCTTATGCTTCCCTCTCATTGAGCATTAGTATTTCCATCTACCCAATTTATTTTACCCACTGTCCCCCCATTATTTACTTTTATCCATATTTTTTTACTCATCTGTCCATAACCTGAATAGAAGGACCAACAGGCTTAAGATTTTCACAATCAACAGTCACTTTGTAAAAGTTATATCTTTATACAATCGTCTTCAAGAATCAAGAGTACTGGAACACAGCTCAACAGTTTCAGGTACTTCCCTCCAGCCACTCTGATACACCATAAACTAAAAAGGGATATCTATATAATGCATAAGAATAACCTCCAGGATAACCTCTTGACTCTGCTTGAAATCTCTCAGCCACTGACACTTAATTTTGTCTCATTTCTCTTATCCCTTTTGGTCAAGAAGGCTTTTTCAATCTCTTGATACCATGTTTGGCTTATCTCAGGTTTTCTGTCCCATGTTGCCAGGGAGATTTACACCCCTGGGAATCATGTCCTGTGTAGGAGGGAAGACAGTGAGTTCATATGCTGAGTCGGTTTAAAGAGAGAGGCTACAGCTGAGCAATAAAAGAGGTTCTCTGGGGGTGACTCTTATGCCTAATTCTAAGTAGGCTTAGCCCGTTCTTTGCAGGAATAGGTTTTATAGGGGCAAACACCAAGCTTGAGGGCTCGGCCTGTTGATTTGGTTGTACCTACTGCTTGTGAGAGTATCAGAAATTCTCCAAATAGGAAAGTTGATATGTCCTCCTTTCTCCCCAATACTCCAAGGAGACTTTGCAAGTACTTCCTTATTCATTGCCCAAATCACTCTGGGATTCATCAGGGCATCACACTAACCTGGACAAACCAACAAAATCTCACTCCCTATTCAAGATTCCACCTACTTCTCGTGTTCAACTTAACTGACCATTCAAGTTAAATTAGGAAATGCACTACCCAAAATATAAATTTTGCACCAAATAAACATCTATTCCTTTAGTCTTATTCAAATTGATGTTTTAAAATATGGACAATATCATCCTTTATCCAGTCTTCTAGTATACCTTAGTCCTATACAGATGAGCTTCATTCATATCTCTAGTTAAAGTCTGATCCCTTTTTCAACTTTTAAAACAGTTTCTGTGTGGGATACTGCTGACTTTCATAGCTTCAGAACTCTGAGTCTCAGGTGTCACATCAGTACCCAAAGTTTCTGGGAATGACCATGTTCTATACAAACAGTTCAATATCTCAGAATTTAGAATTAACAGTTACACCTCATGAATATATGTGACTGCAGTAAGAGCTTACAATCTAGGACCCTTTCCAATAAAGCCCTAAACTGATAACCCATGCTCTCAACTTTAGTTCACTGTTTTCTTATAGTTAGGCCATATAATTGAGGCATGATAATATTTGTCTTTTTGTTCCTGACATTTCATTCAACATACAGCTTTTAAGGGTCATTCACTTAGTTGCATGCCTCACAACTTCATTCCTTCTTGTGGCCACTCAGTAGTCCATTGTATGTGTACACCATAGTTCCCCCTTCCATTCAATCCTTGTACCCTTAGGCCACCTCCATTCATTGTGGATCAGGAACTGTTGCCATAATCACCAGTGTGCAAATGTCCATTCCTGTCCCCACACTCAGTTCCTTCAGGTATATACTGAGCAATGGGGTTTCAGGATCATATGGCAACCCCACCCCTAGCCTCCAGTGGAACCACCACACTGCCCTCCAAGGGGCTGCACCTCTCATTTTCCTCCCAATAGTGAATAGGAACATCTCTTTCTCTGCATTTTCTGCAGCACTTCTCTCTGTTCATTTTTATACAGCTTTATTCACACATCATACAAGCCAGATTTAAGTGTATTGACATGCCTTTACCACCATACTCTATCTGAAGACATTTCCTCTTCTTACACAAAGAA
Source organism: Tamandua tetradactyla (assembly GCF_023851605.1). Classification (NCBI taxonomy): domain Eukaryota; kingdom Metazoa; phylum Chordata; class Mammalia; order Pilosa; family Myrmecophagidae; genus Tamandua; species Tamandua tetradactyla. Next base: position 117,452,471 of record NC_135353.1, read on the forward strand.
GCCGTACCCATTTCCCAATCCCCCCGCCTGTTGACATTTAGTTTTGGCATAATGCCTTTGTTGCATTCAGTGGAAGCACATTACAATGCTACAGTTGACCTTAGACACTAACTTACGTTGATCATACTTTTTCCCATAAGCCATCTATTTTCAACACCATGCAATAGTGGCATTCACTTGTTCTTCCTCATGCACATTTTAAAATTTGTACAATTAACCACTATTATCGTACACTTTAGGCATTCCTAAATGATACCCTCTCAGTCTCTGTCGTCTATTTTCCTTCTGGTTTCATACGGGCCCCCAACCCTTGTGCCTCTGTCATACTCACATTCAGTTTTACATTTGTGATTTCAGTTATTTGCCTCTTTGCTCTTGTTTCTGTCAGTCCAGTTAAGGATTTGTCAATTTTACTGATCTTTTCAAAGAACCAAACTCGGTGCTGTTGATAATCTCAATTTTTTTCTATTCTCTATTTCATCTATCTCTGTTCTCGTCATCATTATTTTCTGCTTTTTGATAACTGTAAATTCTGTTTTCTTTTTCTTGTTGGACAAAATGTGAAGTTATTTTATTGATTCGAGATGTTTCATCCTTTATGATATAGGTGTTTACAGCTATGAAATTGCCTCTGAGCACTGCATTTGCTACATTTCACAAGTTTTTTTGAATACTGTGTTTTCATTTTCATTAGTTTCTTAGAAATTAGAGCGTCCCTTGTAATTTCTTTTTTGACTCACTGATTGTTTAACTGATTGTTTAATTTCCACATATTTGTGAAGTTTGCAGTTTTTCTTCTGTTACTGGTTTGCAGCTTCATTCTATTGTGATCAGAGAAGGTGCGGTGCATGATTTTGATAAAAAAAGTAATATTGAGCCTTGTTTTGTGACCCGAATGTGGTATATTCTAGACAATGATTCATGTGCATTTGAGAATGTGTATTATGTTTTTGTTAGGTGGAGTGTGTGATACATTTGTTTGGTACAGTTGTCTTACACTATTTTTCAAGTCTTCTGTTTCTTTAGTGAGTTTCTGCCTAGAAAGTCTATCCATTATTGAATGTGGTATACTGAAGTCTCCAGCTATTATAGAACTGTCTTTTTCTCCCTTTACTTCTAGCAAAATTTGTTTAATGTATTTTGGGACTCTCTTGCTAGGTGTATATATGCCTATAATTGTTGTATCTCCTTGATGGATTGATTTTCTTTGTCAATATATAATTTCCATCTTTGCCTCTTGTTACCATTTTTTGTCAATATATAATTTCCATCTTTGCCTCTTGTTACCATTTTTGACTTAACATCTATTTTGTCTGACGTTACTATAGCCCCACCAACTCTCCTTTGGTCTCTACTTGAGTGGAATATTTTTTTCTATTTCACTTTCATCCCATTTGTGCCTTTGAATCTGAGTTTAACTGGTTTAAAGGAGCATATTGTTGGATCACACATTTGTATCTTTTCTGCCAATCTCTGCTTTTTGATTGTGGTATTTAATCCATTTACATTCAAAGTAATTGCTATTAAGGCAAGGCTTATTTCAGCCGTTTTGCAATTTGTTTTTGTAAGTTTTAAGCCTTTCTTGTCCCTTATTTTCTCCATTACTGTCTTCATTTTTGCTTAGTTGATCTGCCAGTAATGAAGCAATTTGATCCACCTCTCATTTCCTTTTCTGTGTGTATATATATATATATATATATATATATATATATATATATATATATATACATATATGTATATATATATTAGTTATTTTGCTTCTTGTTACCATCAAGGTCATATTTAACATTGCAAATTTATAACAATCTAATTTGTATTGATACCAACTTAATTTCAGTAGCATTCACAATCTCTGTTCTTCTACCCCTCCAACCCCTCCCCATTTTGTTCTTGGCACAAATTACATCTTTATACTTTATGTGTCCAATAATATAGAGTTATCATGATTTTTACGCATTTATATTTTAGATTATGTAAGTAAAATGTAGAGTTCCAAAGAATGTAACAATAGTGGCATTTATACTTGCACATTTAGTTACTTTTGTCATGGATCTTTTTCTTCATATGGCTTCAAGTTACTGTCTGGTGTCCTTTCCTTTCATAATGACAGGCTCCTTTTAGCATTCCTAGTAGGGTAGGTCTATTGCCAACAAACTCCCACAGCTTTTGTTCATCTCTGAATGTCTTGATTACTCCCTCATTTTTGAAAGACACTTTTGCCAGATATTGAATTCTTGTTTGACAGTTTTTTTGTCTTTCAGAACTTTGATTATGTCATCCCACTGCTTTTTGGCTTCCATGGTTTCTGATAAGAAATCGACACTTAATTTTCAAGGTCTCTTATACATGATGAGTTCTCCTGTCTTGATGTTTTGAGAATGCTCTTTTTGTCCTTGACCCTTGACAATCTTATTATAATGTGTCTCAGCATGCTTTTGTTTGAGTTTATCGTATTTAGAATTCTTTGAACTTCTTAGACGTTCGTATTCAGATCTTTTGCCAAATTGGGAAGTTTTCAACCATTATGTCTTCAAATATCCTTTCTGTTCTTTTTCTTTATCTTCTCTTTCTGGGATTACCGTTATGGATATGATGCTATTCTTTATGTCATCCCACAGATCCCTTAAGCTGTGCCCACATTTTTTCTTTCTTTTTCCTTTCCACTTTTCAGTCTGAATAATTTTGATTGTCCTGTCTTCAAGTTGATTGATTCCTTCTTCTGCCTATTCATATCCATTTTATTCCTCTAGTGATTTTTTAAAAAAATTTCAGTTATTTCACTCTTCAGCTCCAGCATTTCTGTTTGATTCCTTTTAAAAATGCCTATGTATTTATTGAATTCCTTCTTGTTCATGTATTGTTTTCCTGATTTTTGTTAGTTCTGTGTCTATATTTTCCTTTAGCTCATTGAACTCATTTTAGGATAGTTGACTTGATGTCTTTAATTAGTATTTCCAATGTCTGGTCTTCCTCATGGATATTTTCTGCCACTTAATTGCGTTCTTTTGACTGGGTCATCTTGACCTGTTCCTTTCTATGTCTTGTGAATTTTTCTCGAAGTCTGGACTGAATATTTTGATGTGTTAACTCTGTAAGCCAGATTGCCCCCTTTTGCAGGGTTTTCTGGGGCTATTCTTGTTTTTAATAGTTGAAGGCTGTAGTATAAATTGGACCTGTGTTGAGCCTGTCCTTTCATGCTTATCCCAGCTTATACTGAGTCCATAGATCAACTGTATTGAAGTTCTTCTCAGATCTTGGTGAGCACACGTCTTGCCTTTCTTGCATGGTAGCTTTCAGCTCCCCAGCATGCACAAATCCTCCTGAGTGTCCTAATTTTCCCCTCCAAAATATTTTTCTCTTTCAAGTTTCTCATCTCATGCTGCAGACACTGTATTGCCGATTTCAACCACATCTTTTCTTCCCAGGAGATTGCGGTTTACTCACGTCAGAGGTGGTGTGACGTGCAGTTGGGATTACTTTTGCAATCCGGAGCAGTCTCAGTGAAGTGAACAGGAAATGTTTGTGTTCAGCTAGTTTGAGGGGGACAAACGTGTAAGGTAAGCTAATCATTCATGAGACAGAATAGGGAGTTCCTCGTTCACAGGTAAATGAGTGTTAGCAGATGAGATTTGTCATAGGAGAAAGTAGCTCAAACGGTAAACACTTGGTTAGTATGTGAGAAGTAGTGGGTTCAATACCCGCATTCTCCATTACTCACACAATAATTCACACTTTAGGCTCTTGCCATTGTCAATGATAGATGGGGATGTTGTTGGTTTCTTTTTTTTTAATTTCCTATCTGGAGTTATGAAAATATTGCAAAATTGATCATGGGTTTCTGTGCACAACTATGCGATACTGTGAGTTAGTGATTATATATTTCGAATGCTTTGTATTGTGTGTGAACATATTTGAATACAACTGCATTTATTTCTAAACAACAGCAACGAAAAGAAACCTTTGTGGCCATCCCCTGACATGTCTAACCAGCCCTATCCTTCCTCCTACTCTTTCGGCCACCACCTATTAACGTCTCTGAGCTGGGAAGTTCTCTTTTCAATGGGGAGAGCAGCATGTGGCTTAAACCTAAGCTCAGTGGATTGCCATTTCCTACCTTTATACCAAGGACTGCGGCCTAAACCCTCCAGCAGTCCTTGGAGAGCATGAGGACACCATTTCTGGAAATTATTTTATCCCCTAGGGACTGAAACCCAGAGCGGTTGGATGACTCCCCACACCTGAAGGCCATCCAATGGCCTCCCATATGTTTCAGCCACAACAAAATAGGCCTGAGCTGAGCGAGGCCCCATCCTTCATTTCACAGAGGAGAAAACGGGAGCCTCGGGGCCTCACACCCCAGTCGGAGAGGCAGACCCGTTCCTCCCACCTTCATATGAATATTGATCGCCCGCTGTGTGCAAGGCAGTGCGCTAGGTATTTGGGATCCACCAATGAACCAAACCGTGCAAATTCCTGCCCTGGATTTCACGTTCTCTGAAGGGGAAGTGATAGGTGACAGGCAGTAGACCGTCAAGGATTTTTTTTAGTCAACTGCACAGTATGTTAGAAGGTGATAGTTGTTGTGATGAACAATATATAGATCAGGGCAATGAGATGAGAAACTTGGGCAGCAAGTGGGTGAGGTGCGTGCTACAATATTCCACAGTCATCAGGGAAGGTTTAATTGAGAAGGTGACATTTCAACAAAGAATTGAAGGGGTGGAGGGACTCAGCCAGGTAGATATCTGGGCTTAGGACTTTCCCGACCAAGGTTAGCAGCTGGGGAAATGTGTTTGACACAGCGGCTGCCAGACACAGTCCAGACACTGCAAGGAGGCCAGTGCAGCTGGAGAGCAGAGAGGGAGAGGTGAATGGAAGGAGGTGAGGTCAGGGGCTACTCGGTGCTGGATCCTATTGGCTGGGGAAGCTTCGATTCTGCTAGCTATACAGAAAGGTCACCGAGGGTTACCGGGACCAAATCATCAGCTGTGGAAGGCTGTAGCGTTATCGCAAAGGGGGAACACAAGGGAGCAAAAGTCAGAGAAGAGGGTTTGGGCAAAATGCTGGGAGGAAAGCAAGGAGGAGCGTCTCCTTGTGAAGGTGAAAGAGCTCAGCTGAACGGGACATACCCAGTCATCAGTGGGTTCACAGCCTTGTCTCTGTGGACGTGAGAATCACACCCACAAATTTGCAGGTCTGTACACAAATCTTGGATAAAATCCTGCTAAGCAGTAATCTCTGAGGCAAGCCTTACTTTCAAGAGGAAGGACTCCAAGTCCGCTGGCTTCTGGGCACCTGTTCTGAGGTCAGACACAGATTTTCTCAGAAGCCTTGAGCATTGCTTTGCTCTGCTGGATGCCTGTGCTTCACAGGTAGACATGATGTTGGGACCAAGATGCCCATCTCATCCTGGAACAAAATCTGCATCTCAGCAACTGTAACATAAGCAAAGTATCTCCTAGTGAGTGGAGAGAGGACCAGCATTGGAGTCAGGCCGGGTTGTGACTCCCAGATTCATCCCTTTTTGTCTATTAATGATTGTCGAAGAAAAATTTGTGCCAAGAAATGTAACACAGGCAAGGATAACTTTATTCAAAGCTTGCACTCACTGTAGAGGAGGAGAGAAATCAGAAGCCTATCGTGGTAGAGACAGACGAGAAAGCTATCACAACAGGGGAGAGAAAGTGGGCACAACTCCCCTGAAGCAGAGGGCAGGAGAGTTAAGGTCTGGGAAGAGCTAATGGAAGAGTACTGCAGAGGGGCGGCCAGCGATGGGGGTGTCCCTTACAGGATGTTATCTCCTGAGGTCACTGTGGAGGCCAGGCCGAGCAGGTTCTAAATGGATTCTGTGAGGGTGAAGGTCAGGGCGGTCAGGAGCACAGAGCCAGGAAGGAGCCTGTCTGAAGATTAGTCAAGATAATGGAAGTTAAGGCTGCGTGATCCATAACACACAGGATGGGGGATTTATTAACTTACAGTTTTCCAGGATTGCAAAGTTCAGGTAAAATTCAACCCTCTCATGAGCTAACCTAATTTTTTTCCCCATATCTGTAGACGTAGGGATTTGATACTCATGTCTGAGGGAGTATGGGAAATAAAACCTGCATATGCCTAGAACACATTAGATTCTCAATTCCTAGGGTCCAGGAAGATTCATTCACACTCTACCCTGTGTTAGCCAAACATCAACGTGTAGCTAAGCAGGCCAGATTTCCCTGGGAGTCTCCTCTACCCCTCAAGCCAAGGATGGGGGTTCGGGACAGTGGTGGTGGAATTGTTGCCATTTCCAACATTTGTTTTTGTTGTCACAGGTTCAAGGCACACACTTCATTTCTTACTTAGGTGTGCCGTGCTGTGAGGGGTTAAAATAAGATGCTGCAGTGAATGAACTTAAACCTTGCAGATCGGTCTCTAGCAGGGATTACCAGTGATAAGTCCACTTTCTCCATTAGATGTTGTAGGAACTAACATAATTTGTACTAGGGGTCATGGCACTTGTTGGGTACACCAAAGGAATGGGTGAAGGTGCCTTCAGATTCTCAGGGAGGGTCCATGTCTCGGTTTGCTAAAGGTGCCAGGACGCACTGGTCTTTGTTTTAAGCCACACGCTGCTTTATCCATTGAAAAGAGACCCTTCCAGCCCAGAGACATTGCTGTGCAGGGGCTGAGAGAGTAGGGGAAAGATTGGGGCTGGTTAGATGTGTCAGAGAATAGCTGCAAATATTTTTAAATAAATAAATGCAGTTTTATTCAAATATATGCACACACCATATGAAGCATCCTAAGTATACAATCACTAGCTCCCAGTATCACCAATAGTTGTGCATAGAAATCCATGGTCAAACTTACGGTATTTTCATTACTCCAGATAAATAAAAATAAAAAAGAAACCCCACATCCTCCCATACCCCTTATCCCATTCTATTACTGACATTGGTAAGAGCCTATCTTGAGCTTCAAGGTGTCAAGTACTGCTTAAAGATGGAGTATGCAGACATCAATCCCACTACCTCTCGCATGCTAAGCAACATTTTACCATTTGGGTTCATTCTCTTTACTGCAAGAAAACCCCATGAATAGTAATTTTTACCTGTGACCCGCCAGCTCCCCATTCTGCCTCATGAATGATCAGCTCAGATTACAAGTTTGTCCCCCTTAAACTAGCTAGACACATGAGTAACTGCTGTTCAGTTCACTGACTGAGACTGCTCTCGATTGCAAAATAATCCTAAATGTACGTCACAGCACCTCTAACTCATCTATTCCTCGCTGGAGAAGCCGAAGGCAAAACCATCCTGCCAAGACACTCTGATCTTCAGATCTGGGGTGCTCTCCTGATTGCAATAGCCTGAATAAAATCTAGGTCGGTTTGTGTGCTTATGTTGTGCATCCAATTGCCTATGCAAACTAAAATACAAAATAGAAATAAACATTATCAAATAGCAGAATGATGTAGCCACCTTTGAAAACTGTTTGGCGCTTCCTCAGAAATTTAAATATAGTATTAACATACGACCCACAATCCTACTTCTATGTATACACCCGAAAGTATTGAAAGCAGGGACTCAGACGGATATCTGTATGCTAATATTTAAGCAGCAGCATCCAAAATAGCCAAACGATGGAAGCAAGGCAAGTGGTCCTTAATAGACGAGTGGATGAAGAAAATGTGATATACATGCAATGGAATATTATTCAGTCCTGCAAAGGAATGAAGGTCTGATATACACGCAACATGGACGAGTCATGAAGAAATCATGTTGAGCAAAATAAGCCAGATATAAGAGGACAAACACTGATACTGTAGGATCCCACTTATATGAATAAACTGGAAATGCAAATTCATAGAGACAGAAATCTTACAGGTTGCCAGGGTCGGGACATGTGGGATGGGTGGTAGGTTGGTGAGTAGCAAGGTAGTGCTTAGTGGGTACAGACTTTCTGTTTGAGGTGGTGGTAACTTTTTAAAAAATAATAATATAGTGACATATTTTTATTTAAAATATACACCCAGAAAGGGGTACAGCCCAATCATATAGCACAAAGTGAACACACTAAGGTAACCACAGACCATATCAAGAATTAGAATGTTAGCAGCACCCAGAAACCTCCCCTGTACACCCAAATAGTACCCCCAAAAGATTAAACTTTCTTTTGTTATATTATATGGGTCAGATTAAATTATTTTAAATAATGGGTGACTTTCTTTGTTAATCACCTTAGTTTTATTTTCAAAAATGTATTTAAAAATATTTTACTTGAGGAATCTCCACACAGATACAGTCCATATATGGTATACAATCAATAGTTCACAATATCATCACGTAGTTGTGTACTCATCATCCTGATCATTTTTAGAATGTTTGAATCACACATTTCTAAATCCAGAAAAAGAAAGAAAAAAATTCATACATCCCATACCCCTTACATCTCCCTCTCACTGACCACTAGTATTTCAATCCACGCAATTTTTTACCCTTCATCTTCCCTCCTTATTTATTTTTTATCCATATTTTTTTACTCATCTGTCCTCACCCTCGATAAAGGGTGCATCCGCCACAAGGTTTTCACAATCAGTCACACTGTAAAAGCTATATCATTCTACAATCGTCTTCAAGAACCAAGGCTATCTCTCTCCAGCCAACACAAGCAAACTCACCACCCTCCCCCGTCCACGTGGGACATGACTCCCAGGGGTGTGGACCTTCCTGGCAACGTGGGACAGAAATCCTGGAATAAGCTGAGACTCAGCATCAGGGGATTCGGAAAACCTTCTCGACCAAATAGGGGGAAGAGTGAAATGAGACAAAATAAGTGTCAATGACTGACAGATTCCAGAGTCGGGAGGTTATCCTGGAGGTTATTCTTACACATTAAAGAGATATCACCTTGTTAGTCAAGATGTAGTGGAGAGGCTGGAGGAACTGCCTGAAAATGTGGAGCTGTGTTCCAGTAGCCATGTTTCTTGAAGATGATTGTATAATGATAGAACTTTCACAATGTGACTGTGTGATTGTGAAAACCTTGCTTCTGATGCTCCTTTTATCTACCTTATCAACAGATGAGGAAAACATATGGAATAAAGATGAATAATGGGGGGACAAATGTTAAAATAAATTTAGAATGAAATGCTGGGGATTGGTGAGGGGGAGAGGTGGGGGTATGATATATATGAATTTTTTTGTTTTCTTTTTATTTCCTTTTCTAAATAGATGCAAGTATTCCAACAAATGATCATGATGATGAATATGCAACAATGTTATGATATTGTGAATTACTGATTATACATGTAGAATGGAATGATCAAATATTACGAATGTTTGCATTTTTTTTTGGTGTTCTTTGGTATTTAAAAAAATTTTTTTAATTAAAATAAAAAAAACTAAGGCTACTGGAACACTTACCTCCAGCTATTCCAATATCCCATTACATCTGCGGTCGGCTAGGAGGCATGCCTGCTGCAATGAATGATATTTGACTTAATTGGCTGTGGCTTAAATGACAGAGCGCAACGTAGCACAGCCCAAGCAGCTCGGCATACCTCATCTCAGCGCTCGTAGCTCAGCTCAGGCCTTTGGAGGTGCAGAAAGAAATCACCCCAGGGAAAGTGGTTGGAACCCAGGGGCCTGGAGAGAAGGCCAGCAGAGACCAGCCTGTGCCTTCCCACATAAGCAAGAACCTCAGTGGAAAGTTAGTTGCCTTTCCTCTGAAGAACTACACATTTTAAGTGAAATAAATCCCCTTTTATTAAAAGTCAATCCATCTCTGGTGTGTTGCATCCTAGCAGCTAGCAAACTAGAACACCACCCGATAATATTGAATGAGGATTAAAGAATATGGCTTTCCTGGGGTACACAACAGTTTCAAACTGACACACACCCCCATGCAAGAATAATTCAACTTTATTTACTTAGATACTCCCCCTACTTACATAACTCCCTATTCTTTAATTTTAGGCTGTGCATAGTGATTTTTTTCTAAAAAGTACAATATAGGGATGTGAGAAATAGTAATTTCACATTAGAGAAAATTGACAAAGAGTACCTCAGTCAGGTGAACAAGGCCAACATCACCAATGATGACGTATTGATAGTACGTACCCTTGATGTGACATAATGAGAGTGGCACGTCACCTCTCTTGTATTCATACCCCCAACCCATTACCCTAGTCTTATCATGAGGAAAACACCAGCCATAACCTTATTTAAGATGGTTCCACCAAATATCTGACCAATACTCTTCATAACTGTCAAAGTAATCAAAACCAAAGTAAGTATGATAAAATGTCACAACCAAGGGGAGGCTAAGTAGATATGATAGTTAAAAGTAGTGTGGTGTGCTGGATGAGATCTTAGGACAAAAAGTGGGCATTAGGTGTTGTCATGGTCAGGTTCATGTGTCAACTTGGCCAGGTGGTGGTGCCCAGTTGTCTGGTTGGGTAACTGCTGGCCTGTCTGTGACTATGAGGACATTTCATGGACTTAAATCATGATCATTTTGGTTGCATCCACAGCCAACTGCATTTGTAATCAGCTAAGGGGAATGTCTTCTGCAATGAATGGCACTTAATCTAATCACTGGAAGGCTTTTAAGGAGGAGTCAGAAGAGACAGTTACTCTTCCTGCTTCAGCCAGCCAGCCTCTCCTGAGAGTTCATTGAGGACCTGCATCAGAGCTGCCAGCTTGCAGCCAGCCCTACAGACCTTGAACTCTACATCCCCAGTTATGTGAGGCATTTTAATAAATTTTTTATTCACAGATAGTGCCTGCTGATTCTATTTCTCTAGAGAACCCTAGCTAATACAGGTGTTGTTTGAGTTTGCTAGGCTCCTGAAAGCAGATGACATAAAATCCATTGGCTTTAGTAATGGGAATTGTTTAATTTACAAGCTTGCAGTTTGGAGGCTGAGAAAAATGTCCAAATCAAAGCATCATAAAGGTGATGCTTTCTTCCTGAAGACTACTGGTGATCCTTGACTCCTCTGCCACTTGGCGGTACCTGCCTTTCTCCTATAGGTTTATTATTATTATTTTTTTGCTTCCAGTTTTTTGCTTTCATAGCTTTCTCTCTCTTGGCTTTCTCTCTCTTTATGTATCTATCACGTTTATCAAGAACTCTGTAAGAAGATTATCACCCACCTGGCACAATTTGGTTGATGTAACCTCATCAATTGGTCCTCCTTCCAACAAGTTTGTATTCACAGCAATAGATCAATTTTAAGAACATGAGTTTCTGGAGTACATTCAGTTTCAAATCACCACAGTCCATCTTCTGGACCGAAAAGGTATGCTCTTTCTACATAAAAAATATATTCATTCCATCACAATATCCCAAAAGCCTTAAGTCACTTCAGTAAAAATGCTTAGGTCAAAGTCTCAAAAAAATCATCTATAGGTGTGGTCTGTTCTGGGGAGCAATTCCCCTCTGTGTGTAGACCTATGAAACTTAGAGAACAAGCTATTAGCTTCCAATATGCAAAGGAGGGACAAGCATAGGATAACATTTCCATTCCAGGGAGAAACGGGAAGGTAAGCAGGGGTCACAGGTCCCAAACAATTCTCAAATCCTACAGGGCATACTCCATTAGATTTCAAGGTCTAAGAGTCATCTATGGAAGGAGGTTTTGACCTCTGGGCCTGATGCTATGGAAGCCCCATGCTTTCCAAGTGCTCATCCTTGCCCCAAATTCTGGATTGCAGGTTCCATCTTCGGCAAGCTTTGGGATAGAGGCCAATCTCTGAGCTTCACCTTCATGAAGCATCAAAGTGTTGGCAAAACTCTAGGTTCTACCCTCATCAAACATTGGCGTGGGAGCCAGAATCTCGGCAATCCCCAGACATTTGTGAGAAATGGGATGGTAAAACTTACTAAACAATAGGGCAGAAGGCTCCCCCCCTCTCCAAGTGCTGGGGTAGACTCGCCCTTTCCGCACACACAGGTGGGTCTGCTCTCTAGGCCTGAGAAGTTGTCTTTGGTCTAGACATTATCTTTCATCGCTCTGCTTTTGAAGTCATTTTCCTTCACTCTGCCCTTTTTCTGCCCCTTTACTCGAGGCTGGCAGTGGCTCCATTCATACAGACCTCATAAAAAACTGTCGGTTCTGCATATACTACTCAGCGGTCCAAACCATCAGACAAAAGAACTTTCCACACATCTTTTCTGGATAACTGCATTTCCAATCCCGACTTGCAGTGAAATGGCTCAGTGGTTCCATTCTTCAATTAAACCATTATACGGAGCACTATTCTCTGGGTACTCATTTTCTGGAAGCTCAGAATATTTCAAAACATCAATGTCTGCTATCTTTGTGCCCAGGAGCTCAGTTCTTTCAGATTATCCCTTTCCTCTCACATTTTACTATAAGCTGCAAGGAGAGACTAAGCTGAACGTTCCACATTTAGTTTGGAAATCTCAGGTAAATATCAAAGCTTGCCACTTAAAAATTATCCTTTTCATCTGACATTAGAACTCACTTTTTCCAAATTCTCTGCCACTTTAAAGTAAGGTTCAATTTTTTTCCAAATTGCATTGACATATTCATCATTTCTGTCTCAGGACTCTTCAGAAGTAACTTTAGCATCCATGTTTGTACCAGCAGTCTCTTTAAAAAGTCTAGGTATTTTCTAGCAAGTGCCTCACAATTCTTCCAGCTTTTCCAAAATGCCCAATTACAAAGCTGTTTCCAAATTTTTCTTTCCAATAGCAGTGCCCCGCTCTGTCACAAGGGAAGACACTTGGTGGCATCTGCTGTCTCTCCCTTCTCTCTCTCTCTCTCTCTGTCCCATTTATAAAAGACTCTAGTAAAGGATTAAGACCCACCCTGGGCCACAACTGAACTGATGTAAACTCACCAAAAGGTCCTACTAACAACAGGTTCACACCCACAGGAATGGATTGGACTTAAGGACGTGATTTTCTGGGGTACATACAGTTTCAACCACCACATGTATCAATATTGGTATCTTCGTTGTGATAAATGCATCTTATTAATTTGTAATGTTACTAATAGGGGAAACTGTATATGGTGCATAAGGAAACTACCTGTAATAGCTTCGCAATTTTTCTGCAAATCTAAAATTATTCTAAAATTGAAAGTTTCTTGTTTAAAAATATACCATCAGAGAATAAGGGAAAAGCCACATTTTGGAAAAAATACTTGTAAATCTCATTCTGATAGAGGACTCATATCCCAAATAAACAAAATACCTCTTAAAACAACAGAATGAAAATAAATAAGCCAATGAAAAAATATGTAAACTATTTGAAGACATGACACCAAAGATGACATACAGATTTTTTTCAAAGCAGATGGAAAGATTCTCAGCAATATTTTTCATTAGGAAAATGCAAGTATAAACTGTAATAAGATGACACTACACACTTTCCAGAATGGCTAAAGTCCAGACACCAAATGCTGGTAGGAAAAAAAGAAATAGTACAGTAACATTTGGAGATTGAAACATGTCCCTCACCAAAAGTATGTTCAGGTCCCAACCTCTGGTTCTGTGGGTCTGAACCCATTTGTAAATAGAACCTTTGAAGTTGTTATTAGTTAATGTGTGCTCAAACTGGATGACTGTGGATTTCAGTTCAAATTGGCTGAAGTCCCTATTAGCCAAGGGAATTGAACACAGGAGAGAAGTCACGCAGAGAAGTGGGAAGCCAGAAGTCAGTGGAACCCAGAGGACAAAGGAAAAGACATTACCACGTGTGTTGCCCTGTGACAGAAAAGCCAAGGCACTTCAAATAGTGCCAACCAGGCAGGTGATAGCCGCTCCAGGTTTGGAAGCAAGCCTTCAACCTCTGAAAGTGTGAGCCCATAAATTCCTTTTTTTAAAGCAAACCCAATGCATTGTATATTCTTTAGCAGCCTGCAAAGAAAAAGGTCACTCTAGAAGACAACTGACACTTTCTAATTAAGTTACCATGGATGTGATGGTTAATTTTATGTGTCAACTTGGCTAGGTTGTGGTATTCAGTGGTTTGGTAAATCACTAGCCTGGTTGTCACTGTGGAAATACTTCATGGTCAACAATGAGTTGATTTTAAGTAAATTACCCTGAATAATATGGGTGACCTCGTCCAGTCAATTCGAGCATTAAAGAGGGAGAATTTAATGTTCCAGCTATCAGAAAGAATTCTGCCTGAAGAACCCACCCTCCATTCCTCCCTGAATTTCCTGGCCAAGGAACTCAGAATCAAGAGTGCAACGTTACTCTTAGGGAATTTCCAGGCTTTAGCCTGCCCTACAGAATTTGGACTCACAAGTCCGCACAATTCTGTGAGACAACAAATTCTTTATTATAAGTCATATATATATCCCGTTGGTTCTGCTTCTCTCACTTATATAATAAGCTTTTCACAAGACAGAGAAATTATACTCCTAAGTTTTGCTTAAGTCACTTGAAAACTTATGTTCACGCAAAACTGTGTATATGAACCTTTACAGCAGCTTATGAGTAGCATATATAGCATAGCAGTGAATGAAATGAACAACAAAAAAAAGCTCTGCCCAAGATGTGAAAATGTTATTTAACGTTCAAAATAGACTTTCAATTGTAATTCCCTACATACAAAATGGAAGAGAAAATGAAACATTTGATCAAGTCTCTGGGTTAATAAAAAGTCTGTGAAAGAAACTCTTAACCAGTTCAAGGTAAATTCTTTTAGCAAACTGAGATTAGAAGGGAATTTCCATTTCCTACCATGTAAAGCAAATATACTTAAATGTGAAATGTTAGAAGCATTTTGCTCAAGACAGTGAGAAGACAAAAATGAATGTTACCTCTTCTACTGTTCAAAATCGCGCTGGAACAGAAATCCAGACCTGTGGACATCAAAAGAGGTAATAGGTGTGAGTATTGAAAAGAAAGAGATAGTATTAGGTGACAAGATGATCATCTACATAGAAAATTCAAAGGAATAGTATATTGGATATTCAAATGAATAAGCAACTTTAGGAAAATAACGTATGGATGATCACTAAAGTAAAGTCAAGAAACTTGCCCATGCAAAAACAATAACTATTTATAATATGTAATAGAAAATATCTCATCTACAACAACAATAAAATCCAAAAATTACTAAGAAGAAAATGAAATGTATAGATATTTGCGGTGGCAATTATAAAAGTTTCCAGATAGATTCAGGTGAAAGAAATAGAGCAGGATACCATATTAATTCATGGATACCATATTAATTCATGGGGAACGTAACATGGTAAAGCTGTCGATTGCCCTTAGATGATTTCCTGTAGCTGCCAAGATGAAAATCAAGATTGGGCTGGGCCTTCCACTTCCAAAATAATCCTGGAACACTTTGGAACTCAGAATGAATATATATAGATATATATACGCCGTATAATATTTATAAAATATTCTATATACATACACATATACACCACAAATATATAAACAAAATCTAAATTACATACCATGAGAAATCCCTGGGATAACTGAAGACTGTGTTGATGTTACTTGCGTTTAGGGTGATGGGAGTGGGTAGGCAGTGATAGCCTGCAATAGACGACAGATTACAGGATAGATAGGAAGTTTTTAAACATCTGTCCCTGCTTTATTGCATTAATCCGAAACAGCACCTGCGACCTTATAAGCCAGTAGCCATAAGGTAATATTAGGATAGGAGAAAAGATTGAGCTGATTAATGCAATATAAGTATAATCCACAACTAACATTACACTCAATAGTGAAAGTCTGAAAGCCTTTCCCTTAAGGCCAGAAACAAGACAAGTAAGCCTGCCTCACCACTACCCAATGTTGCGCTTGAAGTTCCAGCCAGAACAGTTCGGCAAGAAAAAGAAATACCAAATTGGAAAGGAAGAGGCAGACCTATCTCTTTCTGCAGATGACATGATTCTTTATATGGAAAATTCTAGAGAATCCACAAGAAAACTACTAGAGCTGATAAATGAATTTGGAAAAGTGGCAGGTTACAAGATAAACATGCAAAAAAAACGCGTGTGTTTCTATACACTGGCAAAAAAATTGGAAATAGAAATTTTAAAAATTCCATTCACAATAACACGTAAAATAATGAAATACTCTAGATTTAAATTTTACCAAGAAGGTGAAGGAAGTTTACACTGGAAATTAAAACTATTGAAAGAAGTTAAAGAAGACCCCAATAAATAGCAAGACATCCTATGTTCGTGGATAGGAAGACTTAATAGTGTTAAGATGTGAAAATGACTGAAAGTGATCTACAGATTCAAAGCAACCCCTATGAAAATCCCAGCAGCCTTTTTTGTAGAAATGGGAAACTGAATCCTCAGATTCATATGGAATTGCAAGGGTTCCCCAATAGCTAAATATTGGAAATGCAGAAACAAGTTGGAGGTCCCACACTTCCCATTTTCAAAACTTCTTACAAAGCCACGACAATCAAAACAGTGTAGTACTGGCATAATAGACACATAGACCAATGGCATATAAGTAAGAGTTTAGAAGGAGACCCATACATCGTGGCCAACTAATTTTTGACAAGGGTGTCAAATACGTTAATTGAAAAAAGAATGTTCTCTTCCACAAATGGTGATGGGAAAACTGGATCGCCACTGCAAAAATTGAAGTTAGAACTCAACTTCGTACCAAACACAAAAAGTAATTCTGAATGGGTCAAGGGCCTAAACATAAGGGCAACATCATAGAACTTTAAGAAGAAAACATAAGTGGAAACCTATAACTTTGGATTTGACAGTGATTTCTCAGATATGACAATGAAAGCATAAGTAACAAAAAATAAAGATAAAATGGACTTCATCAAAATTATAAACTTTGTGTATAAAAGGATATTATCAAGAAAGTGAAAAGACAACCTATAGAAAGAAAGAAAATAATTGCTAGTCATATAATTAATAAGGATTTAATATCCAGAATATATAAATACTCCTGCAACTGAACAACAAAAAGACAAACAATACAATTAAGAAATGGGCAAAGGACTTGAATAGACATTTCTCCAAAGACATATAAATGGCTAATAAGCACATGAAAAGATTCTCAATATCACTGGTCATTAGAAAAATGTGAATTAAAACCAGAAATAGATACCACTTTATACCCACTAGGATGGCTATTAATTTAAAAAAAGGCAGAAAATAAGTGTTGGCGAGGATGTGGAGAAATTGAAACACTTATACATTGTTGATAGGATTGTAAAATGGTGCAGCCA
Source organism: Tamandua tetradactyla (assembly GCF_023851605.1). Taxonomy (NCBI): domain Eukaryota; kingdom Metazoa; phylum Chordata; class Mammalia; order Pilosa; family Myrmecophagidae; genus Tamandua; species Tamandua tetradactyla. Next base: position 117,469,661 of record NC_135353.1, read on the forward strand.
CTGGGGAAATGAGTTTAGCAATGTCTCAGAAAGTGAAACACAGAATTAAGATGTCATCTAGCAATCCAATTTCTAGATATATACAAAAAGAATTGAAATTAAAAGTTCAAACAGATGTTTGTAGACCAATGTTCATAGCAGCAGTATTAACAAAACACAAAAGAAGCAATGCATGTCCATTCACTGATGAATGAATAACCAAACTGTGGTGTACACACACACGCGCGCACACACACAATGGAATATTATTCAGGCAAAAAAGGAATGAAGTTCTGTTGCATGCCACAACATGGATGAATCTTGAAGACATAATGCTGACTTAAGCCAGATGAAAAAGACATACATTGTATGATCTCATGTATATGAAATACCCAAAATAAGCCAATTCTTACAGACAGAAAGTAGATGACAGGTTACCAGGGGCCAGGAGTGAGCTTGAATGGGGAGTTATTGCTTAATGGGCACAGAATTTCTGTGTGAGGTTGTTTGGGCCCAGATCGAGTTCACGCAAAGCATGGGCTGGTGCTACTGAGTGACACAAAAACACACCAGGCAAAGAAGTATACATAGATTTATTAGGACTTATGAACAGGAGAGACTTATCAGTGGCAGCCAGTCTGGAGTGTTAGCCACCCAAAGGGATGGGGATACAAGGGGCAATATGTACATGACTTAAGAACAAAGGAATTTTGTTCTTAAGGACATCAGGATTCTAGGATAAATATCAGGATTGTAGTATAATCATTAAATGGACTAAGATCCTATTTTAACTTTGTTAAATGCTGCCAGAATGCAATATACCAGAAATAGAATGGTTTTTAAAAGGGAGTTTATTATGGTTCAAGTTTACGGGTATAAGGCCATAAAAATGTCCAAACTAAGGAATCCAGAGAAAGATACCTTGACTCAAGAAATACTGGTCTGTCATATGGGAAGGCATGTAGCTGGTGTCTGCTGATCCTTGTTCCTGGTTCTGTTGCTTTCAGCTTCTGAAGTCAGTGGTTTTCTCTCTAAGCATCTGTGGGCCTTCACTTAGCTCCTCTGGGGCACAACTCTGGGTATGCGCTTGCTTAGCATCTCATGGGAAGTTACACGTCGATGTCTGCTGGGCTCCACATCTCCAAACGTCCTTGTCTAGGCATCTGCTCTGCAAGGACTCAAAGAATCTCCAAATGTCTGTGTCTCTGTCAGCTCTCAAGCAACTGTTCTCCAAGCATCTGAACTTCCTTCAAAATGTTTCCCCTTTTACAGAACCCCAGTAAACTAATAAAGATGCACCTTGAACGGGCAGAGCCATATCCCATCAAATCAAAAGGTCACATCCACGATTGGGTCTGTCGCATGTCCATGGAAACAATCCAATAAAAAGGTAACACCCATAACTGGGTGTGTCATAACTCCATGGAAACTATCCAATCAAAATCTCCACCCTACACAATAGTTGTGTCCTTGCAAGATTGGATTAGGAACGAAAGCTGATCAAAAGATTGGCTTTTCTGGGGTACATAATTTCAAAACAGCACAGATGCCATCAGTGTCATTTTACGTCTGTGATTGCATTCTTTTTCCTTCAGGAGATTCTATATTTTCTCAACCTTTGGTCAAAGCAGTCCTGTTATGTGCTCAGCGCATCATTCCTCTTTAGGTGTTGGCCTGGGTTCTAGGCTGCCACAATCTATCCCCATGTAACAGATTGCATCCGTATACCACAACAACGATTTAAAAGAAAACAGAAGAGTAAGAATCCAACACATAGGCAGATAATCCTATAAAGAAACCCTGCCAAGGCTAAGAGAATTAAAACAAGTAGGAAGGGGGTAAATAGATCATCAATACTGTGTATGTGCCCTTGCATATGACTTAAAGCTTGTGAAATGTTACGTGAGTGATAAGGAATATATATGTACAACATTGCATGATTATAAGGACACAGGTTCTGCCTTGTGCCATAGTTAAAATGTCCAAAGCCATTCTATTTTGTAAGATTACTTTCTGTAATTGGGTGGTCTCATCATTTAACAATGATATTGCTAATTTAGAGTCATTAAATGCATGAGTTGTATGATTAGCTAAAGCTGTTATATGCTTTTTGGTAACCATCACAGCTTCCACTGGGGCAAGAATAGTTAAAGCTTAAAACCAGCATGGGTTATGCTTCACTCAATATCTCTATTTAACCATTTCTCAATTGCTAGATGTGTATGCTAAAGAGCCATAAAGTGTGGCAGGGACTTATGGTTGCCCCCAAGCACATCATCCTGTCTATCATAAGGTAAACAGGGTCATCCTTATTGCCCACAGGTCCATAGCGACCCAATGGGGGAGGCACATGCTCCATATCTGTTGGGGGAACTTTGCCATTGGAAAAAGCTATAATTTAATAGACCGATTGTAAAATTTCACTTTTTTGAGGGTAAGCACCTGATATCTCAGTTCCCATGAAGACATTCCATGCAGAGAGGGGCAATATGGTCTAAGGTTACTGCTTCTGCTGTCAGCCATCCTATTCCATCATGTACAGCATACTCTAATATAGGCCTGGGATTATCTACCTGTTCCCTTACAATGGAAAAGATATAAGCCTGAATGTCATTATGAGATGGTAACCGGATTTCCATTTTAAAAGAGAAAATCTCACTTCAGATTTGCCAGTGTGTCAAGCTCTGCCACATTAAAAGGGCATTCTACATAGTCCAGGAGGCAGGAGTTACGGTCCAGGGAAGGCCAGTAGCACTCGAAGATGGCTAGTCTGTGCAATCCAACATTGGGTTTGATTGTGGGGATGAGTTACCACTGAAGCCCACTGTAGAAAGGTTTTTGATAGGGGGCTATTGATAAAAAGAAACAATAATGGGTAAATACAGTTGATCTAATAATATACATGCAAGAGTTTCATTGGTAGATAGTAAGGTACTAGGCAAAGAGACATTATGGGGATATTTTAAATACCAGATATTCTCCCCCTGTAAATCTTGAGAGTCCTCCACCGCGACATCAATTGCTAGACTAGGTATAAGAAAGGGTCACATAGTTATATATAAGGTTCTTGTGGGAATAGGAGGCCCCAGTTTGGTGAAAAAAATTTAACAGCCATTTTTGCTATAAATTGTGGCCATATTACAACGTTTTGGGTCACTTCTATTCCCCAGGTACTTAAGATTCCTATCCAGCACCACTGCATAGGCCAGCACCAAGGTCAAAGTACCTCATTTCCCCCATTTGTATGGTCTGAGGCATAGGCAACAGTACATTATTTATTATTCCGCCTTTTAGGCTGTAAAGCGGCTGGCCCTTACATTTGTATCCCTAGTGCTTGCACTGGCCTTGCCATTAGCATTTCAAATGGAACTGGTACAGCACCTGGTGTAGAGTTTAGGCAGGTTATCGCCTGATATAGCCTTTAGTCCATTGTAGGAATTTCTTATCATCTTTCAGTTGTTCCTTTAAGAGGCCATTCATTCTTTCTGTAAGGCCTGCATCTATGGGGTTATAGAGTAGATGAAAAGTCCACATTACATCCTAGTTTACAGCTCACACTTGGGTCATTTGTCCAACGGAGGAGGTTCCCTAACCACTGTCAATTTACATAGGTATTCCATAAAGGGCACTTACCCTTTCTAGCCAGCTTATGGTTGCTCACTGATTAGCTTTCCTCACCAGAAAGGCTAAAAGAAGTCCCCTGCCAGTATCTACTGAGGTGAAAGCATACTTTGCCCCTCCAAGAGCAGGAGGGTGCCAATATAGACCACTTGCCATGGGGTTACTGGAGCCTGTGATTGCCCCATCTGGTGGGGCAATCAGTGTGGTTGTTGCAGGGAGGACAATGGGCACTCCCATGTGATGTCTATAAGTTGTCGGCACTGATGGGTAGCTGGAACTGCTGGGCTAAAACCATACGAGTTGAAATCCTTGATAGCCACTCTTTCTTTCCATGAAACCACTCAGCAGCTTCTTGGGTTTCAGTAGTATGACTTGAGACTCAAACAAGGGCATCTGCCTCAACCTTCTTGGGTAGTGCATTAGGAGGATGGTCAGGAACATGATAGACAGTTACCTTTAGTCACTGAGATGCATCCCAGATGTCTTCCCACAGCTCTCATCCCCACAGGGGGTGAACTATGACTAGCCATTGTTCTTGTTTCCACGTTACCATCTAGGTCATGAGTCACGTCGCCAGGTTCGTGCAAGCTACATCCATACTGCTTTTAACTCAGCCCACAGACTGCTTTGCATAGCACAGTCTCCCACCATGTTTTTTCAGTGCTGGGTTGTACAGCCATGTTGTTCATGTGGCAGGCTGCCTGCTAGCAGATCCATCAGTATATCGAGCAGACTCGGGAATTGTGCCTGTCCCCTCTATAGTGGGTATTTCAATAGCTAATTCAATAGCTATGGCCTTTTTAGAACGATAGAAAAAACTTCTAGGATATTCAAGAACTTTCATTCCCCATTTGGCTCAAATATGAAAACCATTGCATATGCTAATTATAAAAGATCATACTTGGGAGTGGGATGAGCCCCAGCATGCTGCTTTTGGTAAAGATATTTTCTTATTGTGAAATATAACATATATACAAAAACCAATACATTTCCCAAGTACATTTTAACAAGTAGTTGTAGAACAGATTATAAAGTTTGGTATGGGTTACATTTCCACAATTTTAAGTTTTGTCTTCTCGCTGTGCCAAGACACTGGAGACAAAAGAAATATCAAGATGATTATTTAGCAGTCATACTCATTTGTTAAATCCTATCTTCTCCGTTATGCTCCTCCTTCTCTTTCTTTCTTTTTTGTGAAAAATAACATATATACCAAAGAGTAATAAATTTCAATGTATATCACAACAATTAATTTTAGAACAGATTTCAGAGTTTGGTATGGGTTACAATTCCACAAGTTTATGCTTTAGTACTAGCCGCTTTAAGGTGCTGGAGACAAAAAGAAATATCAATGTAATAATTCAGCAATCATATTCATTTGTTAAACCAGACCTTCTCTGTTTAACTCCACCATCACCTTTGCTCTTTCTCCTGCTCTTTAGGGTATTTGGTCTATACCCTTTCTATGTTTTTCATGTTGGGAGGGGCTGTCAATAATATGTGATGGGGGGAGAACTAGTTGATGTTCTAGAGAGGCTGGCCCCTTTGCATTTCAGGACTTATCTGGCAAAGGCAACATTCGAGGGTCCTGGTCACAGTTATGGAAAGGGACAGAATTAGGATATGATCCCCTAGAAAAGAAACTGTGCGATGCATATAGTACTCTATTGCAAGTGGACAGCATTATGCAGAAAACTTGAGGACCGTCCTCCCTATACAGGAGTGAATTACAAACATCCCAATAAGTCGCCCTCTCCCAGTGAACAATTAAGTATCTTAGCAAAGTAGAAACTCTACTTGTTGCAATGCAGAATTTTCAATACTAGCTCTCTTAGTGCCAAGATGCACAAAATTCTAGGCCATTGTCCTATGTAGAGGATTCAACACCTGAAATCGCCACAATAATACGGCAGTATCACTGAGGTGAAAGCATACTTTGCCCCTCTGGGGCAAATGGGGAATGAAAGGTCTCGAATATCCTGGTAGTTTTTTCTATCCAACTAGAAAGGCCATTAACTGCTTTAGTATATGCAGCGTAGGAAACATTGCACCTAATCAATTACTGCAGAAAGGATAATTTTTGCTTTACCTGACCATACGACCATAAGAGTTTGACAGAGAAGCCAGGGCCTTGTAGCTTATCATGGTTGAGTGCCCATTCCTGGGTTTCAAAATGAGATATGAAGGTCTCTGATACCTCTTTTAGTTCTGAAAGAGAATTGCTGGTTCACATAATATGATCAATATAATGAAATAAAGTCACAAATTTGGGTTTCTCCCAATTGACCTAGGCTTTTGCCATTAAACCATGGGAAATGGTTGGGCTATGTCAATAGCTTTGTGGAATCATGGTGAAAGTCCTCTGTTGTCCTTCTCAGGTGAAGGCAAAAACAGGTTGGAAGACTTTATCCAAGCAAATACTGAAGAAAGTATTAACTATATCTAAATCAAATGATGACATAAATGAGTGCTAATTTCTTGTAGAAAAGAGGCAGTGCTTGGAACCACTGCATACAAAAGTGGTGTTACTTTATTTAACTCATGGTAATCTACTGTCATGTGCCAGGTTCTATCAGGCTTCCATACTGGGCCATACAGTGCTATTAGAAGGGCTATGGTTTGGTATTAATATTCCCATTCTTTCCGAGTTCCTTAATGGTTGCTGAAATATCCTCATGTTCTCCCAAGAGCTTATATTGTTTAATGGCTACAATCCTCTAGGTTTTGGTACCTTTAAGAGGACCATTTTGCCTTTCCCTTTAAGACTGCTTTTATTACTCTACCCTGGAGGTGGAATTCTCCCATAGTAGTTTGTAATGTGGAATTTAAGAGATGATCAATTCCTGAAATATATATAGGCATAGGAGACATATACACAGTCTATTGCCAGAGGGGCAATCTCCCAATTTGTCAAATCAAAATACGTCATTTGGCTGTGATTGTCTTTCTCCCATAGCCATCAATGGCCAGCATGGGTCCATTAAATCTGGCTACATTTCCATACATTAAAGTACACTCAGCCCCAGTGTTTAACCACTGTTTGTTAGTAGGGGATCAATAAAGAGTTAATGCTATGTGTGGCCTCCAGTCCCTGGGGTGCCCGCTTATTGCTCATACCCAGGGGTCTTGACCCTTCCCCTATGAGTGGGGAAAGGGAGCTTGTCATGTCTCGTCTGGGGGTACAGAAGGTTTCCATGTTTTGGAAGGGTGTTTCTTATTTGGTTTATCTGCCCCTTCAGCTGTTCAAGGATTCATTTTAGTAAATCTTTTGTCTTTGGGTAATTTTCTCCATAAGAAAACTAAACCAGTATTTGGCTGTTTATCTATGGTTTCAGTTCTGTCTCCACAGCAATTAGATAAGCTCATATCTAAGACCCGATTAGGGCCGTCATGTTCTTGGGACGTCTTTCCCACTGCCCTCATTTCTCTTTTCTGGAGCTGTTCAGATTTTCTAAGATCTCCTATGGCCTGGATAGCTCTTCAAGTGGGCTGTTCCACCAGAGAACACAAAATGGACATGAGGGGTCTATTGAAATGATTAGGAGAGATGGGTAGGATGGTGTTTTTCATCCCCACTGTAAAGTTTCATTGTCAGGGCCGGCAAAATTGTCAGAATATATTGCATGTCTCATTGCCAGATCCCACAAAATACCTTGCAGTTCTTCCATAGATTGCCAGTGGTGAGTACTTTGTGGAATATCTCCCTTATTGGGCTAGGCAGGCTTGCTTGCAGCTACAATCCAGGCTAACAACAATACCATCTCTTCATGACTTAGGGCAGTATACTGGTGCTGTACGGGGATGGGTGTGCCATAATAGATGCTAACTTACTCATCTCCATACCAGTATGCACCCTTGGCTCCTGTGCTCCATAATTGTAAAATCCAATCAGGTAATGACTCACTGGCTTGCTGCCTGAGATCACCGAATTCAGCAGCCGTATAATCTCTCATGATAACGTGGAGTTTCTGTTCAGGAGGTTGTTACGTCTGAGGGTCTAACCCATTAGGTCATTTCGTCACTTGTGTGCTATTTTTAATTTTTGCTGTAGCACAGGGTGTACTTGCCAGGGTGGCTCCTCTTCCTCTACTTCCCCTAATTCTTCCTTTTCCTTCTCTTCTTCAGATGAAAAATCTATGGGATCCCAAGCTTTTGGGTTCCACCCCAGATTAGTTAGTATTCTCCGGACTCAAACTCAGGGCTATTTTCAACTATGGGCTTGAGCATATCTACAGGCTAATGCTTCTCATTGATCATCCACGTGACGCAAACACTGGGTTAAGGTATCTTTCATGTCCACTTGAGCGAGTCCTATATCCCCTTCTAGATGTTGGGTTGTTGGTTTTGCCACTTGATCTGCCTCTGTGGCCATACATATGGCTCCTAGAAGGGGCCAGGCTGTGGCTGCAAATACTTGATGTTCTTTCTTTTTGTTAAGATGTAGTTGTCCTGTTATCTGTTGCAGAAGAGTTAGCACCCCACTGGAGTTTTTAGGGCATCCCCACATTCTCATGGCAGCCTTCATCCATCCAACAGGGCCGCCACCCCTCCCCACATGGAAGATGCAGGCCAACCCAGGATTTTACGCACTGAATCTCCCTTCCCTGGACCTATACCATACTGCTGCCATTGGTGTCTCAGTCTCCCGGCTGACTCAGGAATTGTCCGGGCCTAGACCATGTTCGTGGAAAGCAGAGGCTGGTTCTGCCACAAAATTGAAAATCATGCCAGGCACAGAAGTAGGCATAGATATATTAGAACTTACAAACAAGAGGGCTACTCCAGTGGTAGCTGATCAAGAGGGAAAACACCCCCCAAAGTGGTGGAGTTATAGGAGGCAATATGTGCATGATTTTAGAACAAAAATATTCCATAGAATATGAGAACAATCATTAAAGGGCACAAGACCTGATATTTTACTATGATGAATGTTCAAGACTAAGATACCATCAGTGCCGTTTTACATCCGTGATTATATTCTTCTCCCTATAGGGAGATTGTTTACTTTCTCTACATTTGGTCCAAGCAGTCTTGTCACATGCTTCGGGTAGCATTCCCACTTAGGAGGGGACGCAGGCCCTGGGCTACCACAGAGGTGATGAAAAAGTATGTCTGCTGGATGTTGGTGATGGCAGTACAGTACTGGAATTTAAGTAACATCACTGAAATGGACCCTGGAAAGTGGTTAAAATGGGAAATTTTGAGTTGTATATTCATTACTACAATAAAACATTTTAAAAATCAATAAAAAGAGAAAGAGAATTGACTACAACTACAACACAGTATCAGCGTGAAGCATGCATAATACGGGAACAGGTACTTGAATATATATATATAATGTACTATGCATATATTATAGATACGTTTATAAATATACCTCACATATATACTGTATATCCATATGTGTGTGTGTGTCTAAATATATATATATATATGTACATGCATACACATATAGTTTTACTCTGCCACAGTTGTTGAATAAATTACCACACACCAGTTGGCTAGTGTGGAATTTATTTTCTCACAATTTTGGGGGCCAGAGGTAACAAATCAAAGGGTTTGGATCATGCTTTCTCTGAAGTCGGTAGTGGTCTAGTGGTGGCTTGTAGGAATGCATGACTCTATCTGCCTCCATCACACAGCCATCTCCCTCCAAGGCTGTTTCTTACTACTGCAGTCAAGTTTCCTCTGCGTTAAAGGATTTCTGTGATTTTGGATTAAGGGCCACCCTGATTCAGTTTGGTATCATGTAGTTAATACCATCTTCAAAGTTCCTATTTACAAATGAGTTCTCATCTACAGAACTGGGGGTTAGGACTTGAGCATGTCTTTGTGGGGGGAATGATTTAATCCCTAACACATATTTATGGAACTGTCTATACGTATAATCTATATCATGTATTATATGCACATGTGTATATATATAAGAAGATATATACATATATAATATACATATAGTTGACAGAGATGTTAAATACATTTCTTACTATGAATGAGGGCTAAAAAATAAAAGTCACTGAAAAATGAAATGTTAGATCGTCTTTAAAAAGCAGCACCTCCTGAAATCACATGCCTTGGCCTCTTCCATGTCTGAAATACATGTCTTAGAACAAAAGATTTCCAAAGTCTAAGTCAGGTTGCTACACAGACCCCCAAAGGAAGATGTTTTCTCCTTTGGCAGTCCCAGCTTATCATGGGCACTGCAGGTTGTCCACCCAGCAACTAGCCCGGGACCTGGAGCCACTCTCTACAAGGTTTGTAGTTGGGAAAATGCCTAGGGATGTCAAGGAGGTAAGTCTCCCAAGGAGCACTGAATCAAATAGTCAGGAACCAAATGAAGATCCTCATGAGTGAGGGCTTAGTGGTCTACCCACCTCAGAGCAGAGGGAGCCTCAAAGAATCCATATCTGCCCCTTCTGTCTGCCCTGGGAGACCCCAGACAGAGCTATCAGGCTAAGCTTCCTCAACACTTAGGCCTTGGGGGCTCAGGGAGTGAGGGCCTGTGTCTGTGGAGAGCAGACTCAGGTTGGTAGATGGAGGAGGCCCAGGCCCTGGCAGCTATCAAGGCGAGGACCCCGAGGGAGGACTGAAGGGATCTCCCCACCCCATAGAGAGGGGGCCTCACAGAATTCATTTCTATACCTGCTTGCAGACCTTGGATCTGCCTTGTGATGGGGCCTTGTGACATGGTGGCCAGATGTGGCACCTCCGACTTCCATCTCAAGAGAGGGAGAGAAGTGATGGCCTTGGTCTGAGGGATTCTTTCAAGTGAGAAGAGGGAGGAAGCCCAGGCCCTTCCAGGTATCAAAGTGGGGACATTGAAAGAGGATTGACAGGTCTGCCCAGAATCTGGCTCCCCCGCTGCTGTCAGCTCTGGGAGGCATGGGTACATGATTGCCTGATGTGGCATCCCCTAACTTCTGCCTCTAGGCTTGAAGAGAGGTTAAGATCTTGGTTTGAGGAAACCAGCTTCAGGTCATCAGTGGGAGGGGGAGACCAGGCTCCGCCAGGATTCAAAGTGCTGACCCTGAGGGAGGATTGAGGGGTGCCCCCACACTAGATGCAAGAGATCTCCCAGAAATCCCCTCTTGCAGCACTGGGAGGCCCTGGGCAGGTCTATCAGGCAGACTCCCCCCTTTCCTCTTCAGGAGTCTCAGGGAGATGGTGGTATTGCTCTGTAGGACACATCAGGTCAGCAGAAGGTAGGGGGCCCAGGTCCTTTCAGGAGTAAATATGAATACCTTGAGGAGGACTGAGGGTAACGCCCATCCCGGACACATAGGGTCACACTGAAATCTACTCTACCCTCGACATCAGTCCTGGGATCCCTGAGCCAAAGGCCCCCAGAGTTGAAATTTTGGGACCCAGAAAGCTTAACCAAGGGAGGTCAACATTACTATAATGCCTTTCTTAACTACATTGAAGTCAGCACTATGACTCTTTTAAGATAGGCCTGAAGCCTTGAACTCTTAATGCCAGCAGACACTCTATGACTCTTAAAACAAAGAAGAACATTAGCTAATGGTCCTATAAAAGCCTTTGGATATATGTGCTAAGTCAAAACAAATACCAACTTTCTGCTGCATGCTAGTGCTGTGATCTCCCGAGTCGTATTAATCACAATTTCCCTCCCGTCAAATGGATAAATGCCTTTATATAAGTAACCAGCAGAGCACATCAGCTATCAAAGGCCATATAAAACATCCTGTTCAGTCCTTTAAAAACTTAAGGAAAGATAGGTGGGTATGTGTGTTAGGTAGATTCAGTTGTCAACTTGGTCAGGTGAGCATACCTAGTCTTGTTGCTGCGGACATAAGCCAATGGTACGTGAACCTCAACTGTTGCCAATTACATCTGCAGTCAGCTAGGAGGCGTGTCTGCTGCAATGAGTGATGTTTGACTTAATTGGCTGGTGCTTAAATGAGAGAACACAATGTAGCACAGCCTAAGCAGCTCGGCATTCCTCATCTCAGCACCAGCAGCTCAGCCCAGGCCTTTGGAGATGCAGAAAGAAGTTACCCCGGGGAAAGTTGTTGGAACCCAGGGGCCTGGAGAGAAGACCAGCAGAGACCATCTTGTGCCTTCCACGTAACAAAGGACCTCAGTGGAAAGTAAGCTGCCTTTCCTCTGAAGAACCAACAAAATAAATCCCCTTTTATTAAAAGCCAATCCGTCTCTGGTGTTTTGCATTCAGGCAGCTAGCAAACTAGAACAGTATGTGACTGAAGGAAGTTGGCTGTCTAAATGAAGATACTAGGAGCCTGTTTCAGAGATGCCACCAATGGCCTATTTCTATTCTTAGCCTAGGACATGTCCCTATAGTATAAATTAAGTCATTGAATCAATGCTTTGTAAACCTCTGTTGAAAAGCACGATGACCAATGACCAAGCCTGGATTCAGATGTGGGGACACAATTAAGGCTTTAGCACTGAAAAGCACCTTGGGAGGTTCTTTCAAATCCTCTTCATAATCTCCTTTAAAGCAAACAACGAAAGGGGCAGAGGATTGTACAACACATGAACCCTACTGTAAACGATGGACTATAGGTAATAGTACCCGTATAAAAATGTTTCATGAATTGTAAGTTACCTCATTAATGCAAAGTTTACTTTGCATTAGGATGGTGCATGGGAACTTTGTATTTTATAAATCTTACATGGTATTTCTGTGAATCTACAACTACTCTAACTAAAACTTATTAATAAGTTTTATTAATAAGTTGAGGGTACAGAACTGCACCCTCAAACAAAACAAAACAAAGGGGTGGATCCTCAAAAAGGGAAAATGATAGAATGACTAGTCTATCTCCCTACAGAGCAAATATTCAGAACACACTTGTCCAAAAGGCTACAGAATATATATCACCAATGACACTGTTGTATCATGCCAGCTGTGGTCCAGAATGACTTTCATGTGGGTTCTGTCCCCATCCCTCCCGTCAACTCATTCATCTATTTTCAAACATACTCTGATGAATATGTTCATGATGGCTTCTGTTCCAGTTTGTAAACTACCAGAAAGCAATATACCAAAAATAGAATAGCTTTTAAAAAGGGAAGTTTATTAAGTTGCAGGTTAAACTTCTAGGCTGTGAAAATGTCCAAATTAAGGCAAACCTATAAAAATGCTCAAATTAAGGCATTCAGGGAATGATACCTTGGTTCAAGAAAACGGATGATGTTCGGGATTGCTCTCTCAGCTGGAAAGGCACATGACAAGACCTGCCAGCTTTCTCTCCAGGCTTCCTCAATGGTTTCCCTAGGACTCTGTCCATTTTGCTGGCCCTGTTGGTTCTGGTGGCCCTAAAGCTTTTTCCAAAATGGTTTCTTCCGAAAGGGCTCCAGAAGCAACCACACCTTGAATGGGTGGAGACAAATCTCCATGGAAACCATCTAATCAAAAGTTAACACCCTCAGTTGGGTAGGTCCCATCTCCATGGAAACAATCAGAAAGGTCTCGCCCAGCAATATGGAACAAACATTAAAGGACATGGCTTTTCCTGGGTACATAATAGCTTCAAACGGCACATTCCACCCTTTGGACCCCCAAAAGACATGTTCTTTCCAAACACAAAATATATTCATACCATAACAATACCAGAAAGCCTTAAACCATTTCAGGAACAACACAACTACAATACAAAGTCAGAAAGCGTGCAAAACCTCATCAAAGTCAGCCACAGGTATGGTCTGTCCTAAGGGAAAGTTCTCCTCTGGCTCTGAACCTGTAAAACTCAGAACAAGTTAGCTGCTGCCAATATACAGAGGGACAACCATAGTCATAGAGTACATGTTCCCATTTCCATAGAGAGAAATTGGAAGGAACACAGGCATCACTGGACACATACAGTTCTGAAACACAGTGGACAAACTTCAAACTCCATTAGGTTTCAAAGTCTGAGAGTCATTTATCCTTGGGGCTTTGGAAAGCAGCAGTCCAACCCTTTCCAGGGGCCTATGCAGCAGCCTGCCTCTCTCTCTGAATGCACCCTTGGGGCACACTGGGGAGACCACTGTTTTATCATGTTCTACCCTCTCCAAGCATCCAGCTGCACCTGGGCTCTTTGCCAACTCCAGGGCACATGCTCAATCCCTCCAGAACAACGCACTGATAGCCAGGCTCTCCCCAATCCCCAAGGTATGTGCTCTTCCCCCTCTGAGGTCTGGGGCACAATTCTTCTAAAGTGAGGTGGAAGGCCCACCCTTTGCCTTTGGGGCCAATTCACCCTCTCCAAATTCTAGGGGGGTCCACTCGCCTGGCCCAAGGTGTCCTCGCTTCAGACCTTAGCTTCCATGGTTCAGCCTTTGAAGCTATTTTTCCTCCAATGTGTCCCTTTTCTGCCCCTCTTAGTCCAGATTGGCAGTGGTTCCATTTACACAGATCCCATAATACTCATGTTGGTTTTCTATGTAATAGGCAGGGATCATAACTATCTAACAATAGGACTCTCCACATGTCCTTCCTGGATAATTATATCTCCAATTATCGCATTTTTTGAAATGGCTGACTGGTTCAATGTTTAGTTAAATCCTCATGTGGGGCACTATTCCCTGGAGTCTCCCCTTCTGGAAGCCCAGTTCTTCAGACCATTAATTTTTGGTTTCTTCATCCCAAAGTGTTCAGTTCTCAGCTTATCTCTTTCCACTCGCATTTGAGTGTAAGCTGCAAGAAGCAGCCAGGCTGCATTTTCCACATTTAGTTCAGAAATTTTCTCAGCAAAGTATCCTGGTTTGTCATCTTTAAATTCTAACTTCCAGCCAACGGCAATACACAATTTTGCAAGATTCTGTGCCACTTTAAAACAAGGATCGCTTCCATCAAGTTTGCCATAACACATGCATCATTTCTATCTAAAGCCTCATCAGAAATATTTTTAGAGTCCACATTTCTACCAACAGTCTCTTCAAAGCATTCTAGGCCTTCTCTATCAAGCACTCACAGCTCGTTCTGAAGTTTCCCCTGATCCATTTTAAAAACAGTTCAAACACGTTTGGTATTTGCAAAGTGTAGCCGCAATCCACTACTGGTACCAAAATCTGTTCTAGTTTGTAAGCTGCTGGAATGCGATAGACCAGAGAAGGGAATGGCTTTTTAAAATGAAAATTTATTAAGTCACAAGTTTACAGTTCTAAGGACATAAAAATGTCCAAATTAAGGCATCCAGGGAAAGATATCTTGGTTCATGACGGCCAGTGATGTTGGGGATTCCTCTCTCAGCTGCTACGGCACATGGTGACATCTGCTAGCTTTCTCTCTAGGTTTCTTTAATGGCTTCCCTGGGGCTCAGTCCATTCTGTTAGCTCTGTTGGTTTTGGTGGGTCTAAAGCCTTATCCAAATTGGTTCCCTCTTAAGGCGCTCCAGTTAGCAACCCAATCTTGAATGGGTGTAGACACATATCCATGGAAGCCATCTAATCAAAAGTAACCACTTGTAACTGGGTGGGTCGTATCTCCACGGACACAACAAAAAAGATCCTATGCAGGAATATTGAATGAGGATTAAAGGACATGTCTTTTCTGGGATACAAAATAGCTTCAAACCAGCATAACTTTCTTTAGTCATGCCTAGCTAAACAAGCAGAAATTTTCCTTGGGAGTGGAGCTTGTATAAAGGAGACATTTAGAAGAGGATCTTACCCAAGAGGGAATAAGATTATTCAATGTACCTACTACCATCATGATAACCTGGTGGAAATGCTGCTTTAGAGGCGGCTACTACAAGGCAGTCCACTGACAGAAAGGTCACTGACTGAACTTGACTGGGGAAGGAGATTTGGAAGGGACAATCAAAAGCAGGTACTCCATAGTGAGCACGCCCTTGGGCAGCGAGAACAATATTTATGGGGACGAAATGGAAATTAAAGAAAATACCATCATGATATATAAAGGGGTGACATTTGGAGGCAACAGAGCTGAAAAGGAGCCCCCAAATTGTGGTGGAGAATGTGGTCATCCTATCATGAACTCTGTGGTGATTTGGGTACACTATCATTGAGGAAGGAGTTCCCACCATTCTTTCTACTGCGAATGATTATGTTTCCACACTTTTAGAAAAGAGAGAAGCTGGCGACCCTGGTACTTATCCCCTCCGCCTCACCTGCCCAGGGTTCTTTTTCCCAGACTGCCTCTGCCCCATCACTCTGACATCACATGTCATATGAAGAGGATGATGACTTCAGCTGGTTGCCCCACGACCAAGGTCCTAGAATTTTCTGGACACTATTTATTGGGCACCCCTGGGCCCACAAAAGGCACTTTGGACTTGACACAAAGGTGCTCTGGTCTTGAGTACCAAAGTACTCCTGATGTTAGCCTAGCTCCATGGCTACTCAGGATACCAAAGAGAAAAATAAAGTCAAGCTTGTGAGGCAACACATCAAAGCTAAAAATCAATAAGGGGGTTTATAAGGGAGGTGTGTAGGATTCTTGGTGGTATTTTTGTTTCTCCTTTTATTTACTTTATTTTGTATTTTTTTATTCTTCATTTTTTCCTCGTCTTTCTTTGTGGAAGGAATGGAAATGTCCTTATATAGATTGTGGTGGTGAATGTATAACTATTTGACTATACTGGAAACTATTGATTGTTTACGTAGGATGGATTGTATGGTGTAGGAATGAAATTGTTTTAAAACTGTGGAGAGAGATACAACTATTGACTGTTCTATTCACTGTTGGTAGGGAAGCTGAGTGATGCAGCCCCTCTGGAGGGCAGGGTGTGGTTTCAAGGGAGGCTAAGCATAGGGTTGCCATATGATCCTGCAACCCCATTATTAAGTCCATACTTGGAAGAGCTGAAAGCAGGGACACGAATGGATATTTGCACTCTGGTATTCATGGAGGCAGTATTCATGATTTGCAATGGAAGGAGGTGGCTTAAGGGTGCACCAACTGATGAACGGAAGGTCAAACTGTGGTGTACACATACAATGGAATATTGAGGGGCTGCAAGAAGGAATGAAGTTATGAAGCATGCAACTAGGTAAATGAAACTTGAGGACAGAATGCTGAGTGAAATAACCAGAAATGGAAATGCAAATATTACAATGTGATGGACTAGCTATAACGTGCAAACACTGAAAACTGAATTCAAGAGCACAGATTATCAGGTTAAGGCCTATTGTAAAGGTTCCGAGATTGTAAGCTCTTATAGCAGTCAAATCTATTCTGGAGTTGTAATTGTTATTTCCACATTCTGAGATGCTGAGCTTTTTGTGTATAATGTGGTCATTCCCTGGAACTGTGGGTATCTGTGTGACACTTGACATATACAGCTAGAGTCTTGCAGCTCTGAAAGTCAACATTACCCCATATAGCAACTGTTTAAAAATCTGAAAAAGAGATCAGACTTCAATTAGAGATATAAATTGAGCTTATTTAATTAAGGCTAAAGTAAATCAGACTAAAGGATAAAGGATGATATTGACTGTGTTTTAAAACTTCACCTTCTGTGTGAAACCAAAGGAAGTGAGGTTTACTAGGCACAAAATTTATATTTTCTGTGGCACAATACCTACTTTATCTTGTACAGTCAGTTTATTCTAACATTATAATTACATGGAAAGTTGAAAAGGGAGTGAGATCTTGGGGCATCACACAGTTTAGCAGAAATATTCAACTTCCCCACTTGGAATTCCTGATATTCTTGCTAGTTTGGGGGACTACCAGTTTAATAGGGCAAGCTCTCGGTCATAAGGCTTGCCCTTATGAAATGTATTCCTGCAAAGCAGAAGCTAAGCTTACTTATCATTATGCCTAAGAGTCACCCTCAGAGAGCTGCTTTTGCTCAGATATGTCCATTCTCTCTAAGCCAACTCTGCATGTACATTCACTACTCTTACCCTATTTGGGACATAACTCCCAGGGTGTAAATCTCCCTGGCAATGTGGGGCATGACTTTCGCGGATGAGCCTGGACCTGGCATCATGGGGTTGAGAGAGCCTTCCTGACCAAAAGGGAGAAGAGAGAAATGAAACAAAATAAAGTTTCAGTGGCTAAGAAATTTCAAATAGAGCTGAGAGGTCATTCTGGAAGTTATTCTTATGCATTATTCCTTTTTAGTCCTTTATGTTTTAGAATAGCTAGAAGGAAATACTTGAAACTCCTAGAACTGTAATCCACTAGCCTTAATTCTTGAACATGATTATATAACTATATAGCTTTTGTGATGTGACCATGTGGCTGTGAAAATCTTGTGAATGACCCTCCTTTTATCCAGAGTATGCACAGATGAGTAAGAAAATAAGCCCAAAAATAAATAAATAATAGGGGGGATAAGAGGGATGGGATGTTGTGGGTGTCCTTTTTCATTTTTTAATTTTGGAGTAATGACAATGTTTAAAAATTGATTGTGGTGATGAATGCACAGCTATATGATGATATTGTGAACCGTTGATTGTGCACTTTGGATGATTATGTGGTGTGTGAATATATCTCAATAAAATTACATAAACAAATAAAATGATTTAAGACGCATTCCCTCTTTTATCTGAAGAGATTGTATAGAATTACTGTTATTTCTTCTTAAATGTTTGGTAATATTTGCCATTGAAACCATCTGGGCCTGGAGATTTCTTTTTTGAAAGGTTTTCAACTACAAATTTGACTTTTTAAACAGATATACTTGCACTCAGATTAACTGTTTATTCTGTGTTGAGCGTCAGTATTTGTGTCTTTGAAGAAATTGTTCCATTTCATCTACGCTTTCGAGTGTACATTGTAGATTTAGTCATAAAATTATATTATTATGCCTTAACATTTGGAGTTCCCTACCCTTTCATTCCTGATATTTGTACTTTCTATCTCTTCTTCTTTTCTTTCCTCCTTTATTTCTTTGTCAGTCTGGTGAGAAGTTGAAATTTTTATTATCCTCTTCAAGGAAAAAGCTTTTGGTTTCATCAAGTTTCTATTTTCTTTGTCTGTTTTCATTCTCACTGATTTCTGCTCCGATTTTTATTATTTCCAAGAAAAGAATGAGATGTGAAGAGAACGTTCATTTCCAAGATCAGTCACAGCCATAGAACATTGACGCTCAGGATAATTCTGCGGTAATCGTGGCTCTTGGCTAGAAAAGCCCTTTCCGGGCTTGGCAACCAGAGTGAGGGGCAGTGCTGAATCTTTAAGCTACCAAAGAAAGCTTTCTGGTTTAGAGTGAAGACACTGTCGGGTTAAGGAAAACTGAAAGGATAAGAGGGAGCTGGATCTCCTCAGATGAGGGGCTCAATTCTTGCAGGTGAACGGAAGACATTTTCCCTGAGTCCGCGTTTTGGTTTGGGGCTAGGCTTGCACGAAATGGAGTAGTCGTGCAAGAAGAAATGAAGGATGTGGAGAGATAGGGAAAATAGATTGAATTACCACACATCACATGGGTTAAATGGCCACAAGAAAAATCTGTGATGTTCTGGGATCTAAAAGGTCATCTGCTCTCATCACTTACATCCACTACCCAAGAAAAGAAGTCGGTATGTTGGAGAAAGCCTTGCTACCAAAGTGATTTGGTAAAACTCCTTAAGGTTTCCTAGGTCTGGCACAATAATGAGACATATTAAAAATGGGAATATAGACTAAGGTTTATATCAACAGTGACAACTGTAGTTAAGGTGATTAAATAAGTAAATATCCTTGTCCTTAGGAAATGCACATGGAAGTACTAAGTGATCAAACAGCATGATGTATACAACCTGCACTCAAACGTTTACAAAGTTAATAGACTGATCTATAGATAAACAAATGGACAAAATGATACAGCAAATGTGGCAAAATGTTAAAACTGGTGGATCTGGGAGTCTGAGAGTGGTATATGTTGAAGCTCTCTGCATGTGTTTTGTATTATTTTTGCAATTGTTCTATAAGTTTAATATTATTTCAAAATTAAATGCTTAAGATAAAAAAAAATGATCTAGGGAATACAGGCAAAAATTCCCCTACCTTTGTAAGACTTTTGCTATGGAAATAAGCATCTTTATTAAGGCACATTACATCTCTCCTCCTTTGCCTCCACTGGCGCAATTTGGTGTCACATTATATCTAACTAGCTATGCTGAGATTGTGACTCCCGGCTTCACGTGCAGCGCCACTTCCCTCACGGTGTGTCTGGAGCACTTTCCCTGATATCTTGATACCTACAGAATCAGATACAGAACAGAAAGAAAATACATCCTGCGATAATAAGACCCAACTCTCTCGCAAAACAAAGCTACAAATATCAGTTGTGATATACATACAAGATTTTGTAGTAGTTAATTCAGAATTAACAGGGTTGGACTTGGTGACTCAAAATAGAACCATGGAAGTGAATACACGTGAGAAAAAAACATTAATAGGGGATAAACAGCAAAAAAATTGAGTTTTCTGGCCTTGATTTTCTGTTTAAAGTGAAGAATACTCCACTGCTGTGCTGATACAGCTCCCTGGTATAAGGTCTAAAAGGGAAACACTGAGCTGACTGGTAAGCAACTGTGGCACTTACCACTCAGAGAGCTAAATTTTCTTAGCCCTGAGAGCAGCGCTTTGGTCTGTTTGGAAAGCTGAGAAGCCACCCACTAGCAAACATAACAACACTCTTCAATCTCCTAATCAAGGTCATTGGGGCCACCCAAAGACTTCTCACTGATCTGAATGACTATGATGGTAACATTGTGTGTATGTCGGGGTGGGCAGAATCACACAGGGAGGGAGAGACTTTATTCAGTTACAACGATTTATCAAGCTACAGCTAGGCTGTAGCACTGTGCGGGATGTCTGGGGCAAACAATAAATGAGAAAGGCAAAAAAAAAAGCCGTGTCAGTGCCTTCATAGAGTTTATGTCAAATTGGAGACAACGGTTAATCTAAAAATGACAAAGAAATGTAAAATTTACTACTGTCATTGTCTTACCAAAGAGAGCCAGTCCAGGCTTGGGAGGAAATGGCGTTAGCAGGACTTTTAAGGAGGTCTTACCCAAAGAAGCAATACTTGAGTGGAAATGTGAAGGACACGTAAGATATAACTAAATGAGGAGACTTCCAGAAAAAGGAGACAATATAAACTGAAAAGATTGGGATATTGCAGGATGTGAAAGATACCCCTGACTACCAGATGGACAAGAAGAGAACGCTCTGCTTTTAATACCATTAGAGGGATAGACAGGGGTTGACCCAAGCCTTGAAAGCCTTATAATGGTATGTAATCTTAATCTAAAAGGCAGTGAACACGCCTGCATTGTATTGTTTCAAATAAATGGGTATGTGTGGGGCGGGCCGCGGTGGCTCAGCGGGCAAAGTGCTTGCCTGCTATGCCGGAGGACCTCGGTTCGATTCCCGGCCCCACCCCATGTAACAAAAACGGAGAAACAGAATACAATAAAACAAAGAAAATGTTTAAAAATGTTTCCCTTTCCTCCTTCCTTCCTTCCTTCTATCCTTCCTTCCTTCTCTCTGTCTTTCCTTTAAAAAAAAAAAAAAAAATGGGTATGTGTGTGTGTGTCTGTGTGTGTGTGTGTGATAGTAGCGGATGTGAGAGTCTTAGAAGGATATATTTAATAAGATAGAGATGCTTTGGACTAGAGTGGGTGCAGTTGACATGGAAAGAAATGAACAGATTATACAGACATGTACAAGGTAAAAATGGAAAACAGTCAGACAGGATTTAGACTTGAGGTGAGGAGAGGCAGTTGTAACGATTAGGTCAGCTTTCTGTGTTTGGTGACAAGATGTATGATGGTGCCGTCTATTGACATAGGGAAAACTGGAAGAGGACTGGGTTTGTGAAGAATCCCAAAATACAGCTTTTACTTGATTAATTCACGGTCTACAAGGAATAAACTAACCACTATTTAAATATTTCCCTTAAAGGCTCCTTCTATTTTAGAAAAAGTCAGGTATACTAAGATTTAATTTATATACAATAAAAGTCAAACTAAGTGTAAACTTGATGAGTTTTGACCAATGTAACCACCACGTTTTCTTCTTTTTTGGTCATGTTCATTACTACAATCAAAACACAGGAAATTCCCATCATTCCAAAATGTTCCCTTATGCCAGGTTCAATGAATCCTCTTTCCCCACTCTCAGTCCCTGGCAAACACTGATATTTATTCTGTCCTATAGTTTTTTTTTTTTGAAAATGCCATTTACAAGAAATCATATAGTGTCTAGCTTCTGGGAGTGGGCAAGGTCATGTAAAACATGACCAAAAAAAACCACAAGAAGCAGAGAGGGAAATGATTGGTTAAACGTATGTAAAAATAGGTATCATGATTTCTGCCCCAGCAGGTCAGGGCTTTCTGAGAGGCATCTTCTCCTCCGACCCCAACGTTCCCGCCACCAGCAGCTGGGTTGTGCGGTGACAAGAGACAAGCCCGGCCAGTCCCTGTCAGGCCTCAGGAGACGCCACATCCGGATCCGCAGTGGCGGGAAACGATCGCCCCGTGACGCGCGCGGGCTCAGTGCGCATGCTCTTTGCCGAGCTTTGCCCGTTATCCCAGCGCAGAGCGGTGTGGAGCTAGGGTAGCTACCGTCCTGCTTTCTTCTCCCGGCTTGAGAGTTAGCGGGTAGGTGTCCACGGCGGTCCTCCACGAGTTGAAGCGGGAACGAGAGCGAGGGGCAGCCAGCGGGGTTGGGGCGGGTCCCGGCGGTGCGATCATTTGGCCTCGGAGGAGGAAGGTCGTCGACGGTCGTCGTGTGTCTCCTCACGAGGGGCGCGGCCGCCATGACCGTTGGCGTCGTGGTGGGGCCCGGAGCCTGGGATGAGGGCCGCAGGCTGGAGGGGGTTAGTGGAAGCGGGGCGGATCTTGGGGACGCTGTTTGAGTTTTCTGAGCCGCAAGGCACCTGCAACTGCCGCAGGGGCGAGCTTCTGGCGTCCACACTGGGTCCCTGAGGAGGGGGCGGGGCGGCAGTCGAGAAAGAGCGGGAAGGCCGTGAGTCGGCACCGCGTCCCGTCCCTGAGGTGTGGACTGTGCAGGCCGTGCTGCCTCGTGAGGAAACGGCCGCAGTTCATCTCGGCTGCCCAGTGCTGCCAGCGTAGCGCGGAGACAGCCCGAGTCCATATGTAAGCGAGGACGTGCGGCCGTGTGTTCCGATCCAAATGACTCCTGAGGGGATAGAAGAGTGACAACGGGGGGAAGAGCCTAGTCATTGGGCATATGCCAGAACTGGTAGTATTACACTTAAGTTTCTATTCTCGGGTGGTATTTTACTAAATGTCTTCATCATGGGAAATCCATTTGTGAAACCAGCTCTCGTGCAAAGGCCTGTGCCTATTACCATGTGCTCTCGGGTGATTGCTCTGCCGGCTTGGTCACGACAGGGACACGTGCCGTATTTGGTGTGACCGCAAAGTATGCGTGCTTATCATGACACTGGGAAATGTTTGGGGGTTTTAAAAGATACAGACCTATCCCCTGAAGTGTGTTTTCCGAATCACAGTTTGCTGCTTAGAGTTGGAAAGATGAGTCGACGAGTCGTAACCATCCCCAAATCTGAAGAAAAATGGGATGAGCAAGGCTTTGAGCAGCCAACTGAAGCTGAAGTTGTGAGTGTTTTAACATTTCTACTAGCAAAACCTTTATTTCGGGGAGGATGGTGTTAAATAAACATACTCGTATAAAGGTTTTTCATGCTGAGAACAGGTGATTATTGAAGCTCATGATAGAAACATGATGCAAGATGGTTCCATCTTATTGTCTGGATGGTGATGCTGTATGCTCCCCATAAAGACGTCCTATGACTTCCTGGTCATGCTTATTAAAAACAGATGCACACGTCCATCCCAGCGTATATTAAAATAGCTTCCAAATGCTTGACATAGCCTCTCTGTGGAGAGAGTAATCTTAAGAATAAATATATAGAATCATGTTGGAAAAATGTCTTTAGATTTATTTGTAATTGGATATATCTGTGTGTGTTGGATATATACATGTGTTATATATATGTATATTATTGATATATATTAATAACAAGACATTTTATTTCTACACACCCCCCCAGGCCGAGCAGCCTGGCGATCAAGAACCGAAACATGATGAGCCACCAATCGAAATCCAGAATATTCTACCTAGCCAGGAAATAGAAGATGAAGGATCCGATGCATCCCAAGGTGATATGAGGGGAAAGAAGAATGCCTGTTTTGGGAGGGATGTGTGTGTACATCATGCATTATAACATACCGGTAACAGAAATCAAGAAATCATTGGGTAGGGATCTCAAACATTGCCTGAAAATGGGCTGTGAATGTGAAGAAAGTATAGTTTGCGGTTTCGTGAAGTCACTTGCTGTAATGAATATCCCCTTTTTTCTTCAAGACCTATTTTAAGTTCTTGAAAACTTGGCAAACCTCTACATTAGCAAATCCAAGAAAACTGTGTTTAATTTTAGTCATAAAATAGCATATCATTTCCCTAGTCAGATTTGGCCTCCTTGAATGTGTATGGCCCTATTAGTTATTGTATCCAAAGCTTAAGCAACTCTTAATAATATATGTAGGGTGTCAAGTCAAATGTGTCATAAAACCTTTAGTGAAGCCTGGTTGCATAGGCATGTTAACCCCATTTTATAAATGAGAAAACTTAGGCTCAGGGATTCTGTCTTAAAGAGCACTGCAGACAGAATTGGTATTTCTTTCCAGTCTTTGAGTTCTTCTTCCTACATGTGGCTGTAGGAAAAAATGAATAATTTTGCTTAAAACACTTAATACTCAAATGTCTGTACAGTAAGGTAGCTCAGTAGTGGCACAGGTGTAAGTCCTATTCAGTGTAATATGATAGAGACTCCAAAACGAACTCAATTAATGATAACAATTAATAATTATTAATGTTAATGATATTAATAGTTAATTAGTGGTAATTTTATGTGATAAATTTGGTTAAAGACTTGATAATTCAAGATACTAGCATATAGGTAGCTGCTTTAGTATGACTTTTTAAAAATGCTTAAATCCCTTTATGGTTAGAAAAATGGAAAGATTAACCTAGAATTATCATGAAACAGAAAGTTTCTTCCAGTCACGGTGTTTTGAAGCAGAACATTTATGTAACTCAGGCCATGGATTATTTTAGCAATTTATTTATTTCAGCAATTAATTTCTTGTTACCACACATTCCTCTTTCTCACAGTCAGACAATAATTCTGCTGTTATTCACCAAAAAAGTGCTGTTGTTTTGATATTTTGTTCAACATGGGATTCATTTATGGTAAGGTACATATAGGACCATTGGACCTAAGTAAAACTTCAGTTTATTTTAATCAAATTAAGTTTCTGGTTACCCCCATAGATGATGATATCATGACTATATTTTGACATAGACCTTCAAATCCATTTAATACTCCTTCAGAAAATTACATTTTAAATTTAATTACAATCTTATCCATGGGGTGCACGGCTGATTCAGTGGTAGATTGCTCACCTTCCATGTGGGTGACCCAGGTTCAATTCCTGGACCATGCACCTAAAAAAAAATCTAATCACGGTATAGATTCCACATTTCTTAGATAACCGATTCTCATCGTTCTTGATATACTAGGGTAAAATATGAGAATTGTAGATGTATTATGGTTTGTTCTTTTTTTTTTCATTTTAAATTTTTTATTAATTAAAAAAATTACAAGAAACACAAACATTCCCAACACATACACTCAGCAATTCACAATATCATCACATAGTTGCATATTCATCATCATGATCATTTCTTAGAACATTAGCATGAATTCAGAAAAAGAAATAAAAAGACAACAGAAAAATATAACAAAGAAAAAAAATTTTACATGCCATACCCCTTACTGACCCTTTCATTGATCACTAACATTTCAAACTAAATCTATTTTAACATTTGTTCCCCCTATTATTTATTTATTTTTTTTAATTTTTTTTAATTAATCAAAAAAAAGAAAAGAAATTAACACAACATTTAGAAATCATTCCATTCTACACATGCACTCAGTAATTCTTAATATTATCACATAGATGCATGATCATCATTTCTTAGTACATTTGCATCGATTTAGGAAAAGAACTAGCAAAACAGCAGAAAAAGATATAGAATGTTAATACAGAGAAGAGAATTAAAATAATAATACTAATAAAAAAATATATATATATATGAAAAGGAAAAAGAAAAAAACAAAAACAAAAGATACAAACACACAAACAAAAAACCATATTTCAGGTGCAGCTTCATTCAGTGTTCCAACCTAGTTACATTACACTTAGGTATTATTGTGCTGTCCATTTTTGAGTTTTTGTATCTAGTCCTGTTGCACAGTCTGTATCCCTTCAGCTCCAATTACCCATTATCTTACCCTGTTTCTAACTCCTGCTGGTCTCTGTTACCAATGATATATTCCAAGCTGATTCTCGAATGTCGGTTCACATCAGTGGGACCATACAGTATTTGTCCTTTAGTTTTGGGCTAGACTCACTCAGCATAATGTTCTCTAGGTCCATCCATGTTATTACATGCTTCATAAGTTTAGTCTGTCTTAAAGCTGCATAATATTCCATCGTAGGTATACGCCAGAGTTTGTTTAGCCACTCGTCTGTTGATGGACATTTTGGCTATTTCCATCTCTTTGCAATTGTAGATAATGCTGCTATAAACATTGGTGTGCAAATGTCTGTTTGTGTCTTTGCCCTTAAGTCCTTTGAGTAGATACCTAGCAGTGGTATTGCTGGGTCGTAATCCATTCTGCCATTCTATGTCTTTTGATTGGGAAAATTCAGTCCATTAACTTTTAGTGTTATTACTGTTTGGATAATATTTTCCTCTACCATTTTGGCTTTTGTATTATATATATCATATCTGATTTTCCTTCTTTCTACACTTTACTCCATACCTCTCTCTTCTGTCTTTTCGTATCTGACTCTAGTGCTCCCTTTAGTATTTCTTGCAGAGCTGGTCTCTTGGTCACAAATTCTCTCAGTGACTTTTTGTCTATAAATGTTTTAATTTCTCCTTCATTTTTGAAGGACAATTTTGCTGGATATAGGAGTCTTGGTTGGCAGTTTTTCTCTTTTAGTAATTTAAATATATCAGCCCACTGCCTTCTAGCTTCCATGGTTTCTGCTGAGAAATCTACACATAGTCTTATTGGGTTTCCCTTGTATGTGACAGATTGTTTTTCTCTTGCTGCTTTCAAGATCCTCTCTTTCTCTTTGACCTCTGACATTCTAACTAGTAAATGTCTTGTAGAACGCCTATTTGGGTCTATTCTCTTTGGGGTGCGCTGCACTTCTTGGATCTGTAAATTTAGGTCTTTCATAAGAGTTGGGAAATTTTCAGTGATAATTTCTTCCATTAGTTTTTCTCCTCCTTTTCCCTTCTCTTCTCCTTCTGGGACACCCACAACACGTATATTTGTGCGCTTCATATTGTCATTCAGTTCCCTGATCCCCTGCTCAAGTTTTTCCATTCTTTTCCCTATAGTTTCTGTTTCTTTTTGGAATTCAGATGTTCCATCTTCCAGTTCACTAATTGTAGCTTCTGTCTCTTTAGATCTACCATTGTAGGTATCCATTGTTTTTTCCATTTTTTCTTCTTTGTCCTTCACTCCCATAAGTTCTGTGATTTGTTTTTTCAGATTTTCTATTTCTTCTTTTTGTTCAGCCCATGTCTTCTTCATGTCCTCCCTCAATTTATTGATTTGGTTTTTGAAGAGTTTTTCCATTTCTGTTCGTATATTCAGCATTAGTTGTCTCAGCTCCTGTATCTCATTTGAACTATTGGTTTGTTCCTTTGACTGGGCCATATCTTCAATTTTCCGAGCGTCATCCATTATTTTCTGCTGGTGTCTGGGCATTTGATCAGATTTCCCTGGGTGTGGGACCCAGCTGGTTGAAAGGTTTTTCTGTGGAATCTCTGGGCTCTGTTTTTCTTTTCCTGTCCAGTAGGTGGCGCTCTTGGCGCTCGTCTGTCTGCGGTGCAGTCGGCCCGGGAAACCGCGCGCGGAGGGGGGGCCGCCGGCTGCTGCGGCCCGGGAGAGCGCCGTTCCAAATTGCCCAGCTGGCCCGAGACGCCAAGCGTGAGGGAGGGCCCCGCCATCCAACACCCCCAGTCAGACCGGGGAGCCACGCGCGCGGAGGGGACCCCAGTCGCCAGCCGCCCCGGCGGGGAAAACGTGCGCCCCTCGGGCACCCCACCGCAGCAGACCCTCCCCGCCCGTTCAGCTGCTCCAGAATGGGGCACGCTGTCTTTTTGGTCTCTGTCGTGACTCCAGGAGCTGTTTCGTATATTGTTTCTGTTTCTTTAGTTGCTTTTCTGGAGGAGGAACTAAGACCCGCGCCTCTTACTAAGCCGCCATCTTCTCCGGAAGTATGGTTTGTTCTTATTTAAACATTACAGAGAAGTTACAAGACTAGTAGCATTAACACTCATATACTTTTTACCTAGATTCACCAGTTGTAATATTGTCAGCCACATTCATTGCATATCCACTTCTGTCCCCTCCCACCTTCCTGACACCCCTGTCTATATACACATACACATGCAAATATTTATGCACTTGATAATGTTTAATTTATTATTAATAGTAGTGAATATTTTAGGTTAAGTTTCTGATATGATTCTTCACCCTAAGTAATTCAGTGTGTGTATATCCAAAGAGAAAGTGATTTTCTTGGATAAACTGTACAATTATCAAATTCAGAAAAATTAAAAAGAAAAAATTCAGTAAATTGCTATGCAATCTGTATGTCCCCTGTTGTCCCAGTAATTTCCTTAATAGAATATTTTTTTTTGATCTAGAGTCTATTCCAGAATCACACATTGCATTTAAGCATTATGTCTATTTAAGCTCCTTTAATCTGGACAGTTTGTTAATCTTTCTTTATCATGTCACTGACATTTTTTTAAAAGAACTGACCAGTTGTTTTAGTAAATGGTTCATCTGTTTGGGCTTTTTCATGTATTTTTAAAGATTTTTTTCACTCAGCATTTATTGATGCTTACACATGACGCTAGAAGGTGTGAGTACTAATGTGACATGATTTCTGCCTTGTGTTTACACTGTAGTTAGACTCAAACAAATCATTGATTTAATGTTACAAGT
The DNA here is from genome assembly GCF_023851605.1 of Tamandua tetradactyla. Classification (NCBI taxonomy): domain Eukaryota; kingdom Metazoa; phylum Chordata; class Mammalia; order Pilosa; family Myrmecophagidae; genus Tamandua; species Tamandua tetradactyla. The sequence goes on from NC_135353.1 coordinate 117,498,277, forward strand.
ACAATAACAAGTACAAGACTTAAGTACAAAAGGGGCTTCTAAGTTGTTGGGGGAAATTGCTAATATTTGAAAACATTTGAAAAACCTTTCTTTGCTTTTTTGAGACATCAGACTCCTAAAATAATGCTCTTGGAATTCTGCTGTATCATAGGTATTATCACATTAACCTACAGGAATTGTTTTCATAGCATTGAGGTGATAAATATTATCATTTCCTAATTTATATTTCCTTCTTGCTTCTTAAACTGATAACTTTTTTATTGTTAAGAATTTGACCTGGAAACTGAACTCCAGGAACTGGCTAAGCCAAAGACTGGGGGTAAGCGTGGTGATGGTTCAAATGTCAAGGGGGAGATGCTGCCCAACCCTGAGCCGACTAACATACCAGAAGCAGGTATAGTATCCATTAAGAATGCATATTATGAGGTTTCTATATTCCACAATATTATATTGTTAACAAAGAGGTAATGTTACTGCTACTTTGATAATAGAGTTTATATATGAATAATCTTTGAAAGGTAGTTTAGGCCCCAATTGCCTGACTTACAGACTATCAGATGTAGAAACAGAGTGGGTTAAAGTTATTATTGGATTATAAAATATGAAAGCATTTTCTTACTCCTTAGGTCTTTTAACCTATAGCTAATCATTTTCAGATATTTCCATGAAGGTTTGCTTTTTTAGAATACTTCATGTATTTATAATAAACATCACTTTATATGATATATGCTGAAGAACTGAAGTAAATTCTGGTACCAGCTCTAACATAATTTGTGTGACTCTGGGGAAATCTCTTAACTTCTAACCCATCTTTGCTTTTATAAAAATAGTTCAAATCATATATTAAAATCATTTTCAGTTCTATTTTGCATTCCCTTCTTCTATTCATAGAATACATAGACTATAAAGATAGATGAGTAAACCTAAAAGAAAAGGAAAGGGGTCCTTAACAGATATGTATCACTTATTAGAGAAAGGAAAACTCCAACTAATGACTGATTCAAAAAGATTGCTCTTTTTAAAAAGGTATCTGTGAATAGAGGGTCCGCAAGTTTGTATAATCTTGTAGAAAATAGACAAAGAGCAAGTGTATACAATAGAAACGTGAACAATCCCAACTGCAAAATGGGGATAATGCTAATTGCCCTACCTGCGTCACGGGTTTGTTGTGAGGGTATACTGAGACAAATAATAGAAAGTACTTGGACAAGAAAGTACATGCAGATTGTAAGAAATGGAAACAATCATATTAAAGGCAATGGAATGGACTTTGGCAGAGGGTCAATGGAATTGTCTAGTCCTTTCTCTGTGTGACTTAAAACCAGGTCACCACTGCTTTATACATTTTCATTTGGCACAGATTTGTAATTATGCATGTAATAAATAAAGCCCAAAAAAAAGAAGAAATGTGGACAAGAAAATAACAGGTATTGAATGTATTTTATAATTAAAAGGTAAAGCATTATTGAACTCTAATATTTTCAAAATCTGGATGAAATAGATGGTATACCCCACTAGTAACTGAGTTACAAAAACCGGGTAAGAATTTTTAAAGATTGTCAGTTGTACCTCAAAGGCACTTATGTTTTAGGGACAAAACATAATATATATATGTCCATCTGTTTGTCTTTTCTCGTTTTTTCTTCCCCTTTTCCCTTTTTTCTTTTTACCTCTTTTCTTTTTTCCATTCTCCCTTTCTTCTTCTATTTATTTTGCCAGACTGTAAAAGATGGTACTATTTCTCTTTCACATTTTGGTGTCACCTATAATGGTAATAGATTAGCACTAGTATATTCATATACTTTATTGTACATACTGGAAATTTTTAAGGATATAAAGAGACACATTCTTTTTTAATATACATGGGCAGACACCGGGAATCGAACCCAGGTCCTCTGGCATTCCGGGCTAGCGTTCTTGCCTGCTGAGCCACCGTGGCCCGCCCAGGAGGCATATTCTTTATTACACCAGTCCTGTGGGTGAAAACAGAGACAGATGGTTATCCTACTTAAACAGATCAAGGCTAAACCACCCCCAAGAAACAGTTTTGTACTTTTCAAAATGGAGACAACAACCGTAATCCTGTGTTTCTGTTTACTTCACTTATACAGTTCCAAGTGTGATATAACTGTTAATATTATAATGGCGTATGTATAGAATACTACATCAAGTCAAAACACTTATATGATACTTTAAAAAATATGTGTATATTTTGTTTCTTAGGGTTTTTTGGTTGGATGGATTTTTACTAAAAATATATGTAATTTTTGCTGTCTTATTAACACTGCCTTTAAATAGGTTCATCTTATTTGACCTGTTCTGAATTTGAACAGTCTCTTTGTTTCATTTTAACCACTGGAAAAAATAACACGTTATAAAAATATTGTTAAAATGCCTGAAAGTCTACCTTCAGAGACTATACAGAGGTTTAACTGAAGTAAACTTGAGGGCCACCTTTAGGTTCCTGGTTTTAGTCCATTTTATAAAGCTTTATAAAGCTCTAATGTCCCCTGTACATTTTCTGTATCATCTTAATAAAGTTCTGCTAAGTAATATTCCCAATTATGTTTATATTATAGGTGAAGGGCAGCCTCAGTTTTAAAAGAAGACAAGATGAAACCATACAGACTGTTCTGATGTTGGAAACCTGACTCTTGATGTCTTAATAAAGATCAGCACTCATCTCCAAAGAAGTCTTGCACATCTTTTGTTAAATTTATTGTTAGGTGTTTGATGCTATTGAAAATTGCATCATTTTTTGAAATTTTTAGATCTTGGTTAGGCTGGTATATACAGATATGTTTGCAATTTGATTTTCTGTCCTGCACCCTTCCTAAAGATGTTTATTAATTCCATGTTTTCCTGTAGATCCCTTTTAATTTTCAACGTATGGATTCATATCATTTTTTAAAGATTGACAGCATTATCAAGTGTATTACACAATTTTCAACCTATCAGAAATGGAAAAAAATCACCGACAACAGGGGGATGAGGCCTTGGTCTTTTGGAGGCTTAGTTATTTTTTCCTTTTGTTGTCAGGGAATAAAACTGAAAAATGAGTCACTGATTAAAAGTAAAAATTGGGGAAGAAAATTCTCTAGATAAATGTTTTTCCTGGTTTTCCATATATCTTTTTCCTTAAACTGTCACCTTACTTGGTTTTCTCTACATTTTAAAAAGACACCCGGAGCTACTCGAGGATAAACACATCACTTAACACTTGGTTAGTTGGGTGGAGTGTCATGTTTTGAAGTATGATGGGGCTTAGGCACAGGAAAAGGCTACTACCTGTAGCATCTATCCCAAGGAAATGTGCCTTTCAACCGTGAGGATACTCCCTCAGTGACTGATAGCTGTGTCAGAATTGTGCTGGGAACAGAGAAAGGGTTCTGTCAAATTAAGTGTCTCATCTCTGAGCCAGGAGGGTCACCAGTGACCCTGTATCTCACATGCCATGCCTCATCTCACATGTAATCTCTTCTCATGTTGGATGTTATATGCCCAGTAGATGCATGCAGAATTAGCATCTCTCCCTGGGTACTGCAGGACCCTGTTGCTGCCTCCTCCTGCAGCAGCAACCACATTGCAATTTGGATGTTAAAGAGAAGCAATTTGATTTACTACATAGAAAATAACTCCCAGAGTGGTGGTCCTTAGAATTCTGATCTGAATTCATTCAAGTTAAATTCCATTTCTTCTTTGCTCCTTAACAGAGGCAGGTACTATGTCTAGGCACAGTGAGAGGAGCTATTAAGTCAGTCGAAAAGTGGAGAGACACCAAATTAGTGACTACCTGCCTACTAGTGCCAGGTTATCCCACAATAAGTAAAGGCAGGTACCTCGGGAATGCAAACCCATGCTTACATCAAACCTGGAAAAGAAAAGCATATAGAGGCAGGCAAAATCCTGCCCAATTCCCCTCCTTCCCCACGCCTCCTGTTACACATCACAATGGTTTTTCATTGCTGAGGTCCAGATGTCCCAATCTCCAAATGGTAATATCTTCCTCTAAACTAAGGAAGAAGACTTCATAGGCAAAGGGCCCATGTGTGAAATGGAAAATCCCCTTGAAAAGGGAATACCTAGAAGAGCTGGTAATTGTATGAGGCAACCAAGCACTGAGCAGCAGCAGGTGGTAATTGACTGTCCTAGGCTCTCTACCGGAAAGCAACCTCACAGGCCTTCTTTGCTTAGAACGGGAGGGATGCAAGTCCACTGAGGAAGCTAGGCATCAGAGAATTGAAAGGATTGAGCCTTCTGGGAGGTGAAGGAAATAATATGTGAAAGGAAAAAGCAAGAACAGAAGTAGCTCTTGATAAAGTGATTTCTATTCTCAGAGTTCCTCCTCAAAGGGTTGAGAGAATAAGGAAGAGTTAAAGAAGTGCTTCATTACCAAGGAGTTTGGATGTTCTTGGCCCCATCAGATCTACCACTGATTGGCATACCCAATCACTTTCCTAAACCCCACATAGGGGATCTGTTTCCTTTGGTAAGAAAGTCTTCCCACCAAATTCACCACTGATCTTCTCCCGGAGAATCATCTCTATGGAGACAGGTGACCTGGACATGATGTTTTCTTCCTGTCTGACATCCCTCCCAACCACATAAGTCTTTGGGTTCTTTCCCCTGGCAAACAGGAGGTATGGGATTGGGAGGGTGGCAATCTTCAATCATGTGAGGCAGAGGTTATTCCCTGAGTGTATACAAGGAGTTAAGGGGTTACAGGAAGGGGAAAGGGTAGAGTGGCCTCTGTCCTTTAGTCCTGATCAAAGTGAGGAGATGCAAGTCCATTAAAAAAATATTTGCTTCCAACCAGACTCCTTCCTCAGTGGTGCTGGTCCCAACCTCTATTCCAGTGTCTTTCATGCTCCCAGTTCCTTTCTTGGAAATATCATCATGCCATGCCGCTCTTCATTATGCAGCAGGTCTCAGCGCCTCCTCCTGCTCTCCTGGGACTGGCTAGGTGACCTCTCCCGGGATCGAAGTCCTGTCCTGGAGGAGCCCCCACCAGCACTCACCCTGTAGGACTTGGCTTCGATGCCATGAAGATAGTCCTTAAGAGAGAGAATGAGAACACGGTAGTGCTCATCATTGGCAATCTGGGACTCTTTTATGACAGCAATGTCTGTGAGCAGTGTCTCAGCCATGTCACTTTAATCCCATTCACTGGCCCAGCTACCACTTCGGAAATGGTGCTGCTGGAAATTTCTGTGTTTCACTTTATAATCTCCTCGAATTCAGCCCCGCTCACCATGGAGGGCAGAGGGCACAAAACTAAACTGCCCTGGTGGTTATAGGGTGCAGGGGCCTTCATGTAAGTATCTAGTGGAGGCCCTACTGTAGCATTTCGTGGGGGAGAAGGCTGGATTGAGGTGAAGGGCAGATGAGATGGCTCCGAGGGGAACTACAGCCAGATAAGGAGGTAATCAAAGAGGGACCATGAGATGTTAGTAGTGGATAAAGGAGGAGGATGAGGGACCCCGAAGCTTGAGGAGAGAGGTGGTGGGGATGGAACTGGGGCTGGGGCAAACTTCATTAGGGAGAGGGCTGAAGGAGGGCGACTGAAGTAGGGCAGAACAATGGGGGCTTATCCACAAGAGCAGATGTGAACCTCAAGTTTCTCAGAGGGTGTGGTTTGTGCATCAGCAGAATCACTAGAATCTCAAGAGTGGGCCCGTGGAGGTACTCCCCTCTTGAGACGCTATACACTCACATTTCTGAACCTGTGCTTCAAACTGTGACAGGTTCTGCTTGGTGTCCGGCTTCACGTCCACGTTTCTCCACTAAGAACTTTTCCCAGCAGGAATTCCAACAATTTGTGGACAGGGTTTTCAAAGGCTGCCATCACCTCAATATACCATTTGGACTGGCCATTTGTTCAATTCCCTGCAAATTTCAACTCCACCACATCACAGACTCCTACAGAGCAAATAACCTGGATCAGCTGCTGGTCTGTAGTCCACCGGCAGTGCACTGTAGATATATAGAATTGTTGAACTTGGGACATGGCTTCTGGCAAACAGGAGGAAGTAGTTTTGTGCTGCTGCTTCTGTCATCTGGGGGCTATGAGGTGGTTGTCAGCACATCATCATACAGGTCAGTCTGATCTGTATTCTTGAACTCTGGGTCCTGGTTGAACTCCTCATCAATACATATATCAATGACGTTCACCCCTTTCATACGTGGCTCCAAGAAAGAAGAATATGGGTCTGAAGAATGGACAAAGTGAAAAATGATGACATGGGAATATAGCAGCAGTACGTCTGGATTTTATATCATTTTTAAACTATAAAGTTTGGTTTTTCCTTTTCTAAACACTATTATCTTTTATCTGCTTTTCTCATTTTATGGAATCGGACAGACGCAAGGAGTACAATTTTAAATAGAACTGGTAATAGTGGACGTCCATGACTTATTCCTGGTTGTAAATGGAAAAAATTCAACATTAACTCCATGTTTACCATGCTTAAAAAAAGATACACTTTATTAGAGAAAGGAAGTCTATTTGACTCCTAGTTTTCTAAAAGTGTTAACTTGAAAATATGCTGAATTCCATCAAACACACTGCAATAGTGAGGTGATCATAGTATTTTTCTTACATAAATGTGCTAATTTTAATTATTTTGGTAAATTTTTACATTTAGATCCATCTTGCATTCTCAAAGTAAACAAATTGGTCACGATATTATCTTGCTTCCTTAATATTCCTTATATATATATATATATATATATCTCCTAATCAAATACATATATACACACAGACACATATCTTCGTGAGTGAGATTGTACTTTTATTTCATGTGCTCTTTTCTGCTGGACTTTGGTATCAAGTTTACACCAGCTTCATAAAATGAATCCAGATGTACAACCTCTTTCTCTGCTCTCTGGAACTGAAATCTCTACAGTGTTGTGAGCAATGTAGGGCTAGGCCCTGACCAGCTAGTTCTGGGTTGCTTCTCTCTCTAGGCTCAGATCCCACCTAAAGGGCAGTAACAGAAGGGGAAGTTCCAGGTTCCCATCCCTTCAAACATTGTAAGACACATCTTGCCCGGAAGATGCCTCCAATGATGCTGTCACTCAGAAAGCTACCTGCTCCTGTGTCTTTGTTGATATTAAATTTCTGTAACAGAAAGAAGTAACTGCTCTATTTGCCAAGATAATTTTGGTCTTCATCATATGATTGTGATGGGATGAACAACCCTAGAGCTGGGCACAGTTATGAGAGTAGCTCCATTTATTGAGTTCTGTAATGACGTCATGTATTAGGTGTGTAAGATCTGTCAGGACCTTCTCTGTGTATGTGCATGACCTCATTTGGTACTCACAAAGAAAGTGAGTTAGAGTTTTCACAAAATTTACAATGTCGGACCCAAGTCAAAAGCAGATTTGGGGGTTCAAGGTCTAAGTTCAAAGGTATTGCTCTTTTCTCATAGTAAAAGTTTCTGAAAGTGTTGAATACAGAAGAACTGATGGTGTGCATGATGGTTGTTTTAGCGGTAACTTGATATTTTTATAAAAATTTTAAGTATTATATATACTTTACGGTTGACATTCTTCCCTTGAAGTGTTTTCTAAAGTGTGGTAGGCAGACCTCACATAGTATCCCAGATGAAATCATTGATATAGGAACAAACATTCAAAATCATTTTAATAAGATTTTATTATGCTATAAATAGTATAACTACAACAATTAATCCCATGTGGGACAATTTCTGTAGAGACAGAGCAAAGAAATGAGGTTAAAAAAAAAAAAAAGAAAGGAAACCATGGGAAAATTCCACAAAATCCCCTGAAATTACTTCTGCCTTTCCTTCAAAGTTATTCCAAGGCAGAGAGGAAGCATGCACAAATTTCTTGTTTTCCTCTAGTAACTCTACATTGACATGACAGTCAGCAATTCTCATTAAGAAGCCCCTCCAGCTGATTGGTTCCAGTCGAATAGGCCCTATTGCTATACCCAATGACAAGTTACATCGCTAAGCCCCCATTTGAATCCTCACACACACACACCCAAAAAAAAACAGTTCTGCCACAAAGTAACGTACTCAGAATCCACCCTGCATAAGGAATGGCAGGAATTTTCAACAGCAATTATTTCTCTCTTTTACAGAGGTGTGAATATATTTCCTGATCAGAAAGGACTGAAAATCAATGCCAGAAAACATGAGAGGGATCCTTAAGTTGTGAACTGCCTAAAAGTATTAGTACCCAGGTAGGAAAAAGGCAAAGGAACTAGGGGAATTTCATGAGGCAAAATTACATTGATCCAGGAGGATTGTGGAACGATGGCAGTGTAGACAGCTCCAGGACTGAGCTGTCCCACCAAAACAACAAACAGAGAGGAACTGTCTGAGACAACTATTGAGAAACTCTGGAGGCCAGAAGAATCCTGTACAGCATCCAGGGAAGAGCAGAAGAAAGAGGTTGATAAAATATGGTAAAGAACAGTAAATGCTTTATTCATGGGGTGGCTACAGGTACCCAACCCTACTCTCGCAGCAGGCCACCATGAGATCCAGTCCCTGGCTAGCTTGCTGGTGACAGAAAGTGACATAAAAATACTCTTACCCAAGAACAAGAGTGGGCATTGCCAATCACTGATCACAGCATTTGATTAATGAATTCAGATCACTGATGGCCTGGCTCTGAGGGCAGCCATTGTTTCACTCCGTCTGGACACAAGCAGTAGCAGCCATTGTTTCAATCCTCCCTGGACAGGTGTGGTGGCAATGGAAACTCAAATCACTGTGCTTCCCCAGGTTGCACGTGACAGTTAGTTGAAGGCCAGGAAAGGTCAGATTTAGAGAAGCGCTTGGTGCCATTCCTGATCCCCTCTCTGGGGCACTATGGAACCGGTATGTGCCCATATGATAGGACCTGGCCCCGTTTTGCCTGGGAAAGACTGACTTGGGAAAGTGTTCTCTGGTGTGTGCCTCCTCCTAGAATTTTCCCTAAAGGCAAAATCAGCTACAGCAAACAAAAGGAGTGTAAGGAAGAATAGAGGTGGACAGTCTGGGTAAAAAGTCTGCTGGTTTTCAACACCAGGAAGAAGGAGGACTGCCTCCTGAGAAACAGAAGAGAAATCAAAACTCCAGTAAAGAGGGGACTCCAAAATAGCTAACAAGCAAAAGCCCAGGACAAGACGTAGACCCAGAAAGACAAGGAAAACCCTGCATGCTGAATTTGCCTTGGGCAGACTGTCCTGGTAGGAGGGCTGAAGCTCAAGAAAATCTGTCTTATCACCAGCTGCTTAAAAATGAAGAAACAGACATCTCTGGGAATATATCCCACAAATAACGATTTTTATATATTAAAATGCACAGTGTGCAAGAAAAGAGTAAAACACCAACAAATAAACAGGAAATTATGGGCCACCCAAAGAAACAGATTAAAAAACAAAAACCAGGGCGGGCCACGGTGGCTCAGCAGGTAAGAGTGCTTGCCTGCCATGCCCAAGGACCCGGGTTCGATTCCTGGTGCCTGCCCATGTAAAAAAAAACAAACAAAAAAAACCACAAATGCAGAGGACAAGACTGTAGACACACTGAGCAATGCCTTTAAACATGATCTTAAAAAATCCACATGGAAACGAAGGAAAATACCAAGAAATAACTAAAGAATATCAGGAAAATAATGAATGAGCAATATGAGAGTCTTAGTAAAGAGATAATTTTTTTAAATAAGCGAACAGAAATATTGGACTTGAAGCCCTCAATAACTGAAATGAAAAATGCCCAGGAGGTTTCAAGAGTAGAATGGAGCTGGCAGAGGAAAGGATTAGTGAACTTGAAGAAAAGACACTTGAAATGAATCAGGCTAAGGAGCAGAAAGAAAAGCAAAATTAGCCTAAGACACCTCTAGAACACCACAAAACATACCAATATATAAATTAAGGGAGTCCCAGAAGGAGGAAAAAAGAATAGGGCAGAAAGAATATTCAAAGAAATAATGACAGAGAACTTACAAAACATACAAAAGATGTGAATGTCCACATCCAAGAAGCCCAGACAACCCCAAACAGGATTAACAGGAAAAATACAACCCATCATATATTGATCACACTATCAAATGAAAGGGACAAGGAGAGATTTCTGAAAGCTGCAAAAGAAAAGCAACGTTTTAACGTAAAAGTGAGTCCCAATTAGATTGAGTGTCAATTTCTCATCACAAGCCATGGAGGCAAGAAGGTAGTGGGCTGAAATACTTAAATTGCTGAAAGAAAATAATTGCTAGCCAAGAATTCTCTACCTGGTGAGACTATTTTTCTTAAGTGAGGAAAGATTAACATTCACATATAAACAAAAGCTGAGGGAGTTCATCGCCAGTAAACCTGTCCTATAAGCAATGTTAAAGGGAGAACTTCAGACTGAAAGGAAAGGACACCAGACAGTGGTTGAAAGCTGGCACTCTAATGAAGGTCCTCACCGAACTCTCAGGAGAGGCTGGCTGGCTGAACCAGAAAGAGTAATAGTCTCTTCTGAATCCTGCTTCAAAGCCTTCCAGTGATTAGATTAAGCAACACTCATTACAGGAGACACTCCCCGTAGCTAACTGCAAATACAATGAGCTGTGGATGCAGCGAATGTGGTCATGATTTAAGTCCATGAAATGTCCTCATCACAACAGACAGGACAGCATTTGCCTGAATGGACAATCCGGCACCACCACCTGGCTTAGTTGACACATGAACCTGACCATGACAGTCCACCCCTTGTCAACTTGGCAGCTATACACATCACCTTAAACCAAACTTAATCTCTAAATAGAAAACAATGACATACAATTTTTTCCTCACGTAACAATACTCAAATATCCCACATACAACAAGAAACGCAGTAAATCTCTCCAGAATAGGGGGCAAGTCCTTGGGGGAATATTCACTCTTAAACTTGAGATCTTACAACTTAAATAATATAACATGAACAAAACAGCTTTTGTCATATGATAAAGGGAATAAAATAAAGAGGAAAACAAACATTTGATTTATGTATAAATACACAGATACTAATTATAAAGCAAGGAAAAAGTATTCATACCATTATACCCCTTATTTCTGTAACTGATTGTGTGACCACAGTTCATATTTATCACTAACTTCTTCCACTACCCATTCCGTGTTTCCTTTACCCTCAGGAAGCACCTTAGCTGGCCATAGTTCTTTGCTGGTGGGATGATCCAAACTTTCATTCCTGAAGTTTTAGAGCCATTGGTAGTCCTGCCCGGAATGTTTTGTTGCAGATTTCCATCGATTTTAATCACAGGGCATGGTAGTACTAAGAGACACCCTAGGGGATCTCCTATATTGCAGGAAAACTCTTCTTTACCCCCATTCTATAGCTGCAGTCCTATTTCCCCAGATAGTCAGGGTCAATCGCCCCAGCCAGTAAAAGAATCCCCTTCTTGGCTTGTTGATCCAGGGGCATGAGTAGCCCAAAGTGACCAGGTGGCAGCCTTAGATTCCAGTTCAATGGAATCATTGTTGTTTCTTCCGGAGGAAGTACTACCTCTTCTGGAACTAAAACCTATAGACCAGCAGAGCCCAAGATCACATGGATAGGTGGCAAAAATTTTCCGAGTGGATCACTATAGATAATAGTAAGTGATGCCACTCCCATTTTTACCCCTTTGTTCCTGGGCCCATGAATTCGGGCTATGGGAGAAACAGCACCATACAGCGGACGCTGATTCAGAGCATACAGAACCTCCTGGAGAACATTACCCCAGCCCTGCAAGGTATTGTCACCTACTTGGCACTGTAATTGAGTTTTCAAAACACTATTATACCATTCTATCAATTCAGCTGCCTCTGGATGATGGGGAACATGGTAAAACCAGGGAATTCCATGAGCATGTGTCCATTCCTGCACTACATTTGCATAGAACTGCTTCTGGGTTCCTTGATCAGAAGTAGTGCTGTGTGGAATACCATGATGATGGATAAGGCATTCTGTAAGTCCACCGACAGTAGTTTTGGCAGAAGCACTGCGTGCAGGGAAAGCAAACCCATATCCAGAGGATATGTCGATTCCAGTAAGAACAAATCGCTACCACTTCCATGATGGAAGTTGTCCAATGTAATCAACCTGACATGAGGTCGCAGGCTTATCACCTTCAGGAATGGTGCCATATCGGGGTCTGAGTGTGGGTCTCTGCTGCTGGCAAATTGGGCACACAGAAAAGGCTGTAGCCCATGCATAACCTCCATCCCTACCACCATGACCACTTTGTTCATCAGCCCATTTGGCAATGACAAGAGTTGCCAGGGAAAGAGGCTGACTGGTAACCACAGAATAGGTCATCCTATCCGCTTGATTATTAAAACCTTCCTCTGCTGATGTCACCCTCTGGTGTGCATTCACATGGGACACAAATATCTTCATGTTATTAGCCCACTCAGAAAGGTCTATCCACACACCTCTTCCCAGACCTCTTTGTCACCAATCTTCCAATCGTGCTCTTTACAGGTCCCTAACCTTCCAGCCAAACCATTAGCAAAAGTCCATGAGTCATATACAAATGCACCTCTGGCCAGTTCTCCTTCCAAGCAAAATGAACAACCAGGTGCACTGCTCCAAGTTCTCCCCACTGGGAGGATTTCCCCTCACCGCTGTCCTTCAGGGACACCCCAGAAAGGGGTTGCAGTGCTGCAGCTGTCCACTTTCGGCTGGTACCTGCATATCGTGCTGAACCATCTGTAACCAGGCCCGAGGTTTCTCTTCCTCAGTCAATTCACTGTAACGAACTCCCCAAGAGGCCATAGCTCTGGTCTGGGAAAGAGAAGGTAACATGGCAGGAGTGGAGACCATGGGCATTTGGGCCACTTCCTCATGTAACTTACTTGTGCCTTCAGGACCTGCTCTGGCCCTATCTCGTATATACCATTTCCATTTTATGATGGAGTGCTGCTGCATGCACCCAACTTTATGGCTTGGGGAGTCAGATAACACCCAGCTCATGAAAGGCAACTCAGGTCTCATGGTAACTTGGTGGCCCATGGTTAAGTGTTCAGTCTCTACTAAGGCCCAGTAGCAGGCCAAAATCTGTTTCTCAAAAGGAGTGTAGTTATCTGTAAGAAATGGTAAGGTTTTGCTCCAAAATCTTAAGGGTCTACATTGTGATTCTCCTATAGGAGCCTTCGAAAGGGTCCAGACAGCATCTCTATTTGCCACTGACACTTCCAGCACCATTGGATCTGCTGGATCATATGGTCCAAGTGACAGAGCAGCTTGTACAGCAGCCTGGACCTGTCGCAGAGCCTCCTCTTGTTTGGGTCCCCACTCAACAAGCTGCTTTTCTGGTCACTCGAAAAATAGGTCAGAGTAGCACACCCAAATGAGGAATATGTTGTCACCAAAATCCAAAGAGACCAACTAGGCGTTGTGCCTCTTTTTTGGTCCTAGGAGGGGCCAGATGCAGCAACTTCTCCTTCACCTTAGAAGGGATATCTCGACATGCCCCACACCACTGGATACCTAGAAATTTCACTGACGTGGAAGGCCCCTGTATTTTTGTTGGACTTATCTCCCATCCTCTGACATGCAAATGCCTTACCAATAAGCCTAGAACAGTTGCTACTTCTTGCTCACTAGGTCCAATCAACATAATATCATCAATATAATGGATGACTGTGAGTCTTGTGGGAGGAAAAAACAATCAAGGTCCCTGCGGACAAGATTATGACACAGGGCTGGAGAGTTGATATACCCCAGAGGTAGGGCAGTGAAAGTATATTGCTGGCCTTGCCAGCTGAAAGAAAACTGTTTCTGGTGGTCCTTACTAAAAGCTATTGAGAAAAAAGCATGTGCCAGATCAATAGCTGCATACCAGGTACCAGGGGATGTAATTGATTTCCTCAAGCAATAATAATGACATCTAGAACAGCAGTGGCAATTGGAGTTACCATCTGGTTGAGTTTATGATAATCCACTTATATCCTCCAAAACCCATCTGTTTTCTGCACAGGCCAAATAGGAGAGTTGACTGCAAATGTGGTGGGAATCACCACCCCTGCAACCTTCAAGTCCTTAAGAGTGGCAGTAATCTCTGCAGTCCCTCCAGGAATCGAGTGTTGTTTCTGATTTACTATTTTGCTAGGTAGGGGCAGTTCTAGTGGCTTCCACTTGGCCTTTCCCACCATAATAGCCCTCACTCCATGAATCAGAAAGCCAATGTGGGGATTCTGCAAGTTGCTTAGTATGTCTATCCCAATTATGCATTCTGGAACTGGGGAAATAACTACAGAATGGGCTCAGGGACCCACTGTGATATGGATCTGAGCTAAAACTCTATTGATCACCTGACCTCCATAAGCCCCCACTCTTACTGGTGGACCAGAGTGACGTTGTGGGTCACTGGAATTAATGTCACTTCTGAACCAGTGTCTAATAATCCCTGAAATCACTGATCATTTCCTTTTCCCCAATGCACAGTTACCCTGGTAAAAGGCCGTTGGTCTTGGGGAAGGCTTGGAGGAAGATTCACAGTATAAATTTGTGGCAGTGTAACAAGGTTCTCCCCCCAAGGGACCTGGCCTCCCCTTCCTTCAAGGGGCTCTGGGTCTGTAAACTGTTTCAAGTCTGGAAATTGATTAAGGGGCCGTGACTCTGTGTTTTTGTAATTCAGGTTAGACTTCTGTTCACTCGACCTAGACCTTTTCTGCTTATACAGATAAAACAAGAATTTAGTAGGCTGCCCAGCTATTGTACTTCTAGGTATCGCATGATCTATTGGCCAATGCCACAAGTCTCTGAGAGTCAGATTATTTGATTCCTGCTTTGAGTCTGCTGTTCATTATGATAGCCATGCCTACCTTTTCTTTGAGGCTTAAGTGCTGCCACTTGGCTTCGGCCAACTCAGGATCCAGTCATCCCTATTGTGTTTAAGGATTCTAGCTTAGTGACAGCAGTTCCCATGGTAATATATGCCCACAATATTTCTCCCTATATTCCCAAGTGATTGTGTCAGTGGAGAGGAAGAGCTCCTGGAGAGGACTATCCTGGGATTCTTCCAGTGTAAGGCCAGGGAAACCCCCAGGAGCATAAATCAAGACATCTCTCAGGTGTTTGAGTCCCCAACTCCTCAGGAGCATTGTCCTGGAATTCTTCTGGCCCAGGGTGGGGCTAGAGTCCCTGATCTGTGTTTGAAACTCTCCAAGAAGTGTAGGTCTAGACATCTCTAAGGAAATGTGTTTAAGGGACACCTGGTGACAGTACTCACCGTGTTCCCAAGTGATTGGGCTGACAGAGAGAGCCATACCCAGATCTGATGCATGTTGGGATGCCACATGATCACACTGATGCTAGAAAGGATCCTCTTTCTCTTTTTTCCAGAGAAAATTGGACATACAAACAGTCAATATAAGCTAAAAGATGGGGAGACATAGCCCTCCAATAGAACTTGCAATACCATCCTCCAGTCTGTAAAAGACAGGGAAAGTAGTAAGAAATTCCCTATGCCCAAATGTTTATGGATCTCTATCAAGACAAGGACCTGAGAACAACTTGTTGCTTGTGTTATGCCCAGGTCTCAAATTCCATTAGGGGAAAAAAAAATCTTCTTGATAATCCCCCTGTGCTGGTTTTAATGTATTATGTACCCCAGAAAAGTCATGTTTTAATCCTGATCCAATCTTGTGGGTGCAGCCATTTCTTTTAATCCTGGTTCAATACTACAGTGTGAAACTTTTGATTAGATTATCTCCACAGAGAAGTGGCATGCCCAATTGTGAGTGTTACCTTTTGATTAGTTGGAGATGTGACTATAACCTTTCCAGCTGGGTCTTTATTAGTTTACTGGACTCCTTTAAAAGAGGAAACATTTTGGAAAGAGTCAGAAATGACAGAAAACAACAGAGCCGACAGAAACTTCAGAGAAGAGCTGACACAGACGCCAATACTCAGAGAAAAGAGGCACAGATGTTTGAAAATGCTTGAAGCCCAGCAGACATTGCCATGACATGTTAAGCAAGGCAGAACCTGGAGAAAGCCAAGGGAAGCCAAGAGATGAAAGCCAGCCCCAAAGAAGCAAAGTAAGGAACCCCCACGGGAAGAGGCTGGAAGCAATGGAGCCCAGGAGCAAGGGACCAGCAGATGCCAGCCATGTGGCTACCCAGCTGACAGAGGTGTTCCTGATCAATTGAACTTCCTTAATACCTTAATTCAAGGTATTTTTCGCTGGATGTCTCACCTTGGACATTTTTATAGGCTTAGAACTGTAAACTTGCAATTTATAAAATTCCCCTTTTTAAAAGGCATTCCAGTTCTTGTATATGGTATTCTGACATCTTGCAAATTAACACACTCTCTTTTAAACTTTCGCTAAAAGGCATAAGAAAATGTTCCACCAAGCCAGTTAATTGGAATACACTAAGGGAAATCACTCAGGAGAAAGAGGAAAACTAGGCCCTGTTCCAGGCGAGGCTGGTGGAAACACTAAAAGGTATACTAATGTCAGCCTAGATTCCAAGAAAGGTCAGATTTTGCTGCACCCTCATTTTATCAGCTAGTCTGCCCCTGACATTTGGAGAAAGTTGCAAAACCTTCCATGGGCACACAAACACCCACTAATAACCAGGTAAAACTGCCTTTTATGTCTTTAACAAACAAGACAAGGTTGAGGAGGAGGAAAACGCAGAGAGGTAAGCAAAATACCAGAAAACAGTCTCAGTTTATTGCAGTCACTATTAAACACACCCTGCCCCCTTGAGGTTACCCAAATCATGTTTCCAAGCCTCAAGGGCCTTGCTTAAACTATGGGTCAGAGGGCCACTGACAGAGGGAGTGCCAGAAACCTTGAGACAACCCTCAACCTCAGGACCTATTGGGGCCTTCCCTCAGCTGCCAACAAAATAGGCATCGAGCCCAGGGACTCCACCATCTCCTGAAGGAGGACAGGACAGCCCCCAGAGTCATGCTTATGGCAAGTAAAGAAGGCTGAGGGTGCCTGTGCTGGTTTGAAATGATGTGTGTCCCCTAGAAAAGCCATGTTTTAATCAAAATCCCATTTCACAAAGGCAGAATAATCCCTGCTCAAAACTGTATGTTTGAAACTGTAATCAGATCATCTCCCTGGAGATGTGATTTCACCAAGAGTGATTGTTAAACTGGATTAGGTGACGATATGTCTCCACCCATTTGGGTGGGTCTTGATAAGTTTCTGGAGTCCTATAAAAGAGGAAACATTTTGGAGAACGAAGGCAATTTGGAGAGAGCAGAGAAAGCTGCAGCACCACAAAGCAGAGAGTCCACCAGCCAGCAACCATTGGAGATGAAAAAGGAAAACACCTCCCAGGGAGCTTCATGAAGCAGGAAGTCAGGAGGGAAAGCTAGCAGATGATGCCGTGTTTGCCATGTGCCCTTCCAGCTGAGAGAGAAGTCCTGACTGTATTTGCCATGTGCCTTCTCACTTGAGAGAGAAACCCTGAACTTCATCGGCCTTTATGAACCAAGGAATCTTTCCCTGGATGCCTGTGATTGGACATTTCTATAGACTTGTTTTAATTGGGACATTTTCTCAGCCTTAGAACTGTAAACTAGCAACTTATTAAATTCCCCTTTTTAAAAGCCATTCTGTTTCTGTTATATTGCATTTCAGCAGCTGGCAAACTACAACAGTGCCTGAGGCTGCTTATGAACCTGCTGACATCACATCTAACCATCAACCTAGAGGAGCCTTGGGTGACCCTTGACATGGCAGGTACAATTATTAATTTCTTAATTAAATAATAGAGCCATTTACTCTGTCTTAAACTGTCACTCTGGGCCTATCTCCACTCAGGCTTGCCTAGTTATGGCAGTCGACAGTAAAGCCAAAACTAGAATCTTCACTAATCTTCTCCTTTGTAAGCTTGAAGACATTCTAATGTACCATCGATTTCTTATTGTTCCTGAATGCAAGACCGTAACCACTTGGGTTTTTCTGTTAAAATTTCAATCCAAATGAATATATAGGGGATTTGGTCAGGGTGGCCTGGATCACCAAAAATCTCCTTTGGACTTCATAAGCCACAGATAGGTCTGTGCTTCCCTCAGGAGCCCACCCAGCACCAAAATTGGCCACTCCCGTGAGCAGAATTCTCCCAAGTTTAAGGCATTGACAGGGGCTCTGTAGTCTCTGGCCTTCGGCTGAAATTCCTGGAAATATTATAAAAAAAACACTGAATGGGAGTGCAGACAGTTGAACTTGACTGACCCATGGCAATTATGTCAAGAACGAAACAGTGTAACGAGACCAACGATTGAAAGGAGGGACAAAATGAACCAAGACAAACAAAGCCTTATCCCTCATTGATTCCTAACCAGAATCCTGGGCAACGTCTTGCTCCGGGACCTGACCTTGGAAGTAATGCTGCGTCCAGCCTTCCCGAAGTCCCCACTGGATCCGGTAACAGACCTGTACTCACCGGTGAGGTTTCCAGAAACAGGTGACTCCATCAGATTTTGTATAATTTCAGAGGGTCCTGTAGAACCGGCCCGGTTCCTGGTCCTTGCCTGGGGTGGAGGAACGTCTCTCCGAGGCCTTCCCCTAGGCCGGACCTCAGTTCTGGGACTGATCCCCAGGACCTGTGGTCACCAGATGTCCCATTACAGATGATCTCGCTTGGGTCTCCAGATGCTGTGGGGCGCCAAGTTGGAGTCTTTATTAGCCGGCCAGGACTGTCTCAGAAACTTCCAAGAGGGAAGATTCAGAGAGCAGCCCCGAGAGGTTTTCAAGGTGTGTTTATAAAGACTAAAATCATGTTGCGGTTTTGCAGTTGCTAGCAAACAAGTGTGATCATAGAAGCAGAAAAATGCCGTTAGCTGTTACCATAACACATGCCGTTCTCAGTTTCCTAACATTGGTTATTGTTTAAGTCTTGGGGTCATTCTGCCCCAATGTTGTGGGGACTTTCCCTACTTGGGCCTGATTGATTACTCCTGACTGGGCCTGAGTAATTACTCCTGGGCCTCCACAATACTCAGTATTCATGAGAATGTGGAATAATTTGAGCCCTCATACACTGCTGGTAGAAATACAAAATGGTACAACCCACTGTGAAATAATTTTAGCACCTTGGCAATAAAATTATAAAAAATAAACTCTAGTTAAATTGCAGAAAAGGAACTTATGGCTCAAGTAAAGCAAGGGAAAGTATATATAGTGAATGTGAATTTAAACAGAAAACAATTGTATTAGTTTGCTAAAGCTGATGCAATGCAATATACCAGAAATGGAATGGCTTTATAAAGGGAATTTATTTTGTTACAAGTTTACAGTTGTTAAGGCCCTCAAAATATCCACATTAAGGCACCAACAAGAGGTTACCTTCACTCAGGAAAGACTGATGCCATCCAGAACACCTCTGTCAGCTGGGCTTTGGCTTGCTTAGCATCTCACGGGAAGGCACATCGTGACGACTGCTGGGCTCTGCCTGTGTCTAGACATCTGCTCTCTTTGTAGGCCCTCAAAGCCTCCGCAAACGCCCATGTCCCTGTCAACTCTGAAGCAGCTATTCTCCAAGTGTCTACATCTGAGGTTTCTCCAAAGTGTTTTCCCTTTTAACGGACTCTAGTAAATTTATAAATACCCACATCTCCATCTATCAAAAGGCCACACACACAATTGGGTGTATCACACTTCCTTGGAGATAATCTAATAAAAAGTTTCCACCCTACAGTACTGAATCAGGATTAAAATAAATGGTTGCCCCCCACCCCCAACAAGAATGGATCAGGAGGAGTTCTGGAGAAGATGGCTGCCTAGTAAGACACGTGGATCTTAGTTCCTCCTCCAGAACAGCTACTAGGGGAATAGAAACGATACAGAACAGCTCCTGGAGCCACGACAGAGATCAAAAAGACAGCGTACCCCATACAGGAACGGCTGACTTGCTGAGAGAACCCGTTTCAGTGAGATCGCCGAGTGGCATGGGTTTCCCCGGGCGGGGCGGGAAGCGGCCAGAATCCCTCCCTTCCTCCTTCCTGGGCCAGCTGGGACAATTGGACAGGCGGTCCCCTCAAGCCGCGGTGGCTAGCGCCCCCACCACGCACGGCCCTCCGGACCAACTGAGAGAATTGGATCGGAGATACCCAGGCCACGGAGAATGGTGACGGGGGGGTCCCTTCCAAACACGTGACTCCCCGGTCCGGCTGAGAACGGTGCGCTTTCCTGGGTCGCGGTGGCTGGCGCCCTCCCACCACGCTTGGCACCCCGGGCCGACTAGGAAATTCGGACGGGTGCTCTCACGGCCTGTGGTGGTCGGCGACCCTCCCCACGTTCGGACCCCTGGGCCGGCTGGCCCTCTACCAAGTCGCTTCGGCTGGCGAACCTGCCCCACGGTGAGAGTTTTCCAAAGTTAAAGGACACACAGCACCTTTTACTGGTGGGACCCGCAGACAAACGTGTGCCGCGAGCGCCACCTACTGGGCAGGATAAGAGAAACAGAACCCAGAGATTTCACAGAAAAATCTTTCAACCTGTTGGGTCCAACACCCAGGGAAATCTGATTAAATGCCCAGACGCCAGCAGAAGATAACGGATCACGCGCAGAAAATTGAAAATATGGACCAGTCAACGAAACAAACCAATAGTTCAAATGAGATACAGGAGCTGAGACAACTAATGCTGAATATACGAACAGAAATGGAAAAACTCTTCAAAAACCAAATCAATAAATTGAGGGAGGACATGAAGAAGACATGGGCTGAACAAAAAGAAGAAATAGAAAATCTGAAAAAACAAATCACAGAACTTATGGGAGTGAAGGACAAAGAAGAAAAAATGGAAAAAACAATGGATACCTACAATGGTAGATCTAAAGAGACAGAAGCTACAATTAGTGAACTGGAAGATGGAACATCTGAATTCCAAAAAGAAACAGAAACTATAGGGAAAAGAATGGAAAATTTTGAGCAGGGTATCAGGGAAATCAAGAACAATATGAACCACACAAATATACATGTTGTGGGTGTCCCAGAAAGAGAAGAGAAGGGAAAAGGAGGAGAAAAACTAATGGAAGGAATTATCACTGAAAATTTCCCAACTCTTATGAAAGACCTAAAATTACAGATCCAAGAAGTGCAGCGTACCCCAAAGAGATTAGACCCAAATAGGCGTTCTCCCAGACACTTACTAGTTAGAATGTCAGAGGTCAAAGAGAAAGAGAGGATCTTCAAAGCAGCAAGAGAAAAACAATCCATCACATACAAGGGAAACCCAATAAGACAATGTGTAAATTTCTCAGCAGAAACCATGGAAGCTAGAAGACAGTGGGATGATATATTTAAATTACTAAAAGAGAAAAACTGCCAATCAAGACTCCTATATCCAGCAACATTGTCCTTCAAAAATGAGGGAGAAATTAAAACATTCTCAGACAAAAAGTCACTGAGAGAATTTGTGACCAAGAGACCAGCTCTGCAAGAAATACTAAAGGGAGCACTAGAGTCAGATACAAAAAGACAGAAGAGAGAGGTATGGAGAAGAGTGTAGAAAGAAGGAAAGTCAGATATGATATATATAATACAAAAGGCAAAATGGTAGAGGAAAATATTATCCAAACGGTAATAACACTAAATGTTAATGGACTGAATTCCCCAATCAAAAGACATAGACTGGCAGAATGGATTAAAAAAAAGGATCCTTCTATATGCTGTCTACAGGAAACACATCTTAGACCCAAAGATAAACATAAGTTGAAAGTGTTAAGATTACTCTCTCCACAGAGAGGCTATGTCAAGCATCTGGAAGCTATTTTAATATACGCTGGGATGGACGTGTGCATCTGTTTTTATAAGCATGACCAGGAAGTCATAGGACGTCTTTATGGGGAGCATACAGCATCACCATCCAGACAATAAGATGGAACCATCTTGCATCATGTTTCTATCATGAGCTTCAATAATCACCTGTTCTCAGCATGAAAAACCTTTATACGAGTACGTTTATTTAACACCATCCTCCCCCAAATAAAGGTTTTGCTAGTAGAAATGTTAAAACACTCACAACTTCAACTTCAGTTGGCTGCTCAAAGCCTTGCTCATCCCATTTTTCTTCAGATTTGGGGATGGTTACGACTCGTCGACTCATCTTTCCAACCCTAAGTAGCAAACTGTGATTTGGAAAACACACTTCAGCGGATAGGTCTGTATCTTTTAAAACCCCCAAACATTTCCCAGTGTCATGATAAGCACGCATACTTTGCGGTCACACCAAATACGGCACGTGTCCCTGTCCTGACCAAGCCGGCAGAGCAATCACCCGAGAGCACATGGTAATAGGCACAGGCCTTTGCACGAGAGAAATCCATTGGTTTCACAAATGGATTTGCCATGATGAAGACATTTAGTAAAATACCACCCGAGAATAGAAACTTAAGTGTATTATTACCAATTCTGGCATATGCCCAATGACTAGGCTCTTCCCCCCGTTGTCACTCTTCTATCCCCTCAGGAGTCATCTGGATCAGAACACACGGCCGCACGTCCTCGCTTACATATGGACTCGGGCTGTCTCCGCGCTACGCTGGCAGCACTGGGCAGCCGAGATGAACCGCGGCCGTTTCCTCACGAGGCAGCACGGCCTGCACAGTCCACACCTCAGGGACGGGACGCGGTGCCGACTCACGGCCTTCCCGCTCTTTCTCGACTGCCGCCCCCGCCCCCTCCTCAGGGACCCAGTGTGGACGCCAGAAGCTCGCCCCTGCGGCAGTTGCAGGTGCCTCACGGCTCAGAAAACTCAAACAGCGTCCCCAAGATCCGCCCGACTTCCACTAACCCCCTCCAGCCTGCGGCCCTCATCCCAGGCTCCGGGCCCCACCACGACGCCAACGGTCATGGCGGCCGCGCCACTCGTGAGGAGACACACGACGACCGTCGATGACCTTCCTCCTCCGAGGCCAAATGATCGCGCCGCCGGGACCCGCCCCAACCCCGCTGGCTGCCCCTTGCTCTCGTTCCCGCTTCAACTCATGGAGGACCGCCATGGACACCTACCCGCTAACTCTCAAGCCGGGAGAAGAAAGCAGGACGGTAGCTATCCTAGCTCCGACCACACCGCTCTGCGCTGGGATAACGGGCAAAGCTCGGCAAAGAGCATGCGCACTGAGCCCGCGCGCGTCACGGGGCGATCGTTTCCCGCCACTGCGGATCCGGATGTGGCGTCTCCTGAGGCCTGACAGGGACTGGCCGGGCTTGTCTCTTGTCACCGCACAACCCAGCTGCTGGTGGCGGGAACGTTGGGGTCGGAGGAGAAGATGCCTCTCAGAAAGCCCTGACCTGCTGGGACAGAAATTTTTTAAAAATATTTTTATTGACAAACAACACACAACACAAACTTTCTTAACGTACCAATGTTCCATACGTGGTGTACAATCAATGGCTCCCAATATCACACGGTAGTATATTCATCACCATGATAATTTTTCAGAACATTTGCACCACTCCAGAAAAATAAATAAAAAGAGGAAAAAATGCTTACGTATCATATGTCATTACTCCTCCCTCTCATTGACTGCTAGTATTTCCATCTACCCAATACATTTTAACCTTTAGAAGTATAAATTTTTAACTAAATAAATCATTTTGTTAAAAGATGATTCTTCTCTGGTGTGTTGCATCCTCGCAGCTTTAGCAAACTAAAATACCACCAAACTTTTTCATCGCAGTTCCACCATTTATAGTCCCATTAACAGTGTCGGAAGCTTCATAGTTCTCCACATCTTCATTAACACTTGTAAATTTGCATTAAAAAAAATAGTCACCTAGTGGATGCTGGAGTGGTATGTCATTGATTTGCTTTTCCCTGAAAGCTAATGATGCTGAGCATCTTTTCACATCCATATTGGCCATTTGTGTACCATCTATGGAAAGATGTCTGTTCAAGTCCTTTGCCCATGTTTTAATTATCTAGTTTTTCTTTTGATTGTTGAGTTGTAGGAGTTCTTTATATATCTTGGACATTAAATTCTTATTAGACATACGATTTCAAATGCTTCTTTCATTCTGAATGTTGTCTTTTTGCTTTGTTGATAATGCCCTTTAGTACACAGAAGTTTAAATTTTGATGAAGTCCCATTTTTCTTTCGTTGCTCACACTTTTGATGTCATGTCTAAGATTCCATTGTATAATAATAGGTTCTGAAGTGTTTTCCTCAAAGGATTTTATTGTATTGCCTCTTATATTTACACCATCGATCCATTTTTAGTTTATTTTTATATATCATGAGATGTATGTGGTTTGCCAAGCCCCAATCAAAATCATTCCTGCTAACCCTTACAAACACCTAGGGCTTTCAGTGAGATTCAACAAGGCTCCATGTACTAGGGTCACTTTCCAGAAACCTACAACCTCCAGATGGGTCCCTGGACCAAGTAACTCCTGAAACCCAGAGGGCCCAGCCACTCCAGGACATCAGCTATTTCCATCCCCCTACCCCATATTATCAATAGCCCCTTCCCACATGAAAAAGTTAAAATGGGCATAGCCCAAATACCACTCAAGAGTGGGAGAAAGCTCAAAAGAAGGTGGAGTTGTAACAGAGGAGATAGGATTTAACAAATGAGTATGACCGCTGAATCATTATATTGGCATTTCTTTTCGTCTCCAGGGTCTTGGAGCAGCTAGAAGGAAAATCCTAAAACTGTAGAACTGTAACCCATACCAAATACTGAAATATAGTCTATATCTAATTGTTACAGTGGATTTTGAAATTTATTGCTTTTTTGTATATATGTTATTTTTCACAATAAAAAAGAAAAAGATTTAAAAATAAAATGAAAATCTTTTTTTTAAAAAAAGACATAGGCATCAAAATTTATTCTTCTGCATGTCAATTTCCAGTTGTCCCATCACCATTGTTGTAGAAACTGTGTTTCTTCCTTGAAGTAGACTTGGCATCCTTGTTAAAAATCAACTGGCAGGGGAAGGGAGGGAGGAAACGGCTTGGGGGAGGGAGTTCCCTGGTTGGGGGGCGCTGGGATTATGACCTGCCCGGGAAGGGAGCAGCGGGAGGTGCGGAGGCCCCCGCCTGGCCCCTCGGTGGAATATGCTGCTGTGGGCCCAGGAGGTGCGGGCAGCCGAACAGGCTTGCTGAGTGTAAATGCTGCTGCTGTCCCGAGCATCGGGGCCAGGTTACAATGGAAATCCTTTTAGTAAATACATTTAATGTAGGGAGGATTATTTTATGATATGGATTCATTACACCAAAATACCAGTGTGCGAAAGAGTAGTCTCTCGTGAGGGCCGTTTTTTGCGCCTAGATTTTCACGCCTATGGGAGACATTTCCACCTTGGAATGAAGAGGGACACTTCCCTTTTCAGTGATGAATTTAAAGTAGAAACATGAAATAAACTACTTGATTAGGACACCTTTCATAGTTGCAGTGGACATAGTGATGGCGAAGAAGGAAGTTTTAGCCATGTGTCTGTCACTGATGGAAGACTTGACGGATGCGTCCAGACTGTGGTGGCACATTTTATGTTGAGCCAGCAGAGACTGAACCTGGCCATTGCGTACTGCCATTTATCTTGACGAAGACATCAGCTATCCTCATAAACATGGTTTACAGGGTCAGTACAGATCATTCAGTATTTGCAAAGATGAGGAAGTACCAAATGAATGATGTAGAGGAGCAAAACAGAAACCTCAAGATGAACACCCTGCTAACGGGTAGGACTAGCAAGGGAAAAAAGTGCAACCCAAGCTGAAAGATACACCTGTCAACTTTATATTCAGACTGATCATCCGACTGGTGTCTGTTCTTTAAACATTACAGAACACGAGAGGCTGGGATTGCCCAGATATCCAGTCATGTCAAAGTGATGGATACAATTTACCAGATTGCCAGCTTCTCCAGAATCCATACCATCAAGTTTATGGTGAACCAAATAAGAATCAATACAACTATTGATGAGAAGGGTCCTACAAATCCTTCCCCTTTTCCAGGGTGGAGAAGTTTCTGGAACTGAATGCTGAACAGAATCATGAGGACTATTGTTTGGTCTATGTCTGCACAGACCGAGATTTTTCAAAATTTTAAAATTTTTTATGAACAAAACCAATCAACATACAATATGAACATTCTTTTTTATCACATAGTTGTATATTCCTCACCATGATCATTTCTTAGAACATTTGCATCAATTCAGAAAAAGAAATAAAAAGAAAACAGAAAAAAAATTCATACATAGCATTCCCCTTACCCCTCCCTTTCATTGATCAGTAGCATTTCAAGCTACTAAATTTATTTTAACATTTGTTCCCCCTATTATTTAGTTTTATTCCACATGTTCTACTCGTCTGTTGACAAGGTAGTTAAAAGGAGCATCAGACACAAGGTTTTCACAATCACACAGTCACATTGTGAGAGCTATATCATCATTCAGTCATCATCAAGATACCTGGCTACTGGAACACAGCTCTACAGTTTCAGGCAGTTCCCTCCAGCCTCTCGGTTACATCTTGAATAACAGGGTGATAGCTACTTAGTGCGTAAGAATAACCTCCAGGATAACCTCTCAACTCTGTTTGGAATCTCTCAGCCATTGACACTTTATTTTGTCTCATTTCTCTCTTTCCCATTTTGGTCGAGAAGGTTTTCTCAATCCCTTGGTGCTGAGTCTCAGCCCATTCTAGGATCTCTGTCCCACGTTCCCAGGAAGATCCACACCCCCGGGAGTCATGTCCCACATAGACGGGGGAGGGTGGTGAATTTGCTTGTAGTGTTGGCTGAGAGAGAGGCTACATCTGAGGAATGAGGAGGATGTCTTGGGGGTGGCTCTTAGGCCTAATTTTAAGTAGGCTTAGTCTATCCTTTGCAGGGTTAAATTTCATATGAACAAACCCCAAGTTTGGTGCCTCATCCTATTGCTTTGGTTGTCTCCTCTGCTTGTGAGAATATCAAGAATTCTCCAGTTGGTGAAGTTGAATTTTCCCCATTTCTCACCATTCCCCAAAGGGGACTTTGCAAATGCTTTTTCATTCACTGTTCAAATCCTTCTGGGATTTATCAAGGCATCACTCTGGACAAACTTCCACAATCTCATGCCATACTCAATCTTCCATGTACTTATGCTGTTCAATTAAGCCGTCCACATAAGTTACATTAGGAAATCCACTAGTCAAAATATAAATTTTATACCAAATAAATATTTTTTTGCTTTAGTCTCACACATAAGTTAAAAATTTAAAATCTATAATTACCAGGGGACGGAAATTTGAATATGCATTTTTATATATGTTTAAGCGATCATTTCACTCTCTGCTTCTTCTATTTTTTGGTCATGGTTTCCATGACCTTGCCCACTCCCAGGAAAAAATTAAAACATTCATGTCTTGTAAAATTTTTACTTTTTTGGTTTCATTATTGTACATTTAAATCTCTGAACTACTAACAATATGTGTGTGGTCCTTCAGTCAGTATTCTTCAGAAATATCGATTTTTGTTCTAGAATCTGAACTTACCGAAAAAGGTGAATTCGCTTATCATATAACCGCATTACTTGAATTATCAGCTAAGCAACCCGTTGATAAGACAAAGCTGTCTTTTTTATATACCGCTGTTAGGGAGAGCTCTTCCTAGACAGATTTTAGTAGCATTTAGAGATGAAGGGGTAGGAATACTTTTTTTTCTAGATTTTGAAGTATAATAGAAAGCAGGTTTCTCAGGGTGGGACTGTGTGGTTAGTGTTGTGTAAAGATCATGATATAACAGTTTAGGATTGGTGAACACAGCAAGGCAAGCTGTGTTGGTTTGAAAGGATGTATGTCCCCTAGAAAAGCCATGTTTTATCTAAATCCCATCTTATAAAGGCAGAATAATCCCTATTCAATACTGTATGTTTGAAACTGTAATCAGATCATCTCCCTGGAGATGTGATTTAATCAAGAGTGGTTGTAACGCTGGATTAGCTGGAGATGTGTCTCCACCCATTTGGATGGATCTTGATAAATTTCTGGACTCCTCTTAAAGAGGGAACATTTTAGAGAATGGAAGAGATTCAAAAAGAGCAGAGAAGAACAACATAGCCACGAGAAGCAGAGCCCACAAGCCAGTGACCTTTGGAGATGAAGAAAGAAAATGCCTCCCAGGGAGCTTCATGAAACAGGAGGCCAGGAGAAGCAGCTCCAGATGACACCATGTTCGCCATGTGCCCTTCCAGATGAGAGAGGAACCCTGACTGTGTTCACCATGTGCCTTTCCACTTGAGAGAGAAACCCGGAACTTCATCAGCCTTCTTGAACCAGGGTATCTTTCCCTGGATGCCTTAGATTGGACATTTCTATAGACTTGTTTTAATTGGGATATTTGCTTGGCCTTAGAACTGTAAACTAGCAACTTATTAAATTCCCCCTTTTAAAAGCCATTCTGTTTCTGGTATATTGCGTTCCGGCAGCTAGCAAACTAGAACATGAGGATTTTGACACAAGGGTTCAAAGAGACTTGACATTGAAAATGTTATTTTGGTCTTTTCATTGATATGTTGGTTGTGGCATGGGGGACAGGGAGGCAGGGCATGGTGGGAGACAGATCTGGGGCACTGTGTCAGAGCGGGGGCCATGGGGGGTCATCGGTGGGAGGTGTGGTCAGGAAGCGTGAGGGTGTGGTCAGGGCATGGGTGGTTGGGGTGGGGGCGCATGCAAGCATGGATGCGCATGTGGAACCCGGGGGTTGGGGTGGGGGCGCAGGCAAGCATGGATGCGCATGTGGAACCTGGGGGTTGGGCTGGGGGCACAGGCAAGCATGGATGCGCATGTGGAACCCGGGGGTTGGGCTGGGGGCGCAGGCTAGCATGGATGCGCATGTGGAACCTGGGGGTTGGGGTGGGGGCGCAGGCAAGCATGGATGCGCATGTGGAACCCGGGGGTTGGGGTGGGGGCGCAGGCAAGCATGGATGCATGTGGGACCTGGGGGCTGGGGTGGGGGTGCAGGCAAGCATGGATGCGCATGTGGAACCTGGGGATTGGGGTGTGGGTACCTACTTCTGTGGGTCGCATGGGTTGGGGGAAGGGGAGCACAACATGGTGGGGTTTGGTGGGGCATGTGGTCAAAGGTGCAGAGGTGGCAGGACATGGGTGTGCATTTGTATGGGGATGGGAGCGGACCAGGGCGAGGAGGCACGAGTTTATAGAATGGGGTGGTGGGGTGTGGGTGCCCACAAGCACGAGACTAGTGTGTGTGTGTGTGTGCCACAGATGTTCACGTGAGTGCCTGTGGGGGTGGGGATGCAGAGGCTGGTAGGGTGCAGTTATGTGTTTGTATGGGGCAGGAGGGATGGAGCCCGGTTTTGCAGGGGTGTGGTGGTAGGAGGGGCCGCAGTTGCATATGTGCGTGGAGCAGGGGGTTTGTTGTGGCACAGATAGACACATGAGCTCCTGTGTAGGGGTCGTGGGGGTTGGGGCGCAGTGCACAGGTGTGAGGTGGGCAGAGCGAGCAATTCCAGGCTGCAAATGCACAGGGTAGGGGCACTGCCTGGGGTGGGCAGGCGTGCGCACGTGCATTTCTGGGGGGCAGGCTATGGGCGCGTTGGTGTATTGCAGTCAGGACACGGGCGTGCACATGCACTGGTTGGGGGTGTTGGGGTTAGGATGTGCGGGTTCTGGAGGGTCAGGGTTTGGTAATTTTGGTGCCGGGGTTGGGCTTTGTTGCGTGGGGTGTGGGTGGGGGCAGGTCATGGGTCACAGGGGTGTGGGGGCTGTGCTGGGGTACGTGGAGTGGGGGAGGTGGGGGGTGTGGGCTCTGTGGAGGGGGTGCGGTGCGCGCGTACATGGGGTGCATTCAAAAAATGTAGCTTGACTTATTTCGTAGTCCCTGTCTCCCTATCCACGCACTCCTGAGGGTTCTGGGCTTCCATTTGGAAAGGGGCACATATGCTTTTTGCACTAGCTGGATGGCCTCTGGCTCTTTGCATCTTAATTCTTCAGGTTTTTCAATTAGGACCTCCCTATGTGGTGTAGAAGACCCTCTCATGTCATTTGCACCCTGGAATCGCTTTCCCAGTTGTTTTTCTGTCACTTCTGTAGCTGTTCCTTGAAGCAGTGTTGAACTTGGCCTGTCCTGTTCCACCATGTTTCCGGAAGTTATCACTGCTTTTTATCAGCTATTTCAGATCACCGGGGGCCAGTCCTGAGCTTGGCCATTGTTCCAATCCCCCTCAGGCCAAAGTGGCAAAGAAGTCTTAAAGACAGTTCTCTTCTAGTAAGTACGGAAAAATTTTAAAGTGCTGCAGTAATTGGGAAAATGCTGAGTCAAGGAAACAGTCTTCAAAGCCATAGAAGCTCCTAGCACCCTTGCTGGTCACTCCTCTTTCCTTCTCCAGACAAAGTATGGAGCCAGGCTGTGTTCGCAATGTGGTTCACTATTCTTGGGGGAGGAAAATGACCCTTATGGGCATCCTGGGGTGCCTGTATGTCAGTGCCAATAATTGGAAGGCTATCTGAAAGACTGACCTAGGAAACTCCTTTTAGGGTTATCTCCCCAGAATTTGCCCTCCAGATAGAAACAGCTTGGGACAGCTAAAACAGCATAAGAAACAATAAAATCAAAGCAGCCTGGGTCAGAGAATTACCTGTTTTAGGTCATGCAGTGGAGCACTCAGGAGAGGGTGAACGTATATTTCACAGGAAGTAGAGTGAACAGTTCCTGTGAACAGGGGAATTCATAAGGCTAGGAGCAACACAAGAGCCAAGGACAAGAGGCAGGTTCAAAAAAGCCAGGGTGGACCTTGCATTTTGCATTTGCCTCAAGTCAATCTTCTTCATTAGAATGTCTGAATTCTGAAGGAGAGTACCAGCCAATGTAGAGGCAATTTGCAAAGAAGGTGAAAGCTGTTTTTTGCTTTGCTTTGTTTGGTTGTGTAAGCTCCTGGCACTCAAGGAAATCTCTGTCATAACCCGAGCTGGATATAAACTCAAGCAACAAATAGCTCAGAGACTAAATTCCAGAGTTAATACTTTAAAATATTAAAATGTGCAGTGCTCAACAAAATATTACCAGACAAAGAAACAGGAAATGATGTTCAATCCAAAGGGACAGGATAAATTCCAGAAACCATCCACAAAGAAGACCAAATTATGGATATATCTAAGATTTAAAAAAAAAAGATCCTTAATAAGTTCAAGGAGCTGATACAAAATACAGAGAAAAAACTAAAGGATACCAGGAAAACAATGATTGAACAATATGAGAACCTCAGTGTTCTAGTTTGCTAGCTGCCAGAATGCAATAATCCAGAAACAGAATGGCTTTTAAAAACGGGAATTTAATGAGATGCTAGTTTATAGTTTCAAGGCAGAGAAAATGTCCCAATTACAACAAGTCTCTAGAAACGTCCAGTCAAAGGCATCTGGAGAATGATACCCTGTTTCAAGAAGGCCGACGAAGTTCAACGTTTCTCTCAGCTGGAAGGGCACATGGCGAACATGGCGGTGTCTTCTGGCTTTCTCGTGGCTATACCAAAAGGGACTCTCTGCTTCATGATGCTGCAGCATTCTCTGCTCGCTCTGAATCTCTCCTTCCAAAATGTTTCCTCTTTTATAGGACTCCAGTAAACCAATCAAGACCCACCCAAATGGGTAGAGACATGTTGTCACCTAATCCAGTTTAACAACCACTCTTGACTAAATCACATCATCCAGGGAGACGATCCAATCACAGTTTCAAACATACAGTATTGAACAGGAATTATTCTGCCCTTATGAAATGGGATTTTGATTAAAACATGGCTTTTCTAGGGGCCATACTTCCTTTCAAACCAGCACACTCAGTAAAGAGAAAATTTGAAAAGGAACCAGACAGAAATACTGGAGTCAAAGACCACAATAAGAAATGAAAAATTTCCTAGAGGGTTTCAAAAGTAGACTTGAGCTGGTAGAAGAATTACTTAACTTGAAGACAAGACAACTGAAATGAATCAGGCTGAGGATCAGAGAGAAGAATCATTTTAAAATGCAAAATAGCCTGTTTTAGTTTCCTAGGCTCCTTAAAGCGAATACCACCAAACGGTTTATCTGTTTAAACAATGGGAATTTATTCTCTCACAGTAAAATTGCCAAATCAAGGCAATGCTTTTTTCCCAAAGACCAGCAGCCAGAAATCCTTGACTCCTCTGCCACATGGCAAAGCACATGGTGTCGTCTGCTGCTTTCCCCTTCTTGTGCTGGTTTAAAATGGTTGTGTATACCAGAAAAGCCATGTTCTTCTGAACCATTTCAGGGAGGCAAGCCTATTGTGGGTGGGAACTTTTGATTAGGATGTTCCCACGGAGATGTGACCCCCACCCATGCAAAGTGGGTCTTAATCTGCTTGCTGGAGTCCTTTATGAGAGCGTAAAAGACACAGACCTTTTGGAGAGAGCTCAGAGACAGAAATGCCCTGGGAGGAACAAGCAAGACCACATAGAAGCCCAGAGACAATTTGGTGAGAAGGGTGAGTAGACATCACCACATGCCTTCCCAAGTATCAGAGGAACCCTGGAAGCCATTGACCTTTCTTTAGAGTCAAGATATCTTTCTCTGGATGCCTTAATTTGGCCATTTTCATGGCCATAAAACTGTAAATTTGTAGCCGAATAAACTCCCCTTTAAAAAAGCCAACCCATTTGTGGTATATCGCATTCTGGCAGCTTTAGCAAACTGAAACACTTCTCTTCTGGTTTTCATTGACTGCAGCTTCTTGCTTCTGTGGTTTTCTCTTTGTCATACCTCCACTTATAAAGGACTCCAGTAACAGGATTAAGACCCACCCTAAATGAGGTGGGTGACACCTTAACTGAAGTAGCCCCATCAAAAGGTCCTACTTACAATGGGTGCACACCCACAGGAACGGATTAACCTTAAGAACATGTTTTCAAAACCACCACATAGCCTCAGATACCCATGGGACATCATTAAGTATACCAATATATGCATTATGGATGTCCTAGAAAGAGGAGAATGAGTGAAAGGGGCAGAAGGGAATAATGGCAGAAAACTTCTCAAACTTAGTAAATGATGCAAATATGCACATCCAAGAATAACAATAAACCCAACAGGATATACCTGACCAGACATATATTGGTCAAACTATTGAATGCAAAGGACATGGAGCGAGTTTTCAAAGCTGCAAGATAAAAGCAATGTGTAAGGGTACCCCAATAAGATTAAATGCTGATTTCTCATCAGAAACCATGGAAGAAATAAGGAGAAGGGTGAAATGCTTAAAACTTCTGAAAGAAAACAATTACCAACCAAGGACTTTTAAAAGTTTTCCATTAATGTTAAATATAATATATATACAATCAGAAAAAGCAATAATTTTCAGAGCACACTTCAACTGTAAGTAGTTACAGAACAGATCCCAAAGTTTGTCACTGGCTACCAGTCCACCATCTCAGGTTTTCCCCTCTAGCTGTTCCAAAACACTGGAGGCTAGAGGAATATTAATATAGTGATTCAGCAGCCATACTCATTTGTTAAATCCTATTTCCTCTGTGTTACCTCCACCTTCTCCTTAAATCCTTCTCCCAATCTATAGGGATCTTTGGGCAATGCCCATTCTGACCTTTTCATGTTGTGAAAGTGTGTCCACACTAAAGGATAAGTGGGATGAAATTAATTGATAATCTTGGAGAGTTTTTTGTAATTCTGTGTGAGTCCTGAGATTCAGCATTTATCTGACCTAGGAACCCTCTGGCAATTATATGTTCCAGGAAGGCAAACCTAGTGCATGAAACTGTTTTAGAGTTTAAGTTTGAGCCTAAGGTGTTCCTAAGAGTCAACAGGTGTGATGTTGATTGGGGTTTAGCAAACCATGGCAATTAGCACAGTCTAACTGAAATTTGCATAAGAGTAGTCTCCAGAATAGCCTTGTGATTCCACTTGATCTCTCTTGGGCACTGATGCCTTTTATTCTTGCACTTATCTTCCCCCTGTCGGTCAGGAAGATGCCATATATCCCACAGTGCCAGGACCAGACTCATCCCTGGAAGTCAGGCCCCACATTGTCAGGGAGATTTTCACCCCTGAATAGCTTGTACCATGTAGGGGGAGGTCAATGATTTTCCTTGCAGAGTTGGGCTTAGAGAGAGAGAGCAACAAAGAGGCTTCCTGGAAGCAACTCTTAGGCCTTGTTATGGGTAATCTGCAGCCTCTCTCCCACAGAAATAAGTTTCATAAGGACAAGCCTCAAAATCCAGGGCCTGCATGTTTCTTGAAGATGATTGTATAATGCTATAGCTTTCACAATGTGACTGTGTGAATGTGAAAACCTTGTGTCTGATGCTCCTTTTATGTACCTTGTCAACAGATGAGATGAACATATGGAATAAAAATAAATAATAGGGGGAACAAATGTTAAAATAAATTTAGTTTGAAATGCTAATGATCTGTGAAAGGGAGAGATAAAGGGTATGGTGTGTATAATTTTTTTCTGTTTTTGTTTTCTTTCTTTTTCAATGGTCTTTTTATTTCTTTTTCTGAATTGATGCAAATGTTCTAAGAAATGATCATGATGATGAATATGCAACTATGTGATGATATTGTGAATTACGGAATATATATGTAGAATGGAATGATCATATGTTAAGAATGTGTTTCTTTCTTGTCATAGTTTTAAAAAAATTAAAAATTAATTTAAAAAATTGAAAAAAAAAAACAGCTAGTTGCAGGGCGGGCCACGGTAGCTCAGCAGGCAGAATTCTCGCCTGCCCTGCGGGAGACCCGGGTACAATTCCCGGTGCCTGCCCATGCAAAAAAAAAATAAAAATGCTAGTTGCAACACCCGATACCCTCATGACCCAATGTTGGAAAAATATCAGAAAGGTGTGAATTTAATGCCACACAGTTATCTAAGAAGAGTGAGCTTATGGGCGATATTTGCTGTCTTCTTTCATTTTGTACATATTTTCTAAGGTAAAGACAGTTTCCATGGATAAAAAATAAATCCAGGGCTTGGCCTATTTTCTTGGGACTCCCCAAAGGCAGAGAGATACCTGAGGTTTCCCAGATGGGCGAGTTTAATAGTATATATATATTTCCCTTTGGCCCCTCAAGGGACTCTACCAATACTATAAAATTATCAGCTCACCATGGTCTGAGATGTGTCCTGGCATTATATGAAGGTATACAGAATTACAAGGCCTCATTCCCATTCTGGACTCCATGAGTCTGGGTTGTTTAAATGAGCTATCCAGAGAGGTTGATTTAGATTATGTGTTACAGAAAATTTGGATTTTGACAAAATAAACCTCTTTGCCTTTGGTCTCATAGAGTAGCTAAAGGTCTACAGTACATACACTATCATTTTCTACCCTGCATTTTAATTTACCTTGGAACCAGTCAGATTGGCTTCATTTTAAACACTGAAGCCTGATCTCTTTTCTGCTTACTTAAACTGTTATATGTATAGCTATGCTAACTTTCAGGGCTGCAGCCCTCCATTTCTGGATCTTAGGTGTCACAGAGTTACTCAAAGTCACAGAGAAATAACTGCTGATACATATATACCTCAGTCTCAGAATCTAGAATTACATTTACAACTTCAGACTAAATGTGGTTGCTATAAGTGCTTATACAATCTAGGCTCCCGTTTTCTTATAAGTATTTTCTGAGAGAGACCTTAGCATATTTGTTCTTTTGTTTCTGGCTTATTTTGCACAACAGATTGACCCCCAAGGTTTATCCAGTTCATTGCGTGCCTTTCAATGTCCTTTTTTTTTTGTAGCCACACCATATTCCATCATATGAATGTATTACCATTTGCCATTGTGCTTCTCAGTCATTCTATCCTTTGGCTCCCTCCATCTTTTGGCCACCCTGGATGATGTCCAAAATGAACAAACCATATCTTACAGTGTCCTCACGTGGTTTTACAATCAGCAGCAATCTCGATTTTAGACAAGTTTCATAATGACGAAAAACCAGCAAACACAACATCACCAAGTATCAAATCAAAATTACCCCTTATCACTTGCTGTCAAGCCTTTACCTGGTATGTGGTTTCCAAATGTTTTCTCCCATTGAGTTGGATGCCTCTTCATCTTTTTAACAAAGTCTTTCGAGGCGCAGAAGCTCTTGATCTTAAGGAGTTCCCATTTATCTATTTATTCTTTTGTGCTTGTGCTTTATGTGTAAATTTTAAGAACTTACCTCCCATTATTAGACCGTAAAGATGTTTTCATGGATTTTCTGCTAGAAATTTTGGGGTATTGGTTCTTACATTTAGATCTTTAATCCATGTGAATTTTTTGTATAGGGTGTAAGGTAGGGATCCTTATTCATTTTTTGGCTATTGATATCCAATACTCCCATGCCCATTTATTGAAGAGACTATGATGACCCAGTTCAGTGGATCTGGAGGCCTGATTGAAGATCAATTATCCACAGATTTGGTGGGCTATCTTTGCACTCTCAATTTGATTGCATTGTTCAGTACTTCTATCTTTGTGTCAGTACCTTACTGTTTTCACCACTGTGCCTTTATAGTAAGCTTCAAAGTCAGGAAATGATAGTCCTCCCACTTTGCCCTTCTTTTTTAGGCTATCTTTAGCTAGTCAAGGTCTCTTTCATTTCCAAATACATTTGATAACTAACTTTTTCAAATCTTCAAAGTAAGTTGTTGGGAATTTGATTGCTATTGCATTGTATTTGTAGATCACGTTGGGTAGAACTGACATCTTAACAACAATTCAACCTTTGTATCCATCAGTGTGGAATGTTTTTCCATCTATTTAGGTCACTTTTTATTTCTTTTAGCAGTGTTTCATAATTTTCTGTGTACAAGTCATTCACATCCATCCCTGGTTAGGCATCACATCCATCCTAGATACCAGATTATTTTGGCTGCATTTTGAATTGAATTTTTTCCTTAATTGGCTTCTCAGATAGGTCATCGCTTGTGCATAAAAACATTACCGATTTTTGCACATTAATCCTGCATCCCACCATTTTGATGAATTTGTTTGTTAGCTCAAGTAGCTTTGTCATAGATTTCTCAGGGATTTCTAAGTATAAGAGCATGTCTTCTGTTAATAATGAAAACTTTACTTCTTCCTTTTCTATTTGGATGCCTTTTATTTCTTTCTTCTGTCTAATCACCCCGGCTAAGATCTCTAGCACAATGTTGAATAATAGTGGTGGCAATGGACATCTTTATCTCATTCCTAATCTTAGGGGGAATGCTTTCAGTCTCTCACCCTTAAGTATGATGCTGGCACACACGCCTTTTATGATAACAAGAAAATTTCCAACAATTTCTAGCTTTTGAAGTGTTTTTATCAGGAATGGTTTTCAGCATCAATCAAGGTGATCATGTGATTTTTCCCATTCAATTGGTTAATGTCCTGTATTATGCTGATTGATTTTCTTGTGTTGAGTTATCCTTACATTCCTGTTATAGACCCTACTTCATCATGATGTATAATTCTCTTAATGTGTTGTTGGATTTGATTTA
Organism: Tamandua tetradactyla; assembly: GCF_023851605.1. Taxonomy (NCBI): domain Eukaryota; kingdom Metazoa; phylum Chordata; class Mammalia; order Pilosa; family Myrmecophagidae; genus Tamandua; species Tamandua tetradactyla. The sequence goes on from NC_135353.1 coordinate 117,535,680, forward strand.
CGAGTATTTTGTTGAACATTTTTGCATCTATGTTCATTCGGGAGAATGGGCTGTAGCTTTCCTTTCTTGTAGTGCCTTTATCTCTTTTTGCTATTACAGTGATGTCAGCATCATAAAATGAGTTAGGGAGTGTTCCTTTCTCCTCAATTGTTTGGAAGAGTTTGAGCAGGATTGCTGTTAGTTCTTTTTGGAATGTTGATAAAATTCCCCTGTGAAGCCGTCTGGTCCTGGAGATTTCTTTGTGGGAAGATTTTTGATGGCAAATTGAATCTCTTGTAATTGGTTTGTTGAGATCTGTTTCTTCTTGAGCCAGTATAGGCAGTTCAGATTTTTCTAGGAATTTGCTCATTTCATCTAAGTTGTCTAGTTTGTTGGCAAATAGTTGTTCATAATATTGTCTTGTGATTTTTAAAATTTCTTCAGGATTCATGGTAATGACTCCCCCATTGCTGATTTTGCTTATTTGCAGCCTCTCTCTTTTTTTCTTTGTTAGTCTAGCTAAGGGTCCACCAATTTATTGATTTTCTCAAAGAACCAACTTTCAGCTTTGTTGATTCTTTCTACTGTTTTATTGTTTTCCAGTTTATGTATTTCTGCTTTAATCTTTGTTATTTCTCTTCTTTTATTTGATTTGGGATTAGTTTGCTGTCCTTTCTTTAAATTCTGCCACTGAACTACCATTACACCGCCCTTATCCTTTAGTTTTTATTTGTCAGATATATATATTCATTTACTTCTCTCTCTTTTTATCCTTTAAATTACCATTACTGGAATTCTTCAATTCTGTGCCCTCCTCTAAACGTGCCTTTCCTGTCTGTTTTTCAGGTGACAGGACTCCCTTTCGTATTTCACGTAGGGCAGGTTACTTGTTGACTAGCTCTCTCAATCTCTGCTTGTCTTTGAAGATTTCAATCTCACCCTCAATTTTGAAGGATAACTTGGCTGGATAAAGGATTATTTGCTGAAAGCCTTTCTTGTTCAGGCTTTTAAATGTATCATACCACTGCCTGTTTGCTTCCAGCGTGCCAGTTGAGTAGTCCAAAGTCAATTTTATGTGTTTTCCCTGGTAGATACTAGATCACTTCTCTTGTACTGCTTTCAGAACTTTCTGTCTCTCTTCAGCATTTGACAGTTTCATTACTATGAGTGTTGGAGTAGGCCCAATTGGATTTATTCTATTCAGAGTTTGTTGGGCTTCTTTGATTTGCATATTTATGTCTCTTACAAGGGTTGCAAAGTTTTCCCCAGTTATTTCTTCAACTAACTTTCCTAGCCCTTTACTCTTCTCTTTTCCTTCTGGGACATCAATGATTCTTATATTTGCATGCTTTCTGTTGTCCATCATTTCCCTAAGATCCAGTACCATTTTTCCATGCCATTTTTTCTGTTGTTTGTTCTAGTTCAATCGTTCTGTCTTCTAGCTCATTTACTCTTCCTTCTGCTTCTTCAAATCTCCTATCATGTGTCTCTAGAATATTTCTAATTGGGTCTACTGTATCTTTCATTTCTGTGAACTTTACCATTTTTCTATTTAATCTTTCAAATTCTTCTTTATGCTCTTCCAGTGTCTTCTTGATATACTTTATTTTTTTTTATGACTATCCTTGAGTAGTTGTTTCATATTGTGTGTCCCATCTGGAGTTTTGGTCATTTGGCTGGATCATTTCTGTTTGGGCCGTCACATGCTTTGTGTTTTCTATTGTGTTCATGGCATTTGATTATCTTAATAAGGTTATTTTTCAAGTTGGTTTCCTTCACTCATCTAAAGCTTTGTATTTACTTGAGTTTGTATTGATGGTTTCCTTTTGCACTTGGTTTGTCAGTTATCCCCTGACAAAGCAAAGCCATGATGTGATGTAGGGGATACACTTCATCTTGAGGGTCTATAAACAGCTAGGCCAATGTACATGAGTACTTCAGCGGTAGAATGGCCACACAACATGTGGGAGAGCCAGGCTCAATTCTTGGCCCATGCACCCCCCCCAAAATATCTATTTAATAATAAAATAAAAGAAGAATATAATAAAAATATGAAAACAACAACAGCAGCAACAAAACACACCTCAACAGTAGTAGGTCCCAAAGTCAGAAGGAGACATCTCAACATATATTGGGAATTAACTCAGGCTGTTGCCCACCAGAGGCAGGGAAAATGGAAGGAATAAAAAAATAATAAAATAAAATAAATAAATATAAAATAAGAAATAAAAATAAAGAATCAATAAAATATAAATATGTAAAATATATAAAAATAAAAATAATAAAATTATTCTACTAATAAATATATGTATATAAAATATATTTTCAAAAAAGAAGACTGAAAAAATATTAGGAAATAAATGAAAACCTGGGCAGTTTAGGAGTTAGCCTGCCTGCACTTCCCCCCAGGTCCACCCTGCCTGAACTGAAGTGGCTGCTGGGAGATGGTCATGCATAGTGAGGGGGATAGTACTCCTGCCTACGGCAATGGAAAGCTGGTCTTAGCCTGCACCTGGGTGATCAGCTGACCCACAGCACCAGTGCCTGGCAGGTCTGCCAGACACCACACCGGGACTTGCTGTTCTCAGTACCCAGTCAGGCAATCACTCCCAGTGCCCGGAGGCCCAGCCCCAATGCTGTACAACCTGTTCTGCCTCTGGAGTCTTCATGGGTGCTATTGACTATGGGGCTGCTCAGGGAGGTTTCCCCAACCAGCACCTGGGGCAGATTGGAGTGGAGTGATGGTCAGTTATCTGAGATTGATACCTCCTCTCACACTGCAGCCCACTCCTAGTGGAGATCACGGTCTATCTGACCCACCCCGCTTTCCCCATTCTGAGCCTCCCTTTCTCCTCCCCAAACACACTAGAGGCCTTTGTTTTAGCTAGGGTTCTTTAGAGAAACAGAATCAGCAGGAGATGTAACTATAAAATTTATAATAATGTCTCACGTAACCATGGGGCTGTAGAGTCCAAGGTCTGTAGGGCAGGCTGCAAGCTGGCAGCTCCTAAGAAGGTCCTCAACCAACTCTCAGGAGAGGCTGGCTGGCTGAAGCACACAGAGTGACTGCCTCTTCTGAATCCTCCTTAAATGCCTTCCACTGATTAGATTAATCATCACTCATTGCAGAAGACACTCCCCTTAGATGATTACAAATACAATCAGCTGTCGGTGCAGCCAACGTGATCATGACTTAAGTCCATAAAATGTCCTCATAGCAACAGACAGGCCAGCGCTTGCCTGAACAAACACCTGGGCACCACTACCTGGCCAAGTTGACACATGAACCTGATCACGACAGTCCACCCCTTGTCAACTTGGCATTTATACACATCGCTTTAAACCATAGTTAATCTCTAAATAGAAAACAATAACAGACACATTTTTTCCTTGCCTAACAATACTCAACTGTCCTACATACAATTGGAAACACCTTAAATCTCTCCAGAATAGGGTGCAAGTCCTTGGGTAATATTCACTCTTCAACTTGGTATCTTACAACTTAAATACTATAACATGAACAAAACAGCATCACAGTCCTCATTTCTGTAACTGATCATGTGGTCATAGTTAATATTTATCATTACCTTCTTCCACTACCCGTTCCATGTTCCTTTCCCCTCAGCAAGCACGTCAGCTGGCCGTGGTTCTTTGCCTGGTGGGGTGACCCAAACCTTCATTCCTGAAGTGTCAGAGCCATTGGTAGTCTTGCCTGGATTGGGTTGTTGCAGTTTTCCATTGATTTTAATCACAGGGCACGGTAGTACTAGAGACACCCTAGGGGATCGCCTATATTCCAGGAAAACTTGTCCTTACCTCCACTGTGTAGTTGCAGTCCTATTTCCCCCTGATAGTCAGGGTCAATCACCCCAGCCAGTAAAGTAATCCCCTTCTTGGCTTGTTGATCCAGGGGCAAGAGTAGCCCAAAGAGACCGGGTGGCAATCTTAGATCCCAATTCAATGGAATCATTGTTGTTTCTCCTAAAGGAAGCACTCCTGCTTCTGGGACTAAAACCTGTAGACCAGCAGAGCTCAAGGGCACAGGGACAGGAAGCAAAAATTTTCCTAGTGGATCACTAGGGGCAATTGTGAGTGATGCCTCTCCCATTTCCACCCCTTGGTTCCTGGACCCAGGTGTGGTAATTAGAGTCAGTTGTCTACTTGGCCAGGTGAAGGCACCTAGTTCTGTTGCTGTGGACATGAGCCAATGGTACGTGAACCTCATCTGTTGCTGATTACATCTGCAGTCAGCTAGGAGGTGTGCCTGCTGCAATGAATGATGTTTGACTTAATTGGCTGGTGCTTAAATGAGAGAGCTCAATGTAGTGCAGCCCAAGCAACTCAGCATACCTCATCTCAGCACTCGCAGCTCAGCCAGGCCTTTGGAGATGCAGAAAGAAATCACCCCGGGGAAAGTTGTTGGAACCCAGAGGCCTGGAGAGAAGGCCAGCAGAGACCATCCTGTGCCTTCCCATGTAAGAAAGAACCGCAGTGGAAAGTTAGCGGCCTTTCCTCTGAAGCACTAATGAAATAAATCCCCTTTTATCAAAAGCCAATCCATCTCTGGTGTGTTGCATTCTGGCAGCTAGCAAACTAGAACATCCTCTAACTGTTCACTGACAATCAGTTCACCTTATTCTAGATCTCTAGCCTAGCTTATATTTAGCTGATCAGAATTTTTCAGCCCTTGTTTTTCTGATTCTTCCCCTGCCTAAAAGGAATTTATTTGAGATTGCCCTTTTGTGTGCTTGTGTGTGCAACTGTTTCACTCCCCAGTAAAAAGCTGTCTCTGTCCTCTTCCTCCTCAGGGAATGTTCTCTGTTGTTCTGCTTGTTTGTTTTTTGTCTTTGTTTACTTTAAACACTTCTTTTGCTACCTCTTGTAATTTTACATGGAGTTCTCATTCCAGGAGGAGGCTTTTTCCAGATAGGATAGATTTTCCCAAACAAGACAGGTCCAGCTCTCAGGAAGGGGGTATAATCTTTATCAAGGTTCCCTGGGGATGAGACCTACAGGATGCCAGTCTTTTCTGTGAGGACTCTTAATTCTGTGCTTTTACTGTACTGTCCAATAGATGGCACTTGTCAGCCTGCTGTTCCCCACAGGTTTCATGTGGTACTTTGCTTTTAATTCTCAGCAGATGCTGTTCCTACCAGGGGTGTGGTTGAGACAGAGGCTGAAGCTGAATGTGGGCTTAACTGTTTCTTTTATCCAGCTTTTGGGGTCTGAATTTTCTAAATAACACTCACAATCTGTGCTGTGCCTTGTCTCCCTCTTTTCTTTTTTGCTGAAAGGAGGATCTGCTCTTCAGCGACCACTCCCATTCCCTGCAGGCTGGAAACTTTACAGAATTCTCATGCAGCCCCCCTTTCCCCTTTCCCAGGAGTGTGTTTGAGACAGGCTGCATTCTGCTTTTTATAGGTTGAGACTCTTGGGTGTTTGAGACAGGCTGGGCTCTGTGTTTTGTCTTGGGCTAAGGGGAAGGCACTGTGTACATTGACTGATACACATCTGTGGGCACAATGTGTCTGGTAATAATGCCAATTGTCAATAGTAGGGAATACCACATGTGTGAGCTGGGTATATGGGAACGCTGTATTTTCTGCATGATGATTCTGTAAACCTACTTCTCTAATAAAAATCATAAATAACATATTAGTTGGGCATAGATGTGTAGATGTATTTATGGACTCTCAATTGTATTCCATTGGTTCATAAATCTATTTTTATTTCTGTGTCTTTTTAACACATTTTGAAATCTGGAGATGTGAGACTCCCGAGTTCGTTCTTTCTCAAGATCATTTTGCCTACTTTGGACACCCTGCAGTTCCATATGAATTTGAGAACAGAGTTTTCCTTTGATGAAAAAAAGGCCGCTTGTGGTTTGATAGGGAATGCATTGAATCTGTAGATTCTTTTTGGTGCTAATGACATTTTGACAATATTTAGTCTTGCAATCTATGGACATAGGACGTCTTGCCATTTTTAAGGTCCTTTTAAACTTCTTTCCATAGCATTTTTTTGCTTGCATCAATATTTTTTTTAACTGATGAGAGTTTGCAATCAAAGCAGTTTGGGAACTACTGCTCTAGAGTTGAGGTTGGCAAACTACCACCTGCAAAGTCAGCCTGCCACCTGGTTTTTCCCAGAGGTTAAATAATATATTTCCCTTATCTTGGTTAGCAGAATTTATTCTTAGAGCAGTTTTAGGGATACAGAAAAATTTGTCAGAGAAAACAGAGAATTCACATATGGCCCCTCTTCTCACAGTTTCCCTGTTAATATTCTGCTTCAGCGTGGTACATTTGTTACAATTGATAACCCAATATTTATACATTAATTTACATTAGGATTCACCCTTCCTGTTATACACTTCCATGAGTTTTGACGAATGCATAATACAGTATCATATGGAATAATTTCACTACTCTAAAAATTCCCTGTGCTTCAGCGATTCATCCCTCACTCCTTCCAAACCCCTGGCAACCTCTGATATTTTATTAATTTTTTTTATTTTAGTAATATGTATACACTCTAAAATTTTCCTTTTTAGCCACAGTCTGATATACAGTTCAGTTGTGTTTATTACATTCACATAGCTGAATAGCTCACACCATCATCCATTCATGCAACTTTTCCATCATCCCTAACAGAAATTCTGTACCAATTTAGCCTTAACTCTCCTTTCTCTAGCCCTCCCCCGCCCCAGGTAACCTATGTTCTAGTTTCTGATTCTATGAATTGGTTTATTCTAACTGTTTGATATCAGTGAGACCACAAAACATTTGTCCTTCTGTGTCTGACATATTTTATTCAATATAAGGTCTTCAAGGTTCATCCATGTTGTCATATGCATCAGAACAGCATTCCTGTTCACAGCATCATAATATTCCAGTGCATGTACACACCATATTTGCTTATCCACTCTTGTGTTGATGGACACTTGAGCTGCTTCCATCTATTGGCAATTGTAAATAATGCTGCTCTGAACATCGAAGTACAAATACCTGTTACAGTCCCTGCTTTCGATTCTTATTAATTAATATATACCCAGAAGTGGGATTGCCAAGACATATGATAATTCCATATTAAATGTTCTGAGGAACCATAAAACTGTTTTCCAAAGTGGCTGCACCATTTTACATTCCCACCAACGATGAATGAGTGTTCCTTTTTCTTCACATCCTCTCCAATGCTTATTATTGTTTCTAAAGATGCCATTCTACTTGGTGTAAAGTGGTATTTCACTGTGGTTTTGATTTGCGTTTCCCTGATGGCTAATGATGTTGAGCATCTTTTCATGTTTTTTTTCTGTCCATTTGCATATCTTCTTTGGATAAATGCGTGTTCACTTCATTTGACCATTTTATGATTAGGTTGTCTTTTTACTGTTGAGTTGTAGGATTTCTCCATAGATTCTGGAAATGATATACTTTTCAGATATGTCATTTCCAAATATTTTCTCCCCTTCTGAAGGCTATCTTTTTAATGAAGTCCTCTGATGCACAAAAGCCCTTAATGCTAATGACGTCCTGTTTATCCATCTTTTGTTGCTTGTGCTTTTCTTTGTAAAGTCTAAGAAACCACTGCCTAACACAATGTCCTGAAGATACATCTAGGAGTATTATAGTCACGGTTGTTATATTAGGTCTTTGACCCATTTTGGGTTAATTTTTGTCTAAGGAGTGCAGTAGAAGTCCCCCTTCATTCTTCTGTATATGGATATCAAGATGTCCCAGCACCATTTGGTGAAGAGACTATTTTTCCGCCATTAAGTAGACCTGGCACATCATAGATGTAAAGGTCTATTTCTGAATTCTCAATTTGATTCCATTGGCCTGTATATCTATTTTTATGCCAATATCATGCTGTTTTGACCACTGTAGCTTTGCAATAAGTTCTAAAGTCAGGAAGTGTGAGACCTCCACCTTTTGCTCTTTTTCAAGATTATTTTCACTTTTCTACAGCCCTTAACCCTCCAAATAAATGGTATGTTTGCTTTTCCATTTCTGCATTTAATCTGTAAATTGGTTTAGGTAGAACTGGGAATATCCCATCTTCCAATCCATGGACACAGATTGTGCTTCCATTCATTTAGATAGTCTTTTATTTCTCTCAACAAAATTTTCTAGTTTTCCACATACAAGCCCTTTATATCCTTGCTTAAATTTATTCTTGGACATTTTACTTCTGCAGCTGAGGTTGTAAATGGATTTTTTTGTTCTTGATTTCACCCTCAGCTTGCTCATGACTAGTTGTATAGAAACACTCCCGAATTTTGTGTCCTGAACTTGTACCCCACCACTTTGCTGAATCCCTTTATTAGCTATAGAGGCTTGGCTGTAGTTTTGGGGGGACTTTCTATATATATGATCGTGTCAGTAGTGAAAGATTTACTTTTTCCTTTACAATTTGGATGCCTTTTATATTTCTTGCCTAATTATTCTGGCTAGAACTTCCAGTATAGTGTTGAGTAACACTGGTGGCAGTGGACATTCTCTTCGTCTTTCATGTCTTAGAGGGAAAGCTTTCAGTCTTTCATCAAGTATAATGCTAACTGTGGGTGTTTTGTGTGTGCCCTTTATTATGTTAAGCAAGTTTCCATCTCTTGTTAGTGTTAAGTGTTCTCATCAAGAAAGATGCTGGATTTTCTCAATTGCCTTTTCTGTGTCAATTTAAATGACCATAGGGTTTTCCCCTTCATTTTGTTAATGTGTTGTATTACATTAATTGATTTTCATACCTTGAACCACCCTCGTATACCTGGGATAAATCCCACTTGATGTTTTTGGTGATTAAACAGCACCCTGACTAATACAATCATGGTGTATCATTCTTTTAATGTGCTACCAGATTCACTTTGCTAGTATTTTGTTAAGGAATTTTATATCTATATTCAAAAGGAATATTGGTCTCTAATTTTCTTTTTCTTGTCTGGCTTTGGTATTAGGGTGATTTTGGCCTTATAGACTTAGTTAGGCTGTGTTCCCTCTTTGTCAAATTTTTGGAAGCGTTTGAGCAGGATTGTTATTCATTCTTTTTTGATTGTTTGGTAGAATTCCCCTTTGAAGCCATCTGGTCCTGGGCTTTCCTTTGTTCAGAGGTTCTGATTACCAATTCCTTCTCTTTATTTGTAATTAGTCTGTTGAATTCTTCTACTTCTTCTAGAATTGTTGTAGTTTTTTGGTGTGTATTTCCAGGAAATTGTCCATTCATCTAGGTTGTCTAATTTGTTGGCATTCATTTCTTCAGAGTATCCTCTCAGGACTCTTTTTAATTCTGTGGGGCCTAATGTCTCTCTTCTCATTTCTGATTTTGAAATTAGTGTTCCCTCTTCTTTTCCTTTGTCATTCTAGCTAAAATTTTGTGAATTTTTTGATCTACCAAAGAATGACCTTTAGGTTTAGTTAATGCTCTGTATTATTTTTTCTTCTCTCCTTCATTGATTTCTGCTTTAATCTTTATTATTTTGTTCCTTATGCATGCTTTGGGTTTGGTTTGCTGTTCTTTTTATATTTACTCCAGGTTAACAGTCACATCTTTTATTTGAGCTCCCACTTTTCTAGTATAAGCATTTGGGGTTACACATTGTCCTCTGAGTATGGCCTTTGCTGTGTCCCATAGTTTTGATATGTTGTGTTCTCATATTCATTCATCTCAAGATATTTACTAATCTCCTTTGTGAATCCTTCTTTGAACCCATTAATTGTTTAAGAGTTTGTTGTTTAACTTCCATATATGTGTGGATTTTCTGTTCCACCCCCTGTGATTGATTTCCAGCTTCACTCCATTGTGGTCAGAGAATATGCTTTGTATAATTTCAATCTTTGACAATTTATTGACACTTGTTTTGTGACTTAACATGTAGTCTATCCTGGAGGATGACACATGTGTACTTGAGGAGAATGTGTATCCTACTACTTTGGGGTGCAATGTTAAGCATATATCTGTTAAGTCTAGTCCATTTATGATATTATTCAAGATATTTGATTCCTTATTGATCTTCTGTCTAGATGTTCTATTTATTGATGGAAGTGGTATATTGACGTCTCCAAGTACTATTGTAGCGGTATCTATCTCTCACTTTTGTTTTTTCTTTATTTAACTCATGTATTTTGGGACACTCTGCCTAAATATTTATGATTATTATTTCTTCTTGACGGATTTACCCTTTCATTAATATATAGTCTCCTTATTTGTCTCCTGTAGCAGCTTTTGACTTAAAGCCTATTTTGTCCAATATTGGCATAGCTACCCAATGGTAACAATAATTGGATAACAATAATGGATTATTATTTTTTATTCTTTCACTTTCAGTCTATTTGTGTCTTTGGGTTTAAGGTGAGTCTCTTGTAAGCAATATATAGTTGGATGGTGCTTTTTAATCCATTCAGACAATCTGTGGTTTTTTTTGGTTTTCTTTTTGAGCGCATGGTCCGGGAATCGAACCTGGGTCTCCCGCAAGGAAGGCGAGCATTCTACCAATCTGAGTCTTTTGATTGGGTGTTTTAATCCATTAACATCAGTGTTATTACTTTAAAGGTAGTGTTTACTTCAGCCATTTTATCTTTTTTTATGTCAGATTTTTATCACCTCTTTTCTTTTATTTCAGCCTCTTTTTCTGTATAATTTATCTTTGTAAGGTATCCACTGATACTCTTTCTCATTTCTGTTTCTTTATATTTAAAAATGCTTTCTTTGTGGTTACCCTGGGTTTGTATTACATAACTTAATTCTATAACCTACCAATTAGAAAAGATACCAACTTAATTTCAATAGCATACGTATTTTCTGCTCCCATATCCATGTGTTGTTTTTGTCCCACATTATCTCTTTATTAGAGATACTACTATATTTATACGATCTAGGAGATTTGCTTTGGAGTTTTCAGTATTTTAGGTATATAGGATCATGTCATCTGCAAATAGGGAGGGGTTTACACCTTCCTTTCTAATTTTGATGCCTTTAATTCTTTTTCTTGCCAAACTGCTTTGGCAAGGAATTCCAATACGATTGTATTAGTCAGGGTTCTCTAGAGGAACAGAACCAACCAGTAATATCTGAAAATATGCTATTTATAATGGTGTCTCATGCAACCATGGGAATGGAAGAGTCCAAAATCAATAGGGCAGGCTGTGAAGCTGGCAGCTCTGTTGAGGGGTCTCAGCAAACTCCGCAGGAAGGCACACTGGCTGAAGAAACACTGAAAAGTCTCTCTTCTTCCATAAAGGCCTAACAAGGGTGCACCGGTGGCTCAGTGGTAGAATGCTGGCCTCCCATGCGGGAGATCTGGGTTTGATTCCTGCACCATGCACTTAAAAAAAAGTCCTCAACTAATTGGATTATTTCCATCATGGGAGACATGCCCTTGGTTGATCGTAGATGTAATCAGTCACAGCTGCAATCCACTGACTGATGATTTAATAAACCAGCCTTCCGGTTCCTCAACCAGCCATGAAATATCCGTGCAGGAAGGGTTAGGCCGGTGCTTGCCTGAGCAGACAAATGGGCATCAACATCTGGCCGAGTTAACACCAGAACCTAACCATCACAGTCCACCCCTTGTGAACTTGGCAGCTATACACGTCACCTTGAAACATGCCTAATTTCTAAATAGAACACAATAACAGACATCTGTTTCACCTAACAATACTCAACTATCCCGTGTAGAAGTGGAAACACACTACCTCTCTACAGAATAGGGTGCAACTCCCTTGTTAACATTCACTCTTCAAACTTCATATCCTATAACTTAAATACTATAACATGAACAGTACAACTTATGCCATATGATAAGAGGAAAACAAGGTATTTGCTTCATGTACAAATACAAACATACTCATAACAAAACAGGGAGGAAATATTCATACCATCACAGTCCTCATTTCTGTAACTTTCATGTGGTCATAGTTCATATTTATCACGATCTTCTTCCACTACCTATTCCATGTTCCCTTTACTCTCACTAAGCACTTCAGTTCTTTGCCTGGTGGGTGATCCAAACCTTTATTCCTAAATTTTCTGGGCCACTGGTAGTCCTGTCTAGATAGAGTTCTTGCAGTTTGCCTTTGACACAGGGCATGGTAGTACTAAGAGATGCCCTAGGGGATCTCCTGTATTCCAAGAAAACTCTTATTTATCTCCACTGTGTAGTTGCAGTCCTATTTCCCTTTGATAGTCGGGGTCAATCATCCCAGACGGTAAGGTATCCCCTTTCATGCCTGTTGATTCAGAGGCATGAGAAGTCCAAAGTGGCCAGGTGGCAGTCTTAACCTCCAGTTCAATGGAATCATTGTTGTGTCTCCTGGTATGAGCACTCCTCCTTTTGGAACTAAGACCTGTAGACCAGCAGAGCTTAAGGTTTCAGGGACAGGGAGCAAAAATTTTTCTAGTGAATCACTAGAGGTGATAGTGAGTGGTGCCACTCCCATTTCCACCCCTTGGTTCCTGGACCCAGGAATCCTGGCTACGGTAGAAATAGCACCACACAGTGGATGCTGATTCAGAGCATACACAGCCTCCTGGAGAACACTGCCCCAGCCCTACACGGTATTGCCACCTATTTGGAACAATAATTGGGTCTTCAAAAGGCTATTCCACCATTCTATCAGTCGAGCGGTCTCTGGATGATGGGGAAAATGGCAAGCCAGAGAATTCCATGAGCATGTGCCGATTCCTGCACTTCATTTGTGGTGAAGTGGGTTCCTTGATCATAAGCAATGCTGTGTGGAGTATCATGATGGTGGAGAAAGCATTCTGTAAGTCCTTGGATGGTAGTTTTGGCAGAAGCATTGTCTGCAGCGAAGGCAAACCCATATCCAGAGTATGTATCTATTCAAGTTAGAACAAATTGCTGCCCCTTCCATGATAGAAGAGGGCCAGTGTAATCAACTTGCAACCAAGTAGCAGGCTGATCACCTCGGGGAATGGGGCCATATTGGGGACAGAGTGCGGGTCTCTGCTGCTGGCAGATTGGGCACTCAGCAGTAGCCGTACCCAGGTTTGACTTGGTGAGTGGAAGTCCATGTTGCTGAACCCATATATAACCTCCATCCCTACCACCACGCCCACTTTGTTCATGAGCCAATTGGGCAATGGCATGAGTGGCTGGAGAAAGACGATGATCTCGAGCAACAGCATGAGTCATCTTAGCAACCTGATTATTAAAACCTCCCTTGGCTGAAGTCACCCTCTGGTGAATATTCACATGGGACACAAATATCTTCATGTTCTTTGCCCACTCAGAAAGTCTATCCACATACCTATTCCCCAGACCTCTTTATCACCAATTTCTCAATCATGCTTCTTCCAAGTCCATGACCACCCAGCCAGACAGCCCATGAGTAACAGCCCATGAGTGAATATACAAATGCACCTCTGGTCAGTTCTCCTTCCAAGTGAAATGAACAACCAGGTGCACTGCTCAAAGTTTCACCCACTGAGAGGATGTCTCCTCACCACTGTCCTTTAAGGACAACCCAGAAAGGGGTTGTAGTGCTCTAGCTGACCACTTCCAGGTGGTACCTGTAGATTGCACAGAACCATCTGTAAACCAGGCCCAAGTTTTCTGTTCCTCAGTCAACTGACTGTAAGGAACTCCCCAAAAGGCCATAGCCCCTGTCCGTGAAAAGGAAGATAATGTGACAGGACTGGGGACCATGGGCATTTGGGCCACTTCCTATAGTAACTTACTTGTGATTTTAGGATCTGCTTGAGCCCTATCTACAATATACCATTTCCATTTTATGATGGAGTTCTGCTGTGCATGCCTAATTTTATGGCTCATGATAGGCAACTCAGGTCTCATGGTAACTTGGTGGCCCATGGTTAAGTATTCAGTCTCTACTAAGGCCCAGTAGCAGGTTAAAAGCTTTTTTCTCAAAATGAGAGTAATTATCTGCTGTGGATAGTAAGGTTTACTACAAAATCTTATGCGTCTGTGTTGTGATTCTCCAAAGGTTCCAGACAGCATGTCTATTTGCCAGTGACACTTCCACCACTATTGTATCTGCTGAGTCATATGGCCCAAGTGGCAGAGCAGCTCACACAGCAGCCTGGTACTGTCACAGAGCCTCCTCTAGTTCTGGAGGAACTATTCAAAACTAGCAGCTTTTCTAGTCATTCAGTAAATGGGCCAGAGTAGTTCATCCAAATGAGGAATATATTGTCTCCAAAATCCAAAGAGGCCAACTAGCCATTGTGCCTCTTTTTTGGTCATAGGAGGGGCCCGATGCAACAGCTTATCCTTCACCTTAGAAGGGATATCTTGACATGCCCCACACCAATGGATACATAGACATTTCACTGAGGTGGAGGGCCTTTGTATTTTTGTTGGATTTATCTCCCATCCCCTTACACACAAATGGCTTACCAATAAGTAGAGTAGTTGCTACTTCTTATTCACTAGGTCCAATCAACATATATCATCAATATAATGGGCCAGTGTGATGTCTTGTGGGAAGGAGAAACAAGATTATGACATAGGACAGAAGAGTTGATATAACCCTGAGTCCAGACAGTGAAGGTATACTGCTGTCCTTGCCAGCTGAATTCAAACTCTTTCTGATGGTCCCTACTGACAGCTATTGAGAAAAAAGCATTTTCCAGATCAATAGTTGCATATTAGGCACCAGGGGATGTGTTGATGTGCTCAAGCAATACCACATCCAGAACAGCAGCTGCAATTGGAGTCACCACCTGGTTAAGTTTATGATAATCCACTGTCATCCTCCAAGACCCATCTGTTTTCTGCACAGGCCAAATAGGAGAGTTCACTGGGAATGTGGTGGGAATCACCATCCCTGCATCCTTTAAGTCTTTAAGAGTGGCACTAATCTCTGCAATCCCACCAGGAATCTAGTATTGCTTCTATTCACCATTTTGCTAGTTTGGGGCCATTCTAGTAACTTTCACTTGGCCTTTCCTACCAAAATAGTCCTCACTGCATGAGTCAGAGGACCAGTGTGGAGATTCTGCCAGTTGCTGTGTATGTCAATGTATTCCAAAACTCAGGAAATGACCACAGAATGCATCTGGGGATCCAACGGACCCACCGTGAGATGGATGTGAGCTCAAATTCAGCAAGTCACCTGATGTCCATAAGCCCCTACTCTGACTGGTGGACCAGAGTGTTGTTTTAGGTCTCCTGGAATTAGTATCATTTCTGAGCCAGTATCTAATAATTCCCTAAATATCTGATCATTTCCTTTTCCCCTGTGTGCTGTCACCCAAATAAAAGGCCATAGGTTTTCTTGGGAAAGGCTGGGAGGAAGGTTAACAGTGTGAATTTTGGGTAGTGTGCCAGGGTGGTTCCCCAAGGTTACGTGTACCCTGCTCCACCCCCCCAATTCAAGATGCTCTGAGTCTGTAAACTCTCTGAAGGCTGGGGAATCGATTCAGGGGCTGTGACTCTCTGTTTTGTTCGGTTTTTTTTTTTGTATGCTGTATGGCCAGGGTCACATTTTATTCTTTTTCCATGTATTCCATCATTGCAGCACCGTTTGTTGAATTTTTGTATGTTTCTTTTCTTTCTTTGTTTGCTTGTTTGTTTGTTTTTTGGGGGGAAGTGCACGGGAAATGAACCCAGGTTCCCCACATGGCAGGTGAGAATTCTACGACTGAACTACCCTTGCACCCCGACTCTATGTTTTTGTAATCCAAGTTAGATTTCTGTTCAGTTGACCTAGAATTTTTCTGCTTATACAGCTCAAATAAGAATTTAGTAGACTGTCTACTTACTTCTAGGCAAAATGATCTACTAGCCAATGCCACAAGTCTCTGCAAGTCAGATTATTTTGACTGCTTCTTTGAGTCTGCTCTTCATTATGATGGCCATGCCCACCTTATCTATGATTAATTGTCACCATATGGCTTCTGCCAACTTGGGATCCCATTATCCCCGTTATGTTTAAGGATTCCAGCTAGTGACAGCAGTTCCCACAGTAATATCTGACTTACAGAGAAGGGTAACTACAGAGATCTTCAGGGATGAAGGTTGAGCTACAACATTGAATGCTTAGTGGGCCCATATCAATAAATTCAGCCTGATCCAACTTTATATTTCTTCCACCATTATCCCACACCCTTATTATCCATTCCCACACATTTCCCCTGATTTCTGTCTATATGGATTGGAAAACTCATGCAGTTCTTTTGGAGTATAACATACCTCCTTGCAGGTCACACTTTGTACCTCACCTTTTGGGGCATGTTGGGACTTTAGTCTGGTTATAGGTTTTGAAGAAAAGAGAAGTTGTGGAGGTAGGTCATGAAAAGAAATAGGAGTGTCTTTCAAACCAATTACCCCAGGACATTCTGTTGCAGTTTCATCTGGTGAAACAGGATTAAAAGAATCAACTTTTTTTTTTTTAATTTTTTTATTAACGGAAAGAAAAAAAAAAGAAATTAACACAACATTTAGAAATCATACCATTCTACATATGCACTCAGTAATTCTTAACATCATCACATAGATGCATGATCATTGTTTCTTAGTACATTTGCATCGGTTTAGAGGAACTAGCAACACAACAGAAAAAGATATAAAATGTTAATATAAAGAAAAGAAATAAAAGTAGTAGTAATAGTAAAAAACAACAACAACAAACAAACCAATAAGCAAACAAAAACAAAAAAAACCCTATAGCTCAGATGCAGCTTCATTCAGTATTTTAACATGATTACTTTACAATTAGGTATTATTGTGCTGTCCATTTTTGAGTTTTTGTATCTAGTCCTGTTGCACAGTCTGTATCCCTTCAGCTTCAATTACCCATTGTCTTACCCTGTTTCTAACTCTAACTTACCCTGTTTCTAACTCTAACAGGAAAGTGACCTGTGCCCCTCCAATTGAGGGTTGTACTGTGGGACTAACTTTTGCCGTCTCTTTAAGTCAGAAACTGAATCCATTTGAGCTCATTGTCTCCTTCCTAGCTGAACCTGTGGAAACCGACCTAACAACTTCTGTGGTGATCCTTATGCCCTGCTGGCCTCTGCACTGCTCCTTAGGGACTGCTTGACCACTTGACAGACTCTTGTATTCAATTGTGTAGTACCGCATGGCCAGAATATTGACTTCTTTTCCTTGGAATCACACAGACAAGGAAACCTGTTTCTGCATACAATACGACTGAGGGCAGTATTGCGAAGCCCTCAGTCATTTACAAACCAGCTTTAGAATCGATGCCATGTGACACCAACTATATTGTTATTTGTTTAATTAAATAAAATTAGTTTCTCGATGAACATTTTTTTTAAAAATTAACTTTATATCCCTACTTGAAGTTCAAAACTAGTATCACTTGCTAGAGATGTAATTGCAAAGGTAAATGAAATGATAATTTATTTGAAAATTTAAATGAAAAAAAGCAATTTAACTAAAGAACCAAATCCATTTGTACTTTAATGCCTACTTCATACAGCTCATTTATTCTTCATAAAAGTCATTTAATGTAAATATTATAATTTCTATTTTAGACATTGGGAAAAGACCCACCATCACACAGCCAGTATGTGTCAGAGCCAGGCCTGAATAATGGCTTGCCATATCCTACAAGGAGACAGGTTGGACCCATGTAATTTTGCCTCAGGAAGTTCCCCTAATTTTTTTCCTTTTTCCTCCACCTGGGAAGTTTCAGCCAGCTCCACAGCCTAGGGACTCTTAACACATTATGTGACAAAATGGGATATCCTACAACTTAGTCTCACTTTTTGGATCAGAAGTATTTCTAAACCTCTGTAAGAGGAAGATATAACTGCTGCTTAATGTCTGCCATTCCCTAAGCAGGGTGGATCCTGGGTAGGGTTCTTTGTTGTAAAACGATTTGGGGGAAGGGGGGCGGTATATAAGGATGCAAATGGGGCCCAGAGATGTAACTTGTGATTGTTAATAGCAATACGGGTATTGATATATAAGGGGCATAAGGCTGGAATCAGCCAGCTGGAAGGGGTTCCGAAGGAGAACTGGTGACTACCAGGACAACAGAAGACTTTGTAGAGGAAAACAGATTTGTGGCTGCATCCTCTCCACCTCTGAAAACCTGATGAAAGAAGTTTTCGCAAGGATGTTGTGTCAGTTGTCCATGGGGTTTGTGATCTCATTTCTTTGCTCTGCCTCCCCCACAAACTTACCGAAATGGGTTAATCTTCTAGTCATATTATTTATATCTCAACAAAATGTTCATAACATTTTAATAAAATATTTTTGTTTCTCTAGCAATGATTTCATCTGAGACACCATGTGAAGCCCACGTGCCCAATTTTGGGAAACACTTCAAGGAAGAATGTCAATAATATGTGTAATACTTTAAATCTTCATACAAATATCAGATTCTCATTAAAACACACCATTAGGTCTTCTGTATCCAATACTTACAGAAGCTTTTATTTTGAGAAAAGAGTAAGGCCTTTGAACTAGAACTTGAAGCCCCAATCTGCTTCGTGCTTGTAAATTTTGTCAAAACTCTGACTTACCTTCTCTGTGAGTAGTAAGTTAGGGAATACATGTTAGAATGTAGCACAGAGAAGTGGCAAACAGATCTTACACATCCAATAGGTATTTTCATTGAAGAGCTCAATGAATGGAGCTATTTTTATAATTGTACACAGCTCTAGGGTTAGTCATCCATCAGGACCATTTAGCAAAGACCAACATTGTTCTAGTTTGCTAGCTGCCGAATGCAGCACACCAGAGACGGATTGACTTTTAATAAAAGGGGATTTATTTTGTTGGTTCTTCAGAGGAAAGGCAGCTAACTTTCCACTGAGGTTCTTTCTTACGTGGAAGGCACAAGATGGTCTCTGCTGGTCTTCTCTCCAGGCCCCTGGGTTCCGACAACTTTCCCTGGGGTGACTTCTTTCTGCATCTCCAAAGGCCTGGGCTGAGCTGCTGGTGCTGAGATGAGGAATGCTGAGCTGCTTAGGCTGTGCTACATTGTGTTCTCTCATTTAAGCAACAGCCAATTAAGTCAAATGTCACTCATTGCAGCAGACACGCCTCCTAGCTGACTGCAGATGTAATTGGCAACAGATGAGGTTCACATACTGTTGGCTTACGTCCACAGCAACAAGACTAGGTATGCTCATCTGGCCAAGTTGACAACTGAATCCAACTAACACAAGCATTCTCTATGCAAATTAACAGAGCAGTTACATTTAACTTTCTCTTACAGAAACTTGATACCAAGAAAGAAAAAGGAGCAGGTAGCTTTCTGAGTGGCAGCATCATTAGAGGCATCTTCCAGGCAAGATGTTTGTCTTACAATGTTTGAAGGGATGGTGTCATGGTCAGGGACATGTGTCAACTTGGCCAAGCTGTGGTACTGTGTGGTTGGGCAAGTGCTGGCCTGTCTGTTGCAATGAGGACATTTCATAGAATTAGATCATGATCACGTCAGCTGCGACCACAGCTGAATCCATTTGTAATCAGCCAAAGGGGAGTGTCTTCTGCAATGAGTGATACTTAATCTAATCAGGGAAGCCTTTTAAGGAGGCTTTAGGAAGAGACAGGCTCTATTCCTGCTTCGGCTGGCGAGCCTCTCCTGTGGAGTTCGTCCAGACCCTCTTCGTCCAGACCCTCCATCGGAGTCGTCGGCTTCACAGCCTGCCCTGCCCAGTTTGGACTCTGCATTCCTGTGGTCACGTGAGACACTTTTATAAATTTTATATTTGCGAGTGTTCCCCATTGATTCTGTTTCTCTAGAGACCCCTAACTAATACAGATTGTAACCTGGAACTTCCCCTTCTGTTACTGCCGTTTAGGTGGGATCCAATTCTAGAGAGAGAAGCAATCAAGAACCAGCTGGTCATGGGAAAGCCTAGCTCTACATTACTCACAGCACTGTAGAGATTTCAGTTAGAGAATACAAGAAGAGGCTTTATATCCCAATTCATTTTATGAAGCTGGTGTAACCTTGATACCAAAGGCCAACAAAAAGAGTACATGAAATAAAAATGTATGATAATCTCACTCATGAGGATATATATAGAAGTCCTAAAACAAATATTAGGGAAGAAGATATTCTATGATACAATTTGTTTACTCTGAGAATGCAAGATTGGTCTAAACGTAAAAACTTACTAATGTAATTTACGTTGACACATTAATGAAGTAAAAATACTATGATCATTTCAATAGTGTAGTATGAGTGTTTGATGAAATTCAACATATATTCAAGTTAAGATTCTCAGGAAACTAGGAATTGAATAGACTTCCCTTCTCTGATAAACTGGATCTGTTTTTAAAAAAGCACAGTAAAAATGGTGTAATGTTGAAAATTTTCCATTTACAATCAGGTATAAGACAAGATGCCCAGTATCACCAGTTCTAATCACCATTGTACAGAGTGGGTCTGTCCAATTTTGTAACATGAGAAAAGCAAAAGATAAAATACTTAGAACAGCAGAAACAAAACCCTATAATTTAAAAATGATATGGACCTGTATGTTGAACATCAAAATGGATCTACAGAAAAACATTTGGTATTAATAAACAACTTCAGCATGATGCTGGACAGAAAGTTAGTATGGAAACATTATATCTCTATATACTAGCCTAACTAGAATACAAAAATTTCAAAAATCAATGCAATTTTCAATAGCACAAAACACCTAAAAATAAATTTTACAAAATATGTGCAAGGCTTTTGCAGAGAAAAGTGTCAATCTTTATTTTGAGATTTTCAACAGTTATATTTCTAACATAAGAACAGCAGCGTGTACGGTTTCACCTTGTCTTCTCAAATTTAAGGCTGCCCTTCACCTGTAATATAAACATAGTTGGGAACGTTACTTAGGCACACTTTATCAAGATGATACTAAAGATGTACAACGAACACTAGAGCTTTGGTTTTTATAAAATGAACAAAAATCATGATTTTAAAGGTGATCCTCTGGCTTACTTCCAGTTAAACCTCTGTACAGCCTTTGAAGGTAGACTTTCAGGTATGTTAAACATTTTTAAAAAACACATAACTCTTTCTGACGGTAAAAGAAATTGTTGAAGTTCAGAAGATGATATCATGCGTATTTATTTCAAGGTGATTTTCAGTAGAAGGCAAAAATTGGGTATACTTTTCGTAACAATCCATCCAAACAAAAACTCTACTAAAAAAGACATATTTTAAAGTATTATTTAAATGTTTTGACTTGAAATAACATTCTGGTTAGAAGACTGCTAAAGTAATTATGTCAAACTTGAAACTGCTTAAATGAAGAAAATAGAAAAGCCAGGATTACATTTGTTTTGTCTTTATCGTGGAAAAGTGCAATAATGTTTCTTGGGGCTACTTTATCCCTTATATGTTTACTTTAAGTATGGTAACCATTTGTCCATTTTTATGTTTTACTTGTGAAATTATAAATTAAAGCCTTTTAACACCCTTAAATGTGTTCTCTTTTGTATAAGAAATTACATGGTCACATTAGATTTAAACTATTATTACAACTGATGACATCAAAATATGAATGAAAAATAGTACCTTTATTCAGTCTGGCAAGAAGAAAGGAAGGAAAAAAAGGAGGCAACAAGGGAAGAAGGAAAGAAGGGAGAAAAGAGAAAATAGAAACCTGGAAAAAACAATTATAAAGATATATAGATTAACTTTTGCTTCTAAAAGGTAAGTGTCTTTGAGAGACAACACCGACAATTTTTCCAAGTCCCTCTATGGTATTTGTAATGTTTAGATATTCAGTTATTAGTAGGTTATTATGTCAACTAATGTATGTTTTCTAGCATGTTAGCCATTTCATCAAGATTATGAAAATGTTAGACTTCAAGAATATATTCCCTTTAAATTATATGATAGGCTCAATATCTATTAGTTTCTTGTTCATATTTATTATTGTGTATACTTGGTCTTTGTTCATTGTCTTCAAGATTACATGAACTCGTGCATCCTCTAGTCATAGATCCCTTTTAAAAAGAGAAATCTCTTTGAACTAGTTATTAGTTGGGCTATTTTTCCTTTTCCTAATAAGTCATACCTATCTGTTATTAAGTACCCCTTTCCTTTACTCTTATTTTATTCAGTAGCTCTTTTCTTATTTTCTCTTATACTGGATACTCAAAAAAGTATCTTTTTCTTTTTTAAAATAAGCTATGTATGATCTTCAGATGAGTACATTTTAATGATGGTCAGGATATTCCTGAAAGTAGCCTGAACAGTATTTTTTAATCTAAATATTGTAATGGAATGGTTCAGGAATGGTGTGAAAACTTTAGAAGGCTAATTGAAGGCAATTTCTTTCCTAAACTTCACGTGCTTCCTTTACATTCAGAATCTGTGTAATTAATGATCTGGAATTTGGAAAACACCTATGTAAAACAAACTTAGGTTGATGACTCAGGAAGTACTACCGTTATAATCACTGAACTTCAAATGCTATCAATTAATATCTCAAGGCAGAAACTTAAAATAAGCATCTTTTAGTATTTTTAAAGGTGTCCCCATTTTTGCTAGAAATAGTTACTCTATATAACTGTGGGGACAGGGGACATCTTTAGAAATTGTATCTCATGCTCACGTTGCGCATCAATGACTCCATGAACTGTTCCTACTTAGTAAGCCACAGAAACGGTAAATTACACCTCTCTTGTTATTTTATTATTCAGTTATTCAACCTTCACTTAAGGAAGAAATCAATACGCAATTATTCTTTAAGAGCTAGAAGAATTAAGAAATTGACAGAATCTGAGAATACATATTCAAGCCTCCATACAGAAAACCACTATCAAGCAGGGTGTAAGTTCATTTTATTAGTAGCAATGAAACCCAATTCAGATGCTGTAATTTGATCCAAGCTAGGGTTTGATGGTTTATGATAAACAAATCATGCAAAGCAGATTATATCTGTAGCATATTCAACAGAACCAGAAAATGATTTTAATGTATCTGTTTTGAACTCAGTATTTCTATAAGAGCAAATATATGTTTAGAAGTTAAGGGATTTGCCCACAGTCACACAAATTATGTTAGAGCTGTGACCAGAACCTTCTTCAGTGCTTCAGCATATATCATACAGACTGATGTTTATTGATGACAACTGTATTATGTAATTGTTAAAAACAGACTTTTATAAAAGTATCTGAAAATTACTAGCTGTGGTTAAGCACTTATACTTAAAAGTAAGAAAATGCTTTCATAGTTTATAATCCGATATAGGTTTGACCCACTTTATTTCCATATCGGATAGTCTGTAAGTCAGGCATTTGGGGTCTGAACTACCTTTCAAAGAATCCTTACATTTGTACTCTGTTATTAAAGCAGCAGTAATATTTCCTCTATATTATTCGTGATATAATATTGTGGAAAACAGAGACCAACTCATTTGCACTCTTAATGGATACCATACCTGGTTCCGGCATTTTAACAGGTTCCAGATATGTTACAATATCTCCCTCGATGTCTGGACCGTCTCCACCTTCACCCCAAGTCTCTGGTTGAGTCAGTTCCTGGAGTTCATCTTCCAGGTCACACTCTTAAAAAACAAGGTTGTCAATTTAAACAGCAAAACATGAAACACAAATATTTGTTCAGTCCCTCAGTGCTACGAAATACAAGCCCACGGGCTAGTGTGGTAAGAGATGCGATTCATTAAAATCCCAAAAACATTTTAGGAGTCTGTTGCTTAAAAAAAGGGAGAGCAAGATGTTTCAAATTTTACTCTTTTCCTGTCTCAAGACTGCCCCCAGACAACTCAGATGCCCCTTTTGTATTTATCAAATTCAAACAGTGGTTTATGTGAATCTCTTACTAGAATGTGAGCTAAAGGCAGAAATAACCTCTTATTATTATTTATACCCCTAGATCTTAGCATATTACATGGCATGAGCAAGCACCAGTAAGTGTTGAGTGATAAAAAGTCTTTATAAAAATACATTTAAAAAGCCACATTGATCAAGCTTTCACAAAACAAGGACCATCTGATTTTGAAAAAACATCAGTGTCAGGCAAGAAAATAAAACACTGAAGGTCCAGAGTAGAGGAGACTAAATAGACATGTTATCTAAAGGCATCTATCTATCTTTGTAAAGATATATGTCTGTTCATGTATGAAGACAATAACTGGGACAACTGGGTATATTTGAAAACAAACTTTAAATTAAATGGTTTCACTTTCTCATTGTAATTTTCCTGAATTTGATAATTATATAGTGGTTAATCAAAGAAATATTTTTTCCTTGTTTTTAGGGTACAAACACACCTAAGGTAAAGGGTCATAATATCTAAAACTTAATCTAAATGATTCAGTATTAAAAATAATAAATACAATATTGATAAATTTGTATATAAACATATATGATACATATTTTTATCTGTCTATCTCTCTGAACGCACACTCTCATGCAGGCCCAGGTACAGCAAGGCAGGAGGGGGGAAGAGAAAGGAAGGCCGACAGGGGATATGAAACCAACTGGTAAAAAAGCGATTAACAAATGATGAATCTAGGTTACACAGTACATGAGAGTTAATGGTACTATTGTTGTAACTTTTCAGTAAAGTTCAGTTTTTCCAAAACAAAAGTAAATGTAAAAAAACATGTAAGTTAGATTGTGGTTCAGGAAGACAAGTGTTATTTTCACAATCATTAAAAGTAGGAATGGAATTCATATATTTATTTTCCTGTATTATGAAACATTCACTCTAAATAATCTAAAGGTAAACCACAATACATCCACATTTTCTTTTTTTATAATTTATCCTACTGTGTTAAGAACAGTGAGAAATCAGCCAATAAGAAATCTGGAATTTACACCAGGGATAGGATTTTAATTAGCTTTAAAGTGTAATTTTCTATAAAAGTAGCTGAATAGATTTGCTGACCTATGACAAATCTTATAGTTACGAAGTATCTTCTACTGGGGTAACCAGAAACTTATTTGATTAAAATTTATGTGTAACTTTCCATAAATGAACCTCACATTGAATGAAATACCAAAATAACAACGGAATTTTTCTTCTTCTTTGCGTGGGCAGGAACCGTGAAACCAACCCGGGTCTCTGGCATGGTAGGCAAGTACTCTGCCTGGGAGCCAACGTGGCCCGCCCCAAAAGACTTTTTGTAAGTAAAAGCAAAATTGCTATCTGATAGTGAGAAGAAAAGTGGGGGTGGAAATAAATCAATGGGCACTGCTGCAGTGAAATCTTCTAAACCCGTTAATACCGAATCACTAAAGTAATCCATAACCTGAGCTATGAAAACGTTTTGTTTAAAAACACCAGGACTGGAAAGAACTTTCTGTTTCATGATAATTCTATGTTAATTTTCCCATTTTTCTAACCATAAAGGCATGTAAGCATTTTTTTTTTTTTTTTTTTTTTTTAAAGGAAAGACAGAGAGAAGGAAGGAAGGATAGAAGGAAGAAAGGGAAACATCTTTAAACATTTTCTTGTTTTTTTTATTGTATTCTGTTTCTCCGTATTTGTTACATGGGCTGGGGCCGGGAATCGAACCGAGGTCCTCCGGCATAGCAGGCAAGCACTTTGCCCGCTGAGCCACCGCGGCCCGCCCCATGTAAGCATTTTTAAAAAGCCACTTAAAAAAGTCATACTAAACCTGCTACCTATATGCTAGTATCCCGGATTATCAAGCTTTTAACCAAATTCACCATCTAAAAATTATCAATCAAAGGAAATGGTGGCTACCATTAATTGAGTTCATTTCTGGAGCCTCTAACATGTTACACTGAATCAGACTTATTCCTGTGCCACTACTGAGCTACCTTACTGCACAGACATTTGAGTATTAAGCATTTTAAGAAAATTATTCATTTTTTCTTACAGTCACATGTAGCAAGAAGAGCTCAAAGACTGGAATGAAATACAAATTCTGTCTCCAGTGCTCTTTGTGAAGACAGAATCCCTGAGCCTCAGTCTTCTCATTTATAAAATGGGGTTGACATGCCTATGCAACCAGGCTTTACTAAAGGTTTCATAATATGTTTGATTTGACACCCTACATATATTAGTATGAGTAAGAGTTGCTTAAGCTTTGGATACAATAACTAATAGGGCCATACACATTCAAGGAGGCCAAATCTGACTAGGGGAATGATATGCCATTTTATGACTAAAATTAAACACAGCTTCCTTGGATTTGCTAATATAGAGGTCTGGCAAGTTTTCAGGAACATGAACCAGGTCTGGAACAAAAGGAGAAATTCGTTACAGCAAGTAACTTCACGAAACCGCAAACTATACTTTCTTCACATTCACAGCCCATTTCCAGGCAATGTTAGAGATCCCTACCCAATGATTTCTTGCCCCGTTACTGGTATGTTATAATGCATGATGTACCCACACACCCCTCCCCCGATAGGCATTCTTCTTCCCCCTCACATCACCTTGGGATGCATCGACTCTTTCATCTTCTACTTCCTGACCAGGAGGAATATCCTGGCTTTGGGCTGGTGGCTCATCATGCTCAGGTTGTTCATCATCGGGTTGATCGGCCTAGGGGGTGTGTGTACAAATAACAAGTTTCGTCATTAATACATATCCATAATATGCACACATATAACACATGTATATATTCAACCAACATATGTATTCAATCACAAATAAGTCTCAAGACATTTGTCCAACATGATTCCATATATTCATTCTTAAAAAGTGACTCTCTCCACAGAGAGGCTATGTCAAGCATTTGGAAGCTATTTTAATATACGCTGGGATGGACGTGTGCATCTGTTTTTAATAAGCATGACCAGGAAGTCATAGGACGTCTTTATGGGGAGCATACAGCATCACCATCCAGACAATAAGATGGAACCATCTTGCATCATGTTTCTATCATGAGCTTCAATAATCACCTGTTCTCAGCATGAAAGACCTTTATAAGAGTATGTTTATTGAACACCATCCTCCCCCAAATAAAGGTTTTGCTAGTAGAAATGTTAAAACACTCACAACTTCAACTTCAGTTGGCTGCTCAAATTCTTGACCATCCCACTTTTCTTCAGATTGGGGGATGGATACGGATTGTCCACTCATCTTTCCAACTCTAAGCAGCAAACTGTGATTTGGAAAACACACTTCAGGGGATATGTCTGTATCTTTTAAAACCCCCAAACATTTCCCAGTGTAATGACAAACACGCATACTTTGCGGTCACACCAAATACGGCACGTGTCCCTGTCCTGACCAAGCCGGCAGAGCAATCACCCGAGAGCACATGGTAATAGGCACAGGCCTTTGCACGAGAGAAATCCATTGGTTTCACAAATGGATTTGCCATGATGAAGACATTTAGTAAAGTACCAACCGAGAATAGAAACTTAAGTGTAATACTACCAATTCTGGCATATGCCCAATGACTAGGCTCTTCCCCCCTTTGTCACTCTTCTATCCCCTCAGGAGTCATCTGGATCGGAACACACGGCCGCACGTCCTCGCTTACATATGGACTCGGGCTGTCTCCGCGCTACGCTGGCAGCACTGGGCAGCCGAGATGAACCGCGGCCGTTTCCTCACGAGGCAGCACGGCCTGCACAGTCCACACCTCAGGGACGGGACGCGGTGCCGACTCACGGCCTTCCCGCTCTTTCTCGACTGCCGCCCCGCCCCCTCCTCAGGGACCCAGTGTGGACGCCAGAAGCTCGCCCCTGCGGCAGTTGCAGGTGCCTCACGGCTCAGAAAACTCAAACAGCGTCGCCAAGATCCGCCCCGCTTCCACTAACCCCCTCCAGCCTGCGGCCCTCATCCCAGGCTCCGGGCCCCACCACGACGCCAACGGTCATGGCGGCCGCGCCCCTCGTGAGGAGACACACGACGACCGTCGACGACCTTCCTCCTCCGAGGCCAAATGATCGCGCCGCCGGGACCCGCCCCAACCCCGCTGGCTGCCCCTCGCTCTCGTTCCCGCTTCAACTCGTGGAGGACCGCCGTGGACACCTACCCGCTAACTCTCAAGCCGGGAGAAGAAAGCAGGACGGTAGCTACCCTAGCTCCACACCGCTCTGCGCTGGGATAACGGGCAAAGCTCGGCAAAGAGCATGCGCACTGAGCCCGCGCGCGTCACGGGGCGATCGTTTCCCGCCACTGCGGATCCGGATGTGGCGTCTCCTGAGGCCTGACAGGGACTGGCCGGGCTTGTCTCTTGTCACCGCACAACCCAGCTGCTGGTGGCGGGAACGTTGGGGTCGGAGGAGAAGATGCCTCTCAGAAAGCCCTGACCTGCTGGGACAGAAATTTTTTTAAAAAATTTTTATTGACAAACAACATACAACACAAACTTTCTTAACGTACCAACGTTCCATACATGGTGTACAATCAATGGCTCCCAATATCACACAGTAGTATATTCATCACCATGGTAATTTTTCAGAACATTTGCACCACTCCAGAAAAATAAATAAAAAGAGGAAAAAATGCTTACCTATCATATGTCGTTACTCCTCCCTCTCATTGACTGCTAGTATTTCCATCTACCCAATATATTTTAACCTTTAGAAGTATAAATTTTTAACTAAATAAATCATTTTGTTAAAAGATGATTCATCTCTGGTGTGTTGCATCCTGGCAGCTTTCCCATTAACAGTGTCGGAAGCTTCACAGTTCTCCACATCTTCATTAACACTTGTAAATTTGCATTAAAAAAAAATAGCCACCTAGGGGATGCTGGAGTGGTATGTCATTGATTTGCTTTTCCCTGAAAGCTAATGATGCTGAGCATCTTTTCACATCCATATTGGCCATTTGTGTACCATCTATGGAAAGATGTCTGTTCAAGTCCTTTGCCCATGTTTTAATTATCTTGTTTTTCTTTTGATTGTTGAGTTGTAGGAGTTCTTTATATATCTTGGACATTAAATTCTTATTAGACATACGATTTCAAATGCTTCTTTCATTCTGAATGTTGTCTTTTTGCTTTGTTGATAATGCCCTTTAGTACACAGAAGTTTAAATTTTGATGAAGTCCCATTTTTCTTTCGTTGCTCACACTTTTGATGTCATGTCTAAGATTCCATTGTATAATAATAGGTTCTGAAGTGTTTTCCTCAAAGGATTTTATTGTATTGCCTCTTATATTTACACCATTGATCCATTTTTAGTTTATTTTTATATATCATGAGATGTATGTGGTTTGCCAAGCCCCAATCAAAATCATTCCTGCTAACCCTTACAAACACCTAGGGCTTTCAGTGAGATTCAACAAGGCTCCATGTACTAGGGTCACTTTCCAGAAACCTACAACCTCCAGATGGGTCCCTGGACCAAGTAACTCCTGAAACCCAGAGGGCCCAGCCTCTCCAGAACATCAGCTAGTTCCATCCCCCTACCCCATATTATCAATAGCCCCTTCCCACATGAAAAAGTTAAAATGGGCATAGCCCAAATACCACTCAAGAGTGGGAGAAAGCTCAAAAGAAGGTGGAGTTGTAACAGAGGAGATAGGATTTAACTAATGAGTATGACCGCTGAATCATTATATTGGCATTTCTTTTCGTCTCCAGGGTCTTGGAGCAGCTAGAAGGAAAATCCTAAAACTGTGGAACTGTAACCCATACCAAATACTGAAATATAGTCTATATCTAATTGTTACAGTGGATTTTGAAATTTATTGCTTTTTTGTATATATGTTATTTTTCACAATAAAAAAGAAAAAGATTTAAAAATAAAATGAAAATTTTTTTTTAAAAAAAAGACGTAGGCATCAAGATTTATTCTTCTGCATGTCAATTTCCAGTTGTCCCATCACCATTGTTGTAGAAACTGTGTTTCTTCCTTGAAGTAGACTTGGCATCCTTGTTAAAAATCAACTGGCAGGGGAAGGGAGGGAGGAAACGGCTTGGGGGAGGGAGGTCCCTGGTTGGGGGGCGCTGGGATTGTGACCTGCCCGGGAAGGGAACAGCGGGAGGTGCGGAGGCCCCCGCCTGGCCCCTCGGTGGAATATGCTGCTGTGGGCCCAGGAGGTGCGGGCAGCCGAACAGGCTTGCTGAGTGTAAATGCTGCTGCTGTCCCGAGCATCGGGGCCAGGTTACAATGGAAATCCTTTTAGTAAATACATTTAATGTAGGGAGGATTATTTTATGATATGGATTCATTACACCAAAATACCAGTGTGCGAAAGAGTAGTCTCTCGTGAGGGCCGTTTTTTGCGCCTAGATTTTCACGCCTATGGGAGACATTTCCACCTTGGAATGAAGAGGGACACTTCCCTTTTCAGTGATGAATTTAAAGTAGAAACATGAAATAAACTACTTGATTAGGACACCTTTCATAGTTGCAGTGGACATAGTGATGGCAAAGAAGGAAGTTTTAGCCATGTGTCTGTCACTGATGGAAGACTTGACGGATGCGTCCAGACTGTGGTGGCACATTTTATGTTGAGCCAGCAGAGACTGAACCTGGCCATTGCGTACTGCCATTTATCTTGACGAAGACATCAGCTATCCTCATAAACATGGTTTACAGGGTCAGTACAGATCATTCAGTATTTGCAAAGATGAGGAAGTACCAAATGAATGGTGTAGAGGAGCAAAACAGAAACCTCAAGATGAACACCCTGCTAACGGGTAGGACTAGCAAGGGAAAAAAGTGCAACCCAAGCTGAAAGATACACCTGTCAACTTTATATTCAGACTGATCATCCGACTGGTGTCTGTTCTTTAAACATTACAGAACACGAGAGGCTGGGATTGCCCAGATATCCAGTCATGTCAAAGTGATGGATACAATTTACCAGATTGCCAGCTTCTCCAGAATCCATACCATCAAGTTTATGGTGAACCAAATAAGAATCAATACAACTATTGATGAGAAGGGTCCTACAAATCCTTCCCCTTTTCCAGGGTGGAGAAGTTTCTGGAACTGAATGCTGAACAGAATCATGAGGACTATTGTTTGGTCTATGTCTGCACAGACCGAGATTTTTCAAAATTTTAAAATTTTTTATGAACAAAACCAATCAACATACAATATGAACATTCTTTTTTATCACATAGTTGTATATTCCTCACCATGATCATTTCTTAGAACATTTGCATCAATTCAGAAAAAGAAATAAAAAGAAAACAGAAAAAAAATTCATACATAGCATTCCCCTTACCCCTCCCTTTCATTGATCAGTAGCATTTCAAGCTACTAAATTTATTTTAACATTTGTTCCCCCTATTATTTAGTTTTATTCCACATGTTCTACTCGTCTGTTGACAAGGTAGTTAAAAGGAGCATCAGACACAAGGTTTTCACAATCACACAGTCACATTGTGAGAGCTATATCATCATTCAGTCATCATCAAGATACCTGGCTACTGGAACACAGCTCTACAGTTTCAGGCAGTTCCCTCCAGCCTCTCGGTTACATCTTGAATAACAGGGTGATAGCTACTTAGTGCGTAAGAATAACCTCCAGGATAACCTCTCAACTCTGTTTGGAATCTCTCAGCCATTGACACTTTATTTTGTCTCATTTCTCTCTTTCCCATTTTGGTCGAGAAGGTTTTCTCAATCCCTTGGTGCTGAGTCTCAGCCCATTCTAGGATCTCTGTCCCACGTTCCCAGGAAGATCCACACCCCCGGGAGTCATGTCCCACATAGACGGGGGAGGGTGGTGAATTTGCTTGTAGTGTTGGCTGAGAGAGAGGCTACATCTGAGGAATGAGGAGGATGTCTTGGGGGTGGCTCTTAGGCCTAATTTTAAGTAGGCTTAGTCTATCCTTTGCAGGGTTAAATTTCATATGAACAAACCCCAAGTTTGGTGCCTCATCCTATTGCTTTGGTTGTCTCCTCTGCTTGTGAGAATATCAAGAATTCTCCAGTTGGTGAAGTTGAATTTTCCCCATTTCTCACCATTCCCCAAAGGGGACTTTGCAAATGCTTTTTCATTCACTGTTCAAATCCTTCTGGGATTTATCAAGGCATCACTCTGGACAAACTTCCACAATCTCATGCCATACTCAATCTTCCATGTACTTATGCTGTTCAATTAAGCCGTCCACATAAGTTACATTAGGAAATCCACTAGTCAAAATATAAATTTTATACCAAATAAATATTTTTTTGCTTTAGTCTCACACATAAGTTAAAAATTTAAAATCTATAATTACCATGGGACGGAAATTTGAATATGCATTTTTATATATGTTTAAGCGATCATTTCACTCTCTGCTTCTTGTATTTTTTGGTTATGGTTTCCATGACCTTGCCCACTCCCAGGAAAAAATTAAAACATTCATGTCTTGTAAAATTTTTACTCTTTTGGTTTCATTATTGTACATTTAAATCTCTGAACTACTAACAATATGTGTGTGGTCCTTCAGTCAGTATTCTTCAGAAATATCGATTTTTGTTCTAGAATCTGAACTTACCGAAAAAGGTGAATTCGCTTATCATATAACCGCATTACTTGAATTATCAGCTAAGCAACCCGTTGATAAGACAAAGCTGTCTTTTTTATATACCGCTGTTAGGGAGAGCTCTTCCTAGACAGATTTTAGTAGCATTTAGAGATGAAGGGGTAGGAATACTTTTTTTTCTAGATTTTGAAGTATAATAGAAAGCAGGTTTCTCAGGGTGGGACTGTGTGGTTAGTGTTGTGTAAAGATCATGATATAACAGTTTAGGATTGGTGAACACAGCAAGGCAAGGTGTGTTGGTTTGAAAGGATGTATGTCCCCTAGAAAAGCCATGTTTTATCTAAATCCCATCTTATAAAGGCAGAATAATCCCTATTCAATACTGTATGTTTGAAACTGTAATCAGATAATCTCCCTGGAGATGTGATTTAATCAAGAGTGGTTGTAACGCTGGATTAGCTGGAGATGTGTCTCCACCCATTTGGATGGATCTTCATAAATTTCTGGAGTCCTCTTAAAGAGGGAACATTTTAGAGAATGGAAGAGATTCAAAAAGAGCAGAGAAGAACAACATAGCCACGAGAAGCAGAGCCCACAAGCCAGTGACCTTTGGAGATGAAGAAAGAAAATGCCTCCCAGGGAGCTTCATGAAACAGGAGGCCAGGAGAAGCAGCTCCAGATGACACCATGTTCGCCATGTGCCCTTCCAGATGAGAGAGGAACCCTGACTGTGTTCACCATGTGCCTTTCCACTTGAGAGAGAAACCCGGAACTTCATCAGCCTTCTTGAACCAGGGTATCTTTCCCTGGATGCCTTAGATTGGACATTTCTATAGACTTGTTTTAATTGGGATATTTGCTTGGCCTTAGAACTGTAAACTAGCAACTTATTAAATTCCCCCTTTTAAAAGCCATTCTGTTTCTGGTATATTGCGTT
This sequence comes from Tamandua tetradactyla, assembly GCF_023851605.1. Classification (NCBI taxonomy): domain Eukaryota; kingdom Metazoa; phylum Chordata; class Mammalia; order Pilosa; family Myrmecophagidae; genus Tamandua; species Tamandua tetradactyla. The sequence goes on from NC_135353.1 coordinate 117,568,892, forward strand.
CCGGCAGCTAGCAAACTAGAACATGAGGATTTTGACACAAGGGTTCAAAGAGACTTGACATTGAAAATGTTATTTTGGTCTTTTCATTGATATGTTGGTTGTGGCATGGGGGACAGGGAGGCAGGGCATGGTGGGAGACAGATCTGGGGCACTGTGTCAGAGCGGGGGCCATGGGGGGTCATCGGTGGGAGGTGTGGTCAGGAAGCGTGAGGGTGTGGTCAGGGCATGGGTGGTTGGGGTGGGGGCGCATGCAAGCATGGATGCGCATGTGGAACCCGGGGGTTGGGGTGGGGGCGCAGGCAAGCATGGATGCGCATGTGGAACCTGGGGGTTGGGCTGGGGGCACAGGCAAGCATGGATGCGCATGTGGAACCCGGGGGTTGGGCTGGGGGCGCAGGCTAGCATGGATGCGCATGTGGAACCTGGGGGTTGGGGTGGGGGCGCAGGCAAGCATGGATGCGCATGTGGAACCCGGGGGTTGGGGTGGGGGCGCAGGCAAGCATGGATGCATGTGGGACCTGGGGGCTGGGGTGGGGGTGCAGGCAAGCATGGATGCGCATGTGGAACCTGGGGGTTGGGGTGTGGGTACCTACTTCTGTGGGTCGCATGGGTTGGGGGAAGGGGAGCACAACATGGTGGGGTTTGGTGGGGCATGTGGTCAAAGGTGCAGAGGTGGCAGGACATGGGTGTGCATTTGTATGGGGATGGGAGCGGACCAGGGCGAGGAGGCACGAGTTTATAGAATGGGGTGGTGGTGTGTGGGTGCCCACAAGCACGAGACTAGTGTGTGTGTGTGTGCCACAGATGTTCACGTGAGTGCCTGTGGGGGTGGGGATGCAGAGGCAGGTAGGGTGCAGTTATGTGTTTGTATGGGGCAGGAGGGATGGAGCCCAGTTGTGCAGGGGTGTGGTGGTAGGAGGGGCCGCAGTTGCATATGTGCGTGGAGCAGGGGGTTTGTTGTGGCACAGATAGACACATGAGCTCCTGTGTAGGGGTCGTGGGGGTTGGGGCGCAGTGCACAGGTGTGAGGTGGGCAGAGCGAGCAATTCCAGGGTGCAAATGCACAGGGTAGGGGCACTGCCTGGGGTGGGCAGGCGTGCGCACGTGCATTTCTGGGGGGCAGGCTGTGGGCGCGTTGGTGTATTGCAGTCAGGACACGGGTGTGCACATGCACTGGTTGGGGGTGTTGGGGTTAGGATGTGCGGGTTCTGGAGGGTCAGGGTTTGGTAATTTTGGTGCCGGGGTTGGGCTTTGTTGCGTGGGGTGTGGGTGGGGGCAGGTCATGGGTCACAGGGGTGTGGGGGCTGTGCTGGGGTACGTGGAGTGGGGGAGGTGGGGGGTGTGGGCTCTGTGGAGGGGGTGCGGTGCGCGCGTACATGGGGTGCATTCAAAAAATGTAGCTTGACTTATTTCGTAGTCCCTGTCTCCCTATCCACGCACTCCTGAGGGTTCTGGGCTTCCATTTGGAAAGGGGCACATATGCTTTTTGCACTAGCTGGATGGCCTCTGGCTCTTTGCATCTTAATTCTTCAGGTTTTTCAATTAGGACCTCCCTATGTGGTGTAGAAGACCCTCTCATGTCATTTGCACCCTGGAATCGCTTTCCCAGTTGTTTTTCTGTCACTTCTGTAGCTGTTCCTTGAAGCAGTGTTGAACTTGGCCTGTCCTGTTCCACCATGTTTCCGGAAGTTATCACTGCTTTTTATCAGCTATTTCAGATCACCGGGGGCCAGTCCTGAGCTTGGCCATTGTTCCAATCCCCCTCAGGCCAAAGTGGCAAAGAAGTCTTAAAGACAGTTCTCTTCTAGTAAGTACGGAAAAATTTTAAAGTGCTGCAGTAATTGGGAAAATGCTGAGTCAAGGAAACAGTCTTCAAAGCCATAGAAGCTCCTAGCACCCTTGCTGGTCACTCCTCTTTCCTTCTCCAGACAAAGTATGGAGCCAGGCTGTGTTCGCAATGTGGTTCACTATTCTTGGGGGAGGAAAATGACCCTTATGGGCATCCTGGGGTGCCTGTATGTCAGTGCCAATAATTGGAAGGCTATCTGAAAGACTGACCTAGGAAACTCCTTTTAGGGTTATCTCCCCAGAATTTGCCCTCCAGATAGAAACAGCTTGGGACAGCTAAAACAGCATAAGAAACAATAAAATCAAAGCAGCCTGGGTCAGAGAATTACCTGTTTTAGGTCATGCAGTGGAGCACTCAGGAGAGGGTGAACGTATATTTCACAGGAAGTAGAGTGAACAGTTCCTGTGAACAGGGGAATTCATAAGGCTAGGAGCAACACAAGAGCCAAGGACAAGAGGCAGGTTCAAAAAAGCCAGGGTGGACCTTGCATTTTGCATTTGCCTCAAGTCAATCTTCTTCATTAGAATGTCTGAATTCTGAAGGAGAGTACCAGCCAATGTAGAGGCAATTTGCAAAGAAGGTGAAAGCTGTTTTTTGCTTTGCTTTGTTTGGTTGTGTAAGCTCCTGGCACTCAAGGAAATCTCTGTCATAACCCGAGCTGGATATAAACTCAAGCAACAAATAGCTCAGAGACTAAATTCCAGAGTTAATACTTTAAAATATTAAAATGTGCAGTGCTCAACAAAATATTACCAGACAAAGAAACAGGAAATGATGTTCAATCCAAAGGGACAGGATAAATTCCAGAAACCATCCACAAAGAAGACCAAATTATGGATATATCTAAGATTTAAAAAAAAAAGATCCTTAATAAGTTCAAGGAGCTGATACAAAATACAGAGAAAAAACTAAAGGATACCAGGAAAACAATGATTGAACAATATGAGAACCTCAGTGTTCTAGTTTGCTAGCTGCCAGAATGCAATAATCCAGAAACAGAATGGCTTTTAAAAACGGGAATTTAATGAGATGCTAGTTTATAGTTTCAAGGCAGAGAAAATGTCCCAATTACAACAAGTCTCTAGAAACGTCCAGTCAAAGGCATCTGGAGAATGATACCCTGTTTCAAGAAGGCCGACGAAGTTCAACGTTTCTCTCAGCTGGAAGGGCACATGGCGAACATGGCGGTGTCTTCTGGCTTTCTCGTGGCTATACCAAAAGGGACTCTCTGCTTCATGATGCTGCAGCATTCTCTGCTCGCTCTGAATCTCTCCTTCCAAAATGTTTCCTCTTTTATAGGACTCCAGTAAACCAATCAAGACCCACCCAAATGGGTAGAGACATGTTGTCACCTAATCCAGTTTAACAACCACTCTTGACTAAATCACATCATCCAGGGAGACGATCCAATCACAGTTTCAAACATACAGTATTGAACAGGAATTATTCTGCCCTTATGAAATGGGATTTTGATTAAAACATGGCTTTTCTAGGGGCCATACTTCCTTTCAAACCAGCACACTCAGTAAAGAGAAAATTTGAAAAGGAACCAGACAGAAATACTGGAGTCAAAGACCACAATAAGAAATGAAAAATTTCCTAGAGGGTTTCAAAAGTAGACTTGAGCTGGTAGAAGAATTACTTAACTTGAAGACAAGACAACTGAAATGAATCAGGCTGAGGATCAGAGAGAAGAATCATTTTAAAATGCAAAATAGCCTGTTTTAGTTTCCTAGGCTCCTTAAAGCGAATACCACCAAACGGTTTATCTGTTTAAACAATGGGAATTTATTCTCTCACAGTAAAATTGCCAAATCAAGGCAATGCTTTTTTCCCAAAGACCAGCAGCCAGAAATCCTTGACTCCTCTGCCACATGGCAAAGCACATGGTGTCGTCTGCTGCTTTCCCCTTCTTGTGCTGGTTTAAAATGGTTGTGTATACCAGAAAAGCCATGTTCTTCTGAACCATTTCAGGGAGGCAAGCCTATTGTGGGTGGGAACTTTTGATTAGGATGTTCCCACGGAGATGTGACCCCCACCCATGCAAAGTGGGTCTTAATCTGCTTGCTGGAGTCCTTTATGAGAGCGTAAAAGACACAGACCTTTTGGAGAGAGCTCAGAGACAGAAATGCCCTGGGAGGAACAAGCAAGACCACATAGAAGCCCAGAGACAATTTGGTGAGAAGGGTGAGTAGACATCACCACATGCCTTCCCAAGTATCAGAGGAACCCTGGAAGCCATTGACCTTTCTTTAGAGTCAAGATATCTTTCTCTGGATGCCTTAATTTGGCCATTTTCATGGCCATAAAACTGTAAATTTGTAGCCGAATAAACTCCCCTTTAAAAAAGCCAACCCATTTGTGGTATATCGCATTCTGGCAGCTTTAGCAAACTGAAACACTTCTCTTCTGGTTTTCATTGATTGCAGCTTCTTGCTTCTGTGGTTTTCTCTTTGTCATACCTCCACTTATAAAGGACTCCAGTAACAGGATTAAGACCCACCCTAAATGAGGTGGGTGACACCTTAACTGAAGTAGCCCCATCAAAAGGTCCTACTTACAATGGGTGCACACCCACAGGAACGGATTAACCTTAAGAACATGTTTTCAAAACCACCACATAGCCTCAGATACCCATGGGACATCATTAAGTATACCAATATATGCATTATGGATGTCCTAGAAAGAGGAGAATGAGTGAAAGGGGCAGAAGGGAATAATGGCAGAAAACTTCTCAAACTTAGTAAATGATGCAAATATGCACATCCAAGAATAACAATAAACCCAACAGGATATACCTGACCAGACATATATTGGTCAAACTATTGAATGCAAAGGACATGGAGCGAGTTTTCAAAGCTGCAAGATAAAAGCAATGTGTAAGGGTACCCCAATAAGATTAAATGCTGATTTCTCATCAGAAACCATGGAAGAAATAAGGAGAAGGGTGAAATGCTTAAAACTTCTGAAAGAAAACAATTACCAACCAAGGACTTTTAAAAGTTTTCCATTAATGTTAAATATAATATATATACAATCAGAAAAAGCAATAATTTTCAGAGCACACTTCAACTGTAAGTAGTTACAGAACAGATCCCAAAGTTTGTCACTGGCTACCAGTCCACCATCTCAGGTTTTCCCCTCTAGCTGTTCCAAAACACTGGAGGCTAGAGGAATATTAATATAGTGATTCAGCAGCCATACTCATTTGTTAAATCCTATTTCCTCTGTGTTACCTCCACCTTCTCCTTAAATCCTTCTCCCAATCTATAGGGATCTTTGGGCAATGCCCATTCTGACCTTTTCATGTTGTGAAAGTGTGTCCACACTAAAGGATAAGGGGGATGAAATTAATTGATAATCTTGGAGAGTTTTTTGTAATTCTGTGTGAGTCCTGAGATTCAGCATTTATCTGACCTAGGAACCCTCTGGCAATTATATGTTCCAGGAAGGCAAACCTAGTGCATGAAACTGTTTTAGAGTTTAAGTTTGAGCCTAAGGTGTTCCTAAGAGTCAACAGGTGTGATGTTGATTGGGGTTTAGCAAACCATGGCAATTAGCACAGTCTAACTGAAATTTGCATAAGAGTAGTCTCCAGAATAGCCTTGTGATTCCACTTGATCTCTCTTGGGCACTGATGCCTTTTATTCTTGCACTTATCTTCCCCCTGTCGGTCAGGAAGATGCCATATATCCCACAGTGCCAGGACCAGACTCATCCCTGGGAGTCAGGCCCCACATTGTCAGGGAGATTTTCACCCCTGAATAGCTTGTACCATGTAGGGGGAGGTCAATGATTTTCCTTGCAGAGTTGGGCTTAGAGAGAGAGAGCAACAAAGAGGCTTCCTGGAAGCAACTCTTAGGCCTTGTTATGGGTAATCTGCAGCCTCTCTCCCACAGAAATAAGTTTCATAAGGACAAACCTCAAAATCCAGGGCCTGCATGTTTCTTGAAGATGATTGTATAATGCTATAGCTTTCACAATGTGACTGTGTGATTGTGAAAACCTTGTGTCTGATGCTCCTTTTATCTACCTTGTCAAGAGATGAGTAGAACATATGGAATAAAAATAAATAATAGGGGGAACAAATGTTAAAATAAATTTAGTTTGAAATGCTAATGATCCGTGAAAGGGAGAGATAAGGGGTATGGTGTGTATAATTTTTTTCTGTTTTTGTTTTCTTTCTTTTTCAATGGTCTTTTTATTTCTTTTTCTGAATTGATGCAAATGTTCTAAGAAATGATCATGATGATGAATATGCAGCTATGTGATGATATTGTGAATTACTGAATATATATGTAGAATGGAATGATCATATGTTAAGAATGTGTTTCTTTCTTGTCATAGTTTTAAAAAAAATTAAAAATTAATTTAAAAAATTGAAAAAAAAAAAAAGCTAGCTGCAGGGCGGGCCACGGTAGCTCAGCAGGCAGAATTCTCGCCTGCCCTGCGGGAGACCCGGGTACAATTCCCGGTGCCTGCCCATGCAAAAAATAAATAAATAAAAATCCTAGTTGCAACACCCGATACCCTCATGACCCAATGTTGGAAAAATATCAGAAAGGTGTGAATTTAATGCCACACAGTTATCTAAGAAGAGTGAGCTTATGGACGATATTTGCTGTCTTCTTTCATTTTGTACATATTTTCTAAGGTAAAGACAGTTTCCATGGATAAAAAATAAATCCAGGGCTTGGCCTATTTTCTTGGGACTCCCCAAAGGCAGAGAGATACCTGAGGTTTCCCAGATGGGAGAGTTTAATAGTATATATATATTTCCCTTTGGCCCCTCAAGGGACTCTACCAATACTATAAAATTATCAGCTCACCATAGTCTGAGATGTGTCCTGGCATTATATGAAGGTATACAGAATTACAAGGCCTCATTCCCATTCTGGACTCCATGAGTCTGGGTTGTTTAAATGAGCTATCCAGAGAGGTTGATTTAGATTATGTGTTACAGAAAATTTGGATTTTGACAAAATAAACCTCTTTGCCTTTGGTCTCATAGAGTAGCTAAAGGTCTACAGTACATACACTATCATTTTCTACCCTGCATTTTAATTTACCTTGGAACCAGTCAGATTGGCTTCATTTTAAACACTGAGGCCTGATCTCTTTTCTGCTTACTTAAACTGTTATATGTATAGCTATGCTAACTTTCAGGGCTGCAGCCCTCCATTTCTGGATCTTAGGTGTCACAGAGTTACTCAAAGTCACAGAGAAATAACTGCTGATACATATATACCTCAGTCTCAGAATCTAGAATTACATTTACAACTTCAGACTAAATGTGGTTGCTATAAGTGCTTACAATCTAGGCTCCCGTTTTCTTATAAGTATTTTCTGAGAGAGACCTTAGCATATTTGTTCTTTTGTTTCTGGCTTATTTTGCACAACAGATTGACCCCCAAGGTTTATCCAGTTCATTGCGTGCCTTTCAATGTCCTTTTTTTTGTAGCCACACCATATTCCATCATATGAATGTATTACCATTTGCCATTGTGCTTCTCAGTCATTCTATCCTTTGGCTCCCTCCATCTTTTGGCCACCCTGGATGATGTCCAAAATGAACAAACCATATCTTACAGTGTCCTCACGTGGTTTTACGATCAGCAGCAATCTCGATTTTAGACAAGTTTCATAATGACGAAGAACCAGCAAACACAGCATCACCAAGTATCAAACCAAAATTACCCCTTATCACTTGATGTCAAGCCTTTACCTGGTATGTGGTTTCCAAATGTTTTCTCCCATTGAGTTGGCTGCCTCTTCATCTTTTTAACCAAGTCTTTCGAGGCGCAGAAGCTCTTGATCTTAAGGAGTTCCCATTTATCTATTTTTTCTTTTGTGCTTGTGTTTTAAGTGTAAATTTCAAGGAGCTACCACCCATTATTAGACCTTAAAGATGCTTTCCTGCATTTTCTGCTAGAAATTTTGTGGTATTGGTTCTTACATTTAGATCTTTAATCCATGTGAATTTTTTGTATAGGGTGTAAGGTAGGAATCTTTATTCATTTTTTGGCTATTGATATCCAATACTCCCATGCCCATTTATTGAAGAGACTATGATGACCCAGTTCAGTGGATCTGGAGGCCTGATTGAAGATCAATTATCCACAGATTTGGTGGGCTATCTTTGCACTCTCAATTTGATTGCATTGTTCAGTACTTCTATCTTTGTGTCAGTACCTTACTGTTTTCACCACTGTGCCTTTATAGTAAGCTTCAAAGTCAGGAAATGATAGTCCTCCCACTTTGCCCTTCTTTTGTAGGCTATCTTTAGCTAGTCAAGGTCTCTTTCATTTCCAAATACATTTGATAACTAACTTTTTCAAGTCTTCAAAGTAAGTTGTTGGGAATTTGATTGCTATTGCATTGTATTTGTAGATCACTTTGGGTAGAACTGACATCTTAACAACAATTCAACCTTTGTATCCATCAGTGTGGAATGTTTTTCCATCTATTTAGGTCACTTTTTATTTCTTTTAGCAGTGTTTCTTAATTTTCTGTGTACAAGTCATTCACATCCATCCCTGGTTAGGCATCACATCCATCCTAGATACCAGATTATTTTGGCTGCATTTTGAATTGACTTTTTTCCTTAATTGGGTTCTCAGATAGGTCATCGCTTGTGCATAAAAACATTACCGATTTTTGCACATTAATCCTGCATCCCACCATTTTGATGAATTTGTTTGTTAGCTCAAGTAGCTTTGTCATAGATTTCTCAGGGATTTCTAAGTATAAGAGCATGTCTTCTGTTAATAATGAAAACTTTACTTCTTCCTTTGCTATTTGGATGCCTTTTATTTCTTTCTTCTGTCTAATCACCCCGGCTAAGATCTCTAGCACAATGTTGAATAATAGTGGTGGCAATGGACATCTTTATCTCATTCCTAATCTTAGGGGGAATGCTTTCAGTCTCTCACCCTTAAGTATGATGCTGGCATACACACCTTTTATGATAACAAGAAAGTTTCCAACAATTTCTAGCTTTTGAAGTGTTTTTATCAGGAATGGTTTTCAGCATCAATCAAGGTGATCATGTGATTTTTCCCATTCAATTGGTTAATGTCCTGTATTATGCTGATTGATGTCCTTGTGTTGAGTTATCCTTACATTCCTGTTATAGACCCTACTTCATCATGATGTATAATTCTCTTAATGTGTTGTTGGATTTGATTTACGAGTATTTTGTTGAACATTTTTGCATCTATGTTCATTCGGGAGAATGGGCTGTAGCTTTCCTTTCTTGTAGTGCCTTTATCTGTTTTTGCTATTACAGTGATGTCAGCATCATAAAATGAGTTAGAGAGTGTTCCTTTCTCCTCAATTTTTTGGAAGAGTTTGAGCAGGATTGCTGTTAGTTCTTTTTGGAATATTGATAAAATTCCCCTGTGAAGCTGTCTGGTCCTGGAGATTTCTTTGTGGGAAGATTTTTGATGGCAAATTGAATCTCTTGTAATTGGTTTGTTGAGATCTGTTTCCTCTTGAGCCAGTATAGGCAGTTCAGATTTTTCTAGGAATTTGCTCATTTCATCTAAGTTGTCTAGTTTGTCGACATATAGTTGTTCATAATATTGTCTTGTGATTTTTAAAATTTCTTCAGGATCCATGGTAATGACTCCCCCATTGCTGATTTTGCTTATTTGCAGCCTCTCTCTTTTTTTCTTTGTTAGTCTAGCTAAGGGTCCACCAATTTATTGATTTTCTCAAAGAACCAACTTTCAGCTTTGTTGATTCTTTCTACTGTTTTATTGTTTTCCAGTTTATGTATTTCTGCTTTAATCTTTGTTATTTCTCTTCTTTTATTTGATTTGGGATTAGTTTGCTGTCCTTTCTTTAAATTCTGCCACTGAACTACCATTACACCGCCCTTATCCTTTAGTTTTTATTTGTCAGATATATATATTCATTTACTTCTCTCTCTTTTTATCCTTTAAATTACCATTACTGGAATTCTTCAATTCTGTGCCCTCCTCTAAACGTGCCTTTCCTGTCTTTTTTTCAGGTGATAGGACTCCCTTTAGTATTTCACGTAGGGCAGGTTACTTGTTGACTAGCTCTCTCAATCTCTGCTTGTCTTTGAAGATTTCAATCTCACCCTCAATTTTGAAGGATAACTTGGCTGGATAAAGGATTGTTTGCTGAAAGCCTTTCTTGTTCAGGCTTTTAACTGTATCATACCACTGCCTGTTTGCTTCCAGCGTGCCAGCTGAGTAGTCCAAAGTCAATTTTATGTGTTTTCCCTGGTAGATACTAGATCACTTCTCTTGTACTGCTTTCAGAACTTTCTATCTCTCTTCAACATTTGACAGTTTGATTACTATGAGTGTTGGAGTAGGCCCAATTGGATTTATTCTATTCAGAGTTTGTTGGGCTTCTTTGATTTGCATATTTATGTCTCTTACAAGGGTTGCAAAGTTTTCCCCAGTTATTTCTTCAACTAACTTTCCTAGCCCTTTACTCTTCTCTTTTCCTTCTGGGACATCAATGATTCTTATATTTGCATGCTTTCTGTTGTCCATCATTTCCCTAAGATCCAGTACCATTTTTCCATGCCATTTTTTCTGTTGTTTGTTCTAGTTCAATCGTTCTGTCTTCTAGCTCATTTACTCTTCCTTCTGCTTCTTCAAATCTCCTATCATGTGTCTCTAGAATATTTCTAATTGGGTCTACGGTATCTTTCATTTCTGTGAACTTTACCATTTTTCTATTTAATCTTTCAAATTCTTCTTTATGCTCTTCCAGTGTCTTCTTGATATACTTTATTTTTTTTTATGACTATCCTTGAGTAGTTGTTTCATATTGTGTGTCCCATCTGGAGTTTTGGTCATTTGGCTGGATCATTTCTGTTTGGGCCGTCACATGCTTTGTGTTTTCTATTGTGTTCATGGCATTTGATTATCTTAATAAGGTTATTTTTCAAGTTGGTTTCCTTCACTCATCTAAAGCTTTGTATTTACTTGAGTTTGTATTGATGGTTTCCTTTTGCACTTGGTTTGTCAGTTATCCCCTGACAAAGCAAAGCCATGATGTGATGTAGGGGATACACTTCATCTTGAGGGTCTATAAACAGCTAGGCCAATGTACATGAGTACTTCAGCGGTAGAATGGCCACACAACATGTGGGAGAGCCAGGCTCAATTCTTGGCCCATGCACCCCCCCAAAATATCTAATTAATAATAAAATAAAAGAAGAATATAATAAAAATATGAAAACAACAACAGCAGCAACAAAACACACCTCAACAGTAGTAGGTCCCAAAGTCAGAAGGAGACATCTCAACATATATTGGGAATTAACTCAGGCTGTTGCCCACCAGAGGCAGGGAAAATGTAAGGAATAAAAAAATAATAAAATAAAATAAATAAATATAAAATAAGAAATAAAAATAAAGAATCAATAAAATATAAATATGTAAAATATATAAAAATAAAAATAATAAAATTATTCTACTAATAAATATATGTATATAAAATATATTTTAAAAAAAGAAGATTGAAAAAATATTAGGAAATAAATGAAAACCTGGGCAGTTTAGGAGTTAGCCTGCCTGCACTTCCCCCCAGGTCCACCCTGCCTGAACTGAAGTGGCTGCTGGAAGATGGTCATGCATAGTGAGGGGGATAGTACTCCTGCCAACGGCAATGGAAAGCTGGTCTTAGCCTGCACCTGGGTGATCAGCTGACCCACAGCACCAGTGCCTGGCAGGTCTGCCAGACACCACACCGGAGCTTGCTGTTCTCAGTACCCAGTCAGGCAATCACTCCCAGTGCCCGGAGGCCCAGCCCCAATGCTGTACAACCTGTTCTGCCTCTGGAGTCTTCATGGGTGCTATTGACTATGGGGCTGCTCAGGGAGGTTTCCCCAACCAGCACCTGGGGCAGATTGGAGTGGAGTGATGGTCAGTTATCTGAGATTGATACCTCCTCTCACGCTGCAGCCCACTCCTAGTGGAGATCACGGTCTATCTGACCCACCCCGCTTTCCCCATTCTGAGCCTCCCTTTCTCCTCCCCAAACACACTAGAGGCCTTTGTTTTAGCTAGGGTTCTTTAGAGAAACAGAATCAGCAGGAGATGTAACTATAAAATTTATAATAATGTCTCACGTAACCATGGGGCTGTAGAGTCCAAGGTCTGTAGGGCAGGCTGCAAGCTGGCAGCTCCTAAGAAGGTCCTCAACCAACTCTCAGGAGAGGCTGGCTGGCTGAAGCACACAGAGTGACTGCCTCTTCTGAATCCTCCTTAAATGCCTTCCAGTGATTAGATTAATCATCACTCATTGCAGAAGACACACCCCTTAGCTGATTACAAATACAATCAGCTGTTGGTGCAGCCAACGTGATCATGACTTAAGTCCATAAAATGTCCTCATAGCAACAGACAGGCCAGCGCTTGCCTGAACAAACACCTGGGCACCACTACCTGGCCAAGTTGACACATGAACCTGATCACGACAGTCCACCCCTTGTCAACTTGGCATTTATACACATCGCTTTAAACCATAGTTAATCTCTAAATAGAAAACAATAACAGACACATTTTTTCCTTGCCTAACAATACTCAACTGTCCTACATACAATTGGAAGCACCTTAAATCTCTCCAGAATAGGGTGCAAGTCCTTGGGTAATATTCACTCTTCAACTTGGTATCTTACAACTTAAATACTATAACATGAACAAAACAGCATCACAGTCCTTATTTCTGTAACTGATCATGTGGTCATAGTTAATATTTATCATTACCTTCTTCCACTACCCGTTCCATGTTCCTTTCCCCTCAGCAAGCACGTCAGCTGGCCGTGGTTCTTTGCCTGGTGGGGTGACCCAAACCTTCATTCCTGAAGTGTCAGAGCCATTGGTAGTCTTGCCTGGATTGGGTTGTTGCAGTTTTCCATTGATTTTAACCACAGGGCACGGTACTACTAGAGACACCCTAGGGGATCGCCTATATTCCAGGAAAACTTGTCCTTACCTCCATTGTGTAGTTGCAGTCCTATTTCCCCCTGATAGTCAGGGTCAATCACCCCAGCCAGTAAAGTAATCCCCTTCTTGGCTTGTTGATCCAGGGGCAAGAGTAGCCCAAAGAGACCGGGTGGCAATCTTAGATTCCAATTCAATGGAATCATTGTTGTTTCTCCTAAAGGAAGCACTCCTGCTTCTGGGACTAAAACCTGTAGACCAGCAGAGCTCAAGGGCACAGGGACAGGAAGCAAAAATTTTCCTAGTGGATCACTAGGGGCAATTGTGAGTGATGCCTCTCCCATTTCCACCCCTTGGTTCCTGGACCCAGGTGTGGTAATTAGAGTCAGTTGTCTACTTGGCCAGGTGAAGGCACCTAGTTCTGTTGCTGTGGACATGAGCCAATGGTACGTGAACCTCATCTGTTGCTGATTACATCTGCAGTCAGCTAGGAGGTGTGCCTGCTGCAATGAATGATGTTTGACTTAATTGGCTGGTGCTTAAATGAGAGAGCTCAATGTAGTGCAGCCCAAGCAACTCAGCATACCTCATCTCAGCACTCGCAGCTCAGCCAGGCCTTTGGAGATGCAGAAAGAAATCACCCCGGGGAAAGTTGTTGGAACCCAGAGGCCTGGAGAGAAGGCCAGCAGAGACCATCCTGTGCCTTCCCATGTAAGAAAGAACCGCAGTGGAAAGTTAGCTGCCTTTCCTCTGAAGCACTAATGAAATAAATCCCCTTTTATCAAAAGCCAATCCATCTCTGGTGTGTTGCATTCTGGCAGCTAGCAAACTAGAACATCCTCTAACTGTTCACTGACAATCAGTTCACCTTATTCTAGATCTCTAGCCTAGCTTATATTTAGCTGATCAGAATTTTTCAGCCCTTGTTTTTCTGATTCTTCCCCTGCCTAAAAGGAATTTATTTGAGATTGCCCTTTTGTGTGCTTGTGTGTGCAACTGTTTCACTCCCCAGTAAAAAGCTGTCTCTGTCCTCTTCCTCCTCAGGGAATGTTCTCTGTTGTTCTGCTTGTTTGTTTTTTGTCTTTGTTTACTTTAAACACTTCTTTTGCTACCTCTTGTAATTTTACATGGAGTTCTCATTCCAGGAGGAGGCTTTTTCCAGATAGGATAGATTTTCCCAAACAAGACAGGTCCAGCTCTCAGGAAGGGGGTATAATCTTTATCAAGGTTCCCTGGGGATGAGACCTACAGGATGCCAGTCTTTTCTGTGAGGACTCTTAATTCTGTGCTTTTACTGTACTGTCCAATAGATGGCACTTGTCAGCCTGCTGACAGTCAATGTGGTACTTTGTGGTACTCCCTGTGGTACTCCCCACAGGTTTCATGTGGTACTTTGCTTTTAATTCTCAGCAGATGCTGTTCCTACGAGGGGTGTGGTTGAGACAGAGGCTGAAGCTGAATGTGGGCTTAACTGTTTCTTTTTTCCAGCTTTTGGGGTCTGAATTTTCTAAATAACACTCACAATCTGTGCTGTGCCTTGCCTCCCGATTTTCTTTTTTGCTGAAAGGAGGATCTGCTCTTCAGCGACCCCTCCCATTCCCTGCAGGCTGGAAACTTTACAGAATTCTCATGCAGCCCCCCTTTCCCCTTTCCCAGGAGAGTGTTCGAGACAGGCTGCATTCTGCTTTTTATAGGTTGAGACTCTTGGGTGTTTGAGACAGGCTGGGCTCTGTGTTTTGTCTTGGGCTAAGGGGAAGGCACTGTGTACATTGACTGATACGCATCTGTGGGTACAGTGTGTCTGGTAATTCCCAGGCTCCTGCGTGGTGAGACCTTGGGCTGGGGTACTTAGAGTTTCAACTCATCAGCCAGGAGCCAGCCTAGCGGCGCTTTGCTTTTTGCCAGCCAGAAAGACCTGGGTTTGTATTAGGGCATTGATTTGACAATCGGGTCATCCATGTTTCCCAGCTAAAACAGGGCCAGGTACATGTGCAGGGGAAGTAAAACCGTTCTGATGGGCTTGGGAAAGGTTTGGAGAGGGTGTGAAAAACCCTGTAATTCCCTTGCCCTTTCTGACCTGCCCAGAAGGCGGCACTGTTCAGAGACTTAATCTTGCTTAGAAGCAGTTTACCTCATGGAGCCCAGGCCATGTCTGACCAGGGAGGGCTGAAACTTGAGGTTTCCTGTGTCCTCAATTCACCACCAAAATCTGAGTCAATATGGGACAGTGTCCCCCACTTTGCTTGTGGTGGAGCTACCCCAGTGTGTAGCCATCCTCCAGACAAGGCTGCCAGCTGCTGTTTCCATCAAGGGTGGGGGCTGGGCACCAGGACCCAGGGTTGAAAACGTAGTCTCTGTCCATGTCTTTTCAGACTCTTCATCCCTCACTGACCTGGCCCTTGAAATGTCCTCCCCATTATCCCGGGTTCCAAACAGTTGATTTTGATATTTTCTGCCTGGGTACTTGCTGCTTTTAGGGAAGATTTTGCATATTTTTCTCTGTACTTCATTTTGGAAAATATTCCTTGCTGCCCTTTTTTTTTAAGTTTTTAAAATTGTATAATGTAACATGTATACAAAGCAAAGAAAGAAAGAAAAAAGCAATAGTCTTCAAAGCACTCTTCAACAAGTAGTTACAGGACAGATCCCAGAGTTTGTTATGGGGTACAATACTATCACCTCAGATTTTTCCTTCTAGCTGCTCCAGAATATAGGAGGCTAGAAGGAATAAATTTTTTTATCATCACAATCGACTTTTGTTTTTTTGTGTGAAAAATAGCATATATTCAAAAACAACAAATTTCAAAGCACAGCACAACAATTGGTTGTAGAACAGATTTTAGAGTTTGCTATGGGTTACAATTCCACAATTTTAGGATTTTACTTCTAGTTGCTGAAGAGGCTAAAAGAAATACAATGATTCAGCAATCATAGTCGTTTGTTACCTCCTCTGTATAACTCCATCAGTTTTGATCTTTCTCTCACTCTTCAGGAGTATTTGGGCTATGGCCATTCTAACTTTTTCATGTTAGAAGGGGTTGTCAATAATATGGGGAATGGAGATGGAATTAGCTGATGTTCTGCTGAGGGTGGCCCCTCTAGGTTTCAGGACTTATCTGGTCCAGGGACCCTTCTGGAGGTAGTAGGTTTCTGGAAAGTTATCCTAGTGCCTGGAACCTTTGATGGGTAGTAATGTCTAACTGAAACTTGCATAAGAATGACCTCCAGGGTAGCCTCTCAATTCTATGTGAACTCTGAACCACTGATACTATTAGTTATACTTCTTTTCCCCCTTTTGGTCAGGATGGAATTGTTGATCCCATGGTGCCAGGTCTGGATTCATCCCTGGGAGTCATCTCCCACATTGCCAGGGACACTTTCACCCTTGAATGTCATGCCCCACGTAGGGAGGAGGGCAATGATTTCACTTGCAGAGTTGGGCTTAGGGAGAGTGAGGCCACATCTGAGCAGCAAAAGCGGTCCTCCCAAGCTTCCATGGTTCTCACTCTGCAAACTCCAATTTGTCCCTTTTGTGTCCCTCTTTGTCCAGATTGGCAGTGGTTCCATTTACACCAACAGTCTCTTCCAGCACTCCAGGACTTCTCCATCATTCTCTTCACAGTTCCTCTAAAATCTTCGCTTAGCCATCCAAAAAACCGTGTCAACATATCTGGTATTTGCAAACTGCAGCAGCGCCCCCCTCTCTGGTACAAAATCTGTTCTGGTTTGCTAGTTGTTTAGAGGAAAGACAGCTAACTTTCAGCTGAGGTTCTTTCTTGCGCGGAAAGGCACAGGATGCTCTCCGCTGGCCTTCTCTCCAGGCCTCTGGGTTCCAAGAACTTTCCCGGAGGTGATTTCTTTCTGCATCTCCAAAGGCCTGGGCTGAGCTGCAAGTGCTGAGATAAGGTATGCTGAATCTAACTACCACAGCATGTTTCTTTGAACATCTTTAATTTGTTGTTCAACTCCTGTGTCTTGTTTGAAATGTTAGTTTGTTCCTTTGACCGGGTCATGTCTTCATTTTTAGTATGCCTTGCAATTATTTGCTGGTGTCTAAGTATCTTATTTCCCTGATTAGTTTATTTTTGAGAGAGTTTTCCCTCTTTTAGCTAAGGTTTTCTTGTTAGTTGGCTTTTTTTGGCTATCTGTTCTTTGGCACTTATTTCCACTTATTCTAAACTTTCTAGCATAGTTTCTGTTGAACTGATCAGGATTTTTCAGCTCTTGTTTTCCTGGTTCTTGTCCTGCCTTTTGGAACCTTTTTTTCTCTTTGGAGGAGGGTCTCCCTAGATATGATTGGCTCCAATCAGATTTTCCCCGAACAGACAGGCCCAGGTTCTCAGGAGGAGGGTGTGATGAGTATCAAGTTACCCTTAGGATGAAATCCAGCATATTGTCATTCTTTCCTGTAAAGCCTCTGAACTCTGTGCTTTTCTTATCCTGCCCAGCAGGTGGCGCTTGTCAGCCTGCAGCTCCCCACTGGTGTAAAGTGATGCAGTGACTTTAATTCTCAGCGGACCCTCCCTGCCAGGGGCATGGTTGAAATAGTGACTGAGATGGAAAACAGGCTTTACCTGTTTCTGTTTTCCAGGCCTTGGGTCTGAATTCTCTGCAGGAAAGCCATCACTTGATCTGGGTCCTGCCTTCCCTCTTTGGTCATGGTGGTGGTGGTGGGAAAGATATGCCCTTTAGGGAATTATCTACCCCACCTGACTGGTTACTTTGTTTCTCAGACCTGTCTTAACTACCCTTGTCTGGGTCCAGCTGATATTTCAAAATGCCTGAGGCTTTCTCTACTAAGGTACTAAATAATTTTCTTAAAAAAATTGAGATCCCATTTTAGAGCCAGTCCCCAGTCCCCCAAGTTTTGCCAGCCAAGAGCCAGAGTTGGTATCTGGCTGTATGTGGCTCCCTTCTTGGGGCACAGCCCCTTCCCTGAACCCTGAGCTCAGCCAGCCCCAAAACCCTCACCTTTATTTTTTTTTAATTTTATTTTGTTTTATTTTTTTCCATCGGTTCTACCTCTTCTCTGTTAGGAGAGACCTCAGAATTCTTTCCTGCTTGCCCTGGGTTTATCTGTGCCAGGATCTTTTTTTTTTTTGCAGCCCAAAATTGTTCATTAAAACTACAATTGGTCAAGATGTAATGGAGAGGCTGGAGGGAACTGCCTGAAAATGTAGAGCTGTGTTCCAGTAGCCATGTTTCTTGAAGATGATTGTATAATGACATAGCACTCACAGTGTGACTGTGTGACTATGAAAACCTTGTGTCTGATGTTCCTTTTATCTACCTTGTCAACAGATAAGTAGAACATATGGAATAAAAATAAATAATAGGGGGAAGAAATGTTAAAATAACTTTAGTTTGAAATGCTAGTAATCAATGAAAGGGAGGGGTAAGGGGTATGGTATGTATAAATTTTTTTCTGTTTTCTTTTATTTCTTTTTCTAAATAGATGCAAATATTCCAAGAAATGATCATGATGATGATGAATGTGCAACTATGTGATGATATTGTGAATTACTGATTATATATGTAGAACGGGATGATCAAAATAGGAATGTTTGCATTTGCTTTGTGTTTTTTGGTATTTTAAAAAATAGAATAAAAAGATTAAAAAAAAAAAAACCACAGTTGGAGCTTGGCGGAACTACCTTACCTTGTTCCCTGTAGAGACTGCTTAATGATCTGCCTTTAGGTAATTATTTCCTTCGTCTGACTAGTTATTTGTCCCAAGAAATACCTTAATTCTTACCTGGGGCAATGCTTCAGCCTGAAAATGCTTGCAGGTCTATCCAACGGGCTGTTAAAGTGGAAAAAAGTGGAGAGAAAAAAGTCCTTTTCAGAGCCATTCTCCAGCCCTCTGGGCTTCCCAATCAAGGGTCAGAGCTGGTACCCAGCTCTGTGTGCTCCTTTTCTTGAGGCCCAGCCGTTTTCCAGTATTCAGCCCCCATACGATTCCAAAAACCTGTTGTTGTTTTCAATTCACCCTGCCAGCTCTCTGGTGGAGAAACACATCCCAGTTTCTTTTGTGCTTGCCCCAGGTTTATCTGTGCTTGGAGCCTGTAATCAGCAGTCCAAATTTGTGAATTAATTCCACAATTGAGCTTTTCTGAGCTACCATCCTTGGTCCTAGTAGCTTATGTTTCCTACAAGGGAGAGAGCCAAGTCAGCCTGCTATGCCAATGGGGGAAGGGTGACAGCCTCTGTGGCTTGGGATACTTACAGTTCTGCTCTGTGATCTTGGCTCTTCCACCCATCCCACACTGGTGTACAATGTGTGCCCAGTCACAGAAGCCCCCAAACAGTTGTTTCAGACGGTTCCTAGCTAGTTCCTAGCTGCTGTAGAATTACAAGTAAATTCCACGCCTCGCCACATTGCCATCTTGCCCCTCTACTGTCCTTTTTTTTTGGTTCTGTACTTCATTTATTTCTGCTCTAATCTTTGTTATTGCTTTCCTCCTGCTTGCATTAGGATTAGTGTGCTGTTCTTTCTCTAGTTTCTTCAGGTGTTCGGTTAGGTCTTTGATTTTATCTCTTTATTCCATTTTAATGTGGGAATTTAGGGCTATAAAGTTCCCTTTCAGCACTGCTTTCACGGCATTCCATAAGTTTTAATACGGTGTGTACTTAATTTCTTTCTTCTCAAGATATTTACTGATTCCTATTTCAATGTCTTCTTTGACCCACTGATTGTTTAGCAGCATGCTCTTTAACCTACATATATTTGTGAATTTTCTAGTTATCCAGCTGTTATTGGCTTCCAGGCTTCCAGCTTCATTCCAGTATGATCAGAGTAAGTGCTTTGTATAATTTCAACCTCTTAAAATTCATTAATACTTGTTTTGTACCTCAGCATGTCATCTAGGCTGGAGAATGTTCCATGAGTATTTGAAATGTATGTATATCCTACTGTTTTGGTATAGGTCTGTTAGTACAATATACTTATCATATTATTTACGTTCTCCCTTTCCTTATTGAGTCTCAGTCTAGATGTTCTATCTATTGATGGGTCTGGTGTGTTGAAATCTTCCACTTTTATTGTAAACACAGCTATTACTCCCTTCACTTTTGCCAATATTTGCACCATGAACTTTGGGAAACCTCGATTAGGTGTATAGATATTTATTATTTTTTCTTGATCACTTGCCCCTTTAATTACTATACAGTGTCCACCTTTTTCTCAACATTTTTGCATTTAAAGTCTATTTTGTCTGATATTAGCTTTTTTGTTATTTTTATTTTTTCTACTGTGGGTATGGAGTAACTTCTTCCATTCTTTACCTTTCAACCTATTTGTATTTTGGGGTCTAACCTGAGTCTCTTGTAAACAGCATATACATGGATCATATTTTTTTAGAAACATTTTGCCAAGCTGTGTCTTTTGTTTGGGAATGTTAACCCATTAACCTTCAATGTCATCACTGAAAAAGCAGTGCTTCCTTCAATCATTTTATCCTTTGGTTTTTATTTGTGAAATCTAAGTTTTCTCTCTTTTTATCCTTTTACTTACCCTTACAATAATCTGCATTTCTATACTCTCCTGCAAGCCTCTCTATCCGTCTTGTTTTTTTTCAGCCAGCAGAACTCCCATTAGTATTTCTTGTAGAGCAGGTCTTCTCTTAATGAACTCTCTCAGCTTCTGTTTATCTGTGAATATTTTAAAGTTTCCCTCGTTTTTGAAGATCAGCTTTGCTGGATAAAAATTCTTTGCTGGAAAATTTTCTCTTTCAGTATCTTAAATATATCATACCACTGCCTTCTTGCACCCATGGTTTCTGATGAGAAATCAGCATATAGTCTTATTGTGATTCCCTTGTATGTGATGCATCATTTTTCTCTGATGTACTACTACAAATTCTCTCTTTCTCTTTGGCATTTGACAGTCTGATTAGTATGTGTCTTGGAACGGGCCTACTAGGATTTATTCTGTTTGGAGAATGTTGGGCTTTTTGGATTTGCCTATGTATGTCTTTTATAATGGTTGGGAAATTTTCTGCCATTATTTCCTCAAATATTCTTCTTTTTCCTTTTCCCTCTTATTCTTCTTCTGGGATATCCATGATGTGTATGTTTGTGTGCTTCATGTTGTCAGTCAATTCTCTGAGAATGGTTTCAAATTTTTCCATTTTTTCTCCATTTGCTATTGCGCCTCTTGAATTTGGTTGCTGTGTCATCTAGCTTGCTGATCCTTTTGTGTTTGCAAATCTGCTGTTATGTGTGTCTATTTTTAATTTCATCTTCAGTGTCTTTCATTTCCATATGCAGTGTTCTAGTTTGCTAGCTTCCAGAATGCAATATACCAGAAATGGAATGGCTTTTAGGAAGGGGAATTTAGTAAGTTGCTAGTTTACAATTCTAAGGCCAGGAAAATGTCCAATTAAAACAAGTCTATAGCAATGTCCAATCAAAAGCATCCATCCAGGGAAAGATACCTTGGTTCAAGAAGGCCAATGATGTTCAGGGTTTCTCTCTCATCTAGAAAGGCATATGGCGAGCACAGTCACAGTTTTTCTCTTGGCTGGAAGGGTACATGGTGAGCAAGACATCATCTGCTAGCTTTCTCTCCTGGCTTCCTGTTTCATGTAGCTCCCCAGGAGGTGTTTTCCTTCTTCATCTCCAAAGGTCCCTGGCTTGTGGACTCTCTGCTTCTCGTGGCTATGTCATTCTTCTGTGCTCTCTCTGAATCTCCTTCATTCTCCAAAATATTTCCTCTTTTATAGGACTCCAGAAACTTCTGAAGACCTACCCAAATGGGTGGAGACACATCTTCAGCTAATCCAGTTTAACAACCACTCTTAATTAAATCTCATCTCCAAGGAGACGATCTGATTACAGTTTCAAACATACAGTATTGAATAGGGATTATTCTGCCTTTATGAAATGGGGCTTAAATGAAAACATGGCTTTTCTAGGGGACATATATCCTTTCAAACCAGCACATGATGTGTTAATTTTTGTTTATTCTTTCAAATTCTTCTTTATGCTCACCAAGTGTCTTCTTCATATCCTTTATCGCTTCAGTCATCTCACTTAATTTATTTTGGATATATTTTTAAACGTTTTTGAGTAGTTGTTCTAAATTCTGTGTCTCCTCTGACTTTAATTTAATATGACTGGGTCATATCTTCCTCCATTTTAGTCTGCCTTGTGATTTTTTGCTGATATCTTGTCATCTGATTATCTTGGTGGGTTTATTTTGAAGGTCAGTTTCTCTCTTGCCTAGGAATTTGTTGTCATTTGGGTAAGGCTTTGTGTGACTGTTCCATCTTCAGTATTTCCTAGCAAAACAGGGTACACACACAGGGGCATAGACCAGATCCAATCGGCTCTGGGATAGTATCTGGATAGACTCCCCAAAGCCCTTCTTTCCTCAAACTCTACATCCTGTCCACCAGATGGTTCTTGTCAGCTACCTATTCCACACTTGAAGCAGTGGTGCCTGTTGGTGTCTGACCAGGAGTGGCTGAAACTGTGGGATCCAATTTTGTCACTTTGCTGGCTAATAACTGGCTCAATGTTGGGCTGTTGGCCCCTCTGTACTCGGGGTAAAGGACACCTATGGCCATCTCAGTTCACAGCTGTCTCCCAGGCGTGGATCAGGCCACAGACTGCTGCTTCCCTCAAGGGTAGGGGATGGGCAACAGGAGCCATGTAAAGAATTACAGTCTCTGATCACAGTGTCTCAGTCTCTTTGTCCTGTACTTCTCTGGGCATTGTACTCACCTCCTTGGTCCCCAGTTCATGAACAGTTGATTTGACATTTTCTGCCTGGCTACTTGCTGCTTTGGGAACATATGTAGGTTCTTCTCTTCCCCCTCTCCCAATTCCCCATTTTGAAGCTCCTTCTTGGGCTACTTTCTTATTCAGCACTCCTCAATGGCTGTTTTCTGCCCTAAGTCTATGTGGACTTGGGTCTCTGTGTCTGGATATGCATGGGGATCTAACTCACTTCTGCGAGTGTTTTGATAGTCTGTGTCCCTGGTAGAAGGCAGCAAGGATGCTTCCCACTGCCTCTGAGCATCTCCCACGCTGTCTGGGACCAAGCAAAGGGGAGAGAAGAGAACCAGCAGGTCTTGGATGGAAGTTCCTTATCTGTTATTTTTCTCTTTTCGTGATTCAGTGTTTGTGGAATTGTTCCGTAGTCTCTACCTTCCTCTAGAGATCTAAGCAAGTGAGTTTTTTCCTTTTATTTGATGAATTTCTGTAGAGGCTTTTTCAGGGGATGTCTTTTGTCACCCTATTGATAATGTCCAGGTAAGGGTTTTTTAGGCTTTCCATCCCAAGCATAAGCAACAACACCAAGCAAAAAGATAAATAGGAATTCATCATAATTAAAAACATTTGAGCCTCAAAGGACTTTATCCTGAAAGCGAAATGACAGCCTACTCAATGAGAGAAAATATTTGAAAATCACATATCCAATAAAGGTTTAATATTCAGAATATATAAAAAAAATCCTTCAACCTAACAGCAAAAAGACAACAACCTAATCAAAAAAATATGCAAAATCTTGACTTGATATTGTTCTAATTTGCTAGCTGCTGGAATGCAATGCACCAGAAACAGAATGACTTTTAAAGTGGGAAATTTAATAAGTTGCTAGTTTACAGTTCTAAGGCTGAGAAAATGTCCCAATTATAGCAAGTCTATAGAAGTGTCCAATCAAAGGCATCCATCCAGGGAAAGATACCTTGATTCAAGAAGGCTGATGAAGTTCAGGGTTTCTCTCCCAAGTGAGAAGGCACATGGTGAACACAGTCAGAGTTTCTCTCTCATCTGGAAAGGCACATGATGAACATGGTCAGGGTTCCTCTCTCATCTGGAAGTGCACATGGTGAACAAAGCGTCATCTGCTAGCTTCTTCTCCTGGCTTCCTGTTTCATGAAGCTCCTCAGGAGGCATTTTCCTTCTTCATCTCCAAAGGTCACTGGCTGGTGCACTCTGCTTCTCCTGGCTATGTCGTTCTCTCTGCTCTCTTTGAATCTCTTTCATTCTCCAAAATGTTTCCTCTTTTACAGGACTCTAGAAACTTATCAAGGCCCACCCACATGGGTGGAGACATGTTGTCACCCAATCCAACTTAACAACGACTCTTGATTAAATCACATCTCCAGGGAGATACTTTGATTACAGTTCCAAACATACAGTATTGAATAGGGATTATTCTGCCTTTATGAAATGGGATTTAGATGAAAACATGGCTTTTCTAGGGGCCATGCGTCCTTTCAAACCAACACAGACATCCTTCTGAGAAAGATATGCAAATATCCAGAAAGCACATGAAAAGATGCTCAACATCATTAGCCATCAGGGAAATGCACATCAAAACCACAATGAGTGTTCACTTCAGCAGCACACATACTAAAATTGGAATGATACAGAGAAGATTAACATGGCCCCCGCTCAAGGATGACACACAAATTCGGAAGGTGTTCCATATTTTTTAAAAAAGAGAGAAAATAAAGCCACAATGAGATACCATTTCACAATCATTAGTGTGTGCCACTAGAAAATGTAAAGTAACAAATGTTGAAAAGGATGTAGAAAAATAGAAACGCTCATTCATTGGTGCTGGCAATGTAAAATGCTGTAGTGGGTGTGACAGCCCAAGGCCTGGGTTTCCTTCTAAACATCACATAGCAGGCTTGCTTTATCCCAGGACAAAGGTCAAGAAAGTAAACAACTCCCCAGAGTGGGGAGAATGTAACTACAGTTGTAAAACAGTGCTGATTATACCTTAATCTTAAACACTAGTCTTAATAAAACATCAGATCTTTAGCCCCTTTAATGATTATACTAGAGACCTGATGTCCTGATACTATATAGACTGTCTTTCTCCTAAAATCATATACATATTACCTGCCTGCACTCCTATTCCTTGTGGAGCAGTATCCTTTGGGAAAGGCCACCCCTGGAGAATCTCTCCACTTTGTAAATTCCAATAAATCTATGTCCACTTCTGTGCCTGGAGTGTTTTTCCGTCTTGTGGCAGCACCAGCCCTCGCTGCTTGCCTGAAATTGGTCTGGGCCCAAACAGTGGGTGTGTAAGACAGTTTGGTGTTTCCTCAGAAAACTAAGTATAGAATTAACACATGATCCTGCAATACCCCTACTAGGTATATAGCCAAAATAATTGAAATTAGGGACTTAGAGAGATATTTGCACACTGATGTTCATAGTGGAATTATTAACCATTGTGTAAAGGTGGAAGGAACCCAAATGTCCATCAAGTGATGAGTGGATAAACACAATATGGTATATACATACAATGGATTCTTATTCAGCCATACAATGGAATGAAATCTGAAAAAACATGCATGAACCTTGAAGACATCTTGTGAAGTGAAATTAGCCAGGCACAAAAAATATTGGATGATCTCACTGATTTTAAATTATTAGATTAAGGAATCTCTTACAGTCAAACCTAGAATATAGATTAGCAGGGAATGGGGTGGTGATACGGAATAAGAAGTTAGCACTTAGTAAGTAGAGGGTTCCTACTAGGAAAGATGGAAATGTTTTGGCAATGGATGTTGGTGATGATAGCACAGTATCATTAATGTGATTAAAATCACTGAAATATGTATCTGAATAGTGGTTGAAATACAGAAATGTTAGGCTATATATATGGTAATAGAAAAAAGCTTTTAAAAATTCCATGAAATCACACCAACAGTAAACCCTGTTGACCTAACCATGGACTATAGCTAATAGTACAATTATAAAAATGTGCTTCCATCAATTGTAAAAAATGTTCCACACCAATGTAAGGTGTTATTAATAGCGTAGTACTTAGGAATCCTGTATTTTATCCATGACTTTTTCATAAACCCAAAACTTCCCCAATTAAAAAAGAAAAATTTAAGATATAATTCTCACACTATCTTTTAATTCTTTGAGCATGATTTCCTTTAGCTCATTGAACATATTTAGAACAGCTGATTTAATAACTTTGTCTCTTTCTTTTGCAGATTTTCTGTTGTAAAGTAGACTTTGTAAATAATAAAATGTGGACATTCTGGAATTTAGATCCCCCATTTGCTGTTTTATCTGTTGTTGATGTTGTTCTGAAGTTTTGCTGTTTTTTTAAAATTTTAATAGACTAATTCTATAAAATTTGAATTATTTGCCATGTATGGTCACTGATGTCTCTATTCAGTTAGCTTATTTTCAGCTAATGACTGGGCAGAGATTTTCCTAAATGCCTGGAACTAATAAGTGTTCCAGTCTTTGCTAAAGGGCTTGTGTGCATGTTTTGGTATGTCGTAACCATTCAGTCAGGCAGTCTACAACTCTGCCTTAGCCTCCATTCCTGATTGCTTAGAGCACCAAGGTAAGCACTCAGAGTCTTCTAGGGGCTTTACAGAGTATGCACTGAGCCACAGGTATGTACAGAGCTCTACAAATGCATACGGCCTTCTAGATTTCCATGATATTGTTTGAGCCCATCAGATTCTCTATGGCTATTTCACACTCCAACTTTTTCTTTTAAGGTTTTGGTTAGCTTATTATTGCCCCAACTGTTTTCCGCAGCCTCAAACATCCACGATCTTAAACAACTGCCTCTAATTCTTCCTACAAATGTCCTCAGGGAAAAGGATTTTCACATAATTCAGCTCAGAATTATGTCAAATAAAGAATGCCTTGTGATTGGAATCTTCCAGGGAACCACCATACTGGTTAATTCACAACAGTTCTTTACTAATGGGACTCCAACTTTGTTATGATATCTCTGGTAGGTGAAAAGCTGCAGGCTTTCATGATGATTGTGGGATGCTGGTTTTTAAGTCAAAAACAAAGCTGGGGAAGGGGGGATGGCATTGGGAGGTAAGATTAAGATGTCAGAAAGCTCATGGTATTTACAGAGATACAATTGTTTGTCTTGAACAAAGCCCTCCATCGCTGCATGACTTACGTTAATTTTCAGAATCCTGAAAAAGTTTATTGTGACAATTTTTCCATTTTTGTCATTGTTTTTATGGAGGAGAGAATTTTCGGAAGTCCTTACTCCACTGTTTTCACTGATGTCAAACCTCCGCTTAAGGTTGGAGAGTTCTCCATATATTCTAGATATGAGTCCCTTGTCCAATATGTGATTTGCAGATATTTCCTCCCAGACCTTAGCTTCTCTTTTCCTTCCCTTAGCAGTCTTTTGCACAGAACGTGTTCTTAATTTTGATTAAGTGCACTTTAAGAGTTATTTATTTTATGGATCATGCTTCTGGTATAATGTCTAGAAATCTTCACTTAGGTCTAGGGGTCAAAGATTTTCTTCTAAAAATGTATAGTGTTATATTTTATATTTAAAGATATTATACGTTAATTTTTATAGAAGCTCTTACATTTAGATCAAGGTTCATCGCTTTGTCTAAGGATGTCCAATTGCTCTGGGGCCGTTTGTTGAAAAGTTTCACTTTTCTTCCAATAATTTGTTTTGTGCTTCTGTCAAAATTAGTTGGTTGTACTTCTATGGGACCTTTCTCAGTTCTCTATTCTAGTCCATTGATCTATGTATTTACCAAGAAATCAGATAGAGTGTTTCTTTTTACTTCACTTTTCTTTTTCAAAATTATTTTTGCTACTATAGTGTCCATAAACAAATGAGTGAATAAACAAAATGTGGTATCTAATACAATGTAATACTATTTAGCCATAAAGTGACACTCTGATGCCTGCTAAAACATGGATGAAACCCGAAGACATCATGTTGAGTGAAATAAGCCAGACACAAAATGACAAATGCTGTAATAACTCACTGATTGGAGAGAATTAGAATAAGCAAATGCACGAAGTCAGAGATTAGAACCCAGTTTACCAGGGGCGGGAGTGGGGTTAGAGAATGAAGAGTTAATGCTAAATTGATACAGAACTTCTGTTTGGTTGATGGATAAATTTTAGTAATGGGTGGTGGTGATGGTAACATAATATTGTGAATACAATTAACACCATTGAATTATATATTTTAGTATGGTTAAAAGGGGAAATTTAGGTTCTCTCTCTCTCCCTCTCTCTCTCTCTCTCTATATATATATATATATATCTAGAATAAAAATTAATAAATAAAACCCTAAAACTGTACAACACAAAGAGTGAACCCTAATATTAACTATGGTCTATGCTCAATAGTATAATTACAATGATATTGTTTCATCAAGTGTGAAAAAGGTATTACAATAATGCCAATTGTCAATAGTAGGGAATACCACATGTGTGAGCTGGGTATATGGGAACAGTGTATTTTCTGCATGATGATTCTGTAAACCTACTTCTCTAATAAAAATCATGAATAAAATATTGGTTGGCCATAGATGTGTAGATGTATTTATGGACTCTCAATTGTATTCCATTGGTTCATAAATCTACTTTTATTTCTGTGTCTTTTTAACACATTTTGAAATCTGGAGATGTGAGACTCCCGAG
Organism: Tamandua tetradactyla; assembly: GCF_023851605.1. NCBI lineage: Eukaryota > Metazoa > Chordata > Mammalia > Pilosa > Myrmecophagidae > Tamandua > Tamandua tetradactyla. The sequence continues at coordinate 117,597,095 of NC_135353.1, forward strand.
TTCGTTCTTTCTCAAGATCATTTTGCCTACTTTGGACACCCTGCAGTTCCATATGAATTTGAGAACAGAGTTTTCCTTTGATGAAAAAAAGGCTGCTTGTGGTTTGATAGGGAATGCATTGAATCTGTAGATTCTTTTTGGTGCTAATGACATTTTGACAATATTTAGTCTTGCAATCTATGGACATAGGATGTCTTGCCATTTTTAAGGTCCTTTTAAACTTCTTTCCATAGCATTTTTTTGCTTGCATCAATATTTTTTTTAACTGATGAGAGTTTGCAATCAAAGCAGTTTGGGAACTACTGCTCTAGAGTTGAGGTTGGCAAACTACCGCCTGCAAAGTCAGCCTGCCACCTGTTTTTTCCCAGAGGTTAAATAATATATTTCCCTTATCTTGGTTAGCAGAATTTATTCTTAGAGCAGTTTTAGGGATACAGAAAAATTTGTCAGAGAAAACAGAGAATTCACATATGGCCCCTTTTCTCTCACAGTTTCCCTATTAATATTCTGCTTCAGCGTGGTACATTTGTTACAATTGATAACCCAATATTTATACATTAATTTACATTAGGATTCACCCTTCCTGTTATACACTTCCATGAGTTTTGACGAATGCATAATACAGTATCATATGGAATAATTTCACTACTCTAAAAATTCCCTGTGCTTCAGCGATTCATCCCTCACTCCTTCCAAACCCCTGGCAACCTCTGATATTTTATTAATTTTTTTTATTTTAGTAATATGTATACACTCTAAAATTTTCCTTTTTAGCCACAGTCTGATATACAGTTCAGTTGTGTTTATTACATTCACATAGCTGAATAGCTCACACCATCATCCATTCATGCAACTTTTCCATCATCCCTAACAGAAATTCTGTACCAATTTAGCCTTAACTCTCCTTTCTCTAGCCCTCCCCCGCCCCAGGTAACCTATGTTCTAGTTTCTGATTCTATGAATTGGTTTATTCTAACTGTTTGATATCAGTGAGACCACAAAACATTTGTCCTTCTGTGTCTGACATATTTTATTCAATATAAGGTCTTCAAGGTTCATCCATGTTGTCATATGCATCAGAACAGCATTCCTGTTCACAGCATCATAATATTCCAGTGCATGTACACACCATATTTGCTTATCCACTCTTGTGTTGATGGACACTTGAGCTGCTTCCATCTATTGGCAATTGTAAATAATGCTGCTCTGAACATCGAAGTACAAATACCTGTTACAGTCCCTGCTTTCGATTCTTATTAATATATACCCAGAAGTGGGATTGCCAAGACATATGATAATTCCATATTAAATGTTCTGAGGAACCATAAAACTGTTTTCCAAAGTGGCTGCACCATTTTACATTCCCACCAACGATGAATGAGTGTTCCTTTTTCTTCACATCCTCTCCAATGCTTATTATTGTTTTTAAAGATGCCATTCTACTTGGTGTAAAGTGGTATTTCACTGTGGTTTTGATTTGCGTTTCCCTGATGGCTAATGATGTTGAGCATCTTTTCATGTTTTTTTTCTGTCCATTTGCATATCTTCTTTGGATAAATGCGTGTTCACTTCATTTGACCATTTTATGATTAGGTTGTCTTTTTACTGTTGAGTTGTAGGATTTCTCCATAGATTCTGGAAATGATATACTTTTCAGATATGTCATTTCCAAATATTTTCTCCCCTTCTGAAGGCTATCTTTTTAATGAAGTCCTCTGATGCACAAAAGCCCTTAATGATAATGACGTCCTGTTTATCCATCTTTTGTTGCTTGTGCTTTTCTTTGTAAAGTCTAAGAAACCACTGCCTAACACAATGTCCTGAAGATACATCTAGGAGTATTATAGTCACGGTTGTTATATTAGGTCTTTGACCCATTTTGGGTTAATTTTTGTCTAAGGAGTGCAGTAGAAGTCCCCCTTCATTCTTCTGTATGTGGATATCAAGATGTCCCAGCACCATTTGGTGAAGAGACTATTTTTCCCCCATTAAGTAGACCTGGCACATCATAGATGTAAAGGTCTATTTCTGAATTCTCAATTTGATTCCATTGGCCTGTATATCTATTTTTATGCCAATATCATGCTGTTTTGACCACTGTAGCTTTGCAATAAGTTCTAAAGTCAGGAAGTGTGAGACCTCCACCTTTTGCTCTTTTTCAAGATTATTTTCACTCTTCTACAGCCCTTAACCCTGCAAATAAATGGTATATTTGGCTTTTCCATTTCTGCATTTAATCTGTAAATTGGTTTAGGTAGAACTGGGAATATCCCCTCTTCCAATCCATGGACACAGATTGTGCTTCCATTCATTTAGATATTCTTTTATTTCTCTCAACAAAATTTTCTAGTTTTCCACATACAAGCCCTTTATATCCTTGGTTAAATTTATTCTTGGACATTTTACTTCTGCAGCTGAGGTTGTAAATGGATTTTTTTGTTCTTGATTTCACCCTCAGCTTGCTCATGACTAGTTGTATAGAAACACTCCCGAATTTTGTGTCCTGAACTTGTACTCCACCACTTTGCTGAATCCCTTTATTAGCTATAGAGGCTTGGCTATAGTTTTGGGGGGACTTTCTATATATATGATCGTGTCAGTAGTGAAAGATTTACTTTTTCCTTTACAATTTGGATGCCTTTTATATTTCTTGCCTAATTATTCTGGCTAGAACTTCCAGTATAGTGTTGAGTAACACTGGTGGCAGTGGACATTCTCTTCGCCTTTCATATCTTAGAGGGAAAGCTTTCAGTCTTTCATCAAGTACAATGCTAACTGTGGGTGTTTTGTGTGTGCCCTTTATTATGTTAAGCAAGTTTCCATCTATTGTTAGTGTTAAGTGTTCTCATCAAGAAAGATGCTGGATTTCCTCAATTGCCTTTTCTGTGTCAATTTAAATGACCATATGGTTTTCCCTTCATTTTGTTAATGTGTTGTATTACATTAATTGATTTTCATACCTTGAACCACCCTCGTATACCTGGGATAAATCCCACTTGATGTTTTTGGTGATTAAACAGCACCCTGACTAATACAATCATGGTGTATCATTCTTTTAATGTGCTACCAGATTCACTTTGCTAGTATTTTGTTAAGGAATTTTATATCTATATTCAAAAGGAATATTGGTCTCTAATTTTCTTTTTCTTGTCTGGCTTTGGTATTAGGGTGATTTTGGCCTTATAGACTTAGTTAGGCTGTGTTCCCTCTTTGTCAAATTTTTGGAAGCGTTTGAGCAGGATTGTTATTCATTCTTTTTTGATTGTTTGGTAGAATTCCCCTTTGAAGCCATCTGGTCCTGGGCTTTCCTTTGTTCAGAGGTTCTGATTACCAATTCCTTCTCTTTATTTGTAATTAGTCTGTTGAATTCTTCTACTTCTTCTAGAATTGTTGTAGTTTTTTGGTGTGTATTTCCAGGAAATTGTCCATTCATCTAGGTTGTATAATTTGTTGGCATTCATTTCTTCAGAGTATCCTCTCAGGACTCTTTTTAATTCTGTGGGGCCTAATGTCTCTCTTCTCATTTCTGATTTTGAAATTAGTGTTCCCTCTTTTTTTCCTTTGTCATTCTAGCTAAAATTTTGTGAATTTTTTGATCTACCAAAGAATGACCTTTAGGTTTAGTTAATGCGCTGTATTATTTTTTCTTCTCTCCTTCATTGATTTCTGCTTTAATCTTTATTATTTTGTTCCTTATGCTTGGTTGGGGTTTGGTTTGCTGTTCGTTTTATATTTACTCCAGGTTAACAGTCACATCTTTTATTTGAGCTCCTACTTTTCTAATATAAGCATTTGGGATTATACATTTTCCTCTGAGTAAGGCCTTTGCTGTGTCCCATAGTTTTGATATGTTGTGTTCTCATTTTCAATCATCTCAAGATATTTACTGATCTCCTTTGTGAATCCTTCTTTGAACCCATTAATTGTTTAAGAGTTTGTTGTTTAACTTCCATATATGTGTGGATTTTCTGTTCCACCCCCTGTGATTGATTTCCAGCTTCACTCCATTGTGGTCAGAGAATATGCTTTGTATAATTTCAATCTTTGACAATTTATTGACACTTGTTTTGTGACCTAACATGTAGTCTATCCTGGAGGATGACACATGTGTACTTGAGGAGAATGTGTATCCTACTACTTTGGGGTGCAATGTTAAGCATATATCTGTTAAGTCTAGTCCATTTATGATATTATTCAAGATATTTGATTCCTTATTGATCTTCTGTCTAGATGTTCTATTTATTGATGGAAGTGGTATATTGACGTCTCCAAGTACTATTGTAGCGGTATCTATCTCTCAGTTTTGTTTTTTCTTTATTTAACTCATGTATTTTGGGACACTCTGCATAAATATTTATGATTATTATTTCTTCTTGATGGATTTACCCTTTCATTAATATATAGTCTCCTTATTTGTCTCCTGTAGCAGCTTTTGACTTAAAGCCTATTTTGTCCAGTATTGGCATAGCTACCCAATGGTAATAATAATTGGATAACAATAATGGATTATTATTTTTTATTCTTTCACTTTCAGCCTATTTGTGTCTTTGGGTTTAAGGTGAGTCTCTTGTAAGCAATATATAGTTGGATGGTGCTTTTTAATCCATTCAGACAATCTGTGGTTTTTTGGTTTTCTTTTTGAGCGCATGGTCCGGGAATCGAACCTGGGTCTCCCGCAAGGAAGGCGAACATTCTACCAAGCTGAGTCTTTTGATTGGGTGTTTTAATCCATTAACATCAGTGTTATTACTTTAAAGGTAGTGTTTACTTCAGCCATTTTATCTTTTTTTATGTCAGATTTTTATCACCTCTTTTCTTTTATTTCAGCCTCTTTTTCTGTATAATTTATCTTTGTAAGGTATCCACTGATACTCTTTCTCATTTCTGTTTCTTTATATTTAAAAATGCTTTCTTTGTGGTTACCCTGGGGTTTGTATTACATAACTTAATTCTATAACCTACCAATTTGAAAAGATACCAACTTAGTTTAGATAGCATACATATTTTCTGCTCCCATATCCATGTGCTGTTTTTGTCCCACATTATCTCTTTATTAGAGATACTACTCATTTATACGATCTAGGAGATTTGCTTTGGAGTTTTCAGTATTTTAGGCATATAGGATCATGTCATCTGCAAATAGGGAGAGGTTTACACCTTCCTTTCCAATTTTGATGCCTTTAATTCTTTTTCTTGCCAAACTGCTTTGGCAAGAAATTCCAATACGATTGTATTAGTCAGGGTTCTCTAGAGGAACAGAACCAACCAGCAATATCTGAAAATATGCTATTTATAATGGTGTCTCATGCAACCATGGGAATGGAAGAGTCCAAAATCAATAGGGCAGGCTGTGAAGCTGGCAGCTCTGTTGAGGGGTCTCAGCAAACTCCACAGGAGAGGCACACTGGCTGAAGAAACAGTGAAAAGTCTCTCTTCTTCCATAAAGGCCTAAGAAGGGTGCACAGGTGGCTCAGTGGTAGAATGCTCGCCTTCCATGCGGGAGATCTGGGTTTGATTCCTGGACCATGCACTTAAAAAAAGAGTCCTCAACTAATTGGATTATTTCCATCATGGGAGACATGACCTTGGTTGATCACAGCTGCAATCCACTGACTGATGATTTAATAATCCAGCCTTCCGGTTCATCAACCAGCCATGAAATATCTGTGCAGGAAGGGTTAGGCCGGTGCTTGCCTGAGCAGACAAATGGGCATCAACATCTGGCCGAGTTAACACCAGAACCTAACCATCACAGTCCACCCCTTGTGAACTTGGCAGCTATACACGTCACCTTGAAACATGCCTAATTTCTAAATAGAACACAATAACAGACATCTGTTTCACCTAACAATACTCAACTATCCCGTGTAGAAGTGGAAACACACTACCTCTCTACAGAATAGGGTGCAACTCCCTTGTTAACATTCACTCTTCAAACTTCATATCCTATAACTTAAATACTATAACATGAACAGTACAACTTATGCCATATGATAAGAGGAAAACAAGGTATTTGCTTCATGTACAAATACAAACATACTTATAACAAAACAGGGAGGAAATATTCATACCATCACAGTCCTCATTTCTGTAACTTTCATGTGGTCATAGTCCATATTTATCACGATCTTCTTCCACTACCTATTCCATGTTCCCTTTACTCTCACTAAGCACTTCAGTTCTTTGCCTGGTGGGTGATCCAAACCTTTATTCCTAAATTTTCTGGGCCACTGGTAGTCCTGTCTAGATAGGGTTCTTGCAGTTTGCCTTTGACACAGGGCATGGTAGTACTAAGAGATGCCCTAGCGGATCTCCTGTATTCCAAGAAAACTCTTATTTATCTCCACTGTGTAGTTGCAGTCCTATTTCCCTTTGATAGTCGGGATCAATCATCCCAGACGGTAAGGTATCCCCTTTCATGCCTGTTGATTCAGAGGCATGAGAAGTCCAAAGTGGCCAGGTGGCAGTCTTAACCTCCAGTTCAATGGAATCATTGTTGTGTCTCCTGGTATGAGCACTCCTCCTTTTGGAACTAAGACCTGTAGACCAGCAGAGCTTAAGGTTTCAGGGACAGGGAGCAAAAATTTTTCTAGTGAATCACTAGAGGTGATAGTGAGTGGTGCCACCCCCATTTCCACCCCTTGGTTCCTGGACCCAGGAATCCTGGCTACGGGAGAAATAGCACCACACAGTGGATGATGATTCAGAGCATACACAGCCTCCTGGAGAACACTGCCCCAGCCCTACACGGTATTGCCACCTATTTGGAACAATAATTGGATCTTCAAAAGGCTATTCCACCATTCTATCAGTCGAGCGGTCTCTGGATGATGGGGAAAATGGCAAGCCAGAGAATTCCATGAGCATGTGCCGATTCCTGCACTTCATTTGTGGTGAAGTGGGTTCCTTGATCATAAGCAATGCTGTGTGGAGTATCATGATGGTGGAGAAAGCATTCTGTAAGTCCTTGGATGGTAGTTTTGGCAGAAGCATTGTCTGCAGGGAAGGCAAACCCATATCCAGAGTATGTATCTATTCAAGTTAGAACAAATTGCTGTCCCTTCCATGATAGAAGAGGGCCAGTGTAATCAACTTGCAACCAAGTAGCAGGCTGATCACCTCGGGGAATGGGGCCATATTGGGGACAGAGTGCGGGTCTCTGCTGCTGGCAGATTGGGCACTCAGCAGTAGCCGTACCCAGGTTTGACTTGGTGAGTGGAAGTCCATGTTGCTGAACCCATATATAACCTCCATCCCTACCACCACGCCCACTTTGTTCATGAGCCAATTGGGCAATGGCATGAGTGGCTGGAGAAAGACGATGATCTCGAGCAACAGCATGAGTCATCTTAGCAACCTGATTATTAAAACCTCCCTTGGCTGAAGTCACCCTCTGGTGAATATTCACATTGGACACAAATATCTTCATGTTCTTTGCCCACTCAGAAAGTCTATCCACATACCTATTCCCCAGACCTCTTTATCACCAATTTCTCAATCATGCTTCTTCCAAGTCCATGACCACCCAGCCAGACAGCCCATGAGTAACAGTCCATGAGTGAATATACAAATGCACCTCTGGTCAGTTCTCCTTCCAAGTGAAATGAACAACCAGGTGCACTGCTCAAAGTTTCACCCACTGAGAGGATGTCTCCTCACCACTGTCCTTTAAGGACAACCCAGAAAGAAGTTGTAGTGCTCTAGCTGACCACTTCCAGATGGTACCTGTAGATTGCACAGAACCATCTGTAAACCAGGCCCACGTTTTCTGTTCCTCAGTCAACTGACTGTAAGGAACTCCCCAAAAGGCCATAGCCCCTGTCCGTGAAAAGGAAGATAATGTGACAGGACTGGGGACCATGGGCATTTGGGCCACTTCCTATAGTAACTTACTTGTGATTTTAGGATCTGCTTGAGCCCTATCTACAATATACCATTTCCATTTTATGATGGAGTTCTGCTGTGCATGCCTAATTTTATGGCTCATGATAGGCAACTCAGGTCTCATGGTAACTTGGTGGCCCATGGTTAAGTATTCAGTCTCTACTAAGGCCCAGTAGCAGGCTAAAAGCTTTTTTCTCAAAATGAGAGTAATTATCTGCTGTGGATAGTAAGGTTTACTACAAAATCTTATGCGTCTGTGTTGTGATTCTCCAAAGGTTCCAGACAGCATGTCTATTTGCCAGTGACACTTCCACCACTATTGTATCTGCTGAGTCATATGGCCCAAGTGGCAGAGCAGCTCACACAGCAGCCTGGTACTGTCACAGAGCCTCCTCTAGTTCTGGAGGAACTATTCAAAACTAGCAGCTTTTCTAGTCATTCAGTAAATGGGCCAGAGTAGTTCATCCAAATGAGGAATATATTGTCTCCAAAATCCAAAGAGGCCAACTAGGCATTGTGCCTCTTTTTTGGTCATAGGAGGGGCCAGATACAACAGCTGATCCTTCATCTTAGAAGGGATATCTTGCCATGCCCCACACCAATGGATACATAGACATTTCACTGAGGTGGAGGGCCTTTGTATTTTTGTTGGATTTATCTCCCATCCCCTTACACACAAATGGCTTACCAATAAGTAGAGTAGTTGCTACTTCTTATTCACTAGGTCCAATCAACATATATCATCAATATAATGGGCCAGTGTGATGTCTTGTGGGAAGGAGAAACAAGATTATGACATAGGACAGAAGAGTTGATATAACCCTGAGTCCAGACAGTGAAGGTATACTGCTGTCTTTGCCAGCTGAATGCAAACTGTTTCTGATGGTCCTTACTGACAGCTATTGAGAAAAAAGCATTTGCCAGATCAATAGTTGCATATTAGGCACCAGGGGATATGTTGATGTGCTCAAGCAATACCACATCCAGAACAGCAGCTGCAATTGGAGTCACCACCTGGTTAAGTTTATGATAATCCACTGTCATCCTCCAAGACCCATCTGTTTTCTGCACAGGTCAAATAGGAGACTTCACTGGGAATGTGGTGGGAATCACCATCCCTGCATCCTTTAAGTCTTTAAGAGTGGCACTAATCTCTGCAATCCCACCAGGAATCTAGTATTGCTTCTGATTCACCATTTTGCTCGTTTGGGGCCATTCTAGTAACTTTCACTTGGCCTTTCCTACCAAAATAGTCCTCACTCCATGAGTCAGAGGACCAATGTGGAGATTCTGCCAGTTGCTGTGTATGTCAATGTATTCCAAAACTCAGGAAATGACCACAGAATGCATCTGGGGATCCAAGGGACCCACCGTGAGATGGATGTGAGCTCAAATTCAGCGAGTCACCTGACCTCCATAAGCCCCTACTCTGACCGGTGGACCAGAGTGATATTTTAGGTCTCCTGGAATTAGTATCATTTCTGAGCCAGTATCTAATAATCCACCAAATATCTGATCATTTCCTTTTCCCCTGTGTGCAGTCACCCAAGTAAAAGGCCATAGGTTTTCTTCGGAAAGGCTGGGAGGAAGGTTAACAGTGTGAATTTTGGGCAGTGTGAAAGGGTCATTCCCCAAGGTTACGTGTACCCTGCTCCACCCCCCCAATTCAAGATGCTCTGAGTCTGTAAACTCTCTGAAGGCTGGGGAATCGATTCAGGGGCTGTGACTCTCTGTTTTGTTCGGTTGTTTTTTTTCATGTATGCTGTATGGCCAGGGTCACATTTTATTCTTTTTCCATGTATTCCATCATTGCAGCACCGTTTGTTGAATTTTTGTATGTTTCTTTTCTTTCTTTGTTTGCTTGTTTGTTTGTTTTTTGGGGGGAAGTGCACGGGAAATGAACCCAGGTTCCCCACATGGCAGGTGAGAATTCTACGACTGAACTACCCTTGCACCCCGACTCTATGTTTTTGTAATCCAAGTTAGAGTTCTGTTCAGTTGACCTAGAATTTTTCTGCTTATACAGCTCAAATAAGAATTTAGTAGACTGTCTACTTACTTCTAGGCAAAATGATCTACTAGCCAATGCCACAAGTCTCTGCAAGTCAGATTATTTTGACTGCTTCTTTGAGTCTGCTCTTCATTATGATGGCCATGCCCACCTTATCTATGATTAATTGTCACCATATGGCTTCTGCCAACTTGGGATCCCATTATCCCCGTTATGTTTAAGGATTCCAGCTAGTGACAGCAGTTCCCACAGTAATATCTGACTTACAGAGAAGGGAAACTACAGAGATCCTCAGGGATGAAGGTTGAGCTACAACATTGAATGCTTAGTGGGCCCATATCAATAAATTCAGCCTGATCCAACTTTATATTTCTTCCACCATTATCCCACACCCTTAATATCCATTCCCACACATTTCCCCTGATTTCTATCTATATGGATTGGAAAACTCATGCAGTTCTTTTGGAGTATAACATACCTCCTTGCAGGTCACACTTTGTACCTCACCTTTTGGGGCATGTTGGGACTTTAGTCTAGGTATAGGTCTTGAAGAAAAGAGAAGTTGTGGGGGTAGGTCATGAAAAGAAATAGGAGTGTCTTTCAAACCAATTACCCCAGGACATTCTGTTGTAGTTTCATCTGGTGAAACAGGATTAAAAGAATCAACTTTTGATTTTATTGATACTTCTCTGTTTCATTTGTCTGCACTCTAATCTTTATTATTTCCTTCATTCTGCTTGCTTTGTGTTTACTTTGCTCTTCTTTTTCTAACGCACAGATGCTTAGAGAGGAAATCACTGGCATCAAGAGCTGGAAGCAACGGAACTGGGAACAAGGACCAACAGATGCCAGCCACATGCTTTCCTATGTGACAGACATTGGCCTTTCTTGAGTCAAGGTGTCCTTTCCTGGATGCCTTAGTTTGGACATTTTTCTTGCCTTAGAACTGTAAACTTGTAATACAATAAATTCCCTTTATAAAAGCCATTCGTTTCTGGTATATTGCACTTCAGCAGGTTTAACAAACGGAAACAGGTATATACATAAAATATTTGAAAAGAGGGATTCAAACAGATACATTTACCCAGATGTTTATAGCAATGTTATTCACAATTGCTAATAGGTAGAAACAACTAGAGTGTCAATAAGATATGAATTCTTAATATATGATACATACATACAATGTAACATTGCTCAGCTGTAAAAAGGAATAATGTTGATATGTTACAACATGGATGAACTTTGAAAACTGTTTGTCGAGTGAAATTAGCCAGACACAAAATGACAAATATTATATTATTCTACTTATATGAAATTTCTAGAATAAGTCAATTCCTATAGACTGATTGTAGATTAGAGCTTCCAGAGGGTGGGGATTAGGTCATGGGACATTACTGCTTAATTGGTACAGAGTTTTTGTTTTGTGTGATGAAAATGTTATGGTAATGGATGGTGGTAATGGTAGCACAGTATTTTAGCTGTAGTTAATGCCAATAATTGTACAGTAAAAAAAAGTTAAAATGGCAAATTTTATGTTATATAAGTTTCTACAATAAAATAAAAAGAAAAAATAGTACAACTTTGTCCTTGCTCTCTGTGGTGGCTTAAAGCTAGTATGTACTCCTGAAAAGGCCGTGTTCTTTCAATCCATTCCTATTGGTGCAGACCTCCTGTGGTTGGGACCTTTTGATTAGGCTATTTCAATGGAGGAGTTGTCCCAAGGTGGGTCTTAATCTTTTTACTGGAGTCACTTAATAAGAGATGAAATACAGAGAGCTCAGAAAAGCCCCAGAGAAGCTGAGAGATGAAATTAAGGAAAGCTCATAGAAGCTTTCGCAATGTGTCTGTGTGATTGTGAAAACCTTGTCTGAGGCTCCTTTTATCTACCTTATTGACAGATGAGTAAAACATATGGATTAAAAATAAATAAATAATAGGGGGACAAATGTTAAAATACATTTAGTAGATTGAAATGCTAGTGATCAATGAAAGGGGGGTAAGGGGTATGGTATGTATGAATTTTTTTCTGTTGTTTTTTTGTTTCTTTTTCTGAATTGATGCAGATGTTCTAAGAAATGATCATGATGATGGATATACAACCATGTGATGATATTGTGAATTACTGATTATATGTAGAATGGAATGATCATATTGTAAGAATATTTGTGTTTTTATGCTGGTATGTTTAATAAATAAAATAAAATAAAATAAAGAAAACCTCATAGAGAAAATCTCCAGAGAATCTAAGAGGGGACCCACAGAAACTGAGAGAAGAAGCCACTAGAACCAGAAGCTGAAAGCAATGAAACCAGGGAGCAAAGGACCAGAAGATGCTGGCCATGTGCCTTTCCATGTGATTGAGGTGTCCCAGATGCCAGCAGCTTTTCTTCAGAGTCTAGGATTGTCCTGCTGATTCCTTGAGTTGGACGGTTCCATGGCCTAAGAACTGTAAATTGTAAGTTAACAAGTCCCCATTGCAAAAGCCAACCCATTTCTGGTATATTGCATCTGGGCACCTCTAGCAAATTGGAACACTCTTGGTCTAGGGGAATCCAGCCAGTATGCTGTGAATGTACTCTAGCAGGCCTGTGGAGAAACCCAGCTGTCAAGGAACTTATGCCTATTATAATAGCCAAGAAGGAACATAGATCTTCTATTAATAGCCATGTGAATGAACCATCTTGTACTAGGAACCTTTGGCTTCAATCAAGTCTTCCTATTATTGCAGCCCTTGCCAGCATCTTGAGTGCAACCATATGGAAGACCCTGAGATAAAACCTCACAGTTAAGTTACTTCTGGATTCCTGATCCAGAAACTATAAGAGAATAAATGTTATTTGTTCAAGCCACTAAAAAGAAAATATATGGACAGGAAGTGAATTCACTCCATCTTGTGTAAAATAAGCCTGATTCTAATCAAGTCGCCCTAAGAAAGTCATATAAAAAGTATTATGGGGGAACTAGGAACCAGGACCTTTTCTGAGTGTATCCCAAACACCCCGATGCTCACCTGCTATCTCCATGTCGGTCTCGCACAACTGCTGGCCAATCATTCTACCAGGACTGAATTTCTGCATCCTCTCCTGTTGCATCCCCCCACCCTATGCTATGTGGGGTGTTGTGGTGGTTTGCCAGGAAGAACTGAAAATGTAATTCCTGTCTTTGGAAGTGAGCATTTAACACAGAGGTCTGATACCCATAGATGTGTCAGAAAGCATTAAATTGATCCCCTGTGTGGTACAGGTTGCCATGAGATGAGAGGAGTAAAAAGGATCAGGGTTGGAGCAAGTGGATGTGGAGGGCTTGCTGGGGGAGGTGTAGAGTTAACCATGGTTTGCAAAAACCCATGGAGAATGGGTGTGTGACCTTCATCACGTGTAATTGAGGGGACCACCCTTCCCTACTCCTACCCCAATCCTCCACCTCTTTGTTACACACCCATGGGTGATCCCTGAGATAGAGGCTGCTTTTTGCCAAGGAGAGATAACACCATTTTCTGATTTCTTAATCAGAACGTACACCACATTCAGCAACACAAACTTCTAGCCTGTAAGTTGAGCTGAAGCTACAGCTGAGTCTCCAAACAGCTGCATGTCATCTTTGTAGATATAATGAACCTGGTAATGGGACCCTAAGGACTCTTACTCATTTTGATATGGAATTTCTTAAGGCAACATAAATAACAATAATTTAAAAAATGAAGGAGGAAAAGAAGGAGGAGAAGAGGAAGAAATTAATATCACCGAGTACTTATATCTAGTTCATCACTTAGTACATGCCAGGCACACTTTAATAACTTGATTTGTTTAATTTCACAACACCCTCATGAGACATTTCCTATGATAATCCTCACTTCTATAGCAGTGACTCTGAAGGCCAGAGTCGGACTCCAAATCCCATAAAAAATAAAAACTTAGCTGTGCTGCATGCCTATTATGCTAGATGCCTCTGTAACATTGTCAAGCCTGAGAGAAGGCCAGGGCTCTGAATTCTACCTGAATTTACTATCCGTGGAATGGTTGTCACCATCAAGGAGCTTGCACTGAAATATCTCAGGCTTCCTTTCTATTGTTCCAATTAACACAAAGACTTTTGTCCTGGTAAAGTGACCTATGCGGAAACTGCCCATCATGTCTCAGTCCATCCACCCATCCATTCATGCATGAAATCATGATTCTATCAATCTACGCATTCCAGAACTGTGCTTTGGATGCCTCAATAGGCTTTGAACTGAATTGCAGCCCATACCCAATTAAGCTTCAGCAACATCCTGTGACGCAGATTCATCTAAAAGGACCTTCTTTCTGATTTCATAACTTTGATCTTTTGTCGTTTCCTCTGGGCCCACATGCCTCCTCTTGACATTCTGTGACATATTTATCATCAGCTTACAAACAAAAGTTTTCATAGGCAACCATGTTTTTATGCATCTTTCCCACTAGCATATCTCTGGGATTATCCCTGCTGATCAACATGAAAACATTAGGAAATAATCGATTAACTTAATTACTATATATTCGTTTGAATAGTGCTTCTCAATTCATTTGCATCACGGGGCAGGAATCTTAAAGTCTTGTTCAAAAAGTAAAATTTGGGTAAAATGTTCATATTTGGTTAAGATTCCCTCTGTCTTTACGACTATCTATATATTTCTTCACTTGACTTATCACTGGGTAAATTTTCGGATCAATTTATCTGAAGAGAGGATACATCTGTTTTTTTTTTAAATGTTCTTTTGCTACTATAAATGAAGAGTAGTGTGTTCAACTGCCCTCCTGCTCTGATGTTCAAGTGCTATCATTTCAGCATCTGCTGAACTCCAGAGCTGCCCCAAAATATAACAGAATCAGAGATTTCAGATGTACAATATTATGGTTGTTTAAAAGAAATATGGCTGCACCTTCTTTCAAGTGAAACTTGTTTAGAGTTTTCTCTAAATAAATAATTATAGACATGGCTCTAAACATAATGCAGATGTCAAAATAAACCTTGAAAAAATGGGTAGGAAGGTGCACAGGTGGTTCAGTGGTAGAATTAGCTTGCCTTTCACACGAGAGACCCAGGTTTGATTTCTGGACCATGCACCCCCCCCCCCACCCAAAATGGGTAGGAAATAATTTTTAAAAGGTAAGTAGTGCCTCCCCATGTTTCATGATTGACCCCTTCCTACACTCCCACCTTATGGCTTGCTCTCCCCCCACCATGTACCTTTTGCTCCCACTTGCTGTGATCCTCTGGGCTGGAATGAGTATACATGTGTAAAGTAAACTTGTTTGTGCATGCACAAGGATTCTTGAAAAGAACATATATGTTATGAGTCACAATTCCATGCCTCTGAATGGATTCATGTAATACATCCTCTGTGAAAGGTTTCACTTGTTTGTTTTTCTTTTGAGTCACATGGACTCAACTTCAGCTTCCCTGGTGTTTTAGCTTGTTAAAGTTGCTGGAATGCAATATACCAGAATGGAATACCTTTTTGAAAGGGAATTTATTTCAATGGTAGAATGCTCGCTTTCCATGTAGGAGACCCGGGTTCGATTCCCAGACCATGCACCAAAAAAAAGTAAAAGGGAATTTATTAAGTTGCAAGTTTACAGTTCTACGTCCATGAACATGTCCAAATTAAGGCACCAAGAGGAGGTGACCTTCACTCAAGAAAGGGTGATGCTGTCTGGAACACCTCTGCCAGCCGGGAAGGCACATGGCAACGTCTAACTAGCTTTCTCTTCTTGTTTCATAAGGCTTCACCAGGGGCATTTTCCTGCTTCATCTCCAAAGGTTCCTGGCTGTGAGGGCCCTGAAGGCTTTTTTCCAATATGACCCCTCTTAAACGATTCCCCACCTTGAATGGAGATACATCTCCATGGAAACTGCCTAATAAAATGTCCCACCCACAACTGGGTGTGTCACATCTCCATGGAAAGAACTTAATCAAAAAATCCCATTCAACAATATTGAATGAGGATTAAAGAACATGGCTCTTCTGGGATGCACAACAATTTCAAACCAGCACACCTGGTAACCAACTTCGGATCCCTCAGCATCTGGTCACGAAAAGAAAAAGAGAAGGAGAGGCAAGTTTCCTCATCTTCTCTGGGCTTTTCTGTTGGGTGGCTGCCTGTGCAGTGAACTGGTGGGGATGAGGAGAAGGATGGTTACCAAGATCGCAGAATTCCAGACCCCTTTCTAGCACTTACACCCTTCCTCCTTCTGCTTGCATGGGTCTCCCTTGAGAAAAGGAACGTACTTTGGCTGAGAGTGAGGGGGTAGGTGTATGGTAGATGGTTTGAGAAGAAAGGTGAAATTCTGGGATCCCCTCAGAAGGGACTGGAACAGGGGCCAGGGTCGCGAAGAAATTTTGCTGTACAGCACCGGAATCCCAGGAGACAATGTAGCCTACGAAAGGATAGTGGCTCTAAAATGTGGTTCTGTGAGTTTTTCCAGTAGTACAAACTACTAGAATCATTTCTGAAGCCAACCAGGTAGTAGATTCTGTACTGTTAAATGTTAATGAAGCCTGGCATCTCTTGTGGAGGGCAATGATGGTGCTTGAGGAGACCTTGCTCACCTCAAGGACAGCTCTCTTCATCTATTCCACTCGGTCTGTCTGGCTCGCTTTTCTTTCTCATCTCTGTTTTGGGGGTTCTTTAAAAGATGTTGCTCTAGTTTGCTAACTGCCAGAATGCAATATACCAGAAATGGAATGGCTTTTAAAAGGGGCAATTCACTGAGTTGCGAATTTACAGTTCTAAGGCCATGAAAATATCCCAATTAAAGCAAGTCTATAAAAATGTCCAAATGAAGGCACCAACAAGAGGTTACCTGCACTCAATAAAGTCCAGGGTTTCTCTCTCAACTGGAAAGGCACATGGCGAACACACGGTGATGCCTGCTGGCTTTCTCTTCAGGCTTCTTGTTTCATGAAGATCCCCTGGGAATGTCTCTCCTTGTGGCTCTCACCATTCTGAAGCTTTCTCCAAAATGCTTCCTCTTTTAAAGGATTCCAGCAAACTAATCAAGACCCACCTGGAATGGGTGGAGTCCCAACTCCATGGACGCTATCTAATCAAAAGTTACCACCCACGATTGGGTGGGTCACATCTCCATGGGAACAATCAAACATCTCCCAGCCAGCAATACTGAATGAGGATTAAAGGACCTGGCTTTTCTGGGGGTCCACCACAGATTCAAACTGGCACAGATGTCCTGGGTTAAAGGAAAAGAGGAGGCAAGGACACCACCCCCTCCACTCCCCTGCTAACAGAGACGGATCAGACAGTGGACAGAGGAGCAGCCAGTAGAAATGTTGTGCTGAGATCAAGGTCCTCTTGTGTTCATAGGACAGTATGGACGGAGTATTTATTCTCTCTGATTCATCGGATTTCATCTTGAGTGCCCACCCTCTGGACTGGGTAGTAATAGGGCAGAAACATTGGCTTTCTGTCGAGTCTGCTAAGTGTCTGATGTAATCCTTTGGTCCATTTGGATAAATGCTCAACCTGTTTCCACCTCCCTTCTCCTGTCCGTGATGGAGAAGGGTTACAAGTCCTCATGGTGGTGTGGGCAGGGGATCTCTGACCTACTCATGTTGCTGCCAGTGTCCTTGGTGGTTTCTGTGGAAAGGATGACTCGGAGCTCCAGGTCCTGCTGGTGATACGGCCCTCCCCTGCCTATGTCTATGGCTGGTGTAACGGGCATTTTTGTCTCTCTCATCTTGTTCCCGGTCCCATGCTCCTTGGTTGGCTCAGCCTCAGCTCATCTCTGCTGGTACCTGCAGAACCCTCTAAATCTGGGTTTCATCCTCCATCCTGCCCCTTGACAGGGCTGTCTACTTAGCGAGAGGGTCACCTAGTCACTTGACTGGTTGGGCTTTTTTCATGGTAGAATTCCTGGCTCTGGACTCTGCTATGGTCCACATGCCCCTCTAAGGGAATGCAGCTCCCAAGAGTCTCACCTATACCAGAGCAGGAACCAAAATCAGCTCCCAAAAGCTTAATTTCTAAACTGCCGCCGTCCCTCTGCCCAAGGGGGCTCTCAGGTATCTTGCAAAGTAAATTCCTCCAACTTACAAATGTGAATGGGGCAAACCTCCTTTACTTGGCGCACCCCTCCACTTCGCTGACATACATCCTTGTCTAAGATGAGGCCCAGAGAGAGGATAATGAGACGTCTTACCTCTGTTTGTCACCGCCTCTCTGACTCTTTCATTTGACTTCTTTTTCTTGTCAACCTAAGGATTCCCATTGTATACCCAGGTAAAAAGGGCAGACTTCGGAACTTATACTTTCTGGGGAACAACAGGAGAATATGCTGTGATTTAATTCCTCTCTGCCCCACCCAACAAAAGAAAAAGAGCTATAAAGAAGGGATTGTTCAAATGTGCCAACGGTGCCTGAGAAGTTGACTAAGAGGAGCACAGAGAAGTGTGTTAGATGAGGCAATATGGATATTACTGGTGGCCATGACAAGAGCAGTGTTTCGGTTTGCTAAAGCTGCCAGAATGCAGCATACCAGAAATGGACTGGCTTTTACAAGGGGGATTTAATAACTTACAAGTTACAATTTTTAGGCCATGAAAATGTCCAAACAAGGCATCCAGAGAAAGATACCTTGAGTCTGAAGAAAGGCCGATGGCATGTGGTGTTCCCTTGTCACATGGGAAGGCACATGGCGATGTCTGCTGGCCCTTCTCTCCTGGGTTGGTTTCAAAATGGCTCACTCTATTCCCGTGGGTCTTTCTGGCTTCTCTTGGGGCGTTTTCTTTCTCTGCTCTCTCTATAGGAACTCTCTTAAAGGACTCCAGTCAAGGATTAAGACCCATCTTGAATTGGGTGGGTCACATCTCCATGGAAACAGCATAATCAAAAGGTCCCAGGTGGGCAACGGTGGTTCAGTGGCAGAGTTCTTGCCTGCCAAAAAGTCCCCCCAACAATGGGTCTGCACCCACAAGAACGGATTAAAAGAACATAGTCTTTCCTGGGGTACATAACAGAATCAAACTAACACAAGCAGTTTCTGTGGAGAGGTGGGGACAGAAGATGAAGGGTTGAGGAGGGAATATTCTCAGGGTAAGCTGAGGCAGTTTTGCTTTAAAGGGCAACCGATAAATGTGCAGTAGCTGCAGAAACACATATGGGAAGGAGGTGGGTTTCATTTTCCCTTTAGCTTATGAAATGCTCCAATGTAGATTAAGTACTTGATGATGTGGGAGAGTCATCAAAAAGGTGGAGGGCAGGGGATCCTGAGCAGAGCTGAAGGGGCGATTTCAGTTAGAGGAGTATTGTATTCAGGAGGGTAGCAGAGAAGACCATGACATTGACACATAGATTTCACTCGGGGTGATCTGAAAATTCCCACTTGATTATTTCTGTCCTCTCAAATAATTATTAGGGGAGGTCATTAGACTGGAGGAGGGCGGTTTAGCAATTATGCTGGAGTATTGTAGCAGGGTAGCTAGGATGTGAGTGCAAGTGGGACACATGTTCTCATGGCCATAAACTTAAGGTACAATAATTCTGTAAGGTTTCAGTGTATTCTCATCAATGCTTAGGTGCTCAGATACAGGCAGGTCGCTCGTCAATTAACGGGGTGTTGGCAGGAGTGTAGGGAGGAGATGGGAGGCAGGAACGGAATAATTGTGATTGAGGGGGAAAGCGTATAGTTCTGGTTAAGTACGGTAAGTAAGGATCTTGTGGATGGGACTAGCTGTGGTTGGCGGGCTAGGGTCTCCATGAGGTTGAAGTCTGTCCCTGCACTGGCATTATACCTGGAAGGACGGAGAGGCGCCAGGTTGCTGGGGTGGCCGAGGATGCGCGGAGTGAGGGTGCAGAGAACGACACGGCCCGGGACAAGCGTGTTCAAGGGGGGCCGGGGGGAGGGTGGGAATGGCCAAGGCATTGGCAGAGGTCCCGCTCGTGGAGCGGCAGAGCCCACGGGCCGAGTCGCATCCCTCCCCGACCTCTCCCCACAGCCTCGGGAAGGTCCCCTCCCGGGGGACCCCAGGAGGAAGACGCGCCAGGACCGCAGGGGTCGCCCGCGCGCAGGCGCAGAACCGGCCACTCCTGGGCCCGCCCCGCCCTCCAGGCCGGGTCCAGCTAAGGGGGAGGGCCCGCCTGAGGTCGTTGCTATGGCTCCGGGGCCGAGGGGAGGGAGGCTTCAGTGCTGTGTCTGGTCCTTGCTTTCCCCGCTGTACTTCCTCTGTCAAGATCCCGGATGCGTAGTGCCTGGAAAGCAGCGGAAATACTTGCACTTCCGGTGGCAGCGTACACACTCCGTCTCTGTGGCCGCTAGATGGCACTGGGGCACCTTGGACGGCGCTCTCCCCGCGTCTGGCCCCGCCTTTTGTGCTCGAAAAAAGCTGGTCTGTCTGGACTTTAGGAATCCCCGCAGGTTTCTGGAAGAAGAGCTAGTGTTTTAAGGAAATTCAATGCCTGGGACAAAACCTTTTGCTTCCCAGTGGGCCTTTCCCCCGGGGGCCTGGGCTTGTTGTGTTTCTGTTTCTCTGAAGGGTCCTGTCATTCTCTTTCCCCAAGTTTGTCCTCGGGTTTTATGGATCTTTATCAGTATATTCTTTCAGTATAGAAGTCACTTGAACTCCCTTTAGAAAATGTGGAAAACCGATTAAGTATAATAAAGAAAACTGCTCTTGGCTCTGGTCCCACCACCCAGCCCTGACTTTTAGTATTTTATGATGTATTTCCTGAGAGAGTTTTCATTCATAAACTTACATTTTAAATATTGCATCGTGATTTCAATTTCCTGCATTTTTTTTTTTTTTTTTTTTAAAGGAAAGACAGAGAGAAGGAAGGAAGGATAGAAGGAAGAAAGGGAAACATCTTTAAACATTTTCTTGTTTTATTGTATTTTGTTTTTTTGTTTTTGTTACATGGGCTGGGGCCGGGAATCGAACCGAGGTCCTCCGGCATAGCAGGCAAGCACTTTGCCCGCTGAGCCACCGCGGCCCGCCCAATTTCCTGCATTTTAAATCAAGTTTTTCACATGAGAGTGACCCTTGTCATAAAAATCATTGGACAATGAGTTTTAAATATTTTAATTCGCTTTTCTTCATAAAACCAATGTATAGTCTAGAGGAGTTAAAAAATTAATCAATGCCTGAGGTGAAAGCAGAAACAACCCTTGACTCCCTATCTCAGAGGTAAACATCATAGTTTAACCTCCGTAAGGACATGTTTACTTGTTTTTGTTTTTGCTCCCCAGTTTATTTTCAGGACACTGACAGAACAGTGCCTAGCAATGTGTTCGCAAAACATGTTTGTTGAATGAATGAACAAGTACCTAATTTCTTCCAGGTGATTTTCTTTGTAAATATCATGTATCATTTCATAGTACTGGAATTGTACTTTATAAACTACATGGCCTTTTTTTTCCTTTCCATTTAACCCTTCATTTTGAGCAATAACCATGTTACAGCAATTTAAAAAAGTTTTGCTGGCTGTTGGACATCCTTCCCCAATGTGTTTTTAATTTATTTCTTATATTAGGTTCAGAAAAGCATCTGCAAACCAGTATGTAATTTAGAATCTGACAGGGAACCTGAAATCATTCACCACTCTTGGTGTTAATTTTAAGTATTAACTAATATATTACTAATATATTACTGTTAACACTCTTGGTGCATATTGCAAGGACCATAATAGTCCTTTGTATTGCTACCGACAGTCTATGAGAATTCTTCATCATACCGTAATCAGCACTTACTAATGTATTTAAAACAACTGTCTTGTTGATTTTAACAATTCTTTATATATGAAGATGTTGACCCCCATTCGGTCACATATATTACAAATACTTTTCCTTATTTTTTTGCCTTATAATTATGTTTGTAGTTTTCTGATGCATAGATAACGTTATTTTTATGTAGCCAAATCTATCACATTTTTTTGCGTAGCTTCACTCTTTGGCACAAAGCTTAATAGGCCCTTCCTAATCCACCTGTTCTATTACTTATTTTAAACCTGTTTTTCTTTTACTTCCAGTCCCCTGGCTAAACTCCCCAGTAAAGTGCCTTAAAGACCACAAACAAATGAAAATTTACAGTAAATGCACAGAGTTAGTATTGATCTCCAACTAACTGAAAAGTTAGAGGATTTCCACTGAACACAAGGCTGATTGATGGTAATAAAGCCATTAGTGCCCATCTCGTTAAAAAATGCAAGATCTGTTCTCCCAGGACCCTGATATGTATTTTTTCCATAGCGGTAGATGTGTTGTAAATTGAATACCTCCGATATTCCTCTCACCCAGTTTGGCCTTTAGCTTGCTCTTACCAGAATTGTTCTACTCCAGAGGTTCTGATTAAGTAGATTGCCGAGGCACGAGCATTATTTTAAACTACACGTAGGAGGGTCGAGATGGCAACTGTTGAAACAGAACTCTACTTTGGAGTAAAGGCCAGGGGACAAGAGTTGGCATGGGGTGGTGGCAGGTAAGAGATGATTTTGTTATCAAGGAAAGAGATGATGAGAGGATGTGTGCTAGAGTGATAACTTACACTTATGAGAATTATTCAACCATTTTCACACTAAAGACATTGAGTTTGGCATAGGAGACCTGTAGGAGATCCAGTTTGAACAATTCTGCTCTCTCTGCCCTCCAGCAACCTTCCATCATTGTCCCCATGGAGAGGGCCTACTGCTTCTCTGATCCCATCTTGATGGGAGTTTACAAAACCCCATGGAGCTTTGTCATATATTCATTCCCTTATATTCCCCTCAAACTACAAAGACAGTTATTTTTCATTGTAGTCTGTGTGGAATACAGAAAAAAGAAAGAGCAATCATCCATAACACATCCACTCACAGATAACCATTTTTAATGTTTCGCATATACCCTCATTTTTACATATGACATTGAATACTGAACAATTTTTTCCTTGCTATTAGGTAAATATTACATTATTTTGAAATTCAAATTTCCCAATACTCCAGCATATGTATGTTTCACAACATGTTTAACAATTGCTACACTGTGTTATTATGGGTTCTAGGGAAGGGGTGGGGGGAAAGAGACAGGCCTGCCAAGGTAATTTGACACAAACAGAAATGTCTTTAAAAGTCACATGCCTGTAGTTGGAACTTTATCCTGTATGTGATTGTTAGAAGTATCTAAATAGTTGTGTGACTTTAGAAAATTTGTACTGGCAGCACTGAATGAATGGACAAGCATGGTGTATTGAAGAGATCAAACTGCTGCATTCATCATGACTGAAAAGTTTCTCTTGGTAATCCCTGAATATTTTGTATTGAAGTATATCTCTCCCCCTTTGTCTGATATGGGTATATCTAATCTCTCAGCAAAATGCTCATGCTGGTATTTTTTTTTTTTAATTCAACACATGGGGCGGGCAATGGTGGCGCAGTGGCAGAGTTCTCGCCTGCCATGATGGGGACCCGGGTTCATTTCCTGGCACCTGACAATGCAAATAAAAAAAAAAAAAATCAACACATGTATTTAATGTGGGAAATATTTCAGTTAGAACATATTCCTTTTTTCCCACATCAGCAAGTGATCAATCCAAGATAAGTACTCTATGAATAGTAAGTGTGGGAAGTAATTCAGTGTCAAGAAGTCATTTATTCAATATGAATCTGCATGTTATGAAGGAATCCTATAAATATATCGAATATGTAGAACATTTTAGTGACTTCTTACCTTTCGTTAAATAGTAGGATGTACATACTGGGGAAAATTCCACAGATAACATATTTCCACCAAAAAATCAGCAAATAAAGTGAATCCTTTCTCACAATACCTTTTCATCAATTCTAGAAATGATGAAAAATAATGTATTTATAGGTTGATAGCCTTTAGACACCAGGTTATAAATGAGGAGGGAGCCCAACTTTTCAAATATGATGCACAACTCTTCATAGAGATAACTTTGAACTTAATATATACAGTAATCAAAACAGCGTGGTACTATTGGCACAATGACAGACCAGCAGAATTGAATTGAGAATTCAGAAACAATTCATTCAAATCTATGGCCAATTGATATTTCATAAATGTACCCAGTCCACTCAATTGGGAAAGAATAGTGTCTTCGACAAAGACTGCTGGGAAAACTGGATATCCATCTGCAAAAGAGTGAATATGGACCACTACCTCACCCTATAAACAAAATTAACTGAAAATGGATCAAAGACCTAAATATAAAAACCGAAAGGAATGAAGTTCTGTTACACGTGGCAATGTGGATGAACTCTACAGGCCTCATGTTGAGTGAAATTAGCCAATAAAAGGACTAATATTGTATGATTTCTCTTTTAGGAAATAATTAGAATGAGCAAATTCTTAGAGTCAGAATCTGGAAGCCAGTTTTCCAGGGGTGCGCATAGATGCAGGGAATGGGGATTTAATTGCAATATGACAGCTCTTGAGATTACAGCATACTGTTTACTGACTTTTCTGAACTGTTTTTGTCACATTGTTTTCTTTGTCTTGTTTGGCCAGCAAAGTTAGCTTAGTGGTCAGGCAGTGTTGTGACAGTTTCCTGAAAGACCTGGAGCCGAGAAAAAAAAAAAGAAAGAAAAAGAAAAAGGAAGAGTAGAAGAGAAAAAATTAGTCTTCCAGTCTTTGCAGTTTGGCTCTGTGTTAAATAGTCCTTCCGTGCTTAGCCAGTCCATGGACAACTCTGCCGTAGTCTTCATTCCCTGCTTGCAGGGAGCCTGAAAGGCAGCAAGACCTGAAAGTTCAAGGTCTTCTCAGGCCTCTTATGAGCATGGATCCAGCCCTTTGCAGAAGCCTGGACTTGCCAATTCCATGGCATGCACGGAAACTTTTAAAAGCCCCTTATTATCCCACTTATTTTCTTTCCCAACCTATTTCTGCCCAGGCTTTATGATCTGCCCATTTCTCATCACAACCATCGTCCCTTGCACATGTCTGCAGTAGCCAATATTTGTGCATTAAGTGCTTTTAGCAAAAATAACTATGAAGTTGCCCCAACCCTGGGATGGCTCCAAGTTAGATTAAATAAAGGCAACCCACGACACAGTTCCTTCAGAAAGCCACAAGACAGTTCAAAACTTACAATTACAGGTGACTTTTGGGAAGATGGTGGAAGAAGATAGGCAGAACTTCCTCCTCCACCATAAAACGGGCAGAAAATGATGCAGGCAATCCAGGTGACCAGAGAAGGACCTCTGCATTATATAAGGAAGACCTGGATGGAAAAACAAAGAAACTAGGACTGAGAAAATGGAGTGAGTGTACTGAATCATGACCATCCCTAAGGTCTACCACCACACAATGGCTGCATCCGGCAGCCAAAAATTGGCACATCCCTGCTTCAGAGAGGGAGGGGTGGCAATCGTCTCAGACCTGTACCCTAGCATTCTTGTGCAGGAAACTGGGAGCCAGTAGGCTCATTTTACCGACATACAGAGACTCTGCTCTCACCGGTACAGAGACCGGAGCCCAATGTGTACCCCCATCCCTAAGGCAGGCCGCTATGGGCCTCTGCAGTTGAGAATGTTTGGGAATCCTTCCCTTTGGGAGGAGAGGAAGATGCAGAGCAGAGCTGATCTGACAATTAGCCAGTGAGAGAGACACTCTGAGGCCTGCTGCCTTGATTATAATTGCATAAGGGCTTAGGGAGCCCACGGCATCCATGAGCAGAGAGGCAGGGGGTAAGGGAGTTACATTACAATGCCAGGTGCTGTTTTCCCACACCCAAGCTGGTTTTGATGGCTGATGAAATGCAGAGCACTCCTGGGACAGCTGGCAGCTACAGAGTTGAACCTCTCAGCCCTGCCGCCCAGAATCTTTCCACACGGGAGTCTGGGAAGCACCAGACACATTCATTGCATCTACAAGCTGGAGTCAGCCATGGTGCACAGTACCGATTCCCTACTAGTGGAGCTGGCATCTTCCAGCTTGCCCAGGGGGCTGGAGACTTGACTGGATTTTCACCTGGTCTAGAAGTGGGCTGCCTCAATCTGGGAGAGGTGGGGTTGTGGGGAAAAAAGGGACACAAGAGAACCATCTTCTGGGAAGACTTGGGAAGTGCAGACGGGCCAGCTGGGCTTCACCCAGCCTGCAACCGATTTCTGAAAAGGGCTGCACCCCTTGAGTTAGGTACTCATATTCATATAGTAAACCCTACCTCTCTGGTTAATTCCACCATCACTTTTGATCGTCCTCCCACTCTTTAGGGCTATTTGGGCTATGCCTATTCTAACTTTTTCATATTGGAAGGGTCTGTCAATAATATGGGGTAGGGAGATGGAACTAGATGATTTCTGGAAAGGCTGGGTCCTCTAGATTTGAGGACTTATCTGGTCCAAGGACCCATCTGGAGGTTGTAGGTTTCTGGAAAGTTACCATAGTTAGTGCATGGAATCCTTGTAGAATCTTATATAATGCCCTAGGTGTTCTTTAGGATTGGTTGGAATGATCCTGGTTGGGTGTTGGCAGGTTATGATAGGTAGCAAGGTCTACCTGAAGCTTACATAAGAGCAACTTCCAGAGTAGCCTCTCCACTCTATTTGAACTCTCTCTGCCACTGATACTTTATTAGTTACACTTTTTTCCCCCCTTTGGTCAGGATGGAATTGTTGATCCCACAGTGCCAGGGCCAGGCTCATCCCTGGTAGTCATCTCCCACGGTTGCATCTCCCACGGTTGCAGAGGCCTAGATGTCAGCTCTTACAGCACACACATCTAGTTCAAAGGGGTAATTATTTCTGAATTTTAGAATTCACTCCTGGATGTCATGTCCCATGTATTGGGGAAGGCAATGATTTCACTTGCAGAGTTGGGCTTAGAGAGTGTACTCAATGGAGTGAGTGTACTCAATCATGAGCATCCCTAAGGTCTACCACCACAGAATGGCTGCATCCGGCAGCCAAAAATTGGCACATCCCTGCTTCAGGGAGGGAGGGGTAGCAATCGTCTCAGTCCTGTACCCTAGCATCTAGGCCCCATCTAAGCAGCAACAGATGTCCTCCAGAAGTAATTCTTAGGCATGCCTATAGGTAGGCTAAGTTTCTGTGCTACCTACATAAGCTTCACAAGAGTAAGCCTCATGATCAAGGGCTTGGCCTATTGATTTGGGTGTCCCTAAGGTTTGACACAGTATCAGGGGATTTCCTGATGTTAAAGTTTAATAGTGCCATATTGTTTCTCCCATCCCTCAAGGAACTTTGCCAATATTTCTTGATTATCTGCTTATTATATTCTAGGATATATCCAGGAATTACTTTAAGCTATACAGGATTAAAGGCCCTTATTCTTATTCTGGGTTCCCTGTGTTTCAATTGTTCAATGAGCTATCTAGATAGGTTGAGTTAGATTGCATGCTACAGAAAATTTAGGTTCTGGACAATATAAAGCTTTCTTCCTTTGGGCTCAAAGAGTAGGTGCGGTTCTAAAATAAACACTACATCTTCCTTACCCCTGTGCTCTGAATTACTTTAATCCCAACTTGATTTGCTTCATTCTTATCTTCATTCATTCTTCAGGTTATAGTATATAAAACAGCTTCTAAAATTCATAAATAATTACCCCTTTGAACTAAATGTGTGTGCTATAAGAGCTGACATCTAGGCCTCTGTTTTCTAAAATTATTTTCTAAAGGGGACCATACCATAATTGTTCTTTTGTTTCTGGCCAATTTTGACTCCCGAAATGTCCCACAGGTTCATTCACATCGTTGTATGCCTCACGACTTTGTTCCTTTTTGTAGCAGTACAGTAGTTGATCATATGTACACACCATCATTCACCAATCTACTTCTCATCAATGCATCCTTCAGCCACCTGCATTCATCAGGCATCATGTATAATGCCCAAAGTCCACAGTCCACCAACACTCTCAATTTCACAGAATTTCAGTGTTCTCAAGAGAAAGTAACCAATAAACACACCCTCACCAAATAGGAAATCTAAATCTCCCCTTAACCCTTGTCCCTCACCCCATTTTTTACCCCTGCTGTGACTGTGATACTGCTGCTTTCCTGTCAAACATAGCCCATAGCATGCAATAGCAATTTTCCCCCTGTACCCTGGACTTAAACACTCTTTGTACACAAATCATACTTTTGAAGTAGTTCTTGCAAGGACTGGTTTATATTCTTAGTGTTAATCAATGGGACACAGAAGTCTATACATCTTCTTTCAAACTTGTTCATCTTCAATATGGTAATATTAATTATAGACCCACTAGAGAACTGCCTTCACTTCTATCTATTCCCTTACATTTGAGTTCAACCTTATTAGGTAACTGTTCACCCATCTCTAGCTTCTATGTATGTCTAAGTCTCCTATATTTTGTATTATAAGCTTCTGATTTTACCTTTACCAATGTCATAAAAGTGAAATCATACAGTATCTATCCTTTTGTGTCTGGCTAACTCAGCATTATGTCCTCAAGGCTCATCCATTTTGTCATGTGCTTCAGGATGTCATTTTGTCTTACTGCTGCAGAATAATCCTTCATATATATATATACCACATTTGTTGATCCACTCGTCTGTTGATGGGCATTTGGATTGTTTCCATCTTTTGGTGATTGTGAATAATGCTGCCATGAACATCGGTGTGCAAATAACTGTTTGTGTCATTGCTTTCAGCTCTTCTGGTTATATACCAAAAGAGCTATTGCTGGGTCACATGGCAACTTAATATTTAGTTTCCTGAGGAACTGCCAAACAATCTTCCATAGTGGCTGCACCGTTATATATTCCCACCAGCAGTGCATAAGTGTCAATTTCTCCACATCCTCTCCAATATTTATAGTTTCCTGTTTGTTTAATAGCAGCTATTCTTATAGGTGTGAGGTGGTATCTTATTGTTGTCTTGATCTGCATTTCCCTTAATCAGTGAAAATGCGCATCTCTTCATGTGCTTTTGAGCCATCTGTATTTGCTCTTCAGAAAAATGCTTATTGATAAGTTTAGCCCATTTTATAATTGGGTTGTTTGTTCTTTTGTCGTTGAGTTGTATGATTTCTTTATGTACACAGGATACCAAACCTTTGTCTGATATGTGATTTCCAAATATTTTCTCCCATTGAGTTGGCTGTCTCGTCTTCTTTTTGACAAACTCTTTTGAGGTGCAGAAACATTGGATTTGGAGGAGTTCCCATTTATCTATTTTTTACTTTTGTTGCTTGTGCTTTGGGTGTAAAGTTTAGGAAGCTACCTCCTATTACTAGGTCTTGAAGATGTTTCCTTACATTTTTTTCTAGAAACTTTATGGTGCTAGTTCTTGTATTTAGGTGTTTGATCCATTTTGGGTTCATTTTTATGTAGAGTGTAAGATAGGGGTCCTCTTTCCTTCTTTTGGCTACTGATATCCAGTTCTTCCATGTCCAATCATTGAAAAGCCTATTTTGTCTCAGTTCAGAGGCTTTGGGGGTCTTGCCAAAATCAGTTGACCATAGATTTGGTGGTCTATTTCTGCACTCCCGATTTGATTCCATTGGTCAGTGCTTCTGTCTTTGTGCCAGTAGCATGCTGTTTTTGTTTGTTTGTTTTTTTTAACATGGGCAGGCACTGGGAATCGAACCCTGGTTCTCTGGCATGGCAGGAGAGCATTCTTGCCTGCTGAGCCACCGTGGCCCGCCCAGTAGCATGCTGTTTTGACCACTGTGGCTTTATAATAGATTTTAAAGTCAGGGGTGTTAATTCTCTCACTTTGTTCTTCTTTTTTAGGATGCTTTTAAGCTATTCAGTGCAATGATGCATTGCAGTGCAGGTATGGGTGCAGGTTGGGGATACTATGTGCTGCCTGTGACTGTGGGCGCCCAAAGGCGGGGGAGGATGTGGCTGTGCGGTCTGGGGAGCTGGGCCCTGGTATGCACTGGTCTAGGGCACAGGGCCCTTTGTGCGCATGCACTGAGCTAGGGTAGAAGGGTCGGTGTTATGCCTGCATGGGCTTGGGGTGCATGTGGCCAGGCTGCACAGTTCAGCACTTTCCCAGAGCTGGGGAGCATGACTAGGGGCTGTGCACATGCGCGGATCTGGCAGTGTCATAAACTGATGTACCTGTGCTCAGAGCTCAGGGGGTGGGGGGAACTATGTGACTCTATGGGCTGGGGGCGGATGTAGCCTGGGTGTGGAGGTAAGCACCAGCAACCAGCAATGTTTATGAGCTGGCGACCACCTGCAGGGGTCAGGGACTGGTAGGTAGGGGTTGGGAGGGGTGGGGCGAGACTCTGCTGGCGCTGGAGAGGTGGGTTGGGCAGCACATGGTGTGGGGGTGTGGTTCAAGTACACGGGTGAGGGGCTGACGGGGTGGGGGCACCTGGAGCAAGGGGAGTGGGGGTGGGTGATAGGGTTCAGATGCGTGTGGTGTGGGGGGAGTTGCGGGTGGAGGGGCTGCACTGGTGAGGGTAGTGCATTCAGGGGACTCGGCTTGACTTACTTCCTGGTCCCTGACTCCCGTCCGTGCACTCCTGAGGGCTCAGGGCTTCTGCATTAGGCTATTTGCACTAGCCGGATGCTCTCTGGTTCTCTGCTTCTCAGTTCTTCAGCTTTTGCAACCAGGACTGCCCTGTGTGGTGTAGAAGACTCTCGCAGGTCACTTACACCCTGGAATCACGGTCTCAGTCACCCTCCCATCCCTTCTCCAGCTGTTTCTTCCATCAGCCTTTCTTGAATGAAGGTATCCTCTTGTTAATGCCTTAATTTGGACTTTTTCATGGCCTTAGGACTCTAGATTTGTAACCTAATAAATCCCTTTGTAAAAGCCAATCCATTCCTGGTATATTGCATTCTGGCAACATTAGCAAACCAAAACAGTGTACAGTTGTCCACAGTATCCTTTAATAGTCCTTTTTTATTTCTGCAGAGTCAATAATAATGTACCCTTTTCATTTCGGATTTTGATTATTTGTGTATTTTCTTTTTGTTTGTCAGTCTAGGTAAAGTGGTGCCAACTTGATTGATCTTTTCAAAAGGTTCATTGCCACTAGACCTTCCTTAAAAGCAGTATTACATAGATTTCTTCAGGCTGAATGGGAAGAACACAAGACACGGTGTCATAGCAGCATAAAGAAATAAAGAGCTTCAGTAAAGGTAACCATCTGGGGAATTATAAATGCCAGTACTATGGTATTGTATTTTTTAATGTAACTCCACTTCTTACCTCTTACAGGTGCTTAGATACAAATGCAGAAAAGGAATAATAAATAGATGGCCTTGTATAGTCTACAGAGGTATGATTTGTTACAAGTCTAAAATTTTTATTGGTTATATATGTGTAAACATATAAACATGTATAAACACACATATATATTATATATGTATAAACATATAAATTTGTGTTTTCCGTCCTTTTGGTTTTTTGGGCTTTGCTTAACTATCTTTTACATTAAGTTACAAATAACACATTATTGCATCCCATAAAGTAGAAGTATTAAACTATATTAACTATGCCATAAAATTAGAAATTATTAACGAAACTATAAAGCATATAGGACCTTTCACTTGGAATTAAAAAATTTGTCTATTGAAAAGCTCTTGGGTTAAATGGGAACACAAGGCAAAACTATACGATTTCTAAAACAAAAATAATGTAAACACTTTAAGAGACTGTGGCATATGTATGAAATGGTGGTAAGAGAAAACATTCATAATGTTATACATTTTGTCAATAAAAATTATTGAAAACATTATTGAATGTCCATCTCTAAAGTTAAAAATACAAAACAGCCATATAAACTTAAAGAAAGTACAAAGAAGGAAATAAAGATAAAAAGAGAAAGTACTGAGCTAAAAGATAGGTAATTGTTAGATCTAGCTAATAAAGCAAAGCCATGGATTTCTGGGAAAAAGACAATACCTAATTTAATCAGTAAAAATGGAGAAATCAGAAATATTCTATCTAAGATATGATAAAGGATAATAGGCGTTGACGTGGGATCAGTTTTTTTTTAAATCATAAAATATTTCTTTCTATTCCTTTAAGCATATATAATTGAAATCTTATTTAAATTTGTAATTCTTTAGGAAATATGGTTTGCCAAACAGCTTAAACAGACCAATTTCCATAGGGAAAAAACAAAGAAAAGTTTATAACTATTCCACTAAAATCATCAGGCCTAGAAAATTTCAAAGAGGAATTCTCCCAATCTTCAAAAATCAGAGAGTCTTAATCTTCCATAACTGCTCCAGAGCATTGAAAATGAAGAAAAACTTCATAATTATCTTTATGAAGCAACTAAAATATTGTCACTTAAACCTCATAGAAACAGGATTAGGAAGTATTTCAAACTTATCACTATGAATATTTTATATTATATACACTATATACCAAGTGTATGCATATACAATCTTATAGTAAATTCAGCGTCTTTCTTAATGGTGAATGACTAAATGTACTTCACATTAAGACATGAAGAGATCACAATGAATGCAAGGGTGCCCATTGTCTCTGTCGCCATTCATCGTTGTCTTAAAGGTATTAGCCAATGTAATTAGATAAAAGAAATCAATTAGAGGCATAGGGAGTTGGAAAGAAGAGTTAAAACTTTTATTTTCAGATCATGTGATAGTGTACCTGTAAAACTCAACAGAATCAATTGTAAAGGCTATTCAAACAAGAAAAGAATTCAATAAAATAAACAGGATAGAAATTTATCATATGGAATTGAATAGCCTTCACATAAACAAACAGATTATAATGATATAGAACGTCCATTCAAAATAGAAAATTAACAATAAGATACTTAGGAATAAATTCCAAATTTATCAAGTGAAAATTATAAAGGCTTGCAACAGAACAAAAATGGCAAGCTGTCACTTGTTCTTGGGTAGAATGATTCAATAACGCTCTTATGTAAGATAATTCATAAATTTAACTCAATATCACTAAAAATGTCAACCGACATTTTGTTGGAGCCAGGCAATTTGACACTACATTTCATATGGAAAAATAACCGTTCAAGAAACCACTTCAAAATACCACGAAAGGGGAACTATCCCTTCAAGACTTTCAAACTTTAAAGCATACTATAAAGCCTCCATGATTAAAATTGTGGTGCTGATGCGTGAATAGATAGACCAGTGGAGAAGAGGGAAAAGTCCATTAATAAATAAAAGTATATGTAGAACCTGGGTAGGTGATGACATTGGCCTCTCAAATGGCTTGGTAAAAATGAACTTTTAAATAGATTGTGCTGGGATGACTGGTATTACCTTTGGGGAAAAAGAAAATTAGATCCATGACTTGAAGATATACCCAAGAATAAATTCCCATTGCAGCAGGGATCGGCATGTAAAAAAATGAAGCAACAGAAGAACATAAGTAAATCCCTCGTTAATTTGGGTATAGTAAAGGGATTTCTACATATGGCTTGAAATCCAGAGATTCTAAAAGAAAATATTGATTAATTTGAATATATAACATGTAATGCTTACAGATGAGATAATATTGGCATATTAATATTAGTTGCTGATTCTGATAAATTGAACTGTGATTATTTAAGGTAATTTCTGAGTTTTTAAGGAAATACACAATAAATTATTTAGGGGTAAAAGGACATCATGTCTGCAACTTAACCTCAGAGATTTCAGAATAGAATTATGAGGATAGATATTTAGAGAATCAAAGAGAAAGCAGGATATAGAAAATATATATAGAGATATAATGTTATCACTTGGGAAACCTGGAAGGTTGTTCTTGCAACATTTTTGTAAGTTAAATTTTGTCAAAATTTAAAAAGCAATGGAATAAAGAATTTTTAGAAAGTATTTGATACTCCAAGATTATGAAGATTTGTTTGTATGCTTTCTTCTAAAACTTTTT
The DNA here is from genome assembly GCF_023851605.1 of Tamandua tetradactyla. Taxonomy (NCBI): domain Eukaryota; kingdom Metazoa; phylum Chordata; class Mammalia; order Pilosa; family Myrmecophagidae; genus Tamandua; species Tamandua tetradactyla. The sequence continues at coordinate 117,630,764 of NC_135353.1, forward strand.
ACATTCACATGTATATACGAGATACTTCTGGAGTAGTAGGTTATTTTGTATGACATAAGAGGGATTAAAATTTACTTTTTACGTAACAATATCCAATTGACAAAACAGAAGTAGAAAGTCCATTTTCTCCCCACTGCATAGTAATAATAGCTTTGTCAAATCAAGTGACCAGATACGTGTACATGTGTTTATAGACTTGATAACTTGTTCATTTTCTCTAGTTATTGTTGCACTAGAAAGAAAGGCTCTTAATTACAACAATTGTCTATAAGGCTTGTTATCTGGTAGTGTGAATCACCCAGCTTTGTTATAGTCGTGGCTCTTCTTCTCCCTTTGTATTTCTAAGTCCATTTAGAATCATCTTGACAACTTTCACCACCACCAACAAAAATGGTGAAATTTTTATTGGACTTTTGTAGAGTTTGTAGAGAAAATTTGAGGCTATTTACATGTTTGCAATATTGAGTCTTACAATTCATGAACACAGCACTTACTAGAAATTCTTAAATTTCTCGGTGTTACATTTTGTAGATGATAGTGCGAAGACCTGGCACATCTTTCATTAGACAGATTACTTTTTTTAAATTTTTTTTCACATGGGCAGGCACCGGTAATTGAACCGGGGTCTCCGGCATGGCAGGCGAGAACTCTGCCTGCTGAGCCACTATTGCACCGCCCTAGAGTGATTACTTTTTTTTTTTTTGCATGGGCAAGCACTGGGAATCGAACCCGGGTCTCCGGCATCTAGATTGATTACTTTTTATTTGATCTTTCTTTGCTATTTAATATGGTATGAATTTTTTTTAAAGAATATTATAAATTTGTATAAAATTTATATAAAATATTATATAAAGATAATTGGTCTTTATATATTGACCTTGTACCTGTGGCCTTGCTAAAATAACATATATTCTAAGAGTGTGTAAGCTCTTTTGCATTGTCTAGCCCCATAATTATGTCACCTGCAAATAATGACACTTAATTCCTTCATTTCAATCCAATTTATTTATTTTTGTCTTACTCTACTGGTTAGGATGACAAAAACGTTGTTGAACAAGGCTGAGGATAATGGCTGTCTTTGTTCTATTCTCACTGTTCCAAGTCTCAGGAAGAACACATTCAATAATTCACCTCTAATTATGATGTTTAGTGTAGATTTTAGAGGTGACACTAATTGGAGTAATAATTATTTTATATTCTCCAGTTTTATAACAGGCTTTAAAAGTAAATCATGAATAATTGTTGAATTGTACCATTTTTTTCTTCATTTAAGATCATCATATGACTTTTCTTCTTTGGTGTTAGTGTCAAAATCATGCTGATAGATTTTCAGTCCTAAACCATACTTGGCTCCTGAGAAATAATCCTCTTAATCATGATGCATGATACCTTTTACAAATCATTGAATTACAGTTTATGATAGCATTATGTTTCAATTTTAATGATAGAGAGTTCCTTTCTTATAAAATTCTGGTGAGTTTTGCCCTATTGAGGGGGCAATAAATTTGTAGAAACTTCTTGGAATTGGTCATGAAAAGAACCTGCAGTGGAATAATTCAAACAGAAAGTAACCTGGCCTCAGAATTTCTGTAAATTTATCCTATGGAAAGAGTCAGAAATGAATAAGAATTTTAAGTACCTCATGCCTATTGCAAAAATACTTGAAATAGTGAAACATTATGAATTATGTGTCCGTGGTTTCCCAAGTATTCCCATTCAACCAGCTCTGGGGAAGTTGACCATGTTTGGCAGCAGCTGTTTAGCAGAGCACTACAACAGCTCACAACTCCTACCAAGTCAAATGAGCCACCAACATAGGCATGCCGCCCTCTCTTAAACTAGGTTCTCATCTAAGAATGCAATTTGGCATATAAAGACTTGGCTGTTTTACCTTGATCATGCTCAAAATAGCAGGGGGAAATGACAGGCAGATACAAGGACCAAGAATTTCTCAAGCTTACCATTTCAAATTACCTCTTGGATTTATGCCCCAAATCCTTCTTCATAGAGTGTCACACATTACTCTCAGGTTAAAAACAACAAACAAAAAGAACGAAGAACTGCAAAAAAAATGACACACAAGAAACAAAACCTCTTCCAAATCCTCCTCCAAAGAGATTTTCCCAAGAGACCATCATCTTTCCCCCTTATTTCTATTTATTTCACTTTTCCTCATTGTAATTTCAGCAGCAAGTGCAAAGGGGGTTGGTGGGGGTGGGAATGGGGGTGTTTGAGGGGGAGGATCCCATAGTTGGAGAAACCTGAAGTGGATTTATCTATGGCAGACTTACCTGAAGCTTCTCTTCCACTTGGTCATATTCCAACTTTATCTTCAGCTTACATAAATTTTGTGGGCCTGGGACTTCAGAATATTTTCAGTCTTTTCTTCCTATCTCATCTATATATCTTTATATATTATGTTTTTATTGTGGATATATATATATACATATACTCATAAAATTTGCCATTTTAACTATTTAATGTGTATGCTTCAGTGGTATTAATTACATTCAGAATGTCAAAGCTTTTTCATATCAAGCAACATTAAAATTTACATATTAAGCAATAGCTCACCATTCCCCCATCCGCTGGTAATCGTTAATCTATTTTCTTTGTCTATGAATTTGCTTATTCTAGATGTTTCATATAAGTGAAATCATTCAATATATGTTCTTTTGTGTCTGGCTCATTACACTCAACAAAATGGTTTCAGGTCTCTTCCATATTGTAGCATGTATCAGAGCATCATTTCTTTTTAGGGCTGAATCATATTTCACTGTATGTATATACCACATATTGTTTATCCATGCCAACTGTTTATGGTCTCCTGGGTTGTTTCAACCTTTTGAATTTTGAGAATAATGCTGCTAAAGACATTGTATAAGTATGTGTTAGAGTTCATATTTTCAATGCTTTTGAGTATAAACTTAGAACTAGAATGACTAGATTATATGGTAATTCTATGTTTAACTTTTTGAGTAATCACCGAAATATTTCCCACAGCAGCTGTAAGAATGTACAAGGGTTGCAATTTCTCACCAAGAATGTACAAGGGTTTCAATTTCTCCAGACCCTAGTCAACATTTGTCATTTTCTGTTATTTGTTTTTGAACAATAGCCACCCTAGTGTGTGTGCAGTTGTTTCTTGTTTCAGTTTTGATGGGCATTTTCTGAACTAGTGATACTGAACATTTGTATATCTTCTTGGAGAAATTCTATTCAATTCCTTTATCAATTCTTATTTGGGTTGCTCACACACTTGTTTTGTATCAGTTATTTATAAATTCTGGATATTAAACCCTTGTCTGGTATGTTATTTGTAAGTACATTCTGTAGGGTATATTTTCACTTTCTTGATAATATCTTTTGATGCACAAAAGTTTTTAGTTTTGATAAAGTCCAGTTTACTTTTTCTTTTATTGCTCATGTTTTTGGTGTCAAATCCAAAATAGCATTGTGAAATTCAAGGTTATTAAGATATCCTCCCGTGTTTTCTTCTATGAGTTTTATGGTTTTAACTCTTATGTTTAGGTCCCTGAGCCACTCTGAGTGATTTTTTGTATATGGTGTGAGGTAGAGGGCAAATCTCATTATAGCGATCTAGTTTTTCCAGAACCATTTTTTGAAGAGATTATTCTTTCCATCATTTAAAGAACTTGGTCTGGTCAAAAATCAGTTGGTCATAGATGTGTGGGTTCATTTTTAGACTATCAATTCTATCCCATTGGTGTATGTATATCTTTCATTATGCCAGTTCCACACTGTTTTGAGTAACATGTCTTTGTAGCAATTTGAAATTGGGAAGTATGATCTCACCAGATCTATTCTTTCTCAAGATTATTTTGGCTATTTGGGGCTTGTTACAATTCCGTATGAATCTGAGAAAGGGTTCTTCCACTTATACAAAAGGACAACTGGAATTTTGATGGGGATTTTATTAAATTGGTAGATCACGTTGGGTGTTATCTTAATATGTCTTCCAGTTCATGAATACAGGGTTTCTTGTGATTTACTTAGCTATTCTCTAAATTCTTTCAGCAACGTTCTGTAGTTTTCAGTGTGCAAGTCTTTCATCTCATTTCTTAAAAATATCCTAGATATTTTATTTATTCATTTGTTTATTTGCATGGGCACGCACTGGGAATCGAACCCGGGTCTTTGGCGTGGCAGGCGAGAATTCTGCCACTGAGCCACACTTGCACCGCCAAAAACATAACATCTTAAAAAATAGAATATTGGGTGGGTGCAACGGTGGCTCAGTGGCAGAATTCTTACCTGCCATGCCAGAGACCCGGGTTCGATTCCCGGTGCCTGCCCATGCAAAAAAATCGATGCTATTTTTTAAGATGCTGTTATAAATGGACTGTTTTCTTAATTTCCATTTGGGCTGTACATAACTTGTACATTTAAAAAATCGGTTATTTTAATGTTAATTCTACCCTGCCCTACTTGTTGAATTCGTTTATTAGTTCTAATAGTTTACTTCTGGATTCTTTGGGATTGTCTATAAAAAGGTCACCTGTGAAGAGAGAGCATTTTACCTCTTCCTTACCAATTTGGATACATTTTCTTTCTTTATTTTTCTTGTCAAATGGCTCTAGCAAGAAATCCTCTTCAATTTTGAATAGCAGTGATGAACGCATGCATCCCTGTTTTGTTCCAGATCTTAAGGGGAAGATTTCAACCTTTCACTATTGAGTATCATGTTAGCAGTGGGTTTTTCACAAATTCCATTTATCATGTTGAGGATGTTCACTTCTGTTCCTATTTTATTCTGAATGTTTTTATCAGGAAAAGTTGTTGAATTTTGTCCAGTGCCTTTTCTGTGTTAATTGAGATGATCATGTTTTTTTTCCTTTGTTCAGTTAATATGGTATATAATATTGATTTATTTTCTTATGTTCAACCATCCTTGGATTCCTGAGATAAAATCTATTTGGTCATTGTGTATAATTCTTTTACTTTCTGTTGGTTTTGATTTCCTAGTATTTTCTTGAGGATTTTTGCTTCTGTATTCGTAAGGAAATTGGTCTTTAATTTTCTTTTCTTATGATATCTTTATCTTGGTTTGGTATTAGGGTGATTCTGGTCTCACAGAATGAGTTAGGAGAAAATCTCTCCTCTTCAGTTTTTTGGAGGACTTTGAGAAGTATTGGTGTTATTTCTTCTTTACAAGTTTGGTAGAATTCATCAATGAAATAAGCTGGTCCTGGACTTATTTTGTGGGGGAGGGTTTTGATTATGAGTCAGAATCTTCACTTGGTGTAAATCTCTTGAGAGTTCTATTTCTTCTTAGCTTAGGCAAGTTGTGTTTTTCTAATAGTTTGTCCATTTGATCTTGATTATCTAATTTCTTGAACTATAATTGTTCATATTATTCTCTTATAATGCATTTTATTTCTGTAGTATCTGTGTTAATGTTCTCAATTACATTTCTGATTTTTTTAGTTTAATTTAATTATTATTTTAAAAAATTTTTATTAAGAAATTTTCACACACATACTTTCTATACATGATGCACAATCAATGGCTCACACTATCATCACATAGTTGTGTATTCATCACCATGATTATTTTTTAGAACACTTGCATCATTCCAGAAAAAGAAATAAAAAGAAAATACACATACCATGCCCCTTACGCTTCCCTCTCATTGAGCATTAGTATTTCCATCTACCCAATTTATTTTACCCACTGTCCCCCCATTATTTACTTTTATCCATATTTTTTTACTCATCTGTCCATAACCTGAATAGAAGGACCAACAGGCTTAAGATTTTCACAATCAACAGTCACTTTGTAAAAGTTATATCTTTATACAATCGTCTTCAAGAATCAAGAGTACTGGAACACAGCTCAACAGTTTCAGGTACTTCCCTCCAGCCACTCTGATACACCATAAACTAAAAAGGGATATCTATATAATGCATAAGAATAACCTCCAGGATAACCTCTTGACTCTGCTTGAAATCTCTCAGCCACTGACACTTAATTTTGTCTCATTTCTCTTATCCCTTTTGGTCAAGAAGGCTTTTTCAATCTCTTGATACCATGTTTGGCTTATCTCAGGTTTTCTGTCCCATGTTGCCAGGGAGATTTACACCCCTGGGAATCATGTCCTGTGTAGGAGGGAAGACAGTGAGTTCATATGCTGAGTCGGTTTAAAGAGAGAGGCTACAGCTGAGCAATAAAAGAGGTTCTCTGGGGGTGACTCTTATGCCTAATTCTAAGTAGGCTTAGCCCGTTCTTTGCAGGAATAGGTTTTATAGGGGCAAACACCAAGCTTGAGGGCTCGGCCTGTTGATTTGGTTGTACCTACTGCTTGTGAGAGTATCAGAAATTCTCCAAATAGGAAAGCTGATATGTCCTCCTTTCTCCCCAATACTCCAAGGAGACTTTGCAAGTACTTCCTTATTCATTGCCCAAATCACTCTGGGATTCATCAGGGCATCACACTAACCTGGACAAACCAACAAAATCTCACTCCCTATTCAAGATTCCACCTACTTCTCGTGTTCAACTTAACTGACCATTCAAGTTAAATTAGGAAATGCACTACCCAAAATATAAATTTTGCACCAAATAAACATCTATTCCTTTAGTCTTATTCAAATTGATGTTTTAAAATATGGACAATATCATCCTTTATCCAGTCTTCTAGTATACCTTAGTCCTATACAGATGAGCTTCATTCATATCTCTAGTTAAAGTCTGATCCCTTTTTCAACTTTTAAAACAGTTTCTGTGTGGGATACTGCTGACTTTCATAGCTTCAGAACTCTGAGTCTCAGGTGTCACATCAGTACCCAAAGTTTCTGGGAATGACCATGTTCTATACAAACAGTTCAATATCTCAGAATTTAGAATTAACAGTTACACCTCATGAATATATGTGACTGCAGTAAGAGCTTACAATATAGGACCCTTTCCAATAAAGCCCTAAACTGATAACCCATGCTCTCAACTTTAGTTCACTGTTTTCTTATAGTTAGGCCATATAATTGAGGCATGATAATATTTGTCTTTTTGTTCCTGACATTTCATTCAACCTACAGCTTTTAAGGGTCATTCACCTAGTTGCATGCCTCACAACTTCATTCCTTCTTGTGGCCACTCAGTAGTCCATTGTATGTGTACACCATAGTTCCCCCTTCCATTCAATCCTTGTACCCTTAGGCCACCTCCATTCATTGTGGATCAGGAACTGTTGCCATAATCACCAGTGTGCAAATGTCCATTCCTGTCCCCACACTCAGTTCCTTCAGGTATATACTGAGCAATGGGGTTTCAGGATCATATGGCAACCCCACCCCTAGCCTCCAGTGGAACCACCACACTGCCCTCCAAGGGGCTGCACCTCTCATTTTCCTCCCAATAGTGAATAGGAACATCTCTTTCTCTGCATTTTCTGCAGCACTTCTCTCTGTTCATTTTTATACAGCTTTATTCACACATCATACAAGCCAGATTTAAGTGTATTGACATGCCTTTACCACCATACTCTATCTGAAAACATTTCCTTTTCTTACACAAAGAAGCCATACCCATTTCCCAGTCCCCCCGCCTGTTGACATTTAGTTTTGGCATAATGCCTTTGTTGCATTCAGTGGAAGCACATTACAATGCTACAGTTGACCTTAGACACTAACTTACGTTGATCATACTTTTTCCCATAAGCCATCTATTTTCAACACCATGCAATAGTGGCATTCACTTGTTCTTCCTCATGCACAAACAGTTTAAAATTTGTACAATTAACCACTATTATCGTACACTTTAGGCATTCCTAAATTATACCCTCTCAGTCTCTGTCGTCTATTTTCCTTCTGGTTTCATACGGGCCCCCAACCCTTGTCCCTCTGTCATACTCACATTCAGTTTTACATTTCTGATTTCAGTTATTTGCCTCTTTGCTCTTGTTTCTGTCAGTCCAGTTAAGGATTTGTCAATTTTATTGATCTTTTCAAAGAACCAAACTCGGTGCTGTTGATAGTCTCAATTTTTTTCTATTCTCTATTTCATCTATCTCTGTTCTCGTCATCATTATTTTCTGCTTTTTGATAACTGTAAATTCTGTTTTCTTTTTCTTGTTGGACAAAATGTGAAGTTATTTTATTGATTCGAGATGTTTCATCCTTTATGATATAGGTGTTTACAGCTATGAAATTACCTCTGAGCACTGCATTTGCTACATTTCACAAGTTTTTTTGAATACTGTATTTTCATTTTCATTAGTTTCTTAGAAATTAGAGCGTCCCTTGTAATCTCTTTTTTGACTCACTGATTGTTTAACTGATTGTTTAATTTCCACATATTTGTGAAGTTTGCAGTTTTTCTTCTGTTACTGGTTTGCAGCTTCATTCTATTGTGATCAGAGAAGGTGCGGTGCATGATTTCGATAAAAAAAGTAATATTGAGCCTTGTTTTGTGACCCGAATGTGGTATATTCTAGACAATGATTCATGTGCATTTGAGAATGTGTATTATGTTTTTGTTAGGTGGAGTGTGTGCTACATTTGTTTGGTACAGTTGTCTTACACTATTTTTCAAGTCTTCTGTTTCTTTAGTGAGTTTCTGCCTAGAAAGTCTATCCATTATTGAATGTGGTATACTGAAGTCTCCAGCTATTATAGAACTGTCTTTTTCTCCCTTTACTTCTAGCAAAATTTGTTTAATGTATTTTGGGACTCTCTTGCTAGGTGTATATATGCTTATAATTGTTGTATCTCCTTGATGGATTGATTTTCTTTGTCAATATATAATTTCCATCTTTGCCTCTTGTTACCATTTTTTGTCAATATATAATTTCCATCTTTGCCTCTTGTTACCATTTTTGACTTAACATCTATTTTGTCTGACGTTACTATAGCCCCACCAACTCTCCTTTGGTCTCTACTTGAGTGGAATATTTTTTTCTATTTCACTTTCATCCCATTTGTGCCTTTGAATCTGAGTTTAACTGGTTTAAAGGAGCATATTGTTGGATCACACATTTGTATCTTTTCTGCCAATCTCTGCTTTTTGATTGTGGTATTTAATCCATTTACATTCAAAGTAATTGCTATTAAGGCAAGGCTTATTTCAGCCGTTTTGCAATTTGTTTTTGTAAGTTTTAAGCCTTTCTTGTCCCTTATTTTCTCCATTACTGTCTTCATTTTTGCTTAGTTGATCTGCCAGTAATGAAGCAATTTGATCCACCTCTCATTTCCTTTTCTGTGTGTATATATATATATACATATATGTATATATATATTAGTTATTTTGCTTCTTGTTACCATCAAGGTCATATTTAACATTGCAAATTTATAGCAATCTAATTTGTATTGATACCAACTTAATTTCAGTAGCATTCACAATCTCTGTTCTTCTACCCCTCCAACCCCTCCCCATTTTGTTCTTGGCACAAATTACATCTTTATACTTTATGTGTCCAATAATATAAAGTTATCATGATTTTTACGCATTTATATTTTAGGTTATGTAAGTAAAATGTAGAGTTCCAAAGAATGTAACAATAGTGGCATTTATACTTGCACATTTAGTTACTTTTGTCATGGATCTTTTTCTTCATATGGCTTCAAGTTACTGTCTGGTGTCCTTTCCTTTCATAATGACAGGCTCCTTTTAGCATTCCTAGTAGGGTAGGTCTATTGCCAACAAACTCCCACAGCTTTTGTTCATCTCTGAATGTCTTGATTACTCCCTCATTTTTGAAAGACACTTTTGCCAGATATTGAATTCTTGTTTGACAGTTTTTTTGTCTTTCAGAACTTTGATTATGTCATCCCACTGCTTTTTGGCTTCCATGGTTTCTGATAAGAAATCAACACTTAATTTTCAAGGTCTCTTATACATGATGAGTTCTCCTGTCTTGATGTTTTGAGAATGCTCTTTTTGTCCTTGGCCCTTGACAATCTTATTATAATGTGTCTCGGCATGCTTCTGTTTGAGTTTATCCTGTTTAGAGTTCTTTGAACTTCTTAGATGTTCGTATTCAGATCTTTTGCCAAATTGGGAAGTTTTCAACCATTATGTCTTCAAATATCCTTTCTGTTCTTTTTCTTTATCTTCTCTTTCTGGGATTACCGTTATGTATATGATGCTATTCTTTATGTCATCCCACAGATCCCTTAAGCTGTGCCCACACTTTTTCTTTCTTTTTCCTTTCCACTTTTCCGTCTGAATAATTTTGATTGTCCTGTCTTCAAGTTGATTGATTCTTTCTTCTGCTTATTCATATCCATTTTATTCCTCTAGTGATTTTTTTAAAAAATTTCAGTTATTTCACTCTTCAGCTCCAGCATTTCTGTTTGATTCCTTTTAAAAATGCCTATGTATTTATTGAATTCCTTCTTGTTCATGTATTGTTTTCCTGATTTTTGTTAGTTCTGTGTCTATATTTTCCTTTAGCTCATTGAACTCATTTTAGGATAGTTGACTTGATGTCTTTAATTAGTATTTCCAATGTCTGGTCTTCCTCATGGATATTTTCTGCCACTTAATTGCGTTCTTTTGACTGGGTCATCTTGACCTGTTCCTTTCTATGTCTTGTGAATTTTTCTTGAAGTCTGGACTGAATATTTTGATGTGTTAACTCTGTAAGCCAGATTGCCCCCTTTTGCAGGGTTTTCTGGGGCTATTCTTGTTTTTAATAGTTGAAGGCTGTAGTATAAATTGGACCTGTGTTGAGCCTGTCCTTTCATGCTTATCCCAGCTTATACTGAGTCCATAGATCAGCTGTATTGAAGTTCTTCTCAGATCTTGATGAGCACACGTCTTGCCTTTCTTGCATGGTAGCTTTCAGCTCCTTAGCATGCACAAATCCTCCTGAGTGTCCTAATTTTCCCCTCCAAAATATTTTTCTCTTTCAAGTTTCTCATCTCATGCTGCAGCCACTGTATTGTAGATTTCAACCACATCTTTTCTTCCCAGGAGATTGTGGTTTACTCAGTTTCATGCCATTTGCATACACCATTTTCCCTACCCCAAGTGAAATCCAGATTAGGCTAAAGAGATGAATGCCTTAGTCAGTCTTTCAGATAACCACTATTCAGTTTGCATCAGACGTACAACATACTAATTTGTATTGTGCACTGTGCTCCTGCCGTAATCATATATCAGGGACACACATTTGAAATAGGGGCTACTCTCTGAGATTTGCATCTAAGTCAAGAAAAAGCAGCTTTCTTATTGTTTATACGCTACCTTTTTCTTGATTCAGTGATTTCTTGGTTGCTGTTTACCTTTTACTGCTTTCCAGAAGTGTGGGAAAGTTGGTTCTGACAATTTCTGCTTGTTCTTTGATGTTGTGGGGGTGGAGATATCTGTTTGGAACGTCTTTCTCTGCCATATTGCACAGCATATTCTTTTTATGTATTACTGACCAAATTTTTCCACAAAATACACTAATGTAGTCTTTTCTGAATCTTCTAACATAAAATATTCAAGCATAGTTAAAAACATGTCTGTACATTTTAAAACTATGAAACTAATTATATTTTATGAAGTAGTTACTTAAACTAGATGGCTGTCCTACATACCAGGAGAAAATCTAAATTACCATTTGTTCTAGTTTGCTAGCTGCCAGAATGCAATATACCAGAAACAGAATGGCTTTTAAAAAGGGGAATTTAAAAGTTGCTAGTTTACAGTTTTAAGGCCAAGAAAATGTCCCAATTAAAACAAGTCTAAAGAAATGTCCAATCTAAGGCATCTAGGGAAAGATACGTTGGTTCAAGAAGGCCGATGAAGTTCAGGGTTTCTCTCTCATCTGGAAGGGCACATGGCAAACACAGCATCATCTGCTAGTTTTCTCTCCTGGCTTCTGGTTTCATGAAGCTCCCTGGGAGGTATTTTTCTTCTTCATCTCCAAAGGTCGCTGGCTGGTGGACTCTGCTTCTTGTGGCTATGACGCCATTAGTAGGTGATTGTTTCAATGAATTATGCTACATCTGTACAGCATTATATTAATCATACTTTAATAATTTTATGGTAAAGGATTATCTGAAAATAATCACATATATACACAATGTATGAGATATTAAATTTATGAAATGTTTTATAGACTAATATTTGATCTGTATTAGTAAAATAAACTGATGGCTTCTATTTGGAAATAATCTGCAGCAGGCAGCCCTTAAAGTACCTTCTGAGCATCCTACCTAAATTACCATTAAAAGGTGTTTCACTTCTATTTAAGAAGTTGAACGTCATGACAGACCCCTTATGACAATTTACCAACTAAGACAAAAAAACTGGATAAAGACTGTTTAAGGACAATAAAGAGCTGTGGATGCAAAGAAGTTTAAAGAAAGGAAATTCAAGGACAGGACCTATCCTTGCTTGCTGAGCAAAGATCAGTAATTACTAGAAGCATATGCTGAGTCTGTTCAACAGTGGAAAAAGAATCAGAACAACAGTAAGTAAAGGAACTCTGCTGAGTTAAGAAGAAATTAGTAGTCCTTTTAATGACCATAATGGCTTGATAGAATTGTGTCTGCTGTAGGCCCAAACAATGACGTAGTGATAAGTTAAAGATGCATATGATGTTTGATAGCTTTTGATAATCCAATTTGTTCTCAGGTAGCTAGCCAGGTGATCCAGTATCATCTATTGAAAAGACTTTCCTGAGTATTCCCAGTTTGTATCCAGAGAGTCACAGACCTGGAAAGATCAACAACAACAAAAAGAGCATGAAAAACCGCACATTAGTGCCTTTGTGTGGAATCCATCATGGAAGTGAGATGTCATAAAAACTAACAGAAAATTTAGTGGAAAGCAGATACTTGAAGGTATAACAAGAACTTGAGCATTTGCTTATCTGGGGTGGGAACTGAAGAAATGTCAGAGGAAACAGTGAGAAGATTAAATTAAGATTTAAGTACTAAAGGCTGGATGTGGACTACTGGGATAAAATGAAATACCTGGAGGGAGGCCAAAAATATAGGGATTCCATAGCTTCTTGTTATCTTTTCCTCCAGCAACCCCACTAGGTGCCCACCAAGAAAATCAGGGAGAAGTTTTTGAATGCTCACCCTTAGTATTTTCTAGGATAGGGGAACAGCAGCTATTGCCAAATTCCCCAAAAGATGCATCTCCTTAATTTCCCTGATGAAACAAAATGCATAATCACCATGGGAAAGGGCATCAAAACCATAGCCTAAGGTCTGTGTTGGAAACAACATATGATTATTTTTGTTTTGTTTTGGCATGGGCAGGCTCCGGGAATCAAACCCATGTATCTGGCATGACAGGTGAGAATTCTGCCACTAAGCCACTGTTGCACCGCCCCATATATGGTTATTTTTAATTGGAAAATAAAAAGAAGCACTAATTGTGGGGAGGGTCAGGAACAGATGCCAGAAATTTGCATTACCTCTGGAGGAAGACCAGGAATACTTGTAAAGGTCACATTTCAGATTTCTAGATTCACAATACTTGCCTAATGCATTATATTAATAATAACATGAGAGAATGCAACCTTGTCTTGCCCTCATTTCCATGGTAACAAGCTGTGAATAAAAACAACCGTGGAAAACAGTTGGGAGAGCTGCAACACACAAACTGTCTCTGGGAAGCAGCCCAAAGAGAATATGCAAAGAAAAGGGGGGTGAGCGTAGGTGAAAAAAACAAGTATAAATATACCAATTTTAAGATTTTGCTTAGAGTGATCATAGTAACAGAAAACTTCAAACCCAGGCGAAATCTTGACAACATTAGCAAAAACTTCCATAATAAAGGCCTAGCAAAAGAAAATCTGTACACATTTCTAAGCCTATATATATATTGCCTGATACAGAATGTCCATCATACAACAAAAATTAGGTATATGAAAGGGCAAAATAAAACACAGTTCTGAGGAGATGAAGCAAGTAATAAAACTAAACCCAGGGAATTCTTTTCTACCTTGTGGTGACTGGAATCTTCCCAATTCATCAAGTGATTCAATAAAATTTGTGAGATCTAAAAAAAACAAAAACAAAAAGCCAAACCCAGGTGTGATACAGATGTTGAATCTATCAAACAGGGAACTACATGTAACTATGATTAATATATGAAAGTGTCTAATAAGAAAGATGGACATCATAGTAATATAAGATGGATAATTTTAGAAGGGATGAAAACTATAAGAAAGAGACAAATGGAAATAGTTCAAGCAAAAAAAAAACAAACCCGCAGTGTACAGGTCCTTCACTATCTTGGACAAGTTTATTCCTCGGTATTTTATTTTTTTTATTCTTTAAGGAGCTATTGTGAACTGAATTGTTTTCTTTATTAGAGAAGTTGTGCATTTACAGAAAAACCATGAAAAAGTACATGACTCCCTTATAGCACCCTAAAATTAATACCTTGCATTGGTTGGTATGGAACATTTGTTATAATTGATGACAGCACATTTTTATAATTGTAGTATTAACTACACTCTATGGTTCGCGGTTTGTGCATTTCCATGCATTTCTCTTTTTGATTTTTATTCAGTCACCATATATAAGGTCTAATATTCCCTCCTTAACCAATTCAGATGTATATTTCAGTGTTGTCAATTATGTTCATAATGTTGTTTTACAGGCACCACCTTCCTTTACCAAAATATTCTCATCATTCCAACAGGTAACCTACACATTTTTAAAAATTTGTTTAAAACTCTTTATCATTAATTTTTTTTAACATTCGGTGAGTGTTTACGATAAAGCCTTAAACTAAAAGTGCAAAGACATTTCTTTATCTGAAAAGTGTTTATTAACCAGAACTAGCACTAACATCAATCTTTTTGCTGAAATTTTAGAGGCATTCTCCTTTACAATTAAGAACTAGTCAGAGATCTTCACTGATTTCTTAAGATTGAATTGAGTTTCCATTTTCTAGGGGGTTGTCCTGGTCAGGGACATGTATCAACTTGGCCAAGTGGTGGTATCTGTTTGTCTGGTTGGGCAAGTGCTGGCCTGTCTGTTGCTATTAGGACATTTCATAGAATTAAATAATGATCACATTGGTTGCATCCACAGCTGATGCCATTTGTAATCAACCAAGGGGAGTGTCTTCTGCAATGAGTGATGCTTAATCTAATCACAGGAAGCCTTTTAAGGAGGATTCAGAAGAGACATGCTCCATTCCTGCTTTGGCTGGCGAGCCTCTCCTGTGGAGTTCGTCCAGACCCTCCATCGGAATCGCTGGCTTCACAGCCTGCCCTAAGGATTTTGGACTCTGCATTCCTGCAGTCACGTGAGACTCTTTTATAAATTTTATATTTGCAAGTGTTCCCTGTTGATTCTGTTTCTCTAGAGAACCTTAACTAACACAGGGGTTCACTTGAAATCATATAGTATCTGCCTTTTTGTGCCTTGATTATTTCACTCAACATTATGTCCTCAATATTCATCCATGATTTCACATACTTTAGGACCCCATTTCTTCTTATGGCACATAACATACCATTGTTATGTATATACCACAGTTTGCTGATCCACTTATCTGTTGATAGGCATTTGAATTGCTCCATCTTTTGGCAATTGTGAAAAATGTCGCTGTGAACATTGGTGTGCAGATGTCTGTTTGCGCCACTGTTTTCAGATCTTCTGGGTATATATCAAGTAGTGGAATTGTTGGGTCATAGGGTAACTCAATATTTAGTTTTTCTGAGGAACCCCCAACATGTCTTCCACAGCGGCTGTACATCCCCATCTCCCAGCCCCATTTATTGAAGAGACTATTCCATCCTGGTTCAGTGGTTTTGGGGAACCTTGTCAAAATTCAATTGACCATAGATATGGGGGGTTTATTTCTGAACTCTCAATTCAATTCCTCTGAGCAATGTGTCTACCGTTGTCCCCACACCTTGCTGTTTTGACCACTGTGGCTTTATAATAAGCCTTAAAGTCAGAAATGTAAGTCCCCCCACTTCATTTTTCTGTTTTAGGATGCTTTTGGCAATTCGAGGCCTCTTTCCCTTCCAAATAAACTTGGTGACTAGCTTTTTCAAATCTGCAAAGTAAGTTGTTGGAATTTTGACTGGAATTACATTGAATCTGTAAATCAATTTAGGTAGAATCAACATCTTCATGATATTTAGTCTTTCTATCCATGAACACGGAGTATCTTTCCACCTATTTAGGCTTTCTTTAATTTCATTTAGTAAAGTTTAGTTTTCTATGTAGAGGTCCTTTACATCCTTTGGTTAAGTTTATTTCTCTATACTTGATTCTTTTAACTTCTATTGTGAACAGAATTTTCTTCTTAATTGCTTCCTCAGTTAGGTCATTAACAGTGTATAGAAACATTACTGATTTTTTGCACATTAACCTTATATCCTGCCACTTTGCTGAATTTGTTTATTAGCTCAAGTAGCTTTGTCATGAATTTGTCAGGATTTTCCAGATATAGGATCCTGTCATCTACAAATAATGAGAGTTTTACAGCTTCCTTTCTTATTTGGATGCCTTTTATTTCTTTTTTCTGGTCTGATTGCTCTAACTAGAACTTCTAGCACAATGTTGATTAATAGTGGTGACAGTGGGCATCCTTTTCTCATTTCTGATCTTAAGGGGAAAGTTTTAGTGTGTTGTCATTCACAATGATGCTGGCTGTGGTTTTTTCATATATGCCCTTTATCATATTGAGGAAGTTTCCTTCTATTCCTACCTTTTAAAGTGTTTTTTCAGAAAAGGATGCTAAGTTCTGTTGAATGCTTTTTTAGCATCAGTCGAGATGATCAATGTGATTTTTCTCTTTTAATGTGTTAATGTGCTGTGTTATATTGGTTGATTTTTTTTATGTCAAACCACCTTTGCATGCCTGGCATGAACCCCACTTGGTCATGGTGTACAATTCTTTTTTTTTGGTGCATTGCTTTAGGGTTAGTTTGCTGTTCTTTCTTTAACTTTTCAGTTGTTTAGTTAGGTCATAGGTTTTAGCTCTTTCTGTCTTTTTAATATGCATTTAGGGCTATTAATTTCCTTCTCAGCACTGCCTTTGCTGTATCCCATTGCTTGCTTTTTTTTTTTTTTCACATGGGCAGGCACCGGGAATCGAATCTGGGTCTCCAGCATGGTAGGTGAAAACTCTGCCTGCTGAGCCATCGTGGCCCACCCTATCCCACTGATTTTTATATCATTTGTCACCATATATTTACTAATTTTTCATGCAATTTCTCTTTTGAACCACTGGTTGTTTAATAGTGTTTTGTTTAACCTCCATATATTTGTAAAAGTTCTGTTTCTTTGATGGTTGACTTCCAACTTTATTCCATTATGGTCAGAGAAAGTGCTTTGATTAATTTCAGTCTTTTAAAACTTATTGAGACCTGTTTTGTGCACTAATATGTGATCTATTCTGGATATCACTTGGATCACTGGATCCAAGTGCAGTAGAGAAGAACTTACATCCTGATATTTTGGGATGCAAAATCTATAGGTGTCTTTTAGGTCTTATTCATTTATCACGTTATTTAGGTTCACTATTTCCTTATTAATCCTTTGTCTGGTTGTTCTATCTTGAGTAGTGTATTGAAGTCTCCCACTATTAATGTAGAGACTTCTGTTGCTCCCTTCAGTTTTGCCAGTGTTTGCCTCATGTACTTTGGAGCCCCTTGAGGTGCATAAACATTTATGATTGATATTTCTTCTTGGTGAATTGTCCCTTTTATTCACATATGTCCTTGCCTCTTATGACATCTTTGCATTTAAAGTTTATTTTTTCTGATATCAGCATAGTTACCCCTGCTTTCTTTTGGTTACAGATTGCATGGGACATTTTTTCCATTCTTTCACTTTCAATCTATTTGTATCAGTGGGTCTAAGATGATATTCTTATAAATAGCATGTAGATGGATCATACTGTTCAATCCATTCTGCTAATCTGTATCTTTTAATTGGAGGGTTTAATCCATTCACATTAAAAGTTATTATTGAAAATGCAGTACCCGAACCAACCATCCTATCTTTTGGTTTTTATTTGTCAGATCTATTTTTCCCTTTCTCACTTTATATCCTTTCAGTTACCTTTACTAAGGCTCTTCAGTTCTGTGCTCTTCTCCAGATGTCTCTTTCCTGTCTTTTTTTTTAATTTCATATCACAACAACTCCCTTTAATATTTCTTGCAAGGCAGGTCTTTTGCTAACAAATTCTCTCAGCATTCATTTGTCTGTGAAGATTTTAAACTTTCTCTCGCTTTTGAAGGACAGCTTTTCTGGATAAAGAATTCTTGGCTGACAGTTTTTTTCTTTCAGAATCTTAAATATATCCTATCACTGCCTTCTCACCTCCATGGTGTCTTTTGAGTAGCCAGCACTTAGTCTTATTTGGCTTCCTTTGTGAGTGATGCATCACTTTTCTCCTGCTGCTTTCAGGACTTTCTCATTCTCTTCGGTATTTAACAATCTAATTAGTACGTATCTTGTAATGGGTCTATTTGGATTCATTCTATTTGTAGTTTTTTGGTTGTCTTTGATTTGCATATTTACATCTTTAATGAGGTTGGGAAGTTTCCTCCATTTATCTCTTCAAATACTCTTCCTAGCCCTTTACTCTTATCTTCTCTTTCTGGGACACCAATGAAACTTATATTTGTGCATTTCATGTTGTCCATCATTTCTTTGAGATCCAATTCAAAATTTTCCATCTTTTATACTATTTGTTCGTTTGTGCATTCATATTCAACTGCCCTGTCCTCTAGTTCCCTTATTCTTTCTTCTGCTTCTTTGAAGCTGCTGTTGTGTGTCTCTAGTATATTTAAAATTTGATCTACAGCATCCTTCATTTTTGCAAGATCTGCTGTTTTTCTATTTACTCTTTTAAATTCTTCTTTATGTTCTTCTGGTGTCTTCTTGATATCCTTTATGTCTTTATGCAATTCATTGAAGTTATTTTGGAGTTTTGTATGTACTTCTTTGATTAGTTGTTCCATGTTCTGTGTTTCCTCCTACTTTACAATTTGGTCATTTGGCTTGGCCATTTCTTCTTGCATCTTCATATGCTTTGTGATTTTCTGCTAATTTCTAGGTGTTTGATTATCTTGATTAGATCATTTGAGAGTTGATTTCCTTCAGTTGCCTAAGATTATATATTTGCTTGTGTTTGCATTGAGGGTTTGTGGTAGTTAGATTCAGCTGTCAACTTGGTCAGGTGCAGATGACTAGATCTATTGCTGTGGACATGAGCCAATGGTACGTGAACCTCATCTGTTGCTGATTACATCTGCAGTCGGCTGGGAGGTGTGCCTGCTGCAATGAATGACATTTGACTTATTTGGCTGGTGCTTAAATGAGAGAGCTCAATGCAGCACAGCCCAAGCAGCTCTGCATCCCTCATCTCAGCATTCGCAGCTCAGCCCAGGCCTTTGGAGATGCAGAAGGGAATCACCCTGGGGAAAGTTGTTGGAACCCAGAGGCCTGGAGAGAAGGCCAGCAGAGATTACCCCGAGCCTTCCCATGTCAGAAAGAACCTCAGATGAAAGTTAGCAGCCTTTCCCCTGAAGAACTAACAAAATAAATCCCCTTTAAAAAAAAAGCCAGTCTGTCTCTGGTGTGTTGCATTCCGGCAGCTAGCAAACTAGAGCAGGGTTAGAAAAGCAGTGTGCCAGAATCCACTTTCCCGGTCTTCCCAGCAGCTGCACTCCCAGACCACCTCTTCCGTACAATTCCAGCTCTCCTCAAATGTGGCAGCATGCTGGGCCAGGCCCCAACGAGGCTGCAATCCAGTCAAGGCTGCTGCTTTCTGTGTGCACTGTTAGCTACTGACTCTGAGGGTAGGGAGTGAGCGCTGTCCACTTTGAGTGAAACCCCACGTGTGGGCTCAGTTTGCCTTCCCAGGCTTCCAGGCTCCCACATCAAAAAGCCTTGGATTGCTGGACTGAGAATTTCCACTTCACCAGTCAACAGCTGGCCTAGGAGTGATCTGCTTCTCATCATCCAGCAAAACCTGAGTTTGTATTAAAGCAGTGCTTTGACAGTTGAGTTTTCCATGTCTCTCAGTCAAAACAGTGGGTACCTGTGCAGGGTATGTAGACCAGCTACTCCTGAGCCTGGGATAACGGCTGGAGATGTTCTGGTAAACCCTATAATTCCCCTGTACTTTCCAGAGTACCCATTAGGTGGCGCTGTTCAGCGACTTAATTGTCCTTAGGAACTTTTGCCTCAGAGTCCAGGCAGCGTCTGACCGGGTGGGATTAAATTACCTCCAAGCCCCAGCTGTGTCTAACCTGTTGGGGCTGAATTATTTCTGAGCCCTCAGTTGCCTCTGACAGGGCAGGTCTGAATTACTTTGTGGAATCCTGGCAGCATCTGACTGGGTGGGGCTGGGCCTGTGGGGTTCTGATGTCCTCACTTCACTGGTCAAAATCTGGCTCAATGTGAGGTGGTGTTCTCCATTTTATTTGCAGTGGAGGATTCCTCAGGTTGCCCTAGTCTCACAACTTCTCCCTCCCTAGGCAAGAATCGGGCCTCCTGCTGCTATTTTCTTTATGGGTGGGAGAAGGGCACCAGGAACCAGGGCTGAAAACACAATCTCTGTCCACGTTTTCCCAGACTCTTTATCCCGCACTTATCTGGATCTTGAAATGTCCTCTCCTGTCCCCTGTGTCCCCAAACACTTGATTTGGGTAGTCTCAGCCTGGCTGCTTGCTGCTTTTAGGGAAGGTTTTGCAGTCCCCTTTCTAGCTCTCCATTTGTAAAATCCCTCCATGCTTCCTTTTTGTATTCCACTCTCCCCTACAGCTTCAATTCCTCCATGGGTCTCTGTGGGCTTTAGTCTGTATATAGCTGGAAATCTAGCTCACTGCTGTGAGAGAGTTTATAGTCTATGTCCCTGGTGGATGATGGGAAAAATTCTGGCTGCCATCTCTGTGCACTGCTTAAGGTATGTGAGACTATGTGAGGGAGAATGGGGGAAGTATTGGCCAGTCCAGAAATGAAGTTTTCTAACTGCTATTTTTCTTTTTCTTCAGTTCAGCTTTTGTAGAATCCTTCTCTAGTCTATGCCTTTTGTTTTGGTTTACTAAAATTTCTGGAGTGCAATATACCATAAATAGATTTGCTTTTATAAAGGTGATTTATTAAGTTTAAAAGTTTACAGTTCTAAGGCCATAAAAATGTCCAAATAAAGTCATCAACAAGAGTATAGTTTCACTCAAGAAAGGCAGATCATGTCCATGCTTTCTCCGTCAGTTGAGAAAGCACGTGGCTGGCATCTCCTGTCCTTTGCTCCTGGGTTGCATTGCTTTCAGCTTCTGATTCCAGTGGCTTTCTAAGTCAGCTCTCCAAGCATCTCTAAATGTCTGTATCAAAGATTTTTCCAAAGTTTCCTCTTAAAAGACCCTAGTAAGCCATACCTCCATGGAAATAATCTAATCAAGAGGTCCCACCTACAGTTGGGTCACATCTCCATGGAAACAACTTAAAAATGATCCACCCACAATAAACCTGCACCCACAAGATTGGATGAAGATTAAAAGAACATGGAATTTCTGGGGTACAAAGCAGCTTCAAACCACACACCTTTCTCTGGAGTTCTGTACAAGTGGGAACAGTACTTTTTTTTCCCACTGTATCTCTAAGGTGAAGTTATCAGTAGCGGCTTATGTTGTCATGTTGATGACATCACCCCTACATTTTAATCCTTAACTTCTCATTCCCTACCCCTACCACATTCCCCAGTAACCTATATTCTAAATCTCAACTCTGGGTTTTCTTATTCTAATTATTTCAAATCAGTGGGATCATACAATATTTGTCCTCTTGTATGTGGCTTATTTCACTCAACCCGAAGTCTTTGAGGTCCCTCCATGTTGTCACATGCATTAGAACTTCATTCCCTTTTATGGCTGAATAATATTCCAGTATATATATATATATATACCACATTTTATTTATACATTTATCAATGGATGGACACTTGGTTTGCTTCTATCTTTTGTGTGAATAATGCTGCTGTGAACATTGGTGTAAAAGTATTTTAGTCCCTACTTTCAGTTCTTTTGGGAATATATACCACATGATAGTTATATAGTTAGCTTTTTGAGAAACTGCCAAGCTGTATTCCACAGTGACTGCACCATTTACATTGCCACCATCGATGAATGAGTGTTCCTATTTCTTCAGTTCTTTCTAACATTTGCTTTTTGTCCACTTTTTAAATTGCAGGCATTCTAATGGTTGAGAAATGGTATCTCATCATAGTTTTGATTTGCATTTCCCTGATGGTTAATGATGTTCGGCATCTTTTCTTGAGCTTTCTAGCCATTTGTGTACCTTCTTTGAAGAGATGTCAATTCAAGTCTTTTGCCAATTTTGTGTTATTTGTCTTTTTATGATTAAGTTGTAGAATTTCTTTATGTTTTCTGGATATTAAACCTTTATCAGACATGTGGTTTCCAAATATTTATTCCCATTGTATAGACTTTCATTTTACTTTCATAATAAAGTCCTTTCAGGCACAAAACTTTTTTATTTTAATGATGTCCCTTTTATCTAATTTTTTTGTGTGTGGCTTGTGCTTTGGGTGTAAAGTCTAAGAAACCGCTGCCTAACAAAGTCTTGAAGATACGTCCTTGCATTTTCTTCTGGGAATTTGATTGTTTTAGCTCTTATGTTAAAGCCTTTGATCCATTTTAAGTTGAGTTTTGTATAATATAGGAGGAAGGATTACTCATCTCTTTTTTTTTTTGGCAGAGGAAATGCAGTTTTCCTAGCTCCATTTGTTGAAGAGACTTCTTTTCCAGTTGAGTGGTTTTTGTTCCCTTGTCAAAGAGTAGATGGTCATAAATGTAAGGGTTGATATCTGAGCTCTTAATTCAATTCCATTGATCTTTATGTCTGTCTCATGCAAGTACCATGCTATACTGATTACTGTGGCTTTGTAATACATTTTGTAATTGGGAAATGTGAGTCTTCCAACTTCATTCTTCTTTGTCAAGATGGCTTTAGCTATTCAGGTTCCCTTCCACTTCGATGCAGATGATTGCCTATTCTTTTTCTGCAAAGAAGCAATTTTGATTGGGACTGCATTGAATCAGTAAATTTCTTTGGGTAGGACTGACAGTTTGATATTGTCTTCCAAGGCATAAACACACAATGACCTTCTGTTGATTTAGGTCTTCTTTGATTTCTTTTAATAATGCTTTGTAGAATCCTGTGTGCAAGCCCTTTTCATCCTTGGCTAAATTTAATCCTAGTTATTTGGTTCTTTTAGTTGCTATTGTAAATGGATTTTTTTCTTGATGTCTTCTTCAGATTATTCATTGCTTGTGTATAAAAATATTATTGATTTTTGAGTGTTCATCTTCTCCCCAGCCACTTTTCTGAGTTCATTTATTAGCTCTAGGATTGCTGTGAACTTTTCAGGATTTTCTGTTTATAGGATTATGTCATCTGCAAATTAGGAAAGGTTTACTTCTTCCATTCCAATCATGTGACTTTAATTTTTTTCTTACCTAATTGCTCTGGCAGGAACTTCCAGTACATTGTTGAATGACAGTGGTTATTTTTGTCAAATCCTTTTCTTTGTCCTGATCTTAGAGGGAAACCTTTCAGTATTTCACCATTAATAAGATGTTAGCTGTGGGCTTTTCATATTTGCCCTTTATCAGGTTGAGGATGTTTCCTCCTGTTGAGAGTGTTCTAAGTGATTTTATCAAGAAGGAGTGCTAGAAATTGTCAATTGCCTTTTATGCATTAATTGAGATTATCATGCAATTTTCCTTTATTCTGTTAATACAACATATTACAGTCATTTATTTTCTTTTGCTGAGTCAACCTTGCATGCAAGAGATTTATTCCACTTGGTCATAGTGTATACTTCTTTTCATGTGCTGTTGGATTCTATTTATAGTGTTTTCTTGCATATTGTTGCATCTAAATCCATAGCAAGCTATGGTGTTCTTTTCTTGTGGTGTCTTTATCTGGCTTTTGTATATGGGTGATGTTGGCCTCATAGAATGTATTGCAGATTGTTCCTTCCTCTTCAAATTTTTGGAAGAGTTGAGCAGAATTGGAGTTAAGTCTACTTAGAATATTTGGTGAAATTCACTTGTGAAACCATCTGGTTCAGGGCTTTTCTTTATTGGGAAGTGTTTGATTACTAATTCGATCTCTTTACCAGTAATTGGTTTGTTGAGATTTTCTGTTTTTTCTTGAGTGAATGTGGGTAGTTTGTGTCTTTCTAAGAATTTGCCATTTTATCTAAATCATCTGATTTATTGACATGCTATTGCTCATAATATCCTACCACAGTCCTTTTTATTTCAGCGGGGTTGGTAGTAATTGCCACCTTTTAAATTCTTATTTTCATTATTTATATTCTCTCTTCTTCTTTGCCAGTCTAGCTAAAGTTTTGTCAATATTACCGATCTTTTCAAAGAGCCACCATTTGGTTCTATTGGGTCTCTCTACTGTTTCCTTTATTGTCTATTTTATTTATCTCTGGTCTATTCTTTGTTATTTTCTTATTCTATGCCCTTTGGATTTAGTTTCCTCTTCTTTTTCTAGTTCTTCCAGTTTTGAGGTTAGGTGTCTGATTTTGAAGTCTTCCCTATTTTGTAATGTCAGCATTTATAGCTATCAGTATAACTCTCAGCACTGCCTTTGCTTCATCCCATAAATTTTGGTATGCTGAATTTTCATTTTTATTTGCCTCAAGCTGTTTCCCAATTTCATTTGTAATTTCCTCTTTAACCTATTTTTTTGCTCTAAAATATGGGAGACTAAAAGAAATATCAATTTAATGATTCAGCATTCATAGTCATTTGTTAAATCCTATCTTCTCTGTGTAACTCCACGATCACCTTTGATCTTTCTTTCCCTCTCATTGGGGTTGTTTGGGGTATGGTTAGTCTAAATTTTTTAAATTGGAAGGATTTTTCACTGATATAGGATAGGGAGAGAGAACTATCTGATGTTCTGGAGAGGTTGGGCTAGGTTTCAGAACTTATCTGGACCAGGGACCCATCTGGAGGTTGTAGGTTTCTGGAAAGTTAGTCTAGTGCCTGGAACCCTTGTGGAATCTTATAAATTGCCCTAGGTGTTCTTTAGGATTGGCTGGAATGGTCCTAGTTGGGGGTTGGCAGGTTATGATAGGTAGCAAGGTCTACCTGAAGCTTGCATAAGAGCAACCTCCAGAGTAGCCTGTCAATTCTATTTGAACTCTCTGCCACCAATACTTTATTAGTTCCACTTCTTTTCCCCCTTTTGGTCAGGATGGAATTGTTGATCCCATGGTGCCAGGTCTGGATTCATCCCTGGGAGTCCTCTCCCACATCACCAGGGAGACTTTCACCCCAGATGTCATGTCTCACCTAGGGGGGAGGGCAATGATTTCCCTTGCAGAGTTGGACTTAGTGAGAATGAGGCCACATTTGAGCAACAAAAGAGGTCCTCCAGAAGTAACTCTTATGCATGCCTAAAGGTAGTCTAAGTTTCTCCACTACCTATACATAAGCTTCACAAGAGTAAGCCTCATGATCGAGGGCATGGCCTATTGATATGAATGCTCCCTCAGTTTTAAAGGACAGTTTTGCTGGATAAAGAATTTTTGACTGGCAGTTTTTCTCTTTCATTACCTTAATACATCACACCCCTGCCTTCGGACTTCCATGGTTTCTGATGAGAAATTGGCACTTCGTCTTATTGAGGATCTTTTCCATGTGATGAATCACTTTTCTCTTGCTGCTTTCAGAATTCTTTGTTTATGTTTGGCGTATGACATTCTGATTAGTATATATCTCAGGATGGGTCTCTTAGGATTTATTCTGTCTGGAATATATTGGCTTTCAAGGATATGTTACAAGTATGTTTGTGGCTTCTGCTGTCACTCAAATTTCTGATACCTTGTTTAATTTTTTCTCTTCTTTTCTCTATCTGTTCTTCTGACTGTGTGATTTAGATTGTTCTATCTTCTAGTTTGCTGATTCTTTCTTCTGCCTTTTCAAGTCAGCTGTTATATGATTCTAGTGTATTTTTATTTTTACATGGGCAGGCACCGGGAATCAAACCCAGGTCTCTGGTGTGGCAGATGAGAATTCTGCTGCTGAACCACCATCACACTGCCCTCTAGTGCATTTTTTTTTAACATGGGAAGGCACCAGGAAAGGAACCAAGGTCTCCTGTCTACCACTGAGTCACCATTGCCTGCCCCCGCTAGTGTATTTTTTTTCCTCATAGGCAGGCACTGGAATCAAACCCAGATCTCCAGCATGGCAGGCAAGAACTCTGCCTGCTGAGCCACTGTGGCCCACCCTCTAGTGTATTTTTAAATGTAGTTTTATGTGTATCTTTACTTTTTGCATGGGCGAGCTCCAGGAATGTAAACCAGGTCTCTGGCATGGCAGATGAGAACTCTGCCACTGAGCCACCATTGCACCACCCTATGTGTATTTTTAAATGTAGTTTTATAAAGATGTATTCACACAGCATACATACAATGCATTCACAGTGTACAAGTGATGGCTCACAGTATGTTCACAGAATTGTGTATTATTCATCACCACAATCAATTTAAGTAATGAAAATGTTCTTTACTCAAGAAAAAAAAGCATTGTAGCCCTTAACCCCCTTATTACTGAAACCTAGCATTTGTGTGGTACCTTTGTTACACCTGATGCAAGAATATTAAAATATTACTGTTAACTTTAGTCCATAGTAGCATCAGGTGTATTTTTTCCATACAGTACCTTATTAACACCTTGAAATAGTGATGTATGGTTTGTTCACATCCATGAAAATACATTCTTACATTATTATCTTATCTTTTCTTATTATATTGTATTATTATTTTTGTATATTTATCCACATTCATTGTCCACAACAAGGTTCACAATGTTATACAGTCCATGTTTTATCCTCTATCATTCCTTCTAGTGGCATACATGGCCCTAAACTTCCCCTTTCAAATGCATTCACACACATAATTCAGGGGCTATTAATTATATTGACAATAATGGGCTACCATCACCTCTATCCATCTCCAAACATTTCCCATCAACCTAATTAACTATTTTGCACAAATTAAGCATCATCTCCCCATTCTCTATTCTCATTCTATCTCTTGATTTCCTATATTCTAGATTTTAACTCTGCAAATTTTCTTATTATAGATTACATTAGTGAAATCAAACAGTATTTGTCCTTTTGTGTCTCAACATAAGGGCAAGGTATGTTTGTCCTTATTTCACTGAACATAATGTCCTAAAGATTCATTCACGTTACATACATCAGAACTGCATTCCTTCTTACAGTTGAATAATGTTCTACCGTATGTGTATACCACGTTTTTTTTTGGTAAATTTTATAACTGTATGTAATAGTCTTAAAGAGTCAAGGCTACTGGAACACAGCTCAGCAGTTTCAGGTACTTCCCTCCAGTCACTCCAATACACCACAAAAGGGATATCTATATAATGCATAAGAATAACCTCCAGGATAACCTCTTGACTCGGTTTGAAGTCTCAGCCACTGACACTTTATTTTGTCTCATTCTCTCTTCCCCCTTTTGGTCAAGAAGGCTTTCTCAATCCCTTGATGCTGGACCCTGGCTCATCCTGAAATTTCTATCCCATGTTGCCAGGGAAATTTACACCCCTGGGAGTCATGTTCCACATAGGAGGGAGGGCAGTGAGATCACCTGCTGGGTTGGCTTAGAGAGAGAGGCCACATCGGAGCAACAAAAGAGGTTCTCTGAGAGTGTCTTTTAGGTCTAACTTTAAGTAGGCTTAGCCTATTCCTTGTGGGAATAAGTTTCATAGGGGCGAACTCCAAGATCGAAGGCTCAGCCTATTGATTTGATTGCCCCCATTGCTTGCAAGAATGTCAGAAATTCTCCAAATGGGGAGGTTGACTATTTCCTCCTTTCTCCCCAGTCCCCCAAGGGGACTTTGCAAATGCTTCTTTATTCACTGCCTGAATTACTCCGGGATTTATTGGGGCATCACAATAACCTGGACAAACCAACAAACTCTTATGCCTTATTCAAGATTCCATGTACTTATGGTGTGCAACTAAACTGACCATACAAGTTAAATTAGGAAATGCACTACCCAAAATATAAATTTCGCATCAAATAAACATCTCTCCCTTTAGTATTACACAGTAGTTAAAGTTTTAAAATATGGATGTTATCATCCTTTACCCTGCATTCTGATCTACTTTAGTTCTATCCATATCAGCTTCGTTCATATCTCCAGTTGAATTCTGATCACTTTTTCAACTTTTTAAACAGTTCTTGTATGGGGTAGTGCTGACTTTCATAGCTTTAGAGCTTTAACTCTGAGTCTCAGGTGTCACATACAAACCCAAAGTTTCTGGGAAAGACCATGTTACATACAAACAGATCAGTATCTCAGAATTTAGAATTAGCAGTTACACCTCCTTAACATATTGACTGCTACAAGAGCATAAAATCTTGGACCCTTTATAATAGGCCCCAACCTGATAACCCATGCTTTCAACATTAGTTCACTGAGTTTTTATATTATAGTTAGTCCATATGATCAAAGCATGATAACATTTGTGTTTTTGTTCCTGACACTTCTTTCAACATAGCGTCCTTAACGTTCATTCACCTAGTTGCATGCCTTACAGCGTCATTCCTTCTTGTGGCTGCTCAGTAGTCCATTGTTACATACCACGTTTTGTTTATCCATTCATTGGTTAATGGAAATTTGGCTTGCTTCCCATCTTTTGCAATTGTGAATAATGTCTCTATGAACATCAGTGTGCCAAGGACTATATGACTCCCTACTTTCAGTTATTCTTGGTACATACCTAGTATCGAGATTGCCAGGTAATATGGCATTTCTCTCCTGGCTTCCTGAGTAACCGCCACACCATCTTCCTCAGCAGCTGCACCATTTACACTTTACATCACCAGCAGTGAGTGATTTTTCTATTTCTCCACATCCTGTCAAATACTTGTAGTCTTCTGGCTTCTAAAGGGTGGCCATTTTAGTAGGTATGAAAAGAGTTCTAATTTTGACTTTGATTTGTGTATTTTTAATAGGTAATGATGTTGAACATCTTTTCATATGCTTCTTAGTCATTTGCATTTCATCTTTGAGAAAAGGTCTATTAAAGGCTTTGACCATTTCCTAATTGGGTTGTCTTTTTATTGTCGAACTGTAGGATTTCTTTATATAATTTGGATATTAAATGCTTATTGGATATATGATTTTCAAATATTTTCTCCCATTGAATAGTCTGCCTTTTCACTTTCTTGGCAAAGTCCTTAGAAGTGCAAAAGAATTAATTTTGAGGAGATTCCATTTACCTATTTTTTTCTTTTATTTCTTGTGTTTTCAGTTTAAGTTTTAGAATTCATTGCCTACCATAATGTATTGAAAATCATTCCCTACATTTTCTTCCATGTGTTTTATTGTTCTGCTTCTTTTATGTAGGTCTTTGATCAATTCTGAGGGTTTTTTGGTACATGGTGTGAAGTCGAGGTCCTATTTTATTCCTTTGTAAACAGATACCCAGTTCTCCCAGCAACATTCGTTGAGGAGATTATTTCGTCCCAGCAAAAATCAATTGACCATACATGTCAGGATCCATTACTAAACTCTCAATTCCATTCCATTGGTCAATGTACCCATCTTCTTGCCTTAACCTGTTTTTTTGACCACTGTACCTTTGTACTAGGCTTTAAAGTCAGGAAGTGTTCGTTCTTCAACTTCTTTCTTCTTTTTGAGGGTGCTTTTTTGTTTTGTGCCTATTTGGTGCCCCTTACCACTCCAAATAAATTTGATAATTGGGCTTTACAACTCTACAAAGTAGCTTGTTTTAATTTTTATTGGGATTGCATTGAATATGTAAATATATTTGTGCAGATTTACATCTTAATTATATTTGGTGTTTCAATTCATGAACATGGAAAGTCCCTTCATTTATTTAGGTATTTTTGGTTTCCTTTTAGCAATGATTTGTAGTTATCTGTGTACAAGTCCTTTACATCCTTGGTTAAATTTATTCCTAGATATTTGATTCTTAGTTGCTGTTGTGAATGGTATTTTTTCTTGATTTTCTGCTCAGATTGCTAATTAACAGTGTATGCAGTCACTACCAATTTTTGTGTTGAACTTTGCTGAACATGTTTATTAGCTTTAGTAACTTTGTTGTATGTATTTCTTGGGATTGTTCTATATATAGGATCATATCTTCTGCAAATAGTGAAAAATTTATTTCTTCCTTCACAATTTTAATGCTTTTGTTTCTTTTTCTTGACTACCGGCTCTAGTTAGAACTTCTAACATAATGCTTAATAATACTGCTGATTTTAGGTAGCCTTGTTCCAGATCTTAGAGAGAAAGATTTCATTCTTTCACTATTGAGTATGTTAGCTGTGGGTTTTTCATATATGCCCTTCATCATATTGAGAATGTTTCCTTCTATTCCTATCCTTAGAAGTGCTATTATCAAGAAAGAATGCTGGATTTTGTCAAATGCCTTTTCTGGGTAAATCGAGGTGGTCATGTAGTTTCCCCCCTTTGGTTTTTTAATGTGGTATATTACATTAATTAATTTCCTTGCATTGAGCCACCTTTGCATGACTGAGATAAAACCTACTTGATCATGGTATATAATTATTTTAATATACTGTTGGATATGATTTGCAAGTATTTTAATGAGGCTTTTTGCGTCTATAAGCATTAGAGAAATTTGTAACTTTCTTGTCTTGTAGTATCTTAATCTGATTTTTGGTATTAGGGTGATATTGGTTTCATAGAATGAGCGAGGTGACATCCCCTCTTCAGTTTTTTTGGAAGATTTAATCAGTATTGGTATGAATAATTATTTTTTTAACTTTGTTATTGTATAATATAACATCCATACAAAGCAAAAAAAAAAAAGCAATAGTTTACAAAGCACTCTTAAGCAAGTAGTTACAGGACAGGGCCCAGGGTTTGTCATGGGTACCATATGATCCTCTCAAATTTTTCCTTCTAGCTGCTCCAGAATATAGGAGGCTAGAGGGCTTAAATATTTTTTTACCATCACAATCGACTTTTTTCTTCTTTTTTTGTGAAAAATAACATATATACAAAAAAGCTAAAATTTCAAAGCACAACAACACGATTACTTGTGGAACACATTTCATAGTTTGACATGGGTTACAACTTCACAATTTTAAGTTTTTACTTCTAGCTGCTCTAAAATACTGGAGATTAAAAGAGATCTCAATTTAATGACTCAGCTTTCATATTCATTCATTAAATCCTATCTTTTCTATGTAACTCCACCATCATCTTTGATCTTTCCATCATATTGGAAGGGTCTGCAACTTATATAGGGTAGGGAGATGGAACTATCTGATGTTCTCGAGAGGCTGGGCTAGGTTTCAGAACTCATCTGGACCAGGGACCCATATGGAGGTTGTAGGTCTCTGGAAGGCTACTATAGAGCATGAAACCTTTGTGGAATCTTATATATTGCCCTAGGTGTTCTTTAAGATTGGCTGGAATGGTCCTGGTTGGGGGTTGGCAGGCTATGATAGGTAGCAAGTTCTAACTGAAGCTTGTGTAAGAGCAACCTCCAGAGTAACCTCTCGACTCTATTTGAACTCTCTCTGCCACTGATACTTTATTAATTACACTTCTTTCCCCCCTTTTCGTCAGATGGAATTGTTGATCCCACAGTGCCAGGTGTGGACTCATCCCTGGAAGTCCTCCCCCATGTCACCAGGGAGACTTTCACCCCTGGATGTCATGTCCCTCATAGCGGGGAAGGCAATGATTTGACTTGCAGAGTTGGGCTTAGAGAGAGTGAGGCTACATCTGAGCAACAAAAAAGGTCCTCCAGAAGTAACTCTTAGGCATGCCTATGGGTAGTCTAAGCTTCTATGCTACCTATATAAGCTTCACAAGAGTAAGCCTCATGATCAAGGGCTTGGCCTATTGATTTGGGTGTCCCTAAAGTTTGACAAAGTAACAGGGGATTCCCTGATGGTAAGGTTTAATAGTTCCATATACTTTCTCCCATCCCTCAGGGAACCTTGCCAATACTTTTGATTATCTGCTTAATATACTCTAGGATATATCCAGGCATTACAATAATCTATACAAGATTAAAGGACCTCTTTCTTATTCTGGGCTCCCTGTATTTCAATTCTGGGCTTCCTGTGTTTCAATTATTCAAATGAGCTATACAGATAGGTTGAATTAGAAAATTTCAGTTCCAGAGCAAATTAACCCTTCTTCCACTGGTCTCAAAGAGTATATGTGGTTCTAAAGTATAGATGCTGTCTTCCTCACCCCTATGTCCTGAATTACTTTAAACCCAACCTGTTTGGCTTCATTCTTATCTCGAAATATCAGGTTACATATATAAAACAGCCTCTGAAAGTCCAGAAATAATAATTGCCACTCCAGATTTAATGTGTTTGCTCTAAGAGCTTACAATCTCAGCCCCTGTTTTCTTATAAGCGTTTCCGAAAAGTGACCATACCATTCTTGTTATTTTCTGTCTGGCTTATTTTGTCTCACCATATGTCCTGTTCACAGTGTTGCATACCTCACGACATTGTTCCTTTCTGTAGCAGCACAACCTTCGTTCTTAAGTATACAGCATGGTTCACCAATCTACTTCTCCATCAGTGCATCCTTCAGCCACCTGCTTTCATGTATAATGCCCAAAGTCCACAGTCCATCAACATTCTCAATTTTAGATAATTTCACTGTTCCCAAGAGAAAGAAAACCAATAAAAACACCCTTACCAAATCGGAACTCTAAACCTCTCTTAACTCTTGTCCCTCCCCCCACTATTTATGTCTGCTGTTGCTGTGGTAGTGCTGATGGTTTCCTTTTAAACATAGCTCAAGCATGCATAGCAGTTTTCCCCCTGTACCCTGGACTTAAACAGGCTTCATACAAGAATCACATCTTTGAAGTAATTCTTGTGGGAACTCATTCATATTTTTGGTGTTAATTAGTGGGACACGTAGGTCTATACAACCCCTTTCAATCTCCTTCATCTTCAATATGGTAATATTACTTATAGACCCAGTAAAGAACCACCTTCACTTCTGTCTATTCCCTTACATTGGAGTTCACCCTCATTAGCTTACAGTTTACCCATCTTTAGTTTCTATGCATCTCTCAGTCCCCTATGTTCTGTATTATAACCCTCTGGTTATTCCTTTATGCTTGTCATTAAAGTGGAATCATACAGTATCCTTTTGTGTCTGGCTATTTTCAATCAGCATTATGTCCTCAAGGCTCATTCATCTTGTCGTGTGCTTCAGGGCATCATTTTGTCTTATTGATGCATAATTTTCCATCATATATGTATACTACATTGTTAGTCCACTTGTCTGTTGAAGGGCATTTGGTTTGTTTCCATCTTTTGGCGACTGTGAATAATGCTGCTATGAACATCAGTGTGCAAATGTCTGTCTGTGTTGTTCCTTTCAGCTCTTCTGGGTATATCCAAGTAGTGCTATTGCTGGGCCATAAGACAACTATATATTTCGTATCCTAAGGAATCACCAAACAGTCTTCCCATAGTGGCTGCACCACTATACATTCCCACCAGCAGTGCACAAGTGTCCCAGTTTCTCCACATCCTCTCCAACATTTATAGTTTCCTGTTTGTTTAATAGCAGCCATCCTAATAGCTGTGAGGTGGTATCTCATTGTAGTCTTGATAGGCATTTCCATAATAGCCAATGAAAACGGGCATCTCTTCATGTGCTTTTGAGCCATCTGTATTTGCTCTTCAGAAGAATGCCTATTCATACCTTTAGCCCATTTTATAATTGGGTTGTTTGTTCTTTTGTTGTTGAGTTGTACAATGTCTTTGTATATACAGGAAATCAAACCTTTGTCCAGTATGTGATTTACAAATATTTTCTCCCATTGAGTTGGCTGCTTCTTCTCCTTTTTGATAAAGTCTTTTGAAATGCAGAAGCATTTGATTTTGAGGAATTCCCATTTATCTATTTTTTTCTTTTGTTGCTTGTGCTTTGGGTGTAAAGTTTAGGAAGCTACCTCCTATTCCTAGGTCTTGAAGATGTTTCCCTACATTTTCTTCTAGAAGCTTTATGTTGTTAGTTCTTATATTTAGGTGTTTGATCCACTTTGAGTTAATTTTTGTGTAAGTTGTAAGGTACGGGTCCTCTTTCATTTTTTTTGGCTATTGATATCCGGTTCTTCCATGCCTAATTATTGAAAAGCCTATTTACCCCCAGTTCAGAGGATTTGGGGGCCTTGTAAAAAAATCAGTTGACCATAGATTTGGTGGTCTATTTCTGCACTCTCAATTCAATTCTATTGATCAGTGCTTCTGTCTTTGTGCCAGTACCATGCTATTTTGACCACTGTGGCTTTATAATAGGTTTTAAAGCCAAGGAGTGTTAATCCTCCCTCTTCATTCTTCCTTTTTAGGATGCTTTTAGCTATTCAGGTGGTCTTTTCTTTCCAGGTGAATTTGGTAACTAGCTTTTCCAAATCTTCAACATAGGTTGTTGGAATTTTGATCGGTACTGTATTGAACCTGTAGATCAATTTGGGGAGAATTGACATCTTAACTTTGTTTAGCCATTCTGTTCATGAGCAGGGAATGTTTTCCAACTACTTAGATCTTCTTTGATTTCTTTTAGCAATGTTATGTAGTTTTCTGTGTACAAGTCCTTTACATCCCTAGTTAAGTTCATTCCTAAGTATTTGATTTTTTTAGTTGCTATTTTGAATGGAATTTTTCCTTAACTGACTCCTCAGCTAGGTCATTGCTTGTGTATAAAATGTTACTTTTATACATTTTTGCACATTAATTTTATATCTTACCACCTTGCTGAATTTGTTTATTAACTCAAGTAACTTTGCTGTAGATTTCTCAGGATCTTCCAAGCATAGTATCATATCATCTGCAAATAATGAGTGTTTTACTTCTTCCTTTCCACTCTAATGCTTTTTACTTCTTTGCCCTGCTTGATTGCCCTATCTAGAACTTCTAGCACAATGTTGAATAATAGTGGGGGCAGCGGGCATCCCTGTCTCATCCCTGATCTTAGGGGGAAAGCTTTCATTCTCTCTCCATTGGGTATGGTGCTGGCTATTTGTTCTTCATATACTACCTTTATCATATTGAGGTAGTTACCTTTGATTTCTATCTTTTGAAATGTTTTTATCAGAAAAGGATGCTGAATTTTGTCAAATGCTTTTTCAGCATCAATTGAGATGATCATGTAATTTTTTCCTTTTGATTTGTTAATGTGCTGTATTACATTAATTGATTTTCTTGTATTGAACCATGTTTGAATTCCTGGTATAATACCCACCTAGTCATGGTGTATAATTCTTTTAATGTGTTGTTGGATTCAATCTGCTAATACTTTATTGAGAATTTTTGTATCTATATTCATTAGGGAGATTGGCCTATAGTTTTCCTTTCTCATAACGTCTTTATATGGTTTTGGTATTAAAATGATATAACCTTCATAAAATGAGTTAGGTAGGGTTCCTTTTTCCTCAATGTTTTGGAAAAGTTTGAGCAGGATTGGTATTAGTTCTTTTTGGAATGTTTGATAAAATTCCCCTGTGAGCCATCTTTCCATGGGCTTTTCTTTGTAGGAAGATTTTTGATGACTGATTGAATCTCTCTACTTGTGATTCGTTTGTTGCAATTTTCTATTTCTTCCTGAGTCAGTGTAACTTGTTTGTGTGTCTCCAGGAATTTGTTCACATCATCTAAGTTGTCTAGTTTGTTGGTGTATAGTTGTTCATAGTATCCTCTTATGATTTCTTTTATTTCTTCAGGGTCTGTAGTAATGCACCCCTTCTCATTTCTGATTTTGTTTTGTTGTATCCACTCTCATTTTTTTCTTTGTCAGTCAGTCATTCTAGTGACCCATCAATTTTATTGATTTTCACAAAAGAACCAACTTTTGGTTTTATTGATTCATTCTATTTTTTTTTTTTTTTGCTCTTCTATTCATTTATCTCTGCTTTAATTGTAGTTATTTCTCTTCTATTTGCTTTGGGGTTAGTTTGCTGTTCTTTCTCAAGTTCCTCCAGGCGTGCTGTTAGGTCCTTGATTTTTGCTCTTTCTAGTTTTTTAATATAGGCATTTAGGGCAATAAATTTCCCTTGCAGCACAGTCTGCCACATCCCATAAGTTCTGATAAGTTGTATTCTCATTTTCAATCATCTCCAGATAGCTACTGATTTCTCTAGCAATTTCTTCTTTGACCCACTGGTAGTTTAAGAGTGTGTCATTTAATCTCCATATATTTGTGAATGTTCTCATTCTTTGGTGGGTATTGAGATCCAGTTTCATTCCATTGTGACCAGAGAAAGTACCTAAAAAAATTTCAGTGTTTTTAAATTTATAAAGACCTGTTTTGTGCCCCAATATATGATCTATCCTGTAGAACGTTCCATGAGCAGTAGAGAAGAATGTATATCCTTGTGTTTTGGGGTGCAATGACCTATATATGTCTGTTAGGTCTAATTCATTTATCAAGTTATTTATCATCTCTATTTCCTTTTTTTATTAATTAATGGAAAAAAAAGAAATTAACCCAACATTTAGAAATCATACCATTCTACATATGCAATCAGTAATTCTTAACATCATCACATAGATGCATGATCATTGTTTCTTAGTACATTTGCATCGGTTTAGAGGAACTAGCAACACAACAGAAAAAGATATAGAATGTTAATATAGAGAAAAGAAATAAAAGTAATAATAATAGTAAAAAAAACAAAAAAAAAAAACAAAAGAAACCTATAGCTCAGATGCAGCTTCATTCAGTGTTTTAACATGATTACTTTACACTTAGGTATTATTGTGCTGTCCATTTTTGAGTTTTTGTATCTAGTGCTGTTGCACAGTCTGTATCCCTTCAGCTCCAATTACTCATTATCTTACCCTGTTTCTAACTCCTGCTGGACTCTGTTACCAATGACATATTCCAAGTTTATTCTCGAATGTCCGTTCACATCAGTGGGACCATACAGTATTTGTCCTTTAGTTTTTGGCTGGATTCACTCAGCATAATGTTCTCTAGGTCCATCCATCCATGTTATTACATGCTTCATAAGTTTATCTTGTCTATTTCCTTTTTAATCTTCTGTCTGGTTGTTCTATCTTTAGAGGAAAGTGGTGTATTGAAGTCTCCTCCTATTGTTGTTGACACATCTATCACTCCCGTCAGTTTTATCAATGTCTGTCTCATGTACTTTGGAGCTCCTTGACTGGGAGCATAAACATTTATGATTGTTATTTCTTCCTGGTGAATTGACCCTTTAAGTATTATATAGTGTCCTTCTTTGTCTCTTATGATATTGTGTTAGTTAGATTCAGTTGTCAACTTGGCCAGGTGAGCATACCTAGTCTTGTTGCTGCGGACATAAGCCAATGGAATGTGAACCTCATCTGTTGCTCATTACATCTGCAGTCAGCTAGGAGGCATGTCTGCTGCAATGAGTGACATTTGACTTAATTGGCTGGTGCTTAAATGAGAGAACACAATGTAGCACAGCTAAGCAGCTCGGCATTCCTCATCTCGGCACTCGCAGCTCAGGCCCTTTGGAGATGCAGAAAGAAGTCACCGCGGGGAAAGTTGTTGGAACCCAGGGGCCTGGAGAGAAGACCAGCAGAGACCATCTTGTGCCTTCCACATAAGAAAGAACCTCAGTGGAAAGTTAGCTGCCTTTCCTCTGAAGAACCAACAAAATAAATCCCCTTTTATTAAAAGCCAATCCGTCTCTGGTGTGTTGCATTCTGGCAGCTAGCAAACTAGAACAGATATCTTTGCATTTAAAGTTTATTTTGTATGATATTAGTATAGCTACTCCTGCTTTCTTTTGGTTACAATTTGCATGGAAAAATTTTTTTCCATCCTTTCACTTTCAATTTGTTTGTATTCTTGTGTCTAAGGTAAGTCTCTTGTAAGCAGCATATAGGTGGATTATGTTTCTTAATCCATTCTGGAATCTGTATCTTTTAATTGGTAAGTTTAGTCCATTAACATTCAGAGTTATAACTGAAAAGCATTTCTTGAATCCACCATCTTATCTTTTTAATTTTATTTGTCAGATCTATAAATTCTTTTCCCTCTTTCTCCTTGTATTCTTCAAATTACCCTTACTGGTACTCTTCAATTCTGTGCCCCCCTCCAGACGTCCCTCTCCTGTCTTTTTTTTTTCCATCCAGCCGAACTCCTTTTAGTATTTCTTGTAGGGCCAGTCTCTTGTTGACAAATTCTTTCAGAACTACTTTGTCTGTGAAAATTTTAACATCTCCCTCAGTTTTGAAGGACAGTTTGGCAGGGTACAGAATTCTTGACTAGATGTCTTTCTCACAAGATTGTTAATATATCATACCACTGCCTTCTCACCTCCAGAGTGCTAATTGAGTAGTCTGAACTCAGTCTTACTTGGTTTCTCTTGCATGTTGTAGATTGTTTTTCTCTTGCCGCTTTCAGGATTTTCTGCTTCTCTTCAACATTTGACAGACTGATTCGTATGTGTCTTGGGAAAGGCCTATTTGGACTTATTCTGTTTGGAGTTCCTTGGGCTTCTTTGACTTGTATATTTATGTCCTTTAAGAGGGTTGGGAAATTTTCCCCAATTATATCCTTAATTACTCTTCCTAGCCCCTCTTTTCTCCTGCTGTGACACCCATGATTATTGTATTTGTGCACTGTGCTTTGTCTATTGTTTCCCTGAGATCCAATTCAATTTTTTACAACTTTTTTGCCATTTGCTGTTTTTTGAGTCTTTGAGGTCAGTTATCCCGTACTCTGTATCACTTGTTCTTTCTTCTGTCTCCTCAAATTTGGTGTTGTGTGCCTCTAGTATGTTTTTTGAATTTGGCCAACAGAGTCTTTAATCTCTGTGATATCTGCTATTTTTCTATTTATTCTTTCAAATTCCATTTTATGCTCTTCTTCTGTCTTCTTGATCTTCTTTATGTAATTTTCTATTCCACTTATTTTATTAAGTAGAGTTGCATAAACATCTTTGATTAGGTGTTCCAAGTTCTGTATCTCTTCTGGTGTTTTAATTTGGTCATTAGGCAGGGCTATATCTGTCTGCATTGTGATATGCTTAGTGATCTTCTGCTGTCTTCATTGCATGTAAATATCTAGACTGATTTACTTTAGGTGTGGATTTCATTCAGTAACCTAAGACCTTGTGTTTACGGGATGGTTGTGTAGCACGGAGAGGGTAGGGTAGGGCACCCCAATGATGTGATTGGGGACCCCTGTGCATGCGTGGGTCTAAGAATGCCATAAACTGATGCACAGAGCTCCAGGAGGGTGGAGTGAGGCTGTGTTAAGCTATGGGCAGGGGTGCAGGGGTAGCCTGGGTATGAAGGTTAGTGCCCACAGCCTTTATGCACTGCCAGCAGCCTGCAAGGAAGAGCGAGAGGAAGATTGTGCTTGGGAGGGGTGCAGGAGAGTTGGGTCAGGCTGCACTTGGGTTGGTGATGTGGGGCAGGTAAGTGCACGGGGGCTGGTGGGGTGGGGCACCTGGAGCACGGGGAATTGGAACAATTGGTCCACATGGGGCACCATGATGGGGTTTGGGTGCATGGTGTGTGGGGTAAATTGCTGGTCATGGGGCTGTGCTGGTGAGGGTAATGTGCCCAAGGATTATGGCCTGGCTTACTTCCTGGCCCCCAGCTCCCGTTCATGCACTCCTGTGGATTCTGCACCTCCGCACCAGGCTCCAGCTTTCTACCTCTCAGTTCCTTGGCCTTTGCAACCAGGGCTACCCTATGTGGTGCAGTAGGTTCTCCCAGGTCAGCTGCACTCCCGAATCAGCACCTCAGTCACCCTCCTGTCTTTTCTCTAACTTTTCCATGGAGCAGGGCTAATCTGGAGCTACTCTATTTGGCCATCTTCCTAGAAGTCCAGTATTGGTATGACTTAGTTTTTGAATAAGTAATAGAATTCTTCTATGAATCCGATTGTTTCTGGGATTTTCTTTCCTGGTAGGTTCCTGATGACTGATTCTATCTCTTTACTTGTAATTTGTCTGTTGAAGTCTTCTCTTTCTTCTAGAATGTTTGTAAGTTGTTTGCATATTTCTAGGAAATTGTCCAATTCGTCTAAGTTGTCTAATTTTATCGGCATATAGTTGCTCATAGCATCATCTCACTATGGTTTTATTTCTATTGGGTCAGTAGTAATGTGCTCCCTCTCATTGCTGACTTTATTTATTTGCATCATCTTTCTTTTCCTCTGTTAGTCTAGCTAAGGTTTGCCAATTTTATTGATCTGAAAGAGCCAATATTTTCATTTTCTGTTCTCAGTTTCACTTATTTCTTCTCTAATGTTTGTTATTTATTCCCTTCTGCCTGCTTTGGGTGTACTTTACCATGTTTTTCTAGTTCCCCCAGGTGTCCAGTTAGGTCTTTGAATTTAGCTCGTTCTTCTTTCTTAATGCAGGCATTTAGGGCTATAAATTTCTCTCTGACTACTGCCTTTGCTGCATTCCATAAGTCTTGATATGTTGTGTTCTCATTTTCATTAGGCAGGAGATATTTACTGATTTCTCTTGCAATATCTTCTTTGATTCACTTATTGTTTAAGAGTGTGGTTTTTTTTTTTAAAAAAAGAGTGTGCTATTTTTAACCTCATATATTTTAAAATTTTTTCAGTTCTCTGCCTGTTACTGATTTCTGGTTTATTCCATTATGGTCAAAGAGAGTGCTTTGTACAACTTCAATAACTTAAAATGTATCAGGACTTGTTTTGTGACCCAACATGTAAGCTATCCTGGAGAATTATCCATGAGTACTTGAGAAGAATGTATATCCTGCTGTTCTGTATATGTCTGTTAGGTGTAGTTTATTTACATAATATTCAAGTTCTTTGCTTCCTCATTGATGCTCTGCCAAGATGTTCTATGTGTTGATGAGAATGCTACACTTAAGTCTCCAACTATTATTGTAGAGACTTCTATTCCTCCCTTCAATGAGTGTTGGCCTCATGTATTCTTGGTGCCATGGTTGGGTGCATAAGTATTCATGATTGTTCTTTCTTCTTGGTGCTTTGCCCTTATTATTAAAATATATTGTCCTTCTTTGTGTCTTATAACAGTTTTGCATTTAAAATCTATTTTGACCAATATTAGTGTAGCTACTCCAGCTCTTTTTTGATTACTGTTTGGCTGGGATGTCTTTTTCCAACTTCTCACTTTCAACCTACTTTTGTCCTTGGGTTTAACGTCATGCATTGTGATATGCTTAGTGATCTTCTGCATATGATATGCTTAGTGATCATATGCTCTTGTAGACAGCATATGGATGGATCATGCTCTTTTCTTTTTTTAAAATCCATTCTGCTTATTTGTTTCTCTTAATTGAAAGGTTTAATCCATTAACATTCAATGGTATTATTGTATAGAGTGTTTCTACTTCAACCAATTTATCCTTTTGCTTTTTCTATGTCATATTATTTTTGACACTCTTTTTATTCTTTCAGTTAACCTTACTGATAATCTTCATTTCTATGCTCTCTTCCAAACCTTTCTCCCCTGTCTTTTCCTTTCAGCCTACAGAATTTACTTCAGTATTTCTTGTAAGGCAGGTCTTTTGTTGACAAACTCTCTCAGCACAGTTTATTTGTGAATATTTTAAAGTCTTCCTCATTTCTTTCTTTTTTTTGGGGGGGGGGGGTGCATGGTCCTGGAATTGAACCCGGGTCTCCCGCATTAAAGGTGAACATTCTAACCACTTGAACTACCTGTGCACCATCACACCTCTCATTTTTGAAGGACAGCTTTGCCAGATAAAGAATTCTTGGCTGGCAGTTTTTGTCTTTCTGTTCATTAAATATAACATACTCTGCCTTGCCTCCATGGTTTCTAATGAGAAATAAGCCCTTAGTCTTATTACATTTCCCTTGTATGTGACAAATTGGTTTTCATTAGCTGCTTTTAAGATTCTCTTCTTATCTTTGGCATTTGACATACTGTTTAGTATGTGTCTCAGAGTAGTTGTATTAGGATTTATTCTGAGTACATTGTGTTTCTTAAGAGTTGGGAAATTCGGGGCCGTTATTTCCTCAAATAATCGTTTTTTCCCTTTTCCATTCTCTCTTCCTAGTTGGATACCCATGATGTGTATGTTTGGGTGCTTTTTCTTTGTCATTCAAAATCCCTGAGTTCCTGATCACTTTTTTCCCATTCTTTTCTGTATCTGTTTGTCTATCTGTAAGATTTAAGCTGTTTTGTATTCTATCTCATTTTTTCTTTCTTCTGTCTGTTCAAATCTGCTGTGGTATGCCTGTAGTGTATTTTAATATCTTCTCTTATGTCTTTCATTCCCATCATTTCTGTTATGTTTCTTTTTATGTTTTACTATTCTTTTTTTGTGCTCACATGGTGTCTTCTTAATATCTTTTATCTCTTTAACCATATATTTTTTCATCTCCTTAAATTTATTTAGGACATCATTAGTTGCTTCAAATTCTGTGATTCTTATGAAGTTTTAATTTGTTCCTTTGATTGGACTATATCTTCCTGTTTCTAGTATGGATGCAATTTTTACTGGTGTCTAAGTAACAGATTATCTTGTTGATTTTACTCTGGAGGTCAGCTGCTTTCTTTTTACTAAGGTTCTCTTGTTGACTGACTTTGTGCTAAAGCAATTCTTCAGCCCTTGGCTCAACTTATTGTAGACATTTAGAATAGTTCATGTTTAACTGATCAGATATTTTCAGTTCTTCTTCATCCTATTCTTGCCCTGAATATATGTTACAATGCTTGAAATTAAACTGTGCAATTGTTTCACCCCCAAGAGCAAACTTCCTTCCCCTGTTCCTTCTCTGGGAATGTTAATCAGTTCGATTTGCTTTTGATTTGCCTCTAGAGTTTTTTTTAACACTCCTTTCAGTGTCCCTAGATACTTTTGCCTGGAAGGCAAATTCCGGGAGAATGGCTGGTCTTGAGAGGAATTTCTAAGTCAGTATTTCCTAGTCAAAGAAAGGCCAGAGACCCACAAAGGGGGCATGGATCATTTGTAGTGCTCTGGGGATGAGACCCAGAAGGAAGCCAAACTTCTTTTTGATGGATTTCCAAATCTGTTCTTTCCTGGCTGCCCAGCAGATGGCACCCTCAGCTAACTGTTCCCCAAAGTCCTAACGTGCCACTGTGCCTTTAGGTCTCAACCAACTCTGCCCACTTTTGGGGAAGACATTGAAACAAAGGCTGCCAGCTTCTTTCGCCCAGGGTTGGTTTAAACTCCAGCACAGAGCTGGGACTCAGTGATATGAGTTCACTAATCAAAAGCTACACAGTGCTGGGCCAGGCTCCCCCTCTCCCCACTTTCTAATGGGAAAAGCTGCCCATTTGCAAACTGTTCCCTGCAACCCAAACAAAACACTTGACTTTAAATTCCCCACACTCACTCTTTTTGGGGTGGGGTTGAAACAGAATCTCCTGGCTGCTTTTTATCCTGGGCTGGTTGAAACTCTTGCTGTCCTCAGAGTCAGAAAGCAGCATTTTGAATTTGCTAATCAAAAGCCATGCTTGGTTCTTAGCTGTGCCACCCCTATTCTTGGGAAAGGGCTGCCCTTCTGGAAACTGTTCCCTGCAGCCCTCAAGAAAGCACTGTGTCTCTAAATCCCTCCACTTAGACCCCTGTTGGAGGCAGGGTTGAAACAGAAGTTATGGGCTGCTTTTTGTTCTGGGCCAGTTGAAATAGTACTTGTCCTCAGAGCTGGGACCCAGCATTCTGAATTCACTAAAAGAAATGCAGTAACCAGTGCTTGGCCCTGCACCCCACTTCTTGTGGAAAGAGGAGTTTTATTTCCAGTCAGGGTCTGGATTCTGGGACATCTCATCATGAGAGCATGGGATGGGTATTAGCCTTCACAGCATGGAGAACTTTATTCACAGCGCTTCTCCACAGGTCATCAGTCTCTTCCTTCTACTCTTCCCTGGATGGCATAATGTTCTTCAGGTCTCTGAAGCCTCCAAAGAGTTGTTTCAGACAGTTCCTGGCTATTTTCTAGATGCACTTCATGATGAGTTGAGTCTTGGAG
The DNA here is from genome assembly GCF_023851605.1 of Tamandua tetradactyla. Lineage (NCBI taxonomy): Eukaryota > Metazoa > Chordata > Mammalia > Pilosa > Myrmecophagidae > Tamandua > Tamandua tetradactyla. The sequence goes on from NC_135353.1 coordinate 117,674,739, forward strand.
CTCCCTTCTCCATCTTACTCTGCAATCCTGCCTCTACTGTATTTTTAATCTCTACTATTGTGCATGTCATTCCCATCGTTTCTGTTATGTTTCTTTTTACACTTTCAAATTCTTCTTTATGCTCTCCCAGTGTCTTCTTAATGTCCTTTATGGCTTTATGCATATTTCCTTCATCTCTTTATATTGATATAGGAGATTTGTTTGAACTTCTTTGACTAGTTGTTCCAAATTCTGTTTCGCCTCTGAAGTTTTAATTTGTTCCCTTGACTGAGCCATAATCTTCCTGTTTCTTGCTATGGATTACAATTTTTTTCAGATGTCTAGGTATCTGATTATCTTGATCATTAACTCTGAAGGTCAGTTTCTCCCTCTTGTCTAGAGTTTTATTGATGAATGGTTTTGTGTTAAGGCTCTCCTTTGATGCTCGGTCCAACTTATTCTGAACATTTAAAATAACCCATGTTTATCTGATCAGATTTTCTCGGTTCTTCTTCACATAATTTTTGCCCAGGATATGAGGTACAATTTTTAAGATTGCATTTTTTTTATGTAATTGTTTCACCTCCAGGAGAAAGCCTTCTTTCCTCTGTTCCTTCTCTGGCAATCTTGATCTGTTCCTTTTTTTTTGTGCAGAATTTTCTCCCCAGCTCATGATTTGTTTTAATTATCTCCCTTATGCAGTGCCCCATTTTCCTTACATTTTTCAGTTCTGGGACCCTCCTTATGTTCAGAAATTCAGTTCAACTCCCACTTTTTTTTCTCCTGAGGCTTTTCTGTCTTGGGTTCTGTTCTAGTTTGGTAGCTGCCAGCATGCAACATACCTGAAAGGGAATGGCTTTTAGAAAGAGGAATTTAATCAGATGCTATTTTACAGTTCTAAGGCCGAGAAAATGTCTCAATGAAACAAATCTATAGAAATGTCCAATCAAAGGCATCCAGGGAAAGATACCTTGGTTCAAGAAGGCCGATGAAGGTCAGGGTTTCTCTCTCAAGTGAGAAGGCACATGGCGAACATAGTCAGGGTTTCTCTCTTATCTGGAAGGGCACATGGTCAACATGGCATCATCTGCTAGCTTTCTCTCCTGGCTTCCAGTTTCATGAAGCTCCCTGGGAGGCATTTTCCTTCTTCATCTCCAAAGGTCACTGGCTGATGGACTCTGCTTCTCGTGGCTATGTCGTTCTGTTCTCTGAATCTCTTTCTTTCTCCAAAATGTTTCCTCTTTTATCGAACTCCAATAAACCAATCAAGACCCACCCAAATAGGTGCAGACATGTCGTCACCTAATCCATCTTAACAACCACTCTTGACTAAATCACATCATCCAAGGAGATGATCTGATTACAGTTTCAAACATACAGTATTGAATAGAGATTATTCTACCTTTATGAATTGGGATTTTGATTAAACCATGGCTTTTCTAGGGGACATACATCCTTTCAAATCAGCACAGTTTCCTTCCCCTGTTAGACTGTCCTACCCTGGGGAATCAGATGGGGTCATTCCAGAAAGGTAGTTCATACCAGATAAGTCCACTTTGCCTTATGTGGTCCAGCTAACAGTAATTGGATGAATGAGTGTACTGCTTGCTAGCTGCTAAGGCCCTTTTGTATGCACCACTCCTGTGTCTTGTGTTCTGCCCCGGGTCTTGGGCCCCTGTGCTTGGTTACGCATGGGCTTGTAACTCACAGCTGTGAGTAGCTTCATAGTTCATGTCCCTGGGAGGAGGTGAGCAGAATCCAGGCCACTGCCTCTGAGCAACTGCCAAGCTGCACAGGGCCAAGTCAGAGGGTGGTAGGAGGACCAGCAGGCCCAGGATGGATGTTTCCTACCTGATATTTTTCCCTTTCTTTGATTTAACATTTGTGAAGACTTTCTCCATCTCTGTCATCCTTCAGAGTTCTATGCAAGTGAAATTTGTTATTTTATTCACTGAATCTCTGTGGAAGTTTTCCAGGGATGTCTTAGGTTACCATGTTGATGATGTCACTGGCTCCATTTACTCTTGTTTTATTCTTCTTTCTTTTCTAACATCTTAATTTTGTAGATCATTGATGACAGAAAATTAATATTTCCTAATATAAGCATTTAAATCTATGATTTTTCTCTAAGCATCACTTTACTTTAATCACAGAACTTTTGCTGTGCTGTCATATCTTTTCCTTTTGTTCAACATGCTCTCTAATATAATTTGTTTCCTCTTTGACCCATGTGTTTTTTTTTTGAAATCTGTTGTTTATTTTCCTAGTTTTGGGAGATTCTTCACCAGCCTTTATATTATTGATTTCTAGTTTAACATACTGTACATTACTTCACTCCTTCTAAATTAGTGTTGAATTGTATTACTCCCGGAATATAATATTTCTTGGAGTGTGTTCCATGTTCTTTTGTAAAGAATATATATTCTGCTGCTATTAGGTAGAGTGTAATTAGTTCAATTTAGTTGACTGCGTTGTCAATATCCTCTATAATTATTGACTACTTGTTTTATCAAAATCTCAAAAAATTGCTTAAATTTCCACTATTTAATATATTTGTATCTCTTTTAAGTTCTGTCAGTTTTCAGTTTACGTAATTTAAAGCTCTGTTATACGGTGCATATACATGGAGATATGTTGTGCTTTCTTGATACATTTATAGCTTTATCATTATTAAAAGCCCTTCTTTATCACTGGTAATTATCCTTATCCTAAAATTTATCTTACTAAAAAGAGTACGTATAATACTCTTCCTTATAATTCATGGTTACATGATAAATCTTTTTATTTCCTTTTACATTTAAAGTATGTCTGCCTTTATATTAAAGTGAGTTTCTATTCAACAGTATATTTGAGTATCTTGCACATGTCCTGCCTGAAATCTCTGGCTTTTAATTGGAGAGCAAAGAAGGAGAGAGTAGAATATGTATACTTAATTTAAGTATAAACATGATTTTGTCTAAATCCATCATTTTAATTTGTGTTTGTTCCTTCTTTGTTTCTCCCAATCCTCCTACAAATGTATGGATTAATGAATTATTTTTTAGCAGTTCATTTATAAACTACATATTGGCCTATTACTTATTCCTTTAACATTGTAGTGATGCCTCTAGAGATCATGCTGCACATATTTAACTTCTGATATTTCATCCTTGAGATAATATTATATTAATTATTTTCCCCAGTCTGGCCCATTTTGCTTTTTCTTTCATACATTTTACTTATACATGTTATTATATACCCACAATGCATTATTATTATTTAAAACAATTTCCTTTCAAAGAAAGTAATAAATAAGAAAAATGTGCTTTATTTCATATATTCAGTATTTCCAGAGCATTTTCTTCTTTTTTGTTTATCAAAGATTCCATTTTGTGTGCTATTCCTTCATCCTAAAGAAATTCATTCAGTATATTCTGTAGTAGAGGCCACTGGCCCACAATACTAATGCATTTTTAAAAATTACGGAAGAATAGTTTTTTCATCATTATTTCATCTTTTATTTATTAATAGAGAATTTGTAGGCTTACAGAAAAATCATGCAAAAAGTAGAGTTCCCATATGCAACCCTTTATTGCCTCTTTGCATCAGAGTGATACATTTAAGATTGATGAAATAATATTTTTACAATTGTAGTATTAATTATAGTCCATGACTTATATTAGTGTTAATTGTGTTGTACACAATTAATTATTAATTAATTAATAAGGTTTTGTTTTTAATATTGATTCTAGTAACATATGTATATAATCTACAATTTCCCGTTAGCCATATTTAGATACTTAACTCAGTGCTGTTAATTATGTTCAAAATATTATGTTACCATCATCACCACCATCTATGACCAACAAATTTTGATCAACCCAAATAGAAACTACAATTTAAGCATTAACTCCACATTTCTACCTACACTGTGTCCTCAATAGCTTGTATTCTATTTTCTGACTCTGTGGGTTTGCTCATTCTAACTATTTCATATCATTGAGGTCATAGCGTATTTATCCTTTTGTGTCTGTCTTATAACACTCAACATGATGTCCTCAATGTTGCCACATGTATAATAAGAACTTCGTCCCTTTTTATGGCTAAAAAATAATCCGCTGTATATATAAACCACATTTTGTTTAGCCATCCATCAGCTGATGGGTTCTTGGGTTGCTTCTATCTTTTGGCAATTGTGAATAATGCTGCTATTAACAATGGTGTGCAAATATCTGTTCAAGTCCCTACTTCCAATTCTTTTGGGTGTGTACCTAGAAGTGAGATTTCCAGGTCATTTGGGAATGCTATACTATACATCAAACTGTTTCACAGGAGTTGCAACATTACACATTCTACCAACGATAGACAGGTGTTTCTATTCCTCTGTATACTCTTTAATGTTTACAATTTTCAGTACCTTGGACAGTAGTCATTCATTTGGGTGTGGAATGCTGTCTCATTGTGGTTTTATTTGCTGTGCTGGTTTGAAGCTATTATGTTCCCCAGAAAAGCCATGTTCTTTAATTCTCATTCAGTATTGCTGGGTAGAATCTTTTTTATTGTTCCCATGGAGATGTGACCCACCCAATTGTGCATCATAATTTTTGATTAGATAGTTTTTGTGGAGATGTGTCTCCGCCCATTCAAGGTGGGGTTGCTTACTGGAGCCCTTTAAGAGGGAACCATTTTGGAAAGAGTCACCAGAACCGCCCGAGCCAACAGAATGAACAGGGCCCTGAGGAAGCCATTGAAGAAGCCTGGAGAGAGAGCTAGCAGATGTTGCCGTGTGCCTTTCCAGCTGAGTGAGAAACACTGAACATCATCAGCCATCTTGAACCAAGGTATCTTTCCTTGGATGCCTTAATTTGGATATGTGAATAGCCTTGCCTTAATTTGTACATTTTCATGGCCTTAGAACTGTAAGCTTGCCACTTATTAAATTTCCCTTCTTAAAAGCTGTTCCAGTTCTGATATATTTCATTCCAGGGGCTCATAAACTAGAACATTTGCATTTCCTTAATGGATTATGATGTTGAACATCTTTTCATGTGCTTTTGGGCCATTTCTATATCTTTCTGGGAGAAATGTCTATTGAAGTCTTTTTTCCATTTTTTTAAACTGGTTTGTTCATCTTTTTCTTGTTGAGTTGAAGGATTTCTTTATATATTCGAGATATTAATGGTTTCCAAATATTTTCTCCCATAGAGTGATTGTTTTTTTTATTTTATTGCAAATGCCCTTTGATGCACAAAAGTTTTACAATTTGATGAGGTCCCATTTACCTATGTTTTCTTTCATTGCTTGTGCTTTGAGTGTAAAGTCTAAGGAAACATTGACTAACTCATGTTTTTGGACATGGTCCTTAGATTAAGATGCTGTTTTAAATACTGAAGCTTAGTAATAAGTTATAAGAACAGAAAGTGTGAGTTCTCCAACTTCAATCTTCTTTACCAGTAATGCTTCAGCTATTCATGGCCACTTGTCCTTCAACATGAATTTTATGATTGACTATCCCATTTCTGTGAATAAAGTAGTTATAATTTTTATTGTGATTGCATTGACTCTATAAATTGTTTTGGATATGACTGATATCTTAACATGATTTAGTCTTCCAATCCATAAATAAAGAATGTCTTTCCAATTTTTTTAGATCTTCTATGATTTCTTTTAGCAATGTCTTGTAGTTTTCTGTGTACAATTTTTTTACACCCCTAGATTTATTTATAGGTATGTGATTCTTTTACTTGCTACCGTAAATGGTATTTTTTTCTGGATTTCTTTTTCCAATTGATCATTGCTTGTATATATACATTACTGATTTTTGGATGTTGATCTTATGTCCTCCACTTTGTTGAATTTATTTGTTAGCTCTAGGAGGTTTGTTGTGGTATTTTTCAGTATTTTCTGTATATAGGACCATGACATCTGCACATAGGGGAAGTTTTATTTGTTCCTTTCAAATTTGGGCACCTTTTATTTCTTTCTCTTGCCTAATTGCTCTGGTAAGAACTTCCAGTACAACACTGAATAACACTGGGGATGGTGGGCATCCTTGTCTTGTTTCTGATCTTAGAGGGGATTGACAGCTTGTCAATCTTTCACCATTAAGTAGAACTTTAGCTGTGGGTTGTTTTTTTTTTTATCATGTTGAGGAAATTTCCTCCTATTCTTGGTGTTCTACATGACTTTATCAAGAAGAGGTCAAATATCATTTCTGCATCAATTAAGAAGGCCCTGTGGTTATTTCTTTCATTCTGTTAATGTGGTGTATACATTAATTGATCCTATGTTGAACAATCCTTTCATATTACTGATGAATCCCACTTGATCATGGTATATAATTCTTTAGTAGCTGTTGGATTTAATTTGCTAGTATTGTTTTTAGGATTTTTACATCAATATACATAAAGTATATACATAAAGTATATTGATCTTTAATATTCTTTTCTTGTGATATCTTTACCTGGCTTTGGAATGAGGGTGAAGTTGGCCTTGTAGAATGAATTAGAGAATGTTCACTCCCCTTCAATGTTTTTGGAATAGTTTGAGCAGAATTGGAGTTGTCTTCTTGGAATGTTTGGTAAAATTCTCTTGTTAAACCATCTGGTTCTGGGGTTTTCTTTATTGGGAGATTTTTAAATTACTGAGTCAATCTCTTTACTATTATTTGGTCTGTTGAGATCTTGGTAATTTGTGTGACTCTTAAGAATTTGTCAATTTCATCTAGGTTATCCAATTTATCGGACTACAGCTTTGTATGGTATTCTTTTATAGTCTTTTTCATTTCAGCAGGGTTCATTGTAAGACCCACTTTTCATTCCATTTCTGAATTTTATTTTATCCTCTTTCTTTTTTCTTTGCAAGCCTAGGTAAAACTTTGTCAACTTCATTAATCTTAACAACGAATGAACTTTTGCTTGTGTTGATTCTATTGTTTTTCTGTTTTGTATTTCATTCATATACACTCTAATTTTTATTTCATTTCTTAAACCCATGTTGGATTTATTTTGTTCTTTTTTTCTAGTTCTTCCAGTTTTGAGCTTAGGTCTGTGATTTGATGTCTTATTTTTCTAACCTGAGAAATTTAAAAAATATTTATTTATCAATTCATATAAAAACAATAGCAAAATCATGACATGTTAACATAAAGAACACTTTTAAAATGAAAATGAAGTACATTTTACAGAAGAGCAATTAGTGAGAAGAGTGGCATTGTGTTACAATGTTTTTGAGAATCTCTTTAGTAATGATTTAACAGAAGATATATAGATGGTCATGTTTGCTTTTACATTCAATCTATTTCAGCCTCTAGAAAACTTTACTGTGTTCTTACGGAAGAATAACAGTGAAAAGGAAAATACTGACCTATGCAAATAGTTTTGACCTTGCAGATGCCCTAAAAGTATCTGAGGAATTCCAGGGGTCCCTGAATCACACTTTGAGAAATTCTGCTCTTAAAACTGTTGAAAGGGCACTACACTTGAAAAAGATGCTCAGGTAAGCAGCTTCCTCAACTCATGCACACTTTTCTACCCATCTGTCATGGTCAGGTTCACGTATCAACTTGGCCAGGTGGTGGTGCCCAGGCATCTAGCTGGGCAAGCACTGGCCTATCTGTTGCTATGAGGACATTTCATGGAATTAAATCATGATTATGGCAGCTGTATCCACCGCTGAATGCATTTGTAACCAGCTAAGGGGAGTGTCTTCTGCAATGAGTGATGCTTAATCTAATCAGCAGAAAGCATTTAAGGAGGATTTAGAAGAGACAGGCGCTATTCCTGCTTCGGCTCCTGTGGAGTTCGTCCAGACCCTCCATCAGAGTCGTCGGCTTCACAGCCTGCTGTGCAGATTTTGGACTCTTCCATCCTCACGATTGTCTAGCCAGCCTCTCCTGAAAGTTCACTGTGGAAATTCATCAGAGTTACAAGCTTGCAACCTGCTCTACAGACCTTGGACACTACATTCCCATGGTTATGTGAGACACTTTTAAAAATTTTATATCTCCAGATATCTCTGCTGAATCTGTTTCTCTAGAGAGCCCTAGCTAGTAACAGCTTGGTACCGGGAAGTGGTTCTTAAGAAGCAGAACTTTTTAAATGGGTTTTTATGGTTAGTTTTCTACTCTAACTGGGCTCAAAGGCACTAAGGACTTGGCTTCCCATAATCAGAATGACACTCCCAGTCCATGGAGTTATTTCGCAAAAGAGATAGTCAAAATATCACCATTTGATTCTCCTAATGCTTCACTTGTATGAAGCCAGGTACTTGGGAATAATGTTTTTGACAGCTTTACAGAATTTTGTGGAAATAGGAGGAACAGAAATTTTGGCTGGTTGTTGTTAGATATGCTGTATACATTAATGAGGGAAAGGGGTGAACTGAGGGCTTCAAATGAGAAGCTTACATGCTGTATGACAGATGTAAAAGTTTCTATGAGTGCCCTGAAGGAAAATCAAATCTTATTTCCTGTAGCCAGGAAATAAGAACTCTGAAAATCAGACTCAGAATCTCATTGTTAGAGAAACAACTTTACAATGTAAACTGAAATCTCAATCTTGCGTGGTGTCTGCCATTAAAGTGAGGGCATTGGTTGGAAAGGAGTGGGACCCTGAAAAATGGGATCACAACATATTGGTTGATAATGATGTTGGTGGAGAGGTTGAAACCCTACGTCATGCTAATTCATTTATAGATAACCTTGTAATAGTTTGCCCTGAGAAATTGGCCACCCTGCCTCCACCTGAAGGGATTAGCCTTTCACCAGGGTAACTGTGCATTGGGGAAAAGGAAATGATCAGATATTTGTGGGATTATTAGACACTGGTTCAGAACACTCAAAGTGTTCTGTTACGTTACCTTGGTTTAATCTAAATAATTATTCTACTGAAATTATACCTATGCTACAAATAAAATCTTGTGACCAAGAACGGGAGTAGTAACCCCGTCTCCTTTTGTTAACTTAGATTCTCAACAAACAGCAATTTGGAAACTGGCCATGAGTTTAGCTCCTACTCATATTTTAAAGAGAAATATATTTTAAGAACTTTAAAATGAAAAATTCTTGTTAAAAGCTATATATTGATAGTTAATGCATATTTGAAACATTAATTAAAATATTTTAAATATTTAACATTATTCTAACAAATTTAATTTTGATAGTAATTATATGTGGTAAAATATTTGTTCAAAGTAATAATTTAAGTATAAAAAATATGAAAGATGTATTTTTATTAATAAGAAAACAAAATAGTTTTATCCTAAAATGAATAACTTACTAAATGAGAAAAATATAGGACAAAGCCTAAACTAATATAATAAGTGCTAAAGGTTTGTAAAAATAAAAATTATAGTTAAAATCAAGAAAGATTTAATGAGTCTAAAATAACAATATTTTCTTGGACTCTTAGCCTGTTCTAATGAAAAATTATTTTAAAAAATTCTAAATAATTAGTTAAAAAGCAAAGAATCTGTGTTTTATCAAAATAACTTATGTTAACTTTTATCATGTTGTTATCTATATAAAAAATACTGATTTTCTCCTGGGTATCATTATACTGGCAAAAACTGCTTCTTTTCTTGCCCTAAACCAGGTGGCTTAATCTATTAATCTAAATACTATGACTATAAATGAATCTATTACTGGATAAATCATATTCAAATCATATAAATACCTATATTCCTTTAAGCCAAAATATCTTAAGGCTTTGTCCAATCTTCATATAAACTACATATATATAAACTAAATTTATCCTAAAATAACCATGGCTTATTTTGGGAGCAAATCAAACTTGAGGGCTAAATGCAAGGAAAAAAATATACTTGTGGAGTCTTTTTGTTCACCTGATGTTGCCATTACATGCAACTAATGTTGCTATCACATGACCTTGGTAAGAAATAATTAAAATGTACACTCTAGCTGGGAGAACTGGCTATCCTCCCAGAAGGAGGTGTACTTTAATAAAGATATCTAGGTCTCAGGAAGCTCCTCTTGGTTCCTAGCCAGTTCCCAGAGGACCCAACTGGGCCCGGTCATGTAAGCAAATCGAAATTTGGCCACTATTGTGAGAAAATATCATAAAAACTGCATGAAATAAATTTAAAATTAGCAAAAATGCACAACCAATTATAAAAAATCCACATTCTTGCATTCCTTCTCAATCAATCCAATGAATTCAATTTTAAAAATCTAGTCATTTACTATGGGTACATGTCACTATTGACACTCTGCTTTCATTTTTCTTACATGCCACTTTAAGAATTCCTAATTATATGTTACAAAACTTGTTTGATATTTTACAAGAAAATTCTAATTTATTAAGCAAAAGGCAGTTAACAGCTGCAGCTGAACGAGAGTTACAATTAATTGAACAATGCATTCAAAAAGGACAGCTTGTTCAAATAGATCTAAGAAAGCCTGTTAATTTTATTATTTTCTTTACCTTGCAATCTCCCACAGGCCTATTTTAGCAAGATGGGGTTTTAAAATGGATTTTTTTACCAAACAATTGACAAAAATGTTTAAATACATATTTGCAAAAGATTATTTCTTTAATAGCCAAAAGTCACCAAAAATATTATCAATTAAGAAGTCATGATCCTAATCGCATAGTGTGTGATCTCACAAAGGAAGAGGTTCAAAGTCTATATATTTTCAATACCTCTTGGCAAATAGCACTAAATAATTTCAAAGGACAAATGAATAATCATTTGCTATGTCAAAACTTTTACAATTTTTAAAAATGAATGCAATGGATTTTGCCTAAAATAATTCTGGCTTCCCTGCTAGCTATTACTGTCTTTACTAATAATAATATTAATAGGAAGGCTGCATATGTCACCCCAGTGGAAAACAAGTTAGAAAATGCCTTATACCTCAGCCCAGTGTACTGAATTAGCAGCTATAATTCAAGTATTGCAAAGTTTTCCACAATCTCTTAATATTGTTTCTAATTGTAAATATGTTTGCCAAACAGTTACTCACATTAAAACAGCTTCTTTGTTTGAAAAAGATGAACTCTCCTGAATGTTTTTACACTTACAAACATTAATCAGAAGTCAAATTAATCATTTTTATCATGCATATAAAGAGCTCATACCAATCTTCCAAGTCCTTTGTCATTACAAAATCAGCAAGCAAATAGTCTTGTGAGTTTAATTCAAAATCCCACTACATTTCACAAATTGACTCATATCAATAGCAAAGGGCTGTGAAAGAAATTTCCGTCTATATTTAAACAGCAAGCTCAAGACATTGTTAGGACTTATCAAACCTGTGGACCTTTAAATGCACTCCCATTTGCATCAGGGATTAATCCTCGAGGTCAAAAAGCAAATGAATTATGGCAAATGGATGTTACTCATATTTCACATTTTGGTAAAATGCAATATGTACATATTATCACAGATACTTGTTCTCATTTCATCTGGGCTACTGCACAATCTAGGAATCGTTTTTGCCATGTTCAATCAAATTTACTTAATGCTTTTGCTGTTGTAAGATGCCCTCAATCTATTAAATGGACAATGGTCCTGCTTATACAGGAAAATAATTTCATAAATTTTGTACTACTTTTAATATTACTCATATAACAGGAATTCCTCATAATCCTTCAAGGCAAACAATTATTAAACAAGCAAACTGGATGCTAAAATCTATGCTCTTTAAACAAAAAGGGGGAGATGATGATCAGGAAAATGACGTTATGAAAATAAGTACACCTAAAGATCAATTAGCAAAAGCACTTTTTACTTTTAAAAAAAATCATTTATGAAAATTCATCAGACTCCTGCAAAACAACATTTTAGTAATTTGGGAAAGAAAAATGATACAACCCAAACAGAACTGCAGCTGCAGCCAATCTATTAGAAAGACATTAAAGATGATTTATGGAAACCAGGAATGGTAAAGGTGTGGGGTAGGGGGATTTGCTCTTGTCATTGCAGATGACAGAATCTCGGTTTGGATTCCCTCGAAGAGAATAAAACCCAGACATGTCAACCCGGATGAAAATAACTAAATGGGTAATATATATTATAGGACATATAACTTTAATTGCTGAAGGACAGGGACATGGTCATACTTATTGGGTTTATAGTCCTAACCCACCTCTGCTGTGGGCCCTTACATGGGCCAATCCAACTTTACCAAAATAATCTGAATACAAATTTAGGATTCCCAGGTCCAATAAGAAGAAAACTGGTGTCAAATTTAATTCTTCCATTTTTAGAAAGACCTGTATGCATAACTCTATGGAAACAGAGGATACTTGCCTGTTAGATGGAAAAGAAAGTTGGAATAGATAGCAGTTATGTCATATGAATTAAGCAGTTATCATAATTAATGATTCCTATGGAATTGTAAGAGATGCAGCCCCTGTGGGGTCTCCCATCTCTAACTTGAAGATAACTGAGACTATATGGACAGGCAAGCTAAATCAGGGTTTAATTCATGGAGGATAATTTGTGCCAAATTCATGGGATGATAAATATAGCATTAGTCAAAGAAATTGACAGAAAATTTTCCTAGGACTGAGACCAATTTTTATAGCCAATTCTAGTAACTATAACTTCTCTTTAAATAGCAGCCATAAACACTATATACAAATATGTATTAGAGATCCATATATATTTGTTAAAGTTCATATGCATATAAGAAATCAAACTTTTAATTGTGAGAATTATTCTCTATTCACTTGTCTCCAAGCATTTATATTGCAGAAAAATGAGACAATTGTAGCAGCAAGGAGAAGAAGAGGTATTTGGCTGCTGGTGCAGATGTCAAGATCCTGGCAATCCTCTCCAGAAACACATATACTAATCCATTTGGCAAAAGAATATCTAACAAGGACTAATAAACTAATTGGACTCATTATTGCAGCTGTCATTGAAATCGTTGGAAGCAAACGGTGGCTGCATTCGCTGGAACCGCATTGCAACAAACTATACAGATGCAGCACTGTTGGAAAAACACCAGTGAACTGTGGCATAGACAATCTCATTGATGAGCAAATTAATAATAGACTAAATGATATAGAAATGACATTGGTTCATATTGGAAATCAAATGTATAATTTAAATTTTTTACAAAGTTTAAAGTGTAAATGGAATGAGAGCAGTGTTTTTATTACCCTCTTTTAACATATAACCTGTCTGAAATAGAATGGGAAAAGGTACAAAGGTACCTTTTAGGGCTTTCAGATAGTTTAAGTCCTGATATCTTAGAATTACAAAAAAGAAGTATTAGAATTATCTCAGAATAATTTACATATAGCCTATGGAGGTAATGTTACACAATCACTTACCCAAGAGCTAAAAAATCTTAAATGGGGGGCTGTTTATACTTCTTTGCTTCCTCCTCAGCTGTGTTTAACAACAAAGAATCAAAGTCAGAGAGCTTGACTGGCAACCAATGATGGGTAAGACCCTTCCTTCAAAACCTAAGGGCAACCTAAGGCAGGCGCTGGTCACCTCTGCTTATAACCATGCTAAAAATGTGATTCTTGCAAAAACTCTTGGCTCCCTCCTGAATCAAAGTCAGAGAGCTTGACTGGCAGCCAATGACGGGTAAGACCCTTCAGAGCCTAAGGGCAACCTAAGACAGGCACGGTCACCTCTGCTTATAGTCACCCTAAAAAGATGATTCTTGTTTTCCTCGGCTTATAAAATAAAAAGGGGGAAATGTAGGAGCCAAAGGTTTAAAGCAAGACCTACAGAACTTGTTGTAAGCAGCTGGCCTCAGGATAGCGGCAGTAAACTGTGGAGATTGTTATGTAGAGCAGTCTGGGAGGAAGAGAATGTTTACCCCAAATGGTTATGTTAAGTATGAAGAACACTGTAAGATAAGAACTTTGCTCCCTCAAGAAATGCCTGCATATCTATTGACATCCTGTGGTATATAACTAGGATCTGGTTAAGAATAAAATTGTCTGAAGTCTGTCTAAAATAAACTCAAGCTTCAGACCCCCTGAGCCTGTCTGTGTCTTTCTTTCTTTCTTCCTTTCTTTTTTTCTCATCATTCCTTAATATCCTTTGAGCTCCGTTTCAATAGGAAGCAACAGTATTCCACACAGCATTGCTTCTGATTGAGGAATATACTTCACAGCAAATGAAGTGCAGAAATGGGCACATGATAGTGGAATTCTCTGGCCTTACCATGTTCCCCATCATCCAGAGGCAGCTGGATTGATAAGTTGGTGGAATGGCCTTTTGACAACTCAGTTACAGTGCCAACTAGGTGGCAGTACCTTGCAGGGTTCAGGTGATGGTCTCCAGAGCTTGTGTATGCTCTGAATCAGCATCCACTGCACGGTGCTGTTTCTCCCATAGCCAGGATTCACAGGTCCAGGACCCAAGGGGTGGAAGTGGCAGTGGCACTACTCACTATTACCCCTAGCGATCCACTAGGAAATTTTTGCTTCCTGTTCCTGTGACCTTGAGCTCTGCTGGTCTACAGGTTTTAGTTCCAGAAGGGAGAGTGCTTCCACCAGGAGAAACAACGATTCCATTGGGCTGGAATCTAAGACTGCCACCTGGTCACTTAGGGTTACTCATACATCTGGATCAACAAGCTAAGAAGGGAATTACTTTACTGACTAGGGTGATTGACCCTGAATATTAGGGGAAAATAGGTCTGCAACTACACAATGGAGGTAAAGAAGGGTTTTCCTGGAATGTAAGAGATCCGCTAGGGTGTCTTTTAGTGCTACCATGACCTGTGATTAAAATCAATGGAAAACTGCAACAACACAATCTAGACAGGACCACCAATGGCTCTGAAACTTCAGGAATGGAAGTTTGGGTCACCCCACCAGGAAAAGAACCATGGACAGCTGAAGTGCTTGCTGAGGGTAAAGGGAACATAGAATGGGTAATGGAAGAAGGTAGTGATAAATGTGTACTACAACCACCTGATCAGTTATAGAAATGAGGACTGTAATGCTATTTTGTTCATGTTGTAGTATTTAAGTTGTAAGATATCAAGTTTAAGAATGAATATTACCCAAAGACTTGCACCCTGTTCTGGGGAGAATTAATGCATTTCCAGTTGTACATGGGACAGTTGAGTACTGTTAGGCAAAGACAAAATTTGTCTGTTATTGTTTTTTATTTAGAGATTAAGTATAGTTTAAGGTGATGTATATAGCTGCCAAGTTGACAAGGGGTGGACTGTCATGGTCAGGTTCATGTGTCAACTTGGCCAGGTGGTGGTGGTGCCTGGTCATCTGGTTGGGCAAGTACTGTCTGTTGGCTATGAGGACATTCATGGACTTAAATCGTGATTGCATCAGCTATATCCAGCTGTAATTTGCTAAGGGGAGTGTCTTCTGCAATGAGTGATGCTAACTCTAATCAGAAGAAAGGCTTTTAAAGAGAATTCAGAAAGGACTGTCATTCTTCCTGCTTCAGCTGGTGAGACTCTCCTGTGGAGGTCACCCAACCCCTTCATTGGAGTTGCCAGTTTCACAATCTGCCAAATGGATTTGAACTCTTCCATTCCCGTGGTTGTCCAGTTAGCCTGGAGAGCTCACTGAGGAACTCATTGAGGAACTCTTGAGAGCTCATTGAGGAACTTCATCCAAGTTACCAGCTTGTGGCCTGCCCTATAGACTTGGACCCTTGCATTCCTGTGGTTACCTAGCCAGCCTCTCCTGAGAGTTTGTTGTGGACCTTCATTGGAGTTACCAGCTTGCGGCCTGCTGTACAGACTTCGGGCTCTACATTTCCATGGTTATGTGAGACACTTTTATAAATTTTATATCTCTGGATATCTCCTGCTGATTCTATTTTCTAGAGAACCCTAGCTAATCCAAAATCTGTTACCATTCATTACATTCAGGATTCCAGGCCTTTTCAGGAACTCATCCTTGTGCAGGGACACTCTGCTTATCCTTACCAAACTACTGTTCCTACTCCCAAAGCCCATATGCCTGCTCCTTGATGAAGGCCTTCTTCACTCCTTTAGGCAGAATTAGGGCTCCTCTCTTCTGTTTTCACATGTTTTATTTCTCCTCCCACAATTGCACGTGCCATGTTAAATTTGAAATTTATTATTTGGTATTTTTGCTTCCTCCATAATTAGGCCAGAAGCTAGTTTTCACTTGTGTGGTATTTTTTCACATTGATATGTGAGAAGGATGTAAAGTGGTTCACTTCCAAATCTCTAACCAATTATCGTTACAAAATTTATCAGTCCTTTCCTTTCCCATGGTTTTGTGTGAGGCCTCCTTTTCAATAAACAAACTTTCTATACGTAATAGATTCTAGATTCGGGTTTTTGTATTAGTCTTGTAATTCTGCATCATCAGCGTGTTTGCTTTTGTTTGACCCATGATATTTTAATCAGTTTGATTTACACTATGTTTCAGTATCTACTAGAGCTTGTCTTTCACCATTCATTGTTCTTGTTCTTCTGAAACTTATTTGAAATTCTGATTCGTTTATACCTCCAGGTTAACTTTAAAATAATTTTGTTATCTTCCATGAAAAATCCTGCCAAGATTTTAATTGGGATTAAATATGCCTAAAACAATTTGGGGGAGCAATGAGAGAAATTTACATCTTAAAAGGCTTCAGATGGTCTGTTAGGAAATGTGCTTGGTTTTCTTTACTTTCTTTTTTCAATGTATTAAACTTTCAAAAACTATCAAACATTTTTGTTTCCTTAATTTAGTGAAATATTACAGAAAAATATAAATGGTCATTATATTTCTCTTTATTAATCCACTTAGTTATGTTATGCTTTATGGGTGAAATTTTGTTTTTTCTTATATTTTTAAACTGGCCATTGATAATGTATTATAATGCCATTTAATTCTACATATCTATTTTATCCTAACCAGTTAACTAATCTTTTAAAAATGATTGAAAATAATTTTCCAGTTGTTATTTTTCTCAAGTATATAATAGTATTTGCCCTTTCTTTCCAATTTTTTTATTTTAAACTTTCCAATTTTTTTATTTTAAACTTACGTTTCATGTCTCAATGCTCTAACCTGAATTTCAAAGCAAATGAAATTATATTGACAATATATGGCACTCTAGTCTAGTTTCTGACAAATCCTGATTTACTTGGAATAAAGGCTTTTTAAAAAATGATGTTAAGGAAGTACTTTCTATTCTTATATTTAGTTTTTATTAGAAATGTCTATTAAATCATATTGACTGGCTTTTCCTACCTATGAAGATGATTATATTTGATCTATAATGGTAAAGTGGTATGTTCATATATTTACTTATATTAAATATTTCTTGCTTTACTAATATACTTAACACAGCTGAGGGTAGTTTTACTTTCAGTATGTTTTTGCATTTATTAATAGTTTATTTTAGATTGTTTCCATCCATATCTAACTGATATAACCTAGCTCACTGGTAGTTTCAAATGAGTTCACATTAAATGATATGAAGCTCCCATTCCACCTATGTAAAGGTTTTTCTCCCTTACCCTCCATTCCAGGGTAATTCCAAGGGACATCTTTTTAAATATCAGCAATTAGAGCTATAAAATTGCCTCACAGCACTGCCTTTGGTACTTTCAATAGGCTTTGGTAGGCAGTATTTTCATTTTCATTCACCTGAAGATATTTCCAATATTCTTTGTGATTTCCTCTTTAAACAATTGGTTGCATGAGGATGTTTTTAAATTTCCGCCTATTTGTGAATTTTCTATTTCTTGCTCTGTTATTGATTTCTAGCTTCATTACCCTATGGTTGGAGAAGATACATTGTATGATATCAACATTTTTTATTTATAGGGATTTGTTTGTGACCAAACATATGGTGTTTCCTGGAGAATGTTCCAGGTGCACTTGAGAAGAATGTGAATTCTGTTGTTGTTGGGAGAAGCGTCCTATATATGTCTGTTGGCCTGTTTGATTTTGAGTATAGTTCAAGTCATGTATTTCTTTATTGGTCTTCTGATTAGGTGTTATATCCATTATTGAAAGTGGTGCATTAACATCTCCTACTATTAATGGAGAACCATTAATTTCTCCATTCATATCTATCAGTATTTGCTCCGTATATATTGGGGCTCTGCTGTTGGGTGCATATATACTTATAATTGTTACATGTTATTTTGAATTGATCCCTTTATCGGTTTATAATGAATGTCTTTAACTCCCTCTTATAACTGTTTTTCAACTCAAAGCCTGTTTTATCTGATATTAGTTTAGCCACCCAGATCCCTTTTGGTTACTACTTGAGTAGTGTATATTTTTCCATTGTTTCACTTTCAACCAACTTGTATCTGAATTTAAACTGAGTATTTTGCAGATAGTATATAATTGGGTCATGCTTTTATATTTATTCTGCCAATATCTCCCTTTTGATCAGGGAGTTAAATACATTCACATTTAAAATCCCTACCTATCGTTCAGGACTTCACCTGCCATTTTGCTATTTAGTCTTTGTAAATCTCATACCCTTTGTATATATCCTTATACCACCTGTTCATTAATGCCTACTTTTATATTTGATTTTTTTGTGTTTTACCCTACTGATTTCCTAGTCTTTTCTATCTGGATATATTTTTCAAATATTTTACTTGTAAAATATTTTAATATTTTAATATTTTACCATAGAGTTACTATTTAACACACTAAATATGTTAACAATAATGTTTAGTTTGATGTCAGTTAATTTCAATAGCATACAATTATACTTTTCCTAGACCCCTCTATTCCCCATCTTTCTTTTGTACTTCTTTCCACTTATGTCTTTGTTCATTTATGCCCAGACCATCAATTTGTCATTACTTTTTATGCATTTGCATTTTAGGACCTGTTGGAACTAAGAAGTGGCCTTACATACCAAACCATACACTACAATAAAACTGGCATTTATAATTACCCAAATGGTTACCTTTACTGCCGTTCTTTATGTCACTTTGAACGACCATCTATTGTCCTTTCCTTCAAATCCAAAGAACTCCTTTTAGCATTGCTTGTAGGATAAGTCTAGTAGTGATAAATTCCTGTAGTTTTGTTTATCTGGGAATGTCTTAATCTTTCCTCATTTTTGAAAGAAAGCCTACCTGTTGTTTTCTTTCAGCCATTTAAGTATTTTAACTGCCCTTTTGCCTCCATAGTTTTTGATGAGAAACTGGCACTCAGTCTAACTGGGACACCCTTGTAAATAATATACTACTTTTCTTTTGCAGCTTTCAGAGCTCTCTCCTTGTCCTTTGCATTTGATAGTGTAAACAATATAAGATTGATGTATTTTTAATCATACTTATCCTGTTTGGTTATCCTTGGACTACTTCAATGTGCATATTTATGTATTTGCCTATGTTTGGGAAGTTCTCTTTCATTATTTCCTTGAGTGTTCCTTCTGCCCCTTTTGCTCCATGTCTTTCTTCTGGGTTTCCATAATGCATATGTTGGTGTGCCATTTTCTTGAGAATTATTCAGATGCATACAATCCATTCAAAGTCCACAATCTATGGCTTTTAGTATATTCATAGAATTGTGCATTCATGACCACAAACAATTTTTGAACATTTGATTTCTCCATAAGCAAATCCCTATATCTCTTGGCAGTCACCTCTAAATCCCTCTATCCTTCTCTATCACTACATAAACACTAATCTCTATCTGTCAAAGCAAATGCTTTTATTCCCATCTCTACAAATTTATTTATATTTACATTTTATATAAATGGAGTAAAACAATATATAGTATTTTGTGTCTGGTTTCTTTCACTTAGCATAACGTTTGGTATTTTTTTCTGCAGTTGATGGAAGAATGTTCATTTATTACTATTCACTATAGTCTATAGTTTGCTTAAGTCATTTTACTCATATATCACATTATTAATACCTTATAATAGGATTGTACATTTGTTCTAATCATGGAAGAACATTTTTATATTTGTGCTATTGTCCATACTCATTGTCTATAAGAGGCTGCACTACATGTCTTGTGTAAAAACCTAAGAGTAACATTGCTTCTTCATATGGTAGGTTTAAGTGTAAATACATAAGGGACTGGCAAAATGTTTTTCAAAATGGTTGTGCCATTATACACCACCATCAGCATTGTATGAGTGCCCATTTAGTCCATGTTTTGGTTCACATTGTCAGTCTTTTTAATTTTAGCTATTCTAGTGGCTTTGTCCTGGGATCTCATTATCATTTTAATAATGATGTAGAGTAATGTTGCATGTGCTTATTGGCCAGTTGTGTATCTTTTTTTACTTGCGTGTTGAACTCTGTTCAATTTTGCCCATTTATTTTTTGGGCAGTTTATCTTCTTCTTATTGACTTGTAAGATTTCAAAATACATTTTGGTTACTTTTCTTTTGTCAGGTATATGCATTGCGAATATTTCCCCATGATCTATGGCTTGCCTTTTTAATTCTACATTGGATGATTTCCAGTTAACTTTTTGCAATGGCTATTACTTTCTGTGTCCTATAAAAAATCCTTTGCTTATGTTAAGTTTGCCAACACTTTTTCCTATATTTTCTTCTACAAGTTTTATAATTTCAGCTTTTTTTTTGTTTTGACTTAGGATCCATTCAAAGTTAATTTCTGAGTAAAAAGGGGAGGAGTTCCTTTTTTTTCTAAATGGAAATTCAGCTATTCCTGCATGATTTGCTGTGAACCCAATACTTTCCCCTTATTGAATTATGTCAGCTCCTTTGTAGAAATTCAACTGACCATATGTGTGTGGATCTATTACTGTGGTACCTATTCCATACCGTTTATCTATGTGTACACCCTAGATTAGGTAGCGTGAGTCCTCCAATTTTCTTCTTCCTCTCCAACACGATTTGGCTGGTTTAGGTTCTTTGCATTTGCATATATATTTTAGAATCTTCTAGTTGATTTCAACAATAAATTCTTCTGTGATTTATTTGGAATTACATTGAAACAGTAGATCAATTCATAAAGGTTTGATATCCTAACAAAATTGGGTGTTATAATTCATAAACATTTATTTATGCCCCCTCTCATTTCCTTCAGTTGTTTTGTAGTTTTCAGTCTAGGAGTCTTGCGCATATTCTTCTCAATTTATCCCTAAGTATTTCATGTTGTTTTTAGATATTACTTCAAATGTTGTTTATTTAATTTGAATTTCCTGTTTTCATTCCAAATATATATATATTTGGATATATAATTCCACTGATATTGTATCCTATGACCTTGCTACTTACATTCATTAGATCTGGTCACGTATTTGTATATTCCTTAGGATTTTCTGATATATGTGACCATGTCCTTGGTGAATGAAGACAGTGTTGCTTCTTTCATTGAAATTCACCGTGTGCATTTTTCTCCTTCTTCTTGTTTAGTGCACTGTAAAGTAGGGCTTCCAGTACAACACTAAATAGAAGTGGTGAGAGTGGACATTTTTGCTTTGTCAATGCTTCAAGGGGTTGGTCTTCAAGGTTGTGCATTTTACCTATTAGTTTTCTGTCCATGCCTTTATAAAAGACTGAAGGAGCTCCTTCGAACATGTTTTTATTTTATTTTATTTTTTTATTTTTATTTTTTTTTTACATGGGCAGGCACCGGGAATCAAACCCGGGTCCTCGGGCATGGCAGGCAAGCATTCTTACCTGCTGAGCCACCGTGGCCCGCCCCTTCAAACATGTTGAGAGTCTTTTTTTTAAATCAGGAACACATACTGAATTTTGTCAAATGCTCATTCTGCATCTGTTCACATGATCACACATTTGTCACTTTATACTGTTAATATGGTAGAGTATATTGATTGTTTGATTTTGGAATATTAAACCAAATTTGCATCTTTGGCATAAGCTCTAATTTGTCACGGTGTATTGCTCTTTTTATTTTATCAATTTTCTGAGATTGGTTTCTATTATTTTGTTAGGGATTTCTGCATTAAGTTTCACGATGGATGTTAGACTACCATTTACCTTTCTTGTATTGTCTTTGTCCACTATCGGTATCAGTGTAATGTCGACCTCGTAAAGTAAGAGTTTTGAAATATTTTACACTCTCAGAAAGGTTTTCTGTAGGATTTTATTATTATTCCACAAATAGTCCATTAAATTTATTGGTAATTGTATATGGACCTTTGTAGTAATGTTTTATTTACAAATTCAATTTCCTTTTGAGAAATAGGGCTATTCAGAATTTCTATTTCCGCTTAAACCCATTTCAATAATTTGCCTCTTTGGAGTAATTTATCCATTTCATTTCGGTTGTTGAGTTTATAAACATGCTTGGTTGCTGAGGATCAGCTCTGCTCAGTCCCTTTACCTCCTAGCCCTTCTCTTACACAGGTGGTGCCCCAATCAGATTTAATCAACTCACTCAACCTTTGGCAACTGGGAAGACTAAAGTGAATTTTCCCCTCCCAGAGGTATTTGTTTTGGTGCACAGGGAGGGAAGGGTATACTAGAGATATCTCCACATCGGATTTCTAGGATTATGCAGTCCCTGCCCAGATTAAATGTATCAAGCATACCATGTTATTCTCCTCTGGGGTTCGTGTTTGTGGGAGTGGTAATCATAACAGTGGTGGTGATTTCACTGGGTAAATCCCCATATGTGCATTCCCAAATTTCCCTATAGGACAGTGCTTCCCAGATTTTCTTTTTCTTTTCTTTACATGGGCAGGCACCGGGAACAGAGCCCGGGTCTCCAGCATGGAAGGCGAGAACTCTGCCTGCTGAGCCCCCGTAGCCAGCCCCAGATATTCTTTTTTAAAAATATTTTTATTGAGAAATCTTCACACACATGCAGTCCATACATGGTGTACAATGAAATGGCTCTCAATATCATCACATAGTTCTGTATTCATCTTCATCATTCGTTTTAGAACATTTGCAACACTCCATAAAAAGGAAAAATGAAAAAAATCATACATCCCATACCCGTCAGCCTTCCCTCTCACTGACCACTAATATTGCAATCTACCCAGTTCTTTTTACTCCTGTCCCCCCATTATTTATTTATTTTTTTACTCATCTGTCTATACCCTGGATAAAAGGAGTATCATACACAAGGTTTTCACAATCACACAGTTACGTTGCAGAAGTTACATCTTTATGCAGTGATCTTCAAGAATTAAGGCTACTGGAGCACAGCTCAAAAGTTTCAGGTACTGAAGATGGTGGCTTAGTAAGATGCGCGGGTCTTAGTTCCTCCTCCAGAACAGCAACTAAAGAAACAGAAACAATACGAAACAGCTCCCGGAGCCATGACAGATATCAAAAAGACAGCGTACTCCATTCTGGAACGGCTGAATGGGCAGGAAGAATCCGCTGCGGTGAGATACCCGAGGGGCGCGCGTTTTCCTGGCCGGGGCGGCTGGCGACTGGGGTCCCCTCCATGCACGTGGCTCCCCGGTCTGACTGGGAACGTTGGATAGCGGGGCCCTCCCGCCACGCTTGGTGTCTCGGGCCAGCTGGGCAATTTGGACCGGCACTCCCCCAAGCCGTGGCGGCCAGCGACCCCCCCTCCACGCACGGTTTCCCGGGCCGACTGCGAGATTCAGATTGGCAAGTTAAAGGAGCCACAGCACCTTTTACTGGTGGGACCCGCAGACAGACGAGCGCCACGAGCGCCACCTACTGGACAGGAAAAGAAAAACAGAGCCCAGAGATTTCACAGAAAAACCTTTCAACCAGCCGGGTCCCACACCCAGGGAAATCTGATCAAATGCCCAGACACCAGCAGAAAATAATGGATGACGCTCGGAAAATTGAAGATATGGCCCAGTCAAAGGAACAAACCAATAGTTCAAATGACATACAGGAGCTGAGACAACTAATGCTGAATATACGAACAGAAATGGAAAAACTCTTCAAAAACCAAATCAATAAATTGAGGGAGGACATGAAGAAGACATGGGTTGAACAAAAAGAAGAAATAGAAAATCTGAAAAAACAAATCACAGAACTTATGGGAGTGAAGGACAAAGAAGAAAAAATGGAAAAAACAATGGATACCTACAATGGTAGATCTAAAGAGACAGAAGCTACAATTAGTGAACTGGAGGATGGAACATCTGAATTTCAAAAAGAAACAGAAACTATAGGGAAAAGAATGGAAAAACTTGAGCAGGGGATCAGGGAACTGAATGACAATATGAAGCACACAAATATACATGTTGTGGGTGTCCCAGAAGGAGAAGAGAAGGGAAAAGGAGGAGAAAAACTAATGGAAGTAATTATCACTGAAAATTTCCCAACTCTTATGAAAGACCTAAATTTACAGATCCAAGAAGTGCAGCGCACTCCAAAGAGAATAGACCCAAATAGGCGTTCTCCAAGACACTTACTAGTTAGAATGTCAGAGGTCAAAAAGAAAGAGAGGATCTTGAAAGCAGCAAGAGAAAAACAATCTGTCACATACAAGCGAAACCCAATAAGACTATGTGTAGATTTCTCAGCAGAAACCATGGAAGCTAGAAGACAGTGGGATGATATATTTAAATTACTAAAAGAGAAAAACTGCCAACCAAGACTTCTATATCCAGCAAAATTGTCCTTCAAAAATGAAGGAGAAATTAAAACATTTATAGACAAAAAGTCACTGAGAGAATTTGTGACCAAGAGACCAGCTCTGCAAGAAATACTAAAGGGAGCACTAGAGTCAGATATGAAAAGACAGAAGAGAGAGGTATGGAGTAAAGTGTAGAAAGAAGGAAAATCAGATATGATATATATAAAATACAAAAGCCAAAATGGTAGAGGAAAATATTATCCAAACAGTAATAACACTAAAAGTTAATGGACTGAATTTCCCAATCAGAAGACATAGACTGGCAGAATGGATTACGACCCAGCAATACCACTGCTAGGTATCTACTCAAAGGACTTAAGGGCAAAGACACAGACGGACATTTGCACACCAGTGTTTATAGCAGCATTATCTACAATTGCAAAGAGATGGAAACAGCCAAAATGTCCATCAACAGACGAGTGGCTAAACAAACTGTGGTGTATACCTACGATGGAATATTATGCAGCTTTAAGACAGGATAAACTTATGAAGCATGTAATAACATGGATGGACCTAGAGAACATTAAGCTGAGTGAGTCTAGCCAAAAAATAAAGGACAAATACTGTATGGTCCCACTGATGTGAACCGACATTCGAGAATCAGCTTGGAATATATCATTGGTAACAGAGACCAGCAGGAGTTAGAAACAGGGTAAGATAATGGGTAATTGGAGCTGAAGGGATACAGACTGTGCAACAGGACTAGATACAAAAACTCAAAAATGGACAACACAATAATACCTAAGTGTAATGTAACTATGTTGGAACACTGAATGAAGCTGCACTTGAAATATAGTTTTTTGTTTGTTTGTTTGTTTGTTTGTATCTTTTGTTTTTGTTTTTTCTTTTTCCTTTATATATATATTTTTTATTAGTATTATTATTTCAATTCTCTTCTCTATATTAACATTCTATATCTTTTTCTGCTGTTTTGCTAGTTCTTTTCCTAAATTGATGCAAATGTACTAAGAAATGATGATCATACATCTATGTGATGATACTAAGAATTACTGAGTGCATGTGTGGAATGGAATGATTTCTAAATGTTGTGTTAATTTCTTTTCTTTTTTTGATTAATAAAAAAAATTTTTTAAAAAGTTTCAGGTACTTCCCTTCAGTCACTCCAATACACCATAAACTAAAAAGATGATATTTATAAATGCATAAGAACAACCTCCAGGATAACGTCTTGACTCTGTTTCAAATCTCCCAGCCACTGATACTTTGCCTCATTTCTCTGTTCCCCTTTTTGGTCAAGAAGGTTTTCTCAGTACCTTGATGCTGGGTCCTGGCTCATCTCAGGATTTCTGACCCACATTACCTCAGAGATTTACACCCCTGGGAGTCATGTCCCCATAGTGGGGAGGGCATTGAGTTCACCTGCTGAGTTGGCTTATAGAGAGAGAGACCACATCGGAGTGAAAAAAGAGGTTCTCTGGGGGTGACTCTTAGGCCTAATTTTAAGTAAGCTTAGCCTTCACTTTGCAAGAGTGTTTCATAGGGGCAAACCGCAAGATTGAGGCCTCACCTTATTGATTTGGTTGTCCCCACTACTCGAGGTAATGCCAGAAATTCTCCAAATGGGGAAGTTGAATATTTCCTCCTTTCTCCCCAATCCCCCAAGGGGACTTTGTAAATACTTCCTTATTCACTTCCCAAATTACTCTGGGATATATTGGACCACAAACACTAGACAAACCAACAACATCTCATACCCTAGGCAAGATTCCATGTACTTATGATGCTAACTAAACTGATCATACAAGTAAAATTAGGAAATGTACTACCCAAAATATAAATTTTGCACCAAATAAACATCTATCCCTTTGGTGTCACGCAGAAGCTGAAGTGCCAAAATACTGATGATATCATCCTTTACCCTGTGTTCTGATTTACCTTAGTCCTATTCAAATCCACTTCATTCACATCTCTACTCGATTTCTCATCACTTTTTCAACTTTTTAAACAGTTCCTATATGGGGTATTGATAGCTTTGGAGCTCTAATTCTGAGTCTCAGGTGTCACATAAATACTCAGTGTTTCTGGGAATGACCAAGTTATAAACAAACAGCTCATTACCTCAGAATTTAGAAATAACAGTTACACCTCCCGAATATATGTGACTGCTCTAAGAGCTGACAATCTAGGACCCTTTACAATAGGCCTCAACCTGATAACCCTGTTCTTAACTTCAGTTCACTAAGTTTTTATATTGTATTTAGTATATATGATTGTGGCATGATAATGCTTTGCTTATTGTTCCTGAAATTTCTTTCAACATAAAGTCCTTAAGGTTTATACACCTAGTTGCATGCCTCACAACTTCAATCCTTCTTGTAGCCACTCAGTAGTCCAATGTACGTGTCCACCATAGTTCCCCCTTCCATTCCCCAGTTGTTATACCCATTGGCCACCTTCATCCATTGTGGATCATGATAAACACTGCCACCATGAACACCAGTGTGCAAATGTCCATTCTTGTCCCCACACTCAGTTCCTTCAGGTATATACTGAGCAATGGGGTTTCAGGATCATATGGCAACCCCACCCTTAGCCTCCAGTGGAACCACCACACTGCCCTCCAAGGGGCTGCACCTCTCATTTTCCTCCCAATAGTGAATAGGAACATCTCTTTCTCCATGTGTTCTCTAGCACTTGTTTCTCTCTGTTCATTTTTAAACAGTTTTATTCACACATCATACAATCCAACCTAAGTGTATAGGCATGCTTTCCCCACTGTAAACTATATGAAGACATTTGTTTTCCTTCCACAAAGAATCCATACCCTTCTCCCATGCCCACCACCTATTGACATTTAGTTTTGGCGTAATGCCTCTGTTACATTCAGGGGAAGCATATTAGAATGTTACCATTGACTATAGACCCTAGCTTGAATTAATTGTACATTTTTCCAAATATCATCTATTTTCAACACCCTGCAATATTGGCATTCATTTGCTCTCCCTTATGCAAAAACATTTTGTTCTTTGTATGTTTAATCACAGTGATTGTCCACTCTGGGCATTCCTAAATTATACCATCTAGTCTTTTTCCTTTCCCTTTCTTTCTGGTTTCAGACATGCCCCCTGTCCTTCTCCCTCAATCATACACACATTCGGCTCCCTCCAGTGTACTTATATTATTGTGCCAAAATCAGGTATTATTGTGTTATCCTTCTCTGAATTTTTATAAACAGCCCTGTTGCATAGTATGTATTCCTTCAGTACCAATTGCTTAATCTTTGCTATATTTCTATCTCCTGATAACCTGTGATCTTAACTTCAATTCTCAAAATTCACTCCTTAATATTAGTTCATATTAGGGAGACCATAAAATATTTGTCATTTTTTTTCTGGCTAATTTTACTCAGCATAGTGTCCTCAAGATTCATCCACATTGTTATATTCTTCATGACTTTACGCTGTCTTACACCTGTGTGCCAGTTTGAAAGGATGTATGTATCCTAGAAAAGCCATGTTTTAATCCTAATTCCATTTCATAAAGGCAGCTGTTTCTTCTAACCCCTATTCAGTACTGTATGTTTGAAACTATGATTAGATCATCTCCCTGGAGATGTGACTCAATCAAGAGTGGTTGTTAAGCTGGATTAGGTGATGACGTATCTCCACCCATTTGGGTGGGTCTTGAGAAGTTTCTGCAGTCCTATAAAAGAGGAAACATTTTGGAGAATGTGGGAGATTCTGAGAGAGAAGAACAGCATAGCCATGATAAGTGGAGTCCACCAGCCAGCAACCTTTGGAGATGAAGAAGGAAAATGCCTCTCGGCGAGCTTCATGAAATAGGAAGCCAGGAGAGAAAGCTAGCGGATGATGCCGTGTTCGCCACATGCCTCTCCAGATGAGAGAGGAACCCTGACTGTTCACCATGTGCCTTCTCACTTGAGAGAGAAACCTTGAACTTCACTGGCCTTCTTGAACCAAGGTATCTTTCCGTGGATGCCTTTGATTGGACATTTCTATAGACTTGCTATAATTGGGACATTATCTTGGCCTTAGAACTGTAAACTAGCAACTTACTAAATTCCCCTTTTAAAAAGCCATCCCAT
Organism: Tamandua tetradactyla; assembly: GCF_023851605.1. Classification (NCBI taxonomy): domain Eukaryota; kingdom Metazoa; phylum Chordata; class Mammalia; order Pilosa; family Myrmecophagidae; genus Tamandua; species Tamandua tetradactyla. The sequence continues at coordinate 117,703,247 of NC_135353.1, forward strand.
TTCTGGTATATTGTCATTCCAGCAGCTAGTAAACTAGAACTAACTTCTCAAAGCTAATAAATGAATACAGCAATGTGGTGGGGTACAAGATCAACAACAAAAGTTCAGTAGTGTGTCTATGTACAAGCAATGAACAATCAGAATGAGAAATGAAGACCCCAAATTCCCTCTACATTAGTGAGTATTACCAACCAAGGTTGTAAATAACTTGTACAGATAAAACTACAAAAGAAAACAAAGGAGACCTAAATAAATGGAAAGGCATTCCATATTGGAAGACTAAATATTGTTGAGATGTCAATCCTACCCAAAGCAATTACAGATTTAATGAAGACAAAATCTAAATTACAACAGTCTTCTTTGTAGAACTGTAAAAGCCAATCTTTAAATTTATATGAAAGGGTAAGGGAATCTGAATAGCCCATGCCATATTGAAAAACAATGAAGTTGGAGGACTCACACTTTTCCATGTTAAAACAGGCTCAGGGGTGCGGTGCTGCAGGAGGGTAACTCGGAAAGCCCCCAGCAGTGCCTGCCACCCCTGCCTGGAAGGACCTGTCATGCACTGAAGAGGCACCGCGTTGAGCCTTCTTCCACCTGGGCAGTGGGGAGAGCCCCCTTGCCACAAGCCCATGTTCTGGTTACTAGGAACACAGCTGCCCCTGTGCGGTGAAGAAGGAAACTTAGGAAGAGGACTCCCTCCTGAAAGATCGCCAACCATCAGAGCCCCAGAGCACAGGCGAAAGACCCTAAGAGCAAACCTTACCTGTGAAAAACTAGAAGAAATTTGTAAACCTTATGTTCCATCCAGAAGCCACCCCAAACTAAGACAATCGAGCCAAGTCTCAGGAAAGACAGCTCTTCCTTTATTGTTCTCTACAGATTTCCTAGAACAGCAGAAAATGAAGAAATCTCAGGGGTCAGTGTCATCCAGGGATGTGACCATTGGCTTCACCCAGGAGGAGTGGCAGCCCCTGGACCCTGCCCAGAGGACCCTACACAGGGACCTCATGCTGGAGAAGTACAGCCACCTGGTCTCAGTGGGGTGTTGTTTCAACAAACCAGAGGTGATCTGAAAGCTGGAGCAAGTTGAGGAGCCATGCTTAGAGGAAGAGTCTGAAGTCAGAGCCTCCCAGGTGAGAGCCACCCAAACTTCTTCATGGTTGATGACCTGATGGAAAAAAGGCAGGAAAGCCAAGGTCAGAATTTGTGGAAAATTGATTTTCTCAACAGCATGACAGTATCTAAGGCTAGAAATAACACATTAGGAAAAAAATTTATCTGAGCACAAACCCAGCTTCATCAAGAACAATACCTGGCAAATGTGACTCATATGGAATGAGTTTGAATTTTATTTCCAAATTAACTATTAGTAATAGAAATTCTTTTGTAAATAAACTAGATTGGGTTTAGTGCAGAAACTCCTCTGCATAAAGCATGAGAATCCTCATTCCAGAGAGGAATCTTTTGCATGTGATGGAATTGGAAAAGCCATCAGTCAAAATAAAGACCTAGTTCTGTATCAGAGTATTCAAACTTGGAAGCAGCCTTCTGAATCTAATAAATGTGGGGAAGACTGCCACGAGTAGGCAGCCTTGATTACCTATAAGAGAGCCTAGACATGGGAGAAGCCCATTGGGTATAATGAGCATATGAAAATGTCTTCTAATAATTCAACCCTTCTTGTCCATCAGAGAACTCACGTAAAGGAAAATCCCTGTGAATGTGATGACTGTGGGAAGAGGTATGTTAGGGAGAAGTCAGCTCTAATTAAACATCATAGAGTTCTCATGGGGGAGAAACCTGGTGAGTGTAATGCGAATGAGAATAGTTTCAGCAAGATGTCACTTATCCACTCATGCTCAGAGAATTTGTAAAGGAGAAAAAATCTTTGGCTCTAATGAAAATTGGGGATATTCTGCAAAAAGTCAAATTTCACTCAGTATCAAACACATACAGAAAAGAAAGCCTATAAAGTCAATATACTTGTACATTTTGCAAGAAGCTAAACCTTCCTACGTACAAGAAAACAGATAGAGGAGAAAAATTTTATGAGTGCAGTGAATATGAGAAAACCTTCAACCGCAAATCTTACATCAGAGGATACATCCGCTTATCTTACATCTCTCATCTCACATCAGAGGATACACAGAAGGGAAAAACCCTATGAATGTACCGAATGTGAGAAAACCTTGGGATACAGATCAGGTCTCACAGTGCATCAGAGAACACACACAGGGTAGAAACCTTGTGAATGTACTGACTGTGGAAAAAATTTCTGTGAGAAGTCAAATCTCTGAGTACATCAGAGGACTCACACAGAGGAGAAATCCTATGAGTGTAAAGAATGTGAGATAGTTTTCAGTGATAGGTCCGTTCTCACAGTACATAAGTGAGTACATACTGGGGAGAAACGCTTTGAATGTACGGTATGTGGGGAAAATTTCTCCTGGAAGCCAAACTTCATTAATCATCAGTGAACCCACACGCGTAACAAGCACTGTGAACATGGTGAATATGGAAAATTTTTTCTGTGAAGGTCAAAACTTAAAGAGCATCAGAGAACACACACAGGGCAGAAACCCTATGAATGTAATGAGTGTGGGAAAATCTATCAGACATAATCCCTCATAACACATCAGAGAACACACACCAGGGAGAAAGAGTATGAGGATAATGAAACCTTTTCCAGAATCCTGACTTCACTAAACATTAGAGAAACAGCACTGAGAAGAAACCCTTAACATCCTGAAGGCTCAGAAATCTTCACCCTCTTGTCAGGCTCACTGCATAGCAGAAACAACCTGGAGGGAAAATCCAAGACATATGGGAAATCTTTTGCCCAGATGTGACATTTTATTGTACGACAAATAATTGATATTTTGAAATTCTTACTATTTTGATGAAGTTGTACCATCAGCCAAAGTTTAAACTACATACTGTAGTAGCAAGTTTGTACTGAATGGAACTATATAAGTGTGGGATTTTAGAATTAGAACATTTATCTTAAAGTATTATGCTAGAATTCCTGTAAAATATGACACCAACATTTTTGTTCAAAAGTATTCAGTTGTAGACCTACTTATTGTGAAAGAGGAATATTTTTTTTAAATGTGTTGGATTGAATAATCACTGATACTAAACAAAAATATGAAGATTTCCTTACTTTTGTAGGGTACTTATGAGTGTGCTGTATAAGAGAAATTTTCACGTTATGTTTGCTTTTTGCCCTCCGCTTCTAAACAAACAATGAGAATGTGCCAATTTCCCACGTCCAAACTAGGCAATCAAAATCCACCACCTCCCTTTCCCTGTTTCTCACCAATCATCCTATATAACTTGTACCCCTTTCCTTGCTCAGGGCTGTTGCCATTTTAGGATTCAGCCTGCCTGTGCATAGCCTTGCAGTAATGCTCTTTTGATTGAGTTTTGGTCTTTTCTCCTCCCTCCCTGTTGAAAAACCCATCAGTTGAGGGTTGTTTTGAGGTTTCTGGCATCCCTTTGCCAGTGGCCTTTTGACTAACAGTTGAAGCAAGGCCCTTGAGCCTCAGAGCCATGATTTGGGTGACCTCAAGGGGACAGTGCACTGTTAGCTGTGACTGCAATATGCTAAGTTTGTTCTCTGGTCTTTTGCTTTCTCCTCCTCCTTTTCCTTGCTTTGATTGTTAAAAACAGAAAAGGCAGTTTTTAATAAGTCAGTTTTAACTTCTATGGTTAGTTTACTTGAACACTGTAATTACATGAAATCTTGAATAGGGGGATGTGAGATCTTGTTGATTTGTACAGGTTATTGTGATGCCTTGATATATCCCAGAGTAACTTGGGCAGCAAATAAAAAGTAGTTGCAAAGTCCCCTTGGGGGGACCAGGGAGAAAGGAGGAAATATTAAACTTCCCCATCTGGGGAATTCCTGATATTCTTCCAGCACTGGAGACAACCAATTAAAAAAGCTTTAAAAAGCCCTTAATCTTGGGGCTCACCTTCATAAAGCTTATTCCAACATAGAAGAAGCTAAGCCTACTTATAATTATGCCTAAGAGTCACCACTAGAGAACTTCATTTGTTGCTCAGATGTGGCCTCTCTCTCTAAGCCACCTTGGCAGGTGAATTCACTGCCCTCTCCCCTACATGGGACATGACTCCCAGGGTTGTAAATCTCCCTGGCAACATGGGACCTGACTCCCAGGGATGAGCCGGGACCTGGCATGATAGGATTGAGAAAACCTCCTTGACCAAAAGGGGGAAAGAGAGAAATGAGACAAAATAAAGATTTAGTGGTTGAGAGATTTTGAGCAGAGTCAAGAAGTTATCCTGGAGGTTATTCTTATGCATTATCTAGATATCCCTTTTTAGTTTATGGTGTATTGGAGTGGCTAGAGGGAAGTACCTGAAATTGTTGAGCTGTGTTCCAGGAGCCTTGATTCTTGAAGACGATTTTATAACTAAATAGCTTTTACAATGTGACTGTGTGATTGTGAAAACCTTGCGTCTGATGCTTCTTTTATCCAGGGTATGGACAGATGAGTTAAAAAAAAAGGATAGAAATAAATATTTATTTATGAAAGGTAGAAAATTAGGGAGAATAAAGGGTAAAAAATTGGGTAGATTGAAATTCTGTTGGTCAATGAGAAGAAGGGGTAAGGGGTATGGCATATATGAGTTTTTTCTTTTTTCATTTATTTTTCTGGTGGGATGCAAATGCTCTAAAAATGATCATGGTGATGAATACAGAACTATGTGACGATATTGTGAGCCACTGATTGTATACTCTGGTTGGACTGTACGTGTGTATGAAGATTTCTCAATAAAAATATTTTTTTAAAAGTCACTACTGGGGTTTGCAGGCCCATGGAGAGCTTTTGCAGCTTTCTCCAAATTTCAGGAGCAGACTGGCTGATGAAATGGGTGCCCAGAAAAATTTGACCTTCCCGGGAATCCAGGCTTACATTAGTAAGTTTGTAAGGCTTTCACTAACCTCCCCTTGAAAGAGCCAGGTTTTCTTTTTTGCCCTAAGTGACTACCTTTAGCTTTGCACACTCAACTGGCTCAATGGGGCATTTTTTCATGCCTTTAAAAAACCAGGTATTAATGTTTTTTTCCTTTAATGGAAATTGAGATATGGGCATAATACAATCTACAAGTCCCTCTAAGGTCTTTGTTTTGATGGAGAATTATAAATATAAATATCTTGGCATAGGAAATTTTTTATTACTTTCCCTGCCTTTTACAGACTGGAGGATGGTATTGTAATTGACAGGCCCATTGGAATGCTATACTTTCCCATCTTTGTTTTTTTTTCACATTTTTTATTTCAAGAAAATATGAAGATACAAATGTTTTTTATAATTAACGTATGAAAATCCAACCACCAAAAATGAATATCTTATTTAGATATCCATAGGCACATTTAAATAAAATGTCTAAATAATCATTGTAAAGCCTGTGTTCATACAATATGTTTCACAAACCAATTTAAAATTAAAGGAAACAAGGAAAAAATCTACAGATGCAAATAGAGTTTCTTAAATTCTAAATATTAAATGCTATCTTAAATTCCATTTGATTAACTATCAAAACTGTGTATGTTCTCTAAATAGCAAGTAGAAATTTATTACAAATATTGACTTTTCTATAGTAATGACTTTACTGAATGTTTTCAAATTTTTAATTTCAGGAATTTATTTTATGTAATATTACTATAGCTACCTAAAGTTGTTTTTTATTGTGAAAAATAACACATATACAAAATAGCAATAAATTTCAAAGCACACTTCAACAATTAGTTGTAGAACAGATTTCAGAGTTTTGTTTGAGTTACAATTTCACCATATTAGGTTTTTCCTTCTAGTAGCTCCGAGGCACTGGAGACTAAAAGAAACATCAATATAAGGATTCAGCAGTCATATTTATTAGTTAAATCCTATCTTTTCTGTTTTAACTCCACCTTCTTCTTTGATCTTTCTCGACTCTTTACAGGTATTTGGGCTATGCCCATTCTAACTTTTTCATATTCCAAAGGGCTGTTGGTAATATGAGATAGGAAGATGCAACTAATTGATATTCTGGAGAGGCTGGTCCCTCTGTGTTTTAGGACTTCTAGGCCTAGGAACACACATGAAGGTTGCAGGTTTCTGGAAAGTAATTATAGTGCATGGAAACTTTGTAGAATCTCAGATGGAGCCCTAGGTTGTCAGGAATGGCTTTGGTTGGGGTTTGGCAAACCAGCAGCAATATCTAGCTGAAGCTTGCATAAAAGTAGCCTTCAGAATAGCTTCTCAACTCTAATTGAACTCTCTCAGCCACTGATACCTTATTTGTTACAATTATTTTCCCCATTTTTGCCAGGAAAGCATTGTCAATCCTGTGGTGCCAAGGTCAGGCTCATCCCTGGGAGTCATTGACAAGGAGACTTTCACCCCTGGATGACATGTCTGGCATAAGGGGCAAGGTAATGATTTCACTTGCAGAATTGGGCTTAGAAAGAAAGAGGCCACATCTGAGCAACAAAAAAGGCCCTCTGGAAGTAACGCTTAGGCATAACTATAGTTAGGCTAAGTCTCTGTGCTACATAAATAAGCTCCACAAGAGCAATAAAAGGCTTGTGCTATTGATTTGGGAGTCCCAAATAATTGACTTTTGAATACTGAACCAAACTTAAATCCTTGGAATAAACCCCACTCGGTCATGGTGTACATATTGAAAATCTTATTTGCTAATACTTCGTTAAGAGTATTTCCATCTGTATTCATGAGGAATATTGGTCTGTAGTTTCTCTCTCTCTCTCTCTCTCTCTCTCTCTCTCTCTCTCTCTCTCTTCCTTCCTTCCTTCCCTCCCTCCCTCCTTCCTTCCTTCCTTCCTTCCTTCCTTCCTTCCTTCCTTCCTTCCTTCCTTCCTTCCTTCTTTCTTTCTTTCTTTCTTTCTTTCTTTCTTTTGTACTGTATTTCTCTGGATTTGATATCAAGGCAATACTACTTTCATAAAGTCTCCCTCTTCTGTTTCCTTGAAGAGACTATAGAATTAGTGCTAACTTAAAAAAATATTTGGTAAAATTCTCTGGTGAAACTATTCCTTTGAGGAAGTTTTTTTTTTTTAACTTTATTTTACTGTATAGTATAACATATATACAAAGAAAAGAAATAAAAAAGCAATAATTTCCAAAGCACCCTTCAAAAAGTGGTTACAGGATAGGCCCCAGAGTTTGTCATGGGCTACCATACAATCCTCACCTATTTTTCCTTCTAGCTGCTCCAGAATATAGGAGGTTAGTGGGTTTAAATACTTTTTTATCATCACAATTGACTTTTTTCCCTCCTTTTTTGGTGAACAATAACATATATACAAAAAAGCTATAAATTTCAAAGCACAGCACCACAATTAGTTGTAGAACATATTTCAGACTTTGACATGGGTTACAATTTCACAATTTTAGGTTTTTACTTCTAGCTGCTCTAAAATACTGGAGACTAAAAGAAATATCAATTTAATGATTCAGCATTCATATTCATTTGTCAAGTCCTATCTTCTATGTATAATTCCACCATCATCTTTGATCTTTCCATACCTCTCATTTGGGATTGTTTGTGTTATGGCAATTCTAAATTTTTTATATTGGAAGGGTCTGTCACTAATATGGGGTAGGGAGATGGAACCATCTGATGTTCTGCAGAGGCTGGGCTAGGTTTCAGGACTTATCTGGACCAGGGACACATCTGGAGGTTGTAGATTTCTGGGAAGTCACTCTAGTGCCTGGAACCCTTGTGGGATCTTATAAATTGCCCTAGGTATTCTTTAGGATTGGCTGGAATGGTCCTGGTTATGGGTTGGCAGGTTATGATAGGTAGCAAGGTCTACCTGAAGCTTTTGTAAGAGCAACCTCCAGAGTAACCTCTCAACTCTATTTGAACTCTCTGCCAATGATACTTTAATAGCACCACTTCTTTCCCCCCCTTTGGTCAGGATGGAATTGTTGATCTCATAGTGCCAGGTCTGGATTCATCCCTGGGAGTCATCTCCCATGTCGCCAGGGAGACTTTCACCCCTGCATGTCATGTTCCATGTAGTGGGGAAGGCAAAGATTTCACTTGCAGAGTTGAGCTTAGAGGGAGTGAGGCCACATCTGAGCAACAACAGAGGTCCTCTAGAAGTAATAGACATACCTATAGGTAGGATAAGCTTCTATGCTACCTACATAAGCTTCACAAGAGTAAGCCTCATGATAGAGGGCATGACCTATTGATTTGGGTGTCCCTAAAGTTTGACACAGTATCAGGGGATTCCCTGATGGTAAGGTTTAATAGTTCCATAGCCTTTTTCCCCTCCCTCAGGGGATTTTGCCAATACTTTTTAATTTTCTGGTTAATACACTCTAGTATGTTTCCAGGCAGTAGAATAATCTATACAGGATTAAAGGACCTCTTTCTCAGTCTGTGCTCTCTGGATTTCAGTTGTTCAAATGAGCTATACAAATAGGTTGAATTAGATTATGCACTACAGAAAATTTCAGTTCCAGATCAAATAAACCTTTCCTCCATTGGTCTCAAAGAGTATGTATGGTTCTAAAATATAGACACTGTCTTCCTTATCCCTATGTTCTGAATTACTTTAAACCCAATCTGTTTGGCTTCATTCTTATCTCTAAATATCAGTTATGCATAAAAAACAGCCTCTCAAAATCCAGAACTAATAATCCCCACTCCGGGCTTAATGTATCTGCTCTAAAAGCTTACAATCTAGGCCCCTGTTTTCTTATAAGCGTTTTCTAAAGATGACCAAACCATGTTGTTTTTTTGTTTCTGGCTTATTTTGTCTCACCAAATATCCTATATGTTCATTCACATCATTGTATGCCTCACGACAGTGTTCCTTTTTGTAGCAGCACAGCATTCATTTATAAGTATGTATCATCGTTTGCCGTTCTACTTCTCAGTCAGTGCATCCTTCAGCCACTTGCACACATTGGGCATCATATAGAGGGCCCAAAGTCCACAGTTCATCAACATTCTCAATTTTAAATAATTTCATTGTTCCCAAGAGACAGAAAACCAATAAACATCCCCTCACCAAATAGGAGATCTAAACCTCCTCTTAACTCTGGGGGTGTTTTTAAACTTTGAATTTAATTTCCTTAATAGTTATGGGGCAATCCAGATAATCTTTCATATTCAATGAATTTTGGTAATTTGTGCTTTTGAGGAATTTTTCCATCTCATGTAAGATGAATTTGCATGTAGAATTCCTTATAGTGTTATCTTATTATTTCTTTGATATCTGCAGGGTCTGAGTTGATATCCCCCAGTTTTCTTACTTATATTGGTTAATTTTTGTCTTCTCTCTCTCTCTTTCTTTGTCAATAATTCTAGAGATTCATTAACTTTATTGATTATTTGCAAAACAGTTATCTGTTTCATTGATTTCTCTTCTTAACTTCATTGATTTCTGCTCTTTATTATTTCCTTCTCCTTGGTTACTTTCAGTTTATTTTGCTCTTTTTTTCCTAGGTCTTGAGTGGGAGTTTAGATTATTGATTGAAACTTTTCCTCTTTTTTAATGTAAGCATATAGTGCTACATATTTCTTCTCAGCACTGTTTTAGCTGTTTCCCACAAAAATTTTGAAAGGTTTTACTTTCATTTTTGTTCAATTCAATGTGTTTTTTATTTAAATGCAATTTTATTGATATATGTTATGTAATCACATATAACCATCTAAAGTGTACAATCAATGATTCACAGTATCATCATATAGTTGCACAATCATCATCACAACAGACTTTTTTGGGTAAAATAACATTTACACAAAAAAGCAATGAATTTCAAAGCGCACCACTACAATTAGTTATAGAACGGATTTCAATTTGGTATGGGTCACAATTCCACAATTTTAGGTTTTTCCTTCTAGCTTCCCCAAGAAACTGGAGACTCAAAGATATATCAATATAATGATTCAGTAGCCATGGTCATTTGTTAAACCCTACCTTCTCTGTAAAGCTCCACCAGCTCCTTTGATCTTTCTCCCACTCTTTAGGATTATTTGGACTATGCCCATTCTAACCTTTTCATGTTGGGGTGGGGGATGAAACTAGTTGATGTTCTGCAGAGGCTGGCTCCTCTGTGTTTCAGGACTTATCTGGCCTAGGAACCCATATGGAGGTAGTAGGTTTTTGGGAATTAATCTTAGTGCATGGAACCTTTGTAGAATCTCATATAAAGCCCTAGGTGTTCTTTAAAGTTGGTTCTTTTGTTGTTGAGTTGTATGATTTCTTTATACACAGAGGATATCAAACCTTTATCCAATATGTGATTTCCAAATATTTTCTCCCATTGGATTGTCTCCCTCTTCACCTTTTTGACAAAGTCTTTTGAGGCAAAAAGCACTTGATTGTCAGGAGTTCCCATTTATCTCTTTTTTCTTTTGTTGTTTGTGCTTTGGGTGCAAAGTTTAGGAAGCTACTTCCTATTACTATGTCCTGAAGATGTCTCCCTACCTTTTCTTCTAGGAGTTTTATGGCTCTGGCTCCTATATTTATATGTTTGATCCGTGTTGAGTTAATTTTTGTATAGGGTGTGTGATCACTAGTTTCTGGTGTCAACATGGTGAAGTAATTACGCCCATTGTCTGATCAGGCAAGCACTGGCTTGACCATTGCTGCAAGGATAGTTCATGGTTGGTTAGTAAACCAGAAGGCTGGTGTATTAAATCATTTGTTAGGTGGTTGCATCTCTGGTGGATCACATCTGCTATCAACTAAGGTGTGTCTCCCACAATGAGATCATCCAATTGATGGAAGGATTTTAGGAAGAGGAGAGCCTCTTTTGCTACAGCTTCTTCAGCCAGTAAGCCTCCCCTGTAGAGTTCATCAAAACCCTTCATCAGGGTGCCCAGCTTCACAGCCTGCCCTACAGATTTTGGACTCTTCCAAAATTCCCAGTGTTGTGTGAGACACCTTTATAAATCTCATATTTATAGTTATATCCTGTTGGTTCTGTTTCTCTAGAGAAGCCTGACTAACACAGCTTGGTACCTGGACTGGTTCATGAGAAACAGAATCTTAAAATGGGTTTTTACAATTGGTTTTCTACTCTGATTAGACTGAGAGGCAGTAATGACTTTGTTCCCAATAATCAAGATGGCACTGACAGTCCATGGGGTGAGTTAGCAAAAGACATGCTCAAAATACCACCATTAGATTTTGTTAATTGTACGCTTATAGGAGGCAAAACTCTGGGTGAGGATGTCTTTGACATCTTTACATAGTTTTGTGGAACTATCAGGCATAATGACGTTGTCTGGTTGTTGTTAGATACCCTGGGCACAGTGATGAGGGAAAGTGATGAGCTGAAGCCTTCAAATTTGCACCTTAAGCACTGTACGGACAATGTAAAAGTATCCACATATGCCCTGAAGAGTCTTATTTCCTGCACCGGCAGACTTGAGATCCCTGAAAACCAGACACAAGGCCTCATTGTGCAAGTAGCAGATTTACAATGCAAACTAAAATCTCAGCCTTACAGGGTATTGGCTGTTAAAGTCTTTGATTGGAAAAGAGTGGAATCCTGAAATTTGGGATGGTGATATATGGCTTGATAATGATGGCAATGGGAAAAGGGGTCCCTGGAATCTGCTGAGATGTTGCTAGATAGACCTGTAATGGACTGGCCCGAGGAAAGAGCTTCCCAAACTCAAGCCTGCCTTGAGGAAACAGCTTCTGGGCTTCCAATCTCATCAGAGGAGTCTGCCATCCAAACTCCACCTAATGGGATTGTGCCGGTTTGAATTTGTGGTGGACCCCAGAAAAGCCATGTCCTTTAATCCTCACTGAGTATTGCTGGCTGGGAGCATTTTGATTGTTCCCATGGAGATGTGACCCACCCAGTTGTGGGGGGTAACTTTTGATCAGATAGCTTCCAAAGAGTTGTGACTCCACCCATTAATCTTTTAAAAGAGGAAATATTTGGGAGAGAGTCCCTTTTGTAGAGCCATGAGAAAGCCAGCAGACGCCGCCATGTTCGCCATGTGCCCTTCCAGCTGAGATAGAGACATTGAATGTCATTGGCCTTCTTAAACCAAGGTATCTTTCCCTGGATGCCTTAGATTGGACAATTCTGTAGACTTGTTTTAATTAGGACATTTTCTTGGCCTTAGAGCTGTAAACTAGCAACTTATTAAATCTCCCTTTTTAAAACCATTCCATTTCTGGTATATTGCATTCCGGCAGCTAGCAAAGTAGAATAGGGATTAACCTCTCAGTGCCTGCTAACCCTGTAACCACCTACCCTGAAGAAATAGCCTCACTCATCTGTCTGGAGTGACTAATCTTGTTTCACCAGATAAAACTACAATGTAATGCCCTGAGGTAACTGACTTGAAAGACACTTATATTTCTTTTCATGACCCACCTCACCACCCCCTCTTTACTTTTACTTTTTTAAAACATAGTTTTATTGTTAAATATAATATATATACAAAGAAAAGAAAGAAAAAGCATTGATTTTCAAAGCACACTTCAACTCTTTTCTCAAAGAACTATGACCAGACTGAAGTCCCCAAACGCCCAAAAAGTGTGGTATAAAATGTGACCCATGAGAGGTATGCTGTACTCCAAAAGAACTGCCTGAGTTTTCTCATCTATATAGACAGAAATCAGGGGAATACATGTGGGAATGGATATTAAGGGGATGGGATAATGGCAGAAAGAATATAAAGTTGGATGAAGCTGAATTTATTGATATAGGCCCACTAAGCAGAGATTCTACATTCAATGTTGTAGCTCAAGGGGTTAGAAAAGGCACTGACAGTTTATTTGGGTGGTTGGATGAAACATGGATCAAAAGGTGGCTGATATTACTGAGGTCAAAATGCCAGAACTGCCCTAGAAAATGTAGATAAGGAGATCCAGAGGCTTAGAGAGATTGGGAAGTTAGAGTGGATTTATCATGAAAGATCTGCTCACACACTCCAGGAATGTCCAGAGGACACATCTTTCACCAAGAACCTTGAGAAATAAATTAATGAAATTAGTTTCATCATCACTGAAGAGCTCTGTAGTCACCCTTTTCTATAGGTCAGATATTACTGTGGGAACTGCTATCACTGAGCTGGAATCCTTAAACACAGTGGGGACGATCGGGTCCCAAGTTGGCAGAAGCCACGTGGCAACAGTTAACCACCATAGACAAAGTGGGTGTGACCACCTTAATGGACAGCAGACTCAAGGTAACAGTCAAAATCGTCTGATCTGCAGAGACTTGTGGTGTTGACTAGTAGATCATGGGGTACCTAGAATTAAAATAGATGGATAGCTTACTAAATTTTTATTTGAGCTGTATAAGCAGAAGAAGTCTAGGTCAAGCGAACAGATGTCTAACTTGAATTAGAAAAACAGAGAGTAATGGTCCCTTAATCAATTTGCAGACTTGAGACAGTTTATGGACCCAGAGCCCCTTGGATGAGGGGAGGGCCAGTCACCCCTGGGAAGAGACACTGCCCAAAATTTGCACGGTTAACCTTCTCCCCAGCCTTCTCTAGGGAGACCTTTGGCCTTTTATCAGGGTGACTGTGCACTCAGGAAAAGGAAATGATCAAATATTTCAGGGATTATTGGATACTGTCTCAGAAGTGACACTAATTCCAGGAAACCGGAAACATCACTATGGTCCACCACTCAGAGTAGGGGCTTATGGATATCAGAATATTGATGGAATTATAGCTCAGGTCTATCTAACAGTGGGTCCAGTGTGTCCCCTGACCCATTCTGTGATCACTTCCCCAGTTCCAGAATGCATAATTGGAATAGACATACTCAGCAACTGGCAGAATCTCCACACTGGTTTTTGGACACATGGAGTTAGGGCTATTATGGTAGGAAAGGCCAAGTGTAAACTGCTGGAACTACTCCTACTTAGGAAAATAGTGAATCAGAAGCGCTACCATATTCCTGGAGGGATTGCAGAGATTAGTGCCGGCCTTAAGGACTTGAAAGATGCAGGGGTGGTGATTCGTACCACATCCCCACTGAGCCAGCCTATTTGTCCTGAGGAGAAAACAGATGGGACTAAGAGGATGGCAGTGAATTATCACAAACTTACCCAGGTGATGACTCCAGTTGCAGCTGCTGTTCCAGATGTGGTATCATTCCTTGACCAAATCAACACATCACCTGGTACCTAGTATGCAGCTATTGATGTGGCAAATACTTTTTTTTCTCATTAGCTGTCAGTAAGGACAACCAGAAGCAGTTTGCTTTCAGCTGGCAAGGCCAGCAGTATACCTTCACTGTCCTGCCTCAGGGATATATCAACTCACCAGCCCTACCTCACAGTCTTGTCCACAGGAACCTTTTCTCCTTCCCATAAGACATCACACTGGTCCATTATGTTGATGATATCATGTTGATTGGGCTTAGTGAGCAAGAAGTAGCCACTACTCTAGACTTATTGGTAAGGCATTTGCATGTCAGGGGATGGGAGATAAATCCAACAAAAATATAGGGTCCTTCCACCTCAGTGAAATTTCTAGGTGTCCAATGGTGTAGGCAATGTTGAGATATCCCTTCTATGGTGAAGGATAAGTTGCTACACCTGGTCCCTCCTACGAAATTGGCCCATTTACTGAGTGACCAGAAAAGCTGCTAGTTTTGAGTGGGAACCAGAACAAAAGGAGGCTCTCTGATATGTCCAGGCTGCTCTGCAAGCTGCTCTGCCACTTGGACCATATGATCATACAAATCCAATGGTGCTGGAGGTGCCAGTGGAAGATATGGATGCTGTCTGGAGCATTTGGCAGTCCCCTATAGGAGAACCACAATGCAGACCCTTAGGATTTTGGAGCAAAGCCTAACCATCTGCTGAAGATAACTGCTCCCCTTTTGGGAAACAGCCTTTTGCCCACTACTGGGCCTTAGGAGAGATTGAATGCTTAACCATTGGCCACAAAGTTACCACAAGATCTGAGTTGCCTATCATGAGTTGGGTGTTGTTTGACCCACCAACCTATAAGGTTGGGCATGAACAGCAGCACTCCATCATAAAATGAAAATGGTATATTAGAGATAGGGCTTGAGCAGGTCCTGAAGGCACAAGTAAGTTACACGAGGAAGCAGCCCAAATGCCCAGAGTCCCCACTCCTGCCATAATATCTTCTCTTTCCAAGACCAGAGCTATGACCTCTTGGGGAGTTCCTTACTGTTAGTTGACTGGGGAAGAGAAAACTCGGTCCTGCTTTACAGATGTTCTGCATGATATGCAGAGACCACCCAGAAATGGACAGCTGCAGCAGTTCAACCCCATTCTGGGATGTCCTCAAATGAAGTGGTGAGAGGAAATCCGTTTCGTGGGTGGAACTTCAGGCAGTGAACCTGGTTGTTCATTTTGCTTGGAAGGGGAACTGGCCAGAGGTATGTTTGTATACTGACTCATGGGCTCTTGCTTATGGTTTGGCTGAATGGTCAGGGAATTGGAAGGGGCATGATTGGAAAATTGGTGACAAAGTGGTCTGTGGATGAGGTATGTGGATAGACTTTCTGAGTGGGCAAAGAACATGAAGATATTTGTGTCCCATCTGAATGCTTACCAGAGTGTGACTTTAGCAGAAGAAATTTTTAATAATCAAGTGAATAAGATGACCCATCCTGTGGATACAAGACATCATCTTTGCTCAGCCCTTCATGCTTTGCCTAATGGGCTCATGAACAAAGTGGTCTTACCATGTTCCCCCTCATCCAGAGACAGCTGGCTTTGTAGAATGGTGGAATGGCATTTTGAAGATCCAATTAGGTGCCAACTAGGTGGCAATACCTTGCAGGGCTGGGGCAGGGTTCTACCAAAGGCTGTGTATTCTCTGAATCAATGTTCACTACATGGTGCTGTTTCTCCCATAGCCAGGATCCATGGGTCCAGGAACCAAGGAGTGGAAATGGGTGTGGTGCCACTCACTATTACTCCTAGTGATCCACTGGAAAAACTTTTGCTTCCTGTCCCCGAAACTTAAGCTCTGCTGTTATGCAGGTCTTAGTTCCAAAAGGAGGCATGCTCCTACCAGGAGACACAAGAATGATTCCATTGAACTGGAAGTTAAAATTGCCACCCGGCCACTTTGACTTTCTCATGCCACTGAATCAACAGTCATGGAAGTAGATTACTGTTCTGTCTGGGTGATTGATCCTGACTATCAAGGGGAAATAAGAAGAATTTCCCTGGAATGCCGGTGATCTCCTAGGGCATCTCTTAGTACTACCATGCCTTGTGATTAAAGTCACTGGGAAGCTGCAGCAACCCAATCCAGGCAGGACTACTGTGATAATTAGATTCAGGTGTCAATTTGGCCAGGTGAAGATACCTAGTTCTATTGCTGTGGACATGAGCCAATTGTACGTGAACCTCATCTGTTGCTGATTACATCTACAGTCAGCTAGGAGGCATGTCTGCTGCAATGAATGATGTTTGATTGAATTGGCTGGTGCTTAAATGAGAGAGCTCAACGTAGCACAGCCCAAGCAGCTCAGCATACCTCATCTCGGCACTCTCAGCTCAGCTCGGACCTTTGGAGATGCAGAAAGGAATCACCCTGGGGAAAGATTTTGGAACCCAGAGGCCTGGACAGAAGGCCAGCAGAGATTGTCCTGTACCTTCCCACATAAGAAAAAACCTCAGTTGAAAGTTAGCTGCCTTTCCTCTGAAGAACTATACAGTAACTAAATAAATCCCCTTTAATTGAAAGCCAATCCATCTCTGGTGTGTTGCATTCTGGCAGCTAGCAAACTAGAACAGATTTTGGTACTGGAGAGTGGGGTGCTGCTGCCATTTGCAAATACCAGTCATGTCGGACCAGTTTCTTTGATGGCTAAGGAGAAGATTTTGGAGGAACTGTGAAGAGAATGATGGAGAAGTCCTGGAGTGCTTGAAGAGACTGTTGGTGTAAATGAAACCACCGCCAATCTGGACAAAGGGGGACACAAAAGGGAAAAATTGGAGTTTGCAGAGTGAGAACCATGGAAGCTCAGGTTTGAAGCCAAGAAACCTCATCCAGAAGAGTGGACCCACCCATATACATGGAAAGGCTGAGTCTCCCACCTCGTTGCAGCAGAAGAGTTGTGCCACCTCAGGCCTTGGAAAAGGTGTAGCACACTCCTTGGGGACTGAGGAGAGCCTGGCTGCCACCACATGGAGGGGTTGAACGTGTGCCCCAGAAATGGCAGAGATCCCAGGTGTGGCCCTGATGCCCAGAGAGGGTGGAGCCTAGAGAAAGGTGGTCTCCTCAGTGTTTCCCGAGGTTGATTCGTAAAGAGGCGGGCCACTGCATAGGCCCTTGGAAAGGGTGCGACTGCCACTTTGTAAAGCTGAAGGATAAATGACTTTCAGACTTTGAAATCCAATGGTGTTTGCCCTGCAGTTTTTCAGAACTGTTTGGGTCTTGTGACTCCTTTGCTCCTTCCAATTTCACCCTATGGAAATGAAAACCTGTATCCTGTGAATGTCCTCCTTTGCATATTGGCACCAGATAACTTGTTTTGAGATTCATAGGTCCACAGCTAGAAGAGAATTTTTTGCATTTTAATGTTGTTTAAGGTGATACGTGTAGTTGCTGAGTTGACAAGGGGTGGACATGTGGTAGTTAGAAGCTGGTTGGCTGAAGTAGAGATGGATATAACTTCTTCTGACTGCTATCACTTCTCTTTTAAGACCCTCAACTAATTATATGAGACTTCTCTCACTGTTGAAGGCAATCTCCTCAGTTCATTGTAGAAATAATCACCCATAGATGCAATCAATGTGCTGATGATTCAAATCCATGAAATAACCTCACAGTAACAATCAGGTCAGTGCATGCTTGACCAAACAACTGGACACCATAACCTGGCCAAGTTGACACATGAACTTAGCCATCAAACTGCACATTTTTTGCGAGTAGATAAAGACTTGTTTTGTTGAATCATTAATCTATATAATTGTCAAGGCCACTACGTACAGACAAGAGAAGGAGAGCTTTATTTCTTGGTCTCTTTTACCTTTGACAAGTTCTTGATAATCTCTTCCTTGGCCTGAAGCAGCCCCTCAGGGTGTTTGCATGCCTCCCTGGTCTTGGACCTGTGGGCATCAGCCTAATCAGCCAGGAGCTTCTTGCATGCCTTGTATGCCTTCTGCTTGTAGATGTGTTCCAGGAGAATTTTCATGTTCTTAAACACATTCCCTTTCACCTTCAGGTCTGAGCTGTGATACATGTATCAGTCAGTCTTCTTAGGGTCACAGCAGTCAGCACAGAATTCTCATCTTCCTCATCCAGGTTACGTTCTCAGGTATTCAATCATTGGCAGTGCCCTTTTGCTTACCAATGCCCACATACCTGACCTTCTGGTGGGCCAGGATGTTTTTCTGGCATTAAGCCCAGGAATGGTCAGCCAAAGGCTCATGTGTCACAAAGCCCATCTTTGATCAGCTTCTGATCCTGCTGATGAAAGTTGCCATTGGCAATTTATTGGTATCACTGGGGTCCAAGCAAACATTCTTCTTACCACAGCAGAGGATGCTGCAGGCTTGCCTGTTCGGAATCCTGAGCATACTCATGATTGCAACAACAGCAGCAAAAGGAAGGAACTCCACACAATACATTTCGATATTTCTGCGTGTTAACTCTGGGATTTAGATACTCTCTGTTACTTCTATTTGCATACAACTGGTGATCTGATAGAGATTTCCTTGAGTACCAAGAGCTAACACAAACCAACCAGCCAATGTGCAAAAAAACTTTCACAGTATTTACAAATTGGCTGTGCGTTGGGTGGTGCTATCCTTCAGAGTTTAGCATTCTTATCAAGAAGAACAGCCCAACACAAAAGTGGAATGCATGGTCCTCTCTCTCTTTTCCGAATCTGTCCTGGGCTTGAGCTGGCTGGTGGCCTTAGGAATTCCCCTATTTACAGGAATCCAGATGTGGCCTTTACTCCATATGAAAGAGAGTTTCCCCAACTCCTGGGTGCTATAATGTATGTCTTAAACTTGGTAATCCTTTGTCCCAGGCATTTTGATGTAATTGTTTCTTAACCTGCTTTAGCTGCCTGAAAGCTGCTTTTGCTTGTAGGACAAGAACTGGGAGCTCAAGCCAAAGATGAGTTTCCTGGATTACTCTTTCATGCTACCACTTGATAGGTCGACAGTGATATACAGGCAGCCCAGTATATTCATGGGGTAACACTGCTCACACCAGAAAAAGGACTAGGGACCCATAATGGGTGCACAAGCTTGTTCCACACTGTACTGGGGAAGGAGTGAAAGAGGAGTTAAAAAGGAAGCCATGAACTTCTACTTTTTCTTAATGTTATTAGAGAAGCTGGGGGTTACACAATAATCATGCACAAAATACAGGATTTCTACTCACCACTCTACCACCAAAACCCTGCATTGGTGTGGAATGTTTGCTACAATTGATGACAGAACATATTTATTATTGTATTTTTAAACTAAAGTCTAAGGTTCAACTTAGGGGTCACTGCTTGTGCAGTGCAACTCTGTGGATTTTTTATTACTACCATAAAGGGATGCAAGGAGGAAACCAGTTGTTATTCTTGGAGAGTCCAGTATCTCTGAGTTTCAGAGCTTCCCTGGCATTGGAACAATCTGGAGGTTTCAAGCCTCTGAAAAACAAACTTAATAAGTAATATTTTATAGAGCACAGGATATCTTCCAGGGTTTCCAGAAACACTTTTGGTTGGGGTTTGCCATATTGTGACAGTTCGCAATATCTGGCTGAAACTTGCATAAGCGTAACCTCCAGAATAACCTCTCAACTCGATATGAAATCTCTTAGCCATTAGAACTCTGTTTCCTTACCCCCTTTCAGTCAACCCTAAGAGGCCAAGACCAGACTCATCCTTGGAACTTGTGTCTGATGATGCTAGGGCCAGTTATGTCCTACAATGTGAGGGCCAGTTATGCTTCATGCTGTCAGGGCCAGGCTTACACCCCTGGGAATTATGCCCCATGTTGGGGGGAAGCTCACAGTTTGGCTTAGAGAGTGACTACATTTGAGCAACAACAGAGATTTCCTTGAGATGGCTCTTAGGCACTAATCCAAAGTATGCTCAGTTTACTGTTATAGAAATAAGTTTCCTACGGGAAAGCCTCAAAATTGAGGCCTTGGCTTATTAAATTGGGATCTCCTCTTACTTAAGAAATGTCAGGAATTCCCCAGTTGGGGAAGCTTAATAGTTCTATTTTTCCCAGTCCTTCAAGGGACTTTGAAAACACTTTTCATTTTCCGCCCCAAATACTCTGAAATGCATCATTGTATAACATTATCTTGTACAGAACATTAAGATTTTGTTCCTTATTCCAGGTTCTATAGTAAATACAGCTGAATTAAGTTGCTTAACTGACGAGACAGATTAAATTAGATAGCATAAATTTTGTACAAAATAAACATTTTTGTTTTTATCTCACACAAATGTTAAAGCTTTAAAATACAGACAGTATTTTCTTTGCCATATATATTGATTTACCTTAGTTTTAGTCAGATCAATTTCATCATAATTTTAATTGGAATTTGATCTCTTTCAGTTTTTTTAAAACCGTTGCTGTGTGGACCCATGCTGACTTTCAGAGCTTTTAGAAATGTTGTAAATAGACTCAACATTTTTTAACTTTGACCATAATTTCTTTTTTTATAAACCTTCAGTAACTTATTATATTTATTCAGGCCTTGTTTTATATTTTTTCTCAATAAAAGTATAAAGCTTTCTGCCATTTAATTTATTTTAGGACAAAACTACTTTCTCCCTGTTTTCTTTTTAATAAAAACACATCTTTTACATTTTTAATATTTTAGTTATTAAAGTGATCTTGGAAAATGTTTTTAAGCAAACACCATATACAATTATCATTAAAATTAAACTTGTTAGAACAATATTAAATTCTTAAAATGCTTTACCTAATGCATATTTGAAATATTAATATACGGTTTTAATAAGGATGGATGGTACATATAGATATATTTGTTTTTTAAAAATTGCCTTTTTTAAAGTTTTATGATTACTATGTAATTTTTTTTAACAAAAGCTTGAATATAAGGCACCTCATTTCATTTGTGACTTTTTACAAAATGAATTTAATTATAAGATGTTATTGAAATTTGAAGTTTCATTTTTAGGTTATTTCTCATTGATGTTTAATTTATGCAACGGTCAGATTCCAGTTAGCTTATGTGACCCGGCCCAGGTGGTCCTCAGGGAACTTGCTAGGAACCAAGAGGAGCTTCCTGGGACCTAGATAACTTTATTAAAGTAGGTTTCCCTCCAGGAGGATAGCCAGTCCTCCCAGCTAGAGTGCACATTCCAACAATTTCTCATCGAGGTCACACAATGGAGCACCCAGAGCACATTTGCTTCAATGGGAATTCTGCTGTCAATATTTTGAGTGGCTTATTGGATACAGCCTTTTTGAAATTTTGAGTTACAATTGTTCTAACTAGAGTTTTTTTTTTTTTTTTTAATCCCATGGGCACATTTGATAACTGTGAGCAATAGCTTCTACAATTTCTTTTGTAAAGGAGCTTTGGAGTCCATTTTTATTAACACTACTTTTTAGTACTTTTAAATATCATGTAAGAAAGGGATTTATGCTGAGGTTGCCCATGTTGACTAATCTTAAGAAATTGTTCCTGCTCTTTAGAAAGATCAGAGCCCACAGTTTCAAAAGTGAAAGAAGAATGGAAGCATGCTGGCAGTATCTAGTGTACTGTGATTCTCTTACCATGAGACTTGGTCTGGACAAAATTCACCCCCTAGGCATTGCTTCTGCAACTCTCAGTCTCAAAAGAGATGGCAAAGCCCCATGGTGGGCGCTACTTGTTACCTCTGAACTCTCTGTCCTGCAGAAGTTTCATTCAGGGGAGCCTCATGAAAAGAAAGAAGTGAGTCTCTTGGGAGGCAAAAAGCTGTATATTGAAGCTGCATGGTTGATTGTATAACTTTGTTACAATTACTGTTTTCAAAACAAAGTTGAAGTCATACAGACCAAAGAAGTACATATGCGTGTACTTTAGATGTGTATGGGAAATGTTGTTATCCAGAGTTGTTTATCAAGAACGAAATGAGGAACATTTGGCAAGGGAGGAAAACATATTGTGAGAGCAGAAAAACAGGACATATTGCTGGTGCGATCCCATAAGGCTAGGCTGTTTTCAGCTTTGTCATGAGGTTTTCCATCATTCTTATGGGATCTTAGCTGCCGGGCACTCTGCCATACTTTATACTCAGAACACACAAATGATTACTTTATAATACGCCGAAAATCTCACAGTGCAGTTCAGCATTACCTTCAAAGATCAGAAAAGCCCCAAGTTTGAAATAGAATCCGCTTTTTTATATTTAAGGGATTTATATCCAGAAAAAAAACCCTCAAATTTTCAGTAACATTATTTCCAACTGCTAAATAATACCAGGAATATGTTAGTTTACAAAATTAAGTTATGGCTTCTAAAAACCAGTTCAGAGTTCTATTTATTTAAATGCTACTGTCTTATTTAGAGGTCTTAGAAGTGTCATCTCTTCATGAGGTCTTCTTAGGTCATTCTTTATCTATCTGCTTTTAAAATTTTTCCAGCATTTTTATTCTTTTGTTACCACTGTCTTATACTCTGCCCTGGTACAAGTATACTCTAACTGAAATATAGACTCTTTGAAGCTAGGAATTACATTTTCCCTATTTAGGACAGCATTTAATAACAGAACTATACTGATTGTTATTAACAAAGCCACTACAAATTCAAATTCTTCCACATACTCAGGTAACAAATGGCCAAGTAACAAAAAGCCAGATTCTTTGAAATCCAGGTAATGAAGGTTATAAAAAAAATGCATTCATATTTCTTACTAAACTTAACCAATTTCTTAAATAAGGTATATTTGAGGCATCAGTATATTCTTAATTATAATTTACACGAGTATTATTGCTCCCAGGTACATTGCTTAATTTATGTAACTTAACCTATCTAGTCAGGCTATTTTTGAGGAATTTTGAGAATGTATTTATAATACTAACTTATTTTTTCAGTAAGCTTACATAGATTTAGGAACAGCACACCCAAGTAGAATAAAATCACATTTGTTCAATTCAAAATTTATCATAAAATCCCTTTCATTGAAGATTGAAAAAAAAACTTTGTTTTTATAATATCTTAAAATTACTGACAATTTTAAAAATACCTTGACTACCAAGTTCTGGAAAACATACTGCAATTGTTTAATTTGTCCCAAGTCTAAGTCCACAAAAAACTTTTCCTTATCTCTCAAAGATCTCTCATTTTGCTTACTGGAATTTGCTAATTAGATTTTATTCAGTTACTTCTATTCCAGGGCTATTTATATTTTAATAATAATCTGATTAATGCAGTTACCATTGTAAAGGCGTTATTGGAAAAAGAAATAATAACAGACATAGCCTATTCTGTAGCATTTTTTATGTTTACCATTTTTAATCTCCAGACCTAGTAAAAAAGAATTTGAAAGCACACCTCACCGTATCTTTCTGTGCCTAGCCTAGAACTGCTTCAGGTGGTTGGGCCTTAGGGTAGTTATATGGTGCCCAGACAGAAAGACATCAGGCTTGTTGAATTTGGATTTGAAAGTTTTAGGTGAGGGCCATGGAATTTTGAGAGTTCTTATGCCCTTCTTTTAACTATTTCCAATTATTAGATTTATTTTAATAAAAGTTGTGACCAAGACCATTGGAAAAGGTCTGTTTTTTTTTCCAGAGGCAACCCTTTGGCTGTTTTCTGCTATCTTAAGGAAATTCCACTGGTGATTTTTTTCTAATGCCCAGGTTTGTTTATAGTAGTTACAAAACTAAGGTTTTGAATCTTGCTGTTTAGAGAGGTTTTTTTTTTTCTATTTTTGCTCTTTTACTTCAAAAGTACCAATATATATATTTATATCAGGTGCATAATTATTTCTAAGCCATTTGAATAGAGCTCTTTAAGAATTTTCTTATTAATTTGCTATGACCATCTGGAGGTATGAGAATATATATTGAGATTGCATACAGACACAAATAGAAAATTAGCTACTCAAAAAAAAAGAAACATAGAATATTTTGAAAGGGATAAGTAAGGGATTGAATATATTATCTCATCCCATTTCTACCTTCTTGCAGAGCAATTCTAACTGTAATAGCTTTAACTTTAACTATAATGCTAGTATTTTCATTTTAAATCATGTTGAGGCCAGATTATGTTACAGAAATAAAACCTTTTTTTTTTATAGACTCATAACAAAAGTCTCTTCAATTTGCAATACAGCCCAAAGGTTCCCTTTTTAAAAGAATTTCT
Organism: Tamandua tetradactyla; assembly: GCF_023851605.1. NCBI lineage: Eukaryota > Metazoa > Chordata > Mammalia > Pilosa > Myrmecophagidae > Tamandua > Tamandua tetradactyla. The sequence goes on from NC_135353.1 coordinate 117,727,559, forward strand.
GTAATCAGTAACCAGTTAGGAATATTTAACCAACACAAATGCGGGAACACACCAATTAATAACTAAAGTGAGCACACCAGCTAAGGAACAGGCATTAAACACTTAACACACTGATGAACAATTAACGAAACATCAGCTCAGTATACCCAGGTAATACCCTGGCTAGCATTTACACAGGTTTACTTAACTTCATTAAATACCAATTAATTGTTGGATTACTCAGTTTTTAGGAGTATGGTCAACAGACAAATTTAGGCCAGGGCCTCAAACCCTGTACAGAACACACACCAAACACATCAATAAACAATTAAACAGGCATAACACACTTATCACACCAATTTAACAATTAACCAATACCTAGGTAACACACCAGTTCACACTTAAACTGGTTTACTTAATTTCATTAAATACCAGTTAATTGTTGGATTAGGTCAGGGGGCTTCAAACCCTTTATGGTATCCAAAATCAGAAGGTGTAAGGGTTAGAGCAAAGGGGATCATTCTGGAAGTGTGACCCTGGCCTAGGTCAAGGGGACTTGAACCTCTTATTTACTCCCCAATCCACTTTTATCCTGATGACCCACTCAGCCAGTCAGATACCAATTAAATGTTGGATTATGTCAGGGCTTCAAAGCCTGTATGATGTGGTACCCCAAATCAGAAGGTGTAGAGGTCAGAGCAAAGGGAATTTTCTGGAAGCATGACCCTGGCCTAGGTCAAGGTGACTTGAACCGCCTATTTACTCCCCAATCCACTTTTACCCTGGTGACCCACTTACCCCATCAGATGTCTGGATGTGAGACTGGAAACAGTTTATCTCTCTGAAGCTTTCTTAAGACTCCAAAAATCTCTGAAGGGCCATCAGAGCAGAGAAACCCTGATTGCCAAGTCTCTAGACTCAATTCAGTACAGTGGCTGCAAAAGGCTCGGTTACTTGGCTCACCTGCTCTGTTGGGGCTCCAGAGATTTGGGCATTCATCCCGGAGGGTCGCCAAATTGTTACCGGACAAAGGCCATGGATTCTTTTGTCTGACACACTCAATAATCAATTCCTGAGACACCGGGGCTTCAAAGAGAGAAAGAGTTAATTATTAGGTGCATAGTAAGAGAGCAGATGGTCTAGCAGCCCAAAATCTGTCTCAGACCATGTTCTTCTAATCCATTCCTGTGGGTGCAAACCTGTTATAGGTGAAACCTTTTGATTATTTCAATTGAGATGTGACCCACCCCATTCAAGTTGGTCCTTAGTCCTTTTACTGGAATCCTTTATGAGAGGATAAGAGACAGAAGAAGCCCCAGAGAAGTTGAAATAAAAACCCACAGAGAAGCCAACAGCTGAAGCAACAAAACCTGAGAGAGAAAGAACAGTGATGCTGGCCATCTGCTGTCCCGTGAGACAGAAGTTTCCCAGATGCCAGCAGCCTGCCTTCAGAATCCAGGCATCATCCTGTTGGTACCTAATTTGGATATTTTCATGGCTTTGGAACTGTAAATTGTAAGTTAATAAATCCCCATTGTAAAAGCCAATTCAGGAGGTGAGGCAAGATGGTGGCGTAAGCAGGTATGGAATTTAGTTAGTCCTCTAAGGCAGCTAGTAAATAGTCAGGAACTGGGCACATATTGTACACTAGTCAGGAATGGGTGGAAGGGCCGAGATTACAGTGCAGAACTATAAGTAGTCTCCCAGACTGTGGAAACTAAGACACCTCCAACCACTGTTATGGCAGGCTGTTTTGAAGATGCTTTTCTGTGGGATAAAGAAGCAGTCTCAACTAGGAGCAATGCGATGACAGCTCAAGCAAGCTCCAATTGCAGATTTAATGAAGAAATTGGGACTGCTGAATACAAGCTCTGAGTACAGAGAAATCCAGAACAAGCATGAAAGGAAGCCTGAGGTCTCTACTGGCAAAACGGAGGCAGGGATGATGAAAAAAGGCTTTTGGAGATGGCTGAGCTCTGAATACTGGAAAAGGGCTGTGCCCCAAGAAAAGGGGCTCTTAACTGGCAAATCTGGGGGGTCTGGGGACCAGATCTGAAAAATATTTTTTCAAAAAAACTTATTTAACAGCCCATTAAAATAAAGTCCATGGGCATTTTTAATTGTCAGCACAGACCCAGGCAAAGGTGGAGTTAAGGTATGTCTGTGAGACAAAGTAACTAGTCAGATGAAAGAGAATATTCCTTAAACGGCATATTTTCCCCCAAGAAAAACAGCATACGTATTTTTCTCAAGTGCTTATAGATCATTCTCCAGGATAGACCACATGTTGGGTCAAAAAGAAAGTCTCAATAAATTTAAAAAGATCAGAATTATACAAAATACTTTCATGCATCATAATGGGATGAAATTGGGAAGCAATAGCAAGTGGAAGACTGGAAAATTTCAAATACGTGGAGACTGAACGACATACTCTTTTTTTTTTTTTTTTTTTTTTTTTTTAAAGAGAGAGGGAGGAAGGGAAGGAAAGACAGAGAAGGAAGGAAGGATGGAAGGAAGGGAAACATTTTTAAACATTTTCTTGTTTTATTATATTTTGTTTGTTTGTTTGTTTTTTACATGGGCTGGGGCCGGGAATCGAACCGGGGTCCTCCGGCACGGCAGGCAAGCACCCTTGCCCGCTGAGCCACCGCGGCCCGCCCTGAACGACATACTCTTAAACAGCGAGTAGATCAATGAAAAAATTGTAATGAAAAAATTACAAGAGAAATCAGTAAATATCTCGAGGCAAATGAAAATGAGAAGACAGCATATCAAAAATTATGGGATGCAGCAAAGCATTGCTGTGAAGGAAATTTATTGCACTAAATACTTCTATTATAAAAAGAAGAGAGAAAAAATTGAGGCATTAACTGCCCATCTGGAGGAACAAGAGAAAAAACAGCTAATTAACCACAAAGAAAATGGGAAAAAAGAAATATCAAAGATTAGATAAAAAATAATGAAATGAAAACAATAGAATCAACAAAACCAGAAATACAGTCTTTGAGAAAATCAGTAAAATTGATAGACCATTAAATAGTCTGACAAGGAAAAAGAGGGTGCAAATAAAGTCAGAAATGGGATCAGGGGCATATCTACTGACCCCAGATAAATAAAGGAGATATCGAGAAGGTAGTATGTGCAACTATATGCTACATGTAAAGAGATTAAATCTGGCGACTCAATATGACTGATTGAACAGTCATAGGATACATATGCACATTTCCATGGGGAGGAAGGTACACAGGGGTCACAGACCCAAGCAGTTTTGAAAACCTGCAGGGAAAAGTCCATTAGATTTCAAAGTCTGCGAGTCATTTATCTTTGGGGCTTTTGAAAGTGGCAGTCCCAACCTTTCCAAGGGCCTACACAGAGGCCTGCCTTTCTCCGAACACAACCTTGGGGAACACTAGGGAGACCACCTTTTTCTCGGCTCCACCCTCTCCTAGCATTGGGGCTGCATCTGGGCTCTCTGCCATCTCTGGAGGACACACTCAGCCCCTCCATGTGGTGGCACCCAGGCTCTCCCCAACCCCCAAGGAATGTGCTTCACCCTCTCCAAGGCCTAAGGTGACATGACTCTCCCACTGCAACGAGGTGGAAGGCCCATCCTCTGCCTTTGGGGCAAACTCACCCTCTCCACATGCCTGGGTGTGTCCGCTCTCCTGGCCCAAGGCTTCTTGACTTCAGACTTCAGCCTCCATGGCATTGCCCCTGAAATTATTTTTCCTCCAATGTTTTCCTTCTCTGAGCCCCTCAGTACAGACTGGCAGCAGCTCTGTTTATACAGGTCCCACAGCACTTTCATTGGCTTTCTATGCAGTAGCCTCGGATCATGCCCATCAGACATGAGGAGTTTCCACAAATCCTTCCTGGATGACTCCATGTCCAATCCTGGCTTTCTCTGAAATGACCGGCTGGTTTCACATTTGGCCAAATCTTCATGGGGGCACTATTCTCTGGGATCTCCCCTCCTGGATGCCCAGAACTTTCCAAAACATCAATTTCTGATTTCTTTGTAATCAATAGTTCAGTTCTCAGCTTATCTCTTTCCTGTCTCATTTCACTATAATCTGTGAGGAGAAACCAGGTTGCCCTTTCCACATCTAACTTGGAAATCTCTTCTGCTAAACATTCATGTTCATGGCTTTTAAAGTCTGCTTTCCAGCCAAAGCCATTAGTTGATTTTGCCAGATTATCTGCCATTTTAAAACAAGAATCTCCTTCCTTCCAGTTTGCAATAACACGTGCCTCATTTCTGTTTAAAGCTTCATCACAGGTATCCTTAGAGTCCACATTTCTACCAACAGTCTCTTCAAAGCATTTCAGGCTTCTCTATCAAGCTCCTCACAACTCCTCCAAAATCTTCCCCTTATCCACTTAAAAAAGGTGTTCCCACATGTTTGGTATTTGCAAACCACAGCCGCACCGCACTCCTGGTACCAAAGTCTGTTCTAGTTTGCTAGCTGCTGGGATACAATATACCAGAAACGGAATGGCTTTTAAAAAGAAGAATTTAATAAGTTGCTAGTTTACAGTTCTAAGGCTGAGGAAAATGTCCCAATTAAAACAAATATAAAACACTATAGAAATGTCCATCCAGGGAAAGATACCTTGGTTCAAGAAGGCCGATGAAGTTCAGGGTTTCTCTCTCATCTGAAAAGGCACATGGTGAACACAGTCAGGGCTTCTCTCTCAGCTGGTAAGGCACATGATGAACATCATCTGCTAGCTTCCTCTCCAGCTCCCTGGGAGACGTTTTCCTTCTTCATCTCCAAAAGTCACTCGCCAGTGAACTCTCTGCTTTGTGGTTCTGTAGTGTTCTCTGTTGCCCTTCTTTGCTGTCTCTGAATCTCTCTTTTATGGGATTCCAGTAAACTAATCAAGACTCACCCAAACGGGTTGAGCCACATCTCCACATAATCCAGTTTAACAGCCAGTCTTGATTGAGTCACATCCCCAGGGAGATGATCTAATTACAGTTTCAAACATACAGTACTGAATAAGGATTAGAAGAAACAGCTGCCTTTACAAAATAGGATTAGGATTAAAACATGGCTTTTCTAGGATACATACATCCTTTCAAACCTGCACAGAGAGAAACCCTGAACTTCATTGGCCTTTCTTGAGTGAAGGTAACCTCTCGTTGGTGCCTTAATTTGGACATTTTTATAGACTTGCTTTAATTTGGACATTTTCATGGCCTTAGAATTGTCAACGTGCAAATCAATAAATCCCCCCCCTTTAAAAGTCATTCTGTTTTTCAAATTTAGTTTGAAATGCTAGTGATCAATGAAAGCGTGGGATAAAGGGTATGCTATGTATAATCTTTTTTTGTTTTCGTTTTATTTCTTTCTGTTGTCTTTTTATTTCTCTTTCTGAATTAATGCAAATGTTCTAAGAAATGATGAATATACAACTATGTGATGATATTGAGAATTACTGATTATATATGTAGAACGGAATGATCGTATGTTAATGTTTTTGTTTGTTGTTAATTTTTTTAAATTAATAAATAAATTAAATTTAAAAAGAAGTCATTCTGTTTTTGTTATATTGCATTCCACAGCCAGCAAACTAGAACAGTTGCTAAATTGTAAGTTCTTACACAACAGTAACATTTATTCCTGAGTTTTAACTTTTATTTGTAAGTTCTTAGATGCTGAGACCCTTGTGTATTTAACAGAGTAGTTCCCTGGAACTTTGGGTATCTTCTGTGTAACACCTGAAATTCAGAGTAACAGTTCTGAAGGTCTGAAAGTCAGCATTATCCTATACATTAGCTGTTAAGGAAGCTGACAAAGAGATCAGATTTCAGTTAGAGTTATGAATGAAATGGACTTGGTCAGGACTCAGGTAAATCAGTATACAGGGTAATGGATATTGATTATAGTTTTACACTTAAACTTCTTGGCTCTCTCCAGGTTTGGGCTTGCTTAGCAATTCATGGCAGCATCTGCTGGGCTCCAAGCATCTCCAAATATCTGTGCCTCTGTTTTCCATGTGTCCACACCTGTGTCTGCTCTGCTATGAAGCTTCTGTTGGCTCAGGCTTCTGTTGTGTCTGGCATTTCTGTCTCTCTCCAAAATGTTTCCTCTTCAAAGGATTCCAGTAAACTAATCAAGACATACCTGGAATGGGTAGAGTCACCTCTCCATCTAATCAAAAGTTAATACACACAATTGCGTGTGTCATATCTCCATGGAGATAATTTAATCAAAAGATTCCAACCTACATTATTGAATCAGGATTAAGAGAAATGGCTGCATCCCCAAGATTGGATCAGGATTAAAACGTGGCTTTTCTGGGGTACATATGTTCAAATCGGCAGTCTACTTATAATTATGTTTAAAAGTTACTTTCAGAGAATCTCTTTTGTTTCTCAGATGTGGCCTCTCTCTCTTAGCACACTCTGAAAATAAACTCACTACCCTCACCCCTATGTGGGAAATGTCTCAAGGGATATAAGTCTCCCAGGCTACAGGAGACATGAATCCCAGGGATGAGCCACACTCTAGCATCTTGGGATTAAGAATGCTTTCTTAACTGAAAGGGGGAAAAGAAATTAAATAAAGTTTCAGTGGCTGAGAGATTTTAAACAGAGTTGAGAGGTAATTATGGAGATCATTCTATGCATTCTATAGATATTTCTCTATAATTTCTAGTGTATTAAAATAGCTAGAAAGAAATACCTGATACAGTTGAACTGTAATCCAGGAGACATGATTCTTTGTGATGATCATATAACTTTATAGTTTTTATCATGTGACTCTGTAGTTGTGAAAACCTTGTGTCTGTTACTCCCCTTATCCAGAGTAATAAAAGAAAGAAGAAAATAAAGAAATAATAGGGGGCACAAGCGGTATGAAATGTTTTGGGTGCTCCTTTGTATTTTTTTTTTCTTTGAGTAATGAAGATGTTCTAAAATTGATTGTGGTGATGAATGCACAACTATATGATGATACTGTGAACCATTGATTGCATACTTTGGATAGATTATTTCATGTGTGCATATATCTCAATATAATTGCATTTTAAAAGTCAATTCACTTCTGGTATATTGCATTTTTGCTGCTTCAGCAAATAGAAACAGATTCTGGTACTGAGAAGTGCAGTGCTGTTAAGATGCAAACAACGAAAATACTGGAACAGCTTTATAAATGTGTAAGGGAAAGAGTCTGGAAGAATTGTGAGGTGTGTGGTAGGAAAGGTATAGATTGCCTTGAAGAGACTGTTCGCAGAAATATGAACACTACATATGGTTTAGATCAGGTCTTAGAAATGATGAAGGTGTCACTGCAAACTGGAGGAAAGGTGATCCTTGTTTAAAGTGGCAGAAAATTTAGCAAAATTGAGTCCTGAATTCAGATGGAGGGCAAAATTTGAAAGTGACAAGCCTGGATATTGAGCTGATGAGATTTCCATATTAAATGTGGAAAATGCAGCTGGCTTCACTTTGTAGCCCATAGTAAAATGCGGGACAAAAAGGATAAGCTAAGAAATGAAAATTTTGGGCCTCCAGAAATTAGGTCCTCAGAGGCTACTGCCCCATGTGTATATTCAGCCATTGTCTGTCAGTTGGGACACCTGTGTGCTGCATGCAAAGCCAACAAATTTGTTGCAGGATCTATATAAATGGAACCACTGTCAGTCTGGACTCAAAAGGATAGAAAAGGGACATATTGAAGGAAAAATGACTTCAAGACAGAATGTTGAAGCTGAGATCTGGAGCCCAAACCCGTTGGGCCAGGAGAGTGGAAAGGGTAAGTGTGCCGTGGAATTTGCAGAGGGTGGGCCTTCTGCCCCATTGTTCAGGAAGAGTGCTACTGCCTCAGGCTTGAGAGATGGTGGAGCACATTCCCCGGGGATTGGGAGAGTGTGGCCACCACCCTACTGTTCTAAGAAGGTGGAACCTGTGCCCTGTAGATTGGGAAGTGTTTGGCCATCACCCCACTGTTCTGAGGGGGTTAAGCCTATATCCTAGAGATTGGGGAGAATCCAGCTGCCACCCTGATGCTTGAGGACGGTGGGGCCCAGAGCCTGACGATCTCTCCAATGTTTAGAGATGTTGAATCCCTAGTGTTTGAAGAAAGCAGGGCTATTTTCCCTTGAGAAAAGTTGGGCTGTCACTCTCTCAAACCCTGAGGACAAAACATCATTCTATAGATGACTTTTTAACCTGGAATCCTAATGAATTATGCCCTGCAGTTTTTTTTTTTTTTTAACTCTTTGGGTGCAGTGACCCCTGTTATTCTTCAAACTTCTCCCTATGGAAATAGGAATGTTCACTCCATTACTGTCTCTCCTTTGTATATTGGAAGCAGATAACTTGTCTACATTTCATAGGTCCTCAGCCAGAGGGGAAGTTTGCCCCAGGACAGACCACACTTGTAATTGATTTTGATGAGACTTTGTACTTAATATTACTGAAGTGATGTGTGCCTTTTGTGATATTGTGATGGAATGAATGTATTTTGTATTTGGAAAGAATATGACTTTTGGGAGTCCACAGAGTGGGATGTTATGGTTTGAAGCTGTTATGTACCCAAGAAAAGGCCATGTTTTTTAATCCATACCTTTGGGTGCAGACTTGTTTTAAGTGGAACCTTTTGGTTAGGTATTTTGATTAAGATGTTTCACACCCCATTCAAGGTGGGTCCTAATCCTTTTGCTGGAGTCGTTTAAGAGAAGATAAAAGACAGGAAAAACCCCAGAAAGGTTGAGAGAAGGAGCCACAGACAGAGTAGCCAGAAGCCGAAGCAATGAAACCTGGGAGAGAAAGATCAATAGATGCTGGCCATGTGCCTTCCCGTGTGACAGAAGTGTCCCAGATACCTGCAGCCTGTCTTCAAAGTCCAGGTATCATCCTTTTTGATGCCCTAATTTGAGCATTTTCATGTTCTTAATACTGTAAATTGAAAGTTAAATCCCCATTGTAAAAGCCAGTTCATTTCCAGTATGTTGCATTCTGGCAACTTTATCAAACTAAAACATGCATTCACCACCACAATCTATATTAGAACATTCCCTAAAGTCACTCCATACTCCTCCCTTATATACCCCTATTGCTGATATTTACTTTTGGTATAGTGCCTTTGTTACAATTAATGAAATATTACAATGTTACTGTTAACTATAGAATCTAGTTTGCATTGATTGTATTTTCCCATATAACACCCCATTATTAACAGCTTGTAATAGTGACATACATTTGTTCTAATTCATGTAAAAACTTTCTTCTATTTCTCAATAAACCACTTTCATGTATTTGACAATTAACCACTCCCATCATCCACTCTATGTTTCACTAAGTTATACAGTCCCAGTTTTTTCCCCCAGCTTTCCTTCTGGTGACATACATACCCCTAGCCTTCCCCTTCCAACCGTACTCACACTCAGCTTTGTTCATTACACTTGATCATTAATTAATCCATCTGAATGGTATACATGGGAGTGGTTAACCTGAAAAGTTCATGTTCCATATATGTTTCCAAAATTAAAAAGAAAATGAGCAAATAAGGAGAAAACGGCAATTAAACGCAATATGGGATCTGGGACATGATTTAAGAATGGAGGAGAAAAGGCTTGAAAGGAGATCGAAATATATGAAAATTGGAATATAGACTATAGCCTTTATAATAAAGTTAAATTTCTTGAACCTGATACATTTACTTAAGATGTTTAAATCTGTAAATAACTTGTTCTCAGAGATGTCCATTGCAGTCTTAATTGTTCAAAGAACATTATGTACACAACCTATGCTGAAGTGCTCAGAAAATATATTGATAAATAAATAAACAGATAGGTGATATGATGGTTAAGTTCAGGTGTTGACTTGGCCAGGTTTTGGTGTCCAGTTGTTTTGTCAAGCAAGCACTGACCTGATTGTTACTGTGAGGACATTTTGTGGACTTAAATGATCAGTAGATTGATTTCATCTACGGCTGATTACATCTACAATGAACTGAGGAGATTGCTTTCAACAATGAGAGATGTCTCATGCAATCAACTGATGGCTTTAAAAGGAGAAGTGGTGATTTCAGCAGTTCAAAGAGAGAATTTCCATTTCTACTTTAGCCGTCTAGCTTCCCCTGGGAAAATCTTTAAATACCTACATCAGAGTTCCTACCTTGAGGACTGCTCTAAGGAATTTGGATTAGCCCATCCCCATAGCCATATGACACATTTCTTATAAAATTCTCAGAATATTTACATATATCTCCTGTCAGGTCTCTTTCCCTGGAGAATCCTGACTAATACAGATGGATAGGTATGTGCATTGATAGATAGATGGTATCCCAATTTGAAACTGTTGTGTACCTCAGAAAAGCCATGTTTTTTAAATCCCGATTCAATATTGCTTGGTGGGATATTTTTTATTAAGTTGTTTCTATGGAGACGTGACCCACCCAGTTGTGGATGGGACCTTCTGATGAGGTGATTTCCATGGAGATGTATCTCCACCCATTCAAGGTGGGTCCCTTACTGGAGCCCTTTCAGTAGAAAAAGTTTCAGAACCATCAGAGCCCATAGAGCCAGCACGGGACCCAGACGTTTGGAGATGCAGGAAAAAAATGTTCCCAGGAAAGCTGTTTGAAACGAGAATCCAAAGGACCGGCAGACGCCAGCCACGTGCCTTCTCGGCTGACAGGCCCAGTGGCCTTTCTTGAGTCAAGGCATCTTTCTTTAGATGCCTTAGTTTGGACAGTTTTTATGGCCTTAGCACTGTAAATTTGCAACTTAAGAAATTCCCTTTTTTTTTTCAAAAGCTGTTCCATTTCTGATATATTGCATTCTGGCAGCTTTAGCAAACTAATAAAGATGGACTGATAAATAGATGGATAGCTATAATGATACAAAAGTGTCAAAATGTTAAAGTTGGTGGATCTGGGTATCTTGGGGGGGGGTTATGGTGGCGTTCTCTATATGGGTGCTGTGCTGTTTTTACAACTGTCTTGTAAATTTGAAATTATTTCAAAATAAAAAAGATCTTTTTATTTTAAAAAGTGCAAATAAATAAATGACAAGAGGCGAGCTTTGATGGAATGAGTGAGAATAGTGATATAAACAGGAAATAAGATTTTCTCAAACCTCTCTGGCCCTTGCTTGAATGATTCTGATCTCCCCTTAGGCCGAGTTTGAACCATGCTTGTTAATTCTTACGGCATTTATGCTGCTGCTACCGATAACCCTTAAGTAGTAACGTTCCTCCTTCCCTCTCCTGCTCACCTGTGTACTTATTTCTGAGGTTCAGCTTAAGTATCACTTCTTCATGAAGACCACTTCATGAACGCTACTTTTTGCTCACCTGCTTCTTCATCTTCAATTTAAACAAACTGGTCATTCTCTTTACTTTCTCTTCATACCCTTAAATTGTCCTCCATAGCAAGTATCAGTATTTGTCATAAGAGCATCTATTTTTTTTTTAATGGGATCAGTTTTAAAATATTTGTCTGCCAAGTCTAGTTCAAGCCCAATGGTGTGAATGCTCTTTTGTCCTTCGCTGTATTTCCTGATGGCCTAACTCAGTGCTAGTTATATAATATAGACTCTCAAACATGTATGTAAGAAGGGTAGAGGAATGAGCAAGTTAAAAAATGAATGGAATGAATGGATTAATGGATAGAGGGATGGGTGAATAAATATGTATACTCACAATCTTCCCACATATGCCTCCATATGTCTCTGATAGTGGAGAAGAAGTCAGGGAACATGAGGGAAAGCAAAGGTGAAGGAATGAGAGAGATCAAGAAATGGAACTGAAGAGGAGAAAGGGCAGAAGGGAGAAGGAAAGACTGAGTAGAGAAACAAGTTGGAGGACTGAAAAAAGTAAGGAGGGAGAGATAGAGAGGTCGCAGGATTAAGAGCGAACAGGCAGGGAACACGTGAAAGAAAGACAGGAGGTGGCACGGCGAGGTGACAACCAGAAAGCCAGGAAGGGGAAGAAAGAAAAGGAACATCTCTCCTCAACAACATACTATACAATGATCCAAGTATTGAATTCCAGGAAGTTCCCCTTTTCTTTCTATCACCACCAGAATCAGCAACAATGGCCATGCAAAATTACAGCTGTGTGTACAATTTAAGGCAGCAAAGATTCCACTCCAGCCACTGCTTTTGGTGATTAGCTAATAGCTGAGATCGCATCAGTGAAAAAGGAATAGTGACAGTGACAAAATGATACTCTTCTGTCTGAAGCAAGAGGCTCTCATGTGGCCATGTGGGAGTCAAATACTATGAAGACAATAGACTGCTGTATGCATTGTTGGCAAAGAAAGAAAAAGAAAACATATTATTAACTCTTCTGGATTATATACGATCCATGGTATATATTTAAGCCCCCATTATGAGGTGCTGGTATGAAATTGCATGCTCTCAGGAGCAAAACAAAGCATTTGGGATGAAAGTGGTCTTTCTACTGGTATTGGAAATTCATTATAATGAGCTTATAAATTGATATAGAGAGTTTAATATCACAAGCCACAAACACGCTGGAATCATGATCATTTGATACAAAGGACATTTTTAAAAATTAATTAATTAATTAATTTTTTAAACATAACAACATACAAACATGAACATTCTTACCGTATGATCATTCCATTCTTGAGATATAATCAATAACTCACCATATCATCACATAGTTGTATAGTCATCATCATGATCATTTCTTAGAACATTTGCATCAATTCAGTAAAAGAAATAAAAAGAAAAAAATTGATACATACCATACCCCTTACCCCTCCCTTTCATTGATCATTAGCATTTCAATCTATTAAATTTATTTTAACATTTGTTCCCCCTATTATTTACTTATTTTAATCCGTATGTTTTACTCATCTGTCCATACCATAGAGAAGCATCAGACACAAGGTTTTCACAATCACACAGTCATATTGCAAAGGCCATATCATTATACATTCATCTTCAAGAAACATGGCTACTGGAACACAGCTCTACATTTTAAGGCACTTCCCTCCAGCCTCTCTGTTATGCCTTAACTAAAAAGGTGATCTCTATTTAATGCATAAGAATAACCTCCAGGATAACCTCTCAACTCTGTTTGAAATCTCTTAACCATTTTCACTTTATTTTGTCCCATTTCTCTGTTCCCCTTTTGGTTGAGAAGGTTTTCTCAATCCCTTGATGCTGAGTTCCAGCTCATTCTAGGATTTCTGTCCCACATTGCCAGGAAGATCCATACCCCTGGGAGTCATGTCCCATGTAGAGGGGGAGGGCAGTGAGTTTACCTGCTGTGTCAGCATAGAGAGAGAGAGGCCACATCTGAGCAACAAAAGAGTTTCTCTGGGGGTGACTCTTAGGCCTAATTTTAAGTAGGCATAGCCTATCCTTTGCAGGGATAAGTTTCATATGAACAAACCCCAAGACTGAGGGCTTGGCCTATTGCTTTGGTTGTCCACATTGCTTGTGGGGAATCAGGAATTCTCCACATGGGAAAATTGAATTTTCATGGATGTACAACACGGGTTATTTGCACATAGCTACTTGGATATATCACAGATGTATGCATAGTAATGAAGGTACATCATAAAAGCAAAGGGAATTAGTGAAAAAATTTAAGAAACATGATGGATACTTATTATTTCCAGCCATGATGGATCAACAGGAACCAGATATACCCTCCCACCTATACAACCAGTAAACCAGAAAAATGTATTTGGGTTTAAGTTATGACAACACTAGCCACAACATACAGCGATCTCTGAAAGAAGGGAAACTAATGAAGTGAGACCTCTGATTGCCTGATTGCCAAGCATTATGCCTGGCTTTATTCCAGGTTGCAACATGTGGAGATGGAACAGAAAAAATAGCCCAGGGGACAACATGAGTGAAAGAGAGAGAGTTGTGCATTCAGAGAGGCCAATATGACTAGAATTCATGGCAAGTAATGGAGAGAAGAGAGGTGCAAAGAGAAGTAGCTCTGAACATCTCCAGTGTTTTCCTCCCTGGGCGCAGTGAGGGAGAAAGAGGGAGTGGTGGAAGATTACCTCTGGTTTCTGGAGTGATTAATTGTTTGGATAATGCTGTCATTTACTAAGATGGTGAAGATGAGAGGAGAGAGAGAGATAGAAATAGAGATAGAGATGGATGAGAGAGAGAGAGAGAGAGAGAGATGGGGGGGATGGGAGTGTGTGGGAAGAGTGGGTAATACGAAATGAAGAGTATTGGACAGGCTAACGAAGAAGCCCATGAGGCATCCAAGTGCAGACATCATGTACGCAGGTGAATGTATGGGTTTGGCCCTCAAAGACAAAATTCATACTGGGCTTGTAGATTTTGGAGTTACTAGCATGTAGTAGTTCGTGTCAAGGCTTTTGTTTATAGGGCCTAATCATGCCCCACAGAGGATATATTACAGAGGAAGGGCTGAAGAAACACAGGCAGCTGGCAGGGTAGGTTAATACATAACAGAAAAGGAAAATCATCCAGTCAGGCAGAATGACATTGGTCACTGAAGAGTGATAGGTTCTGTTCATATATAGGGGTCCTGGTTGAGGTTTAAAGTAACCATGAAAATCCTCTATACATTTTGTAAAATGGACATGTTCAATTTGAGATGCGCACATACTATTTTCTGTCTTTTTGAGTTCCTCCAGTCATTCCGGAAGCACAGTGACATATGTGTCCTTGGATAGGATCCTAGCACGTGATCCTTTGCATATTGAGAAACTGGGGCTCAGAGAAGTTGAGTGACCTGACTGGGCTCTCACACTTAGTGATGGACAGGCCCTGAGTCCATCCCCAAATTCTGAAGCTCAGCTCGCTTCTTTGCACAAGACTGCAACTGCCCTGGGTTCCAACCCAGGAAAGGTAACCAGAACAAACTATTACTCCGAACCAGGGCTTGCCCTGGCTCAGAGTCACCAGTGACTGATTGTCCTGTGTGCTCCAGCAGCACAGGAAGGCCTCACAGGCAGGGTGGTTGTGCCAGTCACAGTAAAGAGGCGTGACAGTTGGAGCAGGCAGTGGAACCCAAGGGGAAATTCCCACACCTGGATGGCCCCCCACTGAGCAGACAGGACATGGGGAGGGCTGCCTCTGCCTGTGTTGATACTGGGGACGGGGGCCTGTTGCCCCACCTGAGGAGGGGAGGGTGCCTTAGTCCCCAGGCTACACAAGCATAACATGGGTTTTGGAGACAGAAAGATCCAGAACCAAGGTTTATATTTTCCATTTACTGGTTCTGTGGCTTTGTCTAGTTCAAGCAATTTGTGCCTCAGCTAGCTGAACTGTAAATTGGAGATGCTGACCTCCCAGGGCTGCTTCTCCAGCAAAGATCCTGCTGTGACATTCAAGCTTCCTGAAAGAGTAGCCGAGGAAACTGATGCTCCCAGAGTTTCCGGGGGCCATAGAGATGGATAGGGAGAAAAAAACCAAATAAACTACTAACTTTTGGCCAATTCATTTCCTGGGTCCCAAGTTCAGGATTTGCACATAGTGGCAGGTAGAGACCCAGCTACAGACGTCTTTAATTGTGACCAAAGGGTCATGCTGGGGAAGTGGGGCAAGGCGCATCCCAGATCAAGCTGGGCTTGGAGGGAGAGGGGGGAGGGAAGAATGAGAAGCCCTGTGAAATGGGAGGGGGGAACGAGAGAGATGATTGAGTGGGATGAGCTTTAAGGTCACAAGAGTGGAAGAGAAGAACCGGGTTGGAAGAAGAAACTCCAGCCCGCCCCGACCGAAAGCGCAATCGCATGCGCACTGATGACCTGGTGGAAGGCACTTTAGCAGGGAAAAGTAGGCGGGCCTGAGAAGATGTCGCGCATGCGCATAGTTGCCCCGCCAGGGCGAGTGTGGGGGGGGATGCGCGGATAGAAAGGTGCGCGGTGGTCGGAGCTGCTGTACTGGCAGCGGGAGGCGACGGCGCGGCTGCGGGGTTCCCGGTGCTAGGGACGGACGCCATTGGAGCCCCAGGGAAGGTAAGGACTCAGCTGCAGCGAGGACCCCGGGAGGGCGAGAGAGACCCGACCCGCTGCGCCTCCCGTCCCCTCAGGGTCTGAAGAAAACCGCGGCGCACAACCGGAACCTCCTTACACCCGCGGTCTGGACAGAAGCCCCACCCCCACCCCCACCCCAGAACCGGGAGCTCCGATCCGAGCCCTACTCACCCCGGAGCCCATGGTCCGAACCCCTTCAAGCAGACCGGAGCTTCCTTAGACCAGACGCCCCACCCCCACCCCTACCACTTCGAGATCACTCCAGCCAGACCTCTTGACCCTGCCTGGAGTGTCCAATCCTTGGATTTGAAACCTCCAGCGCTCCAATTCGAGCCTCACCCAGGTCCGAGGTCCCCACCCCGTCCACCCCTTGGGCTCTTGTGTGCGCGCCACCGAGACCGGTGTCCATTGAATTCCCCCACCCCGACCTGGGTTCCTTGGATTTGATTTCTCAGTGTTCCCCTGTCCTTGTTGTCTGAGCCCTCCCATCTGTTCCTCCTTCATCTAGGTCTCCTGCTCAGGCCCTCAAGTTCAGAGCCTTTGTTTCTCCCTCTCTCAGAGAGGCCCTTTGGGACTCTTCAAACCTAAGCCCTCAGGTCCCCTGTTCACATCTGGCTCCTGGGATGGGGAAGGAGCCAGCCCATCCTGAACTGCCCTTTCAGTTCAGGAGCCTCCTGCAACCTACTCTGTCCCATTCCTGGGGCTCTGGTCCTGGCTGAGTCTACCTAATCTACCTCCCCCACTGCCTGGGACTGCCTAGTAACCTGCTGATTATCATCCCCACCCCCGAAATCCCATCCCCCCCAGCACGCTGGATCCTGCCATCTCCCCCTGAAGTGCCTCGACCTCCCTCTGGGGTTAAGCTCTCTTCTCTTTGGGACAGCAGCATGGCTGAGGGAAGCTACAACATGGAATCGGAAAGCTTCACTGTTGAAGACATAGATGAGGGTAGCGATGAAGTTGGGGAGGAAGAGATGGTTGAAGGAAACGACTACGAAGAATATGGTGCTTTTGGTGGCTATGGCACCTTCACCAGCCTTGACATCCGTGTCCTCAGAGCCTTTGGGAGCTTGGGGCCAGGCCTTCGCATCTTGTCGGTGAGGCCCCTTCTTGGCCACCTGTTTGCCCTGGGCCCACATGCCTCTGACCTACACACTCCCACTTCGGGCCACGGTTGGGTTTTCCTTCCCTGGGAGACAGAGGAGGAGTGGAGTAGGGGTAGGATGAAAGAAAGGGGTTGAGTGGGTAGAGACAGCCTGGCCTCCCCCACGCTCCCTCTCCTGCTCAGAGGAAGGGGGTTGGGGAGAGGCTGGCTGCTGGAAGGAGGCTGGCCAGCGCAGTGAGGCATGATGCAAGCGTGGAGAGTTGTGTGCCTTCCCTTACCCATCTCTGTGGCCCTACAGAATGAGCCCTGGGAACTGGAAAACCCTGTATTGGCCCAGACCCTGATGGATGCATTGCAGCTGGATCCGGAAACACTTGCCAATGAGGCGGCCACCCGTGCTGCCAATGTGGCCCGTGCCGCCGCCTCCAACCGTGCCGCTCGGGCCGCCGCCGCTGCTATCCGTATTGCCTCCAACATTCGGGTGCCCATTAACCACCTGGTGGACACAGACCGGGCCTTAGGAGGTGACACCCTGGCCGGGACATATACAGAGTCTCAGGGAGCCACCCCTGAGACACCCCCTGCATCTCCGCAGATCCCCCAGATGCTAATGAACAGTGCAGTGACTGCCCCTGGGGTTCCGGCAACCTCCCCACAGCTCCAGACAGTCTCCCAGGCCCAGGAGGCTGCTACCGAGGGCCCTAGCACCACTCATGCTTCCTTTCAGGCTCCATGTGCCAGTGCAATGGATGCCACGCAGCCCACGGCAGCCTTCCTGGGTCCGAATGATGTCTTTGATTTCAGCCAGCCAGCGGGTGTCAGTGGCATGGCTTTTCCCCGCCCCAAGAGACCTGCCCCAGCCCAAGAGGCTGCCACGGAGGGTCCCAGTGCTGCCTCCGGCGTGTCCCAGGCCGCATCTGCCAGGGAGGTGGCAGCCACCCGGCCCAAGATGAACAAGTCTGGGAAGGCTCTTGCTAAGACTCGGTGGGTAGAGCCTCAGAATGTTGTGGCAGCAGCTGCTGCCAAGGCCAAGTTGGCCACGAGCGTCCCTGATCCTGAGGGTGCAGCTGCCAGTGTTCAGCACAGTGTTGAGCCCTGGGCCAAGATGGGCGGCAAGAGGACAAAGAAGGTAAGCGCTCCCTGCTACTTCCACACCCCTCTTCCCTCCTCTCTTCTTGACTTTGTTCCTCCAACACAAGTGTGCTGAGCTTTATTTTACTCCATGTAGTTCCTACCCTCGGGTGGCTCACAGCCTGGCGGGAAAAGAGGTTGGCTCAGTGTCTGGCACTTCGTAAGCACTGAGTGCACTCTTGCTGCCTGAGCTACTCTTATTTACCCAGTATCGCCACGGGCAAGTTGCGTGCTGGGCACTTTTCCGTAGGGAGCCTGACACCCCTGGTCTCTTGTCTCCCCAATGCTACAGTCCAAGCACCTGGATGATGACTATGAGAGCAGCAAGGAGGAGAGGGAGCCTCTGACGGTCCCACTGACCTGGAGAGCATCGCAGCCCCCATTGACGGCACAGGCTGAGATGAGCCCTCAGCCCCCAGTGGGCCTGACGTCCCAGGCACCCTCCAGGCACGTACTGTGCTTGCCACCTCGCAACGTGACCCTTCTGCAGGAGAGGGTGAGATGTCTGCCTTTGCCCCTGCTCTTGCTCCGCTCCTCCCTTACCCGCCAGCTCTTGCTTGACAGGTACCCAGGCCTTGATTTCCCCTGAATTCCCCCTTCCCCAGGCAAACAAGTTGGTGAAGTACCTGATGATTAAGGACTACAAGAAGATCCCCATTAAGCGCTCAGGTAGGCCACCTGTGCCCCTCCCAGAACGCCACTCCTCCCCCTCCCCACCCCAGCTCTGGGCATCCGTTCACTCATGGGTTCCCTCCGTATCAGACCACGGCTGCTCCTCCATTTCACAGCATAGGGCCCTCGCTGTGCTACCCTCAGCGGGGCTGACCCAAGGGGCTCTGCGGCCTCCACTCAGCCCAGATGCTCTTTCCAACTGTCCCCTCCTGCAGACATGCTGAAGGATGTCATCCGAGAATATGATGAGCATTTCCCAGAAATCATTGAGCGAGCAGCGTACACTCTGGAAAAGGTGGGTGCAGGGAAGGGGAGCAGCTCTGCAGGATAAGAGCAGCGGGGAGGCCTTGAATTCTGCTCCCCTTTAAGGCCCAGTTTCAGTAGTGCCTGCTCCGAAAGCCTTCCCCAGCCTCTCCACCTGTGCGCGTCCGCTGCACTTGCAGTTTGCCATGTACTTCTCCCCTTGACCCCTCTCTCCCGGGCGCTCTGAGCTTCTCATTGACTCATGAAGTGAGTGTTATTCCCTCGGGCAGTGCTGCAGCTCCCACAGTGAGGGTCCTTCATGCCTTCCCTTCCTCCACTTCCCCCGACAAGTGGGATTCCTGCTCAGGAAAAGTTCTAACAGGGGGAATGGAGGGGCTGCTGCAGGATGCCCAGGCTGCATTTCTGATCTCTCATTCTGTTTTCTCCCCCATGTAGAAGTTTGAGATCCACTTGAAGGAAATTGACAAGGAAGAACACTTGTATATTCTTGTGTGCACACGGGACTCCTCAGCGCGCCTCCTGGGAAAGTAAGAACGGAAAGGAGGATCAGCCTTCCTCCATGCTACCCCTTTCCTGCCAGTGTCCCACATTCTCTCAGAGGAACAGAGCAAAACAAAGCGCAGGATCCACCACGGCTTCCACACTCGGGTCGTGGTGCCCAAGGATAACTGAATGAAAGGGAGAGTGGCCTGGGGTGGGGCATCGCTGCTCTCAGGGTTTCAGCCCCACCACCTGAAGCTTCCTAGGAAAGCAGGCTTGCTGTTTGCTTCTTCCTACTAACTGTCTGGCCAGGAATTGTCAGGGTGGTCCCCAAGGGAAAGCTTATTGTGGATGAGAGATCCTGAGGCTCAAAGGGCAGGAAAGGTCCGCATACACCTTTGCCAAGCATTTGCCCCCTGCCAAATGCTGTCCTCCAGAGAGGAGCTCTGGGAGGGAAGTACTAGTGTCCACGTGCTATTGATGAAGGAGGTATGAATTGTCCATGATCAAGTAGCAATCCATACACAGCGTTGGGAAGAAGTCCCATCTAGCCGAGAAATCTGGGACAGGCTAGTTGGGTGACCCATCTTTAGTCGCTCATGTAAACAGCTGCTAGACAAGTTCCCTCTTTCTACACCTGCAGGACCAAGGACACTCCCAGACTGAGTCTCCTCTTGGTGATTCTGGGTGTCATCTTCATGAATGGCAACCGAGCCAGCGAGGGTGAGTGGCTGGACCTGCAGCTGTGGTGAGTCCACAGTCTCACTTTTGCATGCTAACTTCTTGTCCCTCGTCTCTCCTTGCAGCTGTCGTGTGGGAGGCGCTCCGTAAGATGGGACTGCGTCCTGGGTATGCCTGGGCTCTCTCAGCTCCTGCTCTCAGTGTTGTCCTTTGGCAAAAGAGGTCCCAGGATTGCAATTGCAATTGCCTGTTGGTCTGGTGCAAGGAAATGGGCAGTCCTGGACTAGATAGAGAGCAAAGGGCCTCAGCAGGCTGGATAGGGAGCACTCAGCCCCCTCCCTGCTTCCTCTCCCCTGCCTGTCCCCAGATGAGATCTCAGCTAGACCTCAGGGTTAGGGGCCCCATCAAATCCCTACTGTTGAAAAGCAGTCATCTGGTCTCTGCTGCATGCCCAGGCCTCCACGGGGATGCCCACTGGGCTGGGAAGCTCTTAACTAAGCAGGGAAGGGCTCCTGCCCACTTTGGGGCTCTGCCACTCTCTGAAAACATGGGTTCCAACTTTTATTGCTGTCAGGACAAGGCACCCATTTCTTGGTGATTTGAAGAAGCTCATTACTGATGACTTTGTGAAGCAGAGGTAAGTACTGACTACGTTAAGTTTGTCTCACACTCAGATGTCCCATGTGCGTGCAGGTCTGGCTGAGAAGGCCATTCACTACCCTATACCTTATGTTAGATGGCTGGTTGCCTCGGTATTGTGGGTCCGGGCCGGAGTATATGAGTGTGTGTGTTGTAGACTTCCAGGGCAGGGTCAGGGAAAGGGAATATGCATTGCCTGAGAACCTGGTGCAGGGTGTGTTGTCATCGCCATCTCATTAACACCTGCCCTTTAGGCTGTTAGGAGAATTCCCCCTGTTGTACTTGCGAGGAATGTGGGGCTCAGGGAGGGAAGGGTCTGAGCATGGCCCAGTGCTGGTGAGGCTCACCCTGTCCTTGGTGCTTGGAAAACTTGTGTACACCATGCTAGAGGTGTTAAACACACACACACACACACACACACACACACACACACACACATGGTCAGGAGTATAGGAACACGCCTGGGGCGCAGTGCCCTTGGTTGGCTGGTTTTTCCCTGTGCGGTCACCTGCTGTGCCTTCCCAGAGCTCAGCCAGGCCATCGAGGAGGCCTTGGCAGGGGGTGTGCTCAGAGCAGGGGCCTGAAGAATGACCCTCTATAACACACCCAACAGGAATCTGGGCTCATCGTGACAAGGGGCACAAAACTTGTGTGGCCTTCCCATGAACTAACGCCCTACACATGTCTCCCCTCGGTACACCCAAGTAGCTTCTTGGCAAGACCGATGACAAGGCTTCGAAGGCCTCGGTGTTGAGGGCAACCCTGGGAGGGAGCCAAGGCTGGGGCCTCTTCCAGGAGCTGAGCTGCAGCATTGGGCTGGGGGAGGTGCCATCTGGAGCCCATTAAACAACAAGGCAGCTGGGCTAGAAGCAAACATTTCCCTTCGTCCTTCTCTAAGGTACCTGGAATACAAGAAGATTCCGAATAGCAGCCCACCTGAGTATGAATTCCTCTGGGGCTTGCGAGCCCGCCATGAGACCAGCAAGATGAGGGTGCTGAGATTCATCGCACAGGTAGAGAGAGCCTCTGCTACGTGCCGTGCACTGGGGAAGGCCCTGTCCGTGCCTTCTCTGTTTATTCTTCACAGACCGCTTCTTCCTATCCCATATTTCCAGTGAGGGTTCAGAACCTCAGAAAGGTGCCTCAGTACTTTCTAGAAGGTCACAGAAGTATCAAGTGTGAGGCATGGGGTGAAATCCCAGGTGTGGCACAGAATAAAAGGAGCCTGGTTCCCGTAGTCCTTATTTTTAGCATCGTGATGCAGAGCACGTAGTAGGGCACCCAGCGGGAAGCCCGTGGCCAGTGAATGTTTGGTAGCTCTATTATTGTCCTTGCTGTGATTTCGTCTCAGAATCAGAACCGAGACCCCCGGGAATGGCGAGCTCATTTCCTGGAGGCTGTGGAAGACGCTTTCAAAACCATGGACGTGGATATGGCCGAGCAACATGCCAGGGCCCAGATGAGGGCGCAGCTGAATATCGGGGAGGAAGCTCTGATGGGAAGGTGGAGCTGGGACGACATCCAGGCGGAGCTCCTGACCTGGGATGAGGATGGAGATTTTGGCGATGCCTGGGCCAGGATCCCGTTTTCCTTTTGGGCCAGATACCATCAATACATTCTGAATAGCAGCCGTGCCAACAGGAGAGCCACGTGGAGAGCGGGTGTCAGCAGTGGCACCAATGCTGGGGCCAGCACCAGCATCCTAGATGGCCCCAGCACCAGCTCTACCATCCGGACCAGAAATGCCGCCCGGGCTGGTGCCAACTTCTTCTCCTGGATCCAGTAAGGGCTCTGGTGGTTCAGTTAGACTCTGACGGTGGGGTGTGGAGGTGCCATGAGATGTCAGGGGAAGGCCTGGGGTCGGGTCGGGTGGGGGACTGATGAGGGGGTAGAAATACACTGCTTTTGTTATCTATATCCACCTCTGTTTGATGTCCCTCCATTTCATGTTTTCACTTTTCTTTCTTGCGTTTGCAGACATCGCTGATGAAGTGCAGCAATCTTACTCACCAGACCAGAGTGCCTCCTCAGATTCCTTCTTACCGTGGCACTCTCAGCAGCGTGTAGCCATCTGTGGAAGAGAGCATGCAAGAGGAGTCTTCCTTTTCTCTTCCTGCTTTTGTTGTTTGCTTTTTCTTGTGCTTTCATGTTTTTGGTATCAGTGTGACATTAAAGCTGCAGTATTAATCTGGACGTTTCCTCCTTTTCCTGTGCACGTGCAGCTATCAGAGCCGCGATAAGTGCTCATACGATGGGAAACTGGGCTTTCTGGGACCGATGGGCCCCACCTCTGCCCAGAAGGTACGGGAGGGGATGTTGAGCAGGGTTGAGGCTTCAGTTGGGCGTAGAGACCATGAGCTTGTAGAGGTCCCAGTCCACGTGCTGATGTGGTTTCCAACAGGGGTTGTTCAGCAGCTCCAGTTAGATGCCTTGAGGGGGGCGGAAGGGATCAAATGCAGGGCTGTGGTTTGGTGCAACTGTCCACCCACCAAGGAACAGGGACCACAGGTTCTCACCTGGACCCGCCTTGTCCTTCCTGCTCTTTGGAGGCACTGTCCCTCCCAGAAACCTTCCCTCCCCACCCCCACGTTTCAGGATGTCACCACTGGGTGTGGCCTTCAGGACTAGGAAGTGGGCCTCATGATGGCGTTCTCGCCTACCAAGCCGGGAGAAGGGGAGGCCGTTATCACTGAGAGTGTAGGACTGAAGAAACAGCTGCGCGCTGACCTAGACAGCCTGTTCTGTGACTGAACTGAGACCGGTGTGGGGGTGCTGAAAGCTCTCTCTGTGAGCCCAAGGTCAGACCCAGGCCTGGTGTCGGCAGTGGCTGGGTGGGGGCTGCCGGGTGTGGAGGCTGCAGGTTCTGCAAGCAGAAGACAAAGGCAGCAACAGTTTGGACTCCTGGGAAGGGCTCAGTCGTGGGCAGGGACATATCAGGGCTTTCTCAGCTTGCGTGGTGATGCCACAGCTTTGGAGGACTGGGCCTCAGATAATGAAAGCCAGCAGCGCAAGGACCTGCCCCTCCCTTACCTCTTTCCCCCCAGAAGAAGATCCCTCTCTCAGCCAGATATGGATACTGGCCCAGGACACGCTAAATAATTTGCAAGGCCTAGTGCAAAATGAAAACATCAAGCCCCTAGTTGAAAAGCTATTAAGCACTTCCAGATGGTGACAGCAGCGCATTAAACCCAGCATGGGGCCCTTCTGAGTGCCTGGCCTTATGCAGGTGCACTGGTCCCATGCTAGGCAGCTGGCTCTGTCCCGGCCACTCCCTCCAGAAATGTTTGGGGAGGGTCTCTATCGTGTTGGTCACGCACCCTTGTGGCTGCTGCATCAGGGTTTGGCCACAGTGGCCATATGTGATTCTGGACAGAAATCGAGTCCCCTTTGGGTTTCCAGGATTAGGCTGAGGGCCATGGGAGAGACGCAGTATACTGGAGACCCCTGCCCGAGGGTGAGGAATTATATATAACGTGGCCAGCACTCTTACCCTGGGAACTTCCCAGGACGCTGCTGGGCACACAGCAGGCACACGCCCTTCCTTGGATGAGATGGTGTAAGAGATAGGATTAACATAAGACCTGCGGAAGTACTTGCGAGTAGATGGCATTAGGGTGGTGGTGGCAGTAAGCTGCTTTATGTTATTTGATTTATGTAAGACAGTCTAGGAGGAAGAGAATGTTTGTTTACCCCAAATGGTTATTTTAAGTATGAAGGAAGAACACTGAAAGATAAGAACTTTGCTCCCTCAGGAAATGCATGCATGCGTATTGTCATCCTGTGGTATATAACCAGGATCTGGTTAAGAATAAAATTGTCTGAGTCTGTCTGAAGTAAACTCAAGCTTCAGACCCCCTGAGCCCGTCTGTGTCTGTGTCTTTCTTTCTTTCTTTCTTTCTTCCTCATCATTCGTTAATATCCTTCGAGCTCCATTTCAACAGGAAGCAACATCTGGCGCCCAGCGTGGGGCTCGAAGAAGAAGACTCCAAATCAATATTAAGGAACCAAGGAAAAGTCTCATTAGAGGCACGTGTGTCCAGCCGATAGAAGAGGTCTCGAGTCATGTTGGTAAAGTCAGCATTTTCCTTGGATAATCAGGGTAACGGGTAACCACAATAGGCGGCTGGAGGAGTATGTATGTATGTATGTTTGTATGTTTGTGCGTTGAAAACATCATTAGGGTGTCATTACTAAAATAAGGTTCTAATAAAGTTTGAGTTATTTGTATTTTAAAGGAAAAGAGACTTTGTGGATAAAGCACAGAAGAGTCTAAAGCAGACTCCCCATAGTGAGATGGGAGACATTGAGGGAAAAGGAGTGAAGAAAGTTCTGAATTGAAAACAGTTTTCCATGACAATACAGTGAGGCCACATGGGGCAATAACAGACAGGAGTTTAGGAAAAATAAACTATGTTCTTGTTGTTAGAAGAAAATAGTAAAGGGAAATAGTTAATAGCATAAAGATGACACAGCCAGGAAATAATGGCCAGGGACAAGGTAACTCTAGTTGGGAAAAAGAGGTTTAAAAAGCTTCTTCAAGAAAGAAGCTATTTCTTAAAAAAAAAAAAATCTTCAAAATAGAAATACAGAAGTGTAAACCTGAGGCAAGGGAAAAGGACAGCAAATAAATAACTTAAGATGGGATGCATAATTATAAAAATTTTACATCAGTAAGAGCTGCCTTTATATAAAAATTCATATACACCTGAGTCAGAAAATATTCAATAGGAACAATACCATGCCGAGCAAAAGTCAGTACTAATTAATGGTTCCTGTAGAATTATAATAGATCGGTCCCCTAAGGGGTATGCAGTTCAGGATTGTAGTTCTGACTCAAAGTGTTCTGTTACGTTACCTTGGTCTAATCTAAATAATTATTCTACTGAAATTATACCAATTCTACAAATAAAACCTTGTGGCCAAGAACGGGAGTAGTAACCCCATCTCCTTTTGTTAACTTAGATTCTCAACAAACAGCAATTTGGAAACTGGCCATGAGTTTAGCTCCTACTCATATTTTAAAGAGAAATATATTTTAAGAACTTTAAAAATAAAAATTCTTGTTAAAAACTATATATTGATAGTTAATGCATATTTGAAACATTAACTAAAGTATTTTAAGTATTTAACATTATTCTAACAAGTTTAATTTTGATGGTAATTATATGTGGTAAAATATTTGTTCAAAGTAATGATTTAAGTATGAAAAATATGAAAGATGTATTTTTATTAATAGGAAAACAGAATAGTTTTATCCTAAAATGAATAACTGTTACTAAATGAGAAAAATATAGGACAAAGCCTAAACTAATATAATAAGTGCTGAGGGTTTGTAAAAATAGAAATTAAGGTTAAAATCAAGAAAGATTTAATGAGTCTAAAATGACAATGTTTTCTTGGACTCTTAGCCTGTTCTAATGAAAAGATATAAAAAAAATGTCCAAATAATTAGTTAAAAAGCAAAGAGTCTGTGTTTTATCAAAATAACTTATGTTAACTTTTATCATGTTGTTATCTGTATAAAAAATACTGATTTTCTCCTGGGTATCATTATACTGGCAAAAACTGCTTCTTTTCTTGCCCTAAACCAGGTGGCTTAATCTATTAATCTAAATACTATGACTATAAATGAATCTATTACTGGATAAATCATATTCAAATCATATAAATACCTATATTCCTTTAAGCCAAAATATCTTAAGGCTTTGTCCAGTCTTTATATAAACTACATATGTATAAACTAAATTTATCCAAAAATAACCATGGCTTATTTGGGGAGCAGATCAGATCTGAGGGCTGAATACAAGGAAAAAATACACTTATAGAGTCTTTTTGTTCACCTGATGTTGCCATTACATGCAACTGATGTTGCTATTACATGACCTTGGTAAGAAATAATTAAAATGTACACTCTAGCTGGGAGGACTGGCTATTCCCCCAGAAGGAAGTGTACTTTAATAAAGATATCTAGGTCCCAGGAAGCTCCTCTTGGTCCCTAGCCAGTTCCCAGAGGACCCAACTGGGCCCGGTCATGTAAGCAAACTGGAATTTGGCCACTATTGTGAGAAAATATCATAAAAACTGCATGCAATAAATTTAAAATTAGCAAAAATGCACAACCAATTATAAAGACTCCACATTCCTGCATTCCTTTTCAATCAATCCAATGAATTCAATTTAAAAAATCTGGTCATTTACTATGGGTACACGTCACTATTGACACTCTGCTTTCATTTTTGCTACCTGCCACTTTAGGAATTCCTAATTATATATTACAAAACTTGTTTAATATTTTACAAGAAAATTCTAATTTATTAAGCAAAAGGCAGTTAACAGCTGCAGCTGAACAAGAGTTACAATTAATTGAACAGTGCATTCAAAAAGGACAGCTTGTTCAAATAGATCTAAGAAAGCCTGTTAATTTTATTATTTTCTTTACCTTGCAATCTCCCACAGGCCTATTTTAGCAAGATGGGGTTTTAAAATGGATTTTTTTACCAAACAATTGACAAAAATGTTTAAATACATATTTGCAAAAGATTATTTCTTTAATAGCCAAAAGTCACCAAAAATATTATCAATTAAGAAGTCATGATCCTAATCGCATAGTGTGTGATCTCACAAAGGAAGAGGTTCAAAGTCTATATATTTTCAATACCTTTTGGCAAATAGCATTAAGTGACTTTAAAGGACAAATGAATAATCATTTGCTATGTCAAAACTTTTACAATTTTAAAAGACGAACGCAATGGATTTTGCCTAAAATAGTTCCGGCTTCCCCGCTAGCTATTACTGTCTTTACTGACGGTAGTAGCAATGGACAGGCTGTGTATGTCACCCCAGGGGAAAACAAAAGTTGGAAAACGCCTTATACCTCAGCCCAGCGTACTGAATTAGCAGCTGTAATTCAAGTATTGCAAAGTTTTCCACAATCTCTTAATGTTGTTTCTGATTGTAAATATGTTTGCCAAACAGTTACTCACATTGACACAGCTTCTTTGTTTGAAAGAGATGAACTCTCCTGAATGTTTTTACATTTACAAACATTAGTCAGAAGTCAAATTAATCCTCTTTTTATCGTGGATATAAAGAGCTCATACCAATCTTCCAGGTCCTCTGTCATTACAAAATCAGCAAGCAGATAGTCTTGTGAGTTTAATTCAAAATCCCACAACACTTCACAAATTGACTGATATCAATAGCAAAGGGCTGCGAAAGAAATTTCCATCTTTATCTAAATGGCAAACTCAGGACATTGTTAGGACTTCTCAAATCTGTGGACCTTTAAATGCACTCCCATTTGCATCAGAGGTTAATCTTTGAGGTCAAAAAGTAAATGAATTATTTGGAAATTATTATGGAAACCAGGAATGGTAAAGGTGTGGGGGTAGGGGTTTTGCTCTTGTCATTGCCGATGACAGAACCTCGGTTTGGATTCCCTCGAACAGAATAAAACCCAGACATGTCAACCCGGATGAAAATAACTAAATGGGTAATGTATATTATAGGACATATAATTTTAATTGCTGTAGGACAGGGACATATTTATACTTATTGGGTTTATCTGTGAGCCCTAACATGGGCCAATCCAACTTTACCAAAATAATCTGAATACAAGTTTAGGATTTCCAGGTCCAGTAAGAAGAAAACTGGTGTCAAATTTAATTCTTCCATGTTTAGAAAGACCTGTATGCATAACTCGATGGATACAAAGGATACTTGCCTGATAGATGGGAAAGAAAGTTGGAATGGATGGCAGTCATGTCATATGGATCGAGCAGTTATCATAATTAATGATTCCTATGGAATTGTAAGATTCCCCTGTGGGGTTGAAGATAACTGAGACTATATGGATAGGCAAGTTAAACCAGAGTTATTACATAGAGGATGATTTGTGCCAAAATTTGGGATGATAAATAAATGCATTAGTCAGAGAAATTTATGGGAAATTTTTCTTAGGACTGGGACCAATTTTTACAGCGTATTCTAGTAACTATAACTTCTCTCTAAATAGCCACCATAAACACTATATACATACAGGAAGTCAAACTTTTAATTATAAGAATTATTCTCTATTCACTTGTCTCCAAGCATTTATATTGCAGGAAAATGAGACGATTATAACAGCAAGGAGAAGAGGTATTTGGCTGCTGGTGCAGATGTCAAGATCTTTGTAATCCTCTCGAGACACACATATACTGATCCATTTGGCAAAAGAATATCTAAAAAGGACTAATAAACTAATTGGACTCATTATTGCATCTGTCATTGGAATCGTTGGAAGCATCACGGTGGCTACAGTCGCTGGAACCGCATTGCAACAAACTATACAGATGCAGCATTGTTGGAAAAACACCAGTGAACTGTGGCATAGACAATCTCATTGATGAGCAAATTAATAATAGACTAAATGATATAGAAATGACATTGGTTCATATTGGAGATCAAATGTATAATTTAAATTTTTTACAAAGTTTAAAGTGTAAAAGGAATGAGAGCAGTTTTTGTATTACCCTCTCTTAACATATAACCTATCTAAGTCCTGATATCTTAGAATTACAAAAAAGGGGTATTAGAATTATCTCAGAGTAATTTGCATGTAGCCTAGGGAGGTGATATCATGCAATCACTTACCCAAGAGCTAAATAATCTTAGGTTTGGGGCTGTTTATACTTCACTTCCTCCTCAGCTGTGTTTAACAACAGATAATCAAAGTCAGAGAGCTTGACTGGCAGCCAATGACGGGTAAGACCCTTCAGAGCCTAAGGGCAACCTAAAACAGGCTCAGTCACCTCGGTTTATAAAATAAAAAGGGGGAAATGTAAGAGATAGGATTAACATAAGACCTGCGGAAGTACATGGGAGTAGATGGCATTAGGGTGGTGGTGGCAGTAAGCTGCTTTATGTTATCTGATTTATGTAAGACAGTCTAGGAGGAAAAGAATGTTTGTTTACCCCAAATGGTTATTTTAAGTATGAAGGAAGAACACTGAAAGATAAGAACTTTGTTCCCTCAGGAAATGCATGCATGCCTATTGTCATCCTGTGGTGTATAACCAGGATCTGGTTAAGAATAAAATTGTCTGAAGTCTGTCTGAAGTAAACTCAAGCTTCAGACCCCCTGAGCCCATCTGTGTCTTTCTTTCTTCCTTTCTTCCTTTCTTTCTTTCCTTCCTTCCTTCCTTCCTGTTCCTTAATATCCTTCGAGCTCTGTTTCAACAGGAAACAACAAGATGGGAGCGCTCACCATAAGTCACAGGTGTGGGTTTGAGCACAGTGTGCAGAGCGCAAGTGGGGCTTATTTTTTATTGTTTACTTTTTAAATTTCTTTTTAAATATAACAACATACAAACACGAACATCCTTACCATATGATCATTGGATTCTTGGTATATAACCAATAACTCACAGTATCATCACATAGTCGTATATTCATCACCACAATCACCTCTCAGAACATTTGCATCAATCCAGAAAAAGAAATAGAAAAAAGAAAAAAATTCATACAAACCATACTCTCATCCCTCTCCCTCACCGATCACTAGCATTTCAATCTACTAAATTTATGTTAACATTTGTTCCCCTATTATTTATTTATTTTTAATGCATATGTCTTACTCATCTGTCCATAAGGCAGATGAAAGGAGCATCAGATACAAGGTTTTTACAATCACACAGTCACATTGTGAAAGCTATATCATTATACAATCATCTTCAAGAAACATGGTTACTGGAACACAGCTCTACATTTTCAAGTAGTTCCCTCCAGCCTCTCCATTACACCTTAACTAAAAAGGTGATATCTATTTAATGCGTAAGAATAACCTCCAGGATAACCTCTCAACTCTGTTTGGAATCTCTCAGCCATTGACACTTTATTTTGTCTCATTTCACTTTTACCCCTTTTGGTCGAGAAGGTTTTCTCAATCCCTTGATGCTGAGTCTCAGCTCCTTCTAGGATTTCTGTCCCACATTGCCAGGAAGGTCCACACCCCTGGGAGTCATGTCCCACATAGAGAGGGGGAAGGCAGTGAGTTTGCTTGCCGTGTTGGCTGAGAGAGAGAGGCCACATCTGAGCAGCAAAAGAAGTTCTGGCATAGCCTATCCTTTGCATGGTTAAGTTTCATATGAACCTTAACCCCAAGATTGAGGGCTCAGCCTATTGCTTTGGTTGTCCACACTGCTTGTGAGACTATCAGGAATTCTCCACTTGAGGAAGTTGAATTATCCCCCTTTCTCACCATTCCCCCAAGGGGACTTTGCAAATACATTTTTATTAACTGTTCCAATCACTCTGGGATTTATGGGGGCATCACTCTGGACAAACCTACAAAATCTCATGCCCTACTCAAGGTTCCATGTGCTCATGGTGTTCAATTAAGCTGTCCACATAAGTTATATTAGGAAATGCACTAGTCAAATATGAGTTTTGTGCCAAGTAAACATTATTTGCTTTAGTCTCACGCATAAGTTAAACTTTTGGAATGTGAATTGCCATCTATTTTCAATACCCTGCAATACTGATATTCCTTTGTTCTTCCTCATGCAAAAACATGTTTTAATTTGTACACTTAGTCACTATCACTGTACATTCTAGACATTCCTAGATTATAACATCTCAGTCTTTATCATCTATCTTTCCTTCTGGTTTCATATGTGCCCCCAGCCCTCCTCCCTCTGTCATTCTCACATGCAGCTTCATTCAGTGAACTTACATGATTGTGCTACAATCAGTCCTGTTGCACAATCTGTATCCTTTCAGCTCCAATTAACCAATATCTACCCTATTTCTGTCTCCTGATGGTCTCTATTCTTAACTGAAATTCTCCAAGTTTATTCACTAATGTCAGTTCATATCAGTGAGACCAAACAGTATTTGTCCTTTTGTTTCTGGCTGACCTCACTCAGCATAATGTCCTGAAGGTCCATCTATGTTGTTACATACTTCATAACTTTATTCTGTCTTACAGCTGCATAATATTCCTTCGTATGTGTATACCACAGCCTGTTTAGCCACTCGTCTGTTGGTGGGCATTTTGGCTGTTTCCATCTCTTGGCAATTGTAAATAATGCTGCTATAAACATTGGTGTGCAAGTGTCCATTTGTATCCTTGCCCTCATGTCCTCTGAGTAGATACCTAGCAATGGTGTTGCCGGGTCATATGGCAATCCTATACTTAGCTTCCTGAGGAATCGCCAAACTTCCACAGCGGTTGTACCATTTGACATTCCCACCAACAGTGGAGAAGTGTGCCTCTTTCTCCACATCCTCTCCAGCACTTGTCGTTTTCTGTTTTATTGATAATGGCCATTCTGGTAGGGGTGAGATGATATCTCATTGTGGTTTTGATTTGCAAGAAAATGGGGGCTATTATGCCTGCCTCATTCTCAAAAGAAAGCACCAAACAGTAGAGGTGCAAACGGTGTCAGTAACCCAACCTTCCAAGAACCCCTACCCCATCCTCCATTACCTTTTACCAGAGAGGAAATTGAGGAGCAGGCAGAGGAAATGACTTGCCCAATGTCAGTTTCCCAAGTTCCCTGGGTTCCAATTCTGGGTGACTCCTCATTACACACACTCTTTATTTAGAAGCTAGCATTGTAAAAAAGTTCCAAGTTTATCAGACATTGCAGAGTTCAAATATCACTTTCCACTGTCTTCACACACCCTCAAAATAGCTTGGAAATACCAACACTTCAGCATGCACAGTAGAAATGGACAGAATAGTCCAGGCCACACGCCCTAGTTTATGGCTCAGCCTATGTAAGCAATTTTAGTTTGGAATAATTAGTATACCCTTCGGGCACAAAGTTTGAAAAATGAAAACAGCTCTATGCACCCAATACCCATGTGGCAGTTTAAAATTGTTAAGACTGAGGCTCCTAACTGTTGATGAGGATGTTTAGCAAAGGGAACTCTCAGACTCTGTCAATGCAATTAACATTTTCCACGACACCTCTTGAAAACATTAGGAAATTAGAGTAGGTTGAATATTTCGTGCAGCTTTTCGGGAGGAGGGGGGTGCGATTAGAGACAGGATCCAGGCAAATGTGAGCCCCTTGAAAGCAGCTGGGGAGCAAGTGCATTGCCTTTAGCTAGGAATGTGAGATAGCTGTGGGCCAAATTACAGGGGTTGAGAGCAACTACAAATTATGCTCCACCTTGTCTCTGCAGTGTTCTAGGAAAATGTGGGATCCTGGCCATTGCAATGGGGATACTGTGGAATTGCCCTAGGATCAGTCCATCCCGTTACTTCCTTCCTTGTAATCTGCCCCCAATCCACAGAAGACGCAATGCACAAGTCCGGAATGCAGTGGGGCAAGGGGAAAGGCAAGAGTAAGGACCAGGGCAGCAGCACATTCACCATGATGTTCAGTCCAACCCCTGTCATTCTCCAGCTATATTTTCAGGTTCTTGCCTTGAGGCATAAGTTGTTAACCTGTTGTGCCCTAGATGTGGATGAGGTTGGCGGAGTACAAGCAGAAAACTTTAATGACTTACCTAACCCTCCAGCTTTGTATTACCAGAGGTCTAGATTTGACTATCCCTTACTAGCAAATGGAGTCTGTCAAAATTTAGTTGATGCAATGGTTATCTTTTTTTATCAATTTTATTGACGTATAATTTACATACCGCACTGTACTCATTTTAAGTGAAGAGATCCATTGGTTTGCTAAAGGTGCCAGAATACAATATACCAGTAATGGAATAGCTTTTAATAAGGGAATTTAATATGTTACAAATTACAATTTGAAGGCTGTGAAAATTTTGCCAGGTGGGAAGGCATGTGGCTGGTGCCTGCTTGTTCTTGTTCCTTGTTCATTGCCTCCAGCTTCTGATGCCAGTGGTTTCCTCTCTAAGTGTCTGTGGGCCGTCACTTTGCTCCTCTGGGACACAGCTCTGGGTTCTGGTTTGCCTAGCATCCCATGGGACAGTACATGGTGATGTCTGCTGGGCTCTGCCCATGTCTAGGCAACTGCTCTATCAGCGCCCCACGCATCTCCATATATCCATGTCTCTGTCAGCTCTGAAGCAACTGTTCTCCAAGCGTCTCCATCTCAGGTTTATTCACAGTGTTTAACCTTGGAAAGGACTCCAGTAAACTAACAAGCCACATTCACAACTGGGAACATCGCACCCCATGGAGATAATCTAATCAAGAACATTTCCACCCTATGATATTGAATCAGGATTAAAGGACATGGCTTTTCTGGGGTTACATTTTCAAACTAGTGCAGCGATCATTCCTGTAACTACTGCTACGATTGAGGAATAGCATATTTTCACCACACAGCATAGTTTTCTTGTGCCCCTTTCCAGGGGATATCTGCCATCCAAGCCAAGTGTTAGGCTTGCTATCACTATATATTATAGTTTTATTTCCTAGAATTTCTTATACATGTCAACATATAGTGTAGAATCTTTTGTGCCTGGCTTCTTTTCTCTCAGTAGGAATGCTTTTGAGATTCACCCTTGCTGTGACATGGATCAGTAGATAGCACCATTTCATTGATGAGAATTATTCCATTTTATCAATAGACTGTGCTGTTTTATCCATTCACTTGTTAATGGACAAGCATTTATTCATTCACTTGTTTTCACTTACTATTATGAATAATGTTCTTCTGAATATTTTTGTGCAGTTTCTCGTATGGTTGTATGTTTCTCTTTTTTGTTGTTAGAGAAGTTGTGGGTTTAAAGAACAATCACACAGAAATTACAAGATTCCCATATACCAGCCCTAATATTAACACATTGCATTGGTGTGTAAGTGTTGTTGCAATTGATGAAAGCCCACTTTTATCATTGTAGTATAAACATAGTCCACAGTTTAACTTATGGGTCACTGTGTAGTGTAGTTCCATGGGCTTTCAAAAATTTTTATTTTTACCATATGTACAACCTAACATTACTGCTTTTAGCCATATTCAGATATACATATTTCAGTGCTGTCAATTGGATTCTCAGTGTTGTGCTACCATCACCATCAACCATTATCAAACATTTTCATAGTTCCAAATAGGAACCATGCCCATTTTAAGCCTTAACTTCACATTCCTTATCCCCACCTCATCCCCTAATAATCTATATTCTTGATTCTGAATTCATGAGCTTCCTGTTTCTCATTATTTCACATCAGTAAGGTCGGACAATATTTATTCTTTTGTGTTTGGCTCATTTCACTAAGCATGTTGTTCATCCATGTTGTTGCTTCTATCAGGACATCTTCTTATGGTTGAATAGTATTCCATTCTGTGTATGTAACACATCTTGTTTATCCATTCTTCAGTCTATGTACACCTAGGTGCTCCCATCTGTTGGCAATTGTGAATAATGACGCTAAGAACATTGATGTGCAAATATCCATTCGAGTCTCTGCTTTCAATTCTTTTGAGTACACACTCAATAATGGACTTGCCAGGTCATATGGTAATTCTATAATTACATTTCTGAGGAACAACCAGTTGTCATCCTTAGCAGCTGCACCATGTTAAACTGTCACCAGTAATGAATGAGTATTCCTATCCTTTGGATCCTCTCCAATACTTGTACCTTTCCGTTTTGTTTAACAGTGGACACTCTAATTGGTTTGAAATGGTATTTCATTGTGGTTATTTGCATTTCTCTGGTGGCCATCTTTTCATGTGCTTTCTTGCCATTTGTTTATCTTCTTTGGAAAAGTATCTACTCATGTCTTCTAAGAATTTGAACATTTAAAACTTGGTAAAAGTATTTTTGTTGTTAAGTTGAATGATTTCTTTATATATCTTGGATATTAATCCTTTATTGGAATGTGATTTCCAAATATTTTCTCCCATTGGGTAGATTGTCATTTTACTTTCACTAAAAAATCCCTTGAGGCACAGAGGTTTTTAATTTTTATGATGTCCTGTATTAGTCAGGGATCTCTAGAGAAACAGAACCAACGGGAGATATCTGTAAATATGAGATTTATAAAGGTGTCTCATGCGGCCATGGGAACGGAACAGTCCAAAATCCACAGGGCAGGTTGTGAAGCTGGCAATTCTGATGAAGGGTCTGGATGAACTCCACATGAGAGGCTCGCTGGCTGAGAAAGCAGTGAAAAAAATTTTTCTCTCTTAAAAGCAAGCATTCAATGGATGGAATTATCTCAGAGGTGGAAGACAAGCCTTGGTTGATTGCGGATGTAATCAACCACAGATGCAATGAACTGACTGATAATTTAAAAAGCTAGCCTTCTGGTTTATCAACCAGCCATGAAATATCTTTGCAGCAAAGGTCAAGCTAGTGCTTGCCTGACCAGACAATTGGGCATCACCACTTGACCAAGTTGACACCAGAACCTAAACGTCACAGTCCAATTCATCTAATTTTTCTTTCATTGATTGTGCTTTGGGTGTGTAGCTTCTAAGAATCCATTGCCTAGTGCAAGATCCTGAAGATGCTTCCCTAAGTTTTCTTCTAGGAGTTTGGTAGCTCTGGCACTTATATTTAGGTCTTTGGTTCATTTTCAGTTGTTTTTTGTATAAGATGAGATAGAGGTTGCTCTAGTTTGCCAATTGCAAAAATGCAACATACCAGAAATGGAATGGCTTTTAAAAAGGGGAATTTGATAAGTTGCAAGTTTACAGTTCTAAGGCTGTGAAATTGTCCAAATTAAAACAAGTCTGTAGAAATTTCCAAATTAAGGCACCAACAAGAGGTTACCTTCATTCAAGAAAGGCCTGTGAAGTTCAGGGTTTCTCTCTCAACTGGAAAGGCACGTGGTGAACACGGCGATGTCTGCTAGCTTTCTCTCCTTGCTTTTTGTTTCATGAAGCTCCCCCAGGGGTGTTTTTCTTCTTCATCTCCAAAGGTCTCTGGATGCTGGACTCTTAGCTTTGTGGCTCAGCTGTGGTTCTGTGCTTTCTCTTCGTTCACAAGCTTTCTCCAAAATGCTTCCTCTTTTAAAGGATTCCAGTAAACTAATCAAGACCCATCTGGAATGGGCAGAGCCACCCCTCTGAGAAGATAATCTAATCAAGTTTAGATAGAGTTCAAAGAAGCAGCTGCCTCCACAAGATTGGATTAAGATTAAGCATGGCTTTTCAGGGCACATAAATCCTTTCAAACCAGCACAGTGATCCTCCTTTATTTTTGCAAATGAAGATCCAGTTTTCCCAGCAGAATTTATTGAAGAGAATATTCTTTCCCAATTGAGTGGCTTTTGTCCCCTTGTCAAAAATCAGTTGGCCATAAATATGAGGGCTGATATCTGATGTCTCAAT
This sequence comes from Tamandua tetradactyla, assembly GCF_023851605.1. NCBI lineage: Eukaryota > Metazoa > Chordata > Mammalia > Pilosa > Myrmecophagidae > Tamandua > Tamandua tetradactyla. Next base: position 117,764,719 of record NC_135353.1, read on the forward strand.
TTAATTCCATTGGTCTATATGTCTGTCGTTGGGCCAATATCACACTATTTTGATTTCTGTCACTTTGTAATAAGTTTTTTTTAAAACACAAGATGATTTATTCCAAGCAAATTACTTCAGCATAAATATAACATGTACAGGATCTGCATGCTGAATATTAAAAAATGCTGATGAAGGAAATCAAAGACTTAAATAAATGGAAAAATGTACCATGTTCATTGATCAGAAAACTCAATATGGTAAACATGTCAATTCTCCCCAAGATGATCTATAGGTATAATACAATTCCTATCAAAATTTCAGCAAGCATTTTTCTACATGAAGATAAGCTTATTCAAAAAATTAGAAGGAAAAACACAGGTCCTAAAATACCTCAAACAATCTTGACAAAGAAAAGCCAAGTGGGAGAAACCCCCTGTGCTGTTTGAAAGTATTATGTACCCCAGAAAAGCCATATTCTTTTACTTCCAATCCAACCTGGTGGGGGTGGATCTATTGTTTGCGTGGGACCTTTTTTTTGACAGTGTTCTCTTTTTTAGAATCTTAAATATATCACACCACTTTTGGGTGGTACATTTTGATTAGATTATTTCCATGGAAGTGTGGCCCCACATTCAAAGTGGGTCTTAGTTTTTTTACTGAGGTCCTTAATAGAGCCAATACAGAAGAGACAAAGGTGCTTGGAGATAGACAGAAATAATCCGGGTGCTGACCAAGACCCAAAGAAATAACCAGAACCTAGAGAGAGCCAAGGGAAGCTATGAGATGAAATCCAAAGTTTTCCCCAGAGAAGCTAAGTGAGGGCCTACAGACATTTGCAGAGAAAGCCACTGGAATCAAAAGCTGGAAGCAACAAACCAGGAGCAAGGACCTCAGATGCCAGCCATGTGCCTTCCCAGCTGATAGTGGGGTCCTGGCTGTGGGCTGCCTTTCCTATGAGAAGGCATTCTCTTGTTGGTGCCTTAATTTGGACCTTAGAATTGTAATTTGTAACCTAATAAATCCACTTTGTAAAAGCCAATCCATTTCAGGTGTATTGCATCCTGGTAGCTTTAGCAAGCTGAAACATCATCTGAAGTTAAGGCTTGATACATAGCTAAGGCTATCAAGACAGTGTACTATCAGCAGAGGGATAGACACAGATCTCTGAAACAAAATAGAGGATCCAGACATAGACCCACACAAGTATGCTAATTAATTTTTGACAAAGATGCAAAATTAAATCAATGAAGGCCTTTCAACAAATGGTGCTGGACCCAACTACACATCCATAGGCCAAAAAATGGAAAATTAGCCTAAACTTCACACTTTATACACAGACTAACTCAAAATGGATCACGGATTTAAATGTAAAATGAATCTATAAAACCTTTAGAAAAGTCGGAGAAGATCTTCACAATCAAACATGAGGTAAAACATTCTTGGATTTGACACTAAAGCACAATCCACAAAAGGAAAATTTAATAAATTGGACCTCATCAAAATTAAAAACTTTCGCTCTGCAAAATACCATGTAAAGAGAATGAAAAGACGAGCTACAGACTAGGACAAAATGTTTGCAAATCAGATATCTGAGGAAGAACTAGTATCTAGAATATATAAAGAACTCTTAAAATTTGACCATAAAAAACAATCCAATTAGAAACTGGAAAAAACACATGAGAAGACATTCATTGAAGAAGATGTACAGATGGAAACTAATCACATGAAAGGATGTTCAATATCATTAGCTATGAGGGAAATGCAAATTAAAACCACAATAATATATTATTACACACCTATCAGAATGGCTAAAATAAAAAGTAGTGACAGCATCAAATACTGGAGAGGATGTGGAAAACCCAAGTCATTAATACATTGCTGTTAGGAACGTAAAATAGTGCAGCCACTTTGAAAAGTTTGGTAGTTTCTCAAAAAACTAAACATGCAACTACCATACCATCCAGCAACTGCACTCTTGGGCATTTATCTCAGAGAAATAAAAACATATGTTCACACAAAAATCCTTAAACAAATGTTATAGCAGCTTTATTCATAACAGTCAAAAACTGGAAACAGCCCAGATGTCCTTCAGTGGGTGAGTGGCTAAACTGTGGTACATCATACCATAGAACATTATTCAGCAATAAAAAAGAACAAATTAATTATATATATATATAATTTGGATGAATCTTAGGTAATTATACTGAGTGAAAAAAGCCACTCCCAAAAGGTTACATACTGCATTATTCCATTCATATAATATTTTTAATGTTTTTTTTCCCCCATGGGCAGGCACTGGGAATTGAACCCGGGTCTCCGGCATAGCAGGCGAGAATTCTGCCACTGAGCCACCGTTGCACCACCTGTTATATATTTTTTTAATGACAACATTTTAGAAATGGAGACTAGATTCCTGCCTGCCAGGAGTTACGGATGAATGAGAGGGGTACAAGAAAGAGGTGGGTGGAACAGTTCTGCATCTTGACTATGGTGTGGATACACAAACCTACGCACAATAAGGTTGTGCAGAACTAAATGCACACAAATAAATAAGGTAAAATCAGGAAAATATGAACATGATGAGTGTATTGCATCAATGTCATCCTGTTTATGATATTGTACTAGAGTTTTTGCAGGATGTTATCACTGGGGAAAAGTGGGTAAAGGGTACGCAGGATCTCTATCATTTCTTACAACTGCACCTTGCATTCTAAAATTATCTCAATGAAAATTTCCACTAAAACAAAAAATATACAGATGTTAAGTATGGAAAATCTTACACATTTCATAATAGTTATTAAGTGAGCATACATATTTCCCACGATCATGTTGGAGGGCTAAGCAGGGAGTTGATAACTGCTCATGGGTAAGGTTTAAAATTGAAATGCCATCATGGTCATGCAGGATTGCAACTGCTGGAGGGCAGATGTTGGGAAGGGGACCTTATTTCAAGATTACAGCTGCCAGAGGGCAAGAGGGTGTGGGCTGGGGTGGGCTCAGTGGGTTTGTTGGAAATCATAGGTAGGGAAAGTTTCTTGGAATATTTGCTAGGGATTGAACACATCATGGGGGAAGAAGGGGTTCTGCCTAATAGTCCAGCCTCTTTTTTTTTTTTTTTTTTTTAAGTTTTCTTGAGATGCTGAAGGGCAAAGTTCTGTCTTCTGTATATGCTTCTGGCTGGTAAAGGTAATAGAGCTGTGTCTACTTTTTTGTCCCAGGGCAGTGGCTGGTACTGACGTTTTTGCTGGAGGAGTAGCATGTCACCAACAGCCAGATTTGTCATTGCTTGGACAGTTCTGTGAATAAAGCTGATTAAGAGTTGCAAGAGACAGGACTTAAAATAGTATTAGTATAATTATGAGAAGGAGTGTTAGGAGTAGAATTAGTGACAGGAGTGTATAGGGGTTTGAGACAACAGGGTGGAGGGAAATGATGGCTAAGTTAATGATGCATAAGTCTTGAATTAGCCAATATGCCCCATTTGGTTTTTTAACTGGTAAGATGGGGGTATTGTAAGGATAATTTGTTGGTTTTATGGGTCCTGCTCATAGGAGATATTTAACAATGGGTTCAATTCCTTTGAGGGCTTTGGGGATATGGGGTATTGAGGATGAGCAGGAAAGGAGGTAGGGTTCTTAAGGAAAAACAGGGGGAGTTTCTGTGTTCCATACTTTAGGGTTGACAACAGAGGGAGAGAAAGGGAGAGGAGGGAAGTTGGTAGCATCTGTTGAAGGGTTGTATCCACTAAAGACAGAAGGAAGATGCCTGATGCAATTTTGTGGAGAAGGAATGAGTATTTGGGCTTTTGCAATCATTTCAAATATCGGGGCAGCTGCACTGTAATTTAGGGACTTCAAGTATTCCCCTCTGTTTATTCCATTATCCCAGAAAGCAAAAAAGCTATATGATTCAGTAATCAAAATCATCTCTTAAATCTTAACTTTTTAGTTACAATTCCCCCCTCTCATTTGATAATTATCTCTCAATCTTGAGGGATAGCTGGGCAACATCTCTCTAACTGCTCAAAAGTTGAAAAGGGGCATTGTTATTAAGGGACAAAGGGATGATACAATGAAGCCGGTTGTTCTTGGAGAGTCCAATATCTGTGGGTTTCAGAGTTTCTCTGGGATTGAAACAATCTGGCAGTTTCAAGTCTCTGAAAAACAAACTTAATATGTAAAATTTTATAGAGCACATGATATCTTTCAGGGTTTCTGGGAACACTTTTGATTGGAGTTGACATATTGTGGCAGTTTGCAAAATTTGGCTGAAACTTGTATAAGAGTAATCTCCAGAATGATCTTCTGACTCTGTTTGAAATCTCTTAGCCATTGAAACTTTATTTCATTTCCCCCTTTTAGTCAGTTAATCTATGATGCCAGGGACAGGCTCATCCTTGGAATTTATGTCTCACAATGCCAGGGCCAGTTATCTCCTGTGATGTCAGGGCCAGGATTACATCCCTGGAAATCATGTCCATGTTGGGGTGGGGGAGAGGAAGTTCAGAGTTTGGTTTAGAGACAACACATCTGAGCAACAGCAGAGATGGTCTGGAGATGACTCTTAGGCACTAATCATATGTAGGTTCAGTTTGCTATTCCAGAAATAAATTTCATAAGTGCAAGCCTCAAAATTGAAGTGTTGGCTTATTAAATTGAAAGCCCCGCTTGCTTAAGAAAATGTCAGGAATTCTCCAGGTGGGGAAATTTAATAGTTCTATTTTTCCCTGTCCCTCAAGGAACTTTGCAAACATTTTTCCATTTTCTTCCCAAAATATTCTGGAATGCACCATTCCATAATATTAATTTGTAGAGAATATTAAGACTTTCCTTATTCCACGTTCTTGATCAAATAAAGCTGAATTAGGTTGTTTAAATTAACTGACTACACAGATTACATTAGATAAGGTGCTACAGAAAACTTAAATTTAAGATGCAATAAGCATATTTATTTTTACCTCACACAAAAGTTAAAGCTTTAAAATACAGACAGTATCATTCTTTACCTTGTATATCTTAAAGGATTTACCTTAATTTTAACCAGATCAGCTTCATCACATATTTAATCAGAGTTTGATCAGTTTTGGTTTTTAAACAGTTGCTGACTTTCAGAGAAAAGGAGAACTAAATCTGAGTTTCAGGTGTCACACAGACACTTAAAGTGCTAGGGAACAACAAGGCTATACAAAGAATAAACCATTTTAGAACGTAAAGATAACAGCTAAAGGTTACAATCTGAGCTTTAATTTTTATGAGCATTTTTAAATGAAGCTACTTTCAGAAATAAAGCATTAGACAGTTGTTTTATATTAACAAACCATAGCAGAGCTTTTTCTATTTCAATTTTACACATTTACCAGAGTTATGTTAACAGATTATATACATATATGTCCTGCCTTTCTTTTTTTTTCACTTTTTTATTAATTAAAAAAATTAACTAACAAAACATTTAGAAATCATTCCATTCTACATATGCAATCAGTAATTCTTAATATCATCACATAGATGTATGATCATCATTTCTTAGTACATTTGCATCGATTTAGAAAAAGAAATAGCAAGACAACAGAAAAAGAAATAAAATTATAATAAAGAGAAAAAAATAAAAATAAAGATGTCCTGCCTTTCTTTTAAAGATTTTCCTTATTACAGATGGAGCTCTGACCTCTAGCTGGCCATGTATACTTCTAGAGAAGTATTAGAGTGAGGCAGTACAACTGATAATTTGGTTCTTTCTATGATCTGTAGCTTTTTAATAATTATTAAAACTATGACTAATAACACCATACCATTGTTGAAGATCATAGAGATTAGCGTCAGAATATAACATGGATAATGAAAGCATTGTCAGATTTTTAGGAATTTTATACAATTTTTAAATATATGGGTCATGGTCAGGTTCATGTGTCAGCTTGGCCAGGTGGTGGTACCTGGTTGGGCAAATGCTGGCCTGTCTTTTGCTATGAGGACATTTCACAGAATTAAATCATAATCACATTAGCTACATCCACAGTTGATTCCATTTGTTATCAGCCAAGGAGAGTGTCTTCTGCAGTGAGTGATGCTCAGTCTAATCACTGGAAGCCTTTTAAGGAGAATTCAGAAGAGACAGGCTCTCTTCCTGCTTTGGCCGGCGAGCCTCTCCTGTAGAGTTCGTCCAGACCCTCCATCGGAGTCGTCGGTTTCACAGCCTGCCCTGCGCATTTTGGACTCTGCGTTCCCACAGTTACATGAGGCACTTTTATAAATTTTATATTTGCGAGTGTTTCCCTGTTGCTTCTGTTTCTCTAGAGAACCCTAACTAATACAACTTGGTACCAGAAGTGGTTCTTAAGAAACAGAATCTTAAAAATGGGTTTTTATGAATGGTTTTCTATTCTAACTGGACTCAAAGGCACTAAGGGCTCTGATTCCCATAGTCAAAATGAAACTCCCAATCCATGGAGTGAGTTGGCAAAAGAAATAGTCAAAATATCACCATTCAATTTTTCTAATGCTTCGCTCTGGGGGATAATGTTTTTGACAATTTTATGGAGTTTTGTGGAAATAGTAAGTATAGAGATGTTGGCTGGTTGTTGTTAGATACACATTAATGAGTGAAAGGGATGGGTTTAAGGCTTCAAACGAGAAGCTTAAGCACCATCTGACAGATGTAGACGTTTCTGTGAGTGTCCTGAAGGAAAATCTTATTTCCTGTAGCGGTAGACTTGAGATCTTTGAAAATTAGACTTAGAATCTTATTGTTAGAGTAGCAACTTTACAACATGAACTGAAATCTCAATGTTGCATGGTGTCTCCCGTTAAAGTGAGGGCATTGACTGGAAAGGAGTGGGACCCTGAAAAATGGGATGGTGACATTTGGATTGATAATGATGTCAGTGGAGAGGTTGAAACCCTAGGTCATGCTGAGTCTTCTCTAGATAATCCTGTAATAGTCTGCCTTTAGGACATCACCGCCCCACCTCCTGCCTGCCTTGAGGAGTTGGCCACCCAACCTCCACCTGAAGGGATTAGCCCTAGAGTGATTAATCCTGTTTCACCAGATGAAACTGCAAACGAAGTTCCTGAAGCAATGGCTTGGAGGATATTTCTAATTCTTTTCATGACCCACCCCCACCACCCCTCATTTCATCCAGACCTATAAGTAAAGTCCCAACAGGCCCCTAAAGGTGAGGTACAAAGTATCACACATGAGGAGGTACGTTATACTCCAAAAGAACTGTGTGAGTTTTCCAATTTATATACACAGAAATCAGGGTTATATGTATGGCAATGGATTTTAAGGGTGTGGGAGGAATATAAGCCTGGATAAGGCTGAATTTATTATTGATATGGGCCCAATAAGCAGAGATTATGCATTCAATGTTATAGCTTCAGGGGACAGAAAAGGTGTTAACAGTTTGTTTGGATGGTTGGCTGAAACATGGATCAAAAGGTAGCCGACATTATCTGAGGTTGAAATGCCAGAACTGCCCTGGTATAATGTAGATGAGGGGATCCAGAGGCTTAGAGAGATTGGGATGCTAGAGTGGATTTATCATGCAAAGCCTGCTCTTACCCCCAGGAATGTCCAGAGGATGCACCTTTTACCAGAACGCTGAGAAATAAATTTGTGAGACTAGCACCATCATCCCTGAAGAGCTCTGTGGTTGCACATCTCTGTAGGTCAGATATTACTGCTGTCACTGAGCTGGAATCCTTAAACACAATGGGGATGACCAGATTCCTAGTTGGCAGAAGTCAGGTGGCAGCACTTAGTCGCCAAAGACAGGGTAGATATGGCTATTACAATAGACAGCAAACTCAAAGCTGGAGTCAAAATAATCTGACTCACAGAGATTTGCACCACTGGCTAGTAAATCATGGGGTACCTAGAAATATAATAGAAGGGCAGTCTATTAAATTCTTGTTTGAGCTGTATAAACAAAAGAGTGCTAGGTGAAGTGAACAGAACTCTAGCTTGAATTACAGAAACACAGAGTCATGACCCCTTACTCAACTTCCAGACTTGAGACAGTTTACAGACCCAGAGCCCCTTGAATGAAGGGAAGGCCGGGTGCCTTTGGGGGAGAACCCTGTTACACTGCCACAAATTTATACTGTTGATCTTCCTCCAAGTCTTCCCCTAGGAGATGCACCCTCTTTTGCCAGGGTAACTGTGCATTGGGGAAAAGGAAATGATCAGATATTTTGGAGATTATTAGACATTGGTTCAGAAGTGACATTAATTACAGGGGACCCAAACATCACTCTGGTCCAGCAGTCAGAGTGAGGGCTTCTGGAGGTCAGGTGATTGATGGAGTTTTAGCTCAAGTCCATCTCACAGTGGATCCAGTGGGGTCCCAGACCCATGCTGTACTTATTTCCCCAGGTCCAGAATGCATAACTGGAATAGACATATTGAGCAACTGGCAGAATCCCCACATTGGCTCTCTAACTCGTGCAGTGAGGGCTATTATGGTAGGAAAAGCCAAGTGGAAGCCACTAGAACTCCCCCTACCTAACAAAATAGTAAATCAGAAACAATACTGGATTCCTGGAGGGATTGCAGAGATTACTGCCACTCTTAAGGACTTGAAGTATGCAGGGGTGGTGATTCCCACCACATACCCATTCAACTCTCCTATTTGGCCTGTGCAGAAAACAGATGGGTCTCAGAGGATTCACCAAACTGTTTGGTGCGCTGACCACCATTTTTCGGGTGGACGCCCATTCTTGCAACAGTGTGAATAAATTCTTTTCTTCTCCACAATCGGGTGAGCACATATTCTCTTTCAAGTAAGGTGTTCTTTCTAACAATTTGGGGGCTCATCCGGGATCCGAGGCTTCAGCCCAATTGGAAATGAAAAAAGATCTGAACAGACACCTCACAACTGAAAATATTCAGATGACAAACAAGCATATTAAAATATACTCATTATCACCTGTAACTAGAGAATTGCAAGTTACAACAATGAGTTACCAATACATGCCTATTAGAATTGTTAAAATCTAAAACACTGACAACATGAAATGATGGTGAGAATGTGCTGCAACAGGAACTTTCCTTAATTGCTGGTGGAAGTGCAAAATGGTATAGTGGCTTTGGTAGACAGACTGGCAGATTCTTACAAAGTTAAGCATAGGTTTACCATATGAACCAGTAATTATGCTCCTAGTTATTTACCCAAATGAGTTGAAAACTTATGGCCATGGAAAAACCTGCACATAAATGTCTATAGCAACTTTACTCACAACTGCCAAAAATAGGAAGCAACCTCAACAGTTGAATGAATAAAGAACTTGCGGTACATCCGTACAGTGGATGAGTAGTAGTCAGCAGTAAAAAGTAATGGAATATCAAGCTATGAAAAGGCCTGAAGGAATCATGGAGGAAATTTATATTGCTAAGTGAAAGAATCCAATCTGAAAAAGACACATACTGTATGATTCCAATTATATGACATTCTGGAAAAGGCAAAACTATAGGGAAAGTGAAAAGATCAGTTCCTGCCATGTACTCAGTGGGAGAGAAGGAGGGCTGAATAGGCGAAGTAAGGGGCATCTTTAAAGTGGAGAGACTATTTTGTATGATGCTATAATAGTGGATACATGCATTGGTCAAAACCCATAGAACTGTACAACACAAAGAGTGAGCTCTAATGTACTATGGACTCTAATTAATAATAATGTATCAATATCAGTTAATCAATTGTAGCTAATGTACCATGCTAATGAAAGATATTCACACTATGAGAAACTATGTGTGTTGGGGGAACTCTCTGTTCTTTCTAGACAATTTTTCTGTAAACCTAAAACTGCTCTGAAAAAAATGTAGTCTAATTTTAAGATCCCTAAATGAATTAAAATATTACCTTATGGAATATTCACTTAATTCAACTGAAGGTACCGAAGGATAAAGAGAAGAATAAAATAGTCATGAGACATGTAAAACCAACAGTGAAATAGCAGATACAAATAAAGCCATCTATAATCACATTAAGTGTGAGTGGATTAAACAATCAAATCAATAAGCAGAGATTGTCAAACTGGATAATTTTAAAAAACAAGATCCAACTGTGGGCTGTTTATAGGACATACACATTAGTTTCAACAATACAATTAGATTGAAAGCAAAAGGATGGTAAATGATATACCATGTAAACAGTAACCATAAGAGGCATGCAGTGATTATAATAATATCTAAAAGAAACAGGTTTACGTAAAAAACTGTTAATAGAAATAAAGAAGGATGTTTTATAATGATAAAAGTGATATTCTATCAAGAAGATTTACAAGTATAAACATATATGCTCCTAAATACAGAGCCCAAAAATACATGAAGCAAAAACTTGATCAAATTGTGGGAGAAATAGGCAATTCAGCAATAGCTGGAGACTTTGATACACCATTTTCAATAATGGGTAGAGAAAAACAGAAAATCAGCAAAGATAGAGAAGATTCAAGTGGTACTATAAACCCACTAGACTTAATAGACATGTGCCAAAACAGTCCACCTAACAAGAATAGAATACATGTTATTCTCAGAGGTATATGCTAGACAAACAAGCTTCAATAAATACAAAAGTATTGAAATCATATGTATGTTCTGACTGTGGTACATTGAATAATGCCCTCCCCTACCCCAATTATATGTACATCCCAAACCTTGGAACTTGTGAATACTTCCTTATATGGTAGTGAAGCACTTTGCATATGTAATTAAATTAAATTAAGGATTTTAAGATGGGGGAATTATCCTGATTATCTGCATGATTCAATACTATTACATATATCCATACAAGAAAGGCACAGAGGTAGATTTGACTCATGCAGAATAGAAGAAGGCAATGTGTCCATAGAGGCAGAGCTTCAAATTACGTGGCCACACACACAAAAAGGAATGCTGGCAGGTGCTCTTGGGCATATCACTGCCACATAACCTCTGCCCTGCACAAGCGGGGTCCTCATAGCAACAGACAGGCCAGCACTTGCCCAACCAGACAAACAGGTACCACCACCTGGCCAAGCCAACACATGAACTTGAGCATCACAGATAGGGAGTCAAACCGGGGTCTTCCACATGGCAGGCGAGAATTCTACCACTGAACTATCCTTGCACCCCCTCTTCCTCAGTTTTGAAGGACAGTCTGGCTGGGAACAGAATTCTTGGCTGGAAGTCTTTCTCTTTCAGGGTCTTGAATATATCATACCACTGCTTTCTCGCCTCTATTGTGCCAGTTGTGTAGTCTGGACTCAGTCTTATATGGTTTCCCTTGTATGTAGTAGATTGTTTTTTTCTTGATGCTTTCAACATCTGCCTCTGTTCAACATTTGACAGACTGATAAGTATATTTCTTGTGGTAGGCCTATTTGGATTTATTCTATTTGGAGTTTGTTCTGTTTCTTTGATTTGCATTTTTATGTCTTTTTAAAAGGTTTGGAAGTTTCCGCCCTTTATATCCTCCACTAATCTTCCTAATTCTTTATTCTTCTCTTCTCCTTCTGGGACACTGATGATTTTTATATTTGTACACTTTGTTTTGTTCATCATCTCTCTGAAATCCAATTCAAAATTTCCATCTTTGTTGTCATTTGCACTTTTGTGTGCTAAAATCAGTTGTCCTGTCCTCTAGTCTTATTTCCTTACTGATATTTTCTCTTCATAATATATCCATTTTTGAAAATAGTGTAGTGAACTCTCCTATTGCTAGTGTAGAATCATCTACTTCACACTTCACATATGCCAATGTTTGCTTGATATATTTCTGAGATTTGCTATTCGGTGTACATATTTAAAATTTTATGACTTCTTGCTAAATCTACCACTTTATCAGGATATAGCATCCTTCTTTTTCCATTGTAACAGTTTTTTACTTAAGGTGTATTTTATCTGATATTGGTATAGCTACCCCAACTTTATTTTGCTACTATTTGCATGGTATATTTTTTCCCATCCTTTGCAATTTCAACTTACTTGCATCTTCAAATTTAAGGTGTCTCTTGTAAACTGCACATAGTTGGGTCATGCTTTTTTTATCCATTCTGCCAATTTTTTATTTTGATTGTTGAGTTTAATCCATTAATATTTAAAGTCACTTCTGAAAACGTAGAACTTCTGTTATTTTGTTATTTTATCTCTGTTAGTCATATACCTTTTTGCCCTCAATTCTTCCATTAATGACCGCTTTCATATTTGTACTGTAGCATTTTGAGTCTCTTCTCATTTCCCTATGTATATATTTTTCAGATTTTCTTTTCTTAACATAAGGTTTAAATTTAACATCCTAAATCTATAACAATCATGATTTCTTTGGTAATAACCTCTGCTAAATGCAGAAAAATTGTTCTCCTCATCTGACAGCCCACCTTTTTGTTGTACATTTTTCTACATTTGATGCCTAAAATCATTACTTTCCCATTAGCTTTATGCATTTGCATTTTAGGACTTGCAAGAAATAAAAATGATGCTAAATACCAAAAAATACAATATTTCTGGTATTTCTTATTTCTCATATGGTTACCTTTACTGACGACCTTTATCTCTTAGTGCTGCTTCATCCACTGCCTAGTGTACTTTCCTTTCAGTTTGAAGAACTTTCTTTATCATTGTTTGTAGTGTAGATTTATGGGACATGAACTCCTTCAGCTTTTGTTTATCTGGAAATTTCTTGATCTCTCCTCTATCTTTGAAAAATAGTCCTACTGATTTAAAAATTCTTGGTTAGCAATTGTTTTCATCCGATTTAAATACTTAAAATACCCTTTAAATATTTCATCCCAATGTCTCCTTGCCTCCATGGTTTCTCATAAGAAATTATCATTTAATCTTTCTGGGACTCCCTTGTACATAACATGTTCCTTTTCTCTTGCAGTTATCAGAAGTCTCTCCTTTTCTTTGTTATTTGACAGTCTTGCAAGAATGTGTCTAGGTTTGCTATGCTTTGATATTGTCTTATAAGGAGTTTTATTGGGCTCCTTATTCCCTATACATATTTCTCTCCTTCTTCTCCCTCTGGGATTCCCATAATATGTACATCGGTAGGCTGATTGTGTCCCACAGATATCTCAGGCTCTGTGTCACTTCTTCTTTCTGCTCAGCAGTCTGAATAATTTTAGTTGTCTATTCTTCAAGTCACTGGTTCCTCCTCCAGCTGTAAATCTTCTGTTGAATCCCTTGAAGGAATTTCATATTTCAGTTATTGCTTTCTTCAACTCCAGCATTTCTATTTGTTTACTTTTAAAAATTTCTTTCTCTTTATTCAGAGTGTTGCATCATTCATTCATCATTTTCCTGATACCTTTTGTTCTCTGTGTTTTGTTTGATCTCTTTGAGCATATTAAAGACCGTTTTTTGGAGTCTTTCTCTAGTATATCCAAAGTCTGGTATTCTTTGTTTGGGTTTCTGAAGTTTTATCTCATTCCTATGTTTGGACCATTTTTTGTGTGTCTTCCAATATTTTATTGCACACTGTACATTTTAATATTTTAGAGCTTTAAGTGTGGGATTGAGTCCCTATGCTGTCTCTTCCCTAAGTCTGTATCCAGCTAGTGATATGACAGAGATTTCCTTCAGTGCAATGAACTAACAAAAACAAACCCAATGCAACAAACACATTTCAGTCTTTTCAAATTTTCTCTGTGTTGGCTGGGGTTCTACTTCAGAGTTTAATCCTGCTGTCAAGGTCAGCCAAAGAAAGAATGTGAAGGTGTCCTGTCTGTCCTTCCTGAGTCTGTGTTTTGTCCTGGGGTGATGACCTTAGGAATTCCCTCACTTACTGGAGTCCAAATGCCCCCACTACTTCTTTTGAAATAGTCTCCCACCTCCCAGTCACTCTAATATGTCTTAAAGCCTGTATTTCTTTACCCCAGTATGTTTAAGTTCAGTTGATTCTTACATTGCTTAAACTTTCATCAAACTGCTTCTTGGAGGCTGAGCCTGATAGGAGTGTCTTAGTTCAGCCCTTCAAACTGCTAACCAACAGACTGGGACTGACATACAGGTACTGCCATATGCATGTAAGGGTTAAGCTGCTCCTTCCATATTGTGGCCAGGGATTCATAATGGGGGTGCAGGCCAGGTCTAGAATGCATCCAGGATGAGGGGGCAGGAGAGACAGCAGGGGTCACTTGAGCTTCTACTATTTTTAAACCATTTTATTCACACACTATAAAATCTATCCAAAGTGTGCAAGCAATAGCTGTCAGCACAATCACAGAATTGTGCATTCATCACCGCAATCAATTTTAGAACATTTTCAATTCTCTGAAAAGAAAAACTTAAACCCTTTATATCACACTATAACTGACATTTACACTTGGTTAAGATACTTAACCTTTGTTAAGATTGATGCAAGAACATTACAATGTCATTGTTAACTATAGTCCATAGTTTGAATTAGTTGTATTTACCTCACACACCACCTTATTTTTTATCTTTTATCTTTTTTTTTTTTTTTTGCATGGGCTGGCACCGGGAATCAAACCCGGGTCTCTGGCATGGCAGGCGAGAACTCTGCCTGCTGAGCCACCGTGGCCCACCCCCCACCCTATTTTTAACACCTTGTAACAGTGATGTGCATTTGTTCTAATTCATGAAAGAACATTTTCATATTTGTAATATTAATGACAAACCTTGATCAGCATGCTGACAGAAACAGATACTGAAAATCTCTCCTTGGAGATTCAGTGTTAAAAAAGAAAAATACTGAATTATTGAAAATCTGGAGGAGGATATTGCGTGAAGAGTGGCCCTACAAATCCTAAATTGAAGAAGTAGAAGAATATCAGGTAGGAAATTTCCATGCTGGATTGGTGGATCTTTTTCTCTTGCTCTCACTCAGTCTCACAGTGCGGGATGGGCAGAGAAACAGCAGCTGAGGCACCTCCTAATGTGGACACAGAAAACACATCCTTTCACAGCAATGGGACAGACCCTCACCTTTTGGAGAACTGGGGCCAGAGAAAAGCATTTCAATGCCCAGGTAAGTGAGAAACAGGGAGTCTGAGAAAATGTGGTAGAAGCAGTGTTTCCAGCCATGGGTCCTAATGTCCTCCCCCCACCCCTGTGAGAAATGGCATTGAGAGACCTGATCCCTGCTTGAAGAAAGGCTAAAGACTGGGGCAGTAGGGGGTGTACTCTGCCACAAATAAGGTGGGGCATACGAAGCCATATTGAGCCAGATTTTGGCCAGCAAAGATATGGAACAGCACAACTGCTTTTCAGCCAGACCTGGAGCTTGGCAGCCAGTGCTCTGAGGATAATTACGTTATCAAACACCGCCATCTACTGGGCATAACAGAAAATGCAAGAGAATTGAAGGGTTTCTTCAGAGACTATCCTGAAAATTTTTTCAGGCCAGCTGAAGTGGGTCTAGATCTCCTGCGTAGGAACCCACCCCCATTTTGGCTGAGAAACATACAAAACCCAAATGTTAAAGCAGTGCCCTAAAACAAACCCAGGTCTTGCAGAACAGTGAAAAGCAGAGCACCACTGGGAGACAGTAAATTTGTTTTACCCCCAAACAGAGACATTTCTGTGGTGCCCAGTGCTTGCTCTCATCCCTGAGGTAGGCTGCTGTAGAGGCCTGGTTTTGGGGGGAGACTGAGAAGCAGAATAATCTTAAATCTGGTTGGTGAGGGAGATAAACAGAGAAAAATGCAACAAACATGAAAACCCTGGTAAAAAGAGATAAGGCAACCTATAGATTAAGCAAAGCAAGAAAATCAGATGCCTCAACACCAGCAGAAAATTACAACTCATACCGGGAAGAATGAAGATGTGTCCCAACCAAAGGAACAAATTAACACCTCAACTCAGACACAGGAATTGAAACAACCAGTTAATGATGTTAAAACACATCTTCTAAACCAATTCAATGAGTTGAAGAAAAATATGGAAAAAATACATGAAGGATATAAAAAAACACAGGGGTGTCAATACAGAAGAACTCAAAAGCTTGAAAAGACAATTTGCAGGACTTATAGGAAGGAAAGGCACAATAGAAGTGATGAACAACACAATGGAGACATACAAGAGCAGATTTGAAGAGGCAGAAGAAATGAATAGTGAGCTAGAAGACAGTATATCTGAAATTCTACACACAAAAGAACAGATAGGGAAAAAATGGAAAAATTGAGCTGGGTTCCAATGGCAATTTTGTACAAAATTGTAATATTGTCCAATGGCAATATTAAGAGCATGAATATATGTGTTATGGGTGTTCCAGAAGAAGGCGAGAAGGGAAAAGGGGCATAAAGAATAATGGAGGAAATAATGAATGAAAATTTCCCAACTCCTATGAAAGACATAAAACTACAGATCCAAGAAGCACAGTATACACCATACAGAATAACTCCAAATAGATCTATGACAAGACACTTACTAAACAGATTGTCAAATGTCAAAGGCAAGGAGACGATTCTGAAAGTAGCAGGATAAAAGGGGTCCATCATATACAAGGAAAGTTCAATAAGACTAAGTGTGGATCTCAGCAGAAATCATGGAAGCAAGAAGGCAGTGGGTTGATATATTTAAGATCCTGAAAGAGATAAACTGCCAGCCAAGAATTCTATATCCAGAAAAAATATTCTTCAAAAATGAAGGAGAGGTTTCCTGGAAGATGAAAGAATAGGATAAGCCGAGTGCACACCCCTGCTCCATGGAACAACTAGAGAAGTGACAGAAAAATGAACAAGACAGTAGTTCCAGAATGCAAGTGACCTGAGAGAGTCTGATACACCATATATAGGGAGGTCCTGGATGAAAAAGCTGAGTAATTGTGATGCAGAGAATGGGGTGAGTTGGCTCGGTCATGACTCTGCTAGGGAAAAGAGACCATGCCCAGGAAAGTACCTGCACCCTGCAGCTAGCTTGGAGATTAGCCCCTTTAGCCCCACAGGCTGGAGCTCCCTCAGGGAAACTAGAAACCACCAAACTTGCTTTCCCTGCTCACAGAGACCGTCTATTGAGTGCACAGAGCCTACAACTTCCCTTTCCACGCAGAGGCCCAGACCTCTCAAGAGTGCATAGAAAGGGAGACAAGGATGAGGAATCAAGACATGCTGAGTATACTTACACTATTATCAGACAAATTAGACTTCAAGTGTAAAACAAATAAAAGAAACAAAGAAGGATACTATGTATTAATAAAAGGGACAATTCTTCAGGAAGCATAACAATCATAAATATCGTGAGTCAGGGTGCCCCAAAATATCTGACACAAACACTGACACTGAAAGGAGAAGTAGACATTTCTACAATAGTAGTTGGGGATTTTAATCCACCACTCTCATCTTTGGATAAAATGTCAATAGAGAGGATCAATAAGGAAGCAGAGATGTTGAATAGTACAATAAATGAGCTAAACTTGGCAGGCATCTATGGAACATTGCAACAAACAACAGCAGGCTACACATTCTTCTCAAGTTTTGGATCATTCTCCAGAATAGACCATATGTTAGGGCACAAAGCAAGTCTCAAGTAAATTTAAGAATATCAAAATAATACAAAGTATTTTCTCACATCATAATGGAATGAAGTTGGATATCAATAATAAGTGAAAGCCTGGGAAATTCACAAATTTATAGAGGTTAAACAACAAACTCTTAAACAACCAGTGGGTCAAGGAAGAAATTACAAGAGAAATCAGCAAATATCTCAAGGCAAGTGAGAATGAGAGCACAGCATATCAAAATTAAATGCTTATATTAAAAAAGAAGAAAGAACAAAAATCGAGGAATTAACAGCTCACCTGGAGGAAATGCAGAAAGAACAGCAAACTAACCCCATATCAAGTAGAAGGAATAAAACAAGATTCGAGCAGAAATAAATAGAACTGGGAGCATGAAAACAATAGAGACAATCAATAAAACCAAAAACTGGTTCTTTGGGAAAGCCAATAATTTAGATGGACCCTTAGCTAGGCTGACAAAGTAACAAAGAGAGCAGATACAAAGAAATAAAATCAGAAATGGGAGTGGGGACGTAACTACTGACCTTGCAGATATAAGGAGATTGTGAGCAACTATATGCTGTCATATAACTAGACAACTTAGCTGAAACTGCCAACTTCCTAGAAAAGCAAGAACAACCAACATTGATTCGAGAAGAAATAGAAGACCCCAACAAACCAATCAGGGTGAAGAGATCGAATCAGTCATCAAAAATTTCCCAAAAAAGGGAACTCCAAGACCAGATGGCTTCACATGTGAATTCTGTCAAACATTCAAGAAAGAATTAGTACCAATCCTACTGAAGCTCTTCAAGAAAATTGAAGAGGAGGGAAAGCTACCTAAATCATTCTGTGAAGACAGCACTACCCTAATATCAAAACCAGGCAAAGATGCTACAAGAAAAAAAAATTAAGACCAAATCTTTCATGAATATGGATGTAAAACTCCTCAGCAAGACACTTGCAAATGAAATCCAGCAGCAGAATAAAAGAATTATACACAATGACCAAATAAGTTTTATCCCAGGTATGCAAGGATGGTTCAACAAAAGAAAACCAATTAATGCAATACACCACAGAAATAAATTAAAGAGGAGAAACCACATGATTATTTATGCTGAAAAGACATTTGACAAAATTCAGCATCTTTTCTTGATGAAAATACTTCAAAGGATAGGAATAGAAGGGAACTTCCTCAACATAATGAAGAAAATATATGAAAAACCCACAGCCAACATCATACTTAGTGGAGTAAGACTGAAATTTTCCTCTAAGATCAGGAACGAGACAAGGATGCCCATTGTCAGTATTGTTATTCAACATTGTGCTGGAAGTTCTAGCTAGAGCAATTAGGCGAGAAAAAGAAATAAAAGGCATCCAAATTGGAAAGGAAGAAGTAAAGCTTTCACTGTTTGCAGATGACATGTTCCTGTAAGTAGAAAATCCCCCCAAAGTACAGTAAAGCCACTAGAGCTAATAAATGAGGACAGCAAAGTGGCAGGATACAAGGTCAACATACAGTAATCAGTAGTGTTCCTTTACACCAGTAATGAGCAATCTGAGGAGGAAATTAAGAAAAAACTACCATTTGCAATAGGAACCAAAAGAATCAAATATCTAGGAATAAATTTAACTAAGGACATAAAAGACCTTTACACAGAAAACTACAAATCTTTGCTAAAAGAAATCAAGGAAGATCTAACTAAATGGAAGTATATACCATGTTCTTGGACTGGAAGACTAAGTATAGCTAAGATGTCAATTCTACCCACATTAATTTATAGGTCCAAGACAATGCCAATCAAAATCCCAGAAACCTACTTTACAGAAATAGAGAAGCCAATAACTGAACTTGTTTGGAAGACTAGCTTGCCCTGAATAGCTAAAAATATCTTGAGAAATAAGAATGAAGTAGGAGGTCTCACACTACCTGACTTCAGAGCATACTAAAGTGGCCGGAACAGCATGGTGTTGGCATCACAATGGGTGTACTGACCACTGGAATCATATTGAGGGTTTAGAAGTGGACCCTTAACATCTATGGCCACTGATCTTTCATAAGGCAGTCAAGTCAACTCAACTGGGACAGAGCAGCTGTTTCAACAAATGGTGTTTGTAGAACTGGATATCCATATCTGGAAGAATGAAAGAGAACCTCTATCTCACACATTATATAAAAATGAACTCAAAATGGATCAAAGACTTAAAGATTAGAGCTTGGACCATAAGATGTTTAGAAGAAAATATAGGAAAAGGTCTTAAGGATCTTGTGATATGTTGTGGTTTCCTAGACCTTACATACAAAGCATGGGAAATTAAAGAACTAGATCAATTGGGTCACTTCAAAATTGAACACGTTGTTGCATCAAATGACTTTGTCAGGAAAGTAAAAAGGTAGACTACTTAAAGGAAGACAATATTTGGGAACCACATATTAGATTATGGTTTAATATCCAGAATATATAAAGAAGTCCTACAATTCAACAACACAAAGACCAAAAACTTTATTTAAAGATGGACAAAAGACATGGACAGACACTTTCCCAAAGAGAAACCACAAATATATGAAAAACTTATGAAAAGATTTTCAACTTCACTGACTATTAGTGAAATGCAAATCAAGACCACAGTGACATATCATCTCACTTCTACTAGTACAGTCATTATTAAGGAAACAGGAAACTACAAGTGCTGGAAAGGATGTGGAGAAAGAGGTACACACATTCACTGTTGGTGGGAATGTAGAATGGTGCAACCACTCAGGAAGGCTATTTGGTGGTTCCTCAGGAAGCTAAGTACAGAATTGCCAAATGATCCAGCAATCCCATTATTAGGTAGATATTCAAAGGAACTTAAGGTAAGGACACAAATGGATATTTTCACACCAATGTTTATAGCAGCATTATTCATGTTTGATAAGATATAGAAGCAGCAAAAATGTCAGATGATATATGAGGAAATTGTTAAGGAAGTCAGCACCTCCATTAAGAAAATTGGCTACAGCCCTGATATAGTAGCATTTGTGCCAATTTCTGTTTGGAATGGTGACAACATCGTGGAGCCAAGTGCTCACATGCCTTGGTTCAAGGGATGAAAAGTCACCCATAAGGATGGCAATGTCAGTGGATCAGTGCTGCTTGAAGCTCTGGATTGCATTCTGCCACCTACTTGTCTAACTGACAAGCACTTGCGTCTACCTCTTCAGGATGTCTATATAATTAGTGGTATTGGTACTGTGCCTGTGGGCTGAGTGGAGACTAGTGTTCTCAAAATGGGCATGGTGGGCACCTCTTCTCCAGTCAATGTTACAACCGAAGTAAAGTCTGTTGAAATGCACCATGACTTTGAGGGCATGTGGGCTTCAATGTCAAGAACATGTCTGCAAAAGATGTTCATCATGGCAATGGGGCTGTGACCACAAAACCGACCCACCAATGGAAGCAGCTGGCATCACTGCTCAGATGATTGTCCCGAACCATCCAGGCCAAATCAGTGCTGGCTATGTACCTATGCTGGATTGTCACACAGCTCACATTGTTTTCCAGTTGACTGAGCTGAAGGAGAACATTGATTGCCTTTCTGTCAAGAAACTGGAAGATGGCCCCAAATTGCTGAAATCTGGTGATTCTGCCATCATTGATATGGTTCCTGGGAAGCCCACGTGTTGAGAAATTCTTTGACTATCCCCCTCTGGGTCATTTTGCTGTTTGTGATATGAGACAGACAGTTGCTGTGGGTGTCATCAAGGCAGTGGAAAAGAAGGCTGCTGGAGCTGGCAAGATCATCAAGTCTGTCCAGAAAACTAAATGAACCTTACCCATAAAACCTGCCACCCCAGACTTAATCAGTCATGAAAGAACAGTCTCTGAAGTGTTTGTCTCAATTGGCCATGTAAGTTTAATAGTAGATGACTGGTTAATGATACCAATGCATTGTAAAACCTTCAGAAGGAAAGGAGTGTTTTGTAGACTATTTGTTTCATGTGGCAGTTTTAAGTTTTTAAAATCAGTACTTTTTAAATGGAAACAATGATCAAAACTCTGTTACAGAATTTTGAGATTCATTAAAACAAAGTTTAATGAGAAAAGAAAAGATCAATTATCCAAAGGTGTGCGGGTTTATTTCTGAAATGCAAATTTGATTCCATTATTCTATATGTCTGTCTTTATGCCCCAACCATGCTGTTTTGATTACTGTAGTTTTGTAATGTTTTAATATTAGAAAGGGTGAGTTCTCCAAACCTGATCCTTTTTTTCAAGACAGTTTTAGCTATTTGGGGCCCCTAACCCTTCCATATGTATTTGATGATTGGCTTTTCTGTTGGCTAGTGCAAAGAAGCCTGTTGGAATTTTCTTTGGAATTACATTGAACATCACTCTGTATATCATTTTGTATAGAATTGACATCTTAATAATACTTAGAGATTTTCAATCCATGAACCCAGAATGTCTTTCCAATTATTTAGGTTTTCTTTAATTTCTTTCAGCAATGTTTTGTAGTTTTCCATGTACAAGTTTTCACATCATTGATTAAATTTATTCCTAGATATTTGATTCTTTTAGTTGGTATTGTAAATGGATTTTTTTTCTTGATTTCCTCTCAGATTGTTCTTTACTGGAAACAGCACTGATTTTTGCATGTTGATCTTGTACAGTGCCCCTTTGCTGAATTCATTGTTGAATTTGAATTGCTACTATTTTGTCGAGAATTTTTGCATCTATATCCATGAGGGATATTGGTCTATAATTTTATTTGCTTTTGATAACTTTATCTGGCTTTGTTATTATGGTAGTGCTGGCCTCATTGAATAGTAGGGAATTGTTGGTTCCTCTTTAATTTTTTGAAAAAGTATGAGCAGAATTGGTTTTAGCTCTTCTTTGAATGTTTGGAAGAATTCACCTGTGAAGACATCTGCTCCTGGGCATTTCTTCGTTATAAAGTTTTTGATAACTGATTCAAACTCTTTACTTGTTTCTTGGTCTGTTGAGATCTTCTATTTCTTGAATCACTGTAGGTAGTTTTTGTGTTTCTAAGAATTTGTTCATTCTCTCTAGGTTATCCAATTTATTGGCATGTTAATGTTTATAGTATCCTCATAATCGTTTTCATTTTTGAGGGATCAGTAGTAACGTCCCCCCTTTATTCCCAGTTTTGGTTATTTGCATCTTCTCTCTTTGGTCTTTGTCAGTCTAGTAAAAGGGTTTCACTTGTATTGATCTTTTCAAAAAACAACTTTGGTTTTATTGATTCTCTCTACTGTTTTTATTCTCTATTTCATTTATCTCTGCTCTACTCTTTGTTATTTCCTTCATTCTGCTCACTTTCTGTTTAGTTTGCTGTTCTGTTATTCATTCTTCCGTGTTTGAGGTGAGGTCTTTGATCTGTGCTGTTTCTTCTTTTTAAATACAAATGCTTCATGCTATACATTTTCCTCTGAGCACTGCCTTCACAGTGTCCTATCAGTTTTTATATGCTGTGTTTTCATGTTAATTTTTCTCAAGAATTTTCCTGATGTTCCTTGAGATTTAATCTTGACCCATTGTTTGTCAATGTGTTGTTTAAATTCCATTTATTTTTTGATTTTCCGGTTCTTCCCCTGCTATTGATTTCTAGTTTCATTCCATTATGTTACAGAAAATGCTTTAAATACTTTCAACCTTTTAAATTCTTTGAGAATTGCTCTGTGACCTAACATGTGGTTTATCTTGGCAAATGATCCATGTACATTTGAGAAGAAAGTGTATTCTTTGTGGGGTGCAGTGTTCTGTCTGTTCATTTATAGTATTGTTCAAGTTCTCTGCTTCTGTATTCAATTTCTGTATAGATATTCTATCCATTGATGAAAGTGCTGTACTAAAGTCTCCAACTATTGTTGTAGAGGTGATATTTCTCCCTTCAGTTTTGACTCATGTGTTTTGGGGCACTGTTGTTAAGTGCATAAATATTTATAATTGTTACTTCCTCTTGGGTAATTGACCCTTTTATTAATACTTAGAGTCTTTGTCTCTTGTAACAGATTTTGACTTAATGTCTTTTTTGTCTTATGTTAGCATAGCTAGCCTAGTTCTCTTTGCATAGAATAGTTTCATCCTTTCATTTTCAACCTGTTTGTTTCTTTTTGTCTAAGGTGAGTCTTTTGTAAAAATCATATCGTTGGATTGCACTTTTAAATCTGTGTCTTTTTATTGCAGATCTTCATCCATTCACATTCATTGTACTTACTCAAAAGAAGGACTTACTTCAGCCATTTTGTCCTTTGTCTCATACATCTTATATCCTTTTGTCCGAATTTTATTTTATTGCAGCATTTTTGCGTGCATATTTCCTCTTTCATAATGTAATAGATTGATCCCTTTCTCATTTCCATTTCTGTGTTTCTGCATATATTTTAAATACATTCTTTGTGAGGTTTGTATTAAAGAACCTAATTTTATAATATGGTATTTTGCAAACATAAGTTAATTTCAATAGAATACACATTCTCTGCTTTGCACCCCTACATTTCCCCTCTTTATCTTATTTTGTCATGTGATATCGTTTTATATTTTGTGAATCCATAACATGGAAATAAATCTATTTCCTTTTCAATTATATTCTAAATTCCAAAAAGAAATAAAGAGTAGTTATATACTAAGGAATCCATACTATTAGATTTTTTATTTGCCCATGTAATTACATTTACTGGAAATCTTCATTTCTTCATACTGCTCCAAATTATTATCTCAGGTCCTTTTCTTTCAACTGAACTCCCTTTAGCACTTCTTGTAGGGCATGTCTCTTTGTGACAAACTCTCCCAGTTTTTGTTTATCAATGAATGTCTTAAACTCTCCATCATTTGTGAAGGACAGTTGTACCAGATAAAGGATTTTTGACTAAATTTTTCTCTTTCAGTACAGTAAATAAGCCATACCACTGTTCTCTCGCTTCTGTGGCTTCTGATGAAAACTCAGCACTCAGACATTGAGGATCCCTTGTTTGTATCAAGTCCTTTTTGCTGCCTTCAGAATTTGTTCTTTATCTTTGGTATTCAATGTATTGATAAGTATGTCTTTAAAAATGTCTCAATGTTTATCTAAGAGATGACATTCTATTTTCTTATATTGAACCATCCTTGCATGCCTAAGATCAGTGTCACATGACCATGCATAACTTCTTTAGTGTGTTGTTGAATTTGAGTTGCTCCTATTTTGTTGAGAATTTTTGCATCTATATCCATGAGGGATATTGGTCTATAATTTTTTGTTTGCTTTCAATAACTTTATCTGTTGACCTTCTTGGACATGTACATTTATGTATTTTCTGAGACTTGAGAAACTTTCAGCCATTATTTCCTCAAGTATTCTTTCTGCCCAAATTTCCTTCCGCTTTTCTTCTGGTGCTCCCATAATGAATATGTTGGTATGCTTCATGCTATCCCACAAGTCTCGAGGCTCTGCTGAGTTTCTTCCTTCTTTTCTGTACATGCTCTCCTATTTTATGATTTGGTGATTCATTGGACTCAACACTGACTCTTTTTTAATGATTTTTTTGATTGAGATATAATCATTCAAATTGTATGATTAGTGTTTTACACTATCATCATAAAGCAGGGCATTCATTATTACAGCAGATTTTTAAAGATTTTCAATACTCCAAAAACAATAAAAATAAGAATAAAATTAAAAGTAAAAAACACCCAAAACATCCCATACCCACACCCCCCCCACTATGGTTTATTTATTTATTTTTATATATTTTTTCTTATTCATCTGTCCATACACTGGATAAAGGAGTGTCAATCACAAGGTTTTCAGACTCACATGTTCACACCCTAAAAGCTCTATAGTTTTCCAATCATCTTCAAGAATCAGGACAATTGGATTACAACAGTTCAAGTTCAACAGTTTCAGGTATTTCCCTCTAGCTACTCCAATACACCAAAAACTGAAAAGGATTATCTATATGCTGCATGAAAATAACCTCCAGAAAGACTTCTTGACAGTATTTGAAATCTCTCAGCTGCTGAAACTTTGATTCATTTATCAAAATAAATTTAGTCAAGAAGACTTTCTCATTCCCATGATGCCAGGGCCAGGCTCATTCCTTGAAGTCATATCCCCCATTTCCAGGGAGATTTATACCTCCAAGACTCATGTCCCATGTAGATGGGGAGGGCAGTGAGTTCACTTGCAGAATTGACTTAGAGAAAGAGGCAACATCTGAGCAACAAAAGAAGTTCTCTGGGGGTGACTTTTAGGCATAAGCTTACGTAGGCTTAGCTTCTCCTTTGCAGGAAAAAGTTTCATAAGGGCATGTCCCATGCTTGGGGCCCTGTCCAGTCAAATTGTCAGTCCCCAATGCTTGTGAGAATATCAGTTCTTCTCCTGGTGGGGAAGTTTAATATTTCCACCTCTTTCCCCAGTTCCTCAAGAGCACTTTGCAAATACTTTTTAATCTTCTAGCCAGTTTACTCTGGGATGTATCAGGGCATCACCCTAAACTGTAGAAACCAACAAGATCTCTACTCCCTATTCATGGTTCCATGTAATTATGGTCTTTGAATAAGCTGACCATTCAAGTTAAATTAGATAGTGTGCTACTGCAAAAATGAACTTTGCACCAAATAAACATCCCTTTCTTTTGTCCCACACAGAAGTTGAGGTTTTAAAATATGGACCATATCATCCTTTTATCTTTAGTCTGACTTACCTTTGTCCTACCCAGATCACCTTCATTCATATCTTTAATTGAAATCTGATCACTTTTCAGTGTTTTTACCAGTTGCTGTGTGAGGTAATGCTGACTTTCATAGCTGTAGAACTCTAGCTCCAAGTCTCAGGTGTCACACAAATATCCGAAGTTTGATGAAATGACCAGTTTATACACAAAGAGCTCAGCATCTCAGAATTTAGAAATAGATACAAGTCCGGAATAGATGTGACTGCTGTCAGAGCTTACAATCTAGGAACCATTACAATAGGCCTTCACCTGATAACCTGCGTTCTCAAATTCAATTCTCAGAGCTTTAGTCCATGTTAATGAGGAATTATAATATTTGTCTTTTCCTTTCTGGCTTAATTCACTCAACTTACCATTCTCAAAGTTCATTCTCCTAGTTGCATGCTTCATGACTTCATTTCTTCTTGCACCTCCTCAGTAGTACTTTGTATGTGTACACCACAGATCCCCCTTCCGGTATTCAATTGAGGTAACCTTAGGTCACCTCCATCTGTTACAATTCACAAACACTTCCACCATAAACACCAATGTGCAAATATCCATTCATGTTCCCACTCTCACTTCCTCTAAATATAACAGGGCTGCGGTATCATATGGCACCTCCATCCCTGGCCTCCTGTGGAGCCACCACCCTGCCGTGTAGAAAGGCTGCACCACTCTGCTTCCCTACCAACCGTGACTAGGTACATCTCTCTCTCCACATTTTCTCCAGCACTTGTATGTCTCTATTCATTTTAAACAGTTTTATTCGCACATCACAAAATTCAATCTAAGCAAAAAAACCAATGGTTCCCATTATAATCACATAGCCATGCCATCACCACTACAATCTATATGAGGCATTTAATCACCATAATTGTTCACTCTAGGCATTCTTAAGTTATACCATCATGGTTTTTATCCTCTATCTTTCCTTCTGATGTCGTACATGCTCCCAGTCCTCCCTCAACCACACTCACACTCAGCTCCATTTAGTGTACTTATGACATTGTGCTAACATCAGATAGTATTGTACTATCCATTCCTGGGTCTTTACAATCAATCCTGTTGAACATTCTGTACTCCTTCAGCATCAAATGTCCAATCTCTACACTTTTTGAATCTCCAGATAACCTGCGTTCTCAACTTCAACTCTCAAGGTTCACTCACTAATGTTAGTTCATATTAGTGAGACCATGAAGTATTTGTCCTTTTGTTGTGGGTAATTTCACTCAGCATGATGTCCTCAAGGTGCATCCCTGTTATTACATGCCACATAGCTCTATTCATTCTTACAGCTGCATAATATTCCATCAAATGTATATACCACAGTGTGTTTATCCACTCATCTGCTGATGGACATTTGTGCTGTATCCATCTCTTAGCAATCACGAATAATGCCTCCATAAACATCAGTGTGCAAATGTCCATTTGTATCCTTGTCTTCAGTTACCTAGCAATGGGATTGCTGGATCATATTGCAATCTAAACTTAGCTCCCTGAGGAACCACAAAACTCCCTTCCAGAATGGTTGAACCATTTTACATTCCCACCAACAAAAATAAGTGTGCTTTTTTCTCCACATACTCTCCAGCACTTGTTGTGCTCCGTTTCTGTTATTTTTTTATAATGGCCATCCTAGTAGGTTTGAGATGATATCTCAATGTGGTTTTGATTTGCATTCCCCTAATAGCAAGTGAAATGGAGCATCTTTACATATGTTTTTGAGCCATTTATATTTCCTCTTCAGAAAAGTATATGTCCATGTCTTTTGGCAATTTTTTAATTGGGTTGTTTGTCTTTTTGTTTTTGAGTTGTTTATATATTCTGGATATTAAACACTTATCTGATTTCCAAATATTGTTGACCATTGTAGGCTGCATTTTGATTTTCTTGAAAAAGTCTTTGAAGTGTTCCATTTATCTAGCTCTTCTTTCGTTGCTTGTGCTTTCGGTATAAGGTTTAGAAATCAACAACTTTCTCAAGATCCTTAAGATTTTTCCCTACACTTTCTTTTAAATGTTTTATGGTTTTGATGTCAATATTTAGGTCTTTGATCCATATAGAGTTAATTTCTGTATAAGCTGTGAGATAGGGACCCTCATTCATTCTTTTGGATATGAATATCCAGTTCTCCAAGCACCATTTGTTGAAGAGGCTGCTCTGTCCCAGGTGAGTAAACTTGACCAACTTATCAAAGATCAACAGACTGCAGGAGAGAGGACCTATTTCTGAACACTCAATTCAATTCCATTGGTCAGTACACCTGTCTTGAAGGTTAGTAACATGCTATTTTTTTAACTTTATTATTGTAGAGTATAGCATATATATAAAGCAAAGAAATAAAAAAAGCAATAGTTTCCAAAGCACTCTTCAACAAGTGGTTACAGGACAGATCCCAGAGTTTGTCAAGGGTTACCATACCATCCTCTCAGATTTTTCCTTCTGGCTGCTCCAGAATATGAGAGGCTAGAGGACTTAAATACTTTTTTATCATCACAATAGACTTTTTTCCTTATTTTTTTTGTGAACAATAACGTATATACAAAAAAGCTATAAGTTTCAAAGCATAGCACGATGTTCTAGGTTGCTAGCCGCCAGAATGCAACACACCAGAGACAGACTGGCTTTTAATAAAAGGGGATTTATTTTGTTAGTTCTTCAGAGGAAAGGCAGCTAACTTTCATCTGAGGTTCTTTCTTATGTGGGAAGGCTCAGGGTAATCTCTGCTGGCCTTCTCTCCAGGCCTCTGGGTTCCAACAACTTTCCCCAGGGTGATGCCTCTCTGATCTCCAAAGGCCTGGGCTGAGCTGTGAGTGCTGAGGTGAGGAATGCTGAGCTGCTTGGGCTGTGCTGTGTTGAGTCTCTCATTTAAGCACCAGCCAATTAAATCAAACATCATTCATTGCAGCAGACACGCCTCCTAGCTGACTGCAGATGTAATGAGCAACAGATGAGGTTCAAGTACCATTGGCTCATGTCCATAGCAACAGAACTAGGTGCCTTCACCTGGCCAAGGTGACAACTGAACCTAACTACCACACATGACAATCAGTTGTAGAACATATTTCAGACTTTGACATGGGTTACAATTTTACAATTTTAGGTTTTTACTTCTAGCTGCTCAAAAATACTGGACACTAAAAGATATCAATTTAATGATTCAGCACTTATATTCATTTGTTAAGTCCTGTCTTCTGTGCATAATTCCACTATCACCTTTGATCTTTCCATACCTCTCATTGGGGGTTGGGGCTATGGCAATTCTAAATTTTTGATATTGGAAGGGTCTATCACTAATATGGGGTAGGGAGATGGAACTATCTGATGTTCTGGAGAGGCTGGGCTAGGTTTCAGGACATATCTGGACCAGGGACCCATCTGGAGGTTGTAGGTTTCTGGCAAGTAGCTCTAGTGCCTGGAACCTTTGTGGAATCTTATAAATTGCTGTAGGTGTCTTTAGGATTGGCTGGAATGGTCCTGGTTGTGGGTTGGCAAGTTATGATAGGTAGCAAGGTCTACCTGAAGCTTGCGTAAGAGCAACCACCAGAGTAGCCTCTCGATTCTATTTGTACTCTCTCTGCCACTGATACTTTATAAATTACACTTATTTTCCCCCTTTTGGCCATGATGTAATTGTTGATCCCACGGTGCCAAGTCTGGACTCATTGCTGGGAGTCCTTTCTCACATCACCAGGGAGACTTTCACCCCTGGATGTCATGTCCCATGTAGTGGGGAGGGCAATGATTTTACCTGCAGGGTTGGGCTTAGAGAGACTGAGGCCACATATAAGCTACTATAGGTAGTCTAAGCTTCTTCACTACCTACATAAGCTTCACAACAGTAAACCTCATGATCAAGGGCATGGCCTATTGATTTGGGTGTCCCTACGTTTTGACACAATTAGGGGATGGCTTGATGGTAAGGTTTAATAGTTCCATAGTCTTTCTCCCCTCCCTCAGGGGACTTTGTCAATACTTTCTCATTATTTGCTTAATATACTTTAGATTGTTTCCAGGCATTACAATAATTACAATAATCTATACAAGATTAAAGGATGTCTTTCTTATTCTGTGCTTCCTGTGTTTCAGTTGTTCAAATGAACTATACAAATACGTTGAATTAGATTATGTACAACAGAAAATTTCAGTTCCAGATTAAATAAACCTTTCTTCCATTGATCTCAAAGAGTATGTGTGGTTCTAAAATATAGACACTGTCTTCCTTACCCCTATGTTCTGAATTACTTTAACCCCAATCTGTTTGGCTTCATTCTTATCCCTAAATATCAGGTTATGTATATAAAACAGCTTCTCAAAATCCAGAAATAATAATCACCATTCCAGACTTAATGTGTCTACACTAAAAGCTTACAATCTAGGCCCCTTTTTTCTTATAAGCATTTTCTAAAAGTGACCATAACATTTTTTCGTTTCTGGCTTATTTTGTCTCACCAAATGTCCCACATGTTCATTCACATCATTGCATGCCTCACGACATAGCTCCTTTCCATAGCAGCACAACCTTTGTCATAAGTATACAACACTGTTCACCAATCTCCTTCTCCATCAGTGCATCTTTCAGCCACCTGCATTCATCAGGCATCATGTATAATGCCCAAAGTCCACAGTCCATCAGCATTCTCAATTTTAGGTAATTTCATTTTTCCCAAGAGAAAGAAAACCAAGAAACACACCCTCGTCAAATAGGAAATCTAAACCTCCTCTTAACTCTTGTCCCTCACCCCATTATTTACCCCTGCTGTTGCTGTGGTAGTGCTGATGGTTTCCTTTTGAACATAACTCACAGGATGCAAAAGCAGTTTTTCCCCTGTACCCTGAACTTAAACACTCTTTATACAAGAATCATATCTTTGAAGTAATTCTTATGAGAGCTCATTCATATTTATAGTGTGAGTCAGTGGGACACATATGTCTATACAACCCTTTCAATACTGTTCATTTTCAATAGGTTAATATTAATTCAAGACCCACTAGAGAATCACCTTCACACCTATCTACTCATTTACATTGGAGTTCAACCTCATTAGCTAACAGTTCACCCATCTCTAGCTTCTATGTATCTCTAAGTCCCCTGTATTCTGTATTATGAGCCTCTGATTATACCTTTATGCTGGTCATAAAAGTGGAATCATACAGTAACTGTCATTTTAGGTCTGGCTAATTTCACTCAGCATCATATCCTCAAAGCTCATCCATCTTGTCATGTGCTTTAGGACATCATTTTGTCTTACTGCTGCATAATATTCTATCGTATGTATATACTACATTTTGTTGATCCACTCGTAAGTTGATGGGTATTTGGTTTGTTTCCATCTTTTGGCAATTGTGAATAATGCTGATATGAAGATCGGTGTGAAAACACCTGTTTGTGTCGTTGCTTTCAGCTCTTCTGGCTATCTACCAAGTAGTGCTATTGCTGAGTCATAGGGCAACTCAATATTTACTTTCCTAAGGAACCACGAAGCAGTCTTCCATAGTGGCTGCACCATTGTACATTCCCACCAGCAGTTCATAAGTGTCCCAGTTTCTCCACATCCTCTCCAACATTTATAGTTTCCTGTTTGTTTAATAGCGACCATTCTTATAGGTGTGAGGTGGTATCTCATTGTAGTCTTGATCTGCATTTCCCAAATAGCCAATGAAAATGAGCTTCTCTTCATATGCTTTTGAGCCATTTGTATTTGCTCTTCAGAGAAATGCCTATTCATATCTTCAGCCCATTTAATAATTGGATTCTTTGTTCTTTTGTTGTTGAATTGTATGAGTTTTTTGTATATACAGGAAATCAAACCTTTGTCTGGTATGTGAGTTCTAAATATTTTCTCCCATTGAGTTGTCTGCCTCTTCACCTTTTTGACAAAGTCTTTGGAGGTGCAGAAGCATTTGATTTTGAGGAGTTCCCATTTATCTATTTTTTCTTTTTTGCTTGTGCTTTGGGTAAAAAATTAAGGAAGCTACCTCCTATTACTAGGTCTTGAAGATGTTTCCCTACATTTTCTTCTAGAAGCTTTATGGTGCTAGTTCTTATATTTAGGTGTTTGATCCACTTTGAGCTAATTTTGTGTAGTGTGTGAGATAGGGGTCCTCTTTCATTATCTTGGCTATTGATATCCAGTTCTCCCATGCCCAATTATTGAAAAGAATATTTTGTCCCAGTTCAGAGGATTTGGGGGCCTTGTCAAAAATCAGTCGACCATAGATTTGGTGGCCTATTTCTGCACTCTCTATTTGATTCCATTGGTCAATGCTTCTGTCTCCGTGCCTGTACCATGCTGTTTTGACCACTGTGGTTTTATAATAGGAATTAAAGTCAGGGAATGTTAATCCTCCCCCTTCATCATTCTTTTTTTTAGGATGCTTTTAGCTATTCAGGGTCTCTTTCCCTTCCAATTGAATTTGGTAGTTAGGTTTTCCAAATCTTCAAAGTAGGTTGTTGTAATTTTGATTGGTACTGTGTTGAATCTGTAGATCAATTTGGGGAGAATTGACATCTTAACTATATTTAGCCTTCCTATCCATGAGCAGGGAATGTCTTTCCACCTATTTAGGTCTCCTTTGATTCCTTTTAGCAACGCTATGTAGTTTTCTGTGTATAAGCCCTTTACGTCCCTGGTTAAGTTCATTCCTAAGTATTTGATTCTTTTAGTTGCTATTTTGAATGGAGTGTTTTCCTTAACTGACTTTTTGGCTAGATCATTGCTTGTGTGTAGAAATGTTACTGATTTTTGCACATTAATTTTACATCCTGCCACCTTGCTGAATTTGTTTATTAGTTCAAGTAACTTTGCTGTAGATTTCTCAGGCTCTTCTAAGTATAGTATCCTATCATCTTAAAATAATGAGAGTTTTACTTCTTCCTTTCTAATTTGGATGCCTTTGTCCTGCCTGATTGCTCTGGCTAGAACTTCTAGCACAATGTTGAAGAACAGTGGTGATGGGGGCATCCTTGTCTTGTACCCGATCTTGGAGGGAAGGCTTTCAGTCTCTGTTCATTGAGTATGATGCTGGCTATCGGTTTTTCACATTGAGGTAGTTACCTTTGATTCCTATCTTTGAGTATTTTTGTCAGAAATGGATGCTGAATTTTCTCAAATGCTTTTTCAGCATCAATTGAGATAATCATGTGATTTTTCCTTTTTAATTTGTTGATCAATTACATTAATTGATTTTCTTGTGTTGAACCATCCTTGCGTTCTGCTTTAATCTTTGTTATTTCTCTTCTTCTATTTGCTTTGGGGTTAGTTTGCTGTTCTTTCTCAAGTTCCTCCAGGTTCGCTGTTAAATCCTCGATTTTTGCTTTCTTTTTTTAAATATAGGCATTTAAGTCAATAAATTTCCCTCTCAGCACAGGCTTTGCCACATCCCATAAGTTCTGCTAAGTTGTATTCTCATTTTCGTTCATCTCCAGATAGCTACTAATTTCTTTAGCAATTTGTTCTTTGACCACTGGTTGTTAAAAGTGTGTTATTTAATCTCCATATATTTGTGAATGTTCTCATTCTTTGGTGATTATTTAGATCCAGCTTCATTCCATTGTGATCAGAGAAAGTACTTTGAATAATTTCAATATTTTTAAGTTTATAAAGACCTGTTTTGTGCCCCAGCATGTGATCTATCCTGGAGAATCATTCCATGGGCACTAGAGAAGAATGTATAACTTTGCACTTTGGGGTGCAATGACCTATATATGTCTGTTAGGTCTAATTCATTTATGAAGTTATTTAACTTCTTTATTTCGTTGTTGATCTTCTGTCCAGTTGTTCTATCTATAGAGGAGAGTGGTGTATAGAAGTCTCCTACTATTATTGTTGAAACCTCTGTCGCTCCGTTCAGTTTTGCCAATGTCTGTCTCGTGTACTTTGGAGCTCCTTGATTGGGAGCATAAACATTTATGATTGTTATATCTTCTTGCTGAATTGACTCTTTAATTAGTAGATAGTGTCCTTCTTTGTCTCTTATGATGTCTTTACATTTAAAGTCTATTTTGTCCAATATTGGTATAGCTACTCCTGCTTTCTTTTGGTTACAACTTACGTGGAAAACCTTTTGCTATGTTTTCACTTTCAATCTATTTGTATCCTTGTGTCTAAGATGAGTCTTTTGTAGGCAGCATATAGCTGGATTGTGTTTCTTAATCCATTCTGCCAATTTGTATCTTTTAATTGGTAAATTTAATCTGTTAACATTCAAAGTTATTACTGAAAGGGCATTCTTGATTCCACCATCTTATCATTTTTATTTTATTTTTCAGATCTATATATTCTTTTCCCTCTTTCTCTTTGTATTCTTTAAATTACCCTTAATAGTATTCTTCAATATTGTGGCCTCCTCCAGACGTCCCTCTCCTGTGTTTTTTTTTTCAGCCAGCAGAACTCTTTTTAGTATTTTTTGTAGGGCCAGTCTCTTGTTGACAAATTCTTTCAGGACTTCTTTGTCTGTGAAAACTTTAATCTCTCCCTCAATTTTGAAGTACAATTTGGTTGGGAACAGAATTCTTGGCTGGAAGTCTTTCCCTTTCAGGATCTTGAATACCACTGCTTTCTCACCTCCAGGGTGCTAGTTGAGTAGTTTGAACTAAGTCTTATTTGATTTCCCTTGTATATAGTAGATTGTTTTTCTCTTGCTGCTTTCAGGATTTTCTGCTTCTCTTCAGCATTTGACAGACTGATTAGTATGTGCCTGGGGGAAGGCTTATTTGGATTTATTCTGTTTGGAATTCTTGGGCTTCTTTGATTGTATATTTATGTCCTTTGTGAGGGTTGGGAAGTTTTCCCCCATTACTTCCTCAACTACTCTCTGTGGCCCTTTACTCTTCTCTTCCCCTTCTGGGACACCAATAATTCTTATATTTGTGCACTTTGTTTTGTCTGTCATTTCCCTGACTTCCCATTCAATTTTTTGCCATTTGCTGTTTTGAGTCTTTGAATTCAATTATCCTGTCCTCTATATCACTTATTCTTTCATCTGTCTCTTTAAATCTGGTGTTGTGTGCCTCTAGTATGTTTTTCATTTGGCCAACAGTCTTTAATCTCTGTGATTTCTGCTATTTTTCTATTTATTCTTTCAAATTCCTCTTTGTGTTCTTCTGCTGTCTTCTTGATCTCCTTTATGTCATTTTCTATCCCACTTATTTCATTAAGTAGAGTTGCATGAACATCTTTGACGTTCCAACATCTGAGTCTCTTCCGGTATTTTAATTTTGTCATTAGGCGGGGCTGTATCTCTCTGCATTGTGATAGGCTTAGTGATCTTCTGCTGTCTTTGTCATATGTAGATATCTTGATTGAATTACTTTGGGAGTTGATTTCTTTCAGTAGTCTAAGGCCTTGTGTTTGCGGGATGGTTGTATATCAGGGAGCAGGGTACAGGGTGCCGCACTACAGTATGGTGATTTGTTTCAGGACAGGTATGGGTGCAGTTTGGGGATGTTATGCTGATGCTTGTGCATGTGGGCACCCAACAGCCAGTGAGGATGCAGCTGTGCAGGTGCACCAGTCTGGGGGACGTAACCCTGGTCTAAGGCATGGGGACCTTTGTGCACATGCATAGAGCTGTGGCAATAGGTTGGCATTATGCCTTTGTGGATTGGGGGCAGATGTGACCTGGCTGTGCAGGTCGACACTTTCTGAGATCTGGGAAGTGAGGCTGAGGGCTGTGTGCATGCGCATTCTAAGACTACTGTAACATGCAGTTCCCAGAGCTGAATATTGTGATTGGGGGCCCATGTGCATGAGTGGACCTGAGAGTGCCATAAACAGACACACTGAGCTCAGGGAGGTGGGATGAGACTGCGACACTATGGGCAGGGGGGTGGCGGGAGTAGCCTAGGTTTGGAGGTTAGTGCCTGCAACCTTTATGTGCTGGTAACAGCCTGCAGGGAACAGGGAGAGGGAGGCAGTGCTCAGGAGGGTTGCAGGAGAGGTGGGTTGGGCTGCACTTGGGGTGGGGGTGTGGGGCAGGTAAGTGCACTGGGGGCTGGTGGGGGGGTGCCTGGAACACAGGGAATGGAAGTGGGTGGGGGGTTCAGGTGCGTGGTGTGTGGGGTGAGTAGCCAGTCGTGGGGCTGTGCTGGTGAGGGTAGCATGTCCAAGGAGCATGGCCTGGCTTACTTCCTAGTCCCGTGTACCCATCCATGCACTCCCACGGGCCCCACTGTTCTGCACCTCCACGCCAGCCTCCAGCTTTCTGCCTTGCAGTTCCTCAGCCTCTGCAACCAGGGCTGCCCCATGTGGTGCAGAAGGCTCTCCCAGGTCAGCCGCACTCCCAAATTGCTGCCTCAGTCGCTCTCCTGTCCCTTCTCTAACTTTTCCATAGAACAGAGCTAATCTCAAGCTGCTCTAGTTGGCCATATTCCTGGAAGTTCTTGGTCTCCCTCATTTTTGAAGGACAGTTTTGGCAAATATAGAATTCTTAGTTGGGAGTTTTTCTCTTTCAGTATCTTAAATATATCATCCCATTGCCTTATCACCTCCATGGTTTCTACTGAGAGATTGTACTTATTCTTATCAAGCATTAATTGTATGTGATAGATCACTTTTCTCTTGCTGCCTTCAGAATTCTCTCCTTGTCTTTGACATTTGACAATCTGGCTAGTAAGTGTCTTGGCATAGGTCTATTTGGATCTATTCTGTTTGGGGTATGTTTTACTTCTGAGACCTGTAACTTTATGTCCTTCATAAGAGTTGGAAATTTTCATTGACTGTTTCCTCCATTATTCTTTCTACCTCTTTGCCCTTATCTTTTCCTTCTCAAACCCCCAGAATATATATATTCTTGTCCTTCATGCTGTCATTCAGTTCCCTGAGACCCTGCTCAAATTTTTTATTTTTCCCCATCTGTACTTGTGTGTAGAATTTCAGATGTCCTGTCTTCTAGTTCACTAATCCTTTCTTCTGCCTCTTTAAATCGGCTGTTGTATATTTCTATTTTGTTTTTTGTCACTTCTATTATGCCTTTCATTCCCATAAGTCCTGCCGTATGTTTTTCAAGCTTTAGCGTTCTTTTGTATGGAACCCTGTTTCTTCATTATATCCTTCATACTTTTTCCATATTTTCATTCAGTTCATTTGAATTGATCTAGAAGGTCTGAATCATCTTCTACATGTCTAGTGTTTAGCATCATTAATTAATTGTTTCTATTCCTGTATCTCAGTTGAAGTGTTAGTTTGTTCCTTGGGTTGGGCCATATCTTCATTCTTCCTGGTATAAGTTGTGTTTTTTTGCTGATGTTGAGGCATTTGGTTTTCTTACTTAGTTTATTCTAGAGGTCATTTTATCTCTTTGGCCTAGGGTTGTCCTGCTGGTTGCATTTGTTCCCTATATTTTCATGTTTTTCACTGGTCAGTTGTCAGATTTATTTCCAGTCTTCCCCCAAAACCAGACACCTAAAGCAGCCTGCCTCAGAAATGGAAGTAGGCAATGGGCACCACTACAATGTCTCTGATTGTGGGTAAAATGAGTCCATTATCTACCCTTGGTGCTCTGTTTTTCACCATCATGCAAGACCTGTTTTTGTTTTAAGGCATTGCATTAACAGTTGGGTCATCTGTGTTTCTCAGACAAAACAGGGGTGGGTTCCCAGGCAGTGATCTAGACCCTCTCCAATCAGTCTGAAACACTTTTCTGTGTAGTCATTGAAAAACCCCTTCAACTCTATTGCAGTTTCTTTTCTTTCCAGCAAATGTCAATGTTTGATAACTTAATCTTCCTCAGTGCACTGGTTGTGTTTCTCCATATCTGGCTGAAACTGCAGGTTTCCTGTGCCCTCTCTTTGACAACCAAAATATGGCCTAATATGAGTTTATTTGTGGCAGGGTGCACCCCAGCTGTCTCAGTCTTTATCTTTCCCCTAGGCAAGGATCAGGTCTCTCACTGCCAGTTCTCAGAAGGGTGGAGGCAGGACTTTCAGACCCAGGGCTAGAGACACAGCTTCTGTCCATGTTTCTTCAGATTCTCTGTCTCTCATTGAACTTGGCCTTGAAATGCTTTCCCCTGTCCGCTATGTCTCCAAAAGGTGAGGGTCTGTCCCACTGCTGTGAGAGAATACGTTTCTTTGTCCCCATTCAGAGGGAATGCTGTTCCTCTACCTATCTTGTGCTATGAGACTGAGGGAGGGGGAGGGGAGAGGACTGGCTGGTCTGAGACAGACATTTCTTACCTGCTCTTCTTCTACTTCTTCATTTGAGGATTTGTAGGGTCCCTCTGCAGTCCATATCCTTCTCCAGATTTCTGAGTACTGCAGAATGGTTCTTTTTTAATGCTGAACCTCCCAGGGCAGGCACTGGGAATCGAACCTGGGTCCTCTGGCACCACAGGCAAGCATTCCTGCCTGCTGAGCCACCATGGCCCGCCCACCCCAGGAGAAATTTTGAGTAGATGTTTGCAGCACCATGTCTATGCCATTACTCAAATTCTCCCTGTGTATGCTCTTCTGACTATATGATTTCAATTGTCCTGTCTTCTAGTTCACTTATTTTTTCTGACTCTTCATATCTGCTGTTGAATGCCTCTAGTGTACTTTTATTTCCATTATTGTGTTTTTCTTCCCCATAACTTCCGTGATGCTCTTTTTAAACTTTCTAATTCTTCTTTTATTTCACTCATTGTCTTCTTATTCTCCTTTAAAGCTATATCCAAATTTAGCTTATTTATATCCATATTTTCCTTTAGCTCCTGTCTTTGATTAGTTGTTCCACTCTGTGTTTTTTCCTGAAGTTTTAATTTTTCCCTTGACTGAGCCACCTCTTCCTGTTTTTTGTTTGGCCTGTATGGGCATTATATTGTCTTGATTTGCTAATTCTAGATGTCAGTTTCTCTCTCTTGCCTAGGGTTTTAGTGTAGGTTGGTTTACAGTACTGGATCTTTCCTGCATTACCATGCTTCAGTGTCTCTTTTTTTTTGGCAAATTTTCTGCTTCTGGCAACTTACACTTTAGGGGATTCTGATCTATGGAAGCAGGTAGAGTCAGTATTTGAAAACATCGTATTTTTTCATTTAAGTACACCAGCAATTCGGAACCAGGCCGAGAGTGTGATAAGCTCACCAATAGTTCTACCATAGGTCACTCTGATAGCTGGCAGACCACTCTGTCTGCATGTGCCATGCCAAGTGCTAGATCCCTGCCTTGGACTATGGGGCCCAGGCCCCCTTTTCTGAATGAGTGTGGGACTCAAGTTGCTGTTGTAGATGGCTTTGTGGTCAGCAACAGCAGCAGGAGGTGCCTGGGCCACAGTACTGCTGCTGTGCAGCTGGCAAACCATAGAGAGGGAAGTCAGGACTGGCAGGTCTGCACTGCTATTCTATTTATTTTCTCTACCTCTGGTTTGGCCTTTCTCGAGTCTCTATTGTCCTCCAGAGTTCCAAGCAAATTGAACCTGCCCTTTCATTTAACAGTCTCCAACGGAAAATATTTCCAGGGATATTTTACACCAACACCTTAATGAGGTTTCGAATTTACTTTTGTAAAAAGGCACAGATTTGAACAGATTCAAGGTTTGATGCATTTGAAATGTTAGCAGCAAAATCGATTTTTTACTAGTGACATAATTTTTCTTTCAGAGAATTTTATCCAAGGCTTACAGCTCTAGGAAACTACGGGTGGGGTGCAATCCTCTTACCCTAGCTCCACATTCCAGGAAAAGCCCCTTCATCTAAGTCCTTTCATCGTTCTTCCCTTAGAGGAGAGAAGGAGGTGATCATCTATGTATTAGTTTGTTAAGCTGCCAGAATGCAATATATCAGAAATAAAATGGCTTTGAAAAGAAAATTTAATAAGTTACAAGTTTACAGTTCTAAAGGCTGAGAAAATGTGCAAACTAAGACACCAATAGGAGGTTACCTTCACTTAAGAAAGACTGATGAGATCTGGAACACCTGTCAGCTGGGAAGGCACATGGCCGGTGTCTGCTGGTCCCTTGCTCCTGGGCTTCATTGCTTTCAGCCTCGGTTCCTGTGAGGATTCCTCACTTTGCTACTCTGGGGCTGGCTTTCACCTCTTGATTTCCCTTGGCTCTGTCGAGGTTCTGACCTGCTTAACATCTTGTGGAATGGCACATGGTGATGTCTGCATGCCTCCAAGCAGCTCTGAACATCCGTGTCTCTGTTCTGAGTTCTCTCCAAAATGTTTCCTCTATTAAAGGACTCCAGTAAACTAATCAAGACCCACCTTGAATGCACAGAGTCACATCTTCATGTAATCAAATAGTCACACCCACATTTGGGCATGCCACATCTCTGTGGAGATAATCTAATGAAAAGCTACCACCCAGCCGTACTGAATGAGGATTAAAAGAAGCAGTTGCTCCCGCAAGAGTGATTCAGGATTAGAACATGGCTTTTCTGGGACATAATATTTTCAAACCAGCACAGTCTAGATTAAGTACCCTGTGATCAGTACTACTGTGCATTAGCAGGTGAAATCCACGCATGTAGGACATATTCACGCCCCTCTCTTCTATGCGGAGAGGTAAACTAAGCCAGTTCTCACTTGTGAAGGCTGGATTCTTCCATGATATTCTATCTTTGTTTCTTCTCACTGGATATTTTGGATACTGCCATCTATGCATGTTAAGGGTCAATTTGTGGTAAGGTGTGGAAGTAGAGGGGAAGAGAGACCTGGCTTCATTCCCAAGTCTAAGCCTCTGCTTCAACCCCAATTGGCCAGGGGGCTCTGCATTGAAGGATACTGGGAAGTGGCCCAGTGAATGATAAACCAGTCCTTTGTGTGTATGTCTCCCTTAGGAAA
Source organism: Tamandua tetradactyla (assembly GCF_023851605.1). Classification (NCBI taxonomy): domain Eukaryota; kingdom Metazoa; phylum Chordata; class Mammalia; order Pilosa; family Myrmecophagidae; genus Tamandua; species Tamandua tetradactyla. Next base: position 117,805,597 of record NC_135353.1, read on the forward strand.
GTACTGGGAGGGGATAGAATGGCTGTATAGGATAGAAGTGGTGCATTCTTATGTCCCCTGGACAAATACTAGCTTCATACTATCAGATTCTTACCAGTTACCCCATGCATTCAGGTGTCTTTAACTCTACTGTAGATGGAGTACACATCCACAGAAATATCATAATCCACATTCAAATGTCACATGTTCCTATTCAAATAGACATGTCTTCATCCAGACGTCAGCCCTTGATCTTTGCAGGCCTGGTTGGTAGACTCCCTGCATGACAAGATAAGATAAATTTCTGCAGTTCTTAACAGCTCCAACCATTCAGAGGCACCATTTTCTCCCTGCTGTCCTTTTTGTTTTTTCTCCATTCATTCTTTGGAGGGCTCTATCCTACTCAGTCTTCATGGCATTTGCTCTCATTTTCTGGATTCATATCAGATTGTCATAAATGTACTTCTGCTCTCCTAGGGATTATGCTAATACACAAGTCAGTCTGAATGTCTGTTGATGGCAGGACCAATCGAGATCTCCTGAATTCCTGTGATTCTCTCACACATATCTTGTCCCTCAAGAGGTCATGTACCATTCTCTGGTACCATGAAGTCAATTTTCTAGTTCTTAAAAATGGTTCTCCAAATAATCAGGCTGACCACATTTAAGTCTCATTTTACCTCTCAGAAGATTAACCTTGACATTTAGATCATCCAGACTGGCAACCACATCCTAGGCTGACTCTCTAGCTTCTGCTAGAATGTTCCATGGGCACTAGAGAAGAACGTATAACCTTGCACTTTGGGGTGCAATGACCTATATATGTCTGTTAGGTCTAATTCACTTATGAAGTTATTTAACTTCTTTATTTCCTTGTTGCTCTTCTGTCCAGTTGTTCTATCTATAGAGGAGAGTGGTGTATAGGAGTTCATAGTATCATCTTATGATTTCTGAATGGAGCGACAGAGGTTTCAACAATAATAATGAGATACTTCTGATCATCTTCATTATTGCTTGCCTTTTATACAATGTTATTTTATGCCCCTCACATTGTACAATTGCTTTGAAATAAGCACTACATATAACTAATGTCATTTTGAGAAATGTATTTCAGCAATCATTAAATTGTATATTCAAAAATTTCTCCTTTCTTGAAAGGTATCCTAGTTGTCTTGCAGCATCACTACCACTTAGAAATATGCATTTTATTGTACAAAAATCTCACATGTGCAGGCCCATGGGATAATATAAGAATAGCCAAAATAGAATGAGATAATTTTCCCTTTGGCGATCAGTTTCTACATATACCTCCAAGTGAGCAGGTGGATTAATCTTTGTATTCTTTTCTAAACTGCCTGTTCTATAACTGTTTCTCCACAATCGGAAAATCAATTCTCTGTTCCCATAGGTTCTTGGCACGCCTACATTCCTCTTGTGTCCCCAAATAAATCCACTAGCAGAATCATATCCATATCACATGGTGCCGTCACTCAATTTGGACCCTTGGGGAACGGTCATAAACTCAGCACTCTCAAATGCATGCTCAAGAAAGAAGAGTGGAAGACCTTATGGCAAAGCTAAGATTGCTGTAGTAAAATGATTTTAGTATGGAAAGCAATTTTCCATTTCAATTCATGTGTATTCAGTATCAGACTGTGTTGAAAATACTGGTGTGCTGCTTTGAAGGTATTACGTACCCCCCAGAAAAGCCGTGTTTTAATCCTAATCCAAGGTGTGGAAGCAGCCGTTTCTTTTAATCCCTATTCAGTACTGTAGGTTGGAAACTGGATTTGGTCATCTCCACTGAGATGTGACTCATGCAATTGTGGGTTTTAACCTTGGATTAGAGGGAGATGTGACTCCACCCATTCCAGATGGGTCCTGGTCACTGCATCTTTTAAAAGAGGAAAACTGTTGGAGAGAGTCAGAAATGACAGAAACAACAGAGACCTCGGAACTGACAGAGAGAGAGCCTAAAGAAACGACAAGGCCTAGGAGAAACAACAGAAGCCTCAGAGCCTAAAGAAACTTCACAGCAGAGCTGACAAAGATGCAAACACGTGGAGGATGGAGACACAGATATTTGGAGATGCTTGGAGCTCAGCCAACGACATTGCCATGAGATGTTAAGCAAGCCAGATATTCCAAGAGATGAAAGCCAGCCCTGGAGAATCAAAGTGAGGAACAGAGGCTGAAAGCAATGGAGTCCAGGGCGATGGACCAGTGTCCCCTCCCAGCTGACCAGGGGTGTTGCAGACACATCGGCCTTCCTTGAATTAAGATATCTTTCACTGGATGCCTTGGTTTGGACATTTCCACAGGCTTAGAACTGTAAACTTGTAACTTATTAAATTCCCCCTTTTAAAAAGCCATTCCCATTCTGGTATATCACATTCTAGCACCTTAGACACGAAACACAATTGGTTCATGATGAATTATAAGATACTATTTGACAAATATTAAAATCGTATTGCAGTTTTATTTAACATTTACCTTAGTGTTTAATGATCATACTTGATAATATTTATTTGTGCCAGGTGACTGATGTTTTCGTGGCTCCTATATGACATTTCAATATTTAGTAGATTTATTTTTATCTTATGAATTAAAAATACCTTCGTGAAGATTTTGCTAACAAAGATGATTAGAAACTTTCCCAGTGTCTCAAAAGGGATAGATACTTCAATGTAAAATAGTCAATGGATTCCTAAGAGGAATTTTTCAATGATGACAAATGCAGCAGTTTATGCTCTTCATTCCTATAGTATTGCCAGTATGAACTTTTAAAAATAACACACCTGTTAATATTCTTTCACATGTAGGATGCAGTCAAAACTATTGGCATGTGGCCTATAAGGACATTTTTAGCAGGCCCATCTCTCCCATCTTCCCTAGTTCCCCCACCTCTTACCTGGCACCCATCATAATGCAGAACTCGGTCTTTTTCCATGTTACTGATGAATTCCCCCATAATAGCCCTGGGCTGTGACTTAGTTTTGGTGACTTTGCTCTATTTTCCTTGTAGCTACTATAATTTGGTGCTTGCCTGTCCTAAATTGTCAGTGCTCCTTGGTTGTTGGCGCTGGGACCTGCTCTTGGGTCAGGAAGGAAAAGCACGCCTCTGACTCAGCGATGCTGCCCTGGGCAGTGCTGGGAACTAAGCAATAGGGCTTTTCCTTACTTCCATGTGCAGACTAGTTCCACAGAAACGTACCTCTGGTATCTCAACATGCTCACCTTGGGAAAATTGGACATATCTCAGCATTCCAATCATGGAGGAGTTTATCAGGAATTTCACAAGCCGAAAGCCTCATGGTACGGTCCTTCCGTTCTTTTGTAAATTGCCCCTGGTGTTGGGTCATTAGTGTTGTGTAATCTTTTGTGCATTCATGGAGCTCCTCAATACATTGGGGAAGGTGTTAGGTTACAAAAGCATAAACAAGAATGTCAGGGTATCGGGCAGGTGACTAAAATTCCTGCAGAACTACGTCTGTGATGGGTGAAAGATGAGTCCATCATCCTTTATCTCTCTCCGTGTTCCTTGCTTCCTGGATGACATAAGATATTCATTTATCTTCTAACCCAGAGCAGCAGAGGTGCTGGTGTTGTTTCAGGAATGCTAGAGCCCTTTTCCTAGGTCTGTACTTCTGAATCTAAAAACCACTAATGCTTGAGTTTTTAATCCCCAGCACCAGGGCACGAAAACATGAAAGAGGAACCTAAGCCCTAAGCTAGAGCTAGTGCAGGATTTTTAACAACACTTCCCAAACAATACTATTTTCTTTCTAAATTGTTTTCAAAGTAGAGAGAATTCTGTTATGTTTCCTTGGGTTTCTGATATCAATGTGAGAAATCTAACTCACCAAATCAACCAAGTAAGGTTACAATAAGTCAGAAATGTTTGTGTGGAGGTGGAGGTGGGCAATGTGACCCTACATCCAGGTTGGGGGTCAGCTCGTGGCTGAACCTCCCGCCCACCCCATTCTGAGGTCGGTGGTCTTTGGTGCAACAAAAGTCTTATCAACCTCCAATAGGCCCCCTGAGGTGCTTCGTTTTTCATGGTCATCCCTTGCATGGCAGACCCTGGTCAGGCAGAGGGGTAAATTGGTTCTCAGTTGATTGACTTTGTAGAATGTGTGGGGAACTTCCCAACATGGGCAGAGGAACAGTTTGGAATATTAACTGACTTTTTCTTCCCTACTTCCTAGTACACTTCTACATTCCCACGATATAATCAGTCAGTCAGCCAGTCATTTGCTCCCTCAGGGAAAGCAGAAAAGATAGGAATCCTCACCCTCGCTCAGATTAAATGGTTGTCTATGTGCCAATGAAGCCTCAGTCTGGCCCCCTCTTTCCTCCATCCCAGTGTATGGCCTCAAAGCTACTTCCTCTAGACCAGAGAGTAAATGCTCTTTCCTGAGAGATTGAGGACCAATTTTCAGATCTGGTACTGTTTCTGAAGGAATCTGTGTTCTGCAAAAAACAACAAGAAATGTCACGATTCTTGTTGGAGATTAAATGCTTGCGTCTCAACAGAATGGCAACTGAGATTTAGAAAACTATTTATACCTGCCAGAGCTATAACAGGTTAACTGGACCCTGACATGTCCTTTCAGTATAAACAACTATAAAAATGCACATAAGGCAGTGCAATGGTGGCTCAGTGGCAGAATTCTCGCCTGCCATCCCGGAGATCCAGGTTCGATTCCCGGAGCCTGCCCATGCAAAAAAAAAAAAAAAAGTGCACAGAAGTCATTAGGAGACTGTTGTTGGAGACTGGACAACAAGCAGTACAGAGCTGTGATCTTTAAGAGAAGAAGATCACGTGAGATGAAACTTATGTTTGTCCCAGCACTCTGCCTAGGGATTTGTTCCAGACTGTAGCACAGGGACGTAGAGCCCAAACAGAGTACAGCAATCTCACTAAGTCGAGGAGACAAAGATCAGGGTTTGTAGCTGCTACAATAACTGAAATTCACCCGTCCTATCTGAAGAGGAGGCGCAGATTTCATCCTGGGAAACTTTGAGAAGCCCATAACAGAGCATTTCTGTGGGGCTCAGACTGTTGAGAAGCTTGGGCATAAAATTCAGACCACTGAAAGGCGGGGCACTAAGAATACGAACCATGTCCATAAGTATATGCCATATCCTAGAACTAAGTTCAAAACTGATAAATATCCACCCTAACAAAGACAAAAACAAGCCTGATAGGACCAACAGGACCAACAGTAATGTATTTAACTGCTTGCCAAAACAAAACCGAACACTGTTTTGTGGAAGATGACAAAATCCAAATTTTAAACAGTGCATCATTCACAATGCACTGCACAAAATTAAAGGAAAAAAATTTCTAAGCAGGCCAAGAAGCAGGGAGTGTGAACTAGAATCCACAAAATTACCAATTAATAGAAAATGACTTCAAGATGTCGAAACTGTTGGAATTAGTACAAGAGTTAAAGAAAAATATGTCCAAGTTTCCCCTCATCCTCCACCCTCACCACAGCTAACATCACAGATCTCTGTGAATTAAAGTGGTTTGTTTAATAACTTGTTTAAGCTCACACAGACAGTGGTGGAGCCAAGATTTGAACCCAGGGAACTTTTTCCATTGCACAGGTATTAGTGACAATTTTGACTGACAAACTTCTTCTATATTTAGGAGTTTGAAAATAGATTCCTCATTTTGCATGATATAAAATGAAATGATAACAGATTAAAAATTATTTTAGTTCAGATATTTTGTAAAGTTCCTCAATGGGGGGGGTGACAGAATGGAAATGAGATTTAGGGAACCCCCCCCACCATGTACTGACATTGGTATCTATCCTTCTGCCCCTACTTCTGTGGCTGGAATGGAAATGTGGAATTTGGACTCTTTCCTGCTGAAGCAGTTCTTAGGCTTTCCGATATGAAGAATCTTCGCCTCAAATGGCTGGCATGACCTGGCACAGATGGGCACTGTGTCCCTGCATCACCCCATGTTTGTACTTGAACCCAGGTCTGTCTCCAGAATCCTTGTCCTTAATGACTCTGCCAGTGTTTCCTGAACTTCAGGAATCATCTGTGTGCCATCTTTACTCTTTTAGCCATATTCAAGCATGGTAAATAATATTACCTATTTTCTCCAATCTATTTAAATACCTCATTTGCATTTATTATAACTCTGGTAAGGCTTTTAGTTTATCAGTCTCACGTGATAGTCTCATCTTTGTGTTTGGAAGGCCTAATCATTTTTCTTTAAATTAAATCATTTCACATCAATAACTGAATGTGAAAATGAGACTTTATATCTCTAGCATACGTGAAAAGCCAGAATCATTGCCATGTTGGCAAATGACCATAAAAGCATATTCAAGTGAAGCAAAAAAGCATTGTTTAAACAATTATTGCATGTGTATTGAGACTTTTAAATGGCTTGTTCAAATATACCACCCGAGTTCATTTTGTGTGCCATCTGAGTGTACTTTGGGAGGTTTTAGCAATGTGAGGCAGACTCCTATAGCCCGATTCCTTCTGAACATATTGACAGGATTTAATTTCTAGAACTACAATGCTGGGAATAACAGTCACTATATCAAAGTCACAGCTTGGCGTACTGACTACTGATTGTCACTGGTGTAGTGACCATGATTGTCCTGACTGAGTGGCAAATGGACTTCCCTGTGGAGAGCCGCCTCCCGGGTCAGGCCTAGTGGACACGCCGCAGCCTGCTCTAGAGTTCCCCCCGCCCATCGAGTGAGCCAAGATGGCGCCCGCATCCTGCTTCCGCGTATGACGCACACACCCGCCAACCGCATCTACCAATCACCCCTGTATACGTGGTGTTAGCCTATTGGATTTTGATTATGCATATAAGGCGTTACCCGGACGGGGTAAGCGGAGACGACCCACAGGGAGCCGTACCTGACGGCCGCATAGAGGTTGTTCCCCCGCGGGGTATCTTGTCCCGCGTGGAACCTGTAACAGAGAATGCAAGCTTAACTCCAGTAAAGGTCTGTGCTCACAACCGTTGCGTGCCTCGAACCCGTGTTTGTCACTTAAGTTGGTTTGCCTGCGTCTGTCTCTTTCTCCCCTCCTGTTCCCTTCGCCGGCCGGGGATCAGAAGCCGAACGAGACGGCTGCCGACACTTCCCCACATACTCTTAGGGTAACTGTGCTTTTTAAAAAAAACTATGATAACCAGTTTGTGAAAGTTTTCCGTACCACTCCAGGTTAACGAATTCAAAGTGGCCTTGACTGAGTCCATGTTTAATCTCCTCTATATCCTCAGCGCTTTGGACATCCTTTGGAGAACAGAAAGTTCTCAGTAAATGTTTGTCAAATAAGTTCTCATGGGTCTTTGAAAATTCTATTCCTTCTTCCTGGAATGTCATTACCGTAGACTTGACGACTGATAAACATGAATTCATCCATGCAAACCTGGTGCAGATGCTCCTGACTTCCTCAGGAAGTTATTTGTTCCTTCCTCTCTGTTCCCAATAGATATTTCCCATGCCTTTTATCATAGGTACTGTGAAGTTGGTTTGAGACCTGATTCTCCAATTAGACTCTGAGCTTTTCAATAGCAATGACTACTTCTGGTTTATCTTTGTAAAAGTTCATTAGCTTTTATAGCTATTGAGTGACATCATGTGATGGTCTTCATTTCCAAAACTGATTGTGAGTTCTGTGTTATAAGGGAGCAAGATCATCCATTCTTCCAAGCCACACAACTCTTCAGTCACTAAACATGCTCTTATACACACACCAACCCTTCTACCATCTCTTGGTTCTTGAGATTGCCAAAGTGTTGAAGTTTCAGTTAAGCCTCTTTCTTCCCCAGGTTGCAATCTCTGGACCCAAGAACTTTATATTTACCTTAAGATCAAGGACACTGTGTTTGTTTGTTTGGCAGGGAGAATGAACAGACTTTTCAGCTCTGGCGTTGTTTAAATCAAACTGAGTTCCACGAAAAATATTTGGATTCAGAAATAATCTTGTCGACCGCTTATCAAATCTATTTTGGACAAATAGATTTGTAAATGAAGTTTTCCAAAATATCTTCGAGTACATTGTGGTAAATGTAAATGTGGAAGGAGACAGCTTGGGTAGGAAGAGAAAGGGTGCTTCTGGGATAATTTGTTGGGATAAAAGTCATGAAAGATGATATTTGACCCCCAAATATTCTTCATTCCACCCCAAGCAGGTGCCTCCATCCCACCCCCACCCAAGGTAAAGAAAACCTGTCAAGCCCAGCCCATCAACAACCCAAATTGTCCTTACAGCTCACAAAAGTTAAGTAACTTGCTCAGCCTAATTTAGCCAATAAGGGATGATTTCATTGACCAAAAAATTTAAACGATTCTCCACCACACCAGCATTTTCTGATTCATAAATCCTTTTCATGGGAATGTGTTTGGAAAATGTTCATTTTTAAGTAGCCAGTAAGACATTCAAGTAGAAATGTTCGGGAAGCAGTTGGATTAATTGGTCTAGAGCTCTTGCAAGAATTCAGGATTGGAGATACAAGTTTGGAAGCCATCAGTATATTAATGTTTCAATTTATTTCTGAGTTTGGTCACATCTCACCAAGGACTGCAAGCAGAGAAGCTGTGAAGAGAAACAGACAGCTGGCAAAGGAGGTTGCTATGCAACAGATGCGAAATCTAAACAGAATTGATTTGGCTCTGTGGATCAAATGTTGTGGCCCCAGCAAAGAGCTTCTTTAAGTGGAAAAACTGAGACAGAGAGAGAGAGACAGACAGAAAGAGATAAGAATGGGGAAAAAAAAAACAGAAGCATTGGCCCTTGGCTTGGAAAAGTACAGGTACACTGTTAAATCAGAACCCATCACAGTCATATGTCATTCTGTCACTTAAGCAAACAAGAACAAATCAAACAAACACTTCCTATGTCATCCTCAAAGCACAGTATCATATGGGCCTTGGCTAAGACTGCCAAAAAAAAAAAGAGGAATATATTTTTTTTACTATTTTGTGGAAGTAGAATTGAATAGAAAAGTAGTAAAAATAATTTTCAATGTCATGATACATGCTAAAAAATTGCCTACCTAAAATATTTTATTGGTTTACATTTCCAACAGTAGTGCATCAACATTTTCTTTTACCACCTCTTTACCAAAACTGGGTATTATCTCTCCTTTTGTTTTTGCTTGGGCAGGCTCCGGGAATCGAACCGGTGTCTTGGGCATGGCAGGCGAGAACTCTGCCTGCTGAGCCACCATGGCCCGACTGCATTATCTCTCTTTAAATGTTGTTAATTTGATGTAATCCTCCTTTGTAAAGGAAGAATTGTTCATCCTCTCCACTATTCAACCCACTCACCTCCATGCACAAAGTAATGTGAGACTCTGAAGAATATAGTGAAGTTGTCAACGTGACAAAAATTTCATTTCACTTTTCAAAAGGTTTCTTTTTTTTTCAGAGAGTGTGTGCATTTTTAATTTAAATAGATGCAGGTGGGTAAAACTTCATTAATAAATTAAACAATTTTTGACTCAATCACCTTAATGCTAGAAGAAAGTGTCAGATATTGTGATTTTTCTTTGATGCTTACATTGCCTTTAAAATTGCAGAAGCAATGCATGCACCTAGTAAAATGTAATCAAGGGGTGCACGGTGGTTCAGTGGTAGAATGTTCATCTTTCCTGTGGGAGACCCGGTTTCGAGTCCCGCACCATGCACCCCCCCCCCCAAAGTAATCAATGCCCTTTTTTTTTAAAAAAGTACAAGTTCCTTCCCCTCCCATTCCATTCCCTTTTCCCAATTGTGAACATTTAGTATTATATACTTCCAGAACGTTTGCCTTGCATTTACAAATACGCACGTACACACAGTTTTTTCTTTGTACATAAATGTAACATAGATAGATGAACTAGAAATATAGATATAAAACTTGTTGTAATACTCCATTTTATTCTAATTTATTCATCTATTTATCAAATACACACAGTTTTTTCTTTGTACATAAATGTAACATAGATAGATAGACTAGAGATATAGATATAAAACTTGATTTCCCACTTGTTTTGGAGTTTGGAAAGGTTTGGAGCCATTTGGAGTTGACAGACATTTAGTCAAAAGGTTTCCTAATATAGAAAAATAAGACATTTTACTGATTTTCTAACCTTCATGTGTACCACATCTATGAGTTCTGAGTAATAGTTTCTCTCTTAGATTAAGCAACCAGAGTCCCTACCCTGGCTTCGGTGTAGCTTTGCCCCTCACAATGGGATAAGGAATCTGGGGGCTGAGAGGAATGCCCACCTGGAACCCTTGCAATCCCTCCCACCACCACCCCCCGCTTGTAGACCATATTCCAGTTACCTGGTACCCTGAAATTCCCAGCCCAAATGATCCCAGGCCTATTGTCAAGGCCTTTTTTTTCCTTTTTTTAGGTCTGTCCTTCTGAGGGTAAATCATAATGTAACTGAGTGGTGGCCAAGAACAGCTCTTTATGTTGGAAGGGGGGAGTGTGAATATATATTGGACTTTCAGGGCTTGGGTGTCTAAATAATGGAGAGAAAAGGAACTATGAACCAGGGACCTCCAGTTTACCTCTTGCCTTGTACAGTATAAATACTAGGAACAGACTTGTTGGGTCACATCAAAATTAATATACACATAAATATAGCTAGTTGGGGGGGGTGCTATATCTACCTGTGATTTTTTTTCTTTAATTGCTTGTTTTATTAGATAAACTTGATATTTGCATCCTTGAGTTGTGCCCAGAACCAAGCAGCCTAGATTCAAATGACCATTTCTCAGAGTCCAAATTATACTGACAACTCATTTTTGACAAAAGCATAGTAGTAATGATAATATTCATATTGTTCCTATAATGTATCAAATATTTTACGTATTGATCATCTGACACATTATTTCTTACACCATCCTTTGAAGTGAGTCCTATTATCTTGACAGAAAATAAAGTGAGGCACAAACTTGGGAAGTTCAGTGCCCAAGGTGGTCACTGCTGGAGACGGTTGCAGAGCCAGGTGGCCTGGTCTCCTCGGGCCATAGTTCTGAGCCATTGATACTGTGTAATTGACCAGAAAAAGGGACAAAGGAGGGGAATGATGGGTGGAATTGTCTGTGATCCCAAGTCTCTCCTTCCAATTTGTACCTAGGAAGAGAAGGGACATTAATGAGCAGGAAGCTTTCTACCAAGAGCTTTTTAAGGTGCCTTAGGAGATCAAAGGGACTGAGCCTGATGGCCCCTCAGAATGATCTACCTGAGCTGGTGAGCCTCATGCCCACCGTGGGTTGTGAGGGCAGCAGAGGGATCACCAGACAGTCTGGGCCCCCTGGAAGCCAGATTAAGACCAGACAGGAGGCTGGTGGAGCAGCGGGGGAGGGTAAATGGCACTCTGACCTGACACCTTCCATTTATGTCACTGGAATCATTCCTCTTCCTTGGGGGCAAATAGACAGTGATGATTCTGTCAGCTCTTTGTAATACTCACTGGCAAATGTGATTTGAATGGTTGGAGACATTTCATGAAATGAAACCTCCTTGCTGGACATTTACACCAATATCTTGGTTTGCTTTTTTTTAACTATTTTGCTCATCGTCATAGCTTTTAAGTGGGCTATTAAGTCAGACAGATGTGGGCAGAGAGCCTGGTTCTGCCCCTGGGTACGTGCCATGATCATCTCCACCTGCTCATTTGTAAACTGGGGTTGACATCAGCGCCTGGCTTGCAGGCTGCTCTCACACTTTCTACTGATGTTAAAGCGATATAATAGACGTGAGATAAAAATCTTGGCAGATAGTGTGCCCTTGTCCTGTCTTCTTCCTATGCAATAAGGACAATATTGATACAATGTTTAACTTATTAGCAATCAGAAAAAAATGAAAAGAAGGCACATCATCATCATAATAATCAATACATTGCATTTCATATATGGTAGCGGTGACCTGTTGTGCCTATGGAAGTAGAAATTGATATGGACTCTCACTACAGAATTGTGACAAAATATATTCGTTGCCCTTGAAAGTGCTTATCCTTTGACCAGGAAATTTCACCTTTAGGAATGTAGCCTACGGAAGTAATGAAGGGTGTTTTAGCTACAAGGATGTTCCTGGTTGCATTGTTTTATAAATTTGTTTATGAAAACGTGCTCTGGCAGCACTGTGGTAGCTAGCTGAGGGAGGTAGAGGGCCATATCTACCTGTGATTTTAACAGCTGCAATAAAAAGACATCAAATATATATCTTCTCCACACTACTCGTCCTATAATTCAATGTGTAGAGCGTTAGTTTTATTTATATTATTTTATTTAAGTTAGATGTATACTGGAAATTTTTGCTTTTGCTGAGAGCAAAATTTCTGCTAGACACACTTTCCATCTCTGAAAGTTTTCATGTCAAGACATTTTTTTTTCCATTCGATATTTTCAGTAGATATGTTCATTTGGTTCTCCCAACCTCCATTTCATCCTCTTTCTAGTATGTCTTCCTGAAGATTCTCTTGCAGCAGATTTATTGTTGGAAATTAGATTTTCCCAGTGAAATAGAGTCACACAATATTTAAAGGAATAAGTTGGTTGTAGATCATCTTATTGAAGCTTTTGTTTGCCATCTGCTCAAAAGGAAGGTTATGAATATGGTAATATATAGTCTTTAGCTTTTGGGGTGTTGAAAATTTGTTTCAGTGACTGGTGACAGATTCTGGGAGTCATTTCTAAAGGTGCATCCTAGAGCTCACTCCTCCAGCCTTTCCAATAATTTATGTTAAGTTCTAATTCCCAGTATTAAATCCCTTTCTGCACAATCGGGTGGAAAAACTCAGAATTCTGATGTCTGCTGTATATTTCTCACTGTTTTTAGCAAAGCCCTATGGGAAAGATGATTCTAAAATGTCAGTCTTAGCAGGAGACAAGACTGTGGCTCCAAACCTTTCCTGGGCGCCACCTGTAAAGGCTTCTCTTTAAGAAAATGGGAGTGATCCAAGAAGCAAAAATCAGATTAAAGCTATCAACTTTCCAATCCACGTCTATCATTTTCAGAGAACATAAATTTTTTTTTTTTCTGTGAAGAAGAGGGAATGAAGACGGGGTGAGAACAAAGACCAGTCAATAAATAATATAATTTTTCAGCACACACAGACATATCTAGAGGAAACACTTCTGGATGAGTGGAATAAGGACCCCTGAAAATCTGCTCTTCCATAAAAGCATCAACAATATGGCTAAAAATTGTCACAGTCAACTTTTAAAGACCCCCTGGAAATGAACCAAAGGCTTACAAAACTCAGAGGAATGTTTATGCAAGAAAAACTGCTGAATCTTGGTAATAACAGAATATCAATCTGATAAAAATCACCATGAATAACACACAGTTAGCATCACACTTAATGAAGAAAGGTAGAATGCTTTCTCCTTGTGATCAGGAACAAGATAAGGATGTCCTCTTCCACTGTTTCTATTTAACATTCTATTGGAGGTTCTATCAAAGGGAACTAGGCAAGCACATGAAGTAAAAGTTATTCTGATTGGAAAAGAAGAAGCAAAACTGTCTCCATCTACAGATGACATGTCCTTGTACGTAGAAAAATACTGAAGAATCCACTCATACATACAAAGAAAAAAAGCTGTTAGAACTAATAAAGGAATTCAGCAAGGTTGTAGGACACAAATCCATCTACAAGAACAAATTGTATTTCTATACAATAACAGGGAACAATCTAAAACAAAAATTGAGAAAAATATTCCCTATAAAATTGGATCAAATAGAATACAATAGAGGATTAAAGTTAACAAAATAAGCACAAGATTTGTATGCTGAAGACTGCAAAATATTCTTGAAAGAAATGGAGGACTACCCAAATAAATGGAAATTTACCCAGTATTCATAAGAATAGTCTTTTTCAATAAATGATGTTAAACAATTGGATGTGCACATGCAAAAGAGTTAGGTACAATACAAAATAAATGGTTCAACATGGATCAAAGATCTAAATATAAGACCTAAAACTAAGAAGTTATTATAAGGAAACATTGGTGTAAGTCTTCACGACCTGAAATTAGGCAAGGGTTTCTTACATATGACACCTAGAAAATACAGATAAACTGGACTTCATAAAAATTAATAACTTTTGTTTATCAAAGAACAGTATCAAAAAAGTGAAAATACATCCCACAGAATGGGAGAAAATATTTGCAACTCATATATCTGATAAGGATCTAGTATCCAGAATATGTAAAGAATTCTTACAACTCAGTAACAAAAAGAAAAATAAAAGGCGCCCACCTACATTGGTAATTAAAGAAATGAAAGAGAGAAATGACTCACCATGTAAAAGGGGGCTAAATTATATTGATAGTGATTTCCAATTAGAATCCAATCAGGCAAGAAACCAGTGGAATGATATATTCCAAGTGCCAAAAGAAAAAAATTGTCAACCAAGAATCCTATACCTGGCAAAACTATTAAAAAAATAGAAGTGGAAATTAAGACATTAGCAGATTTTAAAATGACACTAGATTATTATTCAATAATATTAGAACAACTAGGCAGAAGATCAACAAGGAAATAGAACACATTATCAGCAATATTAACCAACTTAACCTAACATATATCTATGGAGCACTCCACAAGCAACAGCAGAATACACTTTCTTGTCTACTGCATATGGAATATACTCTAGATTGGACCACAAGACAAGTCTACCCAATTATTTTTAAAAGTTTATCATAGTAGCATTAATATAAAATAAAATTTCCAATTTCAACCATCTCTAAGTGTACAATTGAATGGTATAATTACATTCACGATTATGTGCTACAATTACCACCATCTACTATCAAAATTTCCTCATCAACCCAAACAGAAACTACACCCATTAAGTAATAACTCCCTATTTTTCCCTCCCCAAACCTGTGCTAACTCTAACCAATTTTCTGCCTCTATTAATTTGCTTATTCTAAATATTTCTTCTAGGTCAAATCATGCAATATTTGTCCTTTGTGTCTGACTTATTTCACTGTGCATAAAGTTTTCATGGTTTTTCTATGTTCTAGCATGACCCAGAGCTCCATTCTTTTTATGGTTGAATAATACTCCATTGTATTCCATTGTGTGTATATATATCACTTTTAAAAGAATCCACTCATCTGTGGGCAGATACTTGTGTTGTTTCCACCCTTTGGCTATTGTGAATAATGCTATTATGAACATTGGAATACAAGCATCTGCTCAAGTTCCTGTTTTAAATCATTTTGGGTCTAAACATAGAACTAGAATTGCCAGGTACTTCTATGTTTAACTTTTTAAGAAACTGCAAAACTGTTTTCCACAGTCACTGCATCATTTTACATTCTCACCAACAAAGTACAAGTTTTCAGTTTCTCCATAACTTTACCAACACTTAACATTTTCCTTCCTTAGACAATAGTAGCCATCCTGGTGGGTGTGAAGTGGTATCTCATTGTGGTTTTGATTTGCATTTTCCTAATGACTAGTGATGTTGAGATCTTTTCATGTACTCTCTACCCATTTGTACATTCTCTTTAGAGATGTCTGTTCAAATTTTTTGCCTATTTTCAATGGGTTCTTTTTCTTTTTGTTTCCAAATTGTGGGAGTTCTTTGTATGTTCTGGATATTAAACACTTCTCAGATGTATGATCTGCAACTATTTTCTCTCATACTCTAGGTTGTTTTCTTTTCACTTTTTTGATAATGTTCCTCAATACAAAAGTGTTTTAATTTTGATAAAGTTCAATTTGTCTATTTTTCTATTTTGTTGCTCATAGTTTTTTTGTTTCATATTTAAGAATACATTTCCCAGGAATTAGCGAAAGTGGTGGGAAGTTTGTACTGGGTAGAAGGCGACCACTCAGCAGCTTGGGTAAAACTGCCCCGTGTAAAAGCAGCACAAGCTGGTAAACAAGGTTGCAAAGAGACATCTTACAGAACAGTTTGCAGATGGGGAGATAATAACTGACCTGATAAAAATGAAGCTAGGATTGCCCATTGGTCAAAGTGGCTTTGGCTGTATATATCTTGCTAATACAAATTCTTTAAAATTGGTTGGCAGTGATGCACCCTGTTGTAAAAGTGGAACCCAGTGACAATGGACCTCTCTTTACTGAATGAAAGTTCTACTAGTGAGCTGCTAAATCAGAACAAATTCAGAAATGGATTCATTCCCATAAATGGAAGTACCTGGGTGTTCCTAAGTATGGGGGATCTGGTCTACATGATAAAAATGGAAAAAGTTACAGGTTTATGATAATGAATCACTTTGGGAGTGACCTTCAGAAAACATATGAAGCAAATGCCAAAAAGTTTTCTCAAAAGACTGTCCTATAAATAAGCTTAAGAATTCTGGATATTCTGGAATATATCCATGAGTATGAATATGTACATGGAGATATCAAGGCCTCAAATCTTCTTCTGAGCTACAAAGAATCCTGACCAGGTTTACTTAGTAGGTTATGGCCTTGTTTATCGGAACTGTCCAGAAAGTGTTCATAAGGAATACAAAAAAGATGCCACGATGGCACCAGAGTTCACGAGTATCAATGTCCACAATGGCATGGCCTCCTCAAAAGCAGGTGATTTGGAAATACTTGGTTATTGCATGATCCAGTGGCTCATTGGCTGCCCTCCTTGAGAGGATAATTTGAAAGATCCTGACTATATCAGAGATTCCAAAATTAGATACGGATAAAATATTGCCGGTTTGATGGACAAATGTTTTCCTGAGAAAAAGTAAACCAGATGGAATTGCCAAATGCATGGAAACAGTGAAATTGCTGGACTATACCGAAAAACCTCATTGTCAAAGTTTTCAAGATATACTTTTGCAAGGACCCCAAACTGTAGGAAGTAAGGATAACGGCACACTGAACCTATGTGTTGTGGAGAATGGAGGTTTGAAAACAAAGACAGTAACAAAGAAGTGAAAGAAAGAAATTGAAGAAAGCCACAGCATCTAGTGTTGAAGATATGGAATGCTCAAATATAAAGATAGAGGAAGCTGTACAAACCCATACAAGAACCAGAGAGTTCAGAGGCAAATCAAATCCTGTGAACCAAATTTTCTTTTCTTTCTCTCCATTTGACTTTTTTCCCATTTTCTAGTTTAAGTGTTTTATTTTCATGTGAGTCCTGGTGGATTGGGGGATAGAAAATTAGACACCAATATCACTGAAAAACATTCGTAAACTGCTTTTGTTAAAATAAATGCTTTGTACAGGCATTAAAGTCTAATTTATAAAGTCCCCCCCCTCAGAAAAGAATACATTGACCAATGCAAGATGATGAAAAATTTCCCCTATGTTTTCTTCTAAATGTTTTAAGATTTTAGCTTACGTTTAGGTCCTTGACCCATTTTGAGTTGAGTTTTGTATACGATATAGAGTCAATTGTCCTTTTTTTTTTTCTCTTTTGGCATGTGGACATAGTTTTCCCAGTACCCTTTTTTGCAGAGACTATTCTTTCCCCATTGAATGGCCATAGATGTGTGGGTTTATTTCTGACTCTCAGTTTTATTGTATTGGCCTATATGTCTATTCTTATGCTAGTAGCACACTTTTGGTTACTGTAGCTTTGTGTTAAGTTTAAAATTAGGAAGTATGACAGCTTCAAATGTGGTCTTCTTGTTGAAGTTATTTTTGTCTATTTGGGGCCCCTTGCAAATCCATTCAAATTTAAGAATACGTCTTTCCGTTTCTACAAAAAAAAAGTTGCTGAAATTTTGATAAAGATTGAGTTGAATCAGTAGATTTGTTTGGGTGATACTGACATATTAACATAATTATGTCTTCCAATTTATGAATATGGGATATCTTGCCATTTATTTAGGCTTTCTTTAATATCTTTCAGTGTATTTTGTCATTTTCAGTATATAAATCTTTAATCTTCTTGGTTAAATTTACTCCTGGATACTTTATTATCTTATATGCTATCGTAAATGGAATTGTTTTCTTAATATCAATTTCAGAGTGTTCTTTGGTGGTATAAAGAAACAATGCTATTTTTGTGTTGATTTTTTCCTCTGCAAATTTTCTGAATTTGTTTATTACCACTAGCAGTTTTCTAAGGGATTCTATGGAATTTTTTTTCTATAAAGGATCATGTCATTTGTGAATAGAGATGGTTTTACTTAGAGAAATGTTTAACAGATAGCTACCACACATTTTATGTCCTCCGACCACAACAGAATAGAAACAGAAATCAACAGCAAAAGGATAGTAAACAGCACACTCCCAAGTAAATAATGGACCAAAAATGAAATCACAAGGGAATTTAGAAGATACTTTGAAATGAATAAATGTGTAAATATAGCATGCCAAAACATTGGATTCAGCAAAGACCATGAATAAAGGGATAGTTATAGCTGTAAAGACATATTAATAAAGAAAAAAACTCTCAATAAATTAACCTATATTTTTATATTGGGTGTATACAGGTAAAAGAATGAAGTTGGACCACTATGTCACAAAAATCAATGCAAAGTGGATTATGGACATAAATATACAGGAAAAGTTGTAGAAGTTTTAGAAGAAAACTTAGAAAAGCAAAAGGGCACCAAAAACCATAAGCTAGAGCACTACAAAATGTAGAGGAAGTTTAGACAAAGAGTAGGAAATAAATGAGTGAAATGGCACACACAGGAAGGATGAAAACAAGAGGAGTGTGGTTTCATGGAATCAGGGAAAATAAAGGATTTCAAGGAAGAGGAGTAGTCAGAAGTGTCCAATGCTACAAAGAGGTTAAGCAAGGATAGAGAATTAACCATTCAGTTTGACATTTTTAATGTTATTGTGGACCTTGTAAAAATCAGGTTTGGGAAATGGAAGGGGATACAAGACAGATCAGAGGAGCAGGTGAGAAAGTGGAGATAACACATTTATATAACTTATCAGAAAAGCTTTGCCATGAAAGACAACAGATATATGGCTCAATAGCTGGTAGGTAAATGTCATCAAGGGAAGATATTTATTGGAGAAAAGGATAGTGGTGCATGATTGTATGCTAATGGGAATAACCAGAATGGGGGGTGGAGCAAAATGGCAGTGTAGTGAGGTGTGGAAACTAGTTTGTCTCCCAGGGCAGCTAATAAATAGACAGGTACTGTATATAACAATTGTTGGGGGAGCGTCAGTGACCAGATACACAGCATACACCAGTCTGGAATGGGTGGAATGGCTGAGATCCCACACAGAGCTGTAAGTCCCCCAAGCCACAGAGGCTGGCATCCCTCCTGAACAGGCACAGCAGGCTGGTTCTCTGAGGGGAAAGGAAACAGACTTTACTAGTAGCAAGGGCTTAGCACAACCAAATTCCAATTGCAGAATTAATTAACAAATTCTGGCTACTGAAAACAGGTCCCCAGCACAGATAAACCTGGGATAAACACTAAAAGAACAAGGAGTTTTAGCCCCAGTGAGAGGGAGTAGGGCTAATGGAAAAGAAAAGAAAAAAAAAACCAGAGGCTTTTTGAGTTGACCAGCACAAAATATTGGAAAAAGGATGGATCCCAAGAAAAGTGGACACATACAGCCTGGTGATACATAGAGTCACATACCAACTAAAGCTCTTGATTGACGAGCATGATAAGTGGGGTTCCAGCTCTGAAAAGCCTGTTTGCTTTTTTTTTTTAGTTCTTAACAACTCATTAGATAGAACTGAAAGCACTCTCAGGCTCCAGCACTGTCCCAGGCAAGGACAGAACTAAGGCATGTTTGAGAGACAGAGTAACTAGTCAGGTGAATGGGTTAATTCTCTAACGGGCATGTCCTTCCTAAGAAAAGCAAGTGGGCTCCAGCTCAAATGGAATCCCTACTTCAAAGAATTCAGGTTCCAGAGGCTGGAAAACAAAAGTAATCGAAGTCCATCTACTACTGCAGCCCCTGTCACAACCATGATCCTGGCAGAGAGAGTCTGCTGAAATTAAAGGAACTGCATCACTTTAAGCTGGTGGGAACCTGCAAGTGGACAAATGCCACATGTTGAGCAGGACAGGAAAAGCACAGACTCTAGAACCTTCATAGGAAAGTCTGACAACCTGCTGGATCTCACCCTGAGGGAAAACTGATGCTGGCTAATCTCTCCTCCTGAGATATGGGACTGTCTGGTCTGGGAAAATCTGTCTGGAGTCCATATCTGAGGAGACCCTCCTAAAAAATAGGCTCCAAAAAGGCAGGGCAAGAAACTGAAAAATAAGAACTGAGAAAATCTGATCAGTTAAACAAAACCTATGCTACAGATCTAGAATAAGTTGAACTGAATGTCAAAGAGCAGATAGAGAACAAAGCTGTCCAGCAAGAAAACCCTAGGAAAAAGAGTGAAAACAACGTCCACAATAAAGTAATTAAGGAAATCAAATGCCTAGACGCCACCAAAAACTAATGAGTCATACTAGGAAAACCAAAGATATGGCCCAGTCAAAGGAACAAACAAACACTTCAAGTGAGATACAGGTGTTGAAACAACTAATTCAGGATGTTCAAACAGACATGCAAAATCTCATCAAAAATCAAATCAATGGAATGAGGGAGGATATAAAGAAGACATTGGGTGAACATAGAAAAGAACTCAAAAGTTTGAAAAAACAAATTGGAGAATGTATTGGAATGAAAGGCACAATAGAAGAGATGAAAATAAAATGGAAACCTAAACAATTTAATTGAAAGATGGAAGACAGGATTAGTGAACTAGAGGACTGGACATCTGAAATCAAAAACTAAAAAAAAAAAAAAAAAAAAAGCGCACACATAAGGAAAAGTATGGAAAAGCATGAGCAGGGCCTCAGGGAATTGAATTAAAAAATGAAGCTCATGAACATACATGTTAAGGGTGTCCCAGGACGAGAAGAGAAGGGAAAAAGAGCAGAAAGACTAATGGAGGAAATAATCACTGAAAATTTCCCATTTCTTATGAAAGACACAAAATTATAGATCCAAGAAGTGTAGCATGCCTAAAATAGAATAGATCCTAATAGACATACTCCAAGATAGTTACTAATCAGATTGTCAAATGTCAAAGGCAGAGAGAATTTTGAAAGCAGCAAGAGAAAAGCAATCCATTACATACAGGAGAAGCTTGATCAGATGATGTGTGGATTTCTCAGCAGAAACCACAGAGGTGAGAAGGCAGTGGTATGATGTCCATGCTGATTTGGTGTTCATTGTTCAGGCCCTTCCAGTCCACAGCAATCACCTCATCCCCATAGTCCGAGAGCCGATGTAGCCCATAATTCAGGGGGGCCTCCGTGGGGTGGGGGAGTGGCTCACAGACTCCGGGCAACTGCTGGCGAGAGCATTAGGAGCTGCGCTGCTGCCCCAACTGCTGTGCGATGCCACAGAGGTCGCTGTTCAGCTCCGCTCCCCACTCCCTTCTCCATTCCTCCCCACCACTGCCCCTGCCTGGCTCAAGGATAATTCTGATTTACAAACATATGAAGGATTTTCTTATTACCTTTTGTTATTAATTTGTAATTTAATGTCATTACTGTCTGAGAATAACAAATCCCTAAGACTCAATTTTTATGTACAATTCTGAGATTCTTGTTATATAAATATCTCCTTTGTAGTTTTTTTTCCTTTGTAACTTTTTAATTGAATGCAACACAAAAATGGAATTGCACAAAATGGAATTCTACAAAACATAAATGTACCCCTCAGTAAATTATTACATGGCAAGCATCTGAGTAATGGCAACCCATCTCCTTGATATACCCACTATTTTTTACTTTTAACACTATAATTCAATTAAATTTTGGTTAATTGTGAACTTCATATAGTTGGAATCATTAGAATACACATTCCTATAGTGTGACTTTCTTTATTATTCATCTTTGTTGTAGTGTGTAGTGTGTGGATGTATTTCATCCATTTTTATTATTGAATAGCATTTCATTGTCTTGAATATACTGCAATTTATTTTCCATTCTGTTGGTGATGGACATTTGAGTAATTTCCATTTCTGGGATATTACATATAATTATTGTGGTGCACCTTTATGTACATTTCCTTTGGTTGATTTGTGTATGCATTTAGGGCTGGAATTTCTGGGTCACTTTTATTTATTTACTTTTGCTTTCCTAAACAGTCTGTGGTGATAGTGGATATCCTGGTTATTTTCCTGATCTGAGAAAGATTTTGACTTTTCACATTAGATGTTTCTGCAGGTGTTTTAAAAACAAATATTCAGATTGACATTTTATTCCTAGTACCCAAAGAGGTTTTATCATAAATGGATGTTGACATTTTAAAAGTCAAGTGCATGGAATGCTTTTTCTGCCTCTATTGGAAATATTCTCCTTATTATGTTAATACTGTGAAACAAATTGAGTTTCAAGTGCTGTACCAACCTTGCATTTCTGATCATTCTTGACTTACTTGGGATATATTACCCATTTTTAATATATCACTGGATTTAGTTTGCTAATGTTTAATTTATGATTTATCTCTTTTTGCTCAAGGGAAAGATAGAACTGCATATTTATATTCTTGTAATGTTCTTAAAAGGTTTAAGCTTCTTAAAATAAAATGGGAAATGTTTAGTCTTTTTTTATAATTTCAGGTAGATATGTACTACTTGCATTCTTTCTTAAATATTTTGTAGAATTGAAGTCATCAGAGTCTGGAGGATTTTTGTTGTTATTGTTTTCTTCAAATTCCATTCATCTAGTATTTATAGGACAATTCAGATTTTTAATTTCCTTTTGTGTCAGTTTTTGTTGCATTGCAGTTTTCTTAAAATTAGTGCATTTTGGGGGGATTTGGGGGGGTGGGCTGCATGGTCCGGGAATTGAACCCAGGTCTCCTGCATAGAAGGCCAGCATTCTACCACCGAACCATCCAAAAATTTGTGCATTTTATCTAACTTTTCAACTTTATTGGCATAAAGTTGTTCATGAAATCAACTAGTAATTTCTTGGTTCATAACAATGTCTCCTTATTCATTCTAGATATTGGATAGTATATGTCTGCCTTCTTTTTTCTTCAGGTGCACGTGAGCTGTTTACCAACTGCATTGGCCTTTACAAAAAATAACTTTGGCTATATTTCACTGAACTGTGTTCTTATTGTATTTATCTCATTCATACTTCTTTAGATTTAATCTGCTATTCTTTTGGCAAAATTCTGAGATAAAGCCATCAGTCATTGATTTCATATCTTTCTTCTTTTCTAATATGGATAATTAAGATGAATTCCACAAGTTTTCATTATTTACCCAAAATATTTTGTAATTTCAATTATAATTTCTTCTATGAACTATTTGTATTAAGAAGGATATTTTTAAGTTTACAAACATATGAGGGGTTTTTCTAGTTATCATTTTTAATTAATTTATTGCTTAATGCAATTTTTGTCATGGAATAAAATCATTATTATTTCAAAATCTTGGAATCTTCTGGGACTTACTTTATGGAAAACATGTGGCCAATATTGGAAATAGCTATTGGACTTAAAAAGACTGTACCCTGCCTTTTGTGAGTGCAGTGTAATATGTATAAGATATTTAATATATATATTGGCAAATTTGATCATAATATTTTTCAAATCTTTCATATCTTTGCAGTAATTTTATCTGATTGTCCTATCAGTTATTGAAATAAGTGTTTTGAATACCTCTCACTATGATTACAGATTCATGCATA
Organism: Tamandua tetradactyla; assembly: GCF_023851605.1. Classification (NCBI taxonomy): domain Eukaryota; kingdom Metazoa; phylum Chordata; class Mammalia; order Pilosa; family Myrmecophagidae; genus Tamandua; species Tamandua tetradactyla. The sequence goes on from NC_135353.1 coordinate 117,829,194, forward strand.
CTTCCACATAATTCTGTCAATTTTGGATTATATATTGAGGCCTTGTAATATCTTCCTGGTGAGTGGATCACGTAGGGTTATTAAGTGTTCTTCTTTATCTATAGCAACACATTTTTTGCCTAAAAGGCAAAATCATCTGATATTTAAAAAGTTGCACCAGCTTTTCCCCCATGAATCATATATATATTTTGAAAATTTGTTAGAGAAATCATGGGGTTTCAGAACAATCATGCATAAAATGGAGGATTCCCATGCACCATCTCATTACCAACACCTTGTATTGGTGTGGAACATTTGTTGCAATTGATGAAAGCACTTTTTTTTTTTATAACTCTACTATTTTTTAACAGTAGTAGGCAGCATTTATTGAGAATGCCTATGTTCTAGGCACTGTGTGAAGCAATTTACATGGATTATTTCATCTAAAACACCCAGTACACAGGCCTGTGAAATATGTTTTATTTTTTCTTTTTCTTTTCTTTATTTTTTATGTCCCTCTTTTTAGTTATAGAAGTTGTAGGTTTACAGAAAAGTCATGTAAAAAATCATGTTGTTTCCAATCAACATGACAACATAAGCCATCCCTTGAAAAAGCCTCCCTAGAGATTTAACAAATACAAGTTTAAATCCCACTTGCTTAGAACTCTGGGTGATGGTAGAGACTGGAGAATGACTCCACAAATCCTAAATCAAAGAAACAGAAAAATTATTAGATAGGAAAATTCCCCCTCACTCAGTCTTGCACAACATGACCCAGCTCATTCCACAGTGAACAGACTGTAGAGTGATTCACAGCAGTGGGTTAGAACTCCATACATATCCAGGCACAGAGACCAAAGTCTGCAGAGACCCAGAGCAGAACACAAGCCATTGAGGAATGCGTACAATGCATACAAAAGGACCTCGAGGCAGAGACCATGATAGAAGTTCTGGCAAGATCTGTTGGTGCCTTCATGTAATCCATTTTCAATCATCTGGGCCACCTAAAGATAAAACAAAACTGACTCCAAGAGGTGGCGTATCCAAATGGGAAAGAAACTGGAGGTAGAAAAGCTGTTAATTACACTCAAAATTATTTGCTACTATCACCGCCATCCATTTCCAACATTTACATGAGTCTAAATAGGAATTCTATACAAATTAAGCATCAACTTTCTATTCTATACCTCAATATATCCCCTAGTAGCCTATAGTCTAGATTCTAACACTAAGAGGAGGCTTATTATAATTAATTCATGTTGATAAGATCATTCAATATTTGTCCTTTTGTGTCTGGCTTATTTTACTGAGCATATTTTCTCAAGGTTCATCCATGTTGTGGCATGCGTGAGGAATGCATTCCTTCTTATGGTCAAATAATATTCCATTGTATGCACATACCACATTTTGTTTATCCATCCATCACTTGATGGACATTTGGGTTGCTCACTTCTTTCAGCAATTGTAAATAATGCCACTATGAACATCATTGTGTAAATATTTGTTTGAGTCCCTGATTTCAGTTCTTCTGGATGCATATCTAGTAGCAAGATTGTCAGGTTATATGATACTTCTATACTTAGCTTCTTGAGGTAAACTGTTTACCACAGTGGCTGCCATTTTACATTCCTACCAGCAATGAATGAGTGTTCCATATCTTTTCCAACACCTGGAGTTTTTCTAATGGTAGCCATCTAGTGTGTGTGAAATATCTCATTGTGGTTTTGAATTGCATTTCCAAATTAATTAATGGTGATGTTGAACATATTTCCATGTGCTTTGTAGCCATTTTTATGTCTTGTTTGGAGGAATGGCTATTCAAGTCTTTTGCCCATTTTTAATTGAGTTGTTTGTCATTTTATTGTTGAGCTGTAGGGTTTATTTATTTGTTGTGGATATTAAACCTTTATCAGATATGTGGTTATAGTCCAGGTTCTTATATTTAGGTCTTTGATACATTTTGAGTTAATTTTTGTATATGATGTGAGATAGGGATCTGCTTTAATTTATTTGTATACAAATATCCAGTTCTCCAAGACCTATTTGTTGAAGATACTACTCTTTCCCAATTGAATGTACTAGGCAGTTTTGCCAAAAGTCAGTTGGGAGGACTTGCATGGGTAGTTCAGTGGTAGAATTTTCATCTTCCATGTGGGAGACTTGGGTCCAATTCCCAGCCTATACACTTAAAAAGTAAAGGATATTCAACAAATGGTGCTATGATAAGTGGATATTCACATGGAAAAGGAATGAAATGTGACCCACTACACAGCAGGCAAAAAAAAAAAAAATCAATTGGGGGAGAAACCAAGATGGTTTATTAAGGAGTGGCTGGGCTCATTTCTCCCCCAGAAAAGCCACTAGTAGAGAGGCAGAAAGTGTCTGGAACAAGGGTTCTGGGGTTCTGGAGATCAGGGGGAGTGCTGTGCAATACAAAAGAAAGTACAGGATAAAGAGGCAGGGGAGCTGTGGTGAGAGATCTTGAGTAACCCCCCTCAGTCCAGGCTCCTGGTTCCCATCCCCCACATTTGGGGCACTCACCCTGGTGGGTGAGTGGCTGCAGAATGTCAGGGATGCAAAAGTCCTCTTTCCAAAGAACAGGGTTGGACATGGTCTAGCACAGTTACAGCTTTTGCCCAGGAAATTTGGACTGTGGGGACCTGAGATTTCAACTCACCTTGAACAGCATTGCTATTCCATTGCCTGGACTTGGCAGAGAGTTAACAATAACTGGCCTTCTGAAGTCTTAAGAGAATAAATATACAAAGAGTACTGCCTGCTGGCAGACAAAGAAAGTGAACCTCCAGGAAGATGTCTAAAAGTTTTTTGGGCAAAGAGAGCAATACACTGGGTAGGCCAGGAAAGCACACCTGTAGGAGGCAGAATTAAAGGCTTTTTTGGCACTTTTACCTGACTCTCTCCCTGGGGTCCTGGGACCCCAGGACTGGTATGCACTCCCTTTAGTGTGTCCCTGGCCCTGCTCTGGTTGGGTAATAATGACAAACAATGTCAAATAATATCATTTTAAAAAGCCAACAGTAGAAAAATCTTAGATAAGAGAGAGAATTCGACCTTCAGAGTAAACTCACTGTTCTAGTTTGGTAGCTGCCAGAATGCAATATGCCAGAAATGGAATGGCTTTTAAAAAGGGGAATTTAATAAGTTGCTAGTTTACAGTTCTAAGACCAAGAAAATGTCCAAATTAAAGCAAGTCTCTAGAAATGTCCCATCAAGGCATCCAGGGAAATATACTTTGGTTCAAGAAGGCCGATGACATTCAATGTTTCTCTCTCAGCTGGAAGGGCACATGGCAAAGATGGTGGCATCTGTTGGCTTTTTTGTGGCTCTACAAAAAGGGGCTATCCAAAATGTTTCCTCTTTTAAAGGATTCCAGTAAGCAACTCCACCTTCAATGGGTGGAGACACACCTCCATGGAAATCATCTAATCAAAAGTTACCACCCACAATTGGGTGGGTCACGTCTCCATGGAAACAATCAAAATGCTCCCACCCAGCAATATTGACTGAGGATTAAAGGACATGGCTTTTCTGGGGTCCACTACAAATTCAAACTGGCACACTCACCAAAATAATCTGATGCCCAGACATTTGGCAGAAAATTACAAGTCATTCTAAGAAACTGCAAAGTATAGACTAGTTGAAGGAGTAAATTTACAAATTCAGAGGAGATACAGAATTTGGAAGAATTAATCAAAGATGTTCAAACAAATCTCCAAAATCACTTTAAGGAGAAGGTTAAAAAGATCAAAGATATTAAGAAGACACTGAGTGACTGCAAAGAAGAATTTGAAAGCCTGCAATGAAAAAAATCAGATCTTATGGGAATGAAAGCACAGCAGATGAAAATAAAAATACACTAGAGGCACACAACAGCAGATTTGAAGAAGCAGAAGAAAGGATCAGTTAGCTGGAAGACAGAGCATCCAAATTAGCACAGACAAAAGAACAGAGAAAAGAATGGGAAAAAATGAGCATGGTCTCAAGAAATTGATTGACGACATGAAGCACATAATATTTGCATCATAGGTGTCCCAGAAGGATAAGAGAAGGGGAAAGGGGTAGAAGAAATATTTGAGGAAATAATGGCACCAAATTTCCCAATGCTTATAAAAGACAGATAACTGTGTTCAGGAAGTCCAACGTACTCCAAAGAGAAAAAAAAAATCCAAATAGACCTGATTCAAAGTAATCAGAATGTCAAATGCCAAAGATAAAGAGAAAAGTTATTCATTACATATAATGGATGCCTGATAAGACTAAGTACTGATTTTACATCAGAAACCAAGGAAGTGAGAGGACAATAGTAGGATATATTTAAGATACGGAAAGAGAAAAACTGCCAACCAAGGATTCTCTATCTGGCCAACTATTCTTCAAAAATAAGAGATACTCACAGATAAGCAGAAATTGAGAGAGTTTGTTATCAAGACATATGCCCTACAAGAAACATTAAAGGGAGTCCTGTAGGCTGAAAGGAAAAGACAGAAGAGAGATGCTTAGAGAAGAGTATAGAAATGAAGACTATTAGTAAAGGTAACTAGAAGGGTAAAAAGAGCAAATATATATAATATGTGATGTGCTAGTTTGAAAGTGTTGTGTACTCCAGAAAAGTCATGTCCTTTTAATCATGATTCAATATTGTAGGGTGGAAACACTTTTTATTAGATTATATTCATGGAGATGTGGTGCCCCCAGTTGTGTGATTTGTTGATGACATTACCTCCACAAAGATGTGGCACACCCAATTGTGGGTGTGACCTTTTGATTAGATGGAGATGTAACTCCACCCATTCAAGGTGGATCTTGATAAGTTTACTGGAATCCTTTACATTTTGGAAAAGCAGACAACAGATGCAGACACTTGGAGAACACTTGCTTCAGAGCTGATAGAGACATGGATATTTGGAGTGCCGACAAAGAGAGCAAATGCCTAGAACAGACAGAGCCCAGCAGATGTCACCATGTGTCTTCCCATGAGATGCTAAGCAAGCCAAAACCCAGAGTTGTGTCCCAGAGGAGCTAAGTGAAGGCCCACAAATATTTAGAGAAGAAACACTGGTATCAGAAGCTGGAAGCAATGGAACTGGGAATAAGGACCAGCAGATGCCAGCCATGTGTGTTCCCAGAACAGTCTTCCTTGAGACAAAGTATCCTTTCTCTGGATGCCTTAGTTAGGACATATTTATGGCCCTAGAGCTGTAAATTGTAATTTATTAAATTCCCTTTTTAAAAGCCATTCCATTTCTGGTATATTGCTTTCTGACAGCATTAGCAAACTAATATATAGTGTGACATATAAAAATCAAAGGATAAAAGGGTGAAAGTAAGTACTGCCCTTACAGAAATGACATTGAATGTTAATGGGTTAAATTCACAAATCAAAAGACATAGACTTTTGTCTGCCATAGACTGGCAGAATGGATAAAATTTCTGAGCCGTCTACATGCTGTCTACAAGAGACTCACCTTAGACCAAAGAATGTGAATAGGTTAAAAGAGAAAGGCTGAAAAAAGATATTCCATGCAAACAGTATCCAAAAATGCTGTAATAGCTGTACTAATATCAGACATAATAGACTTTAAATGAATGCCACCATAAGATACTAAGAAGGGCATTATATACTGATAAAATGGGCAATCCACTGAGAATAAATAACAATCATAAATATTTATATACTTAAGCAGGGTGCCCCAAAATACATAAGGCAAACACTAGCAAAACTGAGGGGATAAATATATGTATCTGCAGTAGTATTTCAATACACCACTCACATCAATAGATAGAATATCTAGATAGAGGATTAAAAAGGAAATAGAGAACTTGAGTAAGTTGATAAAACTATACCTAGCAGACATTTACAGAACAAATATATCACAAAACAGGAGGGTATACATTCTTCTCAAGCGCTCATGGATCATTCTCCAGGATAGAACACATGTTGTGTCACAAAACTGGTCTCAATAGATTTTTAAAATTTGAAATTAAACAAAACACTTTCTCTCATAATAATGGGATGAAGCAAAAAATCAACAATGAGTAAAAGACAAAAATATACACATTTATGGAAGTTACACAACACACTCTTATACTATCAGTGGATCAAAGAAGAAATTGCAAGATAGATATGTAAATAACTCGAGGTAAATAAAAACAATAAAACAATAAATCAAAACTTATGAGATGCTGAGAAGGCAATGTTGAGATGGAAATTTATAGCCCTAAACACCTATATTAAAAAGAAAGAAAAAGCTAAAATCAAAGACCTAAGTATAAACTTGGAGGAACCAGAAATAGAAGAGCAAACTAATACCAAAGCAAGCAGAAGGAAAGAAATAACAAATATTAGAGATGAAATTGAGAACAAAAAAAAAAAATAGAGAGAATCAACAAAATCAAATGTTGGTTCTTTGACAAGTTCAACAAAATTGACAAAACCTTAGCTTAACTGACAAAAAAAAATAAAAGATACAAATAAATAAAAGCATAAATGAGAGAGGGACATTACAGTGAAGCACTCAGAAATAAAAAAGATCATAAGAGGATACTAGGAACAACTCTCCACCAACAAACAATAAAATTTAGATGAAATGGACAATTTCTAGAAACACAAGAAAAACCTACACTGACTCTAAAAGAAGTAGAAGATTTCAACAAACCAATCACAAGTAAAGAAACTAGAACAGTCATCAAAAATCTCCCAACAAAGAAAAGTCCAGGAAAAGATGGTTCTACATGTGAATTCTATCAATCATTCCAAAAAGAATTAATTCCAAGCCTGTTTAGACTCTTCCAAAAAACTGAAGAGGAGAGAATGCTACTTACTCATTCTATGAAGCCAACATCACCCTAATATCAAAGCTAGCTAAATAGACCAGTCTCTCTAATGAATATAGATGCAAAAATCCTCAACAAAATCCTTGCAAATTGAATCCAAATGCACATTAACAGAATTATACACCATGATAAAGTGGGTTTTATACCAAGTATGCATGCATGACTCAACACAAGAAAATCCATTAATGTGAAACACACTACCTTAACAAATTGAAGGGGAAGAATCTCATGATCATCTCAATTGATGCAGAAAAAGCATTTGGCAAAATACAAAATCTTTTCTTGATAAAAAGACTTCAAAAGATAGGAATATAAGGAAACTGTCTCAAAATAATAAAGGGCACATATGAAAAACCCATGGCTAACATCATACTCAGTGGTGAAAGACTGAAAGCTTTCCCTCTTAAATTGGGTACAAGACAAGGATACCCATTGTCACCACAGTAATTCAACACTGTGCTAGAAGTTCTAACTAGAACAATTAGGCAAGCAAAAGAAACAGAAATCATCCAAATCAGAAAGAAAAAAAATAAAACTTTCACTATTTGCAGATGTTATGATCCTGTAACTAGAAACTCCTCCCCAGAAAATCTACAGCAAAGCTACTAGAGCTAATAAATGAGTTTAGAGAAGTGGTGGGTTACAACATTAACACACAAATATCAATAGTGCTTCTGTTCACTATTAATGAGAACTCTGAGAAGGAAATCAGGAAAACTCCCATTTACAACAACAAATTAAAGAGCCAAATATCTAGGAATAAACTTAACCAGGAGGCAAAGAACTGTCATTCAGAAAACTATAAAGCATTGCTAAAATAAATCAAAGACCTAAATATTGTTCATGGATTGGAAGATTAAATATTGTAAAGATGTCAATTCTACCCAAATTGATGTAAAGATTAAATGTAATCCCAATCAAAATACCAACAGCCTACTTTGCAGAATTGGAAAAGCCAATTATCAAATTTATTTGGGAGGTTAAGGGACCCTGAATAGCCAAGAACATTTTGAAAAAGAAAAATGAAGTTGGAAGACTCGCTTCCTGACTTTAAAGTATATTACAAAGCTACAATACTCAAAACAGCACGGTATTGGCATAAAGGTAGTCATATTGATCAATTGAGTCAAATTGAGAGTTCAGAAATAGGCACAAATCTACGGTCAATTGATTTTTGAGAAGTCTGCCAAGTTCACCCAACTGAAACAGAGAGATTTATTAACAAATGGTGCTGGGAATACTGGATATTCATATCCAAAAGCATGAAACAGGACCTTTATCCCACACCTTATAAAAAATTAACTCAAAATGAATCAAAGACCTAAATATAAAAGATGGAGCCATAAAACTCCTAGAAGTAATGTAGGAAGCATCTTCAAGAGCTTGTGATAGGAGGTGGTTTCTTAGACCTTAAACTCAAAGCATGAGCAATAAAACAAAAAATGGATAAATGGGACCTCCTTGAAATTGAATACTTTTGCGCTTCAAATTACTTTGTCAAGAGAGTGAAAAGGCAGCTTACTCAGTGGAAGAAGATATTTGGAAACCACATATCCAGTAAGGGTATAATATCTAGGATATATAAAGAGATCTGACAACTCAATGATAAAAAGAAACACAACCCAATCTAAAAATGGGCAAAAGTCTTGAATAGACATTTTTCTGAAGAGATTATACAAATAGATAGAAAACACATGAAAAGATGTTCAACATCACCAGCTATTTTTGTCTGGTAAAGCTGCCAGAATGCAATATACCAGAAATGGACTGACTTTAACAATGGGGATTTATTAGCTTACAAATTTATAATTCTAAGGCCATGAAGATGTGCAAATTAAGGCATCAACAGTATGATACCTTCTCTGAAGACCGGTTACCAGTGAGTTTGGGCTCCTTTCTCTGACAGAAGGGCACATGGCAATGTCTGTTGGTCTTCGATCCTGGGTTTCATTTCTACAGCTTCTGATTCAGTGGCTTCATTTCTTATCTTCTGTGGGTGTGTCCTTGTCTCTCAGATTCTCTGGGGCTTTTCTCTCAATTCATGTCTTAGCTTTTTCTGTTTTTTATCTTCTTAAAAGGGGTCCAGTAAGAGTATTAAGCAGGTCTCCACCCTGGGGCAGGTCTCAACTGAAATAACCTATGCAAAATGTTCCACCTACAGTAGTTCTGCACCCACAGGAATGGATTAAAAGAACATGATCCTTTCTTGGGGTACATACAGCCTCCAAATGACCACATCAGCTATTATGGAAATATAAATAAAAGCTACAATAACATATCATTGCACAACTACTAAATTGGCCACTATTAAAGAAATAGAAAACTGCAAATGTTGGAAAGGATGTAGAGAAATAGGAACACTTATTCATTGCTGGTAGGAATGTAAAATGGTGCAGCAACTGCAGATGACAGTTTGATGGTTCCTTAGGAAGCTAAGTATTGACTTGCCATATGATCTGGCAATCCTGCTCCTAGGTATATACTTAGAAGAAATGAGAGCAGGGACACAAACAGACATTTGTATACCTATATTCATAGAAGCATTATTCACAGCTGTCAAAAGATGGAAATAACCCACATGCCCTTCAACCAATGAATAAATAAACAAACCGTGGTATATACATGCAATGGAATATTATTCGGCTATAATAAGACATGAAGTCATGACATGTGACAACATGGAGGAAACTTGAGGACATTATGTTGAGTGAAATAGGCCAGATACAAAAGCACATACATTGTATTACCTCACTAATAAGAACTAAATATAACTAGCAAACTCATGGTGTTAATATCTAGAATATAGGACAACAATAGATAAGAATTAAGGCAGAGAATGGGGAGCTTATGTTTAAATGGTGCAGAATTTTTAATAGGTTGATTGTAAATGTTTGGAAATGGATAAAGGTGATGGTAGCACATTATAGTGAGCGTATAATTAACAGCAATGATTTGTGGATGTGGTTGAGATCGAAGGGGTTGTGTAAGTCTCTAGCAGGAAAGCCAGAAGATGAAATAGGGGACTGTATAACAGTAAACCCTCTTGTGGATGATGAGTATGGTTAGTACTACAAGTATAAGGATGTTCTTCCATGTATTACAACACATGTATGATACTAGTATAAGGTGTTAATAGAAGAGTGGTAACTGGGTAAAAATACACCTAAAGCAAACTATGGACTGTAGTGAATACAAATATCTGAATATTCTTCCATCAATTGCAAAAAAAAAAAAAACAACCCAAGGGCATTATGTTAAGTAAAAAAAAAAAAAGCAGTCATAAAGCACTACATTCTCTTTGACTGCATTTATCTAAAATATAAACATAAATATAGAGAAGGGAAAAAGTGTTTGCTCTGACAGAAATAGATTAGTGGTTATGTAGGTCTAGAGAAGGATAGAGGGATTGAAAAACATCTGCTGAGGGATATGGGGTATTCTTTTTTGGAGTGGTGGAAGTGTTCTAGAATCAATTGTGGTGATGAATGTACAACTCTTCAAATAGATTAGAAGACATTGGTTGTACAGTTCAGATGGACTGTAGTGTATGCGAATTTATCACAATAAAACAGCTTTAAAAACAACAAAAAAAGATCCATTGGCCATAGATATGAAGATCTGTTTCTGAACTCTCAGTTCATTTTCTTTGGTCAATATATCTATCCTTGTGCCGGTATCATGCTATTTTGACCACTGTAGCTTTCTAATATGCTTTAAAGTCAGGAAGTTTGAGTGTTTCAACTTCATTTTTTTTTTCAAGATGTTTTTGGCCTTTCAGGGCCCCACCTTTCAAATAAATGAGATAATTGTCTTTTCCACTTCTGTAAAGTAGGCTTTTGGAATTTTGATTTGGAGTGTATTGACTCTGTAAATCATTTTAGGTAGAATTGACATCTTATTGATATTAAGTCTTCCAATTCATGAACATGGAATGTCCTTCCATTTATTTAGCTCTTCTTTGATTTCTTTTAGCAATATTTTGTAGTTTTCTGTGTACAAGTCTTTTACATCCCTTGTACCAGCATTTTTTATTACTAATTTTAAGGGAAATATTTTTCTATTTTTAACCTTTGATCTCTCCATAAATTTCATTTGAATGATGTCTTTAAAATCAGCATATTTTTCATTTCATTATGATGATTATTATCTTTACTATTATTATTGTAATTCAGCCTGTTAATGTTTCTTTTTAAATTTGAGCATCTACATTTAAATGCTCTTTCTCCTGACTCTTCATTTTCCCCAGTCTTTCTATATTCTTTTATCTCTAACTTTTGCCTTCTTTTGGATTAATTTTGAAAAATTATCCTATTTTCTACCTCTATTTATGTTAATAGATATACACCCTTTCATTATTCTTCTAGTGGTTATCCTGAAGACTACAACTTTCTTAATTTATCAAAATCACTGATAAATTGATTCTTTTATATCTTCTCAGAAAATGCTACTACCTTAGAGCCTTGTTTTAGTTTGTAAAACCTGCTGGAATGCAATATACCAGAAATGGAACAGCTTTTTAAAAAGAGAATTTATTAAGTTTCAAATTTACAGTTTTATGGCTGTGAAAGGGTCCAAACTAAGGCATCCACAGAAAGATACCTTGATTCAAGAAAGGCTGATGAGCCCAGAACACCTCTATCAGCTGGAAAGGCACATGGTGATGTCTGCTAGTTTTCTCTTCTCATTTCATAAGGCTTCCGTGGGGACGGTTTCCTTCTGCATCTCCAAAGGTCTCTGGCTGTGTGGGCTTTGTTGGCTCTAAAGCTTTTTCTAAAGTGATTCCCTCTTAAAGAGCTCCAGTAAGCAACCCCACCTTGAATGGGTGGGTCACATCTCCAGAGAAACAATAAAAAAGATCCCACCCAGCAATAATGAATGATAATTAATGAATTTGGCTTTTCTGGGATACAAAACAGATTCAAATTGGCACAAGCCTTTAGGCTACATTTATCATCTTCTTACTTTAATATTATTGTTGTCATGTAATTTAATCATCTGTGAATATACACACAGAAACACATGGTTTTAAACTCAGACAGTGTCATCATCATCATCATTTTATATTGACAATATCATTTAAATTTAGGCACATATTTTTCTTTTATGTTGTGCTTCATTAATTCACATCTTTGAGTTTCCATCAAGGGCCATTCTCTTTCTTCTTAAAGTACTCACTTAAGTATTTCCTTTAGAGTAGATGTGCTGGTGGATCATTCTCTTTGTTCTCTGATAATGTCTTTATTTTATTTTCATTTTTGAAGGATATTTTTACTGGTTATAAAGCTCTTACTAGCAGTTATGTTCTGTCAACACTTTGAATATGTCATTCTCCAGCCTTCTGGCTTCGTTGTTCAGCTCTCAGTCTAATTGTCCTTCCCAAATATCATTATTGGTTTTCTCTTGTTGCTTTTATGATTCTCTTTTTGATTTTTGGCAACTTGATTACAAAAGTTTAGGAGAGGTTTACTTCAGAATTTTCCTGCTTAGGTTTCTCAGTGTTTCTTGTATCTTAAGCCTGATGTTTTTAATCAGGTTTGGAACCACGCAGTTCCTAACTGTTCAAATGTTGGCTAAGCACCTGTCATGGTCAGGTTCATGTGTCAATTTGGCCAGGTGGTGGTGTCCAGTTGTCTGGTTGGGCAAGCGCTGGCCTGTCTGTTGCTATGAGGACATTTCATGGACTTAAATCATGACCACATTGGCTGCATCAGTCAGCTAAAGGGAGTGTCCTCTGCAATGAGTGATGTTTAATCTAATCACCAGAAGGTTTTTAAGGAGGATTCAGAAGAGACAATCACTCTTCCTGCTTCAGCCAGCCAGCCTCTCCAGAGAGTTCGTTGAGGACCTTCATTGATGCTGCCAGCTCATGGCCTGACCTATAGACCTTGGACTCTACATCCATTGTTACGTGAAACATTTTTATACATTTTATATTTACAGGTATCTCCTGCTGATTCTGCTTTTCTAGAGAACCCTAGTTAATACAGCACCTTTCTGTCTGTCATCTTTTTTTGGGACATCAATTAAAATATGTTAGGCCTATGTTAGCTCGTGCACCCACTATACTTCTCTTACTACCTATTCTGTATTTTCCATCCTTTTATCTACATATATTTCAAACTAGATATTTTTATCTGACCTATTCTCCAGGTCCACTAATTCTCTCTTCACCATGTCTTACCTATTGTAAAATATATCAATTCAATTCTTAGTTTCAGATACTTTAAATTTTAATAAAATAACTGTCCAGTTTATTTATTGGTTTTATTGAAAAATAATTTACTTTCATTAAACTCTACCTTTTAAGTGTACAGTTTGACCACATAGTTTCTTAGTGTGGCTTTGTAGTTAATCTTTGTATCTGCAGCCATGGGCAACCACTGATCTTTTTTCTCTCAATTTAGTTTTCAGTTCCCAAGAATTGTATGTAAAAATAATCAAAAAGTATGCAGTATTTTGTTTCTGGCTTCTTTAACATGCTCTTGATATTTTGGTGTGCCTAATTATTTTTGTATTTGACATTGTTTAGGTCACTAGTTTGATCCTTTATTTCAATTTTATATATTTACCAAACTTTGTTTATCCATTCAGCAGTCGATGGATATTTAGGTGGGTTTCAGATAATTATGACTAAAGCATCTACTAACATTCAATACAAAAGGATATGGACATATGATTTTATGTCTCTTGGATAAATACTTAGGAATGGAAAGGATGGATCATATGGTAGGTGTATGTTTAACTTAATTAGAAATGCAACAAAGTCACGTAAAGTAGTTATACCATTTCAACTTTAACCTAGCATGTATGAAATTTGAGGATGCTCCACATCCTCATCAACATTTCTCTTGTCAGTCATTTTTAATTTTAGCCATCCTGCAGTAAATGCAGTGGTATCTCATTTTTATTATAATTAGCATTCTCCTATTAACTAATGATTGTCAGGACGTTTTTTATGTGTTTATTTGCCTTTCTTGTATCTTCTTAGGGAAGTAACGGCTCAAATATTTCACCCATTTTAAGTGTAATTTTATTTATATATATTCAAATACCATACAACCCATCCAAACTATACAATCAGTGGTTCGTAGTGTCATCATATAATTGTACATTCATGATTCACCATGATAATTTTATAATATTTATATTACTCCAGAAAAAGAAATAAAAATAGAAAAGAAACTCCCAAATATCCCATACCTTACCCCATCCTCTTATTGACCACTAGTATTGGACTCTACCCAATTTTAAAACTTAAAATAGGGACAGGTTAACTAATACAGTGTAGTATTGTCAGATAGATAGATATCAGTGGCACGGAGCAAAATATCCAGGAGTCAACCACACAAACACAGGCAACCAACTTTTTTTCTCAGTATAGTTTTACAATCATTATCAAAGACCAAGGCTACTAGATTACAGTTCCACAACTTCAGGGAATTACTTTCTGGCCATTTTAAAACACTAAAAACCAAAAAGAAATATCAATATAATGAGTCAGTAGTCATAGTCATTTGTTAAATCTTAATTTCTCAGTCACACTCTCTCTCTCATTTGATCTTTCTCTTAATCTTAAGGGATATCTATGAACAATTTAACTTCTTCATGTTAGAAAGGGATGTTGACTTTACAGGGTAGAGGAATGAAACTGGTTGATATTCTTGGAGAAACTGATACCTCTGGGTTTCGGCCCTATTTGGCATGAGATCAATCTGGAGACCTTGGGATTATGAAAATAATAAACTTACTAAGAAAAACATTTATAGAAACTTAGATAGAGGTTAGGACACTCCCTAGAATTTTCAGGAATACTGTTGGTTGTGGCTTGGCAAACTGGTAGTTTGCAATATCTGGCTAAAGCTTGCATAAGAGTAACCTCCAGAATTACCTCTTCGCTTTATTTGAAATCTCTTAGCCTCTGAAACTTTATTTTGTTCTATTTCTTTTCCCCTATTTGGTCAAGAAGCCATTCTCAGTCCCATGATGGCAGGGCCAGGCTCATCACTGGGAGTCATGTCCCACATTGCCAGGGAGACTAATACCCCTGGGAGTCATATAGGAGGGTGGTTAGTGAGTTTACTTGCAGAGTAGGCTTAAAGAAAGAAGCCGCATCTAAGTAACAAAAGGGGCTCTTCTGGGTGACTGTTAGGCATTATTACAAGCAGTTTTAGCTTCACCATTTCAGAAATAAGTTTCATAAGGGCAAGCCTCAAGATCAAGGGCTTGCCTTATTAAATTGGAAGTCTCACGCTTGAGAGAGTATCAGGAATCCCCCAGGTGGGGAAGTTTAATATTTACACATTTTCCCCCAATCCCTCAAGGGGACTTTGCAAATACTTTTCATTTTCTGCACACAGTACTCTGGAATATATCCAGGTATTACATTAACCTGTACAGAATAGTAAGATCTCATCCCTGCTCTAGATTTAATGTAGTTAGGTTGTTTAAATAAACTGACCAGACAGGTTAAATTAGATAGTGTTCTACAGAAAATTTAAATTTTGGAACAAATAAACATCACTTCCTTTGGTCTCAAATAGAAGCTGAAGTTTTAAAAAACAGACAATATCATCCTTTACCTTAGTTCTAACCAGGTCCATTTCTTTTATATCTCTAATTGGATTCTTTTCTCTTTCTTAACTTCAACAGCTGCTGTGTGGAGTCATGCTGACTCTGAGTCTCAGGTGTTACCCAACTACCCAGTGTTCCAGGAAACTACAAGGTTAAAAAAAAAAGCAGATCTTTATGTATTAAAATGGAAGAACATTCAAGTCACAAAAGGTTGTATATAGAACACTAACCTTTGTGTGAAAAATATATGCATATGTATAGGGATTATCTCTGGAACTATATACAAGAGGTTGATATCAGTAGTTGCCAACTGAGAAAAGAATGAGGAGCTGGAGTGTTGTATACCTGTTTGAACTTTTTGAACTTTAAAAACTTCACACAATGAAGAAATATACTTAAGAAATAAAAAAAAAATCAAATGTGAAAAAAGAGCACAGCTTCTCAAAATTTAGAAATAACAGTTAAAATTCAGGAATAGATGTAACTTCTGTAAGAGCTTGCATTCTAGGAACATTTACCCTGAGAATTATTTGAACATTCTGTACTCTTTAATCATTGATTGTCCAATCTCTGCCTTTTTTTGTCCCTTGATAATCTATGCATTTCAATTCACTTTTCAGAGTTTGCTCATTATAGATTATATTAGTGAGGCCTTACAATATATGTACTTTGTTTCTTGCTTATTTTACTTAACATAATGTCCTCAAGGTTCATTCACCTAGCTGCATGCCTCACAACCTCATTCCTTCTTGCAGTCACTCAATGTTCCATTGTATGTATACACCACATTTTGCCCTTCTATTCATCAGTACTTTTAGGCTACTTCCACCCATTGCAAATTGTGAATAATGCTGCCATAAACACCAGTGTGCAAATGTCTATTCATGTCCCTGCTTTCTATTCTTCCAAGTATATACCAATGGGGTTGGAAGATCTTTTGGAAACCCTATACTTAGCCTCCTGTGGTGCCATCACACTGCCCTCCAGAGGGGATGCACCATTCTAAGTACCTAACAACACTGAAGAGCTATATCTCTCTTCACAGCAACTCAGCACTAGAGTCTTTCTCTCTCTCTCTCTCTCTCTCTCTCTCTCTCTCTCTCTCTCTCTCTCTCTCTCTCTCTTTGTTTCCTGGCATGTGCAGGTTCTGGGAATCGAACTTGGGTCTCTGGCATGGCAGGCGAGAACTCTGCCACTGAGCCACCATTGCCCACCCCTTTCTCTATTTTTAAACAGTTTTATTCACATACCATACAATCCATCCTATGTGACCAATCAGTGGCTTCTGATATAATCATATACTTATGCATTCACCACTACAATCTATATGAGAATTTTCCATCTCTTCCTTAAAGGAAGAAGAGGAAAAAATTAAAAATAATTAAAGCTAAAAAGAAAAGAATTAAAAAATAGAAAGGAGAAACAACAGCAAGAATTCATACCCCCTCTTTATATCCCCCTCTGAATGACATTTAGCTTTGGTATATTGCCTTTGTTAAAATTAACGTAAGAATATTACAGTGTTACTATTAACCACAGATCCTAGTCTGCACTGATAGTATTTTTTCCATATACCATACCATTTTCAACATCTTGCAATGGTGAAATTCTTTTGTTCTCCCTCATGTAAAAACTTTCTTGTATTTGTATATTTAATCACCATCATTGTCCATACTAGGTTTTGCTATGAAATACAGTACCACTTTTTATCTTCTCTCTTTACTTCTGGTGTCAGACATGCCCCTAGCCTTCCTCTTTCAACATACTCGCTCATCTTTGTACGTTATACTTCTTTGTACATCTTTGTACATTATACTTACAGTATTGTGCTACCATCAGATATTATTGTGCTATTCATTTCAGGATCTTTACAATCCATTCTGTACTCCTTCAGTATCAAATGCCCAGTCTCTAACCTCTTTCTATCTGCTGATAACCTGTGTTCTAAAATTCAGCTGACAGAGTTTGCTCATTATAGTTAGTTCACATTAGTAAGACCATACAGTATTTGTCCTTTTGTTTCTGAATAATTTTGCTCAACATTAATCATGCTTTCAAGGTTCATCCACATTGTTACAAGTGTCATGGCTTTATTCCTTCTAACAACTGCATAGTATTTCATCTTAAGTATATACCACAGTTTATCTACTCATCTGTTGATGGACATTGAGGACTGTTTCCATCTCTTGGCACTCATGAATAATATGGCTATAAACATCAGTGTACAAATATCTATTCATGTACCTGCCTTCACTTCCTCCAAATATATACCTAGTAATGGGATTGCTGGCTCATAGTGCAATTTTATGCATAATTTCCTGAGGAACTGCCAAACTGCCTTCCAGTGTGGTTGCACCATTCTACATTCCTACCAGCAGTGATTAAGTATACCTTTTTATCCAGCACGTGCCATTTTATGTTTTATGAATAATAACCATTCTAGTATGTGTGAGATGGTATCTCATTGTGATTTTGATTTGCATTTCCCTATAGTGAAGTTGAGCATCTTTTCATGTTTTCTTTTAACCAACATTTTAAAATATTGTTATACAGTTTTATAATCATTATCAAAGACCAGTGCTACTGGATTACAATTCAATAGCTTCAGGTATTTCTGGCTATTCTAAAACACTAGACACTAAAAAGAAGTGTCTATGAGGGTGCACAGGTGGTTCAGTGGTAGAATGCTCACCTTCCATGCAGAAGACCCAGGTTCAATTCCCAGACCATGCACCCCCCCCCCAAAAAAAGAAATGTCTATGTAATGAATCAGTAGTCACAGTCATTTGTATACTCTAATTTCTCAGTTATACTTCATCCTTCTCAATTGATCTTCTTCGCAATCATCAGGGGAAAATAAACCTACTAAGAAAAACTTTTATAGAGACTTAGATAGAGCTTAGAGCACTGTCTAGGATTTTGAGGAGTATTGTTGGTTGGAGCTTGCTATACTGTGGTAGTTTGCATTATCTGTCTGACGCTTGCATAATAGTAACCTCCAGAATTACCGCTCATCTCTATTTGGAATATTTTAGCCATTGCAACTTTATTTAGGTCTGTTTCTTTCCCTCCTTTTGGTCAAGATGGCATTTTCTCCATCCTACAGTGCCAGGGTCAGGGTCATCCCTGGGAGTCAAATACCATATTGCCAGGGAGACTTTTACCCCTGGGGAGTCTTGTCCCATATAGGGGGTTGGTTACTGAATTTATTTGCTGATTTGACTTAAAGAGAGAGGTTACATCTGAGCAACAAATGAGGCTATCTGGTGGTGACACTGTCATAATTACAAACAGGCCTAGCTTTGTGATTACAGAAATAAGTTTTGTAAGTGCAAGCCTCAAAATCAAGGACTTAGCTTATTAAATTGGTAGTCATTAATGCTTAAAAGAGTATCAAGAATTCCCCAGGTGGGGAAGTTTAACAGTTCCTCATTTTCCCCCAACCTGTCAAGGGGACTTTGCAAATACTTTTTTATTTTCCTTCCATACTACTCTGGAATGTATCTGGCTATTACATTAACCTGTACAGAATAATAAGATCTCATTCTCTATTTTAGTTTCCATGTAATTAGATTGTTTAAAGAAAACTGACCAGACAAGTTAAATTAGACAGTGTGCTACAGAAAGTTTAAAATTTGGACCATAACCACCTCTTCCTTTGGTCTCACACAGAAGTGGAAGCTTTGAAATACAGATACTATCATCTTTTATCCTACATTCTGATAAGCCCTAGTCTTAACTACATCCATTTCATTCTCATCTCCAATTAGAGTCTGATCTCTCCTTCAACCTCTCCAACAGTTGCTGTGTGGACCAATGCTGACTTTCAGAGCTGCAGAACTCCAACTCTAAGTGTCATGTGTCACAAAGATACACAGTGTTCCAGGGTACAACAAGGTCACATACAAAGAACACAGCATCACAAACTTTAGAAGTAACGGTCAAAACTCAGGAACAGCAAAAGACCACAACCCAGGAACCCTTACAATGAGCCCTACTTGAATCTTCTGTACTTTTTAATCATTGAACTCCCAACCTCTATCCACTCTCCATCCCATGACAACCCATGCAGTTGAGTTCAATGTTCAGTGTTTGCTCATTATAGTTAGTTCACACCAGTGAAACTATTCATTAATTGTCCTTTTGTTTCTGGACTATTCACTCAACATAACATCCCCAAGATTTATTCACCTAGTTGCATGCTACATGATTTAATTCCTTCCTGCAGCTGATCAGTATTCCATCATATGTATACGCTACAGTTTGTCCCTCCAATCATCAGTTGAAGAACCTTAGGCCACCTCTGTCCATTGTAAGTCATGAATAATGCCACCATAAACACCAGCATGCAAATGTCTATTTGTGTCCCTATTTTAAGTTCTTCTAAGATTGTCTAATAATGGGGTTGCAGGATCATGTAGTGACCCAATACCTAGCCTTCTGTGGAACTAACACACTGCCCTCCAGAGGGGCTGCACCATTCTACTTCACTAACAATAGTGAATAGGTATAGCTCTCTCTTCACATATTCTCCAGCACTTGTATCCTTCCACTTATTTTTTAAATAGTTTTACCCACACACATACAATACATCCTAAGTGTACAATCAGTGGTTCCTGGTTGTTCTAGTTTGTAAGCTGCTGGAATGCAATATACCAGAAACAGAATGGCTTTTAAAAAGGGGAATTTATTAAGTTGCAAGTTTACAGTTCTAAGGCCATGAAAATGTCCAAATTAAAGCATGAACATGAGGTTACCTTCACCCAAGAAAGGTTGATGAAGTTGAGGGTTTCTCTTTCAGCTGGAAGGGATATGGTGAAGTCTGCTAGATTTCTCTCCTAACTTCTTGTTTTCATGAAGCTACCCTGGGGGCATTTTCCTTTTTCATCTCCAAAGGGCTCTGGCTACCTGAACTCTGTAGCTTTCTCCAAAACGGTTCCCTCTTAAAGGGCTCCAGTAAGCAACACCACCTTGAATGAATAGAGACACATTCCATGGAACCCATCTAATCAAAAGTTATTACCCACAACATGGAAACAATCAAAATTTCCCACCCAAGATGGAAATACTAGTGGTCAATGAGAGGGAGGGGTAAGGTGTATGGGTGTATGGTATGTATTAGTTTTTTCTTTCCTTTTTTTTGCATGGGCAGGTGCTGGGAATCAAACCCGGGTCTCCAGTATGGCAGGCAAGAACTCTGCCTGCTGAGCCACCATGGCATGCCCAGTTTTTTCTTTTTATTTCTTTTTCTGGAGTGATGTAAATGTTCTAAAAAAGGAGCATGGTGATGAATATACAACTATGTGATGATATTGGGAACCATTGACTTGTACACAAGTATAGAATGTTCATATGTTAAGAATATTTGTATTTGCATGTTGTTTTGTCAATAAAAACGTTTTAAAAAGAAGTTCCTACCCAGCAATATTGAATGAGGATTAAAGAAATTGGCTTCCCTGGGATACACAACAGATTCAAACCAGTGCACTGTTATAATCACATAGTTATGCACTCACTACCACAATCTATATGAGAATATTTCTGTTTTTTTTCCACAAAGAAAGAAAAAGAGAAAGAGATACTACAAAATCAAGAATTCCATACCCCTCCCTTATTACCCCTGTTATTGCTATTTGACTTTGGTGTATTGCCTTTGTTACAGTTAATGAAAGAACATTACAATATTACTATTAACTATAGACCATAGTTTTCATTAATTGTAATTTTTCCATGCACCATCCCATTTTTAAAACCTTGCAATGATATTCAATTGTTCTCCCTCAATTAAAAACTTTTTTCTGTTTTTACATTTAATCACCATCATTGTCCACTCTAGGTTTTGCTATGTTGTACAGTCCCAGTTTTTATCCTCTATCTTTCCTTCTGGTGCCATACATGTCCCAAGCTTTCCTCTTTTAACCGTGCTCACATTCAGCTTGTTCACTATACTTAAAATATTGTGCTATCAATTTCTGGATCTTTACAATCAATCCTGTTGACTGTACTATACTCCTTCAGCATCAAGTGGTCAAACTCTATCCTCCTTCTATCTCCTGATAACCTGTGATCTCAACTTTAACTCTCAGAGTTTTGAGTGTTGCAGTTAAAGCACACTTCTACTCCACTAATCAGAACATGTCTACAATATTTTGCTCAGTTCAGAGGGAAGATGACAAACTGGACTTCAGCTAGAAGAGGAGAGAAGAGCATGGTACAGAATTTCAAAATCACGATGCAAAGAATGAAAACAGAAAAGTGTGAAAGCTCTCTTAAAATATTGAAAGATTATCATTTAACAAAGAAAGTGGAATTGATCCCATTCTCTGGAGTTTACAGAGCTAGAATTAATGTGTGAAAGTCAAAGGGAGGTAGATTTCGAAACTAAGTCAGAAGCCAAAGCCCTGCCGTATGTGCAATGAAGATGAGTGTCAGTTGAGAGGGTGAGACCACCTCACTCAATTCACATTTATCTTTGCACAAACATGTCTAAGTGCAGCAATCCTGCACCCAAAATATGAACCAGTCCTGAATTGATATCATAATAACAGCTCCTTAAGCCTCCAAATTGCCAACCTTGCTTTCTCCTTCAGTGAGAGGTTTTATTATTGAGACCATACAGTATTTATCCTTCAGTTTCTGGCTCACTTTATACAACATAATGTCCTCAATATTCCTCCATGTTGTTGCATGCTTCAGGACTTTATTCTGTCTTATAGGTGCATAGTGTTACATCGTATGTACATACCACAGTTTTGTGTATCCACTTGTCCATTGATGGACACTTGGGCTGTTTCCATCTCTTGGCAGTCATGATTAATGCCACTATAACCAATGATGTGCAAATGTCCATTCGTGCCCTTGACTTCAGTTCATCCAAATATATTCCTTGTAATGGGATTGCTGACTCATAAGGTAATTCTATACTTAGCTTACTAAGGAATTCCCAAAGATTTGTCCAGAGCAGTTGCATCATTTTACATTCCCACCAACAGTGAATGAGTGTACCCATTTTTCCACATCCTTCCTCTGTAGCACTTGTGATTTTCTGTTTTCTGTTTTTTTTTTTTTACAATGGGCATTCTAGTAGTTATGCGATGATATCTTATCATGGTTTTGACTTAAATTCCCTAATAGCCAGTAAAGTTGAACATCTTTCCATGTTTTTAAACCGTCTGTATTTCCTCCTTGGAAAAGTATCTCTTCATGTCTTTTGCCCATTTTTTAAATGGGGTTGTTTGTCTTTTTTGCCGTTCACTTGTAGTATCATTTTATATATTGTGGATATTAAACGTTTGTCTGACATATGTTTTCCAAATATTGTCTCCCATTGTGTAGGTGCCTGTTGCTTCCTATTGAAACGGAGCTCAAAGGATATTAAGGAATGATGAGAAAAAAAGAAAGGAAGAAAGAAAGAAAGACACAGACGGGCTCAGGGGGGTCTGAGGCTTGAGTTTACTTCAGACAGACTTCAGACAATTTTATTCTTAACCAGATCCTAGTTATATACCACAGGATGTCAATAGATATGCAGGCATTTCCTGAGGGAGCAAAGTTCTTATCTTACAGTGTTCTTCATACTTAACATAACCATTTGGGGTAAACATTCTCTTCCTCCCAGACTGCTCTACATAACAATCTCCACAGTTTACTGCCGCCATCCTGAGGCCAGCTGCTTGCAACAAATTCTGTAGGTCTTGCTTTAAACCTTTGGCTCCTACATTTCCCCCTTTTTATTTTATAAGCCGAGGAAAACAAGAATCACCTTTTTAGGGTGACTATAAGCAGAGGTGACTGCGCCTGTCTTAGGTTGCCCTTAGGCTCTGAAGGGTCTTACCCATCATTGGCTGCCAGTCAAGCTCTCTGACTTTGATTCAGGAGGGAGCCAAGAGTTTTTGCAAGAATCACATTTTTAGGATGGTTATAAGCAGAGGTGACCAGCGCCTGCCTTAGGTTGCCCTTAGGCTCTGAAGGAAGGGTCTTACCCATCATTGGCTGCCAGTCAAGCTCTCTGACTTTGATTCTTTGTTGTTAAACACAGCTGAGGAAGAAGCGAAGAAGTATAAACAGCCCCAAACCTAAAAAAAAGATTTTTTAGCTCTTGGGTAAGTGATTGTGTAACATTACCTCCATAAGCTATATGTAAATTATTCTGAGATAATTCTAATACCCCTTTTTTGTAATTCTAAGATATCAGGACTTAAATCTGAAAGCCTTAAAAGATGCCTTTTCCCTTTTCCCATTCAATTTCAGACAGGCCATATGTTAAAAGAGGGTAATACAAAAACTGCTCTCATTCCTTTTACACTTTAAACTTTGTAAAAAATTTAAATTATACA
This sequence comes from Tamandua tetradactyla, assembly GCF_023851605.1. Classification (NCBI taxonomy): domain Eukaryota; kingdom Metazoa; phylum Chordata; class Mammalia; order Pilosa; family Myrmecophagidae; genus Tamandua; species Tamandua tetradactyla. Next base: position 117,852,935 of record NC_135353.1, read on the forward strand.
TTTGATTTCCAATATGAACCAATGTCATTTCTATATCATTTAGTCTATTATTAATTTGCTCATCAATGAGATTGTCTATGCCACAGTTCACTGGTGTTTTTCTAACAGTGCTGCATCTGTATAGTTTGTTGCAATGCGGTTCCAGCGACTGTAGCCACCGTGATGCTTCCAATGATTCCAATGACAGCTGCAATAATGAGTCCAATTAGTCTATTAGTCCTTTTTAGATATTCTTTTGCCAGATGGATCAGTATATGTGTTTCTGGAGAGGATTGCCAGGATCTTGACATCTGCACCAGCAGCCAAATAGCTCTTCTTCTCCTTGCTGCTACAATCGTCTCATTTTTCTGCAATATAAATGCTTGGAGACAAGTGAATAGAGAATAATTCTCACAATTAAAAGTTTGCTTTCTTATATGCATATGAACTTTAACAAATATATATGGATCTCTAATACATATTTGTACATAGTGTTTATGGCTGCTATTTAAAGAGTTACTAGAATTGGCTATAAAAATTGGTCTCAGTCCTAGGAAAATTTTCTGTCAATTTCTTTGACTAATGCTATATTTATCATCCCATGAATTTGGCACAAATTATTCTCCATGAATTAAACCCTGATTTAGCTTGCCTGTCCATATAGTCTCAGTTATCTTCAAGTTAGAGATTGGAGACCCCACAGGGGCTGCATCTCTTACAATTCCAAGGGAATCATTAATTATGATAACTGCTCAATCCGTATGCCATAACTGCCATCTATTCCAACTTTCTTTCCCATCTAACAGGCAAGTATCCTTTGTTTCCATAGAGTTATGCATACAGGTCTTTCTAAAAAATGGAAGAATTAAATTTGACACCAGTTTTCTTCTTACTGGACCTGGGAATCCTAAACTTGTATTCAGATTATTTTGGTAAAGTTGGATTGGCCCATGTTAGGGCCCACAGCAGAGGTGGGTTAGGTATATAAACCCAATAAGTATGACTATGTCCCTGTCCTTCAGCAATTAAAGTTATATGTCCTATAATATACATTACCCATTTAGTTATTTTCATCTGGGTTGACATGTCTGGGTTTTATTCTCTTCGAGGGAATCCAAACTGAGGTTCCATCATCTGCAATGACAAGAGCAAAAACCCCTACCCCCACACCTCTACCATTCCTGGTTTCCATAAATCATCTTTAACATCTTTCCAATAGATTGGCTACAGCTGCAGTTCTGTTTGGGTTGTATCATTTTTCTTTCTCAAATTACTAAAATGTTGTTCTGCAGGAGTCTGTGATGAATTATCAAAAATTTTTAAAAAATTTAAACAGTGGTTTTGCTAATTGATGTTTGGTGTACATATTTTCATAACATCATCCTCCTGATCTCCCCCTTTTTGTTTTATGAGCATAGACTTTAACGTCTGGTTTGTTCATTCAATAATTCCTTTCCTTGAGGAATTATGTGGAATTCCTGTGATATGAGTAATATTAAAAGTAGTACAAAATTTATGAAATTATTTTCCTGTATAAGCATGACCATTGTCCATTTAATAGATTGGGGGCACTCCATAACAGCAAAAGCATTAAGTAAATGTGATTTAACATGGCAGAAATGCTCTCCAGATTGTGCAGTAGCCCACATGAAATGAGAACAAGTGTCTATGATAACATGTACATACTGCATTTTATCAAAATATGAAATATGAGTAACATCCATTTGCCATAATTTATTTGCTTTTTGACCTTCAGGATTAACCCTTGATGCAAATGGGAGTGCATTCAAAGGTTCACAGGTTGGACAAGTCCTGACAATGTCCTGAGCTTGCTGTTTAGATAAAGATGGAAATTTCTTTCCCTGCCCTTTGCTACTGATGTCAATTTGTGAAATGTTGTGGGATCTTGAATTAAACTCACAAGACTATCTGCTTGCTGATTTTGTAATGACAAAGGACCTGAAAGATTGGTATGAGCTCTTTATATCCACGATAAAAAGAGGATTAATTTGACTTCTGACTAATGCTTGTAAATGTAAAAACATTCAGGAGAGTTCATCTCTTTCAAACAAAGAAGCTGTGTCAATGTGAGTAACTGTTTGGTAAACATATTCAAAATCAGAAACAATATCAAGAGATTGTGGAAAACTTTGCAATACTTGAATTACAGCTGCTAATTCAGTACGCTGGGCTGAGGTATAAGGCATTTTCTAACTTGTTTTCCACTGGGGTGACATATGCAGCCTTCCCATTAATATTATCATTGGTAAAGACAGTAATAGCTAGCGGGGAAGCCGGAACTATTTTAGGCAAAATCCATTGCGTTCATTTTTAAAAATTGTAAAAGTTTTGACATAGCAAATGATTATTCATTTGTCCTTTAAAGTCACTTAATGCTGTTTGCCAAAAGGTATTGAAAATATATAGACTTTGAACCTCTTCCTTTGTGAGATCACATACTGTGCGATTAGGATCATGACCTCTTAATTGATAATATCTTTGGTGACCTTTGGCTATTAAAGAAATAATCTTTTGCAAATATGTATTTAAACATTTTTGTCAATTGTTTGGTAAAAAAATCCATTTTAAAACACCATCTTGCTAAAATAGGCCTGTGGGAGATTGCTAGGTAAAGAAAATAATAAAATCAACAGGCTTTTTTAGATCTATTTGAACAAGCTGTCCTTTTTGAATGCATTGTTCAATTAATTGTAACTCTCATTCAGCTGCAGCTGTTAACTGCCTTTTGCTTAATAAATCAGAATCTCCTTGTAAAATATCAAAAAAGTTTTGTAACATATAATTAAGAATCCCTAAAGTGGCAGGTAAGAAAAATGAAAGCAGAGTGTCAATAGTGACGTGTACCCATAGTAAATGACCAGATTTTTAAAATTGAATTCATTGGATTGATTGAAAAAGAATGCAAGAATGTGGATTCTTTATAATTGGTTGTGCGTATTTGCTAATTTTAAATTTATTGTGTGCAGTTTTTATGATACTTTCTCACAATAGTGGCCAAATTCCGATTTGCTTACATGACCGGGCCCAGTTGGGTCCTCTGGGAACTGGCTAGGGACCAAGAGGAGCTTCCTGGGACCTAGATATCTTTATTAAAGTACACCTCCTTCTGGGAGGATAGCCAGTCCTCCCAGCTAGAGTGTACATTTTAACTATTTCTTACCAAGGTCATGTGATAGCAACATCAGCTGCATGTAATGGCAACATCAGGTGAACAAAAAAGACTCCACAAGTATATTTTTTCCTTGCATTCAACCCTCAAATCTGATCTGCTTCCAATATAAGCCATGGTTATCTTGGGATAAATTTAGTTTATACATATATAGTTTATATAAACACTGGATAAAGCATTAAAGTATTTTGGCTTAAAGGAATATAGGTATTTATATGATTTGAATATGATTTATCCAGTAATAGATTCATTTATAGTAATAGTATTTAGATTAATAGATTAATCCACCTGGTTTAGGGCAAGAAAAGAAGCAGTTTTTGCCAGTATAATAATACCCAGGAGAAAATCAGTATATTTTTTATACAGATAACAACATGATAAAAGTTAACATAAGTTATTTTGATAAAACACAGACTCTTTGCTTTTTAACTAATTATTTAGAAAAAAATTTTTTTATATCTTTTCATTAGAACAGGCTAAGAGTCCAAGAAAACATTGTCATTTCAGACTCATTAAATCTTTCTTGATTTTAACCATAATTTCTATTTTTACAAACCCTCAGCACTTATTATACTAGTTTAGGCTTTGTCCTATATTTTTCTCATTTAGTAACAGTTATTCATTTTAGGATAAAACTATTTTGTTTTCCTATTAATAAAAATACATCTTTCATATTTTTCATACTTAAATCATTACTTTGAACAAATATTTTACCACATATAATTACCATCAAAATTAAATTTGTTAGAATAATGTTAAATACTTAAAATACTTTAGTTAATATTTCAAATATGCATTAACTATCAATATATAGTTTTTAACAAGAATTTTTAGTTTTAAAGTTCTTAAAATATATTTCTTTTTAAAATATGAATAGGAGCTAAACTCATGGCCAGTTTCCAAACCACTGCCTGTCGAGAATTTAAGCCAACAAAAGAAGATGGGGCTACCATTCCCACTCTCTGTCACAAGACTTTACCTGTAGCATTGGTATAAATCTCATAGAATAATCATTCAGACTAAACAAAGGTAACCTAACAGAATACCTTGAGTCAGAACTACAATCCCGAACTGCACACCCCGTTGGGGTCCAACCTGCCACAGGAACCATCAATGAGCACTGACCCCCGTTTGGTATGGCACCTTTCTCACTGAGTACTTTCTGACTCAGGTGTACATGAATCCCTATATAAAGGCAGCCCATCAAGAACAAGCCCAGAAACCAATCTTTTTTTGTCCTGCTCTGCCAAAGGCATGGCAAAGAAGCAATTTTTAAAATCTATCATAATAAATCAGTTCTTAGAAATTACAACTGGTGTGGGCAAGTCAGGCTGCAATGACTCCATAGGCTGAACCACAGTATCAACTTTTATCAAATCAGTCAACATTCTCCATTTTCCTGACCTCCCTTCTACAATAAATATTGGAGAATTCCAAGAACCACGAGACTCCTCTAAACGTCCTGCTCCAAACTGTTCCCAAATCAACCGAGTCAGAGCCTCAAACCTCTCTACAGATAAGGGCCACTGCTCAACCCACAAAGGCCCGCCTGTAGTATTTGTAGTGGATGTCCTTGGAGCATCTCCTCACTTTATGCTTTAAGAGTTCCCTTATTAGGTCCCTGTTTGGGCACCAATTGCCGAGTCCGGCTCAAGCAACTGTCCAAAAAGGGCAAGAAGTGGTAGTGGGAGATTGAGAAGAAACACAACTTAGAGTTTAAGACAAAGCATGAGCCAGGCAGTTCATTGTCTGACTGAACACAATAACCAAATAGAAAGAGGAATATTTTCCCCATTTTGTTATGTTCACTGCAAAGCCTTCATAACCAATTTCCATTACTTAAGATTTAAAACATTATGGCCTTAAGGCTGAAACCAACAACAATGTTTTTGAATGAGATCAAATAAGCTTACTAATTCAGATGTTTTAACAGGCACCCCAGTAGCTTTAACACACACACATACTCCTCCAGCCACCTATTATGATTACCCGTTACCCTGATGATCCGAGGAAAATGCTTACTTTACCAAAATGACTCGAGTCCTTTTCTATCGGCTGGACACATGTGCCTCTAATGAGGCTTTTCCTTGGTTCCTTAATATTGATTTGGAGTCTTCTTCTTCGAGCCCCACGTTGGGCACCAGATGTTGCTTCCTATTGAAATGGAGCTCGAAGGATATTAAGGAATGATGAGAAAAAAAGAAAGGAAGAAAGAAAGAAAGACACAGACGGGCTCAGGGGGTTTGAGGCTTGAGTTTACTTCAGACAGACTTCAGACAATTTTATTCTTAACCAGATCCTAGTTATATACCACAGGATGTCAATAGATATGCAGGCATTTCCTGAGGGAGCAAAGTTCTTATCTTACAGTGTTCTTCACACTTAACATAACCATTTGGTGTACACATTCTCTTCCTCCCAGACTGCTCTACATAACAATCTCCACAGTTTACTGCCACCATCCTGAGGCCAGCTGCTTGCAACAAATTCTGTAGGTCTTGCTTTAAACCTTTGGCTCCTACAGGTGCCTTCTTACTTTCCTGACAGATCTCCAAGCACCATTTTTTGAATTGGCTCCTCCGTCCCAGTTGAGTTTACTTGACAGTCTCATCAAAGAACAATTGCCCATAGATTACAGATTCCACTTCTGAATACACAACACTATTTCCTTGGTCAGCATATCTATCTTTACCTAGTGTCATGCTGTTTTGACCACAGTAGCTTTGTAATATGCTTTAAAATTAGGTAGTGTGAGACCTCCCACTTGATTCCTCTTTCCAAGTTATTTTTAGCAATTCAGGGCATTCTTCCCTTTCAAATTCATTTGGTTATTCCCAGAGCCTGCCCATGCCAAAAAAAAAAAAGTCAAATACATTGGTTATTGATTTTTCTGTTTCTGCAGAATAAATTGTTGGGATTTTAATTGGTGCTGCATTGAAACTATAAAACAATTTGGATAGAATGACATTTTAACTATATTTAATCACCCAATCCATGAACACGGTATGCCCTTCCATTTATTTAGGTCTTCCTTAATTTATTTTAGCAACACTGTGTGCTTTTCTGTGTATAGGTCTTTTGTGTCCTTGGTTAAATTTATTCTGAAATATTTTATTTCTTTATTGCTATTGTAAATGGAATTTTTTTCTTGATTTACCCCTTCTATTGCTCATTACTAGTTGAGCTGGTTTGAAACTGTTATGTACTCCAGAAAATCCATGTTCTTTAAATCGTAATCCAGTCTTGTTGGGGCACTTATCATTTAAGGTGGAACCTTTGATTAGGTTGTTTCCACAGAGATGTGACACACCCAGCCATGTGTGGGATCTTTTGATTAGTTTATCTCCATGAAGGTGTGGCCCCACCCATTTAAGGTGTGTCATAATTACTTTATTGGAGTCATTAAAAGAGCCAGCAAAGTGAAACATTTGGGAGAAAATGTAGACACAGACATTTGGAGATGTTTGGTGTCCCAACAGAGATGCTTAATGAAGGTGTGTGAAACTAGGTCAGAAACATTTAAAGAGAAGAAATCTCAAGCCTTGGGGGATGCTAAACTAAGAGATGAAATCCAGAGTTTTGCCCTGGGGAAGCTATGCAAGTGTCCACAAATACCTGGAGAGAAAGCCACTGTAATCAGAAGTTGGAAGCAATGAACCAGGAGCAAGGACCTCAGATGCCAGCCACATGCCTTCCCATGTGGCAGTTATTGGCTTTTCTTTGCACTCAAGTTATCTTTGTCTGGATACCTTACTTTCGAAATTTTTATGGCCTTAGAACTGTAAACTTGTAATTTAATAAATCCCTTTTGTAAAGGCCATTCCATTTCTGGTATATTGCACTCTTGCTATACTCATTTGTTCTCTCTAGTAGCTTTGCCTTAGATTTTTCAGGATTTTCTACATGTAGGATCTGCAAACAGTGAAAGTTTTAGTTCTTCATCTCCAATCTGTGTGCCTTTAATTTATTTTTCTTGACTATTCTAGCTAGAACTCTCAGCACAATATTGAATAACAATGGTGATAATGGGCATCCATGTCTTGTTCCTGATCAGAGAGGGAAAGCTTTCAGCCTTTTCCCATTAAATATGGTGTTATATTTGGGTTTCTCATATATTACTTTTATCACATTGAGGAAGTTCTTTTCTATTCCTATCCTTTGAAGTATTTTCATCATGAAAGGATGTGTAATTTTATCAAATGCCTTTTCTGCATCAATTGAGATGATCATGTGGTTTTTTTTCCACTTTGATTTGTTCATGGGGCACGTTATATTAACTGATCTTGTGTTGAACCACCCTTACATACCTGGGATAAAACTCACTTGGTCATAGTGTATAATTCTTTTAATGTGCTGCTGGACTGGCTTTGCAAGTATTTTGTTGAGGATTTTTGCATCTATATTCATTAAAGATATTGATCTGTAATTTTTTGTTCTTGTAGTATCCTTGTCTGACACTATTATTAGGGTGATGTTGACTTCAAAAAATGAGTTAGGTAGCTTTCCCATCTCTTCAATTTCTTTGAAGAGTTTCAGCAGAATTACCACAGAACAAGTTATCTGCTGCCAATGTAAAAGGAGGGTCGGTCATAGGATACATGTATCCATTTCCATAGGCAGAAATTGGAAGGAACACAGGGGTCACAGGACCCAAGCAGTTCTGAAAATTTGCAGCACAAATTCCATTAGATTTCAAAGTCTAAAAGCAGCATTCCAACCCTTTCCAAGACCCTATAAAAGCAGCATTCCAACCCTTTCCAAGGGCCTATACAGTGGCTCTACTTTCTCCAAATGCTGGGGTGAAAGTTGCAACACGGATGCATTTAGGAGATCATCTTTCACTTGGCTCCACCCTCTCCAAGCTTCAGGACAATACCTGGAATTTGCTATCTCTAGGGCACATGCTCAGCCCCTCAGGAACAATGGGGTAGCAGCTAGGCTTCCCCCAAGCCCTGGTTTATGTGCTCCACCTTCTCTGAGGCCTGAGGTGGCAAAACTCTTCCTGAGCATTGAGGAAGAAGGTCCACCCTCTGCCCTCAGGGAAAACTCAACCTCTCCAAAAACATGGGTGGGTCTGCTCTCCTGGCCTAAGTTTAACTTCAGACCTTAGCTTCCATGGTTCTGCCTTTGAAGTTATTTTTCCTTCAATTTGTCCCTTCTGGTGCAGACTTGCAGTGGTTTCATTTATACAGATTCCACACTTTTTATTGGTTTTCTATACAATACGTTGGGATCATGCCCATCAGACAATAGGACTTTCCACAAATTCTTCCTGTATAATAATACCATCTTAAATCTTCATTTGTCATGTAATGGCTGACTGCTTCCATATTTGGTTAAATCCTCATGTGGGGCACTATTCACTGGGGTCTCCCTTTCTGGAAGCCCAGAATTTTCTAGGCCATCAATTTCTGTTTTCTTTTTTACCAAGAGTTCACTTTTCACCTCATCTCTTTCCTGTCACATTCCACTATAAGCTTCAAGGGGAAACCATGCCACACTTTCTACATTTAATTTGGAAATCTCTTCAGCTTAGCATTCCAGCTTATGACTTTTAAAATCTTCCTTCCATCCAAAACCAGTAGTCAATTTGGCTAGATTCTTTGCTACTTTAAAACAAGGATTGCCTTCACTCCAGTTTGCAATAGCACACACACCATTTCTGTCTAAGGCCTTATCAGAAGTATCTTTACAATCCACATTTCTACCAACAGTATCTTCAAAGCAATCTAGGCCTTCTGTCAAGCATCTCATGACTCTTCCAGAATCCTCCCCTTATCCATTTAAAAAGCTGTTCCAACATGTTTGGTATTCACAAACCTCAGTAGCACCACATTCTCGGTACCAAAATCTGTTTTGGTTTGTTAAAGCTGGTGGAATGCAATATACCAAAAATGGAAAGATTTTTAAATTGGGAGTGTTGCTTCCTATGAAACAGAGCTCAAAGGATATTAAGGAATGATGAGAAAGAGAAAGAGAGACTGAAAGAAAGAAAGAGACAGACGGGATCAGGGGGTCTGAAGCTTAACTTTAGCAAACAACAGACAACTTTATTCTGCACCAGCTCCTGCTTATATACTGCAGGGTTTCCTAAGGAAACAAAGTACTTAACTTTCTTCATACTTAAGTTAACCATTTGGGGGTAAACAAACATTCTGTTCCTCCCAGACTGTTCCAAACAAAGCAAGTAACAATCTTCTCAGTTTCTTGCCCACCCAGGGATGTCAGCTGCTCCCAGCAAATTCTGCAGGTCTTGTTTTAACCCTTTGGCTCCTACATGGGAGTTTATTAAACTGCAAGTTTACGGTTCTAAAGCCATAACAATATCCAAACTAAGGCAACCAGAGAAAGATACCTTGACTCAAGAAAGGGCTGATGACATTCAGGGTTTCTCTGTTAGCTGGGATGGCACATGGCATTGCTTACTAGCTTTCTTTCCCAGCTTCTCATTTCAAACAGCTGCTCCAGGGACATTTTAGTTCTGCATCTCCAAACATATCTCTCTGGTCATCTCTGAAGCTTTTTTCAAAATGGTTCCCTCTTAAAGAACTCCAGGAAGTGACCCACTTTGAATGGGTGGAAACGCATCTCCATGGAAACCACCTAATCAAAAGGTCCCACCCACAATTGGGTGGGTCATATCTCCATGAAGACGACTTAATCAACAGCATCCCATCCAATAATATTGAATGAGCATTAAAGAACATGGCTTCTCTGGGATAAACAACAGTTTAAACTGGCACAGTAATTTAAAATGCCACAATGCTTTCTGACCAAAATTTAGCACCTTCTATCTTAATTAAGCATTTTTCCAGTTCTTGAGGGTTCCTGATTAGATTGCAGAGTTCTAAAAAAGTTTATTCTGTCGGGTTTTGCAAGCTTTTTTTTTTATTTTTTATTTTTTACATGGGCAGGCACCAGGAATCAAACCCTGGTCCTCTAGCATGGCAGGCAAGCATTCTTGCCTGCTGAGCCACCGTGGCCCACCCTTTGCAAGCTTATTGTCACTTTATTGGAGGGATGGAATTTTGGAGTTCTCTACTCAGCAATTTCACTAAGTCCAATCTCCAGTTCATTCTTGCATCCACAGCGTAACAATTCTCCTATTCCACTTTTTTCACAGTCTAACACAACTTTCATGTTCATACTTCCTTCCATCTTCAGTTTATATTCCATGGTCCATTAGAAGCTCTCCCTTCAAGCACATTATACAGGTGCTATTCAAGTGAGGTGTTCATGCCAGGGCTGGACCATAGGCTGCTCATCTTTGACAAGATAACTAAAGAAATTTAGAGTGAGCCTTTGAAACGTATATACAATTTGCTAGAGTAATTTTATGTCTTTGGAATAACGTAACAAAAAATGAGTTTGTATATTGTAATCTTTACATTTTTCTTTTGGTTATTCTGTAATTCATTTTTATTTTATTTTACTGTATAGTTATTGATCAATGACAGATGGAACCTTTTATGAAAGAATCGCTCTTCACTAGAGATAAATTTAGACATTGCATCTGACCCAACATTTGAGAGGGGACTTTCCCTTCTAGGAATTTTTCAGTTATGCATTTTGTTAATCTTGTTATTAGTGGAAGGGTCATTGAGAGGAGAAATGGGCTGAGCCGGTGACAATGACATAAATGCCTACAGAAGGCTTAAATTAGAAAATGATGTAACCAAAGCTAGAAACCACTGTCCACCTTCAGTTTTTATAGCCATATTATGATCCACAGCCAAGAAGAAAGCCTGTAAATCCAGTATATCCTGCCACCTCCCTGCCCATTCATTTATGGTGATTGCTCTGAAAAATGAGGAGATGTAATATATGCTGCAGAGGAATTCCTCTTCTGAGATTGCAATTCCTTTTCTGGGGGAGGGTGTGAACCTTCTATCTCAAAAAGCCTAAGAAAAACTGTCTCTTAAGTATCCACTATCTCACGCTCTATAGCCCCCAGTTCTTCCCAGTTTTGAGGTTGGGGCAGGTAGGTCAAGAAATGCTAGAAAGTGGCATTTCTGTGGATATGCCCATGCACATACACATACTACAGACTCAGAGACACACTCACAGATATAACTACACATATAGACTAGCATACACATGCACAGATGAGGGCATCTTACACCCACATATAAAGATCACCATGGGCAAGAGCACAGCACCAGTATATGGACTCCAGAACATTACCACAAATTCACACAGACCTCAGAGACAATCACTCACTACACATGGGACCATGGATACTCATACATATACCCCAAAGACATGTTCAAGTCATGCACACCTTACTGATACACATTCCACAGGCCCACTGAAACTCTAGTAGAGAGACACATTGTAGACATACACACATGGACACTCTCAGATACCTGGATGTTCTGTACACGCACAATTACACAGAATACAAGGCTATCCCCTAAAATGTACCACAGGTACAAAAAATAAACAAGTTACCTACACACATGGAAACACACTCTTTAAATCTCATGGCTGTATCAGTAGAAACTTATACATTTAGTTGTACATTACACATGAAATAGACTCACCTTCAGATCTGCTGATGAACACATACAAATACACGGCTGACACATTTCATTAACATAGATCTATGAACACACTGTTAGGAATACTCTGATTATACACATATGTCTCACAAACACTCACCTCCACACATGCTTTCAAAGCACATTCACCTGTACACACTCAGAGATGCACAACTCATACACACACAATTGAATGCATTCACACACAAAGAGCTGTGAAAATCTAGATGTCATGGTCCAAGGGAAGAAGGTAGAAGGTGCTCATGGGATGGTGAGCCACCTTCATTGGACCACCTAAGATATATTGCAAAATCTGTGCCTCAGTACTGAGTTAAGGATATCTGTGAGGTGTGCTATGGGGAAATTCAGGAGTGCAAATTGAGGTGTTTACCCTGTGAAACCACTGACACTGTTATGACTACCACTCCCATTCTCACGAATTCCAGAGGAGAATAATATGTTATGTATGGTACACTTCAACTAGGTAGGACTGCATATACCTAGAAATCTGGGGGGCGGAATCTCTCTCTCAGGCAACACAGCAAGCAAACTCACTGCCTCCCCCTGTCTACGTGGGACATGACTCCCAGGGGTGTGGACCTCCTTGGCAAATGGGACAGAAATCCTAGAATGAGCTGGGACTTGGCATCAAGGGATGGAGGAAACTTTCTCAACTGAAAGGGGGAAGAGAGGAATGAGACAAAATAAAGTATCAGTGGCTGAGAGTTTCAAATAGAGTTGAGAGGTTATCCTGGAGGTTATTCTTACGCATTATATAGATAACCTCTTTTTAGTTTAAGGTGTATTAGAGAGGCTAGAGGGAAGTGCCTGAAACTGTGGAGCTGTGCTCTGGTAGTCATGTTTCTTGAAGATGATTGTTTAACGATATAGCTTTCACAATGTGACTGTGTGATTGTGAAAAAAAAAAAAAAAAAGAAAGAAAGAAAGAAAAAGAAATCCGTGAGGTGGGGGAAAGGAGGTGGATCTCAAGTATACACCCTCCTCCATGTTCAGCAAAACAAGTGCCTCTGGAAGGGGGAAATCCACTTTCAGTCTTTCTCAGAATCATGGGTTGAGTGAGTTAATTAAATCCAATGGGGGCATCACCTGTGAAAGAGAAAGGCTAGGAGGTGTAGGGACTGAGCAAAGCTGATCCTCAGCAGCCAAACATCAGGTAGCTTAAGTGCGTGTGTATGTGTGTGGAAAGGATGAGGTCTAAAATAACTCTCTTCTCCCATGTAATCTGTCAATAACCTCCCACCCACCTGAAGCCTCTCTTAATATCGTTAACATCCGCCTCCATGAGCCCGGGGTCCTATTCTGAAAAGGATCCCCCAGGGATAGACAATGATAGTCATATCCATGGAGAAAAAAAAACCCAAACCTTTACTCTCTATAGGGAAATTATATCTATATACATGCTAATAAACTCAAAAACTGAACAGAAATTAACAAATTACTCCAAAAAGGCAAATTACCAAAATGGGCTCAAGAGGAAAAAGAAATTCTGAGCAGCCCTATTTCTCAAAAGAAAAATGAATTTGTAAATAAAAACATTACTGCAAAGAAAACTCCAGATTCATATACCTTTACCAATAAATTTATGGAATAATGATAAAATCCTACACACAGCTTTCTGAAAGTACAAAAAATTTCAAAACTCTTTGTGAGGTCATGATTACGCTGGTACCTGTAGCAGACAAAGACAATACAAGAAAGGCAGGTAGTAGTCTAGCATTCCTCATGAAATGTGATGCAAAAATCCCTTACAAAACAATAGAAAACAATCATAGAAAATTAGGGTTTATGCCAGAGATGCAAATTTGATTTAATATTCCAAAATCAATCAATCAATATAATCTACCAGTGTAAAGTAAAAAACATGATCATGAGAATAGAAGCATATTGAGTATTTGACAAAATTTAACACATGTTCATGATTTAGAAAAAAGTCTAACTATATTTGCAGGCACTCCTTCAGTCTGATAAAGGATCGACACAAAACCAATAGATAAAAATTCAAAAGCTTGTAGGCAGTCTTTCTGAGAGTATAGACCAAACAAAAATGTCCACTTTTGCCACTTCTGTTTGATATTATACTAGAAGCCCTACCTTCCAGAGCATAAACAAGAAAAAGGAGAAAAATATGGACTGTGAATTTTAAAGGAAGAAGTGACATTGCCTTCATTTACCCAGAGCATGGTCAAATAGATCAGAAAATCTTAAGGAATCAAAAAAACATGACGAGATCTAATATATGCATTTAGCAAGACCATAGCATACAACATCAATAGAATTATATAACTAAATACTAGAAAAAAAATTTGGAAATCCAAATTAAATAAACAAATTCTCGGTAGCATCAAAAGCATGAAATACCTAGGAATAAATTTGACAAACTGTATACATGACCCATAGACAAAAGCTACAAAACAACTGAAGGTAATGAAAGTGGACATATATAAACATTTATGAAGTGGAATTCCAATACTGTTAGGATGTCACATCTTTCCAAATCAGTCTATAGTTTCAAGGTAATCCCAAATAAATACTAGAACTATTTGTTGTTGAAATTAACAAGCAGATTCTAAAATTTATATGGAAATGTGAACAATCTAAAGCAGCTAAAACATTGCTGGTGGGGAAGAACCACACCGGAGTACTTACACTACCTAATTTAGGGTTTACACATAGATCAATGGGATGGAATAGATAGCACAGTAATAGATCCTACACATATATGGTGAGATGAATTTATAGAAAGAAGCTAAAGTAATTCGATAGGGAGAAAGTATAGTGTTTACAACAAATTTTGTGAGATCAAGTGGATTTCTATGTGGAAAAAAAATGAACTTCTACCCTTTTCACACAGAAATTAACACTGAATGGATCCTAGATCTAAACCAAAAGAAAGCTAATATTATAAAACTTCTAGAAGAGAATATAGGAAAAGTGACAATGAACTTGGAGTAAACAGTTGATTCTTATATTGTAGCAGGCATGCCTCTCCCTCTTTCTGGTTCAGCTGTGCTCTCTGTGGAAAATCTCCAAACCCCCTCTCCTTGCAGGCAAGCGAGATAAGACACATTCCTGGGATACAAACCCCCTCCCCTAGCCTTCAGGAACTGGTGAAGATGCATGTAGGCAAGATAAGACATTCCTGGGGTGGGGGCCCCTCAACAGTTCAGCTTTGGGCCATTCTCAACTTAAATCAGCCAATTATTTACCTTGTCTTTAACATTTCATACAGTCTATAAAAGTTAAGGTTGCCTTTTGTTTGGGGCTCAGACTTTCAGAGGCTACTCAGCTGAGCCCTATGGCCATAGAAAATAAAACCTGCTTCCCAGGATCCTTGGTCTCAGCCTGTACTAACTTCCTGGAACGTTCCTGGAGGTGGTTTTCGTGCTACAATATAGCACACAAAAAGTCATAACCATTAAAAAAATTGACTGGAAATCATCAAATGTAATAATAAAAAGGCAAGTCATAGAATCTGAGAAAATATGTGCAATATATATACCTGACAAAGGAAAAATAACCAAAATATATAAAGAATTCTTACAAGTCAATAATAAGAAAACAACCCAACTATAAAAGGGCAAAACACTTCCACAGAACTTCACATACATGCATAAAAAAAACACAATTAGAAAATAAGCCCATGCAATGAATGATACTCTGCATCATTAGTTGTCAGGTAAATTCAAATAAAAATGACAATGTGACACCACAACAAAGTCACTAGAATGGCTAAAATTAAAGATTGAAAGTGTCAAGTGCTGACAAAGTGTTGTGGGGCACACCAGAAGAGAGACCACACAAGTCAAAGCAATTTGCAAGCCAATTAGGAGTCTTTATTAGCCGGCCTGCGACTGCCTCAGAAACTCAAGAAAGAGGAATCAGAGAGCAGTCCCGAGGAGTTCTCAAGGGGGCTTATAAAGGTAAAAACCACAAGCGTATCCACAGAAGCAGGAAAAAGGACATTATCTTTTTGAGCCACATCTTGGTTTGCAGCTGTAAGCAAGCAATTTTATCTACAGAAGCAGAGAAATGCCATTTGCTGTTGCACAATACATCCCATTCTTTTTGTTTCTTAACAATGATTATTGTTTAATTTTTAACTCCTGGGAACTTCCTGCCCTGGATCTTGTGACTCCGGATACCTTCTTCTTGCTAGGGCCTGATTTATTGCCTGATTTATTGCTCCTGACCCCCCACAAAAGATGCCCTGTTGATGGGAATGTTGAATGGCATGACCACTTTTGAAAATATTTTTCCAGTTTCTTATGCATTTACACATACACAATTTTGGAAAGATTTGACATCCTGACAATACTGGATGTTCTACTTCATAAATGTTTATTTATTCAGTTTTACTCCTAGGTATTTGCCCAAGATAAATGAAAACATACACCAAAGAGACTGTGGAAAGATGGCAAAGTAGGGCGATCCAGGATTCAGTCTTTCCACCAGAACAACTATTAAACAGGCAGGAACTGTCTGAGATAATTATTTTGAAACTCCAGAGTTCAGAGACCAGAACTCTCCAGGGGAGAGCAGGAGGAAAATGTTCGTAAATTATGGTAAAGAACAGTACATTGATATCACTATCAAGGGAGGCTACCAGCAACAATCCCCCACTCTCACAGCTAGCCACTGTGGGGTTCACCCCTTGCTAGTTTGCTGGTGACAGAAAGGGATATAAAAACCCCTCTCCAAGACCAGCAGCAGGTATGACTGATCACAGATCAGGGATTTTGATTAGTGACTTCAAATTGCTGGAGGCCCAACTCTGAGGGCAGCTATTGTTCCAGTTCACCATTGTCAAAGATGGAAAAAACCCAGTGAATTGATAATCAACAAGCGATATATACAAACAATGAACTATTTATTATCAGTCATAAAAATGGATGAAGTCCTGATACAGGAGACAACAAGGAATCTTGAGTGAAACTAGAAACAAAAGGATAAATATTGTATGTTCTCACTGATATGAAACAACAAATTCTTTAAATAATAAATAAAATGAGCAAATTCATACAGTCAGAATCTAGAGTGTAGGGTAACTGTATTGGGGTAGGGACAGAGAATAGGAAGTTAAGGCATGAATGAAGGAAATGGTTTGGTAATAGATAGTGGGGATGGTAGCTCAACATTGAGAATGTAATTAACAGCAAAGAAATATAAATCTGAGTTTGGTTAAAAGGAGAAATGTTAGGTTGTACAAATGGTAACAGAACAAAAATTTTACAGGAAATCCAAGGAAGTACACTACAAGGTGAACCTGAAGTTAAATCATGGACTATCATTTATAGTGAAATATTTAAAGCGTGCTTTCATCAATTGTAGCAACAGTTACACACCTATGAAGGTGTTAATGATAGGGTGCTATGTGGGAATCCTGTACTTTATGATTCTTCTGCAAACCCATATTTTTCTAACAAAGAAAAAAAGAAACATACACCCGTACAAGAAATTGCACAAAAATACTCATAACAACTTTATTCATAATTATTAGTAAGTGAAAACAGGTGAAGGAATAAATGCTTACCCATTAACAAATGAATGGAGAAATACGGTGTGGTGGATTGCCTAAATGGAATAATTTTCAACAATAAAGTGGTGCTATCTACTGACCCATGCTATAACAAGGATGAATCTCAAAAGCATTCATTCTGAGAGATGGAAGCCAAACACCAAAGATTACATACTATATATGGACATGTATAAGAATTTCTAGGAAAATAAAACTCTCATATACAGCGATAGCAAGCCCAAGATTGGTTGTGGATGGTAGAGATTTCCTAGAAAGGGGCACAATGGAACTTCTCTGTAATGAAAATTTCACAACAGGTGGAAAACTTGTGCCTCACGACAAGAATTTGAAAATATAGCTGGAGAATGACTGTGCTTGTTTGGAGTGGTTATGTACCTGAGAACAGACCATCCTCTTTTAATCCATTGCTGTGAAGGCAGACCTATTGTAGGTGGGACTTTTGGTTCAATTGAGATGTGACCCACCCCATTCAAAGTCTGTTTTAATCCAGTACTGCAGTCCTTTATAAAGCACACAGAGAGAAACACCCAGACACATTTGGAGAGAGCTTAGAGAGAACAGAAGCTGGGAGAGAAAGAGCAGAAGACACCAGCCATATGCTTTCCCATGTGACAGAGGTGCCCCAGATGCTGGCAGCCTTTCTTCAGAGCAATATTGTCCTGTTGATGCCTTAATTTGGACATTTTCACAGTCTTAGAACTGCAAATTAGTAAGCTAATGAATTCCCATTGTAAAGGCCAACTCATTTCTGGTATATGCATTTGGGCAGCTTTAGCAAACTGAGACAATGACAGGGGTTGGACTGAACATCATGGTGAATGTGCTGCTGCCCTGGTCCTTACTCTTGCCTTTCCCCTTGCCCCACTGCATTCCAGACTTGTGCATTGCGTCTTCTGTGGATTGGGGGCAGATTACAAGGAAGGAAGTAACGGGATGGACTGATCCTAGGGCAATTCCACAGTATCCCCATTGCAATGGCCAGGATCCCACATTTTCCTAGAACACTGCAGAGACAAGGTGGAGCATAATTTGTAGTTGCTCTCAACCCCTGTAATTTGGCCCACAGCTATCTCACATTCCTAGCTAAAGGCAATGCACTTGCTCCCCAGCTGCTTTCAAGGGGCTCACATTTGCCTGGATCCTGTCTCTAATCGCACCCCCCTCCTCCCAAAAAGCTGCACTAAATATTCGACCCGTTCTAATTTCCTAATGTTTTCAAGAGGTGTCGTGGAAAACGTTAATTGCATTGACAGAGTCTGAGAGTTCCCTTTGCTAAACATCCTCATCAACAGTTAGTAGCCTCAGTCTTAACAATTTTAAACTGCCACATGGGTATTGGGTGCATAGAGCTGTTTTCATTTTTCAAACTTTGTGCCCGAAGGGTATACTAATTATTCCAAACTAAAATTCCTTACATAGGCTGAGCCACAAACTAGGGCAGGTGGCCTGAACTATTCTGTCCATTTCTACTGTGCATGCTGAAGTGTTGGCATTTCCAAGCTATTTTGAGGGTGTGTGAAGACAGTGGAAAGTGATATTTGAACTCTGCAATGTCTGATAAACTTGGAACTTTTTTACAATGCTAGCTTCTAAATAAAGAGTGTGTGTAATGAGGAGTCACCCAGAATTGGAACCCAGGGAACTTGGGAAACTGACATTGGGCAAGTCATTTCCTCTGCCTGCTCCTCAATTTCCTCTCTGGTAAAAGGTAATGGAGGATGGGGTAGGGGTTCTTGGAAGGTTGGGTTACTGACACTGTTTGCACCTCTACTGTTTGGTGCTTTCTTTTGAGAATGAGGCAGGCATAATAGCCCCCATTTTCTTGCAAACCAAAACCACAATGAGATATCATCTCACCCCCACCAGAATGGCCATTATCAATAAAACAGAAAACGACAAGTGCTGGAGAGGATGTGGAGAAAGAGGCACACTTCTCCACTGTTGGTGGGAATGTCAAATGGTACAACCGCTGTGGAAGTTTGGCGATTCCTCAGGAAGCTAAGTATAGGATTGCCATATGACCCGGCAACACCATTGCTAGGTATCTACTCAGAGGACATGAGGGCAAGGATACAAATGGACACTTGCACACCAATGTTTATAGCAGCATTATTTACAATTGCCAAGAGATGGAAACAGCCAAAATGCCCATCAACAGACGAGTGGCTAAACAGGCTGTGGTATACACATACAAAGGAATATTATGCAGCTGTAAGACAGAATAAAGTTATGAAGTATGTAACAACATAGATGGACCTTCAGGACATTATGCTGAGTGAGATCAGCCATAAACAAAAGGACAAATACTGTATGGTCTCACTGATATGAGCTGACATTAGTGAATAAACTTGGAGAATTTCAGTTAAGAATAGAGACCATCAGGAGACAGAAATAGGGTAGATATTGGTTAATTGGAGCTGAAAGGATACAGATTGTGCAACAGGACTGATTGTAGCACAATCATGTAAGTTTACTGAATGAAGCTGCATGTGAGAATGATAGAGGGAGGAGGGCTGGGGGCACATATGAAACCAGAAGGAAAGATAGATGATAAAGACTGAGATGTTATAATCTAGGAATGTCTAGAATGTACAGTGATAGTGACTAAGTGTACAAATTAAAACATGTTTTTGCATGAGGAAGAACAAAGGAATATCAGTATTGCAGGGTATTGAAAATAGATGGCAATTCACATTCCAAAAGTTTAACTTATGCGTGAGACTAAAGCAAATAATGTTTACTTGGCACAAAACTCATATTTGACTAGTGCATTTCCTAATATAACTTATGTGGACAGCTTAATTGAACACCATAAGCACATGGAACCTTGAGTAGGGCATGAGATTTTGTAGGTTTGTCCAGAGTGATGCCCCCATAAATCCCAGAGTGATTGGAACAGTTAATAAAAATGTATTTGCAAAGTCCCCTTGGGGGAATGGTGAGAAAGGGGGATAATTCAACTTCCTCAAGTGGAGAATTCCTGATAGTCTCACAAGCAGTGTGGACAACCAAAGCAATAGGCTGAGCCCTCAATCTTGGGGTTAAGGTTCATATGAAACTTAACCATGCAAAGGATAGGCTATGCCAGAACTTCTTTTGCTGCTCAGATGTGGCCTCTCTCTCTCAGCCAACACGGCAAGCAAACTCACTGCCTTCCCCCTCTCTATGTGGGACATGACTCCCAGGGGTGTGGACCTTCCTGGCAATGTGGGACAGAAATCCTAGAAGGAGCTGAGACTCAGCATCAAGGGATTGAGAAAACCTTCTCGACCAAAAGGGGTAAAAGTGAAATGAGACAAAATAAAGTGTCAATGGCTGAGAGATTCCAAACAGAGTTGAGAGGTTATCCTGGAGGTTATTCTTACGCATTAAATAGATATCACCTTTTTAGTTAAGGTGTAATGGAGAGGCTGGAGGGAACTACTTGAAAATGTAGAGCTGTGTTCCAGTAACCATGTTTCTTGAAGATGATTGTATAATGATATAGCTTTCACAATGTGACTGTGTGATTGTAAAAACCTTGTATCTGATGCTCCTTTCATCTGCCTTATGGACAGATGAGTAAGACATATGCATTAAAAATAAATAAATAATAGGGGAACAAATGTTAACATAAATTTAGTAGATTGAAATGCTAGTGATCGGTGAGGGAGAGGGATGAGAGTATGGTTTGTATGAATTTTTTTCTTTTTTCTATTTCTTTTTCTGGATTGATGCAAATGTTCTGAGAGGTGATTGTGGTGATGAATATACGACTATGTGATGACACTGTGAGTTATTGGTTATATACCAAGAATGCAATGATCATATGGTAAGGATGTTCGTGTTTGTATGTTGTTATATTTAAAAAGAAATTTAAAAAGTAAACAATAAAAAATAAGCCCCATTTTCTGGATGAGGAAATGGGGGCTCAGAGGTGATGTGACGTGCCCAAGTTCAGAGGACTCCAACTGGCAAGGTTAGGATTGGATCGCAGGTGCATTCCGGAGGCCCACCCCGCTCAGACACAAGTGGAGCCTGTGGGGGTGTGACCTCCCGTTCCTGCACTACTTTATTCACTTCCTGCACGTGCTCACGCACAGGGTCACATCAGCTGCCCACAACTGCCCTGGGATCTGAGCTGGGCAGGACAGATGTCCTCACTTACTCCCATGACTCAGGTGAGGCTCAGAAGGACGATGTGACAAGGACTGCGGACCCACAGAACCGCGGAGCCGGGGCCCCCTCAGAGCCCTCGAGTCCAATCCTGTGCTGTGAGAGACGGGGAGGGCCAGAGAGAGGAGAGGCCGCTGTGGAGGCAGGGGCGGGGCCGGGTCAGAGATCTCAGGCGAGTCTTTTCTGTTCTCCGAGTCTGTTTCCTCATCTGTACAAGGGGCAGCAGTGAGCCACTCGGAGTGAGTGAGGATGGAAGGAGATAGGGAATAATGAGTGCTTGGCGCAGGGCCTGCTGCTGCTGACAAAGTTGGGGAGGAGAAGCAGGACGGCCACCCAGGGAAGCACCAAACCCCAAGTCTCAGGAGGCTGGGAAGGCAGGAGGGTGGGGCAGGCCTTAGAAGCCCAGAAGGAAACAAAGGGGCAGGAAAGCCATAGGGATGGGATTTCGGCTAAAGGACGGGAGAAAGGGAGTGAATGATACATGCAGACTGGGTGGCTGGGTGGGCGTTAGGAGAGGAGGGGAGCAGGTGGGTGTGTCACCCCAAGACACCTGGAATGCAGTGGCAGCACTCTGAGGTGGGCAGAGAATGCGTCACGGCCTCAGGAAGGCCCAAGGTTGAGTCCTGGCTCTGCAACGTCCTGTGACTTTAATGAAGAGCCTCACCCTCTCGCAGCCCTCAGAATCCTGAGTCACAGAAAGGCCTAATGGTCCCCTCCTGTCAAGGCTGCCGGTGAGGAGTCAGACAGGCCTGGGCTGGGGAGAAAGCTGTGGAAGCCGCTGAGTGCCACGCACCCCTCCCGCAGGGGCCCGAGGGCACAGTAGAGTCCCAGGAAACACTGCTGTGGGCCTTGGTGGCGAGGGAGAGTGCGGAAGGACCGAGGCTGCGAGTGGGTAGGAGGCCTGGCTTGGCCTCACGTTTGCCCAGTTGGTGAGGACGTCGGCTATCACCAAAGTGGCCAGCCTGACCCTCCTGTGGGGCCCACAACCTCCCTGCGTTTCCCACGGCCCTCCTTCCTTCCCAGGCCTGAGAATTCCCTCTCGGCCCACTTGCTTCCTGCCCAACCCTCTGTCACCACTGCGGAGTGTGGGAGAGACAGCCCCTGAGGTGGTGAGGAAACACCAGGGAAGGGGCCTTAGAGGGGAGGAGCCCTGAAGACTGGGGTGGCAGTGCCCTCCCGAGCACGGACCATCTCTGATGGCTGCTTTCTCCTCCTTGATAGATGAGCCGCTGCATCTCACGTGCGCTCTGCACACTGTGCTCAAACCCACACCTGTGACTTATGGTGAGCACTCCCATCTTGTTGTTTCCTGTTGAAACAGAGCTCGAAGGATATTAAGGAACAGGAAGGAAGGAAGGAAGGAAGGAAGGAAGGAAGGAAGGAAAGAAAGAAAGGAAGAAAGGAAGAAAGAAAGACACAGATGGGCTCAGGGGGTCTGAAGCTTGAGTTTACTTCAGACAGACTTCAGACAATTTTATTCTTAACCAGATCCTGGTTGTATACCACAGGATGACAATAGGCATGCATGCATTTCCTGAGGGAACAAAGTTCTTATCTTTCAGTGTTCTTCCTTCGTACTTAAAATAACCATTTGGGGTAAACAAACATTCTCTTCCTCCTAGACTGTCTTACATAAATCAGATAACATAAAGCAGCTTACTGCCACCACCACCCTAATGCCATCTACTCCCAAGTACTTCCACAGGGCTTATGTTAATCCTATCTCCTACATTTCCCCCTTTTTACTGCAACTAAAATTATATGTCCTAGGGCAGGCCACAGTGGCTCAGCAGGCAAGAATGCTTGCCTGCCATGCCAGAGGACCCGGGTTTGATTCCCAGTGCCTGCCCATGTAAAAAAAAAAAATTATATGTCCTATAATATACATTACCCATTTAGTTATTTTCATCCGGGCTGACATGTCGGGGTTTTATTCTCTTTGAGGGAATCCAAACCGAGGTTCTGTCATCGGCAATGACAAGAGCAAAACCCCTACCCCCACACCTCTACCATTCCTGGTTTCCATAAATCATCTTTAACATCTTTCCAATAGATTGGCTACAGCTGCAGTTCTGTTTGGGTTGTATCATTTTTCTTTCCCAAAGTACTAAAATGTTGTTCTGCAGGAGTCTGTGATGAATTATCAAAAATGTTTAAAAAAATTTAAAGTAAACAGTGGTTTTGCTAATTGATGTTTGGTGTACATATTTTCATAACATCATCCTCCTGATCTCACTCTTTTTGTTTTATGAGCACAGACTTTAATGTCTGGTTTGTTCATTGAATAATTCCTTTCCCAGAGGGATTATGTGGAATTTTTTGTGATATGAATAATAGGAAAAGTAGTATAAAATTTACAAAATTGCTTTCCTGTATCAGCAGGACCATTGCCATTTTATTAGATAACAGCAAAAGCATTAAGTAAATGTGATCGAACATGGCAGAAAAGTTCTCCATATTGTGAGGTAGCCCAGATGAGATGAGAAAAAGTGTCTATGACACTGCATTTTACCAAAATGTGAAATATGAATAACATCCATTTGCCATAATTCATTTGCTTTTTGACCTCAAAGATTAACCTCTGATGCAAATGGGAGTGCATTTAAAGGTCCACAGATTTGAGAAGTCCTAACAATGTCCTGAGTTTGCTGTTTAGATAAAGATGGAAATTTCTTTCGCAGCCCTTTGCTATTGATATCAGTCAGTTTGTGAAGTGTTGTGGGATTTTGAATTAAACTCACAAGACTATCTGCTTGCTGATTTTGTAATGACAGAGAACCTGGAAGATTGGTATGAGCTCTTTATATCCACGATAAAAAGAGGATTAATTTGACTTCTGACTAATGTTTGTAAATGTAAAAACATTCAGGAGAGTTCATCTCTTTCAAACAAAGAAGCTGTGTCAATGTGAGTAACTGTTTGGCAAACATATTTACAATCAGAAACAACATTAAGAGATTGTGGAAAACTTTGCAATACTTGAATTACAGCTGCTAATTCAGTACGCTGGGCTGAGGTATAAGGCGTTTTCCAACTTTTGTTTTCCCCTGGGGTGACATACGCAGCCTGTCCATTGCTACTACCGTCAGTAAAGACAGTAATAGCTAGCGGGGAAGCCGGAACTATTTTAGGCAAAATCCATTGCGTTCGTCTTTTAAAATTGTAAAAGTTTTGACATAGCAAATGATTATTCATTTGTCCTTTAAAGTCACTTAATGCTATTTGCCAAAAGGTATTGAAAATATATAGACTTTGAACCTCTTCCTTTGTGAGATCACACACTATGCGATTAGGATCATGACTTCTTAATTGATAATATTTTTGGTGACTTTTGGCTATTAAAGAAATAATCTTTTGCAAATATGTATTTAAACATTTTTGTCAATTGTTTGGTAAAAAAATCCATTTTAAAACCCCATCTTGCTAAAATAGGCCTGTGGGAGATTGCAAGGTAAAGAAAATAATAAAATTAACAGGCTTTCTTAGATCTATTTGAACAAGCTGTCCTTTTTGAATGCACTGTTCAATTAATTGTAACTCTCGTTCAGCTGCAGCTGTTAACTGCCTTTTGCTTAATAAATTAGAATTTTCTTGTAAAATATTAAACAAGTTTTGTAATATATAATTAGGAATTCCTAAAGTGGCAGGTAGCAAAAATGAAAGCAGAGTGTCAATAGTGACGTGTACCCATAGTAAATGACCAGATTTTTTAAATTGAATTCATTGGATTGATTGAAAAGGAATGCAGGAATGTGGAGTCTTTATAATTGGTTGTGCATTTTTGCTAATTTTAAATTTATTGCATGCAGTTTTTATGATATTTTCTCACAATAGTGGCCAAATTCCAGTTTGCTTACATGACCGGGCCCAGTTGGGTCCTCTGGGAACTGGCTAGGGACCAAGAGGAGCTTCCTGGGACCTAGATATCTTTATTAAAGTACACTTCCTTCTGGGGGAATAGCCAGTCCTCCCAGCTAGAGTGTACATTTTAATTATTTCTTACCAAGGTCATGTAATAGCAACATCAGTTGCATGTAATGGCAACATCAGGTGAACAAAAAGACTCCATAAGTATATTTTTTCCTTGCATTCAGCCCTCAAATCTGATCTGCTCCCAAAATAACAGAACACTTTGTGTCAGAACTACAATCCTGAATTGCATACCCCTTAGGGGACTGATCTATTATAATTCTACAGGAACCATTAATTAGTACTGACTTTTGCTCGGCATGGCATTGTTCCTATTGAATATTTTCTGACTCAGGTGTATATGAATTTTTATATAAAGGCAGCTCTTACTGATGTAAAATTTTTATAATTACACATCCCATCTTAAGTTATTTATTTGCTGTCCTTTTCCCTTGCCTCAGGTTTACATTTCTGTGTTTCTATTTTGAAGATTTTTTTTTTTTTAAGAAATAGTTTCTTTCTTGAAGAAGCTTTTTTAACCTCTTTTTCCCAACTAGAGTTACCTTGTCCCTGGCTATTATTTCCTGGCTGTGTCGTCTTTATGCTATTAACTATTTCCCTTTACTATTTTCTTCTAACAACAAGAACAC
Source organism: Tamandua tetradactyla (assembly GCF_023851605.1). Taxonomy (NCBI): domain Eukaryota; kingdom Metazoa; phylum Chordata; class Mammalia; order Pilosa; family Myrmecophagidae; genus Tamandua; species Tamandua tetradactyla. Next base: position 117,878,915 of record NC_135353.1, read on the forward strand.
AGTTTCTTTATTTTTCCTAAACTCCCGTCTGATATTGCCCCATGTGGCCTCACTGTATTGTCATGGAAAACTGTTTTTAATTCAGAACTTTCTTCACTCCTTTTCCCTCAATGTCTCCCATCTCACTATGGGGAGTCTGCTTTAGACTCTTCTCTGCTTTATCCACAAAGTCTTTTTTCCTTTAAAATACAAATAACTCAAACTTTATTAGAACCTTATTTTAGTAATGACACCCTAATGATGTTTTCAACGCACAAACATACATACATACATACTCCTCCACCCGCCTATTGTGATTACCCGTTACCCTGATGATCCGAGGAAAATGCTTACTTTACCAATATGACTCGAGTCCTCTTCTATCGGCTGGACACACGTGCCTCTAATGAGACTTTTCCTTGGTTCCTTAATATTGATTTGGAGTCTTCTTCTTCGAGCCCCACGCTGGGCGCCAGATGTTGCTTCCTGTTAAAATGGAGCTCGAAGGATATTAAGGAATGATGAGGAAGAAAGAAAGAAAGAAAGACACAGACACAGACGAGCTCAGGGGGTCTGAAGCTTGAGTTTACTTCAGACAGACTTCAGACAATTTTATTCTTAACCAGATCCTGGTTATACACCACAGGATGACAATAGGCATGCATGCATTTCCTGAGGGAACAAAGTTCTTATCTTTCAGTGTTCTTCCTTCATACTTAAAATAACCATTTGGGGTAAACAAACATTCTCTTCCTCCTAGACTGTCTTACATAAATCAGATAACATAAAGCAGCTTACTGCCACCACCACCCTAATGCCATCTACTCGCAAGTACTTCCGCAGGGCTTATGTTAATCCTATCTCTTACACCATCTCATCCAAGGAAGGGCGTGTGCCTGCTGTGTGCCCAGCAGCGTCCTGGGAAGTTCCCAGGGTAAGAGTGCTGGCCACGTTATATATAATTCCTCACCCTCGGGCAGGGGTCTCCAGTATACTGCGTCTCTCCCATGGCCCTCAGCCTAGTCCTGGAAACCCAAAGGGGACTCGATTTCTGTCCAGAATCACATATGGCCACTGTGGCCAAACCCTGACGCAGCAGCCACAAGGGTGCGTGACCAACACGATAGAGACCCTCCCCAAACATTTCTGGAGGGAGTGGCCGGGACAGAGCCAGCTGCCTAGCATGGGACCAGTGCACCTGCATAAGGCCAGGCACTCAGAAGGGCCCCATGCTGGGTTTAATGCGCTGCTGTCACCATCTGGAAGTGCTTAATAGCTTTTCAACTAGGGGCTTGATGTTTTCATTTTGCACTAGGCCTTGCAAATTATTTAGCGTGGCCTGGGCCAGTATCCATATCTGGCTGAGAGAGGGATCTTCTTCTGGGGGGAAAGAGGTAAGGGAGGGGCAGGTCCTTGCGCTGCTGGCTTTCATTATCTGAGGCCCAGTCCTCCAAAGCTGTGGCATCACCACGTAAGCTGAGAAAGCCCTGATATGTCCCTGCCCACGACTGAGCCCTTCCCAGGAGTCCAAACTGTTGCTGCCTTTGTCTTCTGCTTGCAGAACCTGCAGCCTCCACACCCGGCAGCCCCCACCCAGCCACTGCCGACACCAGGCCTGGGTCTGACCTTGGGCTCACAGAGAGAGCTTTCAGCACCCCCACACCGGTCTCAGTTCAGTCACAGAACAGGCTGTCTAGGTCAGCGCGCAGCTGTTTCTTCAGTCCTACGCTCTCAGTGATAACGGCCTCCCCTTCTCCCGGCTTGGTAGGCGAGAACGCCATCATGAGGCCCACCTCCTAGTCCTGAAGGCCACACCCAGTGGTGACATCCTGAAACGTGGGGGTGGGGAGGGAAGGTTTCTGGGAGGGACAGTGCCTCCAAAGAGCAGGAAGGACGAGGCGGGTCCAGGTGAGAACCTGTGGTCCCTGTTCCTTGGTGGGTGGACAGTTGCACCAAACCACAGCCCTGCATTTGATCCCTTCCGCCCCCCTCAAGGCATCTAACTGGAGCTGCTGAACAACCCCTGTTGGAAACCACATCAGCACGTGGACTGGGACCTCTACAAGCTCATGGTCTCTACGCCCAACTGAAGCCTCAACCCTGCTCAACATCCCCTCCCGTACCTTCTGGGCAGAGGTGGGGCCCATCGGTCCCAGAAAGCCCAGTTTCCCATCCTATGAGCACTTATCGCGCCTCTGATAGCTGCACGTGCACAGGAAAAGGAGGAAACGTCCAGATTAATACTGCAACTTTAATGTCACACTGATACCAAAAACATGAAAGCACAAGAAAAAGCAAACAACAAAAGCAGGAAGAGAAAAGGAAGACTCCTCTTGCATGCTCTCTTCCACAGATGGCTACACGCTGCTGAGAGTGCCACGGTAAGAAGGAATCTGAGGAGGCACTCTGGTCTGGTGAGTAAGATTGCTGCACTTCATCAGCGATGTCTGCAAACGCAAGAAAGAAAAGTGAAGACATGAAATGGAGGGACATCAAACAGAGGTGGATATAGATAACAAAAGCAGTGTATTTCTACCCCCTCATCAGTCCCCCACCCGACCCGACCCCAGGCCTTCCCCTGACATCTCACGGCACCTCCACACCCCACCGTCAGAGTCTAACTGAACCACCAGAGCCCTTACTGGATCCAGGAGAAGAAGTTGGCACCAGCCCGGGCGGCATTTCTGGTCCGGATGGTAGAGCTGGTGCTGGGGCCATCTAGGATGCTGGTGCTGGCCCCAGCATTGGTGCCACTGCTGACACCCGCTCTCCACGTGGCTCTCCTGTTGGCACGGTTGCTATTCAGAATGTATTGATGGTATCTGGCCCAAAAGGAAAATGGGATCCTGGCCCAGGCATCGCCAAAATCTCCATCCTCATCCCAGGTCAGGAGCTCCGCCTGGATGTCGTCCCAGCTCCACCTTCCCATCAGAGCTTCCTCCCCGATATTCAGCTGCGCCCTCATCTGGGCCCTGGCATGTTGCTCGGCCATATCCACATCCATGGTTTTGAAAGCGTCTTCCACAGCCTCCAGGAAATGAGCTCGCCATTCTCGGGGGTCTCGGTTCTGATTCTGAGACGAAATCACAGCAAGGACAATAATGGAGCTACCAAACATTCACTGGCCACGGGCTTCCCGCTGGGTGCCCTACTACGTGCTCTGCATCACGATGCTAAAAACAAGGACTACGGGAACCAGGCTCCTTTTATTCTGTGCCACACCTGGGATTTCACCCCATGCCTCACACTTGATACTTCTGTGACCTTCTAGAAAGTACTGAGGCACCTTTCTGAGGTTCTGAACCCTCACTGGAAATATGGGATAGGAAGAAGTGGTCTGTGAAGAATAAACAGAGAAGGCACGGACAGGGCCTTCCCCAGTGCACGGCACGTAGTAGAGGCTCTCTCTACCTGCGCGATGAATCTCAGCACCCTCATCTTGCTGGTCTCATGGCGGGCTCGCAAGCCCCAGAGGAATTCATACTCAGGTGGGCTGCTATTCGGAATCTTCTTGTATTCCAGGTACCTTAGAGAAGGAGGAAGGGAAATGTTTGCTTCTAGCCCAGCTGCCTTGTTGTTTAATGGGCTCCAGATGGCACCTCCCCCAGCCCAATGCTGCAGCTCAGCTCCTGGAAGAGGCCCCAGCCTTGGCTCCCTCCCAGGGTTGCCCTCAACACCGAGGCCTTCGAAGCCTTGTCATCGGTCTTGCCAAGAAGCTACTTGGGTGTACCGAGGGGAGACATGTGTAGGGCGTTAGTTCATGGGAAGGCCACACAACTTTTGTGCCCCTTGTCACAATGAGCCCAGATTCCTGTTGGGTGTGTTATAAATAGAGGGTCATTCTTCAGGCCCCTGCTCTGAGCACACCCCCTGCCAAGGCCTCCTCGATGGCCTGGCTGAGCTCTGGGAAGGCACAGCAGGTGACCGCACAGGGAAAAACCAGCCAACCAAGGGCACTGCGCCCCAGGCGTGTTCCTATACTCCTGACCGTGTGTGTGTGTGTGTGTGTGTGTGTGTGTGTGTGTGTGTGTGTGTGTGTGTGTGTGTGTGTGTGTGTTTAACACCTCTAGCATGGTGTACACAAGTTTTCCAAGCACCAAGGACAGGGTGAGCCTCACCAGCACTGGGCCATGCTCAGACCCTTCCCTCCCTGAGCCCCACATTCCTCGCAAGTACAACAGGGGGAATTCTCCTAACAGCCTAAAGGGCAGGTGTTAATGAGATGGCGATGACAACACACCCTGCACCAGGTTCTCAGGCAATGCATATTCCCTTTCCCTGACCCTGCCCTGGAAGTCTACAACACACACACTCATATACTCCAGCCCGGACCCACAATACCGAGGCACCCAGCCATCTAACATAAGGTATAGGGTAGTGAATGGCCTTCTCAGCCAGACCTGCATGCACAGGGGACATCTGAGTGTGAGACAAAGTTAACGTAGTCACTACTTACCTCTGCTTCACAAAGTCATCAGTAATGAGCTTCTTCAAATCGCCAAGAAATGGGTGCCTTGTCCTGACAGCAATAAAAGTTGGAACCCATGTTTTCAGAGAGTGGCAGAGCCCCAAAGTGGGCAGGAGCCCTTCCCTGCTTAGTTAAGAGCTTCCAAGCCCAGTGGGCATGCAGCAGAGACCAGATGACTGCTTTTCAACAGTAGGGATTTGATGGGGCCCCTAACCCTGAGGTCTAGCTGAGATCTCATCTGGGGACAGGCAGGGGAGAGGAAGCAGGGAGGGGGCTGAGTGCTCCCTATCCAGCCTGCTGAGGCCCTTTGCTCTCTATCTAGTCCAGGACTGCCCATTTCCTTGCACCAGACCAACAGGCAATTGCAATTGCAATCCTGGGACCTCTTTTGCCAAAGGACAACACTGAGAGCAGGAGCTGAGAGAGCCCAGGCATACCCAGGACGCAGTCCCATCTTACGGAGCGCCTCCCACACGACAGCTGCAAGGAGAGACGAGGGACAAGAAGTTAGCATGCAAAAGTGAGACTGTGGACTCACCACAGCTGCAGGTCCAGCCACTCACCCTCGCTGGCTCGGTTGCCATTCATGAAGATGACACCCAGAATCACCAAGAGGAGACTCAGTCTGGGAGTGTCCTTGGTCCTGCAGGTGTAGAAAGAGGGAACTTGTCTAGCAGCTGTTTACATGAGCGACTAAAGATGGGTCACCCAACTAGCCTGTCCCAGATTTCTCGGCTAGATGGGACTTCTTCCCAACGCTGTGTATGGATTGCTACTTGATCATGGACAATTCATACCTCCTTCATCAATAGCACGTGGACACTAGTACTTCCCTCCCAGAGCTCCTCTCTGGAGGACAGCATTTGGCAGGGGGCAAATGCTTGGCAAAGGTGTATGCGGACCTTTCCTGCCCTTTGAGCCTCAGGATCTCTCATCCACAATAAGCTTTCCCTTGGGGACCACCCTGACAATTCCTGGCCAGACAGTTAGTAGGAAGAAGCAAACAGCAAGCCTGCTTTCCTAGGAAGCTTCAGGTGGTGGGGCTGAAACCCTGAGAGCAGCGATGCCCCACCCCAGGCCACTCTCCCTTTCATTCAGTTATCCTTGGGCACCACGACCCGAGTGTGGAAGCCGTGGTGGATCCTGCGCTTTGTTTTGCTCTGTTCCTCTGAGAGAATGTGGGACACTGGCAGGAAAGGGGTAGCATGGAGGAAGGCTGATCCTCCTTTCCGTTCTTACTTTCCCAGGAGGCGCGCTGAGGAGTCCCGTGTGCACACAAGAATATACAAGTGTTCTTCCTTGTCAATTTCCTTCAAGTGGATCTCAAACTTCTACATGGGGGAGAAAACAGAATGAGAGATCAGAAATGCAGCCTGGGCATCCTGCAGCAGCCCCTCCATTCCCCCTGTTAGAACTTTTCCTGAGCAGGAATCCCACTTGTCGGGGGAAGTGGAGGAAGGGAAGGCATGAAGGACCCTCACTGTGGGAGCTGCAGCACTGCCCGAGGGAATAACACTCACTTCATGAGTCAATGAGAAGCTCAGAGCGCCCGGGAGAGAGGGGTCAAGGGGAGAAGTACATGGCAAACTGCAAGTGCAGCGGACGCGCACAGGTGGAGAGGCTGGGGAAGGCTTTCGGAGCAGGCACTACTGAAACTGGGCCTTAAAGGGGAGCAGAATTCAAGGCCTCCCCGCTGCTCTTATCCTGCAGAGCTGCTCCCCTTCCCTGCACCCACCTTTTCCAGAGTGTACGCTGCTCGCTCAATGATTTCTGGGAAATGCTCATCATATTCTCGGATGACATCCTTCAGCATGTCTGCAGGAGGGGACAGTTGGAAAGAGCATCTGGGCTGAGTGGAGGCCGCAGAGCCCCTTGGGTCAGCCCCGCTGAGGGTAGCACAGCGAGGGCCCTATGCTGTGAAATGGAGGAGCAGCCGTGGTCTGATACGGAGGGAACCCATGAGTGAACGGATGCCCAGAGCTGGGGTGGGGAGGGGGAGGAGTGGCGTTCTGGGAGGGGCACAGGTGGCCTACCTGAGCGCTTAATGGGGATCTTCTTGTAGTCCTTAATCATCAGGTACTTCACCAACTTGTTTGCCTGGGGAAGGGGGAATTCAGGGGAAATCAAGGCCTGGGTACCTGTCAAGAGCTGGCGGGTAAGGGAGGAGCGGAGCAAGAGCAGGGGCAAAGGCAGACATCTCACCCTCTCCTGCAGAAGGGTCACGTTGCGAGGTGGCAAGCACAGTACGTGCCTGGAGGGTGCCTGGGACGTCAGGCCCACTGGGGGCTGAGGGCTCATCTCAGCCTGTGCCGTCAATGGGGGCTGCGATGCTCTCCAGGTCAGTGGGACCGTCAGAGGCTCCCTCTCCTCCTTGCTGCTCTCATAGTCATCATCCAGGTGCTTGGACTGTAGCATTGGGGAGACAAGAGACCAGGGGTGTCAGGCTCCCTACGGAAAAGTGCCCAGCATGCAACTTGCCCGTGGCGATACTGGGTAAATAAGAGTAGCTCAGGCAGCAAGAGTGCACTCAGTGCTTACGAAGTGCCAGACACTGAGCCAACCTCTTTTCCCGCCAGGCTGTGAGCCACCTGAGGGTAGGAACTACATGGAGTAAAATAAAGCTCAGCACACTTGTGTTGGAGGAACAAAGTCAAGAAGAGAGGAGGGAAGAGGGGTGTGGAAGTAGCAGGGAGCGCTTACCTTCTTTGTCCTCTTGCCGCCCATCTTGGCCCAGGGCTCAACACTGTGCTGAACACTGGCAGCTGCACCCTCAGGATCAGGGACGCTCGTGGCCAACTTGGCCTTGGCAGCAGTTGCTGCCACAACATTCTGAGGCTCTACCCACCGAGTCTTAGCAAGAGCCTTCCCAGACTTGTTCATCTTGGGCCGGGTGGCTGCCACCTCCCTGGCAGATGCGGCCTGGGACACGCCGGAGGCAGCACTGGGACCCTCCGTGGCAGCCTCTTGGGCTGGGGCAGGTCTCTTGGGGCGGGGAAAAGCCATGCCACTGACACCCGCTGGCTGGCTGAAATCAAAGACATCATTCGGACCCAGGAAGGCTGCCGTGGGCTGCGTGGCATCCATTGCACTGGCACATGGAGCCTGAAAGGAAGCATGAGTGGTGCTAGGGCCCTCAGTAGCAGCCTCCTGGGCCTGGGAGACTGTCTGGAGCTGTGGGGAGGTTGCCGGAACCCCAGGGGCAGTCACTGCACTGTTCATTAGCATCTGGGGGATCTGCGGAGATGCAGGGGGTGTCTCAGGGGTGGCTCCCTGAGACTCTGTATATGTCCCGGCCAGGGTGTCACCTCCTAAGGCCTGGTCTGTGTCCACCAGGTGGTTAATGGGCACCCGAATGTTGGAGGCAATACGGATAGCAGCGGCGGCGGCCCGAGCGGCACGGTTGGAGGCGGCGGCACGGGCCACATTGGCAGCACGGGTGGCCGCCTCATTGGCAAGTGTTTCCGGATCCAGCTGCAATGCATCCATCAGGGTCTGGGCCAATACAGGGTTTTCCAGTTCCCAGGGCTCATTCTGTAGGGCCACAGAGATGGGTAAGGGAAGGCACACAACTCTCCACGCTTGCATCATGCCTCACTGCGCTGGCCAGCCTCCTTCCAGCAGCCAGCCTCTCCCCAACCCCCTTCCTCTGAGCAGGAGAGGGAGCGTGGGGGAGGCCAGGCTGTCTCTACCCACTCAACCCCTTTCTTTCATCCTCCCCCTACTCCACTCCTCCTCTGTCTCCCAGGGAAGGAAAACCCAACCGTGGCCCGAAGTGGGAGTGTGTAGGTCAGAGGCATGTGGGCCCAGGGCAAACAGGTGGCCAAGAAGGGGCCTCACCGACAAGATGCGAAGGCCTGGCCCCAAGCTCCCAAAGGCTCTGAGGACACGGATGTCAAGGCTGGTGAAGGTGCCATAGCCACCAAAAGCACCATATTCTTCGTAGTCGTTTCCTTCAACCATCTCTTCCTCCCCAACTTCATCGCTACCCTCATCTATGTCTTCAACAGTGAAGCTTTCCGATTCCATGTTGTAGCTTCCCTCAGCCATGCTGCTGTCCCAAAGAGAAGAGAGCTTAACCCCAGAGGGGGGTCGAGGCACTTCAGGGGGAGATGGCAGGACCCAGCGTGCTGGGGGGGATGGGATTTCGGGGGTGGGGATGATAATCAGCAGGTTACTAGGCAGTCCCAGGCAGTGGGGGAGGTAGATTAGGTAGACTCAGCCAGGACCAGAGCCCCAGGAATGGGACAGAGTAGGTTGCAGGAGGCTCCTGAACTGAAAGGGCAGTTCAGGATGGGCTGGCTCCTTCCCCATCCCAGGAGCCAGATGTGAACAGGGGACCTGAGGGCTTAGGTTTGAAGAGTCCCAAAGGGCCTCTCTGAGAGAGGGAGAAACAAAGGCTCTGAACTTGAGGGCCTGAGCAGGAGACCTAGATGAAGGAGGAACAGATGGGAGGGCTCAGACAACAAGGACAGGGGAACACTGAGAAATCAAATCCAAGGAACCCAGGTCGGGGTGGGGGAATTCAATGGACACCGGTCTCGGTGGCGCGCACACAAGAGCCCAAGGGGTGGACGGGGTGGGGACCTCGGACCTGGGTGAGGCTCGAATTGGAGCGCTGGAGGTTTCAAATCCAAGGATTGGACACTCCAGGCAGGGTCAAGAGGTCTGGCTGGAGTGATCTCGAAGTGGTAGGGGTGGGGGTGGGGCGTCTGGTCTAAGGAAGCTCCGGTCTGCTTGAAGGGGTTCGGACCATGGGCTCCGGGGTGAGTAGGGCTCGGATCGGAGCTCCCGGTTCTGGGGTGGGGGTGGGGGTGGGGCTTCTGTCCAGACCGCGGGTGTAAGGAGGTTCCGGTTGTGCGCCGCGGTTTTCTTCAGACCCTGAGGGGACGGGAGGCGCAGCGGGTCGGGTCTCTCTCGCCCTCCCGGGGTCCTCGCTGCAGCTGAGTCCTTACCTTCCCTGGGGCTCCAATGGCGTCCGTCCCTAGCACCGGGAACCCCGCAGCCGCGCCGTCGCCTCCCGCTGCCAGCACAGCAGCTCAGACCACCCCGCCCCTTCAATCTGCGCTCCCCGTGAGCTTGGGTAACCATGCGCATGCGCCGACCCCTCCTCCAGCCTACCCGCTTTCCCAACAAAAGCGCGTTCCATCAGGACCCCACTGCGCATGCGATTGCGCTCTTGGTTGAGGCGTGCAGCGATTTCTCCTTCTAGCCAGAATCCTCTCACCCGCTCCTGCGACCGCGGGTCTTGAGCCACCTAATCGTCTACCACAATCTCCCCTTCCCTTTTGCACAGTACTTCTCAGTTTTTCCCTAACCCCCTTCCCCAGAGCTCCTCCAGGCTGGTCGGGGTTACACCGTGCCACATTTCCCCAGCAAGGCCATGTGGTCCCAATTAAAGCGGTCTCTAGCTGGGTCGCTAACTGTCACAAGTGCAAATCCTCAACCCGGGACCAAAGAAATGAAATGGCCAAAAGTTAGCAGTTTCCTTCTTATTTTCTTCCACTATCCATCTCTATGGCCCCCAGACACTCTGGTAGCATCAGCTTACTCACCTGCCCATTTAGGAAACTTGCATGTCACAGCAGAATCTTTGCTGGGGTTTGTCTTCCTCTAACAGCAGCCCTGGGAGGTCGATGTCAGCATCCCGAATTTATAGATCAGGAAGCTGAGTAATAGACATATCGCCTGAACTAGGCAAAGCCAAAGAGCCAGTAAACAGAAAATAAAAAACTTGGGTCTGGGTCTTTCTGTCTCCAAAGCCCGGATTATACCTATGTGGCCTGGGGACTAAGGCACTCTCCCCTCTTCAGGTGGGGTGACCAACCCTCCTCCCCAGTATCAACACAGGCAGAGGCCGCCGTCCTCACATTCTGACTGTTCAGTGAGGGTCTATCCAGGTGTGGAAATTGCTCCTTGGGTTCCACTGCCTGCTCCAATTGTCACGCCTCTTTACTGTGAGTGGCACAACCACCCTGCCTGTGAGGGCTTCCTGTGCTGCTGTACCAGGCAGGACCATCGGACCCTTGGGAATCTGAGCCATGATAAGCCCTTGTTCAGAGTAAATGCTCTGGTTCCTCCTGGGGAAGCTCTGGTCTTGTGCAAAGAAGCTGAGCTGAGCTGAGCTTCAGATCCTGTCTTTCTGTAGTTGTTCAAGCCCAATCAGGTCACTCAATGTCTCTGAGCCTCAGTTTCTCAAAATACAAAGGATCATTTACTTGGATCCTACCCAAGGACAAGCATGCCACTGTGCTTACTGGATGACCGGTGGAACTCTGAAAGACAGAAAATGTTATGTGCTCATCTCAAGTTGAACATATCCATTTTTAAAAATGCATGGAGGATTTTCACACTTGTTTTTATATCAGCCTCCGCCAGGACCCCTGTGTATGAATGAAAGCTATTACTCTCCAGTGACCGGTATCAAATCTGCCTGGCCAGATGATTTTCCTTTTCTATCATGTAGTAACCTCTCCTGTCAGCTGTCTGTGTCTCTTCAGCCCTTCCTCTGTAACATGTCCTCTGTGGAGCCTGACCAGACCCTATAAACAAAAGCCTTGACAAACTACTCTATGTTAATAACTCCAAAATTTACAAGCCCCATTCAAATGTGTCTTTGAAGGCCAAATCCATACATTCACCTGCCTACATCACATCTGCACTTGGATGCCTCATGGGCTTCTCTTCATTAGCCTGTCAAAAACTCATCACTTGGTACTACCCACTCTTCCCACACACTCCCATAATCTTTCTCTCTCGTCTGTCTCTGTCACTGTCTCTATCTCTTCCCCCTCTCATCTTCACCATCTCAGCAAATGGCATAATTATCCAGAAATTAGAGGTAATCTTTCACCACTCCGTCTTTCTCACTCACTGCACCCAGGGAGGAAACTTCTGGAGAGACCCAGAGATACCTCTCTTTGCACCTCTCTCCTCTCCATTAACTGCTGTGAATTCTAGTCACATTGGCCCCTCTGAATTCACAACTCTCTCTCCTTCACTCAGGTTGTCCATTGGGTTCTTTTTGTGTTCCATCTCCGTGTGTTGCAGCCTAGCATCTATCCAGGCATAATGCTGGGGCCATCAGAGAATCAGAGGTCTCACCTCAAGTAGTTTCCTTTCCGTCAGGGACCGCTGTATTGTGTGGGTGATGTTGCCATGACTTAAACCCATATGTATTTTTTTGGCTTCCTAGTTGTATAGGTGGGAAGTTAAATCTGGTTCCTCTTAATCCATCATGGCTGGAAAAAATAAGTATCCATCATGCTTCTAAACTTTTTCACAAGCACTACGCTTTTAAGATGTATCTCCTTTGCTATGTAAAAATCGAAGATGTATCCAAGTAACTATGCACAGATAACCCATGGTTTGTATTCATGGAATTTTAGCTATTTGCTACGTCAAAGATTTAACTTTCCTCTTAACAATTCTGAAACTAGAAAATATATAAGAGATTGTCAGAAGACAAGAATCAAAGTAGGCTTCTCTTCAAACAAATTACAAGTCAAAAAATATATGGTATACCTGTTTTGAAATTGTGAAAGAAAAATCGCTGTCTACTCCCAACTCCATGTTCTGTGAATGTAGCTTAAAGAAAGGGTTTTTCAGACATACAGACGTTGAAGAATTCATCATCCGTACATATGCAATACAAGACATTTTAAAGGAAGATCTTTAGGCTTAATGGAAATGACACCAGAAGGAAATATGCCCTTCACAAAATTGTGAAGCAGTATGGAAATAGTACATATAAGCAGATATATTAAATTTATCATTTTTAACTATTTTTAAAAGATAATCGTTTATAGCAAGTATAATAACAATGCATTTATGGGGTTTGTAAGTTATATAGAGTTAATTTGTTTGACTACAGTAGTGCATACAATGGCTGGGGGCAATAGAAGATACTGTTGTAAAGTTTTTGTATTATATGTGAGGTGGTGTAATATTACTTGATGGTAAATTGTGATAAGTTGAAAATGCAACCACCATAAAACGCTATTACAACCACTATTGGACACCTATATACTCACCAAGAGTTACAGTTAAAGCCACAACAAGACCCAAATGGAATCATAATACACATACTTAATTTTAGAGAAGTCCCAAAAAGATAAAAAATAAGATAAAGTACTGATGGGACAAATAGAAAACAAGTAGCAAAATGGTAACTTTAAATCCAACTATATCAATCATTATATATACTAAAAATGGTCTAAACTCACCAGGGAAAAAACAGTGTTGACAAATTGGATTTTAGAAAACAAGATCCAGTTATATTTTGGGTACACAAAGCCCACTTTGTATATAAAGACAAAATAGGTTAAAAGTGAAAGGACAGATAAAGCTATTTCATGGTAATGCTAATCAAAAGAAAGCTGTAATGGCTATTTCAATATGAGGCAAATTTGATTTTAGAGCAAAGATTATTGACAGAAGCAAAGAGGATTATTTATAATTGTAAAGAGATCAATTCATGAAGTGAACATAACAATTCTAAGTGTTTACACACTTAGTAATAGAGCTTAGCAACGCTTGAAAGAAAAAATGATAAGCTTGCAAAAGAAATAGAGAAATCCACAATTAATGTTAGAGATTTTATTTCTCTTCTCTCAATACTTGTTGGAGCAAATTAAGAGAAAATCAATTAGGTACCAAATGCTTATAAAACACTATCATCTGGCAGGCCACGGTGGCTCAGTGGCAGAGTTCTTGCCTGCCAAGCTAGAGACTTGGGTTCAAATCCCGGTGTCTGCCAATACGAAAAAACCCAAGAAAACCCCGTTATCATCCAAGTTGATCTAATTGACAATTTTAGCACTCCTTACCCAACAACAAAATAATATACATTCTTTACATGTTATATGCATATGAACATTTACCATGATAGACAATATTCTGGGCCATATATAAATCTTACTTACTTTGAAATGATTAACATCACACAAAGGATTTTCTTATATGACAATGAAATTAAACTAAAAATTTATAATAGAAATATATCTGGAAAATCCATCAAGTATCTAGAAACCATAAAACACACTCTTTAATAGCATATTAACAAAATAAGAAATAAAAAAGAAACTTAAAAAGTGTTTAGAATGTAGTGAATGAAAAAGTATAACATTAAAAGTTGTGGGACACAGCTAAAGCAGTCCTTAGAATCAAATTTATAGCATTCAAACACCTTTGTTAAAAAAAAAAAAATCAATGGCCTAAGCTTCAACCTTAGTAAATAATAAAACAGAGCAAATTTAAACCAAAATACAAGAAGAAAGGAAAGTGCAGAAATCACTGAACTACACAATAAACAATAGAGAGAATCAATGAAACCAGACATAATTATTGAGAATATCGGTACAATTGATAAGCTTCTACCTAGAATGATAAGGGAAAAAAATAGAGAATTTGAGAATTACTAATATCAAGAATCATTATTATTACTGTTCCTACAAACATTAAAAATTAATAAGTGAATATTATCAACTTTGTCAATCAATTGTATTATACGCAACAGCAATGACTAATTAAGAAGTAACATTTGTAATACCATAAAATATATAACATTTAAGAATAATCTGGCAGTTTTATCTTGAGAACTGTAAAACTTTGCTGAAAACAATTGTAGAAGACCTAAATAAATGAAGAAATATCCTATAGTCATATAATCCAAGACAATATTGTTAAAGACATGAATTCTTCTGGAACTGATCAATATAGTCAGCACAATACCAACAAAAATTACCACTGAGCTTTTGGTGAACTGTTTCTAAACTTTATAAGGAAATGAAAAGGATCCAGAGTAGCTAAAACAACTTTGGAAAAGAAAAACCAATTTGGAATATTTACACTACCAGATGTCGTCATTTATTATAAAGCAACAATAATCAAAAGTGTTTGCTGTTCAAGAGGCTACTGTGGAGGTTGCTCTTATGCAAACTTCAGTTAGAACTTGCTACCTATCATAACCTGCCAACCCCCAACCAGGACCATTCCAGCCAATCCTAAAGACACCTAGGGCAATATATAAGATTCCACAAGTGTTCCATGCACTAGAGTAACTTTCCAGAAACCTACAACCTCCAGCTGGGTCCCTGGTCCAGATAAGTCCTGAAATCTAGAGGGCCCAGCCTCTCTAGAACATCAAATAGTTCCATCTCCCTACCCCATATTAGTGACAGACCTTTCCAATACGAAAAATTTTGAATGGACATAACCCAAACACCTCTAAAGAGAGGGATGGAAAGATCAAAGGTGATGGTGGAGTTATACAGTGAAGATAGGACTTAAATGAATATGAATGCTGAATCATTTAATTGATATCTCTTTTAGTCTCCAGTATCTTAGAACAGCTAGAAATAAAAACCTAAAATCCTGGAATTGTAACCCATGTCAAACTCTGAAATATGTTCTACAACTAATTGTTGTGCAGTGCTTTGAAATTTATTGCTTTTTTGTATATATGTGATTTTTCACAAAAAAAGAAGGAAAAAGTCGATTGTGATGGTAAAAAAATATTTAAGCCTTCTAGCCTCCTATATTCTGGAGCATCTAGAAGGAAAAAAATCTGAGAGGATCGTATGACAGACTCTGGGATCTGTCCTGTAACTACTTGTTGAAGAGTGCTTTGAAAACAATTGCTTTTTTATTTCTTAGCTTTGTATATGTGTTATACTGTACAATAAAAAAGTTAAAAAAAAAACAAAAAAAGGTTTGCTATTGGCATAAAGATAGACACATAGAACAATTGACTATAATAGAGGTACCAAATACAGAGATATAGAAGTGTATAGCCCATTACTTTTCAAGCAAAGTGCTAAGGGATTTCAATGGGCAAAGGATGATCTTTTTAAAAAAAAAAGGTGCTGGAGCATTTGGCTATCATATGCAAACAAAAAATCTCTACCTTTACCTCACACCATAAATAAAAACTAACTTGAAATGGCTAAATTTCTAAAATCTTTAGAAGGAAAACATAAGAACTATGATTTTCTTAGTGTCCTTTGTGCAAAGATTTCCAAAATAGGACACCTAAAGCCTAAACTATAAAAGAAAAATTCATGAATTTATACTTCAAAACTTTTGCTCTTCAAAGGCCATTGTTTTGGAATTGAAAGAAAAATACACAGAATGGTATAAAATATTTGCAAAATATGTATCCAACACAGGATATTTCTAGACTATATCCCGAAATCTTACACCTCATTTATAAAAGACAGTTACCCACACAACACAGTGAACCGTAAGCTAACCCATGGACTATAGTTAATAGAACAATTATAGAAATGTCTTTAAAGAATGCACAATTACCCAAAGTAAAAAAGTGAATAAAATACTTGATCAGACTACTTCAACAAGGATGATATAAAAATCACAAATAACTATGCCAAAAAATACTATCAACACCATTTATTATTACGGAAATGCAGGTAAAAATCCCACTCAGACACCATTATGGATGCATTATCATGACTCAAATTGAAATAACTGACCATCTGAGGTGCTACCCGTAGTACATTTTTGAAGCAACTAGAACATTCATACACTGGTGGTGGAAATGTAAAATGTTATAAACACTTTGAAAAAGAGTTTTTTTTATTTAGTTAAATATACACCTACTGCACAACCCATCCATTCAGCCCCAAGGTGTACGCACAAAGACATATAAATGTTCATACAAGTTTATTTGTTGTCTCAGTTTTCCAGGTTTCTATGACAAATATCACACATTGGGTTGGCATAAACAATGGGAATTTATTCTCTCACGATTTCAGAAGCTAGAAAATTACTTCTTCCCAGGGGCAGTAGAATTCAGGTGCATCATTGCTGCAATCCTGGAGGTTTCTTGGCTTGTACCCTTGACTTGTGTCACATGGAGATGCCTTCTCCTTTCTCAACGGTTCCCACAGATTTCAGTTTCAGGCTCCTCCCTGTGGCATTCTTTCATTATGTCTGAATTTCTTCTGCTTATAAAGGACTCCAGTAATCTAGATTATGACTCAACCTCATTCAGTTGACCACACCTGAACTAAAAATAATGTCTTCAAGAGATGCTATTTATAGTAGGTTCACACCCTCAGATATATGGTGTTTCAGTGTTCTAATGCTGCCAGAATGCACTATACCAGAAATGGATTGGCTTTTATAAAGTAGATTTATTAAGTTACAAATTACAATTCTAAGGCTGAGAAAAAGGTCCAAATTAAGGCACCAACAAGAGAATACTTTCTCAGAAGAAAAGCAGCATCCAGAATTTTTCTTTCACATGGGAAGGCACATGTCAAAGACTGCTGGCCCTTTAAGGACTCCAGTAAACTAAGACCCACCTTGAATGGGCGGGGTCACATCTCCATCTAATCAAAAGGTCACACCCACAGGTGAGTGGACCATATCTCATGGAAACAATCTAATCAAGAGGTTCCATCCTACAATATTAGATTAGGATTAAAAGACCATGGCTTTTCTGGGGTACAAAACAGTTTCAAAGCAGCACATATGGATTTAAATTGGTGTGCATAATTCAATCTGCAACATTTGCAATAACCTGAAGACAAATCAATTGTCCAACAGCAGGAATATGTATAATCAAGGTGTGGTATATCCATACAATGGAATACTATTTGGTACGAAAAAGGAATTAATTACTGACACATGCAGTAACAGAAATGAATCTGAAAATATGCTGCCTGAAAGAAACCAGACAATAAGAGTACTAAGAATATGATTACATTTATGTAAATTATATTAAGTTAAAACAAATCTGTAGTGATAGAAAGTAGGTCAATTGTTGCCTAGTTGTAAGAACATGGAGCCGACAGGATGAATTTCAGAAGGGAACCAAAGATATTTTGGATTGTGATAGATATGTTCATTATCTGACTGTTTCATTGGTGTATATGTATGTCAAAATTCATCAGATTGTATAATTTAAATATGTACAGTTTACTGTATGTCAATTATATCTCAAAAATCTGTAAAAACAAGCAGAATGGTATATACACATTATACGGTAGTATAATAATATAGAGAGAAATATAGGTAATTTCGTGTAAATCAAGAACACAGGTTCAAGCGTACATATTTTTAAATTACACAAAGAAAATGATACGTGTCGAACACACTAAAATTACTTATTTAGATGAGTGGCACAAAGCAGGAGCAGAAAATGCATATACAAGGAAGAAATACATGACAGCAGGAGAATGACTTTGCAATAACAAATGATAAGAATACTGGTATTAAACGGGAAATAGGATTTTCTCAACTCTCTAACCCTAAAGTAATCCCACCCTCCCTTACTTGAACAATTTTGACCTTCTCTTAGGACCTGGTTGGAACAATGCTCGTTAATCCTTAGGGCATTTATTCAGTTGCTCTTGATAATGTTCAGTTGTACACCCTCCTTCCTCTCCCTCTCAACTGACTACTTCATTTTTTCTGAGGCCTCAGTTTAAATATCATTTCTTCACAAAGGCCTTTTTAGGCCATGTACCATTTCATCCCCAATATGGTCATCTCTTTTACTTTCTATTTGCACTGTGAAGACGTCCTCCATAGCACTTAACAGTAATTGTTATAACATGTATATTCTTTAGAGAACTCCATTTTAAAACACATATCAGGATGGCATCATCAATCTTATGATGAAAGACAACCCTGAAAAACCTCCACAGAGATTTAACAAATAAAGTGACAAATCTCACATGCTTAGAACTCTGGAGGATGGCAGAGACTAGAGAACAACTCAACAAATGCTGAATGAAATAAACAGAAAATTCTCAGGTAGGAGAATTCTATCTTGGAGCATCAGTCAGTTCCAATTCCCCTCCCCCTCACACGGTTCCATGCAGCTTGGGAATCACACAGGGGGGAGCATGGCCTGGATCCCTCCCACTGCAGACAGGGACTGTAGAGGGACTGACAGCAGCGAGTTAGAATTCCACACACATCCAAGTCCAGGGAAGTAAATCCAGAGAGACCCAAGGCTGAACACAAGTTGCTGAAGAGTACTGCACCCAAAAGGGCCCGAAAGCATCAAAAAAAGAGAGACCGTGATAGAAAAGCTGGCAAGAATTGTTGTGCCTTCACTCAATCTAGTTTCAGTTGTCTTGAATACCTATGACAAAACCACTTTTTCTGAAGTGACTCATATTTCTGGATTGACCCCATGTGACTTCAGGGTGTGATATACTAATGGGGAGGAAACAGTGCAGAAAGGCCTCATAGAGAAAGTAGTGGGGGTTAAACTGAACTGCTGTAAGAAAGGATGGTGCTGGAACTTAAAACTATAAGGAAAAAAGTGCAGTGAGTAAGGGTGAGAACTTAACAAAATATAGGAGATAAGGAGAAAAGTCAGCACACAAAAGACAGAGCAGATCAAGACTCCCAGAGAAGGAGCAAAAAAAAAAAAAAGAAAAGAAAAGAGAAAGAAAGACATCTCTCTCCTGGGGGCGTAATAACCACACAAAAATTGCCATCATAAAAATTGGACCAAATATCCAGGGCAAGAATCTGATGAAGAAGAGCTGAGAAATTCTGAACAGTTAAACATGGGCTATCCTAAAGATCTAGAATAAGCTCGACCAAGCATCAAAGAAGAGCCTTAACACAAAGCCAATCGACAGTCAAACTCTAGGCAAGACAGAAAAATGGACCTTTAGAGTAAACTCATTAGGATAATCAGATGCTTAGACATCAGCAAATAATTACAAGCCATACTAAGAAACAGAACATATGGCTCAGTAAAGGAAACAAATGAAAATTTCACAGGAGACTCAGAAGTTGGAAAAACTAATCAAAGAATTTCAAACAAATAAAGGATATTAAGAAGAAAACGAGTAACCATAAGAAGAATTTGTAAGTATGAAAAGAAATATAGAAATTGTGGGGCTCAAAGGCAAAATAGTAGAGATTAAAAATACGCTAGAAAGACACCAAAGGACATCCGGGAAGATGGCAGACTAGGATAAGTCGATTTCACCCCTGCTCCAAAGAATAGCTAGAGAAGGGACATAAAAAATGACCAGGAGAGTGATTCCAGGGTGCAAATGACCTGGGAGGGTATTCTACATCACATAAGGAGGCCCTGGTTGAAAAAGCTGAAGAATTGCGGTGCAAAGAACCATAAACCTGTTGCTAGTGCAAACAGCCGAGCATGTCTATTTCCAGACTGAGGCCGGAGTCCTCAGGAGTGCATGGACAGGGAAACAGGGACAAGGAAGGAAGCCAAGCCACAATCCTTGAACACGCAACCCTCATGAGCACTGCCCCCAACCCACAACCCGTAACTCTCCCCACACCCCAGCCACCCGAACCCTGTCAACTGCCCCCCACCTGCTCTCCAAGCACCCTCCACCCTGACCTCCTTCCCACGCATGCACACAGGCCTCTCCCAACCCGACCAACTTGTCCAGCACAAGCACACAGTCCCACCCCACCCCAGAGACCCACATACCTGCTGCCAGCCCCTTGACCCCCATCTCCCTCTCTTTGCCCCCAGCAGACAGTCACCTGAGCATCCTGGCTGCAGGCACTCACCTTCATACCCAGGCCGCACCCACACCAGGCCGCACCCACACCCAGCCCGCACAGGTGCTCAACCATGCCTGATCATCCCCTGAGTTATGCACACATGGACATCAGCATCTGACCCCCCAGACTCGTGCATGCGCACATGCCCACTCATGCCACGGCCCCTCATCTCTTGGCAAGCACTGACCTGCACATCCAGGTCACACCTGCCCGAAGCCAACGCAGACACTGTCCCATCCCGCTGCCCCTGAGCTCTGCACATGCACACACCAGGGCTCTGCCCCGCCCCCCCAAACCCACACAGCTGCACATCCATATCTTCCCTGAACAAAGATGTTCAAATAACTTTACTAAATAAAATCTTGGGATGGCTAATGACATAAAGGAGATCAAGAAGACAGTAGAAGAGCAGAAAGAGGAATTTGAAAGAATAAATTAAAAAAGAGCAGATATCACAGAGATTAAAGATGCAAACTAGAGGGCAGAACAACTGATTTTAACACACAAAAGAGCAAATGACAAAAAAAAGATGGAAAAATTTGAAGTGGCTCTTAAGGAAATGATGGACAAAGCAAAGCACACAAATATAAAAATCATTGGCTTCCCAGAAGGAAAAGAGAAGAGTAAAGGACTAGGAAGATTAATGGAGGATATAATAGGATAAAACTTCTGAAACTTTATAAAAGACATAAACATGCAAATCAAAGATGCCCAATGAACTCCAAATAGAATAAATCCAAATAGGCCTACTCCAAGACACATACTTATCACTATGTCAAATGTGGAAAAGAAGCAGAAAATCCTGAAAGTGGCAAGAGAGAAACAATCTACTACATAAAGGGAAACCACATAAGACTGAGTTTGGACTACTCAACTGGCACTATGGAGGTGAGAAGGCAGTGGAATAATATATTTAAGATCCAGAAAGACAAAGAGTGCCAATCAAGAATTCTGTACCCAGCCAAATTGCACTTTAAAGCTGAGGAAGAGATTACCATTTTCACAGACAAACAAATCCTGAGAGAATATGTCAACAAGAGACCAGTGCTACAAGAAATACTAAAGGGAATTCTGCTGGCTGAAAAAAAAAAAAAGACAGGAGAGGGAGGTCTGGAGGAGGGAACAGAATTGAAGAGTACTGGTAAGGGTAACCTAAAGGATAAAAAGAGCAAGAGGAAAAAGAAAATATTGATCTGACAAATAAAACCCAAAGGATAAGATGGTGGATTCAAGAAATGCCTTTACAGTAATAACTTTGAATGTTAACGGACTAAATCTACCAATTAAAAGATACAGATTGGCAGAATGGATTAAGAAATATAACCCATCTATATGCTGCTTGCAAGAGACTCATCTTAGACACAAGGATACAAATAAATTGAAAGTGAAAGGATGGAAAAAGATGTTCTATGCAAGCTGTTACCAAAAGAAAGCAGTAGTAGCTATACTAATATCAGACAAAATAGATTTTAAATGTAAAGACATCATAAGAGACAAAGAAGGACACTATATATTAGTAAAAGGGACAATTAAACAAGAGGAAAATAACAATCATAAATGTCTACACTCCAATGAAGGAGCTCCAAAGAACATGAGATAGACATTGGCAAAACTGCAGGGAGTGATAGACATTTCAGCAATAATAATAGTAGACTTCAGTACACCATTTTTTAGGAATGAACTTAACTAGGGACGTAAAGGACGTGTACACTGAAAAATACATAACGTTGCTAAAATAAATCAAAGAAGATCTAAATAGATGGAAAGACATTCCCTATTCATGGATAGGAAGGTTAAATATAGTTAAGATGTCAATTCTACCCAAATTGATCTAAAGATTCAATACAGTACCAATCAAAATTCCAACAACACACTGTGAAGACTTGGAAAAGCTAGCTACCAAATTCAACTGGAAGGGAAAGAAATCCTGAATAGCTAAAAGCATCCTAAAAAAGAAGAACGAAGTGGAAGGATTCACACTTCCTGATTTTAAAACTTATTATAAAGCCATAGTGGTCAAAACAGCATGGCACTGGCATAAAGATAGAAGTATTGACCAATGGAATTGAATCAAGAGAACAGAAATAGACCACCAAATCTATGGTCAACTGATCTTTGGCAAGGCTCCCAAATCCACTGAACTGAGACAAAATAATCTTTTCATTAAATGGGTATGGGAGAACTGGATATCAAGAGTCACAAGAATGTAAGAGGGCCCTTACCTTACACCCTATACATAAATGTACTCAAAGTGGATCAAATTACCTAAGTATAAGAAGTAGTACCATAAAAGCTTCTAGAAGAAAACGTAGTGAAAAATCTTCAAGACCTAGTAAAAGGAGGTAGCTTCCTAAACTTTACACCCAAAGCACAAGCAACAAAAGACAAAACTGATAAATGGGAACTCCTCAAAATCAAATGCTTCTTCCCTCAAAAGGCTTTGTCAAAAAAGTGAAGAGGCAGCCAACTCAACAGGAGAAAATATCTGGAACTCATACATCGGATAAAGATTTGACATGCTGTGTACATAAATAAATCATACAACTCAACAACAAAAGAGCAAGCAACCCAATTACAAAGTGGACTAAAGATATGAATAGACATTTTTTCTGAAGAGCAAATACAGATGGCTAAAAAGCATATGGAGAGATGCTCATTTTCATTAGCTATAAGGGAAATGCAGATCAAGACTACAATGAGATACCACCTCACACCTGTAGGAATGGCTGCTATTAAACAAACAGGACAGTACAGATGTTGAGAGGATGCAGAGAAATTGGAACATTTCTGCACTGCTGGTGGGAATGCGTGATGATACAGCGACTATGGAAGACAGTTGGGTGGTTCCTTAGGAAATTAAGTATCGAGTTTCTCCATAACCCAGCAATACCACTACTCAGTATATACCCAGAAGAGCTGAAAACAGTGACACAAACAGATATTTGTACACCAATGCTCATAGCAGCATTATTCACAATTGCCAAAAGATGTAAACAATCCAAATGTCCATCAACAGACGAGCGGATTAACAAAATGTGGTATATACATAAGATGGAGTATTATGCAGCAGTAAGATAAAATGACATCCTGAAGCACATGACAAGATGGATGAGACTTGAGGACATAATGCTGAATGAAATAAACCAGACACAAAAGGATAGATAGTGTATGATTACACTTTTATGACCATGGTAAAGGTAAAATCAGAGGCTTATAATGCAGAATATAGGGGATGTAGAGATACACAGAGGCTTGAGATGGGTGAACAGTTTGCTAATACGGTTGTACTTAATTGTAAAGGAATAGATAGAAGTGAAGGCAGTTCACTAGTGGGTCTATAAGTAATATTGCCATATTGAAGGTGAACAAAATTGGTAGGGGTTGTATAGCCTCATGTGTCCCACCAATTAACACTACAAATAGAAATAAGTTATTGCATGAACTACTGCAAAGGTATGAATCTTGTATAAAGAATGTATAATTTCAGGGTATAGGGGGGAAAATGATATTTCATGTTCTGGTTTATGTTTAACAGGAAAACATCAGCAGTATCACAATAATACCAGGGGTACATACTGGAGGGAGGGAGAAGAGACAGAAGGAGGTTTGGATTGTCTATTTGGAGAGGGTGTGTTTATTGGGTACTTTTCTCTTGGGAACAATGAAATTGCCTAAAATTGAGAGTGTTGATGGACTGTTGACTTTCAACATTATATATGATGCCCAATGGACAGAGGTGGCTGAAGGATACACTGACCGAGAAGTAGAATGGTAAGCTCTGTTGTATACATATTATAGAATATTGTGCTGCTACAAAAAGGAACGAAGTTGTGAGGCATGTAAAGCTGTGAATGAACCCATGGGACATTTTATGCGGCAAAATAAGCCAGAAACAAAAGAGTAAATATTGTATGGTCTCATTTAGAAAATACTTACAAGAAAATTGGGCCTAGATTGTAAACTCTTATAGCAGTCATATTTAGCCCGGAGTGGTAATTATTACTTCTAGATTTTGAGGAGCTGTTTTTTATATATGTATAATCTGGTATTGAGAGATAAGAATGAAGCCAGTTGGGTCAGGACTAAGGTCATTCAGATTACAGGGGTAAGGAAGACATTGCCTATATTTTGGAACTTCACCTACTCTTTAAGCCAAAGGAAGAAACTTATATTATGTCCAGAACCCAGGTTTTCTGTAGCACATAATCTAACTCAACTTGTCTGGGTAGATCATTTAAACAATCCAAACACAGGGAGCCCAGAATAAGAATGAGGGCCTTTAATCCTGTATAGCTTAATGTATTGCCTGGATACATCCCAGAGTATACTAAGCAGATATTCAAAAAGTATTGGTTAAGTCCCTTAAGGGATGGGAGAAAAAATATGGAACTATTAAACTTTACCACCAGGGAAACGTTAAGGATATGCAAATCAATAGGCCAAGCCCTTGATCTTGAGGCTTGTTCTTGTAAAGCTTATGCAGGTAGCAGAGAAGCTTAGCCTGCCTATAGGTATGTGTAAGAGTCACCTCTGGATGACCTCTTTCATTTTTCAGATGTGGCCTTTCTCTCTCTAAATACCAACTCTGCAAGTGAAACAATAGTCCTCCCTCCTACATGGGACATGACATCCAGGGATGAAAGTCCCCCTGGCAGCATGGGAGATGACCCCTAGGGAGGAGCCTGGCCCTGTCACTGTGGAATCAGCAATGCCATCCTGACCAAAAGGGAGGAAAGAAGTGTAATTAATGAAATATCAGTGGCTGAGAGTTCAAATACACTCAAGATGCTACATTGGAGGTCACTCTTATACAAGCTTCAGTTAGACATTACTACCTATCATAACTTGCCAACCCCCAATCAAAACCATTCCTGCCAATCTTAAGGAACACCTAGGACATTATATAAGATTCTACAAAGGTTCTATGCACTAGAGTAACTTTCCAAAACCTACAACCTCCAGATGGGTCCCTGGACCAGATGAGTCCTGAAATGCAGAGGGGCCAACCCTTCCAGAACATCCACTAGTCCCATCCCTCAATCCCATATCATTGACAGCCCCTTCCAACATGTAAAAGTTAGAATGGCCATAGATCAAATATCCCTAAAGAGCGGGAGAAAGATAAAAGGTGATGGTGGAGTTACACAGAGAAGGTCAGGTTTAATAAATGAACATGAGTGCTGAATCATTATTCTGATATTTCTTTTAGCCTCCAGTACCTTAGAGTAGCTGGAAATAAAGACTTAAAATTGTGGAATTGTAAACCATACCAAACTCTGAAATTTGTTTTACAAATAATTGTTGCAATGTACTTTGAAATTTATTGCTTTTATGTATATATGTTATTTAAAGAGAAAGAGGAGTATAACAGAGAAGATAGGATTTAACAAATGAGTATGACTGCTGAATTATTATATTGATATTTCTGTTGGTCTCCAGTGTTTTGGGGCAGCTGGAAGAAAAACCAAAAATCATGAACTGTAACCCACACCAAACTTTAAAATCTGTTCTATAACTACTTGTTAAATGTATTTGGAAATTTATTGCTATTTTGTTTTTAGGTTATATTTCATAGTTAAAAAAAACGCTAAAAAACGGTGGTGTGAAATTTTGTTTGTCTTGTAGGGCAGTTAGTAAATAGCCAGGAACTGCCTGGAACAACTGTTTATAAAGACTTTCAAAACCAAACACACCAGTATGGAAAGGGTGGAAGCAGAACTGCAAATAAAGTCTCCCTAACTGTGAAGCCTGGTGCCCTACCCCTAGTGGCATGGTAGTCTGTTTCCCCACGGGAAAAAGAAGCAGGATCTACTAGGATTAAGGGAAGGAGAGCTCAGTCAAATGGCCATTGTGGATTTAATTGACAAATTTAGACTGCTGGATACAAGCTACAAGCACAAATAAACCCAGAGTGATCATGAAACTTAACTGAGATCTTTCCCAGCAGAGAGGAGACAGGGATGCTAAAAGTAAAACAGAGGCTTTTAGAGTTGGCTGAACTCAGAATACTGGAAAAGGCGCATGCCCCAAGAAAAGGCACACAAATGACAAAATAATTGAAAGTTTTTGAAAATGAATAAAATAGGAGGATTGACTCTAGCTGATTTTATGCTTACTTTTACTATGGAGTAATCAAGTTAGTATGGTATTAGCAGATTTATAGATGCATAATTCAATGGAAAAGAACATATTAACCAGTAATAGATCCATACAAATGTGACAAACTGACTTGACATACATGCAAAATCAGTTCAATGATGAAGTTTACACTTTTCAACAAATAGTGCTGGAGCCATTTGACATCTATAAGCAAAACAATGAATACAGACCTAAATGTCACAATTTATACAAAAATTAGCTAAAAATGGATCATAAATTTAACTGTAAAATATAAAATTAGAATACTTTCAGAAAACAGTAGGATGAAATTCTTGTGTCCTAGGGCTAAGGGAAAACTTCTTAGAGTTAATACAAAATGCATGCCCCATGAAAGAAACAACTGATAAATTGGACTTCATCAAAATGAAAAACTTGTGTTCCATGAAAGGCTCTGCTTTAAGTATGAAAAGCCAGGCTACAGAGTTGGAGAAAATATTTGCAAATCATATATCTGACAAAGGACAACTATCTGGAATATATAAAGAATGCTCAAAATTCAACGATAGAAACAAACAATCCAATTATTAAATAGCACAAGAAATGAACAGAGATTTCCCTAAAGATAATATACATCATTGTATTGTTGGTCCCATAACATATATAAGTGCAATATATTTGGCAAGAGCAGCCCAAAGGAGATGGGTAGGAGCAAAGTTGTTTTGCAGTGGGGTACCACTTGCTGGTACTTGAATCCACAGAAATAAATGAAGAAATGTGACCAACTGAATCATAACGGATCTTAATCCTATTATTGGAAGCCTTAGAAGGAGAGAAAGCTATGGGAAGGAGCTGGAAGCCAGAAGTCAACTGAACCTGGAAGAGCAAGGAGAGGACAATGCCATGTGGCGCGAGGCAAGCACTGAAGCCAGGGAACACCAAGTATTGCCAGCAGCCAGCACCAGAATGTTACAAAGCTTAGGGAAAAAGTATTGCCTTGCTGATTCTTTAATTTCAGACACCTCCTAACCTCAAAACCATGAGCCAATAAATTCCATTGTTTAAGCCAACCCTTGTGCAGTATTTGTCAGAGTGGCTGGGAAACTGAGACAAACCTATAAATATATACGTGCTCTTGTTTCCTCTCTTTGATCCTCTAAAAGACGTATAGTTATAAGATTAAAAAGAAATAAATTATAGCAATGTATTATTGAGTTTGAAACATATATAGATGTAAAATATATAATAAAAATAGAACAAATGGCATAAGATTGAATAGCTATAGGAGTCGTGTTTTTATATTTTACTGGAATTATTAGCATCAATCTGAAGTAAATTTCAATAAATTAAGATATTTATAATAATCCCTAGAGCAATTACTGAGAAAATAACTTTTTTAAGTAAAAAAATAACTTAGAAAATTTATTTAGCAAAAATGCAATGAATTAAAATGTTACACTAGAAAACATTAACTTAATGAAAAAGAAAGCAGTAAAAGAGAAAAAGAGGGGAAAGACAGGAGACATATAGTAAACAAAAAGTAAAAATGGCATATATAAATCCATCTATATCCATAATAGTATCAATTATGAATGGCTTAAGCAATCCATTCTAAAGACAGAGATTGTCAGAGTGCATGAAATTCAACTAAACAAGATCCAACTAAACGCTGTCTGCACAACACTTTGTATTCAAAGATAAAAATAGATTGAAAATAAAAGGATGAAAAAAGTATGTCATGCTAATTGTAACCAAGTGAGAGCTGGAGTGAACATGCAAATATAAGACATAATAGCCTTTAAGATAAAAATTGTGACAAGACACAAAAAGGGATATTTATAGTGATAAAAGGGTCAGTCAGGAAAATATAACAACTATAAACATATATACACTTAAAAACAGAACCCTAAATACATGAAACAATAACCGACAGAATTGAAGAGAGAATTAGACAATTCATCACTAATACTTGTAGACTTCAAAACACCACTATCAATAATGGATAGATAATTAGGCAGAAGATCAAGAAGGAAATAGAAGAATTGAACAATATTATAAATTAATTATACCTCATAGCCATCTATAAAACACCCCACACAACAGCAGAAACACTCTTATCAAGCATACATGGAATATTCTCCAATATAAATAATATACTAAGCCATTAATCAAGCCTTGGTAAATTTAAAAGTGTTGGAATCATACAAAACATGTTTTCTGACCACAGTAGAATGAAGTTAGAAATGAATAACAGAAAGCAATTTGGGGAAATCATAAATATGTGCAAATTAAAAATAAACTCTTGTATAGTGAATGGGTCAAATAGAAAATCACAAGGGAAAGTAGCAAATATTTGAAATAAAATAGAAAATCACAAGGGAAAGTAGCAAATATTTGAAATTAATGAAACTTAATTCACAACATACCAAAATTTTTTGGATGCAATGAAAACAGTGCTTAAATGAAAATTTATAGCTGTAAATACATGTTCTTTTTTAAGAAGAAAGTTTGCAAATCAGTAACCAAAATTTCTTCCACCTTAAGATATTATAAAGTGAAAAATAGTCTAAATCCAATGCAAGCAAAGGAAGAAAGGAAGGAAGCAATACAAATTAGAGTCGAAGTGAATGAAACAGAGAAGAGAGAAGCAACAAAATACATCGGTGAAATGAAGAGTTGGTTCATTGAAAAGATTAACTACAGAGTATCCCTTCAGAATGTGAATGCAAAAAAAATTTAACACTATGGAATTTCTGAGTGTCCCAAGCAATGAGAACTTTCATTTCTAAACTATGTGTGGCAATAAGAGGCCACCCGAGGTGATTTCAAGTCAAGAACTGGGTTTCCATCCTGCTTCAAGATTTACAGGCCCTCAGACTTCTGGGCACAAGTTCCATCCTCTGTAAAATGAGGGCTCTTATACCCTCTCTACAACTCTCTCAACAAGGTACATGTAAACAGTGAATACGTATTAAGGTCGGCCCTTTATCGAACATCTACTATGTGCAAAATCCTGCTCAAAGCATTTGATGTTCACTAATTTACATAACACTCCTAACAATCCCCGGAGGTAGGTACCATCAGTATCTTCATTTTAGATGAGAAGTCTTAGGATTCCTTTCCAGAAGGATCACCAGAGTCAGGATAGATGGAGCTGTGAGGAAAGGGGAGGAAGAAAATGGAAGTGAAGAAAATATCATGCTTGTCATTATCAGTAGAGAAGAAATGGCAGCCCAAGAAGGGTCTTTTCAAAGCTATATCACCCCTTTTACAGGAAAATTTGTGAGGGCTGAAAGGCAAATCTATAGAGACAGAAAGTAGATTAGCATTTGCCTGGGGCTGAGAACAAGGAGTAACTATAAACAGACACAAGGGATATTTTAAGTGGAATGAAAAAGTTCTAATACTGGATTGTGGTAATGGTTGCACAAGTTGGTAAATTTACTAAGAAGTCACATAAAATGAGTGAATTCTATGGCATGTAAATTATTCCTCAACAACTTTGTTTTAAAAAAATTTTAAAGTCTGCATGGGTCTTGTAAAAGTCACATTTAGTCTGGAGCTGTAATTGTTATTTCTAGGTTTTGAGAGGCTGTGCTATATATGTATAACCTGGTATATCCCTGGAACTTTGGATATGTGTGTGTGCTGGTTTGAAAGTATAATGTAACCCAGAAAAGTCATTTTTAATCCTGATCCAATCTTGTGGAAGCAGCCATTTCTTTTAATCCTGATTCAATACTGTAGGCTGGAAAATTTTGATTAGGTTGTCTCCATGAAGATGTGAACGCCCAATTGTGGGTGTGACTTTTTGATTAGATGCGGATGTGACCCCACCCATTCCAGGTGGGTTTTGATTAATTTACTAGGGTCTTTAAAAGGGGAAACGTTTTGGAGAAACCTCAGAAACAACAGGGCTGACAGAAATGACAGAGCCAACAGAAACTTCAGAGCAGAGTTGACACAGATGCTGACACTTGGAGAACAGAGACACAGATGTTTGGAGGTGCTAGGAACCCAGGAGACATTACCATGAAATGTTAAGCCAGAACCTAAAGAGAGCCAAGGAAGCCAAGAGATGAAAGCCAGCCTTGAGAAGCCAAGTGAGGAACCCCCACGGGAACAGAGGCTGAAAGCAATGGAGTTCAAGAGCAAGGGACCAGCAGATGCCAGCCACATGGCTTTCCAGCTGACAGAGGGGTTCCTGACCCATCGGCCTTTCTTGAGTGAAGGTAATCTGTTGATGCCTTAATTTGGACATTTTCATAGGCTTAGAACTGTGAATTTGTAACTTATTAAATTCCCTTTTTAAAAGCCTAAAAAAAATTTAATAAAATCCTAGCAAATTGAACACAGGAACACGTACCAAAAAATTTATACACTATGACCAAATGGGATTTATTCCAAGATTCAGTATTGGTTCAACATATTAAAATCAATGATGTAACACACCCTATTAATAGCATAAAGGAAAGAACCACATCTTCATTTCAAAAGATGCAGAAGAAAGGGTTTCACAACCCCCAAAACTCTTTCATGATAAAAAAATAAAAATAAAAACACAAAATAAACTAGAAACAGAAGAGAACTTTCTCAACCTGGTAAAAAGCATCTACAAAATCCCACAGCTAACATCGTACTTTATGAAGAGAGACTGATTTTAAAACCTACCGTAAAGTTATAGTAATCAAGACTTAGAACTGGTATAAGGATAGACATATAGAACAGTGAAATAGAATTGAGAGCCCAGAATTAAAACTTCATATTCATGTTCAATTGATTTTTGACAAGAGTGGGAAGAGAACTGATGGAGAAACTCTTTTTAACAAAAGATCCTGTGACAACTATATAGCCACAAGCAAAAGAATGAAAATTGTACCTTTTCTTTATACCATACATAACAATTTGTTCAAAATAGATCAAATGCTTAAATGTAAAGGGAAAAAACCCCATAAAACTCTTAAAAGAAAGCATAAGGGTAATTCACCATGAACTTTAGTTACACTATGGTTTCTAAGATATGACACCAAAATTACACGTAAAAGAAAAAAGATAAATTTTAGTGAAAATGAGAGGTTTTGTGCATCAAAAGGACACCAATGAGCAAGTACAATCCAATCTATAGAATCTGAGAAAATATTTGCAAACATCTATCCAATAAGGGACTAGTGTCCAGATAAATGAAGAACAAAAACATAACTCAATTACAAAATGGGCAAAGGTTTTTAACACACATTTTTCCATAGAAAATGAATGTATTGCCAAAAATCTTATGAAAATAAGCTTAAAATCATCAGTCATTAGGGAAAAACAAAACAAAACAAAACTACAATGAGATATCATTTCACACTCACTAGTAAAGCTATAATAAGAAATATGGACAATAACAAGTGTTGGTAAAAAGAGGTAGAGAAAGTAGACTCCTCATACATTGCAGGTAGAAATGTAAAATGATGCAGCTGCTTTGGAAAACAGGCAGTTCCTCAAAAATTAAATATATAACTGTATAACCTAGAAGTTCTACTCTTTGTCATATTTATCCACACAAAACATGTATCCAAATATTAATAGCAATATTATTCATAATAAGCAATAAGTGGAAACAACCTAAATGTCCGTCAACCGGTGAATGGATTAGCAAAATATGATTCATCCATACAATGGAATATTAGTCAACCATAAAAAGGAATGGAGTAGTGATACATGTTACAACATGGATGAACTTTGAAAGCATTATTCTGTATGAAATAGCTCAGTCACAAAACAGCACATATTATATGATCCCACTTATAGGAAATGTACAGAATAGGGAAATACATAGGACATAAACTAGATTAGTGATTGCCAGGGTCTGAGAGAGGTGGGGAATGAAAAATAACTGCTAATGGGCATGAGATTCCTTTTCTGGGTGAAGAAAATGTTCTGAAATAGATAGTGGTGATGGTTAGACAACTCTGACTATTTTAGAAACCACTGATTTGAATGCTTTAAAGGGGTTAAAAATTATGTTATGTGATGTATAACAATAAAAATATCTGAACTGGTATTACCATATGATACAGCAATTGCGCTCATCAGAATTTATCCCAGGGAATTGGAAACTCCGTTCACACAAAAACCTGCACAACCTTTATTTATATTAGCTAAAAACCGGACATGATCCAGAAGACGTTCAACAGGTAGGTGGATAAAAATACTGTGGTCCAACCATATTATGGCACACAGCTCACAGCTCAGCAATGAAAAGAGCTAATTCTTAATAAGCAACATATGGGTAAATATTAAAGGCTTTGTGGTGAGTAAAAGTCAATCTCTAAAGCTTACATAGTGTATGGGAATCTACGATCACCTCAAATTTAAAAGTTTAATTAAAAACTCCATCCTCACATCTTGGTATTCACTTGCAAAACAAAAGGATAAATTCATATGTGGATAGCTGAAAAGAAACAAAACTCGACAGAAATTTACGTTCAGAACAATGGGCTTATACCACACATGCAATTTGTAATCAAAAGTATTTAATTAAACTTATTGACGATGATAAAATAAATGTAAGTGAAAGAAGAAAGAGAAGTCTGTGTAGACATTTCTTTAAAAAGGGAAATATTCATTCCTCAAAGGATCCTCTGTGTAAAAAAGAAAAAAGATTTTCAGAAACGTTACCGATTTGAAGCTATAGGATAAGTATTTGTATGCCAGTGCTCAATGTTTCTTAAATCTACTTTGTACACAAATGCTGAACCCGCGCTGTAGAATCTTGTGAATATTTTCACAGAATTCTTGCCCTTTTGATCATTAATTTATATATTTAGACCAGCCTTGGTAAGCTTGTACCTCTTTTATTTTGGGTTACAAACCGGTGGCGTGAGTTTTTCATTTTAGTTTGTAAATTTTCACACTCTTTATAGTAGGATTTCTTAACCTTGGCACTATTGACATATTGGGTTGATAATTCTTTTTTTAAATTTATTTATTAATTAAAAAAATTAAGAACAAACAAAAACATTAACATATAATTCCGTTCTACATATATTCAGTAATTCTCAATATCATCACATAGTTACATATTCATCATTTCTTAGAACATTTGCATCAATTCAGAAAAAGAAATAAAAAGACAACAGAAAAAGAAATAAAACAATAACAGAAAAAAAAGATTATACATACCATACTCCTTACCCCTCACTTTCATTTATCACTAGCATTTCAAACCAAATTTACTTTAACATTTGTTCCGCCATTCCTTATTTTTTAAATTTATTTATTAATTAAAAAAATAACAAACCAAATAAAACATCAACGTATATAATCAGTAATTCACAATATCATCACTTAGTTGCATATTCATCATTTCTTAGAACATTTGCATTAATTCAGAAAAAGATATAAAAAGACAATAGATGGAGCGTCGCAGCAGCCGAGAGGTCCGGGAAAGTTTCTTTGGAGGTCCGGCCGGGAGCGGGTATGTCCCACGGCCCCAAGCAGCCCGGCGCGACCGCCGCGCCGGTGGGCGGCAAGGCCCCGAGCCAGCATCGGGGCTTCGTGGTGGCCGTCAAGCAGGAGCGCGGCGAGGGCCCGCGGACCGGCGAGAAGGGGTCCCACGAGGAGGAGCCAGTGAAGAAGCGCGGCTGGCCCAAGGGCAAGAAGCGGAAAAGATTCTGCCGAATGGGCCCAAGGCCCCGGTCACGGGCTACGCGCGCTTCCTGAATGAGCGGCCGGAGCAGATCCGCACCCGCCACCCGAACCTGCCCTTCCCCGAGATCACCAAGATGCTGGGCGCCGAGTGGAGCAAGCTGCAGCCGTCGGAGAAGCAGCGGTACCTGGACGAGGCCGAGCGGGAGAAGCAGCAGTACATGAAGGAGCTGAGGGCCTACCAGCAGTCGGAAGCCTACAAGATGTGTACTGAGAAGATCCAAGAAAAGAAGATCAAGAAAGAGGATTCACGCTCCGGGCTTATGAACACCCTCTTGAATGGACATAGGGGTGGGGAGTGCGACGGCTTTTCCACCTTTGACGTCCCCATCTTCACCGAAGAGTTCCTGGATCAAAACAAAGCGCGGGAGGCGCAGCTGCGGCGCCTGCGGAAGATGAACGTGGCCTTCGAGGAGCAGAACGCGGTGCTGCAGCGGCACAAGCAGAGCATGAGCAGCGCGCGCGAGCGCCTGAAGCAGGAGCTGGCGCTGGAGGAGCGGCGGACGCTGGCGTTGCAGCAGCAGCTGCAGGCCGTGGGCCAGGCGCTCACCGCCAGCATCGCCTCGCAGCCAGTGCCGGGCACGGGTGAGACGCCCACGCTCAGCACCCTGGACTTCTACATGGCCCGGTTGCACGGCGCCATCGAGCGCGACCCCGCCCAGCACAAGAAGCTGCTTGTGCGCATCAAGGAGATCCTGGCCCAGGTCGCCAGTGAACATCTGTGAGGGTGCTAGACCCCTGTGGACCCGAAGAAAATCAAGCTCCAGTCACGGCCCTCCTCCCCACACCCCCAATGGATGAGGCTTGGCAGGGGGATCCACCCTTTGGGGCCAGACCCGGCCCTGCATGTTGGGGGCTGCAGACCCCACCCAGTGAAATTTCTACAGCCTCCGTTTAGGCTTCTAATCTCCCCAGCATCCCAGAAAAAAAAATACCCACCACATTCTGGACATACAGAAGCCAGGACCACAGCAACTGGGGGCCCAGGGGGCAGGGCACACACTACGGGGGGCGGGGTAAGCACAGACACCCCACATACATGGCTATGGGCCCCAGGGCTCGCAGAGACCCACAGCAGCGGCCCGTCCTCCTGGTGGGGTGGAGGTGGGCACACACATGTCGATGCAAAGTGGCTTGCAGTCACCCCCCTACACAGGGGGACACCTATGAGTTGACAGTGTGACATGGGGCCAACCAGATGGTGGGGCACACTGTAGTGATCTGTTCCCACCTGCATGGGGCGGGGCCGCACTGGCTGGTCCCTTTTGTCCCTGCCCTCCCATTCCTGTATCCCGGGGTGGGGGGAGGCTGGTACTGACCTGCCCCCCCACCTTGGCAAGCAAAGGGGTTCTCGTGGAGGCTGTCTCTTCAGCCACTGCTTGAGCCACACTTTTGAAATAAAAACAAGTGAAATTTGACTCTCAAAAAAAAAAAGACAATAGAAAAAGAAATAAAACGAACAGGAAAGAAAAAAAAAGATTATACCTACCATACCCCTTACCCCTTGCTTTCATTGATCACTAGTATTTCAAACTAAATTTATTTTAGCATTTGTTCCCCCTATTATTTATTTTTATTCCACATGTTCTACTCGTTTGTTGACAAGTAGAAAAAAGAAGCATCAGACACAAGGTTTTCACAATCACACAGTCACACTGTGACAGCTATAATTCTTTTTTGTGGGAGGCTGTTCTGTACATCATAGGATGCTTGGCAGCATCCTTAGCCTCTACCCACTAGATGCCAGTAATATTCCCCTCCAATTGTGACAACCAAAATTACCTTCAGTTATTGTGAATTTTTCCTTAGATGGGTGGTAGCTGCAAAACCTCTTTCCCTTGAGAACCACTTCTTTATAGACATACCTTTCCCCAGCCCAAATTCAGACAGTCATCACTCTGTATTCAACATAACTACGTGTGCGTATTTTTGAGAATGTCATATAAATAGAATCACACATCATGTAACACTTAATATACTGGCTTTCCTTCAGCATAATGTGTTTGAGGTTCATACAAGTTTGTTGCATGTGTCAGTAGTTCTTTTACTTTTATTAATGAAGAATATTCAATTTTATGGCTGTATCCAAGATTTTAAAAATATTTTAATTGTAGTATCATATATATATATAATTCAAATTTTCCCATTTTAACCAATTTAGTTGCATTGATTGCATTCACAGTATTGTACTAATATCAACAATATTCATTACTCCAACTTTTTAATCACCACAAACAGAAATTATGCACCCATTAAGCAATAACTGCTTCTCTGCCCCAGACCCTGATAAACTGTGTTCTGCTATCTGTCTCTATGAAATATGCTTGTTCCAGGCATTCCATTTAAGTGAAATCATGCAATATTTGTCTTTTTCTGTCTGGATTATTTCATTCAGAATAATATCTCTAAGTTTCATCCATGCTGTAGCATGCATAAAAACTTCATCCTTTTTTATTGCTAATTATCAATTGCATGTATATATACCACATTATCTTTTCATCTGTTGATGAAAATATGGTGGCTTCCATATTTTGGCTATTGCGAATAGTGCTCTATAAACATTTTTTACAAATATCTGTCTGAGTACAAGCTTTCTATTCCTTTAGGTATATACCAAGAACTGGCATTGCAAATCATACGATAATTCTACAACTTTCTGAGGAACAACTTAACTGCTTTCACAGTGGCTGCAACACTACAATGTATTCAAGAATATATAAGGTTTCTATTTCTCTGCATCCTGGTCAACACTTACAATTATCTGTATTTAAAATAATAGTCATCCTATTGGGTGTAAAGTGGAATTTCATTGTGGTTTTAATTTGCATTTCCCTGATAACTAGTGATGTGGAACATTTTTTCATGTGCTTATTGGTATTTGAATATATTCTTTGGAGAAATGTCTATAAAGGTTTAATGCCCAAATTTTAATTGGTTTATTTGCCTTTGGTTGGTGAACTATAGAAGCCCTTTATATATTCTGCATATTAAACTCTTATCAGATATTTGGCTAGCAATTATTTTCTTCCATTCTGTAGGCTGTTTAATACTTTATTTATTTAATTAGGAATTTGTAGGTTTACAGAAAAACCATGCAGAAAGTAAAGAGTTCCCATATCCCCCCCCCCACATACAGTTTTCCTTATTATTAACACTTTACATTAGTGTGGTACCATTGTTGCAACTGAAGAAGCAATATTATTATGATTATACTGTTAACTAAACTCCATAGTTTACATTAAGGGTCACATTTTGTGTTGCGTGGTTCTATGACTTTTTTTTTTTGTTCTATGGCTTTTAAAACTTTTTATTCTGGTGACACATATACAACATTACATTTCCCATTATAGCCACGTTCAGATATGCAATTTGGTAGTGTTAATTACATTCACAGTGTTGTGCTACCATCACCACAATGCATTATCAAACATTTCCATCACCAAAGCAGAAACTGTGTACAAATGAAGCATCAGTTCTCCTTTCCCTGTACCACCTTGGCCTCCAGTAACCTGTATCCTAGTTTCTGACTCTATGAATTTTCATATTCTAATTATTTAATTTAAATGGGATCATCCAATATTTGCTGTTTTGTTTCTGACTTATTTCTTTGAAAATAATGTGTTCAAGACTTACACACGTTATCACATGTACCAACGTTTCATTCTTTTATATACCTGATATCCCATTGTATGTATATACCACATTTTGTTTAACACTTCATCTGTTAATGGACACTGGGTTGTGTCCATCTTTTGACAATTGTGAATAATGCCGCTATGAACATTGGTGTGCAAATATTTGCATGAGTCCCAGCTTTCAATTCTTTCGGGAATATAACCAGAAATAGTATTACTGGGTCACATGGGAATTCAGTACTGAGTTTTCAGAGGAACCATCAAACTTTACCACAGGAGCCACACCATTTTACATTCCCATGAACAATGAACATTCCCACTTCTCCACATCCTTTCTAGAATTTTCGTTTAGGATTTATTTTAATTTTTGTCTTTTTTAGTAAATTGTGGGTTTACAGAGCAGTCATTTTTGAAATACAAGATTTCCATATACCACCCCACCAGCAATACCATGCATTGGTGAGGAACATTTGTTACAATTGACGAAAGCACATTTTTATACTTGTGCTATTAACTACAGTCTATGGTTTGCCTTAGGGTTCACTGTTTGTGTATTGCAAGTTCATGCATTTAAAGAAATTTCATTCTGTTACCATATAAACAATCTAACATTTCCCCTTTTAGTCACATTCAGACATATGTGTCAGTGCTAATCGCATTCACGTTGTGCTACCGTCACCAGCATCCATTACTAAAATATTTCCATCATACCACATAGGAACTTGTATATCTTAAGCCTCAACTTCCCATTCCCTGTACCCACCCTGTTCCCAGGTAACCTGCATTCTAAATTTTGACTCTGAGCTAAGTTATTCTAATACTTTCAAATCAGTGAGATCATACAATATTTATCCTTTTCTGTCTGGCTTATTTTACTCCATATGTCTTCAGGATTCACACATGTTGTTGCATGTATCAGGACTTCATTCCTTTTTACAGCTGAATAATATTCTATCATATATATACCACATTTTATTTATTCATTGATTGGTTGATGGACACTTGGGTTGCTTCCACCTTTTGGTAATTGTGAATAATGTGTCTATGAATATTATTGTTGTGCAAATATATGTTTGAGTCCCTGCTTGGATATATACCAAGTAGTGGAATATATGCAGCTGGGTCTTATGTAATTCTATACTCAGTTTTCTGAGGAACCACCAAAGTGTTTTTCACAGCAGTGACACCATTTTAGATCACCATCAGCTATGAATGAGTGTTCCTATTTCTCCGCATCATCTCCAACACTTGTTATTTTATTATTTAAATAGCAGATTTCTAATGGGTATGAAATGATATATCATTGTGTTTTGATTTGCGTTTGCCTGATGTTGAGCATCTTTTTGTGTGCTTTTTGGCCACCTGTATATATTCTTTAGAGAGGTGGCTATTCAAGTTTTTAACCCATTTTTCAATTGAGTTGTTTGGCATTTTGTTGTTAAGTTAAAGGATTTCTTTCTATATCCTGGATATTAAACCTTTATTAGATATGTAGTTTCCACATATTTTCTCTCATTGTGTAGGCTGTCATTTTAAATTCAAGATGAAGTCCTATGAGAAACTAAAGTCTATAATTTTGATGAGATCCCATGTATCTATGTTTTCTGTTATTGTGTGGGCTTTGGTGTAAAATCTAAGACACCATTGCATGAAACAAGCTCCTGACTAGGATCCCCTACATTTTCTTCTAGGAGTTTGATAGTTCTGGTTCTTATATTTAGGTCTTGATCAATTTTGAGTTGATTTTTGTATATTATGTGAGATTGAGGTCCTACTTATTTTGGCAAATGGAATACCAGTTTTCCCAGTACCATTTATTGAAAATACTATTTTTTCCCAATTGACTACTCTTTGCTCCCTTGTAAAAAATCACTCACCACAGTTATTCAACATTGTGTAGAAGTTCTAGCTAGAGAAATTGGGCAAGAAAAAGAATTAAAAGGCATCCAAATTGGAAAGGAAGAAGTAAAACTGTCACTCTTTATAGATGACATAATCTTATCTTTACAAAATCCAGAAAAAAATAACAGCAAAGCTACTTGAACTGATAAGCAAGTTGAGTAAAGTGGCAGGATGCAAGATCAACAAGCAAAAATCAGTGGTGTAGGGCAAGATGGTGGCTTAAGGAGGGGTGGGATTTACTTTGTCTTCTAGGGCAGCTCGTAAAAAACCAGAAATTTTCCATTTGGAGGACTTCTGTGACCAAATGCACATTATAAACCAGCCTGGAATGAGTGGAAGGGCTAAGATCACAACACAGAACTGTAAGTAATTTCTTCCATGTTATGGAGGCTGGTGCCCCTCCCACACTGGTATGGCAGGATGACTTGGAGTTTCTCCCTGGTGGGAAACAGATGCCCTCTGTCCTAGGAGCAAGGGAAGGAAAGCTCAACCAATCTATAATTGCAAATTTGATTAACAAATTCAGAACACTGAATACCAGCTTTGAGCACAGATAAATCTATAATGCAAACAAGAAAGAAATCAGGAGATCTGTAGAAACCCTGCCCTCAGTAGGTTGGAAGCAGGGCTGATGAAAAAATATCATGGAAGTTTCTTGTGTTAGCTGAGCTTAGAAAACTGGAAAAGGGGTGTCATTCAAAAAAAGGGGACATAGAGTCACGTACTAACACCGGCTCTTGAAAGGTGAACCAGGTGGCTGGGAATTAACTCTGAGAAAGAATTTTTTCTTTTGTTTTCTTTTTCTTTTTTATTTTTATGGAAGCCCATTAAAGAAAGCAGCAGGCATTCTCAGTTTTCAGCCTTGCCCCAGGCAAGGCTGTAATTCAGGAATGACTGAGAGAAAAAGTAATCAGGCAGAGGAAATAGTTCCCCAAAGGGCATATCTTAGGCCAAGAAAAGTAGAGGCAAGGGTCTAGGACAAGTGGAGGCTCACATTCAGAGAATTTAGACCCCAGGGGCTGGGGGGATATCAACAGCAGTTTCAACTTGCAATAGGTGGAGTCCAGCCTGTCTCAAATATGCAAGATTCAACCTAGAAAAAGCAGATCCCAGCCTGTCTCAAACATGCTCATAGCAGGGGGGGAAAGGGGGCTACTTGAGAGACGTGTAACATTTCTAGCCAGCAAGGAACAGGAGACTGAAAACCTCCTCTCCCCCACCAAGTAAAAGACAAGGGGCAAGGCCCAGCACAGGTAGGTGGTGATGTCATTTAAAGA
This sequence comes from Tamandua tetradactyla, assembly GCF_023851605.1. Taxonomy (NCBI): domain Eukaryota; kingdom Metazoa; phylum Chordata; class Mammalia; order Pilosa; family Myrmecophagidae; genus Tamandua; species Tamandua tetradactyla. Next base: position 117,919,492 of record NC_135353.1, read on the forward strand.
ATTCAGACCACAGAGGCTTAAACAGGAACAGTTTAAACCTACCTTCAGCCTCAGCCTCTGTCTCGACCATGTCCCTGTGTGGGACAGGAACTGCTGAGAATTAAAGACACAGTACCACTTTATGTCTGTGGGGAGCAGTGGGCTGGGAAGCACCATCTTCTGGGCATGACAGGTAAAGCCCAGAATTAAGAGGCTTCACAGCAAAGACTGGCACCGTGCTGGGTCTCATACACAAGGAACCTCGTATACGAGATTATACCCCCTTCGTGAGTCCTGGGCCTGTCTTTCCTGAGAAACTCTGAATGGAGTGGATGCTATCTGGGGATACACACTCCCAGAGCCAGACCTTCATGTAAAAGTAGCAAGAGGTAATGAAAGGAATGCTAAAAACATATAGAGGCTGGCAGGCCATGGTGGCTCAGTAGGCGAGTTCTCGCCTGCCATCCTGGAGACCTGGGTTCAATTTCCGGTGCCTGCCCATGCAAAAACAAACAAACAAACAAAAAACATATACAGGCAAAAAACCAAACCAAAACAAAATAGAACAAACAGCAGATCAACATCCCCTGAGGATGAAGAGGGAAGAGAGAGAATTTTCCTGGGGGTGAAACAACTGCACACACTAAAAATAGCAATCTCAAAAAACTTCCATATAGTCAGGGAAAGAATCAGAAAAACAAGAGGTCAAAAATTCTAATCAGTTAAACAGAAGCTATGCTAAATGTCTAGAATAAGTTGAACCGAATGTCAAAGAACGCTTAGAGAACAAAGCCAACCAACAAGAAAACCCTATGCAAAAGAGGCAAAATGACTTTCAGAATAAATTAATAAAAAAAATCAGATGCTTAGATATCAGCAAAAAAATTTTGAGTCATACTAGGAAGCATGAAGATATAGCTCAACCAAAAGAAAAAACTAACCCTTCAAATAAGATATAGGCATTGAAACAACTAATTGAGGATGACAGATGAAGGACCTCAAGAAGACACTTGGTGACCATAAAGAAGAATTGAAAGCTTGCAAAAAGCAAACGGCAGAACTTATGGGAATGAAAGGCACAATAGAAGAGATGAAAAACACAATGGAGACATACAACAGCAGATTTGAAGAGGCAGAAGAAATAATTAGTGAACTAAAGGACAGGATATCTGAAATCCAACATAAAAGAAAAGACAGGGAAAATATGACCAGGGTATCAGGGAATTGAATGACACCATGGAGCACACAAGCCTATGTGTTATGGGTGTCCCAAAAGGAGAAGAGAAGGGAAAAGGGGCAGAAAGAATAATAGAGAACATAATCACTGAAAATATGTACCTATTGCAAACTATGGACTCCATTAACAATAATATTTTAATACTCTTTTTAATCAACAGTAACAAATGTACCTGACCAATACCATGGGTCAGTAACAGGGGAGATAAGTGGTATTGGAGGATTTAGGTCTTCTCTTTTCTTTTTATTTCTTTTCTGGAGTAATTAAAATGTTCTAAATTTGATCATGGGGGTGTATGCACAACTATGTGATGATACCGTGAGCCAGTGTGTGTATACTTTGGATGGTTTCTAAAGAGTATGAATATTTCTCAATAAAATTGCACTAAAAAATCAGTTGGTCACAAATGTGAAGGTTGGTTTCTGAGCTCTCTGATTCCAATGGTGTATATATCTGTCCTTGGGCTACTACCATACTGTTTTGTTGACTGTGGCTTTGTAATAAATCATAAGATCAGAAAGTGTGAGTCCTCCAACTTCATTCTTCTTTTTCAAAATGGCTTTAGCTATTTGGGCCCTTACCCTGCCAAATAAATTTGATAATTGGCTTTTTTATTTCTGCCAAGATGTTTTTTGGAGTTTGGATGGGGAATGCATTGAATCATAAATCGCTTCGGGTAGGTTGGCATCTTCAGGAGATTTAGACTTCCAATCCATGAACACAGAATATCCTTCCATCTGTTAAGTCGTCTCTGATTTCTTTCAGCAATGTTTTGTAGTTTTCTTTGTACACTTCTTTTACATCTTTGGTTAGATTTATTTCTATATATTTGATTCTTTTATAAGCTATATGAATGGAATTTTTTTCTTGATTCTTCCAGTTGTTCATTGCTTGTGTTTACAAACACTACTAATTTTTGCATGTTAATCTTGTACCCTGGCTGACAGTTGTTTTCTTTCAGCACTTTACATATTTCTATCAAGTGCCTTCTTGCATCCATGGTTTCTCAATAACACATTTTTTCTCTTGGAGTTTTCACAACTCTCTCCCTGTCCTCTGTATTCAATATTGTGATCAATAAATGATAGACCTTTCTTCCTGTTTATTCTATTTAATGTTTTCTAAGTTTGGGAGGTACTCTGTCATTATTTATTTGAATATTCCTTCTGCACCCTTTCCTTTTTCTTCTATTCCCGGGAATTTCCTAATGCATATATTGGTATGCTTGGTGTTGTCCCAGAGGTGTGTCAGGCTATTTTCACTTTCAATAATTCTTTTTTATTTCTGTTCCTCAGCTTAACTTGTTTAAAACGTGTTATCTTCGAGTTCACTGATTCTTTCTTTTGCCAGTTCCAAAGACTTTGTTTGGTATGTTCACATTCTCCTATCTTCATTGGTGTTTTCTGGATTTTTATCCTCTTCTTTGGATGGGTCATCATTTCCTGCTTTTTTGTTTGTCTCGTACTCTTTTGTTGCACACTGGGCATTTTAATATTTGAAAATGTTAACTCTGATATTTATTACTTGACATGTCTGTTTCTTGATTTTACAAGTGGGTGGTGATAAAACAGATTTTCTTAGGCTTCAGCCCTTTTATCAGGAAGGTCTGCCCAAGATGATTGCAGTGTGCAGAATTTTCCCTGAGTTTCTGGGCTTCTGTCTTCTCCTGGGCTTTTCTTTATTCGTTGTTTTGGAGTTCCTCTGTTTCTGTGTTTATAGGATTTGGGTAGTCTCCTGTTTCCCAGGAGACAGACCTCCCTTTCCTTGGTGTTTGAAGCTGGCAGGCCTTTGTCCCAGAACGTCTGCCTCTATAATATTTTACACTCTTTTCTTTGTCTCTAGCTACTTTTGTCTGGAGAGCTAATTCTGGGAGGAGGGTAACTCTGAGAGGACTTTTCCAAGTCAGTCTTTCTCACACAAAAGAAGGCCAGGGACTCACAAAGAGAGAGCAGGCCAGCTCCAAAATGTCTCGTGGAAGGTATTAGGAAGGGAGTCAGAGCTTTCCTGGCCTGCCCAGCAAATACAGTCCTTCATCTAACTGTCCCCTGATGCTCTGAGGAAATGTTCCATCTTTAAATCTCTACCATCTCTGCCCCTGTTCAGGAAGTACTGAAGCAATGACTGCCACACTTTGTCCAGAGTGTGTTGAAACAATAGCTGTCCTCTGAATCAGGCCCCCAGTGAGCTGAGTTAATCAAAAGTCATGATCAGTGATTAGCTGTGCCTACCCTTGTTCTTGAGGAAGAGGATTTTTGTATCTTTTTCTGGCAGCAGCAGTTAGCCAGGGACTGGACTTTAAGGCGGCCAGCCATGAGTGAAGAATGGGTGTGTGAAGAGAATATTCTTCTTTACTATAGTTTATCAGCCCCTTCTTCCTGCTCTTCCCTGGATATTGTACAATGTTCTTCTGGCTTCAAGTGTTTCAAAATAGTTGTTTTAGTGGAAGGACTGCATTCTGGCACTCCTTACTCCACCATCTTCCCTGGAAGTCATCCACATTTTATTCTTAACAGTAATATGTATATACTTATATATTTAATGTGTCCCCTTTTTATATATCCTAAGTTGATGGCAGTTCAGTATTTTACTATCCAACTCATTAAAGAATATTAATATAGCATTTGTATTGAACTAGAGAAAGGGTGGGTGCCATTCAGCGACCTTGAATTTGTATTTGGGTGCCCTGGTTGCTAAGACTACGTTTGTCTGCCTTTGGATAAGAGTGCATGCATTATTGCTTGTATGAAGAACAATTACATGCCATTTTCCTAAAGTGTGGAATGGCAAACATTGAATGTAGATGTTGGGCAAATAAACTGTAATGAATATCTATCTTGTTGGTATCCATTCACCTTTCCTAAAGGTACTCCAGTTCCTTTGAGGATAAACCCATTTCCCCCACCCTCAGGTGGGGGACCCTCAGGATCCCCACTCCCTAATGTACATGCACCTTCTTCCAGTTATTCAAGCAAACATTATCTAGGTAGTGCTGTCATGGAATTTTGCACGTTATTAAGTTCCCAAATCAGTTCATCTTAAAATAGGATGCGTATTCTGGGTGAGTTTGGTCTAATTTGGTGAGTACTTAAAAGGGATTGTGCTCTTCCTGGCAAGAGAGATTGGAAGCATGAGAGGGACTTGATGCATGGAGATTGTCCATTACTGGATTAGAAGGTGGAGGGGTCTATGTGACAAATAAGGTAGCCTCAAGGAACTAAGTGAGGTCTCAAGTCAATAGCCAGCAAGAAACAGGACTTCAGCCCTACACCTGCAAACCTGAGTTCTGCCAATGATGAAGGATCTTGGAAGTGTATTCTTCCCTGGAGGTTGCAGAAAGTAACGCAGACCTTGATTTAGGTCTTGCCTGAGCAAAAAATCCAGCCAATCCATGCCTGGACATCTGACCTACAATAACTATACGATAATAAATGTATTTTATTTTAGACACCCAGTTTGTGGTAATTTGTTATGCAGTAATAGAAAACTATTACAGTCTTTGTGGGATGACATACATAAATGTCTGCCTCTCTCTATCGAGACAGAATAAGCCAGATTTTCTCTTCCTGCCTTTGTATTGCCAGGGGGTAAGCAAGTAAACTGCACTTAGTCAATCACATGCCCTGTCCCTGGACTTTGAAATTCGAGTGATTGGCATAAGGCTGAAAAAAAAAAAGATTTATGTGATTTCATCTCCAGTTCAGCATCTTGATCAGACAATTCCTGTCTTTGAGCTTCCTGCTTCTCATCCAGTTCTCAAATTTCTAACAAATTCTATTTTCTTTACATTGGTAAGAAAAATTTCCTATTGCTTGTGACTGGTAGTATGCAGGGGCCAGCTCATACTGGTTTGAAACACTGTATTATATGCATTTTATCCCACCTTTGCTTTTAGTGAAATTGATAGTTTGAAATTGACCATGACAGAAACTGGTTGTTAAGCACTTACCAGAACACCACTGCTTGCAGCCAAACTCTTAAATTTAGAATTTGTGATCTTCCACAACTCTGGTGTTGCCTTAACCATATTGTTCTGCAAATAAACTACCTGGGATTGACTGTTCCAAGGCAGTGGCACCAGGTCTTCTACCACTTGAGCACCTAACATGACTCAGAGGATGCATAGACCTCCATCAATAGTATAGACATTAGATGGACCACAAGAGTTGGGAGATCATCTCCTCTCATCTCCATCCCTGTTGACAAATAAGCATCAGAGGCTCAGGGAATGCAGAGATCAGGGGAAGAGCTGGGAGGACTGCCTGTCTGCTGCTTCTTGGGCTTGGCTACATTTCTAGAGATGGAGAGGAGACATGCCCATAGACCCTTCCCTTATGGGTAACGTAACTAGGTATGGTATCTTCCTCACACTGAAGAGAATTTTGACACCTAGCTCATAATGCTCCTCTCCACGCCAACTCCCGCAACTACTCTGAGCTTATTTCACTTTTCACATGGATAACTCCAACCAGCACCCTGGCTTCCGGGTCATTGACCTTTCATTTCCAGGGAATGCCATCTTCTCTTCTCTTTACACTCCCTGGACCTTGTCATCACCTGGGAGTTCTACCTCTTATCTTAAATATTAACTGTTTGACCACCTACACGGTCCTTCATTATTCCACCTTTTTCAATGTCACTCCAGGACACCATAGCAGGATACCTATCACATATTTGGCATTTAAGTGATATTTATTGAATAAACTATACTAGTTCTTGGATCTCAAGGATACTTGCATTCATTGACCCCCCCCCTTTGTTTTTCGATCCATTATACTGCTCTCCCCACATTTCTACCTGTTGAAAGCCAATCTGCCCGTTAGACAAGAACTGAGGTCTTATCTCTCCCAGATAGATATATTGATCTCTCCTTGAACGAAGGAATAAAAAGAGCACATCGAATTCATTTTGCAATTTCAGTGTTTATTTCTGATACCAAAACTTGACAGCACACAAGAAAAAAAGCAATAGACAAGGAACAGCAAATAAATTTCATCTTGCATGCCACTTTCAGTCAACAAGGTGTGGCTCTCTAGATAGCTGTTTAGAAGGAATCTGAGGCTTCAGCCTCACTCAGGGGAAAGACCATTGCAACTGATTAGCAATATCTGTGAATATAAGAAAGAACAAATAAAAAGATCAACAATATATATATATATATAAAAGGAATATAAATACCAAATAGTGCTTTCTCATCCTTCACACCACGGGTTTCATGACTCCTGGCTCATGCACATAAATATACCCCCCATGGACTGTATATGCCCCAGTTCAAAGTGATGTACCTACCCACATCTTACTCAACCCAGAAGAAACCAATGGCACCAAAGTTGGCAGCGAAGTTGGCACTGGCTGCACCACTAGGGCCAATAATGGGGCCGGCGAAGGTCTGGGGAAATCTAGAGCGGGCATTCTGGTGGTATCTAGCCCAGAATGTAAATGGGATTCTGGACCAGGGATCTCCAAAATCTCCTTCCTCATCCCAGGTCAGCAGCTCAAATTCAATGTCATCCCAGCTCCAGGGCCCAGACACGGCCTCATCTCCAATCCCCATGCGGGTTCTGGCCTCAGCTCGGGCCTCAGCCTCAGCTGCAGCAGCATCTAGAGCATCCAAGGCCTCATCAGCAGCCTCCATGAATTGTGCAGTCCAGTCGCGAGGGTCCCTCTTTTGAACCTGAGATGAGGAATAGAAAGCAAAACCCATAATATTACTTAATGAATATCAAGCACCAACTACATATTATACATCCTATTTTGTGCTATTGTTTACATAATAACAGTAACAAATACCAACATTAATGAGGCATCTATCAAGTGCCACACCTGGGTTCTCATCCCTGCCCTGGGCCTTTCCTAGCCAGTGATACCCCATCCTTTGACCTAACATGCCTGGCGCAATTCTTTTATTACCTCTGCAATGAATCTGAGCACTTTCATCTTGCTGGTCTCATGGTAGGAACGGAGGCCCCAGAGGAACTCATACTCAGGGGGGTTGCTGTTGGGAACTCGTCTGTAGTCCAGGTACCTTAGAAAGAAAAAAAAAATCTTTGTGTCTAGCTAGGCACAATTGTACTCTACCAATGCATTGTAACTCTAGATTCTAAAACCACAAATTTTAGGTAGCAACGTCCCTTCTGAACTCCTACACATAATCCTGAGTATTACCCTCTAATAATCAGACCTTCAAATTTATGTGCCACTTCTTTTATACTGAATAGTCACGTAAGATTAACTTCTCTATGGTTCTAGGTCATAGAAAGGACAATAGTTAAGCTCCCCCTCTGTCACAGTTCCAGCTCCAGGTTCTTGTAATTTTGTCAGTGAGCCATGGACAGGCCCATTACAGTACACTGCACATGTCTTGGCCTGGCTCAGCCTTGGAAAGGTCTACCCTGGGGGATGGGGACAGGACTTACTTCTAAGACAACTTATAAAGTAGAAAAATTCAACCACAAGGAGAATATTTGGTAGATGCTCCTGAGTACACAATGTTTCTGTGTGTACATGTGCATGGGTAGTCGGTGTAAGAAACAAGGTTTGGAAGGCTTTTCTGAGGCACACATAGCTCATGAGAAAGAGACAAAGCCTTTTACACATAACTTACTTCTGCTTTACAAATTCGTAAGTGAGAAGCTTCCTCAGATCTCCAAGGAGGGGATGTCTCACCCTGATAGTAAAAAAAAGGAACCTATAATCAGAGATTATGATAGTGCCCAAATGTGGGCGCCGTCATTTCCAAGCATGGAAAAGTGCTTTCCAACACAGAGGTCAGAGATGAGAGCAGAGGCAGAAAGCTTGGGACTGTTTCTCCATCTACCCAGGTCAGACCCCTAGGCCCTATACTTCCCCACTCCTCCCACACCAGACCACCAGGCTGATGCAATCCTGAGACCATTCTCTGATGTCAAAGGATAATATAAACAGGTAAGAGAGAGCCCAGTCATACCCAGGGCGCAGTCCCATCTTGCGTAGTGCCTCCCAGAGGACAGCTGCAATGGCAAGTAAGGGGTGAAAAATGAGCACATGGAAATCAAGCTGTGGCCAACCCCCAGCTGCAGGTCCAGCCACTTACCCTCACTAGCACGGTTGCCATTCATGAAGATGATGCCCAAAATCACTAACAGGAGACCCAACTTGGGTGTGTCTTTAGTCCTAAAGAAGTGAAAAAGAATGTATTTTCAGCAACCTGCATAAGACAGCTGGCTCACCTATCTATGTTTCCCAATTTTCCTTGGCTAGATCAGAATTTCACTCTAGCTCTCTCCATGACCTACTATGTAACCCTGAACCCTGGACCCTGACCTACTTGAAATTTCAAGAAATAAAGCACCATCGAGAAAGGGAATGTTCCACTCCTTTCCCATCTTACGTTCCCAGGATGCCAGCCAGGGACTCTGGGGTACTGATGAGAATATATAGGTGTTCTTCCTTGTCAATTTCCTTTAGTTGGATCCCAAATTTCTATAGGGGGAAGAAAAGAGACTATGAAAGCACAAAATTTAGCCAAGCTACCCACAGGCAGTCATTCATCTCCCTCTGAAACTTGTCCTAAACTCCCAGTAGGAACATGAATCGCTGAAACCAAGACTTTCCCCATTACTCCAGTCCCTCAGGGCTGCCTTCTCACCTTCTCCAGGACAAAGCATGCACGTTCAATGATTTCTGGATAAACATCAGTGTATTCACGGATGATATCCCTCAGCATTTCTGTAGAGGAAAGGAAGGAGCACCTGGGCTGAGCAGGAGCCACAGAGCTGCAGCCCCTTTGCCAGCCCTGCACAGCCAGGGTCCTTAATGGTGGAAAAGGAAGAACCAGCCATGGAAGGAGGAGATAGATGTAGAGGAGTCACATAAGTAAAGGGGTGCCCACAGAACATGGGGTGAGGGGAAAGGGAGAATTCAAGGAGAGATCACTAGATGCCTACCTGAGCGCTTGATGGGCACCTTTGTGTAGTCTTTAAGCATAAGGTACTTGACCAACTTATTTGCCTGCAAGGGAAAAAGAAATCATTAAAGTTAGATATTCTCAGAAAACTAGGTTGAATTATAGATGGGAGGATGAAAGTGCAAGATGTGACTGGGGTGTCATAGCTCTTACTCTTTCCTGAAGAAGGGCCACATCTCGGGGCTGTGAGACACCCTGGTTCTGTGAGGCACGCGAGTTGGGGGAGGGTCGCAGGTTTGGCGAGGGTCGCAGGTTCTGCCAGTCAGGTGGAACTGGCCAGTCAGTTGGGATCCAGTCAGGTGGGAGTGGCCAGTCAGTGGGAAGTGGCCATTCAGGTGGCAGTGGCCAGTCAGGTGGTAGCGGCCAATCAGGAGGACCTTGCCAATCTGGAGAGCCCTGCCAGCCTGGTGGGGTTTGCCATCCAGGTGGGGTCTGCCATACAGGTGGATTCTGCCAGGCTAGTGGGTTCGGCCAGACAACAGGGCCAGACCAGACAATGGGGCTCGGCCAGATCACTGGGTTTTGCCAGATTACCGGGTTGGGCCACATCACTGGGTTCTGCCAAGCAACTGGGTTCTGCCAAGCTGGTGGGGTCTGCCTAACTGAGGGGTTCTGACGTGCCGGTGGGGTCTGCCTGGCTGTCTGGTTCTGCCAGCCTGATGGGTTCTGCCAAGCCAATGGGGTCTGCCAGAGCACATTGGGTGGTGCGCCAGGTGGGTTCTGAGTGGTCACTGGAACTGGTGCAGACCTCCAGGTCCCTGTAGTAAGTTGGGCCCGCCTGTGATCCCCACTGCTGTTCTCTTCCATATTCAAGTTATTTATCTGCATCATCAGAGAGAAGGAAGGCCTAGGGTTACGAGACAGCTCTGTTTCCTAACCCTATCTCTGCAAGGAAGGCCCCCTAAACCCTCACCTGCAGTGATAGTCTGACCCACTAGCCACTGGTCACCCTGAGTCCTGAGCTTGTCTTTCACTGTATTTCAGGGAGGAGTTTCATTTCCAACCTAGGCCAGGAATAACCCAAGGATGGGGCCTCTTCCTATGTCCACCACTACTGGCTCTGCTCATATCACTCTGGACAAGTCATTATACCTCTGTGTGAGTCAGTTTTCTTCTCTGTAAAATTATATTACCTTCAAGAGTTATGAGATAAACTGTGTGAATATACCTAGCTTATTCACTATCAAAGTATAAAATGAATTATAGCCAGATTGTAAGTATATGTGTATCTGTGTTTTATCTCCCTGTCAGTCTGCGGACACTGAGGACAGCAATTATAATTCATTTCAATGAATCCTAAGGCCTAGCTGAATATTGGTGGTTGTATTTTTGTTTCGTTTTGTTTAGAATAAATGAACAACCTCAGAAGAAAGGAGGGAGCCCAGAGCAAAGTGGAGCTGGCAGGGATCTCACCTTGCGGGTCCTCTTGCCCCGAATTATAGTCCGGGACTCCAGATTCTGAGCCTGGGAACCATCTGCTGAAGCCTGTGCAGCTGCACCCTCAGGTTCAGAGATACCTGGGTTGGTCTCTACATCAGCCTGGGAAGTGGCCATTATGGCCTGGCTAACATCCCGGGGTTGGCTATCAGCTGTTGGGGCCTTGGTGGTATCATTCCAAGCCTTGAAGGCAGTCTTGGACTGAGTGTTGGCCTTCTCACTGGTATTGAAAGACTGAGAAAAATTGTAGGTGGCATTTGGGCCCATGTTAGTGGTGGCATTCTGGGCATTAAAGGCTGTCTTAGGCTTAGACTTGTTAGCAGCTAACTCACTGGTGGCTGCTGCCTGGGAAAAGTCATAGGCAGCATTTGGGCCCTTTGTGGAGGCATTCTTGGTCTTAAAGGCTGCCTTAGGCTGGGTGTTGGGCATCTCCTTGGCATTAAGGGCCTGAGAGAAATCATAGGCACCATTTGGGCCTTTTGTGGTGGCATTCTGGGCCTTAAAGGCTGTCTTAGGCTTAGCGGCAGCTGCTACAACCTGAATGTCAGCCATCTCATTGGCAGTTGGGGGCTGTGAACTCTGGGGACTAGCGTTCGGCCCACTGGCAGCTGCTGTGGCCTGGTTGGTAGGTGGAGCCTCGGAGATTTGGATCGCTTCCATCAGGGTCTGCATAAGCAAGGCGCTGTCTTCCACAGAGGCCTCAGCCTGCAAACACAGGAGAAAAAAATTAAAGCTCTGGGCCTCAGAAGGGGAGCAGGACGGTGGGGAGAGCAGTGCAAGGGAGGTGCCGGAGGGTGGGTGGTGCAAAAAGAGAAGGGCTGAGCCAGAGACCTAGAGGGGCCAGCAAAGAACCAAAGGAGGAGGGGCTGAAACAAAACATGTGGTAGGGGCGGGAGTAGGGCAGGTGCTAAAGGAGGCGTGGATGCACAGTGGAGCAGGGGGCTGAGCAAGGAGTTGGGTTAGAGCAGAGCCAGTGCGGCATTTGCTAGCAGCTTGGGACAGGAGACAGAAGGAAGGTGGAGGAAGGAATCAGGGAGAAAAAGCGGGGTGGGGAATCCACGAGAGAGGAGGGTGGAATCTGGGGGCTTGGGGGAAGGGGCAGCACACTGCTCTACACTAGTCAGGACTATGGAAAAAAATGGTTCCTTACCCAACCCGCATTCTCTGGGCAGATTGCCCTGACTACTAACAGGGTCTCCTATCTCTGAGCAGGGACTGATTGCTGAAAAGGGACGCTCCTCCCCCACCCTTCGCTAAAGGAAGAAAATCTGAAAGATGAGGGAAGCTAGGCACCAAAGATGGCAAAATCAGATCCGGGCATTTGGGTGGCCAAAGGCCCAGGGAGAATTGGCGGCTGGGGAAATGGTGGGATGGGAAGCAGATATCTCACCTGGAAGCCGAGGAGGCCTGCACCACAGTCCATTTTCTGAGCCATGGCTCCTGTCCCTCTGGCAAGAGCAGAGCCTGGGGGTTATGGAAGAGGAGCTGGGAGTTATATTACAGAGGGCAAACACGACAGTCCGAATTGGGAGAGGGATGGCTGGGTTTGACTGTGGGGGCGGATAAAGTGCCAAATATGAGAAGAACTGGCCGTAACCGGGCGGGAAAAGTGAATGGGTGTCCAGACGGAGGTTCTGAATCCCGAGAAGCTACTGATGGGGAGAAGCTTCAAATCAGAGTTCAGGGTGCAGGTAAATAAGAGCTCTAAATCCATGAGGACTGGACTGGCGTTCGCAATGGAATTTGGGAAGCTGAATGGAGGTCTCGGATCGTATAACAGATCAAGGTCGAGAAATCTGTGGGGATTCCGAACGATGGGAGGGATTGGACAGGGTTTCAGAGGGTGAATAGGGATTCTAAATCAGGGAGGATCGAGCCGGAGATGTGAATAGGGTTTCGGGGAGTTGGAAGCGGGTTCAGAAACCGGGGTAAAGGGAACGGGATTAAAAATGGAGGGCCGGCACCAGGGGGCGGATGCCCTGTCTGGGGGCTGATTCTCACCTTGCCTCAGGCCCCAACCCCAACCCCCTCGCTGCCTCCCTTCTTCACGACTGAGGATCTGGATTGCAGTATTCGGCTCTCAGCAGCCGCACCCTCTCCTTGTCCAGGAGAAAATGCCAGCGCGGCAGCTTAGGCGACCCCGCCTCTTCGCCTAATATACCACCCACCGCCTCAGATCGCTGTACGCATGCGCAAGAGCCAGGCGACCAAATACAGTCCCGCCCGCTTTCCCAACAAAAGCTGTCCTGGAGATAATAATGCGCATGTGCACTGGCAGCGACCCCGCCCCCTTGCCAGCACACCACGCCACCACCAACCGGGTCAACAGTATACAACAGTCCCTCCCCATCACTTCCCCTCCCCCAACAGATGCGCAGTACCTTTCCGTTCCGCCCCTTGCCCCACGCACCGGCTCGCTACCTTTTCCGCAATGCGTCTCTGTTCTATTCCTCACTTCTCAAGGCCCCTCTTATCAGGTCAGCAAGCATCTCCACCCGCTTGCTCAGCACCACTTAAGTCATTATGTGAGGTCTCTAATTGCAACAAGTGCTAGGCCCCTGCTGAGCTCATCTTTGGGACCCAGGAAAGGGAATGGCCGGGGAGGATAAACTATTGGGGGTAGCAGTTAAGTTTGTGACTGCCATGAGGCTCTACATGGCCCCTTCACTAGCTCCCAGACAAATACAGAACGTTAGCTTCTTTTCTGCCTTTTGTGCAGCTCCAGAAATGTACTCATGCTGTGTTAGGGAAAGGTAGGGGGAGGGGAAGGAGGGACACAGCTTTTACAACACAGCAGGATATACGCTAGGGTTTGTCTTCCTTTCAAAGCATTCCTGGGAGGTGGGAGCATTCCCATTTTACAGATCAAACAGCACAGATACATTGCATGAGCTAGACAGAATCACGGAGCCAGTTAACAGAAAACACAAACTTAAGGCCTGAGGCTTTCTGACTCCAAAGCGCATGTTCCATTATAGCTTGGGGACTGAGGTACCATCCCCTCTTCAGGTGGAGGCGACAGATATCCCTCTCCCCAACATCTGTCTTAAGCAAAGTTAGTGTCTCTGGGGCGCAAGCTCCTGCTTGCACTCAAGGGAACAGAGGGAGTGACTCCTAGCCTCACCTGACCGCTCTATTTGGGTCCATGCAGGTATGGAAATTGCTGTTTGGGTTACACTCTCTACACTGACTGACAAGCCTCTTCACTGTGAGTAGCAGAAACACGCTGCCCCTGAGACCTTCCTGGGCCCGCTGAAGCAGACAGGATAAATAGGCATTTGTGAATCTGAACCAGGGTAAGCTCTGGTTTAGAGTCAATGTTTGCTGTTTCCTTCCAGCGCTGGAAACTGGAGCAGCTATGGTCTCGAACACAGAAGCTGCGCTGGGCTTCAGAATTCCTGGGATGGATTGCAGACTTGTTTGTTGCTAGCTGTGAGCCCACTCAGGTCACCCAACTTCTCTATGCCCCAGTTCTTCAACATGCAAAGTGGGAAGCACAAGGAGCACTTACTAAGGTTCTACCCAAAGACACACTTGCTGCTATGCTCCCAGAATGACTGGAGAAACTAAAACAGGCAGAAAATGATATACAGATGTGATATGACTCAAATTGAACTGACAGTTTTCCAAAATCCAAGGCAGAACTTTGCACATTTCACATTTGTTCTGGCATCAGCTCCTGTCAGGAGCCTGAATATAAAAGGAAGTTAATACTAGGAAGGACCACAGCATTTGGTCCCCAAGGGCCAAGATCAATTCTGCCTGGCTGGATGGCTTTCCTCATCTGTTGCATAGCAACCTCCCGTCAGCTGCCTGTTTTTCCTCAGCACTTCCTCTGTAAAGTGTCTGCAGTAGGACGTGATCAGACTCAGGAAAAGAGGCTTGAAACACTATTTTATATGCTGTTTGCTTTGAAATATGTATCTCTAGTCCAAGCATGGCCTATGAATTCTAGATCCATGATACAACTGCTTATATTACTTCTCCAATTGAATATCCGTCTGTATTCTCAAAATTAACATGTCCCAAACTGATTCGTTTGTATATATGCCCCTCTTCAGCAATACTCTGTCATCTAGCCATCTACCTCTCTCCCCAATTAGAATCTCTCTTGGAGAACTAACTAAAATGATGCCTGGAACATTTTACATACTTAATAATACTTTTGAATGAATGAGTGAATTCCATTAGCCATCTCATTTGTTGCTCAAGCAAGAAACTTGACAGGCATTCTTTTTTCCTTCCCATGATGAATTCACTTACTTTTGCCTCATTATATAAATAATGCATAACCATCATTAAAAATCTGACATTACCTAAATATCTTAGAAAGTAAAAATTACCCCAATTCTCACTATCTTGAGATAATTGCTATTAAGATTTTGATGCTACTCTTTCATGCATACGTATGTGTATATATATACATATCTTCTTACACAGATGGGATTATATTATAAAGATTATATAATACATATTATAAACGCCATAAGTATTTTAAATTGTATTATTTTACTTACTGTCTGCCTTTGGTTTCTTTCACCTCCACCCTCCTCATGACAGGCATGCATTTTAGCAACCAATTTGATATTTTATCATGGTTAAAAAGTCATATGTTTTTCTAGTTTTACAAAATTAAAATATTATAAATATTTTAATATGCCTTATTTATCTTATTTAAAGATAATCCAATACTGATTCATTCTTTTAAACTGCTAAATAATATTCCACAACATGGATGCATTCAACCATTCCACTGCTAATGGCTACTCATTTTCATTTCAGTGCTTAGTATTGTAAGACTTTTCCAATTTTTGCCAAACTGATGTATATATATTATCTCCTTGTGGTTTTAATTTACATTTCTGATAATATGGAAGAACACATTTTCATATATTAATGGATCTCCTGGATTTCTTTTGTCATGCAAGTGTTTTCTCCACTTTTCTTTTGGGTTATTAGTCTTGGTCTTATCTGTAGGAGTTGTCTATACAGGCCTAAATATACTTATTGGAAACCCCAGAGCCAGATATATTTACATTTTAGTAAGCGAATATAGCGCACATACTGTTTTATGTAACAGTTGCAAATGTGAAATCTACAAAAACTGGATAATTACTTCTTCACATCCCCCTGGTAGCCAAAAGAATGTGATCAGGAGTTCCCCAAACCAGCCTCAGATTCGTTAGAATGTCTCACAGAATTCAGACATGCTATTATACTTAACAGTTATAATTTATTGCAGCAAAAGGATACAGACTAAAATTGGCAAAAGCAAGAAATGCATAAGGCAGAGTTCAGGACAGACAGGTGCAAGCTTGTAAATCCCTGGGGAGCTATTAAGTCCCTGGAAAGCATTTAATTCTCTCAGAAATGATGTGTGACAACAGGTATGAAGTATTGTCAACCAAGGGAAGCTCAACTGAGCCTGGTGTCCAGGGTTTTTATTGCATGTGAGTCATGTAGGAATGGAGTGCCCTCCATCCCCTCTAAAGGTCAAATTAATATTGTGTGGCTTAAGACCCAACGATAAATCACACTGCTAACATAAACTATCTGGCATGGCCCAAGGCTCTAGATAAACAAAGACTTATCAGGCAAGATATTCCAAGAGCTTAGATGTTATTTCCAAGGAACCCATCAAGGGCCAGACTTTCTTTGGAATGTACAGTTTTGAACACCCCATGCCTGCTGAGTTAACCTTTTTTTACTGCATTACTAGTCACAATACCAGCCTAACCCTTTGTCTGCAGGAGTGATTCAAAGATGCAAGGACAGGTAATTCATTGCCATAGTTGTGGTCATGGTAGTGGAAGCCATGAGAAAAGCCAATTGCTAGGGATAGCATTGGTAGTAGGGGTAGCAGGCAGAGTCCAGTGTTCAGTGGTGGCACAAGTGGTGTCCATTCACCTAGTATTTACGGAATGGTTTTTGAAATAGAGCTAGTGGCCAGCTGCTCTTAGCAAATTCTTTCTTAAGTCTACTATTTCAGAAATGATACCATCCAGGTTGCAAGAGGCCTGGGCTCTGAATCACCTCTCCCCATGTGGCCTCTACTAAGGCCATGGTGGATGGATGTTATCATTAGTGTTGAATGGTGGTAAAAATTCTGACTCTTCATTAGGGCTCTCTCTCTCTCTCTCTCTTTTTTTTTACCTTTACAATGGAGTTTTATTTTTCTTTTTAAAATATTTTTATTGAGATAGCTTCACGTACCATACAGTCCATCCAAAGTATGCAATCAGTAGCTCACAATACCATCACACAGTTGTGTGTTCATCAACATGGCCATTTCTAGAACATATGCATCACTCCAAAAAATAAATAAATAAATAAAAATAAAAAGACCAAAGAAAAATCCATACATCCCATATTCCTGGCCTCTCCCTCCCAATGACTAGTATTGCATCTATCCAATTTTTTTTTACCCCTTATCCCGCACCTATTATTTATTTATTTTTTTACTCATTTGTCCATACCCTGGATAAATAGAGTGTCAGCCACAAGGTTTTCACAATCACACAGTCACATAAAATGGGGATTTATTAACTTAAAATTTACAGTTCTGAGGCCATGAAAATGTCCATTCAAGGCATCAATAGGATGATACCTGGACTTTGAGGACAGGTTTCTGACATCTGGAACACCTCTGTCCTGTGGGATGGCACATGACTAGTGTCTGTTGATACTAGGCACCTTTTGATACCACCCTAGTGATTAGGGGAAGGAGCATCTATCTCATCACCACCATTAAGGAGCATCTCATCACCAGCACCACTCACAGTAGAGACTTTGTGCACAGCTGAGGGGAACTCTGTGAGGAGGCTTATGTCTCAGAATGCCTATGAGATCACACAGCTAATTTTACTTTGAAGTCTTGTCTTCTTTTGGCCTTATCTGAGAAGTAAAGCACAAAGCCACACTGATTAAGGATCTGACAAACTTATCTGGGGTTTCTTCCTATCTCCGAAGGACAACGTTGAGGATTCTTTTTGCAGGAACCCACAACATCACTAACTCTCTGCTTTTCCTCCCCGCAGAATCATTGGAAGGCTGAAGAAGATCCAACAAGAAGAAAAAACTGGACAATCTGAAAATCAATTAGTGTTTTCCACCAGGCAAATTGCCACCCGGAAATCTTGAGGGACAGCTGAATCCAGAGAGACACAACTGAGACATAGTTACCTGGAGCAAAAAGTACTGGAGAAACATTTAATAATTTCGACAAATTGCTGGAGGCTGAGTGTGGACTAGGGTTAGAGTGAGAAACTTTTGCAGGGAGCAGTCACTGAGAGGTCTCCATGTTTTCATGGGTTTTACTTCCAAGAATCCCACCAGGTTCTCACAGAGAAGATCCAGGAAAGATCCCCTCATGGTTCTGGCAGGGGGAGGGAAAAAGTAACTTTTGTGAAATACTTCCACAGCTTTCTCCATAACAATGTACTACTTTCAGGGGAAATACTTTATCAGAGTTATGCCTCAAAGCCCCTTCTAGCTTTTATGTCTCACTTAAGAGAGCATGTGGGCTCTATAAGAAGAAACCCTTGTGAAGGTCACAGGCAAGAGACACAGGCTCACAAATGGCTGATATTTAATTGGAATATTATAGAACACTCCCTTTCCCTATGCCATATCACCAGACCAACAGAGCTTCGGTGTAATACTGGATTATAGCTAGAAGAGCTGCAAGAGTACAGACTCTCTCTAAGGAGATGTACTTAGGGAAGCCCAAAGTCAAGAGGGGAGGCAAAGGCAAGGACACTAGAGGAATTAGAAGCCTCTGGATCCTATAGCTGCAGCAAACTAAACAAAACCCAACTCCTAGCCAGATTAACATCAATTTTCACACTAGGCGCCTGTTTATCTCAATTCTTATTAACTGATACAACATGTCCAAATTTCAACAACAATAAAATATTACAAAGCATTCCAAAAGGCCAGAAAATCACACTCTGAAGAGACAAAGTAAGCATTAGAACCAAACTCAGACATGGCACAGCAGTTGGAATTATCAGACAGGGAATTTAAATTAGCTATAGTATGTTAAAGGCACTAATGAAAAAAGCACACAGTATTCAAGAACACGGGAGTAATTTAAGTAGAAAGATGGAGATTCTAAAAAAGAATCAAAAGGAAATGCTAAAAATAAAAACACACTGTAACAGAAATGATGAATGCCTTTGATAAACTCATCAGTAGATTATATGTGGCTGAGGAAAGAATTAGTGAGCTTGCAGATAGCTCAATAGAAACTTCCCAAACTGAAATATGATCTAAAAAAGAATGACAAAAAACAAACAAACAAACAAAAAACCCAGAATATTCAAGAGCTTAGCGGGACAATTTCAAAAGATATAACATACGAATAAATGGAATGCCAGAAGAAGGAAGACAGAATGGAGCAGAAGAAATATTGGAAGTAATAATGGCTGAACAGTTTAAAAAATTAATGAGATACCAAGTCACAGATAAAGGAAGCTCAGAGAATCAAGCAGGATACATATCCCAAAATCTATAACTAGGAATATCATACTCAAACAGCAGAAATCAAAGACAGACAAAATCTTGAAAAACATCAAAGGGAAAAAACAACACCTTACTCTATAGAGAAACAAAGGTAAGAATTTATGGCAGACTTGTCATTAGTACCCATGCAAGCAAGAAGAGCGTGGAGTGAAATATTTAAATAACTAAAAGAAAAAAAAATCCCATTAACATACAATTCTGAAGGTAGAGAAACTATTCTTCAAATGTGAGGGGGAAAAAAAGGCTTTCCCAGACAAGCAAAAGCTAAAGTAATCAAGACCTGCTCTACAAGAAATGTTTAAAGACTTTCTTCAGGCAGAAGGAAAATGATATAGGACAGACACCTGGATCTGCCTAAAGAAAGGAAGAGCATTAGAGAATGAACAAATGAAGTTTTCTGTCAAAGAGGAAATCAAAACTTCAGTAAGAGAATATTCTGGGATGCTGTAATCAATGAAAATGTTCGCAATACATTTTTCCATTATTAAACAACTACATGCAATTGACAAGATAAATATCTTAAGTATAAGAGACAGCAATAGTGAAAATAAAAATATGGAATAAATTATGACATGCAACTAATATACAAAAGAAGCAGATGTATTAATATCAGACGCGGTCGACTAAGTCTAAAGATATCATTTTAGATAAAAAGTTCACTTTATAATGTAAGCAAGTAAATATGTCAATCAAAATTGACATATGCACAAAATAATAAAAACCAAAATCATACCTTTCTAAGTAAATATGAGAAGTCAGACAAAAGAATTGATACTTGAGATTTCTACATTTATCATATTCAGTAAGGCCCCAACATCAAGCATTATTATGCCTCAAAATAAGCACTTTAAATTTTTGCATTCTGAACTGAAGCCAACTTGATTTTCTTCTGTTTTATTTACCTACATATAAGAATTGTTTTCCTTCATATTTCCATCTGAAATAATCAAAGGTTATTTTAAGATTGGTACTCTTTTTATTATTTTGCTTTAAAATACATACATCCAAGTGCATATTAATTAAAATAGTAAAGCTCTCCAGGTTAAATTTTGCTTGTTTTTTCTAGTATATCTTTTCAATTGAAACCACTTTTATTTGAAGAATAATTTCTGACTCTACAAAACCTATTGTTCTCTCAGACATCTTATTCATCCTTTTGTCCTATTTGCAGTTTTAGAAATTTAAATAAAAATTTCCCCAATTCCACGAATGCCCTTGTGCTGGTTTGAAATGATGTATGGACCCTAGAAAAGCCATGTTTTAATCCTAATCCCATTTTGTAAAGGCAGCCATTTCTTCTAATCCTTATTCAGTATTATATGCTTGAAACTGTAATTAGATCATCTCCCTGGAGATGTGATTTAATCGAGTGGTTGTTAAACTGGATTAGGTAGAGGCATGTCTCCACCCATTTGGGTGAGTCTTGATTAGTTTCTGAAGTCCTATAAAAGAGGAAACATTTTGGGAGATTCAAAGAGAGATTGGGAGAGCAGAGAAGAACGATATAGCCACGAGAAACAGAGTCCACTAAATCAGCAACCTTTGGAGATGAAGAAGGAAAATGCCTCCCTGGAAGCTTCACGAAACAGGAAGCCAGGAGAAAAAGCTAGCAGATGATGCCATGTTGGCCATCTGCCCTTCCAGCTGAGAGACAGAGAAGCCCTGGCTCGCCCTGTGTCTTCTCACTTGAGAGACAAACCCTGAACTTCATCGGCCTTCTTGAACCAAGGTATCTTTCCCTGGATGCCTTTGACTGAACATTTCTATAGACTTGCTTTAATTGGGACATTATCTCAGCCTTAGAACTGTAAACTAGCAACTTATTAAATTCCCCTTTTTAAAAGCCATTCCATTTCTGGTATACTGTATTCCAGCAGCTAGCAAACTAGAACAGCCCTCTTAATATTCCCTACATCTTGGCATCAAGTAGAAAAGCAGTAAATACAGCAAACATATCATTATGGCCAGAAAAAGTAAGTCAGAATGCCCCTAGCCCAATTCCATGAGTGCCCTCTTAATTTTCCCTCCATCTTGGCATCATTGTTCAATGTCCATAGTACCAAAGGCAAGGAAAAGAAGTATTGAGTCCCTCTGGTATTCTTAGATATTTATATGATTTGGAATTTGATTTCTGTAGTCATTACGTTTCTGCCAGTACCAATATCTTTGGACTAAATAAAGTGTTACATCATCCCACAAAAAAAAAAAAAAAAATTTGCAAACCCATCATTAGGCTAAACAATATTGATGCAACATTTTACACTTCTCCTCTTAGTTCCCAGGTCAGAATCCAGAATACACACACAAACAGGTTTTTGGTTCACAGGATATACCATATCTACTAGATAAGCACTCCTATGTTGCAACCTCCCAGATAGGTCAATATTTTTTTCAATAGGCTGTTCCACTGTTCAGTAAGGTCAGCTACTAATGGGGTTTTCAAAATAAGATCAGCCCTTTACCTTACTTTTCTTTTTCACTAAAAAATAAGCTCCTTGGGAGGACTGAATGAGCTATTATATGTATAACACATTTAATATGTGACAACACGCTATATAAACAGAAGCTATTTTTACAATGACCCCCCTCACTTTTTTTTTCAGTCTTGGTAATACTAACTAAGGAAATTCTGCACACAAATATTTAATATTTACTGGTCACTTGGTATAAATCAGGATCTGTTCTAGATTCTGGAGACAAAGTCCCTGTTCTCATGGACAAAAATTAGTACTTACTTGAGAGTAGTAAAGTGAGGTTGTTAAAAGCACAGATTCCTGGTCAAGGATGACTGAGATAAAATTTCTACTCTGTCACTTATGAGTTGTGCACGTTGGGCAAGTTATTTGACCTTTCTGTGCCTCAGTTTCTCCATCCAAGAAATAAATTTATAATAATACCTACTTCATGGTGCTATTGTGAGGTATGACTGAATTAATAAATGTAAATTGTTTAGAAGAGTGCTTATCAAAAATAAACACTATAAAAATACTACTATATATAAAATAAATTAAAAATTTATAAAAATTTTATATATAAAAAATAAAAATGTATGCTGTGAACATAAAAATAAAGCCAAATAAGGAGACAGTGATTAACATGGCATCAAGAAAGGCTTTTCTGATGTGGTTATATGAGAACAGACCTAAATGAAGTGATAGAGAAAGGTATGCAACTATTCAGAGGAAGAATATTCCAGACAGGCAGAAAGAGGTCAAGGACCCTAAGGCAGAAATACACTTGGCATGTTCAAGGAACAACAGAAATATCAGTTGTCTGAAATGCAGTGAGCAAGAGGGAAGGAGTCAAGGAATGTGGTCAGAGAAGTAGCCAGGGCCAGATAATACAGAGCTTTGTACATATCCCAAGTTTAGTGAAATCGTGGCTCTGGGATGCTACTGATTAGATTTGTCCAGGATACATGCACTCAGTGTAAATATTACACAATAGTGATGACACTTAAAATATTTGAAAGACAGATCAGAGATAGATATGGATTTTAAACATAACAAAATATTGTATTATTATTAGTCAAAGTTTTAATTTTATAATTCCAGAGAGAAGTATATTTTCAGCGATCTCTTGGCTTTCATTTGATTTAGCAGAATATGCCTTACCCACTAATTCCAAAATGTACACACTCACCACCACTCCTCTTTATGCAGCCATCCTTGTCTTTATTCTTTATATTCTTTTTACCTGTGTTTCCTCCTACCTACTTCCACCCCACCCATTGTAGGCATGCAGTTGTTTGCAACCATCACAAAAAAGTGAAGTCTTCAAACTAGGCTCATAGGCCTGATATAAATCTAGGACAACACACCACTGTCTCTTAAGGAAATTTCTGTCCTAGACCTGCTGGTCCATTCTGGTTTCCCTCTCCCTCTCTAGGCCCCACACAGCTTGGGAGTTGCTCAGAGACAGTGGCCTAGGTATCTTCCACTGCAGACGGAGATTATAGAGCCACTTGGAGCAGTGAGTTAGCACCCTATGCACATCCAGGCACAGGAACCTAAGTCTACAGAGACCTAGTGGGGAGCACAAACTGCTGAGAAGTGGTATGTACATAAGGGACCCAAGGGGGAGGGGTGGTAAACAAAAGAGAAAGACTGATATAACTGCTGGCAAGAACTGTTGTGCCCTCACTCAATCCAGTTTCTGTTGGCTGGACAACCTAAATCCAAATTGGACTTTTCTGGAGTGATTGACCTTTTTGGATTGACCTCATATGGCTCCCTGGGGTGGAATACACTAATGGGGAAGAAATCGGGGGGCAGAATAGCCTCACAGAAAAAAAGAGGGGTGAAACTGAATTGCTGTAAGAAAAGAAGGGTCCCAGAACTGAAAAGTGTAAGAAAAACAGTGCACTAAATGAGGGAGAAAATTTAAACAAATTCTGTTTTTTTGTGTAGAAGAGTCTATCTCTGGGATAAAAATTCACAGAGAAGGAATTGTTGGAAAAGCCATAAAATATCGCTATTGTTGGAGAAGCCATAAAATATTGCTGACATGGCTGCCGTGGCTGATGCAAGGCAACACAAAATGGCTGACCCGAAATCTGCCTTCTGCCCTAGCAACAACAACCACCAATCCCAGCCCAACACGTGTCCCTGCATGCTTCCCAGCCTATATAAGCCTGTGCACTTCCTCAATAAAGCAGACGCCGTCCATTTTCCCCTGAGGGTTGTCTCCTGAGTCGTGTGCTGTGTGCTATGTGTCTGTGTGACTGACTCAATAGGGCCGCTTACCCCCAGCCATCAGCTAACCAGCTGCCAGCTACTCCACAAGGAATAGAGAAAAGGAAGCTCTCTTCTGGAGGTGAAACAATTGCATAAAAAGCGCAACCTTAAAAATTACAACACATATCCAGGACAAGAACCAGATGAAGAAGAGCTAAGAAAATCTGAACAATTATACACCGGCTATTCTAAAGGTCTAAAATAAGTTGGACCAAGCATCAAAGAAGAGTCTTAACACAAAGCCAATCAACAATAAAACCTTAGATAAGAGGAAGAAACAGACCTTCAGATTTAAACTCATCAAGATAATTAGATGCCAAAACATCAGCAAAAAATTACACATCATATTAAGAAAGAGGAAGGTATGGCTAAGTCAAGGGAAAACAAATTAAAAATTCAGAAGAGACACAGAATTTGGAAAAACTAAAGATGTTCAAATAAATCTCAAATCAATTCAAGGTGCCATGGAATATATGGATAAAGAGCCTAAGGATATGAAGAAGACAATGGGTGAGCAGAGAGAAGAACATGAAAGTATAAAAAGAAACATAACACTTGGGTACTGCTTGTGATCCTTGGGGACTAACAATGGACACCCAGAAGGACTTGCAACCCCCAAAGCAGCAGCCAGTGATCTATATCTGTGGAGACTGTCCCACAGAAAATGAAATAAAATCCAGAGACCCAATCAGATTCAGAGAAAGTGGATACAGAATAATGTACAAGAAAAAAAAGGACTAAAAGACTGATGGTTTCTGATGCTCGATGAAACATGAATTCAGAGTAACATCTTCTTTTGTAGTTGGATTTGCCATTAATGTTTCACATTGTTATATAGTTTTTGGTTAGCGTACTTTATGAATACAACTACAATACACACAATTTCACTTTTTAAATCATATGGTATTTAGATATTTGTTAAAGCTTTGTAGTGCTTTTTCACTCAGTATTCAGAGTTGTTTGTAAGCAGTTCAGTAAGGGCTAAATTATATATCAATTTAAAGCTCAAATTTACTGATTTTTATACTTATAGAGCACTGTTCAAAAGAGTCTTTTAGAAACAATTTTACATCTATTTTCTCATTTTTTTTCATAAAAATATCCAGGTAAGTAACGGGTCAAATTACTTCCATCTTATAAATGAAAGGGGCACAAAGAGGTTAAGGGACTGACTGAAAATTTAGGTCTTGAGTTCCAGTTGTAATATTTTTCCATTAAGCCATTCTGCCTAATTAAACAAATAGCAATATTTAAATAAACTATCAATACACAAAACACCTAGGATGAATTAGAACAGTTAAGAAATAACTACATTATACCTGGGGTTTTTTTATTTAAGGGGCTGGCATAAGGAGGCAGCATATATATTAGGATTCCCTTGTCTGAAAAGGATAAGGTCAAAAAGGAACATACAAGAATCACAGATAAAGGAAAGCCTGCATCAAGGAAGCACTCTTTAAAAAGAGACAGACATGGCTATTAACAAAATTGGAATACATCTAATCTTTAAAATGAATGCTAAAGAGGCTGATATGACATTCCACAATGATGGAATCTTGGAATAGATGAAGTACAGGTGTGAGCATCAATTCCATGTTCTTAAGATTGAGGCAAAAGATTTAAATATTTATCCAATAATTTAGTATAAACTAATTCCTATTCTTAAAGCAGGATTTTTTAGTATTAAATGACTTTACACAGGAATCCACACCTGGCTTAAGAATCTGCCACTTATTAGCTTAATGATTTTGGATAATTCCTTTCTTTTAATTTCAGTTTTATTGTCAAAGTGGGGAGGTAACAGTGTTTTGAGAAAAGCTATCTTGAGAGATTGATATTATGAAAAATTCAAATATAACAGATCAAATTAGAAATGACTGGCCCTAAGGAATAATAAAATATATAAATACATGGCCAAATAGACATGAAAGCAAGTTGCCTCCTCCTCATATTCACATATGCACATACGTCCCCACCCCTCCCAGAATAAGTTCAAAGTTAGTCAAGGGCGAAGTGTTGCTATTCGAGCAGAGGGCTAAAAGATGAGAAGGAGACAGTCATTGGAAGATAAAAAAGCACATGCCTGAAATAGAATAGCCATGGAAAAGCTTTCGGGTAGAAAGTGAACTTGTCTTGTTCCCACTTAAGAATGAAGCCCATATGACTGGAACTTCGTGAGGTGGGAGAGAGTGGGGAAAGACAAGGCTGCAGAGGTAGTGAAGGGCCACTTCACTTAGGGCCTTGTGATGGGTAGCCTTTTTGGGAAATAAGCAGGATATTAACATGTTTAAGACTTAAAGGATCACTCAGGTTATTGTGTGAGAATGGATTGTACAGAGACAGGAGTGGCAGTGGGGAACCAGTTGAGACATCTGTAATAGTTCCAGTAATAGGCATGGTGACTGAGCCCAGGTGGTAGCTGTGGAGGAGGTAAGAAGTAGCTGATTGCCAGAGGCACGTTTTGAAGATGAACTGATAGGACATATTGATGGATTGGCTAGTAGTCAAGAGCTGTGTAAACAGCATGGGCTTTGACATTAAGTCTTTGGGTCCGGATGCCCACATTGACCCTTGTTAAGCTGGCTATGTGACCTTACCAGGCCTTACTTCCCTCATTTGTAAAATAGGTGTGAAATTATGGCACCTACTTCAAAGATTTAATATAAAATGAAGTAATACATGTGTAGTGGTTTGAAACTATATGTACTCCAGAAAAACATGTCCTTACATTTAATCCATTCCTGTGGGTGTGGATCCATTGTAAGTAGGACCTTTAGATGAGGCTACTTCAGTAAAGGCGTGACCCACCTCATTCAAGAGGGGTCTTAATCCTCTTACTGGAGTCCTTTATAAGAGAATGTAATTCAGACAGAGAGAGAGATAGCCAGGTATTCTTGTTTGCTAGCTGCCGGACTGCAACACACCAGAGACGGAATGGCTTTTAATAAAAGGGTATTTATTTTGTTAGTTCTTCAGAGGAAAGGCAGCTAACTTTCATCTGAGGTTCTTTCTTACGTGGGAAGGCTCAGGGTAATCTCTGCTGGCTTTTTCTCCAGGTCTCTGGGTTCCAGCAACTTTCCCCGGGGTGATTCCTTTCTGCATCTCCAAAGAACTGGGCTGAGCTGCGAGATGCAGGTGGAGATGCAGAAAGGTATGCTGAGCTGGTTGGGCTGTGCTACGTTGAGCTCTCTCACTTAAGCAAAAGCCGATTAAGTCAAATGTCATTCATTACAGCAGGCACGCCTCCTAGCGACTGCAGATATAATCAGCAACAGATGAGGTTCAGGTACCATTGACTCCTGTCCGCAGCAACAGAACTAGGTACCTTCACCTGGCCAAGTTGACAACTGACTCTAACTCCCACACCAGGAAAGCAAGAAGCTGAAATCAAGTGAAAGAGAAAGAAGAGACTAGCAGATGCCACCATGTGTCTCGCTATGTGACAGAGGAGTGAAGGGTTGCCAGCAGCTGGTCTTTGGGAAGAAAGTATTGCTTTAATCAAGCCTTGACTTGGACATTTTCAGATCCTCAAAACTAAACTAATAAATTTCCATGGTTGAAAAAAAAAAAGAAACATAGAAATTAGGGGATGAAAGGCAAAATAGAAGGGATTAAAAATACACTAGCTATATAGTTTTTTACAAGTGCCCATGTGATTGTGAAAACCTTGTGTCTGATGCTCCTTTTATCCAGGGTATGGAAAGATGAGTAAAAAAAATGGATAAAATAAATAAATAAGTAATAGGGGGATAAAAGGTAAAATAAATTGGGCAAATGGAAATATTAGTGGTCAATGAGAAGGAAGGGAAGGGGGATGGGATGTATGAGTTTTTTCTTTTTATTTCTTTTTCTGGAGTAATGCAAATGTTCTTAAAAAAAGATCATGGTAATGAATACACAACTATGTGATGATACTGGGAGCCACTGATTATACACCATGTGCAGACTGTATGCATGTGAAGATCTGTCAATAAAAATATTTTAAAAAAAAGTGCATTGCCCCACACTGCCAGGGCCTCTTGCCTTTCACCCCTCTTTTCTTGTATGAGTGCCCGGGTGTTCTCTCACATGTGTTCTCAATACCTTTTCAGACTGCTTACTCTAAAAAAAAAAAAAAAAAAAAGAAAGAAAAACAGGCATTTAATAAGAGTCTTTTTGTAAGCTACCTTACAACATTTATGGGATCAGTGAGAAATAAAAGGACAGTTAGAAAAAATAAGGAGGGAAGAAAAAAGTGATGGGAAAAAATCAAGGAGGAAACTGATAGCATCATAAATCCAACTCCTAAACATACTTCTGCCTTCATGTATATGTCCTATCTAGCATTTAAAAATGTATGGTGTTTATTTTAACATGTGAAAACATTAGTGTACAAAAAGGAGTTTGAGAGAAACACCAATACAACTTGGATTTTATTTTATTCATTGGAGATTCCGTGATCATCTACCAGGGATGAGACCCTGTGCTAAGTTGCCCTGCTCGGGAAATGCCAAGCTGTGCCTGTTAGAACAACCACAATCATAACCCAACTGAACATTCTAGGCTGTGCCCAAGTCATTTTATGGAAAGCAAAATCCCATGGGTCACAATGCTTATTCAGATATGTGACAGCCAAAGGTCTACACAGTGGATGTGACTAACCTCACACTGCTGTAGGAATGGAGAGAGCCAGATACAGGCATTGTGGCAAAATCAACAGGTATTTGCTGCTTACCCCCTGTGTATAAGACACTGTGCTGGGCTCCGGGGACACGAGCACAAATAAAACAGGTGTAACTCTTGGTTGAATGTAGTGTATAGCCAGGGGATTCTCTCTTAAGCCTTCCTCACAAAAGGCAGTCACAAAGTAGAAAGGCTACGGTATGACTAAGGATGGCACTGGGCAGCTGTTCCAAATCAGCAGGAGCCACTGGCTCCTTAGAGGATCTGGTGGAAAATAAGGACTCGCTTCCCAGAAAAGTGCAAAGGAGATATAATGTAGATTATTTCAGAGTATTCTAGATGCCCAAGGGCCCTTCTTCTTCAAGATTTAGGGTGAGGAAGACTTGACTTAGAGATTCTTGAGACGCCTCTTTGATAAAGAAACCTGCCAAGAGAGTATGTAAGTACTAGGAGAGTCGACCCATCATTTCCAGCCAAAACTCCCTCGACATCTCTACCAACGCCACCAACAATGAATTCTTTCTCAAAACTTTACTACCAGAAAGCAGTTCTAGCCTCTATGCTACGACCTGGCTGGAAAATATGGTCATAGGGTAACACGGTGTATTTCATTTCTTCTTTGCCCATCTCGATATTCTCAAGATTTTTAAAAGAGGGTACATAGTCAACCAGCTTTTGAAAAATCCAAAGAAAAAAATGAGTTATAGGAGAAAAAAACAACAACTGAGGATTCAAATAAACAATTGCAAATAAATGACAATTATAATGTTTCTGAGACAATTAGGAATATGATCCTTGGCTGGATATGTAATAATATTAAATAATTTGTGGTATTTGGGGAGAATATGATGTTGATGTTTTTTTCTTTTTTTACAGAGAGGATTCTTTTTAGTAGTGATTCATAATAAGGTAGCTATGGATAAAAAGATATGTTTTGAATTTGCTTCTGTAAAATATCAGAGGGGGCGGGACATGGGTAAGGATGTATGTAAGTAAATGAATATTGGCCACATGTGATAGTCATTAAAGCTGGAGACTGGGTTGATGGGAGTTCATTATATTCTTTTATCATCTTCTATATACATTTTTACATTAAAAGATAAATAGAAGGGGCCAAAACTAATTTTAAGTGAAAGAGAGACAGAGAGAGAGAGAGAGGGAGAGAGAGAGAGAGAAAGAAAGAAAAAAAAGAAGGAAGGAAACAAAGAAAATGTCTGTAGAGACAGAAAAATCCTCCCTCTACAGTCTAAGCTGAGCCACCATAACTCCCTGATTTTAGCTGGTTTCCAGGCATTTCTCAGGAATACACACACATTTGACAGGTTAGGAGGGGCTGTGGGAACTAAAAAATCCATGTATAGCAGTACTGACAGGGAGAACATTTATCTTTAGCACATATCATTACCTTAAATTATACTAAATGTTTATTTGTTGTGTATTGCCTGTCTCCTCTTTAATAATGTCAGTTCTTTGGGGAGAAGGAATTTTGTCTTTTATTTTAATTTTTTGCTGTATCTCCACCTTTTAGAATAATGCCTAGATTATGAGTCTTTTTTTTGAATGGTATTCCTTATTATTAATATTTTTTTGAACAGTAGACAATTTGGAGAAATGAATAAATGAAAGTCTAACCACACACACACACAAAACCACTAGGGGTCTCAGAACTTGAGGCTTGGACTCCAGGCTGGGAAATGAACTCTTTCTGCTTTTGTGCCTCAACCTTCAGGGTGATGGAAGTGTGTACCTCTACACATCCCAACCCCTCTCCACTTTACCCCAGTCAGTACTTGCTGGACATCAGGCCTGCTATAGTAGTGCGATCTGCACTGGGGTTGGCTGAGTTGGCTGGGCTGGCAGGTTCCACCTGCCTTCCCTGCTACTGTCCTACAGTGGGATAAGGCCTAAGCAGCCAGGAGGGCAGCTCACAGAGGAGGAGGCCCAGGAGTCTCAGCCCTGCTGCCCCAACCCCCACCCTCCCAAAGGGATCAGGGTCTTTACTGTTTTCCAGAACTGTGTTGGAACAGATGTGAATGAGCCTAATTTGAACCTGTGAATCTGATGTCAGGAGTAAAGGGGTGGGGAGGGGCCAATCAGAGCCTTGGTCTGACATTCAAAATTGGGGGAGAGGACATGAACTGTGAGGATTGAGGCTGCTCAGTACCACCTTCCCAGGATCCTCCTACTTTCAGTTACCCCACTTGATTTTCAATCATGAGCCTCACCCCTACCTCACCATGTTATTAAATTGCTGTAACTTACTAATAAAAAAATGCTGTAAAAGAGACCTCATTTGGGGCAGGAAGGGTCCATAGGGCTCCCCCCTCCACTTGATGGGGTCCTACAGGCCAGATGCTGAAGGAAGCCTCTCTGTACTACCAGTGTCTTAGGCTGGGCACTGACCCATTTGCAAATACCTGAAAGGGGAAGAGGAGGGATGTGGTTATAGCTTTTTTGTTTCATTGGAACAGGAGAGGGATCATGTCTTACTTTATGTCCCTTCTAGAAAGGGGGGGGGGGCACCTAGAATGACCATCCAGTATTGGCTAGCACCGCAGTCAGTCATCAGCTTGATTTCATTTCTCTTGAGAGTTGAATAAATTCAGATGCTAGAGAAAAAACCCATTCACTGACAACTTTTCTCTCCATTCAGAGGCATGTAGTCAATGTACAATGGTGTACATTATCTTATCTTAATGTCACTTATCTTACAAATCTTTTCTTTAAATGTTTGATTGAAGACTAAAAAATAAATACACTAGTGGCATACAACAGGAAATGTGAAGAGGCAGAAGAAAGAACTAGTGAACAAGAAGACAGGACAATCAAAATCACACTGTCGGAAGAACAGATAAAGAAAGTAATAGAAACAATTGAACAATATATTAGGGATGTGAATCCCAGAAGGAGAAGTAAAGGGAAAAGGGGCAGAACGAATATTTGAGGAATTAATGACCAAAAATTTCCAGACTTTTAAGAAAAACATAAATATACATGTCCAAGAAGCACAACATACTCCAAACGAAATAAATTCTAATAGACTCTGAGGCACATACAAATTGGGATGTTAAATGCCTAAGATAAAGAGAGAAAAGCTGCAAGAGAAAAGTGATTCATCAAACACAAGGGACCCTCAATAAGATTAAGTGCTGATTTTCATATCAGAAACCATGGAGGCAAGAAGGCAGTGGTATGATACATTTAAGGAATTGAAAGAGAGAAACTTCCAGCCAACAATTCTTTATCTGGCAAAACTGTACTTCAAAAATGAGACTGAGTTTAAAATAGTCACAAACAGAAGTTAAGAGAGTTGGTCAACAAAAAATCTGCCCTACAAGAATTAAAGTCTTGCAAGTTGAAAAGAAAAGACAGGAGAGAGTGGCTTGAAGTAGTGTGAAAAATTGAAGGTCTTCAGTAAGAGAAACTGAAAAAGTAAATGCAAAACCCAACAGTACTGTATCTTCACTATACAACTCTACCCTTTAATTCCTATAAGTGTCAGAATACAACTGAACAAGAAAAAGGTGTATTTCCTGATAATGGAAATAAAATATAATGAGGTTCAGTGGAACAAAAACAACATGAAGAGGGGAAATAGAAGGATAAGGGAACAGAAAAGGTATATGCTAATGAAGCAAAGTTGGTGTCTTTTCAAATTAGTAGGTTATAGATGTAGGTTGTGTAATAAAAACCCCAGGGTAACCCCAAAAGAAAGGATTTTGAAAATATACAGAAAGAGACATGCGAAAGGGAACAGTCAGATAGATCAAAAAAGATCAACTACAGAGAAGAAGATGCTGAAAGAAAGGAAAAGAGAGACAAAAAAGATTTGACCTGTGAAAACTAAAGGAAAAATTGCAGAAGTAAGGACTACCTTTATAATAGTAACACTGAATACTAATGAATTAAACTCCGCAAACAAAAGATACAGATTGGAAGAATGGATAAAAAAGCATGAATCAACTATCTGTTGTTTACAAGAGACTCATCTTAGTCTCCAAAATACAAACAGGTTGAAAGTGAAAGAATGGAAAAAGATTCCATGCAAATAGTAACCAAAAAAAGCAAACAGACTGGGATAGCTATACTAATATCAGACAAAATAGACTTTAAATCAAAAGTTGTTACAAGAGGCAAAGAAGGACACTATATTTTAATAAAAGGGCCACCCATCAAAAAGAAAAAGAAATAACAATCACAAATACTTATGCACCTAATCATGTTGCCCGAAAATACATAATGCAAAACTGAAGGGAGAAATAGACACATATAGAATAATAGTGAGAGACTTCAATACACTATTCTCATCGATATATAGAACATCTGGACAGAAAGTCAATAAGGAAACAGAGAACTTGAATAATATGACAAATGAACTAGACCTAATAAACATATACAGTATATTGCACTCCAAGATAGCAGGATACACCTTCTTATCAAATGTAAATGGATCATTCCCCAGGAAAGACCACATGTTGGTCACAAAGGAAGTCTCAATAAATTTAGAAAGACTGAACTTTTATATAAAGCATTTTCTCTGACCATAATGGAATGAAGCAGGAAATCAAAAACAGGCAGAGAAATGGAAAATCCACAAATACATGGAAATCAAATAACACTCTGTTAAACAATCAGTGGGTCAAAGAAAAAATTACAAGGGAAATCAGTAAGTATCTCGAGACAAATGGAAATGAGAACATAACATATCAATGCAGTTCATACAGAATGCAGTGAAGACAGAGCTGACAGGGAAATTTATAGCTCTAAATGCTTACATTAAAAAAGAAGAGGTAAAATCAAAGACTAAACTACACACCTGAAGGAACTAGAAAAAGAACAGCAAACCAACCCCAAAGAAAGCAAAAAAAAGGAGTAACAAACATTAGAGTAGATATAAATTAAATCAAGAATAAAAGAGAGAATTAACAAAATCAGAAGTTGGTTCTTTGAAAACATCAGTAACATTGACAAACCCTTAGCTAGATGAATAAAAGAAAAAGAGAGAAGAAGCAAATTAATATAATCAAAAATGGGGAGCATACCTACTGACACAACAGAAATAAAGATCATAAGAGGACACTATGAACAACTGTATACCAACAAATTACCACCTAAACAAAATGGACAAATTTGTAGACACACATGAGCAACTTAAACTCTGGAAGAAATAGAGGACCTTCACAGACCAATTATGATGAAAGATATTGAACCAATCATCAAAAACCTCCAAACAAAGAAAAGCCCAGGAACAGACTGACAGGTAAATTCTACCAGTCATTCCAAGACAAATTAATATCAATCCAGCTTAAATTCTTCCAAAAAATCGAAGTGGAGGCCAACAATACCCTAATACCAAATATCCTAACACCAAAGCTAGATAAAGACACTACAAGAAAAGAAAACTAAAGACACTAGCAGAAAAGAAAACGACTTACAAATTGAATCCAACAGCACATGAAAAGAATTATACACCATGATCAAGGGGTTTTTATCCCAGGTATACAAGGATGGTTCAATATAAGAAAATCAATTACTGTAAAATACTACATTAACAAAATGAAGGGGAAAAACATACATGATCATCTTAACTGACACAGAAAATGCATTTAAGAAAATATGGCATCCTTCTTTGATAAATACATATTAAAATAGCAATAGAAAGAAATTCCCTAAACATGATTAAGAGCATATATGAAAAAGCAACAGCTAATATAACAGTGAAGGACTTAAAGCTTTTCCTCTAAAATCTGGAACAGAACAAGGATGTCCACTGTCACCACAATTATTCAACATTGTACTGGAAGTTCTAGCCAGAGAAGTTAGGCAAGAAATAGAAAAGACATGCAATTTGGAAAGAAGAAGTAAAACTTTCAGTATTTGCAGATTACATGATCCTATATAGACAAAGTCCAAAATAATCTGCAACAAAGCTGGTAGAGCTAATAAACAAATTCAGAATTTGGTGGTGCAGGATTAACAGGCCAAAATCAGTAGTGCCTCTATATACTAGTAATGAGCAATCTGAGGAGGAAATCAAGAAAAAATTCCATTTTGAATAGCAACTAAAAGAAATACCTAGGCACATATTTAGCCAAGCACGTAAAGGAACTGCACACAGGAAACTAGAAAACAACCCTGAAAGTAATCAAAGACATAAATGAACGGAAGGAGATCACATGTTCATGGATTGGAAGACAAAATACCATTAAGATGTCAATTCTATCCTGAAATTATTTACAGGTTCAATGCAATCCCAATAAAAATTCCCAACAACCTATATTGCAGAAATGGAAAAGTGAATTATGAAATTAATTTGTAAGGGTAAGGGGCCCAAATAGACAAAACTCATGAAAAAGAACAAAATTAGAGGGGTCACACTTACTGAAATTAAAACATATTACAAAGCTGCTGTCATCAAAACAGCAAGGTACTGGCACAAAGAAATATTGACCTATGGAATCAAACTGTGAGTTCAGAAACAGATCTTCACATCTATGGCCAACTGATTTTTTCTAAAAGTTTTTTTTGTGTGTGTGAAATATAATTCAAACGCAAAAGTAAAAAATTAAAAAAAAAGCAATAATTTTCAGAGTACATTTTAACAATAGTTACAGAGCAGATTTAAATTTTGGTATGGGTTACCATTCTACAATTTCAGGTTTTATCATCTAGCTGCTGGAAAAAACACTGGGACCAAAAGAAACATCAACATAGTGATCCAGCTGCCATACCTACATGTTAAATCTTTATCTTGTTTTTTAAAAAATAACTTTTATTGAGAAATCTTCACACATACAGTCCATCTACAGTATACAATCAATGGACCACAATATCATAACATAGCTGTAAATTCATCACCACGATCATTTTTAGAACATTTGCATCACTTTCAGAAGAAATAAAAAGAAAAAAATCATACATCTCATAAGCCCTTACCCCTCCCTCTCATTGACCACTAGTATTTTAATCTACCCAATTGTTTTTTTTACCCCTTATCCATCCCTATTATTATTTATTTATTTATTTTTCTTTATATTTTCACTCATCTGCTCACATCCTAGATAAAAGGAGCATCCAACACAAGGTTTTCAAACTCACACGGTCACAATGTAAAAGCTATATACTTATACAATCATCTTCAAGAATCATGGCTACTGGAACATAGTTAAACAGTTTCAGGTACTTCCCTCTAGTCCCTTCAATACACTATAAACTTAAAAGAGATATCTATATAATGCATACGAATAACCTCCAGGATAAAGTCTCGACTCTGAAATCTCTCAGCCAATGAAAATTTGTCTCATTTCTCTCTTCCCCCTTTTGATCAAATAGGCTTTCTCAATCCCAGGATGCCAGGTCCTGGCTCATTCTGGGAGTCCTGTTCCACATTGCTAGGGAGACTTACAAGCCTGGGAGTCTTGTACCATGTAGGAGGGGATGGTAGTGAGTTCACTTGCTGAGTTGGCTTAGAGAGAGACAGGCCACATCTGAACAACAAAGGAGGTTCTCTGGGGATGACTTCTAGGCATAATTATAAGTAGGCTTAGCTTCTCCTTTGCAGGAGTAAGTTTCATAGGGGCAAACCTCAGGACTGAGGGCTCAGCATCTTGAATTGGTTGTCCCCACTGCTTGTGAGACTATCAGAAATTCTCCAGGTAAGGAAGTTTAATATTTCCTCCATTCTCCCCATTCCCCCAAGGGGACTTTGCAAGTATATATATATTTTTAATATTGTTATTATAAACAACAGACAGACATATAAACGTTCTTGACATGCAAACATTCTTGACATGGTAACAATCAATGGCTCACAATATCATCACATAGTTCTGTATTCATCACCATGATCATTTTTTGAACATTTGCATCTCTCCAGCAAAAGAAATAAAAAAGAAAAAACTCATACATGCTATAACCCTTATCCTTCACCCCTCCCTCTCACTGACCACTAGTATTTCAATCTACTCAATTTATTTTAACCTTTGTTCCTCCTGTTATTTGTTTATTTCTCATCCATATTTTTTACTCATCTGTCCATACTGTAGAGAAAAGGAGCATCAGACACAAAGCTTTTTTTCCTCTATAATAATCAGCTTTATTAAGGTATGTGGTAGTTAGATTCAGTTGTGAACTTGGCCAGGTGAAGGCACCTAGTCCTGTTGCTGTGGACATGAACCAATGGTACGTGAACCTCACTTGTTGCTCATTACATCTGCAGTCAGCGAAGAGGTGTGCCTACTGCAATGAATGATGTTTGATTTAATTGGCTGGTGCTTAAATGAGAGAGTTCAATGTAGCACAGCCCAAGCAGCTCAGCATACCTCATCTCAGCACTTGTAGCTCAGCCCAGGACTTCGGAGATGCAGAAAGAAATCACCCCAGGGAAAGTTGTTGGAACCCAGAGGCCTGGAGAGAAGGCCAGCAGAGACCATCCTGTGCCTTCCCATGTAAGAAAGAACCTCAGTTGAAAGTTAGCTGCCTTTCCTCTGAAGAACTAAAAAAATAAATTCCCTTTTATTCAAAGCCAATCCATCTTTGGTGTGTTGTATTCCGGCAGCTAGCAAACTAGAACAAGGCAGAACAATTGATGACAGCCATAATAGTAAATATTTAAATCTATGATTAAAAGTTAAAATTGATTCTTTATCCCTATATTTTTATTTAGTTGAAAACAAAACAAAACAAAGCCAAAACTTTCCACTTCACAATCACATTGAAATATGCTGTTCAAGAACAATAATATAGAAAGAAAGTTTAGACTAGAATGTATTACATTTTGGCCTAATAGGTCATTCTGACTCCTAAAGCAAGATAACAGAGAAATCTCTGTTTTCTCTCTAGCTACTGCAATACACCAAAAATTGAAAAGGCATATCTATCTAGTGTATACGAATAACCTCCAGAATGACCTCTGGACTCTATTTGAAATCCCTCAGCCACTGAAACTTCCATTTCTCTTTCTCGAAAAAAATTTTTAATTTATTCTATTATTATTTTAAAAAGTTTTATTAATAAAACCAATCAACATACAACCTGAACATTCTTTTTTATTAATTTTTTATTTTCTTAGATACCAAAAAACACCAAACAAACGCAAACATTCTTAACTTTTGATCATTCCATTCTACATATATAATCAGTAATTCACAATATCATCACATAGTTGCATATTCATCATCATGATAATTTCTTGGAACATTTGGATCTGTTCAGAAAAAGAAATAAAAAAACAGAAAAAAATTCATATATACCATACCCCTTACCCTTCCCTTTCATTGATCACTAGCATTTCAATCTAAATTTAACATTTGTTCCCCTATTATTTATTTTTATTCCATACGTTTTACTCATCTATTGAGAAAGGTAGATAAAAGGAGTATCAGACACAAGATTTTCACAATCACACAGTCACACTGTGAAAGCTATATCATTATACAATCATCACCAAGAAACATGGCTACTGGAACACAGCTCTACATTTTCAGGCAGTTTCCTCCAGCCTTTCCATCACATCTTATTTTTTTTTTTAAACATCTGTTCCCCCTATTATTCATCTTTATTCCATATTTTTACTCGTCTGTTGATAAGGTAGATAAAAGGACCATCAGACACAAGGTTTTCGGAATCATAAAGTCACATTATGAAAGCTATGTCATTAATACAATCATCTTCAAGAAACATGGCTACTGGAACACAGCTCCACATTTTCAGGCAATTCCCTCCAGCCTTTCCATTACATCTTGACTAACAAGGTGATATCTATTTAATGCGTAATAACCTCCAGGATAACCTCTCGACTCTGGTTGGAATCTCTCAGTCAGTGACACTTAATTTTGTCTCATTTCATTCTTCCCCCTTTCGGTCGAGAAGGCTTTCTCAATCCCTTGATGCTTGCTGAGTCTCAGCTCATTCTAGGATTTCTGTCCCACTTTGCAGGAAGGGCCACACAACCTGGGAGTCATGTCCCACATAGGGTGTGGGGGGGTGAGTCTGCTTGCTGTATTGGCTGGAGAGAGAGGCCACATATGAGCAACAAAACAGGTTCTCTAGGGGGTGACTCTTAGGCCTAATTTCAAGTCAGCTTGACCTATCCTTTGTGGGGTTAAGTTTCATATGAACAAACCCCAAGACTGGGGGCTCAGCCTATAGCTATGGTTGTCCACACTGCTTGTGAGACTATCAAGAATTCAACTTGGGGAAGTTGAATTGTCCCCCGTTCTCACCATTCCATGAAGGGTACTTTGCAAATACTTTTTTTATTCACTGTTCAAATCACTCTGGGATTTATTGGGGTATCACTCTGGACAAACCAACAAAATCTCATGTCCTACTCAAGGTTCCATGTACTTATGGTGTTCAATTAAGCTGTCTACATAAGTTATATTAGGAAATGCAGTAGTCAAAATATAAATTTTATACCAAATAAACATTTTTTTTGCTTTAGTCTCACATATAAGTTAAAATTATTAAATATTAATTACCATCTATTTTCAGCCTGCAGTAATGATATTCCTTTGTTCTTCCTCATGCAAAAACATTTTTTAAATTTGTACATTTAGTCACTATCATTATACACTCTAGGCATTCCTAGATTATACCATCTCAGTCTGTATCGTCTATCTTTCTTTCTGATTTCATTTGTGCCCCCAGCCCTCCTCCCTCTATCATTCTCACATTCAGGGTTTTAACATAATTGTATTACAGTTAGGTAGTATTGTGCTGCCCATTTCTGAGTTTTTACATTCAGTCCTGTTGCACAATCTGTATCCCTTCAGCTCCAATTGGTCTCTGTTACCAATGAAATATTCCAAGTTTATTCACTAATGTCAGTTCATATCAGTGATACCAAACAGTATTTGTCCTTTTGTTTCTGGCTAATCTCACTCAGCATAATGTCCTTAAGTTCCATCCGTGTTGTTACGTACTTCATCACTTCATTCTGTTTTACAGCTGCATAATATTCCATGGTATGTATATACCACAGCCTGTTTAGCCACTCATCTGTTGATGGACATTTTGGCTGTTTCCATCTCTTCATAATTGTAAATAATGCTGCTATAAACATTGGTGTGCAATTGCCCATTTGTGTCCTTGCCTTCATGTCCTCTGAGTAGATACCTAGCAATGGTATTGCCAGGTCATATGGCAATTCTATATTTAGCTTCTTAAGGAACCATCAAACTGCCTTCCACAGTGGTTGTACCATTTGACATTCCCACCAACAGTAGATAACTCTGCCTCTTTCTCCTCATCCTCTCCAGCAGTTGTCATTTTCTGTTTTATTGATAATGGCCATTCTGGTGGGTGTGAGATGATATCTCATTGTGCTTTTGATTTGCATTTCTCTAATAGCCAGGGAAGTTGAGCATCTCTTCATGTGCGTTTTGGCCATTTGTATTTCCTCTTCTGAGAAGTGTCTGCTCAGGACTTTTGCCCATTTTGTAACTGGACTGGCTGTCTTTTTGTTGTTGAGTTGACCAATCTCTTTATAAATTCTGGATACCAGACCTTTATCTGATACATCATTTCCAAATATTGTCTCCCATTGTGTAGGCTGTCTTTTTACTTTCTTGATGAAGTTCTTTGATGCGCAAAAATGTTTAATTCTGAGGAGTTCCCATTTCTTTCTTTCTTCAATGCTCTTGCTTTGGGTGTAAGGTCCAGGAAACCGCCTCCTAGTATAAGATGTATAAGATATTTCCCTACATTTTCTTCTAACAGTTTTATGGTCTTAGATCTAATGTTTAGGTCTTTGATCCATTTTGAGTTAATTTTTGCATAGACAACCCAAATATTCTTAACATATGAACATTCCATACTTGGTGTGCAGTCAATGGCTCACAATATCATCACATAGTTGTATATTCATCATCATGATATTTTCTCAGAACATTTACATCACTC
The DNA here is from genome assembly GCF_023851605.1 of Tamandua tetradactyla. Lineage (NCBI taxonomy): Eukaryota > Metazoa > Chordata > Mammalia > Pilosa > Myrmecophagidae > Tamandua > Tamandua tetradactyla. Next base: position 117,959,912 of record NC_135353.1, read on the forward strand.
CAGAAAAAGAAATAAAAAGAAAAAAGAAAAAACTCATACATGCCCTGCCCCTTACCCCTCCGTCTCACTGATCACTAGTATTTCCCTTTACCCAGTTTATTTTAACATTTGTTCCCCCTATTATTTATTTTTAATCCATATCTTTTTGCTCATCTGTCCATACCATAGATAAAGGGAGTATCACACATAGGTTTTCACAATCACAGTCACTTTGCAAATGCTATATCATTATATAATCATCTTAAAGAAACATGACTACTAGAGCACAGCTCTACAGATTCAGGCACTTCCTTTTAGCCTCTCCAATACACCTTAAACTAAAAAGAGGCTATCTATATAATGCATAAGAATAACCTCCAGGATAACCTCTCGATTCTATTTGAAATCTCTCAGCCACTAACTCTTTATTTTGTCCCATTTCTCTCTTCCCCCTTTCTGTCGAGGTTTTCTCAATCCCTTGATGCTGGATCCCATCTCATTCTAGGATTTCTGTCTCACATTGCCAGGGAGGTTTACATCCCGGGAGTTATGTCCCACGTAGAAAAGGGGAGGGCAGTGAGTTTGCTTGCTGTGTTGACTGAGAGAGAGAGAGGCCACATCTAAGCAACGAAAGAGGTTCTCTGGGGCTGACTTGTTGGACTAAATTTAAGTAGGCTTAGCCTATCCCTGCAAATACTTTTATATTTTCTGCCTAAATTACTCTGTGATGTATCAGAGCATCATACTAACCAGTACCAACCAACAGGATTTCACGCCTTATTCAAGATTCCAGTTAGTTATGGTGTTCACATAAACTGACCATAGTAGTTGAATTAGATAATGTGTTACCCAAAATATATATTTTGCACTAAATAAACATCTCTCCCTTTGGTCTCACACAGATGTTGAAGTTTAAAAATACGGATCACATCATCCTTTGCCCTGTATTCTGATTTACCTTAGGCCTGTCTAGATTAGGTTTATTCATATCTCCACTCAAAGTCTGATTGCTTTTTCAAGTTGCTCTATGGGGTAATGCTGACTTTCATAGTTTCAGAGTTGTAACTATGAATCTCAGGTGTCACATAATTATCTGAACTTTTAAATAGCTCAGTATCTCAAAATTTAGAAATAATGGTTACAACTCATGAATATAGGTGACTGCTGTAACATCTTATAATTGAGGACCTTTTACCATAGGCCCCAATCTGATAACCCATGCTCTCGATTTCAATTCTCAGATTTTGTACATTATAGCTAGTACATATGAATGAGGCATGATAATATTTGCCTTTTTTGTTTCTGACATTTCATAGAACTTACTGCTCTCAAGGTTCATGCACCTAGTTGCATGCCTCACAACTTTATTCCTTCTTGCAGCCACTCAGTAGTCCCTTCTATGTATACACCACAGCTCCCCTTTACATTCCTCAGTTATTGTATGGCTAGGCCACCTACATCCATTGTGAATCACAAATTCTGCCACCACAAACACCAGTGTGTAAATGTCCATTCACTTCCCTACTCTCAGTTCCTCCAGGTATATGCCTAGCAACAGAGTTTCAGGATCAATGGCAAACCCACTCAACCTCTTGTGGAATCACAACACTGCCCTCTGGAGGGGCTGCGCCTCTCAGTTTCCCTACCAACAGTGAATAGGTACATCTCTTTCTCCACATTTTCTCTAGCACTTGTTTCTCTCTGTTCAATTTTAAAGAGATTTATTCACACATCATACAATCCAACCTAAGTAAACAGCTTTTGCCACCACAATCTATATGAAGACATTTTCTTGTCTTCTGCAAAGAATCCATACCTCACCCTATATCCTTCTCTTTAGTTTTGGCATAATGCCTTTGTTACACTCAGTGGAAGCATTTTACAATATTACTGTGAACTATAAATTGTAACTTGCATTGATTTAGTTTTTCCTATATACCATCTCATTTTCCACACCTTGCAATGTTGACATTCATTTGTTCTCCCCCATGCAAAAACATCTTTATATTTGTACATTTAATCATCATCATTGTCCACTCAAGCATTCCTAAGTTATACCGTCTCAGTCTTTATCCTCTATCTTTTCTTCTGGTGTCATACATACCCCCAGTCCTCCTTCAACCATACTCACATTCAGCTTCATTCAGTGTACTTATATTGTTGTATTACCATCAGATAGTACTGTGCTATTCATTTCTGAATTTTTATAATCAGTCTTGTTGCACATTCTGTATTCCTCCAGCACTAAATGCCCAATTTCTACTCTCTATCTCCTAATAACCTGTGTTCTTAACTCTCAAATTCTCTCATTAATGTTAGTTCACATTAGTGAGACCATGCAGTATTTGTATTTCTGTTTCTGACTAATTTCATTTAGCATAATGTCCTTGAGATTCATTTAGCATAATGTCCTTGAGATTCACCCACATTGTTACATGCTTCATGACTTTATTCTGTCTTGCAGCTGCATAATATTCCATCGTATGACTATAACATAGCTTGGTTAAACACTTGTCTGTTGACAGACATATGGGTTGTTTCCATCTCTTGGCAATTGTAAATACTGCTGGTATAAACACTGGTCTGCAAATGTCCATTCAGATTCTTAACTTTAATTCCTCTGAATATATACCTATTAATGGGATTGCTGGGTCATATGGTAATTCTATACTTAGCTTCCTGAGGAATTGCCAAACTGTCTCCAGAGTGGTTGCACAATTTTACAATCCCACCAACAATGGATGAGTGTGCCTCTCACCACACCCTCTCCAGCACTTTTTTTTTCCCATAATGGCCATTTTAGTGGATGTCAGATGATATCTCATTGTGATGTGATGTGCCTTTCCCTAACGGCCAGTGAAGTTGAGTGACTTTTTATGCGTCTTTTAGCCATTTGTTTTTTTAGTATTTGCTTTTCTGAAAAGTGTCTGTTCATGTCTTTTGTTTTAATTAGGGTGTTTCTCTTTTTGTTGTTGAGTTGTGGAATCTCTTCATATATTCTGCCTACTAAACCCTTATCTGATTTGTGGTTTGCAAATACTGTCTCCCATTGGAGAGGCTGCCTTTTTACTTTCTTGACAACGTTCTTTGATGCACAAAAGTGTTTAATTTTTGTTATCCCATTCATCTGTCTTTTTTTTCATTGCTCATGCTTTGAGTATAAGGTCTAGAAAACCACCTCCCATCACAAGATACATATGAGATTTCCCTACATTTTCTTCTAAAAGTTTTATGGTCTTAGCTCTAATGTTTAGGTCTTTGATCTGTTTTGAGTTAATTTCCATGTGGGGTGTGAGATATAGATCCTTTTACATATAGATATCCATTTTCCCAAACACCATATACTGAAGAGACTGCTCTCTTTCATTTGGGTTGGCTTGACTGCCTTATCAAAGATTAATTGTCCACAGATGAGAGGGTCTATTTCTGAACACTCAATTCTATTTCACTGGTCGGTATATCTATATGCCAGTACCATTCTGTTTTGAACACTGTAGATTTGTAAAATGCTATATTCAGGTAGTGTGAAACCTCTCACTTTTTCTTTTGCAAGATATTTTTAGCAATTCAGGGCACCCTGCCCTTCCAAATAAATTTGGTTATAGGTTTTCATATTACTGTAATGTAGGTAGTTGGGATTTTGGTTGATTTTGCATTAAATCTATAGATCAAATTGCTTAGAATTGACTTTTTATCTATATTTGGTTTTCCAAACCATGAACACAGTATGCCCTTCTATTTATCTTGGTCTTCCATGATTTCCTTCAGCAGTTTCTTATAATTTTCTAGATATAAGGCTTTTGTATCCTTAGTTAAATTTATTCTTAAATATTTGATTCTTTTGGTTGTTCTTGTAAATGAAATGTTTTCTTGATTTCCTTCTCAAATTGCTGACTCTTAGAGCATAGAAACATTACTGATTTTGAGGTGTTAATCTTCTACCCTGCCACTTTGCAATACTCATTTATTAGCTCTAGTAGTTTGCTGCAGATTTTTCGGGATTTATGACATTTAGTATCATATCATCTGCAAACTCTGAGAGTTTTACTTCTTCCTTCCCAATTTGGATGACTTTTATTTCTTTTTCTTGTCTAATTGCTCTGGCTAGAACTCCTAGTACAATGTTGAGCAACAGTGGTGACAGTGGACATCCTTGTCTTGTTCCTGATCTTAGAGAGAAAGTTTTTAGTCTTTCCCCATTGAAGATGATAGTAGCTGTGGGATTTTCATATACTCCCTTTACCATATTGAGGAAATTCTCTTATATTCCTATCCTTTGAAGTGTTTTCATCAAGAAAGGATGTTGACTTTTTTTCAAATGCCTGTTCTGCATCAATTGAGATGATCAAGTGTTTTTTCTGCTTTGATTTGCTGATATAGCGTATTACATTAATTGATTTTCTTCTGTTGAACCAGCCTTGCATACCTGGAATAAATTCAACTTAGTCATGGTGCTGCTGGATTCAATTTGCAAATGTTCATTGAGGATTTCTGCATCCATATACATTAAAGATTTGGTCTGTGATATTCTTTTCATATAATATATTTGTCTGGCTTTGGTATTAGGGTGATGTTGGCTTCATGGAATGAGTTAGATAGCTTTCCCTTCTTTTCAATATTTTTGAAAAGTTTCAGCAGGATTGATATTCTTTGTTGAATGCTTGTTAGAATTCACACGTGAATCCATGATATGTTGTGTTTTTCACTTGCATTTACCTTGAGATATTTACTGATTCTCTTATAATTTCTTCCTTGACACACTCGTTGTTAAAGAGTGTGTTGTTCAGCCTCCATATATTTGTCAATTTCTGGCCCTCTGCCTGTTACTGATTTCTAACTCCATTCCATTATGATTTGAGAAAGTGTTTTTGTTATAATTTCGAACTTTTTAAATTTATTGTGACCTGCTTTGTCACCCAGTTTATGGTCAATTCTTAGGAATGATCCATGAGCACTTGAGAAAAATGTGTATCCTGCTGTTGTGGGGTGTAATGTTCTGTATATGTCTGTTAAGTGTAGTTCATTTATTGTATTATCCAAAACCTTTACCTTACTGTTCCTCTGTCTAGATTTCCTCCCACTGAAGAGAGTGGGGAATTGAAATCTCCAACTATAATGGCGGGTTGTCTACTCCCTTCAGTGTTTGTCTATGTATTTTGGAGTGCTCTGGCTAAGTACATAAATATTTGATTGTTAGGTCTTCCCATTGAATTGTTCCTTTTTTTTATAGTGTCCTTCTTTGTCTCTTTTCATTGTTTTGCATTTGAAGTCTAATTTGTCAGATATTAGTATAGCTACTTCTGTTCTTTGCTGATTGTTGGTTGCATGAAATACCTTTTTCCAAGCTTTCACTTTCAACCTATTCTTGTTCTTGATTTGAAGGTGAGTCTCCTGTAGGCAGTATATAGATGGACCCAGTTTTTTAAACCCATTATGCCACTCTGTTTTTTGATAGGGGAGTTTAATCCATTAACATTTAATGTTATTACCGCAAAGGCAGTACTTTCTTCTACCATTTTGTCTTGTGGATTTTATAGGTCACATCTAATTTTTTTTTTCTTTTTACCTTTACAGATAGTCTTCATGACTATACTATTCCTCAGACATCCCTCTATGTCTTTTCCTATATGCCTGCAGTGTTTCCTTTAATATTTCTTTCAGAATCTTAAATATATCATACCACTGCCTTCTCGCTTCCATGGTTTCTGCTGAGAAATCCACACAGTCTCATCGAGCTTCTCTTTTATGCAATGGATTGCTTTTCTCTTGCTGCTTTCAAGATTCTCTCTTCTTTGAAAATCTGACTAGTAAGTGTCTTGGAGTAGGTCTATTCGGATCTATTTTGTTTGGAGTACACTGCACTTCTTCGGTCTGTAATTTTATGTCTTTCATAAGAGATAAGAAATTTTCAGTGATGATATCCTCAATTTTTTCCTGCTCCCTTTCCCTTTTTTTCCCCTTCTGGGACACCAATAAAAGGTATATTTGTATGATTCATGGTGTTATTCAATTCCTTGAACCACTACTCATATCTTTCTATTCTTTTCCCTATTTTTTCTTTTGGGTGTCAGATTTCACATGTCCTGTCCTTGATTCACTAATCCTTTCTTCTGGCTCTCCAAATCTATTGTTGTAGGTCTCCATTGTTTTTTTCATCTCTGCCTTTCATTCCCATAAGTTCTGTTATTTGTTTTTTCAAACTTTCAAATTCTTCCTTATGCTCACCCAATGTCATCTTTATATCCCCCCACAACTCAGTGATTTGATTTTTCATGATATTTTGCATGTGTGTTTGAACATCCTGAATTAGTTGTTTCAACTCCTGTATGTCATTTGAACTGCTAGTTTGTTCCTTTGACTGGGCAATATCTTCTGTTTTCCTAGTATGACTTGTTATATTTTACTTGTGCCTGTGCATTTGATTTCCTTAATTAATTTATTATGGAGGCTGTTTTCACTTTTACCTATGGTTTTCTTGTTGGATATCTTTGTCCTCTATCTGTTCTTTGACATTCAGTTCAATATATCCTAAACCTGTAGCATAGGGTCTGTTTAACTGATCAGAAATTTTCAGTTCTTGTTCTTCAGTTTCTTCCCCTGCGTATATGGAGCCTTTTTTAAAAAGAGGTTCTCCTGATATGTCATCAACCCCAGTCAGATTTTCCCAGACTAGACAGGCCCATGTCTTATGAGAGAGTAGCTGCTATCAAGTTTTCTTGAGGGTGTGACCCAGCAGGTTGTCAGACATTCTGATGAAGCCTCTAGACTCTATGGTTTTCCTATGCTGTCCAGCATGTGGAGACTGTTGGCCTGCAGTTTCCCACTAGTGTAAAGTGATGCAGTGCCATTAATTTCAGCAGCCTCTCTCTGCCAGAGACATGGTTGAAACCCAGGCTGAGGTAGTAGGTGGGCTTAGATTGCTTCTGTTTTCCAGTCCCTAGGGCTTGAATTCCCACAAGGAGGACTTCCAGTTGAGCTGGGCCCTGCCCCCTATTCTTTGGGAAGATACATTCTTTACAGAATAGTACACCTGATGTTCTAGTTTGCTAGCTGCTGGAATGCAACACACCAGAGACAGACTGGCTTTCAATAAAAGGGGATTTATTTAATGTATAGTTCTTCAGAGGAAAGGCAGCTTTCAATTGAGATTCTTTTTACATGGGAAGGCACAGGGTGATCTCGGCTGGCCTTCTCTCCAGGTCTCCGGGTTCCAACAATTTTCCCTGGGGTGATTCCTTTCTGCATCTCCAAAGGCCTAGGCTGAGCTGCAAGTGCTGAGATGAGGTATGTTGAGCTGCTTGGGCTGAGCTACATTGAGCTCTCTCATTTAAGCACCAGCCAATTAAATCAAACATCATTCACTGCAGCAGGCATGCCTCCTAGACGATTGCAGATGTAATCAGGAACAGATGAGATTCACATGCCATTGGCTCATGTCCACAGCAATAAAACTAGGAACCTTCACCTAGCCAAGTTGACACCTGAATCTAACTACCACACCTCACTATTTGCTTTGTCTCTCAGACATCTTTCATTATGCCCTTGCCTGGGTTAGTGTTGGAGCCTGAATGTGTTTGTGGTTCTATCTAATGAACTGTTAAAAAGTTAAAAAGAAAAAGGCCTTTTCAGCGCTGGAACCCTACTCTCTGGGTTTGCCAAAGGAGAGCTGGAGTTAGTATGTGGCTCTATGTATTCCTAGGCTCTATGTACACACTCTTCCTGGGGTCCAGCCCGCTTCCAGTAAGGCCTGCATCCTTTTTTTTTTTCTGTCAGCTCTACCCTCTGTCTGCTAGGGTGAGTACTGATGGTTTAGTGTTTACTCCAGGTTTACCTGTGCTCAGGGCCTGTTTTCAGTTGTCAGAATTTGTTAATTAATTCTGGGGTTGGAGCTTGTATACCAGTTTGAAACTGTCACGTACCCCAGAAAAACCATGTCCTTTAGTCCTCATTCAATATTGCTATGTGGGATCTTTTTGATTGTTTCCATGGAGATGTGACACATCCAATTGTAGGTGGAATCTTCTGCTTATGTGGTTTCCATGGAGATGTGTCTCCACCTATTCAAATTGGGGTTGCTTATTGAAGTACTTTAAGAGGGAACCATTTGGAAAAAGCTTCAGTGCTGACAGTGCCCACACAGCCAGACACTTTTGGTGATGCATAAAAAAAATGCACCCAGGGAAGCCGATTGAAGAAGCTGGTAGAGAAAGCTAGCAGACGCCACCATGTGCTTTCCCAGCTAATAAATGTGTCCAGAAGCCACAGACCCCAGCAAACACTAGCTACATGCCTTCCAAGCTGACAGAGGACTTCTGGATGGTATCAGCTTTTCTTGAGTGAAGGTTAGTAACCTCTTGTTGATGCCTTAATTTGGACATTTTCACAGCTTTAGAACTTTAAACACGCAACTTAATTCCACTTTCTAAAAGCCTTATAAAAGCTGTTTGATATATATATTGCATTCAATCAGCTTTAGCAAACTAAAACACCCCTACACATCCCTATTACTGAATCTGTACAAGATCAAACCTTTGTAGTTCATGCAAGAACTTATTTATAATTGTAGAGTTAATCAGTGGATACATGCCTCTGTATAACCCCTTTCAATTTTACTCACCCTTAATATGGCTTACTGACCCACTAATAAACTACTGTCACTTTTATCTGTTCCTTTACATTTAAATTTAGCCTCATTTGGTAACCATTCACCCATCTCTAGCTTCTGTGTATCTCTAAGTCCCCTATAACATAATTTGTAAGCCTCTGAGTTTACCTTTACCAGAATTATACTAGTGAGATCATACAGTATCTTTATTTGTGTCTAGCTCATTTGCAGTATGCTTTCAAATTTCATCCATGTTGTGATATTCTTTAGGAATTTAATTTGTCTTACTGCTGCATAATATTGTTGGATGTATACACCTGTTATGGTCAGGTTCCTATGTCAACTTGGCCAGGTGGTGGTGTCTGTTTGTCTGGTTTGGCAAGTGCTGGCCTGTCTGCTCCTATGAGGACATTTCATAGAATTAAATCATGATCACATCAGCTGCATCCATAGCTGATTGAATTCGTAATCAGACAAGGGGAGTGTCTTCTGCAATGAGTGATGCTTAATCTAATCACTGGAAGCCTTTTAAGGAGGATTCAGAAGAGAGTCTCTTTTCCTGCTTCAGCTGGCAAGCCTCTCCTGTGGAGTTCGTCCAGACTTCATTGGAGTTGTCATTTTCACAGCCTGCCCTATGGATTATGGAATCTACATTCCCATGGTTACATGAGACACTTTGATAAATTTTATATCTACAGATATTTCCTGCTGATTCTGTTTCTCTAGAGAAACCTAGCCAATACAGCTTGGTGCCAGGAGTGGGGCGGTTCTTAAACAGAATCTTAGAAGTGGATTTTTATGATAGGTTTTCTACTCTGATTGGACTCAAAGGCACTAAGGACTCTGATTCCTGTAATCAGAATGATACTGCCAATCCATGGGGTGAGTTGGCAAGAGAGACAGTCAAAATATCACCACTGGATTTTTCTAATGCTTCACTTGTATGAAGACAGGCTCTGGGGGATAATGTTTATGACATGTTTACAGAGTTTTAGGGAAATAGGAGGTATAGAAATGTTGGCTGGTTGTTGTTAGATACACTGTATACATTAAAGAGTGAACAGGATGGGTTTAAGGCTTCAAATGAGAAGCTTACGTGCCGTCTAACAGAAGTAAATGTTTCTATGAGTGTCCTGAAGAAGATCTTACTTCCTGTAGCCGTAGACTTGAGATCTCTGAAAATCAGACTCAGAATCTTATTGTAGAGTAGCAACTTTACAATGTAAACTGAAATCTCAATCTTGCATGGCGTCTGCCATTAAAGTGAGGGCATTGATTGGAAAGGAGTAGGACTGTGAAAAATGGGATTGTGACATATGGATTGATAATGATATCAGTGGAGAGGTTGAAACCCTAGGTCATGCTGAGTCTTCTCTAGATAACCCTGTAATAGTCTGCCCTTAAGAAATAGCCACTCCACCTCCAGCTGGCCCTGAGGAGTTGGCCACCCAACCTCCACCTGAAGGAATAAGCCCTAGAGTGATTGTTCATGTTTCACCAGATGAAACTACAAATGAATGCCCTGAAGCAAATGGCTTGGAAGATACTTCTAATTCTTTTCATGACCCACCCCCACCATGCCTCATTTCTTCCAGACCTATAGCTAAACTAAAGTCTCAACTGGTCCCAAAAGCTGAGGTACAAAGTATCACCCATGAGGAGGTACGCTATACTCCAAAAGAAATGTGTGAGTTTTACAATTCATATAGACAGAAATAATGGGAATATGTGCAACAATGGATTTTAAAGGTGTGGGATAATGGTGAGAAGATTATAAAGCTAGATGAAGCTGAATTTATTGATATAGGCCAATAAGCAGAGATTCTACATTCAGTGTTATAGCTCAAGGGTTGGAAAAGGCAGTAACAGTTTGGTTCGAGGGTTGGCTGAAACATGGATCAAAAGGTAGCTGACATTACCTGAGGATGAAATGCCAGACCTACCCTGGTACAATGCAGATGAGGGGATCCAGACGCTTAGAGAGATTGGAATGTTAGAGTGGATTTATCATGGAAAGCCTGCTCTTACACCGCAGGAATATCTGAAGGATGTACCTTTTACCAGAACAGTGAGAAATAAATATGTGAGACTAGTGCCAGCATCCCTGAAGAGCTCTGTAGTTGCACTTCTCTGTAGGTCAGATGTTACTGTGGGAACTGCTATCACTGAGCTGGAATCCTTAAACACAATGGGGATGACCAAATCTCAAGTTCACAGAAGCCCGGTGGCAGTAATTAATTGCCAAAGACAAGGTGGATGTGGCTATCAAAATACACAGCAGACTCAAAGTAGGAGTCAGAATAATCTGACTCGTAGAGACATGTGGCGCTGGCTAGTAAATCATGGGGTACCCAGAAGTACAATAAATGAGTACTCTATTAAATTCTTGTTTGAGCTGTATAAATAAAAGAGTTCCAGGTCAAGTGAACAGAAGTCTAACTTGAATTACAAAAACAAAGAGTCATGGCCCCTTAATCAATATCCAGACTTGAGACAGTTTACAGACCCAGAGTCCCTTGAATGAGGGGGAGGCCAGGTCCTTTTGGGGGAGAACCCTGTTACACTGCCACAAATTTTTACTGTTAATCTGCCTCCAAGCCTTCCCCAAGGAGACCAACAGCCATTTACTAGGATAACTGTGCACTGGGGAAAAGGAAATGATCAGATATTTTGGGGATTATTAGACACTGGTTCAGAAGTGACATTAATTCCAGGGGACCGAAAACATCACTTTGGTCCACCAGGCAGAGTTGGGGCTTATGGAGGTCAGGTGATTGATGGAGTTTTAGTTCAGGTCCATATTACGGTGGGTTAGTGGGGCCTTGGACGCATTCTGTAGTTATTTCCCAGTTCCAGAATGCATAATTGGAATAGATATACTGAGCAACTGGCAGAATCCCCACACTGGCTCTCTAACTCATGGAGGGTGTGTTGGTCAGAAAGGACATATGTACCCTAGAAAAGCCATGTTTTAATCCTAATTCCATTTTGTAAAGGCAGCCATTTCTTCTAATCCCTATTCAACGCTGTATGCTTGAAATTGTAATTAGATCATCTCCCTGGAGATGTGATTTAATCAAGAGTGGTTGTTAAAATGGATTAGGTGGAGACGTGTCTCCACCCATTTGGGTGGGTATTGACTAATTTACTGGAATCCTAAAAAAGAGGAAACATTTTGGAGAAAGCCAGAGATTCAGAAAGAGCAGAGGAGAATTACATAGCCATAAGAAGCAGAGAGAATCAGCCAGCAATCTTTGGAGATGAAGAAGGAAAACGCCTCCCAGGGAGCTTCATGAAGCCGGAAGCCAGAAGAGAAAGCTAGCAGATGATGCCATGTTCGCCATGTGCCCTTCCAGCAGAGAGAGAAACCCTGAACTTCATTGGCCTCTTCAACCAAGGTACCTTACCCTGGATGGATGCCTTTGATGGGACATTTCTATAGACTTATTTTAATTGGGACATTTTCTCGGCCTTAGAACTGTAAACTAGCAACTTATTAAATTCCCCTTGTTAAAAGTCATTCCATTTTTGTTATATTGCATTCCGCAGCTAGCAAACAGGAACAGTGGGCTATTACGGTAAGAAAGGCCAAGTGGAAGCCACTAGAACTGCCCCTACCTAGCAAAATAGTAAATCAGAAGCAATACTGGATTCCTTGAAAGACTGCAGAGATTACTGCCACTCTTAAGGACTTCAAGGATGTCGGGATGGTGATTCCCACCACACCCCCGTTCAACTTTTCTATTTGGCCTGTGCAGAAAACAGATGGGTCTTAGAGGATGACACTGGATTATGGTAAGCTCAATCAGGTTGTAACTCCAATTGCAGCTGCTATTGTGGATGTGGTATCACTGCTCAACCAAATCAGTAGATCCCCTGGTACCTGATATGCAGCTATTGATCTGGCAAATGCTTTTTTCTCAATAGCTGTTAGTAAGGACCACCAGAAACAGTTTGCTTTCAGCTGGCAAGGTCAGCAATATACTTTCAGTGTCCTACCTCAGGGATATATCAACTCTTCAGCCCTATGTCATAATCTTGTCTGCAGGGACCTTAATCATTTGTCCCTCCCACAAAACACCACATTGGTCCATTATATTGATGATATCATGTTGATTGGACCTAGTGAACAAGAAGTAGCAACTACTCTAGACTTATTGGTAAGCATTTGCAGGTCAAAGGATGGGAGGTAAACCCAACAAAAAAGGGGCCCTTCCACCTCTGTGAAATGTCTAGGTGTCCAGTAGTGTGGGGCATGTTGAGATATCCCTTCTGAGGTGAAAGATAAGTTGCTGCATCTGGTTCCTCCTATGACTAAAAAGAGGCACAATGCCTAGTTGGTCTCTTTGGATTTTGGCGACAACATTTTCTTCTTTGGGTGTGCTAATGTGGCCCATTTATTGAGTCACCAGAAAAGCTCCTAATTTTGAGTGGGGACCTGAACAAGAGGAGGCTCTGTGACAGGTCCAGGCTCCTGTACAAACTGCTCTGCTATCCAGCAGATCCAATGGTGCTAGAAGTGTCACTGGCAAATAGAGATGCTGTCTGGAGCCTTTGGCAAGCCTCTATAGGAGAATCACACACAGACCCTTAGGATTTTGGAGCAAAAGCTTACCATCTGCTGCAGAAAACTACTCTTTTTTTGAGAAGCATCTATTGGCCTGCTACTGGGCCTTAACAGAGACTAAATGCTTAACCATGGGCCACCAAGTTACCAAGAGACCTGAGTTGCCTATCATGAGCTGGGTGCTGTCTGATCCACGAAGGCATAAAGTTGGGTATGTGCAGCAGCACTCCATCATAAAATGGAAATGATATATACAAGTTAGGGCCAGAGCAAGACCTGAAGGCACAAGTTACATGACGAAGTAGTCCAAAAGACCCATGGTCCCCAGTCCTGCCATATTACCTTCTCTTTCCCAGAGCAGAGCTGTGGCCTCTTGAGAAGTTCCTGACAGCGAACTGACGGGAGGAAGAGAAAACTTGGGCCTGGTTTACAGATGGTTCTGCACAATATGCAGGTACCACCCAAAAAGTGGACAGCTGCAGCACTACAACCCCTTTCTGGGGTGTCCTTGAAGGACAGTGAGGAGAGGAAATCCTCCCAGTGGGCAGAACTTTGAGCAGTGCATCCGGTTGTTCATTTTGCTTGGAAGGAGAACTGGCCAGAGCTGTGCTTGTATACTGACTCATGGGCTGTTGCTAATGGTTTGGCTGGATGGTCAGGAACTTTGAAAGACCATCACTGGAAAATTGGTGACAAAGAGGTCTGGGGGAGAGGTATGTGGATAGACCTTTCTGAGTGGGCTAAAAACATGAAGATATTTGCATCCCATGTGAATGCACACCAGAGGGTGACTTCAGCAGAGGAAGATTTTAATCAAGTGGATAAGATGACCCGTTCTGTGGATGCCAGCCAGTCAGCCTCTTGCCCCAGCAACTCCTGTCATTGCCGCATGGGCTCATGAACAAAGTGGTCATGGTGGTAGGGATGAAGATTATGCATGGGCTTAGCAACATGAACTTCCACACCAAGGCTGACCTGGCTACAGTCACTGCTGAGTGCCCTATCTGCCAGCAGCAGAGACCCACATTCGACCCCTTATATGGCACCATTCCCTGAGGTGACCAGCCGGCTACATGGTGGCAGGTTGATTACACTGGACCAATCCCTTCATGGTTGGAGCAGCGATTTGTTCTAACTGGAATAAACACATACTCTGGATATGGGTTTGCTCTCCCTGCACACAATGCTTCTGACAAAACTACCATCCATGGACTTACAGAATGCCTTATCCATTGTCATGGTATTCCACCCAGCATTGCCTCTGATCAAGGAGCATACTTCACAGCAAATGAAGTGCGGGAATGGGCATAGGCTAATGGACTTCTCTGGTCTTACCATATTCCCCATCATTCAGAGGCAGCTGGATCGACAGAATGATGGAATGGCCTTTTAAAACCTCAATTATGGTGCAAACGAGGTGGCAATACCTTGCAGGGCTGGGGTAATGTTCTCAAGGAAGCTGTGCATGTTCTGAATCAGTGTTCAATGTATGGTGCTGTTTCTCCCATAGCCAGGATCCATGGGTCCAGGAACCAAGGGGTGGAAATGGGAGTGGTACCACTCACTATTACTATTACCCCTAGTGATCCACTAGAAAAATTTCTGCTTCTTGTTCCTGCGACCTTGAGCTGTGCTGGTCTACAGGTTTTAGTTCCAAAAGGGGGAGTCCTTCCACCAGGAATAACAACAATAATTCCATTGAACTGGAATCTAACACTGCCACCTGGTCACTTAGTGCTATTCATGCCCCTAGATCAACAAGTCAAGGAGGGGATTACTTTACTGGCTGGGGTGATTGACCCTGACTATCAAGGGGAAATAGGACTGCAACTACACAGTGGAGGTAAAGAAGAGTTTTCCTGGAATGTAAGAGACTCTCTAGAGCATCTTTTAGTATTACTGTGTTCTATGATTAAAATCAATGGAAACCTGCAACAACCCAATCCAGGCAGGACTACCAATGGCTCTCAAACTTCAGGAATGAAGGTTTGGGTCACCCGACCAGGCAAAGAACCACAGCGAGCTGAAATGCTTGCTGAGAGCAAAGGGAACATGGAATGGGTAGTGAAAGAAGGTAGTGATAAATATGAAGTACAAGTATGTGGTCAGTTATAGAAATGAGGACTGTTATGCTGTTTTGTTCATGTTATCGTATTTAAGTTGTAAGATATCAAGTTTAAGAATGAATATTAACCAAGGACTTTCACCCTATTCTAGGGAGATTTACTGTGTTTCCAGTTATATATGGGACAGTTTAGTATTGTTAGGCAAGGAAAAAATGTTTCTTTTATTGTTTTCTATTTAGAAATTAAGTATGGTTTAAGGTGATATGAATAGCAGCCAATTTGACAAGGAGTAGACTGTCATGGTCAGGTTCATGTGTCAACTTGGCCAGGTGTTGGTGCCCATTTGTCTGGTTGGGCAAGTGCTGGCCTGTCTGTTGCTACGAGGACATTTCATAGAATTAAATAATAATCATGTCGGCTGCATCCATAGCTGATTGCATTTAAATCAGCCAAGGTGCTTTCTGCAATAAGTGATGTTTAACCTAATCACTTGAAGGCTTTTAAAGAGGATTCAGAAGAGAGAGTCTCTTTGTGCTTTGGCTGGCAAGCCTCTCCTGTGTGGTTTGTCCAGACACTTTATCGGAGTTGTCAGCTTCACAGCCTGCCCTACGGATTGTGGACTCCATATTCCCATGGTTACATGAGTCACTTTTATAAATTTTACATCTCTATATACATTTCCTGCTGATTCTGTTTCTCAAGAGAACCCTAGCTAATACAATACCTCATTTTGTTTATCCAGTCTTCTGTTTGATGGGCACTTGGATTGTTTCCATCCAAAAACAGGATGACCTGCAGCTACAGCAGTCAAGATTCCAAAACCAAAAGGCAGACCCAAAAAGTCTTTGGAGAGTGACCTGGTAACTGAAGAAGACAAAGAAAAAGGGGGAAGAAAAACAACCTAAAAGCAGCTAAAAGAAAAAGATGAAGAGGTCCAGATGGAAGAGGATAAGCCAAGAAAAGAGCCAGACAAAAAATAGGGAAAGAAAGAAGTTGAATCAAACAAAACAAAAGTGTACAAAAGCGCCAAAATCTCATCCTTAATCTCATTTTGGAAACCTGTATCTGGAGTTCTGACCTATCTCAGATCAGCGCACTTACTAGACTGCCTCTGCCAAGTGGCTGTTACAGTATTGGGGACAGTATTTCCAGTTATTTATTGCCATAATAAACTATGCAGTCCTGAATAAAAAATGCTAGGGCTACATCAACCTCTGATTCTGAAGGAGACAATCAAGAAGGTGAAAAGAAGAGGAAAGGTAAAAGAAACATTCAGGCTGTTCATAGAAGGAAAATACTAAAAGGCTAACATGAGACAGAAGCAACAGAGAAAACAGAAACAAGAGAAATAAAAGGAATCTGAGCAACAAAACAACATGTAATTTACAGTAATAAAAAATACATTTCATTTTGGGCTCAAAGCATAAATCCAGTTACTGAAAAGAGAATGCAAGTGGAACAAACAAGAGATGAAGATTTTGATAGAAGCTGAATTTCTAACATACTCCCACTGGTGGAACAATGTTCCAGATTCTAAATCAATGACTTCACTATTAATGGGTTTTATGACTGCTTAAAAAAATTAAAAATTAAAAAATTCCTGTAAGATACACACTACATATTAAGGTTGGCCACCATTCCTATTAAAGTTTCTTTTTAACAAGCTTAAAAGAAGCTTTGTGTCTCTGAATATTATCCCAAGCTTAGATGAAGATGATGGTTGTGCATTAGCTTTTCATTTAGAAAATATATAAACTCATTTTGAAGTTAGGTATTAACTTAGAATAACCATTATTCCCCTGAGAATGGGGTAGTTGTGTCCTTCCCCTGGGATTCCTTTACCGTTTAATTCTATAGAATATTACTAATTGTTTTGTTTTTAATCCTGAGAGATTTAATAGTAGACTTAAGGAAAAAAAAAGAAGTTGCAATAGAAATTTAATAATAAAAATTTAAAAGTAATTTAAAAAATAATTTTAAAAGTAAAAAAGTAAATGTAAGTCTTTCCGGCCCTATGCGATGGATCGTCTTCTACAAGGTTCAGGATAGTATATAGTGACCACATCAGTGAGGTCCATTATAGTGAGGCCTCTGGTAGAGAGGAGGACCCTTCAAGCTACTGGAACAGTAACCTGAGGACAGGCTCCCAGTCACTCACTGCTAGAACTCATCTCTTCTTCATCAATGTTCACTTTTGCTTTTCAATTTTATTGAGGTATATTCACACACCACAAATCATTCAAAGTATACAATTACTGCTCACAGTAATCATTACATAGTTGTGCACACATCCCCAAGATCGACTTTAGCACATTTTCATTACTCCAGGACAGAATTAATAATAAAATAAATAAAACCCAAACCCCTCCCCCCCACCCAGTTATTGCTGACCCATAGTATTGGTGTAGTATATTTGTTACTCTTCATGAAAAAATATTAAAGTTTTATTGTTAACTATAGTTTAGTTTGCAATAGCTATGTTTTCTCTTATACTCTATTTTTTTTTTACATTTGAAGTGGTTCCTGCATGAACTTATTTACACAAATGACTTTAAACAATCACTTTCAATCAAATTCACCTACAATACATTACTATGTCTTAAAATCCCAAGAATGAGCTACCATCACCTATACCCATTCCCAAATATTTAAGTATCTCCAGGGAAATACCATGTTATACACATAGAGCACAGCATCTCGGAATTTAGAAATAATAATTAAAACTCAAGAATAATTGGAGTTGTGGTTAAGAACTTACAGTCTAGGCCCTAATTTTCTTATAAGCATTTCTAAATGAGACCTTAGAATATTTGTCCTTTGGCTTCCAGCTTATTTCACTCAACATAATGTCCTCTAGGTTAATTCATTTTGTTATATGCCTCACAACTTCACTTCTTTCCGTAGCCACACATATTCCATCATATGTATACACAAGAGTTTGCCCTTCTGCTCATCAGCTGATGGACCAGACACCTCCATACAATGGCAATCATGAATAATGCCACCGTAAACATCAGTGTGCAAATAGCTAATCGTGTCCCTGCTTTCAGTTCTTTTGAGTATATTTCTTTTTTTTTTTAACTTTTTTATTGCATAATATAACATATGCAAAACAAAGAAAGAAAAAAGCAATAGTTTTCAAAGCATTCTTCAACACGTAGTTACAGGACAGATCCCAGAGTCTGTCATGGGCTACCATACCAGCATCTCAGATTTTTCCTTATAGCTGCTCCAGAATATAGGAGGCTAGAAGGAATAAATATTTTTTTTATCATCACAATAGACTTTTTTCTCTTTTTTGTGAAAAGTATCATACATACAAAAAAGCAATAAATTTCAAAGCACAGCACAACAATTAGTTGTAGAACAAACAGATTTCAGAGCATTTCTAATAAAGGAATTGCATGATCATATGGCAACCCTATACTAAGCCTCCTGTGGATCTGCCACACTGCCCACCGGAGAGGCTGCACGTTTCTGCTTCCCTACCAATATTGAACAGGTAATAACTCCTTCTCCACATTTTCTCTAGTAGTTGTACCTTTCTGATTGTTTATTTGTTTACTGAATGCAGATTTTATTGAGATATGTTTACATGCCATATATTGTATCCGAAGTATACAGTCAACGTTTCACAGTATCCTCACTTAGTTGTGCAATCATCTTCACTCTCAATTTTAGATATTTTTCATTGCTCCAAAGAGAAAAGTAACAGACAGTCACAGACATACACAAAAGGAAACCCAAAACAATCCATTTTCCCTATCCCCTCTGTTCTAGTTTGCAAGCTGCCAAAATGTGATATATCAGAAATGGAACGGCTTTCAAAATGGGGGATTTATTAAGTTGCTAGTTTACAGTTTTAAGGCCATGAAAATGTTCCACATTAAAGCAAGGCTATAAAAATGTTCAATCTAACTCATCCAGGGAAAAATATGTTGGTTCTAGAAGGCGACTGACATTCAGGGTTTCTCTCTCAACTGGAAAGGAACATGGCAAACATGGCAACATCTGCTAGCTTTCTCTCTAGGCCTCTTGCTTCTTGAATCTCCTCAAGGGTCATTCTCCTTCCTCATCTCCAAAGGTCTCTGGCTGCACAGGCTCTCCTGGCTATCGTGGCTCTGAAGCTTTTTCCAAGAGGTTTCCTCTTTTAAAGTATTCCAGTAAACTAATCAAGACCCACCTGGAATGGGTAGAGTCACACCTCCCTCTAATCAAAGGTTAATACCCACAACAGGGTGTGTCACATCTCCATGGAGATAATCTAACCAAGTTTCCAACCTGAGGTGCTGAATAGGGATTAAAAGAAACAGCAGCCTGCACAAGATGAATCAGGATTAAAACACATAATCCTTTTCCTAGCACACATAATCCTTTCAAACTGGCACACTCTCAAATATTTGCCCCTCGTATTGGTGTGTACCTTTAAATTATTACTGTTAAATACGATCCATAGCATGCATATACTACTCTATTTTTAACTCTTTACACAAGTGTCATACATTTGTAGTGGTTCATGCATGAACTTACTTATATTTGTCATGTTGATCGGTGAGATACATGACTTTAAACAACAGCTTTCAATCAAATTCACCTTCAGTATGGCACTATTACTATAATCTCATTAATGAACTAATATCACCTCTATCCATTTCCAAACATTTAAACTCAACCTGTCCTTTTGTACCTGGATTACTTCACTCAGCATTATGTCCTCAAGGTTCATTCATGTTGTCACATGCTTCAGGTCCTCATTCCTTCTTACTGCTGAATAGTATTTCATCATATGTATATACCACATTTTGTTATTCACTCATCTGTTGATGGACATTTAGATTGTTCCCATCTTTTGGCAATTGTGAATAATACCATTATGAATACCAGTGTGCAAATGTCTGTTCATGTCATTGCTTTCAGATCTTCTGGGAATGTACAAAGTAACAGAATTGCCAGGTAATAGGGCAACTTGAAATTTAGTTTGCTGAGGAACCGCCAAACTGTCCTCCACAGTAGCTATAACATTTTACATGCCCACCAGCAGTGAACAAACGTTCCAATTTCTCCACATTCTCTTCAACATTTGTAGCTTCCTGTTTGCTTTATAGTGGCCATTCTTATAGGTGTCAGATGATATTTTATTGTGGTTTTGATTTGCATTTCCGTAATAGCTAATGAAGATAAACATCTTTTCATGTGCGTTTTAGCCATCTGTATTTTTTTGTAAAATGTAAAATTCATATATTTTTTTTCTATTTTATAATTGGGTTGTTTGAACTTTTGTTATTGAGTTGTAGGTTTTCTTTATATATTCTGAATATCAAACCCTTATGAGGTACATGGTTTCCAAATAGCCTCTCCCATTGAGTTGGCTGCCTCTTCACCTTTTGGTCAAATTCCTTTGAAGTACAGAAGTGTTCAATCTTGACGAGTTCCCATTTATTTATTTTTTTTCTATCATTGCTTGTACTTTCAGTGTATATTGTAAGAAGCTACTGCTTGTCACTAGGTCTTGAAGATGTTTCCTATATTTTCTTCTAGGAGTTTTATGGTATTAGCTCTTATATTTAGGACTTTGATCTACTTTGAGTTAATTTTTGTATAGGATGCTAGATAGAGGTCCTCTTTCATTCCTTTATTTGTAAATATCCAATTTTCCCAGCCCCATTCATTTTATTTTTTTAAAATTTCTGACCACAGGCAAAGGAATGTATTCAGGTACCAGCATGGTAGGGGTCTGAAGTCAGACTTCAGCCCCTGGGGAGAGCAATTAGAGGACCTTTTATTCCTGAAGGACTGGGCAGGGGGATAAGCAATGTATGGTTTGACAGGTGCAGGAAGCTGGGGAGTTAGCAACTCTTCATTGGTGGGGTTTAAAATTTAAGTGCCACTGTAGTTTTGGTGGGCACTGAGCAAGGGAATTATCACAGGAATGTAGTTGCCAGAGGGTGTATGCTGGATCAAAGGGTTATTGCAGGAATGCAGTCTGCAACTGCTGTGTGGAGACATAAGTTAAGGGCTAGCTACATCATGGTAGTGGGAGAAGTGGGTTGAGCATCCTGGGGAATTCTAACATTTCCAGCCTTTTTGTTTTGTAACATATGAGAGTGGAAGGGTAGGGGTTGGGTGGACAGGAAGGGAGTTGGAGTGTTGGTCTGCTCTGGCTACTTCCTGCTGCCCAGCCCCACTTATTGAAAGGACTATTTTGTCCCAGTTCAGTGGATGTGGGGGCCTTGTCAAATATCAACTGACCATAAACATGATGGTCTATCTCTGAACTCTCAATTCGATTCCATTGGTTAATATGTCTATCTTTGTGCCAATAACATGCTGTTTTGGACACTGTGGCTTCATAATAAGCTTTAAAGTCAGCTTTATAATAAGCTTTAAAGTCTACCCACTTCATTCTTTTTAAGGATGCTTTTGGTGAGGCCCTTTCCCTTCCAAAGGAATTTGATAACTAGCATTTCCAAGTCTGCAAAGTAAGTTGTTGGAATTTTTATTGGTATTGCAATGAATCTGTAGATCAATGTGGGTAGAATTGACTTCTTAATGACATTTGGCCTTTTTATCTATGAACACAAAATGTTTTTCCACCTATTTAGGTCTTCTTTGATTTCTTGTAACAATGTTTTGTAGTTTTCAGTGTACAGGTCTTTTAAATCCTTGTTTAAGTTTATTTCTAGATATCTGATTCTTTTAGTTGCTATTGTGAATGGAATTATTTCTCAATTGCCTCCTCAAATACGTAATTTCTACTGTATAGAAACACTACTGATTTTTATGCATTAATCTCATATCCTGCCACTTTACTGATCTGCTTATTAGCTCAAGCAGCTTTGCCATATATTTCTCATGATTTTTCAAATATAGGATCATGTCATCTGCAAAACATGAGAATTTTACTTCTTCCTTTCCAATATGGATGCTGTGGGAGTTTGAAACTATTATGTCCCCCCAGAGAAGCCATGTTTTAATCCTGAGCAATATTTAATCTTGTGGGGTAGCCACTTTTTAAAATCTTGATTCAATACTGTAGGGAGGGAATTTTTTATTAGATTATCTTCATGAAGATGTGGCACACCCAACTGTCAGCGTGATCCTTTGATTAGATGGAGATGTGATTCTGCCCATTCACAGCGGGTTTTAATTAGTTTATACCGAAGTCCTTTAAAAGAGGAAACATTTTGAAGAAAGCTCAGCGTTCACACAGCCAGAGAATTTTGTAAATGAAGAAAGAAAATGCCTATGGGGAAGCTGTTTGAAACAAGAAGCCAAAGACCCCAGCATTTGGAGACAGAGCTAACAGGCAGAGCACATGCAGACACTTGGAGAACTGTTGCTTCTGATCTGAAAGATTCAACATGAGACCCAGATGTTCGGAGATGCAGGCCCCAGCAGACATTGCCATGTGCCTTCCCATGAGATGCTAAGCAAGCCAGAACCCAGAGTTGTGTCCCAGAGAAGCTAAGTGAACGCCCACAGATGCCAAGTGTGGGAGTTAGGTTCAGGTGTCAACTTGGACAGGTGATAGTGCCTACTTCTGTTGCTGTGGACTTGAATCATTAGCATGTGAAACTCATCTATGACTGATTACCTCTGCACATTCATTGAAAGAGAGGGCCTTCCACAATGAGTGATGTTTAATTTAATTCCCTGGAGGCTTAAAAGAGAGAGCTCAATGCAGCAAAACCCAAGCAGCTCAGCATACCTCATCTCAGCACTCACAGCTCAGCCGAGATGATTGGAGATACAGAAAGGAATCACCTCAGAGAAAGCTGTTGGAACCCAGAAACCAAGAAAGAAGGCCAGCAGACATCGCCTTTTGCCTTCCCATGTAAGAGAGAACCTCAGATGAAAGTTAGCTGCCTTTCCTCTGAAGAAGTATAAATTTTTAACTAAATAAATCCCCCTTTACTAAAAGCCAATCCATCGCTGGTGTACTGCATTCTGGCAGTTTTGGCAGACTAGAATACCAGTTGAGGAACCTCACAGGAAATAGAGGCTGAAAGCAATAGAGCCCAAGAGCAAGGGACCAGCAGATGCCAGCCACATGGGTTCCAGTTGACAGAGGTGTTCTGGAGGGCATCAGCCTTTCTTGAGTGAAGGAAACGTCTTGTTGGTGCCTTAATTTGGATGATATTTTGGCCTTAGAACTGTAAACTTGCAACTTATTAAATTCCCTTTATAAAAGCTGTTCCATATCTGGTACATTGCATTCTGACAGCTTAACAAATGAATACAGATGCTTTTCATTTCCTTTTCTTGCCTGATTGCTCTAGCTAGAACTTCTAGCAAAATGTGGATCAACAGTGGTTATAGTGGGCATCCTTGTCTCATTCCTGGTCTTTGAGGCTATGCTTTCAGTCTCTCACCAACAATGCTGACTGTGGATTTTTTGTATATGCTTTTTATCATATTGAAGAAATTTCCTTCTATTCCTACTTTTTGAAGTGTTTTTATCAGAAAAGGATGCTGAATTTTGTCAAATGTCTTTTCAGTGTCAATCAATATGATCATGTGATCATTAACATTTGTTAATGTGTTGTTTTACATTGATTCTCTTGTGTTGAACCACCCTTGCATGCCTGGAAAAAACCCCACTTGGTCATGTATATAATTCTTTTAATGTGCCATTGGATTCTATTTGCAAGTATTTTGTTGAGAATTTTTGCATTTATATTCAGTAGGGACATTGGCCTGTAGTTTTCCTTTCTTACAGTATCTTAGGTTTTGGTATTAGAGTGATGTTATCTTCATAGAATGAGTTAGTGTTTCTTTTTCTTCAATTGAAGAAAGAGTTTGAGCAGGAATGGTATTAGTTATTTTGGGGATGTTTGGCAAAATTCCCCTGTGAAGCCATCTGGCCCTGGTCTCTTCTTTGTAGGAACGTTTTTGATGACTGATTGGATCTCTTTAATTGTGATTGGTTTGTTGAGGTCTTCTATTTCTTCTCTAATCAGTATAGGTAGTTCATGTGTTTCTGAAAATTGTCCACTTCATCTAAGTTGCCTAGCTTGTTGGTGTACAATTTTTAATAGTATCTTCTTATTTTATTTATTTATTTATTTTATTTCTTCAGGGCCCATGATAATAACCTCCCTCTCACTTCTGGTTTTATTGATTTGTATTTTTTCCCTTTTTGATTCTGTCAGCCTAGTTAGGGGAATTTCAATCTTGTTGATCTTCTCGAAGAGCCAACTTTCGGTTTTATTGAATCACTATTGTTTTTCTGTTCTCCATTTATTTCCACTTTATTCTTTGTTATTTCTGTTCTTTTATTTGCTTTAGGGTTAGTTTGTTTTTCTTTCCAGCTTCTTCAGTTGTTCAGTTAGGTCTTTTGTTTTAGCTCTTTCTTCCTTTTTAATGTAGGTATTTAGAGCTATAAACTTCCCTCTAAGCACTGCCTTCACTATATCCCATAGATTTTGATATGTTATATTTTCATTTTCATTCATATCCAGATATTTACTTATTTCTCATGCAATTTCTTCTTTGACCAACATTGTTTAAGAATGTGTTGTTTAACCTCCAGGTATTTGTGAAAGTTCTGGTTCTTTGGTGGTTATTGATTTCCAGCTTCACTCCATTATGGTCAGAGAATGTGCTTTGAACAACTTCAATCTTTCAGACCTGTTTTGTACCCCAGAATATGATCTATCCTGGAGAATGTCTCATAAGAATGCATATCCTGGTGTTTGGGGGTGGAATGATCTATGTATATTTGTTAGGTCTAATTCATTTATCACCTTGTTTTGGTTCTGTATTTCCTTATTGATTCTCGGTTTGGCTTTTCTATCTCTAGAAGAGAGCAGTATATTGAAGTCTCCCACTATTACTGTAGAAACATCTTTTGCTGTCTTCAATGTTGCCTAATGCAATTTGGCGCTCCCTGACTGGGTACATGAACATTTATGAGTGTTAGTTCATCTTGGTCAATTGTCCCTTTTATTCTTTTGTTTATTTTTACTTGTTTTTCTATACCTTTTATTGATATATAGTGTCCTTCCTTGTTTCTTATGACATCTTTGCATTTAAAGTCTATTTTGTCTGATACTAGTTTAGCTAACCCTGCTTTCTTCTGGTTACAACTTGTGTGGAATATCTTTTTCCATCTTTTCACTTTCAACTGATTTGTATCCTTGGGTCTAAGATGAGTCTCTTGTAAAGAGCATATAGATGTATAGTATTTTTTTCATTCATTCTGCCAATTTGTATCTTTTAATTGGGGGCGTTTATTCTGGTAAAATTCAAAGTTATTATTATAAAGGCAGTTCTTGATTCAACCACCCTATTCTTTGGTTTTTGTTTGTCAGATCTATTTTTTCCTCTCTCTCATGCTATCCTTTAAGTAACCCTTACTAATACTCTTCAATGCAGTGCCCTCCTCCGGACTTCTCTCTCCTGTTTTTTATTTTTATTTTTATCAGCTGACAGAGCTCCTTTCAGTGACACTTGCAGGGAAGGCCTCTTGTTACTAGAGTCTCTCAGCATCTGTTTGTCTGTGAAAATTTTAAACTCTCCCTGACTTATAAAGGACAGCTTTTCTGGATAAAGAATTCTGGGCTGGCAGTTTTTCTCTTTCAGTATCTTAAATATGTCATACCATTGCCTTCTCGCCTCCATGGTGCCCACTGAGTAGTAAGTACTTGGTCTTATGTGGCTTCCCCTGTATGTGGTAAGCTGCTTTGCTCTTGCTGCCTTCAAGACTGTTTTCTTCTCTTTAGCATCTGACAGTCTGATTAGTATGTGTCTTGTAGTGGGTCTATTTGGATATTCTATTTGGAGTTTGCTGAGCTTCTTTGATTTGCATATTTTTGTCCTTTATAAGGGTGGGGAAGTTTTGCCCAAGTATCTCTTCAAATACTCTTCCTAGCCCTTTACTCTTCTATTCTCCTTCTGGGCCACCAATGATTCTTATATTTGTGTGTGTAATGTCAATCATTTCACTGAGATCTAACTCAAAATCTCCCATCTTTTCCACCATTTGTTCTTTTATGCATTCCAATTCAGTTGTCCTTTCCTTTAGTTAGCTTTTTCTTTCTTCTGTCTCTTCAACTCTGCTATTCTGCATCTCTAGTATATTTTTAATTTGATCTACAGTATCTTTCATTTCCATAAGATCTGCTAATTTTTAATTTATTCTTTCAAATTCTTTATGCTCTTCTAGTGTCTTCTTGATATCCTTTATGTCTTTAGCCAACCCAGTTATTTAGGATATTTTTATGTACATTTTTAATTAGTTGTTCCAAATTCTGTCTCATCTAGCTTTTTGATTTGGTTAATGGTTTGGCTATATTGTCTTGTATCTTCACGTGCTTTGTGATTTTCTGTTGATGTCTAGGCATTTGTTTATCCTGACAAGATCATTTTGAAAGATGATTTCCTTCACTCATTTAAGTTTTTTTCACTGCTTGGGTTTGTGTTGAAGGTATCCTTTGGCACTTGGTTTACCAGTAATTCCCAGCCAGATCCAGGCCAAGCTGTCCCATGGCAGATGCAGGTCTATTTGAAAATCTTGCAGAGTACACTTTCCCTGTATTCCCAGCAGATGGTTTTCTTGGGCCACTTCTTCCCCTCAAGCCTGCCTCACCCCAACAGTGGGAGTCTGTTGGGCAGGATCCAGAACAGGCTAAAGTCTAGTCAATGCAGCAGGTCTCCGTGCAGGCTGGAGGATGGGGTGGTAGATGGGCACTGTGCACCTTGGCGGAAAATCCACTTGTGGGTATGATAGGTCTAGTGATTTCCAGGCTCTCTAGTGGACTGACCTCAGGATGTAGGGCTGAGAGGCTCACCTTCCCTAGCCTGCAGCCAGCCTGAGGATGCCCTGCTTTTCACTGACCTGCTAGATCCAGGCCAGCATGTACTTGTGGGTTTCTGGGATGGTGGAGGGGCTCCTGGTACTGTGGTGTGGCTCTCTCCCTTGTTCTTTATGAATGACTGGACTGGCTGTCCAATCAGTCCCCAAACCATAAGCTTACTGAGAATGTGCCTTCCTTCTTCTCTTCCTGCTCTCCCTCTTACTTCCTCCTCTTTCCCCTCTGCTTTAATATCATGTGACAAACTGCACTACTCTTGTTACTGAGTACCAGAAGCTGTTTCCATGGGTTTTAGTCACAGTGTGTTTTGCACCATGCTGTAAATGTGGCAGATGAAACTTGCCAAGTTTTTAAATTTTATGTAAATAGTTTTTGTTTCCAATGAGTTTGTTTCTTGCACACTTGTGAAATATTACTTAGCTTTTTTTCTTGTAAGAAAAGGAAAATCAACTCACTGTTTAGTACTGAGAAGAGATTACAGGCACACTAGCACCTGGGCTTCAAGGGTTTCTGTGTTAGAAGAGCCAAGAGTACCTTCTCTTGGCTTTGGGTCTGTGTTGACATCCATTTTGGTGGTTGGTTTCTAATATAAACTCAGTGCATTTTAAAAAATGGTTAAAAATAGAAGATAAGGAAAACACTTGAACATGCAGAAGGGAGAAATATGCCTAGTGTAGGTTTTATAGTAACATCTTGAATAATAGTCCATCTGATCATCTGTGTTTCCCTTTGGAAATGTGAGAGAAGGTGACAAGAATGAAATCCACGATCAAGTTTTGCATGGTCACAATAGAGATCTCTATAATTATGCTTTGATTTTGGATCACCCATAATTCATAGTCTGTGCTTATACTTATGCTCACATGGTTACCTAAGAAACAAACTTTGAGGATGTGGCATGGCCCTAGTCACCAGCTGAAAACAGTAACCTTTCCATCTGGTTCCTGGGCCATAGACTTCCCTACTTTGGTCTGGCCACTGGTTTTGGGCTGCTCAAAGACCCATTAGATGGCCTGTGCAGCTGGCTATGGGCATGACAGCAGTCTCTGGTTCTCAGTTTAGAAGAAAGCAAGGAATCACTGGCCTTTCATTGTGGTCAGGTGTATGGCACTTTTGTTTGAAACCACTTGGCACAGCAGAGAGCCTCTGCTATTCTCAGCATTTACTCAGAGCAGATCTTTTGGGGGCCCTAGGGTCTCCCCAACAAAAACACATGCAAGTTTAAAAAGTCACTCCACTTTAGAATGAACAGCCCATCTTGGAGTACCGCATATATGTGTGAAGTAGCTTTCTTTCTCTCCTGCCAGGGTCAGATTTGCCATCAGAAAAAGATGACTGCTATCATTTTCTACTTCAGTATTTTGACAAACACTGAAGAAGCTGAAGCTGCTAAACTCTGTCTTAGGGAAAAACAACCTCAGAACTGGTTTATTTGGTGTTGTGGAACCTCATACTGCTTCCAATACACAATTAGTAATCAACTGTTTTGAATACT
Organism: Tamandua tetradactyla; assembly: GCF_023851605.1. Classification (NCBI taxonomy): domain Eukaryota; kingdom Metazoa; phylum Chordata; class Mammalia; order Pilosa; family Myrmecophagidae; genus Tamandua; species Tamandua tetradactyla. The sequence goes on from NC_135353.1 coordinate 117,988,440, forward strand.
TGTTTTCAGTTTTCATTTCACAAACAAGCACTGTAATTGTTTACTGGAATAAAGTCTCTTTAACTATTAAAAAAAGTGATGGACCACCCAATTAGCATGCAACTTTTACAGTTGCCCTTTCTTCCTCCCTAGAATGGACAGATGAGAAACAGGAGCCATCTTACAACTATGAAAACAAAAGTCAGACACTAGAGTTTGCAGAACAGCTACATGAAACTGGGGATCCAGAACTTCCAAAATGGCAGAGTATGAAGCTTTGAAACTATGGTCCTCCATGAAAGCAATGAAACAAGGTAAAATCTGTCAAAATAAAAAATTTTAGAACTTTGGAAATTAGCCAAAAGCCTATAACAATGCAAGGAGCATTTATTCAAACAAAATGGCTTGATAAAACCATTAAGCTTGTGTCATTTTAATTTTCCCCATTCCCTTTCCCCTCCACATGTGGTAGCCTTAAACAGCAGTAGTTTTACAATCACATTGGCTGTGAAGATGAACATCCTAGCAGCCATTAGAGGTGTCAATCTGGGTTTGGAGAGCCTGAAAAAGCCCCATACCCAGAAAACTGTCACTATTTGATCTGACTGGAAGCTCCCTAGAAGTCTCACTCACAAGGGTTGTCATTACTGGACCTGACTCAGAGCTCAATCAGTAGGAAAAGTCCTACTCCCAGGGCATTTGCTCAAAACAATCAGTGGCAATTGTTTAAGATTACAGATGTCTGAGGCAGAGACTTGAGCTGAGGTAACCAAGAGCCTGGCTCAAATAAGTAAAAGGAAGAATTGGGAAATGAGATGTCCATAAGAGGCTTTAGAACACTCCTATATACATTTAGGGATCAAGAAGGCCATGAGCATATGTAATGCTGTTTGCATGCTCTGGAAAGACCTGAAAAGGTCCTAATCTCTCACCTCTGCCTGATTTTGACACCCTGTGCAAGCAGGAAGTGAGGGCTAAGTCAGAGTTGTTAATTGCTGGAGTGAAGGCTAAGGCAGACTTGTAGTGGCCAGAGCTTTGAAGGTGTGCCTCAACCTGCAAACAGTCACTTGGCAAAGGGTTGAAAATTTACTGGTGCAAGGCATGTAAGGAAATCACTGTGCAATCTTTAGCTTACCACTAAGTTATCTCAGCAAAGAATTCACTGGCCTTACATGACCAGGGATATACATTTTACAGAAATAATCCAGGAAAATCAATCAAAAAAGGGCCCTGGGTGGTGGTGGTCTACGTGTTCTGATTTCCAGAACTACCATAATATATATTATTTAAAATTTACATTAAAAATATGGTACACTCAAAGATCCAGGAAAGTAAGGTCTATACATGGGAAAAAACAAAAAACCAAAACAAACAAACAAAAAACAAAGCAGTGAGAATATAGTCACTCCCAAGAAAGGCTAGAGTTGGGACTTAATAATTAAATAATTTAAATAAGCTGTTCTAAAAATTTTCAAAGAATTAAAAGAAACCATGTCTAATGATTTAATGAGACATGATGTTTTACCAAATAAATAATATTAATAAACACACAGAAAATATTAAAAATAATTAAATAGAAATTTTGTGCATGAAAAGCTACTTTGAATTGAATCATGTCTCCCACAAAGACATTGTCAAGTCCTAACATACATTCCTGTGAATGTGAACTACTTGTAAATAAGAATTTTGAAGATTTATTAGTTAAGGTGTATGTTGAAATTTGGGATTAATCCCAACTAGATTGTTTTAGGTTAAGATATTAATTATAATCCCTGTACTACTTTGAAAATATCTTAAAAAAATTCCATACAGTGAAGGAACCTTAAAAAAATTCCATACAGTGAAGGAACAACAAAATAATCCAAATACTACACTAGAAAATATCCATTTTATACAAAAGAAGGCAGTAATGGAATAACTAACAAAATAAAAAGATGTACATATATATGAAAATGAAAAAGAAATCAGAGATGAATCCTACCTTATAGGTAATTATATTAAACACAAATGGATTAAAAAATCAAAATGAAGGAAAAAGACTGGAAGAATGGATTATAAAACATGATCTCACTGTATGCTGTCTACAAGACACACATTTTAGATCCAAAGGCCGTACAAATAGTTTGAAAGTAAAAGGGAGAAAAATATAGACCATGAAAACTGTAACCAAAAGAGAGCTAGAGTGGCTATACTAATATCAGACAAAATTGACTTTTCAACAGAAATCATTACTAGATGCAAAGGATATTTTATTATGACAAAAAGGTCAATCCATCAGGGGCACAAAACAATAAAATAAACATATATGACACCTAGCAAGAAGTCCTCCAAATACATGAAGCAATAAATGAAAGAAGAGAATTAAACCTTAAGAATTAACTTCAATACCTCACTTTCAATAATGGATAGAACAAATAGGCTGAAGATAAAAAAGATTATAAAAGACTTCAACAACACTATAGTCAAACTTGGTCTAACACAGCACCAGAAAAGAGCAGAATACACATTCTTCTCAAGTGAAAGTGGAAAATTCTCCAGGAGGGACCTTTTATTACGTCATTTTTTAAAAGCTTCGATAAACTTAAAATGATTGAAATCATAAAGTAGGTTCTCCAACCACAAGAGAATTGAGGTAAAGATCAATAACATAAAGACATTTGGAATATTCTCAAATATGTGCTAATTAAACAACACAATCTGAATTAATCAATATGTAAACAATAACAAAAAAAACCCCACAAGATAAATTAGAAAAACACTTTGAGATGAATGAAAATGAAAAATCAATATAGCAAAATCATGGGAGGTAGGTAAAGCAATGCTTAAAACTTTATAGCTATAAATATGCATATTAAGAAAATAACTCAAATCAATAGCACAGGTTCCACCTCAAAATGGTAGAAAAAGAATAAACTAAATCCAAAGCAAGCAGAAAGAAGAAAATTATTAATATAAAACAGTAATAATTAGAAGAGAAGTAACTAAAATAGAGAAGAGAAAATAAGAGAAATCGAAAGTTGGTTCATTGGAGAAAAAGAGAGAAGACACAAATTAGTAAAATCAGGGGTGAAAGAGGAGACATCATTTTGATGTTACATAAACAGAAAAGATGATACTATGAAAAATGTTATGCCAAAAATCTTGATAACATAGATGAAATGGGCAAATTCCTAGAAAGATACTGCTTACTAAAAATGACTAAAACATAAATAGAAAATCTGATAAACAATATAAAAAATGAAGATTAAATAAGCAATTAAAATTAACTTATACATTACTAGTGTATAGAAACACTACTGATTTTGTGTATTGGCCTTGTACTCCACCACTTTTCTGGATTTGTTAATTAGCTCCGGTAGTTTTGAGAATTTTTCAGGCTTTTCTATATATAGGATCACGTCATCTGCAAATATGGAAAATTTTACCTCTTCCTTTCCAATCTGGATGCCTTTATATCTTTTTTATTGCCTAACTGCTCAGGCTAAAAGTTCCAGTACAATGGTGAACAACAGAGGTGACACTGGGCATCCTTGTCTTATTCCTGATCTTAAAGTGGAAGCTTTCAGTCTTTCACCACTGAATATGATTTTAGCCGTGGGTTTTTCATATATGCCCTTTATTTATCATGTTGAATAAGTTTCCTCTACTTTTAGTTTTCTGAGTGTTTTTATGAAGAAGTGGCGCTGGATTTTTTGTAAATGCCCTTTCTGCATCAATGGAGATGATAATGTATTTTTTTTCCCTTCATTCTATTAATGTCATGTGTTACATTAAATGATTTTCTTATGCTGAACTACCTCTGCATACCAGGCTAAAAGCCACTTGATCATGCTGTATAATTCTTTTAATGTGCTGCTGTTGGATTTGTTTTGCTAGTATTCTGTTGAGGATGTTTGCATCTATATTCATAAGGGATACTGGTCTGTAATCTTCTTTGCTTTTGATATCTTTATCCGGCTTTGGTATTAGGGTAATGCTGGCCTTACAGAATGAGTTAGTAAGTGTTCCCTCCTCTTCAATTTTCTGGAAGAGTTTGAGCAGGACTGGTGTTAGTCCTTCTTGGAACATTTGGTTAAATTCACCAGTGAAGCATCTGGTTGATGGCTCTCCTTTGTTGAAGGTTTGTGGTGACTGATCCAATCTCTTTACTTTGGTACTGGTTTGTTGAGATCTATTTCTTCCTGAGTTAGTGTAGGTGTTTCTATACCCTAGTAATGAACAGTTTGAAGAGGATATCATTAAAAGTTTCCATTTACAATAGCAATTAAAAGAATCAAATATCTAAGAAAAAATTTGACCAAGTATGCAGAGGATTTGTGCCAGAAGACTACAAAACACTGCTGAAAGAAATTAAAATTCTAAATAAATGGAAAGACATTCATTGTTCACTGACTGGAAGGCTTATATTGGCAACACTCCCAAAATCGATCAGATTCAATGTTCTTTTCTATCAAAACTCCAGATGATATTTTGCAGAAATTTACAAACTGATCTTAAAATTCATATACAGATGGAAGGGATGTACAACAACCAAAACAATCTTGAAAAAGAACAACGTTGGAGGTCTCACACTTCTAAATATCAAATCTTACTATAAAGCTACAGTAATCAAAATGGTGTTGTATTGGTATAAGGCTCGATGTATAGATAAATGAATTAGAATTGAGAGTCCAGGAAAAAAACTCTAAGCTGTATGGTTAATTGATTTTTTACAAGGGTACTGTTTTAGTTTGCTAAAGTTGCCAGAATACAATATATCAGAAATGCAATGGCTTTTAAAAAGGGAATTTATTAAGTTAGAAGTTTACAGTTTTAAGGCCATAGAAATATTCAAACTAAGGCATCCAGAGAAAGATACCTTAACCCCCCAAAAGGGCCGATGAAATTCGGGGTTTCTCTCTCATCCAGGAAGGCACATAGTAATATCTGCTAACCTTCTCTTCTCATTTCATAAGGCTTCCCCGGGGGCAGTTTCCTTCTGCATCTCCAAAGGTCTCTGGCTGTGTGGGCTCTATTGGCTCTAAAGCTTCTTCCAAAATGGTTCCTTCTTAAAGGGCTCCAGTAAGCAACCCCACCTTGAATGGATGGAGACACATCTCCATGGAAACCACCTAAGCAAAAGTTACCACCCACAACTGGCTGGGTCACATCTCCATGGAAACAATCAAAAAGATTCCACCCGGCAATATTGAATGAGGATTAAATAACATGGCTTTTCTGAGGTACATGACAGTTTCAAACTGGCACAGGTGCCAAGACAATTTAATGGCAAATAGTCTTCAATTAATGGTGCTATGGAAACTGGATAGCCACATACAAAAGAATGAATTTTCCCCTACTTTACACCATACATGAAAACGACATCAAAGTGGAGCACTGATGTAAGCATAACATCCATAAAACACTTCAAAGAAAATATGAGAGTAAATCTTCCTGACCTTTGGTTAGGTGATGATTCCTAGGATATTATACAAAAAGCACAAACAATGAACAAAAAAATAAAATTGGACTGGATCAAAATTAAAAACTGTTTTCTATTAAGGACACCATCAAGAAAGTGACAAGATAAGCCACAGAATCAGAGAAAATATTTGCAAATCATAGATCTTCTAAAGGACCTGTAAACAGAAAATATAAATAGCCCTTACAACTTGACAATAAAGAGATAAATGCTCCAATTTTAAAAATAAGCAAAAGATCTGAAAATAAATTTCTCTGAGGAAGATCTAATATGGCCGAGGAGCACGTGAAAAGATGCTTGACACTGTTAATCATAAGGGAAATGCAAACCAAAACCACAATTTGACACTATTTCACATCCACCAAGATGGTTAGAATCATAAAGTAAGATAACAACTCTTGACAAAGATTTGGAGAAATTGAAACTCTCGTAAATTGCTGATGGTAATGAAAAATGATCAAGCTGCTTTGGAAAACAGTTTGGCAATTTCTTAAGTGATGAAACATCATTACCACATGACCCATCAAATCCACATGAAGCAGCAGCATTAACACTCCTAGAATACACACCCAGAGAAATGAAAACATGACCATGCAAAAACATATATAATAAAATGGGTGAAGTACTGATACATACTACAACACGGATGAACCTGGAAAACATCCATGTGCAATAAGCTATTCTCTTTTTTGGGGTGATGAACATGCTCTAAAATTAAATTGTAGTGTCATTTTCATAACTGTACATATATTAAAAACCACCAAACTGTACACCCTCTTAAGGTATTTTTATGATATTTGAATTATATCTTTAAAACTCTTAAATAAAGGAAGGCGGGTAGGAAAGAAAAAATACACCTAACCACCTAGTTTCCACTTCCTGCATTATGTTTTGGCATTCATCTTAAGGATTTCTCAAAATTCAACAATTAAGTCTGCATAAATGATTGCTAGCAGATATTAATGTCAAGTCAACAAAACAATTAGAATTCTTAAACAATAAAATAAAATACAGGGAAATTTTTTAAAAAGAGCCTGGGGAGTTGGTGACACTGTAGAGCCACTGCATCATCTTGAACTGCCTCCCTCAGACTTGTTGCTAGATGAGAAACCCAGCCTCCCTAATTCACTTAAGTCACTGAATTTCAGGTTTATATTTTTTGCAACCCAAGGTAATGCTTACCAATAAAGCCACTGTCTGGCTATATAAAGTACTCAGCAAAAATTCTGTAATTACTGCTTTTCTTTACTTTAGATAAGATAAAATATTGGCAAGAAACTCTCCCATACTAGCTTCTATAGATAGAGGAAGGAATTATGAAGATGTATTATTCTCTGATGCAGAGCAACAAATATGCAGAATTCAGAGCATGAGGTGGGGACACTTTTTCTTCCATTTACATTACTTACACTTTATTTTAGTAATTGGTGATTTATGAATTTGGAACAGGGCAGTCTTCACTTCTTTGCCTTCAGTATTATCAGCTCATAGAATTTCAAAGTGAGGGAGTCCCAAAATTGCTGGGTCAATTACTATGTGCCAGCAAATGTGCCATACTGACTGTTCTCAAAATCCTGTATTTGTGAACCCGAAAGCAGTGAACTTCCGGCTTCCTAACAAATTTGTTATTTTTCAATATAGAGTAATCCAGAACATCCACATGTTCCCTTTTCCATCTGTCCTGAGATAATGATATTCTCAGCTGTTGTATTAGCAGAATTATCCATTCAGACTTAAGGAGAGACATCTGCAGAATACTTTCCACACCATCAACACTGGCTGAGATGAAAAACATGCTCTTTTAAATGTTTTTTTAATTAACAAATTCTTGTAGTTTACAATCTTTGCATACAGACTGTTGAAATCTAAAATACATTAAAGGTGGAACTATCTAGAACTATTTGTTGTTTGTTTAGAAGATACTCTTTTCTGGCCTAATTTGGGGGATGAAATAAGATTAAAACAATAGGGGGACACGAGATATTTCAATGCAATTAGGATATTTTTAAAGAATTTTGTAGTAATAACAATGACAACTTCAATCTATCTATAAGGTATAGACAGACTTCCACATTAATAATAATTATTTAGATTACTTAATTAGTCAAAATATATTTTTTAATCTAAAATTTAAAAAAAATCAGAGTTAATTCAATTTTATTATTGATGGAATAATTGCCATGTCATGTTAATGTAATCTTCTAATGTTAAGAAGAAAAGTGCAGAATATATAGCATTTAGATGCAATGTGCTACTTTGACTAGGAGCTCTACTCATTCATTCATTCATTCAACATAAAAGTCTGCCTAAGAGCCTTGCAGCTGAGGAGAGCAGGAGGCAGTGCAGTCAATGGGAAGATTTAAGTTCGGGGAGGAATCTGACCCCATCCGAGCTTCCAGGGCCAGGCCCCAGTGCCCCCACCCCCATCCCACCAGGCCCAGTGGTGACATGTGGAGGCAGTCCCCTCCACAGACCTGCAGTGGGCACGGGAGCCCTGTGCCAAGGCCTGCTGCTGGGAGGAAAGGGCGCCCTTCACTCAGCAGGCCCAGCTGGGCCTATGATGCTCCGAGGAGCCAGGAGTACAGCCTCTGCCCTCGGGGCCTCCGAGACCTAGACCCGCAATGGCCTGAATGCGCTTGAGGCCCGGCACCTGGGCTGGGGCCTTGCTGCTCTTTGGCATAAATTGCCATCCATTAGGAATAATTTCTCAGACTCGAGTTAGAAGTAAGAGTTCAGATCAGTGAGGCTGCCACTGCTATTTTGAACACTTCAGAAGGGGAGAACGGATTCATCAGGAGTAAAAGAACTAGATGGTAGTCAAAGAAAATAATAAAAAGTCCAGCACTAGGGCTCCTTCTACCAAATGCAGAGGCTGCTCTGACCAGAAGTCCAAGGATAGATCTAAAGATAAAGGGACCACCAAAGAGTGGAAGGATTGTGGCAGGGATAAGACCTGAAAAGGGTGCAGGGCTTCTAGCCGTAGCAGCAGCACCAGGTCTCACTCCAGCACTAGCAGGGGCTCTAGCTGTGGTTCCAACTCCTCTTCAAACTCAAGCCACTCAGGAAGTTCCAGCACATTCTACTCCAGCTTCAGCAGCTCCTCAGGCTCTCTGAGTCCTTCATGGTGCAAAAATGACAATAGGCAGTGTTTCCTGCTCCAAATCCAAGCCACCCAAAAGAGATGAAAAGGAAAGAAAAAGGTGGAGTCCTTCTAAAACCCACCAAAGTGCACACTGGGAGGCTCACCTGGAATGTGATCAAGGATCACATCATGGAGATATTTTCCACCTATGGGAAAATTAAAATGATTGACAGGTCTGTGGAAAGGAGTCATCCCCATCTGTACAAAGGCTATGCCTATGTTGAGTTTGAGAATCTGGATGAAGCCGAGAAGGCACTGAAACACATGGCCGGAGGACAAATGGATGGCCAGGAGATTACTGCCATAGCTGTGCGAGGCCCCTGGTCTTGGCTGCCCTCCAGGCATTTCAGCCCTCCCAGGAGAATGCAGCCTCCACCTCCCACGTGGTGCAGGTCACCCCCATGGATAAGAAGGTTCCACTCTCCCAGGTACAGGTCTCCTGTGCACTGGTGATCCCAGTCCTCTGGCTGCCACTGCCACAGAAGCTGCCCCAGCTCCAACTCCTCATGACAAAGCAGGGCCGCAGAAGTTCCTCGCCCCCTTGAAACTTACATCCCATCCGACTAAGTTTTGTCACTTTTCTAACCAAGGGATGTTAACATAGGCAGGAAAGGAAATCCCTAACTCAGGCAGGCTTCCAAGGTAGCAATTGAGACGTTTCCTCTGTAGGCTGAGTTTCACCTGTGAGTGTGTGAGTTTGGGGTTGTGCAGGAGTGTGAGTTTGGGGTTGTGCCTATAAAAATGCCCTCCAGTGGTTCTGGCTAGAAAGCTCACCAGTTCCTGATTGAGGAGTGTTAGTTTTGAGGCAGAGCCAATAGGGACAGCAAACAAAGCTGCAGGGTGGCTATGCTGCCCCCATCTGGGCACATTTCTCCTTTCCCCAAAGGACCTGGGACCATCTGGTTGCCTGGTAGTGCCCCTTGTGTGCTCTTGGGGAACACAGGTGAGCATTTATGCAGCTGCCCTTCCTGTTGGCCCCATCCAGAGTACCTCTGCTTCAAGTCCTCTCCTGACCCCTAGGGTCAGAATGCCCCAAGAAGAGCCTCTCTCTTGCCCTACATTTGTCGGTGTGAATGGTGCTTTATTTATGCTCGCCCCATACCTCATACCTTCCTCTTTCTGAAATTGGCAAGCAACCTGACAGCCAGCTCAGCAGAGTCACCACGGAGCCAACTGTTGTAGCCATCGGTCCTGGTGGCCTTGCAGATTAACTTTGCAAAGCGTACATTGCTTTTTTGGCTTTTATTGTACAGTCAGCACTATAAAATTTCTGTTTTGAGTTTTGTAACTTTGAAGCATTTTAGATAATGTTGTATGTGTACTTTCTTGTGGAGAATGAACGAATTGTACTGAATAAACGTAGGATAAGAAAGAAAAAAAATCTGCCCAATAGGTACCAGGCATTGTGCTAAGTGCTAGGAAAGAACGATGAGTTCTATCATTTACCAGGGTATTGGCGCTCCCTGGCTGGGAGCCAATCTTATGAGTATCTATCTCAAGACCCAAGCATCTATCTTTTGAAGGGAGGTTAACCTGCCTCTCTAATGGGTCTTTACACTAAAATGTTTCTCTTAAGGTCAGGCTTATGATGAAGTATCATAGGCATATGTGATCACATTCCTTGTGATTCAATTTCTTTTCCAAACCCCTGATTTTGAATAAATTTCTTGTTCTCAGGCTCTTTCTACTCCTCTGACATCAAATATACAAAACACCACTGTCACTTTATGTATCAGCTATTTGACATTAGTGAAATCAACCAGTGCTAAACAAAAGGAACAGAATTATCGAACATGTTTCCACCATATGCCTCTCAGAACAAAGCTTAAGAAGAATTATAGGAATACAAAAATATCTAACACCCCACTAGGTAAAATTCACAATGTTTGGGATCCAATAAAAGTTAATCAGCAATGAAAGGAGGAAGAAAAATATGACCCTTCAAAGGACAGACTTTTGGGGCGTGGGATAGATACTCATGGGGCTGGGTCCCAGCCAAGGAGCTCCAATACTCTAGTAAGTGTTAGAGCAAATTGTACTTTATTCTTTGCCCTACATGAGACCGAATCCATAGGACTGGCAGCAAATGGCAAAGACCACATGACGAAAGCCATAGCCCTGTTTCAGAGATCACAGGTCACCAAAAAGGAGGCCAAAAAGGTCATGATTATGAGAAAACATGATCACTGAAGATTCTTCAGTTGGACCTCAGATTGTTAACATCAGCAAATTCATGAGCAGAAATAGACTCCACGAACGTACTGAACTGTAGGCAATCTCTCGACCAGAACTCAAATGTCATTCAGTATCACTGAATACACAGTGAAGAGAAGCCATAGGAATGCAGTCAGTGTAGAAAAGCTTTCAGGAGCAAGTAAAACCTGAGTAATCATCAGAAATTTCAACCTGGATAGAAACCATATGAATATACTAAATGCAGTCAAATCCTTTTTTATGTTCTTATCACATGCAGGCTTCCCAAATATCTCTGCATGGTTCTTTTGGATTCCCTTTCAAATGACTTTGGTGAAGGGACTGCATTCCCTCAAGAGAGGGAGAAACATCTTCTTTCCCAAGGCAAGGACTCACAATGCTGTAAACTGTTCTCTAATTCTCTCTGTCTTCTGAGTACATTTGGGCTTCTAAAGAGGCAAATCAAAAACTAGATTTATCCTTCCACCTGAAAAAAGAAACTAAGAAAAAAAATGTACAAAAACATGAAGCAGTGATTTTGAAGATAAGGAACATCAGGTAATGGAGAATGGTGGTCTCTGAGAGATGGAAGGAAAATGAGGCGAGTCCTTACTGCCTGAGAGTTCCCAGTTCATGGCTCAAGGAAGAAGAATGCAGCTTAGAGCCCAGAGGATTCCCTGAGTTGAGGTGACAGAGATAAGAAAGTAGGAAGTCAAGGGAGCTAGTTCATAGAACAGAGTACCAAAAAGGAGAGAGGTATGCGTAGAATCCTGGAGATGTTCCGAGGATCCCTCTTAAGGTTTGAGCAGAGTAGTGATTAGTGAATCCATGTAAGGAAATTACTTCAGGCTGGAGAAAGAACCACCTGAAAGGAGTAGAGGAAACAACTGCCAGATGTTCAAACAGGTTTTGGGAACAGTGCCTATTCCCCCCAGTCAGAGTGGAAAAACTGACAATTTCTGTGCATGGGGTATTCAGATGGGTCTTGCTTCAATAGTCAAGGATAATTATCTTTAATAATTAGGAAGGAAAATATGATCCATAATGAGGAAGAAAATCAATCTAAACCAACCCAGAACCTATAAAGATGCTATATTTAGAAGACAGGCACAATAAAAGTTATTATAAATGTATTGCATATGTCCAAATAGCTAGAAGAAAAACCGGTCATATTAAATAGACACGAGATATATTTAAAAGACTAAAAACATACATCTAGAGATAAAAACAATTCTTTGAGATGAAAAGTACACAAGATGGGAAAAATTAGTAACAGTTAATGAGGTTGAATCATAACAATGGAAAATATTCAGAAATATAAACCAAAAATAATTTTAAAAAATGAACAGAGCTTGAGTGAGTTGTGGGGGCAGCACCCAAATATATGTGTAATTTGAGTCACAGTAATGGATGGAGAGAAAAAACATTTTTTGAAATGGTAGCTGAAAATGTTTCATATTTGATGAAAATTATAAACCTGCTATCTGAGAAGCTCTATGAATCTCAAGCACAAGAAACATGGAGAAAGGACACCAAAACACATAACACTCAAATTTTTCAAAACCAGTACTAAATAGAAAAATGTCAAAAACAGACAGAAAAAAGACACTTTGCATACAAAGGGAAAAAATAAGGATTTTATAAGATTTCTCACTGGAAACAATGCAAGCAAGAATTCTACTGTAAGAAAACAAAAAACTTGACAACCAAGAATTCTGTATCCACAGAAAATATCTTTCAAAAATTAAGGTAAAATAAAGATTTAAGATATATAAAAGCTAAAAAAGGTATCACTAGCAGACTCACACTACAAGAAATGTTAAAGGAAGTACTTAAGGCTATATTATTTATATTTTCTAATATTTGTTATTTTTCTCTCTTTGTATATTTGTACAATCACTTCTTCTCAAGTGGGTCCTTTCCATTGAGCTTTTAAAGATGCTAAAGTGTTTCTCAAAAAAATACTACATATGGTATGTGTATACTATTACATGTATACATACATTTATAATTTTAGTGTTATTTTTCTTTATTAAGGAAGTTGTGGGTTTACAGAACAATCATGCATAAAATACAGGATTCCCATACATTTCACTACCAATACTTTGCACTGGTGTGGAACATTTGTTAAAACTGATGATAGCACATTCTTATAATTGCACTATTAATTACAGTCCATGGATTAACTTAACGTTCACTGTTTGTGTAGCATATTTCCATAAGTTTTAAAAAAAATTTCATTGTTACCATATAAATAATTTAACATTTCCCCTTTTCATCATATTCAGATATATTTCAGTGCACTTAATTGCATTCACAATGTTGTTCTACCATTACTATCATCCACTACCAAAACAATTCCACCATTTCAAATACGAATACACACTTTAAACTTTAACTTCTCATTCTCTATCTCCACCCCATTCCCTGGTAACCTATAGTCTAAATTCTGACTCTATGAGTCATGTTATTTTAATTGTTTCAAACCAGTGAGATTATTCCATATTTGTCCTTTTGTGTCTGGCTTATTTCACAGAAAATGATCAAGGTTCATCCATGCTGTTACAAGTATCAGAACCTCATTCATTTTCTGGCTGAAGAGTATTCCAATTTACCTATATAGCGCATTTTATTTATCCACTCATCAGTTGATGGACACTTGGGTTGCTTCCATCTTTTGGCAACTGTGAATGCTGCTATGAACATCAGTGTGCACAATTCTGTGCACATCCCTGCTTTTAATTCTTTTTGGTATACACCTAGGATTGGGATTGCCAGGTTATATGGTAGTTCTATACTTAACTTTCTGAGGAACAGCCAAACTCTTTGTCACAGGAGCTGAACAAGTGTTTCCATTTCTCTGCATCCTCTCCAAAACTTGTTATTTTCCATTTTTAAAAGAGCAGCCATTCTAATGGGTGTGAAATGTAACCTCTTTGTGGTTCTGATTGGCATTTCTCTGATGGTTGATGATGACGAGCATCTTTTTGTGTGTTTTCTGGCCATTTGTTTATCTTCTCTGGAGAGAAGTATTTCTTTGTATATTCTAGATATTAAACTTTTATAAATATGCAATTTCCACATATTTTCTCCCATTGTTTAGGCTGTTGTTTTACTTTCATGACAAACACCTTTGAAGTGCAAAAGTTTTTTATTTTGATGAGGTCCCATTCATTTAGTTTTCCCTTTGTTGCTCGTGCTTTGGGTGTACAGCCTACAAAACCACTGCCTAACAGAAGGTCCTGGAGATGCTTCCCTCTACATTCTCTTTTAGGAGTTTGATAGTTCTAGCTCTTACATGTTGGTCACTGATCCATTTTGAGTTGATTTTGGTATATAGTGTGAGGTAAGGATCCTTCGTTTTTTGCAAATGGAAATCCAGTTTTCCCAACACCATTTGTTGTAGAGACTATTCTTTCCCAAGTAAGTGGATAACACCAGTTGGCCATAAACATGAGGGCTGATTTCTGCACTTTCAACTCTATTCTATTGGTCTATATGAATATCCTTGTGCCACTGCCATGCTGTTTTGATTCCTGTAGCTTTGTAATAAGACTAAGAGTGGGAAGTGTGAGATCTCCAACTTCCTTCTTCTTTTCCAAGATAGGTTTAAGCTATTTGGGGCCCCTTATCTTCCATATAAATTTGATTGGCTGTTGCATTTCTGCAAAGAAGATTTTGGAATTTTGATTGGGACTGCATGGAATCTACAAATTGCTTTGGGTAGTACTGTCATCTTAACAATATTTAGTCTTCCAATCCATGAACACAGAATGTTCTACCATTTATGTAGTTCTTTAATTTCTTTTAGCAATGTTTTGTAGTTTTCTGTGTACAAGTCCTTTAAATCCTTGGTTAGATTTATTCCTAGATATTTGATTCTTTTAGTCGCTCTGTCACTTTGCTGAATGCAATTATTAGCTCCAGTAGCCTTGTTGTGGATTTTGCATGAGTTCCTGTAATAGGATAATATCATGTTCAAATAGGGACTATTTTCTTTCTTCCTTTCGGGTTTGGATACCTTCTCTTTTTCTTGCCTAAATGATCTGGAAAGAACTTCCAGTACAATGCTAGATAATAGTAGGGACAGTGAGCATTCTTGTCTTGCTCCTGATCTTAGAGGGAAAGCTTTCAGTCTTTCACCACTAACTAGGATGTTAGCTGTGGGCTTTTCATACATGCCCTTTATCATGTTCAGGATGTTTCCTTCTGTTTCTAGTGTTCTAAGTGTTTTTATCAAGAAATGGTACTCTATTTTGTTAAATGTCTTTCCTGCATCAGTTGAGATGATCATGCGTTTTGTTTTCTTTACTCTCTTAATGTGGTGTATTACATTAATTGATTTTGTTATGTTGATCCAATCTTGCATACCAGGCAAAAATTCCACTTGATCATGGTATATAATTCTTCTAATACGCTGCTGGATTTGGTTTGCTAGTAGTAGTTTATTGAGAATTTTTGCATCTATATTCATTACAGTTGTTGGTCTGTAGTTTTCCTTTCTTGTGGTATCTTTATCTGGCTTCAGTGTGAGTATGATATTGGCTTTGTTGAATGAGTTTGAGAGTGTTTCCTCCTCTTCAATGTTTTGGAAGAGTTTGAGGAGAACTGGGATTAAGTCTTCTTGGAATGTTTGATAAAATTTCCCTGTGAAAGTTTTTGGTCCTGGGCCTGCCTTTTCTGGTTTTTGATGAGTGACTGATTCAATCTCTTTACTTGTACTTGGTTTGTTAAGATATTCTATTTCTTCTTGAGTCACTGTAGATAGTTTGTGTGTTTCTAAGAATTTGTTCTTTTTATCAAGGTGATCTAATTTATTGGGATACAGTTGTACACAGTATCCTGTTATAGTCCTTTTAATTTTGTTAGCTTTGGCAGTTATGTCCTTTCCATTTCTGATTTTTGTTATTTGTATCCTCTTCTCCTTTTTTCTTTGTCAAAGTGATGGTCAGATTCATGTGTCAATTTGGGTAGTTGATAGTGCCCAGTTGTCTAGTGAAGCAAGCACTGGCCTATCTGCTGCTGTGAGGACATTTCATGGACTTAAATAATTTTTGAGCACGTTGGCTACATCCACGGCTGAGTACATCTGCAGTCAGCTAAGGGGAATGTCTTCTGTGGTGAGTGATACTTAATCTAATCACCCAAAAGCTTTTAAGGAGGATTCAGAAGAGACAGTTCCTTTCTCCATTTCAGCCAGACAGCCTCTCCTGAGAGTTCATTGAGGACCTTCATTGGAGCTGCCAGCCCGTGGCCAGCCCTAGAGATTTTGGACTCTTACATCCCCATGGTTGTGTGACACACTTTTATAAATCTCATATTTACAGATATAACCTGTTGGTTCTGTTACTCTAGAGAACCCTGAATAATATGGGTCAGTCTAGTTACAGGTTTGTTAATTTTATTGATCTTTTCAAACAATCAACTTTTGATTTTATTGATTCTCTACTGTTTTATGTTTTGTTTTCTGTTTCATTTATCTCTGCTCTAATCTTTGTTACTTCCTTCCTTCTGTTCACTTTGGGTTTAGTTTACTCTTCTTATTCTAGATCCTCTAGTTTTAAGGAAGATCACTGATTTGAGATGTTTGTTTTATAATGTAAACATTTCCAGGTATAGATTTCCCTCTCAGAACTTCCTTCTTTCACAACATCCCATAAATTTGGGTATGTCGTACTTTCAATTCCAATCACCTCAAGATATTTTAAAACATCAACTTCTGTGTGAGAACAAAGGGAGAGATGTTCATTTGGTGTAAAATTTATACTTTGGGTAGTGCATTACATAATTTAACTTGTATGGTCAGTTTAGTTGAACACCATATGTTCTAGTTTGCTAGCTGCTGGAATGCAACACACCAGAGACGGATTGGCTTTTAATGAAAGGGGATTTATTTTGTTGGTTCTTCAGAGGAAAGGCAGCTAACTTTCCACTGAGGTTCTTTCTTATGTGGAAGGCACAGGGTGGTCTCTGCTGGTCTTCTCCCCAGGCCCCTGGGTTCCAACAACTTTCCCCGGGGTGACTTCTTTCTGCATCTCCAAAGGCCTGGGCTGAGCTGTGAGTACTGAGATGAGGAATGCTGAGCTGCTTAGGCTGTGCTACATTGCGTTCTCTCATTTAAGCACCATCCAATTAAGTCAAACGTCACTCATTGCAGCAGACACGCCTCCTAGCCGACTGCAGATGTAATTGGCAACAGATGAGGTTCACATACTGTTGGCTTATGTCCGCAGAAACAAGATTAGGTATGCTCACCTGGCCAAGTTGACAACTGAATCTAACTAACACACCATAAGTACATGAAATCTTGAATAGTGTGAGAGTCGTGTTGGTTTTTCCAGATTAGTGTGATGCCCCGATATATCCCAGAGTAATTTGGGCAGTGAATAAAAAATTATTTGTAAAGTCCCTTTGGGGGCCTGGGGAGAAAGGAGAAAATACTGAACTTCTCTATTTGGAGAATTACTGATATTCTTGCAAGCAGCTGGAGATAACCAAATCAATTAGGTTAAGCTCTTGATCTTGGGGGCTGCCTCTATGAAACTTATTCCTGCAAAGGAGAAGCTAAGCCTACTTATAATTATGCCTAAATATCACCACTAGAGAAGCTCTTTTGTTGCTCAGATGTGGCTCTGTCTCTAAGCCAACTTGGCAGATGAACTTACTTCTCTCCTGCCCTATGTGGGACATGACTCCCAGGGGTGGAAATATCCCTGGCAACATGGGACAGAAGATGAGTCAGGACCTGGCATCATGGAATGGAGAAAGCCTTCTAGACCAAAAGGGAGAAGACAGAAATGAGAAAAAATAATGTTTCAGTGGTTGAGAGATTTCAAACAGAGAAGAGAGGTTATCCTGGAGGTTATTCTTATGTAACATATACATATCACTATTTAGTTTATGGTATATTAGAGTGGCTGGAAGGAAGTACCTGAAACTGTTGAGCTGTGTTCCAGTAGCCTTGATTCTTGAAGATGACTGGATAATGACACAGCTTTTAAAATGTGACTGTGTGATTGTGATAACCTTGTGTCTAATGCTCCTTTTATCCAGGGTATGGACAGATGGATGAATTAAAAAAATGTATAAAAAATAAATAATAAGGAGGATAAGGGGTAAAATAAATTGAGTAGATTGAAATACTAGTAGTCAATGAGAGGGAGGGGAAAGCAGTATGGTATGTATGAGTTTTTCTTTTTTTTGCCTTCTGAAGTGATACAAATGTTCTTAAAAATGAACATGGTGATGAATACACAACTATGTGATGATATTGTGAGCCACTGATTGTACACCATGTATGGAAGGTACATGTGTGAAGATTTCTCAAAAATATTAAAAAATACATATATATACGTGTCTATTAGGTCTAATTGGTTTAGGGTATCAGTCATGTCCTGTACTTTCTCATTGATCTTTTTACTAGATGTTCTATTCATTATGGGACTGTTGTGTTAAATTGTCCCGCTATTAATGTAGAACCATACATATATATAAATAGGTAACTCCAGGGCTGGGACATGGAAAGTACAAGATAATCATGGAATATCTTTCTATGCTAAAAAGTAAAGAACTGCTCATGTTCAAAGAATAATGCCTGCATGTCAGAAGCTTAAAGGGGCTTCTGGCAAATGTGGGATGAATAAAGCATAAAATAATTAATGATATTAAAGAGTAATAACCCATGAATAAAATAAGGGTCCTTAAGTCCTCACTTATATAAATGAACAAATTAAGAAAAGATGGAGAATGGAAATATTTTTCTTATAGTAGAAACCCAATTAATAAATTTAGAACAAATAATGGAATCAGACAATCCCCAGTGTATAACCATCTATTGATTCAAGCAAGAACCATTAATGGATGCTAAAACTAGGTAGTGAAAGTTTTCAGAGTAAGAAAATATTTACATAGTCTCACAGAATTTCCCTGCAAGATCCTTATTAGTTTTAAAGGGAAAAATAATAACTACAGTAGAAAATCTGGCAGATACTACCTTAAACAAGTGATTGAAATTAACTTTACCAGTAATGTAACAAATCAACATCATGTCTCCTGAAATGATACGCTGAGAAGGGCCCATCATCACTTCTATGATACTGCCAAAACTGTATAACCAAAATCTAATAATAAGCAAATGTAAGACAATCCAAAGCTGAGGAATATCCTTTAAAACAGAACTATACTTTTCAAAAATGACAATGTCATGAAACACAAAGAAAGACTGAGGAACTATCACAGACAGACTAAAGAGTCATGGCAATGGCTGGCAAGCTGCATGATCCTGGATTTCCTTTTGCTATTAAATACTGTCATGGTCAGGTTCCCATGTAAACTTGGCCAAATGGTGGTATCTGTTTGCCTGATTGGGCAAGGGCTGGCCCGTTTGTTGCGATGAGGACATTTCATAGAATGAAATCATGGTCATGTCAGCTGTATCCACAGCTGATTCCATTTGTAATCAGAAAAGGGGAGTGTCTTCTGCAATGAATGATGCTTAATCTAATCACTGGAAGCCTTTTAAGGGGATTCAGAAGAGACAGACTCTCTTCCTGCTTCAGCTGGTGAGCCTCTCCTGTGGAGTTCATACAGACCCTATATCGAAATCATCGACTTCACAGCCTGCCATGCGTATTGTGGACTCTGCATTCCCATGGTTACGTTAGATACTTTTATAAATTTTATATTTGCGAGTGTTTCCTGTTGATTATGTTTCTCTAGAGAACCCTAACTAATACAACTTGGTACCAGGAGTGGTTCTTAAGAAACAAAATCTTAAAAATGGGTTTTTATGAATGGTTTTCTACTCTGACTGGACTCAAAGGCACTAAGGACTCTGATTCCCATAATCAGAATGACACTCCCAATCCATGGAGTTGGCAAAAGAGATATTCAAAATATCACCATTTGATTCTCCTTATGCTTGCTTGTATGAAGCCAGGCTCTGGGGGATAATGTTTTTGATACCTTTACTGAGTTTTGTGGAAATAACAGGTATAGATATGTTGGCTGGTTGTTGTTAGATACACCATATACATTAATTAGTGAAAGGGATGGGCTTAAGGCTTCAAATGAGAAGCTTAAGTGCTGCCTGACAGATGCAGAAGTTTCTATGAGTATCCTGAAGGAAAATCTTACTTCCTATAGCAGTAGACTTGAGATCTCTGAAAATCGGACTCAGAATCTTACTGTTAGAGTAGCAACTTTACAATGAAAACTGAAATCTCAATGTTGCATGGTGTCTGCTGTTAAAATGAGGGCACTGGTAGGAAAGCAGTGAGACCCTGAAAAATGGGATGGTGACATATGGATTGATAATGACGTCAGGGGTAAGGCTGAAACCCTAGGCCATACCGAGTCTTCTCTAGATAACCCTGTAATAGCCTGCCATGAGGACACAGCTGCCCCAACTCCAGCCTGCCTTGAGGAATTGGCCACCCAACCCTCTCCGGAAGGGATTAGCCCTAAAGTGATTAATCCTGTTTCACCAGATGAAACTGCAAATGAATGCCCTGAAGCAAATGGCTTGGGAGATATTTCTAATTCTTTTAAAGACCCACCCCCATCGCCCCTCATTTCTTCCAGACAGAACTAGACTAAAGTCCCAACAGGCCAGAAAAGGTGAGGTACAAAGCATCACACATGAGGAGATACGTTATACTCTAAAAGAATTGTGTGAGATTTCCAATTTATATATGCAGAAATCAGAGGAATATGTGTGGCAATGGATTTTAAGGGTGTGGGATAATGGTGGGAGGAATATAAGGCTGGATCAGGCTGAATTTATTGATATGGGCCCACTAAGCAGAGATTCTGCATTCAATGTTATAGTTCGAGGGGTTAGAAAAGGTACTAATAGTTTGTTTGGATGGTTGGTTGAAACATGGATCAAAAGATGGCCGACATTACCTGAGGTTGAAATACCAGAACTGCCCTGGTATAATGTAGATGAGGGGATCCAGAGGCTTAGAGAGATTGGAATGTTAGAGTGGATTTATCATGCAAAGCCTGCTCTTACACCCCAGGAATGTCCGGAGGATGTACCTTTTACCAGAACAGTGAGAAATAAATTTGTGAGACTAGCGCCATCACTGCTGAAGAGCTCTGTAGTTGCACTTCTCTGTAGGTCAGATATTACTGAGGGAACAGCTGTCACTGAGCTGGAATCCTTAAACACAATGGGAATGAACGTATTCCGAGTTGGCAGAAGCCAGGTAGCAGCACTTAATCGCCAAAGACAGGGTGGACATGGCTATTATAATAGACAGTAAACTCAAAGCAGGAGTCAAAATTATAAGACTCGCAGAGATTTGTGGCATTGTCTAGTAAATCATGGGATAGCTAGAAATACAACAGAGGGGCAGTCCACTAAATTCTTGTTTGAGCTGTATAAACAAAAGAGTTCTAGGTCAAGTGAATAGACGTCTAACCTGAATTACAAAAACAAAGAGTTACGGCCTCCTAATCAATTTCCAGACTTGAGACAGTTTATAGACCCGGAGACTTTGAATGAAGGGGAGGCCCAGTCTGTTTGGGGGAGAACCCTGTTATACTGCCACAAATTTATACTGTTAATCTGCCTCCAAGCCTTCGCTAAGGAGACTGACGGCCTTTTACCAGGGTAACTGCGCATTGGGGAAAAGGAAATGATCAGATATTTGGGGGATTATAAGACACTGGTTCAGAAGTGACATTAATTCCAGAGGACCCAAAACGTCACTCTGG
Source organism: Tamandua tetradactyla (assembly GCF_023851605.1). Lineage (NCBI taxonomy): Eukaryota > Metazoa > Chordata > Mammalia > Pilosa > Myrmecophagidae > Tamandua > Tamandua tetradactyla. Next base: position 118,009,937 of record NC_135353.1, read on the forward strand.
TCCACCAGTAAGAGTGGGGGCTTATGGAGGCCAGGTGATCAATGGAGTATTCTTTTTTTATTAATTAAAACAAAATTAACATCAAACAAAACAATAAGATATCACTCCATTCTACATATATAATCAGTAATTCTTAATATCATCACACAGTTTCATATTCATCATTTCTTAGAACATTTGCATCGATTTAGAAAAAGAAATAAAAAGACAACAGAAAAAAATAAAATGATAATAGAGAAAAAAAAGTTATACATACCATACCCCTTACCTCTCACATTCATTTACCACTAGCATTTCAAACTAAATTTATTTTAACATTTGTTCCCCCTATTATTTATTTTTATTCCATATGTTCTACTCTTTTGTTGATATGGTAGATAAAAGGAGCATCAGACACAAGGTTTTCACATTCACATAGTCACATTGTGAAAGCTATAGCATTGTTCAATCATCATCAAGAAACATGGCTACCGGAACACAGCTCTACATTTTCAGGCAGTTCCCTCCAGCCTCTCCACTACATCTTGAACAACAAAGTGATATCTATTTAATGCGTAAGAATAACCTTCAGGATAACCTCTCTACTCTGTTTGGAATCTCTCAGTCATTGACACTTATTTTGTCTCATTTCACTCCTTCCCCTTGTGGTCGACAAGGTTTTCTCAATCACCTGATGCTGAGTCTCAGCTCATTCTAGGGTTTTTCGCAATCCCTTGATGCTGAGTATCAGCTCATTCCAGGATTTCTGTCCCACATTGCCAGGAAGGTCCACACCCCTGGGAGTCATGTCCCATGTAGACAGGGGGAGAGTGGTGAGTTTGCTTGTTGTACTGGCTTAAGACAGAGGCCACATCTGAGCAACAAAAGAGGTTCTCTTGGGGGGTAACTCTTAGGCCTAATTTTAAGTAGGCTTGACCTATCCTTTGTGGGGTTAAGTTTCATGTGAACAAACCCCAAAACTGGGGGCTCAGCCTGTAGCTTCGGTTGTCCACTCTGCTTGTGAGAATATCAAGAATTTGACTTGGGGAGATTGAATTTCTCCCCGCTCTCACCATTCCCGGAAGTGGGCTTGCAAATACTTTTCCACTCACTGATCAAATCACTCTGGAATTCATTGGGGCATCACTCTGGACAAACCAACAAAATCTCATGTCCTACCTGAGATTCCAAGTACTTATGATGCTCAATCAAACTATCTACATAAGTTATATTAGGAAATGCTCTAATCAAAATATAAATTTTGTAACAAACATTTTTTGCTTTAGTTGCACACATAAGGTGACATTTTAAAACATTAATTACCATCTATTTTCAGCACCCTGCAATAATGACATTCCTTTATTCTTCCTCATGCAAAAGCATTTTTAAAATTTGTACACTGTACATTTCACTATTGTTATACACTCTAGGCATTCCTAGATTATACCATCTCAATCTTTACCATCTATCTTTCTTTCTGATTTCATTTATGTCCCCACCCCTACTCCCTCTATCATTCTCACATGCAGCTTCATTCAGTGTTTTAACATAATTATATTAGTTAGGTAGTATTGTGCTGTCCATTTCTGAGTTTTTGTATCCAGTCCCGTTGCACAGTCTGTATCCCTTCAGCTCCAATTACCCAATATCTTACCCTATTTCTATCTCCTGATAATCTCTGCTACCAACCACATAACTCAAGTTTATTCACTAATGTCAGTTCATATCAGTGAGACCATACAGTATTTGTTCTTTAGTTTTTGGCTAGTCTCACTCAGCATAATGTTCTCAAGGTCCATCCATGTTGTTACATACTTCATAAGTTTATTCTATCTTAAAGCTGCATAATATTCCATCGTATATATATATATATAACACAGTTTGTTTAGCCACTCGTCTGTTGATGGACATTTTGGCTGCTTCCATCTCTTTGCAATTGTAAATAATGCTACTGTAAACATTGGTGTGGAAGTGTCCGTTTGTGTCTTTGCCCTTAAGTACTCTGACGAGATACCTAGCAGTGGTATTGCTGGGTCATATGGCAATTCTATATTCAGCTTTTTAAGGAACCACCAAACTGCCTTCCACAGCGGTTGCACCATTTGACATTCCCACCAACAGTGAATAAGTGTGCCTCTTTCTCCACATCCTCTCCAGCACTTGTCATTTTCTGTTTTGTTGATAATGGCCATTCTGGTGGGCATGAGATGATATCTTATTGTGGTTTTGATTTGCATTTCTCTAATGGCCAGGGACGTTGAGCATCTCTTCATGTGCCTTTTGGCCATTTGTATTTCCTCTTCTGAGAAGTGTCTGTTCAAGTCTTTTTCCCATTTTGTAATTGGATTGGCTGTTTTTTTGTTGTTGAGTTGAACAATCTCTTTATAAATTCTGGATACTAGACCTTTATCTGATATGTCGTTTCCAAATATTGTCTCCCATTGTGTAGGCTGTCTTTTAACTTTCTTGATGAAGTTCTTTGATGCACAAAAGTGTTTAATTTTGAGGAGCTCCCATTTCTTTATTTCTTTCTTCAGTGCTCTTGCTTTAGGTGTAAGGTCTACAAAACTGCCTCCAATTTATAAGATATCTCCCTACATTTTCCTTTAACTGTTTTATGGTCTTAGACCTGATGTTTAGCTCTTTGATCCATTTTGAGTTAACTTTTGTATGGGCTGTGAGATACGGGTCCTCTTTCATTCTTTTGCATATGGATAGCCAATTCTCTAGGGACCATTTATTGAAGAGACTGTTCTGTCCCAGGTGAGTGGGCTGGACTGCCTTATCAAAGATGAGAGGGTCTATATCTGAGCACTCTATTAGATTCCATTGGACAATATATCTATCTTTATGCCAGTACCATGCTGTTTTGACCACTGTGGCTTCATAACATGCCTTAAAGCCAGGCAGTGTGAGACCTCCAGCTTCATTTTTTCTCCTCAAGATACTTTTAGCAATTCGGGGCACGCTGTCCTTCCTGATAAATTTGCTTATTGGTTTTTTTATTTCTGAAAAGTAAGTTGTTGGGATTTTGATTGGTATTGCGTTGAATCTGTAGATCAATTTAGGTAGAATTGACATCTTAACTATATTTAGTCTTCCAATCCATGAACACGGTATGCCCATCCATCTATTTAGGTCTTCTGTGATTTCTTTTAACAGTTTCTTGTAGTTTTCTTTGTATAGGTCTTTTGTCTCTTTAGTTAAATTTATTCCTAAGTATTTTATTCTTTTAGTTGCAATTGTAAATGGAATTCGTTTCTTGATTTCCCCCTCAGCTTGTTCATTGCTAGTGTATAGAAACACTACAGATTTTTGAATGTTAATCTTGTAACTTGCCACTTTGCTGTATTCGTTTATTAGCTCCAGTAGTTTTGCTGAGGATTTTTCAGGGTTTTCGACATATAGTATCATATTATCTGCAGACAGTGAGAGTTTTACTTCTTCCTTTCCAATTTTGATGCCTTGTATTTCTTTTTCTTGTCTAATTGCTCTGGCTAGAACTTCCAACACGATGTTGAATAACAGTGGTGATAGTGGGCATCCTTGTCTTGTTCCTGATCTTAGGGGGAAAGTTTTCAGTTTTTCCCCATTGAGGATGATATTAGCTGTGGGTTTTTCATATATTCCCTTTATCATTTTAAGGAAGTTCCCTTGTATTTCCATCCTTTGAAGTGTTTTCAACAGGAAAGGATGTTGAATTTTGTCAAATGCCTTCTCCCCATCAATTCAGATGATCATATGATATTTCTGCTTTGATTTGTTGATATGGTGTATTACATTAATTGATTTTCTTGTGTTGAACCATCCTTGCATACTTGGGATGAATCCTACTTGGTCATGATGTATAATTCTTTTAATGTGTTGCTGGATTCGATTTGCTAGAATTTTGTTCAGGATTTTTGCATCTGTATTCATTAAAGAGATTGGTCTGTAGTTTTCTTTTTTTGTAATATCTCTGCCTGGTTTTGGTATGAGGTTGATGTTGGCTTCATAGATGAATTAGGTAGCTTTCCCTCCACTTCAATTTTTTTGTAGAGTTTGCGCAGGGTTGGTACTAATTCTTTCTGGAATTTTGGTAGAATTCACATGTGAAGCTGTCTGGTCCTGGACTTTTCTTTTTCGGAAGCTTTTGAATGACTGATTCAATTTCTTTACTTGAGATTGGTTTGTTGAGGTCATCTATTTCTTTCTTTTTTTTTTTTTTAAGCAATTTTTTTTCTATTTTTTAGTTCTTTTTTCTTTTCTATCTTTTTAGTTTTTTCTATTTTTTAGTTTATTGACTGTTTTATAGTATTAATTTTGCTTTAAACAATTAATTATCTTTTAAGCGAATTACAAGAGGAAAAAGAATATTGACTTTGATATTTACTTACTTATTTACTGTTTTTTTTTTAATTTGCCTTTTTTTTAATTAAAAAAAGAATTAACAAAACAATTAGAAATCATTCCAATCTACATGTACAATCAGTAATTCTTAATAACATCACATAGTTGCATATTCATCATTTCTTAGTACATTTGCATTGATTTAGAAAAAGAAATAAAAAGACAACAGAATAAGAATTAAAACAATAATAGAAAGAAAAAAAAAAAAGAAAAACAAAAACAAAAAACCTATACCTCACATGCAGCTTTATTCAGTGTTTTAACATAATTGCATTACAATTGGGTAGTATTGTGCTGTCCATTTCTGAGTTTTTATATCCAGTCCCGTTGTACAGTCTGTATCCCTTCAGCTTCATCTATTTCTTGTTGAGTCAAAGTTAGTTGTTCATGCCTTTCTAGGAAGTTGTCCATTTCATCTACATTGTTGTATTTATTAGCATAAAGTTGTTCATAGAATCCTGTTATTACCTTCTTTATTTCTGTGGGGTCAGTGGTTATATCTCCTCTTCCATTTCTGATCTTATTTATTTGCGTCCTCTCTCTTTTTATCAATCTTGCTAAGGGCCCATCAATCTTATTGATTTTCTCATAGAACCAACTTCTGGTTTTAGTGATTTTCTCTATTGTTTTCATGTTCTCAATTTCATTTATTTCTGCTCTAATCTTTGTTATTTCTTTCCTTTTGCTTGCTTTGGGGTTAGTTTGCTGTTCTTTCTCCAGTTCTCCCAAATGGACAGTTAATTCCTGAATTTTTGCCCTTTCTTCTTTTTTGATATAGGCATTTAGGGCAATAAATTTCCCTCTAAGCACTGCCTTTGTTGCATCCCATAAGTTTTGATATGTTGTATTTTCATTTGCCTCGAGATATTTACTGATTTCTCTTGTAATTTCTTCCTTGACCCACTGGTTGTTTAAGAGTGTGTTGTTGAGCCTCCACATATTTGTGAATTTTCTGGCGCTCTGCCTGTTATTGATTTCCAACTTCATTTCTTTATGATCTGAGAAAGTGTTGTGTATGATTGATTTCAATTTTTTTAAATTTGTTGAGACTTGCTTTGTGACCCAGCATATGGTCTATCTTTGAGAATGATCCATGAGCACTTGAGAAAAAGGTGTATCCTGCTGTTGTGGGGTGTACTGTCCTATAAATGCCTGTTAAGTCTAGCTCATTTATTATAATATTCAAATTCTCTGTTTCTTTATTGATCCTCTGTCTAGATGTTCTGTCCATTGATGAGAGTGGGGAATTGAAGTCTCCAACTATTATGGTAGATGTGTCTGTTTCCCTTTTCAGTGTTTGCCTCACGTGTTTTGGGGCATTCTGGTTTGGTGCATAAATATTTATGATTGTTATGTCTTCATGTTGAATTGTTCCTTTTATTAGTACATAGTATCCTTCTTTGTCTCTTTTAACTGTTTTACATTCGAAGTCTAATTTGTTGGACATTAGTATAGCTACTCCTGCTCTTTTCTGGTTGTTATTTGCATGGAATATCTCTTCCCAACCTTTCACTTTCAATCTATGTTTATCTTTGGGTCTAAGATGTGTTTCCTGTAGACAGCATATAGAAGGATCCTGTTTTTTAATCCATTCTGCCAGTCTATGTCTTTTGATTGGGGAGTTCAATCCATTAACATTAGTGTTATTACTGTATGGGTAGTACTTTCTTCTACCATTTTGCCTTTTGTATTTTATACGTCATATCTAATTTTCCTTCTTTCTACACTCTTCTGCACACCTCTCTCTTCTGTCTTTTCGTATCTGTCTCTAGTGCTCCCTTTAGTATTTCTTGCAGAGCTGGTCTCTTGGTCACAAATTCTCTCAGTGACTTTTTGTCTGAAAATGTTTTAATTTCTCCCTCACTTTTGAAGGACAATTTTGCTGGATATAGAAGTCTTGGTTGGCAGTTTTTGTCTTTTAGTAATTTAAATATATCATCCCACTGTCTTCTCGCCTCCATGGTTTCTGCTGAGAAATCTACACATAGTCTTATTGGGTTTCCCTTGTATGTGATGGATTGCTTTTCTCTTGCTGCTTTCAAGATCCTCTCTTTCTCTTTGACCTCTGACATTCTGACTAGTAAGTGTCTCGGAGAACATCTATTTGGATCTATTCTCTTTGGGGTGCGCTGCACTTCTTGAATCTGTAATTTTAGGTCTTTCATAAGAGTTGGGAAACTTTCAGTGATAATTTCTTCCATTAGTTTTTCTCCTCCTTTTCCCTTCTCTTCTCCTTCCAGGACACCCACAACACGTATATTTGTGCGCTTCATATTATCATTCAATTCCCTGAGTCCCTGCTCATATTTTTCCATTCTTTTCCCTATAGTTTCTGCTTCTTTTTGGATTTCAGATGTTCCATCATCCAGTTCACTAATCGTAACCTCTGTCTCTTGAAATCTACCATTGTAGGTTTCAATTGTTTTTTCATCTCTTCTACTGTACCTTTCATTCCCATAACTTCTGTGATTTGTTTTTCAGACTTTCCATTTCTTCTTTTTGTCATTCCTTGCCTTCTTCATATCCTCCCTCGATTGATTTGGTTTTTGATGAGGTTTTCCATGTCTGTTCGTATATTCTGAATTAATTGTTTCAGCTCCTGTATCTCATTTGAACTACTGGTTTGTTCCTTTGACTGGGCCATATCTTCAATTTTCCTGGTGTGATTTGTTATTTTTTGCTGGAGTCTAGACATTTAATTACCTTAATTAGTTTATGCTGGAGATTGTTTTTACTTATCTTACCTAGGGTTTTCTTGCTAGTCTATCTGTTCTTTGACCTTCAGTTCAGCTTTTTCTGGGCCTCTAGCTTAGGTTTCGTTTAACGGAGGATAATTTTTCAGTTCTTGTTTTCTTGTTTCTTGCCCTTCTTGTAAGGTGCCTTTTCCCTCCCCACCCTTAGGATCTACATAGGTAATATAGACTCCAGCCAGTTTTTCCCGGACTAAACTGGACTCCTATCAGGGGGAAGGAGTCACCTGCATCAGTTTTCCCTGAGGGTGAGACCCCGCAGGTTAAAAGACTTTCCTGTGAAGTCTCTGGGCTCTGTTTTTCTTATCCTGCCCAGTATGTGGTGCTTGTTTGCCTGCGGGTCCCACCAGCAAAAGATGTTGTGGCACCTTTAAGTTTGGAAGACTCTCCCTGCTGGGGGCATGGTGGAGACAGAGGAGAGGTTGTAGACTGTTTTGTTTTTTTTTTTAACATGGGCAGGCACCGGGAAACGAACCCGGGTCCTTGGGCATGGCAGGCAAGCACTCTTACCTGCTGAGCCTCCATGGTCCGCCCTGTAGACTGGTTTTAATGGCTTCAAATTGCCAAGCCCTGGGTTCTGAATTCCTTGAGAGAGGGATTCCACCTGAGTTGGGATTCACCCCTCCCCTGGGGAAGGCTCAGGCGGGAGGCAACCCTGAAAGCAGTCCATTTCTGCCTTTGCCTGGGGCAGTTGCAGCCTGAGTAGTCCCACCGCTGAATCCAGAGGCAGCCATGCCTCCACAGAGACAGCCACAAAAACCTCCGTTTCGTCCCTTTTCCTCTTTTTCGGTTAGTCCAAAAAGCGACCTCCGCCTTGACCAGGTTCGCCTGATTGGGAGCCTATTTTTAGTCATCAGAATTTGTTAATTAATGCCACGATTGGTGTTTGGTTGGACTCAGTCCCTGCTACTGTTAGAGTGTCTTTCCTTTCCCTTTGGGAAGACACCTGTGGGGGAGGGGCACCGGGCGCCACGGTTTGGGGAACTCACGGTTCTGGGGGGCTCACAGGCAGTCCAGCTGGTCCAGACTGGGGTACGCTGTGTGTTCGGTCACTGTCGTGGCTCTGGGAGCTGTTCTGTACTATTTCTGGTTATATAGTAGTTGTTCTGGAGGACGAACTAAAATGTGCACCTTGATAAGCTGCCATCTTGGCTGTCTCCGATCAATGGAGTTTTAGCTCAGGTCTGTCTCACAGTATAATCGGAACAGACATACTGAGGAACTAGCAGAATCCCCACATTGGTTCTCTAACTTGTGCAGTGAGGGCTATTATGGTGGAAAAGGCCAAGTGGAAGCCACTAGAACTGCCGCTATCGAGCAAAATAGTAAATCAGAAGCAATACTGGATTCCTGGAGGGATTACAGAGATTACTGCCACTTTTAAGGACTTGAAGGATGCAGGGGTGGTGATTCCCACCACATCCCCATTCAACTCCCTTATCTGGCCTGTACAGAAAACAGATGGTCTTGGAGGTTCACAGTGGATTATCATAAGCTCAATCAGATGGTAACTCCAACTGCAGCTGCTGTTCCAGATGTGGTATCATTGCTTGAGCAAATCAATACATCCCCTCGTACCTGGTATGCAGCTATTGATTTATTCTCAATAGCTAAGGACCACCAGAAACGGTTTGCTTTCAGCTGGCAAGGTCAGCAATATATTTTCACTGTCCTACCTCAGGGGTATATCAACTCTCCAGCCCTATGTCATAATCTTGTCCATAGGGACCTTGATTGTTTCTTCTTTCCACAATACATCACACTGTTCCTTTATATCGATGATGTCATGTTGATTGGACCTAGTGAGAAAGAAGTAGCTACTACTCTAGACTTACTGGTAAGGCATTTGCATGTCAGAGGATGGGAGATAAATCCAACAAAAATACAGGGGCCTTCCACCTCAGTGAAATTTCTAGGTGTCCAGTGGCATGGGGCATGTCGAGATATCCCTTTTAAGGTGAAGGATAAGTTGCTGCATCTGGCCCCTCCTACGACCAAAAAAGAGACACAACGCCTAGGTGGTAAACCATGAGACCTGAGTTGCCTATCATGAGCTGGGTGTTGTCTGACCCACCAAGCCATACAGCTGGGTGTGTGCAGCAGCACTCTATTGTAAAATGGAAATGGTATATACGAGATAGGGCCAGAGCAGGTCCTGAAGGCACAAGTAAGTTACATGAGGAAGTGGCCCAAATGCCCATGGTCTCCGTTCCTACCACATTACCTTCTCTTTCCCAGACCAGAGCTATGGCCTCTTGGGGAGTTTGTTACAGTGAATTGACTGAGGAAGAGAAAATCTGGGCATGGTTTACAGATGGTTCAGCACGATATGCAAGTACCACCCAAAAGTGGACAGCTACAGCACTACAACCCCTATCTGGGGTGTCCTTGAAGGACAGTGAGGAGGGGAAATTCTCCCAGCAGGCAGAACTTTGAGCAGTGCACCCAGTTGTTCATTTTGCTTAGAAGGAGAACTCGCCAGAGGTGTGTTTGTATACTGACTTATGGGCAGTTGCTAATGATTTGGCTGGATGGTCAGGGACTTGGAAAGACCATAATTGGAAAACTGGAGAGAAAGAGGTCTGGGGAAGAAGTATGTGGATAGACCTTTCTGAGTGGGCTAAAAACATGAACATATTTGTGTCCCATGTGAATGCACACCAGAGGGTGACTTCAGCAGAGGAAGGTTTTAATAGTCAAGTGGATAAGATGACCTGTTCTGTGGAAACCAGTCAGCCTCTCTCCCCAGCAACTCCTGTCATTGCCCAATGGGCTCATGAACAAAGTGGTCATGGTGGTAAAGATGGAGGTTATGCATGGGCTCAGCAATATGGACTTCCACTCACCAAGGCTGACCTGGCTACAGTCACTGCTGAGTGCCCAATCTGCCAGCAGCAGAGACCCACACTCAGCACCCAATATGGCACCATTCCCCGAGGTGACCAGCCAGCTGCATAGTGGCAGGTTGATTGTAATGGACCACTCCCTTCATGGAAGGGGCAGCGATTTGTTCTAACTGGAATGGACACATACTCTGGATATGGGTTTGCTTTCCCGGCATGCAATGCTTCTGCCAAAACTACCATCTGTGGGCTTACAGAATGCCTTATCCATCATCATGGTATTCCACACAGCATTGCCTCTGATCAAGGAACACACTTCACAGCAAATAAAGTGCGGGAATGCGGACATGTTCATGGAATTCTCTGGTCTTATTATGTTCCCCAGCATGCAGAAGCAGCTGGATTGATAGAACGGTGGAATGGCCTTGTGAAAAGTCAATTATGGTGCCACTTAGGTGGCAATACCTTGAATGGCTGGGGTAATGTTCTCCAGGAAGCTGTATATGCTCTGAATCAGCACATGCTGTATGGTGCTGTTTCTCCCATAGCCAGGATCCATGGGTCCAGGAACCAAGGGGTGGAAACCCCTCACTATTACCCCTAGTGATCCACCAGGAAAATTTTTGCTTCCGGTCCCTGCGACCCTGAACTCTGCTGGTCTACAGGTTTTAGTTCCAAAAGGGGGAGTGTGCATTAATAATAATATTACATCAATATTAATTGCTGGACTTTGATAATTGTACTGCAATTATATAAGAAAATGACTGCTTTAAGGAAATTCACACCACAATATTTAACAGTAAAAGGGTCATCATGACTATGAATTTTTCTCAAACAGCTTAGAGAATGATAATGCAAATGTTTAAGATGTTAACATTTGCGGAAAATGAGTGAAAGCTATGTAAGAACTTTTGTACTATTATTGCAACTTCTCTGTTAAGTCTGATATAATGTCAAAATAAAATGTTCAAAAAAACACATTACCTTGAATCCATTCTCCAGTAACTTCTATATCTCTCTTCCTCTTCACAGCCAAACTTTAGAAGAGCTGCTTGTACTTTGCCTCCCCCTCACTTCTCATTCATTCCACTGACAACTCCAATCTAGTCTCTGTCCCTATTCCACTGACACTTTTTAAATCATATCTCCATGTTGCAAAAGCAAATTGATATTTTAATCTTAAACCCTTATCAATTTCATAGCAGCATTGGACAGAATTCCGTACTCCTTTCTTCTAGAAACTTTCTTTTACTTTGCCTCTCTGATTCAACCTTATCCTGATGGTGTTCTTTCAATTCCTCTGATCAGGTTTTGTGGGAGTCCTCCACAGAATTACCATTCTTCATTCATTCAATGTATCTAAATTCCTCAAGGCTTGATCCTGGGCTGCTTTCTTTTCTTACTTTTATATTTGTCTTGAGGACACCTAATTCTTCAAATGTAGATTAAAATACTACCTATTTGCCTCCCCCTTCATGCTCTGGCTCCTGCCTACACCTAATCTCATCTTACACACACACACACACCTCCTCCTCCACTCCAGGCACATGACCCACTTTTATTTTGTCAAACATTCCCTGATTCCTTCTATCCAAGTGCATATGTTCATGCTGTTCCCTCAACTCACCACAGCCACCTTCAACCAGTTAATTCTAAATCTGCCTTCTAGCCTCAACTCCATAGTCATTTCCTTCTTTCTTGATCTCTTTGACTAGGTCAAACTCTCTTTAAATCTATTCGCAGAACAATGTACTTTCCTTCCACAGCACTTATCCAGTGTCAAATTTCACAAATATTTGTGTCTGCAATTAATATCTATCTCTTTAAAAGACAGTAAGTTCCATGAGGGTAAAGAAAACATGTCTATTTTTGCTTTCCATGATATCCCCAGCATCTCAAATCAGGCCAGTCATATAGTGACCTTGCCTGCTGGATCCCATCTTATATTATATATATATCATCTTATATTATATACCTTCTCTTCTATACCTTCCACTCTCCCTCTCAACTGGTTCTATCCTACCCAACACTCCTTTCTTACGAAATGAACCCTGATTTTTATTTTGGGTGTTCCCAGCTGTAAGATTACATCTCCCAGACACCTTTGCAGTTAGTGGTGGCCACGTATCACTGTTCTGGTCAATGGGATGTAGATGGAAGTTGCTGGGTAGGATTTTTGGGAAAGCTCCATATAAAAGGGATTAATTCTAATGAAAGATATTTTGCCCTTTCCTCTTCCTCATTCTTCCTACCTGAAACACAGAAATGATAGCTAGAGTAGCAGCAAGCATTGTGTAATCATGATGCACCTGGAAGATGGGAGGCACATGCAAAGGATCATGGAACAAAAAACTATGAGAAGCCTGAGACATTGATGAAATCATGGAAGTCCTGAATTTATCAGTGTAATTGTTTTAGGTAAGAGAAAGCTATCCCCTGATTTTTTAAAGTAACTCTTTTTCGGGTCTCTGTTACTCATTTCCAAATGCAATTCCAAATGCCCATCCCCAAACATGAAATATGTCTGTTTCTCTCTTTCATGCATATACTCATGCACATACACCTTATACACAAATGCAAACACACTGATATCATTAATCCCGATAAAATCATATATACTTTCTCTGTCTCAATGCCTGTAAGTCTTCCATGTGTGCCTTAGTCCCTTCACAATACACTAATTGCCCTACAATATTCATGTTATTGTGATACTACAGTCAACTAAAGACATGTAAATGCTGACCTAGCTCACATACTCCAAAACACACCTCATCATTGTCTTCCCATTATAGTCCAGTTCTTACATTCAGTCATGCTCAAACCGAACTCACTAACTCCTACACATACTCAATGACAAACAAAATGCCTCCTTCCTTTCCATAGTAACTCACACACTGATCCAGTCTCCCTCTACTGAAATGCCACCATTACCTCCATTATCCCTATTATTATACAAACTGACCCTATTATTTGTAAGATTACACATGCTGTACATTCCTGAAATATACTCATAGTGTCCTTATCAGTTGCATTATCAAACACAATTCTCCCTTAACTTACACATACTGAGTTTTTTATTTACACTGTCCCTCTCAAACCTATCATCTCCATCATCCCAGACAAATACAATTTCTATATCACTATTATTACACACACACACACTGCACCCAAACTTTAACACCCCCATTACAGTCCCTATCAGTTCTATTGTCACACATACACTGTTTCCATTATGCTCATTATCAAACGCCTGATTCAATCACTTCTATCATCTCTCCCTCCCTCCCTCCCTCCCTCTCTATCTCTCTCTCTCACGTGCAGTCCTTAACATACACTCTCATTCACACTTCTCTCTACAGCACACATGACCCTATCTGTGACTTACAATATCCACACACTGTCCCAATTTCCCAACCTCGCAAACTCACACATTACCCATCAATCCCACTAACACACTTTTTTTGTACTACTCTCATTTCCACATATAACTGTCCTATCCTTTAGTCATGCACACAATGTTCCTAGCATCCTAACACATACTGTATCCATTATACTCATTTTCAAATGCAACTAGCTCTGATCAATCCCCATGATCACAAACACCACCCCCATCACTCACACACTATCCCTACATTATCACACTGTGTCTAACCAAACGCTTTTATTAGCCACATAGTCCATAAACTTGGACTCAAAAACTTGCACTCAAAAACTTGCATTATCCTCCAAAATTCTTTTCATACACTCTGTATGCCATCTCCATTCCATATATTTTCACAACCAGTATTCATATTCCTCCCATTCTCACACACATACCTTTCCCATTCCTTATTGAGAATCAGAAACTGCATTTTCCCATCATATATCATATATTTTATTCAATAACTGTACTCAGACACTTATAATTTCCACTCTCCATATTGTTATGCACTTTTCCATCCCCCTATTTTATACCTACTCTACCCATCTCCCTTGCAAATTAGACACACTTCTCATTTTCCCTAGCATTAAGCTCACATACCCTGACCCTATCACCCCCACTTTCACACACCCTTTATCTATCTTCTACCATCATATGCATTTCCCCATTCCATCCATTATCTTCACCCCCTTATGATTATGCTAAGTGCCCATCCACATTTTTACACAGTATTCCAATGTGCTATTATTGTGTACTTTCTCCACTATTATTCCTCCCTTTCCCTCATTGACACACACACACATGCACAGTGTATTATCATATATGTTCCTATCACATAGATTCCAGCCTTGTCCTGTCACTATCAGTCACATTGCCTATATTTTCATGATCACAGTGATTTCATACCATCATCTACCATTAAGTCACACTATCTCCATCACCACCATTATCACACACACTTTGTCTACTTCACCCCTACTATACCATTGTCACATGATAGCCTCTCCATTTCTCCACTAAACACATGGTCCAGATTATCCAAAATTTTATACTCACAGTGTCCATCCCCTTCTGTGGTAGGATGAATTATGTACCCCAACAAACACGTTCTTGATCTTAATCTGTATTCCTGTGGGTGTGAACCCATGGTAAACAGGATGTCTTGAAGATGTTATTTTTAGATAGAGTGTGGCCCAATTGAATGAGGACTCTGAATTACTGGAATCCTTATTTTTAAGAAGAAGAAATTCAGACACAGTAAGAGAAAGCTGTGGAGAGGAGCTGGAAGTGGGAAGTCAACGGAACCTGGGAAAGAATGAGAGAACATCGACATGCGACAGGAAAGCCAAGGAACCCAAGGATTGTCAGCCAGCAAGAACTTTACCAACCCTCAGAGGATTCTAGCAGTTAATACCATGAGGCAATAAATTCCTATTGTTTAAGCCAAAAACCACTATCATAGCAGCATAGAAAACTAAGACACCTTCACTCTCATATCTCATTCTCATTATTTTTCTCTTTTCTCTCTCTCACATATACACGTACATACACGTACACTCTTTCCCAAAATGTGGATCTAATATAAACGTTGATATAATAAAGAAATTCCTCACTTGAAGCCACACGTCAGAGCTGCAGGTGTTAAATGGAGGAGCATTCTCAAAAGGTACAATGTTTAGAGTTCCCACTTTGGAGTTAGTGGTGAATAAATTCCTTTGTGTAAGAAACCCCTCTTCATGTTTGGTTAGAGCATTTTAATGAGGTTTTAAAAATATTAATATGATACACTACAGTTGAGCTATTTGCACTGAACTTAAGTCTTCCTAAAATATCTTAATAGCTTTTTTTACACTAAAATTGTGATATTTTTGGCTCAGAAAAGATAGACACATTCAAACTAATGTCAATACAGAATATATCACTAAGCTGTGTTAGAGGGAACACTTAATCTTTGCTTCTCATATTTCCATGTGGAAGAACTTCAACTAGACTAACACTCTTGTTTTCTGCCCATAGGGGCAGGAATGATTTACATAAATACTATGTTTTGAAGAAACAGCTGAGTATGTCTGGTTTAGGCCATGGCTCTCTGCTTTTCTCTCAGGGGTTTGTTTGTATACCTATAGAGAACTTGCATTCTGATAGGCTCCTTGTCATATAATAAGGGCTCCACCTTTGCCTGGGGGCTTGCAATTTTTCCGCATTACTCACGATTATCTGGGTTGGTCTGCCTAATTGTGGAGCACAATATCAGGAAGTATACATTAAAACCATCATTTCCAATCAGCTTTATCAGTAATAAAGATAATGCTTTGATCTCTATTTGTCTAATTCCTGCATCTATATTTCATCTGGTTGTGAATTTAGGCAAGGAGTGTGAGTGTTATTTATTGACCTCTTAAAACTCCCAAAGTATGGGCCACTGAAATCATAGAAAGTCTCTTCAGTGGTATTATCAATGTTTTAGCACGAATACGTGCTGAAATGGAAATTTGAATTGGTTAGAGCCTAAGACAAACATTTGGGAACAATTAAGATCAGGTCCATACAAGGTGATTGGATTGCCAGGGTGGTGAAACTTTATAAGGAATATTAGCAAGAATTTGGCTTTTTTTCCAGATCCTATGGAAGCCACGTTAACAAAAGACAGACTATACATCAATGGATCATTTCTTAAGGTGGGGATATAATAAAAAAAACAAGAATGTAACCTTTTAGGATGTTCTAGATAACAAGTTCTCTAGATTTTTAGCTATAGCAGTCATTTTAGCTAACTTAATTTTTTTCCTCTTGCCAGCTGTTTTTGGTTAGCTTCTTTGAGTGCTTGTATACAAGCTTAAATATTGTGCTTGTCTCCTCTAAGTGAAAGAAGCAAAGAACACCAATTTGGAGTACAATTTGCATGCAATTTTTGTCCAAGAGGACCAGTCTCCAAAATTGGAATCTTGACAGTTTTACCCTAGAACAACAACGTGTATAGAAATGCCAATTGATCTCTGGAAATAAAGCAGTGTAATTGATTGGAATTCACTTGCAACCTCTTTTACCTAGAAACACCTTTCTTACCTACACACAGTTGGTGTTCTATCAATATTGACTCAAATATACCTCTTCTAGTCTACATTAGGGATCACAAAGTGGTCATTAATAAAACAAACATAAAAATCCTCAGCCCTCAGAAAGAGAAATGAAACAAAACTACTAGATAAGATATATGAAAACCTGACTAAAAAGTAATAAAGGACATAATTTCTGGCATGACGGTGTAAGAAGCTACATTGACCTGCTCCCCAGGGAAACTGATGAAAAGTATTTTTAAAAAACCAACCATTTAAAGCCTCTAAATATGGTCCTAAGGGCAAATAACAAATGAAGAAACACTTATTCAAGAAAATTGATAATAACTGAGTAAGAAAGGTGAGGATCTGGGGTACATAAACCAAGACTACTCTTCTCTCCTCCCTCCCACTGAAGTGGAGATTCCACTCCAAACTGCTTCAGCTAAGAACACAGGTCTCCCTCTATCCCCAACTCCAAGTTGGAGAGATTTGTTCCCAGGAGGAGCAGAACTTCAGCATTTCTCATTCTGCCCCCATCTACCTGCTACTGAGGCTAAGTCCTGGTGAGTGTGGCTGAGAAATGGGCCACACTTCTTCTGTCCAACCCCCATAGTGGAATGGAAGCTTTACATGGGTGTGGCATGCTGAGAATATTGGAGTCCTGGAAACCCTTGCTTTAGTTTGTGAGGTTGTGGTTCCATGCCAGGAGAGGCAAGATCTTCCACTAAGCATCGAATCCTAGAGGGGTGAGGAAGAGAAGTTTGCCCGAGTTCCATCCAGATCCCTGGTGGAATAAATAAGCCATAAAACAAAGATCCAATCTCTTCCCAGAGGAACTGACTTAATTTGCAACAGAGCATGGAGAAGTTCAAGCCTAACAGAGCTCTCAAGAACAGTGCAGGTTGTGGTGGAAAGCAAATGGGAGGAGATTCAAGATACAGGCTAAACTGTAGGTTGCTTAGTTACCAGGAGAAAACCTGGGAACCAAACATCTGAAAGGAACCCCCCTGGGATCAGAAAAAATATCAAACATTGACTTCAGAAACTGTGCTTTCAAAGGAGCCTGAGTTTCATTGGACTTCTCTGTAGAGCAATCAATTAATGCCCCAGGACAATGTTGAAAATAATCGAGAAATCAAATTGCAATTAGTGGAGTTTAAGAGCTTAGTCTGTCAAGGGAAAGAGAGCTGACAAATATAAATAACAATATACAGAAATAAAAATGAGAACCCCCAAAGAAAGGCTTAACAAACCACTATCATCTCAAGATGACTGTAGCATACCCAAAGCTGCAATTCCCTGAGAAGGAAAGTAAGAGGCTTAACATAGTTGCAGGGAGGGGAAGCACATTTATTTAAAATAACACAGCCGTTCACAAAACAAGCAAGTAAACAATAAATCACAAACGCTGGAGAGGAGTACCCAGAGCTGCCACAATATATTATCTAAATGTCCACTTATAAACAACAACAAAAAAATGAGATATGCAAAGAAACAGGAAAGTATGACCCACACACTAGAGAAAGAAAGCAGACAACAGAAAGTGCCTGAGAGAGTGATCAGAGGTCTGATATATTAGAGAAAGATGTCAAATGAACTGTTATAAACATGCTTACAGAATCAAAGAAATCATTATAAAAGAGGTAAATGAAGGTACAATTACAATGTGGCATCAAATAGAGAATTTCAATAAAGAGAAAAGAACCATATGGAAATTCTATAATTGAAAATAAAAACTGGAATTAAAAATCCATGAGAGGGGCTCAAAAGATTTAAACAAGCAGAAGAAAGAATAAGCAAATTTGAAGCTAGATCAACAGACTACCCAGAATGAAGAAAAGAAATGAAGAGAGCTTCAGAGAAATGTGGAACACCACTTAAGTATAAGTGCACTAATATACACATAAGGAAAGAGAAAGGAGCAGAAAAAAAATTCAAATAATAAATAGCTGAAAATTTCCCAAATTTATTGGGCAACAATAATTTACACATCCAGGAAGGTCAATGAAATCCAAGTAGTTTAAACACAGAGATCAACAGACACATGATAATAAAAAGGCTGAAGGTCAAAAAAAAACAAAGAAAAAGCACAGTGCAACGGTGGCTCAAAAGTGGCAGAATTCTCGCCTGCTATGCCGGAGACGGAGACCCGGGTTCAATTCCCAGTGCTTGCCCATGTCAAAAAAAAAAAAAAAGGCTGAAGGTCAAAAACAAGGAGAAACCTTTAAAATAGGTTACTGGAACACAGTTCAACATTTTCTGGTACTTCACTCCAGCCACTCCAATACACCATAAACTAAAAAGGGATATCAATTTAATGGATAAGAATAACCTCTCAACTCTTTGAAATCTCTCAGTCGCTGAAACTTTATTTTGTATCATTTTCCTCTTTCCTGTTTGATCAAGAAGGCTTTCTCAAACCCTTGATGCTGGGTCCCAGCTCACCCCAGGAGTTCTGTCCCATGTGCCAGGGAGAATTACAACCCAGGGAGTCATGACCAACGTAGGTGGGGGAGGGTAGTGAGTTAACCTGCCATCTCAACTTAGAGAGAGAGGCCACATGTGAGTGACAAAAGAGGTTCTCTGGGGGTGACTCTTAGGCCTAATTTTAAGTAGGCTTAGCCTATCCTTTGCAAGAATAAGTTTCATAGGTGCAAACCCCAATATCGAGGGCTCTGCCTATTGACTTGTTGTCCCCCAATGCTTGCGAGAATATGAGGAATTCCCCAGATGGGGAAGCCGAATATGTCTTCCTTTCTCCACATTTCCCCAAGTGGACTTTGCAAATACTTCTTTATTCACTGCCCAAATTACTCTTGGATATATTGGGGTATCACACTAACCTGGAAAAACCTATCAAATCTCATGCCCTATTCAAGATTCCATGTTCTTATGGTGTTCAACTTAACTAACAATACAGGTTAAATTAGGTAACGCACTACCCAAAATATAAATTTTACACCAAATAAATATCTCTCTCTCCCTTTGGTCTCATACAGAAGTTGAAGTTTGAAAATATGGACAATATCATCCTTTACCCTGTATTCTGATCTACCTTAGTCCTATCCAGATCAGCTTCATTCATATCTCTAGTCAAAGTATGATCCCTTTTTCAATTTTTTAAGCAGTTCCTTTATGGGACAGTGTAGACTTTCATAGCTTCTGAGTCTCAGGCATCACATAAATGCCTGAAGTTTCTGGGAATGACCAAGTTATATACAAACAGCTCAGTATCTCAGAATTTAGAAATAATACTTTCAACTCCAGAATATATGTGATTTCTCTAAGAGTTTACAATATAGGCCCTTTACAATAGGCCCCAACCTGATAATCCATCCTCTTGAATTTAGTTCACCAAGTTTTCATATTATAGATAGTCTGTATGATTGAGGCATGATAGTATTTGTTATTTTGTTCCTGACTTTTCATTCAACATACAATCAGTCCTTAAGGTTCATCTAGTTGTATGCCTCACAACTTCATTCCTTCCTGAAGCTGTTCAGTAGTCCATTGTATGTATACCCCATAGTTCCCCCTCCCATTCCTCAGTCTTGTACCCTTAAGCCACCCCCATTCATTGTGAATCCCTAACACTGCCACCATAAACACCAGTGTGTAAATGTCCATTAGTGTCCCTACATTCAGTTTCTACCGGTATATAGGGAGCAATGGGTTTCAGGATCATCTGGCAACTCCATCCCTAGTGTCCTATGGAAACACCACACTCCCAAGGGGCTGCACTTCTCACTTTCCCTACCAACAGTGAATAGGTACATCTGTTTCTCCACACTGTCTCTAGCACTTTTTTCTCTCTGTTCATTTTTAAACAGGTTCATTCACATATCATATAACCAACCTAAGTAAATAGCTATTTCTTGGCCACCATATTCTACATGAAGACACTTCCTTTTCTTCCACAAAGAATCCATACGCCCCCACCCCCCCAATGCCCCAGCCCGTTGACATTTAGTTTGGACATAATGCCTTTTGTACATTCAGTGAAAACATACTACAACATATTACAATGTTACTCTTGATAGGTCCTACCTTGCATTGATGGTACGTTGCCCATATACCATCCATATTCAACATCTTGCAATGCTGACATTCAATTGTTCTCCCTCATGCAAAAAAGTTTTTTTATTTGTATAGTTGATCACCATCATTTTCCACTCTAGGTATTCTAAATTATACCATCTCAGTCTTAATCCTCAATCTTTCTTTCTGGTTTCATTCATGCCCCAGCCCTTCTTTCTCATCCATACTCATATTCAGCACACTTATATTATTATGCTACAATCAGGTAGTATTGTTGTGCTGGTTTGAGAGGATGTATGTCCCCTAGAAAAGCCATGTTTTAATCAAAATCCCATTTCATAAAGGTAGAATAATCCCTATTCAATACTGTATGTTTGAAACAGCAATCAGATCATCTCCCTGGATGATGTGATTTAATAAAGAGTGGTTGTTAAGCTGGATTAGATGACAGCATGTCTCCACCCATTCGGGTTGGTCTTGATTAGTTTCTGAAGTCCTATAAAAGAGGAAACTTTCTGGAGAAAGATAGAGATTCAGAGAGAGCAGAGCAGAACGACATAGTCACAAGAAGCAGAGTTCACCAGACGGTGACCTTTGGAGGTGAAGAAGGAACATGCCTCCGGGGGAGCTTCATGAAACAGGAAGCCAGAAGAGAAAGCTAGCAGATGACGCTGTGCTCGCCATGTGCCCTTCCAGATGAGAGTGGAACCCTGACCATGTTCACCATGTGCCTTTGCAGATGAGAGAGAAACTCTGACTGTGTTCGCCATGTGCCTTCTCATTTGAGAAAGAAACCCTGAACTTCATCGGCCTTTTTGAACCAAGGTATCCTTCCCTGGATGCCTTTGATTAGACATTTCTATAGACTTGTTTTAATTGGACATTTTCTCAGCCTTAGAACTCTAAACTAGCAATTTATTATAAATTCCCCTTTTTAAAAGCCATTCTGTTTCTGGTATATCGCATTCCGGCAGGTAGCAAACTAGAACAATTCTGTTATTCATTTCTGAATTTTTACAGTCAGTCCTTTTGCACAGTCTGTATTCCTTAAGCACCAAATGCCCACTCTCTACCCTGTTTCTATCTCCTGATAACCTGTGTTCTTAATCTCAACTCTAAAATTTCACTCATTAATGATGATTCATATTACTGAGACTGTACAGTATTTGTCCTTTTGTTTCTGGCTAATTGCACTCAGAACAATGTCCTTAAGTTCATCCACTTTCTTACAAGCTTCATGAATTTATTCTGTCTTACAACTGAGTGATGTTCAGCTGTATGTACCACAGCTTGTTTAGCCACTCATCCATTGATGGACATTTGGGCTGTTTTTGTCTCTTGGCAATCATAAATAATGCTGCTATAAACATTGGTGTGCAAATGTCCTTTCCTGTTCTTGACCTCAGGTCTTCTAAATATATACCTAGAAATGGGATTCCTGGATCATATGGCAGTTCTATAGTTACCTTCTTAAGGAACGGCAAAACTGTCTCCCAGAGTGGTTGTACCATTTTACATTCTTACCAATGGTGGATAAGTGTACCTCTTTCTCCACATCCTCTCCAACAATTGTAGCTTTCCGTTTTCTTATAATGGCCATTCTAGAGGGTGTGAGAAGATATCTCACTGTGGTTTTGATTTGCATTTCCTAAAAGCCAGTGAAGACGAGCATCTTTCCATGTGCCTTTTAGCCATTTATATTTCCTCTTCTGAAAAGTGTCTGTACAAGTCTTTTGCCCATTTTTAAATTGGGTACTTTATCTTTTGTTGTTGAGTTGAAGAATCTCTTAATATATTCTGTATACTAAACCCTTATCTCATATGTGGTTTCCAAATATTGTCTCCCATTGCGTAGGCTGCCCTTTTACTTTCTTGACAAAGTTCTTTGATGCAGAGAATTGTTTAATTTTGAGGAGACCACATTTATCTATTTCTTTTTCCATTTCTCATGGTTTGGGTGTAAGGTCTGGGAAACCACCTCCTATTTCAAAATTTAAGATATAGTTTCCTACATTGTTTTCTAACAGTTTTATGCTCTTAGCTTAGTTTAGGTCTTTGATCTACTTTGAGTTAATTTTGGTATACAGCATGAGATATGGATCCGTTTTCATTCTTTTGCGTATGGATATCCAGTTCTCAAGACACCATTTATTGAATAAGCTGTTCTGTCCCAGGTGGGTTGGCTTGACCGCCTCATCAAAGATCAATTGTCCATATATGAGAGTATCTCACACAAGTGAGATATCCTCTCACCCCCACTAGAATGGCCATTATAAAAAAACAGAAAATGAGAAGTGCTGGAGAGGATGTGGAAAAGACGCACACTTATCCACTGTTGGTGGGAATGTAAAATGGTATAATCCCTCTGGAAGGCAGATTGGTGGTTGCTCAGGAAGTAAAGTATAGAATTATCATATGATCCAGAAATCACATTACTAGGTATATATTCAGAAGAGCAGAAGGTAAAGACACAAACAGGCATTTGCATATCAATGTTTACTGCAGCATTATTTACAATTCCCAAGAAATGGAAATAGCCCAAGTGTTCGTCAATGGATGAGTAGCTAAATAAGCTGTGGTATATATATATATATATATACACACACACACACACACACAATGTAATATCACA
Source organism: Tamandua tetradactyla (assembly GCF_023851605.1). Lineage (NCBI taxonomy): Eukaryota > Metazoa > Chordata > Mammalia > Pilosa > Myrmecophagidae > Tamandua > Tamandua tetradactyla. The sequence continues at coordinate 118,033,048 of NC_135353.1, forward strand.
CAGCTGTGAGACAGAATTAACGTCATGAAGCATGTAACAACCTGGATGAAACTTGAAGACATTATGCTGAATGAAATTAGCCAAAAACAAAAAGACAAATACTTTATGGTATCACTAATATGAACTAAGATTAAGGAGTGAATTTTTTTTTTTTTTTTTTTTATTTTTTTTTATTTTTTATTTTTTATTTTTTATTAATTAAAAAAAGAATTAACAAAACAATTAGAAATCATTCCAATCTACATGTACAATCAGTAATTCTTAATAACATCACATAGTTGCATATTCATCATTTCTTAGTACATTTGCATCGATTTAGAAAAAGAAATAAAAAGACAACAGAATAAGAATTAAAACAATAATAGAAAGAAAAAAAAACAAAAAAAACAAAAACAAAAAACCTATACCTCACATGCAGCTTCATTCAGTGTTTTAACATAATTGCATTACAATTGGGTAGTATTGTGCTGTCCATTTCTGAGTTTTTATATCCAGTCCCGTTGTACAGTCTGTATCCCTTCATCTCCAATTATCCCTTCTCTTTTTTTTTTTTTTTTTTTTTAATTAACGGAAAAAAAGAAATTAACCCAACATTTAGAGATCATACCATTCTACACATGCAATCATTAATTCTTAACATCATCACATAGATGCATGATCATCATTTCTTAGTACATTTGCATTGGTTTAGAAGAACTAGCAACATAACCGAAAAAGATATAGAATGTTAATATAGAGAAAAAAATAAAAGTAATAATAGTAAAATCAAAACAAAACAAAACAAAACAAAACAAAAACCTATAGCTCAGATGCAGCTTCATTCAGTGTTTTAACATGATTACTTTACAATTAGGTATTATTGTGCTGTCCATTTTTGAGTTTTTGTATCTAGTCCTGTTGCACAGTCTGTATCCCTTCAGCTTCAATTACCCATTGTCTTACCCTGTTTCTAACTCCTGCTGAACTCTGTTACCAAAGACATATTTCAAGTTTATTCTCGAATGTCCGTTCACATCAGTGGGACCATACAGTATTTGTCCTTTAGTTTTTGGCTGGATTCACTCAGCATAATATTCTCTAGGTCCATCCATGTTATTACATGGTTCATAAGTTTATCTTGTCTTAAAGCTGCATAATATTCCATCGTATGTATATACCACAGTTTGTTTAGCCACTCTTCTGTTGATGGAGATTTTGGCTGTTTCCATCTCTTTGCAATTGTAAATAATGCTGCTATAAACATTGGTGTGCAAATGTCCGTTTGTGTCTTTGCCCTTAAGTCCTTTGAGTAGATACCTAGCAATGGTATTGCTGGGTCGTATGGCAATTCTATATTCAGCTTTTTGAGGAACCGCCAAACTGCCTTCCACAGTGGTTGCACCCTTTGACATTCCCACCAACAGTGGATAAGTGTGCCTCTTTCTCCGCATCCTCTCCAGCACTTGTCATTTTCTGTTTTGTTGATAATGGCCATTCTGGTGGGTGTGAGATGATATCTCATTGTGGTTTTGATTTGCATTTCTCTAATGGCCAGGGACATTGAGCATCTCTTCATGTGCCTCTTGGCCATCCGTATTTCCTCTTCTGAGAGGTGTCTGTTCAAGTCTTTTTCCCATTTTGTAATTGGGTTGGCTGTCTTTTTGTTGTTGAGATGAACAATCTCTTTATAAATTCTGGATACTAGACCTTTATCTGATATATCATTTCCAAATATTGTCTCCCATTGTGAAGGCTGTCTTTCTACTTTCTTGATGAAGTTCTTTGATGCACAAAAGTGTTTAATTTTGAGGAGTTCCCATTTATTTATTTCCTTCTTCAGTGCTCTTGCTTTAGGTTTAAGGTCCATAAAACCACCTCCAGTTGTAAGATCCATAAGATATCTCCCAACATTTTCCTCTAACTGTTTTATGGTCTTAGACCTAATGTTTAGATCTTTGATCCATTTTGAGTTAACTTTTGTATAGGGTGTGAGAGATGGGTCTTCTTTCATTCTTTTGCATATGGATATCCAGTTCTCTAGGCACCATTTATTGAAGAGACTGCTCTGTCCCAGGTGAGTTGGCTTGACTGCCTTATCAAAGATCAAATGTCCATAGATGAGAGGGTCTATATCTGAGCACTCTATTCGATTCCATTGGTCGATATATCTATCTTTATGCCAATACCATGCTGTTTTGACCACTGTGGCTTCATAATATGCCTTAAAGTCAGGCAGCGCGAGACCTCCAGCTTCGTTTTTTTTCCTCAAGATGTTTTTAGCAATTCGGGGCACCCTGCCCTTCCAGATAAATTTGCTTATTGGTTTTTCTATTTCTGAAAAATAAGTTGTTGGGATTTTGATTGGTATTGCATTGAATCTGTAAATCAATTTAGGTAGGATTGACATCTTAACTATATTTAGTCTTCCAATCCATGAACACGGTATGCCCTTCCATCTATTTAGGTCTTCTGTGATTTCTTTTAGCAGTTTTTTGTAGTTTTCTTTATATAGGTTTTTTGTCTCTTTAGTTAAATTTATTCCTAGGTATTTTATTCTTTTAGTTGCAATTGTAAATGGGATTCGTTTCTTGATTTCCCCCTCAGCTTGTTCATTACTAGTGTATAGAAATGCTACAGATTTTTGAATGTTGATCTTGTAACCTGCTACTTTGCTGTACTCATTTATTAGCTCTAGTAGTTTTGTTGTGGATTTTTCCGGGTTTTCGACGTATAGTATCATATCGTCTGCAAACAGTGATAGTTTTACTTCTTCCTTTCCAATTTTGATGCCTTGTATTTCTTTTTCTTGTCTAATTGCTCTGGCTAGAACCTCCAACACAATGTTGAATAATAGTGGTGATAGTGGACATCCTTGTCTTGTTCCTGATCTTAGGGGGAAAGTTTTCAATTTTTCCCCATTGAGGATGATATTAGCTGTGGGTTTTTCATATATTCCCTCTATCATTTTAAGGAAGTTCCCTTGTATTCCTATCTTTTGAAGTGTTTTCAACAGGAAAGGATGTTGAATCTTGTCGAATGCCTTCTCTGCATCAATTGAGATGATCATGTGATTTTTCTGCTTTGATTTGTTGATATGGTGTATTACATTAATTGATTTTCTTATGTTGAACCATCCTTGCATACCTGGGATGAATCCTACTTGGTCATGATGTATAATTCTTTTAATGTGTTGTTGGATACGATTTGCTAGAATTTTATTGAGGATTTTTGCATCTGTATTCATTAGAGAGATTGGTCTGTAGTTTTCTTTTTTTGTAATATCTTTGCCTGGTTTTGGTATGAGGGTGATGTTGGCTTCATAGAATGAGTTAGGTAGTTTTCCCTCCACTTCGATTTTTTTGAAGAGTTTGAAGAGAATTGGTACTAATTCTTTCTGGAACGTTTGGTAGAATTCACATGTGAAGCCATCTGGTCCTGGACTTTTCTTTTTAGGAAGCTTTTGAATGACTAATTCAATTTCTTTACTTGTGATTGGTTTGTTGAGGTCATCTATGTCTTCTTGAGTCAAAGTTGGTTGTTCATGTCTTTCCAGGAACCCGTCCATTTCCTCTAAGTTGTTGTATTTATTAGCGTAAAGTTGTTCATAGTATCCTGTTATTACCTCCTTTATTTCTGTGAGGTCAGTAGTTATGTCTCCTCTTCCATTTCTGATCTTATTTATTTGCATCCTCTCTCTTCTTCTTTTTGTCAATCTTGCTAAGGGCCCATCAATCTTATTGATTTTCTCATAGAACCAACTTCTGGCCTTATTGATTTTCTCTATTGTTTTCATGTTTTCAATTTCATTTATTTGTGCTCTAATCTTTGTTATTTCTTTCCTTTTGCTTGCTTTGGGGTTAGCTTGCTGTTCTTTCTCCAGTTCTTCCAAATGGATAGTTAATTCCTGAATTTTTGCCTTTTCTTCTTTTCTGATATAGGCATTTAGAGCAATAAATTTCCCTCTTAGCACTGCCTTTGCTGCGTCCCATAAGTTTTGATATGTTGTGTTTTCATTTTCATTCGCCTCGAGGTATTTGCTAATTTCTCTTGCAATTTCTTCTTTGACCCAGTCGTTGTTTAGGAGTGTGTTGTTGAGCCTCCACGTATTTGTGAATTTTCTGGCACTCTGCCTATTATTGATTTCCAACATCATTCCTTTATGGTCCGAGAAAGTGTTGTGTAAGATTTCAATCTTTTTAAATTTGTTGAGACTTGCTTTGTGACCCAGCATATGGTCTATCTTTGAGAATGATCCATGAGCACTTGAGAAAAAGGTGTATCCTGCTGTTGTGGGATGTAATGTCCTATAAATGTCTATTAAGTCTAGTTCATTTATAGTAATATTCAGATTCTCTATTTCTTTGTTGATCCTCTGTCTAGATGTTCTGTCCCTTGATGAGAGTGGTGAGTTGAAGTCTCCAACTATTATGGTATATGAGTCTATTTCCCTTTTCAGTGTTTGCAGTATATTCCTCACGTATTTTGGGGCATTCTGATTTGGTGCGTAAATATTTATGATTGTTATGTCTTCTTGTTTAATTGTTCCTTTTATTAGTATATAGTGTCCTTCTTTGTCTCTTTTAACTGTTTTACATTTGAAGTCTAATTTGTTGGATATTAGTATAGCCACTCCTGCTCTTTTCTGGTTGTTATTTGCATGAAATATCTTTTCCCAACCTTTCACTTTCAACCTATATTTATCTTTGGGTCTAAGATGTGTTTCCTGTAGACAGCATATCGAAGGATCCTGTTTTTTAATCCATTCTGCCAATCTATGTCTTTTGATTGGGGAATTCAGTCCATTGACATTTAGTGTTATTACTGTTTGGATAATATTTTCCTCTACCATTTTGCCTTTTGTATTATATATATCATATCTGATTTTCCTTCTTTCTACACTCTTTTCCATATCTCTCTCTTCTGTCTTTTTGTATCTGACTCTAGTGCTCCCTTTAGTATTTCTTGCAGAGCTGGTCTCTTGGTCACAAATTCTTTCAGTGACTTTTTGTCTGAGAATGTTTTAATTTCTCCCTCATTTTTGAAGGATAATTTTGCTGGATATAGGAGTCTTGGTTGGCAGTTTTTCTCTTTTAGTATTTTAAATATATCATCCCACTGTCTTCTAGCTTCCATGGTTTCTGCTGAGAAATCTACACAAAGTCTTATTGGGTTTCCCTTGTATGTAATGGATTGTTTTTCTCTTGCTGCTTTCAAGATCTTCTCTTTCTCTTTGACCTCTGACATTCTAACTAGTAAGTGTCTTGGAGAACGCCTATTTGGGTCTAATCTCTTTGGGGTGCGCTGCACTTCTTGGATCTGTAATTTTAGGTCTTTCATAAGAGTTGGGAAATTTTCAGTGAAAATTTCTTCCATTAGTTTTTCTCCTCCTTTTCCCTTCTCTTCTCCTTCTGGGACACCCACAACACGTATATTTGTGCGGTTCATATTGTCCTTGAGTTCCCTGATACCCTGTTCAAATTTCTCCATTCTTTTCCCTATAGTTTCTGTTTCTTTTTGGAATTCAGATGTTCCATCCTCCAAATCACTAATTCTATCTTCTGTCTCTTTAAATCTATCATTGTAACTATCCATTATTTTTTCTATGTTTGCTACTTTATCCTTCACTTCCATAAGTTCTGCGATTTGTTTTTTCAGTTTTTCTATTTCTTCTTTATGTTCAGCCCATGTCCTCTTCATGTCCTCCCTCAATTTATCGATTTCATTTTTGAAGAGGTTTTCCATTTCTGTTCGTATATTCAGGATTAGTTGTCTCAGCTCTTGTGTCTCATTTGAGCTATTGGTTTGTTCCTTTGACTGAGCCATATTCTCAATCTTTTGAGCGTGGACAGTTATCTTCTGCTGCTGGCGTCTGGGCATTTATTCAGATTTTTCTTGGTGTTGGACCCAGCAAGGTTGTAATATTTTTCTGTGAAATCTCTGGGTTCTGTTTTTCTTATCCTGCCCAGTAGGTGGCGCTCGTGGCACACGTTTGTCTGCGGGTCCCACCAGTAAAAGGTGCTGTGGGACCTTAAACTTTGGAAAACTCTCGCCGTCCTGGGGGTTCGCTAGCCGAAGCGGCTTGAGCCGGCCCTCGGTCCGAACGCAGGGAGGGTTGCTGGTCGCCGCAGCCCGGGAAAGAGCCCGTCCGAATTTCCTAGTCGGCCCTGGGCAACAAGCGTGGCGGGAGGGCGCCAGCGGCAGCGGCCCGCCCGAGAGAGTGCACGTTCCCCGGGAGTCACGGGTTTGGAAGGGGCCTCCCCCACCCGTCACCGTTCTCCGCGGCCTGGGGGTTTCCGATCCAATTCTCTCAGTTGGTCCGGGGGCTGCGCGTGGTGTGGGCGCCAGCCGTCTTTGTTTCAGGGGACCGCCTCTCCAATTCTCCCAGCCGGCCCGGGAAGGGGGAAGGGAGTAACTCCGGCCGCTTGCCACCCCGCTAAGGAGTGAATTTTGAGAGTTAAAGTTAAGAACACAGTTATCAGGAGACAGAAGTAGGGTAGGGATTGGGCATTTGGTGCTGAAGGAATACAGATTGCATAACAAGACTGATTGTAAAAATTCAAAAATGGATAGCACAACACTACTTGATGGTAGCACAGTAATATAAATACACTAAATGAAGCTGGATGTGAATATGGTTGAGGGAGAAGGGCTGGGGACATGTATGAAACCAGAAGGAAAGACAGAGGATAAAGACTGAGATGGAATAATTTAGGAAGGCCTAGAGTGGACAACGGTGGTAATTAAATGTACAAATATAAAAACATTTTTGCCTGAGGGTGAACTAATGAATATCAACCCTGCAAGGTGTCGAAAATGGATGGTATACAGGAAAAAGTATAGTCAATGCAAGTTAGTGCCTGTAGTCAAGAGTAACATTGTAAAATGCTTCCACTGAATGTAATAAAGGCATTATGTGAAAACTAAATATTAACAAGTGGGGGTGGGTGGTGGGGAGGGGTATGGATTCTTTGTGGAAGAAAAAGAAATGTCTTCATGTACGTTATGGTGGTGAAGGCATGTCTATTTACTTTGGCTAGATTGTATGATGTGAATAAAACTGTTTAAAAATGAACAAAGAGAAATAAGTGCTACAGAAGATGTGGAAGAAGAGATGTACCTGTTCGGTGTTGGTAGGGAAGCTGAGAGCTACAGCCCCTTTGGAGGGTAGTGTCATGGTTCCACAGGAGACTAGGGGTGGGGTTTCCATATGATTCTACAACTGGGTTGCTAGCTGTATATAACTTGAAGAACTGAGAAGGAGACAGGAACAGATATTTGCACAATGGTGTTCATGGTGGCAGTATTCAAGATATCCAATGGATGCAGGTAGCCTAAGGGTACAAAGAGTGAGGGAAGGAAGGGGGAACTGTGGTGTATAAATACAATGGACTACTGAGAGGCCACAAGAAGGAAAGAAGTTGTAAGGCACGAAACTAGGTGAATGTACCTTAACGACTCAGAGTTAGAGCACTGAAGCTATGAAAGCCAGCAATTCCCCATACAGCAACTGTTTAAAAAGTTGAAAGAGTAATCAACTTTGACTAGAGAAATAAATGAAGCTGATCTGCATAAGACTAAGGTAAATCAGGATACAGGGTAAAAGATGATATGTTCCATATTTTAAAACTACAACTTCTGTATAAGACCAGAGGGAGAGATATTTATTTGGTGCAACATTTATATTTTGGGTTGTGTATTATCTAATTTAACTTGTATGGTCACTTTATTTGAATGCCATAACTACATGGAATCTTGAATAGGGCTTGAGATCTTTTTGGTTTGTCCAGGTTAGCGTGATGCCCCAATATATCCCAGAGTAATCTGGGTAGGGAGTAAAAAAGTATTTGCAAAGTTCACTTTAGGGACTGGGGAGAAAGGAGAAAATATTAAACTTCCCCATCTGGGGAATTCCTGATATCCCCCCCCCCAAGCAGTGGGGACAACCAATTCAATAGGCTAAGCCCTCAATATTGGGATTTGTACGTATGAAACTGTTGTTAGTTAGATTCAGTTGTCAACTTGGCCAGGTGAGCATACCTAGTTTTGTTGCTGCAGACATAAGCCAATGGTACGTGAACCTCATCTGTTGCCAATTACATCTGCAGTCAGCTAGGAGGCGTGTCTGCTGCAATGAGTGACGTTTGACTTAATTGGCTGGTGCTTAAATGAGAGAGCTCAACGTAGCACCGCTAAGCAGCTCGGCATTCCTCATCTCAGCACCAGCAGCTCAGCCCAGGCCTTTGGAGATGCAGAAAGAAGTCACCCCGGGGAAAGTTGTTGGAACCCAGGGGCCTGGAGAGAAGACCAGCAGAGACTATCTTGTGCCTTCCACGTAAGAAAGAACCTCAGTGGAAAGTTAGCTGCCTTTCCTCTGAAGAACCAACAAAATAAATCCCCTTTTATTAAAAGCCAATCCGTCTCTGGTGTGTTGCATTCCGGCAGCTAGCAAACCAGAACAGAAACTTATTCTTCCAAAGGAGAAACTAAGCCCACTTATATCTATGCTTAAGAGTAACCCCCAGAGAACCTCTTTTGTTACTCATATGTTGCCTCTCTCTAAGCAAACTTGGCAGGTGAACTCACTGTCTTTCCCCCTATGTGGGACATGACTCCCAGGGGTGTAAATCTCCCTGGCAACATGGGACAGGACTCCCGAGGTGAGCCAAGACTCGGCATCAAAGGATTGAAAAAGCCTTCTTGACCAAAATGGGAAAGAGAGAAATGAGACAAAATAAAGTTTCAGTGGCTGAGAAATTTCAAATACAGTCAAGAGGCTATCCTGGAGATTGTTCTTATGCATTATATAGAAATCCTTTTTTAGTTTATGGTGTAATTGGAGTGGCTGGAGGGAAATACCTGAAACTGTTGAGCTGTGTTCCAGTAGCCTTGATTCTTGAAGACAACTGTATAACTATATCACTTCTTCAACATAACTGTGTGATTGTGAAAACCTTGTGTCTGATGCTCCTTTTCTCCAGGGCATGGACAAATGAGTAAAAACATATGGGTAAAAAAATAAGTAAATGATAGGGGGATAAGGGGTAAAATAAATCGGGTAGATTGAAATATGGGATTCTTTTTTCTTTTAATTCCTTTTCCTGGAGTGATGCAAATATTCTAAAAATGATCATGATGATGAATACACAATTATGTGATGATATCATGAGCCACGGATTGTATACCATGTATAGACTGTACATGTGTGAAGAATTTCCAATATAAACATTTTTTAAAAAGTAATGGTAGAGGGAGTGTGAGGGTAGTTCAGTGGTAGAATCCCCACCTTCCCTGCAGGAAACCCGTTTTTGATTCCCGGCCTATGCACTTCCCCAAAAATAAACAACATGCAAACAAAGAAACAAAAAATCAAACAAAAACAAAAATTCAAGAAATGGTGCTGCAATAAGGGGATACTCACATGGAAAAAGAATGAAATGTGATCCCTGCTATATAGTATAGAAAAGAAAAAAAAAGGTAATGGTAGAGTCCCTTGAGGGTCCAAAAGGATAAAATGTATATATATATACACACATACATTATATACATACATTATATATATATACATACATAAAATGCATATATATATAACTATTAAACTTCCCCTCTAGGAAATCCCATGCATCCTCTCAACCATTGGCAACTCCCAAGAAAACAGGCCAAGGTGGATTTTGAAGCTTGCCATTATGAAACTTATTGCTGTAGGGGAGAAGCTAAGATTGTCCATAATGAGGCCTAAGAGTTGCTTCCAGGAAGCCTCTTTTGTTGCTCACATCTAGCTTCTCTCTTTAAGTCAAACTGGAAGGAAAATCATTACCTTCCCCCCTAGGTGAGACATGACATTCAGGGGTGAAAATCTCCCTGACAATGAGGGACATGACTCTAGGGGATGAGACTGGCCCTGGCACTGTGGGATCGACATGCCTTCCAAACCAAAAGGGGGAAATGAAGTGTAATAAAATAAGGCATCAGTGGCCAAGAGAAATCAAATCAAGTGGCTATTCTGGAAACTACTCTTATGCAAGCTTCAGTTAGACAGTGCTGATTTCCATGGTTTGCTAAACCCCAACCTTGAGAACACCTAGGGCTTAAACTGAGACTATAAAGGCTTCATGTATTAGGTTTGCTTTCTTGGAACTTGTAATTCCCAGAGGTTCCTAGGTCAGATAAATCTTGAAACCCAGAGGGACTAGCCTCTCCAAGATTATTGACTAGTTACATCCCCATATCCTATCCTTTACTGTTGACACCCATTCTCAACACGAAAGTCAGAATGGGCATTGCCCAAAGATCCCTATATACTGGGAGAAGGATCAAAGGAGAAGGGGGAAGTATAACTGAGAAAATGGGGTTTACAAATGTGTATGGCTGCTGAATCACCATATTAATATTCCTTCTAGCCTCCAGTGTTTTGGAGCACCTAGAAGGAAAAAACTGAGATGGTAGAATGGTAGCCCTTGACAAATCTGGGGATCTGTTCTATAACTACTTATTGAATTGTGCTTTGAAAGTTATTGCTTTTTTCTTTCTTTGCTTTGTATATATGTTATATTTTACAACAACAACAAAAAAAAAAAGAAAAAAAGGAGAAGCTAAGCCTACAAAGAACCTCTTTTTTTTGCTCAGATGTGGCCTCTCTCCCTAAGCCAACTTGGCAGGTGAACTCACTGTGCTCCCCTCTACATGGGACATGACTCCCAGGAGTGTAAATCTCCCTGGAAATGGAAGACAGAACTCCTGGGATTCTCTGGGACCTGGCATCACGTGATGGACAAAGCCTTCTTGACCAAAAGGGGGAAGAGAGAAATGAAGGGAAAACAAAGTTTCAGTAACTGAGAGATTCCAAACAGAGTTGAGAAGTTACCCTGGAGGTTATTCTTATGCAATATATAGATATTCCTTTTTGATTTTTGGTGTATTGGAGTGGCTGGAGGGAAGAACCTGAAACTGTTGAGCTGTGTGATACAACCTGAAGATGATTGTATCACATATAGCTTTTACAATGTGGTTGTGATTGTGGAAACCTTTTGTCTGATGGCTCCTTTTATCCAGGGAATGGACAGATGAGTAAAAAAACATGGAAAATAAATAAATAAATACATAATAGGGGTGAATAAGGGGTAAAATAAATTGGGTAGATTGAAATAGTGGTGGTCAATGAGAGGGAGGGGGTCAAGGGTATGATATGTATGTTTTCTTTTTATTTCATTTTCTTGAGTGATGCAGAAATTTTAAAAACGATCATGGTGATGAATACACAGCTGTGATGCTAATGTGCACCACTAATTGTACACCATGTATGGACTGCATGTGTGTGAAGATTTCTCAATAAATATATAGTTTTTAAATGTAAATGGCTTAAACTCTCCAGCCAAAAGGGAGAGATTAGCAGAATGGATAAAAAAGCAGGACCCAGTTATATGCTGTTTACAAGAGAATCAAAGACAGAAGTAGGTTGAAAGTGAAAGAATGGAAATATATATATATACCGTGCAAGAAGTAACTAAAAGAGAGTTTGGCTAGCTATACTAGTACAAGATTTTAAAAAAAGACCTTAAGGAAAAAAAACAACTCTTACAAGGGACAGTGTCACTACATACTGAATCAATTCAAAAAGAAAATATAACAATTACAAATATATAGGCACCTAATTACAGAGCACCAAAATATATGTAGCAAATAATGATAGATTTGAAGGAAGAAATAGAGAGTTTTACATTAATAGTAGATTTAAATACATCACTTTCAATAGTGGATATAACATCTAGACAGAAGATAAATAAGGAAATAGAAGACTTGAATGATAATCTAAACCAGCTAGACCTAACAGACATATGTAGAACATTTCACCCAGTAGTAGCACAGTACTGTTCTTCTCGAGGGTACATGGATGATTCTCCAGGATACACCATATGGTCCGTCACAAAACAAATCTCAATAAATTTAAAAATATTGAAATCATACAATGGATATACTCAGAATACAACAATATGAAATTAGAAAATAAAAACAGATGGAGAAATGGAAAGTTCACAAATATGTGGAAATTAAACAACATACTCTTAAACAATCTAAGGGTTAAAGAAGAAATCAGAAGAGAAATTAGGAAATATCTTGAACATAATGAAAATGAAAACTCAACATGCCCAAACTTATGGGATGCAACAAAAGCCAGTGCCAAGAGAGAAATGTATAGCTCTAAATGCTTACATTAAAAAAGAAGAAAGGGCAGGCCACAGCGGCTCAGCAGGCAGAGTTCTCACCTGCCATGCCAGAGACCTGGGTTCGATTCCCAGTGCCTGCCCATGCAAAAAACAAAAAAAAGAAGAAAGATCTCAAAACTGGAGGATATAGAAAAAGCAGAATAAATTAAACCCAAAACGAAAACAAGGAGAAAAATAACAAGAGATTAGAATGAAACAAATGCAATAGATATTAAAAAAAATAAATAAAATCAACAAAACCCAAAGTTACATCTTTGTAAAGATCAATAAAATCAACGTTAGGGCTGGAGGGCATGACCTCTTCCCCCCAGGATGTAAATTACCCCTGGCAAATATGTCAGAAAGCCTCTCTTACCCCAGCTCAGCGTCTCCTTCACCCTCCGTCATCTCCTTCATCCTCCATCAGCTGCCCTCTTGCGATAACCTCCCATTACTCAGCCTCCATTCTCTGGCAAATGCACTCTTGTGTAAACTTCCCTTACTCACTATCTACCCTCCAGCATTTACAACTGTGTGCCTAAGGCAGCATTTAGATGTTAAACTTTACCAGTGGAAAGCTGCCAACTCCTAATTTAGCCCCCTATTTCTGAAAAGTAGCCAACAGAGACCTGCCTAACCCTTGCTCCCCAACTCCCTTACCCTAAGACTTAAAAACTCTATCCCCCGCACCTCGGGGCATCCCATTACTCTCTCTCGCTTGAAACGCTGCCCAGGTGGCTCTGTTTCTCCTTGATAAAGCCTTTGCCTGAACTCTTTGTTCCCGCCTCATTCCTGGTGAGTTTGCTGAGTTTGCCCTTCAATCAACACATCTATAACTAGACTGACAAAAGAAAAGAGAGGACACAAATAACGAAAATCAGAAATGAAAAGAGGGATATTACTACCAACCCCCAGAACTAAAAAAAACTATAAGATGATACTAGAACAACTATATGCCAATAAATTAGATAACCTAGATAAAGTAGACATAATTCATAGAAACACATAAACTATGTACACTGACCCAAAAGGAAATATATGATTGTAAGAAACCAATAACTTGTAAAGAGATTGAATGTGTAACCAATAAACTCCCCAAAAAAGAAAAGCCCCAGACCAGATGGTTTCACAGGCAATTGTACCAAACAAGTCAGGAAGAATTAATATCTATTCTGCTCAAAGTTTTCACAAAAGTTGAAGTGAAAAGAACACTACCTAACTTATTGTATGAGGCCAACATCACCCTCCTATCAAATCCAGATAAGGATAGCATTAGAAAACAGAACTATGGAACAATAGCCCTCATGAATATACAGATCAAAAAATCCTCAACAAAAAACTATCAAACTGAATCCAACAACACATCAAAAGAATTATACGTCATGATCAAGTGGGCTTCATCCCAGGTAAGCAAATGTGGTTCAACAGAAGAAAATAAAAAAGTAGTACAGCACATTAGCTGAACAAAGGGAAAAAACACATGATCATCTCAATTGATACAGAAAAGGCACTTGACAGAATCCGGTATTTCTTCCTGATAAAAACACTTATAAGTTTAGAAGGAAACTTCCTCGACATGATAAAGGGCATCCACAAAAAACTCACAGTTAACAGAGCACTCAATTGTGAAAGATTGACTGCTTTTCCTCTAGATCAAGAACAAGAGAAGGATGTCCATTGTCATTAATGTTACCCAAAACTGTACAGGAAGTTCTTACTAGAACAATTAGACAAGAGAAAGAAATAAAAGGCATCAAAATTGGAACTGAAATTCTCTGTAGTGCATAATCTAATTCAACCTATCTGGATAGCTCATTTGAACAACTGAAACACAGGAAGCACAGAATAAGAAAGAGGTCCTTTAATCCTGTGTAGATTATTGTAATGCCTGGAAACTTCCTAGAGTATATTAACCAGATAATCAAAAAGAATTGGCAAAGTCCCCTGAGGGAGGGGACAAAGACTATGGAACTATTAAATCTTACCATCAGGGAATCCCCTGATACTGTGTCAAACTTTAGGGACACCCAAATCAATAGGCCATGCCCTTGATCAGTGGGTTACTCTTGTGAAGCCAATGTAGGTAGCATAGAAGCTTAGACTACCTAAAGGCATGCCTAAGAGTTACTCCTGGAGGACCTCTGTTGTTGCTCAGATGTGGCCTCTTTCTCTCTAAGCCCAACTCGGCAAGTGAAATCATTGCCCTCCCCCCTACGTGGGACATGACATCCAGGGGTGAAAGACTCCCTCGCATCATGAGGGATGAATCCAGACCTGGCACCGTCGGATCAACAATTCCATCCTGACCAAAAGGGGGAAAAGAAGTGTAATTAATAAAGCATCAGTGGCAGAGAGAGTTCAAATAGAGTTGAGAGGCTACTCAGGAGGTTGCTCTTATGCAAGCTTCAGGTAGACCTTGGTACCTATCATAACCTGCCAACCCCCAATCAGGACCATCTCAGCCAATCCTAAAGAACACCTAGGGCAATATATAAGATTCCACAAGGGTTCCAGGCACTAGAGTAACTTTATAGAAACCTACAACCTCTAGATGGGTCCCTGGTCCAGATAAGTCCTGAAACCTAGCCCAGCCTCTCCAGAGCATCAGATAGTTCCATCTTCCTACCCCATATTAGTGACAGACCCTTCCAACAGCAAAGATTTAGCACTGCCATAGCCCAAACAACCCCAGTGAGAGGTATGAAAAGATCAAAGGTGATGGTGGAATTATACATAGAAGAAAGGACTTAACAAATGAATGGGAATGCTGAATCATTAAATTGATCTCTCTCTTAGTCTCCAGTATTTTAGAGCAGCTAGAAGTAAAAACCTAAAATTGAAACTGTAACCCAAGTCAAAGTCTGAAATATGTTCTACAACTAATTGTGGTGTTGCACTTTGAAACTTATAGCTTTTTTGTATATATGTTATTGTTCACAAATAAAGAAGGGAAAATAAGTCAGTTGTGATGATAAAAAAGTATTTAAGCCCTCTAGACTCCTATATTCTGGTGCAGCTAGAAAGAAAAATATGAGAGGATCATATAGTGGTCCATGCCAAACTCTGGGATCTATCCTGTAACCACTTTTTGAAGAGTGCTTTGAAAACTATTGCTTTTTTATTTCTTTGCCTTGTATATATGTTATACTATACAATAAAAAAAAGGTAAAAGAGATAAGAAAAAAAAAGGACTCCAAATTGGAAAGGAAGAAGCTAAACTTTCCCTCTTTGCAGATGGCATGATCCTATATACAGAAAATCCATAGAAATCCACAGCAAAGTTACTGGAACTAAAAATGTATTCAGCAGTGCAGGTACAAGATCAACACAAAAAATCAACAGTGTTTCTATATACTAGTAATGAACAATCTGAAGAAGAAATCAAGAAAAAAGTAACATTTACAATAGCAACAAAAAGAATCAAATATGTAAAGCCCTGTACACAGAAAACTACCACAGATATTGCTTAAAGAAATCAATCGAGACTCGAATAAATGGAAGGACATTTTCTGTTCATGGATTGGAAGACTAAATATTGCCAAGATGTCAGTTCAACCCAAAGTGATTCACAGATTCAATGCAATCCGAATCAAAACCGGAACAGCCTTCTATGCAGAAAAGGAACAGCCAATCATCATATTTGTATGGAAGGAGAAGGGGTCCTGAAAAATGAAAATCATCTTGAAAGAGAAGAATGAATTTGGAGGACTCACACTTCTGGATCTTAAAGTTATTACAAAGCCATCGTAATCAGAACAGCCTGTTACTGTTACACAGAGAGACAAATAGATCAATGGAATAGAATTGAGTGTTCAGCAATCAACCCTCATGTTTGTGGCAAACTGATTTTTGACAAGGGTATTAGTCAAGTTAATGTGGAAAGAATAGTCCCTTCAAAATATGGTGTAGGGAAAATGGTGTCCATGTGCAAAAACAGTGAAGGTTGATCCATACCTGACACTACATACAAAAATGAACTCACAATGGGACACAGACCTAAATATAATAGCAAGAAATATCAAATTCCTAAAGTAAAACATTGGGAAGCATCTTCAGGATCTTGTGTTAGGCAATGGTTTCTGAGGCATTATACTAAAGCACCATCAACAAAAGAAAAAATAGATAAATAGGACCTCATCAAAATTAAAACTTTTGTGCATGAAAGGACTGTATCATGAAAGTAAAAAAGGCACCCTATTTAACAGGAGAAAAGATTTGGGAACTTCATTTCTGATAAGAGTTTACTATCTAGAATACATAAATTGTACAACTCACAAAGACAAACAACCCATTTTAAAAATGGGCAAAAGGTTTGAACAGACATTTCTCCAAAGAAGATATACAAATGGCATAAAAGCACACGAAAATATGCTCAACATCATTAGCTATTAAGGAAATGCAAATCAAAAACATAATGAGATACCATTTCAAACCCACTAGAATTGCAACTATAAAAAGAAACAAAGAAAATATCAAGTATGGGAGAGCATGAGGAGAAAGAAGAATTCTTCATTGTTTAGAATGTAAAATGGTGCAGGGAAGGCAGTTTGGCAGTTCCTCAGGAAGTTAAGCCATACAGCCTGGCAATCCCCTTTTGAGGTATATACACAAAATATTTGAAAGCAAGGACTCAAACAGATATTTGTAGAGCAATGTTCACAGTGGTTTTATTCACAATTGCCAAAAGATAGAAGCAACCCACATATCCATCCAAAGACGAATGGATACATAAAATGTAGGATATATACACACCATGAAAAGGAATTAATAAATGTGAAAACATGAATGAACCTTGCTAACATTATGCTGAGTGAAATAAGCCAAACACCAAAGGACAAATATTGCATGACCTCACTCATGTGAAATAATTCAGATAATCAAACTCACAGATTATCTGGGTTGGCCATAAAGTTTGGTAATGAATGGTGATGATGGTAGTACAACATTGTGAATGTGTTCACCAGCACTGAAATATATATTTGAATGTTGTTAAACAGAGAAATTTTAAGTTGTATATATGTTACTAGAATAAAAGGACATGGGACTGTACAACACACTGAACTCTAGTGCATACAATGAACTACACTTACTAACACAATTATAAAAATGTTCTTTCATGAATTGTAACAAATGCATTATACTAAGGCAACATGTTAATAACAGGGTGGTATATGGGAACTTTATTTTACGCATACTTCTTCTGTACGCTTACAACTTCTCTAAAAAAAACAAAATAAAACAAAAAATAATAGTTGGAACTTCAATACCCTACTTTCAAAAGTGAACAGAACAACTATATAGATGATTGAGAAGGAAATAAGAGTACTTGACAATCACTACAAAGTAACTACATCAACAGACATCTATATACAGTCCGCTCAAGAGTAAGTGAATATACATTCTTCTCAAACACATATGGAACATTCTCCAGGACAGACAATATGTTAGGCCATAAAAGTAACCTCAGCAAATTTAAAAGATAGAAATAATACAGTGTATGTTCTCTGATCACAATGGAACAAAATCAGAAATGAATGACAGTAAAAAATTTGGAAAACTTAAAAATATGTGGAAATGAACTCTTAGATAACCAATGGGTAAAAGAAGAAATCAAAAGGGAAATCAGAAAATACTTTGAAATGAATGAATATGAAAACAAAACATACCAAAACTTATGCGATGCAGGAAAAGCAGCACTTATAGCTAAATTTATAGGTGTAAATACCTACACTGAGAAAGAAAACACCTCAAATCAATAACTTAACTTTACATCTTAAGACACTGGAAAAAGAAGGGCAAGCTAAACCTAAAAAAAACAAAAAACAAACAAACAAACAAAAAACCCCGAGAAAAGTAAATAATATAGATTAGTGAGGAAATTGATGAAATAGAGAATAGGAAACAATAAACAAAATCACCAAAACCAAAAGCAGATTCTGTGAAAAGATCAGCAAACTGACAAACCTTTAGCTAGATTTACCAAATAAATTAATAAATAAATAGAAGACTCAAATTACTAGAATCAGAAATGAAAGAGATCAGGAACCCAGAATAGACAAAACAATCTTGAAAAGGAACAAAGAGGACTCATACTTCCTGGATGCAAAACTTACTACAAAGTAAAGCTAATCAATACAATGTAGTACTAGCAGAAGGACAGATATATAGGTTGATGGAATAATATTGAGAATTCAGAAATAAACCAAGAGATATAGGGTCAGCTGATTATTGAGAAGCATGCCAAAATCATCAAATGGGGAGGGGGGTGGACGGGATAGACTTTTCAACATGTGGTGCAACTGGATAGCCACATGCAAAAGAATGAAATTGGATTTTTACTCTATACCATATACAAAAATGAACTCAAAATGGAACAAAGACCAACATTTTAAACCTCTTAGAAGGAAATGTAAGTCTTCATAACCTTCTGCTAGGTAATAATTTCTAGTATGTTACAATGCAAAAAGGACAAACAAGAAATGAAAAAAATAAACTGTGCTTCATCAAAATTAAAAACTTTTTGTTATACAATACACCATTAAGAATGCAAAAAAAAAAAAAAAACACAAACACAGATTCAGGGAAAATATTTGCAAATTATATATATCTTTTAAGAGACTTGTATCCAGAATGTATAAAGAACTCTAACAACTCAGTAATAAAATAACAAATACACTAATTTTAAAAGTGGGTAAAGAATCTGAATAGACATTTCTACAAAGATATACAAATGACATGACAAGATTCTTGACACTGTTTGTCTTCAGTGAAATGCAAATAAAAACCACGTCATATTACTTCACACCCATTAGAGTGGCTAGAATAAAGAAGTTAGATAATAGCAAGTTTTGGCAAGGACTTGAAAGAGACAAACCTTGTGGTAGCTTGGACCTATGTACCCCTGAAAAATATGTTCTTAAACTTAATCCAGTCCTGTAGAAGTGAACCATTGACAGAAGGAGAGAAAGCCACTAAAGCAAGAAGATGAAATCAACGAAACCCAAAAGAGAAGGAAAAGACCAGCAGATGACAACATGTGCCTTGCCACGCGATTTAGAGGAGCCAGTGATCACCATTAGTTGGTCTTTGAGAAGAAAACATCGCCATGGTGATGTCTTCACTTGCACATTTTTCTGGCTGTAAAACTGTGAACAAATAAATATCCAGTTTTTAACCCAACCACTTTATGGTATTTGGTTTGACCAATCTAGGAAACGAAAACAGATTTTGGTAACAGGAGAGAAGGGTGCCGCTATTGCAAATATCAACAATGTGGAGATTGTTTTGGAATTGCATAATAGGTAGAGGCTGGAAGAATTGTGAAGGGCTTGATAGAAAAACCCTAGATTGCTTTGAAGAGAGTGTTATTAGAAACATGGATGTTAAAGACCCTTCCAATGAGACCTTACATGAAAATGATGGCAGTGTTACTGGAAATAGGATGAAAGGCAAGCCTCATTTTTTTTTTTTTTTGGACATGGGAAGGCACCAGGAATTGAACCCAGGTCTCTGGCATGGCAGGCGAGAACTCTGCCACTGCATCACCACTGCCCACCCAGCGAGTCTCATTTTAAAATGGCAAAGAACTTGAGGAAATTGAGTTCTGATGTCGGATGGAGCGCAGAACTTCAAAGTGATGAACTTGGACATTTGGCTGAGGAGATTTCCAAGTTAAATGCAGAAAGTACAGGCTGGATTCTTCTTGCAGCTTATGGTAAAATGCGAGAGGAAAGGGATAAGCTGAGAAGTGAACTCCTGGGTACAAAGAGACCAGAAACTGATGGTTTGGAAAATTCTGAGCTGTGAGAAAGTGAGTCCCTAGAGAAGAGTATTTAACTGAACATGCAGCCATCAACAATTTTCATGCCTCTCAGGATTGCATGTGAAATTATGGAGGAAGAATTTATGAAAAATTCTTTTGTCCAATGGTTTGTACCCCTGTGTACCACATGCAAAACAGACAAAGTTTTTGTGAGATCTGTATGAATGGAACTACTGCCAGCCTGGCTGAAAAGAGAAAGATTGAAGGTAAAAGTCACTTGAAGGGAAGAATGATGGAATATGAGGTCTGGACCAAAGACATATACTCAGGCCAAGACTGTGGACCCATAATGTGTATGGAAAGGGTGAGTCTGCCCTGGCACTTGGAGAGGGCAGACTCTCTGTCCCACTGTTCAGGAAGAATGCTACCTATATTAGTCTGCTAATGCTGCTGGAAAGCAATATACCAGAAATGGAACAGCTAATTATCCCCTTATTATTATTAAATTAATATTAATTATTATTAAAAAGGGAATTTAATAAGTTACAAGTTTTAGTTCTAACATCAAGAAAATGTCCAAACTAAGGCAGCAACAAGAGGTTACCTTCACTCAAGAAAGGCTGATGCCATTCGGAATAACTCTATCAGCTGGAAAGGCACATGGCTGGCATCTGCAGGTCCCTTGCTCCTGGGATCTGTTGCTTTCACAGCCTCTCTCTACTTCCTGTGAGGTTTCCTCACTTGGCACCTGTGGGCTTTTATAACTCCTCTGGGATACAACTCTGAGTTCTGGCTTGCTTAGCATCTCATGGGAATGTACATGGCAACATCTGCTGGGCCCTGCATCTCCAAATGTCTGGATCTCACGTTGGCTCTGTCGACTCTGTCACTTCTGCTCTCCAAGCGTCTGCATCTGCTCTGAGCTTTCTCCAAAATGTTTCCTCTTTTAAAGGATTCCAGTAAACTAATCAAGACTCACCTTGAATGGGAGGGTCACATCCCATCTAATTAAAAGGTCACACCCACAGTTGGGCATACATTTCTGTGGAGATTAATCTAATCAAAATTTTCCACCCTACAATACTGAATCAGGATTAAAATATGGCTTTTATGGGGTACATAGTACTTCCAAACTGGCACATTCAACCCTCTGTATCCCCCAAAAGACAGGCTCTTTACATAAACAAAACACATTCACTCCATCACAATACCACAAAAGCCTTAAATCATTTCGGAAATAATACAAATGCAATAAAAAGTCAGAAACAATATAAAATCTTATCAAAGTCAGCTAAAGGCATGGTCTGTTCTAAAGCAAAAAATTCTCCCCTGGCTCCGGACCTGTGAAACTCAGAACAAGTTATTTGCTGCCAATATACAAAGGAGGGACAGTCGTAGCATACATGTTTCCATTGCCATAGGGAGAAATCAAAAGGTAAACAGGGATAAATACACAACTATGTCACAATATTGTGAGCATTGATTGTACACTGTAGGTGGACTATTTGTCTGTAAAGACTTCTCAACAAAAAAATTAAAATTGAAAAAAGGTAAATGGGTCACCAGACCCAAACAGTTTAGAAAACCTGCAGGGCAAACTCCATTGGATTTCAAAGTCTGAGAGTTGTTTATTCTTGGGGCTTTAGAAAGTGACAGTTCCACCCTTTTCAAGAGCCTATGCAGTGGCCCTGCTCTCTCCAAATACTGGGGTGGTATAATCTTGGGGGACACTGGAGAAACCATTTTTTTTTCTTGGTACCACCCTCTCCAAGCACTTCAGATCACTCAGGCAGCACTTTGGATCTCTGCCATCTCTGGAGCACATGCTCAACCCTTCCAGAACACTGGGGTGGCAGCCAGGTTCCCCCCAATCCCTCGCTTATAGGCTCAACCCTCTTCATGGCCTGGGGTGGCAAAACTCTTTCTGAGTATTGAGGCGGAAAGCCCGCCCTCTGCACCAAGGCAAATCACACTCTCCATGTATAAGGATGGGTCCACTCTGCCTGAGATTTCCTGGCTCCAGACCTTAGCTTTCATGGTTCTGCCTTTGAAGCCATTTTTTCTTCAATTAGTCCCTTTTCTGTCCCTTTTAGTCCAGACTAGCAGTCAGTTCATTCATACAGCTCTTGCAAAAAAAACTGTTGAATTTCCATGTAGTACACAAGGTCTGAAGCCATCAGACAATAGGACTTTCCAAAAATCCTTTCTGGATAACTCCATCTCCAACCCTCACTTGTCCTGTAATGGCTGGCTGCTTCCTGTATGGTTAAATTTTCATATGGAGCCCTATTTACTGGGGTCTCATTTTCTGGAAGCCCAGAATTGTCCAGAACATCAACTTCTGTTTTCTTTGTACCAAAGAATTCAGTTCTCAACTTATCTCATTCCTCTCACATTTTACTTTAAGCTTCAAGGAGCAGCCAGGCTGTCTTTTCCCTATTTAATTTGGAAATTTCCTCAACTAAATATTCTGGGTTGTCACCTTTAAATTCTAACTTCCATCCAACAGCAGTACACAATTTTGCAAGATTCTGTGCCACTTAAAAACAACAGCCACCTTCCTTCCAGTCTGCAATGATACATTCCTCATTTCTGTCTAAGGCCTTGTCAGAGGTATTGTTAAAGTCCACATTTCTACCAAGCATCTCTTCAAAGCATTCTAGGCTTTCTCTATCAAGATCCCTAAAACTCTTCCAGAATCTTCCCCTTATCCATTGAAAAAGCTGTTCCAGTGTCTTTGGTATTTGCAAATTGCAGCAGCACCCCACTTCTCTGGTACCAAAATTAGTTTGCTAATGCTGCTGGAAAGCAATATACCAGAAATGGAAGAGCTTTTCAAAACGGAATTTAGTAAGTTACAAGTTTACAGGTCTAGTGCTGAGAAAATGTCCAAACTAAGCACCAACAAAAGGTTACTTACCTTCACTCAAGAAAGGCTGATGCCATCCAGAACATCTCCGTCATCTGGGAAGGCACGTGATTGGCATCTTCTGGTCTCTTGTTCCTGGGATCCATTGCTTTTAGCCTCTGTTTCCTGTGAGGTTTCCTCACTTGGCACCTGTGGGCCTTCACTTACTCCTCCAGAAACACAACTTTGGGTTCTGGCTTGCTTAGCATCTCATGGGAAGGTACATGGTGATGTCTGCTGGGCCCTGCATCTCCAAACACTGGGTCTTGTGTTGACTCTGTCACTTCTGTTCTCCAAGTGACTGCATTTGCTCTGAGCTTTCTCCAAAATGTTTCCTCTATTAAAGGATTCCAGTAAACTAATCAAGATCCAACTTGAATGGGACTGTCACATCTCATCTAATTAAAAGGTCACACCCACAACTGGGTGCACCACATCTCTGTGGAGATAATTTAATCAAGAATTTCTGCCCTGCACTGTTGAATCAGGATTAAAAGAAACAGCTGTCCCCACAAGACTGAGTGAGGATTAAAACATGGCTTTTCTGGGATACATAATACTTTCAAACTGGTACATTACCACTCCAGTGTTTTGAGATAGTAGAGCCTATTCCCCAGGGATTGTGGAGATTAAGGCCACCACGCCAATGCTTGGAGAGTGTGGAGCCCTCATGACAGTGTTATGGGAGAGTATGGCCACCGTGGCAGTATTTGGAAGGTGTGGGGCTGCTACTACCTCAGTCCCAGAGGAAAAAACACCATTCCATAGATCGCTCTCAGACCTTGAAATCCAATGGAGTTTGCCCTAAAGGGTTTAGGAACTGTTTGAGTCCCACAAATCTTGTTTTCCTATGAGAATGGAAATGTTTATTCTCTTCTTTGTTCTTCCTTTGTATACTGGAAGCAGATAATTTGCTCTTTAGGTTTCTCAAGTACAAAGACAGACAGGAATTGTGCCCCAAAACAGACCACATCCATAACTGTATTTGATAAGACTTTGTACTCGGCATTGTTCTGAAATAACTTACAGCCTTTAGGATATTGTGATAGAACGAATGTACTTTGTTTATAGAAATAACATGTTTCTGGGTCCTAGAGGGTAGACTGTGGTGGTGTGAAGCTGCTATGTATCCCATAAAAAAAAATCCATAAATATAATCCATTCCTGTGTGTATAAACCCATTTCATGTAGAACATTTTGATGAGGCTATTTCAGTTAAGGTGTGACCTAACTAAGTCAGGATGGGCTTTAAACCTATTACTGGGGTCATTTATGAGAATGAAATTCAGAGAGAGAGAAAACAACTAGAACTGCTCCTACTTAGCAAAAGAGTAAATGAAAAGAAATACCAGATTCCTGGAGGCATTGCAGAGATCAGTGCCACCATCAAGTACTTGAGGGATGTAGGGGCAATGACTCCCACCACATCCCCAATATATCTCTCCTATTTCACTTGTACAGAAAACAGATGGATCTTGGAGGACTGTAAACTTCACCAGGTGATTACTCCAATTGCATAAGCTATTCCAGATGTGGTATCAGTGCTTGAGCAAATCAACAAATCTACTGCAGCTACTGATTTGGAAAATGCTTTATTCTCAATAGATTATACTAAAGACCACCAGAAACAGTTTTGCTTTCAGTTGGCAAGGCCAGCAATACACATTCTCTATCCAATATCAGGGTATATCAATCCTCCAGCCCTATGTCATAACCTAGTCTACAGAGGCATTAATCATCTCTCCCTCCTACAAGACATCAAAGTGGTACATTACATTGATATCATGCTATTGGACTAGTGAGCAAGAGATAGCAACCACTCTAGATTTACTAATAAGGCATTTGCATGTCAGAGGATGAGAGATGACTCAAACAAAAATACAGTGAAATTTCTAGGTGTACAATGGTTTAAGGCCTCTTGAGATATCTCTCCTACAGTAAAGGATAAGTTGTTGCATCTGTCCCTTCTGCAACCAAAAAATAGGTAAAAATGCCTAGTTGGCTCTTTGGATTATGGAGACAACATATACTCATGTAAGTGTGCTACTCTGGCCCATTTACCCAGAGACGCAAGAAGCTGCTAATTTTGAGTGGGGAGCAGAACAAAAGGAGGCTCTGCAACAGGTTCAGGTTGCTGTTCAAGCGTTTCTGCACTTGGACCATATTATCCAACAGATTCAATGGTGCTAGACGTGTCAGTGGCAAATAGACATGAGGTCTGTAACCTCTGGCAGACTGTTATAGGAGAACTGCAATGCAGACCCATAGGACTTTGGAGCAAAGCCTTGCCATTTTGAGAAACAGCTTCTGGTCTGCTACTGTGCCTTAGTAGAGACTGAATAAATGCTTAACCATGGGCCACCAAGTTACCATGAGACGTGGGTTGCCTACCATGAACTGGACATTGTCTGACCTGCCAAGCCATAAGGTTGGGTGTACAAAGCAGTAATTCATGATAAAATGGAAGAGGTACATATGAGCTAGGGCTCAAGGAGGTTCTAAAGGCACAAATAAGTTACATGAGGAAGTTCCAATTAAACAATGGAGTAGATGAAATGAAAAAGGTAGCACTGATGAATCCTGAATTACTAAGCTAGAAAATCAAGTGCAAGATTTATCTGAAAGCACTGCGAAAAAACACAGTGAGAGATTCAATGACAGAGAAGATAAAATAATTAGAGGACCGCTGTAAGGGACCTATATGTGAATATGGGAAGGGGTGGGGGAGCAAGGGTTACAGGAGAAAAGAAACAGAGGAAGGAGAAATAATTCTTTAAATAAATGATATAAGAAAAATTTCCCAAGCTAGAGAAAGGGCTCTATAAGCTCCAGAGAAGATAGACTCATCCATCCTTCTATGCATACATTATTAATTCAATTATCACATTTATAATAAGGACCTATCATGTGCCTTAGGATTCATCAGTTAACAGTGCAGACAAAACTCCCTGCCTTCATGGAGCTGGTACATTATGACACTCTTAGGCATATCCTGCTAAAATTCCTAAACTCAAAGAATAAAGAAAAAATTTTATAAGCTTATAGAGAAAAAGAAAAAGCTACCTTTAATACAGAAAAAAATAAATTAGAAAGGCATTTGATTTTCATCGGTAATACCAGTATCTTGACTTCATCCATTAATTTTCCAAGAAATGACTACTAAATTCCTAGGGAAGCTGAAGTCAGTCTGTGATCAAGAACCTCTGTTCTCCCAGGATACTTTATCTAACAGGACCAAAAACATCTTTTGCATATATAAGTAGATTTGTGTTTTTGCTTCATCTTTCCAAAACTAAACAATATGTTGTTTAGGGACATATATATTGGTGATAAAATTATAAGAAAAGCAAAGAGCTTGTTGATACAAAAGTCAGGGTAGTGTTGTCTTTACGTGGGTACAGACAGGAAGATGTGATTGGTAAAGGGCACAAAGGGGCAACTAAAGTACTGATAATGTTCTATTTCTTGTTCCTGCTGGTGGGTTTACTGGGGTATTTTATTTTTATTCTCTTAAAGGTAAATATTAATTCATTCAACATATCATAACTTCTTATTATATAGGAGGCACTATTCTAGGCAAGGAGTTAGAAATAAACAAAGCAGATAAAAATCTTTGTCCTTATTGAGCTTGTAAATTATCAAAGACATAATTAAATAAAATTTTCCAGAGCCTAAGTACAAGGACCAACAAATTGAACAAGTCTACTAAGTGCCCAGTACACACGTGATCATGAAACTTCAGAATGTCAGAGATAAAGTGAAGTTCTAAAAGTTTTCAGGGGCAGTAGTGGGAATAGTTCAGATTGGAACAGCAGGACAGAAGACTTAAGAAAGGAGACTTCCAGGAAAGAAAAACCTTTTAAATAATCTGACTTATCCTGAACATATTGGAAAAAAGCAGACATATGATAGATCTGACAGAAAATTAAGGACAGGAATACAGAAAAATTAGCAAGTAAAAAGCAATCATTAACTCCAGGAATAACAAAAATGTGCACAAGAATTTAAATGTAATCACAATTCACTACCTACCTTTCCAGTGAAAAATATTTGCGCAGTCACAATAATATAAGCATTATGATTAGCTAAAAAGCATGTTTTTCTCATATTAGAAAATGAAGAGGGGAAAAGAGAGTTAAATCTTCATCTGTCATAAAAGGAATCAATAGCTAATATCTGAAATAGGTAACTCCAGAAATAATAGAATAGTCATATCATTTAGAAGCATTGAGATACAACCAAAAGAAAGAGCTAGTATATTTCAAAGTTAGCTACTTCAGGGCTTTGACTCTGGTGGGTGGGAAATGGTGAAGCTAGGTACTATTTTTTGTTACTATTTGTTTATAAGCCATATACAGATATTATTATAATAAAAATGCAAAATAAAATGTATTTTATATATAAAGGGTGCTCTTAAAAGTTCTCATCTAGAGAAGTAATATGAGAACTGGGATTTATTGACATTAACATGGCTAACAATACATCAGAAGAGGCTGTGAGCATATAAATGTGCAAACTGAAGGGTCCCCCAATGTTTGCTTTTTTAAATTTTTAAAAAATATTTTATTACAGTTATATATATGTAAAATACATATATATATACCCAATAGTGTATATATATTGTATGTATATTGTAATATATATTTTACTGTGTGTATATATATATATACACACAAATCAAAATTTCCCATTTTAACCATTTTTGAGTTCATAATTCAGTGCTCTTAATTACATTTGCAATATTGTGCTACCTTCACCAACATCCAATATTTAAACATTTTTGTACCCTCAAATGGAAACTCTACACACCTTCAGCAATGTTTGCTTTTTATTCTGTCCCAACCTTTTTTTTGCGGGTGGGGGGTGGGGGGGTGTGGCGCTATGTTCCAAGTTGCTCTTTAAATTGTAGTGATAATCAAGGGGAAGTGCTACACTTGAGAAGCCAGGGCTCAGTAGCCCTAGTCTCAAAGATAAAATGAGAATGAAAATTAAAGGTCCAAAAAAGTCAGGGAGAGATGAGACTGAATGAAGGAAAGGGGAAATTTATTATTGGGAAATGACACTCAGATTGCCTCAAGAGGGCACAACTAGTATGCAAAACATCCTCTGGCCCCCCTCCAACCATTCTTACTGCTAATTCCCAGACGCCTTTGCCCTCCCTTAAAAGGCCTATACTTCCGAAATTCTGCCCTAGGCCCTATTCTTTTCCTTACTCCACGCACTGCCCTGAGGCAATCTCATTCATTCCTTAAACAAACAAAATTACCACTTCTATGATTTTTGACTCCCAAATCTCTATGTATAACCCTTCTTGCTTTCATAGCAGAATGAATTCCTGATTGCCTTCTGGATAATTTCTCTTGGATATTCTAAAGGTACCTCCTCAGAGTTTATATTTTCAAAATTGAACTTTTCCCTCAAACCGCTTCTCATTCTGAGTTCTCCAGCTCACAGAATGGCTTTCACATCTTCTCAACCATCCAAAGCAAAAGGAAAAGTGGGGATCATCCTAGATTTCTTCTCCATCAGTCTCCCATATCCAGTCAGTGACCAAAGTCTTAATTTCTCACAAATATGTATTCTCATTTAATTCCCACTGCTTTACCCAGGCTTTGACATTTCTACTCTTTTGTAATAACTTCCTAATTATTCTTTCCATATCCAGTTTTATCTTCTCCAAAATATCCACCATACTACCACCCAGGGGATCTTTCTAAAATGTAGGTCTGATCCTGTTAATCCCTTTACTCAAATGTCTCATCAATGTTCTCAACGTGGTATTCAAGATTCTCCATGATTTGGCTTCTATTTCTTTCTCATTACATCCTCTATATGTTTCAACTACACTAAACTTCTTGAACACATAATAAACATGTACACACCGAACTGTTTCATATTATGTGCTTTTGTTCATACTGGAACATTCATTCTGGAATAATTTTCTTCTAGTTCTCAGCTTCAGTAATTTATACTGCAACTTCTACAAATCTTTCAAGTCTGAATTTTAGTATTAATTTCTTTCCACAACTCTCTCCCACCCAGTAGAATTAACCATTTTCTCCTTTGTGCCTCTAGTGTACTCTGTACAGACTTTTATCACAGCATCTGTAATATTTTACTGTGTGTGTATATAAATACACACACACACACACACTTTGGTAGGAGGAGTGTGTCTTATTCAAACCTTTATTCAAAATATCTGTCATAATGCTTGTCATACAGATGATGTGTTTAACAAATGTTTCTGAATGAATTTATCATGAGGATGTAAAAATATGAGGCCAGACTGATATCAAGCTCATACCTATGGTAGACATCAGTAATACACCATAGTATTCTCCCCTAAGCCTAAGAATCATTCTCAAGACAGTGCACTATGAAAGAGTATTTCAATTAGTTGAGATTGGCACAAGATCTGAAATTACTTTGCCATCCTGGAATGTAGGCTACCATAATGGAGTGCCTCAATATGACCTAAGGGAATTAATACGGGATTAGGCAGAGTATCTCCCAGACACTCTTTGTAACGGCATGAGTGTAGCAATGGCACATATAACGAGGGGATACTGTAGCAAAAACTGATGCTGGGACGAAAATGTACATGTGCGTCCAACATCGTCCACTGAAGAAACATCCTGTCACTAGAAAAGACAAAACCCTATACACTGGCACTCTGATGTACACTTCAGTTTTGTCACCATTCATTCAGGAAATAGTCATCTCTGACGAAGGAGCAGACCTGGAAATCTGGTAACAAGTGCTGCACATGAGGAACCAGACAACAGGCACATCACACTTGAAGGAATGATGAAACAACTTGCCTTTCTCATTCCCTTCTGTATGCACATCCCCTGGGAAGGTACAAGAGACTGAAAATTCCTTCCTCAAATGGAACAATAAATTTATCAGAGAGACTTGTTACTAAAACCTATTAACATAGCACGAAGATAAAATTATATATGTATGGCACATAGGGGTAAACTGGACAAGACTGCTCATCACCAGCAATGGCCATGGGGCTCCAGTCAAATTGAACTACCCCTTATGGTTCTGCAGTGTTTTAGTCTCCTATTGCTGCTTAAAACAACACAAATTTATTATCTTACAGTTCTGGAAGCCAGCAGTTCTAAAGTGGATCTTCAGGGCTGTATTCCTTCTGGAGGCTGAAGGGGAGAATCTGTTTACTAGTTCTATGCACTGCCTACCTTTCTTAGCTCATGATCCCTTCCTTCATCTTCAAAGACAACAGCCTAGTACCTTCTCTCTTCTCTGACCTCTGCTTCTGCTTTCATTCTCACTTTCTCTTTGTACCTCTGGCCCTCCTGCCTCTCTCTTATAAGGGCCTTTGTGATTACACTGGGCCCCACCAGAATAACCTAGGATATCTCCCCATCTCAAGATTCTTAATTACATTTCCAAAATCCCATTTACCATGTAAGATAACATAGTCACAGGTTCTGGGTATTAGAGTGTAGACATCTTTGGGGGTCATTATTCAGCTTACCAGATGGCAGTTATGCAAGTTGTACACCACATAATTCTACAGGATACCGTTCACGTCATACAGACATAGATCCTTGTATTCATTATGTCAGTTTTCTTATAGTTGGTAATAAAGTGTCTTCAGGAAAGATTACCATTTCCAATTTACATATAGGTACCATATGAGCTAGCAGAAGCCCATATACCACAGTGGTTAATATCTCAACACACCTGTAACACCTTTGTAGCACACTAGTGTAAGGGAGCTCTGTAATACCAAGGGTTGAGGCAATGGCAGAACTAACAATAAGAACAAACATTCATCAAGTGTGTATTATGCTCCAGGCATTTTATTAAAAACATTATGTTCTTTACCTCTAATCCTTACAACTTGATGTGGTATAGTATATGTGGTATATAGTATCCTGATCTTAAATGGTAAGCAACATGAGGCTCAGAGTTTTATTTATATGACCAAGGTCATATAGCTAGAAGATAGGAAAGATGGCAACTTAACTCAGGTATAACTGCTTCTAGAATGTGGGTTATTTCTGCTATACCATGCTTCTTCCCTGAAGTGAGAGGTGAGAAAATCAATTTATTAGTATTTCTTATCCCTTGAGTTTCTGGAAGTCACGCCTATCTCTGACTGAGTGCTAGAGCAGTGAATATTCCTGTGGCAATTTCAATTAGTAGTTCTACTGAAAACTGGGTGGTAGACAAGCAATATATATCTATGCCAACACAGGTAGAAAATCGTACTGCATATCATAGCTTCTCTACTTCCTATGTGCTGGACCCTCTCAGTTTATTTTGGCTTCTCTGGATATAATTCCTAGAATTACATGGCTCTGCTCCTGATGCTCCCACCAACTCTATCTGTCCTTCTTTTCTATTCAATCTTTTTAAAGCTGGAGAACTCCTTCTTAGTTCCTGATGTTGAAACTGTACTCGGCATCCCAGAGGCTGTGCTCTCTACATTCCACCACATTACCTACACTATACAAAGTAGTGATTAAAGGTTTTCTCCCTTTATCATTCTGATCTCAATCTCACACCATTATCTACTATTATAAGTTTCTGTTTAAGGTAAACATTTGAGAATAGAATTCTGTTAATAATGGAATCTATTAAGAAATCACTATTCAAAGGGATTTATATGATAACCTCTTTATAATCCTTACTTCAGTTTATGAAGCCTAATGTGGAGTCTTGGGGGATATCTACTAGATTCCAAAACTGACTAAAGGCTCCTAATACTCACTGCACTGAAGACTGAATTCTGATTTCTGGAACGAATTCTTTAATGATGAATAATGGCTACCACACTTGTGAAGGTTTACATATTGCCATTATGAACCCAAACAGTTAAATTGTTTAGGACTCAAATCCTGAATCCTCCAATTTTAGCTGTGTGAAAAAATACAGAATTTTGTGAGAATTCTTCCACATGAGACCTTGAATTTCTTGATATATAAAACTAGGATGAGAGTTGCTATATTATGACTGTTGTAAGAGTTAAATGATTAAACAGACTATGTAAAGTTCTTGTAGTGCTTGGCATATGGTGGGCATGAAATGTGCAATAAATGGAAGTTATTTTAATTAACTTTTATGAATCTTTTCCTTATTTTTATCAAGATTTGATGGTCTCACAAATGTCTTCTCATACTCATTACATTAATGAGATTTCAGTCCACATGTATTTTCTGATTCTGCATAAGAATCAGAAATCGAAGTTCTATTCCACAGTTACTGTGTATTTAAAAGATTTTTCTGCACTATGGACTCCTTGATGTCCAGTAAGGCTGAAATCCTGCAGAAATCATACCTGTGTTCTTTATACACATAGAGGATATTGTCTTTATGAATCCTTTGATGACTTTGAAGACTTTTTGTTTAATTGAAGGCTTATTCACATTCATCACAAGTACAGAGTTTCTTTCCAGTATGAATTTGCAGATAATGAACAGGGATTGATTTCTGCTTGAAGATTTCTACACATCCATTACAAAAGATTCCCTATGCCATGAAATCTTTGATGATGAATAAAATTTGAGCCTAGATAAAAGCATTGCCATATTCATTACACTCAAAGGTCTCTCTCTATCTTCATTCTGAATTTTCTGATGTTCTATAAGGACTATTATCTCCAAAAAACTTCCCATCTTCATAACATACATAAGATTTCTTTCTTCTGTGAATTCTCTCATGCTTAGTAAGGTCTGAGCTGGATCTGACAACCTTCCCAAACACACTGCAAGTATAAGGTTTTTTTTCCCACTATGAACTCTCAAGTATAAAAAGTCTGAGCTTGGCCTTAGGTCTTTCAACAGTCAATACATTTTCATTTGACAAAAAAGACTTGATCACCTACTGCAACTTCTCTCATATTCAGAAAGATTTTCTCTTCTATGAAATCTCTGATGTTGAAAAAGAATTATATTCTGCCTGAAGGTCTTTCTAAATTCATTACAGTCATAATGAAGCAACGAATACTCAAGTGTTAATCCTAAAATGTCAAATAAGACTGGCATCATGATTAAAAACTTCTTTATAATCATTACATTCACAGCGTTTCTCTCTAGTATAATTCTGATGATGAGTCAATCTCGAACACTGAAAAAAGGCTTTCCCACATTAATCATACATGTAGGGCTTCTCCCCATCAGAAAATCTCCAGTGTCTCACTAATTCTAAACCGTTGAAGCTATGGTCATATGACTTGCATCTCTGTTTTCTCTCCAAGGGGTATCTCCTTATATGTCAGACATCTAGCTCAGCCTGTTCTCAGGATCCTTCACTGGAGCTGCCAGCTTCACAGCCTGCTCTGTGGATTTTGGACTCCACTCCCACGATTGCATGAGACACCTTTATAAATCTCAATATTTACAGCTATCTTGTATTGGTTCTGTTTCTCTAGAGAACCCTGACTAACACAGGTTTGAAACAGATTTCCACAGAAAAATAAAATGTTAAGACTTTTCCTTGTAAAGTGTTTCTTAGAGCCTTTCCTTTACTTATGACATCACATGCCAAGTCTTCTCCAAAACAGAGATTCTGACCAACGGACCTTGGACTCTGATTCTATAACATTATTTGTAATTTGACTTCTGAAGTTTCCCTCTTTGGTGGAGATACCATTCTTAGTCACAATACGATAAAATGATAAGACACAAATACATAAACGGGCAAAGAACACGAGTAAGCAGTTCATAAAAAAAGGGAAATGAAAACAAGTGAAAAACATATGAAATAGTTCACCCTATGCGTCATCAAAGAGTGTTCATTGAAATAACCACTAGAGATTTTTCCTATCTTACTTCCACCAGCAGTTTATGTGAGTGCATGTCTGACTATTTTCCCTACTTATGTCTGATTATTTTCCTTACTTATGTCAACGTAAATTGCTACAGAATTTCTGGGAAACAATTTTGCCATATGTAATTAGAACCAGAGAACAGTCACATCTTTTAAATTGCTAATTACTCATAAACGAATTTATCTAAGAAAATATCCAGGTGTGCAAATAATGATTAGCATACCAAAACTATTCACTGAAGCATTCATATTAGCAAAAAAAAAAGGAACTCCCAGAAATATCCAAGAATGTAGAATTAGTTAAGTACATCTTGATGTATACATATGGTGGCATATTAAGGTAGCCAACAAAAATATATTTACAAAGAATTGCTATTGGCATAGGAGAATTCTCACAAGATGATGTTTAGAGAAGAAAGCAAGATCCAAAACTTTATGTATTAGAAGGAAATATATAAATTAGTTAATAGTATTTATCTCTGGTAACGAAATTGTGGATTTTTATTTCCTTCCTTAAACAGTTTTGTTGTTTTCCAAATTTCCACAAAGCACATGTCTTTACTTTCATAACACAAACTATGCTTAAAAAAAAAAAGACAAAGAATAAAGCAGCAAACAAACAAACAAACAAAAGACAAAGATGTCCACAAGAAAACATTAAAAAAAGAGACAGGAAACAGATTTACTTTCACTTGATGAAAAGAAGCTGCCATAATGAGTCAAAAAAGAAAGAAGAAAGTTGGGGAATTAAGGCCTGCTATAATCCCGTGATTTCATGGCTTTGTCTAGTTTTCAGATGATCTCCCAAATCAAGAAGAGAGGGACTAGGAGAAATAGTAATGTGAGGATAACTGGTTGTCCAGAGGCAACGTAGAGAAAATGGAGAGAGACTCAACAGGGTAAGGAAATGGGAAGATTATCTCAACAAAGGAGGTGTTGAATATGGAAAACTAGGAGAGGAAAGCAAGGATTTGGAAGATAAATAGCAAGAGATTAATTTTCAGTATACTGAAAAAAAACAAGGAAGCAATAGAAGAGGGAGAAGTAACTTGGAAGGTTAAAGAAAGAGTAACCACAAGGAAAAACAAAGTCTTTCTCTTCCCTTGTCTTATGTCAACCACTAGCTAGAGAATTTGAGGGAGCAATAACAATAACATGTATTACAACTATGTAATAAACATGTACCAAGTACAAATACTTCACTGAAATACCTATGTTTCTTATGGCAACCTTGAGAAAAAGGTATTATCGTTCTAATTTTGTAGATGAAGAAACAGGTGATCAGAGAAGGGTAATGACTAACCCAATATATCAGAGTTACTAAGTAGTGGAACTGAGATTTAACTAAAGTGTGTCTGGCTCCAAGCTCATGTATTTTCCATCATCTCAAGGTTCTTTGTGGGCATTCACCAACGAAAATGCCCAAACTATCTCAACACTACACAACTAAGCTGTAAATTCACTAACCTTGACCTGTCTTATTCTCCTTCCTTCATTCTCCTAAGATTGTTTCCTGAAACTTTTTATCCTTAGCTCTTTCGAAATTCAGCTAGGGATTCGTATTTTTCTTTTGGGGTGGAAAATCCTGCAGTTGGAAAAAGAAATAAATCCTTATGGTTAGAACTGGGGTACTGAAAGTCCCTAATTTTAGTTATGAAATGTACAGGGAGAACAGTGGAAGGGGGTCCCCAAAATCGTTAGGACAGCCTACAAACAGGGCAGCAGCCATGTGAACGGGGCACAGAAATGCATGTGTGCCCAAGAGCTAGAGAGACTTCAGGGATTAAAAACCCGAGAAGAAAAGCAAAATGAGGAGAAAGAAGTTCCAGAACCTAAGAACAAAAAACACTGAAATCCAAATGATGTAGGGTATTGCACTAGTTAAGCACACAGGAGTATAGTGGGACAGAAGTGGGTTCAAATCCTAATATTACCATTCACTTGCTATGTGACCTTGGGCACATCTATTTACCTTTCTAAGCATCAGATGTTTCCTCTATAAATACAGTAAATATGCCTGCCCATGCAAAAAAAAATTAATAAAAAAATAGAGTAAATAAAACCCAAAAGAGATTGAGAAGTTCTGAGCCTAAACGTGATCTTAAAGAAAACATAGGAAGGAATCATAGGAAAATTTCCTATTCTTGATAATTACCTCTCAGGTTATTCAGACAAAGGCCTCTGGCTGAAAACAACTAAAAAAATCTTGATGAAAGGGACGCGACATTGCAACCAAGAAATTAGAATTTGAGGGATGATTTTGACTACTGAAATCATTACAAAAATATTCCTTTTTGTTTTCTGGCATAATGGAGTAGACAGAGGGAAATTCCTGAAATATCTAAATTGGAATCCATCTGTCTTGATTTCTGATAATGATTGTATAGCCTTTATCTTGTGCCTCTATGATTTTAAAAACCGTGTGACTAACCTTCATTTGTACCCAGTTACCCAGTTTTTCAACTTCAGAGTCTTATAATCACTAAAGACATCCCCTAATGCTTATTATTGAAGGGTCCTGGGTCAGTCCACAACTAACCCACCCCAAGTCTAAAGTTATCTTGATAACCAAGACTGGATCTAACCAAAATGGGCCCACGTGACATGAGCAGTAGCTTAGACTTTAACCCATAAGTCCCCTATACCTCATTATGATACTAAAAATCATGTCCATCATCATATTAAGGCTGCCATTTTCTTACATACGTCCTGTGACTAAATACATAATCAATCTGTACATGCTCAATAATTAAATCCCCTGTAATTACATTATCTGGGCCATCATGCTCATTACCCTAAAATCTGCCCAACTTTTGGTGCTATAAAACTATCAGAATTGCTGCAGTTTGGGGAGAGAGATCTTTGGGCTGATACACCATCTGATCTCCTGCTATGCACCTAGTAATAAACTATTTCTCTTTTGACATCCCGGTGCCTCAGGAATTGGTCACTGGAGTGCATTAGGCAAAAGAATCCATTGCCTTTGTCTGGTAACAACATCTACTTAAAAAAAAGTATTTAAGCCCTCTAGTTTCCTATATTCTGGAGCAGCTAGAAGGAAAAATATGAGAGGATCATATGGTAGCCCATGACAAACTCTAGGATCTGTCTTGTAACCACTTTTTGAAGAGTGCTTCAAAAACTATTGCTTTATTTCTTTGCTTTGAATATATGTTACACTATCCAATGGAAAAAAAAAGAATGAAAGAGGATCTATATCTCACACCATATATGAAAATTAACTGAAAATGGATAAAAGACCTAAATATTAGAGCTAAGACCATAATATTTTTAGAAGAAATGGTAGGGAAGTATCATATAAATTTTGTAATAGAAGGTGGTTTCCTAAACTTTACACCCAAAGCATGAGCAATGACAAAAAAAAAATAGACAAATGGGATCTCCTCAAAATTAAACACTTTTGTGCATCAAATAACTTTGTCAGGAAAGTAAAAAGGCATCCTACTTCCTGGACAATGCATCCAAAAAAAAAAGGCAGCTATGCAATGGGAGACAATATTTGAAAACCATATATTAGATAATGGCTTAATATCTAGAAGATACAAAGAGATTCTACAACTCAATAACAAAAAGAGAAACAACCCAATTAAAACATGGGGAAAATATACGAACAGATACTTTTCAGAAGAGGAAATCCAAATAGCTAAAAGACATATGAAAAGATGCTCAACTTCTCTGGTTATTAGGGAAATGCAAATGAAATTCACAGTGAGGTATCATCTCACATCCACTAGGATGGCCACGATGAAACAAACAGAAAACGACAAGTGCTGGAGAGGATGTGGAGAAAGAGGCACACTTATCCACTGTTGGTGGGAATGTAAAATTGTGGAAACACTTTGGATGGCAGCATGGTGGTTCCTCAGAAAGCTAAGTATAGAACTACCATGTGATTCAGTAATCGCATTACTAAGTATATACTCAGAATAACTGTAGTCAAGGACACTAACGGACATTTGTACACTGATATTTATAGTGGCATTATTTATGACTGCCAAGAGACAAAAATAGTCCGAATGTCCATCAAAGAATTAGTGACTAAACAAGCTGTGCTATATACATAATACATATATAATTTTATGCAGCTGTAAGACAGAATAAAGTCATGAAGCATGTAATAACATGGATCAATACTGAGGAAATTATGCTGAGTGGAATTTGCCAAAAACAAAAGGACAAATACTTTATGGTCTCATACTAATATGAATTAACATTAATGAGTGAACTTCGAGAGTTAAAGTTAAGAACAAAGATAATGAGGAGACAGAAATAGGGTAGAAATTGGCATTTGGTGCTAAAGGAGTACAGAATGTACAACAGGACTGATTGTAAAAAGTTACAAATGGACAGCACAATAGTATATGATGGTGGCAGTATAATATAAGTATACTGAAAGAAATTGAATGTGAGTATGGTAGAGTGAGTAGGGCTGAGGGTATGTATGACACCATAAGTAAAGATAGAGGACAAAAACTGAGACAGTATAATTTAGGAATGCCTGGGGTGGACAATGATGGTGACTAAATACACCAATTTAAGAATGTTTTTGCACGAGAAAGAACAAATGAATGTCAACAGTATAGAATGCAGGAAACAGTACAGTATACAAGAAAAAACACATTCAACGAGAGCCAGGGTAGTCAACAGTAACATTCTAATATGCTTCTAATGAATGTAACAAAAGCAATATGACAAACCTAAATGTCAGTAAGTGGGGGATATAGGGGAGAGGTGTGGGATTCTTTGTGGAAGAACAGGAAATGTCCTCATATAGATTGTGGTGGTGAAGGCATGGCTATGGGATCATACCAGGAACCATATTTTTTTACTTAGGTTTTTGTATGATGTATGAATAAAACTGTTTAAAAAGTAACAGAGATGCCCTCTCCTTTACGTGGGACATGACTCCCGGGGGAATAAACCTCCCTGGCTACATGGGACAGAAATCCTGGGATGAGCTGGAACTCGGCATCAAGGGATTGAGAAAACCTTCTCAACCTCTGTTTGAAATTTCAGAGTCAAAAGGTTATCCTGGAGGTTGCTCTTATGCATTATATAAATATTCCCTTTTTAGTTTATGGTATATTAGAATGGTTAGAGGGAAGTACCTGAAGCTGTGGTACTGTGTTCCAGTAGGCATGTTTCTTGATTGTATAATGATATAGCTTTTACAATGTGACTGTGTGATTGTGAAAACCATGTATCTGATACTCCTTTTGTCTAGGGTATGGACAGATGAGTAAAAAATATGGATAAAAAAACAAATAATAGGGGGAACAATGGTTAAAGTAAATTGAGTAGATTGAAATACTAGTGGTCAATGAGAGGGAGGGGTAAGGGGTATGGTATGTATGAGTTCCTTCTTTTTTTCTTTATTTTGCTGGAAGGATGCAAATATTCAAAAAAATGATCATGGTGATGAATACACAACTATGTGATGATACTGTGAGCCACTGATTGTATACCATGTATAGAATGTTTGTATGTCAAGAATGTTTGTATGTTTGTTTGTTAAGGATTGACAATAAAAATATATATTTTTTAAAGAGGAATCACACACACAAAAAAGAACAGAGATACAAGTGCTGGAGAAAATGTGGAAAAAGACATGTACCTATTCACTGCTGGTAGGGCAGCTGAGTGGTACAGCCCCACTGGAGGGCAATGTGGTGGTTCCTAGGAGGCTAGAGGTGGGTTGTGCTATGATCCTGCAACCCAGTTGCTAGGTACATACCTGGAGGAACTGAGAGTGAGGACACGAATGGACATTTGCACACAGGCGTTTATGGCAGTAGTGTCCGCGATTTGCAATGGATGGATGTGGCCTAAGGGTACAACAGCTAAGGAATGGAAGGGGTAACTGTGGTGTATACATACATCAGACTACTGAGCGGCTGAAAGAAGGAATGAAGTTGTGAGGCATGCAACTAGGTGAATGAACCTGAGAACAGTATGCTGAATGAAATGACAGAAACAAAAAGTCAAATATTCTCATGCCTCACTCAGATGGACAAACTATAATATATAAACTCTTGAGAACTAAAATCAAGAGCATGGGTTATCAGGTTGGGGCCTATTGTAAAAGTTCCTAGATGGTAAGCTCTTATAGCAGTCACATCTATTCTGGAGTCATAGCTGTTATTTATAAATTCTGAGATACTGAGGTATTTGTGTACAACCCGTTCATTCCTTGAAACTTCAGGTATTTGTGTGACACTAAGATTCAGAGTTAGAGCTCTGATGCTATGAAACTCAGGACTGCCCCAATCAGGGGGCAGTGTTAAAAGCTGCAACTGTTAAAAAACTTGAAAAACTGATCAGACTTCAACTAGAGATATGAATGAAGCTGATCTGGATAGGACTAAGGTAAATTGGAATACAGGGTGTGCCAGTTTGAAAGGATTATGAACTCTAGAAAAGCCATGTTTTAATCTTAATGGCATTAGGATTAAAAGAACAGCCTTTTCTTTTAATTCCTATTCAGAATTATAGGTTGGAAGTTTCATTAGATTATCTGCACAGAGACACCCAACTGTTGGTATTAACCTTGACTAGAAGGAGATGTAACTCCACCCATTCCAGGTGGGTCTTGAGTAATTTACTGTAATCCTTTAAAAGAGGAAGCATTTTGGAGAGAACCACAACAGAGGCACAAGAGGGACATGGAACCACGAGAGCCCATGCAGCCAGAGACCTTTGGAGAGGAAGAAGGAAAACACCCCTGGGGGAGCGTCATGAAACAAGAAGCCTGGAGGGAAAGCTAGCAGATGTCGCCAAGTTCCCTTCAAGTTGAAAAAGAAACCCTGAACTTCATCGGCCTTTCTTGAGTGAAGGTAACCTCTTGTTGGTTATTTGGACATTTTTATAGATTTGCTTTAATTGGGACATTTTCACAGCCTTAGAACTATAAATTGCAACTTAATAAATTCCCCCTTTTAAAAGCTGTTCCATTTCTGGTATACTGCATTCAGCAAATTAGAACAGATTTGGGTACCAGATAAGTGGGGTGCTGCTGCAGTTTGCAAATACCAAACATGTTAGAACAGCTTTTTAAATGAATAAGGGAAAGATTCTGGAAGAGTTCTGAAGTGCTTGATGGAGAAGGCCTAGAATGCTTTGAAGAGACTGTTGTCAGAAATGTGGACTCTAAAGATACTTCTGACGAGGCTCTAGACAGAAATGAGGTGTGTGTTATTGCAAACTGGAAGGAAGGTGATCCTTGTTTTAAAATGGCAGAAAATCTGGCAAATTTGACTAGTGGCTTTGGTGGAAAGCAGATTTTAAAAGCCATGAACTTGAATATTTAGCAGAAGAGATTTCCAAATTAAATGTGGAAAGTGCGGCCTGGTTTCTCCTTGCAGCTTAATGCAAAATGCGATAGGAAAGAGATAAGCTGAGAACTGAACTCTTGACTCCAAAAATACCCAGAAATTGACATTCTGGAATATTCTGGGCTTCCAGGAAGGAAGACCCCAGAGAATGGTACCCCACATGAAGATTTGGCCAAATGTGTAGCTGGTCAGCCATTTCACAGAAAGCCAGGATTGGAGATGGAGTTATCCAAGAAGTATTTCTAGAAACTCCTGCTGTCTGATGGGTATGATCCTTGCTAACTACATAGAAAGCCAACAAGAGTGCTGTATAAAGCTGTATAAACGGAGCCGCTGCCAGTCTGGACTTGGGGGCTCATTAAAGGAACAATGTGAAGGTAAAATAACTTCAGAGGTAGAACTATGGAAGCTAAAGCCTAAAGTTAAGAAGCCTCAGGCCAGGAAAGCAGACCCAACCAAGTAATTGAAGAGGGTGAGTTTGCACCAAAGGCAAAGGATGGGCCTTCCACCTCATTGCAGTGGAAGAGTTCTGCTGCCTCAGACCTTGGAGAGTGTGGAGCACAGTCCTTCAGGGTTGGGGCAAGCCTGACTGTCACCACATGGAGGGGTTGACCGTGTCCCTCAGAGGTGGTAGAGAGCCTGGGTGCAACCCTGATGCTTGGAGAGGGTGGAGCTGAGAAAAAAGTGGTCTCCCCAATGTCCCCTAGGGTTGCATTCGGAGAGAGGCGGGCCACTGTATAGGTGCTTGGAAAGGGTAAGACTGCAGCTTTCTAAAGCCCCAAAGATAAATGACTCTCAGACTTTGAAATCTAATGGAGTTTGCCCTGCAGGTTTTCTAAACTGCTGACTCTGGTAACCCTTGTGCTCCTTCCAACTTCTCCCTATGGAATTGGGGGTATTTATCCTACGACTGTTCCTCCTTTGTATGTTGGCAACAGATAACCTGTTCTGAGATTTACAGGTTCAGAGCCAGAGGAGAATTTTGCCTTCAGACAGACCATGCCTGTAGCGGACTTTAATGAGCTTTTGTACTGTTTCTGACTTTTTATTGTATTTTTATTGTTACTGAAATGTTTTAAGGCTTTCTGATGTCGTTACGTGTTCCAGTTTGCTAGCTGCCGGAATGCAATATACAAGGAATGAAATGGCTTTTAAAAAGGGGAATTTAATAAGTTGCTAGTTTACAGTCTAAGGCTGAGAAAATGTCCCAATTAAAACAAGTCTATAGAAATGTCCAATCAAAGGCATCCAGGGAAAAATACCTTGGTTCAAGAAGGCTGATGAATTTCATTT
Organism: Tamandua tetradactyla; assembly: GCF_023851605.1. Lineage (NCBI taxonomy): Eukaryota > Metazoa > Chordata > Mammalia > Pilosa > Myrmecophagidae > Tamandua > Tamandua tetradactyla. The sequence continues at coordinate 118,075,345 of NC_135353.1, forward strand.
CTCTCTCAAGTGACAAGGCACATGGTGAACATAGTCAGGGCTTCTCTCTCAGCTGGAAGGGTACATGGTGAACAGCGTTATCTACTAGCTTCCGGTTTCATGAAGCTCCCCGGGAGGCATTTTCCTTCTTCATCTCCAAAGTACTGGCTAGTGGACTGCTTCGCGGTGCTTCAGCATTCTCTGCTCTCTCTGAATCTCCTTCATTCTCCAAAATGTTTCCTCTTTTATAGGACTACAGAAACTAATTAAGACCCACCCAAATGGGTGGAGACATGTCATCATCTAATCCAGTTTAACAACCACTCTTGATTGGGTTACATCTCCAGGGAGATGATCTAATTACAGATTCAAACATACAGTATTGAATAGGGATTATTCTGCCTTTACGAAATGGGATTTTGATTAAAACATGGCTTTTCTAGGGTCCATACATCGTTTCAAACCAGCACATTATGGAATGAAGGTATTTTCTATATGGTAAAAACATGTCTTTTTTAGGGTCCAGAGGGTGGAATGTGCTGATGTGAAAGGAACACAGAAAAGCCATGTTTTGATCCTGATCCAATGTTGTGGGAGAAACCATTCTTTTTAAACCCTATTCAGCACTAAAAATTGGAAACTTGATTAGATTACCTCTACAGAAATGTGACTCGCCCAATTGTGGGTATTACCCTTGATTAGATGGAGATGTGACTCCACCCATTCCAGGTGGATCTTGATTAGTTTACTGGACTCCTTTAAAGAGGAAGCATTTTGGAGAGAACCATGACAGAGCTACGAGAGCACCATGAGAACCACGAGAGACCACGCAGCCAGAGACCTTTGTAGATGAAGGAGGAAAACACTCCTGGGGGAGCTTCATGAAATAAGGAGCCTGGAGAGAAAGCTAGCAGATGCTGCCATGTTCGATGTGTCCTTCCAGTTGAGAGAGAAACTGGGAACTTCACTGGATTTTCTTGAATGAAGATAACCTCTTGTTGGTGACTTACTTTGGACATTTTTATAGACTTGCTTTAATTGGGACATTTTCATGGCCTTAGAAGTGTATATTGCAACTTAATACATTCCCCCTTTTAAAAGCCTTTCTGTTTCTGGTATATTGCATTATGGCAGCTAGGAAACTAGAACACAGGGTAAAAGATGATATGGTCTATACTTTAAAACTTCAACTTCTGTGTGAAACCAAAGGAAGAAATGTTTATTTGGTACAAAAGTTAATATTTTGGGTAGTGCATTATGTAATTTAACTTGTACAGTCAGTTGATTTAAATACCATAATTACCTGGAATCTTGAATAGACAGGAGATTCTATTGGTTTATACAGGTTAGTGTGACGCCCTGATATATCCCAGAGTAATTTGGGCAGAGAATAAAAAAGTATTTGCAAAATCCCCTTGGGGGACTGGGGAAAAAGGAGAAAATATTAAACTTCCCCATCTGGGGAATTCCTGATATTCTCATAAGCAGTGGGGAGAACCAAGTCAACAGGCTGAACCCTCGATCTTGGGGCCTTCCGCACAAAATTTACTTCTACAAAGGAGGAGCTAGGCCTGCTTATAATTATGCCTAAGAGTCACCCCCAGAGAACCTCTTTTGTTTTTCAGATATGACATCTCACTCTAAGCCAACATACCTGGTGAACTCACTGCCCTCCTCCCTACATGGGACATGATTCCCAGGGATGCAAATCTCCCTGACAACACGGGGGGCTGAGCTGGGACCTGGCATAAGGCATTAAGAAAGCCTTCTTGACCAAAAAGGGGAAGAAACAAATGTGACAAAATAAAAGTTTCATTGGATGAGAGATTTCAAACAGAGTTGAGACGTTATCCTGGAGGTCATTCTTATGCATTATATAGATGTTCCTTTTTAATTTGTGATTTGTTGGATTAGCTACAGGGAAGTACCTGAAAGTGTTGAACTGTATTCCAGTAGCCTTGATTTTTGAAGATGATTGTATAATTATAGAGCTGTGACCATGTGATTGTGAAAACCTTGTGGTTGACATTCATTTATCCAGGGTATGGACAGATGAGTAAAAAAATAAAGATGAAAAAATAAGTAAACAAGGGAGGAGAAGGGGTTAAAAAAAAATTGGGTAGACAACGATAATACTAGTGGTCAGTGAGAGGAAGGGATACAGGGTATGGGATATATGAGATTTTTCTTTTTATTTCTTTTTCTGGATTAATGCAAATGTTCTAAGAATGATCAGGTGAAGAATACACAATTACGTGATGATATTATGAGCCATTCATTATATGGTTTGGATGCACATTAATCCAGGGCAACATTCATAGGAGAATGGGAACCCAGAGCAGTAAATGAGCAGGGTAGCAATTTCTGCCCATAGGGCATTGTCCTTCCCAGAAAGTTTGTACTTTCATTTTGGTTGCCTTGAATGGCAAAGGGAACAGGGATCAACACCCACAGCTACACAGAGCAAGAAAACTAACAGCAGTTCCTCCCTACAATAAGCTGTGACCACAAAGGGCCATCTTTGTTGTGAATGAAAAACAGGCTAGTTTTACAGCTCAGTTTTGAATGAGATGATCTATGTTGAATGAGATAAATGTACAAATCAGCAGAAACACAGGACCCCAAAAAGACTTCAAACGGGTTATCAAACACAAACCGTATGATAAGTGTGTTATTATGGATAAAGAAATAATAAACAAATTTGAAGATATTTTCAAGCAACAGGAAACTATAACAAATGATATATCATAATTGAACCTACTCAAACTTCTACTACTCAAACAGAGTTCCCCGAAATAAAAACTCAACAATGCTCAGTAAAATAAAGTGGCTGCCTACACTGGGCACTACCCAGGACCTGAGAAGCTCCAAAACTGGGCAGTTTCTTACCTCCCTCCTCCTAATTATCACAAAGGAAAACATCTTGAACCAAATGGTCTTAAATGTAACCTCAGTAAATCCCTCACTCACCCTGTGATCAACCCTGCTAACTATCTTCCAGTGCTTCTCCTTCCACCCACTGTAACTGAGAAAACAGGACTTAAGGGTTAATTTTGATTACTGAATCATTATGTAAATATTCCTTTTTGCTTTCTGGTATATTAGAGTAGACACAGGGAAATACCTGAAATTGTAACCCAGCTGCCGTGATCTCTGATAATGATTGAATAGCCCTATCTTCTGCCCCTAAAAATCTTGTGACTAACCTTCATTTGTACCCAGTTATCCAGTTTTTGAACTTTAGAGTCTTGTAATCACTAAAGACAGCCTCTAATGTTTAGTAATGAAGAGTTTTTGGGTCAGCTCAGAACAAACCTACCCCAAACCCAAAGTTATCTTGGTAACTGAGACTTACCTAACCAAAATAGGCCCACCTGAACATGCACAATAGCTTAGACTTTAACCTACAAGTCACCTATACCTACAAGTCACCTATTCCAGGGCTATGCCAATGTGATCACACTGAATCTTCACAACTATTATACAAGGAATAAAATATAGAAGAAAACTGCTGAAAGTTTCTTGTTACATTGGTAATAAATAAAATCCACCATAGCCTTTTCATTTCTGCCAGCAAAAGTGGGTTCTAGAACTTCTTTCTCTTTAAAGTTAACTAATGAATTTTTTTTTTTCTTTGAAGATAAGGCTATTCAATCATTATCAGAGATCGCGGGAGCTGGATTACAATTTCAGGTATTTCCCTCTGTCTACTCCAATATATCAGAAAGCAAAAAGGAATATTTATATAATGATTCAGTTCCTTATTTTCCATCATTTTCTTACACACATTCTGTGACTAAGCATGTAATCAATCTGCACATGCTCAATAATCAGATCACCTCTAATCAATCATCTTGGGCCACTATGCTCATTATCCTAAACCCTGTCCATCTTTTTCTCTAATAAAATGATCAGGATTACTGTAGTTTGGGGGAACAGATTTTGGACCAAGAAGCCATCTGTTCTCTTACTACATGCCTAGTAATAAACTCTTTCTCTCTTTGGAACCCCAGTTTCTCAGGAATTGGTTATTGAGCATGTCCAGCAAAAGAATCCATGGCCTTTGTCTGGTAACACCACTCTCAGCCCCTAATAAGCTCGATGTCCTTTGTTTTGACTGAGTTGAATTCCATTCTCTTTCCTGCTATAGCAGCACATGGATAAAGTCATTCTAGCCTGTTTCATGTTGTCGAGTCAGTTTTTTTTCTTTGACAGGTCTGAAGAAATCATCAGTGTGTGGCATGCAGACACAATAAAGGTGGAAAGTATAAGACAGAGAGTAAAAGACTGAAACCGGTCTCATTCCCCAAGCAGGTGTCAGGGCTATGCCATTGTGATCACACTGAATCTTCACAACTATTACACAAGGAATAAAATATAGAAGGAAACTGCTGAAAGTTTCTTGTTACATTGGTAATAAATAAAATCCTCTGCAGCCTTTTCATTTCTGCCAGCAAAACTGGGTTCTAGACCTTCTTTCTCTTTAAAAGTTAACTAATGAAATTCCAGAGACTAACTTTACAAATGCAAATCTTCATAATTAAGAAAGGGACAAAGAAAAAGTGTACTTGACCCTCTTCCCTACATACCTGAGGGCTGGAAATTAAATTGCTACAGTTGTTTCAAATAATTTGAATTTAAAATATTTTAATTTGAGAATTTTCAAAATAACATCAATCTTGTTTATTGCAATATGGAAACTTGTGTGAGTATTTATAACTTTACCAGGTAGATCTATTCTCTGTTAATACAAATCTTACTTTTGAAATATTATTTCAAAAAAGGCACTTTGTAAGACATCCACAACTTTAAAACTGGTGCCACATTCAATGAAAATAACCTACAAAATAAATGTGTAATTTGAATTAGATATCTTACTTGGTAATTCACTGACCTGGTATGGGAGAGGGAATAATTGTCCAAACGAGATGCCCATGTCCATTATGTTATCTTACATGGCAAAAGGGATTTTACAGATATGATTATGGCAAACATATGATTAAGATATGATTAAGTTAATGATCTTGAAATGGGAAAACTATCCTCTGAATTATCATGGTAGACCCAATGTACTTACAAGTGTCCGTATGAAAGGGAAGCAGAAAAGTCAGAGTTAGAAAAGGAAATAGGACAATGGAAGCAGAGGGTCAGAGTCAGAGATATTTGAAGATGCTATGTAATTGGTGTTGAAGATGGAAGAAGGATTCACAAGCTTAGGAATAAAGGCAGACTTTTGAATCTGAAAAAGTCCAGAAAACAGATTCTCCATTAGAGCTTCTGGAGGGTTCATAACCCTTCTAATACCGCGATTCTAGGACTGCTGACCTCCAGAACTCTAAGTAAATAAATGTGTGTTGTTTTAGCCCACTAAGTTTGTGGTATTTGTTGTAACACCAATAGAAAACGAAAACATCAAGTAATAAAGTTACAATTTGAAAATGGATGAATACTTCTGGCAAATTAGAAAAAGATCATTAGCATTTTTCCTCTTCACCCAGAGACATGGAAAAACAAATATGACTTCATGTTTCTGCTGGACTTAAAATAAAACAAATACTTTTAAATGAACAGTGTTTTGTTTAAATTAGCAGTGTCATGATTTCTATTCCACCAATGAGAAAACTGAAACTATGCAAAGTTAAGTAACTTACCTCAGGTGTTTGTTCAAAGAATTAAGATTCAAATCCCTGCCAACTGTTCTCAAAGTCCAGGGTTATCCACTACATCTTGTTCCCTCTCAAGCTTCTTGAGGAATGATGAAGATAGAGTAGGGCATCCAAATGTATTCCTCAAATGAAAACAGCTGCAAAACATATTGCATGTTTATGAGATTTTCTACTTTCTTTTGCTTTACTTTCATGCTCACAAGTAAGCAACCCAGTATTTTGTTAGTTTGACTTCTGAAGTACACCAATACATGTCCTGGAGAGACTTAAGTGTTCTAGTTATTGGGAATTAATACATTTATGTAGGATGTGCATATGTTTTTCCATCTATACATATACTGTTTTAGCCTTATTTTATTAATTTGTATTTCTTTATCATCAAGTTCCATTTCACAAATGCTGAGGATAAAATCTTAAACTGTGGTCAATTAACTGGGAAGCAATGCAAGCCTGGAGGCCCTTTTTAGAAAGTTCTGTTGGAACTTTCAAATAAAGGTAATTGCCTTTCTTTGATAAATTCAGAGTATTTACACATCAAACCTAGCTAACTAATTAGAGCATGAGATGCTCCAGTAAAACTGTTTCAATACAATTACTCCTACTTTACTTTATACAGAAAGATATCAACCCCAGACCCTGGTGCAGTTTGCTGGAGCCAGGCTGGTATATAAAGACCTTGTCCCCTAAGACCCATGAAGTTGCATTTACTAGGCAAGTGCCAAAGAAAGAAAACACAGCTTCAAAGATGCATGGGGGAAATGGGGGAAAGATGGCAACTTAGTGAGGTGTGGTATTTAGTTTGTCCTCCAGAGCAGCTAGTAAATAGCCAGGAACAGTACAGAACAACTGCTGGGGTTACATCAGCAACCAGACACACAGCGTACCCCAGTCTGCACAAGCTCAAACAGCTGAGACCCCACCAAAAACTGCAAGCCCTCAAAGCCATGGAGGCTAGTGCTCCTCCTCCATGGGCGGGGTAGGCTGGTTCCCCAAGAGGAAAGGAAACAGACTTTACTAGCACCAAGGGCTTAACTCAACCAAGCTCCACTTGTGGAGTTAACAAATTCTAACTACTGAAAACAGGTCCCCAGCACAGAAAAACCTGGAATAAACATTAAAAGTACTAGGAGTTTTTGTCCTGGCACAGGGGGTGGAATTGACAAGGAAAAAAAAAAACCCCGAGGGTTTTTGAGACAGACAGCACAAAATACAGCAAAAGGGATGGACCTAGGGTTCTGGGAAGATGGCAGAATAAAGAGTTCCAGGAAGATGGCAGAATAGGATAGGTTGAGTTCACCCCCTACTCCGAGGAACAGCTAGAGAAGAGAGAAGAAGGCAACTAAGATTGCAATTCCAGGGTGCAAGTGACCCAGGAGGGTCTTCTACACCACACAGGGAGGCCCTGGTTACAAATGCTGAAGAACTGAGACACAGAGAACTGGAGGCCATTCAGCTGGTGCAAACAGCCTAATGCACCCCTTTCCAAACAGAAGCCTGGAGCCCTCAGGAGTGCATGGACAGGGAGACAGGGATGAGGAATGCTCTACCTCTGTGTCCCCCAAACTGCAACTTGCTCCTGTGCTGCAAGATCTACCTGAGCTGCACCATATACCCATGGCCCCCATATCGCACCTCTATAACCCGGCAACCCAAATCCCATACTCAAAGGCACAGACATAGTATCCCCAACCTGTGCCTATACTTGTACTGCAACATATCACTGCACTGTTGTACCCAGCATTCTGTTCCATATCCATTCCGTGAATACGAAACTTTAGACTAATGAAGAAAATCGACGCACAAAGTAAACCAATCAAGATATTTACATGCCGCAAAAACAACAGAAGATCACTAAGTTTATCAAGACACAGACAGATATAGCCTAGCCTAATGACCAAATTAAAACATTAGAGGAGACACAGAATTTAGAACAACTAATCAAAGATGTTCATATAACTCCTAAATAAAATAAATGTGTGGTTAATGACATAAAGGAGATCAGGACACTAGAGAGAATCAGTCCTCTTGGCGTTCCAAGATGGCAGCTTAGTGAGGTGTGGAATCTAGTTCATCCTCCAGAGCAGCTAGTAAATAGCCAGGACCAGTACAGAACAACTGCTGGGGCCACATCAGTGACCAGACACACAGAGTACAGCAGTCTGGATGAGCTGGACTGGCTGTGACTCCACACAGAACTGTAGGTTCCCCAAGCTACAAAGGGCCGCATCCTTCCCCCATGAGCATGGCAGCCTGTTCCCAGAGGGGAAAGGAAAGAGACTTTACTAGGAGGAGGGGTTTAGTTCAACCAACCTCCAAATGTGGAATTAATTAACAAATTCTGACTACTAAAAATAGGCCCCCAGCTCAGGTACACCTGAAATAAGAGCTAAAGGTACAAGGAGTTTTTGCCCCAGCAAAGGGGGCAGGACTGATGGGAAAAGAAAAGAAAACAAAACAAACTAGAGGCTCTATATATTGGACAGCACAAAATACTTGAAAAGGGATGGACACTAAGAAAAAGGGGGCACATAGAGCCTGGAGATACATAGAGCAACGCACCAACTTAAGCACTTGATTAACAAACCCAAGGAATAGGGGTAATGCTCTGAAAAGGATTTTTTTGTTTTTGTTTTCTTTTTACTGCTTAACAGCTCATCAGATAGAACTGTAAGACTTCTCAGGCTCCAACTGACCCCAGGAAAGGGCGGAATTAAGCTTGTCTGAAAGACAAAGTGGCTGGTCAGGCGAAAGGAGTTAATTCGCTGGAGGCTGAGCCTTCTCCAGGAGAGCGGCTGGGGCCAGATCAGGTAGAATCATTACTCAGGGAATTCAGACCCCAGGGACTGGAAAACTGAAGCAATTAAAGCTAGCCTACAACCTCTCCTCTGTCTCAACCATGCCCTCAGGAAGGAGAATCGGCTGAAGTTAAAGGTGCCACATCACTTTATGCTGGTGGGAAGCCAGGCAGACAAGCACCACATACTGGGCAAAATAGGAAAAACATAGAGTCTAAAGGCTTCATAGGAAAGTCTGTCAACCTACTAGGTCTCACCCTCAGGGAAAACTGATGCAGGTGACTTATCCTGAGAGGAGGCCAGTCCAAGTGGGAAAATATGACTGGGGTCTATAATATCTAAGTAGACCCTCCTAAAAAAAAAGCTTCATATAGGCATGGCAAGAAACAGAAAAACAAGACTGAAAAATTCTCATAAATTAAACAAACCTAAGCCAGAGGTTTATAAGCTGAACTGAATGTTAAAGAACAGATAGAGAACAAAGCCATCCAGCAAGCAAATCCTAGGTAAAAGAGTGAAAATAATATCCAGAATAAATTAATTAAGGAAATCAAATGCCTAAACACCAGCAAAAAATAATGAGTCATACTAGGAAAATCAAAGACATGGCCCAGTCAAAGGAACAAGCCAAAAATTCAAATGAGATACAGGAGTTGACACAACTAATTCAGGATGTTCAAACAGACATGGAAAATCTCATCAAAAATCAAATCAAAGAGTTGAGGGAGGATATAAAGAACCACTGGGCAAACAAAAAGAAGAACTCAAAAGTCTGAAAAAACAAATCACAGAACTTTTGGGAATGAAAGGCACAATATAAGAAATGAAAAAATGGAAACAGACAATAGATTTGAAGAGACAGAAGAAAGGACTAGTGAACTGGATGACTGGACATTTGAAATCTGAATCACAAAAGAAAATATAGGGAAAAGAACAGAAAAATATGAGCAGGGTCTCAGGGAACTGAATGACAACATGAAGCACATGAATATTCGTGATGTGAGTGCCCCTGAAAGAGAAGAGAAGGGAAAAGAAGGAGAAAGACTTATGGTGGAAATTATCACTGAAAATTTCCCATCTTTTGTGGAAGCACAAAATTACAGATCCAAAAAGTGCAGCATACCCCAAACAGAATAGATCCAAACAGACATATTCCAAGACATGTATTAATCAGACTGTTAGATTTCAAAGATAAAGAATTTTTAAAGCAGCAAGAGAAAAGGAATCCATCACATACAAGGGAAGCCCAATAAAACTATGTGTGGATTTCTGAGCAGAAACCCTGGAGGCGAGAAAGCACGGTTGGAATATATTCAAGATTCTAAAGAGAAAAACTGCCAACCAAGAATTCTATATCTAGCAAAACTGTCCTTAAAAAATGAGGTGGAAATTAAAACATTTTCAGACAAACACTGAGAAAATTTGTGACCAAGAAACCAGATCTGCAAGAGATACTAACTGAACACCATAAGTACATGGAACCTAGAACAGGGCATGAAATTTTGTTGGCTTGTCCACATTAGTGTGATGTCCCGATAAATCCCAGAATGATTTGAACAGTGAATAAAGAAGTATTTGCAAAGTCTCCTTCAGGGAAAGGGGAGAAATGGGGAAAAGTTCAACTTCTCCATTTGGAGAATTTCTGATATTCTCGCAAACAGTGGGGACAATCAAATCAATAGATCGAGCCCTCAATCTTGGGGTTTGCCCCTATGAAACTTATCCCTGCAAAGGATAGGCTAAGAAGAGTCACCCCCAGAGAACCTCTTTTCCTGCTCAGATGTGGCCTTTCTCTCTCTAAGCCAACACAGCAAGCGAACTCACTGACCTCCCACTCTACATGTGATATGACTCCCAGGGGTATAAACCTCCCAAGCAATGCAGGACAGAAATCCTAGGATGAGCTGGGACTCAGTATCAAGGGATTGAGAAAACCTTCTCATCCAAAAGGGGGAAGAGAGAAAGGAGACAAAATAAAGTGTCAGTGGTGAGAGATTTCAAACAGAGTTGAGAGGTTATCCTAGAGGTTATTCTTCCACATTATACACAGTATCCCCTGTTTAGTTTATGATATATTAGAGTGGCTAAAGGGAAGTACCTGAAACTGGTACTGTGTTCCAGTAGCCATGTTTCTTGAAGATGATTGTATGATGATATAGCTTTTCAAATGTGACTGTGTCATTGTGAAAACCTTGTGTCTGATGTTCTTTTTATCTATGGTATGGACAGACGAGTAAAAATATGGATAAAAAATAAATAATAGGGGGAACAAAGGTTAAAATGAATTGAGAAGATTGATACTAGTGGTTAATGAGAGGGAGGAGCAAGGGATATGGTATGTATGAGTTTTTTCTTTCTTCTTTTTTATTTCTTTTGCTGGAGAGATGTAAATGTTTCAAAAAATGATTATGAACTATGTCATGCTATTGTCAACCATTGATTTTAACCATCTCAAGAATGTTTGTTTATTGTTTATATAAAAATATTTTTAAAAATACTAAAGGGGGCTTGAGAGGCAGAAAAGAAAAGACAGGATAGGGAGGTGTAGAAATGAAGACTATCAGTAAAGGTAAAAAGAGGAAAAAAAAAGACATGACATATAAAATCCAAAAGGCAAAATGATAGAAGAAACTATGGCCTTTAAAGTAATAATACTAAATACTAATAGATTAAATTCCCCAATCAACAGACATAGCCTGGCAGAATGGATTAAAATACAGGACCTATCTATATGCTCTCTACAGGAGACTCATTTTAAAGCCATGGACAAAAACAGGTTGAAAGTGAAAGGTTGGGAAAAGATATTTCATGCAGACAACAATCAGAAAAGAGCAGGAGTAGCTATACTAATATTCAACAAATTAGACTTCAAACGTAAAACAACTAAAAGGGACAAAGAAGGACACTATGTATTAATAAAAGGAACAATTCAACAAGAAGACATAACAATCATATATACTTATGCACTGAGCCACAGTGCTCCAAAATATATGAGGTAAACACTGAAAATACTAAAAGGAGAAATAGACACCTTTACCATAACAGGCAGACATCTCAATTCCCTGCTCTTATCAATGGACAGAGCATCTAGACAGAGGATCAGTAAAGAAACAGAGAATTTGAATAATACAATAAACAAACTAGACTTAACAAGAACATTACACTCCACAAAAGCAGAACACAACTTTTCTCAAGTCCTCATGGATCATTCTCAAGGGTAGACCATGTGCTGCTGGTCACAAAGTGAGTCTAAATAAATAATAATTCCTTTCGAGGAATGAAGTTGGAAATCAGTAACAGGCAGAGGGCCACAAAATTCACAAATATATGGAAGCTAAACAACACTCTCGTAAGCAATCAGTGGGTCAAGGAAGAAATTACAAGAAAAATCAGTAAATATCTCAGGGCAAATGAAAATGAAATCACAACATATCAAAACTTATGGGATGCAGCAAAGGCAGTGCTAACAGAGAAATTTATTGCCTTAAATGCCTATATCAAAAAAGAAGTGCAAAAATTGAAGAATTAACTGTTTGCTTAGAAAAACTAGAGAAAGAACAGTAAACTAACCCCAAAAGCAAGCAAAAGAAAAGAAACACTAAGATTAGAGCAGAAATAAATGAAATTGAGAACATGAAAACAACTGAGAAAAATCAACAAAACCTGAAGTTGGTTCTTTGAGAAAATCAATAAAATTGATGGACACTTAGCAAGATTGACAACAAGAAAAAGAGAGAGGATGCAAATAAATAAAATCAGAAATGCAAGAGGAAACATAACCACTGACCCCACAGAAATAAAGGAGGTAATGTTAAGATACCATGAGCAACTATATGCTAATAAACTACACATACAGATGAAATGGACAACTTCCTAGAAAGCCATGAACAACGAACAATGACTCAAGAAACAGACAACCTCAACAGGACCAGATGGCTTCACATGTGAATTCTACTAAGCACTGAAGAAAGAATTAGTAGGAATCCTGCTCAACTCTTAAAAAAAACTGAAATGAAGGAAGGATACCTAACTCATTCTATAAAGCAAACATTACCCTCATAGCCAGATAAAGATACTACAAGAAAAGAAAATTACAAACCAATCTCTCTAATGAATACAGATGTAAAAATCACCCCAAAATTCTTGCTAATCAAATCCAGCAGCACAGGAAAAGAATTATACACCAAGACAAAGTGGGATTCATCCCAGGTATGTAAGGATAGTTCAACATAAGAAAATAAATTAACGTAATATGCCATATCAACAAATCAAAGTAGAAAAACCACATGATCATCTCGATTGACGCAGAAAATAAATTAATGTAATATGCCATATCAGCAAATCAAAGTGAAAAACCACATGATCATCTCAATTGATGCAGAAAAGGTATGTGACAAAATTCAACATCCTATCTTGATGAAAACACTTCAAAAGATAGGAATAGAAGGGAACTTCCTCAACATGATAAAGGGAATATATGAAAAACCCACAGCTAACAGCATCCTTAATGGGGAAAGACTGAAAGCTTTCCCTCTAAGATAAGGAACAAGACAAGGATGTCCACTGTCACAACTGATATTCAAAATTGTGCTGGACGTTCTAGCTACAGTAATTAGACAAAAAGAAATACAAGGTATCCAAATTAGAAAAGAAGAAGTAAAACTCTCACTGTTTGCAGCGGATATGATACCATATGTCGAAAACCCCAAAAAATCCACAGCAAACCTATTAGGGCTAATAAATGAGTACAGCAAAGTGGGAAACTATAAGATCAACACTCAAAAATCAGTAGTGCTTCTATATACCAGTATCAAGCAATCTGAGGAGGAAATCAAGAAAAAATTCCATTTAGAATTACAACCAAAAGAATAAAACAGTTAAGAATAAATTTAACTAAGGATACAAAAGATCTATATAAAGAAAACTACAAGAAATTGCTAAAAGAAATCACAGAAAACCTAAATAAATGGAACTGTATATTGTATTAATGGATTGCAACACTAAATATATTTAAGATGTCAATTCTACATAAATTGATTTATAGATTCCATGCAATACCAATTAAAATCCCAAAAACTTACTTTACAGGAATAGAAAATCCAATAACCAAATTTATTTTGAAGGGCAGCGTGCCCTGAATAGCTAAAAATATCTTGAGAAAGAAAAATAAAGTGGTAGGTCTCACACTACTTGACTTTAAGGCATATTATGAAGCTGCGTATTATGAAGCTACAGTGGTTAAAACAGCATGGTACTGGCATAAAGATAGATATATTGACCAATGGAATCGAACAGAGTGTTCAGATATAGACCCTCTCATCTATGGATGATTGATCTTTGCTAAGGCAGTCAAGCCAACTCACCTGGGACAGAGCAGCCCCTTCAATAAATGGTGCTTGGAGAACACTTATCCATATGCAAAAGAATGAAGGAGGATCCATATCTCACAACTTATACAAAAATTAACTCATACTGGATCAATAACCTAAATGCGGGAACTAAGACCATAAACGTTTAGAAGAAAGTGTAGGGAAATATCTTATAAAACTTATAATAGGAGGCAGTTTCCTATATCTTACACCCAAAGCATACGCATTAAAGAAAGAAATAGATAAATGGGAACTCCTCAAAATTTAACACCTTTGTTCATCAAAGAATGGTCTCAAGAAAGTAAAAAGACAGCCTATGGAATGGGAGACAGTATTCGGAAACCATGTATCAGATTAAGGGTTTAGTATCAAGAATATATAAATAGATTTTGAAATAGATTCTTCAAATCAACAACAAAAACACAAACCCAATTAAAAAATGGCAAATGGAGGGTGCAAGGGTAGTTCAGTGGCAGAATTCCCGCCTGCCATGCAGGAGACCCGGGTTCGACTCCCAGCCCATGCAGTTCCCAAAAGCAAACAAACAAAAAAACCCAAACAAACAAACAAACAAAAATTCAACAGATGGTGCGGCAATAAGTGGATACTCACATGGGAAAAGAATGCAATGTGACCACCACCATATAGCATAAAAAGAAAAATAATGGGCAAAAGACATGAGCATACACTTCTCAGAAGAGGAAATACAAATGTGTAAAAGGCACGTGAAAAGATGCTCAACTTCAGTGGCTTTCAGAGAAATGCAAATCAAAACCACAATGAGATATCATCTCATACCCACCAGAATGGCCATTATCAACACAACAGAAAACATTAAGAGCTAGAGAGGATGTGGAGAAAGAGAGACATATATCCACATTTGGTGGGAATGTAAAATGGTACAACTGCTGTGGAAAGCAATTCAGCAGTTCCTCAGGAAGATAAGTATAGAATTGCCATATGATCCAGCAATCCCATTTTGCTAGGTATCTATTCAGAGGACATGAGGGCAAGGACACAAGTGAACAACTGTACATCTATGTTTATAACAGCATTATTTACATTTGCCAAGAGATGGAAACATCCCAAATGTCCATCAACAGATGAGTGGCTAAACGAGCTGTGGTATATACATACAATGGAATATTACACAGCTGTAAGACAGAATAAAGACATGAAACAAGTAACAACATGGATGGATCTTAAAGACATTATGCTGAGTGAAATGATGCAGAAAAAAAGACAAATACTGTATGGTTTCACTGATATAACTAACATTAATGAGTGAACCTGGAGAACTACAATTAAGGACACAGGTTATTAGGAGATAGAAATAGGGTAGAAACTGGGTAATTGGTGCTGGAGGTATACAGATTGTGCAACAGGACTGCCTGTAAAATTCAGAAATGGATAGCACAATACTACCTGATTCTAGCACAATAATGTAAGTACACTTAATGAAGCTGAATGTGAGAATGAGAGAGGGAGAAGGGATAGGGGTATGTATGAAACCAGAAGGAAAGACAAAGATTGAGATGGTATGTAGGAGCCAAGTGTTAAAACAAGACCTGCAGAATTTGCTGGAAGCAGCTGGCCTCAGGATGGCGGCAGTAAACTGTGGAGATTGTTATATAGAACAGTCTGGGAGGAAGAGAATGTTTGTTTACCCCAAACGGTTATTTTAAGTATGAAGGAAGAACACTGAAAGATAAGAACTTTGTTCCCTCAGGAAATGCATGCATGCCTATTGTCATCCTGTGGTATATAACCAGGATCTGGTTAAGAATAAAATTGTCTGAAGTCTGTCTGAAGTAAACTCAAGCTTCAGACTCCCTGAGCCCGTCTGTGTCTTTCTTTCTCTCCTTCTTCCTTTCTTTCTTTCTCATCATCCCTTAATATCCTTCGAGCTCCGTTTCAATAGGAAGCAACATCTGGCGCCCAACGTGGGGCTCGAAGAAGAAGACTCCAAATCAATATTAAGGAACCAAGGAAAAGGCTCATTAGAGGCACGTGTGTCCAGCCGATAGATGAGGACTCGAGTCATATTGGTAAGTACGCATTTTCCTTGGATCATCAGGGTAACGGGTAATCACAATAGGCAGCTGGAGAAGTATGGAGTATGTATGTATGTATGTATGTATGTATGTATGTATGTATGTTTGTATGTTTGTGTGTTGAAAACATCATTAGGGTGCCATTACTAAAATAAGGTTCTAATAAAGTTTAAGAGTTATTTGTATTTTAAAGGAAAAGAGACTTTGTGGATAAAGGAGAGAAGTGTCTAAAGCAGACTCCCCATAGTGAGATGGGAGACATTGAGGGAAAAGGAGTGGAGAAAGTTCTGAATTGAAAACAGTTTTCCATGACAATACAGTGAGGCCACATGGGGCAATAACAGAGAAGAGTTTAGGAAAAATAAACTATGTCCTTGTTGTTAGGAAGAAAATAGTAAAGGGAAATAGTTAATAGCATAAAGATGACACAGCCAGGAAATAATGGCCAGGGACAAGGTAACTCTAGTTGGGAAAAAGAGGTTTAAAAAGCTTCTTCAAGAAAGAAGCTATTGGGCGGGCCGCGGTGGCTCAGCGGGCAAAGTGCTTGCCTGCCATGCCGGAGGACCTCGGTTCGATTCCCGGCCCCAGCCCATGTAAAAAACAAACAAACAAACAAAATACAATAAAACAAGAAAATGTTTAAAGATGTTTCATTTCCTTCCTTCTATCCTTCCTTCCTTCTCTCTGTCTTTCTTTCCCTTCCTCCCTCTCTCTTTAAAAAAAAAAAAAAAAAAAGAAAGAAGCTATTTCTTAAAAAAAAAAAAATCTTCAAAATAGAAATACAGAAGTGTAAACCTGAGGCAAGGGAAAAGGACAGCAAATAAATAACTTAAGATAGGATGCATAATCATAAAAATTTTACATCAATATGAGCTACTTTTATATAAAAATTCATATACACCTGAGTCAGAAAATATTCAATAGGAACAATGCCATGCCGAGCAAAAGTCAGTACTAATTAATGGTTCCTGTAGAATTATAAAAGATCGGTCCCCTAAGGGGTATGCAGTTCAGGATTGTAGTTCTGACTCAAAGTGTTCTGTTACGTTACCTTGGTTTAATCTAAATAATTATTCTACTGAAATTATACCTATGCTACAAATAAAATCTTGTGACCAAGAACGGGAATAGTAACCCCATCTCCTTTTGTTAACTTAGATTCTCAACAAACAGCAATTTGGAAACTGGCCATGAGTTTAGCTCCTACTCATATTTTAAAAAGAAATATATTTTAAGAACTTTAAAACTAAAAATTCTTGCTAAAAACTATATATTGATAGTTAATGCATACTTGAAACATTAAAGTATTTTAAGTATTTAACATTATTCTAACAAATTTAATTTTGATGGTAATTATATGTGGTAAAATATTTGTTCAAAGTAATGATTTAAGTATGAAAAATATGAAAGATGTATTTTTATTAATAGGAAAACAGAATAGTTTTATCCTAAAATGAATAACTGTTACTAAATGAGAAAAATATAGGACAAAACCTAAACTAATATAATAGGTGCTGAGGGTTTGTAAAAATGGAAATTATGGTTAGAATCGAGAAAGATTTAATGAGTCTAAAATGACAATGTTTTCTTGGACTTTTAGTCTGTTCTAATGAAAAGATATAAAAAAATTTTCTAAATAATTAGTTAAAAAGCAAAGAGTCTGTGTTTTATCAAAATAACTTATGTTAACTTTTATCATGTTGTTATCTGTATAAAAAAATACTGATTTTCTCCTGGGTATCATTATACTGGCAAAAACTTCTTTTCTTGCCCTAAACCAGGTGGCTTACTGTTAATCTAAGTACTATTACTATAAATGAATCTATTACTGGCTAAATCATATTCAAATCATATAAATATCTATATTCCTTTAAGCCAAAATATTTTAAGGCTTTGTCCAGTCTTTATATAAACTACATATGTATAAACTAAATTTATCCTAAAATAACCATGGCTTATTTTGGGAGCAGATCAGATTTGAGGGCTGAATGCAAGGAAAAAATACACTTGTGGAGTCTTTTGTTCACCTGATGTTGCCATTACATGCAACTGATGTTGCTATCACAAGACATTGGTAAGAAATAGTTAAAATGTATACTCTAGCTGGGAGGACTGGCTATCCCCCCAGAAGGAGGTGTACTTTAATAAAGATATCTAGGTCCCAGGAAACTCCTCTTGGTCCCTAGCCAGTTCCCAGAGGACCCAACTGGGCCCGGTCATGTAAGCAAACTGGAATTTGGCCACTATTGTGAGAAAATATCATAAAAACTGCATGCAATAAATTTAAAATTAGCAAAAATGCACAACCAATTATAAAGACTCCACATTCCTGCATTCCTTTTCAATTAATCCAATGAATTCTATTTAAAAAATCTGGTCATTTACTATGGGTACACATCACTATTGACACTCTGCTTTCATTTTTCTTACCTGCCACTTTAGGGATTCCTAATTATATGTTACAAAATTTTTTTGATATTTTACAAGGAGATTCTGATTTATTAAGCAAAAGGCAGTTAACAGCTGCAGCTAAACGAGAGTTACAATTAATTGAACAATGCATTCAAAAAGGACAGCTTGTTCAAATAGATCTAAAAAATCCTGTTGATTTTATTATTTTCTTTACCTTGTAATCTCCTACAGGCCTATTTTAGCAAGATGGTGTTTTAAAATGGATTTTTTTACCAAACAATTGACAAAAATGTTTAAATACATATTTGCAAAAGATTATTTCTTTAATAGCCAAAGGTCACCAAAGATATTATCAATTAAGAGGTCATGATCCTAATCGCACAGTGTGTAATCTCACAAAGGAAGAGGTTCAAAGTCTATATATTTTCAATACCTTTTGGCAAATAGCATTAAGTGACTTTAAAGGACAAATGAATAATCATTTGCTATGTCAAAACTTTTACAATTTTTAAAAATGAACGCAATGGATTTTGCCTAAAATAGTTCTGGCTTCCCTGCTAGCTATTACTGTCTTTACTGATGATAATATTAATGGGAAGGCTGCATATGTCACCCCAGTGGAAAACAAGTTAGAAAATGCCTTATACCTCAGCCCAGCGTACTGAATTAGCAGCTGTAATTCAAGTATTGCAAAGTTTTCCACAATCTCTTAATATTGTTTCTGATTTTGAATATGCTTGCCAAACAGTTACTCACATTGAGACAACTTGTTTGTTTGAAAGAGATGAACTCTCCTGAATGTTTTTACACTTACAAACATTAGTCAGAAGTCAAATTAATCCTCTTTTTATCATGCATATAAGAGCTCATACCAATCTTCCAGGTCCTTTGTCATTACAAAATCAGCAAGCAGATAGTCTTGTGAGTTTAATTCAAGATCCCACAACACTTCACAAATTGACTGATAACAATAGTAAAGGGTTGTGAAAGAAATTTCCATCTTTATCTAAACAGCAAGCTCAGGACACTGTCAGGACTTGTCCAACCTGTGGACCTTTGAATGCACTCCCATTTGCATCAGGGGTTAATCCTCAAGGTCAAAATGCAAATAAATTATGGCAAATGGATGTTACTCATATTTCATATTTTGATAAAATGCAGTATGTACATGTTATCATAGACACTTGCTCTCATTTCATCTGGGCTACTGCACAATCTGGAGAGCATTTCTGCCATGTTAAATCACATTTACTTAATGCTTTTGCTGTTACGGGATGCCCTCAATCTATTAAAATGGACAATGGTTCTGCTTATATAGGAAAACAATTTCATAAATTTTGTACTACTTTTAATATTACTCATATCACAGGAATTCTACATAATCCCTTAAGGCAAGGAATTATTAAATGAGCAAACCGGATGCTAAAGTCTATGCTTTTGAAACAAAAAGGGGGAGATGATGATCAGGATGATGTTATGTAAATACGTACACCAAAAGATTAATTAGCAAAACGACTGTTTACTTTAAATTTTTAAAACATTTATGATAATTCATCACAGACTCCTGCAGAACAACATTTTAGTAATTTGGGAAAGAAAAATGATACAACCCAAACAGAACTGCAGCTGTAGCCAATCTATTGGAAAGATGTTAAAGATTATTTATGGAAACCAGGAATGGTAGAGGTGTGGGGGTAGGGGTTTTTGCTCTTGTCATTGCAGATGACGGAACCTCAGTCTGGATTCCCTCGAAGAGAATAAATAAAACCCAGACATGTCAACCCGGACAAAAATAACTAAATGGGTAATGTATATTATAGGACATATAACTTTAATTGCTGAAGGACAGGGACATAGTTATACTTATTGGGTTTATATTCCTAACCCACCTCTGCTCTGCTGTGGGCCCTAACATGGGCCAATCCAACTTTACCAAAATATCTGAATACTAGATTAGGATTCCCAGGTCAAGTAGATTCTAGGCTTCCAAAACTACTTAAAGAAGAAGAAAAATGGTGTCAAATTTAATTCTTCCATTTTTAGAAAGACCTGTATGCATAACTCTATGGAAACAAAGGAAATTTGCCTGTTAGATAGGAAAGAAAGTTGGAATGGATGGCAATTATGTCATATGGATTGAGCAGTTATCATAATTAATGATTCCTATGGAATTGTAAGAGATGCGGCCCCTGTGGGGTCTCCAATCTTTAACTTGAAGATAACTGAGATTATATGGACAGGCAAGCTAAACCAGAGTTTAATACATAGAGGATGATTTCTGCCAAAATTTGGGATGATAAATACATTAGTCAGAGAAATTTATGGGAAATTTTCCTAGGACTGGGGCCAATTTTTATAGCGTATTCTAGTAACTATAACTTCTCTCTAAATAGCTGCCATAAACACTATATACATACAGGAAATCAAATTTTTAATTGTGAGAATTATTCTCTATTCACTTGTCTCCAAGCATTTATATTGCAGAAAAATGAGACGATTGTAGCAGCAAGGAGAAGAAGAGGTATTTGGCTGCTGGTGCCAGATGTCAAGATCCTGGCAATCCTCTCCAGAAACACAAGTCCTTATCCATTTGGCAGAAGAATATCTGAAAAGAACTCAGACTAATTGGACTCATTATTATAGCTGTCATTGGAATCATTGGAATTATCACAGTGACTATGGTCACTGGAACTGCATTGTTAAATTTGGGGCTGTTTATACTTCTTCTCTTCCTCCTCAGCTGTGTTTAACAACAAATAATCAAAATCAGAAAGCTTGACTGGTAGCCAATGACGGGTAAGACCCTTCCTTCAGAGCTTAAGGGGAACCTAAGACAGGCGCAGTCACTAAGCAAAGCCACCCTAACAATGTGATTCTTGCAAAAACTGTTGGCTCCCTCCTGAATCAAAGTCAGAGAGCTTGACTGGCAGCCAATGACGGGTAAGACCCTTCCTTCAGAGCCTAAGGGCAACCTAAGACAGGCACGGTCACCTCGGCTTATAAAATAAAAAGGGGGAAATGTAGGAGCCAAGTGTTAAAACAAGACCTGCAGAATTTGTTGGAAGCAGCTGGCCTCAGGATGGCGGCAGCAAACTGTGGAGATTGTTATGTAGAGCAGTCTGGGAGGAAGAGAATGTTTGTTTACCCCAAATGGTTATTTTAAGTACAAAGGAAGAACACTGAAAGATAAGAACTTTGTTCCGTCAGGAAATGCATGCATGCCTATTGTCATCCTGTGGTATATAACCAGGATCTGGTTAAGAATAAAATTGTCTGAAGTCTGTCTGAAGTAAACTCAAGCTTCAGACTCCCTGAGCCCGTCTGTGTCTTTCTTTCTCTCCTTCTTCCTTTCTTTCTTTCTCTTCATTCCATAATATCCTTCGAGCTCCATTTCAGTAGGAAGCAACAATGGTATAATTTAGGAATTCTTAGAGTATACAATGATGTTGATTAAATGTACAAATTTAAAAAGTTTTTCCATGAGGAAGAACAAAAGAATGTCAGTATTGCAGGGTGTTGAAAAGAGTGGTCATTCATATTTTAAAACAAACTTCTGTGTGAGAGTAAAGGAAGAAATGTTTATTTGGTACAATATTTAGATTTTGACTAGTGAATTTCCTAATTTAACTTATATGGACATTTTAATTGAAAAAAACACCATAATACATAGAACCTTGAATAGGACATGAGATTTGTTGGTTTGCCCAGGTTAGTGTGATGCCCCAATAAGTCACAGAGTGATTTGAACAGTGAATAAAGAGGTATTTGCAGGGTCCCCTTGGAGAAATAGGAAGAGGGGAAAATTCAACTTCCCCATTTGGAGAATTCCTGACATTCTCTCAAGAAGTGGGGACAACCAAATCAATAGGCTGAGACCTCAATCTTGGGATCCGCCCCTATGAAACTTATTCCTGCAAAGGATAGACTAAGCCTACTTAAAATTAGGCCTAGGAGTCACCCCCAGAGAACCTCTTTTGTTGCTCAGATGTGGGCTCTCTCTCTCTCAGCCAACACAGTACATGAACTCACTGCCCTACCCCTCTCTATGTGGGACATGACTCCCAGGAGTGTAAACCTCCCTGGCAACGTAGGAGAGAAATTCTAGAATGAGCTGAGACTTGACATTGACAGATGGAGAAAACCTTCTTGACCAAACTGGGGAAGAGAGAAATGAGACCAAATAAAGTGTCAGTAGCTGAGACTACTGACAGTTGAGAGGTTATCCTGGAGGTTATTCTTATACATTATACAGACATCCCCTTTTTAGTTTAAGGTGTGTTAGAGACGCTAGAGGGAAGTGCCTGTAACTGTAGAGCTGTGTTCAATAGCCATGTTTCTTGAAGATGAATGTATAATGATAAAGCTTTCTCAATGTGACTATGTGATTGTGAAAGCCTTGTGTCTGATGTGCCTTTTATCTACAGTATGGACAGATGAGTAAAAACTATGGATTAAAAATAAATAAACAATAGGAGGAACAAAAAATATACATATATATAGCAGGACTCTTAATCATAAGAAAAAATTAAATCCAAATTGAGGGATATGCTACAAAAATATTAATATAATGAAATACAAAAGACTGGCAGAAATTTTCAAGATTATAGGAGACTAAGTAGCTATGACAGTTAAACATGTTATATCACACTTGATTGGATCTTAGATTGAAAACGGGAAAACAATAATTGTAATATCATCTAATTTATATTACATTCAAATTTTAAAGAGAATTTGAATGTGGATATATAGATGATTCAGGAAAAAATATGTACATGCATACACAGAGAAAAAGAGAGAATGCACAAGTGGTTAAAGGCTAACAAAGTGGTGAACTAGTTGGAGAGTCTGAGGGTATCCATTAGACTATTTTGTAAACTTCTCTGTCAGTTGGACCGTTTTCAAAATAAAAAGTTGGAAAAATTGGAAAAAAAATTGTTTGTAAATAAACTTTATTTTAAAACAACAACAACAAAAATTAGGCGTAGGAGTCACCTCCAGAGAACCTCTTCTGCTGCTCAGATGTGGCCTCTATCTCCCTAGGTTGACATAGCAAATGAACTCACTGCCCTCCCCACCTCTACATGGGACATGACTCCCAGGGGTGTAAACCTCCCTGGCAATGTGGGGCAGAAATCCTGGGATGAGCTGGGACTTGGCATCAAGGAATTGAGAAAACCTTCTTGATCAAAAGGGGGAAGAAAGAAATGAAACAAAATAAAGTGTCAGGGCAGGCAATGGTGGCTCAGTGGCAGGGTTCTTGCCTGCCATACTGGAGACCCAGGTTCATCCCAGTGACTACCCATGTATCAAAAAGAAAAAAAAATCTTAAAATATAGTGTCAGTGGCTGAGAGATTTCAAATATCCTAGAGGTTATTCTTCTGCATTACAAAGATATCCCCTTTTAAATGTATGGTGTATTAGAGTGGCTAGAGGGAAGTACCTGAAACTGTAGAGCTATGTTCTAGTAGCCATGTTTTTTGAAAATAATTGTATAATGATATAGCTTTTACAATGTGACTGCGATTGAGAAAACCTTGTGTCTGATGCTCTTTTATCTAGTGTATGAACAGATGAGTAAAAAATATGGATAAAAATAAATATAAGAGGGAACAAAACTTAAAATAAATTGAGTAGATGGAAATACTAGTGGTCAATGATTTGGAGTGGTAAGGGGTATGGTATTATGTTTTTCTTTTTTCTTTTGCTGGAGAGATGGAATGTTCAATAAAATGAACATGGTGATGAATACACAACTATGTAATGATGTTGTGAACCACTGATTGTACACCATGTATAGAATGTTTGTACATCAAGAATGTATGCTTGTTCATTAAGGTTCATAATAAAAATATTAAAAGAAGAAAAACAATAACACTGGAAGATGCTGTAGATGAAATAAAAAATATACTAGAGACACATAACAGCAGATTTGAAGAGGGAGAAGAAAGAATAAGCTAACTAGAGGACAAGACAACTGATTTCGAACACTCAAAACAACCAAATGACAAAAAGGGTAGAAAAATTTGAATTGGATCTCAGGGACAAAACAAAGCACACAAATATAAGAATCACTGGTGTCCACAAAAGACAAGGGTAAAGGGCTAGGAAGATTAGTGTACGATATAACGGGGGAAAACTTTCAAACATTTTAAAAGCTATAAATATGCAAATCAAACAAGCCCAACAAACTCCAAATGAAATAAATCCAAACAGGCCAGCCACAAGACATAATTATCAGTGCATCATATGTTGAAGAGGAGCAAAAATTCTGAAAGTGGCAAGAGGAAAACAGTGTACTACATACAAGGGAAACCACATAAGACTGAGTTCAGACTACAACTGGCACAATCGAGGCGAGAAGGCAGTGGTATGATGTATTTGAGATCCTGAAAGAGAAAGACTTCCAGCAAAACATTTTGTACCCAGGCAAATTGCCCTTCAAAACTGATGGGAAAATTAAAATTTTCACAGGCAAAAAAATCCTGAAAGAATTTGTCAACAAGACAGTGGCCCTAAAAGAAATACTAAAGGGAGTTCTGCCAGTTGAAACAAACAAAAAACAGAGAGGGAGGTCTGGAGAAGAGCATAGAATTGAAGAATACCAGTGAGGGTAACATAAAGGATAAAAAGAGATAGAGGGAAAAGAATATAGAGATCTGACAAACAAAACCCAAAGGATAAGATGGTGAATTCAAGTAACAGCTTTTCAGTAATAATTTTGAATATTAACGGAATAAACTTACTAATTAAAAGATACAGATTGGCAGAATGGGTTAAGAAATATAATCCACATACATGCTGCTTACAAGGGACTCATCTTAGACATACGGATAAAAATAGATTGAAAATGAAAGGATGGAAAAAGACATTCCATGCAAGTTGTAATCTAAAGAAACCAGGAGCAGCTATACTAATATCAGACAAAACAGACTTTCAATGTAAAGACATCATAAGAGACAAAGAAGGTCACTATAGATTAATAAAATGGACAATACGCCAAGAAGAAATAACAATCATAAATGTTTATGTTCCCAATCAAAGAGATTGAAAGTACATGAGACAGACATTGGCAAAACTGAAGGGAGTGATAGATGTTTCAACAATTACAGTAGACTTCAATAGACCACTCTCCTATCAGAGGATCAACCTGGAAAAAGAGAAGTTAAACAACTTGATAAATGAATTGGACCTAACACACATATATAGGTCATTATACCACAAAGCACCAGGATATACATTCTTCTCTAGTGCTCATGGAAGACTCTTCAGGATAGATCAGATGCTAGGGCACAAAAAAGATCTTTATACATTTAAAAACATCAAAATTATTCAAAGCACCTTCTCAGATCAGAATGGAATGAAACTGGTTATCAATAGCCACCAAATAATGAGAACTTTCACAAATATATGGAGATTAAATAACACACTCTTAAACAACCCATGGGTCAAAGAAGAAATTGCTAGAGAATTTAGTAGCTATGTAGAGACGAATGAAAACGAGAATACAATGTATCAGAACTTATGAGATGCAGCACAGGCTGTGCCTAGAGGGAAATCTATTGCCCTAAATGCCTATATTAAAAAAGAAGAAAGAGCAAAATTAGATGACTTAACTGCTTACCTGGAGGAACTTGACAAAAAACAACAAACTAATCCCAAGGAAAACAGAAGAAAAATAGCAAAGATTAAAGCAGAGTTAAATGAACAGGAGACCAAAAGAACAACAGAAATCAATAAAACCAAAAGTTGGTCCTTTGAGAAAATAAATAAAATTGATGAGTGGCTAGCAAGGCTGATGAAGAAAAAAGAGAGAGGATGCAAATAAATGAAATCAGAAATGAGAAGGGGGTGATTACCCCAGACCCTGAAAAATAAATCATAAGATGACACTATGAACAACTATATGCCAAGAAACTAGACCACTAAGATGAAATGGGCACATTTCTGGAAACAACACAGACAAGCTACACCAACTCAGGAGGAAATAGAAGATCTCAACAAACCAACCACAAGTAAAAAGATTCAATCAGTCATCAAAAATCTTCCTACTAAGAAAAGCCCAGGGCCAAATGGCTTCACAGGGGAATTTTTTCAAACATTTCAAAAAGAACTAACACCAGTTCTGCTCAAACTGTTCCAAACCAAAAGGTAGGAAAAATGAACACTACCTAACTCATTTTATGATGCTAACAGCACTTAAATACCAAAACTGGGTAAAGATGCTACAAGAAAGGAAAATATAAGGCCAATCTCCATATGAACATAAATACCAAAATTCTCAACAAAATACTAGCAAATTGAATCTTACAATACATTAAAAGAATTATACACCACAACCAAGTTGAGTTTATACCAGGAATGCAAGGATAGTTCAGCGCAAGAATATCAATTGATGTAAAACAGCACATTAACAAATCAAAAGGGAAAAATCACATGATCATCTCGATTGATGCTGAAAAAGCATTTAACAAAATTTAACATCTTTTTCTGATAAAAACATTTCAAATGATAGGAATCAAAGGTAACTTCCTCAATATGATAAAGGGCAAATATGAAAAACTGATAGCCAGCATTGTACTCAATGAAGAGAGATTGGAAGCTTTTCCCCTAAGACTGGGAATGAAACAACAAAGTTACTCGAGTTGATGAACAAATTCAGCAAGGTGGTGGGATATAAAATTAAGGTGCAAAAATCAGTATTGTTTCTATACACAAGCAATGACCTAATGAGGAGTCAGTTAAGGAAAAAATTCAATTCAAAATAGCCACTAAAAGAATCAAGTACCTCTGAATGTACTTAACGAGGAATGTAAAGGACTTGTACACAGAAAACTACATATCACTGCTGAAGGAATCAAAGAAGATCTAAACAGGTGGAAAGGCATTCCCTGCTCGCAGATAGTTAGGCTAAATATAGTTACAATGTCAGTTCTACTTACCGCACAAACACAGGCTTTACAATGATTATACGGATACTTTACTTAAATATGCCTATGGTTAAAGTAATTAAGATATCCATTATTGGTGATTCTAAGTGTATTGTTTGTTTTCTAAAATAAAAAAAAATAATTAACAACAACAATAACAAAAGAGATGTCAGTTCTACTCAAATTGATCTACAGATTCAACATAGTACCAATCAAATTCCAACCTACTTTGAAGACTTGGAAAAGCTAGATACCAAATTCAGCTGGAAAGGAAAGAGACCCACATAGCTAAAAGCATCCTAGAAATGAAGAACAAAGTGGGAGGTTTAACACTTCCTGATTTCAAAACTTATTATGAAGCCACAGTGATCAAAACAGCATAGTACTGGCACAAAGATAGAAATATTGACCAATGGAATTGAATTGAGTACAGAAATAGACCATCAAATCTATGGTCAACTGATTTTTGACAAGGCCCCCAAACCCTCTGAACTGGGACAAAATAGTCTTTTCAACAATTGGACATGTGATAACTGGATATCAATAGCCAAAAAAATGAAAGGGGAACCTTACCTCATATCCTATACAAAAATTAACTCAAAGTGGAACAAACACCTAAATATGAGAACTAGTACCATGAAGCCTGTAGAAGAAATGTAGGGAAACATCTTCAAGACCGAGTAATGGGAGGTAGCTTCTTAAACTTTACACCCAAAACACAACCAACAAACGAAAAACTAGATAAATGGGAACTCCTCAAAATCAAATGCTTTTTCTTTCTTTCTTTCTTTTTCTTTTTATTTTACATGGGCAGGCACTGGGAATCGAACCCGGGTCTCCGGCATGGCAGGCGAGAACTCTGCCTCCTGAGCCACCATGGTCCACCCAAAATCAAATGCTTTTTGCACCTCAAAAGACTGTCAAAAAGGTGACGAGGCAGCCAACTCAATGGGAGAAAATATTTGGAAATCACATGTCAGACAAAGGGTTGATTTCCTGCATATACAAAGAAATCATACAACTCAACAACAAAAGAACAAACAACACCACTATAACATGGGCTAAAGATACGAATAGGTATTTTTCTGAAGAGCAAATACAGATGGCTCAAAAGCACATGAAGAGATGCTCATTTTCATTAGCTATAAACAAGACTACAATAAGACACCACCACCTCACACCTGCACCACCACCTCACACCTGTAAGAATGGCTGCTATTAAACAAACAGGAAACTACAAATGTTGGAGAGGATGTAGGGATACTGGGACATTTATGCACTGCTGGTGGGAATGTATAATGGTGCAGCCACTACAGAAGACAGTTTTGCATTTCCTTAGGAAACTAAATATCAAATTGTCCTATGACCCGGCAATAGCACTACTCAGTATATACCCAGAAGAGCTGAAAACTATGACACAAAAAGTCATTTGAACACCGATGTTCACAGCACCATTATCCACAATCACCAAAAGATAGAAACAATCCATGCACCGGTCAACAGACGAGTGGCTTAACAAAATGTGGTATATACATATGATGAAGTATTATGCACCAGTAAGATGAAATGTCATCCTGAAGCACTTGACAAAATAGATGATTCTTGAAGACATAATGCTGAGGGAAATGTCAGACACAAAAGTATAGATAATGTATGACTCCACATTTATGACCATGGTAAAGGTAAAATCAGAGGCTTATAATACACAATTATAGGGGATTTAGAGATACATAGAAAGAAGCTAGAGATGGGTGAACAGATGGCTAATGAAGTTGAGCTCAAGTATAAGAGAATACACAGAAGTGAAGATGGTTCACAAGTGGGTCTATAAGTAATATCATAATGAAGGTAAACATGATTGAAAGGGGTTGTACAGACCTATTAGATCCACTGATTAACACTACGAATATAAATAAGTTATTGCATGAACTATTTTAAAGGTAGGATTCTTGCTCAGGGTATGGGGGAAAACTGCTATTGCATGCTACGGGATTATGTTTAACAGGAAAACATCAGCAGTACCTCAGGAACATGAGAGGTAAATAACGGGGGAAGGACAAGAATTAAGGGGAGATTTAGAGTTCCTATTGTCTGAGGGTGTGTTTATTGGTTACCTTTTTCTTGGGAACAATGAAATTATCTAAAATTGAGAGTGCTGATGGACTGTGGACTTTGGACATGATACATGATACCTAATCAACGCAGGTGGTTGAAGGATGCACTGACTGAGAAGTAGACTGGCGAATGATGTTGTATACATATGATCAAATATTTGTGCTGCTACAAAAAGGAATAAAGTTTTGAGGCATGCAACATTGTGAATGAACCTGTGGGATATTTTGTGAGGAAAAATAAGCCAGAGAAAAAGGTGCTGTTATTATATGGCCTCATTTAGAAAATGCTTATAAGAAAACAGGGGCCTAGATTATAAATTCTTGTAACAGACTTATTTTCTCCAGAGTAGTAATTATTATTTCTGGATATTTAGAGGCTGTTTTATATATGTATACCCTATTCACACATAAAAGCGTAAGTAATCAGGTGAGGATTAAGGTGATTCAGAACACAGGGGTAAGGAAGACATTGCGTATATTTTATAGCCTCACCTATTCTTTGATACCAAAGAATGAAAAGTTTATTTTGTCTAGAAGCTAATAATAGTAGCACATAATTGTAACATATAAAAATCTAACTCAACCTGTCTAGATAGCTAATTTAAACAATTGAAACACAGGGAACCCAGAATAAAAATGAAGTCCTTTAATCCTGAATAGCTTAATGTAATGCCTGGCTATATCTCAGAATTTATTAAGCAGATAATTAAAAAGTATTGTAAAAGTTACTTGAGCGATGGGATAAAAAATATGGAACTTTTAAATTTTACCACCAGGGAAACCCCTGTTACTGTGTCAAACATTCAGGACACCCAAATTAATAGGCCAAGCCCTTGATCTTAAGGCTGGCTCTTGCAAAGCTTATGTAGGTAGGTGAGAAGCTTAGCCTACCTTAGGTATGCCTAAGAGTTACTTCTGAAGCACCTCCAGGGGACCTCTTTTGTTGCTCAGATGCGGCCTCACTCTCTCTAAGCCCACCTCTGCAAGTAAAATCACTGCCCTTCCCCCTACATGGGACATGATATCCAGGGGTGAAAATCTCCCAGATGGCTTGGGAGATGACCCCTAGGGAGGAGTCTGGCCGTGGCACCGTGGGCTCAACACTGCCATCCTGTCTAAAAAGGGGAAAAAAGTATAACAAATAAGGTATCAGTGGCTGATAGTAGTTGATAGTCTACTCTGGAGGTTTGCTCTTACACAAACTTCAGTTAAACATTGCTATCTATCATAACTTGCCAACCCCCAACCAAAACCATTCCAGCCAATCCTAAAGAACACCTAGAGCAATATATAAGATTCTATAAAGATTCCACGCACTAGGGTAACTTTCTAGAAATGTACATCCTTCAGATGGGTCCCTGGACCAGGTAAGTCCTGAAACCTAGAAGGGCCAGCCTTTCCAGAACATCAGCTAGTTCCATCTCCCTACCCCTTATTATTGACAGCCCTTCCAATATAAAAGCGTTAGAATGGGCAAACCCCAAACACCCCTAAAAAGTGGGAGAAAGATCAAAGGTGATGGTGAGATTATACAGAGAAGGTAGGGTTTAACAAATGAGTATGACTGCTGAATCATTATATTGATATTTCTTTTAGTCTCCAGTGTCTTAGAGTAGCTAGACGTAAAACCCTAAAATCCTGGAATTGTAACCCATACCAAACTCTGAAACCTATTCTACAATTAATTATTGTACTGAGCTTTGAAATTTACTGCTTTTTTGTATATATGTTATTTTTCACACTCAAAAAAGTGATGATAAAAAAATATATATTCCTTCTAGTCTCCAATGTTCTGGAGCAGCTAGAAGGAAAAATCTGCGATGATGGTATGGTAGCCCATGACAAACTCTGGGATCTGCCCTGTAACTACATGTTAAAGAGTACTTTGAAAACTATTGCTATTTTCTTTCTTTGCTTTGTATATGTTTTATTGTACAATAAAAAAGTTAAAAAAAAAAAAAGATGCACATGAGAAGCTTGAGGCACCCTTTCTGGCCCATCCCTCATACCCTCTACAGGGCAGTGTAAAGCCAGCCAACACTCTCTTTGAGGATCCCTGGCCTTGCTGTGACTGGGTAAGAATGACCTGGAAAATTCCTCCCCAGTTTGCCCTCCTTCCTAGAATTTTCCTATAATTCAAAAGCAGCTTGAAACTGTAAATGCAAGAAAAGAAACAGTAGAACTGGGAAGCCAGGGGCAAATGCTTACCTGCTTTCAGTCTTGCAGTAGAGTACCAGATAGAGAAGGTAGAACTGTTTCCTAGGAAGTGGGGGAGGGAGTCCAAATTCCCAGAACAGGCAGCTACTAAAGCCATTAGGAAGCACAAGCTCAAGACAAGACACAAACACAGAAAAGACAGGGAGGACATGCATTTTGCATTGGACTTGGGCTGACTTTTTGATAGGAAGCCCGAACTCTGAAGGAGAGCACAGGCCAAAGCAAAGCCAACTTGAAAAGACTGTGAAGTCTTTTTTATATTGTTTTTTTGTTGTTTTGTTAGCTACTGGCACTCAAAAAAAATCTGCCATATCACTAGATGAATACAAAATCAAGAAACAGACAATACTGGGACAAAATTTCAGAGTTAACATTTAAAATATTAAAATATACAGTGTGCAAAAAAAAAATTACAATACAAAGAAACAGGGTATTATTGCCCATCCAAAGTAAGAGGATAAAATCCAGAAAACATCAATGAAAAAGACCAGAGATTAGACATACTAGAAAGACTTTAAAAAAATGATCTTAGCATGCCCACTGTCACAATTGTTATTCAACATTGTGTTGGAAGTTCTAGCTAGAATATTTAGGCAAGAAAAACAATTAAAAGTTTAGCATTCAAATTGGAAAGGTATAAGTAAAACTTTCACTATTTGTAAATGACATGATCAGGAAGTTCTGAAAAATCTACAAAAGAACACTAAACCTAATACACAAGTTCAGCAACGTGGGAGGATAAGAGATCAACATACAAAAATCAGTAGTGTTTCTGTATACCACCAATAAGGAGCAATCTGAGGAGGAAATCAAGAGAAAAATTTCATTTACAATAGCAACCAAAAGAATAAAATAACTAAGAATAAATTTAACCAAGGATGGAAAGGACCTATATACAGAAAACAACACGCTAAAAGAAATCAAGGAAGATGTAAATAGATAGAAGGACATAGCATGTTCATGGACTGGAAGACTAACTATAATTAAGCTGTGAATTCTATTCAAATTTATTTACAGATTCAACTCAATACCAATCAAAGTCCCAATAGCTTATTGTGCAGAAACAGAAAAAAAAAAAAACAGAAAAATTTATTTGAAACAGCAAGGTACCCTGAATAACAAACATCTTGAGAAAGAAAAACAAAGTTAGAGGTCTCAAACTTCCTGACTTTGAAGCCTATTACAAATCTACAGTGGTTAAAACAGCATAATGCTGGCATAAATATAGATATACCAATCAATGGAATAAAACTGAGAGTTCAGAAATAGACTCTCTCATCTACAGCCAACTGATTTTTGACAAGGTGGCCAAGTCCACTCAACTGGGACAGAAGAGCCTCTTCAAAAAATGATGCTGCAAGAATTGGATATTCATATCCTAAAGAACGAAAGAGGATCCCTATCTCACACCCTATACAGAAATAAACTCAAAATGCATCAAATACCTAAACATTAGTGCTAAGAACATAAAATTATTAAAAGAAAAATGTAGGAAAAGATCTTAAAGATCTTTTGGTAGGATGAGATGTCCTAGACCTGATGGCCAAAGCACAAGTAATGAAAGAAGAAATAGATAAATGGAATCTCCTCAAAACTCACTACTTTTGTATATCAAGGGCCTTTGTCAAGAAAGTAAAAAGGCATCCTGCTCAATGGGAGAAACTATTCAGAAACTGCATATCCAACAAGGGTTTAATATCCAGAATACATAAAGAAATCCTACAACTCAAAAAGAAAAAGACAAACAACCCAATTAAAAATGGGCAAAGGACATAAATATTTTCCCAAATTGAAAATACAAATGTCTAAAGAGGATATGAAAAGATGCTCCATTTCACTAGCTATTAGGGAAATGCAAATCAAAATCACAATAAAATATCATTTCACACCTACTAGAATGGCCATTATCAGAAAACCATAAGTGCTGGAGAAGATGTGGAGAAATACGTACATT
Source organism: Tamandua tetradactyla (assembly GCF_023851605.1). NCBI lineage: Eukaryota > Metazoa > Chordata > Mammalia > Pilosa > Myrmecophagidae > Tamandua > Tamandua tetradactyla. The sequence goes on from NC_135353.1 coordinate 118,108,833, forward strand.
TATTCACAGATGGTAGGACTGTAAAATGGTACAGCTGCTCTGTAAGGCAGTTTGGTGGTTCCTAAGGAAGCTAAGTATAAAAATGCCATAGATTTAGCAATCTCATTATTAGGTATATATTCAGATGAACCAAAAGCAGGGACATGAATAGACATTTGCACACTGATGTTTGTGTGGGTATTATTCACGATTGTCAATGGATGGAGGCAGTCCAAGCGTCCATCGACTGATGAGTGGATGGGTGAACTGTGGGATACATATATGATATGCTGTTATGCAGCTGTAGGAAGGAATGAAGTTGTGATGCATGTAATGACATGGCTGAACCTTGAGGACATTATGTTGAGCAAAATATGCCAGAAACAAAATGGCAAATATTGTGTGGTCTCATTAGTATAAACTAACTATAATGAACAAATTCTGAGAGTTAAATTCAAGAGCATAAGATATCAGGAAATGGAAAGAGGGTAGAGATTGGACAATTGATGCTTAAGGGGTACAGAATGTTTAATAAGGTTGATTGTAAATGTTCAGAAATGCATAGCACAATACTGTTTGATGGTAGCACAATACTGTAAGTATAATAAGTTGACAGTGAGTATGGTTGAAAAAGGAAGGCTAGGATTGTGTATTTCATGAGAAGAAAAGCTAGAGGATAAAAGCTGGGATTGTATAACTTAGCAAAGTCTAGAATAGACAATGATAGTGGTTAATTGTACAAATATAAGAAAGTTCTCACATGAACTAGAACAAATGTACGTCACTATTAAAGGTGTTAATAATACAATGATACATGAGAAAACTACAATTAATGCAAACTAAAGTCTATAGTTAACATAACATTGTAATATCTTTCATTAATTATAACAAAGACAATATACTAAAGCTAAATATCAACAATAGGGGGTTATCTGGGAGAGATATGGGAATTTGTTTTGGAAGAAATGGGTATGTTCTCAAATTAACTGTGGTGGTGAATGCCTAACTATGTGATTATACTAAGAGTGACTGATTGTATGGCATGCTTAGGATGAGCTGTATGGTGAGTGAATAAAGCTATTTAAGACAATAGTTGAAGAACAGTAAGAGTTCCATAGACAAAGGAAGAAAACAATGTTACGTACATAATTTTAAGCTCTGCCTTTAAGACAGAATCATAACAACTTGTAAATTTGTCAAACATCTTTCAAATAAAAATAGAATCTTCTCTCTTTCCCACTGTCATGGTCAGGTTCATGCATCAACTTGGACTGGTGGTGGCGCCTGCTTGTCTGGTCGGGCAAGCACTGGCCTGTGTGTTGCTATGAGGACATTTCATGGACTTAAATCATGACCATGTTGGCTGCATCTACAGCTGATTGCATTTGCAGTCAGCTAAGGGGAGTGTCTTCTGCAATGAATGATGCTTAATCTAATCACGAGAAGGCTTTAAAGGAGGGTTCAGAAGAGACAATTATTCTTCCTGCTTCAGCCAGCCAGTCACTCCTGAGAGTTTATTGAGGACCTTCACTGGAGCTGCCAGCTTGTGGCCTGCTGTACAGGTTTTGGGCTCTTATATTCCCCACAGATGCCCAGCAAGCCCCTCCTGAGAGTAAGTTGAGTTCTTTCATTGAGCTGCCAGCTTGCAGCCTGCCCTACAGATCTTGGACTCTTACATCCCCATGGTTATGAGAGACACGTTTATAAATTTTATATTTACAGATATCTCCTGCTGATTCTGTTTCTCTAGAGAACCCTAGCTAATACACCCATTAAAAAATCTTCAAGAAGCTTAAGGAGAGGAAGTAAATACAGAAAAAGAGCTAAAGCATAGAAGGAAAACAATGAACAAACAATGTGAGAATCTCAATAAAGAGATAAAAATGTTATAAAGGAACCAAAAGGAACTTCTGGAGGTGAAGAAAACAACTGAAAAGAAAAATTCTCAGGAGGGTTTTGACAGCAGATTGGAGCTGGCAGAAGAAAGAAGTAGTGAAAACAGAACAATAGCCTGTATAAGACACCTCTGGAACACCATGAAGCATACGAATACAAGCATTATGGGAGCTCCAGAATGAGAAGGAGAGAAAGAAGCAGAAGGTACATTCAAAGAAATAACGAGAGAAAACTTTCCAAATGTAAGAAAACATGTTAATATGCATATCAAAGAAACCTGAGAACACCAAGCAGGATAAATCTGAACAAAAACTATGCTCTTTCACGCTGATCAAACTGCTAAATGCAAAGGACAAGGAGAATCTTCGGAAACCTGAAAGAGAAATGCAATGTGCTATGACCAGGGGAGTAAAAATTAAATTAAGTGTTGAGTTTCTATCAGAATTCATGGGGGAAAGAAGGCAATGGGTTAAAATAATTAAAGTGCAGAGAAAAAACAATTGCCAGCCAAGAATATTATATCTGGCAAGACATTCCTACAAAAATGAGGGAGACATTAAGACACTCCCAAATAAATAGCAGCTGATGGAGTTCTTTACCACCAACTTGCCCTACAAACAATGCTGAAGACAGTTCTTAAGACCGAAACGAAGGTATACTGGACAGTGAATCAAAGGGGCATGAAGAAATTGACTTCTGATAAAGGTAATCACGTGGGTAATTATAAATGCTAGTATTATTATTTTTTTGTATGTACTCCCACTTCTTACAGGTGCTAAAATGAAAATGCAAAAAAATTATGCTAAATCTACGGTTTGGAACATACAACGTACAAAGATATAACTTGTAAAACATACAAAAAGTGGGGGGGACACAGAGTTAAAGGAGTAGTGTACATGCATGCTTCTGAGTAAAGTTGGTATCAAATCAAATATGACTGTAACATACAGGATGCTAAATTTTAACCCCATGGTAATGACAAGTAAAATATATGGAAGATATATCCAGAAAGAAACAAGAGGGGACTCAATACAGTACAATACAAAAATACAAATAGATATGAAAGCAGGCATTAATGGAAGACTTGAGGGACAAAAAGGATGTAAGTACTACAAAGGTTAAATACAAAATGGCAGAAGAAAGTCTTGGATTATCAGTGGTGACTCTGAATGGAAATGGATTAAAGGCAGAGATTGGCAGAATGGATATAAAAGCATGATCGAACTATATGCTGTCTGTATAAAGATATAAGTAGTTTGAAAATGAAAGGACTGGGAAAAAAATCGACCATGCCAGTAGTAACCAAAGAGTTTTGGGTAGCTATACTAATATCAGATAAAATAGACTTTAACTCAAAGTCATTGTGTACTGATAAAGCGGTGAATTCAAAAAGAAGATTTAATAATTATAAATACATATGCACATAACAGCAGAGTCCCAAAATATGTCAAAGAAATACTGACAGATTTGAAGGAAGAAATTAATGGTTCTACATTAATAGTGGGAGAATTTAATACACAACTTTCAATAATGGATAGAACATCTAGACAGATGATCAGTAAGAAAAGGCAAAATTTGAGCAATACTCTAAACCAACTAGACCTAACAGACACATATAGAACACTTCAGCGAACAAACAACAGAATATATATTCTTCACAAGTCTACATTGTCACTGTCCAGGATAGAACATATCTTAGGTATCAAAACAAGTCTCAATAAATTTAAACATATTAAAATCGTACAATGTATCTTCCCTGACCACAACAGAAAATCAATAACACAGGGAGAAGTGGAAAATTCACAAATACGTAGAAATTAAACCATAAATTCTTAAACAACCAGTGGATTAAAGAGGAAATCACAATGGGAATTAGGAAATACCTTGAGGAAAATGACAATGAAAATAAAACATACCAAAACCTGTAGGATATGATGTCATCAACATGGCAATATAAGACATCCCCTGGGCATGTCTCCCCTTAGAATCAACTAATAAGAGGAAAAATATACCTGCCTCAACCTCTGGAGTATTGTAAAACCCGGAGAAGGATGCCACAAATGCTGAATTGAAGAAAAAGAAAAAAAATTCAGGTAGGAAATCTGTATCCCAGACCTGCCAGTCTGGACCTCTCCCACTCATTTGGTCCCGTGCAGGGGAGTCACACACAGGTAGCATAGATGGGGTCCCACTTGCCATAGATACAGCAGAGAGTTAGAACCCCATGCATATTCAGGCAGAGTGACCCATGTCTGCAGATTCAGGTAGAACACAAGCAGCAGTGGAGCGCCAAATAAAAAAGTAACCGCAGGGCAAAAACAGGCTGAGGAAGAACTGCTGGCAAGAGGTGCACACACTCAATTCAGACTCTGTATAGTGGACCAACTGAATGCAAAATGGACATTACCGGATTTTTTACTTTTCTGGAGTGACTCACATTTCTGGATTGAACCCATGTAGCTCCCAGGTTGGGATTCCCAAATGGGAAAGAAACCAGAGCAAGAAACACCTCAGGTAAAAAAAGGGAAAACTGAACTGCTGTAAGACAGGAAGGGTTCTGGAACTGAAAATTGTAGTGATGAGGGGACACCAAGTGAGGGAGAAAATTTAAACAGATAACAAGACCTGGGAAGAAAATTCTGCACAAAAACAAACAGATTCCCAGAGTAGAAACAAAGGAAAGGGAGCTTTCTCCTGTAGGTGAAACAAATGCACTAAAAAACCCCACTGAAAAATGTTTTAAAAACCCACTGAAGTAAAATATGTTATAGGAGGATATTATGAAAACTGTATGCCAATAAGTTAGACAATGTAGATGAAAGAGACAAATTCTTAGAAACACATAAACTACATCAACTCAAGAATAAATAAAAGATTTCAACAAATCAATTACAAGAGACTGAATCAGTCATCAAAAATGTTGAAATAAAGATAAGTTGAGGAACAGAGAGCATCATGGGGAATTCTATCAAACATTTCAGGAAGACCTAACTCTAATGCTGCTCAAATATCCACAGAGGTTTTATTCACAATTGCCAAAAGAGGGACGCAACCCAAGTATTCATCAACTGATGAATGGATAAATAAAATGTGTTATATATGCACATTGGAGTACTACTCAGCCAGAAAAATGAATGAAGTTCTGATACCTGGGACAACGTGGATGAACCTAGAAGATATCATGTTCAATGAAATAAGCCAGAAACAAAAAGGCAAATATGGTATGAACTCACTGATCTAAAACAGTTAGAATAATATAACTCATGGAGTCAGAATGTAGAATACAGGTTACCAGTGAATGGGGTGGGAACAGGGAATGGGAAGTTAAAGCTTAAAAAATATACAGGGTTTCTATTCAGAATGGTGGAAATGTTTTGGTAGTGGATGGTGGTGATGGTAGCACAATGCTGTGAATGCAACTAAGAGTGCTGAAATATATATCTGAATATGATGAAAAGGAGAAATGTTAGATTATATATGGTAACAATAAAAACTTTTAAAAATCCATTGAACTACAATACACAAATAGTGAACCCTATGTTTACCCATGAACTTTAGCAGTGCAATTATAAAAATGTGCTATCGTTAATTGTAACAATCATTCCACACTAACGCAAGGAGTTGGTGATGGAATGGTGTTTTAGTTTGCAAGCTGCTGGCATGCGAATACCAGAGACGGAATGGCTTTTAAAAAGGGGAATTTATTATGTTTCAAGTTTACAGTTCTAAGGCCATGAAAATTTCCAAATTAAAGCAAGGCTATAAAAACGTCCTATCTAAGGCATCCAGTAAAAGATACCTTGGTTCAAGAAGGTGGATGACATTCATGGTTTCTCTCTCAGCTGGAAAGGCACATGGCAAGATCTGCTAGTTTTCTCTTTAATAGCTTCCCTGGGGCTCAGTCCATTCTGTTGGCTCTGTTGGTTCTGGTGGTGTTCATGGCTCTAAAGCTTTTCCCAAAATGGTTCCCCCTTGAAGGACTCCAGTAAGCAACTCCACGTTGAATGGGTGGAGACACAACTCCACAGAAACCATCTAATCAAAAGTTACCACCCACAATTGGATGGGTCACATCTCCATGGAAACAATAAAAAAAGACATCACCCAGCAATGTTGCATGAGGATTAAAGGACATGGCTTTTCTGGGGTACACAGTAGATTCAAACTGGTATAGGTGTAATGTGGGAGTCTTGTATTTTATGCATGATTGTTCTGTAAGCCCACATCTTCTCTAATAAAGACAAAAAAAAAAAAACCCACCAGAAAAAACCCACAATGAGATACAATTTCGACTACTATTAAAAGAACAGAAAATTACAAGTGTTGGAGAGGATGTGGATAAGTTAGGAATATTCATTCATTGGTGCTGGCAATGTAAAATGGTGCCACCACTGTGGAAGACGAGTTTGTCCATTATTCAGAAAGTTATTTATAGAATTACCGTATGACCTAGCCATTCCACCACTAGGTATATACCCAAAAGAATTAAAAACAGGGCCTCAACAGTCATTTATATACTGATATTCAAAACATTATTCACAAATGCCAAAAGACAGAGGCAACCCAAGTGTCCATGAACTGATGAATGTATGAAGAAAATGTGGTATATATATGTGCCAATTTGAAACTGTCATGTACCACAGAAAAGCCATGTACTACAGTATTGAATCAGGATTAAGAGAAATGGATACTCCACGATTGGATCAGGATTAAAATATGGCTTTTCTGGGGTACATAATAGACTCAAACTGGCACAGAATCATATGTCAATTCTATACTTAGTTTCCTGAGAAAAGGCCAAACTTTGTTTGGAGCAGTTGCACCACTCTACAATTCCACCAACAGTGAATGTGTGTTAACTATTCCTCCACACCCTCTCCAGCACATGTCATTTTCTGTTTTTCTGATAATGGCCATTCTAGTGGGTGTGAGATGATACCTCCTTGTGGCTTTTATTTGCATTTCCCTAGTTGCTAGTGAAGTTGAGCATCTTTTCACATGTTTTGAACCATCTGTATTTCCTCTGTAGAAAACTGTCTGCGTCTTCTGCCCATTTTTAATTGGGTCATTTGTCTTTTGGTTGTTGAGTTGTAGGATCTGTTTATATATTCTGGATATTAACTCCTTCTGTGATGTCTGATTTCCAAATATTATCTCCCATTGTGCAGGCTGCCTTCTTATTGTCCTGACACAGTCCATTGATGCAAAAAAGTGTTCAATTTTGAGGAGATCCCATTTATATATTTCTTCTTTCATTGCTCACACTTTAAGTGTAAGGTCTAGAAAACTGCCACATATCACAAGATCTTTAATATTTTCCTACATTTTCTTCTAAATGTTTTATGATCTTAGCCCTAATGTGTAGGTCTTTGATCCATTTTTAGTTCAACTTTGCTTAGGGTGTGAGATAAGGGTCCTCTCCCATTCTTTTACATATGGATATCCAGTTCTCCAAGCATCATTTTTTGAAGAGGCTGCTCTGTCCCAGTTGAGTTGACTCGACAGCCTTATCAAAGATTTATTGGTCACAGATGTGAGGGTCCACCTCTGAATACTCTATTGAATTCCACTGGTCAGTATACCTATCTTCACGTAAGTCCTACACTGTTTAAAAACTGTAGCTTTGTAATATGCTTTATAGTCATGTAGTGTGAGACCTTTTATATATATTTTATATATAAAAATATAGCATATTTTTAGCTATTCAAAGCACCCTGCCCTTCCAAATAAACTTGTTTATTAGTTTTTGTATTTCTGTAAAGATGTTGGGATTTTAATTGGCATTACATTGAATCTTAAATCATTTTGGGTAGAACTGCCATCATAACTGTAGTTTTTCAGTCCATGAACATATGCCTTTCCATTTATTTAGGTCTTCCTTGATTTATTTTACCAATGTTTTGCAGTTTTCTGTGTATAGGTCTTTTACGTCCTTGGTTAAACTTATTCTTAAATATTTGATTCTTCTGGTTGCTATTGTAAATGGAAGTTTGTTTTTTTTTTTTAATTTCCTCCCCAGATTGCTCATTGCTGGTATATAGAAACACAAATGAGTTTTGCATGTAGATCTTTTATCCTTCTACTTTGCTGTACTCATTTATTAATTCTAGTAGTTTTACATAGATTTCTCAGGATTTTCTACATACAGGATCATGTCATCTGCAGTGAAAGTTTTATTTCTTCTTTCCAATGTGGATGCTTTTCATTTCTTTTCCTTCCCAAACTGCTTTAGCTAGAACTTCCAGCACAATGTTAAATAACAATGGTGGCAATGGCATCCTTGTCTTGTTTCTTATCTAAGAGGGAATGATTTCAGTCTTTCCCAATTGAGTATGAATGATGTTACCTATGGGTTTTCATATATTTCGTTTATCATCTTGAGGAAATTTCTATCTATTCCTATCCTTTGAAGTATTTTTATCACAAAGAATGCTTAGTTTTGTCAAATACCTTTCCTGCAACAATCAAGATGATCCTGTGGTTTTTTTCTCTTAAATTTACTGAAATGGTGTATTACATTAATTGATTTTTTTGTGTTGAACCACCTTTGTATACGTGGGATAAAATCCACTTGGTCATGCTGTATACCGTTTTTAAAGTGCCGCTGGATTTGACTTGCAAGTATTTTGTTGAGGGTTTTTCCATCTACATTCATTAAAGAGATTGGTCTTTAATTTTCTTTTCTTATAGTATCTTTGCCTGGCTTTGATATTAGGGTGATCTTGGCTTCACAGAATGAGTTAGACAGCTTTCCCTCTGTTTTGGTTTGCTAAAACTGCACGAATACCATATACCAGAAGTGGACTGGCTTTTTTTAAAGGGGATTTATTAAGCTACAAACTACAATTCTAAGCTTGTGGAAATGTCCAAATTAAGGCACCAACAAGAAGATACCTCATCCAAGAAAGGCTGATTGGTCTGAATTTTTCCTAATTCACAGGAAGGTAGATGGAGATGTTTCCTGTCTTCTCCTGGCTTCTGGAGATGTTTCCTGTCTTCTCCTGGCTTCTGGGATCAAATAGCTCTCTCATCTCCTTCTGCATCTCCAGGTGTCTCCGCCTTGGTTTCATCTATCTGCCCTCTGTGCGGACTCTGCCTTTTACTCTCTTCATATAGAACTCCAGTAAAAGGATTAAGACAAACTTGAGTGGGTGGGGTGACATCTCCTTCAAATCAAAAGGTTCTACCCCAAGCCCCACTCTTTCAGCCACATGTCGCACATGTCTTCCCGTCAGATGCAGCACCACCTTCTCGAGTTGCTTGACAATCCTAGAGCAGCACTGCACCACCTCCTGTCTCCCTTCTCACCTTCCCACCTCCACCACCATTTCATATCTCCAAGCCTGATGCACCTGCTATAATTAGGTGATTGCCTCATCTGGGTCCTTTGCGTCTTCTCTCCCTCTCCCAACTCGGCAGCCTCAATGAAAAAGAAGGGTAAGACTGCCTTTCTAACAGAGGTCTTGAATGAGGATGGGGTAACTGGTGGAGGAAGCACCTATATTCCCAAACTAGTCAGCTGGGTTAATGAAACAGACAACCTGGAAGATGTTTCAACCATGTGGCACAGTAATGATGTCAATGTGTATAAGGCACCTCCAATTGACTGTTCCATCCTTTCCACTGCTCCATAGGCTGCTCAGGTACTCAACATCAGAGTACGGAGCCATCTTCCCAAATTGCCATCCTACACTGCTTTTCTAGGGAACGTGCCCTATGATGTGACAGAAGACTTCATTAAGGTATTCTTTACAGGATTAAATATCAGTGCAGTGCATTTACCACATGACCCAGTAATCCGGAGATTTTGAAAGGTTTTGGTTATACTGAGTTTGAGGACCTGGGTTCCCTATTCAGTGCCCTGAGCCTTAATGAAGAGTCTCTAGGTAACAGGATAATTCAAGTGGATGTTGCTGATCAAGCACAGGATAAACCAGAGATGATCATTGTTTTGACCAAGACAGAAATCAGGATTCTGACAAAACATACAGATTGGAGGGCCCATCCTGCCATAGGCAGCTATGATAACTATCCACCTAGAAGAGGTGACAATAGCTTTGGGGACAAGTATTGTGATTGTTATGATTCAGACCAGTGTCATGACGGATACTGTGATGGTTCTCATGATGGCCCACGCTGGGATATGTATCAATATGGGGGCTGGGATCACTATGATGATCAAGGCAGAAGAGACTATGATAAAGGATATGACTCAAGGATAGGCAGCATCAGAAGAGAATTTGTTAGTGGGTATCACAGGAATAATGACTACAGAGAAGGCAGGGACCACTATGACGACCAATATAACGGACAGGATGATTGGTTGTGGAGCTCCAGAGAAGATTACTCTCGAGATGGTTATAGGCGTGATGATAGAAGTTCCCCTGCCAAAGACCCAAACTGAATTACAGCCTCAGAGTACTCCTAAGGAAGATGATTTCTCAGCTAGCACTTCCTTGTCCAATCAAGCAGATTGCATCTTTGGAGGGGAAAGCCTGTTGACAAAGCTGCTGGAGAACAGGAAGTAGAATGGCTACAGAAGGAACAGGAGACATTCCAGCCATCAGCTGGATGAACCAAAACTAAAACAATGGCCTCAGGAAAGACACTCGAATAGGTGAAGTGAAGAAACTCAGGAATGGGAATGGATGAGGACAGAAGTGAGTCATCGCAGACCAGGACCTCCGCCACATCTGGCAGAAATGTGCGAAGGAGAGAAAGTGAGATGTATCTGGAAAATGAAACACTCAATAAGGAAGAAGACAGTCAATCCACGTCTTCTAAGCCTCCCAAATCTGATCAGCCTCAAAAGGTAATGCCAGCCCCTCCATCAAAGAAGAATGTCTAGGTGAAGAGACGTCCTAATCCTCCTGCTCAATCTCCGAGTTCAGACACAGGGCAGCAATTTCCTACAAGTAGTGGTGGAAAAGTACCTTCAACTCAACCATATGAGGAAGGATCAGCAAGAAAAGACGAAAACAAAGTAGATGGGGGGAGCATACCAAAAGCCCAAAGTGGAAAACTCAATCCATAGTCCAGGAGATGGAGAGAGCAGAGATCACTAGAAGGAGTCTGATAAGAAAGATGGCAAAAAGGAAGAAGTCTCCAGATCTGCATCTGACCCAGAGAAAACAAGAAAATCCAGCCTTTAAGTTCAGTTCTGCAAGCAAGTATGCTGCTCTCTCAGTTGATGGTGAACATGAAAATGAGGGGGAGGATAACACTGAATAAACCTCTACATCCTGTACTTTCCCCTAGTCTCACTTCAGCCTCAAACATTCAAGAGCAAATCAAACCTCTATCCAAACAAGACAAAATAAAACACACCATCTTCTGGGGGATAAAAACAAAAAAGTTTCTACCCACAACTGGGTAGATTGCATTCCATTGAAACAGCTTAATCAAAAGGTCCCACCAAGATGCAAAAAGAACATACCCTTGGGGATACTGTTAAAAACAGAAGCCAAAAGAACCAGTAGATGCCAGCCACATGATTTTCCAGTTGACAGTTCCAGATGCCACTGGTCTTTCCTGAGTCAAGGTATCTTTACCTGGATGCCATAGTTTGGACATTTTTATGGCCCTAGAACTGTAGTCTTATAACTTAATAAATCTCTTTTATAAAAGCAAAAAAAAAAAAAAGAGAAAAACAAAAAGGTCCCACAAAAGCAATAAGTCTACCCCTACAAGACTGGATTAATATTAAAAGAACATGGCTTTTTTGGGGGCACATAATAGCATCAAATCAACACAGCTTCCTCTTCAATTTTTTTTGAAGAGTATGAGCAGAATTGGTACTAATTCTTGAATATTTGGAAGAATTCACATGTGAAGCCATCTGGTCCTGGACATTTCTTCTGGGGAGTTTTCTGATGATTGAATCAATCTCTTTACTTATGATTGGCTTGTTGAGGTATTTTAACTCTTCTGAAGTCAATGTTGGTTTTCACGTTTTTCTAGGAATTTGCCCATTTCATCTACATTGTCCAGTTTGTCAGCATATAGTAGTTCATAGTACCCTCTCATTATATCCTTTATTTCTATGTCCCCCTCCGATTTCTGATTTTATTTATTTGCATCCTCTCTCTTTTCTTCTCAATTTTACTGAATTACTCAAAGAACAAATTTCTGGTTTTACTGAGTCTATTGTTTTCATGTTCTCAATTTCATTTATTTCTGCTCTAATCTTTGCTAGTTCTTTCCTTCTGTTTGTTTTGGGGATAGTTTGCTATTCTTTCCCAAATTCTTCCAGGTGAACAGATAATTCTTCAGCTTTTACTCTTTCTTCCTTTTCAGGATAGGCATTCTGGGCAATAAATTTTCCTCTCAGCACTGCCTTTGCTGCATCCCATGATATGTTGTGTTCTCATTTTTATTTTGCCTTGAGATACTTACTGATTTCTATTGTAATTTCTTCTGAGACACACTGGTTGTTTAAGACTGTGTTGTTTAGCCTTCATAAACTTGTGTATTTTCCAGGCTCCCAACTGTATTTGATTTCCAACTTCATTCCAGTATGATCATGGAAAGCCCTTTGTATAATCTTGATCTTCTTAAATTTAGAGACTTGTTTTGCACCCCAACATGTCTTTCCTGGAGAATGATCCATGAGTACTTGAGAAAAATGTGTATCCTGCTGTTGTTGGGTTCAGTGTTCTGTAAATGTCTGTTAAGTCTAGTTTATTAACTGTATTATTCAACATCCATTTCCTTATTGATCCTCTGTCTAGATTTTGTATCCACTGATGGGAGTGGTAAATTAACGTCTTCAACCACTATTGTAGAAGTGTGTACTTCTCCTTTAAGTGTTGTCAGTGATTGACTCATGTATTTTGGGGCACTCTGGCTTGATGCATAGTTATTTGTTATATCTTCTGATGAATTGTCCCTTTTATTAATATATAGTGCTCTTCCTTTTCCCTTTTAATTGTTTTATATTTGAAGTCTAATTTGTCTCATTAATATTGCTACTCCTGCTCTTTTCTGGTTGTTGTTTGCGTGAAATATCTTTTTCCAACCTTTCACTTTCAACCAATTTTTGTTCTTGAGTCTTATGTGAGTCTCTTGTAGACAGCCTATAGATGCATGCTGCCTTGTTTTTTTTTTTATCCATTCTTCCAATCTATGTATTTTAATTGGGGAGTTTAATCCATTAACATTTAATGTTATACTACCATAAAGGCAGTTCTACTTTCTTTAACTTTTTTTATCTGTTGTATCTTCTTTTTCTCTGTCTTTTAACCTTATACTACTTATCTTCCTGCTAATCGCCTATTCTACACTCTTCTCCAAGCCTCACTTTTCTGTCTTTTCTTACCTACTCATAGTGCTCCCTTTAGTATTTCTTATAGAGCAGTTCTCTTGCTCACAAATTTTGTCAGTGTCTGTTTATCTATACATATTCTAAACTCTCCCTCATTTTTTTTGGGGGGGGGGGAGTGGTGCATGGTCCAGGAATCAGACATGGGTCTCCTGCATGGAAGGCGAGCATTCTACCACTGAACCCTGTACTCCTTCCTCCTGATTTTTGAAGGACAGTTTTTCTGATATAAAATTCTGGGTTGGTAGTTTTTCTCTTTCAGTATCTTAAATATATCATCCCATTGCCTTCTTGCCTCCATGGTTTCTGCTGAGAGAGCCACACTTACTTAGTCTTATCAAGTTTCCCTTCTATGTGATAGATTGCTTTTCTCTTGATGCTTTCAGAATTCTCTCTTTGTCCTTGACATCTGACAAGCTGATAGTGTCTTGGTGTAGGTCTACTTGGATCTAGCCTATCTGGAGTACACTGTGCATCCTGTATCTGTAATTTTGTCTTTCATAATAGTTGGGAAATTTTTAGTGATTACTTCTTCCATTATTCTTTCTTCCTCTTTCCCCTTCTCTTTTTCTTCTGGGACACACAGTACACATATATTTGTGTGCTTCATGTTGTCATTCAGTTCCCTGACAACCTGATCAAATTTTTCCATTCTTTTCTCTATTTGTTCTTTTGTGCATAGGATTTTAGATGTTCTGTCTTCTAGTTCACTAATCCTTTTTCTGCCTCCTCAAATCTGCTGTTATATGTTTCCATTTTGTTTTTCATCTCTCCTATTTTGCCTTTCATTCCTGTAAGTTCTGCCATTTCTTTATTCAAGCTCTTGAATTCTTCTGTCTGGACACGCTGTGTCTTCTTTATACACTTCATCTCTTTTTCCGTATTTTCCTTCAACTCACTGAATTGATTTAGAAGCTTTCTTTGAGTATCATTAATTAGTTGTTTCAACTCCTGTATCTCAGTTGGGGTATTATTTGTTCCTTTGGTTGGGCCATATCTTTGTTTTTCCTGGTATAAGTGGTGATTTTTTTTGCTGGTGTCACAGCATCTAGCTTTCTGTTTATTCTGGAGGTTGTTTTATCTGTTTTGCCTAGGGTTTTTCTGTTGGTTGGATTTGTTCTCTATTTTTGTCTTTCTCGTCAGCCAGTTGTCAGATTAGTTCTTCCCCCCAGTCTCCTCCTAAAACTAGGCACCTACAGTGGCCTACTTCATGGACGGGGTAGGCAGTGGGCACTACTACAGGGTCTCTGTGGGTAAAACAAGTCTGCTGTTTACCAGTGGTGCTCTGTTTCTCATTGTACTGCAAGACTTGAGTTTGTTTTAGGGCACTGCTTTAACAGGTCACCCATATTTCTCAGCCTAAACGGGGGCCACTTCCTGTGCTGGGGGTCTAGACCTGCTTCAGTAGGCCTGAAATATTTTCTGCATAGTCTCTGAAAAATGCCTTCAATTTCCTTGCACTTTCTTCTCTGTCCAGCAGATGATGCTGTTCAATAACTGAACCATTCTCAAAGCTATTTGCTTTCAGAATATAGGCTGTGTCTTTCTGAGCAGGGCTGAAACTGCAGGGGTCCTATTCCCTCTCTTAGCCAGCCAAAATCTGGCTCAATATGGGTCTGCACCCCCCACCTTACTTGTGGTAGAGGACTTCCCAAGCTATACCAGTCTTTAGCCTTCCCCCAGGCTGTAATCAGGCCGCACACTGCCATTTCCCACAGAGGCGGGGGTAGGACTTTTGGACCCAACGCTAGAAACAAAGCTTCTGTCCATGTTTTCTCAGTATCCCTGTCTCTCACTTACTTAGGCCTTGAAATGCTCTCCTCTGACCCCTGGGTCTTCAAAAGGTGAAGGTCTGCCCCACTGCTGTTAGAGAATTCCTATTCTGTGTCCCCATTGGGAGGGGTCTCTGCTGTTTTTTCTCTGCCCCTCCAACACTGTGTATGAGATCCAGTGAGGGGAGGGGAAAGGACCAGCTTGTCTGGAGCAGAAATGTCCTACCTGATATTCTTCCATTTTTTTAACTCAGCGTTTGTATGGTCCTTCTCCAGTCCATATATTCCTCCAGATTACTGAAAAATTCAGGATTTTTTTTTTATTTTTTGCTGAATCGCTGGGGAGAAATTTTCAGTAGCTGTTTACATTGCCATGTTGATGATGTCACTTCAGTAGCTTTGATTCTTGAGGATGATATAACTATACAGCTTTTACAGTGTGGCCATGTGATTGTGAAAACCTTGTGACTGACACTTCCTTTATCCAATGTATGGGCATATGAGTACTAAAACAAAGACCATAAAGTAAATAAACAATAGAGGCAGATAAGGGGTATGGGATGATTTGGGTGTTCTTTTCTAATATTTTTATTTTTTGAGTAAAGATAATGTTCTAAAATTGATTGTGGTGATGAATATACAATTATGATATCATGAGCCACTGACTGTATACTTTGGCTGATTAATGGTACGAGAATAGATCTCAATAAAACTGCATAAAAAGAAAAAAAAAGTTGTTGTATCCTTTTACCAAACTACCCCTTACTCGAAGACCCATTAAATAAAAGGGACAAAACTCAGAGCACAGTGGAAAATCTAGAGCTCTGACCACTCTGCTTCTCCCTCCTTCCTGAAACCTGCTGAAAAGACACAGCTTTACACTCAACTCCAAAATTACCTTAACTTCTCTGAAATTCTAGCTAGCTATGCATGAAGCAGAAATGGTTATTATCTAATCTATAAACTTGTCTGAGAACCAAGCACAGTATTTGCAAGGCACCCAGTACATTTGTAAACACATAATATGTGGTAAAAAAAAATATGGGGGCCATTTTTTTTTAACTTTTTTTATTGTATAGTATAACATATATACAAAGCAAAGAAACAAAAGCAATAGTTTTCAAAGCCCTCTTCAACACGTAGTTACAGGACAGAGTTTGTCATGGGCTACCACACGATCCTCTCATATTTTTCCTTCTAGCTGCTCCAAAATATAGGAGGTTAAAGGGCTTAAATACTTTATCATCACAATCAACTTTTTTCCCTTCTTTTTTTGTGAACAATAACACATATACAAAAAAGCAATAAATTTCAAAGCACAGCACCACAGTTAGTTCTAGAACATATTTCAAACTTTGACATGGGTTACAATTTCACAATTTCAGGTTTTTACTTCTAGCTGCTTTAAAATACTGGAGACTAAAAGAGATACCAATTTAATGATTCAACATTCATATTCATTTGATAAGTCCTATCTTCTATGTATAATTCTACCATCACCTCTGATCTTTCCATACCTATCTTAGGGTTGTTTGGACTATGGCAATTCTAAATTTTTGATATTGGAAAGGTCTGTCACTAATATAGGGTAGGGAGATGGGACTATCTGATGTTCTGGAGAGGCTGAGTAAGGTTTCAGGATTTATCTGGACCAGGGACCCATCTGGAGGTTGTAGGTTTTTGGAAAGTTACTCTAGTGCCTGGAACCCTTGTGGAATCTTATAAATTGCCCTAGGTGTTCTTTAGGATTGGCTGGAATGGTCCTGGTTGGGGGTTGGCAGGTTATGATAGGTAGCAAGGTCTATCTGAAGCTTGTGTTCCTCTTTTACCACTATGTTCCTCTCTTACACATCCTTCTTCACCTGGTTAACTCATACCATGTTTCAATACCCAACATAGATAACAACCCCACCCAAAGTCTTCTTCGCCACCTGCACACTGCAATTAGATTCTACTCCTCTATACTTTCACAATATTACATTATTTACCTGTATAAATGTATGCTTACATGTACCTCCTTCACAGTAAACTGGGATGTCTTTGAAGACAGAATTTTAGCTGATTCATCTAAGTACCCAGCACCTTCTTTTGGCACTAATGTCATCAAGGTATATTGAAGAGACCTGCAATTATATGATAACTGCAGCCTTCGATTTCCCAGGTTCCCTGCAGACTTCATAGTCAATCGACAAATTCAGATTTCAACTACAAGATTACAGCCCATCTGAAGCCTGAAAATCCTAAATGGGAAGGAAATGGGGATTTGGGGTGGAACCAAAGCCCTCCAAGAGTTATGTATCTTCTCTATTTGCCTTGAGAAAAGCAAGTAAAAGACCCTCCAAATCATAAAAAAACATGTCTTTCTAACCCTCCATTCCTCCAGCGTCAGAAGAAATGATGTCCTTTCTTGTTCATGGCCAGTGTTTCCACATGTGCTGTGAACCACAGCTTTTTCCATGTCTTGCTTCTCATTACCCCTTTTCTCTCCTATATTTTCAACCTCTGTTTCTATTAGCTCCCACTGTAGAACATATAACATGCTCAAAACTCTTTCATCTTAAAGATATACATGTACCAACTGTTCTCTATTCTACATTTTACAGATACGATCCTTGGCACAGTGGTTTGCACTCACTTCAACACTCCCACACATTCAATTCTTGGCCTTCTGCACTTTGACCTTCACCAACACTGGTCAATACAAACTTAATGCCCTCTAAATCTCTAACAGATCCATCTTGGTGCACATCTTACATAACAATGCAAAGAAATTTCAAATTTTTATATAAAAATGTTTATGGCAGCATTTTAAAAACCAAAAGCAATAAATTTCATCAGAATGCAACAAAGCCTGGCACAGAGAAACACATCAAAGAACATAAACAACCCTGATCATCATTCTACCCACAAGTAACTGTTAAAGCTATGCTGTACATTTAACAACATGGATGAACCTTGAGGACATTATGCTGAGTGAATTAGCCAGAAACAAAAAGACAAATACTGTATGGTCTCACTAATATGAACTAACATTAATCAGTGAACTTTGAGAGTTAAAATTAAGAACACAGGTTATCAGGAGATAAGAAGAGGGTAGAGATTGGGCATTTGGTGTTGAAGGAATACTGACTGTACAATAGGACTAACTGTAAAAATTCAGAAATGAATAGCACAATACTACCATATAAGTACACTGAATGAAGCTAAATGTGAGTATGGTTAAGGAAGGAGGGAAGGGGGCATGTATGAAACCAAAAATAAAGATAGAGGATAAAGACTGAAACAGTATAACTCAGGAATGCTTAAAGTGGATAAATGATGGTGGTTAAATGTACAAATAAAACTTTTTTGTATGAGGGAGAACAAATGAATATCAACATTGCAAGGTGCTGAAAATGGAATGGCACACAGAAAAAAGTACAATCAATACAAGCTAGGGTCTATGGTCAACGGTAACCTTGTAATGTCTCTACTAAATTTAACAAAGGCATTACGCCAAAACTAAATATTAACAAGCAGGGGGCATAGGGGAGGAGTACGGATTCTTTGTGGAAGAAAAGGAAATGTTTTCATATACATTATGATGGCAAAGGCATGTCTATTTACTCAAGTTGGATTGTATGATGTGCAAATAAAACTTTAAAAATGAAGAGAGAAACATATGCTACGGAAAATGTAGAGAAAGAGATATACCTATTTATTGCTGGTAGGGAAGCTGACAGGTGCAGCCCCTCTGGAGGGGCTGTGCTGGTTCCACAGGAGGCTGGGGTGGGGTTGCCATATGATCCTGCAACCCAGTTGCTAGATAAATATCTGGAGGAAATGAGAGTGGGGATACGAATGGACATTTGCCCAGTGGTATTTATGGCAGCAGTGCTCACGATTCACAATGGAAGGAGGTGTCCTAAGGGTACAACGACTGAGGGAAGGAAGGGGGAACTGTGGTGTATACATACAACTGACTACTGAGTGGCTCCAGTACGGAATGAAATTGTGAAGAATGCATCTGGGTGAATCAACCTTAAGGACAGCATGTTGAATGAAATGTCAGAAATAAAAAGACAAATATTATCATGCCTCATTCATATGGACTAACTATAATGTATAAACTCGGAGAACTGAAGTTGAGAGGATGGGTTACAAGGTTAAGGCCTATTGTAACAGATCCCAGATTGTAAGCTCTTACGGCAATCACATCTATTCCAGAGTTTTAGCAATCACATCTATTCCATAGTTTTAACTGTTATTTCTAAACTCTGAGATACTGACCTATCTGAGGATAGCCTGGTCATTCCCTGAAACTTCAGGTATGTATGTGACACCTAAGACTCCGAATTAGAGCACTGAAGCATGGAAGTCAGCATTATCCCATATAGCCACTGTTAAAAAGTTGAAAAAGTCATCAGACATTGACTAGAGATATGAATGAAGCTGATTTGGATAGAGCTAAGGTAAATCAGATTACAGGGTAAAGGATGATATCATCCATATTTTAAAACTTCAACTTCTGTGTGAGACCAAATGAAGGGATGTTTATTAGGGGCAAAATTTATATTTTGGTTAGTACATTATCTAATTTAACTTGTATGATCAGTTTATTTGGACACCATAAGTACATGGAATCTTGAATACAGCATGAGATCCTGGTGGTTTGTATAGGTTAGTGTGACGCCCTGCTACATCTCAGAGTAATTCAGACAGAAAAAAAAAAGTACTTGCGAAGTCCCCTTGGGGGTCTTGGGAGAAAGGAGGAAATATTAAACTTCCCCCATCTGGGGAAGTCCTGATACTCTCATAAGCAGTGGGACAACCCAATCAATAGGCTGAGCCCTCGATCTTGAGGTCTGCCCCTATGAAACTTACTCCTGCAAAGGAGTAGCTAAGTCTACTTATAATTATGCCCAAGAGTCACCCACAATGAACTTTTTTTGTTGCTCTGTGGCTCTCTCTAAGCCAACTCGGCAGGTGAACTCACTGCCCTCCCCCCAACATGGGACAGGACTCTCCCTGGCAACATGGACAGGACTTCTGGGATGAACCAGGAACTGACATTATGGGATTGAGTAATCCTTCATGACTAAAAGGAGTAAAAGAGAACTGAGACAAAATAAAGTTTCGGTGGCTAAGAAATTGCAAACAGAGTTGAGACACTATCCTGGAGGTTATTCTTATGCATTACATAGATATCCCTTTTTAGTGTACTGGAGCTGCTGGACGGAAAATACCTGAAGCTGCTGAGCTCTGTTCTAGTAGCCTTGATTTGTGAAGATGACTATATAACTATATAGCTTTTACAATGTGACTGTGTGCTTGTGAGAACCTTGTATCTGATGCTCCTTTTACCTAGGGTATGGAGAGATGAGTAAGAATAAGGAATAAAAACTAAATAAATAATAGGTGAGGATAAAGGGTAAAAAATTGGGTATACAGAAATATTAGTGGTAAAAGAGGGAGGGATATCGGGTATGGGATGCATGAGTTTTTTTCTAATTTCTTTTTATTTCTTTTTCTGGAGTGATGCAAATGTTCTACAGATGATCACAGTGATGAATACAAGCTATGTGATGATACTGTGAGCCACTGACTATATGCGCATGAAGATTTCTCAATAAAAATATTCTTTTAAAAAAAAGCTACGCTGTAACTTCTGGGAAAAGCTGAGAAATTGCCCCACTCCCCTTCAAACCCTTAAGCCCAAGAAAAAAGAGGAGGAGAAGAAATCTTCAGACTACTCAAGGTTACACAACTGGGCCTCAATGCCGATTGGTGGAGCTTTCATAGGAAGAGCACAGTAAGCAAAAGCTCAGGTGCACCCTTTCCTGCACTTGTGCTTTCCTTAGGGAATGTTTCTCCACTGACACATTCTCTATTTTAGAACTGTGGCAATGAGATGGCCCCTAGATATACATGTAATTATAGAGTTACAGACACATGACACTATGTACATGTGTATGCACGGTATAAATACACCATGTGACTCACACACACAACACATATATTCTGCAGTGGAAAATGACATTATCTCTCTACTGGACAGCTAAATCTTTCCCACCTCACCAGTCACCTACTGGCCCACTCACATCCATCCACCAAGTGCATCACCGGCACATCACAAAGGGGATCACATATATCATCTGTTTAAGGCAACTCCATTACTTTTGCCTCATAGTCTTCAGAATGAAATCCTGGTTCTCTGACCTGACCTGTGGGCCCTCCACATGCTGGTCTCTGTCCATGTCTCCAGTTTCATCTTTGTTCCCCTACATAAAATTTATATTTCGGTTACAACCAACTAAATACATGCATCACCTTGAATAAATCAAGATTTCCCCACTTAATGCCAACATCCATTCCTTTCAGTTTCCATTGACTAGAATGCTCTTCATATCTCCTCTACCTCTAGCTCTTCAGAGCTCCTCTACTCATCCAATATCAACCATTATTTACCCATTTCAAAGCACTTGCTGATGCCCTCTCTATGCTCCCACAGACTTTCACCTCCATTTGCCCATGCCCATCATGGCACTGATCTACTCTTTAGTAACTGTCAATTTATTTATCCATATTCTCAGTAGAATGAGTTTTCTTCAAGAACAGAAACCAGTTAATTCATGTCTGTTTGTATCAAGAATAAGACCAAACACATGGTACTAAGTGATGTATAAAATTTTGCTGAATGATGACTGTAAAAACAAATGAATGGGGGGGTGCAAGGGTAGTTCAGTGGTAGAATTCTCACCTGCCATGCAGGAAACCCAGGTTTGATTCCCAGCCCATGCATTTCCCAAACAAACAAACACGCAAACAAACAAATGAAAATCCAAACAAAAATCCAACAAATGGTGTTGCAATAAGGGGATACTCACATGGAAAATGAATGAAATGTGACCCCTATCAGACAGTATGAAAAAAAAAACAAATGGAAGTTAGGCTTAGCTAATTTTCAATGGAATCATTCAAACGTATTCATAATATTGGGGGAAGGTACAGCAAAAGGTCAAGTAGCCAAAAAAAAAAAAATTAGACCTCTAGGCACTCACATCTTGGTTTCTAAATACCAGTCTCTACTGAAAATAGTAATGATTCCTTGGAAAATAACTGGTTCCAGGGCTAGGGCAGGGAGTATATGTGATGATCCTAAAACATATTATTGTGCCAGAAGGCATGGAAGTGAGCCATCAAGGACTAATGGGATTATGTGAAAAGGATACAGGAGCAAAAAGAAGAGGCTCCTAATTCCTAAGATGACACACTTTGAGTATCAAAAAAATAAAAAAGATCACAATGGATTGACATACATGAAATCAAATGCTACTAAAGAAAAGCATTTATCCTGGCATTTTTATATGAAATGTATTTCAGTACAAAAAGTAGCTGATAAGGAAATGTTCTTTTTAAAAAAATAATTCCAGCTAATAAATGCAGAAGGCCTGACAAAAGTAGAAAATCTTTATTTTTCAAACACTACTGAAATAATAAATCTTAGCAATTATTATCAACGGCTACTAAAACCAATAGGAGTAAGGTCAGCATGAAACTCTAAATAGAGGGATCAGGCTGACAAGACCTGAAAACACAAATCAATCTTAGCATGAACAAAAAAGGATAAAATAAGACGTGATAAAATGCAAAAGAAAGTACACAGCACTGTCTGAAATGATCCTTTTCTTCAAAAGTAATTGAAACAGAAGATAATCATGCCATTAGCTCTAAATGCCAAGGTACAAGAAACATGGGAATGGAAAAACAAAATAAATGAAATAATTTATTTTCAAGGAAAACACAATAATCTAAATTAATCTAAGGAAAAAAATAATCTAAATCCAGAATATGAGACATACTATAGGACAAATGACTTAGTTTATCTAATAAATTAATAGTCTTTAAAAGGCAGGGTGTCATCATGATGGCAGTATAAGACATCCTTGTAAATGTTCTGCCTTAGAGACAGCCAAATAAAAGAGCATATTCAACTCTCTTGGGACTCTGGAAGATAACTGAGACTGGAGAACAACATAAATGCTGAAGTGAAAAAAAAAAACACCAAAACTTTAGGAGAGCAGCAAGATAAATCTACTGGTTCAGACCTCCCCCTCATACTCAGATCCATGTGGTTATGACTCATGGAGGTAGTTCCCTAGCCGTTACACTTCCTACCACAATCATTTGCTACAGATCTACCAATGGTGGCAGTTTAGAAAACCACATGTATTCACAACACAGGGATTGAGATTACACAGACCCAAGGCTGGGCAACTGCTGCATTTGTGTGCATCTGAAGTAGATTCCTGACACCAGAATGTCCCCAGCAGAACTTTTGGCAAGCTGTGCACACTCTCAGCCTGGACCCTAATTGCTGGTGCACCTGAACACATAGATTGGGTATCTCTGTACATTGACCTCATCTGGCTCTGTGAAGGACAGACTTAGGGTTGGGATTCCCCTGACCTGAAAGTTATTGGACGCAGAAAAGCTGAGAAGAAAGGGGATCAAAGTCACTGAATGGGCAGTGTGGCCTAGGCAAAAGCTGGCATGAAAGGCTGGCCAGGCACATGCAAGTAGAGCTGAGCAAACCACAGCCACTGAGGAGGAAAAAGTGCATAAAAACAAAGAGAGCAGGCTAGGACTCAGGGAGGAGAAAGAAGGGGAAAGAAATCATTATCTGGAGAGGAAACAGTCAGATAACCAGGGTAATCTTGAAAGTTACTGCACAAACCCAGGGCAAGATAGTTGCTCAGAAAGATCTGACAAAAGGCAAACTTTTAACCACGGGCTATTCTAAATATTCAGCATAAACTGAGCAAAGAATTGAAGAGCCTTAACATACAACCAATCTGTACTAAAACCTTAGGCAAGAGAGAGAAACTGGCTTCCAGAGTTAGGACATCAAAATAATCAAATACACAAACATCAACAAAAGAACATAAGTCATACAAAGAAACAGGAAGAGATGACTTATTCCACAGAACAAATTAAAACAACAGAGGGAGTACAGAATCAGAACAACTAACCAAAGATGTTCAGTCAACTCTCCAAAATCAACTCAGTGAGCTAAAGGAAAACATGGACATAAAACTAAAGGAAATCAAGAAGACAATGCATGAACAAAAAGAAGAAATAGAAAACTTACAAAGGAACATAAAATTTGTGGTAGGAAAAACACAGTGACAGAGATTAAAAAGAAATCAGAGGCTTTCAACAAAAGATTTGAATAAGCAAAAGAAAGAATTAGTGAACAAAAGGAACAACAATTGAAATCACACAGTCTAAAGAGATAGGTAAAAGAATGGAAAAAGTGAGCAGAGCCTATTGGACCAGTGGTACAATATGAACTGTACCAATAAACATATTACATGCAGTAGTGTGAATCTGTATGTACCCCAGCAAAATATGTTCTTAAATCTAATTCATTCCTAAGGATACAAACCCACTGCAAGATGTTTCTGTTTGTTAGACTGTCTGTTTTATTTGTAAGTAAGATGTTCTGATGAGCTAATTTTAGTCCAGGTGTGTCTTAGCGCAATCAGTATGGGACTTAATCCTATGACTGGAGTCCTTTATGAAAGAATGAAATGCAAATATATATATATATATATATATATATATATATATATATATATATATATATATATATATATATATAGAGAGAGAGAGAGAGAGAGAGAGAGAGAGAGAGAGAGAGAGAGAGAGAGAGAGAAACCCTGAGAAGCAAGGATCTGAAATCCACAAAATCTGGAAGAGAAGGGAGAGATCATCAGACACCGCTATACGTCTTGCCAAGTGAGCCAAGGATCACTGGCAGTTTATCTTCAGGAAGAAAGCTTTGTCTAGATTATATCTTAATGTGGACATTTTTCCGGTCTCAAAACCATGAGCCATAATACAATCCCACTGTTTAACCCAACACATTTCCTAGTAGCTGCTTTCAGCACCCTAGGAAACTAGACAGATTTTGGTACCAGGAGAGTGGGGTACTACTATTGCAAATACTGAAAACATGAAATGGCTTTGGAATTGGGTAACAAGTAGAAGCTGGAAGAATTGAGAAGTGCTTGACAGAAAAATCTTAGCGCTCTGAAAAGACTGTTGGTAGAAATATGGACACTAAAGGGTCTTTCAATGAGGACTTAAACAGAAATGATACATGTGTACTGGAAACTAGAGGAAAGGTGATTCTTGCTTTATTTTAAAGTGGCAGAGAAATTGAGTTCTGATGTTGGATGGAAGGCAGAATTTAAAAGTAATCAGCTTGGATATATAACTGAAGAGATTTCCAAGCTAAGTGTACAAAGTGCAGCCTGATTTCTCCTTGAAACTTACAATAAAATGCAAAAGGAAAGGGATAAGCTGAGAACTGAACTCCTGAAAGAAACCAGAAATTGATGGTTTGCAAAATTCTGAGTTTAGGGAAAACGAGTTCCCAGACAACAGCACTCCATGTGAGGGTTTTATTGAACATGGAAACAGTCAACAATTTCCATGCAACTCAGAATTGGAAATGAAGTTATGTATAAAGCATCTACAGAAAATTTTTTTGTCTGATGGTTTGGACCCCTGTGTACTACATGCAAAACCAGACAAGTTTTTTTGTGAGACTGGTATGAATAGAACCATTGTGATCCTGGAGTAAAAATGAATAGAACAGAGACAGATCAAAGGAAAAAATCACTTCAAGGGCAAAAACATGGAAGCTGAGGTCTGAACTGAAGATATCTTCTCAAGCCAAGGAGAGCAGGCGCACCCATGTATGTGGAAAGGATGAATCTGCCCCAGTGCTTAGAGAGGGTAGGCCTTCTGCCCTGCTGTCCAAGAAGAGCACTTAAATTCCAATACTTAGAAAAGGGGGAGCCTGTGCCTTTGTGTTTGTAGAGTCTGGCTGCTATCCCCATATTCTATGAGGGTTGAGCCTATGCTCCAAAGATTGTGGAGAGTTTGGCCGACATACCAATGCTTGAAAAGAGTGGAGTCTTAACAACAGTGTTCAAGGAGAGTATGGCCACTGCTCCAACACTTAGAAGGTGTAGGACTGCCACTCCATCACTCATGGAGTGCAAAACATCATTCGACAGATGACTCTCAGACCTCGAAATCCAATGCAGCATGACCTGGAAGCTTTCCAAGTAATCTGGGACACATGGTCCTTGTTTTCCTTCAAACTTCTCTCTTCTGGAATGGAAAAGTTTATCCTATATCGTCCCTCTTTTGTATATTGGAAGCAGAAAACTTGTTCTCTAGGTTTTACAGGTCCACAGACAGAGGGGAATTATGTCCCAGGAGAGACTACACCCACAGCAGATTTTGATGAGACTTTGTGCTAAGCAATGTTGCTGAAATGACTTAAGGCTTTTGGAATATTGTGATGGAATTAATGTATTTTGCATATAGAATATGTTTTGGGGGGTTCCAGAGGGTGGAATGAAATGGTTTGAAGATGTATATGCCTCAGAAAAGATGTTCTCAAATATAATCCATTCCTGTGGGTGCAAAATCATTGTAAATAGAATCTTTGGATGAGGGTACTTGAGTGAAGGTGTGCTCCAACTCAATCAGGATGGGCCTTAACTCTATTACAAGATTCTTTTGTAAGAAAATGAAACGCAAACAGGGAGAGAGAGAAAGCCATGGAAGCAAAGTGAAATCAACAAAACCTGGAAGAAAAAGGAAAGAGCAGCAGACACTGCTATGTGTCTTGCCATGTAACAGAAGAGTCGAGGATCACTAGCAGCTACTCTTTGGGAAGAAAGCATTGTCCTGATGATGCCTTGATTTTCACATTTTCATGGCTGGAAAACCAGGAGAGAATACAATTCTACTGTTTTACCCATTTCATGGTATTTGCTTTCAGCAGCCTAGGAAACTAAAACATTATGGGGGTCCCAGAAGGATATAAGTAACGAAGGGGCAGAAATAATTATGGAAAACTTCTGAAATCTGATGAAAGACATGAACATACACATTCAAGAATCCCAACAAAATCCAAATGGGATAAACCCAAATAGATCAACTTCAAGACATATAATATTCAAAACATCAAATGCAAATTTTCTCAAAGCAGTAAGAAAGAAGAGATTCATAATGCACAAGGGATCCCCATTAAAATTAAGTGCTGATTTCTCATCAAAAACCATGGAGGTAAAAAGGCAGTGGTACAATATATTTAAGGTTCTGAAAGAAAAAAAATGTGAACTAAGAACTCCATATCTGAAAAAACTGTCCTTCAGCAATGAGGGGGAGGACTTCCAGGCCAAGATGGTGGCTTAGCAATGTACATATTTTAGTTTGTCCTCCAGAACAACTAGTAAATAACCAGAAACAGTACAGAACAGCTCCTGAGGCCACATCAGTGACCGGACACACAGCATACCCCAGTCTAGAGCAGCTGGACCAGCTGCGAGACCCCCCAGAACCGTGAGTTCCCCAAGCTGCGGCGGCCAGCGCCCCTACCCCACGGCTACTTCCCAAAGGGGAAAGGAAAGGGACTTTACCAGCAGCTGGGGCAGAGCCAAATCAAATGTCAATTGTGGAATTAATTAACAAATTCTGACTACTAAAAATAGGCCCCCAGCTCAGGTGAACCTTCTCAAAGCAGAGGATGCTCATTTTTGCCCCGGCACCAAGGGGGAAGGGCTGATGGAAAAAGGAAAAAAAGAGAAGGAAACAGAGGTTTTTGTGGCTGGGTTTCTACAAAGGCCTGACTGCCTTTGGATACACCAGCAGGGCTCCTCAGGCTGCAAGTGCCCCATGCATAGGCAGAAACAAACTCGTTTTGAGGGCTTGTCTGGAACCTGTGCCTTCCCCAGGGGAGGGGTGAAGCCCAACTCCGGTGGAATCCGTATATCAAGGAATTCAGACACCAGGGTTTGGTAATTTGAAACCATTAAAACCAGCTTACAACCTCTCCTCTGTCTCCACCACGCCCCCAGCCAAAGTTAAAGGTACCACATCATCTTATGCTGGTGGGACCTGCAGGCAGACAAGCACCACATACTGGGCAGGATAAGAAAAACAGAGCCCAGAGACTTCACATGAAAGTTTCTCAACCTGCTGGTTCTCACCCTCAGGGAAAAGCGACGCACATGAATCTATTCTCCTCATAGGAGGCCAGTTTGGTCTGGGAAAATCCAGCTGGGGTCTATAATACCTATGTAGACCCTCCTCAGGGTGGGGGGAAAAAGGCACCACACAAGCAGGACAAGAAACAAGAAAACAAAAACCTAAGCTAGAGGTCCAGAAAAAGTTGAACTAAATGTCAAAGAACAAATAGATAACAAATTCATCCAGCAAGAAAACCCTAGGTAAAAGAAGTGAAATCAATCACCAGAATAAACTAATTAAGGTAATTAAATGCCTAGACGCCAGCAAAAAATAACAAATGACACTAGGAAAATTGAAGATATGGCTCAGTCAAAGGAACAAAAAAAAACAGTTCAAATGAGATACAGGAGCTGAAACATTTCATTCAGAATATACGAACAGACATGGAAAACTTCATCAAAAACCAAACCGAGACTTCCGGAGAATATGGTAGCTTAGTAAGATGCGCGGGTCTTAGTTCCTCCTCCAGAACAGCTACTAAAGAAATAGAAACGGTACAGAACAGTTCCCGGAGCCACGACAGAGACCAAAAAGACAGCATACCCCACTCTGGAACGGCTGAACCGGCAGGGAGAATCCGCTGTGGTGAGATACCTGAGGGGCGCGCGCTTCCCCGGCCGGAGCGGCTGGCGGCCAGAGTCCCTCCCTCCCTCCTTCCGGGGCCGGCTGGGAGAATTGGAAAGGTGGTCCACTCAAGCCGCGGCAGCCGGCGCCCCCCTCACGCGCAGCCTCCCGGGCCAGCTGGGAGAATTGGATAGGAGGTCCCCCAAGCTGCGGAGGCTGGTGAATGGCATCCCTTCCACACACGTGGCTTCCCAGTTCGGCCGGGAACGTTGGATCGGCACTCCCCCAAGCCGCGGCGGCCAGCGCCCCCCGCCACGCTTGGCTTCCCGGGCCGGCTGAGAGATTTGGACCGGCACTCCCCCAAGCTGCGAGGCCGGTGCCCCCCCCACGCGGACTCCCGGGCCGGTTGGGAGATTTGAATCGGAACTCCCCCAAGCCGCTTCGGCTGGCAACCCTCCCCCACAGCGACAGTTTTCCAAAGTTAAAGGAGCCACAGCATCTTTTACTGGTGGGACCCGCAGACAGACGAGTACCACGAGCGCCACATACTGGGCAGGATAAGAAAAACAGAGCCCAGAGATTTCACAGGAAAATCTTTCAACCTGCTGGGTCCCACACCCAGGGAAATCTGATTAAATGCCCAGACGCCAGCAGAAAATAACGGATAACGCTAGGAAAACTGAAGATATGGCCCATACAAAGGAACAAACCAATAGCTCAAATGAGATACAGGAGCTGAGACAACTAATTCTGACTATACGAACAGAAATGGAAAACCTCTTCAAAAACCAAATCAATAAATTGAGGGAGGACATGAGGAAGACATGGGCTGAACAAAAAGAAGAAATAGAAAGTCTGAAAAAACAAATCACAGAACGTATGGGATTGAAGGACAAAGTAGAAAAGATGGAAAAAACAATGGAAACCTACAATGGTAGGCTTAAAGAGACAGAAGATAGCATTAGTGAACTGGAGGATGGAGCATCTGAATTCCAAAAAGAAACAGAAACTATAGGGAAAAGAATGGAAAAATTTGAGCAGGGGATCAGGGAACTGAATGATAATATGAAGCACACAAATATATGTGTTGTGGGTGTCCCAGAAGGAGAAGAGAAGGGAAAAGGAGGAGAAAAACTAATGGAAGAAATTATCACTGAAAATTTCCCAACTCTTATGAAAGACCTAAAATTACAGATCCAAGAAGTGCAGCGCACCCCAAAGAGATTAGACCCAAATAGGCGTTCTCCAAGACACTTACTAGTTAGAATGTCAGAGGTCAAAGAGAAAGAGAGGATCTTGAAAGCAGCAAGAGAAAAACAATCCATCACATACAAGGGAAACCCAATAAGACTATGTGTAGATTTCTCAGCAGAAACCATGGAAGCTAGAAGACAGTGGGATGATATATTTAAATTACTAAAAGAGAAAAACTGCCAATCAAGACTTCTATATCCAGCAAAATTGTCCTTCAAAAATGAGGGAGAAATTAAAACATTCTCAGACAAAAAGTCACTCAAAGAATTTGTGACCAAGAGACCAGCTCTGCAAGAAATACTAAAGGGAGCACTAGAGTCAGATATGAAAAGACAGAAGAGAGAGGTATGGAGAAGAGTGTAGAAAGAAGGAAAATCAGATATGATATATATAATACAAAAGGCAAAATGGTAGAGGAAAATATTATCCAAACAGTAATAACACTAAATGTTAATGGACTGAATTCCCCAATCAAAAGACATAGACTGGCAGAACGGATTAAAAAACAGGATCCTTTTATATGCTGTCTACAGGAAACACATCTTAGACCCAAAGATAAACATAGGTTGAAAGTGAAAGGTTGGGAAAAGATATTTCATGCAAATAACAACCAGAAAAGAGCAGGAGTAGCTATACTAATATCCAACAAATTAGACTTCAAATGTAAAACAGTTAAAAGAGACAAAGAAGGACACTATCTACTAATAAAACGAACAATTAAACAAGAAGACATAACAATCATAAATATTTACGCACCGAACCAGAACGCCCCAAAATACGTGAGGAATACACTGCAAACATTGAAAAGGGAAATAGACACATATACCATAATAGTTGGAGACTTCAATTCACCACTCTCATCAATGGACAGAACATCTAGACAGAGGATCAATAAAGAAATAGAGAATTTGAATATTACAATAA
Source organism: Tamandua tetradactyla (assembly GCF_023851605.1). Classification (NCBI taxonomy): domain Eukaryota; kingdom Metazoa; phylum Chordata; class Mammalia; order Pilosa; family Myrmecophagidae; genus Tamandua; species Tamandua tetradactyla. The sequence continues at coordinate 118,139,637 of NC_135353.1, forward strand.
ATGAGCTAGACTTAACAGACATTTATAGGACATTACATCCCACAACAGCAGGATATACCTTTTTCTCAAGTGCTCATGGATCATTCACAAAGATAGACCATATGCTGGGTCACAAAGCAAGTCTTAACAAATTTTAAAAGACTGAAATCATACACAACACTTTCTCAGATCATAAAGGAATGAAGTTGGAAATCAATAATAGGCAGAGTGCCAGAAAATTCACAAATATGTGGAGGCTCAACAACACACTCTTAAACAACCAGTGGGTCAAGGAAGAAATTGCAAGAGAAATTAGTAAATATATCGAGGCGAATGAAAACGAAAACACAACCTATCAAAACCTATGGGATGCAGCAAAGAGGGAAATTTATTGCCCTAAATGCCTATATCAGAAAAGAAGAAAAGGCAAAAATTCAGGAATTAACTGTCCACTTCGAAGAACTGGAGAAAGAACAGCAAACTAACCCCAAAGCAAGCAAAAGGAAAGAAATAACAAAGATTAGAGCAGAAATAAATGAAATTGAAAACATGAAAACAATAGAGAAAATCAATAAGACCAGAAGTTGGTTCTATGAGAAAATCAATAAGATTGATGGGCCCTTAGCAAGATTGACAAAAAGAAGAAGAGAGAGGACGCAAATAAATAAGGTCAGAAATGGAAGAGGAGACATAACCACTGACCTCACAGAAATAAAGGAGGTAATAACAGGATACTATGAACAACTTTACGCTAATAAATACAACAATTTAGATGAAATGGACCGGTTCCTGGAAAAGCATGAACAACCAACTTTGACTCAAGAAGAAATAGATGACCTCAACAAACCAATCACAAGAAAAGAAATTGAATCAGTCATTCAAAAGCTTCCTAAAAAGAAAAGTCCAGGACCAGACGGTTTCACATGTGAATTCTACCAAACATTCCAGAAAGAATTAGTACCAACTCTCCTCAAACTCTTCAAAAAAATCGAAGTGGAGGGAAAACTACCTAATTCATTCTATGAAGCCAACATCACCCTCATACTAAAACCAGGCAAAGATATTACAAAAAAAGAAAACTACAGACAAATCTCTCTAATGAATATAGATGCAAAAATCCTCAACAAAATTCTAGCAAATCGAATCCAACAACACATTAAAAGAATTATACATCATGACCAAGTAGGATTCATCCCAGGTATGCAAGGATGGTTCAACATAAGAAAATCAATTAATGTAATATACCATATCAACAAATCAAAGCAAAAAATCACATGATATCTCAATTGATGCAGAGAAGGCATTTGACAAGATTCAACATCCTTTCCTGTTGAAAACACTTCAAAAGATAGGAATACAAGGGAACTTCCTTAAAATGATAGAGGGAATATATGAAAAACCCACAGCTAATATCATCCTCAATGGGGAAAAATTGAAAACTTTCCCCATAAGATCAGGAACAAGACAAGCATGTCCATTATGACCACTATCATTCAACATCGTGTTGGAGGTTCTAGCCAGAGCAATTAGACAAGAAAAAGAAATACAAGGCATCAAAATTGGAAAGGAAGAAGTAAAACTATCACTGTTTGCAGACGATATGATAATATACGTCGAAAACCCGGAAAAATCCACAACAAAACTACTAGAGCTAATAAATGAGTACAGCTAAGTAGCAGGATACAAGATCAACATTCAAAAATCTGTAGCATTTCTATACACCAGCAATGAACAAGCTGAGGGGGAAATCAAGAAACGAATTCCATTTACAATTGCAACTAAAAGAATAAAATACCTAGGAATAAATTTAACTAAAGAGACAAAAAACCTATACAAAGAAAACTACAAAAAACTGTTAAAAGAAATCACAGAAGACCTAAGTAGATGGAAGGGCATACCGTGTTCATGGATTGGAAGACTAAATATAGTTAAGATGTCAATCCTACCTAATTTGATTTACAGATTCAATGCAATACCAATCAAAATCCCAACAACTTATTTTTCAGAAATAGAAAAACCAATAAGCAAATTTATCTGGAAGGGCAGGGTGCCCCGAATTGCTAAAAGTATCTTGAGGGAAAAAAACAAAGCTGGAGGTCTCACGCTGCCAGACTTTAAGGCATATTATGAAGCCACAGTGGTCAAAACAGCAGGATATTGGGATAAAGATAGGCATATCGACCAATGGAATCGAATAGAGTGCTCAGATATAGACCCTCTCATCTATGGACATTTGATCTTTGATAAGGCAGTCAAGCCAACTCACCTGGGACAGAACAGTCTCTTCAATAAATGGTGCCTAGAGAACTGGATATCCATATGCAAAAGAATGAAAGAGGACCAGTATCTCACACCCTATACAAAAGTTAACTCAAAATGGATCAAAGATCTAAACATTAGGTCTAAGACCATAAAACAGTTAGAGGAAAATGTAGGGAGATATCTTATGAAACCTACAATTGGAGGCGGTTTTATGGACCTTAAACCTAAAGCAGGAGTACTGATGAAAGAAATAAATGGGAGCTCCTCAAAATTAAACACTTTTGTGCATCAAAGAACTTCATCAAGAAAGTAGAAAGACAGCCTACACGATGGGAGACAATATTTGGAAACGACATATCAGATAAAGGTCTAGTATCCAGAATTTATAAAGAGATTGTTCAACTCAACAACAAAAAGACAGTCAACCCAATTACAAAATGGGAAAAAGACTTGAACAGACACCTCTCAGAAGAGGAAATACAAATGGCCAAAAGGGCACATGAAGAGATGCTCAGTGTCCCTGGCCATTAGAGAAATGCAAATCAAAACCACAATGAGATATCATCTCACACCCACCAAAATGGCCATTATCAACAAAACAGAAAATGACAAGTGCTGGAGAGGATGCGGAGAATGAGGCACACTTATCCACTGTTGGTGGGAATGTCAAATGGTGCAACCACTGTGGAAAGCAGTTTGGCGGTTCCTCAAAAAACTGAATATAGAATTGCCATACGACCCAGCAATACCATTGCTAAGTATCTACTCAAAGGACTTAAGGGCAAAGACACAAACGGACATTTGCACACCAATGTTTATAGCAGCATTCTTTACAATTGCAAAGAGATGGAAACAGCCAAAATGTCCAGCAACAGACGAGTGGCTAAACAAACTGTGGTATATACATATGATGGAATATTATGCAGCTTTAAGACAGAATAAATTTATGAAGCATGTAATAACATGGATGGACCTAGAGAACATTATTCTGAGTGAGTCTAGCCAAAAACTAAAGGACAAATACTGTATGGTCCCACTGATGTGAACCGACATTCAAGAATAAACTTGGAATATGTCATTGGTAACAGAGACCAGCAGGAGTTAGAAACAGGGTAAGATAATGGGTAATTGGAACTGAAGGGATACAGACTGTGCAACAGGACTAGATACAAAAACTCAAAAATGGACAGCACAATACTACCTAATTGTAATGTAATTTTGTTAAAACACTGAATGAAGCTACATCTGAGCTATAGTTTTTGTTTGTTTGTTTGCTTGTGTTTTTGTTTTTGTTTTTTCTTTTTTTTTCCTTTTTTATATATATATATATTTATTTTTATTATTATTTTTCGCTATATTATCATTCTATATCTTTTTCTGTTGTTTTGCTAGTTGTTTTCCGAAATCGATGCAAATGTACTAAGAAATGATGATCATACATCTATGTGATGATATTAAGAATTACTGATTGCATATGTAGAATGGAATGATTTCTAAATGTTGTTAATTTTTTTTTCTAATTAATAAAAAAAATAAGTAAATAATAGGGGGAACAAAAGTTAAAAATAAATTTAGTTTGAAGTGCTAGTGGTAAATGAAAGTGGGGGTAAGGGGTATGGCATGTATAATCTTTTCTTTTTCTGTTATCGTCTTATTTCTTTTTCTGTTGTCTTTTTTATTTTTTTCTAAATCGATGCAAATGTTCTAGAAATGATGAATATGCAACTATGTGATGATATTAAGAATTACTGATTGTATATGTAGAATGGAATGATATCTTAATGTTTTGTTAATTTTTTTTAATTAATAAAAAAATTAAAAAAAAAACCAAACCAATGAATTGAGGGAGGATATAAATAAGGCAAGGGATGAACAAAAAAGAAGAAATTGAAAGTCTGAAAAAACAAATCACAGAACTTATGGGAATGAAAGGCAAGGTAGAAAAGATGAAAAAAACAATGGAAACCTACAATGGTAGATTTCGAGAGACAGAACATAGGATTTCTGAACTGGAGGATGGAACATCTGAAATCCGGCAAGAAAAAGAAAATATAGGGAAAAAAATGGAAAAATATGAGCAGGGACTCAGGGACTTGAAGGACAATATGAAGTGCACGAATATACGTGTTGTGGGTGTCTCAGAAGGAGAAGAGAAGGGAAAAGGAGGAGAAAAACTAATGGAGGAAATTATCACTGAAAATTTCCCAACTCTTATGAAGGACTTAAAATTACAGATCCAAGAAGTGCAGTGTACCCCAAAGAGAATAGATCCAAACAGATGTACTCCAAGACATTTACTAATCAGAATGTCAGAGGTCAAAGAGAAAGAGAGAATCTTGAAAGCAGCAAGAGAAAAGCAATCAATCACATACAAGGGAAGCCCAATAAGACTATGCATAGATTTCTCAACAGAACACGGAGGCAAGAAGACAGTGGGATGATATATTTAAATTATTAAAAGAGAAAATCTACCAATCTACCAATTCTATATCCAGCAAAATTGTCCTTCAAAAATGAGGGAGAAATTAAAACATTTTCAGACAAAAAAATCACTGAGAGAATTCGTGACCAAGAGATCAGCTCTGCAAGAAATACTAAAGGGAGCACTAGAGACAGATACAAAGGCAGAAGAGAGAGCTGTGGAGAACAGCGTAGAAAGGAAGACCATGAGTAAAGGTAAAAAGAAGGAAAATTAGAAGGACATATAAAAGCCAAAAGGCAAAAAGCCGGGGCAGTAAGAACACTGATGTTGATGGATTAAGCTTCCCAATCGGGGGACATGGACTGGCAGAATGGATTAGGGAATGGGACCCATCTATATGCTGTTTCTACTCAAAGGACATGAGGGAAAGGACACAAACGGATATTTGCACACCAATGTTTATAGCAGCATTATTTACAACTACCAAGAGATGTAAACAGCCAAAATGTCCATCAACAGATGGGTGGATAAACAAACTGTGGTATACACATATGATGGAATATTATGCAGCTGTAAGACAGAATACAGTTATGAAGTATGTAACAACATGGATGGACCTTAAGGACATTATGCTGAGTGAGATTAGCCAAAAACAAAAGGACAAATACTGTATGGTCTCACTGATATGAACTGACATTAGTGAATAAACTTGGAGAATTTCATTGGTAACAGAGACCATCAGGAGACAGAAATAGGGTAAGATATTGGGTAATTGGAGCTGAAGGGAAACAGATTGTGCAACAGGACTGAAAGTAAAAACTCAGAAATGGACAGCACAATGCTACCTAACTGTAATACAATTATGTTAAAACACTGAATGAAGCTGAATGTGAGAATGATAGAGGGAGGAGGGCTGGGGACACAAATGAAATCAGAAAGAAAGATAGACGACAAAGACCGCGATGGTATAATCTAGGATTGCCTAGAGTGTATAACGACAGTGACTAAATGTACAAATTTAAAAAATGTTTTTGCATGAGGAAGAACAAAGGAATGTCATTAGTGCAGGGTGCTGAAAATAGATGGTAATTAATTTTTAAAATTTCAACTTATGTGTGAGATTAGAGCAAAAAATGTTTATTTGGAACAAAATTTATATTTTGACTAGTGCATTTCCTAATATAACTTATGTAGATAGCTTGATTGAACAACATAAGTACATGGAACCTTGGGTAAGAATGAGATTTTGTTGGTTTGTACAGTGATGCCCCAATGAACCCCAGAGTGATTTGATCAGTGAGCGGAAAAGTATTTGCAAAGTCCCCTTTGGGGAATGGTGAGAACGGGGGAAAATTCAACTTCCCCAAGTTGAATTCTTGATATTCTCAGAAGCAGTGTGGACAACCAAAGTTATAGGCTGAGTCCCCAGTCTTGGGGTTTGTTCATATGAAACTTAACCCCAGAAAGGATAGGTCAAGCCTACTTAAAATTAGGCCTAAGAGTCACCCCCAAGAGAACCTCTTTTGTTGCTCAGATGTGGCCTCTCTCTCTAGCCAACACAACAAGCAAACTCACCACCCTCCCCCTGTCTACATGGGACATGACTCCCAGGGGTGTGGACCTTCCTGGCAATGTGGGACAGAAATCCGAGAATGAACTTGGACTCAGCATCAATGGATTTATAAAAACCCTAGAATGAGCTGAGACCCAGCATCAAGGGATTGAGAAAATCCTCTCGACCAAAAGGGGGAAGAGTGAAATGAGACAAAGTGTCAATGGCTGAGAGATTTCAAACAGAGTCGAAAGGTTATCCTGGAGGTTATTCTTATGCATTAAGTAGATATCACCTTGTTATCTAAGAGGAAATGGAGAGGCTGGAGGGAATTGCCTGAAAATGTAGAGCTGTGTTCCAGAAGCCATGTTTCTTAGTGATGATTGTATAATGGTGTAGCTTTCACAGTGTGACTGTGTGATTGTGAAAACCTTGCGTCTTATGCTCCTTTTATCTACCTTCTCAACAGATAAGTAGAACATACGGAATAAAAATAAATAAAAGGGGAAACAAATGTTAAAATAAATTTAGTTTGAAATGCTAGTGATTAATGAAAGGGAGGAGTAAGGGGTATGGTGTGTATGGTTTTTTTTTTCTGTTTTCGTTTTATTTTTTCTGTTGTCTTTTTGTTTCTTTTTCTGAATTGATGCAAATGTTCTAAGAAATTATCAGGATGATGAATCTGCAGCTATGTGATGACATTGTGAATTACTGATTATATATGTAGAATGAAATGATAACATATTGGGAATGTTTGTGTTTTTTCTGTAATTTTTTTTAATTAATAAAAAATTTTTTTAAAAAATGAGAGGAACTAGGGCAGGCAATATTGGCTCAGTGGCAGAGTTCTTGCCTGCCATGCCAGAGACCTGGGTTCGAATTCTGGTGCCTGCCCACGTTAAAAAAAAAAAAGAGGGGAACTTTAAAACATCCATGAATAAACAAAAAAACCAAGGTTATTACCAAGAGACATGCCCTTAAGAAATTCTAAGGGAATTCTTTGGGTCAAAAAGAGAACACAGTAGATAGTAGTCTGGAGCCATGAATAAAGTACTCCAGTAAGGGTTATTACACAGATGTTTTAGTTTCCTGGGCCACTTAAGCAAATATCATGAAATGGTTCAGCTTAAACAATGGTAATTTATTAGCTTATGGTTTTCAAGCTGAGAAAATGTCCAAATCAAGGGATCATGAAAGCTATACTTTCTCTCCAAGACTGTGGCACTGTGGAGCTGGCTGCTGGTGACCCGTAGCCCTTAGCTTGTCACATGGCAATGCATGTGGACGCATCTCCAGGTATTTTCCCTCTCTTCCAGGTTTTGTTTCAGCTTCTTGCTTCCTGTGGTGTTTTCTTTCTCTGTCTGAATTTTATTCTCTTATAAAAGACTATAATAATAGGATAAAGAACCATCAAAAGGTCCTACATAAAATGGGTTCACACCCACAGAAATGAAATAGTTTTAAGAATATGTTTTTCTAGGGCACATACAGCTTGAAACCACCACATTCCACCTTCTAGACCCCAAAATGACATTTCTTTCTACAGGTAAAATATATTCACTCCACCACAATATCCCGAAACCTTAAGATATTTCAGTAACAATGGTATATACAAATTCTCATCAAAAATGGCCATGGGTGTAGTCTGTCCTGAGGCACAATGCACCTCTTGTCTGAAGACCTGTGAAACCTAGGGAAGAAGTTATCTGTTTTTCAGTATAAAATGAAGGGACAGGCAAAGGATAAACATTTCAATTTCCATGGGGAGAAATTGGAAGGATAACAGGGATCATGGTTCCCTCAAAATTTTGACCCTGCAGGGCCTAGCCCATAAGATTTCAAGATCTGAGAATCATCCGTGGAAAGATATTCTGTCCTCTGTTCCTTATGGAATGGCAGCTCCACCCCAGCCTGACAGGCATACTCTCCTCACACACTGGGGGAAAGGCTCCACCCTCACCAAGCTTTGCATAGTGGCCAAGCTCTCTGAAAATTCTGAAGCACAGGCTTCACTCTCTCAGAACATTTGGAGTGGTCTGCAATCTGTGGGCACAAGCTCCACCCCTCTGAATACTGTGATGAGGGTCAAACTCTCTACAATCCCCATAGCACTGGCCCCACTCTCTCTGAGCACTGGGGTGTCAGCACTCTTCCTGAAAAATGGAGCAGAATCCACCCTTTGCACATACGTGGGTGGGACTGTTCTTTTGGCCCGAGATGTCTTCAGTCCAGATCTCAGCTGCCATGGTTCTGCCATTTAAATAATTTTTCCTTCAATCTGTCCCTTTTCTGTCCTTGTCAGCCAGACTGGCTATGGTTCTATTCATACAGATTTCTCAAAGAAACTGTCTGTTTTGTATGTAGTACATAGACAACCAAACCATCAGACAAAAGAACTTTACACAGATCCTTCCTGCATAACTGAACCTCAATCTTGAGCTGCACGGTAATTACTGACTGGTTCCATGTTCTGTTAAACTTTCACATGGAGCACTGTTCTCTAGCAACTCACTTTCTGGAAGATTAGAATTTTCCAAAACATCAATTTTTGGTTTCTCTGGACCCAGAGTTCAGTTCTCAGTTTATCACTTTCCTCTTGCATTTTACTATAAGATGCAAGGAAAAACCAAGCTGCATTTTCCAAATTTGGCTTAGAAATCTTCTCAGCTAAATCCCAAGTTCATCATTTTCAAGTTCTGCCTTCTATCTGATATCAGAACTCAATTTTGCCAAGTTCTCTGCCACACTAAGATATGAATCGCCTGCCCTCCAGTTTCCAGTGATACATTCATCATTTCCTTCTAAGGCTTCATCAGAAGTATCTTTCGCATCCATATTTCTGCCAATAGTCTTTTAAAAAAAAAATCTAGGTTTTTCCTATCAAGCCCCTTACAATTCTTCCAGCCTCTACCCATTAGCCATTTCCAAAGTCATTTCCACATTTTTGGTATTTGTAAAAGCAGCACCCCTCTCCCAGGACTAAAATATCTTTTCATTTCCTGGGCTGCTTAAGCAAATACCATGAAATGGTTTGGCTTAAAAAACGAGAATTTATTAACTTATGCTTTTGTAGTCAAGAAAATGTCTAAATCAAAGTGTCATCAACGCTATGCTTTTTCTCCAAGACTGTGGCATTCTGTAGCTTACCACTGGTAATCCTTGGTCCTTAGCTTGCCACATGGCAGCATTTGCTGGTCTCTTATCTTCCTGGTTCCATATTTGCTTCTTGCTCTCTGTGGCTTTTTTTTTTCTCTCTTTCATCTGAATTTCATTCTCTTATATAGGACTGTAGTATTAAGACCTAACCTTATTATGGTAAGCCATGACTTAACTGAAGTAATCTCATCAAAAGGTCCTACTTAAAATGGGTTCATACCCACAAAAATGTATTACATTTAAGAACATAATTTTCTGGCAAACATACAGCTTCAGACTACCACAACAAGTAAATATAAATGGTATTATTATTTGCATTCTCATTATGCAACTCTATGCTTTATTTCATATAAGATTTACAATACAACTGAATAAGAAATAATCATATTTCTGTTCTATGGACACGCAAACTATAAAGTAACGTGTGACAAAACAACATAAAGAAGGGTAATGGATGGAGTTTAGCAGTAGACCCTGAGTATGCTATTGAATCTAATGTGGTATAATTTTGAATTAGTAACTTATTTAGGTTACTTAATATAAGTCCCATGGTAATCACAAAGACAGTATTTAAAATATATGAAGAAATGGGTATGAGAAAGGGGTCAATTAACTACATCAGAAAAACTCAACTATACTCAAGAGAAAGCTGCCATGAAGGAAAAGAGGGACAAAACTATATGATGCACAAGAAATGAAGGACAAAAATGGCAGAAGTAAATAATGCCTTATCAGTAACTATATTAAATCCAAACAGATAAACTCTCCAATCAAAAGGCACAGAACAGCAGAATGGATGAAAAAAAAGTACAATCCAGCTATATGTTTTCAGAAGGGACTTACCTTAGATCCAAAGACACAGACAAATTGAAATTGAAAGAATGGGAAAAAAACATATTCCATGCAAGGAATAACCAAAGGAGAGCTGGGGTGATGATAGCAGATAAAACAGACTTTAGTTCAAAAGCTGGCATGAGAGGCAAAGAACACTTTATATATTAATAGAAGGAACAATCTACCCAATCCATCAAGATGATATAACAATAATAAACATATATGCATCATATCATTGAGCTCCAAAGTACATGAAGGGAATATTAACAAAACAAAAGGGAGAAATAGACACCTCTACTATTTGGACACATCAATACACACTTTCATAAATGGGAAGAATATCTAGACAGAAGATCAATGAGGAAACAGAGAACCTGGACAACATTATAAAAAAGGTAGTCTTAACAGACATATACAGAACGCTGCACCCAGCAACAGCAGCATACACATTCTTCACAATTGCACATGGATCATTCTCCAGGACTACCACGTTAGGTCACAAAACAAATCTCAATACATTAAAAAATACTGAAATTATACAAAGCATCTTCTCTGACCACAATGGAATGCAGCTAGAAATCAATAACAGAAGGAACATGGAAAACCCACATATACGTGGAAGCTAAACAACATACTCTTAAACAATCAATGGGTCAAAGAAATCATAAAGTAAATTAGGAAATATCCTGAAATAAATGAAAATAAAAACACAACGTACCAAAACTTATGAGAGGCAGTGAAGTCAGTGCTCAAATGGAAATTTATTGCTCTGAGTGCCTATATTTAAAAAGAAGAAAGATCTCAAATCAATGTCCTAATTTCACATCTTGAGTAACTAGAAAAAAAGAGCAAATTAAACCTAAATTATGTAGAAGGAAAGAAACAATAGAAGTTGGGGTAGAGTTAATGAAATAGAAAGTAGAAAAACAAGCAAGAGAATCAATCAAACCAAACTGGATCTTTGAAAGCTGAATAATTGATAAACTTTTAGCTGGCTGACAAAGAAAAAAAGAGAGAGGACACAAATAACTAAAATCTTGAATGAAAATGGGAACATTATAACTGATCTTACAGAAATTAAACAGACTATACGAAAATACTGTGAACTGAATGCTAACAATTTAGATAATCTAAGAAAATGGACAAATTCCTAGGAACATGAAACTTATCTAAACTGACTCAAGGAGAAACGGAAGATCTCAACAGACCTATAAAAAGTAAAGAGATTGAATCTCTAACAAAAACAACTTATCAAATAAAATCGAGGACAAGATGGATTCACTGGTGAATTTTACCAAACATTCCAAGAGTAATTAACGCCAATCTTTCTCAAACTTTCCCAACTTTTCCAAAAAAAATGAAGAGGATGTAACTCTTCCTACCTCATTATATGAAGCCCTTATTAACCTAATACCAAAGCTAGATAAAGACATCCCCAAAAAAGAAAACTACAGACTAATTTTCCTTATCATCACAGATGCAAAATCTTCAATAAAATCCTAGCAAATCAAATCCAACAGCATATTCAAAGAATTATTCACCATTACCAAGTGGGATTTACCCCAGGAATACAAGAGTGGTTCAACATAAGAAAATCTATGTAATACACATCAATAGAATGAAGGGGAAAAAAATCACATGATCATCTCAACTGAGGCAAGGCTTTTGACAAAATCCAACACCCTTTTCTGATAAAAACATTCAGAAAAATAGGAATAGAAGGTAACTACCTCATAATAATAAAGGCAAATGTGAAAAATCTACAGCTAATGTTATACTGAATGGTGAAAGACTGAAAGCCTTCCTCTTGAGATCACAATGACCACTTTCATCACTGCTTTCAGTATTTTACTGAGTCCCTGGCAGAGCAATTCGGCAAGAAAAAGAAATAAAAAGCATCCACATAGGAAAGGAGAAAGTAAAACTATCTCTATTCACAGACAGCATAATCCTTTATATAAAAGGTCCCAAAGAATCTACAAGAGATTCAATTATGAATTTGCAGTACATATAATATATATTCAAGAAAGTAATTCATATCCATAATATGGAAAGAGCTTTACAAATCAGTAAGAAAAAGACAGTTCAAGAGAAAAAGTGGTCAAAAGACTTGAACAGGCTCTTCCGAAAAGATAGCTAAATGGCCAATAAACATATGGAAAAGTACACATTAATTTTCAGAGAAATGAAAGTTAAAGCCACAATGAAATACCGTTCATAACCTCCAGAATGGCTACTATTTTACTTAAAAATAAAAGACAATAACAAGTATTGACATATTCTAGAACAACTAAATCTCAGAAATTTCTGTTGGGAGTGTTTTAGTGCAACCAATTCTTGAAAAATTGGTCGGCAGCATCTATTAAAGCTAACCATTTATATTACCTGTGATTCAGCAATTCCACTTTTAGGTATATGCCTAACACATATGCATGCATATATCACCAAAAGATACGTACTAGAAAGTTCACAGTACTATTTTCAAGTCCAAAATGAGAAATAATTAAAATGCCCATCTACAATTAAAAGGCTAACTATATTGTAGCATAATCATACAATGGAACACTATACAGCAATGAAAATGAACGAATTGCTGCTACACGAAAGTTCACAGTACTATTTTCAAGTCCAAAATGAAAAATAATTAAAATGCCCATCTACAATTAAAAGGCTAACTATATTGTAGCATAATCATACAATGGAACACTATACAGCAATGAGAATGAACGAATTGCTGCTACACGCAATAGTATAAATTAATTTCAATTGCAAAACCTTAAGTCAAAGAAATCAGGTGCAAAAAATTGCCTGTACTGTACTATTCCATTTTTACAAAGTTCAAATACAGGCAAAACTACTATATGGTGAGAAAAGGCAGGATTGTGATTAATTTGGAGTTAAGCTGTAACTGGTAGGGGGTACAAGAAGGGCTTTCCAGATACAAATTGTTGATCTTCATAGTGGTTACACAGTTGTGTTCTCTTTGTGAAAATGTTTTGAGGTGTACACTTATGATATGTGCATCTTTCTCTATGAACTTTAAGTTTACTTAAAAATAACACCTACAATTTTCAAGTGGTTCACTAAACCAGATAAATAAAAAATAGATGGTTGGATAATTGGATGGATGGATGGATGGACAGGTGAAGACAGGAAGATGACAGATAGAGGAAGCTAATATAGCAAGTTTAAAATTGTTGAATCTGGGTTAGAGTATAACAGTGTCCACTGTACCCTTCTTTCAACTTCTGCTTGACTGAAATTTTCAATAAAAAATATTAACCTAGAGACAGATTTTGGGCTGCTAGGCCATCTGCTCTCCTACTACATGCCTAGCAATAAACTCTTTCTCTCCTTGAAAAAAAAATACTGAGCTAAAAATACTCATCATGTCTCTCAGCACTTAATATCTGTAAGTAAGGAGTACTGTGAGCACCTGATATATTCTGACTTGTGAAAAGAAACTAATATAAAAAATGAAACGCCTATACCCAGACTGACTGTGTTTCATAGAATAATAAAATAAAATATTCTGCATATTTCCTATTGCTCAACAATAAACAGAGAGAGGGAGAGAGAGGGAGAGAGAATTTGCCCAGGACTGAGAGTCTGACAGACCCTAACTAGATGAATTCTTTTGCCACCATTTATCAAGTTACCATACCCCTCTGAGTCTTATTTTTATCATTAGTTAAAAGACAATGATACTGAACTTAGAGGATGACTTTGAATATTAAGGGAAAAACTATATTTAAAAGCATCGGGAGAACAGACACTGAATTCCTTTCAATTACCATGTCAAACATTTATGGGCAATATTTTATGAACATGGAGTGATAAAAATCAGTAGGAGAGTAAGCAAATGTGCTATAGGATCACACACAATGCATCACAAAGAGAATGGGAATGAGGTGCAGATGGAGACATGCTGGTGGCCAATAAAAAAAAAGGAATATGGGAAAATTATGAGGACGGATCCAGTTATTCAAGTATAAAGAAGGTTCCACTATGACTCTGCAGAAGGGCTCTATGATAGGGTGTGGGAGAGGGAGAAATGTAGAAGGCAGAGTGAAAAACAAAAGCAGAGCCCCTGACACAGATATATTCTGTTTCCCAGTAATATCTGAATAATTTGTGCCCTCACTTTCTTCAGGTCTCTGTTGAAATGTCACCTTACCAGGGAAGTCTTCCTGACCATCCTACATAAACAGTACAACCCACTCCCATCATAATCTATCATATATTTATTACATATAAATTTACTTAAAAGACTTTGTTTATGTTTTTCACTGCTGTATTCTCAGAGCTTCGAATACTGGCTCATAAAAGTATTCAATAAAAAAATTATTGCATGACTAAATGGATGGTTGCAAAATGGGTTAAAACCAGTATGGTGACATCTAAACGCTAAGTAATAAAGATCTGAATAGAGAATAAAGATAGGCCAACAACATTATCCTTTGAAAAAGTTTCTAAGAGTTTTGGTTCCATGAAATCTCTGCCTCGTATATTCTAAAAACTGAAAATTAGATCTAGACTAGAAAAGAGAATCACAACTTATTTTGGCAAGCATAACACCCACTAATTACAGCAGGAAGAAGAGGAAGGAGTAACTTGGTTTTCAAGATCTTTGGTTAAATATCTCTTCAAAGCTGAAAATTCTTTATGAAGATAAATTTAACGATCCGTTCCCCACTCTTGGGTAAAGAATTGAAACAAAAAATTGTAATTATTAACATTCTCACAAGATAAATTTCACATGATGACAAACGGAACAGAAAGACACATTTCACATTACAGCAAATTTTTTAGAAAAAGATAAAGTTCACATCGCAACAAATAAATCACATTGCAAACAAATAACACTTGCAAACTCCTGGGGGAAATCTTTGTCTAAAAAATCTGCCAACTTGCTATTCAATATTGCTACCAGAGACCAGAAAAGGATTTGCTTAATAAACCCAACTTACATGAGGGAATATATTTATGATTAGATGTCATTCCTGTCAGCCACTTCTCTAAGAGAAGTACTAAAGGAGATGGGAAAACTTCCACCTCCAAACTGTGACACGCAAAATCCTCTGTATTTGCCCACACAAAAAAAATTGGGGGATTCAATTTTATGCCATCATGTGATAAAAATGCCACGAGCAGAAGGCAACAATTGTTGTGTAATAATGTTTAGAGTAAAAAAATAAAAGGACATAATAATTTGAACAATTCTTTATGTCTCTTAGGACGCTGATATTTCTGCTTCCTTGCTTATTTTTTTTAAAGAACTAAAAAAACAGCCTTGACTCTGAAGAGGTCAAGCTTGATTATGGAAAATATGTTATTCGCTGACCTCGGCAAGAGGAAGAGAAGAAAGATAAGGAGCCAGCAGAGGGAGTAAAACACTGAGGTCCGAAGGAAGAATGACGCTCAGAGTAGGGGACAGGGGTTGCAAAAGGTCTGAGGCAGAAAGGGGGTGGCGTGGAAGATGGCGGTGGGAGGTAGGAAAGAGATCTGTGGGAGAGGGAATGACTCAGGATCAGAAAGATCCAGAAGAGGATCCGGGATAAGAAGAGAGGTGAAAGAACACGAACGGGGATCACAAGAATAAAAGGCGCACCGCAGTCAGGAGGGGGGATGAGAGCCTGCCATTCCTGAAGCGCGACTGGGGCGGGTGGGGGAAGGGAGCAGCGCGGCGATCATAACCGGAGGCGCCACAAGCTTTCTTCACTCAGTGTATTCTGGAAAATGAATTCCGCTTATTTCCACACCACGTGGAGGCAAGGAAGGAAGCTTCCAAGGGTCTACTGGGTTTCATTTGTGAGATTTATCAGTCCCCTTCTTTACACTCACCTTAACGAAGAAAGCGGCGACGACAGCGTGACCGGAAGCACTCTTTTTGTTTGGCGGAAGCTTTACCTTCTGCAGCCTCTTCCCCGCCTCCTTCATTCCAAGCAACTTCCTGTGTCTCTCGTAGCAAGTTCTGCAATATATGCTTTAGCTCATAGGCTTTCTCACCAGATCAGAACCTTGGATAGTTATGTAAACCGAATTGACCAGAGAATCAGTAACATTTTAAAAACCCTTCCCTAGTTATCCAAGAAACCCAGAAATTCTTTATCTCTGCCTAACCCCGAATATGCAATGTCACCTCACCTTGTTGATTCTGCCTTAGATATATCTCCTTTCCCCCTTACGCCCTTAATCCAGGACTCATTATCTTTTTCTCCTATGTCTACAGTTAGATACTTATACTCTTTTGTTTCATGGCATACTATTTGGAATAAAAGTTCATTTTTATTAGAGATATACTTTGATTTCAAGATTTTGTAAGCTTAAATTTGAATCATTTTTGTCTTACATGATGTATATAAATTTCCAAATGAGTAATGGTAAACTTGTTTAGAAAGCATTCATCCTGATTACTCTGCAAAAAGAGGAAGAAAATGACAACTGACAAAAATATTTGAGTAATAAGAATAACCCTTATTCTGTTTCAAAGACTTACAGAATTATTTATTGCCACTACCTACAGAAAGCTCTCCCAAGCCCCAAATTTGCACACCAATTCTCCATTTTTGTGTGGTCATTTTTCATTAGTCCACAAGTGTATACTAACCGCCTACCATATCTCCAACACCATACAGTACCTAAAGGCATTCTACTAGGAGCTCACAGTTTGGTATGAATAAGTGATCATAATGTATTCAGGGCAAAGTCAGGGACAGCACAAGATTCTTGTTTTTGCTGATATTTGTATAATTCCTTTCAAAAATTTCGCTCACATTTTCTCATTCAACCAACAGGTTTTGAGCATCTACTCAGTGCAAGGTTCTGTGACTGTTACTGCCTGTACAAAGAAGAATAACACATTCCTGGATTCCAAGACTCTACACCCAATGGGGGAGAGAAACAAATAAATACCAGGACTGCAATGTGACAATAAAACTTAATAAAGAGGAGACAATGCAGGAACTATGTCTATTGACTCATGAATTTTGGACGCCCAAAAGAGACTTTATCTCCTACAGAGTGCACAATAAAGAATGGTCGAATATTGAATAAATGAAAGGGGAATGGCAGCGGAGATAAAGCACACTGTAAAAAGAACAATGGTGACCAGCATGGCTGCAGATATGAAAAGAGGCCATAGAGGCATGAATCTTGTTTACCATGTTATGGAGTTTGGACTTAACTATCAGGAAAACAAGAAGCCAAAGAAGGATTTTAAGCAAAAAAAGCGTGTATTCATGAGACTCAGAGTTAGAGCTCTGAAGCTATGAAAGTCAGCACCACCCCATGCAGGAACTGTTTATAAAGTTGAAAAAGGGATCAGACTTCGAATAGAGATATGAATGAAACTGATTTGGATAGGATTAAGGTATATCAAAATGCAGGGGAAAGGATGATATCATCCATATTTTATAACTTCAATTTCTGTCTAAGACTAAAGAGAGAAAACGTTATTGGGTGCAAAATTTTTATTTTGGGTAGTGCATTTCCTAATTTAACTTGTATGGTAAGTTTAGTTGGACACAATAAGTACATGAAATCTTGAATAGAGCATGACATTTTCTTGGTTTGTTCAGGTTAATGTGGTGCCCCAATATATCCCAGAGTATTTGGGGCAGTGAATAAAAAAGTATTTGCAAAGTCCCCTTAGGGGACTGGGGAGAAAAGAGGAAATATTCACCTTCCCCATTTGGAGAATTTCTGATATTCTCACAAGCAGTGGGGACAGGCAAACCAATAGGTCCAGCCTTCGATCTTGGGGTTTGCCCTTAGGAAACATATTCTGCAAAGGATAGGCTAAGCCTACTTAAAATTAGGCCTAAGTGTCACCCCTAGAGAACCTCTTTTCTTGCTTAGATGTGGCCCCTGTCTCTAAGCCAGCTTGGCAGGGGAAATCACTGTCCTTCCCCCTGTGTGGGACATGACTCCCAGGGGTGTAAATCTCCCTGGCTATGTGGGACAGAAATCCTGGGATAAGCAGGGACCCAGCATCAAGGGATTGAGAAAGGCTTCTTGGCCAAAAGGAGGAATAGAGAAATGAGACAAAATAAAGTGTCCATGGCTGAGAGATTTCAAGTAGAGTTGAGAGTTTATACTGGAGGTTATTCTTTTATTTTATTTTATTTATTTTATTTTTTATTAATTAAAAAATTAACTAACACAACATTAGAAATCAATCCATTCTACATATGCAATCAGTAATTCTTAATATCATCACATAGGTGTATGGTCATCATTTCTCAGTACATATGCATCGATTTAGAGAAAGAAATAGCACGACAACAGAAAAAGAAATAAAGTGCTAACACAGAGAGAAAACACAAATAAAAATAAAAAGTACAAAAATATATAAGAGAAAAAAGAAACAAAAAAAAAACTATAGCTCAGATGCAGCTTCATTCAGCGTTCCAACATAATTACATTACAATTAGGCAGTATTGTGCTGACCATTTTTTTTTTTAAGAAATCATACCATTCTACATATGCAATCAGTAATTCTTAACATCATCACATAGATGCATGATCATCGTTTCTTAGTACATTTGCATCGGTTTAGAAGAACTAGCAATATAACAGAAAAAGATATAGAATGTTAATATAGAGAAAAAAATAAAAGTAATAATAATAAGAACAAAACAAAACAAAACAAAAACCTATAGCTCGGATGCAGCTTCATTCAGTATTTTAACATGAATACTTTACAATTAGGTATTATTGTGCTGTCCATTTTTGAGTTTTTGTATCTAGTCCTATTGCACAGTCTGTATTCCATCAGCTCCAATTACCCATTATCTTCCCCTGTTTCTAACTCCTGCTGAACTCTGTTACCAATGACATCTTCCAAGTTTATTCTTGAGTGTCGATTCACATCATTGGGACCATACAGTATTTTTCTTTTAGTTTTTGGCTAGATTCACTCAGCATAATGTTCTCTAGGTCCATCCATGTTATTACATGCTTCATAAGTTTATCCTGCCTTAAAGCTGCATAATATTCCATCGTATGTATATACCACAGTTTGTTTAGCCACTCGTCTGTTGATGGACATTTTGGCTGTTTCCATCTCTTTGCAATTGTAAATAACGCTGCTATAAACATTGGTGTGCAAATGTCTGTTTGAGTTTTTGCCCTTAATTCCTTTGAGTAGATTCCCAGCAATGGTATTGCTGGGTCGTATGGCAGTTCTATATTCAGCTTTTTGAGGAACCGCCAAACTGCATTTCACAGTGGTTGCACCATTTGACATTCCCACCAACAGTGGATAAGTGTGCCTCTTTCACCGCATCCTCTCCAGCACTTGTCATTTTCTGTTTTGTTGATAATGGCCATTCTGGTGGGTGTGAGATGATATCTCATTGTGGTTTTGATTTGCATTTCTCTAATGGCCAGGGACACTGAGCATCTCTTCATGTGTCTTTTGGCCATTTGTATTTCCTCCTCTGAGAAGTGTCTATTCAAGTCTTTTTCCCATTTTGTAATTGGGTTGGCTATCTTTTTGTTTTGAGTTGAACAATCTCAGTATAAATTCTGGATACTAGACCTTTATCTGATATGTCGTTTCCAAATATTGATTCCCATTGTGTAGGCTGTCTTTCTACTTTCTTGATGAAGTTCTTTGATGCACAAAAGTGTTTAATTTTGAGGAGCTCCCATTTATTTATTTCCTTCTTCAGTGCTCTTGCTTTAGGTGTAAGGTCCATAAAACCGCCTCCAATTGTAAGATTCATAAGATATCTCCCTACATTTTCCTCTAACTGTTCTATGGTCTTAGACCTAATGTTTAGATCTTTGATCCATTTTGAGTTAACTTTTGTGTAGGGTGTGAGATATGGGTCTTCTTTCATTCTTTTGCATATGGATATCCAGTTCTCTAGGCACCATTTATTGAAGAGACTGTTCTGTCCCAGGTGAGTTGGCTTGACTGCCTTATCAAAGATCAAATGTCCATAGATGAGAGGGTCTATATCTGAGCACTCTATTCGATTCCATTGGTCGATATATCTATCTTTATGCCAATACCATGCTGTTTTGACCACTGTGGCTTCATAATATGCCTTAAAGTCAGGCAGTGCAAGACCTCCAGCTTCGTTTTTTTTCCTTAAGATGTTTTTAGCAATTCGGGGCACCCTGCCCTTCCAGATAAATTTGCTTATTGGTTTTTCTATTTCTGAAAAATAAGTTGTTGGGATTTTGATTGGTATTGCATTGAATCTGTAAATCAATTTAGGTAGGATTGACATCTTAACTATATTTAGTCTTCGAATCCATGAACACGGTATGCCCTTCCATCTGTTTAGGTCTTCTGTGATTTCTTTTAGCAGTTTTTTGTAGTTTTCTTTATATAGGTTTTTTGTCTCTTTAGTTAAATTTATTCCTAGGTATTTTATTCTTTTAGGTGCAATTGTAAATGGGATTCGTTTCTTGATTTCCCCCTCCGCTTGTTCATTGCTAGTGTATAGAAATGCTACAGATTTTTGAATGTTGATCTTGTAACCTGCTACTTTGCTGTATTCATTTATTAGCTCTAGTAGTTTTGTTGTGGATTTTTCCGGGTTTTCGACGTATATTATCATATCGTCTGCAAACAGTGATAGTTTTACTTCTTCCTTTCCAATTTTGATGCCTTGTATTTCTTTTTCTTGTCTAATTGCTCTGGCTAGAACCTCCAACACAATGTTGAATAATAGTGGTGATAGTGGACATCCTTGTCTTGTTCCTGATCTTAGGGGGAACGTTTTCAATTTTTCCCCATTAAGGATGATATTAGCTGTGGGTTTTTCATATATTCCCTCTATCATTTTAAGGAAGTTCCCTTGTATTCCTATCCTTTGAAGTGTTTTCAACAGGAAAGGATGTTGAATCTTGTCAAATGCCTTCTCTGCATCAATTGAGATGATCATGTGATTTTTCTGCTTTGATTTGTTGATATGGTGTATTACACTAATTGATTTTCTTATGTTGAACCATCCTTGCATACCTGGGATGAATCCTACTTGGTCATGATGAATAATTCTTTTAATGTGTTGTTGGATACGATTTGCTAGAATTTTATTGAGGATTTTTGCATCTATACTCATTAGAGAGATCGGCCTGTAGTTTTCTTTTCTTGTAATATCTTTGCCTGGTTTTGGTATGAGGGTGATGTTGGCTTCATAGAATGAATTAGGTAGTTTTCCCTCCACTTCGATTTTTTTGAAGAGTTTGAGGAGAGTTGGTACTAATTCTTTCTGGAATGTTTGATAGAATTCACATGTGAAGCCGTCTGGTCCTGGACTTTTCTTTTTAGGAAGCTTTTGAATGACTGATTCAATTTCTTTACTTGTGATTGGTTTGTTGAGGTCATCTATCTCTTCTTGAGTCAAAGTTGGTTGTTCATGTCTTTCCAGGAACCCGTCCATTTCATCTAAATTGTTGTATTTATTAGCGTAAAGTTGTTCATAGTATCCTGTTATTACCTCCTTTATTTCTGTGAGGTCAGTAGTTATGTCTCCTCTTCCATTTCTGATCTTATTTATTTGCATCCTCTCTCTTCTTCTTTTTGTCAGTCTTGCTAAGGGCCCATCAATCTTATTGATTTTCTCATAGAACCAACTTCTGGCCTTATTGATTTTCTCTATTGTTTTCATGTTTTCAACTTCATTTATTTGTGCTCTAATCTTTGTTATTTCTTTCCTTTTGCTTGCTTTGGGATTAGCTTGCTGTTCTTTCTCCAGTTCTTCCAAATGGATAGTTAATTCCTGAATTTTTGCCTTTTCTTCTTTTCTGATATAGGCATTTAGAGCAATAAATTTCCCTCTTAGCACTGCCTTTGCTGCATCCCATAAGTTTTGATATGTTGTGTTTTCATTTTCATTCGCCTCGAGGTATTTGCTAATTTCTCTAGCAATTTCTTCTTTGACCCACTCGTTGTTTAGGAGTGTGTTGTTGGGCCTCCACGTATTTGTGAATTTTCTGGCACTCTGCCTATTATTGATTTCCAACATCATTCCTTTATGGTCCGAAAAGTGTTGTGTAAGATTTCAATCTTTTTAAATTTGTTAAGACTTGCTTTGTGACCCAGCATACGGTCTATCTTTGAGAATGATCCATGAGCACTTGAGAAAAGGTGTATCTTGCTGTTGTGGGATGTAATGTCCTATAAATGTCTATTAAGTCTAGTTCATTTATAGTAATATTCAGATTCTCTATTTCTTTGTTGATCCTCTGTCTAGATGTTCTGTCCCTTGATGAGAGTGGTGAGTTGAAGTCTCCAACTATTATGGTATATGAGTCTATTTCCCTTTTCAGTGTTTGCAGTGTATTCCTCACGTATTTTGGGGCATTCTGGTTCGGTGCGTAAATATTTATGATTGTTATGTCTTCTTGTTTAATTGTTCCTTTTATTAGTATATAGTGTCCTTCTTTGTCTCTTTTAACTGTTTTACATTTGAAGTCTAATTTGTTGGATATTAGTATAGCCACTCATGCTCTTTTCTGGTTGTTATTTGCATGAAATATCTTTTCCCAACCTTTCACTTTCAACCTATGTTTATCTTTGGGTCTAAGATGTGTTTCCTGTAGACAGCATATAGAAGGATCCTGTTTTTTAATCCATTCTGCCAATCTATGTCTTTTGATTGGGGAATTCAGTCCATTGACATTTAGTGTTATTATTGTTTGGATAATATTTTCCTCTACCATTTTGCCTTTTGTATTATATATACCATATCTGATTTTCCTTCTTTCTACACGCTTTTCCATATCTCTCTCTTCTGTCTTTTTGTATCTGACTCTAGTGCTCCCTTTAGTATTTCTTGCAGAGCTGGTCTCTTGGTCACAAATTCTTTCAGTGACTTTTTGTCTGAGAATTTTTTAATTTCTCCCTCATTTTTGAAGGACAATTTTGCTGGATATAGGAGTCTTGGTTGGCCGTTTTTCTCTTTTAGTAATTTAAATATATCATCCCACTGTCTTCTAGCTTCCATGGTTTCTGCTGAGAAATCTACACATAGTCTTATTGGGTTTCCCTTGTATGTGATGGATTGTTTTTCTCTTGCTGCTTTCAAGATCCTCTCTTTCTCTTTGACCTCTGACATTCTAACTAGTAAGTGTCTTGGAGAACGCCTATTTGGGTCTAATCTCTTTGGGGTGCGCTGCACTTCTTGGATCTGTAATTTTAGGTCTTTCATAAGAGTTGGGAAATTTTCAGTGATAATTTCTTCCATTAGTTTTTCTCCTCCTTTTCCCTTCTCTTCTCCTTCTGGGACACCCACAACACGTATATTTGTGCGGTTCATATTGTCCTTGAGTTCCCTGATACCCTGTTCAAATTTTTCCATTCTTTTCCCTATAGTTTCTGTTTCTTTTTGGAATTCAGATGTTCCATCCTCCAAATCACTAATTCTATCTTCTGTCTCTTTAAATCTATCATTGTAGCTATCCATTATTTTTTCTATGTTTTCTACTTTATCCTTCACTTCCATAAGTTCTGCGATTTGTTTTTTCAGTTTTTCTATTTCTTCTTTATGTTCAGCCCATGTCCTCTTCATGTCCTCCCTCAATTTATTGATTTCATTTTTGAAGAGGTTTTCCATTTCTGTTCGTATATTCAGCATTAGTTGTCTCAGCTCTTGTATCTCATTTGAGCTATTGGTTTGTTCCTTTGACTGGGCCATATTCTCAATCTTTTGAGCGTGGACAGTTATCTTCTGCTGCTGGCGTCTGGGCATTTATTCAGATTTCACTGGGTGTCGGACCCAGCAAGGTTGTAAGATTTTTCTGTGAAATCTCTGGGATCTGTTTTTCTTATCTTGCCCAGTACGTGGCGCACGTGGCACACGTTTGTCTCAAGTGTTTGGAATGGGTCTCCCCCAGTCACCGATCTCCGCGGCCTGGGGATTTCGGATCCAATTCTCTCCGTTGGTTCAGGGGCCGCGTGTGGTGGGGGCGTCAGCTGCCGCGGCTTGAGGGGACCCTGTGGCTGGTTGCGGGCCGCAGCGGGCCTGGGGGATTCCCCACCGGACCAGGAAGCCTCCCGCGGGGGGGAGCTACCACGGCTTGGATAGCCCTCCGATCCGAGACTCGTATCCGCGGACTCGAAGCAGAGACTCGAAGCCGCCCGCAAAAGAGGGGTGCCGCCTGCCTCGGCTTGGGAAACTTGCTTCTCCAATACTCTCAGCCCGCCCGGAAAGGAGGGAGGGAGTAGCTCGGACCACCGCAGCTGCCGCTGATTGGGAAATCGCGCGCCGCTCGGGGGTCTCACCGCAGCCGAGTCTCGCAGTCAGTCTAGCCAGCCCAGACTTTGGATAGCCCTCTGATCCGAGATTCGTAGCCGCGGACTCAAAGCCGAGACTCGAAGCCGCCCGCAAAAGAAGGGCACCGCCTGCCTCGGCTTGGGAAACTTGCTTCTCCAATACTCTCAGCCGGCCCGGGAAGGAGGGAGGGATTAGCTCGGACCGCCGCAGCTGCGGCTGCTCGGGAAATCGCGCGCCGCTCGGGGATCTCACTCACCGCAGCCGAGTTTCGCAGTCAGACTAGCCAGCCCAGACTGGGTTACGCTGTGTGTCCATTCCCTGCTGTAGCCCCGGGAGCTGTTCTGTACTGTTTCTGTTCACCTATTAGTTGATTTGGAGTCGGAGGAACTAAGACGCATGTACCTTACTAAGCCGCCATCTTGGATCTCCTCCTGGAGGTTATTCTTATGCATTACATAGATACCCCTTTTTAATTTAGGATGTATTGGAGTGGAGGTAGGGAAGTACCTATGACTGTTGAGCTGTGTTCCAGTAGCCTTGATTCTTGAAGATGATTGTATAAAAATATAATGTTTACAATGTGACTGTGTGATTGTGATAACCTTTTGTCTGATGCTCCTTTTACCCAGGGTATGAACAGATGAGTTTTAAAAATATGGATAAAAATAAATAATAGGGGAGGCAAAGGGTAAAATAAATTGAGTAGATGGAAATACTAGTAGTCAATGAGAGGGAGGGGTAAGGTGCATGGTATGTATGAGTTTTTTCTTTTCCCTTTTTATTTCTTTTCCCGGAGTGAAGCAAATGTTCTAAAAAATAATCATAGGGATGAATACACAGCCATGTGATGATATTGTGAGCCACTGATTGTACACTGTGTATGGAATGTATGTGTATGAAGATTTCACAATAGAAATATTAAAAAATAAAAAAGAAAGTGTATACTAAGGTTTGCAAATATGAATATGTAAATGAATAACTATTACAACAAGAAGCCTGTACATTTTAAGCCTTAACTGCCCATACCTTCTCCCCACACCATCCCCTGGTAAACTATATTCTAGATTCTGACTCTATAAATAAGCTTATACTAATTGTTTCAAATCAGTGTGATCACACAATATGTGTCCTTTTGTGTCTGGCTTATTTTGCTCAACATGATATCTTCAAGATTCATCTACATTGTCACTTGCATGAAGATTTCATTCTTTTCCTGGCTGAATAATAATACATTGTATGTTTATACCGCATTGTAATTAAGATGCTTCCCTATGTTTTCTTCTAAGACTTTGGTAATTCTAGTTCTTATATTATGGTCTTTGATACTTATTAATTTGATTTTTGTATATGGTATGAGGTAGTGTTCCTCCCTTTTTTTATGCAAATGGAGAACCAGTTTTCCCAGCCCCAGTTGTTGAATATACTATACTTTCCCAATTGAATGGTTCTTGACACCTTGTCAAAAATCAATTGACAGTAAATATGATGACTGATTTCTGAGTGATCAAATCTATTCCACAGGTCTGTCTTTGTGTCAGTACTGTGCTGTTTTGATTATTGTGACTTTGTAATAAATTATAAGATCTGTAAGTGTGAGTCCTCCAACTTCATTCTTCTTTTTCAAGGTGGCTTCAGCTTTTGGGGGCACCTTGACCTTCCATACAAATTTGATGATTGGATTTCCATTTCTGCAGAGATGGTTGTAGAATTTTTATTGGGATTTCATTCAATCTATAAATTGCTTTGGGTATACTGGTATCTGTCATGTCAGATTCAGTGTCAACTTGGCCAAGTGGTGGTACCTGTTTGTCTGGTTGGGCAAGTGCTGGCTTGTCTATTGCGATGAGGACATTTCATAGAATTAGATCATGCATCCACAGCTGATTTCATTTGTAATAGCCAACGGAATTGTTTTCTACAACGAGTGATGCTCAATCTAATCACTGGAAGCCTCTTAAGGAGGATTCAGAAGAGACAGGCTCTCTTCCTGCTTCAGCCAGTGAGCCTCTCCTGTTGAGATCGTCCAGACCCTCCATTGGAATCAACGGCTTCACAGCCTGCCTTGTGGATTTTGGACTCAGCATTCCCACGGTTACATGAGACACTTTTATAAATTTTATATTTGTGAGTGTTTCCTGTTGATTCTGTTTCTTTAGAGAACCTAACTAATACAGAATCTGAATAATATTTAGTCTTCCCATCCATGAACATGGAATGTTCTTCCAATTATTTAGGTCTTTTAAAATTTAATTTAGCAATGTTTTATAGTTTTCTGTGTAAAAGTACTCTACACCCCTGTTAGATTTATTCCTAAACATTTGATTCTTTTAACTACTCTTGTGAATGGAATTTTTTCATAATATTTTCTTCCAATTGTTCACTGCTTGTGTATAAAACATTACTATTTTGGATGCTGATCTTGAACCCTGCAAACTTGCTGAAATCATTCGTTAGCTCTAGGAACTTGATTGTTAATTTTGCAGGACTTTCTGTACGTAGGATCATGTCATCTGCAAATAGGGATTCTTGAATGTCTTTTATTTCTTTTATTGCTAATTTGGATGTATTTTATTTCTTTTTCTTGTCTAATTGCTCAGACAAGAACTTCAAATATGATGTTGAAAAACAGTGGTGACAAGGGGCATCCTTCTTTTGTTCCTGATCTTAGAGGGAAAGCTTTCAGCCTTTTGCCATTAAGTAAGAAGTTAGCTGTGGGCTTTTCATATATGCCCTTTACCATATTCAGGAAATTTCTTTCTATTTCTGGTGTTCTAAAGGTTTGTTAATCAGGAAAAGGTGCTGTATTTTGTCAAATGCCTCTTCTGCATTGATGAGATAATTACGTATTTTCCCCTTTATTCTATTCATGTGGTATATAGTATTAATTGATTTTCTTATGTTAAAACAAACTTGCATACCAGAGATAAATCCCACTTTGTCATGATTTTTAATTATTTTAATATGCTGATGGATTCAGTTTATTATATTGTTGAGGATTTTTGCATCTTTATTCATAGGAGATATTGGTCTGTATTTTTCTTTTCTTTTGGTATCTTTATCTGGCTTTAGTATAAGAGTGATGGTGGCTTTGTAGATTGACTTAGGAAGTGTTCCCTGCCCTTCAAGTTTTTAGAAGAGTTTGAGCAGAAGTGGGCTTATGTCTTCTTGGAATGTTTCGTAGAATCCCTCTGTAAACCATCTGGTCCTGGGCTTTTCTTTGCTGGGAAGATTTTTATTACTGATTCAATCTCTACTAGTGCTTGGTTTGTTGAGATCCTCTATTTTTTCTTGAGTCAATATAGATAGTTTGTGTGTTTGTAAGAATTTGCTCATTTCATCTAGGTTATCTAATTTATTGGCATACAGTTTTGCAAAGTATTCTCTTCCTTTTTATTTCATGGGGGTGGGTAGTAATGTCCCACTTTTCATTTCTGATTCCGATTATTTGTATCCATGCTCTTTTTTGTCAGTCTGGCTAAAGATTTGTTGATTTAATTGATCTTTCATCCTCTCTACTGCTTTTTATTTTCCATTTCAATAACATCAATTCTGATATTTGTTATTCCTTTCTTTCTGCTCACTTTACATTTTGTTTTCTCTTCTTTTTCTAGTTCTTCAAGTTCGGTGGTTAGGTCTATGATTTTAAGTTTTTCCTCTTTTATAATGTAAGTGTTTAGAGCTACAGATTTCCCTCTCAGCACTGCATTTGCCTTATCCCATAAGTTTTTGGTAGGTTGTATTTTCATTTTCTTTTTCCTCAAGATATTTCCTAATTTTGTTTATGATTTCATCTTTAACCCATTGATTGTTTAAGAGTATATTGTTTAATTCCTACATATTTGTGAATTTCCATTTCTCCCTCTTATTGATTTGTTGCTTCATTCTGTAGTGGCTGGAGAATATACATTGTATCACTTTAATATCTTTAAATTTATTGTGATCCATTTTGCAACCCAATGTATGGTCTATCCTAAAGAATGATCCATGTGCCTTTAAGAAGAATGTGTATTCTGTCTCCATTGTGTGCAGTATTCTATATATGTCTGTTAGATCTAGTAGGTTTAGTGTATCATTCAATCCTCATTGATCTTCTCACTAGATCC
The DNA here is from genome assembly GCF_023851605.1 of Tamandua tetradactyla. Taxonomy (NCBI): domain Eukaryota; kingdom Metazoa; phylum Chordata; class Mammalia; order Pilosa; family Myrmecophagidae; genus Tamandua; species Tamandua tetradactyla. The sequence goes on from NC_135353.1 coordinate 118,168,182, forward strand.
ATTATTGAGAATGGAGTGTTAAATTCCCATATTATTAATGTAGAACTGTCAATTTCTCCCTTCAAATCTGTCAGTAGTTGTGTCTTATATTTAGATACTCTGCTATTATGTGCATATATATTTATAATTGTTGCATCTTCCAGTTGAATTGTTCCCTTTATCAGTATATTATTACCATCTCTGTCCATAGTAACTACTTTGAATGAAATTTTATCTTATCCAATATTAGTATAGCCACTCCAGCTCCCTTTCAGTTCTTATTTGCATGATTTTTTCCCGCCCTTTTACCACCCACCTACTTGTATCTTGGACTTTAAAGTCAGTATCTTATGGGGTGGGCCACAGTGGCTCAGCAGGCAGAGTTCTCGTCTGCCATGCTGGAGACCCAGGTACGAATCCCGGTGCCTGCCCATGCAGGAAAAAAAAAGGAGATAAAGTCAGTATCTTACAGAGAGTGTATAGGTGGGCCATACTTTTTACCCATTCAGTCAATCTTTGTCTTTTGACTGGAAAGTTTAATCCATTTACATGTAAAGTCATTACTGATAATATAGGACTTTCTCTGCCATTTTGATATGCAGCCTTTGTGAGTCATATATTTTTCTGTCCCTCACTTCTGTTTAAGCACTCTTATATTTATTTGCTTTTTTGTATTGCACTATATTGAGTGCCCTCTCATTTCTATCTGGATGTTTTTTCATCTGCTTTCCTTGTGGTTACCATGGGTTTTAATATTTAATATTCCAAATATATAACAATCATATTTGGTTCAATTTCAACTTAACTTCAATAATACACACATACACTTTTACTATAACCCTCTGTCCACTCCACCATATTTTGGTACTTGTTAACACTTAAATCTTTGTACACTGTGTGTCCAAATACCTACATGTATCATTACTTTTTTGTGCATTTGAAGTTTAGCACCTGTAGGAAGTAAGAAGGGAGTTACATACCAAACAATAGAATGTAATAATAGTGGCAGTTATGATTACCTCAGAGACTACCTTTATCGCAGAACTTTTTTCTTTATGCTGCCTTAAACCACTGTCTAGTGTCTTTTCTTTTCAGTCTGAAGATTTCCCTTTAGCTTTGCTTGTACTCAGTACATTGGCGATGAACTCCCTCAACTTTTGTTTACCTGGGAATGTCTTAGTCTCTCACTCATTTATGAAAGAGAGTCTTGCTGGATATGAAATTCTTGGCTGGGAGTTGTTTTCCTAAGCAATTTATGTATTTCAACTTACTGCTTTTTTGCCTCCATGGCTTCTGATAAGAATTTTTCACTCAATCTAATTGGTACTCCCATGTATGTAACACATTGCTTTTCTCATACAGCTTACAGAGCACTCTCCTTGTCCTTTGCATTTGATAGTGCAATCAATATATCGTAGGGTGTATTTTTTTTCATGTTTATCCTGTTTGTTGCTCTCTGGGCTTATTGGATGTGCATATTCACATCTTTTGCTAAGTTTGGGAAGTTCTCCATCATTATTTCTTTGACAATCCCCCCCCCCCCTTTTCTTTCTTCTCCTTCTGGGACTCCCATAATGTGTATATTGAGAAACCTGATGTTGTCCCACAGCACTCTTAGGCTATTTTATCTTTTAATATTTCTTTTTTCTCTCTGCTCCTCAGCCTGACTCATTTAATTTGTCTTGTCTTCAAGTTCACTGATTCTTTTTTCTGGCAGCTCCAATCTACTCTTGAAGCCCTCTTGGGCAGTTTTCCTTTCAGTTATTGTGGTCTGCAACTCCAGTAGTTCTGCCTATTTTCTTTTTGAAATTTCACTCTCTACTTAAATTTTCATATTGTTCATTCTCTATTTTTCTGATATCCTTTAGTTCTTTCTTTGTGTTTTTCTTCATCTCCTTGACCATTTTTAAGATTATTTTTTAAAGACTTTGTTTAGTGTGTCTACATTCTCAGCTTCTTCATTGTTTTCTGTATCTTTATGCTTTTTCTTTGGATGGGTCATCACTTCTTGTTGGTCTTATACTCCTTTGTTGCACACTGTACACTTTAATATTTTAAAATGTTAACTCTGGAGTTTTTTTCCCCGAGAAGACTGATTGTTGGTTTTTTAACCAGCTGGTTCTAAAACAGAGATTTTCTTGAGCTTCAACATTTTATCAAGAAAGTCTGCCCAAGGCAAATGCAGCATGAGGGGCTTTTTCTTTTTGAGCCTCTGTTTTGTCTTAGGCTTTTGCTTGTTAGTGTTTTTGGAGTTCCCTGTTTAAGGAGTTCGGTTAACCCATCTGATTCCCAAGAGGGAGACCTCCCTCTTTCAGGTGTTTGAAGCTGGCAGACTGTCTGCCTCTGTAGTTTTGTATTCCTTTTGTTGTCTCATGCCACTTTGGAGGACAAATTTTGGTAGAAGGATAAAACCGGAGAGGACTTTTCCAAGTTGGTTTTTCCCAATAAACTCAGGAAGAGAGACCTACAAATGGGGCAAAGACTAGCTCCAATATGCCCTGTGGTAAGGATCAAGAAAATCTTCTCCAATGACTTTACAAAGCTGAGCTTTCCCGGCCTGCCCAATAAGTGCAGCCCTTCTGCTAACCTTTCCCCCACAGTCCTGAGGAAGTGCTGTGTCTTTAAATCACCACCTCTGCCCCTGTCTGAAGAGTTGTAAAACAGTGATTGCTTCCACCTTGGTCTGGGATTATTTGATACAATAGCTGTACTCAGAGCCAGGACCCAGTGATCCAAATTCGCTAATCAAGAGCTGTGATCAGAGATCAGCCCTGACCACTCCCCTTTTGGTGGAAAAGGTTTATTATGTCCCTCTCTGTCACCAGCATGCTAGTCAGCAACAAGTCTTCATGGCAGCCTGCCCTGTGGGTGGGGGATGTGCACCAATAGCTGCTGGCTAGTTACTCTATCTCTGAGAGATAGCTTAACTTTGCCTGAGTCAGTGCTGACAATTGAAAATGCTTGAGGCTTTCTTTAGTGGTTGCTAAAAAAAGTTTTAAAAATTCTTTTCAGAACCTATCCCCAGTACTCCAGGTTTGCCAGTCAAAGGCTGGAGTTAGTACTTGGCTCTAAGTACCCCTTTTCTTGGAGCTTAGCCCTTTTCCAGTATTCTGAGCTCAGTTGACTCCAAAAGCCTCTGTTTTTTATTTTTTTCATTAGCCCCACCCCTCTCTGCAAGGAGAGACCACAGGATTCCATTCTTTCTTGCTCTAGGTTTATCTGTGCTTGGTGCTTTTATTCAGCAGTCTGGATTTTTAAATTAAGTCCACAATTGGAGCTTGATTGTGTTATCCTTGCCTTGCTCCTAGTAGGGACTGCTTCTTTTTCCTGCATGGAAGTGTCTCCAAAACAGCCTGCACTGCCAACCAGGTGAGAAACAGAAGCCTCCACAGTTTGGGAGACTTACAGTTCTGCACTTTGATCTCAGCACTTACATCCATTCCAGACGGGTGTACTATGTGTGTCCAGTCACAGAAGTCCCACAAACAATTGTTCCAGATAGTTCTGGCATATTTCTAGCTGCCCTAAAGGACTACCTAAATTCCACACCTCTACAATACCATCTTGCCTGAGATTCCCCAGATCTTTATTTCTTTATACTTCTTTGAAACATTATCTTGTGTCCTTTCCTTTCAGTCTGAAGAACAACATTTAGCCTTGCTTGTAGGGTCAGTGTAGTGGCGATGAACTCCCTCAGTTTGCTTTTGTTTATCTAAGAATGTCTTAATCTCCCCCTCATTTCTCAACGAGAGTATCAGTGGATATAAAATTCTTGGCTGGCAGTTGTTTCCTTAGCACTTTAAATATTTGAACCCACTACCTTCTTACCTCCATGGTTTCTGATGAGAATTTTGCATTCGATCTAATTGGTACTCCCATGTACGTAACACATTGCTTTTCTCTTACAGCTTTCAGAACGCTTTCCTTGTCCTTTGCATTCGATTGTGTAATCAATATATGGCAGGTTGTATTTTCTTCATGTTTATCCTGTTTGGTGCTCTCTGAGATTCTTGGATATTCAAATTCACATCTTCTGCTAGGTTCGGGAAGTTCTCTCTCATTATTTATTTACCTGTTTCTCCCCCCCCCCCCATCTCTCTTTCTTCTTCTGATACTCCTATAATGTTTTTTTGGTCTGTGCTTGACTGTGTCCCTAACATATCTTTGGCTAATTTCTCTTTTAATATTTCTTTCTTCTCCTTAGCCTGACTCATCTCAAGTGTCTGTCTAAAACTTCTCTGATAGTTTCCTTTGCAAGTCCAATCTGCTCTTGAAACCTTCCTGGGCATTTTTCATTTCAGTTATTGTGCTTTTCAACTCCACTACTTCTCTTCAGTTGCTTTTTAAATTTTCTATCTATTTACTTAAACTTTACATAGCTCACTCTTTCTTTGCTTGATAGCTTCCATTCTATCAATGTATTTTCATTCATCTCTAAAGTGCCCTAGGATGGGGATTGGGTAGGGCTCCAAAAGCTTCTCCAATGGCTCCCCAAAGCTGAGCCTTCCTGTTTTTTTGTCAGCCATACTTGAGATATGACTTTCAGGAATGAAGCATGTGAAACTCTGCAGACCCTTTCACAGGAAAACAAACATAACAGGTGTGCTGGTTTGAATGTTATACCCCAGAAAAGCCAAGTTCATTAATTCTTATTCAATATTGCTGGGTGGGACCTTTTTGATTGTTTCCATGGAGATGTGACCCACCCAATTTTGGGTGGTAACTTGTAATTAGATGGTTTCTATGGAGATGTGTCTCCACCCACTCAAGATGGGGTTGCTTACTGGGGCCCTTTAAGAGGGAGCCATTTTGGAAAAAGCTTGAGAGCCCACCCAGCCAGAGAGCTTTGGAGATGAAGAAGAAAAATGTCCCTTAGGGAGCTTCATGAAATAAGAATACTGGAGAGAAAACTAGCAGATGCCACCATGTTTGCCATGTGTTTTTCCAGTTGAGAGAAAAACCCTGAACATCATCAGCCTTCCTGAACCAAAGTATCTTTCTCTGGATGCCTTAGATTAGACATTTCTATAAATTTGCTTTAATTTGTACATTTTCACAGCCTTAGAATATGTATATTTGCAACTTAATAAATTCTCCTTTTTAAAAACCATTCTGTTTCTAGTATATTGCATTCCAGCAGCTTTCAAACCAGAACAGCTGGTGAAATTATTTTTTAATTAAAAAAACAACCATTTAATATCTGTAGCAAATTCCCTAAGGGTACACAGCAAACTAATTTAAAATTATTCCTAAGACTACTTAATTTCCATGACAGTCTGTGGCACTTGAATCACAGCCTGCTTTCTCATTCTCACTGCTCAAGGTTACCTTGACTGAAACTACATTCTGGCCAAAAATACATGGCCATCTCTCTCCCCAGGTCCCAGCCAAGGGCTACGATTTTTCTCCAGGAGGCACAGGACAACAGTATTTCCTATCCCCCCAAGCTCTTTGGTGCAGATTTTAACTTTGAGTTAACTGTGGCCAAGAGGCCCGAGGCTTACCTGCCTGCACCCAGCCACCATTTGTAAGGTGGAGGCTCTACATCAGGTTTGACAGGTGGAAAATGCTGCCCTCACTCCAGTTTTCTAATAGAGTAGAGTTTCCCCATTGAGAGGGAAAGCTAAGAAAATCAGAGGCAATCGACCCTACCTATCATTCTGCTCTTAAAGTAGGGGCTTCACTTTGAGAAAAGTAGGTATTGTCATCACCTCAACTCTAGAACAGTAGCACAGAGCTTTGCCCAGGGGTTAAATGGGCCATAACAAAAGAGAGTTCCAAGACTCTTCCCAATAAAGCTGACTTTATTTGGAATAGAGTTTGGGAAATTCAAATCTAAGGGCACTTCCCAAAACAATGAAGATTTTGTTGGCAAGCATGAAGAAGAGTCTGGAAACTCCATGAGAACCACAAGGTATACCATAAGTCAGATAATTTTCTAAAGAGTACCAGGGAAAGAAACAGATAACAAGTGCTTTCCTGGGATCAGAGTTAACATCAGAGACAGGCCTAAAAAATACACTCTTCCAATGGGCGAAATTTAATTGGATCAAACTGTGGAGTAATTTGTGCTGCTAAGCCTTGTCAAAAACAATAATGCAATCAGCCTGCAATTAGTAGAGCCTGACAGCAAGGAGTATTATCAGCAGAAACAGACAGCTCAGCGGACAGATCATGTAAAGGGACAATGTGTTATTAGAAAAATATATAAGCCATGAAAAGAAGTAAAGTGCGTGACTCATACACAGGAAAGACAGCAGGCAATGGAAATTGCTTGTGCCAGATTTAACAGATAAATATTTCAAATAAGCCTTTGTAAATAGGTTCAAAAAACTATAGAAATCCATACTTACAGAAGTGAAGGAATGTCTCTTCAACTAGAAAATTTAAATATGGAATAGAAATTATAAAAAGAAACAAGTGGTAAGCATGAATTTGAAATGTACAATAAGTGAAATGAAAAACTGATGATGGGTCTCAATAGCAGACTTGTACAAGTGGAGGGAAACTTAAGAATAGATTAATTTAGATTCTCCAGTCTGAGGCACCGAAAGAAAAAGGAGTGGTGAAAAAATGAACAGATCCTCAGAGGAAAGTGGGACATCATTAAGCCTACCAAAATACACATAATGGGTTTGATAAGGAGAGAAGGGAAAGAAAGGAGCAGAAATATTTTTCGAAGAATTAATGGTGACAAACTTCTGAAATTTGTTTAAAAAGAAACTTTAATCAACAAATCTAGGAAGCTCAAAGAACTCTAAGTACTACAAAAGTAAACAGATCCACATACAGAAATTCCATAGTGAAAGTGCTGAAAGACAAAGATGAAGAGAAAATCCTTAAGCAAAAATAGAGCAATGTTATATCACATATAATGGAACTGCAATAATATTAACAACTGACTTATCATAAACAATGGACGCCAAAAGACAGAGTGATGACACTTTCAAAGGGCTGAAAAAAGAAAAGCCAACAAAGAATCTCGTATCCAGCAAAACCATGTTACAAAATGAAGGCAAAGTAAAGACATGCACTAATTTTTAAAGATTGCAAATATTCACTGCTAACACACACACTTAACCAGAAATGATAAAGAAACTTCTTTAGACTAAAGATAAGTAACCCTAAACAACAAATACAATCCACAAGAAAAAACAACGAACACTGGTAAATGAAATTATGTAATTAACAATGACACCAAAAATCCATATTTCTTCTACATTCTTTTCTTTACTCATTTAAAAAATACTTATAAAATATATATACAATTTTTTGTCAGGTTTATAACATTTATAAATGTAATATATTTGCCAGTAACATCATATAGGAGGTGAGTGGGAACAAAGTTTCATGCTAAGGAAATAACACAGACGGTAACTCAAATCCTCATGAACAAAGGAGAACCAGAAATAGGAAATAAAAGTTAAATATAACAAACACCATAAATATATAATTATTTTCTTTTATTCTCCCATATTCTTAAAAGACATAAAGTAATATAGCCTAACTATACAGAATATTAATAACAGTAATTTGTAACATATACAGATGGTACATGTAACAACAACAGTAGAATATCAAGAAGATGAATAACAGATAAATAGGAGTAACAATTCTACACCTCTGATAGAAAATATATATGTTATAATCCTTAGAACAACCATTAAGAAAAGAACCCAATCACATATAGTGAAAAATCATTGATGGATTTTAAATGTCACACTAGAAAATCTTCACTTGATACAAAATAAAGAAGGGCTAAAAGAATAAAAAAAAGTTATGAGACATAGAGAAATAAAATGTAAGATGGCAGATGTAAATTTGTTTACATCATTAATAACATTAAATGTCAATGGATTAAACAATCTATTCAAAGACAGACATTGCCAGACTGAATAAAATCAGGGTCAAATTATATGCTTTCTAAAGAAAACATATTTTAGATCCACAGATACAAATAGGTTGAAAAATAAAGGATGAAAAAATATACCATTCAAATATCGACCAGAAGAAAGCTGGAATGGCTATGTTGATATTAGAAAAAAATGAACTTTAAAACAAAAGTTACTGCAGATAGAGGGACTTTTTACAAAACTATAAAGAGTATATCTGTCAAGAACTTATAAAATAATGAATATATATGCACCTAACAACAGAGCCATGCACTTCCAAAAACCAGAAACATATAGTGTTGAAGAGGGAATAGACAAGTTCACAATAATAGTTGGAGGATTATATATTCCACTTTCTGTAATGTATAGAACCACGAGGCAGAAGAGAAACAAAGATAGAAAAGACTTAAACAACATTATAAAGAAATTAGACATAACAGACATGTATAGAACACTCTGTTCAACAAAGGCAGAATACAGATTCTTCTCAAATGCACATGGAACATTCATCAGCATAGAGCTATGCTAGGCCATAAAACAAAACAACATGATTGAAATGATACAAAAAAATGTTCTCCAATTGCAATGTACTGAAATTAGAAATCAATTACAGACGGAAATTTGGGAAATTCATAAATATGTGGAAATAAAACAAACACAACTCTAAGAAAAAATTACAAGGGAAAAAAGAAAATATTTTTAGATGAACGTAAATGAAGATGCAACACACCAAACTTTATGGGATGAAATTGAAGACCACAAACTAGGTGACTTAAACAAAAAGAACAAATTCCTAGAAACAAACAAGCTACTGAAACGGACTCAAAATAAAATAGAAAATTGGAATATACCTATAACAAGTAAAGAAACTGAATTAGTAATTTTTTAAAAAGTACCCTTGAGGAAAGGCCAGACGCAGATGGATTCACTGGAAAATTATACCAAGTCATACGAAATATGATGCAAAATATTCCCATTTTAAGCACTTTTAAAGTGTATACTTTGTTGATATTAATTACATTTGCAATGTTGTGCTACCATCACATCATCTATTACCAAGACTTCATGAATCCCAAAAGACTTTGCATCAATTAAGCAAAACTGCATATTCCATTCTCCCCCAGACCCCAGTAACCTCTAATCTAGTTTCTGTCTCTATGAATTTGCTTATTCTAGATATTTCATATAGGTGAAATCATACAATGTTTGTACTTTATGTCTGGCTTATATCTATTGACATGATGATTTAAAGTTTCATCCACATTGTAGCTTGTTATCACACCTTCATTCCTCTTTATGACTGAATAATATTCCATGGTATGTATATACCATCTTCGGTTTATTCATTCATCTGTTGATGGAAATTTGGGTTGTTTCCACTTTTTGACTATTGTGAGTAATGCTGCTATGAACATTGGGGTACATGTAGCTGTTCGATTACTTATTTTCCATTCTTTTTGGTATATAGCTAGAAGTGGAATTGCTATTTCAAATGGTTATTTTGTATTTAACTTTTTGAGGAACATCAAACTGTTTTCCACAAGATGGCACCATTTTACTTTCCCACCAACAATGTACGCAGGTTCCAATTTCTTCACATCCTTACCAACACTTATTTTCAATGTATTAAAATAATACACACTCTAGTTGGTATGAAGTGATATCTTATTATGATTTGGTCTGCATTACCCTAATAAGTAATGATGTTGAGCATCTTTTCACATGTTTATTGGACATTTGTATGTCTTCTTTGGAGAAATGTCTATTTTAAATCCTTTGCACATTAAAAATATTTTTATTGAAAAATCTTCACACACATACATTCCATATATGGTATACAATCAACGGCTCACAATATCATCACATAGTTGTGTATTCATCACCATCATTGGTTTTTAGAACATTTGCATTACTCCAGACAAAGAAATAAATAGGAAAAAAAAAACTCATACATGCCATATCCCTTACCCCTCTCTCTCATTGACCACTAGTATTTTCCGTCTACCCAATTTATTTTACCCTTTGTTCCCTGATTATCTGTTTATTCTTTTCCTATATATTTTTACTTATCTGTCCATGCCCTGGATAAAAGGAGTAACAGACACAAGGTTTTCACAATCACACAGTCACAGTGTAAAAGCTGTACCTTTGTACAATCATCTTCAAGGATCAAGGCGACTGGAACACAGCTCAACTGTTTCAGGTACTTCCCTTCAGCCACTCCAATACACCATAAACTATAAAGGGATATCTATATAATGCATAAGAATACCCTCCAGGATAACCTCTGTTTGAAATCTCTTAGCCCTTGAAACTTTATACTGTCTCATTCTCTCATGCCCCTTTTGGTCAAGAAGGCTTTCTCAAACTCTTGATGCTGGGTCCCAGCTCATTCCAGGAGTTCTGTCCCACATTTCCAGGGAATTTTACACTCCTGGGAACCTGTCCCATGTAGGGGGGGAGGGCAGTGAATTCGCCTGCTGAGTTGACTTAGAGAGGGAGGCCATATCTGAGAGACAAAGAGGTTCTCTGGAGGTGACTTTTAGGCCTAATTTTAAGTATGATTAGCCTATCCTTTGCAGGAACAAGTTTCATAGGGGCCAACCCCAAGATCGAGGGCTTGGCCTATCAGAAATTCTCCAAATGGGAAAGTTGAATATTTCCTCCTTTCTCCCCAGTTCCCCAAGGGGACATTACACATACTTCTTTATTCACTGCCCAAATTACTCTGGGATATCTTGGGACATCACACTAATCTGGACAAACCAACAAGATCTCACACCATATTCAGGATTCCATGTACATATGGTATTCAACTGAACTGCTCATACCCAAGATACAAATTTTACACCAAATAAACATCTCTCCTTTTAGTCTCACAGAAGTTGAAGTTTTAAAACATGGACCATATCATCCTTTACCCTGCATTCTGATTGTGGTAGTTAGATTCAGTTGTCAACTTGGCCAGGTGAAGGCACCTAGATCTATTGCTGTGGACATGATCCAATGGTACGTGAACCTCATCTATTGCTGATTACATCTGCAGTCGGCTGGGAGGCGTGCCTGCTGCAATGAATGACATTTGACTTATTTGGCTGGTGCTTAAATAAGAGAGCTCAATGCAGCACAGCCCAAGCAGCTCAGCATCCCTCATCTCAGCATTTGCAGCTCAGTCCAGGCCTTTGGAGATGCAGAAAGAAATCACCTCGGGGAAAGTTGTTGGAACCCAGAGGCCTGGAGAGAAGGCCAGCAGAGAGCATCCTGTGCCTTCCCATGTAAGAAAGAACCTCAGTGGAAAGTCAGCTGCCTTTCCTCTGAAGAACTAATGAAATAAATCCCCTTTTATTATAAGCCAATATATCTCTGGTGTGTTGCATCCCAGCAGCTAGCAAACTAGAACACTGATTTACCTTAGTCTTATCCAGATCAGCTTCATTCATACCTCTACTTGAAGTCTGATCCCTTTTTCAACTTTTTAACAGTTCCTGTTTGGAGTACTGCTGACTTGCATAGATTCAGGGCTCTAACTCTGTGTTTCAGGTGTCACATAAATGCCCGAAGTTTCTGGGAACGACCAGATTATAAACAATCAGCTCAGTATCTCAGAATTTAGAAATAACAGTTACAGCTCTTGAATATATGTGACTGCTGTAAGAGCTCATAATCTAGGACCCTTTACAGTAGGCCTCAACCTGATAACCAATGTTCTTGACTTCACATCACTGAGTTTTTATATTAGAGTTAGTCCATACGATTCAGGTATTATAATATCTGTCTTTTTGTTCCTGACATTTCATTCAACATACAGTCCTTAAGGTTCATTCACCTAGTTACATGCCTCACAACTTCATTCCTTCTGTGGCTGCTCAGTAATCCGTTGTATATATACACCATAGTTGTCCCTTCCATGCCTCAGTTGTCGTACCCTTAAGCCACCTCCATCTATTGCGGATCTTGAACACTGCTGCCAGAAACACCAATGCGTTAATGTCCACTCCTGTCTTCATACTCAGTTCTCCCAGTATATACTGAGCTTCATCTTTACCCATTTTAAAAATAGGGTCGTTTGTTTTTTTGTTATTGAATAGTAGCATTCTTTTACATATTCTGGATATTAAATCCTTACCAGAGATATGATTCACAACTATTTTTCCCATTCTGTAGGTTGTCATTTTACTTTCTTGATATGTCTTTTGATGTACAAAAGTTTTTAATTTAGATGAAGCCCATTTTATCTATTTTTTCTTTTGTTGGTTACGTTTTTGCATCATAGCTAAGAAACCATTGCCAACTTCAAGATAATGAAGGCTCCCTCTCACTTTTGTTCCTTGAGTTTTATCATTTTAGCTCTTATATTTAGGCCCTTAATTCATTTTGAGTTAATTTTTTAATATGGTGTGGGATTTGTATAGCAAACTTTTAAAGAAAATTTAACACCAGTCATTCAAAATCTCTTTCAAAAAATTGAAGAGTAAGGAACACTTCCTAACACATTGAATGAAGTCAGTATGTCCCGACTAAGAAGATCACATGAAGTCATCACAAGAAAATAAACTTATAGACCAATATCTCTTATTAACATAGATACAAAAAACTTCAACTAAAAAACTAGCAAAGGGAAACCAGCAAAACATAACAATGATTATTCCCCATGACCAAGTGGGATTAATCCCAGGTATGCAATGTTTATTTAACATCTAAAAATCAATTAATGTAATAAACCATGTCAATAGAATAAAGAACATATACCAATTGATTATCTCAACAGACAGAAAAAGATTTGACAACATCCAACACCCCTTCATGATAAAATTGTTCAACAAACTGGGAATAGATTGGCACTTCCTCAACCTGATAAAGGTCTTCTATGAAAAACCCATAGCTAATCAATCACGCTAGATGGTGAATGACTGAATGCTTTCTTCCTAAGTTGACCAGCAAGTTTGTAGAGTGCAAGATCAATATACAAAAACTAATGTATTTCTATATACTAGAATTGAACAATCTGAAAACGAAATCAAGAAAACTATTCCATTTATCATCACATAAAAATACAATAGTTAGGGGAAACAATAACAAAAGAAGTTCAAAACCTATACACTTAGGTTACAACACATTACTAAAAAAATTTCAAGAACACCTAGATAAATGGATAGCAATTCCATGTTCATACATTGAAAGACATTATTATTTAGATGGTAATTCTTACCAAATCAATCTTCAGATTCAATGTAGTCCTATCAAACTCGATATGCTTTTATACAGAAATTCAAGGGACCCAGAATGGCTGAAATAATCTGGAAAAAGAAGAAGAAAATTCAAGGAATCAGAGTTCCTTATTTGGAAACTTTCTGCAATGCTACAGTAATCAAGACATTGCAGCACTGGCATAAAGATAGACCTATAAATCAATGAAATAGAATTGAGAGTCCAGAAACAAATGCAACTGTGATGAATTGATTTTCATCAAGGGTGTCAAGACAATTAAATGGGGGAGAGAATAGTCTTTTCAACAAATGCTGCTGGGAAAATTGGATAGCCCACATATGAAAGATTGAATTTGGACCCTTTCCTCATACTATATACAAGTCTTAGAAGAAAACATAGGAGCAAATCTTTGTGACCTTGGGTTAGGCAAAGCCTAAATGAAAAAAGAAAAACAGATTAGACCTCATCAAAATTACAAACTTCTATGCTTCAATGGATACCACCAAAAAAAAAAAAAAAGTGAAAAGACAACCCTCCAATTGGGAGAAAATATTTGCAAATCATATATCTTATAAGATACTTAACATATAAAGAACATAAGTCTATATCAATAATTTAATAATAAAATGAAAATAATCAAAGTGAAATCTCGGGCAACTGATCTAATTAGATATTTCTCCAAATATGGTATACAAATGGCCAAAAATGTATACAAAAAGATGCTCAACGTTATTAGCCATCACAGAAATGCAAATCAAAACCTAATTAAATAACACTTTACACCAATTTGTGTGGCAATAATAAAAAAGAACAATAAATAAAAGTGGTGGCAAAGATATGAAGAAATTGGAACCCTCATTAATTGCTGGTAGAGTTGTAAAATGATGCATTTGCCTCAGAAGTCTATCTGGCAGTTCCTCAAAAGTTAAACACAATGTTTCTTTATGACCCAGAAATTCCAAGCCTAGGTAAATAGGAAATATGAAAACATATGTCCATGCAAAAATGTGTACACAATGTTCATTGAAGCATTATTCACAATAGTCGAAAGGTGGAAACAACCCAAATGTCTGTCATCTGATGAATGGCTATATAAAATGTGGTATGTCCATATAATGGAATATTAGCCATAAAAAGGAATGAAATATTGATACATATTACTTCTTGAGTGAACTTTGAAAACATTATGCTAAGGGAAAAAAGTGAACCACACTGACTACATATTGTATGATTGCACTTATATAAAATGCCCATAATAGGCAAATTTCTAGAGTCCGAAAGTAGATTAGTAATTGCCTAATCTTGGATGGAATGAATGGAATAGGAGTTGGCTGTTAAGTGGCATGTGGTTTCTTTGTGTGGAAATGAAAACATTCATACGCACGGCATCCATAACTCCATCAATATACTAAAAGTCACTGAAGTACATTTTAAATGATTTATTTGTATGGTAAGTGAATTCTATCTCAACAAAGCTGCCATTATTTTTAAATGATACAGGATCTGCTTTTATACCTATATTTTATTTTATAGTCAGCAAGACATCATAACATGTCTTTGAACTACAAGGCTATTTCCCTCTGACTATAACCAAATCATTGAAAAACCTCACCAAAACCTTCATTAGCTTCACCAGAAATCAAGCATTACTATTCTCTCACAGTATGTTATAACTCTTCCCAGTTGCCCCAATCGTTAATAGCACTTTCACACATACACATGCACACATCAGCCATAGCAATTAAGGAGAATTAGGAATTTCACTTCAAATTGCACTTTTACCAACAGACTCCTTATCCTTTTCTATCCTATGTTCCTGCTGCTCTCCCTGGATCTTTCAGTGTCCCTCATTGCCCTCCTTTAAGGTCTTTATTCATTCTTCTGTTCACTGATCACCAATCACACAAATTCTAGTTTGGTGTTTTTTTGTTTCCCTTTCAACACTTTAAATATTTCACCCAACTCTCTTCTTCCTCACATGGGTTCTAAAGAGAAGTCTGATGTAATTCTCATCC
Source organism: Tamandua tetradactyla (assembly GCF_023851605.1). Classification (NCBI taxonomy): domain Eukaryota; kingdom Metazoa; phylum Chordata; class Mammalia; order Pilosa; family Myrmecophagidae; genus Tamandua; species Tamandua tetradactyla. Next base: position 118,183,276 of record NC_135353.1, read on the forward strand.
TTTCTTCCTCCATAGGAAGTAGCTATACATTTTTTTTGTATTTATACTTTTCAGGGCTCGCTAAGCTTCCTGGCTCTGAGGTTTGGTGTCTGTCCTTAGTTTTGAAAAACTCTCAGCCATTATTACTTCAAATATTTCTTCTGCTTCTTTCTTTCTTGTAGTCCCATTAGACAAATATCACTCTTTTTTGCAAATGATCCACAGTACTTGGATATTCTGGGTTCCTTTTTTTTTTTTTTTTTTGCATTCTTTTTTCTCCTTGCTTTACACGTAGGGAAGTTTTTGTTGATATATCTTCTTTCCTCAATCACGTCCAGTCTCCTGATGAGCGCATCAAAACCATTCTTCATTTCTGTGACAGTGTTTCCAGCATTTCCTTTTGATTTTTTTTTCTTACTGTTTGCATCTCTCTGATAATATTACAGATCTGTTATTGCATGTTCGGTTCACTTTTTTTCATTACAGCCCTGGCCGTATTAATCATAGTTACTTCAGTAGCTTCTGGTCTGACTATTTTGAATACTCTGCCATATCAGAGTTTGGTTCTGATTTTGGTTTGACCCTTCAGACTATGTTTTTGGCCTTTTAGCATGCCTTGCAAATTTTTGTTGAAAGCAAGAAGGCATGATGTGTGAGGTAAGGAGCTGAGGTAAACATGTCTTCAATGTGACCTTTATGCTTATCTCTCTATGAGTTTGTCCATATTTGCTGTTTTGTGGAGCTGTGTCAGTGGAAAAAATTCCTTCTAACGTCCTTGTGTATGTCTGCCCTGCTATCTTAGCGTTTCCTCCATAAATAAAGCCCTAGTTTCGCAGTTCTTTTTGGCTGTAATCACCTGTCAGTATACAAGAGCCTTTTTGACATGGAGATAAGGTGTGTGGAGAGGGGAAGATAAATATATATTCCTATGATTAGCCCTCAGGCTTTTGTGGGAATTTGACCCTAGGCTTTGACCTTCAAAAGTGCTTCTCAGCCTCCCTCTACCCAACCTCTGTAGATGAGGCAGGGGTGCTACCGGGACTGGATTTAGAAAGTTGGTTAGGCTCTGGTAAAACCAATGTTGGTTAAGTTCAGGTAAAACTATTTCCTTTGAGGGCTGGCCTTTCTTAATGAGAACAGAATTTTCAGATTGCATATGAAAAAGTTTACTTTTCTTCTCCTCCTGCTGGGGCCATGAGGAGATTTTTCACCCCAATCTTCACCCTGACAATCTGCTGAAAGTCCTGAAGATAAAACTCACATTAATATAGGGGTGTCATGGTCAGGGACATGTGTCAACTTGGCCAAGTATTGGTACTTGTTTGTCTGGTTGGGCAAGTGCTGGCCTGTCTGTTGCAATGAGGACATTTCATAGGATTAGGTCATGATTACGTCAGCTGCATCCACAGCTGATTCCATTTGTAATCAGCCAAAGGGGAGTGTCTTCTGCAATGAGTGATGCTTAATCTAATCACGGGAAGCCTTTTAAGGAGGATTCAGAAGAGACAGGCTCTATTCCTGCTTCGGGGGGGTGAGCCTCTCCTGTGGAGTTAGTCCAGACCCTCCATCGGAGTCGTTGACTTCACAGCCTGCCCTGTGGATTTTGGACTCTGCATTCCTGCGGTCATGTGAGGAACTTTTATAAATTTTGTGTTTGCAAGTGTTCCCAGTTGATTCTGTTTCTCTAGAGAACCCTAGCTAATACAAGGGGCATTCCTAGAGTTGAGCCCCCATCAGTTTCATATCTGAAACTAGTCCATTCTCAGTCTCTAAAAATTAGTCAATTATTTTTATTATTATTGTTTTTTACATGGGCAGGCACTGGGAACTGAACCCTCGTCCCCAGTGTGGCAGGCAAGAACTCTGCCACTGAGCCACGATGGCCCAGTCAATTACTTTTAAGTGTCCCTGCTAGGATCTGATTCTCTGATCACCTGTCTCTCCAGTTCTCAGGTCAGTTGCTTTCCCTGTGACTTCAATTCTCTGATGTATCTAACAATTGTTGATTTCCAGTGTTTTCATTCTTTCTTATTTGCGTATAGGAGTGATGACTGCCCACCTCTTTTCATGTTGGACAAGAAACTGAAAGTAATCTTTGCTTTTTAATGTATTTTGAAGCTCTGTTTCTTGATGTACACACATTTATTATTGCTGTGATTTCTTGGTGGATTTCACCTTATACCAATATATAATGTCCAGTCTCTGCCTAGTAATTTTCTTTCTGCCAAAGTATACATTCTGTATTATTAATATAGCCACTCTGTATTTGCTAGGGTTCTCTAGAGAAACAGAATCAGCAGGAAATATCCGTAGATATAAAATTTATAAAAGTGTCTCACGTAACCGTGGGAATGTAGAGTCCAAGGTCGGTAGGGCAGGCCGCAAGCTGGTAACTCCGATGAAGTTCCGCAGTGAACTCCACAAGAGGCTCACCAGCTGAAGCAGGAAGGAACACTGTCTCTTCTGAATCCTCCTTAAAAGCCTTCCAGTGATTAGATTAAGCATCACTCATTGAAGAAGACACCCCCCTTAGCTGATTACAAATGCAATCATCTGTGGATGCAGCCGACATGATCATAATTAAAGTCCACGAAATATCCTCACAGCAGCACTTCCCTAAGCAGACAAATAGGCTCTACCTCCTGGCCAAGTTGACAGACGAACCTGATCACGACACATTCCTTTTTAAAAAATCAATGTTATCATGATATATCTTTCTCCATAAGATTATTTCCAACATACATATGTAGTTGTGAATGAAACACACTTTTTGTAGACTGTATGTATTTGGATCACTTTTTTATCCTCTCTGCCAATTTATGCTTTTAATTGGTTATGCAGGCAAATTACATGTAAAGTAATTATTATATGTTAGGGCTTAAGTCTGCTGTTTTATCACTTGATTTCTGTTTGTTCCCAGTGTATATCATTCTTTTTCTGTTTTTATGCCTTCCTGTGGGTTTCTTGGGTATTTCTTGAAGTTCCATTTTGATGGAATAAATACTTTTGAGTATATCACTTCATATTATTTTCTTGGTGGTTGCTCTAGGCATTAAGATATTCATATGTACCACCATCTACACATATCACTGTTTTATGGTTTCACATGAAGAGTAGAAGTGTTATTACCCTATAGGTCCATTTACCCCCTCCCAACCTTTTAAATACAATTGTCTCACGTATTTCTTTTACTTGCATTTAACACCAAAACAGATGTTATAGTATTTGCTTCAATCATAAAACATGATTTAAGCAGCTCATGAGAAGAATATTCTATTATATTTAACCCTATTCTTACCCTTTTCATTGTTCTGCTTTCCACTCTGAGATCCTAAAGCTTTTCTCTGTTATCCTTTTCTCTCTTTTGGAGAGATTTCTTTAGTCATTTTGTAATAGTGGATCTGCAAACACATATGCTCTTATTTTTATTTGGTCTGACAATGTCTTTATTTCCCCCTCATGCCTAAGGATACTCTCTCCCTGATATGGAATTTACATTTGACTGTTCTTTTCCTTGAAATCTTCAAAAATATTTTGCCACCTTCTTCTGGCCCCATGGTTTGAGATGTGAAATTTGCTGTCATTCCCCTATGAATAGTGTGTCATTTCTGCATGTTTCCTTTCTTGATTTTCTGTTTGCCTTTAGTTTCCACAAACTCATGGTTTACTTTGGGTTTATCCTGCTTGCGGTTGGCTCATTTTCATATTGTGTAGTTGTGTGGGATTATTTTACTTGTAAATTTTTGGCACATTTATACGAATACATTTTAATCAAAATGCATACTTTTTATATCTTGTCTAGAGAGCCTCAAGAAAATTGCAACTACTGTATCATAATAGTAACATGCTGTTTAGAATATAAATTCTTTATTTTAGAACAGGTTTAGATTAACATAATTATTTTTAAGGTAGTACCAAGAGTTCCCTTATATCCCCTAACCAGTTTCTAACACATTACATTAGTATGTTACATTTAGCACAATCAATGAATTACCATTGTCACATCATTGTTAACAAAAGTCTATATTTTATTCCTTTTTACTCTGGTTTTTCCCTAATGTCGATTTTCTGTTCCAGGATCCCACGCAGAATGCCACATTATAGTTAGCAGTCATGTATACTATATATGTATAGTATACATGACTCTTGGTGGTGAGAGTTCTTAAGACATTCCAGGAGTTTTATTTCCTTGACAGTTTTGAGAATTACTGGCTAGGTATTCGTGGTACCTGTTTGTCTGGTTGGGCAAGTGCTGGCCTGTCCGTTGCAATGAGAACATTTCATAGAATTAGATCAGGATCACGTCAGCTGCGTCCACAGCTGATTCCATTTGTAATCAGCCAAAGGGGAGTGTCTTCTGCAATGAGTGATGCTTAATCTAATCACAGGAAGCCTTTTAAGGAGGCTTTGGAAGAGACAGGCTCTATTTCTGCTTCGGCTGGTGAGCCTCTCCTGTGGAGTTCGTCCAGACCCTCCATCAGAGTCGTCGGCTTCACAGCCTGCCCTAAGGATTTTGGACTCTGCATTCCCGTGGTCATGTGAGGAACTTTTATAAATTTTATATTTGCGCGTGTTCTCTATTGATTCTGTTTCTGTAGAGAACCCTAACTAATACATCTTGGTACCAGGAGTGGTTCTTAAGAAACAGAACCTTAAAGATGGGTTTTTATGAATGGTTTTCTCTCTGACTGGACTCAAAGGCACTAAGGACTCTGAGTCCCATAATCAGAATGGCACTCCCAGTCCATGGAGTGAGTTGGCAAAAGAGATAGTCAAAATATCACCATTCAATTCTCCTAATGCTTCGCTTGGATGAAGCCAGGCTCTGGTGAATAATGTTTTTGACACCTTTACAGAGTTTTGTGGAAATAAGAGGTATGGAAATGTTGGCTGGTTGTTGTTAGATACAGTGGCTACATTAAGGAGTGAAAGGGATGGGCTTAAGGTTTCAAATGAGAAGCTTAAGCGCCGTCTGACAGATGTAGACATTTCTATGAGTATCCTGAAGGAAAATCTTATTTCCTGTAGCCGTAGACTTGAGATCTCTGAAAATCAGACTCAGAATCTTGTTGTTAGAGTAGCAACTTTACAACATAAACTGAAATCTCAATATTGCATGGTGTCTGCTGTTAAAGTGAGGGCATTGATTGGGAAGGAGTGGGACCCTGAAAAATGGGATGGTGACATATGGATTGATACTGATGTCGGGGTGAGATTGAAACCCTAGGTCATGGTGAGTCTTTTCTAGATAACCCTGTATTAGTTTGCCCTGAGGACATAACTGCCCCGCCTCTAGCCTTCTTTGAGGAGTTGGCCACCCGATCTTCTCCTGAAGGGATTACCCCTAGAGTGATTAATCCTTTTTCACCAGATGAAACTGCAAATGAAGGCCCTGAAGCAAATGGCTTGGAAGATATTTCTAATTCTTTTCATAACCCACTCTGAAAGAACTGTGTGAGTTTTCCAAATTATATAGACAGAAATCAGGGGAATATGTGTGGCAATGGATTTTAAGAGTTTGGGATAATGGTGGAAGGAATATAAGGCTAGATCAGGCTGAATTTATTGATATGGACCCACTAAGCAGAGATTCTGCATTCAATGTTATAGCTTGAGAGGTTAGAAATGGCATTAACAGTTTGGATGGTTGGTTGAAACATGGATCAAAAGGTGGCTGACATTACCTGAAGTTGAAATGCCAGAACTGCCCTGGTATAATGTAGATGAGAGGATCCAGAGGTTTAGAGAGATTGGATTGTTAGAGTGGATTTATCATGCAAAGCCTGCTCTTACACCCCAGGAATATCCAGAGGATGCACCTTTTACCAGAACAGTGAGAAATAAATTTGTGAGACTGGCACCATCATCCCCAAAGAGCTCTGTGGTTGCACTTCTCTGTAGGTCAGATATTACTGTAGGAACTGCTGTCACTGAGCTGGAATCCTTAAACACAATGGGGATGACAGGATCCCAAGTTGGGAGAAGCCAGGTGGCAGCACTTAATCACAAAGACAGGGTAGATGTGGCTATTATAATAGACAGCAAACTCAAAGCAGGTGTCAAAATTATATGACACGCAGAGATTTGTGGCATTGGCTGGTAAATCATGGGGTACCTAGAAATACAATAGAAGGGCAGTCTACTAAATTCTTGTTGGAGCTGTATAAACAAAAGAGTTCTAGGTCAAGGGAACAGAAGTCTAATCTGAATTACAAAAATACAGAGTCACGGCCCCTTAATCAATTTCCAGACTTGAAACAGTTTACAGACCCAGAGTCCCTTGAATGAAGGGGAGGCCAGGTCCCTTTGGGAGAGAACCCTGTTACACTGCCACAAATCTATACTGTTAATCTTCCTCCAAGCCTTCCCCAAGGAGACTGACGTCCTTTTACCAGGGTAACTGTGCATTGGGGAAAAGGAAATGATCAGATATTTTGGGGATTATTAGACACTGGTTCAGAAGTGACATTAATTCCAGGGTACCCAAAACGTTACTCTGGTCCACTAGTCAGAGTGGCCTCCTCCACCTTAGGAGGCCAGGTGATCAATGGAGTTTTAGCTCAGGTCCGTCTCACAGTGGGTTCAGTGGGCCCCCGGACCCATCCTGTAGTTATTTCCCCAGTTCCAGAATGTATAATTGGTATAGACATACTGAGCAACAGGCAGAATCCCCACATTGGCTCTCTAACTCATCCAGTGAGGGCTATTATGGTGAGGAAGGCCAAGTGGAAGCCACTAGAACTGCCCCTACTGAGCAAAATAGTAAATCAGAAGCAATACCAGATTCCTGGAGGAATTGCAGAGATTACTGCCACTCTTAAGGACTTGAAGGATGCAGGGGTGATGATTCCCACCACACCCCCATTCGACTCTCCTATTTGGCCTGGGCAGAAAACATATGGGTCTTGGAGGATGACAGTGGAATATCGTAAGCTCAACCAGGTGGTAACTCCAACTGCAGCTGCTATTCCATATGTGGTATCATTGCTTGAGCAAATCAATACATCCCCTGGTACCTTGTATGCAGCTATTGATCTGGCAAATGCTTTTTTCTCAATAGCTATTAGTAAGGACCACCAGAAACAGTTTGTTTTCAGCTGGTAAGGTCAGGAATATACTTTCACTGTCCTACCTCAGGGGTATATCAACTCTCCAGCCCTATGTCATAATCTTGTCTGCAGGGATCTTGATCGTTTCTCCCTCCTACAAGACATCACACTGGTCCATTATGTTGATGATATCATGTTGATTGGACCTAGTGAGCAAGAAGTAGCTACTACTCTAGACTTACTGGTAAGGCATTTGTGTGTCAAAGGATTGGAGTTAAATCCAACAAATATACAGGGGCCTTCCTCAGTGAAATTTCTAGGTGTCCAGTGGTGTGGGGCATATAGAGACATCCTTTCTAAGGTGAAGGATAAGTTACTGCATCTGGCCCCTCCTACAACCAAAAAAAGGGGCACAACACCTAGTCGGTCTCTTTGGATTTTGGCGACAACATATTCGTCATTTAGGTGTGCTACATGGTGGCAGGTTGATTACATTGGACAACTCCCTTCATGGAAGGGGCAGCGATTTTTTCTAATTGGAATAGACACATGCTCTGGATATGGGTTTGCTTTCACTGCATACAATGCTTCTGCCAAAACTACCATCTTTGGGCTTATAGAATGCCTGATCCGTTGTCATGATATTCCACATAGCATTGCTTCTGATCAAGGAACACACTTCACAGCAAATGAAGTGCGGGAATGGGCACATGCTCATGGAATTCTCTGGTCTTACCTTGTTCCCCATCATCGAGAAGCAGCTGGATTGATAGAATGGTGGAATGGCCTTTTGCCAACTCAATTATGGTGCCAACTAGGTAGCAACACCTTGAAAGGCTGGGGTAATGTTCTGCAGGAAGCTGTGTATGCTCTGAATCAGCATCTGCTGTATGGTGCTGTTTCTCCCATAGCCAGGATCCATGGGTCCAGGAACCAAGGGGTGGAAATGGCAGTGGCAACACTCACTATTACCCTTAGTGATTCACTAGGAAATTTTTTGCTTCCTGTTCCTGTGACCCTGAGCTCTGCTGGTCTACAGGTTTTAGTTCCAAAATGGGGAGTGCTTTCAGCAGGAGAAACAACAATGATTCCCTTGGACTGGAATCTAAGACTGCCACCTGTTCACTTTGGCCTACTTATGCCCCTGGATCAACAAGCCAAGAAGGGGATTGCATTGTTGTCTGGGGTGATTGACCCTGACTATCGGGGGGAGTAGGACTGCAACTGCATAATGGAGGTAAAGAAGAGTTTTCGTGGAATATAGGAGCTCCCCTAGGGCGTCTTTTAGTACTACCATGCCCTGTGATTAAAATCAATGGAAAACTGCAACAACCCAATCCAGGCAAGACTACCAATGACTCTGAAACTTCAGGAATGAAGGTTTGGATCACCCCACAGGCAAAGAACCATGGCCAGCTGAAGTCCTTGCTTGGGTAAAGGGAACATGGAATGGGTAGTGGAAGAAGGTAGTGATAAATATGAACTTCGACCATGTGATCAGTGACAGAAATGAGGATTGTAATGCTGTTTTGTTCATGTTGTACTATTTAAGTTCTAAGATATCAAGTTTAAGAATGAATATTACCCAAGGATTTGCACCCTATTCTGGAGAGATTTAATGTGTTTCCAGTTATATGCAGGACAGTTGAGTACTGTTAGGTGAAAGAAAAAATATGAGTTTTATTGTTTTTTATTTAGAAATTAGGTATGGTTTAAGGTGGTCTGTATAGCTGCCTAGTTGACAAGGGGTGGACTGTCATGGTCAGGTTCATGTGTCAACTTGGCCAAGTGGTGGTACCTGTTTGTCTAGTTGGGCAAGTGCTGCCCTATCAGTTGTGATGAGGACATTTCATAGAATTAAATCATGATCATGTCAGCTGCATCCACAGCTGATTCTATTCGTAATCAGCCAAAGGGGAGTGTCTTCGGCAATGAGTGATGCTTAATCTAATCACTGGAAGCCTTTTAAGGAAGAATCAGAAGAGACAGGCTCTCTTCCTGGTTCGGCTGGTGAGTCTCTCCTGTGGAGTTCGTCCAGACCCTCCATCAGAATCATTGGCTTCACAGCCTGCCCTACGAATTTTGGACTCTGCGTTCCTATGGTCACATGAGACACTTTTATAAATTTTATATTTGCAAGTGTTCCCTGTTGATTCTGTTTCTCTAGAGAACACTAACTAATACAGTGACATATGATCAATATGATTTATCACTGTTAATGTTAATATGGATCACCTGTCTTTAGGTAGAGTTTCTTACCTTCCTCACTGTAAAGTGTCTCTCTCTCTTTTTTTTAGACCTCCTTTCCATATTGCACTCTTGGTTAGAAAGTCACTATGCAGATCAGACACATAAGGAGAGGAGAATTACATGCCACCTCCATAAGGGTAGAGTACCTAAATATTATTAGAAATCTTCAACATAGGGAGACTTTTCCTGCTTTCTTTTGTTAGTAAGACAGAATTGATGAATTTCAGCTGCTTTACACGTCAGACCAGTGCATCAGCTCTTCGGGAAACTGTGAATACATCTTTTTTAGTCCTAAGTCTTTCCTCTTTCTTCCCGGAGCTTTGATGTTTCAAATATTAGATCTTTTGTTTTTGTCCCACAAGTCGCTGATATTCTGTTTATTTTTGTTTGTTTGTTTTTCACTTTTTTCCAGACATTGTATGTTCTATTGATCTGTACTCAAGTTACTGATTCTGTCTTCTATCATCTCCCTCTACTATAGAACCCATACAGCATGACTTTTTAACTTGTTTATTGTATTTTTTGTTGCATAATTTCCATTTGATGGTTTTAAAATAACTTCTATAGCATTGCTGAGGTTTTCTATTTTTTCACTAATTTTCAAGTAAACATAATTCTTCAAGCAAGCTTATACTGGCATCTTCAATATCTTAGTCTAATTCCTCTCAATGTTGGCATCATTTTGTTTGCATTTTATCATTCGAGCTCTGCTTTCCTTGGTTCCAGGTATGATGAGTGATTTTTTTTTGGCCATTTGAAATAAGATTTATTTATTTATCTCAAACATAAAATATCTTAAAAACATCTGCTTACCCTCCCTTTCTTTTTAAATATATTTATTTATTAATTAAAAAATTAAGAAGAAACAAAAACACTAACATATTCCATTCTACATACATAATCACTAATTCTCAATATCATCACATAGTTGCATATTCATCATTTCTTAGAATATTTGCATCAATTCAGAAAAAGAAATAAAAAGACAACAAAAAAAGAAATAAAACGATAACAGAGAAAAAATTATACATACCATACCCCTTACCCCTTGCTTTCATTTATCACTAGCATTTCAAACTAAATTTATTTTAACATTTCTTCCCCCTATTATTTATTTTTATTCCATATGTTCTACTCATCTGTTGACAAGGTAGATAAAAGGAGCATCAGATACAAGGTTTTCACAATCACACAGTCACATTGTGAAAGCTACAGTATTATTCAATCATCATCAAGAAACATGGCTACTGGAATACAGCTCTACATTTTCAGGCAGTTCCCTCCAGCCTCTCCACTACATCTTGAATAACAAGGTGATATCTACTTAATGCTTAAGAATAACCTCCAGGATAACCTTTCGACTCTGTTTGGAATCTCTCAGCCATTGACACTTATTTTGTCTCATTTTGCTCCTCCCCCTTTTGGTCGACAAGGTTTTCTCAATCCCCTGATGCTGAGTCTCAGCTCATTCTAGTGTTTTTCTCAATCCCTTGATGCTGAGTCTCAGCTCATTCCAGGATTTCTGTCCCACGTTTCCAGGAAGGTCCAAACCCCTGGGAGTCATGTCCCACATAGACAGGGGAGGGTGGTGAGTTTGCTTGTTGTGTTGGCTGGAGAGTGAGGCCACATCTGAGCAACAAAAGAGGCTCTCTTGGGGGTGACTCTTAGGCCTAAGTTCTAAGTAGACTTGACCTATCCTTTGTGGGGTTAAGTTTCATGTCAACAAACCCCAAGACTGGAGGCTCAGCCTATAGCTTTGGTTGTCCACAATGCTTATGAGAATATCAAGAATTCAACTTGGGGAAGTTGAATTTCTTCCCGTTCTCACCATTCCCCGAAGGGGACTTTGCAAATACTTTTCCACTCACTGATCAAATCAATGAGTGATTTTTTTGTTGCATATTTCAGATATTGTATTAGGAGACACTTGATCATATTGCTATCTCCTATTTTGAAGGCATTCACCCCGTTTAAGTTTGGTCTATTGGTTCTGGCCTAAGGCATTCACCCCGTTTAAGTTTGGTCTATTGGTTCTGGCCTACTTTTGTGGGAATTTAGTTTAACTAGCCTTTGCAATGTTATTCTGGACTGCTTTGTTCTTCTGACTCCACTTGAGCTCTTGCTGGATCTCTGCTGGGTCTGCCTAAAGGAACAGAAACTTTCTGGTAGCTGGGCAGCTCAGCTCAGAGGTGTGGGATTCATTAGCCATGGGTTATAGAGAATTTCCCTTGACCTCTTCTCTGGTCATCTTGTGCTCTGGGCATCCGACCTTATATCTGTTGGTGTCTTCATGAGATGGAAGTGCCTACTTGGGCTTCCTCCTGCTGCTGTATGGAAAGTCAATAACAATGGGCCTGGGTGTCTCTGCCATCAGTTGGAGGTTCAGAAGACACTAGGCTTAATTCACCTTCTGTGGGTGGGTGGATGATTGGAAAACACCAGGCTTGGGTTGCCTTCAGCCATTGGCTGGAGGGCATGAAGATGCCCGACATGGACTCTTCTGGTGGTGGATGAAGGGCTATAAGCCATCTTGCCTCAGTGGTTCTCTGCTGTTGGGCAGAAGACAGAGAGGTGCTGGGTTTGGATCACCTAACATTGGGGTGGAGGCTGGGAGACAAGGGGCCTGCTGGTGCTATTGGTACAGGTGAAGGGATCCACTTGATGCTGGGGTATATGGGACTTTGGGTGGGCTGGCCCTCCAGTGTTCTAATGTAGCCACTATTGCTGGTTTAGCTGTTGTCACTACTGCATGCAGATCAACCTGGTCTGCCCATTAAGTCTGGGTCTCCCACTTATATCCCTTTTGGGCTTCCTTGTTCCTAATCATTTGGTCAGAGAAAGAAATCTTTGAGTTTTTAAAAATTTTCTTTTAATTAACTTTTTCATCAATACTTGCTGGGAGTTCCAGGTTGCACATATCTCCAGCACTCAGTCTATGGCATGTGGGTGATATAAAGTAAACTCAGGGAACTCACCACGGTGTCATTCTTCAAGTCTGTAGGTCTCTAGTCAGTCCTCCTCCTTTCCACATTTCAGAGTCCTTTTATCATTGCAAGTAGAATTATTTCCAGGGTATTTATTTGTTTTTTGATGGGGAAGAGTGGGCACAAATGAGTCTATACCATGTTCTCCCAATTGGAAGTCCTACTAGCTAACTTTACAAGTACAACTCCATATAATACCCTTTATTTTTGTCTTTTTATGAGCAACAATCAAATTAGGAAAACCCTCCCTGCTCTCCTTCCCTCTATGCTTACCTTTAAAATGTTAAATATACTGTGATGGGTTGTGTCATGTGTCATCTTGGCCCCATGATGGTGCCCAGTTGTCTCGTCAAGCAATCACCAGCCTAACGATTACTGCATGGACATTTTATGGACTTAAATCATCAGCCAGTTGATTGCATCTGTGGCTGATTACATCTATGATCAACTAAGGGGAATGTCTGCCACAAATGAGAGAATCCAATCACCTGGATTTAATCCAAACAGTTGAAGACTTTTAAGGGGGCAGTGACAACTTCAGCAGTCAGAAGAAATAACTTTCATCTATACTTTAGCCAGCTAGCCTCTCCTGAAAATTTCACCAAAAACCTTCGTCAGAGTTGCCAGTTTGGAGCCAGTCTTACAGAAAGTGGACTCATGCATCCCCACAGTTGCATGAGAAATAAAATCTCATATTTACACATATCTCCTATTGGTTCTGTTTCCCTAGAGAACCCTGACTAATACATATACTTACAACCATTTTATTTTATTAATTTATTAGTTTTATGAAGATTCTTCCCCATATTCCCAGCCTATTATTTTTATTATTATTAATGCATATTTTTATTTAATAACTCATCTACCCATACACTGGATAAAGGGGGTGTCAGTCACAAGGTTTTTACAATCACACACCTAATGACTTTTATTTTTTCGGCATGGACAGGCTCTGGGAATTGAACCCGGGTTTCCAGCATGGAAGGCTAGAATCTGCCACTGAACCACCGTTGCACCGCTCCCAACGACTTTTTAAAGTATGGAATTAACAAGGCTTCCATTTGCATCTGTAATGCTAAGAAAAATTTGGATCTGATCTTTGGTAGCTCACTGTAGGCACGTTTGCATGTCACTTTTGTACGCGTTTTTAGTCATGTCTCTAGTGACTCAGGGGAATATTCAGGCAAAGATTAAGTAAGATTCACCTGCCCCTGACAAGCCTGCAAATAATAAATGTGGTATGTAGAGTGAGAGATTCTGAATTTTCAGAGGCAGATAAAAGGTAAAAGGGTGTTTCAGCACCCTTTCTTTTCTATTCAGTATTACAGTAAGTGAGATAGGATATCATCCACACCAGCTAATCAGGCTTCTAATGGTGAAGTTTATCTACTTAATGGATTAACTATTTCACAGATCAGAAAAATTATACAACCCCATCCTTATTAAATAAACAGTCAACTTAGGCAGGGGACTAAAAAAATGAGGTTTGTCCAGGGTCATGTCTGTGGACACAGCCTGTTCACCATTTCTAACCCTTTGTGCGACTTCTTTCTGGTTTACACCCAAGATAACTGACAGTAATGACACCCAACCATCCTACTATCTCTCCTTTCTCACTTGGAGAACTGAAGGATTCTCTTTGTCCATTGTAAAATTGATTCATTAATAGTAAGCAATCATGCAAATATCAACAAGATATAAATGAATTAGTAACAAAAAGACAACCCATGGTCTGTTCTGCTCCCTTGCTCTTATTTACATAGGAATAGAAATGTTCTAACCTTGCTGCACCTTGATTTCCTAGTAGGAGTTTGGTAAGTCTACCATGGTTTCTCAGAGGTGTCACATGTCAACTGATGAGGAAACCAATGGCTTCAGATATTTTAAAGTACATTCTGTTATAAATCTTGTCAAAAACATATGTGACAAGACATAATATTAAAAAGAAATCACATTTAGATCTCACCCAGCTCCAGTGCTTATAAGTTCTTGGTCAATCTCATTTCATCTACACCCATTAACTTTTCTCACCATTCCAGGTCATGTTGAGGCAAATCCCAGACACCCTATCAGTTAATCCAGACATACTGCAGGATATATCTCTCAAATATAAAAACTGCTTAGAAATACAGCACGTGCCATTCTCATGCTTAAATAATAGTTAATAATAATTCCTTAAAACCTTCAATATTCATTCACAAATAAAACGTTTCCTTTATTCTCTCATAAATGCTAATGTCTTCACTTTTCCCCCTACAAGTCAGGATCCCATTTATCCTCATGCATAGCAACTGGTTAATATCCCTGTTAACTCTTTATAAGACACACCTTCTGTCTCTCTTTTCCTTGTGAGAAATGAATCTCTCATTTGATAGTGTCTTCCACATGCTGCATTTTGTTCAACCCATTGGCATTGTTCTACTCACACCTCTGTCTTCCCTCTAAATATCCTGTATTTTGGAAATTATTTCCAGAATGTTCAGATTCAGGCTTGATGTTTTGGCAAGAGTACCTCAGAGGAAATGTTGCATAAGTCCATCAGGATGCACATACTGTATGATTATCTCTCTTTTTGTCATACGAGCAGATATTGATGGTGATTGCCTGGATTGGTTGTGTCATTTGAGGCTGAAGATGGAGATGTTGCAATTCTACCTATTCTTCATTTACTAGCTGGAAATCTTCTCTAGCGAGAAGTCTCCTCGTCTACTAATTGGTAACCAAGTGTTTTAGTTCATATGCCACAAGCAGGATTGTTTCATTATTTGCCTCTGCTTACCAGATTTCAAAGGAATGAATTTATTCCCTAGCATTATATAATGATGAACATGAGGTCTTTGTTCCTTTAGAGTCAGTATGGATTCAATATTGAATCACATTTGATGTGTTTAAATTCATCTTGGTTTTTATTTTAAGTTGTTCCCACGTGATGCAGACTTATAATTAATATCTGCCTACTAGAACAGAGGTTTGAGTACAAAACTGATGCTTAGTAATTGTGTCCTGAAAATATGTTGAATGGCTTAATGAAATGCACTGACATCATGCTTTATTATTTTATTGTAGTATTATATTACTGCATCCATCCATCCCCCAGATGCTTCACTCACTGAAGGTAGGATCTGGGTCTAATTTAATCATTAATACAGGGAATATTTATGTACAGTGTATTATATACAAGGCAAAACTCCATATGGCCTAGGTGGAATGGAAAACAAACCAGACAGAAAGCCTTGCCCTCAAGACAGAGATATTATAGAATAAGAGAAATTAACACCTTTCTATATTGATTAGCACAGGGATTAACTTGGGGGAATTTGGGTCTCATATACTGTCTGTGTAGGGATTGGAGAAGCAGGCTTTTTCTTGGTCTCTCAGAATGATCCCCCACAATCACAAAGCAGAACTGGCCATGAGAGGAGTTACTACCTCTGCAACAATAGGAGAATTGGGGAATCAAGAAGCTTGGCTCTGGGCATGTAGTACCTTAATTGAGCACAGGAAACTCAATTAACAGTGGTTACTTCCCCAACTAGACCCACACTTCTACATTGTGTCTGCTTCTACATTGTGTCTGCTTCTACATTGTGTCTGCTTCTACATTGTGTCTGCCTTAACCCACATCTCTTCACACTTACATTGGTGCTAAATTAAATATGGCCAGGGTGCATCAGATTGGCAAAAAGTTTCAAAATTCTCTAGGAAATGAAGACAGGCTTTCCAATTTCTTCAGCATGAAGTGGCATATTTGTGAAGGAGACTGAACATATGCTGAGAAACCATTCTAAGGCATCCAACTGTGCACTTAACCATGAGCTCATTAGCTACTCAATATTTTCTTGTTATTTTCCTTGCCATCCATCTGACAAGCCCTGAGGAAATTTAAAACTCTGTTTGTGTTCCAGGTTGTCTAAGGATACCAAGTGTAAGTGGGGGTAAGAGAGGATTCTTAAAACTTGGAAATGTATGTTCTCCAGTCTAAACTCCTTTTGTTTAATTGGAATTACTGAGAAATTAATTTTACTACTCTCAAATCAGCCACCTCCCCCATACCCAAGGGTCTATTCTAAATTTTCCCCCATTCCTCATTTTTCTTACTGTAATTTTCTCTCAAATTCTCCACAGGGTCCTTTCCTTTTTCAGGAAGAAACATAAGCCCTCGTGAAAGAAATAGACTGAATTATCCTTTCTCTCTTAACTTCATTCATATTTCCCTTTCCTCTAGATGATCAAAGATTTTATATTGTCTCTTATTTGTGATTTAAACCCACTGAATCTCCCCCATTCTTTTAGTTTCTTAGTATATCTAGATGCTACAAGCCAGTATGGTCTTAGGATAAAAATGGCTGAGTTTGAACCCCAAGTTCACTATTTACTATGTATGTGACCTTGGATAATTCACTCAACCTTTCTCAGTCTCAATTTCTTATCTTTAAAATAGAGTTAATAAAGTAGCTTCTCGATGGGATGGTGAGAAAATTAAATGAGAGAACCCATTTAAAATATTTGCAATATGATCTAGTGCCCAGGAAGCATTCAACAAAAGTGAGTTATGAAATTGATGTAGTCCAACCGTAAAATATGTGCAGAGAATAGAAAGCACTTATGAAAAATTTGTTTTTGGTAATCTTTTTTGGTGGTGTTAGTATTGGGTTTACTATATTTGTAGGTGGAATAAGTCAAATGAATAATTATTTGATGTTCTAATTCTATCATCCTCTGTATCATCGAAATACAGGATTCTTGGATTGTCAGAAATGTAAAAAATTTATGTGGTAGATCATTCCATAGAAAATAGTAAATAAATCTTCAAGGACTACTAGCACAGTATTGAAAGCATTCAGAACCCAACTTGAAGAGGCTTTCATGGGCCAATGATGAGTCCATCTGGATGTCAATCAGAACAGTAACTTAATTGCTTTAAAACACAAGACACATATATAAATCCAATAGTTCATAGTTATTCTTTTAAAATACTTTTATTTGTCATCTTTGAAGAATTCCAGGTACCCAACTATTTTGAAAACTCTTCAATAAAGGGAAAAAAATCAAGCACTTTCCTTGTTTTTCCTTTATGGAGTATGCCTTTCATAATAAAATTGTTGGTGAAGGAAAATTTTTCTTTAGTGCAGTATTCCAGTTAATAAAGGAAGAAAGAAAAACACAAGTAAAATATCACAATTTTCAACCCCTAATAGAACGTTTTTCTACCATTATCATTAATTGCAGCTAACTATAATAAAAGTCACAACTTGACTTTTCATATGACTCTTATTCCTTTCATCTTTGCCAAAAAACTGCACCCAAATTTGATTAACCATGTCAATCCAATTATTGACATACAGGAAACAGAGAGGAGCATTTTAACTATACCATAGTGATGCAATTACTAAAGTGAAGAATGTAGAAAATGCTGACGGTCACATCACCTCTTCCTGTAATGAATAAATGGCATGAAAAAGGGGAGAATAGGCTTGGAACGTGTAGATTAAAGAAGACTTTAAAATGTTATTCCTTTCATCTTTGCCGAAAAACTGCACCCAAATTTGATTAACCATGTCAATCCAATTATTGACATACAGGAAACAGAGAGGAACATTTTAACTATACCATAGTGATGCAATTACTAAAGTGAAGAATGTAGAAAATGCTGACGGTCACATCACCTCTTCCTGTAATGAATAAATGGCATGAAAAAGGGGAGAATAGGCTTGGAACGTGTAGATTAAAGAAGACTTTAAAATGTATCAAAAATATGCAAAATAATCCTACTCAATGGGAGAAAATATTCAGAAACCACGTATCTGATAAGGGTTTAATATCCAGAATATATAAAGAAACCTTACAACTCTACAACAAAAAGACAAATAACCCAATTTAAAAATGGGCAAGAGACATGGCTAGACACTTTTCCAAAGAGGAAAATACAAATGGTTAAACAGCATATGAAAAGATGCTCAACTTCACAAGCTATTAGGGAGATGCAAATCAAAACCACAATAATATACCATTGCACACCTGCTTGAATGGCCATTAGAAAAAATAAAAAACATCAACAAGAAAACCATAAGTGCTGGAGAGTTTGTGGAGAAATAGGTATACTTATCCACTGTTGGGAATGTACAGCTGCTGTGGAAGGCAGTTTGGCGGTTTCTCAGGAAGCTAAGTGTAGAATAGTCATATGATCTGGCAATCCAGTTACTAGGTATAGACTTGAAAGAACTGAAAATAGGGACACAAATAGACATTTGCACCACCGGTGTTTATAAAGTCATTATTCATGATTGTCAAAAGATGGAAACAGCTCAAATCAACTGAGTGGATAAACAAACTGTGGTGTGTATATATATATGATGGAATATTATGCAGCTGTAAGGTGGAACAAAGTCATGATGTATGCGATAACATGGATAAACCTTGAGGACATTATGTCGTATGAAATAAACCAGAAACAGAAAAGGACAAATTCTGTATGGTCTGACTAATATGAACTAACTATAATAAACACACTTTGAGAGTTAAATTTGAGATGATAAGTTATCAGGAAATAAAGGGATGATAGAGATTGGGCTTTTGATGCTTAAGGAGCACAAGATGTTCAATAAGGTTGATTGTAAAGGTTTGGAAATGGATAGCGCAATACTGTGTGATGGTAGTACAATATTGTAAATATAATGAACAAAGCTGAGTGTGAGTATGGTTGAAAGAGGAAGGCTAGGGTTGTGTACATCAGCAAAAAGAAAACTAGAAATAGTATAACTTGACTGAAACCTAGAGTGGAAATGACAGTGGTTAATTGCATATATAAGAAAAATTTTTCCTGAACTAGAACAAATGTATGTCACTATTACAAGGTGTTAGTAGTAGGGTGGTGTGCCAGTTTGAAGCTATTATGTACCCCAGAAAAGCCATCTTTCAATTTTGATTCAATCTTGTGGGGGCTGTTTCTTTTAATCTGATTCAATATTGTAGGGTGGAAACTTTTAATGAGATTATCTCCACGGAGATGTGGGTCAATGTGGCACACCCAATTTCGGGTATGATCTTTTGTATGATCTTTTGATTAGATAGAGATGTGGCTCTACCCATTTAAAGTGGGTCTTGATTAGTTTACTGGAGTCCTTTAAAAGAGGAAACATTTTGGAGAGAGATCAGAACAGGGCTGACAGAGACAGGGATGTTTGGAGATGCTTGAGACCAGCAGATGCCAGTCATATGCCCTCCCAGCTGGCAGAGGTGTCCAAACCCATTAGCCTTTCTTGAATTAATGTATGTTTTCCTGGATGTCTTAGTTTGGACATTTTCACAGGCTTAGAACGGTAAACTTGTAATGTACTAAATTCCCTTTTTTAAAAGCCATTCCATTTCTGGTACTTTGCATTCCAGACAATTAACAAACTAATACAGGTGGTATATGGGAAAACTACAATTATTGCAAACTAAGCTCTATAGTTAACAGTAGCATTGTAACATTCTTTCATTGCTTGTAACAAAGGCACTGTACCAAAGCTAAATGTCAATAATTGGGGGTTAACAGGGAGGGGTATGGGCTTTTTATTTTTCCCAGAAGAATGTTCTTATATAGACTGTGGAATGCATAACAATGTGATTATACCAGGAGCCACTGATTATACACTTAGGATGGCTTGTATGGTGTGTGAATAAAACTGCTTTTTAAAAAAGAATAGAAACAAGACATTATCTCTCATGATGAATCAGAAATCTAACATATGAACCATTTTCTGTGGGTTATATTTTATATAGATTAATATTTGGGGGCCCTCATTTACAGAGTCTATTACATTTTAGTTGATAGTTATTAGTAAACCCATTATTGAGCAGGTCTGCCACTGTTTATGAATATAATCTTAGCCCTTTTGGCCACAGACAACTACTATTCATTCACTCCAGAGCCTTATTAAAGTCTTTCTTTTCGTTTCTAACTCTAGGGAAAAGGTCCAGGGATAAGGTCCAGCATGGTCTGTTTCTCCCTGTCAGTTTGAGTTCCAAGGACTTACTGAAACCAATAAACTAAAATTTTGGCCATAAAAAAGTATGCAAAATTAAACTGCAATGTTTAAGTATACACATTCGTGTAACAAAACTATATAGAAAATCAAGGAGGTGATTCTCTTAAGTGTCAGGATACTGCTTACATTTAGGGGTGGAGGGAGTGATTTTGATTGGACAGGTTATAGGGAGACTTCAGAAGTGGCTAGAAATGTTCTATATATTGACTTGGATGGTGCTTACAAAGGAATTTTCTTTCTAATAAGTCATTAAGATAAAATTTTGTTTTATTTGGCTTTCTGTACTTGTGCTATAGTTTACAATAAAAATATTTTTAAAAGGGAAAATGAGATTAAATTAAGCACTGGTCAGATGCCATCTGAGGTTTTTAAGCAGCCCCTAATGAGGAGTTGTGCTGGTTTGAAAGGATTACGGACCCTAGAGAAGCTATGTTTTAATCCTTATCCAATCTTGTGGGACTAACTGTTTCTTTTTAATACCTACTCAATAATGTAGGCTGGAATATATTGATTAGATTCTCTCCATGGAGACTGACACACCCAGTTGTAGGTGTTAACTTTTTGATGAGATGGAGATGTGACTCCATCCATTCCATATGGGTTCTGATTGTCTACTGGAATCCTAAAAAGAGGAAGCATTTTGGAAAGAGCCACAATACAGCCAGGAGAAGCACGAGAGCCCATGCAGCCAGAGACTGTGAAGACGAAAAAGGAAAATGCCCCTGGGGGAGCTTCCTGGAGCAAGAAGTCTTGAGAAGGCTAGGAGACATTGCGATGCTTGCCATGTGCCCTTCCAGTTGAGAGAGAAACCCTGAACTTCATGGGCGTTTCTTGAGTGAAGGTAACCTCTTGTTGATGCCTTAATTTGGACATTTTTATAGATTTGCTTTAATTGAGACATTTTTCATGGCCTTAGAACTGTAAACTTGCAACTTAATAAATTCCCCCTTCTAACAGCCATTCCATTTCTGGTTCTAGCAAACTAGAACAGGGACATTTTCTTATTTACCGATGAACTCTTTCAAAGTTCTAGGCAGAGATATTGGAGACATGCACCCCTTATCACAAAAACCAAAAGGGTTTTCTCCAGGGTCAATCTCTGTGGGTACACCTGATCAATGTTTCTCTCTCTTGGCTTGAGCGGCCTCCACCTGAGCCCTTAGGATGCTGAACTCTGAGGACGTTCACTCCACTCGTTCTCATTTCTCCTTTAGGAATCTAAAAGTGGAACATCTTCTGTTTTCTAACAGATATATTATTAAGTTGCAGTCATGCCAATATTCTCATGACCAATGCAATTGTTGCAGGTGAAGGAGAAAAATCCCTGGTCTTACTCCCTTGGTATTACTTGTGTGAATTACCTTATGTAAACACAACTGCCTAAGTCTTTACAGATTCTCCCAGAGAAATTTTAGTAAAGAATGACCAAGACAGAGTCTAGCACACGTGTGGAATATTTTCCAAGGGTCTCCGCACATTCCATCTCTGTTGTTTTTACTCATGGTGAACAGGTGTTCACATTCTCTTTTTGTCGCAGCAAATAAGCTATTACCTGAGACAAAAAAAAAAAAAAAAGAATGAATGGCTCTGAATGTCTAATGGTTTGGGAATAGCACACGGCTAAGTACAAGAGTGACAGCCCCAGGCTGCAAACATCCAGGTTTCAAATTTGGCAGACATAAGACATTTTTTCTACCCCCAAAACTTGGAGAAGACAATTCTTACATTATAAATCACTTACTGGTTTTTGTAATGTTTTTGCCTTGTTGGATTTATTTAATATCCAACTCTATGACTTCATCTTGTACTAGCAAATTACATTATCCCAGATATTTTGTTTCATTTCAGTTTGATATAAATTAAGATAATTTATAAACTAACTCTCATGGCTTCAGTTCAGATATTACATGCCTTTTGGGGTGTGAGATTCTATTGATTAGGGTCTTGTGGGCTTTGTCCATGTCAGAGGTCATAATTGATTCAGTTAGGCTGACTCCCACAGCCCCAGGTCTTTACCACTAACTGGGCAGGGGTTCAAGTTGGCACTGATTCTTTCCTAGAGCAAACCCAGCACTAGAAGTAGTGTTCCAGGCTCCCACACCTAGGCAGGAAAACCAGTGCTTTGTGGTCCCAGGTGTACTCAGGGGAGGTGCTGATGAGTGAAGCAGGTATATTCTGAACAGAGTTGGTTGGAAGAACAGAAATAATCTTGAATCCCGTGCTTGGCTTTCTCTGTACAACCTGGCCAGCTGCTGTACAGGTTGCAGATGGAATGACTAGAAATACTGTAGGCTTGACCACTTTATTGGGACAAAACTTTCCTAGGAAATCCCCTCTATGTGAACAGATAGGATGCTTAGCATGAAAAGAAGTTGTAACTCCATCCTTGCAGAGTAGAAGCTATGGGCAGTTGTTAAAGACTTATGGGAGCCCACCAGAAAAGGGAAAATTGAAAGCCTTTTGGACTTCCAATAGAATGATATTAAATTGTATTTCCAAGTCCTGGTTCAGTTACATTTTCAGTGTCCCTTCCTACTCACTTCTCCTTTTGGTGGCTGGGTTTCTGGGGAGTTAACCCATAACTGCCTCTTATTTGTTCAATAGGATTTTTCATTTTTACTTAAATCTTTGAGTAGAATGGTAAATCAGGGGCCCCGTCTAGATTTAACCACTACATTATGGACAAATCATTACAACGGTGGATGGAAATTTTCATTTTAAAAAATGATACTTTGAGACAGCCCACGGTGGAGAACTAACAAGGCCAGCGTACGGATGGCAGCGAGGGGTCAATCCACGCTGGGCGTTGGATCCGTGGTGGAGGAGTCGGAAGTGGTTGAGGTTTGGGGGAGGAGATCCGCTCACACAGAAGGGGAGAAAGCGTTGAGCCGCCATAACTGCTGCCGCTGCAGCAGTTGCAAGTTCAAAATTGAGACGTAGCTGCCGGCCGGGCTGCAGCTGAGGTTGGTGTCCCTTTGCCCCTTCCCTCTTGCTGCCTTACCCCGGCGGCACAGCCGGCGCTCTCTGGCCTGCCGATCCTTCTCCCTCCCCGCTACACACCCAGGTCTTCAGACCCATGGATCCGGGCGGCATCGGCAGCGACTCAGCCCCCGACTGCTGGGATCAGGTGGACGTGGATGTCCCCCGATCGGGCCTGAGTGGGGGCGGAGTCTCCCCGGCGGTAATTGAGGCTCAGCGTGAGTATCTCAGCTCGGCTTTCAGCCGGCAGCTCAACGTCACCGCCGAACCTTTCGTGCCCTACGTCCCCGGCGCGGAGTTCGTACAGTCTTTTCTGCGGGGCGCGTCGCAGCCGCCGACCCCCACCACCGGCACCGCCGGCTACGACGGAACCCTCGCGGGCGCTGGAGGCCCTCAAGGTAAAAGGCTGGGACGGGGGGCACCTGCGGAACATTCCAAAGAGGAACAGTTAATGGTGTGTCAAGGTTCCACTTCAGCTGTTGCCATGGAACTTTCCGAACCTGTTGTAGAAAATGGAGAGATGGAAGTAGCCTCCGAAGAATCCTGGGAGCTCGAGAAAGTAAGTGAAGCAAAGCCTGGGGGTGGTTCCATGGGAGATGCAGGGTTCCCAGAAGAGAATGTGCAGTTAATGATGGAGGAGAAAGAGGAAATCAGAAAACCTAAGTCTGTGGTCGGGCCCTCGTGTGTTCCTAAAAAAGAGCACGTAAATGTGGTATTCATTGGGCACGTAGATGCTGGCAAGTCAACCATTGGAGGACAAATAATGTTTTTGACTGGAATGGTTGATAAAAGGACACTTGAAAAATATGAAAGAGAAGCTAAAGAAAAAAACAGAGAAACTTGGTATTTGTCCTGGGCCTTAGACACAAATCAGGAAGAACGAGACAAGGGTAAAACAGTAGAAGTGGGTCGTGCCTATTTTGAAACAGAAAAGAAACATTTCACAATTTTAGATGCCCCTGGCCACAAGAGTTTTGTCCCGAATATGATTGGTGGTGCTTCTCAAGCTGATTTGGCTGTACTTGTAATCTCTGCCAGAAAAGGAGAGTTTGAAACTGGATTTGAAAAAGGTGGACAGACAAGAGAACATGCGATGTTGGCAAAAACAGCAGGGGTAAAGCATTTAATAGTGCTTATTAATAAAATGGATGATCCCACAGTAAGTTGGAGCAACGAGAGATATGAAGAATGTAAAGAAAAACTGGTGCCTTTTTTGAAAAAAGTTGGCTTCAGTCCCAAAAAGGACATTCACTTTATGCCCTGCTCAGGACTGACGGGAGCAAATCTTAAAGAACAGTCAGATTTCTGCCCTTGGTACACGGGTTTACCGTTTATTTCATATTTGGATAATTTGCCAAACTTCAACCGATCAATTGATGGACCAATTAGACTGCCAATTGTGGATAAATACAAGGATATGGGCACTGTAGTCCTGGGAAAGCTGGAATCAGGATCCATTTTTAAAGGTCAGCAGCTTGTGATGATGCCAAACAAGCACAATGTGGAAGTTCTCGGAATACTTTCTGATGACACTGAAACTGATTCTGTAACCCCAGGTGAAAACCTCAAAATAAGACTGAAGGGAATTGAAGAAGAAGAGATCCTTCCAGGATTCATACTTTGTGACCCTAATAATCTTTGTCATTCTGGCCGCACGTTTGATGTCCAGATTGTGATTATCGAGCACAAATCCATCATCTGCCCAGGTTATAATGCAGTGCTGCACATTCATACTTGTATTGAGGAAGTTGAGATAACAGCATTAATCTCCTTGGTAGACAAAAAATCAGGAGAGAAAAGTAAGACACGGCCCCGCTTTGTCAAACAAGATCAAGTGTGCATTGCCCGTTTAAGGACAGCTGGAACTATCTGTCTTGAGACATTTAAAGATTTTCCTCAGATGGGTCGTTTTACCTTAAGAGATGAGGGTAAGACTATTGCAGTTGGAAAAGTTCTAAAATTAGTTCCAGAAAAGGACTAAGCGATTTTCTTGATGACCCTGCACAATACTATGAGGAGAATTGAGTAGAAGTTCACCACCATCTCTTATTACTGCCCGTTGCTAGACTTGTCCCCATATTTTGAAATGAGAAACTTTACAGCAAAAATCCATGTTTTGTTAGCTTTCTCTTTTTGAGATCTCAATTATGTTACTTGTCCTCAGATTTCCTCCCCTTATTCTATTCTGCTTTGTCAGACGGAATCAGTAATAGCTTCTTAAGTGAAGTGTATGTAATTCCCTATAATAATGAAAAATTAATATATATTTTTTAATTCTTCATTTTCCTTTAGGAATATTTAGACAACCCTTGTTCCGTGCAGGCTTATCAGAGTTTGTCGTTGTGTGTACATGTTAAAAAGACAACTAACATGTTAATAAAATATTCCATTTGAAACTCTGTGGTATTTAAAATACTTTCGAATAATTTTTTAAGATTTGCATGTAATAATATTAATTACCTTTCTTATCTTTCTCAACTAGTTGAATACATTGTTTTGTTTAGACTTTTAAAAACTGTCCTTCACCCACTATTCTAAACAAGGCATTTACACACAAGTTTGTATTAAAGGAGAAATTTTAATTCTGAAGAAGATTATGTTTTAAGACTCTTCCCAATGAACCTTTGTTTTCTTTGTCTTAGTACAGTCAATAAAGTAGCTATTCTGCTTCCCCCCTTGTGATTAAAAAAGAAAGGCTCAGGCCATTTTATCTGTATTACATAAGGTCCTCTATTACTGTAAGGTAAGGTAGAGCATGGCCAACTTACAAAATATCTGAAGATTCAGACCACGTCTTGACTAGATTCTTATCTGTACTCCATCACCTTAATGTGGTGTGTGAGACACAGGACAATAATAGGAATGACTTTTGAGAAGATAAATTCTTGCAATAGGGCCATAGGTCACTTAATGAAAAATAAGGATTAATGAGGGTCCTGAGCTGGGAAACAAGTAGACCATTCCATCCTTCCACCCTTCCGTGTTTGGGATTGATAGTAAAGGTAGAAGATTCATCTTATGATCAGATCACAAACCCACTCTTGGGGTCAGAGACACTGATGTGTCTCTGAACAACTTCTTTGAGAAAAAAAAACAGTTGTTGTGAATTCTGAAGTGGGTACTTTTATTGCCAGCAGAGCAGTCTTACAACCTGTGTAACAATCAACAGCTGCGAGAACCTCCTTGGTAAGTGGGTAGTGGACCATTGTGAGCACCTGCCTAATGGTGGGCAGGACCGGTATCTCTTAGGGTACAGCAGTTGTTTGCCTTGTTGGCAAGCCTCACACTCACGGGCTGGTTGAGCAGGTGTGGTGGTTGTGCCAGAACACTGGGCCAATCTTTTAGGCAAAGATACTATCCCTTTCACTGTGGTCCCTTTGTTTGTCTACCCATTTTCTTTCAGAATGTCTGACCTGTCAGAGATAGCCACTTGTCCTGCCAGAGCATCACTAGCATGTTTATACTCTAAACTTCAGGGCACCCACTTCAGGTGAAATGAGGATTTTTATTTTTATATGTCAACTACTCTAATCCAGGGCTGTGCCTCATACAGTCTTGGACCCAAACTTTTAGCAATTAGAATATCAGTGGCAAGAGTTTCGTTCTTAGTGTTCCTCCTTTTGGCTCTATACTCTGAACTTCGTACAAATTGCAGAACTAAGTAAGTGCTTGGTGAAAGTTTTATGCAGCTTCTTAATTTTTTTTGACTATTTATGATGCTGCATCAATCTCTGTTTATAATTTTAATAATTTACCAGTAGATTATTGTGGATATCCTCCACTGATAGGCTAAAACCACAGGCGAGAACATAACTCTTAGTGACACCCAATTTGGATAATCTCCAGTCAATAATTGGCTCCTAAATGTCTTTCTCGCTAGCCAGTTGTGTAGCAGTTTGCCTACCAGGAGCTTTGGCCTGTATGAAGAGACGTCAGAAAGCAGAACATAGATCTTTGAGATTAGATTTTAGAACCCAAGTCTTTGCATTTCAGTGGGAAACAGACCATCCAAGTGGGTGGCGATGCCAGACTCTAGGAAAATAGAAACCCATGTTACATTTCTTTCTAACACCCTGGACATCTTCCTTTACAGTTCTTAATGTGGACTGTTTTGCCCCAATACTCCAAATTAGGGTTATTCAAAGCTCATTATTAATTTCCCCAGGGGCTCCAACTGCTTATAAACCCATATTTGGGCCTGTATCCTTTCAGAGGTTCTCTACTACTTCTAAATCAGATAAGTTTAACTTAATTGTCCTCAGAGTTTCATTTCAGATTCCTAGCAGCCAACATAATGTAGAATCTCCCCCAAGTTTGGTTGCATGCTGTAGCTACATTACGAACTTCCTGCTTCAAGTGTTCTCAATAAGTGTCTACCCATTGGCTCTTGGCAGCCTTCCCCCAGGGTTCCTCCTTTGTTCCTCTGGTAATTACTGGACAAATCTGAGGAGATAGAGATGGACTCATTCTGTACTTAACAAAGATCCAAGAAGGAAAGAAGGGAATGTGTGGGTTGGATAGATGCTGTCAGACCACACTGCTCCCCTTGATCTTTTTCTGGTATTTAGGAAAAATTGCCAGAGCTGATAATGCTCATTAAGGTCATTGTTCCTGGGCTCAAAAGACAAATCCTTTCTCAAAATAGATTCTTCTTTCACAATGTCATGCTTCTGGCTCTCTACAATTCAATAATCTGCTCTTTTTAAAGCTTACTTATTAACAATTGCGTCTTTCATTTTGCAGTATAAATATTAAACTCATTTGCTTTCATTCAGATGGGCTGTTCAGTAACAGGGAGATGATTAGTTGCCATTTCCTTGTCATTAAAAGATAAACAGCCCAACAGACAGTTCTGCCAAAATCTGAACATTTGAACATGTTCATATTGATCTTGTGCCTGTTTTCATATTCAGTATGGCTCTCACTATATATTAAGATGGTTGGCATATTTAGAGTTTTCTTAGCTTACAGTTACATGATCTGTTCTCATGGTTGGCCATTGGTGGGGAGCAAAACTTTATTGACGGTCTCTCACAGTATCTATGTAATGGGGAAAATGGACTTGCCTTAGAATTTTGGAGAGTCTTTTTCAAAGCAATCTGTGTGTATGTTTGTTCAACATCACCAAAGTCAACACAGGAAATGGGGAAGAAAAGAAGAAAAGTCCTAGTAAATAAATATATGAGGAAAAAATCTTTCCTTACGTAAGAAAGGATGCAGCTTACAATTTTACATTATAGCATGTAGAATATAGAATATTGGCTTCATTCACAGTTCTGTCTTGCACACAGCTATGCCAGATACTTTTAGAGGAAATTTGTCTAAATTCCACGAAGATTCAATTTTCCCGTACTTACCCCTAATTTTTTAAAAAATTTATTAAGTCAATAGATAAAGGTTCAGACCAAGGACTTTTCAGAAAGACACTTTAATTTCTACTCAGATTATAATTAAGCAATCAGATTTTATATACACAGATAATTTGTGAACGTGTCTCATCCCACTGATGAAGACATTTCTCTCTGACTGCTGAACTACTTCAAAAGCCCAAGCAGGGAGAATTGGAACCTGCCCCCAGTATCAGCATGAGAGGACAAAAAGACATTTGTCCAGTCAGGCTGCTGTACACAATCACATTACTCCATCTCTCACTTGATATGATAAATACCCAATAAATATCCAAATATAGCTCTTATTTCACCCTTGGGTGCTGAGGAAGCGGTCTCTTCTATTCTCTAACAGAGATGTTCATGAATTATCTCCTAAGACTGCTTTTGCTTGCTCTATCAGTCTGTTAGTAATTTTTTGGCACACCAATAAATTCACAGAAGGGAGACACACTGTCACATGGCAAGTGGTCAAGAAAGTTCCCACATGGTTTCTACGGGTTGACTGATCATCTCTAGATTAAAGGTTAATGTTTGGTCTCCACCCTTGTATTTCTTTTTGCACTGTTTTAGCTGATACTCCCATGCCATACATTATTGAGCTTTCTAAACTGCCTTAGCTTCTTTGCCAATTTGGTAGGGTATTAATAGGTGAATTGAAATGTACTGATTTTTAAAAAAATACCCAAAGGCTTAGAACCTGAGGGGTGCTATTATGATAGACCACTCCATCCCTATCTGTGTTCTTCAGAACATGTTTAATCAAAAAGAACCCTTTGGTCTGAAAGGAGGGATGATCCAAAAGCATATATGTAGGAAGGGAGTAAGAGAGGTTGAATGGCAAGAGAGATATCTCAGAAGGTCCTAACCTTAGTGGATGGTGATTTAGGATCGATGAGAAGTGGACTCACAATATCCTGGTGTTGAGTAAAATGTTGTAGTGACACAAAAAAGAACACAATTCAAGAGAAATGTTTGCCTCCATGGATGACAGACTATTCAAGGCCTGGAGAGGAATTGTAAGGCATGTAGAGGTCGTATTGATTTCCTGGCAGAGCCGTGTCCACCGTTGGTCAGGGGATGGAACACATATATGATTCATTTTGTAAGAGAAAGAAGTCAGTCCTGCTGGCAATAGACGTGTGACAGCCAGCTCTGAAAATGGTTAAGATTGCTGAGCCTCACAGCCCCGCTCCCCAGGTAGGAACATTAGGCCCCACGCTATCCTACCAATGCTTGAATGAGTTAGAGAGATACAAGATATCACATGTTACCTGAGTGTGCAGACTAGTAATAACTGCAATAGGAGGAAAGATCTCCTCTGGGCCACTCCGGGGCCCTACCTCTGCCATCATTTCCCACCATCAGATTAGTGGCCAGAATCAAAATATATTCCTTTCCTGACATGGAATATGCCTAGCACTGTGCTGAGCAGTGGTCTTCTTTCCCTTCCCCGGCTCTTGTTTCCCATGTAATCTTGATATTCCAGAGAGGTAGCTATGCCTGTGGCAGGTGGGATAAGCGATAACTGTGGCATCCACCAATCAGAACGCCAAGCAAGCTATCTTGCCCCTTTTCTATGATCCTCTTTTCACTCATACATAACATGGGGATAATGACAGTTAAATGCTCCGTGGGACTGTTTTGTGGCCTGTAGAAAACAGCAGGTACAAAACATGCCTGGGCCATAGTACCTGATTCAATCCTTTTGAGTTTATTCCCATCATCCTAGATTCAATCCTTGTCCCTGACTGAGACTTTGACTCTAAGAGCTTTGCTTGTCCTTTCCAGTCCCAAGAGGGCATTCAGGATTTCTCCAATCCAATCATGGCTATCCTGGTCCCCTTTCTCAGGCACTGGGTTTCCTAGCAGCCTCCCCTGAACTCGGCTTGGCCATGTGAATGAGATGTACAGGGAATGTGTTGGGGCCTCTTGTGGAAGAT
Organism: Tamandua tetradactyla; assembly: GCF_023851605.1. NCBI lineage: Eukaryota > Metazoa > Chordata > Mammalia > Pilosa > Myrmecophagidae > Tamandua > Tamandua tetradactyla. The sequence continues at coordinate 118,213,877 of NC_135353.1, forward strand.
GTAATATTTCTTTCTTTTTTTGTATGCTGTATGGCAGGGGTCATATTTCATTCTTTTTCCATGTGAGTACCCTGTTATTGCAGCACCATTTGTTGAATTTTTGTTTGTTTGTTTTTGGGGTAAGTGTATGGGCCAGGAATTGAACCCGGGTCTCCTGCATGGCAGGCGAGAATTCTACCATTGAACTACCCTTGCACCCCCTAAGATGATTTCTTAATAAAAGGACAGTTGTGAAGGAATATGATGGTGGTACTTGGAATATGATAGAGATGCCTGGATCTATCACAACCATGTTGTAATAAATGTGAGGACATGATGTCAACCTGCTGAAAATAGTTGAGCAGGAGAAAACTGTGGAATCTTTGAGCAGCCGTATCAGTTCAAGCCTACTTCCAGATGCCTTATTATGAGAAAAAAATGTTGGGCCCTATTTGATGATATCAGCGGCTCTACCTTTTAGTTGCATATTAAACTCATTTGAAGGTAGCTTTAGAAATACACATGCACAGGCCCAATACCCAGAAATTCTAATCCCATTAATCTACGTTGTGATACTGGGCATTTAAAAAATCTTTCTGTTGAAATACTGTAAAAAAGATACATGAGAAGATATAATATTATAAAGAAATACATTGAGCTCACATCCAGATTCAACAATTATTAACTCTTGTTTAATCTTATTTCACCTATACCTCCACCTACTTCTCTCCACCTACAGGGCATTTTGAAGCAAATTCTAAACATCATATCACTTAATGAAAGATTTTTTTCCGTTTATATATCTATAAGATATGGACACTTTAAAAATATAAACACAATAATATTATCAAATGTAAGAAATAATTAGATTTCACAAATGTCTTCAAATATTCATTCCTAGATGAAATTTTGATTATCTCATAAATATTTAGATTTTAAAATTTTATTTTCAACTCAGGATTTAATTTAGCCTCATGCATTATAATTTGTTAATATACCTATTGTCTCTTTCAGTCTTTAGGTTGCCCCTTCCTCTCAATTTTGTTTTTTCTTGTAATTTATTTGTTGAAAAAAATTAGGTCCTTTGTTCTATTAAGTTTCATGCAGTCTGGCGTTTAGTAATTTACTCCCTTTGTTATTGTTTAATATGTTCCTCTGCCCTCTGTCTTGTAATTTGTTTGTTCAAGATAAAGACTTCAACAGATTTAAGTTTGCTTCCCCACTTCCTCTTTTTTTTTTTTTTAGCAAGGATACTTCACAGGTAGTGCTACATACTTCCATCAGGAGACACATAGTGTCTGGTTGTTTCCTTTTTTGTGAGGAAGACATTGATGATTATTGCCTAAGTTCAATATTTTATCATATATGGTTGAATGGACATATTGTATCTATCCTTCATTTGTTAGCTGAAACAATTCTCTAAAGAGAACCTTCCCTTTGTTAACAAATAGGCAACACAGTATATAGTTCACATTCAAATGTAAGGATAATTATCTCTTCCCTTTATTTCCCTTTATTTACTGGTTTTCAGAAAAAATGAGTTTATTCCCTAGAATTTTTTTTTTTTTTAAACATGGGCAGGCACTGGGAATTGAACCCAAGTCTCCGACATGGCAGGTGAGAACTCTGCCTGCTAAGCCCGTGGCCCGCCCTCCCTAGCACTTTTTTTTTTCCCTAGCACTTTTAATTGTGACCGTGAAGAATACTTTAGAATGTTTGTGAACATAATACTTAAACACATTTGATATGTTTAAATCCATTTAATTATTCTTACTGATCTCAAAATGTCCCATTGTTAAGATTTGCTTCCTTATTTAATGGTACATCAAGGTATTCAAAGCTCGGCTTACACAATTCCCTAAATCAACTAATTCATCGTGGAATTTTGATATTTTTTGCATGTGTGGAAAATGATTTTTCAGAGAGTAAAATTATGGTACCTGGGATTCATCGTGTTCTTTTGTCCTTTGTAGAGGATAGAGCTAAGAAATATGTATTTTTAAAAAGCAAAATGCATCATGAGTTCATACTGATACTTCCCATTCAAATTCAGAGCGTCAGAGTATGTACTTTACTGCATTGATCTTTGATCAGTATATCCTTTCTCAGAAACCTTAAATCTTGGCTCCCAATGACATTAACAAAACTAATTAGTGTTATTCCACAATTCACTCCCAATATGCAGACACTACCATTAAAAATGCTAGTTCTAAAAACAGTTTAAAACTTTTGCGTGGTTCTTTTGGTTCTCAGAGTATACCCCACTAAGAATGTATAGAACAAAAAGCTATGTTTAAAAGTCATTTGAAATAGTTTCCCTCTGAGGTGATGCCTAAATGGATGCACAATAAGACCCATTAGATGAATTTTTATTTTATTTGATAGGAATTTTTGTCTGAATTAATTGTTTTTTTTAATGTGAAATATTTACATGGTACCAAAGTCAAACCTACAAAACAAATTTTGTCCCTTCCCTCTCCCATATATATATATATGTATATTCAGACCCGCATTTTTCATAGTGATAATGTACTATAGAGTTTTCCCACTCTTGACTTTTTCACTTATCATTATATCCTGGAGAGTGTTTCAAATCAATATATAGAAATAGTCATCATTCTTTTTTATATTCACGTAGTACTCACATAGCATTTTATTTTTCAAATCTTCTATTCATGAATATTTAGTTATTCAAGTTTTTGCTATTATATATATTGCAATCAATAATATTTTCATATTTTTCAAGTGTTTCTTTTATGTATTTTTAGAAATAAAATTTATGGCAGAAAAGGTATATGCTAAATATTGCCAAATTCTCTTCCATAAGAATTTTACTATTTTACGGGAACTTTGTCCTTCCATAAGAATTTTATCATTTTGCAGGAAGTTTGTCTTTTTTAAAAGCTTCCCAGGTGTCTTTTTTAAAAGCTTAACCTTCTGCAAAGGTTGAGAACTATTGGTTTAAGCAGGTTTTTTTTAGCTGTTTTCTTGTTTTGTTTTGTACTGGAATTAAATGCATAGCAAACTAAAGCAAAATTCATAATTGGAATTTCCCTACTACATCCAATACTAGGAAAGATCAGACACTGCTGTATTCATCTCTTCATAAACAGTGGTAGCACAGGGGTTAGGAAAAAAGGTACTTATTCAATGTAGATTGACTATTGAATGAGGTAGTGAAGTGTAGTGACACCAATTTAATTGATTTCTTATAAAAATACATAACTGTGTCTGCCCTTCCATCAGATGTTTTATTCTTGAAGGCATAGAGTGGGTCTTATTCATACATAAGTATAACAAACATTTATTTAGAGTGTACCATATGGAGGCAGTATTCTAAGTGCCCTTGAGGAGTTTACATTTTAGTGGGGGAAAGGTATTAAAGAAAGTAAAAATTGAATATGAACAGGATAGTACTAAGTGCTAAGAAAAAAATTAAAGCAGTGTAACCATAAGAAGGCTGATAGGGAATTCTAGCCGTGGTTAGACCTGTCTGTGCCTTTTAAGCAGAAACATGAATTAAATGAGATGGCTTGGCATAGAGGGCATCTTTGAATATTTCTTGAATGAAGGAGTGAATGTGATCCTTAAGAGAATATCATGTCTCTGGCTATGCACGAGTTCCCAGATCAGAACACCCCTCCCTACTACTGTGTACTAAGCTTTTCCCTTTCTGTCCCACTGAGATGGCTTCTGGGACAAACTGGATCTCAGGATCCTCAGGCAAGTACACAGACCTTGGTCTGCCTTCTCTGTAAATTGACACTAGTTCCTGCGGGTACAACATTGGGGGCATGAGGTGTAGTGCAGGATGCTGGCTGTGACTCTGCTGGCAGTAAGATTTTCTCAAGGGCCCCTTGCTACTACATAGAGCCAGCTGTGGAGGGGCTCAGGACCCAAGGCAGACCTGGCAAGCACATGGTTGGAGCAAGTGCATAGTCCTTCGGAGGACACGTCTTTCCAGAAAGCAGGGTAGATAAGACTATTTAAAAGAGCCCAGGGCCAGCCTAGGGAAACCTGTGTGTCCTTGATAAAAGTGAGAATACAAAAGGGCTTCAGATTCTGCATGTATAAATTGGGAAAGTGACCTTCACCCTTCCAAGGTCTACTTCAGACTTGAACTGTAAGTTTTGTTACTGGTGTGAAAAGAGTCTGTTCTCCTTGAAATGTTGGCATAAACCCAAAAGGCCAAGGATAGTATAATAGCCACCGAGTCATCCATATCCTAGAGCAAGGTGCTAGGTCACTTCTGCAGATGCAGACAGATTCTCTACCCAGCTATGCCAGCTGCGACCCATCTCCTCAGCTCCAGGCTATATGAGTTAAGTTAAGGTGATGTGGGAGGAGCCTCTAGGGATGATTCTTTGGAATAAAGCTAGGAGGGGCATTGCCCCTCCTCTCCCTGTAGAAGTGACATGGTTTCTAAGTGAACTTCCCTGAGAGAGCTTAATAAATGCACTCCAAAGTTTGAGGAACACAAAGCAGATGTGGATTCGGATGCATTTCTGAGAAGTGTGAGGGGAAAGGCTTTGCCTACTGCTGCCCCTGTCTAACAGTAGAGTGAGGAGAAAAGCCTAATTTGTGAAGTGCTGCCCTTCCAGAGTTCGATGCAATAGGAGATGCCTGTTTGCTCCTCATGAGTCAGACCGTGGACTTTTCAGAAGGGAGTTAAATGGGGCTATCCTTGAGAGGGACTTTGAACAAGAGGACTGCTTGGAGGAGAGAGCTGCTGATCCCAATAGAGATACCCTGATCACATATGAGTATAGAAATAAAGAACATTTTTGTTTCTGTGAATCAGAATTGAAAGCACTGGGGAGACCAGATAATAGCAAGCGCCTGACATTTTTAATTATGCTGTTAGTCTGCGCAAGACTATAAAAGGTCAGGGGTAGAGGGGGCACTAAAAATTTGAATGTATTCCCCGCTGAGATTGCTTCCCAAGTGACTTTTGGTTCTTGCTACACTTTAAAGAAGGCAAAACCGGAAATCATAGCTGATGCATTATGGATGGTGTTTATGAAAAAATAACTGCTTAGAAGTCTAATAACAAGCTTCATGTTTTAAAAAGCCTTTATTTCTACACGAAAATATGGGTGAATAAATGTGTAGTGACAATAATAATGGACTCATTCCATTGTTATGCAAAGCAGGCCCCTAAGAAGTTTACCTAACCTGCAAAAGGAAAGCAGAAGTTTTTGAGAAAGAAATGATGGAGGGCGGGCCGCGGTGGCTCAGCGGGCAAGAGTGCTTGCCTGCCGTGCCGGAGGACCCCGGTTCGATTCCCGGCCCCAGCCCATGTAAAAAAACAAACAAACAAACAAAATATAATAAAACAAGAAAATGTTTAAAAAAATGTTTCCCTTTCTTCCTCCTTTCCTTCCTTCCATCCTTCCTTCCTTCTCTGTCTTTCCTTCCTTTCCTCCCTCTCTCTTAAAAAAAAAAAAAAAAAAGAAATGATGGATAATCTCCTTGTGTCATATCTTTGTGATTTGGGGCTAGTAGGTTTTATTGGTTACTCTAGAATTGCTCTTACCAATGCATTTTGATTAGGAGGAGCAACAAGTACCCTCGAAGAAGCTGCCTTGAGGGAAGTAAGAATTTAGTGACCTGGCCCAGCATAGTTTTGTGACTGTTGCTAGAAGTTCCGCCTTACTGCTACTAATTGCTTAGAGAACACTATCCCAGGTTTAAAAAGGATAATGGAGTTTTGACGTAGGAGATATTCGCCTTAGCTTGGTAAGGAAACCAGTACCAAGTATTTAAAGCATTGGTATTCCTGCTACCTTGGCACTTTTAAGGAGGGGCATTTTCCTGATGGGCACAAGCTTTCCCAAGTAGCTTCAAGAGCAATGAATGTAAGGGATTGAGAAAAACCCTAGAATGAGCTGAGACTCAGCATCAAGGGATTAAGAAAATCTTCTCAACCAAACGGGGGAAGAGTGAAATGAGACAAAGTGTCAATGGCTGAGAGATTCCAAACAGAGTCGAGAGGTTATCCTGGAGGTTATTCTTACGCATTAAGTAGAAATCACCTTGTTAGTCAAGATGTAATGGAGAGGCTGGAGGGAACTGCCTGAAAATGTAGAGCTGTGTTCCAGTAGCCATGTTTCTTGAAGATGCTTGTATAATGATATAGCTTTCACAATGTGACTGTGTGATTGTGAAAACCTTGTGTCTGATGCTCCTTTTATTCTACCTTGTCAACAGATGAGTAGAACATATGGAATAAAAATAAATAATAGGGGGAACAGATGTTAAATTTAGTTTGAAATGCTAGTGATCAATGAAAGGGAGGGGTAAAGGGTATGGTATGTATAATTTTTTTTCTGTTTTCGTTTTATTTCTTTTTCTGAATAGATGCAAATGTTCCAAGAAATGATCATGATGATAAATATGCAACTGTATGCTGATATTGTGAATTACTGATCATATATGTAGAATGGAATGATCAAAATAGGAATGTTTGCGTTTATTTGGTGTTTTTTTGGTATTTAAAAAAATAAAATAAAATAAAAATTACATATATATATATAAAAGAGCAATGGATGTGGTTGATATGCACTGGAAAGGCAAAAATAGGACAAATGCCATATGCTGGTTGCACTGCTATTGAAGGTTTGTATTTTTTTAGTGGTTAGTTTCATGATGATATCATTTATTCTTCTCTTAGTCCCCCTTCACCTTACTTAACATTCTATTAGTTGACATGTCAGCTTTAAATTATATCCTTTTACTTCTACTTATTATCTATGCAACAATTGATTAACTCATTTTAATCTCCTATTCCTTACTATTTTTCTCCTCTTTAATGTTTCTTTCTCAGAATTTGTAATATTTTCATGATGTTCTTCCACCAATTCCCACCTTTGTTTTAGTCTTTATAAATGCTAAAATTGTGGCATTCCTGATGAAGATCAAGCAATTATGAATATGTGTGCACCAAAAAACACATATATGCTTTCATACAGCAGTATAGGAGATGCAAGGAGGAATATAGAAAAACATGCCAACAACAGACTTTAACACAAGTGCTCAAGACAGGTAAAATGAACAAAAAATAAGCAAGCTATGGAAGACCTATTCCATATAATCAATAAGGTACATCATCTGGATATATAAAAAACTTTACAACTTTGTAACAGAAAAATGTCTTCTCAAGCACACAAGGAAAATTCATGAACTTTTATCATATGCCAAGCCACAAAGAATGTATCATCAAATTTAATAAAGTAAAAATAATACCAGCATTCTCTGATCATAATGCAAGAAATTAATTTTTAAAATAGAAGTCCTTTCATCTGGGAATTTTAAAAGTTCTTCAATTAAAAAGGAAATATAAAGCAAAATTGCAGCATTCTAAAAGAAACAATGATTATAGTAACCTATATCTCATAATATATGGGATATATCTGAGCAGTAATTAATGGAAAATTAACAATCTTAAATACTTATATTAACACAATTTAAAAATGAAGTTAGTCAATTAAAGTTTGAACACCTAAAGTTAAGTAAAGGACAACAAAAAAAAAAACACAAAGAAGTAAGGACAAAATAAAAAGAAACAAACAGAAAAGAAACAGAAAATCAGTGGAACTAAATCAATAAAAACGCTGTTTTCTTAAAGTGTCAATAAAGAACCAAACATTGGGTAGTCTAATCATGAACTAGAGAGCAAAAAACAGATATGCAAAATAGGAAATGAAAATGAGGAAATAACCATTAAACCAGAGAAAAATTTACACTATAAAAGATTACTTTGCACAATAAATATATTGAAAACATTAATGAAATATTTTATTTTTAGGAAAATAATTTGTCAAAGTTGATTCCAAAAGAGATGAAAAATTTTGAGACCTATTTCTATAGAAGAAATAGGGAGATTTATCAAAGACCTTCCTCACAGAAAAGCACCAGGTCTTCATATTTTCACAGGTGAATTTTACCAAAACAGAAACGTTAATCAGAGTTCTACATAAATTGTTATTCTCAATGCTGCACAAAATATCCCAGAGCGTAGAAAATAGAAAAAAACTCAGAATTTTTTTGAAACAAGTATAACATTGATACCAAACCTGATAAAGACAGTATAATAAAAGATTACAGACCAATTTTAATTATGAATATTGATGCAAACCAACTAAAGTAAATATCAATGAAGAGAATCTAACACTACATTAAGGAAATAATGTGCCATGAACAGGCAGGATTTATTCCAAGCAAACACGTATGGTTCAATATTCAGAAATTTATTAATTCATTTAATGGTAAGTGTAAGGAGAAAAATATGAAAATCTTCAGAAATCCTGAAAAGGCATTCAATGAAATTCAACACTCATTCCTTTCCAAAAAATTCCAACAAAACAAAACAAATCAATAAAATAGGAAATGATGGGCACTTCCTTAGCATGATAAAATATATATGGGGAAACACAAGAGACATTCCTGCTAAGGTCAAGAACAAGGAAAAAGTTGTCCACTTCCTCAACTATTCAACCTTGTAGTGGGCCTATTAGCTAATATAATTAGAAAACAAACAAAACAAAGCATCCATGAGAAAGCAAAGTCATAAGAATTGTAAAATAATTGAAACTCTATTTGCAGATTATATTCTATTATACTAGGACAATTTAACATTTTAATGATAAATCTCGTAGGAGCAATAAAAGACTTGAATTAGGAGGATATAAATTGATGCACAAAATTTAAATAGACTTTGCGTATAAAAATGATAGCCAGAAACAAGATCTAATGGAAAAGAAAAATCTCATTTATTATAGCAACAAATAAGATAACATTACATGGAATAAATTTAACAAGAAATGTGGAAAGACTATATGAGATAAACTCAAAGGACACCCAAATAAAAATTTAGGAAAAACATCCTTTGTCCATGTATGGAAAGGCTCAACATCATTAAGAAGTCAGTTAATTTACAAATTTAATGCAATTTTAATAAATATATACCAGCAAGGTTTGTTTTTCTTAGAGGAAGTAAAAGTTGAGTCTAAATTTCCTCTGGAATAAGAAGCATTCAAAATAGCTACAACAAAGTGAAAAAAAAAAAAAGAAAAAAGCAATGAGGGGAGACTAGCCCAACCAGGAATAAAATAAACAAAATAAAGCCTCTATAAGTAAAACCATGTGGTACAGGCACTTGAATGAACAGACTAGTGTAACAGAATAGAGAGATTTGAAATTCACGCAAAATACATATGGAAACTTGATATATGAAAAAGAAGACATTATATAGATTGGGGAAAAGATAAACATTTTAATAAATGTCTTAAACATCTGGATAGTAATTTTTGTTAACAGGTAATTTAGATTCATAATTCATATCATAAAAAGAATAATCTTGAAATGTTTCTGAGAACACTAAGTAAAAAAAGCAGCAACTACTAGGAGGGAATACAGGTAGAATAGGTAATAACCTGGGACTGTGCAAAGGATTTATAACTCGTAATCAAAATCCAGATAACATCAAAGAAAATTTGATAAATGGAATACCTACAAATAAAGAAGAGGAAACATTTTTGACTGGCAAAAAGAAAGAAAGAAAGATGAGCAAATAAAAATGAAATGAAAAACTTGGAGAAAATATTTTCAACATGTGTAAAAGGTAAAGCGCTATTATCCCAAATAAATATAAAGCACTCTTTAAAGTCGCATAAGAAGAAAAAAAACTGGAACTCAATCACACAAATTGACAAAAGACCTGAAAAATAGTTCATGGAGACCTACAAATGGTTTTCAATCATTTGCAAAGATGATCAAATACACTCATAGTAGCAGAAATGTAAATTAAAAATAAACATTGAAATATAATTTCTCACCTATCAGGTTGTCTGTTCTCTGTTATTATCTATAATGATTCATGCACAATGAAAACATGCAGTTGTTATTTTATGTTCATTACACATTGAATAGGGCAATTTAATAGTTATCAAGTTACCTATAAAGCACAAGGATTAGAGCTTGGTAGTTAGAAAAGTACTCAATATATACTAATTATACTCATTCCAGGTTTCCCAGTCAAGAAAAGTATATGACCAGGGTGCTCCTCCAACATGTTAGGAAACAGTTGTTGTGCTCCATGCAGTTCATCCCCGTTATACAGAATCTCCACCTGCGCAACCACTTGCTGAAAATAATAACAATTTTAAAAGTGACCAACGCTTAACTATGGGTCTTAATAACTTCTAGGGTATGAGCATCTTCAGGAAAATAGTTCAGTTAGCTTTTTCATACTTTCATACTGAAGTGAGAAATGAAAGGTTGCTGGCAGCAGAGTAAAAGCTGCTTTTGGTGTGTCAGGCCTGAAGCAATAAGACTGGGTCAAGTGTCTGAGTTTCTATGGCAACCACACGATCAGGATGCATCATCTCCCATAGCAACTGCATTGAGAAGGCCTAGTGTCTAAGTGGAGGCTTTCACTGTCTTGCTTTGTTTGAATCCAAATTGACATCTACACCCTAGGGTGCTAGCTGCAAGAATACATGGATAATATGAAGAAACATAGAGGATAGAGTTATAGATCACTTCAGCAGTTAGTACATTTATAACCTGCCACTACTCACCAAGGCTACAAAAATTTTGGGGAAATGCACTCAGCAAGAAATAAACAGCATGATAATCAAGTGCCACAGTTACTCACCCAGAAAAAGCCTAAATCGTGGAATTCAAAGGGGGAAAACAGTATCTCTATATGTTAACATGACAGTAAACCAATTCCTCCATCTATTTTAAGAATTCCCAAGTAAATATGACTCTTTCAGGGTAGTGGGATAAATTCAAGGATTTGTCCAATCCCCCTATGTTTAATCCAACCCTTCTTAAGTGGCAGTCAAGTAACCATGAATGAATATGTTTCACATTATCCTAACGATCTTTTGTCAACCTCATTTCACAAGAACACCAGAGAGCTCATTGTTAGCCCCATGTTAGAAATCAGAAAATAGAAGTTTGGGGAAAAGGAGGCTAGTCATCAAAGAGTCCTCAACATCCACACCCGTTGCTGGAAAAAAACTTGAATTTAAGAAGCAGTGTAAAGACTCTCAGTCATTTACAGACAAACTGCTTCCATAGGAGTGCTGCTAGGGATGAGTTGGGTTAGGAAGAAAGGAAATTTGAATTATGCATGGTTTGGGGAAGTAGAGAAACAGCAGATGTTCGTGCAGACCATCACAGAGCACACAGCTTGAGGAGGAAGTAATAGTAATGTGAGGAAATGAATATTCTTTCCATACTGTTTGTTTTATTTGTTTACTTTTTTAGTTACAGAACAGATTTTAAAGTTTGGTATGGGTTACAGTTCCATGATTTTTCACTTTTTCTTCTAGCTGCTCCAATACACTGGAGACCAAAGTAAATATCAATATAATGATTCAGCAGTCATACTCAGTTGTTAAATCCTATTTTCTCTGTTATACTTCTTTTTTAAATGAAAAATAGCATATATACAAAAAAGCAATACATTTCAAAGTACATTGCAACAATTGGTTGTAGAACAAATTTCTGAGTTTAGGTTATTACTTCTAGCTGCTCTAAGGTATACTGGGAGACCAAAAGAAATATCAATTTAATAATTCAGCAATCATACTCATTTGTTAAACCTGACCTTCTCTGATAACTCCACCATCATCTTAATATTTCTCCCATTCTTTAGGGGTATTTAGGCTATGCCCATTCTAATGTTTTCATGTTGGAAGGGGCTGTCGATAATATGGGATGGGGGATGTTTTGGAGAGGCTGGCCCTCTGCATTTCATAACTTATCTGATCCAGGGACCCTTCTGGAGATTGTAGGTTTCTGAAAAGTTACCCTAGTGCATGGAAGCTTTGTAGAATCTTATATAATGCCATAGGTATTCTTTAGGATTGGCAGGAGTGGTTTTGGTTGAGGTTTGGCAAGTTATGATAGTAGCAATGTCTAACTGAAGCTTGCATTAAAAGTGACTTCCAGGGTAGATGCTTGACTCTGAACTCTCTCAGCCACCGATACCTTGTTTGTTACACTTCTCTCCCCTCATTTGGTCAAGATGGCATTTTTGATCCCATGATGCCAGGAACAGGCTCATTCCTGGGAGTCATCTCCCATGCCACCAGGGAGAATTTCACCCCTGGATGTCATGTCCCATGTAGGGAAGAGGGCAATGGTTTTACTTACAGAGTTAGGCTTAGAGAGAGAGGCCACATCTGAGCAACAAAAGAGGTCCTCTGGAGGTGATTCTTAGGCACACCTATAGGTAGGATAAGCTTCTCTGCTACATACATAAGCTTCACAAGAGTAAGCCTCAAGATCAAGGGCTTGGCCTTTAGATTTGGGTGTCCCTAATGTTTGACACAGTATCAGGGGTTTCCCCGGCGATAAAGTTTAATAGTTCCATATCTTTTCTTCCACCCCTCAAGGGACTTTGCCAATACTTTTTGATTATCTGCTTAATATACTGCAGGATGTATCCAGGCGTTACATTGTGCTATACGGGATTAAAAGCCCTCATTCTTATTCTGGACTCCCTGTGTTTGGATTGTTTAATGATATATCCAGACAGGTTGAATTAGACTATGTGCTACAGAAAACTTAGGTTCAGGACAAAATAAAGTTTTCTTCCTTTGGTCTCAATGAGTAGGTAAAGTTCGAAAATACAGGCAATATCTTCCTTACCCCTGTATACTGAATTACCTTAATTCTCGACCTGGTCGGCTTCATTCTTATCTCTAAATACCAGGTAATACATATATAAAACAACATCTCAAAATCCAGAAATAACAATTACCGCTCCAGACTAAATGGGACTGCTATAAGAGCTTACCATCTCGGCCCCAGTTTTCCTATAAGTATTTTTAAAATAAGATCATATAATATTTGATCTTTTGTTTCTGGATTAATTTGCCTCACCAAATATTCCACGGGTTCATTCACATCGTTGCATGCCTCACAGCTTTGTTCCTTTTTGTAACAGCACAGTGTTCAATCATATGGATACACCATCGTTCACCAATCTACTTCTCAGTCAGTGCAGCCTTCAGCCGCCTCCATCTACGGGGCCTCGTGGATAACATCCAAAGTCAACAGTCCTTCAACACTCTCAGTTTTAGATAATTTCTTTGTTCCTAAGAGAAAGATAACCAATAAACACACCTTCACCAAATACAAAATCCAAACCTACCCCTAAATCTTGTCCTTTCCCCCAATATGTACCCCTGGTAACAGTACTGCAGATGTTTATCTGTTAAACATTCCCTCTATACCCTGAAATTATACACTCTTTGTACAAGATTCATATCTTTGCAATAGTTCATGCAATAATTTATTTATATTTGTAGCATTAATTGGTGAAGCGCATGAGTCTACACAACACCTTTCAATCATGTTCACCTTCAATAAGGTAATATTACTTACAGACCCACCAGTGAACCAACTTCACTTCTACCTATTCCCTTACAATTAACCCATCATTAGCTAAGAATTCACCCATTTCAAGTTTCTGTGTATTTCTAGGTTCCCTAGATTCTATATTATAAGTATCTGATTTTACCTTTACCATGGTCAGAAAAGTGGAGTCATAAAGTATCTATCCTTTTGTGTCTGGCTAACTTCACACAGCATTATGTCCTCAAGTCTCATCCACCTTGTCATGTGCTTCAGGACATCATTTCATCTTACTGCTGCATAATATTCAATCATATGTATATACCACATTTTTAAAATCTACTCTGTTGATGGGCACTTGGATTGTTTCCATCTTTTGGCGATTGTGAATAATCCTACTGTGAACATCGATGTGCAGATCTGTTTGTGTCACTTCTTCCAGCTCTTCTTGGTATATACCAAGTAGTGCTATTGCCAGGTCATAGGGCAACTCGATATTTAGTTTTCTGAAGAACCACCAGATTGTCTGCCATAGCAGCTGTACAATTATACATTCCCACCAGCAGTGCATACGTGTCCCAATTTCTCCACATCTTCTCCAACATTTGTAGTTTTCTTTTTTTTGGATAGGAAAAGTAAACACTAATATTATGCTCTAGAGAAACTAACACACATTTAGAGAAAACCAAAAGGTCAAGCTTCGTAATGACCAAATTTATAACTTGTAGCTGGAATATTTTGCCACATTTTGGCATTATGCCATAACTTACAGTATACAACTATCGGAGGGCTCTAAGATCTTGGCTTAAAAGACTAACTCCTTGTATCATGCCAGAAGGGGTAGAAAACCAAATTATTTCCTCCCCACAAATGCCTGAACTTTGTACTGTAAATTAAATCAAAGTGAGAGGTATAAAGCAAGGTTATATTGCAAATCTCTTATCACTTTTGCATTATTTTCCTTTGTGACATAGACAAGTATATTTTTCTTTTTGGAGTAGGATACTGCTTAATTTGGCAAACTTAAAAGGTTTTAAAAATCAACTTTTTGAATAAAAAGAAAGTGTAGAACTTCACGGTTATTAATTTTACTACCAAAATATCTAAGGGACTCAATCTATGTTAATAATTATAGTCCTTTCAAATATCATTTGAAAAATACTTTATGGGCACTGGACAAAGACTATACTATATCCAAACAGAATACTTCTGACCTAGGTTTTGAAGTTTTTCACTCTGTTACCTGTTTTTTCAACCTGCTACTTACTCTCAAGCTTTCTTCATTTACTAAGCACAAATTATGAGATTTTTTTTACATTGGACCTTCTCCTACAAGGCTCTATCAGATAATTGTTAAACATGCATTTACAGTCTTTTAACACCAACATCTTAAACTGAGACTAATGCCTAGAGCCATATTTCTCCTCAAAAGTTTTTCACTAAAGATTTATCATTCTGAGGAATTAACCTAACACTACCTGAAAAAAGAACTGAGTTACAGATATTTCCCTGAATCTTAAAATCCCAAACTGGAATTCTAATGATTTTTTAAAAACATTTTTACTTAAGAAAAGGCAACTTCACTTGTTACATCAAAACTATTAACATAGAAGTGACAGCAATGAAGGGACCTACTCGTAATTCAAAGACCGAGATTTACCATGGCAGAGTCTAAAAAATAGGCAAAGGAGATGAGATTCTAAATATCACTATCATAAAAATAATTGCTTTCTATCTTTCTCTTTCTTCTGCTGCATGAGGAACCAAAGGACTCAAATAGAGGATTGTTCTGCGGCACCAACCATGAAAACTTTAAGAACAGATAGGTATATATTCCCTGTTACTCTTTCAGGGCATTATTTTATACATGTTTTTTTAAAAAACTTCAAAAAAATAAAGAGTTATTTAGCTTTGTGAATATTTTGCAATAAATTTTCTTGAATTTCTATGACAAACTCATCAAGCAATTCAAGTTTTCAAATAGAGCTGTCACTCAAAAAGTTTAATAGCAGCCATTTTTATAGGTGTGAAGTGGAATCTCGTAATCGTGATCTGCATTTTCCTTATAGCCAATGAAAATGAGCATCTCTTCATGTGTTTTTGAGCCACTTGTATTTGCTCTTCAGAAAAATGTCTATTCATACTTTAGCCCATTTTATAATTGGGTTCTTTGTTCTTGTGTTGTTGAGTTGTATGATTTATTTATGTATACAGTACAGCAAACCTTTATTAGCTATGTGATTTCCAAAGATTTTCTCCCATTGAATTGGCTGCATTTTCACCTTTTTGGCAAAGTCTTTTTTGGCACAAAGGCATTTGATTTTGAGGAGTTCCCATTTATCTATTTTTGCTTTTGCTACTTGTGCTTTGGGTGTAAAGTTTACGAAGCTACCTCCTATTATTAGGTCTACATTTTCTTCTAGGAGCTTTAAGGTATTGGTTCTTTTGTTTAGGTGTTTGATCCAATTTGAGTTAATTTTTGTATAGGGTGTAAGGCAGGGGTCCTCTTTCATTCTTCTGGCTCTTGATATCCAGTTCTCCTATGCCCAATTAATCAAAAGACTATATTATCCCAGTTCAGAGGATTTTGGGGGCCTTGTCAAAAATCAGTTGACCATAGATTTGGTGGTCTATTTCTGCACTCCTGATTCGATTCCATGGCCATTACTTCTATCTTTGTGCCAGTACCATGCTGTTTTGACCACTGTGGCTTTTTTTTTTTTAACTTTTTCATTCTATAATAAACATATATAGAAAGCAAAAAAAGAAAAAAGCAATAGTTTTCAAAGCACTCTTCAACAAGTAGTTAAAGGACAGATACCAGAGTCTGTCATGGGCTACCATACCATCATCTCAGATTTTTCCTTCTAGCTGCTCCAGAACATAGGAGGCTAGAAGGATTAAATTTTTTTTTTATCATCACAGTCAACTTTATTTTTTTACATGTGAAAAATAACATATATTCAAAAAAGCAATAGATTTCAAAGCACAGCACAACAATTAGTTGTAGAAAAGATTTCAGAGTTTGGTATGGGTTATAATTCCACAAGTTTCAGTTTTTACGTCTAGCTACTCTAAGATACTGGAGACTAAAAGAAATATCAATTTAATGATTCAGTGATTATATTCACTTGTTAAACCCTACCTTCTCTGTATAACTCCACCATCACCTTTGATCTTTCTATCCCTCTCTTTAGAAGTATTTAGGCCATGTCCATGCTAACTTTTTCATGTTGGAAGGGTCTGTCAATAATATAGGGTAGGGAGATGGAACTAGCTGGTGTTCTGGAGAGGCTGGGCCCTCTAGGTTTCAGGACTTATCTGGTCCAGGGACATCTGGAGGTTGTAGGTTTCTGGAAAGTTACCCTAGCGCATGGAACCTTGTAGAATCTTATATATTGCCCTAGGTGTTCTTTAGGATTGGCTGGAATGGTTTTGGGTGGGATTTGGCAAGTTATGATAGGTAGCAGTGTTTCCCTGAAGCTTGCATAAGAGTGACGTCCAAAGTAGATGCTTCACTCTATTAGAACTCTCTTAGCCACTGATACTTTAATAGTCACACTTTTTCCCCCCATTTTGGTCAGGATGGAATTGTTGATCACACAGTGCCAAGGCCAGACTCATCACTGGGAGTCATCGCCCACACTGCCAGGGAGATTTTCACCCCTGGAAGTCATGCCCCATGTAGCGGGGAGGGCAATGATTTCACTTACAGCATTGGGCTGCGAAGGAGTGAGACCACATCTTAGCAACAAAAGAGGTCCTCTGGAAGTAATAGATATGTCCAATCAAAGGCATCCAGGGTGCTTTTCAAGAAGGCCGATGAAGTTCAGGGTTTCTCTTTCAAGTGAGAAGGCATATGGCAAACACAGTCACAGTTTCTCTCTTGGCTGGAAGGGCACATGGCCAGCACGGCATCATCTGCTAGCTTTCTCTCCTGGCTTCCTGTTTCATGAAGCTCCCCGGGAGGCGTTTTCCTTCTTCATCTCCAAAGCACTGGCTGATGGACTCTCTGCTTCACGGTGCTGCAGCATTCTCTGCTCTCTCTAAATCTTCTTTCTCCAAAATGTTAGATTCCATTGGTCAGTACTTCTGTCTTTGTGTCAGTGCCATGCTGTTTTTGACCACTGTGGCTTTATAAAATGTTTTAAAGTCAGGAATTGTTAATCCTTCCACTCTATTCTTCTTTTTTAGGATGCTTTTAGCTATTCCGGGTCTCTTTCCCTTCCAGATGAATTTCCTAAGTAGCTTTCCCAAGTCTTCAAAGCAGGCTTTTGGAATTTTGGTTGGTACTGCTTTGAATCTGTAGATTAACTTCGGTAGAATTCACATCTTAAGTATATTTAACTTTCCTATCCTTGAGCATGGAATGTCTTTCCACCCATTTAGATCTTCTTTGATTTCTTTTAGCAAAGTTTTGTAGTTTTCTGTGTACAAGTCCTATATGTCCCTAGCTAAGTTCATTCCTAAGTACTTGATCCTTTTAGTTGCTATTTTGAATGGAATTTTTTTCCTAGCTGACTCCTCACTTAGGTCTTTATTTGTGTCTAGAAATGTTACTGATTTTTGTACATTAATTTTATATCCCATCACCTTGCAGAATTTGTTTATTAGTTCAACTAACTTTGTTGTAGTTTCTCAGGATTTTTCAAGTATACTATCATGTTGCCTGCAAATAATGAGTTTTACTTCTCCTTTACAATTTGGATGCCTTTTATTTCTTTGTCCTGCCTGATTGCTGTAGCTAGAACTTCCAGTACAATGTTGAATAATAGTGGTGACAGAGGGCATCCTTGTCTCATTCCCTATTGTAGGGGTAAAGCTGTCAGTCTTTCTCCATTGAGTACAATGCTGGCTATCGGTTTTTCATATATGTCCTTTATCATATTGAGGAAGTTACCTTTGATTCTTATCTTTTGAAGTGTCTTTAATCAGAAAAGGAGTTTTAATTTTGTCAAAAGCTTTTTCAGCATCAATGGAGATGATCATGTGATTTTTCCCTTTTAGTTTGTTAATGTGCTGTATTACATTAATTTATTTTCATGTGTTGAACTATCCTTGCATTCCTGGTATAAATCCCACTTGGTCATGGTGTAGAATTATTTCAGTGTGTTGTTCGATTCGATTTGCTAGTATTTTGTTGAGAATTTTGGCATCTATACTCATTAGGGAGATTGGCCTATAGTTTTCCTTTCTTATAGAATCTTTACCCGGTTTTGGTGTTAAAATGATATTAGGTAGTCTTGTTCTTCCTCAATTTTTTGGAAAAGTTTGAGTAGCATTGGTGTTAGTTATTTTTGGAATGTTTGATAAAATTCCCCTGTGAAGCCATTTGACCTTTGGCTTTTCTTTGTAGGAAGATTTTTGATGACTGATTGAATCTCTTTAGTTGTGATTGGTTTGTTGAGATATTCTATTTCTTCCTGAGTCAGTGCAGCTTGTTTGTGTGTTTCTATGGATTTGTCCACTTCATCAATGTTGTCTAGTTTGTGGGCACATACTGGTTCATAGTATCATCTTATGATTTCTTCAGGGACTGCGGTAACGCACCCTTTCTCATTTCAGATTTTGTTTATTTGCACCCTCCCTTTTTTTTCTTTGTCATTCTTGCTAGTGTCCTATCAATTTTATTGATTTTCTCAAAGAGTTAACTTTTGGATTTATTGATTATTTCTATTGTTCTCCCATTCATTTAATTCTGCTTTAATGTTTGTTATTTTTCTTCTTCTTTTTGCTTTGGGGTTAGTTGACTGTTTTTTCTCAAGTTCCTCCAGGCGAGCAGTTAAGTCTCTTTCTTCTTCTTCTTTTTAATATAGGCATTTAGGGCAACAAATTTCCTTCTTGGCACAGCCTTTACCACATCCCACAAGTTCTGATATGTTGTATTCTCATTTTCATTCGTCTCCAGGTAGCTACTGATTTCTCTAGCAATTTCTTCTGTGATCCACTGGTTGTTTAAGAGTGTGTTATTTAATCTCCATATATTTGCGTATGTTCTTGTTCTTTGGTGGTTATTGAGGTCCAGCTTCATTCCATTGTGATCAGGAAAGTGCTTTGAATAATTCCAATGTTTTTAAATTTATAAAGATCTGTGTTGTGCCCCAGCATATGATCTATCCTGGAAAATGTTCTATGAGCATGGAGAAGAATGTGTACCTGGTGTTTTGGGGTGTAATGACTTATATATGTCTGTTAGGTCTAATTCATTTATCAGGTTGATTAACTTCCCTTTTTCCTTGTTGATCTTCTGTCTGGTTGTTCTATCTATAGAGGAGAGTGGTGTATTGAAGTTGCCTACTACTATCGCTCCCTTCAGTTTTGCCAATGTCTGTCATGTACTTTGGAGCTCCTTGATTGGGAGCATCAGCATTTATGATTGTTATTTCTTCTTTGTAAATTGCCCCTTTTATTAATATATAGTGTCCTTCTTCATCTCATATGATGTTTTTACATTTAAAGTCTATTTTGCCCCATATTAGTATAGCTACTCCTGCTTTCTTTTGGTTATAACTTGCATTGAACATCTTTTTCCATCCTTTCACTTTCAATCTATTTGTATCCTTGTGTCTAAGATGAATCTCTTGTAAGTAGCATATAGCTGGATTATATTTCTTAGTCCGTTCTACCAATCTATATCTTTTAATTGGTAAGTTTTGTCTATTAACTTTCAAAGTTATTACTGAAAAGGCATTTCTTGAACCCACCATCTTATCTTTTGGATTTTATTTGTCAGATCTATATATTCTGTTCCCTCTTACTCTTTTTATCCTTTAAGTTACCCTTAGTGGTACTCTTCAATTCTGTGCCCTCCTCCAGACCTCCCTCTCCTGTCTTTTTGTTTCAACTGGCAGAACTCCCTTTAGTATTTCTTGTAGGGCCAGTCTCTTGTTGACAAATTCTTTCAGGATTTGTTTGTCTGTGAAAATTTTAATCTCTCACTCAATTTTGAATGACAATTTGGCTGGATATAGAATTCTTGGCTAGAAGTCTTTCTCTTTCAGGATCTTAAATATATCATAACACTGTCTTCTCCCCTCCATTGTGCCATTGTGAGTAGTCTGAACACAGTCCTATGTGGTTACCCTTGTATGGAGTAGATTGTTTTCCTCTTGCCACTTTCAGGATTTTCTGCTTCTCTTCAACATTTGACAGACTGATTAGTATCTGCCATAGGGGAGGCCTATTTGGATTTATTCTGTTTGGTGTTCATTGAGCTTCTCTGAGTTGTATATTTATGTCCTTTTTAAATGTTGGGAAGTTTTCCCCCATTAAATCCTCAACTAATCTTCTTAGCCCTTTACTCTTTTCTTCTTCATGGACACCAATGATTCTTATATTTGTCTTTCTTGTTTTGTACATCATTTCCCTGAGATCCAATTCAAATTTCTCCATCTTTTTTTTTTTGCCATTTGCTGTTTTGAGTGTTCGAAATTAGTTGTCCTGTCTTCTAGTTTGCTTATTCTTTTATTCTTTCTTCTGTCTCTTCAAATCTGCTGTAGTGTGTCTCTAGTATGTTTTTTATTTGGTCTACAGTAACTTTAATCTTTGTGACATCTTCTATTTTTCTATTTATTCTTTCAAATTCTTCTTTATGCTCTTCCAGTACTTTCTTGATCTCCTTTATGTCATTAGCCATCTCACTGATTTTATTTAGTAAAATTATATGAACATCTTTGATTAGCTGTTCCAATGTCTGTGTCTCTCTGGAGTTTTAATTTGGTCATTAGGCTGGGCTATATCTGTCTGCATCATGATATATTTAGTGATCTTAGGCTTCTTCTTGGTATGTAAATATCATGATTGGTTTAGTTTGGATGTTGATTTCCTTCAGTAGTCTAAAGCCTTGTATTTATGGGATCAATGTGGAGCAGGATGCAGGGCTCAGGGTGGGACACAACAGTGCAGTTATGTGTTGCATCACAGGTATAGGTGCAGGTTGGGGATGCTATGCTGGTACCTGTGAGCATGGGTGCTCAGTGGCAGGGAAGGATGAGACTCTGTGGGTGCCTAAATTGGTATTTCTTTTAGTCTCCAGTATCATAGAGCAGCTAGAAGTAAAAGCCTGAAATTGTGGAATTGTACCCTATACCAAACTCTGATATCTGTTCTACAACTAACTGTTGTGCTGTGCTTTGAAATTTATTGCTTTTTTTGTATATATGGTATTTTTTTACAAAAAAGAAAAAAAGTCACTTGTGATGATAAAAAAATATTTATTCCTTCTAACCTCCTATATTCTGGAGCAGGTAGAACTTAAAATCTTAGAGGATGGTATGGTAGCCCATGACAAACTCTGGAATCTCTCCTGTAACTACTTGTGGAAGAATGTTTTGAAAACTGTTGCTTTGTACATATGTTATATTATACAATTAAAAAATTAAAAAGAAAAATTTAAAGTAAACAAAAGAAAAACAATCATTTTTAAGATCCTGTTTTTAAAAAACCACTCCTGTTACCAAGCTGTGTTAGTGAGAGCGCTCCAGAGAAATAGAACCAACAGGAGAGATCTGTGAATATGAGATTTATAAAGGGAATGGAAGAATCCCAAATCCGTAGGGCATGCTATGAAACTGGTGACTCTGATGAAGGGTCTCTATTAACTCTGTAGGAGAGGCTTGCTGGCTAAAGGAACAGTGAAAGATTCTCTCTTCTTCCTTAAAAACCTTCAACTGATTGGACTGTCTCATTGTGGGACAAACACCTTAGTTGATCGCAGGTGTAATCAACTGACTGATGATTCATACATCATCCTTCTGGTTTATCTACCAGCCACAAAATGTCCTTGCAACAATGGTGAGGCCAGTGCTTGCCTGACCAGACTACTAGGCATAATCACTTTGCCATGTTGACACCAGAACCTACCTTTCACAACCTAAATAATCCAAAAGACAAATTGGTAGAAGTATTGTCTTTATAGTAAAACCATTAAATGTGAATGGATTAAACTCCCCAATCAAAAGCCATAGACTGGCAGAATAATTAAAAATAGGACCTATCTATCTGCTGTCTATAACAGACTCACTTTAGACCCACAGACAAAAATGTTTGAAAGTAAAAGTTATTTCATTCAAACATCAACCAGAAAACAGCAGGGATAGCTATACTAGTATCTGACAAATTAGTTTCAAATGTAAAACAATTAAAAGAGACAAAGAATGATACTATGTATTAATAAAAGGAACAATTCAAGAAGAAGACATAACAATCATAAATATTTATAAACCAAGCCAGAGTGCTCCAAAATACATGAGGCAAACACTGAAAACACTGAGGGGAGAAGTAGACACATCTACCATAACAGTTCGAGACTTCAAGTCCCTGTTCTCATCAATGGATAAAACGACTAGACAGAGTATCAATAAGGAAACAGACCTTTTGAATAATACAATAAAAGAACTAAACTTAACAACATTTACAGAACATTACACCCCACAACAGCAGGATCAACTTTTTTCTCAAGCGCTCTTGGATCATTCTCAAGGATAGACCGTATTCTGTATCACAAAGCAAGTCTCAGTAAATTTAAGAAGTTTGAATTATACAACACAGTTATTCAGATCATAATGGACTGAAGTTGGTTATCAATAACAGGCAGAGGACCAGAAAATTCACAAGTATATGGAGCCTAAACAACACACTCTTAAACAACCCATGAGCCAAAGAAGAAATTACAAGATGAATCAGTAAATACTTCAAGGTAAATGAAAATGAAACCACAACATATTAAAATTTATGGGATGTAGAAAAGACAGGTCAGAGAGGGAAATTTATTGCTTTAAATATCTATATTAAAAAAGAAGAAAGTACAAAAGCTGGGGAATTAATTGTTCACTTAGAAGAACTGGAGAAAGATTAGTAAAATAACCCCAAAGCAAACAAAAGGAATGAAATTATGAAGATCAGAGCAGAATAAATGAAATTGAGAATACAGAAACAATTGACAACATTAACAAAACTCAAAGTTGATTCTTTGAGAAAATCAATAAAATAGATGGCCCCTAACTAGACTGACCAAATAAGTAAATATAAAATAAAGAAAAAGAGAAGGGGATTAAAATAAATAAAATCAGTAATGGAAGAGGGGACATAACCACTGACCCCGTAGAAATAAAGGAGGCAATGAGAGGAAACTATGAGCAACTGTACGCTAATAAATTAGACAACATAGATGAAATGGACAAATTCTTAGAAAGGCATGAAAAACCAACATCGATTTGTGGAGAAAAACATGACTTCAACAAACCAGTCACAAGTAAAGACATCGAATGGTCATCACAAAGCTCCCCCCAAAGAAAAGTCCAGGACCAGGTGGCTTTGCATGTGCATTCCATAAAGCATTCAAGAAAGAATTAGTACCAATCCTGTTTAAACTCTTCAAAACATATCTGAGGAGGAGGAAATGTTCCTAACTCATTCTACAAAGCCAACCTCACCCTAATATCAAAGCTAGACAAAAATACCACAAGAAATGAATATTACAGACCAATCATTTTAATGAATATAGATGCAAAGTCCTCAACAAAATGCTTGCAAATTGAATCCAGCAACACATTAAAAGAATTATACACCATGACCAAGTGGGATTTATTCCAGATATGTAAGGCCAGTTCAACACAGGAAAATCGATTGATGTAATACATCATATCAATAAGTCAAAACATAAAAAGCACACGATCATCTCGATTGATGTAGAAAGGGGATTTGACAAAATTCATCATCCTTTCTTGAAGAAAACACTTCAAGGGATATGAATAGAAGTGAACTTCCTCAAAATGATAAAGGGAATATATGAAAAAACCACAGCTAACATCATCCTCAATTGGGAAAAACTGAAAGCGTTCCCTGGAAGATCAGGAACAAGACAAGGATTCCTACTGTCACCACTATTATTCAACATTCTACTGGAAGTTCTAGGCAGAGAAATTTGACAAGAAAAAGAAATGAAAAGCATCCAAATTGGAAAGGAAGAAGTAAAATTCTCACTTTTTGCAGGTGACATGATACTATATGATGAAAATTCCAAAAAATCTTCAACAGAGCTGCTAGAGCTAACAAATGAGTACAGTAAAGGGGCAGCATACAAGAGCAACAGCCCCAAATTAGTAATATTTCTATACCCTAGTTGATGAGAAGAAAATCAAGAGAAAAATTCCATTTACAATAGCATCCAAGAGAATCAAATATTTAGGAGTAAATTTAAAAAATATGTTTAATGAACAAATTTTCACACACATACAGTCCATATATGTTGTATAATCAATGGCTCACAATATCATCACATAATTGTGTATTCATCATGATGATCATTTTTAGAACATTCCCATCACTCCAGAAAAAGAAATAAAAAGAAAAAAGAAAAAATTCATACATCCCATACCCCTTACTCCTTCCTCTCACTGACCATTAGTATTTCAAGCTACCAAATTAGTTTTACCTGTACCCCCATTATTTTAATCCATTTTTTTATTCATCTGTCCATATCCTGGATAAAAGGAGCATCAGACACAAAGTTTTCACAACCACACAGACACATTTTAAAATTTATATATCATACAATCACCTGCAAGAATCAAGGGTCCTGGAACACAGCTCAACAATTTCAGGTACTTCTCTCCAGCCACTCCAATAAACCATAAACTAAAAAGGGATATCTATATAATGCATAAGCATAGGTCCAGGATAACCTCTCGAATCTGTTTGGAATTTCTCAGCCACTGAAACTTTATTTTGTCTCATTTCTCTCTTCCCTTTTTTGACCAAGAAGGCTTTCTCAATCCCATGATGCTGGGTCCTGCTTCATCCAGGGAGTTCTGCCCCACATTGCCAGAGATATTTATATCCCTGAGTATCATGTCCTGCATGGGGAAGGGTAGTGAGTTCACCTGCTGGGTTGGCTTACAGAGAGTGGCTACATCTGAGCAAAAAGGAGGTTCTCTGGGGGTGACTCTTAGGTGTAATTTTAAGTAGGCTTAGCTTATCCTTTGCAGGAATAAGTTTCATAGAGGCAAACCCCAAGATCAAGGGTTTGGGCTATTGATTTGGTTCTCCCCACTGCTTGTGAGAATATCAGAAATTCTCCAAATGGGGAAGTTGAATATTTCCTCCTTTTCCCTCTTTTCCCCAAGTGGACATTGCAAATCCTTCTTTACTCACTGCCCAAATTATTCTGGGATGTATTGGGGCACAACTCTAACCTGGACAAACCAACAAAATCTCACCCCCCATTCAAGATTCCATGTACTAATGGTATTCAAGTGAACTGACCATACAAATAAAATTAGGTAATACGGTACCCAAATTATAAATTTTGCACCATCTAAATATCTCTCCTTTTGGTCTCACACAGAAACTGAGGTTTTATAATACGGAAAATATCATCCTTTTCCTTATATTCTCATCTACAACAGTCCTATCCAGATCAGTTTCATTCATATAAGCAATCAATGTCTGATCCCTTTTTCAACATTTTAAGCAGTTCCTCTATGGGGTAGTGCTGACTTTCTTAGCTTCAGAGCTCTAACTCTGAGTCTCAGGTGTCACATAAATACTCAGAATTTCTGGGAATGACCAGATTACATACAAACAGCTCAGGATCTCAGAATTTAGAAATAACATTTACATCTCCTGAATATATGCGACTGCTGTAAGAGCCTACAACCTAGGACCCCTTACTATACACATCAATCTGTCAATAACCCATGCTCTTGACTTCAGTTTACCAAGTTTTTATATTATAATCAGTTCATATGAGTGAGGCATGACAATATTTGTCTTTTTGTTTCTGACATTTCATTCAACATACAGTTCTTAAGGTTCATGCATCTAGTTGAATGCCTCACAACTTCACTCCTTTTTGAGGCTGCTCAGTAGTCTGTTGTATGTATATACTGTAGTTCCCCCTTCCCTTCTTCAGTGATTGTACCCTTAGACCACCTCCATCCATTGTGAATCGCAAACACTGCTACCATATACACCAGTGTGCAAATGTATTTACGTGTAAATTTACTTAAGGATACAAGTGACCCGAACACAGAAAACTACAAGATTGCTAAAAGAAATCATGGAAGATGTAAATAAATGCAAGAGCATACTGTGTTCATGCACTGCAAGAATAAATATAGGTAAGATGTCAATTCTACCCAAATATAGGTAAGATGTCAATTCTACCCAAATTCATTTATAGATAGCCCTGGATGCTCTGAATAGCTAAAAATAACCTGAAAAAGAAAAAAGTGGGAGGACTCACACTACCTGAATTTAAAGCATATTATGACGTTACAGTAGCCAAAACAGCATGCTACTGGCATAAAGATAGATATACTGAGCAATGGAATAGAATTGAGTATTCATCTATGGAAAATTGATCTTTGATAAGATGGTCAATCCAACCCACTTGGGACAGAGCAGCCTCTTCAATAAATGGCGTTTGGAGAATTGGATATCCATATGTAAAAGAATGAAAGAGGACCTATATCTTCACACTTTATACAAAAATGGACTCAAAGTGAATTAAAGACCTAAACATTAGAGCTAAGATCACAAAACTGTTCAAAGAAAATGTAGGGAAATGTCTTACAAAACTTGAAATAAGAGGTGTTTTTCAGGCCTTACGCTCAAAGCATGAGCGTTTATAAAAGAAATAGGTAAATGGGATCTCATCAAAATTTAAACACTTTTGTGCATCACAGAACATTGTTAGGATAGCAAAAAGGCTGTTTATGCAATGGGAGACAGTATTTGGAAACCACATATTAGATAAGGGTTTAGTATCCAGAATATGTAGAGATTCCTCAATTCAACAACTAAAAAGACAAACAACCCAATTCAAAATAGGTGAAAGACATGGAAAGACACTTTTTAGAAGAGGAAACACAAATAGATTAAAGCTATATGAAAAGATGCTCAGCTTCACTGCCTATTAGGGAAATGCAAATTCAAACCACAGTGAGATAGCATCTCACACCCACTAGAATGGCCATTATATAAAAACAAAACAAAACAGAAAATGACAAGTGCTGAAGAGGATGTGGATAGAGAGGCACACTTATTCCCTGAATGTAAAATACTATAACCACTCTGGAAGGCAGATTGGCGGTTCCTCAGGGAGCTAAGTATAGAATTGCCATATAATCTAGCAATCCCATTACTAGTTATATATTCTGAGGAACTGAAGGTAACAAACAGACATTTGCACACCAGTGTTTATAGAAACATAGTTTATAGTTGCCAAGAGATGGGACCTGCCCAGATGTCCATCAATGAATGAGTGGCTAAACAAGAAGTAGTATATACATATGATGGAATACTTCACAGCTATTAGAAAGAAAAAAAGTCACGAAGCATGTAACAACATGGACGAGCCTTGAGGACATTATGCTGAGTGAAATTATCCAGGAACAAAAGGACAAGTACTGTACGTTCTCACTGATATAACCTAACATTAATGAGTAACTTTGAGAGTTAAAGTTAAGAACACAGGTTATCAGGACATAGAAAAAGGGTTGAGATTGGGCATTTGATACTGAAGGAATAGAGATTGTGCAACAGGATTGATTGTAAAAATTCAGAAATGGATAGTGCAATGCTACCTGATGGTAATGCAGTAATATAAGTACACTGAATGAAGCTGAATATGAGTATGGTTCAGGGAGAAGGGCTGGTGGCATGTATGAAACTAGAAGGAAAGATAGAGGATAAAAGCAGAGATGGTATAACTTAGCTATGCCTAGAGTAGACAAGAATGGTGATTAAATGTACAAATACAATAACATTTTTGCATGAGGGAAAGCAAATGAATGTCAACATTGCAAGGGGCTGAAAATGGATTTACATAAGCAAAAGTACAATAGATGCAAGCTAGGGTCTATAGTCAACAGCAACCTTGTAATATGCTTCCATTGAATGTAGCAAAGGTATTATGCCAATACTAAATGTCAATAAGTGGGGTGCATGGGGGGGTATGGATTTTATGCAGAGGCAAAGGAGATGCTGTCATACACATTATTGTGGTGAAGGGATGTCTATTTACTTAGGTTACATTGTACGATGTTAAAAAACAGACAGAAACAAGTGCAAGAGAAAATATGGAGAAAGAGATGTACCTATTCACTGTTGCTATGGAAGCTGAGAGGTGC
Organism: Tamandua tetradactyla; assembly: GCF_023851605.1. NCBI lineage: Eukaryota > Metazoa > Chordata > Mammalia > Pilosa > Myrmecophagidae > Tamandua > Tamandua tetradactyla. Next base: position 118,242,364 of record NC_135353.1, read on the forward strand.
AGCCCCTCCAGATGGGGGTTCTAGGGGTTGGGTTGCCATATGATCTTGCAACCCAATTGTTAAGTATATTCCTGGAGGAATTGAGAGTGGGGAGAGGAATGGAAATTTGCATATTGGTTTAGGGTGGCAGCGTTCATAATTTGCAAAGTATGGAGGTGGCCTAAAAGTACAACATCTGAGGAATGGAGTGGGGAGCTTTGCTGTTTACACACAATAGACTACAGAAAGGCTGCAGGAAAGGATGGAGTTCTGAGGCATGCAATTAGGTGAATGAACCTTAAGGACAGTACATTGAATAAAATGTCAGAAACAAAAAGGCAAATATTATCATGCCTCACTCATATGGATTAACTATAATATGCAAACTCAGAGAATAGAAGTCCAGAGCATGGGTTGTCAAGTTGGGGCCTATTGTAAAGTTTCCTAGATTGTAAGCTCTTGCATCAGTCATATATATGTAGGAGTTGTAACTGATAGTCTAAATTCTGAGATACTCAGTTATTTGCATATAACGTGATTGTTCCCTGAAATTTTGGGTATTTATGTGATACCTGAGACCCAGAGTTAGAGCACTGAAGCTATGAAAGTCAGTAGTACCCCCATTCATCAACTATTTAAAAAGCTGAAAAAGTTATCAGACTTTGTCCAGAGATATGAACGAAGCTGATCTGGATAGGACTAATGTAAATCAAATGCTGTATAAAGGATGATATGGTCCATATTTTCAAACTTCAACCTCTGTATGAGATCAAAGGGAGAGAGGTTTATTTAGTGCAAACTTTATATTTTTGGTAGCATATTATCTAATTTAACTTGTCTAGTCAGTTTACTTGAACACCAATGATTACATGGAATCTTGAATAGTGTGTAAGATCTTTCTGGTTTGTTCAGGTTAGTGTGATGCTCTGATATATCTCAGAATAATTTAGAGAAAGGAGGGAATATTAAATTTCCCCATCTGGGAAACTCCTGATACTATTGGAAGCAGTGGGGAAAACCAATTCAATAGGCTGAGCCCTTGACCTTGGGCCTCACCCCTATGAAGCTTATTCCTGCAAAGGAGGAGATGCTAACCTACTGATAATTATGCCTAAGTCACCCCCAGAGAGCCTCTTTGTTGTTCAGATGTGGTCTCTGTCTTTAAGCCAACTTGGCAGGTGAACTCACTTCCCTCCACCCCTACATGGAACATAACTCGCAGGGGTGTGTAAATCTCCCTGCAATGTGGGACCTGACTCCCAGGGATGAGCTGAGACCCGACTCCCGGGGATGAGCTGAGACCCAGTATCATGGGAATAAGACAGCCTTCTTGACCAAAAGGGGGAAGAGAGGAATGAGACAAAAGAAAGTCTCAGTGGCTGAGAGATTTCAAACAAATTCGGAGGTTATCCTGGAGGTTATTGTTACACATTATATAGATATCCCTTTTCAGTTTATGGTGTTTGGAGTGGCTGGAGGGAAGTACCTGAAACTGTTGAGCTGTGATCTGGGAGCTTTGATTCTTGTAGGAGACTTTATAACTATATGGCTTTTACAGCGTGACTGTGTGATTGTGAAAACTTTGTGTCTGATGCTCCTTTTGTCCAGGGTATGAGTATAAGTGTAAAAATATATAAGGGTACAAAATTAATAAACAATGAGAGGAGACAAATGGTAAAAATTTAGTAGGTTGAAATATTGTGGGTTAATGAGAGTAAGGGGTAAGGTGTATAGGATATATGAGTTGTTTTTTTTTCTGTTCATTTCTTTTTCTGGAGCAATACAAATGTTCTAAAAATGACCATGGTGATGAATACACTACTGTGTGATCACTTGAAGAATACATAGATATGTGATGATATCATGAGCCATTGATTGCAAAATAAAGTTGGACTGTCCATGTGCGGATATCTCTCAATAAAAATTTTTAAATAAATAAGTAAATAAAAAGAAAAAAGATATCTGGTTGTTTGAAAAGAACAATAAAATAGACAAATCTGTAGTTAGTCTGTCAAAGAATAGAGGGGGGAGGATACAAATACTGAAACCCAGTAATGAAAAGGGGGGCATAACTAAAAACCCCACTGAAATAAAGAGGCTATCAGGTGATATATAAACAATTGTATGTCAATCAGTTAAACAACCTAGATGAAATGGACAAATTCTTAGAAACCCACAAAGTACCTACACTGACTGAAGAAGAAATAGAAAATCTCAACATGCCAATTATTGGTGAAGAGATTGAATTAGATAAGGTCCTCTACACATTTCTTTCTCAGCCCACATCTATCAACAAAGCTTCAGACTTTTATAACCAACTATCTATTCAATATCTCTAATTGAGAGGCACAAAGGCCACATGGCCAAAGAGATATGTTTGTTTTTCTCTCCTAAATTAGTACCTTTTCAGTGATACTATCACTTTGGGAAAATGCAGATCAATGAGATACCACCTCACACCTATAAGAATGGCTGCTATTAAACAAACAGGAAACTATAAATGTTGGAGAGGAGGTGGAGAAACTGGGACACTTAAGCACTGCTAGTGGGAATGTATAACGCTGCAGCCACTATGGAAGACTGGTGGTTCTTAGAAAACTAAATATTGACTTGCCCTATGACCCAGCCACAGCACTACTTGGTATATACCCAGTAGAGCTGAAAGCAATGACACAAACAGACATTTGCACACCGATGTTCAAGCCAGCATTATTCACAATCACCAAAAGATGGAAACAAACCAAATGACCATCAACAGACGAGTGGATCAACAAAATATGGTACATACATATGATGGAATGTTATGCAGCAGTAAGACCAAATGACGTCCTGAAACACATGACAAGATGGATGAGGCTTGAGGACATAATGCTGAGTGAAATTAGCCAGACACAAAAGGATAAATACTGTATGATTCCACTTTTATGACCAGCATAAAGGTATAATCAGAGGCTTATATTGCAGAATGTAGGGGACTTAGAGATACATAGAAGCTAGCGATGAGTAAATGGTTAACTAATGAGGTTGAACTCCAATGTAAGGGAATAGATAGGAGTGAAAGTGGTTCTCTAGTGGGTCTATATTAATATTACCATATTGAAGATGAACAAGGTTGAAAGGGGTTGTATAGACCTATGTGTCTCACTGGTTAATACTAGAAATATAAATTAGTTCTTGCAAGAACTATTTCAAAAGTATGATTCGTGTACAAAGAGTGTTTAAGTCCAGGGTACAGGGGGAAAACTTCTATTGCATGCTATGGGTTATGTTTAAAACGAAACCATTAGAGCAGGCCGTGGTGGCTCAGCAAGTAGAGTTCCTGTCTGCCACTCTGGAGACCCGGGTTCGATTCCCGGTTCCTGCCCATGCAAAAAAGGAAACCAACAGCAGAAGTAAATAATGGGGGTAGGGACAAGAGTTAAGAGGAGGTGTAGATTGCCTATTTGGTGAAGGTGCTTCCTAATTTCTCCACATCCTCTCCAAAAGTTTCCTGTTTTTTTAATCACAGCCATTCTTAAAGGCAGGAGGTGGTATCTCATTGTAGTCTTGATCTGCATTTCCATTATAGCCAAGAGAAAGATAACCAATAAATACCCCCCCACCACCAAATACCCCTAAAAAAAGGGATAGAAAGATCAAAGGTAATGGTGGAGTTATACAGAGAAGGTAGGGTTTAACAAATGAATATGATTGCTGAATCATTAAATTGATATTTCTTTTAGTCTCCAGTATCTTAGAGCAGCTAGAAGTAAAAACCTAAAATTGTGGAATTGTAACCCATGCCAGATCTGAAATATGTTCTACAACTAATTGTGGTGCTGTGCTTCGAAATTTATTGCTTTTTTGTATATATGCTATTTTTCACAAAAACGAAAACAAAAGTCAATTGTGATGATAAAAATATATTGATTCCTTCTAGCCTCCTATATTCTGGAGTAGCTAGAAAGGAAAATCTGAGGGGATTGTATGGTAGCCCTTGACAAACTCTAGGATCTGTCCTGTAACTACTTTTTGAAAATTATTGCTTTTTTCTTTCTTTGTTTTGTATATATGCTATATTATACAATAAAAAAAAGTTAAAAGGGGTTGGGGCAGTGTGCTGGTTTGAAAGGAAGTATGCCTCCTAGAAAAGCCATGTTTCGATCAAAATCCCATTTCACAAAGGTGGGGTAGTCCCTATTCAGTACTGTATGTTTGAAACGGTAATCATATCATCTCCCTGGATGATGTGATTTTGTCAAGAGTGGTTGTTAAACTGGATTAGGTGATGACATGTCTCCAACCATTTGGGTGGGTCTTGATTGGTTTACTGGAGTCCTATAAAAGAGGAAACATTTTGGAGAATGAGATTCAGAGAGAGCAGAGAATGCTGCAGCACCATGAAGCAGCAAGTCCACCAGGCAGCAACCCTTGGAGATGAAGAAGGAAAATGCCTCCCCGGGAGCTTCATGAAACCGGAAGCCAGTAGAGAAAGCTAGCAGATGACGCCATGTTCGCCATGTGCCCTTCCACTTGAGAAAGAAACTGCGACTGTGTTCACCATGTGCCTTCTCAGATGTGAGAGTGACCCTGAACTTCATTGGCCTTCTTGAACCAAATAAACATCTCTCCCTTTGGTCTCACACAGAAGTCGATGTTTTAAAATATGGACAATATCACCCTTTACTGTGCTAGTTTGAAAGGATTATGTTCCTTAGAAAACCTACGTTTTAATCCTGATCCAGCTTGTGGAGCCAAGGCATGTGAACCTCATCTGTTGCTGATTACATGTGCAGTCGGCTAGGCGGCGTGCCTGCTGCAATGAATGATGTTTGAGTTAATTGGCTGGTGCTTAAATGAGAGAGCTAAACGTAGCACAGCCCAAGCAGCTCAACATACCTCATCTCAGTACTCACAGCTCAGCCCAGGCCTTTGGAGATGCAGAAAGAAATCACCCCAGGGAAAGTTGTTGGAACCCAGAGGCCTGGAAAGAAGACCAGCAGAGATCACCCTGTGCCTTCGCATGTAAGAAAGAATCTCAATTGAAAGTTAGCTGCCTTTTATCTGAAGAACTATACATTTTTAACTAAATAAATCCCATTTTATTAAAAGCCAACCCATCTCTGGTGTGTTGCCTTCTGGCAGCTAGCAAACTAGAACAGATGATATTCAGTTTTTTCTTTGTAATAGAAATTATTAGTTTTAATTATTTTGCCAATATTTTATTTGTTTTATGAGAGAATGGGTTCACTGAGGTCATTTCTTGACCATTCTGGAAGTCTATCTACCAATAGCACTTAAAAATTAAAATAAAATGAAACAGAATAGTGAATATTGGTGCATTGCATGTAGTAAATTTGATATTGTTTCATGAAACTTTTTGTTCAAAATCTGTAGGTTTTCTGCTTTGTAATGTAAAATGTACTCTTCACTGTGGGTCCTAGTAAAAAAAAAAAGCCAGTTTAACAATGTGTCTTAAATGTGCATCAAAATCTCCTGGAAGGCTAATTAAAATTCATATTGGTGAACTGTACCCCAGAGTTTCTGATTTAGTAGGTTGGAAAAGGGGGTGAGAATTTAAACTTTTTAAAAGTTGCCATGTGATGCTAATACTGCAGGTCCAGGCACCACACATTGAGAACACTTCACAAGATGAATAGTTTTCAACCCTGTTTGTAAATTAGAATCTCGGGAAAGCTTTTATAATATAAGGATGCCTGTACCCAACTCAGGACTAATTTAATTAAAATCTCTTGAAGTGGGGTACAGTATTTCTGATATACCATTTGGAGGGCAGAACTGAAATTTATTTGACTTTTATCCTTGGTCTGACTGTGTGTAGGTGCTCAATATTTGCTAAATGAATTGGTTGAAAGTTGTCCCCGGGGTTTCAAGCAATGGAGAAGAGATTATTTGGATGAGACAAAATTTTAAATATAAAAGAGTCAGAAAGGTCTTATGCTTTTCTGAATGAAGAATGTTGGCTCCATTTTCTCCAAGACTACATACAAAGGGAGGCACTTCAACTTTGTGTTGGAATTATGTATGTCAGAAATTATTTCCTACTGCAGGAGAAGGAAGGGACACTTAAATTCAAATATGGTTGTTGTTGATGCATTTTCATCCTGGTACAGAGATGAACCCATCCAGGATTAACCTGTCACAGAATATGAAAGAAGGGCTGATTGTCTTCATGGCCTGCTTTTTATCATAAAGGCTTTTTATTCACATTTTACTATTTTTACATTTCCAATTTTGCATTCTCTCCAGCAACATATGAGATTTCTAGTTCCTCCATATACTTGCTAACCATTCTAATTGGTGTATAATAGCACCATGTAGATTTTTTTAATTGTGTTTACCACAATATATATTTTACATATATATAATGTAAAATTTTCCATTTTAACGCATACAGTTCAGTAGCATGAAGTATACCCACAATGTTGTGGAACCATCACCATTATCCATTTCCAAAATTTTCCATCACCCCAAACATATACTCTGTACCCACTAAGTAATAGCTCCCCATTTCCCCCTCTCCCCAAGTCCCTAGTAATCTTCTTTCTGTGTCTATGAATTTTGCTATTCTAGATATTTTATATAAGTGGAATCATAGGATAGTTGTCTTTTTCTGTCTGGCTTATTTCACCTACCTAATGCTGTAGCATGTATCAGAACTTCATTCCTTTTTAGGCTGAATAATACTCCTTTGTATACCACATTTTATTTATCCATTCATCGCTTGATGGGCACTTGGGTTGATTACACCTTTTGGCTATTGTGAATAATGTTTCTGTGAACCTTGGTTTACAAGCATCTGCTTGAAATCCTGCTTTCATTTATTTTGTGTATATATCTAGGAGTGGAATGACTAGGTTATATGGTAGTTCTATGTTTCACATTTTGAGGAACCCCACCAAACTGTTTTCCTTAGTGGCTGCGCAAGTTTACTTTAGCACCAAAAATGCAATAGGATTCTACCTTCTTTTTATCTTTGTCAAAACATGTTATTTTTCCATTGATTTAATTATAGCCATAGGTGTGAAGTAGTATCTCATCTCATCATAGTTTGGATTTGCATTTCCCTTACCACTAATGATGTTGAACACTGTATCATGTGTTTATTGGCCATTTGCATAAGTTCTTAGGAGAATTGTCTATTTAAGGCTTTTGACCATTTTTAAATTGGGTTGTTTTATCCTTTGTTGTTGAGTTGTAGAAGTTCTTTTTATATTCTGGATTAAAAAAATCCTTATAAGTTACATGATTTGCAAATAATTTCTGTCATTCTGTGGGTTGTTTCTTCACTCTTTTGATAGTGTCCTTTAATATACAACAGTTTTTAAATTTTTTATTGTATAGTAAAACATATATAGAAAGGAAAAAAATAAAAAAGCAATAGGTTTCAAAGCACTCCTCAACAAGCAGCTACAGGACAGATCCCAGAGTTTGTCATGGGCTACCATATGATCCTCTCAGATTTTTCCTCCTAACTGCTCCAGAATATAGGAGGTTAGAGGCTTAAATGTTTTATCATCACAATCGACTTTTTTTCCTTCTTTTTTTTTGTGAAAAAGAACATATATACAAAACAGCAATAAATTTCAAAGCACAGCACCACAATTAGTTGTAGAACATATTTTAGAGTTTGGCATGGGTTACAATTCCACAATTTTCGGTTTTTACTTCTAACTGCTCTAAGATACTGGAGACTAAAAGAGATCAGTTTAATGATTCAGCAATCACATTCATTTGTTAGATCCTATCTTGACTGTATAACTCCACCATCACCTTTGATCTTTCCATCTCTCTCTTTAGGGATGTTTGGGCTATGCACATTCTCAATTTTTCATATTGGATGGGTCTGTAAATAATATGAGGTAGGAAGATGGAATTATCTGATTTTCTGGAGAAGCTGGGCCCTCCAGGTCTCAGGACCCATCTGGACAAGGGGCCCATCTGAAGGTTGTAGGTTTCTGGAAAGTTACTCTAGTGCATGGAACCCTTGTTGAATCTTATACATTGCCATAGGTATCTTTAGGATTGGCTGGAATGGTCTTGGTTGGGGTTTGGCAGGTTATGATAGGTAGCAAGGTCTGACTGAAGCTTGCACAAGAGCAACCTCAAGAGTAGCTTCTCGACTCTATTTGAACTCTCTCTGCCACTGATGCTTTAGTAGTTACACTTCTTTAACCCCTCTTGGTCAGGATGGAATTGTTGATCCCATGGTGCCAGGGCTGGATTCATCCCTGGGAGTCCTCTCCCACGTCACGAGGGGGACTTTCACCCCTTGATGTCATGTTCCATGTAGCGGGGGAGGACAATGATTTCACTTGCAGAGTTGGGCTTAGAGAGACCGAGGCCACATCTGAGCAACAAAAGAGGTCCTCCAGAAGTAACTATTAGGCATGCCTATAGGTAGGCTAAGCTTCTCTGCTGCCCACATAAGCTTCACAAGAGTAAGCCTCAGGATCAAGGATATGGCCTATTGATTTGGGTGTCCCTAAAGTTTGAAACAGTGTCAGAGGATTTCCTGATGGTAAGGTTCAATAGTTCCATATTCTTTCTCCCATCCCTCAAGGGACTTTTCCAATACTTTCTGATCATCTGCTTAATATATTCTAGGATGTATTCAGGTATTGCAGTAATCTATACAGGATTAAAGGACCTCTTTCTTATTCTGGGCTCCCTGGGTTTCAGTTGTTCAAATGAGCTATATAGTTAGGTTGAGTTAGATTATGCACTACAGAAAATTTCAGTTCCAGACAAAATAAACCTTTCTTCCTTTGATCTCAAAGAGTATGTGTGGTTCTAAAATATAGACACTGTCTTCCTTACCCCTGTGTTCTGAATTACTTTAGCCCCAACCTGATTGGCTTCGTTCTTATTTCTAAATATCTAGTTATATGTGTATATGTATATATATATATATATCAGCCTCTCAAAATCCAGAATAATAATTAGCATTCTGGACTTAATGTGTCTGTTCTAAAAGCTTACAATCTAAGCCCCTGTTTTCTTATAAGCATTTTCTAAACGTGACCATACCATTGTTGTTCTTTGGTTCCTGGATTATTTTGCCTCATCAAATGTCCCACATGTTCTTTCACATCATGGCATGACTCACAACTTTGTTCCTTTTCATTGCAGCACAACTTTTGTTCATAAGTACACACTATCATTCACCAGTCTACTACTTACTCAGTGCATCCTTCCGCCCCCTGCTTTCATCAGGCATCATGTATAGTGCCCAAAGTCCACAGTCCATCAACATTCTCAATTTTAGATAATTTCATTGTTCCCAAGAGACAGAAAACCAATAAACACACCCTTGCCAAATAGGAAATCTAAACCCTTACAAGTTTAATTTTGATTATAATTATATATGGTGAGATATTTGCCCGAAGACAGTTTCCAAAATCATTTTAGTAAATTAAATATGAATTGATATTAAAAAATGTTTTTATTAAAAGGAAAAAAAGAGGGTAGTTTTGTCCTGAAATAAAATAAATGACTGTTACAGAATGAGGAAAATATAGAACAAAGACAGAATAAATAAAATATATTGCCAGATGTTTATGGAAAAGAGAATTATGGTCAAAATTAATAGAAATTTAATACCTCTATCTACAAAATTAAGAAAACTGTAGTATCAAATAATATACTGATGCAAGACTAAAATCTGATTTTCTCTCTATTAAAGTGACAGTTTCTTGGACTATTTGTCTGTTCTAGTGAAATGTTACAAAAGTCTTTTCTAAATAATCAATATAAAAAGCAGAGAGTCTGTGTTTTATCAGAATAACTTCTCGTACTTTATGTTAACTTTATCGTGTCCTTGGCTGTGTAAGAAAAATGAATCATCTCACTGTTTGAAAAGGCTAAGTATTTTCCCCCTCAGCTTTAGTTAAGTAAAGAACCAAACATTGTTTCAAACCTGATAACTTTTAACATTTTGTTCCCTTAAAGTCAAACTCTAAAGGATATCTTTTTATTTCAAACAGTTGCAAAACATTTGTTCTTTAACTTCATAAAAATGAAGTGCTAAAAATAAAGTTTATTTGATGTGTTTTAGGTTGCATAAAAAATGTTCAGGGAGTGTTATAGAAATTAAGATATTTTCTAATCTTCTGTCCATAACTGATCTGCATAATATTTAAAAACAGTATAATGTTATCTATCATAGTTTTTTGTTAACCAGATCTTCTCAGTTTTGCTTACAAAAATAAAATAACAAGACATAAAAGGTGATAGTTGGTCGGTAGTGTACCAGGCATTAATGCAAGAGAAAGAGGTGAATGTCATTTATTTACTGATTCATAAGCAGTGGCCAATACGTTAACTATTTGAATGCCTTTCTGGAAACAGAATAATCGAGGAATACATGAAAGGGGATTATGGGGAAAATATTATAGGAAGAAATATTGGAGATCGTCCAATGTACCAATGTATCTGTTTTTCATGTAGATGCCCACTTGACCTTAAAGTCACCTGAACACGATATAATGCTCCTGCAGGTGCCTTGGCAAAGATTGCCATGAATTCCATTACAGAAGAAGACTCTGCTCTTGAACAATGGGTGCATCGGCAATCTGGACATTAAGGCACACAAGCTATGCACAGTATGTTGCAGTGTTCATCATCTTCAACTGAGTGGTTGCCAGAAGGGTGACTAATAGTCTCACATCATGGGCTCATTCCTATACCCAAGTGCGTAGCATCTCTCACTGCTGGGTCCGTGCTGAATTCCTGACTGGTGCAGCTGAAGGACTTCTGTGGCAAATAACACCAACCACGGTACAGAACTGAACTTGGCTAAATCTATGAACTGCTCAAAAAGGAACTTGTATTGTTATACATGTAGAACGTTGTAGATATATATATACAACGTTATATCCCTGATAATCAAAATTGTGTTAAAAATGCTTTCCAAGAAATAGATGAAGAGGTAAAAATCATATACATCCCTTCACAAGACCCTTTGCAACTCTCATGAACCTCTCTCACTGGTACTTGGTGTTCGGTATTAATAACATTATCTGGTATAATTGCATCTTTAATCCTACTCTATTGCTTGTACTTCTGCTGTTGTCTTTTTGTGTTTACTCCAGACCAGGGTAGCAAGTATAAAAATACACTGCACTGACTGGGTAATGTGTTTGTTTGTCTAAGAATACTGTCCTGGCTGGGTGATGTTTCTTTTCTTGCCCCAGACTGGGTGGACCTGTTACTAATACTAATAAACTGTTGCTGTAGGTGAATTTGTTCTGAATACACACTGTTGCTGTACCAGCCAAGTGGTGCCTAGAGCATGTGAATGCTGTGTCCTTATCCTGAATTCCTTTGTCTTTATCTGTTTAAATTTGCCCCAAAGATGACCGTGGCCTACATTGGCCTACATCATAAACAGATCAGACTCTAAGGGCCGAATGAAAGGGAAAATTAAATTTGTAGAGTCTGTTCTGCTCAGCTGATGAGGCCATTGCATGACTTTGATAATAAATTGTAGAGTTTGTTATACTCAACTGAGGTTACCTTTATGTGACCTTGATAATAACTAACTGATATCACCATTACATGACCTTGGTAATAAATTGTTGAAATGTGCACTCTAGCTGGAAGGACTGGCTATCCTCCCAGAAAGAGATGTATTTTGATAAAAAGAGTTATCTAGTTCCCAGGAAACTCCTCTTGGCCCCTAGCCAGTTCCCAGAGCACCACCTGGGCCCAGTCACGTAAGCTAATGGTATCTGGCCACTATTGTGTAAAGATACCATATAAACTGCATGTTTAGACTAGAGAATCGAGAGAGAGGGAGGGAGAATCTTATCTGGGAAGAAGATGCTTACTGTGGATTTTTACCAGTCAGACCCTGAATGCTGTCTCTGAGATTCCCCAGCCCTCCTCTTCAGTTGTCCCGTGTGGTGATGTAACTATGTCTCATATCTAATAGTCTTTTAATTACTTTCCTAATAAATTCTGTTTTTATATCACTGAAGTCTGTGATGTCCACGAATCCAAGCTTATAAATTAAGTGACCTGTTCTGGTTTTCTAGCTGCTGGAATGCAATATACCAGAAACGGAATGGCTTTTAACAAGGGGAATTTAATGAGTTGCTAGTTTACAGATCTAAGGCCGAGAAAATGTCCCAATTAAAACAAGTCTATAGAAATGTCCAATCAAAGGCATCCGGGGAAAGATACCTTGGTTCAAGAAGGCCGATGAAGTTCAGGGTTTCTCTCTCATCTGGAAAGGCACATGGCGAACGCAGTCAGGGCTCCTCTCTCGGCTGGACAGGCACATGGCGAATACGGTATCATCTGCTAGCTTTGTCTCCTGGCTTCCTGTTTCATGAAGCTCCCCGGGAGGCGTTTTCCTTCTTCATCTCCAAAGGTCGCTGGCTGGTGGACTCTCTGCTTCGTGGTGCTGCAGCATTCTCTGCTCTCTCTGAGTCTCTCTGAATCTCCAAAATGTTTCCTCTTTTATAGGACTCCAATAAACCAATCAAGACCCAAATGGGTGGAGACATGTCATCCCCTAATCCAGTTAAACAACCATTCTTGACTAAATCACATCACCTAGGGAGATGATCTCATTACAGTTTCAAATATACAGTATTGAATAGGGAGTATTCTACCTTTAAGAAATGGAATTTATATCAAAACATGGCTTTTCTTAGGGGGCATACCTCCCCTCAAACCAGCACATGACCACAAATATCACCTTGCCTTTTGTGCAACAAAGATATGCACATGACCAATAAGCATATGAAAATATGCTACACATGTCTAGCCATTAAGGAAATGTAAATCAAAAGTATGGGATACTTTTTCACAACCACTAGAATGGCTACTCTTAAAAAATGGACAATTACAAATATTGTAGAGGCTGCAGAGAAATAGGAACACTTATTGTTGGTGGGAATGTAAAATGGTGTTACCTCTGTGGAAGATGATTTGGTGGGTCTTCAGAAAATTAAATATAAAATTACCATAAGACTAGCCTGTTTTAGTTTGTTAAAGCTGCCAGAATGCAATATACCAGAAATAAAATGGCTTTTAAAGGGGGAATCTGTTAGGCTGCAAGTTTACAGTTCTAAGGCCATAAAGATGTCCAAACTAAGGCATCCAGAGAAAGATATCTTGATTCACAAAGGCCAATATGGGATGGTACGTGGCTGATGTCTGCTGGTCTTTGTTCTTAGTTCATTGCTTTCACCTCTGATGCCAGTGGTTTCCTTTCTAAACATCTGTGGGACTTCACTTAGTTCCTCCAGGACACAACCTTGGGTTCTTGTTTCCTTAGCATTTCCTGGGAAGGCACATGGTGATGTCTGCTGGGCTCTGCCCATGTCTAGGCAACTGCTCTATCAGCGCTCCACGCATCTCCAAACATCCATGTCTCTGTCAGCTCTGAAGCAACTGTTCTCCAAGCATATGGATCTGAGGTTTCTCCAAAGTGTTTTCCCCTTTAAAGGACTCTGGTAAATAATCAAGACCCACCCCGAATGGGTGGAGTCATATCACCATCTAATCAAAAGGCCACACCAAAAGTTGGGTAAGTCACATCTCTATGGAAGCCATCTAACCAAAAGGTCACACCCACAACTGGGTGTGTCACATCTCCATGGAGACAAGCTAATCTAAGTTTTGCATTCTAAACAATAGATTTGGCCCCACAAGATTGGATCAAGATTAAAACATAAAGCATTTCTGGGGTACATAATAGTTTCAAACTGGCACACCAGCAATCCCACATCCAGGTATATACCTAAAAGAACTGAAAGCAGGCACCAGAACAAATATTTTCACACTGCTGCTCATAGCAGCATTATTGACAATTACCAAAAGATGGAAGCAACACACTTATCCATCCACCAATGAATATATTTTTAAAAGGTTATATATACACACAATGGAATATTTTTCAGTTGAAAAATGAATAATGTTCTGATACATGTGTCAGTATGGATGAACTTTGAAGACATTTTGAGTGAAATGAAACATACTCAAAGGACAAATATTGTATGATTTCTCTAATGTGAAACAATTAGAATAAGGAAATTCATAGAGTAAAAAAACTAAACTATAGGTTACCAGGGGTAGGGGTGTGATGTAGGGAATGGAGAGTAATGCTTAAATTGTACAAAGTTTCTATTTGGAATTTAGGAAACTTTTGATAGTAGATGGTGATGATGGTAGCACAATATCAAAAATTTAATTAACAGCACTGAATTATATTTTTGGATGTGATTATAATGAGAATTTTAGGTTGCATATATCTTATTAGAATTATTTTTTTTCAAATCCATAGGCCTATACCATAGAATAAGTGACCCCAAAATAAACTATAGATTGTAATAAATTTACCATGCTAATGCAAAGTGTTAATTAAGTGGCATGCTGGAATGCCATATTTTATGCATGATTTTTCTGTCAACCTATAACTTCTCTCATAAAAAATAAATTAAAAATAAAAAGATTCATTTATATTGGAACATATATGAGTGGGTAATTCTTTCTATTGTGATAAAATACACATAAATTTACTACTTTTACCATTTTAAAATGCACAATTTAGTGAAATTAAGTACATTTAAAATATGCAACTATACCAATACCTATTCCAGAACTTTTTCATCACCATAACTATTAGCACTCATCTTCTTTCTACCCTACAATTATACCCTGCAACCACTAATCTTTTTTCTATATCTATTTATTTGCCTATTCATGATATTTCATATAAATTCAATCATATATGTGAAATTTTTGTTCAGCTTCTTTCACTTTGCATGTAATGTTAAGATTCATCTATATTGTAGCATTTATCAAACTTCATTCTTTTTAATGGCTGAATATCCCATTGTATGGATATACTACATTTTATTTATAAATTGAAGGACATTTGTGTTATTTCCAACTTTTTGGCTATTTACAATAGGAACATCATGAACACTCAAGGGCAATTCTTTTAAAACATTTTTTTTTCAGTTCTTTTGGGTATATATTTAAATGTGGAGTTGCTGAGTCATATATTAATTTAACGTTTAACTCAGGAATCACCAAAATTTTTTTCACAGAGGCTGTATCATGTTGCATTTCCAATAGAAATTTTTGAATGCGTGTGAGGTTAAGTTTCCAATTTCTTTTGTCTGCATGTGGATATCCAGTTGTCTCAGCACAATTTCTTGAAGAGATTGTTCTTTCTCCATGGAATGGTATTGGTGCACTTGTGAAGACCAAATTGAGTTTGTTTTTTTTTGGTCTATCAACTCTATTCCAATGCTCTATCTATGTTATATTATGCTAGCATCATGCTGGTTTTTAAAAGTATTTTTATTGATAAATCTTATCATACAAACATTCCATACATGGTGTTCAATCAGTGGCTCACAATATCCTCACATAGTTGTGTAGTCATCACCATGATCATTTTTAAGAACATTTGCATTACTCCAGAAAAAGAAATAAAAAGAAAAAAATAAAAAACTCATACATGCCATACTCCTTATCCTCCCTCTCATTGACTACTAGTATTTCTATATACCCAATTTATTTTAACCTTTGTCCTCCCTATTATTTGTTTATTTTTATGCATAATTTTTACTCATCTGTCCATACCCTAGATAAAAGGAGCATCAGACACATAAAGTTTTCACAATCAGACAGTCACATTGTAAAAGCTATGTTGTTTTACAATCATCTTCAAGAATTAAGGCTACTAGAACACAGCTCAACAGTTTCAGGTACTTCCCTGCAGCCACTCCAAATACCATAAACTAAAAGGAATATCTATCTATTGCATAAGAACAACCTCCAGGAAAACCTCTTGACTCTGAAATCTCTCAGCCATTGAAACGTTATTTTCTCTTATTTCTCTCTTGCCGCTTTTGGTCAAGAAGACTTTCTCAATCCCTTGATGCCAGGTCCAAGCTCATTCCAGGAGTTCTGTTCCACATTGCCAGGGAGATTTATACCCCCAGGAGTCATGTAGTGGGGGAGTAGTGTGTTGGCTTAGAGAGAGAGGCCACATCTGATCAACAAAAGAGGTTCTCTGGGGGTGACTCTTAGGCCTAATATTAAATAGGCTTAGCCTATCCTTTGTAGGAATAATTTTCATAGGGGCAATCACCGAGATCAAGTGTGATTCTATTGATTTGGTTTTCTTCACTGCTTGTGAGAATATCAGAAATTCTCCATATGGGAAAGTTGAATATTTCCTCCTTTCTCCCGAGTACTCCAAGGGGACCTTACAAATATTTCTTTATTCACTGCCCAAATTACTCTGAGATACACTGGGGCATCATAACCTGCACAAACCAACAAAGTCTCACACCCTATTCAATATTCCATGTACTTATGGTGTTCATTGAAACTGACCATACAAGTTAAATTAGGAAATATACTACCCAAAATATAAATTCTGCACCGTATAAACTTCTCTCCCTTTGGTCTCACACAGAAGTTGAAGTTTTAAAATATGAATGATATCATCCTTTGTGCTGCATTCTGATTTACCTTCATTCTATCCAGATTAGCTTCATTCATATCGCTATTCAAAGTCAGATCCCTTTTCAAACTTTTTAAACAGCTCCTACATGGGTTACTTCTGACTTTCAGAGATTCAGAGCTCTAATTCTGAGCCTCAGGTGTTACATCCCCAAAGTTTCTGGGAATGACCAGGTTATAAAAACCATGCTAGGTTTTTAAAAAATATTTTTATTGAAATGCCTTTACACATATACAGTTCATCCAAAGCATACAATCAATATCTTACAATATCATCACATAGCTATGTATTCATCACCATGATCATTTTAAGAATATTTGCATCACTCCAGAAAAAGAAATAAAAAGAAAAATTCATACATCCCACAGCCCTTACCCATTGCTCTCATTAACCACTAGTATTTCAATTTATCCAATATTTTTTACCTCTCATCCCCCTGTATTAGTTTGCAAGCTGCTGCAATGCAGTATACCAGAAATGGAACGGTTTTTAAAAGAGGAATTTAATAAGTTACAAGTTTACAGTTCTAAAGAAGTGAAGGTGTCCAAACAGGTTACCTTCACTTTAGAAAGGCTGATGGGTTAGGGACATCTCTGTCAGCTGGGTAGTCACATGGCTGGCATCTGCTGGTCCCTTGCTCCTGAGCTCCATTGCTTTCACCCTCTGTTGCTGTGAGGATTCCTCACTTTGCTTCTCTGGGTCTGGCTTTCATCTCTTAGCTTCCCTTGACTCTCTCCAGGTTCTGGCTTGCTTAACATCACATGGCAATAGCTGCTGGGCTCCAAGCATCTCCAAACATCCATGTCTCTGTTCTCCACATGTTTGCATCTGTGTCATTTCTTTAGACTTGTTTCAATTGGCACATTTTCTCAGCCTTAGAACTGTAGACTAGCAACTCATTAAATTCCGCTTTTTAAAAGTCATTCCATTTCTGGTATATTGCATTCTGGCAGCTGGCAAACTAGAACAGATTTTGGTACCAGAGAGTAGGGTGCTGCTGCTGCAGTTTGCAAATACCAAACATGTTGGGATGGTTTTTTAAATGGATAAGGAGAAGATTCTAGAAGAGTTGTGAGAAACTTGATAGAGAAGGACTAGAATGCTTTGAAGAAACTGTTGGTAGAAATGTGGGCTCTAAAGATACTTCTGACCAGGCTCTAGACAGAAATGAGGCACATGTTATTATAGACTGGAAGGAAAGTGACCCTTGTTTTAAAATTGCAGATAATCTGGCAAAATTGACGAGTGGTTTTGGCTGGAAGGCTGATTTTAAAAGCCATGAACTTGGATATTTTAGCAGAAGAGATCTCCAAATTAAATGTGGAAAGTGCAGCCTGATTTCTCCTCACAGCTTATAGTGAAATGTGACAGGAAAGAGATAAGCTGAGAACTAAACTCTTGAGTACAAAGAAACCAGAAGTTGATGTTCTGGAGAATTCTGGACTTCCTGGAAGGGAGACCCAAGAGAACAGTGTCCCACATGAGGACTTGACCAAATGGGTAACCAGTCAGCCATTTCAGAGCAAGTCAGGATCGGACATGGAGTTATCCAGGAAGGATTTGTGGAAACTCCTTATGTCTGATGTGCATGATCCAAGGCTACTGCATAGAAAGCCAATGAGAGTGTTGCAGGATCTGTATAAAGAGAACTACTGCCAGTCGAGACTGGAGGGACAGAGATGGGACGCACTGGAAGAAAAATAACCCCAGAGGCAGAACCATGGAGGCTGAAGTCTGAAGTCAAGAAGGCTCAGGCTAGGAGAGTGGGCCCACCCAAACGCATGGAGAGGATGAGTTTGCCCCGAAGACAGAGGATGGGCCTTCCACCTGGTTGCAGTGGAAGAGACATACTACCTCAGGCCTTGGAGAGGGTGAAGCACATTCCTTGGGGTATGGGGAGAGTCTGGTTGCCACCACATGGAGGGGTTGCGTGTGAGCCCTGGAGATGGCAGAGAGCCCGGGTGTGGCCCCAATGCTTGGAGAGGGTGGAGCCACGAAAAAGGTGGTCTCCCCAATGTCCTCCAAGGTTGCATTTGGAGAGAGGCAGCCCTCTGTGTAGGCCCTTGGAAAGGGTGAGATTGCTACTTTCAGAAGTCTCGAAGATAAATGACTCTCAGACTTTGAAATCTAATGGATTTTACCCTGCAGGTTTTTGAAACTGTATGGGTCCAGTGACCCCTGTGTTCCTTCCTCCCTATGGAAATGGGTATATGTATCCTATGAATGTTCCTCCTTTGTATGTTGGCAACAGATAACTTGTTCTGAGTTTTACAGGTCCAGAGTATAGGGAGAAAATTTTGCTTTAGGACTGTCCATACCTTTAACTAGCTTTGATGAGACTTCATACTGATTTTAACCTTGTATATTAATCTTTTGTTTGAAATATTACTGGAATGGTTTAAGGTTCTCTGATATTGTTATGGAATGAATGTATTTTGTATATGGGGAAAACATGTCTGTTTTAGGGTCCAGAGGGTGGAATGTGCTGGTTTGAAAGGATGGATGTCCCCTAGAAAAGCCACGTTTTAATCTAAATCCCATTTCATAAAGGCAGAATAATCAATACTATTCAATACTGTGTGCTTGAAAATGTAATCAGATCATCTCCCTGGAGATGTGATTTAATCAAGAGTAGTTGTTAAACTGGATTAGGTGATGACATGTCTGCACCCATTTGGGTGGGTCTTGAGAAGTTTCTGCAGTCCTATAAAAATGGAAACATTTTGGAGAATGAAAGAGATTCAGAGAGAGCAGAGCAGAACGACATAGCCAAGAGAAGAAGAGTCCACCAGCCAGCGACCTTTGGAGATGAAGAAGGAAAATGCCTCCCAGGGAGCATCATGAAACAGGAAGCCAGGAGAAGAAGCTAGCAGAAGATGCTGTGTTCACCATGTGTCCTTCCAGATGAGAGAGGAACACTGACTGTGTTTGCCATGTGTCCCTCCACATGAGAGAGAAACCCTGAACTTCATCGGCCTTGTTGAACCAAGGTATCTTGCCCTGGATGCCTTTGATTGGACATTTCTATAGACTTGTTCTAATTGAGACATTTTCTCAGCCTTAGAACAGTAAAGTAGCAACTTATTAAATTCCCCCTTTTAAAAGCCATTCCATTTCTGGTATATTGCATTCTGGCAGCCAGCACTCTAGAACGATGTTTTATAGTTTCTGTGTATGGGCCTTTTATGTCCTTGGTTAAATTTATTCCTAAATATTTGATTCTTCTGGTTGATATTATAATTGAATTTCTTTCTTGACATCCTTCTCAGATTGCTTACTGTAGTGTATAAAAACACTACAAATTTTTGCCTGTTGATCTTGTATCTTGCTAACTTTGCTGAAATCATTTATTGGCTGTGGTAGCATTACTGTAGACTTGGGGAATTTTCTACATATAGGATCATATCATCTGCAAACAGTGAAAGTTTTACTTCTTCCTTTCCATACTGGATGACTTTTATTTCTTTTCTTGCCTAATTGGTCAAGCTAGAATTTCCAGCAAAATATTGAATAACAGTGGTGGCACTGGCCCTCCTTGTCTTGTTCCTGATCTTAGAGGGAAAATTTTCAGTCTTTTACCATTGAGTATGATCTTAGCTGTGGGTTTTTAATATATTCCCTTTATCACATTGAGGAAGTTTCCTTCTATTACTATCCTTTGACACGTTTTCATCAAGAAAGGATATTGAATTTTGTCAAATGCCTTTTTTGTATCAATCGAGATAATAATGTGGTTTTTCTTCTTTAATTTGTTGATGTGGTTCATTATATTAATTGATTTTCTTGTGTTGAACCATCCTTGAATAGCTGGAACAGAACTGAATTGGTCATGGTATATAATTCTTTTTTTTCACACTTTTTTATTGTGAACTATGACGTATGAACAAAAAACAATTAATTTCAAAGTATATTGTAACAAGTAGTTATAGAACAGATTTCAGAGCTTGGTATGTATTACAGTCACATAATTTTTTTATTTTTCCTTCTAGCTGCTCCAAGACACTGCAGACAAGAAGAAATATCAATATAGTGATTCAGGAGACACACTCATTTGTTAAATCCTATCTTCTTTGTCATAACTTCTCTTTGTCTTTTGATAATTTCCCCAATATTTAGGAGTATTTGGTCTATGCTCATTCTACCTATGATTATTTTAATTTGCTGTTGAATTTGATTTGTAAGCATTTTGTTGAGGATTTTTGCATTGATATTCACTAAAGATATTGGTCAGTAACTTTCTTTCTTTGTAGTATCTTTGTCTGGCCTTGGTGTTAGAGTGATGTTGGCTTCGTGGAATGAGTTAGGTAGTTTTCCCTCTTCAGTTTTTACAGAGAGTTTGAATAGGATTGGTACTAAATCTGTGTTGAATGCTTGGTAGAATTCACATGTGAATCTATTTGGTCCTGGACTTTTCTTTTTGAGGAGGTTTCTGATGACTAATTCAGTCTCTTTAATTGCGATTGATTTGTTGAAGTCTTCCATTTTTTCTCCAGTCAATGTTGCTTGTTCCTGCTTTCTAGAAAGTTGTCCATTTCATCTAAGTTGTCTAGTTTGTTAGCATATAGTTGTTCATAGTATCCTTTTAGTATCTACTTTATTTCTGTGGGGTCAGTAGTTATTCCTCTCTTCCCATTACTGATTATATTTATTTGCATCCTTTCTCTTTTTTTCTTTGTCAGCCTAGCTAAGTGTACATCAATTTTATCCATTTTCTCAAAGAACCTTCTTCTGGGTTTATTGATTTTCTCTATTGTTTTCATGTTCCCACTTTCATTTATTTCTGCTGTAATATATGTTGTTTCTTCTGCCTGTTATTTATTTCTAAGTTCATTCCATTATGACCTGAGAAAGTGTTTGGTATAAGTTTGATCTTTTAAAATTTATTGAGACTGTGACCCAACACATGGTCTATCCTGGAGAATGATCCATAAGCACTTGAGTAAAACGTGTATCCTGCTGTTGTTGGGTTCAATGTTCTTTAAATGTCTTTTAACTGTAGCTAATTTATCATACTGTTCAAAATCTCTGTTTTCTTATTGATCCTTGGTTTAGGTATTCTCTTCAGCGATGTGAGTCGTGTATTGAACTCTCCAACTATTATTGTGGAGGTGTCTACTCTCCCTTCAGTGACATCAGTGTTTGCCTCATGTATTGTTGGGTATTCTGGCTAAATGCATAGATATTTATGATTACGTCTTCTTGATAGATTGTCCTTCTTATTAATACATAATATCCTTCTTTGTCTCTTTTATAATATTTTGTTTTACATTTGAAGTGTAATTTGTCTGATATTAGTATAGGCATCCCCATTCTTTTCTGGTTGTTGTTTGCATGAATATCTTTTTCCAGCCTTTCACTTTCAACCTATTGGGTCTCATGTGTGTTTCTTTTTTGAACAGCATATAAATGGATCCTGTTTTTGTGGGTTTTTTTAAACCAAGTTTACCAATCTCTATCATTTGATTGGGGACTTTATTCCAGTAACATTTCATGCTATTGCTATAAAGGTATTACTTTTTTCACCTATTGTTTATTTTGAAATTTATCTGTAGTATACTATTTTTACTCTCTTGCTTTTTACCCCACTGTTTACTCTTACTGCTAATCTTCATTTCTACACTGTTCTCCAAATTTCTCTGTCCTGTCTTTTCCTGTCTGCCTGAAGAGCCCATTAGTATTTCTTATAGAGCAGGTCTGTTGTTCACAAACTCTCTGAGTCTTCTTATCTGTAAATATTTTCAACTCTCCCTCATTTTATTTTGGGGGATGGGTTGCATGCTCTGGCAATCTCCCTCTTTTTTGAAGACAGTTTTGCCTGATATAGAATTCTTTTTGGAAGATTCTCTCTTTTGGCATTTTAAATATATCATATCGCTGTCTTCTTGCTTCCATGCTTGCTGCTGAAAGGTCCATAATTACTCATATGGTACTTTCCTTATATGTGATGTATCACTTTTCTTTTGCTGCTTTCAGAATTTTCTCTTTGTCTTTGGCATTTGGTATCTGATTAGTAAGTGTCTTGGCATAGGGCTATTTGGATCTGTTCTGTTTGGGGTATGCTGTGCTTCTTGAATCTGAAATACTATTTCTTTTCATGAGAGTTGGGGAATTTTCAGTGATTATTTCCTCTATTATTCTTTCTGCCCCCTTTCCCTTCTTTCTTCTGGGACACTCATAGCATATATGTTCATGCATTTCAGTTTCCTGTCATTCAGTTTCCTGGACCCTGCTCAAATTTTTCCATTCTTTTCCCCATCTGTTCTTTTGTTTGTAGCATTTCAGGTTTCCTACCATTTTGTTCACTAATCCTTCTTTTCCCTCTTCAAATCTGCTGTTGCATGTCTCCATTGTGTTTTTCATCTCTTCTATTGTGACTTTCATTCCCATAAGTTATGCCATTTCTTTCTTCAAGCTTTCAAGTTCTTCTGTATGATCACTCAGAATCTTCTTTAAATCCTTCATCTATTTTGCCTATTTCCCTTCACTTCATTGATTTGATTTCAGTAGTTTTCTTGAACGTCTTTAATTAGTTGTTTCAACTCCTGTGTGTCTGTTGAGGTATTAGCTTGTTCCTTTGGTTCGACCATATCTTTATTCTTCCTCGTATGAATCGTGATTTTTGTTGGTGTCAAGGCATCTGATTTTCTTACTTTGTTTATTCTGGAGGTCATTTTATCCCTTTTCCCTAGTGTTTTCCTGTTGGTTGGCATAAAGGTGACTACCCTCAGATCACATTACTTCCTAAAGTCTTACTGTTGCCAGGTGGGGCAACACTTCATTGCTGGACTCCAATGACACTTTCCTGTGGGAGAATTGGAGCACCACCTGCTTCTGCTGGATGGGAAATAGAAGATCAGCTTCCTGCTTAGCCTTTCCACTATGCTGGCCTGGAAATCCCTGCACCTCCTGCCTCCTCCAGGCAAGGGATGGGAGTTTAGTTCCTACTTGGCCCTTCTGACAGCACCAGGTGATATAACTGAAGTTAGCTCTCTTCTTGGCCCCCCTAAAACCTTGGAAGGTGGTATGGTTATGTTACTGGTATCTGTATGAAGTAGGGCTGCTATTGTCTAAATGATTTTCTGTTGTTACGTCACCCTCTTCCATGTGTTTTAGCTGGGAGGGGCAGAGTTTTCTTGAAGCTTTGTTGTCTTTGTCTGTTGGAAGTTCAGGTTAGGGGCTTCTGCAGATCTCTGTTCAGAATATATGGGAGGCAATAAGAAAACCAGGACATAATTGCCCTACAATTATCTCCTCAAATCCTGATGTCTCTAGACAGTCCACCTTCTTATTTCCAACTTTCAGAGCCTTCCTATGCTTGTTTTTGGGCTATATTCAAGGTTTTTCACTTGTCAGAGGGAAGACCTGAGAGGAACAGAGCTATGTCATTTTGACAGAAATAAGAAATCAGCCAGAATGGTATTTTTTTCTGTATATCATGTATTCACTCATGTAAATTTTATACTTGGTAAGCTCTAATATTTTCACCTGTGTAATGACCACCAGTTAAGAGGTATGAATTTTCCATCAGTGTCAAGTTTCCTTATGCTTCTTGGTGGTCAATATTCTCCTCATATCTATGGATCCAGGTAACCATTGATCTGTTTTATATCCCTATTTAGAAGTTTGCCATTTTACATTTATATGAATGATGTTTTATAGTATATTCTATTTTAAATCTGGCTTCCATCATTTTGCAAACTATTTTTCATTTTCATCCATTTTGTTGCATATGTCAGGAATTTGTTAATTTTCACTGTTGAGTAATATTTTCCCTAAAGATAGGGCATAATGTGCTTATCCATTCCCTTTTTGATGGACATTTGGATTGCTTCTAGTTTGTGGTAATTGTAAAAATCATACTATGAGCATGTACATGCTCATCATCATTATTTTCAATTGCTGAGCAATATTCAGTTGTATGGATGTGGCACAGTATGTTTATTCATTCTCTGTTGATGGACATTTGTTCTGTCTTCATGTTTTGTCCAGTATACATAATGCTACCATGAATATTTAAATATAATTCTTTGCATGAATATGTGTGTTAATTTATCTTGCATGAATACCTAGGAGTGGAATTAGTTGGTTGTTTGGTAAGTGCACAGTATTTTAAATTTTTGAGAAAACACCTAACTAGTTTCCAAATATTTAACTCCAGTTGCTCCATATCCTCACTAAGATTTGGTATAGTCAGTATGTTTATTTTTGACCATTCTAATGAGTGTGAAGTGATATCTCATTTAGTTTGCATTTACTGAAGACTAGTGATGTTGAGCTCATTTTCATATGCTTATAGCCTGTTGTTTCAGTTTGTTAATGTTGATAGAATGCAATATAGTAGAAGTGTATTGGTTTTTACAGAGGGGATTTATTAGGTTACAAATTTACAGTTCTAAGACCATGAAAATGTCCAGATTAAGGCATCAACAATGGGATACCTATACTCAAGAAAGGTAAATTGTGTCCAGGGTTTCTCTATCACATGGAAAGGCACATGGTGATATCTGCTGACTCCTCTCTCCTGGGTTGGTTTAAAACAAAATGGCTCTCTCAGCTCCTGTGGGTCCTTCATTTTCTCCAGGAATGTTTTCTATACATTTGTGGGCCCTCTCTTACCTTCTAAGGAACAAACTCTGAGTTTCATTTCTTAGCTTAGCATATACTGGGGTATTTTCTGTCTCCAAACGTCTGTCATCACTCTGCTCTCTGTATCTGCCGTCTTAAAGGATTCCAGTAAGCTGAGTATGATCCACCTTGAATAGGTGGGCCACATCTCCATGGAAACAATCTAATCATAAGGTCCACCCACAATTTGGTGAGTCACATCTCCATGGAAACAACCTAATCAAAAGTTCCCACTCAACAAGAGGTCTGCCCCCATATGATTGAATTAGAAGAACATGGCTTTTCCAGGAGTACATAACAGTTAGAAACCAGCACATTCCACCCTCTAGACCCCCAAAAGTTATGTTCTTTCCACATACAAAATACATGCAGTCCATCACAAAAGCTTTAGATCATTTCAGTAACAGTAAAAATACAATATAAGGTCATAAAAATCAGATATAGTTGTCGTCTATCCTAAGGCAAGATTCTCCTCCAGCTTAACTAGTGGAACTTAGAACAAGTTATCTGCTTCCAATAATCAAAGCAGGGATAGTCATAGGAGAAATGTTCCCATTGCCATAAAGAGAAATTGGAAGGGCAATAGTGGTCACTGTATCGTTTCAAAAAACTGCAGGCAATATTTCATTCGATTTTAAGGTCTGAGAGTTATTTATAGAATGAGTTTTTATCATTATGGCTTGAGAGAGCAGCAGTGTCACCCTTTCCAAGGGCTTATGCAGTGTCTGTGCTCTCTGCAAACACTGGGTTGAAGGTTGCAACATTAGAGCATTGGGGGACCAACTTGTTCGTGGTCCCACTATTTTCAAGCATCTGGTTGGCACTTGGAATCTCTGCCATCAGTGCACACACTCAACCCCTTTAGAACAGTGTGGTGTTCACCAATTTCTCTCCAGTTCCTGGGGAATGTGCTTCACACTCTCTGAGGCCTGAGGGGACAACAGTGTTCCCAAGCAATGAAGTGGAATGCCTGCCCTCTGCCTCCAGGGCAAAAGCACTCTCTTCACATGCATTCTCATGTTGGGTCTTAGCCACTGGGATCTCATTTTCTGGAAGGCCAAGATTTCATCAATTTCTGGTTTCTTTGCACCCAAGAGTTCAGTTCCTGGTTTATCTCTTTTCTGTTGCATTTCATTATAAGCTGCAGGGAGAAGCCAGGCTGCATTTTCTACACTTTAAATTTCTTCAGCTAAATATCTCAGCTTATTGCATTCAAATTCTCCCTTACATCCAACACCAGTACTCAATTTTGCCAAATTGTCTGCCACTTTGAAACGCAGATCACCTTTTCTGCAGTTTGTAATAACATATTAATCATTTCTGTCTAAAGCTTCATTGGAGGAAATTTTAATATCCATACTTCCACTAACAGTCTCTTCAAAGCAAAGGCTTTTTTGATCAAACTCCTCACAATTCTTTCAGTATCTTCCCCTTATCTATTTATAAAGCAGTTCCAGTATTTCTGGTATTTTTAAATCCCAGCACCCCACTTTTTGGTACCGAAATCTTTTTTACAAATGCTTCTGGAATGCAATATGCAGAAATGGATTGGCCTTTACAAAAGGGATTTATTAGGTTACAAGTTGACAATTGTAAGGCCATGAAAATGTCCAAATTAATGCATGAACAATAGGATAACTTCACTCAAGAAAGGCCAATTGCATCTGGGGTTTCTGTCACAAAGGTAGATGCATAGCGACATCTGCTCACTCATCTCTCCTAGGTTGGTTTCCAAAAAATGACTCCTTAAACTCCTCTGGGTCTTTCTGTTTTCTCCTGGGGTGTTTCCCTTTCTGTAAATATCTGTGGGTCTTCCTTCAGCTTTTCTGGGCCAAACACTGAATTTCATCTGTTAGCTTAGCATCTCCTGGGGAATTTTTTGTCTTCAAGCATCTGTGACCTCTCTGCTCTCTCTATTTCCCTCTTAAGGGACTCCAGTAAAGTGGTTAAGACCCACATTTCATAGGTGGGGTCACATCTCCATGGAAACAGCCCAATCAAAAGGTCCGACTCAACAGTAGGTCTGCCCCAGAAGATTGGATTAGAAGAACATAGCTTTTCTGGGTTACATAGCAGTTTCAAACCAGCACACCTGTTATGGGGTGAATTGTGTCCCCCAAAAGATAGGTAGAGTCTTAACTCCCTGTACCTCACAATGTGACCTTATGTAGTTATAGAATCATTGCAGATGGAATTATTTATGTTGATATGAGGTCATATTGGAGCAGGGTAGGCCCCTAGTACAATAAAACTGGTCCATAGTATAATAAAACTGGCAACTTTATAGAAAGAGAAGAAGAAACAGACATATAAGAGGGGAGAACATCATGTGACAACAGAGACAGAGGTTGAAGTGGTATAGCTGTGAAGCAAGCAATGCCAAGGATTGCCAGCCAACCACCAGAAGGTAAGAAGAGGCAAAGGAAGTCTTCTCCACTATAGGTTTCAAAAGGAGCACGACCCTACTGACAATTTGATTTCAGATTTCTGTGCTCCAGAAGTGTAGGAAAATAAATTTCTGCTGTTTTAAACCACTCACTTGGTGGTACTTTGTTATGACGGCCATAGGAAGCAAACCATAGCCTATCCATATGCGTTGATTTGAAACTGCTATGTACCCAAGAAAAGCCATGTCCTTATAATCCTAATCCAATCTTGTAGGGTAGACCTATTGTTTGGGAGGGATCATTTGATTAGATTGTTTCCATGGAGATTGACCCCCACCTATTCAAGGTGGTCTTAATCAGCTTACTGGAGTCCTTAAAAGAGCCAACACAAAGAGCAGAGAGTGGATGCTTGGAGAAAGACAGAAGATGCTCAGAACGAAGGCTGCTATAAGCAGAAGCTGAAAGCAATGAAATCTGGGAGCAAAAGTACGGCACATGTCACCATGTGCCTTCCCATGTGACAGAAAAAACCCGGACAGAGAAAAATCAACCTTCCTTCCGAGAAGGTATCCTCTCATTCAGTGCCCTAATTTGGACATTTTCATGGTCTTAGAATTGTAATCTGTAACTTAATAAAACCCCTTTATAAAATCCAAGCCATTTCTGGTATAATGCATTCCAGCAGCATTAGCAAACCAAAACACCATATCTCTTCATTTTTTGAAGTGTCTGCTCAAATTGTTTGTCCTTTTCTTTTGTCTATTTGTCTTCCTCTCTCTGAGTTCTAAGAGCGTTTTATATATCCAGATGAAAATTGAATATTTTCTCTTTGAGCTATTTCAGGAACTTTGTAGGCCTTGAGAACTTTGCAGTGTCCTTTGGAGGTCTCAACCCACATTGTATCAAATGTATTCAAATGTACCCATATTATATGTATATTCAATTTATACTTTCCTATCTTTTCCCAGCAATATTATGGGTACATTCTTTGAAGTTCTTGCACATGGGATAATCTAAACAACAATCTTTCCACTGTAATGAATCTTTCAATGATATGCTAAAAACATAATGTTATATTTTAAAATTATTTTAATAAGCATATATATTGTTTAATTTTGTGATGTATTTCTATATTTTGGTGCCTATAATTGTTGTGTTTGTTTGAAATAGTTTTAAATGTAAGGAAAGATAAGGAGAGGAGAGAGAGACGGTAATTCAGTGACTTAATGACTCAAGGGAATATTTTGGGAGTAATATTCTGTAGTAAAATGCTATATGCTCTAAATATTTTGCATTTCTGAGATAATTTGTAATTGGTTTCATGAATTAGGCTTTTGATGTGTAGTTTAATTCCATTTGCTATAATACTATTTAGGCATTTTGCACTTATTTTAATAGTTAATCATATGATTATTTTCTAAGTAGTTTAACCCTTAGTTTATTTTACTGATTCATAGATACTAAAACTACATGAGAAAAGCAGAGTCCTATAATTGAGTATCTTTGAGACTTTAGGTCATCTCTGAGCTTCAGTTAACTCAGCTCTACAATGGAATTAAGATGTCTACCTGTCCATTGAAAAGATAAAGTTTATAAATCTCCCAGAAAATTATCTTACAGTGTCACATTCAGCCAAAAACTGTTCCT
This sequence comes from Tamandua tetradactyla, assembly GCF_023851605.1. Classification (NCBI taxonomy): domain Eukaryota; kingdom Metazoa; phylum Chordata; class Mammalia; order Pilosa; family Myrmecophagidae; genus Tamandua; species Tamandua tetradactyla. The sequence continues at coordinate 118,271,497 of NC_135353.1, forward strand.
GTTACTATCAAACTTGAAATTTAGCTTCATGCACTTGCCCATGATGTGTGACTCTCTGTAAATCACTTAACCTCTCTTGGTTTTTAGGTGTCTTGTGCAAATGTATCCAAATCTCTTCAAGATTTTTCCATGTGTTTGAGCATAATTTGTATTCTGTGCCATTGGGCATAAATTTCTGTGCATGTTTCTTGGGCCTAGTGGCTTTATAGTAGCATTCAAATCCTTAATTTCTTTATTGGTCTCCCTAATTGTTCTATCCTATATTGAAAGTAGTATATTGATGACTCCCTATTATTGCAGAAATGTATTTCTCACGTTAGTTTTTGTTTCATATATTGAATGCTTTTGTTTATAAATATGTATATTTATATTGTTGCTTTATCTTCTTGATGGACTGACTCTTTTAACTATAAATAATGTCCTCCTTTGTCTAAAAATCTTTGCCTGAAATCTTATTTTATCTGATATTAATATAGCCACCTAGCTCTTTTTCTGCTACTATTGGCATGGAATATCTTTTTCCATCATTTCATTATCAAGTTTGTTGTATCTTTGGATGAAAAGCAATTCTCTTATAGACAGTTAATATTAGATTATGTTTTGAAATCTGTTCTTCCAATCTCTGACCTTTTATTTTGGTGTGTAATACATTTACATTTAAAGTAATTATTAATAATGAAGGGCTTTTCCAATTTGCTGTTTATTCATGTTGTCCCTTTTTTGTTCTTTAATTCCTCCATTTGCCTTATTTTGTGATTAATTAGTTTTTTACTTATGTATAATTTTGAATTTCCTTCTTTTTCTGCGTATTTTTTAGTGGTTATCCTTAGAATGACAATTAATATCTTACCTTTATAACAGTAACATTCAAATTAATGCCGAGTAAGTTTCAATAACACAGAAAACCTGCTATTTTGAAGCTCTGCACCTCCTTTGTGTTGGGTTTGTAACAAGTTACCTCTTTATATATTTTGTGTCCATTAGCATAGATTTATAATTATTTCTTTATGTATTTTCTATTTAAATTTTATAGAATAAAGAGATGCTACACAAAAAATGCAATAGTTTAATATTTACCTATCAAGGTACTTTTACTATTGTTCTTTATTTTTTCATATGGCTTCTCATTACTGTCTAGTGTCTTTTCCTTTCAGCTTGAAGCACTCCCTTCATCATTTTTCAAAGGGTGGGTGTACTAGTGATGAGCTCTGTTAGTTTTCATTATCTGGGAATATCTTAATTTCTCCTTCATTTTTATCAATCTTTTCTTTGGGGGGTGTGCATGGTCTGGGAATCAAATCTCCTTCATTTTTAATGAATACTTTTTTCCAGATATAGAATTCTTTTTTTTTTTTTTTTAACATGGGCAGGCACTGGGAATTGAACCCGGGTCCTCTGGTATTGCAGGCAAGCATTCCTGCCAGCCGAGCCACCGTGGCCCACCCCAGATATAGAATTCTTGGTGTATAGTTTCTTTCCCCTCAAAATTATAAATATGTCATCCCACTTCCTCAGCCCTTCATGGTTTCTAATGTGAAATCAGCTCATAACCTTACTAAGGGGATCTTGCATGTAATGAGTTGCTTCTCTTGCTGTTTTTAAATTTCACTCTTTGTATTTGGTTTTCCACAGATTTATTATAAAGTGTCTGTGCTGGTTTAAAATGATAAATGTACCCTAGAAAAGCCGTGTTTTAATCCTAATCCAGTTTTGTAAAGGCAGCTGTTTCCTCTAATCCCTATTCAGTATTGTATGTTTGAAACTGTTAATTAGAACATCTCCCTGGAGATGTAATTTAATCAACAGTGGTTGTTAAACTGGATTAGCTGGAGGCATGTCTCCACCCATTTGGGTGGGTCTTGATTAGTTTCTGAAGTCGTATAAAAGAGGAAACATTTTGGAGAATGAGGAGATTCTGAGAGCAGAATGATATAGCCATGAGAACCACCAGCCAGCGACCTTTGGAAATGAAGGAGGAAAATGCTTTCTTGGGGAGCTTCATGAAACAGGAAGCCAGGAGAGGAAGCTCGCAGATGATGCCATGTTCACCATGTGCCCTTCCAGCTGAGAGAGGAACCCTGGCTGTGCTCACCATGTGCCTTTCCAGATGAGAGAGAAACTCTGACTGTGTTCGCCATGTGCCCTTCCACTTGAGAAAGAAACCCTGAACTTCATCGACATCTTGAACCAAGGTATCTTTCCCTGGATGCCTTTGATTGGACATTTCTTTAGACTTGTTTCAATTGGGACATTTTCTCGGCCTTAGAACTGTAAAATAGCAACTTACTAAATTCCCCTTTTTGGGAACCGTTCTGTTTCTGGTATATTGCATTCCAGCAGCTAGCAAACTAGAACAGTATCTCTGTTTGGATCTCTTTGAATTTATTCTACTTGAATTTGTTTATCTTCTTAGGTGTTTAGATAATTTCTGTTCTCAAATTTGGGAAGTTTTCAGCAATTATTTCGTCAAATATTCTTTCTGACCCTTTTAATTGCTTATCTACTTCTGGGACTCTCATGATGTCTATGTTGGTTTGTTTGTTGGTGTCCCCCTGTTCTATTAGACTTTGCTCACTTTGTTCCTTCAATTATATTTCTCTTCTCTATACATTTAGTTTACTTGTCTTCAAGGTCACTATTTCTTTCTTATTCCTGCTCAAATCTTTTGTGAGATATATGCTTCTAATTTGGATAGCTAGATCAAAAATTATATATCAGCATTTGATTTGTGGTAGTAGAGATTGCTCTCCAAAATAGCTCTAGTAGTTTTCTCTCCTCTCCCTCCCTCCCTCTCTCTCTCTCTCTCTCTCTCTCTCTCTCTCTCTCTATATATATATATATATATATATATATATATATATCCTTTCTCTGTGTATGTATATATATATATGTATGTATACACATATGTGTGTATACACATATGTATACACATATGTATATTTGTCGTAACTATCAAAATTTGGTGTGCTGCCTTGGCATCACTCTTACTTTGGCTAAGTCATTTGCCTCAAAGCTGGCCTTTGGCCTAGTTAATAAAACAATTTTCCATCCCTGGGGCCTAGACTCCCCAGAGTTCAAACCCACATCTGTGGCCACCATGCACACCACCCACATGCCTTACCTAAAACCCACAACTGGTCTCAGATAGTAAGCTAATCATCCCCAACACCCATGGACCTCCAGTCTCTTTCCTTTTTCATGTATTTGCTTTAAACTAGCCAATCCTTATCTCCTATGGGAAATTTATTAACCTCCACCCCTTGGGAATTGCAAACTGCTAGCTGTACTGTGGCAAGAGGGGAAGCCTTGGTTTCTGGTGCTTCCTGGAAGAGGAATGACTAGCCCAAGTCAATTAGTCTAATATCCAAAGGTCTTGTTGGCTCCATAGAGTCAGTATAGGGACAAGAGACTGGCATACAGTCTGGGCCTGGGACTCCTGGCACAAAGAATATGTGGGTGATAGAAGACCAGTCCCCACAGTAGCTGGGAGTATACCTGAGGACCAACCACTGTGTCAATGGACTGAATATGAAGAGTATACATATATAGGCTCCACCCTAGCCAGAAGGGCACTCCAGCCACAGGGAATATGGCACCCTGCTGGCAATGGTGTTGCTGAGGCTTGCTGTCATCTTGTGGCTGTTGCTTTCTCCACGAAAGTGGTTCTTCATCCACTGACCAATGGGTTATTGTAGGTTCAACCCTTGGTGCAAGGTGGCTAAATGGTTATGAGCAACATGAAGGGGCCAAGCCTGTGGTGCTGGCTCCCCCAACAACTCCAAGGGATGTCTTAAAAACAAAAAAATAATGTGTAAAGTGCCCACGCAATGTGTTCAGGCTCTACTGAGCACTGCTACCTATCAGCATGCTGACATCTTAGTACTGTGCTCTAGCAGATTAGGAGCTCTTCCTAATGATCCTGCCACCACCATGCTAGTGGAAACAGACCGCAGTTCTGATGAGGTCAATTACAACATCCTTGAGAGAAAGGCAGTTGCCTAATAGTCTTGTCAGTGTGAAACACTAATCCTTCCCAGCAGGAACACAGATCTTCCTGGTCACCATGTGGTCAAGTAGGATGCCAAAGGGAACCCAAACTGGAAATGAAACTCGAAATTTTATTTGGTTGGAGATTCAAACTATGCATAAAAATTTTGTTCAAGGGAACAAGGAGAAAAGGGCAGAGTGGTTACTGAAAATCTTTAATAAGGTCTAAGTTACCACTCGTTTTCCAGAAAATGAGGCAATTGGCCAGTGTCACTAAAGACTCTGAGCTACTCCCCTATTGGCTTAGGTGCATATGACATGAAATAAAAAGATATACCTGACCATAACAGGTATTACCACCAAGGCAGATGCCCCTTTGCAAACAACTGATACCAAATTGTTGTTTAGAAGGACTGGGATGTGGCAATGGACATAGCATTTCTTTTAGCCTTCAGACAAAAGAGACCCAGAGTTATGTTCTGGAAGTAGCACATCCCACATTCTCTACTCACGTTACAGCCCATATGCAAACTCACACATATATCTGCTGCTTTCCACTGGGGAAAGCCCCAATGATACATCTTATAACTGGCACAATAAGCCATGCCTTTCATCAGGAATGGATTTTAGATGAGAGGCCTTAGCTACCACCAATTATACCTCTTGGAGTCTCTGGATTAAACATGGAAAACAATGGCTCTCTATTAATTTCTTTAAAGGTAAGAATAATCCTTTGTCTGCTGCCCAATACACCTCATTAGAAAGGGCAGATCCTGGTTGCTTATTGGGCTCTTCTAAAAACACAGGTGCTTATAAGGCTTTATCCAGTCAGCTTGCAGTGAAAATTCTCATAATGCCATGGGTGAGAGATAATCCCCAGCCAAAGCTCAGTCTGATCACTGAAACCTCCCAGATAAAATGGAAATGGTTCCTGCAGGAGAGGGTTAATTGTGAAAAACAGGACCTTTCCAAACTAAAAGAGGACATGGCTTTCCCCATACTCAGGCCCTTGCCTACAGACCTTGAAACACTCCATTTGCCCTTTCCTTGAACCAAATAAGGAAGCCCTTGAGATTAACTATCTGACATGGAAATGGAGATGATACTTCTCAATGATGGCAATGCTATCACTGCATACACCATACCTCGCTGGAAAGCCATGGCATATCACCCAGTCTCAAAGACCCTGCTTACACAAGGTGAATGATTGGGGTCTAAATAGTTGGCAGAGTTAGAAGTTGTCCTGTTAGACCTCTAACATGCTATGAGCTGCCAGTTGCACAATCTCTAAATCTTCACTGATTCTTCGATGGTGGTCAAAGGACTGGCATGGGGATCAGGTCAATGGAAACAAAATAATATTCTGCTACAAAGAAGGCACTTTATTGTGTGGGGTCTACACATTCGGAAACAGTTTACAGCCTCACCCATTTCCACACGTGCTTGACTTACCACACAGAAGTCAGTATTATATGACACTACCAATAAACCTCATAAAATTCATTCCTACCCAGCATAGCTACTGGGTCCCTCTACTTTCTGTCTCTATGAATTTTCTATTTCTAGATATTTCATATAAGTTAAATCAGACATTATTATTTCTAATGTGTCTTACTTATTTTCCATAGCATAATGTTTCCAAGGTTCATCCAGGTTGCAAAGTCTAGGAATTTCATTCCTTCTTTTTACCAAACAATCACACAAATTCCATTGTGTGAATGTACCACACTTTTCTTTATCCATTCCAATGCTGAATGAAATTTGGCTTGTTTCATTTACTGGTTTATGTGAATAATACTGTTATGAAATTTGGTGTGCAAGTATCTGTTTGAGGTCCCATTTTCAATTTCTTTGTGTATATAACTAGGAGTGGAATTACCAGATTATATGGTAAAAATGTATCTAAGTTTTGAGAAATGTAGAGCGGCTTCAGTATTTTACATTCCCAGCCAAAATGCAGAAGGGGACAAAGTCTTCTGCATCCACTCCAACACTTGATATTTTCTGTTCTTTTCTAAAAAAATGTTGTGGGCATGAAGTGGTATCTCATTGTAGTTTTGATTTGCACCCCTTTTAATGGCTAATGAAGTATATATTTTTCATATGCATATTGGTCATTTGTATAGTTTCTTTGGAGAAATGTCTGTCCTTTTTAATTGCATTGTTTGCTTTGTGGAGTAGTAAGCATATTTATATGTTCCAGGTTTTAAGCCCTTATAAGACACTCATTTTGCAACTATTTTCTCTCATTTTGAAGGTTGTCTTTTCATGTTCTTGACAATGTCCTTTGATGTAAAAAAATTTTGAATTTTGTTGTAATCAAATTTATCTATTGTTTTGTTGCTAGTGTATTTTGGTTCATATGTAAGAATCCAAGTGTCAAATCTAAGGTCAAGGTCATGAAGAATTTTCCCTATATGATATTCTAAGACTTTTACAGTTTTAGGTCTTCTGTCTAGATCCTAGACCCATTTCAAGTTAATTTTTGTAAATAATTTGAGCTATGGGTCCAACTTTATCCTTTTGCAAGTGGATATCCAGTATTCCCAACAACACTTGTTGAAAGAATATTACTTTCCTATTGTATGTAGTCGGCACCCTTGTCAAAAATAAATGGTGAGGGGCAAGATGGTGGCTTAGTGAGGTGTGGAATTTAGTTTGTCCTCCAGAGCAGTTAGTAAATAGCCTCGGACAATGGAGAAGAACTTCTGGGGGAACATCAGTGACCAGACACACAGTGTGTACCAGTCTGGACCAGGTGGACCAGCTGAGACCCCACATAGAAGTATAAGGCCCCTCTCCCATGGGTATGGCAGGCTTGTTCCCTGAGGAGAAAAGAAACAGACTTTACTAGCAGCAAAGTCTTAGCTCAACCAAGCTCCAATTGTGGAGTTAATTGACAAATTCTGAATACTGAAAATAGGCCCCCAGCACAGACACCTGGATAAGTACTAAAGGTACTAGGAGTTTTTGCCCCAGCAGAGAGGGGGCAGGGCTGAAGGAAAAAAAAACCAGTCACTTTTTGAGTTGGACAGCACAAACTACTGGAAAAGGGTTGGACTCCCTAAAAGGGCACACATAGAGCCAGGAGATACATACAGCCATGTACAAACTTAAACTATTGATTGACAAACCCAGGGAGTGGGCAACCTGCTTTGAAAAGGATTTTTTTTTTTTGCTTTTTTGTTTTTTTTCAATACTCCTTAACAGCTTAGTGGATAGAACCAGAAGCGTTCTCAGGCTCCCGCACTGCCCCAGGCAAGGGCAGAATGAAGCTTGTCTGAGAGGCAAAGTAACAACTCAGGTGAAAGGAGTTAATTCTGTAGAGGCTGCACCTTCCCCAAGAGAAACGTGTGGCCCAAATCAAGTGGAATCCCTTCTTCAAGGAAATTAGGCACCAGGGATTGGAAAACTGAAGCAATTAATGCCAACCTACCACCTCCCCTCTGTCTCAACCACATCTGTGGCAGGCAGACTCTGCTGAAATTAAAGGCGCCACATCACTTTACACTGGTGGTAAGCCATGGGCAGATAAGCATAACATGCTGGGCAGGAGAGGAAAAGCACAGAGTCTAGAGGCTTCATAGGAAAGTCTATCAACCTGCTGAGTCTCACCCTCAGGGAAAACTGATGCTACCTACTCTATCCTCCTGAAGGAGGCCTGTTCAGTTTGGGAAAATCTGACTGAGGTCTATAATATCTGAGGAGACCTTCTCAAAAAGAAAGTCTCCATATAGGCAGGGCAAGACACAGAAAAATAAGAACTGAAAAATTCTGATCAGATAAACAGAACTTATGCTAGAGGCCTAGAATATGTTGAACTGAATATCAAAGAACAGATGGAGAACAAAGTCATCCAGCAACAAAATCCTAGATTAAATAGTGAAAACAACCTGCAGAATAAACTGATTAAGGAAATCAAATGTCTAAATGCCAGCAAAAAATAATGAGTCATACTAGGAAAATCAAAGATATGGCCCACTCAAAAGAATAAATCAACAATTCAAATGAGATACACTAGTTGAAAAAACTAATTCAGGCTGTTTGAACAGACATGGGAAATCTCATCAAAAATCAAATCAAAGAGTTGAGGGAAGATATAAAGAAGACATAGGGTGAACAAAAAGAAGAAATTGAAAGTTAAAAAAGAAATCACAGAACTTAAGGGAATGAAACACGATAGAAGAGATGCAAACTCAATGGAAACCTACAACAACAGATTTGAAGAGGCAGAGGAAAGGATTAGTGATTGGACATCTGAAATCTAACACACAAAAGAAAATACAGGGAAAGGAATGGCAACATCAAGCTTATGAATATATATGTTATGGGTTTCCCAGAAGGAGGAGAGAAGGGAAAAGGAGGAGAAAGAAGGGAAAATGGAGGAAATAATCATGGAAAATTTCCCATCTATTATGCAAGTCATTAAATTACAGATCCCAGAAGTGCAGCATACCCCAAACAGAATAGATCCAAATGGATATAATCCAAGATGGTTACTAATCAGATTTTCAGATGTCAAAAGGAGAAAATTTTGAAAGCAGCAAGATAAAGGTAATCCATCACATACAATTGAAGCCCAATAAGACTCTGTGTAGATTTCTCAGCAGAAACCATGGAGGGGAGAAGGCAGTGGTGTGATATATTTAAGATTCTAAAAGAGAAAAACTGCCAACCAAGAATTCTATATCCAGCAAAACTGTCCTTCAAAAATGAGTGGAAGATTAAAATATTTTGAGAAAAACAATCACTGAGAGAATTTGTGACCAAGAGACTGGCTCAGCAAGAAATACTAAGGGAGCACTACAGGTAGATAGAAAAAAGGCATGAGAGAGAGGTCTGGAAAAGAGTGTAGAAACAAAGACTATCAGTAAAGGTAAAAAGAGAAAAATAATTAGGTATGACATAAGATCGAAAAGGAAAAATTGTAGAGGACAATATTGCCTTTACATTAATCACACTAAATGTTAATGGACTAAACTCCCCAATCAAAAAATATAAACTGCCCCCAAATCCTCAAACTGGGACAAAATAGTCTTTTCAATAAATGGGCATGGGAGAACTGGATATCAATAGCCAAAAGAATGAAAGAAGACCCCTACCTCACACCATATACCAAAATTAACTTAAAATGGATCAAACATCTAAATATAAGAACTAGCACCAAAAAGCTTCTTGAAGAATATGTAGGGAAACATCTTCAAGACTTAGTAATAGGAGGTAGCTTCCTAAACTTTACACCCAAAGCAAAGGCAGCAAAAGAAAAAATAGATAAATGGGAACTCCTCAAAATCAAATGCGTCTGCATTTCAAAAGACTTTATCAAAAAGGTGACGAGGCAGCCAACTCAATGGGAGAAAATATTTAGAAATTACATATTGGACAAAGGTTTGATAACTTGTATGCACAAAGAAATTATACAACTCAACAACAAAAGAACAAACAACCGAATTATAAAATGGGCTAAAGATATGAATAGGCATTTTCTGAAGAGCAAATACAGATGGCTCAAAAGCACATGAAGAGATGCTCATTTTCATTGGCTATAAGGGAAATGCAGATAAAGACTACAATGATATACCACCTCTACACCTATAAGAGTGGTGGCTATTACACAAACAGGAAACTACAAATGTTGGAGAGGATGTGGAGAAACTGGGACACTTATGCACTGCTGGTGGGAATGTATAATGGTGCAGCCACTATGGAAGACTGGCAGTTCCTTAGGAAACTAAATATTGATTTGCCCTATAATCCAGCAATAGCACTACTTGGTAACTAGACAGAAGTGTGGAAAGCAATGACACAAACAGACATTTGTAAACTGATGTTCATAGCAGCATTATTCACAATCGCCAAAAGATGGAAAAAACCAAATGCCCATCAACAGATGAGTGGATCAACAAAATGTGGTATATACATATGATGGAACGTTATGCAGCCGTAAGACAAAATGACGTCCAGAAGCACAAGACAAGATGGATAAGCCTTGAGAAAATGCTGCGTGAAATAAGCTAGACACAAAAGGATAGATACTGTATGATTCCACTCTATGACCATGGTAAAGGTAAAAATCAGAGGCTTATAATGCAGAGTATAGGGGACTAAGAGATATATAGAAGCTAGAGATGGGTGAACCGTTAGATAATGAGGTTGAACTCAAATGTAAGGGAATATACAGAAGTGAAGGCAGTTCTCTAGTGGGTCTGTAAGTAATATTACCATATTGAAGATGAACAAGATTGAAAGGTATTGTACAAACCTATTTGTCTCACTGATAAATACTAGAAATATAAATTAGTTCTTGCAAGAACTACTTCAAAGATATGATTCATGTACAAAGAGTGTTTAAGTCCAGGGTACAGGGGGAAAACTGGTATTGCATGCTACGGGATATTTTAAAAGGAAAACATCAGCACTATCACAGAAACAGCAGAGGTAAATAATGGGAGGAGGTACCTGAGTTCAGAGGAGGTTTAGATTTCCTATTTGCTGAGGGTGCGCCTATTAGTTTTCTTTCTCTTGGGAACAGCGAAATTATCTAAAATTGAGAGTGTTGATGGACTGTGGACTTTGGGCACTATATGTGATGCCTGGTAAATGCAGGTGGCTGAAGGATGCACTGACTGAGAGGTAGATGGGTGAAAGATGGTGTATACATATGATTGAATATTGTGCTGCAACAAAAAGGAATGAAGTCATGAGTCACGCAAAAATGTATAGGAACATGTGGGACATTTGGTGAGGTAAAATAAACCAGAAATGAAACAACAATGGTGGTCTGGTCTCCTTTCGAAAATGCTTGTAAGAAAACAGGAGGCTATCAGTGACAGACAGGGTCAAATTATTGCCCTCCCCCACTACGTGGGACATGACATCCAGGGGCAAAAGTCTCCCTGGCGACATGGGAGTTGATTCCCAGGGATGAATCCAGACCTGGCACCGTGGAATCAAGAATTCCATCCTGGCCAAAAGGGGAAAAGAAGTGTAATTAATAAAGTCTCAGTGGCAGAGAGGGTGCAAATAGAGTCGAGAGGCTGCTCTGGAGGTTGCTCTTATGCAAGCTTCAGGTAGACCTTGCTACCTATCATAACCTGCCAACCCACAACCAGGAGCATTCCAGCCAATCCTAAGGAACACCTAGGGCAATATGTAAGATTCCACAAGGGTTCTAGGCTCTAGAGTAACTTTCCAGAAACCTACAACCTCTAGATGGGTCCCTGGTCCAGATAAGTCCTGAAACCTAGCCCAGCCTCGCCAGAACATCAGATAGTTCCATCTCCCTACCCCATAATAGTGACAGACCCTTCCAATATCAAAAATTTAGAATTTCCATATCCCAAACAACCCTAAAGAGAGTGATGGAAAGATCAAAGGTGATGGTGGAATTATACATAGAAGATAGGACTTAACAAATGAATATGACTGCTGAATCATTAAATTGATATCTCTCTTAGTCTCCAGTATTTTAGAGCAGCTAGAAGTAAAAACCTAAAATTGCAAAATTGTAACCCATATCAAAATCTGAAATATGCTCTACAACTAATTGTGGTGGTGTGCTTCGAAATTCATACCTTTTTTTGTATATATGTTATTTTTCACAAAAAAGAAGGAAAAATGTTGATTGTGATGATAAAAAAAGTATCTAAGCCCTCTAGCCTCCTATATTCTGGAGCAGATAGAAGGAAAAATATGATAGGATCATATGGTAGCCCATGACAAACTCTGGAATCTGTCCTGTAACCACTTGTTGAAGAGTGCTTTGAAAACTATTGCTTTTTTATTTCTTTGCTTTGTACATAAGTTTTACTATGGAATAAAAAAAGTTAAAAAAAAAAAACAGAAAATGGCAAGTGCAGGAGAGGATGTGGAGAAACAGGCACACTTATCCACCGTTGGTGGGAATGTAAAATGGTAAAACCACTGTGGAACACAGTTTCGTGGTTCGCCAGCAGGCTAAGTATAGAATTGCCATATGATCAATCAATATAATTGATAGGTATCTATTCAGAGGACGTAAGGGCAAGGACACAAATGGACATGTGCACACTAATGATTTTAGCAGTGTTCTAGTTTGCTAGCTGCCAGAATGCAATAAACCAGAAACAGAATGGCTTTTAAAAAGAGGAATTTAATAAGTTGGTAGTTTACAGATCTAAGGCTGAGAAAATGTCCCAATTAAAACAAGTCTATAGAAATGTCCAATCTAAGGCATTCAGGGAAAGATACCTTGGTTGAAGAAGGCCAATGAAGTTCAGGGTTTCTTTCTCAAGTGAGAAGGCACATGGTGAACATAGTCAGAGTTTCTCTCTCATCTGGAAAGCCACATGGTGAACATGGTCAGGGTTCCTCTCTCATCTGGAAGGGTTTGTGGCAAGCACGGTGTCATCTGCTAGCTTCTCCTGGCTTCCTGTTTCATGATGCTCGCTGGGAGGCATGTTCCTTCTACATCTCCAAAGGTTGCTGGCTGGTGGACTCTGCTCCTCATGGCTATGTCATTCTGCTCTGCTCTCTCTGAATCTCTCTCAATCTCCAAAATGTTTCCTCATTTATAAGACTTCAGAAACTAGTCAAGACCCACCCAAATGGGTGGAGACATGCCTTAACCTAATCCACCTTAACAACCACTCTTGATTAAATCACATCTCCAGGGAGATGATCTAATTACAGTTTCAAACATTCAATACTGAATAGGGAATAGAAGAAATGGCTGCCTTTACAAGATGGGATTAGGATTAAAAGATGGCTTTTGTAGGGTACATACAGCATTTCAAACCAGCACATGCAGCATTATTTGCAATCACCCAAGTGATGGAAATTGCCCAAATGTCCATCAACAGATGAGCAGCTAACCATTCTGTGGTATATGCATAGGATGGAATATTATGTAGCTGTAAGAGAATGAAGTCACGAAGCATATAACAATGTGGATGGAACTTGAGGACATTATACTGAGTGAAATTAGTCAGAAACAAAAGGACAAATACTGTATGATCTCACTGATATGAATTAACATTAATGAGTGAACTTTGAGAATTTATTCTTACATATTATATAGATATCCCCTTTTAATTTATGGTGTATTAGAGTGGCTAGAGGGAAGTACCTGAAACTAAAGCTGGTTCCAGTAGCCATGTGTTCTAGTCTGCTAGCTGCAGGAATGCAATATAGCAGAAACAGAGTGGCTTTTTAAAAAGGAGAATTTAATAAGTTGGTAGTTTACAGTTCTGAGGCCGAGAAAATGTCCCAATTAAAACAAGTCTATAGAAATGTTCAATCTAAGGCCTCCAGGGAAAGATACCTTGGTTCAAGAAGGCCAATGAAGTTCAGGGTTACTCTCTCAAGTCAGAAGGCACATGGTGAACACAGCCAGAGTTTCTCTCACATCTGGAAGGGCACGTGGTGAGCACGATGGCATCTGCTAGCTTCTTCTCCTGACTTCCTGTTTCAGGAAGCTCCCTGGGAGATACGTTCCATCTTTGTCTCCAAAAGCTGTTGGCTGGTGGACTCTGCTTCTTGTGGCTATGTCGTTCTGCTCTGCTCTCTCTGAATCTTTCATTCTCCAAAATGTCTCTTCTTTTATAGGACTCTAGAAACTTACCAAGACCCACCCAAATGGGTGGAGACATGCCTCGACCTAATCCAGTTTAACAACCACTCTTGAGTAAATCACATCTCCAGGGAGATGATCTGATTACAGTTTCAAAAATACAGTATTGAATAGGGATTATTCTGTATTTATGAAATGGGATTTATATTAAGACATGGCTTTTCTAGGGTCCATACATCCTTTAAACCAGCACACCATGTTTCTTGAAGAAGACTGTATAATGATATAGCTTTCACCATGGTTGTGAAAAAAAGGATGATATAAATCATAAAATTAGAACCTGTACAGTAAAAACAAGAAAAGAAAAGAAAAAAGCAGTCTTGATTGCAAGCTCTTACAGCAGACACATTAAAGGGTGGTAATTATTTTTTTCTGTATTTCAAGAAGATGTTGTATTTCTATAGGTATATAACCTGATATATCTCTTATCTTTGATATTTACAGATAAGAATGAAGCCAATGAGGTCAGGGATAAAGTAATTCAAAACCAGGGGTAATGAAGACATGTCTATATTTTAGAACCATACATATTCTTTGAGACCATGTCTGTATAGCTCATTTGAACAACTGAAATACAGGGAGCCCAGAATAAGAAAGAGGTCCTTTAATCCTGTATAGCTTAATGTAATGCTTGGACACACCCTAGACTCTATTAAGCAAGTGGTCAAAAAGTATTGGCAAAATCCCTTGAAGGATGGGAGAAAAAATATGGAGAAGTATAAAACTTTGCAATCTGGGAATCCCCTCTTACTGTGTCAAACTTTAGGGACACCCAAATCAAAAGGCCATGCCCTCGATCCTGAGGTTTACTCTTGTGAAGCTTATGTACGCAGTGGAGAAGCTTAGCCTAACTATAGGTATGCCTAGGAGTTACTTCTTGAGGACCTCTTTTGTTGCTCAGATGTGGCCTCACTCTCTCTAAGCCCAACTCTGAAATCGTTACCCTCCTCCCTACATATGATATGACATACAGGGGTGAAAATCTCCATGGCAGCATGAGAGAGGACTCCCAGCGACGAGTCCAGGCCTGGCACCATGTGATCAATAATTCCATCCTTACCAAAAGGGGAAAAGAAGTGTAACTAATAAAGTATCAGTGGCGCAGAGATATATGTTATATGTTATACAGTATATATATATATGTTATATCATACAATAAAAGGTTAAAAAATTATTGCGTTCTAACATTTGTGACCTACTGGATTTGAGATGTGAATACACTGTCATTTACATTGTTATAGAAAAGAGGTCAATAGGGAGTGATTTAGCTCAATTACATGAGAGCAACACATGTTTTCACAGGGAAAAAAAGACATAGATTGGCAGAAGGGATTGAAAAATAGGACCCGACTATATGGTGCCTGAAGGAGACCAACTTTAGAACCAAGGACAAAAAGAGGTTGAAATTGAATGGTTGGGAAAAGATATTTCATGTAAACAGCAATCAGAAGTGAGCAGGAATAGCTATACTAATATCTGACAAATTAGACTTCAAATGGAAAACAAGAGAGACAAAGAAGGATACTATGTATTAAAAAAGGAACAATTCAACAAGAAGACATAACAATCATAAATATTTATGCTCCAAGCCAGAGTGCTCCAAAGTACATGAGGCAAACACTGACAATACTGATGCAAGAAATAGACACCTCTACCACAATAGTTGGAGGCTTCAGATCCCCGCTGTCATTAATGGATAGAACATCTAGACAAGGATCAATAAAGAACAGAGAATTTGAATAATACAATAAATGAACTAGACTTAGACATTTATAGAACATTACACTGCACAACAGCAGGATACACATTTTTCTCAAGTGCTCATTTATCATTCTCAAGGACAGACCATATGCTGTGTCACGAAGCAAGTCTCGATAAATTTTAAAACAATGAAAGTATACAAAATGCTTTCTCAGACCATAATGAAATGAAGTTGGAAATCAATAACAGGGAGGGGGCTAGAAAATTCACAAATATATGGAGGCTAAACAACAGAATTTTAAACAACCTGTGGGTCAAGGAAGAAATACAAGAGAAATCCATAACTATCTCAAGGTGTATGCAAATGAAAACACAATATATCAAAACTTATAAGATGCAGCAAAGCAAAGGCAATGCTGAGAGGGAAATTTATTGCCCTAAATTCCTATACTTAAGAAGAAGATAAAGTAAAATTGAGGCATTAACTGTTCACCCGGTAGAATGAGAGACAAACAGCAAACTAACCCCAGAGCAAACAGAAGGAAGGAAACAACAATTATTGGAACAGAAATAAATGAAGTTGAGAATATGAAAACAATAGAGAGGCGGTGGGGTAAGATATAGTGACAGAGTGAGGTGTGGAATTTAGTTCATCGTATCGAGCAGCTAGTAAATAGCCAGGAACAGTACAAACAACTGCTGGGGGAATATCAGTGACTGGACACAGCATATACCATCCTGGACCAGGTGAAATGGCAGAGATCTTACATAAAAGTATAAGTCCCCCAAGGCATGGAGTCTTGGCACACCTCCCCATGGGCATAGCATACTGGTACCTTGAGGTGAAAGGAAACAGAGCTTATTATCAGCAAGGGCTTAGGTCAACCAAGGCAAAAGAAAGCAGACTTTACTAGCAGCAAGATCGTAGCTAAAGCAAACTCTAGTTGTGGAATTAATTAACAAATTCTGTCTATTGAAAACAGGTCTCCAGCACAGATAAACTTGGAAGAAGCAGAAAAGATAATAGGAGTTTTTACCCCAGCAGAGAAGGGGTAGGCTTGATCAGGAAAAAAAAAAAACACAGAGGCTTTTTTAGTTGGACTGCACAAAATACTGGGAAAGGGCTGCATCCTGAGAAAATAGGGGGCATAGATCCTAGAGATACATAGAGCCACGTGTCAACTCAAGCTTTTGATTGACAAACATGAGGAGTGGGGAATCCAGCTCTGAAAAGGTTCTTTTTTTCACTCATTAAACAGCACATTACATAGAACCAGAAGCACTTGCAGGCTCCAGCACTGCCCCTGGCATGGGCCAAATTAAGGTTTTTTGAGAGACAAAGTAACTAGTCAGGTGAAAGGAGTCAATTCTCCAAAGTGTGTCTCTCCCCCATGAAAAAGGGGGTGGGGCCCAGCTCAAGTGGAATCCATCCTTCAAGGAATTCAGGAACCAGAGACTGGAAAGCAGAGGTAATTAAAGTCATCCTATTACCTCAGCTCTGTCTCAACTATGCCCTTAGCAGGGACATTCTGCTGAAAATAAAGGCATCACATCACTTTAAGCTGCTGGGAAGACATGGGCAGAGAAGTACCACAGGCTGGGCAGGATAGAAAAAGTACAGAGTCTAGAGGTTTCATAGGAAAATGTGGAAAACTGCTGCATCTCACCCTTATGAAAAACTGATGCTGGCGACTCTTTCCTCCTGACACATGGGCCTGTCCCATCTGGAAAAACATGACTGGGGTCTATACTATCTGAGGAGAATGTCCAAAAAATAAAAGGTTCCATATAGGCAGGGTAAGAAACAGAAAAACAAGAACTGAAACATTTTGATCAGTTAAATAGAACCTATGCTAGAAGTCTAGAATAAGTTGAACTGAATGTCAAAGAACAGCTAGAGAAAAAGCCACCAGCAAGAAATCCATACATAAAAGAGTGAAAGCAACCTCAAGAATAAACTAGTTATAGAAATCAAATGCCCTAGACACCGGCAAAAAACAAGGAGTCATACTAGGAGAATCAAAGATATGACCCAGTCAAAGGAACAAACCAACAGTTCAAATGAGATACAGGAGTTGAACAACTATTTCAGGGTGTTCGAACAGACATGGAAAACCTCATCAAATATCAAATCAATGAGTTGAGGGAGGATAGAAAGAAGACCTTGGGTGAAGAAAAAAAAACAAATCACAGAACTTATGGAAATAAAAGGTACAATAGAAGGGATGAAAAAAATGGAAACCTACAATAGATTTAAAGAGACAGAAGAAAGGATTAGTTGGCTAGAGGACTGGACATCTGAAATCAGACACACAAACTAAAATATGGGTTGTGTGTGCAAGGGTAGCTCAGTGGTAGAATTCTCACCTGCCATGCAGGTGACCCTGGTTTGATTTCTGGCCCATGCACTTTCTAAAACAAGCAAGCAAGAAACAAACAAAAATTAACAAACAGCACTACAATAATGGAATACTACATGGAAAAAGAATACAGTATGCAGAAAAAACAAATGAATAATAAAAATGAAAATAAAGCATAGGGAAAAGCTGGAAAAATATGAGCAGGGTCCCAGGGAATTGAATGACAACATGAAGCCCATGTAAATACATGTTGTAGGTGTCCCCGAAGGAGAAGAGAATGGAAAGGAGCAGAAAGATTAATGGAGGACATCATCACTGAAACTTCTCAAGTATTATGAAAGACGTAAAGTTACAGATCCAGGAAGTACAGTGTACCACAAACAAAATAGATCCAAATAGACATACTCCAAGACACTTACTAATCAGATTGTCAAATGTCAAAGACATTTGAAAGCCACAAAAGAAAAGCAATTAATCATATACAGGGAAGTTTAATAAGACTATGTGTGGATTTCTCAGCAGGAAGCATGGAGGTGGGAAGGTAGAGGTATCATATATTTAAGATTCTAAAAGAGAAAAACTGCCAACCAAGAATTCTATACCAGCAAAACTGTCCTTCCAAAATTAGGGGGAAGTTAAATATTTTCAGACAAACAACCACTGAGAGAATTTGTGACTAAGAGATCAGAATCTGCAAGAAATACTAAAGGAAGCACTACAGGCAGATGGGAAAAGATCGGGCAGAGCAGTCTAGAGAATAGTGTAGAAATGAAGACAAATAGTAAAGGTAAAAAGAGAGAAAAAATTGATATGACATATAAAATCCAAAAGACAGAATGGTTGAAGAAAGTGCTTCCTTTACAGTAGCAATATTATTTGCTAATGGATTAAATTTCCAAATCAAAAGACATAGACCAGCAGAATGGATGAAAAAACAGGACCCATCTTTATGGTGTCTACAAGAGATTCATTTAGACCCAAGCACACAAATAGGTTGAGTGTGAAAAGCTGGGAAAAGATATTTTATTTAAACAACAATCAGAAAAGAGCAGGATACTAATATCCAACAAATTAGACTTCAAATGTAAAACGAAAGAAACAAAGAAGGACACTATGTATTAATAAAAGGGACAATTGAACAAGAAGAGATAACAGTCATAAATATTTTTGCAATGAGCCAGAGTGCTCCAAAGTACATGAGGCAAACACTGACAACACTGAAGGGAGTAGTAGACACATCTAAAATAATAGTTGGAGACTTCAATTCCCCAGTCTAATCAATGTATTGAACAACTAGACAGAAGATCAATTAGAAAGCAGAGATTTTGAATAATATAATAAATGAAGTAGACTTACAGACATTTACAGAATATTACACCTCACAACAGCTGGACACACATTCTTCCTAAATGCTCATGGATCATTCTCAAGGGTCAACTATATGCTGGGTCACAAAGCAAGTTTCAATAAATTTAAAAAGTTTGAAATCATACAAATCACTTTCTCAGATCATAATGGAATGATGCTGGAAATCAATAACAGGCAGAGGGCCAGAAAATTCCAAACATATGAATGCTAAACAACACGCTCAAACAAACAGTGCATAAGGGAAGAAATTAAAAGAAAATCATTAACTATTTTGAGGAAATGAAAATGAAAACACCTAATATCAAAATGTATGAGATGCTGCACAGGCAGCGCTGAGAGGGAAAATTGTTGCCTTAAATGCCTATATTTAAAAAGAACAAAAAGCAATAATCTAGGAATTAACTGTTCACTTGAAAGAACGAAAGAAAGAAGAGCAAACTAGTCCTAAAGTGAACAAAAGAAAGAAACAGTGAAGATCAGTGCAGAAAGAAATGAAATGAGAAAATCAACAAAACCAGAAATTGGTTCTTTGAGAAAATCAATAAAATTGATGGAACCTCAGCTAGGTTGACCAAAAAGAGAGAGGATGCAAGTAAATAAAATTAGAAATGGAATAGCAGACATAGCCAGTAACCTTAAAGAAATAAAGGAGGTAATGAGAGGATATTGTGAGCAACTATATACTAATCAGCTAGAAAACATAGATGAAATGGACAACTTCCTAGAATGGTGTGAACAATCAAAATTGACTTGAGAAGAAATAGACGACTTCTACAAACCAATTGCAAATAAAGAAATTGAATCAGTCATCAAGAAGCTCTCCAAAAAGAAAAGTCAAGGAGAAGATGATTTCACATGTGAATTCTACCAACCATTCAAGAAAAAATTAGTACCAATCCTGCTCAAACTCTTCAAAAAAAACCTGAAGATGAGGGAAAGTAATCTAAGTCATTCTAAGAAGAGAAAATCACCCTGATACCAAGGCCATACTAAGATACTACAAAAAAAGAAAATTACAGACCATTGTCTCTAATGAATATATATGTAAAATCCTCGACAAAATACTTGCAAATTCATTCCAGCAACACATTAAAAGAATTATACCTCATGACCAAGTGGGATTTGGTCCAGTTATGGAAGACTGGTTCAACATAATAAAATCAATTAATGTAATACACCATATCAACAAACCAAAGCATAAATAACACATGACCATCTTGATTGATGCAGAAAAGGCATTTGACAAAATTCAACATCTTTTTTTGATGAAAACATTTCCAAGGACAGGAACAGAAATAACATCCACAACATGATAAGGAAATATATGAAAAAACCCACATCTAATATCATCCTCAATGGGGAAAAGAGAAAGCTTTTCCTCTAAGAGCAGGAGCAAGACAAGTATGCCCATTGTTACCACTGTTATTCAACATTGTGCTTGGAATTTCTAGCCAGAGCAATTAGACAAGAAAAATTAATAAAAGGCATCCAAATTGGAAAGGATGAAATAAAACTCTCAATTTTTTGCAGTTGAAATGATACCATATGTCAAAAATCCTGGAAAATCTACAGCAGAGCTAGTAAAGCCAATAAATGAGTACAAGAAAGTGGGCAGGGTTCAAGATCAGTCTCCTAAAATCAGCAGTGTTTCTATACACAAATGATGATCAATCTGAGGAGTAAATCAGGAAAAAAATCACATTTACAATAGCAACCAAAAGAATAAAATATTTAGGAATAAATTTAGCTAAGGACACAAAAGACCTTTACAGAGAAAACTACAAGAAATTGCTAAAAGGAATCATGGAAGACTTAAATAAATGGATGGGCATACCAAGTTCATGGATTGGAAAACTAAATAGACTTAAGATGTCAATTCTTCTCAAATTCATTTACAGATTCAACAAAATCCCAATTAAAATCCCAAAAACTTACTTTGGAGAAACAGAAAAACCAATAACCAGATTTATTTGGAAGGGTAGGGTGCCCGAAATAGCTTAAAATGTCTTGAGAAAGAAAAATTAAGTGGGAGGTCTCACACTACCTGACATTCACCAATTTTATGAAGCTACAGTGGTCAAAACAGCATGGTACTGCAGAAAGATAGATATAATGAGCAACAGAATCGAATTCAGTGTTCAGAAATAGACCACCTCATCTATAGACAATTGATTTTTGATAAGGCATTCAAGGAACCCACATGGGACAGAGCAGTCTCTTTATTAATGGTGTTTGGAGAACTGGATATCCACATACAGAAGAATGAAAGAGTATCCCTATCTCATGCAATATACAACAATTAACTCAAAATAGATCAAAGATCTAGACTTTAGAGCTAACGCCATCAAACTTTTAGAAGAAAATGTGGAGAAATATCTTATAAATCATGTAATAGGAGGCAGTTTCCTAGATCTTATACCAACAGCATGAGCATTGGAAAAAGAAAGAGATAAATGGGATCTCCTTAAAATTAAGCACTTTTGTACATCAAAGAACTTTGTCAGGAAAGTAAAAAGGCAGCTTACGCAATGGGAGACAATATTTGGAAACCATAAATCAGATAAGGATTTAGTATCCAGAATACATAAAGAGATTCTTCAACTCAAAAACAAGCAGACAAACAACTCAATTAAAAAATGGGCAAAAGACATGAACAGACACTTCTCAGAAGAGTAAATACAAATGGCTAAAAAGCACATGAAAATATGTTCAACCTCACTGTCGATTAGGGAAAATCCAAATCAAAACCACAACGAGATACCATATGACAACCACTAGAGTGGCTGTTATTAAAAAAAAAAAAAGAGAGAGAGACAAGTCCTGTAAAGGATTGCTCTAGTTTGCAAGCTGCTGGAATGCAGTACACCAGAAATGGAATGGCTTTTAAAGAGGGGAATTTAATAAGTTGCTAGTTTACAGTTCTAAGGCCAAGAAAATGTCCCAGTTACAACAAGTCTATAGAAATGTCCAATCTAAGGCATCCAGGGAAAGATACCTTGGTTCAAGAAGGCTGATGAAGTTCAAGGTTTCTCTCTCAAGTGAGAAGGCACATGGAGAACACAGTCAGAGTTTCTCTCTCATCTGGAAAGGCACATGGTGAACACAGTCAGGGTTACTCTCTCATCTGGAAGGGCACATGGCGAACATGGCATCATCTGCTAGCTTCTCCTGGCTTCCTGTTTCATGAAACTCCCCAGGAGGCATTTTCCTTCTTCAGCTCCAAAGGTCGCTGGCTGGTGGACTCTGCTTCTCATGGCTATGTCATTCTGCTCTGCTCTCTCTGAATCTCCTCATTCTCCAAAATGTTTCCTCTTTTATAGGACTCCAGAAACTTATCAAAACCCACTTGATAAGTGGGTGGGTGGAGACATGTCATCACCTAATCCAGCTTAACAACACTTTTGATTAAATCACATCTCCAGGGAGATGATCGGATTACAGTTTCAAACATACTGTATTGAATAAGGATTATTCTGCCTTTATGAAATGGGATTTAGATTGAAACATGGCTTTTCTAGGGGACATACATCCTCTCAAACCAGCACAAGGATATACAGAAAGAGGCACACATATCCCTGTTGGTGGGAATGTAAAATGGTACAACTGCTGTGGAAGGCAGTTTGGTGGTACCTCAGGAAGCTAAGTATAGAATTGCCACATGACCCAGCAATCCCATTACCAGGGAAATATTCAGAAGAACTGAAGGCAAGGAAACAAAAGGACATTTGCACAGTGATGTTCACAGCAGCATTATTTAAGATTTCCAATCGTTGGAAAAAGCCCAACTATCCATTAACAGACAAGTGGCTAAACAAACTGTGGTGTATATATGATGGAATATTATGCAGCGGTAAAAAAGAATAAAGTCATGAAGCATGTAATAACATGGATGAACCTTGAGGGCATTATGTTGAGAGAAATTAAATAAAAAGAAAAAGGCAAATACATATGGTCTCACTAATACGATATAACATTAATTAGTGAACTTTGAGATTTGAAGTTAAGAACACAGGTTAGCAGGAGATAGAAGTAGGGTAGAGATAGGGCATTTGGTAATGAAGGAATACAGATTGTACAACAGGACTGATTATAAAAATTCAAGAATGGATATCACAATAGTACCTGGTTGTAACACAATAATATAACTGAATGAAGCTGAATGTGAGTGTGATTGAAGGAGAAGGGCAGGGGCATGTATGAAACCAGAAGGAAAGATAGAGGATAAAGCCTGAGATACTATAACTTAGGAATGTCTAGATTGGACAATGATGGTGATTAAACGTACAAATTAAAAAATAACATTTTTGCATGAGGGAGAACAAATGAAAGTCAACACTGCAAGGTGTTGAAAATGAATGATATACTGGAACAAGGACAATCAATGCATGCTAGGGTCTATAGTTAACAGTAACATTGTAATATGCTTCCACTGAATGTAACAAAGGCATTATGTCAAAGCTAATGTCAACAGGTGGGGACCATGGGGGAGGTGTATGGAATCTTTGTGGAAGAAAAGGAAATGTCTTAATATAGATTATTGTGGCAAAGGCATGTCTATTTACTTAGGCAGGATTGTATTATGTGTGAATAAAACTGTTTAAAAATGAACAGAGAGAAACAAATGCTAGAGACTATGTGGAGAAAGAGATGTACCTATTCACTATCAGTAGGGATAGTGCAGTTGGGAAGTGCAGTCAGTTGAGAGGCGCAGCCCCTTGGAGGGCAGTGTGGTGGTTCCACAGGAGGCTAGACGTGGGGTTGCCATATGATCCTGTAACCCAGTTGCTCACTATATACCTAGTAGAACTGAGTGTAGGAACCTGAATGGACATTTGCACATTAGTGTTTATGGAGGCAGTGTTCACAATTCACAATGGGTGGAGTTGGCCTAAGGGTACAACTGTGGAATGAAAGGGGGAACTGTGGTGTATACATACAATGGACTACTGAGCAGCCACAAAAAAGAATGAATTAGTAAGGCATGCGACTAGGTGACCGAACATTAAGCACTGTATGTTGAATGAAATGTCAGAAACAAAAAGACAAATATTATAATACCTCATTCATATGGACTAACTATAATGAAAAAAACTCCGTGAACTGAAGTTGGGATCATGGGTTATCATAGTGTAGTCTAGTGTAAAGGGTCCTAGATTGTAAGCTCATACAGGAGTCAGATATTCTGGAGTTGTAATTGTTATTTCTAAATTCTGAGATACTGAGCTGTTTGTACATAACCTGGTCATTCCCAGAAACTTTGGGTGTTTATGTGACACATGAGACTCAGAATTAGAGCTCTGAAGTTATGAAAGTCAGCAGTACCCCATACTGGAACTGTTTAAAAGGTTGAAAAAGTGATCAGATTTCAACTAGATATATGAATGGGGAGCTTATCTGGGTAGGACTAAGGAAAATCAGAATACAGTGTAAAGGATGATATTGTGCGTATTTTAAAATTTCAACTTCTGTGTCAGACCAAAGGGAGAGTTGTTTAGTTGGTACAAAATTTAGATTTTGGGTAGCGTATTACCTAATTTAACTTGTATGGTCAGGTACTTGAATACCATAAGTACATGGAATCTTGAATAGGGTATAAGATCTTGTTGGCTTTTCCAGGTTAGTGTGATGCCTTGATATATCCCAGAGTAAATTAGGCAGTGAATAAATAAGTATTTGCAAAGTCCTCTTGAGGGACTGGGGAGAAAGGAGAAAATATTCAACTTTCCCATGTGGAGAATTTTTCAAATTCTTGGAAGCAGTGGGGACAACCAAATCAACAGGCTAAGCCTTCAATCTTGAAGTTTGCCCCTATGAAAGAAACATATTCCTGCAAAGGACAGGCTAAGTCTACTTAAAATTATGCCTAAATGTCATCCCCAGGGCACCTCCTTTGTTGCTCATGTGTGGCCTCTCTCTCTCTCTAAGACAACTTGTCAGGTAAAGTCACTGCCCTACCCCATGATGTGGAACCTGACTCCCAGTAGTGTAAATCTCCCTGACAATGTAGGACAGAACTCCTGGGTTTCACCAGGATCCAGCATGATGGGTTTGAGAAAGTCTTCTTGACCAAAAGGGGAAAGAGAGAAATGAGACAAAGTAAAGATTTCGTGGCTGAGAGAATTCAACCAGTCACAGGTTTATCCTGGAGGTTATTCTTATGCATTATATAGATATCCCTTTTTAATTTATGGTGTATTGGAGAAGCGAAAGGGAAGTACCTGAAACTGTTGAGCCTCCATTCTTGAAGATGATTGTATTATGATATAAATTTTATAATGTGACAGTGTGATTGTGAAGACCTTGGGTCTGATGCTCCTTTTATCCAGGGTATGGACAGATGAGTAAAGAAATGGATAAAAAATAAATAAATAATAGAGGGGATAAGGGGTAAAATGAATTGGGTAGATTGAAATAATAGTGGTCAATGAGAAGGAGGAGTAAGGGGTAGGGGATTAATGAGGGTTTTCTTTTCATTTTTTTTCTGGAGTGATGCAAATGTTCTAAAAATGATCATCGTGATGAATATACTAGTATGTGATAAAATAATGAGGCATTGGTTGTACGCCATGTATAGACTGTATGTGTAAGAAGATTTGTCAATAAAAATATTTTTTAAAGAAAGAGAAAAGCAACAAAACAAGAAGTTGGTAATCTGAGAAAAATCAATAATGTCAATGTACTCTTAGCTAGCCTATTAGAAAAAGAGAAGGGATGCAAATAAGTAAAACCTGAAATGGGAGAGAGGACATAACCACTGACTGCACAGAACTCAAAGAGGTAGTCAGAGGATACTATGAGCAACTACATGTTGTAAACTAGACAACATAGATGAACTGGACAACTTCTTAAAAAAGAAATGAGCAACCAACACTGACTTGAAAAGAATTAAACAACCTTACCAAAACAATCACAAATAAAGAGATTGAATCACAGTCATCAGAAAAACTCCCCAGAAAGTAAAGTTCAGGACCAGATAGCTTTACATGTGATTTCTAAAAAGCATTCAACAAAGGATTAGTACTTATCTTGCTCAAGTCTTCAAAAAATTGAAGGGGGAGAGAAAGCTACCTAACTCATTCTCTGAAGCCAATATCATCCTAATACCAAAGCCAGACAAACATACTATAAGGAAAGAAATTTCAGATCAGCCTCTTTAGTGAATATGAATCAAAAACTCTTCACCAAATTTCTTGCAAATCTAATCCAGCAGCACATTTAAAGAATTACACACCATGAGCAAGGGGTGTTTATTCTAGGTATGCAAGACTGGTTTCACACAAGAAAATCAATTAATGTAAAACACCGTACCAATAAATCAAAGTGGAAAAACCACATGATCATATTAATTGATGCAAAAAGACATTTGACAAAATTTAACATCCTTTCTTGATGAAAATACTTTAATGTATAAAAATAGAAGAGAATTGCCGCAACAGAATAAAAGGAATATATGAAAACCCCACAGCAAACATAATCCTCAATGAGGAAAGACTGAAAGAGTTCCCTGTAAGATCAGGAAGAAGACACGGATGCCCACTGTCACTACTGTTATTCAAAATTCTTCTGGATATTCCAGCCAGAGCAGTCAGACAAGAAAAATAGATCAAAGGCATCCAAATTCAAAACGAAAAAATAAAACTCTCACTGTTTGCAGATGACATACTCTATGTTGAAAATCTTGAAAAATTTTCAAGATTTAATAGATCTAATAAATGAGTACAGCAAACTGGCAGGGTACAATATCAATGCCCAAAAGTCAGCAGTGTTTCTATGCAGTAGTAATGTGCAATCTGAGGAGGAAACAGAAAAAAAATCCACTTACGATAGCAACCAAAAGAATCACATATTTAGGATGGAATTTAACTAAGGACACAAAAGACCTATACAGAGAAAACTACAAAAATTGCTGAAAGAAATCATGGATGACCTAAACAAATGTTAGGGCATATTGTGTTCATGGATTGGAAGACAAAATATAATTAAGATGTCAATTTTATGCCAATTGGTTTATAGATTCAATTCAATACCAACTAAAATCCCCAAAACTTAACTTTGCAGAAATAGAAAACCCAATAACCAAATTTATTTGGAAGGGCAAGGTACTTTGAAATGCTAAATATATCTTGAGAAAGAAAAATGAAGTGGGAGGTCTCATACTACCTAACTTTAAACCATATTATGAAACTACAGTGGACAAAAACAGCATGGTATTGGCATAAAGATAGATATACTGAGCAGTGGATTGAGTTGATTGTTTAGAGATACTTTATGGGCAGGCACCGGGAATCGAACCCGGGTCCTCGGGCATGGCAGGCAAGCATTCTTCCCTGCTGAGCCACCGTGGCCCACCTGACAATTGATCTTTGATAAAGCAGTCAACCAATCCTAACGGGACAGAGCAGCCTCTTCAATAAATGGTGTTGGGAGAACTGGGTATCCAAATGCAAAAGAATGAAAGAAGACCCCTGTCTCGCACTTTACACAAAAATTAACCCAAATTGGATCAAAGACCTAAACATTATAGCTAAGAACATAAAACTTTTAGAAGAAAATGTAGGGAAATATCGTATAAATCTTGTAATAGGATGTGGTTTTCTAGATCTTGTGCCCAAAGCGCAAGCAATTCAAAAAGAAACAGATAAATGGAATCTCCTCAAAATTAAACTCTTTCGAACATCAGAGTACTTTGTCAAGGGAGTAAAAAGACAGATTACGCAATGGGAGACAATATTTGGAAACCACATATCACATAAGCCTTTAGTATGCAGAATATGTAAAGAGATTCTTCAACTCAGAAACAGAAAGAGAAACAATCCAATTAAAAGATGGACAAATGACATGAACAGACACTTTTCAGAAGAGAAATTACAAATGGCTATAAGGCATATGAAAAGATACTCAACTTCACTGACCATCAAGGAAATGCAATCAAAACCACAATGAGATATCATCTCACACCCACTAGAAGGGTCATTATCATAAAAACAGAAAATGTCAAGTCCTGGAGAGGATGTAGAGAAAGAGGCACACTTATTAATGGTTGAGGTGAATGTAGAATGGTGCAGCCACTCTAGAAGGCAGTTTGTTGGTTCCTCAGGTTGCAAAGTATAGAATTGACATATGATCCAGCAATACCATTACTAGGTGTATATTCAGAGGATCTGAAGGTAAGGACACAAACGGACACTTTCACACTGGTGTTTATAGCAGCATTATTTATGATTCCTAAGAGATGGAAACACCCCAAACGTCCATAACAAATGAGTGGCTAAACAAGGAGTGATATATACATATGATGTAATATCATGCAACTGTAAAACAGAATAAAGTCATGAAGCACGTAACAAGGTGGATCAACCTTGGGGGTATTACGTTACGTGAAATTAGCTAGGAACAAAAGGACAAATACTGTATGGTCTCACTAATATGAACTAACATTAGTGAATGAATGGTGGGACTTAAAGATAAGAGCACAGATTTTCAGAAGATAGAAAGAGGGTAGAGACTGGGCATTTGGTGCTGAAGGAATGCAGAACATGTAACAGGAGTGATTGCCAAGGTTCAGAAATGGATAGCACAATACTATCTAATGATAGGAAAATAATATAAGTACATTGAATGAAGTGGGATGTGAGTATGGATGAGGGAGAAGGCCTCGGGGCATGTAGGACACCGGAAGGAACGATAGAGGATAACGACTGGTATAGTATAATTTAGGAATTGGTAGGGAAGCAGAGTGGTGCAGCCACTCTGGAGGGCAGTGTGGTGGTTCCACAGGAGGCTAGGGGTGGGGTTGACATATGATCCTGCCACCCCATTTTTAGGAATATACTTGGAGGAACTGAGAGTGAGGATATGAATGAGCATTTGCACACTGGTGTTTATGGTGGCAGTGTTCATACTTTGCAATGGATGGAGGTGGCCTAAATGTACATTGACTGAGGATGGAAGGGAAACTATGATGTATACATAGAACGGACTACTGAGGGGCTGCAAGATGTAATAAAGTTGTGAGACATGTAACTAGGTGAAAGAACTTGAGGACAGTATGTTGAGTGAAATGTCAGAAACAAAAAGTCAAACATTATCATGTTTCACTCATATAGACAAACTATAATATACAAACTGGGAGAATTGAAGTCGAGAGCATGGGTTATCAGGTTGGGGCCTACTGTAAAGGTTCCTAGACTGTTACCTCTTAAGAGCAGTCACATCTATTCCAGAGTTGCAACTGTTATTCCTAAAATCTGAGATGCTGAGCGTGTTCATTCCCTGAAACTTTGAGTATTTGTGTGATATCTGAGACGCAGAATTATAGTTCTGAAGCTATGAAAGCCAGCATTACCCTATAGAACAACTGTTTAAAAAGTTGAAAAAGTGATCCGATTTCAACTGGAGATATGAACAAAGCTAATTTGGAAAAGACTAAGATGAAATAGAATGCAGGGTAAAGGATGATATGGTCTGTATTTTAAAAGTTCAGCTTATATGTGAGACAAAAGGAAGAGATGTTTATTTGGTGAAAAATTTATACTTTTGGTGATGTATTATCTAATTTATTTGTAAGGTCAGTTCATTTGGACATCATAATTACTTGGAATCTTGAATAGGGCATGAGATCTTTCCGGTTTGTACAGGTTAGTGTGATGCCCTGATATATACCAGAGTAATTTAGGCAGTGAATAAAGAAGTATTTGCAAAGTCCCCTTGAGGGACTGGCAAGAAAGGAGGAAATACTAAACTTCTCCATCAGGGGAATTCCTGATATTCTCGCAAGAATGTGGGCCCCCCCCCCAATTTAATAGGCTGAGCCCTTGATCTTGGAACTACTCCTATGAAATTTATTCCTACAAAGGGGAAGCCAATAACTTAGTACCTCTTCCATTCTACATATGCTTTGTAGTCATACTTCAGCCACGTTGAGTGCTGGACAGTAAGCAGTTCTGGTACATTGAAGAAATCATGCATAAATGACTTTTAGGAAAAGTGGTTTCTTGGAGATGGTATCCTGGACATACAGTGATGGAACGTGGGGAAGGTATTAAAGCAATTTCAAAGGGTGAAGCAGTAATGCTGGTGAATTATCAGGCAACAGAAGATGTGTGTACTCTTTTGACGTGCTTACAGAACAAAACACTGGTTGTTGCTCAAATGATCTGGTTGATGGATCATATTTTTAAATAGCAAACTTTGGGATTATTTCTCTAATCATGGAGACTTCTTTATAAAACAGAGGAGATCCCTTCTTTCTTTCCTTTTTCTTTTTTTAAAAAAATACCTAGAAAAGAATTACAGAAGCAGAGATCAAAAATTGATTTTTTTTCCAGAAGGGGGCTTCCTGAGGAAGAGGCAAGAAACAAGTCATGCATTTGCAAAGAAAATAACTTGCCATTTCTTACATTCATTCTGCCAAGGATTGGAGTAACAAAAATTAATTTGAGTGTTCTTATAGCATGACAGGAAAATGGAATTCAAGCAGGAGGAGATACAAAAGAATCAGTAAGTCCTCCAGTGGGTTATAGATCCAATCATAGCTTGTATCAAAGCTGAACCCATAGATATGAAAGCATGGATCCTTGGATACAGGAAACCAACAGTCACACATATACATTACAGGATCTTTCCAATTAAAGATGTACCCCCTGGAGACTGATGGTGGCCTTGCTGATTGGCTCTATCAAAGTTTTATTGAAAAAGAGGAACTCATCACATTTTCATAAAGCAGGAGTTTTTCCATGTGTCAAGGGGCATAAGGAAGCTGTTTCCAGGGAGATTGCCCTCAGCAATATGTGGATATTACTTATACAATCTTCTGTACTTTTGTAAGGCTACATATGGTAGGCATCACTCAGTATTTTGACCATTGCCTGTTGTAGGAATTGACTTGGATTTGTCAAGGCCACCATAGTGGTTCTAACTCTTATAAATGCATTATTTACATGTGCAAATCCAAATACAGAAAAAACAAAGAAGCATTAATGTTTTGCCCCCTTTGTGATATTTTAAAACTCCATGAAAATGAGGATCAGTAATATAATGAACTGCTATTATAGTTTAAGATCTTTTATGTTTTAAAAAGATACACTGTACCACACATTTAAGCAAATAACACATTTGGAGAATTGGCGATCATAAAATCATCTTAGAAGACTTGAGAGAAATTCTCTTGCTACCAGATGTACGGATAATTTAGTTCATGTTCAGAAAGTTCTATTTGTTCTATAGTAGTCTGAATACAGTTGTGCTCTAGAGGGCACTCATTTCTACCAGCTCATGCTCTGTTACTAGTACCTTTGAAAGGAGCTGGTTGGGAACTGGTTCCCTGTCATTTGCAGTAACAAACTCCAGTCTTTACCAAATAAGCGAGGTACAATGTCAGACATTCTCTGTGGGGCGGCAGGGGTGGGGTTGGGGAGCAGTGTCCATCAAACACATTCCAGTGCTGGAATGTGTTCTTTAAAAATCCCATCCAGGCTAGCTTAGTCCAACACTCTGTTTACATGTGCTGGTGCTTTCCCTTATATGACGGGGGACCACTTGACTTTTCTTTTTGTATGAGAGACATATCATAGATTGATCATTGTCTTTTACAAAGTTCATTTTATAAGATGCAAATATAGTGAAAGATTTGTAATATAGCACAAAAATAAATGTAAGAATAATCAGTGAGTGCGATTCCTGAGAGGCTGTTTGTCTCTTCATGTTTATTTGTGTGCTGATGCTCCCAGCATCTTCTGCACTAGGCACCCCACCCTTGCTGATGGGTTGTCTCTATCTATAGCTTAGGGAATTTTTTTCTATTTTGACATACTAGCACTAAATGCATTTGGGGATGTTTAAAACAAATTAGCGTATAACATCCAAATGATTAAGGAGAAATAGGTTAGTTTATGAGAAAACTAAGAGCTAGAGCTGGATAATGGCTTAAAATTGTGATAAATTGTCACAAAGCACCCTCCAGTGCCTGTGGCAATAGTGCTCTGTTCCATTATCATATCCAAGAGCTGCCTATCTCAGGACATGTGCCTATCTCGGGTGGGCCACCATAAAAGGTTTCCCAAGCATTTCCGATTGCTTTTGAAGAAGATGAAGTCAAGTTTCTATTTCCAGGAAATATGCTGTTTTTCCGATTTGTCATTATGTTGACGTGATTTAGCTATGGGAGAACCAAAGTGTTATCAAGAAGTAGTGGCATTCGGGTGCACGGGTGGTTCGGTGGTAGAATGCTCACCTTCCATGTGTGAGATCCGGGTTCGATTCCAGGACCATGCACCTCCACCCCCCCAAAATAAAAACCAAAAAACCAATGGCATTACATCAATCAATAACCCATACTTCCAGCGTTGAGAGAGAATATAATTTTTGGTTTGATACTGTAAGGTCCTAGTAAATCGGTGGTTGTTTTCTGTAATTTGAGTATTGTAGATTCCCCTGTTGTCTCTAATCACACAAATAACAATTTTGAGAAGTAGGTTATAAAATAAAAAAAAAAAAAGAAAAATATTTTCCGTGATCATATACATAAAAAACCTGACAAGGGGTGAATTTTCTCCTGATTATGTGGGAAAGATAAATAAACACCAAATAAAAGCCCACAGTAGCTTCATCTTTTAAGATAACTGTGCCTGTGTGAAAGACAATGATTTGTTAACCGAAATACCCCACTGACTAGTACACTATTACCTATAAAAATGCAGAATATGTTAATGGGCTTGATTTGGTAATGTTTGTTGTAAGATGCGGTTTTATTTAAATGTAAAGATGTCATTATGTGCTTACCTACAGTGACAGTGTATAAGTGAAACCAATTTCAATTCAGAAGTGTGGATGATGCTTCTGGTTAGGGCCAAGCAAACAGTTGTCAGTTACCAAGATACATTGAAATTGTTAATTTGAGGCATTAGTCAGACTTCTGGGGAACACGTTGTTCACTGTCAAGTTTGGCATGCACAGTCCAAGCAAACAACCCTTTTACATTGCTGAGTAAGCCATGGGGTGGAGTATCCATTTCTCCCATCAAAAATATGAGCACACATACATAATACACATATGTTAAGGGCCACTTTACCATCACTGTGCCCCAAAGGAACATGATATTGGTAAATATACTATATGCATAACCAAACTATCATGTAAGATTCTTTACTTTTCAAGTGCAGTAGCATTTCAACAATCTCTAGAGTGACAAATACTAATAGATGTGTGAGTCAGTTTGAAAAGCAAATCTGTGAGCTGTAAACAGATGTGAATTTGATATACCCTGTTCCTCTTCGGTTCTCTTTCAACCTGTTCTCTCACTTTTATGTGCAAAATAATGTTCATTTGAGAACATTGATAGTGCTTTCCTTATCAGTAACTGGAGTTCTCCTGCTTGCACTAAGGAATATAAAGAGAAAATTAGTGTTCCTATATGGCAATCTGGGGAAGCAGCAATATGCCTTTGCACAGAACTGAATAAAAATTCTCAGTTCATAAGAAAATGGTGATTTTTTTTGGAGGCATAACATCATCAAGATTGTGGTTAAGATGTGCAGTTGATTATTCCCCCTTAGAAAAGGAAAAAAGGGCGTCATCAATTTTCTAGAAACTCTGTAAGACAAATAAGACTAGAGAACAACTCAAGGAATGTTGCATAGGGAAAAAAAAAAGGTAGGAGAGTGATGGAATAAATTTACCAGTCTGGGTCTGTCCCCCACACTTGCAACAATATGGGAGTCTGTGTAAATTACAATGGGGAATCAGTGGTCTGTAAGCATTCAGAAGCAGGTTCCTGAGGTCTCATCTACCCACAGAGGTGGACTGACAGTCCTTAAGCATTCCAAGTACCAGTCTTGGGGGCTCTGATTACTGGCTGTCCTCGTACATTAACCCCAAATTACTGGCTCAGTGGAAGACAGAATCAGGGAACAGGTCTTGGTCCTCTAACCCATAACTTCCTGAAAGGTAGAAAAGCTGCACAGAAAGAGTGAACTGAGCCACAAAACTGCAGAGCAGACCCTGTGATGAAAGCTGGAGTGCAAAAGTAGAACAGAGTGCAGGAATGCAGCAGAGCTGAATACAGCTGGAAAATGAAGGGGAGAGAAATACTATATAAAAAACAAACAGGACAGCCCAAGTTCCAGGCAGAAAGAGCTGGGAAGAGGAGTAGCTTTCTTAGAAGGAAAAGAGTCACACATACTGAAGAAGTCTTTGATAGCTGGATAGATACAGAAAATCCTCAATATAATCCTTTAAGTGAAAAATGTGTAGTATAGACTTCGGTAGCTAAAAAAATCTGTTTGGTATTAGCTCTTCATTCAAGCAGCCTTGAAGTTGTTTTCAGCATAAAGAGCCCCTGTTGAAATAGTTTGCTGTTCATCTAACCTGAACAAGAAAAAACTTACTTTCTGTTCCCAGAAACATCCCCTTACTCTGCTGGCAGGAATGAAACATCATAGGAACTAATATCAGCACTTTCCTCCCTTTTGAATGACAAAAGTCAAAGGTCTGAATGGTCAACAAAGAAAGAAGGGCCTACCAGATAACAGGATATGCTGACCAGACAAAATGAAACAAATGACTATTGCTCAATTCTAATAAATCCTGTGACTTTTCTTAGTTGTTATTTTTTTTCTGCTTTCTTCTGGCCCTTTGCCAGTTCTTTGTCTGTTTGTGTTATAAAAGCCCAAACCACCAGTGTCAGTTTGAAGCTGTTGTGTTCCCCAGAAAAGTCATGTTCTTTAATCCTCATTCAATATTGCAGGGTGGGGCCTTTTAATTGTTTCCATGGAGATGTGACCCACCCAATTGTGGGTGGTAACTTTTGATTAGTTGGTTTCCACGGAGGTGTGTCTCCACCCATTCAAGGTGGGGTTGTTCCCTGGAGCCCTTTAAGAGGGAACCATCTTCGAAAAAGCCTTAGTGTTGACAGAGCCCACACAGTCCAAGACCTTTGGAGATGCAGAAGGAAAATGCCCCTGGGGAAGGCTGATGAAACGAGAAGAGAAAGCTAGCAGACATTGCCATAGTCCTTTCCAGCTGACAGAGGTGTTCTGGACCATTGGCCTTTCTTGAATCAAGGTATCTTTCTTTGGATGGCTTAGTTTGGACATTTTTATGGCCTTAGAACTGTAAACTGCGCAACTTAATGAATTCCCCTTTTTAAAAGCCATACTGTTTCTTGTATATTGCATAATGGCAACTTAAGCAAACTAAAACAGATTTTGGTACCAGAGAAGTAGGGATGGTACCAGACAAGTGGGGTGCAAACATGTTGGAACAGCTTTTTAAACAGATAAAGGTAAGATTCTGCAAGAGTTGTGAGGCGCTTGATAAAAATGTCTAGAATGCTTTGAAGGGATTGTTGGTAGGAATATGGACTCTAAAAAATACTTCTGATAAGGACTTAGACTGAAAGGATGCATGTGTTATTGCAAACTGGAAGGAAAGTGACTCTTGTTTTAAAATGGCAGATAATCTATCAAAATTGACTACTGGTTTTGGATGGAAGGCAGATTTTAAAAGTCACAAACTTGGATATTTCGCAGAAAAGATTTCCAACTTAAATGTGGAAAGCGTGGCCTGGTTTCTTCTTGCAGCTTACAGTGAGATGTGACAGGATCTAGAGATAAGCTGAGAACTGAACTCCTGGATACAAAGAAACCAGAAACTGATGGTCTGGGAAATTCTGGGCTTCCAGAAAGGGAGACCCCAGAGAATAGTGACCCACATGAGGATTTAAGCAAACATGGAACGAGTCAGCCATTTCAGAAAAAGCCTAGATTGGAGATGGAGTTACCCAGGAAGGACATGTGGAAAGTCCTAGTATCTGATGGTTATAATCCCTGCATGCTACACAGAAAAACATCAGAGTGTTGTGGGATCTGTATAAATGAAACCACTGCCAGTCTGGACTAAAAGGGGCAGGAAAGGGACAAATTGAAGGAAAAATAACTTCAGAGGCAGAACCGCGGAAGCTAAGGTCTAAAACCAAGAGACCTCAGGCCAGGAGAGTGGACCCAACCAAGCCGACTTGGAGAAGGTGAGTTTGTCCCAAAGGCAGAGGGAGGGCCTTCCACCTCAATGTTCTCGAAGAGTTGTACTGCCGCAGGCCTTGGAGAAGGTGGAGCACCTTCCCCGGCAGTTAGGAAGAACCCTTCATATTGTTCTCAGGGGCCTGAGCATGTGCCCTGGATATTGCAGAGAGCCCAGGGGCTGCCCTGGTGCTTGGAGAAGGTGGAGCCAAGAAAGAGATGGTCTCCCCAATGTCCCCCAAAGTTCCATTTTGAGAGAGCCTGGCTGCTGCATAGAGCCCTTGGAAAGGGTGGGACTGTCATTTTCTAAAGTCCCTAGGATAAATGACTTTCAGGCTTTGAAATATAGTAGAGTTTGCCCTGCAGGTTTTCAGAACTGTTTGGGTCCTGTGACCCCTGCGTCCCTTCAAATTTCTCCCTATGGGAAATGAAAACATGTATCCTGTCACTGTCCCTCCTTTGTATATTGGCAGCAGAAAACTTGTTCTGAGTTGTACATGTCCAGAGGCAGAAGAGAATTTTGCCTTGGGACAGACCACGCCTGTAGCTGACTTTGATGAAATTTTGTACCGTTTATGATTTTCTATTGTATTTCTGTTGTTACTGAAATGGTTCAGGTTTTGTGATACTATGATGGAATGAATGTATTTTGCATTTGGAAAGACCATGTCTTTTCACGGTCCAGAGTGTGGGATGTGCTGGTTTTAACCTATTGTGTACCCCCAGAAAAGCCATGTTCTTTAATCATCATTTAGTATTGCTGGGTGGGATATTTTTATTGTTTCCATGGAGATGTGACCCACCCAACTGTGGGTGGTAACTTTTGATTAGCTGGTTTCCATGGAGATGTGTCTCTACCCATTCAAGATGGTGTGGCTTACTAGAGTCCTTTAAAAGGAAACCATTTGGGATGGTGTGATGGTGGCTCAGTGGCAGAAGTTTTGCCTGCCATGCCAGAGACCTGAGTTCGATTCCTGGTGTCTGTCCATGCAAAAAAAAAAAAAAGAACCATTTTGGAAAAAGCTTTAGTGCTGATAGAGCCCACACAGCCAGAAACTTTTGGGGATGCAGAAGGAAAACACTCTGCAGAAGGCTTACTTATGAAATGAGAAGACAAAGTTACCAGATGCCACCATATGCCTTCCCAGCTGACAGAGGTGTTCTGGACCCATTGACCTTTCTGGAATCAAGGTCTCTTTCCTTGGACGCCTTAGTTTGGACACTTTCATGGCCTTCGTGCTGTAAACTTCCAACTTAATAAATTCCCCCTTTTAAAATCCATTCTGTCTCTGGTATATTGCATTCTGGCAGCTTGAGCAAGCTAAAGCACCACCTTTGTACTCAGAACTTGTCTTGGAAAGACTTTTTTCCTCTAGTTCCTTGATGATACATCTTCAATAAACTCATCTTCTCACCAAGGCAAAGAAAGTTGTTTCTCTGTTTGATTAGGGATCAAGTGTGGATGACTTTATAGACCCATGTTTCCTGAGGGTTACAATTTGGTAACTGTGACAGGACCCCTGGCTGCTTGCTTTTAGTGCAGCCCTGATCCATGTCTCATCAGCCAAACTGCTCTCCTGGACCCTTTGGCTCCTGACTTACAGCTACCTGGGAATTTTTTCTGGAGGACGAGAACTGGAGGTCCAAGTGGAGGTGCCTGCCATGGATGGACGCCAGGCATGTCTGGGTAAAGGTGACTTTGCAATCAGGACTTTCCCTGTGCTGTGTAAGTGTGTGATCTTTTTTGTCTGTCATGTTTACTTTGATTCCTCTTGTTTCAATTAGCTTATTGTATAAAAAGGTGATTGAGTTAATCCAGAGGTCATGCATGCAGACTTGGTGGGTTTAAGCCCCACACTATCCATGAACCCAGATTTGTGATTCTCCTTTTGATATTGCATAAGTTGATTCAGAGGTCAAGCATGCAGACTTGGTGACTTTGAGCCCCACTATCCATGACCCCAGTTTGTGGTTCTTCTTTTGATTTTTCACTATTGTGCAATTTGCAGTTATGTAAGGAATCAGTTCTGTTTAAGGAGTTCCTACTCTGATGTTCTATCTTTGTGACTTTTGTTGCTATTGTCCAGCCATGGGAAACACTCAGTGTCCCAGCTACATCTTCTTTGTGAACTATTCATAATGATTGGTCTAAATTTGGAGAATGTAATTTAAAGAAGAAATTGTTTTAGTACAGTATCGCATCTCTGTGTAGCCACAATATAAATTAAGTAGAGGGGTGCAGTGACCAGAGAATGGGATTCCTGACCTCAAAATAATTATCCAATTAAAATTTTATTGCAAGGAAAACAAGAGGTTAGAGGAAATGTCCCATACTCAACCATTTGTGGGGCTGTGTAAAGATAAAGACATGGTAAAAAGAGTTAATTTACTGTACCTTGAGGATTCAGAATGAGCCGTGTGGGAGGAGCTTGCTGCAACAGAAAGGGAAACTATAGAAGAGGCCTTAAAACATCATGAAGTATTTCAAAAGAAGCCGCTAGATGAGGTCCAAGGGGAAAAGTGATGGATATTAAAAACTTCACATGAAATCCTCACTTGTGAGAAGGACCCATTAAATGACTTACTTTCCTCCCCATTCCCTTCATCTCTGCCACCTATTGGTGCAGGGACAGTACCATACTCACTGTCTGTGACATCTGAGGGGAGATTGATACCTCTCAATGCATGTCTGGCAGCAGTGCCATTCCCATCCCTTCTGCTGCCTGTGAGTCTGGCTGAGCTCCCTAGCACTCCTCCAACACCCCCATATGATCGTATTGGAGGAATGACTTCCTACTCTCATACCTGCAGTGGTATGCAATTTGGACAAGCTGCGACTGCTTCTGGGGCAGGGCAGTTTCCAGTGCATCAGGTCCCTCTAGAAGTTGATGAGGAAGGCACACTTGAAGAACTATGTTGGTCCATATGCCATTTTCAACATCTGAGGTGTTAAACTGGAGAAACAGCATACCTAGTTACAAGTGCTGATCCAAACCAAATGAAAAGACTGTGCCCATTTTTGCCTCTAACACCCAAAATTGGGCTGATATTCAGTCAGTGATGATGTGTTAGTAACCTTGGAGGAAAGCCAAATTGTGCTAAATAAAGGGAGGCAAGAAGGAGATCACTTATGAGAGGCATCTCCCCAGGACTCTGTTTACACAACTGCCCCAAGTGCTTTAAGTCCCTGAGGTAGATTCCCGCTGGGATCCTAATGTCCCTGGGGAGCGAGCTCACTTAGAGCACCATAAAACATGCATTTTGGCTACCCTTAAGAATGGCGCACCAAAACAAAAATCTCTGAACAAAATATGAGAGGTGCAGCAGGAGCCTCATAAGAATCCCTCTGCTTTCTTAAAAAGAATCTTGGCAGGATACTGCACTACTCCAATATAGATCTGCAGAGTCTAAGAATGATTAACATGACTTTTACTATTCAAAGTGTTCTGGACATTTGGCATAGATTGCAGAAGCTAGTGGACAGGCTTGGACTGCCCATGGCAATACACAAAAATGTTGCTTTCATGGTATTCAACAATAGAGAACAAGCTCAGTAAAAACAGCAGATGAAATAACAGGCTGCCCTTCTATCAGCCATTCTAAGTAGGAACCAGGCCCACAGAGGGCACAGCAGAGAGAATAGGAACGAGGAACCTAGGAAAGATCAGTGTGTGCTTGCTGCAGGGAGAAAAGGCATTGGAATAAAAACTCACCCAATCTGACAAATAAGAACAAAGAGAATAAGGCAATGACATTAATAGTCCACGGATCTGGACAAGAAGACTGATTAGGGGTGCCCGAGGGCATTGGCAACATGTTTTTCTGCTATACCAATTTTCTACCAAGAGCCTCGGGTAGAGTTAAGCGTGGGAAGCAAATTAGTTGACTTTCTTACTGATACAGGAACAACTTATTCTGTGAAAACAGCAACTGGCGGCTGAGACAAATGAGCAAATTTTGATAAAATAGAAAGCCAAAATATACCTAAGGTGCTTCTACAGCCTTTGGATTGTAAAATTGGGAAAAATTATTGCAGCATCAATTTCTGTATGTGCCTAAATGGCCTAGACCCTTGCTGGGAAGGGATTTGCTAACTGAATTAAATGCTCAAGCTGTGTTTTCAAAGGAAAACAAAAATCTGAGTGCCTCCCAACAAAGGACTGCATCTGCATGCTGCCCTTTTACAAGCTATAGAACCTGAACAAGAACGGGTACCGGCTAACATACCAGAATATGTCACCTCTGAGGTATGGTCATCTAGCATTCTGAGATGAGCTCTAACTACCTCTCCAGTAAAAATTAAGCTCAAGGCAGGAACAAATTAACCCAAGGTATATCGATATCCTTTGTCACTACAAGCGAGGAAAAGCATTAAACCAGTAACAGAAACTTGAAAAGAAAGTGGCCTCATTTGACCTTGCCAGTCTCCATATAAAATGCTGTGCTGGTTTGAGTGTTGTATACCCCAGGAGAGCCATGTCCTTTAATCCTGATTCAATATTGTAACCTGGAAAGGTTTGATTAGATTGTTCCCATGGAGATTGACCCACTCAATTGTGGGGGTGGCCTTTTGATTAAGTGGAGAGCTGATTTCACCCATTTAAGGTGGATCTTGATTAGTTTACTGGAGTCCTTTAAAAGGGAGACATTTTGGAG
Organism: Tamandua tetradactyla; assembly: GCF_023851605.1. Lineage (NCBI taxonomy): Eukaryota > Metazoa > Chordata > Mammalia > Pilosa > Myrmecophagidae > Tamandua > Tamandua tetradactyla. The sequence goes on from NC_135353.1 coordinate 118,312,191, forward strand.
AAAACAGTAGCTTCAGAGTCAACAGAGACACAAATACTTGCAGATGCTTAGAGTGCCAACAGAGAGAACAGATGCCTAAACCCAGAAATTTGGAGATGCACAGACCAGCGGATGTCATCATGTGCCTTCTCATGAGATGCTAAACAAGCCAGAACCCATAGTTATGTCATGGAGGAGCTAAGTGAAGGCCCACAGGTGCTCACAGAGGAAACCACTGGCATCAGAACCTGGAAGCAATGGAACCAGGAACAAAGACCAGCAGATGCCAGCCACGTGCTTTACCACGTGACGGACACTGGCCTTTCTTGAGTCAAAGTATGTTTCTCTGGGTGCCTTACCTTGGATGTTATTGGTGGGCTTAGAAGAGTAAACCTGTAAAAAGTAAACACAATAAATTCCCTTTTTAAAAACCATTCCATTTCTGGTATATTGCATTTCTGGCAGCTTTAGCACACCAAAACCAGGCCTATACTTCCAGTCTTGGAGCCAGGCACTAACGGAAAATATAAGGTTGTCCAAGATTTAAGGGCTATAAACAAAATTGTGAAAAACTTTTATCCAGTTGTGCTTAATTCTTACACCCTATTGACAACTCTGGTAACTTCAAACGGTGCTCTGCATTAAACTTAAAGGGTGCTTTCTTTTGCATACCTGTGGCTTTTGAATCTCAAGAAAGATTTGCCTTTGAATGGGAGGACCCAGGCATTAAAATTAATGAGCAATGTAGGTGGATTGCTTTACAAGGATTTATGAATTTTCCCACACTCTTTGGAGAATTCTTAACAAAAGATTTGCATGATTTTGAAACTGTATCAATGTGTCTTTTTGCAACATGTAGATGATATTTTAATAGCCCCTGAAACTACAAAAGATTCAGTTGCAAATACTACTAAGACTCTGAACTTTCTCAATTCTAGGGGATATAAAGGGTCTCAGAAAAAAACTCAAATCACTAAGCCCTGTTTAAAGTATCTGGGATATTTGCTCTCTTAAGGTCAGACCGCCCTTCTGCCTGATAGCCACCAAGCCCTAATGAATATTTCAGTCCCTAAGACAAAGAGGAAGCTAAAGTGAATTTTAGGAATGGCCAGTTTCTGCTGCATCTACATCCCCAAGTTTGGGCTTATTGCCAGACTATTGCATGTCACTGTGCAGGGCTCAGACAAAGAAGTCTCAGAACGACTGCAGAATGGAATCAAGACTTTCATCAAATTAAAGAAAAGCTGAGCACCACTCCAACCTTGGGATGGCTGATGTGTGTAAACTTTTTGATCTGTTTGTACATGAAAGGCAGGACAAAAGGCTTGGTATTCTCATGCAAAACTTTGCAGGGTATGAACGACCTGTAGCGTATTTTTCAAAGAAACTGGACTTGTTGACACAGGGATGGCCACCTCACCTTCAGGATGCGGCTGCCACTTGTGATATTTTACAAGAAGCTACGAAATTCACCTTGGGTCTGGAGGTTACAGTACACATTCCACACAGGGTGCGCTCTCTGCTTGAGCAGAAAGGAGGTTACTGGATAACTGCCAGCAGGCAAGGAAACGATCAAGCCATAGTTTTAGATAACCCTAAAGTGTGCCTCTTGAGTTCTATGGTTTTAAATCCAGCTACACTGTTACCTGAATCTGAGGAACCTGCTTTGCATGACTGTGTTTCATAATGGAGAACGTGTTCTTTAGTCAACCAGGTTTTGGGAACACCCCTCTTAAGGAAACTGGCCTGGAAATGTTTTTGGATGGGAGCAGTTTTATGAACCATGGATACTGAAAACAGGGATATCCTATAGCAATCCTGACAAAGATGCCAGAAGCCAAACTCCTGTCACCAGGTACATCAGCCTAAAAAGCTAAACTCATTGCCCTGATCTGGGCCTTGATTATTGGATGAGGTAAGAAAATAAATATTTATGCATACTATGACTATGCCTTTTCTGTAGTGCATGCTCATGGCACGCTCTGGAAGGAAAGAGGTATTTTACTACAAACAACAAAGAAATTAAGCAGCCAGAGACCATATTAGCTCTATTAGAACCTGTACTGGTACCATTAGAAGTTGCTGTGATGCATTTTGTTTGGGGCATCAGAAATCAAACAGCTATCTAGCAAAAGGAAATCAATAGGCAGATTTAGCAGCAAAGGCAGCCACTAGGATTCTACTTGAACCCAAAAGCCCCAATAAATTAGCTCTTATTCTGAGTGCAGACCTCTTATCATTCACCTCACTTTATAAAACAAAAGCTTTAGAGCTAAAGAATGGGGATTTACTGTTAAGACAGTGAAAGGATGGTTGCATTCAAAGTAAGGCCAAATTTTGCTACCAGAAAAACTGGTAGAGCTGGTGCTGTCATAATTGCATCAGGGGACTCACTATGAAAATTAACCTTTGCACCATGGATTAGAGTGCACACTGCAACACCAAAAGTCCAAGCAACAATCCATAAAGTGGTGAGCAAATGTGTTCTATGTCATAAAAATAATCTCAAAACTTGTGGACCCCCTTTGATGGTAGGGGTGAAGACTCCTGGGTTTTCACCTGGAGAATATTAAAAAGTAGACTTTCCTGTGATGTCTCAAGCAACAAGGAACTTCTGTTATATTCTAGTGTTCGTTAACATATTTTCAGGGTGGATGGAAGCCTTCCTTCCCATGCTGAAAAAGCAACTGAACTCACAAAAGCAATGTTAAAAGAATAATACCTAGATTTAATATACCATTCACTATTCAAAGTGATAATGGTAATGCCTTTGTTTAAAAAATAACTGAAGAAGTAATGCAAGCACTTGGGTTAAATTAGAAATTATACACTGCCCAAGGGCCTTATTCAACTGGAAAAACTGAGAAAACGAATCTATTTTTTTAAAAAAAATACTTGCTAAAATATGCCAAGAAACTAACCTCACCTGGGACAGGTATTGCCTATTTGCCTCCGCAGAATCTGGGTTGCCCCTAGAAGTGGTCTAAATTCGAATCCTTTTGAAATGATCTACAGGACATTCCTCCTCAAGAATGCAACTGAGAATATGTCTATGCGGGCCTTTTATGATAAATTGCAGTGAGATAGTCATCTCCCTGGAGAGTACTAAAAAGAATTTCTAAGTTTGCTGATAATCAACTTTCTTTCCCTGCAGATATAGCCTCACACTCCTATAAGCTGGGAGACTGAGTGTTATTAAATCAAGGAAAAAATAAACATTCTGAAAGTCAGCTTGCCCCTGAGTGGGAGTGACCTGATATTATGCTGCTAATCACCCACTCTTCTTTAAAGATGAACGGTGTTAAAACTTGAATTCATCATTTGTGAGTGAAGGCAGCCCCTGAAAAGTGGGAAGTAAAAAAGACACCTCCTATTTGTGTACCCTCAGTGCTGCTTTAAAATTGCTCTTCTGTAAATTGCCTAAAACAGTATAATGATTAGGATTAAGTTGCATACTTTTGCCTTTTCTCCTATCCTACTTTGTGCAAGGTAATATTTTCCTGAAATGGACTGTAACTGTAGCAGCTAACCATCAAAAGAATAATTGTTGGGTTTATACTTTTGTGCCTACTGCTGGAAGCAGGAGTTTGCCCTGGGCCGTCTTACCTTTCTCACTGCAAGATTGGTATGACTGGTTAATCCTAATTTATCCTACGATCCCACACTTCCATACATGGTGGGACCTTCCAACACCCAGCCTGGGCCGTAATATAAGCCCTTAGGAAAGTCCTCGGTTTAATTTCACAGCAGCTCAGGAAAATTACCTCTAGTCTAAATTTCAAAAACTATTTCTGATCACCCCCCATGTATACCTCAACTCAGGATAGGAAAGGATGGCTAATAGCAGAAAACAGGGCTCTACATGGAAATGCCCCCTTTGTGTAGAACCACGGAACACCTCTGCCTAGCTTTGCTTACTCTTGTAGGAGGTATACCCCATTCCAAGTGTGATCAAGTCATCTCCCCTTGGAAAAACATATGACCCATTCTAAAACCACTGAAGCCATGAAATCTAATTCCAGAGTTAGCCTCAGTAAGAAAGAAATTACCCGCCTATTTGCCTTCAGCTGGAGCTGGGCGGCTCTGTGGGTCTTGGCCTTATTTGCCTGATAATTGGGTAGGGAGAGGCACTATCAGATACCCCTTTTTGTCTCGGCAAAAGTCTACCTGAAGCACAGTAATGTAAAAGCCTTAAAAATCCATTAAAATTTGCAGAAGAAAGTCTTTTACTCAAGCAAGACCAAGAAAGAATTAGGTGGTGGGAATGACTTTAGTTATCTTCCTCCCAGGAGGAGCGTGCATTAGATGCCCTTTTACACATTACAGCCCTAACTAAATCACAGCTCAGTTTATGCAAAACAAGTACTGGCTCAGTCTGTTAAATAAAAGAAGTTGTTCAAATGAGAAAAGTATCCTTTAAAATAGAATGGCTTTAGATCTACTGACTGCAGCTCAAGGAAGAACCTCTCCCCTCATTGGCATTAATTGTTGCACATAAATACCGGCTGAATAGGACAATATATCTTTGATAGACAATCATACGTAAGATAATATTAATCCTGTTAAAAATTATGGAAAACTGGACTCAATTTCTGAGTGGTTATTAAATTTACCTATAAAATGAAGGATAGGTCATATTACTATGACTTTTATTTTGCTTGCCAAATCTTTGTCTTGCTGTTCCCTATATTACATCTGTGGCTTTATGCCCAGAGCATCTTCCAGATTAATATAAGAGCTTCTTTGCCCTTTGTATTAGTTAGGGTTCTCTAGAGAAACAGAATCAACAGGGAACACTCGCAAATACAAAATTCATAAAAGTGTCTCACGTGATCGCGGGAATGCAGTCCAAAATCCGCAGGGCAGGCTGTGAAGCTGATGATTCCGATGGAGGGTCTGGATGAACTCCACAGGAGAGGCTCGCCAGCTGAGACAGCAAGAGCCTATCTCTTCTGAATCCTCCTTAGAACGCTTCCAGGATTAGACTGAGCATCACTCCTTGCAGAAGACACTCCCCCTTGCTGACTACAAATGGAATCAGCTGTGGATGCAGCTGACATGATCATGATTTAATTCTATGAAATGTCCTCATCGCAACAGACAGGCCAGCACTTGCCCAACCAGACAAACAGGTACCACCACTTGGCCAAGTTTACACATGAACCTGACCATGACACACTTGCTCAGCAGAAACAAGTTACAGAAAATTGGACCATTGCCTACTTTCCACTTACAAGAAATGCTCGCAAGATGTTGTTTCTTAAAAATAAAAAAGAATCACATAAAAGAAGGGGAATTCAATAGCTGGATAAGTAGAAAAAATACTCAATATAATTCTTTAGTTGAAAAACATGTAGTATAGTCTTCAGCAGCTACAAATCTGTTTAGTATAATCACTTCACTCAAGCAGCCTTGGAGTTATTTTCAGCCTAAAGAGCCCTTGTTGAAATAGTTTGGTGTTGGTCTAATCTCAACAACAAGCAAATTTACTCCCTGTTTCCAGAAACCCTCCCATACTCTGCTTCCAGGAATAGAACATCATATGACCAAATATCAGCACCTTCCCCCCTTCTGAAGGACAAAATCAAAGGTCTGAGTGGTCAACAAGGAAAGAAGGGTTTACCAGATAACCTGATATGCTGACCAAACAATGAAACAAATGACTATTACTCAATTTTAATAACTCCTGTGACTTTTACTTGTTTTTTTTTTTTTTTCTGCTTTCTTCTGGACCTTTTCTATTTCTTTGTCGTTTTGGTTGTAAAAGCCAGAACCACCATTCCCATTATGAACTGGTTTCAGAAAACTTTCTTCCTCCAGTTCTTTAATGAGGCATCTTCAATCAACTCACCTTCTTACCAAAGCCAAGAAACTTGTTTCTCTGTTTAATGGTGGAACAGGCAGGCCTGCCTATATAGGGCTGTGTTTTCCGACACTTACACCTTGAAGGTTACTGTGCACACTCAGGACAAGATGTCTTTTTGGAAAGACTTGAGAAGAACCAAACTTAACGACAGGCTCTTCTAAAGGTTGTGTATAAACTGTGCTAAGCACTGAAGAAGAACCTTAATACACAACCAATCTATATTATAACCTAAGGTAAGAGGGGGAATCTGACTTTCAGAGTTAGGATATCAAAATAATCAAATGCCCAGACTTCAGTAAAAATCACAAGACATACAAAGAAATAGGAAGAGATGGGCCACACCATGGAAAAAATATAATGAAGGAAGCACACACAATGGAAAAACTAATCAAAGATGTTAAGCCAATTCTCCTAAAATAAATTCAATGAGCTAAAGGAAAACATGGACATAGAACTAAAGGAAATCAAGAAGACTATGCACGAACAAAAGAAAGAATGATAAATTTTTAGAAGGATCCCCAAAATTTTGGGGTGCAAACAAAAAAATTGGATATTAAAAACACACTAGATGTATTCAAAAGCAGATATGAACAGGAAGAGAAAGAATCAGTAATCTAAAAGACAGGAGAAGGGGAATCATTCATTCTATTAGGAAGAGCTAATAGAAAAAAGAATGAATAAAAGAGCACAAAGCTTAATGGGCCTGTGGGATGGCATAAAATATACCAACATACATATTAAGGGAGTCACAGAAAGAAAATAGAAACAGAAAGGGACAGAAAGAATATTTGAAGAAATAATGGCCTCATATTTCCCAAACATGAAAAGTAACACATCCAAGAATCCCAATGAACCCAAAGAGGATAAAGTGAAGTAGACCTACCCCAAGGTGTATTATAATGAGAGTGTCAAATAACAAGATAGAGAATTCTGAAAGCAGCAAGAGAAGAGACTTGACATGAACGAGGGATCTTTAATATGATTAAGTGCTGATTTCTCATCAGAAACCATGGATGTGAGAAGACAGTAATATGACATATTTTAAAGTATTGAATGAAAAAAATTTCCAACCAAGAATTTTCTGACAAAACTGTTCTTCAAAAACTAATGAGAGACCGCCGCTGCCGCCGCCGCCTGGCCTGCCACCGGGGTTTGCTTGTAAACACTCCAGCGGCTGGCAGCGAGGGATACGCCGTGCACCCAGAGAGGAGCTGCCGGCGCCACAGGCGCCGAATCGGGTGATGCAGCTCGGCCCGTTCCTGTCAGCGCCCCATCATACCGAAAAAAACAAGGAGAGAAATGACAGTTAAAGGTTCTACAGGAATGGAAACTCTGTTGTCAACATTGGAGATAAATTACTAACAGGGTTTAATTATGCTAGGTACAAATACCTAGCAATGGAGAAGATAGAAAAGTAAATGAAGTGTATAATTTTCATCCTAGGGAACACGAAAGATCTTCAAACTACACTTAATATCTTAAGCATTCTTGTTGAGCTGGTGTCAGCTGGTGGTGGCTGAAGATCAAGTTTCTTAGTTGCCAAAGGTGGTTCACAAATACTGTTACAGTTATGAATGCCAGCAAAGAATCTCCCCCAAATGAGGAGTTAATGGTGCAGATTCATTCTATTCTTGCAAAGATGGGCCAAAAGATAAGAAATTTGGAGCGAAAGCTAGAATTAACGGCGCTTTGAATATAACCCTGAATGTGTTCAAACAGAATTTGCAGAATCATCACTTAGTTCTGCCTTGTCTTCAGCCTTTACGTGTGTATTCTGCCAACTGAATGCATGGCCGTCTGGGCCCTTGATGCTCTTGTCAGCACCTCCAGTTTGATAATGAGGAAGTGTTTCCCTAAAAATCACCTGCTGCTCCCAATGATTAAAAGTTCTTCTCATTTCCAGTTGCCAGTCATTCCGGTAACTGGCCCTGTGGCCCAACTTTACAGTTTACCCTCTGAAGGTATGACCACATGGTAACAGCTTGCCTGGACTTGTGCAGCTCTCTTGACTTTTTTACTTTTGTAAAAGTCCTTAGAGGAAACAAAAGACTTTAATGAACATGATAAAACTCTCACAAATATTTTAATTAATAAATATGTCTTTAGATATAAGGAACTGAGGTATAGTAATTAAGGGAAATAGTGTTGAATATGTTACATATATGTGAATGTGAGTTGTGGATAAATATATGTATCACCATGGAAACATTCTTTGATAGTTTATATAAATTTCCAGAGTATATACATTAAATGCTTAAGCAATTATATTTGTAGCTTTTTACAAAGCTTTTTTGTAAAATGTAATTTTTTAAAAATTAAATTTGTAGCTTTAAAAAGAAAAAACTAATGAGAGGGCAATGTGACTGTGTGACTGTGAAAACCTTGTGTCTGATGCTCTTTTTCTCTACTTTATCAACAGACGAGTAAAACATATGGAACAAAAATAAATAACAGGGGGAACAAATGTTAAAATAAATTTAGATTGAAATGCTAGTGATCAATGAAGGGGAGGGGTAAGGGGTATGGTATGTACGAATTTTTTGTTTTCTTTATAGTTCTTTTTCTGAATAGATGCAAATGTCCCAAGAAATGATCATGATGATGAATATGCAACTATGTGATAATATTGTGAATTACTGATTATATATGTAGAACAGAATGATCAAAAGTTAAGAATGTTTGCGTTTGTTTGGTGTTTATTGGAATTTAAAAAAATTTAAAAATTAAAAAAAAAAATAGTGAGGGGGGAAAAATTGACCAAAATGTCAGTGTAAGATAGTCCAGGGTTCTCGCGCACCCCCCCCAAATATCCTTGAACAACTGTAAAAATCCAGCTGAACCATCTATTCAAAACTCTAGAAAAGACTTGAAGGTTAGCAGTAACTAGATGAGTATCAAATCAAGAAAACTCAAATTAAAACTGGTACAAGAAGCTCATGGCACACTCCTTGTGGCCCCCCCCCACTCTTTACAGTGCAGTGTAAAGTCAGCCTGAGTGCACATTGAAGGTCCCTGGTCCTATTTGGGAGGTAGCAGAGTAACAAACATGCAGAAACTGTGGTACGTGTATGTTCGCGCCAATCTATTATGACACCAGGACACTCTTCTCTGTCTCAGCTTCCCAGAACTTCCCATGAAGACAGAAGCAGCTTAGGAATAGCTAAGGCAATATAACAAACAACTATATCAATATGGCTTGGGGCAGTGAATCGCTGGCTGTAAGACATGAAATACAACTCCTGGGGAGGGAGAAAAGTCTATATCATAGGGAGTAGAAAGGGCATTCTTATTCCTGTCAAAAGGGGAATTCTTAAGGCCATAAACACAAGCCCAGGAAAAGAAAACTCTCAGAAAAGCCAAAGAAGACCCCTCACTTTGGTGTAGCTCTGATCTTCTTAAAAAAAGAGTTACACTCTGAAGGAGAACAAATGCCAACACAGAAGCAATTTGAAAAAAAACTGTGAGAGGTGTTTTGAGCATTGATTTATTTTTAGCTCCTGGCAATCAAAGAAATCTCCATCATATCATTAGTGGATACAACTTAAGAACAGAAAGATTTAGGACTAGAGCCAAGATAAACACATTAAAATGTACAGGGTGCAACAAAAGATTATAAGTCAAAGGAACAAGAAATTATGTCTCATCCAAAGAACTAGATAAAAATTCAGAAACAGCCAAAGAAAAACTTGTGAGTTTGTACACACCTCAAAAGTACTTTAAAAAATGACCTTCAATATGCACAAAAAGATAAAGAAAACCCATAAAGGAGTGAGGGAAACAGTGTATATAAACATGAGAATCTCAAAAAAAGAGATAGGCATTTTTGATAAAAAACAAAGAAAACTATGGGAGTTGAAGACCTCAATAGTTGAAATGAAAAATTCCCAGAAGGGTTTCCTCAGCAGACTGGAGCTGACAGAAGAAAGAATCAGTGAACTTGTAGACAAGGAAATAAAAGGAGTCTGACTAGGCAGACTCCTAGTTAAGAGTGAAAACAGATTAAGAATCTTGTGGAACATGATAAAACATACCAATATATGCATAATGGGAGATGCAGAAAGAGAAGAAAGAGAAAAAAGGTTACAAGGAACATTAAAAAAAATAATTACAGAAATCTGTAATTTGCCATCAAGGGATTTAGAAAATCTTCTTGACCAAAAGGGGGAGGAAAGGAATTAGACAAAATAAAGTGTCAGTGGCTGAGAGAGATTTCAAACAGAGTCGAGAGGTTATCCTGGAGGTTATTCTTATGCATTATATAGATACCTCCTTTTTAGTTATTAAAGTGGCTAGAGGGAAGTACCCAAAAGTGTAGAGCTGTGTTCCAGGAGCCATGTTTCTTAAGATGATTGTATAATGATATAGCTTTTGCAATGTGACTGTGTGATTGTGAAAACCTGTGTCTGATGCTCCTATTGTCTACAGTATGGACAGATGAGTAAAAAAATTTGGATAAGAAATAAACAAATAATAGGGGGAACCAAGGTTAAAACAAATGGAGTAGATTGAAATACTAGTGGTCAATGAGAGGGAGGGGTAAGGGGTATGGCATGTATGAGCTTTTTGTTTTCTTCTTTCTTTTGCTGGAAAGATGCAAATGTTAAAAAAAAATGATCATGGTGATGAATACACAACTATGTGATGATATTGTGAGCCATTGGTTGTAACCATGTCAAGAATGTTTGTATGTCAAGAATATTTGTATGTTTCTTATTTGTTTACAATAAATATATTTTAAAAATAAATTTAAAAAAAAGGAAGGCTGATGAAGTTCAGGGTTTCTCTTTCAACTGAAAGTCACATGGTGAGTATGGTAAAGTCTGCTAGCTTTCTCTCCAGGCTTCTTATTTCATGAAGCTCCCCCAGGGGCATTTTCCTTCATCTCCAAAGGTCTCTGGCTGTGTGGGCTCTGTAGCTCTTTCCAAAATGGTTCCCTCTTAAAGGGCTCCAGTAAGCAACCCCACCGTGAATGGGTGGAGACACACCTACATGGAAATCATCTAATCAAAAGTTACTGCCCACAATTCGGTGAGTCACATCTCCATGGATAATTTAAAAACTCCCACCCAGCAATACTGAATGAAGATTAAAGGACATGGCTTTTCTGGGGACCACAAATTCAAACAGGCACCTGCATTTAAAGACTTTACCATGAAAAGTATGAAAGTATAAAGATAACTGGAGAATGAGAGAAACTATTTGGAACAATATATCTGTTCAAGTTTTAATACCTAGAATATGAAAAGGAACTCTAAATCTCAACAATGAAAAGACAGACAATCCAACTTAAAAATGGGCAAAAGACTTGAAAAGATATTTCTCCAAAAAAGATATACAACTGGCTAACAAGTACATGAAGAGATGGTCAACTATTTAGTCATTAGGGAAATGCATATCAAACCCACAATGAAATACCATCTCACACCCACCAGAATGTCTACTATCCAAAAAAAAGGAAAATAATAAATGGTGAGGATGTTGTGGAATATCAGAACTCATTCACTGTTGATGGGAAAGTGATATCACTTACCACTGTGGAAAAGAGTTTGAGGGTTATATAATTTTAATGTTGAATTACCATATGTCATGGTTAGGTTCATGTGTCAACTTGGCCAAGTGGTGGTACCTCTTTGATTGGGCAAGTGCTGGCCTGTCTGTTGCAATGAGGACATTTCATAGAATTAAATCATGACCATGTCAGCTACATCCACAGCTGATTACGAGTGTCTTTTGCAATGAGTAATGCTTAATCTGATCACTGGAAGCCTTTTAAGGAGGATTCAGAAGAGACAGGCTCTTCCTCTCTCGGCTGGTGAGCCTCTCCTATGGAGATCGTCCAGACCCTCCATCGGAATTGTCAGCTTCACAGCCTGCCCTGTGGATTTTGGACTCTGCATTCCCACAGTCATGTGAGACACTTTTATAAATTTTATATTTGCGAGGGTTCCCTGTTGATTCTGTTTCTCTATAGAACCCTAACTAATACATCTTGGTATCAGGAGTGGTTCTTAAGAAACAGAATCTTAAAAACAGGCTTTTGTGAATGGTTTTCTACTCTGACTGGACTCAAAGACACTAAGGACTCTGATTCCCATAATCAGAATGACGCTCTTTGGAAAGACCATAATTGGAAAATTGGTGACAAAGAGGTCTAGGGAAGAAGTATGTGGATTAGAACTTTCTGAGTGGGCTAAAAACATGTACATATTTTTGTCCCATGTGAACGCGCACCAGAGGGTGATTTCAGCAGAAATATTATTGGAATGGTTTAAGGTTCTCTGATATTGTTATGGAATGAATGTATTTTGTATGTGGGGAAAACATGTCTGTTTTAGGGTCCAGAGGGTGGAATGTGCTGGTTTGAAAGGATGTATGTCCCCTAGAAAAGCCATGATTTATCTAAATTCCATTTCATAAAGGCAGAATAATCAATACTATTCAATACTGTGTATTTGAAAATGTAATCAGATCATCTCCCTGGAGATGTGATTTAATCAAGAGTAGTTGTTAAACTGGATTAGGTGATGACACGTCTGCACCCATCTGGGTGGGTCTTGAGAAGTTTCTGCAGTCCTATAAAAGAGGAAACATTTTGGAGAATGAAAGAGATTCAGAGAGTGCAGAGCAGAATGACATAGCCAAGAGAAGAAGAGTCCACCAGCCAGCGACCTTTGGAGATGAAGAAGGAAAATGCCTCCCAGGGAGCATCATGAAACAGGAAGCCAGGAGAAGAAGCTAGCAGAAGATGCTGTGTTCACCATGTGTCCTTCCAGATGAGAGAGGAACCCTGACTGTGTTTGCCATGTGTCCTTCCACTTGAGAGAGAAACCTTGAACTTCATCAGCCTTGTTGAACCAAGGTATCTTGCCCTGGATGCCTTTGATTGGACATTTCTATAGACTTGTTCTAATTGAGACATTTTCTCAGCCTTAGAACAGTAAAGTAGCAACTTATTAAACTTCCCCTTTTAAAAGCCATTCCATTTCTGGTATATTGCATTCTGGCAGCCAGCACTCTAGAACGATGTTTTATAGTTTCTGTGTATGGGCCTTTTATGTCCTTGGTTAAATTTATTCCTGAATATTTGATTCTTCTGGTTGATACTATAATTGAATTTCTTTCTTGACATCCTTCTCAGATTGCTTACTGTAGTGTATAAAAACACTACAAATTTTTGCCTGTTGATGTTGTTGTATCTTGCTAACTTTGCTGAAATCATTTATTGGCTGTGGTAGCATTACTGTAGACTTGGGGAATTTTCTACATATAGGATCATATCATCTGCAAACAGTGAAAGTTTTACTTCTTCCTTTCCATACTGGATGACTTTTATTTCTTTTCTTGCCTAATTGGTCAAGCTAGAATTTCCAGCACAATATTGAATAACAGTGGTGGCACTGGCCCTCCTTGTCTTGTTCCTGAACTTAGAGGGAAAATTTTCAGTCTTTTACCATTGAGTATGATCTTAGCTGTGGGTTTTTAATATATTCCCTTTATCACATTGAGGAAGTTTCCTTCTATTACTATCCTTTGACACGTTTTCATCAAGAAAGGATATTGAATTTTGTCAAATGCCTTTTTTGTATCAATCGAGATAATAATGTGGTTTTTCTTCTTTAATTTGCTGATGTGGTTCATTATATTAATTGATTTCTTGTGTTGAACCACCCTTGAATAGCTGGAACAGAACTGAATTGGTCATGGTATATAATTCTTTTTTTTCACATTTTTTTTATTGTGAACTATGACGTATGAACAAAAAACAATCAATTTCAAAGTATATTGTAACAAGTAGTTATAGAACAGATTTCAGAGCTTGGTATGTATTACAGTCACATAATTTTTTATTTTTCCTTCTAGCTGCTCCAAGACACTGCAGACGAAAAGAAGTATCAATATAGTGATTCAGGAGACACACTCATTTGTTAAATCCTATCTTCTCTGTCATAACTTCTCTTTCTCTTTTGATAATTTCCCCAATATGTAGGAGTATTTGGTCTATGCACATTCTACCTATAATTATTTTAATTTGCTGTTGAATTTGATTTGTAAGCATTTTGTTGAGGATTTTTGCATTGATATTCACTAAAGATATTGGTCAGTAACTTTCTTTCTTTGTAGTATCTTTGTCTGGCCTTGGTGTTAGAGTGATGTTGGCTTCGTGGAATGAATTAGGTAGCTTTCCCTCTTCAGTTTTCACAGAGAGTTTGAATAGGATTGGTACTAATTCTGTGTTGAATGCTTGGTAGAATTCACATGTGAAGCTATTTGGTCCTGGACTTTTCTTTTTGAGGAGGTTTCTGATGACTAATTCAGTCTCTTTAATTGCGATTGATTTGTTGAAGTCTTCTATTTTTTCTCCAGTCAATGTTGCTTGTTCCTGCTTTCTAGAAAGTTGTCCATTTCATCTAAGTTGTCTAGTTTGTTAGCATATAGTTGTTCATAGTATCCTCTTAGTATCTACTTTATTTCTGTGGGGTCAGTAGTTATTCCTCTCTTCCCATTACTGATTATATTTATTTGCGTCCTTTCTCTTTTTTTCTTTGTCAGCCTAGCTAAGTGTACATCGATTTTATCCATTTTCTCAAAGAACCTTCTTCTGGGTTCACTGATTCTCTCTATTGTTTTCATGTTCCCACTTTCATTTATTTCTGCTGTAATATATGTTGTTTCTTCTGCCTGTTATTTATTTCTAAGTTCATTCCATTATGACCTGAGAAAGTGTTTGGTATACGTTTGATCTTTTAAAATTTATTGAGACTGTGACCCAACACATGGTCTATCCTGGAGAATGATCCATAAGCACTTGAGTAAAACGTGTATCCTGCTGTTGTTGGGTTCAATGTTCTTTAAATGTCTTTTAACTGTAGCTAATTTATCATACTGTTCAAAATCTCTGTTTTCTTATTGATCCTTGGTTTAGGTATTCTCTTCAGCGATGTGAGTCGTGTATTGAACTCTCCAACTATTATTGTGGAGGTGTCTACTCTCCCTTCAGTGACATCAGTGTTTGCCTCATGTATTGTTGGGTATTCTGGCTAAATGCATAGATATTTATGATTACGTCTTCTTGATAGATTGTCCTTCTTATTAATACATAATATCCTTCTTTGTCTCTTTTATAATATTTTGTTTTACATTTGAAGTGTAATTTGTCTGATATTAGTATAGGCATCCCCACTCTTTTCTGGTTGTTGTTTGCATGAATATCTTTTTCCAGCCTTTCACTTTCAACCTATTGGGTCTCATGTGTGTTTCTTTTTTGAACAGCATATAAATGGATCCTGTTTTGTGGTTTTTTTTAAACCAAGTCTATCAATCTCTATCATTTGATTGGGGACTTTATTCCAGTAACATTTCATGCTATTGCTATAAAGGTATTACTTTTTTCACCTATTGTTTATTTTGAAATTTATCTGTAGTATACTATTTTTACTCTCTTGCTTTTTAACCCACTGTTTACTCTTACTGCTAATCTTCATTTCTACACTGTTCTCCAAATTTCTCTGTCCTGTCTTTTCCTGTCTGCCTGAAGAGCCCATTAGTATTTCTTATAGAGCAGGTCTGTTGTTCACAAACTCTCTGAGTCTTCTTATCTGTAAATATTTTCAACTCTCCCTCATTTTATTTTGGGGGATGGGTTGCATACTCTGGCAATCTCCCTCTTTTTTGAAGACAGTTTTGCCTGATATAGAATTCTTTTTGGAAGATTCTCTCTTTTGGCATTTTAAATATATCATATCGCTGTCTTCTTGCTTCCATGCTTGCTGCTGAAAGGTCCATAATTACTCATATGGTACTTTCCTTATATGTGATGTATCACTTTTCTCTTGCTGCTTTCAGAATTTTCTCTTTGTCTTTGGCATTTGGTATCTGATTAGTAAGTGTCTTGGCATAGGGCTATTTGGATCTGTTCTGTTTGGGGTATGCTGTGCTTCTTGAATCTGAAATACTATTTCTTTTCATGAGAGTTGGGGAATTTTCAGTGATTATTTCCTCTATTATTCTTTCTGCCCCCTTTCCCTTCTTTCTTCTGGGACACTCATAGCATATATGTTCATGCATTTCAGTTTCCTGTCATTCAGTTTCCTGGACCCTGCTCAAATTTTTCCATTCTTTTCCCCATCTGTTCTTTTGTTTGTAGCATTTCAGGTTTCCTACCATTTTGTTCACTAATCCTTCTTTTCCCTCTTCAAATCTGCTGTTGCATGTCTCCATTGTGTTTTTCATCTCTTCTATTGTGACTTTCATTCCCATAAGTTATGCCATTTCTTTCTTCAAGCTTTCAAGTTCTTCTGTATGATCACTCAGAATCTTCTTTAAATCCTTCATCTATTTTGCCTATTTCCCTTCACTTCATTGATTTGATTTCAGTAGTTTTCTTGAACGTCTTTAATTAGTTGTTTCAACTCCTGTGTGTCTGTTGAGGTATTAGCTTGTTCCTTTGGTTCGACCATATCTTTATTCTTCCTCGTATGAATTGTGATTTTTTGTTGGTGTCAAGGCATCTGATTTTCTTACTTTGTTTATTCCGGAGGTCATTTTATCCCTTTTCCCTAGTGTTTTCCTGTTCGTTGGCATAAAGGTGACTACCCCCAGATCACATTACTTCCTATAGTCTTACTGTTGCCAGGTGGGGCAACACTTCATTGCTGGACTCCAATGACACTTTCCCGTGGGAGAATTGGAGCACCACCTGCTTCTGCTGGATGGGAAATAGAAGATCAGCTTCCTGCTTAGCCTTGCCACTATGCTGGCCTGGAAATCCCTGCACCTCCTGCCTCTTCCAGGCAAGGGATGGGAGTTTAGTTCCTACTTGGCCCTTCTGACAGCACCAGGTGATATAACTGAAGTTAGCTCTCTTCTTGGCCCCCCTAAAACCTTGGAAGGTGGTATGGTTATGTTATTGGTATCTGTATGAAGTAGGGCTGCTATTGTCTAAATGATTTTCTGTTGTTACGTCACCCTCTTCCATGTGTTTTAGCTGGGAGGGGCAGAGTTTTCTTGAAGCTTTGTTGTCTTTGTCTGTTGGAAGTTCAGGTTAGGGGCTTCTGCAGATCTCTGTTCAGAATATATGGGAGGCAATAAGAAAACCAGGACATAATTGCCCTACAATTATCTCCTCAAATCCTGATGTCTCTAGACAGTCCACCTTCTTATTTCCAACTTTCAGAGCCTTCCTATGCTTGTTTTTGGGCTATATTCAAGGTTTTTCACTTGTCAGAGGGAAGACCGGAGAGGAACAGAGCTATGTCATTTTGACAGAAATAAGAAATCAGCCAGAATGGTATTTTTTTCTGTATATCATGTATTCAGTCATGTAAATTTTATACTTGGTAAGCTCTAATATTTTCACCTGTGTAATGACCACCAATTAAGAGGTATGAATTTTCCATCAGTGTCAAGTTTCCTTATGCTTCTTGGTGGTCAATATTCTCCTCATATCTATGGATCCAGGTAACCATTGATCTGTTTTATATCCCTATTTAGAAGTTTGCCATTTTACATTTATATGAATGATGTTTTATAGTATATTCTATTTTAAATCTGACTTCCATCATTCTGCAAACTATTTTTCGTTTTCATCCATTTTGTTGCATATGTCAGGAATTTGTTAATTTTCACTGGTGAGTAATATTTTCTCTAAAGATAGGGCATAATGTGCTTATCCATTCCCTTTTTGATGGACATTTGGATTGCTTCCAGTTTGTGGTAATTGTAAAAATCATACTATGAGCATCTACATGCTCATCATCATTATTTTCAATTGCTGAGCAATATTCAGTTGTATGGATGTGGCACAGTATGTTTATTCATTCCTCTGTTGATGGACATTTGTTCTGTCTTCATGTTTTGTCCAGTATACATAATGCTACCATGAATATTTAAATATAATTCTTTGCATGAATATGTGCGTTAATTTATCTTGCATGAATACCTAGGAGTGGAATTAGTTGGTTGTTTGGTAAGTGCACAGTATTTTAAATTTTTGAGAAAACACCTAACTAGTTTCCAAATATTTAACTCCAGTTGCTCCATATCCTCACTAAGATTTGGTATAGTCAGTATATTTATTTTTGACCATTCTAATGAGTGTGAAGTGATATCTCATTTTAATTTGCATTTACTGAAGACTAATGATGTTGAGCTCATTTTCATATGCTTATAGCCTGTTGTTTCAGTTTGTTAATGTTGATAGAATGCAATATAGTAGAAGTGTATTGGTTTTTACAGAGGGGATTTATTAGGTTACAAATTTACAGTTCTAAGACCATGAAAATGTCCAGATTAAGGCATCAACAATGGGATACCTATCCTCAAGAAAGGCAAATTGTGTCCAGGGTTTCTCTATCACACGGAAAGGCACATGGTGATATCTGCTGACTCCTCTCTCCTGGGTTGGTTTAAAACAAAATGGCTCTCTCAGCTCCTGTGGGTCCTTCATTTTCTCCAGGAATGTTTTATATACATTTGTGGGCCCTCTCTTACCTTCTCAAGAACAAACTCTGAGTTTCATTTCTTAGCTTAGCATATACTGGGGTATTTTCTGTCTCCAAACGTCTGTCATCACTCTACTCTCTGTATCTGCCCTCTTAAAGGACTCCAGTAAGCTGAGTATGATCCACCTTGAATAGGTGGGGCCACATCTCCATGGAAACAATGTAATCATAAGGTCCCACCCACAATTTGGTGAGTCACATCTCCATGGAGACAACCTAATCAAAAGTTCCCACTCAACAAGAGGTCTGCCCCCATATGATTGAATTAGAAGAACATGGCTTTTCCAGGAGTACATAACAGTTAGAAACCAGCACATTCCACCCTCTAGACCCCCAAAAGTTATGTTCTTTCCACATACAAAATACATGCAGTCCATTACAAAAGCTTTAGATCATTTCAGTAACATGTAAAAATACAATATAAGGTCATAAAAATCGGATATAGTTGTCGTCTATCCTAAGGCAAGATTCTCCTCCAGCTTAACTAGTGGAACTTAGAACAAGTTATCTGCTTCCAATAATCAAAGCAGGGATAGTCATAGGAGAAATGTTCCCATTGCCATAAAGAGAAATTGGAAGGGCAATAGTGGTCACTGTATCGTTTCAAAAACCTGCAGGCAATATTTCATTAGATTTTAAGGTCTGAGAGTTATTTATAGAATGAGTTTTTATCATTATGGCTTGAGAGAGCAGCAGTGTCACCCTTTCCAAGGGCTTATGCAGTGTCTGTGCTCTCTGCAAACACTGGGTTGAAGGTTGCAACATTAGAGCATTGGGGGACCAACTTGTTCGTGGCCCCATTATTTTCAAGCATCTGGTTGGCACTTGGAATCTCTGCCATCAGTGCACACACTCAACCCCTTTAGAACAGTGTGATGTTCACCAATTTCTCTCCAGTTCCTGGGGAATGTGCTTCACACTCTCTGAGGCCTGAGGGGACAACACTGTTCCCAAGCAATGAAGTGGAATGCCTGCCCTCTGCCTCCAGGGCAAAAGCACTCTCTCTGCATGCATTCTCATGTTGGGTCTTAGCCACTGGGATCTCATTTTCTGGAAGGCCAAGATTTCATCAATTTCTGGTTTCTTTGCACCCAAGAATTCAGTTCCTGGTTTATCTCTTTTCTGTTGCATTTCACTATAAGCTGTAGGGAGAAGCCAGGCTGCATTTTCTACACTTAGTTTGTAAATTTCTTCAGCTAAATATCTCAGCTTATTGCATTCAAATTCTCCCTTACATCCAACACCAGTACTCAATTTTGCCAAATTGTCTGCCACTTTGAAACGCAGATCACCTTTTCTGCAGTTTGTAATAACATATTAATCGTTTCTGTCTAAAGCTTCATTGGAGGAAATCTTAGCATCCATACTTCTACTAACAGTCTCTTCAAAGCAAAGGCTTTTTTGATCAAACTCCTCACAATTCTTTCAGTATCTTCCCCTTATCTATTTATAAAGCAGTTCCAGTATTTCTGGTATTTTTAAATCCCAGCACCCCACTTTTTGGTACCGAAATCTTTTTTACAAATGCTTCTGGAATGCAATATGCAGAAATGGATTGGCCTTTACAAAAGGGATTTATTAGGTTACAAGTTGACAATTGTAAGGCCATGAAAATGTCCAAATTAATGCATGAACAATAGGATACCTTCACTCAAGAAAGGCCAATTGCATCTGGGGTTTCTGTCACAAAGGTAGATGCATAGCGACATCTGCTCACTCATCTCTCCTAGGTTGGTTTCCAAAAAATGGCTCCTTAAACTCCTCTGGGTCTTTCTGTTTTCTCCTGGGGTGTTTCCCTTTCTGTAAATATCTGTGGGTCTTCCTTCAGCTTTTCTGGGCCAAACACTGAATTTCATCTGTTAGCTTAGCATCTCCTGGGGAATTTTTTGTCTTCAAGCATCTGTGACCTCTCTGCTCTCTCTATTTCCCTCTTAAGGGACTCCAGTAAAGTGGTTAAGACCCACATTTCATAGGTGGGGTCACATCTCCATGGAAACAGCCCAATCAAAAGGTCCGACCCAACAGTAGGTCTGCCCCGGAAGATTGGATTAGAAGAACATAGCTTTTCTGGGTTACATAGCAGTTTCAAACCAGCACACCTGTTATGGGGTGAATTGTGTCCCCCAAAAGATAGGTAGAGCCTTAACTCCCTGTACCTCACAATGTGACCTTATGTAGTTATGGAATTATTTATGTTGATATGAGGTCATATTGGAGCAGGGTAGGCCCCTAGTACAATAAAACCGGTCCATAGTATAATAAAACTTGCAACTTTATAGAAAGAGAAGAAGAAACAGACACACAAGAGGGGAGAACATCATGTGGCAACAGAGACAGAGGTTGAAGTGGTATAGCTGTGAAGCAAGCAATGCCAAGGTTTGCCAGCCAACCACCAGAAGGTAAGAAGAGGCAAAGGAACTCTTCTCCACTATAGGTTTCAAAAGGAGCACGACCCTACTGACAATTTGATTTCAGATTTCTATGCTCCAGAAGTGTAGGAAAATAAATTTCTGCTGTTTTAAACCACTCACTTGGTGGTACTTTGTTATGACGGCCATAGGAAGCAAACCATAGCCTATCCATATGCGTTGATTTGAAACTGCTATGTACCCAAGAAAAGCCATGTCCTTATAATTCTAATCCAATCTTGTGGGGCAGACCTATTGTTTGGGAGGGATCATTTGATTAGGTTGTTTCCATGGAGATTGACCCCCACCTATTCAAGGTGGTCTTAATCAGCTTACTGGAGTCCTTAAAAGAGCCAACACAAAGAGCAGAGAGTGGATGCTTGGAGAAAGACAGAAGATGCTCAGAACGAAGGCCGCTATAAGCAGAAGCTGAAAGCAATGAAATCTGGGAGCAAAAGTACGACAGATGTCACCATGTGCCTTCCCATTTGACAGAAAAAACCCGGACAGAGAAAATCAACCTTCCTTCCGAGAAGGTATCCTCTCATTCAGTGCCCTAATTTGGACATTTTCATGGTCTTAGAATTGTAATCTGTAACTTAATAAAACCCCTTTATAAAATGCAAGCCATTTCTGGTATAATGCATTCCAGCAGCATTAGCAAACCAAAACACCATATCTCTTCATTTTTTGAAGTGTCTGCTCAAATTGCTTGTCCTTTTCTTTTGCCTATTTGTCTTCCTCTCTCTGAGTTCTAAGAGCGTTTTATATATCCAGATGAAAATTGAATATTTTCTCTTTGGGCTATTTCAGAACTTTGTAGGCCTTGAGAACTTTGCAGTGTCCTTTGGAGGTCTCAACCCACATTGTATCAAATGTATTCAAATGTACCCATATTATATGTATATTCAATTTATACTTTCCTATCTTTTCCCAGCAATATTATGGGTACATTCTTTGAAGTTCTTGCACATGGGATAATCTAAACAACAATCTTTCCACTGTAATGAATCTTTCAATGATATGCTAAAAACATAATGTTATATTTTAAAATTATTTTAATAAGCATATATATTGTTTAATTTTGTGATGTATTTCTATATTTTGGTGCCTATAATTGTTGTGTTTGTTTGAAATAGTTTTAAATGTAAGGAAAGATAAGGAGAGGAGAGAGAGACGGTAATTCAGTGACTTAATGACTCAAGGGAATATTTTGGGAGCAATATTCTGTAGTAAAACGCTATATGCTCTAAATATTTTGCATTTCTGAGATAATTTGTAATTGGTTTGATGAATTAGGCTTTTTATGTGTAGTTTAATTCTATTTGCTATAATACTATTTAGGCATTTTGCACTTGTATTAATAGTTAATCATATGATTATTTTCTAAGTAGTTTAACCCTTAAGTTTATTTTACTGATTTATAGATACTAAAACTACATGAGAAAAGCAGAGTCCTATAATTGAGTATCTTTGAGACTTTAGGTCATCTCTGAGCTTCAGTTAACTCAGCTCTACAGTGGAATTAAGATGTGTACCTGGCCATTGAAAAGATAAAGTTTATAAATCTCCCAGAAAATTATCTTACAGAGTCACATTCAGCCAAAAACTGTCCCTGTTACTATCAAACTTGAAATTCAGCTTCATGCACTTGCCCACGGTGTGTGACTCTCTGTAAATCACTTAACCTCTCTTGGTTTTTAGGTGTCTTGTGCAAATGTGTCCAACATTTTTATTGCACCCATATTATATATCAGGTACTCTGTTACACACTGGGACACATAACTAAGACACAGTCCCTGTTTTTGCATATGACATATGTCAATGTAGAATTTGGAGAAAATTCCTGTGTTAAGGATCTGTCTCTTATTTTCCAACCTGGCACCATGCAATGCCTACAGAACCTTCTTTCAACGTGAGTAAATAAACAAATAAATATAAGTATAAATCAAACCAAAATATCTGAGTCAACTCTTTGTACAAATTCTACTGCTTCAGAACACCCATATAGACTTTTTCTAAAAACGCTTGGTACTTCTGTTTTTTTTTTTTTTAAATCTGTGGGAACAGGATTACAAAAGGATGAACATTTGGCATCTTTTCAATTAATAGTGAAAGTTTTGCAAAACTATGATAACCTTTTCTGGGCTGACTAGAGTGGACAAGACTAGAGGGCAGGGTAGAATAGGCATTCCTATGTTCCTGCACTATGTGTTGTTTTCCCTTTCTCTGCCAAATGAGGAAGAGTGGGGTAGCTGTCATGGTCTGGAGACAGTAGGAGCAGGAAACACCTTACTCTGTTAGTCATGCTGCATATTTCAGATCCACTTTTCCATTCTCTTGGAGGTTTGGAAAGTATCTTGGAGTGAATGGAGTCCTTGAAGTATAAGAAAAAAACTCAGTTGAAAGTCAGTCATAAAAATCTTTATTCCTAGTCACAAATCTGTGGTTTCATTGGAATGAACTCAGGCTAAAGTTAAATATTTACTTTTACACATGAGATGTATTTGGGAGGGCCAACTCTCAAGATTTGGTGCCTGATTGGGGAAACAAAAAAGAATACTGAAAGCACTAGAAGCCTCTTCTACAAGTTTCTGGCTCAAGCATCAGGCTAGATGATGATACCTGCTACCAAAATAAAGAGCACACAAAACCTAAGAGACAGAACTGACAATATTATAGTACACTTGCGAAAGCGAAATTTTCTGGATGAATACAAATAAATATACAAAAGTCAATATATCTCCAACATAACACTCTAAAATAGTAACAAAAAATGGAATAAAACCAATTGCAAGTGAGTTATATATGAAGCTGGAGAACATCAGTCATATGGTATCTGTGGGTTTTCCCAGTTAGAGTAAAGAGAGCTGTGGAAGGATGGAAGAAGATCTTGCCAAGGCCTGAGTCCAGGCATGTAAGGTAGACTAAGAAACCAAGAGATAATTTTCATGCAGGATATTTTCATAAAGGAACAGTTTAATGGCATGACAATGCAGATAGCTCATACAGTAGAAGAGCCCTTTGCATATAATGGGTATGATACAGCTTTCACAAAAAGCTTGTCATTGGTTCAACATGCAATAATTCATAATAGAGAGAAGCTCTATTGTTTTAGTTTGCAAGTTGCTAGAATGTGATATACCAGAAACGGAATAGCTTTTAAAAAGGGGAATTTATTAAGTTGCTAGTTTACAGTTCTAAGGCCATGAAAATGTCCAAATTAAAGCAAGCCTATAAAAATGTCCAACTAAGGTATCCAGGGAAAGATACCTTGGTTCAAGAAAGCCTATGATGTTCAGGGTTTCTCTCTTAGCTGGAAAGGCACATGGCGACATCTGCTAACTTTCTCTTCAGTGGCTTCAACAGCTTCCTCGGGGCTCTGTCCATTGTGTTGACTCTGTCAGTTCTGGTGGCTCTCGTGGCTCTCAAGCTTTTTCCAAAATGGGTCCATCTTAAACAGCTCCAGTAAGTAATCCCACCTTGGATGGGTGGAGATGTATCTCTATGGAAACCATCTAATCAAAAGTTACCACCCACAGTTGGGTGGGTCACATCTCCATGGAAACAATCAAAAAGCTCCAACCCAGCAATACTGAATGAGGATTAAAGGACATGGCTTCCTGGGGTGCACAATTGACTCAAACAGGCACACCTATAAATAACAAATATAAGCAACTCAGTGGTTTTTAATATAGACTATAGAGGACCTAGAGATACACAGAAGCTAGAGATAGGTGAATGGATAGCTAATGAGGTTAAACTTACATATAAGGGAAGGGATAGAAGTGAAGGCAGTTCATTAATGGATTTATAATAAATGTTGCCATATTGAAGATGAACATGATTGAAAGGGATTATATAGAGCCATCACATGTATACCCCCCGCTTTTTTTTACCCATCTGTCTGCTGATGGGCACTTAGATTGTTTCCATCTTTTGACTATTGTGACTTGCATGAGTATTCTTTAAATATGAATTTGATCAGGTTGATTGATAATGCTGTTCAGGTAAAAAATATCCTTAATTATTTTATGCTTTCTTGAGTTATCAATTACTGACATATGGGTATTAAGGTCTTCAAATATAATATTCAATTTTCATTTCTGCTTTCAGGTTTATCAGTTTTGCCTCAAGTATTTGATGCTCTGTTTATAGAGTCATATGTGTTAGGATTCTTACATCTTCTTGGAGAATCAATCCATTATTTATTACCCCTTTTCATCACTGGTAAAGGAGTTCCCTTGGTATAGAGAATCTTCTGAGAGGTGCTGAAGCATAGAAACCTTGGGGTTCTTAGGACACTCAGCCTTGACTGTGTGAGGACTCACTGCTTTATCCTTGCCCAGGTGAAGGCAACCTGGCTACCATTTTCCAGACCTGGAGATGTCCTATTTGAGCCTTGATTCTGAGTCCAGGCAATTGGGACAGGGCAGGCCATAGATGGTAACCCCGGTATGAATTGAGGTCCCAGAATAAGCTGTCTTCCTGGACTTTCTAGAGAGTCATGACAATCAAGAAAGAAAGCTTGGTTTGGACTTGTGAAGGAAAGGCCAACATGGCTGGCCCCAACAGTGGATGAAGCAGTACCATCAAGAGCAGTTTTGGTCTCAGTGCTCTTCAGCTAGATATGGGTATGCGCAGTGTGTTGCATTAAGTCTCATGCATGAGAGTGGCTTCTGGATGCTGCTGCCATCTGACATGGGCACTCAGTTCCAATGTGTATGTCAGAAACAAGTTCCCACTTAGGTGGGTTGGGACATGGGACAGGGGAACTTTCTCTAAGCAGAGTTGAGTTGCGTTTTGGGAGGGGGAATCTGTGAAAAGGGTCTGGCAGGGGAATGAATGGTGGTGGCTACAGCAGACTATAAGATAAAAATGGGCTGGCACAGGTTCCCAGTGTCTCCAGCGTGAATGAACTTCCAGACAAATGAGTGGTTTATGACTTGGTTCCAAGAGAGTGGCAGGAGCACTGCTACTGCTAAGACAAATAAGCCAGAGACAGGAACTTCTGTGGCCCTTCAGATGAGGGAGGAAAGAGGAGAGCCCAGGGCTTGTATGCTTTATAAATAGTGGCAAGAAAAACTCAGTCCTATCACTTCTGTGCACTCATGAGCAACTTGATAATGAACAAGAATAAGAATTTGCAGCTTTAAAAATTGAAGTCCCCTTCAATTCCCAGTGCCTGCCCATGCAAAAAAAAAATTGAAGTCCTTGTATCATTTATTTAATTAGGTAATACTTTTGTAGCTGCAAGCAGGCTAGGACACCACAACCATAGGAATTCTTTATGAAAGGATTACCTAAGCAGGAATGAGTGAGGAATATTCTACATACACAAACCACATTTATTTTGAAGTCAATATCAATGGAAAAGAACTGGGAAATTAATGAGTTTTAACATATATCATGGAAAACTAACATAAGCATGAGAGAGAACATATCCATTAGTCTCATCAACAGCATCTTTGTAGTCATCTTTTTCATTTGCAGTGTGCCTCTGCAGGCCCCATAGTAAGATCTGGGACTGTGACTCCCAGCTCCCTAAGCTATTTTTCCTAAACCTCCCTTCTCACTCTTCCCTCCCTTCCAGGCCCAATTCAATTTCACCTTTTCCAGGAAGGCCTCCTGGTCCCTTGTCCTTAGTCTGAAATATGCTAGAAGATCCTGTTCTTTCTGCTTCTAAGGGCTTTTGTGGAGGAATCTTATCCTACCCACTTGTGGCTATGCTTGGGGTGCATTGAATAGAACTGGTGGTATCAGTAATCTTTAAATTATTCCCGTTCTCTAGGGGAAAACTTTCAATAACTCAGTATTAAGTACGTTAGTTGCTGAATATTTTTTGTATTGTGGTAAAATACACATAACATAAAATTTACTGTTTTACCAGTTTAAGGTTTATAATGCAATGCCATTAAATGC
Organism: Tamandua tetradactyla; assembly: GCF_023851605.1. Lineage (NCBI taxonomy): Eukaryota > Metazoa > Chordata > Mammalia > Pilosa > Myrmecophagidae > Tamandua > Tamandua tetradactyla. The sequence continues at coordinate 118,338,866 of NC_135353.1, forward strand.
ATTCATGATATTTTACAACCATCACCACTATCTAGTTGCAGAACTTTATGTGACCTCCAAGAAAACCCTGTATCCATTAGAACAAACACTTCCCATTCCTGCCTCTCCCCAGCCCTGGTAACCACAAATCTGCTTTGTGTCTCTAAAGATTTGCCTGTTCTGGACATTTCATATGAATGGAATCAGAAAACATATGCTTATTTGTATCCGACTTCTTTTATTTAGCATAATGTTTTCAAAGTTCATCTATGCATGTATCAGTACTTCATTCCTTTTTGTGCATTCCACTATGTAACATACAATACTTTGTGTACACATTCATCAGTTGATGGAAATTTGGGTTTTTTTCACATTTTCATTATGATGAGTATTGGCACTATAAAAATTTGTATACAAGTTCTTTTTCAACATTCGTTTTCAATTCTTTTGGGTACATATATAGGACTGGAATTTCTAAGTCATATGGTAATTCTCTGTTTAACTTCTTAAAGAACAACAACACTGTTCCTCATCTAGCAGTAGATGAGAATTCCAATTTCTCCAAATGCTTGCCAACACTTATGTTCATTCTTTAAATTACAGCAATCCTAGTTGATGAAGTGTTATTTCATTGTGCTTCTGATTTACATTTCCCTAATGACTAAAACCTTTGAGCATCATTTCATATGCCTGTTGACCATTTGTACATATCCTATGGAGAAATAGCTATTCAAGACCTTTGTTTATTTAAAGTTAGGCTCTTTGTCTTTTTGTTATGGCATTGTGAGAGTTCTTTATATATTCTAGATACTGGATCCTTAAGAGAGGTATGATTTCTAAATATTGTTTAACATTCTTGGGGATCTTTTCACTCTCGTAATAGTGTCAGTTGATGAACAAAAGCTTTTAATTTTGATGAAATCCATCAAAATTTTTTCTTTTCTTACTTGTGCTTATGGTATCATATATAATAAACCATTGCCAAATTAAAGGTCATGAAAATTTGCCCCTATGTATTCATCAAAGTTTTTTATAGTTTCAGTTCTTATTTTAAGTTTCTCATCATTTTGGATTTAATGTCTACATACAGTGTGAGGCAGGAGTTCAACTTCATTCTTTTGCATGTGGATATCCAGTTGTCCCATCACTATTTGTTGCCAAGACTATTTTTATCCTTTGCATTGTCATCACACACTTGTTGAAAATCAATTGATTATAGATGTTTGGGTTTATATTTCTGTACTCTCAATTCTATTGCATTGATCCCTATGTATACACTTATGCCAGTACCACACTGTTTTCAATTATTTTAGCTATGTCATAAGTTTTGAAATTAGGAGGTGTAAGTCTTAAAACTTTGTTTTTCTTTTACAAGATTGTTGTGGCTATTCAGTGCATGTAGCAGTTCCATATGGATTTTAGCATTCTATTTACCATTTGTGCACAGAATGCAGTTTTGATAGGGATCATAATAAATCTGTAGAAAGCTTTGGAGAATATTGCCATCATAATAATATCACATCTTCCAATCCATGAACATGGGGTGTCTTTCTATTTCTTCAGGTCTTCTTTAATTTCTCACAGCATGTTTTGTAATATTCAGCATACATGAATTTCAATTTCTTGCTTAAATTTACTACTAAGTATTTTATGATTTTTGATGCTATGTAATGGAGTTTTCTTAATTTCCCTTTCAGAATATTCATTACTTGTCTCAGTTTGCTAAAGCTGCTGGAATGCGATATACCAGAAATGGATTGGCTTTTAAAAGGGGATTTATTAAGCTGCAAGTTACAATTCTAAGCCCATGGAAATGTCCAAAATTAAGGCATCAACAAACAGATACTTTCTCAGAGGAAAGGCAGAAGGCATCCAGGTTCTCCTGTCACATGAGAAGGCACATGGCGATGTCTGCTGTCCTTCTCTCCAAGTTCCTGGTTTCAAATCGCTCTCTGAGCTCCTGTGGGTCCTTCTGGTGTCTCCCAGGGTATTTTATTTCTGCATCTCCAAACATCTGCCTGAGCTTTTTCCAAAGTGTTTCCCTTTTAACGGACTCCAGTAAGCTGATCAAGACCCAGCTTGAGTGGGTGGGGTCATATCTCCATGGAATCAACCTAATCAAAATGTCCTACCCAACAATAGGTCTGCCCCCACAAAATTGGATTAAAACCTATGGATTTCTAGGGTACATGACAGTTTCAAACCAGCACATTCCACCACCTGGACCACAAAAAAGACATGTTCTTTCCATATACAAAATACATTCATTCCATCACAATATCACCAAAGCCTTAAACCATTTCAGTGACAATACAAATATAATACCAAGTCAAAAACAGTATAAAGTCTTATAACTATCAGCTACAGGGATGGTCTGTCCTAAGGTAAAATTCTCCTCTGGATGTGGACCTGGAGACTCAGAACAAGTTATCTCCTGCCAAAATACAAAGGAAGGATGGTCATAGGCTAAACATTCCCATTACCAGAGGGAGAAACTGGAAGGAAAATAGGAGTCACCAGATTCAAACAGTTCTAAAAATTTGCAGGACATACTCCATTAGGTTTCAAAGTCTGAGAATAATATATAGAATTATGTTTCATCCTCAGTACTTGAGAGTGACAGTCCCACCCTTTTCAAGGGTATACACAGTGGCCGGGTTCTCTTCAAATACTGGGATGAGGGTTGCAGCATTGCGGAGCATTGGGGAGACCATCTTCTTCTCAGCCCCACCCTCCTCAATTATCTGGGTGGCACCCTGACTTTCTGCCATCTCTGGAGCACATGTTCAACCCCTTCAGAACAGTGAGGTAGTGGCCAGGCTCTCTCCAATACCCAGGGAATGTGCTACACCTCTGAGGCCTGAGACAGCAACTCTCTTCTGCTCATTCTCTGCCTCATGGGCAATCTCACCCCCCACATATGCATGCGTGGGTGTGCTCTCTGCTCTTCTGGCCCAAGATTTCTTGGCTCCAGACCTTAGCTTCCATGGTTCTTCCTTTAAAGTAATTTTTCCTTCAATCTGTCCCTATTCTGTCTCTTTTAGTCTAGACTGACAGTAGTTCCATTTATACATATCTCACAACACTCTTTTTGGTTTTCCATGCAGTATGCAGGGATCACAACCATCAGACAATAGAACATTCCAAAAATCCTTTCTGGATAATTGCAGTTCCAATTCTGACTTTTTCTAAAATGGCTGATTGCTTCCATGTTTGGTTAAATCCTCACGTGGGACACTCTTCTCTGGGATCTCCCTTTCTGGAAGCCCAGAATTTTCTGGACCACTGATATGAGGTTTCTTTGTACCCAGAAGTTATGTTCTTTCCTGTCACTTTTTACGACAAGCTGCAAGGAGAAGTAAGGCTGAATTTTCCACATTTAGTTTGAAAATCTCTTCAGCTAATTATCCCAGCTCATTGCTTTCAAATTCTACCTTCCATCCAACGGCAGTACTCAATTTCGCCAAATTCTCTGCTACTTTAGAACAAGTGCTGCCCTTCTTCCAGTTTGCAATGACACAGTCATCATTTCTGTCTAAGACCTCATCAGAGGTATCTTTAGAGTCCACATTTCTACCAACAGTCTCTTCAAAAACAATCTAGGCTTTCTCTATCAAGCATCTCACAATTATTCCAGAATCTTCCCCTTATCTATTTTTGAAACCATTCCAACATTTTGGTATTTGGAAATCACAGCACCCCACTTCTCTGGTACCAAAATCTGTTTCAGTTTCTTAAAGCTTCTAGAATGCAATATACCAGAAATGGATTGGCTTTTAAAAGGGGATTTATTAAGTTACAAGTTACAATTCTAAGGCCATGAAGATATACAAATTAAAGGCAACAAAATGCAGATACCTTCTTTGAGGAAAGGTAGCTGGCATCTGGGTTTCTGACACATGTGAAGGCACATGGCAACATCTGCTGCCCTTCTCTCTTGGCTTATGGTTTCAAATGGCGCTCTCAGCTCCTATGGGTCCTTCTGGTGTCTTCTGGGGTGTTTTTCTTCTGCATTCCCAAACATCTGTGTCTGAGCTTTCTCCATGTGTTTCCCTTTTAAAGGACTCCAGTGAGCTGATCAAGACCCAGCTTGAACGTGTGGGGTCACATCTCCATGGAAACAATCTAATCAAAGAGTCCCACCCAGCCGTATGTCTGCCCCTACAAGACTTGATTAAAACAACATGGCTTTTCTGGAGTACATCACATTTTCAAACCAGCACACTTGTGTACATAAATCCAAATGATTTTTGCAAGTTGATTTCATACCCTGCAACTTGCTGAATTTGTTTATCAGATCCAATAGTTTGCGTCTTTTGGTCTGCGCATTTTTGCCAGATTTTCTACATACTATATCTGTGAATAGAGATAATTTTATTTCCTTTTTCAATTAAGATACCTTGCTTTATTTTTTCCACCCATTCTCTACAACTTTCAGTACAATATTGTGTAGAAGTGGTAAATATGGGCATCTTGTCTTCATCTTGATATTAGGCAGAAAATTTTCATTCTTTCACCATTGATTGTGATGTCAAGAGTGAGTTTTCATAGGACCTATTCAGGCCGAGGAAATTCCCTTCTAGTTTTAGTTTATCTGGTGTTTTTATCTTGAAAAGGTTTTGAATTTTGTCAAATTATTTTCTGCATCAATTGAGATAATCATGTTTTTTCTTCCATTCTATTAATGTGGTATTTATTGATTTTCATATGTTGAAACAACTTTGCACTCATGAGAAAAATCCCACTTGGTCATAGTGTATTATTATGCTCCTGGAATTGGCTTGTTAGAATTTTGTTGAGGATTTTTGCACATATATTCATATGGCTTATTCTTCCATAGTTTTGTTTTCTTATGATTCCTTTATCTTTCTTTGGTGTCAAGGTAATCTCTGCCTTAGAATGACTGGGGAAGTGATCTCTCTTCTTATATTATTTGGAATGGCTTGAGAAGGATTGATGTGAATTCTTATTTAAATATTTGCTATAAATCACTGATGACATAATTTGATCCAGGGCTTTGCTTTATTGGGAGAATTTGATTATTGATTCAATTCTTTACTTGTTACTATTCTATTCAGATTTTTTACTTCTTCTTGAGTCAGTTTTGGTAGTTAGCTTGGAATCAGTACTTTCATGAACGTTATCAAATTTGGTGATACATAATTGGTTATAGTATTCTCTTATAATCCCTTTATTTCTGTAAATTTGGTAGCAATGTCCCCTCATAAGTTTCTAATTGTCTTTTGAGCTTTCTCTCTACCCATCTGAATCGGTCTAGCTAGGTAATTTTTGTTAATTTTGTTGATCTTTTCAAAGAACCAACTTTTACTTTATTGATTTTTTCGTATTGTTTGGTATTATTTTATTTATCTTCATTCTATTTGTTATTTTTTTCCCTTCTTCTAGCTTTAGTTTTAGCTTGCTCTTCCTTTTCTAGTCCCTTAGGTGTGAAGTTAGGCTATTTATATGAAATCTTTACTCTCTTTTTTTTACATGGGCAGGCACTAGGAATTGAACCCGGTTCTCTGGCATGACAGGTGAGAATTCTGCCACTAGAGCCACCATTGTATCGCCCCTTTACTCTTTTAAAATACAGGCATTACAGCTGTAAATTTTCTCTGAGCACTGTTTAAGTTTTGTTAGGTTGTTTTCTTTCTCATTATGTTCAAAGTACTTTCCTATTTCCCCCGTGAGTTCTTCTTTGATCCATTAGTTATTTAAAAGTGTATTTTAAAAATTACACATATTCATGACTTTTCAAGTTTTTCTTCTGTTATTGATTTTTAATTTAATTCCATTGTGGTCAGAGAAGATACTTTGTATAATTTAAATCTTATAAATTTATTGACTTATTTTATATCTTCAAGATTTTTCCATGTGTTTGAGCATAATTTGTATTCTGTGCCATTGGGCATAATTTTCTGTGCATGTTTCTTGGGCCTAGTGGCTTTATAGTAGCATTCAAATCCTTAATTTCTTTATTGGTCTCCCTCATTGTTCTATCCTATATTGAAAGTAGTATATTGATGACTCCCTATTATTGCAGAAATGTATTTCTCACAATCAGTTTTTGTTTCATATATTGAATGCTTTTGCTTATAAATATGTATATTTATATTGTTGCCTTATCTTCTTGATGGACTGACTCTTTTAACAATAAATAATGTCCTCCTTTGTCTAAAAATTTTTGCCTGAAATCTTATTTTATCTGATATTAATATAGCCACCTAGCTCTTTTTCTGCTTCTATTCGCATGGAATATCTTTTTCTATCATTTCATTATCAAGTTTGTAGTATCTTTGGATGAAAAGCAATTCTCTTATAGGCAGTTAATGTTAGATTATGTTTTGAAATCTGTTCTTCCAATCTCTGACCTTTTATTTTGGTGTGTAATACATTTACATTTAAAGTAATTATGAATAATGAAGGGCTTTTCCAATTTGCTGTTTATTCATGTTGTCCCTTTTTTGTTCTTTAATTCCTCCATTTGCCTTATTTTGTGATTAATTAGTTTTTTACTTATGTATAACTTTGAATTTCGTTCTTTTTCTGTATATTTTTTAGCGGTTATCCTTAGAATGACAATTAATATCTCACCTTTATAACAGTCACATTCAAATTAATGCCAAGTAAGTTTCAATAACACAGAAAAACTGCGATTTTGAAGCTCTGCACCTCCTTTGTGTTGGGTTTGTAACAAGTTACCTCTTTATATATTTTGTGTCCATTAGCACAGATTTATAATTATTTCTTTATGTATTTTCCATTTAAATTTTATAGAATAAAGAGATGCTACAAATAAAAATGCAATATTTTAATACTTACCTATCAAGGTACTTTTACTATTGTTCTTTATTTTTTCATATGGCTTCTCATTACTGTCTAGTGTCTTTTCTTTTCAGCCTAAGCACTCCCTTCAGCATTTTTCAAAGGGTGGGTGTACTAGTGATGAGCTCTGTTAGTTTTCATTATCTGGGAATATCTTAATTTCTCCTTCATTTTTATCAATCTTTTCTTTCGGGGGGGGGGGTGCATGGTCTGGGAATCAAATCTCCTTCATTTTTAATGAATACTTTTTTCCAGATATAGAATTCTTTTTTTTTTTTTTAACATGGGCAGGCACTGGGAATCGAACCCGGGTCCTCTGGTATCGCAGGCAAGCATTCCTGCCAGCTGAGCCACCGTGGCCCACCCCAGATATAGAATTCTTGGTGTATAGTTTCTTTCCCCTCAAAATTATAAATATGTCATCCCACTTCCTCAGCCCTTCATGGTTTCTAATGTGAAATCAGCTCATAACGTTACTAAGGAGATCTTGCATGTAATGAGTTGCTTCTCTTGCTGTTTTTAAATTTCACTCTTTGTATTTGGTTTTCCACAGATTTATTATAAAGTGTCTGTGCTGGTTTAAAATGATAAATGTACCCTAGAAAAGCCATGTTTTAATCCTAATCCAGTTTTGTAAAGGCAGCTGTTTCCTCTAATCCCTATTCAGTATTGTATGTTTGAAACTGTTAATTAGAACATCTCCCTGGAGATGTAATTTAACCAAGAGTGGTTGTTAAACTGGATTAGCTGGAGGCATGTCTCCGCCCATTTGGGTGGGTCTTGATTAGTTTCTGAAGTCCTATAATAGAGGAAACATTTCGGAGAATGAGGAGTTTCTGAGAGAGCAGAATGATATAGCCATGAGAACCACCAGCCAGCGACCTTTGGAAATGAAGAAGGAAAATGCTTTCCTGGGGAGCTTCATGAAACAGGAAGCCAGGAGAGGAAGCTCGCAGATGCCATGTTCACCATGTGCCCTTCCAGCTGAGAGAGGAACCCTGGCTGTGCTCACCATGTGCCTTTCCAGATGAGAGAGAAACTCTGACTGTGTTCGCCATGTGCCCTTCCACTTGAGAAAGAAACGCTGAACTTCATCCGCTTCTTGAACCAAGGTATCTTTCCCTGGATGCCTTTGATTGGACATTTCTTTAGACTTGTTTCAATTGGGACATTTTCTCGGCCTTAGAACTGTAAAATAGCAACTTACTAAATTCCCCTTTTTGGGAACCATTCTGTTTCTGGTATATTGCATTCCGGCAGCTAGCAAACTAGAACAGTATCTCTGTTTGGATCTCTGAATTTATTCTACTTGAATTTGTTTATCTTCTTAGGTGTTTAGATAATTTCTGTTCTCAAATTTGGGAAGTTTTCAGCAATTATTTCATCAAATATTCTTTCTGACCCTTTTAATTGCTTATCTACTTCTGGGACTCTCATGATGTCTATGTTGGTTTGTTTGTTGGTGTCCCCTTGTTCTATTAGGCTTTGCTCACTTTGTTCGTTCAATTATATTTCTCTTCTCTATACATTTAGTTTACTTGTCTTCATGGTCACTATTTCTTTCTTATTCCTGCTCAAATCTTTTGTGAGATATATACTTCTAATTTGGATAGCTAGATCAAAAATTATATATCAGCATTTGATTTGTGGCAGTAGAGATTGCTCTCCAAAATAGCTCTAGTATTTTTCTCTCCTCTCCCTCCCTCCCCCTCTCTCTCTCTCTCTCTCTCTCTCTCTCTATATATATATATATATATATATATATATCCTTTCTCTGTGTGTGTATGTATATATATATGTATGTATACACATATGTGTGTATACACATATGTATACACATATGTATATTTGTCGTAACTATCAAAATTTGGTGTGCTGCCTTGGCATCACTCTTACTTTGGCTAAGTCATTTGCCTCAAAGCTGGCCTTTGGCCTAGTTAATAAAACAATTTTCCATCCCTGGGGCCTAGACTCCCCAGAGTTCAAACCCACATCTGTGGCCACCATGCACACCACCCACATGCCTTACCTAAAACCCACAACTGGTGTCAGATAGTAAGCTAATCATCCCCAACACCCATGGACCTCCAGTCTCTTTCCTTTTTCACGTGTTTGCTTTAAACTAGCCAATCCTTATCTCCTATGGGAAATTTATTAACCTCCAGCCCTGGACCATAGTAATTGCACATGTCCACAAATCCTGCTGGTTATGTTTCTGCGCTCCCAACCTGCTGGTTCAACCACTCTATCTAATAATACTTCCCATCTACTTCTTGTGACACCTCTCTCTCTCTCTCTCTCTCTGGTAAATGTGAGTTTAAAAACTATCTTTGCTTATGCAGTATGGTTTTGGTTTCTCAATTTTAAAATTTAAATTCAGTAATTTGAAACAAGTGGTGCAGCAAGCAAGTTGAGTTGGTCATGACGATGAGAAATGAGATATTGGCTGCTCTTGATTTACTAACTGGCTATCTCAGATACCTCATAATATCTGGAAAGGGCTGGCTGCTTGCTGACTTTCTTCCATGCTTCTTTATGCAGCTGTTTGCTGCTTATGTCAGGTATTGCCCAAACTCACTTCCCTAAATTGTGGATCCTGAAAATTTGAGTCCTCCTAGGGAATTGCAAACTGATAGCTGTACTGTGGCAAGAGGGGAAGCCTTGGTTTCTGGTGCTTCCTGGAAGAGGAATGACTAGCCCAAGTCAATTAGTCTAATATCCAAAGGTCTTGTTGGCTCCATAGAGTCAGTATAGGGACAAGAGACTGGCATACAGTCTGGGCCTGGGACTCCTGGCACAAAGAATATGTGGGTGATAGAAGACCAGTCCCCACAGTAGCTGGGAGTATACCTGAGGATCAACCGCTGTGTCAATGGACTGAATATGAAGACTATACATATATAGGCTCCACCCTAGCCAGAAGGGCACTCCAGCCACAGGGAATATGGCACCCTGCTGGCAATGGTGTTCCTGAGGCTTGCTGTCATCTTGTGGCTGTTGCTTTCTCCACGAAAGTGGTTCTTCATCCACTGACCAATGGGTTATTGTGGGTTCAATCCTTGGTGCAAGGTGCCTAAAGGGTTATGAGCAACATGAAGGGGCCAAGCCTGTGGTGCTGGCTCCCCACAACAACTCCAAGGGATGTCTTAAAATTATCAAAAAAAAAAAATGTGTAAAGTGCCCACGCAATGTGTTCAGGCTCTACTGAGCACTGCTACCTATCAGCACGCTGACATCTTAGTACTGTGCTCTAGCAGATTAGGAGCTCTTCCTAATGATCCTGCCACCACCATGCTAGTGGAAACAGACCGCAACTCTGATGAGGTCAATTACAACATCCTTGAGAGAAAGGCAGTTGCCTAGTAGTCTTGTCAGTGTGAAACACTAATCCTTCCCAGCAGGAACACAGATCTTCCTGGTCACCATGTGGTCAAGTAGGATGCCAAAAGGGAATCCAAATTGGAAATGAAACTCAAAATATTATTTGATTGGAGATTCAAACTATGCATAAAATTTTGTTCAAGGGGACAAGGAGAAAAGGGCAGGGTGGTTACTGAAAATCTTTAATAGGGTCTAAGTTACTGCTCATTTTCCAGAAAATGAGGCAATTGGCCAGTGTCACTAAAGACTCTGAGCCACTCCCCTATTGGCTTAGGTGCTTATGACATGAAATAAAAAGATATACCTGACCATAACAGGTATTACCACCAAGGCAGATGCCCCCTTGCAAACAACTGATACCAAATTGTTGTTTAGAAGGACAGGGATGTGGTAATGGGCATAGCATTTCTTTTAGCCTTCAGACAAAAGAGACCCAGAGTTATGTTCTGGAAGTAGCACATCCCACATTCTCTACTCACGTTACAGCCCATATACAAACTCACACATACATCTGCTGCTTTCCACTGGGGAAAGCGCCAATGACACATCTTATAACTGGCACAATAAGCCATGCCTTTCATCAGGAATGGATTTTAGATGAGAGGCCTTAGCTACCACCAATTATACCTCTTGGAGTCGCTGGATTAAACATGGAAAACAATGGCTCTCTATTAATTTCTTTAAAGGTAAGAATAATCCTTTGTCTGCTGCCCAATACACCTCATTAGAAAGGGCAGATCCTGGTTGCTTATTGGGCTCTTCTAAAAACACAGGTGCTTATAGGGCTTTATCCAGTCAGCTTGCAATGAAAATTCCCATAATGCCATGGGTGAGAGATAATCCCCAGCCAAAGCTCAGCCTGATCACTGAAACCTCCCAGATAAAATGGAAATGGTTCCTGCAGGAGAGGTTTAATTGTGAAAAACAGGACCTTTCCAAACTAAAAGAGGACATGGCTTTCCCCATACTCAGCCCCTTGCCTACAGACCTTGAAACACTCCATTTGCCCTTCCCTTGAACCAAATAGGGAAGCCCTTGAGATTAACTATCTGGCATTGAAATGGAGATGATACTTCTCAATGATGCCAATGCTATCACTGCATACACCATACCTCACTGGAAAGCCATGGCATGTCACCCAGTCTCAAAGACCCTGCTTACACAAGGTGACTTATTGGGGTCTACATAGTTGGCAGAGTTAGAAGTTGTCCTGTTAGACCTCTAACATGCTATGAGCTGCCAGTTGCACAATCTCTAAATCTTCACTGATTCTTGGATGGTGGTCAAAGGATTGGCATGGGGTCAGGTGAATGGAAACAAAATAATATTCTGCTACAAAGAAGGCACTTTATTGTGTGGGGTCTACACATTTGGAAACAGTTTACAGCCTCATCCATTTCCACACCTGCTTGACTCACCACACAAAACTCAATATTATATGACACTACCAATAAACCTCATAAAATTCATTCTTACCCAGCATAGCTACTGGGTCCCTCTACTTTCTGTCTCTATGAATTTTCTATTTCTAGATATTTCATATAAGTTAAATCAGACATTATTATTTCTAATGTGTCTTACTTATTTCACATAGCATAATGTTTCCAAGGTTCATCCAGGTTGTGAAGTCTAAGAATTTCATTCCTTCTTTTTACCAAATAATCACAAAAATTCCATTGTGTGAATGTACCACACTTTTCTTTATCCATTCGAATGCTGAATGAGACTTGGCTTGTTTCATTTACTGGTTTATGTGAATAATACTGTTATGAACATTGGTGTGCAAGTATCTGTTTGAGGTCCCACTTTCAATTTCCTTGTGTATATACCAAGGAGTGGAATTACAAGATTATATGGTAAATCTGTATCTAAGTTTTGAGAAATGTAGAGTAGCTGCAGTATTTTACATTCCCATCAAAAATGCAGAAGAGGACAAAGTCTTCTGCATCCACTCCAACACTTGATATTTTCTGTTCTTTTCTAAAAAAATGTTGTGGGCATGAAGTGGTATCTCATTGTAGTTTTGATTTGCACCCCTTTTAATGGCTAATGAAGTATATATTTTTCATATGCATATTGGTCATTTGTATAGTTTCTTTGGAGAAATGTCTGTTCAAGGCTTTTGTTCATTTTTAATTGCATTGTTTGTTTTGTTGAGTAGTAAGCATGTTTATATGTTCCAGGTTTTAAGCCCATATAAGACACACATTTTGCAACTATTTTCTCTCATTTTGAAGGTTTTCTTTACATGTTCTTGACAATGTCCTTTGATGTAAAAAAAATTTCAATTTTGTTGTAATCAAATTTATCTATTGTTTTGTTGCTAGTGTATTTTGGTTCATATGTAAGAATCCAAGTGTCAAATCTAAAGTCAAGATCATGAAGAATTTTCCCTATATGATATTCTAAGACTTTTACAGTTTTAGGTCTTCTGTCTAGATCCTAGACCCATTTCAAGTTAATTTTTGTAAATAATTTGAGCTATGGGTCCAACTTTATCCTTTTGCAAGTGGATATCTAGTATTCCCAACAACACTTGTTGAAAAGAATATTACTTTCCTATTGTATGTAGTCGGCACCCTTGTCAAAAATAAATGGTGAGGGGCAAGATGGTGGCTTAGTGAGGTGTGGAATTTAGTTTATCCTCCAGAGCAGTTAGTAAATAGCCTTGGGCAATAGACAAGAACTTCCGGGGGGACATCAGTGACCAGACACACAGTGTGTACCAGTCTGGACCAGGTGGACCAGTTGAGACCCCACATAGAAGTGTAAGGCCCCTCTCCCATGGGTATGGCAGGCTTGTTCCCTGAGGAGAAAAGAAACAGACTTTACTAGCAGCAAAGTCTTAGCTCAACCAAGCTCCAATTGTGGAGTTAATTGACAAATTCTGAATACTGAAAATAGGCCCCCAGCACAGATACACCTGGATAAGTACTAAAGGTACTGGGAGTTTTTGCCCCAGTAGAGAGGGGGCAGGGCTGAAGGAAAAAAATCCAGACACTTTTTCAGTTGGACAGCACAAACTAATGGAAAAGGGTTGGACTTCCTAAAAGGGGGCACATAGAGCCAGCAGATACATACAGCCATGTACAAACATAAACTCTTGATTGACAAACCCAGGGAGTGGGGATCCTGCTTTGAAAAGGATTTTTCTTTTGCTTTTTTTGCTTTTTTTAATACTCCTTAACAGCTTAGTGGATAGAACGAGAAGCGTTCTCAGGCTCCCGCACTGCCCCAGGCAAGGGCAGAATGAAGCTTGTCTGAGAGGCAAACTAACAACTCAGGTGAAAGGAGTTAATTCTGTAGAGGCTGCACCTTCCTCAAGAGAACAGTGGGGCCCAATTCAAGTGGAATCCCTTCTTCAAGGAAATGAGGCACCAGGGATTGGAAAACTGAAGCAATTAATGCCAACCTACCACCTCACCTCTGTCTCAACCACATCTGTGGCAGGCGGACTCTGCTGAAATTAAAAGTGCCACATCACTTTACACTGGTGGTAAGCCATGGGCAGATAAGCATCACATGCTGGGCAGGAGAGGAAAAGAACAGAGTCTAGAGGCTTCATAGGAAAGTCTATCAACCTGCTGAGTCTCACCCTCAGGGAAAACTGATGCTACCTACTCTATCCTCCTGAAGGAGGTCTGTTCAGTTTGGGAAAATCCGACTGAGGCCTATAATATTTGAGGAGGCAGGGCAAGACACAGAAAAATAAGAACTGAAAAATTCTGATCAGATAAACAGAACTTATGCTAGAGGCCTAGAATATGTTGAACTGAATATCAAGACACAGAAAAATAAGAACTGAAAAATTCTGATCAGATAAACAGAACTTATGCTAGAGGCCTAGAATATGTTGAACTGAATATCAAAGAACAGATGAAGAACAAAGTCATCCAGCAACAAAATCCTAGATAAAATAGTGAAAACAACCTGCAGAATAAACTGATTAAGGAAATCAAATATCTAGATGCCAGCAAAAAATAATGAGTCATACTAGGAAAATCAAAGATATGGCCCACTCAAAAGAATAAATCAATTCAAATGAGATACATTAGTTGAAATAACTAATTCAGGATGTTTGAACAGACATGGAAAATCTCATCAAAAATCAAATCAGGCGGGCCGCGGTGGCTCAGCGGGCAAAGTGCTTGCCTGCTATGCCGGAGGACCTCGGTTCGATTCCCGGCCCCAGCCCATGTAACAAAAAACGGAAAAACAAAATACAATAAAACAAGAAAAATGTTTAAAGATGTTTCCCTTTCTTCCTTCCTTCCTTCCTTCTATCCTTCCTTCCTTCTCTCTGTCTTTCCTTAAAAAAAAAAAAAAAAAAAAAAAAAAAAATCAAATCAAAGAGTTGAGGGAAGATATAAAGAAGACATAGGGTGAACAAAAAGAAGAAATTGAAAGTTTAAAAAAGAAATCACAGAACTTAAGGGAATGAAACACTATAGAAGAGATGCAATCTCAATGGAAATCTACAACAACAGATTTGAAGAGGCAGAAGAAAGGATTAGTGATTGGACATCTGAAATCTAACACACAAAAGAAAATACAGGGAAAGGAATGGCAACATCAAGCTTATGAATATATATGTTATGGGTTTCCCAGAAGGAGGAGAGAAGGGAAAAGGAGGAGAAAGAAGGGAAAAGGAGGAGAAAGAAGGGAAAATGGAGGAAATAATCATGGAAACTTTCCCATCTATTATGAAAGTCATTAAATTACAGATCCAAGAAGTGCAGCATTCCCCAAACAGAATAGATCCAAATGGATATAATCGAAGATGCTTACTAATCAGATTTTCAGATGTCAAAAGGAGAAAATTTTGAAAGCAGCAAGATGAAGGTAATCCATCACATACAATTGAAGCCCAATAAGACTCTGTGTAGATTTCTCAGCAGAAACCATGGAGGGGAGAAGGCAGTGGTGTGATATATTTAAGATTCTAAAAGAGAAAAACTGCCAACCAAGAATTCTATATCCAGCAAAACTGTCCTTCAAAAATGAGTGGAAGATTAAAATATTTTGAGAAAAACAATCACTGAGAGAATTTGTGACCAAGAGACTGGCTCAGCAAGAAATACTAAAGGGAGCACTACAGGTAGATAGAAAAACGGCATGAGAGAGAGTTCTGGAAAAGAGTGTAGAAATGAAGATTATCAGTAAATGTAAAAAGAAAAAAATAATTAGGTATAACATAAGATCGAAAAGGAAAAATTGTAGAGGACAACATCGCCTTTACATTAATCACACTAAATGTTAATGGACTAAACTCCCCAATCAAAAAATATAAACTGCCCCCAAATCCTCCAAACTGGGACAAAATAGTCTTTTCAATAAATGGGCATGGAAGAACTGGATATCAATAGCCAGAAGAATGAAAGAAGACCCCTACCTCACACCATATACCAAAATTAACTTAAAATGGATCAAACATCTAAATATAAGAACTAGCACCAAAAAGCTTCTTGAAGAATATGTAGGGAAACATCTTCAAGACTTAGTAATAGGAGGTAGCTTCCTAAACTTTACACCCAAAGCAAAGGCAGCAAAAGAAAAAATAGATAAATGGGAACTCCTCAAAATCAAATGCCTCTGCATCTAAAAAGACTTTATCAAATAGGTGACGTGGACGACCGCCACCTACTGGGCAGGATAAGAAAAACAGAACCCAGAGATTTCACAGAAAAATCTTTCAACCTGTTGGGACCAACACCCAGGGAAATCTGACTAAATGCCCAGACGCCAGCAGAAGATAACAGATCACGCTCAGAAAATTGAAAATATGGCCCAGTCAAAGGAACAAACCAATAGTTCAAATGAGATACAGGAGCTGAAACAACTAATGCTGAATATACGAACAGAAATAGAAAACCTCTTCAAAAATGAAATCGATAAATTGAGGGAGGACATGAAGAAGACATGGGCTGAACAAAAAGAAGAAACAGAAAAACTGAGAAAACAAATCACAGAGCTTATGGAAGTGAAGGATAAAGCAGAAAAGAAGGAAAAAACAATGGATACCTACAATGATAGATTTAAAGAGACAGAAGATAGTATTAGTGATTTGGAGGATGGAACATCTGAATTCCAAAAAGAAACAGAAACTATCGGGAAAAGAATGGAAAAATTTGAACAGGGTATCAGGGAACTCAAGGACAATATGAACCGCACAAATATACGTGTTGTGGGTGTCCCAGAAGGAGAAGATAAGGGAAAAGGAGGAGAAAAACTAATGGAAGAAATTATCACTGAAACTTTCCCAACTCTTGTGAAAGACCTAAAATTACAGATCCAAGAAGTGCAGCGCACTCCAAAGAGATAAGACCCAAATAGGCGTTCTCCCAGACACTTACTAGTTAGAATGTCAGAGGTCAAAGAGAAAGAGAGGATCTTGAAAGCAGCAAGAGAAAAACAATCCATCACATACAAGGGAAACCCAATAAGACTATGTGTAGATTTCTCAGCAGAAACCATGGAGGCTAGAAGAGTGTGGGATGATATATTTAAATTACTAAAAGAGAAAAACTGCCAACCAAGACTCTTATATCCAGCAAAACTGTCCTTCAAAAATGAGGGAGAAATTAAAACATTCTCAGACAAAAAGTCACTGAGAGAATTTGTGACCAAGAGACCAGCTCTGCAAGAAATACTAAAGGGAGCACTAGAGTCAGATACAAAAAGACCGAAGAGAGAGGTATGGAGAAGAGTATAGGAAGAAGGAAAGTCAGATACGATATATATAATACAAAAGGCAAAATGGTAGAGGAAAATATTATCCAAACAGTAATAACACTAAATGTTAATGGACTGAATTCCCCAATCAAAAGACATAGACTGGCAGAATGGATTAAAAAACAGGATCCTTCTATATGCTGTCTACAGGAAACACATCTTAGACCCAAAGATAAACATAGGTTGAAAGTGAAAGGTTGGGAAAAGATATTTCATGCAAATAACAACCTGAAAAGAGCAGGAGTGGCTATATTAATATCCAACAATTTAGACTTCAAATGTAAAGCAGTTAAAAGAGACAAAGAAGGACACTATATACTAATAAAAGGAACAATTAAGCAAGAAGACATAACAATCATAAATATTTATGCACCGAACCAGAATGCCCCAAAATACGTGAGGAATACACTGCAAACACTGAAAAGGGAAATAGAAACATATACCATAATAGTTGGAGACTTCAATTCACCACTCTCATCAATGGACAGAACATCTAGACAGAGGATCAATAAAGAAATAGAGAATCTGAATATTACTATAAATGAGATAGACTTAACAGACATTTATAGGACATTACATCCCACAACAGGGGCATACACCTTTTTCTCAAGTGCTCATGGATCATTCTCAAAGATAGACCATATGCTGGGTCACAAAGCAAGTCTTAACAAATTTTAAAAGATTGAAATCATACACAACACTTTCTCGGATCATAAAGAAATGAAGTTGGAAATCAATAATAGGCAGAGTGCCAGAAAATTCACAAATACGTGGAGGCTCAACAACACACTCTTAAACAACAAGTGGGTCAAAGAAGAAATTGCAAGAGAAATTAGTAAATACCTCGAGGTGAAAGAAAATGAAAACACAACATATCAAAACTTATGGGACGCAGCAAAGGCAGTGGTAAGAGGGAGATTTATTGCCCTAAATGCCTATATTAGAAAAGAAGAAAAGGCAAAAATGCAGGAATTAACTGACCACTTGGAAGAACTGGAGAAAGAACAGCAAACTAATCACAAAGCAAGCAAAAGGAAAGAAATAACAAAGATTAGAGCAGAAATAAATGAAATTGAAAACATGAAAACAATAGAGAAAATCAATAAGACCAGAAGTTGGTTCTATGAGAAAATCAATAAGATTGATGGGCCCTTAGCAAGATTGACAAAAAGAAGAAGAGAGAGGATGCAAATAAATAAGATCAGAAATGGAAGAGGAGACATAACTACTGGCCTCACAGAAATAAAGGAGGTAATAACAGGACACTATGAACAACTTTACGCTAATAAATACAACAATTTAGAGGAAATGGACGGGTTCTTGGAAAAACATGAACAACCAACTGTGACTCAAGAAGAAATAGATGACCTCAACAAACCAATCACAAGTAAAGAAATTGAATTAGTCATTCAAAAGCTTCCTAAAAAGAAAAGTCCAGGACCAGACGGCTTCACATGTGAATTCTATAAAACATTCCAGAAAGAAATAGTACCAACTCTCCTCAAACTCTTCAAAAAAATCGAAGTGGAGGGAAAACTACCTAATTCATTCTATGAAGCCAACATCACCCTCATACCAAAACCAGGCAAAGATATTACAAAAAAAGAAAACTACAGACCAATCTCTCTAATGAATATAGATGTAAAAATCCTCAATAAAATTCTAGCAAATCGTATCCAACAACACATTAAAAGAATTATACATCATGACCAAGTAGGATTCATCCCAGGTATGCAAGGATGGTTCAACATAAGAAAATCAATTAATGTAATACACCATATCAACAAGTCAAAGCAGAAAAATCACATGATCATCTCAATTGATGCAGAAAAGGCATTTGACAAGATTCAACATCCTTTCCTGTTGAAAACACTTCAAAAGATAGGAATACAAGGGAACTTCCTTAAAATGATAAAGGGAATATATGAAAAACCCACAGCTAATATCATCCTCAATGGGGAAAAATTGAAAACTTTCCCCCTAAGATCAGGAGCAAGACAAGGATGTCTACTATCACCACTATTATTCAACATTGTGTTGGAGGTTCTAGCCAGAGCAATTAGACAAGAAAAAGAAATACAAGGCATCAAAATTGGAAAGGAAGAAGTAAAACTATCACTGTTTGCAGACGATATGATACTATACATTGAAAACCCAGAAACATCCACAACAAAACTACTGGAGCTAATAAATGAGTACAGCAAAGTAGCAGGTTACAAGATGAACATTCAAAAATCTGTAGCATTTCTATACATGAGCAATGAACAAGCTGAGGGGGAAATTAAGAAACGAATCCCATTTACAATCATAACTAAAAGAGTAAAATACCTAGGAATAAATTTAACTAAAGAGACAAAAAACCTATATAAAGAAAACTACAAAAAACTGCTAAAAGAAATCACAGAAGACCTAAATAGATGGAAGGGCATACCGTGTTCATGGATTGGAAGACTAAATATAGTTAAGATGTCAATCCTACCTAAATTGATCTACAGATTCAATGCAATACCAATCAAAATCCCAACAACTTATTTTTCAGAAATAGAAAAACCAATAAGCAAATTTATCTGGAAGGGCAGGGTGCCCCGATATTGCTAAAAACATCTTGAGGAAAAAAAAAGAAGCTGGAGGTCTCACAATGCCGGACTTTAAGGCATATTATGAAGCCACAGTGGTCCAAACAGCATGGCATTGGCATAAAGATAGATATATCGACCAATGGAATCGAATAGAGTGCTCAGATATAGACCCTCTCATCTATGGACATTTGATCTTTGATAAGGCAGTCAAGCCAACTCACCTGGGACAGAACAGTCTCTTCAATAAATGGTGCCTAGAGAACTGGATATCCATATGCAAAAGAATGAAAGAAGACCCATATCTTACACCTTATACAAAAGTTAACTCAAAATGGATCAAAGATCTAAACATTAGATCTAAGACAATAAAATGGTTAGAGGAAAATGTAGGGAGATATCTTATGAACCTTACAATTGGAGGTGGTTTTATGGACCTTAAACCTAAAGCAAGAGCACTGAAGAAGGAAATAAATAAATGGGAGCTCCTCAAAATTAAACACTTTTGTGCATCAAAGAACTTCATCAAGAAAGTAGAAAGACAGCCTACACAATGGGAGATAATATTTGGAAATGACATATCAGATAAAGGTCTAGTATCCAGAATTCATAAAGAGATTGTTCAACTCAACAACAAAAAGACAGCCAACCCAATTACAAAATGGGAAAAAGACATGAACAGACACCTACCAGAAGAGGAAATACAAATGGCCAAAAGGCACATGAAGAGATGCTCAATGTCCCTGGCCATTAGAGAAATGCAAATCAAAACCACAATGAGATATCATCTCACACCCACCAGAATGGCCATTATGAACAAAACAGAAAATGACAATTGCTGGAGAGGATGTGGAGAAAGAGGCACACTTTTCCACTGTTGGTGGGAATGTCAAATGGTGCAACCACTGTGGAAGGCAGTTTGGCGGTTCCTCAAAAAGCTGAATATAGAATTGCCATACGACCCAGCAATACCATTGCTGGGTATCTACTCAAAGGAATTAAGGGCAAAGACACAAATGGACATTTGCACACCAATGTTTATAGCAGCGTTATTTACAATTGCAAAGAGATGTAAACAGTCAAAATGTCCATCAACAGAAGAATGGCTAAACAAACTGTGGTATATACATACGATGGAATATTATGCAGCTTTAAGTCAGGATAAACTTATGAAGCATGTAATAACATGGATGGACCTAGAGAACATTATGCTGAGTGAGTCCAGCCAAAAACTAAAGGACAAATACTGTATGGTCCCACTGATGTGAACGGACATTCGAGAATAAACTTGGAATATGTCATTGGTAACAGAGTCCAGCAGGACTTAGAAACAGGGTAAGATAATGGGTAATTGGAGCTGAAGGGATACAGACTGTGCAACAGGACTAGATACAAAAACTCAAAAATGGGCAGCACAATAATACCTAATTTTAAAGTAATCATGTTAAAACACTGAATGAAGCTGCATCTGAGCTATAGGTTTTTGTTTTGTTTTGTTTTGTTTGTTTTGATTTTACTATTATTACTTTTATTTTTCTCTCTATATTAACATTCTATATCTTTTTCGGTTATGTTGCTAGTTCTTCTAAACTGATGCAAATGTACTAAGAAACCATGACCATGCATCTATGTGATGATGTTGAGAATTGCTGATTGCATGTGTAGAGTGGTGTGATTTCTAAATGTTCGGTTAATTTCTTTTTTTCCGTTAATTAGTGAAAAAAAAACTGTATTAACACATGAAAATAAAAAGATTTGTGAACAACAACAACAAAAAGACATTCTAATTCATCCCCCCCCAAAAAAAGGTGACGAGGGAACCAACTCAACGGGAGAAAATATTTGGAAATTACATATTTGACAAAGGTTTGATAACTTGTATGCACAAAGAAATTATACAACTCACCAACAAAAGAACAAACAACCCAATTATAAAATGGGCTAAAGATACAAATAGGCATTTTTCTGAAGAGCAAATACAGATGGCTCAAAAGCACATGAAGAGATGCTCATTTTCATTGGCTATAAGGGAAATGCAGATAAAGACTACAATGAGATACCACCTCTACACCTAGAAGAATGGTGGCTATTACACAAACAGGAAACTACAAATGTTGGAGAGGGTGTGGAGAAACTGGGACACTTATGCACTGCTGGTGGGAATGTATAATGGTGCAGCCACTATGGAAGACTGGCAGTTCCTTAGGAAACTAAATATTGAGTTGCCCTATAATCCAGCAATAGCACTACATGGTATCTACCCAGAAGACTGGAAAGCAATGACACAAACAGACATTTGCACACTGATGTTCATAGCAGCATTATTCACAATCGCCAAAAGATGGAAAAAACCAAATGCCCATCAACAGACGAGTGGATCAACAAAATGTGATATATACATATGATGGAACATTATGCAGCCGTAAGACACAATGACGTCCAGAAGCACAAGACAAGATGGATAAGCCTTGAGAAAATGCTGCGTGAAATAAGCTAGACACAAAAGGATAGATACTGTATGATTCCACTTCTATGACATGGTAAAGGTAAAAATCAGAGGCTTATAATGCAGAGTATAGGGGACTAAGAGATATATAGAAGCTAGAGACGGGTGAACTGTTAGATAATGAGGTTGAACTCAAATGTAAGGGAATAGATAGAAGTGAAGGCAGTTCTCTAGTGGGTCCATAAGTAATATTACCATATTGAAGATGAACAAGATTGAAAGGTATTGTACAAACCTATTTGTCTCACTGATAAATACTAGAAATATAAATTAGTTCTTGCAAGAACAACTTCAAAGATATGATTCATGTACAAAGAGTGTTTAAGTCCAGGGTACAGGGGGAAAACTGCTATTGCATGCTACGGGATATTTTAAAAGGAAAACATCAGCACTATCACAGAAACAGCAGAGGTAAATAATGGGAGGAGGTACCTGAGTTCAGAGGAGGTTTAGATTTCCTATTTGCTGAGGGTGCGCCTATTAGTTTTCTTTCTCTTGGGAACAGCGAAATTATCTAAAATTGAGAGTGTTGATGGACTGTGGACTTTGGGCACTATATGTGATGCCTGGTAAATGCAGGTGGCTGAAGGATGCACTGACTGAGAGGTAGATGGGTGAATGATGGTGTATACATATGATTGAATATTGTGTTGCAACAAAAAGGAATGAAGTCATGAGTCACGCAAAAATGTGAAGGAACGTGTGGGACATTTGGTGAGGTAAAATAAGCCAGAAATGAAACAACAATGGTGGTCTGGTCTCCTTTCGAAAATGCTTGTAAGAAAACAGGAGGCTATCAGTGACAGAGAGGGTCAAATCATTGCCCTCCCCCACTACGTGGGACATGACATCCAGGGGCAAAAGTCTACCTGGCGACATGGGAGTTGATTCCCAGGGATGAATCCAGACCTGGCACCGTGGAATCAAGAATTCCATCCTGGCCAAAAGGGGAAAAGAAGTGTAATTAATAAAGTCTCAGTGGCAGAGAGGGTGCAAATAGAGTCGAGAGGCTGCTCTGGAGGTTGCTCTTATGCAAGCTTCAGGTAGACCTTGCTACCTATCATAACCTGCCAACCCACAACCAGGAGCATTCCAGCCAATCCTAAGGAACACCTAGGGCAATATGTAAGATTCCACAAGGGTTCTAGGCTCTAGAGTAACTTTCCAGAAACCTACAACCTCCAGATGGGTCCCTGGTCCAGATAAGTCCTGAAACCTAGCCCATCCTCGCCAGAACATCAGATAGTTCCATCTCCCTACCCCATAATAGTGACAGACCCTTCCAATATCAAAAATTTAGAATTGCCATATCCCAAACAACCCTAAAGAGAGTGATGGAAAGATCAAAGGTGATGGTGGAATTATACATAGAAGATAGGACTTAACAAATGAATATGACTGCTGAATCATTAAATTGATATCTCTCTTAGTCTCCAGTATTTTAGAGCAGCTAGAAGTAAAAACCTAAAATTGCAAAATTGTAACCCATATCAAAATCTGAAATATGTTCTACAACTAATTGTGTTGGTGTGCTTCGAAATTCATACCTTTTTTTGTATATATGTTATTTTTCACAAAAAAGAAGGAAAAATGTTGATTGTGATGATAAAAAAGTATCTAAGCCCTCTAGCCTCCTATATTCTGGAGCAGATAGAAGGAAAAATATGATAGGATCATATGGTAGCCCATGACAAACTCTGGAATCTGTCCTGTAACCACTTGTTGAAGAGTGCTTTGAAAACTATTGCTTTTTTATTTCTTTGCTTTGTACATAAGTTTTACTATGGAATAAAAAAAGTTAAAAAAAAAAACAGAAAATGGCAAGTGCAGGAGAGGATGTGGAGAAACAGGCACACTTATCCACCGTTGGTGGGAATGTAAAATGGTAAAACCACTGTGGAACACACTTTCGTGGTTCGCCAGCAAGCTAAGTATAGAATTGCCATATGATCAATCAATATAATTGATAGGTATCTATTCAGAGGACGTAAGGGCAAGGACACAAATGGACATGTGCACACTAATGATTTTAGCAGTGTTCTAGTTTGCTAGCTGCCAGAATGCAATATACCAGAAACAGAATGGCTTTTAAAAAGGGGAATTTAATAAGTTGGTAGTTTACAGATCTAAGGCCGAGAAAATGTCCCAATTAAAACAAGTCTATAGAAATGTCCAATCTAAGGCATTCAGGGAAAGATACCTTGGTTGAAGAAGGCCAATGAAGTTCAGGGTTTCTTTCTCAAGTGAGAAGGCACATGGTGAACATAGTCAGAGTTTCTCTCTCATCTGGAAAGCCACATGGTGAACATGGTCAGGGTTCCTCTCTCATCTGGAAGGGTTCGTGGCAAGCACGGTGTCATCTGCTAGCTTCTCCTGGCTTCCTGTTTCATGATGCTCGCTGGGAGGCATGTTCCTTCTACATCTCCAAAGGTTGCTGGCTGGTGGACTCCGCTCCTCATGGCTATGTCATTCTGCTCTGCTCTCATTGAATCTCTCTCAATCTCCAAAATGTTTCCTCATTTATAAGACTTCAGAAACTAGTCAAGACCCACCCAAATGGGTGGAGACATGCCTCAACCTAATCCACCTTAACAACCACTCTTGATTAAATCACATCTCCAGGGAGATGATGTAATTACACTTTCAAACATTCAATACTGAATAGGGAATAGAAGAAATGGCTGCCTTTACAAGATGGGATTAGGATTAAAAGATGGCTTTTGGAGGGTACATACAGCATTTCAAACCAGCAGATGCAGCATTATTTGCAATCACCCAAGTGATGGAAATTGCCCAAATGTCCATCAACAGATTAGCGGCTAACCATTCTGTGGTATATGCATAGGATGGAATATTATGTAGCTGTAAGAGAATGAAGTCACGAAGCATATAACAATGTGGATGGAACTTGAGGACATTATACTGAGTTAAATTAGTCAGAAACAAAAGGACAAATATTGTATGATCTCACTAATATGAATTAACATTAATGAGTGAACTTTGAGAATTTATTCTTACATATTATATAGATATCCCCTTTTAATTTATGGTGTATTAGAGTGGCTAGAGGGAAGTACCTGAAACTAAAGCTGGTTCCAGTAGCCATGTGTTCTAGTCTGCTAGCTGCAGGAATGCAATATAGCAGAAACAGAGTGGCTTTTTAAAAAGGAGAATTTAATAAGTTGGTAGTTTACAGTTCTGAGGCTGAGAAAATGTCCCAATTAAAACAAGTCTATAAAAATGTTCAATCGAAGGCCTCCAGGGAAAGATACCTTGGTTCAAGAAGGCCAGTGAAGTTCAGGGTTACTCTCTCAAGTCAGAAGGCACATGGTGAACACAGCCAGAGTTTCCCTCTCATCTGGAAGGGCACGTGGTGAGCACGACGGCATCTGCTAGCTTCTTCTCCTGGCTTCCTGTTTCAGGAAGCTCCCTGGGAGATACATTCCATCTTTGCCTCCAAAAGCTGTTGGCTGGTGGACTCTGCTCCTTGTGGCTATGTCGTTCTGCTCTGCTCTCTCTGAATCTTTCATTCTCCAAAATGTTTCTTCTTTTATAGGACTCCAGAAACTTACCAAGACCCACCCAAATGGGTGGAGACATGCCTCAACCTAATCCAGTTTAAGAACTACACTTGATTAAATCACATCTCCAGGGAGATGATCTGATTACAGTTTCAAACATACAGTATTGAATAGGGATTATTCTGCATTTATGAAATGGGATTTATATTAAGACATGGCTTTTCTAGGGTCCATACATCCTTTAAACCAGCACACCATGTTTCTTGAAGAAGACTGTATAATGATATAGCTTTCACCATGGTTGTGAAAAAAAGGATGATATAAATCACAAAATTAGAACCTGTACAGTAAAAACAAGAAAAGAAAAGAAAAAAGCAGTCTTGATTGTAAGCTCTTACAGCAGACACATTAAAGGGTAGTAATTATTTTTTCTGTATTTCAAGAAGATGTTATTTTCTATAGGTATATAACCTGATATATCTCTTATCTTTGATATTTACAGATAAGAATGAAGCCAATGAGGTCAGGGGTAAAGTAATTCAGAATCAGGGGTAATGAAGACATGTCTACATTTTAGAACCACACATATTCTTTGAGACCATGTCTGTATAGCTCATTTGAACAACTGAAATACAGGGAGCCCAGAATAAGAAAGAGGTCCTTTAATCCTGTATAGCTTAATGTCATGCTTGGATACACCCTAGACTCTATTAAGCAAGTGGTCAAAAAGTATTGGCAAAATCCCCTCAAGGATGGGAGAAAAAATATGGAGAAGTATAAAACTTTGCAATCTGGGAATCCCCTCTTACTGTGTCAAACTTTAGGGACACCCAAATCAAAAGGCCATGGCCTCAATCCTGAGGTTTACTCTTGTGTGAAGCTTATGTATGCAGTGGAGAAGCTTAGCCTACCTATAGGTATGCCTGGGAGTTACTTCTTGAGGACCTCTTTTGTTGCTTAGATGTGGCCTCACTCTCTCTAAGCCCAACTCTGAAATCGTTACCCTCCTCCCTACATATGATATGACATACAGGGGTGAAAATCTCCATGGCAGCATGAGAGAGGACTCCCAGTGATGAGTCCAGGCCTGGCACCATGTGATCAATAATTCCATCCTTACCAAAAGGGGAAAAGAAGTGTAACTAATAAAGTATCAGTGGCGCAGAGATATATGCTATATGTTATACAGTATATATATATATGTTATATTATACAATAAAAGGTTAAAAAATTATTGCGTTCTAACATTTGTGACCTACTGGATTTGAGATGTGAATACACTGTCATTTACATTGTTATAGAAAAGAGGTCAATACGGAGTGATTTAGCTCAATTACATGAGAGCAACACATGTTTTCACAGGGAAAAAAAGACATAGATTGGCAGAAGGGATTGAAAAATAGGACCCGACTATATGGTGTCTGAAGGAGACCAACTTTAGAACCAAGGACAAAAAGAGGTTGAAACTGAATGGTTGGGAAAAGATATTTCATGTAAACAACAATCAGAAGTGAGCAGGAATAGCTATACTAATATCTGACAAATTAGACTTCAAATGGAAAACAATTAAGAGAGACAAAGAAGGATACTACGTATTAAAAAAGGAACAATTCAACAAGAAGACATAACAATCATAAATATTTATGCTCCAAGCCAGAGTGCTCCAAAGTACATGAGGCAAACACTGACAATACTGATGCAAGAAATAGACACCTCTACCACAATAGTTGGAGGCTTCAGATCCCCGCTGTCATTAATGGATAGAACATCTAGACAAGGATCAATAAAGAACAGAGAATTTGAATAATACAATAAATGAACTAGACTTAGACATTTATAGAACATTACACTGCACAACAGCAGGATACACATTTTTCTCAAGTGCTCATTTATCATTCTCAAGGACAGACCATATGCTGTGTCACGAAGCAAGTCTCGATAAATTTTAAAACAATGAAAGTATACAAAATGCTTTCTCAGACCATAATGGAATGAAGTTGGAAATCAATAACAGGGAGGGGGCTAGAAAATTCACAAATATATGGAGGCTAAACAACAGAATTTTAAACAACATGTGGGTCAAGGAAGAAATACAAGAGAAATCCATAACTATCTCAAGGTGTATGCAAATGAAAACACAATATATCAAAACTTATAAGATGCAGCAAAGCAAAGGCAATGCTGAGAGGGAAATTTATTGCCCTAAATTCCTATACTTAAGAAGAAGAAAAAGTAAAACTGAGGCATTAACTGTTCACCCGGTAGAATGAGAGACAGAACAGCAAACTAACCCCAGAGCAAACAGAAGGAAGGAAACAACAATTATTGGAACAGAAATAAATGAAGTTGAGAATATGAAAACAATAGAGAGGCGGTGGGGTAAGATATAGTGACAGAGTGAGGTGTGGAATTTAGTTCATCGTATAGAGCAGCTAGTAAATAGCCAGGAACAGTACAAACAACTGCTGGGGGAATATCAGTGACTGGACACAGCATATACCATGCTGGATCAGGTGGAATGGCAGAGATCTTACATAAAAGTATAAGTCCCCCAAGGCATGGAGTCTGGAACACCTCCCCATGGGCATAGCATACTGGTACCCTGAGGTGAAAGGAAACGGTTTATTATCAGCAAGGGCTTAGGTCAACCAAGGCAAAAGAAAGCAGACTTTACTAGGAGCAAGGGCTTAGCTAAAGCAAGCTCTACTTGTGGAATTAATTAACAAATTCTGTCTATTGAAAACAGGTCTCCAGCACAGATAAACTTGGAAGAAGCAGTAAAAATACTAGGAGTTTTTCCCCTAGCAGAGAAGGGGTAGGGCTGATCAGGAAAAAAAACACAGAGGCTTTTTTAGTTGGACTGCACAAAATACTGGGAAAGGGCTGCATCCTGAGAAAATAGGGGGCATAGATCCTAGAGATACATAGAGCCACATGTCAACTCAAGCTTTTGATTGACAAACATGAGGAGTGGGGAATCCAGCTCTGAAAAGGCTCTTTTTTTTACTCATTAAACAGCACATCACATAGAACCAGAAGCACTTGCAGGCTCCAGCACTGCCCCTGGCATGGGCCAAATTAAGGTTTTTTGAGAGACAAAGTAACTAGTCAGGTGAAAGGAGTCAATTCTCCAAAGTGTGTCTCTCCCCCATGAAAAAGAGGGTGGGGCCCAGCTCAAGTGGAATCCATCCTTCAAGGAATTCAGGAACCAGAGACTGGAAAGCAGAGGTAATTAAAGTCATCCTATTACCTCAGCTCTGTCTCAACTATGCCCTTAGCAGGGACATTCTGCTGAAAATAAAGGCATCACATCACTTTAAGCTGCTGGGAAGACAAGGGCAGAGAAGTACACATGCTGGGCAGGATAGGAAAAGTACAGAGTCTAGAGGTTTCATAGGAAAATGTGGAAAACTGCTGCATCTCACCCTTATGAAAAACTGATGCTGGCTACTCTTTCCTCCTGACACATGGGCCTGTCCCATCTGGAAAAACATGACTGGGGTCTATACTATCTGAGGAGAATGTTCAAAAAATAAAAGGTTCCATATAGGTAGGGTAAGAAACAGAAAAACAAGAACTGAAACATTTTGATCAGTTAAATAGAACCTATGCTAGAAGTCTAGAATAAGTTGAACTGAATGTCAAAGAACAGCTAGAGAAAAAGCCACCAGCAAGAAATCCATACATAAAAGAGTGAAAGCAACCTCAAGAATAAACTAGTTATAGAAATCAAATGCCCTAGACACCGGCAAAAAACAAGGAGTCATACTAGGAGAATCAAAGATATGACCCAGTCAAAGGAACAAACCAACAGTTCAAATGAGATACAGGAGTTGAACAACTATTTCAGGGTGTTCGAACAGACATGGAAAACCTCATCAAATATCAAATCAATGAGTTGAGGGAGGATAGAAAGAAGACCTTGGGTGAAGGAAAAAAAAAACCAAATCACAGAAGTTAAGGAAATGAAAGGTACAATAGAAGGGATGAAAAAAATGGAAACCTACAATAGATTTAAAGAGGCAGAAGAAAGGATTAGTTGGCTAGAGGACTGGACATCTGAAATCAGACACACAAACTAAAATATGGGGCGTGTGTTCAAGGGTAGTTCAGTGGTAGAATTCTCACCTGCCATGCAGGTGACCCTGGTTTGATCCCTGGCCCACGCACTTTCTAAAACAAGCAAGCAAGAAACAAACAAAAATTAACAAACAGCGCTACAATAATGGAATACTACATGGAAAAAGAATACAGTATACAGAAAAAACAAATAAATAATAAAAATGAAAATAAAGCATAGAGAAAAGCTGGAAAAATATGAGCAGGGTCCCAGGGAATTGAATGACAACATGAAGCCTATGTAAATACATGTTGTAGGTGTCCCCGAAGGAGAAGAGAATGGAAAGGAGCAGAAAGATTAATGGAGGACATCATCACTGAAACTTCTCAAGTATTATGAAAGACGTAAAGTTACAGATCCAGGAAGTACAGTGTACCACAAACAAAATAGATCCAAATAGACATACTCCAAGACACTTACTAATCAGATTGTCAAATGTCAAAGACATTTGAAAGCCACAAAAAAAGAGCAATTGATCATATACAGGGAAGTTTAATAAGATTATGTGTGGATTTCTCAGCAGGAAGCATGGAGGTGGGAAGGTAGAGGTATGATATATTTAAGATTCTAAAAGAGAAAAGCTGCCAACCAAGAATTCTATACCAGCAAAACTGTCCTTCCAAAATTAGGGGGAAGTTAAATATTTTCAGACAAACAACCACTGAGAGAATTTGTGACTAAGAGATCAGCTCTGCAAGAAATACTAAAGGAAGCACTACAGGCAGATGGGAAAAGATCGGACAGAGCAGTCTAGAGAATAGTGTAGAAATGAAGACAAATAGTAAAGGTAAAAAGAGAGAAAAAATTGATATGACATATAAAATCCAAAAGACAGAACGGTTGAAGAAAGTGCTTCCTTTACAGTAGCAATATTATTTGCTAATGGACTAAATTCCCAAATCAAAAGACATAGACCAGCAGAATGGATGAAAAATCAGGACCCAACTTTATGGTGTCTACAAGAGATTCATTTAGACCCAAGCACACAAATAGGTTGAGTGTGAAAAGCTGGGAAAAGATATTTTATTTAAACAACAATCAGAAAAGAGCAGGATACTAATATCCAACAAATTAGACTTCAAATGTAAAACAAAAGAAACAAAGAAGGACACTATGTATTAATAAAAGGGACAATTGAACAAGAAGAGATAACAGTCATAAATATTTTTGCAATGAGCCAGAGTGCTCCAAAGTACATGAGGCAAACACTGACAACACTGAAGGGAGTAGTAGACACATCTAAAATAATAGTTGGAGACTTCAATTCCCAGTCTAATCAATGTATTGAACAACTAGACAGAAGATCAATTAGAAAGCAGAGATTTTGAATAATATAATAAATGAAGTAGACTTACAGACATTTACAGAATATTACACCTCACAACAGCTGGACACACATTCTTCCTAAATGCTCATGGATCATTCTCAAGGGTCAACTATATGCTGGGTCACAAAGCAAGTTTCAATAAATTTAAAAAGTTTGAAATCATACAAATCACTTTCTCAGATCATAATGGAATGATGCTGGAAATCAATAACAGGCAGAGGGCCAGAAAATTCCAAACATATGAATGCTAAACAACATGCTCAAACAAACAGTGCATAAGGGAAGAAATTAAAAGAAAATCATTAACTATTTTGAGGAAATGAAAATGAAAACACCTAATATCAAAATGTATGAGATGCTGCACAGGCAGCGCTGAGAGGGAAAATTGTTGCCTTAAATGCCTATATTTAAAAAGAAGAAAAAGCAATAATCTAGGAATTAACTGTTCACTTGAAAGAACGAAAGAAAGAAGAGCAAACTAGTCCTAAAGTGAACAAAAGAAAGAAACAGTGAAGATCAGTGCAGAAAGAAATGAAATGAGAAAATCAACAAAACCAGAAATTGGTTCTTTGAGAAAATCAATAAAATTGATGGAACCTCAGCTAGGTTGACCAAAAAGAGAGAGGATGCAAGTAAATAAAATTAGAAATGGAATAGCAGACATAGCCAGTAACCTTAAAGAAATAAAGGAGGTAATGAGAGGATATTGTGAGCAACTATATACTAATAAGCTAGAAAACACAGATGAAATGGACAACTTCCTAGAATGGTGTGAACAATCAAAATTGACTTGAGAAGAAATAGACGACTTCTACAAACCAATTGCAAATAAAGAAATTGAATCAGTCATCAAGAAGCTCTCCAAAAAGAAAAGTCAAGGAGAAGATGATTTCACATGTGAATTCTACCAACCATTCAAGAAAAAATTAGTACCAATCCTGCTCAAACTCTTCAAAAAAAACCTGAAGATGAGGGAAAGTAATCTAAGTCATTCTAAGAAGAGAAAATCACCCTGATACCAAGGCCATACTAAGATACTACAAAAAAAGAAAATTACAGACCATTGTCTCTAATGAATATATATGTAAAATCCTCGACAAAATACTTGCAAATTCATTCCAGCAACACATTAAAAGAATTATACCTCATGACCAAGTGGGATTTGGTCCACTTATGGAAGACTGGTTCAACATAATAAAATCAATTAATGTAATACACCATATCAACAAACCAAAGCATAAATAACACATGACCATCTTGATTGATGCAGAAAAGGCATTTGACAAAATTCAACATCTTTTTTTGATGAAAACATTTCAAAGGACAGGAACAGAAATAATATCCACAACATGATAAGGAAATATATGAAAAACCCACATCTAATATCATCCTCAATGGGGAAAAGAGAAAGCTTTCCCTCTAAGATCAGGAGCAAGACAAGTATGCCCATTGTTACCACTGCTATTCAACATTGTGCTGGAATTTCTAGCCAGAGCAATTAGACAAGAAAAATTAATAAAAGGCATCCAAATTGGAAAGGACGAAATAAAACTCTCAATTTTTTGCAGTTGAAATGATACCATATGTCAAAAATCCTGGAAAATCTACATCAAAGCTAGTAAAGCCAATAAATGAGTACAAGAAAGTGGGCAGGGTTCAAGATCAGTCTCCTAAAATCAGCAGTGTTTCTATACACAAATGATGATCAATCTGAGGAGGAAATCAGGAAAAAAAATCACATTTACAATAGCAACCA
This sequence comes from Tamandua tetradactyla, assembly GCF_023851605.1. Taxonomy (NCBI): domain Eukaryota; kingdom Metazoa; phylum Chordata; class Mammalia; order Pilosa; family Myrmecophagidae; genus Tamandua; species Tamandua tetradactyla. Next base: position 118,371,592 of record NC_135353.1, read on the forward strand.
AAAGAATAAAATATTTAGGAATAAATTTAGCTAAGGACACAAAAGACCTTTACAGAGAAAACTACAAGAAATTGCTAAAAGGAATCATGGAAGACTTAAATAAATGGATGGGCATACCAAGTTCATGGATTGGAAAACTAAATAGACTTAAGATGTCAATTCTTCTCAAATTCATTTACAGATTCAACAAAATCCCAATTAAAATCCCAAAAACTTACTTTGGAGAAAAAGAAAAACCAATAACCAGATTTATTTGGAAGGGTAGGGTGCCCGAAATAGCTTAAAATGTCTTGAGAAAGAAAAATTAAGTGGGAGGTCTCACACTACCTGACATTCACCAATTTTATGAAGCTACAGTGGTCAAAACAGCATGGTACTGCAGAAAGATAGACATAATGAGCAACAGAATCGAATTCAGTGTTCAGAAATAGACCACCTCATCTATAGACAATTGATTTTTGATAAGGCATTCAAGGAACTCATATGGGACAGAGCAGTCTCTTTATTAATGGTGTTTGGAGAACTGGATATCCACATACAGAAGAATGAAAGAGTATCCCTATCTCGTGCAATATACAACAATTAACTCAAAATAGATCAAAGATCTAGACTTTAGAGCTAACGCCATCAAACTTTTAGAAGAAAATGTGGAGAAATATCTTATAAATCATGTAATAGGAGGCAGTTTCCTAGATCTTATACCAACAGCATGAGCATTGGAAAAAGAAAGAGATAAATGGGATCTCCTTAAAATTAAGCACTTTTGTACATCAAAGAACTTTGTCAGGAAAGTAAAAAGGCAGCTTACGCAATGGGAGACAATATTTGGAAACCATAAATCAGATAAGGATTTAGTATCCAGAATACATAAAGAGATTCTTCAACTCAAAAACAAGCAGACAAACAACTCAATTAAAAAATGGGCAAAAGACATGAACAGACACTTCTCAGAAGAGTAAATACAAATGGCTAAAAAGCACATGAAAATATGCTCAACCTCACTGTCGATTAGGGAAAATCCAAATCAAAACCACAATGAGATACCATATGACAACCACTAGAGTGGCTGTTATTAAAAAAAAAAAAAAAAGAGACAAGTCTTGTAAAGGATTGTTCTAGTTTGCAAGCTGCTGGAATGCAGTACACCAGAAATGGAATGGCTTTTAAAGAGGGGAATTTAATAAGTTGCTAGTTTACAGTTCTAAGGCCAAGAAAATGTCCCAGTTACAACAAGTCTATAGAAATGTCCAATCTAAGGTATCCAGGGAAAGATACCTTGGTTCAAGAAAGCTGATGAAGTTCAAGGTTTCTCTCTCAAGTGAGAAGGCACATGGAGAACACAGTCAGAGTTTCTCTCTCATCTGGAAAGGCACATGGTGAACACAGTCAGGGTTCCTCTCTCATCTGGAAGGGCACATGGCGAACATGGCATCATCTGCTAGCTTCTCCTGGCTTCCTGTTTCATGAAACTCCCCGGGAGGCGTTTTCCTTCTTCAGCTCCAAAGGTCGCTGGCTGGTGGACTCTGCTTCTCATGGCTATGTCATTCTGCTCTGCTCTCTCTGAATCTCCTCGCTCTCCTAAATGTTTCCTCTTCTATAGCACTCCAGAAACTTATCAAAACCCACTTAATAAGTGGGTGGGTGGAGACATGTCATCACCTAATCCAGCTTAACAACACTTTTGATTAAATCACATCTCCAGGGAGATGATCTGATTACAGTTTCAAACATACTGTATTGAATAAGGATTATTCTGCCTTTATGAAATGGGATTTAGATTGAAACATGGCTTTTCTAGGGGACATACATCCTCTCAAACCAGCACGAGGATATACAGAAAGAGGCACACATATCCCTGTTGGTGGGAATGTAAAATGGTACAACTGCTGTGTAAGGCAGTTTGGTGGTACCTCAGGAAGTTAAGTATAGAATTGCCATATGACCCAGTAATCCCATTACTATGGAAATATTCAGAAGAACTGAAGGCAAGGAAACAAAAGGACATTTGCACAGTGATGTTCACAGCAGCATTAATTAAGATTTCTAATCGTTGGAAAAAGCCCAACTATCCATTAACAGACAAGTGGCTAAACAAAGTGTGGTGTATACATATGATGTAATATTATGCAGCGGTAATAAAGAATAAAGTCATGAAGCATGTAATAACATGGATGAACCTTGAGGGCATTATGTTGAGAGAAATTAAATAAAAAGAAAAAGGCGAGTGCATATGTAGAATGGTATGATTTCTAAATGTTGTGTTAATTTCTTTTTTTTTTCTTTCCGTTAATAAAAAAATAAAAAAAAAAGAAAAAGGCAAATACATATGGTCTCACTAATATGATATAACATTAATTAGTGAACTTTGAGATTTGAAGTTAAGAACACAGGTTAGCAGGAGATAGAAGTAGGGTAGAGATAGGGCATTTGGTAATGAAGGAATACAGATTGTACAACAGGACTGATATTCAAGAATGGATATCAAAATACTACCTGGTTGTAGCACAATAATATAACTGAATGAAGCTGAATGTGAGTGTGATTGAAGGAGAAGGGCAGGGACATGTATGAAACCAGAAGGAAAGATAGAGGATAAAGCCTGAGACACTATAATTTAGGAATGTCTAGATTGGACAATGATGGTGATTAAACGTACAAATTAAAAAATAACATTTTTGCATGAGGGAGAACAAATGAATGTCAACACTGCAAGGTGTTGAAAATGAATGATATACTGGAACAAGGACAATCAATGCATGCTAGGGTCTATAGTTAACAGTAACATTGTAATATGCTTCCACTGAATGTAACAAAGGCATTATGTCAAAGCTAATGTCAACAGGTGGGGACCATGGGGGAGGTGTATGGAATCTTTGTGGAAGAAAAGGAAATGTCTTAATATAGATTATTGTGGCAAAGGCATGTCTATTTACTTAGGCAGGATTGTATTATGTGTGAATAAAACTGTTTAAAAATGAACAGAGAGAAACAAATGCTAGAGACTATGTGGAGAAAGAGATGTACCTATTCACTATCAGTAGGGATAGTGCAGTTGGGAAGTGCAGTCGAGAGGTGCAGCCCCTTGGAGGGCAGTGTGGTGGTTCCACAGGAGGCTAGACGTGGGGTTGCCATATGATCCTGTAACCCAGTTGCTCACTATATACCTAGTAGAACTGAGTGTAGGAACCTGAATGGACATTTGCACATTGGTGTTTATGGAGGCAGTGTTCACAATTCACAATGGGTGGAGTTGGCCTAAGGGTACAACTGTGGAATGAAGGGGGGAACTGTGGTGTATACATACAATGGACTACTGAGCAGCCACAAAAAAGAATGAATTAGTAAGGCATGCGACTAGGTGACCAAACATTAAGCACTGTATGTTGAATGAAATGTCAGAAACAAAAAGACAAATATTATAATACCTCATTCATATGGACTAACTATAATGAAAAAAACTCCGTGAACTGAAGTTGGGATCACGGGTTATCATAGTGTAGTCTAGTGTAAAGGGTCCTAGATTGTAAGCTCAAACAGGAGTCAGATATTCTGGAGTTGTAATTGTTATTTCTAAATTCTGAGATACTGAGCTGTTTGTACATAACCTGGTCATTCCCAGAAACTTTGGGTGTTTATGTGACACATGAGACTCAGAATTAGAGCTCTGAAGTTATGAAAGTCAGCAGTACCCCATACTGGAACTGTTTAAAAGGTTGAAAAAGTGATCAGATTTCAACTAGATATATGAATGGAGCTTATCTGGGTAGGACTAAGGAAAATCAGAATACAGTGTAAAGGATGATATTGTCCGTATTTTCAAATTTCAACTTCTGTGTGAGACCAAAGGGAGAGTTGTTTAGTTGGTACAAAATTTAGATTTTGGGTAGCGTATTACCTAATTTAACTTGTATGGTCAGGTACTTGAATACCATAAGTACATGGAATCTTGAATAGGGTATAAGATCTTGTTGGCTTTTCCAGGTTAGTGTGATGCCTTGATATATCCCAGAGTAAATTAGGCAGTGAATAAATAAGTATTTGCAAAGTCCTCTTGAGGGACTGGGGAGAAAGGAGAAAATATTCAACTTTCCCATGTGGAGAATTTTTCAAATTCTTGGAAGCAGTGGGGACAACCAAATCAACAGGCTAAGCCTTCAATCTTGAAGTTTGCCCCTATGAAAGAAACATATTCCTGCAAAGGACAGGGTAAGTCTACTTAAAATTATGCCTAAATGTCATCCTCAGGGCACCTCCTTTGTTGCTCATGTGTGGCCTCTCTCTCTCTAAGACAACTTGTCAGGTGAAGTCACTGCCCTACCCCATGATGTGGAACCTGACTCCCAGTAGTGTAAATCTCCCTGACAATGTAGGACAGAACTCCTGGGTTTCACCAGGATCCAGCATGATGGGTTTGAGAAAGTCTTCTTGACCAAAAGGGGAAAGAGAGAAATGAGACAAAGTAAAGATTTCGTGGCTGAGAGAATTCAACCAGTCACAGGTTTATCCTGGAGGTTATTCTTATGCATTATATAGATATCCCTTTTTAATTTATGGTGTATTGGAGAAGCGAAAGGGAAGTACCTGAAACTGTTGAGCCTCCATTCTTGAAGATGATTGTATTATGATATAAATTTTACAATGTGACAGTGTGATTGTGAAGACCTTGGGTCTGATGCTCCTTTTATCCAGGGTATGGACAGATGAGTAAAGAAATGGATAAAAAATAAATAAATAATAGAGGGGATAAGGGGTAAAATGAATTGGGTAGATTGAAATAATAGTGGTCAGTGAGAAGGAGGAGTAAGGGGTAGGGGATTACTGAGGGTTTTCTTTTCATTTTTTTTCTGGAGTGATGCAAATGTTCTAAAAATGATCATCGTGATGAATATACTAGTATGTGATAAAATAATGAGGCATTGGTTGTACGCCATGTATAGACTGTATGTGTAAGAAGATTTGCCAATAAAAATATTTTTTAAAGAAAGAGAAAAGCAACAAAACAAGAAGTTGGTAATCTGAGAAAAATCAATAATGTCAATGTACTCTTAGCTAGCCTATTAGAAAAAGAGAAGGGATGCAAATAAGTAAAACCTGAAATGGGAGAGAGGACATAACCACTGACTGCACAGAACTAAAAGAGGTAGTCAGAGGATACTATGAGCAACTACATGTTGTAAATTAGACAACATAGATGAACTGGACAACTTCTTAAAAAAGAAATGAGCAACCAACACTGACTTGAAAAGAATTAAGCAACCTTACCAAAACAATCACAAATAAAGAGATTGAATCACAGTCATCAGAAAAACTCCCCAGAAAGTAAAGTTCAGGACCAGATAGCTTTACATGTGATTTCTAAAAAGCATTCAACAAAGGATTAGTACTTATCTTGCTCAAGTCTTCAAAAAATTGAAGGGGGAGAGAAAGCTACCTAACTCATTCTCTGAAGCCAATATCATCCTAATACCAAAGCCAGACAAAGATACTATAAGGAAAGAAATTTCAGACCAGCCTCTTTAGTGAATATGAATCAAAAACTCTTCACCAAATTTCTTGCAAATCTAATCCAGCAGCACATTTAAAGAATTACACACCATGAGCAAGGGGTGTTTATTCTAGGTATGCAAGACTGGTTTCACACAAGAAAATCAATTAATGTAAAACACCGTACCAATAAATCAAAGTGGAAAAACCACATGATCATATTAATTGATGCAAAAAGACATTTGACAAAATTTAACATCCTTTCTTGATGAAAATACTTTAATGTATAAAAATAGAAGAGAATTGCCGCAACAGAATAAAAGGAATATATGAAAACCCCACAGCAAACATAATCCTCAATGAGGAAAGACTGAAAGAGTTCCCTGTAAGATCAGGAAGAAGACACGGATGCCCACTGTCACTACTGTTATTCAAAATTCTTCTGGATATTCCAGCCAGAGCAGTCAGACAAGAAAAATAGATCAAAGGCATCCAAATTCAAAACGAAAAAATAAAACTCTCACTGTTTGCAGATGACATACTCTATGTTGAAAATCTTGAAAAATTTTCAAGATTTAATAGATCTAATAAATGAGTACAGCAAACTGGCAGGGTACAATATCAATGCCCAAAAGTCAGCAGTGTTTCTATGCAGTAGTAACGAGCAATCTGAGGAGGAAACAGAAAAAAATCCACTTACGATAGCAACCAAAAGAATCACATATTTAGGATGGAATTTAACTAAGGACACAAAAGACCTATACAGAGAAAACTACAAAAATTGCTGAAAGAAATCATGGATGACCTAAACAAATGTTAGGGCATATTGTGTTCATGGATTGGAAGACAAAATACAATTAAGATGTCAATTTTATGCCAATTGGTTTATAGATTCAATTCAATACCAACTAAAATCCCCAAAACTTAACTTTGCAGAAATAGAAAACCCAACAACCAAATTTATTTGGAAGGGCAAGGTACTTTGAAATGCTAAATATATCTTGAGAAAGAAAAATGAAGTGGGAGGTCTCATACTACCTAACTTTAAACCATATTATGAAACTACAGTGGACAAAAACTGCATGGTATTGGCATAAAGATAGATATACTGAGCAGTGGATTGAGTTGAGTGTTTAGAAATACTCTCGCATCTATGGACGATTGATCTTTTATTTTTCACATGGGCAGGCACTGGGAATCGAACCCCGGTCCTCGGGAATGGCAGGCAAGCATTCTTCCCTGCTGAGCCACCGTGGCCCACCTGACAATTGATCTTTGATAAAGCAGTCAACCAATCTTAACGGGACAGAGCAGCCTCTTCAATAAATGGTGTTGGGAGAACTGGGTATCCAAATGCAAAAGAATGAAAGAAGACCCCTGTCTCGCACTTTACACAAAAATTAACCCAAATTGGATCAAAGACCTAAACATTATAGCTAAGAACATAAAACTTTTAGAAGAAAATGTAGGGAAATATCGTATAAATCTTGTAATAGGATGTGGTTTACTAGATCTTGTGCCCAAAGCGCAAGCAATTCAAAAAGAAACAGATAAATGGAATCTCCTCAAAATTAAACTCTTTCGAACATCAGAGTACTTTGTCAAGGGAGTAAAAAGGCAGATTACGCAATGGGAGACAATATTTGGAAACCACATATCACATAAGCCTTTAGTATGCAGAATATGTAAAGAGATTCTTCAACTCAGAAACAGAAAGAGAAACAATCCAATTAAAAGATGGACAAATGACATGAACAGACACTTTTCAGAAGAGAAATTACAAATGGCTATAAGGCATATGAAAAGATGCTCAACTTCACTGGCCATCAAGGAAATGCAATCAAAACCACAATGAGATATCATCTCACACCCACTAGAAGGGTCATTATCATAAAAACAGAAAATGTCAATTCCTGGAGAGGATGTAGAGAAAGAGGCACACTTATTAATAGTTTAGGTGAATGTAGAATGGTGCAGCCACTCTAGAAGGCAGTTTGTTGGTTCCTCAGGTTGCAAAGTATAGAATTGACATATGATCCAGCAATACCATTACTAGGTGTATATTCAGAGGATCTGAAGGTAAGGACACAAACGGACACTTTCACACTGGTGTTTATAGCAGCATTATTTATGATTCCTAAGAGATGGAAACACCCCAAATGTCCATAACAAATGAGTGGCTAAACAAGGAGTGATATATACATATGATGTAATATCATGCAACTGTAAAACAGAATAAAGTCATGAAGCACGTAACAAGGTGGATCACCCTTGGGGGTATTACGTTACGTGAAATTAGCTAGGAACAAAAGGACAAATACTGTATGGTCTCACTAATATGAACTAACATTAGTGAATGAATGGTGGGACTTAAAGATAAGAGCACAGATTTTCAGAAGATAGAAAGAGGGTAGAGACTGGGCATTTGGTGCTGAAGGAATGCAGAACATGTAACAGGAGTGATTGCCAAGGTTCAGAAATGGATAGCACAATACTATCTAATGATAGGAAAATAATATAAGTACATTGAATGAAGTGGGATGTGAGTATGGATGAGGGAGAAGGCCTCGGGGCATGTAGGACACCGGAAGGAACGATAGAGGATAACGACTGATATAGTATAATTTAGGAATTGGTAGGGAAGCAGAGTGGTGCAGCCACTCTGGAGGGCAGTGTGGTGGTTCCACAGGAGGCTAGGGGTGGGGTTGACATATGATCCTGCAACCCCATTTTTAGGAATATACTTGGAGGAACTGAGAGTGGGGACATGAATGAGCATTTGCACACTGGTGTTTATGGTGGCAGTGTTCATACTTTGCAATGGATGGAGGTGGCCTAAATGTACATTGACTGAGGATGGAAGGGAAACTATGATGTAAACATAGAACGGACTACTGAGGGGCTGCAAGATGTAATAAAGTTGTGAGGCATGTAACTACGTGAAAGAAACTTGAGGACAGTATGTTGAGTGAAATGTCAGAAACAAAAAGTCAAACATTATCATGTTTCACTCATATAGACAAACTATAATATACAAACTGGGAGAATTGAAGTCGAGAGCATGGGTTATCAGGTTGGGGCCTACTGTAAAGGTTCCTAGACTGTTACCTCTTAAGAACAGTCACATCTATTCCAGAGTTGCAACTGTTATTCCTAAAATCTGAGATGCTGAGCGTGTTCATTCCCTGAAACTTTGAGTATTTGTGTGATATCTGAGACGCAGAATTATAGTTCTGAAGCTATGAAAGCCAGCATTACCCTATAGAACAACTGTTTAAAAAGTTGAAAAAGTGATCCGATTTCAACTGGAGATATGAACAAAGCTAATTTGGAAAAGACTAAGATGAAATAGAATGCAGGGTAAAGGATGATATGGTCTGTATTTTAAAAGTTCAGCTTATATGTGAGACAAAAGGAAGAGATGTTTATTTGGTGAAAAATTTATACTTTTGGTGATGTATTATCTAATTTATTTGTAAGGTCAGTTCATTTGGACATCATAATTACTTGGAATCTTGAATAGGGCATGAGATCTTTCCGGTTTGTACAGGTTAGTGTGATGCCCTGATATATACCAGAGTAATTTAGGCAGTGAATAAAGAAGTATTTGCAAAGTCCCCTTGAGGGACTGGCAAGAAAGGAGGAAATACTAAACTTCTCCATCAGGGGAATTCCTGATATTCTCGCAAGAATGTGGACCCCCCCCCCCCAATTTAATAGGCTGAGCCCTTGATCTTGGAACTACTCCTATGAAATTTATTCCTACAAAGGGGAAGCCAATAACTTAGTACCTCTTCCATTCTACATATGCTTTGTAGTCATACTTCAGCCACGTTGAGTGCTGGACAGTAAGCAGTTCTGGTACATTGAAGAAATCATGCATAAATGACTTTTAGGAAAAGTGGTTTCTTGGAGATGGTATCCTGGACATACAGTGATGGAACGTGGGGAAGGTATTAAAGCAATTTCAAAGGGTGAAGCAGTAATGCTGGTGAATTATCAGGCAACAGAAGATGTGTGTACTCTTTTGACGTGCTTACAGAACAAAACACTGGTTGTTGCTCAAATGATCTGGTTGATGGATCATATTTTTAAATAGCAAACTTTGGGATTATTTCTCTAATTCATGGAGACTTCTTTATAAAACAGAGGAGATCCCTTCTTTCTTTCCTTTTTCTTTTTTTTTAAAAAATACCTAGAAAAGAATTACAGAAGCAGAGATCAAAAATTGATTTTTTTTCCAGAAGGGGGCTTCCTGAGGAAGAGGCAAGAAACAAGTCATGCATTTGCAAAGAAAATAACTTGCCATTTCTTACATTCATTCTGCCAAGGATTGGAGTAACAAAAATTATTTTGAGTGTTCTTGTAGCACGACAGGAAAATGGAATTCAAGCAGGAAGAGATACAAAAGAATCAGTAAGTCCTCCAGTGGGTTATAGATTCAATCATAGCTTATCTCAAAGCTGAACCCATAGATATGAAAGCATGGATCCTTGGATACAGGAAACCAACAGTCACACATATACATTACAGGATCTTTCCAATTAAAGATGTACCCCCTGGAGACTGATGGTGGCCTTGCTGATTGGCTCTATCAAAGTTTTATTGAAAAAGAGGAACTCATCACATTTTCATAAAGCAGGAGTTTTTCCATGTGTCAAGGGGCATAAGGAAGCTGTTTCCAGGGAGATTGCCCTCAGCAATATGTGGATATTACTTATACAATCTTCTGTACTTTTGTAAGGCTACATATGGTAGGCATCATTCAGTATTTTGACCATTGCCTGTTGTAGGAATTGACTTGGATTTGCCAAGGCCACCATAGTGGTTCTAACTCTTATAAATGCATTATTTACATGTGCAAATCCAAATACAGAAAAAACAAAGAAGCATTAATGTTTTGCCCCCTTTGTGATATTTTAAAACTCCATGAAAATGAGGATCAGTAATATAATGAACTGCTATTATAGTTTAAGATCTTTTATGTTTTAAAAAGATACACTGTACCACACATTTAAGCAAATAACACATTTGGAGAATTGGCGATCATAAAATCATCTTAGAAGACTTGAGAGAAATTCTCTTGCTACCAGATGTACGGATAATTTAGTTCATGTTCAGAAAGTTCTATTTGTTCTATAGTAGTCTGAATACAGTTGTGCTCTAGAGGGCACTCATTTCTACCAGCTCATGCTCTGTTACTAGTACCTTTGAAAGGAGCTGGTTGGGAACTGGTTCCCTGTCATTTGCAGTAACAAACTCCAGTCTTTACCAAATAAGCGAGGTACAATGTCAGACATTCTCTGTGGGGCGGCAGGGGTGGGGTTGGGGAGCAGTGTCCATCAAACACATTCCAGTGCTGGAATGTGTTCTTTAAAAATCCCATCCAGGCTAGCTTAGTCCAACACTCTGTTTACATGTGCTGGTGCTTTCCCTTATATGACGGGGGACCACTTGACTTTTCTTTTTGTATGAGAGACATATCATAGATTGATCATTGTCTTTTACAAAGTTCATTTTATAAGATGCAAATATAGTGAAAGATTTGTAATATAGCACAAAAATAAATGTAAGAATAATCAGGAGTGCGATTCCTGAGAGGCTGTTTGTCTCTTCATGTTTATTTGTGTGCTGATGCTCCCAGCATCTTCTGCACTAGGCACCCCACCCTTGCTGATGGGTTGTCTCTATCTATAGCTTAGGGAATTTTTTTCTATTTTGACATACTAGCACTAAATGCATTTGGGGATGTTTAAAACAAATTAGCGTATGACATCCAAATGATTAAGGAGAAATAGGTTAGTTTATGAGAAAACTAAGAGCTAGAGCTGGATAATGGCTTAAAATTGTGATAAAATGTCACAAAGTACCCTCCAGTGCCTGTGGCAATAGTGCTCTGTTCCATTATCATATCCAAGAGCTGCCTATCTCAGGACATGTGCCTATCTCGGGTGGGCCACCATAAAAGGTTTCCCAAGCATTTCCGATTGCTTTTGAAGAAGATGAAGTCAAGTTTCTATTTCTAGAAAATATGCTGTTTTTCCGATTTGTCATTATGTTGACGTGATTTAGCTATGGGAGAACCAAAGTGTTATCAAGAAGTAGTGGCATTCGGGTGCACGGGTGGTTCGGTGGTAGAACGCTCACCTTCCATGTGTGAGATCCGGGTTCGATTCCAGGACCATGCACCTCCCCCCACCAAAATAAAAACCAAAAAACCAATGGCATTACATCAGTCAATAACCCATACTTCCAGCGTTGAGAGAGAATATAATTTTTGGTTTGATACTGTAAGGTCCTAGTAAATCGGTGGTTGTTTTCTGTAATTTGAGTATTGTAGATTCCCCTGTTGTCTCTAATCACACAAATAACAATTTTGAGAAGTAGGTTATAAAATAAAAAAAAAAAAGAAAAATATTTTCCGTGATCATATACATAAAAAACCTGACAAGGGGTGAATTTTCTCCTGATTATGTGGGAAAGATAAATAAACACCAAATAAAAGCCCACAGTAGCTTCATCTTTTAAGATAACTGTGCCTGTGTGAAAGACAATGATTTGTTAACCGAAATACCCCACTGACTAGTACACTATTACCTATAAAAATGCAGAATATGTTAATGGGCTTGATTTGGTAATGTTTGTTGTAAGATGCGGTTTTATTTAAATGTAAAGATGTCATTATGTGCTTACCTACAGTGACAGTGTATAAGTGAAACCAATTTCAATTCAGAAGTGTGGATGATGCTTCTGGTTAGGGCCAAGCAAACAGTTGTCAGTTACCAAGATACATTGAAATTGTTAATTTGAGGCATTAGTCAGACTTCTGGGGAACACGTTGTTCACTGTCAAGTTTGGCATGCACAGTCCAAGCAAACAACCCTTTTACATTGCTGAGTAAGCCATGGGGTGGAGTATCCATTTCTCCCATCAAAAATATGAGCACACATACATAATACACATATGTTAAGGGCCACTTTACCATCACTGTGCCCCAAAGGAACATGATATTGGTAAATATACTATATGCATAACCAAACTATCATGTAAGATTCTTTACTTTTCAAGTGCAGTAGCATTTCAACAATCTCTAGAGTGACAAATACTAATAGATGTGTGAGTCAGTTTGAAAAGCAAATCTGTGAGCTGTAAACAGATGTGAATTTGATATACCCTGTTCCTCTTCGGTTCTCTTTCAACCTGTTCTCTCACTTTTATGTGCAAAATAATGTTCATTTGAGAACATTGATAGTGCTTTCCTTATCAGTAACTGGAGTTCTCCTGCTTGCACTAAGGAATATAAAGAGAAAATTAGTGTTCCTATATGGCAATCTGGGGAAGCAGCAATATGCCTTTGCACAGAACTGAATAAAAATTCTCAATTCATAAGAAAATGGTGATTTTTTTGGAGGCATAACATCATCAAGATTGTGGTTAAGATGTGCAGTTGATTATTCCCCCTTAGAAAAGGAAAAAAGGGCGTCATCAATTTTCTAGAAACTCTGTAAGACAAATAAGACTAGAGAACAACTCAAGGAATGTTGCATAGGAAAAAAAAAAGGTAGGAGAGTGATGGAATAAATTTACCAGTCTGGGTCTGTCCCCCACACTTGGAACAATATGGGAGTCTGTGTAAATTACAATGGGGAATCAGTGGTCTGTAAGCATTCAGAAGCAGGTTCCTGAGGTCTCATCTACCCACAGAGGTGGACTGACAGTCCTTAAGCATTCCAAGTACCAGTCTTGGGGGCTCTGATTACTGGCTGTCCTTGTACATTAACCCCAAATTACTGGCTCAGTGGAAGACAGAATCAGGGAACAGGTCTTGGTCCTCTAACCCATAACTTCCTGAAAGGTAGAAAAGCTGCACAGAAAGAGTGAACTGAGCCACAAAACTGCAGAGCAGACCCTGTGATGAAAGCTGGAGTGCAAAAGTAGAATATAGTGCAGGAATGCAGCAGAGCTAAATACAGCTGGAAAATGAAGGGGAGAGAAATACTATATAAAAAACAAACAGGACAGCCCAAGTTCCAGGGAGAAAGAGCTGGGAAGAGGAGTAGCTTTCTTAGAAGGAAAAGAGTCACACATACTGAAGAAGTCTTTGATAGCTGGATAGATACAGAAAATCCTCAATATAATCCTTTAAGTGAAAAATGTGTAGTATAGACTTCGGTAGCTAAAAAAATCTGTTTGGTATTAGCTCTTCATTCAAGCAGCCTTGAAGTTGTTTTCAGCATAAAGAGCCCCTGTTGAAATAGTTTGCTGTTCATCTAACCTGAACAAGAAAAAACTTACTTTCTGTTCCCAGAAACATCCCCTTACTCTGCTGGCAGGAATGAAACATCATAGGAACTAATATCAGCACTTTCCTCCCTTTTGAATGACAAAAGTCAAAGGTCTGAATGGTCAACAAAGAAAGAAGGGCCTACCAGATAACAGGATATGCTGACCAGACAAAATGAAACAAATGACTATTGCTCAATTCTAATAAATCCTGTGACTTTTCTTAGTTGTTATTTTTTTTCTGCTTTCTTCTGGCCCTTTGCCAGTTTTGTCTGTTTGTGTTATAAAAGCCCAAACCACCAGTGTCAGTTTGAAGCTGTTGTGTTCCCCAGAAAAGTCATGTTCTTTAATCCTCATTCAATATTGCAGGGTGGGGCCTTTTAATTGTTTCCATGGAGATGTGACCCACCCAATTGTGGGTGGTAACTTTTGATTAGTTGGTTTCCACGGAGGTGTGTCTTCACCCATTCAAGGTGGGGTTGTTCCCTGGAGCCCTTTAAGAGGGAACCATCTTCGAAAAAGCCTTAGTGTTGACAGAGCCCACACAGTCCAAGACCTTTGGAGATGCAGAAGGAAAATGCCCCTGGGGAAGGCTGATGAAAGGAGAAGAGAAAGCTAGCAGACATTGCCATAGTCCTTTCCAGCTGACAGAGGTGTTCTGGACCATTGGCCTTTCTTGAATCAAGGTATCTTTCTTTGGATGGCTTAGTTTGGACATTTTTATGGCCTTAGAACTGTAAACTGCGCAACTTAATGAATTCCCCTTTTTAAAAGCCATACTGTTTCTTGTATATTGCATAATGGCAACTTAAGCAAACTAAAACAGATTTTGGTACCAGAGAAGTAGGGATGGTACCAGACAAGTGGGGTGCAAACATGTTGGAACAGCTTTTTAAACAGATAAAGGTAAGATTCTGCAAGTTGTGAGGCGCTTGATAAAAATGTCTAGAATGCTTTGAAGGGATTGTTGGTAGGAATATGGACTCTAAAAAATACTTCTGATAAGGACTTAGACTGAAAGGATGCATGTGTTATTGCAAACTGGAAGGAAAGTGACTCTTGTTTTAAAATGGCAGATAATCTATCAAAATTGACTACTGGTTTTGGATGGAAGGCAGATTTTAAAAGTCACAAACTTGGATATTTCGCAGAAAAGATTTCCAACTTAAATGTGGAAAGCGTGGCCTGGTTTCTTCTTGCAGCTTACAGTGAGATGTGACAGGATCTAGAGATAAGCTGAGAACTGAACTCCTGGATACAAAGAAACCAGAAACTGATGGTCTGGGAAATTCTGGGCTTCCAGAAAGGGAGACCCCAGAGAATAGTGACCCACATGAGGATTTAAGCAAACATGGAACGAGTCAGCCATTTCAGAAAAAGCCTAGATTGGAGATGGAGTTATCCAGGAAGGACGTGTGGAAAGTCCTAGTATCTGATGGTTATAATCCCTGCATGCTACACAGAAAA
Organism: Tamandua tetradactyla; assembly: GCF_023851605.1. NCBI lineage: Eukaryota > Metazoa > Chordata > Mammalia > Pilosa > Myrmecophagidae > Tamandua > Tamandua tetradactyla. The sequence goes on from NC_135353.1 coordinate 118,386,826, forward strand.
ACATCAGAGTGTTGTGGGATCTGTATAAATGAAACCACTGCCAGTCTGGAGTAAAAGGGGCAGGAAAGGGACAAATTGAAGGAAAAATAACTTCAGAGGCAGAACCGCGGAAGCTAAGGTCTAAAACCAAGAGACCTCAGGCCAGGAGAGTGGACCCAACCAAGCACTTGGAGAAGGTGAGTTTGTCCCAAAGGCAGAGGGAGGGCCTTCCACCTCAATGTTCTCGAAGAGTTGTACTGCCGCAGGCCTTGGAGAAGGTGGAGCACCTTCCCCGGCAGTTAGGAAGAACCCTTCATATTGTTCTCAGGGGCCTGAGCATGTGCCCTGGATATTGCAGAGAGCCCAGGGGCTGCCCTGGTGCTTGGAGAAGGTGGAGCCAAGAAAGAGATGGTCTCCCCAATGTCCCCCAAAGTTCCATTTTGAGAGAGCCTGGCTGCTGCATAGAGCCCTTGGAAAGGGTGGGACTGTCATTTTCTAAAGTCCCTAGGATAAATGACTTTCAGGCTTTGAAATATAATAGAGTTTGCCCTGCAGGTTTTCAGAACTGTTTGGGTCCTGTGACCCCTGCGTCCCTTCAAATTTCTCCCTATGGAAAATGAAAACATGTATCCTGTCACTGTCCCTCCTTTGTATATTGGCAGCAGAAAACTTGTTCTGAGTTGTACATGTCCAGAATCAGAAGCGAATTTTGCCTTGGGACAGACCACGCCTGTAGCTGACTTTGATGAAATTTTGTACCGTTTATGATTTTCTATTGTATTTCTGTTGTTACTGAAATGGTTCATGTTTTGTGATACTATGATGGAATGAATGTATTTTGCATTTGGAAAGACCATGTCTTTTCACGGTCCAGAGTGTGGGATGTGCTGGTTTTAACCTATTGTGTACCCCCAGAAAAGCCATGTTCTTTAATCATCATTTAGTATTGCTGGGTGGGATATTTTTATTGTTTCCATGGAGATGTGACCCACCCAACTGTGGGTGGTAACTTTTGATTAGCTGGTTTCCATGGAGATGTGTCTCTACCCATTCAAGATGGTGTGGCTTACTAGAGTCCTTTAAAAGGAAACCATTTGGGATGGTGTGATGGTGGCTCAGTGGCAGAAGTTTTGCCTGCCATGCCAGAGACCTGAGTTCGATTCCTGGTGTCTGTCCATGTAAAAAAAAAAAAAAAAGAACCATTTTGGAAAAAGCTTTAGTGCTGATAGAGCCCACACAGCCAGAAACTTTTGGGGATGCAGAAGGAAAACACTCTGCAGAAGGCTTATGAAATGAGAAGACAAAGTCACCAGATGCCACCATATGCCTTCCCAGATGACAGAGGTGTTCTGGACCCATTGACCTTTCTGGAATCAAGGTCTCTTTCCTTGGATGCCTTAGTTTGGACACTTTCATGGCCTTCGTGCTGTAAACTTGCAACTTAATAAATTCCCCCTTTTAAAATCCATTCTGTCTCTGGTATACTGCATTCTGGCAGCTTGAGCAAGCTAAAGCACCACCTTTGTACTCAGAACTTGTCTTGGAAAGACTTTTTTCCTCTAGTTCCTTGATGATACATCTTCAATAAACTCATCTTCTCACCAAGGCAAAGAAAGTTGTTTCTCTGTTTGATTAGGGATCAAGTGTGGATGACTTTATAGACCCATGTTTCCTGAGGGTTACAATTTGGTAACTGTGACAGGACCCCTGGCTGCTTGCTTTTAGTGCAGCCCTGATCCATGTCTCATCAGCCAAACTGCTCTCCTGGACCCTTTGGCTCCTGACTTACAGCTACCTGGGAATTTTTTCTGGAGGACGAGAACTGGAGGTCCAAGTGGAGGTGCCTGCCATGGATGGACACCAGGCGTGTCTGGGTAAAGGTGACTTTGCAATCAGGACTTTCCCTGTGCTGTGTAAGTGTGTGATCTTTTTTGTCTGTCATGTTTACTTTGATTCCTCTTGTTTCAATTAGCTTATTGTGTAAAAAGGTGATTGAGTTAATCCAGAGGTCATGCATGCAGACTTGGTGGGTTTAAGCCCCAGTATCCATGAACCCAGATTTGTGAGTCTCCTTTTGATATTGCATAAGTTGATTCAGAGGTCAAGCATGCAGACTTGGTGACTTTGAGCCCCACTATCCATGACCCCAGTTTGTGGTTCTTCTTTTGATTTTTCACAATTGTGCAATTTGCAGTTATGTGAGGAATCAGTTCTGTTTAAGGAGTTCCTACTCTGATGTTCTATCTTTGTGACTTTTGTTGCTATTGTCCAGCCATGGGAAACACTCAGTGTCCCAGCTACATCTTCTTTGTGAACTATTCATAATGATTGGTCTAAATTTGGAGAATGTAATTTAAAGAAGAAATTGTTTTAGTACAGTATCGCATCTCTGTGTAGCCACAATATAAATTAAGTAGAGGGGTGCAGTGACCAGAGAATGGGATTCCTGACCTCAAAATAATTATCCAATTAAAATTTTATTGCAAGAAAAACAAGAGGTTAGAGGAAATGTCCCATACTCAACCATTTGTGGGGCTGTGTAAAGATAAAGACATGGTAAAAAGAGTTAATTTACTGTACCTTGAGGATTCAGAATGAGCCGTGTGGGAGGAGCTTGCTGCAACAGAAAGGGAAACTATAGAAGAGGCCTTAAAACATCATGAAGTATTTCAAAAGAAGCCACTAGATGAGGTCCAAGGGGAAAAGTGATGGATATTAAAAACTTCACATGAAATCCTCACTTGTGAGAAGGACCCATTAAATGACTTGCTTTCCTCCCCATTCCCTTCATCTCTGCCACCTATTGGTGCAGGGACAGTACCATACTCACTGTCTGTGACATCTGAGGGGAGATTGATACCTCTCAATGCATGTCTGGCAGCAGTGCCATTCCCATCCCTTCTGCTGCCTGTGAGTCTGGCTGAGCTCCCTAGCACTCCTCCAACACCCCCATATGATCGTATTGGAGGAATGACTTCCTACTCTCATACCTGCAGTGGTATGCAATTTGGACAAGCTGCGACTGCTTCTGGGGCAGGGCAGTTTCCAGTGCAACAGGTCCCTCTAGAAGTTGATGAGGAAGGCACACTTGAAGAACTATGTTGGTCCATATGCCATTTTCAACATCTGATGTGTTAAACTGGAGAAACAGCATACCTAGTTACAAGTGCTGAACCAAACCAAATGAAAAGACTGTGCCCATTTTTGCCTCACACACCCCAAATTGGGCTGATATTCAGTCAGTGATGATGTGTTAGTAACCTTGGAGGAAAGCCAAATTGTGCTAAATAAAGGGAGGCAAGAAGGAGATCACTTATGAGAGGCATCTCCCCAGGACTCTGTTTACACAACTGCCCCAAGTGCTTTAAGTCCCTGAGGTAGATTCCCGCTGGGATCCTAATGTCCCTGGGGAGCGAGCTCACTTAGAGCACCATAAAACATGCATTCTGGCTACCCTTAAGAATGGCGCACCAAAACAAAAATCTCTGAACAAAATATGAGAGGTGCAGCAGGAGCTTCATAAGAATCCCTCTGCTTTCTTAAAAAGAATCTTTGAAGGATACTGCACTACTGCAATATAGATCTGCAGAGTCTAAGAATGATTAACATGACTTTTACTATTCAAAGTGTTCTGGACATTTGGCATAGATTGCAGAAGCTAGTGGACAGGCTTGGACTGCCCATGGCAATACACAAAAATGTTGCTTTCATGGTATTCAACAATAGAGAACAAGCTCAGTAAAAACAGCAGATGAAATAACAGGCTGCCCTTCTAGCAGCCGTTCTAAGTAGGAACCAGGCCCACAGAGGGCACAGCAGAGAGAATAGGAACGAGGAACCTAGGAAAGATCAGTGTGTGCTTGCTGCAGGGAGAAAAGGCATTGGAATAAAAACTCACCCAATCTGACAAATAAGAACAAAGAGAATAAGGCAATGACATTAATAGTCCACGGATCTGGACAAGAAGACTGATTAGGGGTGCCCGAGGGCATTGGCAACATGTTTTTCTGCTATACCAATTTTCTACCAAGAGCCTCGGGTAGAGTTAAGCGTGGGAAGCAAATTAGTTGACTTTCTTACTGATACAGGAACAACTTATTCTGTGAAAACAGCAACTGGCGGCTGAGACAAATGAGCAAATTTTGATAAAATAGAAAGCCAAAATATACCTAAGGTGCTTCTACAGCCTTTGGATTGTAAAATTGGGAAAAATTATTGCAGCATCAATTTCTGTATGTGCCTAAATGGCCTAGACCCTTGCTGGGAAGAGATTTGCTAACTGAATTAAATGCTCAAGCTGTGTTTTCAAAGGAAAACAAAAATCTGAGTGCCTCCCAACAAAGGACTGCATCTGCATGCTGCCCTTTTACAAGCTATAGAACCTGAACAAGAACGGGTACCGGCTAACATACCAGAATATGTCACCTCTGAGGTATGGTCATCTAGCATTCTGAGATGAGCTCTAACTACCTCTCCAGTAAAAATTAAGCTCAAGGCAGGAACAAATTAACCCAAGGTATATCGATATCCTTTGTCACTACAAGCGAGGAAAAGCATTAAACCAGTAACAGAAACTTGAAAAGAAAGTGGCCTCATTTGACCTTGCCAGTCTCCATATAAAATGCTGTGCTGGTTTGAGTGTTGTATACCCCAGGAGAGCCATGTCTTTTAATCCTGATTCAATATTGTAACCTGGAAAGGTTTGATTAGATTGTTCCCATGGAGATTGACCCACTCAATTGTGGGGGTGGCCTTTTGATTAAGGGGAGAGCTGATTTCACCCATTTAAGGTGGATCTTGATTAGTTTACTGGAGTCCTTTAAAAGGGAGACATTTTGGAGAAAACAGTAGCTTCAGAGTCAACAGAGACACAAATACTTGCAGATGCTTAGAGTGCCAACAGAGAGAACAGATGCCTAAACCCAGAAATTTGGAGATGCACAGACCAGCGGATGTCATCATGTGCCTTCTCATGAGATGCTAAACAAGCCAGAACCCATAGTTATGTCATGGAGGAGCTAAGTGAAGGCCCACAGGTGCTCACAGAGGAAACCACTGGCATCAGAACCTGGAAGCAATGGAACCAGGAACAAAGACCAGCAGATGCCAGCCACATGCTTTACCACGTGACGGACACTGGCCTTTCTTGAGTCAAAGTATGTTTCTCTGGGTGCCTTAACTTGGATGTTATTGGTGGGCTTAGAAGAGTAAACCTGTAAAAAGTAAACACAATAAATTCCCTTTTTAAAAACCATTCCATTTCTGGTATATTGCATTTCTGGCAGCTTTAGCACACCAAAACCAGGCCTATACTTCCAGTCTTGGAGCCAGGCACTAACGGAAAATATAAGGTTGTCCAAGATTTAAGGGCTATAAACAAAATTGTGAAAAACTTTTATCCAGTTGTGCTTAATTCTTACACCCTATTGACAACTCTGGTAACTTCAAACGGTGCTCTGCATTAAACTTAAAGGGTGCTTTCTTTTGCATACCTGTGGCTTTTGAATCTCAAGAAAGATTTGCCTTTGAATGGGAGGACCCAGGCATTAAAATTAATGAGCAATGTAGGTGGATTGCTTTACAAGGATTTATGAATTTTCCCACACTCTTTGGAGAATTCTTAACAAAAGATTTGCATGATTTTGAAACTGTATCAATGTGTCTTTTTGCAACATGTAGATGATATTTTAATAGCCCCTGAAACTACAAAAGATTCAGTTGCAAATACTACTAAGACTCTGAACTTTCTCAATTCTAGGGGATATAAAGGGTCTCAGAAAAAAACTCAAATCACTAAGCCCTGTTTAAAGTATCTGGGATATTTGTTCTCTTAAGGTCAGACCGCCCTTCTGCCTGATAGCCACCAAGCCCTAATGAATATTTCAGTCCCTAAGACAAAGAGGAAGCTAAAGTGAATTTTAGGAATGGCCAGTTTCTGCTGCATCTACATCCCCAAGTTTGGGCTTATTGCCAGACTATTGCATGTCACTGTGCAGGGCTCAGACAAAGAAGCCTCAGAACGACTGCAGAATGGAATCAAGACTTTCATCAAATTAAAGAAAAGCTGAGCACCACTCCAACCTTGGGATGGCTGATGTGTGTAAACTTTTTGATCTGTTTGTACATGAAAGGCAGGACAAAAGGCTTGGTATTCTCATGCAAAACTTTGCAGGGTATGAACGACCTGTAGCGTATTTTTCAAAGAAACTGGACTTGTTGACACAGGGATGGCCACCTCACCTTCAGGATGCGGCTGCCACTTGTGATATTTTACAAGAAGCTACGAAATTCACCTTGGGTCTGGAGGTTACAGTACACATTCCACACAGGGTGCGCTCTCTGCTTGAGCAGAAAGGAGGTTACTGGATAACTGCCAGCAGGCAAGGAAACGATCAAGCCATAGTTTTAGATAACCCTAAAGTGTGCCTCTTGAGTTCTATGGTTTTAAATCCAGCTACACTGTTACCTGAATCTGAGGAACCTGCTTTGCATGACTGTGTTTCATAATGGAGAACGTGTTCTTTAGTCAACCAGGTTTTGGGAACACCCCTCTTAAGGAAACTGGCCTGGAAATGTTTTTGGATGGGAGCAGTTTTATGAACCATGGATACTGAAAACAGGGATATCCTATAGCAATCCTGACAAAGATGCCAGAAGCCAAACTCCTGTCACCAGGTACATCAGCCTAAAAAGCTAAACTCATTGCCCTGATCTGGGCCTTGATTATTGGATGAGGTAAGAAAATAAATATTTATGCATACTATGACTATGCCTTTTCTGTAGTGCATGCTCATGGCACGCTCTGGAAGGAAAGAGGTATTTTACTACAAACAACAAAGAAATTAAGCAGCCAGAGACCATATTAGCTCTATTAGAACCTGTACTGGTACCATTAGAAGTTGCTGTGATGCATTTTGTTTGGGGCATCAGAAATCAAACAGCTATCTAGCAAAAGGAAATCAATAGGCAGATTTAGCAGCAAAGGCAGCCACTAGGATTCTACTTGAACCCAAAAGCCCCAATAAATTAGCTCTTATTCTGAGTGCAGACCTCTTATCATTCACCTCACTTTATAAAACAAAAGCTTTAGAGCTAAAGAATGGGGATTTACTGTTAAGACAGTGAAAGGATGGTTGCATTCAAAGTAAGGCCAAATTTTGCTACCAGAAAACCTGGTAGAGCTGGTGCTGTCATAATTGCATCAGGGGACTCACTATGAAAATTAACCTTTGCACCATGGATTAGAGTGCACACTGCAACACCAAAAGTCCAAGCAACAATCCATAAAGTGGTGAGCAAATGTGTTCTATGTCATAAAAATAATCTCAAAACTTGTGGACCCCCTTTGATGGTAGGGGTGAAGACTCCTGGGTTTTCACCTGGAGAATATTAAAAAGTAGACTTTCCTGTGATGTCTCAAGCAACAAGGAACTTCTGTTATATTCTAGTGTTCGTTAACATATTTTCAGGGTGGATGGAAGCCTTCCTTCCCATGCTGAAAAAGCAACTGAACTCACAAAAGCAATGTTAAAAGAATAATACCTAGATTTAATATACCATTCACTATTCAAAGTGATAATGGTAATGCCTTTGTTTAAAAAATAACTGAAGAAGTAATGCAAGCACTTGGGTTAAATTAGAAATTATACACTGCCCAAGGGCCTTATTCAACTGGAAAAACTGAGAAAACGAATCTATTTTTTTAAAAAAAATACTTGCTAAAATATGCCAAGAAACTAACCTCACCTGGGACAGGTATTGCCTATTTGCCTCCGCAGAATCTGGGTTGCCCCTAGAAGTGGGCTAAATTCGAATCCTTTTGAAATGATCTACAGGACATTCCTCCTCAAGAATGCAACTGAGAATATGTCTATGCGGGCCTTTTATGATAAATTGCAGTGAGATAGTCATCTCCCTGGAGAGTACTAAAAAGAATTTCTAAGTTTGCTGATAATCAACTTTCTTTCCCTGCAGATATAGCCTCACACTCCTATAAGCTGGGAGACTGAGTGTTATTAAATCAAGGAAAAAATAAACATTCTGAAAGTCAGCTTGCCCCTGAGTGGGAGTGACCTGATATTATGCTGCTAATCACCCACTCTTCTTTAAAGATGAACGGTGTTAAAACTTGAATTCATCATTTGTGAGTGAAGGCAGCCCCTGAAAAGTGGGAAGTAAAAAAGACACCTCCTATTTGTGTACCCTCAGTGCTGCTTTAAAATTGCTCTTCTGTAAATTGCCTAAAACAGTATAATGATTAGGATTAAGTTGCATACTTTTGCCTTTTCTCCTATCCTACTTTGTGCAAGGTAATATTTTCCTGAAATGGACTGTAACTGTAGCAGCTAACCATCAAAAGAATAATTGTTGGGTTTATACTTTTGTGCCTACTGCTGGAAGCAGGAGTTTGCCCTGGGCCGTCTTACCTTTCTCACTGCAAGATTGGTATGACTGGTTAATCCTAATTTATCCTACGATCCCACACTTCCATACATGGTGGGACCTTCCAACACCCAGCCTGGGCCGTAATATAAGCCCTTAGGAAAGTCCTCGGTTTAATTTCACAGCAGCTCAGGAAAATTACCTCTAGTCTAAATTTCAAAAACTATTTCTGATCACCCCCCATGTATACCTCAACTCAGGATAGGAAAGGATGGCTAATAGCAGAAAGCAGGGCTCTACATGGAAATGCCCCCTTTGTGTAGAACCACGGAACACCTCTGCCTAGCTTTGCTTACTCTTGTAGGAGGTATACCCCATTCCAAGTGTGATCAAGTCATCTCCCCTTGGAAAAACATATGACCCATTCTAAAACCACTGAAGCCATGAAATCTAATTCCAGAGTTAGCCTCAGTAAGAAAGAAATTACCCGCCTATTTGCCTTCAGCTGGAGCTGGGCGGCTCTGTGGGTCTTGGCCTTATTTGCCTGATAATTGGGTAGGGAGAGGCACTATCAGATACCCCTTTTTGTCTCGGCAAAAGTCTACCTGAAGCACAGTAATGTAAAAGCCTTAAAAATCCATTAAAATTTGCAGAAGAAAGTCTTTTACTCAAGCAAGACCAAGAAAGAATTAGGTGGTGGGAATGACTTTAGTTATCTTCCTCCCAGGAGGAGCGTGCATTAGATGCCCTTTTACACATTACAGCCCTAACTAAATCACAGCTCAGTTTATGCAAAACAAGTACTGGCTCAGTCTGTTAAATAAAAGAAGTTGTTCAAATGAGAAAAGTATCCTTTAAAATAGAATGGCTTTAGATCTACTGACTGCAGCTCAAGGAAGAACCTCTCCCCTCATTGGCATTAATTGTTGCACATAAATACCGGCTGAATAGGACAATATATCTTTGATAGACAATCATACGTAAGATAATATTAATCCTGTTAAAAATTATGGAAAACTGGACTCAATTTCTGAGTGGTTATTAAATTTACCTATAAAATGAAGGATAGGTCATATTACTATGACTTTTATTTTGCTTGCCAAATCTTTGTCTTGCTGTTCCCTATATTACATCTGTGGCTTTATGCCCAGAGCATCTTCCAGATTAATATAAGAGCTTCTTTGCCCTTTGTATTAGTTAGGGTTCTCTAGAGAAACAGAATCAACCGGGAACACTCGCAAATATAAAATTCATAAAAGTGTCTCACGTGATCGCGGGAATGCAGAGGCCAGAATCCACAGGGCAGGCTGTGAAGCTGACGATTCCGATGGAGGGTCTGGATGAACTCCACAGGAGAGGCTCGCCAGCTGAGACAGCAAGAGCCTGTCTCTTCTGAATCCTCCTTAGAACGCTTCCAGGATTAGACTGAGCATCACTCCTTGCAGAAGACACTCCCCCTTGCTGACTACAAATGGAATCAGCTGTGGATGTAGCTGACATGATCATGATTTAATTCTATGAAATGTCCTCATTGCAACAGACAGGCCAGCACTTGCCCAACCAAACAGGTACCACCAGTTGGCCAAGTTGACACATGAACCTGACCATGACACACTTGCTCAGCAGAAACAAGTTACAGAAAATTGGACCTTTGCCTACTTTCCACTTATAAGAAATGCTCGCAAGATGTTGTTTCTTAAAAATAAAAAAAAAATCACATAAAAGAAGGGGAATTCAATAGCTGGATAAGTAGAAAAAATACTCAATATAATTCTTTAGTTGAAAAACATGTAGTATAGTCTTCAGCAGCTACAAATCTGTTTAGTATAATCACTTCACTCAAGCAGCCTTGGAGTTATTTTCAGCCTAAAGAGCCCTTGTTGAAATAGTTTGGTGTTGGTCTAATCTCAACAACAAGCAAATTTACTCCCTGTTTCCAGAAACCCTCCCATACTCTGCTTCCAGGAATAGAACATCATATGACCAAATATCAGCACCTTCCCCCCTTCTGAAGGACAAAATCAAAGGTCTGAGTGGTCAACAAGGAAAGAAGGGTTTACCAGATAACCTGATATGCTGACCAAACAATGAAACAAATGACTATTACTCAATTTTAATAACTCCTGTGACTTTTACTTGTTTTTTTTTTTTTTTTCTGCTTTCTTCTGGACCTTTTCTATTTCTTTGTCGTTTTGGTTGTAAAAGCCAGAACCACCATTCCCATTATGAACTGGTTTCAGAAAACTTTCTTCCTCCAGTTCTTTAATGAGGCATCTTCAATCAACTCACCTTCTTACCAAAGCCAAGAAACTTGTTTCTCTGTTTAATGGTGGAACAGGCAGGCCTGCCTATATAGGGCTGTGTTTTCCGACACTTACACCTTGAAGGTTACTGTGCACACTCAGGGCAAGATGTCTTTTTGGAAAGACTTGAGAAGAACCAAACTTAACGACAGGCTCTTCTAAAGGTTGTGTATAAACTGTGCTAAGCACTGAAGAAGAACCTTAATACACAACCAATCTATATTATAACCTAAGGTAAGAGGGGGAATCTGACTTTCAGAGTTAGGATATCAAAATAATCAAATGCCCAGACTTCAGTAAAAATCACAAGACATACAAAGAAATAGGAAGAGATGGGCCACACCATGGAAAAAATATAATGAAGGAAGCACACACAATGGAAAAACTAATCAAAGATGTTAAGCCAATTCTCCTAAAATAAATTCAATGAGCTAAAGGAAAACATGGACATAGAACTAAAGAAAATCAAGGAGACTATGCAGGAACAAAAGAAAGAATGATAAATTTTCAGAAGGATCCCCCAAATTTTGGGGTGCAAACAAAAAATGGATATTAAAAACACACTAGATGTATTCAAAAGCAGATATGAACAGGAAGAGAAAGAATCAGAAATCTAAAAGACAGGAGAAGGGGAATCATTCATTCTATTAGGAAGAGCTAATAGAAAAAAGAATGAATAAAAGAACACAAAGCTTAATGGGCCTGTGGGATGGCATAAAACATACCAACATACGTATTAAGGGAGTCACAGAAAGAAAATAGAAATAGAAAGAGACAGAAAGAATATTTGAAGAAATAATGGCCTCATATTTCCCAAATATGAAAAGAAACACATCCAAGAATCCCAATGAACCCAAAGAGGATAAAGTGAAGTAGACCTACCCCAAGGTGTATCATAATGAGAGTGTCAAATAACAAGATAGAGAATTCTGAAAGCAGCAAGAGAAGAGACTTGACATGAAAGAGGTATCTTTAATATGATTAAGTGCTGATTTCTCATCAGAAACCATGGATGTGAGAAGACAGTAATATGACATATTTTAAAGTATTGAATGAAAAAAATTTCCAACCAAGAATTTTCTGACAAAACTGTTCTTCAAAAACTAATGAGGGTGGGCCGCGGTGGCTCAGCGGGCAAAGTGCTTGCCTGCTATGCCGGAGGACCTCGGTTCGATTCCCGGCCCCAGCCCATGTAACAAAAACGGAGAAACAGAATACAATAAAACAAGAAAATGTTTAAAAATGTTTCCCTTTCTTCCTTCCTTCCTTCCTTCTATCCTTCCTTCCTTCTCTCTGTCTTTCCTTTAAAAAAAAAAAAAAAAAAAAAAAAAAAACTAATGAGAGGGCAATGTGACTGTGTAAGTGTGAAAACCTTGTGTCTGATGCTCTTTTTATCTACCTTATCAATAGACAATTAAAACATAAGGAATAAAAATAAATAACAGGGGGAACAAATGTTAAAATAAATTTAGATTGAAATGCTAGTGATCAATGAAGGGGAGGGGTAAGGGTTATGGTATGTACGAATTTTTTGTTTTCTTTTTATTTCTTTTTCTGAATAGGTGCAAATGTCCCAAGAAATGATCATGATGATGAATATGCAACTATGTGATGATACTGTGAATTACTGATTATATATGTAGAACAGAACGATCAAAAGTTAAGAATGTTTGTGTTTGTTTGGTGTTTATTGGTATTTTAAAAAATTTAAAAATTAAAAAAAAAATAGTGAGGGGGGAAAAATTGACCAAAATGTCAGTGTAAGATAGTCCAGGGTTTTCACGCCCCTCCCCCAAAAAATCCTTGGACAACTGTAAAAATCCAGCTGAACCATCTATTCAAAACTCTAGAAAAGACTTGAAGGTTAGCAGTAACTAGATGAGTATCAAATCAAGAAAACTCAAATTAAAACTGGTACAAGAAGCTCATGGCACACTTCTTGTGGCCTCCCCCACACTCTCTACAGTGCAGTGTAAAGTCAGCCTGCGTGCACATCGAAGGTCCCTGGTCCTATTTGGGAGGTAGCAGAGTAACAAACATGCAGAAACTGTGGTACGTGTATGTTGGTGCCAATCTATTATGACACCAGGACACTCTTCTCTGTCTCAGCTTCCCAGAACTTCCCATAAAGACAGAAGCAGCTTAGGAATAGCTAAGGCAATATAACAAACAACTATATCAATATGGCTTGGGGCAGTGAATCGCTGGCTGTAAGACATGAAATACAACTCCTGGGGAGGGAGAAAAGCCTATATCATAGGGAGTAGAAAGGGCATCCTTATTCCTGTCAAAAGGGGAATTCTTAAGGCCATAAACACAAGCCCAGGAAAAGACAAACTCTCAGAAAAGCCAAAGAAGACCCCTCACTTTGGTGTAGCTCTGATCTTCTTAAAAAGAGGGTTACACTCTGAAGGAGAACAAATGCCAACACAGAAGCAATTTGAAAAAAAAACTGTGAGAGGTGTTTTGAGCATTGATTTGGTTATTTTTAGCTCCTGGCAATCAAAGAAATCTCTGTCATATCATCAGTGGATACAACTTAAGAACAGAAAGATTTACGACTATGCCAATATAAACACATTAAAATGTACAGGGTGTAACAAATGATTATAAGTCAAAGGAAAAGGAAATTATGTCTCATTCAAAGAACTAGATAAAAATTCAGAAACAGCCAAAGAAAAACATCTGACTTTGTACACACCTCAATAGCACTTTAAAAAATGATCTTCAATATGCACAAAAAGATAAAGAAAACCCATAAAGGAGTGAGGGAAACAATGTATACAAACATGAGAATCTCAAAAAAAGAGATAGGCATTTTTGATAAAAAACAAAGAAAACTATGGGAGTTGAAGACCTCAATAGTTGAAATGAAAAATTCCCAGAAGGGTTTCCTCAGCAGACTGGAGCTGACAGAAGAAAGAATCAGTGAACTTGTAGACAAGGAAATAAAAGGAGTCTGACTAGGGAGCAGAACAAAAAACTGTTAACAGTGAACACAGATTAAGAATCTTGTGGAACATGATAAAACATACCAATATATGCATAATGGGAGATGCAGAAAGAGAAGAAAGAGAGAAAAGGTTACAAGGAACATTCAAAAAAATAATTACAGAAATCTCCCTAGACAGCAAAAGATAGGAATATTCACATCCAAAAATCTCAGTGAACACAAAATGGGATAAAGTTGAAGAGAAAACGCCCAGACACATAGTAGACAAACTATTGAGGGTAAAGGAAATGGAGAGAGTTCTGAAAGCTATGAGAGAAAAGCAACATATTATATATAAGGGAGTCACAATTATATAAGTGCCATTTCTCACCACAAACCATGGAGTCAAGAAGGCAGTGGGATGAAATACTTAAACAGCTGAGAGGAAATAATTTCCTACCAAGAATTTTACATATGGTGAGACTTTCTTTCAAAAATAAAGGAGTGATTAAGACCTTTCTAGATAAATGAAATCTGAGGCTTTTCATTATGGCTAGACCTGCCCCACAAGCAATGCTAAAGGGAGCTATTCAGAGTAAGGAAATAACAGTAAACAGTGGAGTAAAGAAACAGAAATAAATATCCCTAGTAGAGTTAACCATACGGATAATTAAAAATAACAAAATAATTGTATTTTTGGTATTTAACTATACTTCTTACTTTTCACAGGTGCTAAAATGAAAATACATAAAAGTAATGAAAAATCTAAGGGTTTGGACCAAAAATATATACAGATATAATTTGAAACAAGTATTTAAAAAGGCCAGGGAATGGAGAAGTATAGGAAAAGTGTATGCACATGCTTTTGAAGTTAAATTGTTATCAAATAAAATAGAGTTGTTATATATTGAGGAAGTTAAATTATAAATGCATGAAAAATATATCCAAAAATAAATGAGAAAGATCTAAAAATGTTACAGTACCAGAAATCAAATAAACATGAAAGAAGGCATGAACAGAAGAATTGGGGGTGAAAAAAAAACATAAGCCTGAATAAGAGTAGACAGCAAAATGGTGGAAGAAAGGCTTGCACTATGAATAGTTACTTTAAATGCAAATGGCTTAAAGTTCCCAGTAAAAGGCAGAGATTTGCAGAATGGACATAAAGCATGACCTAACTATATACTGTTTTCAAGAGACTCACCTTAAATTCAAAGACATATGTATGTTCAAACTGAAAATGTGGAAAAAATAAACCATACAAGTAGTAACCAAAAGAGAGCTGGGTTAGTTATACTAATAACAGATAGAATACACTTTAAGTCAAAGGCTACGATGAGGGACAAAAACGTCATTATATACAGATAAAGTTTTCAATTTAACCTAAGGCATACCAATTATAAATACATGTGCACTGAACAGGAGACCCCCAAAATATTTAAAGCAAGTTAAGATGTAGTGGGAGAAACAGACTGTATTAATAGTGGGAAATTTCAATGCACTGCATACAATAATGAATAGGATGCCTAGACAGACGATCAATAAGGAAATACAAGACTTGAGTAACAGTCTAAACCAACTAGATTTAACAGAGATCTATAGAACATTTTACCCAACAGTAGCAGAATGGACATTCTTCTCCAGTTTACATGGGTCTTCTACAGGATAGATCATATGTTAGGTCATATAACAAGTCTCAATGAATTAAAAAATATTGAAATCATGCCATGTATTTCCTCCAACCACAAAATAATTAAGCTAGAAATCAGTAACTGAAGGAGAAATAGAAAATTCACAAATATGTGGAAATTAAACATGTACTTTTAAACAACCAATGGTTCAAAGAGGAAAGCAGAAATGAAATTAGGAAATATCTTGAGGTGAGTGCAAATGAAAGCACACAATCCGAAAACCTATGGGATGCAGGAAAGGAAGTGCTGAGAGGAAATTTATAGTTCTAAATGCTTCCATTAAAAAACAAGAATGAGGGCGGGCCGCGGTGGCTCAGCGGGCAAAGTGCTTGCCTGCTATGCCGGAGGACCTCGGTTCGATTCCCGGCCCCAGCCCATGTAACAAAAACGGAGAAACAGAATACAATAAAAACAAGAAAATGTTTAAAAATGTTTCCCTTTCTTCCTTCCTTCCTTCCTTCTATCCTTCCTTCCTTCTCTCTGTCTTTCCTTTAAAAAAAAAAAAAAAAAAAAAAAAAACAAGAATGATCTCAAATCAGAGATCTAACCTCAAAACTGAAGGACCTAGAACTAGAAGAGCAAATTAAACTCATAGTTAGCAGAAGGAAGGAAATAACAAAGATTAGAGCAGGGATAAAAGAAATATAGAAATTTAAGGGTCAAGAAACCCAAAAGTTGGTTCTTTGAAAAGATCCATAAAATTGACAAAATTTGAGTTAGACATATAAGGAAAAATGAGAGAGAGAGCGCAAAGAATTAAAATGAAAAATGAAAGGGGGGACATTACTACTGACCCCACTAGAAATAAAAGAACTGTGCTGGTTTGAAAGGATGTATTTCCCCTAGAAAAGCCATGTTTTAATCTAAATCCCATTTCATAAAGGCAGAATAATCCCCATTCAATACTGTATGTTTGAAACTGTAATGAGATCATCTCCCTGGAGGTGTGATTTAATCAAGAGTGGTTGTTAAGCGGATTAGGTGACATGTCTCCACCCATTTGGGTGGGTCTTGATAAGTTTCTGGAGTCCTATAAAACAGGAAACATTGAGAAGAGTGAAGCGATTCAGAGACAGCAGAGCAGAATGACATCAGCCAGCGACTTTTGGAGATGAAGAAGGAAAATGCCTCCCAGGGAACTTCATGAAACAGGAAGCCAGGAGAAGAAGTTAGCAGATGACGCCGTGTTCACCATGTGCCCTTCCAGCCGAGAGAGGAACCCTGAACTTCATCAGCCTTCTTGAACCAAGGTATCTTTCCCTGGATGCCTTAAATTGGACATTTCTGTAGACTTGTTTTAATTGGGACATTTTCTCAGCCTTCGAACTGCAAACCAGCAACTTATTAAATTTCCCTTTTTAAAAGTCATTCCGTTTCTGGTATATTGCATTTCGGCAGCTAGCAAACTAGAACAAGGACTATCAGAAGATACATCAACAAATTAGATCACTTGATGAAATGAGCAAATTCCTAGAAATGCACAAACTACATGAACTGAAGAAGAAATAGAAGATGTCAACATACCAATAACAAGGAAAGAGATTGAAACAGTACACATAATCATCCCAGAAATGAAAGACCAGGACCAAATGGCTTCACTGGTATATTTTACCACATATTCTAAGAAAAATTAACATCAATCCTGCTCATACTCTTTCCAAAGACTTTAAAAAGAGGTTACACTTTCCAACTCATATTATGAGGCCAGAAACACCCCAATACCAAAGCCAGACAAATATTTCAAAAGAAAATTACCAATTAGCATACATTATGAATATAGATGCAACAATCCTGAACAAAATACTAGCAAACAAAGCCTATTAAAAGAAATAAACAACACAGGCAAGTGGGATTTATCCCAGGTATGCAAAGGTGGTTCAACATAAAAAAACAATTAATGTAGTACTGTAGCACACCACATTTATAGAGCAAAGGGAAAATTACATGGACATTGCAGCTTATGCAGAAAAGTCATTTGACAAAATTGAGCAACATTCTTGGTTTAAAAACACTCAGAAAACTAGGAATAGTAGTAAAGTTCCTCAGCATACGTGAGAATAAGAAAAACCCAAAACTAATATCATAATCAATGGTAAAATACTGAAATCTTTCCCTCTACTATCAGGAACAAGACAAAGAAATTTGCTGTCATACTGTTAAACAACATTGTGCTGGATATTCTATGCAGAGAAATTAGGAATTAAAAGAAATAAGAGCACTAAATTTGGAAAAAGAAAAGTAAAACCTTCCCTATTTGCAGATGATACAATTCTATATATACAAAATCTGGAAAAATCCACAAAAACTACTGGAACTAATAAATGAATTCAGCAATGTGGTGAGTACAAGATCAACATGCAAAAATTAGTAGTGTTTCTATAAACTACTTATGAACAATTTGAAGAGGAAATCAATAAAAATAATATTTCCAATATCAGCCAAAAGAATTGCATATCTATGAAGATCTAGGAATAAATATATTCATGGATGTAAACACATGTATATGAAAAACTACAAATATTGATTAAAGGAATCAAAGAACACCTACGTAAATAGAAGGGCAGGTAGCGTTCATGGATTTGAAGACTTAAGTATTATTAAGCTGTCAGTTTGACACAAAGTGAATTACAGATTCAATGCAATTTCAATCAAAATTTCAACACCCTTCTTTGGATAAATGTGACTTCATCAAAATTAAAATAATATCCTTTATGCATCGTTCTAGTTTGCTAGCTGCCAGAATGTGATATATCAGAAATAGAATGACTTTTAAATAAAGGAATTTATTACGTTTACAGTTCTAAGGCTGTGAAAATGTAACAATTAAAGCAAGGCTACAGAAATGCCCAAATTTAGGCATGAACAAGAGGTTACCTTCACTCAAGAAAGGCCGATGAATCACTACCCTCCCCCCCGCCACCCCACGTGTCATGACTTCCAGGGATGTAAACCTCCTTGGCAACATGGGACAGAAATCCTAGCATGACCTGGGATTTGCCATCAAGGGATTTAGAAAATCTTCTTGACCAAAAGGGGGAGGAAAGAAATCAGACAAAATAAAGTGTCAGTGGCTGAGAGAGATTTCAAACAGAGTCAAGAAGTTATCCTGGAGGTTATTCTTATGCATTATATAGATACCTCCTTTTTAGTTATTAAAGTGGCTAGGGGGAAGTACCTGAAAGTATAGAGCTGTGTTGCAGGAGCCATGTTTCTTAAGATGATTGTATAAGATATAGGTTTTGCAATGTGACTGTGTGATTGTGAAAACCTTTGTCTGATGTCCTTTTGTCTACAGTATGGACAGATGAGTAAAAAAATTTGGATAAGAAATAAACAAATAATAGGGGGAACCAAGGTTAAAACAAATGGAGTAGATTGAAATACTAGTGGTCAATGAGAGGGAGGGGTAAGGGGTATGGCATGTATGAGCTTTTTGTTTTCTTCTTTCTTTTGCTGGAAAGATGCAAATGATAAAAAAAGTGATCATGGTGATGAATACACAACTATGTGATGATATTGTGAGCCATTGGTTGTAACCATGTCAAGAATGTTTGTATGTCAAGAATATTTGTATGTTTCTTATTTGTTTACAATAAATATATTTTAAAAATAAATTTAAAAAAAAGGAAGGCTGATGAAGTTCAGGGTTTCTCTTTCAACTGAAAGTCACATGGTGAGTATGGTAAAGTCTGCTAGCTTTCTCTCCAGGCTTCTTATTTCATGAAGCTCCCGCAGAGGCATTTTCCTTCATCTCCAAAGGTCTCTGGCTGTGTGGGCTCTGTAGCTCTTTCCAAAATGGTTCCCTCTTAAAGGGCTCCAGTAAGCAACCCCACCGTGAATGGGTGGAGACACACCTACATGGAAATCATCTAATCAAAAGTTACTGCCCACAATTCGGTGAGTCACATCTCCATGGATAATTTAAAAACTCCCACCCAGCAATACTGAATGAAGATTAAAGGACATGGCTTTTCTGGGGACCACAAATTCAAACAGGCACCTGCATTTAAAGACTTTACCATGAAAAGTATGAAAGTATAAAGATAACTGGAGAATGAGAGAAACTATTTGGAACAATATATCTGTTCAAGTTTTAATACCTAGAATATAAAAAGGAACTCTAAATCTCAACAATGAAAAGATAGACAATCCAACTTAAAAATGGCCAAAAGACTTGAAAAGATATTTCTCCAAAAAAGATATACAACTGGCTAACAAGTACATGAAAAGATGGTCAACTATTTAGTCATTAGGGAAATGCAAATCAAACCCACAATGAAATACCATCTCACACCCACCAGAATGTCTACTATCAAAAAAAAGGAAAATAATAAATGGTGAGGATGTTGTGGAATATCAGAACTCATTCATTGTTGATGGGAAAGTGATATCACTTACCCCTGTGGAAAAGAGTTTGAGGGTTATATAATTTTAATGTTGAATTACCATATGTCATGGTTAGGTTCATGTGTCAACTTGGCCAAGTGGTGGTACCTCTTTGATTGGGCAAGTGCTGGCCTGTCTGTTGCAATGAGGACATTTCATAGAATTAAATCATGATCATGTCAGCTACATCCACAGCTGATTACGAGTGTCTTCTTCAATGAGTAATGCTTAATTTGATCACTGGAAGCCTTTTTAGGAGGATTCAGAAGAGACAGGCTCTTCCTGTCTCGGCTGGTGAGCCTCTCCTATGGAGATCGTCCAGACCCTCCATCGGAATTGTCAGCTTCACAGCCTGCCCTGTGGATTTTGGACTCTGCATTCTCACACTCATGTGAGACACTTTTATAAATTTTATATTTGCGAGTGTTCCCTGTTGATTCTGTTTCTCTAGAGAACCCTAACTAATACATCTTGGTATCAGGAGTGGTTCTTAAGAAACAGAATCTTAAAAACAGGCTTTTATGAATGGTTTTCTACTCTGACTGTACTCAAAGACACTAAGGACTCTGATTCCCATAATCAAAATGACGCTCTTTGGAAAGACCATAATTGGAAAATTGGTGACAAAGAGGTCTGGGGAAGAAGTATGTGGATAGACCTTTCTGAGGGGGCTAAAAACATGAAGATATTTGTGTCCCATGTGAATGCGCACCAGAGGGTGACTTCAGCAGAGGAAGGTTTTAATAATCAAGTGGATAAGGTGACCTGTCCTGTGAAAACCAGTCAGCTTCTTTCCCCAGCAACTCCTCTCATTGCCCAATAGGTTCATGAACAAAATGGTCATGATGGTAGGGATGGAGGTTATGCATGGGCTCAGCAACATGGACTTCCTGTCACCAAGGCTGACTTGGCTACAGCCACTGCTGAGTGCCAAATCTGCCAGCAGCAGAGACCCATACTCAGCCCCCAATATGGCACCATTCCCCGAGGTGACCAGTCAATTATGTGGTGACAGGTTGATTACATGGGACCACTTCCTTCATGGAATGGGCAGGGATATGTTCTAACTGGAATAGGCACATACTCTGGATATGGTTTTGCTTCCCCTGCATGCAATGCTTCTGCCAAAAGTACCATCTGTGGGCTTACAGAATGCCTTAACCATCGTCATGGTATTCCACGTAGCATTGCTTCTGATCAAGGAACATACTTCACAGCAAATGAATGTGGGAATGGGCAAATGCTCATGGAATTCTCTGGTCTTACCATGTTCCCCATCATCCAGAAGCAGCTGGATTGATAGAATGGTGGAATGGCCTTTTGAAAACTCAATTACGGTGCCAACTAGGTAGCAATGCCTTGAAAATCCGGGGTAATGTTCTCCATGAAGCTGTATATGCTTAGAATCAGCATCGGCTGTATGGTGCTATTTCTCCCATAGCCAGGATCCATGGGTCCAGGAACCAAGGGGTGGAAATGGGAGTGGTATCACTCACTATTACCCCTAGTGATCCACTAGGAAAATTTTTGCTTCCTGTCCCTGTGACCCTGAGCTCTGCTGGTCTACAAGTTTTAGTTCCAAAAGGGGGAGTGCTTCCACCAGGAGAAACAACAATGATTCCACCGAACTGGAAGTTAAGACTGCCACCTGGTCACTTTGGGCTACTTATGCCACTGGATCAACAAGCCAAGAAGGGGATTACATTGTTGTCTGGGGTGATTGACCCTGACTATCAGGGGGAAGTAGGACTGCAATTACATAATGGAGGTAAAGAAGGGTTTTCTTGGAATATAGGAGATCCCCTAGGGCATCTTCTAGTATACCATGCCCTATGATTAAAATCAATGGAAAACTGCAACAACCCAACCCAGGCAGGACTACCAATGGCTCTGAAACTTCAGGATTGAAGATTTGGGTCACCACACCAGGCAAAGAACCATGGCCAGCTGAAGTGCTTGCTGAGAGTAAAGGGAACATGGAATGGGTAGTGGAAGAAGGTAGTGATACATATGAACTTCAACCACATGATCAGTTACAGAAACAAGGACTGTGATGCTGTTCTGTTCATGTTATACTATTTAAGTTGTAAAATATCAAGTTTAAGAATGAATATTACCCAAGGATTTGCACCCTATTCTGGAGAGATTTAATGTGTTTCCAGTTATATGCAGGACAGTTGAGTATTGTTAGGTGAAAAAAAAAATGCATGTTTTTTTTTTTAATTTAGAAATTTGGTATGGTTTAAGGTGGTATGTATAGCTGCCAAGTTGACAAGGGGTGGACTGTCATGATTAGGTTCATGTGTCAACTTGGCCAAGTGGTGGTACTGTTTGTCTGGTTGGGCAAGTGCTGGCCTGTCTGTTGTGATGAAGACATTTCATAGAATTAAATCATGATCATGTCAGCTGCATCCACAGTTGATTACTTTTGTAATCAGCCAAAGGGGAGTGTCTTCTGCAATGAGTAATGCTTAATCTGATCACTGGAAGCCTTTTAAGGAGGATTCAGAAGGGACAGGCTCTTCCTGTCTCAGCTGGTGAGCCTCTCCTATGGAGTTCTTCCAGACCCTCCATCAGACTCATCAGCTTCACAGCTTGCCCTGCAGATTTTGGACTCTGCATTCCTGTGGTCATGTGAGACACTTTTATAAATTTTATATTTGCGAGTGTTCCCTGTTGATTCTGTTTCTCTAGAGAATCCTAACTAATATACCATACTATGTGGCAATCTGACTTCTGGGTGTAAATCAAAAGAATTCAAAGGAGGGACTCAAGGAGATATTTGCACACCAGTGGTCATAGCAGCAACAATCAAAAGAAGGGACCCTAGTGTCCATCAACAGAAGAATAACCAAAATTTTATATACATACAGTTGGCTATTGTTCAGCTGTAAAAAGGAATGACATTTTGATACATGCTAGAACATGGGTGAGCCTTGAGGACAACATGTTATTGAAATTAGCCACCCACTAAAGGGTAAATATTTTATGATCTCACTTATGTGATATAATTAGAATAAACAAATTCACACAGCCAGAAAATAGAATATAGTTTACCAGGGACAAGATGAGGGCAAGGAATGGTCACTTAATGCCTAATTGGTACAGTTTCTGTTTGGGGTGTAAGAAAAGTTTTAGTAATTGATGGTGGTTTTCAGAGTACAACATTGTGAATGTAATGAACAACATTGAATTATATATTTGAAAGTTGTTAAGATGGGAAATTTTATGTTGTATATATCTGTCATGTTCAGGTTCATGTGTCAAACTGGCCAGGTGGTGGTGCCCATTTATCTGTTTGGGCAAGTGCTAGCCTGTCTGTTACTATGAGGACATTTTATAGAATTAAATCATGATCAGTTGGCTGCATCCATAGCTGATTGCATTTGTAATCGGCCAAGGGGAGTGTCTTCTGCAATGAGTGGCATTTAATGTAATCACTGGAAGGCTTTTAAGGAGGATTCAGAAGAGACAGTCTCTCTTCCTACTTTGGCTGGCCTGCTTCTCCCACGGAATTCATCCAGAACCTTCATTGAAGTCATCAGCTTCACAGCCTTCCCTACAGATTTTGGACTCTACGTCCCCACGGTTATGTGAGACACTTTTATACATTTTATATCTATGGATATTTCCTGCCGATTCTGTTGCTCTATAGAAACCTAGCTAATAAAGCTTGGTAACGAGAGTGGGGTGGCTCTTAAGAAACAGAATCTTAAAAATGGGTTTTTATGATTGTTTTTCTACCCTGACTGGACTCAGAAGCACTAAGGACTCTGATACCCGTAATCCAAATGATACTGCCAATCCACGGGGTGAGTTGGCAAAGGAGATAGTCAAAATATCACCATTGGATTCTTCTAATGCTTTGCTTGTATGAAGCCAGGGGATAATGTTTTTGACACCTTTACGGAGTTTTGTGGAAATTGGAGGTATAGAGATGTTGGCTGGTTGTTGTTAGATACACCGTATACTTTAATGAGTGAAAAGGATGGACTCATGCCTTCAAATGAGAAGCTCACACACCATCTGACAGATGTAAATGTTTCTATGAGTGCCCTGAAGGAAAATCTTGTTTCCTGCAGCCATAGACTTGAGATCTCTGAAAATCAGATTCAGAATCTTATTGTTAGAGTAGCAACTATACAACATAAACTGAAATCTCATTCTTGCATGGTGTCTGCTGTTTAAGTGAAGGCATTGATCAGAAAGGAGTGGGACCCTGAAAAATGGGATTGGTGTCATATGGATTGATAATGATGTCCGTGGAGAGGTTGAAATCCTAGGTCATGCTGAGTCTTCTCTAAATAATCCTGTAATAGTCTGCCCTGAGGACATAGCCACCCCACCTCTAGCCTGCCCTGAGGAGTTGGCCACCCAACTTCCATCTGAAGGGATTAGCCCTAGAGTGACTAATCTTGCTTCACCAGATGAAACTGCAAATGAATGCCCTGAAGCAAATGGCTTAGAAGATACTTCTAATTCCTTTCATGACCCACCTCCATCCCCCTCATTTATTGATATGGAGATTCTGCATTCAGTGTTATAGCTTGAGGGATCAGAAAAGGCATCAAGAGTTTGGATCGTTGGCTGAAACATGGATCAAAAGGTGGCTGGTATTACCAGAGGTTGAAATGCCAGACCTGCCCTGGTATAATGTAGATGAGGGGATCCAGAGGCTTAGAGAGATTGGAATGGTAGAGTGGATTTACCTTCTGCCTGAGTTCAGGAACAAGATAAGGATGTCTGATTTAAACACTGCTATCCAACATGTCCTTCTCTAGTTTGCGAGAGAAATTAGAGAAGAGAAAGAAATTGAAGCCAGTCACTTGAAAAAGGAATAAATAAAATTATTTCTATTCCTAGATATGATCCTTATATAGAAAATTCCAAGACATCCAGAAGAAAACTACTAGACTTAATAAATGAATTCAACAAAGTTGCAGACTACAAGACTAACATGAAAAAAACAGTTGTGTTTGTACAAACCAGCAAAGAATATTCTCAAATGGAAATTAAAAAACAAACAAATAATTCCAGTCACAGTAGTTCCCAAAGGAATAAATACTTTTGAAAAATTTTAATCAAGGAGTTGAAAAATACACAACTTTGCTGAAAGAAATTAAAGACCTAAATAAAAGGCCAGGCATCCTTTGATCTTGGATAGAAATGCTTGATATTATCAAGACATCAGTATCACCCAAAAATATCTAGCGATTCAATGCAATGCCTATCAAAATGCCTATAGCCATTTTGCATAAATGGCAAAGTCAATTCTCAAATTTACATAGATTTGTAAGGGGTCCTAAATAGTGAAGTCAATATCACAAAGAACAAAATTGGAGGTCTCACTCTTCCAGCTATCAATAAACTCTACAAAGTTGCAGTAATGAAAAACAGTGTGGTACTAATATAAGGATGGACATATGCATCAATTGAATAGACTTGGATGCTTAAAAATAAGTCCAAACATCTATGGCCAACTGATTTTTGAGAAAGGTGCAAAGTACTTTATTTGGGGAAAAAATACACTCTTCAAGGTGTGGGGAAATCTGTATATCAACATAGAAAACAAGGAATTTGGATCTCTAACTCGAACTGTACCCAAAAATTAACTCTAAATGGAACAAAGATATAAACATATGAGATAAAACCTAAATTACCTAGGAGAAAATATATAGGCAGTCCTTGATAACCTTGGGTTTGTTTTACTTCTTAGATATGGCACACAGCCCCAATAATAAAACAAAAAATTACAAAAAAAAAGTGCTGTATGAAATTTTAAAATTTGCCCAATCAAAGGGCAACATGAAGAAAGTTGAAATATGAGTCTATTAGTCAGGGGTCTCTAGAGAAACAGAACCGAAAGGAGACACCTGTAAATATGAGATTTATAAAGGTGTCTCATGCAACCATGGGAATGGAAGAATCCAAAATCTGCAGGGCAGGCTGTGGAGCTGGCAACTCTGATCAAGGATCTTCACAAACTACAAAGTAGAGGCTTGCTGGGTGAAAGCAGTGAAAATTCTCTCTTCTTCTTTAAAAGTCTTCAACTCATTGGATCAAATCCAACTGATCGGATTATCTTGGTTAAGGGAGAAGCACCCAGAGGTGATCATAGATGTAATCAGACACAGCTGCAATCAAATGGCTGATGATAATAAACCAGCCTTCTGCCATATCAACTAGCCACAAAATATCCTTGCAGTAATGGTTAGGCCAGTGCTTGCCTGATCAGAAAACTGGGCATCATCACCTGGCAAAGTTGACACCAGAACCTAACCATCACAGTTCACTCCTTGTCAACTTGGCAGCTATGCACATCACCTTGAAAGATGCTTAATTTCTAAATAGAACACAATAACAGACATATGCTTCACCTAACAACACTCAACTGTCCTGTGTACAAGCAGAAATGCACTAAATTTCTCCAGAATAGGGTGCGAGTCCTTAGGTAATATTCACTCTTAAACTTGATATCCTACAACTTAAATACAATAAAATGAACAATACAAATTATGTCATATGATAAAAGGAAAACAAGACGTTTGCTTTATGTATAAATACAAACATACCCTAACAAAAGAGGAAGGAAATATTCATACCATCACAGCCCTCATTTCTGTAACTGGTCATGTGGTCATAGTTCATATTTATCACTACCTTCTACTACTACCCATTCCATGTTCCCTTTACCCTCAACAAGCACTTCAGCTGGCCACAGTTCTTTGCCTGTTGGGGTGACCCAAACCTTCATTCCTGAAGCTTCTGGGCTGTTGCAGTTTTCCATCGACTTTGATCACAGGGCATGGTAGTAATAAGAGATGCCCTAGGGGATCCCCTGTATTCCAGGAAAACTCTTCTTTACTTCCATTGTAAATGCATTCCTATTTTCCCTTGATAGTCAGGATCCTCTTCTTTGCCTGTTGATTCAGAAGCATGAGAAGCCCAAAGTGGCCAGGTGAAATTTTAACTTCCAGTTCAATGGAATCATTGTGTCTCCTGGTATGAGCACTCCTTGTTTTGGAACTAAGACCTGTAGACCAGCAGAGCTTAAGGTTTCATGGACAGGAAGCAAAAAATTTTCCAGTGAATCACTAGGGGTGATAGTGAGTGGTGCTACTCCCATTTCCACCCTTTGATTCCTGGACCTGTGAATCCTGGCTTTGGGCGAAACTGCACCATAGAGGTGGATGCTGATTCAAAGCATATACAGCCTCCTGGAGAACATTGCCCAGTCCTGCAAGGTATTCATAATTGGGTGTTCAAAAAACCATTCCACTGTTCTATCAGCATAGCTGTCTTTGGATGATGAGGAAGATGGTAAGAGCAGAGAATTCCATGAATATGTGCCCATTACTGCACTTCATTTGCTGTGAAGTAGGTTCCATGAATAGAAGTAATGCTGGGTGGAATACTGCATGATGGTGCAAAAGGAATTCCGTAAGTCCACAGATGGTAGTTTTGGTGGAAGCATTGCTTGCAGGTACGGTGAGCCCATATCCAGAGTTTGTGAATATTCCAGATAGAAAAATCGCTGTCCCTTCCAGGATGAAAGTGGTCCAATGTAAGGCTGATCACTCTGGGGAATGGAGCCATATTAGGGGGTGAGTGTGGGTCTCTGCTGCTGGCAGATTAGCACTCAGCCATGGCCATGGCCAGGTTGGCCTTGATAAATAGAAGTCCATGTGAATGAACCCTCCATCCCTACCACCACGACTACTTTGTTTATGAGCCCATTATGCAAAGGCAGGAATGGCCGGGGAAAGAGGATGACTTGTATCCACTGAATGGGTCATGTTATCCAGTTGTTTAATAAAACTTTACTCTGCTGAATTTACCCTCTTGTGAGCATTCACATGGGGCATAAATGTCTTCATGTTCTTTGTCCACTCAGAAAGGTCTATCCACATACTCTTCCCCAGACCTCTTTGTCACCAGTTTTTCAATTATACCCCTTATAAGTCCCAGACCTTTCAGCCAAATCATTAGCAGCAGCATATGAGTCAGTATACAAATGTACCTCTGGCCAGTTTTCCTTCCAAGTAAAATGAACGACGAGGTGCACTGCTTGAAGTTCCACCTACTGGGAGGATTCCCCCTCACCACTGTCTATTAAGGACTTTCCAGAAAAGGATTATAGTGCTGCAATTGTCCACCTCTGAGTGGTTCCTGTATATCATGCAGAAACATCTCTAAACAAGGCCCAAGTTTTCTCTTCCTTAGTTAACTGAATGTAAGGAATTTCCCTAGAGGCCATAGCTCTGGTCTGGGAAAGAGAAGGTAATGTGGCAGGAGTGGAGGCTATGTGCATTTGGGCAACTTCCTCATGTAACTTACTCTTGTGCCTTCAGGACCTTCTCAAGCCCTCTCTTATATACCATTTCTAGTTTATGATGGATTGCTGATGTGCATGCCCAAATTTTGTCTTGGTTTGTCAGATAATACTCGGCTCATGACAGGCGACTCAGGTCTCATGGTAGCTTGGTAGCCCATGGTTAAGCATTCAGTCTCTAATAAGGCCTAGTAGCAGGCTAAAAGCTGTTTCTCAAAAGGAGAGTAGTTACCTGCAGAGGATGGTAAGGATTTGCTCCAAATCCTAAGGGTCTGAGTTGTAATTCTCCTATAGAAGTCTGCCAAAGGCTCCAAACAGCATCCATATTTGCCACTGACACTTCCAGAACAATTGAATCTTCTGGATCATATAGCCCAAGTGGCAGAGCAGCTTGAATCTCAGCCTGGACCTGTCACAGAGCCTCTTCTTGTTTTGGTTCTTGCTCAAAACTAGCTGCTTTCCTGGTCACTTGGTGTTCTAGTTTGCCAGCTGCTGGAATGCAATATACCAGAAATGGAATGGCTTTTAAAAGGGGGAATTTAATGAGTTGCTAGTTTACAGTTCTAAGGCCAAGAAAATGTCCCAATTAAAACAAGTCTATAGAAATGTCCGATTGAAGGCATCCAGGAAAAGACAACTTGGTTCAAGAAGGCCGATGAAGTTCAGGGTTTCTCTCTCAACTGAGAAGGCCCATGATGAACACAGTCAGGGCTTCTCTATCAGCTGGAAGGGCACATGGCGAACACGGCATCATCTGCTAGCTTTCTCTCCTGGTTTCCAGTTTCATGAAGCTCCCAGGGAAGTGTTTTCCTTCTTCATCTCCAAAGGTCGCTGGCTCGTGGACTCTACTTCGTGGTGTTGCAGCATTCTCTGCTCTCTCTGAATGTCTCATTCTCCAAAATGTTTCCTCTTTTATAGGATTTCAGAAACTAATCAAGACCCACCTGAATGGTGGAGACATGTCGTCACCTAATCCCGCTTAACAACCACTTGATTACATCACTTCTCCAGGGAGATGATCTAATTACAGTTTCAAACATACAATGCTGAATAGGGATTAGAAGACATGGCTGCCTTTTCAAAATGGGATTAGGATTAAAACATGGCTTTTCTAGGAGACATATATCCTTTCAAACCAGCACACTTGGTAAATGGGCCAGAGTAGCATACCGAAATGTAGAATATGTTGTCTCCAAAGCCAAAGAGGTCAACAAGGCCTTGTGCCTCTTTTACAGTCATAGGAGAGGCCAGATGCAACAGTTTATCCTTCTACTTTAGAAGGGATATCTTGACATGCCACAGAACACTGGACATTTCACTGAAGTAGAAATTTTTATTGGGTTCATCTCCCATTCTCTGACATGCAAATGCCTTACCAATAAGTCTAGAGTAGTTGCTACTCCTTGCTTACTAGGTTCAATCAACATATCGTGAATATAATGTACAAGTGTGATGACTTGTGGGAGGGACAAACAATCAAGTTCCCTGCAGACAAGATTATGACATAGGGCTGGAGAGCTCATATACCCCTGAGATAGGACAGTGAAGATATACTGCTTACCTTGCCACCTGAATGCAAACTGTTACTGGCGGTCCTTACTGGCATTTATTGGGAAAAAGCATTTGTCAGATCAATAGCTGCATATCAGGTATCAGAGGACATGTTGATTTTCTCAAGAAATGATACCACATCTGGAACAGCAGCTGCAATTGGAGTTACCACCTGGTTAACTTTACGATAATCCACTGTCATCCTCCAAGATCCTTCAAGTCCTTGAGTGGCAGTAATCTCTGCAATTCCTCCCAGAATCTGATATTGCTTCTTATTTATGATTTTGCCAGATAGGAGCAGTTCTATTGGGTTCCACTTGGCCTTTCCTACCATAGCAGCCCTCATTCCACTAGTCAGAGCACCAATGTGAGGATTGTGCCAGAAGCTGAGTATGTCTGTTCCAATTATGCATTCTACAACTGGGGAAATGACCACAGAATGGGTCCAGGGACTCATTGGACCAACTGTGAGATGAACCTGCAATAGAACTCAATCAATCACCTCACCTCCATAAGCTCCTATTTGGACTGAAAGACCAAAGTGACATTTTAGTTCTACTGCATTTAGTGTCACTTCTGAGCCAATGTCTATAACCCCCAAATATCTGATCATTTTCTTTTCCCCAATGCACAGTCACCCTGGTAAAAGTCTGTAGGTCTCCTTGGGGAAGCCTGGGAGGAAGGTTAACAGTGTAAATTTTGGCAGTGTAACAAAGTCCTTCTCCAAGGGTACCTAGCCCTCCCCACATTCAAGGGGCTCTGAGTTTGTAAGCTGTCTCAAGTCTGGGAACTGATTAAGGGGTCATGACTCTGTTTTTGTAATTCAAGTTAGAATTCTGTTCACTTGACTTAGAATTTTGCTTATATAGCTCAAACAGGAAATTTTCAGACTGCACATCTATTTACTTCTAGGAACACCATGATCTACTGGACAATGCGACAAGTTTCTGCAAGTCAAGATTATTCTGAGTGCTGCTTTGAGCCTGCTGTCCATTATGGTGACCACACCCACCTTGTCTATGGTGATCACCTGTCACCACATGGCTTCTGCTAACTCAGGATCTGATCATCCCCATTGTGCTTAAGGATTCCAGCTCAGTGACATTTCCCAAAGTAATATATGGCCTACAGAGAAGGGTGACCACAGAGCTCTTCAGGGACAATGGATCTAGTCTCACAAATTTATTTCTCAAAGTTCTGGTGATAGATGTGTCCTCTGACATTCCCGAGGTGTGTGAGCAGGTCTTCCATGATGAATCTACTCTAACATTCCAAACTCTCTAAGCCTCTGGATCCCCTCATCTACATTATACCAGGGCAGTTCAAAGGCATTTTGACTTCAGATAATGTCAGCCACATTTTGATCCATTTTTCGGTCAATCATCCAAACAAATTTATGTTAATGCCTTTTCTAACTCCTTGAACTACAACACTGAATGCAGAATATCTGATCAGAACCCAGGGTTTTCATGTTCCCATTGCCATCATTACTGAGCCATATGTCCCCATCCCAAGTTTCTGGATCCCATTATTTTCCAAAGCCCTTTTTTTTAATAGCAGACACCCTGCAAAGTTGAGATTTTAGTTTACATAGTAAATCTGCTACTCATACAATGAGGCTCTGTGTCTTGTCTTCGAAGATCTCAAATCTGCAACCACAGGAAATAAGATTTTCCTTCAGGGCACACATGGAAACTTCTACAACTTTCATGTGCTTAAGTTGCAAATTTGAAGCCTTAAGCTCATCCCTTTCCTCATAACTGTATCCAGCATATCTAACCACCATTATGAAACCATTTAATTCTACAAAACTCCATTAAGGTGTCAAAAACACTCTCACCCAGAGCCTTGTTTCATATACGCATAGTATGAGTAGAATCAAATGGTGATACTTTGTGTATCTCTATTGCCAACTCATCCTATGGACTGTCAGTGGCATCTTGATTATTGGAAACAGAGTCATCAGTGCCTTTGAGTCTAATCAGACTAGAAATCCAATTGTAAAAACCCTTTTTTTTTTTATACATGGGCAGGCACTGGGAAATGAAGCCGGGTCTCTGGCATGGCAGGCAAGAACTCTGCCACTGAGCCACCATGGCCCACCCTGTAAAAACACATTTTTAAGACTGTTTCTCAAGAACCACTTCTGGCAACAAACTGTATGAGTCAGGGTTTTCTAGAGAAACAGAATCAACAGGAGCGATCTGTAAATATGAGATTTATAAAGGTGTCTCAGGTAACCATGGGAATGGAAGATTCCAAAATCCATAGGGCAGGCTGTGAAGCTGACAACTCTGATCAAGGGCTTCAATGAACTCTACAGGGGAGGTTTGTTGACTGAATAAGCAGTGAAAATTCTCTCTTCCTTAAAAGTCTCCAATAGATTGGCTCAAGCCCAACTGATGGCATTATCTGACTAAGTTGGCACCAGAACTAACCATCACAACAACCTACAGAGTGGAGATAATATTTCCTAACCATATACCTGATAAAAATATAATATCCATAATATATAAAGAACTGTTACATGGAAAAACAAAAAATAAATAACCCATTTAAATATGGGAAAGAACTTGAATAGATATTTCCTCCAAGGAAGATGTACAAATGGCCAATGATCACATGAAAAGATGCTCGACATCATTGGTCATCAGGGAAATGCAAATCAGAATCATAATAAGACTTCATTTCAGGCATATTATGGTGGTTATTATTTGAAAAACAACCAGAAAATAGTAAGTATTTGCAATGATGTGGACACATAAAAACAATTATGAATTGCTGGGAGTACTGTAAAGTGGTACAGCCACTGTAGAAATCAGTTTGATGGTTCCTTAGATGAAGAAAATAGAATTACTTTATGACTCATCAATCCCACCTCTGCATATATACCCCAAAGATTTGAAGACAGGGACTCAGATATACAACACTGTTTAGGCAGCATTATTCACAATAGCAAAAATGCAGAACCAGTCCATCAACAGATAAATGGATCAATCAAATGTGTTATATACACACAACGGAATATTATTCAGCTTTAAAAAGGAATGAAGTAGGACTTCCAGGAATATGGCTGAATAGGGAGTTACAGGGCTTACTTCTTTCCAAGAATAACAGCTAGGTATGGACAGCAGCTGTCCAAAGCCAAGGTTTGGAGGTGCCAGTGATCAGAGGAAGTATGGTACAGCACCCAGGAAAGTGCAGGATGAAGAGAGAAAGGAACTGCATTTAGAGAGTGTAAGTAACTCCCTAAGCCCTGGCTCCTGACACCTATTCCCCACTCCTGGGGCAAACAGCTTCCAGCTGTCCAGTCCCTGCCAGGTAGAGGCAGAATGAGAGGGCCACAGATGTTCACTTTCTCAAGAACAGGGTGAGTTACTGTTCAGCATTGTTCCAGCTTTTGGCCAGTAAATTTAGACTATGGGGTCCCACAGTTTTAAAAGCCCCATTGGGTGCTTCTGTGCCAATGTGTTGATCCACATCAGGGAGTCAGCAGAGAGATTAGTACAGCCTGCCTTCTGATGGAGGAAGGGAATAGTTTGCCAAGGAGCTGGGCAGGACAGGGAAGTGCACCCTTGGAAAGCAGAATTAAAAGCAATTTGGCATATTTACCTGACACTCTCCCAAAGGCCCTGTGGAAATAATGTGTACTGCCTTCATGAGATCCTGGTGCTGCTTTGCTTGGGTAATACTGATGAACCAAGTTCAAAGAAGAGTAGTGACACATAGTCAAACATCAGCAAAATCTTAAACAAGAGAAAGAATCTGACCTTCCTGGCAAATCCATCAAGACAATCCAATGCTAGATACATACTAAGGAAGATGAAGATTTGGCTAAGTCAAAGGGGGAAATTACAAAGTCAGAGGAGATACAGAATCTGGAACAAGTAATCAAAGATGTTCAAACAAATTTCCTAAATCAATTCAAAGAGATGGCTAAAGAGATAGAAGATATTAAAAAGGTACTTCATGAGCATACAGACAAATTTGAAAGCATGCAAGAAAAATAACAGATGGTATGAGAATGAAAGGTACAATAGAAGAGATTAAAAATAAACTAGAAGGGGCGGGCCATGGTGGCTCAGCAGGCAGAGTTCTCGCCTGCCATGCCAGAGACCCAGGATCGATTCCCGGTGCCTGCCCATGGAAACAAAAACAAAAACAAAAACCTTAGAGGCATAAAAAAGCAGACTTGAAGAAGCAGAAGAAAGGATCAGTGAGCTAGAAGACAGAGCATGCAAATTAAAAGAGACAAAAGAATAAATAGAGAAAAGAATGGGAAAAATTGAGCAGGGTCTTGGAATTGATTGAGAACAAAGTACACAAACATACATGTCTGGAGTGTCCCAGAAGGAGAATAGAAGGGAAAGGGGCAGGAATATTATTGAGGAAATAATGGTGAAAAATTTCCTAACACTAATAAAACACATACATATCCATGTCTGAGAAGAAAAATGTACTCCAAACTGAATAAATCAGAATAGACTTCTCCGAAACACTTGCTAATAAGAATGTCAAATAGCAAAGATAAAGAGAGAATTCTGAAAACAGCAAGAGAAAAGTGATTAGTCACATACAAGAGAGGCCCAGTAAGAATGAATTTTCTCATAGGAAAGTCTGTAGGCGAGAAGGTAGTGGTATATTGTTTATCCAGAAAAAAACTGTATTAGAAAAATGAGGGAGTGTTCAAAATATTCATAGATAAACTGAAACTGAGAGAATTTGTTAGCAAGAGATCTACCCTACAAGAAATACTAAAGGGAGTTCAGCAAGCTGAAAAGAAGACATGAGAGGGAGGCTTAGAGGAGAGTGCAGAAAAGAAGATTATCAGTAAGGGTAAGTAATAGGATAAAAAGGGAGAAAAAAAAGATATGACAAATAAAAGTCAAAACACAAAATTGTTGTAATAATATTAAATGTTAATGGATTAAACTCCCCAATCAAAAAGTACATATTGGCAGAATGGATAAAATGATATCTTTCATCTTTATGTTGTCTACAAGAGACTCATTTTAGACCCAAACATAAAAATAGGATGAAAATGAAAAGATGGGAAAAGATATGCTACACAAGCAGTAACTAAAAAGGAGGTGGGGTAGCTATACAATTATCAGACAAAATAAATGTAAATACAAAAATGTTATGAGATAAAGAAGGACATTATATATTAATAAAAGGAGTAAGCCACAAGAAAGAAATAACAATCATAAATATCTATGCACTTAACCAAGGTGTGATGGTTTGAATCTGTGGGGAGCCTCAGAAAAGGCATGTCCTTTAATCCTCATTCAGTATAGCTGGCTGGGAGCTTTTTTATTGTTCCCATGGAGATGTGACTCATCCAATTGCGGGCATTAACTTCTGGAATCCTTAAAAGAGGAAACATAATGGAGAGAGTCCCATTTTTAAAGCCATGACAGAGCCCATGCAGCCAGAGACCTTTGGAGATGCAGAAGGAAAACGCCTCTGGGAGAGCTTCATGAAACAAGAAGCTGGGAGAGAAAGCTAGCAGATGCCACTACATTCACCATGTGCCTTTCCAGTTTAGAGAGAAACCCTGAACTTCATTGGCCTTCTTGAACCAAGGTATCTTTCCCTTGTTGCCTTAGATTGACCATTTCTATAGACTTGCTTTCATTTGGACATTTTCACAGCCTTAGAACATGTAAACTTGCCACTTAATAAATTCCCCCTTTCAGAAGCCATTCTGTTTCTGGTATATCGCATTCTGGCAGCTAGCAAGCTAGAACACAAAGTTAACCAAAGTACATAAGGTAAACACTGGCAAAACTGAAGGGAGTGATATACATCTCTAAAATAATAGTTGGGCACTTCAATACACCAGTCTCATAAATAGGTAGAACATCTAAACAAATGATCAACAAGAAACAGTACTGAAATACAGTGATGAATAAATTAGACCTATCAGACATATATAGGACAATGCACCCCAAAGAGCTGGATGTACATTCTTCTCAAATGCACATGGATCATTCTCCAGGATAAACCACATGCTGGGTCAAAAAACAGCTAATCAAGAAACTAAAAAAGACTGAAATTAGGATTCCAGGAAGATGGCAGGCTGGAGTGGAGTGAGTTCATTCCTGCTCCGTGAAACAAGATAGAAGACAGGGAGAAAATGTCCAGGACTATACGTTCCAGGGTGTGGGTAGTCTAGAAGGGTCTTTAGGCAGTTTTTTGGGGGGAAAGAGGATGAAGGGGTGGGGTGGGTGACTGGGATCCCCATTGGGAGGGCTGTGGTGCACCAGGGGACGCACGATTGAAGGGAACTGACCCTCCTCGGCTCCAGTCTGCACAGCTGCCTGATGGGGAAACCTCCCCATGTGGTTGCGGCGGGCAACGCCTGCAGGAAGTCCAGAGACCAGTGACTGTCACTGCAGCGTGGGCCTCCGGGTGGGGGGAGTGATCACTCGATTGGTTGTGGGAAAACCGGTCGCAGTCGCTGTATCTAGCAGGCCCACCAGTGCTGCGGATCAGCTGAGATCAGCTGATCCCTCACGTGCTGGTTGGCTCCCCAGTTCACCAGCAGAGACCTGGCAGAGCAGCACCCACTGGCAGAGAAGTGCCCCTGCAGAGCATGCCAACCTCCAGTCACTCCAGCCAGGAGGGGCGGGGCTGAGGAAGGAGGAGACTCGAGCACGCCATCTGCTGGACAGGTGTGGTAAATGCAGGTCAGCTGCATCAGACAGGGAGAGGAGAGCCTAGGGCAGAGAGCCTCAGGCTTGCCACCTGCTGGGGAGGAGGGGTAAGTATAGGCAAGGTAACTTGCTATCTGCCTATGTTTTCATTTTTATTTTTTATTTCATTAAAATTTTTTTCTTCTTAATATTCCTTTTTTGTTTCCCCCTTTTTAAAGTATATTCTTTGTGTAAATTTTATTAGTAATATAACTGTCCTTTTCATTATTTAAAAAAATTTTATAGATATTTTATATTTTATTTATTTTCTGTATTTTATTTCACATATTAATTTTTATTATTCCATTTCATTTATTTTTATTATTACTGTTATTATTTTTTCTCTTAAATTTTACATTCCTCTGGTAGGCACAAGCCTGACTTCACTCCCAATATGTCCTGGGGTGTCTCCTCTTGATTCTGGTGCTTACTACTGTCAAGGGGTATTTTGTTGTGGTTTTTGTTGTTGTGTTTCATGTTTATATTACATTATAATTTTATTTTATTATTATTATCTTTTTCATTTCTTGTTTTTTTTTTTTGTGTGTGTGTGTGAGTGCATAGCCTAGGAGTCCAGCTTGGGTCTCCTGCATGGTGGGAAGCCATTCTGCCACTGGAATACCTGTGTACCCTGGCCTACCTTATAATAGACCCTTAAGTTGAATTGTATCCCCTACATGAGATCTGGACCTTGACTCGGCAGAGAATAACCAACAAACAAAGTGCAAACGGAAACATTCAGCAAAAACTAAGTAAATACAAAACTTTCGAAGAGTGAAGGAACCAACTGCATAATAACCATATCAAGATAATCAAATGCCCCAAACACAACAGAAAATCACAAAACACATGAAGATCCAAGCAAAAATGGCCCAGTCAAATGACCAAATCAAAATTCCAGAGGGGACATAGAATATGGAACAACTACTCAAAAATATTTATAAAGAAATAAAGGATATCAGGAAGATGCTAGAAGAGCATAAAGAAGAATAGGGAGGTTAAATAGAAAAATGGCAGATCTCACAGAAATAAAAGATACAGTAGACTAAATAAAAAATATACTGGAGAAACATGATAGCAGATTTGAAGTAGCAGAAGGAAGAATAACTGAGCTAGAAGATAGAACAAAAGAACTACAGTTCACAAAAGAACAAATGGCAAGAAAGATGGGAAAAATGCAACTGGATCTTAGGGAACTGATGGCAAACAAGAGGCACAAAAATATAAGAATTATTGGTGTTCTAGAAGGAAAAGAGAAGTGTAAAGGGTTGGGAAAGTTAGTTGAAGATATGACTGGAGAAAATTCCCAATGCTTATAAAAGACACAAATATGCACATCAGAGAGGCTCAGTGAATTCCAAATAGAATAAATGTGAGCAAGCCCACTCCAGGTGTTGAAGAGAAACAGAAAGTCCTGAAAGCAGGATGAGAAAAGCAATCTACTACATACAAGGGAAAAGATATAAGACTGACTTCAGACTACTCAACAGGCACCATGGAAGCAAGAAGGCACTGGTATGATATTTTTAAGATCCTGAATGAGAAAGGCTTTCAACCAAGAATTCTTTATCCAGCCAAGTTATTCTTCAAAATTGAGGGAGAGATTAAAATCTTCAAAGATAAAGAAAGACTGAGAGAACTAGTCAACAAGAGACCAACCCTACAAGAAATATTAAAGGGATCCTGTCAGTTGGTAAAAAAAATACAGGAGAGGGAAGTCTGGAGGAGGGCACAGAATTGAAGAATATGAGTAAAGGTAATTTAAAGGAAGAGAGAGAAGGAAAATAATATACAGATCCGACAAATAAAAACTAAAGGACAAGATGATAGAATCAAGAACTGCTTTCACAGTAATTACTTTGAATGTTAATGGACTAAACTCACAATTAAAAGATACAGACTGGGTGCATGGGTGGTTCAATGGTAGAATGCTCGCCTTTCATGCAGGAGACACCCCCCCTCAAAAGATACAGACTGACAGAGTGGATCAAAAATATAATCCATCCATTTGCTGTTTATAAGAAATGCTTCAAGGACACAGTTAGGTTGAAAATGAAAGGATGGAAAAATATTTTCTATGAAAACTGCAACCAAAAGAAAGCAGGAGTAGCTATACTAATATCAGACAAAATAGACTTTAAACATAAAGACATAATAAGAGACAAAGAAGGACACTACATATTAATAAAAGGGAAAATTCACCCAGAAGAAATAACAATCATAAATGTGCATGTTCTGAATGAAGGAGCTCCAAAGTACATGAGGCACATATTGGAAAAACTGAAGGGCACTATAGACATATCAACAATAATGGTTGGAGACTTCAATACACCACTCTCTGCGATAGATAGAACAACCACACAGAGGATCAACAGGGAAATAGAGACCCTAAACAATAAGATAAATGAATTAGATCTAGTAGACTTATATAGATCATTACATCCCCAGACACCAGGATACACATTCTTCTCTAGTACACATGAAACATTGTCCAGGATAGATCATATACTGGGTCATAAACTGAGTTCTATATGTTTAACAAGATTGAAATTATTCAAAACACTTTCTTTTATCACAATAGAATAAAGTTGGAAATTAATAATCACCAAAGAACCAGAGCTTTCACAAATATATGGAGATTAAAAAACACACTCTTAAATAATCAATGGGTCAAGGAAGAAATTGCTAGAGAAATCAGTAAATATCTGGAGATGAATGATAATGAGAATACTTCATGTCAGAACTTATGGGATGTGGCAAAGGCAGTGCTGAGAGGGAAATTTATTGCCCTAAATGCCTATATTAAAAAACAAGAATGAGAAGAACAGAAAAAAATAAATTAAAAAATAAATTAAAAAACAAAACCAGTAAATAAATAAAAAGTAAACAAGAATGAACAAAACTTGAAGATTTAACTGCTCACCTGGAGAATTTAGAGAAAGAATAGCAAACTAACCTCAAAGCAAATAAAAGAAGAGAAACAATAAAGAATAAAGCAGAAATAATCAAACCGGAGAACAATAAAACAATAGAAAGAATCGACAAAATTAAAAGTTGGTCCTTTGAGAAAATTAATAAAATTTATGGTCCCCTAGCTTAACTAACAGAGAAAAAAAGAGGGAGGACACAAATAAATACAATCATAAATGAGAGGGGGTTGTTACCACAGATCATGAAAAAATTCAAAAAATCATAAGGGAATATTACAAACAACTATGTGCCAACAAACTAGACAATTTAGATGAAATGGACAAATTCCTAGAAAGACACAAATTACCTCTAGTGACTTGAGAAGAAACAGAAGATCTCAACAAACCAATTACAAGTAAAGAGATCCAACCAATCATCAAAAATCTTCCCACAAAAGAAAGCCCAGGACCTGATGGCTTTACAGGAGAATTTTATCAAATTTTTCAAAAAGAACTGACATCAAGCCTGCTCAAACTGTTCCAAAAAAACTGAAGAAAAAGGAATGCTACCTAACTAATTTTATGAAGCTAACATCACTCTAACACCGAAATTGGATAAAGTCAATAGAAGAAAAGAAAACTACAGACCAATCTCCCTGATGAACATAGATGTGAAAATTCTTAACAAAATACTAGCAAATCGTATGCAATGCCACAGTAAAAGAAGTATACATCATGATCAAGTGGGATTCATACCAGGAATGCAAGGATGGTTCAACGTAAGAAAATCAATCACCATAATACAGCACATGAACAAGTCGAACGGGAAAAATCACATGATCATATCAATTGATGCTGCAAAAGCATTCAACAAAATCCAGCATCCTTCCCTGATAAAAACAAAACAAAAGTTAGGCATGAAAGGAAACTTTCTCAATATCATAAAGGGCATATACGAAAACCCATAGCCAGCATCATACTTAACAGTGAGAAATTGAAAGCATTCCCCTTGAGATCGGGGACAAGACAAGGATGCCTATTGTCACCACTATTATTCATCATTGTATTAGAAGTACTAGCTGGAGCAATTAAACTGGGAAAAGAAATAAAAGGCACCCAAATAGGAAGGGAAGAAGTAAAACTTTCATTATTTGCAGATGACATGATCCTATACTTAGACAATCCTGAAAAATCTACAGTAAAATTACTTGAGCTAAGAAATTCAGCAAAGTGGCAGGATACAAGATTAATGTACAAAAATCAGTAATGTTTCTAAACACAAGCAATGACCTATCTGAGGTGATAACTAAGGAAAAAATTCCATTCAGAATAGCATCCAGAAGAATTAGGTATCTAGAAATAAGCCTAACCAGGGACATCAAGGACTTATACACAGATAATTACAAAAAATTGTGAAAAGAAATAAAAAATAACCTAAATAGATGGAAAGATATGCCATGCTTATGAATAAGAAGGTTGAATATTGTCAAGATGTCAATCCTACCCAAACTGATCTATGGATTCAATGCAATACCAACAAAAATCCCAACAACTTTCTTTGAAGACTTGGAAAAGCTAGTTATCAAATTTATATAGAAGGGAAAGAGACCTTGAATAGCTAAAGATATCTTAAAAGAAGAGTAAACTGGGAGGTCTATCACTTCCTGACTTTAAAGCTTACTATAAAGCCACAGTGGTCAAAACAGCATGGTACTGCCACAAAGACAGAAGGACTGGTCAGTGGAATAGAATGAAGAGTGCAGAGATTGATCACCAAATTTATGGACATTTTATCTTTGATAAGGCCTCCAAATCCACTGAATTGGGATAGATTAGTCTTTTCAATAAATGGACATGGGAGAGTTGGATTTCAAAAGCCAAAAGAATGAGAGGACCCTTACTTTACACCCTATACAAAAATTAATTCAGAATGCATCAAAGACCTAAATGTAAGAGCAAGTACCATAAAACTTCTTGAAACAAATGTAGGGAAACATCTTCAAGATCTAGTAATAGGAGGTAGATTCTTAAACTTTACACCTAAAGTACAAGCTGTGAAAGAAAAAATAGACAAATGGGAACTCCTTAATATTAAGAGCTTCTGTGCTTGAGAGGACTTTATTAAAAAGGTGAAGAGGCAGCCAACTCAATGGGAGAAAATATTTGGAAACCATATATCAGGTAAAGGCTTGATATCTTGTGTACATAAAGAAATTATACAGCTCACCAACAAAAGAACAAACAACCCCATTATAAAATGGGCAGAGGAAATAAATAGGCACTTTTCTGAAGAGCAAATACAGAGAGCTAAAAAGCACAAGAAGAACTGCTCATCTTCATTGGCTATAAGAGAAATTCAAATTAATATGACAATGAGATATCACCTCACAGCTAAAAGAATGGCTGCTATTAAATAAACAGGAAATGATAAATGTTGGAGAGGATGCAGAGAAATTGGAACACATATTCACTGTTGCTGTGAATGTAAAATGGTTCAGCTGCTGTGGAAATCAGTTTGGCGATTCCTCAGAAAACTAAATATTGAGTTGTCCTTTGACCTGGCAACACCAACACTAAGCATATACCCAGAAGAGTAGAGGGCAGTGACATGAACAGACATTTGCAGCCCGATGTTCATAGTGTCACTATTCACAATTGCCAAGTGATGGAAACAATCCAGGTGACCATCAACAGACGAGTGGATAAACAAAATGTGGAATATACATACAATGGAATATTATGTGGCATTTAGATTAAATCATGTCCAAAAAATATGGCAATGTGGGTGGATCTTGAGGACATAATGCTGAGTGAAATAAGTCAGTCACAAAAGGACAGACACTGTATGGTTTCATTATTATGACTCTGATAAAGCCACCAGTGTTTTGGAGCAGCTAAAAGGAAAAATCTGGGTTGAGGGCACAGTAGTCCATAACAAACTCTGGGATCTGTTCTATAGCTCCTTGTTGGAGTGTGGTTTGAAAATTATTGTTTTTTCTTTCTTTTCTTTGTATATATGTTATATTTTACAACTAAAAATGATTTCAAAAACTGTAGGCAGTTATAGTAATATTAGATAAAATAAATTCCTGAAATCAAAACTTTGTAAGTAATTAGTAACATAGCTCACTACTATAGCAAAGTTGATATTTGCAATAATTTTTTACTTGATATTTTGAGAATGTACACAGTTTTGGTATTTAAGATACTGTTTAATACTTAAAATTCAAGTAACTCTGATATCTATATTTATAGATTTTTTCCTTCCTTGCTTTAATTTTAAATTGGTTTATGAAACATATTGTACAAACAGGCTTTACAATGATTACCTAGATTTTTTTAAATATGCCTATGGATAAGCTAACTTAGACATCCATTTTAGATGGTTAAGATTTCTACATGTTAATCATAAAAATATTTGTATCTTCATATTTTCCTGAAATCAGGAAAATATTTAGTAACACAGGTCATTACTATAGCAATGCAGATATTTGTAAGAACTTTCTACTTGATATTTTGATAACATTCACAGTTTTGACAGCTGATCAAATGGTATATGTTAGTGTTTAATACTTAGAATTTAAGGGCTTTTTTATCTGAATATGTAGATTTTTTCCTTGTTGTCTCAATTTTAAATTGCTTTAGGAAACTTGCTGTGCAACACAGGCTTAAAAATGATTATGGATACTTTATTTAAATATGCCTATGGTTAAGCTAACTAAGCTAACTAAGATATCCACTGTGGTGGTTCTAAATGTATTGCTTGTTTTCTTAAAAAAAAAAAAATTTATTAAACATATAAAAAACAATACTCCTCTTTC
The DNA here is from genome assembly GCF_023851605.1 of Tamandua tetradactyla. Classification (NCBI taxonomy): domain Eukaryota; kingdom Metazoa; phylum Chordata; class Mammalia; order Pilosa; family Myrmecophagidae; genus Tamandua; species Tamandua tetradactyla. The sequence continues at coordinate 118,429,810 of NC_135353.1, forward strand.
CATCAAATTACAATAAAAAATGAAGTCATATGCAGACTTAAAAAGAGACTGAAATTACACAAAGCATTTTCTTTGACAATAATTGAATGAACCTGGAAAGCAATAACAGATAGAGAACTAAAAATTCACAAATATGTGGAGATTAAACAATACACTCTTAAATAATCAGGGGGTCAAGGAAAAAATTGGAATATAAATCAGTAAATATATTGAGACAAATGAAAATGAGAACATGAGAATACAACATATAAAAACTTATGGGATGCAGAGAAGAGAATGCTGAGAGGGAAATTCATAGCCCTAAATGCAAAATTAAAGGGAAGAAAGAGCTAAAATCAAAGACCTTGCTGAACACCTGGAGGAAATAGAGGAGGAATAACAACCTAATACCTTGGCATTTAGAAGGAAAGAAGTAACAAAGATTAGGGCAAAATTAAATGAAACAGAACAAATAAAAAACACAATAGAGGAGAAGCAATAAAACCAAATGTTGGTTCTTTGAGAAGATCAATAAAGTTGACAAAAAGAAAGAAGATGCAAATGAATAAAACAAGAAATGAGAAGGAAATTATTAACACTAACCCCATAGAAATAAAATGATCATAAGAGGAATAATATGAGCAACTGTATGCCAACAAAGTAAACTACTTAGATGAACTGGAAAATTTCCTAGAAACTCATGAGCAGACTCCAGAAGAAATAGAAGACCTCAAAAAACAATTCACAAGTGAAAAGATTTAATTAGTTATTGAAAACCTCCCTACAAGGAAAAGCCCAGGACCCCATGGCTTCACAGGCAAATTTACAAACCATAATAAGAACAATTATTACCAATCCTGCTTGAATTCTTCCAAACAAATGAAGGAGAGGGTAGGCTACTTAAGTTATTCTATGAAGCCAACATCACCCTAATACCAAAACCAGACAAAGATACACCATGATCAAGGGGATTTTATTCCAGGTATGGAACGGTGGTTCAATACAAGCAAATCAATTAACGTAGTACACCACATTAACACATTGAGGGAGAAAAACTACATTATCATCTCAATCGACTCAGAATAAGCATTTGACAAAATCCACTGTCATTTCCTAATAAAAATATGTTGAAAGACAGGAATGGAAGAAAACTTCCTCAACATGATAAAGTGCATATATGAAAATCCCACAGCTAACATCATAATCAATGGTGAGAGACTGGAAACTTTCCCTCTAAGATTGGGAACAAGTCAAGGATGCCAGTTGACACCATTGTTATTCAACATTGTGCTAGAACTTCTACCTAGATAAATTACACACAAGAAAGAAATAAAAGGCACACAAATTGGAAAGGAAGAAGTGGAAGTTTCACTATTTGCAGATGACATGATCTTATATTCTGAAAGTCCCAAAACCTACAAAAAAGCTACTAAAGCTAATAAAACAGTTCAGCAAAGTGGAGGGATGCACGTACAACACACAAAAATCAGTAGTGTTTCTATACACTAGTAATGAGCAATCCGAGGAAGAAATTAAGAAAAAATACAATTTCAATAGCAAATAAAATATTCAAATATCTAGGAATAAAGATAAGCATGTGTGTAAAGGACCTATATTCAGAAAACTACAAAACATTGCTAAAAGAAATCAAAGAAGACCTAAATAAATAGAAGGATATTCTGTGTTGATGGATTGGAAGGTTAAATATCATCAAGATGTCAATTCTACCCAAATTTATTTACAGATTCAGTGCAATCCCAACCCAATCAAAATTCCAACAACCTACTTTGCAGAAATGGAAAAAGCAATGATCAAATTTATTTGGAAGAGCAAGGGGGCCCTGGATAACCAAAAACAGCTTGAGAAATGAGAATGAAGTTGGAGGACTCACAGTTCCTAACTTTAAAGCATATTAAAAAGCTACAGTTTTCAAAACAACATGACAGTGGCATAACGATAGACATATTGATCAACAGAATCAAATTGCATGTTCAGAAATAGACCCTTATATAAGTGGTTAATGGATTTTTGACAAGGCTGCCAAGTCCTTTCAAGTGGGTCAGAACAGTCTCTTCAGCAAATGGTGCTGAGACAACTGGTTATCTGCATCCAAAAGAATGAAAGAAGACTCTTATCTCATAGCATATACAAAAATTAACTAAAAAAATGGATCAAAGACCTAAATACAAGAGCCAGGAACATAAAACTCCTGGCAGAAAATGTAGGTAGGCATTCTCAATATCTTGTGTTAGGTGGTGGCTTTTTAGACCTTACACCCAAAGTACAAGCAATGAAATAAAAAATAGATAAATGTGACCTCCTTAAAATTGAATATTTTTGTGCATCAAAGGACTTTTACAAGTAGGTGAAAAGGCTGCCTACTTAATGGGATAAAATATTTGGAAACTACATATCTGATAAGGGTTTGATATTCGGAATATATAAAGAAATCCTAAAACTCAACAATAAAAAGACAAACAATCCAATTAAAACTGGGTAGAAGATTTGAAAACATTTTTCCAAAGAGAATATACAAATGACTAAAAAACACATGAAAAGACGCTAATTTTCCCTATTAGGGAAATGCAAATCAAAATCATAATGAACTATCATTTCACATCTACTAGAATGGCCACTACTAAAAAAACAGAAAATTACAAGTGTTGGAGAGGAGGTGGAGAAATAGTAACAGTTATTCATTGCTGGTGGGAATGTAAAATGGTATAACTGCTGTGGAAGACGGTTTGGCAATTCTCAGGAAGCTGTCACATGATCCAGCAATCCCGTTACTAGGTATATACTCAGAAGAACTGAAAGCAGGGATGTGAATAGACATTTGTACATTGATGTTCATAGTGGCATTTTTTACAATTGCCCACAGATGGAAGCAACCCAAGTGCCCATCAACTGGCAAATGGATAAACAAAATGTTGTACATACATACAATGGAAAATTATTCAACTGTAAGAAGGAATGAATTCTTGATGCATGCTACAACACAGATTAGCCTTGAGGACATTATGCTGAGTGAAATAAGTTAGACACAAAAGGACAAATATCATATGACCTCACTAATATGAACTAAATACAATGAGAAAACTCATGGAGTTAATATCTAGAATATAGGTTATCTGATAATAGAAAGAGGATAGAGAATGGGGTACTGATGCTCAATTTTTTCAGAATTTTAATAGGTTTCTTGTAAATGCTTGGAAATGTTTGCATAGAGTGATGGTGGCATATTATCATGTGTGTAAATAACTTCAGAATTGGGCTAGTGTTGTGGTTGAAAGGGGAGGTTTAGGATCATATATATCTCGAAAAGAAAGCTAGGTGATGAAACAAGGGACTGTATAACATAGTGAACTCTGTTATGGATGATTAAGTTGGTTGATTGTACAAATATCAGAATATTCCTCTATGAGTTAAAACAAGTATATGTCACAATTGTAGGGTGTTAATAATAGAGTGGTATATGGGGAAAGTGCACCTAATGTAAACTATGAACTATAGCTAACAGCAATATCCTAATATTCTTCCATCAATTATAACAGAGGTACCACACCAAAGCTAAGTGTCAATTATAGGGAGTATAAGGGGCATAGAGTTCTTTTTTAAGCTATTAAAATGTTTGAATATTGATTTTGGTGATGAAAGCACAGCTGTTCGATTACACTGAGAGTCATTTACTGTACATTTTGGATGGATAGCATGGTATGTGAATAAAGCTGTTTTAAAAAAAGTTTCAGTAATGTAAATAAAACAGTCTCATACTGGGTGTCTGAGGCCCTCTTGTAGAGGAGGTACTTATACTTCTCCATCAGAGCCAGTCCACATAATCCTGCACCTCTCCTCCCATCTCTGGCCTTGTCTTGTTGACTTCTGACTTTTTTGTTGGCTTTGACTCCTTTTTGTAGGCTTTGACTCTTACTTGTTCACATCTCAGATGTAGTGTCTCCCTTTTGTTTTTTTCTTCTTCTCACCCTGACCACATTCCAGCTTCAGCCATAATCACATGTTTTGTACGTCTTCCTGAGGCTTGCTCTGGGAGTCCACCCCTACTTTTGCCTTCATTTTTCCTGCCTCAGTGCTGATGGCCGGCAGCAGTCTCATTCCAATTATGTGGGTAAGCTAGGATGCAGAGAGGTTAAACTCTTATTTTAATGGTGTGGCCTCTGCTTTAAACTTTTCTTCAACTTCTCTTTGCAGAGCTTCTTTAGAGCTTTGCTCCGGCCTTCTGTCGTTTCTTGAAACTTGAGATGCTCTACCGTTGTGGAGTGAATATGAAACTTGAAAACAGAAAAAAAATTTCACTCCACATAGAGGAAGAGAGATAAATCAAGTCAATTGAGGTAAGATATGGCTGTAAAAAATTGTAAATTAGTTTTCTCATGCCCGCTGTAAACTGTCAATGTTGCTGTTCCTTCTCCATTTAGAATTCAGGGCAAAATTGAGTCAGTCTGCAAATTAACTAATACTTATCAAAATTGTCAAGGTCATGAAAGACAATGAAAGAATTAGGAACTGTTACAGATGGAAGGAAATTAAGGACAATTAAAAGCAATGTGAGATGCTGAAACAGACAAAGGACACTAGTTGAAAAACTGCTGAAATTTGAATGAGGTCTATAGTTAGTTAATAGCATAGTAGGAATGTTAATTTCCTGGTTTTGATAATTGCATTGTAGTTATGTTAACATTAGGGGAAGCTGGGTAAAGGGTATAAGTGAACTTCGTACCATTTTTGCAGTTTTTCTGTAAGTCTAAATTTCTTTCAAAATAGAAAGTTTAAAAAGATAAGAAAATAAACAACTTTATGCCAATAAATTTGACAACATAGATGAACAGATAAATTCTTTGAAAAATGCAACTTATCAAAACTGACACCAAAGGAAAGATGAAATAGGAATAGTCTAAATATGATAACATTTGTTGAATTTTCAAATAAAACCCTTCCCCCCACAAAATCTCCAATCCAAGGTAGTTTCACTAATTTTTCTATTAAACTTTTTTTGGGGGGGCATGGTAGGCTCTGGGAATCTATTAAACATTAAGGGACAAATAACACCAATTCTAGATAAGTTCTTTCAAACATAGGGCAGTAGAAAAAATTTACAAGTAATTTTAAGAGTCCAGCAAAATCCTGATACCCAAATATGACAAGGATACTGCAGACCAAGGAAACCACAGAGTAATATCCCTCATGAACATAAATGCAAATATCCTTAACTAATTAACATACAAAAACCAGCAACAATTTAAAAGGATAATATATGAAACATAGGCTGAGATTATTACAGGGATTCAAGGTTGGTTGAAAATTTTAAATTCAATTAATGTAAATTCCCAAGTAATATGAAAAAATGAAGAAAATTAGATAATCATCACAAGTTGCCGAAAAAGCATTTCAAAAATATCATTCTCAACCCATGATACAATGTCACAGCAAAGAGCAATAAAGAAGAATTTTATCAATCTAATGTCCAAGAGTAAGCATTCAAAGTGTCTTCTTAGTTCCGCTTCAGTTACTTGAAGACCTATACAAAGAATTCTGACAACACTCCAGTGATGTTTTGGAAAATGAACGTAATTTCCTATAGCATAGAGCTGGAGATTCATTGAGATATGATCTTTGTAAAATGTAAAGGAATGTGGATACATCTATTGAAGCTCATTTGAAGACAATGATGCAATGTCAGGAAACAAAGCTAGCACCACCTGAAGTAATCCTTAAAGACTATTTTTTTAAAGACCAAATTAAAACACACATATGCACACAAAGATGTTTTCAAAGACTACTGATAGAAGTCTATAATCTAGCTTGTAGATAAAGTGAAGAAATGAGTAATGGAAGATTCAGGCTGCTAAAGTCAAGGTAAATGCAGAATATTACCCAGTATAGGTAAAGAAAGAAGCCAATTTCTGCAGCTTCTATACAGATATTTTTTGGTTAACTTTTGGACAACAAAAGATACATTAGATTCAGAAGCACTTAAACCATAGATATTTAGAACTGAAAATGAGACCAGGTAGTAGTAAACTCTTAAATTGGAATGAAGGCATGAAGGATGTCATGATGTAGAAAGAACAGTACATAAAGTTGGGCACACTATGTTGGAGGTTTTTTTTTTTTAATATCTTGCTTAAAGTCACATAAGTAGGATATGACAGTATATTCTGAGACAGGATTCTAAAGTAGTCTTTCTGATTCCTGTCTTAGGCCTCTATGTGTATATCATTTCAATAATTTTATCTATAAAAAGGGGGAAATATCCTCAAGAACTGTGATGTATATCAAATGGGACAACTTGCATAGGCAGGCACCAGGAATTAAACCCAGCTCTCTGGCATTGCAGTTGAGAATTCTGCCACTGAGCCACTGTCACACTGCCCAAGTGAAACCTTTTTTAAGTACAGAGATATATTCATATATCAGGCATGATTGCTTTTGTTTGACCTTTACATTGCTAACCACCCACTCCTAAATCCTTCATAATAACAGAGTCCTCAGCGTAATCATTGTGTATTGGTAATTAGATGTATTATTCTACTTGGTCTCAAAAAAACCAACAGAATCTAAGAGTCATTTTGCTTCCTTCTCAAGAGTTTCCAAAAATACTGAAGTGGAGAGAATTCTTCCTTACTTATGCTGAAGGCAAAGCCAGATAAAGCTATGACAAGAAGAGAAAACTGCAGATCAATGTCCTTTATAAATATAGATGCAAATACTCTCAAGTAAATATTAGCAAATTGAATCCCACAGTACATTAAAAGATTTATACTCTATGATCAAGTTTGATTTTTCATAGGATGTTTTCTGGTTTGCTAGCTGCCAGAATGCAACACCAGAGATGGATTGGCTTTTAATAAAAGGGGATTTATTTTGTTGGTTCTTCAGAGGAAAGGCAGCTAACTTTCCACTGAGGTTCTTTCTTACGTGGAAGGCACAAGATGGTTTCTGCTGGTCTTCTCTCCAGGCCCCTGGGTTCCAACAACTTTCCCCGGGGTGACTTCTTTCTGCATCTCCAAAGGCCTGAGCTGAGCTGCCAGTGCTGAGATGAGGAATGCCGAGCTGCTAGGCTGTGCTACGTTGCACTCTTTCATTTACACACCAGCCAATTAAGTCAAACGTCACTCATTGCAGCAGACACGCCTCCTAGCTGACTGCAGACATAATTGGCAACAGATGAGGTTCACATACCGTTGGCTTATGTCCGCAGCAACAAGACTAAGTATGCTCACCTGGCCAAGTTGACAACTGAATCTAACTAACACAGGATACAAGGGTGTTTCAACTTAAGATAATCAGGGAATGCAATTTACTGTATTAATATAGTGAATGAACAAATCTCTCATGAACATTTAATTGGTGCAGAAAGAGCATATGCCAAAATCCAACACCCAGTTTGATTAAAATAAAATACTCAGAAAATTGGAAATAGAAAAGAAAGTACTCTAAAATATAAAGTGTATTTACAAAATGTTACAACTAACATTATACTAAATTTTGAAAAACTGAAGTCCTTTCACTAAGATGAGAAACAAGACAGGAATACCCGTTTTAACAATTGCTATTTGAAAATATATTGGAGGGTGGGCAACAGTGGCTCAGTGGCAGAATTCTCACCTGCCATGCTGGAGACCTGGGTTCAATTCCTGGTGCCTGTCCATGCAATAAATATATAAGTAAATAAATATTTTTAAAAATATTAAAAATATATTGGAAGTTGTAATCAGACCAATAAGGCATGAAAAAGAAATAACAGATATCCTCATAGGAAAGGAAGAAGTAAAACTATCTTTAGGCTCAGATGACATAATTCTTTGTATAGAAATTCCCAAAGAATCCACCAGAAAATCTGTAGAGCAACTTAACAAATTCAGAGAAATTTAAAGATACAATATTAACATGCAAAAATCTTTACAGTAGCTATAAACAATCTTAAATGGAAATTACATAAACAATTCAGTTTACAATAGTATGCTGGTTTCAATCTGTTGTGGACCCCAGAAAAGCCATGTCCTTTAATCTTCACTCAATATTGCTGGGTGGGAGCATTTTGATTGTTCCCATGGAGATGTGACCCACCCAATTGTGGGTGGTAACTATTGATTAGATGGTTCCCATGGAGATGTGTCTCCACCCACTCAGGGTGGGGTTGCTTACTGGAGTCCTTTAAGAGGGAACAATTTTGGGAAAAGCTTTAGAGCCCACACAAGCAGAGACTTTTGAAGATGAAGCAGGAAAACACCCCACGGGGACCTTCATGAAACAAGAAACTGGGAGAGAAAGCTAGCGGTCTTTGCTATGTACCCTTACAGCTGAAAAAGAAACCCTGAACTTTATCGGCCTTTCTTGAGTGAAGGTAACTTCTTGTTGGTGCCTTAAGAAAGCTTCAAAGAGAGAAACCATTTCCACTTCCAGGTCAGGGCATCTGACTGTGTGAGTGGGTCACCTGGGTAAAAGTGGATCAGGGAGTACATAGGAGGTTCGAGTCCCCTTTGACCTAGGCCAGGGTCACGCTTCCAGAATGATCCCTTTGCTCTGATCTCAGTACTTTCTGATTTTGGATACCATACTATAAGGTTTTGCTGGCTGGGTGAGTGGGTCATCAATGTAGAAATGGATCAGGAAATAAACGGGCAGTTTGAGTCCCTTTTGTTTTGACCTCTACATCTTCTGTTTTTAGGTACTGTAATGTACATGTTCTAAAGCCCTGGCCTAATCCAACAATTAACTGGTGTTTAACAAAATTAAGTAGTTATCTAGGTATTGGTTAATTGTTAAACTGGTATGATAAGTGTTTTATGTCTGTTTAATTGTTAATTGATGTATCTGGTGTGTGTCCATACAGGGTTTGAGGCCCTGGCCTAAATTTGTCTGTTGACTATACTCTTAAAACATAATCCAACAATTAATTGGTATTTAATGATGTTAAGTAAACCTGTTTAAATGCTAGCCAGTGTGTTAACTGGGTATAGTAAAAGTTGATGTTTGTTTAATTGTTAATCAGTGTGTTAAGTGTTTAATGCCTGTTGTTAGCGGGGGTGTTCAGTCTAGTTTTTAATTGGTGTGTTTCTGCATTTGTATTGGTCAAATGTTCATAACTGGTTACTGATTATGGAAATTCTTTTAAAAAGGGAAGCTTTGGGCTGTTCTGATAATTGAAAAGAATTTGGTTATGAGTCTATAAAAAGTTTTGTTTCTGTAGCATGATCTGGCCTCAATATAATTTAAAATGAAAACATTACCATTAGAGTTAAAGTTTAAGATACTACAGTTAGAATTGTTCTGTAAAAAGGTAGAAATGGGATGAGATAATATATTCAATCCTTTATTTGTCCCTCTCAAAAATTTCTGTTTCTGTTTTTTAAGCAACTAACTTTCTATTTGTGTCTGTATGCATTTTCAATGTATATTCTCATACCTCTGGATGGTAATAGCAAATTAATAAGAAAATTCTTAAAGCACTCCATTTGAACTACTCAGAAATAATTAGGTGCCTGATATAAATATAAATTGATATTTCTGAAGTAAAAGAGAAAAAAAACCATCTCTGAATGGCAAGATTCAGAGCTTCAGTTTTGTAATTACTGTAAACAAACCAGGACATTAGAAAGAAAGCATCCCTGGAATTTCCTTAAGGCAGCAGAAAACTTCCAAAGGGCTGCTTCTGGAAAAAGCAAAGACTTTTGGTCCTGGTCACAGCTTTTAATAAAATAGATCTAATAACTGGAAATAGTTAAAAGATGAGCATAGGAACTCTCAATTCCATGGCCCTCACCTAAAACTTTCAAATCTAAACCCAGCAAACTGGATATCTTTCTGTCTGTGCAACCAGTTCTTACCCTAAGGCCCAATCACCTAAAGCAGGTATGGATGAGGGCAAGGTACACAAAAAATATATGGGAAGATGTGGTTGAGGATTTTTTTTTTTTACTGGGCCTGGAGATTAGAAATGTTAAGCATAAAAATGCTATAAAATAGGCTACATTTGTTAATATTACCTTTGCAGTGGTAATAATCAAATCATTATTAATATATAAATAATCTTGGGATAGGAATAACTGAGTAAAATCTAATTACCAAGTTTTAGTTAAAATGAAAAATCTTTGAGAGATAAGGAAAAGTTTTCCTGGATTTAGACCTGGGACAAATTAAACAATTGCTGTGTATTTTCCAGAACATGATAGCCAATGTATTTTTAATTGTTTGTAATTTTAAGATATTATGAAAAGAAAATTTTCAACCTCAGATAAAAGGAAGTTTGTGCTAAATTTTGAGTTGAACAAATGCAATTTTATTCTGCTTGGGTGTGTTCTCCCTAAATCTATATAAGCTTACTAAAAAATAAGCTAGTACTATAAATACATTCTCAAAATTCCTCTTAAAATAGCCTAACTAGATAGGTTAAGTTACATAAATTAAGCAATGTACCTGGTAATAATAACACCTTCATAAAGTATAACTAAGAATATGCTGATGCTGCAATATACCCTATTTAAGAAATTGGTAAAGTTTAGTAAAAAATATAAATGGGTTTTTTATAACTTTGATTACTTAAAGATTCTGGCTTTTTGTTACTTAGCCATTTGTTACCTCAGTATGTGTAAGGATTTGAATTTGTAGTAGTGTCTTTGTTAATGTCAGTCCTGTCATGAGTAAAGGACATGTCATAGCTTCAAAAAGTTTGTATTATTTTAGAATATACATGTATTAAGGCATAGTATAAGACAGTGGTAACAAAGGAACAAAATGCTGGAAAAATTTAAAGAGCAGAGAAATAAAGAATGACTTAAGAAGTACTCATAGAAGAGATGATACATGTAAGACACTTAAATAAGAAAGTGGCGTTTAAACAAATAGAACTCTGAACTAGTTTTTAGAAACCATAACTTAATTTTGTAAACTAACACATTCCTGGCATTATTTAGCAGTTGGGAATAATGTTAAGAAAATTTGGTCTTTTTCTGGATATAAATCCCTTAAATGTAAATGGCTGATTATATTTCAAACTTGGGCTTTTCTGACCTCTGAAAGCAGTGCTGAATTAGACTGAGATTTTGGGTATATTGTGGTGTAATCATTTGTGTGTTCTGAGTACAAAGTATGTGGATGCCTGGCTGTATTCTAAACTCAAACACAAATTTCTTCTTCTGTTATATTGTATTATCTCTGTCTCTTTCCCCTTCATGAATACTGCGACTGGAAGGAAGTATGCAGGTTCAAAAGCTTTGTGTATAATATATTTAATAAAAGGAAGCTTTTATGTTAAGCTGAGTATTCATATAAAACTAACGGTTAATTTTCTACTGTTAAAATAACATGGACAACAGAATAAATGCTTACATGCACATTATCCTTTATTCAGAAAACAATTCTTCCTACTATTAAGGGAAAAAACTGTTACAAACAATTTGTTCTTTCACCTTATACAAATAAGGTGCTAAAATAGTTTAATCTTTTGCATAGGAGGTGTTTGGGAAGTATTAAAGTACTTAAAAGGGATTTTCTATCCTGTTTCTGGTTAAATTTGTATAGGTAAAATATTATCCATACATTTAGAGATTACATAAATCCCTAAAACTTTGATATTGTTCTCACTGTCCATGTTATATCCTAGTATTAATCTGTATGATGTTAAGCAATGGTATGGTGTTGTTAGTCATGGTTTTCGTTATTCTAAAAGGCTACAGATCATAGAAACTGCCAAGTTGTCAGCTGCACTGCTTTGCTCTATAACTAAAAGTGCCCAACTTTATTTTTTAACTAAGAAGGATATTTATTGAAATAATACAAAGATGTTACAAAGATGCATTAGATAATGGTCCTAAAAAGCTGGGTGTTCATATGTGCATGATGTGTGGCTGCTGGGACTAGGAAAGTCCTCTGCTCAATCAGCTACATATAAATCTGCCCTGTCAAGGAAGATTGTTGAGGTTCAGATTGGTTGGCTCTAGGCTAGGCTGTGCTCAACTTTAAAGGAAATGTTGAACAAATATATATGTTATATTTCATTTGTTAAATAACAACCCTGATAAGAGTATAAAAGTGAAACAGAACAAAACTTCTGCTATGGTTTCTGAACATAAAACAGTTATCTTAATGTTTTTATTTCTGAAAAATAGTTTCATTTAAAAATGTTTATAAACATTAAAGCTCAAATTGTAAGTGAAAGGTTTAGGAGGTGAAAGGGTGAGAAAGAAGAAAGGTAGACCAGAAAATTTAAAGTGGGCGGGTTTATTTCTGCGCTCCCGGTCTAAGCTCACCCAACCCAAGATGGAGGGAGGTGAGTGCGTGTGCGGGCTTCGGGCGCAGGCAGCTTTTAAGGATGGAGGTCAGGTGACGTCCGGAAGGGGCAGTGCATTAGTTCTGGAAGTCAGGTTGGGAGGGGCAACACAGCCTCCGCAGCTCAAGATGCAGTGCCCTTCCCCGTTCCCCCGACCTAACAGTAAGCATTAACTGTATCATTTAATTCTGAGGTGCTTTACTCTTTGTATAGTCCAGTAGTTCCCTGGAGCTTTAAATATCTGTGTGACACCTGAAACTTAGATTTGGTTCCCCAGCTCTGAAAATTAACATGGATCCACACAGCAATGGTTAAAAACTAAAAAAGATCAAACTCCAATTAAAGATGTGATGAAACTGATCTGGTTAAAACTATTCTTTACAAGGTAAAGAATAATATTGTCTGTATTTTAAAGCTCTACCTTTTTTGTGGGATAAAAGAAAAATTTTCATTTTGTCCAAAACTTGCGCTATTTAATTTAATCTGTCTAGTCAGTTAAATGATGTAATACGGCATTATTTGATATGAAACCTGGAATAAGGAACAAAATCTTAAAGTTGTATACAAGTTAATGTTATGTAATGATGCATTTCAGAGTATTTGGGGCATAAAATGAAAAAATGTTTGCAAAGTCCCTTGTGGGATTGAGAAAGAGAAATATTCCCTAACTGGGGGAATTCCTGACATTTTTCATAAAGAAGAGGAGCTCCCAATTTAATAAGCCAAGGCCTCAATTTTGAGGCTTGCCCTTATGACACTTATTTCTGTAATAGTAAACTGAACCTACATAGGTTCTGAACCTACCTAAGAGCCATCTCCAGAAAATCTCTGCTGTTGCTCTCTCTAAGCTGAACTCTGAGTTTCCCCCCAATGTGGGACATAATTTCCAGAGGTGTAAGCCTAGCACTGGCAGTGTGAAACATAACTGGCCCTGGCATCGCAGGACACTGCTTCAACATCATGGGACATAACTGGCACTGTGAGACATAAATTCCAAGGATGACCCTGGCCCTCACATCATGGATGAACTGGCCAAAAGGGAGAAAAGAAATAGTTTCAATGGCTAAGAGATTTCAAATCAAGTTGAGAGGTCATTCTGAAGGTTACTCTCATGTAAGCTTAAGCCATATATTGCAAATTGCCACAACATGGCAACCCCCAACCAACAGTGTTCCTGTATTTCTGGAAACCCTGAAAAATATCCTGTGTCCTATAAAATTTTACTTATTAAGTCTGTTTTTCAGAGACTTAATCTCCAGATTGTTGCAATGCCAGAGAAGCTCTGAAACCCAGAGATACTGGACTCTCCAAGAATGACAGCTGGTTTCCCTTAAATCTTACTAACAACTCACTCCTCTGTCAAATTGATGGGAGTAAAATCATGGGTACACCATAATAAAATAAAAATAGCACCCTCTAACCTGTTTTTCTCTCCTAGACTCTTTCATGGGGCCAATATTGGAAAACAGATAGCTGAGAATCATGAAGGAGAGGAAACTGACCAATTTCCAGGAGGCAGATATCATTGTGAATCCCTAGAAGATTTAAAGTTTATCTTCAGGAGAAAAGAATATATCCAACTACAATATAAGAAGTTCCACTCCCAAAACTCTTAGGATCAATGCTCCTTTGTCAGCAGGAAGGAGCCAGAGTGGTTATCATCCACATATCCCCCAAGATTGGGGAATGGTCAAAGGACAGGGAGGAATTGTAACTGAGAAATCAAGATTTAAGGGATAATTTTGATTAGTAATTTGTTATATAAAAATTACTTTTTGCTTTATGGAATGTTGGAGTAGACAGGGAAATACCTAGATCTCTGCATTTTAGTCCGGCTGCCTTGACATCTGAAATGAGTGTTAAAAAAACTCCCTTATCTTGCTCCTTCGTGATTGTAAGAGCTGGTCATTCTCTTCTAGAGCAAAGGCACTAATGCTAATGAAAGTCAGTCATTAACTACTTCTTTTTGGTTTACACCTTTAGTACTGAAGTGATAGCTCTGCCTCCTCACCCCCAACTGATGTTCTCCTATTGAAATGATAATAACACTTGTCTCCTTTTCTGCTTTGAACTTACTATCTGAAATGACCTGATCTCCCCTTGCTAAAATCCTTAAAAACCTTGAACCCCCTAAACTCAGGGAGACAGATTTTGGGCTGTTAGCGTGTCTATTCTCCTGCTACATATGTAGTAATAAACTCTTTCTCTCTTTAGAAAAAATATAATGTAGGGGTGACATCATCATCAGGGCAACATAAAAAGCTACTGAAAATCTTTCCCCAGAGATTCAATAAAAAAGGACAATTCTAAATTGTTCAGAAATCTGGAAGAAGATATAGACTGGAGAAGGACCTTACAAATGTTGAAGTGAAGAAACAGAAAAAAATCAGGTAGGAAACTTGTGTCCCTGACCAATCAGTCCTCTCTCTTCCCCCACACTCAGTCTCACACACCATGAAAAGGACACAGAAAATAGCCAGTGTCCCTCCCACTGGGACACAGAATAAAAATTTTCTCACAACAGTGTGACAGACCCCCACAGTTTGGAGAACTGGGGAACAGGAGAGAACATTTCAAGTTGTGGGTCAGGGAGAGACAAAGAATCTGAGGAAATGTGGAAAGAGAAAACACTTCAGGCCTTGGTCTAAGAGCCCTTCCTATAACCCTGAGGGAAACAGCAGTGGGTGGCCTGATACCTGCCTTGGGGATGGCTGAAAACTGGAACACCTGGCAGAGTCATCCTCCACAAATACAGTGGAGGACACAGCCCCAGATTAAGCCAGACTTTGGTCAGCAAAATGAGGGGAAAGGAACCCCACAGTTTCAGCCACCCAGTCAGATGCAGCCTGGGCTCCAAGTCAAACAGTTTCAGAGGATGATTAAATTACCAAACAGTGACATTTTCTGTGCAGACTGGAATGTGCAAGAGAATTGAAGGGCTTTACTCTCCAGAACATATCTCAGGCCTACTGGAGTTGGTCTAGACCCCCTACATAGGAAACTACTTCCATTTTGACTGAGAAATATGGACAACACAACTGTTAAAGCAGTCCCCTAAAACAAACCCAGGTCTTGAGGGCTGGTGAAAAACAGATCATCACTGGCAGCCAGCTGACTTGTTTTACCCAGAAACAGAGACCTTGCTGTGGTGCCCAGTGCCTAACCCCCATCCTTGAGGCAGGCTACTGTGGGTGCCTGTTTTACAGGAGAGACTGGGGGTAGAGCCATTCAGATAACTGGCTGGTGTGAGAGATGAACAGATAGAGAACAAAGCCAATCAAGAAGAAAACCCTCTGCAAATGAGAGAAAACAACCTCCAGAATAAATGAAGCAAAGTCATCAGATATTTAGCCACCAGCAAATTATGAGTCATACCAGGAAGCACAAAGGTATGGCCCAACCAAAGGAACAAACTAAAAGCTCAACTGATATAAAGTTGAAACAACTAATTAAAGATGGTCAAACAAATTTTCTAAATCAAATCAATGCACTGAAGGAAAACGTGGCAGAAGAGATAAAGGATATAAAGAAGAGACAGGGTGGGGCGGGCCGCGGTGGCTCAGTGGGCAAAGTGCTTGCCTGCTATGCCGGAGGACCTCGGTTCGATTCCCGGCCCCAGCCCATGTAACAAAAACGGAGAAACAGAATACAATAAAACAAGAAAATGTTTAAAGATGTTTCCCTTTCTTCCTTCCTTCCTTCCTTCTCTCTGTCTTTCCTTTAAAAAAAAAAAAAAAAAAAAAAAAAAAAAAAAAAAAAAAAGAAGAGACAGGGTGTCCATACAGAAGAACTCAAAGGTTGACAAAGAAATGGCAGAACTTATGGGGATGAAAGGCAATTTAGAAGAGATGAAAAACACAGTGGTGACATACAACCGCAGATTGAAGAGGCAGAAGAAAGGATTCATGAACTAGAGGACTGGACATCTGAAATCCTATGCACAAAAGAACAGATAGGGAAAAGAAAGGAAAAATTTGAGCAGAGTCTCGGGGAACTAAATGATAATATGAAGCCCACACATATACCTGTTATAGGTGTCCCTGAAGGAGAAGAGAAGGAAAAAAAGACAGAAAGAATAATGGAGGCAATAATCACTGAGTATCTCCCAAGTCTTATGAAAACATAAAATTACAGGTCCAAAAGCATAGCATACACAAAAGTGAATGGATTGAAACAGACCTACTCCAAGAAAACTAACTAAACAGATTGTTAAATGTCAAAGATAATTCTGAAAGAGACAATTCTGAAAGAGGCAAGAGAAAAGCAATACATCACATAATAGGGAAGCTCAATATGACTAAGTCTCTCAGCAGAAACCATGGAGGTGAGAAGGCAATGGTATGATATATTTAAGTTACTGAAAGAGGGAAACTGCCAACCAAGAATTCTAAATCTGGCCAAACTGTCCTTCAAAAATAAGGGAGTGTTTAAATATTTACAGAAAAACAGACACAAAGTTCATGAACAAGACACCTGCTCTACAAGAAATACTAAACAGAATGCCATAGGCAGGTAGGAAAAGATAGGAGTGAGAGGTGGTTTGGAGAAGACTGTAGAAATGAAGATAAACAGCAAGAGTAATAGGATAAAAAGAGAAAAAAAAAAAGATATGACAGAAAAAATTCAAAAGAAGTAATGGTTGAAGAAAGTACTGCCTTTACAGTTAATGGATTAAACTCCTAATCAAAAGACACAGATTGGTAGAATGGATAAAAGAACAGGATCCATCTATATGTTATCTACAAGAGATTTCATGTAAGACATGGGGACAAAAACATGTTGAAAGTGAAAGGTTGGAAAACGATGTTTCATGCAAACTACAGCCAGAAAAGAGTGGGATTAACTATATCAATATCATACAAATTAGAATTCGAATGTAAAACAATTAAAAGAGACAAAGGAGGAACTATGTCTTAATAAAATGAACACCCATCAAGAAGACATAACAAGCATAAATAAGCATGAAGCCAGTGTGCCCAAATTTACGTAAGGCAAACACTAACAACATTGAAGGGAGAAGTAGACACATCTACAATAATATTTGGAGGCTTCAATACACCACCGTAATGAATGGATAGGACATCTAGACAGAAGATCAACAAGGAACAGAGATTTTTGAATAATATGATAAATGCACTAGACTTAACAGACATTTACAGAAGACTGCACACAACAACAGCAGGATATGTATATGGAAGTGCTCATGGTCATTCTCTAGGATAGACAACATGTTGGGTCAGACAGCAGGTCTCAATACATTTTAAAAGATTGAAATATATGCAACATTTTCTTGTCTTGAAGTAGGAAATCAGTAACAGGCAGGAAGCTGTAAAATTCACAAATATATGGAGGCTAAACAACACACTTTTAAACAACCAGTGGGTCAAGGCAGAAATTATAAGAGAAATCAGTGAATATCTTGAGGCAAGTGAAAATGAGAACACAACATGTCAAAACTGTTACAACAAAGGCACTGCTGAGAGGGAAATTTATTGCCTCTGTCTCTAAGCCCAACTCTGCAAGTAAAATCATTATCCTCCCCGCAGTGTGGGACATGACATCCTGGGGTGAAAGTCTCCATAACAATGTGGGATATGACTCCAAGGGATGAACCTGACCCTGGCACCATGGGATCAACAATGCCTTACTGACCAAAAGGGGGAAAATGAATGTAACAAAATGTATTAGTGACTGAGAGTTCAAATAGAGTTGAGATTATTTTGGAGGCTACTCTTATGCAAGCTTCAGCTAGATATTACCATTTACCATGGTTTGCCAAACCCCAACCAAAACCATTCCTGCCAACCCTAAAGAACACCTAGGGCTATACCTGAGATTCTACAAAGATTCCATGTACTATAATTACTTTCCAGAAACTTACAACAACCAGATGGGTTCCTAGGCCAGATAAGTCCTGAAACTCAGAGGGGCCAGCTTCTCCAGAACATGAACTAAATCCATCCCCTTACCCCTTATTATCAAGAGCCCTCTATAGCATGAAGAATTTAGCATGTGCATAGCTCAAATACTCCTAAAGATTGGGAGAAAGATCAAAGGAGAAGGTGGAGTTATAACAGAGAAGATAGGGTTTAACAAACGAGTATGACTGCTGAATCATTATATTGGTATTTCTTTAGTCTCCAGTGTCTTGGAGCAGCTAGAAAGAAAAACCTAAAATTCTGGAACTGTAACTCATACCAAACTCTGAAATCTGTCCTATAACTAATTTTTGCACTGTTCTTTGAAATGTATTGCTTTTTTGTATACATGTTATTTTTCACAACGCAAAAAAAGACACCAGGAGGAAAAAAAAAGTGAATATCCTTGTTCTTAAGATATGTACATAGAATCATTAAATGTTCCAGAAGGATGATATATACAAACTACTCTCAAATGTTTAGAAAATGGATATATGTATGGATGTATGTGATTAGTTGGGTGATGGGTGGAGAGATGATGGGGGAGGGAGAGAAAGAAAGAAGGAAGGAAGAAAGGAAGGAAGGGAGAAAAGAGAAGGAAAGGAAAGGAAGAAAGAAACAGGAAATGTGGCCGAATGTTATACTGGTGGATCTAGATATCTTGGTCAGGATTTTGTCGGAGTTCTCTGTATGAGTTTTGCATTATTTTTGGAACTATTATGTAAGTTTGAAATTATTTCAAAACAAAAAGTTTGAGAATGAAAAATAGAAGAAAGAACAAAAATCAAGGAATTAAAGGAACTAGATCTGGAGGAATTAGAGAAAGAACAGCAAACAAACCCACAAGCAAATAGAAGGACAGAAATAACAAAGATTAGAGCAGAAATAAATGAATTGAGAATATGAAAACAATAGAGAGATAATTAAAACAGAAGATGGTTCTTTAAGAAAATTAATAAAATATTGTATCCTTAGCTAGGCTGACAAAGAATAAAAGGGAGAGGATGCAAATAAATAAAAACAGCCTCCTGGGGAGCTGTGACATACTACTGACCCCACAGAAATAAAGGAGATAATGAGAGGATACTCTGAAAAACTATATGCTATCAAACTAGATAACTTAGATGAAATGGACAACTGCCGAGAAAAGCATGAACAACCAACATTGACTCAAGAAGAAATATAAGGCCTCCACAAACCAATCACAGGTAAAGACATTGAATCAGTCATTAACCGCCCCCCCCCAAAAAAAAAATCTAGGACAAGATAGCTTCAAATGTGAATTCTACCAAGCATTCAAGAAAGGATTAGTACCAATCCTGCTCAAACTCTTCAAAAAAAATTGAAGAGGAGGGAAAACCACCTGTTCTAGTTTGTTAGCTGCCAGAAATGGAATGGCTTTTAGAAAGGGGAATTTAATAAGTTGTTGGTTTACAGTTTTAAGACTGTGAAATTGTCCAAATTAAAACAAGTCTATAGAAATGTCCAATCTAAGGCATCCAGGGAAAGATATCTTGGTTCAAGAAGGCCGGTAACATTCAGCGTTTTTCTCTCTCAGCTAGAAGGACACATGGTAAACATGGCAACGTCTACTGGAAGGGCACATGGTAAGCATGGCAGTGTCTGCTGGCTTTCTCTCCAGGCTCTTGCTTCATGAAGCTCCTGAGGAGGCGTTTTCCTTCTTCATCTCCAATACTCACTGGCTGGTGGACTCTCTGCTTTGTGGTTTTGCAGTGTTATGAAGCTTTCTCCAAAATACTTCTTCTTTTATAGGATTCCAGTAAACTAATCAAGATCCACATAGAATTGGTGGAAACACATCTCCATTTAATCAAGTTTAATATCCACAATTGATAGAGTCACAATTGACTAATCAAGTGGAGATAACCTTATCAAGTTTCCAACCAGTAGTACCGAATAGGGATTAGAAGAAACAGTTGCTCCCACAAGATTGATTAGGACTAAAATATGTATTTTCTAGGGATATAAGTCCTTTCAAACTGGAACACTACTTAATTCATTCAAGGAAGCCAACATCACCATAATACCAAAGCCAGGTAAAATACTACAAGAAAAGAAAAATAGGGTCTAATCTCTTTAATAAATACAGATGAAAAAATCCTCAACAAAATACTTGCAAATCGAATCCAGTAGCACCTTAAAAGAATTATACATCATAATCAACTTTGTTTAATCCCTGGTATGCAGAGGTGGTTCAACACAAGAAAATCAATTAATGTAAGACACCACATCAATAAATTAAAAAGGAAAAACCACATTATCATCTCAAATGATGCAGAAATGGCATTTCACTAAATTCAGCATCCTTTCTTGATGAAAACATTTCAAAGGGTGGGAATAGAGGGGAACTTCTTCAACATGACAAAGAGAATATATGAAAAACCCACAGCTAATATCATACTCAATGGGGAAAGACTGAAAGCTTTCCTCCTAAGATCTGGAACATGACAAGGATGGCCCATTGTCACCTCTGTTATTCAACATAGTGCTGGAAGTTCTAGATAGAATACTGAGGCAAGAAAAATAAATAAAAGGCATACAAATTTGAAAGGAAGAAGTAAAACTTCCACTGTTTGCAGATGAAATGATACTATATGTAAAAAATCCTGAAAAATCTATGGTAAAGCTACTAGAGCTAATAAAAGCATACAGCAAAGTGGCAGTATACAAGACCAACCAAAAAAATCATTGTGCTTCTGCATACCAGCAATGACCAATCTGAGGATGAAATCATGAAAAAATTCCATTTACAATAGCAACCAAAAGAATAAAATATTTAGAAATAAATTTAATCAAGGACATAAAAGACCTATACACAGAAAACAAGAAAACATTGGTAAAATAATTCAAGGAAGCCATAAATAAATGGAAGGACATACCGTGTTCATTGATTGGAAGACTAAATATAGCTAACATGTCAATACTACCAAAATTGACTTATAGATTTAATGCAATACCAATTAAAATCCCAACAACTTACCTTGCAGAAATAGAAAAACTTATAAACAAATTTATTTGGATGGGCAAGATGCCCCAAATAGCTAAAAATATCTTGAGAAAAACAATGAAGTGTGAGTTTCAACTACCTTACTTTAAAGCATATTACAAAGCCAAAGTTGTTGAAACAATATGACACTGGCATAAAGATAGATGTACTGTCCAATGGAATTGCATGTTCAGAGGTGGACCCTCTCATCTACAGCCAATTGATCCTTGATAAGGTGGTTGAGTCAACTCAACTGGAACAGAGCAGCCTCTTCAATAAATGGTGCTCAGGAAACTGGATATCCCTATTGAAAAGAATGAAAGAAGACCCCTATCTCACACATACAAGAATTAACTCAAAATGGATCAAACACCTAAACATTAGAGTTAAGACCATAAAACTTGTAGAAGAAATTGTAGGGAAATATCTTAAAAATCTTATGACGGGGGTGGTTTCCTAGACTTTACACCTAAACCATGAGCAAAAAACAAAAAAGAAAGAAAGAGATAAATGGGATCTTCTAAAAATTAAACACTTTTGCATGTGAAAGGACTTTGTCAGGAAAGTAAAATGGCAGCCTACAAAATGGGAGACAATATCTGGAAACCACATATCAGATAACATTTAATATCCAGAATATATGAAGAGATCCTACAATTTAACAACAAAAAAGACAACTGACACAATTAAAAAATGGGCAGGGCAGTGCAACCGTGGCTCAGTGGCAGAATACTGGCTTGCTATGCCGGAAACCTGGTTTGATTCCTGGAGCCTGCCCATGCCAAAATACAAAAGGGCGATAGACTCTTGTCTAAAGAGGAAGCACAAATGGCTCAAAAGCATATGGAAAGATGCTGAGATTCATTAGCTATTAAGGAAATGCAACTCAAAATCAAATGAGATATCATCTCACAACTAGTAACATGGCCATTGTAAAAACAAAACAAAACAAAACAGAAAAATACATGTGTTGGAGATGATGTGGAGAAATAGTACACTCATTCACTGTTGGTGGGAATGTAGAATGGTACAACCACTCTACAAGGCAGTTTGGAGCTTCCTCAGGAAGTTAAGTATAGAATTGCCACATGATCCAGTAATCTCATTATTAGTTATATTTCAGAGAAACTGAAAGCAGGGACATGAACTGGCATTTTCATGCCAATGTTTATAGTGGCATTATTCAAGATTTCCAAGAGTTAGAAACATCCCAAATGTCCATTAACTTAGGAGTGGATGAACAAACTGGTATATACATATGATGGATTATTATGCAGTTGTAAGAAAGAATAAAGTCATGAAGCATGCAACTACATGGATGAATCTTGATGTCATTATGTTGGGCAAAAGAAGGCAGAAACTAAAGGACAAATACTGTATGGCTTCACTAGTATGAACTAACTTTAATGATCAAACACCGAGAATTTAAGTTGAGAATACAGGTTATCAGGAGAGAGAAAGAGGGTAGCTTGGACACTTGATGCTGAAGGAGTACAGAACATTGAACAGGATTGATAGAAAAAATCCAAAAATGGATAGCACAGGGTGGGCCATGGTAGCTCAGCAGGCAGAGTTCTCACCTGCCATGCCTGAGACCCAGGATCGATTCCTGGTGTCTGCCCATGCAAAAAAAAAAGAAAGGATAGCATAATGTTGTAAGTATGTTGAACAAAGCTGAGTGTGATTATGGTTGAAAGAGGAAGGCTAGGGTCATGTCTGACACCAGAATGAAAGATAGAGTATAAAAACTGGGGCTGTATAACATAGCAAAAACCTAAATTGGACAAAGACGGTGATTAAATGTGCAAATATAAGAATGTTTCTCTTGAGGAAGAAAAATTGAATGTCACCATTGCAAGCTGTTAAAAATGGGATGGTATATGGAAAAAATATAATTAACACAAACTAGGGTCTATAGTTAAGAGTATCATGGTAACATTTTTTATTAATTGTAACAAAGGCAATATACCAAAGCTAAATGTCAATGAGAGGAAGATACAAGGAAATGTATGAGAGTCTTCTTGTTGTTTCTCTTTTTCTTTCTTTTTTTGTAGTTTTCTTTCTTTGTGGATAAAATGGAAATGTTCTCATATAGATTGTGGTGTTGAATGCATAACTATGTGGATATACTGAGAACCAGTCATTGTATACTTAGAATGGATTGTATGGTGTGTGAATAAATTGTTAAAAAATTAGCAGGTTTCATTTCCCCCCAACCTCCCATGACAAGCTGCCCAGATGGAGGTGGTTTTCTTGCCACCATCTCCTTCACATGTTTACACAATATTTTAAAAGACAGTGGCAGCCTGAGATTCCTCTGTAGATTAAATTCATTCTTTGTATCAGTGAGCTCGTTCAGATCCTATTTAATAGTTACAGGTTTTTTGATAAGCGTACACAGTCAATGTTTTTGTTTCTTTCCATATTATTCATAACTCCATGTTTTTAGAAGTCAGTCTTAAACATGCACATAAGACCCCTTTCCCAAGACCCTGTCAGGGGTCCACCAGGTCAAAACTATTTTCATAGTAATGCTAAGACATCAATTACCTTTTTCCATGTGTTAACATTTTTGCACTGACTGTGTAGAAGCAACGGTGGGTAAAAGAGCTGGCGCCTAAGCACAAATCAGGCAGGCATCAAATTCTCCTAGAAGTTGGTGTATTGTGGTTAACAACAACAAAAGAATTATTTTATTAATTTCTTTTTCAGATTGTTCATTGCTAGAGTACAGAAATGCAGTTGATTTTTGTATATTGATCTTATATACTGCAACCTTGCTGTACTCATTTATTAGTTCCAACATTTTTTTTCTGGTTCCCTAGAACTTTCTATATACAAGATCATGTCCTCTATAGAGTTGGATTTACTTCTTTGTTTCTTTTTCTGGCCTAATTTCTCTGGCCAGAACCTCTAATATGTCACTCAATAGAAATGGCAAGGTGAGATATCCTGGCCTTGTTACTGATTTTAGGGGTAGTATTCAGTCTGCCATTACATCTGACGCTAGTTGTGAGGTTTTCATAGGTACCCCTTTACAGGTTGAGGGAACTCCCTCCTATTCCTAGTTTGGTAAGTGTTTTTATAATGAAAGGATATTGGATTTTGTCAAATGCATTTTTTGTATTAATTGAGATGATGGTGCAAATTCATCCTTTAATATGGTATGTTACACAGACATTTTTGTGTGTTGATTCACCCTTGCATTCCTGGGATAAATCCCACTTCGTCATGTTTTATGTGCAATCCTTCTACTGTATTGTTGAATTCAGTTTGCTAGAATTTTGTTGAGGGTTTTTGTATCTATATTTGTTCGATGTTGGTCTATAGTTTTCTTCTGATAACTTTGTCTGGCTTTGATATCAGGATAATAATGACTTCATAAAATGAGCTAGAAGTATTTCCTGAATTTTTTTTAAAGAGTTTAGAACGGATTGGTGTCAATACTTCTTTACATGTTTGATAAAATTCACCAGTGGTGCCATATGGGCCTGAAGTTTTCTTTGTTGGAGGTTTTTGATTACTGAGTCGATCTCTTTACTTGGTTTAGGACTATTCAGATTTTGTATTCCTTTGTCTTCAGTGTTGATAGTTTCTGTGTTTCCAGGAATTTGTCCATTCTGTCTAGGTTATCAAACTTTTTGGCATTTAAATGATCTCATTTGTTGTTCATGTATTTTCTTAAAATCCTTTTTATTTCTGTACATTCAACACTAATACCTCCACTCTCATTCCCGATCTTAAATATTTGAGTCTTCTCTTTTATTGGTCAGTCTTGCTAAAGGTTTATCAAATTTGTTGATCATGTTGGGTTCCTGGGTTCTCTCTATTGTTTTCCTCTTCTCCATTTCATCTCCACTCTAATCTTTTCTTTTTCCTTACTTCTTGTTTTTGTGTTTACTTTGCTTTTCTTTTTTCTAGTTCCTTAAGATGGTAGGTTATGTTATTGATTTGAGATCTTCGTTTTGAATGTAGGTGTTTGCAGCTATAAATTTCCTTCTTAGTACTCCTTTTGCTGCATTCCATACACTTTGATATGTTGTGTTTTCATTTTCATTCATCTGAAAGTATTTTCTAATTTTCCTTGTGATTTTTTTTCTTCGACACATTGGTTGTTTAGGAGTTTGTTGTTTAATCTCCACCTATTTATAACTTTTCCAGGTTTCCTTTGGTTACTGAATTGTACTTTCATTTCACTGTGGTCAGAGAAGATACTTTGTATGGCTTCAAATTTACTGAGTCTAATTCTGTGGTCTAATATATATACCACAGAATGCTCCTTGTTCACTTGAGAATAATGTGTACTCTGCTGTTGGGTGATATATTCTGTAGATGTTCCCTGGGTCTAGTTGGTTTATAGTGTACTTCAGATCTTCTACTTCCTAGTTTATCTTTTGTCTATTTGTTCTCTCTATTATTGAAAGTGAGGGTGGATGCCTCCAGCTATTATCATTGAAGTTTACTTCCCCCATCAATTCTGTCAGTTTTTGCTTCATAGATTTGAAGCTCTTTTTTAGGAACATATATGCTTAAAGTTGTTATATCTTATTGCTGAATTGATCTTTTTATCATTGTATAATGTCCTTCTTTGCCTCTTGTAGCAATTTTTGCCTTACAATTGTGTTTTGACTGACATTCCACTCCAGCTCTCTTTTGGTTTATGGAATTTCTTTTCTACTCTTTTGCTTTAAAGTGAGTCTCTTGTAGATAACATAAAGTTGGATCATGTTTTTTCTTACCCATTTTGCCAATTTCTCTCTTTCAACTGTAAATTTTAATCTATGTACATTTAATGTAATTACTGATAAAGAAGGGTATTATTTTGCCATTGCTTTAGTTTCCTAGGCTGCTGAAGCAAATACCATGAAATGTGTCGAGTTAAACATGGTTATTTATTCATTCGTGGTTTTGAGGTGGGATAATGTCCAAATCAAGGTGATACTCTCCCTTCTGAGTTTTGTTGAATTTCAGCTTCTGGTTGCTCCCTCTGGCTTTTCTCTAGCTCTCAGAATTTCATTCTGCTTTTAAAGTACTCCAGTAATAGAACTAAGACCATCCTGACTGAGATGGGGTACACCTTAACTGTAGTAATCTCATCAGAAAATCCTAGTTATGATAGGTTCACACCCAGAGGAATGGTTTTTTCTCTGCAGTACATGCAGCTTCAAACCACCACAGCCATTTTACTATGTGTTTTCTATATATCTTATGTCTTTTTTATTCATTACTTCCTTCATTACTGCCTTCTTTTGTGTTTGATGGATATACGTTTTTTATTTCCTTTTCATTTCTTTTATTATGCATATTTTAGTTATTTTCTCAGTGGTTGCCCTGGAGATTATAATTAATATCTTAATTTATAAAATGCAGTACAAATTAATACAACTTGGTTTCAACAGCTTACAAAAACTTTTTTCCTATGTAGCACCATACCTCCCTTTATGTTGCTATTGTCACAAATTACATCTTTATATATTGTGCCCATCAACTTAGATTGATAATTATTATTTTATGTAGGTTTATGTCCCAGTTTCTCCTTCATTTAGGAAAGATAGTTTTCCCAGATATAGAAATCCTGGTGGAATGCATTTCTTTTTTCCTGCAGCACTTTAAATACATCATCCCACTGCTTTCTGGGCTTCTTGATTTCTGATGAGAAATTGCCTATCAGTTTTTATGACGACCACTTGTATGTGACAAGTTGCTTCTCTCTTGCTGCTTTCAGGATTCTCTTTGTCTTTTGACAGTTTGATTATATATCTCGATGTGGAGTTCATCCTATTTGGGGTTTGATGAGCTTATTAGAGGTGGACATTCATGTCTTTCATCAAATTTGAGAAGTTCTCAGCCATTCTTTTTTCAAATATTCTTTCTTCGCTTTCCTCTCCATCTGTCACTATCATTATTCAAATATTTGTACACTTGATGGTATCCCAAAGTCTCTTAGGCTTTGTTTATTTTTCTTCATTCTTTATTCTTTCTGTTCCTCAGCATGGGTCATCTCAACTGACGTATCTTTACTTTTGCTGATTCTTTCACATACCTGCTCAAATCTGCTGTTGAACCCCCTGATGGATGTTTCATTTCACTTGTACTTTTCAACTCCAGAATTTCTATTTGGTTCATTTTTTACATCTTTTTGATATATATTCACATACCATGTAATCATCAAAAGTATACAACCAATGGTCCACAATATCATCATATAGCTGTGCATTTATCATCACAATTATCATTTTTTCTTTTATTGTGTAAAATAAACATATACAGAAGAAGCAATAAATTTCAAAGCACATCACAACAATTAGTTGTAGAACCGATTTCAGAGCTTGGTATGGGTTACTGTTCCAAAAATATAGATTTTTACTTCTAGCTGCTCTAAGATATTGGAAACTAAAAGAAATATCAATATAATGATTCATCAATCATACGCATTTGTTAAACCCTACCTTCTTTGTATAACTCCACCATCACCTTTGATCTTTCTCTTACTTTTTAAGGGTATTTGGGCTATGCCCATTCTAATATTTTCATGTTGGAAGGGGCTGTTGATAATAGGGGATGGGGGTGGTGGAACTAGTTGATGTTCTGGAGAGGTTGGGCCCTCTGCATTTCAGAACTTATCTGGTCCAGGGACCCATTTGGAGGTTGTAGGTTTCTGGAAAGTTACCCTTGTGCGTGGAACCTTTGTAGAATCTTATATAATGCCCTAGGTGTTCTTTAGGATTGGCTGGAGTGGTATTGGTTGGGGTTTGACAAGCTATGCTAGGTAGCAATGTCTAACTGAAGCTTCTGTAAGAGTGACCTCCAGAGTAGCCTCTTGACTCTATTTGAACTCTCTCAGCCACTGATACCTTATTTGTTACACTTCTTTTCCCCCCTTTTGGTCAGGATGGAATAGTTGATCCCATGATGCCAGTGCCAGGCTCATGCCTGGAAGTCATCTCCCATGCCACCAGGGAGACTTTCATCCTGGTGTCATGTCCTACATGGGGGGGATAGTTAAATGGTTTCACTTGTAGAGTTCGGCTTAGATAGAGAGAGGCCACATCTGAGCACCAAAAGAAGTCCTCTGGAAGTAAACTTAGGCATACTTCTAGGTAGGGCTAAGCTTCTGCGCCTCATATATAAGCTTCACAAGAGCAAGCCTCAAGATCAAGGGATTGGCCTGCTGATTTGGGTGTCCCTAATGTTTGACACAGTATCAAGGAATTCCCTGATGGTATCCTTTAATAGTTCCAAATTCTTTGTCCCATCTCTCAAGGGACTTTGCCAATACTTTTTGATTATCTACTTAATCTACTGAGGAATGTATCCAGGCATTGCATTAAATTGTACAGGATTAAAGGCCCTCATTCTTGTTCTGACCTCCCTGTGTTTGGACTGTTTAAATGATCTATCCAGATAGATTATTGAGTTAGATTATGTGGTACAGAAAATAGGTTCTGGAGAAAGAAATCTTTCTCCCTTTGGTCTCAAAGAGTAGATGAAGTTCTAAAATATTGACAACGTCTTCCTCACCTCTGTATTCTGGATTACTTTAGTCCTGACCTGATTGGCTTCATTCTTATCTCTAAATGCCAGGTTATATATGTATACAACAGCCTCTCCAAATGCAGAAATAACACTCCGGACTAAATGTGACTGTTATAAGATCTTACAATCTAGGCTCTTGTCTTCTCATTTTTAAAATGAGACCATACAGTATTTTCTCTTTTGTTTCTGGCTTATTTTGCATAATCTGTTTGATTCATTTTTATAATTTCTATCTTTGTAGTGATGTGCTGTATTTTGGTGAGACATTATTCTCATGGTTTCCTTTTGCTCTGTTGAGCACATTTAAAATCGTTGTTTTAATGTCTTTTTGTAATAAGCACAGTGTCTGGGATTCCTCAAAGGCAGTTTCTATTTCTCCTTTTTCCCTCTGTATGGACCATACTTTCTTATTTCTTTGTATGCCTCATAATTTTGTTGTTGGAAACTGAACGTTTTAATTTAATAATGTGGGAATTCTGGAAATCAGATTTGCTTCCCTCCCCAGGGTTAGTTGTTGCTAATTGTAGGTTGGTCGTCTGTTTAGTGATTTTCCTGAATCACGTTTTTAAAATTTAGTAATCTTAGTCATGTATGCCCAGTGAAGTCTCTGTTTAGTTCATTTTAATGGTCAGCTAGTGTTTCAACAGACATTTCCTTAAACAGTGAGTTTCAGCTTTAATCTTCTTGATTAAGCATTTGCCTGTTTGGTATACATTTTAAAAATTCATTTCCAGAGATCTAGTAAAGTTGATTCTGACAGTTTTGCCAGTTTATTTGCTGCCTTTTTTGTTTTTTTGGCGGAATGAACTTTTAGAGCTCCCAACTCTACCATTTTTATTGACAGCACCTCAGGATTAGTGGATTTTAATGTAACTGAGTATGGAAACCTCATTAATAGGGTTTCAGATCCTCATTGCAGCTAACCTTTGAAAAACAACCACTTGAGTTTTGCTGTAGTATCAGTGAAGAATACCAACAATAATCTGAAAAAGCTATTAAAATACTGCTCCTTTTCCAATTACATATCTGGGTGAGGCAAGCTATTTTTCATAAAGTTCAATTAAAACAACATATTACAACAGACTGAAATGCAGATGCAGGTATTAGGGTACATCTGCTGTCTATAGGCCAGATGTTAAAGAGATCTGTAGAAAATATAAAACAATTCCATACTTCTGCATGTTTTGTTTGTTGGGGGGGGCAATTTGGAAAATATAGGTTTATTTTTAAAAGAATTTTTATTTATGTTAACTTGTCATTGGTTTTTATTATTATTTTTAAGTGAATTAATATATACTTTTAAATTTTATATTTTAATTTCTAATATGGAAAATATTGTTAGAGTTAACCATGAAAATTCAAAGCTTTTGGAGGGGAAGGATCTCAATAATTTAAAATAATGTAAAGGGGTCATTGGACCAAAAAGGTTGAGATGTGCAGGGCTGGACGGATGGTTTTCTCTTCCGTTCCAGGTCTCCTTTGCCCTGGATAAGACCACCCAGTAATACGGTAGCTTTCCAGAGTCATGGGCTTCCTTCCCACTTCTCAAATTCTGCTCACTGGCCTCCCCATATTTGGGCAGTTTCCAGATGAAGGTGCCCTGGGGCAGGCATGAGTAGCTTGCCCAGGCTCCCCTTCTCCTGGAGAGGCAGGAAAGTTATACCTCATGGGTGCCCTCCTGGTTGCGACACTGCAGATCCAAATACCTACAAGGGGAGGGTGGGGGCAGGTATATTTATTTTTTCTCTTTATTGTAGAGATGGGGACTGCCAGGGGCTTTCCCTGCGTCCTTCCTGGCAGCCCTCTCTGCATTAACTCCAACTGGAAGGGGCAGCAAAGTTGATTTCTCAGGTTCCCATTGAAGTTTCTCATAAAGATCCTGGGTTCCAGTAAATCTGTCTTGAAGGTCATATTTGCATCCCCTTTGGCTTCCAGCTGGTGTAGTTGATGAGAAAAAAACAGGACAGGAACGGTCAAATTAGCTGATTAGCTCTTATCCTTGAGCTCAGCCCCAAGGAATAAGTCAGCCACACTGTCTGAAATTCTCAGGTGGCCTGCCTATTGCAGGAGCATCGTTGAAGTCATTGCCTTCCCTTGTGCACTTTTTGTTCATTTCCTTTCACTGCAGTTGTCTGCCTTTCATGGCAGGGCGGCAGCAGATTTCAAATTGCTGTTTCTAACACCTGGTCTAGGCCAAATTTGAGATGTTCAAATGTGTGTGTTATTCGTGCACAGCTGAGTGTGTCTTCCTTTGCCCAGACCCGCCCTGCCACCTCCTCATCCCTGCAGGTCTTCAGAACCAAGGGAGTCTAACCCTGTTAGCTTCTGTGACTTTCTCTTGTGACTCTGTGCTCTTTTCTGTACAACACTCTATGTATAGCACACACTTTGTAAGTGTTCATAAGCTGGTCTCTTTGGTTGTGTCCAGAGGGCCCCAGGTCCGAAGCCTCCCTACAGCAGGTGTTGTCTTTGGCTTCATTGGTGTTGTACCGCAGCATCCAGCAGAGGGACTTAGGACTGGGTGACCAGGATGGGCTGGCCTGGAAACAAAGGCTGGCTGGCTGCCCTTGGAGTGGCAATCTGATTCTCCCCAGCAACATGACTGGGGACGGGGGAGGGGGGTAGTAGCAGGTGATTATTAACAGATTTTGCTTACATGGGAATTTATGATGTGAACACGAACTGATGTGCAATGCATGTGCACTTATGTTTGTTCTGCTAAAAGGAAATAGCACGTTCTTGCATACAACTTCATTCTGCTGCTTTGGTTTGATGGGCTCTTGGGGGGTCATTTGCATGAGATGAAGAAGCACTGTCTGCTGCAGTTTGAAGTCTTCAGCACATGCCTGGTCTTCATTCCTGCCTCGTGTTTGTCTTGTTTTTATTTTGTAGGAGCTTTAATAATTATTTGGATGTTAATAAAAAAGCAAATCTTAGCTGATGATAAAAAAATATTAGCAGAAGGCTACAAGTGCTGGAGAAGATGTGGAGAGAAATATCTACCTATTTGCTGTTGGTAGGTGTTCTTTAATTTGCTAGCTGCTGGAATGCAACCAGAGATGGAATCGTTTTTAAAAAGGCGAATTTAATAAGTTGCACATTTACAGTTTTTAGGCTGTGGAAATGTCCCAATTAAGGCAAGTCTATAGAAGTGTCCGATCTAAGGCATCCAGGGAAAGATAACTTGGTTTGAGAAGGCTGAGGAGGTTCAGGGTTTCTCTCTCAGCCAGAAGAGCATGTGGTGAACATGGCGACGTCTTCTAGTTTCCTCTCTAGGCCTCTTGCTTCACGAAGCTCCTTGGAGGCATTCTCCTTCTTCATCTCCAAAGGTCACTGGCTGGTGGACTCTGTAGCTCTCTCATCATTCTCTTGACTCTGTTCTGCTGCTCTCCTGTTGTTCTCCTCATTCTCCCATCATTCTTCTCATTCTCCTATTGTTCTCAAAAGGCATTCTCTCCAAAAACGTCTCCTCTTTTACAGGATCCCAGTAAACCAATCAAGACTCATGTAGAATTGGTGGAGACATGTCTCCATCTAATCAAGTTTAATACCCACAACTGATTGAGTTATATATCTCCCTATACATGGAGATAACCTAATCAAGTTTCCAACATATAGTACTGAATAGGAATTAGAAGAAACCACTGCTCCCACAAGATTAATGGCTTTTCTAGGGTACATAAATCCCTTCAAACTAGCACACTAGAGAAGTAGAATGGTGCAGTCCCTCTGGAACTCAGTGTGGTGGCTCCACAGGAGGCCAAATACAGGGTTGTCAAAAAATCCTGAAACCCCATTATTAGATAAAGATTTGGAGGAACTGAAAGCAGGAACACAAATTGGCGTTTACACACTGGTGTTATCGTGGCATTATTCATGATTTGCAATGGATGGAGGTGGCCTAAAGGTACATGGATGGATGAATGGAAGGGCTAACCATGGTGTATACCTAAGATGGACTATTGACCAGCTGCAGGAAGGAGTGAAGTCCTGTGGTGTGCAACTAGGTGAATGAACCTTGAGAACATTAAGTTTAGTGACATAAGCCAGAAACAAAAGGATAAATAATATATGGTCTCAGTAATATAAACTAACTATAATGAACAAATGCTTAGAATTGAATTTGAGTGCATAGATAGCAGGGAATAGGAAGTGGGCAGAGATTGGGCAATTGATGATTAAGAGTACAGAATGTTCAAATAAGACTCATTGTAAAGGTTCCTAGATTGTAAGCTCTTATAGTAGTCACACCTATTCTTGAGTTTATACTCTTATTTCTAAATTTTGAGATGGTGTACTCTTTGTGTATAACCTGGTAGTTTTCTGGAACATTGGATATCTGGGTGACACCTGAGACTCAAAGTTAGAGTTCTGCAGCTCTGAAATTCAGCATTAATCCATACGCAACTGTTAAAGAAGATGAAAAAGAGATCAGAATACAATTAGAGATATGAATGAAATGGACCTGGTTAGGACTATGGTAAATCAGAATACAGGGTACAGGATGATATTTTCTGTATTTTAAAACTTCAACTTCTGTGTGAGACCAAAGAAAGAGATGTTTATATGGTCCAAAATTTAAATTTTCTATAGTACACTATCTAATTTACCTGTCTGGTCAGTGTATTTAAAGGACCTAATTACACGGAACCTAGAATAGTCAATGATACCTTGTTATTTTGTATAGATAAATGTACTTCTGGGATACATTCAATAGTATTTTCGGCAGAATATAAAGAAGTATTTGCAAAGTTCCCTTGAGGGACTGGGGGAAAATGTGGAACTATTTAACTTCCCCATCTGGAGAGTTCCAGATATTCTCTCAGGCATTAGGGATTCCCAATTTAATAAGCCAAGCCCTTGTTCCTGAGGCTTGCCCTTCTGAAACTTATTCTGCAATGGTGAAGGTAGGCCTGTGTGTAATTATGTCTAAGAGTCGCCCCTATAGAGGCTCTATTGTTGCTCAGGTGTGGCCTCTCTTCCTAAGCCAACTCTGCAAATAAATTCGCTACTCACCCCCCTACATCAGACATGACTCCCAGGGTGTAAGTCTCCTTGGCGACATGGGACATCACTCACAGGGATGAGCCTGGCCTCATAGGCTCAAGAATGCCTGCTTGATAAAAAGGGGGAAAATAAATGGAACAAAATAAAGTTTTGGTGGCTAAGAGATTTCAAATAGAGTCAAGAGGTCATTCTGGAAGTTACTCTTTTGCAAGTTTTAGCCAGATATTGCAAACTACCACAATATGCCATGCCCCAACCAACAGTATTCCTGAAAATCCTAGGAAGTGTCCTGGGCTCTATCAAAGTCTCTATAAAAGTTTTTCTCAGTAAGTTAATTTCTCAGAAACTCAAGACCTCCAGACTGTTCATAACCAGATAAGTCCTGAAACCCTGAGGTACCAGTCTCTCCAAGAACAACAGCCAGGTTCATCTTTTAAACCAAAAGATCAACATCCTGTTCAGCATGAAGAAATCATTGCCCAGACATTCTTGAAGATTGAAAGATCAAATGAGAGGAAGGAGGTGTAACTGAGAAAAATGACTGTGATAACTGATTCATTATATAGATATTTCTTTTTAGTGTTCAGTGTTTTAGAATAACCAGAAGGAAGTACCTGAAGTTGTCAAACTAGAATCCAACTGCCCTGGTCTTTAATAATGATTGTATAGCTATATTGCAAAAAGAAAAAAGGTGGTTGCCCATGTTTGTGTAGATCTACTTCTGTATGTTTTGTTCTGTTCCACCGATATATATATATGTATATATAATACTACAATACTACACTATATTTCCCCTATTGCAAGTCTTAAAATTGGATAGAATCTAATACTAGTGGTTAATAAGAGGGTGACGTATGGGCAGTGGGATGTTTGGTGTTCTCTTTTTTCTTTTTATTACTTTTTCTGGACCAATGAAAATGTAAAATTGATCATGATGATGAATTCGCAACTATTTGATGATACTGTGAACTATTGATGTATACTTTAGATAGATTGTATAGCATGTGAATGTATGTCAATAACATTACATTAAAATTTTAAATAATAGTAATGGTGGTGTGGCAGCAGAGGGTGGCCTCAGTGGTGAAAATGGCGAACTATAATTCAAGAGAGGAAAAACTACAGTGAGTTGGAACCGTCAGAGGACCTGTAGAAGAAGAAAAACCTGTGAAAACGAGATTGTTTCTTTCAGTAATGGAGTGGAAAGTTCCAGCAGATCACTGAGAAGCAATCCTGAAGAAGCAGCTGGAGATCTCCCAACAAATTCTACAAAGATCTCTAAGTTTGGATTTGAAATAGGTAGTCAGATGACAAGGAAAGCATCAGCCATATCCATCAAACCTTGATCAAGTAAGCCTAAAGAAACTGTTCCAACTCTTGCTCCAAAAACCTTTTCAGTAGCAGTGGCTTTTAATTAAGATGAAGATAGTGAGCCAGAGGAAATGCTTCCAGGAGCAAAGATAAGGGTGAAGAATATTGGAAGGAATACAACAACATCAGCAGGACCAAATTCTTTCAACAAAGTAAAGCATGGGTTTTCTGATAATTAGAAGCTATGGGAGCAAAATATAAAATCTCATCTTGGAAACGTCCGTGACCAAGACAATTAAATTATGTGTTTTGAGATTGGGGTGTGGGGATGGGTGAAAAGTGAACAAGAACAGTTTACTTTTTTTAAAGAATGGTATAAGACTATCTGTGGAGCCAACTTTTTTTAAAGATTGATTGGTACACTAATAAATGAGAATTTGAAATTACAGATAATTTATATTTTATATACAATTTTCAAGACATTTGTTAATTTTGTAGTTTCATGTGATTAGTTTCCAAGGTTACAGATAATAACCTTTGAAATGGTACATTTTAAAGAATTGCATAGTCTTAGATGAAATTATTAGCACATTAAGAGGGAAACAAAGAGTTATTGTTTGCTTAATCTGTTTCAAAATGCAAGCAATTGCTCTCTTAACTTCCTCATTATCTAAACTGTCTGGCTCCCAGGAATAGCCTTATTCAAAGGTAGTATTGTACTGGAAGGAGAACTTACTGGACTATTGACTGAAAGTATATTTAGATTCATTTAAAATGCCGCTTTTATTCCTTATGGTCATTTTTTTTTGTTTCAAGTTATCATAAGCTAGATATAATGTTGCTATCGGTGTATCCACATGCTTAACTTTTGAAAAATAAACATTTTTTGCAATTTTATATAAGCTATTCAGTATTTGAAATATCCCATTTACCTTGATAAGTCTTGTCTGCCTTCATTAGTCTTCAAAGAACTACCATTTGTTACCAAAGTAAATCAGTATTTTGAATGTGCCTCCCTTGGTTTTTATTATTAGCTATCTCATGTAAGCATTTCCATCAGAGCTTTTTTTAAAAGTTTTTTTTAAATACAAACCACCACCAAATAATATAAATGTACATATTGCTTAAATACTTGCTTATTCTTATGTTTTTGAAAACCAAAACATTAACATTGTGTGAAGATGAAAATGAGAAGACTCACTTTCTGTACTTCATCAAAGCATTTAAGTTACTAACTTGTGGCACAGAATTTAAATTGAACTTTTGAGCTAATAAAATAATATGGCTTATTTTACCTGTATATGTATTGACCAGTGGGGCTCTCAAAAGTACATTTAAGTAAAATAGAAAGCATCTTGAAACATATTTCATGAAATATCTGACCACATACACTTTGTTAGTTCTGTATGTTTTAGGGTTTGTTTTTGTTTTTGGTATTTTTGTATTATATATGCACCTTTATTAATGTGACAGTTAAATGCATTTTTGAAAGTATAGTCACATAAAAGAAACGTTCAGTACTGGGTTCCTTAAAGATTCCTGCAGTGGGGTGGGCCATGGTGGCTCAGCAGGCAGAGTTCTCGCCTGCCATGCCGGAGACCCGGGTTTGATTCCTGGTGCCTGCCCATGCAAAGAAAATAAATAAACAAAAAATTCCTCCAATGTTAAATTTGGAAGCTTCAGACTATTTTATTAGTGGTAACTGCTCACTGATATCTTTTAGTAGGTAATTAATAACTCCAAGAAAGAGCCTGACAGTTGTATATTCCTAATAGTTTATTCACTTGCATTAAGTTCAGAATAGGCCCCATGTAAACTAGTGGGAATGTATACAGAATTATCAGTAATGTATACAGAATTATCAGTTCTTACATGGCTTAATTTTATCATGATATGTGGGTTTAAATTACTTTAATGTAGACAGACTTTTCATTTTCATCCATTTTATTGTTTATATTTAAATAACAACTATCCCTCTCCTACATATTCCTTTCTTGACCTAAATGGAATATTTACCTAAGGTCAAGGTGGGAGAGAGAAATGGCTGAGATGAACGTCTTTACTAAAATACAAAAACTGTATCAAACTAAAGAAAACAGAGGTGTGAACCCACATTTTCTGACCCACTAGCACCTAAGACCACACCAGAAACACCTCTCTACTTGGCTCTCTCAGCTTCTGGCATCTCCTGGAGTGTTACTTTCTGCATGTCCAAATATCTGTATCTGAGCTTTCTATAAAATGTTTCCTGCTTAAAGGACTCCAGTAAGCTAATTAAGACCCACCTTGAATGAGCTAGGTCACATCTTCATCTAATCAAAATGTCCCACTGACAATTGGTTGGGTGCCATCTCCATGGAAACAACCTAATCAAAATGTTCCACTGACAACTGGTTGGGTGCCGTCACTATGGAAACAACCTAACCAAAAGGTCCCACCCAAACAATAGGCCTGCCCCCCAAAACTTTGAATTAGGATTAAAAGTGGGTACACAACAGTTTCACACCAGCACAGGCATGTTCCACTCACTCAGAATTCTGTAGGGCAATAGAGAATAGAGAAAGGCTCCAGAAATGCTGAATTGAAGAAAGAAAACACCAAAAAGAAGGTAAGAGAATGGAAACTGGAACAGGCCAGTCTGAATGTCTCCCATATACTCAGACTGGAGTGGCTTAAGTGTCACACTGTGAT
The DNA here is from genome assembly GCF_023851605.1 of Tamandua tetradactyla. Lineage (NCBI taxonomy): Eukaryota > Metazoa > Chordata > Mammalia > Pilosa > Myrmecophagidae > Tamandua > Tamandua tetradactyla. The sequence goes on from NC_135353.1 coordinate 118,467,548, forward strand.
AGCACTCTGGCTGAGAAACCTTCTGCCTTGGTTGCTGACCACAGAGCCACCCACAGCAATTAACTTAGAAACCCACATGCATTCAGGCACAGCGACCCAAGGCTACATATACAAAAGACTGAGCCTTAGCATTCTCGGTGAGTATGTGCATACAATGCAGCCCTCTGGAAATAATAATGACACATAGCAGAACCATTAGCCAGCAGTGCACACTCCTAACCCAGTTCCTAACTGTTGGTGCACCTAATTGAAAAATAAGGGATTCTGAACACTGACCCCCATCTGTTTCCCTGGAGCAGGATCTCCTAACCTGGAAGTTAATGGAGGCTGAAAAGCCACACAAAAATGGGGATAGCTAAAATTCTGCAAGGGAGGACAGACCCAGGACTGTAAGCTGTAGTGAAAATGTAGGCCTGCACATGGGAGAGCAGTTAACCTACTGGAGAGGAAAATTGCACACACAAAAAGTACAGATCAGGATTCCCAAGAGAAGGAACAGAGGAAAGGAAATCCTCTCCCGGGAGGGAAACAGTCAAATATAATAAGTTAATCAGAAAAGTTGCAGTGCATGCCCAGGGCAAGAGACAGTGCAGAAGACCTGAGAAAATCTGAATTGTTAAAAATGGACTGATCTAAACGTTGAGTATACACTGGATTGAGCATTGAAAAAGAGCCTTAATAAACAGAAAACATACAATAAAAGTAGGCAAAAGGTAGAAACGGACATCCAGAGTTAACACATCAAAATAATCAAATGGTAAGATACCAACAAAAGATCATAAGACATACAAAGAAAGAGGAAGGTATGGCTCATTCAAAGGAAAAAATTAAAATGTCATAGAAGAAGATGGCAGCATAGTGAGGTGTGCAATTTAGTTTGTCCTTCAGAGCAACTAGTAAATAGCCAGGAACTATATGGAAAAATTGCTGGGGGGGACATAAGTGATTGGACACATATCATACACCAGTCTGCAACCTGTGGAATGGCTGAGATCCCACACAGAACTGCAAGTCTCCAAAGCCACAGAAGCTGGCACCCCTCCTCCATGGGCATGGCAGGCTGGTTCCCAGAGGGTAAAAGAAATAGACTTTACTAGTAGCAAAAAGAACTTGGCTCAACCAAGCTCCAATTGCAGAATTGATTAACAAATTCAGAATGCTGTAAAGAGACTGGGAGCACATATAAACCTGGAGTAAGCAATAAAGGAGCTAGAAGCTTACACCCCAGCAGAGAGGGGGTGGGGCTGAGAGAAAAAAGAACAAACCAGAAGTTTTTTCAGTTGGACAAACAATACACTGTAAAAGGGCTGGACTCCAAGAAAGGGGGCACATAGAGCCTAGGGACACATACAACAACATATGACTCCAGCTGCTGATTGGCAAACTCAGGGAGCAGGGGTTTGGGCTTTTTAAAAAAAACTTCTTAACACCTCATTAGGTAGAACTGCCAGCACTCTCAAGCTCCAGCACTGCCCAAGGCAAGGGCAGAACTAAGGCATGGCTGAGAGACAGTGTAAATAGTTAGGTGGGTGGGGAAAATTCCCTAAAGGGTGTATCTTCACCAAGAAAAGGGAGGCAGGGCCCAGCTCGTCTAAAGGACCTGCTTCAGTGAATTCAGGTCCCAGGGGATGGAAAACAGAAGAAATCAAAGGTATTAATTACCTCTATCAGACCACATCACTGGTAGGGAGAGGCTGCTGAAATTAAAGGGACTGCATCATTTTATAGTGGTGGGAAGCTACAGGCAGACAAGTGCTACATGCTGGGCAGGATAGGAAAGGAACAGAGTCTAGAAACTTCATAGGAAAGTCTGACAACCTGCTGGGTCTCACCCTCAAGAGAACTTGATACTGCCTACTCTCTCCTCCTGAGATGTGGACCTGTCTGATCTGGGAAAATCTGACTGTGTCAATAATACCTGGAGAAATACTCCTCAGAAAGATAGGCTCTATATAGACAGGGTAAGAATGGAAAAACAAGAACTGAAGAAATCTGATCAGTTAAAAAGAACCTATGCTAGAGGTCCAGAATAAGCCAAACTGAGTGCCAAAGAACATATAGAGAACAAGGCCATTCAGCAAGAAAACCCTAAGTAAAACAATGACAATAACCTCTAGAATAAACTAATGAAGGAAATCAAATGCTTAGAGACCAGCAAAAAATGTTGAGTCATACTAGGAAAATCAAAGATATAGCCCAGGCAAAGAAACAAAGCAACACTCCAAATAAGATACAGGAGTTGAAACAACTAATTCAGGACATTTGAACAGACATGGAAAATCTCATCAAAAATCAAATCAACAAGTTAAGGGAGGATATAAAGAAGATATTGGGAAAACATAAAGAGTTAAACATAACTTGAACATTTGGAAAAACAAATTGCAGAATTTATGTGAATGAAAGGCACAATAGAAGAGATGAAAATAACAATGGAGACCTACAACAATACACTTGAAGAGGCAGAAGAATTAGTGAACTAGAGGACAGGACGTGAAATCTGACAAACAAAACAAAGTGTAGGGAAAAGAATGGGAAAATATGAGCAGGGTCTCAGAGAATTGAATGACAACATGAAGCACATGAATATAAGTGTTATGGGTGTCTCAGACAGAGAAGAGAAGAGAAAAGGAGTAGTAAGCCTAATGGAGGACATGATCACTGAAAATTTCCCATCTCTTATGGAAGACATAAAATTACAGACCCAAGAAGTGCACTCCAAACAAAATAGATTGAAATAGACCTATTCAAATACAATTACTAATCAGATTGTCCAATGTTAAAGACAAAGACAGAATTTTGAAAGCAGCCAGAAAAAAGCAATTTGTAACACACAAGGGAAGCCTGATAAGACTATGTTGGATTTCTCAGCAGAACCCATGGAGGCAAAAAGGCAGTGGTATGATATATTTAAGATGCTGAAAGAGAAAAACTGCCAACCAAGAATTATATACCCATAAAAACTGTCCTTCAAAAATGAGGGGGTGGTGCATGGGTGGCTCATTGGTATAGTTCTCGCCTTACATGCAGGTGACCAAGGTTTGATTCCCAGACTATGCACCCCCCCCCCAAAAAAAAAACAAAACAAGGGGGAGATTAAAATATTTTCAGGCAAACAGTCACTTTGAGAATTTGTGACTAAGAGACTGGGTCTACAAGAAATACTAAAGGGAGCAGGCAGATAGAAAAATACAGGAGAGAGAGGTCTGGAGAAGAGTGAAGAAATGAAGACTACTGGTAAAGGTAAAAAGAGAAAAAAATATTAGATATAACATATAAAATCTGAAAGACAAAGTGGTACAAGAAAGTACTGCCTTTACAGTAATAACATTAAATGTTAATGGATTAAACTCCCCAATCAAAAGAAATATTCTGGCAGAATGGAATAAAAAACAGGACCTATTTGCTGTCTACAGGAGACACACTTTAGAACCAAGGACAAAAAGAAGTTGAAAGTGAAAGGTTGAAAAAGATATTTCATGCAAACAACAATCAGAAAAGAGCAGCGGTAGCTATACTAATATCTGACAAATTAGACTTCAAGTGTAAAACAATTAAAAGAACCAAATCAGGACACTATGTATTAACAAAAGGAACAATTCAACAAGAAGACATAAAAATCATAAATACTTATGCACCAAGCCAGAGTGCTCCAAAGTACATGAGGCAAACACTGACAACACTGAAGGGAGAAGTAAACACTTCTATCAAAATATTGGAGACATCAGCTCCCCCCCCACATCAATGCATGGAACACCTAGACAGAGAATCAATAAGGAAACAAAGATTTTGAATAATATAAAAAATGAACTAGACAACAGATATTTACAGAACCTTACACCCTACAACAGCAGGATACACATTTTCCTCAAAAGCTCATGGATCATTCTCAAGGATAGACCATATACAGGGTCACAAACCAAGTTTCAATAAATTTTAAAAGACTGAAATTATACAAAAAACTTTCTAAGACCATAATGGAATTAAGTTGGCAATCACTAACAAGCAGAGAGCCCCAAATTCACAAATATATGGAGGCCAAACAACACACTCATAAACAGCTGGTGGGTCAAGGAAGAAATTATGAGAGAAATCAGTAAATATCTTGAGGCAAATGAAAATAAAAATACAGCATATCAAAATTTATGGGATCCATCAAAGGCAGTGCTGAGAAGGAAATTTATTACCTTAAATACCTACATTAAAAAAAGAAGAAAGAGTAAAAATAGAGGAATTAATTGTTCACCTGGAAGAACTAGAGGAAGAACAGCAAACTAACCCCAAAAGAAACAAAAGGAAAGAAATAAAGAAGATTAGAGCAGAAATAAATGACATTGAGAATATGAAAACACTAGAGAAAATCAATAAAATCAGAAGTTGGTTCTTTGAGAAAATCAATAAAATCAATGGACCCTGGACGGTGTGATGGTGGCTCAGTGGCAGAATTCTCGCCTGCCATGCTGGAGACCTAGGTTCAATTCCCAGTGCCCATCCATGTGAAAAAAAAAAAATCAATGGACCCTTAGCTAAGCTGACAAAAAACAAAAACAGAAAGGATGCAAATAAATAAGATCTGAAATGGGAGAGGGGGAACAACCACTGACCACGCAGAAATAAAGGAGATGACGAGATGATACTATGAGCAACTATATGCTAATATCGATGAAGTGCACAACTTCCTAGAAAGGCATGAACAACCAACATTGACTCAAGAAGAAATAGACGACCTCAACAAACCAATCACAAGTAAAGAGATTGAATCAGTGATCAAGAAGCTTCCCAAAAAGAAATATCAAGGATCTAATGGTGTCACATGTGAATTCTACCAAGCATTCAAGAAAAATTAGTACCATTCTGCTCAAACTCTACAAAAAATTTGAAGTGGAGGGAAAGGTACCTAACTCATTATATAAAGCCAAAATCACTCTAACACCAAAGCCAGACAAAGATACTACAAGAAAAGAAAATTACAGACCAGTCTCTTTAATGAATATAAATGCAAAAATCCTCAAAAAAATACTTGCAAATAAAATCCAGCAGCACATTAAAAGAATTATGCACCCTGATCAAGTGGGTTTTATGCCAGGCATGCAAGGCTGGTTCAACACAAGAAAACCAATTCATGTAATATACCATATCAACACCTTGATAGATGAAAAAAACCACATGATCATCTCAATTGATGCCCAAAAGGCATTTGACAAAATTCAACATGCTTTTTTGATGAAAACACTTCAAAGGATAGGAATAGAAGGGAACTTCCTCAACATGAAAAAGGGAATATATGAAAAACCCACAGCTAACATCATGCTCAAGAGGAAGACTGAAAAGTTTCCCCTAAGATCAGGAACAAGACAAGGATGTCCACTGTCACCATTGTTATTCAACATTGTTCTGGAAGTTCTAGCCAGAGCAATTAGACAAGAAAAAGGAATAAAAAGACATCTAAATTGAAAGGAAGAAGTAAAACACTCAGTTTGGAGATGATACGATACTATATGTTGAAAATCCCAAAAAGGAATAGCAAACCTACTAGAGGTAAAAAAAAAAAATGTGTACAGCAAAGTGGCAGGGTATAAAATCAACACCCCAAAATCAGTAGTGTTTCTATGTAGTAGTATTGAACAATCTGAGGAAGAAATCAAGAAAAAAAAATCTATTTTCAATAACAACCAAAAGAATAAAATATTTAGGAATAAATTTAACCAAGGACACAAAAGACCTATTTGCAGAAAACTACAAGAAATTGCTAAAAGAAATCAAAGAAGACCTGGGACAGAGAAACCTCTTCAATAAATGCTGTTTAAGAACTGGATATCCACAGGCAAAAGGATGAAGAATGATCTATACTTCACACCTTATACAAAAATTTAGTCAAAATGGATCAAAGACCTAAATATTAGAATTAAATATATAAAACTTTTAAAAGAAAATGTAGGGAAATATCTTCTAAATTTTTGTTAAGCAGTGGTTTCCTATACCTTACACCCAAAGCATGAGCATTCAAAATAGAAATAGATAGATGGGATCTCCTCAAATTTAAACACTATTGTGAATCAAATAACTTCGTTAAGAAAATAAAAATGCAGTCTACACAATGGGAGGCAATATTTGGAAACCACATACCATATAAACATAAAGTTTAATGTATAGAATAGATAAAGAAATTCTATACCTTAAGAACAAAAAATCAAACAGCCCAATTTAAAAATTGGCAGAAGATTTGAACAGACATTTCTCAGAAGAGGAATGCAAATGGCTAAAAGGCACATGAAAAGATGCTCAACTTCACTGGCTATTAGGGAAATGCAAATCAAAACCACAATGAGATATCATCTCATACCCACTAAAATGGCCATTATATTTAAAAAAAAAAAAGCAGAAAACGACAAGTGCTAGAGAGGATGTGGAGAAAGAGGCACACTTCTCCACTGTTGGTGGGAATGGAAAATGGTACAACTGCTGTGGAAGGCAGTTTGGCAGTTCCTCAGGAATTTAAGTATAGAATCGTCATATGATCCAGCAACCTCATTACTAGGTATACATTCAGAAGAATGAAGGCAAAGACACAAATGTACATTTTCACATTGATGTTTATAGCAGCATCATTTATGTTTGCCAAGAGATGGAAAGAGCCTAACTGTCCATCAGCAGATGATTGGCTAAAAAGCTGTGGCATACACATATGATGGAATATTATGCAGCTGTAAGACAGAATAAATTCATGAAGCCTATCACAACATGGATGAACTTTGAGGACATTATGCTGAGTGAAATTAGCCAGAAACAAAACGACAAATACTGTATGGTTTCTCTAATATGAACTAACATTAATGAGTGAACTTTGAGAGTTAAAATTAAGAACACAGGTTATAAGGAGATAGAAAGAGGGAAGAGATTGGACATTTGGTGCTGAACAAATGCAGAATGGGCAACAAGATTGATTGTAAAAATTCAGAAAATTGGATAGCACAATACTATTGGATGGCAGTGCAATAATGTAAGTACACAGAATGAAGCCGAATGTGAGTATGGTTGAGGGAGAAGGGCTGGGGGCATGTATGACACCAGAAGGAAAGATAGACGATAAAGACTGAGACAGTATAACTTAGGAGTGAACAATGATAGTAATTAAATGAACAAATACAAAAATGTTTTTGCATGAGGGAAAATGAGTGTCAAAATTGCAAGGTATTTTAAATAGGATGGTACATAGGAAAAATATAGTCAATGCAAGCTATGGTCTATAGTCAACAGTAACATTGTAATATGCTTCCACTGAAGGTGACAAAAGCATTATGCCAAAACTGAATGACAACAAGCAGGGGATATAGATGAGGGGTATAGATTCTTTGCAGAATATAAGGGAATAACTTTATATAGATTATGGTGGCAAAGGCATGGCTATTTACTTAGTTTGGATTGTATGATGTGTGAATAAAACTGTTTAAAAATGAACAGAAAGAAACAAGTGCTAGAGAAAATGTGGAAAAGAGGCGTACCTATTTACAGTTGGTAGGATAACTGAGAGATGCAGATCCTTCGGAGGGCAGTGTCATAGTTCCACAGGAGGCTAGGGGTGGGGTCCCATTTGATCCTGCAATGTCACTGTGGTAGTTAGGTTCAGGTGTCAACTTGGCCAAGTGAAGGTGCCTAGTTCTGTTGCTGTGGATATGAGCCAATGGTACGTGAACCTCATCTGTCACTCATTACATCTGCAGTTGGCTAGGAGGCATGCCTGCTGCAATGAATGATGTTTGAGTTAATTGGCTGGTGCTTAAATGAGAAAGCTCAATGTAGCACAGCCCAAGCAGCTCAGCATCCCTCATCTCAGCACTCATGGCTCAACCCAGGCCTTTGGAGATGCAGAAAGGAATCACCCTGGGGAAAGCTGTTAGAACCCAGAGGCCTGGAGAGAAGGCCATCAGAGATCACCCTGTGCCTTCCCATGTAAGAGAGAACCTCAGATGAAAGTTAGCTGCCTTTCCTCTGAACAACTAATGAAATAAATCCCCTTTTATTAAAAGCCAACCCATCTCTAGTGTGTTGCATTCTGGCAGCTAGCAAACTAGAACAGCCACTAAGTATATACCTGGAGGAAATGAGAGTGAGGATATGAATGGACATTTGCACACTAGTGTTTATGGTGGCAGTGTTCATGATTTGCAATGGATGGAGATGATCTAAGGGTACAATGACCGAGAAATGGTAGGGGGAACTATGGTGTATACATACAATGGACTACTGAGTGGCTGCAAGAAGGAATGAAGTTGTAAGGTATGCAACTATGTGAATGAACCTTAAAGATAGTTTGTTTAATGAAATATCAGAAACAAGAAGGCAAATATTATCATTTCTCACTCATATGGACTAACTATGACATACAAACTTGGAGAGTTGAAGTTGAGAGTATGTATGGGTTATCAGGTTGGGGCCTATTATAAAGGGTCCTAGATTGTAAGCTCTTACAGCAATCACGTACATACAGGAGTTGTAACTGGTATGTGTAAAATCTGAGATATTGAACTATTTGCATATAACTTGGTCATTTCCAGAAGCATTGGATATTTGTGTGACACCTGAGACTCAGATTTAGAGCACTGAAGCTATGAAAGTCAGCATTACCTCCTTACAGCTAGTGTTTAAAAAGTTGAAAAAGTGATCAGATGTCAACTTGCAATGTGAATGAAGCTGATATGGATAGGACTAAGGTAAATCTGAATACAGGGTAAAGTATGATATGGTCCATATTTTAAAAGTACAACTTCTGAGTGAGACCAAAGGGAAAGATGCTTGTTCAGTGCAATATTTTTATTTTGGGTGGCACATGTATAATTTAACTTGTATGGTTAGTTTATTTGAACACCATAACTACATGGAATCTCAAATAGGGCATGAGATCTTGTTGGTTTGTACAGGTTAGTGTGATGCCCCAATATATCCCAGAGTAATTTGGAAAGACAATGAAAAAAAATATTTACATAGTCCCCTTGGGGACTTGGGACAAAGGAAGAAATATTAAACTGCCCCATCTGGGGAATTCCTGATATTCTCACAAGCAGTGGGGACAACAAATTAAATAGGCTGAAACTTCAACCTTCAGGATCGCCCTATGAAACTTATTCTTGCAAAGGAGAAGCTGAGCCTACTTATAATTATACCTAAGAGTCACCCCCAGAGAACCTGTTTTGCTGCTCATATGTGGTCTCTCTAAGTCAATTTGACACGGGAACTCACTGCCCTTACCCCTATGTGGGACTTGACTCCCAGTAGTGAAAATCTCCTTGGCAACATGGTATAGGACTCCTGGAATGAGCCAGGACCTGGCATCATGGGACTGAGAAAGCCTTCTTGACAAAAGGAAGAAGAGAGAAATGAGACAAAATAAAGTTTTAGTGGCTGAGAAATTTCAAAATGAGTTGAAAGGTTATCCTGGAGGCTATTATTATGTATTATATAGATATTCCTTTTCAGTTTATGGTGCATTGGAGTAGCTCCTGGGAAGTTTCTGAAACTGTTGAATTGTCTTCTAGTAGCCTTGATTTTTAAAGACAATTTTATAACTATGTAGCTTTTACAATGTGACTGTGTGCTTGTGAAAACCTTGTGCCTGATGCTCCTTTCATCCAAGGTATGGACAGATGAGTAAAAAAGTAAGGATTAAAAAATAAATAAATAATGGGGGGGGTGGTAAGGAGTAAAAAGTTGGGTAGATTGAAATACTTGTTGTCAATGAAAGGAGGGTCTAGAGGTATGGGATGTATGAAGTTTTTTCTTTTTATTTCTTTTTTTGAAGTGATATAAATATTCTTAAAATGATCATGGTGATGAATACACAACTCTGTGATGATATCGTGAGCTATTGGTCATATATTATGTTTGGGCTATATGTGTGTGAAGATTTCTCAATAGAAATACATTTTTTTAATGTCATAGGAAACACAGACACTAGAACAACTCATCAAAGATCTTCATACAAATATTAATCAATTCAAGGAGGAAAATGAAAACAGAAATTGAAATAAACTAATATGGTTATCGATATAAAGAATATTAAATAGGCAATGTGTGAATTAGAAGAAAAATTTAAAAATTAATATAGAGGAACAGAACTGATTTTATGAGGTGAGAAATGCAATAATGGAAATTTAAAATATTCTAGAGGAAAATAATGTCAGATTGGAAAAGACAGGAAAAAGAATAAATGAACCAATAGATAATACAATACAAATAATACAGTCGGCAGAATAGATAGAGAAAGGATTTAAAAAGTGAGCAGTGGGGGAACTTTGAGGGAACATGGTAGATTGGGGAGCCTCAGGACTCAGTTTTTCCACCAAAACAACTATTAAATAGGCAAGAACTGTCAGAAAGTTACTTGCAAACTCTGGAAGCCAAAAGAACACTGTGCTAGCATCCAGAGAACGCAAGTGGAAGAGGCTGATACATTATGGTAAAGAATATAAATTGCTTTCTTTGTGCTGGGTCTACCTGCACCCATCTCCCACTCTCCAACTGGCTGCCACACGGATCAGGCCCTAGCTAGCTGGGTGACAGAAATGGACATAAGAATTGTCTTCCCCAAGAACAGGGGTGAGAAAGGCCAATCACAGATCCCAGCTTTTGATTAGTGATTTCAGATCACTAGGTTCCAGCAATGAGGGCAGCTCTTGTTTCAATCTGTCCTGGACATAGACAGTCACAGCCATTGTTTCAACCCTCCCTCAACAGGGGCAGAGGCAGTAGAGATTTAAAGATGGAGCACTGCCTCAGGGCTACAGGGAAGAACATTTGCTGGGCATGCCAGGAAAGCTCAGCTTTGAGGAGCTGTCAGAGAAGCTTTTGTAATTCTTCCTGATCCACTTCCCAGAGCATTTTGGAGCCAGTCTATACCTCCTCTGTGGATCCCTAGCTGAGTTAGGCCTGGGAAAGTCATTCCTGGAATAACCTTCCTTCCAGAGTTTTCCATTCAGGCAAATGCAGCTTGAAACAACAAAAGGAATGTAAAAACCTATAGAGGCAGACTATCTGAGAAAAAGCTATACCATCTTCAAATACCCAGGAGAGGGATGTCTGTCTCCTTGGAAACAGAGGGGAAAACAAAATTCATGTAAACAGGGGAACTCCCAAACAACTAACATGGAAAAGCCCAGGAAAAGACAAAGGCCCAGAAAGACAGGGAGGATTTTGGACACTGCTTTTACTTTGGGTAGACATTCCCTATAGTAGGGCTGAACCTTAAGAAAATCTCTTCCTTATCACAAGCTGGTTACAAAACCAAGAAACAGATATCACATCGAATAAATCCCAGAGTTAACATTCTCAAATATTAAAATATACAATGTGCAACAAAAGGGTGAAAGACAAACAAAAGAAAGAAGAAATGATGGCCCATCCAAAGGGAGAGGATAAAAATCCTGAAAACACCAACAGAGAAGACAAGAATGTGGAAATATCTAAAAATTGTCCTTCAAAAACCTATAAAATGCTCAAGGAGATGAAGAAAAGTACAGAAAAAGAACTAAAGGATATTAGGAAAACAATCATAAACAATATGAGAGTCTAAGTAAAGAGATAAAAATCTTAAAAAGGAACCAAACAGTACTACTGGAGTTGAAAACCACAATAACTGAAATGGAAAATGCCTAGGAAAGCTTCATGAACAGATTGGACCTGGCAGAGGAAAGAATCAATGAACGTGAAGACAGAATACTTGAGATGAGCCAGGCTGAGGAACAGAAAGGAAAAGAAATATTAAAAACAGAAATAACAGAAGACATTTATGGAGCATCTTCAAACACACCAATAGTCACATTATGGGAGTCCCAGAAAGAGAAGAAAGAGTGAAAGTGCAGATGGAATAGTCAAAGAAATAATGGCAGAGAACTTCCAAAACTTAACAAAAGTCATGAATATTCCCATACAAGAAGCTCAGAGAACAGCAAACAAGATAAGCATGAAGAAATAATATACCCTGCCATATACTGATTATACTTTGAAGGCAAAAACAATGAGAGAGTTCTGAAAGCTGCAAGAGAAAAAAATGTGTTAAGTACAAGGGAGTCCCAATTCAATTGAGTTCTGATTCCTCATCAGAAACCATAAAGGCAAAAAGACAGTGGGTTGAAATATTAAAATGGTGAAAGCAAACAACTGCCAGCCAAGAATTTTATATCTGGTGAGACTCTCTTTCACAACTGAGGGGGAGATTAAGACCTTCTCATATTACCAAAACCTATGGGAGTTCTTCACACTGAAAGAAAAGGACAGTAGATAGTGGTTCAAAGCAGCATAAAGAAATAAAAACCTGCATAAAGTAAACCATTTGGGTAATTATAAGTGCTAGTATTATTGTGTTGTGTCTTTTGTTATGTAACTCCACTTCATACTTCCTCCAGGTGCTAAAATGCAAAAGCATAAAAAGTTATGGTAAATATATGCTTTTGAACATACAAAAATACAAAGACATAAGTGGGAACAAACAAAGAAAAGGTGGGGGAACAGTGGGGTTTGGAAAAAGTATATATGCATACTATTGAAGTTCAGTTGGTATCAAACCAAACGTGATAGTTAAATATTTATGATGTTCAATTTTAACCCCATGGTAACTACAAGGAAAACAGATGAAAATATATCCAGATAGATATGAGAAGGTATTGAATATGGTAGAAGACAAAACAAACAAACAAGTATAAAAGTAGACATTAATGGAAGTGAGAGATATAAAGGGATTAAAATTTACAAAGTTAAATAATAGCTGAAAAAAATCCTGGATTATCGGTAGTGACATTAAATGTAAATGAATTAAACTCTCCAGCCAAAAGGCCAAGACTGGCAGAATGGATGAAACAGCATTACCTAACTATATGCTGTCTTCAAAGACTTACCTTAAATTCAAGGATTCAAGTAGGTCAAGGGTGAAAGGATGGAAAATAATGCCATGTAAATATTAACCAAAAATGAGCTGGGTGGTTATACTAATATCAGTTAAAATAGTCAAAAAAGAGTTATGAGTGACAAACATGGTCATATAATGAAAAAGGGGACAGTTCAACACGAAGATGTAACAATTATTAATATATATGCACCTAACAGCAAAGTACCAAAATATATGAAGCAAATATTGACAAATTTGAAGACAAATTGACAGTTCTATATTAATAGTGGAAGACTATAATGCATCACTCTCAAAAAACAGATAGGACATCTAGTTAGAAAATCAGTAAATAAAAAACTTGAATGCTATTCTAAACCAACTTGAACTAAGAGAAATATAGAACACTGCACCCTCCCCCCCCCAAAAAAAAACAGAACACACAGTCTTCTCATGTGCATATGTATCATTATCTAGTATAGACAATATGTTTAATACAAACCCCAGGGTACGCACAATGATATTATGTAAAATATAAACATAGAAATGGAAATAAGAGATCAAATCAGTTACATCACAAAAGAGAAAGTATGCACCAAGAGTGGGTAATAAAGAATAAGATGGACAATAATATGACAGGCCTCTCGCCTTCCTCACCTCTGTCTTTGTGAAAGTGCATGCATGTCCTCTTAAAAGTGCTATCAATAAATTTCCTGTTTGCTTACACTTTGGGCTGTGCCCTTGAATTCTTTCTCACAGCATAGCCAAAAACCTGTAAGCCAAAAGCCAACATGTTTTGCAAGCTAGCCAGGAGTGAGTTCTCTTCTTCAACCATCTGGACTGGTAAGTCATGACTATACAGTGGGAGGCTTGGCCAGATGCTGTCACTTTCCTTCTCCTTTGGCTCATTGTTTTTATCTTCTATGTCTTCAGGTAACTCTGATCCTCCCATACCACTGCTCTCTCTAGGAATTGAGAGGCTCAAGTGTGGCTCCCCAGGACATAAACTTCGTTCATCATGAGCCACTGGCTCCCTCCTTGGAGGTGGCAGGAGCCCCATCACTACACTGTGTAGATCCAAGGAGGGTCAGGGTGATGGGTGAGACCACCATTTGGGACATGACTAGGGGCTTCTCCCTATGTTGAATAGGAGCCCAATGGGAACCAAATCAAGTCTGTGTCTCTCTTCCCTCAGCTCTCTGAAAATTCCCCACATTTTATCCTCCCCTCTGAAGACTCAGACGCCTTCCCCTATTGAATCTGTTTTTCTTTACACGTCCTGCACAGAGGTTCTCTCCCCTACCTCCAGAAAATCTTCTTCCTCCTCTGACTGGCTTTCAATGTCTTTGGAGACATTTCATCTTTTGTAACACAGAACTCTGGGCTAAGAATTATTTTACCTTCTAGGAAGTCACCTCTGGTTTAGTCCCAAGAGAACTGATTACTTTCCAAAGGGAGTGTCTTCACATAAAGGCCAGAAGTGAGGTTTGTAGGGTAAGCAAAAGCCCTGGCTATCCTAATTAGAGTAAACTGAGCCTCTGAAAGCAGGTAAGCCCTCTGGTTCTCTGCTCACTTGCAGCATCACTGTCACGACCAGCTCCTTACTTTTTCTCTTTGGGTCTTTCTATCTCTTTATCTGCTACTATATCTCAAGTCCCAGTGTGTTCTGCTATTATTCCTTTTAAAGGTGTCACCTCATGCAGGAAGAAACCATTAGCTTGGGAGAACAGGCTGTTGGGCATGCATATGCTTTCTTAAAAAAATCTGCATGCAAGGGACAGAAAGAGCCTCATTCCTGGCTCTGTCCTAGAATATGTCCAAACTAGACTCCTCTGATTGCCTAAAAAGCATACTAAGCCACATTCTCAAAAGAAGCCTGATTTCCTTGCTGCATGTTTTCCCCCTCTAGCTCAATCATGGCAAGATTCAGGGCTGGCATCCAGGAAATCCCTTCCCTAAAATTTCTGTTTTTAGCAGATCCCTCCTAGTCTCTTAGGCTGTAATTGAAGCGTAAGTTAAGAACACAGACACGCAGGGAGATGAGTGGGTTGGCTCAGCAGCTGTGGGATGCTACCAGGCCATCTTTCTTTTGAGTCTTTGAGGAACCTCAGGATGCCTGGGGATAGAGAGCTTGATCCAATGGGTCCAAAGGATCAGCGTTTGGAATGGCAGAACCTGGGATGCTGGCCACTTGTAGGGAAATCTGCCTTTTTCTTCTCTGTCTTCCTTAGAAATAGGTAGTACTCATAGTCAATTGTAATACTTCCTAGCCAGAATATCACCTGGAGGATGACCAACATTGGCTCACAAATAAAACAGTCAGCAATAATCCAATCTTACAATTACATCTCTTTTGTAAGAGGGAGGGAAAGTGGCAAAATTCCTTATGTAGAGCTTTTATAGCCTTATATAAGGACAAACCTATATAAGAGCAAGGGCTCTTGCAAATTATGTTATGCCCAGGAGGCATAACAGGAGAACTGTTAAAAACTTCTTCCTCATAAATCTTTGTGGAAAGAGGTGAATAATTTAAATATTCTCTTTCAAATAGCATTGCCTATAATCCTCATTTAGTATAGTCTGTAAGAAACAGGGAAAGTAATTAAAAATTCCCTATGCCCAAATATTTATGGTGCTCTATCAAGACAAAGAGCTGAGAGGACTTATAGCTTGCATTAGTCTCAATTTCCATTAAAGGAAAAACAGTGGTTTGTTAAAAAGTATGTAAAATGTGCCACAAAGCAAGAAAATTTTAATAAGCTATGGGGAATCACTCAGGAGAAAGAGGAAAACCTGGCTCTGTTCTAGGGGAGGCTAGTGAAAGGCTTAAAATGTTACTGATATAAGCCTGGATTCCTGGGAAGGTCAGAGTTTGCTAGGCATCCATTTCATGAGCCAGTCTGCCCTGAAATTCAGAGAAAGTTGAAAAAGCTCTCTATGGGTACACAAACTCCCACAAATGACTTATTAGAATTACCTTTTCTGCCTTTAACCATCAAAATAAGGCCAAAGAGGAGGAGAAGGCAAAGAGTGGTAGGCAAAAGACCAGAGAACAGGCTCAATTCATTGTAGTCACTGTTAACAGCACCCTGTCCTCCTGAGGTCACCAAAATCATGGCTACAAGACCCAAGGGTGTTGATTCAATTGTGAGTCAAAAGTCCACTGGCAAAGAGGGTACCAGAAATATTGGAATAACCCTCAACCTCAGGACTCAGCAGGACCTTGTTCTAAGTGCCATCAACATGGGCATCAGGGAGAGTGACTGCACTGCCTCCTGAAAGGGGGGTGGGCAGGATAATCCCTGGAGCCCTGCTCATGGCAAGTGAAGAAGACTGAGGATACCAGAGGCCATGTGTGGCTCTGCTGATTTCACATCTGACCAACTTAAGAGGAGCCCTAGACGACACTCAATGTGACAGGTAAAATTATTAATTTCTTAATTAACACTGGAGCCATTCTGTCCTAGATTGCCACTCTGGGCCTACCTCTACTCAGACTTGCCTAGTTACAGGAGTTGATGGTAAAGCAAAAACTAAAATCTTTACTACCCCTCTCCTTTGTAGACTCAAAGACATTCTAGTCCCCATAAGTTTCTCATTGTCCCTGATTACCCCACCCCCTTCCAGGGAGGGATCTTCTTCACTTCCTGGGGGCCACCTTAAAACTAGTAACCCCAACTATTTTTCCCCCCTTGTTTTGATCCCCTTGTTTGCCCCAAGGTCCCTACTAAATCAAGGCTTCTTGGAATTCCTCCCCCAAATCCGTAAGTAAATACACCAGTCTGTATAAAATGATAGCATCCCAGGGCAAGCCTGCTGAGTAGCCCCCACATTCAGATTTTCAGTCCTAGATCTTAAAAACTCATTTTTATATCCCTCTTCACCCTGACTCGCAATACCTATTTTCTTTTGAATAGCAGGAAGCTAACGATAAAATTTCTGCCCAGCTCACTTAGTGCTGCCTCAAGAGTTTCAAAATATTTCCAATATTTTTAAAAAGGCCTTAGCAGCAGACATCACTGACCACCAACTTCCTCAGAGCACAGTCTTACAAGGTGTTAACTTTGTGAATTAGTGTATTCCTAATATGAAGGTAAATTCTGCCTGACACAGTCAATACTAACCAAAATTTGATAAGCCTATTTATAGTCTTTTTAAAAAGAATTGTTGAATAAAACTGTGCATGCATATAAAAGTTGAGTCTAGGTTTTGCTCTGTTAAAATAATGTAGATTGTTAGCCTATGCTTTTTTTGAAAAATTTTTTAACCCTTAAATTGTATAATATAACAGATATACAAAGCAAAGAAAGAAAATAGCAATAATTTTCACAGCTTAATAGAAGGATATTTATTAATTATTGTAATACTTTCTAAACACTTCCTATGTAACATGTTAAACTATTTTAGTATCACACTTTTACAAGGTGAAAGAACAAATCCTTTGTAACAGTTTTACACTTTTAAAATTGTATCATATAATATATATACAAAGCAAAGAAAGAAAACACCAATAATTTTCAAAGCACTCTTTAACAAGTAGTTATGGGACAGATCCCAGAGTTTGTCCTGGGCTAACATTCCATCATCTCAGATTTTTCCTTCTTGCTGCTCCAGAACATTAGAGGCTAGAAGGAATATATATATTTTTATTATCACAATCCATGTTTTTTTTTGTAAAAAATAACATATATACCAAAAAGTAATACATTTCAAAAGCACATTGCTTTTTTTTTTAATCTTTTGAGTTGCTGATGGGATCACCAGAAAGAATGATGGGCTTAGGGGACTTGGGTTCCACTCCTGACTGCCACCTGGTTTTGTGATGGTGGATGTATCTTTGCCGTCTCTGATTCTTATCTGTGAATATATTATGTCAACTGGCTGGGCTTCATGAAATCCTAGATCCATCTTGGTTCTAATTTTCTAGTGGTCTGTAAAATGTACATAATTATGTGTCAAATTAATTAGGACCTACTTATACCATACATTTCCAAAATGCTTTCACATTTATAATCTCAATTTTAGCCTTACTCCAACCTGTGAGTCAGAAGGACAAATATTTTTGTTCCACTTGTTAAATTAGGAAATTTAGGCAAATAGAGATTATGTTAATGGCAGATCCCCGGCCTCTACGCTCTTGTTCCTGGACTCCTGCCCTAAACTAAACTGGGTTAGTCTTTTGGTTTAAGTGTGAAAGTGGATGCAGCTGGATATTCTATGAAAAAAATAACTTGACAGTTTATCTTAAATTACTGAAAAAGTACCTATAAACATTGCAACAATTAGTTGTAAAACAGAGTTCAGAGTTTGGTGTGGGCTACAATTTCACAAGTTTAGGTTTTTACTTCTAGCTGCTCTAAGATCCTGGAGTTTGTTAATCTACTCTTCATGAAAGATTATAACAAGTTTCTCTTAACCATCTGAGTACTCTGTCTAAATGTTTATGTTGATCTTATCATCCTTCAGTTCAAAAGACAAATCGTTGCAATCTTAAAGGAAAACTGTTACAAAGGATTTGTTCTTTGCCCTTGTGAAAGTGAGGTACTAAAATAGCTTAACACGCTACATAGTAAGTGTTTGCAAACTATTACAATAATTAAAATAAGTTTTCTATCCTTTTATTAAGCTATATTTGTATAAGTAAAATGTTATTTATATATTTAGAAGTTGTACAAAATTCCTAAAAACTTGACAATATTCTCACTGTCCATGTTATATCCTAATACTAATCTTTATAATTTTAACAACAGTATAATGTTTTTAGTTATTCTTAGAAAAAGTTACAGATCATGGGACAACCAACTTTACTTGTCAGTTACAGTACTTTACCCTAAAGCTTCTCTAAAAATACACGTGGCCAGCTATAAGTTAGAACTTCATCTTCAATAAAAAGGAGTTTAAAAGAGAAGCAAGGCAAGTATAAACATTATAGTCTACCTACTAATTAACATATCCCTGGTAAATGTGAAGAAGCAAAACAAGACAAAACTTCTGCTATAGTTTGTAGTTAATTACTCCATATAAAACAACTGTCAAATGTTTTTATTTCTAAAGTAAATTCATTAATAAATGCTTATAAAACATTAAAGCTTAAAGTGTAAGCTCTTATAGGAATCACATTTACTCGTAGGCTTTAACTATTATTTCTAAATTCTGAGATGCTTTGCTCTTTGTATAACCTAGCAGTTCCCTAAAACTTTAAGTACCTGTTTAAAACCCAAGACTCAGAGTTAAACTTCCCCAGCTCTGAAAGTCAGCATTACTCCATATAGCAACATGTAAATGATGCTGATATAGTTAGGACTAAGATAAATATAATATTGTCTATATTCTAAAACTTTAACTTCTGTTTTAGACTAAAAAAAAAGCCAGAGTATTTTAAGCAAAAAATAAATTAAAAATATATATTTGCAAAGTCCCTTAAAACTTAAAAAAAAAAAACAACCCCATAAAACGATTAAACTACCTCACCTTGGGGAATTCTTTTCATTTGCTTAAGCAATAGGGGCTCCCAATTTAATAAGCCAAAGCCCTGCCACCAGGGACTTTAGTGCCAAAAGCAAAACTAATTGCCCTCACTTGAGCTCTAGAACTAGGAAAAGGAAAAAAGCTAAATCTTTACACTAATATCAAATATGCTTTCCTAGTCCTTCATGCTCATGCAGCAGTGTGGAAAGAGCGAACCTTTCTCACAAAAGGCAAAACCTCAATTAAACACCACCGAGAAATACTCAATTTCTTAAATGCCATGCTCTTACCAACAGAAAATAGCTGTAATTTCTTACTCTGACCTTTAAAAATATAATAGTCACATATTTTGTAGGAATAACTGGGCTGACACAGCAGCCAAATCTGCAGCTCAATCAGCCCTTGTAAGCTTCATTCCTGCACCTCTTAACTTGGTACGTGTGACCTCCTACTCTCCCATTGTGCAAAAATGAACTGCCCAACTAAAATTCACTCTTAAATATGAAAAATGGTTATTTCCTTCCCTTTTCCCCAGTTTCACTTAGCTAATGCCTCTTCTAGGTCTCCTGACTTCTGTCCTCCTCTTGCTATTAATTGGCCCTTGGATTTTTAAACTTCTCAACAAGTTTATTTCTTTCAGACTAGAAGGCTTTCACACTAAACCAATGCTGATTCAAAGATTTTTTTGCTGTTCCAACCCCACGCCTCCAGACTCCTCCCCTCTTTACTTAAATGAGATAGCCAGAAATTTCTATACCACATCAGGTAGGACCTACACCCCCTGACAAGCAGGAAGCAGCTACAGAAGATAGATTGTCTCCCTCAGCAACCTTTAGGATTAAGGGGTGATAACACTCTGAGGGGGGATTTGAAGCAGGATAGAACAAAGAGAGAGGGGGGAGGAAAAAAACAGTGAAGGAGCCCTTGAGCAAGTATGATTAATTAATGTCAGGAGGGCCTATCCTCAGAGACAACCTGCCTGAGGGTACCCTCTTATGGGAAACACACAGAAGCAGCCAACCCATCTGAAGGCAAACAACCCCTACCTGAATGAGTCACCTACAGAGATGGGTGGAGCCAATCAGCCCATCCAAATGTGCTATCTATCACCAGGCACTGCCCTGGAGAGGATGGTGGGGAAGAGAAATCCTGAACAAGGAAGGGGTAGGGCGAGAAAGTAAAGCTAATCTATAAAAGCAAAAGGCCCCACATTATCTACTGCCGCTCACCTTCTTCACCTCTATCTTTGTCAGAGTGCCTGCACGACCTCTTACATATGTTCTCAATAAATTTCCTATGTGCTTTATATATATATATGGCATATAAAAAACAAGGGACAAAATGGCTGAAATAAGTTCTGCTTTATCTGTACTTAGACTGAATGTAAATGAATTAAATTCCCAAACTAAAAGTCATAGATTGGCAGAATGGATAAAAAAGCACAAGCCATCAATATATTGTTTACAAGAGTCTCAACTTAGATCCAAAGACACAAATAGGCTTAAGGGAAAGGATGGAAAAAATATTCCATGTAATAGTAACTGAGAGACCTGGGGTCTATACTAATATGTATAAAATAGACTTTAAGACTAGAAACTAGCAAGAGACAAAGAACATAACATGTTCATAACATAATATGCCAAGAAGAGATAACAATTGTAAAAACCTATGCTCCTAAATATAGTGCCTCAAACTACATAAAGCAAACATTGACAGAATAGAAAGACACATCACTACAATAATAGTTGGAAATCTCAATATACCACTTTTATCAATAGAAAGAACATCGAGATAGAAGATCAATAAGGAAACAGAGAGCTTGGACCACACCATAAATGAACTAGACCTAACAGACATGCACAGAACACTGCATCCAAAAAGAACAAAATACACATTTTTCTCAACTGCACATGGATCATTGTCTAGAAGTAACATGTTAGGTCACAAAACAAGTCTCAATAAATTTGAAAAGAAAGAAATTATACAAAGCACCTTCTTCAACAAAAACTGAATGAAGCTAACAATCAATACCAAATGGAGAACTGGAAATTCCATACATATATGGAAGTGAAAAACACACTTAAACAATCAATTGGTCAGAAAAGGAATCAGAAGGGAAATTAGGAAATATCTTATAATGAATGAAAATGAGAACACAATATATCAAAATTTATGAGGTTCGATGAAGGCAGTGCTCAGAGAATTCATAGCCCCAAATGAAATTAATGTTAGAAAAAAGCTCAAATGAGAGACCTAAGTGCACACGTGGAACAAGTAGAAAAATAGCAGCAAAGTAAACCCAGAAGGAAGTAATTGGCAAAGATTAGCACAGAAACAAACAAAATGGAGAATAATGTTTTTAAACAAACTTATGGAGATAATCAACAAGTTGTTTCTCTGAAAGGATCAGCACGATCAACAAACTTGTAACTAAACTGACAAAGGAAATGTGAGAAAAGACTCAATTAAAATAAAAAAATGAAAGTGGGGAGGACAATACTACCAACCCCACAGAAATAATAATCATCAGAAGATACTACGAACAACTGTATACCAACAAATTATACAAACCAGATGAAATGGACCAATTCCTAGAAGCCCACAAACTATGTACACTTACTTAGGAAAAAACAGAAAGTCTCAACAGATCAATAAGAAGAGCTTGAATCTGTAATCAACAACCTCACAACAAAGAAAAGCGCAGGACCAGAGCACTTCACTGGTGACCTCTACCAAATATTCAAAGAATAATTAATACCAATTATGCTCAAAATTTTCCAAAAAATATTGAAGAAGAGGGAGTGCTACCTAACTCATTCTATGAAGCCAACATCATCCCAAAGCCAAAGCCAGCTAAAGATACTACAAGAAAAGAAAATTACATACAAATATCTCTTGTGAATAAAGATGCAAAAATCCTTAATGCAATACAAGAAAACCAAATTCAAGAATACATTCAAAGAATTACATATCATGTTCAAGTGGGATTTATCCCAGGTAAAAAAGGGTGGTTCAGCATAAGAAAATCAATTAATGTAACACATTAAATAAATAGAATAAAGGAAAACAACAACATGATCATTTCATTTGATACAGTAAAGGCATTTGTCAAAATTTAGCAACACTTCCTAATAAACACACTCAGAAAATTAGGAACAGAAGGATAAGCATCCTTTTTACAATAATGAGCATATATTAAAAACTGACAGCCAACATCACAAAAAGATCAAAAGCTTTCCCCATCATGACAGGAAAAAGAAAAGGATGCCCACTGTCATCGCTATTATTCAGAATTATTGTGGATGTTCTAGCCAGGGTAATTATAAAGAAAAGACATAAAAGGCATACAAATTTGAAAGGAAGAAGTAAATCTCTATATGCAGATGATATGATCCTATAAATATAGAATACTGAAAAATCCATAGCAAAACTACTAAAGCTATTAGATGAATTAAAGTGGCAAGAAAAAGCTTAACATGCAAAAATCAGTGGTCTTTCTATTACACTAGCAATAAACAATACAAAGAGGAAATCAAATTAAAATTCCACTTATTATAGTAACTAAAAGAATCAAATATCTAGTAATAAATTTAAACAAGGGTGTAAAGAACTTGTACAAGGAAAACTGCATAAAATTGCTGAAAGAAGTTGAAGAAGACCTAAATAAATGGGAAGATATCCCATATTTATGGATCGGAAGCTAACTATTGTTAAGATGTCAATTCTATCCAAAGTTATATATGGATTCAACTCAATTCCAACAGAATTCTTCACAGAAATTGAAAAACTTGGCATCAAATTTATATAGAAGTGTAAGCATCCTTGTATAGCCGAAACCAACTTGAAAAAGAACAAAGTTGGAGGGCTCATACCTTCTGATTTTAGAGCTTACTACAAAGCTACAGCAATCAAAACAGCATGGTATTGGCCCAAAGATAGACATATAGAACAACAGAATAAAATTGAGATTTCAGAAATAAGGGCTCACACTTTTGGCCAACTGATCTTGGATGAAGGTGTCAAGTGCTCACAATAGGAAAATAATACTCTCTTCAACAAATGGTGCAGGGAAAACTGGATAGCCATATGCCAAAGGATAAACTGGTGGACCCCTATGTCTTATGATATACAAACATTAACTCAAATAGCATCAAATATCTAAATATATGAGATAAAACCATAAAACTCCTAGAAGTAAATGTAGGTAAATATCCTCAGGTCCTTGAGTTAGGTGGTTGTTTCTTAGACTTTGTACCAAAAGCATAAGCAATGAAAGAAAATTTAAAAATAGAAAAATGAGACTTCATCAAAATTAAAAACTTCTGTGCTTTAAAGTACTTTACCCAGAAAGGAAGAATGCAACCTAGGAAAAGGGAGAAAATATTTGTGAATCATATATGTGATTATGGTTAAATATCCAGGATTTATAAAGAACTTCTGCAACTCAACAACAAAAAGACACATAACACCATTAAAAACTGGGGTAAAAGAACTTGAATAGACATTTCTCCAAAGAAGATATAAAAATGGCCAATAAGCACATGAAAAGATGCTTAAAGTCATTAGCCATCTGGGGAGTGCAAATCAAAACCACAATGAGATATCAGCTCCTACTAACTAGAATGGCAATTAAAAAAAGGGAACCAACAAATATTTGAGAAGTTTGGAAAAACAGGAACACTCATACATTGTTGGTGGGAATATAAAATAGTGTAACTACTGTGGAAAACAATATGGAGATTCCTCTGAAAGTAAGGCATTAAATTACCATATGACCTGACAATCCCAGATCTAGGTCTATACCAAAAAACTGAAAGAAAGGATTCAAAGATATATTTACATACCAGTCCTCATAGCAGAACTATTCTCAATTGCCAAAAGGTGGAAACAAACCAAGTTACTACCAACTGATGAATGGATAAAAAATTGTGGTATATACATACAGTGGAATATTATTCAGAAATAAAAAGAAGTGAAGTCCTGATGCATACTACAATACAATTTAGCCTTGAAGTTATATCGAGCTTAATAAATCAGATACAAAAGGACAAATTCTGTATGATCTCACTTATATGAAATAAACAGAATATGAATATTCATAAATCAGAAACTAGAATAAAGGTTACTGTTCTGGTTTAAAAGGATTAGGTACCCTAGAAAAGCCATGTTTTAATCCTGATCTACCTTGTGGAAACAGCCTTTTTTTTTTTATCCCTATTCAGTTCTGTAGATCAGAAACTTGATTAGATTATCTCCACAGAGGTGTGACACATCCAATTGTGGGTATTAAACTTTGATTAGAGGGAGATAGGACTCCACCCTTTCCAGGTGTGCCTTGATTAGTTTACTGGAATCCTTTAAAAGAGGAACATTTTGGAGAAAGCTAGAGAGCCACAAGGACCACAAGAGTCCTCACAGCCAGAGACCTTTGGAAATGAAGAAGGAAAAAGTGCCCAGGGAAGCCTCAATGAACAAGAAGCCTGGAGAGAAAGCTAGCAGACATCAACATTTTTGCCATGTGCCCTTCCAGTTGAGAGAGAAACTCTAAACTTCATTGGCCTTTCTTGAGTGAAGGTAACCTCTTATTTGTGCCTTAATTTGGACATTTTTATATACTTGCTTTTCATGGCCCAATTGAAATTGCATGTAATTTGCACGTAAACTTGTTAAAGCTATTCAGTTTTTGGTATATCGCATTCCAGCAGCTGGTAAGCTAGAACAATTTTATGGGCTGAGTGGAGGCGGGGAATGGGGAAGTAATGCTTATTTGGCATGTCATTTCTGTTTGGGGTGATGGAAAAATTTTGGCAATGGATGATGTGGATGGAGGCACAATTTTGCATATGTAATTAATGCCAATGAAATGTATGTTTTAAAAGGTAAAACACACAATAAACCTATAAAACACAATACAATGAGTGAACCCAAATGTAAACAGTGCTGTAAAGTTAATGGCATAATTATAACATTGTTTCATGAATTGTAACAAAAGATACCACATTAATGCCAAATGTCAATAGTGAAAAATGCACATGTGAGTGGGGGCATATGGTGACTCTGTACTTGTGCATCTTGTTTTTGTAAACCTACACTTGCTCTAATTTTTAAACAAATTTAAATAATGATAATGATAATGAAGTGTTGATGGAATCTGGAGAATTTGCATCCTCATACAGTTTGGGATGGGAATGCAAATGGTGCACAGCAGTCAAGTGGTATTCCACGGTGGAAAACAATTTGGTGGTCCTCAAAAACTTCATCATAGAACTACCAAAAGATTTGGCAGTTCAACTTCTAAATATATACCTTCAGTAATTGAAACTAAGTATCAGACACTTCTATAGCAATGCTTATGGCAGCATTATTCATGATAGCTAAAAGGTGAAAATCACCCAAGTTTCCATTGACAGATGAATGGTAAAACAAAATGTGGTATATACATACAATGGAATATTTTTCATCCATAGAAAGGAATAATTTCTGATGCATGCTACAACATATTATATGAAATAAGCCAGATACAAAAGGACGTGTATTGTATGATTCTGTTAACATAAAATATCTAAATTGAGCACATTTATAGAAACAAAGTAGATTAGAGTTTTTAAGGGACTGGTGCAGGAGCCAAATGAGAATTATTGCTTACTAGGCACATGATTTATTTTGGGGGTCATTTTGCGGGGCCTTGGCAATGGACGGTAGTGACAGTAGCACAAACATTATGAATGCAATGAAAATCACTGAATTATATATTTGGAAGTGGTTAAAATGGGGAATTTTGTTGTATATTTGTTACCAGAATATAACAATTTAGACATAGAAATGTACAACACAGAGTGAACCCTAATGTAAACAGTCAATAGTATAATTATATTCCAATAATGTTTCACCAATAGTAACAAAGGTACCACACTAATGCAAAATGTCAATAATAGGGTAACATGTAGGGTTTTGGGGGGATAATATGGAAACTCTGCACTTTCTGTATTTTTTTTTTTGTAAACTTATGTTTTAGTTTCCTTGGCTGCTCAGGAAAATACCATACAAAGTGATGACTTGAAAAATGAGAATTTATTAGCTCAAAATTTTGAAGCTAAGAGAAAGCCCAAATCAAGTCATCATTAAGGTGATGCTTTCCTCCCAAAGACTCATGTTCTGGGCCTGGCTGCCTGGGATCCTTCATCCTTAGATCCTCGTTCACATGGCAATGCATATGGCAGTCTCTCCCTCCTCTTCAAGTTTCCATTGATTTTGGCTTCTGGCTCTTTTATCTGTTTTACTCTCTGTCTGAATTTCATTCCTCTTATAAAGAACTCCAGTAAATTGTCCTGATGGAGGTGGACCACTCTTAACTAAAGTAACCTCATCACAAGTTCTTAACTTACAATGGGTTCACACTAACAGAAATGGATTAAGTTTAGGAAAAGTTTTTTTTTCTGGAGTACATACAGCTCTCAACTCACAACTTAAAACTGTTCTAATAATAAATTAAGTTTTGGGGGGATGCAAGACTTTCTGATTCTTACTGTTTTTATCTATTGTGGAAGTTTGGCCAATACATATTAAAGGAAGATCATGTTCACCAAGAAGAAAGATTTTATAATAGAATTTCTGTTATGGAATTATATCAGCCATAATAAAGGATCATTGAAAGTACTGCATATCAGCATCCTGCACAAATTGTACTGCCTAGTATCTTTTACAGTGCACTTTCATTACAAGTTGAATTAATTTATGACAAATTTTCCTGACAAATGACAGACTCAAGTTTCTAACTCTCCAGTTCCAAATTAATCTTGCCATCAGTCTTGGTTGTTGGCTGAAGGCAGGAGCTGAAGTTGGGTTTTGGAGACTTGAGGGAGAACATAATACCGCTGCTTCTTTGCCCTGGACTCCTGACCTGCTGCAATGCTGAATCTTCCAATAACTTTGGGTTCAGGATTCCCATCTACAGCCAGCCTGGATGGGCAGCTGGTGGCAGGGACCAGGCAGAATGCCTGCCCAGGTAACTCCCATCCCCATTTTAAACATAATTCTTTTTAAGTATTTAAACATAACTCTTTTTTTTTTTTTTTAACATGGGCAGGCACCGGGAATCGAACCTGGGTCCTCTGGCATGGCAAGCGAGCATTCTTGCCTGCTGAGCCACCATGGCCTGCCCTAAACATAACTCTTTCAAGCATTTCTTCTATATACATTGAGAATCACATAAGATTCATTATAATTTTTGCTTCAGCTATCAAATATGTTTTAATACTCACAAAGAGAGTCTACTATATTTAATAATATTTTAATCATTTTTATGTTTATGCTTTTCTGAAGTTTCAAACTTTCTGGAGTCTCATTTCTGTCTAGAGGACTTTCTTTAGCCATTCTTTAAAGCTAATTCTTTAAGAGCTAAAAATACATCATTTTTAGACCATTCTTTAAAGGTCAGTTCACTAGCAAAAAATTGATGCTTTTTTTGTTCTATTTTATTTTGTTTTGCATGGGAATATCTTCATTTCCCCTTTATTCCTGAAGGACATTTCTGCCAGATGTAGAAATTTCAGTTGGCAGTAATTGAAAAATATTGTGCCATGTCCCCTCCACTGCCATTCAAAATGATGGTCTTTTGGTTTATTCTATTTGGTGTTTTCACAGCTTCTTGAAAATGAACATTTGCCAAATATTATGTATATTTGCCAAATTTAGGGAATTTACAGCCAATATTATTTCAAATATTTCCTTAGTCATTTGCTCTCATTTCTTTCTGGAAATTTGATTATATGAATGTTAGCGCCCATGTTATTTTTCCAGAAGTATCTCAGACTCTTCATTTTGTTTCAGTCTCGTTTCTCTCTGTTGTACAGATTGAGTAAATTCCATTGATTTGTCCTCAATTTATATGAGTCTATCCTCTGTTATCTCCTCTCTACTACATAGCCCATCCAATAAGTTTGTTTTACAGGTGAAACTTGTTTCTTTTTAAATTTTTCTGTATTTTACTGAGATACTTCATACACCATACAACCCATCCAGAGTATATAATAAATGATTCACAATATAATCACATATTTGTGCATTCATCACCATGATCATTTTAAAAATATTTGCATTACTCCATAAAAAGAAATAAAAATAAAGAAAAACCCCATACCCTTTACCCCTTCCTCTTATTGACTATTGGTATTGCAATCTATCCAATTTTAAGACTGGAGTAGAGGTAGGTTAACTAAGACAGTGTAGTACTGACAGATATATACGTATATATCAGTGGAACAAAACAAAACATCCAGAAGTAGATCCATAGAAACATGGGCAACTGGCTTTTAAAAATATAGTTATACAATCATTATCAGAGATCAGAACTACTTGATAACTTCATATATTTCCTTCTGGCTATTCTAAAGTACAAAACCCTAAACAGAAATATCAATATAATGAGTCAGTTGTCACAGCCATTTGTTAAAACCTAATTTCTCAGGTATACCTCCTTCCTCTCATTTGATCTTTCTCTCAATCTTCAGGGATATCTGGGCAATGGCCATTTTAAATTCTTAATGCTGGAAAGGGGTGTTGACATTCTGGGTTAGAGGAATTAACCTGGTTATTGTTCTTGGAGAGACTGGTACCTCAGGTTTCAGGACTTATTTAGCCTAGTATCAATCTGGAGGCCTTAAATTTCTGAGAAAATAAATTTACTAAGAAAACATTATAGAAACTTAGATAAAGCTGAGGGTACTCCCTAGGATTTTCAGGAATACTGTTTGTTGGGGCATGGCATACCATGGTAGTTTGAAATACTTGGCTAAAACTTGCATAAGAGTAACTTCCAGAATAACCTCTCAACACTATTTGAAATCTCTTAGCCACTGAAACTTTATTTTTCTCCATTTCTTTTCCCTCTTTTGGTAGTTGTCAACCCCACAATGGCATGGGCAGGTTCAGCCCTGGGAGTCATGTTGCACACAGTGGGGAGGGTAGTGAGTTTATTTTCAGAGTTGGCTTAATGAGAGAGGCCACATCTGAGCAACAAAAGAGGCTCTCAGGGGATGTGGTAGTTAGATTCAGGTGTCAACTTGGCCAGGTGGAAGTGCCTAGTTCTACTGCTGCGGACATGAGCTAATGGCATGTGAACTTCATCTGTTGCTGATTACATCTGCAGTCGGCTAGGAGCCGTGCCTGCTGCAATGAATGATGTCTGATTAAACTGGCTGGTGCTTAAATGAGAGAGCTCAACATAGCACAGCCCAAGCAGCTCAGCATACCTCATCTCAGTACTTGCAGCTCAGCCCAGCCCTTTGGAGATGCAGAAAGGAATCACCCCGGGGAAAGTTGTTGGAACCCAGAGACCTGGAAATAAGGCCAGCAGAGATTGCCCTGTGCCTGCCCATGTCAGAAAGAACCTCAGTTGAAAGTTAGCTGCCTTTCCTCTGAAGAACTATATGTTAACTAAATAAATCCCCTTTCATTGAAAGCCAATCTGTCTCTGGTCTGTTGCATTCTGGCAGCTAGCAAACTAGAACAGGGGGTAACTCTTGGACATAATGACATGCAGGCATAGATTTGTCATTCCAGAAATAAGTTCATAACAGCAAGCCTCAAGATCAAGGGCTTGGCTTACTAAAATTGGAGTCACTAATGCCTGAGGAATATTAGGAATTTAACAAGTGGAGAAGTTAACTTGCTCCATCTTTTCCCCAGTCCATCAAGGTGACTTTGCAAGTATATTTTTAGTTTATGCCCCAAATACTTTGGAATGTATCTTCATACACCATATATTACATTAACCTGTACAGGATAATAGGGTATCCTTCTCTATTCTAGGTTCCATGTAATCAAGTTGTTTAAATAAACTAATCAGACATGTTAAATTAGAGTGTACGGCAGAAAACTTAAATTCTGCACCAAATAACTTTTCTTCCTTTGGCCTCCCACAGAGGTTGAAGTTTTAAAATACAGAAAATATCATCCTTTACCCTGTATACTGAATTGTCTTATTCCTAACCAGGTCCATTTCATTCATATCTCTAATTGGAGTCTGATCTCTTTTTCATCTTCTTTAACAGTTGCTGTATGGAGTAATGCTGACTATAAGAGCTGCAGAACCTTAACTCTGAGTCTCAGGTGTCACCGAGATACTCAATGTTCCAGGAAACTACCAGGTTATACACAAAGAGCACAGCATCTCAAAACTTAGAAGTAACAGTTAAAACTCAGGAATAGATGTGACTGCTGTAAGAGCTTATAATCTAGAAGCCTTTACAATGAGCCTTATGAACATTCCTACTCCTTAATCATCAATTGCCCAATCTCTGCCCATTCTATCCCCTCACAACCTATATAGTTGAATTCAATTCTCAGAATTTGCTCATTATAGTTAGTTTATATTAGAGAGCCAATAAGCTATTTGTCCATTTTTTCTGGCTTTTTCTCTCAATATAATGTCTACAAGGTTCATTCTCCTAGTTGCATGCTACAGGACTTCATTCCTTCCTGCAGCCACTCATTATTCTTTCATATTTATACATCACATTTTGCCCTTCTGTTAATTAGTCAATGTAACATTAGGCCACCTCCATCCATTGCAAATCATGAATAATGCTGCTATAAACACCAGTGTACAAATGCCTATTCATGACCCTGCTTTCAGTTCTTCCAAGTTTTATTCTAATAACGTTGTTGCAGGATCAGTTGGCAAGCCTATACTTAGCTTCATATGGAATCACCACAATGCCACCAAGAGGGGCTGCACCATTCTACTTCCCTATGGTATAATTACATAATTACCCTGTTTCAGTTTGCTAAAGCTACAATATACCAGAAATGGACTGGTTTTTACAGGAGGGAGTTATTAGGTTACAAATTTACACATCTCAGACCATAATAATGTCCAAATTAAGGTATCAACAAGAGGATACCTTCATTCAAGAAAGGCTGATCACATCTGGGATTTCTCTGTCACACGGGAAGTTACAGGGTGATGTCTGCTGGCCCGTCTATCTTGGGTTGGTTTCTAAAATGAGTCTCACTGCCCCTATGGATTATACTGGCTTCTTCTGGGGCATTTTCTTTCTTCAAGCATCTTTCACTTGGTTTTATCTCTCTGCTGTCTATGAATTCTGAGCTCTCTCTCTGTTTTCTGTCTTTTATTCTCTTCATACAAGAATCCATTAAAAGGATTAAGACTTACCTTGACTTGGGTGCGTCACATCTAATCAAAACAACCTAATCAAAATGCCACACCCACAATAAGAACGTAATTGGATTAGAAGAACATGGCTATTCTGGGGTACATAACAGTTTCAAACCAGCATATTCCACTATCTGGAACCCAAAAAGATATGTTCTTTCCATATACAAAATACATTCATTCCATCATAGTATCAGAAAAAGCTTTAAACCATTTCAGTAACAATACAGACAAAATGCCAAGTCAAAAACAGCAAAAATTTCATCAAAATCAGCTAAAGGCATGGTCTGTCTTAAGGCAAAATTATTCTCTGGCTGTGGACCTGTGAAACTCAGAACAAGTTATCTGCTTCCAATATACAATGAAGGACAGTCATAGGATAATTGTTCCCGTTGCTATAGGGAGAAAGTGAAAGGAAAACAGGGGTCACTGGATGCAAACAATTCCAATAACCTGCGTGGCATGCCTCATTAGTTCAATGCCTGAGAGTCATTTACAGAATGACACTTTATACTCAGGACTTGAGAGAGAGTCAGTCCTACTCTTTCTAAGAGCTTTAGGCATCAGCCCTGCTCTCTGAAAACACTGGGGTGAGGATTTCAACATTGGGGGGAATTGGGGGGAACCCCTTTTCTTGGGCCCACCCTTTTCAAGCATCTATGTGGCACCCAGACTCTGCCATCTCCGGGGCATATGCTCAACCCTTTCAAAACAGTGGGCTGGTGGCCAAGCTCTCCCCAGTCCTTGGGGAATGTGCTCCACTCTCTTTGAGGCTGGGGCAGAAAATCTCTTCCTGAATAACAAGGCAGAATGCCTGCCCCCTGCTTCCAGGGCCAACTCATCCTCTCCACATGCATGGGTGAGTCCTAGCTCCTGGGCTGACATTTCTTACCTCCAGGCCTTTCCTTCCATGGTTCTGCCTTTGAAGTCTTGTGTGTGTGTGTGTGTGTGTGTGTGTGTGTGTGTGTGTGTGTGTGTGTGTGTGTGTGCGCGCACTGTGCTGTATGGTGGGGGTCACATTTTATTCTTTTTCCATGTGAGTATCCCATTATTGCAGCACCTTTTGTTGAATTTTTGTTTGTTTGCTTGTTTGTTTTTTGGGAAAGTGCATGGGCCAGAAATCAAACCTGGGTCTCCCATATGGCAGGCAAGAATTCTACCACTGAACTACCTTTGCATCCCCCTTAAGTCATTTTTTTAATACATCTGTTCCTTTTCTGTCCTTTCCAGTACAGACAGGCAGTGATTCCATTTATACAGATCTTATAAAAAATTGTTTACCTGGCATGCAAGGTACACAACTTGTCAAAACCATCATACAATAGGACTTTCCACAAATGCTTTCTGGAAAACTTCATTTGCAAGCCTGGCTTGTCCTAACATGGCTGACTGATTCCATATTTGTTTAAATCCTCACATAGGGCACTCTGGGGTCTCACTTTCTGGAAGCCCAGAACTTTCCAGACCATCAATTTCTTGTTTCTTTGTATTCAGGGTTTCAGTTCTCAGCTTATCCCTTTTCCCTCACATTTTAGTATAAGCTGCAAGGAGAAGCCAGGCTGCATTTTCCAAATTTAGTTTGGGAATTTCCTCAGGTAGATATCTAGATATCCAAGCTCATCATTATCAAATTCTACCTTCTATCCAACATTAGGACTCAATTTTGCCAAATTCTTTGCCACTTTAAAACAAGGAACTCCTTTCTTTCAGTTTGCTTCAACACATTCCTGATTTCTGTCTAAGGCCTCATTGGAAGTATCTTTAGAGTCCATATTTCTACCAATAGTCTTTTCAAAGCATTCTAGGCCTTCTCACAAATACTCCAGAATCTTCACCTTATCCACTTACAAAGCCATTCCAGCTTTTTTTGGTATTTACATCTCACAGCACCCCACATCACTGGTACCAAAATCTGTTTTAATCAGGGTTCCCTATGGAAACAAAACCAACAGAAGATATGTGTAAATATGAGACTGTGTAAGTGTCTCACACAACTATAGGGATGCATGAGTCTGAAATCCATATGGCAGGACAGAAGTTGGCAACTCTGATGAATGTCTTAGATGAATTCCACAGGAGAGGCTGGCTAGTTGAAATGGAGAGAAAGAGATTCTTTCTTCTGACTTTTCCTTTAAAGCCTTCAAATGAATAAATGACACTCATGGTGGAAGACATTCCCCTTAGCTGCCTGCAGATGTAATCAGCCATAGAAGCAATCAATGCACTAATGATTTAAGTCCATGAAATGTCCTCACAGCAAGATAGGCCAGTTCTTGCTTGACTAGCAAGTGGGCACCAGCACCTTGTTAAGTTGACAGATGAATCTAGACATCAAAGTCCACCCCTGGCCTATCTATTTCTGTTCCACAATAACAGATATCTCCTTTTGGCTCTGTTTCATTAGACAACCCTGACTACTGTATGTCCCTATGGTATAATCATGTTGTTGTGCATTCACCACCACAATCTATATTAGAAAATTCCCATTTCTTTCACAAAAAGAGAAGAAAAGGAGCAAAGAAAAAGAAAAAAGATACAACAACATCAAGAATCCTATATCCCTCTACTATATCTGTATCATTATTTAGCTATGGTATATTGCCTATGTTACAATTAATGAAATAACTTTACAGTGTGACTGTTAGCCATAGTCTTTAGTTTGAATTAATTGTACTTTTTCCATATACCATTCCATTTTAACACCTTACAATGGTGACCTTGAACTGTTCTCCCTCAAGTAAAAAGTTTCTTATATGTGTACATTTAATCACCATCATTGTCTACTTTAGGTTTTGCTGAGTTACACAGTCCCAGTTTTTGTCCTGTCTTTCCATTTGTCATACATGTCCCTCTCATACATGTATCTAGCCTTCCTGTTTCAACCGTATGCTCACTTTCAGCTTTATTCATTATACTTACAATATTGTGTAAAGATCACATAGTAATGTGCTATCCATCTCTGGATCTTTACAATAAATCCTATTGAACTTTTTGTACTCCTTCAGCATCAAGTCCTCAGACACTATCCTCTTTATATCTCCTGATAACTTGTGTTCTCAACTTTAATTTTTATAATTTGCTCATTATAGTTAGTTTAAATAGTGATACCACATAGAATTTGACTTTTTGTTTCTGGCTTATTTGACTCAAAAAAATGTCCTCAAGGTTTATCCACATTGCTACATGTTTGATTACTTTATTCTATTTTACAGTTGCATAGTATTCCATAGTATGTTAATACCAGTTTGTTTATCCACTTGTCCACTGATGAACATTTGGGCTGTTTCCATCTCTTGGAAATCATGAATAATGCTGCTATAAACATAGATATTGCTTATAAGCAACAGAATAAGCATGTTCATTTGTGTCCATGCTTTCAGTTCCTCCAAATATATACATAGTAATGGGATTGCTGGATCATATGGAAGTTTTATATTTAGCATCCTGAGGAATTGTCAAACTGCCTTCTAGAGTGGTTGCACATTTCTATATTTCCACCAAAAGTGAATGAGTGTACCTATTTCTCCAATCTTCTCCAGCACTTGTAGGTTTCTGTTTTTTTTTTTATAATGACCATTCTAATAGGTGTGAGATGAAACCTTTGTAGTTTTGATTTGCATTTCTCCATTCAATAGTGAAGTTGAGCATCTTTTTATATGTTTTTTGAGCCATTTGTATTTTCTCTTTGGAAAAGTGCCTGTCCATGTCTTTTGCACAATTTAAAACAAGGTTGCTTGTCTTTTTGTTGATGAGTTGTAGGATTTCTTTATATATTCTGGATATTAAATCCTTATCAGATATGTGGTTTCAAATATTGTCTCTCGTTGAGTAAGGTGTGTTTTAACTTTCTTGACAAAGTCTTTGATGTGCAAAAGTGTTCAATTTTGAGGAGATACCACTATCTATTTCTTCTTTCATTGCTCTCACTTTGTGTGAAAGGTCTAGGAAATGATCTCCTATCACAAGATCCTTAAGATATTTCCCTACATTTTCTTCTAAATGTTTTACATTGTTCGTCCTAATTTAGGGTCCGATCCATTTTGAGTTAATTTTTGTATAAGGTGTGAGATAGGGACATATGGGATGTATGTTTGTGAAGATTTCTCAAAAAATATTCTTTTAAAAAGTTACACACACAATTAGGTGGGTCACATTTCCATGGAAACAATCAGGAAGTTCCCACCCAGCAATACTGAATGAGGATTAAAAGACATGACTTTTCTGGGGGTACACAACTGCCTCAAACCAGCTCATTCCACCCTTTTGACCCCCAAAAGACATGTTCTTTCCAAATGCAAAATACATTCATTCCATAAAATATCAGAAAGCCTTAAACCATTTCAGTAACAATACAAATACAATACAAAGTCAGAAACAGTACAAAATTTCATAAAGTCAGCTACAGACATGGTCTGTCCTAAGGCAAAATTCTCCTCTGCCCTTGGACCTGTTTTCTAGTTTGCTAGCTGCTGGAATGCAACATACCAGAAACCAAACAGTTTGTATAAAGGGGAATTTATTAAGTTGCAAATTTACAGTTCTAAGGCCACAAAAATGTCTCAATTAAAGCAAGTCCATAAAAATGTCCAAGTTAAGGCACCAACAAGTGGTTGCCTTCATTCAAGAAAGACTGATGAAGTTCAGGGTTTCTTTTTCAACTGGAAAGACACATGGAAAACATGGGGATGTCTGCTAGCTTTCTCTCCGGGCTTCTTGTTTCAAGAACTTCCCTTGGGGCATTTTCCTTCTTCATCTCCAAAGTTCTCTGGCTACATGGGCTCTGTGGTTCTTGTGGCTCTCCCAAAATGGTTCCCTCTTTTAAAGGGTTCCAGTAAACTAATCAAGAAACACCTGTAATGGGTAGAGTCACACCTCTCTCCAATCAAAAGGTTAACACCCACAACTGGGAGTGCCAAATCTCTGTGGAAATAATCTAATCAAGCTTTCAAACTACAGTGCTGAATAGGGAATAAACAAAATGGCTGCCTCCATGAGATGGATCAGGATTAAAACATGGTTTTTCTAGGGTACATAATATTTTCAAACCAACACAAACTGTAAAACTCAGAACAAGTTATTTGCTGCAGACACAGAAAGAAGGGACAGTCATAGGCCATATATATTCCCATTTCCATTGGGAGAAATTGGAAGGAACACAGGGGTATCTGGACCTAAGCAGTCTTGGAAACCCGCAGGGCAAACTCCATAAGATTTCAAAGTCTGAGAGTTATTTATCTTTGGGGCTTTAGAAGGCGGCAGTCCCACCCTTTCCAAGGGCCTATGCAGTGGCCTGCCTCTCTCCAAGTGCAACCTTGGGGGACAATGGGGAGACTACCTTTTACTCAGCTCCACCCTCTCCAAGAATTGTGGTCACACCCAGGCTCTCTGTGATCTCTGGAGCACATGCTCAACCTTACCCCAAAAATGGGGTGGTAGCCAGGCTCTCTCCAATCCCCAGGCTCTCTCTTTGTAAAGAGGTCTTGTGCTGACATTCAGAAAAAGATCCAGAAACTAGATGGATGGATAGATAAACTACTAGGAGAGTTATTGAGAGACTCTCAAAGTGTTTGTGAGAAGGAAAGAGGAAAGCAGAAGCAACAAGCTAGTGTCAGGTTGAGCACCTTCTCCAAGGCCTGGGGTGGCACCACACCTCCACTGCAAGGTGGAAGGCCCATCCTCTGCCTTCGGGGCAAACTCACCCTCTTCAAGTGCTTGGGTGGGTCTGCTCTCCCAGCCCAAGGCCTCCCAACTTCAGACCCCAGCCTCCAATAGTTCTTCCCCTAAAGCCATTTTTCCTCCAATGTGTCCCTTCCCTGTTCCTCCAAATCCTGTCTGGCAGTGGCTTTTTTCATACAGATCCTACAACATTCTCACTGGCTTTCTATGCATTAGTCTTGGGTCATGCCCATCAGCCAGTCCCATGGTATTCTCTGGTCCTTCCCAACAAGTTACTCCCAGCTTCTGGAATGTACAGCAGGGGGGCTTATAATTTGGTTATCTTCCAAACAGATATTAGTAGGTTTGAAAATGGGGACTTTAAATCTTTCCCCTTTTACCCCCCAAATTGTGAGGGAGCTACCGGAGAATTCAATCCCCTATGGGATATAGGTCACAGAAGATCAAGATGCCCCAGCATCTACCAAAACTGTAATTTCTCCCTGATATGGGTCCACCTTTAGATTTACCAAAGGCTCCCAGTGGGCTCTTGAGATGAGAAGGCTCTGACCTCCCTAATCCTCAAAATTCATCAGGGGTATCACCCAATTTCCTTTCTTTAAACTTGGGCATTCCATTTTGAAATGACCAGGTTTCCCACTATGATAACACCCAGCTGAGACCTGTGCCCTCCTCACTCCTTTATCCCCTTTGGCCCCAGACTGTTTCTTTATCTCATCTCTGCCTGTCTCCTCTCTGCTTTCTCTCTAATCTTTTCTTGACCATGTGGTCGACCGTGCTCAACCTGACTTTAGCTTGTTGCTTCTACTTTCCTCTTTCCTTCTCACAAACACTTTGAGATTCTGTCAATAACTCTCCTAGTAGTTTATCTATCCACCCATCTAGTTTCTGGATCTTTTTCTGAATGTCAGCACAAGACCCATTTACATCCTTGGGACACAGGACTATCAGGGCCCATCCCTGAATATTTCCTCACCTAGTCCCTCAACCTTTGCAGATAAGCAGAGGAAGTTTTGTATAAGTTCATTTCACACACATACACACACATGCAAAAAAAACCCAACCAAAAATGTAATACCCAACAAAATTTTGCTGGAAAAGATGCATAAAATATGTGGCTCGATGTCCAAGAGATTATTTAAGGGTTTTGTTGGTCCCCAAATGAAGCCTTAAGTTTAAACAAGTGTTCAAGTTTGCTAGCTGCCAGAATGCAATATACCAGAAACAGAATGACTTTTAAAAAGGGGAATTTAATAAGTTGCTAGTTTACAGTTCTAAGGCCGAGAAAATATCCCAATGAAAACAAGTCTATAGAAAGGTCCAACTTAAGGCATCTGGGGAAAGATACCTCGGTTCGAGAAGGCTGATGATGTTCAATGTTTCTCTCTCAGCTGGAAGGGCACATGGTGAACATGACAGTGTCTGCTGGCTTTCTAGTGGCGCTGCCAAAAGGGGCTCTCACCACAATGTTTCCTTTTTTAAAGGATTCCAGCAAGCAACTCCACCTTCAGTGGGTGGAGACACACCTCCATGGAAATCATCTAATCAAAAGTTACCACCCCCAATTGGGTGGGTCACCTCTCCATGGGAACAATGAAAATGCTCCCATGCAGCAATACTGAATGAGGATTAAAAGGGTTTCTCTGGGGTCCACCACAGATTCAAACCAGCACAAGTATCCCTTGTGTCTCTTTTAATCATCCAACCTCTCTTTCGCTCAGTTACTTGCCAAAATAGATCAGAAAGCAGGCATCTTTTCTGCCACCTCAAGTAATGTCAACATTATTGCTCAGAAATAGTTGGCAGGTGCTGTCAGGAGACACCATAACTCTCCTTGGAGTCCAATTTCTACACTGACACTTTCATCAAGACCGAACTCCTATAGGAAAATGCTCCCACATCAAGATAGTTTTATTCACCCATTTGCTTCACTCTTACCAGTAGCAAGTCTGCAAC
Source organism: Tamandua tetradactyla (assembly GCF_023851605.1). Classification (NCBI taxonomy): domain Eukaryota; kingdom Metazoa; phylum Chordata; class Mammalia; order Pilosa; family Myrmecophagidae; genus Tamandua; species Tamandua tetradactyla. Next base: position 118,506,694 of record NC_135353.1, read on the forward strand.
TCCTGCATTTGGCAAAGGGATTTAGTATAGAGAAACCCAGACTCTGCATCAAGTGGTCACATACCACTTTGAAATAGTTCTATTGAACTAAAGTGACAAAACTAGAAAATTAGCAGAATATCAGAACTCTGGGTAGCTTCTTTGAGTCCCTTTTAAGGACTAAAAAATCTTTTTCTTGAGCCACCTCAAAGGCTTTATTCAAGTTCTAGGTTTGGGTACAGCCAATTTTATCCCCTGTATGGTGAAGTCTCTAAGATCCCTCATTTGTGCTCTGCTTCCTGATTATTATAATACCAATTGGTACCTACATTGGGGAATTTTTGCTGTGCTGCCATTTCCCCTTGTCTGGGCAGGTGCTACCTCTCCCATTCTTTCATAGCTGTCCTCCTTACCATTCTCCTTTCTTCCCCCATAAAAGGATATTTAGGATAGACATAAGTTTAGACCAGGTATAGAACTGATTTCCCCTGGTCCAATAGGTATTTCTCTCAAAGGGTATAGGGACTCAACACGTTTATGTTCTTTTACCCTTTTTTCCTCAGGAGCCCCCAGAAATGGAAAATTCTGTATATAGTTTTTACACTGTTCCAACTCCTTCCTCAGTTGTTGGTGGCTTGTCATGGGTGGAGCAGTTGGTCCTGATTGCCCCTCCAGCTCGCTGCAGGGAATGAGTGTTAGTTCCATTGGGACTTCTGGGTTCCACAGTCCCTGCCCTGGGGGAGGAGCATAGGGTGGGGAAAGGCTCAATAAAGGATCCCAGGCTTTAGCGTCTAAAGATTTAGCCTCTGGCTCTGGGGTTTTGATTTTTACAGGATAAAGAAGGGTCCCCCTTCCCTTCAGCCAACACATGGCATTATCTCTTTGGAAAAGGGCTTCTTTTCTTTAATATGAAGCATGAGGTTGGAACAAAGCTAATCCTAACCTGCCCCATATTTTGGTCAGAATACATTGGGTGGCACAATACTTTCTTTTTCATCCAAATGTACATTTTCCCTTCCCTTGGTCCAATCACTGTCAGTTCATTATACCAACATTCTCCCTATGCACTAACCAGGGGAATGTTCCTGCAGAGCTCTATAGGTACCCCTCCCTTTTTCCCTGGCTTGCTGACTACCTCTATCCGTTCTGAGTCTTGCCTTGGTTCCTTTGTCTCAGCACCGTCTTGTTTCGTCTAACTCCAGCTCTCTTCCTCATGGGAGAAGGGAACTGCAGATTGGGACTCCACACGTGCTTGCTCAATGCCAGGTTCATCAAAATTCTTCCCAACCACCAGGGTAATACTTAATAGTCTTTTTCTTACCTTGGTCCATGCACAGAGTTGCCTGGTCACTGCAAGGCAGATTTTCCCTTCCCCTTTTCTCCTTACAATTGGCAGGTCCAAACATCTGGTCTCGGGTCTTTCTGACTCTTGGAGTTGGGCCCCCAACGGCGGAGTTTGAGACTGCTCAATCAGTGGGGCGTGTCTTCCCTTTATCCTCCCAGGTGGTCCTCCTCTGAAGCCTTGGATCTCAGAAAAGCCCCCAAATTGTTAGAAAGAAAGGCATACCTAAAACACAATAAATGCTAACCTGATTGTGGAGAAGAAAATAATTTATTCACGATCTTACAAGAATGGGAGCCCAGCTGAAAAATAGTGGCTGGTACACCAAACAACAGAATGCCACAGGTATTTATATCCCAAGCATAGCATGCAGGCCCCTCCCCTATTTCTCCACTAATTGGATACTCCAGAGGTTACAGCCTATCTGGATGGTCTAACTGATTCAAACTTCCCACCAAAGGTTCCTCCTTTTGATTATGCTTTATATTTTAATGACCCGGGCCATGAAGGATTTATCACCAAGTCTAGGCTTGCATCCGAGGCTTTCCCCTTTCCCTGCCTGTGCCATCTTGTGTGAAAGCTAAACTTAATTTTATTCTTACACTCAAAAAGCTAAGTATAGAATTGTCGTGTGATCCATCAATCCCATTACTAGGTATATATTCAAGGAACTGAAGGCAAGGGCAGAAATGGACATTTGCACATCAACTTATAGCAGCATTATTTATGTTTGCCAAGAGATGGAAACAGCCCAAATGTCCATCAGCGGATGACTGACTAAACAAGCTTTGTTATACACATACAGTGGAATATTACACATCTGTAAGACAGAATAAAGTCATGAAGCATGTAACAATGTGGATGAACCTTGAGGACATTATGCTGAGTGAAATTAGCCAGAAACAAAAGGATAAACAATGCATGGTCTCACTAATATGAACTAACATTAGTGAGTAATCTTTGAAATTTGAAATTAAGAACACAGTTTATCACAAGAAAAAAATAGGGTAGATATTGGATATTTGGTACTGAAGGCATACAGTTTGTGCAATAGGACTGATTGTAAAAATTCAGAAATGGGTAGTAAAATACTATTTGATTGTATCACAATAATATAAGTACAGTGAATGAAGCTGAATGTATGATTGAGGGAGAAGGGCTGGGGGCATGTATCAAACCAGAAGGAATGATAGAGGATAAAGACTGCGATGGTATAACTTAGGAATGCCTAGAGTGGACAATGATGGTGATTAAATGTATAAATAAAAAAATGTTTTTGCATGAGGGAAAACAAATGAATGTCAACATTGCAAGGTGCTGAAAATGGATGCTATATGGGAAAAACTCCAATCAATGCACATTAGGGTCTCTAGTCCACAGTGACATTGTAATATGCTTCCACTGAATGTATCAAAGGCATTATGCAAAAACTAAATGTCAACAGGCTGGGGGCATGGGTCAGGGTTATAGATTCTTTGTGGAAGAAAAGGAAATGCCTTCATATAGATTATGGTGGTGAAGGAATGCCTATATACTTAAGTTGGATTGTATAATGTATGAATAAAACTGTTAAAAACTGAACGAGAGAAACAATTGCTACAGAAAATGTGGAGAAAGAGATGTACCTATTCTCTGTTGGTAGGGAAATGAGAGGTGCAGCCCCTTAGAGGGCAGGGTGGTGGTTCCACAGGAGACTAAGGGTGGGGTTGCCATATGATCCTGAAACCCCGTTGCTCAGTATATACCTGGAGGAACTGAGTGTGGGGACAGGAATGGACATTTGCACACGGCAGTGTTTATGATCCCTAATGGATGGAGGTGGCCTAAGGGTACAAGGACTGAGGAATGGAAGGGGGAACTGTAGTGGATACATGCAATGGACTACTGAGCAGCCACAAGAAGGAATGAAGTTGTGAGGCATGCAACTAGGTGAATGAAACTTAAGGACTGTATGTTGAATGAAATGTCAGAAACAAAAAGACAAATATTATCATGCATCAGTCATGGACTAACTATAATACAAAAACTTGATAAACTGAAGTGGAGAGCATGGATTATGAGATTGGGGCATATTGTAAAGGATCCTAGATTGTAAGCTTTTACAGCAGGAGGTTTTAACTGTTATTTCTAAATTCTGAGATACTGAGCTGTTTGTATATAATCTGGTCATTCCCGGAAACTTCAGGTATTAACGTGACACATGAGACTCAGAGTTAGAGCTCTGAAGCTATGAAAGTCAGCACTACCCCATACAGGAACTGTTTTAAAAGTTGAAAAAGGGATCAGATTTGACTAGAGATATGAATGAAGCTGATCTGAATAGAACTAAGGTAAATACTTTCAGTTTATCTGTTCTTGATTTTTAATATAGTAGAGATGTTTCATGTTTTTTCAGGCTCTCCTTTTTAATCAGGACAGCATTCCAAATATATTATTATGTTTCTAAAGGGTGTATTTGGCAGTTTAGCCTTTTTTTCTTTTTTAACTCTGGGTAGTTTCATGTAAATATATTAAATTATAAGTCAGAATCATGTGATTTCAGATGTTTTTCTGTCTTCACAAAAAAAGTTCATTTTCCTTCCTTTTGTTTTATACCACAAGAACGACAGGAATCAGTTTTTAACAGAGGCTATTGTTTCTCCTTACCATTAGCCTAATTGTAGCACAAACTTGTTAGGTTTTGAGTCATTTATCTTTTCTGTTGGGAAAGAGTCACTTGTGGTTAATGATCAGAAAATCACTTTACCAAATTCTTTACATAAAATAGAATGTATAATTTACTGGAAAATCAGCATTTATAGGTGTTTTGAGATAATCACATAAGGACATATTCCTATTCTTGTAGCCCTGTGCCTCATTTTAGTCTCAATAAGCCTGCGATGATTTTTATAAGTACCTTTTTAAATAGGGTTTTTAAAAAAGTCAGAACTTTGTAACAGCTCCAAGTGTTTCGACATGAGAGAAGACAGGATAAAAATGTGTTTTGAAGATGTCAAATACTGAATATGGAAAGAAAAAACTTTAAACTGAAATTAGTTATGTTGTCCTGAATTACACTGATAGGCTCTCTACTTCTTTTTTTTTTTGTATGCTGTATGGTGGGGGTCATATTTCATTCTTTTACCTTGTGAGTATTCTGTTATTGCAGCACCATTTCTTGAATTTTTGTTTGTTTTTTGGGGGGTCAAGGGGGTTGGTGGTGCATGGAATTGAACCTGGGTCTCCTGCATGGCAGGCAAGTATTCTACCACTGAACTACCCTTGTACTCCCTCTCTACTTCTTCTTCTTTTTTTGGCATGGACAGGCTCCGGGATCAAATCGGGGTCTCCAGCATAGCAGTCGAGAATTCTGCCACTGAGCCACCGTTGCATACACCCCCACTTCAGTTTAAAAGAAGTTAGAGTAAAATGCTTTTGTTACTTAATTTCAGCATACATTGTTTTTTTAAGGTTTTCTAATAAACGCATCATGTCAGAATTGTATTGCTTTAGGCTAAAGGCCGTAGCAAATATTTAATGAACGAACATAGATACAGCATCATCTTTAAAATAGATTGTAATGCTGAAAACAGAATGAGTTTAGTATATACACAAACTTAAGAAATAGTGGATACATAACAAAAGGCACTCATCTGTAGGTTTATCTTCTTTTGATTTCCAGGGTCTTTACCCAGTTTTCCTATTATAAATGAGACATATGTTCATTTACTAAAAATAATTAAAATAGTAGTGAACGTCTATTGAGAGCTTACTTTATACTAGGCATTGTGCTGTGCATTTACATAGAGAAACCTAGAATCATCACAGCAACTCTGTGAGAAATAAATGCCATTATGCTGAGGAAAATCTGCATACAGTATTCATATCAGAATATGCATGTCATTATAAAGAATAGATAAAATAGATTATGCTTATCTGAATCAATATTGTTTTCAAATAAATAGTTACTGAAACCACATATCATATCCTTAGGCTACATAGAATCAGTGAGGTTTTGTTTTAATATATGGAAATGTTAATTATTCCTTACAGTGTGTCACGTTTTAAATCTGAATCTGCATCTTCCAGAATAAGTAGAGTAATGACTAAACAGTCACTTAATTTTATTTGACTATAGAAAAAAATTCTTATTTAATTTCACTGTGTTTGTGCAGTCCTTATTTAATAAAATCATTGAGCTGTTTACTGTGTACCATTTACTGGAAAACTGTAAACAGTATTTGATGCCAGCTTATTGCTCTGCTGATAGAACATACTTATCTTAGGCACTATTTCTTATTTACCTTGTTACTAAATTTTCACACTTGACATTTTGTGGATTACTGTACCATATATAAAATGGAAATATAATGTTTTCAATGCTTCTGTAAAACAGTAAATACTGGTATTACTTGGAAGTCAGTGATTGGCAGCGCTGACATGAGCAGATAATAAATACCCTTTTACCTCACCCACGGTGACACTATGCGACTAAAATATCCCATTTTTATAATATTGTTTGAAATGGCACTGAAAGGTTATAGTAAAGAAAGATCTAACTATATGTGCTGTCACATACATTTAATAATGAGATTTTTTTATTTATGAAAATAAAAAAATTTACTTACAATTTCATGGAATTTTGACTTGCTTTTTTATATGTCTTTACATTTACTAAGCCAGTAACCATTAATTACAATTCAAAATCATAATTCTTCACAGTAACTATTAAAAGTGATAGATCTATTTGCATCAGTTGTTTTATGCACCACAAATTCACTATTCTGTATTCCTTGACCCATTTTGCTTCTATTTATGTTTGTTTATACCTCTCACATCCTAGTCTGAAAGTAGGACTCCACCCGGCCTTCACTGGACACATAGCACTATTCAATGTGAGGCAGTATTGTGTGCTGTGATAAGCTATGCTGGAGAGCTTATCATTGTCACAGTATAATTAATATTCTATAGAAAACTTTGTACTTTGCAAACTTGATGTTGTACATTCAGTGCTGTATAAAAGTACTCAGAAATAAAAATGTATTCAGAAATATTTCCTTGTTTCCTAGAGTAATGCTGTTTTGGAAAATACTATTTTTTATCTGTTTTAATGTATGTGTAAAAATAAACTGCAGTGTCACTTTGGATTACCATAAAAAAAAGTTGAGAAAGGGATTAGACTTCGACTCGCGATATGAAGGAAGCTGATCTGGATAGGACTGAGGTAAATCAGAATACAGGGTAAAGGATGTTATCACCCATATTTTAAAACTTCAACTCCTGTGTGAGACCAAAGGAAAGATGTTTATTTGGTGCAAAATTTATACTTTCGGTAGTACATTATCTAATTTAATTTGTATGGTCAGTTTATTTGAACACCATAATTACATGGAGTCTTGAATAGGAGTGAGAACTTGTTGGTTTGTCCAGGTTAGTACGATGCCAGAGTGGTGTGGGGCAGTGAATAAAGAAGTATTTGCAAAGTCCACCTGGGCGACTTGGGAGAAAGCAGGAAATATTCAACTTCCCTATTGGGACAATTTCGGATATTATCACAAGCAGTGGGGACAAGCAAATCAATAGGCCGAGCCCTTGAGCTTGGGATTTGTCCCTATGAAACTTTTCCTGTAAAGGATAGGCTAAGCCTACTTTTAATTATACTGAAGAGTCACCCTCAGAGAACCTCTTTTCTTGCTTAGATGTGACCTCTCTTTCTAAGCCAAATCAACAGCTGAACTCACTGCCCTCTCCACTACATGGGACATGACTCCCAGAGGTGTAAATCTCCCTGGCAACATGATACAGAACTCCCAGGATGAGCCAGGACCCAGCATCAAGGGATTGAGAAAGCATTCTTGACCAAAAAGGGGAAGAGAGAAATGAGAAAAAACAAAGTTTCAGTGGCTGAGAGATTTCAAACAGAGTTGAGAATTTATCCTGGAGGTCATTCTTATGTGTTTATTGTGCGTTGGAGTAGCTGGAGGGAAGCTCCCGAAACTGTTGGACTGTATTCCAATAGCCTTGATTCTTGGAGACAATTGTATAAAAATATAACTTTTATGATGTGACTGTGTGATTGTGAAAATCTTGTGTCTGATGATTCTTTTATCTAGGGTATGGTCAGATGAGTGAAAAAAAAATATGAATAATAAATAAATAAATAATAGGGGGATAAGAAGTAAAGTAAATTGGGAGCTGGAAATACTAGTGGTCAATGAGATGGAGGGGTAAGGGGTATGGGATGTATGAGTTTTTCTTTTTTCTCTTTATTTCTTTTTCTGGAGTGATGCAAATATTCTAAAAAAGGATCATGGTGATGAACACACACCTATGATTGTATTATGAGCCACTGACTGTATACCATGTACAGACTGTATGTGTGTGATGATTTGTCAATAAAAATATGTTTAAAATAATTTTTGAGACCTGCTTTCTTAACCAGCATATGGTCTATCTTGGAGAATGATCCATGAGTACTTGAAAAAATGTGTATCCTACTCTTGTTGGATGCAATGTTCTGTACATTTCAGTTACGTCTAGTTTATCATTATTCAAGAGACCTTGAATTATTCAATATCTCTTTTTCATTATTGATCCTCTGTTTTGATGGATTATTCATTCATGAGAATGGCGTATTATCTCTAAATATTATCATAGAAATGTCCACTTCTCCCTTCAGCACTTTCTGTGATTGTCACATATTTTGTGGCATTCTGGCTTGGTGCATATATATTTATGATTGTTTTATCTTCCTGACAATTTGACCCTTTTATTAATACATGGTGTCTTGATCTGTCTCTTTTAATCGCTTTATATTTGAAAACTAATTTGTCTGGTATTAGTATGGCTACCCATGCTCTATTCTGGTTGTTGTTTGCATGTGATATCTTTTTTCAGCCTTTCAATTTCAACCTGTTTTTGTTCTTGTGTCTTAAGTGAGTCTCTTCTAGACAGCATATAGATGGATGCTATTTTTATTATCCATTCTGGTAATCTATGTCTTTTGATTGAGGAGTTTACTCCATTAACATTTAATGTTATTACTGTAATGGCAGTACTTTCTTTAAGCACTTCTTCTTTTGGATTTAAGTGTCATGTTTTATTTGTATTTTCTCCATCTATATTTACCCTATTGGTGCTGTTATTGCTAATCTTCATTTCTACACTCCTCTTGCTTCTGTCTTTTCCTATCTGGCCATGGTGCTCCCTTTATTATTTCTTGTAGAAAAGGTCTCCTGTTCATGAAGTCTCTTGGTACCTGTTTTTGTATTGTAAGCTCTCCCTCAATCTTGTAGGACAGTTTTGCCATATATAGAATTCTTGGTTGTCAGTTTTTCTCTTTCAGTATCTTAAATATATCATATCACTGCCTTCTTGCCTCCATGGTTTCCACCGAGAGAACTGCACTTCGACTTATTGAGCTTTCCTTGCATGTAGTGGATCATTTTTCTCTTGCTGTTTTCAGAATTCTCTGCCTTTGACATTTGACAATCTGATTAGTAAGTGTCTTGGAGTAGGTCTGTTCAGATCTAGTCTGTTTGGGGTATACTTCCCTTTTTGGCTCTGTAGTTTTATGTCTTTCATAAGAGTTTGAAAATTTTCAGCAATTATTTCCTCCATTATTCTTTCTGCCTCCTTTCCTTCTGGGACACCCATAAAATGTATATTTGTGTGCTTCATGTTGTCATTCAATTTCCTGTGCTCCTGATCATATTTTTCCATTCTTTTCCCTCTCTTCTTTTTCCTGTGTAGGATTTTTGATGTCCTATCCTCTAGTTCATGGATCCTTTCTTCTTCCTCTTCAAGTCTGCTGCTGTATGTCTCCATTGTTTTTTTTTTTTTTAATCTCTGCTATTGTGCCTTTCACTCCCATAAGTTCTGCCATGTTTTTTTTTTCACACTTTCAAGTTCTTCTGTATGGTCGGCCAGTATTTTCTTTATATCTTTCGTTTCTTTTGCCATATTTTCCTCACCTTATTGATTTGATTTTTTATTTCGTTTAGAAGATTTGTTTGAATATTTTTATTTAGGTTTTCAACTCTTGTATCTCTATTGAGATGTTAGTTTGCTCCTTTAGTTGAGCTATTTCATGCTTCTTTGTATGAGTCATGATTTTCTGCTGGTATCTAGGCTTCAATTTTCTTACTTAGTTTATTCTGTCAGTCGTTTCCACTCTTTTGCCTAGGATTTTCTTGTTGATTGTCTTTGTTCTCTATCAGTTTCTCTCCCTTACTGGCCATTGTCAGATTTGCTCTGCTCCTGGTCTCCCCCTAAAACCACATGCCCACTGCAACCTGCCTCAGGTGGCTGCAGTAGGTACTGGGCACTGCAACAAGGTTTATGTTAGTGGGTAAAATAAATCTGATGACTCCTGTTTTTCACCAGACTGCAAGACCTGAGTTTATTTTAGGGCACTGCTTTAACAGTTGGGTTGTCTATATCTCTCAGCCCAAACAGGGGCAGAGTCCCATGCAGGTGGTCTAGACCAGCTCTAATGGGTCTGAGAGAGCTTTCTGGACAGTCTCTGAAGAAGCCCTTCAATCCTCTTGCACTTTCTAGTCTTCCCAGCAGATGGCGATGTTGGATAATTTAATTGTCCTTAGAAGCTGTTTGCCTCTTAGCTCAGGCTATGTCTAACTGAGTGGGGCTGAAATTTGCTGGCTACAATCTGGCTCAGTTTGGGCCAGTGTCCCCTCCATTATTTGTGGCAGAGGACTCCTCAAGCTGACCCCCAGGTAGGGATCACTCTGCCCCTCAGGGATGAGGGTAGGGCTTTCAGACCTACAATTGGAAATACTGTCTCTGTCCACATTGTCTAAGATTCTTTATTCTTTACTGACATGTGCCTTGAAATGCCCTCCCCTGTCCCCTGGGTCTCCAAGTGGTGGGGGTATGTGTAAGTTCTATGAGAGAGTTTATATTCTGTATCCCCAATGGGAGGGATACTGGATGCTGTTTCCTCCTGTGCTGTGTGTAAGACTGAGTGAGGGGGAGGGGAGAGGAGCTTTCCTACCTGATATTTTTCTCTCTTCAATTCAGCACTTGTAGGGTCCAGTAAGTTTTTATTTTGCTATTTTATTTTTCAGTTCAACGATTTCTATTGGTTGCTTTTTATAATTTAGAGTTATTTGCTGAAATTCTCTCTTCTTCATTTGTTCGAAGCAAATTGCAGGTGTTAGAGACTTTTTTTTTTTTACATGGCCAGGCACCGGAAATCGAACCCGGGTCCTCTGGCATGGCAGGCAAGCGTCCTTGCCTGCTGAGCCATCGTGGCCCGCCCTAGAGACTTTTTTTTATGATGGCAGGTTTAAAATTCTTGTCAGATAATTCCAACATTTTTCATCTCAGGGTTCAAATAGTTGATATTATTTTTGCATTCACCTTGTGATTTTCCTCATTATTGGTATTATAAATAATTTTTACTTTATCCTGGACACTCTGGATATGATATTAGGCAACACAAAATCCTGTTTAATCTTCCCTTTTTTGCTGGCAATCCTCTTTTGAGGCACAGCAAAAAGCCCTGTGTTTGTGTATGATCATCTCCCCCAGCTGATGCCAGGGAAGGAAAGGAAAGAAAGAGCTAGCTAGCTTCACTTCCCACCATCTCAATCTCTTTCATTTATGCCTTGTGGAGGGGGTGGCCCAGCTGCTCACCAGGTCCTGATACACCTCTGGTGATGGGGTGGGGGCATGAGAGAGGGTGTGGAGACCCAGCTCCCCACTGGTCCCCAAAGACAGCATGGAACAGCTAGTGTCTAGCCATGGCTTACACTGTTTCATTAAGTCTATTTGCTGTCAGGTAGGGGTGGGTGTTCAGCTCACCACTGGATCCCATTGACATTATCCTGGCAGAAGAATGGAAGCAATGCCTGCTTTGGAGATAGGGTAAGGGACTGTTGGAAAATCAGGTCTCCACTCGGCTGCTGACAACATCAGATGCAGGAATCAGAGTACTGATGTCTGATTCTGCAGAGCTATATGGATGATCAGTTCCGCACTCTGCCCCACTAAAACCACTGGTTGGGGGGAAGGTATCCCAATAACGTTTTGTCTGGAGTAAGGCGGGTACTGGCACAAAGGCTTTCTGTTTTTAGACCACCCTTTCTGGTATTTTGGCTATGGTGAATGGTCTTTCATTTAAAGCTTTTTTTTTTTTTCTATGCCTTTTGTTTTCTCTGAAGTAGAAGATTCTATAGTGCTCTGACAGGGATAAATGGAAGCTGTTCTAGATTGCTAACTGCTGGAATGTGATATACCAGAACTGGAACGGCTTTTAAAAAGGGGAATTTAATAAGTTGCTATTTAACAGTTCTAAGGCTGAGAAAATGTCCCAATTAAAGCAAGTGTATAAAAATGCCCAATCTAAGTCATCCAGGGAAAGATACCCTGGTTCAAGAAGACCAATGATGTTCAGTGTTTCTCTCTCAACTGGAAGGGCACATGCCAGCCCAGATTTCTATATCCAGTGAAAATATATTTAAGGAGTGGCAATGAAATAGTGACATTCTCAGTTAAAGGGAACGCTAGTAGAGTATATAGTCAGAAGATTTGGTCTAAATTATCTGCTTAAGGAAATTTTTCAGAATGAAGGAAAATGATAAGACAGAAAAACTTTGAACCTTTCATTCTGAGGTTTTGGACCATAGAAATAATCTTAAAAATTGAAGAACAGAAACAATATAAGGTACATTCTTTAAACATAACAAAAGTAAACCATAAATTAATAACAGAAAGATATTTGGGAAAATCTCCAAATATTTTCAAGCAGAACAACCCACTTATAAATGACCCCTGGCCTAAAAAAAAGGAGTTGCAAGGGAAATTAGAAAATGTTCGTAACAAAATGAAAATGAAAATACAACTTACAAAATTTGCGGGATATTGAAAGTGGAGTAATCTCACTGCTCCAAACTACTCCTTCTCACAACAAAGTTCTCTGGACATATCACTACATACATATGAGGACACATAGCAGTGGAAAGAAGTCAGGCTGCCTAGGGACTTTGAGACTTTAGAAACAACACGGGCAGTTATTTCTGAGTTTATTGCCTCCCATATAACCAGCATAGGGCTCTGCAGAAGCCTCCAATCCAGAACCACCAATAAACACAGGAGAAAAGCTCCAAGATAAGCTGCTCCCCCTAGCCAAATGACTGTAAAATGGTGGTCTAACAACAGGAAACCTTGTTGGCAATGCCATCCCAAATTGGAGCCAAACACCAAAAGAACAGCAATGCTCCCTCATTCCATAGTGGTATCCTCCTTATTTATCCACCCAGAGGTGTTGACAAGGCTGAGCAGGGAGCTAATCTTCCATTTCCTGCCTGGAAGAAGCAAACAATGCTTTGATTACCCCACTGGAACTTGCTGGCAGTTCAAGAGAGAAACTGTTCTTCCATCCACATTCATAAGAAGCAGGTGATGATGTTTTGATGATTCTCCTGTAGGAAGAATGTCTGAAGACAGATGGGAGTTCTTAATCCATTCCTGCATTAGGTGCTCAGATGACCCTAATACAATAGTTTCAATGGGATCTAGTAGTGAGCTGATTGTCCAAACCCATAGGGCAGCAAAGGGACTTAACAAAGCAGTTCAAGATAGAGCTACTCATCACTGGGCTTCACCTCCCTGCTGCCAGTGACAGCATGGCCCATCAAGGAGCCAAACCTGCAAGTTCATCCAAAATCAATGAGACATAATGAGATGATGCAAGGTTGTTAGATTCAGTTGTCAACTTGGCCAGGTGAACGTGCCTAGTTCTGTTGCTGTGGACATGAGCCAATGGTACGTGAACCTCATCTGTTGCTCATGCAGTCGGCTGCATGTCGGCTAGGAGGCATGACTGCTGCAATGAATGATGTTTGAGTTAATTGGCTGGTGCTTAAATGAAAGAGCTCAACGTAGCACAACCCAAGCAGCTCAGCATACCTCAGCTCAGCACTCGCAGCTCAGCCCAGGCCTTTGGAGATGCAGAAAGAAATCACCCCGGGGAAAGTTGTTGGGACCCAGAGGCCTGGAGAGAAGACCAGCAGAGACCATCCTGTGCCTTCCCATGTAAGAAAGAACCTCAGTGGAAAGTTAGCTGCCTTTCCTCTGAAGAACTAATGAAATAAATCCCCTTTTATTAAAAGCAATCTGTCTCTGGTGTGTTGCATTCCAGCAGCTAGCAAACTAGAACAGTTGGCATAGTTAGCATACCACTTTCCAACCATTTCTCACTTGTCAAAAAGGCCAAGTGGTGAGCAGGAAGAAGTTAGTGGGGCAAAACAGACAGTTCAATATCTAACCTACCTACCTGCCTTCAATGAGGCAGCGTGAGTGCCTACTTTTGGAAAGGTTATAGGTGAGGAGCCAAATGTGAACAGCTACTTGGCTCCTCTACTACACTTCAACAGGAATGATGTCTGCTCAAAAAAGAAGACTAAACAGTATCCAGTGTCTCATAATATAATATTCAATATGTTCAGTATACAATAGAAAATCAACCATCATACAAAGAACCAGGAAAATCACAGCATGAATGAAAAAAGATAATCAATAGACAAGACTGAGAGGAAACAGATGTTGAAAATTATCAAATAAGGATTTTAAAGCAGCCATCAAAAAGTGCTTCAACAAACAATTACAAATTCTTTAGAAAGAAATGAAAAATTGTAAAATCTCAGCAAATAAATAGAAGTTACAAAAAAAGGAATAAATGGAAGTTACAGAACTGAAAAAATGCAATAACTGAATTTACCAAAACAAAAATCCTTACAAGATGGGCTCAATAGTAGAGTGGAAATAAAAGAGTGTAGAATTAGCAAATTTCAAAAGGGGCCAATAGGATTTATCCAATTTGAACAGAGAAAAATTGAACTTAACACCACCACCAACAACAAAACACAGTCATAGGGACTTGTGAGAGAATAAAACAAGAGCTGACATTTGTATCATCAGAGTCCGAGAAAGAGAGGACAAAGAGAGAGAGACTGGAAACAATTCAAAGAAATAATGGCTGAAACTTTCCCAAAAGAAAAATGTATGGATTCACTCTTATGAGTGAATAAGAGTGATTTTATGATTTTATGATTCACAGTGATTCATAGTGATTTTATGATTCACTCTTATGAGTGAATAATAAAAACCCAAATAATTCATACCAATATGCACCATAAATAAATTTCGGAAAACTAAAACAAAGAAAAAGACTTTAAAATCTTATAGCAGCGTGAAAGGGTGCATGGGTAGTTCCATGGTAGAATGCTCGCCTTACATGCAGGAGACCCTGGTTCGATTCCCGACACCCGAGAGGGAAAGAAAAAGAAAAACAACCCAGAAACATTCAAAAAATCTTATAGCAGCATGAGAAAAATACTTATTAATTATAAATACTGACTTGAAGACAATCAATTTCTTATTGAGACTATAGAGACCAAATTGAGGTGGCACAACATTTTTCAAGTATTGGAAGAAAAGTAGTGTCACCCTACACTTCTATAACTGGTAAACATATCATTCAGGAATAAAGGAAAAATAAATATATTATAAGATGAATAAACTAAAAGAATTTGCTTCTAGCAAACCTACCCTTAAATAATGGATAAAGGAATATTTCTGAAAAGAAAGGAAATGATAACAGAAAAAGTATTGGAACTTAAGAAGGGAAAAAAATCACAAGAATTGGTTAGCATAAATGTAAATATATTAAATTACCTTTATTCTCATGAGTTTATGAAATTACATTTGATGACTGGGCATATCAATTGTGGTGCTCAATGCATGTAGACAAATGATTAAGAATGCTTATATTTAATAATCAGGGAGAGAAAATGGACCTACATGAATGATTTCTACCCTTCACTTGAAGTGGAAAAATGTTGAATCCAGTAGACTGTGATAAGTTAAGTATGTAAATGTTAATAACTAGAGGAACCACTAAGAAAACTATATAATTACTATACTAAAAACACTTTAATTAAATCATGATTGAATTCTAGTAAACGTTTATATAACTCATGGAAAGTAAGAAAAAAGAAACAGAGGAATGAGAAACGAAGAGAATTGACAGAAAAAAATAATAAAATAGCAATCTTAGGCACTAAAATACTAATCTAATTACCTGAAATTTAAAAAATCTAAACAATTCAGTGCAGAGTGAATAAGAGTAGATAAAAAAACAAGAAAAATGTGATTCCAGTATATGCTGTCTACAAGAAACTCATTTCAAGTAAGAAGTTTAGGTAGGTTTAAAGTGAAAGGTAAGAAATGATATACCATGCAATATTATTTTAAAAAGCAAGAATGGCTATATAATATCAGATAAAGTAGACTTCAGAACAAAATAAAATCACTAGAGACAAAGAGAGACATTATATTATGATAAAATGATCAGTCCACATGGAAGATAATGATTCTATGTGTGTAAATACCAAGCAAGAAAGCCCAAAATACATAAAGCAAAAACTGATAAAGGTGAAGGAGAAAAAGAAATTATGAAATTATAGTTCAGGTCGTCAACAGCCCATTCTCAGCAATTGGTACAACTACTGGAAAGAATTCAGCAAGAGCATAGAAGAACTAGAACAATGCAATTAATCAACAGGGTCTAATTAATATATTTTGAATATTCAACCCAACAACAGCAGAATACTCTTTTTTTTTCAGATTTCAATGGAGTATTCATAAGGATAGGCCACATCTTGGACCATAAAACCAGCTTAATCAAATTTAAACAAAGAACACCAGTGAGGGTAATTTAATAGGTAAATTAAAAGGCCAGTATTATTGTATTTTCCTTTTGTCACTTCTCTTTTTTTTATATATATAATTGAAACAAAGAATGTATAAAAGTATAGTTATATATCTATGTTTATGGGAACACAATGGGCAAAGATGTAATTTATGACAGTAACAACATAATGGGGAAGACATGGAAATATATAGCAGCAGAGACTTTTTATGTTATTGAAGCTAAGTGGTATTAATGCAAACTATATCACTATAAGTTTAAGAGATTAGCTGTGAACCTCAAAGTAACCTTAAGAAAATAACTAATAAATATGCAGAAAAGAAAATGAGAAGCGAATCAAAATGATGTACTGGAAAAATAAAATAAATACAAAATAAGGCAGTAATGGAAAATTTGAGGAACAACAAAAAAGACATATAGAAAATAAGCAAAAAAAGATGGCAGAAATCCTTCCTCATTGGTAATTACTTTACATGTACATGAACTAAACTGTCCAATTAAGAGGCACAGATTGGGAGAATGGATTAAAAAAACATGATCAAGAGACTCATTTTAGATCAAAAGACACACATAAGTTGATAGTGAAAGGATTAAAAAAGATAGTTCAGCTGAATTCAAGTGACAATTCAGAAATCACTTTGTTAAATATTTAGGAAATATATATATAAGAAATTTCAAAACGGAAATGCAAACACACTTTACACGCAAAAAATATGTATGGGATATTCAAACTGGCAGAAATAAAATGTAAAAAACTGAAACAGAACAATAAATGGGAATGTTTATTAAAGAAGTCCTCCTATAAAGAGAGGGCATATCCTCATGACTTTATTCATAAAGACTTCCACAGTTTCAAAGAATACATATTTCTCCTGTAATACTTTCCCTTCTGAAACCCAGAAAAATATGAACACACAATCTCATGAGAATACCATGAAATATTTTTAGCAAAACATTAACAAATAAAATATAGCAGTACATTTCTTAAATGCACAATATGTATAAATTGGGATTTGTGCAAAGATAAGAACATACACATTATATATTTCCCAAGCCAAAAGTGATTAAATGTGAAGAACTATATGAGAATAACTATAAAGCTAAACTAAAAACATAAAAAGAAAAAAAAATAGTCCATGAATGTATAAACCAAAGAGAGATGAGGAGGTATAGTAATATAAGGAAAATTAGAGTTTACATTCAAAATTGTGTCAAAAGACAAAGAAGGAGATTATACAATAATGAAATGGTGCATCCATCAAGAAGATATAGCAATTTAAAGTGTATATACACCTAACGGTAAAGTCCCAAAATACATGAAGCAAAACCTGCCAGAATTGAAGGGACAATAATAGTTGAAGACTTCAATTCCCTAATATCAACAATCGCTAGAACTAGACAAAAAATTAATAAGTAAATAGGGGGCTTGGACAACACTATAAACCACCTGGACCTATCAGGCTTCTAGAGAAGTTTTTACCCAACAACAGCAAAATGCACATTATTCTCAAGTACAAATGGAACTTTCTCCAGGCTATACTATACTTTAGGTCATGAAACAAGTCTCAATAAATTCCAAATGTTTGAAATCATACAAAATCTCTTTGATGACCACAGTTGAATGAAAACTAGAAAGTAAAACAGAAAAAATATTGGAGACTTAAAAAATATGTGGATATTGAACAACACACTCTTAAACACCAAATAGATCAAAGAACAAATCACAAGGGATATTAGAAAATACTTTGAGACAAATTAAAATGAAAATATGAAATACCAAACCTTATGGGATACAGAGAAAGCAGAGCGCAGAAAGAATTGAAAACTATAAACTTCTACTTTAAAAAAAAGGAAATTGATAATCTTCCAATTTTAAGGAACTAGAAAAAGAAAAGCAAACATACCAATACCAGTCAATGTAGTATACTACATCAATGAGGTGGAAAAACATGAACATCACATTTGATGCAGAAAAAGCACTTGATAAAACCAAATACTCAATAAATTAGGAATAGATTTAACTTCCTCTCATGATAAAGTGGATTTATGAAAAACCCACAGCTAACATCAAACACAAAAGTGTGACTGAAAGTTTTCCTCCTATTATTAGGAACAATAATATTCATCACTTATATACAACATTGTATTGGAAGTTCTAGCCAGGACTAGAAAGAAACAAGTCTAGCAAGAAAAAGAAATTAAAGGTATGCAAATTGGAGAAGAAGAGGTAAAAGTATATCTATTGATAGATGACATGATCCTATATACAGAAAAGCCCAAAGAACCCACAAAAAATATTAGCACAAATAAATTCTGCAAAGTAGCAGGTTACAAAATCAATAAAAAAATCAGCTGAATTTCTATATACTAAAAATGAGCAATCCAAAAATCAAATGAAGAAAGCAATGACTTTTATAATAGCATGAAAAAATAAACATTTAGGAATAAATTTGAGATATTGCAAGACTTGTAAACCAAATGCTACAAAATGTTTCTGAAGGAAATCAAAGATTATCTAAGTAATTGAAAGGTATGTATTCATGGGGTGGAAGACTTATTGTTAAGATGACAATATTATTTCAAGTGATTTACAGATTGAATGCAATGCCTTTCAAAGTGTTAATGGTATTTTTTGCTGAAATGGGAAAACTGACTACAAAGCTTATATGAAATTTCAATGGATCCTGAATAGCCAAACCAATATTGAAAGAGAAGAACAAAGTTGGAGGGCTCATATTTCCCAATTTCAAAACTAACTTCAAAGCTACAGTAATCAAAATCCTGTGGTTCTGGCATAAGGACAGACATATAGATCAATGGAAGGTCATTGAGTGTCTAGATATAAACTCACACATCTGTGGCTATGAATTCCAAAAAAGACTGCCAAGACCCTTGAGTGAAGAAATAATAGTCACTTCAAAAATGGTGCTGTTTTCACGGTATGCAAAAAAACAAAGTTGGACACTTACCTCACACCATTTACCAAAATTAGCATATAATGAATGGATCAAAGATCTAAATAGAGAGCTAAAATGTTAAAATTATAAAACTCTTAGAAACAAAGAAGAAAATTGTCATGAATTTGGATTTGGCAAAGATTTTTTAGATATTAGAACTCATAAAAAGCACAAGCATGAAATACAAAACTGATAAATTCTGTGATAAATTGGAGTTCATCAACTTAAAAGCTTTTGTGCCCCCAGCCCACACAGGCACAACACCAATCCACTGCCCTGAGCTCTTCGCATGCACACAAAATATCATGTGCCCTAGACAAGTGCACACCAGGGCTCCACCCACAGACCCGTGCACCTGAAGAGCCACACCCTCCCACAACTGGGTGCCCATGCTCACAGGCACCAGCATAGCATCCACGACCTGTGCCTATACCTGTGCTGCAACGCATCACTCCACTGTTGTGTCCAACCCTGCATCTTGCATCTTGCTCCACATCCATCCTGCAAATACCAGGCTTAAGACTACTGAAGGAAATCAACTTCCAAAGTAAACCAATCAACATATTTACATGCCATGAAAACAGCAGAAGATCACTAAGCATATCATGATGCACACAGAAATAGCCCAGCCTAATGACCAAATTAAAATGCCAGAGGAGACACAGATTTGGAACAACTAATCAAAGGTGTTCGTATAAATCTACTAAATAAAATAAATGGGATGGCTAATGATGTAAAGGAGATCAAGAAGACACTGGAAGAGCATAAAGAGGAATTTGAAAGAATAATTAGAAAAATAGCAGATATCACAGAGATTAGAGATGGCATAGATCAAATAAAAAACACACTAGAGATACACAACATCAGATTTGAAAAAGCAGAAGAAAGAATAAGTGAACTAGAGGATAGAACAACTGATTTCGAATACTCAAAACAGTAAATGGTTAAAAAGAGAAAATTTGGGGGGAAAACTTCCCAACCCTTATAAAGTCAAAGAAGCTCAATGAACTCCAAATAGAATAAATCCAAATAGGTCTTCCTCAAGACTCATACATACTATTCAGTCTGCCAAAGATTGAAGAGAGGTAGAAAATCCTGAAAGTGGCAAGAGAAAAACAGTCTACTACATACAAGGGTAACCACATAAGACTGAGTTCAGACTGCTCAACTGGCAATATAGAGGTGAGAAAGCAGTGGTATGATATATTTAAGATCCTGACAGAGAAAGACTCCCAGCCAAGAATTCTGTATCCAGTGAAACTGTCCTTCAAATCTGAGGGAGAGATTAAGATTTTCACAGACAAATTCTGAAAGAATTTGTCAACTAGATACTAGCTCTACAAGAGATACTAAAGGGAATTCTGCCAGATGAAACAAAAAGATAGGAGAGGGAGGTCTGGAGGAGGGCACAGAATTGAAGAGTACCAATAAGGGTAACTTAAAGGATAAAAAGAGAAAGAATGACACTGTTAAATAATTTCTATTCTTTTCTTTATCTGCTCTTTGGACTGTATACAATTTTGATTATCCTGTCTTCTAACCCACTGATTCTTTTGCCTTTTCAAATCTGCTGTTATATGCCACTAGTGTATTTTCAATCTCTACTATTGTTTTCATCCCCATAATTTCTGCTGTTCCTTTTTATAGTTTCAAATTGTTCTTTATACTCACACATTTTCCTTTTAATATCCCTTAACTCTTTATCCATATTTTATGCTTATACATATTTTCCATATTTTCAGCCCAGCTGAAATAGTTGACCTGCAGAACTTTCACCAAAATAAATTATTATTTTTTATGTCACTAATTTTAGGGGTGGTTCTAGGTAGCAAAAGCTAGCTGATACAACCATTAACTGCCATCCATCAAATCCAAATAAAAGTACTTAGATAGGGGGAAACTATTTTTCATAGTAGAAATTTAACCTCTGTTTAAAGAGTTTGACATTTTCCCTGGAGTCAGAAGGAAAGGGATAAGGTTAAAGCTTCTAATATTGTTGAGTCTAGTCTATGTGCCAAGCCCTGTAATAAACCTGCTGTCTCATATAATATTCACAGCATCTCAGTGAGGCTTATTATTTCCATAATTTATATAAAGGAAAAAAGTGTACAATGGACTTGGGATTTGAATTCATGTCTTCAAGTCTCCTTATCCTGTGTGTTCATGACAGGACCATGTCCCATCAAAATAAATATTTTTTCAAGGGAAATGGTTGGTTATGACATTGCTTGATGATGTTAATAGTTGACTTCTTAGGTAAGGTGCTCACTCACTTGTCAAGAAACACTGAGTTCAGAGAGAGGTATTTTCCATCCTCTTCTTAACAATGTATAGTGAAAAGAGCACCTGAGTGCCTAGCTCACTTCCACCAATTAATATCTATGTTACCTTGGTGCTTTACATAACAATTTTGAGCTCCAATTTCCACTGCAATGATATAATAGAATGAAGTGACACAAATGAAGATATTCTATTTTTCGTCACCCCTGGCAAAGATTTTGATAAAATTTCCGCCTTCATAAGTGACTCACTGATGTTTGTTATGGGTTATTATGATATTTTTGTATTGACTCTATATTCTGTATCATAATGGGTGTATGTATCATGTCCGGTACATGAGAAGTTCCTGTTGAACTGACTCACACTCTGATTAGTCTGACTTCAAAGCTAATTGAATACCACTCAGTTAGTTACATTTCACTTATGTTAAGAGCGGCTGAGATTTAAAGGTCATTCCTATTGATGCACTCTTCCTCCTCTTAAAATCTTTTTCAGCTGGAAAATTTACACATCCCAGATAACAAAGTTTCCATTGAAAAGTTCCAAGTCACCCACAATCAAATCAGGGTGTATCTGCGCTGGATCAAACAACTCTGTGTTCCATCTGCATTTTCTCTGATTTAGGAAGGAGCAGGCAGATTGAAAAGTGACAGCAACGTTTGAAGCATTATTTTGTGAAGTTGGGTGCCTTACTTAATGATGTACATTCCTAAGAGAGAGAACCTCCCCAGAATCATGTGTTACCTGGGACAGGAAAAGTTAGTGGTTAAATACCATGTCAGAACCCTAAGGTGTGCTCACCTAGGCCCATCATTCAGGGGAATGGTCCATGACATACTGGAGAGATTTACAGGATATATTTTTTCATAAGCATTTTAATGCAGTTTTATTGAGATATATACACATACCATATAATCATCAAAAGCTTACAATCAATGGTTCATAATGTCATCATATAGTTGTACATTCAATAACACAATCAATTTTTGAACATTTTCATTATTCCAAAAAAATAAAAATAAGAATAAAAATAAAAGGGATCACCCAAAACATCCCATACCCCTTATCCACCCTATTATTTATTTATATTTTGTTCTTATCTTTTACTCATCCATCACTGGATAAAGGCAGTGCCAGCAATAAGGTTTTCACAATCACATGATAACTCTGTAAAAGCTATAGAGTTATATAATCATCTTCAAGAATCAGGGCTAAAGGGATTACAAGTTCAACACTTTCAGGTATTTCTTTCTAGCTATTCTAATACACTAAAAACTAAAGAGGGATATCTATAAAATGCATAAGAAGAAACTCCAAAACTATCTCTCTACAGTATTTGAAGTATCTCATCCACTGAATATTTATTGTTTCATTTCTCTTCCTCATTTTGCTCAAGAAGGCTTTCTCAATCCCACAATGCAGGGTCCAGGCTCAACCCCAGGAATTGTGACCCACGTTTCCAAAGAGACTTACACCTCTGGGAGTCATGTCTCACATAGGGAGGGCAGTGAGTTTATCTGCAGAGTTGGCTTAGAGAAAGAGGTCATATCTGAGCAAAAAAGAGGTTCTCTGTTGGTGACAACTTAGGCATAATTATAAGTAAACTTAGCTTCTCCTCTGCAGGATTAATTTTATATGGGTAAATCCCAAGATTGAGGACATGGACTATTAAATTGATAGTTACCAATGCTTGCGAGAATATCAGGAATTCCCAGGTGAGAGCATACAGTACTAGTCCTTTTGTTTCTGGTAAATTTTACTCAATATAATGTCCTCAAGGTTCATCCACGTTGCATGCTTCATGACTTTATTTTGTTTTATTGCTACGTAATATCCCATATTTGATATACAACGATTTGCTTATTCACTCTTCAATTGATAGACTTTTGGGCTATTTCCATCTCTTGGCATTTGTAAATAATGCCACTATAAACATTGCTGTGAAGTATGTCTATTTGTGCCCTTGCCTTCAGTTCCTTCAAATATATACATAGTAGTGGGATCGGGGTATTATATGGCAATTTTATATTTAGCTTCCTGAGGAATGACTAAACTGCCTTCCAGGGTTGCATAATTCTACATTCCCACCGACAGTGAATAAGTGTGCCTCTATTTCTACAACCTCCCCAGCACTTGCAATTTTCTGTGTGTTTTTTATAATGGCCATTCTAGTAGGCAAGAGATGATATCTCATTGTGGTTTTTTGTACATTTCCCTAATAGCCAGTGAAGTTGAGAATCTTTTCATGTTTTTTTTTTAACATTTTTATTGTGAAATATAACATATACAAAAAAAATTTCAAACTACATTGTAACAAGTAGTTTTAGAACAGATTTCAGAGTTTGGTATGGGTTACAGTTCCACAATTTTAGGTTTATCCTTCTAGCTGTTCCCAGATATTGGACACTGAAATAAATATCAACATAATGATTCAGGAGTCATACCCATTTGTTAAATCCTATCTACTCTGTTATAACTCCTCCTTCTCCTTTGATCCTTGTCCCAATCTTTTGGGCTATTTTGGATATGCCCACTCTAAATCTTTCATGTCGGAAGGGCTGTCATTTATATGGGATGGGGGATGGAACTAGTTGATGTTCTTGGAGAGGCTGGCCCCTCTGCATTTCAGGACTTATATGGCCTAGGAACAGCACATCTGGAGGTTGTAGGTTTCTGGAAAGTAATCTTAGTGCATGAAACATTTGTAGAACCTCAGATAGAGCCCTAGGTGTTCTTTAAGGTTAAGAAGAATGGTTGTGGCTGGGGTTTGGGAAGCCCTCATGTGCTGGTTTGAAAGGATTATGTATTCTAGAAAAGCCATGTCTTAGTCCTGATACAATCTTATGGGGGCAACCATTTTTTTTTAAATCCCTATTCAGTGCTATAGTTTAAAATCTTGATTAGATTATTTCCACAGAAAAGTGACTCACCCAACTGTGGGAATTAACTTTGATTAGAGGGTGATCCACTTAGTCCAGGTGGGTCTAGATTAGTTTACTGGAATCCTTTAAATAAGGAAGCATTTTAGAAAGAGAGAGAGAAAGAGAGAGCGCCATGAGAACCAAGAGAACCCACGCAACCAGAGACCTCTGGAGATGAAGATGGAAAATGCTCCTGGGGGAGCTTCATGAAACAAAAAGCCTGGAGAGAAAGCTAGCAAATGTCACCATGTTCACCATGTGCCTTTCTAGTTGAAAGAGAAACCCTGAACGTCATCGACCTTCTTGAACCGAGGTACCCTTCCCTGGATGCCTTAAATTGGAGATTTCTATATAATTGCTTTAATTCGGACAATTTCAAGGCCTTAGAACTGTAAATGTGCAATTTAATAAATTTCCTTTTTAAAAAGTCATTACATTTCTGGTATATCACATTTCAGTAGCTAGCAAACTAGAACATCTTGTGTGCTAGTTTAATTCTATTATGTACCCCAGAAGAGCCATGCTTTAATCCTGATCCAGTCTAGTGGGAGCAGTCATTTCTTTTAAACCTGATTCAATATTGTAGGTTGGAAAATTTTCATTAGATTATCTCCATGGAGATGTGACATACCCAATTGTGGGTGTGATCTTTTGATTAGATCAAGATATGGCTCCACACATCCCAGATACATCTTGATTACTTTATTAGAGTGTTTTAAAGGGGAAACATTTTGGTGAAACTTCAGATATGACAGAGCTGACAGAAATTTTGTAGCAGAGCTGACACAGATGCCGACACTTGGAGAACAGAGACATGGGTATTTGGAGATGCTTGGAGCCCAGCAGATGTTGCCATGAGATGTTAAGGAAGCCAGAACCTGGGGAGAGCCAATGGAAGCCAAGAGATAAAAGCCAGCCCCACAGAAGCAAAGTGAGGCACACCCACAGGACCAGAGGCTGAAAGAAATAGAGCCCAGGAGCAAGGGAGCAGCTGATGCCAACCACATGACTTCCCAGTTGACAAACACATTCCAGACCCATTGGCCTTTCTTGAATTAATGTGTGTTTCCTTGGATGCCTTAGTTTGGGTATTTTTATAGGCTTAGAACTGTAAACTTGCAAACTTAACAAATTCTCTTTTTAAAAGCCATTCCATTTCTGGTATATTGCATTCTGGTAGCACTTAACAAAGATTTTGGAACAAGAAGTGGGGTGCTGCTGCAGTTTGCAAATACCACACATGTTCGAATAGCTTTTTAGATGGATGAGGGGAAGATTCTGGAATAGTTGTGAGGAGTTTGAAAAAGAAGGTCTAGAATGCTTTGAAGAGACTGTTGGTAAAAATGTAGACTCTCATGATATTTCTGATAAGGCTTTAGACAGAAATGATGTACGTGTTATTGCAAACTCTTGTTTTAAGGTGGCAGAAAATTTACAAAATTGACTACTGGGGAAAGTGTGGCCTGGTTTCTCCTTACAGCTTATAGTGAAATGTGACAGGAATGAGATAAGCTAAGAACTGAACTCTTGGGTACAAAGAAGCCAGAAATTGATGGTCTGGAAAATTGTGGGCTTCCTGAAAGGGAGACCCCAGAGAATAGTTCCCCACATGAGAATTTAACCAAAGATGGAACCAGTTAGCCATTTCAGAAAAGACAGGATTGGAGATGGAGTTATCCAGAAGGATTTGTGGGATGTCCTATTACCTGATGGTCATGATCCCTGTATACTACATAGAAAACCAACAAGAGTGTTGTGAGATTTGTATAAACAGAACTACTGCCAGGCTGAATCAAAAGTGACAGAAAAGGGACAAATTGAAGGCAAAATGGCTTCAGAGGCAGAACCATGGAAGTTAAAGTCTGGAGCCAGGAAATCTTGGGCCAGGATTGTGGCCCCATCCATGAATGTGGAGAGGGTGAGTTTGCCCCAGAAGCAGAGGGGAGGCCTTCCACTTCGTTGCCAAGGAAGAGTTATACCTAGAGTGGATTGCATAAAGCAGGGATTGGTGGGAGTCTGGCTGCAACCCCATTGTTCTGGAGGGGTTGATCATGCACCCTGGAGATGGCAGAGATCCTGGGTGCTACCTAGATGTATGGAGAGGGTATAGCTGAGAAAAAGGTGGTTCCCCCAATGAAGCCCAGTGTTGCAAATCAACACAGCATTTGGAAAGAGAGAAAAGCCACTGTGTAGCCCCTTGGAAAGGGTTGGGCCACCACTTTCTAAAGCCCCGAGGATAAATGACTCAGACTTTGAAATCAAATGGAGTTTGCCCTGCAGGTTTTCAGAATTGTTTCAGTCCAGTGGCCCCTGTTTACCTTTCAAAATTTCCCTATGGAAATGGAAACATATTCTATGACTGTCCCTGCTTTGTGTGCTTGCAGCAGATAACTTGTTTGGAGTTTTACAAGTCCAAAATCAGAGAAGAAATTTGCCTTTAGAACAAACCATGCCTGTAGCCGACTTTGATGAGATTTTATACTGGTTTTAAATTTGTATTGTATTTGTATTGTTACTGAAATGTTTCAAGGCTTTGCATTATTGTAATGGGGTGAATGTATTTTGTATATGGAAAAAAAAAAACATTTCATTTTTGGGGTCCAGAGGGTGGAATGTGTTGGTATTATTCTATTATGTATTCCAGAAAAGTTATGTTTTAAACCTTATCCAATCTTGTGGGAGCAGCCATTTCTTTGAATCCTGATCCAATATTGTAGGGTGGAATCTTTTGATTAGATTATTTCCAAGCAGATGTGATGCACCCGATCGTGGGTGTAATCTTTTGATTAGATGGAGATGTGACTCCACCCATTCCAGGTAGGTATTGATTAGTTTACTAGAGCCTTAAAAGGTGAATCATTTTGGTGAAACCTCAGAAATGACAGAACTGACAGAAACTTCATAGAAGAGCTGACACTTGGAGAACAGAAACATGGATATTTGGAGATATCTGGTGCCCAGAAGATTTTGCCATGAGATGTTAAGCAAGTCAGAATCTGGAAAGAGCCAAGAGAAGCCAAGAGATGAAAGCCAGACCTAGAGAAGCAAAGTGAAGGAACCCACAGGAACAGAGTGTGAAAGCAGTAAAGTCCAGGAGCAAAGGACCAGTAGATGTCAGCCACATGACTTCCCAGCGGACAGAAGAGCTTCAGACCTATTAGCATTCTATGAATTAAGGTGTATTTCCCTGAATGCTTCAGTTTGGACATTTTTATAGGCTTAGTACTGTACACCTGCAGCTTAATAAATTCTCTTTTTAAAAGCCTTCCCATTTCTGGTATAATGCATTCTGGCAGCATTTAACAAACTAATACACCTGGTAATTTGGTAATTAGCAATGTCTTGCTGATGCTAGCATGAGTGTAGACTACAGAATAGCCTCTTGATTCTATTTGAACTCTCTTAGCCTCTGATATGTTATTTTGTTCCAGTTCTTTTGCCTATTTTTGTCAGGAAAGTATTGCCAATCCCACAGTGCCAGGACCAGTCTCATTCCGGTGAGTTATTTCCCACATTGGAAGGGAGATTTCCATCCCTGGATGTCATGCCCCATGTAGGGGGGAGGGTAATGATTTTACTTGTGGAGTTGGGCATAGACAGAGAGAGGCCACATCTGACAACAAAAGAGGTTTTCTGGAAGTAACTCTTAGGCATGACTGCAAGTAGACTTAGCTCCTCTGCTACAGAAATAGGATTCACAAGAGAAAGCCTCAAAATCAAGGGCTTGGCCTATTGACGTGGTAGTCCCTAATGTTTGAGACATTGTTCTAGATTTAGCTAAAGTGACAAAATGTAATATACCAAAAACAGAATGGCTTTTAAAAAGGGGATTTATTAAGTTGCAAGTTGACAGTTCTGAGGCCATGAAAATGTCCAAATTATGGCACCAAGAAGAGGTTATCTTCACTTAAGAAAAGCTGATACTGTCTAGAACACCTCTGTCAGCTGGGAAGGCATATGGCTGTCATCTGCTGAGGTCTCTGGCTTCTGGGTATCTCCCTCATCTGGGAAAGCACATGGTGATGTCTGCTAGCTTTCTCTCCTCATTTCATAAGGCTTTCCTGGGGGTGTTTTCCTTCTGTGTCTCGGAAAATCTCTGGCTGTGTGGGCTCTGTTGGCATTAATGCTGTTTTCAAAATGGTTCCCTCTTAAAAGACTTCAGTAAGCATTAACATTCAATAGTAGTTTTCCCTTTATACCCTGATATTATAAACTCTTTGTACAAAATGCATGCCTTTGAAGTAGTTCATACAAAAACTTATTTATCTTATTTATATGTGTAGTGATAATCTGTTCATGGAAGATCTTATTTTTAGTGTTATTGGTGGGATATATGGCTCTATACAACCCTTTTCAATCATGTTCACCTTCAATATGGCAATATTACCTATAGACCCACTAATGAATCACCTTCACTTCCGTCCATCTCCTTACATTTAAGTTCAACCTCATTAGCGAACTGTTCACCCATCTCTAGCCTCTGGGTATCTCTAGGATCCTTATATTCTACATTATAAGCCTCTGAGTTTACCCTTACAAAGGTCATAATGGTGAAATTAGACAGTATCTATCCTTTTGTGTCTGGCTTCTTTCACTCAGCATTATGTCCTCAAGGATCATCCATGTTGTCATATGCTTCGGGACCTCATTTCAACTTACTGCCTCATAGTATTCCATCATATGTATATACCACATTTTGTTTATCCACTTGTCTGTTGATAGGCACTTGGAATTTTTCCATCTTTTGCAATTATGAATAATGCTGCTAGGAAAGTCGGTGCGCAAATGTCTGTTTGTGTTACTGATTTCAGGTCTTCTGGGTACATACCAAGGAGTGGTATTGCCAGGTCACCAGGCAACTCAAAATATTTAGTTTTCTAAGGAACCATCAAATGTCTTCCATAGTGGCTGTACCATTGTATATTCCCACCCATAGTGCATAATTGTTCCAATTTATTGACATTCTCTCCAGAATTTGTAGTTTCCTGTTTGTTTAATAGCTGCAATTCTTACCCATGTGAGGTGATATCTCATTGCAGTCTTGGTCTGCCGTTCTCTTATAGCTAATGAGAATGAGCATCTCTTCATGTGCTTTTTAGCCATATGTATTTTCTCTTTGGAAAAATGTCTATTTATATCTTTAGCCCATTTTATAATTGTGTTATTTGTCCTTTTGTTGTTGAGTTGCATGATTTCTTTATGTATACAGGTTATTAAATATTTAGCTGATATGTGATTTCCATATATATTCTCCCATTGAGTTGGCTGCCCTTCATTGTTTTGACAAAGTCTTTTGAGGATTTCTCATTCATCTATTTTTTTCTTTTGTTGCTTGTGCTTTGGTATAAAGTTCAGGAAGCTACTTCCTTGTGCTGGTTTGAAAGAATTTGTGTACCCTAGAACAGCCATGGCTTAATCCTAACCCAATCTTGTGGGAGCAGCCATTTCTCTTAAACTCTATTCAGCACTGTATATTGGAGATTGATTAGATTATCTCCACAGAGATGTGCCTCGCCCAATTGTGGGTATTAACTTTTGCATAGAGGCAAATGTGACTACACCTATTCCATGTGGGTCTTGGATCTGTAATTTTAGGTCTTTCATAAGAGTTGGGAAATTTTCAGTGATAATTTCTTCCATTAGTTTTTCTCCTCCTTTTCCCTTCTCTTCTCCTTCTGGGACACCCACAACACGTATATTTGTGCGGTTCATATTGTCCTTGAGTTCCCTGATACCCTGTTCAAATTTTTCCATTCTTTTCCCGATAGTTTGTTTCTTTTTGGAATTCAGATGTTCCATCCTCCAAATGACTAATTCTATCTTCTGTCTCTTTAAATCTATCATTGTAGGTATCCATTGTTTTTTCCATCTTTTCTACTTTATCCTTCACTTCCATAAGTTCTGTGATTTGTTTTTTCAGTTTTTCTATTTCTTCTTTTTGTTCAGCCCATGTCTTCTGCATGTCCTCCCTCAATTTATCGATTTCGTTTTTGAAGAGGTTTTCCATTTCTGTTCGTATATTCAGCATTAGTTGTCTCAGCTCTTGTATCTCATTTGAACTATTGGTTTGTTCCTTTGACTGGGCCATATTCTCAATCTTCTGAGCGTGGACAGTTATCTTCTGCTGCTGGCGTCTGGGCATTTAGTCAGATTTCCCTGGGTGTTGGACCCAACAGGTTGGAAGATTTTTCTGTGAAATCTCTGGGTTCTGTTTTTCTTATCCTGCCCAGTACGTGGTGCTAGTGGCACACGTTTGTCTCACGTGTTTGGAAGGGATCCCCCCGGTTTCTCCGCCGCCTGGGGATTTCCGATCCAATTCTCTCAGTTGGTCCAGGGGGCCGCGCGTGGTGGGGGCGCCAGCCGCCGCGGCTTGAGGGGACCCTGTGGCTCCTTTATTAATGCCCCTATTGGTGTTTGGTTGGACCCAGTCCCTGCCACTGTCGGAAATTCCCTCCTCTCCCTAGAGGGGTGCCGGTTGTCGGCCACCGCGGCCTGGGGAACTTGCCACCGGACCAGGAAGCCGCCTGTGGGGGAGGGGCACCGGTCGCCGGCTGCCGCGGCCTGGGGAACTCGCCACCGGACCAGGAAGCCGCCCGTGGGGGAGGGGCGCCAGTTGCTGGCCACCGCGGCTTGGGTAGCCCTCTGATCCGAGACTCGTAGCCGGTCCAGGAAGCCACCCGCAAAAGAGGGGCGCCAGCCGCTGCGGCTTGGGAAACTTGTCTCTCCGAGACTCTCAGCCGGCCCGGGAAGGAGGGAGGGAGGAGCTCCGGCCGCCAGCTGCCGTGGCTCGGGGAAGTGCGCGCCGCTCGGGGATCTCACCGCAGCAGAGTCTCGCAGTCAGTCTAGCCAGTCCAGACTGGGGTACGCTGTGTGTCCATTCCCTGCTGTGGCCCCGGGAGCTGTTCTGCACTGTTTCTGTTCACCTAGTAGTTGCTCTGGAGGAGGAACCAAGATGCGCGTACCTCACTAAGCCGCCATCTTGGCCCCTCCATGTGGGTCTTGATTAGTTTATTGGAATCGTTTAAAAGAGGAAACATTCTGGAGAAAGCTTGAGAATGACAAGAGAACTACAGAGTCCACCAGCCAGTGACCTTTGGAGATGAGGAAGAACGCCTCCAGGGAACTTCATGAAGCAAGAGGCCTGGAGAGGAAGCTAGTAGATGTTACCATGTTCGCCATGTGTCTTTCCAGTTGAGAGAGAAACCCTGAACTTCATTGGCCTTTCTTGAGTGAAGATAACCTCTTGTTGGTGCCTTAATTTGGATGTTTTATAGACTTGTTTTAATTGGGACATTTTCTTGGCCTTGGAATTGTAGGCTGGCAACTTATTAAATTCCCCCTTTTAAAAGCCATTCTAGTTCTCGTATATCACATTCCAGCAGCTAGCAAACTAGAACATTCCTATTACTAGGTCTTGATATTTTCCTATATTTTCTTCTAGATTTATGGTACTGACTCTCATATTTAGATCTTTGATCCACTTTGAGTTAATTTTTGTATAGGGTGTAAGTTAAGGGTCCACTTACATTCCTTTGGCTATTGATATTCAAGTCTCTTATGCCCATTTATTTAAAAGACCGTTCTATCCCAGTTCAGTAGATATGGGGACCTGGTAAAAGATCAATTGACCATAGATTTGGTGGTCTATCACCACACAATCGATTCAATTCCATTGGTCAATATTTCTATCTTTGTGCCAGTACCATGCTGTTTTCACCACTGTGGTTTTGTAATAATCTTTAAAATCAGGAAATGTTAATCTTCCCATTTTGTTCCTCTTTGTAAAGATGTTTTTAGCTATTTGAAGTCTCTTTCCCTTCCAAATGAATTTGATACCTAGCTTTTCCAAGTCTTCAAAGTAGGTTGTCAGAATTTTTATTTTTATTGCATTGAATCTGTAGATCAATTTGGGTAGAATTGACATGTTAACTACATTTAACCTTCTTATCTTTGAGCATGGAATGTCTTTCCACCCTATTTAAATCCTTGATTTCCTTTAGCAATGTTATGTAGTTTTTAATGTGCAGGTCCTTTACATCCCTGGTTAAGTTTATTTCTAGAGACTTGATTCTTTTAGTTGCGATTTTGAATGGAATTTTTTCCTTAATTGTCTCCTCAGTTAGGTCATTGGTTGTGTATAGAAACATTACTGATATTTGCACATTAATCTTGTATCCTGCAATTCTGCTGAATTTGTCTTTTAGCCCAAGAAGCTTTGCCATAGATTTCTCAGGATTTTCCAAGTATAGTATCATGTCATCTTCAAATAATGAAAGTCTTATTTCTTCCTTTCTCATTTGGATGCCTTCTA
The DNA here is from genome assembly GCF_023851605.1 of Tamandua tetradactyla. Taxonomy (NCBI): domain Eukaryota; kingdom Metazoa; phylum Chordata; class Mammalia; order Pilosa; family Myrmecophagidae; genus Tamandua; species Tamandua tetradactyla. Next base: position 118,539,197 of record NC_135353.1, read on the forward strand.
TTTCTTTGTCCTGCCTGATTTTCTAGCTAGAATGTCTAGTACAATGTTGAATAATAGTGGTGACAGGGGGGATTTCTTGTCTTATTCTCAATCATAAGGGGAAGGCTTTCAGTATCTTTCCATTGAGTACAATGCTGGCTATGTGCTTTTCATGTATGCCCATTATCATATTGAGGAAGTTTCCTTCGATTCCTGCTTCTTGAAGTGTCTCTCTCAGCAAACAATGGTGAATTTTCTCGAATCCTTTTTTCAGCATCAATTGAAACGATCATGTGATTTTTCCCTTTCGATTTGTTAATGTTGTATATTACATTGACTGATGTTTTCGTGTTGAACCACCCTTGCATTCTTGGTATAAACCCCACTTGGTCATGGTTTATAATTCTTTTAATGTATCTTTCAATTCAATTTGCTAGTATCTTGATGAGAATTTTTGCATCTATATTCATTAGTACGATTAGCCTGTAAGTTTTCCTTTCTTGTAGCATCTTTACTCAGTTTTGGTATCAGAGTGATGTTAGCTTCATAAAATGAGTTAAGTTGTATTCTTTTGTCCTCATTTTCTTTGAAGAGTTTGAACAGGATTGGTAGTTCTTTGATAAAATTTCCCTGTAAAGTCATCTGGCCCTGGGTCTTTTTTTGTAGGAAGATTTTTGATGACTGATTGAACCTATTCACTTTTGAGTTGTTTGCTGAGATCTTCTATTTCTTCTTAAGTCAGTGTGTGCTTTTAGAATTTTGTCCATTTCATCTATGTTGTCTAGTTTGTTGGCATATAATTGTTCATAGTATCCTCTTATGATTTTAAAAAAATTTATTCAGGGTCCATGGTAAGGACCCCACAGTCATTTCTGATTTTGGTGATTTGCATCTTCTCTTTTTTACTTTGTCAGCCTAGGGGTCCATCAGCTTTATCGATTTTCTCAAGAACCAAATATTGGTTTTATTGATTCTTTCTATTGAGTATTTGTTCTCCAATTCATTTATTTCAGCTTTAATCTTGTTACTTCTCTTCTATTTGCTTTGTGGTTAATTTGCTCTTCTTTGGTTCCTCCAGATAAGCCATCAAATCCTTCACTTTTGCTCTTCTTCTTTTTAAATATAGGCTTTTACAACAATTAATTTCCCATTCAGCACTGCCTTTGCAGCATCCCATAACTTCTATGTTATATTCTCATTTTCTTTAGTTTCATATTTACCAATTTTTCTTACAATTTCTTCTTTAACCCACTGATTATCTAAGAGTGTATTATTTAATCTCCATATATTTGTGAAAGTTCTGTTTCTTTGATGGTTATTGATTTCCAGCTTCATTTCATTGTGATTAGAGAAAGAGCTTTGAGTAATTACAACCTTTTTAAATTTATAAAGATCTGTTTTGTGCCCCAGCATATGATCTGTTCTGGAGAATGTTCCATGAGCACTAGAAAAGAATGTATATCTTGGTGTTTTGGGGTGTAACAATCTATATATGTCTGTTAGGTCTAATTAACTTATCAAATTATTTAAGTTCTCTATTTTCTTGTTGATCTTCTGTCTGGTTGTTCTATCTATAGAGGAAAGTGCTGTATTGAAGTCTCCCACTATTATTGTTGAAATGTCTATTCTCCACTCAGTTTTCCCAATGTTTGGCCCATATACTTTGGAGATCCTTCATTGGAAGCATACACATTAATAAATGATTTTTCTTGATGAATTATCCCTTTTATTAGTATGTAGTACATTAGTATGTAGCTTACATGGACCATCTTTTTCCATCCTTTCACTTTCAATCTATTTGTATCCTTGCACCTAAGATGAATCACTTATAAGCAGCATATAGATGGATCAAATTTCTTAATCTACTCTGCAATTCTGCAGCTTTTAATTGGTGAATTTATTCTGTTACCATTCAAAGTTATTACTGTAATGCATTTCTTGGAATTTTTTCCTTGATGTCCTCATCAAATTGCTCTATACTAGTGTATAGACACATTATTGATTTTTGTATGTGGACCTGGTATCCTGCCACTTTGCTGTACTCATTTATTAGTTCCGCTTGTTTGGGTGTAGATATATTTGGATTTTCTCCATATAGTGTCATGTCATCTGCAAACAGTGAAATTTTACTTCTTCCTTTCCAATTTGGACACTTTTTGTTTCTTTTCTTGTGTAATTGCTCTAATTAAAACATCCAGCACATTGTTGAATAACAATGGTGGCATTGGGCATCCTTGTCCTGTTGCTGATCTTAGAAGAAATGCTGTCAGTCTTTCCCCATTGAGTATGATGTTAGCTGTGGAATTTTTTTAACCTTTTTTTATTGTGTAGTATAACAAAGTAAAGAAACAAAAAAGCAATAGTTTTCAAAGCACTTTTCAACAAGTAGTTACAGTACAGATCCTGAAGTTTGTCATGGGCTACCAGACATTCCACTCAGATTTTTTCCTTTCAGCTGCTCCAGAATATAGGAGGCTAAAGAGCTTAAATACTTTTTTATCATCACAATTGACTTTTTTTTCTTCTTTTTTGTGAAAAATAACATATATATATAAAAAAGCAATAAATTTCAAAGCACAGCACCACAATAGTTGTAGAATATATTTCAGAGTTTGACATGGGTTACAATTTCACAATTTTAGGTTTTTATTTCTAGCTACTTTAAAATACTGGAGACTAAAAGAGATATCAGTTTAATGATTCAGCATTCATATTCATTTGTTAAATCCTATCTTCTCTGTATAACTCCACCATCACCTTTGATCTTTCCATCCCTCTCTTTAGGGGTGTTTGGACTATGGCAATTCTAAATGTTTGCTATTGGAAGCGTCTGTCACTAATATGGGGTAGGGAGATGGAACTATCTGATATTCTGCAGAGGCTGGGCTAGGTTTCAGGACTTATCTGGGCCAGGGACCCAACTGGAGGTTGTAGGTTTCTGGAAAGTTACTCTGGTGCATAGAACCCTTGTGGAATTTTATATATTGCCCTAGGTGTTGTTTAGGATTGGCTGGAATGGTCCTGGTTGGGGGTTGGCAGATTGTGCTTTGAAATTTATTGCTTTATTGTTTATATGTTATTTTTCACAAAAAAGAAAGAAAAAAGTCAATTGTGATAAAAAATATTTAAGCCTTCTAGCCTCCTATATCTGGAGCAGCTAGAAGGAAAAATCTGAGATGCTTGTATAGTAACCCATGACAAACTCTGGTATCTGTCCTATAACTACCTGTTGAAGAGTGCTTTGAAAACTATTGCTTTTTCTGTTTCTTTGCTTTGTATGCATGTTATACTGTACAATAAAAATATTAAAAAAAAACGGAAGACAGGATAGATCATTTAAACAATCCAAACACAAGGAGCCCAGAATAATAATGAAGCCCCTTAAACTTGTATAGTTTAATGTAATGCCTGGATACATCCCAGAGTTTATTAAGCAGGTAATCAAAAAGTATTGGCAAAGTCCCTTGAGGGATGGGAGAAAAAATAAGGAACTATTAAACTTTACTACTGGGGAAACCCTGGATACTGTTCCAAACATTAGGTACACCCAAATTAATAGGCCAAGCCCTTGATCTTGAGGTTTGCTCTTGTGAAGCTTATGTATGTAGTGGAGAAGCTTAGTCTATCTATAGGTATGCCTAAGAGTCACCTCTGGAGGACCTCTTTTCTTGCTCAGATGTGGTCTCACTCTCCTTAACCCCAATTCTGCAAGTGAAACCATTGCCCTCCCCACTACGTGGGACATGACATCCAGGGGTGAAAATCTCCCTGGGAGGTGATCCCAGGAATGAGCCTGGCCCTGGCACTGTGTAGTCAACAATGCCATTCTGACCAAAATTAGGAAGAGAAGTGTAACAAATAAGGTATCAGTGGCTGAAAAAGTTCAAATGGAGTCGAGAGGGTACTTTGGAAGTCACTCTTTTGCATGCTTCAGTTAGACATTGCTACCTATTATAACTTGCCAAATCCCAACCGAAACCATTCCTGCCAATCATAAAGAACACCTAGGGCATTATATAAGTTTCTACAAAGGTTCCATGCACTAGTGTAACTTTTCAGAAACCTACAACCTCCAGATGTGTTCCTGGACCAGATCAATTCTGAAATGCAGTGGGGCCAGCCTCTCCGGAACGTCAACTAGTTCCATCCCCCATCCCATATTATTGACAGCCCCTTCTGACATGAAAAATCTAGAACTGGCATAGCCCAAATACCCCTACAGAATGAGAGAAAGAGAAAAGGAAATGGTGGAGTTATACAGAGAAGGTGGGTTTAAAAAATGAATATGAAGACTGAATTATTATATTGATATTTCTTTTAGTCTCCAGTACCTTAGAGCAGCTCAAATTAAAAACCTAAAATTATGGAATTGTAACCCATAACAAACCCTGAAATCTGTTGTACAAATAATTGTTGCGATGTGCTTTTAAATTGTTTTAAAATATATGTTACTTTTCACAAAAAAGAAAAAGAAATGATTTGATGATAACTGCACAGCTATATGATGAAATTAAGAGCTATCAGGCAACTTAAATTTTTTTCTGCGAAGGTATTATGACAGTAGATACCCACAGTTCACAGATGTAGCTTCAGTATTTTTGGAAGCCCCACTGGCTCATTTTGGAAAGCCTATCCACTGGGCTTGTGTCTAAAGAATTCTTACCAATGTGAAGTACCTAGGACCTATTTAAATTAGAATGTATTTTTAAAAATAAACTATTCAGAAAAACAAGCATAATCATTAGGACTGATGTATGTGACAACATGGATGGATGAACCTTGAAGACATCATGTTGAGTGAAAGAGGACATATTGTACGATCTCACTGATGTGAAATAATCAGAATAAGCAAGCAAATGGGGGTTAGAATCTAGAAAATAGGTTTCCAGAGGGCAGGGTGGGGGTAGGAAATAGGGAGTTAAATCTTAATACGTACAGAGTTTTTATTTGGGATGATGGAAAGTTCTGGTAACGGATGGTGGTGATGGTAGCACTATATTGTAAATACAATTCACACCACTGAATTTGAAGGTGGTTAAAAGAGGAAATTTTAGATTGTACATTAAAAACAAAAGTCCATGAATCTATAATACAAACAGTGCACCCTAAATTATACCACATACTATTGTTAATAGTACACGTACTTTCATCAATTATAACAAATGTGCCATACCAATGCAAGGTGTTAACACTAGGGTGGTAATATGGGCATTCTGCATTTTATGTATGATTGTTCTCTAAACCCACGACTTTTCTAATAATAAATTATACATATAAAAGGAAGAAGGAAGAAGGAAAGAAAATCAAAAACCTAATTGCACACCTGAAGAAACTAGAACAAGAACAACAAAATGACTCCAAAGCCATAAGAACGAAATAAGTAACGTAGATTAGAGAAATAAATGAAATTAAGAATAAAAAATGAAGAGAAATAACAAAACCAAAATTTGGCTCCATTTTAAAGATCAATAATACTTACAAGCCCTTAGCTCGACTGACAAAAAAAAAGAAAGAAGACACAAATAAACAAAATGAGCATTGTGATAGGGGACATTACTACTGAACCTATAGAAATAAAAAGCATCATACGAGGATACTATCAACAACTGTACACCAACAAATTAGACAACCTAGACAAAATGGACAAATTTCTAGAAACACATGACAGTCAGCACTGACTGTAGAAGAAACAGAAGATCTCACCAGACAAATTACAAGCATAGAGACTGAATCAGTCATCAAAAATCTCCCAATAAAGAAAGCCCAATACCAGAGGCTTCACAGGTGAATTCTATCAATCATTCCAAGAAAAACTGAAGAGCATGGAACACTACCTAACTCATTCTATGAGACCAACATCACCCTAACAGCAAAGCCGCATACAAGAAAAGAAAGTTATAGAATAAGTTCTAAAAAATCCTCAACAGAACAGTTTAAATAAAATCTAACAGCAAGTCAAAAGAATTATACCCCATAATTAAAGGGGTTTTAGCCTGGGTATGTAGGGGTAGTTCAATATAAGAAAATTAATGAGTGTAATACACCACATCCACAAATTGAAAGGGAAAAAACACATGCTCATCTAGATTTATGCAGAAAAGTCATCTGACAAAATCCAGCATCCCTTCTTGATAAAAACAATTTGAAAAATAGGAACAGAAATAATCTTCCTCAACACTATAGAGGACATATGAAAAAACCCACAGCGAACAATGTACTCAATGGTGAAAGACTGAAAACTTTCTCTCCCAGTTCTGGGAAGAGACAAGAATTCCCACTGTCACCACTGTTATTTGACATTCTGCTAAAAGTTCTAGCTAGAACAGAGTTAGGCAAGAAAAAGAAATAAAGGTCACCCAAACTGCAAAGGAAGAAGTGAATCTTTCCCTATTTGCAGATGACATGATCCTATATAATTAAAGCCTGGAAAAATCTACAACAATGCTACTAGAGCTTATAAATGAGCTTGGCAAGTGGCAAGATCAACAAGCAATAATCAGTAGTTCTCCTTTACACTAGTGATGAGCAATCTGTGGAGGAAGTCAAGAAAAAAATCATATTTACAAGAGCAACTAAAAGAATCAAATATGTAGGCATAAATTAAACCAAGGATGTAAAGGACATGAACACAGAAACCTAAAAAACATGGCTAAAAGAAATCAAAGAAGACCTAAATAAATGGAAGGGCATTCCATGCACATGGATTGAAAGACTAAATATCATGAAGATGTCAATTCTACTCAAATTGATTTACAGAGTCAACACAATTCCAATCAAAATTCCAATGGCTTACTTTGAAGAAATGGAAAAGTCAATTATTAAATTTATTTGGATGGTTAAGGGGCCTTGAATGGCCAAAAACAATTTGAAAAAGAATGAAGTTGAAGGACTCCTGATTTAAAAGCATATTACAAAGCTACAGGGATCTAAACCTGCATGGTACTTGCATAAAGACAGGTATATTCACCAATGGAATAGAATTGAAGTTCATAAATAGACTCTCACATCTATGGCCAATTGATAATTGGCAACACTGCCAAACCACTCAACAGGGACAAAATGGACTCTTCAACAAATGGTGTTGAGAGAAGGAGATATTCATATGCAGAAGAATGAAAGAGGACCCTGTCTCACACATTATACAAAAACTAATATAAAATGGATCAAAGACATAAATATAACAACCATAAAACCCCTAGAAGTAAAATTAGGGAAGTATCTTTAAGATACTGTGGTAGGCAATGGTTTCTTAGTCTATACATCCAAAGCACAAGGAAGAAAAGAAAAAAACAGATAAATGTACGCTCTACAAAATTAAAAACTTTCTCTTCTCACCTGCCATGCCAGAGGCCCGGGTTTGATTCCCAGTGCCCGCCCATGCAAAGAAAAAAAAAAAAGAAAAAAAACTTCTGTGTTTCAAAAGACTTCGTCAAGAAAGTGAAAAGAAAATATTTCAAACCCCATATGCTGGTTTGAATCTGTTATGCACCCTAGAAAAGACTATGTTCTTTAAATCCATTCTTGTGGGGGCAAACCTGTTGTGGGTGGGACCTTTTGATTGGTTGTTTGCATGGAGACGTGATCCACCCAGTTTAAGATGAGTCTTAATCCTTTCCTGGAGTCCTTTAAGAGTGTTCTTGGAGAGAGAGAGTTTAGCTCGAAATGCCCCAGAAGAAACCAGCAAGGACCCACAGGAGCCCTGAGACATTTTGGAGAGAAGGAACAGCAGACGTCACCATGTGGCTTCTCCTGTGACAGAGGAACTCCAGATGCCCTTGGCCTTTCTTCAGTGAGATATCCTCTTTTTGATGCCTTAATTTGGACATTTCCATGGCCTTAGAATTGTAACTTGTAACTTAGTAAGTCCCCATTGTTAAAAGCCAAACCCTTTCTGGTATATTGCATTCTGGCAGCTTTAGCAAACTGAAACACCCTAAATCCAATAAGGCTTTAAAATTCTGAATATATGAAGAAATCCTCCTTTTCAGCAATAAAAAGAAAAATAATCTAATTAATAAGTGGGAAAAAGACTTGAATATTTATTTTTCCAAAGAGGAAATGGCTAAAAAAGCACATTAAAAGATGCTCAACATCACTAGTTATTATCGAATGTAAATCAAAACCACATTAACCTATACTTTCACACCTACTAGAATGGCTGCTTTTGAAAAAATAGAAATCTACAAGTGTTGGAGAGGATGTGGAGAAATAGGGACACTCATTCATTGCTGGTGGGAATGTAAAATGGTGCAGCTGTTGTGGAAGACAGTGTGGGAGTTCCTCAGGAAGCTAAGTTTAGAAATGCCATATGATCCAGCGATCCTGCTACTATGTATACACCCAGATGAAATGAAAGCAGGAATTCAAACAGAATTTGCCCACTGATGCCCACAGAGGCATTATTCACAATTGGCAAAAGATAGAAGTAACCCAGTTGTTCATCACCAATGAGTGGATAAATAAAATGTGTAATATTATGCAGCTGTAAGAAGGAATGAAGTCTTGAGTCAATGTGACCAGTGGATGAACCTTGAGGACACTATGTTGAGTGAAGTAAGCCAGACACAAAAGGACAAATATTGTATGATTTCACTGATATGAACTAATTATAACAAATAAACTGGTAGAGTTAGAATCAAGAATATAGGTTACCAGGGGATAGAATTGGGGTAGACTATAGGGAGTTGATGTTTAATTTATCAAGAATTTCTATTTAGATTGATTGTAAATGCTTTGAAGTATTCATCAGTGATGGTAGCACATTATTATGAATGCAATTAACAATGCTGAATTATGTTTGTGAATGTGGTTGAAAGGTGAAGTTTGGGGTCGTGCATGTTACTAAAATGAATATTAGAAGATAAAACATGGAACTGTATAACACAGTGAACCCTACTGTGGACGATGGACTAGAGTTAGTAGTACAAGTATATGAATGTTCTTTCATGAATTATAACAAATTTGTGACACTATTACAAGGTGCTGATAATAGGTAGGTATATGGGGAAAAATATACCTAATGTAATCTATGGATGACAGTTAACAGTAATATTTTAATATGCTTTCATCAGTTGTAACAAAGGTACCACATTAATGCAAAGAGTCAATAATAAGGGTATATGGGAACACTGTATTTTTTACATGACTTTTCTGTAAACTTACTTCTTTAATTAAATAAAATAACAATATTTTAAAAAAATTATGCTAAGTGAAGAAACCAGACAGAAATATACATTTTGTAGGATTCCATTTACATAGAATGTAAATATAAATAATTCTATAGAGACATAGTTAGAGTAGTGGTTATGTAGAGATGTGGAAAGATAGAGTGTTGAGACATGACTGCTAAGGGATACGGGGTTTTTCTTTTTGGAGTAATAAAAGTGTTCTAAAATTGATTGTGTTGATGAATGTCCAACTATGTGATTATACTGAAAGCCATAGATTGTACCCATTGGATGGATTGTATGGTATATGAATATATCTCAATAAACTGTTTTAAAAACCAGTAGTGTTTCCATACAATAGTGATGAGCAAGCTGAGGAGGAAATCAAGAACAAAATTCCATTTGCAATAGCAGCTAAAAATGAAATATTAAGCAATAAAGTTAACCAAAGATGTTACAAACTTGTACATAGAAAACTATAAAACACTGCCAAAATAAATCGAAGAAGATCTCAATAAATGGGAGGACATTTCATGTTAATGGATTGGAAGACTAAATACGATTAAAATGTCAATTCTAACCAGACAGATTCAATGCAATCCCAATCAAAATTCCAACAGCCTACTTTGGAGTAATATAAAAATCAACTATCAAATTTATTTGGATGAATAAGAGGCTTTGAATAGGCAGAAACATCTTGAACAAGAAGAACAAAGCTAGGGATTCACACTTCCTGACTTTAAAGCATGTTACAAAGCTACAGTGGTCAAAACGGCATAGCACTAGCATAATGATAAATATATTGACCAATGGAATTGAATTGAGAGTTCAGAAACAGACCTTCACATCTAGGGACGATTGATATTTGACAAGGCTGTCAAGTCCACTCAATTTGGAAAGAATGGTACTGGGAAAATAGGATATTCGGATATAAAAAATGAAAGAAGACCCCTACCTCATGCCTTATATAAAAATTATTGAAGATTTTAATGTAAGAGCCAGAGCTATAAAATTCTTGGATGAAAATGTAGGGACACATCTTTGGGATCTTGTGTCAGGCAATGGTTTCTTAGACTTTACACCCAAATCATAAGCAATGGAAGAAAAATAGATAAATGAGACCTCCTCAAAATTAAAAAAAAACTTTGCACTTTGAAAGGTTTTGTCAAGAAAGTGAAAAAAGAACCTACTCAATGTGAGAAAATATTTGGAAACCACATATCCAGTAAGGGTTTAATATCCAGAATATATAAAGAATTCCAACAACTCAGCAATAAAACACAAACAACTCAAATTAAAAGTGGACAAAAGACTTGAATAGACATTTTTCCAAAGAACGTATACCAATGCCTAAAAAGCACATGAAAAAATGTTCAACATTGCTAGCTATTAGCGAACTGCGAATCAAAACCCCAATGAGAATTCTCACACTTACTAGAATGGTTATGATTATAATAACAACAATTTACAAGTGTTGGGAGAGGATGTGGAGACATAGGGGCATTCATTCATTGCTGGTGAGATTGCAAAATGGTGCAGCCACTGTGGAAGACAGTTTGGCAGTTCCTCAAGAAGCTAAGTGCAAAATTTCCATAAGACCTGGCAATCCTGCTACTAGGTATATACCCAGAAGAACTGAACACAGACTCGAACAGATATTTGCACACCAATGTCCAGAACAGCATTATTTACAATTGCCCTAAAATGGAAGCGTCCCAATTGTCCATCAAACAATGAATGGATAAACAAAATGTGGTATATACATATTATGGAATATTATTCAGCTATTAAAAGGAATGAAGTTCCGGTGTGTAGGACAACATGGATAAACCTTAAGGCCGTTATGCTGAGTGAAATAATCTGGCACAAGAGGGCAAATATTGTATGATCTGACTAATAGGAAGTTTAATTATAATAATCACATTCATGGAGATAGGCTATAGGATATAGGTTATTAGGGGATAGATGGTGGTAAAGAATGGGGAACTGATGCTTAATTTGCACAGATTTTCTATTTAGGATGAATGTAAAGGCTTGGAAATGGATGGTGGTGATGGTAGCGCATCGTGAGTATAATCAACATTGCTGAACTATATATGTCAGTCACCATGACTCCTAGCAAAAGTCACTTAGAAAGCAGATGTGTGGTAAGGGCTGGCCCAGGGGAACAACAAGATCAGTGAAGCACAGTGGCTTTGTCCTAAGAACCCTGCTTATTGCAAACCAATGTGGGTAGCATGTCACCCTTTCTGTGAAAAGATGGCGGTTCCTCAACAGGACATGTGTTTTTAGTCTTTTCTCTGGGAGGGCAATACATTTGTGGGAGTCCATTCTCCCTCTACATCCTGTGCTCTTCCTGGTCAGCAGCAGGGACATACATGCCAGGATGCCTGGGAAGAATTAGACAGATTCTTTCATGGAGGTGTGGCCATTGGCTCAGCCTCATCATCGCAGCTCTGCTTACTGAGCTGGGGGATTCCCCACTCCTCTCACCTCTGAGGTTCCTCAAGACCGACATAACTTCAGAAGAAAAGAATGGAAACTGTTGGATGTGCTAATGTGAGAGGTGGGGCTAAACAGGAAGATGTGGTAAGAGAAAGGGCTATGGCAGGTACAAAGCATAATAGCACACATTGTTTGTTAACTAGGAGTCAATCACTTTAGTGAGTACTGACTTCTTTTTTTAAAAAGCAGTTTATATTCACATTCCATCAAAACTGTACAATTGATGGATTTTAATAGATTCACAGAGTTGTGCATTCATCACTACAATCAATTTTAGAACATTTTCTTTACTCCAAAAATAAAAACCCCATACCCTTAAGCAGTAACCATTCAATGTCTCTATACTTCCCAAGCCTATATAACCACTAATCTATTTCTGTCTCTATTATTTATACTTACATTTTATATAAATGAAATCATACAATATGTAGTACTTTTTGTCTGATTTCTTACACTCAGCATAACGTTTTAAAAAATTATTATTTTTAATCACAGAATTTGTAGGTTTGCGGAAATGTCATGTAAAAAATACAATGTTCCCATATTCCCCCTATTATTGACACTGCATTAGTGTGGTACCTTTGTAACAACTGATGAAAGAATACTGAAATAGTACTATTAACTATAGTCCAAAGTTTGTGTTAGGTGTATTTTCTCATATGACATCCTATTATTAACACCTTGTATTAGTATTGTACATCTGTTATAATTCATGAAAGAATATTCTTGTACCATTAACTCTATGTTTTCGGCTAGGAGGAAACAGGTGTTCCCCATTTCAGAAGACGGGAAGGGGTCTAAGAACTGTGGTTAAGTGGCAGCCATGTGTATAGATGGGGGTTACCATAGGAACTTGATTGCCATGAGGTGCTGATGTGCAAACATACTTCTGAGAAGGAATGAGTATCTGGAGACCAGGGGTTTCTTTCTGACTGTGGGACCCTGAGCAAATTACCGATCTCTCTGAGGTCTCAAATAAATTAAAGGCAATAAAACTTGTCCTCGTCGATTCTGCAGATTTGCAACCCTCCTGGAGATTTCACGTGTAAAAAACTATTCTAAACCACTTATTATGGTAGCAGTGTTTTCTTTGTGCAAATTTCCCCTTTTCAAGGGCTACCTGCTCTGCACAGCTCCTGTCATAAAATTCCACATTTGCAGTTGGGCATCTCAGATTGACCCTTATCCTGTGGCATGTGCTCTTCCTAATTTTAATCATGCAAGGCTCCCGTTGCCTACAAAATTAATTTTAACCCCTTGGAATGAAATTGAAGCCCTCCAAATCTGATCCTAGCCTTAGTCTGTCTTTAGTCCCTTATGCAAAGTTTCACTCCAACAAAACCAATCTACTCATTGTCCCCTCAACATACTATGTGCAGTTCCACCTTTACTTCCAAGGTTTTCTTTAGCCTGAGGTCTGCACTTCTCCTCTCCCCTCCCCACCTCATCTCCATTTCTGCTTTGTGTTAGTTTTCATTCTAGGAAGGCCAGATTCAAGTTCTACTCCTCCAGGAAGCCCACTCTGACTTCCTCATGTCACAGTGATTGCTTCTATTTTTGAACTCCCCTCCCATAGCAGACCTGGCTGTCTTATCCATTTGGTAAATGAGTAAAATGAGATATAATAGTTTTGGATATTGTTACCTATGCTGTCACATTTATATTCTGCTTCTTCTACTGGATAACAACACACTTCTTTATATCAGAGACTGTTTTACCACCTGTTTTACCCTCACTTCTTAGGATGATGCAGCATAAGTTACAGTGCTCAAAAAAGGTTGGTTGAGTATAATAATGAAAAAGTTGTACTATGAAAACTATTTTCTCCCTAATTACTTTTCTTGGATTTTGATGAGTGGAAATTAAATTAATGATTCTATCAACTAGCTTTTGCTGCCTAACAAATCACCCCTAAATTTAGTGACATTAAACAACAATAACTTATTTTCCTCAAAATTCTACAGGGCAACTATTTCAGCTGGGCTCAGGTGGACATTTTTTCTGCTGTTCTCAGCTAGGCCCACTTATGCATCTGTGTTCAGCATCTTCAGCCAAGTGAGGCTGGATGGTCTAGGACGGCCTCACCCACATGTCTGGCAATTGGCTAACAGTGAAATGGTGCTCTATGCTCTTGAAAATGGGTTTTACTCTTTCAAAAAAGGCATAGTTTCCTGGCTCATGTACCCCTCCCACCCGCCACCCCCCAAAAAGGCATAACTATCATTGCCTTATCGCTCTAACTAATTTGAACATTTCATTGCCATTGTTTTAGACCTGTAAGTTGTGATCTCCTTATCCAGAAACATGCTATAACTTTGCCAGTACTAGGCCAGCCTATGCCTCTTTCCCTATTATTATGTTTCTAATTCTCTTGTTTTCAATCAGTAAACATAGATATAATGTGATGCAAAAGTGATTGGATAGATTACAAAATTGCACCTCTAGTGAAACGAGGGGTTAGTGCCTGGTAATTGGGAAACAGACCTGGGATATGGTTGGGGCCAAGTATGACCATTGATGGCTTCCTCCCCATTCGAGACATCAGCCCAATCCCTGCCAATCCCTGGCTTTGCTAGCGTGCCTCTTCATTTATTCAAGTCCTCTTTAAAAGCGTTGACTAAAAAAATGTATTGTTTTCTACTACCAAGTCCTAATCACTTATTTTGATAACTTGGTGTAGTATTTGTTTTGTGGTGAATATCATCATTCCCCCCCATTATATTTTCTACGTGACTGTGGTTGGTATATATGAAAGCTATGGATACTTTTATACTTCGTTCTACCATTAAAAGGAATTTATTTTTACATTGTTTCTCAAGTAGTGAATTTTTGGCTGTGGGGTGCCACTTCTCGGCGGGGTAAACAGGATAACCTGAGAGATGATAAAGCAGCAAGTGTCCTGGATTCTGAGTCGGAGATTTTTAGAAACGGACGTGAAAAGGGTTTTCCATAAACATGTTTTCCAAACCCCCACCCAGTCTATCAGTGTGAAAGACAGAAAAGGGTGGAGAGCATTGAAGGTGGAGAGTCTTTGGATTTAATAAAACTTCATTTCCGGTGTTTCTCCAGTTGTTAGGGGTATGTAAGTCAAAGTGAACATGGCCTAAAGAAATAGGTGAGGAGGTTACTGATGAGGACACTGAGGAACGGAGTTTTGGTAAGGTAAGGAGGGGTTTAAGAAAACTGTTTCATTCGGGGCTGTGCCAAGACTCAGAACCTGCACCCGCTGATGAGATAAAGCCACATGATGTGAGTCAGCAAATATTAGATATTGTTTTGCCAAGCATACCGTCGATCACTGTGACAAAACCAAGCCTTCATAGAAGTGAATTTACGCTATACGTTACGGGGAATGATGATAATGGCTTGGCCTTTCCGTGTGTAAAACAATCTCGTGTTGGTTTCGTACAACCTGGTTGGGAGGGTGAGGAGAAACGTTCAGCTGCTCCACAGCCACATTCACCTCAAAGAGACACGTGGAAACAATCTTGGCCACAGTCACCAAGTGGTGACTATAACTCCACGGAAAGGAGATTCCTTGCCCCAGAGATCCTGGGCGCCTGCGCAGTCAGCCCGAGGCGTCGGGCGCGGTGGAGCCGGAGACCCCCGCCCCGCCCCCTCCCTCCAACACGAACACGCCGGTGCACGGGAACGCGCACGCGCACGTGATTGCGCCTCAGCTCGCTCCATCCCGCCGGGGGCGAGCAAGAGAGGGCGCCGGACCAGGGCCAGAGAGGCGAGTGGGCTCCGTGGAGGGTTGCGGACTCCCGGGCGGTGGCGGTGGTGGTGGCGGCGGCGGCGCCGCTTCCACCCAGGCGTCTGGGCTCTAGGGATCCGCATTTCGCTCCTCTGGCCCCCGCACGGCGCTGGACCGACCGGCTGGCCTCCCAAGAACGGACTGACTGACGTACCTCGCGCTCTCCCGCCCCCGCCTCGCGCTCTCCCGCCCCCGCCTCGCGCTCTCCCGCCCCCGCCTCATCTTTCCCTCGGTTCGGCTGGGCTCGCGCGCCAGGCGCCAGTCTCTCCCCGCCCCACGCCTCGGCCCTTTCCCTACCCCAGCGCCTCGGCCGGCGGCGGCGGCGACCCGAGCAGCAGCAGCGGCGGGAGGAGTCGGCCTTGAGGATGAAGTGCAAGCCGAACCAGACGCGGACCTACGACCCGGAGGGGTTCAAGAAGCGGGCGGCGTGCCTGTGCTTCCGGAGCGAGCAGGAGGACGAGGTTCTGTTAGTGAGTAGCAGTCGGTACCCGGACCGCTGGATCGTGCCGGGCGGGGGCATGGAGCCCGAGGAGGAGCCGGACGGTGCGGCGGTCCGAGAGGTGTACGAAGAGGCGGGAGTCAGGGGGAAGTTAGGCCGGCTCCTGGGCATATTCGAACAGAACCAAGATCGCAAGCACAGAACGTATGTGTATGTACTGACGGTGACTGAGATCCTGGAGGATTGGGAAGATTCGATTAGCATTGGGAGGAAGCGAGAGTGGTTCAAAATCGAAGATGCGATCAAGGTTCTCCAGTGCCACAAGCCCGTGCATGCCGAGTATCTGGAAAAACTAAAGCTGGGCGGTTCCCCAGCCAATGGAAACTCCATGGCCCCGTCCCTGCCAGATAGCGATCCCTAGTATGTACCGATCCTGCACAGACTAATGATTCCCCCCCCACCTTAAAAGGTGCTCCAGGAACGATTCCTGGAGCACCTTTAACACCATGTGCAGGGTAGAGGGAAGCTTCTTTTGTTTCCTTGGCAAATCTCTGAATCACGCTTGCAAAGTGTCTCGATTGCCAGGCAGTGCTTTCAGACAATTTGCGCGTTTTTCAGATGCTTTGAAAATACCTTCTTGGTAGCGTTATAAAATATTTCAGTAAGCCAAAGACGACACATGGGGTTTTTAAAAAAGATGCCTTAACTGCCCACCCTGCGCTTGGGGGACGGTGGGGTGGTATGCACGCATGTTGTGTTTCTTTTACATTTCACATCTTAATATGTGAGTGTGTGTGTGTGTGTGCGCGCACGTGCATTTTTGATACCATTTTTGTGGTTTGTTTTGTAGTGGAGGCTTTTAAAATCCAGTCGGCTTGATTGTGTTCACATCTTTTATCCCCCTACCCCCTTAACTTGTTTTCTCATTCATGTCATTAGTTCTTGACAGCAGGTTCTTTCTGTTTTCAATTTAAAAAAAAAAATCCTTAGAGACATTTTATGTCTGGTGCTCTTTCTGCATGGGACAGTTTTGTCCTGAGAAATGTTATCCAATTTGTGCTTTTCAAAAATTTATTTGTTTATTCATATATAGATAATTTGATTTTCCAAAAATTTCCAATTAATGATTTATTCACTGTTTACTTGTAATGACCATTTCTCCTATAGCTCGAGTGTGGTTTAACAAATTATTACGTTATAAGTAGATATTTTTCATGGAGCTATTGTTTGCCAAACACATCTAGACATATACATCTTATCATGAAAACTACTCATGAAATATGCTATAGCATGCTCAAGTTCATCTGTTGCTCCTTTTACAATACCCTAGAAGAACTATGGTTATCTCAGTATAAACTAGTTTCTGGAAGAAGGCTGTTTCACATATTTGAATTTAATGACATACAGTTGAATTTCTCTGGCTACCAGTAGTCACAGGAATGCAATCTTATATGGTGATTACATTACTATTGAATAAGGTTGCTGTCTTAATTTTCAGCTGTTGAAGACATCTTAAACTCTCAGGACACCTGAACTATACTTTTTAAAGATTGTGGATAAGTGTTTCATCTCACGAAAAACTTATTTGGGTGCCAAATTAAGAACTGTTACATTTTCCTTGAAACTTGCTTAAAATCAGGAGCCCCATTTAAAAATACATAGGTCCCTCTTCTGGAGCTCTCTGTTCTCCCAGCCATGTCAGAAATTAGAGGGAGAGCCAACTTTGTGAAAGGGTATTAGAGAGGAAAGATCATTCCATATATAATCCTTAAGCATTTTGAAAACATTCTACTAATAAATAATGAGTACAAAGTGGAAAATAATGATTATTTAAACATTTTGTTACCTCTCAAAGTGATCTTTTTTTAAAGTTACTGCTAAACATGTAATGTTGCACTTTAAAAAAATTTTAATGTTTTATTGATATGCAATACACAAGTCCTTATCATAGAACAATGAATTTTTACATAGTGAGCACACATAATCAGTGTCCAGTTCAAGAAATAGAACATTACTTTTAACTCAAAAGCCTACCTCATGGGCAGGCCACCGCGGCTCAGCAGTCAGCAGGTTGAGTTCTTGCCTGCCATGCCGGAGACCAGGGTTGGATTCCCAGTGCCTGCCCATGCAAAAAAAAAAAAAAAAAAGCCTAACTCATGCAACTTCCCATTCACTACCTTGTCCTCCTGTTTTCTAATCCCACTGAAAAGTTTTGTTTGTTTTTGAACTGTATATATTATTTTTGATACCGCTTATATGTGTTTCTTTTACGCATCATAGCATTCAAATATGTTTCTGTTTGATTTGTGCTGAGTCTACAAATTGAAAATATTTTATGATTACTGCTAAAACATGGGGCTATTGCACTTTTAAAGGAAGTTTTGTGCCACTGTTTTGAATATGAATCTTTTTACACATTTACATCCAGTTAAACAAAGTATAAATTTCAGCAGTTCACAAATTTGTTTCTGTGTTAAATCTGTCAAAGAAAAGAGTAAACTAGAAAATGAGTGACTTTTTAAAGCCAATGTCAGTTTCATTATCTGAATTATGTAGTCTAATCAAATATGGTTATTGAGTATTTTTCTTTTTCTCTAACACCAATATTGTTTGAATTTTTGAAGCATATATTTTTAATTCTGAACTAATTTACTTTTTCTGTTCAGTCTCAAGACTAAAATATTTTTCCCAAGAACCTACTTATTCAAAAAGATTCTTAAATTCTACATTAACACAGCAGATATATTGGATCCTTATTTTATAGATGTTTTTCTAAATAAATTTTCCTGAAATGCTGTCAGAAGTATTTTGGAGGCTTAACTTAATATTTTTATTTGTAACAGGGCATCATCTTGTTTGCTTCCTTAATTATGTATTTAATAAAGGCAAAAATACACAATATTCTTATTAACCAATTCTTAAGAATTGTTTGCCTGAATATTTATATTTATATTTCCCCCAGAAACATTTAGGGTGAGTAGTTCTGTTTATAAGGCTTGATAGTCAAGTTCATGTAAGTAGTTCTTGTGAAATATTCTCTGGAATCTAGTCAAAATAATTAAAGGATCCAAGGAGATTTTTTTTTCCAAAGACTTAGGTCAAGAGTTTCAGGCTAAAACACTTGACCAGAGGGAGTATATAGAAAATTTCTACCACCTCAGTTCTCCAAAGATTGAGGTACAGTTGAGATTTTCACCTTCTAAGAGCATGTTTGGTGATGGCACTAAAAATGTACAGCTAAATTTTTTTGCTCTCTCCATGACAAAAATACACAATATTCTCCACAGATAATTGAGGTTTGCTGACATGAGAAAGTAATTTTCTGCATGTTTTATAAACAGCTGTTATTTTCAGCTGGTCAAGTGCTTTATTACAGTTAATGGATAGAGAAGAAACATTAGAAAAAAGTTAATAAAATACACTGAATACATGAATACATCATTGTTACTGTTTTTGTAACTAAATTTTTTTCAAGAAATCGTATGTATGGATATAGATAGGTACAGATATATAAAATCTGTTGAACACACTGAAAAGAAGCAAACTGAAAGGAGAAAATTGTTATAAAATAACTCATTTCTTTATTGCTTTGCATAGATTCCTTTGAGACAGTTGATAGAAAAGTTTTTGTCTTGCTTGGCTTTCATTTAAAAAGGTTAGTTAATGCCAATTTGTTTATGTTTAGAAATATACAGGCAGGAGCAGTCATCTTGAAACTGATACTAACATTGGAGGCTCCTTCCAGGTAACATGGGGTCTTTACTCAGTGGTAAGGACTTGGAAGCTGGAGTGGTTTCCAGTCTTCAGAGAGAGTACCTCAGAATCATTTGTTTATCTGGGAAAAGGCAGGTGAAAGGCCTTCCTCACTAAACTGGGCAAAGCTTTCATCTCCAGATTTCCATTGTAAGGGAGTTACCAGTCTCTACCATAAAGAGTTTTATCAATGTTTTCTTGTTTTGTTGCCTCCTGATAAACTACTGTACTGTATTTACCAGATTTTAAACACTTATGGGCAAACAGCACTATAAGACTTGAAGTAACTATGGTGACTGACATTATAAGAGGTAGCTGGATGTGCTAGAAACTGTATTGGAGCTTTGAGATCATACAGACCTAAGGTTGAAAATCAGTTCCTAATTATTGCCTAGTTATTAAACTATTTGATTTTTTAAAAATCTTTCATTGGAAAATAGCAAAAACAGATACTTGATGAACATCTCACTATGAAAAGCCTTTCCTGCCCACCTGGGTTAAGAAGCCATCTTTGGCGTCATGATTCTCACAATTTATTTTAATTATCTATTTGCATGGTTGTGTGGCCACAAGAATGTAAGTTCTTTGTTGGGTGGGAACCAGCCTGGATTATTTCTGTAAGCCTAGAATCCAGAACCTGGAATTTAGGATTTTTTTGTGGCTTAAATGTCTGCCCACTCGCCATTTGCAAAACTTCTAATACAAGAATTTTTCTGGTGTTTTTGTTTCAAAATATTTATTAGCCAGTTACTCCCTTAGCTATTGATCTAGACTTGCATCTGCATTAGATATTTCTGTGAAGGCTCTCCAAATGCAGTGTTTGATGCACATAGTAGGCCCTCAGTAAATTTGTTGATTGGAATAATTGTGAAGTTAGTGTAAGCCTGCTAATTATATGTTGATTTGTTTTTTCCAGATGAACAGCAAAGATATTCAGGATTGCTTTGAAAGAACTATTGATGTGAACTCACTGTTCAATGGAATTGTCAAGTACAGGTGAGCATTTCCATGTTCCCAAGGAGACAGCTCACCTGATTTTCCTCCTACATCTTGAGACACTCTTTCCCTGACTCCTTTTGCCCTAGTTGTTGTACTATTGTATGTGAAAAGATAATTATTTCAGCACCTGTAGCCTTTGTTGTATTTTAATGATGTATCTGCCTTCTCCATTAGCCTATGATATCCTTGCGAGTAAGGACCTTGTTTCTTAACTCTGCAAGTCTCCTGCACCTGTGACACTACTTGAAATATGGTTGGCATCACTGAAGGTTCTTTTATTCAATTAATGTTTTTGTAATCACTGTGTGGGAAAAAATTCCCCTTCCAATCTGGTGCTAATAGAGTATCTGCTATCTAGGCACCATGTATGTGGCTTTTGTGTATTGGGTGTTTCAAAAACATTTTGAGGCAGTTTTAAGATATCTGAGGACAAAATATTATCCATATTTCTATGTCATATCCCATAGTGGCTAGCACAGTTTTAAGATTAGTCCATAATTTGGGGCAACATTTTGTAGAATCAGTCCTTCGCATAACAACTTTAGTGTTTTTATACTACTGTTAATTTGCTTAAACTTTTATTCAAAATATATCATTTACTATAAAGGTAACTGTAAAAATGAATACAATGAATACAATATAATATTGTGAGGTTTTATAAAACTAAATTTTAAAACTATATACAAATAATCAAATTTAATTTTTTTGCAGTGTCCTAGCCACTTCTTACATCTTAACTTAACATCTCTTTGAAGAAAACATTGTTTTTTTTCATTTTATACATTCTGGATACTGTATTATTTGATGCCAGAGCGGATAAAGACTGCAGCAGAGGCAGTTTCCAAGTTAATTATGCCATTTAGTTTTCCTGGGTTTCTTTTGCTTCTGCTACTGATTCATTTGACTACAATTTTCAGCCCCCTTTCCAATACACTCAGCTAGCTCCACCTCCCACTTGGTCGTTCTCTGTGTGAGAATGCGAATAAAGGGCTGAGACAGAGCTAATTTGTTGTCACTGGGAAAAGGCTTGGGGAAAGAAGTCTACTCTCAGTGGAGAAAAGGAAATAAAGGGTTTAAAAGAGAGAATTTGGGTCAGCTGCCTTTAAGGAATTGACAAACATGTTTAGAGGAAATTTTATAGAATTTTTTATGGGGTGTATGATGACAGAACTCTTTCCCAGCTCCAAGATTCCTCTAGAATGGCTTTAATATGAGAGTTTTTTTTTTAATTAAAAAGCAATTACAACAGGAAAATTTCAGTCTCCATTTTAGTGTTGTACCCATCCTCATGGTACCAGTGAAATGCATTGATTGTGCCCCAAATCTTTCAGAATTTGAAAAAAATTCTTCATAAATTACTGCTATTCTTTTTTAAGATTGTGATATGGTATTATAGTTATGTTTTAAAAAACTCCTTATCTTTTAGAGAAATGTACTGAAAAACTGTCAGATCATATGATATGCTGCTGTTATTTGCTTAAAAATAATCTGAGGGTGGGGCAGGTGAGAGCATAGATGAAACAAGATTGGGTATGAATTGATAATTGTTAAATTTGTGTGATGGATATTTGGGAGTTTATTTTACTATTCTCTATACTTTTGTATATGTTTGAAATTTTCCATAATAAAAATTGAAAGAAAAAACAAGTTTCAGATTTTACTTGTAGGACCCCCTGTTTTCCTAAGATTTATGTAGAGAAGGCTGGTCAGTCAAGACAAATCCATAACCCAGAGAGAACCTAGGTTTTGTTCCTCTAAAAACCCATATTTTGCTCCTGAGCTAAACTTGTTGACAAACTTCCGCTTCCCTTAGACTGAACTCCTTCCTTGGAAGCCCCCCAGCTCCATATGCAAAAAAGATTTGTAACCCCACCAATATGCCACACACGGCCGGAAAACTATAAACCCGAGTGGTGGACATCAGCTTAAGTTCCACATAAGACCACACTTTATCCTTTTACAAAATGATACTGATTTTTTTCTGATTACAATGTTAGTTCGCCTTAATTTCAGAAAATTTGGCAAATTCCAAAAGAATGTATGAATTAAAAAAATAACACTTGATACCAGAGATAACCAAGTTTAGAGATTAAATATATATTCATTTCCAGACTTTTTTCTCTGCATGTATAAATATATGTAAATAAGTATGGCATAAGTGAGCCCCATCTACCTGAGTATTTCCCAAAATCCATGACTTTTTTATTGTCAGTCATGTACCATACACGTACCTTATTATTTCTCAGAATTTTCTAGGCTAGTGCTCAGGGCCATCATGGAATTTGTGCTCTGCCATGCACAAGAGCAGCAGGCCCAAGTTTTGCTGCAGGTAAAAATTGGCTGGTTCTTTGTTTTCATAATTCTCTCACAAACTTCTTACCAACCAAGCATTGAGTCTAGGGATTGGGGCATCAGTTCAGAGGGGGTACCCGTTTTAATAATTCATGCAGTTATAATGTATAAGCTAAAAGTAGGCCTTACCTGTTTTCCAGAAAGATCCTCCTGTCTTCTCTGGATCCTCAGCCAGTTACCATAACACTGCCTCTCTACAGCTTCTGACCCTCATGTGGTTACTGCTCCTCTGGGCACAGCAGTTTCAACTGGTGAACAAGGACACCACCAAACTGGTATCAGGAAAAGGGAATCTTGCTCACCTTCTTCTACCTTTTTACCCCAAGAATGTGTCCTTAACCTTCCCTAATTTCCTACAAGACACAAGAGACCAGGCTGTAACTTTTAATGAGAAATTGTTGAAGACTACCAGATTATGTGAGGGGCATGTAATACCAAAAACACAATTTACAGCTACACAAGTCCTTTCTAGGTTCTGTCACTAGATTGGTTCCTTAAACAGGCTGACTCTAAACTACCTGGAGAAGTCTACCCCAACCCTGCCCTCCCATCACCACCACCAAAAACTGAGTTTATAGTTTCAAATCATGGATGCACTGATTCCCAGACCCATGGAGAAGAGAAAGCTTTTCGTGCATCTTAGTCAGCAAACAGTGTCTCAGACTTACATTCCCAGAATCAAAGGTATACACTGAAATCAGTGTAATGGATCAGAGAGCTAGAGTGTGGAGGATTGGGGGTGGACATTCAGTTTTGTCTTACTCCAAAACTCATGTTCCATGTTATGAAGAAGACGACTATTGACAATATAGTGAACTCAGTGATCCTCTTCTTTCTGGGATGAGAAACTGAGAGAACCTAATAGCCCATACGTGGTCCAAGAAGAGCTATTAACACTGGTCTGTGAAGTTTACACACAGGTTTGAAGGAGAAGCAGGCCAAGACCTTTGGCAGATTAGACTTCTCTGAGACGAGTGCTGAGGGGATAGAGGGCTTGGGGCAGGTTTTGTAACTGTTTACTCTTTTCTTTTTTATCTAACCACTCAAAATTTAGAGCTTGCTTCTTAGGTGTTATTAAGACACAGACTGCCAAGTCAATCTTAGCCCAGGGTAATAGCAATGGCATCACACTCTCTAGTGGACATTTTAGGAGTTAGCCCAGTCCAGGATGTATTCTTTTTAGAGCAAGGAAACTTTTCCTAATACTTCTGCCCAGAAACACTCTGCTGCCCAAGCCTATTTATAATTAGCTTTCTCTAATCCTGGATGAAATGTATGTATATTCCATATATGCAAGAGCCTCTGTTATGTCCCAATCAGTAAAATATTGAGTCCTTTAAGCTGTGTGTTTTCATCTAGTTTTAACCAGGTAGATAAATAGGAAAGTATTTGTATTTCTCTAGTATCTCCATTCTTGCAACTGAGCTGTGATAAAGCTATTTAGAACTGTATGCCAATAATTCCTTTACCTCCAGGGATTGATATGGCCCTGCCTTCATGGAGCTTTTGGTGTTTTGTGGACACAGATAATAAAACAAGAACTTCCAACAAAGTGTACTGTGTTCTTTAGACTAGTAGGAATTCAGAGGTCTCTGCCAGCACATAGCAGTGGGGACTAAACTAGTTTAGGGGGAAAGATAAAAAGATTCTCAGAAGAAGTGCCATTCACCTGAAGGATGAATAGGACATAGCCAAGTCCTATGGAGAATGGTGGGAGGGTGTTTCAGAGAAAGGAAACAGCAGACATGAGTTTCTGGAAGCCAGATAAACGGTGGTGTTTTCTGAACTGGAACATGTTCATTATATCTAGAACATAATCTGATAATGTGGAAAAGAAGGAGGGATCTTCTATAAATAAAGCTGATGGGGTAAGATTAAGGCAGATTATAGAGGGTCTGATGTGACTTTTTCAGGGATTGGAAGAGAGGAAACAACATATCAATTTGTCTGAAGAGTAGAGAATTATTAAAAAGGCGATAAGATGTTCTGATAATAATCCAGGTAAGAAATGATGGTGACCTGAATTAGGGTGTTGACAATGTTGAAAGAAGTCATGTTTAAGAAATATGTAAGGTTTAAAGAGTAGATGTGGGAGATGAAAGAAAGCGTATGTCATGGATATATTTAAAGATATTTGAATGAAACGACTGAGTTAATGGTACCATTCACTTAGATGGAATATAATAGAAGGAAAACATTAGTTTTATAGGAATTAGAATAATGAAATTGCTTTTATATATATGTTAGTTTCTTGGTACTCGAGATACATTAACTTGGAGATATCCAACAGACCAGAGATACCAAGCAGTACAGCTTAAAAGAGAATAATAAGCAGGTAGATTTTGGAGTCATCAGCAGGTGGGGAGAAGGTAAAGAGATGGGTGTACATAAGTGTATGTAGAGAGAGGACAGCAAAGATGACCAGTATCCTGAAGAGTATCAACATTTCAGAGGTGGATGCAGGACTTCCAGAGTGGTTTTATGAAGCTAGTGGTGGATACTTTCTCTAGTGAAACAACACATACATACACATACACATATATATATACATATAAAGTCATTGGAAATTGTCATAAGGGTGTACAGCAAATGAAGAAACATTTATTCAAGAAAATCTACTAAATCTCAGCATTTGTGGCATTTGAGTCATGACCTATTCCCATCCTCCCCAACTCCATGTGACAAAAACTACACTCCAGATCTCTACCATATATGTATATGATCAAGAAGATGAGGACTACCTTTGCTCCCAGCATCTAATCTAGGGCTCTGGTTTCACCCCAGGAGGGGAAGGTTACCATGATCTCTTATACCCCTAGCTCAGTGTCGCAGAAGTGCTATTCTAGTTAAGTCTTGGCTAGAAGACTAGCTCCAAATCATAGGGTGAGGGCTGTGCCTGAAGTGTGACATACCAAGAATAGTGGGGCCCCAATGTCCTGTGCCATAAATCCTTTAAGGCTGAAGTTTCCACATGGAGCAGGGTAACCTGACAAAATCATTGGCTATCATGTCCTCCAGGACCCATTGGTACAGCAAGGCCATCACTGTGGAAGGAGAGGGCTACCTATGCCATTTCTGGTGCTGTAGCCAGGGTGGAGGGGAAGGCCATAAGAACCTAAGCTCAGCACCTACCCCAACCCTGCCCTCCCGTCACCACCAGCAAAAACTAAGGGGACTGAATTTATTTGGAAAAGAGCTTGGAGAAGTTCATGACTAAGAACGTTATTGAGAACAATAGACATCTTAGTGGCAAACAATTAAGAGGTGGCTAATAGCTTTAAGATACTAGTAGCAACATGGAAAATAGTAGACCAGCCCGAAATTTAACAGACTGAACGGCAAAAAGATAGTCAAGAGGGTGGGGCATGGTGGCTCAGCAGGCAGAGTTCTTGTCTGTCATTCCTGAGACCCGGTTTTGATTCCCGGTGTCTGCCCATGTGAAAAAAAAGGATAGTCAAGAAAGATTCTCCTTAGATCACACTCCTCCCTGGGAGTCCAGAAGGCAGTTTACATGTTCTGGGCTAAATCCATTTAGCCTCAATCTGTGGAGCATAGTTGAAATCATTTCCCATGCCATACACAGGTCTATCAACAAAACACTGAATTCTTACTGGCTTGAGCACAGCCTCGGATGAAGCCTTATCTGAACAATAAACCATTCTTTGCAGGCGTGACTCCTAAGAAGACAAGCTTAAAAACCTAATGGTTCCAAAGATGGCAGCATAGTGAGGTGTGGAAATTAGTTCATCCTTCAGAGCAGCTAGTAAATAGCCAGAAATGGTACAGAACAACAGCAGGGTGAACGCCAGTTGCCAGAAACACAGCATACACCAATCTGGACCAGCTGAGATGGCTGAGATCGCACATAGAACTGTAAGTCCCCCAAGCCATGGAGGCTGGTGTCCCTCCCCCACAAGCATGGCAGACTGGTTCCCCAAGGTGAAAGGAAACAGACTTTACTAGTAGCAAGGGCTTAGTGCAACCAAGTTCCAGTTGCAGAATTAATTAACAAATCCTAACTATGGAAAACAGGCCCCCAACACATATAAAACTGGAACAAGTACTAAAGGAACTAGGAACTTTTTCCCTAGCAGAGAGAAGGCAGGGTTGACAGGAAAAACAAACAAACAAACAAAAAGCCCAGAGGCTTTTTGAGTTGGACAGAACAAAATACAGGAAAAAGGTGGTACCACAAGAAAAGGGGGCACATACAGCCTGGAGATACTTAGAGCCACATGCCAATTCAAGGCTCTGATTGGCAAACTTGAGGAATGGGAGTCCTTCTCTGAAAAGACCGTTTTGCTTTCTTTGACTTCTTAAACAGCTCATTAGATAGAACTGCAAGCACTCTCAGGCTCCAGCAATGCCCCAGGCAAGGGTGGAACTAAGGGATGTCTAAGAGAAAATGTAACTAGTCAGGTGAAATGGGTTAATTCCCTAAAGGGCATATCCTCCTTCAAGGAATTGAGGTCCCAGGGGCTGGAAAACAGAAGCAATCAAAGCCTACCCACTGTCTCACCTCTTCCTCAGCCATGACCCTAGCAGGGAGAATCTGCTGAAATTAAAGGCACCCCATTACTTTAAGCTGGTGGAAAACCACAGGCAGACAAGTGCCACAAGCTGGACAGGATAGGAAAAGCACCAAGTCTAGAGGCTTCATAGGAAAGTCTAACAACTTGCTGTATCTTACCCTCAGGGAAAACTGATGCTGGCTACTCTTTCCTCCAGAGACATGGGCCTGTCTGGTCTGGGAAAATCTGACTGCAGACTTTAATATCTGAGGAGACCCTCCTCAAAATAAATAAATAAATAAATGTTCAATATATGCAGGGCAAGAAAGAGAAGAACAAGAAGTGAAAAATTCTGATTAGTTAAACAGAACCTATGCTAGAGGTCTAGAATAGGTCAAACTGAATGTCAAAGAACAGAACAAAGCCATCCAGCAAGAAAACCCTAGGCAAAAGAGTGAAAACTTCCAGAATAAACTAATTAAGGAAATCAAATGCCTACATACTAGCAAAAAATAATGAGTCATACTGGTGAAATAAAAAATATGGCCCAGTCAAAGGAAAAAAACACTTCAAATGAGATATATGAGTGGAAACAACTAATTTGGGATGTTTGAACAGACATACAAAATCTCATCAAAATCAAATCAATGAGAGAGTATATAAAGAAGACATTGGGAGAACATAAAGAACTTGAATTTTGGAAAAACAAATCGCAGAGCTTATGGGAATGAAAAGCACAATAGAAGAGATGGAAAAATAACCAATGGAAACCTACAACAATTGATTTGAAGAGGTAGAAGAAAGGGTTAGTGAACTACATGATTGGACATCTGAAATCTGACATACAAAAGAAAGTACAGGGAAAGGAATGGAAAAATTTGAGCAGGGTCTCAGAGAACTGAATGACAACATGAAGTGCACAAATATATGTGTTGTGGGTGTCCCAGTAAAAGAGAAGAAAAGGGAATAAGAGCAGAAAGATTAATAGAGGAAATAATCAATGAAAATTTCCCATCTCTTTGAAAGAAAAAAAATTACAGATCCAAGAAGTGCAGCACACCCCAAACAGATTGGGTCCAAATAGAACTACTCTAAAACACTTATTAATCAGAACATCAAATGCAAAGACATAGAGAGAATTTTTAAATCAGCAAGAGAAAAGCTACCTATCACATACAAGGGAAGCTCGATAAAATCGTGTGTGGATTTCTCAGCAGAAGCCATGGAGGTGAGAAGACAGTGGTAGAATATATTTAAGATACTGAAAGAGAAAACTGCTGACAAAAATTCTATATCCAGCAAAACTGTCCTTCAAAAATGAAGGGGAGGGTGGTGCAACAGTGACTCAATGGCAGAATTCTCACCTACCATGCTGGAGGTGAAAAAAATGAAGGAGAAATTAAAATATCCTCAGACAAACAACCACTGAATTTGTGACTAAGAAATTGGCCCCTCAAGAAACACTAAAGGGAATACTACAGGCAGATAGGAAAAGGCAGGAGAGAGAGAGGTCTGGAGAAAAGTGTATAAATGAAGACTATCAGTAAGGTAAAAATAGAAAAAAAAATTAGATGTGACATATAAAATCCAAAAGACAAAATGGTAGAAGAAAGTACTGCCTTTACACTTATGGGTTAAACTCTCCAATCAAAAGACAGACTGGCAGAATGGATTACAAAACAGTACACATCTATATTTATCTACAGGGACTCACTTTAGACCCAAGGACAAAAATAGGTTGTAAGTGAAAGATTGGAAAAAGATATTCAAAAAATAACCAGAAAAGAGCAGGGGTAGCTATACTAATATCTGACAAATTAGACTTCAAATGTAAGACAATTAAAAGAGACAAAGAAGGACACTATGTATTAATAAAAGGAACAATTCAACAATAAGACATGATGACCATAAATATTTATGCACCAAGCCAGAGTGCTCCAAAACACATGAGGCAAACATTAAAGGGAGCAGTAGATACTTCTACCGTAATAGTTGGAGACTTCAATTCCCCACTTTCATCAGTGGATAGAACATCTAGACAGAGGATCAAAAGGAAACAGAGATTTTGAATAATACAATAAATGAACTAGACTTAACAGACATTTATAGAACATTACACCCACAACCGCTGGATACAGCTTTTTTTCAAGTGCTCATGGATCAATCTCAAGGATAGACCACATGCTGGGTCACAAAGCAAATCTTAATAAATTTAAAAAGATTGAAATCATACAAAACACTTTCTCAGATCATAAAGAAATAAAGTTGGAAATCAGAAACAGGCAGAGGGCCAGAAAATTCACAAATATGTGGAGGCTGAACAACACACTTAAACAACCAGTGGGTCAAGGAAGAAATTATAAGAGAAACCAGCAGTATCTAATGGCAAATGAAACTGAAAACACAACATATCAAAATTTATGGGATGCAGCAAATGCAGTGCTAAGAGGGAACTTTATTGCCTAAAATGTCAATATAAAAAAGAAGAAAGAGCAAAAATCTAGGAATTAACTGCTCACTTGGAAGAACTAGAGAAAGAATAGCAAACTAACACCAAAGCAAACAAAAGGAAAGAGATAATGAACATTAGAGTAGAAAAATGAAATTGAGATCACGAAAACAATCAAGAAAATCAACAAAACCAGAAGTTGGTTCTTTGGGAAAATCAGTAAAATTGATGGACCCTCAGCAAAGTTAACAAACAGAAAAAGAGAGACGATGCAAATAAATAAAATCAGAAATGGAATAGGAGACATAACCACTGACCCTGCAGAAATAAAGGAGGTAATGAGAGGATACTATAAACAACTATATGCTAATAAACTAGACAATGTAGTTTAAATGGACAACTTTCTAGAAATGCATGAACAAACAACATTGACATGAGAAGAAATAGAGAATCTCAACAAGACAATCACAAGTAAAGAGACTGAATCAGACATTAAGAAGCTCCCCCAAAAGAAAATTACTTGACCAGATGGCTTCACATGTGAATTCTACCAAGCATTCAAGAAAGAATTAGTACCAAACCTGCTCAACGTCTTCAAAATAATTGAAGAGGATGTAAAGCTACCTAACTCTTTCTATGAAGCCAACATCACCCTAATACCAAAGCCAGACACATACTACAAGAATAGACAGTTACAGTCCAATCTCTTTAATGAACATAGATGCAAAAATTCTCAAAAATACTTAAAAATCGAATCCAGCAGCACATTAAAAATTATACACCATGACCAAGTGAGGTATGCGAGGCTGGTTCAATGCAAGAAAGTCAATTAATGTAATACACCATATTAAGAAGTCGAAGCAGAAAAAGCACATAATCATCTCGATGGATGCAGAAAAGGCATTTGACAAAATTCAACATCCTTTCTTGATGAAAACACTTCAAAGGATAGGAATAGAAGGAGCTCTAGTTTGGAAGCTGCCAGAATGTGATATACCAGAACTGGAATGGTTTTAAGAAGTGGAATTTAATAAGTTACAAATCTAGTTCTAAGGAAGTAAAAGTGTCAAAATTAAGGTGCCAACAAGAGGTTACCTTCACTCAAGAAAAGCCGATGGGTCTAGAACACCTCTGTGAACTGCACAGTCATGTGTCTGGCTCCTGCTGATGCCTTGCCTCTTGCTTCTGTTTGCTTTCAGCCTCTGTTCCTGTGGAGTGTTCCTCACTTTGTGTCTCCAGGGCTGGCATTCATCTCTTGGCTTCCCTTGGTTCTTTCAAGATTCTGGCTTGCTTAATATGCCATGGTGATATCTGCTGGGCTCCAGGCATCTCCAAACATCTGTGTCTCTGCTCTCTCTGTTAGCTCTGAAGTTTCTTGTTTCTGTCATTTCTGACTCTCTACAAAATGTTTCCTCTTTTAAAGGATTCCTGTAAACTAATCAAGACCCACCTGGAATAGATAGAGTCACATCTCCATCTAATCAAAGGTCACATCCATGACTGACATGTCACATCTCTGTGGTGATAACCTAATAAGAAGTTTCCAGTCTGCAGTATTGAATTAGGATGAAAAGAAATGGCTGCCTCCACAAAATTGGGTCAGGATTAAATATGTCTATTCTAGGGTACATAATACCTTCAAGCCAGCACAGAAGGGAACTTCCTCAACATGATAAAGGAAATATATGAAAAAACCCACAGTTAATATCATCCTCTATAAGCTTTCCCTATAATATCAGGAACAAGATAAGGATGCCCCTGTCACCATTGTTATTCAACATTGTCCTGAAAGTTCTAGTCAGAACAATTAGACAAGAAACATCTACAGCAAAGCTACTAGAGCTAATAAATGAATACAGCAAAGTGGCAGGGTTCAAGATGAAGATGCAAAAAATCAGTTGTGTTTCTATACAACAGTGATGAGCAATCTAAGGAGGAATTGAAGAAAAAAATTCCATTTACAATAGCAAACAAAAACATCATATATTTTGGAATAAATTTAACTAAAGATACAAAAGACCTATACACAGAAAACTATAAGAAACTGCTAAAAGTAAATCATGAAGACCTAAACAAACCAAAGGGCATGCCATGTTCATGGGTTGGAAGACTAAATATAGTTAAGATTCAGTTCGAACCAAACTGATTATAGAATCAGTGCAATAACCGTTAAAAGCCCAACAATTTATGTTGCAGAAATAGAAAAGCCAATAAACAAATTTATTTGGAAGGACAGGGTGCCCTGAATAGCTAAAGATAGCTTGAGAAAGAAAAATGAAGTGGGAGTGATTACACTACCTGACTTTAAAGCATATTAAAGCTACAGTGGTCAAAACAGCATGGTGCTAACATAGAGATAGATATACTGACCAATGTAATCAAATTGAGTGTACAATAATAGAACCTCTCATCTATGGACAATTGATCTTTTTTTAAATAATTTTTTATTAATTAAAAAAATTACAAGAAATGCAAACATCCTTAATATATGCTCATTCCACTCTACATATATAATCAGTAATTCACAATATCATCACATAGTTGCATACTCATCATCATGATCATTTCTTAGAACATTTGCATCAATTCAGAAAAAGAAAAAGACAACAGAAAAATAAAACAAAAACAGAAAAAGAAAAAAAGAATTTTACATACCATACCCCTTACCCCTCCCTTTCATTGATTACTAGCATTTCAAACTGAATTTATTTTAACATTTGTTCTCCCTATTATTTATTTTGATTCTGTATGTTCTACTCATCTGTTGACAAGGTAGATAAAAGGGGCATCAGACACAAGGTTTTCACAATCACACAGTCACATTGTGAAAGATATATCATTATACAATTATCATCAAGAAACATGGCTACTGGAACACAGCTCTACATTTTCAGGCAGTTCCCTCCAGCCTCTCCATTACATCTTGGATAACAAGGTGATATCTACTTAATGCATAAGAATAACCTCCAGGATAACCTCTCTACTATCTTTGGAATCTCATAGCCATTGACACTTTGTCTCACTTCATTCTTCCCCCTTTTGGTTGAGAAGGTTTTCTCAATCCCTTGATGCTGGGTCTCAGCTCATTCAGAAGTTTTTCTCAATCCCTTGATGCTGAGTCTCAGCTCATTCTAGGTTTTTTGTCCCACGTTGCCAGGAAGGTCCATACCCCTGGGAGTCATGTCCCACGTAGACAGGGGGAGAGTGGTGAGTTTGCTTGTTGTATTGGCTGGAGACAGAGGCCACATCTGAGTAACAAAAGAGGTTCTCTTGGGGGTGACTCCTAGGCCTAATTTTAAGTAGGCTTGACCTATCTTTTGTGGGGTTAAGTTTCATATGAACAAACCCCAAGACTGGGGGCTCAGCCTATAGCTTTGGTTTTCCATACTGCTTGTGAGAATATCAATAATTCAACTTGGGGAGGTTGAATTTTCCCCCATTCTCACCATTCCCCAAAAGGGACTTTGTAAATACTTTTCCACTCACTGATCAAATCACTCTGGGATTCATCGGGACATCACTCTGGGCAAACCAATAAAATCTAATGTCCTACCCAAGGTTCCATGTACTTATGTTGTTCAACCAACTATCTACATAAGTTATATTAGGAGATACACTAGTCAAAATATAAATTTTGTACCAAATAAACATTTTTTGCTTTAGTCTCACACATAAGTTGAAATTTTAAAATATTAATTACCATCTATTTTCAGCACCCTGCAGTAATGACATTCCTTTGTTCTTCCTCATGCAAAAACATTTCAAAATTTGTACATTTAGTCATTATCATTATACACTCTAGGCATTCCTAGATTATACCATCTCAATCTTTGTTGTCTGTCTTTCTTTATGATTTCATTTATGCCCCCAGCACTCCTCCCTGTATCATTCTCACATTCAGCTTCATTCAGTGCTTTAACATAACAGTTAGGTAGTGTTGTGCTGTCCATTTCTGAGTTTTTATATTCAGTCCTGTTGCACAATCTATATCCCTTTAGCTCCAGTTACCCAATATCTTACCCTAATTCTATGTCCTGATGGTCTCTGTTACCAATGAAATATTCCCAGTTTATTCACTAATGTCAATTCATATCAGTGAGACCATACAGTATTTATCCTTTTGTTTTTGGCTAATCACACTCAGCATAATGTCCTTAAGGTCCATCCATGTTGTTACATACTTCATAACTTTATTCTGTCTTACAGCTGCATAATATTCCATCGTATGTATATGCCACAGTTTGTTTAGCCACCCATCCGTTGGTGGACATTTTGGCTGTTTCCATCTCTTGGTAATTGTAAATAATGCTGCTGTAAACATTGGTGTGCAAATGTCCATTTGTGTCCTTGCTCTCATGTCCTTTGAGTAGAGACAGCATATAGATGGGTCTTGTTTTTTAATCCATTCTGCCAGTCTATGCCTTTTGATTGGGGAGTTTAATCCATTAACATTTAGTGTTAATACTGCACAGGTAGACTTTCTTCTACCATTTTGCCTTTTGGATTTTATATGTCATATATAATTTTCCTTCTTTTTACCTTTACTCATAGTCTTCCTTTCTACACTCTTCTCCACATCTCTCTCTTCTGTCTTCATATCTGTCTCTAGTGCTCCTTTTAGTATTTCTTGCAGAGCCGGTCTCTTGGTCACAAATTCTCTCAGTGATTTTTTGTCTGAAAATGTTTTAATTTCTCCCTCATTCTTGAAGGACAGTTTTGTTGGATATAGTATTCTTGGTTGGCAGCTTTTCTCTTTTAATAATTTAAATATATCATCCCACTGTCTTCTCGCCTCCATGGTTTCTGCTGAGAAATCTACGCATAGTCTTATCAGGCTCCCCTTGTATGTGATGGATTGCTTTTCTCTTGCTGCTTTCAAGATTCTCTCTTTCTCTTTGACCTCTGACATTTTGATTAGTAAGTGTCTTGGAGTACGTCTATTTGGATCTATTCTCTTTGGGGTATGCTGCACTTCTTGGATCTGTAATTTTAAGTCTTTCATAAGAGTTGGGAAATTTTCAGTGATAATTTCCTCCATTAGTTTTTCTCCTTTTCTCTTCTGTTCTCCTTCTGGGACACCCACAACATGTATATTTATGTGCCTCATATTGTCTTTCAGTTCCCTGAGTTCCTGCTCATATTTTTCCATTTTTTCCCTATATTTTCTTTTTCTTGCCGGATTTCAGATGTTCGATCCTCCAGTTCAGAAATCCTATGTTCTTTTTCTCGAAATCTACCATTGTAGGTTTCCATTGTGTTTTTCATCTCTTATACCATGTCTTTCATTCCCATAAGTTCTGTGATTTGTTTTTCCAGATTTTCAATTTCTTCTTTCTGTTCATTCCTTGCCTTCTTTACATCCTCCCTCAATTCATTGATTTGTTTTTTGATAAGGTTTACCATGTCTGTTCGTATATTCTGAATTAAATATTTCAGCTCCTGTATCTCATTTGAATTGCTAGTTTGTTCCTTTGACTCGGCCATATCTTCAATTTTCCTAGTGTGATTTATTTTTTGCTGGTGTCTAGGCATTTAATTACCTTAATTAGTTTATTCTGGAAATTGCTTGCACTTCTTTTACCTAGGCTTTTCTTGCTGGATGAATTTGTTGTCTATCTGTTCTTTGACATTCAATTCAGCTTTATCTGGGTCTCTAACTTAAGTTTTGTTTAACAGAGGAGAATTTTTCAGTTTTTGTTTTCTTGTTTCTTGCCCTGCTTGTATGGTGCCTTTTCCCCCCACATTTAGGAGGGTCTACTTAGGTATCATAGACCCCAGCCGGATTTTCCCAGACCAAACTGGCCTCCTATCGGGAGGAAAGAGTCACCTGTGTCAGTTTTCCCTGAAGATCAGACCCAGCAGATTGAAAGACTTTCCTGTGAAGTCTCTGGGTTCTGTTTTTCTTATTCTGCCCAGTATGTGGTGCTTGTCTGCCTGCAGGTCTCACCAGCATAAGTTGATGCGGTACCTTTAACTTTGGCTGGGGGCGTGGTGGAGACGGAGGAGAGGTTGTAGGCTGGTTTTAATGGTTTCAAATTACCACGCCCTGTTGTATGAATTCCTTGAGGGAGGGATTCCACCTGAGTTGGGCTTCACCCCTTCCCTGGGGAAGGCGCTGGGGCAAAAATGAGTGACCTCTGCTTTGACCAGGTTCACCTGAGCTGGGGGCCTATTTTTAGTGGTCAGAATTTGTTAATTAATTCCACAATTGGTGTTTGGTTGGGCTCAGCCCCTTCTGCTGGTAAAGTCTCTTTCCTTTCCCCTCTGGGAAGCAGCCTGTGGGGGAGAGGTGCCTGCCGCTGTGGCTTGGGGAACTCACGGTTCTGGGGGGGCTCACAGCCAGTCCAGCTGGTCCAGATTGGGGTATGCTGTGTGTCCAGTCACTGATGTGGCCCCAGTTGCTGTCCTGTATTGTTTCTGGTTATTTAGTAGTTGTTCTGGAGGACAAACTAAAGTGCACACATTGTTAAACCACCATCTTGGCCCGGAACTGACAATTGATCTTTGATAAGGTGGTCAAGCCAACCCCCCTGGGACAGAGCAACCTCTTCAATAAATGGTTTCTGGCGAACTGGATATCTATATGCAAAAGAGTGAAAGAGGATCCATATCTCACACCTTATAAAATAATTAACTCAAAATGGATCAAAGACCTAAGCATTAGAGTTGAGACCATAAATCTGTTCGAAGAAAATATAGGGAAATATCTTATAAATCTTTTAATAAGAGGTGGTTTCCTAGACCTTACCCCCAAAGCACAAGCATTGAAAAAGGAAATAGATAAATGGGAGGTCCTCAAAATTAAATACTTTGGTGCATCGAAGAACTTTGCCAGGAAAGTAAAAAGGCAGCCTATGCAATGGGAGACAATATTTGGAAACCACATATCAGATGAAGGTTTAGTATCCAGAATATATAAAGAGATTCTTCAACTCCACAACCAAAAGAGAAACAACCCAATTTGAAAATGGGCAAAAGACATGAACAGACAGTTTTCAAAAGAGGATATACAAATGGCTAAAAGGCACATGAAAAATGCTCAATTTCACTGGCTATTAGGGAAATGCAAATCAAAACCACAATGAAATATCATCTCACACCCACTAGAATGGCCATTATAAAAAAAAAATAAAAGAGAAAATGACAAGTGCTGGAGAGGATGTGCTGAAAGAGTCACACTTATCCACCACTGGTGGGAATGTAAAATGGTACAACTACTCTAGAAGGCAGTTTGGCAGTTGCTTAGGAAGCTAAGTATAGAATTGCCATATGACCTAGCAATCCCATTATTAGATATATATTCAGAGGAACTGAAGGGAAAGGCACAAACAGACATTTGCACCCCGATGTTTACAGCAGCATAATTTATGATTGCCAAGAGATGTACACAGCCCAATGTCCATCAAGGAACAAGTGGCTAACAAGCTGTGATATATATGTACAATGGAATATTACGCAGCTGTAACTCAGAATAAAGTCATGAAGCATGTAACAATGTGGTTGAACCTTGAGGACATTACATTGAGTGAAATTAGCCAGACACAAAAGGACAGGCACTGTACAGTCTCACTGATATGAACTAATATTAATGAGTGAACTTTGAGAGTTAAAGTTAAGAACACAGGTTATCAGGAGATAGAAAGAGGGTAGAGATTGGGTAATCAGTGCTGAAGGAATACAGGTTGTGCAACAGGACTGACTGTAAAAATTCAGAAATGGATAGTACCATACCACATGATGGTAGCACAATAATATAAATGCACTGATTGAAGCTGAATGCAAGTATGGTTGAAGGAGAAGGGCTACAGGCATATATCAAACGAGAAGGAAAGATAGAGGATAAGGACTGAGAAGGTAAAACTTAGGAATGCCTAGAGTGGACAGTGAGGGTGTTTGTACAAATATGAAAACGATTTTGCATATAGGAGAACAAATGAATGTGAACATTGCTGTGGGTTAAAAATGGGGGGTATACAGGAAAAAGTAGAATCAATGCAAGCTAGGGTCTGTAGTCAGCAGTAACATTGTAATATGCTTTCGTTGAATGTAACAACATAACAAAGCCTTACACCAAAATTAAAGGTCAACAAGGGAGGGTGGGTCATGGGGGAGGGGTAGCATTCTAGGTAGAAGGGAAGTAAATGTTTCCATATAGATAATGGTGGTGAATACATGTCTATTTACTTAGATTGGATTGTACAGTGTGCAGATGAAATTGTAAAAAAGAATCAAACACTCTTTCCTTGTAGTCTCAAAGATTATGTGCATGCCTATGGCTATGCCCACTGAGGAGTTACCCGAAAGAGAATTCCCAATGTACTTCTGGCTGAATGCAGGACAAAATTGTAAACTTCCTGAACTATGAGAAAAGTTTCCAAGACACATACACACACAGAAACACACATACACAATAGTAAGGGGTGAAAACTTTCTGGCCCTGAGGAATTAGGCAAATAAGTGGAATAAATGGCTTTTACACTCACAGGGGTGATGCGTAGGAACTAGGCTAAATGATAACAATAAAGGAAACCATCTGAGCAGTGACATCAGAGGCCACAATCTATGTGGGAAATAGTTATCACAGAATCTGTGAAGACAAATCATTAAGCAAGTAAACAAGTACAACAAGCTACATACTTGGATAGGAGGGTTTTAAGAGTAGTATCAGTATAGAATTACTATGATATATTCTCTAAAATTCTGGTTTTCAACAAAAAATTAGTAGACATACAAAAAATAAAGCCAGGAAGCATGATGAGTGTATATGGTACAATGCCAACAACAGAAACTATCTTTGTAGGGGTCCAATAATTGGACTTATCAGACAAAGATTTCAAAGCAGCTATTATAAATATTGTTAAAGAACTAAAGGAACCATATTTAAATAATTAAAGTAAAGTATAATAGCAATGCCCACGAATAGAGAATAAAATTATGAGAAGAGAACCCAGTGGAGCTGAAAAATACATCCTGAAATAAAAATTCACTAGAGAATCTCAAAAGATTGAGTTAGCAGAAGAAAGAATGAGCAAATTTGAAGATAGATTAACAAAGATTAAGTTATCTGAAGAGAATAAAGAAGAAAACGAAAAATATAAACAGATTCAAAGAAATGATGAACACCATTATGCAAACAAATATGTGTAATAGGAACACCTAAAGGAGAGAAGAAAAAGGGAGATAAAAAATATTTGAAAATATAACTGCTGAAAACTTCCTAAATTTGGTGAAAGGATTAATCTACACATTCAAGAATTTCAATGAATGCCAACTAGGATAAATGCAGAGACCCACACCAGATATACATAATGGACAAACTGTTGAGAGCCAAAGATAAAGAAAAAATCTTGAAAGCAGCAAGAGAAAAATGACTCAGCACACAGGAGACACAAAAAGATTAATAACTGACTTCAACATCAGAAACAATGGAGGCCAGAAAGCAGTGAGACAACATGTTTAAAACATTTAAAAAAAATTCTCATTCAAGAATTCTGTGTCCTGTAAAGCCATCTTTCAATACTGAAGATGAAATAATGACATTCCCTGATAATCAAAAAACTGAGATAATTTGTTGATAGCAGACCTGCCTTACAAGAAATAAAAGGAAGTTTTTCAAACCTAAACGAAGTGATTTGAATCTTCATAAATAAATGGAGATTTCCAGGAAAGGTAATTTGTAGGTAACCATAAAAGTAAAAGTAAGAAATAATTACATATTTCTTTTCTACTGTCACTTAACCAATTAAAAATGTAATTGCATAAGAAAATATTTATAAAATTGTATTGTTGGGCTTGACACATAAAGGAATGGTATATATTTGATAATAACAACCCAAAGGCGTGGTGTGAGACTGAAGATGTATTAGAGTAAGGAAATGACACCAGATGGTAACTCAAATCCACAGGAAGAAAGAAGAAAAAAATGGTAAAATTACACACACACACACACACACACACACACACACACACACACACACATATATATTATAGAGTGTATTTATACATACACTCTATAAAGTATATTCATGTTCTCCTTTCTTCTCATACATTCTTTAAAGGCCATAATACTATATAAATCAATTAATCTATCCAAGTATTTTGGGGGTTGTGACATATATAGAGGTAATATGTATAACAATTATGACCCAAGAAAGGTGGAAATGCACCAACAAACAAAAGGCAGAGATTGTGACATTGGACAAGATCCCATTATATGCTGTTGACAGCAAACAAACTTTAGATTCAAAGGTACAGATAGGTTGAAATTAAAAGATTGGAAAAAGAAATATGCAAATAGCAACATAAAAGAGTTGGAATAGTTATTACTAATATCAGATAAAATATACTTTAAAACCAAAAAATTTTTTACTAGAGATAAAGAAGCACATTTTATAATAATAAAAATGTCAACCCAAGATAATAATTATAAACATATATGACTCTGAAAACAGTGCCTCAATATACATGAAGTAAAACTCGACAGAATTGAGGGGAGATACAGATATCAAACTTAAATGTTTAGAAATTGATAGCGGTGACAGTAGCATGTTATTGTGAGTATAAGTAACAGCACTGAATTGCGTGTGAATATGGTGAAAAGGGGAAGTTTAGAGTCATGTATGCCACCAGAAGGAGATCTGTAGGTTAATAATGTATAACAAACAATGAATCTTTTGATGGATGACAAACTGTGACTAACTGTACAAATATAAAAAAAAGTTCTTTGGTGAACCAGAACAAATATATGACACTATTACAAGGAGCTAATAATAGAGGGGTATATGGGAAAATATAACTGTTACAAATTATTGACTACAGTTAACAATAATATTTTAATATTCTTTCATCAATAGTAGCAAATGTACCACAATATTACTAGGGGTCAATAACAGCAAGGCGAAAAGCAGTATGGCATGTTTGTGTTTGCTTTTTTTCTTTTTATTTATTTTCTAGAGAATGAAAATGTTCTAAAATGAATCATGGTGATGCATGTACAACTATGTGATGCTACTGTGAGCCATTGATTGTATACCTCAGAAGGATTGTAAGGTGTGTGAATATATCTTAGTAAAATTTCATTAAAAAAAATAAACACTGCCTCTGGTGTGGTAGAATGACAATATGGAATAAAACTTGGACCCTGAATGACTAAGGAGAAAACCTGCCCTGCTGCCCTGGAACACTCATCTCAGGACTGTTAAATAAGGGTAAGTAGGTCAACCTTTTTCTGTTTTTTAAAAA
The DNA here is from genome assembly GCF_023851605.1 of Tamandua tetradactyla. NCBI lineage: Eukaryota > Metazoa > Chordata > Mammalia > Pilosa > Myrmecophagidae > Tamandua > Tamandua tetradactyla. Next base: position 118,580,349 of record NC_135353.1, read on the forward strand.
ATACTTGACTATTTGTATTTTTTATAAAGTATGAACACCAAAAAAATTAACATTGTATGAAGATGGAAAGTGTGAATATGCACTCTCTTTACTTTCACAAAGTGTTTATTACTGACAGGAAATTCAATTTGAATTGAACTTTATTAATAGAATAATATGGCTTATTTTAAGTGTATCTGCATTGATCAATGACCTTTCAAAAGCATATATATATATATATATATATATATATATATATATATATATATATTTTATGTGCAGGGTCCAGGGATGAAAAACATATTTTAAGGAAATGGAAGGAAATAAAATGTATCTTCTTCAAACATATTTCATGGAATCTCTTACCACGTATACTTTATGAGTTCTTGTGCTGTAGGGTTTGGTTTTATTTTTGATATTTTATGTTGTATATGAATTTTTTTTTAATTTTATTGTGAAATGTAACATATATACTAAAAACAATAAATTTCAAAGTACATTCTAACAAGTGGTTATAAAGCAGATGTCAGGAATAAAAAAACAGATGTCAGAGTGTGGTATTGGTTACAGCTCCACAATTTCACGTTTTTCCTTCTAGTGGCTTCAAGACACTGGAGACTAAAAGATTTATCAATATAATGATTCAGCAGTCAAACTCATTTGTTAAATACTAATTTCTCTGCTATAACTCCTCCTTCTCCTTTGATCCTTCTCCCACTCTTAGGGGTATTTGGGCTATGCCAATTTAAAATTTTTCATGTTGGAAAGGAGTGTCGATTATATGGGATAGAGGGATGGTAGTTGATGTTCTTGGAGAGGCTACCTCCTCTGGGTTTCAGGACTTTTCTGGCCTAGGAACCATCTGGAGGCTGTAGGTTTCTGGAAAGTAATCTAAGCACATGAAAATTCTGTAGAATCTCAGATAGATCCCTTGGTATTCTTTAACGTTAACATGAATGGTTATGGTTGGAGTTTGGCAGACTGTGCTAATTAGCAATATCTAGCTGAACCTCACAATAATTAGAATAGCCTCATAGCTCTATTTGAACTGTCTTAGCCACGAATACCTTACGTAGTTACATTTCTTTTCTCCCCTTTTGGTCAGAAAGGCACTGTTGATCCCATGGTACCAGGGCCAGGCTCATCCTCGGAAGTCATGTCCCACGTTGCCAAGGAGACTTTCACCCCTGGATGAAAGTGCTGACTTTCAGAGTTCCAGAACTCCAACTCTGAGTCTTCGGTGTCACACAGATAGCCAAAGTTCCAGGGAGATACTGGGTTATTCATATATAGCACAGCATCTCACAATCTGGAAATAACATTTACAGCTCCAGATTAAATGTGCCTGCTATAAGAGTTTACAATCTAGGCCCCAATTTTATTATAAGTATTTTCTAAAAGAGACCATACAATATTTGTTCTTTTGTTTCTGGCTTATTTTGCACCACATAATGACTTCAAGGTTCATTCACCTCGTTGTATGCCTCACGACTTAGTTCTTTTCTGTAGCTGCACAATATTCCATCTTATACTTATACCACAGTTTGCCATTCTACTTCTCAATGTATCCTTCTGCCATCTCCATCCATTGGGCATCATATATAATGTCCAAAGTAAAGAATCCATGTTTCACATTATTCTTACATAGTTGTACAATCATCAACACTCTCCATGTTAGACAATATGCATTGCTCCAAAGAGAAAAATAACCAATAATCACACCCTCAACAAATAGAAAATCCAAACCTCCCCCTAACTCTTTTCCTTTCCCTCCAATTATTTCTCCCTGGTGTTGCTGTGGTACTATTGATATTTTCCTGTTAAATATAGACCAAAGCATGCAATAGTAGTCTTCCCCCATACACCTCTAATACTGACTCTCTATATAAGATTCATACCATTGAAGTAGTTCATGCAAGAACTTATTTATATTTATAGTGTTAATTGGTGGGATGTATGGCTCTTTTATAACCCTGATCAATCATGTTCACCTTTAATACAGCAATATTGCTTATAAACCCATTAATGAACTACCTTCACTGCTATCCACTCCCTTACATTTAAGTAAGAACTCATTAGCTAACCATTTACCATCACTTACTTCTGTGCATCTCTAGGTCCCATACATTTTACATTTTAAGACTCTGAGTTTACCTTTACCAAGGTCATAATAGCAATAGCATACCATATCTATCCTTTTGTGTTTGCCTTATTTGACTTAGCATTAATGTACTCAAAGTTCATCCATGTTGTAATATGCTTTAGGACCTCATTTTATTTTATTACTACATAATATTCCATCATTATTTATTTATCACATTTTGATTATCCACTCATCTGTTGTAGGGCACTTGGATTGTTTCCATCTTTTGGCATTTGTGAATAATGCTACTATGAATTTCGGTGTGCAAATATCTGTTTGTGTCCCTGCTTTCAGCTCTGCTGGGTATATACCAAGTAGTGGTATTGCCAGGTCATAAAGCACCCCAACATTTGGTTTTCTAAGGAACCACCAAACTGTCTTCCACAGTGACTGTATCAGTATATAATCCCACCAGTAGTGAATAAGTGTTCCAGTTTATCCACATTCTCTCCAAAATTTTGTTTCTTGTTTAATAGCAACCATTCTTATAGGTGTGAGGTGATATCTGATTTTGGTTTGGATTTGCATTTTCTTTGTAGCTAATGAAAATGAGCATGTCTTCTTGTGCTTTTTAGCTATCTGTATTTGCTTTTCAGAAAAAAATGTCTACTCATATGTTTAGACTATTTGTGCTGGTTTGAAACTATTATGTACCCCAGAAAAGCCATGTTCTAATCCTGATCCAGTTTTGTGTGGGCAGCCATTGTTTCTTTTAATCCTGAGTCAATATAGTAGGATGGAAACTTTTGATTACATCATCCCCATGGAAATGTGGCATGCCCAATTGTGGGTGTGGCCATTTGATTAGATGTAGATGTGACTCTGCCCATTCAGGGTGGGTCTTGATTAGTATACTAGAGTCCTTTAAAAGGGCAAACATTTTGAAGAATCTCCGACGCAGATTCTTGGAGAACAGTTGCTTTGGAGCTGACAGCAAGACAGATATTTGGAGATGCTTGGAGTGCTGACAGAGAGAGCAAATGCCTACACATGGGCAGAGTCCAGCAGATGACACCATGTGCCTTCCCGTGAGATGCTAAGTGAGCCAGAACCCAGAGCTGTATCCCATAGGAGGTAAGTGACAGCGCACAGATGCTTAGAGAGGAATTCCACTGGTATGCGAATCTGGAAGCAACAGAACCAGGAACAAAGAGCAGCAGATGCTAGCCACATGTCTTCCCAGCTGACAGTGGGAAGACGGCATCAGCCTTTCGTGAGTGAAGGTAACCTCTTGTGGGTGCCTTAATTTGGACATTTTCACAGCCTTAGAATTGTAACTTGCAATTTATTAAATTTCCTTTTAAAAAGCCATTCCATTTCTTGTATATTGTATTCCAGCAACTTTAACTAATGAGTACACCATTTTATAATTGGTTCCTTTGTTCTTTTGTTGTTGTTGTGTTGTTTGATTCCTTTATGTATACATGATATCAAACCTTTATCTGATTCATGATTTCCAAATATTTTCTCCCATTGAGTTGGCTGCCTCTTCACCTTTTTGACAACAAAGTCCTTTGAGGCACAGAAACATCTGATTTTGATGAGTTCCCATTTATATTTTCTTTCATTGCTTGTGCTTTAACCTATTACTAGGTCTTGAAGTATTTCCCTGTAGTTTCCTCCAGGAGTTTTGTGATACTGGTGCTTATATTTAGGTCTTTGATCCAGTTTGAATTAATTTTGTATAGGGTGTAAGGTAAGGGTCCTCTTTCTTTTGGCTATTGATATACAGTTCTCCCATGCCCATTTAGTGAAAAGATTATTCTGTCCCAGTTCAGTAGATTTTGGGACCTTGTCAAAGATCAATTGACCATAGATTTGGTGGTCTATCACCTCACACTTGATTCAATTCCATTGGTCGAAACTTCTATTTTTATGCAAGTATCATGCTGTTTTGACCACAATGGCTCAACTAGTCCCTGGACCAGATAAGCCCTGAAACCTAGAGGGCCCAGCCTCTCAAGAACATCAGCTAGTTCCATCTCCCTACCCCATATTATTGATAGCCCCTTCCAACATGAAAAAGTTAGAATGGCCATAGCCCAAATACCCCTGAAGAGTGGGACAGAAAGATCAAAGTTGATGGTGGAGTTATGCAGAGAAGGTAGGGTTTAACAAACGAATATGATAGCTGAATCATTAAATTGATACTTGTTTTAGTTTCCAGTATCTGAGAACAGCTAGAAGTAAAAACCTAAAATGGTGGAATTGTAACCCATACCAAACTCTGAAATCTGTTCTACAACTAATTGTTGTGCTGTGCTTTGATATTTATTGCTTTTTTGTATATATGTTATTTATCACAAAAAAGAAAAAAAGTCGATTGTAATGATAAAAAATATTTATTCCTTCTAGCTCCTTATATTCTGGAGCAGCTAGAAGGAAAATCTGAGATGATGGTATCGTAGCCCATGACAAACTCTGGGATCTCTCCTGTAACTACTTGTTGAAGAGTGCTTTGAAAATGATTGCTTTGTTCTTTCTTTGCTTTATATATATGTTATATTATACAATGAAAAAGTTAAAAATCCATTTATAATAGCAACTAAAAGAATCAAATATCTAGGAATAAATTTAACCAAGGATGTAAAGGACTTATACAGAGAAAACTACAAACATCGCTAACAGAAATCAAAGAACACCTCATGGAAGGACATTCCATGTTCATGGATTAGAAGACTAAATATCATTATGATGTCAATTCTACCCAAAATGATTTATAGATTCAATGCAATCCCAATCAAAATTCTAACAGCCTACTTTTCAGGAATGGAGAAACCAATTATCACATTTATTTGAAAGGATAAGGGGCCCCAAATAGTAAAAAACATCTTGAAAGAGAAAAACGAAGTTGGAGGACTCATGTTTCCTGACTTTAGAGCATATTACAAAGCTACAGTGGTCAAAACAGCATGGTTCTGGCATAAAGATAAATACATTGACCAATGGAATCAAATTGAGAGTGCAGAAATAATCTCTTACATCTATGGTCAATTGATATTTGGCAAGGCTGCCAACAAAAGAAAAAATAGATCAGTGAGATCTCAAAATTAAAACTTTTGTGCATCAAAGAATTTTGTCACGAAAGTGAAGACAAAAACTACTCAATGGGAGAAAATATTTGGAAACCACATATCCAGAAGGGTTTAATTTCCAGAATATATAAAGAAATCTGGGCCAGGGCAAGAGTAGCTCCTGTTAGAATTCTTGTCTGATAAGTGGGAGACCTGGGTTTGATTCATAGAGCCTGCTCATGCCAAATGTATACATACATAAAAGAACAAAACTTACAATGAACAAACATGTAAAGAAATCTGACAATACAACAATAAAACAACAAACAACTCAATTAAAAGAGTTGAATAGCCATTTCTCCAAAGAACATATACAAATGGGTAAAAAGCACATGCAAATATGCTGTTAGGGAAATGGAAATCAAAACTACAAAGAGATATAACTTCACATTCAGCTAAAATGGCTAAAATTTTAGAAAAAAATTAAACTGTTGGAGAGGATATGGACACATAGGAACACTCATTCGTTGCTGGTGGGATTGTAAAATGGTGCAGCTACTGTGGAAGATTGTTTGGCGGATCCTCAGGAACCTAAGTTTAGAAGTGCTGTATGATCCAGCAATCCCACTACTAGGTATATAACCAGAGAAAATAAAAGCAGGAACTTGAACAGACATTTGCAGGTCGATGTTTATAAAAGCATTATTCACAATTGCCAAAAAATGGAAACAGCCCAAGTATCCATCAACTAATAAGTGGATAAACAAAATGTGGTATATGCATACTATGGAATATTATTCAGCTGTAAGAAGGAATGAAGTCCTGATGCATGCAACAACCTGGATGTTCCTTGAGGACATTACATTGCATATATATAATAAGCCAGACACAAAAGGACAAATATTGTATGATCTCACAGATATGAATTAATTGTAATAATCAAGCTCATAGAGTAAGAATCTAAAATACAGGTTACTAGGGGATAAACTGGGGTAGAAAATGGGGCATTGATGCTTAATTTGTGCAGAATATCTATTTAGTTTGATTGTAAGAGTTTAGAAATGGGTGGTGGTGATGGTAGCACATTTTTGTGACTAATTAGAAGGATTGAATTATGTGTGTGAATGTGGTTGAAAGGGGAAGTCTTGGATCTTGTATGTTACTAGAAGGAAAATCAGAAGATAAAACATGGAGCTGTATAACACATGAACCCTATTGTAGATGATGACTGTGGTTAGTAGTACATGTCTAAGAATGTCCTTTCATTAATTATAACAAATGTATGCTACTGTTAAAAGGCATTGACATTAAGGGCAGTATATGGAACAGAATACACCTAATGTAAACTATGGACTATGTTTAGTAATATTTTAATGTTTCTTCACTTGTAACAAAGGTACCACACCAAAGGAAAGTTTCAGCAATAGGGGGGTATATGGGAATGTTCTACTTTTTCCATGACTTTTATGTAAACCTACAACTTCTCTAATTAAAATAAAACAATAATTTAAAACATTATGCTAAGTGAAAGAAATCAGGCACAAAATACTACATACTGTATGATGCCATTTATATAAAATGTAAATATAAATAAATCTATAGAGGCAGAATTAGATTAGTGGTTTTATAGGGCTGAGGAAGGATAGAGGGATTGAGAGGTGACTGCTGAGGGGTATAGGGTTTTGCATTTTGGAGTAATGAAAATGTTCTTAAATTGATTGTGGTAATAAATGCACACCTCTGTGATTATAAAAACAAACAAACAAACAAACAAACTATGGTATTGGCACAAAATATTGATAAAAAATATTGATCAATGAAATCGAATCAAGAATGCATAAACCACCAAATGTATGGTCAACTAATCTTCAACAAGGCCCTCAAATCCTCTGAACCGGGACAAAATAGTCTTCTCAATAAATGGGCATAGGAGAACTAGATATCAATAGCCAGAAGAATGAAAGAGGACTCTTACATAACACCCTATACAAAAATAAACTCAAATTGGATCAAACACCTAAATACAAAAGACAGTACCATAAAGTTCCTAAAAGAAAATGTAGGGAAGCATCTTTAACACCTAATAATAGGAGGTAGCTTCCTAAACTTTGCACCTAAAGCACAAACAAGAAGAGAAAAAATAGATAAATGGGAACTCCTCAAAATTAAATTCTTTTACGCCTCAAAAAACTGCCAAAAAGATGAAGAGGCAGCCAACTCAATGGAAGAAAATACTTGGAAACCACATATTGGATAAAGGTTTGATGTCCTGTATTCATAAACAAATCATAGAACTCAACAACAAAAGAATAAACAATCCAATTATAAAGTGGTCTAAAGATATGTGTAGGCATTTTTCTGAAGAGCAAATACAGATGGCTCAAAACACATGAAGAGATGCTCATTTTCACTGGTTATAAAGGAAATGCAGATCAAGACTACAATGAGAAATGAGATACCACCTCACACCTATAAGAATGGCTGCTATTAAATAGGGAACTACAAATGTTGGAGAGGATGTGGAGAAATTGGGACACGTATGTGCTGCTGGTGGAAATGTATAATGGTATAGCCACTATGGAAGACAGTCTGATGGTTCCTCAGAAAACTAATTTTGAGTTGCCCTATGACCCGGCAATACCACCACTCGGTATATACCCAGAAGAGCTGAAAACAGTGACACAAACAGAGATTTTCACACCAATGTTCATAGCAGCACTATTCACAATCACCAAAAGATGGAAATAATCCACGTGCTCATCAAGAGATGAGTGGATTAACACAATGTGGTGTATACATATGATGGAAAATTATACAGCAGCAAGACAAAATGATGTCCTAAAGCACAAGACAAGATGGAGTCTTGAGGATATAATGGTGAGTGAAATAAGCCAGACACAAAATGATAGATATTATATGATTCCCCTTTTATAACTATGATAAAGGTAATATCAGAAGCTTGTAATACAGAATATAGGGGACCTAGAGAAACACGGAAGTTTGAGATGGGTGAAGAGTTAGCTAATGAGGTTGAATTTAATTGTAAGGGAATAGATAGAAGTGAAGGCAGTGCACTAGTGAGTCTATAAATAATATTACATATTGGAGGTGAACAAGATTGAAAGGTGTTCTATAGACTCATGTGTCCCACTGATTAAAACTACAAATAAAAATAAGTTCTTGCATGAACTACTGCAAAAGTATGAATCTTGTACAAAGAGTATATAGTTTCAGGGTATGGGGGAAAACTGCTACTGCATGCTATGAGCTATGTTTAACGGGAAATCAGTAGTACTGCAGCAATACTAGGGGTTCATAATGGGGGGAGGAACAAGTCTTAGGGGGAGGTTTGGGTTTTCTGTTTGGTAAGGGTGTGTTTATTGGTTATCTTTCTCTTGTGAATAATGAAATTATCTGAAATTGAGAGTGTTGATGGACTGTGGACTTTGGACCTTATACTAGAGGCCCAGCAGTTGGAGGTAGCTGAAAGATGCACTGACTGAGAAGTAGATTGGTGAACGATGGTGTATACATATGATTGAACATTGTGCTGCTACAAAAGGAATGAAGTCGTGAGGGATGCAACGATAGGAATGACTCTGTAGGACATTTGGTGAGGCAAAATAAACCAGAAACAAAAGACCAAATATGGTGTGATCTCATTTAGTAAATACTTATATGAAAACTGGGTCCTAGACTATAAGATCTTATAGCAGCCACATTTAGTCCAGAGCAGTAATTGTTACTTTGGATTTTGAGAGGTTGTTTTATATATGTATAACCTGGTATTCAGAGATTAGAATGAAGTTGGTCAGGTCGGGATTAAGGTAATTCAGAATACAGATGTAAAAAAGACATTGTCTGTATTTTAGAACTTCACCTACTTTTGAGATCAAAGGAAGAAAGGTTTATTTTGTCCAGAACCTAAATTTTCTGTAGCACATAATCTAACTCAACCTGTCTGGATAGATCATTTAAACAATCCAAACACAGGGAGCCCAGAATAAAAATGAGAGCCTTTAATCCTATAAAGCCTGGATACATCCCAGAGTATATTAAGCAGATCATCAAAAAGTTTTGGCAAAGTCTCTTGAGGGATGGGAGAAAAAATACGGAACTATTAAATTTTACCACCAGGGAAACCCTGGACAGTGTCAAACATTAGGGACACCCAAATCAATAGGCCAAGCCCTTGATCTTGAAGCTTGCTCTTGTGAAGTTTATGTATGTATCAGAGAAGCTTAGCCTATACAATAGGTATGCCTAAGAGTTATTTATGGAGGACCTCTTTTGGTTGCTCAGAAGAAGCTTCTCTCTCTCTAAGCCCAACTCTGTAAGTGAAACCATTGCCCTCTCCCCTATGTGGGACATGACATCCATGAGTGAAAGTCTCCTTGGTGGCGTAAAAGATGACTCCCAGGGATGAGCCTGGTCCTGGCACTATGGGATCAATTTGCCATCCTGACCAGAAGAGGGAAAAGAAATGCAATAAATCAAGGTATTCGTGGCTGAAGGAGTTCAAGTAGAGTTGAGAGGCTGATGTCACTCTTACGCAAGCTTCAGTTAGGCATTGCTACCTATCATAACTTTCCAAACCCCAATCAAAACCATTCCTGCCATTCCTAAAGAACACCTAGGGCACTACATAAGATTCTACAAAGGTTTCATGCACTAGGGTAACTTTCCAGAAATCTAAAGCCTTCAGATGGGTCCTTGGCCAGATAAGTCCTGAAATTCACAGAGGCCAGACTCTGAGAACATCAACTAGTTCCATTCCCCTATCCCATATTATCGACAGCCCCTTACAACATGAAAAAGTTAGAATGGCCATAGCCCAAATACCTTAAAGTATTGGAGAACGATCAATATTTATGGTGGAGTTATGTAGAGAAGGTAGGGTTTAACAAAAGTATGAATGCTGAATCATTATATTGATATTTCTTTTATTTTCCAGTATCATAGAGCAGCTAGAAGTAAAAACCTAAAATAGTAGAATTGTAACCCATACCAAATTCTGAAATCTGTTCTACAACTAATTATTGTGATGAACTTTGAAACTCATTGCTTTTTGATTATATGTTATTTTTCACAAACGAAAGAAAGAGAGAAGGAGGAGTATAACAGAAAAAATAGGATTTAACAAGTGAGTATGACTGTTGAATCATTACATTGATATTTCTTTTGGTCTCCAGTGTCTTGGAGCAGGTAGAAGAAAAAAACAAAAACTTGTGGAACTGTAACCCATACCAAACTTTAAAATCTATTCTATACCTACTTGTTAAAATATACTTGGAAATTTCTTGCTTTTTTGTATATATGTTATATTTCACAAAAACTTTAAGAAACCAATTTTATATCTTAATGAATAAGAAAAAACCCAACTTTATATTTTAATGAATAAGAAAAAATGGAGATCTAAACCAAAACTTGCTGGAGGAAAGAAATAAACATTAGTGTGGAAATAGACAAAATTTAGAAGAAAAAAGCAATAGAGAGAATTAGCAAATCCAAAAGTTGCTTCTTTATATGATCAACAAACTTGATAGGCCTTTAGGTAGATGCACCAATGGAAAGAGTTAAGACATGTTAATCAGAAGTGAAAGTGAAGATATTACTACTGACTGTATATAAATCAAAAGAATTTAAATAAGCATTATTAATAGCTGCACACCAAAAAATTAGATAACCAAAATGAAATTTAACAATTCCTAGAATCACACAAATTACTAAAACTAATTCAGGAATAAATGAAAATTCTTATTAGATATATAACAAGGAATTAAATTGAATTTGTAATCAAATCCTCCCCTCAAAAAAGCCATGGAACAAATGGCCTCACTGGCGAATTCTACCAAATGATTTGAAAAATAATTAGCACCAATCCTTTGCAAACTCATCAATAAAACAGAAGAGGAGGGAACGTATCCTAACTAATTCTGTGAGGCCTGCATTACTCTTATATGAAAGCCAAAGACAGCACAAGATAAGAAAAGTGAAGACCAATGTCCTCAATGGATACAGATTCAAAGCTCCTTAACAAAATCCCAACAAATTGAATCCAGAAACATACGTAAAAGATTTTATAGCATTATCAAAAGGGGTTTATCCCAGGAATGCAAGTTTGTTTTAACCTATGTAAATAAGTCAAGCCAAAATGCGATATAAATATAATGAAAGAACACAACCACATGACTATCACAATTGATGAAGAAAAAGTATTTGCCAAATCCCAACCCTCTTGCATAATAACACTACTCGATATTCTAGAAATAGAAGGAAATTTCAACTGCCTAGTAAAAGAGAATTTTACATTATAGTTAATGGTGAAAACGGAAAGATTTACCCCAAATATCAAGAATGAGACAAGGATGCCCACTTCCACTTGTATTAAACATTTTACTGAAAGTTCTCACTAAAACAATAGGCAAGAAAATAAATGTCATTCAAATTAGAAAAGAAGAAAAACTATCTCTTCACATATAACATGATCTTATATATAGAAAATTCTAAATAACCTACAAAAATATTACATCTAATAAATTATTTCTGAAGCTAGTAAAATTTCAGCAGTTTCATAATACAAATTCAGCACTGAAACATCAGTTGTGTTTCTATACATTAACAACGAGCAATCCACAAAAAACATTAAGAAACAATTCCATTTATGGCAGCATCAGAGTTTAAAATACTTAGGTGTAAATTTAATGAAGGAGGTTTGATGGTTAGGGTCATGTATCAATTTGGCCCAGGTGATGGTGACAGTTGTTTGGTTAAGCAAGCACTGTGAGAATTTGTTGTAGAGTTAAATCATCAGTAAGTTGATTGCTTCTGTGACTGATTTTATCTACCAACAATGAGAAGAATGCTTTCAACAGTAAGCTAAGTCTCAGCCAATCAGTTGAAGACTTATATTGAAAAATGATGATTTCAACAGTCAGAAGATAGAATTTCCATCTCTGTTTCAGCCAGCCAACTTCTCCTGGGAAACTGATTGAAACCCTCCATTGGAGTACCCAGCTTGTGAACTTCCCTATGAAATTTTGACTTTGCATCCCCAGAGACACATGTGACAATTTTTAATAAAAGTCTCATATTTAAAGATATCTCCTATCAGTTCTGTTTCCATAGACAACCCTGACTAATACAGAAATGATAGACTTTTATGCTAAAAATTACAAAATATTGCTGAAAGAAACTAAAGAAGAGCTGCATAAATGTAAAGACATCCTGTGGACATGGATTGGAAGACTTAATATTAAGATGACAATTTTCTCCAAAGTCATATACAGATTCAGTTCGATCCCTATCTATATCAAATGCTTTTTTTTATAGAAATGGAAAAGCAGATCTTAAAATGCATATATAAGTGCAAGGGGGGCATACTAGCCAAAGCAAATATGAAGAAGATTACAGTAGAGGCCCTACACTGCCTTATTTCAAAAACTACTACAATGTCATAACAATCAAACCAGTGTGTTACTGGTATAAGGATAGACAAAGATTAATGGAATACATTCAAGTATTAAAAAATAAACCCATGTATCTGTTGTGAATAAAAGAGCAATATCTTCAACAAATGGTGCTTGAATAACTAGGTATCCACTTGCAAATGAATCATTGTTAGTCATATAGTTCACTCCATAAGCAAAAATTAATTCAAAACGTATCAAACAAACATGTGCCAAAATTCTAAAATTGTTAAAAGAAAACACAGGAGTAAACCTTTATGACCTTGCATTTAGCAATGCTGTATTACATATAACCCAAAAGCATGAGCAGCAAAAGTAAAAACAGATCATTTGAACTTCACCAGTATTAAAAGATTTTGTGCTTCACAGAATACCATTAAGAGAGTGAAAAGACAACATTGAGAATGGTAGATATTATTTGAAAGCCGTATATCTGGTAAGGATCTAATTCCAGAATATATAAAGAATATGTACAACTCAAAACAGAAAGACAAATAACCAATGAAAAAATTGACAAATTTATTTAACAGTCATTTCTCCAAAGAAGATGTACAGGGGCGGGCCGCGGTGGCTCAGCGGGCAAGAGTGCTTGCCTGCCATGCCGGAGGACCCCGGTTCGATTCCCGGCCCCAGCCCATGTAAGAAACAAACAAACAAACAAAATATAATAAAAATAAAGATGTTTCCCTTTCTTCCTCCCTTCCTTCCTTCCATCCTTCCTTCCTTCTCTGTCTTTCTTTCCTTCCTTTAAAAAAAAAAAAAAAGAAGATGTACAAATGGCATATTAGCACATGAAAAGATGCTAAAAATCACTAGAAAATGCAAATTAAAACAACAATGGGTTACTACTTCATATGCATTGAGTGTTGATCATAAATTTGGAATGCTAAATAGCTTTACTAATTATCTTGATTTGCTTAAACTCCCATTTTAATCAGGAATCTACAAAGAAACAAAAAGCAACTGAGGCAGACTGACATGCTTAATATCCCTTGCAGTGCTGATAAACATCTCTTGCTGTAATAAAACAAGTCAAACTGAAGGCAGCAAGTCTACCAATCTTCACAAGATAAACCATAACCTTGCATAAATAGTCCTGCTTGTGTGGGTTGCTAATTAATGGACTATGTATGACCCAAAGGCACCCAACCCTTGCCCCTTCACAGTTCACACAGCCCATGCTTTCCTTGCAACTCATATCTTCCTTTCCTCTCCCCTCTCCATACTTCCGCATTCTCCCTTTATAAACTGCCTTCCTGAACCCAGCCCTTTTAGCACCAACTTTCTTTTAGTGCTGCTCTACACGCATGCTACTTTAGATCAATAAACTTCTTCTGTACTTTGGTTTTCAGAGTCTGTGCTTTCTGTTTTTCAGTATAACAATCTGGTGTCATAAGGGGGATATGAAGGTGGATGCCAGGACGACTCTGGGATGGCAGCTCAGAGAAAAGTGTGTTACCAGCAGGAATCTTTTGTGTTCCCTCTTCTCCGGGCTCATCTAGTTAATTTGGTGAGCTCCTCTCAGATCTTTGAACTCACTACTTTGCTGGCAGTTGAAGTCAAGTCCATTTGTAAAGGTAAAAGTTTGATTGACCCTCTGTTATGGTCTCTGTTATTTTCAGCCATCACGTAACAGAATTCTCTACTCTTTCTCTTTTTGAGCAAATAGCCTGGCAAGGCCTTTGTGGATTCATTACTGAAACACCAAGTAAGAGTTCTCTGTTTTAGTGACTCTGTTTTGTTTTGTTACAAATGGCCACTTATTATATGTATAAGAATTCTAATGTCAACAGTTGCAACTATCCTAATAAATGAGTTAAACTAACCTCTGATAAACCTAAATGTATGCAGACACAGTGGGGCTGTTTTGATCAGGCTAGACTTAATCTTTTCAAGGAAATACTTAGCCCCAAATTTAAAATTGTTTGCTGAGTGGGATGCTTTTAAAAAATACCAACAGATGAAGGTGACTCAGTCTATCGACTGATGAGCAGAAGGGCAAGCTGTAGTGTATACGGATGATGGCATATTCTGCAACTGCATAAAGGAATGAGTCATGAGGCATGCAATGACGTGAATGAACCTTGAGGACATTATGTTGAATGAAATAAGCCAGAAACAAAAGGAAAAATATTGTATGGTCTTACTAATATGAGCTAACCATAATGAGCAAACTCAGAGAATTAAATTTGTGAGGATAGGTTAGCAGGAAATAGAAAGTGGGCAGAAATTGGGGAATTGATGATTATGGGGTACAGAATATTCAATAGGGTTAATTGTAAAGGTTTGGAAATGAATAACACAATACTGTGTGATGGTAGCACAATACTGTGAGTGTAATTAAGAAAGCTGAGTGTAATGGGGTTGAAAGTGGAAGGCTAGAGTTCTGTATTTCACTAGAAGGAACGCTAGAGGATAAAAACTATGACTGTATAACTTTGCGAAACCCAGAGTGGACAATGATGGTGGTTAATTATATATAAGATATATATATATATATAACTATATATACAGTTCATGAACTATAACCAACTGTGCTGGTTTGAAATGATGTATGCACCCTAGAAAAGCCATGTTTTAATCTTAATCCCATTTTGTAAAGGCAGCCATTTGTTCTAATCCCTATTCAGTGGTGTGTGTTTGAAACTGTAATTAGATCATTTCCCTGGAGATGTTATTTAATCAAGAGTGGTTGTTTAAGCTGGATTAGGTGGAGGTGCATCTCCACCCATTTGGGTGGGTCTTGATTAGTTTATTGGAATCCTATAAAAGAGAAAACATTTTGGAGAAAGAGGAGATTCAGAGAGAGCAGAGAATGCTGTAGCACCACGAAGCAGAGAGTCTACCAGCCAGCGCTTTGGAGATGAAGAAGGAAAACGCCTCCCAGGGAGCTTCATGAAACAGGAAGCCAGGAGAGAAAGCTAGCAGTTGACACCGTGCTCACCATGTGCCCTTCCAGCTGAGAGAGAAACCGTGACTATGTTCACAATGTGCCTTCTCACTTAAGAGAGAAACCCTGAACTTCATCGGCCTTCTTGAACCAAGATATCTTTCCCCAGATGCCTTTGATTGGACATTTCTATAGACTTGTTTTAATTGGGACATTTTCTTGGCCTTAGAACTGTAAACTAGCAACTTATTAAATTCCTCTTTTTAAAAGCCATTCCGTTTCTGGTGTATTGCATTCTCGCAGCTAGCAAACTAGAACACCAACATACATCACTATTACAAGGTGCTAATAATAGGATATTATATGGGGAAAAAAATACAATTAATGTACACTAAGGTCTATAATTAACAGTAACATTGTAATATTCTTGCATTAATTGTAACAAAGGCACTATACCAAAGCTAAATGTCAATAATAGGGGGATTTAAGGGTTATGAATATATTTTTCTGAAGAAATGAGAATGTTCTCATATCGACTGTAGGGGCAAATGCATAACTATGTGATTATACCAAGAGCCATTAATTGTAGGCTTAGGATGTATTTCAGTTTGCTAAAGCTGCTAGAATGCAATATACCAGAAATATATTGGCGTTTTCAAAGGGGATTTATTAAGTTACAAATTTACAGTCCTAAGGCCATGAAAATGTCTGAATTAATGGATCCAGATAAAGATACCTTGACGCTGCAGAAAGGTGTCCTGGTTTCTCTGTTAGCTGAGGAGCACATGGCAATGTCTGCTGTCCTCTCCCAGATCCTGGTTTCAAATGGTTTTCTCAACTTCTGTTTCCAGTGGCTTTCTCTCTAAGTGTCTGTGGGTCCTCACTTAGCAGCAGACTATGGGTTTCATTCATCTCTTAGCTTAGCATCTCCAAACGTCTGTCACTGGTTTTATCTCAGCTCTCCAGCTCTGCCTATGCTTTCTGCCTTTTATTCTTGTCATATAGAGCTCCAATAAAAAGGATTAAGAACCACATGAATTGGGTATGTCACATCTACATGGAAACAATCTAATCAAAAGGTCCTACCCAACAATAGGTTTGTACCCAGAAGATTGGATTAAAAGAACATGGCTTTTCTGGAGTACATAACAGATTCAAACCATACAGGATGATGGACTGTATGGTGTATGAATAAAACTGTTTTTTTTTTAAACTATTTATACAAAATTCAAAGCAGCACTGTTCACAATAGCCAACAGGTGGAAACAACCAAAATATCCATCAGCTGATAAATGGATAAGCAATATGTTGTATATCTATACAATAGAATGTTATTCAACTTAAATAGGAATGAAATATTGATACAGGCTACAACATGGATGAGCATCATGCTTTGTAAGGGAAGCCTGAAACAAAATGCCATATACTGTATGATTTTCATTATATGAAATATCCCCAATTAGACAAATCCACAAAACAGAAAGTACATTAGTCTTTACCAAGGGCTTGGGGGAGAGGAGAATAGCACGTGATTGCTAATGGGTTTGAGATTCCTTTTGGGGGTGAAGAAAATGCTCTGATAGATAAAGGTGATGGTTGTCCAACATTTTTAATGCACTAAAACCTTTGAATTCTAATACTTTAAAGTTGTTGAAGTGGTGAATTTTATGTTATATGTATTTTCTTCAATTAAAAGAAAAGAAAGCCAGAGACCAATATGCCTTATGAAGGTAGAAACAAATACATTCAGTGAAATAGTAGCAAACCTAATACAGTCACATACAAAAAGGATTATATACCATGACCATATAAAAGTTATACCAGGGATGCAGGCCTGATTCAACATATGAAAATGTACCAATGTAATACACCATATTAAAATCAAGGACAAAACCATATGATCATATCAATTGACACTGAAAAAGCATTAAATGAAAGCTAATACTCTTTTATGATAAACACTAGAGAAATTAAGAATAGTGAGTGCACGGCGCATCTGGTGGCAATTAGGCTTTTGACTATTGGACGCTGGTATTCACTGGGTCTCCCAGAGCACCTGGACTTGAGCAGGCACCAGTGAGCCAGGGGCATTGCCCATAGTGGCCAAACTCATGTCTAGCTGAGCTGGACATCGCCTCTACCTCAGCCACCACCTCCCTGCCTCCTCTTCAGCTGGTGTTGGCCAGGGCCCAGAAGCCATGGCTGAAGACTACTGGGACAGGTGCCTGAAACAAGCAAGAGGAGAACGATGAGGCCACGTGACCTCCTTCGCTGAGGTTGCACATGCGCCCCTGCCAGTCACCATGGATCGGATGAAGAAGATCAAATGGCCAGCTGTCACTGACACTCAGAGTGGCTCAAGGTATAGACAAGACCAGTGGTGCCCCTGATTAGACAGGTCTGAGCAAGACTAGTGGAGGCAGTGACCCTGGAGTGTCCTCCACATGTGCTGCCCCTGGTGAGTCTTGCTCTGGATAGGACCCACTCACCTGTGTACCAGAGATTGTGTACAAGGACTTGAAGATGGGGTCTGATAAGGAGAGTGACCAAGCTTCAGCTACATCCACAGGTAAGGTGCACATATGCAACCATTCACGAGGCAAGATCTCCACGGAGCACATCAACATGCATGTTTGACTACCAGCAGACATCCTGCTGCCTGAGAAGCTGATCCTTAATAGCCCCATCTTCAACAACCCATCAGCTGCCACCTCCACCATGTCAGCCTGTCTGAGATTGGCTTTGGCAAACTAGAGACCTACATCAAACTGGACAAGCTGGGTGAGGGACCTATGCCACTGTCTACAAAGGCAAAAACAAGTTAACAGACAACCTTGTGGCACTCAAGGAGATCAGGTCAGAACATGAGGAGAGGGCACCCTGCACCCCCATCAGGGAAATGTCCTTCTCAAAGATCTCAAAGATACCAACATCATCATGCTACACAATATTATCCACATGGAGAAGTTCCTCACCCTTGTCTTCGAGTACCTGGTCAAGGACCTGAAGCAGTACCTAGATGACTGTGGGAACATCAACATGCACAACATGAAAATGTTCCTGTTTCAGCTGCTCTGTGGTCTGGCCTACTGCCCTCAGCAGAAAGTGCTACACAGAGACCTCATGCCCCAGAACCTGTTCATTGATGAGACAAAAGAGCTCAAACTGGATGACTTTGGCTTCAAGCCAATCCCAACAAAGACATACTGTAATGAGATGGTGACGCTGTGGTACCAATCCCCTGAAATTTTGCTTGGGTCCATGGACAGATTGACATGTAGGCTGTAGGCTGTATCTTCTGTGAGATGGCCACAAGCCAGCCCCACTTCCCAGGCTCCACAGTGGAGGAACAGCTGCACTTCATCTTCTATATCTTGGGAACCTAAAGTGAGGAGACATGGCCAGGAGTCTTGTCCAATGAGGAGTTCAAGACAAACAACTACTCTGAGTACTGAGCCGAGGCCCTTTTGAGCCATATCCCCCAATTTGACAGTGACAGAGCTGATCACCTCACCAAGCTGCTGCAGGTGGATGGAGGATCTCAGTTCCATTTCTGCATAGGATGCCATGAAACATTCATTCTTTCAGATTCTGGAGGAGTGGACCCCACAAATTTCTTGACACTACTTCCATATTTGCATTAAAGGAGATACAGCTACAAAAGGAAGCCAGCCTTCAGTCTTTGTAGATGCCTGACTCAGGCAAGCCAGCTTTTTGTGTGGTGGACACCAAGCTCTAAGCCACAGACCCCAGACCCTAGCAGGCAGCATCGAGAGAGCAGCCCCCAACTACATTCCCCCTGCTTGCTGCCTGCCTACTGCCTAGCCTATGCTGACCTGCCTACATGTTCCTTGTTGCCTGCCTGAACACCTGACCATTGGCCTGTTTGCTGGGTGCTAACAAAGATCTCATACTCCTTTGCCAAAAAGAAGAAGAAATTAGGAATAGAAGAGAATAGCCTAAAGCTGAGAAATGGAATCTAAATAAATATCCACAGCTAACATCATACTTAAATATAAGAGAGTGAATGCTTTCCCCCCAAGAGTAGGAACAAACCAAGGATGGCTTCTCTCCCCATTTCTATTGAATATTGTACTGGAGCTCCAGAGAGTTTAAATAGGCAAGAAAATAGATATCTAGGTTAGAATGAAAGAAAGAAAAACTATTTCTATTTTCCTGTAAAATGCTCTTATATATAGAAAATCCTAAAAAATTCATTAAAAATCTTTTGGAGCTAATTGGTTTCAGCAAGAATCCATGAATATACAATATACAAAATTTAATTGTACTTTTTGTACCCTAGCAATCAACAACCCAAAAACAAAATTGCAGAAATAATTATATTTACAATAACATAAAAAAGAAAAAAAAAACACTTAGGTATAAATTATCCAAAGGGGTGTAAGAACTCTATACTGATATCTACAACAAATTGTGGACATAAGTTATAGAAGACATGTAAAGACAACCTGTGGCTATGAATTGGAAGGCTTAATATTTTTAATATGTCAGTATTATTTAAAGTGATTTATGGATTCAACATAATTCCAATCAAATTCTCAGCTAGATTTTTTTAAAGAAATTGGCGAGTTGGATCAAAACATCATGTCAATAAAGATGGTAGCATAAGACACTCCAGGGTACTGTTGCCCCACAGAATCACTGGATAACTAGCACAAAACTGTCAAAGCCATCTGTATTGGTTTGAAGATTATGTAACACAAGAAACCATATTCTTAAATTGAATCCATTTCTGTGGGTATGAAACCACTGTAGGTAGAACTGTTTGTTGAGGTTACTTTAGTTAAGGTGAACCTGTTACAGGAGTCCTTTATAAATGGAATGAAATTCAGACACACAGAGAGAAAGCTAGAAGGACCAACAAGAAGCTGGACATCAATGGGATGTGGAAGAGAAGGGAGAGGCTAGTAGATGCCTTGCCATGTGTTCTAGTTTGCTAGCTGCCAGAATGCAAACCACTAGAGACAGATTAGCTTTCAACAAAAGGGGATTTATTTAGTTGAAGTATAGTTCTTTAGAGGAAAGGCAGCTAACTTTCAACTGTGGTTCTTTCTTATGTGGGAAGGCACAGGGTGATCTCTGCTGGCCTTCCTTCCAGGTCTCTGGGTTCCAACAACTTTCCCTGGGGTGATTCCTTTCTGCATCTCCAAAGGCCTGGGCTGAGCTGCGAGTGCTGAGATGAGGTATGCCAAGCTGCTTTGGCTGTGCAATGTTGAGCTCTCTCACTTAAGCATCCACCCAATTAAATCAAACATCATTCATTGCAGCAGGCATGCCTCCGAGCCGACTGCTGATGTAATCAGCAACATATGAGGTTCACATGCCATTGGCTCATGTCCACAGCAATAGAACTAGGCACCTTCACCTGGCCAAGATGACACCTGAATCTAACTACCACAGTATGTGACAAGCTAAGGACCAAGGATCATCAGGAACCAGTCCCAGAACACCTTACTCTTTGGGGTGAAAACATTGCCTTGATAATGCCTTGATTTAGACTTTTCCCTAGCCTCAAAACTGTGAGTTAATAAGTTCCCATTAACTTGACCCATTTTATGGTATTTACTTGAGCAGCCCAGGACACTAAAACAGATTTTTATACCATGAAAGTGGGGTACTGCTATGAAAAATATAAAAATGTGGAAACAGCTTTGGAACTGGGAAGAATTGCAATGGCTCAAAAATGAGTGAGAGCTATAGAGAAAGTTTGTATCATCTTAGAAAATACATATTTTATCAAGAACAGAATGTTGGTAGAAATATGGACATTAAAAGTAGTTTCAGCAATGCCTTAGAAATCATAAATTTGTTACTGTAAACTGGAGGAAAGGCAATACTTGTTTCAAAGTGGCAGAGAACTTGGCAAAACTGAGTTCTGATGTCAGATGGAAGGCAAAACTTGAAAGTGATGAACTTGGATATTTAGCTGAGGAGATTTCCAAGGTAAATGTGGAAGGTGCAGCTAGTTTCTCCTTGCAGCTTATATGGAAATGAGAGAGGAAAAGGATATGCTGAGACCTGAACTCCTAGGCACAAAGAAACCAGAAATTGATGGTAAAAAAAATTTTGAGCTTCAAGAAAGTGAGTCCCCACAGAATAGTGCTCCATGTGAAGGTCTGACTGAACATGGAACTGGTCAGAAATTTCCATGAAAGTCAGGACTGGAGATGCGGTTATCCAGGAAGGATTTATGGAAGGTCCTTCTGTCTGATGATGTGGACCCTGTGAACTACATGCAAAACTGAAAAAGTTTTTTCAGAGATTTTTATGAGAAGAACCATTGCCAGCATGGACTAAAGGATACAGAAAAGGGACAAACAGAAGGAAGAATGGCTTCAAGGGCGGGACCATGGAAGCTGAGGTTGGGACCATATATCTCTTCCAGCAAAGAGAACGGACCCACCCATGTGTGTGAAAAGGGTGAGTGCTTGGAGAAGACAGGACTTCCATTCCATTGTTCAGGAAGTGTGCTAACACCTCAATGCTCAAAGAGGGTGGGGCCTGTTCCCCAACATTTGAGGAGAGCCTAGCCACCGTCCAGATGTTTGGAGAGGTTGGAGCCTTCACCCCAGTGTTTGGGGAGAGCATGGCCATAGTGCAAGCCCTTGGAAGGGGTGGGGCTGCTCCTCCATCAGGCCTGAAGAATAAAACATTGATCTATATGGCCTTCAGACCTTGAAATCTAACGGAGTTTGTCCTGCTAGGTTGCAGAATTGTTTGAGACCTGTAACTCCTATTTTCCATCCAATTTCTCCCTTCTGGAATGGAAATTTTATCCTATGCCTGGAGTTCCATTATATATGAGAAGCAGATTACTTGCTCTCTAGATTTCACAGATCCACAGACAGAGATAAATTGTACCCCAGGGAAGACCATACCCATAACTGATATTTTCAAGTGAGAAAAGTTTATTGAAACATAAGTACACATTCAAGGTTTGAGAGCAGATGTGCTCAAGAGAGAGATGCACCTGATTTTTATTAGATTTTATACTTAGCATTGTTTCTAAAATAACTTATAGCTTTTGGGATGTTGTGATGGAATGGGTTCATTTTGCATGTAGAAAGAACATGTATTTTGGGGTCCAGAGGGTAGAACGTGGTGGTTTGAAGCTCTATATATCCTAGAAAAACATGTTCTTAAATCTAATCCATCCCTATGTGTGTGAACCCATTGCAGGTAGAACCTTCTGATGAGGTTACTTCAGTTAAAGAGTGGACCACTTCAATCAGGATGAATCTTAATCCTGTTTACATGAATCCTTTATAAGTAGAATGAAACACAGACAGAGAAAGAGAAAGCCAGAGGGAGCAGCCAGAAACTAGTCATCAATAGAACCCAAAAGAGAAGAGAAAAACCAGGAGATTCCATCATGTATCTTGACATAGGACAAGTTAAGGACCTTGGATCACCAGCAACAA
The DNA here is from genome assembly GCF_023851605.1 of Tamandua tetradactyla. Lineage (NCBI taxonomy): Eukaryota > Metazoa > Chordata > Mammalia > Pilosa > Myrmecophagidae > Tamandua > Tamandua tetradactyla. Next base: position 118,603,286 of record NC_135353.1, read on the forward strand.
GTCCCTTTATGTGAGAGTCTTTGGGGAGAAAGCACAGCCTAGAGGATGCTTGATTTGGACTCTTCCATAACCTCAAAATTATGTGCAAATAAATTCCCTTGTTTAACCAAATTCATTTCTTGAGAAGCCCGAAAAAGTAAAACGCCACATTCCTTCAAACACCACAAAACATTTAAATGGTTGCAGTAACTGGGCAAGTGATAACACAAGAAAATGCAGATTTATAAAGGGTAGGGGAAGTTCTGGGCACACTTGCTGGTATCTCCCCCACCCCCACCCCAGCATGCCTTCCCATTGTGGGTCCCTGGTGCTGTTCCAAAGGTAGCAGAGTAATCCCTGTGTGTATACTGGAATGCATGTATATTGTTGCCAATTTATCAGGTAGCAACATGAAAGAACCAGTACACTCATCTGTAGTTCACCCTCCCAGAACCTGCCTTGAAAGCTAATACAGCTAAAGCAGTATAAAATACAATTAAGTCAAAGTGAGCTGGAAGAGAGGATTATCTGTTTAAAGAAATACATTACACCACCCTGTATGTAGGGAAATTCTTCTCCATAGCATGTAGAGGGGTGTACTGGTTTGAAATAGTTATATACCTCAGAAAAGCCATGTTTTAATCCTAATCCAATCTGGTGGGGCCAGCTATTTATTTTTATCCTGACTCAATATAGTAGGGTGGAAACTTCTGATTAGATTACCTCCAAGGAGATGTGACATGCCCAATTGTGACTTTTTGATTAAATGGAGATGTGACTCCACCAATTCAAGGTGGCTCCTTGATTAGTTTACTAGAGTCCGTTAGAAGGGGAAACACTTTTAAGAATCCTCAGATGCAGATGCTTGAAAAACAGTTGGTTCAGAGTTGACAGAGACATGGATGTTTGGAGATGCTTGGAGTACCAACAGAGAGAGCAGATGCCTAGACAGGGACAGAGCCCAGCAGGCATTGCCATGTACCTTCCTGTGACATGCTCAGCAAACTGGAACCCAGAGTTGTGAAGGCCCACAGATACCAAGTGAGGAACCTGCACTGGAAACAGAGACTGAAAGTAACAGAGCCCAGGAGCAAGGGACCAGCAGATGCTAGCCATGTGCCTTCCCAGCTGATAGAGGTTTTCCAGATGGCATCAGCCTTTCTTGAGTGAAGGTAATCTCTTGTTGATGCCTTAGTTTGGACATTATCTCAGCACTAGAACTGTAGACTTGTAACATTATTAAAGACCCTTTTTAAAAGGTTTCCCAGGGTGCATGGGTGGTTCAGTGGTAGAATGCTCGCCTTTCATGTGGGAGACCCGGGTTTGATTCCCGGGCCATACACCTCCTCCTCACCCACCAAAAAAAATGCTTTTCCATTTCTGGTATATTGCATTCTAGCAGCTTTGGAAAACTAAAACAAATTTTGGTACCAGAGGAATGGAGTGTTACTGTGATTTGCAAACACCAAACCTGTTGGAACAGCTCTTTAAATGAATAAGGGGAAGATTCTGGAAGAGTTGTGAGGAGCTTGATAGAGAAGGCCTAGAATGCTTTGAAGAGACTGTTGATAGAAATGTGGACACTAAGGATTCTTCTGAAGGCTTTAGACAGAAATGATAAATATGTTGCAAACTGGAAGGAAGGCATTCTTTGTGGATGCAAGGCAGAATTTCAGAGTGATGAACTTGGATATTTAGCAGAGGAAATTTCTAAACTAAATGTGGAAAATGCAGTCTGACTGCTCCTTATTAGCAAAATGTAAGAGGAATGAGATAAGTTGAGACCTGAACTCTTGGTAAAAAGAAAACAAAACCTGATGGTGTGGAAAATGCTGGGCTTCCAGAAAGTGAAACCCACTGAGCTGCACAGGAGGATTTAATCAAATGTGAAAGCGCATCAGCCATTTCAGGAAAAGCCAGGATTGGAAATGGAGTTACCCAGAAAGGATTTGTGGAAAGTCCTATCGTCTGATGGTTATAATGGTTATGATCACTGCATACTACATAGCAAATTGACAAGAGTGTTGTGGGATCTGTATAAACAGAAGCACTGCCAGTCTGTATTAAAAGAGATGGAAAAGGGACAGTTGGAAGGAAAAATGACAGAACCATGGAAGCTAAGGTCTGGAGCCTGGAAATCTCAGGCTAGGAGAATGGACACCCACATGTAGGGAGAGTGGGCCTTCCTCTTCATTACTCAAGAAGCTTTGTGCCATAGCAGGCCTCCGAGAGGGTGGAGTGCATAAACTAGTGTTTGCAGGGAGCCTGGCTGCCACCTCATTGTTCTGGAGTAGTTGAGTATGTGCCTCAGAGATGGGAGAGATCCTGTGTTGGCCCTGATGCTTGGAGAGAGTGGAGCTGAGAAAAAGTTGGTCCTGCCAATGAGCCCCAGTTTTACAATCTGCATCCCAGTATTTGGAAACAACAAGACAGCTGCATAGGCCCTTTGAAAGGGCAGGACTGCTGCTTTCTTAAAGCCCCAAAGATAAATGACTCTCAGACTTTGAAATCCAATGGAATTTGCCCTGCAGGTTTTGGGAACTGTTTAGGTCTGGTGACTAATGTTTACCTTTCAATTTCTCCATATGGCAATGGAAAAATTTTCTATGAGTATCCCTCCTTTGTATATTGGCAGCAGATAAATTGTTCTGAGTTTTGCAGGTGCTCAGCCAGAGGAGAATTTTTTGCCTTAGAACAAACAATGCCTGTAACTGACTTTGATGAGATTTTGTACTGTTTTTTACTTTCTACGGTACTTGTATTGTTATTGAAATGGTTTAAGGCTTTTGTGATATTGTGATGGAGTGACTGTATATTGAATATGTAAAAAACATGTCTTTTGGGGGGTCCAGAGAGTGAATGTGCTGGTTTGAAGCTATGATGTACCTCAGAAAAGCCATTTGTTAATCCTGATGCTATCTGGTGGGGACAGCCATTTCTTTTAATCATAATTCAATGTAGCCGAGTGGAAACTTTGATTAGATTATCTCCATGGAGTTGTGACATGCCAAATTGTAGGTGTGACCTTTTGATTCGATGGAGATATGACTCCAACCATTCAAGGTGGGTCTTTAGTAGTTTACTAGAATCCTTAAAAAATGGGAAACAGTTTGGAGAATATTCAGACACAAATGCTTGGAGAACAGTTGCTTCAGAGCTGACAGAGACACAGATGTTTGGAGATGCTTGGAGTGCCAATACAGGGAGCAGATGCCTAGACACAGGCAGAGCTGAGCAAACATCACCGTGTGCCTTCCTATGAGATGCTTAGCAAACCAGAACCCAGAGTTGTGTCCTGGAGGAGCTAAGTAAAGGCCCACAAATACCAAGTGAGGATTCCCCACAGGAAACAGAGGCTGAAAGCAATGGAGTCCAGGATCAAGGGACCAACAGATGCCAGACATATGCCTTCCCAGCTGGCAGAGGTGTTCCAGATTGCATCAGCCTTTCTTGAGTGAAGGTAATCTCTTGTTGGTGCCTTAGTTTGGACATTTTCTCAGCCCTAGAACTGTAGACTTCTAATTTATTAAATTCCTTTTTAAAAGCCATTCCATTTCTGGTATACTGCATTCCAGCAGCTTTAGCAAACCAATACATGGGAGCCAGCTTAAAGCCTGCTCTATGGAATTTGGACTCATACATCCCCACAGTTGTGTGAGACACATATAAAATCTCATATTTACAGGTATATCCTGTTGGTTCTGCTTCCTTAGATAACCCTGATTAATACAGATGTCTTCCTGGAGGTGTGCTTTCTTCACTTGCCAGAAAATGGCACTTGTTGGCAACCTATCCCCTCAGCCCTCAGAATCCAGGCTCTTCTTAACTCTACCATTTTAAGACAATGGCATAACCTTGTCAGGCAGGGGAGGTTTAAGCCACCAGTGCTTCCAGAAGTTTAAATTTGCTGGCCCAAAGCTGGCACAGTGCTAAATCATGTCCCACTCTGTTGTGGGGAGAGTGGACTTCCACTGCTCTTTCAGTCTGCAGCTGCCTCCCAGCCTGGAGATGAGAACCAGATGCTTTCTGCCCTGACAGTGGGGATTGGGTGCCAAGAGCTGGGGCTGAGGGGGGTTTCTCATGATCTCACTACAGCTTCTGCATCTCTTCATCCTGCACTTTCCTGGGTGTTATAGAGCATGCACCTCTAATCTCAGAGCCCCAGATCCGCTGTTGTGGACAATTTCTGCCTTACTCCTTGTTGTTTTTTTGGAGAGGATTGAGCCCATGCTCTCCCCAATTGGTCATCTAAGATTAACTCTAACACACTCTATGTTGTGCCTTTCATACCCATAATTTCTGTTCTTTCTTTCTATGATTTTTTGCAATTTTGTTGATTTATATTCACATACCATACAAAAATCATAAGTATACAATCAATGGCTTAAAATATTATCACATAGTTGTGCATACATCACCATGATCAATTTTAGAACATATTCTTTACTTCAGAAAATAAATAAAAAGTAAATTGGAAACCCAATTCCCTACATACCCCTGAGCACCCCTATTGTTGGCACTAGTACAGGTGTGGTACAATTGTTGCAGTTACTGAAAAAAAATAAAAATATCACTGTTAACTCTAGTCCATAGTTTGCAATAGGTGCATTTTTCCCATATATCCTCTATTATTAACTCCTTGAAATAGTGCCAAACGTTTGTTTTAGTCTATGAAAGAACTTTAAAATTTTTTTTATATTTGTACAGTTAATCACGGTCATAGTCCACCACAAGATACACTGAGTTATGCATTTCCATGTTTTAACCTCCAACTTTCCTTCTGATGACATACATGACTCTAAATTTCCTTTTTCCTCCACAATCACACATCATTTAGTACTAATAATTATTCTCATAATAATGTGCTACAGTTATCCCTATCCATCTACAAATGTTTATGTTCAAACTAAAGTTTTCTGCACATATTAAGCAACCACTCTCCATTCTTTAGCCTCAACTCTCTATCCTGGTACCCATAGTCTTTATTTTATGTCTATGAGTTTACATATGATAACTAGTTCATATCAGTGAAATCATACAATATTTGTCCTTTTGTGTCTGACTTATTTCACTTAACATAATGTCCTCAGAGTTTATCCATGCTGTTGCATGCTTCAGGGTGTCATTCATTCATTCTTACTGCTGAATAATATTCCATTGTTTGTAAATACCACGTTTTGATTACCCATTCATCTGTTGATGGACACGTGGGTTGTTTCCATCTTTTGGCAAATGTGAATATGCTGCTATGAATATTGGTGTGCAAATATCTGTATGTGTCCCTGCTTTCAAATCTGGATATATCCCAAGTAGCAGGATTTCCAAGTTGTAAGGCAACTCAGTACTTAGCTTCCTGAGAAACCATGGAACCAACCTCCACAGTAGCTGCCCCATTTTACATTACCACCATCAGGGAATAAGTGTGCCTATTTCACCACATCCTCTCAAACTCTTGTAGTTTCCTGTTTGTTTACTAACGGCCAATCTAGTAGGTGTGAGATTGCATCTCATTTTAGATTGATTTGCATTTTCCTAATAGTTAGTGAAGCTGAGCATCTTCTCATAGGCTTTTTAGCCTCCTATATTTCCTCTTTAGAAAATTACCTACACATGTCTTTTGCTTATTTTTTAATTTGGCTATTTGTCTTTTTTATTGCCGGGTTTTAGGATTTCTTTATATATCCTGGATATCAAATTCTTATCAGATATGTGGTTTCCAAATTTTTTCTCCCATTGAGTAGGCTGTCTTTTTACACTTTGAACAAAATCCTTTGAAGCACAGAAATATTCAACTTTGAGATGGTTCCATTTATTTTTTCTTTCATTGCTTGTGCTTTGGGAGTAAAGTCTAGGAAACTACCACCTATTACCAGATCATGAAGGTGTTTCCTTACACTTTTTTCTAGAAGTTTCATGGTACTGGCTCTTATATTCAGGTCTTTGATCCATTTTGAATTAATTTTGGTAAAGGGTGTGATATAATGATCCTCTTTCATACTTTTGGACATGGATAAGAAATGCCCCCAGGACCATTTATTGAAGAGACAGTTCTGTCCTAATTGAGTGGATCTGGGAGCTTTGTCAAAAATCAATTTACCGTAGATCTGAAGGTCTATTTATAAACTCCCAATTTAATTGCATTGATCAATATGTCCATCTTTATGAAGCACCATGCCATTTTGACTACCATGGCTTTATGGGTATGTTTTAAAGTTAGGAAGCATGAGGACTCCAACTTTATTTTTCCTTTTCAAAATGTTTTGGCTATTTGAGGCCCTTTACCTTCCAAATAAATTTGATAATTAGTTTTTCCATTTCTTGAAAGGAGGCTGTTGGAATTTTGATTGCTACTGCATCAATTTGGGTACAATTGACATCTTAATGATATTTAGTCTTCCTATCCATGAACACGGGATGTTTTACCATTTATTTAGATCTTTGAATTATTTTAGCAATGTTTTGTAATTGTCTGTACACAGGTCCTTTACATTCTTAGTTAAGTTTATTCCTAGATATGTAATTTTTTCAGTTCCTATTGTAAATGGATTTTCTTAATTACTCCTTTAGATAGCTTATTAATGGTGTATAGAAACCATACTGATTTTTGTGTGTTGATCTGATATCCTGCCACTTTGCTGAACTCCTGTATTAGCTCAAGTAGCTTTGTCATTTTTTTTCAGGATTTTTTAAATATAGGATCATGTCATCTGCAAATAGCAAAACTTTTACTTCTTCCTTTCTGATTTAGATGCATTTTATTTATTTTTTGTTACTGAATTGCTCTAGTTAGAATTTCCAGAACAAAGTTGAATAACAGTGGTGATAGTGGACATCCTTGCCTTGTCCCTTATGTGTTTCAATTACTAAATAAAGCTGCCAGGATGCAATATACAAGAAATGGATTGGCTTTTACAATGGGGATATACTAACTTAAAATTTACAGCTCTAGGTCCCAATTAAGGCATCAACAGGATGATGCCTGGACTCTGAAGACAGGCTGCTGGCATCTGGGAAACCTCTGTCACATGAGAAAGCACATAGTGATGTGTCTGCTGATGCTTCTCAAATGGGTTGTGTTTCCAGCTTCTAGTTCCAGTAGCCTCCTCTCTGAGTTTCTATGGGTACTCTCAGCTTCTCCAGGGCTTTTCTCTCTAAACTCTCTCAACTTTTTCTGTCCTTTATCTTCTCATAAAGAACTCCAATAAAAGGATTAAGACCCACTGTGCCAGTTAGAAAGTATTCTGTACCCCAGAAAAGCCATGCTTTAATCCTGATTCAATACTGTAGATCGGAAACTTCTGTTTAAATTATTTCCATGGAGATGCGACATGCCCAATTGTGGGTCTGATCTTTTTATTACATAGAGATGCGACTCCACCAATTCCAGGTACATCTTGATGAGTTTACTGGAATCCTTTAAAAGAGGAAACATTTTGGAGAGAGTAAAAAATGACAGAAATGAGAGCACCAATAGAAACTTCAGAGCTGAGCTGACAGAGCAGAGCTGATACAGATGCTGACACTTGGAGAACAGAGACATGGATGTTTGGAGATGCATGGAGCCCAGCAGATGTTGCCATGAGATGTTAAGTAAGCCAGAACCTGGAGGAGCCAAAGGAAGCCAAGAGATGAAAGCCAGTTCTGGATAAGCAAAATGAGGAACCCCTGAGGAACAGAGGCTGAAAGCAATGAGCCCAGGAGCAAGGGATCAGTAGATGCTAGCCACATGACTACCCAGCTGACAGAGGTGTTCCTGTGTTCTAGTTTGCTAGCTGCTGGAATGAAATATACCAGAAATAGAACGGCTTTTAAAAGGGGGAATTTAATGAGTTGCTAGTTTACAGTTCAAAGGCCGAGAAAATGCCCCAATGAAAACAAGTCTATAGAAATGTCCAGTCTAAGGCATCCATCCAGATAAAAATACCATACCGGTCAAGAAGGCCGATGAAGTTGAGGGTTTCTTTCTCAGGTGAGAAGGCACATGGTGAACACAGTCAGGGCTTCTCTCTCTCGGTTGGAGGGCACATGGTGAACATGGCATCATCTGCTAACTTTCTCTCTTGGCTTCCGGTTTCATGAAGCTCCCCAGCAGGCATTTTCCTTCTTCATCTACAAAGGTCACTGGCTGGTCTCTGCTTCGTGGTGCTGCAGCATTCTCTGCTCTCTCTGAATCTCTCATTCTCCAAAATGTTTCCTCTCTTATAGGACTCCAGTAAACCAATCAAGACCCACCCAAATGGTTGGAGACATGTCATCACCTAATCCAGCTTAACAACCACTCTTGACTAAATCACATCATCCAGGGAGATGATCTGATTACAGTTTCAAACATTCAGTATTGAATAGGGATTATTCTACCTTTATGAAATGGGATTTTGATTAAAACATGGCTTTTCTAGGGGGCATAATCCTTTCAAACCAGCACATCCTGACCCATCAGCCTCCCTTGAATTAAGGTATTTTTCACTTTATATTTTATCCTTAGATTGGATATTTCTATAGGATTAGAACTGTAAACATGTAACTTATTAAATTGTTCTTTCTCAAAGCTATTCCAGTTCTGGTATATTGCATTTCAGCAACTTGCAAACTAATATATCCACCTTGGATGGGGTGGTTCACATCTCAATTGAAATAACCTAACCAAAAGGTCTCACCCACAATAGTCTGCACCCAAAGGAATGGATTAAAAGAACATGGCCTTTTCTGGAGTACAGAAAAGCTAGCACATTATGTAAGTGGGAAAGTCTTCAAACACTCACCATTGAGTATGATGTTAGCCATGGGTTTTCATATATGCCCTAATTTATCGAGGAAGTCTCCTTTGATTCCTGCCTTTTGCAGTCTTTTTCTTAACAAAGGATGCTGAATTTTGTTAAATGCCTTTTCTGTATCAATTGAGATGACCATGTGGTGTTTTCTATTTGATTTGTTAATGTGGTTATAACATTGATTTTTTGTGTTGAACCACCCTTTTGTACCTGGAATAAAAACCACTTGGCCATGGTATATAAATTCTTTTAATGTGCCATTGGACTTGATTTGCAAGTATTTTTGAGGATTTTTGCATCTATATTCATTAGAGAGATTGATCTATAGTTTTTTTCTTATAGTATCTTTATATGGCTTTGGTATGAGGATGATTTGGCTTCATAGAATGAGTTACATAGTATACCTCTTCTTCAATTTTTTGGAAGAGTTTGAAGAGGAAGAGTAATAATTCTTCATGGAATGATTTGTATAATTCACTTGTGAAGCCATATAATCCTGGGTTTTCTTTGTTGAAAATTTTTGATGTCTGATTGAGTCACTTTACTTCTGACAGTTTTGTTGAGGTCTTCTATTTCTTCTTGCCTCAGGGTAGGTTATTCAAGATTTTCTAGGGATTTGTCCATTTCGTCTAAGTTGTCTAGTTTGTTGGCCTAGAGTTGTTCATAGTATCCTGTTATGATCTTTTCTATTTCTTCAGGATCTGTGTTAATGCCCCCCCCCATTTGGATTTTATTTCTTTGCATCTTCTCTCTTTTTGTCTTTGTCAGTCAAACTAAGGGTTTGTCCATTTTATTAATCTTCTTAAAGAACCAATTTTTGGTTGTATTGATTTTCTCTATTGTTCTTTTGTTCTGCAATTCAGTTATTTCTGCTCTAATCTTTGTTATTTCTTTCCTTCTGCTTGCTTTGGGATTAGATTGCTGAGCCTTCTCTCATTTTTCCAGTTGTTCAGTTAGGTATTTGGTTTTAGGTCTTTCTTCCTTTTTTTTTTTTTCCCTGCATGGGAGGCTCCAAGAATCTAACCTGGGTCTCCTGCACAGCAGGCAAGAATTCTGCCACTGAGCCACCATTGCACCACCCTTTCTTCCCTTTTAATTTAGGCATATAGGGCTATACACTTCCCTCTGAGCTATGCCTTCACTGCATCCCATAAGTTTGATATGTTGCTGTCTCACTTTCATTCACCTCGAAATGTTTACTGATTTCCCTTGCAATTTCTTCTTTGATGTATTGGTTATTAAGAGCATGTTTTTTAATCTCCATATACTCTTGCAATTTCTGGGTCTCTGATTGTTATTTGATTTCCAGCTTCAATTCATTAGGTTCAGAGAAAGTGGTTTGATTAAATTTACTTCTTTTAAATTTATTAATACCTGTTGTGTACCACAATGTGGTCTACCCTGGAAAATGTCCCATGAGCACTTGAATAGAATATATATCTTATTGTTATGGTGTGCAATGTTCTATATTTGTCTATTAGATCAGGTTCATTTACAACATTATTCAGGGTCTCTACTTTCTTATTAATCCTGTGTTTAGATATTGTATCTATTGGAGAGAATGGGGTGCTGAAGTCTCCAAGTACTATTGTATAGAAGTCTGTTACTCCCTTCAGTTTTGCAGTATTTGACTCATATAGTTTGGGACACTTGATTAGTTGTATAAATAGTTATAATTGTTATTTCTCCTTGGTGAATTGCCCCTTTCATTAGCATATAGTGTTCGCTCTTTATCTCTTATAACATTTTTTGCATTTACAGTCTATTTTGTCTGATATTATTATAGCTACCTCAGCTTTTTTTTTTGGTTACTACTTACATGGAATATCTTTTCACATAGTTTCACTTTCAGCCTTTTTGTATCTTTGGGTCTAAAATGAATCTCTTCTTAACAGCAAAATAGTTGGGTCATATATTTTATCCATTCTGCCAATCTTTGTCTTTTGATTGGGGAATTTAATCCATTAACATTCAGTATTATTAAAATAAAATCCATCTTTATTTCACCATTTTATCCTTGGGATTTTATTTGTCAAATATATTACTTCTCTCTTTTTATCCTTTCAGTTACACTTATTGATAGACATCACCTCTATACTCTTCCCAAAGCCCCTGTCTTTTTTTTTAATCAGCAGACTAAATTCCCTTTACTATTTCCTGCAGATCAAGTCTCTAATCAAAAAAATCTCTCAGCTTTTGTTTATCTGTGATTATAAGCTCTCCCTCACTTCTGAAGAACAGTTTTGCTGAATAAAGAATTACTGAATGGCAATTTTTCTCTTTAAGTATCTTAAATATATCATACTACTGCCTTCTTGCATCCATGGTGTCTGATAAGTCAGTGCTGACCCTTATGTGGCCTCCCTTGTGTGCCAATTTGAAAGGATTACATACCTTAGAAAAGCCCTGTTTTAATCTTGATCCATCTGTGGAAGCAGCCATTTCTTTTAATCCCTATTCCGTACTGTAAATTGGAAACTTAATAAGATTATCTCCATGGAGATGTCACACCCAATTGTGGGTATTAACCTTGGATTAGAGGGAGATGTGATTCTACCCATTCTAGGTGAGTCTTGATTAGTTTACTGGAATCCTTTAAAGAGGAAACATTATAGGAAGCCATAAGAACCACGAGAGACCACACAGCTAGAGACCTTTAGAGATGAAGAAGGAATACACCCCTGAGGGAGCTTCATGAAGGAAGAAGCCTGGAGAGTAAGCTAGCAGACATTGCCATGTTTGCCATGTGCCTTTCCAGTTGAGAGAGAAAACCTGAACATCATTGGCCTTCTTGAACCAAGGTATCTTTCCCTGGATGCCTTAGATTGGACATTTCTATAGACTTGCTTTAATGTGGACATTTTCACAGCCTAGAACTGTAAAGTTGCAACTTAATAAATTCCCCTTCTTAAAACCCATTCTGTTTCTAGTATACTGCATTCCAGCAGCTAGCAAACTAGAACACCTTGTATGTGGTGATTCAGTTTTCTCTTGCTGCTTTCAGGAGGCTATCCTTCTCTTTGGCATTTTAGTCTGATTACTATGTGTCTTGGAGTGGGCCTATTCAGATTTCTTCTATTTAGAGTATGTTGGGCCTCTTGGATTTGTATATTTATGTCTTTTCTAGGAGTTGAGAAATTTTCATGTGTCAACTTGGCCAGATGATGTTGCCCAGTAGTCTGGTCAAGCAAGCACTGGCCTAACACTTACTGCAAGGACATTTCCTGGATGGATAATAAACCAGAAGGCTGGTGTAGTAAATCATCAGTCAATTGATTGCATCTATGGATAGATTACTCTGTGATCAACTGAGAGGAGTTTACCAGTTTGAATCTTTTATGTACCCTAGAAAAGCCAAGTTCTTTCATCTTCATTCAATATTTCTGGTGGGGATCTTTTTGTTTCCATGGTGTGCTGGTTTAAAATGATGTATGTACCCTAGAAAAGCCATGTTTTAATCCTAATCCCATTTTGTAAAGGCAGCTGTTTCTTCTAATCCCTATTCAGCATTGTATGTTTGAAACTGAAATTAGATCATCTCCCTGGAGATATGATTTAATCAAGAGTGGTTGTTAAACTGGATTAGGTAGAGGTGTGTCCCCACCCAATTGGATGGGTCTTGATTAGTTTCTGGAGTCCTATAAAAGAGGAAACATTTTGGAGAATGAGAGAGATTTGGAGAGAGCAAAGAATGCTATAGCACCACGAAGCAGAGTTCACCACCCAGCGACCTTTGGAGATGAAGAAGGAAAACTCCTCCCAGGGAGCTTCATGAAACAGGAAGCTAGGAAAGAAAGCTAGCAGATGATGCCATGTTCACCATGTGCCCTTCCAGCTGAGAGATAAGCCCTGACTGTGTTCGCCATGTGCCTTCTCACTTGAGAAAGAAACCCTGAACTTCATCAGCCTTCTTGAACCAAGGTATCTTTATCTGAATGGATGCCTTAGACTGGACATTTCTATAGACTTGTTTCAATTGGGACATTTTCTTGGCCTTAGAACTGTAAACTAGCAACTTATTAAATTCCCCCTTTTAAAAGTCATTCCATTTCTGGTATATTGCATTCCGGCAATTAGCAAACTAGAACACATGGAGATGTGACCCACCCAATTGTGGGTGGTAACTTTTTTTTTTACATGGGCAGGCACCGGGAATCAAACCCGGGTCCTCTGGCATGGCAGGTGAGCATTCTTGCCTGCCCCCCCCCTTTTTTTATGGGGATAGTAACTTTTGATTAGATGGTTTCCATGGAGATGTGTCTCCACCCATTCAAGGTGGAGTTGTGTACTAGAGCCTTTTAAGAGAGAACTATTTTGGAAAAAGCTTTAGAGCCACCAGAAGCAACAGTGCCAACAGAAGAACAGAGCCCCGGGGGAGCCATTGAAGAAGCTATGAGAGAAAGGTAGTACACATCACCATGTGCCTTTCCATCTTAGAGAGAAAGCCCAAATGTCATCGGCCTTCTTGAACCAAGGTATCTTTCCCTGGATGCCTTAGTTTGGACATTTTCACAGCCTTAGAACTGTAAACTTCCAACTTAATAAATACCCCTTCTTAAAAGCCATTCTGTTTCAGATATATTGCATTCTGGCTGCTTTTACAAACTAAAACAGGGAGTGTCTTCTGCAATAAGAGAATTCAGTCAATTGGATTTGATTCAATCAGTTGAAGACTTTTAAGTGAGAGATGCAGATTTCAGCTGTCAGAAGAGAGAACTTTCATCTCCGCTTCAGCCAGCCAGCCTCTCCTGTGGAATTCATTGAAAACCATTGTTGTTGCCAGCCCATGGCATGCCCTACAAAATTTGGACTCATGCATCCCAGAATTCAGTGAGACACTTTAATAAAATCTCATATTTACAGATATCTCCTGTTTGTTCTATTTCCCTACAGAACCCTGACTAATACAGTTTGGCACCAGAGAAGTGGGGTGCTGTGATTAGCAAATATCAAAAAAGTTGGAAAGACTTTATAAATGGAAAAGGGGAAGATTTTGAAAAAAATGTTAAGAGTTTGATAAAAAAAGGGGGGGGCTTTGTTTTCAAGAGAATTTTGGTAGAAATTTGGACTGTAAAGATATTTCTGATTAGGCTTAGAGAGATATGATGGATGTGTCATTGCCAACTGGAAGAAAAGTGATCCTTGTTTTAAAGTAGCAGAGAATTTGGCAAAATTGAGTCCTGGTGTTGGATGAAAGCCAGAAAATTTTTAACGTTTTTTATTGTACAATACAACATATACACAAAGAAAAGAAAGAAAAAAAGCACTAGCCGGAAAGGCAGAATTTGAAAGCAATTAGCTGGATATCTAGCTGAGGAAATTTCCAAACTAAATGTGGAAAACGCATCCTGGCTTCTCCTTGCATCTTACATAGTAAATTGTGGCAAGAAATGGATAAGCTGAGAATTGAACCCTTGAGTACAAAAAACCAGAAATTGATGGCCTGGAAAATTTTGGGCTTCCAAAAATGAAATCCCATAGGCTGGTGCCCCATGTGAGGATTTAACCAAACATGGAACCAGTCAACCATTTCAGAAAAAGCCAGGATTGGAGATGGAGTTATTCAGGAAGGATTTGTGGAAAGCTGTATTGTCTGACAGCTGTGATCCCTGTATACTGCATGAAAAACTGATGAGTGTTGCAGGCTCTGTATAAGTGGAACCAGTGCCAGTCTGGACTAAAAGGGACAGAAAATGGACAAATTGAAGGAAAATGACTTCAGAGGTAGAACCATGGAAGCTAATGTCTGGAACCAGGAAATCTCGGGCCAGTAGAGTGGATAAACCTATGCATGTGTAGAGAGTGACTTTGCCCCAAAGGAAGAGGGCAGATAGATAAATATTGCTGCTTCAGGCCTCAGAGAGGGTGGAGCACATTACCTCAGGATTGTGGAGAGCCTGGCCACCACCCCACTATTCTGAAGTGGGGCTCTGCCCTGGAGATGGCAGAAAGTCTAGGTCCCACCTAGACACTTGAGGAGGATGGGGCCTGGAAGAAGGTGGTCTTCCCAATGCCCACCAGTGTTGCAGCTCTCATCCCAGTGTTTGGAGAAAATGGGACTGTTGCATCAGTCCTTGGAAAGGGTGAGACCGTCACTCTCTCAAGCTCTGAGGATGAAGCATCACTCTATAAATGGCTCTCAGTCTTTGAGATTTAATGGCACATGCCCATGTTGCCAGGGAGGTTTACACCCCTGGGAGTCATGTCCCATGCAGAGAGGGGGAGGGCAGTGAGTTTGCTTGCCATGTTGGCTGAAAGATAGGCCACATCTGAGCAACAAAAGAGGTTCTCTGGGGTGACTCTTAGGCCTAATTTTAAGTAGGCTTAGCCTATCCTTTGCGGGGATAAGTCTCATCTGAACAAACCCCAAGATTGAGGGTTCGGCTTATTGACTTTGTTGTCCTCACTGCTTGTGAAAATATCAGGCCTTCTCCAAGTGGGGAAGTTGAGTTTTCCCTTTTTCTCACCATTCCCCCAAGGGGACTTTGTAAATACTTTTTTATTCACTGTGCAAATCACTCTGGGATTTATCAGGGCATCATTCTAGACAAACTTACAAAATCTCATGCCCTACTCAAAGTTCCATGTATTCACAGTATTCCATTAAACTGTTCGTATAAGTAATACTAGGAGATGCACTAGTCAAAATAGAAATTTTGTACCAAATAAACATTTTTTTGCTTTAGTCTCACACATAAGTTAAAGTTTAAAAATATGAACTACCATCTATTTTCAACACCCTGCAATATTGACATTCCTTTGTTCTTCCTCATGCAAAAACAGTTTTTAATTTGTACATTTAGTCACTATCATTGTAAACTCTAGGCATTCCTAGATTATACTATCTCAGTCTTTATCATCTATCTTTATTTCTGATTTCATATGTGCCCCCAGCCCTCCTCCCTCTATCATTCTCACATTCAGCATACTAACATTATTGTATTATAGTTAGGTAGTACTGTACTATCCATTTCTGAATTTTTACAATCAGTCCTGTTGCACAATCTGTATCCCTTCAGCTCCAATTACCCAATATCTACCCTATTTCTATCTTCCAATGGTCTCTGTTCTTAACTGAAATTCTCCAAGTTCATTCATAAATGTTAGTTCATATCAGTGAGACCATACAGCATTTGTCGTTTTGTTTCTAAGCCATATTCTTTTTTTTTTTTTTTTTTTTTTAGGGAGGAAAGGAAGGAAAGACAGAGAAGGAAGGAAGGGAGGAAGAAAGGGAAACATTT
Organism: Tamandua tetradactyla; assembly: GCF_023851605.1. NCBI lineage: Eukaryota > Metazoa > Chordata > Mammalia > Pilosa > Myrmecophagidae > Tamandua > Tamandua tetradactyla. Next base: position 118,619,277 of record NC_135353.1, read on the forward strand.
TTAAACATTTTCTTGTTTTATTATATTTTGTTTGTTTGTTTGTTTGTTTGTTACATGGGCTGGGGCCGGGAATCGAACCGGGGTCCTTCGGCACGGCAGGCAAGCACTCTTGCCCGCTGAGCCACCGCGGCCCGCCCAACTAAGCCATATTCTTTTAATCCAGTCTTGTGGGGGCAAACTTATTGTTAGGTGGGACCTTTTGACTAGGTTGTTTACATGGAAAATTGACCCACCCAACTGTGATTAGGTTGTTGCCATGGATATGTGACCTCACCCATTCAGTGTAGGTCTTAATCCACTTACTAGTGTTCAAAAAGAGCGAAACCTTTTGAGGAAAGCACAGATGTTTGATACTTGGAGAACTGACACAGAGAGTAGACATTGGAGACAGAACACGAAAGGGTGTGCTAAAGAAGGACCCACAGGAGGTGAAAGAGCCATTTTAAACCAACCAGAAGAGAAGGGCCAGCAGACGTTGCCATGTGCCTTACCAGGTGACAGAGAAACCCTGGACATAATCAACCTTTCTTGAGTGAAGATATCCTCTTGTTGGTGCCATAATTTGGACATTTTCACAATCTTAGAATTGTACCTTGTATCTTAATAAAACCCCTTTATAAAAGCCAATCTATTTCTGATATATTGAATTCTGACAGCTTAAGCAAACTGAAACAGAAAGGCTTTCCCTCCCATAAGACATCATACTGGTTCATTATACTGATGGTGTCATGTTGATTGAAACTAGTGAACAAGAAGTAGAAACTACTCTAGACTTATTGGTAAGGCATTTGTATGTCAGAAGATGGGAGATGAATCCAACAAAAACACAGGGGCCACCCACCTTAGTGAAATTTCTATGTATCCAATATTGTGGAGCATATCGTGATATCCCTTGTAAGGTAAAGAATAAGCTGTTGCACCTGGCCCCTCCTATGACTAAAACAGAGACACAATGTCAGGTTGCCCTCTTTGGATTTTGGAGACAACATATTCCTCATTTGGGTGTGCTACTCTGGCCCATTTACCGATTTACCAGAAAAGCTGCTAGTTTTGAATCAGGACCAGAACAAGAGGAGGCTCTGAGACAGGTCCAGACTGCTATGCAAGCTGATCTGCCACTTGGGCTATATAAGCCAACAGATCCGATGGTACTCGAAGTGTCAGTGGCAAATAGAGATGCTCTCTGGGGCCTCTGGCCAGTCCCTATAGGTTAATCACAATGCAGAGCCTTAGAATTTAGGAATAAACCTTACCATCCTCTGAAGATAACTATTATTCTTTTGAGAAACAGCTTTTGGTCCACTACTGGGTCTTAGTACAGACTGAATGCTTTAACATGGGCCACCAAGATACATGACATCTGAGTGGCCTATCATGAGCTGGGTGTTGTCTGTTGTCTGACCCACCAAGACATAATGTTGGGCATGCAGAGCAGCACTCCATCATAAAATGGAAATGGTATATACAAGATAGGGCTCTAGCGGGTCCTGAAGGCACAAGTAAGTTACATAAAGAAGTGTCCCTAATGCCCATAGCCACCACTCCTGACATGTTACCTATACTTTTCCAGCCCAGAGGATATGGTCTTGTGGGGAGTTCCTTACAATCATTTGATTGAGGAAGAGAAAACTTGTGCCAGTTGCACAGATGGTTCTTCATGATGTGCAGGTATCACCCAAAAGTGGAGAGTTGCAGCACTACAGCCCCTTAGGGTTACAGCAGTACAGCCCCTTTCTGGGATGTCCCTGAAAGATAGTGGTGAAGGGAAATCCCCCCAGTGGGCAGATCTTTGAGCAGTGCATCTGGTCATTCATTTTGCTTGGAAGGAGAACTGGCCAAAGGTGTGTTTGTATACTGACACATGTGCTGTTGCTAATGGTTTGGCTGGATGGTCATGGACTTGGAAGGAGCATGATTGGAAAATTAGTGACAAAGAGATCTTGGGAAGAGGTATGTGGATATACCTTTCTGACTGGGCAAAAAAATGAAGATATCTGTGTCCCATGTGAATGCCCACCAGAGGGTGACTTCAGCAGAGGAAGGTTTTTAAAAATCAAGTGGATGAGATGACCTATTGTGTGGATACCAGTCAGCCTCTTTCCACAGCCACCCCTGTCATTGCCCAATGGTCTCATGAACACAGAGGTTGTGGTGCAGAGATGGAGGTTATGCATCTGCTCAGCAACATGGATTTCTACTCACCAAGGCTGACCTGGCTACAGCCACTGCTGAGTGCCCAATCTGCCAGCAGCAGAGACCCACACTCAGCCCCCGATATGGCATCTCCCCCGAGGTGACCATCCTGCTACCTGGTGGCAGGTTGATTACATTGGACTACTTCTATCATGAAGGGGGCAGTGATTTCCTCTAACTAAAATAGATACATACTCCAGATATGGGTTGCCTTCCCTGCATGCAAAACTTCTGCCAAAACTACCATCCATGGACTTATGAAATGCCTTATACACCATCATGGTATTCCACACAGCATTGCTTCTGATCAAGGAACCCACTTCACAGCAAATGAAATGTGGTAATGGACACATGCTCCTGGAATTCTCTGGTCTTACCATGTTCCCCATCATCCAGAAGCAGCTGGGTTGATAGAATGGTGGAGTGGCCTTTTGAAGTCTCAATTACAGCACGAACTAGGTGGAAATACCTTGCAGGGGCAATGTTCTGCAGGAGGCTGTACATGCTCTGAATCAGTGTCCATTCTAAGGTGCTGTTTTTACTACAGCCAGGATTCACAAGTCCAGGAATTAAGGGGTACAAATGGGAGTGGCACCACATAGTATCACCTCCTAGTGATCCACTGGAAAAAAATTTGATTCCTATCTCTGCAACTACAAGTTCTGCTCATCTACATGTCTTAGTTCCAAAAGGAGGATTGTTTCCACCAGGAGAAACAACAATGATTCTATTGAACTGGAACTTAAATCTACCATCTAGCCACTTTGGGCTTCTCATGCCTCTGAATCAACAGGCAAGCAAGGGGATAACTCTAGTGGCTGGGGTGATTAATCCTGACTATCAAGGGGAAAGAAAACCGTAACTATACAATGAGGTAGGGAAGAATTTTCCTGGAATACAGAAGATCCCCTAGGGTATTTCTTAGTACTGCCATGCCCTGTGATTAAATTCAATGGAAAACTGTAACAACCCAATCTAGGTAGGACTCCAAATAGCTCTGAAACTTCAGGAATGAAGATTTGGTTCACCCCACCAGGCAAAGAACCACAGCCAGCTGAGGGTAAAAGGAACATGGAATGGGTAGTGGAAGAAGGTAGTAATAGATGTGAACTATGACCATATGACCAGTTACAAAAATGAGGACTGTGATTGTATTTCTTCCTTTCTTTGTTGTGACTATGTTTGTTATCTGTATATAAAGTGGATATCTTTATTTTCTTCTTAATCTTATCCCTTTATCACGTGACAGAAGTTGTACTTTTCATATTGTATTATTTAGGTATAGAATATCAAGTTTGAGTGAATGTTACCCAAGGTTGAACCCTATTCTAAAGATATTTGGTGCATTTCTGGTTGTACAGAGGACAGTGGAGTATTTTTAGGCAAAACATGTCTGTTATTGTGTTCTATTTAGGGTTTATATATGTTTTAATGTGGTGTGTATGGTTGCCAAACTGACAAGGGGGGGACTGTGATTGCTAGGTTCATGTGTCAACTTGGCCACGTGATGGTGCCCAGTTGTCTGGTCAAGCATGCACTGTTCTAACAGTTACGACAAGGACATTTCCTGGCTGGTTAATAAACCAGAAGGCGGGTTTATTAAATCATTGGACAGTTGATTGCATCTATGTCTGATTACACATCTACAATCAATTAAAGGGAGTGTCATCCACAATGAAAGAATCCAATCAGCTGGTTTTAATTCAATCAGTTGGAGACTTTTAAGGGAAAAGCAATGATTTCAGCAGTCAGAGGAGGAAATGTTCATCTCAACGTCAGTCAGCCAGCCTCTCTGGTGGAATTCATCTAACGCCTTCATTGCTGCCAGCCTGCGGCCTGCCCTACAGAATTTGGACTACTGTATCCCGACAGTTGCATGAGACACTTTAATAAAATCTCATATTTTCAGATATCTCCTGTTGGTTCTATTTCCCTAGAGATCCTTGACTAATGTAGAGTGGGTCTATTTGGAGTTATTCTATTTGGAGTATTGGGCTTCTTGGGTTTGCATATTTTCATCTTTTATAAGGGTTGAGACATTTTCAGCCATTATGTTCTCAGATATCCTTCCTGGCTCTTTACCCTTCTTTTCTCATTCTGACTGAAGTATTCATTCTGGGTAATGTATAATGTACATATTTGAACATTTTGTGTTGACAGTCATTTCTCTGAGATCCAGCTCAAATTCTTTTTCTCTGTTTGATCTTGTATGTGTTTGAGTTCAGTTGCTCTGTCCTCTATTTTACATATCCTTTCTTCTACCTCTTCAAATCTGCTGTTCCGTATCTCTAGTATATTTTAATCATCTACAGTATCATTCATTTCTGTAAGATCTGCTGTTTTTCTATGTAATCTTTCAAATTCTTTATGCTCTCCTTGTGTCTTCATAATATCCTTTATCTCTTTAACCATCTAATTGAGATCATTGAGGAGATTTGTTTGACCATCTTTGATTAGTTGTTCCAAATTCTGTATGTCCTCAGATATTTAATTTGATCATTTGGCTTGGTAATATCTTCTTGTTCCTTAATATGCCTTGTGGTTTTTACTGGTTTCTGGGCATCTGATTATCCTGATAAGAATACCTTCAAAGTTGGTTTCCCTCTTAAGATTTTGTGGTGGATTGGGATCATGTCAAAAGTCTCCTTTAGCACTTGGTTTGACAGTATTTCACAGCCAAACCAAGGCCAACGTCCTACATGGGGGGGGGGGGGTGTAGAGCCATACTGAAGGTCCCTAGGAGAAAGGATCAGAAAATAGCTTCTCAAAGTGTACTTTATCAGCATTCCCAGCATATGGCACTCTTCACTAACCTATTTTCCATAATTTTACTGCGGTAAATTACTTTTTTATCTCTCTGACCTCTCTGTTTCTACAGTGAGCTGGGATAAAGGCCCCATGGTGCTGTGGGCACCTGTTCAGAAAGGACCAAGCCTGTGAGGCCCTGCTGTCCTATTTCACCAACCAAAGGTTGAGACAGGGAGCCTCCCTGTCTCTCCCAGACTGCTGGAGGCCACAGGGCAAGACCCAGGTATGCTTGGAGCTGTTGGCCTTAAGGATGGGGGGAAAAACGCGTGGAGCTCATTCACCTGCAGCAGCTTCTCTGTCTGTGGGAATAATAGGAGTGCAAGCACATTGGGCTGCTGAGTAGAAAGGTTCAAAGCTGTGAGACCCAGAGGTTCACCCTCTCTGACCAGCAGCTGCAACAGGACTGTGCTGCACCACCCCCCCCCCCCCACTTTTCCCAAGGGAGGGCCTCCCTGTCTCTCCCAGCCCGCTGCAGCCAGCTAGATGGGATCTGGAGGTGGGGGATGGGTGCTAGGCACACTGGTGAAGATCAGTCTCTCACCACAGTCTCTGAGGTTGTGGAATCAGTAGAGCTGTAGGTGCCTGAGCTGCCACACGGAAAAGCTCTAGACTGCGAGACTGAGAGGGTTGACTTCACTGGCCAAAAGTTTGCCCAGGATTGCACTGCATCCACTGGCCTGGGAGGGGCTGTTGGGGGACAGGGGTGAGATGGGAACAACAGTGGAGATTAGCCTCTCACCACAGTCTCTCAGTTTGTGAGATTAATGGAGCCATGAGCTTTGTGGACAGACTCTAGGCTGCAGTACTGAGAAGGTTTACTTCACTAGCCAAGAATTCACCAAGGACTGTGCCCTGTCTGCATGCCTCCAGGGTGGTGAATAGGCAATTGAACCACAATGGAGATTAGGCTCTCACTGCATGTAAAAGGTCTAGGCTGCAGGACCAAGAGGGTTAACTTTGCTGGCCCTCAGTTGGAGCCAGGCTGCACCACACCTCACCAGCTCCTGAGAACCAAGCTATCCCCCATCTGCCAGGCTTAACCAGGAGGAAGGGCACCAGGTGCTGTGATTGAATTCATTCACCAAAATTCCTCAATCATATGTCTCCATTTTTTCATTCAGCTCTTCCTTACATGTGGCAATGGTCCTTCCCTGGTCTCCTGAGTCCCAGAACTGCTGCTTTGGATAATTGTGATTTCTAGGTGCTTTTGATGGAGGAGTGAGATCTGCCTGTCCTTATTCCACCATATTCCTCGACGTTCTCCCCTGTTATTTCTTTTATAGTTGGAAGTGTCTCTTTATGCTCACACATTGTTTTCTTAATATCCTTTATCTCTTTGTGCATATTTTCCTTCATCTCCTTAAATTGATTTAGGATATTTGAAATTCTTTGATTAGCTCCAAATTCTGTTCTTAAGTTTTAATTTTCCTTGACTAAGCCATATTGTAACCTAGAAATCAGAATTTAAGGGTTGATTTTGATTACTGAATCATTATATAGATATTCCTCTTTGCTTTCTGGTATATTGGAGTAGACATAGGGAAATTCCTGAAATCTCTAAATTGTAATCCAGCTGCCTTGATCTCTAATAATGATTGTATAGCCTTTATCTTCTGCCCCTGTGATTGTAAAAACTTTGTAACTAACCTTCATTTGTGCCCAGTTATCCAGTTTTTCAACATTAGAGTCTTGTATTCACTAAATACAGCCCCTAATGTTTATTAATGAATGACCTTAGGTCACCCAGAACTAAACCACTCCAAGTCCAAAGTTATCTTCATAACCGAGATTGGATCGAACCAAAGTGGGCCTGCCTGACATGCACAGTAGCTTAGACATTAATCTACCAGCCACCAGTACCTCATTCCACCATTTTCTTACACATATTCTGTGACTAAGCATGTAATCAATCTGCACATGCTCAATACTTAGAGCACCTGTAATTACATAATCTGGGGCAACTGTGCTCACTATCCTAAAGCCTGCCCATCTCTTTCTCTAATAAAACTGTTAGAATTACTGTAGTACAAAGAGACAGATTTTGGGCCGAAAGGCCATCTGCTCTCCTACTACACACCTAAGAAACTTCTCTCTTTGAAACCCTGGTGTCTCAGGAATTGGTCACTGAGCACAATGGGCAAAAGAATCCACTGCCTTTGTCTGGTAATAATTTCTTCCTATTATCTTAGTATAGCTTGTAATTTTTGCTGATGTATTAGCATCTGATTATCTTGATGAGTTAGTTCTGTAGGTTAGTTTGTGCTCTTGACTAGGGTTTTATTGTTGATTGGTTTTGTGTTAAGGCTATTCTTTGACACTTGGTCCAACTTATTCTAGGCCTTTAGAATAGTCCATATTTAACTGATCAGATTTTCTCAGCTATTCTTCATCTGTTTTTTGCTCTTGATATGTGGTACAATTTTTAAGATTGCACTTTTTCTGTAATTATTTCTTTAGGAGTAAACTTCCTTTCTTCTGTTCCTTCTCCAGGAATTTTTTTTTATTCATGTATTTGTTCCACAGTCAAAAAAAATTATAATTTAAAGCCATAACATTTTTACTTAAAGGAGAATTTGTGGCACAGTTGCTTTAAGAAAACAGGCATTGGTCTAAAGTGCAACATTCAACAGGTGTTCTCTGTTCCCATAGTGGAATAAGTACATAACAGTTACAGGTGAAAAGTCACTAAAGATCTGAGATGAGGCAAATAACCCTTTGAAACAAACTGCCCAATGAATAGATGCAGGCTGCAGGGAATTTCTATTAACAGTTTACTACAAGATGGAAAAATACCACAGAGTGACTACCCCTCATTTCAAGCACCCGTCCTTGGCTTCTGTCTTTCTTCCTTAGTCACATCCAAATCCAGAAAGGCTTTTGCACCCCATGCTCAAAACCACAAACCCAAATCCCCGAGGTCCTCAACCCAAACTCATGTTAATGAGCCTGTGTTCACCTGGAATCTCCAGGGAAATCAGGAGCCCAAATACAGAGAGCAGCATCATTTGTTTAAACAGTCTTAACTGTCCAGTGAGTTCTGACAGGCCATACACATTTCATAAACAAACCAAAACATTTACCAGAAACAAAGAAAAATGAAAATTCAAAGGGTTTATGCCAAGAAGCAAACTAATCCTCTGCAGCCTAACTCATTTGTTTTTGGGCTGTGAAGCCATGCAGAGAGCAATCAGGCAGTAGAAAGTCCCTCCCAACGTCAGCACCATGGTGGTCCGGTAAAGCACTTGGGCTGGCAGGCCTCGTTTCAGATGGAAGGGCACACCATCAGATTTCTGGAAAAACTTCTGCAGCTCTGGAACTTTGTTTTTCCCAGCATAATCATATGCAGAATCAGAGGTCAGTTTAGTTGGTGTAGCAAATATGATAGGCAGTGCTTCTGTGGCAACCATAGGCTTTAATCCCTGTGGGCTATAGGCCTCAGGAGCCCGTGCTCCAGCCAACTTCTGCGTGAAGCCCCTGAACTTGTGGAACAAGATGCCGGTGTCCTGCTTCCTACAGCGGCTGCCTGAGTGACCGTCCCAAAAAAGGCCTTCTCCAGGAATTTTAATATGTTTCTGTGTAGAATTTTCTCTCTAGCTCCTATGATTTGTTTAAACTCTCTCCCTCTCTCAGGCCCCGTTTTCCTTACTCTTTTCAGTTCCAGGATCCTCCTGCCTTACAGTATTTCAGTTTAACACCCTCCCTTTGTTTCTTCTGTGAGGCTTTTCTGCCTCCATTTTCTTCACCAATAAGGTATCCTTATATCCCTTAGGAGCCATATAAGGTCAATCCAGAAAAGGTGGGTCACTCCAGCAGTCCATTTAGCATTTAGGTAGTACAGTCAACAGAAACTGGATTGAGTAATTACAGCACTTTCCAGATGCATTTTTACTGTGGTCTCTTTTTTTCCTTTGCAGCACTCTTCAGTAGCCTGCATTCTGCCCCGAGACTCTGTGGACTTGGGTCCCTGTGCTTGAATATGTATAGGGTTTCTTTTTGCTACTGTCCCCAATGGGAGGTGGGAAGGACCTAAGTCATGTTACCTCTGAGCAACTCCCTAAGCTGTGCAGGACCGAGTGAGAGAAAGCGAGTGGACCGACGGTCTGGTAAGGAATTTCCTCCTGATATTTTCCTTTTTTCTTTGATTCAGCATTTGTGGAATCTTTCTCCAGTCTCTACTGTCCTCAAGAGTTCTAAGCATGTGAGATTTGTCGTTTTATTCACTGGTCCTCTTGTGTGGGGGGGCATTTCATGGAATTCCTAACATCACCATGTTGATGATGGCACCCAGAGTCAACTGTTTTTTGACAGACATGCAAAGATAACTCAATGGAGCAAGGATAGTCTTGCCTTCATAGAAGTGTGTGACCACCCTCATGGACATTGCCTGGATCAGCAACAGAAAGAAGAAGAGCACCCAGAAGCCCATGGCAGATACTGCCACCATGTTGCTGCATGCAGGCTAAGGAGCTATATCCCCGGCCCCCCAGCTTTCTTTAGATAAATGCATGGTGTGTATTTTTCCATCTTTTTATTTTTAATTATGTTATTAAATAAAATAAGTTAAAATATCATTGTATTTGAAGTCAGTTTCTTATAGAGATTATGCAGTTCAGGATATTTCCCTCTCTCTGTTTTGACAATTTCTACCTTTCAATTGGTGTGTTTAGATCATTTACACTCAATAAAATTATTTTATATTTGGATTTCAGTTGATTTTATTATTATTTTTTATTTATTTCTTCTGGTTTTCATTTCACTTTTCATATGCCTGCCTTCCAGTATCTTATATGAACATTTTTTTAGTATTCCTTATCTTTCTCTTCTGATTTTGACTATATCTCCTTATATATAGTCTCCTTATATATAGATTTTAGTGATTGTTCTAAAGTTTTAAAATACATAATTTTTTCATCCTATTTAGTACCAATATTGTAAAACTTACACTGGGATATAGCAATCTTATCAGAGTATAGGTCACTTGAACCCCTCAGTCTATACTATATTTGTCCTATTTTACTCTCACTTAATGTACTACAAAACCTCGACAGAATGCATGGAGCAGCTATTTGAGGACTGGAAAAATAAATAGCAACAGGATGATTGAGTAAGAACACCAGAATATGAAGTAGCAATGAACCAGCAGTGATATTACCATTGTTTTTCCTTCTGCTATCCCTGAACTTAATGCAGTAGGAAAAATTGAAATGAAAGCTGAATGCAGAAAGGAAGAGTTCCAGGAACAACAACAAAAAAAACCCTCTAGTTTTGGCTCAAAGAGTGGCAAAGTAGACCATTAAAACTGAGGAATGTGAAAATCCCTAGGATTACTTTCCTTTTCTATCTCATGCCCTAGTTTCCAAGCAATCCTGTGGGAGTGGTGACATCTGTGTCATCTCATTATCAGTGCCTGTCGAATGAAAGGGCCTAGAATCAGTGACTAACTCAGTATTAATAAGCACATTCAGCTCCCAGGTCTTGAATTCTAAATACTATCTATTCTCTAATAAAAAGGAACCAGGGCTTCTTGGAGAAATGGGCGACTTTACAACTGGGGTAAGGTAAATGTAAGATGAGTCTGGAACATCTTGTAGTGCCAGAAAGTAAGAGAATGCTCGGCAAATAAATTCACAAAGATTGTAGGTATATTAAAAGGAACTAGTCACCTTGAAATAGCTCCAAACTGTTAAAGCTGGAAAAAACTGAACAAAATAAATAATGATAGTAGTGGAATACATACCAAATAATTAAATAACTATCTATGAGTCATCAATATGAGGAATAAATAAACAAGTAGTGGCAGGTTTTCCTTACAGGAAATTTCCTAATGATATATACATAGATGCACCCTCCTACCCTGAATATGACTGGACATACTGACTTGCCTTTAGTAAATAGAAGATGGAGAAAGAAAACAGTAACTTTACAAGGGAGAAATTTGACAGATACCATCTTAACCAAGTGATCAAAGTCAGTATCACCAGTCATAAGTCATATTTATATCAGTATATCCTGTAAATACCACTTCACCTCTGTGGTATCACTACATAAAACTCATAACCCTAATCTAATTATGAGAAGATATCATGCAAATCCAAATTTTGAGACATTGTACAAAATACCTTACTTGATAAGCGTCAAAGTCATCAAATACAAAGATTAAGAAACTCACAGATTGAAGACTAATGAAACATGAAGACTAAATGCAATGAGGATATACTGGATTGGACTCTAGAATCCAAACAGTACAACTGTGGGGAAAAACTGGTGCAATCAGTTTAGTGTAATTCACTTTAGTTTAGTTAATAGTGTTTAACAATGGTTATTTCTTAGTTTTGACAAATATAACAATTACATGAGATGTTGTTAACATTAAAGGAAGCTGGGTGGGTGATATCCAAGAACTTTATTATCCTGAAGTTTGTGGTAATCTCAGATTTTTCCAAAATAGAAAATTTATTTTAGAAAACATGTGTACCATTCCATGAATTGTAACCAGAATCAAAATCAAGGAACAGAACATTGCTAGCACGCCATAAACTTCCATCATGCCAACTTTCACTTACCATCTTCCATGTTTCACCACTATCCTAACTTCTAAACATCATACAATAGTTTTTTCTTTTTCAACTTTATATGAATGGACTCATACAACATGGTCTCTTTTCAGTCTTGCTTCTTTCACTCACCATTATATTTGTGAAACTTACCCTTACCATTGAATGTAATTTTAGTTCACGAATCCACATTAATGCAATGCATAGTATTCATTTGCACTACCATACCACAATTATTCATCCATTCTGTGGTTCATTGGCATTCAGGTGAGTTGTAGTTTGGGGCTATTATGAATAGCTCTCCTGTGAACATTCTTGTATGTATCTTCTGGTGGATACATGCATACTTTTCTTTTGGGCATACACCAAGGAGTGGGATTACTGAATCCAAAGTTATGCATATTTTTAGCTTTAGAAGATATGGTCAAACATTTTTCAAAGTTTTTATACCAATTTACTTCCAATGGCAATTATGAAAGTGCTCCACATCCTTACTAAAAGTTGGTATTTTTTGTCTTGTACATTTTAGCCATTCTGGTAAGTATGCAGTGATACCACATTGCAGTTTTAATTTAAATTTCCCTGATAATTAATGATGCCTAACTTTTTTCATTATACTTACTACTCATGGATATCATCTCGTTTAAAGTGCCTATTCATCTTTTGCCTATTTTCCCATTGGGTTGTCTTTTTCATTGATTTGTAAGAGCTTTTTTTTAAAAAAATATTCTGGATTGAAGTATTTTGTTTGATATATAGTTGTGTGTGTGTGTGTGTGTGTGTGTGTGTGTGTGTGTGTGTATAAAGTATCTTGTGCCGATTTGTGGCTTGTCCCTTTACTATCTTAATGATAAAATAGTATCTTTTGATAAACAGAAGTTCCTATTCTTAATATAGTCCAATTCACAATTATTATTGAAATATTAACACTTTCTACATCTGGTTGAAGGCATATCTGCTGACCTCAAGGTCGTAAAGCTACTTTGCAATGTTTTCTTCTAAGAGTTTTATTTTATTAACATTCTAATTTAGATTTGCAATGCATCTAGAATGAAATTTTTTATAGTATGAGACAATCAACTTTTATTTCCTATATGGATATTCAGTTAACTGAGCACTATTTATGGAAGAAATCATCCCTTCCCTGCTGCTCAATTATTTCCGATGCTTGAAATATATGTATAAATAAAATGGATGGTGATTATGATACAGAAAGGAGGTGGGAGTAAATGGAGTGCAACTGTTACTGGTTTCTAGCTTTATCCTAGAAATTGTGTGATTTATGCTTTTTATGAGACTCATAAGTACAGATAGAATGTTGCAACCTCTAGACTACTAATTAAGTTAATAGTACAAAAGTATAACATATTAGTTAGAAGGAAAATAGAATATAAAAACCTAAAGTGTAGGTTACCAGGGGTGGGGGTGGGGGTAGGGAATGGGAAGTTAGGTTTAAAATGTACATGGCTCCTATTTGGAATGATGGAAATGTTTTGGTAATGAATGATGGTAGCAGAACATTGAGAATGCAGTTAATAGCACTCAAATATGTATCTGAATATGATTAAAAGAGGAAATGTTAGATTCAGTGTATGGTAACAGAACACATCTAAAAAAAATCCATGGAACTACACTAAACAAACAGTGGGCCCTCAGATAAACCATGGACTTTTGTTAATAATACCATTTTTAAAATGTGCTTTCATCAATTATAACAAATGTTCCACATCATTGCCAGGTGTTGGTGGAGGGGTGGTATATGGGAATCCTGTATTTTATGCATGATTGTTTTGTAAACCCACAATTTCTCTTATAAAAAATATTTTTTTAAAATGCAATTTATAATGACCTGAGTGGGATCCATGGTATATCAGAAACAGAAAAAGCAATAGAGAAAGAGCAAGGATACTTAAATATTTATAGATAAAATGTCATTTGTTATCAGAACTCAATTCATTAAGACTAAATTTAGATAGACAGGAGAAGAGAACATCTATTTCAGGTTGCTTAAGATTTTGTCTCTAGGACATTACATCTGGACCAAGAATCTAGGATGCCCTAAAGTGAGGGTTCTCATGGTTCCTAGGGTGATGCATTATTAGAGTATCATGTGGCTTTTTTCTTTTTGTAAAGAAAAGATATCAGCTCATGAAATTAAGCTATCCTCATGTTATACACAGCTTCAGGATTTGGACAGTATAATGCTATATATCATCTCAGTTGATTCTATCCCCATTTTCCCTGGGAGAAAACAGAATGTCACAGATCTCTCATGATACAGGTCACATAGCCGGGACAGGAAGGTAAGAAGGATGGATAACAGGCCTTCTGGCTCCTCTTTCCCCTTTTGTTTAATTCATCAGACAATATCCAGTGTTTCTTCCCCCATTAATCTGCTCTTTTCCCCAGCAATTCAAGCTAATAACTGGAAAGTCACCTCAGATGGACCTTTCTCTTTTACCTCGCCATCTATCTCCTAACCCTGGTCAGACCAGTGGATTCTACTTCCTTACTTAACACCATCACACTCACCCCAGACCCCATTCTCCCACCAGCCATGATAAATTATATAAGGCTCTCTGAATCCAACATTTCTCTCTCTTCCACCTCCAGGTACCCTCCCTCACCTGAGGACATTTATTTATCTGCTAATTCTGGATTAATTTTATTCATAGCATTATTTACCCCTCAAATTTTTGTTTACATGTTTAAATGTTCATTGCCTGCCTTATTTGTTATAACAATATATTATTTTCCTATTCTTCAGAAAATGAAGTTCAGAAAGATTTGTAAAATTTCCAAAGATGACAAAAATAAAGTTTTAGATGCATAATTATATCCTGGCCTCTTTGAACCCTCAGGCTTCAAGTAAGAGTAACATTGCCAAATGGTGATAAGTGCTTCATAATAAAATATGAATTTTGTGAGGTTTTTGTATTTAATGAGATATTTATAAAGAGGAAGTTATGTCTAAACTGAATTCTGAAGGATTAAAAAAATGGCCAAGTGTAAGGGTAACCCTGAAGAGGCCTTAGTAGGATTCCCCTTCTTAGCATGGGATAGTGAGCTCCTTGAATTTTGCTCCCCAGCTCCCTGAACCATTGAAATCCCTGCTTTTGGCAGGGTTTCAAAGTTATATAGATGGCAAAAGGTTCCACAACAGATCTCAGTGAGGCCTCTTTCCCTTATCTCACGGGGAAGCTTTTTTGCAACTCTGGAATCAACTTCCACCACTCATTCCTACCCAGCCATGCAGGGAAACACATGGTTCTTGGAAGACTTAGCTTACCGGGTGACTGAACACGGGCTTACTGAGAACATGGCAGTGTCTTTTGCATGCAGGGGAGAGGAAAATTTCCTGGAGACCCCTAAGCTGTATGAACCTAAGCCTTTGTTAAGATTTCCCTGGGTTTGTTGAATGTCTTTATGTGACACAGATAGGGATGTTATGCAACATAACTGATAATGGTAATACATTTTATTTATTGCATGTCTACACAGTGCCAGTACATTACATGTACTTTCCCATTTAGGCCTTAAAACTACTTGGTGAGCTGTGTTACTTTTTCCTCATTATATAAATGGTAAATATCCGGCTTAGAATTGTTAAAGGAAGTCAAGATCTCACAGCTTGTTGAACTTGGTTTCAAAAGCAGGCATTGAAGTCAAACTATATGCCCCTGTGTGAAAACAGAATGTTTAAGCCAGTCACTTAGCCCCTTATCCTCAGATCCTTACTTACATAGTGGGGATAATCATAAGTCATAAGGTTAATGTAAGGATTAAATAATTCATTGCACATAATTTGGTTTCAAGAGTGTCTGGTACATATTGAACACTCTATAAAAGTTAGCGCTCATGATTCTTAGTAACATTATTATTTATAACTCAGATATTTCTCATACTAGTGAACAGCATCTTAATAATGTATTAGGCTGCCAGATACTGTGTGTTTCCTGGGGCCAGACAGTCACATTCTCATATCAACAGCTAATCTTTACTGAAGATTTTGGGCTTTTGTATGTGATGTCTGTATGGCATAGGAAATATTTAATTACTTTTTATCCTTTATTATGAACACTACACTATAGAGTAGAATAGCAGCTACCATTTATTGAGAGACAAGTGTATAAAAGCACTTACATCTGATGATAACCCTAGGAGGTAGGTTTTATTTTCCTCATCTCTTGGGTGAGCAAACAGGTTCAGAAGCATTGTGATCTTACTAGTCACAAAACCAAAAATGATGTAGCACAGGATACATCTGACTCCAAAGCCTTTCTGCTCAAATTGCTTTCAATTTCAACAATGAACAGTGCCACTACAGACTAAATTTCCAGATGGGCTATACATTCAAAGAGAGCAGTGACCACAGTGCATTACTCTCATCCTCAAAGAAGCAGATGCCAAGAAAGGATTAAATGTGCAAGAAATGTATTAAGTTAAACACCTGTATGAGAAAATATGAAAGGATCTGGGAGAAGATAGAAGAACTTTCATTCTGTGCTGCAATTTGATCTAAAGGGAAAAAAAGAGAACGAAGGCTGAATAAAAGCAACTTAAACTGCCTTGTAGTTCTAATGAAATTCCGGCAAGTCTATCATGAAGTTCTCAGTCCAAAGTCACCCATCAGAGGAGCTCCATGTCTCAAGGGGTGGACCTGCTTTAGTATCTCTCAATCACTGGCTTGGAGCAGCCCATGGGAAGCACGGTTTCAGTGTAAATTTGGCAATGGATTCTAGAGCACAACAACTAGTGCTCTTATCCAGTTACACTTTCTAAAGTTGGAGATTTGTAAGGCACATTCTCATGGTCCCAAAATAAGAGCAAGCGCATAGCAGGTACTCAAATAAGGCATGTTGACTCATTTACATGGGGATTTAATATGTCTTTGAAAACCAATCCTGGGAATAGTTTAGAAGTTTAAAATTATCATACAACCTAGCAGTTGCACTCTAGGCCATTTACCCCAGAGAAATGACAACTTATACACAAAAACTATACACAGATTTTCAATGCAACTTTTTACTTAATAACAAAGTACTGGATACAACCCAGATACCCTTCAATTTGAGAAATGTTAGGTAAATTGTGGTATATCCATAACATGGAATACTACTAAGCAGAAAAAAATAACTATTGGATGTATCTCAAGTGAATTATATTGAGTGATAAAATATCCAATCCCAAAAGGTTATATCCTGTATGATTCCACTTATATAATATTATTGAAATGAAAAAAGTAGAGCTAGAGAATATATTAATATTCAGGCTTAGGGATAAGCGGTTTGCATGAAGGAAGTGGGTGTGGTTCTAAAAGGGTGACAAGAGATCCTAGTGTTATTAGAACTTTTTTGTATCTTGCTTGTGGTGGTGGATACACAAACTTACACATGCAATAACATGATATAACAATTGCATAGAACTAAATACATACACACAAACGACTGCAAGTAAAATTGGGGAAATTTTAACAAGATAGGGGGGTGGTATCAATGTTAATATTCTGGTTGTGATACCTTACTGTAGTGAACGTGTATCTACAATAGTCTCAAAATAAAAAGTTTAATGAAAAAATTGATGTTATGTGACAAAACCGAATCTGAAATGAAATCCTGTGACCACAAGCTTCTTTAAAAGAGCCTCTCCCTGCCATCAGTGGGGAAAATGGGAGAATAATTCTAACAATAGCTTTGATAATTGTAAAGGTATTTCTTATTTCTGAACAAACAAGGTACAGGAAATTTGTTTATTGTAAGAGGAGAAGAGTGGTTAATAGTAAGGCCTCTGGAATTAGATAATTGGTTTGAATCCAAGTCCTGCCACTTTCCGTTATATAATATTACTATAGTTACTTAGGCTCTCTATGCCTCTATAAAACATTGATAATAACAGTACCTAACTCAGATTTGTAACTGTGATGATTCATGAGTTAAAGCATGCAATGGTGTTGGAATTTTTCATGGCACACTGACTTTGGAAGAAAGTGTTTCATATTTAAGCCTTTACATATTTTAAGGCTAGAGAAAAATCAGCAAAAGGTAAAATTTTCCATTTGGGTACATATGGTGGAAAAGTGTAGCAATCAGGATACCTGGATATAAGGAAAATGAGATTGCACTCTAAGAGTTAACTACAAAAATCAGAGCATATATATGCAAATCATATTTAAATATAAGTTGAATTCTCTGATCAGAGCAAGACTTAGAAATGACTGACGATATTACCATGGGTGTTCCTCAAACTTTTATGTGTATAAAAAACCTCCTGGACACACTGTTAAAAGTACAGATCCTAATTCAGTAAATCTAGGGTGGGACCTGAGATTATAAAATTTTAGCAAGCTCCCAGGTGATACCTATGGTTCTGTGCCTTAGACTAAACTTTGATTAGCAAGAGAGCCAAAATATTTTCCATATTTAGAAGCTGAATAGCATCATGAAAGAAACTTGAAGCAGAAGCATTTTTAAAACAAAGTTTGTCCTAGGAATCATGGATGTTATCCATCTAGCATGAGGAACAGGAAAACAGAAATAGATTGGGGATGACGGAGGAAACCAAACTAGGGATAGTCCAGGGGTCTTGTTATCTTATGGTCCTCTTTTCAAGAACCACAAAAAAAATCTGCTTCTGTGTCTTGAAGATCTTTAGTTGTACTTAAGAGTTATCAAATGATCAGGAGATATGAAAGATGGTAAAGAAAATAAAAAGGAAAGATGTGAGTTTTTTTCTTTTGTCTTAAAATGCCAGTGTTTCTGTATTAAAATGTGTATTTATGGTATTTCTTTTTGTCCAAGACAGGAATTTTTTCCAATTCAAGAAATATGACCCTGAAATTCCCTGTGACAAATGTGAATCAGTTAGAAGCTAACTGAATGAAAACCAATAAATAAAAGAATCAGATGTCATGGCTCACTTTAGATAAATCCTCCCAAAAGATTATAATTGAAATAATTATGAACATGCATGCTCATTGATGAAATTATAAGTGCAGACAGTTGGCTAAAATATGATTGGCAATGTCAGTGATATCAGCAACATGTAGAGTAAGATGTCCCTGGCTCATGTCTCTGCCTTAAAACAGGGAAAAATGAGCAGATTCTGTCAGAATCAAATTTCTCAGAACTGTGGAGAACACTCAAGAATAGACAACTCAATGAATGCTAAACCAGGAAAAAGAAAACTTCAAATGGTAGGAAAGTCAAGGAACACATTTACTTGTCTTCCCATCCTGTCTTACTCCATCTCTACCTTCAGTGCACTATGGGAGCTTGGTGGCTTGACAGCCATATGCATTCATGTGCACATCGTTGGTACCTGATGGCTAGCTCACCTAAATGAACAAATTGGGTTTCTGTGTACATTGGCCCAACTTGCTCCTCAGAAGACTGACTTAGGGTTCATGCTTGGGTCATCTAACCTGGAATTTACCCAGAGTGGAGAAGTGGTACAAAAATGTGGAGGGGGACAGGGAGCAGAGCCAAACTGACTGCAACCATCTGGGGCAAAAGACTAAATGAGACAAATAGCAAAGTCCAGGGCCCTGGGAGAAGTTGGGAAGAGAAACTCTTTTTTTGTAGGAGAAAACTGTCATGCTAACTAAGAAACTCTTGGAAGCTATTATGCATGCCCACAGCAAGACACATGTTCAGAAAGACCTGAGAGGAATCAAACTATTCAGCATGGGCTGATCCATAGGTTCAATATGAACTGGAGTAAGCATTGAAGAAGAGACCCAACAAATGACAATCTACACTAAAATCTTAAGAAAGAGGAAGAATCTGACTCTCAGAGTTAGCATACTGAAATATTTAACTGCACAGATGTGGCAGCTTGAATCTGTTATATACCCCAGAAAAAGCCATATTCTTCTTCTTCTTCTTTTTTTTTTTTTTTGCATGGACAGGCACCAGGAATTGATCCCAGGTCTCTGGCATGGCAGGCGAGAATCCTGCCACTGAGTCACCATTGCACCACCCAAAACCATATTATTTTAATCCATTCCTGTGAGTGCAGACATATTATAGCTGGGAGCTTTTGATTAGATTATTTCAATTGAAATGTGACCCCATCATTCAAGGTACAACTAGTCCTCTTACAGGAGTCCTTTATAAGAGGATAAAACATATACAAAAGCTAAGAGATGACATTCAGAGAAGCACACAGAGATACCAAGAGACATAGTTTAGAGAAAAGCCCCAGAGAAGTGAAGAGAACTGTGCTGGTTTGAAACTGTCATGTACCCAAGAAAAGTTAGGTTCTTTAATCTTCATTCAGTATCGCTGGGTGGTATCTTTTTAATTGTTTCAATGAGATGTAACCCACCTTATTATGGGTGGTAACTTTTGATTGGATACTCTCCATGTTAATGTATCTCCACCCATTCAAGGTGGGGTTGCTTACTGGAGCCCTTGAAAAAAGCTCAGAACCAACAGAGCCTACACAGCCAGAGACCTTTGGAGATCTGGGAGGAAAACACCCCTGGGAAAGCCTTATGAAATGAGGAGAGAAATAGCAGACATCCCCATATGCCTTTCCATCTGAGAGAAGTGTCCAGAAGCCAAATACCCCAGCAGATGCCAGCCATGTGCCTTCCCAGCTGACAGAGGTGTTCCAGATGGTATCAGTCTTTCTTAAGTGAAGGTAACCTCTTGTTCTTGTCTTAGTTTGGACATATTCATGCCTCAGAACTATAAACTTGCAACTTAATAAATTACCCCTTTTAAAAGCTGTTCAGTTTCTGGCATATTGCATTCTGGCAGCTTTAGCAAACTAAAACAGAATTTGGTACCACAGAAGTGGGGTGCTGCTGCAGTTTTCAAATACCAAACATGTTGGAATGGCTTTTTAAATGGAAAAGGGGAAGATTCTGGAATAATTGAGAAGAGCTTGATAGAGAAGGCCTAGAATGCTTTGAAGAGACTGTTGGTAGAAATGTGGACTCAAAAGGTACCTCTGATAAGGCCTTAGACAGAAATGATATGTGCGTTCTTCTAAAATGATGATCCTTGTTTTCAAATGGCAGATATTCTGGCAAATTGACTACTGGTTTTGGATGGAAGGCAAATTATAAAAGCCATGAACTTTGACATTTAGCAGAAGGGATTTCCAAATTAAATGTGGAAATGTGGCCTGGTTTCTCCTCATACCTTATAGTGAAATGCAACAGGAGGGAGATAAGTTGAGAACTGAATTCTTGGGTAAAAAGAAACCATAAATTGATGGTCTAGAAAATTTTGGACTTCCAGAAAGGAAGATCCCAGAGAAGAGTGCCCCACATGAGCAATTAATCAAACATGAAACCAGTCAGCCACTTCAGAAAGCACCAGGACTGGAGATGAAATTATCCAGGAAGGATTTGTGGAAAGTCCTATTGTCTTGTGGTTATGATCCCAGTGTACTGCATACAAAACCAACAAGAGTGTTGTGTGGTGATCTGTATAAACAGACTCACTACCAGTCTGAACTAAAAGACAGAAAAGGGACAAATCAAAGGAAAAATAACTTCATAGGCAGAATCATGGAGGCTATGGTCTGAAGCCAAGAAACCTCAGGTCAGGAAAGGAGAACCACCCAGGCACTTGGAGAGGTGAGTTTGCCCCAAAGGTAGAGGGTGGGCCTAACATTTTGATGTTCTAGAAGAGTTGTGCCACAGGCTTTGGAGAGGTTGTAGCACATTCTTTGGTATTGGGGAGAGCCTGGCTGCCACTTCATTTTTCTAAAGGTTTGAGCATATGCCCCCAGAGATATCAGAGAGTTCAGGTGCTGCACTGAAGCTTGGAGAAGGTGAAGCTGAGAAAAAGGTGGACTCTATAATGTCCTCCAAGTTTGCAAACTCCACACCGGTGTTTGGAGACAGGTGGGCCACTGCGTAGGCCCTTGGAAACGGTGGGACTTCCCTGAGGATAAATGACTCTCAGACTTTGAAATCCAATGGCATTTACCAGGTCTTCAGAACTGTTTGGGTCCAGTGACCCCTGTGTTCCTTCCAATTTCTCCCTATGGAAATGGAAACAAGTATCCATGACTATCTCTCCTTTGTATATTGGCAGCAGATAACCTCTTCTGATTTTTACAGGTCCAGAGTCAGAGAAGAATTTTGGCTTAGGACAAACCATGCCTGTAGCTGACTTTGTTGATATTTTGTACTGTATTTGTATTTTTGCTGAAATGGCTTAAGGCTTTTAAAAAAACATTTTAAGACAGAAACATTTTGGAAAAATTTGTAGAGCTGAGAGAGCCCACACAGCCAGAAATTTTTGCAGATGGAGAAGGAGAACACCCCTGGGGAATCCTTATGAAACAAAGCCAGGAGAGAAAGCTAGTAGACATCACCATGTGTCTTTACAGCTGACAGAAGTGTTCTGTACCCATCAGCCTTTCTTGAATCAAGGTATATTTCCCTGGATACCTTAGTTTGGACATTTTCAAAGCCTTAGAACTGTAAACTTGCAACTTAATAAATTCTCCTTTCTAAAAGCCATCCCATTTCTGGTATATTGCATTCTGGCAGCTTTAACAAACTAAAACAGTATATAATATACTCTCAAGAGTACATTTTATATTTAGACAAAATTGAGGCCTTTATAAATGATTCATTGCTGTTTATTATGAGAAATGGAATCATTGTATGGATTCTTTTTTTGTATTTATTAATTTTCCCTTCATTTATGTTTTTTATTTTTATAAGAGAAGTTGTAGGTTACAGAAAAGCCATGCAGAAAACACAGAGTTCCCATATACCAGCACTCACCCACAGTTTTCCCTATTATCAACAATTTGCATTAGTATAGTTCCTTTGTTACAACTGATGAAACAGTATTAATATAATTATACTATTAACTCCAGACCATAGTTCACATTAGGTGTCACAGTTGTCTTGTGCACTTACGGGTTGTTTTATAAATTTTTATTCTAGTAACATTTATCAACCTAAAATTTCTCCTTTTAACCAAATTCGAATATATAATTCAGTGGTGTTAATTATGTTCACAATGTTGTGTTACCATCACGAATATCCATTACCAAAAAATGTTCCAAAAACTCAAATAGAAACTCTGCCCCAAATAAGCACTAACCTCCCATTCCCTAGCTCCACTCCAGCTCCTGGTGAACTGTATTCTAGTTTCTGACTCTATGAATTTTTTTATTCAAATTTTTTCATATTGATGAGATCATACAATATTTGTACTTTTGTATCTGGCTTATTTCACTCAACATAATATCTTCAAGGTTCATCAATATGGTCCCATGTATCAGAACTTCATCCTTTTTTTTTATATGGCTGAATACCATTCTTTTGTATGCATTTATATATTGTGTTTATCCATTTACCTGTTGGTAGATACTTGGGTTGCTTATACCTTTTGGAAATTGGGAATAATCCTGCTATGAACATTGTGCGCAAATATCTGAGTAAATGCTTTCAGTTATGTTTGATATGCACCTAGAAGTGGGATTGTTGCATCATATGGTAATTCTATACTCAACGTTTTGAGGAATTGCCAAACTGTTTACCTCATTGGGTGGGACCATTTTATGTTTTCATCAACAATGAACAAGTGTTCCTATTTCACCACATCATCTCCAATACTTGTTATTTTCTGTTTTTTTCTTAATAGTAGCCATTCTCTTGGTATGTGAAATGTGGCTTTGATTTATATTTCCCTAATGGCTAATTATATTGCACATCTTTTCATGTACTTCTTGTCCATTTGTATATCTTCTTTGGAGAAATATCTATTAGAGTCTTTGCCTATATATTAATTGGAGTATTTGTCTTTTTTGTTGTTGAGTTGTAGGAGCTCTTTCTAAGTTCTGGATATCTGATATGTGATTTCGAAATGTTTTCTCTCACATTATGTAGATTGTCTTTTTACTTTCATGATGAAGTCCTTTCATGTTCAAATTTTTAAATTTTGATGAAAAGTTCCATTTATCTATTTTGTCATTCCTGCTCATGCTTTTGATGTAAAGTATAAGAAAATATTGCCTAATACAAAACCTGTAAATGACACCCTATGTTTTCTTATAGAAATTTTATAGTCTTTGTGCTTATATTTGGGCTTTTGATCTATTTGGAGTTAAATCTGGTGTTTGGTGTGAGGTAGGGGTCTACCTACATTCTTTTGCATATGGATATACAGTTTTCCCAGCATGATTTGCTGAGGTGACAATTCTTTCCCCATTGAGTGGACTTGGCACCCTTCTCAAAGATCAATTGGCTTTAGGTGTGAGGGTTTATTTCTGAACCGTCAAATCTATTCCATTCATGTATATGCCTGTCCTTGTACCAGTATCATGATGTTTTGATTACTGTAATTTTGTATAAAGTTCTAAAATTAGAAATTATGAGTCCTCCAACTGTTTTCTTCTTTTTTCAAGATGGTTTTGGTTATTCAGGGCCCCCTTACCCTTCCACATAAATTTGATAATTGGATTTTCCATTCCTGAAAAGAAGGCTGTTGTAATTTTGATTGGGATTGCATTGAATCTGAAAATTGCTTTGGGTAGAATTGACATCGTAACAATATTAATTGTCAAATCCATAAACATGAACTGTCCTTCCATTTATTTAGGTCTTTGATTTCCTTTAGCAATATTTTGTAGTTTTCAATGTGCAAGACCTTACATTGTTGATTAAATGTATTCTTGGATATTTGATTTTTTAGTTGCTATTGTAAATAGAATTTTCTCTTGATTTCCTCTTCAGATTGTTCATTATTAGTGAATAGAAAGATTACCGATTTGCACATGTTGATCTTGTACCCTGCCACTTTGCTAAATTTGTTTATTAGCTCTTGTAGTTTTGTTGTGGATTTCAGGATGTTCTATAGATAGGATCATGCCAATTACAAATAGGGAAAGATTTACTTTTCCTTTCCAAAATGGATACCTTTTATTTCTTTTTCTTTCCTCATAGTTCTGGCTAGAATTTCCAGTATGGTAACAGTGGCGACAGTGGCCATCCTTGTCTTGTGCCTGATCTTGAAGGGAAATCTTTCCATCTTTCACCATTGAGTATGACAGCTGTGGATTTCTCCTTTCTCTCACCCCCTCTCCTCTGGAATTCCCATTATGCATGCTTATGCATTTAATGGTGTCCCACATTTCTCTGAGGAGCTGTTTATTTTTACACATTCTTTGTTCTCTCTGTTTTTTGTTCTTTGGATTGCATACTCTAACAATCTACCTTCAAGGTCACTTATTCTCTCTTCTCTAAGATCAAATTTATTTTTAAGCCTCTCTAGTGTATTTTAAAATTTCATTTGTTTCACTTTTCAAGTCCATAATTTCCATTTGTTCTTTTTTATAATTTCTATCTCTTTATCAATATACTCTATTTAATGACTCATTATCATCATGCCTTCTTTTCCCTCTTAATCTGGTTTCCCATAATTCTTTGTACATGTTTATAATGAGTAATTTGATGTCTATTCTGTTTAACTGACTTCTGGTTGCTCTCAGTATTTGCTGCCTGCTATTTCCCTTGTGTATATGTCATACTTTCCTGTTTCTTCACGTTTTGTAAATTTTGTTGGAAACTGGGCATTTTCAACATATTGTACTGCACTCCCCCAGGGTCTTGATTATTATATGTTTGTTTGTTTAATGATTTGCTGGATTATTTTAGTGAAGTCTGTTTCCCCCTTGCAGTGTGAAGCCTTTGATGTTTCTGTTTCTGTTCACAAGGGTGCGGTCTTAAGTGTGCCCCCAGTCAAAATGGGTTAACAGTCATTTTGGCAGCCCTCTCTTTGACTCTTTCCCTGACTACAACCAGATGTTAAGCTATCAGTAATTGCTGGTTGCCTTCTGTAAGATTTTCTACAGTGCCCTATAGCCTAACTTTCCCTACAGACTAATCCCATCAATTTCAAGGGGTAGTTCCTGAGATACTAGTTTAAGATTTGTTCTGACCCTTAGCAGGCTCCTCCCAACTGCCTTTTACCTAGGGGCCCTTCCTCCCCACCCCCACCAGGCAATATCTCTGAGCCTGGGCTCTAGACGTGGATAATAGTATGCTTCTTTGAGTGATAGCCTGCTTTAGGAGCTGAACTCTCAGTGGGATGGGAAAGGGGTATCCATCCTCAAGTCTTCTCAAATTACCTAACTCAGGTAACATAAGGACTGGGACAAGGGTGAGCAAGGCCTCAGTATTCTCAAAAGCAGTACACCCAAGGTAGAGTTTCTACCCCCACCTCTTGACCACACTAACCCAGAACTCACTTGGAGGCAAGAAGAGTTAATATCTTTGTGTCCCTTGTTTATGTCTCCCCTTGGTACAAAAGCTATAAGATTTTTGGAAGAAGAGGAACTGAGGCCTCTTCATGTCCTAGGGTGCCTGCATGTCCACAATGAAGAACTAAAAGAGAGAGTGAAAAAACAGTGAAACAATTTACAGCCAGTCCTTATGTGGCCATTTTTAAAAATCACAAATTTGGATGTAAAAATAAACACTGAAGAGTGACTGTCATTTGAAGTAGCAGCTCTTTAGAAACATATACATATAAAAATTAAAAAGATGCTTCATACTAACACAGTTATGAAGAAACCTGAACAATTGAGAGTCAGGCATTTTCACTGCACTGGTTTATTTAACAGACTCCTTCCAACAATAACTTGCGAGAATGAACTATTTTGCTAATATTATTATTATTATAAAGTGATATTCTCTTTTACTGACTTAAATGTGAATGTCTATGTACTAATTAAAACAAAGATTTTATGATGCATGCTGAAAAAAGACTAAGTATTTTTATACAAAATATATGCATTCTTGCCCATCCTGGGAAGAGAGTCATCCGATTGGGAGCTCTAAGTAGAAAGATTCTTGTGTCTTTAGCTGCATAAATCTGGAAAGAAGATTTCATCTTACTGAATTGGAAACTCCACTTTCTTTGAAAGCACCTTTATGCTTGAAGTTTTCTACACTCCACTGCAAAAGAATTAAGTTCCTCTAAAGAGAGATCAGTAGCTTTCTGGTTTATGGCTGGCTTCTTCCCCCTAGCAAAATCTCAGAGCCATTGCTCTGAATCTGGGATCAAGGGATGCTGCCTTGACTCTGTCCTTGTTCGGGTGGCAGTTGCCAGGAATTCCCTGGAGAACAGGGGAGAAGAAAGGGCACCCCACAGGATGAAGAAACGACAGGTACAAGAAGTTAGTTAAGTGGGGTCAGGGGACCCAAGCTCATCAGGAGCAAGAGCCCCAAATATACTGACGTCCACATATTTTATTGTGCTCTCACATGGGAACTGCTTTAGGGAGTATAATCAAAGCAAGATTAGTTTTGAATATCTAATCATGCCTGCAAAGCTACAAAGTTTGGATCCCAGCTCCTTGTCCCAGGAACCATTTATTTCTTATCAGTATGCTCTCTGTTCAGGTCTCTTCGGGCTCTTGAGTCAGCGTCCTTGAGAACATTTGCTTCAGCAGTTTTCCATGTCAGTTGAGCATGGTGTTCCGATGCTCATGCCCTCGGCTCACAGCCAACTGCTCAAGCCCTCAGAGAACTATCTCCAACAAAGGGAAATGATTTTCTTCTCTCTGAGTAATATCTCTCAGCTTTAGTTGCTGAGTGCTCAGTGATTGGGACAGTAGCCTCATATTTTCTTGGCTCAATTTCAAGCTGGGACAATAGTGATTGGAATCCAAGCATTCATAGTGGTGCTGTGCCAAAATGGATCCTCCATCCCACCAGTTAGGGTTGGGTAGAAGAATTGAGTCCCCACCTGTTGGCATGATTAAGTCAGAAATTAGTTTCAGCAACAGATAGCTAGGGGAAAATGAGAAATACTGACTGTCTGTTTTTCCCAGGAAGACAACTCTTCAACAGGGAGCTAAAAGGTGAGGGAATCGTCCTCTTTTATCATACCTGCCTGGAGTGGAGTTTCCATATTCCTGAGCTGAAAAAGGGGAGAGAGAGAGAGTGGGCCTTGTTTAAACATCACAGACTCTCATCTTTCTTAACAACCAATGGTAGAATTTCTTGAATAATGTTTCTTCATTTGCTGCATACCCTCAGGACCATTTCCAGTGACTTTAAATGATTGTCCTTTTAAAATTTTCACCAGTTTTGCTGGAGAGAAAGTCCTTCAGAGCTTGCTATTACAAATACCTAAAACTATGGAAATGGATTGGAAAAAGGTAATGGGTAGACACTTGAAGTATTTTGAAGTACTTGACAGAAAAAGCCTAGATTGCTTTGAAGAAACTCTTGGCAGAAATATGGACATTAAAGATTTTTCTGGTGAAGGCTCAGAAACTCAAGATAGTTGTAGACGAAGTTTCTATCATCATAGAGAATACATATCTCAATATGAACAGAATGTTGGTGGAAATATGAATATTAAAGGTGCTTCCAAAGGAGGCCTTAGAAAGAGATTATGACTCTTAACAAGGCCTTCCCTGAGCTTCTAGGAGGCAAATTCCTAGAGAATGATGCTCTCCATGAGGGGGTGACAGAAAAAGCCCATCACTATAAAGAAGGTGTAACTGAGCAACACTCTGCTAAAGAATGTGGCTGCATAGTTGTTGGCTAAGCAGGTTAGGTGTATGACCCATAGATCCACCTCAACAACATCAGAGGAAGTCAAGATTGACAAGGCAGTTATCCAGGAAGGATCTGAGGAAGACCTTTTTGTCTGATGGATTGATCCCTGTTGAGTTGCACAGAAAAGAAAACATTTTTGAGAATTTTGTATGACCAGATCCTTCAAGCCATTCTTTTTATAATCCATCATGTTCTTCTCAGTCCAGCCTGGACTGGCAATAGAGGTATAGGCAGAAATGATCTCCTCAGGCCAAGAGATAGTGACCTCTGCTCCTGCATTTGAACGGACTGGGCCTCCCATCCTGCTGCTTAGAGGGTGTATGCCTTTTGTGCTGGTATTTGGAGAAGGCAGGCCTTCGATCCCAGCATTTGGAATGGGCTGACCTTCTACCCTGACACTCAGAGATGGGTGGGGCCAAGCGCTCAGAGATGGTGGAGCACAGGCCACAGCATTTGGGGAGAGCACTGCCACTGCCCCAACACTGAAAAAGTGTGAGGCTTCTACTCCAGCAGGCAAGAGGACAAGGTATCCATCCACAGATGATTCTCGGGCCTTAGAATCTAATGGAGTTTTTCCTGTTGAGTTTCAAATATGCTTGGGACCTGTAAACTATGTTTTCCTTCCAATTTCTCCCTTCTGAGAGAATGCCTATACTTGGCCCATCATTGTATTTTGGAAGCTGATAGCTTGTTTTCTAGGTTCCACAGGTCAAGAGATGGAGGGGACTTTTGTCCCAGGATGGACCACACATATAACTGATTTTGTTGAGAGTTTGGACTCAGAGTTGTTAGTGAAATGACTTAAGGATCTGGGGACATTGTAATGGGTGAATATTTTTTCCATACGGGAAGAACATGTCTTTATGAGGTAAAAAGGGTGGACTATTAACAGGAGATTGAATCATCTACTCCATAAAGACATGTGCAAGTCTTAATCTGCAGTTCTGTGCATGTGAAGCCATTTGTAAATAAGATTTCTAATGATGTCATTATTAGGTAAGCTGTGGCTAAACTGAATGAGGGCATTCCTTAATTCAATAAGTAAGGAAGAAGCCCTGCACCCTTGCCAGTCTCGGCTTTGAGCCATGTCCAAGAATGATAAGGGCAGAGGTGGCGCCCACAGCAGCAGCAGCGGCTCAGGCAGTGACAGCAGCAGCACAAGGGCCGGTGAAAGACAGAACATGGAGGACACGAGAATGGGAGAAAAGGAGGTCTCTCTGGAAGTTAATTTTTCATGTGGTTTATGGTGATTGCATTGCTGGGGTCTGGATCTCATTAGTCATCATTTGGTTTAATCTTGCTGATTGTGATGGAGATCTAGGAAAACTAGGGTTCCATGATGTCTATAGTGATGGGGATTTTGATTTGGGTAATGCCTAAGTTTTATTAGAACTAAAAGAAAGAGCTGCTTCAGAGCCCTCAGTACCAGTGGAAGAGCTAGAGCTGCAGATGCAGTGAGGAGTGGAAGGCTCCCGCGGTGGCAGAACCCCAGAACACTGAAGATGATTTAAAAGAACAAATTCAGTCTCTGCTCCATGAAACGGTACCAACAGAGCATGGAAAGGATCTACAGCAAGAAAAGGATGAACCAGCAAGAGAATATCAACTGGAAGATGAAGATTTCCTTACTGGAAGGTATGTAGATGTTAAATTTGAGAACCTGGATGTGCTGGTTTGAAAGTATTATGTACCCCAGAAAAGACATTTTAATCTTGATTCAATCTTATGGGGGCAGCCGTTTCATCTAATCCTAATTCAATACTGTAGGCAGAAACTTTTGATTAGATCATTTCCAGGAGATGCAGCACACCCAATTGTGGGTGTAACTTTTGGACTATATGGAGATGTGACTCCACCCATTCCAGGTGTGTCTTGATTAGTTTACTGGACTCCATTAAAACAGGAAACATTTTGGAGAGATCTTAGCTCTGACAGAGCGGAGCTGACACAGATGCCGACACCTGGCAAACAGAGACCTGATGCTTGGCGATGCTTGGAGCCCAGCAGATTTCGCCATGAGACGTTAAGCAAGCCAGAACCTGGAGAGAGCCAACAAAAGCCAAGAGATGAAAGTAAAGTGAGGAAGTAAAGTGCGGAACCCCCACAAGAACAGAGGCTGAAAGCAATGGAGCACAAGAGCAAGGGACCAGCAGACACCAGCCATGTAACTACCTAGTTGACAGAAGTGATCCTGACCTATCAGCTTTCCTTGAATTAAGTATCTTTCCCTGGATGCCTTAGTTTGGACATTTTTATAGGCTTAGAGCTATAAACTTGTAACTTATTAAATTCCCCTTTTAAAAACCCATTCCAGTCCTACTAGATCGCATTCAGGCAGCTTGAAAACTAAAACATTGGAAATGGAAACATTTTATGAAGAAACTGATGGTAACTACCATGTGGGAGAGACAGCTTCACAGGCTTTTAATCAGAATACAAAGGAGATATTGTATAAACAGGGAAATCCAGAGTCCAGCGAACCAGCAGTAGAGGATGAAAGATTGCACCAGGATGAAGATGATGTAACATACCAAGACCATGATGAACCAGTATATGAACCATAAAAAATGAAGAGATAGGACTTTCTGATAATGTTGTAGAAGGTTCAAGCATAATTTTAGAAGAAGTAAATATTTCCCTTGCAGAAGAACAAGAGGAATTACCACCAGATACTTCAAAAAGACTGCCCTCACTCTCACAGGAGGGCTACCTAACCGTATGCCCCAAAGATGACTGTGATAGATCTTGTGAAATAGTTCCAGAGCAAATCAAGATCTTGGGGAATGAAAACTAAAGCTGTTTTGAATAACTTGTAGTCCCCTGTCATTTTAGTATATATTTTTTAAAAAAGAAAAATTACATGTGATTTTACATTCCTGCGTGTCCTTTTTGGATAACATCAATGCATCTAGTCTATTTCTTTATTATTATTTTTATTTTTGTGAGAAACTTTTAGTCTTATCTGCATTTATGTATGTTTTTCAGGCAGTAGTTAATATTGATGATGTAGCACCAATCTCTTGACAGGATTTTAATATATATAATTAGTAATTAATATGAACTGTATTAACTGATTTGTGTTAATTCTGTGTTAAACATGATTTAAAAGCCGTTAAGAGTGTTTTGCACTGGTACTATTAGCACTAATAGAGTACATTGTTAGCTGTGACAGTTTGAGTTATATATATCTGCATTGATACTGTTATCAGAAACTTTTGCATTAGCTTTGGGTATTCAGGTTAAAATTCAGATTTTGAGATTTTTGAACTTTTAGCTGGTTAATTAAAAAAACAAGTAATATTTCAATAGAAGTCTTAAATTATCATGGCTAATTTAATTTTTAAAATGAGGGGAGAAAGCTAAAATCCCTTGTTAGGACATAGAGGAAAAAGAACGGCCAGTTGGATGGAGCAGAAACCTTTCCTGGCGCCTCAGATGCATCATGCCACAGCTGTAGTCCATTCAATATCTGTTAAGTTTTAGAAACTCTATATAAATTACCGGTGCATAATTTAAAGATTGTTTTGCCCTTGGCTAATTAAATAATACTCACAATACTAACCTTAGAGACTGCAGTGACCTTATGAAGTAAATTCAGTGATGTCCCAGTCATCAAATTTAGGATGTCTGAAAAGCAACCACAGAGCCAACCACTTTCTTCTGCTATTTCATATCATATGAGCCGTTTACTCTCTACGCTGAAGGCTTTCTTCTTCTTTTCTATGTGGTTTAATTTAGGCTCAGAAATAGTTGCTGTGATGAAAATATTCATTTGTTAGAAAAGAAGGTAGCTACATCATCATTTAAAAAGTACCATGAGCTTAAAAAGCCATAAGAATTGGTTTCCTTTATGTGCCAGGGGTAGCTCTTGATATGATGACTTTTTTTCCTGCATGTCAAGTTAAAATCAAAGAGACTTTACATCTTTATCATTATAGATCATACTTACGATATAGTAGGTTCTGCTACTCACTTTACTACTCAATGTAGTTAAAGCCCCAATAATAAGTCAGTTTTAGAAAAGCAATAATTTTCTAAAGCTGTGGCATGGGTGACACAGAGTTGATACTCTAATTTGAATAAGCTCTTAATTCATATTGTGAAATACAGAACACTACTTTTTATAAAGCTGTACTTTTTAGGGAAACTTAAGAGTGACATTCAACTGATAAATCAGTACATAAGTTGTGCTGGATTTATGTATATAATCATCTCTAGAATTCTAAAAATTGAGGATTCATTATGCTGCAGGCAATGTCAAATCCTTTTCAATTTCAAATATATTCATTAATGAGCCTTGTATTTACAAATACGTGCAAAGTTGCACAACATCAGTGGATTTTCTAAAAATCACATCAATGTCTTCTTTTAATGTTATCTGAGTGCAATAACTTGCAGGAGAAGAATTCTTCAAAAAATAAAAATAGTAAATGTGAACTAATCCTATCAAAGGGCAGACATTATGAGATTGGGTTAAAAAAAAACATGATACAACTCTATGTTGTCTATAGGACGAACATTTTAGATTCAAATATACAAATAGATTGAAAGTAAAAAGATGAAAAAAATTATTTCACGAGAACAGCATCCACGAGAAGCTGGAATGGCTATACTAATTTCAGACCAAATAGACTTTAAAACAATGTTAATAGAGACAAAGAGGGACATTTTATAAAAATAAAAGTGCCAATCCATCAGGAATATATAACATTTATAAACAAATATATGAAAGAGTACCAAAGTACATGAAGCAAACAATGACAGAAAGAAACAGGAAATAGACTTTTTTTTCGAGAATAATAGTTGGAGACTCCAATATACCACTTTTAATAGTGGATTGAACATCCAGGCAGTAGAATAATAAGGAAATGGAAGATTTGAATGATCTCCTCAAATGCACATGGAGCATTAAACAGGATAGACCATATGCTGGGCAATAAATAAATCTCAATAAATGGGAAAGAATAGAAAGTGTATAAAGCATAGTCTCTAATAACCATGATATAAAAATAGAAATACATAAACAGCAAGATATTTGGGAAATGCACAGATATGTGGAAATTAAACAACATGATTCTAAATAATCAATAAAAGAAGAAATCAGAAAGTAAATTGTAAAATACTTTTAAATGAATAAAAATGAAGACAGCATACCAAAACATATGGAATGAAGCTAAAGCAATACTTACACAGAAAATTATAGCTTTAAATGCCCATACTAAGAAAGAAGTATCTCAAATCAATAACCTAACTTTTCAAATTAAAGCATTTGAAAAAGAAGAGCAAATTAAATCTAAAACAGTGGAAGGAAATAATAAAGATCAGAGTGAAAATTAATGAAATACCGAATATAAAAACTATAGAAAAAAACCAAGGAAACTAAAAGTTAGTTCTTTGCCTTTGTAAAGTAAAATCAACAGAATTTACAAATATTTAGCAAGATTGGCCAAGAGAAAAGAGAGAAGACTCAAAATAGTAGAATCAGATATGAAAGAGGGAACACTGAACTAATTTGAGAGAAATGAAAAGTATTATAAAGAGATACAATGACCAATTGTAACCAAATAAGTTATATAATTTTTATGAAATGGATAAGTTCCTGGAAAAACACAACTACTAAATCTGGGTGAAGAAATAGACAAATAAAGTAGATCTTTAAAAAGTAGAGATTTGAATTCCTTACCAAAACTCTACCCACAAAGATTAGCCTAGGCTGAGGTGGCTTCAACACTGAATTCTAGCAAACAATTAAAGAAGAATTAATACCAATTTTCCCAAACCCTTCCAAAAACTAGAAGGGGGAAGAAACACTTTCTAACTTATTGTATAAGGCCAGCATTACCCTGATAACAAAACCAGGCAAGATATCACAAGAATAGAAAATTACAGAATATTATCTCTTGAGAATATGGGCTCAAAATTCCTCAATAAAAATCTAGCAATCTGAATCTAGCAAAAAAAAAAAAAAAAGAAAGAAAGAAATAATTATGCACCATGACCAAGTGGGAGTCATATCAAGTATAAAAGTGTCTTAATTACCTGGCTACTAAAGCAAATAAAACACAATGGTTTGGCTTGAACAATGGGAATTTACTGGCTAGGTATCAGCAAGGCAATACTTTCTTCTGGAAAATGTGGTGTTCTACTGCTGACTCCTGGAGATCCTTGGGTCCTTTGCTTTTCTTTCACATGGCAATGCACCTGGTCATGCCCTCTCTCTTCTGTCTTCTGGCTCATATAGTGGCTTTCTCTCAGTGTTTGAATTTCATTCTGCTTATAAAGGACTGTAGTAATCTAGATTGAAACCCAATTTGATTCAGTTGGCCACACTTTAACTAAAAGTAACATCTTCTAAGGATCCTATTTACAGTGGGGTCACACCTACAGAAATGGATTAAGTTTAAGAGAACATGTTTTTTTCTGGGGTAATAATTCAACCTACCACAACTAGTTAACAGCTGAAATTTAATTAGTATAATACATCATATCAATAGAAAGAAAACAAATCTGTATGATCATTTCAGTAGATACAGAAAAAGTATTTGACAAAGTCTAGAATCCTTTCATGATAAAAACAAATTCAACAAATTGGGAAAATAAGAGAACTTTCTCAACCTGATAAAGGGTATCTGTGAAAAACCCATAGCTAAAATCAAGCTTAATTGTGAAAGGCAATTCTACTAGTGACAAACTCTCTCGGATTTTGAGAATTCATTAGAGTGAAAAAGCATTCATGAAAGAAAAAACAAAGTAGTCATTATGTAGAATATTGAGATCCATACTGTTAAAAGTAGATTTCTCACTAGAGACCTACAAAATGCCTTTCCTGTTTCTGCCTGATCCTCAGGGTTATAGAGGAAAATACCCTAGGCATACCATTGGCACAACTAAAGGGTGAAGCTGTTATGTACCCCAAAAGTCCACATTCTTTTTATCCATTCCTGTGGGTGCAGATGTATTGCAGATAGGACTTTTTGATTAGGTTTTTCAATTGAGATGTGACCTGCCCCATTCAAGGCGGATCTTAACCCTCTTACTGGAGCCCTTTATGAGAGTATAAAGGACAGAAAAGTGCCCCCAGAGAAGTTTAGAGAAAAATCCCCTGGAGGAGATGAGAGAGGACACACAGAAAACAGAGAAGAAGCCACTGAAGCCAGAAGCTGGAAGTAATGAAATCCAGGAGAAAAGGACCAGTAGAGGTTGGCCATGTGCCTTCCTGTGTAACAGAGATGTTCTAGATACCAGCAACCTGTCTACAGAGAAGATGTCCAACTTTTGATGCCTTGATTGAGACATTTTCATGGCCTTAGAACTGTAAACTTGTAAGCTAATGAATCCCCATTCTAAAAGCCAGTCCATTTCTGGTATATTGCATCTCAGCAGCTTTAGCAAACCAAAATGGATTAGAGGTCTCTATGTGAAGATACTTATTTGACCCTTTCTGTAGGAAGTAATTTATAAATATGAGCAAGTAAGAGAGGACCTCCTCAAAGGATATCAAGTAATAAAACGGAGAGAGAGGGAGAGAGAGAATAAGAAGGAGGAGGAGGAGAAAGAGGAGAAGGTAAGAATAGGAGAAGAAGAAGAGGAAGAGGAGGAGAGGAGAGGGAAAAGAGAAACCTTGATAAAGAAGGGGAAAAAACTGAAACAGATGTCCACAATTTGACCCAAGTGGAAATCCAAAATTTACTCAATGAATGTTGCCTTAGTTTTCCAGAGCTGCTGTAATAAATAGTATGGTTTGAGACTAAAAGAAGTTCAAAAATCACAAAGCTTGCTTTCTCCTGAAATACTGTAGCTTTCTTGTGTTGGCTGGAGGCAATCTTTGGGGTACCTTGGCTTATGTAGTAGTCAGGGTTCTCTAGGGAAATAGAATTAACAGTAGACATCTGTAAATATGAGTCTCTATAAAAGTGTCTCATGCAACCATGGGGATGATGCATGAGTCCAAACTCCACAGGGTAGACTACAAACCAGCAACTCTGATGAAGGTTTTTGAGGAATCCCCCAGGAGAGGCTGACTGGCCAAAGCAGAAAGAGATTTTCTCTTCTGACTTCTCCTTTTAAGCCTCTGGCTGATTAGATTAAAATGTCACTCATTGCAGAAGGCACCCCCCGCCCCCAGCCGACTGCAGGTGTAATCAGCCATACATGAAATCCACATACTGATGATTTAAGTCCACAGCAACAGAATGACTGGGCCTATCACCTGGCCAAGTTGACACATAAACCTCACTATCACAGCTTATATTTATGCCTCCCATCACATGGTGATACTCTCTTTTCTGACTTCTGGGTTCTCTTTATAAGACCTCCATTAATCTGGATTAAGACACACCCTGGTTCAATTAGTCACACCTTGATAAAGTAATGTACCCAAGAGGGAGCACAATTAGCCAAATTTCAGGCAGTTTTCTTAACACTGAATAACCTGGCCATCAGTCATTCCCACCTTTGGAAATGACCTGAGCATCTGGTCTAAACAATGGCAGCAATAATTGTTTATCCAAGGTCACCTTTAAGGAAGCTGGGAATATATTGCCTCACCAATACCCAAAATATAAATCAAGATCACATGTGTTTCTACGTATACTAAAGGCACAATACAAAGCCTCACCAAGACACTATCCCCTTCTGAGATTCAGACATTATTGATAATGACTAAGGCACTCATTTCACCTTCACAATACATGGCTGTGAATAAGGTAGTCAATGTAACTTTCACCTCTCTTACTGGTTTCAGGCTGAAGACCTCACAGATCATCATCATGGCTTATATAATCAAATTGGATTAAATGCAAAAGGGCATATTACAGGAATCAAACATCAGGGATGAATTGCAATAGAGACTGACTCCATTTTTTTTTTTTATGTTTGAGCAATGACAGCTTTTAAGACTCATTCATCCCTCACCCATTCTGCCACACATTTGGGCAAGCTTATATGAAAGCCTGGATATTCTCTCCATTTTTCCTGGCAGGATGTTCAAACCAAGCAAGTTTCTGTCCACCATGGAAACCCTCAACCTGACACCATCTTCCAACCACCAAAAACACTCCAAGATAAATGCCTTTCCTTGCTCTCT
Organism: Tamandua tetradactyla; assembly: GCF_023851605.1. Taxonomy (NCBI): domain Eukaryota; kingdom Metazoa; phylum Chordata; class Mammalia; order Pilosa; family Myrmecophagidae; genus Tamandua; species Tamandua tetradactyla. Next base: position 118,656,466 of record NC_135353.1, read on the forward strand.
CAAGACATTTAGGACTTGCTCAGGAGCCACCATTCTCTCTCCAGAAAGCCTCATTATGTGAGTAATAAATTTTTCCTCTTGGTGTTAGTGTGGAATCATTAATCTCAATTTATTAACCAATTTTGGATGTGAGTCTATCCAGTCACTGAGGAGTGTTCACAGCACTATAAAACATTTATAAAACTTTAAAAGACCACAAAACATGGAGAATATGATTGAAGATACAATATAGTACAGATGTTAATTCTCCCCAAATTGATCTATAGATTGACTACAATATCAATCAAAACCCAGCACGAAGTTTTGTAGATATAAAAAATTGATTCCAGGGTTTCTATGGAAGGACAAAAGAATTAAAATACATGAGAAAATTTTCTATAGAATAATAAGATGTAAGATTTATACTCTAATCACTACAAAGCTGCAGTAATCAAGACAGTGTGCCAATGGCTAAGTGATGGCCACATATATTAGAGACCTAGAAATTGTCCCCTAAATATATGACCATTTAATGCAATTAAAACGAAATAATCTTTTCAAAAAATGGTGCTGTAATAATCAGTCATCCATAGGTAAGACAAATGAACTGGAACAAAATCTGAAGTCTTATACAAAAATTAACTCAAGGAGATGGCTGAAGAAAGAATCAGGAAACTAGAAGATGAGACACTTAAAATGACTTAAGCTGAGAAACAGAAAGATAAAAGAAATATTAAAAATGAAAATGTCCTAAGACAGCTATGGGACACCATCAAGGCCACCAACATATGGGCGTCCATATGTTATGGGAGACACAGAAGGAGAAGAAAGAAAGTGAAAGGAATAGTCAAATAAATAATGACAGAAAACTTCACAAATCTAGGGAAAGATGTTCATATGCACATCCAAGAAACTCAGAAATCACCTAAAAGGATAAATATGAAGAAAAGTAAACTGTGTCATATTCAGATTACACTATCAAATTCAAAGTACAAGTACAAAATATAAAGTACAAGTTCAAAGTTGAAAGAGACAAGCAATGCATTGTACACAAGGGAGTCCCATTAGATTTGATGATATCTCATTGGAAACCATGGAGGCATGAAGGCAGTGGGTTGAAATACTTAAGTGCTGAAGAAAAAACAATGCCAGCCAAGAATTTTATATGTGGTGAGACTCATTCAAAAATGAGGGAGCGCCCATGCCAAACAAACAAACAAACAAACAAAAACCTGAGGGAGCTACCTCAGCTCTGGGAACATCCGTTTATGGCACTCCTAAACCTGTGCACACACATGGCCCCCAGTCACGCCCCCCACCTCTGGGAACGTGCTGAACTGCGCAGCTGGGTCACATATGCCCCCGGCCCAAGCAGGCATAACACCAACCCACTGCCACACATCTGTGCATGCGCACAACGATCCCTGCGCCATAGACCAGCACACACCAGGGTTACGCCCCAGACCCCTGCACCTGCACAGCTACATCCTCCCTGGCCACTGGGCATCCATGTTCACAGGTAACAGCATAGCATCACCAACCTGTGCCTATGCCTGTGCTACAATGTAGCACTGCACTGTTGTGCCCACCCCGTGCCCTGCATCCTGTTCCACATCCAGCCTGCAAACACAAGGCTTTAGATTACTGAAGGAACTCAACTTCCAAAGTAAATCAATCAAGATATTTACATGTGACAAAAACAACAGATCACTAAGCATATCACAATGCAGACAGATATAGCCCATTCTAATGACCAAATTAAAACATGAGAAGAGACAGACATTGGAACAACTAATCAAAGATGTTCATATAACTCTACTAAATAAAATAGGTGGGATGGCTAATGACATAAAGAAGATCAAGAAGACAGTAGAAGAGCATAAAGAGGAAACTGAAAGAATAAATAGAAAAATAGCAGATATCACAAAAATTAAAGATTATGTTAATCAAATAAAAAACATATTAGAGAAATACAACAGGAGATTGGAAAAGCCAGAAGAAAGAACACACAAACTAGAGGACGGGCTAATTGATTTTGAACACTCAAAACAGCAAATGGCAAAAAAGATGGAAATATTTGAGTTGGATGCATGGAAATGATGGACAAAACAAAGTTCACAAATATAAGAATCATTGGTGTCCGGAAGGAGAAGAGAGGAGTAAAGGGCTAGGAAGAGAAATTGAGGATATAATAGAGGAAAACTTCCCAACCCTTATAAAGGACATAAATATACAAGCCAAAGTAGCTCAACAAACTCCAACCAGAATAAATCCAAATAGGCCTCCCCAAAACACATACTAATCAGTCTGTCAAATGTTGAAGAGAAGCATAAAATTCTGAAAGTGGCAAATGAAAAGCAATCTACTACATACAAGGGAAGCCACATATGACTGAGTTCAGATGGCTCAACTAGCACCATGGAGGTGAGAAGGCAGTGGTATGATATATTTAAGGTCCTGAAAGAGAAAAACTTATAGCCAAGATCTCTGCGCCCAGACAAATTCTCATTCAAAACTGAGGGGAAGATTAAAATTTTCACAGACAAACAAATCCTGAAAGATTTGTCAACAAGAAACTGGCCCTACAAGAAATACTAAAGGGAGTTGCCAGTTGAAGAGAAAAGACAGGGCGGGGCGGTCTGGAGGAAGGTACAGAATTGAAGAGTACCAGTAAGGGTAACTTAAAGTATAAAAAGAGAAAGATGGAAAAGAATATATAGATCTGACAAATAAAATCCAGATGATAAGATGGTGGATTCAAGAAATACCTTTTGGGTGGACCACAGTGGCTCAGCAGGCAAGAATGCTTGCCTGCCATGCCAGAGGACCCGGGTTCGATTCCCGGTGCCTGCTCATGTTAAAAAAAAAATGCCTTTTTTAGTAATAACTTTGAATGTTAATGGACTAAATTTACCAATTAAAAGATACAGATTAGCAGAATGGATTAAGAAATATCCAGCTATATGCTGTTTAGAAGATACTCATCTTAGCCACAAGGATACAAATAGATTGAAAGTAAAAGGATGGAAAAAGATTTTCCATGCAAGTTGTAACCAAAGAAAGCAGGATAGCTATAATAATATTGAACAAAATAGATTTTAAATGTAAAGACATCGTAAGAGACAAAGAAAGACACCATATATTAATTAAAGAGGCAATTCAGCAAGGAGAAATAACAATCATAAATGTTTATGCCCCGAATCAGGGAGCTCCACAGTACATGAGACAGACAGTGGCAAAACTGAAGGGAGTGATAGATGTTTCAACAATAATAGTAGGGGACTTCAATACACCATTCTCATCTATAGCTAGAACAACCAGACAGAAGACCAAAAAGGAAACAGGGAAGTTAAACAACTTGATAAATGAGTTAGGCTTAACAGACATATATAGGTCATTGCACAGCAAAACGCAAGGATATACATTCTTCTCTAGTGCTCATGGAAGGAACATTCTCCAGGATAGATCATATGCTGGGCACAAAACAGGTCTTAATAAATTTAAAAACACTGAAATTATTCAAAGCCCTTTCTCTGATCACAGTAGAATGAAACCAGATCTCAATAACCCCCAAAGAATGAGAACATTCACAAATATATGGAGATTAAATAACACACTCTTAAATAACGAGTGGGTCAAAGAAGAAATTGCAAGAGAATTCAGTAGCTATCTGGAGACGGATGAAAATGAGAATACAATATATCAGAACTTATGGGATGAGGCAGAGGCTTTGCTGAAGGGAAATCTATTGCCCTAAATGCCAATATTAATAAACAAGAAAGAGCAAAATTTAAGGACTCAAATGCTCACCTAGAGGATCTTGAGAAAGAACAGCAAAGTAACCCCAAAGCAAACAGAAGAAGAGAAATACAAAGATTAAGGCAGAGTTAAATGAATGGTAGAACAAAAGAATAATAGAATCAATAAAACCAAATGTTGTTTCTTTGAGAAAATCAATAAAATTGATGGGCCACTAGTAAGACTGATAAGAAAAGAAAGAGAGATTGGGATGCAAATAAAATCAGAAATGAGAAGGGATGCATTACCACAGACCCTGAAGAAATAAAAGAAATCATAAGAGGATACTATGAACATGTATATGCCAACAAACTAGGCAACTTAGATGAAATGGACAAATTTCTGGAAACACACAAACAAACTACACTGACTCAGGAAGTAATAGAAAATCTCAACAAACCAATCATAAGGAAAGTGATTCAATCAGTCATCAAAAATCATCCTACAAAGAAAGGCCCAGGGCCAGATGGCTTCACAGAGGAATTTTATCAAACATTCCAAAAAGAACTAACAGCAATCCTGCTCAAACTTTTCCAAAAAATTGAGGAAAAAGGAAGACTACCTGACTAATTTTATGAAGCTAATATCATTTGAATACCAAAACCAGATAAAGATGTTATAAGAAAGGAAAACTATAGACCAATCTCCCTAATGAATATAGATGCAAAATTTCTCAACAAAATATTAGCAAATCAAATCCACTAACACATTAAAAGAATTATGCACCACAACCAACTAAGGTTTATACCAGGAATACAAGGATGGACCAACGCAAGAAAATCAATTACTGTAATAGAGCACATTAACTAATCGAAAGGGAAAAATCACATGATCATTTCGATTGATGCTGAAAAATCATTTGACAAGATACAGCATCCTTTTCTGATAAAAACACTTGAAAAGATGGGAATCAACGGTAATTACCCCAATATGATAAAGGGGACATATGAAAAACCAATAGCCAGCATTGTACTCAATGGAGATGAAAGCTTCTCTCCTAACATCAGGAATAAGACAAGAATGCCCACTGTCACCACTATTATTCAACACTGTGCTAGAAGTTCTAGCTACAGCAATCAGGAAGGACAAAGAAATAAAAGCATCCAAATTGGAAAGGAAGAAGTAAAACTTTCATTATTTGCAGATGACATGATACTATACTTGCAAAATCCTGAGAAATCTATAGGAAATTACTTGAGCTAATAAACAAATTCATCAAGGTGGTGGGATATAAAATTAATAGGAAAAATCAGTAACATTTCTATACATAAGCAGTGACCTAACTGAGGAGTCAGGTAAAGAAAAATTCTGTCAACATGGCAACTAAAAGAATCAAATACTTGGGAATGAACTTAATTAGGGGAATAAAGGACTTGCACACAGAAAATTAAATAACACTGTAAAAGAAAGCAAAGAAAATCTAAATAGGTGGAAAGACATTTCCTGCTCTTGGATAGGAAGGCTAAATATATTTAAGATGTCAATTCTACCCAAATTGACCTATAGATTCAACGCAGTACCAATCAAATTTCCAACAACCTATTTTGAAGTCTGAGAAAAGCTACTTACCAAATTCATCTGGAAAGGAAAGAGACCCCGAATAGCTAAAAGCATCCTAAAAAGTAGAACGAAGTGGGAGGTTTAACACTCTCTGACTTTAAAACCTATTATAAAGTCACAGTGGCCAAAACAGCATGTTACTGGCACAAAGATAGAAGCATTGACGAATGGAATCAAATCAAGGGTGCAGAAATAGACCACAAAATCTATGGTTAACTGATTTTTGACAAGGCCCCCAAATCCTCTGTATTGGGGCAAAATAGTATTTTCAATAAATGGCCACGGGAGAAAGGATATCAATAGCCAAATGAATGAAAGAGGACCCCTATATTACACCTTATACAAAAATTAACACAAAGTGGATCAAACACCTGAATATAAGAACTAGCACTATAAAGTTTCTAGAATAAAATGTATGGGAACATTTTCAAGACCTTGTAATAGGAGGCAGCTTCCTAAACTTTATACCCAAAGCACAAGCAACAAAAGAAAAAAAAGATAAATAGGGACTCCTCAAAATCAAAGGCTTCTGCCCCTCAAAAGACTTTGTCAAAAAGGTAAAGAGGCAGCAAACTGAATGGAAGAAAATATTTGGAAGTCACATATCAGACAAAGTTTTGATAAGGTGTATACACAAAGAAAATATACAACTCAACAGCAAAAGAACAAACAACCCAATCATAAAATGGACTAAAGATATGAATAGGCATTTTTTGAAGACCAAACAAAGATGATTCAAAAGCACATGAAGAGATGTTCATTTTCATTGGCTATAAGGGAAATGCAGATCAACACTACAATGAGATACCATCTGGCACCTATAAGAATAGCTGCTATTAAACAAACAGGAAACTACAAATGTTGGAGAGGATGTGGAGAAACTGGGACACTTATATACTGCTGGTGGGAATATATAATGGTGCAGCCACTATGGAAGACTGTTTGGCGGTTTCTTAGGAAACTAAATATTTCGTTGCCCTATGACCCAGCAATAGCACCACTTGGTATATACCCAGAAGAGATGAAAGCAATGACACAAACAAACATATGCACTCCGATGTTCATAGCAGCATGATTCACAATTGCCAAAAGATGGAAAGAAACCAAATGCCCATCAACAGATGACTGGATTAACAAAATGTGGTATATACATATGATGGAATATTATGCAGCAGTAAGATGAAATGATGTCCTGAAGCACATGAGAAGATGGATGAGCCTTGAGGACATAATGCTGAGTAAAGTAAGCCAGACATAAAAGGATAGGTACTTTATGATTAGACTTTTTATGACCATGGTGAAGGTAAAAATCATAGGTTTATAGTGCAGAATATAGGGGGCTTAGAGATGCATAGAAGCTAGAGATGGGTGAATGGTTAGCTAATCAGGTTGAACTCCAATGTAAGGGAACAAATAGAAGCAAAGGCAGTTCTCAAGTGGATCTATAATAGTACTACTATATTGAAGATGAACAAGATTGAAAGTGGTTGTATAGAACTATGTATTAAAACCAGAAATATGAATTAGTTCTTCCAAGAACTACTTCAAAGGTGTTATCATGCACAAAGAATGTTTAAGTCCAGAGCACAGTATGGTCTCCTTAGAAAATGCTTATAAGAAAACAGGGACCTAGATTGTAAGCTCTTATAGCAGACACATTTAGTCCAGGGTGGTAATTATTATTTCTGGATTTTGAGAGGCTGTTTTATATATTAGAACCTGGTATATATAAATATAACCTGTTATTTAGAGTTAAGAATGAAACCGATCAGGATGAGGTTAAAATAATTCAGAAAATAGGGATAAGGAAGACATTGTCTATTTAGAACCACGCATACTCTTTCAGACAAAAGGACGAAAGGTTTATTTGGTCTGGAACCTAAATTTTCTGTAGCACTTAATATAACTCAACCGATCTGTTTAGTTCATTGAAACACTTGAAACACAGGGAGCCCAGAATAAGAAAGAGGTCCTTTAATCCCATATAGCTTAATATAAAAAAAATAGAGTATATTAAGCAGATAATAAAAAATTATTGGCAAAGTCCCTTGAGGGATGGGAGAAAAAATACGGAATTATGCAACTACCATCAGGGAATCCCCTGATACTGTGTCAAACTTTAGGGACACCTGAATCAATAGGCCAAGCTCTTGATCTTGAGGTTTACTCTTGTGAAACTTATGTAGGTAGCAGAGAAGCTTAGCCTACCTATAGGTATGCCTAAGAGTTACTTTAGGAGGACCTCTTTTGTTGCTCAGATGTGTCGTCACTCTCTGTAAGCCCAATTCTGAATGTGAAATCATTGCCTTCCCCCCGCTACTTGGGACATGATATCTAGGGGCAGAAGTCTCCCTGGAGATGTCGGAGATGACTCCCAGGCATGAATCTTGCCTTGGCACTGTAGGATCAACAATTCCATCCTGACCAAAAGGGGAAAAGAAGTATAACTAATAAAGTATCAATGGCAGAGAGAGTTCAAATAGAGTCGAGAGGCTACTCTGGAGATTGCTTTTATGTAAGCTTCAGTTAGAAATTTCTACGTATGATAACCTGCCAACCCCCAACCAGGATCATTCCAGCCAATCCTAAAGAACACCTAGGGCAATATATAAGATTCCACACACTAGAGTAACTTTCCAGAAACCTACAACCTCCAGCTGGGTCCCTGGACCAGATAAGTCCTGAAACTTAGAGGGCCCAGCCTCTCCAGAACATCAGGTATTTCCATCTCCCTACCCCATATTACTGAGTCACCCTTCCAACATGAAAAAGTTAGAATGGCCATAGCCCAAATGCCCCCAAAGAGAAGGATACAAAGATCAAAGGAGATGGTGGAGTTATAAAGAGAAGATAGGATTTAACAAGTAATATGATTGCTGAATCATTAAGTTGATATATTTTTTATTCTCCAGTATCTTAGAACAGCTAGAAGTAAAAAGCTAAAATCGTGGAATTGTAACCCATGCCAAACACTGAAATATGTTCTACAACTTATTGTTGTGCTGCGCTTTGCAATTTATTGCTTTTTTGTACATATGCTATTATTTACAATAATGAAAATAAAGTCGATTGTGATGATAAAAAATATTTATGACTTCTAGCCGCTTATATTCTGGAGTAGATAGAAGGAAAAATCTGAAAGGATCATATGGCAGCCCATGACAAACTCTGGGATCTGTACTGTATCTACTTGTTGAGGAGTGCTTTGACAGCTATTTCTTTTTATTCTTTCTTTGCTTTGTATATATATGTTATATGATTAAAAAGTTTAAAAAAGAGATAGTATGGTATTAACTCTTGTATATTCAATGACTAGAATAGAGAATCCAGAAATAGTTAAACATGTACATGGTCAATTGATTTTCAACAAAACTGCAAAGAAAATTCACTGGAAAAAGTACAGTCTTTTCAACAATTGGTCCTGGAACTAATGATTATCCACATCTACGAAATTTTTAAAAATGAACTTTGATCCATACCTTGAACCATATCCAAATATTAACTCAAAATGGATCATAAATCTAACTGCAAAGTCTAAAAGTATAAAATTTCTAGGAAAATAGCATAGAGAACATCTTTGAAACCGTGAATTCAGAAAAAAATGTCTTAGAGATGACACCAAAATCATGATCTATAATAGAAGAAATTGATAAAGTAGACTTCATTAGAATTAAGAAATTTTGCTCTTTAGAAAAACATTGTGAAAATAAAAGCCACAAAGTGGGAGAAAACACTATTTAACAGAAGACTTATATTAAGACTATATAAAGAATCCTTAAAACGTAAGTAAGGAAACAACCAATCCAATAAATAAATAATTGACTGGAGATGAGTGGCCGTGGAGGAAGGAGGAACAACAGGAGAGTGGGCTCTTTGCATGAATGTACTTGTTTGAATCTCACAATTCCACGGACTTTGGGTTTCACGTCCTATAATCTGCCAAAGTAAGTCTGAATGATATCCAATTCTTTTATCTATAAAATAAAATAATGTATTTAGCTGGCTTGTATTCATCCAACAAGGCATCCATTCAGCAACTCTTTCTTGAAGGCCTATTTACCATCAATCATTCTGTATTTGGGAAGCTTTCAGTGCTATGTCCAATGTAATCCAAATGAGGCTAGAATCAAAGCTAAGGGAATGACAGAAGGCCTTAGTTACATTATGAAGCTAAGATATCAGGAATACACTGGTTCCTGATTGTTCTGAAAAAAGATAAAATAAGCATGAAAAACATAGCCCCTCTCTGAATGAAGAAAGTTTAAGTAGAGCAATGTCCTGAGTTCATACATTGCTTATATGTTATTTCCAACAAACCAATATTTTGCAAATTAATTTGTATCATTTATTGAGTACGTATCATGTGCTATCACCATCAATTCAATAAATAATTCTTGCTGGGCACCAGGCCCTTGGGCACTTTGCTGAACTCTGTGGACACAGGGAAGATACAGGTCCTGCCTCAATTTTCAACGTCTTCATAGTCTAGTGGGAAGATAGTTCCACAGAAGCATAATTTCCAAAACTGTGTGATGAGTGCTCTGACAAGATTAAGGACAGGGGATCTGAGAAAACAGAGAGATGCCCCTAAAGTTCAGCCAGAGGTGTTGGTGGGCAGGGTTAGGAAAGGCTCCTCTCAGAGTAAATGGTTATGAAGTAGACACTATTATCACACTCAATTTACAGATGGAGAGACCTAGGGTCAGAGAGATAATGTAACTAGTTCCAGGTCACTCAGCAAGCCAAAGATGGGATTAATTTTCAACCCTACGTCTTTCTGACCACGGTTCCCTATGTGGTTTTCCTTCTACTGAGCTCACTGTTATGACAATGTCATCTTTTTTAATTCACAGCCACCAGCTGCAATTCCTGGGCTTCTTCTTGCTCAGAAATTTTTAAAAAATCTACTAAACAGAGTATCAGGACCAGCTACAGAATTTGCAGGGTTTGGTACAAAATGAAAATGTGAATCCCTTTGTTAAAATATCAAGAATTTCAAGACAGCAACAGCAGAGCAATAAATCAAGCTCGGGACCTGTGCAGTCCAGTTTCATATCAATGAAACCAGTCCTGTTCAGTATAGTAGCTGATCAGCAGGAAACTTCCCGGGAAATACTGTTGAAAGTCTTTCTGGTATTTTCCTGGTTCCTCATCTCAGAGGAACCCTGGAGTGAATGCTCTGTTCAGCTGTGCATGCAGGACTCAAATATTAGGCTTTTCACCTCCACTTTCCCAGTTCACGGGTGTTTCTGGAGATTGGACCTCACTTAGAGGGCAGGAACAGAAAAAGAAGCTCTACCTTCCTAGCCCTTCAAACTAGATAGGGCACACACATTCTCAAGAAGAGAACTCTAACGTTGCTGTCACTTTCTAAAGGCCCTGCTCCTGATTCTAGGTAGATCAATCTTCCCACAATAAATTGTGACCCCCCTGAGTTCATGTGACTGGGGTGTAATTTTCCATCCTCCATAAATTTGGGTGGATAGAGTCATTTTACACAATACAAAAATAACACCATTTCCCATTAAAAAAAAAAAGAATGGGATCACTGTGTCCAAGCCATCACCTTTACACTGGGCAGAACAGTAGTACTCTTTGCAGGAGTATATCAAGCAGTTCTACTTTGCAAAACTGGTTCATAGCATAGGGGTAAGAAGACAGTGTCTATATCTTAGAACCACATATACTCTTTGAGACCAATGGAAGAAAGGTTTATTTGATCTGGAATTGAAATTTTATGTAGTGCATAATCTAATTCAACCTATCTATATAGCTCGTTTGAAGAACTGAAACACAGGGAGCCCAGAATAAGAAAGAGGTCCTTTAATCCTGTATAGATTATTGTAATACCTGGAAACATCCTAGAGTATAATAAGCAGATAATAAAAATGTATTGGCAAAGTCCCCTGAGGGAGGGGAGAAAGAATAGGGAAGTATTAAACCTTACCATCAGGAAATCCCCTGATACTGTGTCAAACTTTAGGGACACCGAAATCAATAGGCCATGCCCTCGATCATGAGGCTTACTCTTGTGAAGCTTATGTAGGTAGCATAGAAGCTTAGCCTACTTATAGGCATACCTAAGAGTGACTTCTGAAGGACCTCTGTTGTTGCTCAGATGTGGCCTCACTCTCTCTAAGCCAAACTCTGCAAGTGAAATCATTGCCCTCCCTCCTCCGTGGAATATGACATCCGGGGTGAAAGTAACCCTGGCGACATGGGAGAAGACTCCCAGGGATGAATCTGGACCTGGCATCATGGGATCAACAATTCCATCCAGACCAAATGGGGGAAAAGAAGTGTAATTAATAAAGTATCAGTGGCAGAGAGAGGTCAAATAGAGTCAAGAGGCTACTCTGGAGGTTGCTCTTATGTAAGCTTCAGGTAGACCTTGCTACCTATGATAACCTGCCAACCCCCAACCAGGACCATTCCAGCCAATCCTAAAGAACACCTAGGAAAATTTATAAGATTCCACAAGGGTTCCATGCACTAGAGTAACTTTCCAGAAACCTACAACCTCCAGATGGGTCCCTGGTCCAGATATGTCCTGAAACCCAGCCCAGCCTCTCCAGAAAATCAGATAGTTTCATCTCCCTACCCCATATTAGTGACAGACCCTTCCAATAGGAAAAATTTAGAATTTCCGTGGCCCAAATACCCCTAAAGAGAGGTATGGAAAGATCAAGGGTGATGATGGAGTTATACAGAGAAGACAGAATTTAACAAAAGAGTATGAATGCTGAATCATTAAATTGATATCTCCTTTAGTCTCCAGTATTTAGAGCAGCTAGAAGTAGAAACCTATAATTGTGGAATGGTAACCCATGTCAAAGTCTGAAATATGTTCTACAACTAATTGTGGTGCTGTGCTTTGAAATTTATAGCTTTTTTTGTATATATGTTATTTTTCACAAAAAGAGAAGGAAAAAAAGTCGATTGTGATGATAAAAATAAATTGTGCCCTCTAGCCTCCTATATTCTGGAGCAGCTAGAAGGAAAAATATGAGAGGATCGTATGTAGCCCATGACAAACTCTGGGATCTATCCTGTAACCACTTTTTGAAGAGTGCTTTGAAAACTATTGCTTTTTTATTTCTTTGCTTTGTATATAGGTTATACTATACAATAAAAAAAGTTTTTAAAAAAGTGGCTCATAACCTTGCAAAGGACTGCAGCAGCATTCACAGCTCAAAGTATTTCCTTTACAGTATAGCTTATATGACCTCTGTTCTTCAATTTCTTCATCTGACTACTTTTTCCATTTTAGTCTTTTAGTACAGATAATGGATCCCTTTGTGTTCTTTCCAGAGCTACCAAAGGGCTGACTATAAACATATTATCACCCAACATTGGGGCAACATCTATGGAGTAGGTGGCATATTTTTCAAAGAGTAAGAACACTTGGTGATGGACAGACTGGGAAGCCAGTGGCAGCAGTGGCTGTATCATTTTTCCCCATTTCTAAACACTTACATGAAAATAGGCAGAACGACTAGGTAGGAAAACCAAAAACACATTGGCGGAGTAGCTTTGGTGACTGTTAGGTTGGGGGAACAGGGAAGGTCACCATGACTCGAGCTGTGTAAACTGTGCCGCCCCTTCTAGAGGTCACCTAACCCCCTTGCTTAAAAACCGCCTGTACCAGGACCCAGCAGCGAGCTCACAACTCCCTACCTGGAGTTCTGTGAGCTCTGCCCGGGAGCGCAGGAATAAACTTGCTCACTCTAAGGTTTTTTGGTCTGCCTCTTCTCTGTTTCACCTCCTAAACCTTATATTTTGGTGCTGAAACCCGGGAGGAGAGCGCGGGTGCAGCCCACCTGGCCAGGGGCAACCCAGCCTCCTCTCTCCTCTTTCCTCCACATATCCAGCGACAAGGGATCCCTGGGCCCGCTGCCACACCCACCACAGATTGGGTAAGTCCCGTCTCTCCTAGCCCTGCTGTCGGGTCTCACCATTCTGAGAAAGCCTGTCCGTAAATTACCCTCCGAAAATCGTGAATTCACGTCAGGTTCTCTTCCGAGGGCTGAGATGAACGGGGACGCCCGCAAACCTCATACCCTTTCCTGGGACTCGAAAAGTTGTGGGGACACCCCGCTTCTCGTTTCCCTCCCGATTTTTGAAAGGGCCTCAAACCAGGGTGAGATGTCCCCTGGGGAGACAAGCCTTTGCTCGTTAGAGCTCTGAGGACTCTCTCGGGGCGTTTGGATGCCAACACCCCCTGGGCCAGTCCTTTCTCCTTTCAGACCCATCAGTATGGGCAGCAAATCCTCGAAAGCCAAACCCTCTACCCCGCTGGGTTGTCTCCTGACTAACCTATCAACACTGGATTTACTTCCAGACATCCAGCCAAAACGCCTCACTTACTTTTATAAAAAGGTTTGGCCCCAATATCAATTGGACAGCGATTCTCATTGGCTTGAGGATGGGATGTTCGATTTTAATATCCTTACAAACCTCCGCAACTTTTGCCAGAAGAACAAGAAATGGGCCGAAATTCCTTATGTCCAGGCTTTTTTTCTTCTGCGCTCCCGCCCCTCTCTCTGCACTTCCTACTCTATGGCTCAGGTTCTTCTAGCCAAAGAAACCCCCAAGCCCTCACTCCTGGACAAATAGTCTGATAAAACTTCCTCCTTTTCTGACCTCCTCGATTCATCTTCCTTTAAATGACCAGGGCCTCCACCATATTTAGGGAAACTATCCTGTTCTCCCCTGCTCTACCCTCCTGTCCCTCCGGCAGCGCTCCCACCACCATCTTGCCCTCCTCTTTCCCCTTCTCCACCAGCGATGCTCCATCCCCATCTTGCCCTCCTCTTTCCCCTTCTGCACCAGCGGCTCTCCAGCCACCATCTTGTCCTTCTCTTTCCCCTTCTGCACCAGCGGCTCTCCAGCCACCATCTTGTCCTTCTCTTTCCCCTTCTGCTCTAGCGACTCTCCAGCCGCCATCTTATCCTTCCCTTCCTCCTTCTACTCCAGCGGCTCTCCAACCACCACCGTGCCCCTAACTGGCTCCTCCACCACTGCCTAATCCTTCGCTGTCCTAAACAGCCTTGCCATCCTCACCTGTAAGCTCCCACACCCACTCAAAAAGTACTTTACTCTGCCCCTTCAGGGAAGTTGCAGCACCTAAAGGGTTAATTCGAGTACACACTCCCTTCTCCCTGGCTGATCTCTTTCACATCAAAAAAACAGTTGGGCTCCTTCTCCAATGATCCAACTACCTATACTAAAAATTTCCAATATCTGGCTAATGCCTACTACCTTACCTGGCATGACATTCATGTAATCTGCTCTTCTTCCCTAACTACAGATGAAATGGACTGCATTTTCAATGCGGCCAGGGCTCATGCTAACCAGGTGCATATCACCAACCACACCATGCCAGTAGGGGGCGAGGCAGTACCAGATCAAGAACCAGGGTGGGACTATCAAATTGACCCTCCAGCGGGGAGAAACAGACTGATTAGGCGAGACGAAATGCTTACATGCCTCATAGCCAGCATGCAAAAAGCTTCCCATAAAGTCGTAAACTTTCATAAGCTAAGGGAAATTACTCAAGGTCCTGAAGAAAATCCTGCTGCTTTCCTACACTGGCTCACAGAAGCCCTTTCCCAATATACCCGCCTAAACCCCGGCTCAGAGGCTGGTAAAACCGTCTTAGCCATACATTTTATATCCCGGTCAGCTCCGGATATAAGGTGCAAACTTAGAAAAATCGAGGACGGTCCTCAGACCCCTATTCGTGACCTGGTAAACACGGCCTTTAAAATTTTTAATACTCATGAAAAAGTAGAGAGGGCAGAGAAAGAGTTCCGGGACTGCCGAAGGGCAAACTTACAAACCCAATCCCTGATTGCGGCCCTGCGGCCCACTTCAACTGACAAGAAGCCGGCTACGACTAATCCGCCACCAGGAAAATGCTTCAAATGTGGCCTCGACGGACACTGGTCTCCCCAGTGCCCCGATCCTCGACCGTCCAAGGGACCATACCCTCTCTGTGGGAAAAAGGGATATTGGAAAAGTGACTCCCCCTCGGCGCCTAGCCGTGGAGGGGCCGTCCTTCCAACCCCTGACCCACCGCTAGCAGTCCTGGGCCTGGTCACCGACGACTAATGACACCCGGCCTCAGTGACCCCATCACCCTCGTCAAGCCCAGGGTAACAATCAAGGTAGCGGGTAAGTCCACATCCTTTTTAGTAAATACAGGGGCTACCTTCTCCATCCTCCCCTCTTACTCGGGTCAACTTCTCCCTTCCCAGGTCACGGTTATGGGCAGAGATGGCCGTCCTTCACGCCCCTTAACTACCGGATCACTTACATGTTTAATAGAAGGCTACCCCATTACACACTCTTTCTTAGTAATGCCTTCCTGCCCCAGCCCACTAATGGGGTGGGATCTTCTCACCAAATTAGGAGCCTCACTTCACTGGATACAAAAACCTCAAATGAATCTACTATTACCCTTATGTGTGGCCTGCACCTCCACCCAGGGTTCCACCCTTCCCTCACCTCCTCTACCACCTCACCTAGTGAACCCAGAGGTATGGGATACATCAACTCCCCTAATAGCTTCCCATCATAAACCGGTTCTTATCCAGCTAAAGGATCCCTCCTCATTCCCATCTCGGTCACAATTTCCCATCTCCATAACCCATCAAAAAGGACTCCAACCCATCATTAACTGGCTCAAGGGAAAGGGACTCCTCATACCCACTAACTCGCCATATAACACCCCTATTTTGCCTGTCAAAAAACCTGACAGTTCTTATAGTCTAGTCCAAGACCTCCGACTAATTAATGAAGCTGTCATCCCCATCCACCCAGTAGTTTCCAACCCATATACTCTTCTCTCACACATCCCCCCTCACACCACTCATTATTCTGTCCTAGACTTCAAAATGCCTTCTTTACAATCCCTCTAGACCCTGCCTGTTACAATTTATTTGCCTTTACCGGGAAAGACCCAGACTCTTCGGCTGCTCAACAACTTACATGGACGGTATTACCTCGGGGGTTTCGCGACAGCCCCCATATCTTTGGCTAAGCCCCAACCAGGGATCTAATAGGGTGCAATCTAATTCCCAGTATCATTCTCCAATACGTAAATGACTTATTAATTTGCAACCCTTCTGAAGAAACTTCCACAAAGGCTACAGCCACCCTATTAAATTTTTTTAGCTAACAAAGGATATCGAGTCTCCCCCGCCAAAGCTCAACTCTCTTCTTCCACCATCACCTACCTGGGGCTCTGCATCACGCCCACATCCTGACATCTAACAGTAGACAGACAGCAAGCTCTCCAAAAACTCCAACCTCCAGAAAATGCTGAACAAATTTTATCCTTCCTAAGTTTTGAGGTTCTTCTGACACTGGGTCCCCGGCTTTTCCCTCCTAGCAAAACCTCTTTATGAAGAAGCCAAGGTAACGCCCACGGGACCCCTGAATGTCCCCTCTACTATAACCAAAGCTTTTCTGGTTCTCCGTAATGCCTTACTTCATTCTCCCCCGCTTGCTCTTCCAAATACTGACAAGCCCTTCTTCCTTTTCACTGACGAAAAACAAGGAATAGAGGTGGGAGTCTTAACCCAACCCCTGGGACCAACTTATAGTCCAGTGGCCTACCTCTCTAAGCAAATGGACCCCACTGCCCCTGGGTGGCTTCCCTGTCTCTGAGCTCTGGCTGCGGCCACCACCCCGACTTTCACAGCTCTTAAACTTAATCTGGGTAGGCCTCTCCAACTACTGTCACCCCACCATTTACAAGACCTCTTATCCCATAAATCTCTCTCTCTGCTCACTCTTTTCTGTCTCCAAGAATTTCACTTACTCTTCCTAGAAAACTCGGATATCACACTCTGTCTTGCCTGGCCTCAACCCTGCTACTCTTCTCCCTCACAGCCCCCTATCAAACCCCTCTCCACAGCTCACTCACCTTTGCACCGAAATCATGGAAGAGCTCACCTCCCCACACCAGGGCCTCTCAGACACACCCCTGTCACAGGCAGACCCCACCCTCTTTATTGACGCCAGCTCAATAATAAATCAACGGGGAAAGCGCAGGGCTTCATACGCTATAGTTTCTCCCACTAAAATACTTCAAGCGGTACGGCGCTCAGAGGGAACCACATCCCAAAAGGCTGAACTAATTGCCCTCACTAGGGCCTTACATCTAGCCGAAAATAAATCCGCCAACATCTACACAGACTCCAAATATGCTTTTCTGGTAGCACACTGCCACTCAGTCATCTGGAAGGAGCGAGGGTTCCTTACCACCAAGGGCTCACCTGTGATTAACGCTAAGCTTACCCAACGCCTGCTTCAAGCACTTCAATTACCGTCACAGGTGGCCATCATCCATTGCAAAGGACACCAAACAGATAAACCTGAAATCATCCGCGGAAATAACTGAGCCGATGCTGTTGCACGGGAACTGACTAAAAAACCCTCACCTTTAAACCCTCCAGCACCAATTCTTTTCTTCACTCTCCCCTCCCTCCAACCTGCCTGTGCAACGTGAAAACCTCCTTGCACAGCGAGGCTCTACTACACCGGAGGGCTGAATCTTCCTCAATAA
The DNA here is from genome assembly GCF_023851605.1 of Tamandua tetradactyla. NCBI lineage: Eukaryota > Metazoa > Chordata > Mammalia > Pilosa > Myrmecophagidae > Tamandua > Tamandua tetradactyla. The sequence continues at coordinate 118,674,377 of NC_135353.1, forward strand.
CAACGTGGCTCTCCCAGCCAAACAGGCCCCCGGTGTTCTTTCTCAGGTACATTCGTCACTTCATATCGGACCCAGGGCCCTCACACGGTTCCTCCAGCCCTTATTCCATCACCCATCCCTGACTCACCTCATAACGTCGGTTTGCTCCTCCTGTTCCACTTGCCAAATAACAAACCAAGGAAGGTTGTACCCCACTTTTCCGACCCATCAACTAAGGGGGCACCTTCTAGGGCAGGACTGGCAAATTAATTTCACACACACGCCCACCCACAAAAAATTCCGATACCTACTAACTAGGATTGACACCTTGACAGGCTGGATAGAAGCCTTCCCTACTACACGGGAGACTGCTGATGTGGTGGCTGACATCCTCCTAAAACAAATCATTCCCCGCTCCGGACTACCTACATCCATCCAATCCGATAATGGCCCAGTTTTTATTTCTCAGGTGGTCCAGCAGGCTTCATCTGCCTTGGGAATAAACTGGAAACTACATATCCCATACAGACTGAAACCCTCGGGTAAGGAGGAACGACCTAACGGTCTTATCAAGACGCAATTAACCAAACTAGCTATTGAATTACGACAGTCCTGGGTCAACTTCCTTCCGCTGGCCCTTGCCTGACTACGCACCACTCCACGAGCACCTACTTTCTTAAGCCCTTTTGAGCTCTTGTATGGCCGCCCATTCCTACTCAATCACCATCTGCCAGTGCAGCCTCCTCCTCTGGGTTTTTACTTACCATATCTCCTTAATCAGGCATTTGCTGCAGGAACACACCAATTGATTCCTGCCACAGCCCAGGGAAACTGATCCCGCTGATCTTCCCCATGGTCTCTAGCCAGGAGACGAAATACTCCTTAAACAGCTCCATCCCAACCACTCCAACCGCGGTGGACTGGCCCACACATGGTGATTCTTACCACTCCTATGGCAATAAAACTTCTAAGCGACCCCTCTTGGCACCACCTGTCACGGGTCAAGCTATACAAACAGAGAGCCCATACACCTGTCACCCTGTGGGGCCCACTCGCATCCACCTCTTCAAAATCGACGGGCCTTGGACCTGCTAACAGCCGAAAAAGGAGGGACGTGCATATTCCTCCAAGAAGAGTGCTGCCATTACGTCAACGAGTTGGGTCTGGTAAAACAAAATGTTCACATCCTAAACAAACTAAAAGAAGATTTCTACCATAAAACACAGGGAACCAACTCTGCCCTAACCTGGTTCTCTTCGCCCCTGGCAACATGGCTCCTCCCGCTACTAGGACCAATTATTCTAATCTGTCTTTAATTTCTCCTAGCTGCCTGTCTCCTCAATTTCCTTCAAGGATGCATAAAAGAACTGTCATGGGTGGTAATCAACCAAATGCTCCTATATCATTATCACCGCCTGCCTTCCTCACCAAATTCCTATAACCAACGTCCCCACTCTCCTGACTATGACGGTTCCGGCCTAGAACCCCATGCCGCCCCAATGCAGCAGGAAGTAGCCAGAAAGATCTCAGTGCCCTATTATCACAAAAAGGCTGGAATGTTAGGTAGGGGGAAAAGGGAAGGTCACCATGACTTGAGCTGTGTAAAATGTGCCACCCCTTCTAAACATCACCTAAAACCCCTTGCTTAAAAAACGCCCACATCAGGACCCAGCAGCGAGCTCACAACTCCCTACCTGGAGTTCTGTGAGCTCTGCCCGGGAGCGCAGGAATTAACTCGCTCACTCTAAGGCTTTTTGGTCTGCCTCTTCTCTCTTTTGTCTCCTAAACCTTACAGTGACTACCAGGGAAGATGCAGTAGGGAGCTTCAGTCCTTCTACCAAAACAACTATCAAACAGACAGGAATGTCTGAAACAATGGTTTTGAAACCCAAGAGACCAGAAGAACACTGTATAGCATCCACGGAAAAGGAGGAGGAAGAGTGTGATAAATTATGATAAAGAACTGTAAATTGCTTTCTCTGCAAAGCAGCCACCCAGTGCTCATCCCCCAGTCTGATGGCAGGCTGACACATGGTCAAGGCCCTTGCTAGCTGCTTCTGACAGAAAGGGGCATAAAAATCCTCTTAGCCAAAAACAGGGGTGTACACAGCCGATCACTGATCAGCGCTTTTGATTAGTAAATTCAGATTGCTAGATTCTGGCTCTGAGGACAGCTGTTGTTTCACCCCATTCCAGACAAAGGTGGCAGACCACTATTTCAACTCCAAACTGGAAAAAGGCAGCAGCAGCGATTCTTTCAAACCTCCCAGGACGGGGGCAGAAGCGTGTAGATTTAAAGACTCAGGGTTTCCTCAGGGCTAGAGGAGAAAGTTAGCTGAAGGGCTACATTTACTGGGCAGGTCAGGAAATCTCAGCTTTGGGGAGCTGTCAGAGAAGATCTTGGTGCCCTTTCTGACCCCCACCACAGGGCACTTTGGAGCCAGTCTGTGCCCCCTTTGTGGGTCTCTGGCCTTGTTTGGCTGGAAAATGCTGAATTGGGAAAATCCTCCTCGAGGTGACACGCCTTCCAGATTTTTTCCTCCATGCAAAAGCAGTGTGAGGCAGTGAAAAGAGTGTTGACAGTGGCAGACAGTTTGGGATAAATGCCTGCCAGCTTCAGATACCTGGAGGAGGTAGGTTTGTCCCCTGGGAAACAGAAGAGAAAGCCAAACTCCTATTAATAGGGGAACTCCAAAATAACTAACAAGCAAAGTACAGGTCAAAACAGAGGCCCACTAAGATAGGAAATATCCTGCACACTACATCTGCATTCTGCCAACCTTCCTGATAGGAGAGCTAAAGCTCAAGAAAACGTCTCTCTGATCACCAGCCGGTTATAAAACCAGGAAACAAACATCCCAAGGAGTAAATCCCACAGTTAACATTTTAAAATATTAAAATGTATAGTGTGCAATAAAAGAGTACAAAACAAAGAAGCAGGAAATGATGGCCCATCCAAAGGAAGAGGATGAAAATACATAAAACCCCAATGAAGAAGACAAGAATGTGGACATATCAAGCATACCCTTTAAAAAAAAATGATCTTAAAAATGCTTAAGGGGATGAAGGAAAATACAGAGAAAGAACTACATGATATCATGAAATCAATGCATGAATGATATATGAGTCTAAGTAATGAGATAGAAATCTTAAAAAAAGAATAAAATAAAACTATTGGAGTTGAAGTCCACAAAACCTAAAATGAAAAATGCCCAGGAGGGTTTTAAGAGCAGAATGGAGCTGTCAGAAGAAATAATCAGTGAACTTGAAGACAAGACACTTGAAATGAGTCAAGCAGAGGAACAAAAAGAAGAAAGAAATATTAAAAGTGAAAATAGCCTAAGACAGCTATGGGACATGATCAAGGTCACCAATACACGTTAAGGCCCAGAAGGAGAAGAAAGAGAGAAAGGGGCAGAAGAATAGTCAAAGAAATAATGACAGAGAACTGCTCAAATTTAGCAAAAGACATGAATATGCACATCCAAGAAGCTCAAAGAACACCTAACAGGATAAATATGAAGAAAAATATACCTCATCATATACCGATTACACTACTGAGTTCAAAGGACAAACGTCTGAAGGTTAAAGAGAAAAGAAATGTTATGTACAAGGGAGGCACAATTAGATTGAGTTCCAATTACTCACTAGAAATCATGAAGGCAAGAAGGCAGTGGGTTGAAACACTTCAAGTGCTGAAAAAAAGACAGTTGCCAGGCCAGAATTCTATATCCAGCGGGACTCTCTTTTCAAAATGGAGGGAGATATTAAGATACTCTCAGAGAAACACAATCTGAGGGAGTTTATCACCACTAGACCTGCCCTAGAAACAATGCTAAAGGGAGTTCTTCAGAATGAAAGGAGAGAACACGAGGCAGTGGTTCAAAGCATCATAAAGAAATAAAGACCTGTGGTAAAAGTAGCCATTTGGATTATTATAAATCCCTGTATTATGGTGTTGTGCTGTTTATTATGTAACTCCACTTTTTACTTCCTACAGGTGTTTAAATGTAAAAAAGTAATGATAAATCTATGTTTCTGAACATACAATGTACAAAGATGCAAGTGATAACAAGTACAAAAAAAGGGTGAGAGACAGAAGGGCACAAAAATTATATGTGCATGCTATTGAAGTTAAATTGATATCAAATCAAATATGATTGTTACATATTTAGTATGATAATTTTTAACCCCACGGTAACAACAAAAAAACAGATGAAAAATACATCTTGACAGAAATGAAAAGGCACTCAATATGATACCATATAAAATGCAAATAAATATAAAAGTAAGTATTAACTGATCTGAGGGATAAAAAGGTATGACTTAAAAATCTGATTAGCAAAATGGCAGAAGAAAATCCTGTAGTATCACTAGTGACGATAAATGTGAACTGATTAAACTTCCCAATTAAAAGGCAGAGGGCAGGCCATGATGGTTCAGCAGGCAAGAACACTTCCCTGCCATGCCAGAGGACCCAGGTTCGATTCCCGGTGCCTGCCCATGAAAAAAAAAAAAAAAAGGCAGAAATTGGCAGAATGGATTTAAAATGTTGTCTGTAAGAGACTCAACTTAAATGCAAATATTCAAGTAGGCTGAGGATGAAAGAATGGGAAAAAATACACCACACAAGTAGTAAACACAAGAGAGGTGGGATGTCTATTCTAATATCAGATAAAATAGATGTAAAGTTAAAAACAGTTCCATGGAACAAAGATGATCTTTATATACCAATAAGGGGGGAAATTCAATGGGGAGAAGTAACAATTACAAATATAGATGCACCTAACAGAGACTCAAAATATATGAAGTAAATACTGACAGATTTGAAGGGAAAAAATTGATGGTTCTACAATAATAGTATGAGTCTTCAGCACATCACTCTCAATAATGGATAGAACATGTAGTCAGAATATCAATTAGGAAGTATAGGATTTGAATGATACACTAAACCAACTAGACCTAACAGACATAGATAGAACACTACACCCAACCAAAAAAGAATACACATTATTCTCTACTGCACATGAATCATTCTCCAGGACAGACCATATGTTGGACCACAAAACAGGTCTCAATAAATGTAAAAATACTGAAATCATACAATGTTTATTGTCTGACAACAACAGTGAAGCAAGAAATCACTAACAGAGGGAGAAATGGAAAATATACAATATGTGGAAATTAAACAACATACTCTTAAGCAACCAATGGGTTAAAGAGGAAATCAGAAGCAAAATTAGGAAATATCTTGAGGTAAAGAAAATGAAGATACAATATACCAAAACTTATGGGATGCAGCAAAGGCAGGTCTGAGAGGGAAATTTATAGCTACAAATGTTTACATTATTAAGAAGACTGACTACAAATCAGAGACCTAACCTCAAAACTGGAAGAAGTAGAAAAAGAAGAGCAAACTAAACATAAAGCAAGAGGAAGGTAGGGAATAACCAAGATTAGAGCAAAGATAAATGGAATGGAAAACAGTAGAGAAAGCAAAACCAAAATTGGTTCTTTGAAAAGATCAACAAAATCGACCATCCTTTAGCTAGAGTGACAAAGAAAAAAAGAGATAGGATACAATAATGAAAATTAGAAATGAAAAAGGTGACCTTAATACTGAAACTGCTGAAATAATAAGGAATATAAGCAGATACTATGAACAACTGCATGCCAATAAATTAGATAATGAAATGAAATGGACAAATCCAAGAAACACATAAACTACCTACATTGACTCAAGAAGAAATAGAAGATTTCAACAAATCCACTACTAGTAAAGGGATTGAAACAGTAATCAAAAGCATCCCAACAGGGGGGGCAATGGTGGCTCAGTGGCAGAATTCTCAGGTTCAATTCCTGGAGCCTGCACATGCCAAAAAAAAAAAAAAAAATCCCAACAAAGAAAGCCCAGGACCAGATCATCTCACAGGGCAATTCTACCAGACATTCCAAGAAGACTTAACTCCAATTCTGCTCAAACTCTTCAAACAACTGCTGAGGAAGGAACACTCCCTAACTCATTCAACAAGGCCAATTTCACCCTCATAACAAAGATGGATAAAGATACCGCAAGAACTATAAACCAATATCTCTTTTGAATACAGATGTAAAAATTCTCAACAAAATATAGTAACCCAAATCCAACAGCATATTAAAACAATTAGACACCATGATCAAGTGGGATTTATCCCTGTTATGCAAGGTTGGTTTAGCATAAGAAAATCAATTAATGTAATATACCACATTAACAGGATGAAGGGAAAAATGCATGATCATCTCAATCGACACAGAAAAGGCAGCTGACAAAACATAGCACCCTTTCTTCATAAAAACACTTACAATGCTAGGAATAGAAGGAAACATCTTCAACATGATAAAGGGCACAATAAAAAGGCCCACAGCTAACATTCTACTTAATGGTGAAAGGCCGAAAACTTTTCATCTAAGATCAGGAACAAAATACGGATGCCCACAGTCACCACTGTTATTCAACATAGTACTGGAAGCTCTTGACAGAACAATTAGGCAAGAAAAACAAATGAAAGGCATCCACATTTGAAAGGAAGAAGTAAGAATTTCCCTGTTTGCAGTTGATATGATCCTATAAACAGAAATTCCACAAAAATCTGCAACAAAATTCCTAGAGCTAATAAAGGAACTCAGCAAAGTAGCGAGGTACAAGATCAACATGCAAAAACCAGTAGTGTTTTTATACACAAGCAATGAACAGAGTAAAAAATCAAAAACAAAATTTCATTTACAATAGCAACTAAAAGAATCAAATATGTAGGGATAAAGCTAACCAAGGATGTAAAGAACTCAAACTGAAAACTACAAAACATTGCTAAAAGAAATTAAAGAAGACCCAAATAAATGGAAGGATATTATGTGTTTATGGATTGGAAGACTAAATATTGTTAAGATGTCAGTTTTACCCATAGCAATATAGAGATTGAATGCAATTCCAATCAAAATTCCAACAACCAGGTGGGCCACGGTGGCTTAGTAGTCAGAGCGCTCGCCTGCCATTCCAGAGACCCGGGTTCAATTCCCGGTGCCTGCCCATGCGAAAAAAAAAAAAATTTCCAACAACCTTCTTTGCAGAAATGGAAAAGCCAATCATCAAATTTATATGGAACAGTAAGGGACCCTGAATATAGTAAAGCCATCTTGAAAAAGAAGAATGAAGTTGGAGGACTCACACTTCCTGATCATAAAACTTATTACAAAGTCACAGTAACCAAAGCAGCATGGTATTGGCACAAGAACAGACATATGGACCAATGAAATAAAATTGAGAGCTCAGAAAGCAACCCTCACATTTATGGCTAACTGATTTTTGACACGGTTTGTGAAAGAATATTCTCTTCAACAATGGTGCTAGGAATAATGGCTCTCCGCTCGCAAAAAAAAAAAAAAGGAGGAATCCTATCTAAAACCACATACAAAAATCAACTCAATGTAGATCAAAGACCTATGTATAAGAGCTGGGACCCCTTAAAGAAAACGTAGTGAACCCCTTAAAGAAAACATAGGGAAGCTTCTTTATGACCTTGTGTTAGGCAATGGTTTTTCAGACTTTACAGTCAAAGCACAAGCAAATATAAATCAATAATATATAAATGGGACCTCATCAAAATTAAAAAAAAAACAGGGGTGCAAAGGTAGCTCAGTGGTAGAATTCTTGCCTGCCATGTGGGAGACCCGGGTTCGATTCCCAGTCTATGCACTTCCCCCCCCCCCCCAAAAAAAAGCAAACAGACCAAAAAATTCAACAAATGGTGCTTCAATAACGGGATACTCACATGCAAAAATAATGAAATGTGACCTCGCCATACAGTATACAAACAAACAAACAAAAAAATTAAAAAAAAAAAACTTTTGTTCCTCAAAGGACTTTATTGTGAAAGTAAAAAGACAACCTACATAATGGGAGAAAATATTTGGAAACCATTTATCTGAGAGAGGATTAAAGAAATCCTTCAATTTAACTAGCAAAAAAAAAAAAAAAAAAAAACCCAAATTAAAATAGGCTAAAGATATTAAGAGACCTTTCTCCAAAGAAGATATACAAATGGTCAGAAAGCACATGAAACGATGCCCAACATCTTTACCCATTAGGGAAATGCAAATCAAAAGCACAATGAGATCTACTCCACCCAGTAGAATAGCTGCTATTAACAAAATAGGAAATAATAAGTGTTGGAGAGGATGTGGAGAAATAGGAACACTCATTCATAGCTGAAGCAAATGTAAGATGCTGCAGCCGCTGTGGAAGACACTCTGCTAGTTCCTCAGAAAGCTATGTATAAAACTACCATATGACCCTGCAATCACACTTCTAGGTGTATACTCCAAAGAACTGAAAACTGGGGCACGAACAGGTATTTGTACACCAATGTTCATAGCGCCATTATTCACAATTGCAAAAAGACGAAAGCAAGCCAAATGTCCATCAACCAATGAACAGATAAATAAAATGAGGTGCATACAAACAAATAGAATATTTTTCAGTTGTAAAAAGGAATGAAATACTGATACTTGCAACGACATGGATGAACCTCGAAGACATCATACTAAATAAAATAAACCAGGCAAAAAAGGACAAATGTTTGGATGATCTCACTGATTTGGAATAATTAGAATAAGCAAACTCATAGAGTCAGAATCTGAACTTGAGGTTACCAGAGAATGGGATGGGAATAATGAAGAGGAAGTTAAGGCAAAATGTACAGGGTTTCTGGGTCAGCGATGGTGGCTCAGGGGCAGAGTTCTCGCCTGCCATGCTGGAGACCCGGGTTTGTTTCCCGGTGACTGCCCATGTTGAAAAAAAAAAATGCACAGATTTTCTATCTGTAATGGTGGAAATGTTTTGGTAACGGTAGAACCACATTGTGAGTGCAAGTCATATCACTGATATGTGCATATATATACAATTTTATAATATATAAAATAATTTTTAAAACTCCATGGAACTAGGGTGCACGGCTGGTTCAGTCGTAGAATGCGCTTGCACTCCATATTCCATGTGGGAGACCCAGGTTTGATTCCCGGATCACGCACACCCCCCCCCCCCCCCCGAAAAAAAGAAGAAAACATGGAACGAGACCACACAAATAGTGAACCCTAAGTTAAACCATAGGCTGTAATTAATAGTGTAATTATAAAAACGTGTTTCGTCAATTGCAAAAAAAATTTCCACACCAATGCATGGTGTTGGTGATAGGGTGGTATATGGGAATCCTGTATTTTATGCGTGATTATTTTGTAAACCCATAACTTCTGTATTAAAGGGAAAATGCATTGGCAATATTTACAACACATCTAGGTTACAAAATATTCCCCATAACCCCAAAATTCAAGTGGATGAAGACACATCCACCAACAGGCATACTGCCTGCATGATGTCAGTGCCTCTGCAGGAAGCACAGGAAGAAGCAACGGCATACTCTCTGAGGAGAACCATAAGCTAGCCAATAGTTACTCACGGGAAAGAGCAGCTGACACTGGAAGTTTTTTTTCCTTTCCATTAACAAGCAAGGGCTACAGGCGTACTTCAAGGAGCTCTGAAGTTGCTAGAGCAACATAGCCGCCTGTGAACTCTCAAAACTAACACTCTAGAGCTACTTTCTAGGACAGGATCCTATAATTGGGAGAAACTCCTGGAGGTGGAGTCATAATTCAATAGGTAATGGACAAGCGAGTGGAAGAAAAGGGCAAGGTTCAAAACTGCGCAATGAAAAAAAAGGGGGGGGGGGGGCGGGCTACGGTGGCTCAACAGGCGGCGTTCTTGCCTGCCATGGTGGACATCCGAGTTCTATTCCCGGTGCCCGCTCATGCAAAAAACAAAACTGAACAAAATTAAAAATGTGCTGTCCACATATGCCTTCTTGAACACCTTGAAATGTGGCTAGTCTGAATTGAGTGTAAAATACACAGCAGATTTAAAAAACTTAGTAGGAGAAATGTAAAATGTGTTGTTAATGATTTTTATAGTTTTTATGTGTTGAAATGTTATCGTTTAGAACAGATGGAACTAAATAAAATATAAAGTTAATTTCACAAGTTTCTTTTTACTTTTTAATTTGGCTACTAAAAATTGCAAATTACTTCTATTGATCAACACTATATTACTGAAGTTTGAAATGTCAATTAGATATCTCAAGTGGAGAAATAAATTAGGCAGTTTTATGTACATGACTGCAGTGCAAGGGAATGGATGGGAGTGGATATATAATTATGGGATTCATCAGCTTAGAACTATATTTAAAGACAGTAGACTAGGAAGCAAATTCCTAGTTGAGGAATTCCTTCCCTTGGAAGCAAATGTATGTAGAAAAACAAAACAAAAACCATCAAATACTGAGGCCTTGGAAACTCCATCACTTAGTGGTGTGGAAGGTCCAGGAGACTGTTGGGTGAACTCACAGAGAGTTCCTCTAAAAACCAAAGAAGATCATGTATTTAGGAGGACAGAGTGATTAACTGTGTCAAATGTTACCAAAGGTCAAGATTTAGTCTAAGAAGTTCTTACAGGATTCTGTGGGATGGTATTAGGTACTTTCATAAGGACGGAGTATGAATGGCCTAAGGTCAAAGGAAGGAAAAAGAGCTTGTGGTCAGCAGGGACAATTTAGATTTTGGTATGATGGGCCTGAGTTAAGGATACTGGATTGGAATCTTTTCCCAGGCAGATCAAATGCCCAGGAGACCCACTAAAACCTTAGCATGGAGTAAGGTGGCAGGATGTCTGATTCAGTCCATAATGCTGGCTCACTGCAGGAAGGAATCCTACTTAGGCCCTGAAGAATTGCTCCCCTCAACATCTGGGATATGAAGTGGCATTGTGAGGTCAGGTTACCCTCAGAGGCAGGGTATAGCCTAGATAAATACCTTTGGGTATCTCTAACTATGGGGCTGAGCTACAGAGCTGATGACACATATAAACCAGCCACTAACCTGTCAGTGCCTGGGGCAAAAGTACAAATTAAGTACAGTGACGAATGTCCTGCATATCCTCCTCCCACAGCCAGCTATGTCCTACACCATGAGGCCATCAAACTCAACCCTGAGAACACCTCAGCCTGTATGTCCACATTTTATCTCCCCCTTGTTACCACAAACAGCAGCCATTTGATCATCTTTTGGGCCTAAAAGTGCCAATATCACTTGTAGGAAATCTCAAACCTCCCTTCCTTTGGAAGGACCCTGAGAATAGGGCCTCGGAGGCCCCAGAAGCAGGCTTGGGGAATTATGGGACCAGAATCATTATCTACAAAAGTGGCAGAATTTTGGGACCTACATCCCCTCATCCCTGTGGACTCCTAACTCTGTGATGGGAAATGCAGCATGAGGAGGGCCCAAGCAGGGCCCAACATTTTAATGTTGCACCCAGGAAGAGGGCTCTTCTTCACCAGGTGTTAATTCCAATACTAGCCACATATCAGAAAAGCAAAGGAGAAGAGAGGAAAAAAATGTGAAAAAATGTGAAAGGAGGGGGAAGGAATACTTTTTATTGGTTTTGTTTATACCTTTTTTCCACTCTCTTCAACTTTGTTTTCTATCATGTTTCCACAACTTTTTTGAAAAAAGCTGAGTTGTCTCATCACAGAGGTGGGAATATGGTTAAGGTGGAGAATGTAGAACAGTACACACCAGTTATTCCAACAACCTTACATATACCCTGTTCACACATAGTTCTCTCTCTCTCTCTCTATATATATATATGTCTACACACACACACACACACACACACACACACACACACACACACACACACATTCACCCTGCTCCTAAACACAGTTATTTTTAAAATGTGGATTATCCATTAACATTTTCTTCACTAAATACCTAAATTTCCCTTCTTCTCACAAACTCTTCCTCCTCTGGAAACCAAGACCCTCCCTCCTCAGACTCTTTTGTTGTTGATGTTTGTTTTGTGTGTGTATGTGTTTTCCGTTTTTTGTCCCCCCCACCCCCCCCCACCCCCACCCCCACCCCCCCCCCACCCCCACCCCCACCCCCCCCCACCCCCACCACCCCCCCACCCCCACCACCCCCCCCACCCCCACCACCCCCCCCACCCCCACCCCGCATGGGCAGGCACAGGGAAACCAACCCGGGTCTCCGGCACAGCAGGTGAGAACTCTACCTGCTGAGCCACCATGGCCCGCCCAGCCCTCAGACTCTTGACACATGAAGCCCCCCTCCTCCCTTACCAACCCTGAATCTTCTTCCCAAACATACCTACTTCCATCAAGTTATCCTCATCCCCACACTTGATCATGCCCTGCTTCTTCCTACCCCATTATCCCTCCCTTTCTCCAGCCACCTAGAGTTAAACACTGCCTCCTTTCCTGGTCCAAGTTATAAATCACCTATGTTAAGAGGACATGAAATGACTAAATGGGCACTTAGAAGGAATAAAGAGTGCTAGGATTTTACTCCCTTTCTCTTCGAAAGAGTCAGCTAGCATGTTACTTTCTTTAATCCTCCAAATAAGGCATAGAATTAACCATTTTTGGCCCCCAATAAAAAATAAAATAGTAATCCATTTTCAGAAGCAAAACCAACATTTTTATTTAGTTCATTACAAAATTCATTTTCTAAAAGGCAACTTAAAAAAACACAAATCTCAGCTCAGGGGCATAGGCAGGGCCCGTTTGAAAAAGGGGGCCTAAACCAAGAGGTAGGTAAGTGCTGGGTGCTGGACGCAGGGGCAGGCGTGGCTTCAAAATTGCTCCTGGTGGTTGCTGGCCAGCAGAACTCTTAGACCACACAGGAGTGGGTAGCCTATTAAGCATAGCGTATTAAGCATAGCGGGTGGGTGCCAATTTCTTGTTTGACTCTTGAAGGGTGCTTATCTAGGGTAACAGCAAAGGAAGCGCAGGGGCGAACTTGGGAGGACATGCTCCCTATTTGGATCTACTCTACTGGAGAAGCAGGGTTCGGGGCATCAAGCTCAGGCAGTAAGGCGCGCCGAAGGCTACCAGGGCTAGGAGTGGGGATGGAATTCAGGCCCAAAAACCCAGGGGAAGTGGAAAAGGAAGAGGAAGAGGAGCTCCAGTCAGAAAACCGAGCGGGAGAGGAGTCGGGGCTTAGGCTAGGTGACTCTGATGGGGAGGAGACATTCTCATCACGTTGCCCAAAAAAATGGAAATAAAACCTGCCTGGAGGCGAAGGTGAGGAGGCACGCATGCGGAGCGCACGAAACGGCTGGGAGGCAGGGCGTGAAGCTTCCGGATCTGGGGAAACTGAGCCGCTACAGACGAGAAGCCTCCTTAAGGCGAAACCCGTCGGGGAACTAGAACTCGGGCCACTTGGCCCAGGGGGAGAGGGGCGCGGGCGCTGGGCTGATCTTCCCTGCCTGGAGCGGCTAAGCAAACCAGCATCAGGGGTGGGGTCTCGGTTCCGAAGAACAGGGCCCGATCTGGTGGCACCGCTACGGAAAGCGGGGCCCGGCGGAGTCGCGCGGCTGCGGACAGCAGGGCTTGGACTGGATGCGCGTCTGCGGAGAGCAGGGCCCAACGACGCAGATCGGCTGCGGAGACCTGGTTCCTGAGGGACGGCGCGACAGCGGAGAGCCGGGTGTGGCCTGGATGCTCCGTTGCGGACTGCAGAACCCTGCGGGGTGGCTCGCATGCGGACAGCACGGCCGGACTGGGTGGCTCGACAGCTGAAAGCATCGCCCGTCGGGGCGGCGCGGCGGCTGGAAACATGGCCCGGCGGGGCGGCGCGGCGGCTGGGAGCACCGCCGGGCAGGGCGGCGCGGCGGCTGGGAGTACCACCCAAAGGGGTGGCGCGGCTGCGGGGGGCTGGGCCTGGCCTGGACGCGCAGCTTCGGAGCGCAGAACGTGGTGGCGTGGCGCGGCTTTGGAGTGCAGAGCCTTGGCGGGATGTATGACGCCGTTTAGAAGCCTGAGAATTGAGGCTGCGACTGGGTTGAGACCTCGGAGAAGATGGCGGCAAAGGCACAGACGACTGAGGCTTCTGACCCTGGACAGGCTCCTCGTGGTTGCCACGGCTGTTCTCTGGGCTCTTGGTCTGGATCTGATGCCCCCTGATCTGGCCGGTGCCTTCCGTGGGTTTCTCCACGGTGTCTCTCCTGCCCGCACTCACAGTCTGGATATCCTGGCTGGTCTCGGCCACTGCAACTCTTTGGTCTGAGGGAAAACTCGGGCGGTCTTGGAGGTCGGAAGGACTCTTCGCCTGCACACAGCCCATCGAAGGCATCCCGGGGGTTTCAATAATGACCGAAATGGCGGCAGTGGTGGAAGAATCTTCAGGGCTGCTGTGCAGGTAGCCAAACAGAGACCTGTCACTTGATTCTGCAAGAACCTGAGCGACAAGATCTGAGCTGCTAGTCCCGACACAGGCAGGGCCGACCTTGTTCTTCTGCCCTTGGGGCATTTCACCTTGAGTGGATTCAAATTGCTCTTGTTTCTGCTCCTTCTCCCAGTGTGACTTGGTGGCCATGACGCAGTCGAGATGGAGGAACACAACGGCAAGAGCTGCTTGCGTAGAGCGAGCGCTAGATAAAGAAGGTGGGCGGGCCCTAGTCGACTCTCGACTTCTGATTGGTGAGCTGGTATTACATGAGCCCTGTCAATTTCCCAGAGCGGTTCAAACCGGATCTGTCTGGCGCCAAACCAGACTGTGTGCGGCACCCCGCAGGGCTCCTCCCTGTCCACGGCAATAATGAAAATCCCTCCATCCTTAAACAGGAACCCTAAGGGTGCTGTGTGGACGCTGGGTGGGAGGGGGGCGGGGAAGAGTTGTCTATATAAATAATTTAAATGAACCAAAGTCACCTTGTTAGCATCATTCTGGGGGCTCGATCTCGAGGAATCCCTTGAAAGAAACATCACGCTTGCCACTAGGAAATGTCTCCTACCCAGACTTGCTTCCTGGAATCTAGTCAGGACAGTGAACCCAGGGATTATCCCATAGGGACAGTCTCGTCACTCCAAGCATAATCTTACGGGGGTGGGGTAAATGGTGGGGTTAGAGAGTGGCCTGAAGGGGAGAAAAGTGAAGAAGGCACACTGTCTGAGTCCGGGGTGTTCAGCAGTGTTACCTCCCTCAGTTTCCGGACATTAGAGAAGAACTTAGAAATTTTTCAGAAAGGCACCTGACCCTGCCTGGCACCCTGAGGCACGGGCCAGGATTACCTGGGATAAGGATGGTACGGTCCTTAAATGTATTTTCAACATTTGTATGGGCTGCATAGTAATCCACTGATGAGTATATGTTAATTTATTTGTCCTAGTCTTCATTCTTGGACATAGTCCAAGGTAGTCTTTTATAATATAAATATGCAGTGATGCACAGACTTGACGTTTAATATTTAGACAATTATATTTAGTCATTATTTTTAAAAAGGTTGCATATTCAGTACCCAAAACAGAAAAGCAAATGTAAGAAAACTAGTACCTAAATTCTCACACAATCATAATACTGGAAATGCTTAATTATATGTTGGTAAAATGGCCATTCATCCATATTTCATACTTTTTGCTTTTGTTCATTTTGGAAATGAAATTATATTTCCATACATACTGTTATGCAGTCTGCTCTTTTGATTCTCAAAAGCACGCTTTTCGGGCGGGCAATGGCGGCTCAGCAGGCAGAGTTCTTGCCTGCCATGCCGGAGACCCGGGTTTGATTCCCAGTGTCCCCCAGGCAAAAAAAAAGCACGCTTTTCATATCAATAAATAAATTTCCATGAGGCCCCATTGTAACTAAAAAATATTCCATTTATGGAGAAAGCTTAGATTTTTGAACATTCCTATATTGTCTAACATTTTTATTATTTCAAGTTTTTCATTCTCTAACCCATCACTGTGAGATACCTCCTTTCTTGCTAAAATTTGTCCATGTCCTAAATTATATCAGTGGGAAAATTCCCAGAAAAAGAAGTTTTTGGAACAAGGCCACATACATTTGTAATTCTTTCTCCTAAAAGTCACTGGTAGAACAATTTTGCCAGCATGGAATGGGATGTTTAGTGAAATGGATGAGCAACTGGAATAAAATGCAATGCAAATGAGAATGGAATGTTAAATAATATGGAATAGAAAATGGATTTGAAATGGAATGGAGAATGAAATGAAATGGAGATGGGATTGCAGCAGGAATTGGAATAAAATGGGGAATAGCATTATGGACTGGAACAGAATACAAAGTGGAAATTGAATAGGGTGAAATTGAATGAAAATGGAATAGGAGAATGGAATGAGAGGAGAATGGAAATAAATACCTACTGATATATGGAATAAAAGGAAAAATAATGCTGCATGAAGAAATGAATGGAATGGAATATAGAGTGAAATAAAATGTTAAAGGAAGTAAAAAAATGTTGAAATTAAATAGGAAGGAATATAGAATAGAACAGAATAAGCAATGGAATGGAATAAATGTACTTTACATGAAAATAGATTTTTTAAAACACTACAATGGAAAAGATGTGACTTGAAATGATATATATACATACAAGGCTATGAAGAATGGAACTGAAATTGAATAAAATGGAATCTGGAAAATTAAATACTGATGAAATGGAGGATGAACTTAAATGAATAAACAGACAGAACATGTTCCAGTCATCTACCACTCCACAATTTAATCTTGTAAAACAACAATCTTTTTATTATAGTAGCGGATTCTGTGGGTCTGCAGTTCAAACAGTGCCAAGCAGGAATGGCTTGTTTTTGCTCCACTAGGTCTGGGTCTCAACTGGGGAAGCTTGACTGGCTGTGAGGTTATTAGGGGAGTACATTAATCAGTGATGACTCCTAGATTTTAGCCAGAGTATCTGGGTGGATGGTGGAAACACTTTCTGAAATAGGAAGATATGCAAAATTGAGAACAGATTGGGAAAACAACAGGAATCTGTGATTTCATTCTGACTATGTTAGCTACCACACATAGTGTAGTTTTCCCAGTCATTTAAAGATATAACCCCCAATTATAGACATTTTAAAAATTATTCTTGGGGGTCATTTCAGTTTACTCTCTGAGATCATTGCTTTCTTCCTTTAAGAAATCACTCTCCGCTTAGTTACAGTCCCTGACTTAGTGATAACTAAAATGTCCCCATCTGAACTTACCCCTGTTATATATTCTGTCACTTACTGATTTGATATCCTCTAACATCACAAATGTTCTTCTAAGGTAGTCCCTCTCTTTAACAACAATGCTGCCTCTCTTTCTCAGCTACCTAATTTAGACAGTATATATGTATGTATGTGCATATAGAAAAACTAATCAGGAGAGATGACTTTTGTTTTCCTACTATATTTTCTGAATATTTTCAGTGAACATATATTGCTCTTATATTCAGGAAAAAGAGCTATTTACATTTTTAAAAACAATTGTTTAAATGTTTAATTATGTTTTAAGTTGTTGTAAGAAACCAGGCTGTTTTATATTCTACAGGATGGGGTTATATCTTCATAGCACCCTGCCGGGTAGAAATTTGACAATATATAAAAAGCCATAAACAGGAAATCCATTTGACACCACAATTCCTCTTCTAGGCATTAATTTTTAAAAATACTCATACTCACAAAGTTAAATGTTTGAAGGTGATTATTATATAATTTCATTTATTTTTAAATATCTGAAACAGCTTAAATTTCCAATAGGACACTGGCTGCCTATAGAATAAACTTACTCAGATTTCTAAAGAAATTTTAATGCCATGGATAAATGGCTATGATATTGTACAAATAAAACACATGATGTACTGTACTGATCTATATTTATATCTATTTATCTATTGATCATCTATCTTTATATTTACCTTGCTTTCTATAAATATCAAAATCTTTTTTCAGTGTATACCAATTTTTCTCACCAGGGGCATTTTGCCCCCGAGGGGAAATTTTGCAATGTCTGGAGACATTTTTACTTGTCATATTTGGGGGAGGGTACTACTGGTATCTAGTGGATGGAGGTCAGGGTTGCTGTTAAACCAGTTCAAAGCACAGGACAGCCTCCTACAACACAGAATTTACCACATTTAAATGTCAGTGGTATCAAGAGTGACAAACCCTGCTGGAGAACAATAGATAACTCAAGAAAGTCTAAAGCAAAATTTAAATCTCAAGTCATCCTATCAGTGATTGAAAACTACTGTCGAAAGATTGATGCATTTGTGTTTTAAGTTTTCTATAATTTTGTTTTTAACAATCATCAAAGGGATATTTTTGAAATAATACATTAAAAAATCATTCTTCCTCAACAAGCTTCTACTGTTTTTCAATTATTAAATATACTAGGCTTTGCTTAAGAAATTATGTACCTTAAGGATCGTAATTGCAGCTCATTCATATGGAGAAATATTCCACGAATGTGAATCCTTCATCATCTATCTCCTGATTTTAACTTTCTGGTCAAAGGCTTAATTTCAAAGTGTTTGTATATTTGGTTAAATAAAGAAAACTTCTGGCTCATAACACAATATATCTGATACATAAAGGGCAGTGTGCTTGACTAAACAAGCCATAATAACCTGATTACCCCTTCTGTGACTGGTTTAGGAATCAGCATTTCCCAATTGTAGTCAATGAAATATGAATGTATGTCTGCTTGGGGTCTATGGGGGAAGGTTTCTCTCTTTTTAAAAAAATTAAAGAGACAAGAGATAATTAACTAAAAATTCCAAAATAATATGTATATATCTACGATTGGAATTAATAAGTAAACTTGGCATGATTGCTGGATATAAGGTCAATATTACAAAAGTCGATTGAATGCTATATATTAGAAATCAAAACTTAGAGGAAATTTGAAAAATGCCATTTACTATAAGATCAGAAAACAACAAATAGTTAGGAACAGGGCGGGTCACGGTGGTTCAGTAGGCAGAGTTCTTGCCTGCTGTTCTAGTTTGCTAGCTGCTGGAATGCAACACACCAGAGACGGATTGGCTTTTAATAAAAGGGGATTTATTTTGTTGGTTCTTCAGAGGAAAGGCAGCTAACTTTCCACTGAGGCACTTTTCTTACGTGGAAGGCACAGGATGGTCTCTGCTGGTCTTCTCTCCAGGCCCCTGGGTTCCAGCAACTTTCCCCGGGGTGACTTTTCCAAAGGCCTGGGCTGAGCTGCAAGTGCTGTGATGAGGAATGCTGAGCTGCTAGACTGTGCTACATTGCGTTCTCTCATTTAAGCACAAGCCAATTAAGTTAAACGTCACTCATTGCAGCAGACATGCCTCCTAGCCGACTGCGGATGTAATTAGCAACAGATGAGATTCACCTACCATTGGCTCATGTCCACAGCAACAGAACTAGGTGCTTTCACCTGGCCAAGTTGACAAATGAATCAAACTACCACACCTGCCCTGCTGGAGACCCGGGTTCGATACCTGGTGCCAGCCCATGCAAAAAAAAAAAAAACCTTAGGAACAAACCTAATAAAAGATTCCCAAAACCTCTGCTGGGAAATACATATAATATTTCTTACAGAAATTAAAGAAGACCTAGATAAATTAGAAATATATCATGTCAGTGGATGAGAACACAATATTATGATAATAAATTGAAGACAGAATTCTCATCAAATGATCTATGGATTCAATGCAATTTCAATTTCAATAAAAATTCCAGCAGTTTTTTTTTTTTTTTTACATGGGCAGGCACCGGGAATCGAACCTGGGTCCTCTGGCATTGCAGGCAAGCATTCCTGCCTGCTGAGCCACCGTGGCCCCTCCAGCAGTTTTTGAAAATGAAAATTATCACGCAACATACGTGAATATAAAAGATCCAAGAACAGCCAAAACCATCTAGAAGAAGGCATTTTGGACTTTAAAAGTCAGATACAAGTCTAACTATAATGCTATAATAATTAAGAGAGTGGTAAGTATACAAGAATAGATAAATACAAAGGAGTATTATATGACCATAAGAAAGAGTGAAGTTGGGTGGGCCATGGTGGCTCAGCAGGCAGAGTTCTCGCCTGCCATGCTGGAGACCCAGGTTCGATTCCTGGTGGCTGCCCATGTAAAAAAAAAAAAAAAACAAAAAAAAAAAAAAAAAACACCTTAGAAACAAACCTAATAAAAGATTCCCAAAACCTGTGCTGGGAAATACATATAATATTTCTTACAGAAATTAACGAAGACCTAGATAAATTAGAAATATATCATGTCAGTGGATGAGAACACACGATCTATGGATTCAATGCAATTTCAATAAAAATTCCAGCAGTTTTTTGAAAATGAAAATTATCACGCAATATACATGGATATAAAAGATCCAAGAACAGCTAAAACCATCTAGAAGAAGGCATTTCAGGACTTTAAAAGTCAGATAGCAAGTCTAACTATAATGCTATAATAATTAAGAGAGTGGTAAGTATACAGGAATAGATAAGTACAAAGGAGTATTATTTGACCATAAGAAAGAATGAAGTTGGATGGGCCACGGTGGCTCAGCAGGCAGAGTTCTTGCCTGCCATGCTGGAGACCCAGGTTCAATTCCTGGTGGCTGCCCATGTTAAGAAAAAAAAAAAAGAAAGAAAGAAGTTATGCTGCAACGTGGAGCAACCTTCAAAGCATGCTTAAAAATGCTCAAAATAGGCAAGGTACACAAAGACAAATATTATATGATATCACATAAGAAATATATCATGAAATAGCAAATTTGCAGAGATAGAAAGTAGTTTAGAGATTACTGGGGAGTGGGGAAGGTGAGTGTTTGGAAAAATAAAAGTAAATTTTAAAAATTGTTGCATTAGGGCCTTTACATGCATAAAACCAATCCTTCTGTATTAAGGAAACACCTACATTCCAAACAGTAAAGACCCTTCAGATAAATAGTCATTGTTCTTCTGTGGCTTTTCAGAAATAGAGCAAGAACTACTAGGCAGATAGTAATAATGCTATTAATAATTACTGCTACCATCATTTAAATAATTTAATTTTGAAAGGAGGGTTATTTTCTGTACCCTTCTTTCAGAATAGAAAGCTTGATCATAGGAGTTTAAAGAGAAGCCATTTTCTCATCCTATATTAACATCCTTTATTCCTTAGTTTTTACAACCACTGACCCAATTCTACAGTGTGTGTAGAGACTGCATATGCAACATTGAAGATTAGCAAATAGAAAGGAAAACGCTTGGACAATAATAAACTGGAAATAAAAGGGGAAGAATAGACAAGTAGATTAGTGAAACAGTCCACAAAACACACTTACACACATATGGTAACCTCATTTACCACAAAGCTGCCACTGCAGTGCTCAGGGGGAAGATTAATCCTTGAAATATGTGAAACTGGACTAATTGGATATCTGGCAATGTATCGAAAAAAATTAACTTGGGCCCCTCACTTACAACATATACAAAAATTACTTTCAGAAGTTAAAGCATCAAGAAAATAATGTATGAGTATATCTACATGACCTTGAGGGTAGATGAAGATATCTGAAACGGGAAACAAAAACATTAACAATGAAGGAAAAAAATTATACTTTGGACTTTATTAAAAATTAGGACTACTATTCAACAAATGACACCTTAAGAGAGTGAAAAGATAAACCAAAGAATGGGAGAAAGATACTTGCAATATATAGATCCAACAAATGCCTAATATACAAAATATTATACCTCCTAAAATCAAGAACAAAAGACACAATGAAAGATTGGCAAAATATGTGAACATAAACTTCACAAAATAGGACATCCTTTGGACCAATAAACAAATAAAAAGCTGCTCAATCTCAGTCACCTGGGATATGCAAATTAACATCCCAATATATGAATTTCCTATAACCCAGCAATTCTACCTGTTTTAGTTTTCTATTCCTGCATAACAAATTACCACAAACTTAGTGGCTTAAAACACTGCCCATCTGTTAGCTCACAGTTCTGTAATTCAGGATCCAGGCAAGGCACAACTGGTTTCTGTGCTCAGTGTTTCACAGGGTTGAATCAGGTATCAGCAAGTTTTGTATTTCTTTGTGAGCCTCTGAGGAATCCATTTCCAAACTCACTCAGGTTATTGGCGGAATTCATTTCCACTCTCACCTACTACAGACCACATGCAGACCTTGACATATTGGCCCTTCCGTTTTCCTTTTCATTTTCCCAGTCTTTTTTAGGGAGGGCCCATGCCTTTTTAAGAGCTCACTCCCACAAAGCTAAATTTTTTATTGAAGGTCAACTGATTTGGGACCTGAATATAAACTCCCTTCCCATTTGTGTTACATAGTCATATCAGTGATATAATCTCATCATATCCACAGGCTCTTCTTACACTGAAAAGTAAAGGATTATACCAGGTTGAGGGTCATTAGGGTCAGCTTAGAATTCTGCCTATCAGATCTGCCCCCTGGCCCACAATGGTCCAAGTTTGTCTCATATACAAAATACATTCACCCTATCCCACAGTTTCTAAAATTCTTATGCCTATTACAGCAGCAGCTCAATTCCAAAAGCGCATCTAAATCTGATCAGCTCAACTCCAAAACCTCATCATCTAAGTGACCTGAGTCAGCCGTCGATGACATTCCTGGGTATAATCTATATAACAAGTTCAGCCTTCCTATGGGTTTCTGGCAACATGTTCCCACCTGCTTCTGAGCCCTCACTGTCAGAAACTCCCAAGTTCAGATTTTGACTCAAAGTCTATTAATGGTGATTTTGACTTTCTCTAGGCAATTTACAATTTCTCTCAAGTCATTTATTGCTTGGGAGTTACACCAGCTAACATTTTAAAGTCCAGATTCCTATTAACAGTCTGCTCAAGACAATCTAGGTTTGTCGAACATGCTCCCCAAATTTTGCTAGTCTCTTCCTGCTGCCTTGGTCATATATTCTTTTTTATATTCTTTTTCATTATGTGTTTTGGTTTTCACATAACTGCAGGTGACACTTTTGATAAGGTTTCTGCCGTAATATAACAGTTTCCAGTAGTACAATCCTCACTTCTTTCTGAACCCTTACCAGCAGTATCCTTTAAATCAAGATTTCTATAGTCTGACCAAGCCTCAAAATTCTTCTGCCCTCTGCCCACTACCCATTTCCAAAGCCACTTCCACAGTTTTAGGTATTTGCAATTACAGCACCACACATCCAGAAACCTAAATCTTATTGCTGTGGCACAAAGTACCATGCACTTTGCATTTTCAAACAACACCCATTTATTTTCTCACAGATCTATGGTTCAGAAATCTTACTTCCCTGCTCAAGGCCTCACTGGGAGAAATAAAAGTGGTGGTCTGGCTGTGTTCTGTTCTGTAGGCTCTATAGAATCACTTCCAAACTCATCCAGGTTGTTAGCAGAATTTAGTTGGCCCCAGCCATAGGACTGAGGTCCCTACACTCTTATTGGTTGACAGCAGGGGCCACACTCAGCTCCTAGAAGCTGTCATTCTAGGTGACACCCCCCACCCCCACATGCTCTCACATGCTTCAAATCTCACTTTCAGGAAGGACCTAGGCCCTTTTAAGGTGTCACCTGATTAGGTCTGGCCACCCAGAATAACCTCCTTATGTTAAGGTCACCTGATTTGTTTCCTTAATAACCATCTGCGAAATCCTTTTTGCCATATCATGTAACACACTGATGGGAGTGATATCTCATTACATTTACAAGTTCCACCCACACCCAATGGAAGAGGATTATACAAAGACAGGGGTCATTTGGGGTCATCACAGAATTCTATGTACCATATCATCCAAAGACATATCTAACACAAATGTACGAAGTTGTTCTCCAAAAGAGATGAATAAGTATACTATTCACAGCAGTATTACTTGAAAATATTCACAAACTTGAAACGATCTAAATGTTTAACAACAATTGGGTGAATAAAGTGTGGTATATTTATGCAATGGAATGTTATATAGCAATGAAACAAACAACCCAGCATTCAGCAACATGGATGGATCTCAAAATCATAGTTTTGAAAAAAAGAAGCCAGTCGTAAGAAGTATATGATATATAATTCTGTATAAAGTTTAAAAACAGGCAAAATTAATCTACAGTGATACAGGTGAGGATACCCATTAACTTTCAGCGGTAATGACTAGTTAGGGGCCTGATACAGGCTTCTGCGGTGCCAGTAATGTTTTATATCTTGGTTTTGGTGGTGGTTACATCCATCTGTTCACTTTATAAAATGTCATCAGTTGTTATCCCTTATGATTTTTGTGCATTCTTCTCTCTGTATGTCCTACGTCAATGAAAAAGTAGTCTAACAAAAAAGCAAACCTGATAAGAGGTAAGAGGAGTTGAGAGAAAAATACTTCAGACTCACAGTCCCTTATAGAAAGTCTAAATTCCTATATACTTTGAAAACCTCCCCTGAAACTGCATAAGGCCATTTATAATCTTTATATATCCTTCTTGGTGAATATTTATGTTTCATTGCAAAAACATTGGTCTATTAGATTCAACGGTGCTACTTCAGATGCTGCGATGGTTTGTGTGTAATATATGGCATATGAATTCTGAAACATTGGTCCCAAGAGTATCAAATAAGGGATGGGAATGTGTAATAGTAGAGGATTATAATATAATTTTGTCAGGTACAGACAAATCAAATGGCAAGAACTAAGAAAGTTTATCAGAGAGTGATTGAATTTATTGTATTCTTTGTTCAGCATTTCAGATAATCATAGATTTTTCTCCTTTGACATATGGATATGATGGATTATTAAATATTAAAACATTTTCTAATATTACATCATCCTCTCAAGCCTAGGGTAACTACTGGGATATGCTTGATTTTATATATGATTGAATTTTATTCATATAAATTTTATTGATAAAAATTAAATCTGAAAAAAATTAAATCTGTATTCGTAAGTGAGATAGAGCCATATTTGTATGTGTGTATGTGTACAATGTTCTGTTCTTTTCAGGGTTTTGAATCAGGGTTTTGAATCAGGCTTTAGACTAACTTCATACATTTGGAGGATTTTTATCTTCGGTTTTTAGCTTCTAAATTACTTTTTTATGGCTTAGGAATTTGTAATTCCTTAAAAGAATTGGACTGTTGTGTTCCACTCTCTTATTTTCATCAGTAATTTTTGTTCCCAATCATAGTGGAAAAAGTACACCATTTCCTGATAAAAGGGTATCAGAAACATGAGTTCGAGATGAGGCATAACAGATGCTGATTATCATACAGACTTGGGAGACTGTCCCTTTTCCATCACTTAACTTTGCATATGATTTCAGCAAATTATTTAATATTTTTGAGCCTTAGTTTTTTTCTCCTGAAAAATTGGAATATATTCCCCTCTCTAGCATCATTACCATTAAGATTTAGCAAAGTGCAATTTTCACATGATTACTCCAGTTAATGTGCAAATCTGCTGTGATCACGAGTACGTGTGTTAATTTACAGTCACAATGGCATCAACACATAAGAGGTAACAACTGTTGTAGGAATTGTATCTCTTTTGGATCATTTATTTAATTTCTTAAAATTAATCTTAGAAATTTTCTGTATTTTTCCATGTAAAATTTCTACAGATTATTTCTACATAAAATGCATCACCTATTCTTTAATTTTCCCCAAACAACAGACATACGTGATTTTAAAAGTTAAGTAGTAATACCAGACCTCAATAAAAACAGAAACCACTTGATTCTAAATCCATCCTCATCCCACCACCAGGATGCCTGATTCTCTAAGATGACTATTCTCAACTCTTTTCAGTTTCTTAAATTATAAACTTATACTGATGGTGGCATATTGCAAAAAAATGATCACAAATAAGACTTCTGCTTTCAGTTCTCACACTTAAAGAGGTTGGAAATCATCACTTCCATCCACAAGAAAACCTTTACAAACTGAATCAATAGCTATTTTTAGACCCATAGGGAACCAAAGTTGCAGAGCAAACCAACACCCGGAAAGATTGAGAGAGCTATGGTTACCTGAAACAGACGGTCCTGGAGTCGTAAACAGGTAGGCGCACTTAAACAGTAAATTTGTTGAATTGCTTGAGGCTGAGTATGGACTACTATAAGAGTGATAAAATCCTGGGGCCTCAGTCTTGGGGAGCTCCCACAAGTTTGTGGGCTTTATCTCCAGGAAAATATTCCCTTATCCAGGCAGTGCAGGTTGATGCCGTAATCCCTAGGTTCAGAGCTGGATGCGTGGATAATCTGCGTGCTGCACTTTTTGCTGCAGCGTTGGGTGCAAGTTGAATCTGTACCTGACGATGTTCTCCAAGGCCTGGAGGAGCTGGTAAACCGGACTTTAGCATCGGTGCTGCTTCTCACAGCCCGCATCTGCCGGGGCCCGGATCTCAAATTGGACTACATCACAGCAGCATGCCAGTTTGTGGTGCACCGGGCCTAGGTACTTGAAAGTGTCCAGCAGGAGCGTGAAGGCTCCCTGGAAGCTAAGACCTAGCCACTTTAGAAATGTCTCCCAGCACCCCCGCTGCACGCCCAGGTCCATCGCATTGGGGAATATGGCGGGCGATAGTGGGTCTGGGCGGCGCAGATAACTGCGTATTTTCCGGAGCCGCCTTTCTAGCCCACAGCATCCGTTCAGAAGTGTTTTTTGCAGCCTCCCGGCTCCTGATTCCCGGGCTTGGACAGAGGACCGCTTTCGCAGCTGGTACCCATGACCAAAGGGAATGCACTGGCTTCTGTGTAGGGGCAGGGAAGCCGAGGGCAGGGATCCCTGGGCCGCTTTTGGCTGAGTGGTTGGGCGGCAGTTCTCTTCCACCTCCTGCCCACGGCTTCTGGAGCCATTTTGTGCTCAAACCTGGTCAAGTCCTACACCCTGCAGCGCACTCAGGGGGTGGGGAGTGGGGGGTGGGGGGGATGGGGAGGTGGGCCTTCAGTTCTGGGAACTTATTGGGCCTCCTCTTTGCACTAGCAAGATGGGACACTTGTTGAGAACAAGTGAGGCCAAGAGATCCTTCCCCTGACCCTAAAATAAAAGCTTTGCTTGCATAACTGGTTGGCGAATTGTCAACAGCTCTTTCTCCTAAGGGATTTTTTTTACATTGTCCATACAGAACTGGAGATTGCCTGTACTGCTGTCCTTGCGTGTGTTGGCATCACATATCCAAGGTTTCCAAGTTCATTTCGTTACGTATCCACTCTGTGACCATGGAGATGGAATTTAAATGGTCATACGTAAAATAGAGAATAACATATATATTGCATATATATATATATATATATTTTTTTTTTTTTTTTTTTTTTTTTTGCATGGACAGGCACCAGGAATCGAACCCGGGTCTCTGGCATGGCAAGCAAGAATTCTGCCACTGAGCCACTGTCGCACCACCCTAGAGAATAATATTTTATATTCTCAGTGTAGTGGGGAGTAAATGCAAAAACATATTTGAAATATTTAGCGGTAGCACAAGGCTATTAAGAGGAACTGTTGGTGCTGCTTCTTACAGAGCCTGAGTCTGCAGGGGCCCAGATCTCAAATTGGAGTAGACTGCAGCAGCATGCCCGTGTGCTGCACCAGGCCTGGGTACTTGAAGGTGTCCAGTAGGAAAGGAATTCGACTTATTATATCTATATTATTTTGCAATAATTTCTTAACTTTTAAAAATTTTCCTTGCTTTTTTTTTTTTTTTTAGCATGGGCAGGCACCAGGAAACAAACCCGGGTCTCTCTCCTAGCAGGTGAGAACTCTGCCTGCTGAGACACTGTGGCCCGCCCTGCATTTATTTTTATAGTTTTCTTCTATGTCAAGATTCAGGGAGTGTTCTTGTCTTCAAGGATCTCAGGGTCTGTTGTGGGAGGCAGAGACACAAATAGTCAAATTCCATCAAGATGCAGAATTAGAAATCTTTTTGGAGTATGTAAGAATGCAAATGAGGGACACAGAGGAAGAAGCCGTAGGCTGGGAAGGACTGGAGATGAATGGCCAAAGTAACAGGAAACCCAAGACAGCCATTTCCCTGTGATTATGAAGGAATTCAATATTCCTACTGATATTTGGATTCACATTCTTGATTCTGTCAGTGTAACCCTAAGCCTTTCACCTATAAAATGACAGTCTCTTGGTAGGGAGTTGGGGGTGGGTGCTGAACTGCAGTCAGAAGGAAGGGTAGGCAAGAAAGGTTTCTCTCAGGTAGGATTATAAAGTAGATGCTGTTATCATTCTCAATTTACAAACAATGTAGTTGAGAGTTAGAGAGGCTATGTATATTGTTCAGGGTCACACAGTAACTCAGGAGTGCGTCCAGTTTTCAGCCCTGGGTCTGATTCCAGTGCCCCATGCAATTTACTTCATCCTCAGCTCACCTTTATGACAATATCATCTGTTTTAATTAAAAGCTACCAGCTGTACCTTCCCAGGCTCTTCTTGCTTCTAATTTGTTCAAAATTTGCTAAATACAGTGAAGAGGGTGGGCCATGGTGGCTCAGCAGGCAGAGTTCTCACCTGCCATGCCGGACACCCATGTCGATTCCCGGTGCCTGCCCAGGAA
Source organism: Tamandua tetradactyla (assembly GCF_023851605.1). NCBI lineage: Eukaryota > Metazoa > Chordata > Mammalia > Pilosa > Myrmecophagidae > Tamandua > Tamandua tetradactyla. The sequence continues at coordinate 118,702,784 of NC_135353.1, forward strand.
AAGAAAAAATACAATGAAGAAACTTTTTGGCTGATTTGTTCCAAGGAAAAATCGCCAAATACTGAAACTTTATTAGAAAGAGTGACTTAAGAGGCAGGGTCAGAATTGGAACCCCGGTGTGTCTTAGCTGGTACCAAAGTCAGCATGATTTCCACTACATATGTGGATGCATAATACACAATCCTCCTTCATTTTTCTTCTCTTCAGTGAGGCTGATAATTCACCAGGATTGGGGGAAGTTTTTGTTTTGAGTTGAGTTTTAGAATGATAAATAAATTGATATTTTAACCCGAAGAAACTATTGTTCCTAATTCAGCTACACTTCACTTAGTTTCTTTCAAAATGCATAAATTTTCTCTATTTATCTATTACTTACCCAGATGAACTTGGTCATTGTATTTAACTCCTGAGTTGCATTTTTCTCATTTAAAAAGTCAGATACTGTCATTGATCTTAACAGTGATCCTGAGAAGATTAAATGAGATAAAATAAGTAAAATGTCTGGCACGTGACAATAATAGTAATAACAATTATCATTTACTCAGCTACTATGTACTTTTGTTTAAATTTTTTCTTTTTTTTTTTTTTTTTTTTACATGCACAGGCACTGAGGAATCCAACCCCGGTCTCCGGCATGGTAGGCGAGAACTCTGCCTGCTGAACCACTCTAAACATTTTTATTGTATAATATAACATATATACAAAGCAAAGAAAGAAAAAAGTAATAGTTTTCAAAGAAAGAAAAAAGTAATAGTTTTCAAAGCACTCTTCAACAAGTTACAGGACAGATCCCAGAGTTTATCATGGGCTACCACATGATCCTCTCAGATTTTTCCTTCTAATTGCTCCAGAATATAGGAGGATAGAAGGCATACATTTTTTTATCATCACAATCGACTTTATTTTCTTTTTTGTGAAAAATAACATTTATACAAAACAGCAATAAATTTCAAAGCACAGCACCACAGTCAGTAGTAGAAAATATTTCAGAGTTTGGTGTGGGTTACAATCCCACAATTTTAGGTTTTTTCTTCTAGCTATTCTAAGACACTGGAGAATAAAAGAGATATCAATTTAATGATTCACCAATCATTCATTTGTTAAATCCTATTTTCTCTGTATAACTCCACCATCACCTTTGATTTTTGTATCCCTCTCTTTAGGGGTATTAGGGCTATGGCCATTGTAGCTTTTTCTTGTGGGAAGAGTCTGTCAATAATATGGGATAGGGAGATGGAACTATCTGATGTTCTGGAGAGGCTGGGCCTTCTAGGTTTGAGGACTTATTTGGTCCAGTACCCAGCTGGAAGTTGTAGGTTTCTGGAAAGTTACCCTAGTGCATGAAATCCTTGTGGAATCTTGTATACTGCCCTAAGTGTTCTTTAAGATTGGCTGGAATGGTCCTCGTTGGGATTTGGCAGGTTATGATAGGTAGCAGTGTCTAACTGAAGCTTGCATAAGAGCAACCTCCAGAGTAGCCTCTTGACTCTATTTGAACTCTCTCTGCCACTGATACTTTATTAGTTACATTTCTTTTCCTCCTTTTGGTCAGGAGAGAATTGTTTGTTGATCCCATGGTGCCAGGGTTGAACTCATCCCTGGGATTCATCTCCCATGCCGCCAAGGAGATTTTCACCCCTGGATGTCATGTCCCAAGTAGGGTGTGAGGGCAATGATTTCACTTGCAGAGTTGGGCTTAGAGAGAGTGAGGCCACATCTGAGCAACAAAAGAGGTCCTCCAGAAGTAACTCTTAGGCATGCCTATAGGTAGACTAAGATTCTCCACTACCTACATAAGCTTTACAAGAGTAAGCCTCAAGATCAAGACCTTGGCCTATTGATTTGGGTGTCCCTAATGTTTGACACAGTATCAGGGAATTCCCTGATGGTATCCTTTAATAGTTCCAAATTCTTTCTCCCATCTCTCAAGGAACTTTGCCAATACTTTTCTTTAAATTTTTTATTAATTAAAAAAAATTACAAGAAAGAAACACAAACATTCTTAATATATGCTCATTCCGTTCTACATATATAATCAGTAATTTACAATATCATCACATAGTTGCATATTCATCATCATGATCATTTCTTAGAACATTTGCATCAATTCAGAAAACGAAATAAAAAGACAACAGAAAAATAAAACGAAACAGAAAAAAAAATTTTACATACCATACCCCTTACCCCTCCCTTTCATTGATCACTGGCATTTCAAACTAAATTTATTCTAACATTTGTTCCCCCTATTATTTATTTTTATTCCATATTTTCTACTCGTCTGTTGACAAGGTAGATAAAAGGAGCATCAGACACAAGGTTTTCACAATCACACAGTTACATTGTGAAAGCTGATGATTATACAATCATCTTCAAGAAACATGGCTACTGGAACGCAGCTCTACATTTTCAGGCGGTTCCCTCCAGCCTCTCCATTACATCTTGACTAACAAGGTGATATCTATTTAATGCGTAAGAATAACCTCCAGGAAAACCTCTTGACTCTGTTTGGAATCTCTCAGCCATTGACACTTTGTCTCATTTCACTCTTCCTCCTTTTGGTCGAGAAGGTTTTCTCAGTCCCTTGATGCTGGATCTCAGCTCTTTCTGGGATTTCAGTCCCAGGTTGCCAGGAAGATCCACACTCCTGGGAGTCATGTCCCACGTAGACAGGGGGAGGGTGGTGAGTTTGCTTGTTGTGTTTGCTGGAGACAGAGGCCACATCTGAGCAACTAAAGAGGTTCTCTTAGGGGTGACTCTTAGGCTTAATTTAAAGTAGGCTTAACCTATCCTTTGTGGGGTTAAGTTTCATATGAACAAACCCAAAGACTGGGGGATCAGCCTATAGCTTTGGTTGTCCACACTGCTTGTGAGAATATTAAGAATTCAACTTGGGGAAGTTGAGTTTTCCCCCGTTCTCACCATTCTCCAAAGGCGTCTTTGCAAATACTTTCCCATTCACTGATCAAATCACTCTGGGATTTATTGGGGCATCACCTGGACAAACCAACAAAATCTCATGTCCTACACAAGGTTTCATGTACTTATGGTGTTCAACCAACTATCTACATAAGTTATATTAGGAGATGCACTAGTCAAAATATGAATTTTGTACCAAATAAACATTTTTTGCTTTAGTCATAAGTTGAAATTTTAAAATATTAATTACCATCTATTTTCAGCACCCTGCAGTAATGACATTCCTTTGTTCTTCCTCGTGCAAAAACAATTCTTAAATTTGTACATTTAGTCACTGTCATTATACACTCTAGGCATTTCTAGATTATACCATCTCAATCTTTATTGTCTATCTTTCTTTCTGATTTCATTTATGCCCCCAGCCCTCCTCCATCATTCTCACATTCAGCTTCATACATTGTTTTAACATAATTGCATTACAGTTAGGTAATACTGTGCTGTCCATTTCTGAGTTTTTATATTCAGTCCTGTTGCACAATCTGTATCCCTTCAGCTCCAATTACCCAGTATCTTACCCTATTTCTATATCCTGATGGTCTGTGTTACCAAGGAAATATTCCAGGTTTATTCACTAATGACAGTTCATATCAGTGAGACTATACAGTATTTATCCTTCTGTTTCTGACCAATCTCACTCAGCATAATGTCCTTAAGGTCCATCCGTGTTGTTGCATACTTCATAACTGTATTATGTTTTACAGCTGTATAATATTCCATCATATGCATATGCCACAGTTTGTTTAGCCACCCGTCTGTTGATGGACATTTTGGCTGTTTCCATCTCTTGGTAATTGTAAATAATTCTGCTATAAACATTGGTGTGCAAATGTCCGTTTGTGTCCTTGCCCTCATGTCCTTTGAGTAGAGACAGCATATAGATGGGTTCTGTTTTTTAATCCATTCTGCCAGACTATGTCTTTTGATTGGGGAATTTAATCCATTAACATTCAGTGTTATTACTGCCCGAGTAGTACTTTCTTCTACTATTTTGCCTTCTGGATTTTATATGTCATATCTAATTTTCCTTCTTTTTACCTTTACTCATAGTCTTCCTTTCTACACTCTTCTGTCTTCATATCTGTCTCTCGTGCTCCTTTTAGTATTTCTTGCAGAGCTGGTCTCTTGGTCACAAATTCTCTCAGTGATTTTTTGTCTGAAAATGTTTTAATTTCTCCCTCATTTTTGAAGGACAATTTTGCTGGATATAGAATTCTTGGTAGGCAGTTTTTCTCTTTTAATAATTTAAATATATCAGCCCACTGTCTTCTTGCCTCCATGGTTTCTCCTGAGAGATCTACGCATAGTCTTATTGGGTTTCCCTTGTACGTGATGGTTTGCTTTTCTCTTGCTGCTTTCAAGATTCTCTCCTTCTCTTTGACCTCTGACATTCTGATTAGTAAATGTCTTGAAGTACGTCTATTTGGATCTATTCTCTTTGGGGTATGCTGCACTTCTTGGATTGGTAATTTTAAGTCTTTCATAAGAGTTGGGAAATTTTCAGTGATAATTTCATCCATTAGTTTTTCTCCTCCTTTTCCCTTCTCTTCTCCTTCTGGGACACCCACAGCACGTATATTCGCGCACTTCATATTGTCTTTCAATTCCCTGAGTCCCTGCTCATATTTTTCCATTTTTCCCCTATATTTTCTTTTTCTTATTTCAGATGTTCCATCCTCCAGTTCAGAAAGCCTATGTTCTGTCTCTTGAAATCTACCATCATAGGTTTCCATTGTTTTTTTATCTCTTCTACCGTGCCTTTCATTCCCATAAGTTCTGTGATTTGTTTTTTCAGACTTTTGATTTCTTCTTTTTGTTCATTCCTTGCCTTCTTTATATCCTCCCTCAATTCATTGATTTGGTTTTTGATGAGGTTTTCCATGTCTGTTCGTATATTCTGAATTAAATGTTTCAGCTCCTGTATCTCATTTGAATTGTTGGTTTGTTCCTTTGAATGGGCCATATCTTCAATTTTCCTAGTGTGATTTGTTATTTTTGGCTGGCGTCTAGGCATGTAATTACCTTAATTAGTTTATTCTGGAGATTGCTTTCACTTCTTTTACCTAGGGTTTTCTTGCTGGATGAATTTATTGTCTATGTGTTCTTTGACATTCAGTTCAGCTTTTTCTGGACCTCTAGCTTAGGTTTTCTTTAACAGAGGAGAAATTTTCAGTTCTTGTTTCCTTGTTTGTCACCCTGCTTGTATGGTGCCTTTTTCCCCCTACCCTTAGGAGGGTCTACGTAGGTATTATAGACCCCAGCTGGATTTTCCCAGACCAAACTGGTCTCCTATCAGGAGGAAAGAATCACCTGCATTGGTTTTACCCAAGGGTGAGACACAGCAGGTTGAAAGACTTTCCTGTGAAGTCTCTGGACTCTGTTTTTCTTATCCTGCCCTGTATGTGGCACTTGTCTGCCTGCAGGTCCCACCAGCATAAGATGATGTGGTACCTTTAACTTTGGCTGGGGGCATGGTGGAGATACAGGAGAGGTTGTAGGCTGGTTTTAATGGCTTCAAATTACCAAGCCCTGGGGTCTGAATTCTTTGAGGGAGGGATTCCACGTGAGTTGAGCTTCACCCCTTCCCTGGGGAAGGCGCAGGCTCCAGACAAGCCCTCAAACGAGTTTGTTTCTGCCTATGCCTGGGGCAGTTGCAGCCTGAGAAGCCCTGCTGCTGTATCCAAAGGCAGTCAAGCCTTTGTAGAAACACAGCCACAAAAACCTCTGTTTACTTTTTTTTTCCCTTTTTCCGTCAGCCCTGCCCCCTTGGCACCCGGGCAAAAATGAACGACCTCAGCTTTGACCAGGTTCACTTGAGCTGGGGGCCTATTTTTAGTAGTCAGAATTTGTGAATTAATTCCACAATTGGCGTTTGGTTGGGCTCAGCCCCTGCTACTGGTAAAGTCCCTTTCCTTTCCCCTCTGGGAAGCAGCCTGTGGGGGAGGGGCGCCGGCTGCCACAGCTTGGGGAACTTACGGTTCTGGGGGGGCTCACAGCCGGTCCAGCTGGTCGAGACTGGGGTACGCTGTGTGCCTGGTCACTGACATGGCCACAGGAGCTGTTCTGTGCTGTTTCTGGTTATTTAGTAGTTGTTCTGGAGGATGAACTAAAATACATACATTGTTAAGCCACCATCTCCACCCAGAAGTCTGCCAATACTTTTTGATTATCTGCTTAATATACTCTATGACGTATCCATGCATTACATTAAGCTATACAGGTTTAAAGTACCTCTTATTCTGGGTTCCCTGTGTTTCAAGTGTTCAAATGAGCTATACAGATAAGTTGAGTTAGATTAGTGCTACAAAAAAGTTAGATTCCAGACCAAATGAACCTTTCTTCTATTTGTCTCAGAGTATGTGTCGTTCTAAATATAGACAATGCTTTCCTTACCCTATGTTCAGAATTACTTTAACCCCAACCTGATTGGTTTCATTCTTATCTCTAAATACCAGTATATATATACACCAGGTTCTAATATATTAAAAAGCCTCTGAAAATCCAGAAATAATTACCACTCTGGACTAAATGTGTCTGCTATAAGAGCTTACAATATTTAGGCCCCTGTTCTCTTATAAACATTTTCTAAAGGAGACCATACATAATTGTTCTTTTTTTTTTTTTCTGGCTTATTTTGTCTCACCAAATTTCTTGCACGTGTGTTCACATCATTGCATGTCTCATGACTTTGTTCCTGCAGCACAGCATCTGATCATATGTATTCACCACCGTTCAGCAATCTACTCCTCAGTCAGTGCATCCTCCAGCCACCTGCATTCATCAGGCATCATGTATAATGCCCAAAGTCCACGGTCCATCAACTCTCAATTTTAGATAATTTCATTGTTCCCAAGAGAAAGATAGCCAATAAACACACTCTCATGAAATAGGAATTCTAAACTTCCTCTTAACATCTGTCCCTCCTCCCATTATTTCCTTCTGCTGTTGCTGTGATAGTGCTGATGTTCTCCTTTTAAACATAACCCATAGCATGCAATAGCAGCTTTTACCCTGTACTCTGGACTTTGTACATGAATCACACCTTTGGAGTAGTATTTACAACAGTTAATTTATATTTCTAGTATTAATCAGTGGGACACATAGGTCTATACAATCCCTTTCAATCTTGTTCATCTTCAATATGGTAATATTAATTATGGACCCAGTAGAGAAACACATTCACTTCTATCTATTCTCTTAAATCGGAGTTCAACCTCATTAGCTAGTGGTTCACCCATCTCTAGCTTTTATACATCTCTAAGTCCCCTATATTATGTATTATAAGCCTATGATTTTACCTTTACCATGGCCATAAATGTGGAATAATACAGTATCTATCCTTTTGTGTCTGGCTTATTTTACTCAGCATTATGTCCTCAAGGCTCATCTATCTTCTCATATGCTTCAGGTTGTCATTTCCTTTTACTGCTGCATGATATCCCATTGTATGTATATACCACATTCTGTTAATCCATTCATCTGTTGATGGGCATTTGGTTTGTTTCCATTGTTTGGTGATTGTGAATAATGCTGCTATGAACATTGGTGTGCAGATGTCTGTTTGTGTCACTGCTTTCAGCTCTTCTGGGTATATACCACATAGTGGTATTGCTGGGTCATAGGACAACTTGATATTTAGTCTCCTAAGGAACAACCAAACAGTCTTCCATAGTGGCTACACCATTATACATTCCCACCAGCAGTGTCCCAATTTCTCCACATCCTCACCAACATTTATAGTTTCTTGTTTGTTTAGTAGCAGCCATTCTTATAGGTGTGAGGTAGTATCTCATTGTAGTGTTGATCTGCATTTCCTTTATAGCCAATGAAAGTGAACACATCTTCATGTGCTTTTGAGCCATCTGTATTTGCTCCTCAAAAGAATGCCTATTCAGATCTTTAACCCATTTTATAATTGGGTTGTTCGTTCTATCATTGTTGAGTTGCATGATTTCTTCATGTATACAGGATATAAAACCTTTGTTTGATATGTGATTTCTAAATATTTTCTCCCATTAAGTTGTCTGCCTCATCACCTTTTCGACAATGTCTTTTGAGGTGCGGAGGCATTTGATTTTGAGGCGTTCCCATTTACCTATTTTTCTTTTGTTGCTTGTGCTTTGGGTGTAAACTTTAGGACACTACCTCCTATTACAAGGTCTTGAAGATATTTCCCTATATTTTGTTCTAGAAGCTTTTTGGTGCTAGTTCTTATATTTAGGTGTTTGATCCACTTTGAGTTAATTTTTGTATAGGGTGTAAGATAGGGGTCCTCTTACATTCTTTTGGCTATTGATATCCAGTTCTCCCATGCCCATTTATTGAAAAGACTATTTTGTCCCAGTTCAGTGGATTTGAGGGCCTTGTCAAAAATAAGTTGACGGGCAGGCAACTGTGGCTCAGTGGCAGAGTTCTCAACTGCCGTGCCAGATACCCAGGTTCAATTCCTGGTGCCTGCCCATGTTAAAAAAAATCAGGTGACCATAGATTTGGTGGTCTATTTCTGCACTCCTGATTTAATTCCATTGGTCAATACTTCTATCTTTGTGCCAGTACCATGCCATTTTGAACATTGTGGCTTTATAATAATTGTTAAAGTGAGGGAGGGTTAATCCTCCCACTTTGTTCTTCTGTTTTAGGATGCTTTTAGATATTCGGGGTCTCTTTCCCCTTCCAGATGAATCTGGTAACTAGCTTTTCCAAGTCTTCCAGACAGAGACAGATAGATTGAGAGAGAATCTCAAGTGACTCACTTCACTCAATCTGAAGTGAGTCTTATTTTTTGATCTAGGTTGGTATAGGATGAAAAAAAAACTGATTGTGAAGGCAGAGAAACCAGAGGATGGGCTAAGTGATAGCTGATATATTTAAAATATCTTTATGTTTCCCATTAATAGTATGAAGCTTAAGGTACACCAAACATCCCTGTTTTACCTTGTAAGCTGCTACAATGCAATATACCGGGAATGGAATTTATTAAATTGCAAGTTTACAGCTCTAAGGCCATGAAAATGTCCAAATGAAGGCACCAACAAGAGGTTACCATCACTCAAGAAAGGCTGATACAGAAACAAAAGAGCAAATATTGTATGATCTCATTTAGAAAATACTTATAAGAAAACAGGGGCCTAGATTGTAAGCTCTTTTAATCACATTTAGTCCGGAGCAGTAATTGTTATTTCTGGATATTGAGAAACTGTTTTATATATGTATAATCTGGTATTTAGAGTTAAGAATGAAGCTGATCAGGTTGGGATTTAAATAATTCAGAATACAGGGGTAAGGAAGACATTAACTGTATTTTAGAACCTCATCTACTCTTTGAGACTAAAGGAAGAAAGGTTTATTTTGTCCAGAACCTAAGTTTTCTGTAGCACATAATCTAACTGAACCTCTAAATAATCCAAAGACAGGGAGCCCAGAATAGAATGAGGGCCTTCAATCCTGTATAGCTTAATGTAATGCCTGGATACATCCTAGAGTATATTAAGCAGATAATCAAAAAGTATTGGCAAAGTATGTTTCTTGAAGATGATTGTAAAATGATGTAGCTTTCACAATGTGACTGTGTGATTGTGAAAACATTGTGTCTAATGCTCCTTTTATCTACCTTATCAACAGATGAGTAAAACATATGGAATAAAGATGAATAATAAGGGGAACAAATGTTAAAATAAATTTAGATTGAAATGCTGGTGATTAGTGAGGGGGAGGGGTGGGGGGTAATGATATGTATGAACTTTTTTCTGTTTTCTTTTTATTTCTTTTTCTGAATAGATGTAAATGTTCCAAGAAATGATCATGATGATGAATATGCAGCTATGTGATGATATTGTGAATTACTGATTATATATGTAGAACACAATGATCAAAAGTTACTAATGCTTGTGTTTGTTTGATGTTTTTTGGTATTTAAAAAAAATTAAAAATTAATAATAAAAAAAAGTATTGGCAAAGTCCCTTAAGGGATGGGGAAAAATATGGAAATATTACATTTTAACACCAGAGAAACCCCTGATACTGTGTCAAACACTAGGGACACCCAAATTAATAGGCCAAGCCCTTGATCTTGAGGCTTGCTCTTGTGAAGCTTATGTATGTAGCGGAGAAGCTTAGCCTACCTATAGTCATGCCTAAGAGTTACTTCTAGAGGACTTCTTTTGTTGCTCAGATGTGGCCTCACTCTCTCTGAACCCAACTCTGTAAATGAAATCATTGCCCTCCCCCCTACTTGGGACATGACATCCAGGGGTGAATGTCTCCCTGGTGATGTGGGAAATGACTCCCAGGGATGAGCCTGGCCCTAGCACCATGGGATCAATAATGCCATCCTGACAAAAAGAGGCAGAAGATGTGTAACAAATAAGGTGTCAGTGGCTGAAAGACTTCAAACAGAGTTGAGAAGCTACTCTGGAGGTAACTATTATGCAAGCTTCCGTTAGACATTGCTATCTATCATAACTTGCCAAAACTCAAATAAAACCATTCCTACCAATTCTAAAGAACATCCTACCCCAAATTATCGACAGTCCCTTCCAACATGAAAAATTTGAATGGGCATAGCCCAAATACCCTTGAAGAGTAAGAGAAAGACCACAGGTGATGGTGGAATTATATAGAGAAGGTCGGGTTTAACAAATGAGTATGATTGCTGGATCATTATATTGATATTACTTTTAGTCTCCAGTATCTTAGAGCAGCTAGAAATAAAAACCTATGGGTGGAATTATAACCCATACCAAGCTCTGAAATCTGTTCTACAACTCATTGTTGTGATGTGCTTTGAAATTGATTACTTTTTTGTAAATATGTTATTTTTCACAAAAAAGAAAAAACAATCTTAGGTTTAGCAATGGTATTTTAAATCAGGTATCAGTTCAGGGATGGTCAGCTAGTGGTCTAACAGGAAGCCCACATTCCAGAGAAGACTATGTCTCAAGATCAGTAACCTACTTCCTGCTAATCAGAATGTTGGAATGTCAGAAACAAATCTCTGGTGTTTATTAATATTGGTTGGCGTAATGAATGTTATATATTGACAATTAAAAGTGGTGAAATTAAAAAAAAAACAGTGGGGGAAAATAACCAAGCCTCAGAAAAAATTATTATCCTGCAAAATTTACATTGGCCCTGCTTGTATCTCAAAGCCACTTTGCTACTTGTCTTTCTGGGAGAAAAGAAGAAAAATCAGTTTGGAGCAAATCAATCAACCAAGCAATTCTCAAGACTATGTCCAGGACTGTTCCTGGCATTGAACATAAATACACACTGATTCCTGATTCCAAATTGAACAAAAGGAAACCAAAATGAGAAACAGAAGAATGTTAAATTTCCACTCAAATCCTGGCTTGACTTTTCCTAAGGCCTACCCAACTTTGTTTGACACCCAAAGAATCGTGGGTTATTCTCACACCAGGTGACATCAGCTTTTCCTTGGTGTCAACCGCTTACCACTTTCACAAAGCCTTCTCTGACTTCTCTAGCCCACCGTAATTTTTCCCTTTTATGTATTCTTGTGAAATTTCCTGTCAGTATAATTAATTTTGGCATTAAGTCATCATGCTTTATATTATTATCCTTTTCTTAAGAGTTTATCTTATCTTTCCCAAAAAGCCTGAAAGATTCTTAAGGACAAAAATCATGCTCACATGATACCATACTGAGCATACAGGAGGTGCTAAATAAACAATGATGAATGGAATGATTAAAAATAATAATAAATACCTGTACCTAAAATGAAAATACAATCCTTGATTTTGCTTCTGAAATATTTTTTTTCTATATCTCAATATGCTTGAAGTTTTCATACTTTTAATTTAAAAGAAGTAGTCAATGCTGGGTGCATGATTTCTGTTTAGGGTGAATGTAAATTTCTAGTAAAGAATACTGATGAAGGCAGCACAATATTTTTGCCTATGATTAATCCCACTGAATTATATGCTGGGGAGTAGTTGAGATTGGAAAATTTATGTTTTATATACGTTTTTCACAATTAAAAATAAATGAAACTGAGTTGACAGTGACAAATAAGTGCAATACATGATCGTGGACTGGATCTAATAAAAAGAATAGTACACATCCTATTCATAGGAAAATCAATAATGAAACTGTTAGACTAAACCCCTTACCACCCATAACTTCCAGGTGGCCTCTTGCGAAACCAAACCTGCCCCCGCTCAGTCCCATGATTGTCCTTGCTTCCACCCTCCAGCAGCTGCATTCCTGCAATAACTCCCCTTATCCAACCTCTGTGCTTCAGCAGTTATAGCCCCAGTAGCTACAATCTCGCAATAGCTCCCCTTATCGAACATCCCCCCTTCTGGGAGTTACAGCCCCAGTGGCTAGAAGCTTGTGATAATTCCCCACTTAGCCTGCCAATATCTCGCTCCCAAGCTAGACAATGAAAATCCACCACCTCCTTACCCCACCAACCATCTATATAACCGAGTTTTAGTCTCTTCTCCCCTCTGGTTAAGAAACCTATCATTTTACTACCGAAATCCAGGACCGGGAATGGAGATGAAACCTCCATAGGAAGGGACAGAGCCCACTTGCCTGACTTCAGCACCAATACCAGCAAATTATCTCAGGGTAAAGAAAGATACTCTCCTTTTTCCTGTCCGGCACTCTCCTTCTCTGTTGTCCAGGGCAACACATCTGGAAATCCTAGCACTAGGGGAGAGCTGCCTCTGCCAGATCGTGAGATGGTGGGATGCCTCCATCCACTCCTCCACATATTCATTGGGACTTAAAACTCTCAAGCAGGGATTTTTTATTGTTTCTAAGTGCCTAAGAGCTAGAGTTTCTCCTTACCCTGTCCACTATCATGGGAAACAGGCAGTCCTTAGTCTTGCTGCTGATTTAAGACCTAAGAGATTAATTTTCTATTGCAATACTGCCTGGCCACAGTATAAATTAGATAACAGGTCTGTTAGGCCAGAAAGCAGAACCTTTGACCCACAAATTCTTCTAAACCTTAACAATTACTGTCAGCATCTCTCCTTACAACACCCCTTCTCATAATTATACTACTCATTTTTGGGCCCTGTTTCTTATAACTCTTAATCAGCTTTATTCGCAAAACTGTTCAAATGATGAGGAACCAGGCTATCGGCGACATGCTACTCACAAAAACATCAGTATCAGCCACTGCCCTGTGACAAAACTTCAGGACATCTCTATGCCCCCCACCAGCTGGGAGCAAATGCAGAAGACAGACCTTCACCCTTCAGCATCCCAAGAAAATTAAAAAAGAAAAGGCTGGAATGTTAGGCTAACCTGCCCCCACCCATAACTTCCAGGAGGCCCCTTGCAAATCCAAACCTGCTCCTACTCATGTGGCAGTTCCATGATTGTCCTTGTTTCCACCCTCCTGAAGCTGCATTCCTGCAATAGCTCCCCTTAGTTCAACATTCCCCCTTCTGGTAGCTACAACCCCAGTGGCTAGAAGTTTGCAATAACTCCCCACTTAGCCAGCCAATTTCTCGACAATGAAAATCCACCATCTCCCTACCCCACCAACCGTCCTATATAAGCTGTACCCCTTCCCCTGCTCAGGGCTATCACCATCTTAGGCATCAGCCCACCTGTGCATAACCTCAAAATAAAGCTCCTTTAATCGAAAAAAAATAAAGAAAGGCTGACACTGTCCAGAACCCCTCCGTCAGCTGGGAAGGCACCTGCCTGGCATCTGCTGGGGTCTTTGGCTTCTGGACACCTCTGTCAGTTGGGAGGGCACATGGCGACATCTGCCAGCTTTCTCTCCTCATTTCACAAGGCTTCCCAGGAGCATTTTCCTTCTGCATCTCCAAAGATCTCTGGCTGTGTGGGCTCTGTTGGCTCCAAAGCTTTTTCCAAAATGGTTCCCTTTTAAAGGACTCTAGTAAGCAATCCCACCTTGAATGAGTGGAGACACATCTTCATGGAAAATACCTAATCAAAATGTACCACCCACAATTGGATGGGTCACATCTCCATGGAAACAATCAAAGAGATCCTACCTAGTAATATTAAATAAGGATGAAAGAACATGGCTTTTCTGGGGTACATAATAGATTCAAACCAGTACATTCCACTCTCTGGACCCCCAAAAGACATGTTCTTTCCAAATGCACAATATATTCATTCCATCACAATATCAAAAAGCCTCAAACCACTTCAGTAACAACACAAATACAATACAAAGTAAAAAAGAGTACCCAGTCTCATCAAAGTCAGCTAAAGGCATGGTCTGTCCTAAGGCAAAATTCTCCTCTGGCTCTGGACCGTAAATCTCAGAACAAGTTATCTGCTGCCAATATAAAAATGAGGGGCAGTCATAGGATACATATTCCCATTTCAATAGGGAGGAATTGGAAGGAACATAGGGGTCACCTGACCCAAACAGTTCTGAAAACCTGCAGGGCAAACTCCATTAGACTTCAAAATCTAAGAGTCATTTATCTTTGGGGCTTTAGAAAATGGCAGTCCCACCCTTTCCAAGGGCATGCCTCTCTCTGAATACCACATTGGGGGACACTGGGGAGACCACCTTTTTCTTGGTTCCACCCTCTCTTAAGTATCTGGGCTGCACCTGGGCTCTCATCATCTCCAGAGCAAATGCTCAACCCCTCCAGAACAATGTGATGGCCTCCAGGCTCTCCCCAAACCCCAAGGAATGTACTCCACCCCCTTTAAGGTCTCAAGCAACACAACTCTTCCACTGTAACAAGGTGGAAGACCCACCCTCTGCCTTCAGGTCAAATTCATCCTCTCCAAGTATTTGGGTGGGTCCACTCTCCTGGCCTGTGGTTTTTGGGCTTCAGATCTTAGCTTCCATCGTTCTGCATTTGAAGTTATTTTTCCTCCAATTTATCCCTTTTCTGTCCTTTTAACCCAGATAGGCAGTGGTTCCATTTATACAGAGTCCATAAAATTCTTGTTGGTTTTCTATGTAGTAGGCAGGGATCTTAACCATCAGACAATAAGACTTTCTACAAACATCCTTCCTGGATAACTCCATCTTCAATCCTGACTTTTTCTGAAATGGCTGACTGGTTCCATGTTTGGTTAATCCTTACATGGGGCATTATTCTCTGGGATCTCCCTTTCTGGAAGCCCAGAGTTTTCCAGACTATCAATATCTGCTTTCTTTGTACCCAAGAGTTCAGTTCTTAGCTTATCTCTTTCCTGTCACATTTTACTATAAGCTGCAAGGAGAAACCAGGCAGTACTTTGTGCATTTAATTTAGAACTCTCTTCTGCTAAATGTCAAAGTTAATGGCTTTTAAAATCTGCCTTCCATCCAAAACCAGTAGTCAATTTTGCTAAATTTTCTGCCACTTTAAAACAGTGATCACCTTCCTCACAGTTTGCAAGAACACCACATCATTTCTGTCTAAGGCCTCATCAGAGGTACCTTTAGAGTCCATATTTCTACCACAGTCTCTCCAAAGCATTCTAGGCCTTCTCTATCAAGCACCTCACAATTCCTCCATAATCTTCCCCTTATCCATTTAAAAAGCTGTTCCAACATATTTGGTATTTGCAAAACACAGCAGCACCCCACTACCCTGGTACGACAATTTGCTTTCATTTGTAAGCTGCCAGAATGCAATATACCAAAAACAGAACAGCTTTTAAAAAGGAAATTTATTAAGTTGCAAGTTTACAGCTCTAAGGTCATGAAAGTGTCCAAATTAAGGCACCAACAAGAGGTTACCTTCACTCAAGAAAGGTTGATGCTGCCTGGAACCCCTCTGTTGGCTTGGAAGGCAGTTGGTTGGCATCTTCTGGAGTCTTTGGCTTCTAGACACCTCTATCAGGTTGGAGGGCACATGGTGACATCTGCTAGTTTTCTCTCCTCATTTCATAAGGCTTCCCACGGAGTGTTTTCCTCATGCATCACCAAAGATCTCTGGCTCTGTGGGCTCTGCTGACTCTAAAACCTTTTCCAAAATGGTTCCCTTTTAAAGGACTCTAGTAAACAACCCCACTTTGAATGACTGGAGACACATCTCCATGAAAAATACCTAATCAAAATGTACCACCCATAACTGGGTGGGTCACATATCCATGGAAACATTCAAAGTAATCTCACCCAGCAATATTGAATGAAGATTAAAGAATGCGGCTTTTTGGGGTACACAACAGATTCAAACCAGCACAATCCCTTTAACAAAAGCTAAATCCTTGCAAACTTCTGTTTGGATGGAAATTTCTAGTGTTTGCTTCCATGACTTACAAACCAACCATCTTTTGAATTACACATTCTTTTAGTAGGTATAGTAATGACCAAGTCTTGGTCTTGCCTTGTTATGGGAGCCAGTCTTAATTTTTTTTTTTTAAACATGGGCAGGTGCCGGGATCCGAACCCAGGTCTCCAGCATGCCAGGCGAGAACTCTGCCACTGAGCCCCCATTGCCTGCCCTTTTTTTATTTCCAGTCTTAATTTTTTATGTTAACGTACATAAATTTATACAACTCACAATTGCACAAACTGATGATTTCTTCCTTTACAAAGTTAGCACATTTATGTAATCACCACCCATGTCAATAAATAGCATATCACCAGGATGGCGGAAGTTTTCCTACTGCCTCTTTCCAACCATTGTCCCCCAAGACAACCTGTATTCTGACTTTCATCACAATAGATTAGTTTTTTTCTGTTTTTGAACTTTGCACAAACATTGTGTTTGCACTTAACATTGTATTTGTATGATTCATACATGTTAGTTTGTGTAGTAGTGATTTACTCTCTTTAATGCCAAATGGCACTCCATTGTGTGGTGAAGCAGATGGTATTTTCCAAAGATAACCATACCAACATATCTGCAATTGTATATGCTTTTCTTGAAATGTGCCATTTGCATGCCTTCATGGAAAGGTTAGAGTCTATGTTTCCACTCCTTGTACACGGGAAGAATTTTTAACTGTCTCTACCAGTTGTAGAAGTGACACTGTGACTTCCAAGTCTAGGCCATCAAAGGCAACATGGTTACTGCTGCCTCTCTCTCCATCTTGGGATACTTGTACTTTGAGTCCAGCCACTATATTGTGATGCATCCCAGAACACACGGAGAGGCCACATATGGGTATTCCAGCCAACTGTGCCAGCTAGACCCCCAGTGACAGCCAACATCAACTGCCAGACATTAGTGTTAATGATGCTTCAGAAGATTTCAGTCCTAATCCTTTGAGTCTTCCAGCTGAGGCCCAGAAGTAATAGAGCAGAGAAGCCATCTTAATTGTACCCTGTCTAAATTCCTGAAAACATGAATGGTAACAAAATATTATTGCTGCTCTAATCCACTAGGTTTTGTGGTAAATTGTTTGTATCAATGAGGTCATATGAATCATTTCAGTTTTGTGGCTGCATGAATGATGTTTCAGTAAGAAATCTTGCATGTAACTTTTGTTATACATATTTCTGTTGGGTATAAAACTTGAGATGGTACAGATAGGTCACAGGTTACATACATATTTAGCTTAACTAGATATTACCAAAGAATATTCCAAAGTGATTGCATCAATTTACACCCCACCAGAAGTGCATGAGGGTTTCAGTTTCTCCATATTTTCACAAGCACTTTGAATTGTCAGCTTTTTAAAAGTTTAGCTATTCTAGTGGGTATGCAATTGCGCTTTCATTAAAATGATGAAATCAAATACATGTGTGCAGCTTAACAAATATTTATAAAATAAATACCTTTGTAATAAACACCCAGGAGAAAACAGTGAAAGCAATTCAGAATTTTACACTATCAGGCACTGGATGATAAAAATACTGATAAAAATTTATGGATCATGAAATATTATAATTTAATTCTCTGGTTTTTAAAGTTTATATAAAAATAATCATAGCTTTATATAAAAAGAATAATATATCAGTCTTATACCTTAAGGTAGTTTTATTTCTTTGTGTTCATTTTATAGTTAAAACTTAGAAGGCAATCTTATTTCCCCTACTTTGAAATTCTCCTTGGGTGCCTCATCTTTGTTTCCCACATACCGCATCTGGAAATGTTTATCTCCTACTGATTTATCTCTAGCTTCCAGATTTGTAAATGCTGGCATAAGTAGCCCTTTCCACTGGTGTCATTATGATCTTCAGGTCTCAAGTATTAGGACAGGTCATTGACAAAGTTAAGGCTACATCCCAGGTGTTTGGGGAATAGTCCTTCATTATAATCTGATAGGAGGAAGTTTTTTCTACCTGCTGATCACTGGCTAATGTAATACTAAACACAGGCATGCCATAGCTAAAGATTAAAGTGCACTAAAGACAAACATATAGCGGTGATATTCCTTTTACAATTGATCTGTTCACTCCACCTCCTTTGTTCAGGGATAGCAAAAATTCTTTCTATTGGCCAAACTCTTCAGTCTTTCTCCCATTATTCCCACTAATCACACATAAAGGCTCTTCTGGAGTGCTTATGATTATAGAACACCCCATAGATTTAACTCGGTCATATAAGATAAACTGTAAAAGGCCAACAGAATGCATGCGCTTAGCAGGCCAAAGGAGGAAGAGAGAGAGAGAGAAGAGAACCAACTGTTACTACAGCACCCACAATAGCCACCAAAAGTCTCTCAGATAAGTGGGGCAGGCAGACCTTCTATGTTTCTCTCAAAGACTTGGCAGGAACAGCACATGAACCCTTCCCACTTTTATAAGATTACTTCTGTCCAGATGAGGGTCTTGGCCTTTACATATTCCAAAGCATCACAGAATTTCACAGAAGGCTGAATTGGGCCCCATGGTGAGGAACGGCTTGGGTTCTTTATTAGTTTCTTATCCCTTAATCACATCTGAAAAGTCCGTTTTGCCAAATATCAAACCAAATCCACAGGTTCCAGGGATTAGGATGAGGATATTGTGTGTGCATGTGGGGAGTCATTATTCAATATTTTAATCTACCAGGGTTTCCTTGCCCAAGATCTACGGAACATCACACACTTCTTCCCTGACTTGCGAAAGACACCCTCATTGTCTTAGCCAGATTGAAACCATACCACTCACCTGCCAAGAATTCCCATAGCAAGCTCTTGATCTCTGGGGACAGACAGGACCTTGGAGAGAAGGGGAGGCTGACCCCTACATGATAAATAAACTGGCCAATCTGGGTTGCATCTGAAGGTTGTAGGTAATTCCCATCCAGATACCACTGGATTCTGCCCCCCTCAAAGTCAGAGTACGGAGGTGAAAATTCAAAGAATGCTCTATCTTTATGGGTGGGAGTTCTGCCATCTCCTCTCTAGGGTGGCCCCTTTCACTTGCCTAACTCTTACTCATATTTCAACCCTAAGTTTAGACATCATTTGGTCTAGGAAACCTTCCCTGGCTTCTTGCCTGAGACCTGGATAGGTGCCCCACCTTTTGCTCTCACCACACACATTTCTTTTTAAATGTATTTTTTAATTATAAAATTTAATTTCAGTGGTTTTATTTTCAGTGAATTTATATGATTACATATTTATGATCTACTTATTTTGGGGAGGTAGTGAACTTGGCTGAAAATAAGCCACAAATGCAAAACGCCCTGTTATGGAGTGACTCAAATACCAATTTAAATTTTTAGCCTTATGGGAATACTTGTAGTCTACACAGTATTTTGAAGTTCAGAGACCAACCAACTTTGGCAGAAATTATACAAAGAATGTGGCCTCTTTCTCTCTGGCTCTTTCATTGCTCTCTGGCTCCTCACATTTCAGCCACTATGGTTGCCCCAAATAGTGTACTCAAGTTCTTCAAACCATCAAGACTATAGGTTTTCTATCTGAGCTTTTGGCCATCATGCAAGGTGCACACAGGGACATGCCCTCAAGCTAAAATCCATAAACATACAGTATATTCACCTTTTCCTTTCTTACAAATATGATGCTCATTGAAACTCTTCCAGGTTTTGTTCACTTTACAGTGCTTTCAAGTAAGTGTGTGTGTGTGTGTGTGTGTGTATTTGTTACCTGTGGGAGGGTTGATCTGATATTGGCTATATCAGAAACAGAACTTTTTATATATATATATATATATATATATATATATATATATATATATATGTAACACAAATTTTCTTATTTAACAACTATGCCAAAAATAATCTTAAGTACAGATGATATTAAATTATTCCAAAATATCCTTAAAAATCTAGTTGTGATGATAATTCTGCTACCTGCTATGTTGGTTGACAGATCAAAATTGAGTCATGGTACTAGCTCTCCAAAAATACGCATCTGTGTAAAAGAATTTATAGGGTGTCTCTTGGAGATTGAAGCATATCCCCACAAAAGGCATGTTCAGCTTCCATGCCTTGTGGGTGTGAAGCCATTTGGGAAAAGGACTTTTAAAGACGTTATTAAAGTGTACCCAAAACGAATGAAAGCAGGCCTTAATCTAATATGACTGAAGTCCTTCTAAGCAAAGGAAATTGGACACAGAAAGAGAAGTTACAGGAAAAGCAAGAAGCTGGAAGTAAAAGGAGCCTTGAAATGAAAGGAGAAGATGCTGCCATGTACATCTCGATGTTACCAAAAAGCCAAAAAACCTCAAGGATTCCCAGCCAGCCAAAGATACTGTGCTGGTTTGAATCTGTTGTGGATCCCAGAAAAGCCATGCCCTTTGATCCTCATTCAATATTGCTGGGTGGGAGTATTTTGATTGTTTCCATGAAGATGTGACCCACCCAATTGTGGGTGGTAACTTTTGATTAGATGATTTCCATGGAGGTGTGTCTCCACCCACTGAAGGTGGAGTTGCTTACTGGAATCCTTTAAAAGAGGAAACATTTTGAAGAGAGTCCCTTTTTTGGTAGAGCCATGAGAAAGCCAGTAGATGCCACCATGTTCGCCATGTGCCCTTCCAACTGAGAGAGAAACGTTGAACATCGTCGGCCTTCTTGAGCCAAGGTATCTTTCCCCAGATGCCTTAAATTGGACATTTCTATAGACTTGTTTTAATTGGGACATTTTCTCAGCCTTAGAACTATAAACTAGCAACTTATTGAATTCCCCTTTTTAAAAACCATTCTGTTTCTGTTATATTGCATTCTGGCAGCTAGCAAACTAGAACAGATACCAACCCCAGGAAAAAGCAGGACTTCCAGCTTCCGAAACCAGAGCCAATAAATTCCTGTTGTTAAGCCAACTCATTGTATGTTATTTGTTTTATCAGCCAAGAAACTAAAATAGTTTTTTGGTACTGGAAGCAGGGTGCTGCTACTACAAATACCTAAATATGAGGAAATAACTTTGGAATTGGGCATGGGTAGAAGCTAGAAAAATTGTTAGGTGCTTTATAGAAAAAGCCTAGGTTGCTTTGAAGAGGCTATTGGCAAAAATATGGATGTTAAATGCACTTCCAATGAGGTCTTATAAGGAAATGATGTTATTGAAAATTGGAAGAAGGGAAATTCTTCTTATAAAGTGCTACAGAAATTGGCAAAATTGTGCTTAATGTTGGACTGAAAGTGCAGCTTGTAAACAATGAACTTGGATATTTAGCTAAGGACATTAGGGTTTCACCTTCTACCCTGCTTCTCCTTGCAGCTTATAGTAAAATACAAGAAATGGATAAACTGAGAATTAAACTCTTCAGCACAAAGAAACCTAATATTGATGGCCTGAAAAATTCTGAGGCTTTACAGATATTTTGCCCTGAGGCTAGTGCCAGAAGCAGCTCTAACAGGGCCCTCTCTGAGCTTTGAGGAAGTGAGTCCTTAAGAAAACAGAGTTCCATGGGAGTATTTGACTGACTAACCCTTTGCTAAAGAAGGTTTGGTGGAACATGCATCCAGTTAGCCATTTCAGTGGAAGTTGGTATTGAAAATGCAGTTATCCAGGAAGGATCTGTGGAAAATTCTATTTTCTGATGATTTGGATCCCCCTTGAACTGCACCCAAAGCCAGCAAGTTTTTTACTAAATTTGTATGAATAGAAGCAATGACTGAAAGGGACAGTGTTTTAGTCATCTTGGCTGGCAAAGTGCAATATTCCAGAAACGGTCTGGCTTTTAACAATGGAGATTTATTAGCTTAGAAGTTTAAATTCTGTGAAAATGTCCAAATCAAGGCATCATCAGTGTGATACTTAGACTGCTCTGTCAGATGGCAATCTACCTGGTGGCACCTGCTGCTCTCTGCCTTCTCCAGGCTTTGTTGCTTTCAGCTTCTTGCTTCCATGGCTTTCTCTCCAAGCTTTTGTGGCTTTCTCTCTCAAATTCTGCATCTTTTTATCTGTCTTCTGAGTCTTTCTTTTTGTTTTCTTTCTCTGTGCATTTCATCCTCTTATAAAGGACTCCAGTAAGAGGATTAAGATCTACCTGGGGCAAGCCTCAACTGAAATAACTTAATCAAAGAACCCACCTACAATAGGTTTATACCCACAGGAATGGATTAGCTTTAAGAACATGATCTTTGATCCATAAAGCCTCTAAACCATCACAGAAAGAGAGAGGAAAATTGGAGGAAGAATGACTTCAAGAGTAGAACCATGGAAGCATCAGTCTGGATTGAAAAGATCTTCTTGGGCCAACAGGGCAGACCCACTCATGAGTGTGGGAAAGGCCAGTCTAATCCTGTGTTTGGAGGCCACAGACCATCTGCCCAAATGCTTGGATGGGGTAGGGCCTTGGACCTGGTTGTTCAGGGAGCGTGCCATCGCTCCAATGCTCAGAAATGGTGAGGCTTGGGCTCCAGCACTCATAGGGAGCCTGGCTGCCATCCTAATGCTAGCACAGGATGAGGCCTACATACCAGTGTTCCAGGAGAGTATCATAGGCCAGTTTGAAAGGATTACCCTAGAAAAGCCATGTTTTAATCCTAATCAATCTTGTGGGAGCAACAGTTTCTTCTAATTCCTATTCAGAACTATAGGTTGGAAACTTGATTAGGTCATCTCCATGGACATGTGACTCAATCATTTGTGGGGGACATGGAGACATGTCTTCACCCATTCTGAGTCTTAATTAGTTTACTGGGATCCTATAAAAGAGGAGACATGTTTTAGAGAGAATGAGTTCTGAGAACGATGAGAAAGCCACAGCAGAGCTGAGCAGAGCCACGAGGCTGAGAGAACCACAGAGTCCACCAGCCAGTGACCTTTGGAGATGAAAAAGGAGACACCCCTGGGGTGGCTGTATGAAGCAGCAAGCCAGGAGAGAAAGCTAGCAGACTGTTGCCATGTTCACCACGTGCCTTCCCAGTTGAGAGAAAAATGCTGAATATCATTGGCTTTCTGGAACCAAGGTATCTTTCACTGGATGCCTTAGCTTGGACATTTTTATAGACTTGCTTTAATTGGGGCATTTTCTTGGCCTTAGAACTATAAACCAGCAACTTATTAAATTCCCCATTTTGAAAACCATTCCATTCCTGGTATATTGCATTCCGGCAGCTAGCAAATGAACATATGTCACTGGACAAACAGTTGGAAGGGGTAGAGCTGCTGCTATGTCAAGACAGGAGGAGAAACAATCAAGTCATAGATGATTCTTGGACTTTGAAATCTAATGAAATTTGCCTTACTGACTTTCAGACTTGTTTGGGACCCATGACCCCTGTTTTCCTTCCAATTTCTCCTGTCTGGAATGGAAATGTTTATCCTATTCCTGTTCCACCAGGACAGACCACACCCATAACTGATTTTTCTGAGACTTTGTACTTAGTATTGCTACTGAAATGTCTTAAAGCTTTGGGGATGTTGTAATGGAATGATGTATTTTGCATGTGGGAAAAACATACCTTTGGGGACCCAGAGGATGGACTTATGGGATTGAATCTTGCCCACAGCAAAAGGTTCTGTGGATGTGAAACCATTTGGAAACAGGACCTTTGAAGATGTTATTATTTAATGTGTGCCAAAGTGAATAAGGGTAGGCCTAAATCCAGCATAGCTGAAGCAAAGGAAAATGGACACAGAAAGAGAAGCAATGGGAGAAGCAAGAAGCTAAAAGTCAATGGAACTCAGAAGAGAAAACAAAAGATGCCTCCATGTTAATTGCCATGTGATGGAAAAACCAAGGAACCCCGAAGTTTGCCAGCCAGTCAGAAGATAACACTTTAGGAGGAAGCAAGCCTTCTTGCCTCTGAAACCATGTGCCAATAAATTCCTGTTGTTAAGTCAACCTAATGTTTATGGAACATTTTTAGCAGTTGAGAAACTAAAGCATCAGCAGATACAAAAGTAGACATGTGACTTCTGGGAAGATAATGGACTAAGACAGGCCAAGTTCACCCCTGCTCCAAGGAAGAGCTAGAGATGTGACAGAAAAATGACTGGGACAGCAATTTCAGGGTATAAGTGACCCGAGAGGGTCTTTTAAATTATATAAGGAGGTGCTGGATGAAAAAGTAGAGAAATTACGATGCAGAGAACCGGAGACCATCCAGTTCGTGCAAACAGTCTAACATGCTCCTTTCCAAACTGAGGCCTGGAGCCCTCAGGAATGCACAGAGACAGAGGCGGGGACTGGGAAGTAATCCACTCTGCACTCCTTGAAAGTGCCACACCCATGTGTACTACCTTCCCTGTGACCCGCCACACCACACACCTAAACCCCACACCCCCAAATGAACCCCCTCAAATGAACAATTGGTAAAAGCGATGGAAAAATTTGAATTAGATCTCAGGGAAATGATGGACAAAATGAAGCACGCAAATATAAACATCATCAGCGTCCCAGAAGGAGAACAGTAAAAGGCTAGGAAGAGTAGTTGAGGAGATAATGGGGGGAAAGTGGCAACCCTTACAAAAGACATAAATATCCAAATCAAAGAATCCCAAAGAAACCCAAACAGAATAAACAAAAATGCCTATCTCAAGACACATACTAATCAGTCTGTTAAATGTTGAACAGAAGCAGAAAATCCTGAAAGTAGCAAGAGAAAAGTGATCTACTGCATACAAGGGGAATCACATAAGACTGAGTTCTGGCTACTCAAAAGACACCATGGAGGTGAGAAAGCAGTGGTATGATATATTTAAGATTCTGAAAGAGAAGGACTTCCAGCCAAGAATTCTGTACCCAGCCAAATTTTTCCTCAAAACTGAGGGAGAGATTAAAGCTTTCACAGACAAACAAAGGTTGAGAGAATTTGTCAAGAGACCAGCGCTACAAGAAATACTAAAGGGAGCTCTGCTGAAAATAAAAACAAAAACAGAGTGCAGAGAGAGGTCTGAAAAAGGGCACAGAACTGAAGTGTACCAGAAAGGGTAACTTCTAGTTTGCTAGCTGCTGGAATGCAACACACCAGAGACAGATTGGCTTTTAATAAAAGGGGATTTATCTTGTTAATTCTTTAGAGGAAAGGCAGCTAACTTTCAACTGAGGTTCTTACGTGGGAAGGCCTGGCCTTCTCTCCAGGCCTCTAGGTTCCAACAACTTTCCCCAGGGTGATCTCTTTCCGCATCTCTAAAGGCCAGGGCTGAGCTGCGAGTGCTGAGATGAGGTATGCTGAGCTGCTTGGGCTGTGCTACCTTGAGCTCTTTCATTTAAGCATCAGCCAATTAAATCAAACATCATTCATTGCAGCAGACATGCCTCCTAGCCTGCTGCATATGTAATCAGCAACAGATGACCTTTACAACCATTGACTCATGTCCACAGCAATAGATCTAGGCACCTTCACCTGACCAAGTTGACAACTGAATCTAACTACCACAGTAACTTAAACAGTAAAGAAAGAAGGAAAAGGATGTATAGCTGATAAATAAATCCAGATGATAGGAGCTGCCTTTGGCCGTCCCCGGGGACTGCTGGCAGGGTGTGCTGCTCAGGCAGTGGCGGGGAGGACTTCTCTAGCCCCATCAATCTGCTGCCCAGTGGCCACGGCCACGTGCTCCCAAACTTTCCTCCTCTGCCCCCTTCGCGCTCCTGGGCCGGCTGCTGGCCTCCTCCTCCTCCGCAACCGCCCGAAGACGCCGTTCCCTCCCCTGGGGCCGCCGGTCGCGGATCCCACCTGGCTGAGGCTAGGAGCTTCACCTCACTCAGCGGCGACTGAAGCGGGGGCCCAGGGCCGGTCCCGGCTGCATCAGCCATGGGCCCCGCAGGCCCGGCCGCCCCCTCCTGGCACGGGCGGGGAGCGCGTGGCCGCCTCCCCCTTCTTTCTCCTCCCTCCCCCTTCCTTCTCCTCCCTGCCGCGCAGTCTCAGACTTCTCAGTCGCCGCCGCCGCCGCCGCCGCCGCCCGCTCCCGCCTGCGCCTGGCGAATCCTGAATGCTGCAGACTCCGGCCGGGGTTTACCTGCCCCTGTGCTCGGTACAGAGGGGCATGGCCTTGCCGCCTCCCCTCACGGTCACGGAGGGGTCGACAGCAACGGCAGGAAGCAGGACATCGGTGACATCCTCCACCAGATCATGATCATTACCGACCAGAGCCTGGACGAGGTGCAGAGAAACGTGCTCAGAACTGTCACAGAATGAAACCCGCGCTCTTCAGCGTTCTATGTGCGATCAAAGAGAAAACAGGTCTCAGTATCAGAGGAGCCAGGAGGAGAACCCTCCTGCTCCCTAGTGTGGACAATATGGTTTTGGCAGAAGGGATTTCAGATCCTAAGAAAGGTGGGGGGTCGGCGGCAGCAGCTGCAGCCTCTGGAGGTTCTTCAGATAACTCTATTTGAACCCTCAGATTATGAAGCCAAATTGACCCAGATCACACCGAACTGGAGAAATATGAACAGGCATGTAATGAATTCACTACACATGTAATGAATCTTCTCCGAGAGCAGAGTACAACACGTCCCGTTTCCCCCAAAAGAGCTCGGGAAGAATGGTGGGCATCATCCATCGAAAATTTAGTTCCATTCAGCTCAGAGAAAGCACTTGTGAAGCAGTTACGATTTTAAGATCAAGATTTCTTGATGTCAGACGGAAAAGGCGTTACTTCATCAAACAGGCCACAGAAATCTGGAATGAATATCTTTATTCACACCTGGACAACCCTTACCCCAATATATATATATATTTTTTGCCAAGGAGGAGCTGGCCAAGAAATGCAGCATCACGGTGTCACAGGTATCCAACTGATTTGGCAACAAAGAATCAGGTACAAGAAGAATATCGGCAAGTTCCAGGAAGAAACCAACCTCTGCTGCAGAGACAGCTGTGACAGCTGCCCTCACAGTAGCTGCCGCAGTGCAGAACAACCAGACCAATTCCCCTACCACGCCAAATCCTGGTTCTTCTGATTCTTTTAACCTCCCAAATTCTGGGGACATGTTCATGGACATGCAGAGCCTGAATGGGGATTCTTACCAAGGGCCCCAGGTCGGAGTCAACGTGCAATCACAGGTGGATACCCTCTGTCATGTTGTCAATCAGGTGGGAAGCCACAGTGATGGCCTTAGAGGAAATTCACTGTACAGTCCACTTAATTTAAATGCTAATGGAGGCTGGCAGCATGCATCAACTCCATCTGTGACTACTACAGAAAGCCCCGGAAGGTGCACTCTGATACCTCTAAGTAGTCTCTAGCCACACTCTTCCCTGAGCTGACATGCCTTGAGTGCATTCAGAGCAACAGGAGGAAAAGGAAAGCATTTTTATAGCTCACCATCTACAGCTTTACTGTAAACCTTGT
The DNA here is from genome assembly GCF_023851605.1 of Tamandua tetradactyla. NCBI lineage: Eukaryota > Metazoa > Chordata > Mammalia > Pilosa > Myrmecophagidae > Tamandua > Tamandua tetradactyla. The sequence goes on from NC_135353.1 coordinate 118,730,309, forward strand.
CTTATTAGAGAACTTGGTAAATCTTTTTTTTAAGGAATCATTATCATTTGTGTTTGTACTTAACACACAATGTTTTTTTTAAAAAAAGCACTTTATCCAATTCGGCCAATATTCAACATTGTTGACAGTCCTGTAGTTATTTTATCATAATTTATTATCAATATTTACATGAATGGTTACACGAATGCCAATTACTTGGCCTTAAGGGTAAAATGTACAATATATACTAACATTAAACCTCAATCATTAAAGCAGATGCAAAGATTCACCTTGCCTCAATTTAACTTCTCCCATATTTTCCATGGCAGACTTTGTCTTTCTTTCACATCACTAATGGCGTTGGAATGAAAGAGCTGCTTGGCAATCTCTGTTAATGATGGTTGTGTTTAAGAATTTTCCTTCTCACATTTAAAATGCGACCTTTTATATTATAATTAGATCAGAGACTGGTAGCATCTTTTCTCTTTCTGAAAGCACCACCGCCCAGAGTCTGCTCGATAATCAAATTGTGGATCCAGATTGTTCTGAGAGATGATGATACGAGCTGCTGTTGGGGTGAAACCGAGATCTATATGGGGTTTTATGGTGTGTGCTGGGTGCTGCACAGATTTGTCAAGGTTTGCTACATCCTCTGGGCATCTACAAAAGGCGCCGCTGTACGGAGTGTTGTATATAGTATGGCAAGAGAATATTTATACATCTCAACAGTCAAAACACAGCTTTATCACCTCATGCAAACTCATACAAACCAATAGAATTTCAACATGTCTAGTTTAGAGTGCTCACTTACCTCCGAATAATACTCATGCTGTAGTTTGTCTCTTTCTTATCTTTTTTTGCATCTCGCAATTAACTCGTTTCCCTTCACAAAATGTGATGTATATTGCAATTCTTTAAAAGAAAAATCAGGGGTGCATTTGCAACTTAAAAAAACTGAGAGTGGAAACATTGGATCTTAATTTAACACAGGATTGGTAAAATTGTTGTAAATACTGAGAAACATTTTGAATATTTTTCATCTTATTACCAATCCAGGCAGAAAAAGTGGCAACTGATTGTTATGCATTCAGATTTCCATATTTAGTACTGTATATTTCACCCTGTGTAATGGGGATCCCTGTCCTTTCTCTTTTTTGTATTGTGTGATTCTGAAATTGATTGAGTTATGACAATAATTTGTGTTGGTAATTCCAATGTATTAAAAATGTTTCATGTTCCTTTATAACTGGATTACACCCTGGATTGGAAGTCTTCCTTATGGTAGTTATATGTAGTTTCAAACATGAATAAAGTTTTTGCTTTCATGATTAAAAAACTCCAGGGTGGGCCACGTTGGCTCAGCAGGCGGAGTTCTCACCTGCCATGCCGGAGACCTGGGTTTGATTCCTGGTGCTTGCCCAAGCGAAAAAAAAAATATATATCCAAAGGGTAAGATGGTAGATTCAAGAAATGCCTTTACAGTAATAACTTTGAATGTTAACAGACTAAACTCACCAATTAAAAGATATCGATTGGCAGAATGGATTAAGAAATATGATCCATCTATATGCTGCTTAGAAGAGACTCATCTTAGACCCAAGGAAAAAGATGGCCCATGCAAGCTGTAACCAAAAGAAAGCAGGAGTAGCTATACTAATATCAGAGGAAATAAACTTTAAATATAAAGACATCACAGGGAACAAAGAATGACACTACATATTAATAAAAGGGACAATTTACCAAGAAGAAATAAAAATCATAAATGTTTATGCTCCCAATCAAGGAGCTACAAAGTGCATGAGGCAAGCTGGCAAAACTGAAGGGAGTGACAGATGTTTCAACAATAATAGTGGGAGACTTCAATATACCACTCTCCTCTGTAAATAGAATAACAAGACAGAGGATCAAGAAGGAAATAGAGAATTGAAACAATTTGATAAATGAATTAGAACTGACATATATTGATCATTACACCCCAAAACACCAGGATATACATTCTTTTTCTAGCGCTTATGGAACACTCACCAAGATAGATCATGTGCTGGGACACAAAACAGGTCTTAATAAATTTAAAAAGATTGAAATTATTCAAAGGGCTCTCTCTGAGCACAATGGAGTAAAGCTGAAAATCAAGAACCACCAAAGAACCAGAACTTTCACAAATGTATGGAGATTAAATAATGCACTCTTTTTAAATTTTTTTATGTTTTTATTATGAACAAAAAACAAACATACAAACATTCTTGACATACAAACGTTCTTAACATGATTATAATCAATGGCTCACAATATCATTACATAGTTATGTATTCATCGCCATGACAATTTTTTTGAACATTTGTACCTCTCCAGCAAAAGAAAGAAAAGAGAGAAAAAAAAAAACTCATACATGCTGTGCTGGTTTATGTACCCTAGAAAAGCTATGTTTTAATCCTAATCCCATTTTGTAAAGGCAGCCATTTCTTCAAATCTCTATTCAGCATTGCATGTTTGAAACTGTAATTAGATCATCTCCCCCGAGGTGTGATTTAATCAAGAGTGGTTGTTAAACTGGATTAAGTGGAGGTGTGTCTCCACCCATTTGGGTGGGTCTTGGTTAGTTTACTGGAATCCTATAAAGGAGGAAACATTTTGGAGAAAGCAAGAGATTCGGAGAGAGCAGAATAACATAGCCATGAGAAGCAGAGTCCATCAGGCAGTGGCCTTTAGAAATGAAGAAGGAAAACGCCTCCTGGGGAGCTTCATGAAATAGGAAGCCAGGAGAGAAAGCTATCAGATGACGCCGTGTTCGCCACATGCCTTTCCAGATGAGAGAGAAACCCTGACCCTGTTTGCCATGTGCCTTCTCACTTGAGAGAGAAACCCTGAACTTCATCGGCCTTCTTGAACCAAGGTATCTTTCCCTGGATGCCTTTGATTGGACATTTCTATAGACTTGTTTTAATTGGGACATTTTCTTTTTTTTTATTAATTAAAAAAAAATTAACAAAACATTTAGAAATCATTCCATTCTACATATACAATCAGTAATTCTTAATATCATCACATAGTTGCATATTCATCATTTCTTAGTACATTTGCATCGATTCAGAAAAAGAAATAAAAATACAACAGAAAAAGAAATAAAATGATAATAGAGAGAAAAAAAAAAAACTATACGTACCATACCCCTTACCCCTCGCCTTCACCTACCACTATTTCAAACTGAATTTATTTTAACATCTGTTCCCCCTGTTATTTATTTTTATTCCATATGTTCTACTCTTCTGTTGATATAGTAGCTAAAAGGAGCATCAGACATAAGGTTTTCACATTCACAGAGTCTCATTGTGAAAGCTATATCATTGTTCAATCATCATCAAGAAACATGGCTACTGGAACACAGCTCTACATTTTCAGGGAATTCCCTCCAGCCTCTCCACTACATCTTGAACAACAAGGTGATATCTACTTAATGCGTAAGAATAACCTCCAGGATAACCTCTCAACTCTGTTTGGAATCTCTCAGCCACTGACACTTTGCCTCATTTTACTCTTCCCCCTTTTGGTCGAGAAGGTTCTCTCAGTTTCTTGATGTTAATTCTCAGCTCATTCTAGGGTTTTTCTCCGTCCTTGGATGCTGAGTCTCAGCTCATTCCAGGATCTTTGTCCCACTTTGCCAGGAAGGTCCACACCCCTGGGAGTCATGTCCCACGCAGAGAGGGGGAGGGTGGTGAGACTGCTCGTCATATTGGCTGGAGAGAGAGGCCACATCTGAGGAAAAAAAGAGGCTCTCTTGGGGGTGACTCTTAAGCCTAAATTTTAAGTAGACTTGACCTATCTTTTGTGGGTTTAAGTTTCATGTGAACAAACCCCAAGACTGGGGGCTCAGCCTATAGCTTTGGTTGTCCACACTGCTTGTGAGAATATCAAGAATTCAACTTGGGGAAGTTGAATTTCTCCCTACTCTCACCATTCCCCGAAGGGGACTTGCAAATACTTTTCCAATCACTGATCAAATCATTCTGGGATTCATCAGGGGAACACTCTGGAAAAACCAACAAAAACTCATATGCTACCTGAGATTCCAAGTACTTATGACATTCAATCAAACTATCTACATTAGTTATATTAAGAAATGCTCTAGTCAAAATCTAAATTTTGTAACAAACATTTTTTGCTTTAGTCTCACACATAATGTGACATTTTAAAGTATTAGATATCATCTATTTTCAGCACCCTGCAATAATGACAATCCTTTGTTCTTCCTCATGCAAAAACATTTTTAAAATTTGTACGTTGTACATTTCACTATTATTATACACTCTAGGCATTCCTAGATTATACCATCTCAATCTTTAACATCTATCTTTCTTTCTGATTTCATTTATGTCCCCAGCCCTTCTCCCTCTATCATTCTCACATGCAGCTTCATTTCATGTTTTAACATAATTACATTACAATTAGGTAGTATTGTGCTGTCCATTTCTGAGTTTTTGTATCCAGTCCTGTTGCAGAGTCCGTATCCCTTCAGCTCCAATTACCCACTATCTTACCCTATTGCTATCTCCTGATGGTCTCTGTTACCAATGACATATTCCAAGTTTATTCACTAATGTCGGTTCATATCAGTGAGACCATACAGTATTTGTCCTTTAGTTTTTGGCTAGTCTCACTCAGCATAATGTTCTCTAGGTCCATCCATGTTATTACATACTTCATAAGTTTATTCTGTCTTAGAGCTGCATAATATTCCATCGTATGTATATACCACAGTTTGTTTAGCCACTCGGCTGTTGATGGACATTTTGGCTGTTTCCATCTCTTTGCAATTGTAAATAATGCTGCTATAAACATTGGTGTGCAAATGTCCGTTTGTGTCTTTGCCCTTAAGTCCTCTGAGTAGATACCTAGCAATGGTATTGCTGGGTCATATGGCAATTCTATATTCAGCTTTTTGAGGAACCACCAAACTGCCTTCCACAGTGGTTGCACCATTTGACATTCCCACCAACAGTGGATAAGTGTGCCAATTTCTCCACATCCTCTCCAGCACTTGTCATTTTCTGTTTTGTTGATAATGGCCATTCTGGTGGGTGTGAGATGATATCTCATTGTGGTTTTGATTTGCATTTCTCTAAGGGCCAGGGACATTGAGCATCTCCTCATGTGCCTTTTGGCCATTTGTATTTCCTCTTCTGAGAAGTGTCTGTTCAAGTCTTTTTCCCATTTTGTAATTGGATTGGCTGTCTTTTTGTTGTTAAATTGAACAATCTCTTTATAAATTCTGGATACTAGACCTTTATCTGATATGTCGTTTCCAAATATTGTCTCCCACTGTGTAGGCTATCTTTTTCCTTTCTTGATGAAGTTCTTTGATGCACAAAAGTGTTTAATTTTGAGGAGCTCCCATTTATTTATTTACTTCTTCAGTGCTCTTGCTTTAGGTGTAAGGTCCATAAAACCGCCTCCAATTATAAGATTCATAAGATATCTCCCTACATTTTCCTCTAACTGTTTTATGGTCTTAGACCTAATGTTTAGATCTTTGATCCATTTTGAGTTAACTTTTGTATAGGGTGTGAGATACGGGTCCTCTTTCATTCTTTTGCATATGGATATCCAGTTCTCTAGGCACCATTTATTGAAGAGACTGTTCTGTCCCAGGTGAGTTGGCTTGACTGCCTTATCAAAGATCAAATGTCCATAGATGAGAGGGTCTACATCTGAGCACTCTATTCGGTTCCATTGGTCAATTTATCTATCTTTATGCCAGTACCATGCTGTTTTGACCACTGTGGCTTCATAATATGCCTTAAAGTCAGGCAGCGTGAGACTTCCAGCTTCGTTTATTTTCCTCAAGATACTTTTAGCAATTCGGGGCACCCTGCCCTTCCAGATAAATTTGCTTATTGGTTTTTCTATTTCTGAAAAATAAATTGTTGGGATTTTGATTGGTATTGCATTGCATCTGTAAATCAATTTAGGTAGAATTGACATCTTAACTATATTTAGTCTTCCAATCTATGAACACGGTATGCCCTTCCATCTATTTAGGTCTTCTGTGATTTCTTTTAACAGTTTTTTGTAGTTTTCTTTGTATAGGTCTTTTGTCTCTTTAGTTAAATTTATTCTTAAGTATTTTATTCTTTTAGTTGCAATTGTAAATGGAATTCGTTTCTTGATTTCCCCCTCAGCTTGTTCATTGCTAGTGTATAGAAACACTACAGATTTTTGAATGTTGATCTTGTAACTTGCCACTTTGCTGTATTCGTTTATTAGCTCCAGTAGTTTTGCTGTGGATTTTTCCGGGTTTTCAACGTATAGTATCATATCATCTGCAAACAGTGATAGTTTTACTTCTTCCTTTCCAATTTTGATGCCTTGTATTTCTTTTTCTTGTCTAATTGCTCTGGCTAGAACTTCCAACACGATGTTGAATAACAGTGGTGATAGTGGACATCCTTGTCTTGTTCCTGATCTTAGGGGGAAAGTTTTCAATTTTTCCCCATTGAGGATGATATTAGCTGTGGGTTTTTCATATATTCCCTCTATCATTTTAAGGAAGTTGCCTTGTATTCCTATCCTTTGAAGTGTTTTCAACAGGAAAGGATGTTGAATCTTGTCAAATGCCTTCTCTGCATCAATTGAGATGATCATGTGATTTTTCTGCTTTGATTTGTTGATATGGTGTATTACATTAATTGATTTTCTTATGTTGAACCATCCTTGCATACCTGGGATGAATCCTACTTGGTCATGATGTATAATTCTTTTAATGTGTTGCTGGATTCGATTTGCTAGAATTTTGTTGAGGATTTTTGCATCTATATTCATTAGAGAGATTGGTCTGTAGTTTTCTTTTTTTGTAATATCTTTGCCTGGTTTTGGTATGAGGGTGGTGTTGGCTTCATAGAATGAATTAGGTAGCTTTCCCTCTACTTCGATTTTTTTGAAGAGTTTGAGCAGGTTGGTACTAATTCTTTCTGGAATGTTTGGTAGAATTCACATGTGAAGCCATCTGGTCCTGGACTTTTCTTTTTGGGAAGCTTCTGAATGACTGATTCAATTTCTTTACTTGTGATTGGTTTGTTGAGGTCATCTATTTCTTCTTGAGTCAAAGTTGGTTGTTCATGCCTTTCTAGGAACTTGTCCATTTCATCTACATTGTTGTATTTATTAGCATAAGGTTGTTCATAGTATCCTGTTATTACCTCCTTTATTTCTGTGAGGTCAGTGATTATGTCTCTTCCTCCATTTCTGATCTTATTTATTTGCGTCTTCTCTCTTCTTTTTGTCAATCTTGCTAAGGGCCCATCAATCTTGTTGATTTTCTCATAGAACCAACTTCTGGTCTTATTGATTTTCTCTACTGTTTTCATGTTCTCAATTTCATTTATTTCTGCTCTATTCTTTGTTACTTCTTTCCTTTTGCTTGCTTTAGGGTTAGTTTGCTGTTCTTTCTCCAGTTCTTCCAAGTGGACAGTTAATTCCTGAATTTTTGCCCTTTCTTCTTTTTTGATATAGACATTTAGGGCAATAAATTTCCCTCTTAGCACTGCCTTTGCTGCGCCCCATAGGTTTTGATATGTTGTGTTTTCATTTTCATTCGCCTCGAGATATTTACTAATTTCTCTTGTAATTTCTTCCTTGACCCACTGGTTGTTTAAGAGTGTGTTGTTGAGCCTCCACGTATTTGTGAATTTTCTGGCACTCTGCCTATTATTGATTTCCAACTTCATTCCTTTATGATCTGAGAAAGTGTTGTGTATGATTTCAATCTTTTTAAATTTGTTGAGACTTGCTTTGTGACCCAGCGTATGGTCTATCATTGAGAATGATCCATGAGCACTTGAGAAAAAGGTGTATCCTGCTGTTGTGGGGTGTAATGTCCTATAAATGTCTGTTAAGTCTAGCTCATTTATTGTAATATTCAAATTGTCTGTTTCTTTATTGATCCTCTGTCTAGATGTTCTGTCCATTGATGAGAGTGGGGAATTAAAGTCTCCAACTATTATGGTAGATGTTTCTATTTCCCTTTTCAGTATTTGCAGTGTATTCCTCACATATTTTGGGGCATTCTGGTTCAGTGCATAAATATTTATGATTGTTATGTCTTCTTGTTGAATTGTTCCTTTTATTAGTAGATAGTGTCCTTCTTTGTCTCTTTTAACTGTTTTACATTTGAAGTCTAATTTGTTGGATATTAGTATAGCTACTCCTGCTCTTTTCTGGTTGTTATTTGCATGAAATATCTTTTCCCAACCTTTCACTTTCAACCTATGTTTATCTTTGGGTCTAAGATGTGTTTCCTGTAGACAGCATATAGAAGGATCCTGTTTTTTAATCCATTCTGCCAGTCTATGTCTTTTGATTGGGGAATTCAGTCCATTAACATTTAGTGTTATTACTGTTTGAGTAATACTTTCCTCTACCATTTTGTTTTTTGTATTTTATATATCATATCTGATTTTCCTTCTTTCTACACTCTTCTCCACACCTCTCTCTTCTGTCTTTTCGTATCTGTCTCTAATGCTCCCTTTAGTATTTCTTGCAGAGCTGGTCTCTTGGTCACAAATTCTCTCAGTGACTTTTTGTCTGAAAATGTTTTAGTTTCTCCCTCATTTCTGAAGGACAATGTTGCTGGATATAGAATTCTTGGTTGGCAGTTTTTCTCTTTTAGTAATTTAAATATATCATCCCACTGTCTTCTAGCTTCCATGGTTTCTGCTGAGAAATCTACACATAGTCTTATTGGGTTTCCCTTGTATGTGATGGATTGTTTTTCTCTTGCTGCTTTCAAGATCCTCTCTTTCTCTTTGACCTCTGACATTCTAACTAGTAAGTGTCTTGGAGAACCCCTATTTGGATCTATTCTCTTTGGGGTGCACTGCACTGCTTGGATCTGTAATTTTAGGTCTTTCATAAGAGTTGGGAAATTTTCAGTGATAATTTCTTCCATTAGTTTTTCTCCTCCTTTTCCCTTCTCTTCTCCTTCTGGGACACCCACAACACGTATATTTGTGTGCTTCATATTATCATTCAATTCCCTGAGTCCCTGCTCATATTTTTCCATTCTTTTCCCTATAGTTTCTGTTTCTTGTTGGATTTCAGATGTTCCGTCCTACAGTTCACTAATCCTAACCTGTGTCTCTTGAAATCTACCATTGTAGGTTTCCATTGTTTTTTTCATCTCTTCTACTGTATCTTTCATTCCCATAAGTTCCGTGATTTGTTTTTTCAGACTTTCCATTTCTTCTTTTTGTTCATTCCTTGCCTTCTTCATGTCCTCCCTCAATTGATTTATTTGGTTTTTGAAGAGGTTTTCCATTTCTGTTCGTATATTCAGAATTAGTTGTCTCAGCTCCTGTATCTCATTTGAACTATTGGTTTGTTCCTTTGACTAGGCCATATCTTCAATTTTCCTGGTGTGATGTGTTATTTTTTGCTGGCATCTGGACATTTAATTACCTTAATTAGTTTATTCTGGATATTGCTTTCACTTATCTTACCTAGGGTTTTCTTGCTAGATGAGTTTGTTGTCTATGTGTTCATTGACCTTCAGTTCAGCTTTTTCTGGGCCTCTAGCTTAAGTTTTGTTTAACAGAGGGTAAATTTTCAGTTCTTATTTTCTTGTTTCTTGCCCTGCTTGTAAGGTGCCTTTTCCCTCCCTACCCTTAGGAGGGTATACATAGGTATTACAGACTCCAGCCCGGTTTTCCTGGACTAAGCTGGCCTCTTTTCAGGGGGAAGGAATCACCTGCATCAGTTTTCCCTGAGTGTGAGACCCAGCAGGTTGAAAGACTTTCCTGTGAATTCTCTGGGCTCTGTTTTTCTTATCCTGCCCAGTATGTGGCACTTGTCTGTCTGCAGGTCCCACCAGCAAAATATGTTGTGGGTCCTTTAACTTTGGAAGGCTCTCCCTGCTGGGGGCATGGTGGAGACAGAGGAAAGGTTGTAGGCTGGTTTTAATGGCTTCAAATTGCGAAGCCCTGGGATCTGAATCCCTTGAGAGAGGGATTCCGCCTGAGTTGCGTTTCACCCCTCCCGTGGGGAAGGTTCAGGTGGTAGACAGCCCTGAAAGCAGCTTGTTTCTGTGTTTGGGGCAGTTGCAACCTGTGTAATCCCGACGCTGAGACCAAAGGCAACCAAGCCTCCATAGAAACAGCCACAGAAGGCTCCGTTTTGTCCCCTTGCCTCTTTTTCAGTTAGCCCAATAGGCGACTTCTGCCTTTATCAGTTTCGCCTGAGCTGGGGGTCTATTTTTAGTAGTCAGAATTTGTTTATTAATGCCACTATTGGTGTTTGGTTGGACTCAGTCCCTGCTACTGTTGGAGACTCTTTCCTTTCCCTCCGGGAAGCCGCCTGTGGGGGAGGGGCACTGGCCGCTGGCCGCCGTGGCATGGGGAACTTGCTGTTCCAGAGACTTGCAGCTGGTCCGGGAAGCCGCCTGTGGGGGAGGGGCGCCGGCTGCCACGGCTTGGGGAAGTGTGCGCGGCTTGGGGAACTCACTGTTCCAGAGCCTCGCAGCTGGTCCAGCTGGTCCAGACTGGGGTACACTGTGTGTCCGGTCTCTGTCGTCAGGACATTTTCTTGACCTTAGAACTGTAAACTAGCAACTCATTAAGTTCCCCTTTTAAAAGCCATTCCATTTCTGGTATATTGCATTCTGGCAGCTAGCAAACTAGAGCACATGCCATACCCCTTACCCCCTCCCTCTCACTGACTACTAATATTTCAATCTACTCAATTGATTTTAACCTTTGCTCCCTTATTATTGGTTTATTTCTTATTCATATTTTTTACTCATCTGTCCATACTGTAGATAAAAGGAGCATCAGACACAAAAATATGGAATGCTTCCCAAATTTGTGCATCATCCTTGCACAGGGGCCATGATAATCTTCTCTATATCATTCCAATTTTAGTATATGTGCTGCCAAAGCAAGCACAAACAATGCACTCTTAACCAGGGGGTCAAAGAAGATATTGCAAGATAAATCAGTAACTATCTGGAGACGAATGAAAATGAAAATATGACATAGCAGAACTTCTGGGAGGCAGCAAGGCAGTGCTGAGCAGGAAATTTATTGCCCTAAATGCCTATATTTAAAAAGAAGAAAGAGGAAAAATCGAGGACTTCCTGCTCACCTGGAGGAATTTGAGAAAGAACAACAAAGTAACCTCAAAGCAAATAGATGAGACAAAACAGAGATTAAAGCAGAATTAAATGAATTGGAGAACAAAAGAACAATACAAAGAATCAACAAAACCAAAGGTTGCTCTATGAGAAAATCAATAAAATTGATGGAACCCTAGTTAGACTGACAGAAAAAAAAAGAGAGAGGATGCAAATAAAATCAGAAATGAGATGGAGATCACTACCATGAACCCTGAAGAAATAAAAAAATCATAAGAGGATACTAGAACAACTATATGCCAACAATATACACAACTTAGATGAAATGGAAAAATTCTTAGAAACACACAAACTACACTGACTTGAGAAGAAATAGAAGATCTCAACAAACCAATCATAAGTAATAAGATTCAATCAAACATCAAAAATCTTCCTACAAAGAAAAGCCCAGGACCAGATGAATTTGATAACTAGCTTTTCCAAATCTTCAAAATAGGTTGTTGAGGACTTCCGGAGAAGATGGCGGCTTAGTAAGACGCGCGGGTCTTAGTTCCTCCTCCAGAAAAGCAACTAAAGAAACAGAAACAATACAAAACAGCTCCCGGAGTCACGACAGAGACCAAAAAAGACAGCGTACCCCATTCTGGAACGGCTGAACGGGTAGGGAGAATCCACTGCTGTGAGATACCCGAGGGGTGCACGTTTTCCCGGCTGGGGTGGCTGGTGTCTGGGGTCCCCTCCACGCACATGGCTCCCCGGTCTGACTGGGAACATTGGATAGCGGGGCCCTCCCGTCACGCTTGGCGTCTCGGGCCAGCTGGGCAATTTGGACCGGCACTCCCCCAAGCCACGGCCAGCGACCCCCGCCTCCACGCGCGGTTTCCCGGGCCGACTGCCCCGCAGACAAACGACTGCCACGAGCGCCACCTACTGGGCAGAAAAAGAAAAACAGAGCCCAGAGATTCCACAGAAAAACCTTTCAACCAGCTGGGTCCCACACCCAGGGAGATCTGATCAAATGCCCAGACACCAGCAGAAAATAATGGATGACGCTCGGAAAATTGAAGATATGGCCCAATCAAAGGAACAAACCAATAGTTCAAATGAGATACAGGAGCTGAGACAACTAATGCTGAATATACGAACAGAAATGGAAAAACTCTTCAAAAACCAAATCAATAAATTGAGGGAGGACATGAAGAAGATATGGGCTGAACAAAAAGAAGAAATAGAAAATCTGAAAAAACAAATCACAAAACTTGTGGGAGTGAAGGACAAAGAAGAAAAAATGGAAAAAACAATGGATACCTACAATGGTAGATCTAAAGAGACAGAAGCTACAATTAGTGAACTGGAGGATGGAACAACTGAATTCCAAAAAGAAACAGAAACTATAGGGAAAAGAATGGAAAAACTTGAGCAGGGAATCAGGGAACTGAATGACAATATGAAGCGCACAAATATACGTGTTGTGGGTGTCCCAGAAGGAGAAGAGAAGGGAAAAGGAGGAGAAAAACTAATGGAAGAAATTATCACTGAAAATTTCCCAACTCTTATGAAAGACCTAAATATACAGATCCAAGAAGTGCAGCGCACCCCAAAGAGAATAGACCCAAATAGGCGTTCTCCAAGACATTTACTAGTTAGAATGTCAGAGGTCAAAGAGAAAGAGAGGATCTTGAAAGCAGCAAGAGAAAAACAATCTGTCACATACAAGGGAAACCCAATAAGACTATGTGTAGATTTCTCAGCAGAAACCATGGAAGCTAGAAGACAGTGGGATGATATATTTAAATCACTAAAAGAGAAAAACTGCCAACCAAGACTCCTATATCCAGCAAAATTGTCCTTCAAAAATGAAGGAGAAATTAAAACATTTATAGACAAAAAGTCACTGAGAGAATTTGTGACCAAGAGACCAGCTCTGCAAGAAATACTAAAGGGAGCACTAGAGTCAGATACGAAAAGACAGAAGAGAGAGGTATGGAGTAAAGTGTAGAAAGAAGGAAAATCAGATATGATATATATAATACAAAAGCCAAAATGGTAGAGGAAAATATTATCCAAACAGTAATAACACTAAAAGTTAATGGACTGAATTTCCCAATCAAAAGACATAGAATGGCAGAATGGATTACGACCCAGCAATACCACTGCTAGGTATCTACTCAAAGGACTTAAGGGCAAAGACACAGACGGACATTTGCACACCAGTGTTTATAGCAGCATTATCTACAACTTCAAAGAGATGGAAACAGCCAAAATGCCCATCAACAGACGAGTGGCTAAACAAACTGTGGCATATACCTACGATGGAATATTATGCAGTTTTAAGACAGACTAAACTTATGAAGCATGTAATAACATAGATGGACCTAGAGAACATTATGCTGAGTGAGTCTAGCCAAAAACTAAAGGACAAATACTGTATGGTCCCACTGATGTGAACCGACATTCGAGAATCAGCTTGGACTATATCATTGGTAACAGAGACCAGCAGAAGTTAGAAACAGGGTAAGATAATGGGTAATTGGAGCTGAAGGGATACAGACTGTGCAACAGGACTAGATACAAAAACTCAAAAATGGACAGCACAATAATACCTAAGTGTAATGTAACTAGGTTGGAACACTGAATGAAGCTGCACCTGAAATATGGTTTTTTGTTTGTTTGTTTGTGTGTTTGTATCTTTTGTTTTTGTTTTTTTCTTTTTCCTTTTTATATATATATATAATTAGTATTATTATTTTAATTCTCTTCTCTATATTAACATTCTATGTCTTTTTCTGCTGTTTTGCTAGTTCTTTTCCTAAATCGATGCAAATGTACTAAGAAATGATGATCATACATCTATGTGATGATACTAAGAATTACTGAGTGCATGTGTAGAATGGAATGATTTCTAAATGTTGTGTTAATTTCTTTTCTTTTTTTTGATTAATAAAAAAATAAAAAAAAAATTAAAAATAAAAAAAAAATAAAGCTACTGAAATGCTAAAAAAAAAAAAAGTGCTGACAGAAAAAAAAAAATAGGTTGTTGGATTTTTTATTGGTATCACGTTTAATCTGTAGATAAATTTGGATAGAACTGACATCTTAACTACATTTAACCTTCCTATCCATGATCAGGGAATGAATTTCCACCTATTTAGATCTTCTTTGATTTCTTTTAGCAATGTTATGCAGTTTTCTGCATACATGTCCTTTATATCCCTAGTTTAATCCTAGATACTTGATTCTTTTAGTTATTATTTTGAATGGAATTTTTCCTTGTCTTCTCAAGTCATTGCTTGTATGTAAGAATGCAACTGATTTTTGCACATTAATTTTATTTCCCGCCACCTTGCTGAATTTGTTTATTAGCTCAAATAACTTTGCTGTAGATTTCTCAGGATCTTCCAAGTATAGGATCATGTCATCTGCAAATAATGAAAGTTTTACTTGTTCCTTTCCAATTTGGATGCCTTTTTTTTCTTTGTCCTGCCTGATTGCTCTAGCTAGAACTTCTAGTACAATGTTGAATAATAGTGGTGACAGAGGGCATCCTTATCTCGTTCCTGATCTTACAGGAACATTGCACTCATCTCTCTCCATTGAGTGCAATGTTCGCTATGGGTTTTTCATATATGCTATTTATCATATTAAGGAAGTTTCCTTCAATTTCTACCTCTTAAAGTATTTTTATCAAAAAAAAAGGATGTTGAATTTTCTCGAATGCTTTTTCAGCATCAATCGAGATGATCATGTGATTTTTCCCTTTCAATTTGTTAATGTGCTGTATTACATTGATTTTCTTATGTTGAACCACCCCTGCATTTGTGGCATAAACCCCACTTGGTCGTGGTGTATAATTCTTTTAATGTGTCGTTGGATTCAATTTGCTGGTATTTTGTTGAGAATTTTTGCATCTATATTCATTAGGGTGATTGGCCTGTAGTTTTCCTTTCTTTACCTGGTTTTGGTATTAGAGTGGTGTTAGCTTCATAAAATGAGTTAGGTAGTGTTCCTTTTCCCTCATTTTTTGGAAGAGTTTGAGCAGAACTGTGTTAGTTCTTTTTTGAATGTTTGATAAAATTCCCCTGTGAAACCATCTGGTCCTGGGCTTTTCTTTGTAGGAAGATTTTTGATGATTGATTGAATCTTATTATTTGTGATTGGTTTGTTGAGATCTTCTATTTCTTCTCAAGTCAGTGTAGCTTGTTTGTGTGTTTCTAAGAATTTGTCCAGTTCTTCTAAGTTGTCTATATTGTTGGCATATAGTTGTTCATAGTATCCTCTTATGATTTTTTTATTTCTTCAGGGTCCATGGTAGTGATCTCCATCTCATTTCTGATTTTATTTGCATCCTCTCTCTTTTTTTTTCTGTCAGTCTAACTAGGGTTCCATCAATTTTATTGATTTTCTCAAAGAGCAACCTTTGGTTTTATTGATTCTTTGTGTTGTTCTTTTGTTCTCCAATTCATTTAATTCTGCTTTAATCTCTGTTATTTCCCTTCTTCTATTTGCTTTGGGGTTAGGAAAGGAAAGAGACCTTGAATAGTTAAAAAAAATCCTAAAAAAGAATAATGAAATTGGAGTATTAACACTTCCTGATTTTAAAGCTTATTATAAAGCCACAGTGGTCAAAACAGCATGGTACTGGCACAAAGATAGACTTATTGACCAAAAGAATTGAGTCAAGAGTATGGAAATAGATAATCAAATCTATGGTCAACTGATGTTTGACAAGGCCCCCAAATCCACTGAACTGGGACAAAATAGTCCTATCAATAAATAGGCATGGAAGGACTTGATTATCAATAGCCAAAAGAATGAAACAGGACCCCTACCTTATATCCTATACAAAAATTAACTCAAAGTGGATCAAACATCTAAATATAAGATCTAGCACCATAAAGCTTCTAGAAGAAAATGTAGGAACACATCTTTAAGATCTAGTAATAGGAGGTAACTTTTTAAACTTTACACCCAAGCACAAGTAAAAAAAGAAAAAAATAGATAAATGGAAACTCCTCAAAATCAAATGCTTCTGTTCCTCAAAAGGCTTTGTCAAAAAGGTGAGGGAGCATTCAACTCAATGGAAGAAAATATTTGGAAATCATGTAGTGGGTAAAGGTTTGATAACCTATATACATAAAGAAATTGTATAACCCAACAAGAAAAGTAAAAACAACCCAGGTATAAAATGGGCTAAAGATACGAATAGACATTTTCCAAAGAGCAAATACAGATTGCTCAAAAGCACATGAAGATATGATCATTTGCATTAGCTATAAGGGAAATGCAGATCAAGAAAACCATTAGCTACCATCTCACACCTATAAGAATGGCTGCTATTAAACAAACAGGAAACTGTTGCAGAAGATGTGAAGAAATTGGGACACTTATGCACTGCTGGTGGGAATGTATAATGGTACAAATACTGTGGAAGACAGTTTTTCAGTTCCTTAGAAAACCTAGTATTGACTTTCGTGTGATCCAGTAATCCACTAGTCAGTATATACCCAGAAGAGCTGAAAGCACTGACACAAAGAGACATTTTGTTTGAACCACACAGGTTCTCTAGTGGGTCTATAAGTAACATTACTATATTGAAGATGAACAAGATTGAAAAGGGGTTGTACAGACCTATGTGTCCCACTGATTAACACTAGAAATATGAATTAGTTCTTGCAAGAATTACTTCAAAGGTATGATTCTTGTACAAAGAGTGTTTAAGTCCAGGGTACAGGGGGGAAACTGCTATCGCATGCTATGAGCTATGTTCAAAAGGAAACCATCAGCACTGCCACAGCAACAGCAGAGGTAAATAATGGGGGGAGGGACAAGAGTTAAGAGGAGGTTTAGATTTCCTATTCGGCAAGGGTGTGTTTATTGGTTTACTTTCTCTTGGGAACAATGAAATTATCTAAAATTGAGAATGTTGATGGACTGTGGACTTTGGGCCTTCTATATGATGCCCGATGAATGCAGGTGGCTGAAGGATGCACTGACGGAGAAGTAGATTGGCAAACGATGGTGTATACTTATGAACGAAGATTGTGCTGCTACAAAAAGGAACAAAGTCGTGAGGCATGCAATGATGTGAATGAACATTTGGGACATTTGGTGAGACAAAATAAGCCAGAAACAGAAGAACAATGATGGTATGATCACCTTTAGAAAATGCTTATAAGAAAACAGGGGCCTAGATTGTAAGCTTTTAAAGCAGACACATTACGTCCGGAGTGGTTATTATTATTTCTGGATTTTGAGAGACTGTTTTATATTTAGAACCTGATATTTAGAGATAAGAACAAAACCAAACAGGTGGGGGTTAAAGTAATTCAGAACATAGGGATAAAGAAAGCAGTATCTATATTTTAGAACCACACATACTGTTTGAGACTTTGGAAGAAAGTTTTGTTTGGTCTGGGACTGAAATTTTCTGTAGTGCATAATCTAATACAACCTATTTATACAGCTCATTTGAACAATTGAAACACAGGGAGCACAGAATAAGAAAGAGGTCCTTTAATCCTGTATAGACTATTGTAACGCTCAGATACATCCTAGAGTATATTAAGCAGATAATAAAAAAGAATTGGCAAAGTCCCCTGAGGGATGGGAGAAAGAATATGGAACTATTAAACCTTATGATCAGGGAATTCCGTGATACTATGTCAAACTTTAAGGACACCCAAATCAATAGGCCATGCCCTTGATCATGAGGCTTACTCTTGTGAAGTTTATGTAGGTAGTGGAGAAGCTTAGATTACCTATAGGCATGCCTAAGAGTTCTGAAGGACCCTTTTGTTTCTCTAAGCCCAACTCTGCAAGTGAAATCATTGCCCTCCCCCCTACGTGGGACATGACATCCAGGGGTGAATGTCTCCCTGGCAATGTGGGAGATGACTCCCAGGGATGAATCCAGATCTGGCATTGTGGGATCAACAATTCCATCCTGATCAAAAGAAGGAAAAGAAGTATAATTAATAAAGTATCAGTGGCAGAGAGAGTTCAAATAGAGTAAAGAAGCTACTCTGGAGGTTGCTTTTATGCAAACTTCAGTTAGGTTTTGCTACCTATCATAACCTGCCAACCCCCAACCAGGACCATTCCAGCCAATCCTAAAGAACACCTAGGGCAATATATAAGATTTCACAAGGGTTCCAGGCACTAGAATAACTTTCCAGAAACCTACAACCTCCAGATGGGTCCCTGGTCCAGATAAGTCCTGAAACCTAGCCCAGCCTCTCCAGAACATCAAATAGTTCCATCTCCCTACCCCATATTAGTGGCAGACTCTTCCAATATCAAAAATTCATAATTGACATAGCCCAAAACCTCTAAAGAGAGGGATGAAAAGATCAAAGGTGGTGGTGGAGTTCTACAGAGAAGATAGGTTTTAACAAATGAATATGAATGCTGAATCATTAAATTGATATGTCTTTTAATCTCCAGTATCTCAGAGCAGCTAGAAAGTAAAAACCTAAAATTGTGAAATTGTAACCCATGTCAAACTCTGAAATGTGTTCTACAACTAATTGTGGTGCTGTGCTTAGAAATTTATAGCTTTTTTTGTATATATGTTATTTTTCACAAAAGGAATCTAAAAAATATTTAAGCCCTCTAGCCTATATTCTGGAGCAGCTAGAAGGAAAAATATGAGAGGATTGTATGGTAGCCCATGACAAAGTCTGGGATCTGTCTGTAAGTATTTGTTGAAGAGTGCTTTGAAAACTATTGCTTTTTTATTTCTTTGCTTTGTATATATGTTACACTATACAATAAAAAAGTTAAAAATTAAAAAAGAAACTTGCACACTGATGTTCATAGCAGCATTATATACAATTACCAAATACAGAAAAAAAATCCAAGTGTCCAGCAACAGATGAGTGGATAAACAAAATCTAGTATATGCATATGTTCTAGTTTGCTAGCTGCTGAAATGCAATATTTCAAAAGCAGAATGGTTTTTAAAAGAAGGAATTTAATAAGTTGCTAGTTTACAGTTCTAAGGCCGAGAAAATGTCCCAATTAAAACAAATCTATAGAAATGTCCAATCTAAGCCATCCAGGGAAAGATACCTTGGTTCAAGAAGGCCGATGAAGTCCAGGGTTTCTCTCTCAAGTGGAAAGGCACATGGTGAACATGGTCAGGGTTTCTCTCTCTCAGCTGGAAGTGTACATTTTCCTTCTTCATCACGAAAAGTCACTGGCCGGTGGATTCTGCTTCGTGGTTCAGCAGCATTCTGTTGTCCTTCTCTGCTCTTTCTGAATCTTCCTCATTCTCCAAAATGTTTCCTCTTTTTATAGGATTCCAGTAAACTAATCAAGACCCACCCGAATGGGTGGAGACACGTCTCCACCATTCTAGTTTGCTAGCTGCCAGAATGCAATATACCAGAAATGGAATGGCTTTTAAAAAGTGGAATTTAATAAGTTTCTAGTTACAGTTCTAAGGCCGAGAAAATGTCCCAATTAAAGCATGTTTATAGAAATGTCCAATCTAAGGCATTTAGGGAAAGATACCTTGGTTCAAGAAGGCCAATGAAGTTCACGGTTTCTCTCTCAAGTGAGAAGGCACATGGTGAACACAATCAAGGTTTCTCTCTTGGCTGGAAGGGCACATGGCGAACACGGCATCATCTGCTAGCTTTCACTCCTGGCTTCCTGTTTCATGAAGCTCCCCGGGAGGTGTTTTCCTTCTTCATCTCCATAACACTGTCTGGTGTGCTCTTTGCTTTGTGGTGACACAGCATTCTCTGCTCTCTCTGAATCTCCCACTTTCTCCAAAGTGTTTCCTCTTTTATAGCATTCCGATGAACTAATCAAGACCCAACTGAATGGGTGGAGACACACCTCTACCTAATCCAGTTTAACAGTCACTCTTGATTGGGTCACATCTCCAGGGAGATGATCTAATTACAGTTTCAAACATACAGTACTGAATAGGGATTAGAAGAAACGGCTGCCTTTACAAAATGGGATTAAGATTAAAAACATGGCTTTTCTAGGGGACATACATCCTTTCAAGCTGGCACAACATACAATGAAATATTATGCAGCAGTAAAACGAAATGAATTCCTGAAGCACATGACAACGTGGATGAACCTTGAGGACACAAGGCTGAGTGAAATAAGCCAGACACAAAAGGATAGATACTGTATGATTTCACTATTATGACCTCAGTAGGGATAAACTCAAGCGGCTTATAATATAGAACATATGGGATCTAGTGATACATGGAAGCTAGAGTTGGGCAAATGGTTTTCTAATGAAGTTGAACTTAAAATCAGGTAATAGACAAAAGTGAAGGCAGTTCCTTAGTGGGTCTATAGGCAATATTGACATACTGAAGGTGAACATGATTGAAAGGTGTTGCATAGAGCCATATATCTCACCGACTGACAGCACAATTATAAATTAGTTCTTGCATGAACTACTTCAAAGGCATGAATCTTGTACAAAGAGTTTATAATATCAGGGTATGGGGAAAAACTACTGTTGAATGTTATGGGCTATGTTTATCAGGACGTCATCAACAATACCAGAGCAATACCTGGGCTAAATAATTGGGGGAAAGGGACAAAAACTAGGGGGAGGTTTGGGTTTTCTATCTGATGAGGGTGTGCTTATTGGTTATTTTTCTCTTGGGAGCAATGAAAATTGTCTAAAATTGAGGGTGGTGATGATTATACCACTAAATGTGAGATGTGGACTGTTATCTTTGGACATTATACATGATGCCCTGGAAATGGCTGAAGGATACACTGACTGAGAAGTAGAATGGCAAACTGTGTGGTATACATATGACAGAATATTGTGCTGCTACAGAAAGGATTGAAGTTGTGAGGCAGGCAGCATTGTGAATGAACCTGTGGTACATGATGTGGTGCAAAATAAGCCAGAAACAAAGGATTTACAGTATGGTCTCATTCAGAAAAGAATTATAAGAAAATTGGAGCCTAGACTGTAAGCTCTTATAGCAGTCAAATTTAGTTCTGAGCTGTAATTGTTATTTCTAGATTTCGAGAGGCTGTGCTGTATATGCATAACCTAGTATTTACCTGTAACTTTGAATACTTATGTGATACCAAAGACTCCAAGTAGGAGTTCTGCAGGTTTGAATGCCAGCATTGCCACATCACAAAAACTGTTAAAGAAACTGAAAAAGAAACCAGGCTTCAATTAGAGAGAAGAACAAAGCTGATCGGGTCGGGATTGAGGTAAATCAGAATACAGGGGTAAGGGGGACGTTGACTGTATTTTAGAACGTCACCTACTCTATGAGACCAAAAGAAGAGAGGTTTATTTTGTCCAAAACCTAAATTTTTTCTAGCACATAATCTAACAACTTGTTTGGATAGATCATTTAAACAACCCAAATACATGGAGACCAGAATGGGAATGAAGACTTATCATTCTGTATATTTTAATGTAATGCCTGGATAATTCTCAGAGTATGTTGAGCAGATAATTAAAAAGTATTGGCAAAGTCCCTTGAGGAATTGGAGAAGAAAATATTGAAATATTAAACTTTACCCCAGGGAAATTCCTGATACTGTCTCAAATATTAGGGACTCCCAAATCAATAGGCCACACCCTAGATCTTGAAGCTTGCTCTTATGAAGCTTATTTATGTAGCAAAGAAGCTAATTCTATCTATAGTTATGTCTAAGAGTTGCTTCCGGAGGACATCTTTTGTTGCTCATATTTGTCCTCTCCCTCTCTAAATCTAAGTCTGCAGGTAAAATCATTGCCCTCCTCTCTACATGGGACATGACATGCAGGGTTGAAAGGCTCCCTAGCAACATGGGTTATGACTCCCAGGGAGGAGCCTGGCCTTGGCAGAGTGGGATTGACAATGCTTTCTTGACCAAAATGGGAAAAAGAACTGTAACAAATATGGTATCAGTGGCTGAGTGTTCAAATAATGTTGAGAGGCTCCTCTGCAGGCTATTCTTATGCAAGCTTCAGCTAGATATTGCTATTTATCATGGTTTGCCCACCCCCAACCAAAACTATTCCTGCGAACCTTAAAGAATACCTAGGGCTTTATCTGAGAGTCTACAAAGGTTCCATGCACTATGATCATTTTCCAGAAACTTACAACCTTGGCAGTGGGTTCACCTGCTAAATTGGCTTAAAGAGAGAGGCCATATCTGAGAACAAAAGAGGTTCTCTGTGAGTGACTCTTAGGTATTATTATAAATAGGCTTAGCTTCTCCTTTGCAGGAATAAGTTTCATAGGGGCAGACACCAAGATTAAGGGTTCAGTATATTTAATTGGTTGTCCCTACTGCTTGTGAGAATATCAGGAATTTCCCAGAGGGGGAAGTTTAATATTTCCTCCTTTCTCCCCAGTCCGCCAAGGGGACTTTGCAAATACATTTTTATTCTCAGCTAAGATTACTCTGGGATGTATTAGAGCATCACACTAACCCGTACAAACCAACAAGATCTCACTCCCTATTAAAGATTACATGTATTTATGCTGTTTGAACAAAGTAACAGTACAAGTTCAATTAAATAATGCACTACCAAAAATATAAAATTTTGCACCAAATAAGCATCTCTCCCTTTGGTCCCACACAGTTGAAGTCTTAAAATATGGACCATATCATCCTTTACCCTGTGTTCTAATTTACTGTAGTCCTATCCAGATCAGCTTCATACATATCTCTAGTCAAATTCTGATCATTTTTTCAACTTCTTTAACAGTTGCTGTATGTGATAATGCTGACTTTCATAGCTTCTGAGCTCTAACTCTGAGTCTCAGGTGTCACTTAATTACCTGGACTTTCAGAGAATGGCCAGGTTATATACAAATAGCTCAGTGTCTCAGAATTTAGAAATAACAGCTACAACTCTCGAATAGATGTGACTGCTGTAAGAGCTTACAATCTAGGTCCCTTAACAGTAGGCCCCAACCTGATTACCCATTCAGTTCTCTGAGTTTGTATACTATACTTTGTCCATATGAATGTGGCATAATAATACTTGCCTTTTTGTTTCTGGCATTTCATTCAAAATACTGTCCTCAAGTTTCATTCACCTAGTTGCATGCCTCACAACTTCATTCCTTTTTGTAGCCACTCAGTAGTCCATTGCATGTATACACCACAGTTCCCCCTTCCATTTCTTAGTCATTCTACCCTTAGGCCACTTTCATCTATTGCAAATTGCGAACATTGCTGCCATAAACACCAGTGTACAAATGTCCATTCATGTCCCCCTTCTCAGTTCCTCCATATATACCTAGCAATGGGGTTGCAGGATCATATGGCACCCCCACCCCTAGCCTCCTGTGGAACCAACACACTTCCCTGCAGAGGGGCTGCACCTCTCAACTTCCCTACTAACTGTGAACAGGTACATCTCTTTCTCCACATTTTCTTTAGACCTTGTTTCTCTCTGTTCATTTTTAAAGAGTTTTATCTGATATCATACAATCCAGCCCAAGCAAAAAAATACACAGCTCCTGGTATAATCATATAGCCATGTCACTGTGTTCTTTTAATCCATTCCTGTGGGGGCAGACCTACAGTGGGTGGGACCTTTTGATTAGGTTGTTTCAGTTGAGATGTGACCCAGCTCATGCAAGGTGATGGGTAAATTTGATGGGTTTATTTATAATTTTTTAAAAGGATTTTTAGTATTAAGTAATATTAGTGACGCTAAAATAGAATTTGGGTTTCTTTCTGCTAGAATGACAATTGGGAGGGATATTGGTCTGTTCTCAATAAGAGGTTATAAAAGATTTTTTAAAATCTGACAAGAAACAAAGATTCTTTGTTTTATGAGAGTAACTCTCTGGTAATTTATGTTGACTTTACCATGTCTTTGATTATTTAAGATAACCAAGTCTTATCATTTTTAAAAGTGGTAATGTCTTTTTTTTGTCAATTATGTCACCTCCTAGATTTACTTTTAACATATTTTATTATCACTTTGGTTAAATAGATAACCAAGTATTGTTTCTTAGTGAGCCATGATCTTACTTAACAAAGTGCTCAAACAGAGTCTTGGCGCTGCTTTGCCTGATATCAGACAACAATTACCAGTGTTACCCATCATAATTTCAATCATATTTTAAGATATTAATTTGGTCAATTTTACTTAAATCTACTATATTCTAGACCAGTGGTTTTCAATCAGAAATTCACAGCACTTACCTCTTGTCTTAGTTTGCCAGGAATTTCCTTTGCTTATAAGGACTACAGTCATATGGATTAGTGCCCACCCTGATTCAACTTGGCCTTATCTAAAATAGGATGTTCAAAGATCTTATTCACAAAGGAGTGCATACCTTAACTAATAATATCTTCAAAGGTCCCACTTATAAATGGGTTCACACCCATAAGACTAGTGTAAGAGCTTGAACATATCTTTATGGGGTACATCATTCAGTTTCCAACACCTATGGGATTTTATTAATATATAAATGTTAAGACCTATTCTCCATTGGCACTTAAATTTCATTCATATCCTAAATCGCATGGTTATAAATATATTCTTACTATCATATGTACATTCTCTTGCTGGCTTCAAGCTTTCCCTTGTACAAGTACTACTGCCAGTATTGTTGCTAAACTTTTGCTAAAATGAGTACTCCCCACATGGGCAATTGCACTGACTCTTTCAAATGACCAAAGGACCTATTTCGTTAATAAAGTCATCCAAATAATTCAAGAGCTTCTTCCTTTATTACAAAAATTATATTGTCCTTTTCATAACCAGTCATCTTGAACAAGAGATGGAGCTAATAGACTATTAAAACTAAAACTTGCTAAACTGAAGAAAGGAGTCAAAATCCCATCACTGAAGTTTTATTCTTATACAGATTGCCCTCTGGTCCTCGCCAGATGGGTCATATCAATTGTTCCCATATGAAATAATTACTGGCTGACCTATAAGAATTCCCTGTTCTGCCTGGAATCTCAAAGATTCTGACCTGGCCGATTTAATACCCACAGTTATTGTTAACACATTGAGGGTGCTTTTTCCTCTGGCCTTTCTATCTAAAACACTCCACAACTTAGAAATCAGAGACTTGGTTCTCTGGAAGCTACATTACTATAAAACTAATCTTGAACTCCTTGAACGGGCCCTTACATCATCTTCATTTCCATGAACACTGCTGCCATACCCCAGAAGGTCTAACTCTAGATTCATGTCTCTCAACTAAAACAATACTGAAGCTATTTTGAATAACAGTGCACCCCAATTGAAGACCTTAAACTGGGGCTTTCTTGCATATGGCATCAGGAGATAGACAGCTTTCCCAAGAACTTTGAACCAAACCAATGGCATCATGAAGTGGTCAGCTTCCACCCAAGACATCAGAATAAGACATCCTGGAGACACTTGTGCCAGTTTGAAAATATTATGTATCCCAGAAAAGCCATGTTTTAATATTGATTCAATCTTGTGAGGGCAGCCAGTTCTTCTGAGACTGATTCAATATTGCCGGATGGAAGCTTGATTAGATTAGCTCCACGAAAATGTGACGTGCTCAGTTGTGTGTGTGTGTAATCTTTTGATTAGATGGAGGTGTGACTCTACCTAGTCTAGGTGGTTCCTTATTAGATTACTAGAGTCTTTAAAAGGGGATACATTTTGGGGAAATGCCAGACATGAGAGAGCCAACAGAAACTTCAGAGCAGAGCTGACACAGATGACAACACTTGGAGAACAGAGGCACAGATGTTTGGATATGCGTGGAGCCTAGCAGACATCACCATGAGATGGTAAGCAAGGCAGAACCTGGAGAAAGCCAAGGGAAACCAAGAGATGAAAGCCAGCTGTGGAGAAGCAGTGAGGAACCCCCACAGGAACAGAGGCTGAAAGCATGGAGCCCAGGAGCAAGAGACCAGCAGATGCCATCCATGTGACTATCCTGCTGACAGAGCCGTTCCTGATGCACTGGGCTTCCTTGAATTAAGGTATCTTTCACTGGATGCTTCAGTTTGGACTTACAACTGTAAACTCGTAACTTATTAAATTCCCTCTATAAAAGCCATTCCAGTTCAGGTATACTGCGTTCCAGCAGCTTTTGAAAACTGAAGCAGTTGTCTACTTTCAACCATTACCATTTTTATTGCCCTTCTTTTCTCCCTCCTCCTTCTTATCTTTCTCCTTCAGCATTAACTTTGCTATTGATATAGCTCCCCATATTGCAATCATAGTCTTCCATAATGAGCCTTACTTTGTATTATATTCTTCCCCCTCTCATTCAGACTGTTCAACCTTTAATAATTCCTCCATTCCTGCATGGACCCAAGAATTTATGGCATTCTTTCACTCAACTCATAGAACCATCTCACAATACCATTTCTAATTGGTGGTTATATACTCCTTTTATTTTGGAAACCTCCAGTTACACCCAAATTCCTATAACTGTATCAAATTTAAGGATATTTTTGCTTTATAACTCAGGGGCCCTTCAGTTTTTCTCTGGACTTCAAAGATAACCTCCTTTAATCTCAACACTTAGCAAAAAGAGCAATCTAAGCTTCTGCCATACTGAGGACTCTTTCATAGGCCTAAGTATTTATAGTCACAGCTACTTTTCCACCAGTATGAATACCTACATTATTACTGTGGAAGGTAAGAGTATATATTCCTTGCTTTGTTATATGTATTTAATAGACTGAGAGGATCCTAAGCATATTTTATCTGGTCTGCTTAGGACTGTCAGTCCAGTAAAGAATAACCTGGTGTCTTTCTTCCTCCCAATTGGATGGGACAACATGTCTATACAAAAGGTTCATATGAATTCCAAGATACAAATCTATGTAACAATTATGTCCATGAATGCCAGATAGCCCCTGTATTTACAGGGTTCTCTAGAGAAACAGAATCAGCAGGAGATATCTGTAAATATAAGATTTATAAAAGTGTCTCACACAACCATGGGGATGTAAGAGTCCAAGATTTGTAGGGAAGGCCATGAGCTGGCAGCTCCAATGAAGATCCTCAATGACCTCTCAGGAGAGGCTGGCTAGCTGAAGCAGAAAGAGTGATAGAATCTTCTGAATCCTCCTTAAAAGCCTTCTGATGATTAGATTAAGCATCACTCATTGCAGAAGATATTCCTCAATATGGTCATGATTTAAGCCCATGAAATGTCTTCACGGCAACAGAAAGGCCAGTGCTTGCCACACCAGACAACTGGGCACCACCACCTGGCCAAGCTGACATATGAACCTGACCATCACAGCCCCTAAGGAAACATATTTTATTTGTGGCAGCTGTGCTCATTGGTATCTTCCTGATAATTGAACTGTATCCTGTTATCTAACTAATCTCATTAGCCCTCATCAATTTTTTAACCAGACCATCTGTCTTTTTCTCACCTTAAGTACTCTTTTACCTCTGACTTAAGTTTTGTAGATATAAGACAATCTAAGTGGTCCACAAAACTGTGTTACAACTACAAGCTTAGGGGTAGAATCCCAGCCCTGGAAGGAGACTGTGACCTTCATTTCTCACTAGGTTATCAAGAAGCCTTATAATAAGAGGTTAAAATTTGGTAGTAAACCTAAAATACTTGACTTCTGTAAAAAGTCATGTATGGTTAACCCTTATGCCTGGAGCTGAAGCTATGTGGACCATTCAGAAAGTTCATTCGAACTTCGGCATTTTTTTAAATGCATGTCTATTGAGATATATTCACATACCACATAATCATCCAAAGTGTACATTCAATGTTCACAGTATCATCATATAGTTGTGCATTCATCACCACAATAAATTTTTAACAACTTCATTACTCCAAAAATACATGTAAGTATAAGAATAAAAATGTAAAGGAAAACCTAAAACATCCCATACCCCTTTTCCCCTTATTATTTATTTTTGTCCTTATTTTTTACACATCTGTCCATACACTGGATAAAGGGAGTGTCAGTCACAAGGTTTGCACAACCAAATATCACACTGTAAATCTATATAGTTACATAATTATCTTCAAGAATCAAGGTTACTGGAATATAGTCCAACCATTTCAGATATTTTCTTCTACTTACTGTAATCCACTAAAAATTAAAATGGATTACCTACATAATGCATAAGAATAACTTCCAGAATGACCTCTTGACTCTATTTGAAATCCCTCAGCTACTGAAACTTTATTTTGTCTCATTTCTCTCTTCCCCCTTTTGGTCAAGAAGGCTTTCTCAAGCCCATGAGGCTAGTTCCAGGATCATCCCTGGAGTTATGTCCCACTTCGCCATGGAGATTTACATACCTGCAAGTCATGTCCCATGTAGGAGGAGGGCAGCAAGTTAACCTGCCGAGATGACATAGAAAGAGAGGCCACATTTGAGCAACAAAAGAGGTTCTCTAGGGGTGACTCTTAGGCATCATTACAAGTAGGCTTAGCATCTCTTTTTCAGAAATAAGTTTCATAAGGGCAAACCCCAACATCGAGGGCTCAGCTGATTAAATTGGTTTTCCCCACTGCTTGTGAAAATATTAGGAACTCCCCAGGTGGGGAAGTTTAACATCTCCACATTGTCCCCAGTCCTTCAAGGGCACTTTGCAAATACTTTTTTATTCTTTGCCCAAATTACTCTGCAATATATTGGGTTATCACATTAATGTGTACAAATCAACAAGCTCTTGCTCCCTATTCAAGATACATGTAATTATAGTGTTCAAATAAACTGACCACCCAGAACTTCCTCATTTTGCATATTCTTCTCTGCAAAATAACCAGGACTGTGGACATTCTTACTGAAACCACAACCATCATCACTAGAGAACTTTAGGAGCTCCAGAAAACTGTGCTCTACAATCATCTGGCATTGGACATGATTCTGGCTTCTTGAGGTGGCATTTATGAAGTAGTTGGAAGTGACTGCTGTGCATATCTTCCCTGAAACTTCTTTAATGTCTATGACATTCACCAACAATATTCAGAACACAAATCGGGAAATTTATTTGATTGCAACTGCCACCCTTGCTTCACCATCTAAGAATGTGTTGGGATCAACCTCTTGGAATCTTCTTAACTGGCTCCTTCCATACCTCAACTCATGGTTTTACTCCCTTATTCAACCTTTAATGATTATTCTTATTATCGTATTCTTAGACATACCTCTTGCTAAGATTCTCCAACAGCTATCAGTCCTATAGCATATTCAACAGATGACGCAACTAATCCTTCAGAGCCAACAAGAGCGTGAAATCCTGCTCACCCCTAAAAATTACTTGTGCCCACCTTTGACCAACATCATCTTCGCAATGGCTCTTATTCTTTCCCGTAGTAGAGCTTATATAACAGGGAAGAATGACCAAGTGTTCATAGTTTCCCATTTCTTGCCTTCTGCTGTGTTTGGACCTAACTTTTGTCAGCCTTCTCTCCTCCATACAGGCTCCTGAATTCTGCTTAACCTAAGACTGATAACATACAGAAAAAAGGAGAACATGCTCCCTTATTAGTTTGTCCTGAGAATTGGCTGACCACAGTGAGATTCTTTTCCTATCAGATCACAATGGTCATTTCCCATCTTTTGCCATCTCCCTTACTGCTTATCAATGCCTTTAAGAGTAAAACCCTTTCTGTATGATTTTGAGATGCTTGCTGTTCATGTGTTCAGTCTTCTCCTTATTGCAATAGACTTTCTAATTAAAGACTTCTCTTTTCTAAGTTTGGATTTTTTTGACATGGTCCTGTGACATATGGGAATGGAAATACAAAAATAGTTCAAAATGACTATTAATAAGCTTATCATGCACTAGATACTGTGATCAAGGAGGTTTTCATACATTATTCAATGTAAGCCTCCTAAAACATCTTAAATATAGATATGATCACCATCATTTTACAGATGTGAAAAGTGAGGTTTTATAAGAGATAGTGACAAATGGCAGAACCAGGATTGAAATCTAGCAGTGTCTCATCAACCTCTAAAGCCAGTGTGAATTCCACAACATGTGTAGATGCATAATATTCAGTCCTCCTTCACTTTTATTTTTCTTTTCAGTGAAGGTGAAATCTCAAAAGGATTTGGGTCAGTCTTTGACTGAAATGAAATCTTAGGATTATAGCTAGATTGACATTTAGCAACACTACACACAAACATGTGTAAGATTTTCCTTTTGACCAATATTTCCTCTCAGGGGGCATTTCAGTAGGCTACCTAACTAATGAAACTCAGTTCCTACAAGAAGCAGATACTACGACCTATTGTAGAGTTGTTGGAAGGATTAAATGAAATAATATTAGAAGCACTTGTCATAAATTAATATTAATTGCCAAAATTCATTGAGTTTATATCATTGATTATAGTAATTCTGAGATATGTACACTGGGATTATTTCTGTTTTACTTTTATTTTCTGTTTTACATTTTAAAAGCTATATCTTATTGACTGTTTACTATGAGCCAGGTAGTATTCTAAGCACTTAAATATGTCATAAATCCATTCAATTATCATAGTAATCCTATAAGACAGTATGCAGAATTTCAGTGTCCTTAATACAAATTAGGTCTTTATCTGAGGATACGATAGTCAAGCCCTAGTAAATATAGAGTTTGGCATCAGATGGACTGTTGAGTCTAGCTGTTGGAGTTAGAAATATTTAGGTACATGATAATAACAATAATCATAGCAAGAATCTTCTTTACTGGACATTCACTAAGTATCAGATACAACTGGAAGCACTTAGCATGCATAATTCATTTTAATAATTAAAACAATCTAAGAGGCATGCACTCTTATTGTGCATGATTGACAGAGGAAGAAACATAAGATCTCAACTTAGCTAAAGTAAACAGAAACAAACTGCAAGTCAATGGAAAAATTAAAATTCAAGCCCAGGAAATCTGACTGTGGAAAATTAATTCCCTGGTCCGTGCACTACCACCCCCCCTCAGAATCAAAGATGCGAGGCAAGAATCAATGGACTTATGAAGTTCAGATGTGCTATTTTACATTCAAAATCTCCTTAATACATACCTAATTTCTAAATAAAAACAATAACACTCCTGATTTTGGCTACCATAATTAAGCTGTCCTGCATAAAACTGTTAATGCACTAACCCATTAGTAAATCCTTGCTTAATATTCAGTCCTAAACTTGATATCTTGTAAATTAAATACTATGACATGAAGTAAATACAACTTATGTTATATGATAAGGGAATAAGATAGGAAAGAGAACAAAGATGTTTGTTTTATGTATATATACAAATATATACATAACAAAACAAGGAAGAAATACTGGTAACAATTACAGTCCTTGTTTCTATAACTGGTCACATGGATGTAGCTCATATTTGTAACTACCTTCTTCCACTACCCATTCCATATTACTTTTACCTCAGCAAGCACCTTAGTTAGGCTTGGTTCTTTGCCCAGTGGGGTGACCCAAATATTCATTCTTGCCAAAATTGGGTTATTGCACATTTTTTCGCTGACTTTAATAATAAGGCATGGTAGTACTAAGAGATGCTTGAAGGGATCTTTTGTATTCCAGGGAAACTCTTTTTCACTTCCCTTGTGTAGTAGCTGTTCTATTTATTCTTGTCAATCATGATAAATTGCCCCAGCCATTCAATATTTCCCCTCTTTGCCTATTGACTCAGAGGCAGGAAGATCCCAAAGTGGCCAGGTGGCAGCCCTAACTTCCAGTTCAGTGGAATCTCTGTGTGTCTCGGTGGAAGCACTCCTTTTGGAGATAAGACCTCTAGACCAACATAATTTAAGGTTGTGTGAACAGGAAGCAATTTATTTTCTAATGAATCACTGAGGGTAGTAGTGAGCAGTGCCACTCACATTTCTACCCCTTGATTCCTACACCTATGAATCCTGGCAATGACAGAAACAGCACCATATAGCTGACACTAATTTAGAACATATACAGCCTCCTGAACAGCACTGTTCCAGCCCTACAAGGCATTGCCACCAATGTGGCACTGTAATTGAGTTTTCAAAGGCATTCCACTGTTCTATCAATCCAGCTGCTTTGAAACAATGGGAAACATGGTAAGACAAATGAATTCCATAAGCATGTGCTGATTCTTGCACTTCATTTGTCCTGATGTGGAATACTGCGTGGAATACTAGGAAAGAGTCTAAGGCACTCTGTAAGTCCATGGATGTAGTCTTGGCAGAAGCATTGTGCACAGGGAAAGCAAAGCTGCATGTTGAATTGTGGTTATCATAGTAAGAAGAAAATGCTGCCCCTTCCACGATGGAAGTAGTTCAATGTAATCAACCTGCCACCAGGTAACAGGCTGATCGCACACGTTGGTTGCAGTCAGATCAGCCTTGGTGAGAGGAAGTCCGCATTGCTGAACCAATGCACAAGTTCCATTACTACCACCACAGCCACTTTGTTAATGAGCCTATTGGGCAATGACAGGAGTGGCTGGTTAAATAAGTCAACTGGTATCTAAACAGTTTATCCTCTCCACTTGGTTATTAAAATCATTCTCGGCTGATAACACCCAATGGTGAGTATTCACATGGGACATAAATATCTTCATGTTTTTCACCCATTCATTTAGGAAGTTCTAGCCACATAACTCTCCCCCAGACAATCTTGTCACCTGTTTTTTAATTATGGTCCTTCCAATTCCCTGACCATCCAGCAAAATTATTGGCCATAGCTCATGAATCAGCATACAAACGCACCTCCAGTCATTTCTCCTCCAAGCAAAATGAATAACCAGATGTACTGCTCAAAGTTCTGCCCATTGAGATTTCCCATCAACACTCCTTCTGGAATGTCCCAGAAAGAGGCTGTATTGCTGCAGTGGTCCACTTTCAGCTGGTACCTTTCTATCAGGCTGAAACATCTGTAAACAAGGCCTGAGTTTTCTTTTCCACAGTCAACTCATCATTCAGAACTCTCTATGAGGCCATAGCCATGGACTAGGAAAGAGAAAATAAAATAGCAGGAATGGGGCCAAGGATATTTAGGCCACTTCCTTGTGTAACATACTTGTGCTTCAAAGCCTGTTGGAGCTCAATCTTGTATGTCCCACTTCTATTCTATGATGGAGTGCTGCTGTGCATGCCCAATGTTATGGCTTGGTGAGTCAGACAACACTCAGTTCATCATGGGCAACTTAGGTCTCATGATAACTTGGTGACCTGTGGTTAAGTGCTTGGTCTCAACTAACATCTGGGAGCAGACCCAAACCTGTTTCTCCCAAAAGGAGAATTATCTGCAGAAGATTTAGGGTTTTGCTCTATAATCTGAAAGTTCTGCATTGTAATTCTCTTATAGAGGCCTGCCAAAAGGTCCAAATAGCATCTCTATTTGCCACTGAAATTTTCAACACCACTGGATCTTCTGGGTCATGTGACCCAAGTGTCAAAACAACTTTCACAGCAGCCTGGACCTGTTGCAGAGTCTCTTCTTGTTCCAGTACCCACTCAGACTAGCAGCTTTTCAGGTCACTTGGTAAACGGGCCAGGGTAGCATGTCCAAATGAGCAATAAGTAGTCCCCAAATCCAAAGAGGCCAACTAGGCATTATGCCTCTTTTTTTTTTTTTTTGGTAGTAGGTGCAAGCGCAGTCACATGCAACAGTTTATCTTTCACCTTAGAAGGGATATCTCAACATGTCTGTTCTGGTTTGCTAGCTGCTGGAATGCAACACACCAGAGATGGATTGGCTTTTAATAAAAGGGGATTTATTTTGTTAGTTCTTCAGAGGAAAGGCTGCCAACTTTCCACCAAGGTTCTTTCTTATGTGGGAAGGCACAGGATGATCTCTGCTGGCCTTCTCTCCAGGCCTCTGGGTTCCAACAAATTTTCCCCAGGGTGATTCCTTTCTGCACCTCCAAAGGCCTAGGCTGAGCTGCGAGTGCTGAGATGAGGGATGCTGAGCTGCTTCAGCTGCGCTACGTTGTACTCTCTCATTTAGGCACCAGCCAATTAAATCAAATGTCATTCATTGCAGCAGGCATGCCTCCTAGCCGACTGCAGATGTAATTAGCAACAGATGAGGTTCATGTACCATTGGCTCATGTCCACAGCAACAGAACTAGGTGCCTTCACCTGGCCAAGTTGACAACTGAATCTAACTACAACAATGCCCCATAACATTGGACCCTTAGGAATTTCACTGAAGTGTAAAGCTCCTGAATTTTATTGGATTTATCTCCTGTCCTCTGACACACAAATGCCTTATCACTAAGTCTAGAGTAGTTGTTACTTTTTGCTCACTAGGTCCAATCAGCATAAGGTCATGAATATAATGCACTAGTATAATGTCACATGGAAGGGACAGGCAATCGAGTTCCTTGTGGACTAGATCATGACATAAAGCAGGAGAGTTGATTTGCCCTTGAGGTAGCACAATTATGGTTTATTGCTGGACTTGAAAACAAACTGCTTCTGGTGGCATTAACAAATAGCAATTGAGATAAAAGCATTTGCCAGATCATTAGCTACATACCAGTTACTGGGGTTTTGCTGACTTGCTCAAGCAATGATACACCTATAACACCAGCTGCAATTGGAACTATGACCTGAATAAGTTTACAACAATTCACTGTCATCCTCTAGCTCCATCTGCTTTCTGCAAAGGCCAAATAGGAGAATTGAATGGAGCTGTGGTGGGACCACTATCACTGCATCCTGCAAGACTTTAATGGTGGCATTAGCTTTTCAATTCCTCCAGGAATGCAGTACTGCATTTGATTTACTGTTTTGCTAGGTACAGGCAGTTCTAGTAGCTTCTTGGCCTTTCCTACCATAACAGCTCTCATTCCACAAGTCAAGGAACCAATGTGGGAATTCTGACTGTTGCTGAGTATGTCTATTCCAATTATGCATACTGGAACTGGGGAAATAGCCATAGAATTGGTTTGGGAACCCAACAGACCCACTGTGAGATGGTGCTGAGCTAAAACACTCTTGATCACCTGACCTGTATAAGTCTCTTTTCTGACTGGTGTATCACTGTGACATTTTGGATATCTTGGAATTAATATCAGTTCAGAGTCAGTGTCTAACAATCCCCCAAATGTCTGATCATTTCCTTTTCCCCAATGCACAATCATCCTGGTAAATGGCCATAGGTCACTTTGGAGAAAGAAGGGAGGAAGACTAACAGTATGTATTTTTTGTTGGGAAGCAGGGTCCTTTCCTGTGGGAACCTATCCTCCCCTTCATTCAAGGTGCTCCGGTTCTATAAACCATCTCAAGTCTGGGAATTGATTGAGGGTCTGTGATTTTCTGTTTTACTGATTCAAGTTAGGCCTTTTTTCACTTATAACTCTTGTGCTTATAACAATCAAGTAAGAATTTAGGAGACCTCCCATCTATATCTCACTTCTAGGTACTCCATGATCAATTAGCCAGTTCTATAGGTCTCTGCAAATCAGACTATTCTGGTTACTGCTTTGACTCTGCTAACCATTATGGTAGCTGCACCCTTCTTGTCTTTGGCAGTTGAGTGCCGCCCATTGGCTCTTGCCAACATAAATCCTATAGTCCCCATTGTGCTTAAGGATCTACGTCTAGTGACAACAGTTCCTACGTTAAAATATGACCTACAGAGAAGAATGACCACAGACTTCCTTAGGGATGATGGAGCTGCGTTCACAAATGTATTCCTCACACTCCTGGTGAAAGTTGTACCCTTTTGACATTTCTGGGTATAGAGGTTGAGTAGGTATTACCTGATAAATCCACTCTAATATTCCAATCTCTCCAAGTCTTTGGATCTCCTCAACTACACTGTACCATGGCAGGTCTGGCATTTCAACTTCAAATAATATTGTCCTCATTTTGGTCCATGCTTCAGCCAATTATCCCAACAAACTTCTAGAGCCAGTTGTAACCCCTCAAGTTACAACATTGACTCCAGAATCTCTGCTTAATGGGCCCAGATAAAAAAAAATACAGCCTTATCCACCTTTACATACCTTCCACTATTATCCAAAACACTTAATATCCATTCTTACAAATATTCCCCTGATTTCTGTCAACACAAATTATAGGAAAAATGCAGCTTTTTTGGAAAATTGGGCACCCCCTCATGGGTCACACTTTGCACACCATGTTTCAGGGCCTGTTGGAATTTCAGTATATTTAGAGGCCCTCTTTTACCAGATGAAACTGATATGGAATTCTCAGAGTAGTTGCCTTGCAAGACACTGTTTATCTCTCTAATTTTTCTTCCAGGCTGAATGCAGTGTATTTACAGCCTTGGCTCTAGGAACAGTTTATTTGATTCCTCCACAGATTTTGTGGAGTTAAAAAAAAAAGCTCTAAGAACAGTTTATTTGATAACTCAACAGATATAAACATGTTGACTTCTTTTCTAAATACACCGCATTTAGCTGTTAAAGAAAGGGATGGGCTCAAGGCTTTAAATTCCCAGATAAAGTGTTATATGAAGGCCATGAAAGTTTCTATGCCTGACCTGAAAGGAACTCATTTCTTGTAAGCATTTTTTATTAGAGAAGTTGTGTGTTTACAAAGCAATCATGCAACGAATACAGGATTCCCACATAGCAACATATTATTAACACATTGTATTGGTGTGGAACATTTCTTACAATTGATGAAAGCACATTTTTATAACTGTAATATTAAAATACTTTGCCTAATGTAGGATTCACTGTGCAGTTCCATAGATTTATTTTTTTAATATTTTTATCCACTACCATATATACAAGCTAACAGTTCCCATTCTAACCACATTGACATATACATTTCAATGCTTTTAATTAGGTTTTTAATGTTGGCCTATGATTACCACCAACAATTACCAAAATATTTCCATCATTCAAAATAGAAGCCCTATATTTAAAACCTAAATTCCCATTCCCTATCTACACCCAGTCCCTGGAAACCTATATTCTAGATTCTGACTCCATGGGTTTGTTAATTCTGATTACTTCATATCAGTGAGATAGAGTGTTTTGTCTTTTTGTGCCTGGCTTATGTCACGATATCATCAAGGTTCATCCATGCTGAGGCATGTATCAGGACTTCATTCTTTTTATGGTTGCATAATATTCCATTATATGTATATAACATATTATATTTAACCATTCATTAGCTGATGGACACTTGGGTGGTTTCCATCTTTTGGCACTTGTGAATAATACCACTATGAACATCAGTGCGCAGATATCTGTTTGAGTTATTGCTTTCAAATATTTTGGTTACATACTTAGTAGCGGGATGCCGGGACCATATGGTAATTCTATATTTAATTTAAGGAAATGCCAAATTGTCTTCCACAGTGCTGCAGCATTTTACATTGCTACCAAAAAATGAATGAATGTTCCTATTTATCCACATCTTCTCCAACATTTGCAATTTTCTATTTTTTAATAGCAATGGGTGTGAAATGGCATCTCATTGTAGTTTTGATTTGCACTTCACTGATGGCTAATAATGTTGAGCATATTTTCATGTGCTTTATTTCATTTGCATATCTTCTTTGGAGAGATGTCTGTTCAAGTCATTTGTCTGATTTTTATTTGGATGGTTGTCTTTTTGTTGTTAATTTGAAGGATTTCTTTGTATTGTCTGGAATATTATACTTTTATCAGATATATGGTTTCCAAATATTTTCTCCACTTGTGTAAGTTGTCATTATACTTTCATAATAAAGTCCTGTGATTTGCAAAACCTTTTATTTTTCATATGTTCCCATTTATCCGTTTTTCTTTAATTGCTTGTGCTTTGGGCATAAAGTCTAAGAAACCATTGCCTAATGCAAGGTCCTGAAGATGATTCCCTAAATTTTCTTCTAGGAGTTTGAACGTTCTGGTTCTCATATTTAGGTATGTGATCCATTTTGAATTGACTTGTGTACATGATGTGAGTTAGGGAGTCCTCTTTTTCTTCTTTTGAAATGGAGAATTGGTTTTCCTAACACTATTTGTTGAAGAGATTATTTTTACCCCTTTACAAGGGGGCAAGGTGGTCATTGCCCCCTTGTAAAAAATCAGTTGGTAATAAGTTTGAGGATCGATTTTATGAGCTCTCAATTTGATTCCATTGGTCTATAATTCTGTCCTTGTGCCAGTACCATGTTCTTTTGATTACTATGGCTTCATAGTAAGTTTTAAGGTTGAGAAGTGTGAGTTTTCTAACTTCATTCTTCTTTTTCAAGATGACTTTGGGTATTCGGGGTCCCTTAACATTCCTTCTAAATTTGATGATTGGTTTTTCCGTTTCTGCAAAGAAGGTGGTTAGAATTTTGATTCAGATTGCATTGAGTCTATAAATCACTTTGGGTAGGATCAATATTTTAACAATATTGAGTCTTCCAATCCATGAACATGCAATATTTTGTCATTTATTTAGGTTAGCAATGCTTTGTCGTTTTCTGTTTACGAGTCCTTTACATTCTTGGCTAGATGATATATTCCTAGATGTTTGATTCTTTGCGTTGTTATTGTGAATGGAATTTATTTCTTGATTTCTTCTTCCAATGCTCATTGCTTGTATACAGAAACACTATTGATTTTTGTATGTTGATCTGTACCTCACCACATTCCTGAATTCATTTAATACCTCTTGTATGTTTGTTATGGATTTTTCAGGATTTTCTGTATATAGGATAACATCATCTGAAAATAGGGTATGTTTTACTTCTTCCTTTCCAGTTTGGATGCCTTTTATTTCCTTTCCTTGCCTAATCGCTCTGACAAGAACTTCCAGTACAATGTTGAAATTCAGTGGTGACAGTAGGCATCCTCATCTTGCTTCTTAACTTGGAGGGAAAGCTTTCAGTCTTTCACCATTAAGTAGGCTGTTAGCTGTAGGTCTTTCATATATGCCATTTATCAGGTTGAGGAAACTTCCCTCCATTCTTAGTATTCTAAATGTTTTTATCAAGAAGGGGTACTGGCTTTTGTCAAATGCCTTTGCTTTATCAATGGAAATGATCATGATCTTTTTCCTTCATTCTGCTAATATGGTGTATTACATTAATTGATTTTCTTATGTTGAAACACCTTTTCACAATAGAGATAAATCTCTTTTGATCATGGTGCATAATTATTTAAAGTGTTGTTGGATTCAGTTTGCTAGTATTTTGTTGAGGATTTTTGCATCTATAGTCATAAGAGAATACTGGTCTGTAGTTTTATCTTCTTGTAGCATCTTTATCTTACCTTGGTATGATGGGGATGTTGGCCTCATAGAATGAATTGGGGTGTTCCCTCCTCTTTAAGTGTTTTGGAAGTGTTTGAGCAAAAGTATAGCCAAGTCTTATTATCTTTGGTAGAATTCCCCTGTGAAGCCATCTGGTCCTGGGCTTGTATGAAATCTCCTACTATTAATGTATAATCCTCAATTTCTCCCTTCAAATCTGTCAGTATTTGCTTCATATATTTTGGGGCTCTGTTGTTAGGTGAATATATATTTAAAATTGTTAATTCTTCTTGTTAAATTGATCCCTTTATCAGTATATAATGACTTTCTTTTTTCCTCACAATTGTTTTTGACTTAAAGTCAATTTTTATCTCGTGTTAACATGGTTATCTCAGCTCTCTTTTGGTCACTACCTGCATGGGTTTTTTTTTTTTTTTCATCCTTTCACTTTCAACCTATTTATGTCCTCTAAATTTAGGGTGATACTCTTGAAGACAGCACATAATTGGGTCATGTGTTTTTATTTAATCCGCCAATCTCTGTCTTTTCACTGGAGAATTTAATGCATTTTCATTTAAAGTCACAACGAATAGTGCAGGACTTTCTTTTAACATTATGCTATTTAGCCTTTATAAGTTTCATTTCCTTTTTGTCCCTCAGTTCTTGTACATAAAACATTGCTTTTGTCTTGCAACTTTCAGAACTGTTTCCTCATCCTTTGCATTCAGTTGCATAATAGTAAATGATGTGGTATATTTTTCTTCATGCTTATTGTATTTAGTGTTCTCTGGGCTTCTCGCATGTGCATATCCACGTCTTTTGCAAAATTTGATAAATACTCTATTATTATTACTTTGAATATTCCTTTTGTCCTTTTTTTTTCTCCTTCTAGTACTCCTGTAATGCACATATTGGTATGTGTGATGGTGTCCCAGAAGTGTCTTAGGCTTCAATTTATATACATTTTTCTTTTTGCTCCTCAGTCTAATTTCAATTGTCTTGCCTTTAAATTCACTGATTCTTTCTTCTGCCAGCTCCAATCTGCTCTTGAAATCTCCATGAGAATTTTTCATTTCAGTTATTTTGATGTTCAATTCCAGGAATTCTGTTTGTTTTCTTTTTAAAATTTTCCATTTCTTTACTGAGATTCTCATATTGCTCACTCATTGTTTTCTGGTTATCCTTTCGTTATTTCTCTTGTATTTTCCTTCATTTCCTTGAGCATTTTTAACATTATTTTTAGGTCTTTGTTTGGCATGTCCGCATTCTGGTTTCCTTCATTTGTGTTTTCTGGATTTTTACTTTATTCCTTTGGATGGGCCATATTTTCCTGTTTCTATACCTCTTACACTGTACATTTTAGTATTTTAAAATGTTCACTCTGGGATTTATCCCATGAGATGTCTATTTCTTGATTTTGTAAGCAGCTGAAGTCAGATGTTCCTCCTGTGGGGCCAAAATGAAGATGCCTGTGTCTCTGGGACAACTTAGGCAGTGTACACAGGGAGTAAAATCTTCCTGTTCTTGGCCTCGATGTTGAGCTGCAGTTTCCTGCCATTTTTTCAAGGGAACCTGTTACTTCCAAGCACACCGTGGGCAGTTTTGACCCTGGCTCTCTGGCCGAGGGTGTCAGAGTTTGGAGGCCCAAAGCTCTGGAGAAAGCCCTGTAGTCCACAGGGCCCAATAGGGAGGCCTTTGCAACATTGTCAAAAGCTCCTTCTCTCCTCTGGGTGGCTCCTCAGGAAGGCCTGCAGCGGGCTGTCCTCCTTGGTCTGGCTGCTCAGGTGACGCTGACCGGGCAGGAGGCCTCCTCGGAACCCTGTGCAGT
Organism: Tamandua tetradactyla; assembly: GCF_023851605.1. Lineage (NCBI taxonomy): Eukaryota > Metazoa > Chordata > Mammalia > Pilosa > Myrmecophagidae > Tamandua > Tamandua tetradactyla. The sequence continues at coordinate 118,771,309 of NC_135353.1, forward strand.
CCTGCACTTCCGTGCCCTGGTGCCCGGCGGTTCCTGCCCACTCCTGACACGCGAACGTGGTGCTGGCTGCCTCCTGGAGGGCCTGGCACGATACCTCAGGCCAGGGAGCACAGGGCGAGCCCTTGGAAGGGCCAGAAATGCAGGAGAGATGGGGAACAGCTGGTGAAGCATAAGCTAATTCAGTGCATACTTTCTTGAGCTCCCCAAGGGCTCTGTTCATGAGCTCCTTTGTCTGGAACAGTGGGTGAGGTTGTCAGAGGTTGTGTGTGTGGCCCCATGTGTGGTAGCATGCCTGCCCACTTGCATGGAAACTTGGTACTTTATAGATACTATTCTATAGCAAGAGGCCAGAGCATTGAGACTTGGAACCTTTCCATAGTGCTCAAGCAGATATTATGGAAAATACTCTCCAAGAAAGTGCATTCTGCTTTCCTCCACAGGGAGTAGTAGATGGAAACTTGTGGGAAACACTTTTCTCAGACCTACAGTGTCCCCCAGGTAAGACTTAACCAACTTCCAATTTCTACTTGAGTTCGGCACTCCCTGGACTCTTCCTCCCTTTTCCTTCTTCATCTGCCCATCCTGCTTGGAGGGCCCAGGCTACACTGACTGGTTATGTCATAAGACTGCAGGGTCCCCTTTTGTCAGGACTCTCATTGTGAAAGAAGAAGAGTGAGCAAAGTTGAAGTACTTTCTCCCAAGCCTTGATCCTGGATTGGGTTGTGGTTCAAGGCCCTACGACAAGTCAAATCAGAACTTTCCCAGAGCACTCCCCTGGGGTGAAACTGGAACAGCCCAGCTCAGCATTGCTGCCCAGAGGCACTTCCCTGCCCTTCTGAGTGTGGGATCCTTTAAATATAAGCCTCCAAGACAGTGCGTATGTTAGGGGTGGGCTTCTTGGGCCCAGAGTGGCTTGGTGTTGGCAGTACTACTTCTACCCCCATCCCCACCTTGAAACCAGGTCAGAAGCATAGCACTGAGAAGCCCCAGAGATCACAGTCCAGCAGGGTCCACATAAACCCTTGGCTGCTGCTTCAGGCCACTTTGGAGTGGACCGGTGCCTCTGCCTGGTGGTTGCATGGTTGGCAAGGCTCCGAGTGCCCATTTCTCACTCTGCAGTGCATGTCCGCAAGGACAAGATGTGCCATGCTGGTGGCTTCTGAATAGCACAATAGTTACTGAGCTCTACAGTAGTGTAGTTCCTGCTGCTTGGGTGGGAGCAGGTGGGGATGCCAAGTAAACAACCCTGCCCCTGCAATGAGTCTGTTTGGGCTGGGTGATAGCCTAGATGGTGTTTGTTCCAGGAGAGGAATACGTGGTAGAGCTCTTGACAAGAGAAGACTATAGGTATTTGGGAGTGTGAAGACCCTTGTGTCCAGCTCCCAAAAGAGGCATGGAAGGGTCTATGCATTTCTGTGTGATACAGAGAGAATCACACTTTAAATGCATTTCATGTCTCAAAAATTCACATTCCAGGTTCAGGAATTTTATTCCAAAGTGTTTTGGTGCGATCGCCCATCCATGAGTCTGAAAATGCAGGGGGAAGGAGTAATGTGCTCCACAGAGGCCAATAGAGCCCACTCCATAGGGGAGCCAGGGTCTCCTTGTGATCTGCCTCACAGCATCAAGGAAACAGATCCTATAACCCTACATCTCTCCTTACATAGCAAAGTGGGGAAAGGACTTAAATCCAGTTATCTTGAAATAAAAAGAAGAACTGGCTTGCTTTAGTTGGGGGGGGGGGTCCAGGAGGGAAAGCACATGTCAGTTATTTGCAAAGAGAGTAATTAATTTCATTATTCTTCTAAGAGCCCAAGATCTGTTCCATCTGATGGATGGACGCCTAACATTGCCTTAAGACAGAAATATGCAGGCACTGCCTATATTGGGCAGCTGAGCATGCCTTTATTTCCCAAAGTGGTACCCATTTAATGGAAGGGGCACAACCCCTTCTGTAGGCTGGCCTGTATTGGGAAATGGGTGAGCTCCTCAGACTTAGGGTATCAGGAGGAAATTACCGCCAGAACCCCAGTGCCACGGGTGTAAACCTCTAGCTTCTCGGCCTTCTGGAGTCATCTTTGGTTTAAACACATCTCACTTGAAGGGCAGATGAAATCTGTGAATCTCAGGCTAAATTCAAGCACACTCCCACTAGCAGGTTCTGTGGGCTGCCTGCATCAGGCTTTGGAGCTACATTTACTGAGGCCACCCTGAAAAGCATTTATGCCAAAGAGAACCTCCTGGGGTGGCCTGTACTTTCTCCTCATGTATAAGATGCCTTTTTCAACCTGGATCTGTTTAAGAGTCTTTAATTTTTGTGGATTATGGCCATGCTTGCTGTTTTCAGGGGAACTGAGGAACCCAGAAGGTCCCTACAAATAATAGTGAAATTCACACTTTTATTTGATACAGACTTCATCTGCAGGCAGAGGGGGCAGAGATCTCAAACTGAAGGTTGCTCAAGTGAAGCCAGAGTTCCTGTCCACTCAGGCTTAGAAGTGCCCAGTACTCATCCGTCTGTTGGGGTGGTGGTCAGCTCATGTCCCAAGCAAGGAAGCTTCTCTTTGCATCAACCATAGGGGGATGGTTGTGAGTTCCCCCAGTGCCTATGAATCCTACAGACATATGGTTAAACAGGCACAACCCTTTCCACCAATAAGGATCCTGCAATCCTCTCCTGTGGATGCTACTGAGAAACAGGCAGTGATGGCCTTTGGTGGGAGTACAGCTCTGGAGGAGGCCTTCCTGCTGTCCATCCGGTGCAGGGGCTCCTGCAGCAGGCACATCCAGGCCTCCAAGGAATAAACCCACTGGGGTGCTAGCAATTCCAGGCCTCACCATGCCATGGGTCAGCACACAGGTCACAGGAGATTGCACAGGGAGGGCTGATGGCTTTCCACAATCGCAAGCAAAGTGTATCAGAACCAGTGTCTTTAGAAGGCCCAGCCTCCTATTTTTCCGGAATCAGGTGCTAGGATGAATTTCACAGTCTCAGCTCTCACCATGAACTTCGCACATGATCCCAGCTTGATGGGAAAACATACTCTGAGCAATTGTGGCCCCTCATCTTTCTTCTCCTCCTGGTTTGGGCTGTGTTTTTGAGGCTACCTAATTATTTTGAATTCTGACAGGTGTCAGAGATATTTAACCCATTCAGGAAAAGATCATGTAGTCACAGAATGAGTGCCAGAAGGTTTAAAAGCATTTGATGTATCAGTCACATCGCAACCAGTGAGAAATATGACAGAAGTGATGCTTTGCAGGTCATCCTACATCTTTTGCTATCCAAAGATTCCATAGGGGATTCTAGTGATCGTATTTTCCAAATCTCAAATCAAGGATGCAGGCTGACAGTTTTTAAAATTCAGGTTTGCCTTGGGCAAGAGCCATAGGATTTTCCTGAGGCTGAGGCTTGCGTTTAGAGGTTTGCCCTAGATACATTCTAGAGAGTTTTCTGCCAGAACTTGGATGTACCATCCAGCTAAATACTGAGAAATGCCTGAACATGTTTTAAGGTGGGTCCCTTCTTCTATTGGTCTAGCCCAGCTCAGTCCCCACCCACTGCCTTATCCATCCCAAGGGTTGGGTTTGTCAGGATGTGAGACATGGTGACAACACCAGAAAAGTGGCCACGACCCCATCTCGAGATACTGGACTTGCAGTGTGGCGATCTGCCCCCCCCCCCAATAACCTCACCCAATCTCTCTCCTTCTCATAAAGTTTTAAAGCATTACTACCTTTATTTAAAAATGAACAGGAGAGGAGAAATGGGGCATCCTTTGCGCTTCAGGTCATGCAGTCTCTATGGGGAGGGCAGCACAAGCTGTTATTTCCTAAGGCTCTTGGAACCTTTACTTTTCACTGATATTTCCCCCTACAGGACACCTTGACAGGCTGCTGCACACACTCACCCAGAAACCCAACTTGTGGGCTGAATGCTTGCAGAGCAAACCATGGGCATAATTAGAAGCTGTCCTCTCCACCCAGCCCTGGGAACTCTTCCACAGGCTGCCCTGCAGGAATAGCCAGGAAGCTAGTTCCTAGCACTGCTCAGACCAGGGTCCATTCACAAGTTCAGGAGGCCTGTCCCAATGTGACCAAGGGGCTGTGCTCCCCTGGCCCGGTCCTAAGACTCCCAGTGTATCAAGTGCCATTGTCCTAGAGTGTACATGTGGGTATCTACTGAGTAACTACTATGCATTGTCCGAGTGTAGGGCTTGTCTCCTCCTGTGGGACATGAAATCACGTATGTGGGTGTGAGTGCATTGTAGGTCTCGGCAAGTCCCCTGGCTGCACAGACAGCCCCTTTTTCATCCAAAGCCATTGACACGAGCTTCTTTGAAATCATTTGTTAATATCCAAAGGCAAAACCCTAGAGTCCAAGACCTTTTCCATCAAGCACATATTTTACTTTACTGTAGGACCTTTATTTTTGTTTTTAACCAGCCCCATCCCATGCTTCCAAAGACCACATATCATCTTTCCCAGATCACTACACTAAGTATTACTGTTGTACAGCTCCCAATCTGGCCTTGACTTGATAGGATGAAACTTTGTATGTATTTTGTATAACATAGATTCTATATTGTAAAGATGTCCTGTTCAAAAAAAAATTAACTAAGATGTAAATTTTATTGCTTTAATGTGTATGCATGTTTAGTGATGTTTATATTTTGAAACAAAATTTATGATTCATTAAAAAAAGCCATTATCATCGATGAGCTGTGTCCACCCCTCATCTTGGGGAGGAAGATTTTTACATCTCTTTCTATCACCAATGAGCTATTCAGAGGCTGGACCTCACATTGGCCTACTGAGAGAATGGGAGATGGGCGCTGGAAACCAACATGTGGAGAGAGCAATTTACTGTTCTTTACAATAATTTAGCAGCCTTTTCTTTCCACTCTCCCCTGGGTAATGTACAAAGTTCTCCTGTCCTGTAGAGTTTCAAAATAATTGAGATAGTTCCTGCCTATTTGATAGTGGTTCTGGTGGAAGGACTGAATCCTGGAGCTACCTACTCTGCCATTTTCCATGATCCTCTCATATAAGAATTTGAATAGCAGTATCCAATGGTGATATTTTGTGTATCTCTATTGCCAATTCATGCCATGGATTAACAGTGCTACTTTGATGATTGGAAATCATTATCAGTGGCTTTAATCTAATCATATTAGAAAAGTTATTCCTAAAACCCTAGAACCGACTTAGAAATCTCATCCTTAAGTTTCCATTTCTCAAGAACCACTCTTGTTAACAAAATCTATAATAATCATGGTTCTCCAGAGAAACAGAACCCAACACGATATATATGTAAATATTATATCCATTATATGAATTGACTCAAGGAACCACAATATGCTGGTTTGAAGCTAATACGTATCCAAGAAAAGACATGTCCTTTAATCATCATTCAATATTGTTGAGTGGGATCTTTTTGATTGTTTCCATGTAGATGTGACCCAGCCAATTGTGGGTGGTAACTTTTGCGTAGATGGTTTCCATGGCGGTGTCTCCACCCAGTCAGGTTGAGGTTACTTAAGATGGAACCATTTTGGATAAAGCTCAGAGCCACCAGAACCAACAGAGCCCACAAAGTCAGAGACCCTTGGAATTGCATGAAGAAAATGCCCCCACCCCCACCCCAGAGAAGCCATTGAAGAAGCCTGGAGAGAAAGCTAGCAGGCATCATCATGGAGATGTGTCTCCATAAATTCAAAGTGGGGTTGCTTACTGGAGCCTGTTAAGAGGGAACCATTTTGGAAAAAGCTTTAGAGCCAACAGAGCCCACACAGCTAGAGTACTTTGGAGAGCCAGAAGGAAAATGCCCTTGGGGAAGGCTTATGGAATGAGGAGAGAGAGCTAGCAGATGTTGCCATGTGTCCTTACAGCTGAGAGAGAAACCTTAAACTTCATCTGCTCTTTCTTTGGAGTTAAGGTGTCTTTCTCTGGGTGTCTTAATTTGGATATTTTTATGGCCTTGGAACTGTAAACTTGCAATTTAAAAAAATTCTCTCTTTAAAACCTTTCCATTTCTGGTATATTGCATTCTGGCAGCTAACAAACTAAACCAGGGGACATAAAAAGTAAAAAAAAAAATTGGGTAGATTGAAATAGTAGTGTTCAATGAGAGGGGTATGGAATATTTGAGTTTTTTCCTTTTTCTTTTTATTTATTTTTCTAGAGTGATGCAAATGCTCTAAAAATGATCATGGCAATACATACACAACTATTTGATGATATTGTGAGCCATTGAATGTTTACTATGGACGGACTGTATGTGTGTGTAGATTTCTCAATAAAAATATTTTTTTTAAAAAAAAACCTACCATCAAACAAAAACCCAGTACTGGATGGCTTCAGAAGCAAATTTTACCAAGTATTCCAAGAAGAAATAATACCATTCCTGCTCAAACTCTTCCTAAATATTGAGGAAAGCAGAACACTACCTAACTCATTCTATGAAACCAACATCAACCTAATTCCAAAACCGAATAAAGATACTACAAGAAAAAAAAAAACTTCAGATCAGTCTCTCTAATGACTATAGATGCAAAAATCCTAAACAAAATACTTTAAATACAAACCAGCATCATATTAAAAGAAGTATACACCGTGACCAAGTGGGTTTTATTCCAGGTGTGCCATATGCAAGGGTGATTCAACACAAGAAAATCAACTGAATTAATACCCCACATCAATAAATCAAAAGAGAAAAACCAAGATGATCATCTTGGTCAATACAGAAAGGGCATTTAACAAAATTCAGCATCCTTACATGATAAAAACACTTAAAAAGGTAGAAGTCAAAGTAAACTCCCTCAACATGATAACAGGCATATGTAAAAAACCAACAGCTAACATCATACTCAATGGTGAGAGGCTGAAAACTTTCCCTTTAAGATCAAGAACAAGACAAGGATGGTCAGTGTCACCATTGTTATTCAACATTATTGTAGATGTGCTAGGCAAACCAATTAATCAATAAAAGGAAGTAAAAGGCATTAAAAGTGGAAAGGTATTTTATTAAAAAGGTAATAAAATAGTCACTATTTGCCTATGGTCTTACATTTAGAAAATCCTGGGAAAAAAAAAAACACCACAAAGCTATTTTGAGCTAATAAGCTATTTCAGCAAAGTGGTGGGATACAAGATCAATGCAGGAAAATCAATGGTCTTCAAAAGACTTTGCCAAAAAGATGAAGAGGCAGCCAACTCAATGGGAGAAAATATTTGTAAATCACACATTAGATAAAGTTTCCATATTCTGTATACATAAAGAAATCATACAATTCATCAAGAAAAGAACAAACAATCCAAATATAAAATGGGCTAAAAAGCCCATGAAGGGATGCTTATCCTCATTAGTTATAAGGGAAATGCAGATCAAGACTACAATGAGATACTAGCTCATACCTACAAGAATGGCTGTTATTAAACAAACAGGGAACTGCAAATGTTGGAGAGGATGTGGGAAAATTGGGACACTTATGCCCTGCTGGTGGGAGTATATAATGGTACAGCAGCTATGGAAAGCAATCTGGTGGTTCCTCAGAAAACTAAATATTGAGTTACCCTATGACCCAGCAATACCACTACTTGGTATATATCCAGAAAAACTGAAAGCAGTGACAAAAGCAGAGATTTGCACACTGATGTTCATAACAGCATTATTCACAATTGCCAAAAGATGGAAACAGTCCAAGTGCCCATCAACAGACAAGTAGATTAACAAAATGTGGTTTATACATATGATAGGATATTATGCAGCAGTAAGATGAAATGACGTCCTGAAGCACATGAAAAGATGAATTAGCCTTGAGGATATAATGCTGAGTGAAATAAGCCAGAAACAAAATGATGGATACTGTATGACTCCACTTTTATGGCCATGATAAAGGTAAAATCAGAGGCTTATAATACAGAATACAGGGGACCTAGAGGTACACAGAAGCTTGAGATGGGTGAACAATTATCTAATGAAGGTGAACTTAATTGTGAGTGAATAGATAGATGTGAAGGCAGTTCTCGAGTGGGTCTATAAGTAATATTGACATGTTAAAGGTGAACATGATTGAAAGGGGTTATATAGACTCATGTGTCCCACCAATTAACACTACAAGTATAAATAAGTTCTTGCATAAACCATTGCAAAGGTATGGATCTTGTACAAAAAGTGTACAATTTCAGGGCATGGGGAAAAATTCTATTGCACACTATGGGCTATGTTTAACTGGAAAACATCAACAGTACTGTAGCAATACCAGGGTTGCCTATTGGAGTGGGGGAACAAGTGTTAGGGGGAGGTTTAGATTTTCTATTTGGTGAAGGTGTTTATTGGTTATCTTTCTCTTGGGGACAATGAAATTATCTCAAATTGAGGGTTGGTGGACTGTTGACTTAGAATGTTATACATGAGGCCCAGTAGATGGAGGTGGTTGAAAGACACACTGACTGAGAAGTAGATTGGTGAGCGATGGTGTGTACATACGATCTAACATTGTGCTGCTACAAAAAGAAACGGAGCTGTGAGGCATGAAGTGGTATTAATGAACCTATGGGACATTTGGTGAGACAAAATAAGACAGAAACAAAACAACAAATATTGTATGATCTCATTTAGAAAATACTTATAAGAAAACTGGGGCCTAGATTGTAAGCTCTCATAACAGTCAAATTTAGTCTGGAGTGATAATTGTTGTTTCTGGATTTTGAGGGAGCTGTTTTATGTATGTATAACCTGGTATTTAGAGATAGGAACAAAATTTACCAGATTGAGATTAAGGTAATTCAGAATACAGGGTTAAGGAAGACATTGCCTGTATTTTAGAACTTCATCTACTCTTTGAGACCAAAAGAAGAAAAGTTTACTTTGTCCAGAACCTAAATTTTATGTAGCACATAATCTAATGCAACCTGTCTGGATAGATCATTTAAATAAGCAGTCCAGAATAAGAATGAGATCCTTTAATCCTGTATAGCTTAATGTAATGCCTAGATATATTGCAGATAATCAAAAAGTATTGGCAAAGTCCCTTGAGGGATAGAAGAAAAAAAATATAGAACTATTGAACTTTACCACCAGGGAAATCCCAGGTACTGTGTCAAACATTAGGGACACCCAAATCAATAGGGCCAAGCCCTTGATCTTGAGGCTTGCTCTTGTGAAACTTATGTATATAGTAGAGAAGCTTAGCCTACCTATAGCTGTGCCTAAGAGTTATATCTGGAGGACTCTTTTGTTGCTCAGATGTAGCATCTCTCTCTAAGCCCAACTCTGCCCGTGAAATCATTGCTCTCCCCCCCCCCCCCATGTGGGGTATGACATCCAGGGGTGAAAGTATCCCTACCAGCGTGGGAGCTGACTCCCAGGGATGACTCTGGCTAGGGTACTATGGGATCAACAATGCCATCCTGACCAAAATGGGGGAAAGAAGTGTAACAGATAAGGTATCAGTGGCTGAGAGAATTCAAATAGAGCCAAGAGGCTACTCTGAAGATAACCTTTATGCAAGCTTCAGTTAGACATTGCTGTGTATTATAACGTGCCAAACCCCAACCAAAACCATCCCTCCCAATCCTAAAGAACATCTAGGGCATTATATATGATTCTACAAAAGTTCCATGTACTAGGATAACTTTCCAGAAGCCTACAACCTCCAGATGGGTCCCTGGACCAGATAAGTCCTGAAAAGCAGTGGGGCCAAACTCTCCAGAACATCAACTAGTTCCACCCCCATCCCATATTATTGACAGCTCCTTCCAACATGAAAAAATTAGAATGAGTATATCCAAAAAACTGTGAGAAAGAGCAAAGGTGATGTTGGAATTATATAGAGAAGGTAGGGTTTAACAAATGAGTATGAGTGGTACATCATTATATTGACATCTCTTTTAGTCTCTAGTATCTTAGAGCAGCTAGAAGTAATAACCTAAAAGTGTGGAATTGTAACCCATACTAAACTTTGAAATCTGTTCTACAACTATTTGTTCTGATGTACTTTGAAATTTATAGCTTTTTTGTATATATGTTATTTTTCACAAAAAAAGGAAAAAAGAGAAAGAAGAGTGTAACAGAAAAGATAGGCTTTAACAAATGCGTATGACTGTTGAATCATTATATTGATATTTCTTTTGCTCTCCTGTGTCTTTGAGCAGCTAAAAGAAAAAACAAAAAAATTATGGAGCTGTAACCCATATCAAACTTTAAAACCTGTTCTATAACTACTTATTAAAATGTACTTGGAAATTTATTGCTTTTTTGTATATATGTTATATTTTACTATAAGAAAAACAAACAAAAAATCAATGGTGTTTCTATATAGTAGTAATGAGCTCTCTGAGGAGGTAATAAAGATAAAAATTCCATTTAGAATAGCAACTAAAAGAATTAAATATCTAGGGATAAATTTATTGAAGGATATAAAGGACTTGTACATAGAAAACTACAAAACATTGCTAAAAGGAATCAAAGAAAGCTTAAATAAATGGAAAACACATTCTTTGTTCATGTATTGGAAGCCTAAATGTCATTAAGATGACAATTCTACCCAAATTGATCTACAAATTTAATGCAATGCAAATAAAAATTCCAACAGTATACTTTGCAGGAATGGAAAAGCTAACTATTATTTTAGTTGTAAGGGTAAGGGGCCCTGAATAACCAAAAATTTCTTGAAAAAAATGAAGTGGGAAGTCTCACATTTCCTGTCTTTAAAGCATATTACAAAACCACTGTTCAAAACAGCATGGTATTGGCATAAAAGTATACCATGTCAATCAATAGAATAGAATTGAGAGTTCAGAAATAGGCCATCAAATCTATTTCAATTGATTTTTGAAAAGGTTCCCAATCCACTTAACATGGACAGAACAGTGTCTTCAATAAATGGTGTTGGGAGAACTGGACAGCCATAATCAAAAGAATGAAATAGGGCCCTTATCTCATACCCTATAAAAAATTAACTCAAAATGGATCAAACACCTACATAAAAGAACCAGTACCATAAAACTTCTAGAAGAAAATGTAGGGAACCGTCTTCAAGATCTAGTGATGAGTGGTAGGTTCTTAGACTTTACACCCAAAGCACAAGCAACAACAGAAAAAATAAATAAATCTGAACTCCTTAAAATTGAATACTTCAAGGCTTCAGAGAACTTTTTCAGAAGTGTGAAAAGACAATGACTCAAATGGGAGAAAATATTTCAAAACCACATATCCGATAAGGGTTTGATATCTAGAATATATAATGAAATCCTACAGCTCAATAATAAAAAAATAAGCAACCCAAATAAAAATCACAAAATACATGAATAGACATCTTTCAAAGAGGATTATAATGGCTAAAAAACACCTGAAAAGATGTTTAACATCACAAACTATTAAGGAAATGCAAATCAAAGCTACGATGAGATATCATTTCATACTACTAGAATGGCCACTATTACAAAAACAAAACTTTAAGTGTTGGAGAGGGTGAGGGGAAATAGGACACTTATTCACTCTTGGTGGGAATGTAGAATGGTGCAGCTGCTTTGGAAAAGAGTTTGGTGGTTGATTCTTCAGGAAGCTAAGTATAGAACTGCAACAAGATCTGGAAATCCTACAACTAGGCATATATTAGAAGAAATGAAGGCAGGGACATGAACAGACAATTGTACACTGATGTGTGTAGTGGCATTGTTTACAATTGCCAAAAGATGTAAACAATCCAGGTGTTCATCAATCAATGAATGGATAAACAAAATGTGGTATATACATACGATGGAATACTATGCAGCTGTAAGAAGAAGTTTGTCATGAAATGGATGAAACTGGGGACATTATGTGAGTGAAATAAATCATACACAAAAGGACATGTATTATATGACCTCACTAATATGAACTAAATGTAATTAACCAATTCACGGTGTTAATATCTATACCGTATGTCACCAGAAGATAGAATGAAGACAAAGAATGAGGAGCTGATGCTTTATTTGTGCAGAATATGTAGTAAGGTTGATTGTAAACGCTTCAAAATGGATGGAGGTGATGGAAGTACATTATAGTGAGTGTAACTAACAGTAATGATATGTGGGTGCAATTGTGACTGAAAGAGAAAATGTAAGGTCATTTATGCTCCTAGAAGAAAGCTACAGGATGAAACATGGGGCTGCATAACATAGCGAACCCTCTATGCAGTGATGAATGCAAAATCTTATGAATATACTAGAAGACAGTGACTGTACACATTAGCTGGATTGTATGGTATATGAATTTATCACAACAAAACTGTATTAAAATACACTAGAAGTAAAAAACAGCAGCTTTTCATAGACAGAACAAAGAGCCAATGAGCTAGAAGACAGGATAATCAAATGCATACAGTCAGGAAAAAAAGATAGAAAAATAATAGAAAAAAAATTGAGCAGTGTCTCAGGGATATGAGTGACAGCATGAAGCATGCAAACATATGCATCATGGATGTCTCTGAAAGAGAATAGAATAAAAAGAATATTTGAGAATATAGTGGCCCAAAATTCCCCAACTCTTACGAAAGACATAAATATGCATGTCCAAGAGGTTCCTCATACTCCACACAGAATAAACCCTAGTAGACCTATTCAAAGACACACTAATCAGAATGTCAAGTGATGCAGATAAAGAGAGAGTTCTGAAAGCAGCGAGACAAAAGTGATTCATCACAGGCGGGCCATGGTGGCTCAGCAGGCTGCGTTCTCACCTGCCATGCCAGAGATCCGGGTTCGTTTCCCAGTGCCTGCCCATGCAAAAAAAAAAAAAAACACAAAAAAAGTGATTCATCACATACTAAGGATCATCAATAATTCTACGTGCTGATTTCTCATCAGAAACTATGGAGGCGAGAAGAGAGTGGTATGATATTTTTGAGGAACTGAAAGAGAAAAACTGCAAGCCCCTAATTTTTTTTTCTTTCATTCTTTTTTTTTTTTTTTTACATGGGCAGGCACCAGGAATTGAACCCAGGTCTCTGGCATGATAGGCAAGAACTCTGCCTGCTGAGCCACTGTGGCCCACCCAAGCCCCAAATTCTTGATCCAGAAAAACCAACCTTCAAAATTAAGGGAGCAACTAAAATATTCACAAATAAACAGAAATTGAGAGAGTTCATAAAAAAGATGTGCCCTACAAGAATTACTAAGGGCATTGCTTTAGGTTGAAAGGAAAAGTCAGGCGAGAGTGGCTTTGAGTAGTGTAGAGAAGTAAAGATCTTCAGTAAAGGTAATGGAAAGGGTAAATGCAAAATCCACTAATACTTTATCCTCAATATATAACTCTACTCTTTAATTCCTATGCGTTCAGATACATTTGAGCAGAAAAAGTCATATTTCCTGATAATGGACACACAAAATGTGAAGAGGTAATGTGGGACAAAACAATATGAAGAGGGGAAATGGAGGGATATGGGAGAGGAGAACATGTATACTATTGAAGGTAAGTTAGTAACTATTCAAATTAATAGGTTAAAGTGTAGGGATTGTACTACAAACCTCGGGAAACCACTAAGAAAATGTATAGAAAAATAAACCAGAAAAATACATCACAAAAGATCAACTATACAGAAAAGGAGACTGCAACAAAGAGAAAGAGAAACAAGAAAGATGACACATAAAAACTGAAGGACAAAATACTGGAAGTAAATACTGCCTTTAAAAAATAACACTGAATGTTAATGGGATGAACTTTCCAATCGAAAAGCACAGATTGCAAGAATGGATAAAAAAGCATGATCTATTGAAATGTTCTTTACAAGAGACTCACCTTAGACCCAAAGACACAAATAGGTTAAAAGTGAAAGGATGGAATAAGATAATCCATGGAACAAGTAACCATAAAAGAGCAGGGGTTGGCAAAATAATATCAGACAAAAATGCTTTAAGTCAAAAGCTGTTACAAGAAGCCTTGATTTTTGAAGATGATTTATAACTATATAGTTTTTACGTTGTAACCATGTGATTGTGAAAACCTTGTGACTGACACTCCCTTTATCCAGTGTATGGACAGATGAGTAAGAAAATAACGACAGAAATTGAATAAATAATGAGGGGATAAGGGGGATGGGATGTTTTGGGTATGCTTTTTTATATGTATTTGTATTCTTGCTTTTTTGAGCAATGAAAATGTTCAAAAATTGATTGTGCTGATGAATACACAACTATAAGAAGATACTGTGAATTTCTGATTTTATATTTTGGATGATTATATGGTATGTGAATATATCTCAGTAAAATTGCACTAAAACATAAATCCTTCTGCTCTAATTTGCTAGCTACCAGAATGCAACACACCAGAGATGGACTGGCTTTTAATAAAAGGGGATTTATTTTGTTAGTTCTTCAGAGGAAAGGCAGCTAACTTTCCACTGAGGTTCTTTCTTACATGGGAAGGTGCAGGATAGTCTCTGCTGGCCTTCTCTCCAGGCCTCTGGGTTCTAACAGCTTTCCCCAGGGTGATCCCTTCCTGCATCTCCAAAGGCCTGGGCTGAGCTGCGAGTGCTGAGATGAGGTATGCTGACCTGCTTGGGCTGTGCTGCGTTGAGTGCTCTCATTTAAGCATCCAGCCAATTAAATCAAACATTATTCATTGCAGCAGGCATGCCTCCTAATCGACTGTGGATGTAATCAGCAACAGAGGAGCATCACATGCCATTGGCTCATGTCCACAGCAACAGAACTAGGCACCTTCACCTGGGCAAGTTGACACCTGAACCTAACTACCACGCCTTCCTAAAGCAATAAGAGAAAAAAAAATGAAGCATAACTGGAAGTGAATAGATGGGCTAACTAAGGATGCCAAAAATGGCAAGTTTTCTAGAAAGAAAAAGAGAGAAAAATATTATTCCTATTTATATGTTTTATTACAAAACAGTGTTTTATTATTATAAGCCATCATTAATATTTTGTTTTTTATCTACTTTAGGTACAAACTTTTTATGCTCTCATTTCATTGTTACACAAATGAGAATTCACATATTCCTACTTTGTTTTTGTAGTGAATGAGATTTAAAATTGTGAGAACCATTGTAGCTCAGTGGCTGCATAAAGACTGAAACAGATAAAATGGGGGAAAAAACTGTTACAAGAGACAAAGAAGGAACCTACAAATTCAAAAGGGTCTATCTACCAAGAAGAAATAACAAATATAAATATGTATGCATTTAACCACAGTAGCCCTAAAGATACGAGACAAACACTGGCAAAACTGAAGGGAGAAATAGACCACTTTATAATAGTTGTTGGAACATTCAATACACCACTCTCATCAATTGATAGAAAATCTAGACAGAAGATCAGTAAAGAAACAGAGAACTTGAATAATATGATGAATGAACTAGATCTAACATACATATATATAGAACATTTCACCCCAAATAGCTGGATGTACATTTTTCTTAAGTGCACATAGATCATTCTCCAGGATTGACTACATGTTGGACCACAAAACATGGCTGAATAAATTTTTAAAAACAAATTACATAAAGCATCTTCTCGGAATTCAATGGAATGTTGCTGGAAGTCAATATCAGGAAAAGAAGTGGAAAATTTCCCCCAAATACAGAAGTTATATAACATACATGTAAGAAATAAGAGATTGCAAAGGAGATCAGTAAATATCTGAGACAAATGAAAATGAGAACACAGTATATCAAAACTTAAGGGATGCAGCAAAGGCATTCAAAAAAGAAGAAACAGCCTAACTCAAAGACCTAACTGCTCATCTGGAGGAATTAGAAAAAGAAAAGCAACTTAAACCAAAGCTGATGGAAAGAAGGGAATAATAAAGATTATACCATAAATAAAAGATATAAAGAATAAATGACTAATAGAGAGCACTAACAAAAACCAAAAGTTTGTTCTTTGAAAATATCGATAAAAATAACAATACTTTAGCTAGACTAAGACAGAAAAAGACAAATAAATAAAATCAGAAATGGGGGTGGGACATTACTACTGACTCCACTCGAAATGAAGGGGATCATAACCAGCTACTATGAACAACTGTATGCCAACATTTTAGACAAATAAATGAGATGGATATATTCCTAGAAACACAGGAACAACGTACACTAACTCTATAAGAAACACAAGATCTTAACAGACCCATTACAATTAAAATGTTTGAACTGATCACCAGAAACTTCATATAAAACAAAAGCACAGGACCGTATGGCATCAGAGGTGAAGTTTACCAGTCATTCAAGGAGCGTTAATACCAATCCTGCTCAAACTTTTCCAAAAAAATGAAGAGGTGGGAACACCACCTACCTCATTCTATGAGGGAAACATCACCCTAATACCAAAGCCATATAAAGGTACTGCAAGAAAAGAAAACTATAGACCAACCTCTCTAACGAACATAGATGCAAAAATCCTCAAGAAATACAAGCAAGTCTAATCCAACAGTACCTGAAAAGAATTATACATCATGATCAAGTGGTATGTATTCCAGATATGCAAGGGTGGTTCAACATAAGAAAATCAATTAAGATAGTACACCACATTAACAAAATGAAGGGAAAAAAAACACATGATCATCTCAATTGATGCAGAAAAGACAACTGACAGAATCCAGCATCCTTTCTTGATAGAAAACACTTCAAAAGGTATTACTAGATGGAAGCTTGTTCAATATTATTAAGGGTATATATGAAAAACCCACAGCTAACATCATACTCAATGGTGAAACACTGAAATTTCCCTCTAATATGAAGAGCAAGACAAAGATGTCCCCTGTTACCATTGTTATTCAACATGTTATGGAAGTTCTAGGCAAAGCAGTTAGACCAGAAAAAGAAATAAATGTCATCTAAATTATAAAGAAAGAAGTACAAGTTTCATTATTTGAAGATGACATGATCCTATATATAGAAAGTCCTACAACAAAGATACTAGAGATAATAAATGAACTCAGACATGTACAAGATCGAAATGCAAAATTCAGTAGTGTTTCTCTAAAGGAGGTAAATAACTAAATTCCATTTATAACAGCAACGAAAAGAGTAAAACAACTAGGAAGAAATTTAACCAATGATGTAAAAGACTTATACAGGAAAGTACAACATTTTGCCAAAAGAAATCAAAGAAAAGATAAATGTAAGGAATTCCATGCTCATGGAGTGGAAGGATAAATATTGTCAAGATGTGTATTCTACTCAAAATGATTCACAGATTCAACATGCTCTCAGTCAAAATTTCCACAGTCTACTTTGCAGAAATGGAAAAGACAATTGTCAATTTGGGGGGAAAGGTAAGGGGCCCTGAATAGCCAAAACCATCTTGTAAAAGAAGAATGAAATTTGAGGACTCACATTTCCTGACTTGGAAACCTATTCCAAAGTTACAATCGTCAAACCAGCATGGCACTGGCACAAGGATAGATACATAGAACAATAGAATTGAATTGAGAGTTCAAATATAGACCCTCAGGGATGTCATCAACATGACAGCACAAGACATCTACTGAAACCTCTCCAACAGAGCTTCAGTGAAAAAAATCTCACTTGCTCTCAACTCCGGAGGAAGGTAAACACTGGAGAAGGAACCAGATGCTGAGCCAGAGAAAGAGAAAAATATCAGATAGGCAACTTCCATTCCAGACTGGCTAGTCCTCTTCCATCCCCCTCACTCAGTCCCAAACAGTTTGGGAAGTGCCCAGAGGCAGTGGCTGTAATCCTTCCCATTTCTCACCAGGGAAAGACTATAAAATCTCTCACAGCAGTGAGATAGAGCCCCACATATATTCAGATACAGAGGCCCATGGCAACTTACAAATTGTAGAAGAGTATATGATTATGAAAACGCACCAAGGAAGAGCTTCCAAAATGGAGGATTAAGGGGGAAATGGCAGAATACTTCTGGCCCCAAAGCAGCAGGTAGCCAGGCAGAAATTGTCTGAACCAACTGTTTGGGGACCCATGGACCAGGGGAGGACATTTCAATGTCCAGGCTAGTATGGCATGAAGAGATTGAGAAAATGTGGGCAGAGACTGTAATTCCGGTTACCGCTTCTGGTTCTCATTCCCCACCCTTGAGGGAAGCAGCAGCAGGTGACCCGATCCTTGCCTGGGGGAAGGCTGGGGATAGGAATGATTGCAAGAGTAAACTCAAGTAAAGAGGGGGGACACAGGCCAACATTGAGCCAGGCACTGGCTGGCAAAGTGAGAAAATAGAATCCTGACAATTTCAGCCCTGCCTGGTCAGACACTGTTGGGCTTCACGATTTAAACAGATTTGAGGAAAAATAAGTAACTGAAGGGTGCCATCTGCTGTGCAACCTGAGAAGTGCACGGGAAAAAAGCAGAGTTTTTTTTGGAGCCTCGCCAGACACTATCCCAGGCCCATTGGAGCTGGTCTGCATACATTTCACGGGTTCTCAACCCTGTTTTGTCTGGGAAATACTAATGATCCAACTGTCAAAGCGGTGTCCTGATACAAACACAAGCAACAATGAAATCCTAGACAAGAAAGAGAAACAAACCTTCACAATAGACCCATCATGATAATAAGATGAGCCAACATCACCAAAAAATCATAAGGCATATAAACCACAGGAAGAGATGGCCCAGTCAAAGGAGCAGATACAAAAAAATCAGAGGAGACATGCAATCTGGAACTAATAATCAAAGATGTTCAAAAACATCTCCTAAACAAATTCAATAAGATGGATAATGACTTAATGGATATTAAGAAGAAACTAGGTAAGCATGCAGAAGAATTTTAAAAAATACATAGAAACATAACAGACATTATGGAAATGAAATACATCGTAGATGAAATTAAAAATATACTAGAGACACACCAGCAGCTCTGAAAAGGCAAAAAAAGAAAAAAAGGAACAGCAAGCTATAAGACAGAACAATAAAATTCAAACAGACCAAAGAACAAATGGAGAAAATAGTAGAAAATGTGAACAGGGTCTCAGGGAAATTATTGACAACATGAAGGGCACAAACATATGTATCATAGGTGTCCGAGAAGGAAAAGAGAATGGAAAATGGCCAGGGATAATATTTGAAGAAAAAACAGTTAAATATTTCCCAACTCTAATAGAAGACACAAATATACAAATCCAGGAAGCCCAACATACTCCAACCAGAAGAAATCTGAATAAACCCCCTCCAAGACACATACTAATCAGATTGTCAAATGCTGAAGAGGAGAAAATTCTGAAAGTAGCAAGAGAAAAGCAATTCACCACATACAAGGGAAGCCAAGTAAGATGGTGTTGATTTTTCATCGCTCACCATGGAGGCAAGAAGGCAGCGTTATGATATATTTAAGATACTGAAAGAGAAAAATTGCCAGCCCAAAATTCTCTATCCAGAAAAGCTGTCCTTCAAAAATGAGTGACAGTTTAAAATATTCACAGATAAACAGAACCTGAGAGAGTTCATTAACAAGAGACTGACCCTAACAAGAAATACTAAAGGGAGTTCTGCCAGTTGAAAAGTAAAAAAAAGAAAAAAGGAGGAAGAAGCTTGGAGAAGAGTAGAGAAATGATGATTATTATTAAGGGTAACTAAAAGGATAAAAATAGAGGAAAAACAGATGTGACAAATAAAATCAAAGGATAAAATGGTTGAAGTAAATACTGCCTTTACAATGATAATATTGAATGTCAATGGATCAAACTCCCTAATCAAAAGACACAGACACAGATTGGCAGAATGGATAAAAAAAGTCTGATCCATCTGTATGCTGTTTACAGGAGATTCATTTTAGACCCAAAGATACAAATAGGTTGAAAGTGAAAGGATGGAAAATTATATTCTGTGCAAGTGATAACAAAAAAGGGGGAATAGCAATATTAATATCAGACAAAATACACTTTAAATGCAAAAATATTAGGAGATAAAGGACACTATACATTAATAAAAGGGGCAATTTACCTAGAATAAATAATCATATTTATTTATGTACCTCATCAAGGTGCCCCAAAGTACTTGAAGCAAACAATGGCAAAATTGAAGGGAGAAATAAACCTATCTATAATAATAGTTGGAGACTTCAACACACCGCTCTCTTTAATAGATAGACCATCTAAACAGATGAATAATAAAGAAAAAGATCACCTAAATAATATGATAAATGAACTGGATTTAACAGACATATATGGAACATTGCACCCCAAAACAGAAGGATATGCATTCTTCTCAATTTCTCATGGTATTTATTTCAGGACAGAACACATGCCGGGGCACAAAACAGGTCTTAATAAATTTTAAAAGACTGAATTTATACAAAACACTTTCTCATATCATAATGGAATGAAGCTGGAAATCAATAACAGGCAGAAGATGGGATAATTTACAAATATAAGAAGGATAAACAACACACTCATAAAATCATTGGGTCAAAGAAGAAATTGCAAGAGAAATAAGTAAATATATTGAGACAGATGAAAATGAAAACAGAGCATATCAAAATTTATGGGACGTAGCAAAAGCATTGCTGAGTATGAAATGTATGGCCCTAAAAGTTTACATTTAAAAAGAAAAAAGCTAAATACAAAGGCATAACTGAACAACTGGGGAAACTAGAGAAAAAACAACAAACCAATCCAAAGCAAGCAGAAGGAAAGAAATAAAGATTAGAGCTGAAATAAATGAAATAGAGAACAGAAAACAATAGAGAGAATCAATAAAACCAAAAGTTGGTTGTT
This sequence comes from Tamandua tetradactyla, assembly GCF_023851605.1. Taxonomy (NCBI): domain Eukaryota; kingdom Metazoa; phylum Chordata; class Mammalia; order Pilosa; family Myrmecophagidae; genus Tamandua; species Tamandua tetradactyla. The sequence goes on from NC_135353.1 coordinate 118,791,992, forward strand.
TGAGAAGATCAATAAAATCGACAAACCTAGACTGATAAATATATAAAAGAACATGCAAAGATATAAAAGAATATGCAAATAAATATCAGAGATGAGGAATGGTCATTATCCCAGACCACAAAGTAAGAAAGAAGATCATAAGAGGATACAATGAAGAACTGTATGCCAACACACTATTAGATAAATTAGATGAAACTGACAATTTCCTAGAAACACACCAACAACCTATACTGACACTAGAAAAAAATTGAAGACTCCAACAAGCCAATTGCAAGTAAAGAGATTGAATCTGTCATCAAAATTCTCTTAACAAGAAATACCCAGGACCAGATGGCTTCACAGGTGAATTTTACCAAACTTTCCAGAAGAATTAATGTCAATTCTTCTCAAATTCTTTTTAAAAATTGAAGAAGAAATACAACCTAACTCATTCTATTAAGCCAACATCATCCAAATACCAAAGCCTGATAAAGACACTATAAAAAAAGAAAACTACAAAGTAATATATCTAATGAATATAGATATCCTCAACAAAGTACTGGCAAATGGAATCCCACAGCACGTTAAAACAATTATATACCTTGTTCAAGTGAGTTTTATCCCAGATATGCAAGGGTGTTTCAACACAAGAAAATCAATTAATGTAATATGCCACATTAACAAATTGAAAGGGAGAAACCACATGATCATCTCGATTGATGTAGAAAAGGCATTTGAGAAAATCCAGCATCCTTTCTTGATTAAAAAAAAAATTCTCAAAGTAAGAATTCAAGGAAACTTCCTTGATATGATAAAAGGCATATATGAAAAACCCACTGTTCACATTGTACTCAATGTGAGAGACTGGAAGCTTTTCCTCTAAGACTGAGAAAAAGACAAGAATGCCCACTATCCCCTCTATTGTTTTATATTGTACTAGAAGTTCTAACCAGAGCAATTAGACAAGAAAAAGAAATAAAAAGGCATCCAAGTCATAAAGGAAGACCTAAAACTTTCACTATTTGCAGAAAACATGATCTCATATGTGGAAAGTCCTGAAAAATAGACCCTCAGTTCTATGGCCAATTGTTTTTCCTTTCTTTCTTTTTTTTTTTTTTTTACATGGGCAGGCACCGGAAATCAAACCCAGGTCTCTGGCATGGCAGGTGAGAATTCTGCCACTGAGCCACCATTTCACTGCCTGCCAATTGTTTTTTAACAAAACTGCCAAGTCCCACTGAATTGGGAAAAAACAGTCTTCAACAATTGGTGCAGGGGAAACTGGATATTTATATGCAAAATATGAAGGATTTGTTAGTTTATTAGCTGCCAGAATGCTATACACCAAAACTGGAACAGCTTCTATAAAGGGGAATTGAATAAGTTGCAAGTTTACAATTATAAGCCTGTGGAAATGTCCAAACTAAGACATCCAGGGAAAGATACCTTAATTCAAGGAAGGCCAGTGCATCTGCAACTCCTCTGTCAGCTGGGAAGGCACACTCATCCTTTGCTCCTGGTCTCTGTTGCTTTCAGTCTCTGTCCATGTGGGGGTACCTCACTTTGATTCTCAGGGACTCGTTTTCATCTCTTGGCTTCCCTTGGCTCTCCCCAGGTTCTGGCTTGCTTAACATCTCATAGTGATGTCTGCTGGGCTCCAGGCATCTCCAAACATCCGTGTCTCTGTTTTCTGAAGCAACTGTTCTCCAAGAATCTACATCTGCTCTCTTTTTCGGCTCTGAAGCTTCTTTTACTTCTGTCATTTTGTTTCTCCAGGCTCTGTCATTTCTGACTAATTTCAAAATGTTTCCTCTTTTAAAGGATTCCAGTAAACTAATCAAGACTCACCTGGAATGGGTCAAGTCACATCCCCATGCTATCAAAAGTTAATATCCACAATTAGGTGTGTCACATCTCCGTGGAGACAATCTAATCAAAAGATTCCATCCCACAGTATTGAATCAGGATTAAAAAAAAAATGGCTACTCCCAAAAATTGGGTCAGGATTAAAACATGGCTTTTCTAGGGTACATAATACTTTCAAACAGGCACAAAGGAGGACCCTTATCTCACACCATATACAAAAATTCATTGAAAATGGATCATTATCAGAACCAGGAGTATAAATAGTCTAGAAGAAAACATAGGGATGTATCTTTGCATTGTCAAAATCTCTTTTAGGCAAAGGTTTCTTAGACTTTACACCCAAAGCACAAGCAACAAAAGAAAAAATAGATAAGTTGGACCTCATCAAAAGTAAAAAACCTGTATGCATTAAATGATATCATCACAAAAGTGAAAAGCCAATCTGCTCAATGGGAAAATTATTTGGAAACCACATACCTGGTAGGGGTTTACATAATGAAATCCTACAACTCAACAATTAAAAGACACACAACAAAATTAAAAATGGATGAAAGTCTTGAATAATCAATTCTCCAAAGAGGACATACAAATGGCTAAAACACACATGAAAAGATGCTCAGCATCATTAGCTATTCAGGAAATGTAAATAAAACCACAATGAGATAACACTTCACACCCATTAGAATGACTACTATTCTAAAAAATTAGAAAATTTCAAGTGTTGGAGAGGATGAAGAGAAATAGGAACACTCATTCACTGCTGGTGGGAATGTACAATTGGTGCAGTCACTGTGGTTGACAGTTTGCCAGTTCCTCCGAAAGCTAAGTACAGAATTATCATATGAACCAGATATGCAACTACGAGGTATATATCCAAAGGAATTGAAAGGAGGGACTCAAGTAGGTATTTTCACACTGATGTACTTTGCAGCATTGTTCATAAGTGCCATAAGATGGAAGCAACCGAAGTGTCCATCAACTGATGTATAAATAATTACATGTGATATATATATACACAATGGAATATTATTCAGCATTAAAAAGGAGTGAATTTCTGATTCATGTGACATCATGGATGAACCTTGAGGACATTATGCTGAATGAAATAATATAAGTTGTAGAGTTTCCTAAGGCACCTCTGATTCCATTAGTTTCCTGATTAGTATAATGAAGTCTTTTTCCCACCCTCATATCCTAAACTGATTTACAGCAAACAACTATACGACTAGTCCATAGAAGCATGGTAGATTCTCACTTATGCACTACCCCATTACTACTGTTCTAATTGTGGCATTACCCGCGTTCTAGTCTGCCAAAGCTGCCAGAATGCAACACACCAGAGATGGATTGGTTTTTAATAAAAGGGGATTTATTTAGTTAAAAATGTATAGTTCTTCAGAGGAAAGGCAGCTAACTTTCATCTGAGGTTCTCTCTTACATGGGAAGGCACAGGGTGATCTCTGATGGCCTTCTCTCCAGGCCTCTGGGTTCTAAGAGCTTTCCCCAGGGTGATTCCTTTCTGCATCCCCAAAGGCCTGGGTTGAGCCATGAGTGCTGAGATGAGGTATGCTGAGCTGCTTGGGCTGTGCTGCGTTGAGCTCTCTCATTTAAGCATCCAGTCAATTAGATGAAACAACATTAATTGCAGCAGGCACACCTTCTAGCCAACTGCGTATGTAATCAGCAACAGATGAACTTCACATGTCATTGCTCATGCCCACAGCAACAGAACTAGGCACCTTCACCTGGCCAAGTTGACACCTGAACCTAACTACCACATCCCCACTGGGAATATCCCTTACAATCAAGAAAATATCAGTTTACAACCAGGGAATTAAATTGGCCCCAAAGGGCCATGCATGTTACATCAGTATATTGTCTATTGTGAGATTTAATTCCAAATCCAATTAAAATAATTTATGGCTGTATTAGCTTCCTATTGCTTTTGTAACAAATTACCACAAATTTTGTGGCTTAAAACAATGCACATGTTTTCTCTTACAACTCTGGCAGCTGGAAGTCTAAATTTAAGGTGCCAGTAAGGCTGTGTTTCTTCTGGAGGCTCCAGAAGAGAATCCGTTTCCTTGCTTTTTCCAGCCTCTAAATGTTGCCTGAACTACTTGGCTTGTGGCCTCCTTCCCCCATCTTCAAAGCCATGGCACAGCACGTTTCTCTCCTTTCTGACCTCCTGCTTCCCTCTTGTAAGGAATATAACAATTATTGTGATCACATTGGGCCCACTTGGATATTCCATTATAATCGCCCCACCCCAAAATCCTTAACTTAATCACATCTGTTTTGTTCTTTTGGTTTGTAACATATTCACAGTTCTAGAGATGACAAATGAAAATCTTTGGGGCCATTATTCAACCTACTATGCCAGCCGTACCCATGTACACTTCTCAGCGCCACAGTGATTTGAGGCTCTGTGTCCAAAAGGGCTGCTTTCAGCTGTTTGACATCCTTGGTTGTCATCAAGGCCCTAATACATCTCACCCTAGTCCTGTTTGTTCTATTTTCCCCTTTTATTAGAGACATTGTGGATTTACAGGACAATCATGCATAAAATACAGGCTCCCCATATACCATCCTATTATTAACACCTTGCGTTGGTGTGAAGCATTTGTTATGGTTGATGAAAGCACATTTCCTGTTTATTTGTGAAGAGAGTAAGGTCTGTGAAGACAGAAAGGCGATGTTGAAGGCATTGGATCAACACCATTGTGCAAACAAACCACAGCCCTAGCAAGAGGGTCTATATATATCCTCTTCCCCTCTTTCCACAGTAAACACTAAAGTTGGCCAGGGATCTTTCCCTGTTATAGTCCTGATCTTTAAATTGTGTGGCCTTCTCATGGCCTCATGGTGAGAGAGAATTTCCCTCATGGGAAACTATTAATCTCCTCTTTGTTGACCCCCTGACATAATAACTAAATGCATGTGGTCTTACAGTCTGGACCAAAATGGACATCCATGGAAAGAGACCCTTTGTGGATGAATGTCCTTCAAACATGTATATACCATATATTTTTTTATCCATTCTTCCATTGATGGGCACATGGGTTGCTTCCATCTTTTTTTTAAATGTGTTTAACAATTGAATTTCTTTTTATTTTTTTTGTATGGGCAGGCACTGGGAATCGAATCCGGGTCTCCAGGATAGCAGGCAAGAAGTCTGCCTGCTGAGCCACCGTGGCCCACCCTTGCTTCCATCTTTTGACTATTGTGAAGAATGCCACTATGTAAATTAGTATGTAAATAGCTGTTTGAGTCCTTGCTTTGAATTCTTTTGGTTATATACCTAGTAATGGGATTGCTGACACAGATGGTTGTCTGTCCCAGCAATCTGAGGAAAATTAAGTTTGGTGAAACTGTCTTCCACAGAGATTGCAGCATTTTACATTGCCACAAGAATGAATGAGTGGTCATATTTCTTCACATCCTCTCCAACACTTGTTATTTTCTGTTATTTTTTTTTAAAGCAGTCATTCTAACGTCCTTGAAATAGTATCTCATCATGGCTCTCCTTTGCTTTTCCTTGATGCCTGATTACACTGGCATATTTTCATGTTTTTTCTGGTCATTTGCATATCTTGTTTGGGGAGATGTCTATTCAAGTCTTTTGCCCATTTTTTGTCTTTTTGTGGTCAATTCAAAGAATTTCTTTCTATATTATTTATATTAAACCTTTATTAGATTGGTTTTTAAGTATTTTCTCCCATTGTGTAGGCTGTCGATTTACGTTCATGATAAATTCCTTTGATGCACAATAGTGAATGATAAGATCCCATTTATTTATGTGTTCTTTTGTTGCTTGTGCTCTGGGTGTAAAATCTTAGAAACCAGTGCTCAATACAAGCTCCTGAAGTTGCTTCCCTATGCTTTCTTCCAGGATTTTCATAGTTGTGGCTCTGATATTTTGGTCATTGATCCATTTTGAGTTGATTTTTGTATAAAGTGGGAGGTATGGGTCCTCCTTTTTTTTTTCTTACAAATGGAGATCTAGTTTTCCCAGAACCATTTCTTGAAGAGACCATTCTTTCCCAACTGAGTGTCTTTGCCCCCTTGTCAAAAATAATTTGGCCACAAACATGAGGGTTGATTTCTGAGCTCTCAATCTGCTTCAATTGATCTATTTATCTGTCCCTGTGCCAGTACCATGATGTTTTGATTACTATGGCTTTCTACTAAGTTTTAAGATTGGGAAGTATGAACCCTCCAACTTCACTGTTTTTTTACATTTGAAGTCTAATTTGTTGGATATTAGTATAGCTACTCCTGCTCTTTTATGGTTGTTATTTGCATGGAATATCTTTTCCCAACCTTTCACTTTCAACCTATGCTTATCTTTGGGTCTAAGATGTGTTTCCTGTAGACAGCATATGGAAAGATTCTGTTTTTAAATTCATTCTGCCAGTCTATGTCTTTTGATTGGGGAGTTCAATCCATTAATATTTAGTGTTATTACTGTATGGGTAGTACTTTCTTCTACCATTTTGCCTTTTGGATTTTATATGTCATATCTAATTTTCCTTCTTTCTACACTCTTCTCCACACCTCTCTCTTCTGTCTTTTCGTATCTGTCTCTAGTGCTCCCTTTAGTATTTCTTGCAGAGCTGGTCTCTTGGTCACAAATTCTCTCAGTGATTTTTTGTCTGAAAATGTTTTAATTTCTCCCTCATTTTTGAAGGACAATGTTGCTGGATATAGAATTCTTGGTTGGCAGTTTTTCTCTTTTAGTAATTTAAATATATCATCCCACTGTCTTCTTGTCTCCATGGTTTCTGCTGAGAAATCTACACATAGTCTTATTGGGTTTCCCTTGTATGTGATGGATTGCTTTTCTCTTGCTGCTTTCAAGATCCTCTCTTTCTCTCTGACCTCTGACATTCTGACTAGTAAGTGTCTTGGAGAACGTCTATTTGGATCTATTCTCTTTGGGGTGCGCTGCACTTCTTGGATCTGTAATTTTAGGTCTTTCATAAGAGTTGGGAAATTTTCAGTGATAATTTCTTCCATTAGTTTTTCTCCTCCTTTTCCCTTCTCTTCTCCTTCTGGGACACCCACAACACGTATATTTGTGCGCTTCATATTATCATTCAATTCCCTGAGTCCCTGCTCATATTTTTCCATTTTTTTCCTATAGTTTCTGTTTCTTGTCAGATTTCAGATGTTCCATCCTCCAGTTCACTAATCCTAACCTCTGTCTCTTGAAATCTACCCTTGTAGGTTTCCACTGCTTTTTTCATCTCTTCTACTGTACCTTTCATTCCCATAAGTTCTATGATTTGTTTTTTCAGACATTCCATTTCTTCATTTTGTTCATTCCTTGCCTTCTTCATATCCTCCCTCAATTCATTTATTTGGTTTTTGATGAGGTTTTCCATGTCTGTTCGTATATTCTGAATTAATTGTTTCAGCTCCTGTATCTCATTTGAACTATTGGTTTGTTGCTTTGACTGGGCCATATCTTCATTTTCCTGGTGTGATTTGTTGTTTTTTTGCTGGTGTCTACACATTTAATTACCTTAATTAGTTTATTCTGGAGATTGCTTTCACTTATCTTACCTAGGGTTTTCTTGCTAGATGAGCTTGTTGTCTATCTGTTCTTTGATCTTCAGTTCAGCTTTTTCTGGGCCTCTAGCTTAGGTTTTGTTTAACAGAGGATAATTTTTCAGTTCTTGTTTTCTTGTTTCTTGCCCTGCTTGTAAGGTGCCTTTTCCCTCCCCACCCTTAGGAAGGTCTACATAGGTAAGTATAGACTCCAGCCGGGTTTTCCTGGACTAAACTGGCCTCATATCAGGGGGAAGGAGTCACCTGCATCAGTTTTCCCTGAGGGTGAGATGCAGCAGGTTCAAAGGCTTTCCTGTGAAGTCTCTGGGCTCTGTTTTTCTTATCCTGCCCAGTATGTGGTGCTTGTCTGCCTGCGGGGCCCACCAGCAAAAGATGATGCGGCACCTTTAACTTGGACAGACTCTCCCTGCTGGGGGTGTGGTGGAGACAGAGGAGAGGTTGTAGGCTGGTTTTAATGGCTTCAAACTGCGAAGGCCTGGGTTCTGAATTCCTTGAGAGGGGGATTCCACCAGTTGGGCTTCACCCCTCCCCTGGGGAAGGCACAGGTGGGAGACAGCCCTGAGAGCAGTCTGTTTCTGCCTATGCCTGGGGCAGTTGCAGCCCGAGAAGTCCCGCCACTGAATCCAGAGGCAGCCAAGCCTCCATAGAGACAGCCACAAAAACCTCTGTTTCATCCCCTTTCCTCTTTTTTGGTTAGCCCAATAAGCAACCTCCGCCTTGACCAGGTTCGCCTGAGCTGGGGGCCTATTTTTAGTAGTCAGAATTTGTTTATTAATGCCACAATTGGTGTTTGGTTGTACTCAGTCCATGCTACTGTTAGTGTGTTTCCTTTCCCTCTGCGAAGCCGCCTGTGGGGGAGGATTGCCGGGCGCCGGGCGCCGCAGCTTGGGGAACTCACGGTTCTCGCAGCCTGTCCAGCTGGTCCAGACTGGGGTATGCTGTGTGTCTGGTCACTATTGTGGCTCTGGGAGCTGTTCTGTACTGTTTCTGGTTATTTAGTAGTTGTTCTGGAGGATGTACCAAAACGCGCACATTGCTAAGCCGCCATGTTGGCCACTCCTTCACTGTTTTTTAAAGATAGGTTTAGCAGTTTGGGGCTCCTTTCCATTTCATATAAATTTGATGATTGGCTCTTACATTTCTACAAAGAACATTGTTGGAATTTTATTGGGATTATGTTAAATCTATACATCACCATGGGTAAGATTAACATCTTAAGAATATTCAGTTTTTAATCTATGAACATAAAATGTTCTTCCATTCATTTAGGTCTTCTTTTATTTCATTTAGCAATATCTTGTATTTTTTAATGTACAAGCCCTTTACGTCCTTGGTTTAATTTATTCGTAGATATTTGATTATTTTAGTTGCTATTGTGAGTGGAATTTTTTCTTGATTTTTTTCTTCTGATTGTTCATTGTTTATATATCTAAATACTACCAAATTGTAGGTATTGATCTTGCACCCTACCTCCTTGCTAAATCCATTTATTAGCTCTTGAAGCTTTGTTGTGGTCTTCCTTTGTTCTTCCTCCTCTATCCTTCCCTCCTTCTTTTCTTTTTTTTCCTTCCTTTCCCTATTGTTTTATTTCTCTGTTTAGACTGCCAACCCATTTTGAATAGCTGTAGTAAGTGAGGACATCTTTGCCTTGTTTCTTTCTAAGGGGGAGTGCATTTGGTCTTTTGCCATTAAGTTTAGTGAAAACAGCTGGCTTTTAATATATATTCCTTATAGTGTTCGGATAGTTCCTTGTATTATTAGCTTTTCTAGTTTTCTCATACCTGCAGATGGAATTTTATTGCTTTTTTGTTTTCCTCCATCTATTGAATTCCAAAATACTTTGTTCTTATTTATTTTGTTAATATGATGAAATACATTGCTTGATTTATAAATGCTGAATTTCTGCCTCTACTTCAGGTAGCCAGCTTCACCTGGAAAGTTACACTTCATCTTCATTGAAGTTTCCAGCTTAAGGCCTGCCTTATGGAGTTTAGATGTACTAGATTTCAGAGTCACCTTTATCAGAGTTTTCGGCTTGCAGCCTGCCATATGGAATTCAGACTTGCCAATCTCCATGAGCATGTGAGCTAATTCCTACAGTAAATCTTTCTATTTCTCATCTCTCTGTCTCTCTTTTTCTCTCTCTCCTGTCAGTTCATAAATTTTCTGGAAAAAAACTAATACAAAATAGTAGATGGGTCAAATTTGGCCGATAGGATGTAGTTGGCTATCCCCTTAAGTGAAGCATGGAAGTAATATTTTCCTATAAGTGTTTTTTTTTTTTGCATTTCATTTATATAGAAATTTTATATAATAATATTGTTTTATCTAGCCAATTAGAAAAGAGCTCATTAGATTTTATAGCTAGAAATAGGTATGGATATATTTTTATTAATAAATGTTTCAACTAATTCTATTTTTAAATCTGTCAATAATTAGCCACATTTTTAATTTTTTTAAATTTATTTATTAATTTTATTGGGATTATGTTAAATCTATAAATCACTATGGATAAGATTAACATCTTAAGTTAATCAATCAATAAATAAAATTTATTTATTAATTTAAAAAATTAAGAACAAACAAAAACATTGACATATAATTCTGTTCTACATATATACTCAGTAATTCTCAATATCATCACATAGTTGCATATTCATCATTTCTTAGAACATTTGCATCAATTCAGAAAAAGAAATAAAAAGACAACAGAAAAAGAAATAAAACAATAATAGAAAAAAGATTATACATACCATACCCCTTACCCCTCACTTTCATTAGCATTTCAAACTAAATTTATTTTAACATTTGTTCCCCCTATTATTTATTTTTATTCTATATGTTCTACTCGTTTCTTGACAAGGTAGATAAAAGGAGCATCAGACACAAGGTTTTCATAATCACACAGTCACATTGTGAAAGCTATATCATTATTCAATCATCCTCAAGAAACATGGCTACTGGAACACAGCTCCACATTTGCAGGCAGTTCCCTCCAGCCTCTCCATTGCATCTTGAATAACAAGATGATATCTACTTAATGCATAAGAATAACCTCTAAGACAACCTCTTGACTCTGTTTGGAATCTCTCAGCCATTGACATTTTGTCTCATTTCACTCTTCCCCCTTTTGGTCGAGAAGGTTTTCTCAATCCCTTGATGCTAAGTCTCCGCTCATTCTAGGGTTTTTCTCAATCTCTTGATGCTGAGTCTCAGCTCATTCTAGGATTTCTATCCCACGTTGCCAGAAAGGTCCACACCTCTGGGAGTCATGTCCCACATAGACAGGGGGAGGGTGGTGAGATTGCTTGTTGTGTTTGCTGGAGACAGAGGCCACATCTGAGCAACAAAGGAGGCTCTCTTGGGGGTGACTCTTAGGCCTAAATTTTAAGTAGACTTGACCTATCTTTTGTGGGGTTAAGTTTCATATGAACAAACCCCAAGACTGGGGGCTAAGCTTATAGCTTTGGTTGTCCACACTGCTTGTGAGAATATCAAGAATTCAACTTGGGGAAGTTGAATTTCTCCCCATTATCACTATTTCCTGAAGGGGGCTCTGCAAACACTTTTCCACTCACTGATCGAATCACTCTGGGATTCATTGGGGCATCACTCTGGACAAACAAGCAAAATCTCATGTCTTATCTGAGATTCCAAGTACTTATGGTGTTCAATCAAACTGTCTACATAAGTTATATTAGGAAATGCACTAGTCAAAATATAAATTTTGTAACAAACATTTTTTGCTTTAGTCTCACACATAAGTTGAAATTTTAAAATATTAATTACCATCTGTATTAGTTAGGGTTCTCTAGAGAAACAGAATCAACAGGGAACACTCGCAAATATAAAATTTATAAAAGTATCTCACATGACCGCAGGAATGCAGAGTCCAAAATCCACAGGGCAGGCTGCGAAACCGACGACTCTGATGGATGGCCTGGATGAACTCCACAGGAGAGGCTCACCAGCCAAAGCAGGAATGGAACCTGTCTCCTCTGAGTCCTCCTTAAAAGGCTTCCCATGATTAGATTTAGCATCACTAATTGTAGAAGACACTCCCCTTTGACTGATTACAAATGGAATCAGCTGTGGATGTAGCTGATGTGATCATGACCTAATCCTATGAAATGTCCTCATTGCAACAGACAGGCCAGCGCTTGCCCAATCAGATGAACAGGTACCACAACTTGGCCAAGTTGACACCTGTCCCTAACCGTGACACCATCTATTTTCAGCACCCTGCAGTAATGACATTCCTTTGTTCTTCCTCATGCAAAAGCATTTTTTAAATTTGTACATTTAGTCACTATTATTATACACTGTAGGCATTCCTAGATTATACCATCTCAATCTTTAACATCTATCTTTCTTTCTGATTTCATTTATGTCCCCAGCCCTCCTCCCTCTATCATTCTCACATGCAGCTTCATTCAGTGTTTTAACATAATTGTATTACAGTTAGGTAGTATTGAGCTGTCCATTTCTGAGTTTTTGTATCCAGTCCTGTTGCACAGTCTGTATCCCTTCAGCTACAATTACCCAATATCTTACCCTATTTCTATCTCTTGATGGTCTCTGTTACCAATGACATATTCCAAGTTTATTCACTAATGTCGGTTCATATCAGTGAGACCATACAGTATTTATCCTTTAGTTTTTGGCTAGTCTCACTCAGCATAATGCTCTCTAGGTCCATCCATGTTGTTACATACTTCATAAGTTTATTCTGTCTTAGAGTTGCATAATATTCCATCGTATGTATATACCACAGTTTGTTTAGCCACTCGGCTGTTGATGGACATTTTGGCTGTTTCCATCTCTTTGCAATTGTAAATAATGCTGCTATAAACATTGGTGTGCAAATGCCCATTTGTATCTTTGCCCTTATGTCCTCTGAGTAGATACCTAGCAATGGTATTGCTGGGTCATATGGCAATTCTATATTCAGCTTTTTGAGGAACCGCCAAACTGCCTTCCACAGCATTGCAACATTTGACATTCCCACCAACAGTGAATAAGTGTGCCTCTTTCTCCACATCCTCTCCAGCACTTGTCATTTTCTGTTTTGTTGATAATGGCCATTCTGGTGGGTGTGAGATGATATCTCATTGTGGTTTTGATTTACATTTCTCTAAGGGCCAGGGATGTTGAACATCTCTTCATGTGCCTTTTGGCCATGTGTATTTCCTCTTCTGAGAAGTGTCTGTTCAAGTCTTTTTCCCATTTTATAATTGGATTGGCTGTCTTTTTGTTGTTGAGTTGAACAATCTCTTTATAAATTCTGGATACTAGACCTTTATCTGATATGTCATTTCCAAATATTGTCTCCCATTGTGTAGGCTGTCTTTTTACTTTCTTGATGAAGTTCTTTGATGCACAAAAGTGTTTAATTTTGAGGAGTTCCCATTTCTTTCTTTCTTTCTTCAGTGCTCTTGCTTTGGGTGTAAGGTCTATAAAACCGCCTACAATTATAAGATTTATAAGATATTTCCCTACATTTTCCTCTAACTGTTTTATGGTCTTAGACCTAATGTTTAGGCCTTTGATCCATTTTGAGTTAACTTCTGTATAGGGTGTGAGATATGGGTCCTCTTTCATTCTTTTGCATATGGATATCCAGTTCTCTAGGCACCATTTATTGAAGAGACTGTTCTATCCCAGGTGAGTTTAGTCACATTTTTGATGAAGTAAAATTTACAAAGAATAAAATGCATAAATCGTAAGTGTACAATTTGGTGGGTTTAGATAAATGTATACACTAGTGTAAACATAATCACAGTAAGCAGAATTATCTGATAGCCCCAAATAATCCCAGCTCCTAGTGTATTCACCCTCTATCATTGCCTCCCTTGAATAGAGGCAGATCCTGTGGATAGGATGAGCTATCACATGTATGATTACATTAGTTGATAGGCAAAAGTAATTTGGCAAGTGCAAGTTAATTTCAAGTTCAGTAATTCCCATAATATTTCAAACTTTATCATTATTATTACATTTCTTATGTTGATCTGTGATCTCTGATCTTTTGTAATTGTTTTAGGGTGTCATGAACTGGTACCCAGATAAGATGGCAACCTGAATCAATAAAGGTTATGTTTCTTCTACCTGCTCAACAGTCTGGCCATTCCCCATCCATCTCCTTCTCCTCAGACCTCACTATTCCCTGAGACACAACAGTATTGAACTTAGGCCGATTAACAACATTACAATGGCCTTTTAGTGTTCAAGTAAAAAAGAAGAGTTGCACATCTCTATCTTTATATCCAAAGCTAGACATGGTTAAGTTTAGGGAGGAAGGCATGACAAAAGCCAAGATAGACTGAAAGCTAGGTTTTTTGTGCCAGTTAGCCACATTGTGAAAGCAAAGGAAATGTTCTTGAAGGAAAATATAAGTGCTACTCCAGGGAACACATTAGTGGGAAGAAAGTGAAGCAGGCTTGTTGCTGATATGGAGAAAGTTTTATTGGTCTGGATAGAATATCAAATCAATGACAACATTCCTGTAAGCCTAATCCAGAGCAAGGCCTGAATTCCCTTGAATTCTGTGAAGACTGAGAGAAGTGAAGAAACTGCAGAAGAAAGGTTTGAAGCTAGTAGAGGTTGGTTCATGAGGTTTAAGAAAAGAAACCATCTTCATAACATAACAGTGCCAGGTGAAACAGCAAGTTCTGATGTAGAAGCTACAGCAAGTTATCCAGAAGATCTAGCTAAGATAATTGATGAAGGTAGATACACTAAACAACAGATTTTCAATGTAGACAAAGCAGTCTTATATTGGAAGAAGATGATATATAGGACTTTCATAGTCAGAGAAGTCAATGCCTGGCTTCAGAGCCTCAAAGGACAGACTGACTCTCCTACTGGGGACTAATGCAGCTGGTGACTTTAAGTTGAAGCAAATGCTTATTTACCACTCCAAAAAATACTAAGGCCTTTAATAATTATGCTAGATCTACTCTGCCTATGCTCTATAAATGGAAAAACAAAGCATGGATGACACCACATTTGTTTACAACATGGTATAATGAATATTTTAAGGCCATGATTGAGAACTACAGCTCATAAATAAAGATTTCTTTCAAAGTATTACAGTTCATTGAAAATGCATCTGTAAACCCAGGAGCTCTGATGGATATGTACAGTGAAATTAATGTTTTCATACTAGCTAATGCAACATCCATTCTGCAGCCCATGGTTCAAAGAGTCATTTTGACTTTCAAGTCTTATTCTTTAAGAAACACACTTTGTAAGGCTATAACTGCCAAAGATAGTGAGTCCTCTAATGGATCTGGGCAAAATAAATTTTGATTCAGCATTCCCGATGCCATTAAGTACATTCTTGATTCATGGGAAGAGGTCAAAATATCAATATTTTTACAGGAGTTTGGAAGAAGTTTATTTCAGCCTTCATGGATGATTTTGAAGGGCTCACTTCAGTGGAGGAGGAAATAGCAGACATGATAGAAATTGCAAGAGAACTAGAACTAGAATTGGAACCTCAGAATGTTACTGAATTGCTGCCATCTCATGATAAAACCTTAGGAGAGAGGTGGAATCAAGATGGCGGCTTTGCAATGTGCACGTTTTAGTTTGTCCTCCAGAACAAGTACTAAAATAACCAGAAAGAGTACAGAACAGCTCCTGGGGCCACATCAGTGGCCAGTCACACAGCATACCCCAGTCTGGATCAGCTGGACCGGCTGAGAGCCCCCCCAGAACCATGAGTTCCCCAAGCCACGGTGGCTGGTGCCCCTCCCCCACAGGCTGCTTCCCAGAGGGGAAAGGAAAGGGAATTTACCAGCAGCAGGGGCTGAGCCCAACCAAATGCCAATTGTGGAATTAATTAACAAATTCTGACTACTAAAAATAGGCCCCCAGCTCAGGTGAACCTGGTCAAAATGGAGGTCGCTAATTTGTGCCGCAGTGCCAAGGGGGCAAGGCTGACAGAAAAAGAAAAGAAAAAAAGTAAACAGAGGTTTTTGTGGCTGTGTTTCTACAAAGGCTTGACTGTCTTTGGATTCAGCGGCAAGACTTCTCAGGCTGCAACTGCCCCAGGCATAGGCAGAAACAAGCTCATTTGAGGGCTTGTCTGGAACCTGTGCCTTCCCCAGGGGAGGGGTGAAGCCCAACTCAGGTGGAATCCCTCCCTCAAGGAATTCAGACACCAGGGCTTGGTAATTTGAAGCCATTAAAACCAGCCTACAACCTCCCCTCTGTCTCCACCACACCCCCAACAGGGAGAGTCTGCCAAAGTTAAAGGTACTGCATCACCTTATGCTGGTGGGATCTGCAGGCAGACAAGCACCACATACTGGTAGTAAGAAATACAGAGCCTAGAGACTTCACAGGAAAGTCTTTCAAACTGCTAGATTTCACCCTCAGGGAAAACTGATGTAGGTGACACTTTCCTCCTGATAGGAGGCCAGTTTGGTCTGGGAAAATCCGGCTGGGGTTTATAACACCTACGTAGACCCTCCTAAGGGTGGGGGGGAAAAGGCACCATACAAGCAGAACAAGAAACAAGAAAATAAGAACTGAAAAATTATCCTCTGTTAAACAAAACCTAAGCTAGAGGCCCAGAAAAAGCTGAACTGAATGTCAAAGAACAGAGAGACAACAAATTCATCCAGCAAGAAAACCCTAGGTAAAAGAAGTGAAAGCAATCTCCAGAATAAACTAATTAAGGTAATTAAATGCCTAGACACCAGCAAAAATAACAAATCACACTAGGAAAATTGAAGATATGGCCCAGTCAAAGGAACAAACCAACAATTCAAATGAGATACAGGAACTGAAACAATTAATTCAGAATATATGAACAGACATGGAAAATCTCATCAAAAACCAAATCAATGAATTGAGGGATGATATGAAGAAGGCAAGGAATGAACAAAAAGAAGAAATCAAAAGTCTGAAAAAAACAAATCACAGACCTTAAGGGAATGAAAGGCACAGTAGAAGAGATGAAAGAAACAATGGAAACCTAAAAGGGTAGATTTCGAGAGGCAGAAGATAGGATTAGTGAACTGGAGGATGGAACATCTGAAATCCAACAAGAAAAAGAAAATATAGGGAAAAAATTGAAAAATATGAGCAGGGACTCAGGGAACTGAAGGACAATATGAAGCACACGAATATACGTGTTGTGGGTGTCCCAGAAGGAGAAGAGAAGGGAAAAGGAGGAGAAAAATTAATGGAGGAAATTATCACTGAAAATTTCCCAACTGTTATGAAAGATTTAAAATTACATATCCAAGAAGTGTAGTGCACCCCAAAGAGAATAGATCCAAATAGACGTACTCCAAGACATTTACTAATCAGAATGTCAGAGGTCAAAGAGAAAGAGGGAATCTTGAAAGCAGCAAAAGAAAAGCAATCCATCACATACAAAGGAAGCCCAATAAGGCTATGCATAGATTTCTCAGCAGAAATCATGGAGGTGAGAAGACAGTGGGATGATATATTTAAAGTATTAAAAGAGAAAAACTGCCAACCAAGAATTCTATATCCAGCAAAATTGTCCTTCAAAAATGAGGGAGAAATTAAAACATTTTCAGACAAAAAATCACTGAGAGAATTTGTGACCAAGAGACCAGCTCTGCAAGAAATACTAAAGGGAGCATTAGAGACAGATACAAAAAGACAGAAGAGAGAGGTGTGGAGAAGAGACTAGAAAGGAAGACTATGAGTAAAGGTAAAAAGAAGGAAAATTAGATATGAAATATAAAATCCAAAAGGCAAAATGCTAGAAGAAAGTACTACCTGTACAGTAATAACACTAAATATTAATGGATTAAACTCCCCAATCAAAAGACATAGACTGGCAGAATGGATTTAAAAACAGGACCCATCTATATGCTGTCTCTACTCAAAGGACATGAGGGCAAGGACACCAACGGACGTTTGCACACCAATGTTTATAGCAGCATTATTTACAATTACCAAGGGATGGAAACAGCCAAAATGTCCATCAACAGACGGGTGGCTAAACAAACTGTGGTATATACATACGATGGAATATTATGTAGCTGTAAGACAGAATAAAGTTATGAAGTATGTAACAACATGGATGGACCTTAAGGACATTATACTGAGTGAGATTAGCCAAAAACAGAAGGACAAATACTGTATGGTCTCACTGATATGAACTGACATTAGTGAATAAACTTGGAATATTTCGTTGGTAATAGAGACCATCAGGAAATAGAAATAGGGTAAGATATAGGGTACCTGGAGCTGAAAGGATACAGATTGTGCAACAGGACTGAATATAAAAACTCAGAAACACAATACTCCCTAACTGTAATACAATTATATTAAAACACTGAATGAAGCTGCATGTGAGAATGATAGAGGGAGGAGGGCTGGGGGCATAAACGAAATCAGAAAGAATGATAGACGATAAAGATTGAGATGGTATAATCTAGGAATGCCTAGAGTGTATAACGATACTGACTAAATGTACAAATTTAAAAAAACGTTTTTGCATGAGGAAAAACAAAGGAATGCCATTAGTGCAGGGTGCTGAAAATAGATGGTAATTAATATTTTAAAATTTCAACTTATGTGTGAGACTAAAGCAAAAATTTATATTTTGACTAGTGCATTTCCTAATATAACTTATGTAGATAGTTGGTTGAACAACATAAGTACATGGAACCTTGGGTAGGACAAGAGATTTTTTTGTTTGTCCAGAGTGATGCCCCAGTGAATCCCAGAGTGATTTGATCAGTGAGTGGAAAAGTATTTGCAAAGTCCCCTTGGGGGAATGGTGAAAACAGGGAGAAATGCAACTGCCCCAAGTTGAATTCTTGATATTCTCACAAGCAGTGTGGACAACCAAAGCTATAGGCTTAGCCCCCAGTCTTGGGGTTTGTTTATATGAAACTTAACCTCACAAAGGATAGGTCAAGCCTACTTAAAATTAGGCCTAAGGGTCACCCCCAGGAGAACCTCTTTTGTTGCTCAGATGTGGCCTCTCTCTCCAGCCAAGAAAACAAGCAAACTCACCACCCTCCCCCTGTCTACGTGGGACATGACTTCCAGGGGTGTGAACCTTCCTGGCAACATCGGACAGAAATCCTAGGATGAGCTGAGACTCAACATCAAGGGATTGAGAAAAACCATAGAATGAGATTTGCCGGTCAAGAGCTAGAAAAAAAAAAAAAAACCCTAGAATGAGCTGAGACCCGGCATCAGGGGATTGAGAAAGCCTTCTTGACCAAAAGGGGGAAGAGTGAAATGAGACAAAGTGGTCAATGGCTGAGAGATCCCAAACAGAGTCGAGACATTATCCTGGAGGTTATTCTTAGGCATTAAGGAGATATCACTTTGTTATCCAAGATGTAATGGAAAGGCTGGAGGGAACTGCCTGAAAATGTAGAGCTATGTTCTAGTAGCCATATTTCGTGAAGATGATTGTATAATGATATAGCTTTCACAATGTGACTGTGTGATTGTGAAAACCTTGTGTCTGACGTCCTTTTATCCACCTTGGCTGTGGAACATGTGGAATATGGAAGTAGACATATGGAATAAAAATAAATAATAGGGAGAACAAATGTTAGGATAAATTTAGTTTGAAATGTTAGTGATCAATGAAAGGGAGGGGTAAGTGTATGGTATACATAATTTTTTTTTCTGTTTTCATTTTATTTTTCTGTTGTCTTTTTATTTCTTTTTCTGAATTGATGCAAATGTTCTAAGAAATGATCATGATGATGAATATGCAACTATGCGATGATATTGTGAATTACTGATCATATATGTAGAAGGGAATGATCTTATATGAAGAATGTTTGTGTTTCTTTCTTGTAATTTTTTTAATTAATAAAAAAAATTTTAAAAAAACCTTAGCAGATAAGAAGCTGCTCCATACTGATGAGCAAAGAAGGTGGTTTCTTGAGGTGGAATCCACTCCTGGTGAAGATGCTGTGAACACTGTTGAAATGACAGCACAGGATTTAGAATATTACACAAACTTAGTTTAAAAAGCAATGGTGGATGTGCTGGTTTGAAGGAATGTATGCCCCCTAGAAAAGCCATAATCAAAATCCCATTTCATAAAAGTAGAATAATACCTATTCAATACTGTATGTTTGAAAGTGTAATCAGATCATCTCCCTGGATGATGTGATTTAGTCAAGAGTGGTTGTTAAACTGGATTAAGGGATGACATGTATCCACCCATTTGGGTGGGTCTTGATTGGCTTATTGGAGTCCTATAACAGAGGAAACGTTTTGGAGAATGGGAGATTGAGAGAGATTCAGAGAGAGCAGAGCAGAATGATACAGCCACGAGAAGCCAAAGTCTACCAGCCAGCGACCTTTGGAGATGAAGAAGGGAAATGCCTCTCGGGGAGCTTCATGAAACAGGAAGCCAGTAGAAACTCTGTGTTCATCAATTGCCTTCTCACTTGAGAGAGAGGGACCCTGAACTTCATCAGCCTTCTTGAACCAAGGTATCTTTCCCTGGATACCTTTGATTGGACATTTCTATAGACTTGTTTTAATTGGGACATTTTCTTGGCCTTGGAACTATAAACTAGCATCTGATTAAATCCCCCTATTTAAAAGCCATTCCATTTCTGGTATGCTGCATTCTGGCAGCTAGTAAACTAGAACAGTGGACTTTAAGAGGATTGACTCAAATTTTGAAAGAAGTTCTACTGTGGGTAAAATGATATGAAACAGCATCAGATGCTACAGAGAAATCTTTCATGAAAAGTCAATCATGTGGTAAACTTCATTGTTTTATTTTAAGAAATGGCCGCAGCCACCCAAACCTTCATCTACCACAACCCTGATCAGTCAGCAGCCATCAACATCGAGGCAAGATCCTTCACCAGCAAAGATTATGACTAACTGAATGCTAAGATGATTGTTAGCAATTTTTTTGGCATTTTTAATGTTATTTATTCTAGCAACAATGACATTCTTACAAAAGCATAATTTTAATAGTGTTATCTGCTCTCATATATACAGATCAATAAATCATCTTTGGTGTTCATGGAGCCTACAGCAGTAAGAGTTGTAACCATACAAGAAAATGTAGTTAAATTGAAGCTTGAAAGATATCACATGAAAAGAAGGTGGCTTCAGTCTCTTTTTCTAACTGTACCATAAATAAGCTGCCTGCTATAGCTGCCCCTAAGAAATGACAATGGAAGATAATCACACTTAATGAACTGGTTTCCAGAGGAGTTCTTCTCTAGCAGGGACAATAAATGGATGGAGCTCACTCCTTGAGAAAGGATTCATAGTAAATAGCCAGAAACAGCTATCAGCCAAAGCCAGTACTTGTTCTCATCACATCTTTGTATCTTCAGAATTGGGGGAAGAAGAGGCTGTACTGTGGGCTCGCTCTTTTTGTGGTACACAAGTCATACTCTGACTCTGCCAGTGCTCCTTCTTTGGACTCCAGGGGGTCAGCCAGTGGATTGGTCATGGAGGAAACAATAGGGATTTTCTTAGCCTGGAAATAATCATAGATCTTCTTTCCACAGACCAAGAGTATTCTTCCCACTGCTCTGTATGCTGTCCACCACCTTCTCATATGGTTCATCCAGCACATTTACCCCATTCACTTGGATGATGATGTCCTCATCTTCTCCAGCCCAGCCAGATTGGCAGGACTGCCCTTCTGCACCTCTTCGACGAATAAGCCTGGCAAATTCCAAACTGCATTTAAGTGAAAGCCATAGCTATTTTCACCTTTAACCAGCCTGCAGAGTTTAGGCTTCTAATCTCCTACTTCCTCTGTAGTATCTGGACTTGAGACCTTCAGAGAAACAGGAGTAGGAGCTGGAGCCTCCTTCTCAGAACCATTGGGCAGTTCTTGACTTTGATAGTAGAGAAATGGAGAAAAATGAGCCAATCTGTACATGTTGTCCATCTTTTTGTCTACCACCAACAGTGAAGTCTGATCTCCACCTTCCCTAATCATTTCCACCACATGGATATGATCAAGGGTTTCCATAGACTTGCCATTGACAGCAACTATCAGGACACTGGTCTTCAGGCCAGCCTCCTCTGTTGGGCTTCGCGGATCTATGTTCTGGGCCTGCCCTAATGTAAAACCCATAGCCTCTGCTTCCCTTCTTCATCGCTACAACCCGGGGCTTGAGGGGTAGCCGTTTCAAACAGGCAGTTTCTCTCTTGAATTTTATCCTCTGTTCACATGATGCTTATGATTTTCCTTATCCACCAGTAGGAATATGACATGGCTTCCTGTCTTCTTCACCTTTTCAACCACTTCCTCATGGCTGGCATTTTTTACATTCTCTCCATTCACTTCAATCAAGTGATCATCAGATAGGATACCAGCTTTCAGAGCCACAACTTGAGGTATTATATCAGTCATGTACATTTCCTGTTTCCCATGGACAGTCTTCAGAGAGAAGTCATAGCTGTTTCCCTACTTTACCAGGTAACACAGCTGAGGCTGGGTCCAAGTCTGCAGTCCATCACTCATCACAGAGGCCAGTTCCTGATCAGCAAAACCTGGCACCTGCTGATTTTGACCCAATTCCTGCAAGCCCACCCAATTTTTTTTATTGGCTTTCTTGTAGTAATTTCCATCCAGAACTAGTTAAGTCACTGAATGTCCACTCTTTCTGACCAGATCCACAACCTGCATGTGCTCTTCCTTGTCCACAAACACACCATTGATCCTAAGAACTCTATATCCATCCTGGAGACCAGTTTTCTCTGCTGGGCTGCCCTCCTCAACCACCCAGACCAGGTGGCCAGCAGTGTCCTTTTCGAGCTGCAGGAAGAAGCCATAACTTTGCCCTTCTTGTTTGGACAGCTGACATTCTCAGGGTTTGAAGGTGGAGGCCACGTCTGGATCTGGAAAGGAGCAGAGCTTCTCCATTCACTTGAAAATTCTCTCTTTGCTGGTGAGAGTAGTCTTGGAACTCACTGAACTTTGAACTGATTGTTATCATTTTTAGCAACAAAGTATTTTAAATTAATGTATGTACATTGTTATTTTTAGACAGTGTGCTGGTTTGAAAGGAAGTATGCCCCCTAGAAAAGCCATGTTTGAATTAAAATCCCATTTCATAAAGGTAGAATAATCCCTATTCAATACTGTATGTTTGAAACTGTGATCAGATCACCTCCCTGAATGATGTGATTGAGTCAAGAGTGGTTATTAAGCTGGATTAGGTGATGACATGTCTCCACCCATTTGGGTGGGTCTTGATTGGTTTATTGGAGTCCTATAAAAGAGGAAACATTTTGGAGAATGGGAGATTCAGAGAGAGCAGGGAATGCTGCAGCACCACAAAGCAGACCTTTGGAGATGAAGAAGGAAACCACCTCCCAGGGAGTTTCATGAAACCGGAAGCCAGGAGAGAAAGCTAGCTGATGACGCCGTGTTTGCCATGTGCCCTTCCAGCTGCAAGAGAAGCCCTGACTGTGTTCACCATGTACCTTCTCAGATGAGAGAGAAACCCTGAACTTCATCAGCCTTCTTGAACCAAGGTATCTTTCCCTGGATACCTTTGATTGGACATCTCTATAGACTTGTTTTAATTGGGACATTTTCTCGGCCTTAGAACTGTAAACTAGCAACTCATTAAATTCCCCCTTTTTAAAAGCCATTCCGTTTCTGGTATACTGCATTCCAGCAGCTAGCAAACTAGAACAGACAACATGCTGTTACATATATAATCAACTACAGTAGAGTGTAAATATAACTTTTCTCTTTTTTTACAGGGCCAGACTCCGGGAATTGAACCTGGTCTCCAGCACAGCAGGTGAGAATTCTGCCACTGAGCCACTGGTGCACTGCCCAAACATAACTTTCATATGCACTGAGAAACCAACATGTTCACATGATTCACTTTATTGCAATATTCACTTTATTGCAGTAGTCTGGAACTGCACTCATAGTATCTGTGAGGTATGCTGGTAAATAGAATCATACAATAGATGGCATTCTGTGAAGTTGTATCTACACATAGTGGCTTTGATAACTAGTTCCCTAATGATTAATGATGGTGATTATCTTTTCATGCCCTTACTGTCCAATTGCATATCTGTTTGGAGAAATGTCTATTCAAATGCTTTACCCATTGCTTAATTGAGTTGTCTTATTTTAAAATTTAAGTGTCTTTATATATTCAGGACTCGTTATCAGATATACATGATTTGCAAATATTTTCTCCTACTCTGTAAATTGTTTTTTCACTTTTTTAATGGAGTCTTTTGAAGCAAAAAAAAGTTCTAAATTTTAATGTAGTCCCAGTTATCTATTTTCCTTGGGTTGCTTTTGTTTTAAATGTAATATCTCATAAATCATTGCCTAAAACATGGTCATTAACACTTATACCTATGTTTTTTCCCTAAGAATTTTATAGTTTTAGCTCTTACATTTATCCTATTGACCTATATTGAGTTAATTTTGTATATGGTGTGTATTAGGAGTCCAATTAATTATCTTATATGCAGATATCCAGTTTTCCCATCACAATTTTGTGAGATTATTCTTTCTCCCATCAAATTGTCTTGGCATCCATGTCAAAAATCAATTGTCCATAGATGTGATGGTTTATATCAGTTCTGTCAATAGTATTTTAGTGTTTTTAAAGTAATTTACTTGTTTTATCTTGATTATATAATTAATTGACATATGATTGTTCACATCATCTCTTATAATACTGCCTTTTATTTCTGTAAGGTCAGTAGTGATGCCCTCCCTCTTTCTCTCATGATTTTAGCAATTTGAGTTGTCTACCATTTATTCTTGGCTCATCTAGCTAACATTTTGTTAATTTTATTGATCTTTTCAAAAGTCAACTTTTGGTTTTGTTGATTTTTCTCTATTGTTATTTATTTTCAATTTACTTTATTTCCATTCTTATCTTTATAATTTCTTTGCATCTGCTTGCTTCAGTTTTAATTATTTCTTGTTTTTCTAGTTTCTTAACATAGAAGATTAGATATTGATTTTAGATATTTTTAAGATAGTTTTTGACAGCTATACATTACAAGTAATTTATAGAATGGTTTTAGCTGCAAGTTTAAGTTTTGAAATGTTGTGCTTTCATGTTCATTCATCTAAAAGTATTTTCTGATATCCCTTGCTATTTTTTTTTACTCACTGGGTTGCTAGACATGTGCTGTTTCATTACACATATTTATTAATTTTCCAAATTTCATCCAGTTATTGAAACCTAAATTTTTAATGTGGTTGGAATTATTCTTTGTATTATTTCAATCATTTTAAATTTATTGAGGCTTGTTTTCTGTCCTAATATATTGTCTATTCTGGAGAATGTTCCATGTGCACTTGAAAATAATGTACACGTGGATGTCATTTGGTGGAGTGTTCTGTAGAAATATGTTTGCTCTAATTCATTTATAGGATTGTTTAAGTTTTTATTTCCTTATTGATCTTAGGTTTTGTTATCCGTTATTAAAAATAAGTATTGAAATCTCCAACTCTTATTGTCAAATTATCTATTTCTCCCTTCAATTCTATCAGTTTCTGATTCATGTATGTTGGGGCTATGTTATTAAGTGTATATAAGTTTATAATTGCTATGTGCACCTGATGGATTTACCCTATAAAAGCATTAGAAACTCTCTTTCTTTGTCTCTAATAAAACTTTTGCCATAAAGTCTATTTTGTCTGATGCTAATATAGCAACTCCTGATTTCCCTTGTATATTCATTCCATGTTATATATTTTCCCAATTACAGCAATTACCTATTGCTTTAAATCTATGTGTGTCTTTGACTCTGAAAATGTCTCTAGAAGACAACATATAATTGAATCTTTTTATAAATTCACTCTGCAATATCTGGCTTTATATTAGTGTGCTTAGTATATTTATAGTTAATCTATTTCTTGACACAGCAGGATTTATGTCTGCCATTTTTCTATTTATTTTCCATATGTCATAGTTTTAAAACTTCATTTCTTGCTTCATTTCTACTTTCCTTTGTATTAAATAGACATTTTTCTATAATATAAATTTACTGCCATTTTTGGTTCTTTTACTATACGTTTTGAGTAATTTTCTTGTAGGTGATCCTGGGAGTTGAAATTAATAGTTAAATTTACCACAAGCTGCTCTGGGACCGGGTTGTAATCCTGTCTGTCCGGTAGCGGCTGGAGCAGCAGTGGTGGTAGGGCATGGCGCCAGGCGACGCCACAGGGCAGCTGGGTTGTAATAGCAAGACTCAGGGACTTGCGCCGTCGCCACCACCGCCGAGGTGATTGAGGAGAAAGGTGCCTTCTCTTTACCGCTGCCGCCACCGGACTTCAATGTCCAGTCGCCAGTGATTTTCGTTGGAATATACGCTGCACAATTTATGGCGATCTTAAGCAGACTTCTGCCAGGCTCAACACAGCAATTTCGCTAATAGGTAAGCTTGGAGGGTCTATGCGCCATAATTAGCATTGCCTTCAAGACTCTGGACACCCAGTCTGACCTCAGAAATAGTTGGCTTTTTTTTTTAATTGCAAGCATAGTTCCTTTAATGACTCCAGTAAAATTAAAAGTCCAGTAAACAAAAGTGGAACCGATCCACACTTTCAACTTCTCACTAGTGTCCAAATGTAGTAAACACTGCTTAAGTTTTGTCTGTACTTGAACTTTTTTTTTTATTCTGCAGGTATCCATCTACAGTCATTGAGGCCCAAGTTCAATTTGGATTCCAGGGGATTCTAAATCGTTCTGCATATCTTAAAGAGAGAGGCTTCTTGATAAATAAACAAGTTGAATAGAGAAAACACTGGTCCACTCTAGGCATTTTAGTAGTCTTTTTTGTGTTTTTAGCTGTGAAACATTTCAATATTTTTTATCCCCCTCCCCCATTTTCCCCTCACAACCACACAAGCAGTCTCATGCTCACACTCTTTATTTGACATAAACAACTGCCCAGTCTTTAGATGCCATTTTCTGGTAACCCACAGCCCTACCAAGGCTACCCTCAACAAGTTCACAGAGGAATTTAAGAAGTCTAGAGTAACAGCTTTGGTTCGAGTTTGTGATACTATGTATGATAAAGCTCTAGTTGAAAAAGGAGTCCATATTCTAGATTAGCAGCTTAATGACGGTGTTCCACTCCCTAATCAGATAGTACAAGATTGACTAAACCTATTAAAAACCAAGTTTCCTGAAGAGCCAGGTTGAACCACTGCCCCAACTCAACATACCCTGAGCTCTGCGCATGCGTGCACACCTGCCCCACACCCAAGCCATGCTGCGGCCCCATGAACTGTGCACCCCAACACATGCCCTGCCCCCCACGACCTGTGCACTTGCATCCCAAGTGAATGCACGTCTGCCACCAGGCCCCCACCCCACACCTGCGGGCGGTCTTGTGTGCATCCCTGCCACACCACCCCCACTCCATGTACGTAGGGCCCCCAGCCCTGGCCCTCCCGACTGTGCCCCAGACTTGTGCACACCTGCACCCATGTCCCACACCAGTGCAACACCCCAGGCCCCCGAACCCCTTGACCTGCACGCATGTGCCCCACAACCCTGACCCACATCCTGACCCCTCACGACATGCACACCCATGTCTCATGCCCACGCATGCTTGAATAAGTTTCCCAGCCCCCCTCCAGACTTCCCACCCCAAGCAAGTGCACACCCACATTCCACCACCCACAAAACTGCACCCTGCCTCTCCCTTCCCAGCATCCCCGAGCCCCGCAACCATGGACTCATGACCTACCACCCCTGCCCCTGATCTCCATTCCCCAATACCCATGAACCCTGTGCTCCAGGTACGCACACACCCCCTGCTGCACCCACCTCCTATGCAACTGCATAGGCCCTACAATCTGCCTCCCACCTTGCCTTGCCTCTGTGTTCCCCATGCCATGCCTTGCACCTGTGCTCTGAGGCCTTCCTGAACTGCACTCTGCCTCCATGAACCCCACACCATCACCCCTCCACAACCCTATACCCCACACCCCATGCTCCTGGGCATCATAGTAGTGCCTCCACCCCACGCCTTGCTCTGCGCCAGAAACCACCACCATGCCACTCTGTCCTGCCCAATACCCCACGTCCTGCTGCATACCTATTATACTAATAAAAAACTTTAGACTACTGAAGGAAATCAACTTCCAAAGTAACCTATAAAGGTAATTACATGCCTCAAAGGCAATAGAAATTCACACAGCATATGAAGATGCAGAGAGATATAACCCAGCTTAATGACCAAATTAAAACCCCAGAGGAGACACTGACTAGTTGAAACAACAATCAAAGATGCTCATAAAACTTTACTAAATATATTCAACAGGTTGCTAAAGACATAAGGGAGATCAAGAAGACACTAAAGAGCATAGAGAAGAATTTGCAAAAATATATAGAAAAATGGCAGATATCAGAGATATTAAAGATGCTGTAGACCAAATAAAAAATATACTAGAAACACACAACAGTACATTTGAAGAGACAGAAGAAAGAATAAGTGAACACGAGGACAGGACCACTGATTTCAAACACACAAATGAACAAATGGCAAAAAAAAAAAAAAAAGATGGAAACATTTGAGTTAGATCTCAGGGATATGATGGAGAAAACAAAGTGCAAAAATATAAGAATTGTCAGTGTCCTGGAAGGAGAAGAGAAGAGTAAAAGGCTAGGAAGTTTAGTTGAGAAGACAATGGGGTGAAACTTGCAAACCTTATAAAAGACATGAATATGCAAATCAAAGAAGCCTAAGGAAGCCTAAATGGAATAAATCCAAATAGGTCTACTCCCAGATACATATTAATCAGTCTGTAAAATGTTGAAGAGAAGCAGAAAATCCTGAAAGTGGCAAGAGAAAGGCAATCTACTACATAAAAGGGAAACCACATAAGATTGAGTCCAGACCACTCCACAGGCACCATAGAAGTGAGAAGGCAGTGGTATGATATATTTAAGATTCTGAAAAAGAAAGACTTCCAGCCAATAATTCTGTACCCAGACAAATTGTCCTTCAAAACTGAGGGAGAGATTAAAATTTTTACAGACAAACAAATGCTGAAAGAACTTGTCAACAAGACACTGGCCCTATAAGAAATACTACAGAGAGTTTTGTCAACTGAAAAAAAATGTCAGGAGAGGGAGGCCTGGAGGAGGGCACAGAATTGAAGAGTACCATGAAAGGGTATGCCTGTTTGAAACTGTCGTGTACCCCAGAAAAGCCATATTCTTTAGTCCTCATCTAATATTTCTGGGTGGGATCTTTTTTATTGTTTCCTTGGAGATGTGACCCACCCAATTATGGATTGTAACTTCTGACTAGGTGGTTTCTATGGAGATGTGTCTCCATCCATTCAAGGTGGGGTTGCTTACTGGAGCCCTTTAAGAGAGACCGATTTTGGAAAAAGTTTCAGTGCTGACAGAGCCCACACAGAGAGACCTTTGGAGATGCAGAAAGAAAATGCCCTTGGGGAAGCTGTTAGGAGAAGCTGGTAGAGAAAGCTAGCATACATAGCCATGTGCCTTTCCAGCTGAGAGAGATATCCTGAACATCATCCCCCTTTTCTTTGGAGTTAAGGTATCTTTCTCTGGATGCCTTAGTTTGGACATTTCTAAGTCCTTAGAACTATAAACTTGCAACTTAATAAATTCCCCTTTTAAAAGCCATTCAATTTCTAGCATATTGCATTATGGCAGCTTTAGCAAACTAAAAGAAAGGGTAACTTTAAGGATAAAAAGAGAAAGAGCAAGAAGAATATACATATCTGACAAATAAAATCCAAAGGACAAAATGGTAGATTCAAGAAATGCCCTTACATTAATTGCTTTTAATGTTAACAGACTAAACTCACCAATTAAAAGATACAGATTGGCAGAATGAATTAAGAAATATGATCCATGTATATGCTGCTTACAAGATACTCATCTTAGGTCTCTTTGTGTTCTCCTCCACCTGAAGGCAGAGGCGGGAGTGGGCGGTCCGCATATGCTCCTGTGGCAGTTTAGTTCTCTTGGGGCTGTGGTGGTTTCCAAGGCTGAGGGAAGTCGGAAACGGGTGGCCACTCCTAGCCCATGGGTTTATGGGTCCAGAAAGACTAATGACTGGCCATCATCGCCAGAGACCTTGACATGGCCAAAGCCACTGCCGGTGACCTCAGTGGAGATCATTTGGCATTTAGCTGTGATGTTGCCAAAGAACATGAAGTTCAAAATACATTTGAAGTGATGGAGAAATATTTAGGTAGCTGGTATTAACAGAGATAACCTTTTGGTAAGAACAAACACTGAAGATGTGTCAACTGCATACTAACCTCTTAGGTTCCATGCTGACATGTAAAGCTGCTGTGAGGACTATGATTCAACAACAGGGGAGGGGGGAGTATATTGTTAATGTAGGAAGTATTACTGGCTTAAAAGGCAATTCTGGCCAAACTGTGTACAGTGCCAGAAAAGGAGGATTAGTTGGATTTTCAGGAGCTCTTGCTAAAGAGGTTGCAAGAAAGAAAATTAGAGTGAATGCACTTGCACCAGGATTTATTCACACAGGCATGACAAAGAACTTGAAAGAAGAACATTTAAGAGAAATATCCCCCTTGGAAGGTTTGGAGAACCTATTGAGGTGGCACATGCAGTTGGGTTTCTTTTGGAATTGCCATATATTACAGGGCATGTTCAAGTAGTGGATGGGGGATTACAACTCATAATATAATTTACAGGTCATTCAGTAATAATGGTGGGTAGAATCAATGACAGAGTTTGACTAATAATTAGGTAATCATACCTACATGGGTGGTATTTGCTATGCCTATTAATACTACATGCTACAAATGTTGATTTCCATCTTTATATCAATATGTCTGAAAAGAATAATGTGTAAATTATAGTGTTTTCTGAAAGTATGTATCATCTATCTTTGACTACCTTATATACTGGAGCAATTTTAGTGTATAGCCATTTTTGCAAGTGATATAAACAGGTTTTATCTTTATATTTTTTGTCTCAAAAGTGGAAAAAATTCCATTGTCTAAATATCATGACTTATTTCATCTTATCAGGCTGAATTTTCTAGAAGTTAACTTTGTGAGCCATTGCCAAAATAAGGGTATTTAAAAGATATTGGTTAGTTCGCAATAGTTTTTGCAACCCTGCTCAAGTTAAACATTGTATTCCTTTTGCATGTGCCTGGGTTGATCAGTTTTTATGCGGAATGGAAAAAAACAGCAATATAAGTAAAATAATTTTATGAATTTAGGGAAAAAAAGATACTCATCTTAGATCCAAGGATACAAATAGATCAAATGTGAACAGAAGGAAAAAGATGTTCCATGCAAGCTGTAACCAAAATAAAGCAGGAGTGGCTATTTTAATGTCAGAAAAAATAGACTTTAAATGTAACAACATCATAAGAGACAAAAAAGGGCACTACATATTAATAAAAGGGAGAATTCACCAAGAAGAAGTAAAAATCATAAATATTTCTGCTCCCAAACCAGGAGCTCCAAAGTACATTAGGCAAACATTGGCAAAACTGAAGGGAGTGATAGACACTTCAACAATAATAATGGGAGACTTGAATACACCACTCTTCTCTATAAAAAGAACCAGCAGGCAGAAGATCAACAAGGAAATAGAGAACTTAAACAATTTGATATATTAATTAGACCTAACAGACATATATTGATCATTACACCTCAAAACATCAGGATATACATTCTTTTCTAATGCTCATGGAAAGCTATCCAGGATAGATCACGTGCTGAGGCACAAAACAGGTCACAAAGCTTATTTAAATAATGGAGAAGCTTAACTTACCTATAGTTATCAGAGTTACTTCCAGAGGACCTCTTTTTTTGCTTAGATGTGACCTCTCTCCCTCTAAGCCCAGTACTACAAGTGAAACATTACTCTCCCCACTACATGGGATATGACACCTAGGGGTAAAAGTCTCCCAGGCAATGTGGGATATGATTTTCAGGGATGAACCTGGCCTGGCACCATCAAATCAACAATGCCGTCCTGACCAAAAAGGGGAAGTGATTTGTAACAAATAATGTATCAGTGGCTGAGAGAGTTCAAATAGATTTGAGGGTCAACTTTGGAGGCTACTCTCATGCAAGCTTCAGCTAGATATTGCTACTTCTCATGGTTTGCCAAATCCCTAACAAAGCCATTCCTACCAACCCTAAAGAACACCTAGAGCTTTTTCTGAGATTCTACAAAGGTTCTATGCATTGTGATTGCTTTCCAGAAATGTACAACCTCCAGATGGGTTCCTAGGTCAGATAAGTCCTGAAACCCAGGTGGGCCAGCCTCTCCAGAACATCAACTAGCTCTATTCCCCATCCCATATTGCTGACAGCCCTATCCAACATGAAAAATTTAGATATGGCATAGCCCAAATACCCCTAAAGATGGGCAGAAAGATCAAATGAGAAGGTGCAGTTATAACAAAGAAGATAGGATTTAACAAATGAGTATGATTGCTGAATAATTATATTGATATTTTTTAGTCTCCAGGTTCTTGGACCAGCTAGAAGTAAAAACCTAAAATTGTGCAATTGTAACTCATATCAAGCTCTGAAATCTGCTCTATAACTAATTGCTGTGATATGATTTGAAATTTATTGCTTTTTTATTTTTCACAACAATAAAGTAATTTTAAAATTCTATAGGAAAACCTCATGGTGCCTTTACTGGTCCTTCCCCCAAACTTCCCTGATTCAATACACCTCCAGCCTACACTACCTCAGTGTGGGTCCCTAGTCCCTGTTCCAGAGGGAGCTGAGTAACCATTATGTGCATGCTGGGCTGCGTGTATGTGGTACAGACCAATCCATCCAGTGGCAACTTGAAGGACAGATCCAGGATACACTCTAGGTCTTGCCAGTCCTGGAACGAACTTGCTGTGGACATAGAAGTGGCTGACAGGGCCACCGTAGGAAAAGAAACCACAGCTGCCCGGGGGCAATGGATTATAGTTTGAGGCATACAATAGCACCCAGGATCAGGTGAAAAGGCTACAAATTTCCTCAAGGCACCTGGCCTTGTATTGGGGGAATTTATAATGCCCTACTTACAGTGCAGAGTGAGATGCATACTCAGACCTGAGAGGACCCAAGGTAGTTCTTTTGTTGTTGTTGTTGTTGTTTGGTTCTTTTTCATGCAAAAATGTTTTTTTTTATTTGCACATTTAATCACCATCATTGTCTACTCTAGACATTCCTAAATTATACCATCTCAGTCTTTATCCCCTATCTTTCATCCTGGTTTCATACATGCACCCTGCCCCTCTCCCTCAATCATACATTCAGCTTCATTCAGTGTACTTATATTATTGTGCTACAATCAGGTAATATTGTGTTATCCATTTCTGAATTTTTACAATCAGTCCTGTTCCACAATCTGTATTCCTTCAGAACCAATTACCCAATCTCTACCCTATTTCTATCTCATGATAACCTGTGTTCTTAACTTCAGTCCTCAACGTTCACTCATTAGTGTTAGTTCATTATTAGTGAGACCATACAATATTCATCCTTTTGATTCTGGATAATTTCACTCAGCATAATGTCTTTAAGATCCATCCATGTTGTTAGATGCTTCATGACTTTATTTGGTCTTAGAACTGTGTAATATTCCATTGTATGTATATGCCACAGCTTGTTTAGCCAGTCATCCATTGGTGGACACTTGAGCTGTTTCCATCTCTTGGCAATCAT
Organism: Tamandua tetradactyla; assembly: GCF_023851605.1. NCBI lineage: Eukaryota > Metazoa > Chordata > Mammalia > Pilosa > Myrmecophagidae > Tamandua > Tamandua tetradactyla. The sequence goes on from NC_135353.1 coordinate 118,825,080, forward strand.
AAATAATGCTGCTATAAACATTAGTGTACAAACATCCATTTTTCTCCTTGCCCTCAGGTCTTCTGACTATATACCTAGTAATGGAATTACTCGATCATATGATAATTCTGAGGATTTCTGAGGATTCTTAGATTTCTGAGGAACTGCCAAACTGCCTTCCAGAGTGGTTGTACTATTTTACATTACCACCAACAGTGGATAAGTGTGCCTCTTCCTCCATATCCTCTCCAGCACATGTCGTTTCCTGTTTTGTTGTTGTTGTTTTTTTTTATAATGGCCATTCTAGTGATGATATCTCATTATGGTTTTGATTTGCATTTCCCTAATAGCCAGTGAATTTGAGCATCATTTCATGTGCCTTTTAGCCATTTGTATTTCCTCTTCTGAGAAATGTCTCTTCATATCTTTTGCCCATTTTTAAATTGTGTTATTTGTCTTTTTGTTGTTGAGTTGAAGAATCTATTTATTCTGATTACTAAACCCTTACCTGAAATGTGGTTTCCAAATATTGTCTCCCACTGTGTAGGCTGCCTTTTTACTTTCTTGACAAGTTCTTTGATGCTCAAAAGTGTTTAATTTTGAGGAGTTCCTACTTATCTATTTCTTTTTTCAATGCTCATGTTTTGGGTGTAAGGTCTAACAAGCTGCCTTCTATTACAAGCTTTATTAGATATTTCCCTACATTTTCTTCAAAAAGTTTTATGGCCTTAACTCTAATGTTTAGGTCTTTGATCCATTTTGAGTTAAATTTTGTATAGGGTGTAAGATATGAACCTCTTTCATTCTTTTGCATATGGATATCCAGTTCTCCAAGCACCACTTATTGAAGAGGCTGCTCTGTCCCAGGTGGGTTTGCTTGACCAGCTTACCAAAGACCAATTGTCCCTAGATGAGAGGGCCTATTCCTGAACACTCTATTCAATTCCATTGGTCAGTATATCTATCTTTATGCCAGTACAATGCTCTTTTCACCACTGCAGCTTTGTAATATGCTTTACAGTCTGACAGTGTGAGACTTCCCACTTCAGTTTTTCTTTCTCAAGATATTTTAACTATTCAGGGCAATCCTCCCTTCCAAATAAATTCAATAATTTGTTTTTCTAATTCTGCAAAGTAACTTTTTGTGATTAATTTGTATGGCATTGAATCTATAAATCAATTTGGGTAGAATTGACATCTTAACTATGTTAAGTCTTCCAATCCATGAACACGGTATGCCTTTCCATTTATTTAGGTTTTCCATAATTTCTTCTGGCAATTTCTTGTAGTTTTCTGAATATAGGTCTTTTGTATCATTAGTTAAATTTATTCCTAAATAGTTGGTTCTTTTGGTTCCCATTATAAATGGATTTTTTTTCTTGATTTCCTCCTCAGATTGCTCATTAGTAGTGTACAGAAATACTCCTGATTTCTTGGTGTTGATCTTATGCCCTGCTCCTTTGCTGTACTCATTTATTAGCTCTAGTCACTTGATGTAGATTTTTTTGGGATTTTCAATATATGGTATCATTTCATCTGCAAACAGTGAGAATTTTACTTCTTCCTTTCCCATTTGGATGCCTTTGATTTCTTCTTCTTGTCTAATTGCTCTGGCTAGAAGTTCCAGTACAATGTTGCATGACACTGGTGACAGTGGACATCCTTGCCTTTTTCCTGATCTTAGAGGGAAAGCGTTCAGTCTTTCCTTATTGAGGATGATATTAGTTGTGGGTCTTTCATATACTCCTTTTATCATGTTGAGAATCTTCCCTTCTATTCCTATCCTTTGAAAGTTTTCATCAAGAAAGGATGTTGAATTTTGTCAAATGCCTTTTCTGCATCAATTGAGATGATCATGTGGTTTGTCTGCATTGATTTGTTGATATGGTGTATTACATTAATTGATTTTCTTATGTTGAACCACCCTTGCATATCTGGAATAAATCCCACTTGGTCATAGCACATAATTCTTTAAAATGTTGCTGGATTCAATCTGCAAGTATTTTGTTGAGGATTTTTGCATCTATATTCATTAGAGAGATTGGTCTGTAATTTTCTTTTCTTGTAGTATATTTGTCTGGCTTTGGTATTAGGGTAATGTTGACTTCATAGAATTAGGTAGCTTTCCCTCCTCTTCAATTTTTTGAAGAGTTTGAGCATGATTGGTACAAATTCTTTCTTGAATGATTGATAGAATTCACACATGAAGCCATCTGGTCCTGGAATTTTCTTTTTAGGGAGTTTCTTGATGACTGATTCAATCTCTTTACTTGTGACTGGTTTGTTGAGGTCGTCTATTCTTCTGGAGTCAGTGTTGGTTGTTCATGCCTTTTTAGGAGGTTGTCCATTTCATTTATGTTGTCTACTTTATTAGCATATAGTTGCTCATAGTTCGCCTCATTACCTCCTTTATCTCTGCACCATCAGTGGTTATGTCTCCTCTTCCATTTCTGATTTTATTTATTTGCATCCTCTCTTTTTTGCCACCCCAGCTAAGGGTCCATTGACTTTTTTATTTTCTCGAAGAACAAACTTCTGGTGTTGTTGATTTTCTCGATCATTTCCAATTTCATTTATTTCTGCTCTAATCTTCGTTATTTCTTCCCTTTTGTTTGCTTTAGGTTTAATTTGCTATTCTTTCTTTAGTTCTTCCAAGTGAACAGTTAATTCCTCAATTTTGCTCTTTCTTCTTTTTTAATATAGGCATTTAAGGAAATAATTTTCCCTCTTACCACAGCCTTTGCCGCATCCTATAAATTTTGATATGTTGTGTTTTCATGTTCATCTTCTTCAATATATTTACTGATTTCTCTTTTATTTCTTCCTTGACCCACTTGTTGTATAAGAGTGTGTTGTTTAGCCTCTGTATATTTGTGAATTTTCTGGCCCTCTGCCTATTATTGATTTCCAACGTCATTATTTTATGATCCAAGAAAGTGTTTTGCATTATTTCAATCTTTTTACATTTATTGAGACTTGCTTTGTGACAAGCATTCTATCCTTGAGAATGATCCATGAGCACTTGAGAAAAATGTGTATCCTGCTGTTGCAGGGTGTAGTGTTCTGTAAATATCTGTTAATTCTCACTCACTTAGCATATTATTCAAATTCTGTTTCTTTATTGATCCTCTGTCTAAATGTTCTATCCATTGATGAGAGTGGGGAATTGAAGTCTCACATATTTTGGTGGAAGTATCTATTTCTCCCTTCAGTGTTGTCAGTGTTTGCCTCATGTACTTTGGAACACTCTGGATCAGTGCATAAATGTTTATGATTGTTATTTCTTCTTGTTGAATTTCTCCTTTTATTGTTACACAGTGTCCTTCTGTTTCTCTTTTAATTGTTTTACATTTGGAGTCTAATGTTTTTTATATTAGTGTAGTAATACCCTGCTCTTTTCTAATTGTGGTTTGCATGAAATATCTTCTCCCAACTTTCACTTTCAACCTATTTTTGTCCTTGTGTCTAAAATAAGTCTTCTGTAGAGAGCATAAATGGGTCCTCTTTTTAATCCATTATCCCAGTCTAAGTCTTTTGATTGGGGAGTTAATCCGTTAACATTTAGTGTTATTACTGTAAAGTCAGTACTTTCTTCTTCTGTTTTGTCTTTTTAAATTTTATATGTCATATCTATTTTTTTCTCTTTTTGCCTTTACTGATAGTCTTCATTTATACACTTTTCTCCAGATCTCTCTCTCTCTTGCCTTTTCCTATCTGCCTGTAGTGCTCCCTTTAGTATTTCTTGCAGAGCTAATTTCTTAGTCACAAATTCTATCAGTGGTTGCTTGTGTTAAGATATTTTAATTTCCCCCCATTTGTTGTTCTAGTTTGCTAGCTGCTGGAATGCAATATACCAGAAATGGAATGGCCCCTAAAAAGGGGAATTTAACAAGTTGCTTATTGAAAGTTCTAAGGCAGAGAAAATGTCCCAGTTATAGCAAGTCTTTAGAAATGTCCAATTTAAGGCATCCAGGGGAAGATGCCTTGGTTCAAGAAGGCCGACGAAGTTCAGGGTCTCTCTCTCTCTCAAGTGAGAAGGCACATGGTGAACATAGTCAGGGTTTCTCTCTCGGCTGAAAGGGCACATGGCGAACACGACATTATCTGCTAGCTTTCTTTCCTGGCTTCCTGTTTCATGAAACTCCCTGGGAGGCGTTTTTCTTCTTCAGCTCCAAAGGTCACTGGCTGGTGGACTCTGCTTCATGGTGCTACAGCATTCTCTGCTCTCTCCAAATCTCTCATTCTCCAAAATGTTTCCTCTATCATAGGACTTCAGAAATTAGTCATGACCCACCCAAATGGGTGGAGACATGTCATCACCTAATCCAGTTTAACAATCACTCTTGATTTGGTTACATCTCCAGGGAGATTATCTAATTATATACAGTATTGAATAGGGATTATTTTGCCTTTACAAAATTGGATTTTGATTAAAACATGGTTTTTCTAGGGTACATACATCATTTCAAACTAGCACATTTGTGAAGGACAATTTTGCTGGATGTAGAATTTTTGTTGGCAGTTTTTCCCATTTAGAATCTTAAATATATCATACCACTGCCTTCTCACCTCCATGGTTTCTGCTGAGAAAACCACAGATAGTCTTATTGGGCTTCCTTTGTATGTTATGGATTTCTTTTCTCTTGCTGCTTTCAGAATTATCTCTTTGTCTTTGACATTTGGCAATCTGATTAGTAAGTGTCTTGGAGTATGTCTATTTGGATCTATTCTGTTTGAGGTATGCTGTACTTCTTGGATCTGTAATTTTATGTCTTAATTAAAGACATAAATCTTCTTAAAAATCTTAATAAGAGATTATATGCCATGACCATGGGGTATTTATCCTAGAAATGCAAGGGTGATTCAATATGAAAAATATCAATTGACAATATAGCACATTAATAGAATAAAGGAAGCAAAAACTTATGATCATCCCAATTGATGTCAAAAAGGCATTTGACAGAATCCAGCACCCTTTCTTAATTAAAAAAATAAAACCCAGGAAAATAAGAACAGATGGGAAATTTCTCATACAAGGGCTTATATGAAAAACCCAGGACTCACATCATACTCAGTGATGAAAGACAAATAGGACAAGAATGGCTGTTTCACCACTACTATTCAACAATGCAGTGGAGGTTTTGGTCAGAGCAATTAGGCAAGAGACGGTATCCAAGTTGGAAAGGAAGAAGTAAAACCATTCTTATATGCAGATGACATGATCTTATGTATTAAAAATCCTGATGAATCTACAAGAAACCTGTGAGAGCTAATAAGTGAGTTCAGCAAAGTGATGGCTTATAAGATCAACACACCCAAATCAGTGGTGTGTCTATGTACTAGCAAGGAACAGTTTGAAAAAGATATCGAGAAATCAATTCCATTTACAACTAAAAGAATAAAATACCTAGGAATCAATTTAACCAAGGATGTAAAGGACAAAGGTATTGTGCTTGAGAAACTATAAGTCATTGCTGAAATAAATTAAAGATGACTTAAATAAATGAAAGGATATTTCATACATATGGATTGGAAGGCTTAATATTGTTAAGATGTCAATACTATCCAAAGCAATTTACAGATTCAATGCAATCCCAATTAGAATTTCAATAATCTTGTTTGCAGAAATGGGAATGGTAAGTATCAAATTCATATGGAAGGGTAAGGATTCTGAATAGCCTATACCATTCAAGAAAAGAACAAAGTTGGAGGATTCATGCTTCCTGATTTCAAAACTTACTACAAAACTATAGTGATCAGAACAGTGTGATACAGAACTGTTGGGGACCAGAGGCTAACCTAAGATGGCGATTAAGCCAACATGGCCACCCTGGCTGATGCAATAGCACCTACATATTACAACAAGGTTCTTCACGGAAATAGGTTCCCGCCAAGAGCCTGTTCTGCCCCTTTTTCCCCTGACAATAAGCACCACCAATCATCGAACTAACCCTTCCCACCAGCGCGAACTCCCTCCTATCATAATGCTCCACAAACCCTACTTCCCTCCCCAAGTCGGTATATATACAACCGGCTTGCTTAATAAAATTTGCAGCTTGATCAGAATCCTGTCTTGCTGTCCTTCTTGCGTCTCTCTGTCCCATAGCCATTCTTCCCTCAGCAGGTGGCGGACCCCGTTGACTGTCCTGCGGGTCGGGACAATTGGCGCCCAGCGTGGGGCTTGACCACTAGCTGAGAGATAGAAGCGTCGTGCACCGAAAAATGAGGAGGGCCCTCCCATAACCCTGGACTGCCACAGAAGTAACTCGCCTGTGAATGCAGCCCCAGCGACACTGCCTCGTGCCGACGGATGAAAAAAGAGAAGAGCGAAGGATCACGCAGTAAGTCACTTTCATTTTCATTTAAAAAATTCACTATGGGACAGGAATCTAGTACACATGAGCTTTACGTGAGACAATTAAAAGAAACCCTCAAGACGCGAGGAGTGAGAGTTAAGAAAAAGGACCTTAGAAATTTCTTTCAGTTTGTCTATCAAACCTGTCCATGGTTCCCTGCTGACGGGACCATAGACCAAAAATGCTGGTCGAGAGTAGGAGATTGTTTGAAGGACTATTATAAAATTTTCGGGCCGGAAAAGGTACCAGTTACAGCCTTCAATTATTGGAACTTAATCAATGAGGCCATAAAAACTTCCCCTTCAGACCCTAAAATACTAGAGCTTTGTAGAGAGGGAGAGAATGCCTTAAAAAATGCATGTCCCCTCTCCAGACCCCACTCAGAATGTAATTCTGTCACTATAGATATACCAAATGACACTGACCTCCAAGAAGATAAAACTCCCTGTGCCGAAAAACCCCTCTCAGCTTTTAATGACCTCCCGGCCTTCCGACCCCCCCCCCCATGTGCCATGTGCGCCACAACCTCCTCACCATTGCTATCCTATAATGCCCCGAGTTCCGCCCTTCCTGCCACAATATACAGCCTTGGAGGAAGCGGCCACTACGCTCAGAAACAGTGCAAATGCCTTTAATGAACTCTTTGCCCAAGAACAGGCCAGAGCTAGCTGACAACAACTGCAAAATAATCACCTCCTTAACTCCCTGCAAACTGCCAGTCAGGCACTCTCTTCTCTCTCTCTAATGACTAACCAAAATAAGCCCCCTAACCCCCGCTGTGCCCACTACACTTTTCCGGTCCTCCGTAGCCAGCAAAAGGCAAGGTCAGAAGCTTCCGAGCCTCAGTCTGAACAGGAAAGCACTCAGGAGGAAGGGAGCGAGAAGGCTAATGAGGAGGACGAAATAAAATCAGAATGTAGCCACGAGCATAGCCGCGAGCGGGAGGAAACACCCCGAACCAATAAATACAAAAGGATTAATCTAAAATATTTAAAAGAACTAAAAAAAGCCGTGCATGATTATGGAGCAACTGCCCCTTTTACTCTGGCTTTGCTAGACAATATTAGTGAAAAGGAGCTTACTCCAAATGATTGGTCACAGCTCGTCAGAGCCACCCTATCAGGTGGCGATTTCCTGCTATGGAAATCGGACTATGAGGAGCAGTGTAAAAAGTATGCTGAAAGCAACATCTTAAAAGACAGCACAAAATCTTGGTCGTTAAAAAAGCTTCTAGGGTCAAGTCCTTATCATCTTAATTCTACACAAGCACAATACCCCCGAGGACTTGGTCTCCAGGTGCAGTCCGCCGCCATTAAAGCATGGAGGCTACTCCCCCAAAAAGGGGCTCTCACGTCCTCTTTATCAAAAATAGTTCAGGGCCCCAACAAGCCGTATACTGACTTCCTCAGTCGGCTACAGATCGCAGCCCAATGCATTCTTGGTGATCAAGAAAGCGAAAGCTATTTTATCAAGCATCTCGCTTATGAAAATACTAACACCGCCTCTCAGGTGGCAATCCGCCCTTTTCGTAATACTGACCTCTCCAATTATATTAAACTTTGTAATGGAATAAATCCTAATACTCAGGCAATATTAGCTGTCTTACAAAATCGCCCTCAAAACAACGGCCCCATCTGTTTTAATTGTAACAAATTGGGTCATTATTCAAAAAATTGCCCCCTACGCATTATTTTTGAATAATGGAATATGGAATAAAGCCTAAACTAATATAATAAGTGCTGAGGGTTTGTAAAAATAGAAATTATGGTTAAAATCAAGAAAGATTTAATGAGTCTAAAATGACAATGTTTTCTTGAACTTTTAGCCTGTTCTAATGAAAAGATATAAAAAAAAATTCTAAATAATTAATTAGAAAGCAAAGAGTCTGTGTTTTATCAAAATAACTTATGTTAACTTTTATCATGTTGTTATCTGTATAAAAAATACTGATTTTCTCCTGGGTATCATTATACTGGCAAAAAGTGCTTCTTTTCTTGCCCAAAACCAGGTGGCTTAATCTATTAATCTAAGTACTATTACTATAAATGAATCTATTACTGGCTAAATCATATTCAAATCATATAAATACCTATATTCCTTTAAGCCAAAATATCTTAAGGCTTTGTCCAATCTTTATATAAACTACATATGTATAAGCTAAATTTATCCTAAAATAACCATGGCTTATATTGGAAGCAGATCAGATTTGAGGGTTGAATGCAAGGAAAAAATATACTTGTGGAGTCTTTTTTGTTCACCTGATGTTGCCATTACATGCAACTGATATTGCTATCACATGACCTTGGTAAAAAACAGTTAAAATGTACACTCTAGCTGGGAGGACTGGCTATCCCCCCAGAAAGAGGTGTACTTTAATAAAGATATCTAGGTCCCAGGAAGCTCCTCTTGGTCCCTAGCCAGTTCCCAGAGGACCCAACTGGGCCCGGTCATGTAAGCAAACCGAAATTTGGCCACTATTGTGAGAAAATACCATAAAAACTGCATGCAATAAATTTAAAATTAGCAAAAATGCACAACCAATTATAAAGAATCCACATTCCTGCTTTCCTTTTAAATCAATCCAATGAATTCAATTTTAAAAATCTGGTCATTTGCTATGGGTACACGTCACTATTGACACTCTGCATTCATTTTTGCTACCTGCCACTTTAGGAATTCCTCAGCATATAAAAACTGATAATGGTCCTGAATACACAGGTCAAATGTTTAAAAAATTCTGTCAACACTTGGCGAGGACCGGATCCGATCCTAATATGGGGCAGAAAATCAGTGTGTATATATTCTAAAGAATTTGATTCAGTCAGATGGTTGCCAAAGCGATTAACAAAACAAATAGACAATAACAATCTGTCCAGGGCAAAAAGGTTGCCCTGAGAAAAGGCATTTTTCTCTCATTCTTTCTCCAGCACAGCTGAAGCTACTAATAAACCAGCAAGCCCTGCTATAACCTATTCAACGACGGCTAAGCTGACAGACGACTGAAGTCTAAGAATCCATCTACTGGTGTTGCTGGTCTAGGCGCCAGTATCACCTCAATCACCCTCCAACAACAAAGCCTCTCCAGCCTAAGAGCTGCAATAGACGAGGACTTAACCCGTATTGAAACTTCCATCACCCACCTTGAAAAGTCCCTTACGTCCCTATCAGAAATAGTTCTCCAAAATAGAAGAGGGCTAGACATGCTCTTCCTTAAACAAGGAGGGCTTTGTGCAGCATTAGGCGAGGAATGTTGTTTTTATGCTGATCATTCTGGATTAGTTAAAAACTCCATGACCAAACTTAGGGAAGGAGGTGTGCTGGTCACCTACACCCCCAATACACATGTCAGACGGAGGAGGACCCCAAGATCAAGCTAGAGAGCTCGTAGCTAAAAAACAATTACAAGCAATAATTGATCATTTATATCCTCAGCTCCATTATCATCCGCTAGCAAAAATAAAAATCCAAAATATAGATCTAGACCCTCGAACGTATGACATTTTAACTGCCACTTGGAAATTACTCAATATCTCCAAACCAGAATTGGCATCTGATTGCTGGCTTTGCCTACGGATGGGAGGCCCCCTGCCCCTTGCCTTGCCACCATGCAATAATACCTATAGCAACTTCTCTAGCTCTTGCAGTATCTCCATACCTTTCCGAGTGCTGCTTGAGTTCGAAAACAGCACTCTTTGCTTCTCCTCGCCATCCACTAATGATAGTAATGAGATAGATCTCGGCGTGCTCTCTATTGATTGTCAGGAGACAATCAATAGCTCTAATCCCCTCTGTCCCACTAACGGCACTGTATTCATATGTGGCGGTAGCCTTGCTTATACTGCACTCCCACAAAATTGGACTGGGTTATGTGTCTTAAGTATACTCCTTCCTAATATCGATATCATCAGAGGGGAGGAGCCAGTACCTATCCCCAGATTAGACCTTATTGCTGGCCGCCAAAAAAGGGCTGTGCAAATGCTCCCCCTCCTAGCTACGATGGGTATTCTTGGACCTTTAGGTACTGGATCTGCTGGTCTAGGGGTTTCTGTCACACAATATACTAAATTATCCAAACAATTAATTGGGGAAGTGCAAGCTTTATCAAGCACCATTCAGGATGTTCAAGACCAGTTAGACTCCCTTGCCGAGGTAGTCCTACAAAATTGTAGAGGGCTAGATTTATTAATCGCGGAAAAGGGGGGAATATGTTTGGCTTTACAGGAATGCTGCTGCTTCTATACAAATAAATCCGGCATCGTCAGAGACAAAATTAAGAAGCTGCAGGAAGAATTGGAAAAAAGAAGACAAGAACTGGCTGAATCTCCTCTATGGGGCGCATTTAATGGACTATTGCCTTACCTCCTCCCTATATTAGGCCCTTTAATAACCCTACTCCTTATAATATCTATTGCACCTGCCATTATAAGGAAAATACTCCAGCTTGTAAAGGATCAAGTTAACTCAGCCCTAGGGAGGCCCATTCAGGTGCATTACCAAAGGCTCCATCTCCAGGACCAAGGCGTGACCCTGGAAGGCCAAGAAAACATCTACCCTCTGCAAACCCCCTCCTACGGGAGCAGCATATAACTCGAAAATATGCTTCCAGCTTACGCTGTGATTGGTACCGCTGGGTGCGAGGCAAAGCACTGCAAAGGAGGGCCAAATGATCAAATAGGCCGTTTCGAGCTCCTTGAGGAATATGCCTCATTTGCACAAAGGTTTGCTCTGCAATAATTCCTTTCCCCAGAAAAACAGAGCCACCAACAACTTGGGGAATGAGGCCTCTATTCTCCCCAGCCGGTTAAAGCCAAAGGACAATAAATGTCCTACTCCTTCCCTGTCAAATCAAACAAAGGGAGGAGATGTTGGGGACCAGAGGCTAACCTAAGATGGCGATTAAGCCAACATGGCCACCCTGGCTGATGCAATAGCACCTACATATTACAACAAGGTTCTTCACGGAAATAGGTTCCCGCCAAGAGTCTGTTCTGCCCCTTTTTCCCCTGACAATAAGCACCACCAATCATCGAATTAACCCTTCCCACCAGCGCGAACTCCCTCCTATCATAATGCTCCACAAACCCTACTTCCCTCCCCAAGTCGGTATATATACACCCGGCTTGCTTAATAAAATTTGCAGCTTGATCAGAATCCTGTCTTGCTGTCCTTCTTGCATCTCTCTGTCCCATAGCCATTCTTCCCTCAGCAGGTGGCGGAACCCATTGACTGTCCTGCGGGTCGGGACACAGAACAGGGATAGACATATGGGCAAATGGAATAGAATTGGGAGTTCAGAAATAAATCCATGCATCTATGGCCAACTTATATGTGACAAGAATGCCAAGTCCAGTCAATGGGGGAAAGAATAGTCTCTTCAATAAATGGTGCTGAGAAAAGTGGATGCTTGCAAAAAGTGAAAGTGGACCCCTATTTCACACCATATATGAAAATTGCCTCAAAATGGCTTTCAAAGACCAAAATGTAAGAGCTAAAACTATAAAACTTTTAGAAGAAAACATAAAGGGAACTCTTCAGGACCTTGCATTAGGCAAGGTTTCTTAAACTTTATACCGAAATGACACAAAAAAGATACATTACACTTTATCAAAATTAAAAACTTCTGCATGTCAAAGGACACCAGCAAAAAATTGAAAAGACAACCTACAAAATGGGTGAAAATATTTCCAAATCATATATATGATAATTTTAATATACAGAATATATAAAGAACACCTTCAACTCAACAACAAAAAGAAAAAAATTTAAAAATGGGCCAAGGAGTAATATAGAATTATTGCTTAGTGGATAGAGAGTTTCTGTTTGGAGTAATGAAAAAATTAGGGTAATGGATAGGAGTGATTGTGGTACAATACTGTAAATGTGTTGATTCCACTGGATTGTACACAGATAGATGATTATAGTGAAGAATTCTGCATTGTATTTATGTTACCACAATCGAAATTTTTAGAAATTTCTATTGTGAATATTTTTTCCCAGTTTGCAGTAGCTTTTAAACTCTCTTAATGGTATATTTTGGAAACAAACTTTCTTAATTTTAATGAAATCAAATTTATGAAATATTTTTGATGGTTAATGGCTTTTGTGTTCTTTTTAAGAATTATCTATCAAGCTAATTTTGAAGACATTTTCTTATTTTCTTCCATAAGTCATACGGAAAGTTCCTAAATGTAGATGATATAATCTTATATATGAAAAATCCTGAAGAATCGACAAGAACACTATGAGAGCTATTAAGTGAATTCAACTTCCAAATTTAGGTCTATGATTAATATCAAATTAATTTTTGTGTGATGTGGGGTAAGGATTAAGGTTCTCTTTCCATATGGGTATCCAATTGATCAGGCACTATTTATTGAGAGAAAATCCTGTCCTCGCTGAAGTTCAGTGACAGCTTCGCTATAAATCAGGTGACTGTGTGTGTGTGTGAGTCAATTTCTGGATTCTTTTCTCTGTCCCAGGTGTCTAGTTTTCTGTTTCTGGGCCAGTACCCCAATTCTCGATTACTATAGCCTTAGAGTAGGTCCTAATATCTGGTGGTGTGAATCCTTCAACTTTATTGTGTTTTAAGATGAACTTGGCTATTCCATCACCAACAGATTACAACTGTTAATTTTTTAATTTTTATAGTTCTAAAAGTGTAATTTTCTTGCATAAAATAAGTATATGAATTTTTTAAAAAGACTATAGCCACCTGGATATAAAATCACACTGAGCATGGTAATCTATCTACAATCAGGACTGTGCCCACAAAACAAGGCCTAGTGATTGCAGCAAATGAGGCCAAGAAGCCTGGAAAGTATGTGTATACTGGCAGCTACACAAGTCATATGGCAAAGGGAACTTCAGGGCACATAACCAGGGGTACCTTACCTGGCCAGTCACAGCAAGCATAAGATACGTGCCCTCTACCATACTCATGCCATTTCATTAGATACCTTTTTAGAGTATGGATCTGCCATCCCTCTACACAGCATATGGGAGCCATACTATTCACAAATTATTCAATGCACTATGCCACACATTCTATTCCTTGAACACATCTGACCAGTATTAGTACAGATTTTATAGAAAAAGTACTCAACAGTGGGCAGCTACCTAGATATTTATTGGACTTTTCATGCCCCCTGTCATTCTCAAGCAGCAGGTGCCATGCAAAGACAGAAGAGACTCTTAAGGGAGAAACTGAAAAAGATAACTGGACAGCCATATCTCAGCTCCCAATGGAGCATACACTTAAGAGATCAGGTTGGCCCGTAAGTTAAAAGGGCACCTCCCATTTAAATAGAATGTTTTCTTTTCTTTGTACTCTGTATGGCGGGGGTCACATTTCATTCTTTTTCCATGTGAGTATCCCCTTATTGCAGCACCATTTATTGAATTTTTTGTTTGTTTGTTTTGCTTGTTGGTTTATTTGGGGAGGGAGGGGGCGGGGGAAGCACATGGGCCAGGAATTGAACGTGGGTCTCCCGCATGGCAGGCGAGAATTCTACCACTGAACTACCCTTGCACCCCCTAAATAGAAGTTTAATTACGATGTTGGTGAGGGGATGAGGTGGCCCAGGCTTGTTGCAAGAGAACTAATCTTCACTTTACCTTTTTCCATTCACATGTGCCCTTGGGAAACAGGGCTACTGGAATCTGTGGGTAGCAAAGAAGAGTGTGGGTCAGGGAGAAGTGCCTCTAGCCTGGTATTTCTTTTGTCATCCAGCTATGCAGGCTGGATGTGGAAAATTATGGCTATCAATGGTAACGATCATGAATATGAGGTGACCACTTATAAGGTGATCCTGGCAAGGCCCACACATCAAGGGGTGGTATATATTCTAGAATGCATCCTTGCATTTGCGAGGAATGCAAAGAAGATATTGCTAATCCACATTGGGATGAGATCAGCGATATGGTGTAGTTAAGACTTGGGGAGGACGAGAGAGATAGTAAAGTGATTACTGCAGGGACTGGTCATGCCCATTATAAGGCTGTGGAAGGAGAAGAGCAACCCTGGCTGGTGGGGAGGGAACAGACCACTTTGACCCTGGAGTGGTCAAGGATGTGGAGAGAGGCTGTTAATCTCTCTCTGTCTCTGGTCTCCTCCACAGGGTATCTAGCACCATTAACCAAGAATGATGCTGTCATCCACAGCTTAAGTGCTGACCAATAAAGAATCAATCTAAGAACTCTGAGACACCTTCCAACAGCTGCTGACTTCAGAAATGGACAAACTCCAGTTGAAACAAAATAACAAGATTAACTTTCTGGACACCTACGTGATCCCCATTAGCCTTATTCTGTTATTGCTGGACTCTTTCATAAGCTTTTACTTATTTGACTGGCTTGACTCCACCTGGCTAAGGTTAACCCTCTAGGTGGGTACAATCTTCCTACTAGCAGTTGTAATCATGTTACTCTTGTCCAGTGTTTCCCAAGACAAACGACAGATTTGGTACAAGCCCCTATAAGTACAACTAATTAGAATATCTGATGGAGTAGTGTAAAAGAGAGTCTGGTTGTATTTTTAAATTTTATGTTTGATTGCTGGCAGCTCTTATACTTTACTCCTCCCTTCCCCCTCTGCCCCACATCTGTACAAGTTGATAAGAAAACCCCAGTGTCCTTCCTTTGGCACTGATGAAAAGTCAAATGACACAAGCCCGTGTGTGTGCATGGGAAATGTCACCATGACCCCACTCCCTAACTACAATAGAAACACGAAGCCCGTCTCCTTTCCTTGCTCTCTCTAGACATTTTCTGACTAGCTTGGGAAGACCGTCTTTCTCTGCTTCATACATACAACATGCTCTTTTAGCATGTATGCATACCACATACATACCCAGGGGTATGCTTTTCCATTACACACAGTATTTTCAGACATGAGCTTAATTGCATTCAACTTTCTCCAAAAGCACATTCATGACATTCCCCTTTCAGGGGGTTTATTTGAAATGTTCATTCAGGACATGAGAATACTCTCAAAGGAGCTCACAAAAAAGGGATGGGTCATTGCTTCCACTTACTACAAGGCCCGATGAGGTTGGTTAATTCCTAAAAATTATTTGAGAAACTGAGGTATCCACCATTCCTGACACTGTCAAGAAATAGCTACTGACTCTCTCAGCATATGCAATATTAAAACAAGTCCAACATTTTAAAGGCTTTTTTGGTTTCTGGAGGCAATAAATTTCTGATTTACATATTTTACTTAAGCCCATTTATGCACACAGGCCCACCTTGACTGGGGGTTGCTCCAACAAAAGTCTCTAGAATCTTTCCAAATTGTAATACTATAAGTACTCCCATTAGTGCCCTTGCAGGGACCCTTTCATTATAGAGGATTAAACTTCCTCCTCTCATGCTTCTAGAATCTCTGGACCACCCATGATGGCCATAAGCTGCCCATGGCCTTCTAATGCAAGAAACTGCCCTCCTAGGTCTCATGGTATGTGCCCATACAGTAATACTTGCTGGGCATATTCTGGGCTCTCCTAGAAATAGAGACAGTTACAGGCACTGGGTCCAGAATCCTCCTTACCCAGCTTCTCATTATGCCTTGAGTCATGGAAGGAGCACCCCACAAGATTAGCATGCCACCAAGACCTCTTTGCTGCAAGACAGAACCAAACCTGGGCCTTCTGGCATATGCCATCTGCAGAAGGTGATGACCTCTCCTGCCCCAAGTCCCTTGTCAGATGCCACAGTGCTGGAAGAATTCACCCCTCTTTCAGACCCCTTGGCCACCTGAGAATTCCCTTGAAATCATCTGAATGCATAACAGTGGGAGTGTATACACTTTACTGATGGCATCAACACTGTCCCATATGATGGAGTCAGTGGAACGGTGCTGCTTTTATCCCTTACCCTGGATGTCTTTCATAAAGGACAGGACCCAGTGATAAGCAAAATTGGACAAACTTCAGGCAGTCATCTTAGTACTGGATGCCCTGGCCAATAATTGTCCCCCTTTGTATGTTTTTAGATCCTTGGTCCATCATCCATGATCTGTCTGGTTTGGCCAATGGTAGCAATACAAATTGCTTATCAAAGCTTTTCCCCTTTGGGTAAAAAACTTTGGGAATATCTTGACTTATAGATACCAAAATATAAATCAAAGTTACGCACGCTTCTACGTATACTAAGATCATGATACAAAGTCTCATCAAAACACTCCTTATCCATTCCAGAGTTCCACTCATGATGACCACAAGTTGGCCAGTATTGACAATGACCAAGGCATCATTTCATTTCTCAGTATACACTGTGCTGAGCTCTTGAACAAGATATTTAACATAACTATCACTCCATACAGGCTTTAGGTTTCAGGTGTCATAGAGCACTATAATGGCTTATTTTTTTAAAGTTCAAATTCAATTAAATGACATATACTGCATTTTAGTCATCAAACATCAGGGGGTGAAGTGTAATAAAGAATCTGCCTATTGTTTTTGTTTGGCTGTTGACAGATTTTAACCCTCACCCCTGCCTCTTCTCCTTTTGCCCTACATCTGGACAAGCTCACAAGAAAACCCCGGTACTCCCACCTTTTGCACAGGCAGGAGTTTCTAAGCATGTAACCCCCTGCCTGCACATGGCAACCCTCACCCTGGCACTTCCCCTTACTCACAATAAAAACACCTAGCCAGTCTCCTTTCCTTGCTCTCTCCAGACAGTTTCAGACAAGCTTTGGAAGCCTTCTCTGCTCTTCCCCCCAAAACCTCATAATTGAGTAATAAAACTGTCCATACACTCCTGATTTGTGTGCAGTATCATCAGTCTCAATTGCTGAAACAAATATTAGTGGGGGACCCATTTTGTATTTTCAGATGGCCGCAAGAGGTAGCCTATATTCCTAAAAAGAATTCTTAGCTGGATACATGAAAGGAAAATGCAGTCGTAGAGAAATGGCTCCGCAATGGTGCCCTGGCACCATTGCATCTATCTATATAGGCTTGAATTGCAGCTAATCTAGGTCTTGTGATCCTTCTGGAACATGAGAAGATGGAAAGAAATAAAGAAGAGCTATAAGGTCATCTACCACTCACCTCCTTATCTCCTCCAGGAGTCTGTCATGAGACAATTTCTCATAACCTCCCAGGTTCTGATTTGGTATGGGATTTCTGGTCCTGCCACTCAAAATAGAGCTGCAATATATATAAAATTACTTAGCTGCCATCAAGATATGGCTACTCAGCAACATAGTATCCCACAAGTTGTATTGCAGTCATTTCTCCCCTTCTGTTCCCTTATTGTCCTTCAGGCTGTGTAAGATAAAAAACCAGTAAACTGGCACCTTTAACTCGAGATTCTTTTAGCTATGTAAGTAACAGACTCCCTGAATCTAAATGTGGCTCAATGTATCTTTACCAGTTAAATTAGTCAAGATGTGGCTCTCCTTTGTCTTGTATGTGTAAGATTGTTACCATGTTATCTTGTTACTGATATCTTATATCTATGAAATAAAATATTCAAATTAGCAGGCTCATATTCATTCAATGTTTTTTACATTGAATACTTAATTGAGGGCTTACTATGTACTTCAATCATTTAAATTTGGAAAGCATTCAGTGGATTATCAAATGTAGTTCCACTGGGGCAAGTCCGGAGCCTAAGGGGAGTATCAGTTTTTTCTTACAAAACTAAGAAGTTAGCAATATATTCGTATTAGAATATTCTGGAATATGGAAGCACGTACTGTAGACAAATTATTCCTCCCACGTAAAGAGAAATTTGAATACAGACCACAGTCTGTAATGTCTCATATTTTCCAGTAAACAAATGTCTGGTAAAATAACAGCAATATATTTTCTACAAATAGCAGGTGTTTATAATAAACATGTTCCAAGCACCCGTGGGGATCACGTTCTAGGCTCTGTGCCAGACTCCAGGGACACAGAGATGACCCAATTGGGTCCCTGAGCCAGAGGACCTCAGAATTTAATGGGCAGAGTCATATAGGTTAATTAGTATAATACAATTTTGATAAGAAATAAACATTAAAAAGCAGTGGAGTACTTGTGAACACAGGAGTGCACCTTACCCCAGATCAAGAAGGGTGCTATTGGGCGGGCCACGGTGGCTCAGCAGGCAGGAATGCCTTGCCTGCCATGCCAGAGGACCTAGGTTCGATTCCCAGTGTCTGCCCATGTTAAAAAAAAAAAAAAAAAAAAAAAAGGGTGCTGTTTACAAAGGCAGGGGTTATGATTATCCTATTTTAAGAACAGAAAATTGATGATTAGAGGCAAAAGTAACTTGGTATAAGCCACATAGCTCATAGATGATCAAGCCAGTTTTGAGTCACAGCTTGTTGGACTAATAACCATTACCTACATTTACCCTGGCTCTGCTTAACTCAACAACAAAAAAATCTGCTAAAATCAGAGTAGACTCAAATAAAGAAACATCCAAGGAAAGACTGATGGCAGTTTTTTTTTTCTGTTATTTCATGGTGTCCTCTCACAAGGGGTATCTTGGAACTGAAAGCTCTACCTACCTGTGAGCGTGGGACAGGGCTCTAAGACACACGTTTTATCTCCCCTCCTCCATGTTAACTGCTGTCTCTGGGAGAACCGCTTGCCCTTGGGATTGGAATCTACTTACAAAGCAGTGATAGAAGGGTCATCAGCTTCAGCTTCACAGTCCTTCAAACTTAAAAGAGGCCCTGAAGGGGCTTCTAATGTTGGTCTCATTTTCTAAGCTGCCTGCACCTTCCTTACCCACAAAAAAAGTTAGAACAAACATCAAGTTTGTTGATTTCAGCATAGCTCCACTAAATTCAGACCTATAAGGTTTTAGCCTTTTCAGAATTCTAAGCATAGTCCATAACTGAAGGAATAGCACAGGCTGTGAAATGCAAAATGGTTCACTGCAGTCAGGAAATGTTAACTGCTTGTTTTCCTGTTTCATCCACCTTCAAATATAACTTTCAACTCAATTAATGTGCAACTAACAACTCTGCAGCAAATGCTAACTTAAAAAATTATTTTAAAAATGTCATTCTATGGATTTTTGTAAAAGTTCATATATTTGCCCCCTGAAAACTCTACCTTTTATTTTTCCCATTCATATGAACTGGACTATAGTTGCTGTAAAAAATCCTGCTCAACAGCATATGAGAATATATTCTCACTTTCCAGTAGGTATAAAGAGGTTTAACTTTTCCTATTTCAATGGGCCGAACTAACAGAACAAAAATCCTAACAACAGTCTGTAGCAGGAGAATCAGTAGCCACTTCAAAATATGTCTCCCTTCTCCTTTTGGGCATTTCACACCTTGGGCCAGAAGCGGTATCCCAAAGTCAACATTTTTTAAACAATCTAAAATGTTTCCTCCTCTTATTTTTCTTCTCTGCCTCATTTTATCTTTAATTAGAAGAAATGATAGCTATTTTTATTAGATTTTTATTATGGAAAATGTCAAATATACAAAAGTAGAGAGGATTGAATGTAATCACCATCACTTAACTATCACCCAGCTTCAACAATTATCAATTCAAAACCAATCTTGTTTCATCAATACCCCCAACCCACTTAAGATCCAGACATATTATTTTGATGGAAATTCCGGACATTATATTATTTCAACCATCGATGTTTAAGAATGTATTTCTAAAAGATAAGAACTCTTGTTCCCAACATAACCACAATAATATTATCCCCACTAATATCAAACACCCAGTTAATGTTTAAATTACCATGACGGCTTCATGAATGTATTTTCTTTAAGTTTAGTTAAATTAAGATCCAAATAAGATCCATAAATTACAACTGGTTGGTATGTCTCCTAAAACTCTTTTAATCTGTAGGTTCACCCTCCAGTTCTTTCTCTTGTCCTTGCAATTTATTTATTGAAGAATCTGGGTCATTTGTCTTGTAGTTTCCTGGAGTACGGAATCTGCTTTTTTCATGTTTCTTTATCCCTGTATTTTCTGGATTAAAATTATGTCTAGAGGAATGATCAGACTCAGGTTCAAAATTTTGGCAAATATATTTCATAGGTGGTGTAGCGCACTGCCATCAGGAGGCATATAATGTCTGAGACAACATGGAAATACGATTAAGAATTTTTACTAATATCTGTTGCCTTGAAACAGTTATGTGACATTTGATGCACAAAAGCCACATATACATTAAACATACAGCAGCCACATATACATTAAACACATAGCATTTACTGCAGTAACCCCAGATTAGAAGGGGGTTGTTTTACCACTCAGTGTCATTACAAAATGTTAATTATTTAAACCTTCATTGATGTCTGCATTATTTCCAGGAATGCCTTGTGTGCCAGATGAATACAAAGACTAAAGAAAAATGGTCCTTGCAGAGAAATACAGACATATAATTGCAAAAGCACAAAAAAGGCTGGAGTTGTCAAATATGAATTCTGTTCAGTTACAATGATAATGCAACAACCAAGAGAATAGTACTTGCAATAGACAGGGAAAGTGTCCAGAGCATAGGATGAGTTGTGTCCTTGGGAGTATGAAAGAGATCATCTGTGCTTCACAATTCCATTCATCATTGGGTTCACATACTTGATTCTTTCAAATTAAATCTGAACAACATCTATGCTATTGACTGGAAAAAAAATCTCATAAATAGGGTTTTATTAGTTTATCAGTTCCTCTAGACAACAAGTATTTAATGAGGTTGTACTTTGTTCATCAGCTACTTTGTATTGGGATAACCTTCAGAGAAATTATCCAACGTGGTTCCACAGTTCACATGCCTGGAGAGACTAGCAAATTATCCCAGGGACATTCTGCAGCTAAGAAATCAGGATTACAATGTTACTAGACATTGCTAATTGTGGATCAATGACAAAAGTCTTCACATTCCAGCCACTACTCTAGGCTTTGAGGATATGGGGAAGATTCAGATTGGGCCTTAGTCTTCAAAGAATTCAGAAAGATGATTACAAATACTTGAGGCTGAAAACATTTATCTGGTGTTTCCACAAAAGGAACTCTGAAAAAGAAAGCTCTGGCCAGCTGTTAGTAATGTAGGCCTTAAAGCATTTTCACCTCTCTTTTACCAATTACCTCTTGATGTGGGTACTTGTTTCAGTTTGCTAACGCTGCTGGAATGCAATATACCAGAAATGGATTGACTTTTTTTTTTTTTCCGCATGGGCAGGCACTAGGAATCAAACCCAGGTCTCCTGCATGGCAGGTGAGAATTCTGCCACTGAGGCACTGTCGCACTGCCCTGGACTGACTTTTACATAGGGGAATTATTAGGTTACAAACTTACAGTTCTAAGGCCATAAAATGTCCAAATTAAGGCATCAACAAGATGATACCTGGACTCTGAAGAAAGGCTATCAGCATCTGGAACACCCCTGTCAGCTGGGAAGGCACGTGGCTGGTGTCCGTTGGTCCTTGCTCCTGGTTTGTTGCTTTCAGCTTCTGATTCCAGTGAGTTTCTCAGTGTCCTGAGGGCCTTACCTTCTCTGGGGCAAACTCTGGATTTCATCTCTTAGCTTAGCATCTTCTGGGACATTTTCTGTCTTCAAGTATCTATGCTTTCTCCAAAATGTCTCTCTCTTAGAGGACTCCAGTAAGCTGATTAAGACCCACCTTGAATGGGCAGGGTCACATCTCCATGGAAACAATGTAATCAAAAGGTCCCACTCAACTATAGTTCTGCCCCCACAAGATTGGATTAAAAGAACATGGTTTTTCTGTGGTACATAACAGCTTCAAACCAACACAGTACTGCTCTCTCTTATGATAGGACTCCACTTAAAGGGAAGTGAGAGAAGAGCAGCTCCAGCATTAGAGCCCTTTAAACAGAGTAAAATCCTCATTTGCCCCAGAAGCGTCTTCTAATGTTGCTGTCATTTTCCAAGCTGCCTGTTCCTGTTCTTACACACAAACACACACACACACACACACACACACACACACACTCTCTTAAATTTTAATTTGATGTTTCCAAATACAAAAATGTTCAGATATTTACAACAGGTCTTTCAAATGAAGCCATACAAAGTAATTAAAAATATTTATAGTCATGCTCCTGTACCCCTGTGATGGTTAGGTTTTGGTGTCAACTTAGCCAAATGATTATGCCCAGTTGTCTGGTCAGGCAAGCACTGTCTTGACTGCTGCTGCAAAGATGTTTTGTGGCAGGATGATAAACTGGAAGGCTGGTGTATTAAGTCATCAGTCAGTTGACTGCATCTGTGGCTGATTAAATCTGCGATCAACCAAGCCTCCCCCCCCCACGAGATAATCCAATCAGTTGCAGATTCTCAAGGAAGGATAGAGATTTATTCACTGCTTCTTCAGCCAGTGAGCCTCTCTGTGCAGTTTGTCCAGATCTTTCATTGGAGCCGCCACCTTCATAGCCTATTCTAGGAACTTTGGACTCTTCTATTCCCATGGTTGTGTGAGACACATTTATAAGTCTCATATTTACAGATCTCTCCTGTTGGTTCTGTTTCTCTAGAAAACATTGACTAACACACCCCCTTTTAGGGTTACTTTTATAACAATGATCTGATTAACAGAACATCGGTTTCTTAGAAAACACTGTAAAATGTGAGATATCCAGGGCCAATTTTGTAATGAGGAATACCAATATAAACTTTACTCCAACACATCTTCTCAAATTTTTTTCTAGAATAAAGAGTAGGCATTTGTCCAGCTGGAAAAATAAGTCTCCCTTTAATAGAACATGCTAAAACCAAATTTCTACCTTATGTCTTAAGGTCTTAATTATCTTTGATTGGTACACTGTTGTTGTTTCTTTTTTAAGGGGGGGGATTAATCTGAAAAATTCAGCTGTATATTTTAAGTATAATCACCACATAAATAACCCATACATTCTATATAATGACTCTAAGGAGAAAATACCAACTTTGCATCAAACTTTTGGTGAACAGAAGTTATTTATAAACACCACTGAGTTTGCTTCCTCTGTGCCCATTCTTTTGGCCTGAATTTTCTGGGTTAATCAAAATTTTATGATGAAACTCTACTTGGACCCTTTTTTTCTAGACTCAACTCTACAGAATATTTAACAAGACTTACCTATGTGAACTTAAAAGTTTACTCTAAAGTGTGATAACTGAAAACTGTTCTGTTGCAATAGAGACATAAAAGTCTTAGGAATTTTACAAACTGCATAATCTTAAGATATCCAGGCACCAAAGAAAAGCCTGGCAAGTGGCAGTACTCAATGTAAATGTATCTGAACAAAATACAGCAAAATATGTACAAGCTAACAACTCTTAAGGGTTGGTGAACTGTACTTTTCACATTTGTCAAATACATAGCTAAAAAGCCAAAAAAAATAATATTGTGCCTTATCACCTCTAAGAATGACATATATAAATTAAACTTCTGAGGTATTTTTAGATGGAGCATCTTAGGTGGCAAGCATTTTAGATGGAGGCAGTTCTATGTATGAAATAGTCCTAAAATAATAATCCAGTTTTTCTGCTGCTAGTGTACGATTTACAGAATATCAGGTTACTCAGAATATCTATTAGTCCAATTGGATTTTTGGCATAGGAAAGGTAAATTTATGGGACTTTAAAAGTTTGTTCTAAAAAAATAAGATGTGTTTCTGTAATAAGAAACAGATAATTTCGGTTAATAACATTTGATTACTCTGCATAATTTAGAATATGAAATTATATAACTGCCTTTAAAAAGTTGCTCATTTTCAACTCTACTCATTCCTTTGGTAACATTAGTTTTTATTAATGATAATATGTACTTTATTTAGCTGTATTTATACATGGCAAAGATCTCACTTTAAAAAGAGCAGCACTAAAAATTTTTTTTAAGTAATATCATTCAATTTTACCAGTGACTATGTTCATTCTAAAAGATTAATTTGTGGAATAACAAAATATTTAACTTTATTATCCACTTCATACTTATTATTGGCCTGCAGAATATTTTTAAGATGTCAAATTTCCTAAGTAGAAGTATATCTCATCTCCATACACCCATACACTCTTCACAAATAGGCTTTTCCTTAACTTTCCTGGGAGAAAATGAGGAGTTCCAAAAGAAGAATCAAGACTTTACACAGAAAAAACAAAATTCCTTAATAGAGTCTACATTTACAGCGACCCAAAAAAGTTGGCTGAGTGATACAAAATAGCTATCAAAATCTTTAACAGATATAATGACATATTCTAGGTTGCCCTAACAATTTAGGAATATTCTTTGTACCCCGAATACCCTCTTCACAAAGTAGGCTTTCCCTCTAATTTCTGATATGGCTGGGGAAATAGAGGGAGCTCCTGAAGAGAGACCTATGTATTTTAGATGGGACTTCTGTATTTCATTCAAGTATCAAAACAGATGTAAGGGTGCTTAATTTGGCACCAAAAAAAGTTATGTCATGTGAGACAAAATTTTATCCACAGTTTTCAGAGAGATTGTCTAAATGTCGTAATCCTCTGGCTACTGGTTGTCAGGGAAGTTTAAATGAAATGTCACTAAATTCAAATATGGGACACAACTTTCTTTCAACAACTAGTTTATATTGAGAGTAACAAAAAAAAGAGTAAAAAGGGCGGGCCACAGTGGCTCAGCAGGTAAGAGTACTTGCCTGCCATGCCCAAGGACCCGGGTTCGATTCCCGGTGCCTGCCCATGTTAAAAAAAAAAAGAGAGAGAGGAACATGGTTGTCCTAGAGTATCAAGAAAGGGGAAACAGGAGTTGGAAGCTGAGCATGATAAATCATATTCCGTCAATATAATTTTCATTATAGAATATATATGGGAAACACATTTATCAGGATGTGTTTTGGCTCCATTAGAAATATCCCTATAAGGTAATACTTCATCAAAATACACTTCACCTATATATGAAATGGTCATTTCAAGTGAAGAAATCACCACTTGTTAAATTCTCTGAAAATCAAATGGTATGCATATGAAAATCAACAGAAATTTCTGAAAAGGCCTAATTAGGTTGCATTTCTCCAGATGAAGTTATGTGAAGTGCAGCACAGGGCACAGGTACATTTCTTTTAACTCTTTTTAAAATTCAAATCTACTGATTATTTAAATCAAAACCCACCATAGAAATGCTCGCTGGCAACAGCTAACGAACGCGGTGAATGAGAGAACAACTTGGGGTGGGGGGGGTGGAGATAACAGATGCCCCCATAGTGAAGCGAATCAGATTTTAAAGGCCTCCACTGCAAAACAAACCACTAGTGCCAAAAATGCACACACATACACACAAATGTGAAACATAAAATACAGCACTCACACACGCGCCCATCCACCCCTACCCCCAAATACACACAAGCACACACAATCTCAAAGGGCGGGGTGAGTTTAAGGCATCTTTAAAAAAATTCCAGGTGGCTTTGCCTTACCGAAATATTTTGCGGTGCTACCAAGAGGGGATTTTCAAAGCATCTGAAAAACGCGCAAATTGTCTGAAAGCACTGCCTAGCAATCGAGACACTTTGCAAGCGTGATTCAGAGATTTGCCAAGGAAACAAAAGAAGCTTCCCTCTACCCTGCACATGGTGTTAAAGGTGCTCCAGGAATCGTTCGTTTTAAGGTAGGGGGGAAATCATTGGTCTGTGCAGGATCGGTACATACTAGGGATCGCTATCTGGCAGGGACGGGGCCATGGAGTTTCCATTGGCTGGGGAACCGCCCAGCTTTAGTTTTTCCAGATACTCGGCATGCACGGGCTTGTGGCACTGGAGAACCTTGATCGCATCTTCGATTTTGAACCACTCTCGCTTCCTCCCAATGCTAATCGAATCTTCCCAATCCTCCAGGATCTCAGTCACCGTCAGTACATACACATACGTTCTGTGCTTGCGATCTTGGTTCTGTTCGAATATGCCCAGGAGCCGGCCTAACTTCCCCCTGACTCCCGCCTCTTCGTACACCTCTCGGACCGCCGCACCGTCCGGCTCCTCCTCGGGCTCCATGCCCCCGCCCGGCACGATCCAGCGGTCCGGGTACCGACTGCTACTCACTAACAGAACCTCGTCCTCCTGCTCGCTCCGGAAGCACAGGCACGCCGCCCGCTTCTTGAACCCCTCCGGGTCGTAGGTCCGCGTCTGGTTCGGCTTGCACTTCATCCTCAAGGCCGACTCCTCCCGCCGCTGCTGCTGCTCGGGTCGCCGCCGCCGCCGGCCGAGGCGCTGGGGTAGGGAAAGGGCCGAGGCGTGGGGCGGGGAGAGACTGGCGCCTGGCGGGCGAGCCCAGCCGAACCGAGGGAAAGATGAGGCGGGGGCGGGAGAGCGCGAGGCGGGGGCGGGAGAGCGCGAGGCGGGGGCGGGAGAGCGCGAGGCGGGGGCGGGAGAGCGCGAGGTACGTCAGTCAGTCCGTTCTTGGGAGGCCAGCCGGTCGGTCCAGCGCCGTGCGGGGACCAGAGGAGCGAAATGCGGATCCCTAGAGCCCAGACGCCTGGGTGGAAGCGGCGCCGCCGCCGCCGCCACCGCCACCGCCCGGGAGTCCGCAACCCTCCACGGAGCCCACTCGCCTCTCTGGCCCTGGTCCGGCGCCCTCTCTTGCTCGCCCCCGGCGGGATGGAGCGAGCTGAGGCGCAATCACGTGCGCGTGCGCGTTCCCGTGCACCGGCGTGTTCGTGTTGGAGGGAGGGGGCGGGGCGGGGGTCTCCGGCTCCACCGTGCCCGACGCCTCGGGCTGACTGCGCAGGCGCCCAGGATCTCTGGGGCAAGGAATCTCCTTTCCGTGGAGTTATAGTCACCACTTGGTGACTGTGGCCAAGATTGTTTCCACGTGTCTCTTTGAGGTGAATGTGGCTGTGGAGCAGCTGAACGTTTCTCCTCACCCTCCCAACCAGGTTGTACGAAACCAACACGAGATTGTTTTACACACGGAAAGGCCAAGCCATTATCATCATTCCCCGTAACGTATAGCGTAAATTCACTTCTATGAAGGCTTGGTTTTGTCACAGTGATCGACGGTATGCTTGGCAAAACAATATCTAATATTTGCTGACTCACATCATGTGGCTTTATCTCATCAGCGGGTGCAGGTTCTGAGTCTTGGCACAGCCCCGAATGAAACAGTTTTCTTAAACCCCTCCTTACCTTACCAAAACTCCGTTCCTCAGTGTCCTCATCAGTAACCTCCTCACCTATTTCTTTAGGCCATGTTCACTTTGACTTACATACCCCTAACAACTGGAGAAACACCGGAAATGAAGTTTTATTAAATCCAAAGACTCTCCACCTTCAATGCCCTCCACCCTTTTCTGTCTTTCACACTGATAGACTGGGTGGGGGTTTGGAAAACATGTTTATGGAAAACCCTTTTCACGTCCGTTTCTAAAAATCTCCGACTCAGAATCCAGGACACTGTTTTCCCCGCCGAGAAGTGGCACCCCACAGCCAAAAATTCACTACTTGAGAAACAATGTAAAAATAAATTCCTTTTAATGGTAGAACGAAGTATAAAAGTATCCATAGCTTTCATATATACCAACCACAGTCACGTAGAAAATATAATGGGGGGAATGATGATATTCACCACAAAAACAAATACTACACCAAGTAATCAAAAAAAGTGGTTAGGACTTGGTAGTAGAAAACAATACATTTTATTAGTCAACGCTTTTAAAGAGGACTTGAATAAATGAAGAGGCACGCTAGCAAAGCCAGGGATTGGCAGGGATTGGGCTGATGTCTGGAGTGGGGAGGAAGCCATCAGTGGTCATACTTGGCCCCAACCATATCCCAGTTCTGTTTCCCAATTACCAGGCACTAACCCCTCGTTTCACTAGAGGTGCAATTTTGTAATCTATCCAATCACTTTTGCATCACATTATATCTATGTTTACTGATTGAAAACAAGAGAATTAGAAACATAATAATAGGGAAAGAGGCATAGGCTGGCCTAGTACTGGCAAAGTTATAGCATGTTTCTGGATAAGGAGATCACAACTTACAGGTTTAAAACAATGGCAATGAAATGTTCAAATTAGTTAGAGCGATAAGGCAATGATAGCTATGCCTTTTTGGGGGGTGGCGGATGGGAGGGGTGCATGAGCCAGGAAGCTATGCCTTTTTTGAAAGAAGAGTAAAACCCATCTTCAAGCGCATAGAGCACCATTTCACTGTTAGCCAATTGCCAGACATGTGGGTGAGGCCGTCCTAGACCTTCCAGCCCCACTTGGCTGAAGGCACTGAACACAGAAACATAAGTGGGCCTAGCTGATAACAGCAGAAAAAATGTCCACCTGAGCCCAGCTAAAATAGTTGCCCTATAGAATTTTGGGGAAAATAAATGATTGTTGTTTAATTTCACCAAATTTAGGAGTGGTTTGATAGGCAGCAAAACCTAGCTGATAGAACTATTAATTGTAGCTCAACAAAATCCAAGAAAAGTAATTAGAGAGGAAGAAAATAGTTTTCATAGTAGAATTTTTTCATGGTTATACTCGACCAACCTTTTTTGAGTATTGTGACTTATCCTTCATCATCCTAAGAAGTGAAGGTAAAAGATGGTAAGAAAGTCTCTGATATAAAGAACCATGTTGTCCAGTATAAGAAGCAGGATACAAACGTGATAGCATAAATAATTTTACTCATTTACCAAATGAGTAAGACAGAAAGGCCAAGACCATTATCCCTATCACCCACAAGATGTAGCACTAATTCATTTCGGTTAAGCTTTGGTTTTGTCACAATGGTCAACGGTATTCTTGGCAAAACAATGTGTGATCTTTGTTGAATTACATAGTGTAGTTTTATCTCATCAGTGGGTTCAGGTTTTTAGTGTTGGCACAGGCAAAAACTAAACAGGTTTCTTATACCCCTAGTTACCTTACCAAGCCTCTATTCCTAAGTTTCCTCATCAGCAAACTCTTAGTGGACTTGTCTAAGCCACGTTCGCTTTGCCTGATATACACCTAACAACTGGAGAACCACCCAACAAAGAGTTTTATTAAATCCAAAGAATCTCCGCCTTCAATGCATTCTACCCTTTTCCACTTTCACACTGGGTGGGGTTTGGAAAACATACCTATGGAAATCCCTTGATATTTTCACATCAATTTCTAAAAACCTCTTGACTTGGGATCCAACCAGGCCACTTTGTGCTTTCTAAATACTTTGGTCATCCTGTCCTCTTGGTCAAGAAATAGCACCCCAAAGCCAAACATTTACAACCTAAAGCCTTGCCTGTCCTTTCTATTCCTTCTTATTCTTTCCCTGCTCTACTAGTAGTCCTATAGAAAAGATCTCTGAAGCCTCCTAACTTTGGGCTGGTTGAAAGCTAGGCATCTTTATCTCTTATCGAGGCACTGCTGGCATCAGCTGCAGAAGATCATGAGAATTGACTTTTTCAATGAAATAATCCCTTCATGGAGGGGAAATTGGAATATGAAATGCAAATTTAAATTACTTATTATATATGAAATCCAAATTTTTAGTATAGGTCATACTCTCAGGTTCTGCTCAGCTGTATTTATACCTGAAATAACTGGTAAAAATGATCCTATCACAAAGGCAACAAAGTCTTACAATATCTAGGCATGATATTGACAAAAGTGCATGGGTCATATATGAAGAAAATGAGAAAATGGTGAGATTCAAAAGAATGGAATAAATAAAAATAATATTGCTACTGGATTATATAACCATGTTTTAAAGATATGTGAATCGAATCAGTGAGCATTTGAAAAAGCGAAACATGAGGGGGAAAAAACGTTACAAGATAGATTTTGGCAGTCTGCAATATTCAATGTGTCCATACACACAAATGCACAATATGATGTTAAACAATTTGAGAAAATTCTAATATAGTCAGGACCAAGACAAATACTACCTATTTTCACCAATACTATTTGATAGTATAGATATATATATTTTTTGCATGGACAGGCACTGAGAATCAAACCAGGGTCTCTGGCATGGCAAGTGAGAACTCTGCCTGCTGAGCCACCATGGCCCACCCTTAAGAGTGTTTCATAAATTCTTTCCAATGTAATGGGATTGTAAGAAGAAAGTCTGTTATTCTGCTAAAGAAATCGAACTTCCCATTACTTGCAGATGATATGAGTATATTATTTGGGGAAAACCTAAGAACAGCGTAAAAAATTAAATTCCTTTTAATGGTAGAAGGAAATATTAAAATTTAAAATTTCAAAAGAAGAGGAGGGGGGATGTGTGTGCAAGGGTAGTTCAGTGGTAGAATTCTCGCCTGCCATGTCGGAGACCAGGGTTTGATCCCGGGCCCATGTACTTCCCAAAAAACAAAAACAAACAAACAAAAAAATTCAACAAATGGTGCTGCAATAACGGGATACTCACATGGAAAAAGAATGAAACATGACCCCCATCATACAGCATTCCAAACAAAAAAGGAAGACGCAGGGCAAGATGGTGGCATAGGGAGGTGTGGAATTTAGTTATATATATATGGCCAGGAACTATCTGGAACAACTGTGTGGGGGACATTGTGACCAGATACACACCATACACCAGTCTGGAACAGGTAGAAGAGCCAAGATCACAGCGCAGAACTGTAAGTAAAGCCCCCAAACTGTGGAGGCTGGCGCCCATCCCCCACTGGCATGGCAGGCTATGTTGGAGACACTTTCCCATGGGAAAAAGAAGTGGTATCTACCAGGAGAAAGGGAACATAGCTCAACCAAGCTCAAATTGCAGGGTTTTTAAAAAAACTTTTTAAATTGTATAATATAACATACATACAAAGCAAAGAAAGAAAAAAGCAATAGTTCTCAAAGCATTCTTCAACAAGTAGTTACAGGACAGATCCCAGAGTTTGTCATGGGCTACCATACTGTCCTCTCAGATTTTTCCTTCTAGCTGCTCCAGAATGTAGGATGCTAGAAAGAATAAACATTTTTTTATCATCACAACTGACTTTTTGTGAAAAATAACATGTATACAAAAAAGCAATTAATTTCAAAGCACAGCACAACAATTAGTTGTAGAACAGGGTTCAAAGTTTTGTGTGGGTTACAATTCCACAAGAGCAAGCTTCAGAATCAAGGGCTTGGCCTATTGATTTAGGTGTTCCTCATGTTTGACACAGTATCAGGCATTTCCCTGGTGGTAAAGATCAGTAGTTCTATATTCTTTCTCCCATTCCTCAAGGGACTTTGCCAATACTTTTTGATTATCTGTTTAATATATTCTAAGATGTATCCAGGCATTACATTGAGCCATACAGGATTAAGGCGTTCATTCTTATTCTGGGCTTCTTGTGTTTTGATTGTTTAAATGATCTATCCAGACAGGTTAAGTTAGATTATGTGCTACAGAAAATTTAGGTTTCAGACAAAATAAAACTTTCTTCCTTTATTCCCAAAGAGTAGATGAAGTTCTGACACTTAACCATAGGCCACCAAGTTGCCATGAGACCTGAATTGCCTGTCATGGACTGGGGGTTGTCTGACTAACCAAGCCATACAGTTAGGTGTGCACAGCAGCACTACCTCATAAAATGGAAATGGTATATAAGAGATAGGGCTCGAGCAGGTCCTGAAGGCACAAGTAAGTTACATGAGGAAGTGGCCCAACTATCCGTGACCCCCACTTCTGCCGCATTACCTTCTCTTTCTCAGACCAGGGCCATGGTCTCTTGGAGAGTTCTTAAGAGTGAATTGACTGAGGAAGAGAAAACTTAGGCCTAGTTTACAGATGGTTCTGTATGATATGCAGGGACCACCCAGAAGTGGACAGCTCAACCTCTTTCTGGGGTGTCCTTAAAGGATAGTGGTGAGGAAAATCCTCCCAGAGGTTAGAATTTTGAGTAGTGCACCTGGTTGTTCATTTTGCTTGGAAGGAGACGTGGTCAAAGGTGTCTTTGTTTACTGACTCATGGGCTATTGCTAATGGCTTGGCTGGATGGTCAGGGACTTGGAAGGCACATGATTGGAAAGTTTGTGACAAAAAGGTTTGGGAAGAGGTATGTTAATAGACCTATCTGAATGGGCAAAGAGCATGAATATATTTGCGTCCCATGTAAATGCTCAAAAAAGGTTGCTTCATCAGTGGAAGGTTTTACTAATTAAGTGGAGAAAATAACCCCTCCTGTGGATACCAGTTTCATCATTGTCTTTCCTCAGCCACTCCTGCCATTGCCCAATCGGTTCAAAAAATGTGGGCATGGTGGTAGAGATGGAAGTTATGCATGAGCTCAGCAACATGGACTTCCACTCACCAAGGCTGGCATGGCTACACCTACTGCTGAGTGCCCAATCTGCCAGCCCATACTCAGTCCCTGATATGGCACCATTCTTCAAGGTGATCAGCCTGCTACCTAGTGGTAGGTTGCTTCCATCCTGGAAGGGACAGTGATTTTCTCTAACTGGAATAGACACATAATCTGGAAATGGATTTGCATTCCTTTTATGCAATGCTTCTGCCAAACTGATCTGTGGACACATGGAATGCCTTATCCACCATCATGGTATTCCACACAGCATTGCTTCTGATCAAGGAACCCATTTCATAGCAAAAGAATTGCAGGAATGGGCACACGCTCATGGGATTATCTGGTCCTACCATGTGTCCCATCATCCAGAGGCACCTAGGTTGATAGAACAGTGGAATGGCCTTTTGAAGACCCAATTTATTATGCCAACTAGGTGGTAATACCTTGCAGGGTTGGGTAAATGTTCTCTGGGAGGCTGTGTATGCTCTGAATCAGTGTCCACTCTACATTGCTGTTTCTCTCATAGCCAGAGTTCTTGGGTCCAGGAATCAAGGGATGGAAATGGGAGTGGCACCACTCACTATCACCCCTAGTGATCCACCAGGAAAAATTTTGCTTCTATCCCTGAAGCCTTGAGCTCTGCTGGTCTACAGGTCTTAGTTCCAAAAGGAGGAGTGCTCCTACCAAGGGACACAACAATGTATCCATTGAACTGGAAGTTAAGTTTGCCACCTGGCCACTTTGGGCTTCTCATGCCATTGAATCAACAGGCAAGGAAGGGGATTACTGTACTGTCTTGGGTGATTGATCTGAACTATCAGGGTGAAATAGGACTGCAACTACACAATGAAGGTAAAGAGTTTTCCTGGAATACAGGAGATCCTCTAATGCATCTCCTAGTATTACCATGCTCTGTGATTAAAGTCAATGCAAAACTGCAACAACCCAACCCAGGCAGGACTACCGATGGCCCAGAAAATTCAGGAATGAAAGTTTGGGTCACCCCACCTGGCAAAGAACCACAGCCAGCTGAAGTGCTTGCTGAGGGTAAAGGGAACATGGAATCAGTGGTAGAATAAAGTATTGATAAATATGAGCTATAGCCACGTGACCAGTTACAGAAATGAGAACTGTGATTGTGCGAATATTTTCTCCTTAATTTGTTATGAGTTTGTTTGTATTTGTTCATAAGCAAATATCTTTTTTCCTCTTATCAGATGACATATGTTGCATTGTTCATCTTATAGTATGTAAGTCATAGGATATGAAGTATAAGAGTGAATGTTACCTAAGGATTTGCACCCTATTCTGGAGACATATAGTGCATTTCTGGTTGCACATAGAACAGTTGATTATTGTTAGGTGAAACATATGTCTGTAATTGTGTTCTATTTTGAAATTTAGCCTGTTTCAACGTGATGTGTATAGCTGCCAAATTGACAAGGGCGAATGTGATAGATTCTGGTGTAAATTTGGCCAAGTGATGATGCTCAGTGCTCTGATCAGGCAAGCACTGGCCTGACCATTACTACAAGAATATTTTGTGACTGGTTGATAAACTGGAAGGCTGGTGTATTAAATCATCAGTCAGATGATTGCATCTGTGACTGATTACATCTGTGATCAACTAAGGCGTGTCTCCCCCCAAAGACATAATCTAATTAATTGTAGACTCATAAGGGAGGATAGAGACTTATTCACTGCTTCTTCAGCCAGCGAGCCTCTCCTGTGGCGTAAATCCAGACCCTTCATCGGCACTGCCAGCTTCACATTTTGCCCTAAGGATTTTGGACTCCTCTACTCCCATGGTTGTGTGAGACACCTTTATAAATCTCATATTTACAGAGATCTCATTTTGGTTCTGTTTCTCTAGAGAACCCTGACTAATACACTGTGTGATTATGGAAACCTTGTGACTGACACTCCCTTTATCAAATGTATGGACAGATGAGTAAGAAAATAAAGACAAAAAATAAACAAATAGTGTGGGGGGGGACAGGAGGTATAGATGTTTTGGTTGTTCTTTTTTACTTTTATTTTTATTCCTATTTTTATTGGAGTACTAAAAATGTTGAAAAATTGATGGTGATGAATGTATAACTATATGATGATACTGTGAACCATTGATTGTGTACTTTGGATGATTATTTGGTATCTGAATATATCTCAGTAAAATTGCATTTAAAAAATCCATCACTTCATATTTGAAAAGCTTTCCAAGATTTACCAAATGAAACTCAACTGTGAGGCTTGATAAGTGTTTAAGAGAATACCAGTTTGTCCATGTACATTATGAAAGTGTGTATTAAGAAGTCCAGAATGGTCTGGTACTGGACACTTCTAAAAAATGGAAGCAAAGATCAAGTATATAAACTCCCTGTAAGTGTAGATAATCTTATTACAGTGTAGCCTATGTTCATTAGTGTATTATGGATTTTTTCTAATGAACATAATCTCAGACAATAAGAGCTATATTTTAAAGGGATTACTATGAGGTCAGGCTTCATTCACATTTATACAATGACTATTTACTGACCATATACTGGATGCTGGGCTCCAGGCTGTGTGTCAGATTCTGGGGACAAAAGTGTCACAGGCTGCTTCTCATCTTAGAAAGACTCACAGATTAATGAACAGACCAAAACAAAGAATACTGGGTTATTAGAATGAAAACCATAATAAAAGTAAGCATAAGGGACCCTAGGAACACATAAGAGTGTTCCAACCCAAATTGTATGAGCAGCTTTTCATTATTCATGAAGAAGTTGGTATTATTATCCCCATTTTAGAGATGGTGAAACTGACATCCAGAAGGAATGGTGTCATATATAGTAAGTACTCATAATTTCTGGAATACATGAATGCTCAATTGGCCAACTGCTCAGAGGTGGCTCATTTTTGGAGGCCAATATTCATGCCCAGGTCTGTATCTATTCCTTAAGATGAGTATTCTCTTGTAATAATGTCATGTATTCCAATATACAAAGATGATGGGATGCAGCAAAAGCAAATGCTTAGAGAGATTTGTAGCAGTCAAGATCTACACTGAAAAAGAGTTAAATCAATAACCTAAGCTTCAGCCTTAAGACACTGTAAAACAAAAACGAATTAAGCCTTTGGAGGATGATAAAGAAAACTTCACAAATGCTGAATCAAAGAAAAAGTAAAAGAATCTACAGAAATAATCTATCTGGGAAATTTCTGGTCTTCATCCCTTCTCCTCACACATCTCCACACAGCTTGAAAGTTTCATGGAGGTGCCACAGTGTGGGTCCCTTCAACCATGGACATCAACTATAGAACCAATCACAGCAGTAAGATAGAATCCCATGAATATCCAGACAAAGAGAACCTTCTTGTCTGCAGACAAGAAGGATTGGAATGCAAGCTAGAGTTCTACTGCATTCAAAAGGGCTCCCAGCTTGGGGGAGGGAAGACAGAGTCTGAGGCAGAATATTTTTTAACAATTTTCTTTTGTTGTGAAATATAACATATAGACAAAAAAGTGATAAATTTCAAAGTACATTTTCACAAGCAGTTTTAAAAAACAATTCAAAGTATGGTATGGGTTACAGCTCCACCATTTCAGATGTTTCTTTCTAGCTGTTCTAAAATACTGGAGACTAAAAAAATATATCAATATAATGGTTCAGTTGACATACTCTATTTCAGTTTGCTAAAGCTGCCAGAATGCAATATAGTAGGAATGGATAGGCTTTTATAAAGGGGATTTATTAAGTTACAAGTTTACAGTTCTAAGGCCATAAAAAATGTCCAAATTAAGGTACCAACAACAGGATCTCTTGTCAGAGGAAAGCAGCATCTGGGTTCTTCTGTCACATGGGAAGGCACATGGGGGCCTCTGATGGCACTCCTGGGTTGGTTTCAAAATGGCTCCCTCAGCAACTTTAGGCTCTTCTGGATTCTGCTGTGGGTGGGGGGGGGGGCTTTCCTTCTGCATCTCCAAACATTTGTGTCTAGGCATCTGCTCTCTGTATCGGCTAAGCATCTCTGAAGGTCTGCATCTTGGTTTCATCTCTCTAGTCTCCATGTCAGTTCTGAGCTGTTTCTCTCTGTGTGAGCCCATTTAAGGACCCCAGTAAACTAATTAAAACCCACCTTGATTGGGTGGGGTCACATCCCCATCTAATCAAAAGGTTCCACCCATAATTGGTTAGATTCCATCTCCATGAAAACAATCTAATCAAAAGGTCCCACCCAAACAATAGGCCTTCCCCACAAAATTGGATTAGGATTAAAAGAACATGGCTTTTGTGGGATATGTAACAGTTTCAAACCAGCACATACTCATTTGTTAAATTCTATCTTCTCTGATACAACTCCTCCTTGCCCTTTGATCCATGTCTTACTCCATAGGGATATTTGGACAATGGACTTTCTAACTTCTTCATGTTGAAAAAGGGTGTCGACATGATGAGGTAGGGGGATGCAACTGGTTGATGCTCATGAAGAACTTGTGATGTCTAGGGACCATCTGGAGAGTATAGGTTTCTGAAAAATAAACTTAGTGAGTGAAACCTTTATAGAGTCTCAGATAGAGCTTCTAGGTATTCTTTAGGGTTTACATGAATACTGTTGGTTGGGACTTGGCATACCATGGCAATTAGCAATATCTCACTGAATCTTGCATAAGAGTAACCTTTAGAATAGCCTCTTGACTCTTTCGAGATTTCTTAGCCACTGATATCTTATTTTGTTGCATTTCTTTTCCCCTTTTTTCTCAGGTAGACATCATTGAATCCATGGTGCCAAGATCAGACTCATCCCTAAGAGTTTTGTCCCACGTTGCCAAGGAGACTTGTATCTCTGGACATCATGTCCCATGCAGGGTAATGATTTTACTTGCAGAGTTTGGCTTAGAGAGAGAGGGGCCATATCTGAACAACGAAAGTGGTTCTCTGGAAGTAAATCTTAGGCATTATTATAGGTATGTTTAGCTTCTCTGTTACACATATATGTTTCATAACAGCAAGCTTCAAGATCAAGGGCTTGGCATATTAACTTGAGAGTCCCTAATGTTTGAGAGAGTATCAAGGATTTCCTAGGTTGGAAAATTAAATAGTTCCATATTTTCTTCCTATCTCTCAAAGGACTTTGCCAATACTTTGCAACATACTCTGGAATGTATCCGGGTATTGCATTAAGCTCTATAGAATTGCAAGACCTCATTCCCAATCTAGGCTCCATGAGTTTAGGTTGTTTAGCTGAACTGGACAGACAGGTAAAGTTAGATTGTGTGTTACAGAAACTGTAGGTTTTGGACAAAATAAACCTCTCTTCCTTTGATCTTATTCAGTAGGTGAAGTTTTAAAATACAGACAATATCATCCTTTACCCTGTATTCTGATTTGCCTTAGTCCCAAACAGATCAGCTTCATTTGTATCTCTAATTGAAGCCTGATCTCTTTTTCAGTTTCTTTAACAGTTGTTGCATATATCAATACTGACATTCAGAGCTTCAGAACTTCAACTCTGAGTCTTATATGTCACATAGGTACTCAAAGTTACAGGAAAATACCAGGTTATACACATATAGCCCAGCATTTCAGAATTTAGAAATAACACTTACAGCTCAAGAATAAATGTGATTGCTATAAGAGCTTATAATCTAGGCCCCATTTTTCTTATAAGTATTTTATAAAAGAGATCATACTATATATTTGTCGTTTTGCTTTCTTTTTATTTTGAATCTGAATATTTGTTGAGATATACTCATGTAGCATATATTCTATCCAAAATAAACTATCAGTGCTTCACAGTATCTTTATTAGTTGTACAGTCTTCATCACTCTCAATTTTAGACAATTTTCATTGCTCCAAAGAGAAAAATAACAGACACACCCACACTAAAGATAAAATTGAAAATACCCTTAAATCTTGTCCCCTCCCAATTATTTATCCATAGTATTGTTGTTGTACTAGCTATGTATCCCTGTTAAATATAGATCATAACATGCAATAAGTTGTTTTTCCCATATACAGTTTGTTTTAGTTTAATGCTGCTGGAATGCAATATACCAGAAATGGATCAGGTTTTTATAAAGGGAATTTGTTAAGTTACAAATTTAGTTCTAAGGCCTTGGAAATACCTAAACTAAGGTATCCAGTGAAAGATAACTTGATTCCAAAGAAAGGCCAATGTCTGTCACATGGGAAGGCATGTGGCTGGCATCTGGTGGCCTTTAGCTTCTGATTCTAGTGGCTTTCTCTTTAGGCATGTGTGTGTCCAACTTAGCTGCTATGGGGAAAAACTCTGGATTTCATATCTTAGCTTAGCATCTCATGGAAAGGTAGATGGTGACATCTGCTGGGCCCTGGTTCCTATATAGCTTCTTTTGGCTCTCTTAGCTCCTGGCTTCTGCTGGGGCTTCTATTATTCCAAAAACCTGTGTCTAAGCTTTCTCCTAAATGTTTCCTTGTGTCAGCTCTTTTAAGGAATCCAGTAAACCAATCAAGACAGACCATGAATGGACAGTGTCACATCTCCATCTATTCAAAAGGCCACACCCACAATTGGGTGTGTCACATCTCCATGGACTCCATGGAAACAACCTAATCAAAAGTTCCCACCCTACAATATTGAATCACGATTAGAATAACAAGGTACTTTGGGTTACATAACAAGTTTCAAACCAGCAGATCCTTCTATTATTAACTCTTTGCACAAGTGTCATACTCTTGAAGTAGTTCATGGAATAGCTTACTTATATTTGTAGTGCTAATTGGTGAGGTATATGGCTCTAAACAACTCCTTTCAGTCATATTCACCTTCAATAGGGCACTATTACTTGTAAACCCACTAATGAACTACCATCACCTCTATCCATTCCCATAACTTGAAGTACAGTCTCATTAACTAGTCTGTACATTTTAAGTAACCATTCCCCCTTCTCTAGCTCCTGTCTATCTCCAGGTCTCCTATATTTTACTTTTTAAGACTCTGAGTTTACATTTTCAAGGGGGTTCATATTGGTGAAATCATAAAGTAGCTACCCTTTTGTGTCTGACTTATTTCACTAAGCACATATAACCTCAAGATTCATCCATTCTGTCATATGCTTCGAGACTCATTTCTTCTTACTGCTGCATAATATTCCATCATATGTATATACCACATTTTGTTTCTCTACTTGTCTGTTGTTGGGGACTTCAGTTGTTTCCAGCTTTTCACAATTGTGAATAATGCCACTATGAACACTGACATGCAATTGTCTGTTTGTGACATTGCGTTCAGCTCTACTGGGTATATACTGGGTAGTGGTATTGCTGAGTTGTAGGACAACTAGATATTTAGTTTTCTGAGTAATCACCAAACTGTCTTCCACAGTGGCTGTACCATTATACATTCCCACTAGCAGTGCAAAAGTGTCCCAATTTCTCCACATTCTCTCCAACATTTGCAGTTTTCTGTTTGTTTAATGGCAGCCATTCTTACAGGTGTGAGTTGTTATCTCCTTGTGGTTTTGATTTGTATTTCCCTTATAGGTAATGAAGATGAACACCGTTTTATATGGTTTTTAGACATTTGTATTTCTTCTTTGGAAAAATATCTATATCTTTTGCCCATTTTATAATTGAGTTCTTTGTTCTTTTGTTGTTGAGTTGTATGATTTTTTTTTATATATTCTGGATATCAAACCTTATCAGATATATTATGTGCTGGCTTGAAACTATTATGTACCCCAGATAAACCACACTCTTTTAATCCAGTCTTGTGTAGTCAGAGCTATTGTTTAGGATGGGTCCTTTTGATTGGATTGTTTCCATGGAGATGTGATGTCACACATTCAAGGTGGGGGTGTCTTAATCCATTTGTTGGAGTCCTTTAAGAAAGCTCACTCATGGCTGAGAGGAGCCAAATAGAAACAACCTGGGTGCTAAGCAAAGATTCATGGAATAGCAAGAACCTGGAGAGAACCAAGGGAAGCTAAGAGATGAAATCTAGAGTTTGCTCTGGAGAAGCTAGGTGAGGACCACAGGCACTTGGAGAAGCTAGGTAAGGACCACTGAATCAGATGCTGAAAGCAATGAACCAGGAGTAGGGACCTCAGATGCCAATCACGTGCCATTCCAGCTGAAGAAGTGTCTCGGATGCTGGCTGCCTTTCCTCTGAAAAGGTATCCACTTGTTGGTGCCTTAAGTTGGAAATTTTCAGTCCTAGAATTGTGAACTTGTAACGTAATAAATTCCCTTTGTAAAAGCCAATCCATTTCTAACATATTGCATTCCAATAGCTTTAGTAAACTGAAACATACAGTTTCCAAATATTTACTCCCATTTAGTTGGCTGCCTCTTCACCTTTTTTCCAAAGTCCTTTGAGACACATTTAATTCTTAGGGACATTTAATTCTGAGGAGTTCCCATTTATCTATT
Source organism: Tamandua tetradactyla (assembly GCF_023851605.1). Taxonomy (NCBI): domain Eukaryota; kingdom Metazoa; phylum Chordata; class Mammalia; order Pilosa; family Myrmecophagidae; genus Tamandua; species Tamandua tetradactyla. The sequence continues at coordinate 118,865,970 of NC_135353.1, forward strand.
TTTTTCATTGCCTTGCTTTGGGTGTAAGTTCTAAGAAGCTACCTCCTATTACTAGGTCTTGAGGATGCTTCCCTATATTTTCTTCAAGGAGATTTATGGTACTGATCCTTATATTTAAATCTTTGATCCACTATGAGTTAATTTTTGTAAAGGGCGGAATGCAGGGGACCTCTTTCATTCCTTTGGCTGTGGATATACAGTTCTCCCAGCCCCATTTATTGAAAAGACTATTCTGTTCCAGTTCAGTGGATTTGGGAGACTTATCAAACATCAATTGACCGTAGATATAGGGGTCTATTTCCAAACTCTCAATTGATTCCATTATCAATACGTCTGTCTTTGTGCCAATACCTTGCTACTTCAACCTTTGTGGCTTTATAATGAGCTTTAAAATCAGGAAGTTGAGGCAGAACTTTCAACAAGCGGTGTGCTTCCTAAACCCAGAATCTGTTTCCTAGACCACCTAAACAAAAAAAAGGACGTTTCTGTAGTGACCCATATTTTCTGATTAAAACCATCTGGCTCCCGGGGGCAGGATACCCAAAATGGGAAGAAAATGGAGGCAGAAAGCCTCTCAAAACAGGAAGCTAAATCGAACAGCTGTAATACAGGAGGGCTCCAGTACTGAAAAATGTAAAGAAAAGGGGATTAACTGTGAGTGGGAGGATTTAAACAAATCATAAGAGGTGGGGAGAAAGAACTAGCCAAAAGCAAGCAGAACATATCAGGTTTCCCCAAGAAGGAACAGAAGAAAGGAAACTTTCTTCTGGAGGTGAAGCAATTGCACAAAAAAGTGCAATCTTAAAATTTGTACCACAAATACAGGGAAAGAATCAGATGAAAGAGATCTGAGAAAATCTGAATAGTTAAACATGGGCAACTATATTGGTCCAGAATAAGTTCATCAAGCATCAAATAACAGCCTTAACACCGAGTCAATCAACAATAAAACCCTAGGCAAGAGGGCAAAACTGAAATCCAGAGTTAACTCTTCAAGATAATCAGGTGCATAGACTGCAGCAAAAATTGCCAACCATACTAAGAAACAGGAAGATATGGATAAGTCAAGGAAACAAATTAAAACTTCTTAGGAGACACAGAATTTGGAAAAATTACCCAAAGAACTCCAAACAAGCCTCCTAAATCAATTCAGGTGATGAAATAAAATATGGATAGAGAAATAAAAGATATTAAAAAGGCAATGTGTGAGCAGGAGGAAGGATTTACAGGTATTAAAAGACACATGACAGAAAATATGGGGATAAAAGCACAGTAGCAAGGATTAAAAATACACTAGAGGCATACAATTTCAAATTTGAACAAGCAGAAGAATCAGTGAATTAGAAGATATTGCAATTGAAATTATAAAGGTAGAAAAGCAGATAGGAAAAAGAACAGAGAAAATTGAGCAATTTCTCAGATATTTGAGTGACAGAACTAAGTGAACAAGCATATGCATCACAGGTGTCCCAGGAGGAGAAGAAAAAGGAAACAAGGCAGAAAGAATATTTAAGGAAATAATAGCCCCCAAATCTCTGAACGTTAATGCAAGACATAAATATACATGCCCAAGAAGAAAAAACCCTTACAGACCTACTCAGAAACACATCAATCAGGATGTTAGATGAAAAAGATAAAGAAAGAATTTGGAAAGCACCAAGCAAAAAGTGATTCATTCCATAAAAGGGATCCTTGTTAAGACTAAGAGCTGATTTCTCATAAGAAATCATGGAAGTGAGTCTGGTATATTTAAGGTACTGAGAGAGAAAAACTGCCAGCCCCAAATTCCTTATCTGGGAAAACTGACCCCCCAAAATGTGGAAGAGTTTAAAATATTCATAGAATAAACAGAAACTGAGAAAGTTTGTGGACAAAAGACCTGCTCTATAAGAATTCTAAAGGGAATCCTTCAGGTCAAAAGGAAAACACAGAAGAGAATGGCTTAGGGGCATTATGAAGAAATGAAGATTATCAGTAGGGGTAAGTAAAAGGGTATATGAAAGCCCAATAGCACTGTATCCTAAATATATACCTCTACTCTTTAATTCCTATAACAGAGGACAATTGAACAACAAAAAAATTTATTTACTGATAATAGACATGCAAACTATAAAAAGGCAAAGTAGGACAAAAACAATATAAACAGAGGGATACATTAGTAGAGAATATGTACTCTATTGATGGTAAGTTGGTATATTTTAAAATTAGTAGGTTATAGATGTATGTTGTGAAATATAAACCCCAGGGAGGCCACAAGGGAAGTATGTTAAAAATATGCAGAAACAGAAATAAGAATGAGATCAGTCAGATACATCCCAAAAGATCAACTATACAGAAAAGGAAGTGACAATAAAGGAAAAGAGAGAGAGAGAGAAAAAAAGATATTACTTATAAAGCCAAAGGACAAAATGGCTGAAGTAAGTCCTTCCTTTACAGTAATGACACTGAATATTAATGGACTAAACCCCCTAGTCAAAATACACAGATTGGCAGAATGGGGAAAAAAAGCAAGATCTAACTCTTCAATGTGTACAAAAGACTTGCCTTAGACACAAAGACACAAATAGATTGAAAATGAAAGGTTGGAAAAAGATATTCCATGGAAATAGTAACCAAAAAAAGAGCTGAGGTAGATATACTAACATCAGACAAAACAGACTGATGAGTCAAAACAGACGTTGAGTCAAAAGCATATATAAGAGACATAGAAAGACTCTGCATATTTTAAAAAGGGGCAATACACCAAGAAGAAATATCATACATATTTATGCACCTAACCCGTGACCCAAAACACAGGAGACAAGCACTAGCAAAACTGAAGAGAGAAATAACCCATGTATAGTAATAGTTGGAGACTACAATACAACCCTCTCCTTAAAAGATAGAACATCTAGAGAGAAGATCAACACAGATGGAGAAAATTTGAATAATATGACAAATGAACTAGACCTAACAGACATATATAGAGCATTGCACCAAAAAAACAGCAGGAAATGCATTCTTCTCAAGTGCCCAGGGTTGACCATACATTGGTCCACAAAACAAGTCTCATAAATTTATAAAGATTAAGATTATACAAAACATCTTCTGACCTTAATGTTTGGAGCTGGTAATCAATTACAGGCAGAGAACTGAAAAATCCCCAAAGTCAGATAGTACACTGTTAAAGAATCAGTGGACTAAAGAAGAAATTGCAAGAGAAATCAGTAAATACCTTGAGATGAATGAAAACAAGAACACAACATATGAAAACGTATGGGATGCAGTGAAGGCGGTGCTGAAGGAACATTTATAGCCCTAAATGCCAACATTTACAAAGAAAGAGTTAAAATTAAACACCTGACTATGCACCTGGAAGAACTAGATAAATAGCAGCAAATAACTCCCAGTGCATGCAGGAGGAAAGAAATAACAAAGATTAGAGCAGAAATAAATGAAATTGAGAATAAAAAACAATAGAAAGAATTAACAAAACCAAAAGTTTGTTCTTTGAAAAGTTTAATAAAATTTACAAAACCTTGGCTAGACTGACAATGAGAAAAAGAGAGAAGTCACAAATAAAATAAATCAGAAATGATAAAGGAGGACATTACTACTGATACCACAGAAATGAAAAGATCATAAGAGATTTTATGAACAATTGTATGTCAACAAATTTGGCAATCTAGATGAAATGGAAAAAATCCAACATGAACAACATACACTGACTCTAGAAGAAATAGAAGACCCCAGCAGATTCATTACAAGAAAAAAAAAGATTTGAATCAGTTATCAAAAACCTCCAAAGAAATAAAATTCCAGGACCAGATGGCTTCACAGGTGAATTCTACCATTCATTCCAAGAGGAATTAATACCACTCCTGATCAAACATTTCCAAAAAAATTGAAGAGTGGAGAATAGTATTTAACTCATTCAACAAGGCCAGCATCATCCTAATACAAAAGCTAGATAGAGATACTACAAGAAAAAAAACTACAGACTAATTTTTTCTTGAGAATGTAGTTGGCACTATTCTCAACAAAATACTTGCAAACGATATCTAACAACACACCAAAACAATTATATACCATGAACAAGACAATTTTATCCCAGGTACATACAGATGATTCAACATAAGACACTCAATGTTATACATCACATTAATAAAACGAAGGGGGGGCAGAAATGACATAATCATCTCCATTGCTGAAGGAAAGGCCTTTGACAAAATCCAGCATCCTTTCTTGATGGAAACACTTGGAAAAATAAGAATAGAAGGAAACTTCCTCAACATGATAAAAGGCATATATGAAAAACCCTCAGTCAATAACATACTCAATGGGGAAAGACTGAGAACCTTCACCCAAAGATCTGGAACAAGATAAGGATTCCCTCTGTCACCACTGTTATTCAAAATTGTACTGCAAATTTTAACCAGAGCAGTTAGGCAAGAAAAAGAAATAAAAGCATCCAGACTGGAAAGGAAGAAGTCAAACTTTCACTGTTTGCAAATGACATAAGTCTGCATATAGAAAGTCTCAAAAAATTCACAACGCAGCCACTAGAGCTAATAAACAAGTTCAGTGAAGTGGCAGGGTACAAGAACAACATGCAAAATTCAGTGGTGTTTCCATGCACTAGTAATGAATAAGCTGAAGAAGAAATAAAAAAAAAATTCTGTTTTTAATAGCAACTAAAAAACCAATTATCTAGGAATAGATTTAACTAAGGATGCAAAGGACTTATGCACAGAAAACTAGAAAACATTGCTAAAAAAAATCAAGGAAAACCAAAATAAATGGATGGAAATTCCCGCTCATTGGTTGGAAGACTAAATATCATTAAGATGCTGCATTAGTTAGGGTTCTTTAGAGAAACAGAATCAACAGGAAATATCTGTAAATATAAAATTTATAAAAGTGTCTCATGTAACTATGGGAACATAGAGTCCAAAATCCGTAGGGCAGGCTGTGAAGCTGATGACTCCGATGAAGGGTCTGGATGAACTTCACAGGAGAGGCTCGCCAGCTGAAGCAGGAAGAGAGACTGTCTCTTCTGAATCCTCCTTAAAAGCCTTCCATTGATTAGATTAAATGTCACTCATTACAGAAGACACTCCCCATGGCTGATTACAAATGGAATTTACTGTGGATGCAGCCAAAGTGATCATGATTTAATTCTAAGAAATGTCCTCAGAGTAAGAGACAGGCCAGCACTTGCCAAACCAGACAAATGGGTACGACCACCTGGCCAAGTTGACACATGAACCTAACCATGACAGATGTCAATTATAACTTAAAACTTCAATGCAATCCCAATAAAAATTCCATCAGCCTTCTTTGCAGAAATGGAAAAGCCAATTATCAAATTTATTTGGAAGGGAAGGGTTTTGGATAGCCAAAAGCATCTTGAAAAAAAAAATGAAGTGCAGGACTCATAGATACTTCCTGACTTTAAAACCTTTTACGAAGGTATAATGGTCAAAACAGCATGGTATTGGTACAAGCATAGATGTATTGACCAATGGAATTGAATTGATAGTTCAGATAAAGAGCCTTACATCTGCTGATTTTCAACATGGCTGCCACATCCACTCAACTGGTTCAGAATAGTCTTTTTACAGATGGTGCTGTGAAAATTGAATATCCATATACAAAAATGAATGAAGTCTTCCATTTCACACCATATACAAAAATTAACTGAAAATGGATCAAAGACCTACATATAAGAACCAGGATTATAAATGTCATAGAAATAAATGTAGGGAGGCATCTTCAGGATCTTGTTGTAGGCAGTGGTTTCTTAGACTTTATGCCCAAAGCATAAACAATGAAAGAAAAAGTAGATATATGGAACTTCATCATAAATAAAAACTTCTGTGCATCAAAAGATTGTTACAAAAGTGAAAATCAACCTATTCACTGAGAGAAAATATTTGGAAACCACGATTTGATAAAGGTTTAAAACCCAGAACATAGAAAGAAATCCTGCAACTCAACAATGAAAAGACAACCCAATTAAAAATGGGCAAAAGACTTGAATAGACATTTCTCCAAAGACAATATACAAATGGGTAAATAACACATGAAAAGATGCTCAACTTCATGAGCTGTGAGAGAAATGCAAACCCAAACCACAATGAGATACCATTTCATACCAATTAGAATTACTACTATCTAAAAAAACAGAAAACCACAAGTGCTGTAGAGGATGTGGAGAATTAGAAACATTCATTCATTTACATACATGTAAAATGGTGTAGCCACTGTGGAAGACAGTTTGACAGTTCCTCAGGAAACTAAGTATAGAATTACCATATGACCCAGCTCTCTCTCTGCTAGGTATATACCCAAAGTAATTGCAAGCAGGGACTCAAATAGATGTTTGAACACCAATGTTCACAATTGCCAAAAGGTGTAAGCAACCCAGGTTTCCATCAACCAATGAAAAGATAAACAAAATGCAGTATATACATACAATGGAATATTATTCAGCCATAAAAAGGAATGCATTTTCCTGGCACATATGCCAACATGGATGAACCTTGAAGACATTATGCTGTGTGAAATAAACCAGACACTAAAGATAAAATATTGTATGATCTCACTGATATGAACTCATTATAATAAGTAGAGTTAGACTTTAGAAAATATGTTATCAGAGGCTAGGTTGGGTGTAGAGAATGGGGAGTGGATACTTAATTTATACAGAGTTTCTATTTAAGGTCATTATAAAAGTTTGGAAATGTATGGTGGCAATTGCAACACATTATTGTGAGCATAATTAAAAACACTGTGTTATATACATGAATATGGTTAAAGGGGAAATCATAAGTTATATATATTTCTAGAATAAAAATAAAAGGATAAAACATAGCACTGTATAACACTGTGAACCATAGTGTGAATGATGGGCTATAGTTAATAGTACAGTATAAGAATGTTCTTTCATGATTTATAACAAATGTACAATACTAATACAAGGTTTTAAAATAGGGTGGTGTACTGGTTTGAAGATATTTTGCTCCCCAGAAAAGCCATGTCTTTTTGCCCTAATCCAATCTTGTGGGGGCAGACCTACTGTTTAGGGGAGAACCTTTGATTAGGTTATTTCCATGGAGATTGACCCACTCAATTGTGGGTCTGACCTTTTGATTGGATTATTTTCATGGAGATGTAACATGTCCAATTGTGAATAGTTGGAGATGTGACTCCACCTGCTTAAGGTAGGTCTTAATTAGTTTACTGGAGTCCTTTAAAAAGGAAAACATTTTGGAGAAATCTCAGAGGAAAAAAGATGCAGACATTTGAAGATGCTTGGAGTGCTGATAGGGAGAACCAACACATACAGAGATGTTTGAGAACAGAAGCCAGAGGACCAGGAGACACAAGCCACATTCTTTCCCAGGTAACAGAAGTGTCCTGGATACCATCGGACTTTCCTAAATTAAGATATCTTTCTATGGATATTTTAGTTTGGACATTTTTATGGTGTTAGAACTATAAAATCTGGTAACTTAATAAATCCCCTTTATAAAAGCTAACTCATTTCTGGTATATTGCCTTCTGGTAGCATAGCAAGCTAAAACAAGTGGTATATGGGAAAAAAACCTAAAGTAAACTATGGATGATAGTTAATAGTATTATTTTAATAATCTTTCATCAATTGTAACAAAGGTAACTAATGTTAAAAATATTGCAATTACAAAAGAATGCTGTCATCAATTATAGCAAATGTCCCACACTATTGCAAGGTGTTGGTGGTGGGATGGTGTATGGGAATCCTGTATTTTCTGCATGTTTGTTCTGTAAACCCACAACTTATCTAATAAATTATTTTCACTGTAAGAGAAGCACACCTCTTTACATGAACAAAATGAGGGAATTTGTTGCCAGTAGACCCGTCTTGCAAGAAATGGTAAAAGAAGTTCTGAGAGATGAAAGATGGTATATGCTGGGAATTTCTATGTACAGATTCTCAAAAATGTTTGAGAAGGAATAAGTGAAGGTAAAACAAAATCTTTTATTTTAATTACTTCTAACTCACCTTATAGATCATAGATTGTTTGTTTGGGTTTGCTAAAGTTGTCTGAATGCAATACCAGAAATGGATCAGCTTTAATAAAGGGGACTTATTTAGTCACAATGTCCAAACTAAGGCATCCAGGTACCTTGACTCCACAGAAAGGCTGATATCTGTCACATGAGAAGGCATGTGGCTGGTGTCTGAGGTCCTTGCTCCTGGTTTATTGCTTCCAGCTTCTGATTCCAGGGGCTTACTCTCCAAGCATCTGTGGACCTTCACTTAGCTTCTCTGGGGGAAAACTCTGGGTTTCACCTCTTAGCTTAGCATCTCCTGGAGCTGGAGATATTTTCTCTTCAAGCTTCTGTGTCCAGGTTTCATATGGCTTCTCTAAGCATCTCTGTTTGGCACTCCACTCATCCCCAAATGGCTGTGTCTGAGCTTTCTCCAAAAGGTTTCCCTTTTTAAAGGACTCCAGTACACTAATTAATACTTACCTTAAATGAATGGGGCCACACCTCCATGGAAATAATCTAATCAAAAGATCCCACCCTAATTGGTAGGTCTGGCCTCACAAGATTGTATTAGGATTCAAAGAATATAGCTTTCCTGGGGTACATAGAAGTTTCAAACTAGCACATTATTCAAAATAATAGCAGCAATATTTTGGGCAAGTATATTAAGTCTTATGAATAAGTGAAATGTATGACTGAAACGTTATAGGAATGGAAAGGAGAAATTGCAAATACTCTTGTTATAAGCTCTCTGCACTATTCGTGTAGCAGTATGGTGGTATTTGAAAGTAAATTTAGATTAGTTGTAAATCTGTATTGCAAACTAAAGGGTAACCACTAAAATACTTTGAAAAAGAAGTATAACTGTTAGGCTAAGAGAAGAGAGAAAATGGAATCATACAAAATGTTTAATTAAACTCAAAGAAGGAATAAAAGAGTGGAAGACAACAAAGAACAGAAATAAAAACAGTCATGGGGGGACCTCCACATTTTCTCAGGACTTTCCTCCAGAAATACCATTAGGTCCACACAGGAAGGCTCCAAGAGGGAAGAGGAAGTGTGGCCATAGAGAAACCTCCCAGACTCTTCTTGCTAGCAAAGTCCTGAGCTACTGGGAAAGAAATTTGCTAGAGTCCAATGCAGAAACCTTATCTCACATGGAGGAAGGGAATTACATCCCTCTCCAGGAGCTCCAAAATTCCTATCTTACCTAAGGAAAACAAATAAATAAATACAGACATATATAAAACTTACAGTAGCATCAAGGAGGACGGCTTAGAAAACAGCTTGGGAAGGCTATGGCCAAGGAAAGACCAAAAGTCATAAGAAAAAACAGCTATAAACGTATAGGATCAGAAACATTTCTGAAAGCCACACTTCTGATGCACAGACCCACTGTATTAACTAGGGTTCTCTAGACAAACAGAATCTGTAAGAGATACCTATAAACATAAAATGTATAAAAATGTCTCATAGAACAATGGGGATGTAAGAGTCCTAGATCTGTAGGGTATGCCGTGAGCTGGTAGCTCCAATGGAGGTCCTCAAAGAACTCTTAGGAGAGGCTGGCTGGCTGAAGCAGAAAGAGTGATTGACTCCTCTGAATCCTCCTTAATAGCCTTCTGGTGATTAGATTAGGCATCACTCATTGCAGAAGACATTCACCTGCAATCAGATGTGGATGCAGCATGATTTAAGTCCATGAAATGTCCTCACAGCAACAGACAGGCTAGTGCTTCCGGACCAGACAATGAGGCACCACCACCTGGCAAAGTTGACACATGAACCTGACCATCACACCCACCAATGGGCTGATCTATAATGAACAGATTGATGAATGGACTGCCCAAGCTACCAACATACTAACAACCTTCCAGGAATTATAACAGCAGAATATAGCTAAGAGAACTGAAAAACAATTCCTTGAATCTATGAATTATTGAAACCCCCCAAACCAGAAGAGGACAGTTGGAAAAAAAGCAATAAAAGGAATTTGAAATTGCTGGCCCCTATAGCTACATCAAACACAACACAATTCCTACCCTAATTAACATAAATCTTCACATTAAAAACATATGTAAGCAGATACTACTCTACACAACTTGCCCAGCTTTCTACAAAAAGTTATGAGGAATGAATGCCAAAAGTCAAGAAAATAATGCAGTGTGAGGAAACAAAACAGTCTTCTGAATGAGTAGCACAATGTTGAAATAAACAGACAGGGAATTGAAATAATCTCTGACTAATATGTTAGAAGTGTTAATGGAAAAGTAGAAAGCATACAGGATAAATGGATAATGCCAGCACAGAGAAGGAAGCTAAAGGAATAAGCAAAGGTAAATTCCATGAGTCAAAGACACAGCAACAGAATGAGTTTGTTTTGATGGGATCATTAACACGCTCAACATAGCTGAGGAAAGATACCAATAGACTTGAAGACAGGTCAGCAGAAACTTCTCTAACTGAAATTCAATGAGAAAAAAATGATTAAAACCGAATATAACAACCAAGAAATATAGGGCAGGGCCATGGTGGTTCAGCAGGCAGAGTTCTCACCTGCCATGCTGGAGACCTGGTTTCGATTCCCGTGGCTGCCCACGTTAAAAAAAAAAAAAAAAAAAAAAAAAAAAAAAAAAAAATATATATATATATATATATGGCAATATCAAACGTGCAACGCATGCATAATTGGAATACCAGAAGAAAAAAAGAGAATGGAGAAGATATATTTGAAGAAAAATGGCTGAGTACTTTCCAAAATTAATGATAGACTAAAAAATGCAGAAACAAGATGGCTATAGAACACCAAACAAGATAAATAATTTTAAATTACCCAGACATACATTTAAACTGCAGAAAACAAAAGACAAAGAAAATCTCGAATGATATAGAAGAGAAAAATCTTACCTATAGTGGAATAACAATGAGAATTCAGCAGACAACTGTAAGAATAGAATTAAGTTTAGCTTTCACATAAAATGACGTGAAGTAAGAGAAATGAAACTAAGCGAAAGGCTGCAAAACCAACTCAGGCTGATCTCACAGACAGGGGAAGGAGAGAACCTCTGATGTAAGCCCAAAATTTGTGTCAGATCCTTATCTGGATAAAAACAAGTCTAAACATGTAACAACCAGGGTCACTATGTGTACTAGTTTACTAGCTGCCAGAATGCAATATACCAGAAACTGAATGGCTTTTAAAAAGGGAAATTTTATAAGTTGCAAGTTAACAGTTTTTATGCCATGGAAATGTCCCAATTAAAGCAAGTTTATAGAAATGTCCAATCTAAGGCATCCAGGGAAAGATACCTTGATTCAAGAAGGCTGATGAAGTTCAGGGTTTCTCTCTCAAGTGGAAAGGCACATGGTGAACACGGTCAGGGTTTCTCTCTGCTGGAAGGTCACATGGTGAACACGGCATCAGATGCTAGCTTCCTCTCCAGCTCCCTGGGAGGTGTTTTCCTTCTTCATCTCCAAAAGTTGCTGGCCAGTGGACTCTCTGCTTCGTGGTTCTGTGGTATTCTGTTGTACTTCCCTGCTCTCTCTGAATCTCCCTTTTGTAGGATCCCAGTAAAGTAATCAAGGCCCACCTAGAATAGGGAGAGATACATCTCCATCTAATCCAATTTAACAACCACTTTTGATTGAGTCACATTTCCAGGGAGATGATCTAATTAAAGTTTCAAACATGCAGTACTGAATAGGGATTGGAAGAAATGGCTGCCTTTACAAAATGGGATTAGGATTAAAACATGGCTTTTCTAGGGAACATGCATCCTTTCAAACCAGCACACTAGGATATAAAACATAATCAAAAGTGAGAACTGTTGGTGGAATATTTAAATTAGTTAGACTACTTGAATAAGCTATAATCTCTGGACTACCCAATCAGCAGAAACAAGGAAGGGACCTGCATGCTAGGTTTAAGGAATAAATGCTGATGCATTCTGTTACTTGGCACACCAGCCACCACATTTTGGTTGCATGCCCATTCTTGCAAGGTTGTTAATAAATTATTTTCTTCTCCACAACTGGATAAGCATTTATTCTCTTTCAGGTATAACTTTCTTTCTAACACTTCTCAATAGAAAACATATAAGTAAGAACAGAGTGAAGTGAAAACTTTTAAAGTTTTGAAAGAAAAACCCATGAACCTAGAATTCTATATGACCTGTGAAATTGCCTTTAAAGTGAAGGAGAGAGAGGTGGGACAAGATGGTGGTGTAGGCAGGTGTGAGATTTAGTTTGTTCCCTATGGCAGCTAGCAAATAGCCAGGAACCATGTGGAACAACAGTTTGGGGTACTTCTGTGATCAGATGCACATCATACACCAGCCTGGAATGGTGGAAAGGCTGAGATCACAACACACAACTGCAAGTAAACTTCTACTCTGTGGAGGCTGGTGCCCCTCCTCATGGGCACAGCGGCCTATCTCAGAGTCTTGCCCTGGTAGGAAACACAGGATGTCTCTACTAGGAGGCAAGGGAAGAGAGCTCAACCAAACTACAATTTCGGATTTGGTTAACAAATTCGGACTGCTTAATACAAGCTCCGAACACAAATAATCTACAGGGCAAACATGAGAGAAATCAGTGGTTTCCCTCCCCAGTAGCATAGAGGCAGGGCTGATGGTAAAAACAGAGGCTTTTGGAGTGGGCTGAGCCCCGCATACTGGAAAAGTGCTGTGCCCCAAGAAAAGGGGCAGATATAACCAGGTGCCAACTCTGACTCTTGATTGTTAAAACTGGGGTCTGGGAACCAGACATGAAAAGGAAGTTTTACTCTCCTCTTTGAAAAAAAAAACTTTTTAGCAGCCCATTAAAGAAAGCAGCAGGCAGTCTCAGTTTTCAGCTCTGCCTGTGGCAAGGGTGGATCTAAGGAACACCTGAGAGACAAAATAACTAATCAGGTGAAGGAGATAATTCCATAAAGGGCATATCTTCCCCAAGAAAGGGGGGCAGGGCCCCTCACAAGTAGCCACTCTCTTCAAGAGTTAAGACCTCAGGGGCTGGTATATCAGCAGTCGTTTCAATCCACCAAAAGCAGAGCCCAGCCTGTGTCAAACACATTTCTGGGAGCAGGAAAAGGAGGATGCTTAAGAGACCTGTAACTATTCCAACCTGCAGGGAACAGGGTCTCAATAACTGTTCTCCTTACCCCTCCAAAAAAAATTAGAAGGGGGAAAGGCCCAGCACAGGCAGTGACTGTTATTTAGAGATTTCATGTCCCAGGAGCTGGAAAACAGAAACAGTTTAAGCTTACCTTCAACCTCAGCCACTTTCTCAACCACAACCCTGACAGGGACAGGGTCTGCTGAGAATTAAAGGCACTGTACCACTGTATGCTGGGGGGGAGCAGCGGGCTGACAAGTGCAAACTGCTGGGCAGTACAAGAAAAGCACAGAATTAACAGGCTTCACAGAAAAGATGCACCATGCTGGGTCTCATCCACAAGGAATCTTGATACTGACTACCTAACCTTCATGAGTCCTAGGCCTGTCTTGTCTGGGAAAATCTGATCCTATCTGGGAATCCCCTCCTCCCAAGCCAGACCTCCAGGAAAATGTTGCAAGAGGTAAGGAAGGGAGTGTAAAAATATATAGACAAACAAAACAAAACAAAGAGTGGCTCAATAGTCCCTGAGGAGGAAGAGAGATGAGAGAACTGTCTCCTAGGGGCAAAAAACAACTGCACACTCACAAAAAAGGGCAATTCCAAAAATCTTCCATTTAGGCAGGGCAAGAATTAGATCAATTAGTGTGAAAAATTATGACCAGTTAAATAGAAGCTATGCCGAAGGTCTAGAATAAGTTGAATGGAATATCAAAGAATATACAGAGAACAAAGCTAATGAATAAGAAAACCTAGGGCAAAAGAGAGAAAATGACCTCCAAATTAAACTAATCAAGAAAATCAGATGCCTAAAACCATCAATAAATCACAAGTCATACTAGGAAGCATGAAAATATGGCCTAGTCAAAGGAACAAACTAATACTTAAAATGAGATACCGGAGTTGAAACAACGAATTAAAGATGTTCAAATAGATCTTCCAAATAAACTCAGCAAGATGAAGGAAAATGTGGAAAAAGAGTTGAAGGATATAAAGAAGACACCGAGTGATCACACAGACCTCAAAAGCTTGCAGAAACGGCATAAATTATGAGAATGAAAGGCACAAGAGAAGAGATGAAAAACACACTGGAGACATACAAGAGTAGATTTGAACAGGTAGAAGAAAGTATTAGTGAACTAGAGGACAGGACATATGAAATCCTACACACAAAACAACAAATAGGGAAAAAATGGAAAAATCTGAGCAGGTCCTCAGGGAATTAGCTGACAACATGAAGCACGTAAATGTATGTGCTACAGGTGTCCAGAAGGAGAAGAGAAGGAAAAGGGGGCAGAAAGAATAATGGAGGAAATAATCATTGAAAATTTCCCATCTCTTATAAAAGATGTTAAAATTACAGAGCTAAGAAGCACAGAGTGCCCCAAAAAGAATAGATCCAAATAGACCTCTTCCAAGGCATTTGCAAATCAGATTGTCAAATGTCAAAGACAAAGAGAGAGTTCTGAAAGCTGCAAGGGAAAGGCGATCCATCACATTAAAAGGAAGCTCAGTGCGGAGAAGATGGCGGCTTAGTAAGACGCGCGGGTCTTAGTTCCTCCTCCAGAAAAGCAACTAAAGAAACAGAAACAATATGAAACAGCTCCCGGAGTCACGACAGAGACCAAAAAGACAGTGTACCCCATTCTGGAACAGCTGAACGGGCAGGGAGAATCTGCTGCGGTGAGATACCCGAGGGGCGCGTGTTTTCCCGGCCGGGGCGGCTAGCGACTGGGGTCCCCTCCACGCACGTGGCTCCCCGGTCTGACTGGGAAGGTTGGATAGCGGGGCCCTCCCGTCACGCTTGGCGTTTCGGGCCAGCTGGGCAATTAGGACCGGCATTCTCCCAAGCCGCGCGGCCAGCGACCCCCGCCTCCACGCGCGGTTTCCCGGGCCGACTGCCGTGCAGACAGACGAGCGCCACGAGCGCCACCTACTGGGCAGGAAAAGAAAAACAGAGCCCAGAGATTTCACAGAAAAAGCTTTCAACCAGCTGGGTCCCACACCCAGGGAAATCTGATCAAATGCCCAGACACCAGCAGAAAATAATGGATGACGCTCGGAAAATTGAAGATATGGCCCAGTCAAAGGAACAAACCAATAGTTCAAATGAGATACAGGAGCTGAGACAACTAATGCTGAATATACGAACAGAAATGGAAAAACTCTTCAAAAACCAAATCAATAAATTGAGGGAGGACATGAAGAAGACATGGGCTGAACAAAAAGAAGAAATAGAAAATCTGAAAAAAACAAATCACAGAACTTATGGGAGTGAAGGACAAAGAAGAAAAAATGGAAAAAACAATGGATACCTACAATGGTAGATCTAAAGAGACAGAAGCTACAATTAGTGAACTGGAGGATGGAACATCTGAATTCCAAAAAGAAACAGAAACTATAGGGAAAAGAATGGAAAAACTTGAGCAGGGGATCAGGGAACTGAATGACAATATGAAGCGCACAAATATACATGTTGTGGGTGTCCCAGAAGGAGAAGAGAAGGGAAAAGGAGGAGAAAAACTAATGGAAGAAATTATCACTGAAAATTTCCCAACTCTTATGAAAGACCTAAATTTGCAGATCCAAGAAGTGCAGCGCACCCCAAAGAGAATAGACCCAAATAGGTGTTCTCCAAGACACTTACTAGTTAGAATGTCAGAGGTCAAAGAGAAAGAGAGGATCTTGAAAGCAGCAAGAGAAAAACAATCTGTCACATACAAGGGAAACCCAATAAGACTATGTGTAGATTTCTCAGCAGAAACCATGGAAGCTAGAAGACAGTGGGATGATATATTTAAATTACTAAAAGAGAAAAACTGCCAACCAAGACTCCTATATCCAGCAAAATTGTCCTTCAAAAATGAAGGAGAAATTAAAACATTTATAGACAAAAAGTCACTGAGAGAATTTGTGACCAAGAGACCAGCTCTGCAAGAAATACTAAAGGGAGCACTAGAGTCAGATACGAAAAGACAGAAGAGAGAGGTATGGAGTAAAGTGTAGAAAGAAGGAAAATCAGATATGATATATATAATACAAAAGCCAAAATGGTAGAGGAAAATATTATCCAAACAGTAATAATACTAAAAGTTAATGGACTGAATTTCCCAATCAAAAGACATAGAATGGCAGAATGGATTACGACCCAGCAATACCACTGCTAGGTATCTACTCAAAAGACTTAAGGGCAAAGACACAGACGGACATTTGCACACCAGTGTTTATAGCAGCATTATCTACAATTGCAAAGAGATGGAAACAGCCAAAATGTTCATCAACAGAAGAGTGGCTAAACAAACTGTGGCGTATACCTACGATGGAATATTATGCAGCTTTAAGACAGACTAAACTTATGAAGCATGTAATAACATGGATGGACCTAGAGAACATTATGCTGAGTGAGTCTAGCCCAAAACTAAAGGACAAATACTGTAAGGTCCCACTGATGTGAACCGACATTCAAGAATCAGCTTGGAATATATCATTGGTAACAGAGACCAGCAGGAGTTAGAAACAGGGTAAGATAATGGGTAATTGGAGCTGAAGGGATACAGACTGTGCAACAGGACTAGATACAAAAACTCAAAAATGGACAGCACAATAATACCTAAGTGTAATGTAACTAGGTTGGAACACTGAATGAAGCTGCACCTGAAATATGGTTTTTTGTTTGTTTGTTTGTGTGTTTGTATCTTTTGTTTTTGTTTTTTTTCTTTTTCCTTTATATATATATATTATTAGTATTATTATTTTAATTCTCTTCTCTATATTAACATTCTATATCTTTTTCTGCTGTTTTGCTAGTTCTTTTCCTAAATCGATGCAAATGTACTAAGAAATGATGATCATACATCTATGTGATGATACTAAGAATTACTGAGTGCATTTGTAGAATGGAATGATTTCTAAATGTTGTGTTAATTTCTTTTCTTTTTTTTGATTAATAAAAAAAATTAAAAAAAAGGAAGCTCAGTAAGACTAATTGCAGGTTCCTCAACAAAAAAACATGTAGGTGAGGAGGCAGTGCTGTGATATGTTTAAAGTATTGAAGGAGAAAAACTGCCAACCAAGAATTCTCTATCTGGCATAACTCTCTTTCAAAAATCAGGGAGAGTTTAAAATATTTAGAGATAATCAGAGTGTTCATGAACAAGAGACCTGTTTTACAAGAAATAGTAAAAGAGGTTCTACAGGCAGATAGGAAAAGACAGGAGAGAAAGGCATGGAGGAGAGTATAAAAATGAAGATTATCAGTAAGGTTAACTAATAGAGTTAAAAGAAAGAGAAAAATAAGTTGTGGCATATAAAATTCAAATGACAAAATGGGAGAAGCAAGTACTGCCTTTAGGGTAATAACATTAAATGTTAATTGGTTAAACTCCATGATGAAAAATCATACATTGGAAGAATGGATAAGAAACCAGGATCCATCTATTTACTGTCTACAAGACACTCAGTTTAGACCCAAGGATAAAAATAGATTGAATATGAAAGACTGGAAAAAGACATTTCATGCAAACAACAACCAGAAAAGTGCAGGGGTAGCTATATTAATAGAAGACAAATTAGACTTCAAATGTAAAACAATTACAAGAGACAATGAAGGAAAGTATGTATTAATAAAATGTACAATTCCTCCATAACAATCATAAATATTTATGCACTGAGCGAGAATGCCCAAAATACATGTGTCAAACACTGACAACACTGAAGGGAGAACTAGACAACTCTATAAAAATAGTAGGAGACTTCAATATACCTCTTTCATCATTGCATAGAATAGAGGATCCATAAGAAAAGAGAGATCTTGAATAAAATAATAAAAGACCCAGACTTAGACATTTACAGAACATTTTGCCATACAACAGTAAGTTACACCTTTTTCTCAAGTATTCATGGATCATTCCATGAGAGACCACGTGCTGGGTCCCAAAGCAGGTCTCAATAAATATAAAAAGATCAAAATTATACAAAAACACATTGTAAAATCACAATGGAATGAAGTTGGAAATCAGTAACAGGCAGAAAGCTGGAAAATTCAAACTACAAAGAGGCTAAACAACACACACTTAAACAGTCTATGAGCCAAGGAAGAAATTACAAGAGAATCAGCAAATATCTTGAGGCAAATGAATAGGACAACACAACATACCAAAAGTTATAGGATTCAGTATAGGCAGTGCTGAGAGGGAAATTTATTGCCCTAAATATGTACATTAAAAAAGAAGAAAGAGCAAAAATTGAGGCATTAACTGCTCACCTGGAAGAACTAGAAAAAGAACATCAAACTAACCCCAAAGCAAACAGAAGGAAAGAAAACAAAACTTAAAGCAGAAATAAATGAAATTGAGAACATGAAAACAATCGAGATAATCCACAAAACCAGAAGTTGATTCTTCGACACAATCAACAAAATCAAGGGACCCCTAGCTAGGTTGAAAAAAAAAAAAAAGAAAGAAGATGCAAATAAGTAAAATCAGAAATGGAAAGGGGAACATAACTATTGGCACTTAGAAATAGGGGACATAATGAGAGGATACTATGAACAGCTGTGTGGTAACAAACTAGACAAATTAAATGAAATGGACAACTTCCTAGAAAAGCATGAACAGCCAACATTGATTCGAGAAGAAACAGAGGACCACAACAAACCAATCACAAGTAAACATATTGAAACAATCATCAAAAACTTCCAAAAAGAAAAGTCCAGGACCAGATGAGTTCACATGTGAATTGTACCAAACATTCAAGATAGAATAAGTACCAATCTTGCCCTATTTCTTAAAAGAGGATGGAAAACTACCTAAATCATTCTTTGAAGCCAAAGTCATCCAAATACCAAAGACAGTCAAGAATACTACAGGAAAAGAAAATTACAGACCAATCTCTTTAATAAATCTAGATGCAAAACTCCCCAACAAAATACTTGCAAATTTAATCCAGCAGCACATTAAAAGAATTATACCCCATGACCAAGTGGGTTTTATTGCAGGTATGCAAAGGTAGTTCAACACAAGGAAATCAATTAAGGTAATATACAACATTAATAAATCCAAGCAGAAAAAGAGCATGGTCATCTTGATTGATGCAGAAAAAGGTATTTGACAAAATTCAAAATCATTTCTTGATAAAAAAAGACCAAAAACTTTCCCTCTAAGATGCCCACTATCGCCATCGTATTTAACAGTGTGCTGGAAGTTCTAGCTAGAGCAATTTTGCAAGAAAAAGAAATAAAATGCAACCAAATTTGAAAGGAAATTTTCACTGTTTGCAGATGATATGATCTTATATGTAGAAAATCGATTTATAGATTGAATGCAAAACCAATTAAACTTCAACAACTTGTTTTGCAGAAATAGAAAAACTAATAACCAGATTTATTTCAAAGTGCATGGTGCCTCAAATAGCTAAAAATTTCCAGAGAAAGAGGAATGTAGTGGGAGGTCTCACATCTTACACTACCTGACTTTAAAGCATATTATAAAGCTACAGTGGTCAAAACAGCATAGTACTGACATTTATAAAAGTTACACCATATACAAAAGTCAACTCAAAAAGGAATAAAGACTTAAGTGTAAGTACCAGGAGCTAATACTTTAGTAGTGCAGAGTTATTTGGGGTGATTGTAAAGTTTTGCTAATGGATGGTGGTAGTGGTAGCACAACATTGGGTATGTTTTTAACAGCACTGAATTATATATGTGAATATGGTTAAACTGGGAAATTTTAAGTTGTATATATGTTTACTTGAATACAAATTTTTAAAAAGACATACCCTTACAACACACACAAACAGTGGACCCTATTAGTATTAATCATATAATTATAAAAATGTTCTTTCATGAATTTTAATTATATATCACACTAAAGTAAGGTGTTAATAAGAGCTGTATATGGGAAATTTGTTTTTTGTGTATTTCATGCATGTTTTTTTGTAAATATACAATTTCTATAATAAAAAATATTCTTGGTTAGAACAAAAATAAAACTATAGAATATTGCATGTCAAGTTTCTGGCACAGTGGATATGTGTCGAAAGAAAGTTAAATCCTCTTCTACCCTCACTACTTTTACATTTGGTTAATATTACCAACTTATGATAGATAAAGATGTATGACCATTTGCATCAACTTTTTATTCACATCTCCACTGTCTTAAACTTTTTCAACAAGACAATCAGCTTTTGAAGACAGGACAAAGATTTAACTGGAAAGGAACTGTGCTGGTTTGAAAGGATGTATGTACCCTAGAAAAGCCACGTTTTAATCCTAATCCCATTTTGTAAAGGCAGTCATTTCTTCTAATCCCTATTTAGTACTGTATCTTGGAAACTTTAATTAGATTATCTCCAAGGAGAGGGGACGCACTCAAGAGTGGGTATTAAACTGGATTAGGTGGAGACGTGTTTCTACCCATTCTAGGTGGGTCTTGATTACTTTACTATAAAAGAGGAAACATTTTGGAGTAAGGGGATTCTGAAAGAGCAGAGAAACCTGCAGCACCATGAAGCAAAGAGTCCACCAGCCAGCAACTTTTGGAGATGAAGAAGGAAAACGCCTCCGAGCTGGAGAGGAAGCTATGCAGATGACGCCATGTTCACCATGTGCCCTTCCAGCCAAGAGAGAAACCCTGACCCTGTTTGCCATGTGCCTTCTCATTTGAGAGAGAAACCCTGAACTTCATCGGCCTTCTTGAATTAAGGTATCTTTCCCTGGATGCCTTTGATTGGACATTTCTATAGACTTGTTTTAATTGGGACATTTTCTCAGCCTTAAAATGGTAAACTAGCAACTTATTAAATTCCCCTTTATAAAAGCCATTCCGTTTCTGGTATATTGCATTCCAGCAGCCAGCAAACTAGAACAGGAATGAACCCAAAGGGAAAGTTACAAGTTTGAGGTTTAGTTTACAAGGTCATTTCTCTTGGTTTACAATTTCTATAATGCAATATTGATTCCTTGCTCACTCCTAAATACATTTATGGGGTGCATATCCCGAGCTAGGTTCTATGCTAGATGATGCAGATCTAGCATCTCAAAGCACCACAAGAGATAACAGCTACCTACCATGTAAGATCCTGCTAATGTGCCAGGTCCTGTGAGCTAAAAACTTTACATATTATGTCTTTCTATAAACCTTCAGATTAAGTATAATCTTCCTTATTTTACAAATGAGGAAATAGAGTCAAGATTGGAAGCCACATGTGTTTTACCTAACTCCAAGCCAACATTATTTTCACTACATGTGTAAGGTTTCATTTTTATTCTTTTTTTTTTTTTAATGTGGAACGCTTCACAAACCCTTGCACAGGGGCCATGCTAATCTTCCCTGTATCGTTCCAATTTTAGTATATGTGCTGCTGAAGCAAGCACCATTTTTATCCTTTTAATAAAGCTAATCATTCAACAGGATTAAGGAACATCGTAAAGATGTTATAGAATAAGTCAAGTTGTTTTCCCAGAGTCACATGGGTAGTTATCAGAGGAATTAGAAATTGAGCCCAGGTAGCCTGACCCCAAAGTATGCACTCTGGGGTAGCCAGACTATGAAGTTGAGGTCAGGGTTTCAAACCCAGGTCTGTCTGACTCCAAATCCCCTAATATCAACTTTTTCCTTTGTTCTTCTTCCTTACTTGGTGCTCAACAAACAGTAGTACCTTCTACTATGATTTGTTGACATTGTACAATGAAAAGATATTAAGTACCTACTTTGAGCCATTATATGAACACTGGAGTTACAAAAGTCAATCAGGCACATTTCCTGCCCTTAATGATAGAAGAGATAGACCATGTAACCACGGAGTTTCAATACAAAGTAGTAAATATAATGACAGAGGAAGACTTTCTGGAGTAGGTAGTATCTGAGCTGAGTTCTAAAGGAGGAGTCAAAGTTCTTTAGGTGAAGGAGGGAGAGAGAAGGTGGTGATGGTGCAGGCAGAAGGAACTGCATGAGTGTGGTGGGCGGATGTCACGTGAATCAAGAAACTCCAAAACTACATTGACCCTTCTCCACCTCTAACCCTTAGGGAGTCACACAGTACCCATAATCTCACAGGGTATGGAGCTGGGGATGAGCTGAATTAATCCATATAATGCAAGAGCATAGGTATTTGTGGTTCCCAGGTAACCTCTCCACTTGTTTACTGTTTCCCATCTATGTCCTCTCATCAAGGACATTGTTTATCATTTCCCCTCCTTCTCATTGATGTCAATTTGTTTTTCTATCTATACTATGGTACTCTACTGGGGGTTATTTCTCCCCCTAGGGGGCATTTCATGATGTTTGGATATACTTTGGTTTTCATAACTCTGTGTGTGTGTGTAAGGAGTGCTAGTGACATTTAGTGGATAGAGACCAGTGATACTGCTAAGCATACTACAATGCATGGGACAGTCTTTCAAAACATCAATTATCCAGCCAAAAATGTTAATTACTGCTGAGATTGAGAAACTCTGTCCTTTACTGGTCTACTGTAACAAACAGTGGTGACATGGCTTCCATGTTTAAAAATAACAACCACAAAATAACACTGCCCCTCTCTCTACTTACTGCCTCATTTCTTTGTTTCCTTTTAAATAAATACCCTTTAAAGGGCCATCCTTTTAAATAGGAAAGAAAGGGTAGCTCTGGGTGCTAAGATCTTCAAACTGGGTATGTACTCTTTTTGACACAAATAGTATTGCGCCATAATTGTTCTGCACTTTGCCTTTTTCACTTAACATTGTGATTATTATGTCTATAAATATGTAAATATCCGTCAGAAGAAATTGGTTAGCTATATTATGTACAGCCATGCTATGGAATACTTTGCAGAAATTAAAAATGATGATGCTCATGTTTGTACATCACATATTTATGTGAAAACATATCCAACAGCTATTCTTTACTGAAAATGTCATTACAAAATACATATTTTGACTGTATATCTATATCCATGAACATACAGTGAGAAATCTCAAAAGATACACATGGGCGTACTGATAGTGGGTGCTCACGAAGTTTTTTGTTTTATTTTTTTAGCTTTCAAAACATTCTTCAACAAGTAGCTACAGGAAAGATCAGAGTTTGTCACGGGCTATCATATCATCATCTCAGATATCTCCTTCTAGCTGCTCCAGAACATTGGAGGCTAGAAGAACTATGCATATTTTTTATCATCTTTTTTGTGAAAAATAACATATATACAAAAAATAGCAATAAATTTCAACTCAAAGCACAACAATTAATTGTAGAACAGATTTCAGAATTTGGTATGGGTTATAATTCCTCAATTTTAGGTTTTACTTCTAGTTGCTCTAAGATACTGGAGACTGAAAGAATTATAAATATAATGATTCAGCAATCATATTCATTTTTTAAACCCTGCCTTCTCTGTATAACTCCACCATCATCTTTGATCTTTCTCCCACTTTTTAGGGATAACTTTTTCATGCTGGAAGGGCTGTCAATAATAAGGGTAGGGAGATGGAACTATCTGATGTTGTGGAGAGGCTGGCCCCTCTAGGTTTCAGGACTTATCTCATCCAGGGACCCACCTGGAGGTTGTAGGTTTCTGGAAAGTTACCCTAGTGCATGGAACCCTTGTAGAATCTTATATATTCTTTAGGTGTTCTTTAGGATTGGCTGGAATGGTCTTGGTTGGGGTTTGGCAAGTTATGATAGGTAGCAATGTCTAATTGAAGTTTGCATAAGAATGACCTCCAGAGAACCCTCTCAACTCTACTTGAACTCTCTCAGCCACTGATACCTTATTTGTTACACTTCTTTTCCCCTCTTTGGTCAGAATGACATTGTTGATCCCACAGCGCTAGGGCCAGACCCATCCCTGGAAGTTGTCTCCCACACCGCCAGGGAGACTTTCACCCTTGGATGTCATGTCCCATGTAGTGGGGAGGGCAATGTTTTTACTTGCAGAGTTGGATTTAGAGAGATGCTCATGAAGTTTTGGCCACTTGTGACATCTGGGACCTTGGATTAGTTGCTTAATAATAATTGTGAAATTATTTACTCATTAGAAAAATGGAAGAAATGACATTGATATATCAGAAATGGTGTGATGATAAAGAGAGAGCATATACGTGAAATTATTTTTGGAGAAGGTCATAGGGTGTAGAAGTGCTAGATACTGGAGGGTATTCTGATAGAATATACATACATATAATATATACGTTATACACAAAGAAAGCAACTTTTAAAAATCAATACATTTCTGTATCTCAGTACACAGTGAGCAGTAAATAAATATTATTTCATCAGTGTGTTCATGGACATTCGGTCCATTCAGAAGAAATTTATTGAGCATCTACTGATGTCTGACATTGCACTGGATTCTCTAGATTTAAATAAATGAGGTTGGGTCCTTCTCTTCAGGAATTCTAAATCTAGCAGAGGAAAAGCCTTGGAAACAAATATCTACAAAACCTGAATAAGACCATAATAGAATTTTGTACCTAGTAGAACTGTGTACTGGATACAGTCAGTGAAGTACAGGAAAGACTAATTAGTTCTTCCCCCAAGGAGTTGAGGTTGATAATGTGAGTCTTCAAGTTTAGTTACTCAGAACAGGGTTGTGCCATTCACCAAGAGTAGGGATCCAGAAGAAGGGAAAGTATTAAGGAAGGGAGACTTTGGAATGTGGTAGGTTCAGATGTGGATAAATAAATCATCTTAATCTAATGTTTAAGAGTCTGTATTTGGCATGGAGTGTGTCAAGATCAGACTGGCCCATCTGTTAGGTCAACCTCAGTTCAAATTTTGGCTCTGTCACCTGCTACCTTTAGGACCTTGGAAAACTATTTTAGCTTTATGTGTTGAAGTTTCCTCATGTGTAAACATGGTGATAATCTGTTATGGTAGGCAGAATTCTAAAGACAGCCCCCTAGGATTCTCATTTCCTGGTTATTCAAACATGAATCCAGTTATTCCTGTAAATCCATCTTGCAAAGGTAATTAAAGTCCCAAGTCAGTTGACCTTAAGTTATAGAGATTATTTGGGTGTACCTAACCTAGTCAGGTGAGCCATTTTTAAAGCAAGGAATTTTCTCTGGCTGTAGTAGAATAGGAAGTCAGAGAGAACTGAAGCATTGGGGGGCATTTGACAGGAGGGGAATTTGGTGTGAAGAATCCTGTACACAGATGAAATATTGCGAGAGGGTCTGTGAGAGATCCTGTGCAAAGGCTTTGCATCTGTAGGAGATGAGAGTGAGCCATGGTCAACATTCAGAAAATGGGAACCTCAGTTCTACAATTAGATGGAGCAAAGTTCTTTCAACAACTTGAATGTGGATTCTTCCTGAGAATCTCAGATTAGAGAAAAATCAGTCAATACCATGACTTTGAGGTCCTGAGAAAAGAACACGGTTGTGTTATGCCTGTAAGATCTATGGAAACTATGAGCCATTTTTAAGTCACTAACTATGTGTAATCTAGTATGCATAAATAGAAAACTAATACATTCATTCATCTAATGTCACTGATAATATGAATCTCATTCTGGACAAGATGTACTATACTGCAATTGTGGAGAGCTGAGTTCTAGAGGAAGACTTCATAAGTTTGAATCCCCATGCTACACTTTACTAGCTGTGAAATGGTGGGCATTTATTTAACCTCCCTGTGCCTTGCCTTACTGTCATCATCTGTAAATGGCATAATAATAGTACCAACATTACAAAGTTTTTATGAGAATTCAATTAATATGATAAATGATTATAATTGCTCCTGAGATATAGAAAGCACTATATAAATGTTAAACATTTTAAAAATAAAAATTCAAAATTAATGTCAGTACATACCATATGATAAACGAATAATAAATACTAGCTGTTATTGTGATATTTCATAGTCTGTTTCAAAATCTTGATAGAAAGACCGCCATGGTGTGTCTTCATAGCTTATATAATTACTTTTAATTTAAAAATAAAATTCTACTGAGAATCCTACAAGTTCCTTTGTAATTGTGCAAAATAAATTATATTTGGTGTTTCATCCTCTTGCCTGGTCTAGTCATAAATTTCCCTTTTCAGCAACTACCCCAGTTGGCCCTGCCTGGACATAACTGCAACTAACAAGAGCCACCCACTTATCATCCCCAAACACCTCTTGCCACTTCTGCCCTTCATGCCACATAGTTTAAAGCTGCCAATCCCTAGCATCCTGGGAAAACCTCACTCCTCCCTCTGGGTCACAATAAAGGTGAGAGCCCAGAACCCATCTGTTCTTTTTCTTTTCCCCCTCCTCCACTGACCCTGGTGGAAAATTGGTTAAGTAAGCCTTGGTTCCTCTGCCACCCTCATTCTCCCCTTTCCCACTCCAAGCCCTTTGATCTGATAAAGCTGTCCTTTCACAGATTCTTGGCTGTCTAGCTATCTGTTTCCATCTCATAATGTGAAACACTTCCACTTAATATCCAAAATAGTTGGTGCAGTGAGCAGAGTGATTTGCCACTGACCAAAAGGGAATGCCTTTAGACTGCTAGCCCCACCACTTGCTGCATTTGTTGGTGCTGCTTTGTGTAGCTGCCTTTTGTATCTGTTGGGCATTGCCTAAGTTACCCACAGCAAATTGCAGATCCATTAAAGGTCCAGGGACTGCAGAGAGGCATTCTTGACTCTCCGGAGATTGCTTAAATTGGCCAGTTCCCTGCTAAATTGGTAAGAAGAGGGACAAGGACCCCTACCACTCTCCTGAAAAGGAGCACAAGGCTGGGTGATAGTAGTGAAAATTTGGTATGAGTTAATTGGCTATTTTTCTTTGACTACATAAAATACAGGAGGGGCCATGCCCAGGTTTATGTGCCCTAGGCTGTCCAGGGTTAAGGACTCATGGTCCTGCTGTTGGCTCTCTTTGCCAAATCATGCTGAGACTGAAGGATGGCATTATATCGAGACAGGAGCCTCTGTTGCACTTCCTGTCTGAGGTGCATCCACCAGATGTTGTCCAGGATGGTGTACCATCCCTGAGATTAAGGGATATTTCCCCTGTCAGAGCACATAGGGAGGGGGATACTCCTGACCAAGATACCATGGCACCCTGCTGGTCAAAGTGATTAAGGATCTGCCATCTTTATGCTGGTGCTGTCTTTGGTGCTGTCATTCTACAACCCCCCACCCCATGGGTTATGGAGGGTGCAATCCTTGGCCTGTGGTGGCTAATGATCTCATGGACAGATGCAAGGGAACTGAACACCTGATGGTGGCTCTATCTAAGACCCACAGGAGGTTTCCTCTTTACTAAAGAAACCTGACACCCATACAGTGTTCCTGGGCTTTGTTGAGTGGTACATCGTATCAGCATGCTAAACCACTAGTCTTACAAACTCAGAGTCTGGGACCCTTGCCTCTGAAGTTGAAAGGAACACCTTGGAGAAAGAGACGGTAGAATAAGAGACAGGGCGTTGAGACCCCCAACTTTTTCTGGTAATGATCTATAAGGTTAAATGGACCCTTAATGGGGAAGATACAAAACTGAAAACAGAAATTTTACCAGGCTAGAAATTCAAATCATTCTTACAGAATTTTTTCAGCATGAGAGGGAGAGCACGGCTGACTGGCTGCTAAGGATATTCAACATGGGGTCCAAATTATTAGTAGCCCCCCAGGAGATGAGACAATTAACAAGCATCATCAAGGATTCCAAATTACATAATATAATCTGAGACCCTCCCCTATTGAAAATAAAAGAGGTAAATGGTTACTAACACCAAAGACTCTGAGCTCCTCCTTTATTGATTAAAAAAAAAGACACACTTGTCTATGGTGGGTGTTACCATAAAGACAAAGGTCCACTGACAAAAAATGAGATCTCATTTTTACTTAAAAAGATTGAGATGTTGCAATGGGCATAGCATTTCTTTCAGCATGAATGCTTTGTGTGAAGACAAAAGAGATTTTAGAGTTTGTCTCTGTCACTAGGGTGTCCCCCTTTGACATCAAGTGATGGAAACTTTTCTTACAAGGAGACCCCTCTCCCAAACTTACTGGTCAGCTTTGCTCAACCTTAACAAGGCTCAGACTATCCATGAAGCTTTGGATCGATGGAACCCCATTGGCAGGAGATGAGGGTGACACACATCAGAGTCACAGATCTTGGATTATCAGGCCCAGGAGGTCACCTTAGAAGGGGCCACATGGACCCTTCCCTGGAGGCCCCCACCTCCTCTTCCTGCATATCAAAAGCCCAGTCCTTCTACCCTCTGGGAGTTGTGACTATTGGAATAACTTTGATTAAACAGCTATCCTTAATGGTGGTACCTTTTGGCTCTTATTTTCCCCACTATAGGTGTTGATACTTTAATACACTGCCTGGAATAAGATAAAATTTTTGACTTCCTTGGCAAACGATATCCCTATAGAACTGCCCTGCCAATCAAGATGATAAACACTGAAATATCCTCTGAAACAACGTACTGTGGGGCTCTGGCTTATAATCCAATATCTTTTCAGAGGGAATGAATATATAAACCATCTCCCCATACACAGCTTTATTCAGGCAGTTCTTAAACCTTCCACCAATGAAGGTCAATTAACCATCAATTACACCAATCTTAATGCACAAGAGTTCTTCCCATCCTATTCCTCACATTATCTAATTAATAAATATATACAAAGGAGCATGGTCAATTGCTTTGCTGTCACTGACTTGGTCAACATGTTTTATTTATTGCCAATATCTTTAAAAAAATCCTAACTGCTATCACCGAAATGTTAACAAATGGTCTTTAAAAAATCATCCATCTAATACTGACACTATATAGTTGACATCTGATTAAGGGGTGAGTCTAAAAAAGGCCTCCAAGAGGACCTAACCACACTTACATATCATTTACCAAAAATGAGGTTGCATAATATCATCCCATAAAATACAAGGGCCAAAAAAAAAAAAAAAAAAAAATACAAGGGCCATCAAATTCTGACAAATTTCTGAGTATCATCTGATCCTCAAAGGCAGACAGATTTCCACCACCATCAAATATAAGCTCAAATACAACACTAATATGTGCACAACACTTATTAGGATTATTCAAATTTTGTAGGTAGCACATCCCACATCTTTCATTCTCATTACAACCCATACACAAATCTCATGCACATCTACTGCTTTCCACTGGGGAGAGTCCCAACAATGAACATTAGAATGGGCACAACAGGCCATTTCCTATGCCAAGCCCCTTGTCCTATTGGAAACATATTTTAAATTAGAGGCCTTGGTTATCTCTGAATATGTATCTTGGATTTCTTGGACTAGGCATGGCACTGTCCAGCTTGCATATTCAGACTCCTATAATTTGACTGATGAGACATAATTCCACATAGGAGCTTGGAACTGACATTGAAGCCTCATTGGTAAAATGGAAATGGTACTTACAAGAGAAGGTTAAATCTGACAAACAGGGTCCTTCCAAATTGCAAGATGATATATCTTCTTCCATGTTTAGCTCTGTGCCCACAAATCTTGAAATATTGGCAATGATGCCCCTATTGCCCTCTCCTCTAACAGTGGGTGGCCCCTTGGAACCACCTGTCTGCCATAGTAAGGAGTCTGTAGATTTCACCAGTGGCAACTCTATTGTTGTATGCAATGCATCTGGCTGAAGGGTAATACCATACAGCTTACCAAAGATGGCTGTTTGGAGTCTGCTCGGTTGGCAGAGCTGAAGTAGTCCAATTAGTCATCCAGGTTGTTCTCAGCTGCCAGTTGCCTAATCTTAAAATCTTCACTGACTCTTGGGCAGTGGTCAAGAATGGGTAGGGGTTCAGGTCAATGGAAACAGAAGAATTTTCTCATACAAGGAAGACCTTTGTTGGGGAGAGGGGCTTCTCATTTGCAAACAGCTTGCAGCCTCACCTATTTCCATACACTTGACTCACCATACTGCATTGTTCAATGACACTACCAATAAACTACTTAAAATTCATTCCTACTTTGTACAACTGGGGATCCTTTGGAGACTGCCCACTCAGTCCAGGCCCCAACATTCCCCTACTAACTTCCCTATAGCACTTCAGGCTTCAGAGGCTTCTCTCCCTTGATGGAGAGGGCACATAAAAAGGAATTGTCTCTAAGCCCAGCACTAGCCAAAATAGTCATTACAAGCTGTGACTTGTGCTCCTAAACCAAGTATTAGCTCCTCACAAAAGGGAATAAACCCTTTTCCCATTGCCATATTAATTAAATGTGACCACTTCATCACTGCCAGATTCACCAAGAATTAGATATTACAGCTCCCAAACCAAGCAGTGTAACAGTCTGTATCACCTTTAGAGGTTATGAAAAGCTACATCTTATGGATACCAGTCACAAAAAAATACATCAGGCGGGCCATGGCAGCTCAGTGGCAGAGTTCTCACCTGCCATGCCAGAGACACAGGTTCGTTTCCCAGTATCTTCCCATGCAAAAAACAAAAAACAAACAAACAAAAAACCTAAGAAATGACATCATTTTACCCTACCATGAGTGTCTTTTTACCATACAAGGTAAAACACTAGATATAGAGCAAGCCTTGGTGGAAAGCATTATGCAGTCTCTCACAAGGGAGAAAAACACTAAGTCCAGCTGCCACAATTTAAAACAGCAGCCCCAGAAACCAGTCGTTACCAACTGGTGCAATGACAATATTCACCCTGGCTCTGGGTTTTAGTATTTTTATTGGCTGCATGGGTCATGGGCTTATCTACCCACCCACAGTCATACTATTAGTATAGTCAGTTAATACTAAAATTGTACCCGTGGATGAGACAGAAGAAATTGCTGGCTGTTGCTCCTCAACCAGTGGCACAAAACTTGCCACCAAGCATAATACAAAACCACCCAACCTGTATATCACATGGGTCCACTGGCACCAATATATAAATGATTCTCAATTGAGGCCTAATCTAAATAAGATTTGCAAACAGCACCAATGGCCTCATGAGTATAATCAAATAAAACCTGCATGGCTAATTATCTCTACCCTAACATGCCGGGCCAACTATTCTAAGACAAGAGCTTAATTACAAGGAGAGGACCTAAAATG
Source organism: Tamandua tetradactyla (assembly GCF_023851605.1). Classification (NCBI taxonomy): domain Eukaryota; kingdom Metazoa; phylum Chordata; class Mammalia; order Pilosa; family Myrmecophagidae; genus Tamandua; species Tamandua tetradactyla. Next base: position 118,897,114 of record NC_135353.1, read on the forward strand.
TCAACACTGAATTGGCATACATGTGTAGACAAAGCAAATTATACAGGAAGTGCAGGGGACCACACCAGAACATGCAACTACAGCCTTTGCTAGGTGTGTCCTAGAGGTCCCACTAAAAGTTATGGAGTTCTGTGACGATAACTATTTTATAAAACTTAGAAAATATCATGACTAGAGCTGCCCAATGGTATTTAAAAGACGTGGTGGTTTGAAGCTGTATATACCCCAGAAGAGTATTGTTCCGGTTTGAAGTTATTGTGTATGCCAGAAAAGCCGAGTTCTTTAATCTTCATTCAATATTGCTGGGTGGGATCTTTTGATTGTTTCCATGGAGATGTGACCCACCTAATTGTGGGTGGTAACATTTGATTGGATGGTTTCCATGGAGCTATGTCTCCACCCATTCAAGGTGGGGTTGCTTACTGGAGCCCCTTTAGAGGGAACCACTTTGTAAAAGCTCAGAGCCAGCAACGCACACATAGCCAGAGACCTTTGGAGATGGAGAAGGAAGGCACCCCAAGGAAAGCCTTATGAAATGAGTAGAGAAAGCTAGCAGATAGCTGTGTGACTTCCAAGCTGAGAGAGGTGTCCAGAACCTAAAGACCCTAGCAGACAACAACCACATGACTTCCGACTGACAAAGCTGTTCCAGATAGCATCAGCCTTTCTTGAGTGAAAGTAACCTCTTGGTGGTGCTTTAATTTGGACATTTTCATGGCTTGAGAACTGTAAACTTGCAACTTAATAAACTCCCTTTTTAAAAACCATTCCATTTCTGTTATATTGCATTCTGGCAGCTTACAAACTAAAACAAGCATGTTCTTAAATCTAATGCATTCTTGTGGGTGTAAATCCATTTTAAGTAGGATCTTTTGACAAGGTTACTTCTGTTAAGGTGTATCCAACCTCAACCAGAATGGGTCTTAATCCTATTATGGGAGTCCATTATAAACACACTGAAAAAGTAATGGAAGCAAAAAGCTGAAATCAATGAAACCTGAAAGAGAAGGGAGAGGCCAGCAGATGTTATCATGTGCCTTGCCATGTGACAGAGGAGCCAAGGATTGTTGGCAGTCACTCTTTGGGAAAAAATCATCACCATGATGCCTTGATTTGGACATTTTCTCAGCCTTAAAACTGTAAGCTAATAAATTCCCATTGTCCAAGCACCATCATTTAGTGGCATTTGATTTTGGCAGCCCAGGAAACTAAAACAAAAGCCCATTGCAAAATTTCTTTTGTGGGTTACTACTTGGGAGGGATACCAACCCCCAGGTTGGCCCCTGATAATCACTATCTCTTCTCAGATGATATTGCCTTAGCCCATGATCTCATCACTGGAGAGAACTTCCCCTCTTATTGAATACACCACATGTGTTGGAGTACAGGACTTACAGCACTGCCTGTAGCCCTGGGTCTCAGACTTTTAATTATACCCTGCAGAGATTGCCAACAGCCTGCCCAGCAAGTGCATACAGTACCTTAAAGCCTGAAAAACTGTAAGTCACACCCTGCACAATTGTTAACTCACCATGAAATTAACAAATCCCTACTTATTAGTTAAGCAATGTTTGCATAACTATTCAGATGATGGCCATGCCTACCCGGAGAGTTCCTCTCTGACCTCCTCTTCCCGTGTATACTACTGCAGAGAAATTTTTGCCCATAGTTATCAACTGAAGGGTTCCCTGCACAGTTTTACAGGTACCCTCAACCCCAAACAGGCATCTCCACCTTCCCTATCCTTCTCTCGATGACACTTGACTCCACTTGGGCATATTCACCCACTGACAGTTTTTTTGAGCATGTTGCCAACTGCCCACACAACCAAAACTATTTACATATAGTGTTTCAAGAGATCTATACTCTGAGGGATGCACTGATTGGCTTTGACTGTGGTCCCAATCAGTGGTCAACACTTCCTGTTCTTTTCATTGCTTCTCCTGGAAGGAGACTGGACCACTGTTTGTAGACCCAAGTTTCTGGTTCTTCATATTATAATGCAGACAGCACCCTTGCGGGGAACCTCCTGACAATACAGACCATCCTGGCCCCCATATTATTAGGTATTGGAATCTTCCTCAGGCTTGCTGAACCACTCTGAGAGCTACATCCTTACAATAGCAAACAGATATCCTCCAGGCATAGCAACAGTTTTCAGCCACAGTAACCCAGCATATGCAACTGGTACACCAAACCCTAAGCCTCATGTAATAACAGCATAGCTCCCTAGTTCAAATGGTCTTTGACAATAGGCTAACATTGGATTATTTTCCGGCTAAGGAGTGAAGCGGTGTGTGGGGGGTGGGTGTCTGTAGTATGACTGGCATGGCCTGTTTCATGTATATCAACAAGTCAGGGTAAATACAATACAATTTATAAAAGATGCAATAATGGATACACAGTAGTATAATATCCCCAACACCCTTGTTAAACTCCCACACCTTCACTCTCTGTAAGCCTGCCCGGGGCCTTTTTTCATAGATAAACCCCACTACCTGGAGAGCCTGCCTCTGTCAAATCTTCCAATTACTAGTCATAAGACAGGTTTTTTTCTTAAATGAAAGCAACAGTTGTGTTTTGGGGTATGGGAGGGAGGGTGAGTGAAAAAGAAAACAGGGAAGGGAAGCAGGGGCCCTATCAACAGTGTTTTTTTTTTTTAAAGGGACTTATTTATTTATGGTTCAAACAATGGGAATTTATTAGCTTATGATTTTGAGGCTAAAAGAAAGTCCAAACCAAGATATTATCAAGGCAATGCTTTCTCATTGAAGCCTGGCATTCTGGGACTGGCTGTTACATGGCAAGGCATATGGTGGCATCTCCTGGTCTCTCCCATCTTTTCTGGGTTCCATTCATGCAGCTTCTTGCTTCCTGTAGCTCTCTCTCCTTTTGAATTTCATTCTGCCAGTAATAGGATTAAGACCCCTCCTGATTGGACTGAGCCACACCTTCTCTCTTTTTTTTTTTTTTAACATTTTAAATTGTATAACATAACATATATACAAAGCAAAGAAAGAAAAAAGCAATAATTTTCAAAGCACTCTTCAAAAAGTAGTTACAGGATAAATCCCAGAATTTGTCATGGGATACCATACCATCTTCTCAGATTTTTCCTTCTAGCTTCTCCAGAACATTGGAGACTAGAAGGAATAAATATTATTTTAGCATTACAATTGACTTTTTTTCTTTTTTGTGAAAAATAACACATATACAAAAAAGCAATACATTTAAAAGCACAGCACCACAATTAGTTGTAGAGCAGATTTTAGAGTTTGGTATGGATTACACTTCTACAATTTTAGGTTTTTATATCCAGCTGCTTTAAGGTACTGGAGACTAAAAGAAACATCAATATAATGTTTCAGTAATCATACCCACTTGTTAAACCTTACCTTCTCTGTGTAAATTCACCAGCACTTTTGATCTTTCTCCACTCTTTAAGGGTATTTGGGCTATGCCCATTCTAACATTTTCATGTTGGAATGGGGCTGTCTATAATATGGAGTAAGGAGACGGAACTATCTGATGTTCTGGAAAGGCTGAGCCCTCTAGGTTTCAGGACTTATCTGGCCCAGGGACCCATCTGGAGATTGTAGGTTTCTGAAAAGTTACCTTTGTACATGGAAATTTTGTGGAATTTTATATATTACCCTAGGTGTTCTTTAAGATTGGCTGGAATGGTTTTGGTTGGGGTTTGGCAAGTTATGATAGGTAGCAATGTCTAACTGAAGCTTACATAAGAGTGACCTTCATAGTACCCTCTAGACTCTATTTGAACTCTCTCAGCCACTGATACCTTATTTGCTACTCTTCCATTTCCCCTTTTGGTCAGGATGGCATTGTTGATCCCATGGTGCCAGGGCTGGACTCATCCCTGACAGTCATGTCCCACACCACCAGGGAGACTTTCATCCCTGGCTTGCATTTAAAAAAAGCATCAATGGTGCTTTTATAAAAATGCAATTTGATTGAGATATATTCACATACCATATAATCATCCAAAGTATACAATCAGTGGTTTACAGTATCATCATACAGTTGTGCATTCATCACCAGAATCAATTTGAGAACATTTTTCATTACTCCAAAAAAAGAATAAAAATAAAAATAACCCCCAAAACATCTCATACTTCTTATCACTCCTATTATTTATTTATTTTTGTTTTTATTTTCCTACTCATCTGTCTATATATTGGATAAAGGGAGTGTCAGTCACAAGGTTTTCACACCATAAAAGCTATTTATTTATAAATCATCTTCAAAAACCAAGGGTACTGGATTAAAGTTCAACAGTTTCATATATTTCCTTGTAGCTTTTTTAATACATTAAAAAGTATAAATGGAATATGTATATGAAGCATAGGAATAAATTCTAGAATGACCTCTCAACTCTATTTGAAATCTCTCAGCCACCGAAACTTTATGTTGTTTCATTTCTCTTTCCCCTCTTGGTCAAGAAATATTTCTCAACCCCATGATGCCAGGGTCTGGCTCATCCCTGGGAATCATGTGCCACATAGGCTGGAAGGCAGTGAGTTTACCTGCAGGGTTGGCTCAGAGAGAGGGGGGGAACATCTGAGCACCAAAAGAGGTTATCTATGGGTGACTCTTTGGCAGAATTAAAAGGAGGCTTAGCTTCTCCTTTCCACGAGTAAGTTTCATAAAGGCAAGCCCCAAGATCAAGGGCTTGGCCTATTAAATTGGTAGTCCCCAATGCTTGTGAGAACATCAAGAATTCCCCAGATGGGGAAATTTAATGTTTCCAATCTAGGAGACTTACCTAATAACTTTTTAATTTTCTGCCCAGATTATTCTGGAATGTATCAGAGCATCACAATAGCCTGTACAAACCAACAAGATCTCATGCCCTATTCAACCATGTAATTTCTGGTTTTCAAATAAATTGACCATATAGGTTAAAGTAGATAGCATGCTACAGAAAATATAAATGTTTCCAAAAATAAACAACCCTTCCTTTGGTGTTACATGCAAGCTGAAGTTTAAAAACAGAGTCAATATGTGGGACAGGACATCCAGGGGAGAAAGTCTCCCTGGCAGCATGTGAGGGGACCTCCAGGAATGAGTCCAACCCTGGCACCATGGGATCAACAATTCCATCCTGACCAAAAAGAGGGAAAAGAAGTATAATTAATAAAGTGTCAGTGGCTGAGAGAGTTCAAATAGAGTCAAGAGGCTACTCTGGAGGTCACTTTTATGCACGCTTCAGTTAAACATTGCTACCTATCATAATTCACCAAACCTCAACCAAAACCATTCCTGCTAATCCTAAAGAACACCTAAGGTGTTATATAAGATTCTACAAAGGTTCCATGCACTAACTAGGGTAAGTTTCCAGAAACCTACAACCTCCAGATGGGTCCCTGGACCAAATAAGTCCTAAAACGTAGGGGGGCCATCCTCTCCAGGACATTGACTAATTCCATCCCCTTATCCCATATTATTATTATTATTATTATTATTATTATTATTATTATTTTTACATGGGCAGGCACCGGGAACCGAACCCGGGTCCTCGGGCATGGCAAGCAAGCACTCTTACCTGCTGAGCCACCGTGGCCCGCCCATTATCCCATATTATTGATAGCCTCTTCCAACATGAAAAAGTTAGAATGGGCATAACCCAAATACCCCTAATGAATGAGAGACAGATCAAAGGTGATGATGGAGTTATACAGAGAAGTTAGGGTTTGACAGATGAGCATGATTGCTGAATCACGAAATTGATATTTCTTTTAGTCTCAATCTTAGAGCAGCTAGAAGTAAAAACCTAAAATTGTGGAATTGTAACCCATACCAAACTCTGAAATCCGTTCTACAACTAATTGTTGCGCTGTGCTTTGTAATTTATTGCATTTTTATATATGTTATTTTTCACAAAGAAGGAAAAAAAGTCGATTGTGATGATAAAAAATATTTATCCCTACTAGCCTCCTATATTCTGGACTAGCTAGAAGGAAAAATCTGAGAGGATGGTATGGTAGCCCATGACAAACTCTGGGATCTGTCCTGTAATTACTTGTTGAAGAATGCTTTGAAAACTATTGCCTTTTTCTTTCTTTGCTTTCTATATGTGTTATATTATACAATAAAAATTTTTTTAAAGAAAAAACACAGTCAATATCATCCTTTACTCATTAGTATGATTTAACTTAGTTCTAACCAGATCAGCTTCATTCATCTCTCTAATTGAAATCTCATCTCTTATTCAACTTTTTTAACAGCTGCTCCATGTGGTCTGGATGATAAGAGCAACCCTCAGCTTCTCCAAATGGCCCTTCCTGCTTCTGTCCTTTATGCCACATGGTTTAAAGCTGCCAATCCCAACATCCACAGGAAAATTCCACTCTTCTTCTCTGGGTCACGATAAAGGCAAGAGCCAGGGACTGTTGTGTTCTTCTCTCCCTCCCTCCCCAATGACTTTTTGGGAAATGAGTTTAGGGAAACCTTGGGTTCCTCTGCCATCCTTATTCTCCCCTCTCCCCCGCCAGGTCCTTTGATCTAATAAAGTTGTCCTTTCATGCATTATTGGCTGTCTGGCTATCAGTGTTTGCATTTCATTACCTGAAGACACTTCACATACCATCCAAAACATTCTTAATTTCTGTTTTACTCACCTGATTCATTAACTAAACTGTGACTGCTACAGAGATGGTAACATGCTTATTCAAGACTGCTAATCTTGAGGTGTGTGATCTTTCAAGTGTGCTTCTCGACAAAGGTCAGTTTTCTGTGGCCAAGGGAGCCCAGCAGCAGCTTCAGAGCACTGGTACCACATCATGACCTAATGAAGACATGGTCCCCACACTGAGGTTCGTGATAAGACCTGAGGTCACGAAGTTTGTTCTTCACCTTTCCTTCAGCTCTTCCCTCTACACTCCCTCTGACACTTCTCACCATCTCACTGACCATTGGCATAGGCACATAAACACTTCTGATCTACTAGCAAAGCTAGTAGATGAGGCTAGGGCTAGTCATGAGTCAGACTTTGAATATGTGGGTTTTGAGCTTCGTGAAATAGGTAAAGTATAAAAACCAAGTACTGATAAAATACATTTACATTTATGTAATATATTTATACAATATATTTGTTTACATTATATATATTTATAGTAACATGTGAATATACAGTATATTCAAATAGAGGTTTTGATTTGGGGGTGAAAGCAATGGATTTTATTTAGTTCTCTATTTGAGTATAAGAAACAGGGTCATTTTAAGAAGAACTTGTCCAGGTCTACAGCTACATGTCACTGCACAGATGTTTTCCAGCCTCACCCAGCCTCACCTGGGATTTTATGACTGCCTCAAAATCTTGCTCAATTTCGTTAGTCAGCTTTTTCTCCCATTCTCCACAGAGTTATGTCAATATTACTCACCTTTCTGCTAACCATGTCTCAGGCATAGCTGATTATATTGTCCTATACCTCCCAAAGGGAAATGGATTTCTCAGGCGAAAAGTACCCCAATTCCACAACACTAAATCGGTAACCTTTCCTGTACCACAAATTAACATTTCTTCTCCCTCTTGGTAGAGTGAAGGAGATATTCTTTCTTTCTTTCTTTCTCCCCCCCACCCCACTGCTTGCGAGAATATCAGGAATTCTCCAAATGGGGAAGTTGAATTTTCCCCCTTTCTCGCCATTCCCCCAAGGGAATCTTGCAAAAACTTTTTTATTCATTGTTCAAATCACTCTGGGATTTATTGGGGCATCACACTGGACAAACCTATAAAATCTCATGCCCTATTCAAGGTTCCATGTACTTATGGTGTTCAATTAACCTGTCCATATAAGTTATATTAGGAAATGCACTAGCCAAAATATAAATTTTGTATCAAATAAACATTTTTTGCTTTAGTCTCACTCAGAAGTTAGTTTTAAAATAGTCTTTCTAACAATTAAGATAAATCTCTCCAATGTCTTCTAGATCCCACATCTTCCAACTTTTTCAGGCCCTTCCAATTTGCTGAATTTTTCTTCTCTATTCACTCCTTCTCATCAGCATTTTTACTTTCCTAAATATCTTTCTTCTTAAAATTAAAAAAAAAATGATCTGCCAACCACATATCTCTCATCAGCTGTCTTCTCCCATTCACAGACAAATTTCTTTAATAGACTACTAATGGTAACTGAATCTAGCTCCTTCTCTTCTTTCCTCAGTCTGGTTTCTAAACCCACCACTTCATTGAAAATTTTATGACCAAGGTCACACAAGTGATTGCTTTTAAATCAAGATGAATGTCTACTTATTCTTTATCTTGCTGCACTCATTGTCGCTTCCCCTGTTCCTATTCGCTCCATCCTTACTGTAACAGATCTGGCCCTCCACTTGTGTGATCCCATACTCTCTTGATTTTTTTCCTGACTCTGTCTGCTCTTTATCAGTCTCCTTTGCATGCACGTCCCCTCAGCCCATATCTTAATATTAGTTCTCCTCAGGGTTCTAGTCAACTCCTCTCTCTTCTCTCTGCAAAGTCTCCTTGGATGAACTTGCCAGCCTCCCATAAACTGAGCAATCTGGAACTTGTGCATTTACTGGGTGATTTGATATCTCCCAGTGATATTTCATTAAGTGTCTCAAGCGCCACATGTCTTCAACTGATCTCATTTCCCACCAAATCTGCAAACCTGATTCTCTTCTTCTTGTCATTTGGAAGGGAACCACAATCAACTTGTTTGAACCTGACAGGCACCATTAAAGCTCCTTCTCTGTCACCTCACATATCCAATCAGTATTCAACATGCACTTTCTACTCAATAAAAACGAGTCTCACTAGAATATATTAAGCAGATAATCAAAAAGTATTGGCAAATTTCCTTAAGGGATGGGAGAAAAAATATGGAACTATTAAACTTTACCACTGGGGAAACCCCGGATGCTGTGTCAAACATTAGGGATGCCCAAATCAATAAGTCAAACCCTTGATCTTGAGGATTGCTCTTTGCTGATGTATGTAGCGGAGAAGCTCAGCTTACCTATAGCTCTGCCTGGGAGTTACTTCTGGAGGACCTCTTTTGTTGCTCAGATGTGGCCTCACTCTCTCTAAGCTCAAACTCTGCAGGTGAAATCATTGCCTTCCCTGCTACATGGGACATGACATGCGGGGTGAATGTCTCCCTGGCAGCGTGGGAAATGACCTCCAGCCCCAGCGCTGTGGGATCAACAATGCCATTTTGACCAAAAGAGGGGAAAAGAAGTGTAACAGATAAGGTATCAATGGCTGAGAGAGTTCAAATAGAGTCAAGAGGCTACTGTGGGGGTCATTCTTATGCAAAGTTCAGTTAGACATAGCTACCTATCATAACTTGTCAACCCCCAACCAAAACCATTCCAGTCAATACTGAAGAACACCTAGGGTAATTTATAAGATTCTACAAAGGTTTCATGCACTAGGGTAACTTTCCAGAAACCTACAACCTCCAGATGGGTCACTGGACCAGATAAGTCCTGAAACCTAGAAGGGCCAGCCTCTCCAGAACATCAGTTAGATCCATCTCCCTACCCCATGTTATTGATAGCCCCTTCTAAAATGAAAAGGTCATAGTAGGCATAGCCCAAATGCCCTAAGGGAGTGGGAGGAAGATCAGAAGTGATGGTGGAGTTATACAGAGAAGGTAAGGTTTAACAAATGTGTGTGATTCCTGAATCACTATATTGGTATTTCAACTTAAATTCCCCCTTTCAAAAACCATTCTGTTTCTGGCATACTGCATTCCAGTAGCTAGCAAACTAGAACAATAGAGTATTACAACTTCCTACTCTGCCATCTTGTCTGGAAGTCCTTGTAGTATATTTTTAATCTCTATTATTGTACCTTTCATCCCCACAATTTCTGTTATATTTCTTTTTATACTTTAAAATTATTATTTATGTTCTCACATTACTTTCTTAATATTCTGTAGTTCTATATCCATATTTCCATTCATCTCCTTGAATTGACTTAAGAAATTTGTTTGAATTTCTTTGATTTGTTGTTCCAAATTCTGCATTTGTGAAGTTTTAATCTGTTCCCTTGATTGAGTCATATCTTTCTGTTTCTTATGGATTGTAATGCTTTTTCTCACGTCTGGGCCTCTGATTATCTTGATGACTTAAATCCAAACGTCAATTTCTTTCACTTGTCTGGGGTTTTATTGCTTATTGGATTTGTGTTGCAACTCTTCTTTGATGCTTGGTCCAACCTGTTTAGCATCTTTAGAGTAGTTCATGTTTACCTGTTCAGATATTCTGAACTCTTCTTTATCTGACTCTTGCTCTGGATATATGGTATAATTTTTAATATTGCACTTTTTGTGGAATTCTTTCAACTCCAGGAGAAAGTTTCCTTTCCTCTCCAGGAGAAAGTTTCCTTTCCTCTGCTCCTTCTCTGAAATTTTGATCTGTTTGTTCTTGTGGAGAATTTTCTCCCCAGATACTATGACTTGCTCATATTCTCTCCCTCAGTGCCCCCTTTTTCTTACACTTTTTAGTTCTGGGACCCATCCTGTGTTACAAAAGTTCAGTAACCTCCTTTTTTATTGTGAGGCTTTTCTACCTCTGATTTCTTCAATATTAGGCTATCCTACCCCAGGGAGCTAGATGGAGTAAGTCCAGAAAGGTGAGTCACTCTAGAAAAGTCCACTTTGCATTTAGATGGTGCATCCAACATAAACTGTATTGAGTGTATGCACTTCTTAATAATTCTGCTGCATTTTACCCCCTCTCTTGGCAAACCCTTTTGTATACAGCATGACTCCGAAGTTTGTGTTCTATCCTGGGTCCCTGCAGACTTGGATCCTTGAAACCTGGACATGTATGGAATTCTAGCTCACCACTGTGAGTACATGAGTATCTCTATAGACTGCATGCATGGCAGGAGGGACCAAGGCTTTGCTGCCTCTGCACAATTCTCAAGCTGCCTGGGACTGAGTGAGGGGAGAGAGGTCTGGACTGGTGATCTAGGATGGAAATTTCATACTGATCCTGGAGACTGTTTTTCTTTTTCTCTGACTCAGTGTCTGTAGAGTCCTTCACCAGTCTCTATCATCCTCCAAAGTTCCAACAAAGGGGGAGTTGGAGTGTGAGGGTAGACTTTCCAGAGGATGTCTTATGTTGCCATGTTGATGATGTCACTCCAACTACATCTTGAAATAGTTCAAAATTAGAGAAACACAGACTTTCTAAGGTCAGAATCTACAACATTTAGTTGCATTCCCTGGTATAATGAATGGAACCATGGTTCCCCATAAGTATGTCCACCCGGATTTGTGAATATGACTTATTTGGAATAAGTGTCTTTGCAGATATAATTAAATTAAGGATCTTCATATGAGAACATCCTGGTCATAAGCCATAAATCAATGGCAAGTGTGTTTATAAGAGATGAAGGCTGCATAGAAACACTTATAGAAGAGGGCCATGTGAAAATCGAGGCAGAGACTGGAGTTATGTTACAACAAACCAAATGGTTGAAGTCAGTAGGAGCTGGAAGCAACATAAACAAATTATCTGTTAAAGCTTTGGGGGCAGCACTGTTCTCCTGACATACTGATTGCAAACCTCTGTCTTTCAGAAATGAAAGAAAATACGTTTCTGTTGCTTTAAGCCACCAACTCTGTGGCAATTTGTTGTGGGAGCCCTAGCAAACTAATACACCTGGATACCAAGATTTTAATTATTGGAGAAAGCAACATTCAATAAACTTTAGGCAGAGGTGGGACAAGATGGGAGCATAGTGAGATGTGGAATTCAGTTAGTCCCACCATAGTAGTTAGTAAATAGAGAGAAACTGTATGAGACAACTGTTTGGGGAACTTCAGAGACCAGACACACATTGCATACCAGTCTCTAACAGGTAGAATAGTGGAGATCCCACAGAGAACTGTAAGTCTCTGAAGCCGTGGAGGCTGGCATCCTTCCCCCATGGGCACAGCAGGCTGGCATCTGGGGGGAAAAGAAACAGACCATATTAGGGGCAAGGAAGGTAGCTTAAACAAGCTCCAATTTTGGAATTAATTAACAAATTCGGCCTGCTAAAAACAGGACCTGAGCACAGATAAAACTGGAGTAAGCACTAAAGGAATAGGGAGCTTTTGCCCCAACAGAGATGGGGTATGACTGATGCACAACAGCAACAACAGCAAAGGCTTTTTCAGCTGGACAGCACAAAATACTGGAAAAGGACAGGGCCCCAAGAAAAGGGGATAAATAGAGCCTGGGGACACAAAGAGCCAAATACCAACTCCAGCTCTTGATTGGCAAACTGGGGAGCTGAGATCCAATTCTAAAAAGGCTTTTTTCCACTTTAGTTTTTTTTACTTCTTAAAACTTTATTAGATAGAACTGTGAGTACTCTCAGACTTCAGCACTATCTCAGGTAAGGGAAGAATTAAGGTATGCCTGAGAGAAAAAGTAACTACTCAGGTAAACGTGAAGGAAATTCCCTAAAGGGTGTATCTTCCTCAAGAAAAGGGGGGTGGGGCCCATCTCAAGTGGTTTCCCTCTGTGTTAGTTAGATTCAGTTGTCAATTTGGCCAGGTGAGCATACCTAATCTTGTTGCTACAGACATAAGCCAACGGTACGTGAACCTCATCTGTTGCCAATTACATCTGCAGTCAGCTAGGAGGCGTGCCTGCTGCAATGAGTGACGTTTCACTTAATTGGCTGGTGCTTAAATGAGAGAGTGCAATGTAGCACAGCCTAAGCAGCTCGGCATTCCTCATCTCAGCACTGGCAGCTCAGCCCAGGCCTTTGGAGATGCAGAAAGAAGTCACCCCGAGGAAAGTTGTTGGAACCCAGGGGCCTGGAGAGAAGACCAGCAGAGACCATCCTGTGCCTTCCACGTAAGAAAGAACCTCAGTGGAAAGTTAGCTGCCTTTCCTCTGAAGAACCAACAAAATAAATCCCTTTTATTAAAAGCCAATCTGTCTCTGGTGTGTTGCATTCCAGCAGCTAGCAAACTAGAACACCCTCCTTCAGGGAATTCAGGCCCCAGGGGCTGGAAAACAGAAGCAAACTAAGCCCATCTACCACATCAGCCACTGTCTCAACCAAACCACTGAAAGAGAGAAGCTGCTGAAAATTAAAGGTACACATCACATTACACTGGTGGGAAGCTGTAGGCTGATAAATACTGCAGGCTGGGAAGGATAAGAAAAGCAGAGTCTAGAGGCTTAATAGGGAAGTCTGGCAACCTGCTGGATTTCACCCTCAGGGAAACATGATACTGATTACACCCTCCTCCTGCAATGTGGGCCTCTGTAGCCAGGGAAAATCTGACTGGGTTTGGTCATTTCTGAGGAGACCCTCCACATAGGCAGGGTAAGAACAAGAAAAACAAGTGCTGAAAAATTCTGATCAGTTAAACAGAAACTGTACTAGAGGTCTAGAATAAGTTGAACTGATTGCTGAATAACAGAGAACAAAGCCAACCAACAAGAAAGCCTTAGGTAAGAGTAAAAAGTATCTCCAGAATAAAATAATTAAGGAAATCAAATGCCTAGGCATCAGCAAAAAATAGTGAATCATACTAGGAAAATCAAAGACATGGCCCTGTCAAAGGAACAAACCAACATTTCAAAAGTGTTACATGAGTTGAAACAATTAATTATGGATGTTTGAACAGATATGCAAAATCACACCAAAAATCAAATCATCTAGTGGGAGGAAGCTATGGTAAAAGAGTTGAAGGATATAAAGAAGATATTGGGCAACATAAACATAAAGAAGAACTTGAAAATTTGAAAAAACAAATAGCAGAACATATGGGAATAAAGGCATAATAGAAGAGAGGAGAAAAACAATGGAGACATACAACAGCAGATTTGAAGATGCAGAAGAAAGGATTAGAGAACTGCAAGACAGGGCATGTGAAATCTTACACACAAAAGAACAGATAAGGAAACGAATGGAAAAATATAAGAAGGGTCTTAGAGAATTAAATGACATGAAGCACGTGAATATATGTGTTATGGGTGTCCCAGAAGAAGAGAAAAGAACAGGGACAGAAAGACCAAAGGAGGAAATAATCACTGAAAAATTCCCATCTCTTATGAAAGACAAAAAAAAAAAAAAAAATGCAGGTCCAAGAAGCACAGTATACCCCAAATAGAATAGATCCGAAGGGACCTACTCCAAGGCACTTACTAATTACATTGGCAAATGGCAAGAACAAAGGAAGAATATTGAAAGCAGCAAGAGAAAGGCAATCCATCACAAACAAGGAAAATTCAATAAGACTATGTGTGGAATTCTCAGCAGAAACTATGGAGGCAAGAAGGCAGTGGTGTGATATGTTTAAGATTCTGAAAGAGAAAAACTGCCAACCAAGAATTCTATATTCAGCAAAATTTTCCTTAAAAAACAAGGGGGAGTTTAAATATTTTCAGACAAACACCAGGAGAGTTTGTGACTAAGAGACCAGCTCTACAAGAAATACTAAAGGAAGCACTACAGGCTTATAGGAAAAGACAGGCGAGACAGGTCTGGAGGAGTGTAGAAATAAGACTATCAGTAAAGTTAAAAAGAACAGATGACATAAAAATCCAAAAGTCAAAATTGTAGAAGAAAGTACTGCCTTTACAGTAATAACATTAAATGTTAATGAATTAAACTCCCAATCAAAAGACATTGACTGGCAGAATGGATGAGAAAACAGGATCCATCTATATGCTTTCTACAAGAGACTCACTTTAGATGCAAGAACAAAAACAGATTGAAAGTGGAAATTGTTTGTAAAAATATATAGCATGGATACAATAACCAGAAAAGAGTGGGGGTAGCTACACTAACATCCAACAAATTAGACATCAAATGTAAACAATTTTAAAAGACAAAGAAGAACACCTCATATTAATAAAAGGGCTAGAGTGGCCCAAAATACAAGAGGCAAATACTGACAACACTGAAAGGAGAAATGGACACCTCTACAATAATAGCTGGAGACTTCAAAACACCACTCTCATCAATGGACAGAACATATAGACAGAGGATCAATAAAGAAACAGAGATTTTGAATAATACAATAAATGAACTAGACTTGATAGACAATTACAGAACATTACATCCAACAGCAGGTTACACATTTTCACAAGTGCTCATGGATCATTCTCAAGGATAGACCATATGTTGGGTCATAAAGCAAGTCTTGATAAATTTGAAAAGATAGAAATTATACAAAGCAATTTCTCAAGTCATAATAGAATGAAGTTGTAAATTAATACATTGCAGAGGACCATAATATTCACAAATATATGGAGGCTAAACAACACATTCTTAAACAACCAGTGGTTCAAGGAAGAAATTACAGAGAAATCAGTAAATATCTCGAGACAAAGGGAATGAAAACACAACATATCAAAACTTATGGGATGTAGCAAAGGTGGTACTGAGAGGGAAATATATTGCCCTAAATGCCTATATTAAAAAAGAAGAAAGAGCAAAAATCAAGGAATTCACTGTTTGCCTGGAAGAACTATAGAAAGAACAGTAAACTAACCCTAAAGTAAACAGAGGGAAAGAAATAATGAAGATTAGAGCAGAAATAAATGAAATTGAGAATACGAAAACAACAGAGAAAAATCAACAAAACCAGAAGTTGGTTCTTTGAGAAAATCAGTAAAATCCATGGACCCTTACCTAGTCTGATAAAAAAAAAAGGATGCAAATAAATAAAATCTGAAATGGGAGAGGTGACATAACCACCACCCCTACAGAAATAAAGGAGGTAATAAGAAGATACTATGACCAGGTATATGCTAATAAACTAGACAATATAGACGAAGTTGACAACTTCCTAAAAAAAAGCACAAACAATCAACATTGACCTGAGAAGAAATAGGAGACCTCAAAACAAACCAATCGTAAGTAAAGAGATTGAATCAGTCATCAAGAAGCTCCCCTAAAAATAGTCAGGACCTGATGGCTTCACATGTGAACTCTACCAAACATTCAAGAAAGAATTAGCACCAATTCTGCTCCAATTCATAAAAAAAAAAAATTGAAGAAGATACCACAATAAGAGAATATTACAGACCAATCTCTTTAATGAATATAGATGCAAAAGTCTTCAGTGAAATACTTGAAAACTGAATCTAACAGCACATTAAAGGATTTATATACCATGACCAAGTGGGATTTATTCCAGGTATGCAAGGCTGATTCAACGCAAGGAAATCAATTAATGTAACACACCACATCAATAAATCAAAATGGAAAAACAACATGATCATCTCGCTTGATTCAGAAAATGTATTGACAAAATTCAACATCTTTTCTTGATGAAAACACTTCAAAAGATAAGAATAAGATAACTTTCCCAACGTGATAAAAGGAATATGTAAAAAAACCTCACAGCTAACATCATGCAGAATGGGGGAAAACTGAAAGCTTTCCCTCTAAAATCAAGAAGACAAGAATGTGCACTGTCGCCATTGTTATTCAACACTGTGCTTGAAGTTCTAGCCATACCAATTAGACAAGAAAAGGAAATGAAAGGCATCCAAATTGTACAGAACAAGTAAAACCTTCACTGTTTGCAGATGACATGACTAATCATTAAAAATCTTGAAAAATCTACATCAAAGTTACTAAGGATAATAAATGAGTAGGGCAAAGTGGCAAGGTACAAGAGCAAAACTCCAAAACCAGTACTGTTTCTATACACTAGTAATGAGCAATCTGAGTAGGAAATGAAAAATGAAATTCCAATTACAATAGCAACTAAAAGAATCAAATATTTAGAAATAAATTTAACTAAGGACGCAAAAGCCTGATACACAGAAAATGTCAGTAAATGGGAGATATGGGGGAGTGGTATGGAATTCTTTGTAGAAGCAAAGCAAATATCCTCATATAGATGGTTGTGGAAAAGCCATGGCTATGTGATTATACTGGGAACATTGATTGTTTTATGTTGGTTGTATTGTATAACATGTGAATAAAACTGTATTAAAACAGAGAGATACAAGTCCTAGAGAAAAAGATATACCAATTCACTGTTAGTTGGGAAGTCGAGTGCTGCAGCCCCTCCAGAAAGCAGTGTGGTGGTTCCACAGGAGGCTAGAGGTGGGGTTGCTGTGTGATCCTTCAATCCCATTACTTGGTATAGACTTGTAGGGACTGAAAGTGGGAACACTAATAAACATTTGCACGCTGGTGTTTATGGTGGCAGTGTTTGTGATTTGCAACCCATGGAGGTGGCCTAAGGGTGCATTGACTGAGTAATGGAATTGGGAACTGTGATATATACATAAAATGGACTATTGAGCAGTTGCAAGAGGAATGAATTTTTGAGGAATGCAACCAAGTGAATGAACTGTGAGGACAGTATGCTGAATGAAATGTCAGAAACGAAAATACAAATATTATCATGCCTTACTCATATGAACTGACTGTAATATACAAACTTGGAAAATTGAAGTTGAGAGCACGAGTTATCAGATTGGAGCCTATTTCAAAGTTTCCTAGATTGTAAGCTCTTGTAGCAGTCATATCTATTTTGGACTTCTGTGTTTTTTCTAAATTCTGAAATGCTGAGCTATTTGTGTATAACCTGGTCATTCCCTGTAATTTCAGGTATTTGTGTGACACCTGAGTCTCAGAGTTAGATCTCTGAAACTTTGAAAGTCAGCATTAACCCACACAGCAACTGTTTAAAAAGTTGAAAAAGTGATCAGACTTCAAAAAGAAATATGAATGAAGTTGATTTGGATAGAACTGAGATAAATCAAAATACAGGGTAAAGGGTGATATGGTTCATATTTTAAAACTTCAACTTCTGTGTGAGACCAAAGGAAAACATATTTATTTTGTGCAACAGTCATATTTTTGGTAGTGCATTATCTAATTTAACTTGTGTGGTCACTTTGTTCAAACAGCATAATTATATGAAATCTTGAATGGGGAGTGAGATCTTGTTGATTTGTACAGGTTAGTGTGATGCTCCAATACATCTCAGAGTAATCTGGGCAGAGAATAAGAAAATATTTGCAAAGTCCCCTTTGGAGACTTGGGAGGAAGGAGGAAATATTAAACTTCCCCATCTGGGGAATTCCTAATATTCTTGTAAGCAGTGGCAATAGGATGAGCCCTTGATCTTGGGTCTCACTCCTATGAAACTTGTTCCTTCAAAGGAGAAGCCAAGCCTACTTATAATTATGCCTAAGAGTCACCCCCATAAAACCACTTTTGTTGCTCAGATGTGGCCTCTGTTTGTAAGCCAACTCAGCAGGTGAACTCACTGCCCTCCTCTTTTCCTGGGACATGACTCTCAGTGCAGGAAATCTCCCTGACAATGTGGGACATGACTGCTGGGGGGATGAGCCAGGACCCAGCATCAAGAGATTAAGAAAACCTTCTTGACCAAAGGGGGAAGAGATAAATGAGACAAAATAAATTATAGTGGCTGGGAGATTTCAAGCAGAATTGAGAGTTTGTTCTGGGTTATTCTTATGCATTATTTAGCTATTTCTTTCTAGCTTTTGGGTATCGGAGTGGTTAGAAGGAAGTACGTGGAACTCTTGTACTGTATGCCAGTAGACTTGATTCTTAAAGAAGACTGTATAACTATGTGGCTTTCACAGTGTAGCTGCGTGATTGTAAAAACTGTGTGACTGTGTCTGATGCTCCCTTTATCCAGAGAATGGACATATGAGAGAGAAAAAAAAAGAAAACAAACAAATAAATAAATAAATAATGTGGGGGGATAAGGGGCTAACAAAATTGGATAGATTACAATACTAGTGGTCAATGAGAGGGAGGGGTAAGGGTTAAGGTATATACGTGTTTTTCTTTTTTTCTTTTAATTTCTTTTTCTGTAGTGATGCAAATGTTCTAAAAATTATCATGGTGATGACTACACAACTACATGATGACAATGTGAGCCATTGATTGTATACTTTGGAAGAAGAGTTTGGTGTGTGAAGATATCTCAAAAATATTTTAAAACATTAAATAAATAAAGTTAGGTATCATTATTATTATCTTATAGCTATTCTTGCACAAGGAAAAGGACTCCACTTTATTTTTAGATATTTTTAGATTTAGTAATCAAAACAATGTAGGATGATGTCATCCACAGGACAACATAAACAGTGACAGAAAATCTTCCTTTGAGATTCAGTGGAAGCAATGCACAATTCTGAACTGTTCAGAACTCTGGAAGAAGATATAGACTGGAGAAAGCCCCTACAAATGCCAATTTAAAGAAAGAGAAAAATGGCATGTAGGAAAATTTCATCACAGAATGGCCATTCCCCTTCTATCACCCTCATTCAATCTCACACACAGCGCAAGGTGGGCACAGAAACAGCAGCAGGGATCCCTCCCACAAGGGACACAGAATATAAATTCCCTCAGAGCAGTGAGACAGACCACCAATTGTTTGGAAACCCTGGGAACGGTGGAGGAAATTTCAAGGCTCATATCAGTGAGGGCGAGGAATCTGAGAAAAAGGGAAAGTGACTAGGTTTCCAGCCCTGTGTCTGAAAGCTCTTCTGCCATCCCTCAAGGAAACAGCAGCAGGCAACCTGATCAGTGCTGGGGGAAGGCTGAAGACGGATAGCTAGTGGGAGTTCTCTGCCACATTAAGTGGGGAACACAGATAAACTTGAGTCAGATTTGGCCCGTAAAATGTGGGCAGAGGAACCCTGCAGTTTCAGCACCATCCAGTGAGATGCATCCTGGGCTATGAGGAAAACATCTTGAGGACAATTACGTTACCAAAGAGTGCCATCTGCTGGGCAAATCAGAAAATGCAAGGGAATTGATTGGCTTTTTCAGAGACTCTCTAGAAAATACCTCAGGCACACTGGAATTGGTCAAGTCCCCATGCATGGGAAACCACCCCTGCTTTGGCTGAGAAATACAGGTGACAGAACTATTAAAACAGTGCCCCCAAAATACCCAGGTTTTGTGGGCTGGCATAAATGAGAGCACCACTGCAACCAAGCAGATTTGTTTGGCCCACAAACAGAGACTTTGCTATGGTACCCAGTACCTACACTCCATCCCCAAGGCAGGTTGCTGTGGGCACCTGGATTTGGAGGAGACTGGGGGCAGAGCCAACCTAAAAATGACCAGCAAGAGAAATGAACCTGTTGAAAGCAAAACTAACCAATAAGTAAAACTAAGAAATAAATGACCACCAGGATAAGCTAAGCAAGAAATTCAGACACCTACACACCAGCAAATAATCCCAACTCATATCAGGAAGCAAAATGATATGGATATGGCGCAACCAAGGAACAAACTAAAACCTCAACTGAGATAGCAGAGATGAAACCACCAATTAAAGATGTTCAAACAAATTTTCTAATCAAATCAATGAGGTGAAGGAAAGTTTTGCAAAAAAAAAAAAAGATGGAGGATATAAAGAAGACACAGGGTATCGATGCAGATGAACTCAAAAACTTGAAAAAAACAAATGGCAGACCTTGTTGGAGTGAAAGACACAATAGAAGATTTGAAGAAAAAAAAACACAATGGAGACAGAGCAGCAGATTTGAAGAGGGAGAAGAAAAGGTTAGTGAACTAGAAGATAGGAGATTTGACATTCTACCCACAATAGAACAGACAGAAAAGAATAGAAAAATGTGATCAGAGACTCAGGGAACTGAATGACAGGATGAAGATTAGGTACAAGACAAAGATGCCCATTGTCACCAATCTGATTCAACACTGTACCAGAAGTTCTAGCTAGAGCAATTAGGCAAGAAAAATAAATAAAAGGCATCCAAATTGTAAAGGAATAAGTAAAGCTTTCACTGTTTGCAGTTGATATAAGACTATATATACAAACTCCTGAAAAATTACAGTAAAGGCACTAGAGCTAATAGACAAGTTCAGCAAAGTGGCAGGATACAAGCTCAACATGCAAAAATAAGTTGTGTTTCTATACACCAACAATGAGCAATCTGAGGAGAAATTAAAGAAAAAAGTTCCATTTACAATAGCAACCAAAAGATAAAGTATCCAGGAATAAATTTAACCAGGGACATAAAAAATCTATACGTAGAAAACTACAAAACACTGTTAAAAGAACTCAAGGAAGAAAGACCTAAATAAATGGAAGGGCACAGTGTGTTCATGGACTGGAAGACTAGATATAGTTAAGATATCAATTCTATCCAAATTGATTTACAGATTCAACACAATACTAATTCAAATCCCAACAACTTTCATTAAAGAAATAGAAAAACTTATAATCAATTTTATTTGGAAGGACAGTGTGTCCCAAATAGCTAAAAAATATATTGAAAAACAAAAATGAAGTGGGAGGTCTCACACTATCTGTCTTTAAATCACATCACAAAGCTACATTGGTCAAAAGCACGTGGTACTGGCATAAAAATGGATGTACTGAAATAAGTTAGAAACAAAAGGACAAATACTGTGTGGTTTCACTAAAATGAACTAACTATAATGAGCAAACTGTAAGAATTAAATTGAGTGCATTCATTATCAGAGGATAGAAAGTGGGCACAGATTGGGCCATCAATGGTTAAGAATTGCAGAATGTTCAAATAAGACTCAGTATAATGGTTCCTAATTTGTAAGTTCTTACAGCAGTCACATATATTCCTGAATTGTAATTGTTATTTCTAAATTTAGAGACGCTATGCTCCTTGTATATAACCTGGTAGCTCCCTGGAACATTGGAATGGTATCTGTGGACACCTAAGACTCAGATTTAGAGTTTTACAGCTCTGAAAGTCACCAATATACCACACAACAACTGTTCAAGATCTTGAAAAAAGGATCAGATTCCAATTAGAGATATGAATGAAATAAACCTGGTTAGGACTAAGGTAAATCAGAATACAGAGTAAAGGAGGATATTGTCTGTAGTTTAAAACTTTAACTTCTGTGTAAAACCAAAGAATGTGATGTTCATTTTGTCAAAATTTAAATTTTCTGGCAAACTAGCTAATTTAACCTGTCTGGTCAGTTTATCTAAACAACCTAATTACATGGAATCTAAAATAAAGGATGTGATCTTATTATTGTGTGCAAGTTAATAAATTACCCAAATTCATTCTGGAATATTGTTGGTAGAAAATAAAAAAGTGTTTGCAAAATCCCCTTGAGTGATTGGGGAAAAATTTGGAACTATGAAACTTCCCCATCTGGAGAATTCCTGATATTCTCTCAAGAATTATGGGACTCCCAATTTAATAAGCCCAGCCTTTGATCTTGAGGCTTGCCCTTATGGAACTTATTTCTGTACTAGTAAAACTAAGCTTGCTTATAATTATGCCTAAGAGTCATCCCCAGAGAGCCTCTTTTGTTTCTCAGATATGGACTCTCTAAGCCAGCTCTGCAAATAAGCTCAGAACTCAGCCCCCTACATGGGACACGACTCCCAGGGGTATTTGTCTCCCTGGCAATGTGGAACATGACTTTCAGGCATGAGCCTGACCTAGGCATCTTGGGATTGAGAATGCCTTCTTGACAATAAAGGGAAAAGAAATGGAACAAAATGAAGTTTTAGACACTAAGATATTTCAAATTTTTTCAAGAGGTCATTCTGGAGGTTGCCCTTTTGCAGGCTTTAGCCAGATATTGCCAACTACCACAGTATGCCAAACCCCAACCAACAGTATTCCCAAAAGCCCTAGGGATTGCCCTAGACTCTATCTATGTCTCTATAAATGCTTTTGTTAATAAGTTTATTTTTTCAGAAACCTAAAGCCTCCAGATATACAGAGGTACTGGGCTCTCCGAGAATATTAACCACTTTCATTCCTCTAACCCATGAAGTGAACAGCCCTTTCCAGCATGAGAATGTTAAAATGGTCATTGCCCAGATAGCCTTGAAGATCAAGAGAAAGATCAAATGAGAGGGAGGAGGTATAATAGAGAAATTTGGATTTAACAAATGACTGTGACTACTGACTCATTATATAGATATTTCTTTTTAGTATCTAGTGTTTTTGAATAGCCAGAAGGACATGCCTGAAGTTGATGAACTGTAATCTAGTAGCCCTGGATTATCTTTGATAATGCTTACATAACTATATCACAAAAAAAAGGTTAGTTGCCTGTGTTTTTGGGGATCCACTTCTGGATGTTTTGTTCTGTTCTATATGTATCTGCCGATATTACACTGTATTAGTCAACCTACCTCTATTGTAAGTCTTAAAACTGTACAGAGTCCAGGGTGCGTGGGTAGTTCAGTGGTTAGAATGCCTGCCTTCCATGCTGGAGACACGGGTTCGACCATGAACCCCCCCAAAAAAACACAAAACTGTATAGATTCCAATACTATTCGTTAATAAAAGAATGGGGGGGTATGGGATGTTTGGGGTTTTCGTTTCATTTCTTTTTCTGGAGTAATGTAAATGTTCTATAAATAATTATGATGATGAATGCACAATTATGTGATAATATTGTGAACCATTTGATTATATTTACAATTTGACAATACTGTGAACCATGCACGAATTGTATGGTGTATGAATATATCTCAATAAAATTACATTAAAAGATAAGATAGGTAAATGTCCATGTTCTTATCAACTTTTTAATTATATAGAAAAAGTCTGGGAATAAATAGGTCAAACTGCTAACAGTGCTTATCTCTGCATCATAAAATTATTGAGCATTATTGTCCCTTTAGTTACTAGAAATAGTAAAGTAAATATAAATTTTGTGGTGGTTAACCTCAAATGTGACCGAGTAAATTAAAATAAAGTTAAAATATTTAAGGAAACTTTAACTCACTGTGATGGTTTGAAGCTTTATGTACAACCCCCCAAAAATCATGCTTTTTAAATCCATTCCTTATAGGTGTAGACCTGTTATTGATGGGACCTTTTGATGAAGTTATTTCAGTGATCCATGCCCCATGTGGGTCTTAATTCTCTTACTGGAGTCCTTTATAAGTGGATAAATGACAGAGAGGAGATGCATAAAAAAGCCCAGAAAAGCTGAGAAAGGACACACAAAAGCTTAGAAAGAAAGTCCCAGAAACAAAGAGGAAGCCACTGAAGCCAGAACCTGGAAACGATGAAACCTGGGAGAGAAGCAGAGACCAGCAAACACTGCCATGTGCCTCACCATGTGACAGAGGATCTGAGGATCACTGGCAACCGGTCTTTGGAGAGAGAGTATCATCCTGTTTATGCCTTAATTTGGATGTTTCCATGGCCCAAGAACTGTAAGCTTGTAAATTAATAAATCCCCATTGTAAAATCCAAAACAGATCATTAAAAAGTGTTGGAGATGATTAAAAAGTATTGGCAAAGTTCTACTGAGGGACTGGAGAAAAAATACGGAACTATTCAACTTTACCAGCAGGGAAATCCCAGATACTGTCTCAAACATTAGGGACTGCCAAATCAATAGGCCAAGCCCTTGATCTTGAGGCTTGCTCTTATGAAGCTTATTTCTGCAGTGGAGAAGCCAAGTTTACCTACAGTGATGCTTAAGGGTTACCTCCAGGAAACCTCTTTTTGTTGCTCAGATGTGGCCTCTCTGTATGTCCAGCTCTGCAAGGAAAATAATTACTCTCCTCACTATGTGGGACATGACATTCAGAGGTGAAAGTCTCCCTGGCAGCATGGATCATGATTCCCAGGGATGAGCCTGGCCCTGGCACCATGAGATAGACAATATGCCTTCCTGACCAAAAGGGGGAAAAGAAATGCAGTACAATAGGTATCAGTGGCTAACAGAGTTCAAATAGTGTTGAGGGGCTATTCTGGAGAATACTGTTATGTGGGCTTTAACTAGTTATTTCTAATTACCATGGTTTGCCAAACCCCAAGCCAAACCATTCCTGTTTACCCTAAAGAACACTAGGGCTCTATTTTGAGATTCTACAAATTTTCACACACTAAGACTACTTTCTAGAAACCTACAACCTCTGGATAGTTCCTAACCCAGATAAGTCCGGAAACCCAGAGGGGCAAGCCTCTCCAAGAAGATCAACTAGTCCCATCCCCCTATCCCATATAATTGACACCCCTTTCCAACATGAAAAAGTTAGACTGGGCATAGTCCAAACACCCATAAACATTGGGAGGAAGATCAGAGGAGAAGGAGGAGTTATAACAGAGAACACAGGATTTAACAAATGAGTATGACTGCTGAGTTATGGTATTGATACTTCTTTTAGTCTCCAGTGACTTGGAGCAGCTAGAAGAAAAACCTGAAATTGTGGAACTGTAACCAATACCAAACTCTGAAATCTGTTCTATAACTACTTGTTATAATCTACTTCTAAATTTATTGCTTTTTTGAATATATGTTATATTAAAGAAGCCAACCCATTTCTGGTATACTGCATTTTGGCAGTTTTAGCAAACTAAAACATTCACTGTTCATGGGAACAGCTAGGGAATAATGGATACTTTGCATGCTTCTCACTTCTGAAATGGCAGGTTGAGCACCATGTGACCTCGCCATTGACAACATTTTTTACCACTCTCCCCTCCCTCACCAGTCTCCAGCTACAGCGGCTTCCTTGCTCTTCCTGGGACATCCCACAAAGCCTTTCATCTAGTAGTTCCCTCTGACTAGAATGTACCACCAGTTCTGATGAGTGAACCCCCCCTGCCCTTCATGTTTGGGATCAAACAGCATCTCCTTACAGAGGTCTACCCTAAACACCATATCTTACATTAGCTACTTCAATCCTTACATGTGATACCTTTTATCCTACTCTATTTCTCCTTTTCCCATAGCAGTGATCATTTTCTAACATACCACACAATTTAATTATTTGTTATGTTTATTGTTTATGGTTGGCCTCTCCACTGCCATCACAGTGTTAGAATATAAACTCCCTGAAGGCTGAAAATTTTTGCCTAGTTTACATGTCAACATATCCCCAAATACCTACCGAAGTGTCTGGTATATAGTAAGTGCTCATAAATATTTGTTGCATTAATAAAGGTATCTGCCACCTCCCTTAGGTTGTCAGGTCTCTTATAATAAGGACCGTTTATCCCTGGGATTTGTAAATCCAGCATCTTGGCTATTCCTGAAAAGCAAGCAGACATGACTTAATGTTTGTGGAATTATTTACTCTTTGGGGAGTGACACTGATAGGAAAGATTTCTTTCCAAGGTGGAATTAGTCCATTTGATACTATTAATATAGATTCAAGATGTGTAGGATTTGTGTATCAGGGGTTGTGCAAATTATTCTGGTCAGCTGTGAGCTGTTCGAGGGTAAGAAGACTGACATTTTCTGTGGCATCCAACACAGGGGCCAGAACAGTTGTGAGTCGACACTGTGATTTACTGCAGCACTTCTCAGACCTTGGTCATCCAAGTGCAGGTTTTTGCTTTATAAGTGTTCTATCTATGCTTCTTTACTTAATATGTTTTTTAATCTAAATTCTCACTTGACATTTTAAAAACATAACTGTATAATTAAACACAGTGATATGATACATTTAAAAATAAAATTAGGAGTGCAAAGGTAGTTCAGTGGAAGAGTTCTCTCCTGCCAGGCAGGGTTCGATTCCAGGCCCATGCACTTCCCAAAACAAACAAAAATAACAGGATTCTCACATGGAAAAATAGTGAAATGTGACCCTTACCATACAGCATATAAAAAATAAAACCAGAAATAAAGTTAGATTCAGGAAAAGAACAGAAAGCTAAGTATTTGTGTTCTTCGAGGCCCTTAATTAATTTTCTTGCATTTAATTATTATAAAAACCTTTCAAAGAAATACCATTACTTCCATGGTCATAGACTAAAAAATTGAGACTGACAGAACTTAGGTAACTTCCTCTGAGGCACAGAGCTAATATAAGACAGGTCCTGATTTCAGTGGCTATTCATTGCTGTAGCTCAAAACAGAGTGCAGTACTGACAGCCAGTCCTGAACTTTATTAATCTCCAGAAGTTCTCCTTTGTCTTTTCTCTTTTTCTCATTGATCCAGCTCTCCTCAGTTTTCACTGAACTTCCTCTTCACAATTTCAGCAGTTTCTAAACTCAGAGAACTATCATTTATCTTGTGGCCAATTGCTGACGACGTTCAACAAAGAAGCCTGTTGTAACAGAGTATAAAGTGGATTTTTCAAAAATATTTGTGTGGGTATAAATTAATTACTATTTATATTTCCTTTGAATATCTACACAGCATGGGTCCTGAGGAGGGTCTTTTGTTGCGAGCTGGTTTCTACAAGTGTGAATTCAAATTCAAATTCAAATTTAATTTGAATGATGAGAATTCAAATTAAAATAGAGAGAGCTTTAGAAACTGGAGTAAGGAAGATGGAGAATCCGCTGTGTGTGTCTGTGTGGGTTATACACATGTGGTTGGTAAGGGATATAGTAATTAGAGAGAAAAATACCATATAGAGCCTGAAATATATTAGGCACTCAGTAAATGTGCTTAGTTTTGATAGAAAAGGAAATATAAATTGTGGGAAATTATAAACTGAGGAGCAGCATCTACAAAACTGAAGGTGCAACTTTTCCTTTAAGTTCAATCTTTCCATTAAAGTCTTTTCATAAAAGTGACAAAGCTAAGGAACAATGAAGGAATAATGGGATGTAGGAAGTATCAGTTGTTGACACAGAACACTTACATGCATTATTCCATTTAACAATAACATAACTTTACTTATGGGGGAGCAAGTTTAGGAAGATTGAATATTTTACTCCAGGTAACACAAATAGCAAATGGCAGAGCCAATGATCTGAATCCAAGACAATTAGGCTCAAAATTCAAAGGTTATGGAATTCACGCAATTCCAGAGTTGAAATGTATGTTCAGTGAAGGGCTTCTATCCACATCTCAGAGAGTGGTGTCATACTTTCCCTGTAAGTGCAAATACAGAATTGACCCAGTACATATCCAGGGTCATTTAGAACACATAAAACATAAAAAGAAAGGCAGTTCTTGCTTGTATATAGACCCATAATTTTAAAGTAAATTCTTTAGGTGTCAGATTACCTCATATTTTCTTGTTTTGTATACGTCTAAGCTCTCTGAGTTTTTAACACACCTAGGATGGAATACATCTCTAACTTCTGTGCCCTTGACTGTTCTGTTCAGTCTGTCTGAAACATCTCTACTAACATCCCCTTATCTTTCAACACTTGAAGAGACATCACATAATCTTAGAAGCCTTCCATTAACTTCCCCTCTCTGCTATATGGGATTATGGCCCATCCACTATACAGTATCACCAAACAATGCTGTTCTTATTTATTCATATAATTCTCACAATATTCTTGTGTGAGAAGTAATGGCAGAGACCTTGTCTGTTTCATCCTGATTATCTCTAACAGCTGGCTTACAAAAGGTGCTCAATAAACGTTTGTTGAATAAATGAATTAGGAAGGGAATAAATACGTAACTTTTCCCTTGTCTTCCTTTGCAGACATCATTTCAAACAACAATTGGAAAAATTAATGAATTTTCAACATTTTGGATGATGGAGGACATAGTAGAGTTTATAGATGACCCACAACCTTAGAAAAAGAAATACTAAAAGAAAATCAGATTTTCAGGGAAAATGACATCAGTGAAAATGGAGATATAGGGAACTCCAAAGGACCACCTTAGCATTGAAATACTAAGAAAAGTGGCAAAAATAGGATCAATTTTGTCATAACTGTGGCAAACAGTTTTACTTGTTTAAAACAACCAAGTAAATACTTAATCAAGAAAGAGGTGACTAGAACCTGGTAGGAGAGATTCATGACTTTTTAACTTATCCTACCACACTGTGCTGGTTTAAAAACATTATGTACCCCAGAAAAGCCGTATTCTTTTCATTCAAATCCAATCTTGTGGAAAGCAGACCCATTGTAGGGCAGGATATTTTGATTAGGTTGTTTCCTTGGAGATGTAACCCACCCAAATGGGGGCGTGGCCTCTTGATTAGATTATTTCCATGGAGTTGGGATCCTAGCCATTCAAGGTGGGTCTTAATTATTTTACCAGAGTCTTTAAAGGTGCTCACAGAGAGAGAAAGAGTCTCAGAGCTGATACAGAGAGCAGATGCCTAGACACAGATGTTTGGAGATGCAGAAGGAAAGTCCCGCAGCAGAAGCCAGAAGGACCCACAGGAGCTGAGGGAGCCATTTTGAAACCAACTCAGGAGTGCCAGCAGACATCACCATGTGATAGAGGAACCCAGATGCTGCCTTTCTTCCAAGAAGTATCCTTGTTGCTGCCTTAATTTGGACATATTCGTGGCCTTAGAACTGTAAATGTGCAAATTAATAAATCCCCTTTGTAAAAGCCAACCCATTTCCGGTATATTGCCTTCTGGCAGCACTAGCAAACCAAAACACTCATCAACTTAGCTGAATGGCATTCTTGAAGATGTCAAACTGCATTCCTAGTGAAGGTACCTAGTGCTGGAGGAAACAAAACAGACCTTGTTTGCAAAGAATTGTGGCTGTTTTGAGATTTCAGTGACTTCTAGAAGGACTAACTCAAATGATTTGTCTTTATTTAGTCTAACTTAGAACACTTTAGGTCAGAGATGCAGAGAAAATGATGGTGTTTGTAGAAAACACTTAAAACAAATAAAACAGCTGCTGTAGGCTGGGAGAAAGAATATAAATTGGGGAAAATAATGGACACTGTGAAAAGCCTGGGAGGAAAACCTAGGGAATGAGAGGCTTTGGGGAATGAAAGCTTTGAAAAACGAACATATTAATAGGCACCTGGAAGGCTACATGCACTCCCAGGGTGAGGTGTATGTTCAGAAAAGACCTACGAAGGCCCTAATCTGGCTACCCTTCAAATTCTGTGAAAGCAGAAGTGAAGTGAAGGTACACTTGAAAACTACACAGTTGAATATTGAAAACACGCACCAATGCACACAAAGCCTAGCTACAAACTGGGAGATTTTTTTTTAGTGTGTGCTGGGGGCCCATGAGCCTAAGAAAATCTCTGTTAAATGAGTAGCTGACTGTTAAGCTAATGGAACAGAAATCTCAGTTAGCACACATGAGAAAGAATAGAGTTTACAAAGTAGTTTAGAAAATCATTAAACAAAAACAATTATAACCCTCTACAAAAAGGAACAATCTATCAGGAGGGGGTAGAATCTTATTTCCAAGTTTATCACTTACTAAAATTCAAAATGTCCAGTTCTCAACAAAATATGAGGCATGCAAAGAAACAAGAAAGTACAACCCATTCACAGGGGGTAATAAAAGAAATGAATAGACACTGTTCAAGCCCAGGCATTGGACTTACTGGACAAAAGCTTTAAATCAACTATCTAATATATGTTCAAAAATCCAAAGGAAAGCATGGAGTAAAAATTAAATGAACCCAAGAAAATTATGTCTGAACAAATAGAAAATATCAACAAAGAGATGAAATTATTAAAAGGAAACAAATAGACATTCTGGAGCTGAAAATATGATAACTGAAGTGAAGACTTTATTAGAAAGTTTCAACAGTAATTTTAGTAGGAAGAAGTAAGAATCAGCAAAGTTTAAGTAAAACAGGACCATTGAAATTATCCAACCTGAAGAGAAGAAAGAAAAAAGAATGAATAAAAATGCCCAGACTCCAAGAGACTTGTGGGACACTATCAACCAAACCAACATAGGTATAATAATAGCCTCAGAAGGAAAGGAAGAAAAGAAACAGAAGGAATATTTGAAGAAATAATGGCGTAAAACTTCCCAAATTTGATGAAAGACGTGACTCTACAAATACGAGTTCAATGAACTCTGAGTTGGTTAAACTCAGAGATGCACACTGAGAAACATTATAATAAAGCTGTCAAAAGACTAAGACCACCCCGCGTAAACCCGGGGGCCCTCGGACACAGGGTACGATGGCCGCCCCAGCCCGCGTCACACAGCAGGTCAGCGGCGACGCAGCCCCGGGCGCCGAGCGGTCTCGAGCGCGGGCAGCCCCTGGCTGCGGCAGTGGCGGAGCTGTCCTTGCTGGACGCTTCCGGGAAGCGGGTGCCATTTGGCGAGCTGTTCTGCTAGCGCCGGCCCGCGGGGTCTTCCTGCGGCATTTTCTGTGTTAAATCTGCAAGGAATACGTAGAACATCTGGCCAAAATCCCCAGAGTTTTTTTACAAGAAGCAAACGTCACCCTTACAGTGATTGGACAGTCCTACCATCGTATTGAGCCTTTGTGCAAATTGACTGGATATTCTCATGAAATCTATGTTGATCCTGAGAGAGAAATTTATAAAAGATTGGGAATGAAAAGAGGTGAAGAAATTGCCTCCTCAGGACAGAGCCCCCAGGTGAAGTCAAACGTGCTCTCAGGAAGCATTCAGAGCCTGTGGCGGGCAGTGACTGGCCCTCTTTTTGATTTTCAAGGAGACCTGGCTCAGCAAGGTGGAACCCTCATCTTAGGTCCAGGCAATAACATTCATTTCATACACTGTGATAGGAATAGATTGGATCACAAAATCATGAATTCTGTTCTACAGCTTGTTGGAGTTGAGCCTGTGAACTTTACAAGCAGACCTTCAGTTATCCATGCCTGACTCAGTACGGAAGCTCTCGCTTTCAGTTGGATCCTGGGGGAATAATAGGACCTTAAGTATTTGGGATGTGGTAGCCTTATATCACTTGCTGACCTTTCCAGTCTTCCAGGAGTTAGAAAAACATACAGAGAGAATGTGATGATTGAATTGCACGTTGCAAGGTTGTAAAGCTATATAAAGCTATAAAATTTAAAATACCATTCTGAACATTTGTTTACATTATGGTATAACCATTTGATGAGAAATGTTTCTTTTGCTATTAAAATTATAAATTTTTACTTGCTGAATCAAATAATCATTTTTAACTGAGTTCAAAATAAATAACTCACAGCTCCCCCTTTGCTTTATCTTGTATCCAAAAGACTGAGCGACAAGGCCACATTAGCATTAATTAGACACTAGTGATAATTTAGGTTGTATTAAACAGGATTACTCCTAGAATGAAAAAGGATACTGTAGTTTGGGTTCTTTAGAGACCTTTGAGTTTATGTTTTAGTAGCAATTATTTTCACTCATTATTCCTGGTTACTTGCCATTAAAAAGCTAAACTGTGATCCTCAGATTTCATTTTCAGTTTTTGATTATAATCTTTTAAGATACCGTTCTGCTTTTGAAATGTAATTATGTACCTTAAAAGTGATTCATCTGAATGCTGTGTTCAATAATTACCACAAATGCTGTAGCTAAATGAATTATTCTACAATAGTGGTTATTAATTTCAATAAGCAAAATAATTATTCTTTACTGTGTAATGTATTTAGTACAAAAAAATGAAAAAAAATTATAAATCTTTATGAAGACTTAGAGTTAGGCAAAGCAACTCAAGACCATTTCATTCAGTGAAAAAGTAGGATATTAAATTGTATAAGCAATATAATCCTATTTTACATGTATGTTTTTATTTTTGTATGCTTGGGGGGGGAACAGGAAATAAACACACCAGAATATTGCCAGTGAGGTGTCCCTATATGGAAGGATTACAGGTTTTTATTTTCTTCTCCATACGTGTCTGTGTTTTCCAACTGCTTTATTATGAGCATAATTAACTCTTTAGGCCAGGAAAAGATCATTAAAATAATATGAGGAACATATTCCTATATAACAAGCTCCACAATGTTGTGAATTAAATAGGCTGCAGTTCACATGTTTTCATCCTGATTCCTTTACTAGGAAAAAATGTGGCAAATGGAATACCTTTCAAATAGCCATGCTCAAAACACACCCACTATCACATTCACTAGAACTTCATTTTTTTGTAAAAGTGAAAAAATATTTCCTTTACGTATTTAAGATATATGTTGAAATATGATCAGTATGATTTTTTAAAGGAAATTTTAAAAATTTGTTTAAAAAACCTTTTTAACTTGAATGTACATTGTTAGCTGCAGGTTATCTCCAAATTGCTTTTATTTAGAGGATTATTGTAATCATTTATTTTTCTTAATATGTTTTAACATTGGGTGTATCCCAGAAATTCTGATGAAAAGTATAGCAAAATGAATATATTGGTAATTATTAACAAGTGTAATACTGCTTTGAACTTAACAATAGTTTCATATATAGCCTATGAAGTCACACAGTATATATATATATATAATATAATAATATAATATATATATACATATATATATACACATATATATATTACATATATATGTAATGTCTCTGAGTGTTTTCACGTAACATGGACAATTATGCTTTTAATCAATAAAAAAGCATATTTTAATCAATATTTCTCATAAATGTGGAAAAAAAAGACTAAGATAATGATAGAATCTTGAAAACAACGAGTATAAAGTGGCTCATCATGTGAAAGAGATCCTCAGTAAGATTAACACCAAATTTCTTATTTGAAACTATGAAGGCCAGAAATCCATGAGATGGCATTTAATGTGCTGAAAGAAAAAAAAAATCTATCAACCAAGAATTCTATATCTGGTAACACCATACTTCATAATGAAAGAGACATCAAGCCATTCCCAGTACAAAAAAAGCTGAAGGAATTTGTCAATAGTAGGTAGTCCTATAAGGAATGCTATAGAGAGTCAGTCAGCCTAAAATAAAAGGATAATAAACAGAATGTTCAGCCATATGAAAAAATGAAGAGCATGGTATATATGGCTACCAAGGTAAATATAAAAGTCAGCATTATGGCTTGTTTTAGTTTGAAACTACATTTTTTCCTATATGGTTGAAAAGAAAATTCATAAAACAATCATTTGTATGTCTATGTTCAAAGGAAAACAATGTATAAATACAAGGGGAGAGGGCGGACCATAGTGGTTCACCAGGCAGCGTTCTCACCTGTCATGCCAAAGACCTGGGTTTGATTCCCAGTGCCTGCCCATGCAAGAAAAAAAAAAAAAGAAAAAAAGAAAAGCTGAGGGGAGAGCAGTAAAGGAAAAGAGTTTGTATATTATTGAAACTAGGTTGGTATTAAATCAAACAAGGTTACTATAAAATTAACATGTTCATTGTAATCCCCAGGCAATTGCGAATTTAAAATGTTAAAAATACAAAAAAAAGAAAAAAGAAAAGAAATGCAGAGGGAGTTAAAACAACGCACTAGAAAAAATCAAATAATCACAAAAGAAGGTAGTAGGGGAGAAATTGAGGAACAAAATTATAACAAGCAGCAAAATTATTGATAAGGCAGAAGTCCTTCCTAATCAATGATTAATATAAATGTAAATGGATTAAACCCTTCATTTAAAAGGCAGAGATTAGAAGAATGGATTTTAAAAACAATCTGTCTGCTGTCTACAGAGATTCACTTCAGATCCAAAGACACAAATAGGCTGAAAGTGAAAGGATGGGAAAATATATTCTATGAAAATAGTAACCAAAGAGAGATGATGTGGTTATACTAATATCAGAAATGGGAAAGCTGATCTTAAAATTCACGAAATTACAAAGGACCAGGAATAGCTGCTGAAACAATCTTGGAAAAGAGGAACAAAGTTAGAGGACTAGGCGGGCCGCGGTGGCTCAGCGGGCAAAGTGCTTGCCTGCTATGCCGGAGGACCTCGGTTCGATTCCCGGCCCCAGCCCATGTAACAAAAACGGAGAAACAGAATACAATAAAACAAGAAAATGTTTAAAGATGTTTCCCTTTCTTCCTTCCTTCCTTCCTTCTATCCTTCCTTCCTTCTCTCTGTCTTTCCTTTAAAAAAAAAAAAAAAAAAAAAAAAGTTAGAGGACTAACACTTTCCTATTACAAAATTTACTACAAAGCTACAGTAATTAAAAGAGTGTGGTACTTGCCTAAGTAGAGATATATGTCAATCAAAAAGAATTGAGAATCCAGAAATAAACCCATATATTGAGGGACAATTTTTTTTTAGCTTTCCATTTTGAAATAATTTGGGATGTACAGAAGAGTTCCAAATATAGAACAGAGTTCCCAAACAATCCCTTCTTCCCTTAATGATTCCATCTTATATAATCATGACATTTCTTATCAAAATGAAGAAATTAATAAGGATCAGTATATTAATATTAATAAAATTAAAATAAACTAATTATTACTAAATTAACATGAATAATAGTACATTAATATTAACTCAATTACTGTCTTTATTCAAATACCACCAGTGTTTTATAAACTTCTAATTAAGAAAAGTTTTAAGTTTACAAAAAAATCATATAAAAAATACAACATTAACATATACCTCCCTATTGTTTACACTTTGCATTAGTGTGGTACTTTTTTTCAGTTGATGAAATAATATTAAAATTTTACTATTAACTATAGTCCACAGATTACACTAAGTGTATTTCCTCCATATACCACGCTATTTTATGCATCCATTATATTCAGGAAAGAACATTGTTATACTTGTACTATTAACTACAGTCCATCATCTACAATAAGGGAGATTGTGTTTAACAGTCCTATGTTTTATATTTTGATTTTTATTCTAGTAGCATATATATGACCCTAAATGTCTCATTTTAACCACATTGACATACAGAATACAGTGCTTTTAATTATACTTGCAATAATGTGCTACCATCTCTCCCATCCATTTTCAAGATTTCACAATGAACCTAAATAGAAAATCTGTACAAATTAAGTATTAAGTTCCCATTCTCTACCATCAAACCATCCCCTGATAACCTATGTTCTAGATTCCAACTGTATGAGCTTCCTTATAATTACTTCAATCAGTGACAGCATACAATATTTGTCCTTTTGTGTCTGGCTTATTTCACTCAGATTAATGTCCTCAAGGTTCATTATCTATGTTGCTGCACGTAGCAGGACTTCATTACTTTTTCTGGCTTAATAATATTCCATTGTACATATATACCATATTTGTTTACTCATTCATTGGTTGATGGACACTTGGGTTGCTTACATCTTTTGTCAGTTGTGAATAATGCTGCAATGAACATCGGTGTGCAGATGTCTGTTTGGGTCCTTGCTTTCAGTTCTTCTGGGTATATACTTAGCATTGATATTGCCAGATCATATTACAGTTCTATATTTAGCTTCCTGAGTAACTGCCAAACTGTCTTCCACAGTGGCTGCACAATTTTACATTCCCACCAGCAGGGAATGAGTGTCCCTATTTCTCCACATCCTCTCCAATATTTGTAGATTTCTGTTTTTAAAGTAGTGCTCAATTGAGTAGGTGAGAAAAAATATCTCATTACAGTTGGATTTGTACTTCCCTAGTAGATAGTGATGTTGATCATCTTTTCATGTGTTTATTAGCCATTTTCATTTTCTCTTTGGAAAAATGTCTATTCTATCTTTTACCTATATTTAATTAGTTGTTTGTCTTTTTATTGTTGAATAGTAGGATTTCTTTATATATTATGTATACTAAACCCTTTTCAGATATGTGGTTCCCAAATATTTTTTCCATTGAGTAGGCTGTCTTTTCATTTTCATAACACAAAGTCCTTTGATGTACAGAAATCTTTAATTTTGATGAGGCCCCATTTATCCATATTTTTCTTTGTGGTTTATGCTGTGGGTGTAAATTCTAAGAAATCATTGCCTAAAAAGATTCTGAAGATGCTGCTCTACATTTTCTTCTATGAGTTTTATATTCCTTGTTCTTATATTTAGGTCTTTGATCTACTTTGTGTTAATTTTTGCATAGTGTGAGATAAGTGTCCTCTTTCATTCTTTTGCATATGGACATCCAGATTTCCCAGCACCATTTGTTGGAAGACTATTATTTCCCAATTGAGTAGACTTGGAAGCCTTGCCAAATTCAATTGGTCATAGATGTGAGGGTGTAGTTCTGAACACTCAATTCTATTCTGTTTGTTAATATGTATATCTTTGTGCTAGAACCATGCTGTTTTGACAAATGTACTTTGATAATACGCTTTAAAGTCAGGAAGTCTGAGTCCTACAAATTCATTCTTCTTTTTCAAGATGTTTTGGGCAATTTAGAGCCTTACCCTTCCAAATAAATCTGAAATTGGTTTTTCGATTTCTGCAAAGAAGGCTGTGTTGGATTTTTGACAGGGATTACATTGAATCTCTAAATCATTTTAGGTAGAATTGACATCTTGCTGGTATTTAGTCTTCCAATTCATGAACATAGAATTTCCTCCCATTTATTTAGGTTTTCTTTGACTTCTTTTAGCAATGTTTTGTAGTTTAATGTGTACAATTCCCTTGCATCATTGGTTAAATTTATTCCTAGATATTTGATTATTTTAGTTGCTATTGAAAAAGGATATTTTTCTTGATTTTATGCTCAGGTTGCTCATTACTAGCTCGTAGAAGCACTACTGGTTTTTTTCGTGTTAATCTTGCACCCCGCCACTTTGCTGAATTTGTCTACTGGATCTAGTAGCATTGTTGTAGATTTCTTGGGACTTGCTATATATATGCTCATGTAATCTGCAAATAGTGAACATTTTACTTCTTCCTTTCCAGTTTGGAAGACTTTTTGTTCTATTTCTTGCCTAACTGCTCTGGCTAGAACTGCCAATACAATATTGAAAAACAGCGATGATGGTGGGTTTCCTTGTCTTGTACCTGATCTTAGAGGGGAAAGCTTTCAGTCTTGCCATTGAATATGATGTTAGCTGTGGGTTTTCATATATGCCCTTCATCATGTTGAGGAGTTTCCTCCTATTTCTATTTTTCTAAGTGTTTTTTTTAAGACATGATAGTGAATTTTGTCAAATGTCTTCTCTGTGTCAATCAAGATGAGCATGCAGATTTGTTCCCTTCCTTTTGTTAATGTGGTGTATTATGTTAATTGACTCTGTTGTGTTGAACCATTCTTGTGTATCTGGAAAGAAACTCACTTGATCATGTTGTATAATTCTTTTAATGTGCTGTTCGGTTCAATATGGAAGTATTTTGTTGAGGATTTTTGTATCTATATTCATTAGAGAAGCTGGTCTGCAGTTTTCTTTTTTTGTAATATCTTTATCTGGCTTTCTTACTTGGCTGATATTGGCTTCACAAAATGAGTTGGGTAATGTTCCCTTCTTATTCTAGTTTGCAAGCTGCCAAAATGCAATATACAAGAAACAGAGTGGCTTTTAAAAGGGGGGAATTTATTAAGTTGCTAGTTTACACTTCTAAGACTATGAAAATGTTCAAATCAAAGCAAGGCTATAAAAATGTCCAATCTAGGACTTCTGGGAAGATGGCCAACTAGAGTAGATTGAGATTAGCCCTGTTCCACAGAAAAGTTAGAGAAGGGACAGGAGGGCGACTGAGGCAGTGATTTGGGAGTGCTGCTGACTTGGGAGAGCCTTCTCACAAGCATTAGCATAACATCTCCAACCTGTGCGCATACCTGCCCTGAAACAAATCACCGTACTGAGTGCTCCACCCTGTGCCCTGCTTCCTGCTGTACAACCATCCCACAAACACAAGGTCGTAGACTACTGAAAGAAATCAACTCCCAAACTAAATCAATCAAGATATTTACATGCCACAAAGACAGCAGAAGATCAATAAGCATATCGCAATGAAGACAGATATAGCTCTGCCTAATGAACAAATTAAAACACCAGATGAGACACAGATGCTGAAACAACTAATCAAAGATGTTCATACAACTCTACTTAACAAAATAAGTGGGATAGCAAATGATATAAAGAAGATCAAAAGACAGTAGAAGAGCATAAAGAGGAATTTGAAAGAATAAATAGAAAAATAGCAGATATCACAGAGATTAAAGATTCTGTTGACCAGATGAAAAACATACTAAAGGCACACGACACCAGATTTGAAGAGACAGAAGAAAGAATAAGCAAAATAGAGGACAGGATGATTGACTTCAAAGACTCCAAACAGCAAATGGCAAAAAAAGATGGAAAAAATTTCATTGGAACTCAAGGAAATGATAGAGAAAACAAAG
Source organism: Tamandua tetradactyla (assembly GCF_023851605.1). Taxonomy (NCBI): domain Eukaryota; kingdom Metazoa; phylum Chordata; class Mammalia; order Pilosa; family Myrmecophagidae; genus Tamandua; species Tamandua tetradactyla. The sequence continues at coordinate 118,935,912 of NC_135353.1, forward strand.
TGCACAAATATAAGAATCATTGGTGTTCCAGAATAAGAAGAAAGGAGTAAAGAGCTAGGAAGAGTAGTTGAGGATATAATAGGGGAAAACTTCTCAACCCTCATAAAGGACATAAATATACAAGTCAAAGAAGCCCTACGAACTCCAAACAGAATAGATCCAAATAGGCCTTCCCCAAGGCACGTACTAATCAGTCTGTCAAATGTTGAAGAGAAGAAGAAAATTATGAAAACAGCTAGAGAAAAACAATCTACTACATACAAAGGAAACCAAATAGGACTGAGTTCAGACTACTCAACTAGCACCCTGGAGGGGAGAAGGCAGTGTATGATATATTCAAGATCCTGAAGGAGAAAAACTTCCAGCCAAAAATTCTGTACCCAGCCAAATTGTCCTTCAAAACTGAGGGCGAGATTAAAGTTTTCACAGAGAAAGAAGTCCTCAAAGAACCTGTCAACAAGAGACCAGCCCTACAAGAAATACTAAAAGGAGTCTGCCAGCTAAAAAAAAAGACAGGAGAGGGAGGTCTGGAGGAGGGCACAGAATTGAAGAGTACCACTAAGGGCAATTTAAAGACTACAAAGAGAAAGAGGGAAAAGAATATAAAGATCTGACAAATAAAATTAAAAAGATAAGATGATGGAATCAGGAAATGCCTTTTCAGTAATAACTTTGAATGTTAATGGACTAAATTTACCAATTAAAAGATATGGCTTGCAGAATGAATTAAGAAACATAATCCAGCTATATGCTACTTACAAGATACTCATCTTAGACACAAAGATAGAAATAGATTGAAAGTGAAAGGATGGAAAAAGAGTTTCCATACAAGTTGTAACCAAAAGAAAGCAGGAGTAGCTATACTAATATTGGACAAAATAGACTATAAATGTAAAGACATCATAAGAGACAAAGAAGGACACTACATACTAATTAAAGGGTCAATTCACCAAGAAGATATAACAACCAAGAATTAATTCAAAGATATGATTCTTGTATAAACAGTGTTTTATTCCAGGATACTGGGGGAAAACTGCTATCACATGCTATGAGCTATGTTCAAAAGGAAACCATCAGCACTACCACAGCAACAGCAGAGACAAATAATGATGGATGGGACAAGAGTTAAGAGGAGGTTTAAATTTTCTATTTGGCGAGGGTGTGTTTATTGGTTTTCTTTCTCTTGGGAACAATGAAATCATCTAAAATTGAGAGGGTTGATGGACTGCGGACTTTGGGCCCTCTACGTGATGCCTGATGAATGCAGGTGCCTGAAGAATGCACTGACAGAGAAGCAGATTGGCAAATGATGGTGAATATTTATGAAGGTTGTGCTGCTACAAAAGGAAACAAAGTCATGAGGCATGCAATGATATGAATGCATATGTGGGACATTTGGTGAGACAAAATAAGTCAGAAACAAAAGAACAAGAATGTTATGGTCACCTTTAGAGAGTGCTTATAAGAAAATAGGGGCCTAGATTGTAAGCTCTTAGAGTAGACACAATAAGTCCGCAGTGGTGATTATTATTTCTGGATTTTGAGAGACTGTTTTATATATATATATAACCTGATATTTAGAGATAAGAACGAAGCCGAACAGGTTGGGGTTAAAGTAATTCAGAGCACAGGGGTAAGGAAGACAGTGTCTATATTTTAGAACCACACACGCTCTTTGAGACCAATGGAAGAAAGCTTTATTTGGTCTAGAAATGAAATTTTCTGCAGTGCATAATCTAATTCAACTGATCTGTATAGCTCATTTGAACAACTGAAACACAGGGAGCACAGAATAAGAAAGAGGTCCTTTAATCCTGTATAGATTATTGTAAATGCCTGGATACATCCTAGAGAGTATTAAGCAGATAACAAAAAAGAATTGGCAAAGTCCCCTGAGGGAGGGGAGAAAGCATATGGAACTATTAAACCTTACTATCAAGGAATCCCCTGATACTGTGTCAAACTTTAGGGACACCCAAATCGATAGGCCATCAATTGATCAGGAGGTTGACTCTCGTGAAGCTTATGTAGGTAGCAGAGAAGCTTAGACTACCTATAGGCATGCCTAAGAGTTACTTCTGGAGGACCTCTGTTGTTGCTCAGATGTGGCCTCACTCTCTATAAGCCCAACTTTGCAAGTGAGATCATTGCTCTCCCCCCTACATGGGACATGACATCCAGGGGTGAAAGTCGCCCTGGAGACGTGGGAGATCATTCCCAGGGATGAATCCAAACCTGGCACCGTGGGATCAGCAATTCCATCCTGACAAAAAAGGGGAAAAGAACTAATAAAATATCATTGGCAGAGAGAGTTCAAATAGAGTCGAGAGGCTACTCTGGAGGTTGCTTTTATGTAAGCTTCAGTTAGAAATTTCTACCTATGATAACCTGCCAACCCCCAACCAGGACCATTCCAGCCAATCCTAAAGATCACCTAGGGCAATATATAAGATTCCACGAGGATTCCAAGCACTAGAGTAACTTTCCAGAAACCTACAACCTCCAGATGGGTCCGTGGTCCAGATAAGTCCTGAAACCTAGCCTAGCCTCTTCAGAACATCAGATAGTTCCATCTCCCTACCCCATATTAGTGACAAACTCTTTCAATATGAAGAATTTAGAATTATCATAGCCCAAACACCCCTAAAGAGAGGGATGAAAAGATCAAAAGTGATGGTGGAGTTCTACAGAGAAGATAGGATTTAATAAATGAATATGAATGCTGAATCATTAAATGGATATCTCTTTCAGTCTCCAGTATTTTAGATCAGCTAGAAGTAACCTAAAATCATGGAATTGTAACCCATGTCAAATTCTGAAACATGTTCTACAACTAATTGTGGTGCTGTGCTTGGAAATTTATAGCCTTTTTTGAATATGTTATTTTTCACAAAAAAAAGAAGGGGAAAATGTCCAATCTAAGGCATCAGGGAAAATTACCTTGGTTCAAGAAGGCCGATGACATTCAGAGTTTCTCTCAACTGGAAAGGCACATGACAAACTTGGTGATGTCTGCTAACTTTCTCTCCAAGTTTCTTGTTTCATGCAGCTCCCCCAAGGGTGTTTTCCTTCTTCATTTCCAAAGGTCTCTGGGTACATTGGCTCTTGTGGTTCTCATGGCTCTCTTGCTTTTTCCAAAATGTTTCCTCTTTTAAATGATTCCAGTAAACTAATAAAATCCCACCTGGAGTGGGTGGAGTCGCATCTCCTTCTAATCAAAGGTTGATAGCCACAATTGGGTGTGTCACATCTCTGTGGAGAGACTCTAATCAAGATTCCAACCTACAGTACTGAATAGGGATTAAAAGAAAGACTGCACCCACAAGATGGATCAGGATTAAAACATGGCTTTTCTAGGGTACATAATCCTTGCAAAATGTCGCACTCCTCTTCCATTTTTTGGAAGAATTTGAACATGATTGGTATTAATCCCTCTTGGAATGACTGGTAGAATTCACCCATGAAGCCGTGTGGTCCTGGGTTTTTTTTTTGTTGTTGAGAGGTTGCTGATGATTGATTCAATCTCTTTACATGTAATTGATCTGTTGCTGTCTTTGATGTCTTCTAGAGTCAGTGTAAGTTGTGTATTTATAGACATTGCCTGTTTCATCTATGTTGTCCAATTTTTTGGCACGCAAATGTTCATGGTATTCTCTTATGGTGTTTTTACTTCTGCGGGCTCAGTATAATGCCTCTCTTATCCTTTCTAATTTTAATTATTTCTGCCTTCTATTTTTTTTTTGTCAGTTTAGCTAAGGGTATGCCCATTTTATTGATCTTTTCAAAGAGCCAACATTTGTTTTTGTAATTCTCTCTATTTTTTATTCTAAATTTTATTTGTTTCTACTCTGATGTTTGTTATTTCTTTCCTTTTGCTTGCTTTGTGACTATTTTACTGTTCTTTTCATAATTCCTCCAGATGCTTAGTTAGGACTTTGATTTTAGCTCTATCTTCTTGTTTAATATAGGTATTTAGGACTATAAATTTCCCTCTCAGCACTGTCTTCATTGCATCCCATATATTTGGCATGTTATTCTCTTGTTTTCATTTGATTTGAGATATTTACTGGTTTTTCTGGCAGTTTCGCCTATGACCCACTGATCGTTTAGCAGTGTGTTATTTAATAGCCGTATATTTGTGAATTTTTCAGTCCTCTGCCTGTTATTGATTTTCAGCTTCATCACATTTGGTCAGAGAAAGTGTTTGGTATAATTTCAATCTTTTTAAATTTATTGGGACTTCCTTTGTGATCCAGAAAGTGTGATCTATCCTGGGTAATGATCTATGGGCACTTGAGAATAATGTATATCCTGCTGTTTTGTGGTGCAATGATGTATATGCCTGTTAGGTCTACTTCATTTGTCATTTTATTCAAGTTCTATGTTTCCTTATTGTCTAGATGTCCTATCAACTGATGAGAGTAGTGTATTTAACTCCCCAACTATTATTGTAGAGATGTCTATTTTCCCCTTTAATTTTGCTAGTATTTATCTCATTTCTTTTGAGGAACCCTGTTTAGGTGCATATTTATTACTGCTTTTTTTTCTTGGTAGTTTGCCCCTTTTATTAATACGTAGTATACTTCCTTGTCTCTTATAACAGTGTGGCATTTAAAGTACATTTTGTCTGATGTTAGTATAGCTATGAAGCTTTATTTTGGTTAATGTTTGCATGGAATATCCTTTTTCCAGCCTTTCGCCTTCACCCTGATTGTTGCTTTGGGTCTGTTTTAGTTTGTAAGCTGCTGGAACACAACATACCAGAATTGGAATGGCTTTCATAAAGGGAATTTAATAAGTTACCAGTTTACACTTCTAAGTCTATAAAAATTCCAAACGATGCCATCCAAGGAAAGATACCGATGAGTCAGAAATACTTGTTAGCTGGGTAGTTACGTGGCTGGCATCTGCTGGTCCTTTGTTCCTGGGCTCTGTTGCTTTCAGCTTCTGTTCCTGTGGGGGTTCCTCACTTTGCTTCCTCACTTTGCTGGCTTTCATCTCTTCGTCTCCCTTAGCTCTCTGCAGGTTTTGGCTTGCTTAACATCTCATGGCAACATCTGCTGGGGTCCAAACATCTCCAAACATCTGCGTCTCTGGTCTCCAAGTGTTGGCATCTGTGTGAGCTCTGGGCTCTGAAGTTTCTGTCAGCTCTGCTGTTTCTGAGATCTCTCCAAAATATTTCCCTTTTTAAAGACTCTAGCAAACTAATCAAGACCCACCTGGAATGGGTGGAGTCACATCTCCATCTAATCAAGTGATCACACCCACAATTGGGCGTGCCACATCTCTGTGAAGGTAATTTCATCAGAAGAGTCCAACTTACAGTATTGAGTCAGAATTAATGGAAATGGCTGCCCCCCCACAAGGTTGAATCAGGATTAAAACATGGCTCTTCTGGGATATGTACATTTTTCAAACCAGCACAGGGTCTAAGGTGACAGCATATTCACTGATCATAGTTTTTTATCTATTCTTCCAGTCTGTTTCCTATTATTGAGGAGTTTAATCCATTAGTGTTCAATGTTATTTCTGCAAAAGCAGTATTTATTTCAACCATTTTATCATTTGGTTTTTATACATCATATCTTATTTTTGTATCCCATTTTACCCTTTAATGACCCTTACTGATAATCTTCATTTCTACAGTCTAGACCAAGCCTCTCCCTCCTGTCTTTTCCTTTTGGCCTACAGAACTGCTGCTTTTTTCCTGGAAGGCAAATTCTGGGAGGAGGATGATCCCAGAAAGGATTTTCCCTAGTCAGTATTTCCCAGGCAAAATAAGGCCAGGGATCCACTAAATGGGTGGAGACTATCTCCAAAGTGCCACAGGGAGAGGGGTCAGGATAGACACAAAAAACTTTTTGATGGCTCCTAAGTAATTGCACTGTTCTGGCTGCCCAGCGATCTGTTCCCCACAGTCCTAAGGAGGTACTGTGTCTTTAAACCTCCATCAGCTCTGGCCCTGTTAGAAATGGGGTTGAAACAATGGTGGTGGTGGTCCCTGTCCTACCTATGGTTTCTGACGAGAAATCCACAATTAAGTCTTATCACACTTTCCTTGTATATGATGAATCACTTTTCTCTTGCTGCTTTCATAATTCTCTCTTTGTTTTTGGTATTTGACAGTCTGATTGGTAAGTGCTTGGATTAAGTCTATTAGGATTTATTCTGCTTGAGCTTTTTTCTGCTTCTTGCACCTATATATTGAAGTCTTTCATAAGAGGTGGGAAATTTTCAACCATTACTTCCACAAATATTCTTTCTGCCCCCTTTCCCCTCTATTACCCTACCAGGACACCCATGAAACATATTTGTGTGCTTCATGCTGTCATTCCATTACCTGAGTCCCTGCTGAAAATTTCCATTTTTTCCCTACCTGTTCTTTGTGTATAAGATTTAGGTAGTCTTATCCACTAGTTCACTGATTCTTCTCCCCTTTGATGGTTAGATTCTGGTGTCAACTTGGCTAGGTGATGCTGCCCAGTTGTCAAATCAGGCAAGCACTGGCAGAACCATTACTGCAAGGATATTTCATGGCTGGTTGATAGACCAGAAGCCTGGTGTTCTAGTTTGCTAGCTGCCGGAATGCAACACACCAGAGACAGGTTGGCTTTTAATAAAAGGGGATTTATTTCATTAGTTCTTCAGAGGAAAAGCAGCTAACTTTCATCTGAGGTTTTTTCTTAAGTGGGAAGGCACAGGATGATCTCTGCTGGCCTTCTCTCCAGGCCTCTGGGTTCCAACAACTTTTCCTGGGGTGATTCCTTTCTGCATCTCCAAAGGCCTGGGCTGAGCTGCGAGTGCTGAGATGAGGTATGCTGAGCTGCTTGGGCTGTGCTGCATTGTGCTCTCTCATTTAAGCATCAGCCAATTAAGTCAAACATTATTCATTGCAGCAGGCATGCCTCCTAGCCAACTGCAGATGTAATCAGCAACAGATGAGGTTCACATACCATTGGCTCATGTCCACAGCAATAGAACTAGGTGCCTTCACCTGGCCAAGTTGACGACTGACTCTAACTACCACAGCTGGTTTATTAAATCATCAGTCAATTGATTGCAGATGTTGCTGATTGCATCTATGATCAACTAAGGGCATGTTTCCTGCAAAAGAGATAACCAATCAGCTTGAATTGATCCACTCAGTTGAAGATGTCTGAAGGAGAAGAGAGACTGTTTTGATGCTTCTTCATCCAGCAAGCCTCTCTTGCGGAGTTTGTAGAGACCCTTCATCAGAGGTGCCAGCTTTACAGTCTGCCTTACAGATTTTGGATTCTTCCATTCCCATGGTTATGTATGTTGTCTTTATAAATCTCATATTAACAGATATGTCCTGTTGGTTTTGTTTCTCTAGAGAACCCTGCCTAATAAATCTCGGTACCAGAAGTAGTTCTTGAGGAAGAGAATCTTAAAAATTGGTTTTTACAATTGGTTTTCTACTCTGATTAGAGTCAAAGGCACTAATGTCTCTGTTTCTATTAATCAAGATGGCACTGACAGTCCATGGGATGAATTGGCAAGAGAGATGTGAGAAGATCACAATTAGATTCTGTTAATTGTACACTTATATGAGGCAAGGCTCTGGGTGAGTGCTTGTGACACCTTTACAGAATTTTGTGGAATTAAGGGGTATAATGTTGTTGCTGGTTGTTGTTAGATATGCTGGATACAGTAATGAGTAAAGGGATGATTGAAGGTTTCAAATCTGCAGCATAAGTGCAGTATGAATGATTTCAAGTTTCTATGTATGCCCTGAAAGAAAATCTTATTTCTGTGGTCATAGACTTGAGATCTCTGAAAACCAGCACAAAGACTCATTGTGTGAATAGCAGATTTACAAAGTAAACTAAATTCTCAACCTTGCAGGGTGTCTGCTGTTAAAGTAAAGGATTTGATCAGAAAAGAATGGGATCCTGAATCCTGAGATGGGGACATATGGCTGAATAATGATGGCAATGGGGATATGGAAGCATTGGAATCTGCCGAGTATTTGCTAGATAGACCTGTGATGGTCTATCCTGAGAAAACAGCACATAATCCCCGGCCTTCCCTGAGGAAAGAGCTTCCTGAACTCCAGCCTACCTTGAGGAAATAGCTTCCTGGCCTCCTGTCTTGCCAGATGAGCCTGCAGTCCAAACTCCACCTAAAGAGATTAATCCTTCAGTGCCTGCTAAACTGACCACTTACCCTGGGGAAACAACACTCACTCCTGTGTCTGGAGCGATTAATCCTGTTTCACCAGAAGAAACTGCAATGAAATGCCCTCAGGTAATTAGCTTGAAAGACACTTCTAATTCCTTTAATGACAAACCCTCGCCATCCCTCTTTTCTTCAAGTCTTATAACTAAACTAAAGTCCCAACAGATCCTGAAAGGTGAGGTACAAACTGTGACCCATGAGAAGGTAACCTATATTCCAAAAGAACTGAATAAATTTTCCAGTCTGTATAGACAGAAATCAGGGGAATATGTGTGAGAGCGGATATTAAGGGTGTGGGATAATGGCAGAAAAAGTATAAGGTTGGATCAAGCTGAATTTATTGATATGGGCCCACCAAGCAGAGATTCTGCATTCAATGTTGTAGCTCAAAGGGTCAGAAAGGACATTAACAGTTTTTTGGATGGTTCACTAAAATACGTGTTGGCAGAAGCCATGTGGTGACAGTTAATCACCACAGGCCACATGGGCATGGCCACCATTATGGACAGCAGACTCAAAGTAGCAGTCAAAATAATCTGACTCACAGAGATTTGTGGTGTTGGATAGTAGATCATGGGGTACCTAGAAGTACAATAGATGGGCAGTCTACTAAATTCTTTTTTGAGCTGTATAAGCAGAAGAATTTTGGTCAAGTGAACAGAAGTCTAACTTGAATTACAAAAACAGTCATTGCCCCTTAACCAATTCCCAGACTTGAGACAGTTTACAGACCCAGAGTCCCTTGAATGAGGGAAGGGGCAGAAATTCTTGAGGAAACTGTTATACTGCCCGAACTTTACACTGTTAACCTTCCTCCCAGCCTTCCCCAAGGAGACCTACAGCCTTTTACCAGGGTGACTGTGAATTGGGGAAAAGGAAATGATGAGATATTTCAGAGATTATTAGACACTGGCTCAGGAATGACACTAATTCCAGGAGACACAAACGTTACTCTGGTCCACCAGTCAGAGTAGGGGCTTATGGAGGTCAGGTGATGATGGAGTTTTATCTCAAGTCCATCTCATGGCAGATCCAGTAGATCCCCAGTCCCATTCTCTGATTATTTCCGCAGTTCTTGAATGCATAATTGGAATCAACATACCAAGCCAGTGGCAGAATTCCCACACTGGTTCTCCGATTCATGGTGTGGAGGATATTATTGGTAAGAAAGGCCAAGTGGAAGCCACTAGAACTGCCTCTACTTAGCAAAATAGTAAATCAGAAGCAATACCAGATTCTTGGAGGGATTGTGGAGATTAACCCCTTAAGGACTTGAAGGATGAAGGGCTGGTGATTTCCACCACATCCGCATTCAACTTTCCTATTCGGCCTGTGCAGAAAACAGATGGGTATTGGAGGATGACAGTGGATTATTGTAAACTTAACCAGGTGGTGACTCCAATTGCAGCTGCTGTTCCAGATGTGGTATCATTGCTTGAGCAAATCAGCACATCCCCTGGTACCCGGTATGCAGCTGTTGGTCTGGCAAATGCATTTTTCTCAATAGCTGTCAGTAAGGACCGCCAGAAACAGTTTGCATTCAGCTGGCAAAGCCAGCAGTATAACTTCACTCTCCTACCTCAGGTGAACATCAACTCTCCAGCCCTATGTCATAATTTTTTTTTTTTTTTTTTAAAGAGAGAGGGAGGAAGGGAAGGAAAGAAAGAAAGACAGAGAAGGAAGGAAGGGAGGAAGAAAGGGAAACATCTTTAAACATTTTCGTTTTTTATTATATTTTGTTTGTTTGTTTGTTTTTTACATGGGCTGGGGCCGGGAATCGAACCGGGGTCCTCCGGCATGGCAGGCAAGCACTCTTGCCCGCTGAGCCACCGCGGCCCGCCCCCTATGTCATAATTTTGTCCGCAGGGACCTTGATTGTTACTCCCTCCCAAGAGACATCACACTGATCCTTTATATTGGTGACATCATGTTGACTGGACCTAGTGAACAAGAAATAGCAAATACTGTAGACTTATTAGTAAGGCATTTGCATGCCATGGGTCTAGAGATAGATTCATCAAAAATACAGTGGCCCTCCACCTCAGTGAAATTTCTAGGTGTCCAGTGATGTGGGGCATGTTGAGATATACCTTCAAAGGTGAAGGATAAGCTGTAGCATCTGGATCCTTCTATGACAAAAAAAGAAGTATAATGTCTAGTTGGCCTCTTTGGATTTGTGAGACAACATAATCCTCATTTTGGGGCTACTCCAGCCAGTTTACTGAGTGACTAGAAAAGCTGCTAGTTTTGAGTGGAGACCAGAAGAAGAGTAGGCTCTGTGACAAGTCCAAGCTGCCGTGGAAGCTGTTCTGCCACGTGGGCCATGTGATCCAGCAGACCCAATGCTGCTGGAAGTGTCAGTGGCAAAGAGAGATGCTGTCTGGAGCCCTTGGCAGGTCCCTATAGAAAAATCACAACACAGACCCTTGGGATTGTGGAGTAAAGCCTTACTATCCACTGCAGATAACTACTCTCCTTTTGAGAAACAGCTTTTTTGCCTGCTATGGGGCTTAGTAGAGACTGAATGCTTAACCATGGGCCATCAAGTTACCATGAGACCTGGCTTTTCTATCATGAGCTGGATGTTGTTTGACACACCAAGCCATAAAGTTGGACGTGCACAGCAGCACCCCATTATAAAATGGAAATAATATATAAGAGAGCGCTCGAACAGTTCCTGAAGGCACAAGTTACATGAGGAAGTGGCCCAAATACGCATGGGCCCCACTGCTGCCACATTACCTCCTCTTTCCCAGACAAGAGCTATGCCCCTTGAGGAGCTACTTACTCTACAAGAGTCAGCAGACAGAAGAGAAATCTCTGGCCTGGTATACAGATGGTTCCACGTGATATGCAGGTACCACTGGAAAGTGGACAGCTGCGGCACTACAGACCCTTTCTGGGATGTTCTTAAAAGAGAGTGGTGAGGGGATATCCTCCCAATGGGTGGAACTTCAGGCAGCATACCTGGTTGTTCATTTTGCTTGGAAGGAGAACTGGCCACAGGTGCATATGAATCATAGGCTGCTGTTAATGGTTTGGATAGATGGTCAGGGACTTGGAAGAAACATGATTCGAAAATTAGGGGCAAAGATGACTGGGGAAGATGTACGTGGATAGACCTTTCTAAGTGGGAAAAGCATGAGGATATTTGTGTCCCATGTGAATGCTCACCATAGCATGACTTCAGCAGAGGAAGGTATCAAGTGGATAAGATAACCTAGTCTGTGTTTACAAGTCATATTCTTTCTCCAGCCACTCCCAGCATTGCTCAATGGGCTCATGAGCAAAGTGGGCATGATGGTAGGGATGGAGGTTATGCAGGGGCTCTGTAACATGGACTTCCATTTATTATGGCCAACCTGGCTCTGGCCACTGCTGAGTGCCCAATCTGCCAGCAGCAGAGACCTGCACTCAGTCCCTGATATGGCACCATTCCCTGAAGGTGTTCAGCTTGCTACCCGGTGGCAGGTTGATTACATTGAACCATTTTCATCATAGAAGGGGCAGTGATTTTCTCCAACAGGAATAGACCTGTACTCTGGAATGGGTTTGCTTTCCCTGCATTCAGTGCTTCTGCCAAAACTACCATCCATGGACATATGGAATGCATTATCCACCGTCATGGTATTCCACACAGCAAGGAACCCACTCTACACTGAATTGCAGGAATGGGCACATGCTTATAGAATTCTCTGGTCATACCATGTTCCCCATCTTCTACAGGCATCTGGGATGATAGAACAGTGGAATGGCCTTTTGAAGTCCCAAGTATGGTGGCAAAACCTTGCAGGGGTAGGGCAATGTTCTCCAAGAGGCTATATATGCTCTGAATCAGCGTCCATTGTATGGTGCTGTTTCTACCGTATCCAGGATTCACAGGTCCAGGAATGAAGGGAAGGAAATGAGAGTGGCACCACTCACTATCACCCCTAGTAATCTATGAGAAAAACTTGTGCTTCCTGCCCCTGAAACCTTAAACTCTGCTTGTCTATATGTTTTAGTTCCAAAAGGATGAGTGCTTTTACCAGGAGACACAACAATTTTTCCATTGATCTGGAAGTTAAGACTTCTACCTGGCCTCTTTGAGCTTCTCATACCACTGTATCAACAGGCACGAAAGGGGATTACTGTTCTGTCTGGGGTGATTGATCCTGACTATTAAGGGGAAATAGGACTGCAACTACACTATTGAGGCAAAGAAGAGTTTGCCTGGAACACAGGAGAACCCCTACTGCATCTCCTAATACTACCATGGCCTGTCATTCAAGTCAATTGAAAACTGCAACAGCCCAATCTAAGCAGGACTACCAATGGCCTAGAAACTCTGGGAATGAAGGTTTGTATCACCCTACTGGGAAAAGAACCATAGCCAGCTGAAGTGATTGCTGAGTGTAGAGGAAACATTGAATGGGTAGTAGAAGAAGGTAATGATAAATATGAAGCACAACCATGTGACCAGTTACGGAAACAAGATCTTTCATTGTATGAATATTTCCTCCTTGTTTTGTTATGAGTAGGTTTGTATTTGTATATAAAGCAAATATTTTGTTTTCCTCTTATCATATGATAGATATTGTATTGTTCATGTTATAATATTTGAGTTATAGGATATCAAGTTTAAAAATGAATGTTACCCAAGACTTGCACCCTATTCTGGAGAGATTTATTGTGTTTCTGCTTGTATGCAGGACAGTTGAGTTTGTTAGATTAAACATATGTCTGTTATTGTGTTTTATTTAGAAATTAAATGCGTTTTAAGTTGATGTATATAGCTGCCTAGTTGACAAGGGGTGTACTGTGATGGTTAATTTCTAGTGTCAACTAGGCCAGGTGATGCTGCCCAGTTGTCTGGTCAGGAATGCACTGGTCTAACCATTACTGTAAAGATATTTTGTAGCTGATTGGTAAACCAGAAGGCTGGTTTATTAAATCATCTGTCAATTAATTACATCTATGACTGTTTACATCTATGATCAACTAAGGGTGTGTTTCCTACAAATGAGATAGTCCAATTATATGGATTTGATTCAGTCAGTTGAAGACTTTTAAGAGAGAAGAGAGAATTTTCACTGGTTCTTCAGTCAGTAAGTCTTTCCTATGGGTTCATCCAGACCCTTCATCAGAGTTGCCAGCTTCACAGCTTACCCTACAGATTTTGAACTCTTGCATTTCCATGGTTGCATGAGACACTTTTATAAATCTCATATTTACAGATATCTCCTGTTGGTTCTAGAGAACCTCACTAATACATTCCTTCTTTAAATCTGCTGTTTTGAGTCTCATCTTATCTCTTATCTCTTCTATTGTAGCTTTAAGTCTCATATGTTCTATTTTTGCATGTTTCTGAATTCTCCTTTATGCTCACCCAGTGCCTTTTTTATATACTTCATCTCTTTTGCCACATTTTCCTTCATCTCTTTGAATTGATTTAGGAGATTTATTTGAACATCCTTAATTGTTTGTTTTGGTTGCTGTTTTTTATCTTCAGTTTTAACTTGTTCCTTTGATTAGGCAATAATTTCTTAGTGTGACATGATTTTTGTTGGTGTGTAATCATCTGATTCTTGATTAGTTTTCTCTAGAGTTCACTTTCTCTCTCTTGCCTAGGGTTTTCTTGTTTGGCTTTGTATTAGTTTGTTAAGCTGCCAGAAAGCAATATACTAGAAGCGGAATGGCTTTTAAAGGGGGAATTTCATAAGTTGCAAGATTACAGTTCTAAGGCTACAAAAAGGCCAAACTAAGGCTTCCAAGGAAAGATACCTTAATTCAAGAAAAGCCAGTGAGTCTGGAACACCTCTGTTCGCTAGGAATGCACATGGCTGGCATCTGCTGGGGCCTTTGGCTTCTAGTCTCAAACAGCTTCCCCAGGGGCAGTTTCTTTCTCATCTCCAAACCTTTCTGGCTATGCAAGCTCTGAAGCTACTATTCTCCAAACCTCTGTATCTCCAAGCATCTCTGTCAGCTCTGCCACTTCTGCTGTGCTCTGAGTACTCTCCAAAATGTTTCCTTCTTTAATGGGCTCCAGTTAACTAATCAAGACCCACCTAGAATGGGTGGGGTCACATCTCCATCTAATCAAAAGATCACACCCACAATTAAACCTCTCACATCTTCCCTTCCCCTCCTCTTGGAATGTTGAACTGTTCTGTTTGCTTTTGGTTTGCCTCTCTATATTTTTAACATTGTTTTTGTTATCTCTAGCTACTTTTACCTGGAGGGCTGATCCCTGGAGGTGGGTCCCTCTGGAGAGTACCTACCCCTGTCAGTTTTTCCTAGACAAGACAGGTCCAGCACTAACAAAGGGGGTGTAGATCAGTACTAAAGTTCCCTGGGGAGAAGTCCCCACAGCACACCTGTCTTTGCTATGAAGTTCCTTGATTCCGCGCTTTTCTTGTACTGACCAGCAGATGGCACTCTTCAGCACACAGCTCCACATATTCCCAAGGTTGTACTATATGCATTTAATTCTCAGCTGACACCAACCCCGCTGGTAGCATTATTGAGCCAGAGGCTTTCTGCTGATTTTTGCAGGTTGAAACTGTTGCTTGTATCCAAAAATGTTCAAAATTTTGCTGTTATCCCAACTCCTGGGGTCTGAATTGTCTAAGCAACAGTCACCACATGTGCTGAGCCCTACCCTCCCTTTCTTGGGGAAGAACTGCCCTTTTGTGACCTCTCTCTGCTGCCCAAGAGATTACCATGCCTTTCAGACAACCCTGCTTCCACCCCTGCCAGGGGCAAGATTGAAACAGAGGATCCAGTTCTTTTCTTTAGTGGCTGCTTTAAAAATGTAGCCATTCTCAGAACTGGAGTCCAGCAACCTAAGTTCACCAATCTAGATCCAGAGTTGGTGTCTGGTCCTGCCTCCCCCTTTTCTTGGGACATGGCCATTCTTCCGCAAACTGAGCTCCACAACTTCTAGAAGCCACTCTGTCCATCTACTCTGCCTCCTTTCCTGGTGGGAGAGAGGTGGAAACAGAACCTGCCAGATTCTTTCTTTCTTGGGTGAGTTGTAAGTTTATCTGTGCTTGGAAGTAGTATGTAGCAATCCAAGTTTGCTAATCAAAAGCCACAGTTAGTGCCTGGTGAAATCCCCTATACCCTGATTCTTAGAGAGAGGGCTGCTGTTTCTAGCCTGGTAGTGACTTCAGAGTCAGCCTGCCATGTCAGTGGGGAATGGGCACCACCCTCCACAGCATAGAAAGATCTACTCACAGCTATTCAATGCAGTTTATCAGTCTCTTTCTTCCACTCTATTCTTAGCTGATGTATGATGTGTTTCTCATCTCCAAAGCCTCTCAAACAATTGTTTCAGACAGTTCCTGGCTATTTACTAGCTTCCCTGGAGGATAGACTAAATCTTAAAACTCCCTACATGTTCTAGTTTGCTAGCTGCTGGAATGCAATATACCAGAAACGGAACGGTTTTTAAAAAGGGGAATTTAATAAGTTGCTAGCTTACACTTCTAAGGCCGAGAAAATGTCCCAGTTAAAACAAGTCTATAGAAATGTCCAATCTGAGGCATCCAGGAAAAGATACCTTGGTTCAAGAAGGCCAATGAAGTTCAGTGTGTTTCTCTCTCAGGTGAGAAGGCAAATGGTGAATACAGTCAGGGTTTCTCTCTCATCTGGTGAACATGGTGGCATCTGCTAGCTTTCTCTCCTGGCTTCCTGTTTCATGAAGCTCCCCAGGAGGCATTTCCCTTCATCATCTCCAAAGGGCACTGGCTGGTGGACTCTCTGCTTCTCATGGCTATGTCGTTCTGCTCTCTCAGAATCTCTCTCATTCTCCAAAATGTTTCCTCTTTTATAGGATTCCAGTAAACTAATCAAGACCCACCTGAATGGGTCTTGTTTAGTGGCCACTCTTGACTGAATTACATCTCCAGGGAGATGACCTAATTATAGTTTCAAACATACAGTACTGAATAGGGATTAGAAGAAACGGCTGCCTTTACAAAATGGGATTAAGATTAAAACATGGCTTTTCTAGGGTTCATACATCCTTTCAAACCGGCACACTACACCGCTACCTTTGGTTGATTCTCCCACTCTTTCTTGGATGCCATACAGTACTCCTCTGCAGAGCCCTAGAATAGTTGTTTCATACATTTTCCCTAGCTGTTTTTTGGGGAGGAGTGATTCTTGGAGCTCTTTGTTTCACCATCTCCCAGGGAAGTCTTCTTACCTAAAGTATTTTTAACGAAGTTATGTGTATTAGTGAGAATTCTCTAGAGAAACAGAACCAACAGGAGATATCTGTAAATATCAGATCTATAAAGGTGTCTCATGCAGCTACGGGAAGAGTCCATATTCCACAGGGCAGGCTGTGGGGTTGGCAGCTCTGATGAAGGGTCTGGACTAAATCCACAGGAGAGGCTCGCTGGCTGAAGAAGCAGTGAAAAAAGTTTCTCTCCTTTCTTAAGAGCCTTCAGCTGATTGGATTATCTCATTGGGGGAGGCACACCTCAATTGATCATAGATGTAATCAGCCACTGATGCAATCAGATGACTGATTATTTAATCCACCAGAAGGAAATATCATTGCAGCAATGGCCAGGACAGTGATTGCCTGGCCAGACCACTGGGCATCATCACTTGGCCAAGTTGGCACCAGAACCTAGCCATCACATTATGCATATGGCTTTTTTAGATATAAAGCTATTTCATGCTGAATAGACTACAACTTCATGTAAACATAATTTTCATAGACATTGGGAAACCAAAAATTTCATGTGACTTGCTTTGTTGTCATTGACTCTATTGTGGTAGTCTGGAACTGAAACTGCAATGTCTCTAAGGTATGCTTGCAAAACTCCTTTCTCAATTATCTCTGAGGGTCACCTTCCATCTGAAAATGAATGTTTCTTTTACTCTTACTCAAGCCAGAGAAGTGTTGGTGCCTATCAAGTTGTACATGAAATAAAAGTATGACTAGTCTGAGGGATTTCAAACAGCATCAAGAGGTTATCCTGAAGATTATTCTTATGTATTTAACAGATATCCATTTTTAGGTTAGGGTGCATTGGAGTGGCTAGAGAGAAGTACCTGAGACTGTTGAACTGTGTTCAAATAGCCCTAATTCTTGAAAAAGACTGTATAACTATCCAGCTTTTAAAATGTGATCATGTGATTGTGAAAACCTTGTGTCTGATGTTCCTTCTATCCAGGGTACAGGCACATGAGCAAAAAAGTAAGGAATAATAAATAAATAATAGGGGAGATGGGGGTATAAAAATTGGATCGATTGAAATACTAGTGGTCAATGAGTACGACAGGTAAGTGGTATAAGATATATGAGTTTTTTCTTTTTATTTATTTTTCTGGAGTGATGTAAATGTTCTAAAAAATGATCATGGTGAAGAATACACAACGATGTGATGATACGGTGAGCCATTATTTGTGTGGATGGACTGTATGTCTCAATAAAAATATTTTTTAACAAAAGTAGACCTAGAATGCAGACTGCCTTTATGAGAGGAGCACAAGCTTCTGTTCTGTAAGGGATGGTTTGCTAAAACAGAGAATAAGTCCAGTCTATATTTTTAATGCAATTCCTATCAAAATTTCAGGAAGGATTTCATAGACACAAACAAGTTTATTCTAAAATAAAACTTGATTTGTTAATGAAATGACTATCTATGCAAAATATACAAAAATCAGAAATGAGAAGGGAGTGCATTACTACTGACTCCAAAGAAGTAAAAATTATCATAAGAGAATGCCAAGGACAGCTTCATACCAATAAATTAGACAACTAGATGAAATGGACAAATTTCTATAAATACACGAACAACCTACACTGATTCTAGAAGAAACGGAAGCACTCAACAGACGAATTGCAATTAAAGAAATTGAATCAGTCATCAAAATCCTACCAACGAAAGAAAAACCCAGAACCAGATGCCTTCATGGGTGAATTCTATCAATCATTCCAAGAGGGATTAATACCAATCCTTATCAAACTCTTCCAAAACATTGAAGAGGAGGGGACACTACCTAACTCATTTTTCCCCCTATAATTTGTTTACTTTTTATCCATATTTTTTACTCATCTGTCCACACTGTAGATAAAAGGAGCATCAGACATAAGGTTTTCATAATCACACAGTCACACTGTGAACGCTTTATCATCATACAATCATCTTCAGGAAACATGGTTACTGGAACACAGCTCTACAGTTTCAGGCACTTCCCTTCAGCCATTCCAATACACCATAAACTGAAAAGGGAATATCTATATAATGAATAAGAACAACCTCTAGGATAACCTCTCAACTTTGTTTGAAATCTCTCAGCCTCTGACACTTTATTTTGTCTCATTTGTTTCTTCCCCCTCTAGGTCAAAAAGGTTTTCTCAATCCCTTGATACTGAGTCCTAGCTCATTCTAGGATTTCTGCCCCACGTTGCCAGGGACATTCCTGGGAGTCATGTCCCACGTAGAGAAGGGGAGGGCAGTGAGTTTGCTTGCCGTGTTGGCTGAGAGAGAAAAAGGCCACATTTGAGCAACAAGAGAAGTTCTCTGCGGGTGACTCTTAGGCCTAATTTTAAGTACGCTTAGCCTATCCTTTGTGGGAATAAGTTTAATGGGAACAAACCCCAAGATCGAGGGTTCGGCCTATTGATTTGTTTGTTCCCACTGCTTGTGAGAATATCAGGAATTCTCCAAATGGGGAAGTTGAATTTTCTCCCTTTCTCCGCATTCCCCCAAGGGGACTTTGTAAACACTTCTTTATTCACTATTCAAATCACTCTTGGATTTATCTGCACATCACACTAACGTGGACAAACCTACAAAATATCATGCCCTATTCAAGGTTCCATGTACTTATGGTGTTGAGTTAAACTGTCCATATAAGTTAAATTAGGAAATGCACTACTCAAGATATAAATTTTGTACCAAATAAACATTTTTTGCTTTAGTCTCACACAGAAGTTGAAGTTTTAAAATATGGGTGGGCATCTATTTTCAATACCCTGCAATATTGATAAGCCTTTGTTCTTCCTCATGCAAAAAATATTGTTTAATTAGTACATTTAGTCACTATCATTGTACACCCTAGCATTCGTAGATTATACCATCTCAGTCTTTATCATCTATTTTTCCTTCTGGTTTCATATGTACCCCCCCAGCCCTCCTCCCTCTATCATTCTCACATTCAGCTTCATTCAGCGTACTTACATTATTGTGCTACAATCAGGTAGTATTGTGCTATCCATTTCTGCATTTGTAGTCAGTCCTGTCGCACAATTTGTATCGCTCCAGCTTCAATGAACCAATCTCTACCCTATTTCTATCTCCTGATAACCTCTGTTCTTAACTGAAATTCTCCAAGTTCACTCATTAATGTTAGTGCATATCAATGAGAGCCTATAGTATTTGTCCTTTTGTTCTGGCTAATCTCACTCAGCATAATGTCCTCAAGGTCCATCCATGTTGTTACATGCTTCATGACCTTATTGTGTCTTACAGCTGTATAATATTCCATTGTGTATATATATATATGATATACCACATCATGTATATATATATACACACCACAGCTTATTTAGCCAGTCATCCATTGATGGACATTTGGGCTGTTTCCATCTCTTGGCAATCATAAATAATGCTGCTATAAACATTGGTGTGCAAATGTCCGTTTGTGTCCTTGCCCTCATCTCATCTGAATAGATACCTAGCAATGGTATTGCTGGATCATATGGCAATTCTATACTTCACTTCCTGAAGAACCACCAAACTGCCTTCTACAGTGATTATACCATTTTACATTCCTACCAACAGTGCATAAGTGTGCTTCTTTCTCCACATCCTCTCCAGCACTAGTTTTCTGTACCTAATTCATTTTATGAAGCGAACATCTCATCCCATTACAAAAACAACTCTAAATACATCATCTCTTCTATGTCTCATCAGCTCTAAAGTCCCAAATCTCATCATCTAAGTAATCTAAATCAGGTATGTGTGAGGCTCTAAGTATGATAAACTCTTGTGTATAATATATCCCCTGAATCTGTGGACCTGAGAAACTAAAGAAACAAGTTATCTCCTCCTAAAATACAATGGTGAACATGCATAAATGGAAGTTATGGACATTTCCATTAAAAAAGGGACAAAATGTAAAGAAAAAAGGAGTCATAATCCCCAAGAAGTTTTGAAATCCAACCATGCAAACTATCAGCTTTCGAGGCCTATGTATAGTCCTTTGTGATTCTGTGTATAGCCCTCTGGGCTCTGGGCTCCACAGTCTGAGTCATCATTCTTTTTCTCATAAAATGCAGCAGGTATTTGCAGTGGAGAAGTTTTATCTGCCTGTTTCGTCTTGCTAATAGAATTTTGTGGATATGACAGCTTTCTTTCATTTTATACTCTGCCCCTTTAGTTCAAGCTTTTCATGGATCTACTGGTATATAATTCTCAAGAACTTTGTGGGATATCTGTACATGTCATGGGAGTTCAATCCATTAGACAAAATGTTCTTCCACAGATATTTTGTATACAATTTTATTTCTATTTTTGGATTTTGCTGCGATGGCTGAGTGATAATCCCCTTAAGCTTCTTATATGCTCTCTGATTTTACTAAGGGGATCTGCAAATCACTACCTTAATACTTTCAGAGAGACTTTGTGTGACTGAATGCTGTGAGCGTTTGTTCTTTCTGAGATTTAAGAAGATTGCAGAGTCACAGCTTTGCCCTGCTCTCCAGAGCATGCTCTGTACTTTGAATCTAAATTGTAGCATCTTTTGCCGTTTGTGCAGACTAGATCAAGTTCTGCTTCCATTTTATTTAATAGTTCTTCTCTCAATTTATTCTTCTCTCCAATTTCCCAATAAGGAGCAAGAAGAAACTAGATCCCACCAACAACACTTTGCTTGGAAGTCTCCTTAGATAAATATCCAAGTTCATTGTTCACAAATTCTGCTTTCCACATAATGGCAGGGCACTATTGTTCCAAACACTCTGCTACTACCTAACAGGGACCCCATTTACTTCAGTTTCTAAAGTAACTTACTCAATTGCTAATGAACCCTTACAAGTAGCATTCTCTATGTCAAGATTTCTAACAGTCTAAGATTTTTCTATCATGCATCTCAGAATTCTTCCAGAATCTTCCCACTGCCTGATATCAAAGATACTTCCATATTTTTAGGTACTCATTGGAACAGTACTCAACTTGTGTTACCAAAATCTGGATTAGTCTCTTTTGTCATATATTGTAATTATTCATAGCTATAACACAGAAGGGCAAATATCAGGAGTGTCAATATCTTGCCTATCAAGGTTTAGTGCCATCCCTATAAAAAATCTCGGCAAGGTTTTAATATATATATATAAATATATAAATATTTAATATATATTCTTTATATATATATAAAGAATATATATATATAAAGAATAACATACAAGGACTCATTCTATCTTGTCTTGAGACATACAATATAGCTACAGTAATCAAGACAGTTTGGGAAGTGTTGAATGGTAGTTACATAAATCAATTGTACAGAATAGAGAACCTAGAAATAGAGCCATGCAAATATTCTGAACCAATTTTATAACAGCTTTATTGATATGTAATTCATATACAGTAATAAGACATAGATACTTGTTCTCAGTTATTTACCTTTGTAAAGTGAACCTTTGTAAAGTTCACATAAAATATGTGGCCTTTGTACCTGATTTATTTCATGTAGCATAATTTTTCCACATTCGCCCATGTTATAGCATGGATCAGTACCTCATTCATTTTTTATGGATGAATAACGTTCAGTGGTATGGATAGTCCACATTTTGTTTAGCCAGTCATCACTTGTTGGGCATTTGAGTTTTCCACCTTCTGCAAGTATTGTGTGGATACATATTTTCAATGATTTTGTATATATACTTACGCATGGAATTGCTGGCTCACATGATAATTTGATGTTTAACTTTTTGAGGAGCATCAGATTGTTTCCACACTGGCTGCACCATTTTGCATTCCCACCAGCTACATATGAGGGATCCAATTTATCCACCTCCTCGTCAACACTTATTTTCTTATTTTTTATTATGGCCAACTTTGTGTGAAATGATATCTCATTTTGTTGAGATTTGCATTTTCCTAACGGCTAATTATGTTGGGCTTCTTCTCATATGCTTGTTGGCCATTTGTATATTTTCTTTGGAAGAATGACTATTCAAATCCTTGCTCAACATTTAATTGGGTTGTGTTTTTTTTTATATATCAAGTAGTAGGAATTCTTTATATATTCTGGACAAAAGACTTTTATCATATATATGATTTCCAAATATTTTCTTTCATACTGTAGGTTGTCTTTTCCCTCTCTTGAAAGGGTCCTTTGATGTCAAAAAGTATTTAATTTTTATGAAGTCCTATGTATCTATATTTGTGTATCATTTCTAGTAGCTGGATCTTCTTTTCTGATTCCTATGGCTTGAACTTCCTGTAAAATACTGAATAGAGTGGTGAGAACAGATATCTATGTCCTGTTAATTGATTTAAGGAAGAAAACTTTCAGAGACATTAGAGGTGGGTTTTTCACATATGCTTTATCTCATTATGAGGAAGTTCCCCTCTGTGACTAGTTTGTTGAGTATTTTCATCATGAAAATGTGTTCCATTTTGTTAATCTTTTTCTTCCTCAATCAGGATGATCACTTTTTTTTTAATTTCCTTCATTCTATTGAGATGTTGTATTTTATCAAATAATTTTCATATGTTGACCCATCCTTGCATTGCTGGGATAAATACCATTTTGTCCTGATGCATAATCCTTTAAATATATTGTTAGATTCAGTTTTCTAGTATTTTGGTTTTGGGAGATAAAACATCGATGTTTAAATCACCATTCTCTTGGATAAGCATTCTTTTGGTTGCTGTAAACATTTGACCATCACCCAGAATTCTGATAAGGTTTAGTCTGACATTGTTTGTCAGATTTTTCAGTGTTTCTTGAGAAGGTGAAATTCCTACATTACCCTATTTGACAACATCACATCCTGGGTTCCATGGGGAAAGTTTTATGTTTTAAAAAGTGATTAGTTGTGAGAATTTATTACTTTTGTTTTTTATCTTTATTGGAGAAGTGGGTTTACCAATCAGGCATAAATCACAGGGTTCTCATATACCACTCTATTATTAACAACATGAAATGGTGTGGAATATTTGTTACAATTGATGATAGCACATTAGTATAATTGTACTATTAACTATACTCCATGGCTTGACTAAATATCAGTTTGTGTAGTGTACTTTTACACTGCTTGTGTAGTGTACTATTTTATGTAGTGTAGTGGATTTTTAAAATGATATTGAGCATCTTTTCATGTGTTTTCTGGCCATTTGTATTTCTTCTTCAGAGAAATGTCTATTCAAGTATTTTTCCCATTTTTAAAAGGGTTGTTTGTCTTTCTATTGTTGAGTTTTAGGATTTCTTTATATATTCTTGATATTAAACCTTCATCAGATATGTGTTTTCCAAATCTTTTCTCCTATTGAGAAGGTTGTCATTTCACTTTTGTGACAAAGTCCTTTGATGCACAAAGGTTTTTAATTTTGAGGAGATCCCATTTCATTTATTTTTTCTCTTGCTGTTTGTGATTTGGGTTTTAAGTCTAAGAAACAATTACCTAACACAAGAACCTGAAGATGCTTCCCTACATTTTTGCTGGGAGTTTGAGTGCTCTGGCTCTTATATTTAAGTCTTTGATCTATTTTGAGTTGACGTTTTGTTTAAGGTGTGAGTTAGTGGTCCTCCTTTTATGCAAATGGTGATCCAGTTTTCCCAGTACCATTTGTTTTTTTTTTTTTTTTTTTTTTAAAGGAAAGACAGAGAGAAGGAAGGAAGGATAGAAGGAAGGAAGGAAGGAAGAAAGGGAAACATTTTTAAACATTTTCTTGTTTTATTGTATTCTGTTTCTCCGTTTTTGTTACATGGGCTGGGGCCGGGAATCGAACCGAGGTCCTCCGGCATAGCAGGCAAGCACTTTGCCCGCTGAGCCACCGCGGCCCGCCCCACCATTTGTTTTTAATGCAATTTTATTTAGATATATATTCACATGCCATAAGATCATCCAAAGTGTACAATCAGTGGTTCACAGTATCATCATGTAGCTGTGCATTCATCATCACAATAGATTTTTTTTAACATTTTCACTAGTCCAAAAAAATTAAAGTTAGAATAAAAATAAAAGTGAAAAAGAACACCCAAAATATCTCATCCCCCTATCCCCCAATTATTTATTTATTATTTGTCTGTTTTTCCTTACTCATCTGTCCAAACATTGGATAAAGGGAATGTCAGTCACACACAAGGTTTTCACAATCACATTGTCACACTTTAAAAGCTATATAGGTATACAATCATCTTCAAGAATCAGGGCTATTAGATTACAGTTCAAAAGTTTAAGGTATTTCCCTTTAGCTACTCCAATACACTAAAAGCTGAAAAGGGATATTTATTTACTATATACAAATAACCAACAAAATGACCTCTCGACTCTATTTGAAATCTCTCAGCCATTGAAACTTGATTTTGATTCATTTCTCTTCCCACTTTTGGTCAAGAATGCTTTTTCTCACTCTCAGGATGCGAAGGCCAATATCATCACCAGCAGTCATATCCCACGTTGCCAGGGAGATTTAAACCCCTGGGAGCCCCATGTTGGGGGTGGATAGGGTAGTGAGCTCACCTGCAGATAACTTAGAGAAAGAGGCCGTATCTAAGCAACAAAAGAAGATCTCTGGGGGTTACTCTAAGGCATAATAATAGGTAGGCTTAGCTTCTCCTTTGCAAGAATAAGTTTGATAAAAGCAAGCCCCAAGATCAAGGGCCTAGTTCATCAAGTTGGCAGTCCCCAATGCTTACAAGAATCTCATATCTTCCTCAGGTGGGGAAGGTTAATATTTTAACCATTTTCCCCAGCCCCTCAAGGGGTCTGTGCTAGTTTGAAAGGATTTATGTACCCTACAAAAGCCATGTTTTAATCTTAATCAATCTTGTGTGAGCAACCATTTCTTCTAATCCCTATTCAGTACTATATAGGTTGGAAACTTGATTAGGTTATCTCCACGGAGATGTGACTCACCCAATTGTGGGTATTAATTTTTGAATAGAGGGAGATGTGACTCCATCCCATTCCAGGTGGGTCTTGATTATTTTACTGGAATCCTTTAAAAGAGGAAGCATTTTGGAGAAAACTTAAGAATGACGAGAGCAGCAGAGACGAGAACTACAGAGTCCACCAGCCAGTGACCTTTGGAGATGAAGGAGAACGCCCCTGGGGGAGCTTTATGAAGCAAGAGGCCTGGAGAGGAAGCTAGATGTTGCCATGTTTGCCATGTGTCTTTCCAGTTGAGAGAGAAACCCTGAACTTCATCGGCCTCTCTTGAGTGAAGGTAACCTCTTGTTGGTGCCTTAATTTGGACATTTTTATAGATTTGCTTTAATTGGGACATTTTCTCAACCTTAGAACTGTACACTAGCAACTTATTTAATTCCCCCTTTTAAAAAGCCATTCCATTTCTGGTATATTGCATTCCAGCAGCTAGCAAATCAGAACAGGGACTTTGAAAATACTTCTTTATCTTCTGACCAGATTACTCTGGGATTTCTTGGGGCAGCACACCAACCCCCCCACCATGATCTCACTCCACATTCAAGGTTCCATGTAATTATAGTGTTCAAATAAGCTAACCATACAAGTTAAATGAGATACTGTGATACCAAAAAATATAAATTTTGCACCAAATAAACATCTCTTTCTTTGGTTTCATGCAGAAGTTGAAGTTTTAAAATATAGTCAATATCATTCTTTATCCTTTAGTCTGATATTTGTTATTCCTACCCAGATCAGCTTCAATCATATCTCTAATTGAAGTCTGGTGACTTTTACAGTGTGTGTTTAAGAGTTGATGGCTTTCATAGCTGCAGCACTCTAGCTCTGTGTCTCAGGTGTCACACAAATACTCGAAGTGCCAGGGAATGATCAGGTTATATACAACAAGTTTAGCATCTCAGAATATAGAAATAACAATTAGAAATCCAGAATAGATGTGACTGCTCTAAGAGGTTACAATCTAGGAATCTTCACCTGATAATCTATACTCTCGAACTCAATTCTTAGAGTTTGTACATTATGATTAATCCATATTAGTTAGGCGTTATAATATTTATCTTTTCATGTCTGACACATTTCACTCGACATACTGTCCTCAAGGTTCATCACCTAGTTTTAAGCCTCACAACTTCCTGCTTTCTTGCAGCTGCTCAACAGTCCACTGTATGCATAATACGGCAGTTCCCCTTCCATTCCAGTAGATGTACCCATAGGCCACTGCCATCCAATGCAAGTCATAACACTGCCACGATAGACACCAGTGTACAAATGCCCACTCATGTCCTTGCTTTCAGTTTCTCCAAGTATACACCTAACAATGGGGATGCAAGATCAGATGGCAGCCCCACCCCTAGCCTCCTGTGGAGGCACTCCACCGCCCACCAGAGGGGCTGTACCACTTTACTACCCTACCAAAAATGAATTGGTTTATCTCTCTCTCCAAATTTTCTCCAGCACTTGTATTTCTCTGTTCATTTTAAACAGTTTTATCAACACATCATACAACCCAGCCTCAGTTAAAAAAAAAACCCTAATTTTTCATGGTGTAATCATATAACCATGCCTTCACCACCACCATGTATATGAGGACATTACCATTTCTTCTGTAAAAAAGTCCATACTCCTCCCCCATATCCCCTACTTACTGAAATTTAGCTTTTGTGTATTGCATTTCTTACATTCAATGGAAGCATACTTGTATTACTGTTAACTATAGACTCTACTTTGCATTGATTTTATTTTTCCTGTATACCATCCCATTTTCAACACCATGCAATGTGGACATTCATTTGTTCTCCCTTATGCAAAAACATTCTTAGATTTGCATATTTAATCACCATCACTGTCCACTCACAGCCTTACCAAGATGTACCATCCCAGACTTTATCCTCTATATTTCCTTTTGATGTCTTAAATGCCACCAGCCTTCTTCCTTCAACCATACTCACACACTGCTTCATTCAGTGCACATACAATATTATCTACCGTGTTATCCATTTCTGGACCTTTACAATCAGTCTTGTTGAGGATTCTGTACTCCTTAAGTAACAAATGCCCAATCTCTACTGTCGTTCTATCTCCTTGTGACCTGTTCTCTCAACTTCAACTCTCAAAGTTCTCTCATTAATGTTGGTTCATATGGGTGAGACCATAGAGTATTTGTCCTTTTGTTTCTGGTTCATTTCCATCAGTATAATGTCCTCTAGTTTCATCCACCTTGCTACATGGTTCATAACTTTATTCTGACTTATACCTGTGTAATATCCCATTCGCCATTCCCACCAAGAGTGAATAAGTGTACTTCTTATTCCACATCCCTTCCAGCACTTGTTTTCTGTTTTTTTTCCTTTTTATATAATGGTCATTTTAGTAGGTGTGAGATATCTTATTGTGATTTTTATTTGCATTTCCCTAGTAGCCAGTGATGTTGAAAATCTTTTCATGTTTTTGACCCATCTGTATTTCCTCTTCAGAAAAATGTCTGTCCATGTCCTTTGATTGTTTTTTAATTGGGTTGTTTGCCATTTGTTGTTGAGTTGTTGAATCTCATTATGTATTCTGGATGTTAAATCCTTATCTGGTATGTGGTTTCCAAATATTGTCTCCCATTTCATAGGCTGCCTGTTTACTTTCCTGACAAAGTGCTTTGATGCACAAAGTGTTTAATTTTGAGGAGATTCTATTTATCTATTTCTTCTTTCATTGCTAATGCTTTGGGTGTAAGGTCTAGGAAACCACCTCCTATCAAAAGATCTATACTTCCTTGCATTTTCTTCTAAAAGTTTTATGGTCCTGGCTCTAATGTTTAGGCCTTTGATGCATTGAGTTAATTTCTGTATAAGGTGTGAGACATGGGTCCTCTTTCAGTCTTTTGAATATGGTTATCCAGTGCTCCAAACACATTTATTGAAGAGGTTGCTCTGTCCCTGTTGAGTTGCTTTGACTGCCTTTTCAAAGTTCGATTGCCCATAGATGTTAGGGTCTATTTCTGAACACTCAATTTAATTCCATTGCTCATATATCTATCTATCTTTATGCCAGTACCATGAGTCAGGTAGTGTTAAGACTTCCCACTTCATTCCTCTTTCTCAATATATTTTTAGCTATTCGGGTCACCCTGCCTTTCCAAATAAATTTGGTTGTTTTTCTATTTCTGCAAAATAAATTATTGGGATTTTAATTGGTATTGCATTGAATATATAAATCAATTTGGGTAGAGTTGACATCTTAACTATATTTAGTCTTCAAATCAATGAACAGGGTATACCCTTCCATTTATTTAGGTCTGCTTTGATTTTTTTTAGCAATTTCTTGTAGTTTTCTGTATATAGTTCTTTTGTGGCCTTGAGTAAATTTATTCCTAAATATTTTATTCTTTTGGTTGCTATTGTGAATGGAATTTGTTCTTGATTTCCTCCTCAGATGTTCATTACCAGTAGATAGAACCACTACTGATTTTTGCACGTTGATCTTGTACCCTGCCATGACGCTATACTCATTTATTAGTGTTAGTAACTTTGCTGTAGATTTTTCAGGATTTTTGACATATAGTATCATGTCATCTGCAAACAGTGAAAGTTTTACTTCTTCCTTTCTGAATTGGCAGAATTTTATGTGTTCTTCTGGTCTAATTGCTCTAGCTAGAACTTCCAGCACAATGCCAAACAGCAAGGTGACAGTGGGCATCCTTGTCTTATTTCTGATCTTAGAGGGAAAGCTTTCAGTCTTCCCCATTGAGTATGATGTTAGTTGTGCATTTTTTATATATGGACTTTACCATTTGAGGACGTTCCCTTTCATTATTATCCTGAAGTGTTTACATGAAGTAAGGATGTTGAATTTTGTCAAACGCATTTTCTGCATCAATTGGGATGATCATGCGGTATTTTGCTTTGATTTATGGATGTGGTATATTACATTAATTGATTTTCTTGTGTTGAACCAGCCCTCATAACAGGATTAAATCACACTTGGTCATGGTGTATACTTCTATTAAGTTGCTGCTGGATTTGATTTGCAAGTATTTTATTGAGGATTTTTGCATCTATATTCATTAAAGAGAATGGTCTGTGATTTTCTTTTCTTGAAGTATCTTTGTCTGGCTTTGGTATTACAATGATATTGACTTCATAGAATGAGTTAGGTAGGTTTCCCTCCTGTTCAATTTTCCTGAAGAGTTTGAGCAGGATTGGTACTACCTCTTTTTGAATGCTTGGTAGAATTCACATATGACGCCATCTGGTCTTGGAATTTTTTTTTGGTGGTGGTGGGGAGCTGCTTGATGACTGATTCATTCTCTTTACTTGTGAGTGGTTTGTTGAGGTCATCTGTTTCTTCTCTAGTCAGTGTTAGTTGTTCATGCTTTCCTTGGACATTGTTGATTTCTTATGACTTGTCTAGTTTATTAGCATATAGTTGCTCATAGTATCCTCTCATTATCTCCTTTATTTCTGCAGGGTCAGTAGTTATGTCCTCTCTCTCATTTCTGATTTTACTTATTTGCATCCTCTCTCTTTTTTTAGTCGGCCTGGAGAAGGGTCCATTGATTTTCTCAAAGAAACAATTCTGATTTTGTTGATTCTCTCTATAGTTTTCATGTTCTAACTTTTATTTGTTTCTTCTCCAGTCTTGTCATTTCTTTCTTTCTTTCTCTTTGCTGCAGGGTTAGTTTGCTGTTCTTTCTCTAGTTCCTCCAGGTGAGCAGTTAATTTCTCACTTTTTGCTTTCTTCTTTTTTAATATAGGCATCAGTGGCAATAAATTTCCTTCTCAGCACTGCCTTTGCTGCATCCAATAAGTTTTTGTATGTTCTGTTCTCATTTTCCTTTGACTCAAGATACTTACTGATTTCTCTTGCAGTTACTTCCTTGACCCACTGGTTGTTTGAGAGCGTGTTTCTTCGCCTCCATATGTTTGTGAGTTTTCCAGTCTTCTACCCGTTAATGATTTCCAACTTCATTCCATTGCATCTGAGGAAGTATTTTGTATCATTTCAATCTTTTTAAATGTATTGAGACTGGCTTTGCAACCCAAGATGTGATCTATACTGGGTAATGATCCATGAGCACATGAGAAAAATGTGTATTCTGCTGTTGTGGAGTGTAATGTTCTGTAAATGTTTGTTAAGTCTGGTTCATTTATCATATTATTCAAGATCTCTGTTTTCTTATCGATCGTCTGTCTGGATGTTCCATCCACTGATGAGAGCAGTGTACTGAATTCTCCAGCTATTATTTTAAAGGTGTGTACACTTCCTTTCAGTGTTGTCAGTGGGTGATTCATGTATTTTGGAGCACTCTGCTTGGTGCACAAATATTTATGAGTATTATATCTTCTTGAAAAATTGTTCCTTTTATTAATACATAGTGTTCTTTTTCGACTCTTTTGTGTTAAATTTGAAGCCTAATTTGTCAGATATTGATATCACTACCCCCACTCTTTTCTGGTAGTTGTTCAAATGAAATATCTTTTTCCAACCTTTCACTTCCAACCTATCATTGTCCTTGGTTCTACAGTGAGTCTCTTGTAGACAGCATATAGTTGGAACCTGTTTTTTTACTCCATTCTGCCAGTCTATATCTTTTTATTGGGGAATTTAGTCCATTAACATTTACTATTATTATTGTAAAGGCAATATTTTCTTCTACAACTTTCTCTTTAGGATTTTTTTAATGGTATATCTTATTTTTTTCTCTTTTTATCATTACTGGCAGTCTTCATTTCTACACTCTTCTCCAGACCTCTCTCTTGTCTTTTCCTATCTCCCTGTAGTGCTCCCGTTAGTATTTCTTATACAGCTGGTCTTTTCTTCACAAATTCTCTTAGTGGCTGTCTGAAAATATTTTATAGTCTTCTTAATTTTTTTGAGATGATTGAACTTTATTTACATCCATTTCCACTCAATAAATGATATCTTCAGGACAGGTGATAACATATCTAAAAGCTATGTCCATTTTCTTCAGGCTCTAGGTAGAAGACACTCCCCAGAGTAACAGTCACTTTGTTGATATGAATGATGATTGAAACTTTTAAGTAAGAGAAGAATTGTTACAGGAATTTTTTGTAGAACTTAAAACGTTAAGTAGAAATGCGTAATTTCACAAAATATTTGGAAATACCTTTCATATACAAACAACATTTGTCTTCTATAGCTTGACACAAACTAAAAATTAGTTTTTCAATTATTCTAGCCCTATTAATACTTTATTTGGAGAATCTAACAGAATTGATCAACTGCTAACTTCTGCCTGTACATGTACACTGTGAATTCCAACAAGAGTAACTTAAATTTCTTGCAGAAGCACACTGTAAGATAAAGTTATGCTAACAGAAAAAATCTGCATTCAGAATATATATCTTACTCTGGTTTTTAAACTAATATTAGCCTATAAGTAGTTATGATTACAAGAAACTTTTGTGCCTCCTCATTTTGTCTGATTATATATTCTTATATATTAAAAATTATATATTCTGTATCCTAACAATCTGCTTATATGTTCTGTAGACTAGAAGTTGCTAATTTTTGTTTTCCTGAAATGAAGAATGGGAAAAGGGATTTAAATCCACCTAGTGGTACTTTTTTTTAACCTAATACTTGATTTTCTCTACCAAGTAACTGTTTGCTTTCTAAAAATTTTTGTTTTATGTATTTTTTTAAGGTAAATTCAGCAAGATGCCCTATGATGGCCACTGCTTTCTCCCCACCCCCCAAATATGCCATGATCCATATTATAATATTTGGATGTTATTCTCTACTCTTTTTGACATAATTAATGGTTTTTACATCAAGAAAAATCATTATAATCTTACCTGATTGCTATCCAAAGAACTTATAAATCTTTATTTGCCTTATAAAAATATTTTACTGGCTAGATATTTAACCTCATTAGTTTTGTAATGCTGTTTTTTAGTCTAGTGCAATTCCAATGGATCCTAACAGTATGTTGTAAAGCTCAGTTTTTTGGGGTCCAGACAAGATAAGACTTTCATACATTACTTGGGCTTTCAAGTTGGAGGCATTAATTTTAACTTTGTATTTAATGTAGTTATATGCAACTTATGAAAACAGGGAAAAAATGAAGGCATTTAAAATATACTGCAAATGATTCTGACTTGGAAAATAGAGAAGCTTCTTGTGTTTGATCTTTAAAGGCCAGAGAAAGGTAAAGGGAGTTTGACATGACCACTACTTAGATATAGGCTATATTGTGCTTTCCTTCATTCTTTCAGAATTGCTTTTAGAGCTAGGTGTCATCATTAGCACGTTATTGCTAATGATATAAACAAGAACATATGTGTAATCAGACCTGCAATTAAAGTTGTTCTGAAAAGATTAAGACTGGGGAAGAAACAAGACTAAACCAACATGCTCCTCAGCTTTGAAGGTGATATCAGGGATGGCTTCCATTTTAGCATCTTAAAACAAAGCTAAAGCTTATAAACAGATGCTTGAAAGGCTACAAGACAGCATTAATAATTCTACAAGGAATTGGGAGCTGTAAATTATTGAGGCATGTATAAATTTCCCTATTCGTCAGTAGAATGAGTAGCACTCAGCTGCTACAATGTAAGGAAAACAACCAGGCCAACTACCATTCAACCTCATTTCTCAATTAATTATCTTAATTTGAAATATCTCTATAATTTTCTGAAGTATTATTTAGCAGATCACAGCAGCACAGTGGAACCTTTAGCTTTTATCAAGTGGTGTTATCGTATAGAAATTTGAGTGGCATGTAGAACTTTCCTTTGTCCCCTTCCCCATGAGCATTATGCTTGTTATATAGTCAGACTGTAACATTTTCCTATATATTTATTATGCATAAATACATTAAAAACATTTGAGAATTATACAAAATTGTACATTACATAGAGAAGAACCATAAAGCATATCCTAAAAGTTAAGTACAGAGAAAATGTATGCAGAGAGAGCCCAGTCAGGTACACAGCCTTGGGATATATAATTTTATTTATTTATTTATTTATTAACCTATTTGTTAACTTATTTATTTATTTATTTATTTTGGGGGGTGCATGGTCTGGGAATCAAACCTGGATCTCCCGCATGGAAGGCGGGCATTCTAACCACTGAACTACCTGTGCACCCTATATAATTTTATTTTATATTTGTATTTCCTGCAGGACAGTAACAAGTTTTTTACTAGCTCAAGAAAAAATAAATTTTCCAAAAAGTTGGACATGCCTGCTGCATTAAGTTTAAATTAAAATGTTTCCTATGTGTACAAACAGTGAACACAACAAATAAAAAACAAAAAACAAACACATTTCTTTCATTAATATATCAAAAATATTTCCAAGGCAGCATTATTAAATCGATTAGACCACAGTCCCTAATATAACATCAAGCTCTAACAGAAAGGTACAGAGAGGGCAGAAAGGTTTCATTCAGCCAGTGGTTTAGGTGTTCTTCTTTCCTTCACCCAGTAAAGTTACAGTAGCTCTCTGGGCATCTTTAATAATGGCATCTGCAGTCTCTTTGTCTTTGTTTTTCAGGTCCTTCACCACACTGTCTACCTGGGACTCGTTCCTCAGGAAGAAAGGACAGATGTTGCGCCTGTAGAGCAGTTCAGCCACATTAGAAGGGCTCAGAGCCATGCCACACGTCAGCATGTAGTAGAAGGGAAACATGACAGGAAAAGGTCAGAGAAGAATTTGGCAATGCTGAACACACCATATACTACCCAATAGGCCAGCCACGGGGCATCATCTTCTTTGTTGGGACTCCTTATGGCTTTCATTCTGCACTGTTCAGAAATGTAGCCTTCTCTACCATGCCACAAGATTTCTAGTAATAGACAGGAACATTTAGCTTCTTGGGATAGAGGCTGGGTAGCCAAATCCTATCAGACTGCAGAGGAAAGAGGCTCCATAACCAAACAACAAGCACAAAGCTACCAGCCCAATAGTACTGAGCACAATGTAGCTCTGGTTCATGCCGGTCTTAGCTTTGAGCTTGGCCAGGAGGTCGGTCATGCAGTTCTTCTGATGTAGAAACTGGGCAAACCTCTGCCTCATGGCCACAGACATGATGGGGACTGTCACACCACTGCCCCAGGGCTGCTCCTACTCTAGTCTCCCTCATTTTTGAAGGGCAGTTTTTCCGGGTATAGAATTTTTGGTTGTCAGTGCTTTCTTTCGCATCTTAAATATATCATACCACTGCCTTCTTGCCTCCATGGTTTCTGCTGAGAAATCTGCACATTCTTATTGAGCTTCCTTTGTAAGTGATGGATCACTTTTTCCCTTGCTGCACTGAGCATTCTCTTTTTGTTTTTGACATTTGACAATCTGATTAGTAAGTATCTTGGAGTAGGTCTTTTTGTATCTCTTCTGTTTGGGGTATGCTGTGCTTTTTGGATCTGTAATTTTATGCCTATCATAAGATATGGGAAATTTTCAGTGAATATTTCCTCCATTAGTCTTTCTGTTCCTTTTCTCTTCTCTTCGCCTTCTGGGCATCCATAACATATATATTCATGTGCTTCATGTTGTCATTTAATTCCCTGAGACCCTGCTCCTATTTTTCCATTCTTTTCCTTTGTTTTTGCATAGGATTTTAGATGTCCTGTCCTCTAGTTCACTAATCCATACTTCTGCTTCTTCAAATCTGCTGTTGTAAGTCTCCATTTTGTTTTTCACCTCTTCTGTTGTGCCTTTTGTTCTCATA
Source organism: Tamandua tetradactyla (assembly GCF_023851605.1). Lineage (NCBI taxonomy): Eukaryota > Metazoa > Chordata > Mammalia > Pilosa > Myrmecophagidae > Tamandua > Tamandua tetradactyla. Next base: position 118,970,920 of record NC_135353.1, read on the forward strand.
AGTTATGCCATTTGTTTTTTCAAATACTAGCTCTGCAGTATCCAGGTGAGGGGATCATGGAGGACACCAAGAACTTCTCTGATGGCTTCCCTAAGTGAGCTTTCCTGGCCTTCCTAGAAAATGCAGCCCTTCACTTAACTGTTTGCCTCAGGCCTAAGGAAGTGTAGTTTCTTTGTCTCCATCTCCACTGCCCCTGTCCAAGATAGGTTCACACAATGGCTGCCTCTACCTGTCTGGGGCTCATTGAAATAATGGCTGCTTTCAGAACAGGGCCTCCAGTGATCTCCAAATTTGCTAATCAAAAACCAAGATAATTTATCAGCCATGCCACCCCGAGCATGGAGAAGAGGATGTTTATGTCCCCTTTTGTCACAGTGAGCTAGCCAGAGGCTGGACCCCATGGCAGCCTGCTGCAAGGGTGGGGCATGCATGCCAGTATCCCCCATATGAAGAGAGCAATTTACGGTTCTTTACCATAATTTGTCATTGTCTTTCTCCTGCTCTTCCCTGGATGCAGTACAGTGTTCTTCTGGCTCTGAAGTTTCAAAATATGTGTTTCAGACAGTTCCTGCCTGATTAATAGTTGTTTTGGTGGAAAGACTGAATCCTGATCCTCCCTACTCCACCATCCTTTCACAATCTCCATACATTTTTGAATAATAATACACTGTTTGGGCGGGCCATGGTGGCTCAGCAGGTAAGAATGCTTGCCTGACAAGCCAGAGGACCCAGGTTCGTTTCCCGGTGCCTGCCCATGTAAAAAAAAATAAATAAATAAAATAAACAAAAAATATTACACTGTTTTATTTGTATATATTTTTTCTAGTTTTTAATTTCTAGAATCAGTTTTAGTAGTTAATGCCTTTCTAGGAATATGTCCATTACATCTAAGTTATCTAATTTGTTGACATAAAATTGCTCATAGTATCCCCTTATAATTACTTTTATTTCAATAAGTTTTCTTGTAATTTTCCCTCTTTCATTTATGATTTTTAAAATTTGAGGAGATCACCTAACCCAGCAACAGCAGAAAACACATTCCTCTGAAGTGCTCATTGATCATTCTACTGGATAGACAAAAACAAGTCTCAATAAATTTAAAATGATTGAAATCATACACACTATCCTCTCTGACCACAGTACAATTTAAGTAGAAATCAGTGAACAAAGAGAAGACTGAAAAATTCCCAAAATATGAAAATTAAACAATACACTATAAAACAACAAAAGAGCTAAAGAATAAATCACAAAGAAAATTATGAAAAACTTTGAGGTGTATAAAAGGAAAACACAACATACGAAACACAATATACCAAAAGTTATGGGATGCAACAAATGTAGTGCTCAGAGGTAAATCTGTATCTGCAATGGCTTACATTAAAAAGATAAAAGCACTCAGAAGACTGAGAGTATAAAGGAACTTCCTCAACATGACAAGGGACATGAAAAAATAAATAATATGAAAAACCACAGCTAATATCATAATCAATGGTGAAGGAGAGTTAGATTTCACTATAAGATCAGACACAATACAAAGATGTTGGTTTTCACCACTATTTTCAACACTAACTTAACCAGAGCAATTAAGCTTGAAAAATAAACAAAAGGCATCCATATTGGACAAGAAGAAATAAAGCTATGTCTATTCACATATGGCATTATCCTATATATGAAAAACCCCAAAGAAGGCAAAGGAAACTACTAGAGCTAATGCACAAATTCAGGAAACTTGCAGGGTAGAAAATCAACAAAGAAGGTATCAGTTGTCAGCAATGAACAATCCAAAAAGAAATAAAGAAAATGTTCTATTTAAAATAGCATCTAAAAGAACAAAATATCTAGGAATGAATTTATCCAAAGATGTAAAAGACTTTAACACTGAAAACTATAAAACACTACTGAAAGAAATTAAGGAAGACTTACTTAGATGGGAAGACATCCTGTGTTCATGGATAGAAAGACTTAATATTTTTAAGATGTCAAAACCACCCAAAACAATTTACAGAGTCAGCACAATCCTGATCAAAATCCCATCAATCTTTTTTTTTTTTTTAGGAAATTATAAAGCCAAACATCAAGTTCACTGGCATGGCCTATCATGTTATTAAGTCATCTTTGGTCACCCCCCGCAACTACCACTGTGAACATCCCAGTGGATATTTACTAGTCATCATTTCATCTTACCCAAAATCTCTGCAATCATTGACACTTGATATTTTCCATTTTGTTATTATTTTGTTACCTCTTTGGCCACTATTTTTCAGTATTCTTTGAGAAAGACTGAGGATCCAAACCTTTTTCACAACCTCCAGCCCCACATATCCAATTGACCACTAGACTTCTTCTCCACCTGAATATCTTCGATTCATCTCAAACTCAATTAGAGCGTAAATGAACTCATCTTCTTTCACATATGGATTTTCTCTTAATACTCAGTTCCCTATCTGTGTTAGGTCGTTTCCAAAGATACCCCATATGAATGATGAGTCTTCATTTTCACATCCTTGTATAGTCACTTTCCACATTCAATTTGGGAAGGCTGTGTGACCACAGAATAATGTGGAGGTGATAATGTGCCATTTCTGGGCCTAAGCTTTAAGAAGGCCTTACAGCTTACCCTTTTATACTATTGGGAGTCCTGAGGTGCCCTGTAAGAAGTTCAGCTACACTGCTGTGAAGACCATGTGGGAACATGTAATGAAAGAAAGGCTTTGAAACTACATGAAGAAAGAGAGACAGAGACGGGCAGAGAGAGGCTTAGCAGTCCCAGCTGAGATCCACTTTCCAGTTATTCCCTTCCAAAGCATCAGATATATAGGTAATCTTGCTTAGACACTCTAGAATTGTTCAGCTATTGGATGACTGCAGATCCAGTCTCAATAGCAAGTGGAGGAGAAGCATTTAGCACAGAATCTAAGAGATGATAAAATGTTGTTTTAAGATGCTAATTATGCACAGCCTTGCCCAACACCCCCACCCCCAGCACTCTTTCATGCAAACATACAACAAAATCCTTCTCTCCATTAAAGACAGTCCTCTCTTCAGTCCCACCTATACCAGGGTCTTCTCATCACAGGACACTTTACATATTCTTGCTCATACCATGGAGCTTCTCTTTCACGCAGGCAGGTCTTTAGTTATCCTTGCCCACATCTAATTCCCCTATACTACTACACCACTACCTGCAGTCTCATGGTCAACTCCATCATTAATCTCTGCCACAGGTATGCTCCTTTTTTGGGGGGGGAGGGGTTCATGGTCCCAGAAAGTTATGCTCCTTTTAATTTAAATTCTGTTATATCACTCCTCTGTCATAGAGAGTCCATAGATGTACTTACATGTCAAAGATTTTCCTATGTGTGTGGTGTTGGACTTAGAAGATAAAGTCTCCTTATAAGGACATATATTGCATTGTGGCTTTTCCCATGTTTTTCATTTTCCATGTGCTTTTCTGTGTGTGTCCCCATTTCCCCATTCAAGTAGTTCTGGATGGCCTTTTCCAAATGTCCAAGTTGTAGTATACAAACTGATACAGTCAGTTCACTACTTAGTGTTTCCGGCACCCTTCTAAGCCTCCACTTCCAAATCTTTGACCCTGCATTCTCTGACTAGTTGTCCCTCAATTAGTTTCCTATTGCTGTTTACAAAAATATCTAGTGGCTTAAAAAAAACTCCATTTTTTATATTACAGTTCTGGAGGCCAGGAGTCAGAAATGGACTTACTGGGATAAAAGCAAAATATTAGCATAACTGTGCTCCTTCTGGAGGCTCTGGGGAAGAATCCACTTTCTTGTCTTTTCTAGCTTCTAGAGGCTACCCAAATTCCTTGACTCAAGGCCATCAGTGTAACATTGTCAAATCTATCTTCTTCCTGATCTCTGTCTCCATGGTCTGTTTCTCTGACTTTGACCTCCCGGCCTCCCTCTTAAAAGAAGGGTCACATTGTTATCATATTGGGTTCACCTGGATAATCCAGGATAAACTCTTTAATCCCATTTCCTTGATTTCATTTGCAAATTCCTTTTGTCAGGTGTGATGGTTAAGTTCTGGTGTCAACTTGGCCAGATGAGGATGCCCATTTATAAGAACTGGCCTGACCATTGCTGAAAGGATATTTCATGGCTGGCTGATAAATCAGAAAGTAGGTTTATTAAATCATCAGTCAGCTGATAGCAGCTGTGACTGATTACATCTGCAATCAATTAAGGGTACGTCTCCTGCAAACAAAACAATCCAATCAGTTGAATAATTTTAAGGAAGAAGAGAGACTTTTTCACTGCTTTTTCAGCCAGCGAGCATCTCCCATAGAATTCATCGAGACCATTCATTGGAGCTGTCAGCTTCACAGCCTGCCCCATGGATTTTGAATTCTTGCACTCCCAAAGTTGCATGACACACCTTTATAAATCTCGTGTTTACAGATATCTCCTAGTGGTTCTGTTTATCAAGAGAACTCTGACTAATACATCGTGTAAGGTAACATATTTTCAGGCTACAGAATTAGGATGTGGGCATCATTAGGAGCATTGTTATTAAGCCTACATACTCTCAATCCAAGTTCCTCCACCTCTATGCCATGACCCTTCAAACTGACCCTTGAAAAAAGTATTGGCACTGTATTAGTTAGGGTTCTCTAGAGAAACAGAATCAACAGGGAACACTCGCAAATATAAAATTTATAAAAGTGTCTCACGTGACCACGGGAATGCAGAGTCCAAACTGCGCAGGGCAGGCTGTGAAGCCGACGACTCCGATGGAGGGTCTGGACGAACTCCACAGGAGAGGCTCGCCAGCCGAAGCGGCAAAAGAGCCTGCTCTTCTGAATCCTCCTTAAAAGGCTCCCAGTGATTAGATTAAGCCTCACTCATTGCAGAAGACACTCCCCTTTGGCTGATTACAAATGGAATCAGCTGTGGATGCAGCTGACGTGATCACGATCTAATTCTATGAAATGTCCTCATCGCAACAGACAGGCCAGCACTTGCCCAACCAGACAAACAGGTACCACCACTTAGCCAAATTGACACATGAACCTGACCATGACAGGCAGCAACACAGCATTGCTGAGAAAAAATGGCATCATAGATTCTCCCAACATTCATGCTCTGCAGCTAACAGTACAATCTCCAAAACCCACCCAACGCTCTCCAATCGCAGCTGTGGCTTCTAATAACATAACCCAGATACAGTTCCGCATTCCTAGAAAAGGAGTTTGAATAAGGTGGGTGGTGGAAAAATAACTAGGCTGGAAGTTCCTACTCAAGGAAACAAACATTTCTGAGACAGAAGACAGTCACCTCACACTGCCTGGGGGAATCAGGGAAAGTGTCATTGGAGACAAACAAAGATGAGGATCTGCAAGATGACTAGAATGTTACTTGTTAAGAAGTGGTTAGAGTGGGAGGGAGTGCTAGAAACAGGAAACAGCCTGTAAAAGATGCAGAGATAAAAGAGAGTGTGGCTGATTTGGGAATCCTAGAGAGTAGTTCGATATAACTGTAGGGAGAAAAAGAAAGAGATAGGTTGGAGGGAGGTGGAAAATAAAAAATAACATCCTTTGGACTATTGGACTGAAGAGAGAGACAGTAAGAATGGCAAACATTTAATACACATTAGGCGCAATGCTAGTTGATTTACATTCATTACCTTCGCTAAATCTTCATCACTAGCCTGATTGAGCATTATTTATAGATAGATATTACAAGGTTGGTAGCCTGATTGAGCATTATTTATAGATAGATATTACAAAGTTGGGTAGCATCAGGTGGCGGATTTGAGATCCCAGCCTAGCCCTGCCTAAAATCAAAGACCATGGTCTTTTTACAAAGTCAGTGCTGTCCAAATATGGCCTGCAAGCCACCAATGATGCTCAAGAGATTGTTCCTGACATATAAGCAACATTTTTTAAAAAAATGATGATATATTTGTCTATTATTTTAAAAATAAGATCTCAACTACATGTAAACTTCTATGGGGAGATGAGAAAGAACACTTCCAGAGCATAACCCAAGGAAAAACTCCATAAAATCCCGTCTAAAAATGTCTCTTCTCTCTGTATAGTTCCTCAATGGCAGTAGTGGCCCAATCAAAATCCTCCATGAGCTGGTGAGCCACACCTTACCACACAGTACTCCTGAGTCTCCACTCTCCCCTCACCGCTTCCTAAATGTGTATTCTTCATCTTGCTAAACTTTCTGGGCTTCAGTTTCTTTATCTCTGAAATGACAACACTAGGAGCTACTGCACTGGATTGTAAAGAGGATTAAATGAGTTAAACCTCTTAGAACAGTGCCTGAGATGTGGTAAACACCATGCAAGTGTATTTGTAAAAAATGAAATCTCTTCTATAAAGATCTTCTCTTGGGTGGCCACCACACCATGCTTAGATCCAAAGCTTTTATTGCCTGCCAGCTACATGCTCTAACTAACGACAACTACTTGTTTAGTCTCCTGCCTCTAGCCACCATTGCTCATATCTAAAAATAACGCATCTGAATTTTCTCAGCTCTTATTTTCATTCACTCATTAAGTTACCAGCTTTGAAACTAAGAACCCTTCTCACAAAGCATCCTTCCTAGAAAACTGCAAATGCAAATGATCTCTTCATCTCAAAAATCCTTAATAGCAAAGTTGTATGTTATAGAGGATTAATTTCAGGGAAGAAACTTAGCCCTGTAGAGGATGACATGGAGCTCCAAGACTCCAAAGGAGATAATTAAGCAAGCAAACAGGCTGGCTTGCCGAAAGTGGGTAAGTGACAAAATATATAACGAGGCCTAATGAATGCAACTTAAGCGCAGCAAGATCATCAGAATGGTGGCACTGCTTTCCCTCTCCCCAAGTCCTATAGGGATGAGATCATGGCTTCATATGCAATGGCTTGTATCACAGCTGAGGAACCAAGGAACACAGCTTCTGTATCTTTTGTAGCAGGCAACAAACAGGTTATTTCCCTTTCCCAGGAAAGGGTACACAGTAGTCAAGCTAAGGTAGTCTTGACTTATTATTATTTTGCCTATATGACTAGCTACAGAAATTGCTTAGTATCAAGGGATAGTTAGGCATTGGAGTTTGCTGCAGAGGCACCCAGGGCCCTTGGTAGATGACATTTCCCAACTGTCAGATAATCCATGTAGAGTATTGTAGTATATCACCGGGGCGGGGGGGGGGGAATTGGTGTTGAGTATGCAGAGAATTTAACCACTGAATCTGTGGAGAAATTTCAGGGGTAAGACACCATCTGGGATTATGAGAAAATGAGATGAAATTTTAAAACGCTGTAACAGAGATGAAAGGGAAAGGAAAGAGTGAGAATTACTGGAGCAGAACTAAATTGGGAGCTTCCTGTATTGCAGGACTTTGAGACTTTAGAATAAAAATAGTCATAGGTTTGAATTTTGGCTCTGACACATTTATCCAAGCAAATAATGATGTATGAATTGAGTAAACAATGGGAAGATTAATTGAAATAGCACACATAATGTACAATTAGATTTTCTATTCCCTATATTTCTTGTTAATATCATTTTCCAGAATTTTTCTATTCGTGTCTTCATTGTAATTATTTCATATTTATCTTTATGGCAAGTAATCCTCTTACATACACAACAGTATTAAGCATATAATGAAATGAGCAGTGTAGCTATGACAAAAACTTTAGAGGTAATACAAGAATGGCTAAGGTATAAAAAACATTGCTCAAGTCATGAGGTATATGACAAAGTTTGTTAATCTCGAGGTAAACTGATGTAGAAAAATGCATGAAAACTGCATTCCCACAACACCAAACAGGTTTCCACAAAATGTTGCACAGCACCAGATACACAAAACTCTCAAATATTGTTATCTAAACAGCTATGATCTACTGTACTAATGCCAATTGGAAAGGGGACTGCTTCTTCAATAAATATCATTATCATAAACTAATTACTCAATTAAACACCCAGTTATGCCTACCAGATTTCAGTGAGTGTCCTGAAGATGAATATACAAGACCAATCACTCTAGGTCCTAGTTTTCAAAGATTGAACATCTCGGTGACTGAGGCAATCATATAAACATATTGGTCTTAGAGGATAAGTTATTTATTTAAGGTAAAAGAACTAGTAGTTGTAGGAATAAAATGTCCACCCTAGATCTGCCGAATTGACAGTCCCATGCAGTTTTCAATAAGCTAAGCTTTCTCTTACAATATTTTCTATTTTAACTGACAGTCACTACTTTTACTTTTTTCTGGGTTTGCTTGCCCATATAGTCATTAAATATGCACAATATGTTAATAAACTTGGATCAGGAGACAGTCTTCACAGAAAGATTGCTGGGAGGCTTCTCTATTTTCCTGGTGCCTCCCCAGAGGGGAATTCTGGAAGCAAAAGCTCTTCCTAGCTAAGTGTGGTGCAGGGCTTTCAGGAAACCCTTTCACCTCCCCTTTCCCAGCTAATAGCTGTTTCTGGGGAGTGGCTTTGAATCCATTTAAGGGGTAATGACAGAAAGGACAGCTCCGGCTCCCAAGCTTTTCCAATTAAGTAAAGCCACCATCATTCTCAGAAGAGATCGCTAATGCTGCTGTCATTGTTCAAGCTGCCTAATCCTTTCTAACCCATAAAAAAAGAAATTTGGTTTCAGCACAGATCTGAACTCTGACTTAGTTCTTTGAGTGATTTTACAACTTTATGACTCCCTGGATTTTCCAAGTGTCCTCCTTCGTTGGGAGGAGGGGAACTGTGTCATCACGAATAACATCTACAACTCAGTAACTGTAGCATTAGAGTACCTCCACGGTCAATGGAAAAAGGCTCACCTTTAGAGTCCAACAGGCATAGGTGTGATTCTAAGTCCCACGTATATTTATTACAAAGAGTTACTTTAATCACCTCAGCTTATTTATTCATCTGTAGAAGGAGAATTGCAATACCTATCTCTCAGGACTCCAAGAAATAACAAATATAAACACTCTGGCACACAGATGAATATTTACTATAGGTCAGCATGGAAATGATCTGTTCTATATGATTCCTCTACACTGTGAGCTCCTTGAAGCAGACTGTGAATTATCTGTGTCCTCCAAATCCTTAGCATAGCTTTTAAAACAGTGTCAGAGAATGCTTGTGGTGCACAGCCGACCAGGCCTCAGTTTTTTCATCTGAAAAACAAATGAGCATTTCAACTCTGCTGTCCTAAAGTGTTATGGAACTGCACATGTGCCAATGCTGGTATTAATCTCTATTAGGCACAAAGCAAAATTTTGCTGCATTGTGACTCTTGCCATGATAATTTTCATTTGTGCTGAAGAGCCACAAAGGATTAGGGTTTGACTGGCATTTCCAGTCCTCAGATCCAGACAGAGCAATATGTAGACGCTAAATGATTTCGTCTTTTACTGTACATTTTTCTTAAGAGCAGAGAAATATATCCTAGAAGCATGATCTACCACTGGTCCACACACCTAATTTTAAATCAATCACAAGCAGAGAAGATCTTGCAAAAGAGACATGCGTGTATGTGTGTGTGCATGTGTGCTTGCACACATGCAAACACATGCTCATGCTTAACAAATGGTTGATTCTTAGGTCCAAAGTTTAACAAGTGGTTCATTTTTAGATTCAATGCTTAACATATGGCTGATTCCTAGGTCCAGCAAGATGGTGCAGAGAGAAAGTAATTCAATGTTGAGTTGCCAGATTTCAAAGAATGGGAGAAAGCTGACATGAAATTTGCATGTAATTTATCTGTTTAATAGCATCAGGAGAAGAGAGTCCATTGCATCTATCTGGTAATAGTTAAAGCCTTGCAAATGGCATCTGAAATACTCATAATTCTCTGGGTAAGGCTTTCTCTATCTCGTACAGTGCTAGGATGGGCACTGATTATGTTTGTTTCCATGGCTGACAAAATATTTACCTTTTGACTGATATCTTTCTGTAGCTATGGTACTATTTCAGTAGTTTTATTCTTAAGTTTAAAGAGTTTGTACAGATGTCTTTCTTGGTTTTTGTATTAGTTAGGGTTCGCTAGAGAAACAGAATCAACAGGGAACACTTGCAAATATAAAATTTATGAAAGTGTCTCACGTGACCGTAGGAATGCAGAGTCCAAAATCCACAGGGCAGGCTGCGAAGCTGATGACTCCAATGGATGGCCTGGATGAACTCCACAGGAGAGGCTCACCAGCCAAAGCAGGAATGCAACCTGTCTCCTCTGAGTCCTCCTTAAACAGCTTCCCATGATTGCATTTAGCATCACTAATTGCAGAAGACACTCCCCTTTGGCTGATTATAAATGGAATCAGCTGTGGATGTAGCTGATGTGATCATAACCTAATCCTATGAAATGTCCTCATTGCAACAGACAGGCCAGCGCTTGCCCAATCAGATGAACAGGTACCACAACTTGGCCAAGTTGACACCTGTCCCTAACCATGACAGTTTTGTAGTTCAAATTTAGAGGACAAAAATATTTGCTTCATTTCCGTATTTCCTGGAGTATCAATGTTGCCTCCCACCATGAACTCTCAGTGGACACTTTTTACATCCTGGGGACTTTTTTCAAGTTCTTTACTCATTTAAGGCACTCTTTGCATGAGATGATGTTAGCTTCAGACCTAAAGTGTAAGGACTGAATCAACTAGTGGTCACTTGTCACACAAATCTCAAGAGACAAGAAGATGCTACTGTAATCTTGAGTTATTTGAAATATGACAGATTTGAGATATGTTTACCAGTGACTCAGAGATAGCTAATGTTTACTTAACACTTATCATGAGACAAACCCTTTCCTTAACACTTTATCCCTGTTAACATTTAATCATGAAAGCAAGGCTTACTAGTCTAGGGATAGGTATTATCAAATTTTACCAATGGAGATACTGATGGATACTCAGTGGCATGCTAATAGTCACTCAGCACACAAGTAATGGAACCAGGATTTGTACTCAGGCACTTTTCCCTCTAGGTCCCAACCTCACAACCATTGTGGCACACTACTTCCTCTCCAATGATAGAGACAGGAGAGATGTTCAGAATTTTTTGTTATTTGGAAGGAGTCAGCATGATACAGTGAAAAGGGCATGAGTAATGTCAGTAAAAAATGTACCTTCTGATTTTTCTCTGAGGATGAGTGAAAGAAAATTTCATTTTCATCATGTGACATTTATATAGAAGCTCAATGAATTTTAACTGTGATCTAAAGAGAAAAAACAAGAGAAGAAAACAACTCTTCTTATAGAGTTAATAAAGAATGAGAATAAGCAACCCAACAAAATGGAATGTCAGACTGTTCTACAACTGTCTTCAGACCTCTTAGATAATTCAAACAAATCCCTGTGTGTATGGATGAGGTATCCTCTGAAAAGGAAGAATGGTTCCCCATTAACCATCTTAGATGAAACTGGGACCTGGGGTCTGAAATGAGGACACTGTAGAATTCCTCCTTCTTGAGACCGAGAAGACTGAAAACTTCCGTCTCTCTTTTGGATTGGTGGTAATTTGGGCCGTGATTCCAAGGTGGAAAGACTTGCAGAAAATTCTGATGGTGGTGGAGTGGTGATCGTCTCCTGGCCATTTGGAAGTAGGCTCAGAGCCAAGCAGGAAATTGGCATGTGGTACACCCCGGAATGAATCTGAGGACTATTAATGGTTGTATAATCAATGAACCTTCAGTAAAATCTCATTAAATTTCACAGCCTAGTTTCTGTTGTGCTGTGGGAAATTTGAGAAAGTCCCAAGCCCCATGTCTGGAACAAAGAAGTAGAGGCAGAAGAGCCCCTTCTCTAAGGCCTGACTGCTGATGGCTAAGGTGATCAGCAGCCCAGAACCAAAGTTCACTGAGGAGGAACAACATTATGAGGTCATGATGGTCAAAAGTGGCAGAGGGAGCAGTGGCCAGCACAGTGTGGTAGTACTATCTGACAGCAGGACAAGAAGTCCAGGGAAGACAGAAGGACCCCAGGGAAATTTTCCACATTACAGTGAAAGTAGCAGAAGAGCCACCACTAGCAAACCTGATTCCATTAACCAAATTATAAAAGGGTCTCCTAATCTCTCTGATCAGGACAGTGGTTTTTTTTTTTTTTTATCATGTTAACAGGAAGAGAACGATCAGTACAGAAAACCCTTTCACGGAAGCAAAAATCTGTCTATTTAATCTTTTAGTTTTGTTATTGCTCTGTTAATCCCAAACCCATATGGCAGATCATAAAAAAGGAAATTAGGAATTTAAATAATGAGCAGGTCTGGTTCTTACAAATAGCCACGATTGATGTTGCAGAGTTTCAATGAAGGTCACAGGCTCTGGAGGAAAACATTTTTATGGTCAAAATATGACTGAGTGGTCTGGTGACCATTACTAAACTTCTGGGACCCTTAGTTTTTTCTGATAATGGTACCCACATGAAAATTTGAAACTAGTGTAGATGTGGTGAAACAGTCACTCTCATAAACTGATGGTAGTACTGTGAAGTGATTCAATCTTTGTGGAAATAACACTGTGTCAAAGAATAAATAATCAGAAGCATAGACTCAACAATGTCCCAGCAATTTATTATGAAAGAAATAAATGGACATGCATACAAAACCTCAAGTAAAATATTTTTCACTAGTGCATTGTCATTAACAGTAAAAACAATATCCCAAAGTACATTAGCTTAACAGGTCATTAAATTTCCCTAAGATGCATGTCCTGACTACATTTTAAAGAAGTTATTTTCCTTCCCCCTTGGAAAGACAAGTGTTCTGTTCAGGAGCTGGATCTGATTTGATCTCCTGGGGTCCTAGTGGGGTCTCCTGAAAGCTCTGTTGAACACATTGTGCCTAGAAGATGAGAAGGTTGTGGGACACAGATAATAGGCTTTAGAGCATGGGGATGTCTTCTTATTTTATTTTATTTTTTATTTTTATTATTTTTTTACATGGGCAGGCACCGGGAATCGAACCCGGGTCCTCTGGCATGGCAGGCTAGCATTCTTGCCTGCTGAGCCACCGTGGCCCGCCCAAGCATGGGGATGTCATGGCATCTCGGGCACATCCCCTCAGCCAGCAAATCATTACTCTTCCACTATCACAGTGTCTCCATCTCAGTACATGTGCACCAGCTATACCCTAACTGCTCTCAGAAAGCTTTTCATGGGCTTCTTTGTCCCCAGGAGCAGGCCCATGATTTCTCCCTTCCCACCTCACAAGACTCTATGTATCCCAGGGGAACAGAACTCTACCCTCTCCATTTTCTTATTTTTATCTATCTTTACCCCCCTTCTCCTTCCTTGGGCTCCATACCTCTCCTGTGATGACCGCTTCTTCTGGGGCAGCATGAGTTTCTGAGACGAACTGCATGTCAGAATTCTCCATCTCTGCCATCAGCCTGGACACAAGGTGAGAATGAGGCAGAGGAGGGAGATGAAGGTGAGAAAATGAAGAGAAAGAGAGGATTGGGGAAGAGCAGAGAGAAGAGGGAGAAAGATCAGAAAAAAGAAGAGGGGGTGGGCCACGGTGGCTCAGCAGGCAAAGTTCTCGCCTGCCATGCGAGAGACCCAGGTTCAATTCCCAGTGCCTGCCCATGCAAAAAAAAAAAAAAAAAAAAGAAGAAGAAGAAGAAGAAGAAGAGGGGAAATAATGGGGGTTAAAAAAGAAGGGGCAAAGAGAAGGGAGAGGAAATAAAAGAGAGAAGAGGACTAAAGGAAGGGAGTGGCTGAAGGACAGGATAGAGAGAGGAAAAGGAGGAAAGAGGGGAAAAGGAGCACAGAGGAGGGATCTAGGGTAGAGAAAGGAAAAGATTAGGAGGTAGAGGAGCAGGACCAGGTGACAGAGGAGAGGGAAGATAAGAGGGAGGTGTTATTATAGATGAGTACTGGAAAAGGACAGAGAAGGAGTAAAAGAATCTTGGAAAGGGTATGAAGAGAAGGATAAGGGAGGGAGAAAGGAAGAGAAAAGAAGAGAGGAGGGAGAGGGGGAGAATTTGCAGGGGGGGATTTGCATGTCTCATGACACAGCTCATGACCCCGGGACAGTATTCCCAGGTGGAGCTTGGCTTCAACTTCATTCATGCTTTTCTCACAGGCAATGCCAGATGAGGGTGCTCCTTGTTTACCTCCGACGCTTCTGCTGCAGTTGCTGGTGCTGCTTGGAAACTATCTTCAGGAACTCCTTTGTCTTCCTGTTCTCCTCATCTAACTGTTTCCTGGAGGACCAGTCAAAGGGGTTGGAGGGTCATCAGACCATCCTCCAACTCCTCCTTTTAGCTTTTCTCCATTCTTTTATGGAAGAAAAGCCATTCATTGATGCAGAATATCACTCTCCATAGAACATCTGGATCAACTAAGGTTGCAACTTCTCCAGCTTGATGTGAATAAGCTTCACTGTGAAAATAAGCAAGGTAGGGTGGGGAACTCTTACCACTGAATCTCACTCTCTTCTTCCTTGCATTGTAACAGGAAGCGCTTCAGTGCCTCTGTGGGAAAAGGAATCAAAGAGGTCCTGTGAGAGCTCATAAAAGGAATCAAAGTTGGGCAAATTATGAGGTAGAAGAGATCAAACAAGTTTAAAGACATTCTGGTTCTCTGTTTCTGAGCCCTGCTTCTAAGTCCCTATCACACAGATTGGGCCCCTAGAGGGCAACCTTGCATCATATTCATCCTGTTGGCATTTGCACATAGCAAGAGGCTTGGTACAACCGTCATACATTTGTGTGAACTGAACAGAATCCTCAGGTGTCAGAATGGTCTCTGTGTACCTATTGGTGTTACTTCCACCAGTGGGTATAGAGCAGAAACTCCATAAGTGTCTATCATAAATGGGCAGTATGGGCTGTGATAATTTATCCTGACCACTGAGGCAGCAGGTTTAACACATATACACACACATGCATACACACATACAGAGTGGGAGTAAGTGTGAGAATGTGCATGAGTGTGTGTGTTGTGAGAGAGGAAGAGGGAGCACAAAGGTGGGCTTCTGAGAAAACAAAGTCCAGGGTGCCAGTAACCTTTGATTCTTCATTCCTCCTATTAATGACAGATGGATGTTCGATGGACTTATAGATGTACAAGTAGATGAGTTGGATGAATACCTGAAGAGATAATAGACACAGATGGATGGATGGATGGATGGATGGATGGATAGACCGATGGTCAGACAGCTGAATAAACAGATGAGGAAATAGGGAAGTAGAAGGATTAATATATGCATAGATAAGTGGTTAGATGGGTAGATAGGTGAAAGGATGGAAAGATAGTTGGTTGGATGATGGTATGATTTTTTAGATGATGCATGGATGGTTGAATGTTAGTTATATGTATGGATGTTTGAATGAACAAATAAACAACAATGAAGATGACTGGACTGATAGACAGTGGCTAAATGGATGGATGATAAAACTGATTAATGGAGGGATAGATGAAGAGATTTTTAGGTCAATTGTTGGTTGGATGGTTAGATGAATGGATAAATGGGTACTTAGTTGGATGGATGGGATGGATGGTTACTTGTAAGGGTGAAGGAACAGAAGAGTGGATGGATAAACAAATGAATAAATAGACAGTGGCAAGAAGACTGGATGGTTGAATGGATGGAGAGATGATTGGCTAAATTGGATACTGCAGCTTTCAAGTTCCTGCCTTGTCGTAGGCCTGTTAAGGTCCCTACTTCTTTTGTTTCTTTCTCACCCTGTTTTCCTCTTGCTGTTCCCCTCAGAAAGTCTGGGTTTAAAAAAATAATCATACATCATCCTGCTAAGAATTCTTTCATTTCATTCATTCCACGAACCTTTTTAAAATGCCTACTATGTTTCAGGCCCTGAGTTTGGTTTAGGGAAACTTAAATGAAAAAAAATGGGGTGGGTGGACTTTCAGAAAAATTGAGGAACAGGGAGGGAGCTGCTAATATTACTCCTCTCACAAAAGCAGAGAACAGACAGGCAGATACTGTTTGAATCAACTGTTCTAGGGTTCCAGTGACCAGGGGAGTTCTGTGTAGCATTCAGGGAGATGTGGAACAAAGAGACTGAGAAAACATGGTCAGAGACTGTAAGCACCTCTATCCACGACTTCAGTAGCCCATCCACCACCCTTGAGGCAAGGAGTACCACGCAGTTTTTCTTGCTAGGCTACTGTGGACTGGGAGGGCCATGGGAGTCTTCTGCTCCAAATACAGAGGGGGATACAACTAGGTACACCTCCAGCTATTAGCTGGTGAATTTAGACTTCTGGATCCCACTGCTCTAGCCTGTCCTGGTCAGGTGCCATTATGCCATCATTTCAACTCTCAGAGGTGGAAATGGCAAAGGGACAAAAACAGCCTGCTTCTGTATGGTTGAGGGGAATAGGTTGCTGAAGAGCACCATTTTCTGGGCAGGTCAGAAAAAATGCACTTTTGGGGAAATGTTAAAAAGGAGGTGTATTAGTTAGGGTTCTCTAGAGAAACAGAATCAACAGGGAACACTTGCAAATATAAAATTTATGAAAGTGTCTCACGTGACTGTAGGAACGCAGAGTCCAAAATCCACAGGGCAAGCTGCGAAGCTGATGACTCCGATGGATGGCTTGGATGAACACAGGAGAGGCTCACCAGCCAAAGCAGGAATGGCACCTGTCTCCTCTGAGTCCTCCTTAAAAGGCTTCCCATGATTGCATTTAGCATCACTAATTGCAGAAGACACTCCCCTTTGGCTGATTACAAATGGAATCAGCTGTGGATGTAGCTGACGTGAT
This sequence comes from Tamandua tetradactyla, assembly GCF_023851605.1. NCBI lineage: Eukaryota > Metazoa > Chordata > Mammalia > Pilosa > Myrmecophagidae > Tamandua > Tamandua tetradactyla. The sequence continues at coordinate 118,987,616 of NC_135353.1, forward strand.
CATGACCTAACCCTATGAAATGTCCTCATTGCAACAGACAGGCCAGCGCTTGCCCAATCAGATGAACAGGTACCACAACTTGGCCAAGTTGACACCTGTCCCTAACCATGACAGAAGGTTTGGTGAAGACCACTGTTCTAGTTTGCTAGCTGCCAGAATGCAACACACCAGAGACAGACTGGCTTTTAATAAAAGGGGATTTATTTCACTAGTTCTTCAGAGGAAAAGCAGCTAACTTTCAACTGAAGTTCTTTCTTACATGGGAAAGCATAGGGTGATCTCTGCTGGCCTTCTCTCTAGGCCTCTGGGTTCCAACATCTTTCCCCGGGGTGATTCCTTTCTGCATCTCCAAAGGCCTGGGCTAAGCTACGAGTGCTGAGATGAGGTATGCTGAGCTGCTTGGGCTGTGCTACATTGAGCTTTCTCATTTAAGCACCAGCCAATTAAATCAAACACCATTCATTACAGCAGGCATGCCTCCTAGCTGACTGCAGATGTACTGAGCAACAGATAAGGTTCATGTACCATTGACTCATGTACACAGCAACAGAACTAGGTATGTTCACCTGGCCAAGTTGACACCTGAACCTAACTACCACAACCACCATCAGTTGGGCAGGTGAGAAATTGTACAACCTTGGGAAGTGCAAGGAAATAAAAGACGTTTTGGAGTCTTTCCTGAACCTCTTTCAAAAGTCCTTTGGATCTCATCTGCACACCCTGCATGTGTCCCTGCCCCTATTTTGGCTGTGAAATACTGATGAACCAACTGTCAAAGAAGAGCCTTCACACAAACCCAATAAACAACAAAATCCCAGAAGAAAGGAGAAACTGACCTTCAGAATAAACCCGTCAAGATAATCATATTTCAAGATAGTGACAAAAAATTACAAGATATACGAAGAAACAGGAAGATATGGTCTAGTCAAAGGAACAAATGAAAAAGTTGAAGGACATATAGAATTCAGAGCAACTAATCAACGATTTTCAAACAAGTCTCCTAAATCAATTCAAGGGGATGGCTAAAGAAATAAAGGATATTAAGAAGACCCTGGGTGAGCATAGAGAAGAATATGAAAGCATTCAAAGAAAAATAACAGACCATATGAGAATGAAAGGCAAAAAAGATGAAATTAAAAATATATTAGAAGCATACAAAAAGCAGATTTGAACAAGCAAAACAAAGGAACAGTGAGCTAGAAGACAAAGAATACAATTTGGGATAGACTAAAGGACAGTTAGAGAAAAGAAGGGAAAAATTTAAGCAGTGTCTCAAGGAAGTGATTGACAAGATGACGCACACAAACATATTTGTCAAGGCTGTTCCAGAAGGAGAGAAGGGAAAAGAGGCAGAAAGAATATTTGAGGAAATAATGGCCGATAATTTCCCAACTCTAATAAAAGACATAAATATGCATATCCAAGAAAAGCATTGTACTCCAGAAAGAATAAATATGAATAGACTCACTTCAAGACACATACTATTCAGACTGTCACATGCAAAAGATCAAGAGAGAACTCTGAAAGCAGCAAGAGAAAAGCTATCCATCACATACAAGGGATGCCAAATAAGACTAAGTGCTGGTTTCTCATCAGAAACCATGGAAGCAAGAAGGCAGTGGTATGGTATATTTAAAATACTGAAAGAAAAAAATAAACTGCCAGCCAAGAATTATTTATTTGGCAAAGTTGTCCTTCAAATATAAGGGAGAGTTTAAAATATTCACATATATACAGAAAATGAGAGTTCATTAATAAGAGATTAACCTTAACAAGAAACACTAGGAGGAGTTCTGTAGGCTGAAAATAAAAGATGAGCAAGAAACTTGGTAGAGTGTAGAAATAAAGATTATCAGTAAGGGTAACTGAAAGGATAAAGAGGAGAAAAAAGACATTACAAATAAAATACAAAGAAAAAATAGGAGAAGTAAGTACTGCATCTACAGAAATAACATTAAACATTAATAGATTAAATTCACCAATCAAAAAACATAGATTGGAAAAATGGATTAAAATACGATCAATATATATGCTGTTTACAAGACACTCATTTTAGACCCAAAGATTCAAATAGTCTGAAAGTGAAAGGCTAGAAAAAGATATTCCATGTAAGCAGTAACCAAAGAAAAGCTGTGGTAGCCATATTAATATCAGCAAAAATAGACTTTAAATGAAAAAAAGTTATAAAAGACAAAGAAGGACATTATTTATTAATAAAAGGGGCAATTAATCAAGAATATATGAAAATCATAAATACATATGCACCTAACCAAGATGCCCCAAAGCACATGAGGCAAACACTGGCAAACATGAATGGAGTGATAGATGGCTCTACTATAACAGCTGGAGATTTACAGAAATGGAAAAGCCAATTATCAAAAATTTTTTGGAAGGGTAAGGGACACTGAATAGCCAAAAACATCTTGAAAAAGAATGAAGTAGGAGGACTTCCAGAAAGATGGTGGGATAAGATAAGCTGAGTTCAAACTTTCTCTAAGGAACAGCTAGAGAAGTGACAGAAAAATAACTGGGATAGCGGTTCCAGGGGGCAAGTGAACTGAGAGGGTCTTCTACACCATACAGAGAGGCCCTAGATTAAAAATCTGAGGAACTGATCTGCCCCTGGGTGTCCCCAAATGCAGAGATGGTGGAGAAGGAAGAGGGGCCTGCGGGCCTCACCACTGCCCCCTCCCCTCCATCTGAGATGCTGTGGCAGCAGCTCATGCAATCATGGCCAGGGAACAGATTTGATAATGGGCCACATTAAAAGTAAAGAGAACAAAAGTCCATCTATTAAATATAGAACTGAAAACACTCCAAAGCCTGTCAGCACAAGTGTCAGACATTATCAAGCAGAGCATACTGCAATGTCACCGTCATCATCCACAAAGGGAACATTTGTTAATTTTAGCAATCTTTTCATAACACCTTTTGGAGGAGCATCTTTCTCATTCTCGGTGATGCCAACTTCATATCCTGCTAGTTTATCAGGAGGTGTTACTATATTTGTGGCCTTATATGATTATGAAGCTAGAACCACAGAAGACCTTTCATTTAAGAAGGGTGAAAGATTTCAAATAATTAACATACAAAGGAGACTGGCGGGAAGTAAGATCAATTGCTACAGGAAAGAACGGTTATATCTCTAGCAATTGTGTAGCACCAGCAGATTCCATTCAAGCAAAAGAAAGATATTTTGACAAAATGGGGAGAAAAGATGCTGAAAGAGTACTTCTGAATTCTGGGAATCAACAAGCTATTTTCTTAGTAAGAGAGAGTGAAACTACTAAAGGTGCTTATTCCCTCTCTATTCATGATTGGGATGAGGTAAAAGGTGACAATGTGAAACACTACAAAATTAGGAAACTTAACAATGGTGGATTCTGTATCACAACCAGAGAACAATTTGATACTCTGCAGAAATTGGTGAAACACGTCACAGAGCATGCTGATGGTTTATGCCATAAGTTGACAACTGTGTGTCCAACTGTGAAACCCCAGAATCAAGGCCTACCAAAAGGTGCTTGGAAAATCCCTTGAGAATCTTTGCGACTAGAGGCTAAACTGGGACAAGGATGTTGTGGAGGAGTATGGATGGGAACATGGAACGGAACCACAAAAGTAGCAATCAAAACATTAAAACCAGGTACAATGATGCCAGAAGCTTTTCTTCAAGAGGATCAGATCATGAAGAAATTAAGACATGATAACTTGTTCCACTCTATGCTGTCATATCTGAAGAGCAAATTTACATTGTCACTGAATTTATGTCAAAAGGGAGTTTCCTAGATATTTTTAAGGAGGGAGATGGAAAGGATTTGAAGCTCCCACAACTGGCTGATATGGCTGCTCAGATTGCTGATGGCATGGCATATATGGAAATACTGAACTATATTCACCATGACCTCTGAGCTGCTAATATTCTTGTAGGAGAAAACCTTGTGTGCAAAGTAGCAGATTTTGGTTTAGCAAGGTTAATCGAAAACAATGAATATACTGCCAGACAACGTTCAAAATTTCCACTCATATGGACAGCTCCTGAGGCTGCACTGCATGGTCGATTTACAATAAAGTCTGATATGTGGTCATTTGGAATTCTACATATGGAACTGGTAAGGAAGGAACAGGCATGGTAAACCATGAAGTGCTGGAGCAGGTGGAATGAGAATACAGGATGCCTTGCCCTCAGGGCTGTCTAGAATTCCTACATGAATTGATGAACCATTGCTGGAAGAAGGACCCTGATGAACAACCAACATTTGAATGTATTCAGTCCTTCTTGGAAGACCACTTCACTGCTACAGGGCCACAGTACCAGCCAGGAGAAAATTTAGAAGTCAAGTAGCCTATTTTATATGCACAAATCTGCCAAAATATAAAGAACTTATACAGAGTTCCTCATTATGTATAGTAATTAAAAGAAGAAAATCCTCACTCTGCATTTTTCTTAATGGTAAACTGGAATTCCAGACATGGTTGTACAATGCCACCTTTTCCCCCCAAGTATTAAACTCTAAAGTACTAATGATGAACTTTCCAACTTATTTCAGAGCCCAAAGAAAGTATAGCTAAGATGTTGGTGAATGTGTGAGTGATAGCATGACAATGAAGAGCAACAAGGTTACTATTTATAAGCTCTCTCCTTTCTTTTTTCTCCCAAACTCAGAATTAAGAGAAAATTATTTATCATTATAGACAAAACTTGGGACATAAAAAGTTATACCATAATAAAATCTAAAATCAAAGAAATTCATAGGACCAAACAATTCCATTCCAGTTTTTAAAATGTCTTGCATTGATTAAGTTGAACAGTTAATATGCAATCTCAATATACCCCTCCTTTTGCATGGAAATGGGCCAAGTTTCATGGAAGCAAAAAAGAATATAAGCAGCATCTAAGACTCAATTAAATGTTAGACCTCAGAAGTGGAATTTGAAAGTATAATGAACTATGTTAATACTCATTCATGGAACCGGATAGTAGAATAAGAATTTTTTCACTTTAATCATTTTCTGAATAGTTTAATTTAGAATAATGAAGATAACTAGAAAGTGAGTTAATCTTTTATAAAGTTGCATTGATTGAAAAAGAAGGCAATATATGATTGAAATTATACTCTCCAATCCAAGGGGAAATCTTTTCATCTTTAGATAACATGAAAGTTAAGACCCAGAATTTAAACAATGCTTTTTAAAAAAATCGGCTTGGTATTGTAGATGTTGCTAATATACACTTAAGGTGAAGGATGCCACAAATATAAAATATCACTAGATCAGGGCCATGAATGCACTTTTGCTGTTAATGAATATAGTTTAAAAGAAATATGAGAAAATAAAATGTGAAAACTTTACAGGTGAAGAGATGGAATGTAATGTTTAATGTCAATGTCATGAACTGACAAAATGGCTTTGCTGCCCTCAGAGCCTATCTATTTTCTGAGATTTTTCAAAGAATTATAAGGTATGATTATAATTTTTCTTAGTATACACACATGAGTGTTATATCTTCCAAATAAAAAGCTTCACACTTACTCCAATGATACAGCTTTTACTCAAAACATTTTACTCAAAACTAAACTAAAGTTTGGTTTTTAAATTTGTTTTATCTTCATTCACTTTTTAAATATACTTAATAGTGACAATTTTTTTCTCTTTTTTGGAATATAATTGATTTGAGGAAGAAAACTAATTCAGAATAATAATAATAGTGCAAAAAAGGGGATAGCTTTTGTCCATTTTAAGTGCATAAGTGAAACATGAAGATTGGTTTTTAATTGACTAAGACAAAGAAATTCAAAATATGAATCTGAATAGCAGCATTATTGGCTTATAGTCTAGCAATGGAAAAACTTAATCTAATAAATAAAAGTCTGGTATTTATGTTTTAAAATACTCTTTTATAGTCACACTTTAAATAAAGCAATAACATCAGGTCCCCATATTTTAGGGATGTAATTTTTAACTAGCATCATTTAATTATGAAATATAAAATTATGTGCCCTGGTATCTACTGAAATTCAAATCATTTTAAAATGTGAGAAATGAACAATTTCATGCAAGTTGGTAAAAGTTCTGGTACTAAAAGCTGTGATTGTTTCTTATGTTTATGTAACCTGCTTAGTATTGAATTTTTTTACCAAGAGGATCTTCCTAAGAAGAGTGCATCATTATTTACCTTTAACTTCTACAACTTGTGACATCAGATTTTTAAAGGGTTTTACATGACCTATGATATTGTAATTTTTCTAAGCATTTTAAAAAGGGTAACAAATTATATATGTACTAACACTTTTAAGAAAAATAAGACAGGAAAAGTTGATGGTATTCATTAGGTTTTAACTGAACGAAGCAGTTTCTTGTAATAACTGATGTATAGTAAAGAAATAAATAAAACACTAACTTAATGTGTATTCCATTTAAATGGTTATGTATTATTAAACTGCTAAGAAAAACAAACAACTTTGTACATTTGAAAAGAACTGAGGAATTGAGATGCAGAAAAACTGGTGAGTGGGCTCCATCGGGACTCCACCCAGGATAAGAGGGTGCACTCAGAAAAGTGCCTGACACTGCACGTATGTTGCGATATCAACCCCCTCAGCGCACAGCCCACAGCTCCCTTGGGGCACCCAGAAGCCAGTAAATTAGCTCTCCCTGCTTAAAGACACCATTCAACTAGTACAAAGAGCTTAATACTCCCCTTTGCAAATGGAGGCTCAGAGCCCTCAGGAGTGCAAAGACAGGGAGGGAGACAAGGAAGCAAGCCTAGCTGTGCCCCTTGACAACCCTAAGCCCATGCATCCATGCATACTGCCCCTCCTCCAGTGCCATACCCCTTCCCTTGCGCTTGCCTCCACAAACCCATGCCTGCCCCCCATAAACATGTGCACAGTGTAACGACCTCCCACACTAAGTGCAGCAGCACATGTGTACACCTGCGTCCTGCCCCCACTGTGCCCTGTACATGCACATATCCACACCCTGACCCCTCGCAGCCCACAGCGCACCCCCACAGGCTCCGCCCCTCACTGACAAACTCACGTCCCACCCCTCGTGCATACACCATCTGCCCCCACCCTATGCCATGCACACATGCACCCCAACCCCATGTCCCACCCCTCAAAACTCTGCAATCATGCACATCTGCGTCCTGCCCCAAGCTCCGCCCCTTCATGCCCTGTGTGCCTGCACTCCACCCTGCAGACCACTGCACATGTTTGTATCCACACCCTGCCCCCCCAAAACCCTGTCTGAACCCCAGTGCCCCAAGCACCAACATCCCACAACCTCAACCCCTGAACCCTGATCCTGTACGCTCCATGCTCACGCATACCCTGGCCCCACCCTTCCTCACCCACTTCTGCCCCATGCCCTTGCCCTACCCCATACCCGCCCCACAGCCCACCCTGTGCCCCTGTACACCGTGCCACACACTTCATACCATATTCAACCCCACAGCCTCCCTCCCCCATGCCCCATGCTCCCACCCCTGTGCCCTGCACACTGTACTACACCCACACTCACCAAAATCCAAACAAATACAAAACCTTAAGAGACTGGGGGAAATCAACTGCAAAGTATCCTTATCAAGATAATTATATAACTTGAAGTCAACAGAAAATCATAAAGCATATGAAGATGCAGGCAGGTATAGCCCAGCTAAATGACCAAAATTAAAATAATGGAGGAGACACAGACTTTCGAACAACTGATCAATGATATTCACACAATTCTACTAAATAAATTCAATGGGGTGGCTAACGACATTAAGGAGATCAAGAAGAAACCTGAAGAGTATAAAGAAGAATTTCACAGAAAAAAGAGCAGAAATCACAGAGATGAAAAATACTGTAGAGTAAATAAAAAATATATTAGATGGGCAGGCCACAGTGGCTCAGCAGGCAAGAATGCTTGCCTGCCATGCCAGAGGACCTGGGTTAGATTCCCGGTGCCTGCCCATGTAAAAAAAAAAATATATATATATATATATTAGAACTTTTGTGCATCAAAGAACTTCATCAAGAAAGTAAAAGGACAGCTTACACAATGGGAGACAATATTTGGAAACGACATATCAGATAAAGGTCTAGTATCCAGAATTTATAAAGAGATTGTTCAACTCAACAACAAAAAGACAGCCAATCCAATTATAAAATGGGAAAAAGACTTGAACAGACAGTTCTCAGAAGAGGAAATACAAATGGCCAAAAGGCACATGAAGAGATGCTCAACGTCCCTGGCCCTTAGAGAAATGCAAATCAAAACCACAATGAGATATCATCTCACAACCACCAGAATGGCCATTATCAACAAAACAGAAAGTGACAAGTGCTGGAGAGGATGTGGAGAAAGAGGCACACTTATCCACTGTTGGTGGGAATGTCAAATGGTGCAACCACTGTGGAAGGCAGCTTGGCGGTTCCTCAAAAAGCTGAATATAGAATTGCCATATGACCCAGCAATACCACTGCTAGGTATCTACTCAGAGGACTTAAGGGCAAAGACACAAACGGACACTTGCACATCAATGTTTATAGCAGCATTATTTACAATTGCAAAGAGATGGAAACAGCCAAAATGTCCATCAACAGACGAGTGGCTAAACAAACTGTGGTATATACATATGATGGAATATTATGCAGCTTTAAGACAGAATAAACTTATGAAGTATGTAACAACATGGATGGACCTTGAGAACATTATGCTGAGTGAGACTAGCCAAAAACTAAAGGACAAATACTGTATGGTCTCACTGATATGAACTGACATTAGTGAATAAACTTGGAATATGTCATTGGTAACAGAGATCATCAGGAGATAGAAATAGGGTAAGATATTGGGTAATTGGAGCTGAAGGGATACAGACTGTGCCACAGGACTGGATACAAAAACTCAGAAATGGACAGCACAATACTACCTAACTGTAATACAATTATGTTAAAACACTGAGTGAAGCTGCATGTGAGAATGATAGAGGGAGGAGGGCTGGGAACATTTAAAGATTGAGATGGTATAATCTAGGAATGCCTAGAGTGTATAACAACAGTGAAATGTACAATGTAAAAATTTTAAAAATGTTTTTGCATGAGGAAGAATAAAGGAATGTCATTATTGCAGGGTGCTGAAAATAGATGGTAATTAATATTTTAAAATGTCACCTTATGTGTGAGACTAAAGCAAAAAATGTTTGTTTCAAAATTTATATTTTGACTAGAGCATTTCCTAATATAACTTAAGTGGATAGTTCGATTGAACATCATAAGTACTTTGAATCTGAGGTAGGACATGAGATTTTGTTGTTTTGTCCAGAGTGATGCCCTGATGAATCCCAGAGTGATTTGATCAGTGAGTGGAAAAGTATTTGCATGCCCCCTTCAGGGAACGGTGAGAGCGGGGAGAAATTCAACTTCCCCAAGTCAAATTCTTGATATTCTCACAAGCAGTGTGGACAACCAAAGCTACAGGCTGAGCCCCCAGTCTTGGGGTTTGTTCATATGAAACTTAACCCCACAAAGGATAGGTCAAGTCTACTTAAAATTTAGGCTTAAGAGTCACCCCCAAGAGAGCCTCTTTGGTTGCTCAGATGTGGCCTCTCCCTCCAGCCAACATGACGAGCAGTCTCACCACCCTCCCCCTCTCTGCGTGGGACATGACTCCCAGGGATGTGGACCTTCCTGGCAATGTGGGACAGAGATCCTGAAATGAGCTGAGACTCAGCATCAAGGGACTGAGAAAAATCCAAGAATGAGCTGAGAATTAACATCAAGGGATTGAGAGAACCTTCTTCATCAAAAGGGGGAAGAGTGAAATGAGACTTAAGTGTCAATGGCTGAGAGATTCCAGAGTCGAGAGGTTATCCTGGAGGTTATTCTTACGCATTAAGTAGATATCACCTTGTTGTTCAAGATGTAGTGGAGAGGCTGGAGGGAACTGCCTGAAAATGTAGAGCTGTATTCCAGTAGCCATGTTTCTTGATGATGATTGAACAATGATATAGCTTTCACAATGTGACTCTGTGAATGTGGAAACCTTGTGTCTGATGCTCCTTTTATCTACCATATCAACAAAAGAGTAGAACACATGGAATAAAAATAAATAATAGTGGGAACAAATGTTAAAATAAATTTAGTTTGAAATGCTAGTGGTAAATGAAAGCGAGGGGTGAGGGGTATGGTATGTATAACTTTTTTTTCTCTATTATCATTTTATTTCTTTTTCTGTTGTCTTTTTATTCTTTTTCTAAATCGATGCAAATGTTCTAAGAATTGATGAATATGCAACTATGTGATGATATTAAGAATTACTGATTATATATGTAGAATGGAATGATATCTTATTGTTTTGTTTGTTGTTAATTTTTTTAATTAATAAAAAATATATTAGAGACACACAACAACAGATTTGAAGAGGCAGAAGAAAAAGCAAGCTAATTAGAAGACAGGACAATTGATTTTCTTTCCTTTTTTTTTTTTTTTTTGCATGGGCAGGCACTGAGGACAATTGATTTTGTTTTCTTGTTTGTTTGTTTGTTTTTGCATGGGCAGGCACCGGGAAGTGAACCCATGTCTCCAGCAATGCAGGTGAGAACTCTACCTGTTGAGCCACCACGGCCCAGGACAATTGATTCTGAATGCACAAAAGAACAAATGGTAAAAATGATGGACAATTTTGATTGAATATCAGGGAAATGATGGACAATATGAAGCACACAAATATAATAATCATTGGTGTTCCAGAAGAAGAGTAAAGGGCTAGGAAGATTAGTTAAAGAATTAACAGGGGAAAACTTTCCTACCTTATAAAAGACATAAATTCGCAAATCAGAGAATCCCAGCGATCCCCAAATAGAATAAATCCAAACAGACTCTCACTATGACACATACTAATCATTCTGTCAAATGTTGAGAGAAGCAGAAAATGATGAAAGTGACAAGAGAAAAGTCAACTCACCACATATAAGGGAAACCACATAAAACTGAATTCAGACTACTCAACAGCACTGTGAATGTGAGAAGGCAGTGGTATGATACACTTAAGATCCTGAAATAGAAAGACTTCTAGTCAAGAATTCTGTATCCAGCCAAATTGTCCTTCAAAAGTGAGGCAGCGATTACGATTTTCACAGACAAAGGCTAAGAGAATTTTAGAGACCAGTCCTTCAAAAATATTAAAGGGAGTTCTATTGGCTGAAAGGAAAAAGACAGGAGAGTGAGGCCTGGTAATTAAATTAACCAATTAATTTACCAATTAAAAGATACAGATTGGCAGAATGGATTAAGAAATATGATTCACCTATATACTGCTTACAACAGACTCATCTTAGACCTGATACAAATAGATTGAAAGTGAAGGAATGGAAAAAGATGTCCCACGCAAGCAATAACCAAAAGAAAGTAGGAGTAGCTATACTAATATCACTCAAAATAGACTTTGAGTGTCATAAGAGACAAGGAAGGACACTACATACTAATAAAAGGGACAATTCACTGAGAAGAAATAACAATCATTGGTGTGTATGCACCCAATCAAGGAGCTCCAAAGTACATGAGGTAAACATTGGCAAAACTGAAGGGAGCAATACACATTTCAAAAATAGTGGGAGACTTCAATACACCACTCTCCTGTATAGATGGAACAACCAGACAGAGGACTAAGGAGGAAACAGAGAACTTAAACAATTTCATAAATGGATTAGACCTAACAGACATACACAGATCATTACACCCCAAAACACCAAGACATACATTCTTCTCTAGTGCCCATGGAACGTTCTCCAGGATAGATCATATGCTGGGGCACAAAATAAGTCTTAATAAATATAAAAAGACTGAAATTTTTCAAAGCACCTTCTCAGATAACAATGGAGTGAAGCTGGAAACTGATTACCACTGAATAACCAGAGCTTTCACAAATACATGGAGATTAAACAACACACTCTTAAACAGCCAGTGAGTCAAAGAAGAAATTGCTAGAGAAATTGTTATCTATCTGGAGACAAATGAAAATGAGAATATGACATATTAGAACTTATGTGATGCAGCAAAAGCAGTGTTTAGAGGGAAATTTATTGCCTTTAATGCCTATATTTTTTTGGAGAAAAATTATTCTTTATGTAAAAATATCATTGATACTGATAGACTTCAAAGGCAATTTATGCTTCCAGAATACAAAGTACGTAAAACATTTAAAAAATCTATTTGCATTTCAAAGTTCCCATTTTCTGCAAGTCAAACTTGATAATCTTACAAAAATATTTTCCAGCTTTATCATTTAAGAAGCTGCACAACTTTTAAAATGTGGACCATGGAAGCAGGCAAGAGTAGAGGGACATAATGCACCCAGAACTGTGCAGCAGTCTATAGCAACATTTCCCACAATTTTTGGAAACAAAAATACTGCACAAGATGGCTGTCCTCCAGTGTCAGAGAATCTTGGGAAACAGTATTATCAAAAGATGGCCAATTTTTCTGATAATTTTCATACTTTCATTTAGGATTGCTTTTTGAGGAAAATATTTAAGAACACCACTTTAATTACTGTCATTCAATAACTCTGAACTTAAAAAAAGAACTATAGTGAAATGAATGAACTGTTACCATTAAAATGGCTTTGCTGAATTGTGAGTACTGATTCTATGCTATTTTAGATGCAAAAGCAATGAACACATATTCAAGTTTAATTTGAAACCAAGCAAATTATGTATGTAGGCTCAGATAGTAGCAGTGTTCACTTTTATTACTGATAGCTTAACTGGAAGAGCCATTCTATTCATTTTACCAGCAGGAAGAGCAGCACCAAGATTTCTTAAATTCTTTATGTATAAAGCTTAAATCATTGTCCAAGTCTCATTCTTTGCATGCTTCAATTCTTGTTATTTAACATTAAATAACCGGATTTGGAGAGTTACTATATACTGTATTAAAACAGTTATACAGCATCTTTGCACTGTCAAAAAGCAAAACACTGTGAATGGCAACCGTTTTTCACCCTGAAGGTGCCAAACCTTCACTGCTCCTGCCAGCAGTGGTTTTACCATAGTAGAATAACAGAAACCAAAGTAATCATGGTGCAATGGATTTCTGAATTCTTTTATCTACCACTGGTACTGGGGCTTAGTACTTTCCCCTCATAGGCTATATCTTCTGATCATTCTATCATCTTTAACGGAGAAAAGGCATCAGGTCATATAGTGGGTAATGGCTCTCACAGCATAAAGGAGTTCTGCTTGCATCCTAGCTTTTATAAGAAGCAGATTAACATGAACCTTCTCAGAGTGATTGAACTGCCTCCAGAAGCTACCATACATTCTTTTGGTAACCTTTTCAGGAGTACAAACCATGGTTTTGACATAAACTTTAAAGCTACAATCCAATCGTTGGTTAATTTCACTACAGTCATAGTCATTATATCTTATTCCATACATGCAGTGAATATAGTTCCAAATAGCACGTCTAAGTATTGAGGTATCAACACCTTTGTGCATTGCCATTGTATTCAATTGCCCCACATCTGGATAAAGGCAATTAACAAAGAATAACCATGGTCTTCCCAACAATAGTCCTGGACTTGAAATGTTGGAACATACATCCCATGTTTAGAGAAATCCTTATAGCCATAGCTAGTATCCTCAAAGTGACGAGATACATCTCTTGCTGGTATAACTTCTTCATCATCTGAAGAGAAAACAAACATGCTCTCTCTTTTCTCTATTTCAAAACGTGAAGCCATCTCTTCCTGACTTGCCTCTTCTTCATCTTGCCATTCCTGTAACTGCTTCATCTTTTCCATGAGGGCTTCAATCTCAAAGAAGGAATCACCGAAATATTTCCTGTTGAGGTGACCTACATCTCATCCACATTGTGATTGTCATTTGTAATGTCTTAGATGCAGGAGTTACTAACAGAAGGAGGTCTGAATGTATGGCCACCATCACAATGAATTTCTGGACTGATTCCACAGCCAAATGTGAACGAGGCAAGAGAAAGATAGTGTGTGAGTAGAACTACTGCATGTACCAGTTCCGCTAAGGACCACTTGTGCTCTTCAGCTTTTAAAAGTCCCTCAGTATGTTCTTCGGTAATAAGCCAAAGTCTATGGGCTAACACCTTGTTAAGTTCTCCTAAATTTTGTAGTTTTTGAGGAGCATTCTCTAAACCACTGAGACACTTGGGGTCCCTACCAACATGAAGAAAATCATTTATTTACATGAAGGTTCACTAATTAGGAGCACTGATATCTTGCTGCAACCATTATCCCAATGTAGTGCTGATAATGAAGGGGTAATGGCCCATCCATTTGCAGTAGATGGTGTTGAGTTTTTAAGAAACTTTCTAAATATTGTGGGTGGAAAACCATAACTATATAATGTTATCCAAATGACCCAAAGCAGCAAAACAGTCTGCAAATAAAGCATGCATTTGTGCATCTTCACTCCCCACCTGAAGAATCTCCTTTTCTGGGATGAATCTGCTTGGTCCCTGTCCTACTGGTCGAGGAATTCTAATTCCAAGTTCCTATAAGAGGAAAACAATTTGAATGACAGCAGAGTTCTCATGAAAGCCATGGAGGCTGGAAGGAACTTGCAAAAAAATTTTCAAGCACTGGATGCTCTTCAGAATAAACCAACTTTCTCTCATATATCTTTAAAGGGATACCTCATAGAAAGCATGAGCAGCTGAGCAAGAAGCTTATTCAACCCATCCAAAGAAAAAGCATTTGAAAGCCTGTGTGATGGATGAGAAGGTGTGTCTTTTAATGAATGAAGATACTCGGTTTTCCTCAAAATGATTTGTCTAATGTTTTCCAGTGCTGTCTCTATAATACTTGAATCTCTACTACACAGACCATCCCATTTCACTTCAATTCCTCCTTCAGACATGCCAGTTTGGGAGTTTTGCCTTTCCTTTCAATTACCTTTCACCATGTTCCCAAAAGGACTGTGTTTTTTTTTTTTTTGCATGGGCAGGCACCGGCAATCAAACCCGGGTCTCCCGCATGGCAGACGAGAATTCTGCCACTGCGCCACCTTGTTACCGCCCAGAACTGTGTATTTTTAAAATAAGAACTATACGGATACAATCAGAGAAATCAAGTCCTCATGAGAAAAGCACGTGTGAGTGACATTTGGAACCAGAACTCTCTGTTACATCGATGCTTTCAATTCTCTCCTGTTGCAAGAAGGGGCAATTGTCTGGCCAGAGATTGGAGGAAGAAAAAAAGGTTGGAAAGTTGCAACCTTACAGTGCTGGCTTTGCTGGGCACAGCGCCTCCGGAGGTGTTCTCCGTCTCGCCCGGTCAGAGGATATCCTCATGTTGCAGACCGGTCAAATCCGTGTTCTGCCCCAAAACGCCGGTAACAGGGAACGCTCTCCAATCATTCCGGGTTTTGTTTTGTTTTTTTTTTTTTTCCTGAGCAGCTACTGTGTTCTTGGGAGCGTCCCTGCCCTCCGCAGCTCCTCCCTGTGCTGAAAGGCCAGCTGGTGCCAGCGGGACCGCTCACTGAACCCTGGTCCACTGGCCGCTGCGACCGAGAACCCGGGCACTCCCAGAGGGAGGCAACCTCCTGCAGCCGCTGTCTCATTGAAGGCGGCGGCGGCGTTGGAGGACAGCACTCATGGTCCAGCCGATCCAAATGCCCGTGAAAATGCTGTTGCTTCCTGTGTCCTCACCCAGCGTCTGCCAAGCCAGACGGGTACAGGGTAGCCCAGGCAATCCCCGAGCACCTGGATGGGCCATGAAGCTGGCTGAGTGGCAGGGCCAGAGGCACAGAGCGTGCCCCTATGGCCAGCCCCATCAGTGGGGATCAGCCCAGAGCTTAAATGCCTATGTTAAAAAAGAAAAAAGAGCAAAAATCGAAGACTTAACTGCTCACCTGGAGTAACTAGAGAAAGAACAGCAAACTAACCGCAAAGCAAACAGAAGAGAAATAACGAAAATTAAAGCAGAATTAAATGAACTGGAGAACAAAAAACAACCGAAAGAACAAAAAAAAAAAAGAAGAAGAAAAAAGAATCTAATTGTGAGTACGGAAATACACCACCAAATCTATAGCCAATTGATCTTTTGACAAGGTCTCCAAATCTACTAAAGGGGGATAAAATAGTCTTCTCAATAAATGTGCATGGGAAAACTGGATATCAATAGCCAAAAGAATGAAAGAGGACGCTTACTGTACACCCTATTAAAAATTAACTCAAAATGGACCAAAGACCTAAACGTAAGAGTCAGAACTATAAAGTTCCTAGAAGAAAATATAAGGAACCCTCTTCAAGATGTAGTAATAGGAGGTAGCTTCCTAAACTTTTCACCCAAAGCACAAGCAACAACAAGAAAAAAAAAACAGAAAAATGGAAACGTCTCAAAATCAAAAGCTTATGTGCCTCAAAAGATTTTGTTAATAAGTTGAAGAGGTAGCCAACTCAATGGGGGAAATATTTGGAAACTGTATGGGATAGAGGTTTGCTATACTGTATACATAAAGAAATCATTAAAATTTACAACAAAAGAACAAATGACCTAATTATAAAATGGGCTAAAGATATGAAAAGCCATTTTTCTGGCAAGGAAATACAGATGGCTCAAAAGCACATGAGGAGATGTTCACTCTTATTAGCGACAAGGGAAACGCAGATCAAGACTACAATGAGATACCACCTCACCCTTATAATAATGGCTGCTATTAAACAAACAGGAAACTACAAATGTTGGAGAGGATGTGGAGAAATTGGAACACTCATGCACTGCTGGTGGGAATGTATACTCATGCAGCTGCTATGGAAGACAGTTTGGTGGCTCCTTAGAAAACTAAATATCGAGTTGCCCTACGACCTGGAATAACACTACTCAGTATATACCCAGAAGGCCAAAAGCAGTGACACAAATAGACATTTTCACACCGATGTTCCCAGCAGCATTAATCACAATTGCCAAAAGATGGAAATGATCCAAATGCCTATCGACAGACAAGTGGATAAACAAAATCTGGTATACACATACAATAGAATATTATGAAGCAGTAAGACATAAGGAGGCGCTGAAGCATATGGCAGCGTGGATTAACCTTGAGGACGTAATGCTGAGTGAAATAAGAAATACACAAAAGGACAGATACTGTATGATTTCACTTTTATGACCCTGGTAAAGGTAAACTCAGGGGAATAAAATACAGAATATAGGGGACCTAGAGATACACAGAAGCTAGAGATGGGTAAACTAATGAGGTTGGACTTAAATTTAAGGGAATGGATTGAGGTGAAGGCAGTTTATTAGTGGGTCTCTACGTAACACTGCCATTTGGAAGGTGAACATGATTGAAAGAGCTTGTATAGAGCCATGTATATGACCGATTAACACTAAAAATAAATATAAGTTCTTGCTTGAACTACTTCAAAGGTATGATTCTTGTACAAAGAGTGTTTAATTTCAGGGGTACTGGGGGAAAACTGCTATTGGATGTTATGGTCTATGTTTAGTAGGAAAACAGCAGCAGTACCACAGCAACACCAGGGGAAAATAACGGAGTTGGGGTGGGATAATAGCTAAGGTGAGGGGTGGGTTTTCTATTTGGTGAGGGTGTGTTTCTCAGTTGTTTTTCTCTTGGGAGCAATGAAAATTGTCTAAAACTGAGAGTGCTGATGATTTTACAACTGAGGATAATATGAGACATGGATTATTGACTTTGGACATTATACATGATGCCCAATGGATGGAGGTGGCTGAAAAATATACTGACTGAGAAGTAGAATGGTGAACTGTGGTAGATATATATGAATGGAATATTGTGTGGCTACAGAAAGAAATGAAGTTGTGAGATGTGCAACGATGTGAATGAACCTGGAAGACATTATGTGTTGTGAAATAAGACAGAAACAAAAGAACAAATTTTGTATGACGTACTTTAGAAAACACTTATAAGAAAACTAAGGCCTAGATTGTCAGCTCTTACAGCAGTCACATTTAGTCTGAAGCTGTTAATTGTTATTTCTAGATTTTGCGATGCTGTACTATATATATAAAACCTCGTATTTCCTGAACTTTGGGCACCTGTGTCCCACCTAAGACTCAGAATAGGAGTTCTGCAAGTCTGAAAGGCAGCAGTACCACATACAACAACCGTTAAAGAAACCTAAAAAGAGATCAGGCTTCAGCTAGAGATAAGAACAAAGCCTACCAGTTTGGGACTAAAGTAAATCAGAATACAGGGGTAAGGAGGACACTGTATTTTAGAACTTCACTTATTGTGTAAGACCAAAGGAAGAGAGGTTTATTTTGTCCAAAACCTAAATGTTCTGTAGCAAATACTCTAACGACCTGTCTGGATAGATCACTTCAACAACCCAAAAACATGGAGCCCAGAATGGGAATGAGAGGTTATAATTTTGTATAGCTTAATGCAATACCCGGATACATCCTAGAGTATGTTGAGCAGATAATTAAAAAGTATTGGCAAAGTCCCTTCAGCAATGGGAGAAAAAAATATGTGACTATTAAGCTTTACCACCGTGGAACCCCTGATACTGTCTCAAACATTAGGGACTCCCAAGTCAATAGGACAAGTTCTTGATCTTGAAGCTTGCTCTTGTGAAGTTTATTTCTGTAGCGGAGAAGCTAAGCCTACCTATAGTTATGCCTTAGAGTTACTTCCGGAGGACCTTTTTTTCGCTCAGATGTGGCATTTCTCTCTCTAAGCCCAACTCTGCAAGTAAAGTCATTATCCTCCCCCCTAGGTGGGACATGACATTTAAGGCTCAAAGTCTCCCAGGCAATGTGGGATATGAATCCAAGGGACAATCCTGGCCTTGGCATCATGAGATCAGCAATGCCTTCCTGACCAAAAAATGGGGGAAAATGTGACAAAATAAGGTATCAGTGGCCAAGAGAGTTCAAATAGAGTTGTGAGGCTATTCTGGAGGTTACCCTTATGCAAGTTTCAGCTTTATATTGCTATTTATGATGGTCTGCCAAACTTTAACCAAAACCATTCCCGTTAACCCTAAAGAACACCTAGGGCTCTATCTGAGATTCTACAATAGTTTCACGCACTATGATTACTTTCCAGAAACTTACAACCTCTACATGGGTTCCTCGGCCAGATAAGTCCTGAAATCCGGAGGGGCTAGCCTCTTCAGGAACATCAACTAGCTCCATCTTCCTATCTCATATTATCAACAGCCATTTCCAACATGAACAAATAAGAATGGGCATAGCCCAAATATCCCTTAAGATTGGGAGAAGGATCAAAGGAGAAAGAGGCATTATAAGAAAAGATAGGACTTAACAAATAAGTATTACTGCTGAATCATTACATTGATATTTCTTTTAGTTTCCAGTGTCTTGGAGCAGCTAGAAGGAAAAACCTAAAATTGTAGAATTGCAACCCATACCAAACTCTGAAATCTGTTCTATAATTACTTGTTATAATGTATTTTGTAATATATTACTTTTTGGTATATATATTTCACAATAAAATTAAAAAAAAAAGAATGAAGTTGGAGGACTCACACTTCCTGACTTTAATGCATATTACAGAACAGTCCCTTCAAGAAATGGTACTTGGAGAACTGTATATCAATTTCCAAAGATTGAAAGAGGACTCATAGTTCATACCTTATACAAAAATAGCTCAAATGGGTCAAAGACATAAAATATAAGGTCAGTATCATAAAACTCCTAGAAGAAAATGTAGGGAACCATCTTCAAGATCTTGTGGTAGGAATGTTGACAGAAGGGACAAGATGGTGGCTTAGTGAGGTATAAAATTTAGTTCGTCCTCCAGAGCAGTTAGTAAATACCCAGGTACTACATGGAAAAATTGTTGAGGCTACATCAGTGACCGGACACACAGCATATATCAGTCTGGACCAGATAGAAAGGCTGAGACCCCTACACAAAACTGCAAGTCTGCCAAGCTGTGGAGGTGGGCATCCCTCCCACACGGACATGGTAGGCTGGTTCCCTGGGGGGAAAGGAAACAGACTTTACTAGCAGCAAGGGCTTAGCTCAACCAAGCTCCAATTGCAGAATTAATTAACAAATTCTGACTACCAAAATTAGGCCCCCAGCACAGATAAACCTGGAATGAACAATAAAAGCACTAGGAGTTATTGCCCAGGCAGAGAGAGGGTGGAGCCGACAAAAAGAAAACAAGAGAAGTTTCTCTTGTCAGACAGCACTAAATACTGGAAAAGGGCTGGACACCAAGAAAAGGGTGCCCACAGAGCCTGGAGATACATAGAGCAATGTACCAACTTAAGTGCTTGATTGACAAACCCAAGCAGCAGGGGTCCAGCTCTGAAAAGGCTTTTTTTTTTTTTGCTTTTTTTTCTACTCCATAACAGCTCATTAGATAGAACTGGAAGCACTCTCCGGCTCCAGCACTGCCCCAGGAAAAGGCAGAATTAAACTTGTCTGAGAGACAAAATAACTAGTTAGGTGAAAGGAGTTAATTCCCTAAAGGTTGTTATCTTCCCCAAGAGGAAGGCGGGGCCTAGTTCAAGCGGAATCCTTTCTTCAAGGAATTCAGGCCCCACAGACTGGAAAACTGAAGCAATTAATGTCAACCTACAACATCACCTCTGTCTCAACCATGCCCCTGGCAGGTTAAGTCTGCTGAAATTAAAGGCACCACATCACTTAATGCTGGTGGGAAGCTGCAGGCAGACAAGTGCCACATACTGGGCAGGATAAGAAAAGCACAGAATCTAGGGTCTTCATAGGAAAGTCTGATAACCTAATGGATCTCACCGTCAGGGAAAACAGATGCTGGCGACTCTTTCCCCCTGAGACATGGGCCTGTCTGGTCTGGGAAAATCTGACTATGGTCTGTAGTATCTGAGGAGACCCTTCTCAAAAGAAAAGGCTCCAAATAGGCAGGGCAAGTAACAGAAAAACAAGAACTGAAAAATTCTGATCAGTTAAACAGAATCTATGCTAGATGTCTAAAATAAGTTAAACTGAATATCAAAGAACAGATAGAGAACAAAGCTATCCAGCAAGAAAATCCTAGGTAAAAGAATGAAAAACACCTACAGAATAAACTAAGGAAATCAAATGCCTAGATGTCAGCAAAAAAATAAATGCTATGAAAATCAAAGATATGGTCCAGGCAAAGGAAAAAACCAGTAATTCAAATGAGATCCAGGAGGTGAAGCAACTAATTCAAGATATTTTAATAGACATGGAAAATCTCATGAAAAATCCAATCAATGAGTTGAGGGAGACAATTGGTGAGCAAAAGGAAGTACTCCAAACTTTGAAAAAACAAATCACAGAACTTATGGGAAGGAAAGGTATAATAGAAGAGATGAAAGAAACAATGGTAACTTAGAAAAATAGATTTGAAGAGGCAGAAGAAAGGATTACTGAACTAGTGGACTGGACATCTGAAATCTGACACATAAAAGAAAATACCAGGAAAAGAATGGAAAAAAATGAGTAGGGTGTCAGGAAATTGAAAGACAGCATGAAGCACATAAGTATATGCGTTTTGGGTGCCCCAGAAGGAGAAGGGAAAAGGAGGAGAAAGACTAAGGGAGGAAATAATAAAATTTCCTATCTCTTATGAAAGACATAAAATTACAGATTCAAGAAGTGCAGCGTACCCCAAACAGAACAGATTTAAATAGACATACTCCAAGACATTTACTAATCAAATTGTCAGATATCAAACAGAAGGACAGAATTTTGTAAGCAGCAAGAGAAAAGCAATCCATAACATACAAGGGAAGACCAATAAGAAATATAGATTTCTCAGCAGAAACCATGGAGGCAAGAAGGCAGCAGTATGATATATTGAAGATTCTAAATGAGAAAAACTGCCAAGGAAGAATTCTATATCCACAAAAATCATCCTTCAAAAATGAGGGGGAGATTAAAATATTTTCAGACAAACAATCCCTAAGAGAATTTGTGACTAAGAGTCTGGCTCTGCAAAAAAAGCTAAAGGGAGCACTACAGCCAGATAGGAAAAGGCAGGCGAGAGAGGTCTGGAGAAGAGTGTAGAAATGAAGACTATCAGTAAAGTTAAAAAGAGAAAAATATTATGCATATCATATAAAATAGAAAATACTAAATTGTACAAGAAAGTACTGCTTTTATAGTTATAACTTTTAATGTTAATGGACTAAATTCTCCAATCAAAAGACATAGACTGGCAGAATGGATTGAAAAATAGGACCCATCTATATGCTATCTACAGGACACTCATTTTAGAACCATGGACAAATATGGGTTGATAGTGAAAGGTTGGGAAAACATATTTCATGCAAACAGCCATCAGAAAAGAGCAGGAATAAGCTATACTAATATCCCACAAATTAGACTTCAAATGTAGAACAATTAAAAGAGACAAAGAAGCATACTATGTATTAATAAAAGAAACAATTCAACAAGAACACATAAAAGTCATAAGTATTTATGCACCAAGACAGAGTACTGAAAAGTACATGAGGTAAATAATGACAACACTAAAGGGAGAAATAGACACCTTTACCACAATAGTTGGAGACATCAATTCCCTGCTCTCATTAATGGACAGAACATTTAGAGAGAGGATCAAAAAAGAAAGAGAGATTTTGAATAATACAATAAATGAACTAGACTTTACAACATTTACAGAGCATTACAACCCAAACTGCAGGTTACACATTTTTCTCAAGTGCTCATGGATCACTCTCAAGGATAGTACATAGCAAACTTGGTCACAAAGCAAGTTTCAATAAATTTAAAATAAATTTTAAAAAGATTAAAATCACACTTTCTCAGATCAAAATGAAATGAAGTTTGAAATCAATAACAGGTAGAGGGCCAGAAAATTCACAAATAAATGGAGACTAAACAACATACTCTTAAATAATCAGTGGGTCAGGGAAGAAGTTAAAAGAGAAATCAGTAAATATCTCAAGGCAAATGAAAATTAGAACAGAACATATTAAAATTTGTTGGCTGCAGCAAAGGCAGTGCTAAGAAGGAAATTTATTGCCCTAAATGCCTATACTTAAAAAAAAAAAGAATTAGAGAAAGAACAGCAAACTAACCACAAAGCAAAAAAAAAAAAAAAACGAAAGATTTTAACAAAGATTAGAGCAGAAATACATGAAATTGAGAATATAAAAACAATCAAGAAAATCAATGAAACAAGAAGTTGGTTCTTTGAGAAAATGAATGATATCAATGGACCCTTAGCTAGGTTGTCAAAAAAAAAAGAGAGAGAGAGAGAATGCAAATAAATAAAATCGGAAATAGAAAAGGAGAAATAAACACTGACACTGCAGAAATAAAGGAGGTAATGAAAGGATACTATGAGCAACTATATGCTAATAAACCAGACAAGTAGATAAAATGGACAACTTCCTAGAAATGCATGAACAACCAGCACTGACTCAAAAAGAAATAGACGACCTAAACAAATCAATCACAAGTAAAACGAATGAATCAGTCATCAAGAAGCTCCTAAAAAATAAAAGCCCAGGACCACATGGGTTCACATGTGAATTCTACCAAGCAGTTAAGAAAGAACTAGTACCAATTCTGCTCAAACTCTTCAAAAAAATTGAAGAGGAGGGAAAGCTACCTAACTCAATCTATGACGCCAAGATCACCCTAATACCAAGCCAGACAAAGAAACTACAAGAAAAGAAAATTACACAGACCAATCTTTCTAATGAATATAGATGCAAAAATCCTCAACAAAATACTTATGAATCAAATCCAGCAGCACATTAAAATAATTATACATCATGACCAAGTAGGATTTATTCCTGGTATGCAAAGATGCTTCAACATAAGAATATCAACTAATATACCATATCAGCAAATCAAAGCCGAAAAACCACATGATCATCTTGATTGATGCAAAAATGTTACTGACCAAATTCAACATTCTTTCTTGATGAAAACACTTCAAAGCACAGGAATAGAAGGGAAGTTCCTCAGCATGATAAAGGGAATATATGAAAAACCCACAGCTAACATCATCCTCAATGAGGAAAGAGTGAAAGCTTTCCCTCAAAGATTAGGAACAAGACAAGGATGACCACTGTCACCACTGTTACTCAACATTGTGCTGGAAGTTCTAGCCGCAGCAATGAGACAAGAAAAAGAAACAAAAGGCATTCAAATTCGAAAAGGAAGTAAAACTCTGTTTGCAGATGATATAATCCTGTATGTCAAAAAATCCCCAAAAATCTACAGCAATGAGACTAGAGCTAATAATAAATGAGTACAGCAAAGTGTCAGGGTACAAGATCAACACTCAAAAAATCATCAATGTTTTTATACACTAGTAATGAGCAACCTGAGGAGGAAATCAAGAAAAAAGTTTCATTTACAATAGCACCCAAAAGAATCAAATATTCAGAAATAAATTTGTTCTAGTTTGCTAGCTACCAGAATGCAACACACCAGAGATGGATTGGCTTTTAATAAAAGGGGATTTATTTCATTAGTTCTTCAGAGGAAAGGCAGCTAACTTTCATCTGAGGGTCTTTCTTACGTGGGAAGGCTCAGGGTGTTCTCTGCTGGCTTTCTCTCCAGGCTTCTGGGTTCCAACAACTTTCCCCGGGGTGATTCCTTTCTGCATCTCCAAAGGCCTGGGCTGAGCTGTGAGTGCTGAGATGAGGCAGGACAAGCTGCTTGGGCTGTGCTACGTTGTGCTCTCTCATTTAAGCACCAGCCAATTAAGTCAAACGTCATTCACTGCAGCGGGCACGCCTCCTAGCCAACTGCAGATGTGATCAGCAATAGATGAGGTTCACGTACCATTGGCTCATGTCTACAGCAACAGAACTAGGTGCCCTCACCTAGCCAATTTGACAACTGAATCTAACTACCACAAAATTTAACTAAGGATACAAAAGACCTATACACAGAAAGCTACAAGAAATTGTTAAAAGAAATCAGGGAAGACCTAAATAAATGGAAGGGTATATCATGTTCATGGACTGGAAGACTAAATACAGTTAAGTAGTCAATTCACCCAAATTGATTTATAGATGGAATACCAATCAAAATCCCCAAAATTTACTGTGCAGAACTAGAAAAACCAATAACCAAATTCATTTGGAAGGGAAGGGTTTCCCAAATAGGTAAAAATATCTTGAGAAAAAAAAATGAAGTGGAAGGTCTAACACTACCTAACTTTAGCATATTATGGAGCTACAGTGGCCAAAACAGCACAGTACTGGCATAACAGTACTGACCAATGGAATCGAATAGATATAGTACTGACCAATGGAATCGAATAGATATAGACCCTTTCACCCGTGGACAAGTGATCTGTGATAAGGTGGTGAAGCCAACCCACTTGGGATAGAGCAGCCTCTTCAATAAATGGTGCTTGGAGAATTGGCTTCTCAAATTCAAAAGAATGATAGAGGATCCATATCTCATACCCTACACAAAAATTAACTCAAAATGGATCAAAGACCTAAACCTTAGAGCCAAGACCATAAAACTTTTAGGAGAAAATGTAGGGAAATATTTTATAAAACTTGAAATAGGAGGCAGTTTCCTAGACTTTACATCCAAAGCATGCACACTGAGAAAAGAAACAGGTATATGGGAACTTCTCATAATTAAACATTTACATCAAAGAACTTTGTCAAGAAAGAAAAAGGTGGCCAAAGTGATGAGAGACAATATTTGGAAAACACATTGCCTTAGTATCCAGAATATATAAAGAGAGTCTTCAACTCAACAACAAAAAGACAAACGAGCCCATTAAAAAATGAGCAAAAAGGGCAAAGACACAAACGGACATTTGCACACCAAAGTTTATAGCAGCGTTATTTACAATTGCAAAGAGATGGAAACAGCCAAAATGTCCATCAACAGAAGAGTGGCTAAACAAACTGTGGTATATACATACGATGGAATATTATGCAGCTTTAAGACAGGATAAACTTATGAAGCATGTAATAACATGGATGGACCTAGAGAACATTATGCTGAGTGAGTCTAGCCAAAAACTAGAGGACAAATACTGTATGGTCCCACTGATGTGAACGGACATTCGAGAATAAACTTGGAATATGTCATTGGTAAAAAAAAAAAAAAAAAAAAAAAAGAGCGAAAACATGAACAGACGCTTCTCAGAAGAGGAAATATAAATGGCTAAAAGGTACATGAAAAGATGATTGATTCACTGGCTCTTGGGGAAATGCAAATCAAAATCACAATGAGATATCATCTCATACCTACAACAATGGCCATTAACAAAAAAAAAAACACAGAAAACAACAAGGGCTGGAGAAGATGCGGAGGCAGAGGCACACTTATCCACTATTGGTGGAAATGTAAAATGGTACAACCACTCTGGAGGGCAGTTCGGTGGTTTCTCAAGAAGCTAAGTATAGAACTGCCATATGATCCAGCAATCCCATTGCTAGGTATATAATCACAGGACATGAGGGCAAGAACACAAATGGACATTTGCACACCAATGTTTATAGCAGCAATATTTATGATTGCCAAGAGACGGAAACAGCCCAAATGTCCATCAACAGTCGAGTGGCTAAACTAGCTGTTGTATATACATACAATGGAATATTTTGCAGCTGGAAGACATAATGAAGCATGTAACAACATGGATGGACCTTAAAGACATTATGCTGAGTAAATAAGCCAAGAACAAACGGACAATATTGTTTGGTCTCATTAATATGAACTAACATTAATGAGTGACCTTGGGGAACTGAATTTAACAATACAGGCTATCAGAAGAGAGCAACAGGATAGAGATTGTGCAATTGGTACTGAAGGAATACAGATTGTGCAACAGGACTGACTGAAAATTCAGAAATGGATAGCACATTAGTACCTCATTGTAGCACAATAATATAAGTACACTGAATGAAGCTGAATGTTAGTAAGATAAAGGGAAAAGGACTGGGGGCACATAAGAAACCAGAAGGAAAGATAGAGAATAAAGACTGAGACGGTATAATTTAGGAATAGAGTGGACAATAATGGTGATTAAATTTAAAAATAAAAAAAGGTTTTTGCATGATTGAGAACAAATGAATGTCAGTATTGCAGGGCATTGAAAATAGATGGGATAAAGGACTAAGTACAATCAATGCAAGCTAGAGTTTATAGTCAACAGTAAAACTGTAATATGCTTCCACTGAATGTAACAAAGGAATTATGCCAAAACTAAATGTCAACAAGCAGGGGGTATGGTAAAGGGGTATGGATTCATTGTGGAATAAAAGGAAATGTCTTCAGAGAGAGTATAGTGGCAAAGGCATGTCTATATACTTAGGTTGGATTGTATGATTTGTGAATAAAACTGTTGAAAAATGAAGAGAGAAACAAGTGCCAGAGAAAATAGGAAAAAGAGATGTACTTATTCATTGTCAGTAGAGAGAATGAGAGGTATAGTCCTTTGGAGGGCAGGATGGTGGTTCCACAGGAGGCTAGGGTTGGGGTTGTCATATGATCCTGAAACCCTGTTGCTCAGTATATACCTGGAAGAACTGAGTGTGGGGACATGAACAGACATTTGCACACTGGTGATTATGGCTGCAGTGTTTGTGATCCACAATGCATGGGGGTAGCCTAAGGGTACAATGACTGAGGAATGGAAGGGGGAACTATGGTGTATAAATACAATGGACTACTGAGCATCCACAGGAAGGAATGGAGTTGCGAGGCATGCAACTAGGTAAATAAATCTTAAGGACTGCATATTGAATTAAATGTCAGGAACAATAAGACAAATATTATCATGCTTCAATCATATGGACTAACTATAATATAAAAACTCAGTGAACTAAAGTTGTGAGCATCAGTTATCAGGTTAGGGCCTACTGTAAAGGGTTCTAGATTGCAAGCTCTTACAGCACTCACATATATTCAGAAGGTATAACTGTTAATTCCAAATTTTGAAATTCCAAAATCTGAAGTACTATTGTATATAACATAGTCCTTCCCAGAAACTGTGGGTATTTATATGACACCTGAGACTCAGAGTTAGAGCTCTGAAGCTATGAAAGTCAACACTAACCCATACAGGAATTTTTTAAAAAGTTGAAAAAGGGATCGGACTTCAAGTAGAGATATGAATGAAGCTAATCTGGATAGGACTAATGTATATCAGAAAACAGGGTAAAGGGTGATATCGTCCCTATTTTAAAACTTCAACTTCTGTGTAAGATGAAAGGGAGAGATATTTACTTGGGTGCAAATTTTATATTTTGGGTAGTGCATTTTCTAATCTATCTTGTCTGGTCAGTTTAGATGAACACCATAAGTACACGGAATCTTGAACAGGGTATGAGATTTTGTTGGTTTGTCCAGGTTAGTGTGATGCCCCGATAAATCCCAAAGTACTATGGGGAGTAATAAAGAGGTATTTGCAAAGTCCCCTTGGGGAAATGGGGAGAATGGAGGACATATTTAGCTTCTCTACTTGGAGAATTTCTGATATTCTCACAAGCAGTAGAGATAACCAAATCAATAGGTTGAGCCCTTGACGTACAGGTTCACCCCTAAGAACCTTATTCCTATAAAAGACAGCCTAAGCCTACTTAAAATCAGGCCTAAGAGTCACCCCCAGAACACCTCTTTTGTTGCTCACATGTGGCCTCTCTCTCTAAGCCAACTTGGCAGGTGAACTGGCTGTCGTCCCTCCTATGTGGGACATGTCTCCCAGGGGTGTAAAGCTCCTTGGCAATGTGGGACAGAAATCCTGGGATGAGGCAGGACCCAGCATGAAGGGATACAGAAAGCATTCTTGACCAAACGTGGGAAGAGAAAAATGAGCAAAATAAACTTTCAGTGGTTGAGAGAAACTGAATTGAAAGGTTATCCTGAGGTTATTCTTATGCATTATATAGATATCCTGCTTTAGTTTATGGTGTATTCGAGGGCTTGAGGGAGCTACTTGAAACTACTGATTTCTGTTTCAGTAGTGTTGATTTTTGAAGACGATTGTATAAAGATGTAATTTAACAATGTGACTGGGGGATTGTGAAAACCCTGTCTGTTTCTCCTTTTATCCAGGGTGTGGATAGATGAATGAAAAATACACATAAAATAAATATATAGTAGAGGGGACTGTGCTGGCTTGAAAGGATGTATGTCCCCTAAAAGTCCATGTTTTAATCTAAATACCATTTCATAAAGGCAGAATAATCCCTATTCAATACTGTATGTTTGAATCTGTAATTAGATCATCTCCCTGGAGATCCAACACAATCAAGAGTGGTTGTTAAGCTGGATTAGGTGACATGCCTCCACCCATTTGGTGGAGATGGGGAAACATCTTGAGAAGTTTCTGGAGTCCTATAAAAGAGGAAACATTTTGGAGAATGAAAGATTCAGAGAGAGCAGAGCAGAACAACATAGCTACAAGAAGCAGAGTCCACCAGCCAGCAACCTTTGGAGATGAAGAAGGAAAATGTCTCCTGGGGAGCTTCATGATACAGGAAGCCAAGAGAAGAAGCTAGCAGATGATGCCGTGTTTGCCATGTGCCCTTCCAGATGAGAAGAACCCTGACCATGTTCACCATGTGCCTTTCCAGATGAGAGAGAAACTGTGACGGTGTTTGCATTGTGCCTTCTCACTTGAGAGAGAAACCCTGAACTTCAACTTGAACTTGTTGAACCAAGGTATCTTTCCCTGGATGCCTTTGATTGGACATTTCTATAGACTTGTTTTAATTGGGACATTTTCTCGCCCTTAGAACTGTAAACTAGCAATTTATTAAATTCCCCTTTTTAAAAGCCATTCTGTTTCTGGTATTTTGCATTCCGGCAGCTAGCAAACTAGAACAGGGACAAAGAGTAAATTAGATTGGGTAGATGGAAATACTAGTGGTCAACGAGAGGGAGGGGTTAGGTACATGTATGTATGAGTCTTTTTCTTTTTTGTCTTTATTTCATTTTCTTGAGTGATGAATGATGACTAAAAGTTATCATGGTGATGAATTCACAACGATGTGAAGATATTGTGAGCCACTGATTTTACACCATGCATGGAATTTATGTGTGTGAATATTTCTTATTAAAAATAAAAAATAAGATCCTTTGGTAAGTGGTGGTTTCTTAAAGTTTTTACCCAAACCATAAGCAACGAAAGAAAAAAATGGATAAATGGGACCTTCTCAAAGTTGAATACTTTTGTGCTCCAAAGACTTTGTCAAGAAGGTAAAAAGGCAGTGTACTCAAGCAGAGAAAATATTTGAAGACACATATATGATAAGGGTTTAATATCCAAAATATATTTAAAAATCTCACAATTTAACATAAAAATCAAACAACCCAATTAAAAAATGGGCAAAAGGCATGAATAGATATTTTTTTCCAAAGAGGAAATACAAATGGCTAAAAAGCACATGAAAAGATGTTCAACTTCATTGGCTATTAGGGAAATACAAATCAAAAGCACAATGAGATTTCATTTCACACCTACTAAAATAGCCACTATTAAACAAACAGAGAAGTACAAGTGTTGAAGGGGTTGTGGAGAATAGGAACATTATTTATTGCTGGTGGGAATGTAAAATGTGGAAAACAGTTTGGCAGTTCCTCAGGAAGCTAAACATAGAATTGTCATATAATCTGGTAATCCCACTAGTAGATACATACTCAGAAAAAGTGAAAGCAGGGATGCAAACGAACATTCACAGACTGATATTCATAATGGCATTATTCACAATTGCCAGAAGATGAAAAAAAGCCAAGTGCCTGTCAACTGATGAACGGATAAACAAAATCTGCAGTGATCATATGATGGAATATTATTCAGCAGTAAGAAGGAATGAAGTCCTGATGGATGTGACAATACGGATGAACCTGGAAGGCACTACGTTCAGTGAAGTAAAACAGACACAAAAGGACAAATATGGTAAGATCTCACTAATATGAACTAAATATAATGAGTAAATTCATGGGATTTATTATTTAGAATATAGGTTACCAGGAGATAGAATAAGGATAGAGAATGGGGAACTGATGCTTAATTTGTGCAGAATTTTTTTTTTTTTTTTTTTTTTAGACAGAGAGAAGGAAGGAAGGATAGAAGGAAGGAAGGAAGGAAGAAAGGGAAACATTTTTAAACATTTTCTTGTTTTATTATATTCTGTTTCTCCGTTTTTGTTACATGGGCTGGGGCCGGGAATCGAACCGAGGTCCTCCGGCATAGCAGGCAAGCACTTTGCCCGCTGAGCCACCGCGGCCCGCCCTGTGCAGAATTTTTTAATAAGGTTGACTGTAAATGTTTGGATGGAGGTGATGGTGGCATCTTATCCTCTATAAATAACAGCACTGAATTGTGGGTGTGATTGTGGTTGAAAGGGGAGGATTAGGGTTGTGTCTATCTCTGGAAAGAAAGCTAGAGGATGAAACAAATGACTTTACAACATAGTGAACCCTGTTGTGGATCATGAAGATGGTTAACAGTGCATTTACAGAAATGTTCTTCCGTGAATTAGAACAAATAAATGTCACAACTACCAGATGTTAATAATAGAGTCATATATTGAAAATTGTACCTAACGCAAACTATGGACTATAGTTAACAGTAATATCTTAATGTTCTCCAATCCATTGTAACAAAGATATTACAACAAAGCTAAGGGTCAATTATAGGGGGGTATAAAGGGCATGAGATTTTCCTTTTTGGAGCTATGAAAATGTTCTAAAATTGTGATGGTGTAAGCACAGCTCTGTGATTATATTGAGAGCCACTGATTGTATACTTTGAACAGACTGTATGGTGTGTGAATAAAATTGTGTTGAAACAAAATTGGTATGAACGTTTTAGAGCATATAGCAACATATGCCCTTCCCATAATTATAGTGTATTTATGCACTTCAAATTAGAATCAGAAATCAGAGAATTAAAACTGCCTACCTTTCAAAACCAAAAAAAAAAGTAAAAGCCACATTGTATTAGTTCATGTGCTAATTGAAATCTACACCCATGGACTTTCAAAACATATTCTACAAAGAATATTCCAATAATACAGCTGTACTAAGAAAAGCTGTAATATATAATATAAAAATCATATATATATATAGTAAAAGAGTGTAATATAGTGAAAAAGGACACTGGATCTGTTGGAAAAATCTATGCTGAAGTCTTTGATCCCTACTTGCCACGTACTTTCGGGTAAGTCCCTTAAGCTGCACTGAGTGCAAGTTCCCTAGTTCCCTATCTACGTGTTCTGCTGTGCTTTTGGGAACATTGTTAAAGCATAAAAAATGATGAAAATATCTTTGAGCAAACCGCTATCCACATAGCAGTAACTACTATTTATCTGGCAAGACAACCAATTTCAGAATAACTGTTGATTGGAGAATATAAAGGAAATTTCCTGTACCCTTCTGATATTCATTATTCATTGATAATCCTTTTTAAAGATCCAGTACTTAAAACACTTCCCTGCATTGGCTATTATTTTTTCTTTCTTTATCTATCCACATTCAACTTTTTGATATGTTCATCTAGTCTACTATCTTGAACTGAAATCTTTTAAAAGCTTTTTTTTTTGGTAGGCAAAAATATCTTCTAAGCCAGTCAGCAAACCTATGGCAGACACTGCTAGAGGTCTGTGAAGTAATTTAGGTTTTAATCTGTGGAAAATATATTAAGAAAATACAAAGTTGCATTTGAGCCACTCTTCTATACTATAACTAAATTTTTATTGAAAATATAACTTTTAATTAAGAATTCTAATTAGTGATAAAATCAACTGGTACAGTTCAGTGGTGTACTCGTAAATGTTTAACAACCACTGGGGTTGAGGAGGGTGCTGATTTGTAGTGTTTGCCGATTTCTGTGGTTTTCCATTTTAGTTATTGATAGGAACCAAAGTCCAATCAGAGTGGGTTTAAGAGAATATGAGAGGAAAGGGAGGCAGCAAATAGAGGCAACTTATTTAAAACATTTGCAGCAATGGAAGCAAAGAAGTTGAATAGTATCTATAGTGCAGGAAGCGAAGACAAAATGCCTTTTTTTAAGGGGAGAAAAATAAGCAGATGCTGACAGGTATGATCCAATGAAGAAGGAAAAACTGAAAATCAAGGGGAAAAAAAGCAGCAACCACTATAAAGGTGTTATTGAATGGGCTTGAAAGAATGGAATCTGGTTCACAGCAGAAGGTCTGCTTTTGGATGCAGGCACAGACAGTTCACCTAAGTAAGAAGGCAGAGCATATGGGGTTATATGCTGGAGGTGGGTAGGTGTTAAGTTGGCATCTGTGTTGAGGAGAGTGTCCAGATGTTGAAAAGTATCCTGGAGATGGCAAAAGTGAATGGACACAGGAAACATG
The DNA here is from genome assembly GCF_023851605.1 of Tamandua tetradactyla. NCBI lineage: Eukaryota > Metazoa > Chordata > Mammalia > Pilosa > Myrmecophagidae > Tamandua > Tamandua tetradactyla. Next base: position 119,020,891 of record NC_135353.1, read on the forward strand.
ATATGATTGTCAAGCCGCCCTGAGAGCCAATCAGTACGTTTGTATATTTTTCTCTAACTGTAGCTATATAGTAGATTCTAGTAGTAGAGGACAGTGAAGTTAACTAAGGCTATGATTTTGTTATCTAAGTGCTCTGGAGTTAAGGGGAGGGAGCAAGAAATATGAGTAAGGAAGTAAGAGAGTGATTTTAATGACTTTTCATGGAGGAATGCTCCTAGGTACAGGATCATAACCTCAATTCAGGGACAGTCTAACTGTATGACTCTGCCAGTCATTATAAGCAGAAAAAGAACAATTTCTGGAGATTAACGCATGCTTTTTTAGAGCCTCGTGTCCTCTTCCCAGAGGCCTACCCACTTTGTGCAAATCATACAAGAATGCGGAAAAGAGACATTTGTAATTCAAGTTGCTTTCCATGTGCCTTTTCCATGAGTTAAGTGCACCACGGCAGTTCATGTCTTTTTCTTCCCCTTCTTCATTTTTCTCTCCATTCTGTAAAGTGCCTGATTACATTCTCTGGGATACATTTAATTGTGCTAATTAATTGTCTTTTCAAGCTTTCCTGTTTGCCTAAAGAATCATAAAATAGAGCGCCCAAGCGGTTCTAGTCCATGCGGAGCCATCATAAGCAGTACAAAGAGCCTGTTTCTCTACAGTTTTGAAGCCTTTTCCCTTAGGGCCAATAAAACCCCATCATGCCCAGCACAATTTCCTTTAAGTTGGGGTAATTCATGAGTTTTCTTAAAATTGTCTAACCACTTACTTCATTTTGGAGAAGTTTAACAATAACAGTGTTATTGAACAAAATATTGTTATGTGTTATTGTTGAACACAAAATTCAGTTTTTTCCCCATGATATTTTCTAAATGGTATGGTTGAAGTTACATTATTCTCGCACCCCTTTTGCTTATATTCTATTTATTCATTTTCCACAATTTTTTTTTCTTTCTAAAATTGTTTTCGGGTCATTGTATTAGGTTTGGTGGGAGGAGGTATTACAAATCATATTCATTATATTTCTCCTGAAAGTAAGACTAAATGTTTTTAAAAATATATATCAATGCAAAATATTGTATTTTCATGCAGTGTTTGTTCTAGTAGTTCCTTCACAGATGCCATGTGACATCCCCAAAATAATCAAATTATTCTTCAACGAAATACTTAGGTTTTTATTTTTAATAAGTACTATTTAAATACCACCCATTATTTAAGACGGCTTTATTGTTAACTAGGATAATCATATTGTTAACTAAGGATAATCATGATATCTGCCTTGCGTTTCTATGATGATGAGTACCTCATACATAGTAAATACTCATTAACTGTGACCCTTTATCATCCTGTGTGCTGTCAGACTTGCACTGCAGTCCCGGAATTTTTTTGCCACAATACAACCTTAACTTCAAATTATTCTTAATTTTCTTCATTTTCTTGTGCATTTTCATTAGGTTCTTTAAACTTGCTGTTTTGTAGTAATGACCAGAACATAGTTAAAATATTTATGTTTCAAAATAAATTCACATTTAAAATCTTAATTTTAAATATGCTATGAAAAACTCACTTTCATAGACAGTATAACTAACTGCAGTTATTATATGTGTTTAAATCAATGCATTTAATGAAAAGAAATTACAAGTTACAATTTTCTATCTGTATAATATCAAATATTTTAAAGCCCCCCCTGAAAAAACTGGGTAGTTAATTGCCATAATAATAAACAGTATAGTGGGGAGACAGATAGTAAGTCCAGTATCATACCAGTAACTAGATCATCATTTGCAAAAATCGCAGCTATCAGTGAAAAGTGTGTTTCAGACATAGGAAATGTCTAATTTAAAGGCTCTGAGGCTTTGGAATGTGCCTAGCAAATGTCTAGGAATAGCAAGGAGGCCAGCTTGAGTGGAAGCAGACTCAGCCAAGAAAAATGGAAGCAGTGAAAATGGAGAGTTAAAGGGCTAGGTAACAAACATCTAGCCTTGCCGCTCATTGACAGGACATCTGTTTTACTATGAGTGAAATGGGAAGTAGGGAGGGGTTTATGACAAGAAAGTATAAATTTATTTAGGTTTCAACAGGATCCACCTGTCTATTATGGGGAAAGTAGACTTTTGTAGCATAGAAACACAGAAAGAGAGAATGACAGAGCAGCTACTAAATACCTTGCTTTTTCCTCAAGACTTCCTCCAGGCACAGCTGCTCTCCATTCACTGGAAAAAATAATGACACTATCAGATTTCAGGCACCACACTCTGCTCTGTCCTTAACAAATCCAACTTCAGGAAAGGATCTTGCCAACTGTCACACAAAAAGTCTTGGCAAGGGTCTTCTTGTAACTCACCTCCTTTGCCTAATAAACATCACTAAGAGGCAAGCACCCTCCCTTACCTGTGCCCATATTTCCAAGTAAGTGTTATAGGGCCAAGGCAAACGGTGGTATGAATACAACACAGAATGAACATGATTTTACATAGATCTTAAATTCTGGTGAGGAGATATGAAAACAAAGATGTAAATATATTAAACATCAGGTGGGGAGAAGGGATACAAAGAAAAAAAAATGAAGCAGGGTAAGGTGAATGGAGAGTGACCAGATATGAGCCAGGTGCTGTTCTTAGATACAAAGATATGCGAAGACCTCTCTGAAGAGGTAAGGTTTGCAGCGAGAGCTGAATTACTAGAAACAGAAGAACAAAATCTAGATTATCAAGAGTGAAGAGCACTAAAGGAAGAGAAAACACAAAGTGAAAAGTCCATGAGGTGGGAGTGTGCTCCAGGAGTGCTTGCTGTTATTGAGGTGGGAGGAAACAAGAGGTAGAATTTGAGCCCAAAGAGGTGGCAGGGCATCCCACTGGGCTTTGAAGACCGCATTGGAAAATCCGGGTATCTGGAACCCAGAATTGAGGGAGGACAGAGGAATTTAGAGCTTAGGGATATTCTGAGACTTCACTGTGTTCTTTTCATTATCACTCACATGAATCTAATTCCTTCTATTTGGCTTCCCAGAGGGCAAGGGCCTCTCTCACCTCCTCACTGGCTTTCTATTTCACTGGGCCAGAGAAGACAGACAGACATTGAGCAAGCAAAGCCTCAATACCCTGTTCTCTCTCAACATGTGGCTTTTCAAATTACTCAACAAGCATCCCTGGATTATAGAAATAAAGAAACAGAAGTTTTCAAAGCCCGGGTTCTCCTTTTTGAGTTAAACCGACTGGCGGAAACCCCTGAACTCACATTGCTGAAACGCCTTAATCCGATTAACCAGGTCCTCAGTCTTTGGATCCAGGGTTTCAACTGCAGAGGGAAAAAGATTGAGCTGGAGAAAGCCAGCAGTCCAAAGCAGGTAGAGATGGGGTGGGTGCTGGCATGGTGACCATACTGCTTTCATTCGACATGAATTTGTGGAGATGGTGGTGAGGCTGTGTCCCAGAAGTTGTGCAGGACACTTGTGGGCTTCTGTTATGGGTGGCAGAAAAAGACAGTGAACAGAAAAACAGATCGCTATCTTCCATCATGCTGGGATGTGTCAACTGTGTTGTGAAAAAAAATGCAAGGTTTAGAGAGAGAGAGGGCAAAGGGGTGGAAGATGCTTCTTCAGGTACTGGAAGGACTTCCTAGGCCCTAAGTAAGGGAGAAGAGGAAGCCCTACATCTCTCATGGTAGGGACGATGTGAGAACCTTTCCAGATAGAGGGCACAGCAGATGCAAATGCCCAAAGCTGTGGATACCGGAAGTATATATTCCAGGGAACAGAGAGAATACCAAGTGAGCAAGTGGAGAGTGGCAGGATGTAAGGTGGAGTGAAGTAAAAAAAAGAAGATTCCACAGGGCCTTGTGAACCAAAATGAGGGTTTCCTGTATTTTACTCTGAGTGTTGTGAGAAGCCAATGGAGATCTCCCTGCAGTCCTACCCTGTTAAGACCCTTGGTAGTGGGGCGTAAGGGATGATGACCAGTCTATAACTAAGGGATTGTCCACATTTGATAAAAGGCAAAACGCTGCCCTTTACATTTCAGGTGACAGCTTGCATGCCCTCCAGTGAAAGGATGCACAATACCTCTTGAGGGAATTTTTGCTACAGTCTTTTCTAACCAAATTTCCTCACAAGTTTCCTGGTTTCGATCATCTGAACCAAGAAGGGTTTCTTCTGTTTCCTCTCTGGCTCCAAGTTCAACAGTGCAAAGCCAGAATAAAAAATTGTCCCAAATGTCCACATGCCTCACCACCAACTCCACAAAAACCTCTGGGCCTCAAGTGCCCAGTTATTTCTGTAAGCCAGGGTTCTACCTGTAAGCACATACCCTACAATCCTATTTCTGGGATTGGGGGAACAAAGCATTGAAAAACATACCTGAGGCCTTAAAATGCTCATCTCAGATCATCCCCTAAGATGGCCCCTCAACTCTTCCTAGGGCAAGAATTGAGTGTCTTCATCTCTGCATCTGCCCAGGGTCAAGTCCAAAGAACCCACAAAGAGTCCAAAGAGTTAATGAGCACAGGCTTTGGGTTTTGAAGCCACTAACTGGGTTTTATGACCTTTGGGCCAGGGAACACTCTGTGAGGTGGCAATAACAACACCGATCACCACTACTTCCCGAGGCATTTTGTCTTCCAGAGATGGTTAGGGTCACTCTGCAATTCCGGTCTTGAGGTCTCTACCTAATTTTTGTCCAGGCAACAGACTTTTTTTTGCCATTTTGGGAAGGAAAGCCAGTTATTTATCTGGTTTCAACTGATTGATCACAGTATTTTGAGCTAAGAATGGGCTTGGTAGACCCTCTTTTCCCCAACTCTGCTGGGAGCTTTGAGCATAGATAATCTCCATGTAACAGAACAACAAAAGGAAGGGTACAAAGCCATCTACATTGCTTTCTGTCACTTGTATATAAAAATGGGGGGTAGTATGTATAACAATACTTGCATACATGTAAAACATCTCTGGGGGATATACGCATTATCTATTGACAATTGTTTCCTGCCTGTGAGGAAGTCCAATGGGACACAAAAGTTTAGAGAAATCTTTCACCTCTGTCCTCTCTAATTTCTCGAATTCTGTTTCATAATGTGATATTGGTGATTTAAATAATTATACTTTAAAATGGAAAGCATAATGGGATAATTTCCTGAGGTTTGAATTGTGGGGACTGGATCTGAACCCATGACTTGAACCCCAAACTCCAGATCCCGCCTCAGACACAAGGAGACGTATAACCTTGATGCAGCTTTTCCACTGCCTTCAGAAACTCTTCTTTCTTCTCCGCAATGGATTGCTCTGTGGGGACAAAAACCAAAATATGATTATAGGATCCACTGAGAGTGAGAGGGAACGAAGGAAAAGGCCAGGTCTATCTGCAAGTGGAGAGAAAGGCTCCCCAGTGGACTTGGTTCTTTTTAAAACAAGCTCAGGCTTGCTCATATTTCATATCCAAATGCTTTAGAATGCAGATTCTCTAGAAAGTAAATGTATATTCTTAGAAATACACAGCTCCATTACAATGGTTAAGATTGTCAAAAAATTTAATATTGTCCCAATTCTAGACCATATACAAATGTTGATTGTTCCAAAATGTCTTTTTAAGGTTGATGGGTACAATCATTTCTCACTGTAGCCTGTGGAAAAAGAATAGAGAGTGACCTCCACCTCTGTTTTTACTCTTTACTGTATCTGTAGTGACATTCACTAGGTATGGCGGTGTATTTGCAGTGTTTCCCTAGGATGGTGTCATCATTATTATGTGACATCTGCCTAAAACATTAAAAAAGATATAACCCTACATGCAACAGGTCAGTGGTTATTAAAGTTAAATAATACTTACAGGTGCTTATATTATTGTTCCTACTTCTTTTTGACACTGTTTTAATAAATATTATGGGGGCATATCTTTTAATAGGTGGGATACATCTATAGGAGACATTGATAGGAAAAGTTTTCAATTTTCTTCTGTTTTCTGGACAGCAATATCCTGAAATTCTTGAAAGCAAAATGCATTACCCTTTAATTACACAGGGAAAATATGATAATCCAAAAATGAAGGTAAAATGTGTTTTTCATGGAGACCATTCTTGGTTAAGAGATGCTTAAAAGATTCTATTCACATATGTCGATGTTTTGGCTTCAAAAAAAACCTCACTGTTAAAAGTTATTATGAAGATAAAAAGAGAATCTGGATATGGGTCCAGTATATGATGACAATATTGGGGGATTATTGCTAATTTTCTCTGGTGTGGTATTAGTATAATGACTTTTGCTGAGGAAAATGTGCTTTTATTAATGAGAGGCATACTGAAATATTTCAGAGCAAAATTATATTTAAATACTTTAAAAATAGACATAGCAAATATGCTAAATTTAACAAGACTGAAAAGACTGAAACTAGGTGGTAAAGATTCTGAGAAAGTGGTAGCAATAACATAATTTATCAGTCTCTCTAAATCTCCACATTAAAAAAGAGCAACTAGATGGCAAGCTATTCCCAGAGACCTTAGAATAAAAATGAGTGGAGATCAGGAGTTGTAACTGTTATTTCTAAATTCTGAGATACTGAGCTGTTTCTATTTAATCTGGGCGTTCTCAGAAATGTGACACCTGGGACTCAGAGTTAGAGTTCTGAAGCTATGAAAGTTAGCACTACACCATACAGGAACTCTTTTAAAAGCTGAAAAAGGGATCAGACTGCAACTAGAGAAATGAACGAAGCTGATCTGGATGGGACTGAGGTATATCAGAATACAGGGTAAAGGATGATATTATTCATATTTTAAAACTTCAACTTCTGTGGGACACCAAAGGGAGAGATGTTTATTTGGGGCAAAATTTATATTTTGGGTTAGCGTATTACCTAATTTAACTTGTATGGTCAGTTTAGTTAACACTGTAAGTACATGGAATCTTGAATAAGGTGTGAGATCTTGTCGGTTTTTCTAGGTTAGTGTGATGCCCCAATATATCCCAGAGTAACTTGGGCAATGAATAAAGAAGTATTTGCAGAGCCTCCTTGGGGCCCAGGGAGAAAAGAGGAAATGTTTAACTTCCCCATTTGGAGAATTCCTGATAGTCTTGCAAGCCGTGGGTACAATCAAATCAATAGGCCGAGCCTTCGATCTTAGGGTTTGCCTTTATGAAATTTATTCCTGAAAATGATAGACTAAGCCTACTTAAAATTAGGCCTAAGAGTCACCCCCAGAGAACCTCTTTTATTGCGCAGAGGTGGCCTCTCTCTAAACCAAGTTGGCAGGTGAACTCACTGCTTTCCTCTACGTGGAATATGACTCTCAGGGATGTAAATCTCCCTGGTAACGTGGGACAGAACTCCTGGGATGTGCCTGGACCTGGCATCAAGTGATTGAGAAAGTGTTCTTAACCAAAAGAGGGAAGAAAGAAAAGAGACAAAATGAAGTTTCAGTGGTTGAGACCTTTCAAACTGAGTTGAGAGGTCATCCTGAAGCTTATTCCTAAACAGTATATAGATATGTTTTTAGCTTGTGGTTTATTTTAGTGGCTGGAGGGAAGTACCTGAAACTATTGACCTGTGTTTCAGTAGCCTTGATTCTTGAAGATGATTGTATAACAATCAAGCTTTTATAGTGTGACTGTGTGATTATGAAAACCTTGCGTCTGATGTTCCTTTTATCCAGGGTATGGGTATATGAGTAAAGAAATATGTATAAAAAATAAATAAATAATGGGGAGGTAAGGGGTAAAATAAATTCAGTAGCTTGAAATACTGGCAGTCAACGAGAGGGAGGGGTAAAAGGTGTGGGATAATTGAGTTTTTTCTTTTTATTCTTATTTTTCTGGAGTGATGCAAATATTCTAAAAAAAATAATCATGGTCATGAATACATAACTGTGTGATAATATTGTGGGCCACTGATTGTACACAATGTATGGATTGTATGTGTGTGAGGATTTGTCAATAAAAATATATATTTTAAATGAGTAGAGAAAGACTACCAAAAGCCTCAGGACCTGTTGGCATATGTGCAAGATTAAAAGGAAGAAGAAATGGGATAGCTTCTGATAGACATGAGACAGGAGAACAACAAAATATTCAGCAGATATTCAGTGGAAAACACAACAGGCCAATTTGAGAATGGTAGCTGAGTATGGTAGAATTTCCCTCCCCAATAGTGAATGTAAGCCCAAGCTAATGGCTGCTGAAGTAGTTTAAACCCTAAGCCTGCATGGTATGCTGGTTAATGCTTAACAGCCATCCATCCAAAGAAAAGGATACGTGTCGCGGTATTTGCCAGTTGGTGTGGTCTAAATACTTTCAGCGTGGCTGATTTCAAGTTACCTAAGTGATGTCACTGAAAGCAGACTTGAGAAAAGATGTGAAATAGCACACTATTATATAGTATTTCTACTATACAGTTATAATAATCACAAATAATCTCAAAATCATGATGGTAAAATGTAGTAACATACAAACCTTAACTTCCATATCATAATAGCATAGCTTCAAAATACAAGAAACAAAAACTGGTAGAACTAAAAGGGTAACTGAAAAATCCATAGTTATATCTAAAGATTTCAACAACCATCTCTCAATAAAACAAGCAGCCAGAAAAACAAGTATTGAGAAAACTGGTGAGTATACAGAAGACTTGAGCAACACCATTAACCAACAAGAGCTAGTTAATATTTATAAATTATTCCACTTAAAACAGCAGAATACAAATGCTTTTCAAGTGCTCACACTCGAAATATTAATCAATACAGATAAAATTGGGGGCTAAAAGCCAAGTTCAAATAAACTTAAAATTATTCAAATCATTCTAAGTGTGTTCTAAGGCCACAGTGGAAAAAAGTATAAATTAATAAGAGAAAGATATCAGGAAAACAAATATTTAGTAAATAGCACAGTTTTACACAACCATTGGTCAATGAAAACATCAAAAGACAAACTGAAAAGTGTTTTGAACTGCATTAAAAGAGAAAAACAAACTGTGAACACTTGTGGGGTTTGGTTAAGTCAGTGCTCAAAAGGAAATTATGGCTGCAAAACTTATGTCAGAAAATAAGAAATCTCAAAACAAAGACATAAGCTTTCACTTTAAAAAAACAGAAAAGAAAAAGCAAATTAAACTCAAAGCTGAAGGAAAGCAGAATAAAAAAAGAGAAGAATACAGAACAAACAACGAAGAAAAGTAATGAAATTTTAAAAACTGGTTCTTTTAGAAAACAAAGATAAATCACTAGCTTGAGTGATTAAGAAAAAAAGAAGGAAGACATCAATTACCAACATCAGGAATGAAGGGGAGACATCACTAAATATTCTAGAAACACTGAAATTACTTGAAGGGAATATTATGAACAATTTTATTCCAATAAATGTGACAATTTAGAAGAAATGAATAAATAACTTGAAATAATCAAACTACCAAAACATACTCAAGAAGATATAGGCAACATGAATGAAGCTATAAATATTCAAGAGATTGTATTTAGTCATAAACTTTCCCAAATAGAATACACTAAGCCTAAATGGCTTTACTGCTAGATTCTACTAAACCTTTTAGAATAAAATAATATCAATTCTATGCAAAATTTCATACAATTGGAGATAAAGGAAGACTACCCAACTCGTGCAACAAGGAAAGCCTTACCCTTAAACTGAAGTATGGCAAAGGTAATACAAGAAAAGGAACTACAGAGTAATACCCCTTGTGAACATATATGCAAAAATTGTCCAAAAATATTTAGCAAATATTTTTGAATAACTGGGGTTTATCCCAATAAGGCAAGTTTAATTTAGCATATAAGAATTAATTAACAGAATTCATCACGTTAACAAAGTAAAGATAATCATCACAATAGATGCAGAAAAAGCAAAAGTCCAGCTTCCATACATTACTGATAACAGGAATATGACAAGGATATCTGCTATTATCAATTCTGTTCATTGTAGTGCTGGAGAAAGAAAAGAAAGTCATATATATTTGGAAAATAAGAATTAAAACTGTCTTTATTACAGATGACATGACTATCTAAGTAGAAAATATGATGGAATTACAAAATCACTAAAAGAATCATTGACTACAACAAGTTTGCGGAATACAAGGTCAATAAATTAAATTTAATTGCATTTCTATTAGTAGCAATGAACAAATCTGAATTGAAATATAACTTACAATAGCATTAAAATGATAAAATGCTTAGGGATGAATCATACCAAATGTGTGCAAGAAGTGTACTCTAAAAATAAAACATTGAAGAGGGAAATGAGGGAAAACATAAATAAAAGCGGCCATAAACAGTATTTATGGGTTAAAAAACACAATATTATTAAGATGACAAAAACTATACAAATTGATCTATAGATTCATGTAATCAAAACCAAAATCTAGCAAGCAGTTTTCTAGGCATTAACAGGTTGATTTAAAAATTCATTAGGAAACACAAAAGATTTTGAATAACCAATAAACTGTGAAAGAGAATAAAGTTGGAGTACTTACAGTACCTGATTTCAAGCTTATTAAAAATCTATCTTTTCCAAAAACTGAGGTATCGGTATTGAGATGAGCAGATGGATGGATGAAACAGAATACACTCCAGAAAGATACCTATACGTATTTACCAATGACTAATTTTTGACAAATGTGAAAAGGCAAGCCACCATAGGAAGGAAAGTCTTTTCTACAAATGGCACTGAAACATCTGGTTATTGACATTTAAAAGAAAGAACTGAGACTCATTTCTCAGGACATATAAAAAATTTGGCTCAAAATGAATCATAGGGTGGGCCACAGTGGCTTAGCAGGCACAGCTCTTGCTTGCCGTGCCCAGAGACACAGGCTCAGTTTCCGGTGCCTGTTCATGCAAAAACAAAAAAAGAAATCATTGACCTAAAATTAAAATATAAAACTACAGAATTCTGGAGCAGGCAAGAAAACCTCTGTGATCTTAGGCAAAATTTCTTACATACAACGGTAAAAGCAGGATCCCTAAAAGAATAACTTGATAAACTGTACTTCATTAAATTTGAAATTTTCTGCTCTTAGAAAGACACTGTTTAGAGAATGAAAAGACAAACCATAGATGGTGAGAAAAGTTTTGCAAAGCATATATCTGATAAAGGAATTGCATACAGAATATGTAAAGAACTCTCAAAACTCATTATCAAGAAAACAAGCAACCCAACAAAATATAAGCAAAAGGTTTGAGCAGACACTTCACAACAGAAGATATACAGATGGCAAATAAACAAGTGGAAAGATGCTTTAAATCATTAATCATTACGGAAATGCAAATTAGAACCACAATGAGATACCCCTAAACTTCTTTTAAGTGTTGGTGAGGATAACACATACACTGCTGGTGGGAATGTAAAATGGTACAGCTACTTTGGAAAACTGTTTGCCAGATTCTTAAGGAGTTAATCATACACTCAGTAAGTTACCCAGCCATTCCAATCCCAAGAACAGCTAAAATATTTGTCTGTGCAAAGGCTTTTACACGAATATTCCTAGCAGTGGCATTTGTAAGAGTCAATTCTTAAAACAACCCTAACGTCCAGAAGCATATGAGCAGTTGAATAAATTATGGCATATTCATGAAATGGAAAACTATACTGTAGTAAAAAGGAATGAACTCTTCATATATACACCATGGATGAATCTCAAAATGATTATGCTGAGTGAAAAAAGCCAGGCCAAAGAGTCATACCATATTATCCTTACTTATATAAAATTCTACAAATTAATCTACAGTGACAGAAAGCTAATCAGTGGTTAGGGGTGGGGAAGAAGAAAGAGGCAGGAGGACAGTTACAAGGTGTATTCCTTGTTTTTATTGTAGTGATTTTTTTTTAATATACACATATCTCAAACCATCACTTTGTAGGCTTTAAATAAGTATAGCTTATCGTATGCCAATTATACCTCAATAAAGCCATCCTAAATAATCTAGATGATGATTGTATACGGCTCTATTAGTCTATCCTACCTCCATTTTTCATAGTAAAAAGCTTAAACAATCATGTTTTAAATTCATTATTAGTAGCATTACTGTTAATATTTTATCAGGAGAAAGTGTGTCGCATTACCTCAGTTCCTCCTGCCCAAACCTGTCTCTGCCGATTGTGAGGTGGTGACCCTTTCCCCTTGCCCCTTTCTCAGACCTGGTGCCTAAGGGAGGTCCTTCAAAGCCACCCGATCTCCTTACCTTCAACCTCCTCAGGTAAGTCCATAGCTCCTGAAGGCCCCAAATCAGACATCTCGGGTGCTTCCGCCATTATCCTACGGTCTCACAAACGGCTTCCCTTCGCCTTTCCTTCCCCTCTGCCGGTGATTGGACCAATCATATGTAAGGGGCGGGGCGCTCAACTGATCGAGCCTGAGCAGTGTGCTTGAGAACCTCCGTTAATACCAGTGGTAAATAGAAGGGGTAAGCAGGCCAAGTACTGGGCAAGCGCAGAACATCTGGTGTGAGGAAGAGGGGGTGGCGGAGAGCGCTAGGCTTAGCCCTTGTGTTTTGGAGCTGCTTTAGAGTTCAGTTCTCTTTTAAAACTGCCTCATACGGGCTATGGGAAGTGCTCTTCTTTCTGTGCTGGGCCTCAGAGCTCCCCAGTGGGACACTCTGCCCCAACACAACTGGAATGACTGACCAACTGGCTCCAAGATCTTAGTGAGCCAAGGACAGACAGCTCAGGCCTCGAATCCACTTAGAAGGTGGATCTATGATGCAGGAAATGAAGGTGGGGTATCCAAGAAGGGAGAGGACAGCCCCTGCCACAGACTGGAATATCACCTGATGTAGGGTGGTGGGGGTGGAGAAAATGGGGCAAGGGTTTCCCAAAGGCAGAGGAGATTCTCTCTGAGGGCATTTATCACTTCAGTTGGTGCACAGCAGCCACACTACCACCATACCTCACATTGGAGGCGGACTCTCAGAAGCTGCCCTCTTGAGCAGAGGGGTCCAGCCAAAGGCCTCCCCATCCCCCCCCCCCCCGCCAAAAATAAAAGAGATGCAGAGACAATGAGGAAAAGCTGAGGCTAGTCACTCCTCATCCCACACCTGGAGTTCGAACTTTCAGAAGCACATGCATGAGCCATTTCGGTGGGTCAATTCTGCAAGAGCAAGTTGGGGAGGGGAGAGAACAGTCTGTGTCTTCCCCCCATTGGTATTTATGCAGAACTTAGTGTATATAAGACCCTGCTCTGAGAAAGTTACCTCTTCCAGTTTTTCTCATCTGTGATATGGGCATAATGCCAAATAAATAAAATCCGATTAAATAGAAGTAATTTTTACATCAGCACTGTATCTGAATTTTGGCAGTTGAAGGGAAAAATTAATCTTCTAACCTTTTTAAAGGCTAATTATTAGCATCTACCTTTAGCTGAACTCCAGTTGTGGGAGGCACAAACATAAACGGAAATGTCAAACCTGTAGGAAACTAAAGTTCATTATAGTATTTTTCATAATAGTGAAACATATATACTTGTACAGAATTAGGGTGTGTAAGCACTTAAAATCTCCATATAGTTTGAGGTCAACAGGCCACACACTTAGGAAATGGCTTTAGACAAAATAGAGCCCTGTGTTATCTGTGTTCTCTTTGACTTCCGGGACCTGGAACACGCTGTTGCATCTGTCTAGAACACTTGTACCCTCTGTCCACCTGGCTAATTCTTACCCATCCTTTTGGTCTCTGGTGCAGGTTACTGAATTTTTCTGAGATCCAAATACTAAAATTAATCCTGTTTTTTAGAGTACAGATTTTAATCAGGGTATGTCTGGCTCCAGAGTCCATGTTCTTTCCATATTCCATTTCACGTCAAAATATAGACGGTTCTGAGACAAAGTGTATCTCACTGAAAACAGTTGTTGTGATGAACAGTTTTCCTGTTCATCAGATACCTGTTCAAGCTGGATGCAAAAGCCAGCAGTGCAAGACTGGATATTGTTTGGAGCCCAGTGCAATCCTATCTGAATTGTACTTTTTAGTATTTCATAAGTGTTAGGAATTATGTTGAACATCTTAAGGGGACTATCTCCTTCAAATTAGCAATAACTCAATTGATTATGTATTGTTAAATTGCTATTTTCCTAAATTAAAGATAAGGTAATGAGGCAGAAGAAGCTGAGTTTCTTGTCCAAGTTTATACAGCTGACGAGTGGCAGAATAGGGGTCAATCTCAGTGGACATGAACTTTTAAACACATGTTATTCTCTCTCCCTCAGAAAAGTCTGTATCAGTTATAATCTTTTTGGCTACAAGAAACAGAACCATTCTCAAACTAATGCAAAATAAACATATTCATGCTTTCATATAAATGGACTTCCATAAGTAGGGTAAGCTCCAGGAATGTGCATTCAATGGTGCAGTGATGCCATCAACAGTTTCAGGTTTCCCCTTCTCTCTCTCTGTAATTCGCAGGGCTGACTTCATCTGAAGATTGGTCCCAAGATAGAGGCAGCAGTTTCAGACCTCATATCCAGGAAGTTATGTCGAGGGAGAGAAGGGACCATCCTTTCTTGTGTCTCTTTATAGACGGGAAGAGAAAGGTGTCCACTCCCGACCCCAGCAGATAGCTCCTCCCTGTATGTTTACCAACACTAAGAAACAATGTCCTGCACAAACCAGTTTTAGATGATGTGTGTGTGTGTGTGTGTGTGTGTGTGTGTGTGTGTGTGTGTGAGAGAGAGAGAGAGAGAGACAGAGATACAGGGAGAGAGATTGAAGTGGGGTTAATGTCTTGTTCCAGGTTGGCTCAGTTTAAAAAATGTTGGATTATGTAGACAAAAAAATCATAGTAGGAAAAGAAAGATGACATTGAATTTTCATGTAAATTTATGTTTAATGTGCTCAGCATAAGGGATTCCAATAAATCTAATTCACTTTAGGAAAAACCTTTCCAATGGGAACAAAACTTCTTCTACCTTGGTAAAAGATTGAATGGGTATTGCCAGTGGTTTTCCCTGTTGGACAATCTATGCCCTTCTGACTGGCACATTCTGTCTGCAATCATTATAATGTCTTTTTTAATGCAGTTTTATTGAGATAGATACACAAACCATACAATCCAACCAAGGTGCAATCAGTGGTTCACAATATCATATATATGCATAGTATGCTTTGAAGTCAGGTAGTGAGAGACTTTTGATTTCATGTTTCTTTATCAAGATATTGTTTAGTTATTTTTTTAGTTATTCAAGTTATTCAAGGCACCCTCCCATTCCAAATAAATTTGATAATTTTTTTCTATTCCATAAAGTAAGAAGTTGGGATTTTAATTGATATTGCATGTTATCTATAAATCAATTTGCCAGAATTGACATCATAACTATATTTTGTCTTCCAATCCTTGAACAGATGTCCTTCCATTTATTTAGGTGTTCCTTGATTTCTTTTTTTTTTTTTTTGGTCATTTAAAAATTTTATTTACAACTGGCACAATAACAAAATACCAATGGTAATTTTGCATGTAAAGTGGCAACCTTTTAAGTAAACAAGGTCACAGATTAGTATTCCAATAGCATTTCGCTTATGACGATTTTGATAGGACAGGATTATCACAATCAGTCCTATAAAATTACAGATTTATGCTTCTTTGATATCTAGTAATAAAAGTATTTATCTTACCTCAATGATTCATCATGTACACATTTCTATTCTTTATAAGCACTATCTTCCAGATTGAACCGTGGTAAGGGGAAATCCCTCCCATTTGTGGTTTTTCTACAGTATACAGCAATAGCAGTCACATCAGCAGTAAGGTACAATGTTATTAAATTTTCAGTTGAAAGATAAAAGAAAAGATGATCTTATTCATATCTTTTCTCTGGGAGTAAAAGACACACACATACAAATGTAAAACAAGTCAAACTTCTGTTTTATTGATAGAACTCCAAAATAAATACAAAAAGTGCCTCCTTTGCATGTTTTTTCCTTAAAAGGCTTCTGATAGGTAGATTAAAAGCTAAGACTGTATTTCAACTTTTAGAGTGAACCTTAAAAATAAGGCTTAATAATGTAAGCTATCAACATCAGAGAACATATGGTCCCACAATCACTTTTAAAAACTAAATCTTATCCGAAGAATTAGATCCTGCATTGATCTGCTAAAATAGAGGCTTAAAAAATAGTTTAAGCCATTAAAAGCCAGTTTTATAATCTATGTGATAACCCTGGGCAATTAAGAAAAGGAAAATCCCAAAATATAGCCCTTTATATCATGTGGAATGTGTCAGAATGTGTACTTATGACCAAGATAGGTAAAAATAAAAAGTTTAAAACTGTGAACGAAGCTGTTATAAATATTCTCATATCACCGCAAAATGTTAACACATGAATAATAGAGCTTATCAAGAGATTACAAACTTGAGCAGATGTTACTTAAAACATATTTGTGGTATTTACATATTTTAATATTTGCTAAAACTAAAATTGAACAAAGAAAACTTTGCTCAATTATAGATTGTTTTTCATGTGCCATTAATTTTACTGGGACCATAAATTGATCAGATAATACATAGACCGTGCTTCCAGACAGTTATAATAACAACGGGTTTATTATCATTTGCAAAGGAAATAAATGCACCATCCCATACCTGAAAGACTTTAACAAGCCTTAAGCATTTTTCAGGTTGTACCAAGTACCACACCACTGCCTAGTTCTTTGATTTCTTTTAATAATGTTTTGTAAATTTCTGGATATAGGTGTTTTATGTCCTTGGTTAAATTTCTTCTTAAATACTTTATTCTTTTGGCTGCTATTGTAATTGAATTTTTTCTTGATGTCCTCCTCAGATTGCTCATTGCTAGTGCATAGAAACCACAACTGATTTTTGTGTGTTGATCTTCTAGCCTGTCACTTTTTTATACTCATTAATTAGCACTAGTAGCTTTGCTGCATATTTGGGGGGATTTTCTACATTTAAGAACATGTCATCTGCAAACAGTGGAAGTTTAACTTCCTCCTTTCCAATTTGAATGACTTTTATTTCTTTTTCTTGTCTAATTGCTCTGGCTAGAATTTCCAGCACAATGTTGAATAACAGTGGTGACAGTGGGCATCCTTTTCTTGTTCCTGATCTTAAAGGGAAAGCTTTCAGTCTTTCCCCATTGAGGATGATGTTAGCAGTGGGTTTTTCACATATTCCTTTTATTATATTAAGGAAGTTTCCTTCTGTTCCTATCCTTTGAAGTGTTTTAATCAAGAAAGTATGCTGAATTTTCTCAAATGCTTTTTCTGCATCAGTTGAGATGATCATGTGGTTTTTCCTCTTTAACTCATTAATATGATATACTACAGTAATTGATTTTCTTGTGTTGAACCAGCCTTGCATACCTGGAATAAAATGTACTTGTTCATGGTGAATAATTCTTTTAAAGTGTTGCTGGATTCAATTTGCAAGTATTTTGTTGAGATTTTTGCATCTACATTCATTAAAAAGATTGGTCTGTAATTTTCTTTTCTTGTAGTATCTGTGCCTAGCTTTGGTATTAGGGTGATGTTGGCTTCATAGAATGTTAGGTAGCTGTGCTGGTTTGAAAGGATGCATGGACCCTAGAAAAGTCATGTTTTAATCAAAATCCCATTTCATAAAGGCAGAATAATCCCTATTCAATACTGTACCTTTTTTTTTTGCATGACTCATTGCAGAAGGCATTCCCACTGGCTGATTGCAAATGGAATCGGCTGTGGATGCAGCTGACGTGATCATGATTTAATTCTATGAAATGTCTTTGTCACTACAGACAGGCCAGCACTTGACCAACCAGACAAACAGGTACCACCACTTGGCCAAGTTGACACATGAACCTGACCATGACAGGTACCTAGAAGCACTACATATCCAAAACCTAAAAAGATGACTTTGGAAGTGAGCAGCGGGTAGAGGTGGAAAAGGCTTTGAGATGAGTGTCAGTGAAATCTCAAAGAACCTTTAAAAGACAGTAGACCACATGACCATTCTCAGTTCTCCCTGCATAGGTAAGTACCTCCTACCTGCTAGTTCATGGGAAACATTTCCAGGTGGAAGAAGCCAATCCTTTCACTAAGTTTTTGGGGAATGCTTGTTAAATGAAATAGTTCAATTCTGGTTATAATGCAAATGTTCTAGGGAAAGATAACATATGGAGCTATAATTTCATTCAATGAAAGTACAAAGCAACCCCATAAAACTTTGAGTAGAGACAGTATATAGATGGGTCCTGTTTTTTAATCCATTTTGCCACTCTATGTCTTTTGATTGGGGGGTTTAATCCATTAACATTTAGTGTTATTACTGCGAGGGTGGTACTTTCTTCTACCATTTTGCCTTTTGGATTTTATATGTCATATCTAATTTACCTTCTTTTTACCTTTACTCATACTCTTCCTTTATACACTCTTCTCCACATCTCTCTCTTCTGTCTTTTCATGTCTGTCTCTAGTGCTCCCTTTAGTATTTCTTGTAGAGCTGGTCTCTTGGTCACAAATTCTCTCAGTGATTTTTTTGTCTGAAAATGTTTTAATTTCTCCCTCATTTTTGAAGGACAGTTTTGCTGGATATAGAATTCTTGGTTGGCAGTTTTTCTCTTTTAATAATTTAAATACATCATCCCACTGTCTTCTCGCTTCCATGGTTTCTGCTGAGAGATCTACGCATAGTCTTATTGGGCTTCCCTTGTATGTGATGGATTGCTTTTCTATTGTTGCTTTTAAGATTCTCTCTTTCTCTTTGACCTCTGACATTCTGATTAGTAAATGTCTTGGAGTACGTCTATTTGGATCTATTCTCTTTGGGGTATGCTGCACTTCTTGGATCTGTAATTTTAAGTCTTTCATAAGGGTTGGGAAATTTTCAGTGATAATTTCCTCCATTAGTTTTTCTCCTCCTTTTCCCTTCTCTTTTCCTTCTGGGACACCCACAACATGTATATTCGTGTGCTTCATATTGTCATTCAATTTCCTGAGTCCCTGCTCATATTTTTCCATTTTTTTCCCTATATATTCTTTTTCTTGTCAGATTTCAGGTGTTCCGTCCTCCAGTTCACTAATCCTATGTTCTGCCTCTCAAAATCTACCATTGTAGGTTTCCATTGTTTTTTTTTCATCTCTTCTACCATGCCTTTCATTCCCATAAGTTCTGTGATTTGTTTTTTCAGACTTTCAATTTCTTCTTTTTGTTCATTCCTTGCCTTCTTTATATCCTCCCTCAATTCATTGATTTGGTTTTTGATGAGGTTTTCCATGTCTGTTCGTATATTCTGAATTAATTGTTTCAGCTCCTGTATCTCATTTGAATTGTTGCTTTGTTCCTTTGACTGGGTATATCTTCAATTTTCCTAGAGTGATTTATTTTTTGCTGGCATCTAGGCATTTAATTACCTTAATCAGTTTATTCTGGAGATTGCTTTCACTTCTTTTACCTAGGGTTTTCTTGCTGCATGAATTGTTGTCTGTCTGTTCTTTGACATTCAGTTCTGTGTTTTCTGGACCTCTAGCTTAGGTTTTGTTTAACAGAGGAGAATTTTTCAGTTCTCGTGTTCTTGTTTCTTGCCCTGCTTGTATGGTGCCTTTTCCCCCCCACACTTAGGTGGGTGTACTTAGGTATTATAGACCCCAGCTGGATTTTCCCAGACCAAACTGGCCTCCTATCAAGAGGAAAGAGTCACCTCCGTCAGTTTTCCCTGAGGGTGGGACCCAGCAGTTTGAAAGACTTTCCTGTGAAGTCTCTGGGCTCCGTTTTTCTTATCCTGCCCAGTATATGGTGCTTGTCTGCCTGCAGGTCCCACCAGCATAAGATGATGTGTACCTTCAAATACTGTACATTTGAAACTGTAATCAGATCATCTCCCTGGAGATGTGATTTTTTTAATCAAGAGTGTTGTTAAGCTGGATTAGGTGATGACATGTCTCCACCCATTGGGGTGGGACTTGATAAGTTTCTGGAGTCCTATAAAAGAGGAAACATTTTGTAGAAAGCAAGAGATTCGGCGAGAACAGAGAATGCTGCAGCACCACAAAGCAGAGAGCCCACGAGCCTTTGGAGATGAAGAAGGAAGACACCTCCTGGGGAGCTTCATGAAACAGGAAGCCAGGAGAGAAAGCTAGTAGATGACACCATGTTCACCGTGTGCCCTTCCAGCTGAGAGAGAAGCCCTGATTGTGTTCACCATGTGCCTTCTCACCTGAGAGAGAAACACTGAACTTCATCGGCCTTCTTGAACCAAGGTATCGTTCCCTACATGCCTTAGATAGGACATTTCTGTAGACTTGTTTAATTGGGACATTTTCTCAGCCTTGGAACTGTAAACTAGCAATTTATTAAATTCCCCTTGTTAAAAGCCATTCCGTTTCTGGTATATTGCGTTCCAGCAGCTAGCAAACTAGAACAGCAGCTTTTCTTTCTCTTTAATTTTTTTGAAGCATTTGAGCAGGATTCATACTAATTCTTTCTTGAACGTTTGGTAGAATTCACATGTGGATCCATCTGGTATGGAATTTGTGGGGTGGGGTGTTTTTGATAACTTATTCAATCACTTTCCTTGTGAGTGGTTTGTTGAAGTCTTCCATTTCTTCTCGGGTCAAAGTTGGTTGTTCATGATTTTCTAGGAACTTTGTCCATTTTGTGTAAGTTGATTTGTTTATTAGCATATAGCTGTTTATAGTATCCTCTCATTATTTCTTTTATTTCTGTGTAGTTATGTCCCTCCTCCCCATTTCTGATTTTATTTATTTGTATCCTCTCCTTTTTCTTCTTTGTCAGCATAGCTCAGGGTCCATTTTATTTTATCAGAGAAACCACTTTCATTTTTATTGATTGCCTCTATTTTTTTCATGTTATCAATTTCATTTTTTCCTCCTCTACTCTTTGTTATTTCTTCCTTCTGCTTGCTTTGGGGTTAGTTTGCTATTCTTTGTCAAGTTCCTCTGTGTGAGCAAATTCCTCAATGTTTGCCCTTTATTCTGTTTATAATATAGGCATTTTTGCAATAAATTTTCCTCTCAGCACTGCCTTTGCTGCATCTAATAAGTTTTGATATGTTCTGTTCTTATTTTCATTTGCCTCAAGATATTTATTGATTTCTCTTGAAATTTCTTCCTTGACACGCCGGGTGTTTAAGAGTGTGTTGTTTAGCCTCCATATATTAGAGAATTTTCCAGCCTTCTGCCTTTATTGATTTCAACTTCATTCCATTATGATCTGAGAAAGTGCTTTGAATAATTTTGATCTTTTTAAATTTATTGAGTCCTGCTTTGTGATCCAAGATGTGGTTTATCATGGACAATGATCAATGATCACTTGAGAAAAATGTATATCCTGCTGTTATTGGGTGCTATATTCTGTAAATGTCTGTTAAGACTAGGTTATTTATCATTTTATTTAAGATCTCTGTTTCCTTATTGATCTTTAGTCTTAATGTCCTACCATTGATGATAGTGATGTATTGAAGACTTCAACTATTATTGTAGAAGTGTCCCCACTCTTTCCTGGTTATTGTTTGCATGAAACATCTTTTTCCAACCTTCCATTTTCAACCCGTTTTTGTCTCTGAGTCATAAATTAGTCTTTTTTAGACAGCATATATATGGATACTGTTTTTTTTTAATCCATTCTGTCAATCTATGTCTTTTGGTTGGAAATTTTAATCCATTAACGTTTAATGTTATTACTGTAAAGACAGTACTTTCTTTAACCATTGTTTCTTTTGGAATTTATGTGTCAGATTTTATTTTCTATCTCTCTCTTTTTACCCTATTAGTTCCCCTTACTGCTGTTCTTCACTCCCACTTCTCAAACCTCTCTCTGTCTTGTCTTTTCCTATCTGCTTGTAGCACTCCATTTAGTATTTCTTGTTGAGCAAGTTTCTTGTTCACAGACTTTCTCCATGTCTGTTTATCTATAAATATTTTTAACTCTCCATCTTTTTTTTTTTTGGCATATGGGAAGGCTCCAGGAATTGAACTTAGATCTCTACCATGGCAGGTGAGAATTGTGCCACTAAGCCACCATTGCACGCCCACCTCTCTCATTTTTGAAGTGCAGTTTTGCCGAATATAGACTTCTTGGTTGGCAGTTTTTCTCTTTCTGCATCTTAAATATATCATACCACTGCCTACTCTCCTCCATTGTTTCTGCTGAGAAATCTTCACTTTATATTATTGAGCTTCCCTTTTATGTGATGGATTGCTTTTCTCTTGCTGCTTTCAGAATTCTCTTTCTGTCTTTGGCACCTAACTATCTGATTAATAATAGAGTAGGTCTATTTAGATCTATTCTATTTAGGGTACACTGTAATTCTTGGACCTATAATTTTAAGAGTTGGGAAATTTTCAGTGATTATTTCCTCCATTATTCTTTATGCCCCTTTTCCCTTTTATGACTTCTTCTGAGACACCCGTAACACATCTATTTGCATACTTCATGTTGTGATTAAGTTACCTGAGATGCTGTTCAAATGTTTCCATTCTTTTCCCTATTTTTTTCTTTTGTGCACAGGATTTCAGATGTCCTGTTTTCTATTTCACTAATGCTTTCTTCTGCCTCTTCCAATCTGCTGTAGTACATCTCCATTGTGTTTTTCATCTCTTCTATTTTGCCTTTCATTCTCATAAGTTATACCATTTGTTTTTTAAGCTTTCAAATTCTTCTGTATGTACACCTTGGTTCTTCTTTATATCCTTCATCTATTTTGCGACATTTTACTTCAATTTGTTGATTTGATTTGGCATGCTTGTTTGAACATCTTTAATAAGTAGTTTCAACTTCTAAATCTCAGTTGATGTGTTAGTTTGTTCCTTTGGTTGGGTGCTATCTTCATGCTTCCTGGTATGACTCATAATTTTTTGCTGGTTTCTAGGCATCTTATTTTCTTGTTTAGTATATTACATTGGTTGTTTTCCTTTTATCTAGGGTTTACTTTCTGGTTTTCTTTGTACTTTATATGATTGTCTCTCTTGCTGGACAGTTGTCAGATTGGCTCTGCCCTCCAGTCTCACCTAAAACCAGGCTGTAGACACTGGGCACCACAACAAGGTTTTTGTTTGTGGTTAAAAGAAATTGGCTAGTTCTCAGTGGCACTCTGTTTTTCACCTTCCCACAAGACCTGGGTTTATTTTAGGGCACTGCTTTAATAGTTGGAACGTCTGTATTTCTGTGCCAAAATAGGGGCAGATTCCTTTGCAGAGGGTGTAGACTAGCTCCTATAGGCCTGGAATATGTTCTGGATAGCCTCTGAAAGGCCCTTCAATTCTTTTGCACTTTCTAGTCTGTCCAGGCAATGGCTCTGTTTGGTAACTGAACTGTCCACAGAAGCTGTTTGCTTCAGAGTCCAGGCTTCATCTGACCAGTTGGGGCTGAATCTGTGGGATTCCTCTGCCCTCACTCAAGAAAATCTTTATTTTATCACCAGCCAGATACAAAATTTAAAAAAAAAAACAGACATCTCAGGGAATAAATACCAGAGTTAACATTTAAAATTATTTCAATGTATAGTGTGCAACCAAAGGTTACAAGGCAAACAAAGAAACAGGAAATGGCCCATCCGAAGGAAGAGGATGAAAACACAGAAAACACTCATGAAGAAGCCCATAAAGTGGACATACAAAACAAAGCCTTTAAAAATGATTTTAAAACTGTTGAAGGAGATGAAGGAAAATACAGAGAAAGAACTAAATGATATCCGGGAAACAATGACTGAGAAGTATGAGATTCCTCATGAAGAAATAGAAATTTAAAAAAAGGAACTACTAGAACTGAACACATAATAACTGAAGTGAAAAATTCCAAGGAGTTTTTCCAGAGCATATTGAAGCTTCCAAGAGGAAGAATCAGTGAACTCAAAGATAAGACACTTGAAATTATTTAGGCTGCAGAGCAGAAAGATAAAGAATTATTTAAAGCAAAAACAGTCTAGGACAAGTCTGGAACGATGGACACTAAGGTCTAAGGCCAAGAAACCTTGGGCCAGGACAGCAGACCCATCCAAGCACTTAGATGGGGTAAGTTTGCCCCAAAGGCAGAGGGTGGGCCTTCTGCCTTGATGTTCCAGAAGAGTTGTGTCCCAGGCCTTGGAGAGGGTGGAGCATATTCCTTGGGGATTGGAGAGAGCCTGGCTTTCACCCTATTGTTTTGGAGGGGTTCAGCATGTGCCTCAGAGATGGCAGAGAGCCTGGGTGCTGCCTGATGCTTGGGGAAGGAGGAGCCAAGAACAGGTGGGATCCCAGTGTCCCCCAAGATTGCATTTGGAGAGAGCCAGGCCGCTGAATACGCCCCTGGAAAGGATGAGACTGCTTCTTTCTAAAGCCCCAAGGATAAATAATACCTAAACTTTGAAATCTAATGGAGTTCTCCCTGCGGGTTTTTGAAACTGTTTGGATCCAGTGACCTCTGTGTTTCTTCCAATTTCTCCCTATAAAAATGGGAATATGTATGCTATGACTGCCCTCCTTTTTATATTGGCAGCAGATAACTTGTTTGGAGTTTTACAGGTCCAGAGTCAGAAGAAATCTTATGCCTTAGAACAGACCATGCCTTTAACAGACTTTGATTTGATTTTTTTATTGGTTTTAACCTTGTATTGTATTTGTATTGTTACTGAAATGTTTTAAGGCTTTGTGATATTGTAATGGAGTGAATGTATTTTCTAAATGGAAAAAACATGATTGGGGGGGGCAGAGGTGGAATGTGCCAGTTTGAAAGTATTATGCACCCCAGAAAAGCCATGTTTTAATTTTGATTCAATCTTGTGGAGGCAGCCATTTCTTTTAATCCTGATTCAATATTGTAGGTGTAAACTTTTTATTAGATTATCTTGCTGGTGGGAGGTATGCCTCAGTTGATTGCAAATGTAATCAGCCACAGATGCAATCAACTGACTGATTTAATAAATTCATCTTCTGGTTTATCAACCAACCATGAAATATCCTTGCAGCAACAGTCAGGCCAGTGCTTGCCTGACCAGACAACTGGGCATAATCACTTGGCCAAGTTGACACCAGAACCTAACCATCACACTTTTCAATGCCGAACTGAAGAAAAAGAAAAGGATGTATCAGGTAGGAAAATTCTTTATTGCCCCACTTGTCACTTCCATTCCCCTCCCACTCAAGGGGTCACAGGTAGTTTGGGAGCTACACAGAAGCAGCACAGCCTGATACACTCCCATTGCAGACTGAACTATAGAGTGGCTCACAGCAGCAAGTTAGAACTCCATGTATATCCAGACACAGGGAACTAAGTCAACAGAGACTCAGTGAAGAACACAAATTGATGAGGAGCATTGCATAAAAGAGGGACCCTAAGTGGGTACAAAAAGAGAGGGAACATGATAGAACTTCTGGGAAGAACTGTTGTGCCCTCATTCAGTCCAGTTTCAGTTGGCTGGACCACTTAATCGCAAAATGGACATTTTGGAAGTGACCCACCTTTCTGGACTGATCAGTCTGTCTCCCTCTTGTGGTATACCCTAATGGGGAAGTGATATGAGACAGAAAAGCCTCACAGAAAAAAGGCAGGGCTAAACTAAACTGCTGAAAGATAGGATGGGTCCGAGAACTAAATAGTATAAGGAAAATGGGGCACTGAGTGAAGAAGAGAGTTTCAACAAATCACAGGAACTGGGGAGAAAAGTCCCACACAAAAATAAATGGAAGGGATCAAGATTTACACAGAAAGAACAGAGGAAAGAAAGCTGTTCTTTCAGGTGAAACAATTGCAATCTTAAAAATTGCACTGCATATCCAGGGCAAAAATCAGATGAAGAAGAGCTGAGAAAAGCTGAACAGTGAAAAATGGGTTATTCTAAGCAGCTAGAATAAGTTGGACCAAGTGTCAAAGAAGAGATTTAACAAAAAGTCAATCACCAATAAAACCCTAGACACAAGGGAAAAACGGACCTTCAAAGTTAACTCATCAAGATAATCAGATGCCTAAACATCAGCAAAAAAATATAAACCATACTAAGAAATTATAAGCCATACAAAGAAAGGAAGATATGGTTCAGTCAAGGGAAAAATGAGAACTTCAGAGGATACTCAGAATCTTTTTTTGTAATCAAAGATATACAAATAAATCTCCTAAATTAATTCAAGGAGATGAAGTAAAATGTGAATAAAGGTATAAAGGACATTAAGACGAGAATGTGTGAGCATAAAAAAGAATTTGAAAGTACAAAAAGAAACAACAGAAATTATGGGGATGAAAGGGACAATAGTAGAGACTAAAAATACACTAGAGGCATACAACATCAGATCTGAATAGTTAGAAATAAGAATTAGTACACTGGAAGATAGGACAATTGAAATCATACAGCCAGAAGAACAGAGAGATAAAAGCAATAGACAAAATTGAGCTGTGTCTCAGGGATTTGAGTGCCAGCTCACAAACATATATATCACGGGTGCCCCGGAAGGGGAAGATTAGGGAGAACGGACAGAAAGAATATTTGAGGAAAAAATGGCTGAAAATTTCACAACTCTTATGAAAGACATGAATATAGATGTCCAACAAGCTCAACATGCTTACAAAAGAATAAATCCTAATAGGCGTACTCTGAGATACATATTAACCACAATATCAAGGGCCAAAGATAAAGAAAGAATTCTGAAAGCAGCAAGAGACAAGCAATTCATCCCATAAAAGGCATCCTCAAAATGACAAATCCCAATTCCTCATTAGAAACCATGGAGGCAAGATGGCAGTGGTATGATGAATTTAAGATACTGAAAGAAAAATCTGTCATCCCAAAACTCTTTATTCAGCAATCCTGTCCTTCAAAAATGAGGGAGAGCTTAAAATATTCACAGATAAACAGAAACTGATAGAGTTCCTTAACAAGAGACCTACCCTACAAGAAATATTAAAAGGAGTAATACCAGCTGAAAAGGAAAAAAAACAGAGTGACTTGGAGAAGTGTGAAGAAATGAAGATCATCAGTAAGGATAACTAAAAGGGTAATGCAAAATCCAATAGTACTGTACCCTCAATATACAATAAACTCTACTTTTTAATTCATGCAATAATTAGAATACAATTGAACAAGAAAAATATGTTTCCTGATCATGGATGCATAAAATATAAATTGATAGAATGGGACAAAAACCACATAAAGAGGGAAAACAGAGGGTATGGGGGCAGAAAAAGTTTATGCTATTGGAAATAAGTAGGTATCCTTTCAAATTAGCGGGTTATAGATGTAGCTTGTATAATTTGAAGCCCAGGGTAATCACAAATCAAGTATTTGAAAAATATTCAGAAACAGAAATGAGAAAGCAATCAGTGAGATACATCACAAAAGATCACCTATGCAAAAAAGGAGGTTGCAATAAAGGAAAAAGGAGACAAAGACTTCTTATGACACATAGAAACCAAACGACAAAATAGCTGAAGTAAGTAATACCTTTACAGTAATAACGTTGCATGTTAGTGAATTAAACTCCCCAATTAAAAGACACAAATTGAAGAATGGATTTAAAAAAAGCATGATTCAACTATATGTTGTTTTTAAGAGACTGAAATTAGACACAAAGACACAAACAGCTTGAAAGTGAAAGGTTGGAAAAAGATATTCTATGCAAATACTAAACAAAAGAGCTGGGGTAGCTATACTAATATTGGAAAAATTAGACTTTGAGTCAAAAGTTATTATAAGAGGCAAAGAAGTACACTGTATATTAAAAAGAGATCATTTCAAAGAAAAATATCAATCATAAATATTTATACACCTAACCACGGTGCCCCTAAATTCACGAGGCAAAAACTGGCAACATGAAGGGAGCAAAAGACAACTCTACAATAATTGTTGGAGACTTCAATACCCCACTTTCATCAATAGAAAATCTAGACAGAAGATCAGTAAGCAAACAGAGAACTTGAATACTAAGATAAATGAAGTAGACCTAGCAGACATATAGAGAACATTGCACACACACCCCCACAGCAGGATATGCATTCTTCTCAAGTACATGTAGATTATTTTCCAGGATAGACCACATATTGTGCTACAAAAAAAGTCTGAATAAATTTACAAGGACTGAAATCTACACATAGATTCTTCTCTGACCATATGGAATGAAGCTAGAAATCTATAACAGGTGGAGAACTTGAAAATACACAGCTATATGTATGTTAAATAGCACACTCTTAAAACGATCAGTAGGTCAAAGAAGAAATTGCAAGGGAAATCAGTAAACATCTTGAGACAAAAGAAAATGAGAATACAACATATCAAACCATATAGGACACAGTAAAGGAAGTGTTGAGAAGAAATGTACAGCCCCAATTTGTTTACATTAAAAAAAGAAAGTGCTAAATCAAAGACCTAACTGCACACAGGGAAAAAGAAAAAGAAAAAAAAAACAGCAAACTAACCATAAAACAGCAGAATGAAAGACATAGTCAAGATTAGAGCAGAAAAAAAATTAAATTGAGAAGAGAAAAACAATAGAGAGAATTAATAGAACCAAAAACTGGCTCTTGAAGAAACCAATAAAACTGACAAACCCTTACCTAGGATGAGGAAGAAATAGAGAAGAGGCAAAAAATAAAATAAAATAAAATAAAATCAGAAATGAGAGGGAGAGCAATACTATTGACTGCGAAGAAATAAAATGGATCATAAGAGGATATTATGAGCAACTGTATGTCAAAAAGTTATACAACCTAAAGTAAATGGAGAAATTCCTAGAAACATATAAACAGCCAACATTGAATCTACAAGAATTAGAAACCCTCAACCAACAGACCAATTACAACTGAAGGGATTGAATCAGTCGCATTAAATCTCTCAACAAAAAACAGTCTAGGACCATATGGCTTCTCAGATGAATTCTACCAATCATGCCAAGAAGAATTAATACCAATTCTGCTTAAACTCTTCCAAAAAGTTGGAGAAGATTGAACATTACCAAAATCATTCTTTGAAGCCAGTATCACCCTAATACAGACAAAGATAGCAAGAGAAAAGAAAATTATAGACCAATGTCTCTAATAAATGTAGATGCAAAACTCCTCAACAAAATACTTGCAAATTGACTCCAACAGCACATCAACAGAATTATACAGCATGGTCAAGAGAGTTTTAGTCCAAGTATGCAAGTGTGGTTCAACATAAGAAAATCAGTTAATGTAATACACAAACTAACAAAACATGAGAAAAACACGTGATCATTTCAACTGACACAGGAAAGGCTTTGACAAAATTCAGCATCCTTTCTTGATTAAAAAAAACACACACACACACACACACACACAGACAACAGCAATGCCTCTTCCTTTTCTGAAGAGGAAATACAGATGCTCAAAAACATGAAAAGAGGGTCAACTTCACTGGCTATTAGGGAAATGCAAATTAAAACCACAATGAGATATGATCTCATACCTACTAGAATGGCCATTATTTAAAAAAAAGGAGAAATTTCAAAGCTGGAGAGGATGTGGAGAAAGCGGCACACGTATTCAATGTTGGTGGGAATGTCAAATGGTACAACCACTGTGGAAGGCAGTTTGGTGGTTCCTCAAAAAGCTAAGTATAGAATTGCCATATGACCCGGCAATACCATTGCTAGGTATCTGCTCAGAGGACATGAGGGCAAGGACACAAACAGATATTTGCACACCAATATTTATAGCAGCATTATTTACAATTACAAAGAGATGGAAACAGCCAAAATGTCCGTCAACAGAGGAGTGGCTAAACAAGCTGTGATATATACATACCATGGAATATTATGCAGCCACAAGACAGAATAAAGTTATGAAGTATGTAACAACATGGATGGACCTTAAGGACATTATGCTGAGTGAGATTAGCCAGAAACTGTAACTCTGGATGAATGGAGAAAGAAAAAGAATGAGAAAAGAAATTGGAGTGTCCCACCAGATAAATCATTTTATTATACCATCCAAACCTTATAGTGCATTACCAGTCATTTGCGGGGTCTAATGAATTGGGTTCAACACCCACTGAGCAGGGTTGACCGAGAACCATGAAGAGAGGGGTTGGGGAACATCTGTGTTGATGCTCATTGTAGGGAACCTTCACAAGTAGATTTACTTGGCTTTTGTAGCTCATGGGATGGAACCAGCTTGTGAGCTCCATTTTCAAGGCATTGTGCAGTATGTTAATGATTTTTACAAGTGTTTCCTCGAAACTGCTGCAGATGCAGTTTAAGAAAGCCCAAGAAAATCAACAGGTTGGGAGGGTAAAATTTCTTCCTGTCATCTGACACAGGTCTTTACCGGCTACTGGTGTAGATGTAGATTTGCAGAGAATAACCGTGTCTAGCATTAACTGCCTCAGGCATGTCACTGATAACACAATTCTGGATGTCTTCTTCTACAATAGCTCCACCTACTGACGGACTATTGTGGACACAGTTACTTTGGAAATGAATGGAATATACACACTTTTTCTGCAAAAAAAACACTGATTTCAAAGGAGGTGTATCCATTGCCAGTCATGGTTTAAGTTCACTTACATTGTTTGATATCCTAGCAAATAGGAAAGATTCTCTGGGAGGTATCGATAGTGAAAAGGATTCATTAAATATTGTTATGGATCAGAAAGACACATTGATACTTGAGGAAGATTAGAAGAAACTTCAACTCCCTAAATTCTTCAGTGTCTTTCAGAAGAAGAAAGTAGATAAAGAAGCTCTGGTAAAAATAATCTTTTGAAACTTTATGCCGTATAATTTCAGTAGTTTTACTGCTTATTTCATCATTCTGCTTACTAAGAACCTGCCCATTAGAAGCTTGTTAGTCATAAATACTTTGTTATTACTAACAATATTCTTTAGCATTACTTGCATGTTTTAATCATAGAAATGATCTCTGTGGGAGTTCAGGGTACAGAATGACAATAGCCATACGCACATAGTAATACATCAAAGACTAAACATGACAGCAAAAACAAACGCTATAATTGACCATTGTTGATATATACTTCTTTGTTTCTATTTTTTATTTATTTATATATTTTTTATTTTTTATTTATTTATTTTTTACATGGGCAGGCACCGGGAATCGAACCCAGGTCCTCTGGCATCGCAGGCAAGCATTCTTGCCTGCTGAGCCACCGTGGCCCACCCTATTTTTTATTTTTTATAAAAAAGTTTTATTTGAAAATTTTTGTTTTCATTTCAACCATTATATGTGGACAATTCTTTGACATTAAGTAAATTGACAGTAAGCTGTAACTTTTAACA
Source organism: Tamandua tetradactyla (assembly GCF_023851605.1). Classification (NCBI taxonomy): domain Eukaryota; kingdom Metazoa; phylum Chordata; class Mammalia; order Pilosa; family Myrmecophagidae; genus Tamandua; species Tamandua tetradactyla. The sequence goes on from NC_135353.1 coordinate 119,052,030, forward strand.
CTATTTCCAAATATCTTAGTCATCCCAAACCAAAACTCATACTCATTTAGATAACTCTTCATTTCCCTTTCCCCTGCTAACCACTATTCTGCTTTGTGTATCTATAAATTTGCTTATTCTAAGTATTTCATGTGAGAAATCATGCAGTGTTTGTTCTTTTTTTGTCTGACTTATTTCATTCAGCATGGTGCCTTCAGGGTGTATCCATGTGGTAGCATGTACCAGCACTTCATGTCCTTTTTTTGCAGCTGAATAGTGTTCCACTGTGTTGGTGTGTCACATTCGTCTCTCTGTTCATCCGTTAATGGATAAATACCTTCCACCTTTTGGCTGTTGCTAATGATGCTGTGGTGAGTATCAGTGTATGGAGTGTCTGTCTGAGTCCTTGCTTCAATTATTTGGGTGTATGCCTAAGGCTGGGATTTCTGGGTCATATGGTAGTTCTATGTTTGACTTTCTAGGGAGCTGCCAGGCTTTTTTTACAGTGGTTGCAATATTTTACAACACAGCCAGCCATTTATTAGGATTCCTATTTCTCTGCATCTTCCTCAACACTTATTATTTTCAGATTTCTTTAACAGCCATCTAGTGGATGTGAAGTAGTATATCATTTAAATTTTAATTTGTATTTCTTTAATGGCTGGTGGTGTTGGGTATCTTTTCATGTGTTTGTTGTCCACTGGTGTATCTTCTTTGGAGAAATGTCTGTTCAGGTCCTTTATCCATTTTAAATTGGGTTATTATCTTTTCTTGTTGAGTGGTGGGATTTCTTTGTGTATTCTGGATATTAAACTTTTATCTGTTATACAACTTTGAAACATTTTCTCCTGTTCTGTGCACTGTCTTTTAACTTTCTTGGTGTTCTTTGATATGCAAAAGATTTTGCATTTAATAGAGTCCATTTCATTGTTTTTTTTCTTTTTTTGTTCATGCTTTGGTGTAATGACTAGGAATCCACTGCAAGGCCCTGAAGATGTTCCCTTGTGTTTTCCTATAGAATGTTTGTAGTTTTGGTTCTTGTGTTTGGGTCATAAATTAATTTTGGGTTGCTTTTTGTGTACTGTGTGAGATTGGGGTCCATACATTCATTGTTTTGTATGTGGATTTCCAGTTGTACTAGCACCATTTGTTAAGGAGACTGTTAATGAACCTTGTCCATTCGTTGAATGGTGCCCTTGTCAGGCTGCTTGGATTTGTCTCTGAGCTCTCAGTTTTATTCTGTTGGATATGTGCATGTCCTTGCACCAGTACCACAGTGTTTTAATTACCGCGGCTTTGTGGTATGCTTTGAGGTCGGGGGATTGGGGTGTTCCAACACTGTTCTTCTTTAGGATTGTTTGGCTGCTCAAGGCCCATTGTTATTAAATGTGAATTTGAAGATCAGCATTTCCATTTCTGCAAAAAAAGGATGCTGGCTTTCCAAGAATATCAATCAATGACTCCCCCCATCTCATAATCTAGACCCTTCTTTTCAACACGAAGAATGGTTATTTCCCAAATATAGGTGAAAATTCAGAGAAAGATCAGAGGAGAAGGAGGAGTTATAGCTGAGAAGATAGGATTTAACAAATGATAATGAATACCGAATCATTATATAGATATGTCTTTTTAATTGCTAATGTAATAGAACAGATAGAAGGAAATACCTGAAATTGTGGAACTGTAACCCATATCAAAGTTTAAAATTCCCCCTACAACCACTTGCTAAATTAAACTTTGAAATTTATCACTTTTCCACATGTATGTAGTATTTCACAATAAAAAACATTTTAAAAAAACATATAAAGATGCCCAGCTTCACTGGCTATTAGGAAAATACAAATCATAACAACAATAAGATACCTACTAGAATGGCTATTACAAAAAAAACAGAAAGTTACAAGTGCTGGAGAGGATGTAAAGAAAGAGGCACACTTATTCAATGATGGTGGGAATATAGAATGGTGCAAACACTCTGGATGGCAGTTTGATGGTTCCTCAGGAAGTGAATTATAGAATTGCCATATAATCTGGGCAATCTTATTAGTAGGTATATATTTGAAGGAACAGAAGGCAAGGACATGAATGGACATTTGCATACCGATGTTTATAGTGGCATTATTCCTGATTGCAAAGAGATGGAAACAGCCCAAATGTCCATCAAAGGATGAGTGGAGAAACAAACCAGTATAATATTTTTATATGATGGAATACTATAGAGCAGTAAAACACAATAAAGTCATGAAACATACAACAACATGGATGAAACTTGAGGACACCATATTGAGTGAAATTACCCAGAAACAAAAAGAAAAATACTGTATGGTGTCACTAATATGAACTTTGAGAGTTAAAGTTGAGAACACAGGTTTTCAGGAGATAGAAAGAGAGCAGACATCGGGCATTTGATGCTGAAGGAGTTCAGAATGTTCAATACAATTGAATGTATAGATACAGAAATGGATAGCACAATACTATCTGATAGTAGCACAATATTGTAAGTGCACTGAACAAAGATGAGTGTAAGAACTGTTGAAAGAGGATGGCTAGGGACATGTATGACACCAGAAGGAAAGAGAAAAGATAGAGACTGGGACAGTATAACTTAGCAAAACCCAGAGTGGTCAATGATGGTGATTAAATGTACAAATATAAGAATACTTTTATATGAGGGAGAACAAATGAATGTCAACATTTCAATCCCCCAAAAGCACCAATAATGTTGATAATATTATAAGAACTATTTCATAAATCTAAATTTTAACCAAGGACTTACAAGAAAGTAAAATCTTATATTCAAGAAAGACTTTCGACCCTCATTAAGAACAGTGGGACCTAATGTGTTTTAACTTGGAGCAAATTCCAACTCCCCATATCCCAGGTCAGCAGTGTGGTAGCTGTGCAGACCAACAGGCAATGTTTCTGATGTAGGGAGGGATCTGACCTGATTTGAAGGTCCTCAGAAAAGCTCCATCTCCCATATGTTATAAACGAATAGGAATAGGTGACAATTAGTGAAGGCCAACATTGCAGCTTCCTAAATGTGGGGAATAAAATAGTCATAGAGGGTTTTGACTAGCTCCAATATACTCATTGGTATCTGAAAAGCTAAATACAAGTGCTGGGCTGTATACACACTCAGAAAAAATAGAAGAAGGTCCTGTTGCCTACTTATGCCTAGCTGAATACTAAGCCCAAAACAATCAGAGAGTGAAACTCAAGATAAACTTGTAAATTGCATGAACTTTGAATGCATGCTCATGTTGTCACACAGATTTCCTCAGCAAAAAATATAAGCCATACAGTCTCAAAGGAAAACTTCTTAACAATCATTGGCTGACTACAAAGCTATGCTGACCCAGAGGTGACCCCAGGAAATCCAAGTTTAAATGTAAAAACAAGAGGGCAGTGCGATGGTGGCTCAGTAGCAGAATTCTCACCTGCCATGCCAGAGACCCGAGTTTGATTCCTGTGCCTGCCCATGCAAAAAAAAAAGTAAAAACAAGAATTAAATTTAAAAATATATATGTTCAGAGACCACAGTGGCCACACAATGCAGGGAAAACAGGCTCTACAGAAATAGTCTAGGGAAACCATGTAAGAAAAAAATAACAACAGCAAGACTTGAATACCTACAAACAGCTCCTGGGAGTTCAAAATCCAGAGTTACTACAGTATATGACTTAAAATGTACAGTTTTCCACTGAATGAAGCTGAATGTGAGAATGATAGAGGGGGGAGGCCTGGGGTCACAAATGAAATCAGAAGGAAAGATATATGATAAAGACTGAGATGGTATAATCTAGGAATCCCTAGAGTGTATAATGATAGTGACTAAATGTACACATTTAAAAATGTTTTGCATGAAGAAGAACAAAGAGATGTCAATAATGCAAGGTGTTGAAAATAGATGGTAATTAATATTTTAAAACTTTAACATATGTGTGAGACTAAAGCAAAAAATGTTTATTTGGTACAAAATTTATATTTTGAATAGTGCATTTCCCAATATAACTTATGTAGACAGCTTAATTGAATACCATAAGTACATGGAACCTTGAGTAGGGCATGAGATTTTGTATGTTTGTCCAGAGTGATGCTTCAATAAATCTCAGAAGAATTTGAACAGTGAATAAAAAAGTATTTGCAAAGTCCCCTTGGGGAAATGGTGAGAAAGGGGGAAAATTCAACTTCCCCTAGTGGGAAATTCTTGATATTCTCACAAGCAGTGGGGACAACCAAAACAATAGGCTGAGCCCCCAACCTTGGGGTTTGTTCATATGAAACTTAACCCCACAAAAGATAGGCTAAGCTTACTTAAAATTAGGCCTAAGAGTCACCCCCAGGAGAACCTCTTTTGTTGCTCAGATGTGGCCTCGCTCTCTGTCAGCTAACACAACAAGCAAACTCCCTGCCCTCCCCCGTCTATGTGGGACATGACTCCCAGGGGTGTGGACCTTCCTGGCAACATGGAATAGAAATCCTAGAATGAGCTGGGAATCTGCACCAAGGGATTGAGAAAATGTTCTTGACCAAAAGAGGGAAGAGAGAAATGAGACAAAATAAAGGGTCAATGGCTGAGAGATTCCAAACAGAGTCAAGAGGTTATCCTGGAGGTTATTCTTACACATTAAACAGATATCACCTTTTCAGTTAAGGTGTAATGGAGAAGCTGGAGGGAACTGCCTGAAAATGTAGAGCTGTGTTCCAGTAGCCATGTTTCTTGAAGATGATTGTATAATGATATAGCTTTCGCAATGTGACTGGGTGATTGTGAAAACTTTGTGTCTGATGCTTCTTTTATCTACCTTATAGACAGATTAATAAAGCATATGGATTTAAAACAAATAAATAATAGGGGAAACAAATGTTAAAATAAATTTAGTAGATTGAAATGCTAGTGAGCAATGAAAAGGAGGGGTAAGGGGTATGTTATGTATGAATTCTTTTCTGTTTTGTTTTTATTTCTTTTTCTGAACTGATGCAAATGTTCTAAGAAATGATCATGATGATGAATACACAACTATATGATAAAAAAAGAATGTTCATATTGTATGTTGATTGGTTTTATTAATAATTTTTTTTTTAACATGGGCAAGTACCGGGAATTGAACCTGGGTCCTCTGGCATGGCAGGCAAGCATTCTTGCCTGCTGAGCCACTGTGGCCCACCCATAAAATTTTTTTTAAATGTACAGTTTTCAAAAATGAATTGTAAGATGTGAAGAAATAAGAAAGTATGGCCCATATTTATACCTTTAATCTTCTTACACTAACTTATTTAAAGGGCAGTAGCATAAAACAATAATTTTAAAACTATATTTTGTAGTTTTCATGCATAATAATGTTATTTGTATAGCAATAATTGTATAAAGGAGGGGGAATGGAAGGGAGCTCTTTTGGAGAAAACTTTTTATATATAAATGGAATTAAGTTAGTATTAATCTGAAATAGGTGTTTGTAAATTAAATACATGTTGTAATCCCCAGAGCAACCAGAATGCAAATAAGTGGAAAATTAAATCATCCCAGAAATTAAAATGGTACTCTAGAAAATACTTTAACACAAAAGAAAGAAGTATTGTAGGAACAAAGAAAAAAAGACATGACCCAGGAAGAAAACAAATAGCTAAATGGCAGATATAAATCCAGATAAATCACTAATCATATTAAATTGAAATGGATTAAATACTCTAATGAAAAGACAGAGATTGTATGACTGGATTAAAAGAAATAACAAAATAATGTGATCCAACTATATGTGGTCCACAAGAAACACAGTTCAGATTTAAAGACATAAATAGATGGAAAGAAAAAGGTTGGAAAAAAAGATATGCCAATAAGCTAAAGAGAATTGGCATGGCTATATAAATGTCAAAGAAAATAGACTTTAAAGAATGCAGATTATATTCTCTAGCAATGATGCTATTAAATTAGAAATCAACAACAAGAAGGTGGGGCAAGATGGCTCCTTAGTGAGGTGTGGAATGTACTTTGTCCTCCAGGGTAGCTAATAAATAGTCAGGAACTGTATGAAACTACTGCTGAGAGAACATCAGTGATTGTAAACAGGCAGAATGGCCGAGAGCCCACACAGAACTGTAAATTTCCAAAGCCATGGAGGCTGGTGCACCTCCTCCATGGGCAGGGCAGGCTGGTTTCCCAAGGGAAGAAGAAATAGAACCTACTAGAAACAAGGACGTTAGCTTAACCATGCTCCAATTGTAGAATTAATTAACAAATTCAGACTGCTGAAAACAGGCCCTAAGAACAGATAAAACTGGAGAAAGCACTAAAAGAACCAGGAGGTTTTGCTCTGGCAGAAAAGGGATAAGACTGACAACAACAACAGAAGCTTTTTGATTTGGATAGCACAAAATACTGGAAAAACTGGGCCCCAAGAAAATGGTGTACATAGAGCCATATACCAACATGGGTCTGGAGTCTGGCTCTGAAAGGCTTTTTTCCTCTCTCTCTCTTTTTTCCTAACCTTTTAACAGACCATTAGATAAAACAGCATTCTCAGGCTTCAGCACTGCCCCAGGCAAGAGCAGAATTGAGGCCTATCTGAAAGACAAAGTAACTAGTCAGATGAATAGAGATAATTCCCTAAAGAACACACCTTTAAATAGTTTCTGCTGGCAAGGGAAGGCAGGTCAGTGAAGCTGTAATTGCAGTTTTAATCTTGGCAGAGAGGAAGAGCGGCTGACAGGAAAAAATTTAGTGAAATAGAATAACTAGAATAAAAACAGAGGATTTTGAAGTGGGCTTAGCTCAGAGTACCGGAAACTTGGGGCTAGTGACTGACTTTGAAAAGGGATTTCTATTTTATTTTATTTTATATTTTACTTTATTTGAAACTATTCCAAATAGCCCAATAGAGAAAGCCGCAGGCCTACTCAATTGCCATTGGGACCCAGGCAAGGGCTAAGTTGAGATAGATCTGGTAGACAAACTAATGAATCAAGTGTGGGAGATAATTCCCTAAAAGGAGTATCTTCCCCAAGTAAAGGAGGGGGAATTCAGGTCCCATCGGTTGGAAATCAGAAGCAACTTAAGCCCATCTTCTACCTCAGCCACTGTCTTGACCAGGGTCCTGACAGGGAAAGGCTGCTGAGAATTAAATGCACTGTATCATTGATGCTGGTGGGAAGCTGCAGGTTGACAAATGCCACAACCTGAGCAGGATAACAATAGCACAGAATGTAGAGGCTTCATAGAAAACTTTGTCAACCTGCTGGGACTAATCCTCAGTGAAATTTGACATTGATTACTCCCTCCTCCTGAGACATGGGTCTGTCTGATCTGAAAAAATCTGATCGATGATATCTGAGGAGACCCCCCCCCTTTAAAAAGGTTCCATATAGGCAAGGCAAGAACCAGAAAAACAAGAGCTGAAAATTTCTGATCAGTTAAACAAAAGCTATGCTAGAGTAACTCTAGAATAAGTTGAACTGAATGTCAAAGAAAACATACAGAGCAAAATTAACTAACCAAAAAACCCTAGGTAAAAGAGTGAAAATGATCCCCAGAATAAACTAATTAAGGAAATCAAATATCAGGGCACCAACAAAAAATAATGAGCCATCCTAGGAAAATTGAAGATATGGCCCACTCAAATGAACAAACCAAACATTTCAAATGAGATACAGGAGTTGAAACAGACATGCAAAATCACATCAAAAATGAAATCAGTGAGTTGAGGGAAGATATGACACAAGAAATGAAGAATATTAATAAGATATTGGATGAACATAAAAAATTTAAAGTTTGAAAACAAATTGAAGAACTTAGGGAATGAAAGGCACAAAATAAGGGCTGGAAAAAAAAAACAACGGAGACCTACAAAAGCAGATTTGAAGAGGCAGAAGAAAGCATTAGTCAAGGAGAGGACAGAGCATTTGAAATCTTACACACAAAATAGTAGATAGGGGAAAGAATGGAAAAATATGACCAGGGTCTTAGGGAATTGAAAGACAAGATGAAGCACATGAATATACATGTTATGGTGTCTCAGAAGGAGAAAAGAAGGGAAAACAGGCAGAAAGAATAATGGAGGAAAGAATAATGGAGGAAACAATAATTGAAAATTTCCCATTGCTTCTGAAAGACATAAAATTACAGATCCAAGAAGCAAAGCATACCCCAATAGAATAGATCCATATAGACCTACTCTAAGACACTTATTAATCAGATTGTCAAATGTCAAAGACAGAGAGAGAATTCTGAAAGCAGTAAGAGAAAAACAATCCATCACATACAAGGGAAGCTCGATAATACTACTTGAAGTTTTATCAGCAGAAACCACAGAGGCAAGAACACAGGGATATGATCTATTTAAAATAAGAGAAAAACTGCCAACCAAGAATTCTGTATCTGGTAAAACCATCCTTGAAAAACGAGTGACATTTTAACATATTTCAGACAAACAGTTATTAGGAGAGTTTATGACTAAGAGACCAGCTCTACAAGAAGTACTAAAAGGAGCACTACATGCAGATAGAAAAAGATAGGAGAGAGAGGTATGGAGACGTGTAGAAATGAAAACTATCAGTAAAGGTAAAATGAGAAAAAAATAAGACATGACAAATAAGATCCAAAGGACAAAATGGTAGAAGAAAGTACTGCCTATGCAGTAATAACACTAAATGTTAATGGATTAAACTCTCCAATCAAAAGACAGACTAGAAGAATGGATTAAAGAAACAGGACCCATTTATATGCTGTCTACAAGAGACATATTTTAGAACCAAGGACAAAAACAGATTGAAAGTGATAGATTGGAAGAGGATAGTTGACCCAAACAACAAACAGAAAGGAGCAGTGCTAGCTATACTGTAATCTAACAAATCAGACTTCAAATGTAAAACAATTAAAAGAGACAATGAAAACACTATGTATTAATAAAAGGAATAATTCATCAAGAAGACATAACAATCATAAATACTTATGCACCAAGCCAGAGTGCCCCAAAATACATGACACAAACACTACCAACAGTGAAGGGAGAAGTAGACACCTTTACAATAGTAGTTGGGTATTTCAAAACACTGCTCTCATCAATGGATAGAACATTTAGACAGAGAATCAATAAGGAAACAGAGATTTTGAATAATACAGTAAATTAACTAGACTTAACAAACATTTACAGAACATTCCACCCTGAAAGAACAGGATACACATTTTTCTCAAGTTCTCATGGATCTTTCTCAAGGATAGACATATGCTGGGTCACAAGCTGTCTCAATAAATTTTAAAAGATTGAAATGATATAAAACAATTTCTCAGGTTATAATAGAATGAGTTTAGAATTCAGGAACAGGCAGCAGGCTGGAAAATTCATGAATAAATGGAGGCTAAACAACACAATTTTAAACAACTAGTGGGTCAAAGAGTAAACTAGAAGTGAAATCAGTAAAATATCTTGAGGCAAATGAAAATGAAAACACAACATATTAAAACTTATGGGATGCAACAAAGGTAGTGCTGAGAGGGAAATTTATTGCCCAAAATGCATATATTTTAAAAAAATGAATAATTAACTGATCACCTGGAAGAACTAGAGATAAAAAAGTAAACTAACCCAAAAGCAAATAGGAAGAAAAAAAATGAAGATTAGAGCAAAATAAATGAAATTGAGAATATGAAAACAATAGAGAAAATCAACAAAACCAGATGTTGGTTCTTTGAGAAAATCAATAAATTGTGTGAACCATTAGCTACCCTCACATAAAAAGAGAGAGAATGCAAATAGATAAAATCAGAAATGGGAGAAAAGACATAACTACTGACCTTGCAGAAATAAAGGAAATAATAAGAGGATTCTATAAGCAACTATATGCTAATAAACTAGAAAATACAGATGAAAGGGACAACTTTTTAGAAAAGCATGTAAACCAACATTGACTCAAGAAGAAAGATGACCTCAACAAACCAATGACAAGTAAAGAGATTGAATCAGCCATCAAGAAGTTCCCCAAAAAAGAAAAGTCCAGGTCCAGATGGATTCATATGTGGATTCTACCAAGCACTCAGGAACAAATTAGTACCAATTCTGCTCAAACTCTTCAAAAAAAAAAAAAAAAGGAAAATTACCTAACTCATTCTGTGAAGCCAAAATTACCTTAATACCAAAGCCAGACAAATTTTATTTTTTTACAAGAAAAAATCACATACAATTCTTTTAAATGACTATAGATGGAAAATCCTCAAAAAAATTATTGCAAATTGAATCCAGCAGCACATTAAAAATTTATACACCGTGTGCAAGTGGAATTTATTCCAGTTATGCAAGGCTGGTTTAGCACTAGAATATCAATTAATGTAATACACCACATCAATAAACCAAAACAGAAAAGCCACATGATTATCTCCATTGATGCAGAAAAGGCTTTTGACAAAATTCAACATCCTTTCTTGATGTAAACACTTCAAATGATAGGAATAGAAGAGAATTTTCTCAAAATAATAAAGGGAATATATGAAAAACCCACAGTTAACATCATATTCAATAGGAAAAGACTGAAAGCTTTTCCTCTAAGATCAGGAACAAGACAAGAATGTCCACTGTCATCATTGCTATTCAATATTTTGCAGGAAGTTCTAGCCAGAGCAATTAGAGAAGTAAAAGAAATAAAAGACATCCAAATAGGAAAGGAAGAAGTGAAACCACTGTTTGCAGATGACATTATACTATATGTTGAAAAATCCAAAAAAATATACAGTAAAGCTATTAAAGCTAATAAATGAGTGCAGCAAAGTGTTATGATACAAGATCAACACCAAAATGGTAGTAGAACTTTTATATACTAGTGATGAGCAATTGGAGGAAGAAATCAAGAAAAAAATTCCATTTACAATAGCATCTCACACCCACTGGAATGGCCATTATCAAACCAAAACAGAAAAGAAATGCTGGAGAGGATGTGGAGAAAGAGACACACTTATTCACTGTTGTTGGGGATGTAGAATGGTGCAACCACTCTGGAAGGTAGTTTGGAAGTTCCTCAAGAAGATAAATATAGAACTTCCATATGATCCAGAAATCCATTACTAGATATATATTCAGGGGAACTGAAGGCAAGGACACATATGGACACGTGCACACCGATGTTTATAGTAGCATTAATCATGATTGCCAAGAGATGAAAATAGCCCAAATGTCCATCAGTGGGCAAATGGCTAAAACAAGTTGTGCTGTATACATACAATGAAGTATTACACAACTGTAATGCAGAATAAAGTCATGAAACATGTAACAATGTGGATGAACCTTGAGGGCACTATCTTAAGTGAAACTAACCAGAAACAAAAGGACAAATAGTGTATGGCCTCACAATTATGAATTATCATCAATGAATGAACTTTTAGAGTTAAAGTTAAGAACACAGGTTATCAGGAAATAGAAAGAGGGTAGAGATTGGGCATTTGGTGCTGAAGGAGTACAGAATGTGCAACAGTTCTGATTGTAAAGATCCAGAATGGTGGCACAATACTGTCTGATGATAGGATAATAATATAAGTACACTGAATGAAGCTGTGTATGAGTATGGTTGAATGTGAAGGGCTGGGGGCATGTATGATACCAAAGAAAATTAGAAGATAAAGACTGAGATGGTTTAACTTAGCAATGCCTAGAGTGGACAATGATAGTGACTAAATCTGCAAATATAAGAATGTTTGTGCATGAAGGAGAACAAATAATGTCAACATTGCAAAGTGTTGAAATGGGATGGTATACCGGAAAAATAAAATCAATGCAAACTAGGGTATATGATTTACAGTAACAAAGGCAATATGCCAAAACTAAATGTCAGTAAGTGGGGACATGAGTGAGAGGAATGGGATTCTTTGCAAAAGCAAATGAAATGTACACATATAGATGGTGATGGTGATGGCATGGCTTTGTGATTATAGCAGGAATCATGGATTTTTTTACTTAGGTTGGACTGTATGATGTGTGAATAAAACTGTTCAAAAATGGATAGACAGATAAAGTTCTGGAGAAAATATGAAGAGAGTGATGTATCGATTCACTGTTGGTAGGGAAACAAAATGGTGCCTCTGGAGCAGGCAGTGTGGTGACTCCACAGGAGGCTAGTTATGGGGTTGTCATATGATCCTGCAACCCCACTGCTAGATGTATACTTGGAAGAACTAAGAGTGGGGACAGGAATGGACATTTGCACACTGTGTTTGTCAGCAGTGTTCTCGATTTGCAATGGATGGAAGTGGCCTAAGGGTACATCAACTGAGGACTGGAAGGGGAATGACAGTGTATACATACAAGGGACTAGTGAGTGGCCAAATGAAGGAATGAAGTTGTGAGGCATGAAACTAGGTGAATGAACCTTGTGGACAGTATGTTGAATGAAATGTCAGAAACAAAAATACAAGTATTATTATGCCTCATTCATATGGACTAACTATAATATACAAACTCAGAGAATTTAAATTGAGAGCATAAGTTATCAAGTTAAGGCCAATTGTAAAGGCTCCTAGATTGTAAGCTCTTAACGCAGTCATGTCTATTCTGGAGTTCTAACTGGTATTTCTAAATTCTGAGATACTGAACTGTTTGCGTATAACCTGTTCATTCCCTGAAACATTGGGTATGTGTATGACACCTGAGACTCAGAGTTAGAGCCCTGAAGCTATGAAAGTTAGCATTACCCCATTTAGCAACTGTTTAAGAGGTTGAAAAAAGTGATCAGACTTCAACTAGAAATATGAATGAACCTGATGTGGATAGGACTAAGATAAACCAGAATACAAGGTAAAGGATGATATGGTCTTTATTTTAAAACTTCACTCTGTGTGAGACCAATGGAAGAGATGTTTATTTAGTGCAAAAGAAGGAAAGGAATATATATTTCTGACAAATAAAATAAAAAAGATAAGATGGTGGAGTCAAGAAACGCATTTTCAGTAATAACTTTGAATGTTAACCGAGTAACTTATCAATTAAAAGATACAGATTGGCAGAATGGATTAAGAAATATAATCCAGGTACTTGCTGCTTACAAGAGACTCATCTTAGACACACAGAATAGATTGAAAGTTAAAGGATGGAAAAAGATTTTCCATGCAAGTTGTAACCAAAAGAAAGCATGAATAGCTATACTAGTATTGGACACAACAGACTGTAAATATAAAGACATCATAAGAGACAAAGAAGGACACTAAATATTAATTAAAGGGACAATTCAACAATAAGATATAATAATTATAAATGTATATGGTCCCAATCAAGTAGCTCTAAAGTACATGAGGCAGACATTGGCAAAACTGAAGGGAGCGATAGATGTTTCAATAATAGTAGGAGACTTCAATACACCACTCTCCCTCTATGGATAGAGCAAACAGACAGAAGATCAATGTGGAAACAGAAATGTGAAACAACTTGATGAATTTTTTAGACCTAAGAGACATATGTAGATCATTGAACCCCAAAACACCAGGTATACATTCTTCTCTAGTGTTCATGGAACATTATCCAGGATAGATCATATGTTGGAGCACAAAACACATCTTAATAAATTTAAAAACATTGAAATTATTCAAAGCACTTTCCTGATCACTATGGAATGAAGCTGGATCTCAATTACCACCAAAGAATGAGAACAGTCACAAATATATGGAGATTAAATAACATACTCTTAAACAACCAGTGGGTCAAAGAAGAAATTGCTAGAGAAATCAGCAGCTATCTGGAGAAGAATGAAAATGAGACTACAACTTATCAGAATTTAAGGGATGCACCAAAAGCTGTGCTGAGAGGGAAATTTATTGCCTTAAATGCCTATATTAAAAAACAAGAAAGAGCAAAAATCAAGGACTTAACTGCTCACCTAGAGGAACTTGAGAAGCAACAGCAAACTAACCCCAAAACAAATAGAAGAAGAGAAATAACAAAGATCAAAGCAGTGTTAAATGAATGGGAGAACAAAAGAAGAATAGAAAGAATCAATAAAACCAAAAGTTGGTTCTTTGAGAAAATAAAATTGCTAAAAGAACATCTAAGTAGGTGGAAAGACATTCCCTGCTCATGGATAGGAAAACTAAATATAGTTAAGATGTCAATTCTCCCCAAATTAATCTAGAAATTCAACAGAGTACCAATCAAAATTCCAATAACCTACTTTGAAGACATGGAAAAGCTAGTTACCAAATTCATGTGGAAGGGAAAGAGACCCCAAATAGCTAAAAGCATCCTAAAAAAGAAGAATGAAGTGGGAAGATTAACACTCCTTGCCTTTAAAGCCTATGATAAAGCTGCAGTGGTCAAAACAGCATGGTACTGTCACAAAGATAGAAGCATTGACAAACAAAATCAAATAGACAGTGCAGAAATAGACCACAAAATCTATGGTCAACTGCTCTTTGACAAAGCCACCAAATCCTATGAACAGGGACAAAATAGTCTTTTCAATAAATGGGCATGGAAGAACTGGATATCAATAGTCAAAAGAACAAAAGAGGACCCCATCTTACTGCGGTTTTGGGCCAACCGCTAAGCTATCGGGGACCCTCTACTCCTCAGCTTCTCACTGCTTGCTTGACGACGCTGCCGCACGCAGAAAAGGGGCTCGAGCCGGGGGTCTGGGTCCAAGGGGCGCGCGCAGGAGACCTCGCTGCGGGTCTAAAGGACTGGAGGCCGAGTCAATTAAGGCATGAAGCGAGGTAGCTTTATTGTTGGTAGACGCTTATGCCAGGGCCGCCAGAAGCTAAAGACCACGAGGCTTGACGAGCCCTGGATTATATACAGTTTGAGGAGAGGCGGAGTTAGGGTGTGGCCTCCAGGGGAGGGTAGCCAATCACACAAGGAGAACGGATGAGTGACTGTGACCATAGAGATGCTGTTCCTGAGTGTACCCATAGCAGAGGATGTTGGGTAGGTGGAGGACTAAGGAGAAGGCCAATAGGGTTAGAGAGACAAGGCTGCATCATCACTAGTCGCTGGTGAGGCTTGTAATTCAGAGGCTTAGAAGAATCGGACGTGCCAAAATGGCGAGGGAGGGAGAGAAAGAGACTAAGCCACCAGGCCAAGAATAAAATTATGCCACAATTCCTCTCTTTTTCTTTTTTAAAGAACACACTTGTGTGACAAGTGGCGGGCATGAACCTTTGCTGGGAGGGGCAGTGATAAGATTCCCCTTGTGTGCAAGGCTCAGAATTTCAGGGGAAGGGTATGTGCTGAGCCGACCCTTATGCAAATCTCATGTGCCCCAGAAGAGCCAGAGGAGGTCTGTTAGAGTGACCCTCTTCTGCGATTCTTGCGTCGCACCCAGCGGTGCCCATCTGGTGGACCCAGATGCATGTACTCTGGTAACATGCAGCCCCCGTGGGGGAGTGTGAGGAATGTGGGCAGGCGATGACTGTTATAGCCTAGGGGAAGCAGGAGAGACTGGTCCTCATCTGTCCCCAGCTTGAGGATGATCAATCCTCAGGCGAGGCTAGGCCTGCGAGTCAAACCTGGGCTTGTCTGCGTTCCTCCATAGAACAGTCCAGGCGAGTAGGCTGAGCATAACAGCAGCCAAAACTGGGCCTCAGCTCGAGACCAGCGACAGAGAATGAGCAGCCTAGAAATGAGAAATGTTGAGGAGTAGTGCTATAAGTTGCGAGGGCGAGCAACGCTAGCTAACTATACCTGCGCTTGCTGCCGGTTGTCTGCATAAGAGAAAGGGTTTAGAGTTGCTAGAGCAAGAAGTTTTTAGGTATGCGGTGAAGATTTAGTCTCGCAAGGTGAGACGGGGCATAGAATGGTTAGCCGGGATAGGAGTAACACAGATTTTAGGGAAGGGGTACCATCCATTGCAAACAGAGGAGGCAAGTTTACAAGCAGCTTTTACATTTAGAACAATTAAGTCTCTTTGCTGTTGTAAATTGAACACAGCGCTATGCATCAGATGGTTGATATTTTCTTGCGTCTCCAAAGCTTGAGAGGTCGTTTGGGTCACGTTGAGGAGAGTCTCCGCAGTGACAGAGGCTTGAGTGAAGGTCACGGCGGCAACAGTACCAGCTGCCGGCGGCGATGGGCTACGTGTCGTGCTGGGCAAGTTGTTACTGGATTCCTAGAAACAAGACTTCACGGGGGGGGCTCAAACACGCTCTCCTTTTCGGCTGACTGGTAGATAACTCTCGGCAAAACCTGTACTAGGATGCAAAACTGTGAGTTGTTGAAAATACTAGTACTGACACAGGGTGTTAGACCCATGCTACATGCCCATTTAAGTCCTGGCGAAGGAATTAGGTAAGTGTTTCCTGAGGAATTGAACTCATTGGATGCATTTCTACTACAAAGTCCCTGGAAGCCTGCCGGTGGCGTGCCAATGCAAGTGCCCCTACCCGATACTTCCAACAGGGAATCGGGTACACTCGCATGTATTGCTCGTGCAGACACTTTTCCCAGGTTTGTTTGGATCAACAGAGGGAATGTCAAAGTCATCTGCCCCTGCAATTAAAGTCCCAACAGAATACAGCCTAGTAGCTGGAGTCCGGTTACCCTGACTGCCTGCATCACTTTGTCCCGCACAGCTATTTTAATTATTTAATCACTGCCCACACTAGGGCCAGAGGACAAATGAATGAGACGTTAGTGATGGGGTAAACCTGTAAGCAGGAGTTCTTCTGGCTCCCGGTCTTTGGCTTTATTTGTAGAGGCCGTTGCTGGTAGGCCAGATTAGTACATCTGGAGGCCTCCCTACCAGCTGAACTGCTGCTTTGATTAGGTCTTGGGCTAAGGTTTTACGGAGTTTACTTTTGGCTGGATGAATCCACATTAGGGGATCATCTTGCCAAAGAACGCCCGATGGTGAATGGTATCTACCCAGGTTACTGGAGGCAAAACATTCATTGAAAAGGTGTAAGGCTAGTTTCGCCTTCCATGTGAGAACAATGAGAACAGTGGTTCCAACTGTTGGGTTGTTACGGGGAGGGCCGACCTGACCCAATTTATTTGCCCGCAAAGCTGTTGTAACTCATGCAATCGTAGGCGTTCCGGAATTTCAAATGAAAGTTTAGTAGGTGCAACCTTTTGACCAATGGTATAGCCCAAGAATGTGTAGGGAGGAGTGGTTTGGACTTTATCGGGCTGGACAGTTAGCCCCAAACTTTGGAGATTAGCGATTAGCAACGACAAGACAGTCTGCAATTGTTCCTGAGTATCCGCTCCTACAAGCACATCGTCCATATAATGGAGAATAGTGGCTTGCGAGCGGAGAGGCTGCACAGCAACATTCACATATGCCTGACAAATGGCTGGGCTATTTCGCAAGCCTTGTGGTAGGACCTTCCATTGATAACGCTGTGCTGCCCCCATGTGGTTAGTAACTGGCACTGTGAAAGCAAACTTTTCTTTGTCCCTGTCATGCAACGGAATAGAAAAGAAACAGTCTTTTATATCTATGGTGGCTATCTGCAGATGTTTAGCAAGAGCTGCAGGGTGAGGCATGCCAGGCTGAGGGGACCCCATAGGTCGGATATGCTTGTTAATTTCCCTGAGGTCATGAAGAAGTCTAAATTTGGTACCTCCCTTTTTACTGATGATAAAAACTGGAGAATTGTAAGGACTACGTGATGGCTCTATGTGTCCTGCGGCTAATTGCTCTTGCACTAGCTGCTCTAGTATTGTTAACTAGTGGGACGGAAGTGGCCACTGCTCCACCCAGATAGGCTCCTCTGTGTCCCATTGAAGAGGAGTGGGTGCTGGAGGTGTAACACGAGCAGTGGCGCAAACTATTGGGGGGGCTGCGAGGTAATATCGGTCCCTACGTCTGCGGGAATGGCTCGCCCCCAGAGGGCCTGGCCGATGGTGGTTGAGAAACATTCTTGAGGGGGCTGCGTGGTAATATATGCCCCTGAGGCTGCTAGAATGTCTCGCCCCCATAAGATCTGGTCAATGGTGTTTAGAAACAATGGCCTGAAGACACCTCGGTGGCCTTCTTCATCCTCCCATGTAAGGGGAATGGCGGCTCTCGCCGAGGGGGCAGAGCCCGTGGCACCGATTACTGCGGGCCCTGCGGTAGTTGGGCACAGATTCTTCCATTTTGCAGGAAGGCATGAAATTTCTGCTCCCGAGTCCACCGTACCTAGAAGCCAATCGGCTCCGATTTTTAGTTTACGGGTGGGTTTGTTCGGGGTTATAGGAATGGTCCACATTATGGTTTGGGGGTGTTCCTGCTGACACCCCGGGTCTCTTGGGGACGGGGCTGAGACCTGCCCCTTTGGAAGTTTAAAGGTGGGTTAGGTGCGTGGCAATTGCGTGCCCAGTGATAGCCATTGTTACACTTTGGGCAAGGGGTTTTGGGCTTTCGCTCTTGCCAGCGTTTTCCTTCCGGTGGCTTGGCCCCCGTGTCTCTCGGGTCAGGTTGCTTAGGACACTCCCGAGCAAAATGTCCAGACTCACCGCACCAGTAACATTCATTAGTAGCTCTAAGTGCGAGTGCTAGGGAGTCAGCAAGATCTCTTGCGGAAGGGTTAATGTTGGAACAAGCAAGTACCCAATCAGAGATGGACTTCTCTCTAATGCCTGCCAGCGCTTGTCTGAAGATGGGACGGGCTCCCTCAAATATAAGTTCCTTAGCCAGCGCATTTTGCCCCTGATAATCGTGTATTTTGTTTCTGCAAGCCTCTTGTACCCTAGAGACAAAGGAGGCGAAATCCTCGTCTGTTTTCTGAATTAACTTGGTAATTTGTTCTGGTCTGGAGGCTGAACAATTACGGAAGGCCCGCATGGCTACTTCTTGTAACTGAACCCAAAACCCATACGGGGCAGCGGTATAGACCGCTGGGTCGAAGTACCGACCGCTCCCGAGGAAAGACTCGAGAGGGATGCCGAGGCCCGGGGGCCCTCCTGGGTAATCTATTTGTCGAGCAGCCCGCTCGGCCTCTGAGTTGAAGTGCGCCTTCCAATCAACATACTGGCCTGGGGTGAGAATAGCTCTGGCTAGAGTTGTCCAATCGTGAGGTGTATTAAGCTGCGTGGACATTTCCTCTAGCAGGTGGGTCGCGTATGGACTCGCAAACCCGTCTTCCTTGACCGCTTTGCGCAGTTGCTTGATTGCCTCTGCACTGTGAGGATACCAAGCAAGTGGGCGCTGCTGCGTCGGCTGGAGATTCATAGGGAAGCATCCAACCATGGGCGGCGGGAGGGGCTGCTGGGGCTCAGTAGGCCATGCCGCTGCAGCGGACTGAACAGGTGGGCTACCAGGCCAGACTGGGCTGGCGGCCGTGGCCCCGGAGTCACAAAATGATGGATGGGTCTCACAAAAAGGCGGAGGAGGGGCATAAGATGGCAGACCAGGCTCCTCCCCTGTGAGAGGAGGGGTCGAGGGAGTGTCGTTCCGCTTTTTTAACTCCGGAGGAGGCGGAAGTGGGTTGGGAGGGAGTGAGTTACGAGATGGCTCCTGGCCACTCCCTTTCGGGAGGGTGGGGTAGAGGTTCTTCCTGTGGCTTTGTTCTTTACTTGAGGAAGAAGCCGGAAGGCCGTCATTTGTATCCCTCGGGGGATCTACCTCTAGCCGATTATTAAGCTGATCGAGCAGCGACTCGGCGACCGAGTCTGACTCAGAATCGGAGCCGTCAGCCTCCGCGGCCCTCGCTCGGGCCGGGCAGCCGTCTGTCGGCGATGAGGAGCCCTGAAGGCAGGAGCGAATGGCAAGGAGAGTGGGGAGCAACCCCGGAGGGAAACGCTTACCCTCGTGCTCCATTTTGTCCATTACTCTCGCAATTAGCTGATCATAAGTGTCTATACTCCACAGGTGGCAAGTCACTAGCCACGGGTTAAAAGGAAGCAGGAGATCCCAATAAACCTGCAGCTGCTTAACAGAGACTTTACAATTATGAGCGTCTAAAAGCGCCGCTAGGGCACGGACCTGTGGTGCCTGCTGCCGAGTAATTCTGCTACCCATGTTAACCAAAATTTAGGGAGACAACTAGCCACTCCGGTTAGGGCCTAGGACTTCCTTGGGAGTTTATTTGGGTGGCTAGTGCCGAGGGCGCTTACCTTGGACGAGGTCCTAGGGTGCCGTGGGAGTTCGCCGGGTGAGGAGAGAGGGGTCCCTGTTCGGGCGCCACTTGCGGTTTTGGGCCAACCGCTAAGCTATCGGGGACCCTCTACTCCTCAGCTTCTCACTGCTTGCTTGACGACGCTGCCGCACGCAGAAAAGGGGCTCGAGCCGGGGGTCTGGGTCCAAGGGGCGCGCGCAGGAGACCTCGCTGCGGGTCTAAAGGACTGGAGGCCGAGTCAATTAAGGCATGAAGCGAGGTAGCTTTATTGTTGGTAGACGCTTATACCAGGGCCGCCAGAAGCTAAAGACCATGAGGCTTGACGAGCCCTGGATTATATACAGTTTGAGGAGAGGCGGAGTTAGGGTGTGGCCTCCAGGGGAGGGTAGCCAATCACACAAGGAGAACGGATGAGTGACTGTGACCATAGAGATGCTGTTCCTGAGTGTACCCATAGCAGAGGATGTTGGGTAGGTGGAGGACTAAGGAGAAGGCCAATAGGGTTAGAGAGACAAGGCTGCATCATCACTAGTCGCTGGTGAGGCTTGTAATTCAGAGGCTTAGAAGAACCGGACGTGCCAAAATGGCGAGGGAGGGAGAGAAAGAGACTAAGCCACCAGGCCAAGAATAAAATTATGCCACATCTTACACCCTATACAAAAATTAACTCAAAGTGGATCAAACACCTAAGTATAAGAACTAGCACCATAAAGCTTCTAGAAAAAAAATAGGGAAATATCATCAAGACCTAGTAATAGGAAGTAGCTTCCTAAACTTTACATCTAAAGCACAAGCAACAAAAGAAAACATAGATAAATGAGAACTCCTCACAATGAAATACTTCTGCACCTCAAAAGACTGACTCAAAAAGGTGATGAGGCAGCCAACTTAATGGGAGAAAATATTTAGAAATCACATATTGGACAAAGGTTTGATATCCTGTATACACAAGTAAATCTATAACACAACAACAAAAGAACAAGCAACCCAATTATAAAATGAGCTGAAGATATGAATAGGCATTTTTCTGAAGAGCAAATACAGATGGCTCAAAAAAAGGGAAATGCAGATCAAGACTACAATGAGATACCACCTCATACCTATAAGAATGGCTGCTATGAAACAAACAGGAAACCACAAATGTTGGAGAGGATGTGGAGAAATCGGGACACTTATGCACTGCTGGTGGGAATGTATAATGGTGCAGCCACTCTGGAAGACTGGTGGTTCCCTAGGAAGCTAAATATCGGGTTGCCCTATGACCCAGCAATAGCACTACTTGGAATATACCCAGAAGAACTGAAAGCAATGACACAAACAGACATTTGCACACCAATGTTCATAGCAGCATTATTCACAATCGCCAAAAGATGGAAACAATCCAAGTGCCCATCAACAGATGAGTGGATTAACAAAATGTGGTATATAGATACGATGGAATGTTATGCAACAGTAAGAAGAAATAACATCCTGAAGCACATGACAGGATGGATGAGCCTTGAGGACATAATGCTGAATGAAATAAGCCAGACACAAAAGGATAGATACTGTATGATTCCACTTTTATGACCATGATAAAGGTAAAATCAGAGGCTTATAATGCAGAATATAGGGGACTTAGAGATACACAGAAGTTAGAGATTGGTAAACAGTTAGCTAGTGATGTTGAACTCCAATGTAAAGGAATAGATAGAAGTGAAGGCAGTTCTCTAGTGGGTCTATAAGTAATGTTACTATATTGAGGATGAACAAGATTGAAAGGGGTTGTATAGATCTGCGTGTCCCACTGACTCACACTAGAAATATGAATGAGTTCTCGTAAGAATTACTTCAAAGATGTGATTCTTGAATAAAGAGTGTTTAAGTCCAGGGTACAGGGGGAAAACTGCCATTGCATGCTATGAGCTGTGTTCAAAAGGAAACCATCAAGACTACCACAGCAACAGCAGAGGTAAATAATGGGGGGAGGGACAAGAGTTAAGAGGAGGTTAAGAATTCCAATTTGGCGAGGGTGTGTTTATTGGTTTTCTTTCCCTTCAGAACAATGAAATTATCTAAAATTGAGAGTGTTGATGGACTGTGAACTTTGGGCCCTCTACATGATGCCCGATGAATGCAGGTGGCTGAAGGATGCACTGACTAAGAAGTAGATTTGCAATCAATGGTGTGTGCTTATGAATGAATGTTGTGCTGCTGCAAAAAAGAAATGAAGTCGTGAGGCAAGCAACGATGTGCATGAATGTGTGGGACATTTGGTGAGGCAAAATAAGCCAGAAACAAAAGAACAACAATGGTATAATCTCCTTTAAAAAATGCTTACAAGAAAACAGGGGCCTAGATTTTAAGCTTTTATAGCAGACATTTAGTCCGGAGTGGTAATTGTTATTTCTGGATTTCAAGAGGGTGTTTTATACACACACACACACACACACACACACACACACACACACACTTAAAGATAAGAACAAAGCTGATCAGGTTGGGGTTAAAGTAATTCAGAACACAGGGGTAAGGAAGACAATGTCTTTATTTTAGAACCACACATACTTTTTGAGACCAAAGGAAGAAAAGTTTATTTGGTCTGGAACTGAAATTTTTTGTAGCATATATTCTAATTCAACCTATCTGTATAGCTCATTTAAACAATTGAAACACAGGGAGCTCAGAAAAAGAAAGAGGTCCTTTAATCCTGTATAGCTTATAATGGCCTGGATACATCCTAAAGTATATTAAGCAGATAATTAAAAAGTACTGGCAAATCCCTTGAGGGATGGGAGAAAAAATATGGAACTATTAAACTTTACCATCAGGAAATCCCCTGACACTGTGTCCAACTTTAGGGACACCCAAATCAATAGGCCACGCCCTTGATCTTGAGGCTTACTCCTTGAAGCTTATGTAAATAGCAGAGAAGCTTAGCCTACCTATAGATGTGTCTCAGAGTTACTTCTGGAGGACTACTTTTGTTGCTCAGATGTGGCCTCACTCTCTGTAAGCCCAATTCTGCAAGTGAGATCATTGCCCTCCCCCCATGTGAGTCATGACATCCAGGTGTGAAAGTCTCCCTGGCAACGTGGGAGAGGACTCCCAGGGATGCGTCCAGACCTGGCACTGTGGGATCAACAATTCCATCCTGACCAAAAGGGAGGAAAGAAGTGTAACTAATAAAGTATCAGTGGCAGGGAGAGTTCAAATAAAATTGAGAGGCTACTCTGGAGGTGGCTCTTACACAAGCTTCAGTTAGACATTGCTACCTATCATAACCTGCCAAACTCCAACCAGGACTATTCCAGCCAATCCTAAAGAACACCTAGGGCAATATATAAGAATGGCCATAGCCCAAACACTCCTAAAGAGAGGGATAGAAAGATCAAAGGTGATGGAGGAGTTATAGAGAAGATAGGATTTAACAAATGAATATGATTGCTGAATCATTAAATCGATATCTCTTTTAGTCTTCAGTATCTTAGAGCAGCTAGAAGTAAAAACCTAAAATTTGTGGAATTGTAACACATGTCAAAAGCTGAAATATATTCTGCAACTAATTGTGGTGCTGTGCTTTGAAATTTATTGCTTTGTTGTATATATGTTATTTTTCACAAAAAAGAAAGAAAAAGTTGATTGTGGTGTTAAAAAAAGAAAAAACATTTAAGTCTTCTAGCCTCCTATATTCTGGAGCAGGTAGAAGGAAAATCTGAGGGGATCATATGGTAGCCCATGACAAACTCTGGGGTCTGTCCTGTAACTACTTGTTGAAGAGAGCTTTGAAAACAATTGCTTTTTTTATTTCTTTTCCTTTGTATATATGTTTCACTATACAATAAAAAGTTTTAAAAAAGTGACCAGAGTTCAACTAGAGATATGAATGCAAGCAAATCTGGATAGGACTAAGGTAAACCAGAATATAGTGCAAAGGTTGATATGGTCTATACTTTAAAACTTTACTCGGTGTAAGACCATTGGAAGAGATGTTTATTTAGTGCAAATTTCTTCTTTTTGGTAGTACACTCTAATTTAAGTGTATCATCAGTTTATTTGAACACCATAATTACATGGCATCTTGAATAGGATGTGAGAACTTGTTGGTTTGTACAGGTTAGTGTGAGGCCCTGAAACATCCCAGAGTAACTTGTTGAGAATAAAAAAGTATTTGCAAAGCCATCTGGAGGGAGGGGGAGAAAGGAGGAAATATGAAAATCCGCCCCCCCCCCGAGGGGAATTTCTGGCATTCTCGCACACATTGGGGACAGCCAATTTAATGGACCAAGTCCTTGATCTTAGGGCTCACCCTTATGAAACTTATTCCTGCAAAGGAGAAGCTAAGCCTGATTATAAATAATCCTAAGAGTCACCACCGGAGAACCTCTTTTCTTGCTCTGATGTGTTCTATTGTCTCTAATCTAACTTGGTAGATGAATTCACTGCCCTCCTCACCTACATGGGACATGACTCCCAGGGGTCTAAATCTCCCTGGCAGTATGGAACATGATTTCCAGTGATGAGCCAGGACCTGTCATCATAGGACTGAAAAAGCCTTCTTGACCAAAAGGGGGAAGAGGAAAATGAGACTAAATAAAGTTTTAGGGCTGAGAGATTTCAGAGTCCAGATGTCACCCTGGAGGTTATTCTTTTGCATTATAAAGATATCTGTTTTTAATTTATAGTA
Organism: Tamandua tetradactyla; assembly: GCF_023851605.1. Classification (NCBI taxonomy): domain Eukaryota; kingdom Metazoa; phylum Chordata; class Mammalia; order Pilosa; family Myrmecophagidae; genus Tamandua; species Tamandua tetradactyla. The sequence continues at coordinate 119,076,680 of NC_135353.1, forward strand.
TACTGGAGTGGCTAGAGGGAAGTACCTGAAACTATTGAACTGTATATTCCAGTACCCTTGATTCTTGAAGGTGATTGTATAACTATATAGCTTTTACAATATGACTGTGATCGTGAAAACCTTGTTTCACAAAAGTGAAAAAGTGGCTGACACTGCCTTTATCCAGGCTATGGATAGATGAATAAAAAATAAGGACAAAAAATAAATACTAGGGGGGATAAGGGATAAAAATATTAGGTAGTTTGCAATACAATTGGTCAATGAGCAGGAGGGGTAAATGGTATAGGATGTATGGAGTATTTTTTAAATTAATTAATTAATTTATTTTTCTGGAGTAATGCAAATATTCTAAAAATGATCAGGACAATGAATATAAAACTATTTGATATTGTGAGCCATTGATTTTATTCTTTCACACTTTGTATGGTGTGTGAAGACATCTCAATGAAAATATTTAAAAGTAAAAGAAATTGACAACATATGGAAATTCAGGAAACTCATAAATATTTCGAAATTAAATAACGTGTTTTAAAATAACTCATCTGTTAAAGAGAAATCACAAGATAAATTTGAATGTGCTTTGACATGAATGAAAATGAAAACAACATATCCAAATTTATGGGATTTGCTTAATGTGTGCTTAAAGGCTCATTTATAGTTGTAAATAACTGTATTTAGAAAAGGAGAAAGATAACCCAAGTCTACCTACATCTGGGAAAAGAAGAGCAAACTAAACCCAAAGAAAGCAGAATGAATATAATAAGAAAATTGAGACTAGCCGTAAATGAAATAGAGAACAGAAAAATAGTGAAATCAATGAAACAAAAGTTGATTTTCTTGGAAAAGATATACCAAACTGGCAAACATTAAGCTACAGAGTAAGAAAAAGGAGAAGAGACTGAAATTCCTAAAATCAGGAAAGAAAGAAAGGTCATCACTATTGGAAAAAAGGACTATAAATCAATATTATAAAACATGTAAGCCAACAAATTAGATAACTTCAATGAAATTGACAAATTCCTAGAAAGATACACATTACTGAAACTGACTCAAGAATAGCCAAAAAGCCTAAATACACCAACAACAGATATATAAGGTGAATTAGTAATTTAAAATGTTCCTATAAAGAAAATCCCAGGCCCAAATTTCATATCAAACATTTAAATAATACTACTACTCAACAAAATCTTTTAGCAAATAGAAGATGTAGGCACAGTTCCTAAATAATTTTGAAACTAGCATTACCTTGATAATAAAACCAGCCAAAGACATCATCAGATAAAAACCCTATAGACCAATATCTCTTATATACATTGACATAAAAATCTTCAACAAAATATTATCCCATTGAATCTAGCAACATATAAAAAGGATTGTATTCCATGACAAATTATATGACATATCATGATCATATTCCATGATAAGTTAGGATTTATCCCAGTAATACAACGAAGGTTTAACGTCTGAAAATCAATTCTTGTAATCCATGATATTAATTTAATAAAAGACAAAACCACATGTCCAATCTTAATAAAAACAGAAAAACATTTAATGACATCCAATGCCCATTCCGTGTATAAATTCTTATACATTGAATAGAAGGAAACCTCCTCAACCTGATAAAGGGCATCTACAAAGAAATTTAACTCCATAGTTAATGGTGAATGACTAAATGTTTGGCCCTAAGATTGGGAACTTTAAACATTGTACTGGAAGATCTGGCCAGTGAAATCAGGCAAGAAAAATAAATTTCATCCAGATTGGAAAGGAAGAAATAAAACTGTCTTATTCATATATAAATGATCTGTGTGTAGAAAATCCCAAGGAATGCCTCCAAAATTATTAGAACTAATAAACAAGTTCAGCAGTGACAGGATTTATATACAAAGATTTATATAGAAAGATAAGTTGTATTTCCATATATGAGAAATGAACAATATAAAAATAAAATTAAGAGAACACTTGCATTTATAATAGCATAAAAATAATTACACATTTAAGAATAAGTTTAACAAATGCAGTGCAATACTTGTGTTTTAGTTTGCTAGCTGCTGGAACACAATATACCAGAAATTGAATGACTGTCAAAAGGGGAATTTATCAAGTTGTAAGTTTACACGTTCTAAGGCCATGAGAATGTCCAAATTAAAGCAAGGCTATAAAAATGTCCAATCTAAGGCATCCAGGGAAAGATACCTTGGTTCAAGAAGGCCACTGACGTTCAATGTTTCTCTCTCAACTGGAAAGGCACACGGAGAACATGGCAACATCTGCTAGCTTTCTCCTTAGGCTTCTTGTGTCATGAAACTCTCCCAGGGGCATTTTCCTTCTTCTTCTCCAAAGGTCTCTGACTGCATGGGCTCTTGTGATTCTCGTTGCTCTCTTGTTGTTCTCAGAAATGTTTCTTCTTTTAAAGGATTCCTCAAAATTGAACACTTTTTCACTTGAAAGGACTTTGTTTAGAAGATGACACAACAGGCATTTTCAATGGGAGAAAATATTTGGAAACCACGTATCCAATAAGGGTTCAATATCCTGGCTATGTAAAGAAATCCTACAACTCAACAAGAAAAAGACGAACAACCCATTTTGAAAATGGGCTAAAAAGTTGAATAACCATTTTTCCAAATACAAATAGCTAAAAAGCACGTGAAAAGATGCCCAACATCACTAGCTATTAGGTAAATGCAAATTAAAACCTCAGTGAGATATCATTTTACAGCTACTAGAATAGCCAATATCGTAAAAACAGAAAACTACAACTGTTGTTGTGATTGTAGAATGGTACAGTTGCTATAGATGACCATTTGGCAGATCCTCAGGAAACTAAGTATACAAGTTCCATGTGATCTGGCAATCCTGCTATTAAATATATACCCAGAAGAAATGAAAGCATGATGCAAACAGACATTTACACACTGATGTTCATAGCAGCATTACTCACAATTGCCAAAAGATGGAAGAAACCCAAGTGCCCATCAACTGAAGAATGGATAAACAAAATGTGGCCTATACATATGATGGAATATTATTCAGCTGTAAGAAGTGAAAACCTGATACATTCAACAACATGCATGAATTTTGAAGACACTGTGTTGAAGGAAGTAAGCCAGATGCAAATGTATGATCTCACTAATATGAACCACCTGTAATGCACAAACTCATGGAGCTAATATGTAGAATATAGGTCACCAGAAGATGGAATGGACGTAGAGAATTGAGAAGTGTATTAGTTTTCTACATGCTGCCAAAATGCAATATCCTGGAAATGGAATGGCTTTTTGCCTTTTTTTTTTTTTTTTTTTTTATTTTGGAATGGCTTTTATAAAGGGAATTTATTATAAGTTTAAAGTTCTAAGGGAGGTAAAGTGTCCAAATTAAGGCATCAAGAAGAGGTTACCTTCACTCAAGAAAGGCTGATGACATCCAGAATACCTCTGCCAGCTGGAAAAGCAAGTGGCTGGCATCTGCTGGTCCTTGTTCCCAGTTTGTTGCTTCCACTTCTGATGCCAGTAGTTTCCTCCCTAAGCATCTGTGGGACTTCACTCAGTTCCTTTGGGACTCAACTCTGGGTTCTGGCTTATTTAGCATCTCATGGGAAGGTGCATGGCAACATCTGCTGGGCTCTGCCCATGTCTAGGCATCTGCTCTCTCTGTGAGCACTTCAAGCATCTCCAAACTTCTGTGTCTCTGAAGTAACTGTTCTCCAAACATCTGTATCTATATCTTAGGTTTCTTCAAACTGTTTCCCCTTTTAAAGGTGTCTAGTAAGCTAATCAAGACCCAACTTGATTAGCAGAGTCACATCTCCATCTAACCATAAGGCCACACCCACAATTGGACACACCTCATCTTCATGGAGATAATCTAATCAAAAGGCAACAACCACAACTGGGGGTGGCACAGCTCTGTACAGCTAATCTAATCAAAAGGGGTTCCACGCTACAATATTGAATCAGGATTAAAAGACATGGCTTTTCTGGGATACACAAGGCTTTCAAACTAGCACAAGAGGTGATGTTTAATTTGTGCAGAATTTTTAATAAGGTGAATTTTGAATGTTTGGAAATGGATGTAGGTAATGGAAGGATATTATCATGAGTAATTAACAGTATTGAATTATATGTGTGATTGTCATTCAAAGGGGAATTTAAAGGTCTCCTATACCACTGGAAGAAAGATAGAGAATGAAACATGGGACTGTATTATGTGGTGAACCCCACTGTGGATAATGAACATGATTAATAGTACAAATATAAGAATGTTCTTCCATGAACTAGAACAAATGTACATCACTATTACAAGGTTTTAATAATAGGGTGGTATATGGGGAAAACACACCCAACATAAACTATGGACTATAGTTAACAGTAATCTTATAATATTCTTTCATCAATTGTAAGAAAGGTATTATATATTATACCAAGGCTAAGTGTTAATATGGGATATAAGGAGTATGGAGTTTTTCTTTTTGGAGCATGAAAATGTTCTAAAATTGACTTTAGTGATGAATGTACAACTCTGTGATTATACTGAGAGCCATTGATTGTACATTTTGGATAAATTATATGGTATGTGAATAAAACTTCTTTTAAAAAATGAAAATGTAGGGAAGCATCTTTGAGATCTTGTAGCAGGCAATGGTTTCTTAGACTTTACACCCAGAGCACAAGCAAAAAGAAAAGATAAATAAATGGAACCTCATTAAAATTTAAAGCCTTTGTGTATCAAGAACTTTATTATGAAAACACAAAGTCAACTTACTCAATGAGAGAAAATATTTGGAAATCACATATCCAACACAGGTTTAACACCCAGAATATTAAACCTGCAACTCAATAATAAAAAGACAAACAACCCATATTTTTACAAATGGAAAAAATACTTGAATAGACATGTCTATAAAGAAAATATACAAATGGCCAAATAGCCCATGAAAAGATGGTCAATATCATTAGCTGTAAGGCAAATGCAAATCAAAACCTTGATGAGATACCATTTCACATCCACTAGAATTGTTATGATTAAAATGTTGGAAAAGTACAGGTGTTGGAGAGGATGCAGAGAAATAAGAGCATTCATTCATTTTTGGTGGGAATATACAGTGGATGCAGCTGTTGTGGATGCCAATTCAACAGTTCCTCAGAAAGTTAAGTATAGAACTACCATATAACCTGGCAATCCCACTTCTAGGTATATCCCCAAAGGAATTGAAGGCAGAGTGTCGAACAGATATTTGCAGAACAACAATTATATCGCCATTTTTCACAATTGCTAAAAATTGGAAGCAACCCAACTGTCCATAAACTGATGAATAGATAAATAAAATGTCATATATACATACAATGGAATATTATTCAGCCATAAATGAATGAAGTTCTGGTACATGCAACAATATGCATGCACCTTGAATCATGGTGAGTGAAATAAGCCAGATACAAAAGACAAATATTGTATGACCTCCCTGATATGCAATAATTAGAATAAACAAACTCAGAGTCAGAATCTAGAATATAGGTTATCAAGAGATAGGTTGGGTGGGTAGGGAATGAGGAATTAATGCTCAATTTGTACCTAGTTTATATTTGGGTTGATTGTGAAGTTTTGGTAATGAGTCATCGTTATGGAAACACAACATTGTGAGTGTAATTAATAGCACTGAATTATATATTTGAATGTGGATACAAGGGGAAATTTTAGGTTCTATGCATTTTACTAGATTTAAAATTATAAAAATAGGACTATACAACACAAACAGTAAACCCTATTGTAAACAGTATGTATACTGGTTATATACTGAACTATAGTTAGTATTACAGTTATAAAAATGTTCTTTCATGAATTGTAACAAATATACCACACTAATGCAAGGTGTTAATAATTGGGTAGTATATGGAAAGTCTGTATTTAATGCATGAATTTTCTGTAAACCCACAATTTCTCTAATTAAAAAAAGAAAAACAACACTTGTACTGGAGGCCTTACTCAATCCACTAAAAAAAAAAGGAACAAGAAAGTAACTGATGAAAATTAAGGATGGAGGAGCAAATTTTTGTCATGATTTTCAGAAAACGTGTCCACTAAGAGAAATAAAACTTAGAATAATCAACAGAAAAATATCAAAAGTAAAAGAAAGGTTTGATTTGGCATTATATCAAATAAAGCACCAATTTCTATGGTGTTTTAAATATAATCAATCACAAATTATAAAATAGCAAAAGAAGAAAAGAACTCATTCAATACAGCAATTAAAAATTATAAAATATCTAGGAGTAAATTTATGTTCTCCATTTAGCTCCACTGCTAAATGAAAATGCAAAACTTTGATGAAGGCCACAAAAAATCTGACTATATCAATATATTATACCCTAATAAAATTTTCATAAGTTGTGAGAAAAATTTTATTATAATTGACAGTAAAAGTCATCTGGTTGCATAAACACATAGCTTCATGACAGTACTGAAGAAAGTAAAAGGAAATTGTCCTATGTGGTAACAAACTTAATGCTGCAGTTAAATAGCATGGTTCAAACATAGGAATTGACAAATTAATTAATGTAAAAGGATAGCAGGTCATGAAATACATGAAAATGCTATATATGCTATAGGGGAAGGAAAAGAAAAAAAAAACTGAAAGAAGCCATCTGCATTCTATAGAAGCAGCTGAGTTCATTTCTGCAGGAAACTTTCTCATCTCCAGAACAGAGGAGGCCCTACACAGCCTCAACACTCCCAACCCTGCTATCTGCCCTGGGAGATCCCAGGGAGGAATGGTCAAATGATTTCACTGGCACTCCCTCATTCTTCCTTGGGGTACTGTGAGAGAGATAAGGTTTGAGTTGGGGAGGCCTCAGAATAACAGAGGGGTCTTACACTGACTGTAGCCAAAGGATTGAACATTATTCACTAACAGAGACCACATTTTCACTAGATAGAGAAGGCCCCACAGCAGGATTGTCAGGATAAAGCACCCCCAACTTCCTCCTGGAGACTGAGGGAGGTAAGAGCCATGGTATGAGTGGTAGGCCTCAGGTCAGCAAAAGGAGGGAGACCATACCATTTCAGGAGTCAAGGTAAAGATCCTGAGTCAGGACTCAGGGAATCACCCAGGTAAGAATAGCCCTTGGGAGGACTCCTGTAGGGATAGCCAGAAGAGGCATACCCTCACTTCTGACTCTGGACCCACTATAAGGTATGTACCTGTTCTAAGGGGGATTGTATTCAAGTCAGCAAAGGAAGAAGTCCAAGATCTTACCAGGAGTCAAGGTGAGGTCCTGAGTGAGAATTAAAGAGATGACTCACCCCAGAACAGAGAGGGTCCAATACAGTTTGGTCCCAGCTATAAACCTATGGAGGCTTTCACTTCCCTCTCAGGGGGCCCTCTAAGAGATATGGCTTTGTCAGAAGAAGGAAGAGTGCCACATCCTCCCAGAGGTATAGGTTGAGAGCCTGAGGGTTGATTGAAGGCATCACTCACCCCAAAAATGAGGAGTAGGGGAGAGTGCATTTTTCTCTGCCACTGTCTGCTCTTAGATGCCTGGGGTAGAGGTGGCTGGAAGATTTACACCATCATTTCCTCAATGTTTTCTGTGAGTCAGGGTCTTTGTCTCAGAGGAGAGGCATCAAGTCAAAAGAGGAAGGAATCTCGGGTCCTGCCAGGAATAAAGATGAAAACCTGCAAAGTTCAAGAGTCTCCAAGAGCACCCTTAATTCTGACACAAACTGCAAGTACAAGACTCCTCAAGATTATCTTTAGCTTCTGTATGGATATTATCCTGCTGCTCAAGAATCAGAATAAGGAGTCCATCAAAAGGCCAGAAATAATGAAGTATTTCATCCAACATCACAAGAATCACATTCCTGAGATCCTCAGGAGAGCTCCTGAGAGTCTGGAGATATTATTTGGCCTTGAACTGGAAGGAATTGAATGTGGATGACAGGGAGCAATGTTACATCTTCATCAACAAAATGGGCCTTACTTGTGGTAAAGGACTGGGTAAAAGACCTGGACTTGTTTAAAACTGGTATTCTGATGTCTATCCTAGGTCTGACCCTTTTGAAGTGTCCCAGAAGAGGATGCTTGGAACATGCCAGTTGGGTTGAAGATATATCCTTGGAGGAAGCTCATTATCTCTGAGGAGACCAGGAAGCTCCTCACTGAAGATTTGATGTAACAGTAGTGAATGAGGCAGAGGCCTGATATGATCCTATATGATATGAATTCCTATGTGCCCCTCGTGTCTACGTTGAAACCAACAAGATGAAAGTTTTGGAATTTTTTTGGCCAAGAATAATAATGTTGACCTCAGGTCCTGCAGGCCAATATATGAAGAGGCCTTGAGAGAGGAGGACAGAATCTAAGGCAGAAAATTTCAGCTAACAGTGATACTGGTGCTGTTTTAGTTTGCTTAAAGCAAATGCCATGATATGGGTTGGCTCCACAAATGGAAATTTATTAGTTTATAGTTTGAGGCTCTGAGAATGTCCAAATCAAGGCATCATCAAGGCAATACTTTCTTCCTGAAGACCAGCTGTCAGCTATCCTCAACTCCTCTGTCACATGGTGAGGTACATGGTGGCTTCTGCTGGTCTCTCCCTTTTCTTCCAAGTTTCATTGCTTGTAGATTCTTGCTTCTGTGACTTTTTCTCTGAATTTCATTTTCCTATAAAGGACTTCAGTGAGAGGATTAAGTCCCACTCTGGCCTATGACTTAACTGAAATAACCTCATCAAAATGTCCTACTTCAAATAGGTTTACACCCACAGGAATGGATTAGCTTTAAGAACATGATTTTATGGGATGCATACAGTACCAGGTGCCATGGCTAGTGCTGGGCCCAGGGCCATTGCCAGTGGCTCAGCTTAGTGCCAGCAGCAGATAAGGGATGATGTAGATACTTCCATTTTTGTTTGAAGTTGATAGCCAAATATGCTGCAGTGAAAAGTAGTGAAGATATGAAGTAGTTCTGGAGGGAACACAAAGTACATCCCATTGGTGTTTCTATTCCATTTGGGTAATTAATGATTTATCTGTTATTTGATATTTCTCAGAGTGTTCTTTGTTTTAATAGAATGTTTAATTTGCTTCAGAAACTAGATGTATATACGGCAGGGGTCAAATATTTTATTGTTCTTCCCCAGGTATAAGAGTTTTGCTACTTTGAGAGACTTTATTTCTTATTCTGTGATCTGGAACCTATTACATGGATTTTGGAATAGGTTGCTTCTGCGAAATGTGAACAAATTTTCCAATAAATATTTGGGACCCAGAAAATAGAAATAAAAGTAAAAATGTGGTTATTTCCTGGCTTAACCTCTTCCCTCTTAGTCCATTGTTCTATAAAACTGATAGACAAATGGATCTGCTTAATTATTTGGGAATGTAGGGAAAATAAAAGCCTGATAAATTAGACATAATGTCCATTATACCTTTTATTTACCCAATATTGATTGCATACCTGCTGTGTGAATGGATTTGCTAAGTGTTAACTAAATAAGGTATATAACATATTACCAAAGAGAAAGAGAGGAATTCATAAACCTCAAATATATTTGATTAAAGGGGATGTAAAGGAACAGTACAGGAAGAAGGTAATAAAACGGTAAAATTATTTTAACTGTTTACAAAAATCTCAAGTGTGCAAGTTAAGTCCTTGAATATTTTTCATGTATTTGTGTGAGTGCATATATGGAAGAAGAGTTACATAAAAGTATTGTCAGTGTATTAGTTTTCTGTTACTGCCAGAACAAATGACCACAAACATAATGTTTTGAAAAAAATCCTGTTTATTATCTCACTGCTTGTGTGGGTCGGAATTCCAGGAAGAGCATGGCTCAACTGGGCTCTCTGGGTAGGTCTTATAAGGTTGAGATCAAGCTGTCAGCAGGGTCACATTGCTTTCTGGAGGTTTGAAGAAAGAATTTGCTTACAAGGTCATTCAGGTTGTCAGTAAAATTCAATGCCTAGTGGTTTTAGGACTGAAATTTCCATTCCTCACTGGCTGTTGGCCAGGAATCTTTCAGTTGTATTAGACCACTTGTATTATTTCTCATGTGGCCTGCTCTATCATCAAATCAGCAATGGCATGTTGAGTCCCCATGCCTCAAGTATCTCTGACTTCATTTTCTGTTCCTACTCTACTTTCAAGGGTTCATGTGATTACAGGTGGCTTATAATCCAGTATAAGCAGCCTATATTAAGGTCAAGTGGCTAATAACTTCAATGACACCTGCAGAGTCCCTTTTGCCATGTACTGCAACATATTCACAAAGTAATAGCAGGAGGCAGAGATCATGAGAGCCAAAATTCAACCTACTGCAGTCACCAAAATATTAATTGTGGTCACATGAAAGTAGAGAGATTTAAAATGACCTTTACTTTTATTCACATGCATTCTTGAGTTGTTCGAATTTTTCAAATAACTCATACGTAATAATTATAATCAGAAAAAAGCTATTTATTGTATAAGGAAAGAATGTGCACTGGGGTAAGAGGCCTGGCAGCTCATTTTGGAATGGTGTTTGGGGTGAGGGTGTGGATTCTGCAGTCACACAGTGACCTTGAATCTTGGGGGATATGGTATATCATCCTGTCACTTTCCTGATTCAAATTATTCAAGTCCTTCCTTTGCTGTCACAATCTTAGAAATGTTAAGATCTGTTTGTTGTTAATTGGAAAAATAGGTGGGGCTCTGTGTACCTTTTCATCCCAAGGGCCCAAGATGGTTTGGAAAAATAGGTGGGGTTCTGGGTACCCCTTCATCCCAAGAGTCCAAGATGGTGTACTGAGCTTTTTTTTTTTTGCATGGGCAGGGAGCGGGAACCAAACCCGGGTTTCCAACATGGCAGGCGAGAACTCTGCCTGCTGAGTCACCACGGCCTGCCCGTGTGCTGAGCTTTTGCGGTAGGTTTCAGAGCTTGAATTTTTCAAGCCATTTCTAAGAGATCATTTCCAACAGTTCTGTGAAGGCAAGCATTCCCAGAGAGGCCAAGTTCTTCGGAGGCAGTGGGAAGCCTTGCTGCTAGGTATTCTGTGTCTGGTAAACAGCCAAGAAACCCCCTCCCCTAGCCACTCTCATGTCCATCAAGAAGGAAAACAAACCCACCCTGTTTGCTGGTCTTTTCTGGGAATCCAATCTTCCAAGTCAAAAAGATTCCTGATTTCTCACAAGAGATCAGTATAAATCAGGTCTGTGGGAATGAAACAAGTCAACTCCATGTCCTTTTCAATTACTGGCAAGGTGACTCACTTGAATACTCTCTGTGGAGAGAGAAAAACATCTGGGTCCAATCAGGAGCTTCCTGATTTTCACAGAGTGGAGGATAACTTCGTGTTATAATTTCCGCACTGTGCAGGGGTGAGCACAAGGTCTTGCAACGTTGCCAAGACTCCTCCTGATCACAGCTAAGCAGAAGCTACACAGAAAGCCTCTGTTTTGGGCAGACTTCACAGTGACACTGTGCATATTCCTAGTTATGGGAAGGGCCAACTTCAGGATTTCTCGCAGGTGTAAGGTAAAGTTATAATCCCAAATAAAGAGGAAAAAAAAGAAAAATATGTTTACATGTGTCTACACTTATGCATCTAAATTTCTATCTCTGTAAGGAGCATAGGCTGGAGTGTTCATAATATAAATCAACTCTTGCAGTGGTTTCAGGGTCAGGAAAATCTGAGGGAGACTCTATTTTATACTCATTTTTGCCATCTGAATATTTTAACAGGTGCTTGTATTAAGGGAGATAGTTTCCATGTCATTAAAGCAGGGCCTAGAATCTTATATCTCCAGTTTCTTGTCTTCCCTGATTTGTGACAGTGACCAGAGCCTTAGCAGTGTCTCACAGCCTTTGGAAGACCTCTGAGTCCCAGACTTAGCAGTTTCTGCTGTTCTAAAGATATGACATTCTTCTTGGCACCATCCCAGGGGAAGAGGCAAAGAGCTGTGGGGAAACTACAAGGCTCTTCTGTACCTGATATCCAACCTTGGCTGTATTCCATGGTGTGTTTTGGGCTACTGGGCATTTGAATTCAAATAGTAGGCTTCTCCGTAGCTCCTGGTTTTATAAGGTGATCTGGGGAGTTATGAGAGATCAGTGTGATACAGCCAAGGACAAGAGAAGGAACTTTTTTGTGGAATTTGAGACCAGAGGCCGGTGTGAAGTTCAGGGGAACAGAGAATATAATGCTGAGGCTCTCGATTGAAATGTGGAGTTTGCAATTGATTGTGTGTTTCCATAGAAACCAAAGTCCTTCCATCTCCATGCTCTCTAGCTACCAAAACACTGAATCATATTCCATTCCTGTTCCAAAACTAATCTTATGGTCAGAGCAGTCTTGTTTAAATCATTCTACATTCATTCTAGCCTTATCCAAACACTAACTCGTTCTCCCACAAGGTCTGAATTCTTTCAAGTTTTTCCTTTCTTGTATACTGTCCCTCAGCCCTACAGTACCATGCAAGAGTTTTCTTATATCTTATAGTTACTTTTTTGTCCTAATTTAATAATTATTTACATTTAACTTATCTGTTTAACCTGCCATGTGGTTTTGATTTCCTTATTGGTCCCAAACTAATACAGTACTTCTTAATTCTGATGATGTTGTTGTTAGTATATTTAAATTTTATTCATTTTCCATTGTTCTTTTGAAGACATGTATGATTTTTTAGTAAGCAGATAGAAAGTTTATTGAATACACATGTGAGAGAACACGTGGGTACTCTCAGAAGAAAGGAAAGATGAAAGATGAGAGGCAATAGGCAATGCAGGGCCATTTCCTTTTATAGATTAGCTTTACTTCCGCTCTTCCTTCCTTGTTCAGGGCTCTTCCTCCCATCCTCCCTTCTCTCCAGGTTGGTGCCTGGAGTAGATAGTACATTCGGGTGGTTCATTTGGCTCCACCTTTCTCCATAGATGACTTACTCAGGTGGAGTGTCATTTGGCTCCAGAAGGGTCAGCTGCTGCTGGGTGTTTCCCATAAGCGGGTAGCCCCTGGGCAGAGTGTCCGTATAGGACAGGCCCTACTGAACTTGATTAACCATCCTTGTTCAAGGGCTCCTTTAGGTTTGTTTTTTTTTCCCTCTCCCCTCTCTCCCTGTTCTGGCCTGCCTCAAATTTCCCCTCAGAGAGTTCTTGAACTTTAATCTCAAGTTGCTGTATTAGTTAGGGTTCTCTAGAGAAATAGAATCAACAGGGAACACTCGCAAATATAAAATTTACAAAAGTGTCTCACGTGACCGTGGGAACGCAGAGTCCAAAATCCTCAGAGCAGGCTGTGAAGCCAACGATTCCGATGGAGGGTCTGGATGAACTCCACAGGAGAGGCTCTCCGGCTGAAGCAGGAAGAGAATCTGTCTCTTCTGAATCCTCCTTAAAAGGTTTCCAGTGATTAGATTAAGCATCAATCATTGCAGAAGACACTCCCCTTGGCTGATTACCTTTTAATCAGCTGTGAATGCAGCTGATGTGATCATGATTTAATTCTATGAAATGTCCTCATTGCAACAGAGAGGCCAGCACTTGCCCAACCAGACAAACAGGTACCACCACCTGGCCAAGTTGACACAAGAACTCGACTATGACAGTTGCTAAGGATGAAGGTCTGTCTTCTGTAGTTGCTTCCTGCTTGTCAGCAGGTGAAGGCCCTAACTGATGGGGTATAGAACTTTGTGCCTATCTTGTTTAAGTTGAGATGGGAGAAATCCAGAGGGACGGTTGGAATGGCTGAAAATCCTTGCATCAGCATTGGTTTGGTGTGAAAGGCTTCTAGTTTGAAATAAATAAACTTGGTGAGAAGTTTAAAAGTGCAAGGGCTGATTAGTAGCAAGAGGAAGATAGAAGTGAGTGGGCCTAGGAGAGGCATTAGACATGTGAGACTGGGGGAGAGGGAAGGAAATGACCATCCTTCAGGTCCAAGAGTGAATTCCAGCTGGGTGGCTTGTTCCTGCTTAACTGGGGAATAAGAGGGTACATGTGACAAGTTAGGGGGTGCAGGAATGAGGCTTAGTAGGGGCTTGATTGATTGGACTACAGCTTTGTTTGCCCTGTTGGCCCAGTTATTCCTGTGAGAGATGTTAATATTATTTTTTGATGGTCAAAGAAATGAATCACAGCTATTTCTGTCAGCAAGGGCATGGCATTTGAGAAATTGAGTGATTTTGATGGTGGTTGAAAGAAAGGCTTGTTCTTTCTACACTGCTGCGTGAGTATGCAGTACTAGGAAGGCATAGCCTTTTCCATTATTTTTAAGAGCTCAGGTGAGAGCAATTAGATTTGCTGGCTGAGTTAAAAGTCCCTAGGGGTAGGATTTTGGCTTCACTCTAGTTTGGCTTGTTAATGTGGGAACTCCTGTTAAGAGAATAGCAAGAATTCCCCAGGTAGGGAAATTTAATAGTTTTACTTTTTCATTAGTTAAGGGACTTTGCAAATACTAGACAAGTTAAACTAGATACTGTGCTATAGAAAATTTATAGTTTTTAATGGTTGCTGCATGAAGTAATGCTAACTTTTGGAGTTAGAGAACTTTAATTTTGAGTTTTAGGTGTCACACAGATACTTAAAGTTTTAGGGAATTACTAGGATAAACAACAAGCGAAGGATTTCAGAATTTAGGAGTAACAGTTAAAGCTCAGGAGTAAATGTGACTGCCATAAGAACTTTCAATTTAAGCCTTAATTATTTATAAGAATTTTAAATGAAGCTACTTTTAGAAATAAAAACATTTGACAGTTGTCTTATATTGGGGCTATTAACCACAAACCATAGAAGAAGTTTTGTCCTGTTTTACCTTTACACATTTACTGGGGTCATTAATTAAAAGATAGAATATAATTTATGTGCTTGGCTTGTTGCTCTTTTCAAGTCTTTTTGTTGAAGACAAAGTATTGACTTATAGCTAATCATGTGTCCTTTTAGGGAAGTTTTAGAGTAAAGTAATGCAACAAATAAATTTGGTTGTTTCTATGATTTGTAATTTTTAACATTATACAGATTAGTATTAGAATATTAAGTTTATAGAATTTTAAACAATTTCTAAATATATGAATAACATTTTACTTATATCAATTTTGCTAACAGAGGGATACAACTTAAAAAAATTATTGTGATATTTTCAAATTTTTTTGTGTTATGTTAACATATTTTAGCACTTTACTTTTAAAAAGTGAGAGAACAAGTCCTTTGTAACAGTTTTCCCTTAAGAGTGAGAAGACTTGTCTTCTGAAAGAAAGGATGGTGAGCTTAACATAAACATTAACAAGGATATTATTCTGAAGTGATATAAAATTTTTATCTTTTGGACAGAGTACTTAGAAGGTTACGAAAAAAAATTTTTAACCTCCCATTAAGAGTAGACTAACAATTTACATTATTTTGGCAGAGAAAACTAAATTCCAGTTTTGTGTGCATAAATGGTTTTACACAAAAGTTTTTTTACTATTATAAACAGGTTTATTAAATTTTGGTTAGCATTGAGTATGCTAGAATTAAATTTTATGATTTTTTTTTTTACAACTTCTTATAGTTAGCAGTGATTAAACATTTACTTAAACTCTCCACAACTTTTCACATCCATTCAGGGGTTGTAGTCAGTAATGACCATAACAAACAGATTTACATTTGTATTAGAAATACATTAGTTTATAAAGTTAACACTTTGCAAGATTGTGCTTTGAGGAAGTTGGAAGTTAGCAAGGTCTGCTGCTGAGGCATTCTTAAAGGTATAGAGATTATTTCAAAACCCTTGGTGAAGCACTGTCGGTGAGTAGGGCAGAAATTTTATCCTTAAGTTTTGCCATTTAAAAGCAAATAGGGGGTGGGCCGCAGTGTCTCAGCAGGCAAGAATGCTTACCTGCTATGCCAGAGGACCCGGGTTCAATTTCCGGTGCCTACCCATGTTAAAAATAAAAGCAAATAGGTATTGAGAGTTGCGCTGAAGAGAGATACAAAAGAATGCTTTTTAAGATTTAGGACTGAAAATTTGAATGCAGACAGGGCTACTCAGTGGGCTTATCCTGGGATGCCTTTATTCTGTACAGACAAGTTTATTTGCTTAACGATTTTTTGGGGGGAGATGCCAAGAGACCTCAGATTTAGTAGGGGCACCGGTGCGAAGAAGGAGGTAAACACTAACTGAATTTGCTAGTCTTCAGGTGGCCCCCAAGGAGTGAAGAAGATATCTTCCTAAAAGGGGGTGCAGCATTCAGGGACAATGAGCTATTGATGAGACAACAGAATGTCTTTGAGCTTACAAAGGAGAGTCATAGTGAAGATTTTAGTTTTGGCTTTACCATCAACTCCCATAATTAGGCAGGTCTGAGTGGAGGTAGGCCCAGAGTGATAGTTTAGGACAGAGTGCTTTAGTGTTAATTAAGAAATTAATAATGTTACCTGTCACATCTGATGTCACCCAGGGCTTCTCTAAGTTGGTCAGATGTGAAGTCAGCAGAGCCATACATGGCCTTAGGCACCTTCAGTCTTCTTCACTTGCTGTGAGCTGGGCTTGAGAGGCTGTCCTGCACTCTACCCCCTTCAGGAGACAGTGCAGTCCCTGGGCCTGAAGCTCATGTTGGTGGAACCTGGGGCAAGGCTCTGGTGAGTACTGAGGTTGAAGGTGGTCTAGAGGTTTCTGGCACCCTCTTTGCCAGTGGCCCTCTGACTCACAGTTGGAACAAGTCCCTCAAGGCCTGTAGCTATGATTTGGATGACATCAAAAGGACATAGTGTTGTTAACAGTGACTGCAATAAATGGAACCTGTCTCTCATCTTTCAATTACCTCTCTGCCTTTTTTTCCCTCCTAAGCCGCATTTTGATTGTTAAAGACAGAAAAGGCAATTTTTAATAAATCATTGTGGGAGTTTGTGGGCCCATGGAGAGCTTTTCCAGCTTTCTCCAAATGTTAGGAGCAGACTGGGTGATGAAATGGGTGCCCAGCAAAATTTAACTTCCCTGGGAATCCAGATTTTGGGAATTCACATTATATTTACATAACTTTTTATGGCTTCCATTAGCTTCCCCTGGAACAGAGCCAGGTTCTCCTCTTTCTCCTGAGTGATGTCCCTTAGGTTATTACAATTAATCAGCTTGGTGGTTGTGTTAGTTAGATTCAGTTGTCAACTTGGCCAGGTGAGCATACCTAATCTTGTTGCTGCGGACATAAGCCAACGGTACCTGAACCTCATCTGTTGCCAATTACATCTGCAGTCGGCTAGGAGGCGTGTCTGCTGAATGAGTGACGTTTGACTTAATTGGCTGGTGTTTAAATGAGAGAGGGCAATGTAGCACAGCCTAGCAGCTTGGCATTCCTCATCTCAGCACTTGCAGCTCAGCCCGGGCCCTTGGAGATGGAGAAAGAAATCACCCCGGGGAAAGTTGTTGGAACCCAGGGGTCTGGAGAGAAGACCAGCAGAGACCATCCTGTGCCTTCCACGTAAGAAAGAGCCTCAGTGGAAAGTTAGCTGCCTTTCCTCTGAAGAACCAACAAAATAAATCCCCTTTTATTAAAAGCCAATCCATCTCTGGTGTGTTGCATTCCGGCAGCTAGCAAACTAGAACAGAGTTGGTACCGGAGAGTGGGGTGCTGCTGCAGTTTGCAAATGCCAGATCTGTTGGAACTGTGTTTTGGATGGCTAAGGGGAAGACTTTGGAGGAACTGTGAAGAGATTGATGGAGAAGTCCTGGAGGGCTTGAAGAGACTGTTGGTGTAAATGAAACCACCGCCAATCTTGACAAAGGAGGACACAAAAGGGAGAGATTAGAGTTTGCAGAGTGAGAACCATGGAAGTTCGGGTCTGAAGCCAAGAAACCTCGGCCAGGAGAGTGGACCCACCTGTATGCGTGGAGAGGGTGAGTTTACCCTGAAGGGCGAGGATGAGTCTTCCCTCTCATTGCAGTGGAATAGTTGTGCGGCCTCGGGCCTTGGAAAAGGCATAGCACGCTCCTTGGGGGACTGGGAGAGCCTGGCTGCCACCATGTGGAGGGGTTGAGCGTGCGCCCCAGAAATGGCAGAGAGCCCAGGGGTGGCCCTGATGCCTGGAGAGAGTGGAGCCCAGAGGTGGTCTCCTCGATGTTCCCCGAGGTTGATTTGGAAAGAGGCCGGCCACTGCATAGGCCCTTGGAAGGGGTGGGACTGCCGCTTTCTACAGCCGAAGGATAAATGACTTTCAGACTTGAAAATCCAATGGTGTTTGCCTGCAGATCTTCCTTCCAATTTCTCCCTATGGAAATATCCTGTGAATATCTTCCTTTGCATCTTGGCACTAGACAACTTGTTTTGAGATTCACAGGTCCACAGCAAGAACAGAATTTTTTGCATCTGTTTAAGGTGATGCTTGAAGTTGCCAAGTTGACAAGGGGTGGACATGTGTTAGTTAGATTCAGTTGTCAACTTGGCCAGGTGAGCATACCTAATCTTGTTGCTGCGGACATAAGCCAACGGTACCTGAACCTCATCTGTTGCCAATTACATCTGCAGTCGGCTAGGAGGCGTGTCTGCTGAATGAGTGACGTTTGACTTAATTGGCTGGTGTTTAAATGAGAGAGGGCAATGTAGCACAGCCTAGCAGCTTGGCATTCCTCATCTCAGCACTTGCAGCTCAGCCCGGGCCCTTGGAGATGGAGAAAGAAATCACCCCGGGGAAAGTTGTTGGAACCCAGGGGTCTGGAGAGAAGACCAGCAGAGACCATCCTGTGCCTTCCACGTAAGAAAGAGCCTCAGTGGAAAGTTAGCTGCCTTTCCTCTGAAGAACCAACAAAATAAATCCCCTTTTATTAAAAGCCAATCCGTCTCTGGTGTGTTGCATTCCGGCAGCTAGCAAACTAGAACAGTGGTACATCTCATGCTTTTTAGCAAACAAATATTTTCTCTTTTAATGGAAATTGAGACATGATCATAACATAAGGTACAAGTCCCTCTCAGGTCTTTGTCTTAGAAAGTTATAAATATTTGGGGACAGGAAATTTCTGACTATGTATTCTCATTTAAACACAGGAGGATGGTATTGTAATTGAGAGTCCCATTAGAGGGTTATTCTTCCCTATCTTTTAGATTTATTGACTGTTGGCCTTTATATTTAACCACAATGGGCTTTAACAGAGACTAAATGAGGATTCTGGAAGGGGGACTCTTTAAGAAAGGGTTATTTAAAATATTTGACTTCTTCCACAAAAAAAGGGTTATGAGGAAGAAGTTTATGATTTTCTCTTTTTTTTTCTTTGTTGGAATTGAACCTGGGTCTCTGGCATAGCAGGTGAGAATTCGGCCACTGAGCCACTGTCGCACCACCCTTTTTTTTTCATTCTATCTTTTTTTGGAAGAAGTTTTTGATATTTCTCCTGGGCATAACATATTTTGCAAGAACTCTTCATGGATTTGTCTTGATATAAGGTATAAAAGCTTTATGTAAGGAATTTTTTGCCACTTTCTCTCCATTTTACAAAAGACATTTACTTGTAAGATGGAGTTATAAATGACTGTTCCATTCATGGGCCAATGCTGGCTGTCGTCAGTATTGCAGTAGCCTTTTAGCTCTGTGGTGGGGAAATTATCTGAATTTTGGATCAGGCAGCCCAATGAACTGTCAGACAGAATACCGAAAGCACCACTTATTTCTAAGAGCAAGAGAAGAAAAAAAGGCAATTTCCATAGTGGTGCCTGGCATCCTGGATTGCCAGCCTGCGATTCCAAGTACTGATTTTTTGGCACCTTGGAATCCGGCTACCTATCCTCAGGCATCCCCACGGCCATCAAAGCCTCAGGACACAGATGGCCCAGTAATATCCTGTAGCTGCTGAGCTAACCTACTTGTCTTCTTGGGTGTTCGTGATCTTAGCTTACTGCCTAGAGCACTGACAGTCTAGATGCACAGAGAGAAGTGTCCCCTGGCTGGCTCATCAAAACATGTAGCTGGATTTTGGTTTCCAAGTTCTTGGCTATGCCATGAGAAAGGATTCAAGGGCACAGCAGAACATGGAGTAAGCAGATAGAAAGTTTATTGAATACACATGTGAGAAGACATGCAGGCATGCTGGCAAGAAAGGAAAGATGAAAGGCAAGAGGTCAGATGTGTATGATTAATATATATCAATCATGCAAATGATTTTTATATATTTCGTATCCAGCGACCACACTTTTGTCCAATAATTTATGCATAAATTATCTCGAGTTTTCAAAGACATAATCATATCATCTATGAGCTATTGAAAGAGTTGTTTCTTCTTTTATAATCCTTATACTTTATTATTCTTGTCTTACTGAGCAGATTACGGTCTCTAGTAAAAGAGTCAAAAGGAACTCTCTATTTCTTGATCTCCAATGGAAAGTTTTCAATATTTCTCCATTTAGTATGATATTTATTGTAGAAATTGTTTAGATATCTGTTATGGGGTTAAGAAAGTTCATTTTATCCTTATGTGTTGGTTTGAAAGGATGTATGTCCCCTAGAAAATCCATGTTTTAGTCTAAATCCCATTTCATAAAGACAGAATAATCCCTATTCAATACTGTATGTTTGAAACTGTAATCAAAGCATCTCCCTGGAGATGTGATTTAATCAGGAGTGGTTGTTAAGCTGGATTAGGTGACGACATGTCCCCACCCCTTTGTGTGGGTCTTGAGAAGTTTCTGGAGTCCTGTAAAAGAGGAAACATTTTGGAGAATGAAAAAGATTCGGAGAGAGCAGAGAATGCTGCAGCACCACGAAGCAGAGAGCCCACATTTCAAATGAGTTACAGGAGCTGAAACAACTAATTCAGGCTGTTCAAACAGACATATAAAATCTCATAAAAAATCAGATCAATGTGTTGAGGGAGGATATAAAGAAGACATTGGGCAAACATAAAGAAAAACTCAAAAATTTGAAAACACAAATTGCAAAACTTATGGAAATGAAAGGCACAATAGGAGAGATGGAAAAAGTAATGGAGATGTACAACAACAGATTTGAAAGGGCAGAAGAAGGGATTAGTAAACTAGAGGACTGGACATCTGAAAACTGACACACAAAAGAAAATATGTGGAAAAGAATGGAGAAATATGAGAAGGGCCTAAGGTAATTGAATGACAATATGAAGCATACAAATAGACATACTATGGATGCCCCAGAAGGAGAAGAGAAGGGAAAAGGAGGAAAAAGACTAAAGGAAGAAACAATTATTGAAAATTTCCCATCTCTTATGATAGACAGAAAATAAAAAATCCAAGAAGTGCAGCATACCCGAAAGGGAAAAGATCCATATAGACCTATTCCAAAACACTTATTTATCAGATTATCAAATGTCAAAGAGAATTTTGAAAGCAGCAAGAGAAAATATTACACAAGGGAATATTTTCACATAAGGGAAGCTCAATAAGACTATGTGTGGATTTCCCAGCAGAAACCATGGAGGCTAGAAGGCAGTGGCACAAAATATTTTCAATTCTGAAAGACAACTGCCAAGCAAGAATTCTGTATCCAGCAAAACTGTCCTTCAAAAAACAAAAGGGAAATTAAAATATTTTCAGACAAACAGTTACTGAAAGAATATGTGACTAAAAGACCTGCTCTACAAGAAATACTACTGGGAGCACTACAGGCAGATAGGAAAAGACAGGAGAGAGAGGCCTGGAGAAGAATGTAGAAATTAGTACTATCAGTAAAGGTAAAAAGCAAAAAAAAAATAGATATGACATATAAAATCCAAAAGACAAAATTGTAGAAGAAAGTACAGCCTTTACAGTAATAAAACTAAATGTTAATGGATTAATTCCCAAATCAAAAGATATAGACAGGCAGAATGGAATAAAAAACAGGACCCATCTATATGCTGTCCACAGGAGACTCATTTTAGACCCAAATATAAAAAAAGGTTGGGAAAGATATTTCATTTGAACAGCTACCAGAAAAGAGCCAGGGGTAGCTATATTAATAGCCAACAAATTAGACATCAAATGTAAAACAATTAACAGAGACAAAGATGAACACTATATATTAATAAAAGAAAAATTTCACAAGAAGACATAACAATCATAAATATTTATGCACCAAACCAGAGTGCCCCAAGATACATGAGGCAAACACTGACAACACTGAAGGGAGAAGTAGACACCTCTACAATGATATTTGAAGTCTTCAACTTCCTACTGTCATCAATGGATAGAACATCTAGACAGATGATCAATAAGGAAACAGAGCTTTTGAATAATGCAATAAATGAACTAGATTTTACAGAACATTATACCCCACAACAGCAGGATACAGATTTTTGCAAGCACTCATGTATCATGCTCAATGATAGACCATATGCTGGATCACAAAGCAAGTCTCAATAAATTTTTTAAAAATGCAATTATACAAAACACTTTCTCAGACCATAATGGGATGAAGTTGGAAATCAATATCAGGCAGAGGGTGAGAAAATTCACAAATATATGGAGGCTAAAAAAATATTCTTAAACAACCAGAGGGTCAAAGAATAAATTATAAGAGAAATCAGTAAATATCTTGAGGCAAATAAAAATAAAAACAAAGCATATCAAAATTTATGGGGTGCGGCAAAGGTAGTGCTGAGAAGGAAATTTGTTGCCTTAAATGCCTATATTAAAAAAGAAGAAAGAGAAAAAATCAGGGAATTAATGGTTCATCTGGAAGAACAATAGAAAAAACAGGAAACTAACCCCAAAGCAAACAAAAACAAAGAAATAACCAAGATTAGAGCAGAAACAAATGACATTGAGAATAAGAAAACAATAGAGAAAATCAACAAAATCAGAAGTTAGTTCTTTGAGAAAATCAATAAAGTCTATGGAACCTTAGATAGGCTGACAGAAAAAAGAGAGAGATGGTGCAAATAAATAAAATCAGAAATAGAAGAGTGAATATAACCACTGACCCCCCAGGAAAGCAGAGGTAATGAGAGGATACCAGGAGCAACCAAATGCCAATAAATTAGAAAATGTAGATGAAATGCACAACTTCTTAGAAAAGAATGAACAACCAACATTGACTCGAGAAGAAATAGATGACTTCAGCAAACCAATCACAAGTAAAGAGATTGAATCAGTGATCAAGAAGCTCCCCCAAAAGAAAAGTCCATGTGATGGTTAGGTTTTGGTGTCAACTTGACCAAATGACTATGCCCAGTTGTCTGGTTAGGCAAGCAGTTGCCTGATCATGCTCAAGGATATTTTCTGTCTGGTTGATAACCAGGCTGGCATATTAAATCATCAGTCAGAAGATTTCATCTGTGGCTGACTGCAACTGCATTACAACTGTATCAATTAAGGCGTGTCTCCCACATTGAGATAATCCAATTAGTTGAAGGCTTTTAAGGAACAAGAGAGACTTTAACTGCTTCTTAAGCAAACAAGCCTCTCCTGTGGCGTTCATTCAGAACCTTCACCTGAGACGCAAGCTTCACAGCCTGCCCTTCAGACTTTGGACTCTTCCATTCCCACAATTGCATGAGACAACTTTTAAATTTCATATTTACAGATCTCTCCTGTTGATTCTGTTTCTCTAGAGAACTCTAACACAATCCAGGAGCAGATGGCTTCACATGTGAATTCTACCAAGCATTCAATAAAAAATTAGTACAAATTCTTCTTCAACTCTTCAAAAAAATTGAAGAGGAGAGAAAGCTACTTAACTTATTCTATGAAGCCAACACCACCCTAATACCAAAGCTGGATGAAGGTCCTAAAGAAAAGAAAATTACAGACCAATCTCCTTAGTGAATACAGATGCCAAAATCCTCAGCAAAATACTTGCTAATCAAATTCAATAGCAAAATAAAAGAATTGTACACCGTGACTGTGCTGGTTGAAAGTATGTTGTACCCCAGAAAAACCATATTTTAATCTTGACTTAATCTTGTGGAGGCTGTCATTTCTTTTAATCCTGATTCAATAATGTATGTTGGCATCCTTTGATTAGATTATCTCCACATAGGTGTGTTATGCCCAATTGTGGGTGTGACCTTTGATTAGATACAGGTGTGACTCCACCCATTCCACATGGGTCTTCATTAGTTTACTGGAATCCTTTAAAAAATGAAATATTTTGGAAAGAGTCAGAAACCTCAAAAATGACAGAGCTAACAGAAACTTCAGAGCACAGCTGATGTAGATGCTGACACTTGGAGAACAGAGACACAAATGTTTGGAGATGCTTGGAGGCCCGCAGATGTTGCTATGAGATGTTAAGCAAGCCAGAACGTGGAGAGCGCCAAGGGAAGCCAAGAGATGAAATCCAGTGCTGGAGAAGCAAAGTGAGGAACCCCCACAAGAAAAGAGGCTGAAATCAATGGATCCCAGGAGCAAGGGACAAGCAAGTGCCGGCCATGTGACTTCCCAAATGACAGAGGTATTGCTGACTCATTGGCCATTCTTGAATTAAGGTATCTTTCCCTGGATTCCTTAGTTTGAACTTTTGTATAGACTTAGAACTGTAAACTTGCAACTTATTAAATTCCTTTTATAAAAGCCATTCCAATTCTTGTATATTGCAATCTGGCAGCTTATGAACTAACACAATGACCTAGTAGGATTTATTCCAGGGATGTAAGGCTGGCACGATGCAAGAAAAAGTCAAAGCAGAAAAACCACATCATTATCTTGATTGATGCAGAAAAGGCACTTGACAAAATTGAAAATGCTTTCTTGATGAAAACACTTCAAAGGATAAGAATAGAAGGGAATGTTCTCAACATGTAAAGGGAATATATCAAAAGCCCACAGATACTATCATTCTCAATGGGGAAAGATGGATTTCTGTCCCTCCAAGCTCAGGAACAAGACAGGGATACCCACTTTCACCACTGTTATTCAACATTATGCTGGAAGTTCTAGCCAAAGCAATTAAACAAGAAAAAGAAGTAAAATCCATAAAAATTTTAAAGGAAGAAATAAAACTCTCACTGTTTGCAGGTGATGTTATTATATGTCAAAAATCCCCAAAAAGCTGCAGCAAAACTACTAGAGCTAATAAATGAGTACAGCAAAGTGGCAGGGTACAAGCTCAACACCCAAAAATCAATAGTGTTTCTATTCACTAATAATGAGGAATCTGAGGAGGAAATCAAGAAAAAATTCCATTTACAATAGCAAACAAAAGAATAAAATTTTAAGGAATAAATTTAACTAAGGACTCAAAGGATCTATATACAGAAAACTACAATAAATTGCTAAAATAAATCATGGGAGATCTAAATAAATGGAGGGGATTACTGTGTTCGTGGATTGAAAGACTCAGCATAGTTAAGGTGTCAATTCTATGCAAATGGATTGATAGATTCAATGCAATACCAGTTGAAATCACTAAAACTTACTTTGCAGAAATAGAAAAACCAATAACTAAATTTATCTGGAAGGACTAGGTGCCCTGAATAACTAAAAATATCTTAAGAAAGAAAAATGAAGAGGAAAGTCTCACACCACCTGACCATAAAGCACAATACAAAGCTACAGTGGTCAAAACAAAATAGTATTGGCATAAAGATAGATACCCTGACAAATGGAATCAAATTTGGTGTTGATGAATAGACCCTCTGTT
Organism: Tamandua tetradactyla; assembly: GCF_023851605.1. Lineage (NCBI taxonomy): Eukaryota > Metazoa > Chordata > Mammalia > Pilosa > Myrmecophagidae > Tamandua > Tamandua tetradactyla. The sequence continues at coordinate 119,102,201 of NC_135353.1, forward strand.
CTATGGACAACTGATCTTTGACAATGTGGTCAAGCTAACTCACCTGAGATGGAGCAGACTCTTCAATAAATGATGTTCGGAGAACTGGATATTCATATGCAAAAGAATGAAAGAGGATCTATATCTCACAGCCTATACAAAAATCAACTCAAAATGGATAAAAGACCTAAACATTTGATTTATGACCATAAAACTTAGAACACGCATGAGATGTGGGGGCAAGATGGTGGCTTAGTGAGGTGTGGAATTTAATTCATCCTACAGAGCAGCTAGTAAATAGCCAGGAAAAGAACAAGACAACTGCTGGCACTACATCAGCGACCAGACACACAGCACAAACCAGTCTGGACCACGTAGACCTGCTGAGACCACATACAGAACCATTAGTCTCCCAAACCTCAGAGGCTGGTGCCCCTCCCCAGACTGGTTTCCCAAGGGGAAAGGAAGCAGACTTTACTAGCAGCAAGGGCTTAGCTCACCCAAGCTCCACTTGCAGAATTAGTTAACAAGTTCTGATTACTGAAAATAGGCCCCCAGCACACATAAACTTGGAAGAAGCACTAAAGGTACTAGGAATTTTTTACCCTGGCAGGGACAGGGCAGGGCTGATTGGGGGAAAAAATAGAGGGTTTTTGAGTAAGCAAGGTCAAAATACTGCAAAAGGGCTGGATCCCAAGAAAACAGGGCACATAGAGCCTGACATACATAGAATCGTGTACCAACATAAGCTCTTGATTGACAAACCCTAGGAGCAGGGTTCCCGATCTGAAAAGCCTTCTTTTTTGTTTTCAAATTTTTCTACTCCTTAATAGCTCATTAGATAGAACTGGAAAAATTCTCATGCTCCAGCACTGCCCCAAGCAAGGGTGGAATTAAGCTTGTCTGAGATAACTAGTCAAGTGAAAATAACTAATCAGGTGAAAGGAGTTAATTCCCTAAAGGTTGTATCTTTCCCAAAAGAAAGGTGGGGCCCAGCTCAAGTGGAATCTCTCCCTGAAGGAATTCAGGCTCCAGGGACTGGAAAACTCAAGCAAATAATGCCATCCTACAATCTAACCTCTCAACCACGCCTCCAGCAGGGAGAGTCTGCTGAAAGGCACCACATCACTTTACACTGGTGGGAAGCAATAGGCATACAAACACCACATGCTGGGCAGGACAGGAAAAGGCACAGAGTCTAGAGGCTTCTTAGGAAAGCCTGAAAACCTGCTGGGTCTCAACCTCAGGGAAAACTGATGCTGGAGACTATCTTCTCCTGAGAGGCTGGTCTGGGAAAATGTGACTGTGGTCTATAATATCTGAAGAAACCCTCCTCAAAAAAATTGCTCCATACAAGCAGGGTAAGAAACAGAAAAACAAGAGCTGAAAAATTGTGATCAGTTACACAGAACCTATGCTAGAAGTCTAGAGTAAGGTGAACTGAATGTTAAAGAATAGACAGCAAACAAAGCCATCCATCAAGAAAAGCCTAGGAAAAGAGTGAAAATAAACTCCAGATAAACTAATTAAGGAAATTAAACACTTAGACACCAGCAGAAAATAATGTGTCATACTAGGAAATTGAAGGTATGACCCAGTCAAAGGAACAATCCAACAATTCAAATGAGATCGAGAAGTTGAAATAACTAATTCAAGATGTTCAAACAAACGTGGAAAATCTCATCAAAAATTGAATCAATGAGTTGAGGGAAGATATGAAGAAGACATTGGGTGAACAAACAGAAGAAATTGAAAGTTTGGAAAAACAAATCATAGAACTTATGAGAATGAAAGGCAGAATAGAAGTGATGAAAAACAAAGGAAACCTAAAACAATAGATGTGAAGATGCAGAAGAAAGGATTAGTGAACTAGTGGACTGGACATCTGAAATCTGAACCACAAAAGAAAATATAGGGAAAAGAATAGAATAATATGAGCAGGGCCTAAAGAAATTGAATGACAACATGAAGCACACTAAAATGTGTAATGTGGGTGTCCCAGAAGGAGAAGAGAAGGGAAAAGGAGGAGAAAGACTAACAGAGGAAATTATCAGTGAAAATTTCCCATCTCTTATAGAAGACATAAAATTACAGATCCAAGAAGTACAGAATATCCCAAACAGAATAGATCCAAGTAGACATAGTCCAAGTCACTTACTAATCATATTGTCAGATGTCAAAGAGAAAGAGGGAATTTTGCAGGCAGCAAGAGAAAAGCAATCATAACATACAAGGGAAGGCCAATAAGAAATATGGAATGTACAAATGAAGACTATCAGTAAAGGCAAAAAGAGAAAAAAATTATATATGACATATAAAATCCAAAAGACAAAATAGCAGAAGAAAGTGTAACCTTTGCAGTAATAACACTAAATATTAATGGATTAACTCCCCAATCAAAAGACAAAGACAGGCAGAATGGAATAAAAAACAGGACCCATCTATATGTTGTCCACAGGAGACTCATTTTAGACCCAAGGACAAAAATAGGTTGAAAGTGAAAGGCTGGAAAAGATATTTCATGCAAACAACAATCAGAAAAGAGCAGGAGTAGCTATATTAATATCCAACAAATTAGACTTCAAATGTAAAACAATTAAAAGAGACAAAGAAGTGCACTATATTAATAAAAGGAACAATTAAACAAGAAGATATAACCAAAACACTTTCTTGGGTCACAATGGAATGAAGTTGGAAGTCAATAACAGGCAGAGGGCCAGAAAATTCACAAATATATAGAGGCTAAACAATACATTCTTAAACAACCAGTGAGTCAAGGAAGAAATTACAAGAGAAATCAGTAAATATATCAAGGCAAATGAAAATGAAAACACAACATATCAAAATTTAGGGATGCAGCAAAGATAGTGCTAAGAGTGAAATTTACTGCCTTAAATACCTATATCCAAAAAGAAGAAAGAGCAAAAATCGAGGAATTAACTGTTCACTTGGAAGAACTAGAAGAAGAACAGCAAACTAACCCTAAAGCAAACCAAAGGAAAGCAATAATGAATATTAGAGAAGAAATAATTGAAATTAAGAATGTGAAAACAATCAAGAAAATAAACAAAACCAGAAGTTAGTCCTTTGAAAAAAATCAATAAAACCAATGGCCCTTAGCTAGGTTGACCAGAGAGAGACAGACAGACAGACAGAGACAGAGAGATGGAGAAAGACAGACAGAGAGAGAAGATGCAAATAAATAAAATGAGAAGTGGAAAAGGAGACATAAATATGACCTGGCAGAAATAAAGGAGGCAATGAGAGGATGCTATGAACAACTATATGCCAATAAACTAGACAATGTAGATGAAATGGATGACTTCCTAGAAAAGTATGAACAACCAACATTGACTCAAAAAGAAGATGACCTCAACAAATCAATCACAAGTAAAGATATTGAATCAGTCATCAGGAAGCTCCCCAAAAAGAAAAGTCCAGGACCAGATGGCTTTGCATGTAAATTCTACCAAGCATTCAAGAAAGAATTAGTACCAATCCTGCTCAAACGCTTCAAAAAATTGAAGAGGAGGGAAAGCTACCTACCTCATTCTATGACACCAACATCACCTTAATACCAAAGCCAGACAAAGGTAATACAAGAAAGGAAAATTACAGACCAATCTCTCTAATGAATATAGATGTGAAAATCCTCACAAAAACGTGCAAATAAAATCCAGCAGCACGGGCGGGCCGCGGTGGCTCAGCGGGCAAGAGTGCTTGCCTGCCATGCCGGAGGACCTCGGTTCGATTCCCGGCCCCAGCCCATGTAAAAAACAAACAAACAAACAAAATATAATAAAACAAGAAAATGTTTAAAAGATGTTTTCCTTTCTTCCTTCCTTCCTTCCTTCCATCCTTCCTTCCTTCTCTCTGTCTTTCCTTCCCTTCCTCCCTCTCTCTTTAAAAAAAAAAAAAAAAAAAAAAAAAAAAAAAAATCCAGCAGCACATTAAAAGAACTATACACCATGACCAAGTGGGATTTATGCCAGATATGCAAGGATGGTTCAACATAAGAAAATCAATTAATGTAATACACCATATAAACAAATCAAAGCAGAAAAATCACATAATCTTCTCGATTAATGTAGAAAAGACATTTGACAAAATTCAACATCCTTTCTTGATGAAAATACTTCAAAGGATAGGAATAGAAGGGAAATTCCTCAACATGATAGAGTGAATATATGAAAAACCCACAGCTAACATCATCCTCAAAGGGAAAAGACTGAAGGCTTTCCTTCTAAGATAAGGAACAAGACAAAGATGCCCACTGTCACCATTGTTATTCAACATTGTGCTGGAAGTTCTAGGCAGAGCAATTAGACAAGAAAAACAAATAAAAGGCATCCAAATTGGAATGGATAAAGTAAAACTCTCACTGTTTGCAGATGATATGATACTATATGTCAAAAATCCTGAAAAATCTACAGCAAAGCAACTATAGCTAATAAATGAGTACAGCGAAGTGTCAGGGTACAAGGTCAATACCCCCAAAATTGGTAGTGTTTCTATACATTAGTAAAGAGCAATCTGAAGAGGAAATCAAAGTTCTACTAACAATAGCAACCAATAGAATAAAATATTTAGGATTAAATTTAACTAAGGATGCAAAAGACCTATACAGAAAATGACAAGAAACTACTAAAAGAAATCACGGAAGACCTAAATAAATAGAAGGGTGTACCATGTTCATGGTTTGGAAGACTAAATATAGTTAAGATGTCAATTCTACCCAAATTGATTTACAGATTCAATTCAGTACCAAGGAAAATCCCAACACCTTCTTTGCAGAAATAGAAAAACCAATAATGAAATTTATTTGGAAGAGAAAGTTGCCCTGAATAGCTAGTAATATCTTGAGAAAGAAAAGTGAAGTGGGAGGTTTCATATTACCTGACTTTAAACCATATTATGAAGCTACAGTAGTCAAAACAACATAGTACTGGCATACAGATAGATATACTGACCAATGGATTTGAATAAAGTGTTCTCATATAGACCCTCTCATCTATGGGCAATTGATCTTTAATAAGGCGGTCAAGCCAACCCACCTGGGACAGAATAGACTTTTCAATAAGTAGTGCTTGGGGAACTGGATATCCATATGCAAAAGAATGAAAGAGGATCTATTTTTCACACCCTATACAAAATGTAACTCAAAATGGATCAAAAACCTAAACACTAGAGCCAAGACCATAAAAATTTTGGAAGAAAATATAGGGAAATAACTTATAAAACTTGTAATAGGAGGTGGTTTCCTAGACCTTATGCCCAAAACATGAGTATTGAAGAAAGAAATGCATAAATGGGAACACCTCAAAATTAAACACTTTTGTGCATCAAAGAACTTTGTCAAGAAAGTAAAAAGGCAGCCTATGTGATGGGAGACAATGGTTGGAAACCATATATCAGATAAGGGTTATTTTCTAGAATGTATAAGGAGACTCTAAAACTCAACAACAAAAAGACGAACCAATTAAAAATTGGGCAGATAAAAATTTTTTTTAAATGGGCAGAAACTTGAACAGACACTTCTTCAGAAGAGGAAATACAAATAGCCAAAAGGCACATGAAAAAATGTGCAACTTCACTGGCTATTAGGAAAATATAAATCAAAACCACAATGAGATATCATCTGAGTTACTAGGATGGTTGTTGTCAACTAAACAGAAAACTACAAGTGCTGGAGGAGTGGAGAAAGAGGCACACTTATCCACTGTTGGTGGAAATGTAAAATGGTGCAACTGCTCTGGAAGGCAGTTTGGTATTTCCTCATGAAGCTAAGTATAGAATTGCCATATGATCCAGCAATCCCATTACTAAGTATATATTCTGAGGACCTGAGGGCAAGGACACAAACAGGCATTTGCACACCAATGTTTATAGTGCATTATTTATGTTTGCCAAGAGATGTAAACAGCTGAAATGTTCATGAACAGATGAGTGGTAAATAAGCTGTGGTATATGCATATGATGGACTATTATGTAGTTAAAAGACAGAATAAAGTCATGAAGCATGTAACAATGTGGATGGACCTTGAGGACATTATGCAGAGTGAGATTAGCCAGAAACAAAAGGACAAATACTGTATGGTCTCACTGATATGAACTAACATTAATGAGCAAACTTTAGAATTGAAGTTAAGAACACAGGTTATCAGGAGATAGAAATATGGTAGAGATTGGGCAATTGGTGTGGAAAGAATATAGATTATGCAACAGGATTGTGCTGGTTTGAATCTGTTGCGTACCCCAGAAAAGCCCTGTCATTTAATCCTCATTCAATATTTTTGGTTGAGAGTTTTTTGATTATACATGGAAATGTGATACACCCAATTGTGTGTGGTAACTTTTGATTAGATGGCTTCCATGGAGATGTGGCTCCACCCATTCAAGGTGAGGTTTGCTTACTGGAGCCCTTTAAGAGGGAACTATTTTGGAAAAATCTTTAGACTCTGTGCAGCCAGAGACCCTTGGAGATGAAGAAGGAAATGCCCCCAGGGGAGGTGCATGAAACAAGAAGCCTGGAGAGAAAGCTAGCAGACATCACCATAAAAATGTATTTGCAAAGTCCCATTGGGGTACTGGGAAGAAAGGAGGAAATATTCAACTTCCTCATTTGGAGAATTTCTGATATTCTCACAAGCAGTGGGGGCAACCAAATCAATAGCCTGAGCTCTCAATCTTGAGGTTCAACCCTATGAAACTTATTCCTGAAAAGGATAGGCTAAGCCTACTGAAAATTATGCCTGAGTCACCCCCAGAAAACCTCTTTTGTTGTTCAGATGTAGCCTCTCTCTCTCTCTCTCTAAGACAACTCAGCAGGTAAACTTACTGCCCTCCCACCTACAGGGAACATGACTCCTAGGGGTCTAAATCTCCCTGGCAATGTGAGACAGAACTCCCAGGATGAGCCTCGACCCAGCCTCAAGGGATTGAGAAACGCTTCTTGACCGAAAGGGGGAAGAGAGAAATGAGGCAAAATAAAGTTTTAGTGGCTGAGAGATTTCAAACAGAGTCAAGAGGTTATCCTGGAGGTTATTCTTACACATTACATGGATATACCTTTTTAGTTTATGGCATATTGGAATGACCGGAGGAAACTGAAACTGTTGAGCTGTGTTCGAGTAGCTTTGACTCTTGAAGACAGTTGTATAAAGATATAGTTTTTACAATGTGACTGTGTGATTGTGAAAACCTTTGTGTCTGATGCCCTTTTAATCCAATCAGATAAGTAAAAAATACGGATAAAAATAAATAAACAATAGTGGGGATAAGGGGTAAAATAAAATGTGTAGATGGAAATGCTAGTGGTCAATGAAAGGGGGGTTAAGGCATGTGGTATGTATGAGGTTTTTCTTTTCTCTTTTTATTTCTTTTTCTGGAGCGATGCAAATATTCTAAAAAATGATCATGGTGATGAACACACAACTATGTGATGATATTGTGAGCCAATGATATATGTCATGTATAGAATGTGTGTGTGAAGATTTGTGAATAAAAATATATATTTTTTAAAATAACACATTGTAGTCGCTAACTATAATAATATTCTTTCATCGGTTCTAACAAAAGTACTACAGTAATGCAAAATGTTAATAATAGGAATAGCTGAGGAATGGAAGTATTTATGAACTTTGCATTTTCTACATGACTTTTTTGTAAACATACAAGTTCTGTAATTAAATATATATATATATATATATATATATATATATATAAAGAACACATTGCAGCAATATTTTATTCATTGCTAAAAATAAAGCCCACCCATAACTACCCCCAAAATTAAACACTTTTGTGCATCAAAGTAAAAAGGCAGTCTAAGCAAAGGGATTCAATATTTCGAAACCACATATCAAAGACGTGTTTATTAACCGAAGTATATAAAGAGATTCTACAACTCAACAACAAAAAGACAAACAACCCAGTTTAAAGAAAAATGGGCAACCTCTCTCTCTCAGCCAACACAAGCAAACTCACTGCCCTCCCCCTCTCTACATGGGACATGACTCCCAGGGCAACGTGGGACAGAAATCCTAGAATGAGCTGGGACTCAGCACCAAGGGATTGAGAAAACCTTCTTGACCAAAAGGGGGAAGAGAGAAACGAGACAAAATAAAGTGTCAATGGCTGAGAGATTTCAAACAGAGTTGAGAGGTTATCCTGGAGGTTATTCTTACACATTAGATAGTGATCACCTTGTTAGTTAAGGCATAACAGAGAGGCTGGAGGGAACTGCCTGAAAAAGTAGAGCTGTGTTCCAGTAGCCATGTTTCTTGAAGATGATTGCATAATGATATAGCTTTTGCAGTATGACTGTGTGATTGTGAAAACCTTGTGTCTGATGCTCCTTTTATCTACCTTATCGACAGATGTTTAAAACATACGGATTAAAAATAAATAAATAATGGGGGAACAAATGTTAAAATAAATTTAGTTTTAATAAAATTTATTTTATTAAATAAAATGCTAGTGATCAATGAAAGGGAGGGGTAAGGGGTATAGTATGTATGAATTTTTTCTGTTTTCTTTTTATTTCTTTTTCTGAATTGATGCAAAAGTTCTAAGAAATGATCATGATGATGAATATACAACTATGTGATAAGAAAAGAATGTTCATATTGTATGTTGATTGGTTTTATTAATAAAATTTTTTTAAAAAGCAATGGATAGAGGTGATGGTAGCGCATTATTGTGAGTATAATTAACAGGGCTGAATTGTGAGTGAATGTGATGGATAGGGGAAGTCTGGTTTCATATAGGTCAGCAGAAGGAAAGCCAGAGGTTTAAGCAAAGGACTGTGATTAACAGTACAAATTTTAAAAATTTCCTCCATAAACTAGAAGAAATGTATGAAGTATATGATACTATTACAAGGAGTTAACAATAAGGTGGTATATGGGAAAAATATACCTATTGCAAACTGTGGACTATAGTTAACAGTAGAATCTTAATATTCTTTCATCAACAGTAACAAATGTGACACACCAATGCTAGGGATTGGTTGATGGGCGAGGTGGGGATAAAAGGTATAGGATATTTTGGATTTTTGCTTTTTATCTTTTTGTTTCTTGGAGTAATAAAAATGTTTTAAAACTGTGGTGATGAATGCACAACTAAGTGATGATTCTGTGAACTACTGATTGCATACTTTGAATGGATTGTACTGTGTGTGAATGTATCTCAATAAAATTGCATTTAAAAAGAAAAAAATGGGCAAAAGGCATGAACAGACACTGTTCAGAAGAGGAAATACAAAGAACTAAAAGGCCTATGAAAAGATATTCAACTTCACTGGCTATTAGGGATATGCAAATCAAAACCAGAATGAAAAGAAAATCAATATATAATACTAAGTCACCATAGCTAGTTCTTCCTATAATTAATCTACAATGGCCTTTATAAAAAAGAAAAAAGAGTAAACAACAAGTGCTGGAGAAGATATGGAGAAAAAGGCACATTTATCCACTGTTGGTTGGAATATGAAATGTTGCCACTTCTCTGGAAGGCATTTTGGGGGTTCCTCCTGAAGCTAAGTATAGAATTGTCATATGATCCAGCAAGACCATTACTAAGCATATATTCAGAGGAACTGAAGGCAAAAACACAAAGACTCAATACAAGCTAGGGTCTGTAGTTAACAGTAACATTGTAATATGCTTCCACTGAATGTAACAAACACAAACGGACATTTGCATATCGATGTTTATTGCAGCATTATTTACATTTGCTAAGAGATGGAAACAGCCCAAATGTCCATCAATGGATGAGTGGCTAAACAAGCTATGGTGTAAACATACAGTGGAATATTATGCAACTGTGAGACAGAATAAAGTCATGAAGCAGTTAACAATGTGGATGAACCTTGAGGACAGTATGCTGAGTGATATTTATCAGAACAAAAGGATAAGTACTGTATGGTCTCACTAATATGAGCTGACATTTGGGAGTGAACTTTAAGAGTTAAAGTTGAGAGCACAGGTTATCAAGAGATAGAAAGAGGGTAGAAATTGAGGATTTGATGCTAAAGGAGTACTGAATGTTCCATAGCATTGATTGTATAGATCCAGAAATGGATAGCACAATACTCTCACGGCAGTACAATATTGTAAGTACACTGAAAAGAGTTGAGTAGGAATGTTGTGGAACGAGTAAGGTTAGCAGCGTGTATGACACCAGAAGGAAAGACAGAAGATAAAGACTTGTCCGTATAACTTCACAAAATCTGGAGTTGTCCGTGATGGTGATTAAATGTATAAATATGGAAACCTTTTTGTATGAGGGAAAACAAGTGAATGTCAACATTGCAAGGTGTTGAAAATGGGATGGTATACAGGGAAAAATACAATCAATGCAAGCTACAGTCTGTAGTTAGCAGTAACATTGTAATATGCTTCCACTGAATGTAACAAAGGCATTATGCCAAAACTAAATGTCAACAAGTGGGGGATATGTGGAAGGGGTATGGATTCTTTGCAGAAGAAAAGGGAATGTCTTCATATAGATTATGGTGGCAAGGCATGGTTATTTACTTAGGTTGGATTGTACGATGTGTGAATATAACTGTCTAAAAATGAACAGAGATACGGTAACTTCCAGAAAAACCTCTAGATGGGCCCCTGGACCAGAAAAGTCCTGAAATACACGTGGGCCAGCATGTCCAAAACATTAACTAGTTCCATTCCCCTATCCTATATATTGACAGCTCCTTCCAACATGAAAGAGTTAGAATAGGCATAGGCCTAATTCCTCTAAACAGTGGGAGAAAGATCAAAGGTGATGTGGTTATACAGAGAAGGTAGGGTTTAACAAATGAGCATGATTGCTGCATCATTATATTGATATTTCTTTTTGTCTCCATCATTATATTGATATTTCTTTTTGTCTCCAGTATCTTAGAACAGCTAGAAATAAAATCCTAAAATTGTGGAATTGTCCCCCATACCAAACTCTGAAATCTGTTCTGCAACTAACTGTTGTGATGTACTTTGAAATGTATTGATTTTTTTGCATATAGTTATTTTTCACAAAAAATAAAAATACATGTTTCTTCTAGCCTCCACTGTGCTGGAGCAGCTGGAAGGAAAAATCTGAAATAGTGAAATGGTAACCCATAACAAACTGTGAAATCTATTCTGTAACTACTTGTTGAAGTGTACTTTGAAAATCATTGCTTTTTCTTTCTTTTCTTTGTATATATATATTATATTTAACAATGAAAAGTGTTTAAAAATGAACAGAGAGAAACAAGTGCTGGAGAAAATGTGGAGAAAGAGATGTACATATTTGCTGTTGATAGGGAAACTGAGAGATGCAGTACTCTGGAGTGCAGCGTGGTAGTTCTTTAGGAGAGTAGGGGAGCAGTTGCCATGTGATATTGCTAGGAAGGTACCTGGGGAAACTGAGAGTGGGGACACGAATGGACATTTGTACACTGGTGTTTCTGGTGTCAGTGCAATTCACAATATATCGAGGTCACCTAAAGGGTACAAAGACTGAGGAATGGAAGGGGGAACTATGGTGTTTACATGCAAGGGACTACTGAGTGGCTTAAGAAGTAATGAAGTTGTGAGGCATGCAACTAGGTAAATGAGCAGTAAGGAGAATATGTTGAACGAAATGTCAGAAACAAAAAGACAGATATTATCATGTCTTACTCTTATGCACTAACTCTAATAAACAAACTTGGAGAATTGAATTTGAGAGCACGGGTTATCAGATTAGGGCCTATTGTAAAGGGTCCTAGATTGTCAGCTTTTACAGCAGTCACATATATTTAGGAGTCGGAACTGTTATTTATGAATCCTGAGATACTCAGCTATTTGTATATAACCTGGTCATTCCCTTAAAGTTTGGGTATTTATGTGACACCCGAGAGCCAGAGTTAGAGCACTGGCACTATGAAACTCAAAATTACCCCATTCAGAAATTGCTAAGAAAGCTGAAAAAGTGATCAGGCTTCGACTAGAGACATGAATGAAGCTGATATGGATAAGACTAAGGTAAATCAGAATACTGGGTAAAGGATGATATTGTCCATATTTTAAAACTTCATCTTCTCTGAGGGACTAAAGGGAGAAAAGTTTATTTGGTACAAAATTTATATTTTTGGTAGCACTTTTATGGACAGTTTACTTGAATACCATAACTACATGGAATCTTGAATAGGGCATGGTATCTTGTAGGTTTGTACAGCTTTCTGTGATGCCCTGATATATCCCAGTGTAATTTGGGCAGAGAATAAAACAGCATTTGAAAATTCCTCTTGAAGGTCTGGGGAGAAAGAAGGAAATATTAAACTTCCCCATCTTGGGAATTCCTGATATTCTTGCAAGCAGTGGGGACAACCAATTCAATTGGCAGTGCCCTCAATCTTAAGGCTCATGCCTGTGATGTTTACTCCTGCAAAGGAAAAGCTAAGTCTACTTATAATTATGCCTAAGAGTTAATAAGCTGAGCCCTTGATTTTGAGGTTTACCCCTATGAAACTTATTCCTGCAAAGGATAGGCTAAGCATACTTAAAATTAAGCCTAAGAGTCACCCCCAGAGAACCTCTTTTGTTACTCATATGTGGCCTGCTCTCTAAGCCAACTCAGCAGGTGAACTCACTGCCCTCCCCCTTACATGAGACGTATCTCCCAGGGGTGTAAATCACCGTGACAATGTGGAACCTGAATTCCAGGGATGAGACAGGACTTGGCATCATGGGATTGAGAAAGCCTTTTGAACCAAAAAGGGGAAGAGAGAAATGGAACAAAGTAAAGTTTCAGTGGCTTAGAGATTTCAAACTCAAACTGAGCTGGGAGGTTATCCTGGAGGCTAATCTTACATATTACATAGATATTCCTTTTTAGTTGATGATGTATTGGACTAGCTAGAGGGAACTACCTGAAACTGTTGAACTGTATTCCAGTAGCCTTGATTCTTGAAAATGATTGTCTAACTATATAGCATTTACCATGTGACCATGTGATTGTGAAAACCTTGTGTCTGATGCTCTTTTTATCCAGGGTATGGACAGATGAGTAAAAAAAAAAAAAAGGATAAAAGTTAAATAAATAATAGGGGGAATAAAGAAGAAAAGAACAACTCTGAATTGTTCAGAAATCTGGAGCAGGATATGGACAGGAGAGAGACCCTACAAATTCCTAGTTGAAAAACGAGATTATAAGGCAGGAAATTTCCCTCCTGGACCAGCTGGTCCTTTCCCTCCCCCTCACTCAGTTTCATAGAGTGGGAGAAGCAGAAAACAGCAGCAGGGTCCCCTCTCAACAGGGACACAGAATCCCTATTCTTTCACAGCTGTGGGACAGACCCTCATCTTTTGGAGACCTGGGGGACAGGGGAGTACATTTCAATGCCCAGGTCAGTGACAGACAGGGAGTCCGAGAAAATGTGCATAAGAGCTGTTTCCAGCCCTGGGTGTGCAAGTCCTCCTCCCCACCCATGTGAGAAATGGCAGTAAGAGACCTGATACCCGCCTAAGGGAAGGCTAAAGACTGGGACAGCTGGGGTGTGTGCTCTGCCACAAATAAGGTGGAGGACACACACAATGGTTAAACCATTGATTGAGTGGTTGAATTCGAGCTCCAGCTCCCCTCCCCTCCTCAGAAGTCAGGCTGATATCATGTGGAGCAAAACCCCAATCCTCTAACCACATGGTTGGTTTTTCTGGCAAGGCCAGCATCCTTTATGTTAGCATAAGCTATGGAAGGGTCATCATGAGTAATGTGCTGGTTTGAAATGATATATGTCCCCTAGAAAAGCCATGTTTTAATCAAAATCCCATTTTATAAAAGCAGAATAATCCCTACTCAATACTGTATGTTTGAAACTGTAATCAGATCATCTCCCTGGAGATGTGATTTAATCAAGAGTGGTTGTGAAACTGGATTAGGTGACCATATATTTTCTACAAAGAAATACTAACTCCTAATAGTAGAAATTATAGAGGTATACCATTCTGCATTATCTGTCCACAGTGCAATTAACCTTTATGCATAAGCAAAACAAAACAACAACAAAAAGTCTTTAACAACTTGAACATTTTTAGAGCCTCCTATGAAGATCTTCTAGCCATATTCACAGATTACTTAGGAAATAGCAACAGTGATAATGCCACTACCTCAATACTTAGAAGATATACCTAAAGCTACCAGAAGCAAAGTAATAGCCTTAATTTTTATTTCTATCCTTCATGTCTTTTATCATATTTGAGTGGGTCTTGGTAAGTTTCTGGAGTCCTATAAAAGAGGAAACGTTTTGGAGAATGGGCAATTCAAAGAGAGCTAGAGAAGAGCGGCATGGCCATGAGAGCCCACAAACCAGTGACGTTTAAAGATGAAGAAGGAAAATGCCTCCCGGGGTGCTTCATGAAACAGGAAGCCAAGAGAGAAAGCTAGCAGATGATGCCTTGCTCGCCATGTGCCCTTCCAGATGACAGAGAAACTGTGACTGTGTTCACCATGCGCCTTCTCGGATGAGAGAGAAACCCTGAACTTCATCGGCCTTCTTGAACCAAGGTATCTTTCCCTGGATGCCTTTGATTGGACATTTCTATAGACTTGTTTTAATTGGGACATTATCTCGGCCTTAGAACTGTAAACTAGCAACGTATTAAATTCCCCTTTTTAAAAGCCATTCTGTTTCTGCTATATTGCATTCCAGCAGCTAGCAAACTAGAACAAGTAATCTCCTTAGCATAAACTATCATATAAACTATATGTGGTTATGAGGGGCCCTCCATGGCATTCCTCTCATTTGGGAAATTCCAAAATTTAGAGGTAACTTCCAGGAGCCAGGACAAACACCAGACCTCTCTTTGGAGACCAAATTCCTTACTATACACTGATTAATAAGCTAAAAATTAAGGCTATTACTTTGCTTCTGGTAACTTTAGGTATATCTTCTAAGTATTGCGGTAGTGGCATTATCACTGTTGCTATTTCCTAAGTAATCTGTGAATATGGCTAGAAGATCTTCATAGGAGGCTCTAAAAATGTTCAAGTTGTTAAAGACTTTTTGTTGTTGTTTTGTTTTGCTTATGCATAAAGGTTAATTGCACTGTGGACAGATAATGCAGAATGGTATACCTCTATAATTTCTACTATTAGGAGTTAGTATTTCTTTGTAGAAAATATATGGTGAAATGTTGATATTCCATGAGTATTAAAGTGTTTGTTTTGTGGGGAGGTGACTATATATGTAGTTATTTACATTTTGACTAACCTGTTAGATTTATACTCTGGTGTTTCTTGAGTTTTTGTTAAGTTTTTCTCGTATTTCTTTAAAATTATTTTTATTTCAAGGCACTATTATTCAGTGTAGAAAGTTAATGACTATTATATCTTCAAGAAATCTCGTTCCTTTTATCAAAAAAAATAATGAAGTGGGGGACACAGACCCATATTAAGCCACATTTTGGCTGGCAAAAAGAGGGACCAGCAACCCTGCCGTCAGCCTGAACTGGTGAGATGTAGCTGGTGCTCTGAAGGCGCACAGCTCTGAGAACCATTAAGTTCTTGAACAGTGCCATCTGCTGGGAATTCAAGAAAGTGCAAGAGAATTGAACAGCTTTTGCAGAGACTACGCAGAAAATTATTTCAGGCAACTGTAGTGCACCTAGATCCCCCCTGCATGGGAACCCACCCCTGTTTTAGCTAAGAAACACAGATGATCTAACTTTTAAAGTAGTGCCCTAAAACAAACCTTGCAGGACAGTGAAAAACAGAACACCACTGAGAGACAGCAGATTTGTTTTATGCACAAACAGGGGCATTGCTGTGGTGCCCAGTGTCCACTCCCATCCCTGAAGCAGGTTATCGTAGGTGCCTGGTTTTGTGGGAGACTGGTGAGGTGGGAAGAACAAATCTGACAACTGGCCAATGAGAGATACAAAAAGATAGAGAATGAATCCAACCAACAGGAAAACCCTAGGCAAAAGAAATAAAATGACCTCTAGAATAAACTAAGCAAGAAAATTGGATGACTTGACCCCAGAAAAAAAATCACTACTCCTACCAGGAGGAACAAAGCTATGGCCCAATCAAAGGGACAAACTTACACCTCAATTGAGAGGCAGGAATTGAAAAAACTAATAATGTTAAAACAGATCTTCTAAGTCAATTCAATGAATTGAAGGGAACTATGATAAAAGACATGAAGGATAAAAAGAAGACACACGGCATCCATATGGAAGAACTTGAAAGCTTGATAAAAACAAATGGCAGAACTTATGGGAATGAAAGGCACAATAGAAGAGATAAGAAACACAATGGAGACATATAAGAGCAGATTTGATGAGGCAGAGAAAAGGATTAGTGAGCTAGAAGAGAGAACATCTGAAATTCTACATGCAAAAGAACAGATAGGGAAAAAATGGGAAATTGAGTAGGATCTCAGGGAACAAAATGACAACGCAAAGCACATAAATATACATGTTTGGGTGTCCCAGAAGGAAAAGGAGCAGAAAGATTAATGGAGGAAATAAGCAATGAAAATTTCCCAACTCTTATGAAAGATATAAAACTATAGATCCAAAAAGTGCAGTGTACTCCAAACAGAATATATCCAAATAAACTAACACCACAGCATTTACTAAGCAGATTGTCAAATGTCAAAGACAAAGAGAAAATTCTGAAAGCAGCCAAGAGAAAAGTAATCCATCACACATAAGGAGAGCTCAAGAAGAGTTGGTTCAGGTCTCTCAGCAGAAACCATGAAGGTTAGAAGGCATATCCTAAATATGATATATTTAAGATCCTGAAAAAGAAAAACTGCCCATCAAGAATTGTCTATCTGGCAAAACTCTCCTTCAAAATTGAGGGAGAGTTAAAAATATTTACAGATAAACAGACACTGTGTGAGTTCATGTACGAGAGACCTCTACAAGAAACACCAAAGGGAGTGTAACAGGCAGATATAAAGACAGGAGAGAGGTTTGGAGAATGGTGTAGAAATGAAGATTAGCAGGAAGCATAACTAACAGGGTTAGAAGAGAGAAAAATAAGATAGAAAAAATCTAAAAGAAAAAATGGTTGAAAAAGAACAGACTTTACAGTAATAACATTAAATATTAATGGTTTTAACTCCCCAATGTAAGACATAGATTGGCAGAATAGATAAAAAAAAAAAAAACAGGATCCAGCTATATACTGCCTACAAAAGACTCACATAAGATTCAAGGACAAAGACAGGATGAAAATGAAATGTTAGAAAAAGATATTCCATGCAAACAACATTCAAAAAAAGAGCGGGGGTAACTATGCTATCAGGCAAATTAGAATTCAAATATAAAACAGTTAAAGGATACAAATAAGTACATTATGCATGAATAAAAGTGACAATTCAACAGGAAGACATAACTGCCATAAATATCTATGAACTGAGTCAGAATGTCCAAAAATACATGAGGGAAAGACAGACAACACTGAAGGAAGAAGTAAATTCTTCTACAGTAATAGTTGGAGACTTGAATACACTGTTCTCATCAGTGGATAGACCATCCAGGCACAGGATAAATAAGAAAACAGAGATACTGAGTAATATGATATAAAAAAATGGACTTAACAGACATTTGCACAACATTGCACCACAGACAATAGTACTACAGGAAAAGCAATTACAGACCAGTCTCTTCAATGAATATAGATGCAAAAATCCTAAATGAAATACTTGCAAATTGAATCCAGTGGTACATTAAAATAATTATGCAACATGACCAAGTGGGATTTATTTCAGGTGTGCAAGGCTGGATCAATGCAAGAAAATCAATTACTGTTGTACACCACATCAATAAAGAGAAAGAAACACATGATCATCTCAATTGATGCAGAAAAGGCATTTGACAAAATTCAGTATACTTTCTTGAAGAAAACCTTCAAAGATAGGAATAGAAGAAAACTTCTTCAACATGATAAAGGGAATATTGAAAAACTAACATCATACTCAACAGGGAAAGACTGAAAGCTTCCCTCTAAGATCTGGATCAAGACAAAGATGCCTTTGTCACCACTGTTATTCAACATCGTGCTGGTAGTTCTACATAGAGTAGTTAGGCTTGATAAAGAAATAAAAGGGCATCCAAATTGGAAAGGAAGGAGTAAAACTTTCACTGTTTGCAGATGAAATGATCCTGTACATGTAAAGTCCTGAAAAATCTACACTAAAACTACAAGAGCTAATAAATAGATACAGCAAAATGGCAGAATACAAGATCAACGTGAAAAATCAGGTGTGTTTCTATACATAAGCAGTGATCAATCTGAGGAAGCTATCAAGAAAAAATTTCCATTTACAATACCAACCAAAGAAGCAAGTATTTAGGAATACATTTAAATAAGGACATAAAATATCTATATACAGAAAACAACAGAATTTCACTAAAAGAAATCAAGAAAGACCTAAATAAATGGAAAGAGTTACCATGTTCACAGATTAGAAGACTAAATATAGTTATCTACTGTATCCAAATTGATTTATAGATTTAAAGCAATACCAATTAAAGTCCCAACAATTTACTTTACAGAAATAGAAAAACCAATAATCAAATTTATTTGGATGTAGGGTGCCACCAAATAGTTAAAAATATCTTGAGAAAGAAAGTATCCTGAGAAAGAAAAATGAAGTGGGAGGTCTTGCACTACCTGACTTCAAACATATTGCAAAGGTACAGTGGTCAAAACAGCATGGCATAAAGGTAGTTATACTGACAAGTGGAATTGTGTTCAGAGGTGGAGCACCACATCTACAGCCACTTGATCTTTGAGAAGGTGGTCAAGTCAACTCAACTGAGACAGAGCAGCCTCTTCAACAAATGGTACTTGGAGAACTGGATATCCATATCCAAAAGAATGAGAGAACATCTATCTCACACCTCTTACAAAGATCAACTCAGAATGGATCAAAGACCTAAACATTAGAGCTAAGACAATACAACATTTAGAGGAAAATATCTTAAAGATCTTGTGATAGGTGGTGGCTTCCTAGACCTACATCTAAAGCATGAGTGATGAAAGAAGAACTAGATAAATGGGATCTCTTCAAAATTGAACACTTTTGTACATCAAAGAACTTGTCAGGAAAGTAAAAAGGCAGCCTGTGCAATGGGAGACAATATTTGGAAATCACATATCAGACAAAGTTTTAACACCCAGAATATATAAAGAGATCCTACAACTCAACAACAGAAAGACAAATGACATGATTAAAAAATGCCCAGAAGACATGAACATATACTTTCCTGAAGATGAAATACAAATTGTACAAAAAATATGAAAAGATGCTCAATATCACTGGCTATTAGGGAAACGAAAATCAAAACAAAATGAGATACCATCTCACACCTACTGGAATGAACATTATCCAAAGACAGAAAACTGCATGTGCTGGAAAGGATGTGGAGAAGAGGCACACTTATTCACTTTTGGTGGGAACGTAGAATGGTGCAACTGCTCTGGAAGGCAGTTTCGTAGATTCTCAGGAAGCTAAGTATAGAATTGCCATATGATCTAGAAGTCCGATTACTAGTTATATATTTGGAGGAAAGGAAGGCAAGGACAGAAAAGGACATTTGCACACCATGTTTATAGCAGCATTATTAACAGGTACCAAAAGATTGAAATGGCAAAAATGTCCATCAATGGACAAGTGACTAAACAGACTGTTGTATATACATATGATGGAAGATTATGCAACTGTAAGACAAAATAAAATCATGAAGCATGTAATACTCTGGATAAACCTGGAGCACATTATGCTGAGTGAAATTAAGCAGAAACAAAAGGACAATAACTGTATGGTCTTGCTAATATGAGCTAACACTAATGATTGAAATTTGAGAGTTAAAATTGAAAACAGGTTATCAGGAGATAGAAAGAGGGTAGAGATTGGGCATTTGGTGCTGAAAGGGTAAAGAATGTTCAACAAGACTCACTGTAAAGAAATGGATAGCAGAATACCATCTGATGGTAGCATAATATTGTAAATGCACTGAATGAAGCTGAGTGTGAGTATGGTTGAGGGAGGAAGGCTTGCATGTGTGACACCAGAAGAAAAGATAGAGGATAAAGACTGGGATGACATAACTTAGGAATGCTTAGAGTGGACAATGATGGTGATTCAACGCACAAAATATAAGCATGTTTTTGCATGAGGGACAATAAATGAATGTCAACATTGCAAGGGGTTGATAGTGGGATGGTATACAGGGAAAAAACACAATCTATAGTTCAAGTAACATTGTAATATGCTTCCATGAATGTAACAATGGCAATATACCAAATCTAAATGTCAATAAGTGTTGGATATAGGGGAGGGGCATGGGATTCTTTGTGGAAGAAATGGAAATGTCCTCATATAGATTGTGATGGTTGAAGGTATGGCTGTGTGATTATATTGGGAACCACTGAATTTTAAAAACATTTTAATTGTTAAATATAACACATACACAAAAAAAGAAAAATAAGCAATGATTTTCAAAGTGTACTTCAATAAATAGATACAGAACAGATTTCAGAGTTTGTTATGGGTTACCATTCCACTATTTCAGATTTTCCCTTCTAGCTGCTCCAAAACACTGGAGGCTAGAAGAAATATATACTTTATTCTTCTTTGTGAAAAATAACATTGTGCTGGTTTGAAAGGAAGTATGCCCCCTAGAAAAGCCACGTTTTGATCAAAATCCCATTGCACAAAGGTGGAGTAGTTCCTATTCAATACTGTGTGTTTGAAAGTGTAATCAGATCATTCCCTGGATGATGTGATTTAGTCAAGAGTGGTTGTTAAACTGGATTAGGTGATGACATGTCTCCACCCATTCGGGTGGGTCTTGATTGGTTTATTGGAGTCCTATAAAAGAGGAAACATTTTGGAGAATGGGAGATTCAGAGAGAGCAGAGAATGCTGCAGCACCACAAAGCAGAGAGTCCCCGAGCCAGTGACCTTTGGAGATGAAGAAGGAAAATGCCTCCCGGGGAGCTTCATGAAACAAGAAGCCAGGAGAAGAAGCTAGCAGATGATGCTGTGTTCACCATGTGCCCTTCCAGATGAGAGAGAAACTGTGACTGTGTTCACCATGTGCCTTCTCACTTGAGAGAGAAACCCTGAACTTCATCGGCCTTGTTGAACCAAGGTATCTTTCCCTGGATGTGTTTGATTGGACATTTCTACAGACTTGTTTTAGCTGGGACATTTTTTCAGCCTTAGAACTGTAAACTAGCAACTTATTAAATTCCCCTTTTTAAAAGTCATTCTATTTTTGGTATATTGCATTCCAGCAGATAGCAAACTAGGACAAACATATATACTAAAAATCAATAAACTTCAAAGCATATCACAACAGTTAGTTGTAGAACAGATTTCAGAGTTTGGTATGAGTTACAAGTCCACCATTTTAGGTTTTTACTTCTAGCTACTCTAAGGTACTGGAGACTAAAATAAAATATCAGTATAATGATTCAGCAATCATTTGTTAAACCCTACCTTCTCTGTATAACTCCACCATCACCTTTGATCTTTCTCCTACTCTTTAGGGGTATTTGGGCTATGCCCATTCTAAATTTTCATGTTGGAAGAGGCTGTTGATAATATGATGGGGGATAGAACTAGTTGATGTTCTGGAGAGGCTGGCCCCTCTGCATTTCAGGACTTTACTTAGGTTGGATTGTATGTAATGTGTGAATAAAACTGTTTACAAATGAGCAAAGAGATACAAGTGTTGGAGAAAATATGGAGATGGTGCCATACCTATTAACTGTTGGCAGCAAAGTAGAGAGGGGCACACCCTCTGGAGGGCAGATGTTGACTTTGCAGGGGGCTGAGGGTGGGGTTGCTGTATGATTCTGCAACTCCGTGGTTAGGTGTATACTTGGACTGAGAGCAGTGATTGGAATGGGCATTTGCATGCTGGTGTTTATGGTGGCAGTATTCACGATTTGCAATGGATGGAGGTGACCTAAAGGTACATGGACTGAGGAATGGAAGGGTGAATTGTGGTGAACACATACACCAGACTATTGGGCATCTGCAAGAAGGAATAAAGTCATGAGGCATGCAACTGGATGAATGAACGATGAGGACAGTATGTTGAATGAAATAAGCCAAAAATGAAGAGGCAAATATTAATCCTCACTAATATGGACCAACTATACTGTGAAAACTCTGAAAATTGAATTTAAGAGTGTAGGTTATCAGGGAGGGGCCTATTATAAAGGTTCCTAGATTGTAAGCTCTTACAGCAATCACATCTACTCTGGAGTTGTAACTGCTATTTCTTAATTCTGAGATTCTGAGCTATTTGTTTATAACCTGATCATTCCCTGGAATTTCACGTATTTGGGTGACACATGAGACTCAGAGCTAGAATTCTGCAGCTATGAAAGTCAGCATTACCCCATACAATAACTGTTAAAAAACACTGAAAAGTGATCAGACTTCAAATAGAGGTATGAACAAAGCTGGTTATGGTAGGCCTAAGTTATAGCAGACTAAAGGGTAAAGGATGATATTGACTGTATTTTTAAAAACAACATATAAACATTCCATACATAGTGTACAATAAATGACTCACAATATCATCACATAGTTGTGTATTCATCATCATGATCAGATATTGACTGTATTTTAAAACTTCAACTTTGGGTGAGAAAAAAGGAAGAGATGTTCATTTGGTGCAAAATTTATAGTTTTGATAGCCTGCTATCTAATCTAACTTGTATGTTCAGCTTATTTGAACACCACAATTACATGGAATCTTGAATAGGGAGTGAGATCTTTTGGGTTTGTACAGGTTGGTGGAACACCTCAAATACTTTCCCGAGTAATCTGGGCAGAAGATTAAAAAGTATTTTCAAAGTCTCCTTGAGGGACTGGAAGAAAAGTTGGAAATATTAAACTTCCCTACCTGGGGAAGACCTGATATTCTTGCAATCATTGGGGACTGCCAATTTGATGAGCCAAGCCCTCGATCCTGGGGCTTGCCTAATGAAAATTATTCCTGAAACAGAGAAGCTAAGAAGCCTACTTACAATTTTGCATAAAAGTCATACCAGAGAACCTCTTTTGTTGCTCAGGTGTGGCCTCTCTCTCTAAGCCAACTCTGCAGGTGAGTTCACTGCCCTCCCCCTCCATGGTACATGACTCCCTGGGGTGTCAATCTCCCTGGTTACATGGGCTATGACTTCAGGCGACAAGCCTGGCATTGGCATCATGGGAGTGAGAAAGCCTCTTGACCAAAAGTGTGAAGAGAAATAAAACAAAGTTTCAGTGGCTGACAGCTTGTAAATAGAGCCAAGAGGTCATTCTGGAGATTATTCTTATGCAGTATATAGATATCCCCTTTCAGGTTTTGGTGTATTGGAGTAGCTAGAGGGAAATACGTGACACTTTTGAACTTCAATCCAATAGCCTTGATTCTTGAAGATTACTGAATAATTATATAGCTTTTACAATGTGAACATGTAATTGTGAAAACCTTGTGACTAATACTCCCTTTATCCAATATATGCACAGTTGAATAAGAAAAAAAAAGCAAGAAATTAATAAATAATATGGAGATGGGGCTATGGGATGTTTTGGATGTTCTTTTCCAGTTTTGTCTTTACTTGTATTCTTATTTTTATTTGGGGGGAGTAATGAAAATGTTCATAAATTGATTATAATGATAAATGCACAGCTATATGATGATACTGTGAATCAGTGATTGTACAATTTGGATGATTATATGGTATATGAAAATATAATATACCTCAATAAAATTGCATTAAAAATGAAAGTGATCACCACTTTCATGGAGCTTGTCATCTAGTAAAAACACAGACATTAATCAAAGAACCCAAGGAATGCATAATTACAAATTGTGATGACTTCTTTTAAGGCAGAATATATAGTACCATGAAAGCCTTTCAAAGGAAGACTGGATCAAAGGCGTCTCTAAGTAAGTGATGGCTCAGCTGAAATCTGAAGGATGGTAAGTGTAAACAGATGAAAGGATTGACGAGAGCATTATAGATAAAATAAACAACATGTGTAAATTTCTTAAAGTGGGGTTA
Organism: Tamandua tetradactyla; assembly: GCF_023851605.1. Lineage (NCBI taxonomy): Eukaryota > Metazoa > Chordata > Mammalia > Pilosa > Myrmecophagidae > Tamandua > Tamandua tetradactyla. The sequence goes on from NC_135353.1 coordinate 119,126,234, forward strand.
AGACATGCTTCTTTTTTATCTGGAAGAAAAATATGGTTTGGCTCAGAGAAAAGGCCTTTGGGGAAAGGGAGAAGAAACGAGGCTGAAGAGGTAAACAGGTACTTGTGATGAGTTGATGGAAATTCTTTAACCTTAGCACAAGCAGCAACATCTCTTGATGTAGGTTGGGTCCCTTTTCTTCTTTTACTGTTCATTGAACCCCACTCTCTTCATATTGTTTAACTCGCACTCCAAGGCTTATGTGATGCTCCGTGAGGTTGCTTGACTAGGAAGTGCAAGAACACCAGTGCCCTTGGATGCTCAGCAGATCAACAAAGATTGGTCACCTCGATGGTGTTCCAATTGAGCACCTCTAAAATAATCCGTAGATCAGATTATTCTAGTGGAAGAAGCCAAAGTCAAACTGAATGAATGATGTGGGAGCATTTTAGAAACAAACAGGATAAGAATCCAAAATCCCTAGAGACTAGTCCTCCTAGAGATGCCTCTCTGATCTTGGATGCTTGCTTATATGCTGAAGAAGATGGGGGGAAAGATCACACAAAATAACAAGGAGTAGAATCTGGAACAGTCAGTTCTGAACCTTCACCAAAGCCTGGCACAACAAACAAGAGCGTTATTTTAGGCATTGGAGTCTAAGTGGTAGTTAAGACAGAGAAGGTCCATGCTTTTTTGGAGATTACATCCTAAAGGAGGGCACAGATAATTGTCATGTAATATTTTTAATAAAATAATATCAATTGGTGTTAAAGGCTATGAAGAAAAGAAAACAGTGCCAAGATATAGTGACTGTGAGGTATGTTAGAATGGCAAAGGAAGCCCTCTTTCAAGATGTGATGTTTGAGTGTTATCTGAACTAAATGAAGGAGAGAAATATGTGATATTCTAGCAGAAGAGTACTTCAGGCAGAGAGAACAGAAAATGTGAAGCATTTGGGAAAGTGGAAATGAGCTTGATCAGTTCAAAGAACAGAAATATGGGGGTGCAAGGGTAGTTCAGTAGTAGAATTCTCGTCTGCCATGCAGGAGACTAAGGTTTGATTCTGGCCCATCCATGCACTTCCCAAAAAACACACAAACAAACAAAACAAATGAACAAGAAACAAAAATTCAACAAATGGTGCTGCAATAATGGGATACTCACATGGAAAAACAATGAAATGTGATCCCACCATATAGGATACAAAAAAAGAAAAAGAAAAGAAATAAAGCCTTTATGACTGGAGTAGATTGGGAAAAGGAGATGGTAGAGAGAGATGAGGTCAGAGAGGGGAGTGGTGGCTGGATCATACAGGGCCTTATATGCCCACATAAGGGATTTGGATTTTATTGTAAGTTTTATGGAAACTATTTGGATGTTTTTAAGCAAGTGAGTGTTGTTATCTGATTTTTTGTTTTTAAAGATCACTCTATCTGGTCAGTTCTCTCAGCAGCCACCCTTACCTGTCTCTTTATACCTCACCCCAAAAAACTTTAATTATTTACAGTCTCCTGAATATATCAAGTGAAAGAAGTTTATCATATTTACTTGCATTTATATCCTTTGCACCCTAACTTCCTTGTTCCTGCAATTGCTTCCTCTGTGCCCTTGTTCTCCTGGAAAAATGCTCTTTGTGCTTCCAGACTTGACTCAACCATCACCTCTTCTGGGATGTCTTCCCTTACCTTTTCAAGCCAACCTGGGCACTTTGTTAAGTGCAGGGAGTAAAAAGTTCAAGGATTTCAAAGCTGGTTTAAAAAGTGGCCACTAGATGTCAGTAACATACAATTATTTATTGGTGGCAAAGGTTTGACAGCTTACAGGGAGAAGGGAATATCAATCAACAGACCTTCCAGAGGTTGGCACCAGAAGAGGAAGCAGAGGCGAGGGAAAACTGGGGGAAAGGGGAAAGGAGAGGGGAGATTTCATTTCTAGAGGATGCCATTCCATAGAGTCAGCATGGTGGTGAAACGCTTGGTCAGAAAACTCAAAGCACAGAAGCAGCTTGGGGTATTATAACTGCTGGATTTTATCTTGTCTATGGCTAGCAGATGTTGGATGCAGTTTTGCAGGGGTATGCAAAACAGATCACCTGTAAATGGTTAACATTTGATTATTTGGGCTATCTTTAAAACAGTCTGATGTGTGTTTCAGTATGGTGCTTGTGGTTTTTTGGGGGATAACAGACCCAGGCTTCTCTGAAGAAGGAAACAACACAGAACCAATACACAGAGGCCATCTTTGGCTCATTTATATAATAGTAAATACCTCCATTGTCTTATGGAGCTATAATAGGCAATTTATGTGAACTCCTTGAGGGCTAGGAAAGCGTCTGCTTCCCCTTCAAATTACCCAGCATGAGCATAGTGTCTGGACTAATTAGTTAACCCATCATTGTATGATTGAATTCTTCTAAAACAAAACCCACAATATTTGGGGAGCAGATGTCTTCCAAAATATAACTAGGTTTTATTCAACAATAAAATGTAGCATGCCATTTTATTCATTTTTTTTCTGGTATATTTTACAATTATCTCTTCCTGGAAGGGTCACATAGCTCAAATTAGTTTTTCCTTGAAAGAATCTTTTCTATAGCTGTGATAGATAATTGCTAACCCCTACTTTTAAATGTTCCAATTCATAAAAGAATCAAGTACATAGGAATAAACTTAACCAAGGATATAAAGGATCTGTACACAGAAAACTACAAAACATCACTAAAATAAATCAAAGAAGACCTAAATAAGTGGAAAGACATTCCACATTCATGGATAGGATGGGTAAATGTCATTAAGATGTCAATTCTACCCAAATTGATCTACATATTTAATACAATGCCAATAAAAAGTCCAACAACCCACTTCACAGAATTGGAAAAGCTACTTATCAAATTAATTTGGAAGGGAAAGTGGCCTTGAATTACCAAAAATATCTTGAAAAAGAAGAATGAAGTGGGAGGACTCACACTTCATGACTTTAAAGCTTATTATAAAGCCACAGTGATCAAAACAGCATGGTACTGGCATAAAGATAGATATGCTGATCAATGGAATAAAATTGAGAGTTCAGAAATAAACCCTCATAACTGTGGTCAATTGATTAAATGTACTAAGCTGGGACATAATAGTCTCTTTAATACATGGTGTTGGGACAACTGGCTATCCATTTCCACAGGAATAAAAGATGACCCCTACCTCACATCCTATACAAAAATTAGCTCAAACTGTATCAAAGATTTAAATATAAGACCAAGTACCATAAGACACCTAGAAGAAAATATAGGGAAACCTCTTCAAGATCTACTGGTAGGAAGTAGCTTCTTAGACCTTACACCCAAAGCACAAGCAGTGAAAGAAAAAATAGATAAATGGGACCGCCTCAAGATTAAATACATCCATGCTTCGAAGGATTTGTCAAAAGGGTGAAAAGGCAGCTAACTCAATGGGAGAAAATATTTGGTAATCCCATATCTGATAAGGGATTGATATCCAGAATATATAAAGAGATCCTACAACTCAACAATAAAAATAGAAGTAACCAAGAAAAGACATGAATAGAGATTTCTCCAAAGAGGAAATAAAATGGCTAGAAAGTACTTGAAAAGAGGCTCATCTTCCCTATCTATTATGGAAATCAAAACCACAATGAGATATCTCTCACACTCATTAGAATGACTGCTTTTAAATAGGAAGCCACATGGTTGGAAAGGATGTGGAGAAATAGGCACATATTAACTGCTGGTGGGAATATTAAATGGTACAGCCACTGTGGAAGATGGTTTGGTGGTTTCTTAGAAAACTAAACATTGAGCTGTCCTATGACCTTGCAATTCTGCTGCTTGATGTATACTCAGACCTAAAAGGAGTGCACACTGATGTTAACAGCAGCATTATTCACAATTGCCAAAAGATGGAAACAATCCAACTGTCCATCAACTGATGAATGGGTTAACGAAATGTGGTATATACATACAATGGAATATTATACAGCAGTAAAAAGGAATGAAGTCCTGCAGCATGCAACAACATGGATGAACCTTGAGGACATAATAATGAGTGAAATAAGTCATACAAAAAAGGACAAATATTGTATGATTTAACTAATATGAACTAATTAGAATATGTAAACTCGTAATCATAAAACATAGAATATAGGTTACCAAGAGATAGAATGAGGCTAGGGGATGGGAAGCAGTTGCCTAATATGTACAGAGTGTTTAATGAAGTTGAACTTAAATGTTCAGAAGTGAATAGAGGTGATGGTAGCTCATTATTGGGATGATAAGTAATAGTGCTGAACTGTAGGTGAATATGAGTGAAACAGGTTGTTTAGAGTCATGTATGTCACCAGAAAGTATGCTAGAGTTTAAAATATGGGATTATACAACACAGTGAACCTTGGGGTGGAAGATGCTTATAATTAATAGCACAAATAAAAATAAGTTCTTTCATTAACTAGTGCAAATGTATGACACTTGCACAAAGAGTTAATAATAGAGTGGTCAATGGGGGGAAGTACCTACTGAAGAGTATGGACTATAGTTAACAGTAATAGCAATATTCTTTCATCAACAGTAAGAAATGTACCATACCAATACTTTGGGTCAGTAATAGTGGGGGATGGGGGGAAGGGGTGTTTGGGGTTTTCTTTTTTATGTCTATTTGTTATTTTTATTTTTGGAGCGCAATGAGTGTGATGACTATTGCACAGCTAGGTAACAATATTGTGAGGCATTGAGTGTGTATTTTGGATGGATCATATGATGTGTGAATATATCTCAATAAAATTTGCAGTTTAAAAAAAAGTTCCAGTTCGATATCATCTGTGTCATGCTTTAAGGTGTAGAATTTGGGGGCCTTGGCTAATCATCTGTTCGTATAGCTATAAAATGTAGTACTTAATAATAGTAGCCGAGGGACGTTGCACAGGCCAAGGACCTAGAGTCCAACAGCAATGACTATACTGAGCTGTTGATATGAAAGTCTAGTTGAGTGAGAGCATGACCTCTGGAGCCCCACTACCTAGGTTTGAATCCATCCCCCTCACTTGCAAGCAATTATTCAATCCATCTGTGTCTCCATTTCCTCAACTCTAAAATAGGAATGACAATACTAGTACCTAGCTCATAATGCTTTTGTGAGGCTGAAATTAGATAATCATGTATAACACTTAATGCCTAAAACATAGTAAGTGCTCAAGAAAATTAAGCTATTACGATGAGTACTAAATAATTGTAAGTCTCACTGCTTGCTCACAGAGCAATGAAAATGTGGTAAACATGAATGCAGGTGTATAGCATCAGAGGTATTGATCAAGTTTCTCCTCCAGATGGATTAATTTATTTATTAGCAAACACTTATTCAACACCTGCTAATTAATTACCAGGTTAAACATTAGGGATTGAGGATCCAGAAGTGAACAAGACAGATGTGGAAGATAATTATGCATCAGAGGAAAGAGCCAGGTCACATTTAGATATTGTCCCATTCATTTCAAGTTGTGCTGGATGACCTCTTGAATGGCCCATAGTTTGTCCAAATACTGGCTAAGTGCTAAAGTTGCAGTGATGCTGAGTGATGAGAGAAAGTTGTAGGGCAAAACACCTCAATTGCAGGAAAGCAGAGAGTTCTGAGTATGACAAGCCTATGAGTTAATAAGTGAACTCCTTGGGGCAGAGTAGGTGGAACAGAAGCATTGGCTACATTGAACATGCTGCTCAGTGCATGAATAGGTGGTCAGTAGGAGCCTATCTCTCAGAGGTAGAGACACTTGTAGAACTGAGTTGTGAAATAGAAGTGAGAAAGAGAGATAGTGATGGAATGGTCCAGAACACCAATTACATGACAGCTTTTTCCTCACTTCTAGCTGCACTTAGTGTGGGAGAGTGAGATACACTTAAGGGTTAAAAGTAAGGTGACATGAATGGTTAGAGTAGACCCACAATACACTTTGGAGAAAAAAATAAGTGTGAAGCAAGAAACATAAAACACAAACACAGGGACCAGCCTCAGTGGAGCTCAACCTAGTCAGATATGACAAAAAACATTTCACCTAAATGCAATCCAGGCTATGCTAGAAGGACAGACAGCATTCTAAGGCAGCCCAGAGGAAGGAAGTGCTAACTCTTGCATCTGATTTGGAGCTTGAAAGATTGATAGAAGACCCTCCATGATAGTGATAATTCATGGAAACAGGTCTCAAGATAATGTAAACCAAGGCTTTAAAAAGTGTCCTCCATTTCCAATAATAATAAAAAAAAACCACCTAAAGATGTTTTTTCCCTGAGCATTCAACAATTCAAATTTCAGGATTGTGTCTTGTGGAATGGCCACCAGAAGACAGCACCAAGTTAAAAATTCTGCATCCTGGAGACACTGAATCCCCTTGCCGGCAGCTCTGTCATAAATCAAGATGCTCTTAATTTAATACAGGGGTCAGGCTCAGCTCTCTAAGATACTCACAAGATCTAAAAGAGTAGACACGGTGTAGTTGCACCCAATTAGGGTTGCAGAGGTCTGTGATGGAACCCAAGACACTGACATCTATCCTGCAGGTCCCTAGGCCAGAAGACCCCACAGAGCCTACCAGGTACAGGCAGAGACTTGAAACAGGTTGAGAGAGAAGTTGAGCTTGTTAGTCAAGATCTTTGCGTTTTGGAAACAGCCAGAGGCCATGGAGGAAACAGTATCCTAGGGCAGCACTGCCCCAGGGACACGCACTATAAGACATCTGGTTTACACAGCAGGAAGGGGTGACTTTCCCAGTTGCCTAAAGTCATATGATCATAAAACTTGAAATCTGGACAGGGCCACAGATATCAAAGACCAAGCTTGCTTCTTTAGGAGTGAAGGACCTATTCCCTAGCTGCTGGAAGTGTTAAAAGAGGAGAAAACTATCTGTTCACTGAAGAGAACTGCCTTGCTCAAGGTTACATCCCATTCTTAAGGCTGCATATATTTGTGACTGCCTTATAGGATTAATAAAAGCTCTACCCCCAGGCTCTAATTCAGAAAAATACAAGCGGGCCACCCTAATCCAAGGGTTCCCTACAGGATTACCTGTAGTCTTCACTGAAGCTGCATCAAAATTCAGCTTCTCCCTAGGCTCAATTGTAAGAGCATACCCAACAAAATTCTTGTACACTAAGCTTTGATTCAGTCTGCTTCTCTTGGGAAGCCAATACCACTTTAGTTTTATTTGGGGGGAAACTGATGTGATTTTGAAGATCATATTTTAAGAGACATTATCACATTCAATGGCCAAACGCCTCAAGTCTAAGGAGTGTCAAAGACATGCTAAATATTAAGTGATCAAGTCCCCAAGGGCAAGAACTTATCTGTCTTCTCCATTATACCCCTAGTGCATCCATATAGTATGCACTCAAGGGAACTATGTTCAATGATTGAATGAATGAACATTCACCATTACATTTCAGATATAAGCAGAAATTGCCTTAGGTCCCTGTATTAGTCAGGGTTTTCTAGAGAAACAGAACCAATAGGAGGGGTCTGTAAATATGAGATTTATAAAGGTGTCTCATACAACCATGGGAATGGAAGAGTCCAAAATCCATAGGACAACTTGTACAGCTGGCAGCCCTGATGAAGGATCTCAATGAACTTCACAGGTAAGGCTTGCCATCTGAAGAAAAAAGTGAAAAAGTCTCTCTTCTCCTTTTAAAGTTTTCAACGAATTGGATTATTGCATTTGCTGGAGACAGGCCCTAAGTTAATCACAGATGTAATCAGCCACAGCTGCAACCAACTGACTAATGAATTAATAAAACAGTCTTCTGATTTATCAACAAGGCACAAAATGTTCTTGCAGCAATGGTTAGGACAGTGTTTGCCTGACCAGACACTGGGTGTATCACCTGGCCAAGTTGACACCAAAAACTACCATCAAAGTCCACCCCTTGTCAACTTGGCAGCTATACACTTCATCATGAAACATGCTTAATTTCTAAATAGAACACAATAACAGGTATATGTTTTGCCTAATAATACTCAATTGTCCTGCATAAAACTGGAAGTGCATTACATCTCTCCAGAATAGGGTGCAAGTCCTTAGGTAATATTCATTCTTAAATTTCATATCCCATGACAAATACTATAACATGAACAGTATAACTTGTCATACGACAAGAGGAAAACAAGATATTTGCTTATGTACAAATACAAACATACTCATAACAAAACAGAGAGGAAAAATGCATACAATCACAGTCCTCATTTCTGTAACTGGTCATGCGACCATAGATCATATTTATCACTACCTTCTTCAACTAACCATTCATTTTCCCTTTACACCTTGCCGGTGGAGTAACCTAGACCTTCATTCCTGAAGTTTCTGGACCATTAGTAGTCCTGCCTGGATGGCGTTGCTGCAATTTTCCATTGACTTTAATCACAGAGTATGGTAGCACTAACAGATGCCTATGGGTTCTCCTAGATTCCAGGAAAATTTGTCTTTACCTCCATTGTGTAGTTGCAGTCCTATTTCCTCTTAATAGTGAGGATCAACCACCCCAGACAGAACAATAATCCCCTCTGTGCCTCTTGATTCAGTGGCATGAGAAGCCCAAAGTGGCCAAGTTGCAGTCCTAATTTCAGTGTTGTGTCTCCTGGAAGGAGCCCTCCGCCTTTTGGAACTAAGACCTGTAGAACATCAGAGCTTAAGGTTTCAGGGACAGGGAGCAAAAATTTTCCTAGTGGATCACTAGGTGTGACAGTGAGTGATGCCACTCCCATTTCCACCCCTTGTTTCCTGGATCGGTGAATCCTGGCTATGGGAGAAACAGCACCACGGATTGGATGGTGATTCAGAGTAAACACAGCATCCTGGAGAACACTGCCCCAGTCCTGCAAGGCATTGCCACCTAGTTGGCACCTAATTGGGTCTTCAAAATGCCATTCCACCCTTCTATAAAACCAGCTGTCTCTGGATAAGGGGGGAACATGGTAAGACCAGAGAATTCCATGAGTTGTGCCCATTCCCACACTTCATTTGTTTCGAAGTGGGTTCCTTGATCAAAAGCAATGCTGTGTGAAACACTATGATGGTGAATAAGGCATTCTGTAAGTCTACATATGGTAGTTTTTGCAGAAGCATTGCATTCAGGGAATGCTAACCCATATCTGGAGTATGTGTCTATTCCAGTTAGAATAAATCGCTGATCCTTCCATGATGGAAGTGGTCCAATGTAATCAACCTGCCACCATGTAGGTGGCTGATTACTTGATCACTTCAGGGAATGGTGCCATATTGGGGGCTGAGTGTGAGTCTCTGCTACTAGCAGATTGGGCACTCAGCAGTGGCCATAGCCTGCCGCGTCCTCTTTTTCCTCCCCGGTTTGACACAGTTCCCTGGAAGGAAGGGCGGTGGCAAGGCCTTCAACGCCCCAAAAGAGGACGAGGCATAAAATGGTGTAATAGAAAAATACTGGGATTAACGACACTAATTGTGTGTTTCTTGTTGCTGGTTGTGCTCCAAGCATTATATCAAAACGAATCAGAAAGCAAAAGAATTGGAAAAAATGATACAAATTATACAAATTGCAAAACCTTGTTAATGACTGTTTGGAAAAAATTAGTTTGGGACGCCCCCATTAAGCAAGTCATGCTGCAGATGCAGCAGGCAGAAGTGCTTTTAGAACAAGTCACAGAAAAGTACCCCATAGAAAGTAAACACTTACAATTAAAAAACCCTGCATTGAGCCATCCTGGAAATTTACTCCCCCACCACGGCACCGGTCCATTGCTATAAAACAATAAAAAATCTAAGTAAACAATGTAACCTTTTAATCAAAACAAGCTAACCTTTAACCAGATTAAAATAGGTCTTGACATATAGCCTCACCTGTAAAATAATAGAAGCAAAAAGTCTAAACTCAAAAAACTACAAACACAATGTCTGCGGTTTAAGCCAATATCTTGCTGCTATTAAAATCTTGTGTAAGTGTTCCTAAAAAAATCAGAACGTGTACTTTCGCTTTGCTTCCCTGAACCTGTAACTTTACCTAAAACGTAAGCCATGACACAACCATGATTCTGTGATACCTGTTTCCTTGCCAAAAATAAGGGTATAAAATCAGTTAAGCAAAAATAAATCTAAGCAACTCTTCTCAGAAAAAAATTCTCTAAGCTGTCTCTTGGTGTTCTTCTCGCGCCGACGACCCTCCACACCTTCAAGCCCGTTCCCTCTGCTGCGGCTGGACCGCGGCAATAGCCAGGTCAGCCTTGCTGAGTGGAAGTCCATGTTGCTGAGCCCATGCATAACCTCCATCCCTACTGCCATCCCCACTTTTTTCATGACCTCATTGGGCAATGACAAGAGTGTCTTGGGAAAGAGGATGATTTGTATCCACAAGATGGGTCATCTCACCCATCTGATTATTAAAACATCCCTGTGTTGGGCTCATCCTCTGGTGAGCATTCACATGGGACACAAGTATCTTCAAGATCTTTGCCTGCTCAGAAAGGTCTATCCATATACCTCTTTCCCAGATCTCTTTGTCACCAATTTTCCAGGCATGCTCCTAACAACTCCCCAATGATCCAGCCAAACCATGAGTAAAGTGCATGAGTCAGTGTACGGAGGCAACTCTGGCCAGTTCTCCTTCCAAGCAAAATGAACAACTAGGTGCACTGCTCGAAGTTTTGCCCACTGGGAAGATTTCCCCTCACCACTGTCTTTTAGGGACATCCCAGAATGGGGTTGTAGTGCTGCATCTGTCCATTTCTGGGTGGTCCCTGCATATCACGCAGAACCATCTGTAAACTGGGCCCAAGTTTTCTCTTCCTCAGTCAATTGACTACAAGGAACTCCCCAATATCCCATAGCTCTGGTCGGGGAAAGAGTAGGTAAAATAAAAGTGGGAGCCATGGACATTTGGGCCACTTCCTCATGTAATATACTTGTGCCATGTAATATACTCCAGCCTATATCATATATACCATTTCCATTTTATGGTGGAGTGTTGCTGTGGAAGCCCAACTTTATGGTTTGGTGGGTCAAACAACACCCAGCTCATTATAGGCAACTCAGGTCTCATTGTAACTTGGTGGCCCATGGTTAAGCGTTCAGTCTCTACTAAGGCCCAATAGCAGGTTGAAAGCTGTTTCTCAAAATAGCAGTTATCTGTAGCAGATGGTAAGGATTTGTTCCAAAATCCTAAGGGTCAGTATTGTGATTCTCCTACAGGGAACTGCCAAAGCTGCAGACAACATATCTATTTGCCACTGACACTTCCAGCACCATTGGATCTGCTGGATCATATGGCACAAGTGGCAAAGCAGCTTACACAGCAGCCTGGACCTGTCACAGAGCCCTCTCTTCTTCCAGTCCTCACTCAAAACTAGCAGCTTTTCTGGTCACTCAGTAAATGGGCTAGAATAGCACACCCAAATGAAGACTATGCTGTCTCCAAAATCCAAAGAGTCCATTGTGCCTCTTTTTTGGTCATAGGAAGGGCCACATGCGACAGCTTATTCATTACCTTAGAAGGTGATATCTCAACATGCCCCACACCACTAGACACCTAGAAATTTCACTGAGGTAGAAGGCCCCTGTATTTTTGTTGGATTTATCTCCCATCCCTTGGCCCACAAATGCCTTACCAATAAATCTAGAGAAGTTGCTACTTCTTGCTCACCAGGTCCAATCAGCATGATATCAATAGAATGGACCAGTGTGATGTCCTGTGGCAGGGAGAAAAGATCAAGGTCACTGCAGACAAGATCGTGACATAGGGCTGGAGAGCTGATATACCCCTGAGGCAGTACAGTGAAGGTATACTGCTGGCCTTGCCAGCTGAATGCATACTGTTTCTGGAGGTTCTTACTGACAGCTGTTGAGAAAAAAGCATTTGCAGATCAATAGCTGCATACCAGGTACTAGGCAATATGTTAAATTGCTCAATCAATGATATCACATTAGGGATAGCAGCTGCAATTGGAGTCACCAACTGGTTAAGTTTATGATAATCCACTGTCATCCTCCAAGAATGATCTGTTTTCTGCACAGGCCAAATAGGAGATTTGAATGGGAATGTGGAGGGAATCACCACCCCTGCATGCTTCAAGTCCTTAAGAGTGGCATTAGTATCTGCAATTCCTCCAGGAATATGGCATTTCTTCTGAGTGACTATTTTGCTAGGTAGGGGCAGTTCTAGTGGCTTCCACTTGGCCTTTCCTACCATAATAGCTCTCACTCCACGAGTCAGAAACAACACGGAGATTCTGCCAGCTGCTGAGTATGTCAATTCCAATTATGCATTCTGGAACTGGGTAATTGATCACAGAATGGGTCCAGAGACATATTGGACCCACTGTGAGATGGATCTAAGCTAAAACTCCATTGATCACCTTAAGTTCATATGCCTTTACTCTGTTGGACCACAGTGACATTTTGGGTCTCCTGGAATTAATGTCACTTCTAAGCCACTGTCTAATAATCCCTGATATATCCGATCATTTCCTTTTCCCCAGGCCGTAGGTCTACTTGGGGAAGCTATGAGGAATGTTAACAGTGTAAATTTGGGGCAGTGTAAAAGGGTTCTTCCCCAAAGATGCCTGGCTTCCCCTCATTCGAGGGGCTCTGGGTCTGTAAACTTTCTCAATTCTAGGAATTGATTAAGGGCCCGCGATTCTCTGCTTTTGTAATTGAAGTTAGACTTCTATTCACTGGACCTAGAATTCTTCTGCTTATACAGTTCAAATAAGAATTGGTAGACAGCCCATCTGTTTTACTTCTAGGTACCCCATTATCTACTAGCCAATGCTACAATTTTCTGGGAGTCAGATTATTTAGACTGCTGCTTTGAGTCTGCCGTACATTATAGTGGCCACACCCACCTTGTCTATGATGATGAACTATCATCACATGGCTTCTGCCAACTTGGGATCTGATCATCCCCATTGTGTTTAAGGATTCCAGCTTAGTGACAGCAGTTCCCACAGTAATATCTGACCTATGGAAAAGGGTGACTACAGAGCAACTGCAAATCTCTTCATGGATGATTGATCTAGTCTCATGAATTAATTTCTCAAGGTTCTGGTGAAAGATGTGTCCTCCAGATATTCCTGGGGTGCATGAGCTGATCTTCCATGATAAATTCTCTCTAACATTCCCATCTCTCTAAGTGTCTGGATCCCCTCATCTGTATTATACCAGGGCAGCTCTGGCATTTCAACCTCAGGTAATGTCAGCCACCTTTAGATCCATGTTTCAGCCAACCATCCAAATAGTTAATGCCCTTTCTAACCCCTTGAGCTATAACATTGATGCAGAATCTCTGCTTAGTGGGCCCATATCAAGAAATTCAGGAGATCCAACCTTATATTCCTTCCACTATTATCCCACAGCCTTATCCATTACCACATCTTATTTCCATCTATTCAGATTGGAAATCTCATGCAATTCTTTTGGAGTATAGGGTACGTCCTCATGGGTCACACTTTGTACCTCACCTTTCTGGTCCTGTTGGGACTTTATTCTAGTTATAGGTCTTAAAGAAAAGAGGGATGGTGGGGTGGGTCATGAAAAGAAATAGAAGTGTCTTTCAAGTCAATTACCTCATGGCACTCCATTGCAGTTTCATCGTTTGAGACAGGATTAGTTGCTCAATATAGAAGACTAGGGGCTGTTTCCCTAGGAGAGGTGGTTATAGGTTTAGCAGACTGTCTGAGCAGACTGGAGACCAGGAAGTTTTTTCCTCAAGGCAGTCTGGAAGTTGGGAAGCTCTTTCCTCAGGGCAGTCTAGCAAAGGCTCAGCAGATTCCAGGGATTCCATCTCCCTATTGCCATCATTATCAAGCCATGTGTCACCAACCCAAATTTCAGGATCCCATTCTTTCCCACCAAAATCCTTTCTTTAACAACAGACAACCTGCAAGGTTGAAGTTTTAGTTTACATTTAAATCTGCTATACACACAATGAGGCTCTGTGTCTATTTTTCAGAAATCTCGAGTCTGCGACCACAGAAAATAAGATTTTCTTTCATGGCTCACATGGAAACTTTTACATCTTTCATACAGTGCTTAAATTGAAAATTTGAAGTCTTCAGCTCATCCCTTTCCCTCATAACTGTCTCCAGCATATCTAACAACAGCCAGCTAACATCATTATACCTCTTAATCCCACAAAACTCCATAATGATGTGAAAAACACTCTCACCTAGAGACTTGCTACATATACACATACAGTTAGCAGAATCAAATGGTGCTATTTTGTGTATCTCTCTTGCCAACTCACTCCATGGACTGTCAATGCCATCTTGATTATTGGAAACAGAGTCACTAGTGCCTTTGAGCCTAACCAGAGTAGAAAACCAACTGTAAAAATCCATTTTTACGACCCTGTTTGTCAAGGAACCACTCCTGGTACCAAGCTGTATTAGTCAGGGTTCTCTAGAGAAACAGAACCAACAGGAGATATCTGTCAATATGAGATTTATAAGGGTGTCTCTCACAGTTGTGTGATGGAAGAGTCCAAAATCTGTAGGCCAGGCTACGAAGCTGGCTGCTCCGATGAAGGGGCTTGATGAACTCCACAGCTGAGGCTTGCTGGCTGAAGAAAAAAGTGAAAATGTCTTTCTTTTATAGTCCTTGACTGATTGGATTATTTCATTTGTGGGAGACATGCTCTTAGTTGATCACAGATGTAGTCAGCCACAGCTGCAATCGACTGACTGATGATTTAATAAACCAGCCTTCTGATTTATCAACCAGCCATGAAATATCCTTGAACCTAACCATCACAACCCTTCCTATAGGAAGCCATTGAGGCTAAGTTAATCTTCTTGATGTCCTTGGCCTTGTATTTTCTTCTTGTCCTCAGAAGAAATTTGGGGGGACGCTTTGGAGTAGCATGGTCATTCCTATGACAGTCTTTAGGTGTATAGACTATATTTCCTTCATAAGATTGTCAAATTGAGAACAGACACCCAAACTTTCTTCATGCACATTGGCTGGAGGAATACAAATGTTAAGACAGACCATGCCTTTCTTAATGAGGCTCCAGATCAAAACCAAGAAAAAGTAGTTCCAATTATAACCTAAGCAGTGCAAAGAGCACTCCTCTGGCATTAACTGAAATTGACCTTGCTAGCCCACTGTCTCCCTGAAAGTGTTGCTGTGAGAATTCAATGATTTCATATATGTAATACGTATAGAACAGTGTCCAGCATATAAGCACTATATAAGGCTTTTCTATTATTTACATGTAGGATCCCATCTTGCCACTTATCCAAAGACAATTTAGTTAATTGTGTATTCTAAGGACATGTAGGGTTCTGGATGACCTCTGCTAGGGTTATCTGGATCTGTGGCTACTTTTATAACTGCATAAATTATAAGAAGATGAAATTTCTGGTCTGAAGACAAAAGAGATGCATTGTTGAGCTACACTTTTGTCTTCCAGACAGTCTCTGAGTCACTGGTGAGCTGTGGTTTGATTATGGATCTGGGAGACAGAGGTGTTTCTACTTAGAGATAGTTACCTCCATAGTGGTATTTTAAAACACCACTGGAGATATTTCCAACCCTGGCTCCAGACAGCTTCTTCTTAGCTCTGTAGCAAGAGAGTGGGAGTGAAAGCTGTGGAAATTCCACTAAAAAATGAAACCCACTTCAAGCTCTTCTAGCTATAAGAAGAATTAGGTGATAAAAAAAAATGAACCAATACTTTAATTCTGGGTTCTCTGCAAGGTGTATTTCCACAGAATCTTATTAGGATAGTTCAAGGTCATTTACCTATTAGTTAGGCTTGAACCTGGTTTTATATCCTTCTCAAGTTTTCTACAATGATTATCTGATAAGAAAAATGGTGTCTTCTAAATAAGAAAATCAATGGGAATCTCTTCTTGTATAGAAATTCTCATCCAATTACTTTTCCTATTATCTTGGTATTGGAATTATGGCTTTTGAAGTTGAGGGATGGTCAGTTTAAGTATTTTAGAGTCAGAGGGCTCAGTGTTGGAAGGAGAAGGACTCCTGTGATGGTTTAGAACTGTATATATCCCACAAAAATCATGTCTTTAAAGCTAATTATTACTGTGGGTGTGAACCTATTGTAAGTAGGATATTCTGATGCGGTTACTTCAGTTAGGATATGACCCACTTCAACAAAGATAGGTCTTAACCCTCTTACTGGAGTCCTTTACAAGTGGAATGACTAGAGAGAGTGGGGGAGAGAGAGGGAAGCCATGGAAGCAAGAAGCTGAAAGCACTGAAACCTGGAAGAGAAAGGAGAGACCAGAAGATGCCACCACATGCCTTACCATGTGGCAGAGAAACCAAGGATCTCCAGCAGCCAATCTTCAGGTAGAAAACATCACCTGATTTGGATATTTTCCCAGCCCCAACCATAAGTGAATAAATTCCCATTGGTCACGCCAACCAATTTCATGGTATTGCTCTGAGCAACATAGGAAATTAAAACAGATTTTGGTACCAGGAGAGTGGGGTGCTGCTAATGCAAATACTAAAAAGGTCCAATGGCTTTGTATTGAGTAATAGGTAGAGGCTGGAGGAATTGTATGGTTCTTGATAGAAAAGGTCTACATTGTTTGAAGAGAATCTTGGTATAATTATGGATGCTAAGGGTACTTCTAACGAGGCCTTAGAAATGTTGGCTGTGTTATCAGAAACTGGAAGTAAGGTGATCCTTGCAATAAAGCGGCAGAAAATGAGGCAAAATTGAGTTCTGATGCCATATGGAAGACAGAATTTGAAAGCAACGAGCTGGGAGTTTTCAAAGCTAAATGTGCAAAGTGCAGCCTAGTTTCCCGATGTAACATAGTAAAATGTGAGAGGAAAGGAATAAGCTGGGTGTGATGGCTTAGAGGCTTTATGGACCCCAGAAGATCATATTCTTAAAGCTAATCCATTCCTGTGGATGTAAACCTATCGTGAGTGGGATCTTTTGATTAGGTTATTTCAGTTGAAATGTAGTCCAGGGTGCAGACCTTTATAAAAAGATGAAATTCAGCAAAAGAAACAGAGAGAAAGCCACAGAATAGATAGAAAGAAGCAGATGCTGAGAGAGAAAGCCACAGAAACAGAGAGGAAGCCACTGAAGCCAGAGCTAGAAGCAATGAAATCCAGAAAAGACCAGAGAGACCAACAGACACCACCATGTGACAGAGGAGTCCTGAATCGGCAGCAGCCTGTCTTCAGGAAGAAAGGATTATCTTGATGCTGCCTAGATTTGGACATTTTTATGGACTGTAAGCTTGTAACCTAATAAATCCCCATTGTTAATGCCAAACCATTTTGTGGTATCTGCATTTCAGTGGCTATAGCACCCTAAAACACAGAAAACTGAAATCCTGGGCACAAAGGAACCAGATATTTATGGTTTGGAAAAATGCTGTGCTTCTGGAAAGCAAGTCACTAGAGAACAGTGCTTCATTTGAAGGTTTAACTGAACATGGGTCCAGTCAGCCATCTCAGTGCAAGTCAGGACTGGAGATGTAGTTATCTAGGAAGTATCTGTGGAAAGTCTTACTCTCTGATGGACCCCTGTGTACTACATGCAAAACCAACAATTTTTTTTTTTTTTGTAGTCTCTGTATGAATGGAACCACTGTAAGGCTGGACTAAAAGGGACAGGAATGGGATAAATCAAAGGAAAAATGACTTCAAAGGCAGAACCATAGAAGCTGAGGTCTGGACTGAAGATATCTTCCCGGGCCAAGAGGGTGGGCCCACTCCTGTGGATGAAAAGGGCGAGTATGTCCTGGGACTTGAAGAGGGAAGGATTTCCACCCCATTGTTCAGGAAGAGTACTGCCACTCTAGTCTTCAGAGAGGGTTGAACATAATCCGCAGGAATTGGGGAGAGTCTGGCTACCACCCTAATATTCTGCAAGTGTTGAGCCTGTGTCTTGGGTATTGCAGAGAGCCTGGCCATCACCCCAATGCTTGAAGACTGTGTAATCTTCACCCAAGTGTTCAGAAAGGACATGGCCACTGTGCAAGCACTTGTAAGCGGTGGGACTGCTGCTCTATCAAGCCTGGAGGACAAAACATCAGTATATAGATGACTCTTAGACCTTGAAATCTAATGGAGAATGTCCTGCAGGGTTTCAGGATTTTTTGAGACCCATGATCCCTGTTTTCCTTCCAATATCTCCCTGTGGGAATAGAAATGTTTATCCTGTGACTGTCCTTCCATTTTATATTGGAAGCAGATAATTTTTTCCCTAGGTCTATATGATGAAGGGAAGTTATGCCCCAGGACAGACCACACCAGTAATGTATTTTGATGAGACTTTGTACTAAACATTGATTCTGAAATGACTTAAGGCTTTTGGTATATATATATATATATTTTGTTTACATGAGCAGGCACCAGGAATCAAACCTGGGTCCTCTGGCATGGCAGGCGAGCATTCTTGCCTGCTGAGTCACTGTGGCCCGCCCGGCTTTTGGTGTATTATAATAGAATGAATGTATTTTGCATGTGGAAACAACATGTCCTTTTGTGGTTCAGAGGGTGGAGTATGGTGGTTTATAACTGTATGTACCCCAGAAAATTATGTTCTTAAAATTAATTCATTCCTGTGTGTATAAAACTATTGTAAGTAGGGTATTTTGATGAGGTTAGTTCAGTTAAGGCATGGCCCAGTGTGGGTCTTAATCCTTTTGAATTTAGTCTGGAGCCCTTCATAAGAGAATGACATTCAGAGGAAAAGCCATGAAAGCAAGAGTCTCCAAGCAACAAAACCTGAAAGAGAAGAGGGAGACCAGCAGGTACCACCATATACCATATGCCCTGTCATTTGGCAGATGAGCCAAGGATCTGTGGCAGCCAGTCTTTAGGAGGAAAGAGTCACCTTGATGTCGCCTTGATTTGGACATTTTCCTTGACTCAACTGTAAGTGAATAAATTCCCATCGTTCAAGCCAACCTAATTCATAGTATTATTTTGAGCAGCCTAAGAGACAAAACGCCCTCCTACAACAAATGTCTGGTAATTAGAGGGAAAAGGGAACCAACCATCCCTCTCTTGGCTAAACACATTGATGGTACTTCCCTCTGGACATTTGTACAAGTGAAATTAAAAGAATAATATTTTCTTTTAAATAAATAAATAGACAAGAATTACTGAGTTTGTTTTACAAAGCTAAAATAAAGATGATTTAAAACAATGTAATGGCACAATAAAAATGTATAAATAAGATATGATAAAAAGACTAGACTAAAGAAAGAAAAATAAAGGTAAGAATAAGTAATATTAGCTACATGCCCTAAAGATAATGAAGTAAAAAGAAATAAATACATTTAGGCAATAGTGCAAAGTAAAAACAGATTAGTTAATAATGAAAAGCAGTGGTTATAAAGTCCAAAACTTAAATTCTATCCTACCAAACCCCAATCCTAACCTGCAGATAACCACCAGGTGCCCTTGGGCACAACTAGAGGGTCCCCAGGGAGTTGTAATCCCTAAACACAGACACCCCTAGTCACTATCTCCTTCACAGAAGGCTCCTCACCCAGGCAGCTGATATCTTTCTACATGGATGCAAAATGCAAAATTTTGCTTGAGTTCCAATGATCTTGGTACCAAAATCAAAATTAAGTATCCCCACCAAAAGGAAAGCTCCTTTATAGGTTGCCTTGATCCCTGCAGCTGGCAGCAAATGCCCCTGATAACCTGTTGGGAAAAGAAGAGAAAGTCAAGTTGCTTTGCTTCACTTTTCTACTTATATAGATTTCTTTAAGGTTCCTGGGGAGCTACATTTTGACATTAGGATTAGGGTAGTGGATTTTCACATGGAAAGACCTGGAACCCCTACCTCTAAGACTGAATTTCCAAAGAGGTGAAACCTCTTTTCTAGAAAGGGATAGAACAGTGTCTGGTAAAACAAGTACTCTGAGGCATGAGACAAGCTTTCCATTTCTAAGCAGAAATTCAGAGCTTTCTTTCTGAAAAGAAAGAAAAGAGAGGGGAAGGAGTAAATATCAACTATCTATTGAGCTCTTACTGTTTACTAGAAGATATGCTAGGCTCTTTACGATATGTATTATCATCTACCAGGTGAGATGGGTACTATTACTATCCCCATTTTATAGTTGAGGAATTGGAGGTTCAGAGAGGTTACATTACTTGCTCTGGGTCACACAGCAAGACACAGCTAGATTTTGAAGCACTTTGATTTCAACCCCTATGTATTTTCCATTATACCAAGGCAGTCCCATTACCTCTGTTGTATAGAGAATAAAAGTCAATTGCAATTATTCTTAGGCTCTTTGCAGGGCAATAAAATGTAGGTTATTTACACTGGCTTTGGCATCACATCACCTGGTTTGAATCCTTTCTTTGCTCTTTATTGTTTGTTTGACTACAGAGAAGTTACCTTACCTCACTGCATTTCAATTTCATCATCTGTCAAAGGACTTGTAAGACTGTTGTGATTATTAAAGGGTGTGATACCTCCAAGCATATAACTCATACTTGTTATTATCATCCTGCAAGTCCAAAGACATCAGGGAAAGAAAGGTTACCTGGCTCTACCATTTACTAGTTCTGTGACTCTGAGTAGGTCTCAATCTTTTTGTTCCCCAGATTCTTCAATTATAAAATTGAGGTACTAGTATCTACCCCATAGGACAGTTTCTGAGGATCAAGTGAGTTAATTCATATAAAACCCTCTGATGCCTGGCAACTAGTAAGCACTGGATATTGTAAAAGCTACTATTATTGTTATTTAAATGGAGAATTCATTTACTGTCTGAAAAAGACTTGGGAGAGCATCTGCATGATTGAATCAGAACTTTCAACTAGGAAACAGCATGGCAAACCTCTCCAAGTGATCCATGGGGACAGGGGTACTTCCTCCCACCAACCATGTAGGTAACTTATCTCTTTCTAGTCTGAAGCAAACTCCAATTTGCAATCCATTATGGACAGTCTTTGGTATGCCAGTTATTCAAGATCTTCTTTTGCTCAATTTTGCCATAGGTTAAGTTAATAAGATACTTAATATTGCCTTCTGGAGCAATATTATAATTATTCAATGATTCCCTAATAGGTGGTCTATCCCTATATTAAGATAAACAACAGCAACAAAATGGAATTAACAAAAATTACATCAAACAAGGAGAGTTTTCTAATCGAAAGCCAATAGACAATAATTGAGGGCAAACCATAGCAAACTTTGTGTTCAAATGCAATTGAGAGAAAAAGTTTTCAGTTTTGGCAAACATTGTGATCTTGCTCTTTTTTTTCTTTCAAATTATCCTGTTTAATTATCTTGAAGAGGAAGATCAAAGAAAAAGAATAAAAGATTTGCTTGGCATCCTTCCAAGATTGAATAATTGGGGAGGGTTTTTGCAGAGAGTATAAGGGGCAATGTTTTCTGTGCTATGTAGTGATTTTGTCCCAGAGTTCAGATCAAGAATGAGGAAAAGGGAGAAAAAATCAGACTACACTGTCAAAGAGAATCCATGAAAAGTAGAGAAGAGAAGTTTCTTCCTGTCATATACTTAGGTGCTCAGAAGGGCTTTTATGTCCATATCTGTAAAATGAGGTGATAGAACAGGTCCTTTTTGACTCCAACACTCTCTGCTCCTAGGAGTGTTTTTTTCCTGTCCTACCACTTGCCAAGCCCAACAAGTTCTTATGAATACATATGAACACCTGCTACAGCAGCAGTGTGTAGTGATTGTACATAGGTTCAAGAGATAAACTGTCTGCTACTTATTAGTTGTAGGCCTAAGAGCAAGATATTTAATACCTCTGTGCCTCAGTGTCCTCACATATGAAATGAGGATAACCTAACGCAGAGTTGTAATCAAAATGCATAAAACATGCTTTGGACAGGCCCTACCATATAGTAAAAGGCTTAATATTTGTTAGGTATTATAACAGACCATATAGGAGCCACAGCATTAGCTGAGTCTATTGTGAATATTCCCTAGGCCTAGGAATTTAGGACCTTCTTTTCAGATACAGTAGTCATATTGTCCCTTGAAAAGTGTTGTCCTTGGACCTCTTAAATCAGAATCTCTAATGAGGCTTTCTTAAAAATGCATATTTCCATCTCCAGACCTATTAAAGCAGAATTCCTGAGAGTGGGGCCCAGTAATTCACATTTTGAACCTGCCATTTGAAAATTGAGAACCACTGCTTTGGAATTTAGGTGAATTAATATAGGTCCTCCTAATAAACGTGATGTTGAAGCCCTTCCTGCTAAACTTTAACCTCAAGAATACTACGTAGGAACCTCAAAAGTAAGCAATCAATTTTCTTACGATTGGTATGTGTAAGGTCCAGTGTAAGGAATATTGCTTGACCTTTGGTGCTGAAACCTAATAGCTACCATCTATTTTAGCTATCTGCTACCCTAAGAATTCTACTAGGGCCAAGCCAGTCTAATTCAGGTCTTCTGAAGGATTTTTACACATACCAATAGTAAGAATCTTGGAATCTTGATTAGGGAGTGTATTAGAGCATCATACAAGCCTGTACAAACCAACACTCAAGATTCCATGTACTTATGGTGTTCCAATAAGCTGTCCATACAAGTTAAATTAGATAATGCACTACCAAAAATATAAATTTTGCACAAAATAAACATCTCTTCATTTGGTCTCACACAGAAGTTGAAGTTTTAAAAGGACAATATCATCCTTTACACTGTATTCTGATACACCTTATTCCTATCCAGATCAGCTTCATTCATAGCTCTACTTGAAGTTTGACCACTTTTTCAACTTTTTAAACAGTTGCTATATGGGGTAATGCTGATTTTCATAGCTTCAGAGCTCTAGCTCTGAGTCTCAGGTGTCACACAAATAACCAAAGTTCCAGGAAATGACCAGGTTATACACAAATAGCTCAGCATCTCAGAACTTAGAAAAAACAGTTGCACCTCTGGAATAGATGTGAATGCTGTAAGAGCTTACAATCTAGGAACTTTTACAATAGATCCTAGTTTACCAACTGCCGGAATGCAATATACCAGAAACAGAATGGCTTTAAAAGGGGGTATTTAATAAGTTGCTAGTTTACAGTTCTAAAGCTGTGAAATTGTCCAAATTAAAACAAGACTGTAGAAATGTCCAATCTAAAGCATCCAGGGAAAGATACCTTGGTTCAAGAAGGCCAATGACGTTCAGCGTTCCTCTCTCAGCTGGAAGGGCACATGGTTAATACGGAGGCGTCTGCTAGCCTTCTCTCCAGGCCTCTTGCTTCATGAAGCTACCCAGGAGGCATTTTCCTTATTCATCTCCAAAGGTTGCTGGTTGGTGAACTCTGTGATTCTCACATCCTTCTGTCATAATTCTGCAGCTCTCTCCTCATTCTGGAAAAGGGACTCTCTCCAAAATGTCTCCTCTTTTATAGGATTCCGGTAAACTAATCAAGACCCATGTAGAATGGGTGGAGGCACATCTCCATCTAATCAAGTTTAATACCCACAATTGATTGAATCGCATTTCCATGGAGATAACTTAATCAAGTTTCCAACCTATAGTGCTGAATGGGGATTAGAAAAAATGGTTGCTCCCACAAGATTCTTTAGGATTAAAACATGGCTTTTCTAGGGTACATAAATCCTTTCAAACCAGCACATTCCACCCTCTGGGCACTAAAAAAGATATGCTTTTCCCATATACAAAACAAATTCATTCCATAACAATATCAGATACCCTTTCAGTAACAACACAAATACAGGACAAGGTTAAGACCAGTACAGTCTCATCAAAGTTAATTACAGGCATGGTCTGTCCTAAGGCAAAATTCTCCTCTGTCTCTGGACCTATGAAATGTCAACAAGTCATTTGCTGCCAACATACAAAGGAGAAACAGTCATAGGATACATATACCCATTTCCATAGGGAGAAATTGGAAGGAACACAGGGGTCACTAGACCTAAGCAGTTTTGAAAACCTGCAGGGCAAAGTCCATTAGATTTCAATGTCTGAGAGTCATTTATCTTCAAGGTTTTAGAAAGTGGCAGTCCCACCCTTTCCAAGGGCCTACACAGTGGCTTGTCTCTCTTTGAATGCAACCTTGGGGGACATTGGGGAGGCCACCTTTTTCTCAGTTCCACCCGCTCCAAGCATTGGGGCCACACCTGGGCTCTCTGCCTTCTGCAGGGCACATGCTCAGCCCCTCCATGTGGCAGCAGCCAGACTCTCCCCAATCCCCAAGGAGTGTGCTGCACCCTCTCCAAGGCATGAGGCGGCATGACTCTTCCACTGCAAGGAGGTGGAAGGCCCATCTTCTGCCTTTGGGGCAAACTCAACCTCTCCATGCGTTTGGGTGTGTCCGCTCTCCTGGCCCATGGCTTCTTGACCTCAGACCTCCACTTCCATGGTTCTGCCTCTGAAGTTATTTTACCTTCACACTGTCCCTTTTCTGAACCTCCTAGTCCAGACTGGCAGCATCTTTGTTTATACAGGTCCCACAGCACTCTTGTTGACTTTCTATGTAGTAAGGAAGGATCATGCCCATCAGACAGCAGGAGTTTCCACAAATCTTTCCTGAATAACTCCATGTCCAATCCTGGATTTTCCTGAAATTTCTGGCTGGTTTGACATTTGGCTAAATCCTCATGTTCTCTGAGGTCTACATTCCTGGAAGCCCAGAATTTTCCAGCACATTAATTTCTGATTTCTTTGTACACAAGAGTTCAATTCTCAGCTTATCTCTTTCCTGTCACATTTCACTATAAGCTGGGAAGATAAACCAGGCTGTATTTTCCACATTTAATTTTGAAATCTCGTCTGCTAAATATCCAAGTTCATGACTTTAAAAATGTGCCTTCCAGCCAAAGCCACTACTCAATTTTGCAAGATTACTTGCCATTTTAAAACAAGGATCACCTTCTTTCCAGCTTGCAATAACACATGCCTCATCTCTGACTAGAGCTTTGTCAGAAGTTTCTTTAGAGTTCACATTTCTACCAACAGTCTCTTCAAAGCATTCTAGGCCTTCCCTATCAAGCTTCTCACAACTCCACCAGAATCTTCCCCTTATCCACTTAAAAAGCCATTCCAACATGTTTGGTATTTGCAAACCACAGCAGCACCCCACTTCTCAGGTACCAAAACCTGTTCTAGTTTGCTAGCTACTGGAATTGCAATATATCAGAAATGGAATGGCTTTAAAAAGGGGGAATTTAGTAAGTTGCTAGTTTACAGTTCTAAGGCTGTAAAATTAAAATTGTCCCAATTAAAACAACACTATAGAAATGTCCAATCTAAGGCATCCAGGGAAAGATACCTGGCCTTCAAGAAGGCCATTAATGTTCAGCATTTGTCTCTCAGCTGGAAGGGCACACAGTGAACATGGTGGTGTCTGCTAGCTTTCTCTCCAGGCTTCTTGCTTCCTGAAGCTCCCCAGGATGCATATTCCTTCTTCATCTCCAAAGGTCACTGTCTGGTGGACTCTGTGGTTCTCTCATCTCTCTGTCATGGTTCTGCAGCTCTCGCCTCATTCTCAAAAACGGACTCTCTTCAAAATGTCTCCCCTTTTATAGGGCACATGGTTAATACGGAGGTGTCTGCTAGCCTTCTCTCCAGGCCTCTTGATTCATGAAGTTCCCCAGGAAGCATTTTCCTTATTCATCTCCAAAGGTTGCTGGTTGGTGAACTCTGTGATTCTCACACCCTTCTGTCGTAATTCTGCAGCTCTCTCCTCATTCTGAAAAAGGGACTCTCTCCAAAATGTCTCCTCTTTTATAGGATTCCAGTAAACCAATCAAGACCCATGTAGAGTGGGTGGAGATACGCCTCCATCTAATCAAGTTTAATACCCACAACTGATTGAGTCACATCTCCATGGAGATAACCTAATCAAGTTTCCAACCTATAGTGCTGAATGGGGATTAGAAGAAACAGTTGCTCCCACAAGACTGATTAGGATTAAAACATGGCTTTTCTAGGATACATAAATCCTTTCAAACCAGCACAGACTCCAACCTGATAGCCCATGCTCTCCACTTCAATTCTCTAAGTTTGTGTATTATAGTTACTCCACATGAGTGTGACATCATACTCTTTATCTTTTTGTTTCTGATATTTCATTCAACATATTGTCCTTAAGTTTCATTCACCTAGCTGCATGCCTCACAACTTCATTCCTTCTTGCATTCACTCAGTAGTCCATTGTATGCATACACCATTGTTTCCCCTTCTATTCCTGAGTCATTGCACCCATAGGCCACCTCCATTCATTGCGAATCACGAACACTGCCACCATTAACACCTGTTTGCAAGTGTCCATTCGTGTTGCACTCTTAGTTCCTCCAGTTATATACCTAGCAATGAAGTTGCAGGATCATATGACAACCCCACTTGTAGCCTCCTGTGGAGCCACCACACTGACCTTTAGAGGTCCTGCACCACTCTGCTTCCCAATTTACAGTGAAAGGGTACATCTCTTTTTCCACATTTTCTCTAGTACTTGTATCTCTCTGTTCATTTTTAAACAGTTTTATTCACACATCATACGATCCAACCCAAATAAAAAAAAATCATTGGCTACTGGTATTATCACATAGCCATGCCTTTGCCACCACCATCTATATGAGGACATTTCCTATTCTTTCTCAAAGAATCCCATACCACTCCCCCATACCCACTGCTTACTGATATTTGGTTTTGGTATACTGTCTTTATTACATTCGATGGAAACATATTACAGTATTACTGTTAAAAATAGACCCTAGCTTGCATTAATTGTATTGTTTTCCTTATACTATCCCATTCTCAACACCTTACAATTTTGACATCCATTTGTTCTCCTTCATGAAAAACATTCCTACATCTATTCATTTAATCACCATCACTGCTTGCTCTAGGCATTCCTAAGTTATAGCATCTCAGTCTTTATCCTCTATCTTTGCTTCTGGTTTCATACATGCCCCCAGCCCTTCTCCCTCAACCATACTCACATTCAGCTTCATTCTGTGTACTTATATTATTGGGCTGCCATCAGATAATATCATGTTATCCATTTCTGAATCTTTACAATCAGTCCTGTTGCACATTCTTTACTCCTTCAGCACCAAATGCCCAATCTCTACCCTCTTTCTATCTCCTTATAACCTGTGTTCTTTGTTTTAACTTTCAAAGTTCACTCATTAATGTTAGCTCATATTAGTGAGGCCATACAGTATTTTTCCTTTTGTTTCTGGCTAATTTCACTCAGCATAGTGTCCTCAAGGTACATCCACTTTGTTACATGCTTCATGACTTTATTTTGTGTTACAGCTGCATAATATTCCATTGTGTGTATATGCCACAGCTTGAAAAGCCATTCATCTCTTTTACATCTCTTGGCCATCATGAATAATGCTGCTATAAACATCGGTGTGAAAATGTCTATTTGTGTCTTGCATTCAGTTCCTCTGAATATATACCTAGCAATGGGATTGCCGGATCATATGGCAATTCTCTAGTTAGCTTCCTGAGGAACTGCCAAACTGCCTTCCAGAGAGGTTGCACCAATCTACATTCCCACGAACAGTGAATAAGTGCCTCTTTCTCCACATACTCTT
Organism: Tamandua tetradactyla; assembly: GCF_023851605.1. Classification (NCBI taxonomy): domain Eukaryota; kingdom Metazoa; phylum Chordata; class Mammalia; order Pilosa; family Myrmecophagidae; genus Tamandua; species Tamandua tetradactyla. The sequence continues at coordinate 119,153,727 of NC_135353.1, forward strand.
TAGCACTTGGTGTTTACTGTTTCTTTGATAATAGCCATTCTAGTGTGTGAGATGATATCTCATTGTGGTTTTGAATTTTGTTTCCTTAATAGCTCGTGACATTGAGCATCATTTTTCACATGCCTTTTAGCCATTTGTATTTCCTCTTCTGAAAAGTGTCAGTTCATGTCTTTTGCCCATTTTTTCATTGGGTTGTTTGTCCTTTTATTATTGAATTGTATGATCTCTTTATATATTATGGATCTTAAATGCTTATCTGATATCCAAATATTATCTCCTATTGCATAGGCTGCCTTTTCATTTTCCTGACAAAGTTCTTTGATGCACAAAAGTGTTTAATTTTGAAGAGATCCCATTTACCTATTTCTTTTTTGTTGCTTGTACTTTGAGTGTAAGTTCTAGGAAAACACCTCCATCACCAGATGTACAAGATATTTTGCTATATTTTCTTCTAAAAGTTTTATAGTCTTAGCTCTATATAGTCTTAGATCCATTTTGAGTTGATTTTTTGTATAGAGTGTGAGATATGGATCCTCTTTCCTTCATTTGCATATGGATATCCAGATTGGCAAACATCATTTATTGAAGAGACTGCTCTGTACCAGCTGGTTTGGCTTGACTGCCTTATCAAAGATAAATTGTCCATAGATGGGAAGGTTATTTCTGAATACTCAATTTAAGTTCATTTGTCAGTACATCTATCTTTATACCAGTACCATACTTATTAGTCCCTGTGGACTTGTAATATGCTTCAAAATCAGATAATGAGAGACTTACAACTTTATTTTTCTTTCTCAAGATATTTTTAGCTATTCATGGCACCCTGTCCTTACAAATAAATTTGTTTATTGGATTTTCTATTTCTGCAAAGTAATTTGTTGAGATTTTAATTGGTATATTATTGATTTTATAAATCAATTTGGGTAGAATTGACATCTTATATTATATTTAGCCTTCTAATCCATGAATATGGTACATCAATTTAATTTATTTAGGTTTTCCATGATTTCTTTTAGTAATTTCTTGTAGTTTTCTATATATAGGTCTTTTGTGTCCTTAGATAAATTTATTCCTAAATATTTGATTCTTTTAGTTGCCATTGTAAATGGACTTTTTATCTTGATTTCCTCCTTAGATTGCTCATTATTTGTGTATAGAAACACTGCTGATTTGGGGGTGTTGATCTTGTATCCTGCCACTTTGCTGTACTCATTTATTAGCTTTAGTAGCTTTGCTGTAGATTTCTCAGAATTTTCGACATATAGTATGTTGTCTGCCAACAGTGAGAGTTTTACTTCTTCCTTTCCAATTTGGATGACTTTTATTTCATTTTCTTGCCTTATAGCTCCGCTAGGACTTCCAGAACAATGTTGAATAACAAATGGAGATAGTGGGCATCCTTGACTTTTTCCTGATCATAAAGGAAAGCTCTCAGTCTTTTTGCATTTAGTATGATGTAAACAGTGGGCTTTTCATATATTCAGTTTATCATGTTGAGGAAGTTGCCTTCTATTCCTAGTCTTTAAAGTGTTTTCATCAAGAAAGGATGTTGAATTTTGTCACATGCCTTTTCTGCATCAATCAAGGTGATCATATGTTTTTTCTGCTTTGATTTATTGATGTGGTGTGTTATATTAATTGATTTTCTTGTGTTGTAACAGCCTTACATACCTGGAAGAAATGCCATTTGGAAGATGTTGTGTAATTGTTTTGATGTGCTGCTGGATTCAATTTGCAAATATTTTGTTGAGGATTTTGCTTCTATATTCATTAAAGAGATTAGTCTGTAATTTTCCTTTCTTGTAGTATCTTTGTCTGGCTTTAATATGGTGATTTTGGCATCTTCAAATGAGTTAGGTAGCTTTCCCCCCTCTTGAATGTTTTTCTGAGTTTGAGCAGGATTGGTACTAATTCTTTCTTGAATGCCTTGCAGAATTCACATATATGAAGTCATCTGGTCCTGGACTTTTCTTTATTGGGAGCTTCTTGATGACTGATTCAATCTCTTTACTTGTGATTGGTTTGTTGATGTCATCTATTTCTTCTTGAGTCAATGTTGCTTGTTCATGCTTTTCTAGGAAGTTGTTCATTACATCTCTATTGTCTAGTTTATTAGCATATAGCTACTCATAGTATCCTCCCACTACCTGCTTTATTTCTGTGGGGTCAGTGGTTATGTCCCTTCTCCCATTACTGATTTCATTTGTTTGACTCCTCTCTCTTTTTTTTTTTGTCAGCCTAGCTAAGAGTTCATCAATTTTATTGATTTTCTCAAAGAACCAACTTCTGGTTTTGTTGATTCTCTCTATTGTTTTCATATTCTCAATTTCATTTATGTCTGCTCTAATCTTCATTATTTCTTTCCTTCTGTTGGCTTCGAGTTACTTTGTTGTTCCTTCTCTAGTTCTTCCAGGTGAAAAGTTAATTCCTCAACTTTTGCTCTTTCTTCTTTTTTAATATAAGCATGTGGGTCAACAAATTTCACTCTCAGCACTGCCTTTGTTGCATCCCATAGTTTTTTTTAATGCTTTTTATTGATAAATCTTCACATACAAACATTCTTTACATACAAACATTCCATACATGGTATGCAAAGAATGGCTCACAATATCATCCCATAATTGTGTATTCATCACCATGATCAATGTTTTGAACATTTGCATCACTCCAGAAAAAGAAATAAAAAGAAAATCTCATACATACCATACCCCTTACCCCTCCCTCTCATCGACCACTAGTATTTCCATCTGCCCAATTTATTTTAACTTTTGTCCCTCCTATTGTTTGTTTATTTTTATCCATTTTTTTTATTCATGTCTCCAAGCCCTAGATAAAAGGAGCATCAGACACAGGGTTTTCACAATCACACGGTCACATTGTAAAGCTGTATCATTATACAGTCATCTTAAGGAAATGAGGCTACTGGAACACAGCTCAACAGTTTCAGGTACTTCCCTCTAGCCACTCCAATACACCATAAACTAAAAAGGGATATCTATATCTATATCCCTAACTTCCAAGATAACCTCTCAACTCTATTTGAAATCACTCAGCCACTGACACTTTATTTTGCCTCATTTCTCTCTTCCCCCTTTTGGTCAAGAAGGCTTTCTCAATCCGTTGATGCTAGATCCAGGCTCATCCTGGGAGTTCTGTCCCATATTGCCAGGGAGATTTACACCCCTAAGAGTCATGTCCCATGTGGGGGTTGGGGAAGAGAAGTGAGTTCACTTGCCACATTGGGTTAGAGAGAGAGGCCACATCTGAGCTACAAAAGAGTTTCTCTGGGGGTGACTTAGGCCTAATTTTAAGTAGGCTTAGCCTATCCTTTGCAGGAATAAGTTTCATAAGTGCGACCCCCAAGATAGAGGGCTTGGCCAATTGATTTGGTTGTCCCCACTGCTTGCAAGAATATCAGAAATTCTCCATATGGGGAAGGTGAATATTTCCTTCTTTCTCCCCAGTGCACTTCTTTATTCACTGCCTGTTCTAGTTTGCAAGCTGCCACAATACAATATACCAGAAACAGAATGGCTTTTACAAAGGGGAGTTTAATAAGTTGCAAGATTATAGCTCTAAGGCTGTGAAAATGTCCAAATTAAGGCAAGGCTATGAAAATGTCCAAATTAAGCACCAACAAGAGGTTACCTTCACTCAAGAAAGGCCAATGAAGTTCGGGGTTTCTCTCTCAGCTGGAAGGGCACATGGCAAAGTCTGCTAGCTTTATCTCCCAGCTTCTTGCTCAGGTAGCTCCCTTGGGGATGTTTTCCTTCTTCATTTCTGAAGGTCTCTGGCTGTATGGACTCTGGTGGCTCTCTAGCTTTTTTCCAAGATGGTTTCCTCTTAAAAGGCTGCAGTAAGCAACCCCACCTTGAATAGGTGAAAACACATCTCTGTGGAAACTACCTAATCAAAAGTTACCACCCACAACTGGGTGGGTCACATCTCCATAGAAACCATCAGAAAGGTCCCACCCAGCAGTATTGAATGAAGATTAAAGAACATAGCTTTTCTGGAGTACACAAGATCCAAACTGCCTCACTGCCCAAATTACTCTGAAATATATCAGGGCATCATACTAAACTGAACAAACAACAAAGTCTCATGCCCTATTAAAGATTCCATGTTCTTATGGTGTTCAACCAAACTGACCAGACAAGTTAAATTAGGAAATGCACTACCCAAAATGTAAATTTTGCACCAAATAAACATCTCTGCCTTTGGTCTCACAACAAAAGTTGAAGTTTTAAAGCATGTAAGATATCATCCTTTACCCTGTATTCTGATTCACCCTAGTCCTATCCAGATCAGGTGCATACATATCTCCACGCAAAGTTAGATCCATTTTCCAACTTTTTAAGCAGTTCCTGCATGGGGTACTAATGACTTTCATAGCTTCAGAGCTCTAATTCTGAATCTCTGGAGTCACATAAATACCCAAAGTTTCTGGGACTGACCAGTTTAGAAACAAACAGCTCAGTATCTCAGAATTTAGAAATAATAGTTACGACTCATGAATATATGTGACTGCTGTAAGAGTTTATAATCTAGGACCCTTTACAACAGGCCCCAATCTGTTAACCTACGCCCTCAACTTCAGTTCACCGAGTTTTTATATTATAGTTAGTCCATATGAGTGCAGCATGATATATTTGTCTTTTTGTTTCTGACATTTCATTTGACATAGTCCTTAAGCTTCTTTCACTTAGTTGCATACCTCACAACTTCATTCCTTTTTGTGGACAGTCATTAGTCTGTTGTATGTATATAGCAAAATACCCCTTTCCATTCCTCAGTTGTTCTACCAGTAGGCTACCTCCACTCATTGTGGATTGCGAACACTGCCACCATAGACACCAGTGTGCAAATGTCCATTCGTGCCCCCACACTCAGTTTCTCCAGGTATATACTGAGCAATGGAGTTTCAGGATCATATGGCAACCCCACCCCTAGCCTCCAGTGGAACCACCACCCTGCCCTCCAGTGGGCTGCACCTGTCAGTTTCCCTACCAACAGTGAATAGGTACATCTTCTCTCAGCATTTTCTCTAGCACTTATTTATCTCTCTTCATTTTGTTTTGTTTTGGAGGGCTGCATGGTCTGGGAACTGAACCCGGGTCTCCCACATGGCAGGCAAGAATTCTACCACTGAACTACCCTTGCACCACCCTGTCTATTTTTAAAGTTTTATTCACACATCATACAATCCAACCTAAGTGTATAGACATGCCTTCACTACCATAATCCAGCTGAGGGCATTTCCTTTTCTTCCACAAATAATCCATACCCCTTCCCATGCCTGCAACCTGTTGACATTTCGTTTGGTATAATGCCTTTGTTTCATTCAGGGGAAGCATTTACAAAGTTACTGCTGACTACAGACCCTAGTTGCATTGGTTGTACTTTTTCCCATTTACCATCCATTTTCAACACCTTGCAATGTTGACATTCATTTGTTTCCCCTCATGCAAAAACCTTTATTTACTTATACATTTAATTACCATCATTGTCCACTCTAGGCATTCCTAAATTATACTGTCTCAGTCTTTATCCTCTATCTTTCTTTCTGGTTTCGTATGTGCCATCCAACCCTTCTCCCTCAATCATACTTACATTCAGTTTCATATGGTGTATTTATATTATTGTGTTATAATCAGGTACAAATGTACTACCTATTTCTGAATTTACAGTCATGTTGCACAATCTGTATTCCTTAATACCAAATGAACAATTTTTACCCTCTTTCTGTCTTCTGATAACCTGTGCTCTTAATTTCAACTCTCAAAGTTGACTCATTAATGTTAATTCATATTAGTGAGACTATACAGTATTTATCCTTTTCTTTCTGGCTAATTTCACTCAACATAATGTCCTAAAAGTTCATCCACGTGGTTACATACTTCATGACTTTATTCTGTTTTACAGCTGTGTAATATTCCATCATATGTATATATGTTTAGCCACTAGTCTGTTGATGGACATTTGGGCTGTTTCCATCTCTTGGCAATTGTAAACAAAACTGCTATAAACATTGGTGTGCAAATGTCCGTTTGTGTCCTTGCCCTCATGTCCTCTGAGTAGATACCTAGCAGTGGTATTGCCGGATCATATGGCAATTCTATACTTCGCTTCCTGAGGAACCACCAAACTGCCCTCCACAGTGGTTGTACCATTTTACATTCCCACCAACAGTAGATAAGTGTGCCTCTTTCTCCACATCCTCTACAGCAGTTGTTGTTTTCTGTTTTATTGATAATGGCCATTCTGGAGGGTATAAGATGACACCTCATTGTGGTTTTGATTTGCATTTCCTTGATAGCCAGTGAAGTTGAGCATCTTTTCATATGCCTTTTAGTCATTTGTATTTCCTCTTCTGAGAAGTGTCTGTTCATGTCTTTTGCCCATTTTTAAACTTGGTTTGTCCTTTTGTTGTTGAGTTGAAGGATCTCTTTTTATATTCTTGATTTTAAACTCCTATCCAATATGTGGTTTCCAAATATTGTCTCCCATTGTGTAGGCTGTATTTTTACTTTCTTGTCAAAGTTCTTTGATGCACAAAAGTGTTAAAAATTAGAAGCTCCCATTTATCTATTTCTATCTTTGATGCTCGTGCTTTTTGTGTAAGGTCTAGGAAACCCCCGTCTTTTACAAGTTTTATCAGCTATTTCCCCACATTTTCTTCCAAAAGTGTTATGGTATTAGCTCTGATGTTTAGGTCTTTGATCCATTTTGAGTTAATTTTTGTATAGGGTGTGAGATATGGATCCTCTCTCACTCTTTTACATGTTGATATCCAGTTCTCTAGGCACTATTAAAGAGGCTGCTCTGTCCCAGGTGGGTTGGCTTGACCACCTTACCAAAGATCAATTGTCCATAGATGAGAAGGTCTATATCTGAACACTCTATTCAATTCCATTGGTCAGTATATCTATCTTTATTCTAGTACTATGCTGTTTTTTTTTTTATGTAAAAGGAAGAAAAACTGTATTTGCTTGTTTGGGTTTAGAAAATTTCTGGAAAGATATACAAGAAACTTATCAGTGATTTTTTTTGGGGGGGATGGAACAAGGTAAAGGAGGGGTTTTTGCTTTCCACCACATAGCCATTTATACTTAAACAAACACAAACTACCCTGTATTACTTTTTCTAAAAAGTGAGATTTAAAAATTGTCACAAATTAGGGTTCTAAGAAATATATGATATTCAAAACAAAGCTGTGCTGGTTTGAAAGAAAGTATGCCCCCTAAGAAAAGCTATGTTTTAATATAAATCCCATTTCATAAGGGTAGAACGGTTTCTGTTCAATATGTATGTTTGAAACTGTGATCGGATCATCTCCCTAGATGATGTGATTTAGTCAAGAGTGGTTGTTAAACTGGATTAAGGGACGACATGTCTCCACCCATTTGGGTGGGTCTTGATTGGTTTATTGGAGTCCTACAAAAGAGGAAATATTTTGGAGAACTAGAGATTCAGAGAGAGCAGAGAAAAATGACATAGCCACGAGAAGCAGAGTCCACCAGCCAGCCACCTTTGGAGATGAAGAAGGAAAACGCCTCCCGGGGAGCTTCATGAAATGGAAGCCAGGAGAGAAAGCTAGCAGGTGACGCCGTGTTCACCATGTGCCCTTCCAGCTGAGAGAAAAGCCCTGACTGTGTTTGCCATATGCCATTCCACTTGAGAGAGGAACCCTGAACTTCATCGGCCTTTTTGAACCAAGGTATCTTTACCTGGATGCCTGTGACTGGACATTTCTATAGACTTGTTTTAATTGGGACATTTTCTCGGCCTTAGAATGGTAAACTAGTAATTCATTAAATTCTCCCTTTTAAAAGCCATTCCATTTCTGGTATATTGCATTCCAGAAGCTAGCAAACTAGAAGAAAAGCCATGATAATTTAAATTTACCTCTCAAGTGGCAAATAATTAATTTGAGAGAGTTAAGCAACCAAAGTTCTAGTCCTATCTCTAGACTGGGAAAGTCTGTAAAGGGAAATGGAAAGGGAAAGGGAGAAGGATGGTTGGGTAGGACTCCTCTGGGCTTTTGGAAACCCAGAGATATTATGTGGAGAAAGAAATGTGTTGCAAAATTCAAATTCAGGTAAACCTAACTTCTAACTTCTTTTCATTGAAGAAAGGTCAAATTGGCAAATTTAGGAGAATATCTGCATGAGCTCCTAAATGAATCAGGACTTGAGCATATAAAACTTAATATGCAGTATTTAGTAATTTAGTAAATAATAGTAGAATGCACATAGCATGAAATAAAACAATATTTTTTAAAAATCCATGTATGTATGCACATATATACTTTTTAAAAAGTCTAGAATATACGCCAAATTATTAACAGTGTTTACTTTGAGGATTGGGATGGGAAAGCAGAAAATTTTTACTTTCTGCTTTCACATTTCTGTATTATATTTTATTTTATTTATTTATTTATTTTGCATGGGCAGGCACTGGGAATCGAACCCGGGCCTCTGGCATGGCAGGCGATCTGTATTATATTTTAAATCTTACTCTTGTAATCAAAAAAAGTAAAAAAAAAACAAAAAGTCTTCAGAATTTTCAAACTTTTTATAGCCATAGCAAAAAATCTTCAAATATTTTTCTACAAGGGGATGTTAATTCCAGCTTCAAGGAGGTTTTGATAAACATGTCTTGCCTGGTTATAGAGACCATCTTTTAAGGTCATTTCTATCTCTGGATTTCCTATGAAGTATAAGTAAGTGTTTCCTGGCACCCAGCAGACGGATGGTGGTGTTGGGCAAATCCCCCCAAATGAGATTATCAGCCCCTTGGAAAATGGCTTCCCAGTATTCCTTAACTAGTGTTTTCTTTACTGCAAGTCACACAGGTGCACACACATAGTCTGTTCAGTCAACCTGAACCCTGGCAGCTCAGCTTCAGTCAAAGAGCCAGGGGGAGCCCTGAGGCAGCTGAGTTCTGCACAGCTGCCACTTAAACTCTGGGCTTCAGACTTAGGAAAACACATAATGGAGAAAGAAAAGGCTCTCCTGTTATTCAATCATAGATGCTGGAGGCGGGTGTGGGGTGGAAGGGTCTGGCACCAATGCCACCTGCTACATACAGATACTCACTTATACTGTTACACTCACCACTCCTGTCAAGGGACAGGGAATAGGGGAGAGAAGTGTCCATATAACCTTTGGTTGCCTGGGAGAGCTGCTGGCAGCTGTGTTTTTTCTAAATTGGTGAGCACTCTTTTGGAAAGTCACCATTCCCTATCCTACAAATCCTTTCCCACAAGTAACAGTGAACTGCATTTGCCCATCTTGTCTTTCACATTTTAATTTGGTTTTGACTCTGACCAGTGGACAAATGACTTGGGAATCAGATACCCTCGTTTAAGCCCAGAATAAGCTGTCCAAGTGAATTCTTCATGAGACCCAAAGAAAAACAGATAATGACAGGAAATCACTTGCTGCCATGAAACAAATGTGGGAACATTTATACAGTATTTTTATTTATTCAACTATAGAGACTGACTGCAGCAATTTTTTGATGGGTGACAACTCAGATTAACACTAATTATAATGCTATAAATTTAGTTCAGGATAAGAACAGGATTCAGGGAAGAGGGAAAAGAAAAAAATCTCCAAACACTGAAACAGAGAAATATCTTTTTTTCCCCCTTTAACTAAATGCTACCTTCCCATAGACTTCTCTGGTTTGCAGCCAAACATAGTAGGAAACAAGGCTTTGGGCATTTTGAAGACACTGCAGGTTAAGCTATGGTGCCAAGTGGGAGACTGAAACCCGGATTTGAGTGTCAAATCTTAGGGACATTTTGGGAGTAGAGGCAGATTCTCAAATGTTTCCTAGAGTTCTCTCTTTTTTCACCAACTACAATTTCCCTTCTCTGGCTAATCCAGAGCACAGACCTCTTACTGCCTTTCCTAGTTACATTGTTGTTTGGAGTGAACCTGGCAGGCATTTGTGGTTACTGCCTAGACTGAAAAGGCAACAGGGTAGCTCTGACCCACCTCCTCCTGAGAGAACCTAAATAGTGCAGGGTTGCTCAGTAAGGCCTCTTTGGGTAACTGAAAGGCCTGGTGCACTGGAAAGAGCACTGCTTACTCTTGGAAAACCTAGCAACAGTTATCTCTGATTCCTGGTAGAAATGGCCGATCAGAATAAATCCATATCATTGGAAAATGTCAAGGGAAAAAGACAGCTTCCCCTTTCAAAAGGGTAAGGAGGAAATGAGGAGAGCAAAGCAAAAATATTTAGAATGGCACAAAAAGTGATATGCATAAACTTCTTTTTGTTATTAAATCTATAAGTTTCCTAAAGTCTAGTTATTAAGTTGAATTGTATGGGATAGAAGAGAGGAGCCATTGGAATTTCCCTCAAGAGTTCACGGTTTCAGGCTGAGCGGTCCTGGGTTTGCACTGGGGGAGCCCTTTTTTGAAAGAGGGCATGGCCTGGCTAGGCTCCATGCTGGCTCCAGTTCCATCAGTCCCTCCAGGGTGAACCTGGCCCTGTTTACGTGTGTTTCCTGGTGTCTGGAGTGGAGCACTCTGATACCTGGAACTAGACGAATACCATGAACTATTTCTATAACAGCCTTCCACTGTCATGGTGCCCTTGGTTCATGGAGTCATTGAACTTTTGGCCTTGTGGTCTGTAGCCTTGTCCTCCTTGTCTGTTCCCCAGCAATACCTCCCAATAAGACTGATAGGGCCAGCCACTGGAGTTGGCTATGGCTGCAGGAGTCTCTCCTGGGGCAGAGATTTTAGTACTTGTAAGGTTGGGAGCAGAGGCTCAGATGGAAGAGGAAGCAGCAGAGGCATCACTTGGGCTACTCAAGAACATAGGTGTAACTGAGCTGCAACGGGATCTGGTTGAAAAGCTGTTCTTTAGATGGGGCACTTGTCCAAAAGCATCAACGCTCTTAAGGTTTCTACATCACAGGTGAAGTGGGCTACTCATCCCAGATCCTCATCATATTTACGTTCACTAACAAAGTATTATTGGCTCTGAGCTCAACCAATTGCTCCTCTGACATTCAAACAGCCACATCAGTCATCTTCAGAAGTCTGGCTTTCTTTTGCCGGCTGAGCAAAATTTCTATTGCTTCAACTTTCACTTTGTCCATTTCAGCAATCAATGCCACTTTAGAGCTTAAACATCTCTTCTTTAACTACAACTTGATATTGTGCAAGAAACACTGTGCAGCGCTCAAAGTCTTTTACAGATCTTTCTGTATTGGAACCTAGCTTTCTGTTAATGGAGGAGAGTGGAACATTGTCTACCCCAGACTGGAAAACTGAAGTCCTGTGGTCGGTCTTGAGAGAGATTTGGCAGCATTCCTGGATTGCTGAGAATTCTGAGAAGAGTGCATAGTCAAAGGCCTGGGCTCAAAATCAGAGATACCATTCTCCAATATGGATCCTCTTCTATCCATCATATCTGGTGTGGCAGGCTTAGGATCCTCCAATTCTCTGGCATCTATTGAAAGTTTCTCCAAACCTTCACTAAGTGTATCCACAGATTCAGTATCATTGATGGCACCGTTCACATGGTAACCATCAATACCACCTTTCTCTGAGGACGGCACAGAATGCTCCTCTTAAACGGAAACTGATTTACTAGAATCTGGGACAGTGTTACTTGCTCCTGCTGCAGGTTTTGATTTACTTTTCTTCTTTTTGTTCTTTTTCCTGTCTGTAACTGTCCATTCTTTGAGTACTTCACTGGCACTACCTTCCATGAATGCTTGTACTGTTTTCTCCACACAATTATCAAAGTGTTGCAAAACCAGGATAATTTCACTGTTGCTCTTACTGGGAACTATTGCATGCACTGCATTTATCTTCTCTTTCATATTCTCAAAAGTGCCTCCCTGGGCCAGCACACTATTGGGCTGCAAATCAAATATGAATCCTGTTATATCCTTCTGATTTTGTTTCCTAGACATTGCAGGTTCTTTGATTGCAAAAACTACAGAAGTAAAGAATCCTTTTTCCTTGTCTTGGTTTTGAGTGTTGATATTATCCCTGATATTAAAAGCGAGAAGCAGAGGTCTGTGGCTGGAAATGACAAATGCAAAATCCTGGCTGTTCCAAATTTTGCTCACCAGCTGTTATCTCCGTTCTCTTGTATCACCTTCTTGTCAGGAAAAATCATTGCAGACATTCATGTCTCGTTTGTCAGGAGAGATTCTAGCCGGGGCCCGGCAGTCACCTGTGCCCCCAGTGGACGCTCCGGGGTCTGAGAAGAGGGAAGGATATCCTCCATCTCCTTCTCCTATTCTGGAGCCGCCGCTGCCGTCGCGGAGCTCCTTCCCAAGCTCTCCCAGAGCAGGACGCCGCCCCGCCCCCACAGCCCTCTTTCCTTGCTTCCCTACCGGGCCAGGCGGTGGGTTGGAATTCGCAGCCCGGGCTGGGGGCCAGAGTGCCAACGGATGCACACCGACCCTCTCCCGGGCTTGAGCCATTCCCCCCACCCCACCCCACCCCACCCCGGGTGCCGCTCAGGCGCGTGCGCACCAGCCAGCCAGCAAGACAGCGCCAGCACCATGCTGTTTTGACCACTGTAGCTTAGTAACATGCTTTAAAGTCAGTTAATGTGATACCTCCCACTTCATTTTTCTTTCTCAAGATATTTTTAGCTATTCAGGGCACACTTCCTTCCAAATAAATTTGGTTATTGGTTTCTATTTCTGGAAAATAAGTTGTTGGGATTTTAACTGGTATTGCATTAAATCTATAAATCAATTTGGGTAGAATTGACATCTTAACTATATTTAGTCTTCCAGTCCATGAACACATTATGCCCTTCCATTTATTTAGGTCTTCCATGATTTCTTCTGACAATTTCTTGTAGTTTTCCGTGTAGCAATCTTTTGTATCCTTCGTTAAATTTATTCCTAAATATTTGATTCTTTTGGTTGCTACTGTAAATGGAATTTTTATCTTGATTTCCACCTCGGATTGCTCATTACTAGTGTATAGAAACACTACTGATTTGGGGTGTTGACCCTGTAACCTGTCACTTTGTTGTACTCATTTATTAGCTCTAGCAGCTTTCCTGTAGGTTTTTCGGGATTTTCAAGATATAGTATTATATCATCTGCAAACAGTGAGAATATTACTTCTTTCTTTCCCATTTAGATGCCTTTTATTTCCTTTTCTTGTCTAATTGTTCAGCTAGAGCTTCCAGCACAATGTTGAATAACAATGGTAACAGTGGGCATCCTTGTTTTGCTCCTGATCTTAGAGGGAAAGCTTTCAGTATTTCCGCATTGAGGAAATACTGTTAGCTGTGGGTTTTTCATATATTCACTCTATCATGTTGAGGAAGTTCCCCTCTATTCTTGTCTTTTGAACTGTTTCCATCAAGAAAGGATGTTGAATTTTGTCAAATGCCTTTTCTGTTTTTTTTCTTGCTGCTTTAAACATTCTGTCTTTCTCTTTGACCTCTGAAAATCTTATTAGTAAGTGACTTGGAGTATCTCTATTTGCATCTATTCTATTTGGGGTATGCTGCACTTCTTGAATCTGTAATTTTATGTCTTTCAGTAAGAGATGGGAAATTTTCGGTGATAATTTCCTTCATTAGTGTTTCTCCTCCTTTTCCCTTCTCTTTTCCTCCTGGGACACCCACAACATGTATATTTGTGTGCTTTATGTTGTCATTCAATTCCCTGAGACTCTGCTGTTATTTCTCCTTTCTGTTCCCTATGTTTTCTTTTGTGTGTCAGATTTTGAATGTCCAGGCCTCTAGTTTACTAATCCTTTATTCTGCCTCTTCAAATATATTGTTGTAGGTTTCCATTTTTTTTATGTCTTCTATTGTGCCTTTCATTCCCATAAGTTCCATGATTTATGTTTTCCAACTTCTTATTTCTTCTTTTTGTTCACCCAATGTGTTCTTTATATCCTCCCTCAACTTGTTAATTGATTTTTGATGAGATTTTCCACGTCTGTTTGAACATCCTGAATTAGTTGCTTCAACTCCTGTATCTCATTTGAATTGTTGGTTTGTTCCTTCCACTGGGCATCCTCAACTTTCCTAGGATGACTCGTTTTTTGCTGGCATCTAGGCATTTGATTTCCCTAATTAGTTTATTCTGGAGGTTGTTTTCATTCCTTAACCTATGATTTTCTTGCTGAATGTCTTTGTTCTCTATCTGTTCTTTGACATTCTGTTCAACTTATTCTAGACCTCTAGCATAGGTTCTGTTTAACTGATCAGAATTTTTCAGTTCTTGTTTTTCTGTTTCTTGCCCTACCTACATGAAGCCTTTTTTTTTTTTTTTTTGAGGAGGGCCTCCTCAAATATTATAGTGTACAGTCAGATTTTCCCAGGCATACGTCCCAGGAGGAAATAGTTGCCAGCATTAGTTTTCCCTGAAGGGGAGACCCAGCAGGTTGTCAGACTTTCCTATGAAGCCTCTGTTCTTTTCCTATTCTGACCAGCATGTGGTACTTGTCTGCCTGCGGCTTCCCACCAGCATAAACTGATATGGTGCCTTTAATTTCAGTAGACTTTCTCTGCCAGGGGTGTGGTTGAGAAAGGTGAGATTGTAGGCAGGCCTTAATTGCTTCAGTTTTTCAGTCCCTGGGGCCAAAATTCCTTGAAGGAGGGATTCCCCCTTGAACTGGGCCCCACCTTTCTCTTGGAAAAGATACAACCTTTAGGGAATTAACTCCTTTCACTTGACTAGTTACTTTGTCTCTCAGATGAGCTGTAGCTCTGCCCTTGCCTGGGGCACTGCTGGAGCCTGCCAGTGCTTCCAATTCTACCTAATGAGCTGTTATGAAGTAGAAAAAAAGGAAAAAAAAGCCTTTTCCAAGCGGGACACCCCTGCTCCTTGGGTTTGCCAATCAAGAGCTTAAGTTGGTATGTAGCTTTATGTATCTCCAGGCTCTATGTGCACCCTTTTCTTGGTGTCTAGCCCTTCAGCAGCATTTTGTGTTGTCCAATTCAAAAAGCCTCTCTTTTTTTTGTCAGCCCCACCCCCTCTCTGCTAGAGCAAAACCTCCTAGTACCTTTAGTGCTTATTCCAGGTTTATCTGTGTTGGGGGCCTATTTTCAGTAGTCAGAATTTATTAATTAATTCCACAAATGGAGCTTGATTGAGCTAAGCCTTTGCTGCTAGTAAAGACTGTTTCCTTTCCCTTCAGGGAACCAGCCTGCTGTGCCCATGTGGGAGGGGCACTGGCCTCAGCAGCTCTGGGGGACTTACAGTTCTGTGTGGGGTCTTAGCCAGTCCACCTGGTCCAGGCTGCTGTACACTGTGTGTCCAATCACTGATGTAGCCCCAGCAGTTGTTCTGTACTGTTCTGCACTATTTACTAACTGTTCTGAAGGATGAACTAAATTCCATACCTCACTGATCCACCATCTTGCCATGCCCCCATCCCATAAGTGTTGATTTGTTGTGTTTTCATTCTCGTTTGCCTGGAGATACTTACTGATTTCTCTTGTAATTTCTTCCTTGACCCACTGATTGTCGAAAAGTGTGTTGTTTTGCTTTCTGCCCTCCTGCCTGTTATTAATTTCCGACTTCATTCCATTATGCTCCAAGCAAGTGATTTGTATAATTTCAATCTTTTCAAATGTATTGAGATTTGCTTTGTGACCCAGCATATGGTCTATCTTGAGAACGATCCATGAGCATTTGAGAAAAATGTGTATCTTGCTATTGTGGTGTGTGATGTTCTGTAAATATCTGTTAAGTCTAGTTCATTTATCACATTTTCAAAATCACATTATTCAAAATTTGTTTCCTTATTGATCCTCTGTCTAGGTGTTCTGTCCACTGATGTGAGGTGTGAACTGAAGTCTGTAACTATTATTGTAGAGATGTCTACTTCTCCCTTCAGTGTTATCAGTGTTTGCCAAATGTATTTTGGGCACTCTGGCTCAGTGTATAAATATTTATGATCACAATGTCTTTTTGATGAATTCTTCCTTTTATTAATACATAGTATCTTCTTTGTCTCTTTTAATTCTTTTACATTTGAAGTCTAATTTGTTGGATATTGATATAGCTACCCACACTGTTTTCTGGTTGTTGTTTGCATTAAATATCTTTATCCAACCTTTTACTTTCAATCTGTTTCTGTCCTTGGATCCAAAGTGAGTCTCTTGTAGACTGCATATAGATGGGTCCTGTTTTTTACTCCATTCTGCCAGCTTATGTCTTTTTATTGGGGAGTTTATTCCATTAACATTAACGTTATCACTGTAAAGCAGTATTTTCTTCTATCATTTTGTCTTTCGGATTTTATATGTTATATCTTTTTTTCTCTCTTTTTTGCCTCTACTCCTAGTCTAATTTCTACTTTCTTCTCCAGACTTCTCTCTACTACCTTTTCCTATCTGTGTGTAGTGCTCCCTTTAGAATTTCTTGTAGAGCCAGTCTCTTAGTCACAAACTCTCCCAGTGACTGTCTGAAAATAGTTAAAACTGCCCTTCCTTTCTGAAGGATAGTGTTGCTGGGCATGGAATTCTTGATTGGCAGGTTTTGTCTTTCAGAAACTTAAATACCACTGCCTTTATACTTCCATGGTTTCTGCTGAGAAATCCACACACATTCTTATCAAGCTTCCCTTGCATGTGATAGATTGCTTTTCTCTTGCTGCTTTTAGAATTCTCTCTGTCTTTGACATTGACAATTTGATGAGTAAGTGTCTTGGACCAGGTCTATTTGGATATATTCTATTTGGTGTATGGTGTGCTTCTTGGAGCTGTAATTTACTTTCATAAGAGATGGGAAATTTCCAGTAATTGTTTTCCTTAGTCTTTCTGACACTTTTACCTTCTCTTCTCCTTCTGGGACACCTATAACATGTATTTTCATGTGCTTCATATTGCCACTCAATTCCCTGAGGCCCTGCTCATACTTTTTCTATTCTTTTCCCTAACTGTTCTCTTGTGTGTAGGGTTTAAGATGTCCTGTCCTTTGTTTCATTAATCCTTTCTTCTGTCTCTGAAAATCTGCTGTTTTTAGGTCTCCATTTTTTCATCTCTTCTTTTGTGCCTTTCATTCCCAAAGTTTTTTCTATTTGTTCTTTATGTTTGCCCAATGTCTTCTTTATATCCTTCATTTCTTTTGCCATATTGTCCCATACCTTCTTGAGTTGATTTTTTATGTAATTTTGCATGTCTGTAAAAACATCAGTAAGTAGTTGTTTCAAATTTGTAACTCATTTGAAATGCCAGTTTGTTCCTTTGACTGGGCCATAACTTCAGTTGTCCTAGGATGATTCATTACTTTTTGCTGATGTCTAGGCATTTGATTTCCTTACTTAGTTTGTTATGGAGTTCATTTTTATTCTTAACCTAGGGTTTTCTTGTTGGTTGACTTTTTCATCTGTTCTTTGGCATTCATTTCAACATAGTCTAGACCACTAGCATAGCTTCTGTTAAACTGATCAGTATTTTTAGCTCTTGTTTTTCTGGTTCTTGCCCTGCCCATATGGAACCTTTCTTTTTTTTGAGGAGAGTCTCCTCAGATATGATTGACCCCAGTCAGAGTTTCCCAGGCTAGGCAGGCCTACATATCTGAAGGATGGTGTAATCAGTATCAAATTTCCCTGAGGGTGAGACCCAGCAGGTTGTTAGACTTCTATGAAGCCTCTAGACTCTGTGCTTTTCCTATCCTGCCCAGCCTTTGGCACTTGTCAGCTTCCCACCTCCATAAAGTGATGTGGTGCCTTTAATTCTTAGCAGCCTCTCCCTGTCAGTAGTGTGGTTGAAACAGAGGCTGAGATAGAGGTGGACTTATGTTGCTTCTGTTTTCCAGAACTTGAGGCCTGAATTCCCTGAAGGAGGGCAGCCACTTAGCTGGACCCCACTCCCCTTTTCTTGGGGAAGATACACCCTTTATGGAATTATCCCCATTCACCTGACTAGTTACTTTGTCTCTCAGATATGCCTTAATTCATTCAGCCCTTGCCTAGGGCAGTGCTGAAGCTTGAGAGTGCTCACAGTTCTATCTGATGAGCTCTTAAGAAATAAAAAAAAAAGAAAAAGCAAAAAGAGAGAAAAATGCCTTCTCATAGCCAGACCCCAGCTCCCCAGGTTTGCCAGTCAAATCTGAAGTTGGTAGGCGGCTTTGTGTCCCCAGACTCTATGTGCCCCCTTTTCTTGAGGTGTAGCCCTTTTCTAGTATTTTGTGCTGTTCAACTCAAAAAGCCTCTTTTTTTCCCCATCAGCTCTGCCCTCTCTGCAGGGTGAAAGCTCATGGTTGCTTTAATGCTTACTCCAGGTTTATCTGTGCTTTGTACTGTTTTCAGCAGTCTGAATTTGTTAATTAATTCTACAATTGGAAGTTGGTTGAGCTACCTTCCTTGCCCCTGGTAGGGTCTGTTTTTCCCCCCTGGGGAATCAACCTGCCATACCTGTGGGTGAGGGGCACTGACCTCCACAGCTTGGGGGACTTACAGTTCTATGTGGGATCTCTACCACTCCACCCATTCCAGACTAGTGTGTGATGTGTGTGCAGTCACTGATGTCCCTCCATCAGTTGTTCCATTCAGTTTCTGACTATTCACTAGCTGTCCTGGTGCATGAACTAAATTCCACACCTCACTAGACTACCATCTTGCCCCACATCCAATTTAATTGTTTTTAGTATATTCAAAGAATTGTGCAACCATCAACTAAATCAGTTGAAGACTATTTTCATCATCTCCAAAATATACCCCATACCCATTAGCGGTCACTCCACATTCTCCCTATCCCTAACCCCTGGCAACCACTACCAACCTATCATGTGTCTCTATATATTTGCCTATTTTGAATACTTCATATAAATGGATCTTATATATGGTCTTTTGTAATTGGCTTCATTCATTTAACATATTTTTTTAAAACGTAGCAGGTATCCCTGCTTCATTCCTTATTACAGCATTGTTTGGGTATACCACATTTTATTTTTCATTCATCAGCTGATGGGCATTCAGGCTGTTTACACTTTTGGGATATTATGAGTGATAAACATTCTTGCACGAGTTTTGGTAGACATATGTTTTCATTTCTCTTGGCAGTATACCTAGAAGTGGGATTTCTGGGTCATATTAAAACTCTAGGTTTAACTTTTTCAGGAACTGCAGACTATTTTCCAAAGTGGTTGCAGTATTTTATATTCTATCCAGTAATTTATCAGTGTCTTTAATTTATCTATATGCTTACCAACAACTGTTATTTTGTGTCTCTTTTTATTATAGCCATCCTAGTGGGTGGATTTAGATTTTCATTTCCACAATGGCTAATAATGTTGAACTTACTTCCATGTGCTGATTGGCCACTTTTATACTCTCTTTGGATAACTGTGCATTCAGATACTTTGCTTATTTATCAATTGGGTTATTTGGTTTTTTTTATTATTAAATTGTGAGTACTTTATAGATTCTGCAGGCTTCATCCTTAACAGGTATAAGACTTGTAAATATCTTTTCCCATTCAGCAGGTTTTATTTCACTTTCTTGTTATTGTCCTTTGAAGCACAAATATTCTTAATTTTGATGAAGTCCAATTCTTTTGTATGTAGATATCTAGGTATCTTACCATCATTTGATGAAAAGCCTATTTTTCCCAATTCAATTGCTTTGACACCTTTGTTAAAAATCAATTGATTGCAAATGTGAGCATTTATTTTTGGATTCTCAATTCTATTCCATTGATCTATATGTCTATCCTTATGCCACTACCACACTGTTATGAGCACTGTTACTTTGTAGTTTTAAATTTGGGACATGAGAGTCATCCAACATTGTTCTTCATCTTCAAGATTGTTTTGGCTCTTCTTGTTCCCTTAAGATTCTATATGAATTTTAGGATCACCTTATCAATTTCAACAAACAGAACACATGGGATTGTGATAGGAATTTTGCTGCATCTGTAGATAATTTGGGGGAATTATTGACATCTTAACAATATTAAGTCTTCTGATCTATGTACATGGGATATCTTCCCCTTAATTTAGGTATTGCAGTTTTCAGTTTACTGGCTTTACATTTCCTTGGTTAAATTTATTCTTAAGTGTTTTATTCTTTTTGATGCTATTGTAAATGGAATTGTTTTCTTAATTTCATTTTCACATTGCAAGTATACACAAGTGCAATTGATTTTTGTATACTGAAATTGTATCCCAGTGAACTTTTGGGGTGAGGTTTACAATGCCACAATTACATATGCCATGTAAGACAAACTGCGTGGAAGTGCATTGGTTGCTCAGGCAACTGAAGGGAAATATGAAAGTTTTCAATATTGACTTATCCAGAATGATTATGGTACAATAATAACTTCTTTGGTCATAAATTGGAATGGAAGGTGAAAATAAAATAAATATATTTGTTGCCTTACTATGGACCAGCACTGTGCTAGACATTCTAGGTGCATCTTCATATCTAAATTTCTCAACAATTCTATAAGTTAACATTATTTTCATTTTGCAAATGAAGAGAATGAGGCTCAAAGATAATGTCCAATGTTTCATGACCAGGATGTGGCTAAAAATGATCATTGAGACCAGTTCTCTTAGCAGAGAGTTGCCATGGTTTCCTGTTTCAACAGAGCTCGAATGGAACCTAGTGCTCTCCCCCATGGGTCAGTTGCTCTGAGGTAGTCCACACCACCTCTTCACAGGGCCTGGTATTGCCATAATGTCCCAGCAGCAGCTCTAGCACAGAGCAACCACCACTACTGCCTCTTCACAGCTTCCTGCCATGAGGACCACCTCCCCATCACATGTGTGCCAGAATTACAACGAGGACTCAAGACCTACATCAACCACAAGATTAACCTTGGGCACTCTACAGCTCTTACATCTACTTGTCAATGCCTTATTATTTTGACTAATGATGTGGCTTTGAAGAACTTCACTAAATATTTTCTTCACTAACCTCATGAATAGAGAGAAAAGGGTGAGAAACTTATGAAACTGCAGAATCAAGGAGGTGAATGAATTTTCCTTCAGGATATCAAGAAAACAGAATGCAATGGGAATAGGCTGGTGTAATGGAATGTGTGTTACACTTGGAAGAAAGAGGAAATTAGTCACTGCTGGAACAGCTCCAACAGGTCACTGACAAAAATGCCCCCCACTTGTGCAATTTCATTGAGACTTATTACCTGAATGAGCAAGTGAAATACATCAAAGAATTGAGTGACTAGTAACCAAATTGTGTAAGATAAGGGTCTCAGACATTGGCTTGGCAGAGTATGTCTTTAACAAACACATCCTGAGAAACAGTGATGATAAGAGCTAATTAAGACTTAGGCTGGCTTCTCAGTAGTCATGGGGGTGACTTCCATGGTCACCATGGCACTGCATGTATGTTGGGTTTACCTTTACCTTATCTGTAAGTTGTATCAATATTCACCTAGTTGTTTCATTTGTACCATTCCTTCAAATAAAATAATTTGGTACCCTCACCCCCAATAAAAAGATGATTGATTTCTCCAGGAGACCAGTTGTGTCTTCATAGGAAAACCAACTCACCATCTCACCATGTATTGTATTGCCCTAGTAGTTCTATATTCTCCTCATCTCTGTCTTCTGACACTTCAAAAATCCACCCAAAAGAAGTGCAATACTTGTACATTAAAAACTACAAAACATCATCGAAAGAAATTAAGAAATCCCAAAATTAGTGGGACAACATCCCATGTTTATAGATCAGAAAACTTAAATTTTTAATATGGCAATACTCCTCAAAGTTTCAAAGTTCTCCACATATTCAGCACAATCCCTATCAAAATCCCATCTGACTTCTTGGCAGAAATTGACATTTGTACCAAATCAAACTTGCCTTTACATTGTCAGGGCCACAATATAAGATTGTGCAAAGTATGTACTCTACAACTCCAGGACACACCATTCATATGGACTATAAAGTGAATGATGCCACCTGAAGTTGTGTACTGTACACAACACCCAGCCTCAAGCTTCAGTTCTAATTCATAGGACAAGAATTTATGAGGTTGATTGCTATGAGTGACCAAAGTTAATTCCTGAGGATTTTGAAAGAAGCTGGTTTACAAGGAAGCAGCAAAGAAGGTAATTTTTCCTACATAGCTCTTTAACTTGGCATTCAGGGAGTTGTACCCCACATATTTTATTGTCTCTTATATTAGAGTTTTTACCTTCAATTTATATAGTTTATAATCAACACAGTTTTAAAGGTTATTTTACCAGGAAATAAGTCAACCCGTAATCTCCTAACCTGAACACAACTGCTTTCTTTCTCCAGATTCCATTCCAATCTTTATTCATAGACACACGTACATTTTTATGGAGTTACACCACGGTTTATATACAATTTGCTTCTACTTTTTCCATTTAACATTATTTCTTAAAGACTAATGCATGTTGCTCCATAGCTGCACTTATTGTTTAGTGGATGTATGACATTCCTTCCAGTTGATACACTGTAAGGCACGTAACCCACTCATTCTCTGAATGCAAGATTGGTGTAATTATACAGCAGCAACTTTGATATGGAAATGCTTACATGCCCGAACTCTGATCTGTTTTCTTTCTTTTTCTCCAAAGTTTTTATCACCATCTACAAATACCATCGAATTTACTCATTTATATTCATTGCTTATTATTCATTGATTCATTCCTGTCACTTTGAAGTTAATCAACACAGGCAAGTTCTGTCTCATTTGTTTATTAATATATTTCAGTTCCTAGAATAGTGACTAGCACATGGTAGATGTCCTATAAATATTTGTCAAATAAATTTATTTTAAATAATTACCCAGGCCCTATTCCTAGCAGTGGGAATTAACACTGGTTTTTTAACAAGAAATCCCAGTAGGATTTTCTTCCAACTGTGTAACCAGCAAGGTGAACCTTCAGTCAACGTCAGGAACACATGATTATAGAAGCAGTATACTGGGGTCTCTCTCACCTACAGCCCTGTAGCCCATATTTGACACTTAAATTTGTACACAATCTCCATATCTGGAAAAGAAAAGACTGATTAGTTATAAGAGGGAACAGTCATCTCTTTATTTAACATGAGGTTTTGAAGTTAAGTCAGGCTGAGAGCAGATGTACCATATATCTTTGAAAGCCATCTTTGGAAAACGGTACCTCTTTTTCATAGGGATGGACCAGTACAAATTACAGGAACCACAAATATTCTTGTTCCAGTATTTTTGTGCTGAGAACTTATCTAGACTTCAGAGGATTTTTCATGCAGAAGTGGACCTTGGCATATACTTGGTAAATCAAAGTACGTTCTTTGTAGGAAAATAGTCGTCTATCTACAGAGAAAGATTATTGCCCCCCACACTCCGACATACTGCCATCATATTCCCACACTTGCCACACTGTTTGTCACAGGCAAATAAATAGACTCCATGTAATCAGGAAACTGAGCAGTAAGGCAACAGCAAGAATGGTGAAAGAGTACTGTATGAGCAAAAGTAAAGCACTGATGTAATTGTCTGCTAGGGCCTTTGCATCCATTTACTGCTCACCACAACCCTATGACGTGGGTACTATTATTTCCCCCCATTTTAGATATTAAGAAATTAAGGTACTGAGATATAAAGTAACTTTTCCAAGGTAGCAAAGTACAAGAGTAGGGTTTGAAACTCAGATTTTCCTGACTTAAAGCTCATACTTTGTCCAGGATACTATGATGACATCACAATGCCACTCATCAGAGACACATTTTTCATCCTAATTCTGACCCTTAATGCTTTGGAGATCCTAAATAATTCCCTTCTTCTCTTGGTACTTCAATTTCCCCATCTATACAACGAGGAAGTTGGACTAGTTTATGTAAAGGGCCCTTTTTGGTATCTGATCCAATTTGGTTATCACAACATCCTTTGAGGGAAGTTGAGCACATATTATCTCATTTTATAAATGAAGAAATGGGAGTTCAGAGAGATTTTGTGGCTTGTGTCCAGTCACATAGCTAGTTTGTGGGTAAGTCAGGAATTGACCCCAGGTTTCTGAATTTTAGATTAAAGATCTGAGTCCACCTAAGATAATGTCACCCTTATTTCCTCTCTCAATTATGGTAAAATCTCCCATTCCCATAAACCAGGGTTCAAATTAATAAAATGGTCAGATATTATAATGTGACTTGAAATACCTCGCATATTTTCTCTGAATCTAAAAATGTTACCAGTTAAAGGTATGTTCTTGTTGTCCCAAGAGTGGAATAATGTATTAACTCACACCTTTTTCCAAGCAGGTTTGATGTGAATAATTGATGTCTAATATGCATTAAGAACTTATCAAGTGTACTAGACCATGGAAGCATTTCCAAGCTTTCGGTAATCAGAATCCTTGGGGAATTTGTTGAACATACGGATTCCTACAATGCCCTGAGAACTACTAATTCAGAATAAGAATATGAATTTTAATAAGTGCTCACACATAATGGATCAGCTAAGGCTGATTTTTTTTATTGATATGGCTGACCAGTTGGTTTCTGACTGGTGACCATTCTGATTGCTTGCTGCCTATGCCATACCAGCTGTTAAATAATTTGAATACCATCCAACAAGCTAGGGACCAATATGCCCATTTAACAGAACAGAACCTAATACCCCAAGAAGCTTAGTAGGTTTCCCCATATCACACAGATGTCAAATAGGATTAGTTACGGCCATGCTCATTCTCTTACAGTCTCAGTAAGTGGTTACTGACAAAGAACGTAGGCCACAGGGTGTTTTAGGGAATGGAGAGCTCTGGGAAAGTATGGATATGAGCCCTAGAAACAAGATACCCGGCATGGTGATGGGTCTAGTCCTGCTTATACCTGGGCTTTTCTCCCTGTACTTCCCATGGCCAGAACCTTCAGACTCAGTGACTAAGCCAGATTCAAAACACAGCTGTTGTTATTTTGGACCATGCAATCTGTTGCTAATAGAGCCCTGGTAACTGCTGAAGTTAGGAACTGTATCTTAGCAAAGAGAGAGCTCAGAATTTCGCCTCCAAATTTCCCCTGACATAAGAGATTTCCTATCTTTATCACAACTTTGTCATCCGACAGAGATAGGTGTGCATCTATCTCTTAAGGGTTTTGTCAGGATGAAATAAAATTAATGTGTGCAAGGTACTTATAAATGTTAGCTACTAGTATTCTTCTTATTATTGTTACTATTGTCATACTAGGAAGTGATAAAATTCATATTCAAGCTCCTCTTTTGATACTGATCTGTTCACAAGTTTCAGGGGCAGCACTGATGGACAGCTTGGAGGGCTTTAAGCCCTCTTATCCATACCACCATCAGGTATTCCCGCTAAATAGACCACATGAATGAAGACAGTGTGCTGGTCACATTAAAACAGGACGAGCAAGTCCCCTAGCCTGCTCCCATCCCCTACCATTCCTTTTACTCCATTACCACCCTCCTACGGAGAAAGACAAGAGCCTCCACAACTGCCCACCCAAAGCCTCTATATTACCCGCATAAACTGGATCTATCCACTCCCCTCTTTCCTTCTCCTCACCAAAGCCATATGGATTGACACTGTCTTCAGAAACTGAGGCCCAAAGAATTAAGTGGAACTGCCAAGGTATGACAGCTAATAAACAGAGAAGCAGGGATTTGAACCCAGATATATAAGATTCCAATCCCATGATCTGCCCACTGGACCGCATGATTCTTTCCAAGATGCCTATGTCTCCAAATGGCTGAATTGGTAACTCCTTACTTACAAGGGATTTCCATTTCTAAAGGGGAATCATGGAGATGCAAAGTACGTGAGTCAAAATGAAGGAATTTCTTTTAATTAAATTTTAATTTGTTCAGGCTATAGAAGGAACCATGAAGATGAATTCAAGAAATGGACAAAAAAAGGATGACTTCAAGAATTTTCCAATTACCTTTATCTTTATCATAAATAATTTTAGCATATATTTTTGGTAGTCATACAGGAATTATTTTCTATGGTTGGAATATTTAAGCAGTGTGGCAATCTAGTCAGGGAGAGATTTGGAGGCAGCAGGCCTTTCAGTGATGCCCCCAAAACACACCATTGTGTAAACTCTAAATCTTAAACTGAAGGAAATCATCTTATTGATAAGCCCACTCAGGTCGAGGCAGAAGGTACGGGAAGTCTCCTTACAGCCCTCAGTTGGGGAGGAGTGACAGTAGAGACTGCTAAAAAGTCTAATTTGTTAAAGTTGGGTCTGTATAATGCTCCCACTTTCTAGGCATGTGCTCAGCCAGGCTGTGGAGAACTTGAAAGTACTTTGAATTACTTTGTGATTTGCCACACATTAATGTAGTTAATTAATGTTAATTAACATTAACATTAACATTAATATAAGCAGTTGATGCAGAAAATCACAAAATAATTATGAATGCTTTCACTCATCCTGAATTAGGCAATAGATAGAATAAGTCATTGAATAAGACATCGGTACTTTCCAAGCTCTCTATGATATACTGAGAAAGGTAGTTATTGAGTGAATGCAAAGAGCCACCCAGGCAGAGGTAGCCTTAAGGAGTGGGTATGGTAGGGAAGGGCTTTAGAATACGTAACAACTTTTAAATTTTTGACCTTTCATAGATCAAGAAACATGACAAAATATTTTAAATATTCAAGCACAGTTACAAAAAACTGTCCCCCTTAGCTGCCCTCCTCTAGCCCCCTAAAATACTGCTGAGAAAATTTTGCCAATACCAATGGCCCCTCAAAGCATCTATTTACCCTTCCCACTTTCTAGGTCAAAATCATAACCAAAAATAGCAGCACTGAGCAGTTAGGGGTCTACCTTTGCAGTGAAAAATACGCTCACATGCAAAACCACTTGTATGATTCTGTCTCCATGCTCAAAAATTTAAAATTGTTCTCCTTTGCCCACCAAATTGAGTCTAAGTTATACAGTCCCTTGACCTTGGAAATGAAGTATGTCATTGTTTAATAATTGACTTCTCTTCTATTCCCATGTAATAAATTCATTGTCTTCTTATGGAATTGAAACTTGATGCTTTTGGATTTAAATCATTTGCCATTTTAACTATAAAGTATAAACCCAATATTCTACTTCATGCTATAGTTTTCAGTTTTGCTGAGACACAGATTTGAATAAGCATCACTGTGGAAACTGATGTGCAGCACCAAGACTCTGAGCTACTCAGGGCATCTCATTTACCCTCAAGCATCCATATAATAATACAGCTCTACTAATCTCCTTTAACACACTGCGTTAATGCATCCTCTCCAAAATTCAATGGCATGCATATTGCTATTCTTATTTTTACAAATGAGGCAACTGAACAAATTAAATATGATTCATTCATTGAAAAAAACATTTATAGAGGGCCTGTTCTGAACATTGGGGATACAGCAATGCCCAAAATAGCCACACTGCAACTTATACTGTTAAAGGGATGAAAATAATCACGTAATCCAATAAACAAAATGATTGCAATGAGTAAATGCTTTATGAAAAAACATGCAAAATCTTAAAATGAAAAAGATAAGAAAATGACCAAGCAAATAAAGACAAAGTTATAATTCCAGAGTAAAGTAACAGAAATGCATTCTTTCCCACCCATTTGATGGAGCTACAGTTCCAAGATGGTAGAGTGAAACTATGTTAACCTTTTAGCTATATATCACTCTTCTCTTGGGCAAAGAAATAGGGACAATCACAAAAGTGCATGAGAGAAAATGACAGAATAAGGAAACTAGAGCAACACGTTTCTGGTAGAGAACCAAAAAAAGGGAAACCCAAGGAAGCAGAATGTGTCGTGAAGTTTGCAGAGGAGTAGCTTGCAAAAGAAACCTACTTTGTAAAGTTGTTTATGAACACCAAGGCTCACACTTAAGCTGTGTATGCATGGAACTGGCTCTAATTAGCCTATAAAACATTGTGAGAACTGAAGTTATTGATAGATCACTGTCTAGGACCCAGACTGGCTACTGAGTGATACACTTTCAGGACAGATTCAAATGGCATTGTGAAGGCTATAAAAACTTAGCTGACTTTACAACCCCAACTAACAGAATTTGAGTTGAAACTTGGGGTCAGAAGCTAACTGGTTTGATTTCCCACAAAAATAAAATATCAACCTTCCCCATAGATTTTAAAAGAGACTCAGATTCCCATAAGTAATATTCAAAATGACAAAAAAAGTAGATATATGAAGAATCATGTAAATTTCAATTTGTATGGAAATGAACAGACACAAAAAGATATCACAAATATTGTTGGAATCGTCTGACAAGACTGTTATTATAAAAATGCTTAATCCATAGTGAAATAGTTATTGCAAGAAATGTTGAAATACAGGTGGGCCACGGTGGCTCAGCAGACAAGAACGCTTGCCTGCCATGCCAGAGGACCCGGGTTCAATTCCCAGCGCCTGCCCATGTTAAAAAAAAATGTTGAAAGACAAAGTCTCAGTGTGGTACAGTGACTTTAATGTGGTCCCCATGATTTCCACCTCCTGTTTTTATGCTTTTGTGTATCCCCTCACCTTCAGTGTGGGCAGGACTCATGACTTGTTTCTAACCAGTATAACAAGGCAAAAATGATGGAATGTGACACTGATGATGCTGTTATGCTCTATGGAAAAGGTGATGCAATGCTACTTCTGTGATTATGGAGACATAGTATCTATACATTATGTAAGACTTCATCTTGCTAGAAGACCCTCTCTTTCTCCCTTGCTGGCTTTGGAGAAACAAACTTCCATGTTGCAAGAAAACCTTTGGAAAGGTCATGTGTCAAGGTGGCTTATAGAAACTGAGTGAGGCCTCTAACTGGCAGTCAGCAAGAATCAAGGGCCCTCAGTCTTACAGATATAAGGAAATACATTGACAATAACCTGAGTGAATTTAGAAGAATATAAATCACCAGTCAAGACTTCATATGAGAACTGAGCCCCGGCCAACAACTTGATTTCATCCAAGCCAAGGATCCGGTTGCTGTACCCAGATTTCTGACTGACAGAATATATAAGATAGTATATTTGTGTTCTTTAAAGTCACTAAATTTGCAATAATTTGTTATTGCAAACACAGCAATAGATACTCAATACACTCATTAAAGATATAAAAACTGTAAATAAAATTCCCATGGAAATTTTAGAAGTGAAAATGACAATAAATGAAATTTTTAAAGAAATCATCTCATCAGATGGACTCAATAGCAGAATGGAGACGACAAAGGAGAAGTTCAGTAAACTTTAAGATCAATCAATAGTAGAAATCATTCTATCTGAATGGCAAAGAGAAAAAACGGAAAATAACCAATAGAACTTTAGGGACCTGTGGATCATTGAAAAATGGTAAAACACTGGTATCATCAGAGCACGCAGAAGGAAAGGAGAAATAGTGTGCTGCTGAAAACGTAATGGCAGAAAACATTCCTAAGTTTGGTAAAGATATAAATCTACAGATTCAAGAAGCTGAGCAAATCCCAAACAAGATAAACTGAAAGTAATTCATAGAATCATCCTAATTAAATTGCTGAAAAATAAATAAAAAGAAACTATTCTTGCAAATAGTCAGAGAGAAATTAGTCATTACATATAGGGGAACAATGATTCAAATGACACTGGATTTAACATCAGAATCTATGGGCTCCAGAAAGAAGTGGCACAACATTTCACGAATGCAGAAAGCAAAGAGTTTTCAATTCCAAATTCTATATCCATTGAAAATAATATTCAGGAAAAATGATAAAATTAAAAAATCCCCCCCCAGATGAAGTAAAATTATGAGAATTTTTGCCAGTAGATATTCTTTAAAGGAATTACTAAAGGAGGTTGTACAGGAAAGGAAGAAAATAATACTAGAAAGAACCTTGAAACATCAGGAATGAAAGAAGAGCAAAAGAAATGGTAGATAATCTGGGTAAACATAGAATACTATTTCCCACATGAATTCTTTAAAATTAAGTTTTATGTTGGAAAGCAAAAATTATAAAAATTTCTGATGGGGCTTTCAATGTATACTTACATAATATGTGAGACAATTATATTACAAAGGGAAAGGAACTTATATAGTGATAAAATTTCAGCATTCAAAGTACAGTGGCAGGGCAGACAACAGTGGCTCAGTGGCAGAGTTCTTGCCTGCCATGCCAAAGACCTGGGTTTGCTTCCTGGTGCCTGCCCATGTTAAAAAAAAAAAAAAAAAAGTACAGTGGCAAACTATTGATCCTAAGTAAGCTGTGAAAAGTTAAGTGTGTATATATTTAATCCCTAGAGCAGGGTAATCAAACTAGGGGCTGCAATACAAAACATTCTTGTGTGTGTGTGTGTGTGTGTGTGTGTGTGCGCGCATGCGTGGTAAACCACACCCAACATAAAACTTACCATTTAACCTTTGTAAAATATACAATTTAGTGGCATCTCATATATTTACAATGTTGTGCAGCCTTTACCAACATCTAGTTCCAGAACATTTTCATTATACCAGAAGAAAACCCCTAACCTTTTAAGCAGCCATTCCCCCATTTTCCCATCCTCCAAGCCCTAATCTACTTTCTTGCTGTATGGATTTGTCCATTCTAGACATTTAATAAAAATGGAATCAGTGGCCTTTTGTGTCTGGCTTCTTTCACTTAGCATAATATTTTCAAGTTTCATACATGTTGCGACATATTCAGTACTTCATTCATTGTTTTATTAGAGAAGTGGTGAGTTTACAAAACAATCATACATAAAATATAGGATTCCCACACACCACACCACCACCACCACCTTGCTTTGTAATCAATAGCATTGAACTATGTAGGCAAATATTAAAAGAGGAAACTTTTGGATGTATATATTACTTCATTCATTGTTGTGGTTGAATAATATCCCATTGCATGGTGTTTTAGTTCCCTAGGTTGCTCAAGCAAATATCATGCAATGGGTCAGCCTAGACAATGGGAATTCACTTGCTTCCAGTTTTGAAGGTAAAAGAAAGTCCAAATCCAGGCATCATCACGGTGATGATTTCTTCCCGAAGACTGGTGTTCTGGGGCAGGCTGCTGGCAATGCTTCGTCCTTGTCACATGGGAAGTCACAGGCGGCATCTCCAGCTCTCTTTCTTCTCTTCTGGTTTCCATTGATGTTCAGCTATGAACTCACTGTAAATTTCATTCTGCTCATAAAGGACTCAAGTGATAGGATTAAAACCCATCCTACTTGGGCTGGGCCATACCTACATGAAGTAAACTCATGGAAAGGGCACACCCACAGGAATGGATTAGATTTAAGAACATGTTTTTCTGGGGTATATACAACTTCAAACCACCATGTATGTATATACCATATTTATTTATCCATTTAACAATTGATGGACTTTTGGATTTTTTCACAGTACTGCTATGACAATTTGTGCTTAGGATTTTGTTTGACCACCTGTTATTAATTCTTTTGGGTAAATACCTATGTACTGTTTTCCATGGCAAACATCATTTTACATTCCCACTAGCAATGCATGATGGTTCCAATTTTTCCATACCCTTGCCAAAAATTACTTTCTTTTTTAAATTATAGCCACGCTAGTATATCTGAAATGGTATCTCATTGTGGTTTTGAGATGAATTTGATTTTTATTTCCCTAATAAATAATGATACTGAACATCTTTTTCATGTGGTTTTTGGCCATTTATATATTTACTTGGGAGAAATATCTATCCATCTCATCCAACAATTGTTCAGTTGGGTTGTTTGTCTTGTTGTCAGAATTTTTATATATTCTGGATACCAGGCCTGTATCAGATATATGATTTGCAAATATTTTCTCCCATTCTGAGGGTCATGTAACACTCTCTTGATTGTGTTCATTGATGCACATAAGTTTTTAATTTTAGTGAAGTCCAACGTATCTATTTTTATTTTGTTGCTTGTGCTTTTGGTGAAATATTTAAGAAACTATTGTCAAATCCAAGGTAATGAAGATTTAGCACTCTTTTCTTCTAAGAGTTTTATAATCTTAGCTCTTAAGTTCGCCAATCCATTTTTTTAAACTTTTTTATTGTATAGTATAACATATATGCAAAGCAAAGAAAGAAAAAAGCAATACTTTTCAAAGCACTCTTCAACAAGCAGTTACAGGACAGATCCCAGAGTTTGTCATGGGCTACCATATGGTCCTCTTAGATTTTTCTTTCTATCTGCTATAAATTTTAAAACACAGCACGACAACTAGTTGTAGAACATATTTCGGAGTTTGACATGGGTTATAATTCCACAACTTTAGATTTTTACTTCTAGCTGCTCTAAGATATTGGAGACTAAAAGAGGTGTCAGTTTAACAATTCAGCATTCATATTCATTTGTTAAATCCTATCTTCTCTGTATAACTTCACCATCACCTTTGATCTTTCTATCCCTCTCTTTAGGGGTGTTTGGGCTGTGGCCATTTTAACTTTTTCATGTTGGAAGGGTCTGTCACTAATATGGGGTAGGGAGATGGAACTAGCTGATGATCTGGAGAGGCTGGGCCCTCTAGGTTTCAGGACTTATCTGGTCCAGGGACCCATCTGGAGGTTGTAGGTTTCTGGAAAGTTACACTAGTAGCACGGGACCCTTGAGGAATCTTATATGTTGCCCTAGGTATTCTTTAGGATTGGCTGGAATGGTCCTGGTTGGGATTTGGCAGGTTATGATAGGTAGCAATGTCTAATTGAAGCTTGCATAAGAACAACCTCCAGAGTAGCCTCACTACTCTATTTGAACTCTCTCAGCCACTGATACTTTATTAGTTACACTTCTTTCCCCTTTTTGGTCAGGATGGAATTGTTGATCCCATGGTGCCAGGGCTGAATTCATCTCTGGGAGTCATCTCCCATGTCATTAAGGAATCTTTCACCCCTGGATGTCATGTCCCACATAGTGGGGAGGCCAGTAAGGTCTCCAATCCATTTTGTGTTTATTTGTTTATATGGTATGAAGAAATTTTCTCTCTTCATTCTTTTGCATGTGGCTATGTAGTTGGCCCTACACCATTTGTTGAAGAAACTATTCTTTACCCATTGAACAGTCTTTGCACCCTTCTCAAAATTCAATTGCCCATAGATATATTGGTTTATTTCTGGACTCTCAATTCTAATCCATTGATCTAAATTTCCACCCTTAAACCAATACCAAACTAATTTGATTTTATTTTAGCTTTGTACCAAGTATAAATATCAGAAGTGTGAGTCCTCCTAAATTGTTCATTTTCAAGATTTCTTATAATTCCATATGGATTTTTCTTATAATTCCGTTTGAATTTTTAGATAACTTTGTTCATTTCTGCAAAAAAAAGGCCATTAGGATTTTGACAGGAATTACATTCAAATCTGAAGATCACTTGGGAGAGTATTCTTCCAGTCCATGAAAATAAGACTTCTTATTGTTTATTTGCATTTTCTTCTATTTGTTTCTGCATTTTTATAGTTTTCAGTGCAAATCTTGCACCTATTTGGTTAAATTTGTTATTAAGTATTTTATTCCTTCTGTTGCTATTATGAATGGGAGTGTTATATTAATCTAGTGCTGAAAATTGGAGTGAAGAAGCAAAGAAGATTGTTAGAGTGGAGCTGAGCTGATAACAGCTGCCAGAGATGAAAATCAGTAATAAAAATAAAGAGCACACAGCCAGGGATCCAGAAGGAGAAATTGGGGAAAAGGATTCTTTTCTGGGAGGGTAATCAATTACACATAAAAACAAAATCTTGAAATTTACTGCACATGGACAAAGCAGGATATCAGCTTGGAGAGACCTGAGGAGAACCAAACTGTTAACCATGATCTGTCATACAGGTTCAGCATAATTTGGGCTAAGCATTGAAGAAGAACCTCAACACAGAACCAATCTGCACTGAACCATTAAGTAAGAGAATCAGACTTGCAATGTTAGCACTTCAAAAAATAATCAAATGCCAGACTTCAACAAGAGATCATAAGACATGTAAAGGAAGAGAAAGAGAATGACCCATTCAATGGAACAAAATAAAATGAAAGAGGAAATACAGAAATCAGAAATAATCAAAAACATTAATTCAACTCTCCTAAAGAAGTTCAATGAATGAGCCATAGGAAAACATGGGCATAGGGCGGGCCGCGGTGGCTCAGCGGGCAAAGTGCTTGCCTGCTATGCCGGAGGACCTCGGTTCGATTCCCGGCCCCAGCCCATGTAACGAAAACGGAGAAACAAAATACAATAAAACAAGAAAATGTTTAAAAGATGTTTCCCTTTCTTCCTCTCTTCCTTCCTTCTATCCTTCCTTCCTTCTCTCTGTCTTTCCTTTAAAAAAAAAAAAAAAAAAAAAAAAAAAAAAAAAAAAAAACATGGGCATAGAGGTAAAGGAAATCAGCAAGATGATTCATGAACACAAAGAGGAATTAGAAAATGTAAAAAGGAACTAAGCAGAAGTTTGAGGGATGAAAAGCAAAGTAATGGAAATTAAAAATACACCAGTTGTAAAAAAGAAAAAAAAGAAGTAGAAAAAAATGCACCAATCATGTTTGGGAAGGGTCTTCCAGGAAGATGGTGGAATAAGGGCAGCCAGAACTCACTTTTCCACCAAAAACACCTACAGAACAGGCAGAAACTGTATAAAGCAGCAGTTCTGGAGCTCAGGAGGCCAGGGAATAACAATTGGACAATACAAGGAAAAGATGGATGGAGAAACTACAATAGAGAAATTGCAATGAGTGAACTTGATCACAGCGGCTAGGACCCATCCTCCACCCCCAATGCTGGCATCTTCTGGTTGACCTATTTCTGGCCTGCCTGGTGGCTGTGGACAGAGACAAACAGGGAGACCCTCCCACCTGGGAAATAGGGGGACATGGAACTGTCCTGATCCAACTGTTGGAAGTTGACCCTCTAGGTCCCGCAACCTTGAACCATTCCATGCTGGAGATTGGTGCACACATAGTTCCATTGTTGCCACACACAGAGAAACTGTGGCAAGTGACTGAACTCAACCATGGCTCCTGCTGCCCATGCTCCACCCCCTAGATAGGCACCTCTGCATCAGCCTTGTTCTCAACTGACTGGCTGTGGGGACTGGGAGAGATAGGGAGGCCTATCCCCTGGGAAAAGAGGGGGATGCAAGTACAGTTCTGATCCAACTTTTGGTCAGCAAAATTAGACTGTAGGATCCCACAACCTTAGTCCCTTTTGGACAGGTGCCTATAGCACTGTGGTGCCATTATGTCCACCAATCTGGGAAACAGGAGAGAGAGGGACTAAAAATAAATTACCTTTGTAGGACAGTAGGGAATAGGTTGCTGAAGAGTTCCACCTTGAGAAGCAGCTTTCCTGACCTTCTTTCCAGGGCACTCTGGAACTGCTCTGCACCCCCTGCCATGGGACCCTGGAGCTCTTTTGGCAGGGAAATGCTGATGAACCAAATGCCAAAGAAGACCTTTATTATACACTCAATCAACAACAAAATCTTAGACCAAGGAGGGAAGCCAACTTTCAAAATATGTTTCTCAAGAAAATATAGCCAAGCCAAATGATCAAATTAAAACATCAGAAATTTGGAACAACTAATCAAAGATGTTCAAACAAATCTCCAAATAATTTCAATAAGATGGCTGAAGAGATAAAGGGTATTAAGGGGAGACTAGGAGAGCATAAAGGATAATTTTAAAGAATATGTAGAAAATGAGAGATCTAACAGAAATAAAAGACACTGTAGGTGAAATTTAAAATATGCTAGACACACACAAGAGCAGAGCTGCACAGACAGAAGAAAGGCTCAGAAAACTAGAAGACATGGCCACTAAATTTGAATACACAAAGAAAAAAATGGATAAAAAATGGAAAATTTTAGTAGGGTCTCAGGGATATGAAAGACAACATGAAACACACAAATATACACATCAAAGGTGTCTCAGAAAGAGAAAAGGGAAAAGAGCATAGAAGAATATTTGAAGAATTAATGCCTAAAAAATTTTCCAACCCTCATATAAAACATAAATATGCAAGTTAAAGAAGCACAACATTCCACAAATAGAATAAATCTTAATAGACCCACTCCAAGACACACACCAATCACATACAAAGGAAGCCATATAAGACTTAGTTCTGACTTCTTACCAAACACCATGGAGGTGAAATACAGTGGGAGGATATATTTAAGATACTGAAAGAGAAAAATTGCCAGCCAAGAATTCCTTATCTTGCAAAGCTGTTCTTCAAAAATGAGGGTGTATATGTGTGTGTGTGTTTGTGTGTGTGTGTGTGTGTGTGTGTGTTGAAATATTAACAGATAAGAGTTCCAGGGAGATGGCAGAATAGGATATGTCAGGTGCATTCCTGCTCCAAGGAACAGCTAGAGAAGGGACAGGAGGGTGACTGAGATGCCAATTCCAGAGTGTAAGTGACCTCGGAAAGTCTTTTGCACCACATAGGGAGGCCCTGGTTGCAAAAGCTGAGGAACTAAGAAGCAGAGAATTATCCACCTGGTGCAAACAGCTTAATGTGGAAGACTGAAGCCATCAGGAGTGCACGGATGGGGAAACAGGGACTAGGAAGTAAGCCAAGCTATGTTCCTTGAATGTGCTACTCTCACCAGCACAACCTCGCGACCCACAACTCACCCCACACACCACACACCTGCACCCCGTCACCTGTACCCCCTCCCCATGTTCAAAGCGCCCATGCCCTGCCACCTACTCCCACATATGTACCTGCCCCCCACCCATACCCCAAGCACGTACATGCCTGCTCCAGCCTAACTGACCTCTCCTGCGCAAGTGCAGTCTCACCAAGCCACTCCAGAGTCCTACCTCTCCCTCTCTACCCCTTGAAGGTGATAGCCAGTGCATAAAGGCAGTAGGTGCTTACCTCAATACTCAGGGAGAGATTAAAATTTTCAGACAAACAAATCCTGAAATAAACAGTCAACAAGAGACTGGTCCTACAAGAAATACTAAAGGGAGTTCTGCCAGTAGAAAGAAAAAGACAGGAGCGGGAGGTCTGGAGGAGGGCAGAATTGAGGAATATATAGATCTGACAAATAAAATCCAAAAGATCAGTGGGCCACGGTGGCTCAGCAGTCAGAGTTTTTGCCTGCCATGTCAAAGACCCAGGTTCAGTTCTTGGTGTCTGCCCACACCAAAAAAAAATAATAATAATCCAAAAGAGAAGGTGGTGATTTCATAAATGCCTTTTCAGTAATAACTTTGAATATCCATGGACTACACTTACCAATTAAAAGATACAGATCGGAAGAACGGATTAAGAAATATAATCCAGCTTTATGTAGCTTACAGGAGACTCATCTTGGACACAAGGATACAAATAGATTGAAAGTGAAATGATGGAAAAAGATTTTTCATGCAAGTTGTAACCGAAAGAAAGCAGGAGTAGCTAAACTAATATCAGGCAAAATAGGCTTTAAATATGAAGACATCAAAGGGACAAACAAGGGTACTTGTTATATATTAATTAAAGGGACAATTCACCAAGAAGATATAACAATCATAAATGTTTATGCTCCCAACCAAGGAGCTCCAAACTACATGAGACAGACTGGCAAAATGGAAGGGAGTGATAGATGTTTCAACAATAATAGTAGGAGACTTCAATACACCACTCTTCTCTATAGATAGAACAACCCAGACAGAAGATCAGCAAGGAAATAGAGAAGTTAAACAACTTGATAAATGAACTAGACCTAACAGGCATATATAGGTTATTGCACACCAAAACACAAGGATATACATTCTTCTCTAGTGCTCATGGAACTTTCTCCAGGATAGATCATATGCTGGGACACAAGACAGGTCTTTATAAATTTAAAAAACATTGAAATTGTTCAAAGCAGTTTCTCTGATCACAATGGAATGAAGCTGGATCTCAATAACCACCAAAGAATGAGAACATCCACAAATATATGGAGATTAAATAAGACAATCTTAAACAACCAGTGGGTCAAAGAAGAAAATACTAGAGGAATCAATAGCTACCTGGAGAAGAATGAAAATGAGAATATAACATATCAGAACTTATGGGATGGGGAAAAGGCTGTGCTGAGAGGGAAATTTATTACTCTAAATGCCTATATTAAAAAACACAAAAGAACAAAAATTGAGGACTTACCTGCTCACCTGGAGGAACTTGAAAAAGGAGAACAAACTAACCCCAAAGTAAATAGGAGAAGAGAAATAACAAAGATTAAAGCAGAGTTAAATGAATGGGAGAACAAAAGAATAATAGAAACAATCAATAAAACCAAAAGTTGGTACTTTGAGAAAATCAATAAAATTGATGGGCCACTAGCAAGACTGACAAAAAAAGAGAAAGTATCCAAGAAACCAGAATCCGAAATGAGAAGTGGTGAATTACCACAGATCGTGAATAAATAAATGAAATCATAAGAGGATTCTATGAACAATATATGCCAACAAACTAGACAACTTAGATGAAATGGACAAATTCCTGGAAACACACAAACAAGCTACACTGACTCAGAAAGAAATAGAAGAGCTCAACAAACCAATTACAAGTAAAGAGATTCAATCCATCATCAAAGATCTTCCTACAAAGAAAAGCTCAGGGCCAGATGACTTCAGAGTGGAATTTACCAACCATTCTAAAAAGAACTACCACCAATTCTGCTCCAACTTTTCCAAAAATTTGAGGAAAAAGGAACTCTACTTAACTCATTTTATGAATCTAATATAATTTTAATACAAAAACTGGGTAAAGATGCTTTAAGAAAAGAAAACTCTAGGCCAATCTCCCTAATGAACAAAGATGCAAAAATTCTCAATAAAATATTAGCAAATTGAATCCAACAGCACATTAAAAGAATTGTTCACCATGACCAAGTGGGTTTTCACCAGAAATGCAAGGATGGTTCCACACAAGAAAATCAATTAATGTAATACAGTACATTAACAAATCAAAAAGCAAAAATCACATGATCATCTCAATTGATGCTGAAAAAGCATTGGACAAAATTCAACATCCTTTTCAGATAAAAACACTCCAAAAGACAGGAATCAAAGATAACTCCCTCAATGTGATAAAAGGAATATATGAAAACTGATAGCCAGCATTGTACTCAATGGAAGGAGACTGAAAGCTTTCCCCCTAAGATCAGGAATGAGACAAGGATGCCCACTGTCACCACTAT
This sequence comes from Tamandua tetradactyla, assembly GCF_023851605.1. Taxonomy (NCBI): domain Eukaryota; kingdom Metazoa; phylum Chordata; class Mammalia; order Pilosa; family Myrmecophagidae; genus Tamandua; species Tamandua tetradactyla. The sequence continues at coordinate 119,192,786 of NC_135353.1, forward strand.
TATTCAACATAGTGCTAGAAGTTCTAGCTAGAGCAATCAGACAGGACAAAGAAATAAAAGGCGCCCAAATTGGAAAGGAAGAAGTAAAACTTTCATTATTTGCATATGACATGATACTATACTTGGAGGATCCTGAGAAATCTACAGCAAAGTTACTTGAGCTAATACATTTAGCAAGGTGGCAGGATATAAAATTAAAGTGCAAAAATCAGTAATGGGTTTATACTCAAGAAATGATCTAACTGAGGAGTCAGTTGAGGAAAACATTCCATTCAAAATAGCAACTAAAAGATTCAAGTACTTAGGAATGAACATGACTAGGGAAGCAAAGGACTTGTGCACAGAAAGCTATATAACATTGCTAAATAAAATCAAAGAAGATCTAAATAGGTGGAAAGATATTCTCTGCTCTTGGATAGAAAGGAAAAATATAGTTAAGATGTCAATTCTACCCAAATTGATCTACAGATTCAATGCAACACAATCAAAATTCCAACAACCTACATTGAAGATTTGAAAAAGCTAGTTATCAAATTCATCTGGAAGGGAAAGAGATCCTGAATAGCTAAAAACATTCTTAAAAAGAAGAAATAAGTGGGAGGATTAACACTCCCTGATTTTAAAACCTATTATAAAGCCACAGTGGTTAAAACTGGCACAAAGATAGAAACATTGACCAATGGAATAGAATTGAGAGTGCAGAAATAGACCACCAAATCGATGGTCAACTGATTTTTGACAAGGCCCCCAAATCCTCTGAATGGGGACAAAATAGTCTTTTCAATAAATGGGCATGGAAGAACTGGATATCAATAGCCAAAAGAATGAAGAAGACCCTATTTCACACTCTATACAAAAATTATCTCAAAGTAGATCAAACACCTAAATGTAAGAACTAGCATCATAAAGCTTCTAGACAGAAACATAGGAAAACATCTTCAAGACCTAGTAATAGGAGGTCGTTCCTAAACTTTACATCCAAAGCACAAGCAACAAAAGAAAAAATAGGTAAATGGGAACTCCTCAAAATCAAATGCTTCTGCACCTCAGAAGACTGTCAAAATGTGAAGAGGCAGCCAACTCAATGGGAGAAAATATTTGGGAACACATATCAGACAAAGTTTTGATATCCTGTATACACAAAGAAATCATACAACTCAACAGCAAAAGAACAAATGACCCAATTATAAAATTGGCTAAAGCTATGAATAGGCATTTTTCTGAAGAGCAAATACAGATGGCTCAAAAGCACATGAAGAGGTACTCATTTTCATTGTCTATAAGGGAAATGCAGATCAAGACTACAATAAGACACCACCTCACACCTTTAAGAATGGCTGCTATTAAACAAACAGCAAACTATAAATGTTGGAGAGGATGTGGAATAATTGGGACATTTATGCACTGCTTGTGGGAATCTATAATGGGGTAGCCACTATGGAAAACTCTTTGGCAGTTCCTTAGGAAACTAAATATCAAGTTGCCCTATGATCCAGTAATAGTACTACTTGGTCTATACCAAGAAGAGCTCAAAGCAATGAGACAAACAGACACTTGCACACTGATGTCATAGCAGCATTGTTCACAATCGCCAAAGATGGAACGAAACCAAATGCCCATCAACAGAGAAGTGGATTAACAAAATGTGGTATATACATATGATGGAATATAACGCAGCAGAAAGACAAAATGATGTCCTGAAGCACATGACAAGATGGATGAGCCTTGAGGACATAATGCTGAGTGAAATAAGCCCGACACAAAAGGATAGCTACTGTATGATTCCGCTTTTATATCATGTTAAAGGTAAAATCACAGGCTTATAATACAGGATATAGACACCTTGGGAACAATGAAATTATCTAAAATTGAGAGTGTTGATGAACTTTGGGCACGATACATGATCCCTGATGAATGCAGGTGGCTGAAGGATGTACTGACTGAGAAATAGATTGGTGAAGGATGCTGTATACTTGTGAATGAATGTTGTGCTGCTACAAAAAAAAAGGAACAAAGTCTTGAGGCAAGCAATGATGGAAATGAACATATGGGACATTTTTGAGGCAAAATAAGCCAGCAACAAAAGAACAACAATGGTATGGACTCCTTTAGAAAATGCTTACAAGAAAACAGGAGCAGACACATTTAGTCCGGGGTGGTAGTTATTACTTCTGGATTTCAAGAGGCTGTTTTATATATATCCTGATATTTACAGATAAGAACAAAGCCGATCAGGTTGGGGTTAATGTAATCCAGAACACAGAGATAAGAAAGTCAATGCCTCTATTTTAGAACCACACATACTCTTTGAGACCAAAGGAAGAAAGTTTTATTTGGTCTGGAACCGAAATTTTCTGTAGCGTGTAATCTAACTCAACCTATATGTATAGCTCATTTGAACAATTGAAACACAGGGAGCCCAGAATAAAAAGAGACCCTGTAATCCTGTATAGCTTAATGTAATGCCTGGATATGTCCTAGAATATATTAAGCAGATAATCAAAAAGTATCGGCAAAGTCCCTTGAGGGATGGGAGGAAAAATATGGAACTATTAAACTTTACCATCAGGGAATCTCCTGATACTATGTCAAACTTTAGGGACACCCAAATCAATAGGCCATGCCCTTGATCTTGAGTCTTACACTTGTGAAGCTTATGTAGGTAGTGGAATGGCTTAGCCTACCTATATGTACACCTAAGAGTTACTTCTAGAGGACCTCTTTTGGTGCTCAGATGTGGCCTCACTCTCTCTAAGCCCAAGTTTGCAAGTGATATCATTGCCCTCCCCCCTACATGGGACATGACATCCTGGCAGCATGGGAGATGACTACCAGGAATTTGTCCTGCTCTGGCACCATGGGATCAACAATTCCATCCTGACCAAAAGGGGGAAAAGAAGTGTAACTACTAAAGTGTCAGTGGCAGAGAGAGTTCAAATAGAGTCGAGAGGCTACTCTGGAGGTTGCTCTTACACAAGCTTCAGGTAGACCTTGCTACTTATCATAACCTGTCAACCCCCAACCAGGACTATTCCAACCAATCCTAAAGAACACCTAGGGCAATATATAAGATTCCTCAAGGGTTCCATGCACTAGAGTAACTTTCCAGAAACCTACAACCTCCAGATGGGTCCCTGGACCAGATAAGTCCTGAACCTAGAGGGCCCAGCCTCTCCAGAACATCAGATACTTCCATCTCCCTACATCATGTTAGTGACAGGCTCTTCTAACATGAAAACATTAGAATGGCCATAGCCCAAACACCCCTAAAGAGAGGGATAGAAAGATCAAAGGGGATGGTGGAGTTATACATAGAATAAAGGATTTAACAAATGAATATGATTGCTGAATCATTAAACTCATATCTCTTTTAGTCTCTAGTATCTTAGAGAAGCTAGAAGTAAAAATATAAAATTGTGGAATTGTAAACCATGTCAAACTCTGAAATATTTTCTACAACTAATTGTAGTGCTGTGCTTTGAAATTTATTGCTTTTTTGTATAGATGTTATTTTTCACACACAAAAAAGAAAAAAAGTCAATTGTGGGGATAAAAAATATTTAAGGCTTCTAGCCTCCTATATTCTGGGGTAGCTAGAAGGAAAAATCTGAGAGGATCATACAAAAATTTGAGAACTCATGACAAACTCTGGGATCTGTCCTGTAACTACTTGTTGAAGAGTGCTTTGAAAGCTATTGCTTTTTAAAAATTTCTTTGCTTTGTATATATATATTATACCATACAATAAAAAAATTAAGATAAAAGAACACCTAAGGCAACATGTAAGATTCTTTGAAGGTTCCATGCACTAGAGTAACTTTACAGAAACTTAGAACCTCCAGATGGGTCCCTGGACCAGATAAGTCCTGAAACTTAGAGGGCCCAGCCTCTTCAGAACATCAGCTAGTTCTATCCCCCTACCCCATATTATTGACAGCACCTTCCAACATGAAAAAGTTACAATGACCATAGCCCAAATACCCCTAAAAAATAGGATAGAAAGATCAAAGATGATGATGGAGGTATACAGAGAAAGTAGAGTTTAACAAATGAATATGATTTCTGAATTGCTAAATTGATATTTCTTCAGTCTCTAGTATCTTAGAGCAGCTAGAAGTAAAAACCTAAAAGGTGGAAGTGTAATCCATACTGAACTCTGACATCTGTTCTGCAACTAATTGTTGTGCTGTGCTTTGAAATTTATTGCATTTTTGTATATATGTTACTTTTCACAGAAAAAAATTGACTGTGATGATAATGTGATTATGGTATTGTAGCCCATGACAAACTCTGAGATCTATTCTGTAACTCATTGTTGAGGAATGCTTTGAAAACTATTGCTTTTTTTCCTTCTTTGCTTTTTGTATATATGTTATATTATACAATAAAAAAGGTAAACACACACACACACACAAAAGAAATGAGCTATTGAGCCATGAGAAAACATGGAGGAACCTTAAATGCATATTACTCAATGAAGGAAGCAGTCTGAAAAGGCTTCTATAAGACATTCTGGAAAAGACAAAACTAAAGAGACTGTGAAAAGGTCAGTGGTTACCAGGGTTTAGGAGTGGGAGAGGGATGAAGAGGTGGAGCAGAGGGCATTTGCAATGTAGTGAAACTGTTCTGTATGAAACAGTAATGGTGGATATATGACATTATGCTTTGTCAAAACCCATTGAACAGTACAACACAGTGACCCTAATGGAATCTATAGACTTTAGTTACTAATAATGTATCATTATTGATTTGTCAACTGTAACAAATGAACCACACTAATACAAAATATTTATAGGATAAACTGTGTGTGTAGGAGGGTATAAAATGTCCAATTTTTCTATCAACCTAAAAGTGCTCTAAAAATAAAGTTTATCATACAAAAATATTAACAGATAAGCAAAAGCTTAGAGAATATGTTAACAAGAGGCTTGCCCTACAAGAAACACTAAAGGATATTCTGCCAGCTGAGAAAAAAAACAACAGAAGACGGAAGCTTGGGGAAGAGTATAGAGAAGATCATCAATAAGGGTACCTAAAAGGATGAAAAGAGAGACAAAAATAGATCTAATGAATAAAATCCAAAGGATAAAATGTTGAAGTAGATACTGCTCTTGCAGTAATATCATCGAAAGTTATGGTATTAAATCCCCCAATTAAATACACAGATTGGCAGAATGGGTGAAAGAAATATGAACCATCTATATATTGTTTACAAGAGACTCACTTTAGACCTACTGATAAAAGAGGTTGAAAGTGAAGGGATGGAAAAATAAATTCCATGAAATCAATAAACAAACAAATAGCTGAGGTAACTGTAATAATAGCACACAAAATATACTTTAAATGTAAAAACATTATAAAAGACAAAGAAAGACACTATATATTAACAAAAGTGGCAATTCACCAAGAACAAATAACGATTATAAATATTTATGCACCTAGTCAATGTGCCCCAATGTACATGAGGCAAACACCGGCAAAATGTAGGGAGTAATGGACATCTCTACGATAATAGTGTGAGACTTCAACTTACTATTCTATCGCTTCAGTAGTTAGAATGTATAAATAGAGGATCAATAAAGAAACAGAGAACGTAAATAATTTGATAAATGAACTAGACCTAAGAGACATATATGGGACACTGCACCCCAAAACAGCAGGATATACATTCTTCTCATGTTTTCATAGAACATTCTCCAGGATAGACCATATGTGGGGGCTCAAAACAAGTCTTAATAAGTTATAAAAATTGAACTCATACAAAGAACTTGCTCTAATCATAATGGAATGAAGCTGGAAATCAGTAACAGGAAGAGAACTGGAAAATAGACAAATATGGAGGGTAAGCAACACAGCCTTAAACAATCAGTGGGTCAAATAAGAACTTGCAAGAGAAATCAGTAAATATCTCAAGAGAAATGAAAATGAGATCACAACATAGCAAAACATATGGGATTCAGAAAAGGCAGTGCTTAGAGAGAAATATACAGTCATAAACACCTACATTAAAAGGAGCAAAGAGCTAAAATCAGAGAACTAACTGAACATCTGGAGAAACTAGAGAAAGAACAGCAAACTAATCCCAAAGGAATTCGAATGAAAGAATTAACAAATATTAAATAAGTGAAACTGAGAAAAATAAAGTAATAGAGAGAATCAATATAACCAAAAGTTGGTTCTTTCAGAAGATCAGTAAAACTGATGTTAAACTAGACTAACAAATACAAAACTAGAGAAGATGCAAAAAAATACAATCAGAAATGAGAAGGAGGTCATTACCACAGGCTTGAAGAAATAAAAAAGTTCATAAAAGGATACTATGAATACCTGTGTGTGAACAAAGTAGACAGCTTTGATGAAATCAACAATTTCCTAAAAACCTGCAAAGAAGCAAAATTGAATTGAGTAGATACAGAAGAACCCAACAAATCACAAGTAAAGAGAGTCAGTCAGTCATCAAAAACCTCCCAACAAAGAAAAATCTAGGCACAGATGGCCTCATAGGTGAATTTTTCCAAGCATTCTGAGAATTAATACCATTTCTGCTCAAACTCTTCCAAAAAAATTGAAGAAGAGGGGACTCTACCTAACTCATTCTATGAATCCTACAGCAACCTAATACCAAAGACTTATAAAAACACTACAAGAAAACTACAAATATATTTAATGAACATAAAATAAAAATCCTCAACAAAATACTTGCAAATCGAATCCAATGGCACATTAAAAAATTATGCTCCATGACCAAGTATGTTTTATCCACTTTTATGCAAAAGTGGTTCAACCCAATAAATTCAACTACTTTAATATACCTCATTAACAAATTGAAAGGGAAAATAACACATGATATTCTCAAAAGGCACCGAAAAGGCAAAAGAAAAAAGAAAAACTCACTTTAATTCAGTGCCTTTTCCTGATAAAACTCCAGTGTCCTTTCCTGATAAATCTCTTTGAAAGATAGGAATAGAAGGAAATTTCCTCAATATGATATAAGGCATATATAAAATGTACAGCTAACATCATAATCAATAGTGACAGACTGAAAGCTTGCCTCCTTAGATCAGGATCAAGTCAAGGATACTTACCGTCACACTGTACTAAAAGTTTTAGCTAGAGCAATTAGGCAAGAAAAAAAATAAAAGACATCCAAATCAGAAAGGAAGAAGTAAAACTTTCACTGTCTGCACAATCCGAAAATAACTTCTGGTTTTTGTGATGCAAAAACTACTATAAAATTACAAGAGCTAATAAATAAGTTCAGCAAACTTGAAAGATACAAAACCAACATGCAAAAATCAGTAGTGTTTCTGTATACTAGAAGTGAGTAATCTGAGGAGGAAATCAAGAAAAAAAATCTATTCACAATAGCAACTAAAAGAATCAAATATCTAGGAATAAACTTCACCAGGGTGTAAAGAACTTGTACACACAAAACTAATAAAGCGTTGCTAAAAGAAATCAAGGAAGACATAAATAAATGGAAGGGCATTCTGTGTTCATGGATTGGAAAATCAAAGATATCAATTACGCTCAAATTGATTTACAGATTCAATGCAACCAAAATTCCAAGCTCCAATTTTGCATAAATGGAAAAACAAAATCAAATTTATTTGGAAGCAGAAGACTACCTGAATAGCCAAAACATCTCAAAAAAGAAAAACCCATTTGGAGGACTCACACTTCCTGACTATGACGCTTATTACTAAGCCACATTTGTTAATACAGCATTGTACTGGCATCAAGATACCTATATTGACCAATGGAATTGAATTTAGAGTTCATAAATAGGCCTCAGTTGATGTTTTACAGGGTTGCCAAGTCAACTGAAGTGGAACAGTATAGTCTCTACAACAAATGGTACTGTGAGAACAAGATGCCCACATGATAAAGACTGAAAGAGGACTCCTATCTCACACCATATACAAAAATTAACCTAAAATAGATGAGACATAAATATAAGAGGACCATAAAACTAGAAGAAAATGTAGGGGAGCATCTTCAAGATCTTGTGGTAAGCAATAGTTTATTAGACATTACACACAAAGCAAAAGCAAAAAAAGAAAGCTAAATGAGACTTCCTCAAAATTAAGAATATTTGTGCTTCAAAGACTTTGTCAAGGAAACTAAAGGCAAGTTATTCAATGGGAAAAAATATTTGGGAGAAAATAAATCCATATATCTGATATGGATTTAATATCCATAATACATTTAAAAAATCATACAACCCAACAATAAAAAGACAAACAAGCCAATTAAAAAATAATGCAAATACTTAATTAGACATTTTTCCAAAGAGGGAATTCAAATGGTTAAAAAGCACATGTAAAGATGCTGAAAATCATTAGCTACTAGTGAAATGCACACGAGAACGACAAGGAGATATCATTTCACACTTACTAGAATGGCTATTATTATAGAAACAAAAAGAAAATTACAAGCATTAGGAGAGGTTGGGGAAATTAGGAACACTCATTCACTGCTGGTGGGAGTGGAAAATAGTGCAACCGCTGTTGGAGATAATTTGGTGCCTCAGGAAGTCAAGTATAGAATTGCCATATAACCCAGCAATCCTGCTACTACTAGGTATATAACCAAAAGAACTGAAAGCACGATGCAAATAAATATTTACAAACTACATTCATAACATCACTATTCTCAATTGCCAAAAGATGGAAGAAACCCAAGATTCCTTAAAACGTGGTACATACATTTGATGGAATATTATTCAGCTGTAAGAGGTGCTGATGCATGCAACATGGATGAACCCTAAGGACATTATGCTGAGTGAAATAAATCAGACACAAAAGGACAAATATTGTATGATCTCACTTATATCAACTCATTATAAAAAGCAAATTCATAGTTAGAATATGGAATAAAGTTTACCAAGGTGTAGAATTAGGGTAGAGAAAGGGGAGTTGAGGCTTAATCTCTGCAGAATTTTTATTTAGATTTATTGTAAATGCTTGTAAATGGATAGTGGTAGTAGTAGCACATCATTGTGAGTACAGTTAATGACACTGAATCATGTTGGTGAATGTGGTTGAAAGGGAAAATTTTGACTCATGTACGTTACTATATGGAAAGTTAGAAGATAAAACATGGGACTGTATAACAGAGTGAACCCTGTTGGGGACAGTGGATTGTGGTTAATAGTACAAACAGAAGAATCTTATTTCATAAGTGATAATAAATATATGACACTACTAAAGGATTTAATAATATAGTGGTGTATAAGGAAAATATACCTAATACAAACTTTAATACTTCAATATTCTGTAATAATTTACTATTCTTTCATCAGTTGTAACAAAGGTACCACACTAATGCAAAGTGTCAGTAATAGGGAGGTGTAAGGGAACATTGCATTTTCTGTAAACCTACAACTTCGCTAATTAAAAAAATGACAATAAAAATCATTATGCTGAGTTAAAGAAACCAGACACAAAGTACTATATATCATATCATTCCATTTATAGAAAATGTAAATATAAATAAATTTAGAGACAGAATTAGGTCAGTGGCTATTTAGGGATGGGGAAGGATAGAGGGATTGAAAGGTGACTGGTAAGATGTATGGGGTCTTAGTTTTGGGAAGAATGAAAATGTTCTAATATTGATTGCGGTGATTTACACACAACTTTGCAATTATACTAAACACCAGTGAATATACACTGTATGGATTGTATAGTATGTGAATATATTTTAATAAAATTGCTTAAAAAGAGTGTGGACTAGCATAAAGATAAGCATATAGACCAATGGAATAGAATAAAAATTCCAAAAATAGACTCATACATCTATGGCTAATTGATTTATCAACAAGTTGCCAAGTACATGCAGTGGGGAAAAATAGTCTCTTTAATAAATTGTGCTGGGAAAACTGGATGCTCACATGCAAACAAATGAAGATTTACCTCTCCTTCATTCTATTTACAAAAATTAACTGGAAATTTACCAGTAACCTAAATATAAAAACTAAACCATAAAATTCTTAGAAAAAAAGGCAAAAGTAAAAAGGTCTATGGCCTTGGATTTGGCAATGGCTTCTTAGATATGACAATCAAATCACTAGCAACAAAAGAAAAAAATAAAGTGGATTTCATCAAGATTTGAAAACTTCTGTGTATTAAAGTTAACTATGAAGAGATTGAAGTCATCCTGCAGAAATGGAGAAAATAGTTGCAAATCATATGTCTGATAAAGATTTAATATCTATAATATTTAAGTAAAACTTCCAACTCAACAACAACATGAAAAACAAGCTAATTTAGAAATGGATATAAAAATTGAACAAACAATTTCCCAAAGAGGACATGCAAAAGGCCAATAAGCGTATGAGAAGAGTCTCAACATCATAGCCATTAGGGAAATGCAAATCAAAACAACAATGAAATAGAGCTCCAGACCCACTAGGATAGCCAAGATTTTCAAAAGGGCATGATTATTGGAAAAAATGCAAAGACATAGAGCCTTCAAGTATTGCTGGTGGGAATGGAAAGCGGTACAGCCACTGTGGAAACAGTTTGGTGGTCTCCAAAAATTCGAGAAAAGAATAATCATAAGATGTGGAAATTCCACCCTTAGGTATACACCAAAAGAACATTTAAATACAGACTGAAACAGATACTTGGTGAATGCTCATAGTAGCATTATTCACAATAGATAAAAGGTGAAAACAAACAAGAGATGACTTGATAGGGGTGATGTCATCAACATGGCAATGTAAGATAACCCCAGAAAAAGTCTCCCATCAGAAACAGCTATGAAAGGACTGATCCCACCTGCATAGCACTCTGGAGGACAATAAAGACTGGAGAAGGACTCACAAATGCTAAATCGAAGGAAAAAGGAAACTGTCCCCAAAAGCGAGATCTATGGCACAGACCTGTCAGTCTTGACCCTTTCCCCTCATTCAGTCTTCTGCAGTTTAAGAGTCACACAGTGGCAGCTCAACATGGATACCTTCTGTCATGGATGCAAACCAAAGAGCCACTCCCAGCAGCAAATTAAACCCCCATGTATATCAAAGCAAACAGACCCAAGGCTGTGGAGACTCAGGGTGGAACCCAAGGGGCTGGTGAGCATGTGTATACCAAAAAAAGGCCCCCAGGAAACAAGAGACACATAGAAGAATCATCGGCAAGAGGTGCACAGACCCAACCTGGTCTCTGACTACTGGAGCTGCTAAAGAAATAAATGGGCCTTTTTGAATGTTGATCCCATCTGGATCCCTGAGGGATTTTCCAGCTGAAGAGAGGCCCACAGGAAATAGGAGAAACTTAACTTCTGTAAGGCAAAATGAATCCCAGAACTGAGAAGTAAAAGCTGTACTTCAAAAATTTAAAGGGGAGAGGCAGGGCAAGATGGCAGCACAGTGATGTGTAGAATTTAGTTCATCCTCCAGGGAAGCTAGTAAATAGTCAGTAACAGTGTTAAACAACTGCTAGGGGAACATCAATTACCAGACACACAGCATACACCAACCTGGACCAGGTAGAAAAGTTGAGACCCCACACAGAATTCTCATTAGATAAAAATGGAAGCACTCTTAGGCTCCAGCAGTATCCCAGGCAAGGGCAGAATTAAGCTCGTCTGAGAGACAAAGTAATTAGTCAGGTGAAAGGAGTTAATTCCCTAAAAGGCATATCTATCCCAAGAGAAAGGTGGGACCAAGCTAAAGTGGAATCCCTCTGTCAAGGAATTCAGGCACTAGACATTGGAAAACTGAGGCAATTAAAGCCATCCTACAACCTCACATCTGTTACAACCATGCCACTGGCAGGGAGAGTCTGCTGAAATGAAAGGCATCACATCACTTTAAGCTAGTGGGAAGCTGAGGGCAGACAACTGCCACATACTAAGCAGGATAGGAAAAGCACAGAGCATAGAGACTTCATAGGAAAGTCTGGCAACCTGCTAGGTCTCACCCGCAGGGAAAACTGATGCTGATTACTCTTTCCTCCTGAGACATGGGCCTGTCTGGTTTTGGAAAATCTGACTGAGCTCTATAATATCTGAGGAGACCGCCTCAAAAAAAAAAAAAGTCTCCATATAGGCAGAGCAAGAAACACAAAAACAAAAACTAAAAAATTCTGATCAGTTAAACAGAACCTATGCTAGAGGTCTAGAATAAGATGAGCTGAATGCCAAAGAACAAATAGAGAACAAAGCCATCCAACAAGAAAATCCTATGTAAAAGAGTGAAAACAACCTCCAGGATAAATTAATTAAGGAAATCAAATCCCTGGAAGCCAGTAAAAATAACGAGTCATACTAGGAAAATTGAAGATAATGCCCAGTCAAAGGAATAAAATCAAAACTTCAATGAGATACAGGAGTTGAAAAAACTAATTCAGGAGGTTCAACAGACATAGAAAATCTTATCAACAATCAAATCAATGTATTGAGGGAGTATATAAAGAAGATATTGGGCAAACAAAATAGAAGAACTCAAAAGTTTGAAAAACTCACAGAACTTATGGGAAGGAAAGGCACAAAAGAAGAGATGAGAAAAATCAACGAAAACCAACAACAATAGATTTGAAGAGGAAAGGATAAGTGAATTAGAGGACTGGACATCTGAAATCCAACACACAAAAGAAAATAGGGGGAAAGAATGGAAAAATATGACCAGGGTCTTAGGAAATTGAAGGACAACATGAAGCACATGAATATACATGTTGTCAGTGTCCAAGAAGGAGAAGAGAAGGGAAAAGAAGGAGAAAGACTAATGGAAAAAATAATCAGTGAAAATTTCCCATCTCTTATGAAAGAAATAAAATTACAGACCCAAGAAGTGCAGTGTACCCCAAACAGAATAGATCCAAACAGACATGCTACAAGACACTTACTAATCAGATTGTCAAATGTCAAAGATGGAGAATTTTGAAAGCAACAAGAGAAAAGCAATCCATCATGTACAAGGGAAACCCAATAAGACTTTGTGCAGATTTCTCAGCACAAACTCTGAAGGCAAGAAAGCAGTGGTATGATATGTTTACATTTCTGAAAGAGAAAAACTGCCATCCAAAAATTCTATATCCAGCAAAATTGTCCTTCAAAAACGAGGGGGAGAGGGGCTGCAAGGGCAGTTCAGTGGTAGAATTCTCACCTGCCACGTGGGAGACACAGGTTCAATTCCCAGTCAATGCATTTCCCCCCCAACAAACAAACAAATAACCTAAACAAAGAAACAATAAATAAATAAACAAACAAAAATTCAACAAATGGTGCTGCAATAACAGGATACTCACATGGAAAAATAATGAAATATGACCCCATCATACCACATACAAAAAAACAATGAGGGAGACATTAAAATGTTCTCAGACAAACACTCACTGAGTGATTTTGTGACTAAAAGACTGGCTGTACAAGAAATCCTAAAGGGAGCACTACACGTTGATAGGAAAAGATGAGAGAGAGAGAGGTCTAGGGAGGAGTGTAGAAATGAAGACAACCAGTAAAGGTAAAAAGAGAAAAAAAATAGACATGACATATAAAATCCAAAAGACAAAATGGTAGAAGACAGTTATGCCTTTACAGTAACAACATTAAATGCTAATGGATTAAACTCTGCAATCAAAAGACATAGACTGAAAGAGTAAATTAAAAAACAGGACCCATCTATATGCTGACTACAGGAGACTCATTTTAGACCCAAGGACAAATACAAGGTGAAAGTGAAAGGTTGGGAAAAGATACTCCATGCAAATAACAATCAGAAATGAGCAAGAGTAGCTATACTAATATCCAACAAATTAGACATCAAATGTAAAATAAATAAAATAGGAAAAGAAGGACACTATGTATTAATAAAAGGAACAATTCAACAAGAAGACATAACAACCATAAATATTTGTGCACTGAGACAGAATGCTCCAAAGTACATGAGGGAAACATTGACAAAACTGAAGGAAAAAATAGACATCTCTGTCATAATAATTGGGGACTGCAGTACTCTGCTCTCATCAATGGACAGAACATCTAGACAGATGGTCAATAAAGAAACATAGAATTTCAATAATATGGTAAATGAACTAGACTTAACAGACATTTACAGGACATCACACCCCACAATAGCAGTAAATACATTTTTCTCAAGTGGTCATGGATCATTCTCAAACCATAAGCTGGGTCACAAAGCAAGTCTCAATGTATTTTAAAAGATTTAAATCATATAAAACACTTTCTCAGAGCAGAATGGAATGAAGTTGGAAATCAGTAACAGGCAGAGGACCCAAAAGTAGCACACTCTTGACAACCAGTGAGTCAAGGAAAAAATTACAAGAGAAATCAGTAAATATCTTGAAGCAAATGAAAATGAAAACACAAAGTACCAAAATATATGGGATGAAGAAAAGGCAATGCTAAGAGGGAAATTTATTGCCATAAATGCCTATATGAAAGAAGAAAGAGGAAAAATTGAGGAATTAACTATCTAATTCAAATAATTAAATAAATTACAGCAAACTAACCCCAAAGCAAACAAAAGGAAAGAAATAACAAACATTAGAGCAGGAATAAATGAAATTGAGAACAAGAAAACAATTTGAGAAAATCAGCAAAACCAGAAATTGGTTCTTTGAGAAAATCAATAAAATTGATGGACCCTTAGCTCAGCTGAGAGAGAGAAAGAGAATGCAAATAAATAAAATCAGAAATGGAAGTGGGGACATAACCACTCACCCCACAGATATAAAGGAGGTAATGAAAGGATACTTTAAACAAATACATGCTAATAAACTAGACATTGTAGATGAAATGGACATCGTCCTAGAAAGGTATGAACAACAGACATTGACCCAAGAAGAAATAGATGACATCAACAAATCAATCACACGTAAAGAGATTGAATCAGTCATCAACAGGCTCCCAAAAAATAAAAGTCCAGCACCAGATGGTTTTACATGTGACTTCAACCAACCATTCAAGGAAGAATTAGTACCAATCTTGCTCAAATTCTTCAAAGAAATTGAAGAGGAGGAAAAACTACCTAGCTCTTTCTATGAAGCCAACATCACCCTAATACCAAAGCCAAAGATACTACAAGAAAAGGAAATTACAGGCCGTCTCTTTAATGAATATAGATGCAAAAATCCTCAGCAAAATACTTGCAAATTGAATCCAGCAGCACGTAAAAAGAATTATACACCATGACCAAGTGGGATTTATTTCAGGAATGCAAAGATAGCTCAACACAAGAAAATCAAGTAATATAATACACCATATTAACAAATCAAAGCAGAAATATCACATGATCATCTTAGTTGATGCAGAAGAGGCATTTGACAAAATTCAACATCCTTTCTTGAAGAAAACACTTCAAAGGATTGGAATAGAAGGGAAAGCCCAACATGATAAAGGGAATATATGAAAAACCCACAGCTAATATCATGCTTAATGGGGAAAGACTGATAGCTTTCCCTCTAATATCAGCAGCAAGACAAGGATACCTACTGTCATCCTTGTTATTTGACATTGTGCTAGAAATTCTAGCCAGAGCAATTAAACCAAAAAAAAAAAAAAAAGAAATACAAGGCATCAAAGTGGGAAAGGAAGAAGTAAAACTCTCACTGTTTACAGAGATAAGATTCTATATGTTGAAAATCCCAAAATATCCACAGCAAAGCTAGTAGAGCTAGTAAATGAATACAGCAAAGTGACAGGGTACAAGATCAACACCTCAAAATCAGTAGGTTTCATACCAGTAATGAGCAATTTGAGGAGGAAATCAAGAAAAAAATTCCATTTACAATAGCAACCAAAAGAATCAAATATCTAGGAATCAATTTAACTAAAGATACAAAAGACTGATACATGGAAAACTACAAGAAATTTCTAAAAGAAATCTTAGAAGACCTAAATAAATGGAAGGGCTTGGAAGACTAAATATTGTTAAGATGTCAATTCTACCCAAATTGATTTATAGATTGATTTATAGATTCAATGCAATACCTTTTAAAATCCCAACACCTTCTTCGTAGAAATAGAAAAACCAATAACCAAATTTCTTTGGAAGGGTTGGCGGCCCCAAATAGCTAAAATTATCTTGAGAAAGAAACATGAAGTGGGAGTTCTCACACTATCTTACTTTAAACCATATTACAAAGCTACAGTGGTCAAAACACATGGTTCTGGCATAAACATATACTTACCAATAGAACGAAAAATAGACCCTCTCATCTATGGACAGTTGATCTTTGGTCAAGCCAACCCACCTGGGACAGAGCAGCCTCTTCAATATATGGTGCTTGGAGAACTGGAATTCCATATGTAAAAGAATGAAAGAGGATCCATATCTCACACCCCATATAAAAATTAACCCAAAGTGGTTAAAAAGTTTTAAAGTTAAGACCTTTAGAAGAAAATGTATGGAAATAACTTATAAATCTTGTAATAGGAGACAGCTTCCTAGACCTTACACTCAAAGCATGAGCATTGAAAAAAGAAGGAGATAAATGGGAACACCTCAAAGGTAAACATTCTTGGCCATCAAAGAACTGTGTCTAGAGGGTAAAAAGGCAGTCTATGCAATGGGAGGTTATATTTGGAAACCACACATCAGATAAGGGTTTAGAATCCAGAATATATGAAGAGATTCTTCAGTTCAACAACAAAAAGACAACCCAATTTAAAAATGGGCAAAAGACATGAGCAGACACTTCTCAGAAGAGGAAATCCAAATGGCTAAAAGGCACATGAAAAGATGATCAACTTCACTGGCTATTAGGGAAATGCCAATCAAAACCACAATGAGATATCATATGACACCCTCTAGAATGGCCATTATTAAAAATAACAGAAAATGACAAGTACTGAAGTGGATGTGGAGGAAGAGGCACATTATTCACTGTTGGTGGGAATGTAAAATGCCACAACCACTCTGGAAGGTGGTTCCTCAGGAACCTAGGTTTAGAATTGCCATATAATACAGCAATCCCATTATTAGGTGTATATTCAGAGGACCTGAGGGCAAGGACACAAGTGGACATTTACACACCAATGTTTGTAGTGACATTATTGACAATTGCCAAGACATGGAAATAGCCCAAATGTCCAAAAATGGATGAGTGGCTAAATAAGCTGTGATATATACATATGATGGAATATTATGTGGTTGTAAGACAGGATAAAATCATGAAGCATGTAACAACATGGATGAACTTTGAGGACATTAGAAATTAGCCAGAAACAAAAGGACAAATACTGTATAGTCTCACTAATACGAACTAACATTAATGAGTGAACTTTGAGAGTTGAAGTTAAGAACACAGGTTATCAGGAAACAGAAAGAAGGTAGAGATGTTCATTTGGTGCTAAAGGAATACAGATTGTGCACCATGACTGATCGTAAAAATTCAGAAATAGATAGCACATTAGTACCTGATTATAACACAATAATATAAGTACACCAAATGAAGCTGAATGTGAGTATGATTGAGGGAGAAGGGTTAGGGGCACATATGAAACTGGAAGGAAAGATAGAGGCTAAAGACTGAGAAGGTATAATTTAGGAATGCTTAGAGTGGACAATAATGGTGATTAAATGCACAAATAAATAAATGTTTTTGCATGAGGGAGAACAAATGAATGTCAACATTTCAAAGTGTTGAAATGGATGGTAAATGGGAAAAAGTACAATCAATGCAACTAGGGTTCATAGTCAACAGTAACATTGTAACATGCTTCCACTGAATTTAACAAAGGCATTATGACAAACTAAATGTCAACAGGTGAGGGGCATGGGGAGGGGTATGAATTCCTTGTGGAAGAAAAGGAAATATCTTCACAAAAAGTGTGGTAGTGAAGGCATGTCTATATAGCTAAGTTGGATTGTATGATGTGTGACTAAAACCATTTCAAGATGAACAGAGAGAAACAAGTGCTAGAGAAAACACAGAGAAAGAGATGTACCTATTCACTATCATCAGGGAAGCTGAGAGATGCAGGCCTGTGGAGGGCAGTGTGGTTCTATTGAAGGCTAAGGATGGGGTTGCTATATGATCCTAAAACCCCATTGCTTAGTATATACCTGGAGGAACTGAGTGTGGGGACACGAGTGGGCATTTGCACACTAGTATTTATGGTGGCAGTGCTCCAGATTCACAATGGATGGAGGTGGCCTAAAGGTACAACGACTGAGGAATGGAAGGGGGAACTATGCTGCATAACATACAACAGACTACTGAGCAGCCACAAGAAGGAATGAAGTTGTGAATCATGGAACTAGGTGTATTAGCCCTGAGGACTGTATGTGAGTGAAATGTCAGGAACAAAAAGGCCAATATTATCATACCTCAATCATATGGACTAACTGTAATATAAAAACTTAGTGAACTGAAGTTGAGAGCATGTGTTGTCAGGTTGAGGCCTATTGTAAAGGGTACTAGATTGTAAGCTCTCACAGCAGTCACCTATATTCAGGAGGTGTGACTGTTATTTCTGAATTCTGAGATTCTGAGCTGTTTGTATATAACCTGGCCATTCACAGAAACTTTGGGTATTTATATGACACCTGAGACTGAATTAGAGCTCTGAAGCTATGAAAGTCAGCAGTACCCCATACAGGAACTGTTTAAAAAGTTGAAAAAGGGATCAGACTTTGAGTAGAGATATGAAGGAAACTGATCTGGATAGGATTAAGGTATATTAGAATACAGGATAAAGGATGACATCACCCACATTTTAAAACTTCACCTTCTGTGTGAGACCAAAGGGAGAGATGTTTACTTAGTGCAACATTTACATTTTGGGTAGTACATTACCTAATTTAACTTGTCTGGTCAGTTTAGTTGAACACCATCAATACATGGAATCTTGAACAGGGTGTGAGATTTTGTTGGTTTGTCCAGGTTAGTGTGATGCTCTGATATATCCCAGAGTAATATGGTCAGTGAATAAACAAGTATTTGCAAAGTCCACTTGGAGAACTGGGTAGAAAGGAAGAGATATTCAGCTTCCCTAGTTGGAGAATTTCAGATAATCTTGCAAACAGTGGGGACAACCTAATCAATAGGCCAAGCCCTCGATCTTGGGGTTCGCCCCTATAAAACTTATTCCTGAAAAGGACAAGCTAAGCTTACTTAAAATTAGGCCTAAGAGTCCCCCCAGAGCACCTCTTTTCTTGCTCAGATGTGGCCTCTCTCTCTAAGCCAATTCAGCAGGTGAACTCACTGCGCTCCCCCCTCCCTACATGGGACATGACTCCCATGGGTGTAAATCTCCCTGGGAACATGGGACAGAAATCCTGGCATCAAGGAATTGAGAAAACCTTTGTGACCAAAAAGGGGAAGAGAGAAATGGAACAAAATAAAGTGTCAGGGGCTGAGAGATTTCAAACAGTTGAGAGGTTAACCTGAAGGTTATTCTTATACATTATGTAGATATCCTATTTTAGTTTTTTGGTGTATTGGAGCAGCTGGAGAGAAGTAACTGAAACTGTTGTGCTGTGTTCCAGTACCCTTGATTCTTGAAGATGATTTTATTAAGATATGACTTTTACAATGTGACTGTTTGATTGCAAAAACCCTGTGTCTGATGCTCCTTTTTTCCAGGGAATGGACAGATGAGTACAAAATATAGATAATAAATAAATAAATAACAGGGGGGATAAGAGGTAAAATAAATTGGGTAGATGGAAATACTAGTGGTCAATAAGAGAGAGGGTTAAGGAGTATAGGATGTATCCATTTTTTCTTTTTTCTTTTTATTTCTTTTTCTGGAGTGATGCAAATGTTCTAAAAAGTGATCATGGTAGTGAATACACTACTATGTGATGATACTGTGAGCAACTGTACACCATGTATGGAATGTATGTGTGTGAAGATGTGTCAATAAAAATATTCTAAAAAAAACTTAAAGGGGCACTGAGTGTGGGAAAGCAGTTCAAAACTCAAAGAAGCTGGAGAGAAAATACTGCAAAAATACCAGATCAGGAGTCCCAGAGGAGAAACAGAGGAAAGGAATATTTCTCCAGGAGGTGAAATATCTGCACATAACAGAGCACTCTTAGAAGTTTCCCCACATGTCTAGAGCCACAAATAGGTGCAGAATCCTGTGAAAATCTGAACAATTAAACACAGGCTACTCAGAAAGTTCAATATCAGCCGGAACAAGAATCAGAATATAGCCTTAACATATAGCCAATCTACAATAAATCCCTAAGCAAGAGGGAGACGCTTACCTTCAGAGTTAGAACATCATAATAATAGATGTCCAGAATCAGCAAAAAAATGACAAGCCATATTAAGAAACAGGAAGATATGACTTAAAGGAAAAAATTAAAACTTCAGAGGAAACACAGATTTTGGAATAACTCATCAAAGAAGTTCAAATAGATTTCCTAAATCAATTCAAGGAGATGAAGGAAAATGTGTGTAAAAATTAACTAAATACTGACTTTTTGATATCCTACTATAGTTAGGATATATCTGCTCTCCATCGGGATGGGTTCTATTACTGGAGTCCTTTGGAGAGAATAAAATTCAGACAAAGAGAGAGAAAGCAACAGTAAGCAAAAAGGCTAATATGGAACCTGGAGAAAAGGAATGACCAGGAGATTCCACCATGTGCCTTGCCATGACAGGGGAATCAAGGATCACTGGCAGCCAGCCCCAGAATGCCAGTCTTCAAGGAGAAAGCACTGCCTTGATTTGGACAATTTCCAGGCCTGAAAACTATGAGTGAATAAATTTCCATTGCTTAACCTAACCCATTATATGGTGTTTGCTTGGAGCAGCCCAGGAAATGAAAACATATTTTGTTACCAGAAGAGTGGGTACTGCTATTGAAAATACCAAAAATGAAGGAAGGGCTTTGGAATTGTGTAATAGGTAGAGGCTAGAAGAATTGTGAGGTGCTTGATAGAAAAGGCCTAGATTGCTTTGAAGGGACAGTTCATAAATATGGAAGGTAAAGATATTTCTGACGAGGCCATGGAACAAAATGATGAATGTGTTATTGGAAAACGGAGGAAAGTCAATCCTTGTTTTAAAGTGGTGGAGAATATGGAGAAATTGAGTTATGGCATCAGATGGAAGGCAGAACTTGAGAGTGATAAACTTGGATAATATTTTGCTGAGGAGATTTACAAGTGTGGAACATTCAGCCTGGTTTCTCCCTGCAGCATGTAGTAAAATGTGAGAGAAAAATGAGAACCTGAGAACTGAACTCCTGGGCACAAAGTAAACAGAAATAGATGGTTTGGAAAATTCTGGGCTTCTGGAAAGTGAGTACTCAGAGAATAGTGCTTCATGTCTGGGTTTGACTGAACATGTATCCAGGCAGCCATCTCAGTGCAAGCCAGAATTGGAGGTGCAGCCATCAAGAAGGATATGTGGAAAGTCCTACCATCTGATGGTTTGGACCCCTGTGTACCACATGGAAAACTTGCATGCTTTTTGTATAATTTATATGAATGGGGTCAATATTAGCCTGAACTAAAAGGGACAGAGAAGAGACAAATTAAAGAGAAAAAATTACGTCGAGGACAGAACCATGGAAACAAATTCTTGGGCCAAGAGAGTGGACCTACCCATGCATGTGGAAAGGGTGAGTCTGCCCCAGTGCTTGGAGAGGCCACTGTTCAGGAAGAATGCTGCTACTTCAGTGCTCAATTGGAAGGAGCCTGTGCCTCAGCAATAGCAGAGAGACTGGAAGCTACCTCAGTACTCTGAGGGGGTGGAGCCTGTGTTCCCACATTTGCAGAGAACCTGGCGGACAAATCAATGCAAAGAGAGGGTAGAGTCTTCACCTCAGTTTTTCAAGAGAACATGACCACTATGGAAAAACTTGGAATGGGTGGGGCTGCCACTCAATCAGGTCTGTGGGACAAAACATCATTCTATAGATAACCCTCAGACCTCAAAATCTAATGGAGTATGACCTGCTGGGTTTCAGAATTGTTTGGACCCATGCCCTCTGTTCCCTTCCAATTACTCCCTATAAGAATGGGAATGTCTATCCTATGACTGCCTTTCAATTTTATATTGAAAACAGAGGTAACTTTTTCACTGGTTTCACAGGTCCACAGACTAAAGGGACTTGTGCCCCAGGACAGACCACACCCACAACCAATTTTGATAAGCCTTTGTACTTAGCATTGTTTCTGAAATGTCTTGAGGGTTTGGGGATGTTTTGATGGAATGCATGTATTTCGTGTATAAGAAGAACATGTCTTTTTGGGGGTCCAGAGGGTAAAGTGTGGTGGTGTGAAGCTATATGTAACCCAAAAAAACATGTTCTTAAATTTTTCCATTCCTGAGGGTGTGAATCCATTGTAAGTAGGAAATATTAAGAGGTTATTTCAGTTAAGGTGTGCCCCACCACAATCAGTATGGGTCTTAATCCTAGTAATTGAGTCCTTTATTAAAGAATGAAATTCAGAAAAAGAGAGAGAAAGACACAGAAAGTTAAAAATCTGAAACATAACTCAGAATAAGAGGAAGAGACAAGGAGATGCCTCCATTGTTTAACTTGACTCATTTCTGGTAATTGCTTAAGCAGCCCAAGAAACTAAAACAGAAATAGATATAAAGGATATTAAGAAGAAAATATGTGAGGAAAATAATTAATTAGAATGTTTAAGAAGAAAAATCACAGAAATTATAGGGATCAAAGCACAATAATCGTGATTAAAAATGCCCTAGCGGCATACAAACAGATTTCAACAGGCAGAATAATCAGCAAACTAGAAGACGGGGCTAACTAAATCATAGAATCAAAAGAATAGATTGAGAAAAGAAGGGAACAAATCAAGCAGCGTCTAAAAGAATTGAGTGACAGCATGGCTCATACCATCATTTGTATCATGGGAATTCCAGAAGGAGAAGAGAAAGGAAAAGGAGCTAAAAGACTATTTTAGAAAACAATGACCTCAATTTTCCTACTTTTATGAAAGATATAACTATATACATCCCAAGAAGTACAATAATCTCCAAACAGGATACACCCTAGTAGACCATCTCCAAGACATAGTCTGGCAGAGTGTCAAATGTCAACGTTGAAAAGAGAATTCTAGAAAGCAGCAATAGCAAAGCAATTCATCACATACAAAGGCATCCTCAATAATACTGTGCCAATTTCTCATCAGAAATCATGGAGGCCAGAATGTAGGGGTATGATATATTTAAAATACTGAAAGGGTAAAACTGCCACCCAAAAATTGTTTATCCAGCAAAAATTTCCTTCAATAATGAGGGAAAGTTTTAAATATCCACAGATAAAGAAAAGAGTTTAGAGCTACCCTACACAAATTGCTAAAGGGGGTTCTTCAGGTTGAAAGGAAAAGACAGGAAAGAGTAGCTTGAAGCAGTGTGAAAACATAAAGATCTTAAACAAAGATCACGGGTAAATGCAAAACCCAGTAATACCGTATCCTCAACACATAACTCTACTTTTTAATTCCCAAAAGATTTAGAATATAATTGAATAAAAAATAGTCATATTTCCTGTTGATGGATACTCAAAATATAAAGAGATGATATGGGACAAAAACAACATAAAGAGGGGAAATGGAGGTGTATGAAGGCAGAGAATGTGTCTACTATTAAAGTTAAGTAGGTATCTTTTCAAATTAGTAGTTATAGATTTAGGTTGTGGAACACAAACCACATGGCAACAACAAAGAAAATATTAAAAAACTATACAGAAATGTAACTGAGAGGAGACTTCCAGGGAAGGTGGTGGAGAAGAGAGCTCCAGGATTCAGTCCTTCAACCAAAACAATTATTGAACAGGCAGGAACTATGTGAAACAACTATTTTGAAACTCCAGAGACCAAAAGGACATTGTACGGCATGAAGGAAAAGGGAAGAGTAGGAGGAAGGGGCATGTAAGTTAGTTAAGAATTGCAAATTTCTCTCTCCATTCAGTACAGGCCACCAAGGGGTCCAGTCCCTGGTAAGCTTGCTGGTGACAGAAAGGTATTTAAAAATCCTTTTCCCTCCACACAGGAGAAGGCACAGACAACCACCTATCAGGGCTCTTAATTAGAAAATTCTGATCACTGGGGGCCCAGCTCTGAAGGTGGCTATTGTTTCAACCTTCCCTGGAGAGAGGCAGCAACAGCCATTATTATAACTCTCCCTGGACAGGGGAGGAGGTTGTAGAGATTTGAAGGTGCAGTGCTACTTCCGGGCTGTAGGGCACAGTTAGCTGAAGCTGTAGGCATGCCAGGAAAGCTCAGCTTTGGGGAGATATTGGAGAAGATTTTGGCATCCTCCCTGATCCCTTCCCCAAGGCACTTTGGATATAGTCTGTGCCCACTCCATGGGTCCTTGAACTTGTTTTGGCTGGGGAAGTTCTGACCTGGGAAAGTCCTCTTTGGGGTGACTCTACACCCAGAATATGCCCTCCAGGTGAAAGCACCTAGAGACAAGGAGAGGAGTGTAGAAATCTATAGCAACGAACAGTCTTGGAAAAAAAGAGCTGCTGGCTTCCAACAACTTGGGGAGGGAGGGCCGTCTCCAGGGAAACAGGGGACAACCAAGCTCCTGAAAACAGGGTGATGCCAAAGCAAATAACAAGCAAAAACCCAGGGCAAGACAGATGTACAGAAACATACCTGCCTTATAAGAGGGCTGAAGCTCAAGGAAAACTGTCTCATCACCAACTAGATACAAAACCAGTAAACAAACATCTCAGGGAATAAATCTCAGAGTTAACATTTTAAAATATTAAAATGTACAGTGTGTAACAAAAGAATACAAGAAAAACAAAAAATGATAGTCCATCCAAAGGAAGAGATAAAATACGGACAAAAAACAACAAAGAAGAGAATTGTGGACATACCAGAAAAAGCCCTTGAAAATGATATTAAAAATGTTCCAGGAAGAAATGAAAATTTTCTAAAATTGAGAGAAATGATGATTGCATAACCAAGTGAGGACACTGAGAGACATTGATTATATACTTTGGATAGACTACATGGAATGTGAATATAACTCAGTAAAATATGCAGTTTCAATAAATAAATAAATAGAAAGATACACATGCTAGAGAAGATGTGGAGAAAGAGGTAAACCTATTCAGCGTTGACAGGGAAGTAGAAAGGTGAAGCCTTTCTGGATGACAGCTTGCCTGATCCACAGAAGGCTAAATATAGGGTCACCATATGATTATGCAATCCCATGATTAGGAATATACTTCGAAGAACTGAAAGCAGGGACATGCTTTGACATTTGCACACTGAAGTTTATGGCGACATTATTCATGATTGCCATTGGATGGAAGGGGCTGACGGGGCCATCGACTGAAGAGCAGAAGGGCAAACCATGGTGTATACATATGATAGAATATGTCTTGGATATTCTAGGAAGGAATGAAGATGAATGAATGTGGAGGACATTATGTTGAGCTAAATAAGTCAGAAACAAAAGGGCAAATATTATATGGTCTCATTTAGAAAATGCTTATGAGAAAATTAGGGCCTAGATTGTAAGCTCTTACAGCAGTCACATTTATTCCTGAGTTTTAATTGTTATTTCTAAATTCTGAGATGCTGGTATTCCCCTGGAACTTTGAATACCTGTGTGATAACTAAGACTCAAAGTTAGAGTTCTACAGCTCTGAAAGTCAGTATCACTACACACAGCAACTATGAGAGAAGCTGAAAAAGAGATGAGACTTCAATAAGAAATATGAATGAAGCTGATCTGGTTAAGACTAAGGTGAAGCAGAATATAGGGTAAAGATGATATTGTTTGTATTCTTAATCTTCAACTTCTTTTAGAGACCAAAGGGAAAGATGTTTATTTTTTCCCAAATTTAAATTTTCTGTAGCACACTATCTAACCTAAGCTGTCTGAACAGGTTATTTAAACATCCTAAATACATGGAGTCTAGAGTATGGAATGAGATCTTATTATTCTGTGTAGCCTAATGTAGTACTCTGATGCACTCCAGTGTATTTGGGGCAGAAAATGAAAATATATATATTTGTAAAGCTCCCTTGAGGGACTAGAGCAAAATGTGTAAGTATTAAACTTCCACACTTTGGGAATTCCTAATATTCTCTCAAGCATCTGGGATTCCCAATTTAACAAGCCAACCCCTCAATCTTGATGCTTTTCCTTATGAAACATATTTCTGTAATGGTGAGACTAAGCCTACCTATAAATATGCCCAGGAGTCACCCACAGAGAACCTCTTTTGTTGCTCAGATGTGGCCACTCTTTCCCTAACCCATCTGCAAATAAACGCACTGCCCTCTCCCCACATGTGGAAATGATTTCCAGGGGTATAAGTCTCCCTGGCAATGTGGGACATGACTCCCAGGGATGAGCCTGACCCTAGCACCATGGGATTAACAATGCCTTCTTGACCAAAAGGGGGAAAAGAAATTAAACAAAATAAGGATTCAATAGCTAAGAGATTTCAAATAGAGTTGAGAGCTCATTTTGGAGGTCACTCTTATGCAAACTTCAGCTGGATGTTGCAAATTGTCACAGTATGCCAAGTCAGAAACGACAATATTCCTGAAAACCCTGAGGAATACCCTGGGCTCTGTCTATGACTCTATAAAAGTTTTACATATTGTTTATTTTTTCAGAAACTTAAAATCTCCAGATTTTTCCTATGTCAGATAAACATAGAAACCCAGAGGTACCAGTCTCTCCAAGTACATTCACCAGTTGCATTCTTCTATGCCAAAATATTGACACCCGCTTTCTGCAGGAAGAAGATAGAATGGTAATTGCCCAAATACCCCTGAAGATTGAAAGATCAATCAAATGAGTGGAAGGAATTGTAACAGAGAAGTTAGTTTTTAACAAAGGATTATCACTACTGAATCATTATATAGATATGTAGTGTATTACCACAACCAGAATGAAATACCTGAAATTGTTGAAGTGCAATCCAGTCCCTTGATCTTTGATAATGATTGTTCTAGTTTGCTAGCTGCCGGAATGCAACACACCAGAGATGGATTGGCTTTTAATAAAAGGGGATTTATTTTGTTGGTTCTTCAGAGGAAAGGCAGCTAACTTTCCACTGAGGTTCTTTCTTACGTGGAAGGCACAAGATGGTCTCTGCTGGTCTTCTCTCCAGGTCCCTGGGTTACAACAACTTTCCCCGGGGTGACTTCTTTCTGCATCTCCAAAGGCCTGGGCTGAGCTGCTAGTGCTGAGATGAGGAATGCTGAGCTGCTTGGCTGTGCTACGTTGCGCTCTCTCATTTAAGCACCAGCCAATTAAGTCAAACGTCACTCATTGCAGCAGACACGCCTCCTAGCCGACTGCAGATGTAATTAGCATCAGATGAGGTTCACGTACCATTGGCTTGTGCCTGCAGCAACAGAACTAGGTATGCTCACCTGGCCAAGTTGACAACTGAATCGAACTAACACAATGATTGTATAACTATATAGCTTTATATATCACACGGCAACCGTGTGATTGTATAAACCTTGTGACTGATACCCTGTTAAGCCAGTGTATGGTTAAATGAGTAATAAAATAAAGACATGCATGGGGAAAAAAGTAGAATGTAGGGTACCTAGAGACAGACAGAAACTAGAGAAGGGGGAATGGTTACCTAATATGTACAGAATTGTTATTGAGGTTGAACTTAAATGCTTGGATGATGGCAGCTTGTTCTTGGGATTAAAAGAAATCGTTATATGTATTTTAGGTGACTTTGATTAAAAATGGTTGTTTAAAGTTATGTATGTAAATAACTTATTGCATGGACCACTATAAATGAAAAAAAATAATAGAGATGATTGTGGGAAAAACATTTCTCTTATTGCTGTACTCTCATTGGTGGAAATTAATATATGCCAACTCTTTTAAATATTTTTTAAAATACTCCAGGAGAGGGAATAAAATATAAAAAAAGAACTAAAAGATATCAGGAAAACAATAAATGAGCAATATGAGCATCTCAATTTAAAAAGAAAAATTTTTAAAAGAAGCAAACAGAACTACTGGAGTTGAAGATCGCAATAATTGAAATGGATATTTACATGATAAAAAATGAATTTAGGGGTAGGTACAAGGGTAGTTCAGTGGTGGAATTCTCGCCTGCCATGTGGGAGACCCCGGCTCAATTCTCGGTCCATGCACTTCCCCACAAAAAGCAAACAAGCACACAAAACAAACAAACAAACAAAAAAACAAGCAAAACTTCAACAAATGGTGCTGCATGCAGTAACTCACATGGAAAAATGATGAAATGTGATCCCACTTTGCAGTATACAAAAAAAAATGAATTTAGACTCATACATCTTACCATATACAAAAACTAACGCAAAATCTATCACGAAACTTTAAGGACTAAAATTATAAAAATATTAGAAGACAACATAGAAGTAAATATTTGGGAGCTTGATTTAGACCATGATTTGTTAGATAAAATACGAAAAGCACAAACAATTAAAGGAAAACTATATTGGATTTTGTGGCAGTTTGGAGCTGCTATGTACCCCAGAAAAGGCCATGTTCTTTTAATCCATTCCTGTTAGTGCAGACTTATTGGGGGGGGGGGGGTTGGTTAGGTTATTTCAATTGAGATGTGACCCAGCCCAGTCAAGGTGGGTTTTAATCTACTTACTGAAGTCCTTCAAAAGAGATGAAATTAAGAGGAACACCCAGAGAAGTTTGGACAGAAAAACAGAAGCTGAGAGACAAAGTCACTGAAGGCAGAAGCTGAAAGCAACAAAACCCGGGAGAGAAGGACGAGCAGGCGCCAACATGCGCCTTCCCACGTGACAGTGATGTCCCAGATACCAGCAGCCTTTCTTCAGAGAACATGTCCTCCTGTTGATGCCTTAATTTGGACATTTTCACAGCCTTAGAATTGTAACTGGCAAGCTAATAAATCCCCATTGTAAAAACCTGTCTATTTCTGGTATATTGTATTTCGGCAGCTTTAGTAAACTAAAACAGCTCTTGGTACCAGGAGAGTGGGGTACTGTGAGATGCAAATACCAAAAATGCTGGAATGGTTTTATAAATGGATAAGGGGAAAATTCCAGAAGAATAATGAGACGCTTGATATAAAAGGCCTAGATTTCTTTGGAGAGACTGTTGGTAGAAATATGGACGCTAAAGCTACTTTCAATGAGGCCTCAGATAGAAATGATGAATGTGTCATTGCTCAAAGGAATTATCAAGAATGTAAAAAGATAATATTTGTGAATTATATTTCTTTTAAAGGATTTGTTTCCAGAATATAGAGAACTCTTACAACTCAACAATTAAAAGAAAAATAACCCCGTTTAAAAATGGGCAAATGATTTGAATAGACATTTCCCCAAAGAGGATATACAAATGGACAATAATCACACAAAAACATGCTCAACATCAGTCATTAGGAAATTTCAAATCAAGACCACAATGAAATGCAACTTCACACCTACTAGAAAGGCTGTATTAAAAAATCAGACAATAATGAGTGTTGGCGATGAGTTACTACCTGAGCCAGCAATGCCATTCTTAAATTTATACCCAAAAGAATTGAAAGCCATGGTCACACAATAACTTGTACACGAATATTCATTGCAATATTAATTTATAACAGCCAAAAAGTTATGACAGCTCAAATGCCCATCAACTAATGAATGGATAAATAAAATGTCATATGATCATACAGTAAATATTATTTGGTTATAAAAATGACTGAAGTATTGATACATGCTACAACATGGATAATCCTTAAAAACATGCTAAGTAAAAGAAGCCAGACACAAAAGGCACATATTGCATGATTCCACTTTTATGAATTGTACAGAATAGGCAAATCCATATATATAGAGAGAGACAAGGTAGATTACTGATTGTCAGTGCCTGGGGAAAAGGGAGTGCAGTGTCCCTATGACAAAGGACAGTGCCCCTGGGACCAGAGGACACTGGACCTGATGATTTCAAATTTTCTCCTCCATCATGTGGTTATATAATCCACTCACACTCATCCCATAAAGTTTGAGGTTACATAAGGGAGAAAAGTAGAAGATAGGGAGTGAGAGGAGATCTGAAAGACTCACTGTTTTCTATAGACAAATTAATTATGACCTGAAGAAATTTGAAATTTTAAGATCAAAGTTTCAACTAGATTTTATATTTAGTTAGTTTTTCCCTCCCAACCAGTGAGCAAGACTAGAGATCAGGTGTAGACAATATAGATAAATTACATTTTCTCTGCATATGTGAATTTTATACTAAACCATTAAGGATCAACCCTAAGCCATTAATAGTGAGGACTTCATTTATTTATATATTGCTAAATTACTTGAATTTCTAAAAAGAGGTTGTATTGCTTTTGAAAATGCAAAGAAATCAATAAAAATTTAAACCATATTTATAATGGAATAACATATTTCCTCTGAGGAAAAAGAGGCATTTTATTCCAGATACCCAGGCCAGACAAAAACAAAAGCTGAAAACCAGCTTGATAGGTGGTAATGCAGCATTTTTCCTGAAGTATTACAATTCACAAGCGTGTCCAGAGAATGTTAATAGAAACCCCCTCCTCAGCTCATGGCTATCTTAAAACATGACTATACCTTCCCTTTTCGTGAGAAATATTTTTAAATGCATGTAACTATATAGAACAATATAACAAACACTCATAGTCCCACCACCCAGAAATAACAACTTCATTTTTCATATATGCTTCCCTTCCTTTATTTTACAGACGTCTTTATTCAAATATTTAAAAGTACTATAAGTATAAATTCCCCTTGAATTAAATAAAAAATCACTATTGAACCCATCTCCAACTTTGGCTCCCCAAACTTTTCCAACATAATAGATTAAATAAATACTATTGCAACTAATAAAAAAATAAGGCCTATTTATCAAGATGTAAAAGCACTCTCCAATGTATACTATTAAATTTCAAAACAATTCCATTTTATAAATTACATATATATGATACATTTTGTGGCTACCAAATAGTGTATAATTCTAGAAATATTTTGAAAAACAAAATAGAAAAAGATGTAGAATGATTATGCATGTTATATTAAGATATGTATAACATCTCTCTGCACAGAGACAATATCAAATATTTATTTAACATAAAGAAGGTAATAACAGGGGACATAAGACAGAGAAAACAAATAGCAAAATGTCAGTAGTAAATTCTACCTTATCAGTAATTAGACTAAGTATAAATTAGTTAGGATTAAATTGGCAGAATATATAAAGAAACATTCTCCAACTATATTGTGTCTGCAAGAGACGCACTTTATATTCAAAGATAATAAGAGTTGAAAAGAAAATGATGGAAAAAGATATAATATCTGAGCAGTACTCAAAAGAACTGGAGTGGTTTTATGAATGCCAGGAGTAAAAGCCTTCTAGACAAAAATTATTGCTAAAGGCAAAAACATTTTATATTTATAAGAAGATCAATCCATTAAGAAGGCATAACAATTATAAACATAATATACCTAGGAACAGGTTCAAAAATATTTGAGGTAGGGCAGGCCACAGTGGCTCAGCAGACGGAGTTCTCACCAGCCATGCTAGAGACCCAGGTTTGATTCCTGGTGCCTGCCCATCCAAAAAAAAAAAAAAAAAAATAGCACCTGATATTTATACTGGGGACTGGTTTTTATTGGGGATTGATCACGTAAGCTCACCCTACCTATAGAATTAAAGCACGTGCTCAGCATAAACCCCATATTTGTTCAGGTTAGGCACAATAAGCCACTGTTATCATCTATGGAACGTTTTGTCAGTGTAGGAAACTATCTACCATTCAAGTCCCCAAACAGCAGCCAAGAGCCAATCTTGCAAGCAGGCCTCTACGATAGCACCAGTCTCAAGCCTGCTTTAGGAACTCTTTTCTAAACAGCCTACCCCTTTGTCCCTTTGGCTGGGTACCTTTACAGCAAAATCATTACTAGTAGGACCCCATGCAGCAGGGTGCAACCAAATTGCAGTATTGATTTTGGTCATGCCTCTTAAGGGTCCTGAATTTTACATGTTAAAACAAATTCCATTATGGAGGGCAGTGGTGGCTCAGTGGCAGAGTTCTCGCCTGCCATGCCGGAGACCCAGGTTCGGTTCCAGTGCCTGCCCAAAAAACAAATTCCATTAACCATAGAGGTGCCTCTTAGAAAGTTAGGAGATTTCTGACTTAAGTTTCTATATTAACCCTTTTTTCTAACCTGACCCAAGTCATCAGTTGAGGCACAGCACAACTCTAGTCAGTACACTCAAGAAGTAAAATCCCAGAGGGCACTTGTGGTACACTTGGAAAAATACAGAGTTTACAATTGATGGGCACCCCCAAGTAGGACATATATTAGTCAGACAGTACAGGACCCTCGATGTGACCTTCCACCATGAGACCTCCTGCCCTAGAGCTCCCAATCCAGTCCCCAAAACTCAGTTTATTCCATGGTTTCAGAGGGACTACCTAAGGCAGTTTTGTTCCAGATAGTTCAATTTGTCCATAACATCACTTGAGCAAGCAGTCTCACAAGTGTGGAGGTGTTCACCTCTGCTGTCTCACAGTGAGCACTATCAGATGTGATTGCAGGCTCTAAAATTAGAACTCAAAGTACCTGCAGCCACTTGGAACAACAGCACAGGGGGAGTTCTCCTTCAGAAAGAAGGAAAAGTTTCCAGGAACAGTTCTGAAAAGCAAAGTTTTACATCTATTCTTCTTACCTCCCCCCTCCCACTAATGTGCAACCAGAGATGCCAGGTTTTTTTTCTCCATTGTTACAAAATCAGTGTGCTTTGTTCTGTAATCAGACTTTACATTCTTCCCAATCATTTTTTATTCTCATCCAGACAGTTTGTCTGGAGGGGTTGAATGCAAGAGGGACAAAAATATTGTCACAGAAAAAAAACCATTTCTAGTTTAATCTAACCAGAAAGACCTATCATGTTCAGGTCAGGATAAAATCCTGAATTTTAAAAAATTTACAAAATGATTTCACATAGACGCCGTCCCTTTTTGTACTGTTCACTTATCCAGGGAGCAACGTAGAAAAGATGAATCACTTTCTGGGGATAGCTGCATTTGATAAGACTGCCCTACTAATGGGGTGTGCACCAGGAGAATGTGAGGGAAATAGAGTCTGACTACAGTCTATGGTTCCAAACTGCAACTAATTTGGAAAGTAAAACACAACAATCAACAGCACGGAGGCATTCCTGATAGGGGATAGAAAGTCTGAATTGTCAGAAGTGGGTGTAGGGGTTACACTCCTGTGATATGTCCTTGCAGCTTTTGCAAGGATTCACAAGTTAGGAATGCAGATACCCTATGCATCAGAAACATTAAAACCAATCAGAAGCTTGATTCTATGTGGTCCCTTCCAGAGGACAAACTCCTCACCACAGACATCTGCAAGTGACCCAGATGGTCTGGCCGGTATCCATGATATTTTCATAGGCTAGAATCCAAATTTAGGTTGTCCTAAATTTGCAATAAAATCACAGAATCAGAGTTCTGTTATTTGACCCTATGTCTGCTTTCCATTCAGAACAGCTCTTGCTGAGGCTGAAACAGCCCAAAACAGACAGCTTAGAGTAGGGTCCAGGCAATTAGGATCTGTGAATGAAGGATTCCAAAGAAGCCAATGGCTTTTCTTCCACAGCAGCAAAGACCAGATGTTGCAGGGCAGACTCATGTTCTAACTGCAAGTGATAAGCAAGGCTTTCCTAAGTCGTTTTTGTCTTGTCATTTCCAGACTTCATTTGACCCATTCGAGCATATGAGCATCAAGCTGGAAAATCATCATTCTCTAAGGGTAAGACATATGATTTCACAAGAGATTATCAGCAACCAAAAAGTTCTTTTTAAAACTCCAAAAGAGTATCTCCATCTGGAACGTATCTCTCTTTTCATATTGTCTCTGTTTCCATAGCTCCAATAGGTAAACCTTATAGCAAAAATCAGTTACTGACTTATTCTGTTTGTTATGCACAAAGTTTAAAATTCTAATCAGCTCACTAGCAGATAAGACTTTTCCCCAGCTTTCTCTGATGGGATGATCCCTCTAGCATTTATAAAATTATAAGATCAGAGCATTTATATCAATTTTATAATATATCCAAATGCACAAATAACATAGCTATTTGCATTTTTTCTCTCATTCAAATCTACTCAAACTTGGCAGTGAATTCAGCTTTTATATTAACATTAGAGTTGCCTGGAGATGCTTTCTGGAATGCAAGGAGAGGAGGAGTTACTTTAGAAACAGTCTGTTTTTATCCTCTTTTTCCTCTCTGGTTTATCTAAAGTTTTGCTCCAGCTGTGGAAACTGATTTTTTTTTCCTCCCACCAGAAGGACCCAGTAACACACACTTGTAACATTTTTGATCCACCAAAAGCTCAGTTTTGGGAATGATTGAGCACTTTCTCCTCCAACCTGGAGGATAGAACAAAAACTAAAGGCTGCACTTTTTCCACTGTCACCTTATACAGCATGGCTAAAAGTAGCCAGGGGATGCAGTAAGCAATCTCTGTTGGAATTTGTGTTAGTTTGCAAACTGCCAGAATGTGATATACCAGAAACTGAAAAGGAGAATTTAATAAGTTACAAGTTTACAATTCTAAGCCTGTAAAAATGTCCAAACTAGAGCATCCAGTGAAAGATACCTTAATTCAAAGGTTGATGGGTCAGGCACACCTTTGTCAGCTGGATAGTCATGTGGCTGGCATCTGCTGGTCCCTTGCTCCTGGGCTCCATGCTTTCACCTCTGTTCCTGTGGGGGTTCCTCACTTTGTTTCCCTGGGGCTGGCCTTCATCTCTTGGCTTCCCTTTGCCCTCTCCAGGTTGTGGCTTGCTTAACATCTCATGGCAACATCTTCTGGGTTCTAAGCATTCCCAAACATCTGTGTCTCTGCTGTCCAAGTTCTGGCATCTGTGTCAGCTCTTCTTTGAAGCCTCTGTCAGCTCTCTCTCTGTTGGCTCTGAGGTTTCATCTCTGGCTCTCTCCAAAATGTTTCCTCTTTTAAAGGATTCCAAGTAAACTGATCAAGCCCCACCTGGAACGGGTGGAATCACATCTCCATCTAATCAAAGGCCATACCCACAATTGGGTGTGTCACATCTCCCTGGAGATAATCTAATCAAATTTCCAACCTATAGTACTCTATCAGGATTAAAAGAAACAGCTCTTCCCACAAGATTGGGTCAGGATTAAAACATGGCTTTTCTTGGGTACATTATAGATTCAAACCAGCATAGAATTGGATCTATAATTTTCATATTCCATAGGTTACTTATATATCTCACAACAGACAATCGCTCAGCTGCTGTTTCATATCATGGATAATTCCATAGCCAGCCAGGCCCCAAAGTGTCATCATTTCCAGCCACTTTATCCTTCCTATTCCCAGCCAATACATTTACCACATTTCTTGCTGCCACCACTGTGCTGAGGGGCCCCAACCACTCCCAGCCTCAAGGATAGACTAGGAGGAGTCAAAGAACGCAGCATATACTTGTACTTATGATATGATTTATTACAGCGAGCAGACACAAAGAAAAATCAGCAAATGGAAAAGGCACATGGGGTGAAGTTTGGAGGAAACCCAGTATAAGCTACCAAGAGCTTTCTCCCAGTGGAATCACATAGGATACATGTAATTCCTTCAGCAATGTTGTATAACAGAGAATCCCATTAGAGACTGAGTGCCCAAAGTTTTTACTGGAGACTGGTCATGTAGTCACCTGTCACCCTCTACCTATTACAAACTAAAATTCCAGACTCCTAAAAGGAAAGCAGTTATTCAACATAAACCACATTTACATACAAACACCCTAGACATAGTATGCCACTATCATCATCTAGGGTAAGTTTTGCACCAGTATATGGAACTATATACCCTTCAAGTTCTCAGACATTAGTCAAAGGCCAACCTTTTGACCTTTAAAAGGATAGCAGTCTCATATCTGCTACACCACTCTTTTCTGCACAGACACAAACTACCATAATTGACTCAAAAAAAAAAAAAGAAAATAGAAAATTGGAATGGCACATTCCAAGTACAGGAATTGAATGATCAACCAAAAATATTCCCTTGAAGAAAAGTCCTGGACCAGATAGCTCTTCTGGTGAAATTTATTAAATTTTCAAATAGCATTTAACCCAATTCTTCACGAATTCTTCCAAAAGCCAGAAGAAGATGGTATATTTCTCAGCTCATTATGAGGCCAATATTAAATTACTACCAAAACCTGACAAGGACGTAACAAGAAAACTATATGAATGCCTTGTGAATATAAATGCAAAAAATCCTCAAGTAAATACTAGCATACTAAATCCAACATCATATAAGAGTACTAAACACATTACCAAGTGGAATTTATTCCAGAAATGCAAGACAGATTCAACATACAATACTAATCAATATGATACACCGTATAAATAAAATGAAGGTCAAAAATCACAAGATCATGTCATGTTAAAGAAAAAGCTTTGACAAAATTCAACACACTTTCATGATAAAGAAACCATTCAAAAAATTAGGAAAAGAAGGCAATTTCCTCAATTTGTTAAAGGGCATGCATGAAAGCTCTACAACTAACATCATATACAACAGTGAAAAGCAGAATGCTTTCCCCCTAACAGGAACGTCTGCTCTGTTCACTTCTATGCAACATTTTACTGGAGGTTCTAGCCATGGCAAGAAAAAGGATTAAAAGGCATACAGATTGGAAAGTAATAAGTAAAACTATATTCACATATGACATGATCTTGTATATAAAAAATCCTAAGAAGTCCATACAAAAAAATATGAGCCAAAAAACAAGTTCATCAAGGTTGTAGAATACAAAATATAAAATAATAAATTGTACAAATACACACTAGCAATGATGAATCTAAAATTTAAATTAAGGAAATAGTTCCATCTACAATAGCATCAAGAAGAATAAAATATCTAGGAATAAATTTAACGAAGGAGGTGAACACCTTGTACACTAAAAACTACAAGATATTGCTAAAAGAAATTTTAAAAGACCTAAAGAAAATGAGAAGGCATCCCATGTCCATAGATTGGAAGGCTCAATGTTGTTAAGATGATAATACATTCAAATAGATCTACAAATTCAAGAAAATTCAAGAAAAGTTGCAGCTGCCTTTTTTTTTGCAGGAATTCCCAAGTTGTTCCTAAAATTCACACAGAAAGGCAAATGCCCCAGAAAAGCCAGAACAATCATCAAAAGAATAACAAAGTTGGAGAACTCACAGTTCCCAATTTCAAAACTTCCTACAAATCCAGATTAATCAAGGTTGTGTGTTAATTAAATAAGAATAAATACATAAATCAATGGAATAGAACTGAGCATCCAGAAATAAATCCACTCATCAATGGTCAAGAGTGCCCAGAGTGCCAAGACCATATAATGGGGAAAGAATTTTAAAAAATTACTGCTGGAATAACTGGATATCCACAGCCATAAAACTGAATTTGAAACCCCTACTTTATACCAGATACAAAAATTAATTCACAATTGATTGGAGTGCAAGGGTAGTTCAGGGTTAGAATTCTCACCTGCCATGCGGGAGGCCTGTGTTCTATTCCGACCTGTGCACTTACCCCCTACCCCCCACAAAATGGATTTAAAGACCTAGATGCAACACCTAATACTATAAAACTCTTATAAGATAGAGGCAAATCTTTTTTTAAATATTTTATTGCCAAATCTTCACACATCATTCAGTCCACATGTGGTGTACAATCAGTGGTTCACAAAATC
Organism: Tamandua tetradactyla; assembly: GCF_023851605.1. Classification (NCBI taxonomy): domain Eukaryota; kingdom Metazoa; phylum Chordata; class Mammalia; order Pilosa; family Myrmecophagidae; genus Tamandua; species Tamandua tetradactyla. Next base: position 119,230,464 of record NC_135353.1, read on the forward strand.
ATCACATAATTGTGCATTCATCACCATGATCATTTTTACATTGGTATCACTCAAAAAAAATAAATAAAAAGAAAAAAACTCATACCTCCCATAACTCTTACCCCACCCTGTCATTGACCACTAGTAGTTCAATCTACTATATTTGTTTTACCCATTATCTCCACTATTATTTATTTTTTTATCTTTTTTTTACTCATCTGTCCATAGCCTGGAAAAAAGGATCACCAGACACAAGGTTTTCACAACCACACAGTCACATTGCAAAAGCTATATCATTATACAAACATCTTCAAGAATCAAGGCTACTAGAACACAGCTCAACACTTTCAGGTACTTCCCTCCAGGCATTCCAATATACCACAAACTAAAAAAAGGATATCTATATAATGCATAAGAATAACCTCCAGGTAACCTCTTGGCTCTGTTTGAAATCTCTCAGCCACTAAAATTTTATTTTGTCTCATTTCTCTCTTCCCCCTTTTGGTCAAGAAGGCTCTCTCAATCCCATGATGCTGGGTCTTGGCTCATTCTGAGAGTTCTGTCCTACGTTGCCAGGGAGATTTACACCCCTGGGACTTATGTCCCACCTAGTGGGGGGGGCAGTGAGTTCATGTGCTGAGTTGGCTTAGAGAGAGAGAGAGAGAGAGAGGCCACATCTGAGCAAGAAAAGAGGTACTCTGGGGGTGACTTTTAGGCATAATTATCAGTAGGTATATGCTATCCTTTGCAGGAATAAATTTCATAGGGGTGAATCCCAAGATCAATGGCTCAGCCCATTGATTTGATTGTCCTCACTGCTTGCGAGAATATCAGGAATTCTCCAAATGGGGAAGTTGAATATTTCTTCCTTTCTCCACGGTGCCCCAAGGGGACTTTGCAAATAATTCTTTATTCATTGCCCAAATTACACAAAGGTAAATCTTTGAAACCTTGGATTAAGTAATAGTCTCTTAGATATGACACCAAAAAATATAAGCAACAAAAGAAAGAATAGGTAAATTGAATTTCTTCAAACTAAAACATATGTACTACAAAAGAAACTATGGAAAAAATGAAATGATAACCCCAAAGTGAGAGAAAATATTTGTAAATCATAAGACTCACAAGGATCTAGTACAAAAATATGCAAACACTTACAACTCAACAATAAAAAGGCAACTCATGCTATTAAAAATTGGACCCATGATTTGAATAGACACATCTACAAAGAAAATATATAAATAACCAAGCACATCTAAAGATGCTTAATGTCATTACTCATTAGGGGAATATAAATCAAAACTACAATGAAATACCAGTCCACACACAATAGGATGGCTATAATTTTTTAATAAGTAAAATAACAAGTAGTGGTGAAGTGGAGAAGTTGGAACCCTTATACATTGTTAGGGGGACATAAAATGGCGGTACTGCTTTGGAGAACAGTTTGGCAGTTTCTCAAAATTTAAGCATAGAATTCCACTCATAGGTAAATATCCAAGAAAAATGAAAGCCCATGTGCACATAAATACTTGTGCATGAAATTTTATAGCAGAACTATTCATAATATTCAAGAAGTGGAAAAAACCCAAATGTCCGTAGATTGATAAACAGATAAATAAATGTGGTATAATCATATCATGGAATACTATTTGGCCATGAAAAGGAACGAAGTACTTGTACACATTGCATGGATGAACCTTGAAAATACTATGCAAAGCGAAAGAAGCAGACACAAAAGGCCATACATTATATGGTTCCATCTAGATGAAATATCCAAATTATGCAAATCCAGACAGACAGGAAAACATTCGGTACTTACCAGGGGTGTCAGGGAGAGACAAATGGAGACTTACTACTAATGGTTTAGGGTCTCTCTTTCTATTAGTTGCATTTATCAGAAAAGTTGTGAATTTACAAAACAATCTTATATAACATACATGATTCCTATACACAACCCCACCACAATGCCTTGCATTCTCATGGAACATTTGTTACTATTGAAGATGGCACTTTTCTCATAATTGTTCATTGTTTTAACAGTAGTTATATTTGTTACAATTGAGGAAAGATCATTAAAAGAGTTCTATTTATCATCCATTATTTACGTTAGGTGTATTTTTCCATAAACCACTCTATTATTACCACTGTGTCATTCATTTGATATAACCCATGAAAGAACATTCTTATACCTGTACAATTAACTGTAGTCCATTGTCTACAATAGGGCTTTCTGTACTGTACAGTCATGTCTTAGGTTTAAATTTTTATTCTAGTAATATATGCATCATAAAGTTTCCTCTTATAATCATCTTCACCTATATGCTATTGATTACACTCAAAATAATGTGCTACCATCACTACCATCCATTTCCAAACATTTACCATCATCCTAAATAGAAATTTAGTACAAGTTAATCATCAAGTCCCCATTCTCTAATTCCAATCTATCACTTGGTCACCTATACTATAGATTCTAACTCTTATGTGTTTGCTTATTTTAATTAGTTTATAATGGTAAGACCATACAATATTTGTTCTTTTCTGTCTGGTGTATCTCACCTGGCATAATGTTCTCAAGGTTCATCTACGTTGTCGCATGTATCAGAACTTCATTCCTTTCTACAGCTGAAAAACAATCCAATGAATGTATATGCCACATTTTGTTTATCCATTCATCAGTTGATAGACATCTGAGATGATTGAGTCAGTTGACTTTTCACCCTTTTTGAGGAGTTCCCATTTAAACCATTTTTCTTTCATTGCTTGTGCTTTGGGTATAAAGTCTAAAAGTCTCCAACTTATCACTCAATCTTGAAGATGCTTTCCTACATTTTCTCCTAGAAGTTTTTGTGGTAGTGGTTCTTATATTTAGGTCATTGGTCCATTTTGAGGTAATTTTTAATAGGGTGTTTGTGATATAGGGGTCCTCTTTAATTCTTTTGGCTATGGTATCCAGTTCTCCCCACACCATTTATTGAAAAAACTGTTCTGTCCCAGTTGAGAGGTCTTGGGAGCCATATCAAAAAATCAATTAACCATAATTATAAGGGTCTACTTCTGAACTCTCAATTTCATTCTGTTCATCAATATGCCAGTCCTTATGCCAGTACCATGCTGTTTTGACCACTGTGGCTTTATAATATGCTTTAAAGTCAGGAAGCATGATACCTCCCACTTCATTCATCTTTTACAAGATGCTTTTGGCTATTTGAGGCCCTTACCTTTCCAAATAAAATTTATAATTACCTTTTCCATTTCTGCAAAGTAGATTTTTGGAATTTTTGCATTGAATCTGTAGATTAATTTGAGTAGAACTGACATCTTAATAATATTTAGCCTTCCAATACATGAACACAGAATGTCTTTCCATTTATTCGGGTCGTCTTTGATTTCTTTTCACAATGTTTATAGTTTTCTGTGTACAGATCGTTTTCATCGCTGGTTAGGTTTATTCCTAGATACTTGATTCTTTTAGGCACTATTGTGATTGGAATTTTTCCTTGATTACCTCCTTGGATAGCTCGTTACTAGTGTGTAGAAACACCAGTGCTTTTTTGTTTTGTTTTTGTTTTTACTATGGTTGTAGCTTTTTGATAATGTCTAGGCATCTGATTATCTTGATGAGTTATCTCTGAAGATCAGTTTCTCCCTCCTATCCAGGGCTTTATTGTTGATTGGCTTTATGTTAAGGTTCTTCTTTAACGCTTGGTCAAACTTATCCTGGACCCTTAGGACAGCCCAAGCTTAACTGATATTTTGTCAGGTATTCTTCATGTGACTCTTGCCCTGATTGTGTGGTAAAATTTTTAACATTGTACTTTATTTGTAATTGTTTCACCATCAGGAGAACGCTTCCTTTCCTCTGTTCCCTTCTCCAGAATCCTCATCTGTACTGTTTGTTTTTGTACCAAATTTTCGCCCCAGCGCCTATAATTTGTTTAAATTTTCTCCCTCACTCAGTGCCCCATTTTCCTTATACTTTTCAGTTCTGGGACCCTTCTGTCTTACAACAGCTTATTTTAGTTTAGCCCCCCCCCCCTTTTTTGCTTTTACCTTTGGGGCATTTCTGCCTCTGATTTCTTCCTGATTAGTGTATCCTGCCTTGCCAGCCAGATGGGTCAATCCAGAAAGTTGGATTACTCCAGAAAAGGATGTTTTGTGATTAGGCGTTCCAGCCTATGGTAAATGGATTGAGTGAGTGCATCACTTAGCAGCCACCATTCTAACATAGAGTCTCTTTCTCTCTCTCTCTCTCTTCCCCCACCCACATCCCACAAGAACCCTCTGAATGTAGAATTCCTCAGGAGCTTTTGTTCTCCCCTGGGTCTCTATGGACTTGGGTCCCTGTGCCTGGATATGTATGGGTTCTAACACACTGCTGTGTGTGGTTGTACAGTCTGTATCCCTGGTATGAAGTGGGAAGGTTCTGGGCCACTGCCTCTGAGCAATGCCCAAGCTTCATGGAACTGAGTTCCAGGAAGCAAAGAAGACTGGCAGGGCCAGACAGAAGTTTCCTATGTGGCATTTTCCTCTTTCCTCAATGTGGCATTTGTGAAGTCATTCTCCAGTCTCTACCATCCTCTAGAATTCTAAACAGGTAGGATTTGTCCTTTCATTCACTGAATCTCTGGGAAGGTTTTCTGAGGGATGCCTTGTGTTGCCATGTTGATGATGTCACTTGATTATTTTTTAATTTTTTAATTTTCAATACAATTTTATTGATATATGTTATATATTCACATACCATATAAATATCCAAAGTGTACAATCAATGGTTCACAATATCTTCACATATGTATGTGCATTCATCATCACAATAGATTTCTGCACATTTTCATTACTCAGGAAAAGACAAAAATAAGAATAAAAATGAAAGTAAAGAAAGAACACCTAAAACAATCTATCCCCCATACCTCCCTATTATTTATTTTTTTGTTTTTATTTTCTTACTCATCTGTCCATACATTGGATAAAGAGAGTGTCAGTCAAAAGGTTTTCACAATCACATGGTCATACCTTTAAAGCTATATAGTTTTATAATCATCTTTAAGAATCAAGGCTATTGGATTACAGTTCAACAGTATCAGGTATTTTCCTCTAGCTACTCCAATACCTCAAAAACTGAAAAGAGATACCAATATATGGAGCATAAGAATAATATCCAGAATGACCTCTTGACTCAGTTTGAAATCTCTCAGCCACTGAAACTTTATTTTGTTTCATTTCTTTTTCCTCCTTTTGGTCAAGAAGGCTTTCTCAGTGCCATTACGCCAGGTCCAGGCTCAACCCTGGGAGTCGTGCATGTCCCACATTGCCGGTGTGATTTACACCCCTGGTGTAAATGACTCATGTCCTATGTAGGTAAGCATGATGCCCCAATACCGAAAAATTCTAGAATAATCTGGGTAAAAGATAGAAACTTATTTGCAAATACTGGGTGAAAATGTGGAAATATTAAATATCCCCACTTGGGGAAGATCTGATATTCTCACAAGCATTAGGGACTACCAATTTAATGAGCCAGGCCCTCAATCTTATGAAACATCACTGATTTTTGCATGTTGATCTTATATTCTGCCACTTAGCTGAACTCACTTATTAAAGTAGCTTTGTTGTCATTTTTTTTCTGGATTTAATAAGTACAGTATCATGTCACCTGCAGATGGTGACACTTCTTCCTTTCCAATTTGGATGTCTTTTATTTCTTTTTCTTGCCTAATTGCTCTAGCTAGAACTTCTAGCACAATATTGAATAGCAATGGTGATAGTGGTCATCCGTGTCCTGTTCCCAGTTTTAGAGGGAAATTGTTCAGTCTCTCACCATTAAGTATCATGTTAGCTGTGCATTCTTTATCATGTTGAGAAAGTTTCCTTCAATTCCTACTTTTTGAGGTGTTTTTATCATGAAAGGTTGCTCAATTTTGTCAAATGCCCTTTCTGTGTCAATCAAAATGATCATGTGGTTTTCCCCTTTAAATTATTGATGTGATCTTGTGTTGAACTTCCCTTGAATACCTGGAGTAAGATCTACTCAGTAATGGTATGTAATTATTTTAATATGCTGCTGAATTCTATTTGCAAATATTTGGTTGAGGATTTTTGCATCTATATTCATTAGAGAGATTGGTCTGAAACTTGTAGTATCTTTATCTGGCTTTGGTATTAGATTGATGTTGACATCATCGAATGAGTTAAGCAGTGTTCCCTTTTCTTCAAGTTTTTGGAAGTTTGAGGAGGAATGGTATTAACTCTTCTTGGAATACTTGGTAAAATTTGTCTGTGAAGCAGATTTAATGACACATTTTATCCCTTTTCTTGTGGTTGGTTTGTTGAGGTCTTCTATTTCTTCTCAAGTCATTGAAGGCTGTTTCTCTGTTTATAGGAATTTCTAATACTATTTATTTGCAGCTTCTCTGTTTAAGCTTTTGTCAGTCCACCTAAGGATTTGTTGATTTGTTGATCTTCTCAAAGAACCAACTTTTGGTTTTATTTATTCTATTGTTTTATTAATTCTCCACTTCATTAATTTTTTCGCTAATCTTCGTTATTTCTTTCCTTCTGCTTGCTTTGAGATTAGTTTGTTGTTTGTTCTCCAGTTTCCTGAGCTGGTCAGATTGGTTGTTGGTTTGAACTCTTTATTCTTTTTAATGTAGGTGTTTAGGGCTATAAATTTCCTTCCCAGCACTACCTTCACAGCATACCATAAGTTCTGATACATTGTGTATTTGTTTTCATTCATCTCAAGATATTTCTGATTTCCCTTGCAATTTCTTCTTTTATCCATTGATTGTTTAAGATCGTGTTGTTTTACTTCCAGATATTTTATATTTGTGTGTTTTCCAGTTCTCCATTTGTTATTGATTTCCAGCTTCATTTCGTTATGATTAGAGAAAGTGCTTTATATAATTTCAATCTTCCAAACTTTCTTAAGACCTGTCTTAAGCCCCAGCAAATGGTCTATCCTGGAGATTGTTCCATGAGCACTTAAGAAGAATATATACCCTGCTGTTCTGGGATGCAATGTTCTGTATATGTCTCTTAGAACTAGTTCATTTAACATATAATTTAAGTTCTCTGTTTCTTTATTGATCCTCTGTTTCTATATTCTATCTCTCAGAGAGAGTGGTGTGTTGGAGTCTCCCACTATTATGGTAAATCGTCTACTACTCCCTGCAGTTTTGCCAGTATCTGCCTCATATATTATGGGACACCCTGATGAGGAGCATAGGTATATGTGTTTGTTATTTATTCTTGGTGAATTGCCCCTTTTATTAATATATGGTGTCCTTCTTTGTCTCGTTTAACACTTTTTAAAGGATATCTGAAACTTCAATTAAATTGTAAAAGAAGTAAATAACTTTCTAGTGTATATAAATAAGGATTTTTAACGTTAAATGGTTACATCACCCTTTTTAAAGTACTAATAGAATCTAAATACTAGGAGGAATTCTCTATCAACGCCTATTTTAAAAAATACATATTGACAAGCTCTTGTGAGAAGTTGTATATAATTTTTTCTCCCTAAGGCTACTTTTTAATTTTACTTTCTCCACAGATTTTTCTCTTGAAGTTACCATATTTTTTTTAATGCTTCAGAGATAACTGTTGATAATCAATCACACATTTCTGAAATGAAACATGAATAACATTTGAAAATTATCTTTTAAATTGCTTCTTTGGTTATAAAACTTAATATGTAACATATCTTCTGGACTGAGATATTTGCCATAATTATTATCACTCAACTTGTAAAAAATTATTAAATATTGTCATTTTTTCTCTTTATTGTAAAAAATAACATATATACAAAAAAGCAATAAATTTCAAAGCACAGTACCATAATTAGTTGTAGAACATACTTCAGAGTTTGACATGGGTTACAGTTCCAAAAGTTTTTGTTTTTCCTTCTAGCTGGCCTAAGATACTGGAAAGTAAAAGACATATCAATTTAATGATTCAGTAATCATATTCATTTGTTAAATCCTATCTTCTCTGTATAACTCCACCATCACTTTTGATCTTTCTATTCCTCTCTTTAGGGGTGTTTGGGCTATGACAATTCTAAATTTTTGACATTGGAAGGATCTGTCACTAATATTGGGTAGGGATATGGAACTATCTGATGTTCTGGAGAGGCTGGATTAGGTTTCAGGACTTATCTGGACCAGGGACCCATCTGGAGGTTGTAGGTTTCTGGAAAGTTACTCTAGTGCCTGGAACCCTTGTGGAATCTTATATATTGCCCTAGGTGTTCTTTAGGATTGGCTGGAATGATCCTGGTTGGGGTTTGGCAGGTTATGATAGGTAGCAGTGTTCAACTGAAGCTTGCATAAGAGCAACCTCCAGAGTAGCCTCTTGACTATTTGAACTCTCTCTTCCACTGATACTTTATTAGTTATACTTCTTTTCCAATTTTGACCAGGATGAAATTATTGATCCCACAGTTTCAGGGCTGGACTCATCCCTGGGAGTCATCTCCCATGCTGCCAGTGAGACTTACAACCCTGGATGTCATGTCCCGTGTAGGGGGCAGGGCAATGATTTCACTTGCAGAGTTGGGCTTAGGGAGAGTGAGGCCACATCTGAGCAACAAAAGAGGTCCCCCAGAAGTAACTCTTAGGCATACATATATGTAGGCTAAACTTCTCTGCTACTTATACAAGTTTCACAAGAGTAAGCCTCAACATCAAGGGCATGGCCTATTGATTTGGGTGTCCCTAAAGTTTGACACAGTATCAAGGGATTCCCTGATGGTAAAGTTTAATATTTCCATATTTTTCTCCCATCCCTCAAAGGACTATGGCAATACTTTTCTTTTTTTTTTCACATGGGCAGGTACCAGGAATCGAACCCAGAACCCAGTCTCTGGCATGGCAGGCAAGAACTCTGCCTGCTGAGCTACCGTGGCCTGCCCTATGCCAACACTTTTTTATTACCTGCTTAATATACTCTGGGATATATCCACGCATTACATTAAGCTATACAGGATTAAAGGACCTCTTTCTTATTCTGGGCTCCCTGTGTTTCAATTGCTCAAATGAGCTATACAGATAGGTTGAGTTAGATTATACGCTACAGAAAATTTCAGTTCCAGACCAAATAAACCTTTCTTCCTTTGGTATTAGAGAGTATGTGTGGTTCTAAAATATGGACAATGTCTACCTTACTCCTGTGTTCTGAATTACTTTAACCCCAACCTAATTGTCTTTGTTCATATCTCTAAATATCAGCATATATATACCTCTCAAAATTCAGAAATAATAATTACCACTCCGGACTAAATGTGTCTGCTAGAAAAGCTTATAATCTAGGCCCGTTTTCTTATAAGCATCTTCTAAAGGAGACCATGCCATAATTGTTCTTTTGTTTCCAGCTTATTCTGTCTCATCAAATGTCCCACACGTTCATTCACATCATTGCATGCTTCAGGACTTTGTTCCTTTTTGTAGCAGCACAACCTTCATTCATAAGTACACACCAATGTTTGCCAATCTACTTCTCCGTCAGTGCATTCTTCAGCATTCTGCATTCATCAGGCATCATATATAGTACCCAAGGCCATAGTCCATCAACACTCTCAATTTTAGATAATTTCATTGTTCCCAAGAGACAGAAAGCCAATAAACACACCCCCACCAAGTAGGAGATCTAAACCTTCTTTTAACTCTTGTCCCTCACCCCATCATTTACTACTGCTGTTGCTGTGGTAGTGCTGATGTTTTCCTTTTAAACATAGTCCATAGCATGCAATGGCAGTTTTCCCCCTGTACCCTGGACTTAAACACTCTTTGTACACGAATCATACCTTTGAAGTAGTTCTTGAAAGAACTAATTTATATTTCTAGTGTTAATCAATGGGACACGTAGGTCTATATAACCCCTTTCAATCTTGTTCATCTTCAATATGGCAATATTACTTATAGACCCACTAGAGAACTGCCTTCACTTCTATCTATTTCCTTACATTGGAGTTCAACCTCATTAGCTAACGGTTCACCCATCTTTAGCTTCTACGTATGTCTAAGTCTCCTATATTCTTTATTATAAACCTCTGATTTCACCTTTACCATGGTTATAAAAGTGGAATCATACAGTATCTGTCCTTTTGCGTCTGACTTATTTCATTCAACATTATGTTGCCAAGGCTCATCCATCTTGTCATGTGCTTCAGGACATCATTTCATCTTACCACTGCATAATATTCCATCATACGTATATACCGCATTTTGTTAATGGTACTGGACACTTTTAAACAAAGCATCAGTCACAGAAAAAAAATTATAGACAACATAATCCTAAAAAAAGCACATTGGCAGAATGGATAAAAAAGCATGATCCAACTATTTGTTGTTTACAGTAGATAAAACTAGGCCCAGAGACACAAACAGGTTGAAAGTGAAAGGATGCAAAAAGATACTCCATGTAAATAGTAACCAAAAAGGAACTGGCATAGTTATACTAATATAGGACAAAATAGACTGTAAGTCAAACACTTATGTAAGAGACAAAGAAGGACACTATATATTAATAAAAGGGGCAATCTACCAAGAAGAAACAACAACCAAAATTTTTGTGCACCTAACTGGGGTGCCCCAAAATAAATGAGGCAAGTGCTGACAAAAATGAAGGGAGAAATAGATATCTCTACAATAATAATTGGAGAGTTATACTACTCATCAAAAATAGAACATCTAGACAGAAGATCAGTAATGAAACAGAATTTGAATAATATGATAAATGAACTGGATCTAACAGACATATACAGGGCATTCCACCACAAAATAGAAAGTGATACATACTTCTCAAGTGCTCATGGATCATTTTCCAGGATAGATCACATATGGGTTCATAAAATTTGTCTCAATAAAGTTAAAAAAGGATTGATATTATTCAAAACACTCTCTCTGACCATAATGGAATGAAGCTGGAAATCAATAACAGACAGACAACGGGAAAATTCTCAAATATAAGAAGGTTAAATAGCACACCCTTAAATAATCAGTGGGTCAAAGAAGAAATTGCAAGAGAAATAAATAGATATATCAGGACAAATGAAATCAAGAATACAACACATATCAAAACTTATGGAATACAGTAAAAGCATTGCTAAGAGGGAAATTTATAGCCCTAAATGCTTATGTTAAAAAAAGAAGAAGAAAAAACTAAATCAAATGCCTAACTGCACACCTGAAGGAACTAGAAAAAACAGATCAAACTAATCACAAAACAAGCAGAAGAAAAGAAGTACTAAAGATTAGAGCAGAAATAAATGAAATTAAGAATTAAAAACTTGAAAGGATTGGGGGTGTGAGGGTAGTTCAGTGGTAGAATTCTCACCTGCCATGCAGGAGACCCAGGTTTGATTCCTGGCCCATGTACTTCCTAAACAAATAAAACACAGAAACCAACAAAAACAAATAGCAAAATGCAAAAAATGGTGCTGCAATAACAGGCTACTCACATGGAAAAAGAATGAAACGTGACCCTGCCATACAGCATACAAAAAAAAAACTCTCAAAAGGATCAAAAAAAGTTGGTTCTTTGAGAAGATCAATAAAATTGACAAACACTTAGCTAGACTGGCAAATAATAACTGAGAGAAGATGCAAATAAATAAAATCAGAAATGAGAGGAGGCACATTACTACTGACGGCACAAAAATGAAAATGATCATAAGAGGATACTATGAATGACTGCATGCCAACAAATGAGATCATTTGGATGAAATGGACAAATTACTAGAAACACAATCAACTTTCACTGACTCTAGAAGAAACAGAAGACCGCAACAGACTCATTACAAGTAAAGGGTTTAAATAAGTCACGTAAACCTCCTACAAAGAAAAGTCCAGGACCGGATGGCTTCTCAGGTGAATTCTACCAATCTTTCCAAGAATTAATACCAATCCTGCGGAAACTCTTCCAAAAACTTGAAGATGGAATACTACCTAACTCATTCTATGAGGCCAACATCACCCTGATACCAAAGCCAGATAAAGATACTACAAGAAAAGAAAATTATAGAACAATTCCTCTAACACATATAGGCAGAATGTTTTGTTTTGTTTTGTTTACATGGGCAAGCACCAGGAATCGAACCCGGGTCCTCTGGCATGGCAGGTGAGCATTCTTGCCTGCTGAGCCACCGTGGCCCACCCTAGGCAAAATGTTTTATCCCAGGTATGCAAGGCTTGTTTGACATAAGAAAATCAATGAACGTAATACACCACATTAAGAAATCAAAGGGGGAAAAAAACCGCATGATCACCTCAATTGACATAGAAAAGGCATTTGACAAGATCCAGCATATTTTCTTGAAAAAAAAAAACCACCACTCTTCAAAAGATATAACACATTATTCTGAGTATAGTTAACAGTGTTGAATTATGTGTGTGAATATGGTGGAAAGGGGAAGTTTTGTGTCATGCATTACTACAATGAGAGTTAGAAGATAAATAATGGGACTGTATAAAATAGCGTACCCTATTTTGGATGATGAATGGGGTTAATAGTGCAAGTAAAAGAATGTTCTTTCATGAACTATAACAAATATACAATATCAGTACAAAGTGTTAATAATAGAGTTGCATATGGGAAAATACATCTATTATTAATATGGACTGTAGTTAATAGTTCTATTTTTTAAGAATTTTAAAAGTTTAATGTGAAGTAAAAAGAAATACAAACAGAAATAAGTCCACTTTGTTTAATGTATAAAAACGTATGCATAGAACCAAAAGTGAATTAAACATTATCATGTTTGTTTACACCACTATCTAGTTCCTCACATTAATGCTACTTTTAAAATAATAGAAAGTAGAGTACAAGCTAGGGATTGAGAAGGAAATAAAACCAAAAACACATGTCCTACCATGTTTAGTTTTCAACACTATATAACTGCTCACGGAGACAACTTCACGCACTTCTCCACTACATAGAAATTCAATGGTATGTAAAATTGAAACTGTTCAAAAGCTGAAGGAGACTAGAAATGATGCGCCCATATCCTGGTACATTGTCATACAATTCAAATACTGGTATAGCTATCAGCTTGTAATATTTAGGGACTGCAGACAAGGCCTTTGCTTGAAATTGAACCAGGAACAATTTCTTATGTTCCCTAGGCTTTGTAATATGTGTAAGAATATTTGGCTATTGAGAAGGTTCAAAATTGGGTCTCTACCAGTTATCAGTGATGCATTCTGGCAAGACTCCATCTTGATGACTCAGCATCTCTGTCATTAAGTATTATCATCCTTCAACTTCATCTTTGTGCTGGTTTGAAGCTATTATGTACCCCCAGAAAAGGCCATGTTCTTTTAATCCATTCTTGTGGGTGCAGATCTATTGTGAGTGGGATCTTCTGATTACGTTATTTCAGTGAGATGTGACTCAGCCCATTCAAGGTGGTCTTCGTCCTTTTACTGGTCCTTTATGAGAGGATAAAAGTCAGCAAAGGCCCAGAGTGAGCTTAGAAAGAAAAATCTCCCCGAGTTGAGAAAGCCATTGAACTAGCACCCAGGACAGAAGGACAAGCAGACATAGCCATGTGCCTGCCTAAGTGGCAGAAGTGTTACAGATGCCAGCAGGCTATCTTGTGAGTCCAGGTATCATCTTATGGGTGCCTTAATTTGAACAATTTCATGGCCTTAGAACTGTACATTTTAAATTAATAAATCCCCATTGTAAAAGACAATCCATTTCTGGTATATTGCATTAAAGCAGCTTTAGCAAACTGAAACAATCTTCTCCTGGGATAGGTTTACCAACAGACAGTGAGGAAAGGTTTTTCCCAGTTGTAGCAGTAATACATGGGGTAGCCAGTGTCCATGTACAATCAGAACTCCTTCTACAGTCCTCCTCATTCTAATTTTATCAAATTCCTCCCTCAAATGCTGAAATCTGGCTGCAATCGAGGTATCTTTCTTATAGAGGGGCTCTTTTCTACCAAAAGTAGAATTGGTAAGAGGGTACATGCTGATGGTGCACTCCAGGGGTGAGAACCTTGGTCTTCTGGATGTACATAACGCCCCCTTCCCCTGGCTGGCACCAGAAACATGTTGGCAAGCATAGGCACTGGCAGCGAGCTGAAAGAGGAGGCAGGGAAGCCTTTTCCCATGCAGGATGTGATTAGCTGTGTCCTGCCTAGCAGCTGCCACCTGCCATGAGAATGCAAGAAAAGCAATGGTACTATTTTAATATTCTTTCAGCAATTGTTACAAAGGTACCACAGCAACACACAAAAAAGTTATGACAATGGGGGGGTCACATTGTATTTTTATGTGACTTTTCTGTAAACCTAAAACTCCTCTTATTAAAAAATAATTTTTAAAAAGCTTTATGCTAAGTGAAAGAAACCAGACACAAAGTACTACAATGGTATGATTCCAATGATGTAAAATATAAATAAATATACAGAGACAGAATTATATTAGTGGTTATGTAGGGCTGGGGAAGGATAGAGAGATTGAGAGGTGACTGCCAAGGGATGTGTTTTTTTTCTTTCTGAAGTAATGAAAATGTTCTAAAATTTATTGTGGTGATGAATACACAACTCTGAGAATAGACTAAACCCATTGATTGTACAGCTTAGATTGGTTATATGACTGCTTTTAAAAAGTAGAAATTAACTCATTGTATTTTATGAAAATTAAAAGTGTTAATATACATAAAGCACTTAAAACAGCACCTGCACATACTGTACCAGATAAGTATTAGCTACAATAATCATTATATCTGGAATGGACACACAATTCTTTTTAATGTGGGCTAGTCTCATTCCTTGGGGTGGGGATTAAAATAACCTGAAAAGTCAACATTTACTGCATGCTCACTCTATACCAGATGCTGTTCTAAATATCTTTACATATTTCATCTTTATAATAATATTATTAAGAAATAAGATCTATTATTTTCCCCATTGTACAAATGAGGAAACTGAGGCCCAGGTACCTGCTCTATCTAGGCCTCAGGAAGAGAATAACCTTGGAATGAGGTGTATATATATATATATATATATATATATGTATATATATATATATAATGTTGTTAATGAATAAAATGACACTGTGCAGAGCAGAATGTATGTGCCATTTG
This sequence comes from Tamandua tetradactyla, assembly GCF_023851605.1. Classification (NCBI taxonomy): domain Eukaryota; kingdom Metazoa; phylum Chordata; class Mammalia; order Pilosa; family Myrmecophagidae; genus Tamandua; species Tamandua tetradactyla. The sequence continues at coordinate 119,245,542 of NC_135353.1, forward strand.
TTATAATAAAAAGTTTAGCTATATATCTCTAAATACATAGAGTATTTTTCTGGAAGAATACACAATGACTTGGTAATAGAGACTACCCCTGGGAAATAGGAGTTAATTCTCATTTTCTATTCTTCAATACAGTTTGGGTTTTTAACTAGGCAAATACATTACTTTTTTTTTTTGGCATGGGCAGGCACCGGGAATCAAACCTGGGTCTCTGGCATGGCAGGTGAGAACTCTGCCTGCTGAGCCACTGTGGTCTGCCCAAATACATTAGTTTTATACTTTTAAGACTATGTTTATTTATTTTTTAACAGTTTTATTCACACACCATACAATCCATCCTAAGTGTTCAATCAATGGCTCTTGGTATAGTCACATATTATGCATTCACCACTACAGTCAACGTGAAAACATTCTTATTTCTTTAAAAAAAAATCCCATTTCCCTGTTATTGACATTTAGCTCTGGTATAGTGCCTTTGTTACAACTAATGAAAGAATATTACAATGCTATTGTTAATTACACACCATAGTTAACATTGATTGCATTTGTCCCATATAATACCCTATTATTAACACCTTGTAGTAGCGATGTTTATTTGTTCTAGTTCATGTAGGAATTATCTTATATATATACAATTACACACCATCATTGTCTAGGATTTGCTAAGTTATACAGTTCCAGTTTTCATTCTCTTGCTTTCCTTCTAATGACATTCATGATTCTAACCTTCTTCTTTCAGCCATATTCACACTCAGCTTTGCTAATTACAATGAAGTACTGTGCTACCGTGGCTGGGTATAGTACTACCCATTTCTGAACCTTTACAATCAACCTTATTGAACATTCTGTACCCCTTAATCATCAATTGTCCAATATCTACACTCTTTCTATCTCTTGATAACCTATGCTCACAAATTTAACTCTCAGACTTTGCTCATTATAGTTAGTTCCTATTAGTTAGAACATACAATATTTGGCCTTTTGTTTCTGGCTTATTATGATCAACATAATGCCCTCAAATTCATGTATATCATTGCATGCCTCAGGACTTCATTCCTTTCTGCAGCTGCACAATACTCATCATAGGTATACACCAGATTTCCCTTTTGCTCATCCGTTGATGGACCCTTGGCCACCTCCATCCATTGACAATCATGAATAATGCAGCCATGAATATTGGTGTAAAATGTCTATTTGTGTCCCTGCTTTCTGTTCTTCCATGTATATACCTAATAATGTGATTACAGGGTCATATGGTAACTGAATACTTAGCTCCCTGTGGAACCACCACACTGCCCTACAGAAAGACTGCACAGTTTGCTTCCCTACCAACATGAAAATGTATATATCTCTCGCCACATCTTCCTAGCGCCTGTGGTTTTCTGTTTATTTTTTAAACAGTTTCATTCACACATCATACAATCTATCCTAAGTGTACAATAAAGAGCTCCTGGAATAATCACATAGCTATGCATTTACCACCAAAATCTACATGAGGACATCCCCATGTCTTCTGAAAAGAAAGAAAATAAAACCTTTATCCCTCCTTTATGTGCTTCTCTAATTCACATTTAGCTTTGGTATATTAACTTTGTTACAATTAATGAAAGATATTACAATGTTACTGCTAACTATAGACCTGTTTGCATTAATTGTTTTCCATATAGCATCCCATTTTAACACCTTATAATAGTGATATATCTTTGTTCTTGTTCATGTAAAAACTTTCTTATATTTGAACAATTAACCACCATCATCGATCACTCCAGGTTTCGATAAGTTCTACAATCCCAGTTTTTATCCTCCAGCTTTCCTTCTGGTGACATACACGCCCCTAGCCTTCCTCATTCAACCATAATAACACTCAGCTTTGTTCATTATACTAAAATATTGTGCTACCATCACACATTATTATGCTATCCATTTCTGATTCTATAGAATCAATCCTGCAGTCTGCATACCTTCAGCATCAAATGCCAAAGCTGTACTCTCTTTCTATCTGTTCATAACGTGTGTTCACAAATTTAACTCTCAGAGTTTTCTCATTTTAATTATTTCATATTAGTGAGACATATTTTTTTCTTACATGGGCAGGCACCAGGAATCAAACCCGGGTCCTCTGGCATGGCAGGTGAACATTCTTGCCTGCTGAGCCACCGCGGCCCGCCCTAGTGAGATATTTTTAAGGTGAACATATATGAGGCAGATCTATATGTTCTGATATTTAAAACATCCAATATATTATGTGAAAAGAGCAAAACACAGCAGAGAAAGTCATCAAAATGGTGATATAAACAGCTATAAAAACCTCCCCCCAAAGATTAAGTGAAAAAAGGGCAATTCTGACTCATTCAGACTCTGGAGAAAAGTATAGACTGGAAAAGGATCCTACAAATGCCAAATTGAACGAAAGAAAAATATCTGGTAGGAAACTTCCATCCTGGACCCGCTTGTCCTCTCCCCTCCCCCACACTCAGTCTCACACAGTGCAGGAGATACACAGAAACAGCAGCCAGGCTCCCTCCCACCTCCCATTGGGGACATAAGACTATAAATCTCTCACAGCAGTTAGAGAGTTTCTCACTATTGGAGACCTGGATCTGAGTACAGGGGAGGACACTTAAAGGCATAGGTCACCGAGGGATAAAGAATCTGAGAAAGTGCAGACAGAGACTGTGTTTTCAGCCCTGGGTCTGAAAGCCCTTTCCCAACCCTTGAGGGAAACAGCAGCAGGAGGCCTGGTCCTTGCCTGGGGGATGGCTGAAAACTGGAGAAGCTGGGGGAGTCCTCCACCACCAGTAAAGTGAGGGGCACAGCCACACATTGATTCAGATTTTGACCAGTCAAGTGAGGGCACAGGAACCTCACAGTTTTAGCCCCACTCAGTCAGAAGCAGCCTGGATTCCAGAAAGTAAACACTTTCTGAGGATAATTAAGAAACCGAATAGCACCATCTTCTGGGAAGAACAGAAAGTGGTAAGGGGAAATTCAGGGCTTTTCAGCACCTCTCCAGACCCTATCCCAGGCTGACTGGAGCTGGTTACAACCCCTGCATGGGGTCTCAGTCCTGTTTCAGATGAGAAAAATAGATGAATCAACTGTTCAAGCAGTACCCTAAAACAAACCCAGGTCTTATGAGGCAGTGAAAAACAGAGGACCACTGGGAGCTAGTAAACTTGTTTTATGCACACACAGAGTGCTTGTTGTGGTGAGCACTGCCTATCCCCATACACTGGGGTAGGCTTTGGGGAGAGACTGGCACAGAGCCAGTCTGACAACTGGCCAATGAGAAAGACAAAGACAGATAGAGAACAAAGGCAACCAACAAAAACCCTAAGCAAAAGATAGAAAAATGATCTCTAGAATAAACCAGTCAAGAAATATAGATTCCTAGATAGCAGAAAAATATGACAAGTCATACTAGGAATCACAAAGACATGGCCCAGTCAAAGGAACAAACTGACACTTCAAATGAGATATAGATTTTGAAACAGCTTATCAAAGATGTTCACACAAATGTTCTAAATTCAATCACTGAGGTGAAGGAAATAATGGCAAAAGAGATGAAGGGTATAAAGCAGCACTGGGTGTCCATACAGAATAAGTGAAAAGCTTGCCAAAACAAAGGGCAGAGGGTAGGCCACTGTGGCTCAGCTGGCAGAGTTCTCATCTGCCATGCCAGAGACCTGGGTTCGATTCCTGATGCCTGCCCAAGTGAAAAAAAAAAAAAGCAAAGGGCAGAGGAGTTCCAGGAAGATGGCCAAATACGGTAGATCAAGTTCAGCCCTGCTCCAAGGAAAAGTTAGAGAAGGAATGGGAAAGCGACTGACACGGCAATTCCAGACTGTAAGTGACCCGGGTGAGTCTTTTGCACCACATAGGGCAGCCCCGGGTGCAAAAGCTGAGGAACTGAGAAGCAGAGAATTGGGCCTAATGCAGAAGCCAGGAGCCCACAGGAGTGCACAGATGGGGAGACGGGGACTAGGAAGTAAGTCAAGCTGCGTTCTTTGAATGTGCTACCCTCACCAGCACATCCCTGAGACGTGCAACTCACCTAACACCCCACACACCTGAATTCCTTCACCCGCCCACACTCCCCATGCTCCAAGCACCCCTGCCCCACCAACCCCTCGTGCATGTACCCACCCTTTACCCCCACCCAAAGTGCAGCCCAAACCACCTCTCCTGCACCCCACCCGAATACTACCTCCCCCTCCCTGCTCCCTGCAGGCTGTCACCAGTGCATAAAGGCTGCTGGCACCTACCTCCATGCCCAGGATACAGCTGACCCCAGCCCATACAGTCACATACCCCCCTGCCACCCGCTGAGCTCTCCGTGCAGGTACATCAGTTTATGGCACTCCTAGACTCACACATGTGCATGACCCACCGTCATGCCCCACAGCTCTGAGAAAGCATTGACCTGTGCAGCTGGGTTACATCCGCCCCCAGCCATGCAGGCATAACATCGACCTGCTGTCATAGCTCTGCACATGGGCACAAAGGGCCCTGTGACCCAAACCAGTGCACCCAGGATCATGCCCCCTAGACCTGTTCACCCACACAGACACATCCTCCCCAGCTGCTGGGCACCCATGTTCACAAGCACCAGCGTAACATCCCCAATCTGCGCCTATACCTGCACTGCAACACATCACGGCAATGCTGTGCCCCACACTGTGCCCTGCATCCTGCTCCACATCTATCCCACAAACACAAGGCTTTAGACTACTGAAGGAAATTGACCTCCAAAGTAAATCAAAAGATACTTATATGCAGTGAAAACAACAGATCACTAAGCATATCACAATGCAGACAGAAAAGAGAGGAGTAAAAGGTTAGGAAGAGTAGTTGGGGATATAATGGGGGAAAACTTCCAAACCCTTAGAAAGGACATAAATATACAAGTCAAAGAAGCCCAACAACTGCAAACAGAATACATCCAATAGGTCTTCCCCAAGACACATACTAATCAGTCTGCCAAATGTTGAAGAGAAGCAGAAAATCCTAAAAGCGGCAAGAAAAAAACAATCTACTACATACAAGGGAAACCATGTAAGACTGAGTTCAGACTACTCAGCTGGCACTATGGAGGTGAGAAGGCAGTGGTATAATATATTTAAGAGCAGATTTAAAGAGGCAAAAGAAAGAGTAAATGAACTAGAGTTCAGAACAACTGATTTTGAACACACAAAAGAGCAAATGACAAAAAAGAAGATGGAAAAATTTGAATTGGATTTGGGAAATGACAGATTAAACAAAGCATGCAAATGTAAGAATCATTGGTGTTTCAGAAGGTAAAAAGAAGAGTAAAGGTCTAGGAAAATTAGTTGAGGATACAATGGGGGAAAACTTCCCAATCTTTATAAAAACATATAAATATTAAAATCAAAGAATCTCAACGAACTCCAAATAGAATAAATCCAAATAGGCCTAGCCCAAGACACATACTAATCAGTCTGTCAAACGTGGAAGAGAAGCAGAAAATCCTGAAAGTGGCAAGAGAAAAACAATCTACTACATACAAGGGAAACCACGTAAGACTGAGTTCAGACTACTCAGCTGGCACCATGAAGACAAGAAGGCAGTGGTATGATATTTTTAAGATCCTGAATGAGAAAGACTGCCAGCCAAGAATTCTGTGCCCAGCCAAATTGTCCTTCAAAACTGAGGGAGAGATTAAAGTTTTCACAGACGAATCCTGAAAGAATCTGTCAACAAGAAACCAGCCCTACAAGAAATACTAAAGGGAGTTCTGCCAGTTGAAAAATAAAGACAGGAGAGGGAGGTCTGGAGGAGGGCACAGAATTGAAAGGTTACCAATAAGGGTAACTTAAAGGATAAAAAGAGAAAGAGAGAATATATGTATATAGATCTGACAAAATCCAAAAGATAAGATGGTAGATTTAAGAAATGCTTTTTCAGTAATAACCTTGAATATTAATGAACTAAACTTACCAATTAAAAGATATAGATTGGCAGAATGGATTAAGAAATGTAATCCAGCTATACACTGCTTACAAAAGACTCATCTTAAATAGGGAGGAGTTGAATCTTTTGTTTTTTTGTTTGTTTTTTGATTGATAGGCATGATCTAACCCCCAGGATAGATTGCTATAGCATTTCTAATAGAGTTATCATTGATGTTGAATGAAAAATAATTTCCTCTTGTATAATAAAGTAAAAATTGCTACATTTTGGGCTTTAAAAAAAAAAAAGACTCATCTTAGACACAAGTATATAACGAAGTTGAAAGTGAAAGGATAGAAAAAGATTTTCCAAGCAAATTATAACCAAAAGAAAGCAGGAGTAGCTATACTAATATTGGACAAAATAAACTTTAAATGTAAAGACATCATAGGAGACAAAGAAGAACACTATATAATAATTAAAGGGTTAATTCACCAAGAAGATATAAAAATCATAAATGTTTATGCTCCAATCAAGGAGCTCCAAATTACATGAGACAGACATCAGCAACTGAAGGGAGTAATAGATATTTCAACAATAATATAGCAGGAGACTTCAATATACCACTCTCCTCTATAGATAGAAAAACCAGACAGAAGATCAACAAGGAAATACAAAACTTAAACAATTTGATAAATATATTAGACCCAACAAACATATAGAGGTGGTTACACCCCCAAACACCAAGATACACATAATTCTCTAGTGGCCATGGAACATTCTCCAGGTTGGATCATATGCTGGAATGAAAAATCAGTTTTTATAAATTTAAAAACATTGAACTTATTCAAAGCATTTTCTTTGATCACAACAGAATGAAGGCGAAAATCAATAATCACCAAAAAACAACAATTTTGGAAAATATATGGAGATTACATAACACACTTAAAGAATCAGTGGGTCAAAGAAGAAATTGCTAGAAAAATCAGTAGCTAACTGGAGACAAGTGAAAATGAGACTGCAACACATCAGAACTTATGGGATATGGCAAAGGCTGTGCTGAGAGGGAAATTTATTGCCCTAAATACCTATATTAAAAAACAAGAAAGAAAAAAAGAACAATAAAGAGCAAAAATTGAGGACTTAATTGCTCACCTGGAGGAACTAGTGAAAAAACAGCAAACTAACCCCAAAGCAAATAGAAGAAAGAGAAAAAAATAAATTAAACCAGAGTTAATGGAATGGGTAAAGAAAAGAACAATAGAAAGAATCAATAGAACCAAAAAAAGTTGGTTCTTTGAGAAAATCAGTAAAATCGATGGACCACTAGAAAAGCTGACAAAGAAAGATAAAGAGAGTATACAAACAAACAAAATCAGAAATGAGAGGGGGTTGTTACCATGGGCCCTGAAGAAATTTTTTAAAAAATCATAAGATGATACTATGAGCAACTATCCAACAACAAACTAGATGTGTCACTTTCAAAGTATTATATACCCCAAAAGAGCCATGTTTTAATCTTGATCCAATCTTTTGGGAGCAACTGTTTCTTTTAATCCTGATTCAATTCTGTAGGTTGGAGACTTTTGATTAGATTATTTCCATGGAGATGTGGTGCACCCAATTCTGGGTGTGACATTTTGATCAAAGGAAGATGTAATTCTACCCATTCCAGGTGGGTGTTGATTAGTTTACTTGGAATCCTTTGAAAGAGGACACATTTTGGAGAGAGTCAGAAACAACAAAGCTGACAGAAATGACGGAAGCCTGAGAGCCAACAGAAATTTCACAGTAGAGCTGACACAGATGTGGATGCATAGAGAACAGAGACACTTAACTAGGGATGTAAGGGACCTGTTCACAGAAAACTACATAACATTGCTAAAAGAAATCAAAAGAGATCTAAATAGGTGGAAAGATATTCCCTGCTCATGGATAGGAAGGTTAAATGTAGTTAAGGTGTCAAGTGTACCCAAATTGATTTGCAGATTCAATGCAGTACCAATCAACATTCCAACAATCTACTTTGAAGACTTGGGAAAGCTAGTTAGCAAATTTATCTGGAAGGGAAAGAGACCCCGAATAGCTAAAAGCATCCGAAAAAAGAAGAACGAACACTTCCTGATTTTAAAGCTCTGAAATCTATTCTACAACTAATAGTTGTGATATACTTTGAAATTTATTGCTTTTATGTAAATATGTTATTTAAAGAGAAGGAGGAATATAACAGAGAAGAAAGGATTTAATAAATATGTATGACTGCTGAATCATTATATTTCTGTTGGTCTACAGTGTCTTGGAGCGGCTAGAAGAAAAAATGAAAAAACGTGGAACTGCAACCCATACCAAACTTTTAAATCTGTTTTATACTGGTTAAAATGTACTTGGAAATTTATTGCTTTTTTGTATATGTATTTCACAATAAAAATTTTAAATGAAAAGAATAAAAGAAATAGTGTTGAGAGGCTACTCTGGAGGTCACTCTTATGCAAGCTTTAATTAGGCATTGCTACCTATCCATAGTTTGCCAAACCCCAAACAAAAGCATTTCTGTAAACCCTAAAGAACACCTAGGGTGTTATATAAGATTCCCTAAAAGTTTCATGCACTAGGGTAACTTTGCAGAAACTGGTAACCTACAGATGGTTCCCTAGACAAGATAATCCTGAAATTCAGAGGGGCCAGCCTCTCCAGAACATCAACTAGTTCCATCCACCTATCCCATATTATCAACAGCCCTTTCCATGAAAAAAAAATTAGAATTGGAATAGCCCAAATATCCTTAAAGAGTGGGAGAAAGACCAAAGGTAATGGTGGAGTTACAACAGAGAAAGTAGAGTTTAACAAATGAGTATGATTGCTGAATTGTTATATCAATATTTCTTTTCATCACCAGTATCTTGAAGCAGCTAGTAGTAAAAACCTAAAAATATGGAATTGTAACTCATACCAAACTCTGAAATCTGTTCTACGACTGTTATTTATGGTGTGCTTTAAAATGCATTGCTTTTTTTATATGTTACAAGTTTACAGTTCTAAGGCCATGAAAATCTCCAAATTAAAACAAGTCTATAAAAATGTCCAAATTAAGGCACCATCAAGAGGTTACCTTCACTCAAGAAAGGCTGATGAAGTTCTCCCAACTGAGAAGGCAACATGGCGATATGTGCTAACTTTCTCTCCAGGCTTCTTGTTTCATGAAGCTCCCCAGGGGCGTTTTCCTTCTTCATCTCCATAAGTCTCTGGCTGCGTGGGCTCTCATGACTCTGCTCTATTGCTCTCCAGCTTTTTGAAAAATACTTCCTCTTTTAAAAGATTCCAGCAAACTGATCAAGTTCCACTTGGAATGGGTAGAGTCACATCTCTACCTAATCAAGGTTAATATCCACAATTGGGTGAGTCATGTCTCCATGGGAACAATCAAAAAGCTCCCAGCCAGCAATATTGAATGAGGATTAAAAGACATCACTTTTCTGGTGCCCCCCACAGATTCAAAAGGGCGCATTGCCTAAGGATACATTGACTGATGAATGAAAGGCCAAACTGTGGTATATACAGATGATGGAATATTGAAAGGCTGCAGGAGGGAATGAATCTTGAGGACATTAGGTTGAGAGAAGCCAGAAATGAGATGAAATGAAAGGGCAAATATTGTATGGTATCACTAATACAAACCGTAGTTTTGAGAACTGAATTCGAGGCATAGGTTATCAGGGGATTGAAAGTGGGCAGAGATTAGGATGGCTAAGGAGTACAGAATGTTCAATAAGACTTATTGTAAAGGTTCCTAGATTGTAAGCATTTACAGTAGTCACAGCTATTCCTGAGCTTTAACTATTATTTCTAAATTTTGAGATGCCGCACTCTTTGTATATAAACTGGAACTTTGGGTATTGGTGTGACATCTGAGGCTCAGAGTGAAAGTTCTGCAGTTCTGAAAGTAAGCATTAATTTACACAGCAACTGTTAAAGAAGCTGAAAAAGAGATCAGACTTGAATTAGAAACATGAATGAAATGGACATTGTTGGGACTAAGGTAAGTCAGAATACAAGGTAAAGGATGATATTGTATTTTAAAACTTCAACTTATGAGTGCGAGCAATGGAAGAAATGTTTATTTGGTCCAAAATTTAAGCATTCTGTAGCACATTATCTAATTTAATCTGTCTGGTCAGTTTATTTAAACAATATAATTGCATGAACTCTAGAATAGGGAATGAGATCTTGTTCTGTACAGGTTAATATAATACCCTAGTCCAGAGAGTTTTGGGCACAAAATTAAGAAGTATTTGCAAAGTTCCCCTGAGGGACTGCGGGAAAAGGTGGCACTATTAAACTTCCCCACTTGGGGAATTCCTAACCTTTTCTCAACCATTAAGGACTCACAATTTAACAAGACAAGCCCTCAGTCTTGAGGCTTGCCCTTATTAAACTTATTTGTGTAATGACAAAGCTAAGCCTACTTATAATCATGCCTAAGAGTCACCATCGGAAAACATCTTTTGTTGCTCAGATGTGGCCTTTCTCTCTAAGCCAACTGTGCAAATAAACTCACTTCCCTCCCCCCTACATGGGACAAAACTCCCAAGGGTGTAAGATTCCCTGACAACATCGGATATGACTCCAAGGGATGTGCCTGGCCTTGTCATCATGGGATTGAATATGCCTTCTTGTCAAAGAGGGAAAAGAAATGAAATAAAGTTTCAGTAGCTAAGAGATTTCAAATAGAGTCTAGAGGTCATTTTGGAAATTACTTGTATGCAAGCTTCAGCCAGATATTGTAAATTGCCACAGCAAGCCAAGCTCATACCAATAGTATTCCTGAAAAGTCTAAAGAATATCCTGAGCTCTACCTAAGACTGTATAAACATCTTTCTTAGTAAGTTTATTTGTTTAGAAACTTAAGGCATTCAGATTGTTCCTATTCCAGATAAGGCCTGAAACCCCAGAGCTACCAGACTCTCCAAGAACAACAAACATTTTCATTCCCCAATCCCATGAAATCAACACCCGTTTCCAGTATGAAGAAATTAAAATGGTCCAAGCCCTGAAGATGGAGAGGCTGATTAAGTGAAAAGAAAGGCGTTGTAACTGACCAATTAGGATTTGACAAATGATTATGATTACTGGCTCATTATATAGACTTTTTTTTTAGGTTTTGGTGTATTGGAGTGGCTAGAGGGAAGTGCCTGAAACTGCTGGACTGTGATCCAGTAGCCTTGATCTTTAATAATAACTATATAACCATATAGCTTTTGTTGTGTGACTATGTGACTTTAATGGCCTTGTGACTGACACTCCCTTTGACCAGTGTAGGGGTAGATGAGTAATAAAATAAAGACAAAATATATATATAATAGGAGGGGATTCGGGTTTGGGATGTTTGGGGTTTCCTTTTATTTCTTTTTCTGGAGAAATGCAAATGTTTTAAAAATGGCCGTGGTGATGAATGCACAAGAATGTGATGTTACTGTGAGCCACTGATTGTATACTTTGGATGGTTTATATGGTGTGTGAATATATCTCAATAAAATTGCATTAAAATTTTCACTTGTACAAAAACACAGCAGAGTATATGTATTATATATTTGCAAAATAAAATAATGCATGAATAAATGCTTTCAGGCATGTTAGATTTCTGGAAGCATATATAAGAGCGTTTGAAGTGGTCATATCTGAAGATAGGGATTGAGGGGTCAGGATGAAGGGAGACATTTACTATTTGTTTTACAGAGTTCCATATATTTGAATTTTCAAGTCACACATATGATGTTATGATATGGTATGGTGGAAAAACATGATTTTTTTTAATTGCAGAAAGTTTTGCCATTAAATACAGGACATAAAAGCCTGACCCCAAATTTCCAGGCTTCATTGATTTGTAGCCATGACCTGGGGTATCTTTCATCTACAGGCTCAGCAGCCACTGCTGTTCTAAACATATGACATCCTTATTGGTTCCATTCCAGGGGAAAGGAACAAAGGGCTATAGGGCCAACAAGACTCTTCAACAAACATCTACCCTTGGATGGATTCCACAGAGTATTTAGGACCACTGGACTGTGTGCACAGTAAGGGCCAGGGAATTCATGCATAAGGCTCCTTTCAAATAATGTAAGCCACTCCTGATATGCAAGGGGATACGGAAGGTTAGAAGACAGCAGGGTGTACTATAGGAGAACTTATAGCCAATAAGCATATGAAATCACTTGAAAAGATATCCAACATCATTAATGATTATGTAAATGGAAATCAAAACCACAATGATACCACTTCACACCCACTAGGATGGCTATTAAAAATGTTGGGAAAAAAACAAGTGTTGGCAATGCATAGAGAAGTTGAACCCTCATATGTTACTGGTGGGAATGTAAAATGGTTCACTGTGGAAAACAATTTGACAGCTTCTCAAAAAGTTAAACATAGAATTTCCAAATGTCGTGGCAATTTTACTTCTAAGCACATATACCCAAAGGACATTAGGGATTCAAATGCATATTTGTACCCCAATATTCATAGCAGTAATATTCACAAGAGCCAAAAGTTGGAAGCACTTAGGTGTCCATCAATAAATGAATGAACAAAATACAGTATATACACACAATAGACTATTCAGCCAGAAAATGGAATGCAGGTTTGATACATATTACAATATGGTTGAACCTTGAAAACATGTTGAGTGAAACAATCTAGACACAAGAGAATATTATTTGATTCCCCTTATTAGAAATATCTATAATAAGTAAATTCATAGAGGCAGAAATTTGATTAGAGGTTACAGGGTAGGGGAGGAAGGAATGAAAAATTACTGGTTAAAGTATATAGAGTTTCTGTTTGGAGTTTTGAAAATTTCTGGTAATGGATCGTGGTGATGGTAGCATAACATTTGGAATATAATTAATACCACCGAATTGTACAGTCAAAAATGGTAACAATGGGATATTTTGTGTTACATTTTGCCACAATATAAATTTTTTTAAGTATTTAAATCTAGGCAATGAGTGTTGGCAAAGATGTGGAGACATTGAAACCATCATACATTGATGATGGGATTGTAAAATGGGGCAGCCACTTTTATATAGAAAACATTTTAACAGTTCCATAACATATTAAACAGAGTTATTGTATGATCTAGCATTTCTACTCCTTGGTATATACACAAGAGTAATGAAAACATATGTCCACACAAAATCCTGCATGAATGTTTTGACAGTACTCATAATAACCCCAAAGCAGAAACAACTCTAATTTCTGTCAACTGATGAATGAATAAAATGTGATATATACACACAATGGAATATTTTGCCTCAATAAAAAGGAATGAAGTACTAACACACACTACAACATGGATGAACTTTGAAAACATTATGCTAAGTAAAAGCCAAACACAGAAGGCTTGTGTGATTCCATTTATATGCAAATCCATATAGACAGAAAGCATACCAGTCATTGCCAGAGCCTTAGGAAAGGAGAGAATGGTGATGGCTTGTTAACTGTACAGGGCTTCCTTTTGGGTTGCTGGAAATGTTCTGAAGTTAGATTGTAATGATCATATATTCACAGAGTTGTATAACCAAGAACCATTGAACTGTATACCTAAAATGAATTTTATGGTATGTGACATATCTCAACAAAGCAGCATTTATTTAAAAATGGAACTAATAACGACCAATTCATGGTACTGTTGGAAAAATTAACTGAGACTATATGAAAGTTTCTTTTACAATATTAGGCACCAAAATGGTTTTGAGGAACTGAAGTCAAAGTTCGCATGCTTCCCAACTTTGCCCAGAATTGGATGTAATATACTACCAAGGTAAATGCAACAGAGCTTCAGGGACAAAAGCAAACTTAAATTCCTGTTCCTTTTGCACCCTATATGTTGAATGAAGTTATGACAGTTCACTGGAAGAGCTGGGACAAGGTGTCTATTTCCTCCTGTAGGAAGGCTGGAGGTAGAGATTTTGTGTTGGATTTGAGAAAATATGCTAAGCTGAAGCAAAATTTCAAAAGAAAGATCATTCATAACATTAACCACAACTGACCCCATCTTACCAGTTAGGTATTCTGACAACCCATGGATAGTGGAGCCAATTAACCTGAGCACTCCATAAAAAGATAAATTTCAAATGTATTCAGGACACACAAGGCCAGGAGACCATGACTTTCTGAAAATCACAGTGACTCCTGAGATGCTGAACTTAGGATGTGCCTTCTGTCTTATTAGGTATTTATGCCTACCCCAAGTAGGTTGGTGAAATGGCTGATCTGGAAGACCACATTTATTCTCCCAGGTCAACTTGCACCACATACAATGATTCCACAAACTGCCTTCCTCAAGAACACACGTCATATTTTATTGTTATTTGAATCATGTAATAATGAAATAATGAAATAATGGGGCACAAAAAATAGTGAAATATGTGAGTATTAAAATATTCCATGTCAGGAAGAATGCATCCTTCAGAAAAAACGATCCTACCCTACATTTATGTTCACCAAGACTTTACTATGAGCCAATCAGCTAATAGAAAAAGGAGTTGGACATAGTTGACAACCATCAAAAGGAACCCCATCTTTTGGCAAGAAAGTAAGTTACACTAGAGTATGTTAAAGGAAAACATGTAGTATTGTGTGAGCATAGAGGAAAGGCATCTATCCGATTTTTGGGTATCAAAGAGGCATTGGATAGATGAATAGAGTGCCTGAGATAATTCCTGAAGATGCAACAAAGAAGGAAGATGGGCAAAAGGATGTTAAGGGACAGCTCTTTAGGCAGGAGAATAAAATGTGTGTATTTATAGATTTGTAAGATATTCTCTCTAGCTGGAACCATTACTAAGAAGGAAATAGTAAGATAAGTTCATTTATGATTGATAGGTAAGAAAAAGATAGGACTTACATTTGACAAACACATGTATCCACCGTAAATCAGTCCCATCCCACTGAGAATGGTAAGAAAACTAGTCACCACACAGTAGGGTGGGGAAAAGATTTAATGGGCTTCCTCTTAAGGGCCCCTTGGTAAGGGCGGATCATGAGCAGTGCTGCCTGCTAGGAAGCCTTCAGAGAGTAGAACTGAAGAACTTCTAGCCCTTGGAGATTAGGGTTGGGCTCCCAGCCTAATTTCTAGGGATATAGCTAAAGACAGCAGAGGAAACTAATTCCTTCTATTAAGTCTCTTAATTCCCAAAATATTAAAGATGCTCTTTAACAACAATGACAAAAATATTTATTTACAACATAGCCCAGTTTCCATCACTTAAATACAGCATAGGAGTAGAAAGAAGTCACACTGTAAGAATCATTCAGTCTAACGCAGAGTTCCACACCTCCCAGCAATATCAAGCCCATCTCCCTTCTGAGACCCATGTCTAGAGGAGAATGAACACATGAAGTACAAAGCCTTAGAGTTCAATCTTCCAGAGACCCTAGCATGCTGCATCCTTCCCCCACAGCTCAGTAAGCTTCCTAGCTCTACTCCTCTAGCCTAGTCTCCATCTCCGGTCAGGTCAATTCCTAGTCTTGGAGTCACCAGAGAGCTTTCTCTGTAGTATAATTAACAGAGCGCTGTTACATAAAACAAGAAAATACCCTGTGAAATCTATTGTTATATAGAAAGTTTAAAATGACACTTAATGTATAATCCTAGTAAGCAATGGTAGCTCTTACTTCATACAGATGGAGGTGGTTTTGAAGTCATTGGCTCCATACGCTTTAAACAGCTCCATACCCAAGTTTCTCTATTGGCCTTATTAAGGGCTCCTGTTTTCAACATAGCAAAGGAAGGAATCCTAGTTACTGTTGCCAGGTTCAGAGGCTAAGAGGAAAAAACCTGGTAGCTAAGAATACTACTTCCTTTCTTCTCTTGCCCTCAAAAGGTCTTTATAGAGACTGTTAACTAAAGTTTTCTAATTGTTATGAGAAAGGTTTTAGATTTATTGGGCAATTCAAGCACAGATGCAGGTAATCTTTCTGGTTCTAGTTTATAAGGTATAGGAGGCAGGGAAGGGGAGCATAAAATTCCAAGCTGCTTTCTTTACCCAAAGTCTTTTAGAGTGCCTCAGAGAAAGGACACTAGGAAGAATTTACCTCTCTCAGGCCTTAAAGGGACAATTCCTAAAGTTCTACTACCATTGACTGGTGTCTTTTAACAAAGCCACAATAAAAAGACAAGAAAATACAGAGTGCATTTCCAAAGGAACTTCATACATTAATGGCTCTGACCAGTGTTCAAAAAGTACTGATCCATGCTAGAGATTGGTATCAGAGCTGTTTTTATAAACTGAGGAGGTCACAAATGGGAGAAGACACTTAAGTAACTACACTTAGGTCAAGGAATAAGATGTATGGATTGAGTAAAGGATCACTTGCAGTTTTCACATAGACATTTATTTTTAATCCTTCTTCAATTTCTTGGGAAACCTGTGCTAGCTATATCTTTTCTGTTACCTGCATGTACAGGACTGGGCAATCATATCCTCATACTCCTTGTACAAGATACTCCCATTTGCCTCAATCAGAAGAATACTAATGGGAACATACTTATAAGGGACACAGGAGGGCTGAGGGACACTCTGGTCCACCAGCTCATTGACAAGGTTCTGGATGATAGCATGATTGGGGGAATTGAGACCATAGTGTAATACCTGGGGGCACGTTCCCTTACAGTAGTTTGGGGTGTAGAGATGAGGAGCAATGATCCAGTGATCCCAGCCCAGCTGGTGGAAGCTGACCTGGAAAGGGTGGAGGGAACACCAGTTCTGTTCAGGCCCATTGCGTTCCCGGGAGCGACCACGAACCTCAGATGCAATGCTGCCTGCTTGTCGAGCCTTCCGCAAAGGAAGGGGAGACTCCCTGTCCATAAACTCCTCCAGGCCTCCAGGGAGAAGTCTGGACTTCTGAAAACCTTTGTGGGTGTCATTGAAATACAGTAACAAGAAGGCAACATCTAAGGATGAAGTCCCATGCCACCGGAGCTCAAGAACCTCACTGCCATTTTGCTGCTGACATGCAAAACGGAGTCGTAGGACCCTGCGCCCCTTGTGATTCCAGAGCCTTTGCCGAACATGTTGTGTGATGTCCACCTCTGTCCAAGATTTGGGCAGCAAGGGAGGTTCTGAATAACTTCCTTCTGAGGAGGGAGAATGGTTGGTTGGACTTTTGTGAACCCAGGGCTCCACGTGGCAGGAGAGGTGGAAGCCAGCTAGATGGAGTTGATGGCGGTAAACCACAACAGCTCTGACTAGTTGGTATGCCACCTGGTTTGGTCTCAGAGGAAAGTCCAGGGTCTGTATATGCCAGGGGCCTACATAAATAAAAGGAAACAAGATCAAGGGATTAACTTCTTACCTTCTAGCCTGAATCTCCCTCACAAACCTGCTTGGCACAGACTGACAGCTGTGATGAGTCCCAAAATTAACTCAAGATAATAATATCTATCATTTATTGGGTACTTACTACTGTCCTCTATGATTTACATGCATTAGCTCTTTAAGCCTCCATAACCTTATAAGGTGGAAATTATCCCCATTTTATAGATAAGAAAATTGAGGCTCAGAGAAACTATATCAAAGGACACACAGGTAAGCATAATGGTAGAATCAGGATTTGAACCCAATTCTGTTTTCTTAAGAGAAACTGTCTCATTGTTAGACCACTCACAGCAGTAAGTTTAGGAAATAAAATAAAAAATAGAATTGTTTTGTATGTATATTGTATGTATGGAAGAGGAACAATCATATTAATTGAATATTAAAGGAGATTAAGATATTCAAAGAATCTGAGACATACATGGACAAAGAAAGAGTACTCATGTCACATCACTATACAGATATAGCTTTGGGGTAAACCTCCAATATTGGAAGCTATGGCCTGCCATCACTTCAAATCCAAGATAATAGTATTATCTTCTTAATAACAACAAGTAATAATAATAAATATTGACTTGTTAATAATAACAAGTTACCACAATTTGTTTATGTATTCACTCCCAGTAGGGGCAGATATTTTACCATTTCTGCCTTCCACCAACTTTAAGAATTACTTCTTGAACATCTTTTCCTTCTTGGGCCATTTCCCCCTTAACCTTCAATCTCTCCCTTTTCCATTCATGGCTGGAAATGGTTCTTCATTTACCCCACACATTTTTACAGCTATTCCTCTAAATACCATTTTCAGCGAAGCCTTGGTCACAAATATTTTTATTTTCTGAGAATTAGACTAGAACCTACACACCCATTAGTGACCAAGAGCTTTAATCCAAATTGTAATGCTGACACCCAGTGGCCAAAGGGTTGGAAGGCTGGGTCTGAAGTGCTCTGAAATTCTGAACCCCCTCTTGGCAAGGGTTAAGAGCAAGGATGACAAAAACCAGACATGCCAGGAAAAAGCCTTCTCTCATCTTCAAATATTTTATCCATAAATGCTTCCATGTTACTTTATATACTATTAATATAACCTTCCTTCTCCACTGAATCCACAAGCTTGGAATTCTTCAATAGTCCTGGGACTTTCAACATAGAAATTTGTTAATGTCTTGATAGTGCAGGATAATTTTTAAAGTTCAGGTTCCAATTCAAGCTTAATACACCCACAGATTTGGGACACTAGCACTAGATATCATCCACACAAGACCCAAGCCAGGCTTGTATTTGCTTTCTCAAGTAGCCCTGCACTTCCATCTCACATTGATTTTTCCAAGTGGCCCACCCTGCCTGAAAAGGAATCCAACCCAACTCTCTAGTAGACTGTCTGGGGAGGAACTGCCCTTCCTCACAGACCTCAACATCACGTTTCCTGTAGTAAAGTGGGGTTACTAAGGATCAGAGCCAGGAAAGGTCTGCTCAGAGCTTCTCAGGGAAGGGGCTGACACATTTCTGCGTGATTGAAGTTAGCATGCCTCTCAAGGTGAGCTAGATTCAGCTGGGCCATCATCTAATGGAAAGAACAGACCTGCTCTCTTGTCATCTGTATCTGGATCCTTCCCAGAGTCTCTATGAACCGGTATGCCCCAAAGGCAGACACTTGCCTACTTCTCTCCATCCTCCTATCCAGCTTCATATCATGTGTACAGACTTGATCAATGGCTTTCTGCTGCACATAGGAATGAAATAGAGATTCCTTATAGCCTACAAGGTTCTACCGCTCAGCCTCATATCCTGCAATTCTCCACAATGCTTACTAGGCTTCAGCCACACTGGTCTTCTCTTCTTCACACAGGACAAGTTTATTGTTCTCCTTGCTTAGAGCAGACTTCCCTTTACTCTTCACGTAACTAGCTTATTGAACAAACCTCAGCTCAAATGCCATCTCTTCAAAATGACTTCCTTGACAGCTCCATATAAAGTGAGCTGTTTTGTTTTGTTTTTGCACTATTCTTTAGCACAAAACCTATTTTATTCCCTGATAGCACTTCCCACAAATTTGTCATCATTTACTTGCATGAAATCATTTGTTTCACCCATGAGAACAAATGCTCCATGAGAGATAGGGTTTTGCCATTTCGTTCAGCTCCGTATGACTGGAACCTAGAATAGTGCCTGGACCTCAGTGGGTGCTGAGTAAATATTTGTTGAATGGATGTCCACCCACACCAAACTATTCTCTTCCCTAAATCGGAATGCACCTCTCTTCCTCTATTCCCCAAGGTCTAGTTCAAATAACTCCTCCTCAATGAAGTCTTCTGACAGTCTCACCTGCTTCTCTTTTCTTGCTTTAAGCAGTGAGTCATTTCTTTCGAGTCTTGAGAACCCTATTTGTTTTTTTCAAAGGACTTTCCATACTACAACCTCATTATGTGATTATTCATTCTACTATACTGAGAACTCCTAGAGGGCATAGGGCAGTTATTTGCCTCTATATGCACAATCCAAGCATAGTGCCCAGTTAAAACTGTGGGAACAGAAGCATAGCATGGTGATTGAAAGGACATGCTCTGGGGCCTGTTGGCTGGATTCAACGCCCAGCTCTACCATTTACCAGCTGTGTGGCATTGGGTAAATTACTCTGAGCCTCAGTTTCTTCACCCGTAAATTGGTTATGATAATAGTACCTAACTCATAGGTTGGGATGAGGATTAAGGAAGATAATGTTTGTAAAGTGATTTGCACCATGCCTGGCACACAAAACGGGTTAGGGGAATTTTGATTGTTTTACTTGAGGGAGAGGGAAATGTTAGTCCTGTCTGTTGTCATCTCGAAGATCAGTTAAAGCCCAAGATTGATCTTACCAGGTTCACAAGAGTTCATTGAAGTCAATGGCTGTCTACTTTCCCTAGAGAGACCAATACCTCAGGAGCCCACAGCTGTCCTGGAATGTTGTCCAGGACAGATATTCAAAGTAAAAATCAAACATAACAGGGACAACAAGATTCCAAAATACATTTAGTAACAAAACCCCAAAGTAGCAATGTGGACTACAGAAAGCAATTACTTGAGGTACAAGAATTTCTTTTAGCAAGTACCTAATCATAGGTAAATGATTCATTGACTTCAATGATTGTACTTCATTGACTTCAAGTCTCCCTTAAAGACTTGAGAAGTTATGGACAGACATTAGAATCAGATGTGAGCTCAAATCCTTTATCAGCCACCTACCATCAGAGTTGACCTTTGAGAGTTACTTAACCTCTCCATGCTTCAGTTTTCTTATCGTTAAAAATCTAGGCTAATTGCCCCATGACAGCTAGCAGTAGCAGTTGTTAAGAATTAACTACAACAGCAGATGCTCAAAGAGCCAGGTACGCCGACTCTTGGATGTTAGCTTGTTTCTGTGGACAAGTTTCTCCAACAGAGCATCCTTTCTCTTTGCCTTGTAAAGAATAAGACATATAAAGAGCCCTCCACAAGAATATTTAAAGGTATTTTTCAATTACAGTTTTCAGGGATGTAACAAGCATCAACACCTTCTTTGAGATAGGGGCCGACATAACACTCATTTGTCCTAGGGCCTGAAAGAGATTCCACAGGTAGGCCCCAAGCAATCTGTTCTTAAATTATAGCCCTTAAGGGAAGGAGAATTAGGGAGTTATCCTCCCAAGCTTTCCACATTTTGCAAACCAGGCCTGCAAATCAACCCACCCCCAAGGCAATAGGGCTTGACAATGAACTCACATATTCCATTTTTCTCTACACTCTTCTTTTTCTCACTTCTATCCCCTCTAAGGCAGGATGGGGGACATGATAACTCACCTCTAAGAGGCCTTGCTACACTGGTCAAGGGCCTTACCAGCCTCACCATGGTGGCTCCAATGGTGCGGTTCTCCCTAGGGTGTCCATACCGGTCAGCCGAACGCTGGTACAACTCTAGCATGTACTGTAGGGAATGCCCTAGGAGTCGTGGCTTCCTCTGCTGCTTGCCAGGGACTTCTTCTAGCAGCTCCTGAATTAGGGGCAAGGTAGGAGCCTTGGCTAGGAGAGCAATAGTGGACTTTCTTATCCTTGCCATTTGGACCCTGTGTTCCACAAAAATCATGAGTCCCCAAACAAGAAGAATTCTAAGGATGCTGAAGAGGACCATATTGAAAGCCTTGGTATTCAGCAACAGGATCTAGATGAAGCCCAAAGGACGTGACTCTGACTCCTTCCTCTCACACCGATAATTGCATCCTGGTTCCACAACCACAAAGGACAAGGTAAGAAAAAAGAAAGGCAGGCAGGCCTTATGTAGCTTCCTCTAGGAGGATCTCCTGAGCCAGAGAAGATCTCCTAACTTGTCCTCTTTGCACTAAAACAAACAGAACAGCAAGTGGGATACGGCAACATGCCCCCTCCCCCGACCTTGCTCTCCAGGACTGGGAATAGATAATACTTATTCTGAGGCTGGGGTAACCTAAAAGGAGAGATCCATTCCAGGACCTGCTCCCTTACTTTATCCACTAGGATGGGAAAAAAGCAGCCCTTGCCCCCTCTGCTTCACAGCTTTAAAGGTAGTCTGGTAATCACTCCTTAAAGGAACCTCCTGCTCCTAGCCAATTTCCATGCCTCCAATGCAGTATTTCCCAGTGTGGTTGGTTAACCATTACAGCAAAACTCTCTGGGGTAATTGTGAAGAATGCAGATTCCTGGACCAGACCCAAACATTGACTCTGTGGGGGTAAGGTCCAAAATCTGAATTTTAACAAGTGCTCCAGGAAGTTGCCATGTATACTAAAATATGGTAACTACTGTGTTGAGTGTGGCTGCTGGAGCTTGTAGAAGATGCCTTACACTGGTTCTCAATCTTGGCTTCCAGTGAATTCACCTGGGCAGCCTTAAATATTATGGATGCCTGACTCACCATCCCAAGAGATTCTGATATAATGGGTCTAGAGTGATACCAGGACATCCAGTTTTGAAAGTCGCACAGGTGATTTTAATGTGCAGCCAAGTTTGAGAACCTTAGCTTACAATTTTCTGATTTACCATAGTAGGTGCTCAGATCTTGCATGAGCTTTATCAGAGAAGTCTGAGGTGATGGATGATGAGTTTGCAGAAGTTAATGAGGAGTTCATCTTACCTGGCTGGTTTAATGAGAGGCAGCAGGCTGGCCCAATTGGTTTAGGTTACCACAGTTCAGGATGCTACAGAGAAATGGTAGGTGTAGCCCTGGGCTGTGCCCATATGAAATCAGCTTGTTGGGACTCTGGAGAGAAGGTAGGGTAGGAGGTCAAATCAGGGCTCTGGGGGATGATGAGGCAAACCTGATTTGTGGAAGTCCTTTACCTCACATCAAGAATATGTATGATCAGGCGGCATCATTTTGTAGCAGGCATGGACTTTGTAATCAGACAGCCCTGTACTTCAATTGCTTATTCTGCCTCTTATTAGTTGTAATCTAACCTGTACAAGGCAAATTTCTTCACTTTGATGAGCCTCAGTTTCCTCATCTGTAAAATGGATATAGCATGTTTCACCTCATAGGAATGTTGTGAGGATGCAAGGAAATAGTCTATGTTAATTTCACAAATCCCAAATAGACACACGTGATATGTTTACATGCTCAAAATAACATGTTCACTCCCTCTGTTGTTTTTCTAACAGGGACTTGAGTCCTGGCATGTGTTGATTACAAAAGGTCATGGGCTTGGGTATTATTCAGATCTGGACTCAAATCCGAGCTCAACAACTTATTAGCTGAATGACCTTCAGCAAGGTTTCTCCCAGCCTCAGTTTATTCTTCTGTACCACTGGTTCCTTTGGAGAGTTGTTGTTGTGAGGGTTATAATAATGTTATAACATCTGATCCATACTACAAAACCCAAATGGCCAAAACATATGAAAATATGTAATGGAATCAGAAAAATGTAATTTAAAACCAAATAAGATATGACTCCACATCCGTCAGACTGGTAGTCTATTAAAAGTTTGACCTGATCAAGTTCAGGTGAGGATGTAGAACACAGTTAACTCTTAAACTGCTGGTGGGAAGGTGACTCGGTACAATCATTTTATTCGGTCCTTTGTTTCTCCTTTTGTATTTGGCACAATCATTTTAAAGAGCAATCTGGCATTATTTCTAGGGAGGTCAAAGATGTACAATGCAGCAATAGTATTCCTAGAGCGGTAGCATTCAAACGTGTCTGTCCATGACTCACAGAAATAAATACATTTTGCATTGCAACCCAGTAGAAACAGCACACACACTCCCACACATATACATACCTGAAATAAATGTTTCCTAAAGCAATATTTATCCTTACAACATGTGAGGACAGCCAATATATCATGATGGGTAAGAACACAGCTCTAGAGCCAGAATCCTAAATTTAAATTATAGCTCCCCCACTTATTAGCTTGACCTTGGACAAGTTACTAAATTCTGTGCTCCAATTTCCTCATCTGTAAAATGGAAATAACAGCCTCTACCTTAAGTTTCTAATCTGTAAAATGGAATTAATCAAAAGTTCTACTTCATACGATATTTGTGAGTAATAAATGAGTTAATATATGTAAGGCACTTCAAGGAGTGCCTGGAACATAGTAAGTCCTAGACATAAGTTAGTTATTATTTGAAAGAAACTAAGTGCTGCACTCCTCAGAAAAGCTGGGGCTCAGCCTGATGTGCTAGTACTAGCCTCATGAGCTGTGAGTGTGGCAGCCAGGAATCCAAGACTCCTCTCTCTATACCACTCCTCTCTTCTCTCTTATGGCCTTCCTTACCTCCTACATTCTGTCTCTTGACCTCCATCTGTTAACAATTTAAATTTCCAATCTTTCTATCTAACAAACCTAAATAAAAGAACAAGTTGTCAGGCAACTAGCAGAGGGACTGTATGAGAGTTTGGGATACAATTATCTTTCATGTTTCAGTGGTATTGGATTCGTATTGTATCTATCAAGAACATTTTCCTTGTCATCTTTTGGTAATATTTTGACACAGAATCAAAAAAAGTAGAAAGAGACAACGTATTACACTGGAAAGAACATGACTTGAGACTGAATTCCGGGTTCTGCCACCTTCAGGTTGTTGCTTAACCTTTCTTCATTACACTTTTCTTAACTGTAAAATGAGACTATTTCTTTGCCTTCAATTGCTATGGTGAGATTTAAATGAGATAATATATGTAAAGTACCTAGTACATAGAAATTCCTCAATAAATGGTAAATTCTATCATTAATGGCCTATGATTTTGAAGTGTAGGTAAAGTAGACCTGACTGAAGGAAATATTTGTCCAGCACCCTTCTAAATTTCAGCTGAATTTTTATGACACCCCTTTACCAATCAGGGTTTCAGGAGATTCATCTGGCTAAATAGATCAGCTCGCTTATTTCGGAAAAGAGATCCAATAACCAACTCTATTCTTATCACCAGAATTGAGAGGAAGGGACACGATTACTTCCTGGAAATTACTCCTACTGGGCCTATGTATACTATTTACCCCCAAACCCCCAGAAGAGGGCACCAACTGTCTTTATAGCCATCTGGTTGTGGAGCAGGGGAAGTAGGTTATATGTGATTGGAGCAGGATCTATTGAAGTACATTTAGAAACAGCTAGCGTGTGCAAAAACGAACCATATAAATCAGACAATTTAGGGGGCGATTATTGATACAACCAAATATGTTCTTGACATAACAAAATTGGGTCACCACGAGTTGCTTTGAGCAGGACGAACCCTTAACGTAGTATGAGTTAACTTTTCAAACTACAATGTGCTGAGCACGCTTAAAATGTATAGAATTTATGAAAGAATAGATTTTTATCCAATTTGGGGGAGCATAGATATTGTATTAGGTACATGTGTCTAATGAAATCCGGCATTTATTTGATTTTCATTCACATTTTTGCAATTTTATTCAACAGACATCTAATAAGAACCTATGTTTTTGAGTTAGGTGTTAAGGGTGAAGAGCTGGAAGCAGACAGCATGCTTTCAAATTTCAGCTCCACCACTTGATCAGCTTGATGATTTTGGGCAATTGACTTAATCAGTCAATGAGGAAACTCAGTTTCCTCATCTAACAAGAAAGATAATAACAGCACCACATTAGAGGATTTTGTGAGGATTAAATGAATTGAGGCACATAATGAGCTAATATGTTCTACTCATTATACTGGACCCTGACAGTACAGAAATGAATAAGGCAAGTTCTTACCTTCAGCATTCCCAGGTGCTGGGGTGGGTCAGAGGGCACCAAGATAAACAATAGTTTCTATCTCAAGATGATAACACCCTGATAGGGACATAACCAAATGTTTTCCCCATTTTCCATAACCATGGCATTTCCTCTGATTACTCTTCTGAGTTCTTGAAAAATAAACCTAATTTCTATATATCTTTTGTTTAAAAAAAACAAGAAAAACAAAACACATTGTGTTTCATGTAACAGAAGGATATGGTGTGTTTTATAAAAATATTTATTGACTTAGACCTGGGACACGTCCTTTTAAATGTGTATCTCATTTATACTTCCCTTCAACTATCTGAGTTAGGTATTATTATTTCCATTTACTGGTGAGAAAACTGAAGATCAGAGAAATTAACTTTCCCAAGCTCTAAAATGATAGAATTCACTGGAATTTGGATCCAAGTCAGGCTGACCTCAGATCCCTTTTCCTTGTATGTTGTAGTTCCTTAAGAAGACACAATTCTCTTATCAATTAATCCCACAGATTCCTGACCATGGTTCTAAAATATAAGTTCTGTGAAGTCAAAGATCATGCTTATCTTATTTACTATTGTAGGTTGTTAACAAATATCTGTTGAACAAATGGTATTAATAGGAGCATATCAATCTTGCAGAAATCTCCTAGGCTGGTGGGCAGACTCTTGTTTAGGATGTTGTAATGGGAATTTAGAGAAAGCTCTCCTGACATTTGAGGCCGAGGAAAGTCTGTACAACCACTTTCTGCTCTGCTTCCAACCCTTTAAAAGAAAACTTAATTGCCTGTACTAAGAAGTCCTTATGAGGGATGAAGTTCTTATCCATGCACAACATGAAAGAAACATTGAAGATATGGTGAGTGAAATAATCCGGAACACAAAAGGACAAATATTGGATTATTACACGTGTGAAATATCTAGAGTAAACAAATTCATAGAAACATTAAGTAGATTAGAGATTTCTAGGGGTTGGGGTGGGGAGAAATTGGGAGTTATTTCTTAGTGGGTACAGAGCTTCTGTTTGGGATAATTGAAAAGTTTTACTAATGAATGCTGTGGTAGTTTGTATGTACCCCAGAAAAACATGTTCTTAAAATAAACCCATTCCTGCGGGTGTGCACCCATTGTAAGTAGGACCTCTTGATGAGGCTACTTCAGTTAAGGTGCGACCCACCTCAATCAGAATGGGTATTAATCCTTTTACTGTAGTCCTTTATAAGAGAGTAAAATTCAGACAGAGAGAAAAAGCCACAGGAAGCAAGAAGCTGAAATAGAACCCAGAACAGAAGGAAGAGAACAGGAGACGTTGCTATTTTCCTTGCCTTATGGCAGGGGAACTACGGATCCCTGGTAGGTAGTCTTCAGAAGAAGGCATCACCTTGATGATATCTTGATTTGGATATTTTTATTGCAAAAAAACCCTGTAATCTAATAAATTCTCAATGTTTAAGCCAACCCATTTCATGGTATTTGCTTGGAGCAGCTTAGGAAACTAAAACAGATGGTGGTGATGGTAGCACAATATTGTGAATGTAATTCATGTCACTAAATTGCACAAATTAAAGTCGTTAAAATGGGAAATTTTGTTTCATATGTATGTTACTACAATAAATGTTTTTTTAAAGAGAATGTAATGATGGGAAAGAATGCCCTTGGGGAGCTTATAATTTAATGCAGAGTAATGAATTTAAAAAGAAAAAATTAGTCCTTATGCTTCTCTCCATCCCTAAAGATGCTAGAGGTCCCAGGAAAGAAAATACCCTTTTTGCCATGCTTGGGTAGCAAGAGTTACTGTTCATGTCACTGGGAAATGGGCATTATACCTGCACACCTGGACTGAAGATCAAGGCAGCTCTAACCTAATTGCAGTTGGTTCGGATCCAGACAAAAAGAATTGAATCAACCTTGGATCATGGACCCTACAGTAAAACACACTCATCAATCCTCATTAGTGTGCCAAGATTTTTGCTAGGTGCATTATAGCATAGCCTAATATAGCAAGTAAACACATGCCAAGGTCCTGAGGACTGCAAGAGACTTGTGTAGTTGCAGCACAGAGAAGAGAACAGGAGAAAGAGTTTCAGGTAAGTATGATATATTAGTTTGCTAATGCTATTGGAAAGCAGTATACCAGAAATGGAATGGATTTTAAAAAGAGAATTTAATAAGTTTTAAGTTTACAGTTCTAAGGCCATGAAAATGTCCAAATTAAGGCACCAACAAGAGGTTACATTCACTCAAGAAAGGCTTATGCCAACCAGAGCACCTTTGTCAGCTGGAAGGCACCTGACTGGCATCTGCTGGTCCTGTGCTCCTGGGTACTGTTGTTTTCAGTCTCTGTTTCTTGTGCTTCCCTCTCTAACCACCTGTGGGCCTTCACTTAGCTCCTCTGGGACACAGCTCTGGGTTCTGGCTTGCTTAGCATATCATGGGAAGGCCCATGATGATGTCTGCTGGGTTCTGCCTGTGTCTACACATCTGCTCTCTCTGTCAGCACTCCAAACAACCCCAAACATTCATGTCTCTGTCATGAAAATTACAGAACAGTTTCTAAAGCAACTGTTCTCCCAGCATCTGCATTCACTCTGAGCTTTCTCCAAAATGTTTCTTCTTCTAAAGTACTCTAGTAAACTAATCAAGACACACCCTGAATGAGCTGAGTCACATCTCCAACTAACAAAAAGGCCACACCCACAATTGGGCGAGCCACACCCTCATGGAGATAATTTCATCACAAGGCCACACCCACAACTGGGAGCACCACACCTCCATGGGGATAATCTAATCAAAGGGTTTCCACCCCACACTATTGACTCAGGATTCAAGGACACGGCTTTTCTGGGGTACACAACACTTTCAAACTGATACAGATGGCATGATGGGTAGGACCCATAATATGCAGGGTCTTGTAAGAGTTTCTGCCAGCCTTTATGAATCTTTCTGCAAATTAAAACAAGAGCAAACATTTTTTTTTTAATTTCCTTTTCTAGGTGGACACAGCTCCATGTGTCAAGAAGAACATTAGCTTAATTTCATCCTCACATGCCGTTAGGCATGGAACATTCATGTGCTGTGCCAACTGCACAACCATTTTCAGTAGTTCTATCTGTGAGGACTTTGGCTCCCTGTTTCAGCCACACAGGCCTTCTGGTTTTCCTTGTTTTTCCAACAAACTGCACTAAGTTTTCCCTCAAGGTCTTAATATGTAATGTCCCCTATTCTCAGAATATTCTCTTCCCTTTCCCAGAGTACTCACACATAGCTTATTCTAATTATTTCATTTCAGTGAGATTATGTAATATATGTCCTTTGATTTTTTGACTCAACTTGATGTCTTCAAGGTTCATTCATGTTGTTATATGTTTCAGAACTTCCTTCCTTTTATGGCTGAATATTATTCCATTGCATATAACAATTCCACAATTTCGAGTGTTTTCTTTTAGCTGTTCCAATACAACTAGAGACTAAAAAGAAACATCCATATAACAATTCAGCAGTCATAATCAACTGTTATATCCTATCATCTCTGCCACAACTTCTCCCTCTCGCCTCAATCTTCAGAGATATTTGGAAAATTACCACACTGATTTTTCATGTTGAAAAGGAGTGTTGACGTTACAGAGTAGGGAGATGTAATGGTTGATCTTCTTGAAGAGACAGGTACCTTGGAGTTTCTGTGCTTATCTAGCATGGGAACAATCTGGATGTTCTAATTTTCTGAAAAATAAACTGGTGAGTGAAACTTTTATAGAGTCTTAGATAGAGCCCTGGGTATTCTTTAGGGTTTTCAGGAATACTGTTGGTTGGGGCTTGCATACCTTGTCAATTTGCAATATCTAGCTGAAGCTTGCATAGGTGTAACTTCCAGCATAGCCTCTCAATTCTGTTTGAAATTTCTTAGCCACTGAAACTATATTCTGTTATATTTCTTTTCCCCCTTTTGGTCAAGAAGGCATTGTCAATCCCATGATACCAGCACTAGGCTCATCCCTGGGAGTCATGCCCCACATTGCCAGGAGACTTACACCTCTGGAAGCCAGGTCCTATGTAGGGGGAAGGGTAATGAATTTATTTTCAGAGTTGGGCTTAGAGAGAGAGAGGCCACATAGGAGCAACAAAAGAGGTTGTCTGGAAGTGACTTTTAGGCATAATTATAGGTAAGCTTAGCTTCCCGTTACACAAATAAGTTTCATAAGAGCAGACCTCAAGATTGAGGGGTGGCTTAAAAAATTGGGGGCTCCTAATGCTTGAGACAGTGTTAGGAATTTCCCAGGTGGGGTAGTTTAATAGTTCCATATTTTTTCTCCAGTCCCTCAAGACACTTTGCAAATACTTTTTTACTATCTGCCCAACATACTCTGGAATGCATCAGGGTATTACATTAAGCTATACAGAATTACACGGTCTCATTTCCTATTCTAGGCTCCAAGTGTTTAGGTTGTTTAAATGAACTGGGCAGACAAGTTAAGTTAGATTGTGTGTTACAGAAAATTTAAATTTTGTACAAAATAAACATCTCTTTCATTGGTCTCCCACAGGAGGTGAAGTTTTAAAATGTAGACATTATCATCTTTTTACCCTGTACCCTATATTCTGATTTACCTTAATCCCAACCTGCTCAGTTTCGTCCGTGCCTCTAATTGAAGTCTGATCTCTTTTTTTGGCTTCTTTAAGAGTTGATGTATGGAATATTGCTTACTTTCAGAGCTGCAGAACTGGAACTCTGAATCTTCAGTATTAAACAAATATCCAAAGTTTCAGGGAACTACCGGGTTATACACATAGAGCACAGCACCTCATAATTTAGAAATCACATTAAAAACTCAGGAATAAATGTGACTGCTTGCAATCTTGGCCCTAATTTTCTTATAAATATTTTCTAAATGAGACCATTCAATTTTTGTCCTTTTGATTTTGGCTTATTTTGCTAAACATAATGTCTTAAAGGTTCATTCATCTCACTGCATGCCTCACTTCATTCCTTTCTGTAGCCACACAATATTTCATCATGCGTATACACCAGAAGTTACCCTTTCACTCTTCAGTCAATGTACCCTTTGGCTATCTCCATCCATCGGCTATCATGAAAAATGCTGCCATAAACATCAGTGTACAAGTTCTGTATGAGTCCCTGCTTTCAGTTCCTCCAAGTATATCCCTAGTAACAGTACTACCTAATCATATGGTGACCCAATACTTAGCTTCCTGTGGATCTGCTACATTACCCACCCAAGGGATTGCACTATTACCCACCCTAACAACAGTGAATTGGTATCCCTCTCTCTCCACATTTTCTCTACCAATTGAATTTTTCTATTTATTTATTTATTTTGAGTCTGCAGATTTTGTTGGGATATATTCACATAACATATTTTATCCAAAATAAACAACCAGTGTCTCACAGAATCCACATTTGGTTGAACAATCATCACCACTCTCAGTTTTAGGCAATTTTATTGCTCCAAAAAGAAAGATAACAGACAGACACAGTCACACCAAGGAGAAAACCCCATAACTCTCACCCCTACCCCCAATTACTTACTCCTAGTATTGGTGTGGTACCAGTGAGGTATTCCTGTTAAATATAGTCCATAGCATGCAACAGGTAGTTTGTCCCATATGCCACTCTATGATTAACTCTTTGTGCAAGTGTTATATCTTTGTAGTAGTTCATTCAAGAACTTATTTATATTTGTATGGCTAATCAGTGAGATACATGACTTTCAATCAACCCCTTTCAATCAAAATCATCCTTCAGTATGGCACAATTATAATCTCACTAATGGGCTACTATCACCTCTATCCATTCCCGTACATTTAAGTTTAACCTTCTTAACAAGTCTGTACATATTAGCTAACCACTCCCCTTTCTTGGGCTTCTGTCTATCTTTAGGTCCCCTATAGTCTACATTCAAAGACTCTGAGTTTACATTTTTAGGGTGTTCATATTAGTGAAATCATACAATATCTATCCTTTTGTGTCTGGCTTATTTCACGCAGCATTAAGTCCTCAAGGTTGATCCATATTGTCATGTTTCAGGACCTCATTCCTCCTTACTGCTGCATAACATTCCATCGTATGTCTATACCACATTTCCTTTATCCACTCATCTGTTGATGGACACTTGGATTGTTTCAATCTTTTAGCAATTGTGAATAATGCTGCTAGGAACATCAGTGTGCAAATGTCTGTTTGTGTAACTGCCTTCAGATCTTCTGGTTATATACCAAGTAGTGGAATTGTCAGGTCTTAGAGCAACTACATATTTAGTTTTCTGAGGAACCACCAAACTGTCTTCCATAGCAGCTGTCACAATTACACATTGCCACCAGCAGTGAATAAGTGTTCCAATTTCTCCACACCCTTTTCAAGCTTTGTAGTTTCCTGTTTGTTTAATAGCAGCCATTTTTATAGGTGTGATATGATATCTCATTGTGGTTTTAATTTGCATTCCCCTAGTAGCTAATGAAGTTGAACATCTTTTTATGTGCTTTTTGGCCATTTGTATTTGCTCCTCAGAAAAATGTCTATTCATTTTCTTTATACTTTCATTCAGGAAGTATAAGTCCCCCCTTTTTAGGATGTTTTTGGCAATTTGAGGCCTCTTTCCCTTTAAAATAAATTTGATAACTAGCTTTTCCAAGTCTGCAAAGTAGATTGTTGGAATTTTGATTGGTATTGCATTGAATCTGCAGTCTGAGTAGAATTGACATCTTAATGGCATTTAGCCTTCCTATCCATGAACATGGAATATCTTTCCACCTATTTAGGTCTTCTTTGATTTCTTTTAGCAAAGTTTTGTAATTTTCTGTGTAGAGGTTAAGTTTATTCCTAGATGTACGATTCTTTTAGGTTCTATTGTGAATGGATGTTATTTTCTTAATCTCCTCCTCCTCAATTAGGTCATTGCTAGTGTATAGAAACATTACAGATTTTTTACATTAATTTGTATCCTGCCATTTTTCTGCATTTGTTTAATAGCTTAAGTAGCTTTGTCATCAACTTCTCAGGATTTTCCAAATATAGGATCATGTTATCTGAAAATAATGAAAGTTTTACTTCTTTCTTTCCTATTAGATGTCCTGTATTTCTTCATCTTATCTAATTACTCTAGCTAGAACTTCTAGCACAATATTGAATAATAATGGTGAGGTGGGCGTCCTGGTTTCACCCCCAATCTTTGGGGAATGCTTTCAGTCTCTCACCATTGAATATGATTTTGGCTGTTGTTTGTTCATATATGCCCTTTATTATATTGAGGATGTTTTGTCAATTTTTGATTTTCAATTGTAGATTTTTCCCTTTTTGATTTGATAATGTGTTGCATTACATTGATTGATTTTCTTATGTTAAACCACCCTTGCATGGCTGGAAAGAACCTCATTTGGTTGTGGTGTATGTTTCTTTTAATGTGCCTTTGGATTTGATTTGCAAGTATTTTGTTCAGCATTTTCCCATCTACATTCATTAGGGAGATTGGCCTGTAGTTTTCCTTTTGTGTAGTATTTTTATCTGGTTTTGGCCTTAGGGTGATTTTAACTTCGCCAAATACTTTAGGTAGTGTTCCCGTTTCTTCAGTTTTTTGGGAGGGTTTGAGCAGGAATGGTTGATTCTTTTTTTGGAATGTTTGGTAAAATACCCCTGTGAAGCCATCTGGCCCTGGGCTTTTCTTTGTAGGAAGACTTTTGATGACTGATTGAATCTCTTTATTTGTGATTGGTTTATTAAGATCTTCTATTTCTTCTTAAATCAGATGCATCTGATGGCTGATTGAATCACTTTTTTTCTGATTGGTTTGTTGAGGTCTTCCTATTCTTCTCAAGTCAATATGGGTTGTTCATGTTTTTCTAGGAAATTGTTCGTTTCCTCTAAATTGTCTATTTTATTGACATACGGTTCTTCATAGTATCCTCAAGATTTTTTATTTCTTCAAGATCCATGGTAAAGGCCCCGTCTCATTTCTGATTTTGTTTATTTATGCCTTCTTTCTTTCTGACTTCATCAGTCTAGCTAAGGGTCTGGCAATCTTGTTGATCTTCTCAAAGAACCAACTTTTGGTTTTATTGATTCTCTCTATTGTTTTTGGTTGTTGGTGTTGTTCTCCAGTTCATTGATTTTTCTTTAATCTTTGTTATTTCTTTTCTTCTACGTGCTTTAGGGTTAGCTTGCTGTTCTTTCTCTCACTTCTTCAGTTTTTCAATTAGGTCTTTGGTTTTAACTCTTCCTTTTTAATGTGAGTTTAGAGCTATACATTTTCCTCTCACCACTGCCTTCACTATATCCTATAGGTTTTGATGTGTTGTATTCTGGTTTTGCTTCATCTCCAAATATTTACTGATTTTTTTTCTTGCAATTTCTTCTTTGACCCACTGATTGTTTAAGAGTGTTTTGTCTAACCTTCATATATTTGTGAAAGTTCTGGTTCTTTGTTGGTTATTGATTTCCAACTTCATTCCAGTATGTTCTTTGAGAGTGCTTTGAATAATTTCAATCTTTTAAAATTTATTGAGACCTGTTTTGTGTCCCAGAATATGATTCCATTCATCTCTTGATGAACATATGGATTGCTCCCATCTTTTGGTAATTGTGAATAATAGTGCTATGAAAATTGTTGTGCAATTATCTGTTCAAACCCCTGCTTTCAATACTTTTGGATATATACCTAGAAATTGGATTGCAAGTCCTATAGTAATTGACTTTCTGAGGAACCTCCAAACAGTTATTTACAGTGGCTGAATCATCTGACTTTCCATCAACAATGAATGAGTGTTTCTACTTCTCCACACCCTCCCAACATTTGTTATTTTCTGAATTTTTTAATAGTAGCCATTCTAGTGAGTGTTAAATGGAGATTCCCATTGTGGTTTTGATTTGCACTTCCCTAATGTCTAATGATGTTTAATATCTTTTCTGACATTTTTGGCCATGTTTATGAAAGACTTTTGCCCATTTTTAAATTGTACTTGTTTGTCTTTTTGTTGTTGAGTAGTAGGACTTCTTTATATATTCTAGATATCAAACCCTTATTGGATATGTGGTTTACAAATATTTACTCAGATTAAGTTGCATTTTTGTTTTCATGATAAAGTCCTTTGGTACATAAAACTTTAAAATTTTGAAGTCATATTTATTTATTTGTTCTTTGGTTGCTCATGTTTTTGGTGTAAAGTCTAAGAAACTATTATATAGTGCATGGTCATTAAGATTTTTCCCTATGTTTTCTTCAGGAATTATATAGTTTTGGTTCTTATATTAAGGTCTTTGATCCATTTTGCATTAATTTTCATATATGGTGTGAGGTGGGTTTCTCCACTTATTCTTTTGCATATGGATATCTAGTTTTCCCAGCACTATTTGTTAGAGAGATTATTCTTTCCTTATTGAATAGACAACACACTTTTGTCAAAAATCAATTGGCCATAGACATGAGGGTTTATTTCTGAACTCTCAGTTCAATTTCATTTGTCTATATGTCTGTCCTTTGTCAATACCATGATGTTTTAGTTACTGTGGTTTTGTAATAAGTTTTAAAATTGGCTATCTTGAAAAAGAAGAATGAAGTGGAGGATTCAGTGTTCCCAATCAGTTGAAGGTTTTAAAAGGAAATTTTGGCAGCCAGAAGCACAAATGTCCACCTCTACTTCAGCCAGCCAGCTTTTTCTGAGGAATTAACTGAAAACCTTCATCAGCGTTCCCAGCTTGTGGCCTGCCATACAGAATTTGGACTTGCATGTCCCAACTGTCATGTAAGACAATTGCTATAAAAATATCATAATAATATATTCATGGATACATCCCAGGGGATAATCAAAGAGTATCAGTAAACTTCTAGCCTTATATATTCTGGAGCAACTAGAAGGAAAAATATGATAGCCCATGGTAGCCCATGACAAACTCTGGGATCTATCCTGTAACCACTTTTTGAAGAGTGCTTTAAAAACTCTCACTTTTTTTATTTCTTTGCTTTGTATGTATGTTATACTATACAATAAAAAAGTTAAAAAAAACTGAAAAAAAATTGCCATGGACAGCAATAATGTTATTAATTAGAAATGTGAGATGTCACCAGTTTCCAATTTGGATGGCTGTTTTCCATTTATAAATTCAATCTTTTATTCCCATGAAACCTCTGAAATGAGAGAAAGAAAAATAATGTTGCAAAAAAAAAAATAGGATCGGCAAAGTCCCTTGAGGGATGGGGGAAAAATAGAGAACTATTAAACTTTACCACCAGTGAAACCCTGGATACTACGTCACACATTAGGGATACCCAAATTAATAAGCCAAGCACTTGATCTTAATGCTTGCTTTTGTGAAGTTTATGTATGTAGCAGAGAAGCTTAGCCTATCTACAGCTATGCCTAAAAGTCATATCTGGAGGACCTATTTTGTTGCTCAAATGTGGCCTATCTCTCTCTAAGCCCAAATCTGCAAGTGAAATCATTGCTCTCCCCACTATGTGGGACATGACATCCAGGTGTGAAAATCTCCCTGGCAGCATGGGAGATGACTCCCAGGGAAGTGCCTGGCCCTGGCACCATAGGATCAACAATGACATCCTGACTAAAATGAGGAAAAGAAGTGTAACAAATGAGGTATCAGTGGCTGAGAGAGTTCAAATAGAGTTGAGAGACTACTTTGGAGGTTATTCGTATGCAAGCTTTAATTAGACATTGCTACCTATCATAACTTGCCAACCCCCAACCAAAACCATTCCTGCCAATCCTAAGGAATACCTTGGGCATTATATAAGATTCTACAAAGGTTCCATGCACTAGGTTAACTTTCCAGAAACCTACAACCTCCAGATGGGTCTCTGGACCAGATAAGCCCTGAAATGCAGAGGGGCCTGTCTCTCCAGAGCATCAACTAGTTCCATCCCCCATCCCATATTATTGACAGTCCCTTCCAACCTGAAAGAGTTAGAATGCACATAACCCAAATACCCCTAAAGAGTGGGAGAAATATCAAAGGTGATGGTGGAGTCATACTGATAAGGTAGGGTATAAAAAATGAGTATGATTGCTGAATCATTATGTTGATATTTATTTTAGTCTCCAGTACCTTAGAGCAGCTAGAAATAAAAACCCAAAATTGTGGAATTGTAACCCATACCAAACTCTGAAATCTGTTCTACAACTAATTGTCGTGATGTACTTTGAAATTTATTGCTTTTTGTGTGTATATGCTATTTATCACAAGAAAGAAAAAAAGAGAGGAGTATAACAGAGAAGATAGGATTTAACAAATGAGTATGACTGCTGAATCATTATATTGATATTTCTTTTGGTCTCCAGTGTCTTGAAGCAGCTAGAAGTAAAAATGAAAAATCATGGAACTGTAGCCCATATAAAATTTAAAATCTGTTTTATACCCACTTGTTAAAATGTACTTGGAAATTTATTGCTTTTTTATATATATGTTACATTTCACAATTTAAAAAGTTAAAAACAATTTTAAATCATGTATTTATATTATGTATATCCTGTCAGTTGTTTCCCTAGAGAACCTTGAGTAATACAATGTGTACACTGCTCTAGGTAAAATTAACATCTTAACAATATTTAATCTTCCAATACAGGAACACAGAATATTCTTTTGTTCATTTAGGTCTTTGTGGTAGTTACATTCAGGTGTCAACTTCGCTAGGTGAAGGTGCCTAGTTCTATTGCTGTGGACATGAGCAATGGTATGTGAACCTCATCTGTTGCTGATTATATCTGCAGTCAGCTAGGAGGTGTGCCTGCTGCAATGAATGATATTTGATTTAATTGGCTGGTGCTTAAATGAGAGAGCACAATGTAGCACAGCACAAGCAGCTCAGCATTCCTCATTTCAGCACTCACAGCTCAGCCCAAGCCTTTGGAGATGCAGAAAGAAATCACCCCGGGGAAAGTTGTTGGAACCCAGAGGCCTGGAGAGAAGGCCAGCAGAGATCATCCTGTGCCTTTCCGTGTGGTAAGAAAGAACCTTATTTGAAAGTTAGCTGTCTTTCCTCTGAAGAACTAATGAAATAAATCCCCTTTTATTAAAAGCCAATCCAGCTTTGGTGTCTTGCATTCCAGCAGCTAGCAAACTAGTATCAGTCTTCTTTCATTTCTTTTAACAGTGTTTTATAGTTTCCCATGTGCAAATCCTTTACATCCTTGGTTAAATTTATTCCTAGATATTTGATTCTTTTAGTTATCATTGTAAATGGAGATTTTTATTGATTTCATCCTCAGATTACTGGGTTCTAGTGTTCAGAAACACTCCTGAATTTTGCATGTTGATCTTGTACCCCACCTGCTTTCTGAATTCATTTATTAGCTCTAGAAGCTTTACTGTGGGCTTTCCAGGATTTTCTACATATATGGGATCATGTCATCTGCAAATAAGACAAGTTTTATTTCTCCCTTTCCAATTTGAATGCCTTTTTTCCCCTGCCTAATTGCCCTGGCTAAAACTTCATTACAAACTTTAATAATAGTGGTATCAATGGATATTCTTATCTTATTCCTGATTTTAGAGAAAAAATCTCATTCTTTCACCCTTGAGTATTGTGCTGATTTGAAACTATTATGTACCCCAGAAAAGCCATGTTTTAATCCTGATTCAATCTTTTTTAAAAATATTTTTATTGATAAAACAACATACAAACACCCAAAATTAAATTGAAATTTAATTTTGCTGAAATTGCCCTACTTTCCTCTCTAAAACCTGAAGTATTTATTGAAAAGTTTAAGAGGCTGTCTCTGACCCTGGATGTACAGCAAAGGGTTAATTGGATAATCAAAATGAAGTTGCCTATGGCCCTGGAACTCAGGTAATACATGGGTGTTTCTTCCTTACAAACTGGACCCACTGAATCTGTAAACTCAAGGCTACTGAATTATGATGGAAGAGATTTGAAGTATAGGGAAATTTTTGAAATATAGTCCCATCCACTTTCTCTGTGTTTGAGTAGAAGGATTGGCTTATTACTGAAAAGCCAGTAACATTCTGCAAAACTTAACCACATCGTATTTTAACATTTTAATACATTTAGTAGACAAACATTACTGGAGCCAGGTTCAGTAAAGTTTGCTCTCAGGGTTTTAGCTTTCTAGCTCTGCTGCCTGCACCTCCACCCTCCACCCTTAACAGCTGTTACGCAGCAATGGGGGAGGAACTAAATCACTAGCTCCAGTTGTTTTGCCCATAGGCCTTAGACAGGGTCCACAGCACCTTCTATTAGTCATATTCTTGATCCCCTACCAAGATTTCCAGTCTAATTTGCCATTCTGTTCCAAAGCTCCCAGGAGATAAGATGGAGAAAACATTGGAGAGGAAACCAGTACAACACAAAGAGTTATAAACTCAGAATGACAAGCAAGGCACTTTCTGATCTCACACATAACTATCACTCCAGCCTCATAAATATTCCCACTCATATTTACGTTCTACACTCATAAGCCAAAGTAATAGCAGTTTTTTGATCCAGCTAAGCTCTCCTTTAATTCCCCTTGCCTTTTCTCATGCTGTTCTCCTTGTCTAGAATGCCTTTGGCTGAGGTGCCCAACAAAACATTTGTTGAATAAATGAATGAATGAGTGATTTACTTCAGTTCCCTCAACAACTTTTGAGAGGGGCTAGATGTCTGTACATGGTAATGAGTGGGAAGTAGTATAACCTTTATGTGGTGGGATTTCAGGGAATCATTGGAGTCTTCACCACACTAAACTATCACTCCTAACCAATGACTGGATCTTATCAAATGAGAATTTCCTTTTCCTGGCCAAGAGCTGGTATTATTATATGTCTTTGAGGGGAGGGAGGAGTGCTGAAAAAGAAAGAGGGACCCATACAAATAAATCACAGTTGGAAGGCAGCTGATGGGAAATAGCTAGTAATACCATTTGCTTAGCACTGATGTTGTTTTGATGGCACTGGATCAGAAACAGTCCAATCTATAATTTAAACAAGTGAAGGAAAAAGATTCATTTAGAGCCAAAAGCATATGTGGGGCAATTTTATCATCCTTTTGTTGAACTGAAAAGCAGATTAAAATCACTTATACTCACCCTCCATCCTGGAAGATCAAGGTGGAGAACTAAGCGAAATTTCAGATGGAGCCAAGGATTAAGGGCCCCTAGCAGAGCCAAGGCCATGAGACAAATAGACCCAAAAAAATCCTGTGGAGGGATAGGGGAAGGTCTGGCTCATAAATATCACAAGCCTGGTGAAAAGATCAAAAAGCCTCTTCCCCTGACCATTTTCAAGCCTGTTCAGAAGAAAAGCCATCCCACCACCACCACCCAGTCTGCTGTGCTTTGCTGGGTTAGGCTTGGTATTTATGGGAGTCCAGTATCCCAAGTTTAAAATATTTCCATTTAAGAGCCTGTGCTAAACTAAAAGGTAAGATGTTAGAAAATCAAACTCCATTTTGCTTTCCCACTTGTACTCTGCTCCCTTTCAACAACTAAGCAAATCTTACTCCCACTGGCCAATTTATTAGTTCCTCCAGGAAATAGAAAAATGTACAATTGGATAGGAGACAAATCTTGTGAAAACAGGATACAAATGAGCATCTTTTCCCTGGTTAAGTAAATTAGTTTCACAGAAGTTGTCAAATGGTAGTGGAAGGAATATGAATCTTGGATCCGGACAGACTTTGTTCAAATTCCATGTTTGCCACTTATTAGCTGCATAAACTTGGAAAAGTCCCTCAGTGAGTCTGTTTCCCCATCTTTTAAGTGAAGTTAACAGGGCCAACTTTACTCATATGAAGATTAAATGTCTGGCACCTAGGAGGTAGTCAAGCAATGCTAGTGAATTTTCTCCCTATTTGTGGGAAATGGTAGGGTGGTAAGTAAATCCTCTCCTGAGGGGCAAGGGTTTTGAAATCCTGGGGTCAGGGTTGAGCATAAAAGGCAATCTTTCTACTCCCTGGACATATTATTCTATCTCTTTTCTTACTTTCACCATCACATTTCCTGACTTCAATCACTTGTACACTGATTTCTGGCTTCTGGCATTCAACGTAAGCTATTATTTCAGAGGTTTCCAATGACCTCCACATGGTCTAAATCTCTGTCCTCCTCCTCCTTAATCTTCTAAACATTGCTGTTTTCTTCTTTGAAACTGTTTATTTCCCCCCTAGGCTTCCAAAAGTCAGAACATGTCAAGTTCTCTTCTTCGTTTTCTGACAGGTCTTTTTTGGCTTCTGAAAACTCTATTATTCCTCTGGCCTACTCAGTGTAAGCTATCCTAATGATTCTCTCCCCAACTCTCTTCTCTCTATGCAATCTCTTTCTTTGCCAAGTAATCCCCACAAAATCAGCTATTCTCTCTAAGTGATTTTGGTCTTCTTATCTAATCTCAGGTACCAATTAGTGTTTCTGTCAGAGCTGCATCTCTTTTGGCACCTGCTACTCTTGTTCCAACCAAGCAAATCTACTTTCCCAAACCAGTTCTTCATCTTGTATGCCCTTCTGTTATTGCCACTACCATTTTCTCAAACCAAGAAACCCAGTCATCCTTGAATCCTCTTTCTCCTTCAGTCTTCATATTTGTACCCACATCCTATTGATTCTACCTCTTAAAACATCTTCAACCTCAATTTCTATTTTCACCAATATAAATATGGTTCTCATCACCTCTTGCTTGAGCTATTATAATAATCTCTTTATATATTTTTGCTGACTAAACAGCTAACCTCTTCAACAGATATATATTGAGTTCATTATGTGAGTCTGCTTCAATGACTATCCAGTCAAGTAGAGGAGGCAGAAAACTGTAAAGGAAATAACTACACAGAAATAAGTGTTAGAATAGAGGTAAATGTAGCAAACTGAGACATTCTCTAACTCAGACTGTAGGATTGCAGAAAACTTCACAGAGAAGATGACAACGATAAGTGTATGAGTTCCCTTGGCACAGGAGAATCAAGAAAGTATTCAAAGGAAAGGGCAAAGCATGAGCAAAAGCACGGGAAGAAAAGCACACATTCCACTGGAGGGAAGAGCAAGTTATTGGAAATGACTAGAAGGCAGCAGGAGAGGTGGGGCAGGAAGCTAGAGAATTTGGGAAGGGCAGATCATGAAAGGCCTAGTATCCTTGATGAGAAGTTTAGAAGGCCTGGAAAGTCATCAAAATTTTTTTTTTTTTAACATGGGCAGGCACCGGGAATTGAACCCGGGTCCTCTGGCATGGCAGGCAAGCGTCCTTGCCTGCTGAGCCACCGTGGCCCACCCTCAAAATATTTTAATCAAGAGAAGAACAGTATCACATTTACATTGAAGATGGTTGACCTAGCAGTAGTATGGGAGTTGAATTGGAGGAAGTGCAAATACTAATGATAC
The DNA here is from genome assembly GCF_023851605.1 of Tamandua tetradactyla. Classification (NCBI taxonomy): domain Eukaryota; kingdom Metazoa; phylum Chordata; class Mammalia; order Pilosa; family Myrmecophagidae; genus Tamandua; species Tamandua tetradactyla. Next base: position 119,287,357 of record NC_135353.1, read on the forward strand.
TTTTTAAGAGCATAAAAACATAAAATAAAATTAGGAAAGTTTAAACAGGAAAAATAAGAAAGTTGTGCAACAGGCCAATTAATAAAGTTCAAGTGGGGCAGATATTGGCAAATAGCCCTGTGGTTAAACCTACAGATGCTGAAGCTGCATTACTTGAGTTCAAGTCCCAGCTTTACCACTTACTGACTGTGTGAACTCAGATAACATATTTGGCCTTTTTTTTAAATTTGCCTCCATTTTCTCACCTCTAAAGGATAGTTCCAAGTTTCTACGCAGTCTCCATAATTATAATTTTTAATTTATATAGCCTCTACCCTGTTATTATACAGTCTTACTGTTAAAAAAACATAAAATATTTGTACATATAGCCATTTCCTTCTATTGAGTTATTTCTTTAGGATTGACTCTAAGGTGTGGGATTACTAAATCAAAGAGTTTAAGCAATTTGAGCTGTTGATACATATTACCAAATTGCTTTCCCAAATGTTTTAATTCACATTTCCTTTATTATTAGTGATCTTGATCTTTTCCCATGTTTGTTTAATTTGATGTTATTGCTATTTATTTTCTCAAAGGTATTTTGGAAGACACGCAAGAGAACAGACTAGAGCTTTTTTCTGTACAGGCATACCTCAGAGATATTATGGGTTAGGTTCCAGACCACTGCATTAGAGCAAATAGCTTAATAAAGTGAGTTGCATGAATTTTTCAATTTCCCAGTGCATATAAATGCTATATTTGCATGATACTATGGTCTGTTGAGTGTGCAATAGCATTATGTCTCAAAAAATGTATATACCTCAAATTAAAATACTTTACTGCTAAAAAATGCTAACTATCATCTGAGTCTTCAGCGAGTGGTAATCTTTTTGTTGGCGGAGGGTCTTACCTTGATAGTGATGACTGCTGAGTGATCAAGGTAGTTGTCATGGTCAGGTTCATGTGCCAACTTGGCCAAGTGGTGGTACCTGTTTGTCTGGTTGAGCAAGTGCTGGCCTGTCTGTTGCTATGAGGACATTTCATAGCATTAGATCATGATTACATCAGCTGCATCCCCAGCTGATTCAATTTGTAATCAGCCAAGGGGAGTGTCTTCTGCTATGAGTGATGCTCAATCTAATCACTGGGAGCCTTTTAAGGAGGATTCAGAAGAGAGAGGCTCTCTTCCTACTTTGACTGGTGGGCTTCTCGTGTGGAGTTCATCCAGACCCCCCATCAGAATCGTCGGCTTCACAGCCTGCCCTGTGGATTTTGGACTCTGCATTCTTGCGGTCATGTGAGACACTTTTATAAATTTTATATTTGCGAGTGTTCTCTGTTGATTCCATTTCTCTAGAGAACCCTAACTAATACATCTTAGTACTGGGAGTGGTTCTTAAGAAACAGAATCTTAAAAATGGGTTTTTATGAATGGTTTTCTCTCTGACTGGACTCAAAGGCACTAAGGACTCTGATTCCCATAATCAGAATGGCACTCCCAATCCATGGAGTGTGTTGGCAAAAGAGACGGTCAAAATATCACCATTCGATTCTCCTAATGCTTCACTTGTATGAAGCCAGGCTCTGAGGGATAATGTTTTTGACACCTTTACAGAGTTTTGTGGAAATAAGAGGTATAGAGATGTTGGCTGGTTGTTGTTAGATACACTGGTTACATTAAGGAATGAAAGGGATGGGCTTAAAGCTTCAAGTGAGAAGCTTAAGCGCCATCTGACAGATGTAGAAGCTTCTATGAGTATCCTGAAGGAAAATCTTATTTCCTGTAGCTGTAGACTTGAGATCTCTGAAAATCAGACTCAGAATCTTATTCTTAGAGTAGCAACTTTACAACATAAACTGAAATCTCAATGTTGCATGGTGTCTGCCGTTAAAGTGAGGGCATTGATTGGAAAGAAGTGGGACCCTGAAAAATGGGATGGTGACATATGGATGGATAATGTTGTCGGGGGTGAGGTTGAAACCCTAGGTCTTGCTAAGTCTTCTCTAGATAACCCTGTAATAGTCTGCCCTGAGAACATAACTGCCCCACCTCCAACTTGCCTTGAGGAGTTGGCCATCCAAATTCCTCCTGAAGGATTAGCCCTAGAGTGATTAATTGTATTTCACCAGATGAAACTGCAAATGAATGCCCTGAAGCAAATGGCTTGGAAGATATTTCTAATTCTTTTCATGGCCCAACCCCACCACCCCTCATTTCTTCGAGACCTATAACTAGACTAAAGTCCCAACAGGCCCCTAAAGGTGAGGTGCAAAGTATCACACATGAGGAGGTACATTATACTCCAAAAGAACTGTATGAGTTTCCCAATCTATATGGGCAGAAATCAGGGGAATATGTGTGGCAATGGATTTTAAGGGTGTGGGATAATGGTGGGGGGAATATAAGGCTGGATCAGGCTGAATTTATTGATATGGGCCCACTAAGCAGAGATTCTGCATTCAATGTTATAGCTCGAGTGGTTAGAAAGGGTGTTAACAATTTGTTTGGATGGTTGGTTGAAACATGGATCAAAAAATGGCCAACATTATTGAGGTTGAAATGCCAGAACTGTTCTGATATAATGTAGGTAAGGGGATCCAGAGGCCTAGAGAGATTGGAATGTTAGAGTGGATTTATCATGCAAAGCCTGCTCTTACACCCCAGGAATGTCCGGAGGATGCACCTTTTACCAGAACAGTGAGAAATAAATTTGTGAGACTAGCACCATCATCCCTGAAGAGCTCTGCAGTTGCACTACTCTGTAAGTCAGATAATACTGTAGGAACTGCTGTCACTGAGCTGGAATCCTTAAACACAATGGGGATGATGGGATCCCAAGTTGGCAGAAGCCAGGTGGCAGCACTTTATTGTCAAAGACAGGGTAGACATGGCTATTATAATAGACAGCAAATTCAAAGCAGAAGTCAAAATTATATGACTCGCAGAGATTTGTGGCATTGGCTAGTAAATCATGGGGTACCTAGAAATACAATAGAAGGGCAGTCTAATAAATTTTTGTTCTAGCTGTATAAACAAAAGTGTTCCAGGTCAAGTGAACAGAAGTTTAACCTGAATTACAAAAACACAGAGTCACGGTCCCTTAGTCAATTTCCAGATTTGAGACAGCTTACAGACCCAGAGTCCCTTGAGTGAAGGGGAAGCCATGTCCCTTTGGGGCAGAACCCTGTTACACTGCCACATATTTATACTGGTAATCTTCCTCCAAGTCTTCCCCAAGGAGACCAAAGGCCTTTTACCAGGGTAACTGTGCACTGGGGAAAAGGAAATGATCAGATATTTCAGGGATTATTAGACACTGGTTCAGAAGTGACAGTAATTCCACGGGACCCAAAACGTTACTCTGGTCCACCAGTCAGAGTAGGGGCTTATGGAGGGCAGGTGATCAATGGGGTTTTAGCTCAGGTCTTTCTCACAGTGGATCCAGTGGACCCCCAATCCCATTCTGTAGTTATTTCCCCAGTTCCAGAATGTATAATTGGTATAGACATACTAAGCAACTGGCAGAATCCCCACATTGGCTCTCTAACTCATGCAGTGAGGGCTATTATGGTGGGAAAGGCCAAGCAGAAGCCACTAGAACTGCTCCTACTTAGCAAAATAGTAAATCAGAAGCAATACTGGATTCCTGGAGGGACTGCAGAGATTACTGCCACTCTTAAGGACTTAAAGGATGCAGGGGTGGTGATTCCCACCACATCCCCATTTAACTATCCTATTTGGCCTCTGCAGAAAACAGATGGATCTTGGAGGATGACAGTGGACTATCATAAGCTCAACGAGGTGGTAACTCCAATTGCAGCTGCTGTTCCAGATGTGGTATCATTGCTTGAGCAAAGCAATACATCCCCTGCTACCTGGTATGCAGCTATTGATCTGGCAAATGCTTTTTTCTCAAAAGCTATTAGCAAGGACCACCAGAAACAGTTTGCTTTCAGCAGACAAGGTCAGCAATATACTTTCCCTGTCCTATCTCAGGGGTATATCAACTGTCCAGCCCTATGTCATAATCTTGTCTGCAGGAAACTTGATCATTTCTCCCTCCTGCAAGACATCACACTGGTCCATTATATTGATGATATCATGTTGATTGGACCTAGTGAGCAAGAATTAACTACTACTATAGACTTACTGGTAAGGCATTTGCGTGTCAGAGGATGGGAGATAAATCCAACAAAAATCCAGGGGCCTTCCACCTCAGTAAAATTTCTAGGTGTCCAGTGGTGTGGGACATGTCAACGTATTCCTCACTTGGGTGTGCTACTCTGGCCCATTTATCGAGTGGCCAGAAAAGATGTTAAATTTTGAGTGGGGACCTGAACAAGAGGAGGCTCAGTGACAGGTCCAGGCTGCTGCACAAGCTGCTCTGCCACTTGGACCATATGATTCAGCAGATCCAATGGTGCTGAAAGTGTCAGTCGCAATTAGAGATACTGTTTGGAGCCTTTGGCAGGCCCCTGCAGGAGAATCACAATGCAAAATCCTTAGGATTTGGGAGCAAAGCCTTACCATCTGCTGCAGATAACTACTCTCCTTTTGAGAAACAGCTTTTGGCCTGCTACTGGGCCTTAGTAGAGACTGAACACTTAACCATGAGCCACCAAGTTACCATGAGACTGGAGTTGCCTATCATGAGTTGGGTGTTGTCTGACCCACCAAGCCATAAAGTTGGGCGTGCACAGCAGCACTCTATTGTAAAATGGAAATGGTATACATGAGATAGAGCCAGAGCAGGTCCTACGGCACAAGTAAGTTACACGAAGAAGTGACCCAAATGACCAGTCTCCACTCCTGTCACATTACCTTCTCTTTCCCAGACCAGAGCTATGGCCCTTTGGGGAGTTCCTTACAGAGAATTGACTGAGGAAGAGAAAACTCGGGTTTGGTTTACAGATGGTTCAGCATGATATGCAGGACCCACCCAAAAGTGGACAGCTGCAGCACTGCAACCTCTTTCTGGGGTGTCCTTGAAGGACAGTGGTGAGGGGAAATCCTCCCAGTGAGCAGAACTTCAAGCAGTGCATCTGGTTGTTCATTTTGCTTGGAAGGAAAACTGGCCAGAGATGCATTTGTATACTGACTCATGGGCTGTTGCTAATGGTTTGGCTGAATGGTCAGGGATTTGGAAAGACCATAATTGGAAAATTGGTGACAGAGAGATCTAGGGAAGAAGTATGTGGATGGACCTTTCTGAGTGGGCTAGAAACATGAACATATTTGTGTCCCATGTGAATACGCACCAGAGGGTGACTTCAGCAGAGGAAGATTTTAATAATTTAATAATCAAATAGATAAGATGACCTGTTCTGTGGATACCAGTTAGCCTCTTTCCGCAGCAACTCTTGTCATCGCCCAATGGGCTCATAAACAAAGTGATCATGGTGGTAGGGATGGAGGTTATGCATGGGCTAAGCAACATGGATTTCTACTCACCAAGGTTGACCTGACTACAGCCACTGTTAAGTCCTCAACCTGCCAACAGCAGAGACCCACACTCAGCCCCCGATATGGCAACATTTCCTGAGTGTGACCAGCCAGCTACATTGTGGCAGGTTGAATACATTGGACCACTCCTTTCATGGAACGGCAGTGATTTGTTCAAACTAGAATAGACACATACTCTGGATATGGGTTTGCTTTCCCTACATGCAATGCTTCTGCCAAAACTACCATCCGTGGGCTTACAGAATGCCTTATCCATCATCATGGTATTCCACATAGCATTGCTTCTGATCAAGGAACATAATTCACAGTAACTGAAGGGCAGAAATGGGCACATGCTCATGAAATTCTCTGGTCTTACCATATTCCCCATCATCCAGAAGCAGCTGGATTCATAGAAGAGTGGAATGGCCTTTTGAAAACTCAATTATGGTGCCAACTAGGTGGCAATACCTTGAAAGGTTGGGTATAATGTTCTCCAGGAAGCTGTATGTATCTCTGAATCAGCTTCCATTGAATGGTGCTGTTTCTCCCATAGCCAGGATAGATGGGTCCAGGAACCAAGGGGTGGAAATGGGAGTGGCACCACTCACTATTACCCTTAGTGATCCACTAGGAAAATTTCTGCTTCCTGTCCCTGCAACTCTGAGCTCTGCTGATCTACAGGTTTTAGTTCCAACAGGGGGAGTGTTTCCACCAGGAGAAACAACAAGGATTCCATTGAACTGGAATCTAAGACTACCACCTGGTCACTTTGGGCTGCTCATACCCCTGGATCAACACACCAAGAACCCCTTCTTGTATTATTGTCTGGGGTGAATGACCCTGACTATCATGGGGAAATAAGACTGCGCCTACACAATAGAGGTAAAGAAGAGTTTTCTTGGAATATAGGAGATCCCCTAGGGCGTCTTTTAGTACTACCATGCCCTGTGATTAAAATCAATGGGAAACTGCAATAGCTCAATCCAGGCAGGACTACCAATGGGTCTGAAACATCAGAATGAAGGTTTGGGTCACCCCACCAGGCAAGGAACCACGGCCAGCTGAAGTGCTTGCTGAGGGTAAAGAGACCATGGAATGGGTAGTGGAAGAAGGTAGTGATAAATATGAACTATGACTACATGATCAGTTACAGAAACGAGGACTGTGATGCTGTTTTGTTCCTGTTATACTATTTAAGTTGTAAGATATCAAGTTTAAGAATGAATATTACCCAAGGACTTGTGCCTTATTCTGGAGAGAGTTACTGTGTTTCCATTTATATTCAGAACAGTTGAGTATTGTTAGGTGAAAGAAAAAAAATGTGTGTTTTAATGTTTTTTATTTAGAAATTAGATATGATTTAAGGTGGTATATATAGCTGCCAAGTTGACAAGGGGGTGGACTGTCATGGTCAGGTTTATGTGTCAACTTGGCCAAGTGGTGGTACCCCGTTTTTCTGGTTGAGCAAGTGCTGGCCTGTCTGTTGCAATGAGGACTTTTCATAGAATTAGATCATGATCACGTCAGCTGCATCCACAGCTGATTCAATTTGTAATCAGCCAAGGGGAGTGTCTTCTGTTATGAGTGATGCTCAATCTAATCACTAGAAGCCTTTTAAGGAGGATTCAGAAGAGAAAGTCTCTCTTTCTACTTTGGCTGGTGAGCCTCTCCTGTGGAGTTCATTCAGACCCTCTATTGGAATTGTCAGCTTCACACCTGCCCGGCGGATTTTGAACTCTGCATTCCCGTTGTCACGTGAGACATTTTTATAAATTTTATATTTGGGAGTGTTCTCTGTTGATTCTATTTCTCTAGAGAACTCTAACTAATACAGTAGTGGTTGCTGAAGTTTGAGGCAGCTGTGGCAATTTCTTAAAATCAGACAATGACTTGCCACATTGAAGGGCTCTTCCTTTCTCAAAAGACTTCTCTGTAGCATGCAGTGCTATTTTATAGCATTTTATCCACAATAGAATTTCCTTCATAGTGTGAATCAATCCTCTCAAGGCCTGTGGCTGCTTTATTAACTGAGTTTATGTAATATTCTAAATCCTTTGTTGTTGCTTCAACAATGTCCACAGCATCTTCACCAGGAGTAGGTTCCATATCAAGAAATCACTTTCTTTGCTCCTCCATGAGAAGCAATTCCTCATCCATTAAATTTTTATCATGAAATTGCAGCAACTCAGTCACATCAGCAGACTCTGTTTCTAATTCTAGTTCTCTTGCTATTTCCCCCACATCTGCAGTTACTTCCTCCACTTAAGTCTTGAACCCTTCAAAGTCATCCATGACAGTTATAATCAATTCTTCCAAACTCGTGTTTATGTTGATATTTTTATCTCTTTTCATGAATCACAAATGTTCTCAATGGCATCTAGAATGGTCAATGCTTTGAAGATTTTCAAATTACTTTGCCCAGATCCATTACAGGAATTGCTATCTATGGCAGTATAGCCTTGTGAAATATATTTCTTAAATAATGTGATTTGAAATTCAAAATGACTCCTTGATCCATGGGCTACAGTAGAGATGTTGTGTTAGTGGACATGAAAACAGCATTAATCTTATTGTAAATCTCTATCAGAGCACTAGGTCTCATCAGTGGGCTTAAAATATTCAGTTAGCCATGTTGTAAACAAATGTACTGCCATCCAGGCTTTGTTGTTCCTTTTATAGAGTACAGACAGAGTAGATTTAGCATAATTCTAAAGAGCCGTAGTATTTTCAAAATGGTAAATGAGCACTGTTCTCAACTTAAAGTCACCAGCTTCTTTAGCCCCTAAGAAGTGAATCAGCCTGTCCTTTGAAGCTTTGAAGGCAGGCATTGACTTCTGCTTTCTAGTTATGAAAGTCCTAGATGGTGTCTTCTTCCAATATAGGGCTACTTTGTCTACATTGAAAATCTGTTGTTTATTGTATCTGCCTTCATCAATCATCCTAGCTAGATCTTCTGGGCAACTTGTTGCAGTTTCTACATCAGCTCTTGCTGCTTCACCTTGCACTTTTATGTTATGGAGAAGGCTTCTTTCCTTAAACATTGTGAACCAACATCTGCCAGCTTCAAACTTTTCTTATGAAGCTTCTTTGCCTCACTCAACTTTCATAGAATTGAAAAGAGTTAGAAACTTCCTCTAATTATGGCTGGTTTGATCTTCTATCCCTACCACTAAAACATTTTCCATATCAGCAATAAGGCAGTTTCACTTTCTTATCATTCATGTGTTCACTAGAGTAACACTTTTGATTTCCTTTAAGAACTTTTCCTGTGCATTCACAACTTGGCTAATAGTTTGGTACAAGAGGCCTAGTTTTCAGCCTATCCCAGCTTTTGTCAGGCTTTCTTCACTAAACTTAACCACTTCTAGCTTTAGATTTAAAATTTGAGATATGTGATTGTTCCTGTCACTTGAACACTTTACAGGTTATTGTAGAGTTATTAACTGTACTTATTTCAATACTGTTGTGTATCAAGGAATAGGAAGGCCTGAACAAATGGAGAGACAGGGGACCAGCCAGTCTGTACAGCAGTCAGTGCAAACACATTTATTGATTAAGTTTACTACCTTATATGGGCACAGTGGGTGGCACCCTAAAACAATTACAATAGTAACATCAAAGATCACTGTAACAGATACAATAATAATGAAAAAGTTTGAAATATTGTGAGAATTACCAAAAATGTGACACAAAGTGAAACACAAATGAGACAGAAAGTGAGCACATGCTGTTGGAAGAATGGCTCTGATAGACTAGCTTAATGCAGGGTTGCCACAAACCTTCAATTTGTAAAGAATGCATTATCTATGAAGCACAGTAAAGTGAAGCACAATGAAAGGATGTATACCTATATTCTTTTTCCTCGAGGTGCTCAATAAATAGTTTTTGAATGAATGAAATGTAAAAGAAAGTATACAGCATGACATTTGATTGTTGGGAGATGTCAAGTTAAAACCAAACTTATAACTGCTTCCCCAATCCCCAGATTCTGTCAAAAGACACTTAGGATTTAGAGTATGTATTTGAGAAACCTTTCTTTGCTGTTGGAGGATCATTGTTCCTTAGCCATTTCACAAATAATTTCTGGGTACCTACTATGCCTCAAGCACCACTCTAGGCATTGGGAATAGAGCAAATGAACAAAAGAGACAAAGTGAACAAATAAATATAGTACATAAACCAAATAAATAAGGAAATCCATGAAATGAACAACAAAATATTAAATAAATATACAGTATAAACAAAATAAACAATTAACTACATAAACTGAATAATAAATATATAATATAAAATCAGGTAGATACAGGTGCTCTGAAGTAAAATCAATCAGCGTGAGGACATAAGGAGTAACTGAGGGTGGGTCAACATTGGGAGGGACAGAAAAGGTTTCTGTGGGGAGGTGGCTTTTGAGCTGAGGCCTAAATTATGACAAAAGGCAACCATGGGTAGACCCATCAGAAGAACATTCTAGTCAGAGGTATCAGCAAGGATAATGTTCTTAGTAACAACTCTGTGTTCAATGAAGAAACAGATAACCATTGTGTTTAGAGTGTCATGAACAAAAAAGAGACCAGAAACAGATCTTGCTCAGGTCTGGGTTCCTCTTTGGGCCACAGACTCCCCAGCCACGAGCTTCACTTTTAAGGGCAAACTTGCTAGGTTCAAGTGAAGAAACGCTTGGAGTGGGATTGGCTTTTTCCAGTCGTCTAAACCATTCAAATATCATGACTAGCCTTTCAGGCCAATGTTTGTGAATCTGCTTCTGGTGGGATTAATTATAGACTTGGAGCTATCCAGCCTACTATCACCAGACTTTCCTCTGTTCTAGGAGAGATAGAATCCACAATTTCTATCTTGAAGGAACAAGGCTGGGCCCCCATAAGTGCTTCTATGAGCCTAGATAGAAGGAAAAAAAAAAGGTCTGGGTCATAGTGGCTGTTTATGGGTGGGATTTTCCAGGCTTGCTTATCAACTACTCATGGTCTCTAAGAAAGCAACTTCATTTCTCATGTTTGGTTTCCTCCCTATACATAAAAGGGAAGTCTCCCACACAAGAATGCTATGAAAATAATTAACTATCTTCCAATAATGTAAAAAAATATATGTGTCTACAAAAATCCTATATATATAGCAGCACCTCATTAGAACACAGCTCAATCGGATCTATATTCTGATATACCAATTGGCAAGTAATAAAATATGGCATAGACTCAGAACCTCTGTTTATAAAACACTTTCACCCCCATTATTTCACTGATCCTCACAAAAGAATCCATGAAATAGAGAGCTTTAGTCTCTATATTAGAATATAATAGGTTATGCTGAGGTAACAAACAATCCCAGGATTTCAGGGGCTTAACGCAATAAAAGTATATATTTTTTACTTACTCTACATGTCCATTGCTGGTCAGTGGAGGACTCTGGTTCAAGCCATACTCACGCAGAAACTTAAGCTAATGAAGACACTACCATCTAGAACGTTGTACAACAGTAGAGGTAAGAAGACAAAGTATCGCATGTTCTCTTAAAGTTTCTACCACACAGTGACACATCACTTCTACTCATATATCATTGTTTAGAACAAGTCACGTGGCCACATTAACTTTCAAGGCAGTAAAGAATTATAACACCCCCTTATACCTAAAATAGAAAAGAACAAGATACTAGTAAACAAGTAGTAATTTCCACCACACCCCTGATTTTACAGATAAGAAGCACAAGGGTCAGAGAAATGATATGTGGAGGAACATAGTTTGGTAATGTGGACTGAGCTTTTAATACATCCTTTTAACCTATTGTATTATAGGTTATGTATTATTGACCTGAGAGACATCATGCTTTCAGTTGAGGGAACATAGACTTTGGAGCCAGACAATCCTGGGTCCAAACCAAACTTATGCCACTAACTAAGAGTATTTCAAGCAAGTGACATCACTACTCGGAGCCTCTGTTCCTTATCTATAAAATGGGCATAAAGGATTAAAAAATAAAACTTGCAGGTTTGTTGTGACAACTAGTATTAGTTAAATTTAATATAGATAAAGTACCTGAGCTCAATCTAATTCAGTTATTCTAACTCCAGATTTATTCTCCTATTTCTCTGCCTGGGCCAGGTATGCCAGAATGTGTAAATCCTGTGGAGCAACTCTTAGTCCAATTCTTCTCTGTATTTCTCTTCCTCATTGTGGCATGTGAATAACTGAGAGGATAGAAAGGAAGAGGTAAACTTGAAACCAAAAGCAAAGTTATTTATACCACAAGTTCAGAAATACCCTGTATATTCCATTCCCTCTCTTTGCAATGTCCTCTCCTGTTTCCTTTTCTCACCCCTTTCCTACTTATCCTTTAAGACAAGTCAATCCAATCACTTTTTTTGGAAGCAGACCCAGACTCCCCTATGCTGAATTAAGTACCCCTTTTTCTGAATCCCAGTCCCAGACACCTTGTACCTAGGTCCATCTCAGCACTTAGCACAATGCCTTTTAAGTATTTGGCCTACAGCAGGTACTTAATAAATGTCTATCCAAGGAATGAATAAAATCGTTGCATACTAGTTCCTTGTTTATTTTTCTGTCCAGCTTCATTTCTCTTTATCCCCTTCCTTACTCTGCTCTACCCATTCCTTCCAACAGCACCCTAAAATACCCAGTAATATGTTTATGGTCCTGGAATATCTCATACTCTTTCAGGCCTCCACCTTTGCACAATGCTGCTTCCTGTGCATAACATGACTTCTCCCAATCTGGGCACCTTGTAAGTGCTTAGCTATCATTTAACAGAGGCAGAGAAAATGGTAGTTTAGTACCTCAGCCCTGAAGCCAAACTGTCTGAGTTTAAATTTTAGCTTTGGTTATTAGCTGTGTGACCTCAGGCAAATTGCTCAACGTCTCTGGGACTCTTTCCTTCATCTATAAAACAGGGCTGATGAATGTAATCTAGGCTTGTTACAGAAATTAAATAAGTTAAAACATTTAAACTGTTTAAAAGAGAAACTTCCTCATAGTAATATCTATATAAGTGTTTGCTATTATCATCTAAATCTTAGCACAGCACTCCATGTTTTGTCTAAACTAGGGTCACAAATTGTCAGCCTGCAGGCCTTACTTTATTAGGACCCCATGGTGTTGGATTTTTGTTTTAATTGCAATGTCCTCCAGCTTATTACAAATTCATCATTCCCTGCCTCCATTAGTTCATTTCCTGGTTCGGCAAGCTTTGGGTTCAAAATCTTGACCTTTTCAGACAGAATTCCACAGACTCAGTGTGTACCTTCATTAAAGCAGTTCTATAGACTTGTGATTGCTTTTTCTCATCTAAGTCTTCACTGAACTCTGAGCTACTTGAGTAAAGGGATAATGATCTCAGTATTGCTAGTACCTAAAATGGTGCTTTTAAATGAAGAGGTTCTCAATAAACACTTGTTGACTAGCATTCACTCATTGATTGAAAGAATGAAATGAAACAAAATGAAATGAATTGTTGAGGTAGCCCTATTTGTCAGTGAAGAATAAGCCTTTGAAGAGAGCTACAGAGCCTCTTTGCAGGTAAGTAAAAACTTTAGAAGCTATCTGCAGAGAACTTTCTGGCTTCCCTAGGATTTAAAGAGCTTTCTTTAACCCCTTTTCCTCAAGGCCACATCTTCTTTGATAGTCATTAATGGGATCAAAATAATGGGATTAGCCACAGAAGAAAAAGAATCAAAAGTCTGGATAACTCCATGCCTTTTTTACACAATAATTTTGAAGTTGTTAGTGTAAGAGCTGAAGTCTTCTAAACTAGAAAGCCATACATCCTTTCTTGAAGACAACAAGCTCAGGGTTTGCACAAAATTGTCCTAAAACCACATTCTGTCTTTGGACGTGTTAAATTCTTTTGTTTTGTTTTGTCTTTAACATAAAATATGGGATGTGTGTCCATATGTTAATAGTTAGGACACCAGGTTGTTTGGGAACACGTTTAAGGGTAGAGCAGTCTTATGAGATTCATTCCATTCTGTATTCGCAAACTGTACTTCTGAATGGATGTGTGTTTATTTTAATGTGGTGGGAATGGATGGTAGGCATCCATAGGGGCAACAGTGTGACCAAGTGAAAGACCATTGGATTTGGGGTTAGAGAAAGCTGAGTTAGACAAAACTGGGTTGGAATCAATGGAACACAGATTTTAAGGTGGCATGATTATTTCCAACTCCTAGTGTTCAGAACCCTGTGTAATCCCCTTCCCTTGAGTCCAGGCCAAATATATGACTTGCTTATAACCAACAGAATGTGACAAAGATAATAGGATGTCACTCCTATGGTAAGGTTATGCTATATATAACACTGTCTTGCTAGCAGCCTTGCTTTCTCTCCCCTTGCTGGCTTTGAAGAAACAAGCTTCCATTATTCCTACAGTCTCAAGAAACTGAATGCTGAGTAATGTCATCAACATGGTGATGTAAGAATCCCCTGAAAAAGCCTTCCCAGAGATTCAGCAAATAAAAGGACAAATCCAACATGCTTAAAATGCTGGAGGACGGTAGAGACTAGAGAAGGACTCTACCAACACTGAAGCAAAGAAAAGCGAAAATACCAAGTGAGAAATTGCTGTCCAGAATGCAGGGCCCACTCCCTCCCCTCACACAGTCTTCTGCAGCTTGTGAGTCCATCAGAAAGAGAGAGGCTGGGATCCCTCCCTCCCACTATGGTCATAGATATAAAAGCAACTCATAGGAGCATGTTAGAACCCCACACATATCTAGACACTGGGTCCAGAGTCTGTAGAGACCCAGGGCAGAATACAAGCCATTTTGAAGTGCCACATGCAAAAGGGCCCCCAGGAAAAAAAAGTAATAATAATAAGAAGCTGTAGCTAGAAAGTCATATACTCATTCAAACCAGATTCTGTTGGCTAGACAACTTAAATGCAAAATGGACGTTTCTGGAGTGTCCCACTTCATAGAACCCCACCTGGCTCTATGGTGTGAGATATCCTACAGGGGATAAACCAAAGACAGAAAAGCCTCAGAGAAAAAAGGGGTGAGGGAGTTTAAATTGAGCTATTATGAGACAGGCAGTTCCCAGAACTGAACAGTACAAGGAAAATGGGGAACTGAGTAAGGGAGAGAACTTAAACAAATCATAGAACCTGTGGAGAAAATTCTGCACAGAAACAAATAGAACAGATCAAGATTCCCAGAGAAGGAACATAGGAAAGGAATCTTTCTCTTGGAGGTGAAACAACTGCACAGAAAGTGCAATTGCAAAAATTGTACCACATATCCAGGGCAAGAATCAAATGAAGAAGACCTGTACAAATCTGAGCAGTTAAGCACTGGCTATTCTAAAGATTTAGAATGAGGTGGGTTGAGCATCAAAGAAAAGCCTTAACACAAAGGCAACCAACAATAAAAACTGAGGCAAGAGACATGACATCCAAGGGTGAAACTCCCTGGCATGTGGGAGAGGACTCCTAGGGATGAATCCAGACCTGGCACCATGGGATCAACAATTCCATCCTGACCAAATGCATGAAAAGAAGTGTAATTAATAAAGTATCAGTAGCAGAGAGAGTTCAAATAGAGTTGAGAAGCTACTCTGGAAGTTGCTATTATGCAAGCTTCAGGTAGACGTTGCTACCTATCATAACCTACCAACCCCCAACCAGGACCATTCCAGCAAATCCTAAAGAACACCTAGGACAATGTATAAGATTCCACAAGGGTTCCAGGCACTAGAGTAACTTGCCAGAAACCTTCACCCTCCAGATGGGTCCCTGGTCCAGATAAGTCCTAGCCCAGCCTCTCCAGAACATCAGATAGTTCCACCTCCCTACCCCATATTAGTGACAGACCCTTCTAATATAAAAACTTTAGAATTGCCGTAGCCCAAACAACCCCAATGAGAGATATGGAAAGGTCAAAGGTGATGGTGGAATTATACATAGAAGATAGGACTTAACAAATGAATATGAATGCTGAATCATTAAGTTGATATCTCTTTTAGTCCCCAGTATTTTAGAGCAGCTAGAAATAAAAGCCTAAAATTGTGTAATTGTAACCCATGTCAAAGTCTGAAATATGTTCCACAACTAATTGTGGTGCTGTGCTTTGAAATTTATAGCTTTTTTGTATATATGTTATTGTTCACAAAAAAAGAAGGAAAAAAAAGTCAATTGTGATGATAAAAAAGTATTTAAGCCTGCTAGCTTCCTATATTCTGGAGCAGCTAGAAGGAAAAATATGAGAGGATCATATGGTAGGCCCTGACAAACTCTGGGATCTATACTGTAACCACTTTTGGAAGAGTGCTTTGAAAACTATTGCTTTTTTATTTCTTTGCTTTTTATATATGTTATACCATACAATAAAAAAGTTAAAAAAAAAACCTGAGGTGAGAGAGAAGCTGAACTTCAGAGTAAATCGTCAAGATAATCATATGCTTAGAAGTCAGCAAAAAATTACAAGCCATGCTAACAAATAGGAAGAATGGAGCAAATTAAAACTTCAGAGGGGACACAGAATTTGGAACAGCATATCAAAGAAGTTCAAACATATATCCCAAATCATTTCAAGGAGATGGAAGAAAATATGGTTAAAGAGAGAAAGGATATTGGGAAGATATTGTGTGACCATAAAGAAGAATTTGAAAGTATACATAAAAAAATAAGAGAAATTATGGGGATAAAATGCATAATAGAAGAAATTAAAATAAACTACATGCCTACAACAGCAGATTTGAAAAGGCACAAGAAAGAATCATTGAGCTAGTAGACAGGACAATTGAATTGAAATCTTACAGAAAGAAGAACAAAGAAAAATAATAGAAAAATTGAGCAGTGTTTCAAGAGCTTGAGTGACAGCATGAAGTGCATAACCATATATCCCATGGGTGACCAAGAAGAAGAAGAAAAGGGAAAAGGGGCAGAAAGAATATTTGAGGAAATGATGGCTGAAAACTTCCCAAATGTTATGGAAGACATAAAATACACATCTGAGAATTACAAGGCACTCCAAACAGAATAAATCCTAATAGATGCCACAAGATACATAGTAATCAGAATGTCAAATGTCAGAGTTAAAGAGAGAATTCTGAAAGCAGCAAAAGAAAAATGATCCATCACATACAAGAGATCCACAATAAGACTAAGTGCCGATATCACATCAGAAACCATGAAGGCAAGAAGGCAGTGGTATGATATTTTTAAATATGAAAGAGAAAACTGCCAGCTAAAAATTATTTATCTGATCAAATTGTCCTTCAAAATCGAAGGAGAGTTTACAATATTCATATATAAACATAAACTGAGGGAGTCAATCAACATGAGATCTGCCCTACAAGAAATAATAAAGGGAATTCAGCAACTAAAAGGAAGAAACAGGAGAGAGATGGTTGGAATAAAGCAATGAAAATTAAGAAGGGGAACAAAAAGGATAAAAATAAAGACAAAAAGTACATGATATATAAAAACCAAAGGTCAAATGGCTGAAGTAAGTACTGCCTTTAGAGTAATAACACTGACTGTTAATAGATTAAAATCACCAATCAAAATAACACAGATTGCCAGAGTGGATAAAAGCATGATCCAACTGTATATTGATTGTGAGAAACTTACCTTAGATCCACAGCAAATAGGTTGAAAGGGAAAGGTTGGAAAAAGACATTCCATGCAAATAGCAACCAAAAAAAAAAAAGAGCTGGGGTAGCTATACTAACATAGAAAAAAAAAGAAGGACACTATATATTAGTGAAAGGAGCAATCCACCAAGAAAAAATAACAATCATAAATTTTTATGCACTTCATCTTGGCACTCCAAAATAAATGAGGCAAAACTGAAGGGAGAAATAGATGTCTCCACAATAACAGTTGGAGACTTCAATAAACTACCCTCATCAATAGACAGAACATCTAGACAGAAGACCAATAAAGAAAGAGAGAACTTAAATAATATGATAAATGAACTAAATGTAACAAACATATGCAGAACATTGCACTGCTGAACAGCAGGATATACATTCTTCTCAAGTGCCAATGGATCATTCTCCAGGATAGATCACATGTTAGATTACAAAACACGTGTCAATAAATTAGAAAAGGCTGAAGTTATATGAATCATTTTCTTTGACAATAATGGAATGAAAATGAAAATCAATAACAGGCCGAGAATTGTATAATTCACAAATATATGGAGGTTAAATAACACACTCTTAAACAATCAGTGAGTCAAAGAAGAAATTACAAAGGAAGTCAGTAAATATTCCAAGGCATATGAAAATGAGGACACAACATATGAAAACTAATGGGATGCAGTGAAGGCCATGCTAAGAGGGAAATTTATAGTTCTAAATGCCGCCACTAAAAATGAAAAAGTAGTTAAAACCAAAGACCTAACTGCATACCTGGAGGAACTAGAAAGAAGAGCAGCACACTAATCCCAAAGCAAGCAGAAGGAAGAAATGATAAAGATTTGAGTAGAAATAAATGAAATCAAGAGTTAGAAAAACAAGAGAAAGAATCAACAAAACCGAAAATTCTTTCTTTGAGAATATCAATAAAATTGACAAACTGTTAGCTAGACTGACAAAGAAAAACCAAAAAAGATGCAATAAATAAAAACAGAAATGAGAGGGGGAACATTACAATTGAGCCCACAGAAATCAAAAAGATTGTAAGATGATACTATGAACATCTGTATGCCAACAAATTACATAACCTAGATAAAATGGAGAAATTTCTGAAAATAAATGAATGATCTACACTGACTCTAGAAGAAATAGAAGACTCCAACAGAGCAATCAAAAGTAAAGACATTAAGGGTGGGCCAAGGTGGTTCAGCAGGCAGAGTTCTCACCTGCCATGCAGAAGAGCCAGGTTCAAATCCTAGTGTCTGCCAAAGCTGAAAAAAAAAAAAAGGAAAGAGATTGAATCACTCTTCAGAAACCTACCATCAAAGAATAGCCCAGGACTAGATGGCTTCACAGGTACATTCTACCAAGTATTCCAAGAATTAATACCAGTCCTGCTGAAACTCTTCCAGAAAATCGAAGAGGAGGGAGCACTACCTAACTCATGCTATGAAACCAACATCACCCTAACACCAAAGCCAGATAAAGATATTCCAAGAAAATAATATTGCAGGCCAATTTCTTTCTTTTGCATCTGAATATAGATAAGAAAAAGTCTTCAACAAAATATTAGCAAATCAAATGCAACAGCACATTAAAATAACTATGCACCATGATCAGGTGAGTTTTATCCCAGGTATGGAAAGAAGGTCTAACATAAGAAAATCAATTCATGTAATGCACCATATTAATGAAACAAGAGGAGAACCACATGATCATCTCGATTGACACAGAAAACGCATTTGACAAAACCCAACATCCTTCCTTGATAAAAATGACTTCAAAGAATTGGAATAAAAGGAAACCTCCTCAACATGATAAAGGGTATATATGAAAAACCCACAGTAAACGTCCTACTCAATGGCAAAAGACTGAAGCCCTAAAATCTGGAACAAGACAAAGGATGCCCACTGTCACCACTGCTTTTAAGCATTGTGCTAGAAATTCTATCTAGAACAGTTATGCAAGTAAAAGAAATAAAAGTCATTCAGATGGGAAAGTAAAAAGTAAAACTTTCACTATTTGAGGATGACAAGATCCTGTATAGAAAGTCCTGAGGAATCTACAACAAAGCTACTAGAACTTATAAACAGGTTCAGCAAAGTGGTGGGATAGAAGATCAACACGCAAAAATTAGTAAGGTTTCTACACACTAGTAGCAAGCAATATAAGGAGAAATTCAAGAAAAAGTACCCATTTACAGAAGCACCTAACAGAATCCAAATATCTAGGAATATATTTAACCAGTATGTAAAGGAGTTGTACACAGAGAAATACAAAACATTGCTAAAGGAAATCAAGACCTAAATCAATGGAAGGATATACTATTTCGTGGCTGGAAGTGTAAATATCATTAAGATGTCAATTCTACCCAAATTGATTTACAGATTCAATGCAATCCCAATCAAAATTCCAGCATCCTATTTTGCGAAAATAGAAAAGCCAATTATCAAATTTCTCTGGAAGGGTAAGGGGCCCTGAATTGCCAAATACATCTTGAAAAAGAAGAATGAAGTTTGAGGACTCACATGTCCTGACTTTAAACCAAATTACATGGCTACACTGGTCAAAACAGCATGATACTAGCATAACAATAGATATATTGACAAATGGAATCAAACTGAGAGTTCAGAAATAGACCTTCACATCTATAGCCATTTGATTTTGACAAGGCTGCCAAATCAACTCCATTGGGAAGAATAGTCTCTTCAACAAATGGTGTTGGGCAAACTGGATATCCATATACAAAAGAACAAGAGAGAGCCCATAATTCACACCATATACAAAAATTAACTCAAAATGGATCAAAGACCTAAATATAACAACCAGAACTATAAAACTCCTAGAAGAAAACATAGCGAAGCATCTTCATGATCTTTTGGTAGGTAATGGTTTCCTAACCTTTACACCCAAAGCACAAGCAATGAAAGAAAAGTAGGTAGAAGGACTTCCTCAAAATGAAAACTTTTGTACATTAAAGAACTTTGTCATAAAAGTGAAAACACAACATACTCCATAGGAGAAAATAGTTGGAAGCCATGTACCTGGTTTTTTATATCCAGAATGTGTAAAAAAATCCTACTATCAACAATAAAAAGGCAGACATCACAATTAAAAATGGATAAAGGACTTTAATACACATTTCTCCAAAGAGCAAATACCAATGGCTAAAAAACACATGAAAATATGCTTAACATCACTAACTATTAGGAAAGCACAAATCAAAATCACAATGAGCTAGCATTTTACTCCAACGAGTATAGCCAATATTTAAAAAAGAAAAAGAAAAACAGGAAACTACAAGTGTTGAACAGGTTGTGGAGAAATAGGAACACTCATTCATTGCTGGTGGGAATGTAACTTGGTATATATATATATATATATATATATACAATGGAATAGTGTTCAACCATAAGAAGGAATGAATTTCTGAAGCATGCCACCATAAGTGAATATTGAGGACCTTATATTGAGTGAAATAAGCCAGACACAAAAGGACAAATATTATATGATCTCATTGATATGATCTAATTACAATAAGCAAACTCAGAGTTAGAATTTAGAATATAGGTTACCAGGAGATAGATTAGAGTTGAAAAATGGGGTCTCAATCTTTAAGTTGTACAGAATTTTTATTTAGATTGGTACTGTGTGCTCCTTAAAGGTTTGGAAATGGATGGTGGTGATGTTAGCACATTATTGTGAGTATAATCAACAACATAAACTATAGAGATGAGTGTAATTAAGAGGGGATACTTTAATAAGTGTATATTACTAGAATAAAAATTTAAACATAAGACATAAGACTCTACAACACAGTAAAATCTATTAAAAAAAAATAAAAATGACACTGAATGCTGCCAACAACCACATGAGTGGAAAGCAGAATTTTCCCTAGTCAAATCTTCAGATGAGAACCCATCCCTGGCCAACACCTTGATTGTGGCTGTGAGACTCTAAGCAGCAGGCTCACCCAAGCTATGCCCAGATTTTGGACCCACAGAAACTATGAAATGATAAATCTGTGGCGTTTTAAGTGGCTAAGTTTGTTGGTAATTTAGTATGCAGCATAAAAAACTGATGCAGAATCCTATCACTCCCTAGCTGTATTACCCTGGGCATGTGGTTTCCCAGTTTCCTCATCTGTAAAATTGGAAGTGACGACTATGTAAACGCTTGTCCTGGTTCCCTTACAAGAGTACTTAAGAATCCAGTGAATGTGAGGCTCCTTGTAAATTATAAAGCATTGTTCTGTTGTGAGGAATGATTGCTTCTTTTCTTTCCAGGCTCTCCAGTGCCTAGCAGCTAATACAGGTGACCTTGAGAAAACAGAAGATGGGAAACAAACAACCACAACCTTACCGTAGCCTTGAAACTGATTCTGGCTTGTCTTGCCCAATTTGGAAACATGATTTTAAGGAAAACAATCTCTCAAGCTGATGGAAACATTCCATCCTGGCCAGACCTTTGAGATGTCTGTCTCCTGTGGCCTCAGACCACTCGGCAATCCAATGCAAGATGTCTCACCCACTTCCTCTCCATTCATCCCTCTCTCAAATCCTCACCTTACATAAGTCAGCTCCAAAAGCCGTTGTCCAACGGCTTCATTCCTCTTGGGTCACTGCCTGAGGCCACTAGGGTCATTTAGGAACATGATGGCCTGCAGCTGTTGCCAGGTGGAGCAGAAAGCTGCCAGGAACGGAGGGCGGGTTGAGTTTCTTTCCAAACAAACCAGCAATTCTTATGGCTGCTCACAGCTATTCATTATTATGAAACTGAGTGAGGGGAAAATGGTTTGTCACATGTTGTGAGCTCTGGACCATGTATACAGGTTGATCATTCAGCCTGTACTTCTTTGAAAGTAGCAGAAAATGTAGGTTTTGGTCTGCCACATCTTTAGACCCTGCTCCAATGTCATTCTGCCATATAGCTTGGCATTGTGCATGATGTTCAAGGCCCTTCCTGATCTAACCTTTGTCTATCTGTTGTCCAACCTCCATCTGGTCATCTTATGGATGTTCTCTCAGCCATCGAGACTCTATCTTAACAGAGAGAAGCCTATAACAACAACAATACTAATAATACCATCTAGTACTTATTATGTGCTGGACACCTTTCTGAGTGCTTTGCATATATTAGTCCATTCAGTCCTAACCTGAACAACCATTCCTAATAAGAATGCACTGATATTATCATATCCGTTGTATATGTAAGGATATCAAGGTTAAGGGAAGCCATATCACTCACCCATGGTCCTACTGCTAATCAGTAGTGGTGTTATGATTTGAACCCAGATACAATGGCTTATGAAAACTATGATTCTAATCATCATACTATACTAGGCCTTTTGTTTACTTGACTATCTGTCCCACCTTGACTGTGTGCTCCTTATTGAAGTTTTATACCCAGTACTTACACAGTGCTTGGCACATAGCAGTGCTTATTAAATATTCATTGGGTGGCTGAATAAATGAATTCATAGAAAAAAGAACACAAAATTGGGGATTTTGAATACTGAGTTCATAAAACCCAGTGCCCAGCCTAGTGTCTATCATTTAACTAGCTTTGTGGGTTTTAATGCGTGAATAAGCCTTTCAACCTTTCTAAGTCCCAATAGCATGGTATTTACACTATGTATGTTTTGAAGCCAGGCAGCATTTGTTCAAAATAAAGCACTACTGCTTACTGGTAGTGTGACCCTGGGCAAATCCCTTATCTTCTCTGGACATCGTCTTTAAAATGAGAAAAATTATAATAATTATCTCACAGGATTGTTGTGAAATGGGTTAATAATAGTGCTTAGTTTGCCCACCCACATCCAGCCTGCACACTAGCCTCTGTGCCTCCACTCACCCCCCATATGCCTACCGCCATGCCCTACCTCTGTCTCCTCCACATTGCACCCTGCTCCTGTGCTCCAAGGCCTGCCTGAGCTGCACCCTACCACCACAGTTCCTATACCACTCCTCAAAAGCCTACACCCTGCAATCCAAGCCCACAGGCACCAGCATAGCATCCTTGACCCTACCTAAACCTGCACTGCAACCCAGCACCACACTGTTGTGCCCTGTATCCTGCTCCACATCCATCCTTCAAATACAAAGCTTCATACTACTGAAGGAAATCAACTTTCAAAGTAACCCTATAAAGACATTTAAATGTCTCAAAAGCAACAGACTATCACTAAGCAAATCAAGCTGCAGACAGATATAGCCCAGCCTAATGACCAAATTCAAACACCAGAGGAGATACAGACTGCAGAACAGCTAATCAAAATGTTCATATAACTCTACAAAATAAAAGCAGTGAGATGGCTAATGACATAAGGAAGATCAAGAAGACACTAGAAGAACATAAAGAGGAATTTGAAAGAATAAATAGAAAAATAGCAGATATCACAGAGATTACAGATGTGGTAAACTAAAGAAAAAATATACCAGAGACACACAACAGCAGATTTGAAGAGGCAGAAGAAAGAATAAGCAAACTAGAGGACAGGACAACTGATTTCAAACACACAAAAGAACAAATGGCAGAAAAGATGGAAAAATTTGAATTGGATCTCATGGAAATGATGGAGAAAACAAAGAGCACAAATATAAGAATCATCAGTGTCCCAGAAGGAGAAGAGTAAAGGGCTGGGAAGCTTAGTGGAGGATATAATGGGGAAAAACGTCCCAACACTTATAAAAGACAAATATGCAAACCAAAGAAGGCCAATGAACTCCAAATAGAATAAATCCAAATAGACCTTCCCAAGATACATATTAATCAGTCTGTCAAATGTTGAAGAGAAGCAGAAATTCCTGAAAGTGGCAAGAGAAAAAAAAATCTACTACACACAAGGGAAACCACATAAGAATGAATTCAGACTTCTCAACTGGTGCTATGGAGGTGAGAAGGCAATAGTATGATATATTTAAGATAATGAAAGAGAAAGACTTCCAGCCAAGAATTCTGGACCCAACCAAATTGTCCTTCAAAACTGAGGGAGAAATTAAAATTTTCACAGACAAACAAATCCTGAAAGAATCTGTCAACAAGATACGAAAGACAGGAGAGGAAATTCTGAAGGAGGGCACAGAACTGGAGAGTACCAGTAAGGATAACTCAAAGGATAAAAAGAGAAAGAGGGAAAAGAATATGTAGGTTTGACAAATAAAATGCAAAGGATAAGATGGTGGATTTATTCTTTACAACAAATGCATTTACAGTAATAACTTTGAATGTTAATGTGATAAATTCCCCAATTAAAAGATACAGATTGGCAGAATGGATTAAGAAATATAATCCAGCTATGTGCTGCTTATAAGAGACTCATCTTAGACACAAGGATGCAAATAGATTGAAAGTGAAAAGATGGAAAAACATGTTCCACGCAAGCTGTAACCAAAAGAAAGCCAGAGTAGCTATACTAGTAGCAGACAAATGTACTTTAAATGTAAAGGCATTTGTGCTGGTTTGAAGGTGGTATGTACCCTAGAAAAGCCATGTTTTAATCCTGAGCCATCTCATAGAGGCAGAGGTTTCTTTTAATCTCTATTCAGCACTGTGCATTGGAAACTTGATTAGATTATCTCCACAAACATGCGACTTACCAAATTGTGGGTATTAACCTTTGAATAGTGGGAGATGTGACTCCACCCATTCCAGGTGGGTCTTGATTAGTTTACTGGAATCCTTTAAAAGAGGAAATACTTTGGAGAAAGAGAGAGAGCCATGAGAACCACAAAAGCCCATGCAGCCAGAGACCTTTGGAGATAAAGAAGGAAAATGCCCCTGGGGGAGCTTCATGAAACAAGAAGCCTGGAGAGAAAACTAGCAGATGCTCCCATGTTCACCATGTGCCTTTCCATCTGAGAGAGAATTCCTGAACATCATCATCCTTCTTGAACTAAGGTATCTATCTTTCCCTGGATGCCTTAAATTGGACATTTCTATATTCTTGCTTTAATTGGGACATTTTTCATGGCCTTAGAAGTGTAAACTTAATAAATCCCCCTTTTTAAAAGCTATTAAAAACATTGAAATTATTCAAAGCACTTTCTCTGATCACAGTAGAATGCAGCTGGATATCAATAACCATCAAAGAATGAGAACTTTCACAAATATATGGAGATTAAATAACACCCTCTTAAACTACCTGTGGGTCAAAGAAATTTCTAGAGAAATTGATAGCTATCTGGTGATGAATGAAAATGAGAATACAACATATCAGGGCTTATGGGATTTGGCCAAGGCTGTGCTGAGAGGGAAATCTATTGCCTTAAATGTCTATATTAAAAATGAAGAAACACTTGGCTATATGAGTGGTTCAGTGGTAGAATGCTCACCTTCCATGCTGGAGACCCGGGTTCAATTCCCAGACCATGCACCACCCCACCCCCCCAAAAAAAAACAAAAGTAAAAAGAAATTGAAGACTTAACTGCTCACCTGGAGGAACTTGAAAAAAGAAAACAGCAAACTAACCCCAAAGCAAACAGGAGATGAGAAATAACAAAGATTAAAGCAGAGTTAAATGAATGGTAGAACCAAAGAACAATAGAAAGAATCAATAAAACCAAAAATTGGTTCTTTAAGAAAGTCAATAAAGTTGATGGGCCACTAGCAAGGCTGACAAGGAAAAAGAGAGGATGCAAATAAACAAAAGCAGGAATGAGAGGGGGGTATTTACCACAGACACAGAAAATAAATCATAAGAGGATACTATGAACAACTAACTATACACCAACAAACTAGACCAATTAGATGAAATGGACAAATTCCTGGAAACATACACAACAAGCTAAACTGACTCACAAAGAAATAGGAGATCTCAAAAAAAACAATCAGAAGTAAAGAGATTCAATCAACCATCAAAAATCTTCCTACAAAGAAAAGTCCAGGGCCAGATGGCTTCACAGGAGAATTTTATCAAACATTCCAGAAAGAACTAATAGCAATCCTGCTCAAACTTTTCCAAAAAAAATTGAGGAAAAAGGAACACAACCTAACTCATTTTATGAAGTTAACATCACTTTAATACCAAAACTGGGTAAAGATACTATGAGAAAGGAATCTATATCTAGATTCTATTATATAGATATAATAGAATCAAACCAGCACAAATGGCTTTACATTTAAAGTACATTCTAATATAGAATCTATTGATACTATAAGATAGGTCAATCTCCCTAATGAACATCAATGCAAAAATCTTACACAAAATATTAGCAAATCGTATCCAATAGCACATTAAAAGAATTATACACCACGACCAGGTGGGGTTTATACCAGGAATGCAAGAATTGTTCAACAACAAGAAAATCAATTAATGTAGTTCAGCACATTAACAAAACAAAAGGGAAAAAATCACATGATCATCTTAATTGATGCTGAAAAAACATTCGACAAAATTCAGCATCTTTTTCTATTAAAAACTCTTCAAAAGGTAGGAATCAAAGGTAACTTCCTCAATATGATAAAGGGTGTGTATAAAAAACACATAGTCAGCATCGTACTCAATGGAGAGAGACTGAATGTTTTCCCCATAAGATCTGGAACGAGACAAGGATGCCCTCTGTCACCACTATTATTCAACATTGTTCTACAAGATCTACTCAAGCAATCAGGCAGGAAAAAGAAATAAAAAGCATCCGAATTGGAAAGGAAGAAGTAAAACTTTCATTATTTGCAGATGACATGGTACTATACCTGGAAAATCCTGAGAAATCTACCAGAGTTACTTGAGCTAATAAACAAATTTAGCAGTGTGGTAGGTTATAAAATTAATGTGCAAAAATCAGTAATGTTTCTATACACAAGCAATGACCTAACAGAGGAGTCAATTAAGAAAATAATTCCATTCAAAATAACAATGAAAAGAATCAAGTATCTAGGAATGAACTTAACTAGGGATGTAAAGGACTTGTAGGCAGGAAACTGCATAACATTACTAAAAGAAATCAAAGACCTAAAATAGGTGGAAAGACATTCCCTTCTCATGGATAAGAAGGTTCAATATAGTTAAGAGGTCAATTCTACCCAAACTGATCTGCAATAATCACACATTTCTCTAAACCTCCTGAGCTAGAAGGTATGAAGGGCCAGAGAAGATCATTAGAGTTCACACACACTAGGATTTCCAGAGGCAAGGGCAGCTAAATTATGTGCAAGCTATAGATTTTCTTTGGTCTGCTTAGGGCAAGTGCCACATCCACCCGACTTCACTGAGGACAAGAGGAATTCAATTACTTCAAGTGAGCACAACACATTTTTTAATAGTGAGGAAGATATAAGGAGTCTGGAAAATCTTCAGTTGAGTTCTCAGAGTACCTTACTGCTGGAAGCTTTCTGACCAGGTCTTGAAAGGAAACAGGGAAGGAAAAGAGACAGCATTGAGAGACTTAACTAAAGAAAGCTGAATTAAGTATAAGAAAGCAGAGTGCCGGGCTGGAACCAGAGAGACCACAGTGGGTGGAGTTCTGCAGACGTTTCTCCCATGTAGAAGCTGGAGCATAACTTGTAATATTTTACTATTGTTTTGTAACCCCCGCAGTGACTGGAATATAAATGGCCACACAAGTCCACTGACTGATTGATGGCAGAAGTGTTGCTGGGAGAGGCCTAAGAGACCTCAGACAGGATTTGAGAGCTAAGGTGCATCTTCTGTAACTGTAATGAGATTGCAACAAAAATCTACAGCAACAACCATGTGGCTAGCTGCTTGGCTGGCTTGTACCGCATCCTTTTCTCATCAACTGGATTTGAATTTGAATTTCTTGAGCACGTAAGTGGGATCTAGTTTTGGGAGGTGGGAATTATAGTATATAGAAAGAGTCTGAGACCTAGTCCTTAATCCAGTTGGGAAGATAAAACAAACCCTTGGCGTTCATGACAAAATGTACTAAAAGGCCAAATAAGTGGACTCAGAGAGCAAAGGAAGGTGAGAGTGAACAGGGTTGCTAGACGATGAATATGTTCATATTTGTGAAGGCAGAAAAGAAAAAAGGCTGTGGGTTAGGGAAGGAGGCAAAGAGGGTATTCCAGTCAAGGGAATAGCTTGAGTAAAAGATTGGAGGCTAGAAAGGGCATAGTCTGTTCTAGATACAATCTCTTTATTCAGTATAACACATGACTCTTATTCAAGACATTTCTTCCAGTCTTTGCTCAGAAAATATATATATATGGGGAGTGGTCAAGTGGGTGAGAGAGAGAAAGGGAGGAAGAGAGAATAGTTAGGGTTAATCATTCTGAGTTTGTCACTAATTCACTATGTGGACTTGGGCTGGTCGTTTATTCTCTGTGACCTCTGTTTTTCCCATGTGCAGCATGAGAGGGAGGGCAGATAAGATAGTTCCTGAAGTCCATTTCAGCTTTGATTATCTACAGAAGTGATGCCCATACTTTAGTATTCATCAGAAACCCCCAGAGAATCTTGTTTAGAGTGCAGATTCCCAGAGATTCTTGTTTAGTAGATCTATGGTATGCCCTGGGGATGTATATTTTTAACAAGGACCACAGGTGATCCTGCTGCATGTGAACCACAGACTGGAATGTGAAGTACAGTGTGCCATTGGTTTTTGTTCAAACAGGAGTTAGAGCCTGTTCTAGGGGCCCGGAGCTAGAGAAAAAACATCAGCCCTCTCCTTCCCCACCTCAAGCCTGCTCTGATTCACCTCTCAATCAGCTGTTCTCTCACCATTTAGGGGCATCACCATGGATCGCTGTGTCCATCTTCCTTCTAGCAGGAAAGAGAAATTTTACTTTGTCAGATGTTAATATAGCCACTCCAATTTTTTGTTGTTGTTATTTTTTTGGGGGGTGGCAGTGTGCATGGTCCAGGAATCGAACCCAGGTCTCCTACACAGAAGGCGAGCATCCTACCACTGAACCACCCATTGCACCCTCCAATTTTCTTTTGATTCTTATTAAGACAGTATATGTTTTTCTATCTTTTTACTTTTGTATCATTTGTGTTTTTATATTTAAAGCATTTTAAATATATTTAAAGCAATTTCTTGTGGCCAGGATATGATTGCATCTTGGTTTTTAACTCAAATTGACAATCTCTGCATTTTAATTGTTTTGTTTAAGCCATTTCCATTGAATGTGATTATTAATATAGTCAGTTTAAATTCTATCATCTTCCTATTTGTTTTCTATTTGCACCATCTGTTCTTTGTTCTTTTCTTCCTCTTTTACTGCCTTCTTTTGAGCTGATTGAGGGATTTTTATGATGCCATTTTATCTCATCTGTTGTCTTATTAGATCTGACTCTTTGTTTTATTATTTTAATGACTACTTTAGGATGGATAGTATACATTTTTAATTTATTGCCTCCTACCTTCAAGTTATATTATACCTCTTTATATATAATACAAAAACCTGCACTATTATACTTTCATTTTTACTCCCTAGGCCTTTAGATGATAGCTGTTACAAATTTTACTTTGGAACGTGTTATAGATTTCACAATACATTGTTATTTTGTTTAAATAGTCAGTAATATTTTAGAGAGATTTAAATATTAAAGAAAAATAATATATTTACCTATTTTTTGTTACTGGGCAAGGAAAATCCCAATCGAGTATTATTGAGCTGTTAAGGAAAATGAGGTCTCACTAAGAAAAGCATAATATCTTCCAAGGTTTGAGCTCAGAAGAGTTTCTGAAAAGACATTCCCAGATGATAAAGTTGGGGAGAAGAAGATACTTAATTTATTGAGCACATACCATGTGCCAAACACTCTATTGTTTCACTTAACTCTTATTAGAGTGGCATCAAGAAGGTATTAATGTTCTCATATTACAGATTAGGAAAAGATTCCTGAGTCAGGAAATTTGTCCAAGGTTACACAGCAATAAAGTGGTGAAGATGGGATTTGAACCTGGCTCTGGTTGACTTCCTAGCCTACTCTCTTCATACTATATTATGCTGCCCCAACTTTTCTCAGGTAGATTAACTTCTCATATAAACTAAAACTTGTATTAGAAGAGAGTCAGGAGAGTAGCAGTTGCTCTTCCCTTGAATCCTTACTTCATTACCTTCAACTCTTGAGAATTTGTCAACTGCCTGAGTGTTTTTGTCTTACCTTCAGGCCACTTCTCTCACTAAAAGCCATAAGTAGCAGATGAGAATGAGATGACCAATAGATCTCAGGGAAAAAACGTTATTTTGGAGGGGAGAAGTCATTTCTAGTTTCTGTTTTCAAGCTGCTTCCCCAGCACCACCACCACCACCACCCCTACCTTAAGTGTCCAGGTAGATGACACACCCTAAGGTGATGGAACAAACTGCAAGACAGTGTTCATCTGGAGCTCTGTTAACACTGAATTGAGGGAGAGAAGCTCAAAGAGAAAGAGAATATAGAAGTCAAGGTGAATGACTTCTTGAAGAACTGTACTGATACAGAGTTCTCAAAAATGAAAAACCCTATTCTGGGTACAAAAACCTGTTTTAGATTTTTTTGGCAGTTCGAGTAAATGCTATGTAATGAATTGGTTTAAACAATGGGACTTCATTAACTCATGGTTTTGAGGCTAGGAAAAAGTTCAAGTCAACCTGTTATCAAAGTGATGCTTTCTTCCCAAAGACTAGCATTCTGGTGATCCTTGGTCCTTGGCTCCTCTGTCACATGGCAATGGCAATGCATATGGCAGATGCTCCTGGCCTCTCACTTCTCTTCCAGGTTCCAGGTTCAGTTTTTTTTTTCCCCGTGGCTTTTTCTCTGCTTGAATTTCATTCCACTTATAAAGGACTTCAGTAATAGGATTAAAACCCATCCCAACTAAATTGAGCCACACCTTAACTGAAGTAACTTCATCAAAGGTCCTACTTAAAATGAATTCACATCCACAGGAATGGATTAGGTTTAAAAACATGTTTTTTCTGGGGTACATACCACTCTAAACCACCACACCTGTATAGTTCTATTTCCACTACTCTTTATTCCTTTGTCTAGATCCAGATTTCTATCTAGTATCATTTTCCTTTTGCCTGGCAGACTTTCTTTAACATTTTTCATATTGCAGATCTACTGGTAATGAATTTTTCAGCTTCTGTATATTTGAAAATGTCTTTATTTCAACTTCATCTTAAAGATATTTTATCAGTATAAAATTCTTGTTTGATTTTTTTATTCAATGCTGTTTTTAAGATGTTTAATTTATCACTGGTTTTGAGCGTTTTGATTTTGGTGTGCATTAGTGTAGTTATCTTCACGGTTTTCATGCTTCAGGTTCAGCGTTGAGCTTTTTGGATCTGTGAGTTTATGGTTTGCAGCATGTTTGGAGATTTTTTTCAGCCATTATTTATTCAAATATTTTTCTGTCTCACCTCCACCACTGCAGGGACTCCATTTACATGTACTGTTTTCCTACAACTCATTGATGTTCTCTTCATTTCTTTTTTCTCCTTTATTCTCTATATGCTTCCTTTTAGATAGCTTTTATTGCTAGGTCTTCAAATTAATTAATTAATTGTTTCACATGTCTAATCTGCTATTAACCCCATGTAGGCTATTTTTCATCTCAGATATGGTAGTTTTCATCTTTAGAAGATTTTTAAATTTTTATTGTAGTAACATATAAAGTTGGACATTTTAACCATTTTAAAGTATACAATACAACCATTTAAACCATTTTCAACTCTTCAATTCAGTGGCATTAATTTCACTTACAATATTGTAGTACCATCACCACCATTCATTACCATCCATTACTTTTTCATAACGCCAAACAGCAACTGTACCCATTAAGCAATAATTCCATATTCCCCTCTCCTCCTGGCCCCTGGTAATTTCTGGTCTACTTTCTGTCTCTATGAATTTGATAATTGTTGATATCACATATAAGTGGAATCATACAATATAATCCTATTGTGTCTGGCTTCTCTCACTTAGCATAATGTTTCAAGATTTACCCATGTTGAAGCATGTATCAATATTTCATTCATTTTTGTGGCTGAATGGTATTCTGTTGTATGTATATACCACATTTTGTTTATCTATTCATCTGATGATGGATGCTTGAATTGTTTTTTCCTTTTGGCTATTGTAAATCATGATGCTATGAATATTGGTGTACAAGTGTCAGTTCAAGACCCTGTTTTCAATTCTTTGAGGTATGTAACAATAAGTGGAATTACTGGATCATATGGAAATTCTATGTCTAACTTTTTGAGGAACTGTCAAACTGTCTTCCACAGTGGCTGCACCATTTTACATTCCTGCCAGCAATGGACAAGGATTTCAATTTCTTCACATCCTTGAACACACCTATTTTCCATTTTTTAAAATAATAGCCATCCTAGTGGGTGTGAAATGGTATCTGGTGCTTTTGATTTGCATTTCCCTAATGACTGATATTGTGCATTTTTTCATGTGCTTGTTGGCTATTTTATATCTTCTTTGAAGAATTGTCTATTCAAGTTTTCTGTCTGTTTTTATAATTCATTTTTTGTCCTTTTTTGTTTAATTGTAGGAAATATTTACAAAATCTGGATATTAAACCTTATGAAATATATGATTTCAACTATTTTCTCCCATTCTGTAAGTTGTTCTAGAAGTTTTGTTTGGGCCTTTTTAATGTTTTCTTTTTCGCACCTACTTAACTTTTTTAGCATATTGAACACAGTTTTAATAAATGTTTTAATGTCCTTGTTTGTGACTTATAACATCTGTATCATTTGGGAATCTGTTTCAACTGATTGATTTTTCTCTTTATGAATCATGTTTCCTGCTGTTTGCATGCTTGGTAATTTTTTATTGAATTCCAGACATTATGTTAGTTGTTAATACTTGTTAGTTGTTTAATACTTTGTATTTCTATGAATTTGCTTGAGCTTTCTTCTGGCACTTAAGTTACTTGGAGACAGTTTGATTCTTTTAAGTCTTGCTTTTATGCTTTGTTTGGCAGGTCTGAAGAAGTGCCCAGTATAGGGCTAATTATTCCCTATGATTGAGGCAAATCCTTCCGGGGTACTCCACCCTATTCCCTGAGAATTATGAGTTTTTCTGGTCTAGATGATGAGCACAGGCATTATTCCTTACCCTGTGTAAATGCTGAACACAGTTCCTCCTAATCCAATCATATGGTGCTTAGCCCAGCCTTAGGGAGTTTGCTCATATGCATGTACTGATCAGTGTTTAGCAGAATACTCAGGAGGGATCCTGTGCAGATCTCTGGAGTTCTCTTTCTCTGCAGTTCTCTTCTTTTTGGCACTCTATCCTGCAAAGACTAGCTGCCATGGACTCCTTAAGCTCTCAGCTCTGTCTCAATTTAGGGGCACTTTCAGGCTCCATCTTGGTTTTCTCATCCTCCACCACAACCAGGAGACTCTCTTAAGTATGTAAGCTGCAGCACTTGCAGGGCCAGTTCATTTGTTTTCTATCTCTTAGGGGTGGTTGCCCTTTGTTGCCTGATTTCTAGTTTCTTGAAAGGTATTGCTTCACATATATTGTCTGGAGTTTTTGGATGTTTCAGGTGGGTAAGTAAATTCAGTCTGTGTTCCTCCATATCAACTAGAAATGGAAGTACTTGATAAAGGTTGTGGTGGTTTGAAGCTGTATGTATACCAGAAGAAACATGTTCTTCAGTTTAATTTCTTCTTATGGGTATGAACCCATTGTAAGTAGAACTTTTTGATGAGGTTACTTCAGTTAAGGTGTTTCCCACCTCAATCAGGATGGGTCTTAATCCTGTTGCTTGCATCTTTTATGAGTGGAATGGAATTCAAATAGAGAGAAAGCCACAGGAAACAAGAAGATGAAGGTCATTGGAACCCAGAAGAGAAGGGACAGGCCATGTGACAGAGGAGTAAAGGACAAAGGATCACTGGCAGCCAACCCCAGAAGACCACAGTCCTCAGGGAGGAAGAATTGCCTTGATGATGCCGTCTTTTGGACATTTTCCAAGCCTCAAAACCATGAGAGAATAAATTCCCATTGTTTAAGCCAGACTGTTTTATGACATTTGCTTGAACAGCCTAGGAAACCAAAACAAATGTTAATAATTATTTACAGAATGAATGAATGTCATGCTTCTGTTTTACAATATGATAGCCAGTTTCTTAGAGAAGCAAGGTCTAGACCAGTGGTTCTTAATGTGCTGTCCTTGGACCAGCTACATCAGGATCACCTGAGAATTGCTAGCAATGCAAATTATCAGGCCCTACCCCAGACCTACTGAGTTAGAAACTCAAGAGTAGGGCCCAGTCATATATGATTTAACAAGACTTGCAGATGATCCTGATACAAACTCAAGTCTGAAAACCTCTGACCTAGACATAATGTGACCTATAAATGTGGTTAAATTTCCTGAGGACATGCTGGGGTCTTTGTGGAACAAACTGACATCTGTATGTCAGAAATCAGGGAAAATCCAGAACAGGAGCCCAGAGGCTCCTATTGATCTCCACTTGTGTCTATCTTTCCTATTGCTCTCAGGCAAGGCAGGCAGTCTTAGAAACTCAACATTGGCTTCACCGCCCTTATACAAGTGAAATTTTAACCCAGGTGAATTAAAGTCTGAGGAAAGCCAGATCAGCTACAGCTGGATGTGTGAAATCTAGAATGTGATCTTGGCTTAGTCCCACTATACAGGGGGTGGTTCATGGTCTTAATATTCATGCAAAGGACCATAGGCCCCTTTATCATGAAAATAACATGACAACCTATACAATGGGAAAAATATTTGGAAACCAAATAGCCTATAAAGATTTAATATCCAGAATATATAAAGAAATCCTTCAACTAAACAAAAAAGACAAACAACCCAATTTAAAAATGGGCAAAAGACTTGAATAGACATCTTTCCAAAGATGATATACAAATGACCAGAAAACACATGAAAAGATGTGCAACATCATTAGCAATCTGGGAAATGCAAATCAAATCCACAAGGAGATACCATTTTACAACTATTAGAATGGCTGTTATTTTTAAAAATGGAAAATTACAAGTGTTGGAGAAGATGAGGAGAAGTAGGAACACTCATTCATTGCTGGTACCCAGGTAAAATGGTTCACCTGCTGTGGAAGACAGTTTGGCAGTTCCTCAGAGAGTTAAGTATAGAATTACCATATGACTTGGCAATCCCACTACTAGGTACATACCCAAAAGAATTGAAAGCTGGAACATGAACAAATATTTCCACACTGATGTTCATAGCAGCATTATTCATAATTGTTAAAAAATAGAAGCAACTCAACTATTTATCAACTGATGAATAAATAAACAAAATGTGGTATATAAATACAATGGAATAGTATTCTGCTATAAGAGGAAATGAAGTTCTGATACATGCAACAGCACAGCTGAATCTTGAAGACATCATGTTGAGTGGAATAAGCCAGACGTAAAAGTAAAACATTGTATGATCTCACTGATATGAACTAATTAGAATAAGCAAGCTCAGAGTCATAATCTAGAACATAAGTTTCCAGGGGATAGGGTGGGGATAGAGAATGGAAAGTTAAGGCTTAAAATATACAGGGTTCCTGTTTGGAATGATGGAAATGCTTTGATAATGGATGGTGGTGATGATAGCACAACATTGTGAATGTAATTAACTACACTGAAATATATATCTCAATGTGCTTAAAAGGGAGAAATGTTAGGTTTTATATATAGAAGCAAAATAAAATTTTTCTAAAACCTACACTACAAAAAAACAGTGAACCATGGACTAAACAGTAAACCATGGACTATAGTTAGTGGTACGATTATAAAAATGTGCTTTCATTGGTAGTAACAAATGTTCCACACCAATGTGAGTTGTTAATAATAGGGTGTTATATGGGAATCCTGCATTTTGTTCATGATTATTCTGTAAACCCACAACCGCTTTAATAAAGAAAGAAAAAAAAGACCATATACCCAAAATTCAGCGATAGAAGTATATTTAGGTGAAGCTCAACTTAATAATATTCTGGGGCAATGGAAGGTCCTGAGTTTCCAGGTAGAAGGACCTTGGATAATTTTTCTGTTTGTAATTGGGCAGGATGAGGACAAACCAGGGAATTTGTTCTGAAGCTATTTTTGCATAGCAAACATATTATTTTGAATTAAGTTGTATGTTTTTCTAGTGGAGATTTTGAGGAGGCTAAAACCCCACCCTTTCCCTGATGCAAAGCCAGGTGTCTCTCCCCTGGCTAGCCCTAAGTTCTCTTGGCCAATAATAACTACTCATCTGCAAAAATGGGCAGGAGTGGGTGAAGGAAAAGACCAGTCAATGGAGATGGAAAAAATCTCCAACTTCACCGTCCAAAGTCCTACATATAAGTCAGAGTCCTATACATAACTCCTATATAAAAGTCAGAGATGAACAACCTAAACTAGGGTCACCAGACTTGAAGTCAGCTATACCCAGGTTCATACATTCATGTGCTCCCCTAACAGGCTACATAACACACGCACACACACACTGTAAGCAGAGACAACATGATTCTATTCTAAAACAACAACAGCAAAGCATTCCCCAAAAAGGGACAAGGTCATAATAACAGGTCTATAATAATTAACTAAGTCATTGGAAAACTCATTTTTTAAACACCCCCCATGAAGTTTTAACACAAAGCAACAGCTCACTGATTGTGTGGTTACAGTTTATGGCTACTTCTTTTGCCCTTGATACGCTGTTGTGATTTTTCAGCCTCTTGCTCAGCATTAAATGCTTCCAAGATTAAAGTCCAAGTAAACGAATGGAAGAGCCCTATTTACAGCATTTATATGTGAGCTTTTCTGAGCCATTGCCCCCTGGGTTGAATTTTGCCAGTTATTTTCCTGGCAAATGGAATTTCGGTTCAGTCAAGGAAATAGCCTGTACTAAGTGTGCAATATAAGGAATTTAATAAGGGGAACAAGTTGGAAGAACTGAGACACCAAACTGCAGAAAGTGAAGGTACTGAGAGATTAGCAACAGCAGGAACCTGCCTACCACCCCCGAGGGCTGGAAGAAGAGAGAGAGGAGGGGAGAAGATAGTGTTACTAGAGCCCAAGTACCAAGTTCATTGCAGAGGCTGCCAGCTAGAAGCTGTAACAGTACAGGGGAGTCTTGTTGGCAGAAAGTAGAACATAGGAGAAGACCCAGCTACAACCAGAGATGTCACTTGTACTTCAGGACTCTGTGCTGGATATCTTTTGTTGTTGCCTGACCAGCATCCACTCTCACTTATTGTACCTACACACAATTTTCCTTTCCAGGGAACTTCTCCTCTCCCATTGGGTGCAGTCTTAGTGTTATTGTCAATTGAGGTGATCTGCCCTCCCCTAGCCAAGGTTGTAGGTGGGCATGAGATGAAAGGTATGCTAAACACACCGTCTCCCAGGTATTTGAATCTTGAGCACAAGGATAGAAAATAGTTGGAAATCTTTCAGTTATGTGATGGTACCTGAAAAGCCCATACTTAGCTTCTTATTGACCTGCATGCCCAGAGACAATCTGGTACCTATTTTGTTTTTCAAAAGAAACCTCTATCAATTTCCCCGTTAAATTCCTTCGTTTGCTTAAGTCTGCCTAAGTCTGGAAATTTTTTTACTACAGCGATTTCTATATCTCCAAACACCAAGTCCTTGTTTCTGCTCCTCAGAATGCCCCTCCATGCCTCCTTGGTCTTTAGAATCTCTACTCATCTTTCAATGCAAAAGCTGATCTGTGAAACCTTTCCCAGCTCCCACACTCTCCAGAAATGTTTAGTTGCTTACATCCTCCATTTTCCCATAGCACTCTGTACATATCTCTTTTACAGCACTTGTCAGATTATCTGATTATTCTGTTTACATGTTTGTCTCCCTATTAGACTGTGAGGTTCTTGTGGGCAGAACCATGTCTTATTTTATCTCCGAATCCTTAGTATTTAACTTCCTGGCACATGGTAAAGGCTCAACAAAAGCTTGAAGAATATGAGTGGATAATGTTGCCAGCTTATCTCCACTTGATTGTATTAGAAACTACAGTTCTTTCCTTCTTTGCATTTAAAGAGTTTGTAGCTTTTTTTTTTTTTACTTCAAAAGCTTAAAGGGGAGACATTAGTTTAATAACTCCAATAAAGAGATACTTTCATAAAGGCAGGAAACAGAAACTTCAGCGAGAGGGACAGAATGAATGTAAAGAGGGCAGTGAAGAATCAACAGCCAACTGTACAAGGCTGTACAAGGAAATACTGTTTGAGGCATGAAGATGTGGAGAGAATTCTTAATTGTCCATTGGGGATGATGGCCATTAGATTTCCTGTAGATCTAAAGGAGGTAAGTCCAGTTGTATGCTGCTAATGCTTTGATTTGTAGCATTTACCAATCTCCTTGGTGTAAATACTCCCACCATGGCCAATTTCAAGTTACCAATATAGCATCACTGAACACAGAATTAGGAAGAGATGTGCAGTAGCATACCATTATATAGTATTTCCGACCATACAGATACAAAAGATATTAATAACTTCAAAATTGTAATGTAAAATGTAGTAAAATATTAGTAAAAAGTGAGTATTTATTACCTTTATTTTTAATGTTATTTATTTAATTTTAGTGTTCTAGTTTGCTAGCTGCTGGAATGCAACACACCGGAGATGGATTGGCTTTCAATAAAAGGGGATTTATTTTGTTGACATGTTGTTCTTCAGAGGAAAGGTAGCTAACTTTCCACTGAGGTTCTTTCTTACATGGGAAGGCTCAGGGTAATCTCTGCTGGCCTTCTCTCCAGGCTTCTGAGTTCTAACAACTTTCCCCGGGGTGATTCCTTTCTGCATCTCCAAAGGCCTGGGCTGAGCTGCTTGTGCTGAGATGAGATATGCTGAGCTGCTTGGGCTGTGCTGCATTGCGCTCTCTCATCTAAGCACCAGCCAATTAAGTCAAACATCATTCATTGCAGCAGGCACGCTCCTAGCTGACTGCAGATGTAATCAACAACAGATGAGGTTCACATGCCACTGGCTCATGTCCACAGCAGTAGAACTAAGCACCTTCGCCTCGCCAAGTTGATACCTGAATCTAACTACCACAGTAAGTTTATATAATTTAGTTCCTAATGATAGCTAAGTTTAATAACTCCCTTGCAAATTTCTTGAAAATTTAACTATCAGTCTAATCAGCATCTGTGAGCTAGTATCATACCACTAAAGATAAACTTATCCCTGGGCTATCTGGGTGGGGTCTCCAGAGTAGCTTGAGTAGTAGAGCTATATACCAAATGGGCAGCAATGCTTTGAACTTCTCCAGCGGCGGGGGCCCTGGGGCCCCCAAGGCCTATTCCAACAGGACCACATCTACCACTCACAGGAGTGGCCGCAACTGAGCCCCAGGTATGGGGAGACTCCTATCCTCCTCCTTCCCCCAGCCACAGGAGGATGCCCATCCTTGGTCCCAAGGCTGCAAAAAGTCTGAAAAGTGATGTCAGTATAGCCTCCAATAAAGCAGACTCTTTCCTTGGTGAAAAGAAAAAAAAGCTATTGGTCAACTGTAGCTGTAGTATGATCACAAGGATCCAGGCCTACTAGGTCTGAAAGGATGAGTGGGGGACACTGAGGCAGCAAATGGATAAACACTGCAGAAACTATTAATTGGTAGCTCCAAATAATAAATAGCTCCAAAATAGAATACCTCTGATCACCTGTATAATCTGCTTTATTGCTGAAAATTTTCTTTATAATTGAGATTGAGCTGGTGAGCAAAGCAAATTATTCTTTCAAAAACATCCACTGAATATCCCTGGACTGAGATGGTGCTTATAGAGCTTTGTAAAGAGCTGTGTACTCTGCAATTCATGTGGTAGACAGTTTCGCCTTCTATCTGTATTGTCCATTCCATAAAGACTTCCCTTTTACTCAAATAGGAGAACTGAATTTAGAAAGCCCAGACACTGGTTCAGATCCTATATATGCAAGAAAACTGTGGTACTGATTATAGTCTCCAGGAAAGTCTCACCTTTGCAAACTTAATTGGTTTTTTGCAGTGAATTAGGCACTTTAATAGTTTCTCACTTCAATATCGCATTTTTGGTCTTCCTTAATCTTGGATTCTCCCTTTACAGGACATTTCAGTGCTGAAAAGAACAAGGGAAAAGGCAGCTCAACATCTGGTTGTAATTATAAAAGTGTCTAGTATATGCTTAGCACACCATTTTATTTAATCCTCACAAACCCCTGAGATGTAGGTACTATTATTTTCCAGTTTTGCAAATGAGGAAATTGTGAATCAGTAAGATGAAATACCTTGCCTAACTTCACACAGACCATTGACAACAGAGCAGGGCTTTGAAGCCAGGTATATCTGAAGTCCAAGTCCCATATACTTTTCACTACACCCTGCAGGACTAAGCACTGTCTTGCCATTTGGGAAAGATAGTCCAGGAGAGAAGGGGTGAGGCTATGCATAGCATCACAGGATAAGTAGGAAAGCATGTTGTACTGGTTTGAAAGGATGTATGTACCCTAGAAAAGCCATGTTTTAATCCCAACCCCATTTTGTAAAGGCAACCACTTCTTCTAATCCCTATTCAGCATTGTATGTTTGAAACTGCAATTAAATCATCTCCCTGGAGATGAGATTTAATCAAAAGTGGTTGTTAAGCTGGATTGGGTGACGACATATCTCCACCCATTTGGGTGGGTCTTGATTAGTTTCTGAAGTCCTATAAAAGAAGAAACATTTTGGAGAATAAGAGATTCAGAGAACAGAGAATGCTGCAGCACCACGAAGCAGAGAGTCCACTAGCCAGCACTTTGGAGATAAAGAAGAAAAATGCCTCCTGGGAAGCTTCATAAAGCAGGAAGCCAGGAGAGAAAGCTAGCAGATGACACCGTGTTCACCACATGCCCTTCCAGATGAGAAAGAAACCCTGACCATGTTCACCATGTGCCTTTCCAGATGAGAGAAACCCTGATAGACATGTTTTAATTGGGACATTTTCTCAGCCTTAGAACTGTTAACTAGAAACTCATTCAATTCCTCTTTTTAAAAGCCATTCTATTTCTGGTATATTGCATTCCAGCAGCTAGCAAACTAGAACACATGTCTTTCTCGATAGTCACAGAGAAATTCTGAACTCAGACTCATGAAATTTAAAAGCACAATTAATTGTCCCACCTTCTTAAATCAAACAAATGGCTAGGGCCACAGTGGCTCAGCAGGGAGCATTCTCGCCTGCCACGCCAGAGACCAGGTTCGATTCCCGGTGCCTGCCCATGCGAAAAAAAAAAAAAAAGCTGTTACAAACTAATGGTAATCTTAAAAGAATTTCAAACACAAATGTTTTGTTTTGAAGCTGATACTTTAAGAAGACTTTTAAAGCAAGCCAATAGATTAGACATCTTTCCTCCTTTACTTTCATTCTTAATTCCTTTTCCTTGTTATACTTTGTAAAAGAAAGCTTTTCTTGGTGGTTTAGCCTGCACCCAGACCTTGGGTTTCTTCAGCATCAAAGCTTCTTCAACCTTCATCTCATCTCAGCCATCAGAAACAATATGCCTTTCTATTTTGCCTCCCCCTCCTTAATCCTGAAAAAAAAAAACACCTTAAATGGAGGCAAGTGGGTAAGGGAGAGAAAGACCCCATGGTAATCTTTCTCCTCTAACTTTTCTGCCTTCTTTCTTTCCATGGGTAAAACACCAAATGCCCCACCTACTAGGTTTACCCCAGTTATTCAAAACTTTATAGTCACTTTACTTCAGCATATTGTGTATGTGTATTTCTGTCTTCCCTATTAGAGTTTGCTTCACATTTCATTCTTGCACAAGAGTGGTTTGAACAGGGGTTGCTTACATACATTGCTGAGGTTACTT
This sequence comes from Tamandua tetradactyla, assembly GCF_023851605.1. Classification (NCBI taxonomy): domain Eukaryota; kingdom Metazoa; phylum Chordata; class Mammalia; order Pilosa; family Myrmecophagidae; genus Tamandua; species Tamandua tetradactyla. The sequence goes on from NC_135353.1 coordinate 119,329,142, forward strand.
CTAAATTTCTTAGCTAGTTGCCCCTAGAAACCCCATAACAACTGACATATTTCAAACTGCTCCAGAGTATTGAAAGAGGACATATGTATTCTATTTGAACTAAATCTTTTGAGTAGAACTTGAACTGAAAATTAGTTTTACTACAAGGACCCCTCTATCTTCCCTTTTATTACTGTTCTCTTCTCTTCCCAGCATCCCCCCGTCTCTGCTCCTTCCCTTCTGCATCCTGTCAGGAGCCCAGAACCCCATCACCAATGAAACAAAACTGGCTGGCAGTATGTAGGACAGTGGTTCTCAACCCTGGTTGCACAATGGAATAACTTAGAGACTTTTTGAAAAAAAATTAAGTGTCTAGGGTGGAGCCTGGGCATCAGTGTTGTTTCAAAGCTTACTAGATGATGATTCTAGTCCCATTCTATGGGCCTGCCTACACTATCCCACCTTTATCCCTATCAAAATTTATTCTTATCTATCAGTTGCATGGGAAAAAATATAACAAATGCATCTGCAATAAGGCATTGATAACCGATAGAAGCTTAATGTGCTAGCATCGGTGGGATTTCCAGTTTGATTATGGAAACAATTTCTGAGGGCAGAAATTCAGGCATGGGGATATTTTCAGTTTGAAAGAGTTTCCCAGCCCCCAAATTCATACTATATAGAATAGTTTTTCCCATAATTTTTACACACACACAAATATTACAAGTTTACCTTAAAATGGAAATGAATTTTAAGAATTAATAGTAATTTCATTATAGTTATAATAGTTTTTTTTGCGATATTTCACCAAGTAACCTGTATCTAGCTAAATAATGACTAGAGTTGTAAACCAGGTCAATATCTTATCAGCTCATTTTTCTTTATATTTACTAAAAGGGAGAATCCAAATCGATAGATTTAAGTTGTTGGGAATGGCAGAGAGTTTTGATTATTCATATTTGGATAGGACATTAACCTGGAAATTATGGAATGATTTCTCACTAAAGATTACTTTTAACATTCCATCAGATATGATGATAAGCATTTCACTCTTAAAAACCAGAAGATTTAATGTTTTGACTTAGAAGATAGTATCGAGTGGATATAATCCTTTCTTTGGTTACATTCAGTTCTGAAACATATTTGTTCATGTTTCATTACAGCATGTGGATGCAATTTTAAGATGTGCCTTTTTTTCTCTAATGGGTGAAGAAAATTGCCAACTCAAACTCTTGGTAATTGAACCATTTGTACCACATTTAAATCATCTAAAGAAATGCTGATATTTAAACCCTGAAATGATAGCCTCAGGTCATTCAAGAGGGAATATATGTTGCTGGAACATACTATTTGAATATTCAATTGATTCAACTGAAATAATGCAAATGGTTTTTCCTGGTGTTATCGCTGTCATAAAGAAATGCTTTGTGTTTCAGCCCTCAAAAAATTTAGGAGAGTACCTCTCCCTATGATAGCGTTCATAAATAAGTGAGGGAGAGTACACTTGTACTTACTGCCCATTTCTTTACTTAAGAATCATGAAAAGATGAACACTCAATAAGAGCTATGACCATAATCCCAATCTTCACTCTTCTCTTCAACATAGAATCAAAATCATGAGGTATATTATTGACCACTAATGTTTCGATGAATATAACTAAGTATGAATTAACTTTCAAACACAACTTCTTTTATTCACGTGGCCTCAGCATCCTTCCTTACTGCACACTTAGCTGCTAATATGTCAGTATTGACTTCAGCCATATTTTTTCAGTCTTTATCACACATCACAAAATTATCTTTAAACAAATGAGTATTATCTTCTCGCAAAGCCTAGTTTTTCAGGGTCGAATGGAACAAAAGCTCACTAGCATTTCTTTCTCAGATATGTATCAGAATGTATATGTATACTTAAAACATTCTGTAGCATGTGCACATATTAGAAATTGTTCTTCTACCATGTAGTGCAATGATATTATGCAACATTTGATAGTGATCAAGGAATTGCGCCAATGATTCATTCTGAATTGTCTATGAGAATAATAGTTGCTGCAAATGTTGTGATTAGTGTTATAAGTTTCTTAGAAATAAGTTAGAAGTAGTGCATTGGCTCTAAGTAGTACAATTTTGGTTGAAGCCATCATAGTTTGGGTCTCTTTTTCTTAAATTATCTGTCAATTTTGATTAGGAAAACATTATCTTCTGCTTTTTCTGGAAACACTTATTTGATTACCAGAGAGGTCTCTGTGTTTTATATGAAAATGTTATCAAAGTTACAGTGGCATCATTGAATAAACTTTCAAAACAGACTAGGCTGTCTGCCCAATAAAATTCAGTGTTCAGATAGTCATTGTTTGATTCTTTCTTATAAATTCTGTCTTTTCCCTGCTATGTTAAATCATCATATTTACAACATTCTATATTTGTCTCAAAGTCAAGTTCAATATTTATTTTTAACATACTCTGAGTTGTTACTGTTTTCATCACTGCTTTTTTACTTGAATGACCCACTTTTGAGCCAATGATAAATTTTGAGAATTATGGATAAAATGCAACAAAATGCTAACCATGAAACATGCAAAATTAAGACTATAACTAATGACAAGAGGTAATGTCATGATAATGAGGAGTGATTGAAAGAGATGAGGATGTTTGGCTTTGGAAATAGAGGCCTGGCTGGTAATGAGGAATGGCAGAGGTAGCTATGTTCAGATATATGGACATTCTTGAGAATAAAGAGCAGTCTCATCTTCTGTCAGGGTTGGTGGTCCTGAGAGCAGAACTTAGGTTGGTAGGAGAAAATTACAGGGGAGGAGGTTTGGCTCATCAGAAGCAAGGACATTCTGATAAATGGAATCTTGTATCTGCAGAATCATGTGCACAGAATCTGGGTAGGAAGCCTTTTGTAAGAAGGCTGGAAAGGGGACTCCTACACCAGGTAAAGAAGGTGGGAGCATATGATCTGAAAGGTTTTCTAGCCTGAGTCTGCTGAGGGCATGGAAGAAAGAGGGCCCTAGTAGCTAGGACACGTAGACATCCCCTGCACCTTCACCTGACACTCTCTGGTGCCTAGGGTTGGCTCTGTCTCTTGGATGCCCAACTTCAGCCCCTTGTGTTTCCTGAATGGCCAAGGGGAGCCTGTGCAGGTCAGAATGGAAGACTGAAACCTCTGTCTCCCAAGGGCCCAAGTCCTCATTTTGGCCCCCTTCGCTACCCAACTCCCTGAATCTATGGTTTGAACCTGAGAGCAGGAGAATGAAGGGGCTCAAGGTATTGTCTGCACTTGGTAGACAAAGCTGGGGTAATGTGAGCAGCTGAGGGGACTCATCTAAACCCTTGGCCGTTCACAAATCACAGTATACCTTCTATTTGAAGAATATTATGGGTGACCTGCCAGCTTGACTCCACCTCATCAGCAACCTGTGGAATCCCTATAACCAATAAGACCAATCTTGGCTTTAATTAGAAATACAATAGCAACAGAACACGATTTATGACAAAGCCATGAATACAAGGATCACCTGTTTTTCAGTTTGGCCAAGATGCCAGTGTTACTGGTGTCCTTGGCACACCTTTCTAAAGGCTTTCTAAATAGCACAGTGGGCAGGCAGGTGGGCTCTGAAGTCAGACTGCCTGAATTCAAAACCTTGCTTAGGCACTTACCAGCTAGGCAAGTTAAATAATCTTTGGGTTTCTGTTTTCTCACATATCAAATCATGACAATAGTAATACCCACCTAAATATTTTAAATATTTTTATTGGAAAAACTTAACATACAAACATGCAGACATTCTTGACATGCAAACATTCTTGACATGGTGTACAATCCATGGCTCACAATATCATCACATAGTTGTGTATTCATCATTGTGATCATTTTTGGAACATTTGCATCACTCCAGCAAAAGAAATAAAAAAGAAATAAAATAAAAATATTAGAGATTCAGTTAAACCATCTCTTTCCAACATCGTAATATTGGCTACATGCCTACTTATATATATTCTAGGCCCAGGACTGATAAATAGCTGGTATGCCCTGTGGTAAAATTCTGGGGTTAAAATATTAACGTATTTCTATACTGGTTTGTAAATAGCCACTGTCCCAAACCTTCTTTCTGCTGAGGCCAAAGATTGTTAAATATTTTGAACATTATCCCCGATTAGATCTCAGGATTTTTGTCAGGCAGAGAGGACATAAAACTTGGGGTCACAGCACTTCAATGGCAAGAAGACAAATTTGGAAGAATTCTGGTATACTATAGATAGAGAGGAAACACAGAGCTACTTAGGTAACGAAGAAATGTCAGCAAAGGGCTCTAGTTCCCAACATGAAGTAAGGTAAGACATGTAAGCTCTTTGTAGCAACATGGATTTAATGCTATAAAGCCTAATTAATATGTCCCAAGAGCCTCTGTGGGGGCAGGAAAGGTTTCCTTTACATCTTTAAGACTGGATTGTTAATTGCTGTTATTGTTTCTCTGATAGTTTTGGGGTTATCCTGGAGGTTATTCTTATGCATTATGTAGATATATCTTTTTAGTTTATAGAGTACTGAAGTGGCTGGAAAGAAGTACCTGAAACTGTTGAGTTGTTGTCCAGTAGCCATGTTTCTTGAAGATAACTGCATAATGGATATAGCTTTTACAATGTGACTGTGTAAAAACCTTGTGTCTGATGCTCCTTTTATCTACCGTATGGACAGATGAGTAAAAAATATAGATAAAAAAATAATAGGGGGAACAAAGGTCAAAAATAAATTGAGTAGATTGAAATACTAGTGGTCAATGAGAAGTATGCGGTATGCATATATATGAGTTTTTTCTTTTTTATTGCTTTTGCTGGGGTGATGCAAATGTTCCAAAAATGATCACAATGATGAATACACAACTATGTGATGATATTGTGAGCCATGGATTGTACACCATGTCAAGAATGTTTGCATGTCAAGAATGTCTGCATGTTTGTATGTTAAGTTTTTCCAATAAAAATATTTAAAATATTTAGGTGGGTATTACTATTGTCATGATTTGATATGTGAGAAAACAGAAACCCAAAGATTATTTAACTTGCCTAGCTGGTAAGTGCCTAAGCAAGGTTTTGAATTCAGGCAGTCTGACTTCAGAGCCCACCTGCCTGCCCACTGTGCTATACTGATGTGGTCAGTCAGACCCTACTATTTATTGAAAACTTTCTATGCCACTCACTTTCATATGAATTATCTCATTTAATCCTCCCACATCTACCTTAAGTCAGACATCATCACAAGGAAATTGAGGCTCAGATATGAAACCACACTGTCAACAGTCAGCAGAACTGCAGCTCCAACTCAAGTCTCTTATCCCAAAAGCTGTGATTTCCTGCCTTGTGTACTTTCCTTTCTCCCAAATAATTTCCCTTTATCTGGTTCTTTTATCATTTCCTATCTTTATGTTCTCCTGGTCACTTCTGACTTTCTAAGTTGGTTATTCTATTCCTGAGGCTCCAGGTAACATCTGGCCTTTAGGCTTACCCCTCTTCACCCAGTTATAACCTGCTTCTCATTAAAATGTCTCCTATATTTAGTGTCTGTTGATTCTTCCCTCAAACAGTCTTTACTATCTCGGTTGCAAAATGATTTTTCAACTTCAGCCTCCCACCTTCCAAATCCTGCCCAACTGAAATCACAAAGTTGACCCTATATCCACTACATGAATGAAACAAACTTAATGACACCTATATCAGTTGAAATGCTTTGAGCTGAGACTACATATGTCTAACCAATTCTCATTTTAGACAATAAAGACATTTCATTATCTCACATAAAAAGTGTGAAAGCCAGTCAATTCCAGTGTTGCTTAATTCAGCAACTCAATGATGACGTCATAAATGACCCAGGATCTTTCCATCTATAAGTATGTAAAAATGTCTCTCCTTTCTTCAACAGCACATATTCCCTAAAATTGAAATAATATAGAGATTACCATGGCCCCTATATGAAGATGACACCTGAATTCATGAAACATTTCACATTCTTCTCAAGTATCTTCTTTTTAGTGAGGCTGTCCCAGATAACCCTATTAAAGATTACAATCCCAATCCTTACATTCCCTCTCTTCCTTCCCTGCTTCATTTTTCTCCATATCATATATTGTCATCAGGCATACCCTATATTTTATCTATTTCCTCTCTCCCACACTAAAATAAAAACTCCGTGAAGGCAGAGAGATTATAGTCTGTTTTGTTTTCTCTAGTATCTCCATTATCTAGAACAGTGCCTGGAACAAAAGATGTATTCAAAAAAATGTTTATTGAATGACGGAGCAGCCACAAAATGGTTGTGGGAGCACTAAACTTCACATCCTCAAACAACAACATTCCAAACAGAAAGAAAAGGGCATGAGACAAAAGGGGGCTGCTTCCTTCCAAGCTTACAATTTCTCTCAGAGAGCATAATCTTTCTCAGAAAACTCACAATAGACTTTCCCTAAGTCTCACTGACCAGAATTGAGCCACATGTTCACCGTATGTCCCACTAGGCAGACGAGAATGGGAATGTAATGATTGGCTTAAACCAATAATGATTTGTCTTCCAGGGCATTGAACAAAGAGCCACTCTAGGTTCTTCCTTTAGTAAGGAGGTAGGGAACATGTGAGTCTGACATGTGAGCAACCTACAATGTTTGCCATAATAACTGAGTATGCTCTTGAAAACATCTTCTAACCCCTGCACTCTCTTCCCCTTCATCAAAGACAGCCCTCCTCTATCTGGGCAGCTCCCATATGTCCTTTGTATTTTTCCTAAAAGTAATTCTCTACATACCCAGTGCCCAGATCTTGGTCTCTGATGCCATTCACTACTCAAAGAAGCCAGGGTTGCCAAACCTTCTCCAGAGCTGGAGAAGGGTCGGTACAAGTTGAACCTGGAACATCTAATTATGCCAGTAAGTAAGGGAATACTCAAGATAGTGATAACAGCTTGTTGCAGGAACACAAGAGGCAAACTGAAGGGGTTCCCACTGTCCAAATGTGGACAAATTTGAGCACCAAAATAATTAAGAACCATGATAAATTATAGACTATTGAAAAATAGGAATCCGTGAATTCCTAGTGATAATAAAAAGATAAAGGGGGAAAGGGTTGGCTTGTGCTTATAATAGAACACCAAGAGCTGACTGATAAATGCAGAGGGAGTACTGGAGTTGGAAAAATCATTATTTTGCAACCATCATGGTAAACATTGGCCCAGGCAAGGATCACTGGATACTAAATCTAGGGTACATTTTAATGCAGATCAAGTTATCTTCAGGCTCTTACAGTGTTTTCCTATATATTTTAAGAGACAAAATAGTAATTATACAATGAAATGATTGGACAATACCTTGATTAGGTAACTAAAATTAAAATAACCAATGAGGGGCAGATGGACATCATATGCCTCAAATACTATACCTTAAGAATGACATAGCATCATTTATTTGCTATTCCAGTCTTAAATACATAACCTGAATCTTACCATGAGGAAACATAAGGCAAATACAATAAGGAGCAGTATATTTTTAAAAAGATGTGGGGATGGAGAGACTGTATTCTTCAAAAATGCTAATGTCATAAAAGAAAGAAATGCTGTGGAAATATTCTAGATCAAAGGAAAATAAAGAGACATGATAACTAAATGCAATACTTTACCCTAGACTGAATACTGTACTGATAGAAACAAAAAATGTTATATATATATATATAATTGTCAGAACTGGAATATGAAATATTACATGTGTGGACTATGGAAAGCAGATTATATTAAAGTACTATATCAGTGTTAAATTTAATGACGTTGACAACTCTACTGTGATTATGTAAGAAAATACTAGAGTATTTAGGAAAAAACTGGCCATGATATATGCAAGATACTCTTATGCATATATCTATCGAGATATATAGATAGATAGATAGAGAGAGAGAGAGATAAATAGACTATATATAGATGACGTGATAATAGACAGTTATAGAGGTTTAAAAAAGTAGATAAACTGATGGAATGAGCAAATGATAAAGCAAATGGGGAAAATGTTAGCAGTGGGTAAATCTGGGTAAAGGGTATATGAGTGTTCTTTATACAATTCCTATTCTTGCAACTTTTCTGCAAAGTTGAAAATATATCCGAATAAAATATTACAAAAGTACAATTCATGACCCATTCCATTCTGTCTAGAAGATTTACCTTTGTAGAAGCTCTCAGGGCTCCAGAATAGTGAAGGATGTCACTTGTGTATCTGTATGTTTTAGCAAATATAAACTCACTTAAATTATTTGTGGAAGATCTTCCAGGAGAAAAATCATTATTTAACAAATATTGACTGTGTGTCAGGCACTGTGCTACATACATGTTATGATACAAAGATGACTAAGGCAAGTTCCCTGACATTAAGGAGTTCATAAACAGTCATGTAAGCTTTGTGTAAAGTGCTAACATTAGAGGTATGCACAATTTTAGGATAATCCAGAAAAGAGATATCTTATTCAGCCAGGGATGGGAGACATAGGTAGCAAATGCATGTGGAAAGATCAGGAAATGTTTGCCAAAGAAGACTCAAGAGTTAAGCCTTGAAGGGATTAGCATAGTGGATGATGGGGAAGGGGGAAAGACATTTTTGACACAGAGAAATAAATAAAGGAGGTAAAGTAGTAGTTAAAAATGTAGCTCTGAAACCAGACTTGGCTCAAATATTGAATCTGTCCACTTACTCACTACACAACATTAGGACGTTCCGTGTGTCAATTTCCTCATCTGCATTAGGGAGATGATGGCAGTGACACCAGAGAACCCCCAGGAGTTGTCCAAGATATCCAGATCTCAACCAGGGGCTGATGCCATGAAGGTCTTTGACTAAGTTTCAAGAAAAAATTGAAGGACTAGTTGGTTGAAGTAGCAAGAAAGGGTTTTTTACAAAGCAAAAGTACATACTTAAGGAGGGAAGTGTGGGCAATCCCCAAGGGAAGAGAAACACCCCCTGAGGTTGGAGCTTCTCCTCTATATATGTCTCTCCCCCTTCTTTCTGGTATGTTAATAAGGATGTTCAGTCCACAATCGCCTATTGGTTCTGGTTTTATGAAGTGAGGATGAGTGAGTTGTGGCCTTCTATTGACCATTTTTGGGTCTGGACCAGTATGAAGACTAGGTGTGTATATGTCGAAAGGAATTTCCTGTTGTTTTATTCTTTGTTAGTTAGGGATCTTAGGGTCACTTTCCCCTCCCTCTTTCTATCTAACTGCCTCAGCAGTACCTACTACATAGTATAGTTGCTAATGATTAAGTTACAGGAACTGATACATTTAAGTCACCACCTGGAACATAATAAGTGCCCAATAAGTATTAGCTCAGTTCATGCTGCTTTCAGAAAATTAAAAGCTTCAGTCAAAAGAGGACAGGTTCCTGTCAGGGAATGTAGTAAGAAGGAAGATAGGATGTGATGCCAAGCTCAGGAATTTGTACTTTAGTCTAAAGTCAGGGAGAAGTTATAGAAAGGTTTAAATGAGTTCATCCAATTTGCGTTTTAGAAAAGTTCCTCTGGCTTAGAGAACAAAGCAGGTTAAGAATGGAGGCAGGGAAGTCAGTTAAGAGGTCATTGTATCCGTGCAGAAGAGAAGAGATGAGAGTATGAGAAGACTAGTGGAGCAGAGTGTTTAGATAAAATAGAACATATTCAAGAAACATTGTCAAGGTAAATGTTTGGACACCAGGGTGGATAAGGGTTACATTTTCTGAGATAGGGAACAGAGAAGGACCAAAATTTTGCAAGTGAGGAACAGAGATGATGATTGATTTTATCCATTGTGAGCTTGAAGGGCCTGTAGGACATCCAAGTACAAATGTCCAACAGAAGGTGGGATATACAAGGCTGGGATTTACTATCACATAACACTCATAAAGCAAATTCTTAACACTTCCTAGCTGTGTGGTCTTTAACTAGCTACAGAACTTTGCTACATCTCCATTTATCCCATGAACTGGTTTAAATTTGTTATGTACCCCAGAAAAGTCTTGTTCTTCTAATCCATACTTGTGAGTGCAGACCTGATATGGGTGGGACCTTTAGATTAGGTTGTTTCCATAGAGATATGACCCACCCAGTTCAAGGTGAGTCTTAATCCATTCCTGAAGCCCTTTACGAGAGAGAGCCAAGAGAAGCTAAGAGGGAAAGAAATGCCCACAGGAGAAGCCAGAAGGACTCATAGGAGCTGGGAGAGCCATTTTGAAACCAACCCAGGAGAGAACTGCCAGCAGACATCGCCATGTGCCTTCCCATGGGACAGAGGAGCCCCGGATGCCAACTGCCTTTCCTCTGAGAAGGCATCCTCTTGTTGGTTCCTTAATTTGGACATTTTCATGGCCTTAGAATTGTAACTTGTATCTTAATAAATACACTTTGTAAAAGCCAATCCATTTCTGGTATATTGCATTCTGGCAGCTTCAGCAAACCAAAACACCCCATTAGAAAATGATTGTGGTGATTAAAATGTCCTTGTTAAGTGAAAGACATTCAATAAAGTGTAAAATATGATATAAATGCCAAATATTTTTATCTTGAGAAGGGTTGGCACAGAGGACAAATTCCCAATTCTTGGATGAGCTTTTAGAAAACTTTAGGAAACCTTTGCCCTCTGGGTGAATAAAAAGAACCAAGAATACAGAGGAACAGCCCTGACTGCCATTAACCTGTGTTTCTCTCCCCTATTAATTTACCTTGACTAAAATTAGCTGGTCAGAGGCTTGAAAATGAGTTTTAAATGGGTTTAAAAAAGTCAGAGGCCAATACTTGAGGTAGAATTCAAAGATTCTGGGGGTATGAATCTTTACTGAGATTCAGCCAACTTCCTGAGACAATGGTTAAATTCCAAACCCTGCCTAGAGGCAGCCTCACAAGGCCTTTGCAAATACTTACTTCTTATCTACCTTTACAGAGCTAAGCGTGGTTCGTAAATTCAAAGACCATGCATACAACAGTGGCTCTAATTCTCTGCACCACAAACTTTTCTCTGCAAATACCTAGGGTTTGTTTACAAACATTTGCCCTTTCTCCAATGCTCTGCTTTGTAATTTTCCTGTGGATGTCCTCCACAGCTCCCCTAGCAATCCCCCAGATTCTCTTAGAGCAGCGAATACAGAATTAGCACTTTACGCCGCAAAAGTGACTTTATTTGTAGGATGTAGGATATCTGGAGAGTAAGAGTATAATCTTTCTATTCAGTTAAGCTTGGTGTAAATTCACTTATAAATTGGTATTTTATTGGGCTGGTGTTTTTGTTGCATCCTCAGATCTTGTGACACTGATCCTTGACTCAATCATCTTTGAATCTTTGAATCTATGGGCTCAATGTATACACTAGTTTCTCAAAATATCTGTCACTCTCTGTGTGAGTGATAAGGTGCTTCACTTTCCTCATCTGTAAAACAAAGAAATTAATACTTAATTTACGGCATTGTTTTGAAGTTTAAATAAGGTTAATTATTGAAAGTGCCTACCTAGAACATTCATCCGAAAATAAAACTCATTAGGAACCTACTATGTGCAGACTCTGCTCTATGCATTGAGCATACATCAAAGAACAAAGACAAAAATTCATAGCCTCATGGAGTTGATACTCTAGTGGATGGAGTCTGACAAACAACTAAATAAACCAAATGTATAGTATGACAGATGATGATAGGTGCTATGGAGAAAAATGAGACAGCATGGAAGCTAAGCAAATGCCAGTTGGGATTGGAGATCAGACATAGTAAGTGCTCCAAAATGATAGTAATTTCTGTTAGGTCTCTATACTTCAAGTGTTACTTGGATTCAGATCCTAAGTGCTTTCAACAGTTCAAAAACATATATGAAAATCTAACTATGGATCAGCCCGCTCTAGGTTTTGAAGGGTATAAAGATGAACAAGGCACAATCCAGGCCTTGAGGGTCATTTCGATATACTGTAGTAAGTGAACACACACCGGTGGGGAATGCATAAAGTGGAGGAGTGTCATTTAGCACAGCCAGTGGTTAGGAAAGCCTTTCTGGAGGTAGCGATGCCAGACATGAGACCAAGGACTTGCAGGAAAAGAAATGGGAAAAGCATAATTGGCAGAAGAAAAATATGAGCAAGGTCACAAAGCCATGCACATTTCCTGAAAATGGACACATAAATATAGAGATAATATGGGATAAAAACAGCACAACGAGGGGAAAAAAAAGGACATAGGAGCAGAAAATGCATATGCCATTGAAGCCATCAGTTTCTTTTCAAAATAACAGGTTATTGATGTAGGTTGTTTAATACAAATCCTAGGGTAACAACAAAGAAAATCTTTTAAAAATGGATAGAAACAGAAATTAGAAAGACATCAGACAAATACATCACAAAAGATCAACTATATTTAGAAGGTCTCAATAGAGGAAAAGAGATGCAAAAAAGATGTAACATAAAAACCAAAGGACAAAATTTCTAAAAGAAGAACTGCCTTTAGGGTAATAAATGAATGCTAATGTGTTAAACACCGCAATCAAAGATGCAGATTGGCAGAAGTGATAAAAAAAACATGATCCAATTATATGTTATTCATAACAGACTAACCTTAGACCCAAAGACAGAAATAGGTTAAAAGTGAAAGGATAGAAAGAGATATCCCTTGCAAACAGTAACCAAAAAAGAGCTGGAGTGTCTAGACTAATATCAGCCAAAGTAGACTTTAAACCAAAAGCTGTTATAAGATACCAAAAAAGACATTAAATATTAATAAAAGGGTCAATCCACAAGGAAGAAATAATCTAAATATTTATGCCCTTAGCCATGGTGCCCCAAAATACCTGAAGCAAACATTGCCAAAACAGAAGAGAGAAATAGACGTCTCTACAATAACAGTTGGAAACTTCAATACAACACTCTCATCATTGGATAGAACATCTAGACAGATGATCAATAAAGAAACAGATCATTGGAATAAGATGATAAATGAACCAGACCTAACAAACATACAAAACATTGCACCACAAAACAGCAGGTTATACATTCTTCTCAAGTACACATGTATTGTTCTCCAGGATAGACCACATGTTGGCTCGCAAAACAATTTTCAATAAATTTAGAAACATTGAAATTATACAAAGCATCATCTTTGACCATAAAGGAATGAATCTGGAAATCAATAACAAGCAGAGAACTGGAAAATATACAAATATATGGAAGGTAAATAACATTCTTAAACAATCAATGGTCAAAGAAGAAATTACAAGGGAAATAAGGAGATATCTTGCGATAAAGGAAAACAAAACCACAACACACCAAAGTTTATGGGATGCATTGAATAGGGTGTTGAGTGGGAAATTTATAGTGCTACATGTTTACATTAAAAATGAGCTAAAATCTAACACCTAACTGCACACCTGGAGAAACTGGAAAAAGAACAATGAACTAAGTAAAGAAAGAAATAACAGAGATTAGAGAAGAAATAAATGAAATTGAGACTAGAAAAACAATAGAGAGTACTTACGAAACCGAAAGTTATTTCTTTGAAAAGATCTATAAAATTGACAATCCCATACTTAGACTGACAAAAGATAAAAGATAAAATATGCAAATAAATAAATCAGAAACAAGAGAGGGCATTACTCCTGACCCAACAGAAATAAAAATGACCATAAATAGATACTATGAACAACTGTATGGCAATAAATAAGACAATCTAGATGAAATCAACAAATTCCTAGAAACACATAAACAACCTACACTGACTTTAGAAAAAATAGAAGATATCAACAGAGCAATTACAAGTAAAGAGATTGATTAGTCATTAAAAACCTCCACAAAAGGAAAAGCCCAGGATGAGATGACTTTACAGGTGTATTCTACCAAACAATCCAAGAATTAATGCTAATCCTGGTCAAAGTCTTCCAAAAATTTAAAGAGGAGGGAAAGCAATGTAACTCATTCCATGAGGTAACATCACGGTAATATGAAAGCCAGATAAAAATATTACAAGAACAAAATTACAGACCAATTTATTTGATGAACATGCATGGAAAAATACTCAACAAAATGCTAGCAAATCAAATCCAACAGCACATTAAAAGAAGTATACTCCATGATCAAGTGGGTTTTATCCCAGGTATGCAAAGGTGGTTCAACATAAAAAATTAATATAATACATACACCCCATTAACAAAAAGAAGGGATAAAACCACATGATCATCTCAATTGATGCAGAAAAGGCATTTGACAAAATCCAGCATTCTTTCTTGATAAAAACACTTAGAATCCTAGGAATAGGATACCTCTTTTACATGAAAAAGGGCATATATGAAAACCCACAGCTAATATCAAACTCAAAGATGAAAGATGAATGCTTTCCCTCTGTTTTTCACCACCACTATTCAACATTGTACTGGAAGTTCTAGCCAGAACAGTTAGGCAAAAATACATATATACATGCCCATATACATATATACATATATGACATCTAAATTGCAAAGTAAGAAGTGATACTTTCACTATTTGCATATAATATGATCCTATGTATAGAAAGTCCAAAAATAATCTTCAACAAAGCCACTAAAGATAATAAAAGAATTCAGCCAAGTGGTGGGGTACAAGATCACCACGCAAAAATCAGTATTGTTTCTATACAGTAGTAATGAATAATCTGAGGAAGAAACCAAGGAAAAAACTCATTTATAATAGCACTTAAACAAACTAAATATCTAGGAATAAATTTAACCAAGGACATAAAGGACTTAAACACAGAAAACTACAAAAGTTTACTAAAAGAATTCAAAGAAAATCTAAATAAATGGAAGGACATTCCATGCTCATAGATTGGAAAACTAAATATTAGTAAGACGTCAGTTCTACCAAAATTGATTTACAAAGTCAATATAATCCCAATCAAAATTCTAATAGCATACATTGCAGAAATGGAAAAGCTAATTACCAAATTTATTTGGAAAGGTAAGGGACCCCAAAGAGCCAAAAACATCTTGAAAAAGAACAAAGTTTGCAGACTCACACTTTCTGACTTTAACATTATTACAAAGGTACAGTGGTCAAAAGAGTATGGTACTGGCATAAGGACAGTTGTAGTAACTAAAGGAATTAAACTGAGAGTTCAGAAACAGACCCTCACACTTATGGACAATTGATTTTGGAAAAGGCTGACAAGTTAGCTCAACTGGGGAAGAACAGTCTCTTCAATAAAGGTTTCTTGGAGTAGTGGATAATCATATGCAAAGAATGAAGGAGGACCCCTGTCTCATACCATATACAAAAATTAACTCAAAATGGATCAACAACCTTAATATAAGAACTGGCCTATAAAACTCCTAGAAGAAAATGTAGGGAAGCATCTTCAGGATCTTGTGTTTAGAATGGTTTCTTAGACTTTACAACCAAAGCACAAGCAACAACAGAAAAAAAAATAGATTAATGGGACTTCAACAAAAGTAAAGTGCTTGTGCATCAAAAGACTTTATCATGAAAATGAAAAGACAACCTATTCAATGTGATAAAATATTTAGAAACCACATATCTGATAAGGGTTTAATATCCAGAATGTATAAACAAATTCTACAACTCAACAATAAAAAGACAAACAGCCCAATTTAAAAATGGCCAAAAGTTTTGAATAGACATTTCTCCAAAGAGGAAATAAATATGGCTAAAAAGCACCCAAATAAGTGATCAAAATCATTAGCTATTAAGGAAATTCAAATCTAAATCACAGTGCAAAACCATTTCACACACACTAGAATGGCTACTATTAAAAAAAAAAACAGAAAAACTACAAATGTTGGACAGGTTTTTGAGAAATAGGGACACTCATTCATTACTGGTGGGACTGTAAAATGGTGCAGCTGCTAAGGACAACTCACAGTTTGTCAGTCCCTCAGAAAGCAAGGGATAGAGTTACCATATGACCTGGCAATCCCTCTACAAGGTATATACCCAAAATAATTGAAAGTAAGGATTCGAGCAGATATTTGCACACCAATATTCATAATGGCATTATTCACTATTGCCAATAAATGGAAGCAACCCAAGTGTCTATCAACCCATGAATGGATAAACAAAATGTGGTATATGCATACAATGGAATATTGTTCAGCCATAAAAAGGAATGAATTCCTGAAGTATGGGACAACTTAGATGAATCTTGAAGATATTAAGCTGAGTGAGATAAGTCAGACACAAAAGGACAAATATTACATGATCTTACTGTTATGCACTAATTACAATAAGCAAACTCATAGAGTTAGAATCTAGAATATAGGTTACCAGCTGCATTGGGGGTAGTAAATGGAAAGTTAGTGCTTAAATTGTACAGAGTATTTATTTGTGGCTGATTGTAAGATTTTGAATCTGGATGGTGGTTTCGTTGGTACAACATTGTGAGTGTAAGTAACAGCAATGAATTATATGTGTGAATGTGTTGAAAAGGGGAAATTGTAGGTCATAAATATATTAAGAGAATACAAATTAAAAGCTAAAACATAGGACTGTACAGTGAACTCTTTTGTAAATGATGGACTACAGTAACTAGAGTTATAATAGTACAATTATAAAAATGTTCTTTCGTGAATTATAACAAATATGGAAACTAATGAAAGGTGATAATAATAGGGTGGTACATGGGGAAAATACACCTTACTGTAAACTATGGACTATAGTTAAAAGTACAGTTATAATATTCTTTCATCAGTTGTATCATAGGTACCACAGTAATGCAACATGTCAATAATTGGGGGTTATTGGAGTATATAGGAATGCTATGAGTTTTCTGTAAGCCTACAGTTTCTTCAATTAAAATAAAAAATGTTTAATGCAAAGTCAATCCACAATACAATGGATAAAGTACAGTACCACTGCGCAATGCAATATCATTCAGCAATTAGAATTAGTGGTCTCGTTCATGAGTAATCAAGAAGGGGTTTGGGCAATGTAAATGTTTTATTTATTGATCTGGGTTCTCATTACATTGGTATGATTACTTTGCAAAATTCTGCATGTGTATTATCCTTAAAGAAATGTAATTTAACTACCTTAACTACCAATACTCTCGTTTTTTTTATTTTATTTTTTTATTTTTTATTATTTTTTTATCAATTAAAGAAAAAAAAAGAAATTAACACAACATTTAGAAATCATTCCATTCTACATATGCAATCAGTAATTCTTAACATCATCACATAGATGCATGATCATCATTTCTTAGTACATTTGCATCGACTTAGGAAAAGAACTAGCAAACAACAGAAAAAGATATAGAATGTTAATATAGAGAAAAAAATAAAAATAATAATAGTAAAAAAAAGAAAAGGAAAAAGAAAGAAAAACAAGACACAAACAAACAAACAAACAGAAAAAAAAAACCTATAGCTCAGATGCAGCTTCATTCAGTGTTTTAACATGGTTACTTTACAATAAGGTATTATTGTGCTGTCCATTTTTGAGTTTTTGTATCTAGTCCTGTTGCACAGTCTGTATCCCTTCAGCTCCAATTACCCATTATCTTACCCTGTTTCTACTCCTGCTGGTCTATGTTACCAATAACATATTCCAAGTTTATTCTCGAATGTCGGTTCATATCAGTGGGACCATACAGTATTTGTCTTTTAGTTTTTGGCTAGACTCACTCAGTATAATGTTCTCTAGGTCCATCCATGTTATTATATGCTTCATAAGTTTATTCTGTCTTAAAGCTGCATAATATTCCATCGTATGTATATACCACAGTTTGTTTAGCCACTCGTCTGTTGATGGACATTTTGCCTGTTTCCATCTCTTTGCAATTGTAAATAACGCTGCTATAAACATTGGTGTGCAAATGTCCATTTGTGTCTTTGCCCTTAAGTCCTTTGAGTAGATGCCTAGCAATGGTATTGCTGGGTCGTATGGCAATTCTATATTCAGCTTTTTGAGGAACCGCCAAACTGCCTTCCACAGTGGTTGCACCATTTGACATTCCCACCAACAGTGGATAAGTGTGACTCTTTCTCCACATCCTCTCCAGCACTTGTCATTTTCTGTTTTGTTGATAATGGCCATTCTGGTGGGTGTGAGATGATATCTCATTGTGGTTTTGATTTGCATTTCTCTAATGGCCAGGGACATTGAGCATCTCTTCATGTGCCTTTTGGCCATTTGTATTTAATCTTCTGAGAGGTGTCTGTTCAAGTCTTTTTCCCATTTTGTAATTGGGTTGGCTGTCTTTTTGTTGTTGAGTTGAACAATCTCTTTATAAATTCTGGATACTAGACCTTTATCTGATATGTCATTTTCAAATATTGTCTTCCATTGTATAGGCTGTCTTTCTACTTTCTTGATGAAGTTCTTCGATGCACAAAAGTGTTTAATTTTGAGGAGCTTCCATTTATTTCTTTCTTTCTTCAGTGCTCTTGCTTTAGGTTTAAGGTCCATAAAACCACCTCCAATTGTAAGATTCATAAGATATCTCCCTACATTTTCCTCTAACTGTTTTATGGTCTTAGACCTAATGTTTAGATCTTTGATCCATCTTGAGTTAACTTTTGTATAGGGTGTGAGATATGGGTCTTCTTTCATTCTTTTGCATATGGATATCCAGTTCTCTAGGCACCATTTATTGAAGAGACTGTTCTGTCCCAGGTGAGTTGGCTTGACTGCCTTATCAAAGATCAAATGTCCATAGATGAGAGGGTCTATATCTGAGCACTCTATTCGATTCCATTGGTCGATATATCTATCTTTATGCCAATACCATGCTGTTTTGACCACTGTGGCTTCATAATATGCCTTAAAGTCAGGCAGTGCAAGACCTCCAGCTTCGTTTTTTTTCCTCAAGATGTTTTTAGCAATTTGGAGCACACTGCCCTTCCAGATAAATTTGCTTATTGGTTTTTCTATTTCTGAAAAATAAGTTGTTGGGACTTTGATTGGTATTGCATTGAATCTGTAAACCAATTTAGGTAGGATTGACATCTTAACTATATTTAGTCTTCCAATCCATGAACACAGTATGCCCTTCCATCTATTTAGGTTTTCTGTGATTTCTTTTAACAGTTTTTTGTAGTTTTCTTTGTATAGGTTTTTTGTTTCTTTAGTTAAATTTATTCCTAGGTATTTTATTCTTTTAGTTGCAATTGTAAATGGGATTCGTTTCTTGATATCCCCCTCAGCTTGTTCATTACTAGTGTATGGAAATGCTACAGATTTTTGAATGTTGATCTTGTAACCTGCTACTTTGCTGTACTCATTTATTAGCTCTAGTAGTTTTGTTGTGGATTTTTCCGGGTTTTCGACGTATAGTATCATATCGTCTGCAAACAGTGATAGTTTTACTTCTTCCTTTCCAATTTTGATGCCTTGTATTTCTTTTTCTTGTCTAATTACTCTGGCTAGAACCTCCAACACGGTGTTGAATAATAGTGGTGATAATGGACATCCTTGTCTTTTTCCTGATCTTAGGGGGAAAGTTTTCAATTTTTCCCCATTGAGGATGATATTAGCTGTGGGTTTTTCATATATTCCCTCTATCATTTTAAGGAAGTTCCCTTGTATTCCTATCTTTTGAAGTGTTTTCAACAGGAAAGGATGTTGAATCTTGTCAAATGCCTTCTCTGCATCAATTGAGATGATCATGTGATTTTTCTGCTTTGATTTGTTGATATGGTGTATTACATTAATTGATTTTCTTATGTTGAACCATCCTTGCATACCTGGGATGAATCCTACTTGGTCATGATGTATAATTCTTTTAATGTGTTGTTGGATTCGATTTGCTAGAATTTTATTGAGGATTTTTGCATTTATATTCATTAGAGAGATTGGTCTGTAGTTTTCTTTTTTTGTAATATCTTTGCCTGGTTTTGGTATGAGGGTGATGTTGGCTTCATAGAACGAATTAGGTAGCTTTCCCTCCACTTTGATTTTTTTGAAGAGTTTGAGCAGAGTTGGTACTAATTCTTTCTGGAATGTTTGATAGAATTCACATGTGGAGCCGTCTGGTCCTGGACTTTTCTTTTTAGGAAGCTTTTGAATGACTGATTCAATTTCTTGACTTGTGATTGGTTTGTTGAGGTCATCTATGTCTTCTTGAGTCAAAGTTGTTTGTTCATGTCTTTCCAGGAACCTGTCCATTTCATCTAAATTGTTGTATTTATTAGCGTAAAGTTGTTCATAGTATCCTGTTATTACCTCCTTTATTTCTGTGAGGTCAGTAGTTATGTCTCCTCTTCCATTTCTGATCTTATTTATTTGCATCCTCTCTCTTCTTCTTTTTGTCAATCTTGCTAAGGGCCCATCAATCTTATTGATTTTCTCATAGAACCAACTTCTGGTCTTATTGATTTTCTCTATTGTTTTCATGTTTTCAATTTCATTTATTTCTGCTCTGATCTTTGTTATTTCTTTCCTTTTGCTTGCTTTGGGATTAGTTTGCTGTTCTTTCTCCAGTTCTTCCAAGTGGACAGTTAATTCCTGCATTTTTGCTTTTTCTTCTTTTCTGATATAGGCATTTAGGGCAATAAATTTCCCTCTTAGCACTGCCTTTGCTGCGTCCCATAAGTTTTGAAATGTTGTGTTTTCATTTTCATTCGCCTCGAGGTATTTGCTAATTTCTCTAGCAATTTCTTCTTTGACCCAGTCGTTGTTTAAGAGTGTGTTGTTGAGCCTCCACGTATTTGTGAATTTTCTGGCACTCCACCTATTTGATTTCCAACATCATTCCTTTATGGTCCGAGAAAGTGTTGTGTATGATTTCAATCTTTTTAAATTTGTTAAGACTTGCTTTGTGACCCAGCATATGGTCTATCTTTGAGAATGATCCATGAGCACTTGAGAAAAAGGTGTATCCTGCTGATGTGGGATGTAATGTCCTATAAATGTCTGTTAAGTTTAGCTCATTTATAGTAATATTCAGATTCTCTATTTCTTTATTGATCCTCTGTCTAGATGTTCTGTCCATTGATGAGAGTGGTGAATTGAAGTCTCCAACTATTATGGTATATGAGTCTATTTCCCTTTTCAGTGTTTGCAGTGTATTCCTCACGTATTTTGGGGCATTCTGGTTCGGTGCATAAATATTTATGATTGTTATGTCTTCTTGTTTAATTGTTCCTTTTATTAGTATATAGTGTCCTTCTTTGTCTCTTTTAACTGTTTTACATTTGAAGTCTAATTTGTTGGATATTAGTATAGCCACTCCTGCTCTTTTCTGGTTGTTATTTGCATGAAATATCTTTTCCCAACCTTTCACTTTCAACCTATGTTTATCTTTGGGTCTAAGATGTGTTTCCTGTAGACAGCATATAGAAGGATCCTGTTTTTTAATCCATTCTGCCAATCTATGTCTTTTGATTGGGGAATTCAGTCCAGTAACATTTAGTGTTATTACTGTTTGGATAATATTTTCCTCTAACATTTTGCCTTTTGTATTATATATATCATATCTGACTTTCCTTCTTTCTACACTCTTCTCCATACCTCTCTCTTCTGTCTTTTTGTATCTGACTCTAGTGCTCCCTTTAGTATTTCTTGCAGAGCTGGTCTCTTGGTCACAAATTCTCTCAGTGACTTTTTGTCTGAGAATGTTTTAATTTCTCCCTCATTTTTGAAGGATAATTTTGCTGGATATAGGAGTCTTGGTTGGCAGTTTTTCTCTTTTAGTAATTTAAATATATCATCCCACTGTCTTCTAGCTTCCATGGTTTCTGCTGAGAAATCTAAACATAGTCTTATTGGGTTTCCCTTGTATGTGATGGATTGTTTTTCTCTTGCTGCTTTCAAGATCCTCTCTTTCTCTTTGACCTCTGACATTCTAACTAGTAAGTGTCTTGGAGAACGCCTATTTGGGTCTAATCTCTTTGGGGTGCGCTGCACTTCTTGGATCTGTAATTTTAGGTCTTTCATAAGAGTTGGGAAATTTTCAGTGATAATTTCTTCCATTAGTTTTTCTCCTCCTTTTCCCTTCTCTTCTCCTTCTGGGACACCCACTACACGTATATTTGTGCGGTTCATATTGTCCTTGAGTTCCCTGATCCCCGTTCAAATTTTTCCATTCTTTTCCCAATAGTTTCTGTTTCTTTTTGGAATTCAGATGTTCCATCCTCCAAATCACTAATTCTATCTTCTGTCTCTTTAAATCTACCATTGTAGGTATCCATTGTTTTTTCCATCTTTTCTACTTTATCCTTCACTCCCATAAGTTCTGTGATTTGTTTTTTCAGTTTTTCTATTTCTTCTTTTTGTGCAGCCCATGTCTTCTTCATGTCCTCCCTCAATTTATCAATTTTGTTTTTGAAGAGGTTTTCCATTTCTGTTTGTATATTCAGCATTAGTTGTCTCAGCTCCTGTATCTCATTTGAACTATTGGTTTGTTTCGTTGACTGGGGCATATTTTCAATTTTCTGAGTGTGATCCATTATCTTCTGCTGGCGTCTGGGCATTTAATTAGATTTCCCTGGGTGTGAGACTCAGCAGGTTGAAGGATTTTTCTGTGAAATCTCTGGGCTCTGTTTTTCTTATCCTGCCCAGTAGGTGGCGCTCATGGCACTCATCTGTCTGTGGGTCCCACCAGTAAAAGATGCTGTGACTCCTTTAACTTTGGAAAACTCTCGCTGTAGGGGGGGGGTCGCCAGCCGAAGCGGCTTGGGGGAGCGCCAATATGAATCTCCCAGCCGGCCCGGGGATCCGCGCGTGGGGAGGGTCACCGGCTTCCGCGGCTTGGGGGAGCACCTCTCCAAATTTCCCAGCCAGCCCAGGGCGCCAAGCGTGGCGGGGGGGGCGCCAGCCGCCGTGGCTTGAGGGGACCACCTGTCCAATTCTCCCAGCCGGCCTGGGAAGGAGGGAGGGAGGGACTCCGGCCGCCTGCCGCCCAGGCCTGGGGAAGCCCGCCCCCCTCGGCGATCTCACCGGAGCGGGTTCTCCCAGCCAGTCAACCGTTCCAGAATGGGGTACGCTGTCTTCTTGCTCTCTGTCGTGGCTCCGTGAGCTGTTCTGTATCGTTTCTACTTCCCTAGTAGCTGTTCTGGAGGAGGAACTAAGACCCATGTGTCTTACTAAGCCACCATCTTCTCCGGAAGTCTCCCAATACTCTCTTTATAGATTTGAAAATGTTTCTCAACCAAATAAATATAAAGAGTAATGTACTATATTATATTAAAAAAAAAACCACAAAGCCGTGAACTTAGCAAGGTGAATAAGAAGTAACTACATGAAGTTCAGGAATGGAAAGTGGCAGGAGATGAAGCTAGAGAAGTAAGTACAAATTCTGGCCATAGAAAGTCTTAAAGGCTTAGATATCAGTCAGAGGAATATAATGAAATAACTAGAAGTTCTCAGTCAGGGAAATGACATGGTGAGATTCACATTTCTTTTGAGGGAAAAATAAAAGAGATCATACTGGCTGCAGTATGTAAGATAGATTACTAGAGACAGAGAATCCAGAAGGGACACTGCTAGAATAGTCCATTTACAGGAGGATGAGAGCCTTGATTATTTGAGATAGAGAGGAGAAGATGGATTTGGGAAAAATTTAGGAAATAACGTTGGCAGTCCTTAGGGATTGATTCTGTTAGGGAAGAAAATTGAAGAATGACTCCCAAGTTTCTGGCTTGGGTGTAAAGAGTGGATAGTAATGCCAGTATGTGAAGTACAGAACCAAGGATCAATTTCTTGGGAAAAGATGATGAATTCAATTTTGGACACACTAAATATGATTCAATAGCTTATTTCTAGAAGCCACTCTTTTGGAACATCATGTAATTTAAGGTTATGGAATCAGACATACCTGGGTGCAGTCTATAATATTAAAGTAATTATTTTAAACATTTACCTCATAGGATGATTAAGAAATGAATTGCTTAGTACAATGCCTGACATATTAAATTTTCAATATAGATTTAGTATGAGTTATTATCATTATTCCTTTCCTTTGTTGGGCTCAAATCACACTTCCCATTCCTGCTCACTCCCCCTAAGCTTGCTTTTAAGGTTTTCTAGCTGACTTGCCTCTGACCTCTTAGAATATTCCTTTGGGAGTTGCCCCCATTTATTTCTATAATCTGCATTAATTAGCCTGTCTGCTTTCCAGTTTTTTCATGGTTTTGAAAAAAACCTTCTTCTTTTTTCTGCCCATATTTTCCCTGCTGAGTCACCATCTTAGACTCCCCTTGAATTTCCAATCACCATGCTTCATACTAGTTGCTTGGAAGAAGTTTTTAACAGGTACATTTCTCCATGCACCAATCTGCTTGGTATCAGCATCAGCATTAAATGTTCCATATGTTATCAGGTGATTTTGTTACTGGAAGAGACTATAAAATGCAATGTTTTGATGATGACAGCTAGCATACATTCAGCACCTATTAGGCCAGGGGCTTGAAATTTATTCTCCTAGTTCATGCTTATAAACTCCCTGAGGTAGATGCTAATACCCTGAGGTAGGTGCTAATATGATCCAAATTTTGTGGCCAGAAGCTAACATTTATTGAGTGTTTACATGATGCCAGGCACTGTACTAAGCACTTTGCATGCATTAATTTATTTAATCCTCACACCAGCCCAAATATTATTCCCCCATTTTACAGATGTACAAACGAAACCTTGGACAGTTAAAATAGCATGCTTCAGGCCACACAGCTGACAGTGGCAGACTGGAGATGGAAATACTAATCTGGCTGCTCCCTATAATCTCTTCCATGCCTACAAAAGCGACAAGAAAAGGAAGGACTGCGGAGTAGGAGGCTGATTGAACATGAATATATGACAGAATGAGTACCTATATTGGATTATTTTTATTTAGGGACAAAATTGAGTTGATTTATTAGTGGCTTTACTTGTAAGTTAATTGTCAGGAAATAGAGTTAAGGGGGCTGAAATTTGAAATTCTTCCTTGAATTCCTTCCCACTCCCCACCACCCTCCTCACACACACATTAAATATTATAATTCTAAAATCAATAAATGAAGTAATTGAGGTGAGAAAGGAACAGACAGAATTATTTTCATTTTCTATATTCCTTTCTATATTGTATCTCTATAAAGATAATTCACATAGTTGTAACTATTGTGCAATTTGCTTTATTTGTTTAACATTATAAAGCAAACCTTTTCTATCATTCATATTGCATTTAATTGATGTGCCCTAATATAACTCAAATTGTTCAACATTTAGATTATTTCTGGTTTAGCATTAGTAACACTAATGCTGCATTGACAATCTTTGTGCTTATAAACTTTTGTTTTCCTTCTGCTGAAGTCTGTCCTTAGGATAAAATCCCCAGAGAAGGATTGCAGTGTCGAAGGGCAGGAACATAATTATGGCTCTTGATACAAATTAGCAAATTACTTTCCCAAAGGATCAGACCAATTTGCACTGCAATTGTAAATCTGCCAAACTCATCACAGGCAGATGAGTTTTTCAGTTGCCATTTTTCTTTTCATGTTTTTAGTTTAATCTTAATCTGTATTGGTTCTATGATTAGGCATACATCAAAAATGGTGGAAAATGGCAGGAAAAGAAAACTTATCAATAAGAATGAAATAATGGGCCGCAGCTTAAAATCCCGTTCAGTTATTGTTCTAGCTTGCTAGCTGCCGGAATGCAATACCAGAAATGGAATGGCTTTTAAAAAGGGAATTGAATAAGTTGCTAGTTTACAGTTCTAAGGCCAAGAAAATGTCCCAATTCAAACAAGTGTATAGAAATGTCCAATCTAAGGCATCCAGGGAAAGATACCTTGATTCAAGAAGGCCAATGAAGTTCAGGGTTTCTCTCTCAAGTGAAAGGGAACATGGTGAACACAGTCAGGGTTCCTCTCTCATCTGGAAGGGCACATGGTGAACATGGCATCATCTGCTAGCTTCTTCTCCTGGCTTCCTGTTTCATGAACCTCCCCGGGAGGCATTTTCCTTCTTCATCTCCAAAGGTTGCTGGCTGGTGGACTCTGCTTCTTGTGGCTATGTCATTCTGCTCTGCTCTCTCTGAATCTTCTTCATTCTTCATAATGTTTCCTCTTTATAGGACTCCAGAAACTTATCAAGACCCACCCAAATGGGTGGAGACATGTCGTCACCTAATCCAGCTTAACAACCACTCTTGCTTAAATCACATCTCCAGGGAGATGATCTGATTACAGTTTCAAGCATACAGTATTGAATAGGGATTATTCTGCCTTTATGAAATGGGATTTAGATTAAAAAATGGCTTTTCTAGTCCCGGGGCCATGGCAGGGAATGGACACACAGCGTACCCCAGTCTGGACTGGCTAGTCTGACTGTGAGACTCGGCTGCGGTGAGATCCCCAAGCGGGGCGCGACTCCCCGAGCAGCGGCAGCTGTGGCGGCCGGAGCTCCTCCCTCCCTCCTTCCCGGGCCGGCTGAGAGTCTCGGAGAGGCAAGTTTCCCAAGCCGCAGTGGCTGGCGCCCTTCTTTTGCGGGCAGCTTCCTGAACCGGCTACGAGTCTCGGATCAGAGGGCTACCCAAGCCGCGGTGGCCCTCCCCCGCGGGCGGCTTCCTGGTCCGGTGGCGAATTCCCCGGGCCACTGCGGCTGGCGACTGACACCCCTCCAGGGAGAGGAGGGAATTTCCGACAGTGGCAGGGACTGGGTCCAACCAAACACCAATAGGGGAATTAATAAAGGAGCCACAGGGTCCCCTCAAGCTGCGGCGGCTGACGCCCCCACCACGCGCGGCCCCCCGAACGAACTGAGAGAATTGGATCGGAAATCCCCAGACCTTGGAGAACGGTGACTGGTGGGATCCCTTCCAAACACGTGAGACAAACGTGTGCCACGAGCGCCACCTACTGGGGAGGATAAGAAAAACAGAACCCAGAGATTTCACAGAAAAATCTTACAACCTTGTTGGGTCTGACACCCAGGGAAATCTGACTAAATGCCCAGATGCCAGCAGCAGAAGATAACGGTCCACGCTCAGAAGATTGAGAATATGGCCCAGTCAAAGGAACAAACCAATAGTTCAAATGAGATACAAGAGCTGAGACAACTAATGCTGAATATACGAACAGAAATGGAAAACCTCTTCAAAAACAAAATTGATAAATTGAGGGAGGACATGAAGAAGACATGGGCTGCACAAAAAGAAGAAATAGAAAAACTGAAAAAACAAATCACAGAACTTATGGGAGTGAAGGATAAAGTAGAAAAGATGGAAAAAACAATGGATACCTACAATGGTAGATTTAAAGAGACAGAAGATAGAATTAGTGATTTGGAGGATGGAACATCTGAATTCCAAAAAGAAACAGAAACTATTGGGAAAAGAATGGAAAAATTTGAACGGGGATCAGGGAACTCAAGGACAATATGAACCGCACAAATATACGTGTAGTGGGTGTCCCAGAAGGAGAAGAGAAGGGAAAAGGAGGAGAAAAACTA
The DNA here is from genome assembly GCF_023851605.1 of Tamandua tetradactyla. Classification (NCBI taxonomy): domain Eukaryota; kingdom Metazoa; phylum Chordata; class Mammalia; order Pilosa; family Myrmecophagidae; genus Tamandua; species Tamandua tetradactyla. The sequence goes on from NC_135353.1 coordinate 119,356,501, forward strand.
ATGGAAGAAATTATCACTGAAAATTTCCCAACTCTTATGAAAGACCTAAAATTACAGATCCAAGAAGTGCAGCGCACCCCAAAGAGATTAGACCCAAATAGGCGTTCTCCAAGACACTTACTAGTTAGAATGTCAGAGGTCAAAGAGAAAGAGAGGATCTTGAAAGCAGCAAGAGAAAAACAATCCATCACATACAAGGGAAACCCAATAAGACTATGTGTAGATTTCTCAGCAGAAACCATGGAAGCTAGAAGACAGTGGGATGATATATTTAAATTACTAAAAGAGAAAAACTGCCAACCAAGACTCCTATATCCAGCAAAATTATCCTTCAAAAATGAGGGAGAAATTAAAACATTCTCAGACAAAAAGTCACTGAGAGAATTTGTGACCAAGAGACCAGCTCTGCAAGAAATACTAAAGGGAGCACTAGAGTCAGATACAAAAAGACAGAAGAGAGAGGTATGGAGAAGAGTGTAGAAAGAAGGAAAGTCAGATATGATATATATAATACAAAAGGCAAAATGTTAGAGGAAAATATTATCCAAACAGTAATAACACTAAATGTTACTGGACTGAATTCCCCAATCAAAAGACATAGATTGGCAGAATGGATTAAAAAACAGGATCCTTCTATATGCTGTCTACAGGAAACACATCTTAGACCCAAAGATAAACATAGGTTGAAAGTGAAAGGTTGGGAAAAGATATTTCATGCAAATAACAACCAGAAAAGAGCAGGAGTGGCTATACTAATATCCAACAAATTAGACTTCAAATGTAAAACAGTTAAAAGAGACAAAGAAGGACACTATATACTAATAAAAGGAACAATTAAACAAGAAGACATAACAATCATAAATATTTATGCACCGAACCAGAATGCCCCAAAATACGTGAGGAATACACTGCAAACACTGAAAAGGGAAATAGACTCATATACCATAATAGTTGGAGACTTCAATTCACCACTCTCATCAATGGACAGAACATCTAGACAGAGGATCAATAAAGAAATAGAGAATCTGAATATTACTATAAATGAGCTAAACTTAACAGACATTTATAGGACATTACATCCCACATCAGCAGGATACACCTTTTTCTCAAGTGCTCATGGATCATTCTCAAAGATAGACCATATGCTGGGTCACAAAGCAAGTCTTAACAAATTTAAAAAGATTGAAATCATACACAACACTTTCTCGGACCATAAAGGAATGATGTTGGAAATCAAATAGGTGGAGTGCCAGAAAATTCACAAATACGTGGAGGCTCAACAACACACTCTTAAACAACGACTGGGTCAAAGAAGAAATTGCTAGAGAAATTAGCAAATACCTCGAGGCGAATGAAAATGAAAACACAACATTTCAAAACTTATGGGACGCAGCAAAGGCAGTGCTAAGAGGGAAATTTATTGCCCTAAATGCCTATATCAGAAAAGAAGAAAAAGCAAAAATGCAGGAATTAACTGTCCACTTGGAAGAACTGGAGAAAGAACAGCAAACTAATCCCAAAGCAAGCAAAAGGAAAGAAATAACAAAGATCAGAGCAGAAATAAATGAAATTGAAAACATGAAAACAATAGAGAAAATCAATAAGACCAGAAGTTGGTTCTATGAGAAAATCAACAAGATTGATGGGCCCTTAGCAAGATTGACAAAAAGAAGAAGAGAGAGGATGCAAATAAATAAGATCAGAAATGGAAGAGGAGACATAACTACTGACCTCACAGAAATAAAGGAGGTAATAACAGGATACTATGAACAACTTTACGCTAATAAATACAACAATTTAGATGAAATGGACAGGTTCCTGGAAAGACATGAACAAACAACTTTGACTCAAGAAGACATAGATGACCTCAACAAACCAATCACAAGTCAAGAAATTGAATTAGTCATTCAAAAGCTTCCTAAAAACAAAAGTCCAGGACCAGACGGCTCCACATGTGAATTCTATCAAACATTCCAGAAAGAATTAGTACCAACTCTCCTCAAACTCTTCAAAAAAATTGAAGCGGAGGGAAAACTATCTAATTCATTCTATGAAGCCAACATCACCCTCATACCAAAACCAGGCAAAGATATTACAAAAAAAGAAAACTACAGACCAATCTCTCTAATGAACATAGATGCAAAAATCCTCAATAAAATTCTAGCAAATCGTATCCAACGACACATTAAAAGAATTATACATCATGACCAAGTAGGATTCATCCCAGGTATGCAAGGATGGTTCAACATAAGAAAATCAATTAATGTAATACACCATATCAACAAATCAAAGCAGTAAAATCACATGATCATCTCAATTGATGCAGAGAAGGCATTTGACAAGATTCAACATCCTTTCCTGTTGAAAACACTTCAAAAGATAGGAATACAAGGGAATTTCCTTAAAATGATAGAGGGAATATATGAAAAACCCACAGCTAATATCATCCTAAATGGGGAAAAATTGAAAACTTTCCCCCTAAGATCAGGAAAAAGACAAGGATGTCCACTATCACCACTATTATTCAGCATTGTGTTGGAGGTTCTAGCCAGAGCAATTAGACAAGAAAAAGAAATACAAGGCATCAAAATTGGAAAGGAAGAAGTAAAACTATCACTGTTTGCAGACGATATGATACTATACGTCGAAAACCGGGAAAAATCCACAACAAAACTACTAGAGCTAATAAATGAGTACAGCAAAGTAGCAGGTTACAAGATCAACATTCAAAAATCTGTAGCATTTCTATACACTAGCAATGAACAAGCTGAGGGGGATATCAAGAAATGAATCCCATTTACAATTGCAACTAAAAGAATAAAATACCTAGGAATAAATTTAACTAAAGAGACAAAAAACCTATATAAATAAAACCACAAAAAACTGCTAAAAGAAATCACAGAAGACCTAAATAGATGGAAGGGCATACTGTGTTCATGGATTGGAAGACTAAATATAGTTAAGATGTCAATCCTACCTAAATTGATTTACAGATTCAATGCAATACCAATCAAAATCCCAACAACTTATTTTTCAGAAATAGAAAAACCAATAAGCAAATTTATCTGGAAGGGCAGGGTGCCCCGAATTGCTAAAAGTATCTTGAGGAAAAAAAACGAAGCTGGAGGTCTTGCACTGCCTGACTTTAAGGCATATTATGAAGCCACAGTGGTCAAAACAGCATGGTATTGGCATAAAGATAGATATATCGACCAATGGAATCGAATAGAGTGCTCAGATATAGACCCTCTCATCTATGGACATTTGATGTTTGATAAGGCAGTCAAGCCAACTCACCTGGGACAGAACAGTCTCTTCAATAAATGGTGCCTAGAGAACTCGATATCCATATGCAAAAGAATGAAAGAAGACCCATCTCTCACACCCTACACAAAAGTTAACTCAAAATGGATCAAAGATCTAAAGATTAGGTCTAAGACCATAAAACAGTTAGAGGAAAATGTAGGGAGATATCTTATGAATCTTACAATTGGAGGTGGTTTTATGGACCTTAAACCTAAAGCAAGAGCACTGAAGAAGGAAATAAATAAATGGGAGCTCCTCAAAATTAAACACTTTTGTGCATCGAAGAACTTCATCCAGAAAGTAGAAAGACAGCCTACACAATGGGGGACTATATTTGGAAATGACATATCAGATAAAGGTCTAGTATCCAGAATTTATATAGAGATTGTTCAACTCAACAACAAAAAGACAGCCAACCCAATTACAAAATGGGAAAAAGACTTGAATAGACACCTCTCAGAAGAGGAATTACAAATGGCCAAAAGGCACATGAAGAGATGCTCAATGTCCCTGGCCATTAGAGAAATGCAAATCAAAACCACAATGAGATATCATCTCACACCCACCAGAATGGCCATTATCAACAAAACAGAAAATGACAAGTGCTGGAGAGGATGTGGAGAAAGAGGCACACTTATCCACTGTTGGTGGGAATGTCAAATGGTGCAACCACTGTGGAAGGCAGTTTGGCGGTTCCTCAAAAAGCTGAATATAGAATTGCCATACGACCCAGCAATACCATTGCTGGGAATATACTCAAAGGAATTAAGGGCAAAAAGTCAAACGCACATTTGCACACCAATGTTTATAGCAGCGTTATTTACAATTGCAAAGAGATGGAAACAGACAAAATGTCCATCAACAGATGAGTGGCTAAACAAACTGTGGTATATACATACGATGGAATATTATGCAGCTTTAAGACAGAATAAACTTATGAAGCATGTAATAACATGGATGGACCTAGAGAACATTATGCTGAGTGAGTCTAGCCAAAAACTAAAAGACAAATACTGTATGGTCCCAATGATGTGAATCGACATTCGAGAATAAACTTGGAATATGTCATTGGTAACAGAGTCCAGCAGGAGTTAGAAACAGGGTAAGATAATGGGTAATTGGAGCTGATGGGATACAGACTGTGCAACAGGACTAGATACAAAAACTCAAAAATGGACAGCACAAAAAATGGCTTTTCTAGGGTCCATACATCCTTTCAAACCAGCACAGTTATTTTTGTGCCCATGGAGTCTCCCAACAGACTGCATTTCAGTCCTTTACAGATCCACTTCTCCATAATGGAACAACGGGTAGAAATATTGCAAGACTGAAAGGAGCCCCATTTTGGAAAGTTTGATGGAGAGTGGGAAGGAACATCACTTAGTATCTGGGAATTGAGTGAGTGGCACATGTAACAAAGGAGTAGAAAGCAGCATCACACATGAACGAAAAAATATCATTAGCATCAAATTTTCCTCCATTCTGAATTAACCCAGTTCTACTTCCCTCATATAGAAACTAATTTGTCATCAAAATAATTATAATCAAGAAGTAACTGCACTGGGAACAAGGAAGTAAAGTTCTTATCTGCTGCTCCTAGGAACAATTGAGAGAGAGAATAATTATTATAACCCTTATACAGAGAACATCTTCCATGTGGTAAGTTGGTAAATACTTCCCCAAGCGTGTCTCTAATCTTCACAATAACTCCATAAGGTGGTCATATTTAAGCACATTTTACAGATAATGAACCTGAGGCTCAGAGATTGAGCTAGTAGGCAGCATGGAGAGATACTTAATAGCATAAGTTCTAGAGCTAGACTGCCTGGGTTGGAAACCTGGCTTCACCAGTTACTGGTGTTATGTGACCTTAGGCAACTTACATAACCTTTCTGCACTTCAGTGTCTTCCACTGTCAAAAGAGATAATAATAATAGGGCAGGCAACGGTGGCTTCGTGGCAGAGTTCTCGCCTGCCATGCTGGAGACCTGGGTTTGATTCCCGGTGCGTGCCCATGAGGAAAAAAAAAAGAGAGAGAAAGAGAGAGATAATAATAGGAAAACCTATCTTAAAAAGTTGTTGCAAAGATTGAAGGAAATAATAAATGCAAAGTGCTTTGAATAGTGACTGACACAGAGTAAAGCCTCAAAAAGTCTGAATTGTGAAAATTATTATTACCCAAGATGCCATAGCAAGGAAAGAGGAGAGACTGGATTCCAGCCCAGGTCTGGTAGCCTCCAAACCTCATGCTCTCTTCATTACATCAGTGGACCCACTTACAACTAGGATACGTTGTTAGCACCTCTGTTCAGCTGCACAAACTATTTGCTCATTCTCTGATTCGCACCTTGAGCCCCATGAAGTTCAACATAGGAATTAAAGAAACTCATTTTCTAGCTCTTGTGGAACATCAACTCTTCCCTGAGGATAAAAGAGCACTTCTTCCTTCTCTGTATCTTTAAGACTTGGATTAGTGGCTCACTGGGAAATGATAATTTCACACTAAAAAAGAGCTAAGATCCTAGGCTCTATGTCAAACCAAATAACTTTGCCAAGACAGAGATAGGCTTTCATTCTATTTTCTTTTATTTTCAGGAAGCTCAGAAGTTGTATTTAGGATCAGTTTTGAATCTCTAATCCAGGACCTTGCTTAGGCCAAGTATAATAGGTAAAGTAAGATTTAGGTAGAGAAGAGCTGCTGTTAATTGTTGATCATCAGAGTTAATAGTTTTGAGACACTTAAAAAATGTTCTAGGTATTGGTTTCAGTGCTTCACTTCCATTTCTCATGTAATTCTCTCAACAGCCTTCTATGGTAGGTACCATTCCCATTTGATGGAAGAGGAAACTAGGCACAATGGCTTAGTAACGTGCTAAAGATCAATGAACTAATAAATGTAGAGGCTAGGATTTTAATCCAGGGCCCGAGGACCACATACACTAGAACTCTACTATACTGAGTCTCATTAATAGTAAAAGACTAATTAATAGGCAAAGGCCAATTTTAATGTCTAACATATTCACCCTACACTAGAAGGCATTTATTACGTAATTTTGGAAAGTTGAATGAACTGTTTGCTATTTCTACTTCTTTACCATGCAACCCAGTAACAAGTGTGCATTTAGTCAAATAAATTTGTCACATTATTGATTTTTTAAATACCAAATTAAACTATTTGCCTGGACTTAGGTTTTGGGACAGCTCATATAATCTAATCATCTGTTCAAAACACACAGCACAGTCATGAATTTGTTTTTCATTGATTGCGAACACCTACGAAGGGCCAAGCTGCCATACTTTCTCTAGTGATACAAAGATAAATAGATTCATAGTCCTGTGGAGGAGACAGACATATCTACAAATAATAACGATACAGCCTGATCAGAGGCATTGACAGAAGAAGGAACGTGGTAGAACAGAAGAGGAAATCTGAGTGCTTTTGCTGCCTAAGATGCCTTCTTTCAGTAACAGATCTCATCCCTCTGGATGGGTATATGATCCAGATTTGGCCAATTAGAATATTCCATTCCTCTGACCGTTGTGATTGGTTCAGGGATTGACTCAATTCTTGAACTTTTTCTGCGACTAATGAGAAAGTGGGACTGTGTTTCTTTCCACTGGTTTTGCTTAGTGGTAAGATGAAAGTCTGGAGTTCTTGGTGGGCTGTGTTGCCCATCATGTGGGGAAAGCCTGCTTGAGAATTAAATCAACATAGCGAAATCAGAGCCAAGAGTTAGAAACAGATTGATGATGACATCATTTGAGCACCTGAATCTAGTTATGCCTAAAATTATCCCTGTGCTTTTCTATTAGTATAAATAACCCCCCTCTTTTGTGGCTTAAGCTTATTTGTGTTGTGTTTCTGTCACAAGAACAAAATGCTGATTTATACACTCATCTAATCCAGACTTTGTATGTACATCTGTGTGCATGCACACACACACACACACACACACATGTGTTGGTTAGTTCGGGAAGGCTTCCTGGAAGAAGTGAGGCCTGAGCTATCTTAAAGTGTTCCTATGTAGAAATAACCTAGGCAAAAGAAAAGGTGGTCCACGCAGAGATACAGAATGAGTTAAAGTATAGAGACAGGACGCAACACATCATGGTATGTGGTGGGTACTGAAAACAGTTTGGACAAAAGGTAAAGTGAGAGTCAGAGGAAGGAGAGATAAAGCTGGAGAGCCAGGAAGAGACCAGTTTGTGGAGTGCCTGGAATGCTATAGTGAGAGGGTGGCAATTATTATTCCTTATATTCCTTGTACACAATCCAGCCAAATTTTTGGTTTTCCTTTTTTTGTTGTTGATCTCAAGTAATGTGAATCAGTAAACATAATTAATAAAGGAACCTTTCTTGGCCTGGAGTTTGGTTAAGCTTGGGATCCTTTTTTGGATTCTGAATCATGAGAGGGGCCTCACTGAGGTGTCATATTTGCTGACCACACAAGGTATGGCAATCCTTACCTACCACTCCATGATTAAGAGATACATCAACACACCAACCAGAAAATCCCTTTTCCTATAACCAGAAAAGCCTTTAGTTCTCCAGGTCAAGGTCTATGTATTCATTAATTTTTGAGTATCAACTGTGTCCAAGCCCTGTGCTAGGCACTGGGGAACACAGAGAAAAATCAGATATGATTCCTGCCCTCAAGAAATATCCAGTGCAGGGGAGAAGACAATTAAAATAAAATATGAGCAGGGTCACAGTGGAAGGATATACAAAAGTTAGTGCTCAAAGAGAGTTTCAGCCTGGGAAACACCAAGAAAGAACAGACTAATGCTGACTAAGGGTATCAAGGAAGGATTCTTCTACATTGTGACTTTGAGCTGACTTGCACTCCAGAAGTCAGCTGAAGAAGAAGTAGAGATTTGCTAGATGGACTAGGATGAAGTGGAGGGCATTCCATGCAGTAAGAACAGTTTGTAAAAAGGACAAGAGGTACAAGAAAATAGATTGTGCTTGGGGCAACTGTCCATAATTGTTGTGCTTGGGCCAACTGTCCATACTTCTGGAGAGCCAAGTGTGTTTGAGGGAGATTGGGACAAGGTTGGCAGTGGCATGGAGGGAAAGTGCTGGAGCCACATCATAAAAGTCTTTCATTTATGCTTTATCAAGGGACATAGGTTTTATTCATTAAGTAATGGGGAGCCATTGAAAAATCTGAACATAGAAGTGACATATAGTGTGTGCTTGAGAAAGACTAACCTAGTTGCAAGAAATTGCAAAGTGGAGAATGGACTAGAGGCATCTGGGCAGAAGCAGAACTGCAGATACCAGTAATCCCAATTAGAAAGCTGTTCGAATTGTTTATGTATGAAATCTAATGGAGTGGCAGTGGGTATGGAATTAAATGGATGGACTTAAGAGCTAAATTAGGACTAGGCATGACAGAGCTTGATAACTGACTTGATGTGGGTGGTGGAGAACTAAGAGAGAAAAAGGAGGAGTTAAGTATGAAATTCAGGAATGAATTATTATCTAAACAAGTGAAAGATAAAACATTGACAGTGCCCTATATATTGGAACATCAACGAACTTTTCCCTAAGAGGTCCCTAATTCTTATTCCAGAATTCAGGAACTTCTTTTTTTTGGCAACCTAAACTGCCAGAACCTTTCTATCTTAGTAAAGAGAAATAATCCCCAAATCCTCTAATTAAAAACATAAGTACATATATGTAGGTTTTTTAATGTATTTGTGTGGGTAAAAGAGTATATGTGCACATACCTGGGCACATGTAGACATGCCTGGGACCACTTCCTACAAAAAAAATATTTGGAGAATGTAATTTTTTTCTGAAGCCCATCTGATACTCTGGGTAAAAACAACTGGTTATCTTTACCCTTTGTAAAGTCATTCTGGACTTAAGCCAAAGAAAAATGGTTTCCTTGGTAGGTAATATTTCATAGACAGGATTCATCTTTACTTAGTCCAAGGTAAAAAGTAAATGATCATGTAAGAATATATATGTTTATACACGTATATATTTTACAAAGAAAGGGCAAGGGAAGGAAAAAACCACTCAAACTCCCATCCTTCTTTCCATCTGTCTGCCTAAACTATACATAATTTCCTGGGTTCCCACCTTTTCTTCTTGGATGTATGTGTGTGATGTCCCTGACACCACAGATATTTTGACCATCAATTGTGTGCTTCTCCAGAGCTTTGCCAAAACCATAGTGGGGGCTTTATTTAGCCCACATGCCTAATGAATTGGTGCACCTTCTGCGCCACTTTAGGAGGGTGAAATGATGGAAACTCTTTGAGAGTAAAAGTTCTGGTTTTGTATGTTTGTGCAAGTTTCCACCCTATGGCTGAAGAAGTTGAGGGAAGATGTTTATTTTGTTAAGGTCCAAGGAGTGATGGCTACAGAAAACAGCACTTGAGAAGTAGGATAGATTGGCTAACACACAGCTCAAAGCAAGAGGTGGTCCCTATTCAAGCTGGGTACCAAGAATAGGCTGTCTTCCAGACTATATATTGGAGTTGAGCAGTTCACCTGATTTTCACATTTCGATATGAGGAATGAGCTAATCCCACACTGAAACTCCCTCTAGAGCAATGGCAGACATTCATCATAGCCCAGCTATAACTGATTTCTCACCAAAGGCAAAGTGAAGGATTTCCAACTGACTGATACTAGTGTAAGCTTAGAACACAAACAAACCTACTCCTGTTCCAACAAGCCTTCCCTGAGGGCACCAACCACAATATATGACAGCTTCTTACACACACACACACACACACACACACACACACATACACGTGGAAAAGTTGTCTAGATTTGTCAGCTCCAGAAGGCTGAAGAGGTTATGAATCTATAGTCTCAAACATAGTGTGAAGCCAAGATCTTGAGATTCCAAACAGTTGGTATTTTTTTTAGAATAGATGAAAACAAAGGATGAAACAAGTGGCATAGCTTGCAAACAGAGGTTCTTTACACTGTTACCCAGGGAGAATCTGAGGCCCCATATTTCTCCAGCCGTTTGTACTTATAAAGATTCATTTAACTAAAATAATGTCCTAGCTATAGTATTTTGCATACTAATCTTATACTAGCTTCAACGCAAAAGAGACAGATCTTGACCATAAAATCTTTTCCTAGACCTAGGCAAAAGTTCCCAGAAATTGGACCATGACACCTTAGTAGGATGGTCTACTTAGAATTGCCCTTGTTTCTCTACTCCATCTTCAGATACATATCTAGGTAAAAGGAAGGGGTTTGTGATATTTGCACACAATCTATATATGGATAATACCTGGATTATTTTGCTTTTTTTCCTCTCCACTGACTATTATCATTGCCCCAGATCTCTCCTCTGTGAGAAACACCTAGAAGAAACAGGATAATTGTTAGGGAGGGTGATGGGGAATGGGGAATGAGAGAAACAGGGGTCCTAGAAATCCAACTAGAATACTTCAATAGATCTCATAAATGATAATCAAAATGAATACCTTTAGATATTATTTCTGACAAATCTGCTTCATTTATGAATAATGAAGGGTTCCTTCTGACTATGAATCAACTAGACCAGAAATAATCTGGACCCACCAACATTGAATTTCCAAGGAAGCTGGGAGGGGGTGATTAAGAGAACAGTAAACCTATTCTACCTTTGGTTTCACTTCTTGTAAAATGGTGACTCTAATTCTGTCTCTTCCTTACCTTATCTTTCCAAAAGTGTGATGAAATTAAGAAAATGACTTGATAAAATACACCAAATATCTTGGAACTATGTACCACAGACCACTAGGTGACAATCACAAAACACTGATTAGATTTCTTATATAATTTGTCTCTGATAAATGAGAATGTCCCTGGTGCGAATATAATCCACAAATACAATGGTTGGGACAACATAGAAAGAGTTTCTGAAATGGTGACTGCTTTTTCCCTTCTGACACAGCTACCAAGAAGGGAGTAGGGAAGCCAGTGGCTCCAGAATGAAAGAAAAGAGAAAAGGATTAAGCAGTATTTTCACGTATAGCCTGCTTCTATGGGAGAGTAGCCAGAACCATTATGATAACTATGAGAAGGTAGCCCTCAAAGCCAAGGTTGAGAAAATCACCTTCACTCTCTCTCACTTTCTCCTCTGTGCAAACTTACATTGAATCACCTTCAGGACTATATAAAGCTTTGGCTTAATATTTACATACACTTCTTGTTATATAGATGGACACACATAAGACACCTAGGTAATAAGAGGCACATTCAGAAACAGGTCTACATAGACACTGAGGAGGCAATATGGAATAGAGAAGTGAACAGAATAGAAATGGATTGGGTCGATATATTTGGGGGTGATGGTGAATAATAACATCCCTCTCATCCACTCCCAATTTTGACCAGCTGAGAGACACAGAAAACAGACAGAGATTAAAAAGCTGGATTGCGGGGTGCAAGGGTAGTTCAGTGGTAGAATTCATGCCTGCCATGGGGGAGACCAGGGTTCAATTCCCAGTCCAGGCACCTCCCCAAAAACAAAAACAAACAAGCAAACAAAGAAAGATAAAACAAACAAACAAAAAATTCAAGAAAATTTTTTTTCTTGCATAACTGGATACTCACATGGAAAAAGAACGAAATGTGCCCCCGCCACATAGTACACACACATACACACATACTGGATTGGAGGACAGGGCATAGATAAACAGCCCTAATAGGCTACCTAATACTCCACTCACTTAACTAGACAGACCTGCCAAATCACCCATCACATGAGGGTTGGGGAGAGAGGCCAGGATAGTTATTCTCAACTTCTTCTAACAGAAGTCCTCTCAAATGGAAACATGAACAGAGCAGAATAGAGGATTCTAGCCCCCTGCCCCCATCCCACAAAAGAGAAGTCTATTACTTAAACAAGATCAATAAAGTTATCACAAGATGCTTCTTCAACCTCCCTGCCTTGGAATCATGGTTCTTCCACTTTGTCTGGCTCAGTCTCCTCACTTGGAAAACAGAGGTAACAATACTTACTTCACAGTGTTGCTGGAATGGTTGCTAATAATGTGTGGAAAGTGCCTTACACAGAATCAAGGAATGAATCATGTTAAATTTTCTATTGAAACATTGTTTCAGCAAGTATGTAGACATTTTAAAAGAATAAATGTTTATCTTGTCTTTTACTAGAGCAGGGATTCTGCACTAGAGTCTATAAACCTTAGCACAAACTGTATACAACATTCTGTGATTATGTGCAGCTTTCTGGGTGAGAGAGTGCAAAGCTTTCACCATAATCTCAAAAGGATCCTTGATCCATAGAGAGACTAAAGGCACTGCTAAGAGGAAAATTGTTGACAAATTCCAGCTAAAGAAGTTTAAAAAAGTTCAGAGAAGGACTGATGTTTCAGTCGTCTTCCTTCCAAAACAACTAAGCTGCTTATTAGATTCCTAATGAAGAAAAGACTCTCATGGGGATTTTTAAAAAATGAATGTCCCTGTCTTTGTTGATTGACCTTTTGTCCACCTCTTCTGTGCGCCCCCTTTAAAATCCTTTGTGATCTTTCTTGATGGTTAAATATTAGCATGTTATTTTAAATGTTAGCACACATCATCAAACCTTTTTCTTCACGTATATTATATCTAGGCATGTGGCAGGAAGTAGTCACAGAATTTGCAAGCTGTAGAAGAACTTAAGAAATCAGGTAGCTCTATCCCTCACTTTATAGAAATGGGATTGACCTGCTGAATAGCACTCAGCTAATTAATGGTAGAAACAGTTTAGAATCTTGGCGTTCCAAGCTCTACCCAGTACCGTTTCCTCTGCACAATCCATATTCCCAAAGAATAAGATCTCTGAGAGCAGCAATGATTTTTATTAGTAAAGATGTAAGATTACCTAGCCATCCTACGTTCAAAATGTCTACTTATGTTCTATTTGCACAAGAAGCTAGATATTTTACGTTCTTCTACTGTAATGTTAAAAGGGATAAACTGAAGAGTGCAACGAGGCATCATTGCGAAGTAAGGCTTGGAATGAAAATAGCTTAGTCCTTGCTTCCATGATGGGAAGATTTTCACCTTTCCCTTACTGACACATTTTCATATCTATCATTTCATTTTAGTTTCTCAACAGGCCTGGGAGGCAGGTAGGTCAGGCCTTATCTGAAGTTTACAGATGAGGAAAATGAGACAGAAAACAGCTGAGTGATTTGCTCAAAGTCACCCAACCAGTTAGTGAGAACGCCATGTCTCAGATGTGTGTGTATCGCTCCAAATATTTTTCCTTTAGTCTAGACACGTAATTCTAGTAGTCCTGTGAACTGAATTTAACCGATTTCAGTATGTTGAGCTGAAATATACTGAGTTCTATCAAGTGACAATCATGGAGATAGGAGAATTATCCCCCCCACCCCACAAACTTACTTTCAAGGTGGGACAGAGCAAATGAACGTTATGCCATAAATTGACATATTATTAAGATTAGTGAGCTGAGATGCCATTCTCTTGAGTTATCCACTTTCTAGTTGGGGAAATGCACAACAATAAACATGATCAAGATGACTCTTGTAGGTCTAAAAGTCTGTAAGATCCAGGGTGTTTTCACATCCAAACCATCTCTAAGGGCTTTAAAAATGGGGGAGGAAGTCCAAAACACCCAAACTGCAGTTTTATTGAAGAGAAGTCAGGTTAGCATGTTATAATGCAAAACAGTCGAGGACGCTGAGAAGAAGGAATTGATTAGGGAAGCCTGTGAGAGAAGTTTTGGTGGTTTGGTGGGGCACAAGGCAGGTCACAGCGTAGTGAAGAAGCAATGGTAGGCGAGGAAATGGAAGCAGAAAATGGAAACCTTTCCAGAAGACTGGCTGTGGAAAGAAAGGTGGCACAGCATGTTTTCTGGTGATGGGGAAGAAGTTGCACTAGAAAGGGGAAGGGAGAGTCTGACAGGCAAGAGAGAGGGGCAATATTGTTAAACTCTTTTCTGCTACTGGCAGGCCGTTAAGAAACTTACTGTCAAACGGGATTCAGAGAGAATTTTTTTTTTTTTGGTCTTTTCTTAAAAGTCCAACTCAGTATCTACAGACTCATGTATGTACAGATAGCACAGACACCCTGGATCTTGCCGAAAAGCTGATTGTTCCTAAAGGCACAACATTATAAATTGGTCACTTTATCAATAGATGCTCTTTTCTGAACGTTTGTTTAGGAGTGGAAACAATACTGCTAGTCATAAAGTTTGCTGATTCCGGGCTTGGTCATCTCAGTGGGGCAAGTGCAAGGCTGTGCCAGGAACTTCAGATGACTGGAACATACACAAGCACAGTGCTACCCATGGACGCCAGGGCTGAGCCAGGGTGAGGCTGAGCCCTGGTAGGGGGCATCCTCAAAGTGCTTCTTTATTTAAAATACGTACGCTTCGGGGCAATGTTTCATAATGACCCCACACACCTAGCGCATACACACAGAACAGCTATACACACAGTACCACTGTGTCCAGCGGCCTGCTTATTTTACCTTCCATCCCTCTAGGCAAGGCCCACAAATTAGTAGCCTTGTAACCCTCCCAAGATCCTGTTCCCCGGACCTTCTCGAAGAAAAGGCAGTCAGAGAAACATGAACGCGCTAATCAGGAAACCAGCGTTTCTAGCCCACTCGGCCACGCGGGCCATCCACACTAAAGACTTTCACCTCCCCTCGCCTTCGCTGACTGGAGGGGCGGGGAACCAGGCTGTAAGGAGGAGGACCAAAGAGGGGGCCTGCTTGAATGAAACAATGTAACAATTGATGTGAGGCCTTGCCTCACTCCCACTCCCCAGCGATCCTATAGGCGAGGTCCCAGTGACTGCCCCTCCCCATTTCTCCGTTTTCTCGTCCATTACGCGCTATCCCTCCGCCTCTCCTTCTTTCTTTTCTTTACTTTTTTTTTTCCTTCTCCTTTTCCCCCCCTCTCTCCCCCTTTCTCCAGCTCCGTGTCATTTCCTCCTTGCGCTCGCTCGCTGCCCGAGCGTCTCCAGCCGCGAGAGTAGGCGGAGCAGGGCGGTGCGGGGTGGCGTAGCGCTGGAGGGCTATGGTGGCGGGGCTGCTAGGGGCGGAGGCAACTTAGCCCCCGCGGTAAAGGAGACCGGCGGCGTTTGAGCCGAGCCGAGGATGGAGAACCGGCCTGGGTCCTTCCAGTACGTTCCTGTGCAGCTGCAAGGGGGGGCGCCCTGGGGTTTCACCCTCAAGGGGGGTCTGGAACACTGCGAGCCACTCACAGTGTCTAAGGTAAGAGCTGGCGGCTCTATCCTGGCGGCGCCCAACTTTGAATGGGCAAGCGGGCGCGCAGGCTGCCTCGGGACGGGGCTCTCGAACCAACTTTTGAGACTTCTCCTGAGCAGGGAGTGAATGCCCTCTGGAGGGTCATGCCACCAGCCCCAAGCGTAGACACCCACTGGGGGACTGGAGCACGGGATGAGAGCACGGCTGGCCCGGGTTAGAGCCCTGCGGGCAGACACATTCAGGAGGGTGCTGGGGCAGCCTTTGCTCCCCGCGCCGGGACTGCAGTTCTCAGTTTGGAGTGGAGGAAGTGGCGGCTGTGGGGGCTTCCTCCTTGAAGGCCCCCGCGCCCCTGTGGGATACTGAGAGGCTGAAGCAACTGGCAACAGGGTTTGGCAGCGCTGGGTCCTCCGCCGGCCGGCGGGCCGTCCCACCAGGGCAGGTTGCAGGGCGAGGGTCGGGTGTGAGAACGGAAATTAAGGATACGTTGGTGACTTTCCTCAGCCTCGCTTTCCACAGCCGGACGCGCTCATATCCATTCACCCCGCCGGGCGTTGTTGTTGCGGGTTCGGCTCGGCCTTTCCCTCCCTCCCACCGGAGTACAACCTCAGCGCCGGCAAGATTTCCTGCACTTGAGAAGTGTGGAGGAAACTTTTGCGCCATGGAGCGCAGCTGTGTTGAAGCTTCAGCCACCGCTGCCGTCGCTGCAGCCTCCAGGGTTTGTTTGTTTTAGTAGGCTGTGATCTGCTGGAAGCCAAGTTGCAGCAGGGGACAGGGAAGAGGAGCTCTCCTGAGTGCTCACGAACTTCCAAAGCAAGCCATCCTGGCAGGGGTGGTGGTGGTGGGGCGCCGCCAGGGCTGTTTTGGGGAAGAGAGACTTGTAGGACGGCTCACCTTGAGGCACTAGATTTCCAAGTGAGTGAACTTCAGGAACTTAATCCCAATTTATTTTTGTTTCTTTTAAATGCTCAAATCTGAGAAGCTTTCCCCTCCAACCAGCTCAAATTGCAGCTGATATTGTAGATATGGGTTTGAGCTGGAGATAGGAAGATGTGGCTTCTCAGCAGGGAACAAATGCCACTTTTTTTTCATTCTTTCATTTTCTTTTCTCTCTCTCTCTCTCTTTTTGGCATTTAAACTTTGCTTATATCTCAGCAGCAGGGGGTTCGCCCCAGCAACTGGGGCTGCTTTCACCATCCATTTGAGCTGCTGGTAAACCTGTAGGTGTCCTTCATCCCTTGGGCCCACAATCTTAGCAACCCTTGGGTGCCAATTTAATGATGTGTACCACTCAGCTTGAGCAGCCTAAGGTATGCCAAGGCAATATTTTGGGCTGGCAAGGGAAACTTCTGATATCTATCCTCCCCAAACACCAATAACCAGATCAGTCCTTCATCCAGCACCTCCTTCCTCCATACTCATCATGCATTTCTAACCAGCCTGAGATGTCTTTGTCACCCACCTGGGTTCTTGCCCCCTCCTAAGTCACTCCACCTCCACTGTTATCCACCTAGACATTTTTAGGGAGTAATAAGTTTAAGAAACAAAACAAAACACATGCATTCCCTTTGGGGAGGGGAATCCTGGCCTTCAGGAATTTAGTCTAATCAAACTCCTCCTCTCCCCCACCTCTTTCCACCAAGGTCACAGTGGGATATGCAGCCCTCCACGGTCTGGTAGTTCCTTCCTTTCTTTTGCTCCTAATACCACACATAGAATTTCCACAGTTTGCCTAGACAACCTGCTTTGTAGAGGTCATTTCTTCCTTCTGCCCAGCGCTGACCCATCATCAGAAGCATCCCAGAGAATGCTTGCTCTTGTGGTCTTGGATTATTTTGTGAGCCAGCATGAGCATGGCAGGAGGTGTTACTAAGTATGGGGCAGCCAGCAATTTGTGGTCTGGCTGGGGGATTACTTGAGGGTAGATGAGGGTTTCTTTGGCCAAGCTGTTGGGACGTGCCTCTTGTGTTGAGAGGCAGGGTGCCTTTAATGATTCCCTTTCCATTGAATGTACAATTGACCCCTTTTATAATAAGACTCATTATTACATGCATTTGGCTATTTAGAGAGTGATAATTTCTCTCATCCTTCCTAATAGCCTGTTTTCTTAAAGTAAAAATCAGCTATAACCTGGTTATTTCCAACCAGGAACTATATAAATGGGCCAGAGTATTTTTTTTAAGCGTAGTGGTTGCCTGTATTTTTTTTTTCCCCTTGCCAAGGTACTCTTTGACATATTTCACTTAGCTCCCCTCCATTTTTCTGCCTTGGTTCTTTTTTTTCCCTTTTATGCTTCAGAACAATACAATTTTCTCTTTGAAAATAGCTTTCTCAGTCTGCAGTGGTGGGTATGGGCAGGAGGGGAATAGAAAGAGAATTGGTCTGGCAGATTGGAAACTTGGGTTCTCATTCTTACTCTGTCATTCACTATTTTTGGAATCCTGTCCTCTCTACATCTCTTTCCCTCTCTTGGTGTCCCCATGTCTAAAATGACATTCAACTGGGTGGTCTTTAAATGAGACTATGACAATCTACTAATAAATTCTGGCCCTTTTCTTCCTGGAAGGGTTGTGGACTGAGGAGGATGTTACTTTTCTTCATTTGCACACAGTGTTATTGTTTACAGTGTGTTTCACACCCCTTACACCATTAGCCTCTTATAGCCACCCTATGAGGCAGTCAGGGAAGGTTGTAGAGAAACTGATGGAAAAACTGAAGCTGTGATACATCCAGTGGCTTGCCTAGGTCTATTAAATGAATCAGTTGTAGACTCCAAGTCCACTGTATTTTCTGTTAAAGAGTGTCTTGGTTCTTCTGGTAGTCCTGCAGTTTGTGAAGGAACATGGAGCAGTAGCTTTCAGGGATGTATCTATTATTAGCAGCTTCCCACCCCAGTGATCTCATGCCAGCTTGTGATTCCACAATAGGTGAAGAATGAGTTCTGGGTAATCTGATGGAATCTGTGCTCAGGAAGAAGGCAAGAACTATTTATTTTTTTTTCACTCCAGATCATTTGTGATTATCTCAAATCAGGCAAAGAGAGATACGGTGCAAGAACCATGGTGGGAAAATGTTGGAGAGCCTCCTTCGATGTTATGGGAAATAAAAGTGGTTTGGGTCTGGGATGGTGTGGCATACATGCTTGGAGCTATCTTATGGAACAGAGAGAGACATCTGGGGAATGGGGGATTTGAGAAAAGATGAGTAGTGGGAGCAGACGGCATGGGGTGTAAATGACTACCTCATATTTGCCAAAGGAGAACCTAGAAACCGAGAAAAGAGCCAGGTTGAAGGAGTCATCATTTCCTGCTGGCTCCTGTGATTTCCCTGAATGTCCCAATATATGGGGACTGGTATAGTCTCTTCCAGACATCAAGTGGCCAAGAAAGTAGAAATATTAAACAAACAACCTATTGATTATGCAAGTGTTAAGGAATGGTTTGTGATTTTCCCATGCATTGTGGTGTTCCTAATGAGATCATGAGAAAAAAAGAAACATGACCCACGAGGGAATCGGACCTGAGATCTCGACATTATTACTGCCTTTGACTAGAGTCTTATACTACCTCATTGGCTCAGAGATTCCACCTCGACGAAATGGAAATACTCTCCCAATCACTTTTAGCTTTTCTGCTGCCTAGATATCTCCCTCTATAGTATAGACAGTTATCCATGAAGTTGACTTCCTGCATTGGAAGAGAGCCTCAGGTTGGCTGATCATTCCAAGGGCCTAGCACCAGTGATTTTACATCAAATAGGAGCTTTCAGAGGCCTTAGAACTTCAGGTTTTATCTTCTTGTGCTGATTGTGTGTGTGTGTGTGTGTGTGTGTGAGAGAGAGAGAGAGAGAGAGAGAGACAGAGAGAGAGAGAGACTGAGAGACAGAGAGACTTGTTGAACTATGATGTAAAGTTCCCACACCCAGTTTGAATTCTTGGAAGTGTGCCCTGAGGTTGACAGAGGGTGGAAAAAGAAAGGGCGGAGCACAGTTTGTTGTATAGGGATGCAGGAAGAGGAGAAGTAGGAGGAAAACTGGGGAGGAGGCAGAAGACAGCCTCACTCTCACTCTACTTAGTTGCCCTTTTCCTGGCCCATTATTGGTGGGAGTCTCCATCAGTGAGGGAAATAGGGCTTAGTTACTTCCCTGGAACAAAGTAGGGTGGGGGTGGGGGTGATGGTCTGGAGGGGAAAGAAGCTTCACCTCCTGCAGTTAACCGACCTGCACTGTGTTTTGTTGCTCTGCCATTTTTACCCTCTCGAGATCTAAGTACCTATTTGCAAAATGGGGGTAGGCATCAAAGATGATATGAGTATAAATTGAGCAAGTTCTAATATTGTTTGCCGTCCTAAGCCTAGGAAGAAGGTGATACTAAGCCAACCTTGGCAGGGCATGGTCTTTAAGTTAGTTTTAGCCCCGTCCCTCATCCTCACTCTGACCCTATTTCTAGAAGAAGGAGACAAATACGTGGTTGAGATTCCAAGGGGGCCTGGGTAAAGTCAGATTGAGATTGTCTTGTGGTTGGCAGTGAACTTGGCAGCAATTTTGAGTTCTTGTTGAATTCAGAAGCAGTTATGTAAGAAATTATAGTTTCGGTGAACCATCCTAGATGTATTTGAGGCCAAGCCTACCCCTAGACCAGGGCCTGGCACTCACAAAGGGATCTTCATGGGATGTACTTCTTAGGAGTTTAGTCCAGCCTGGTTACTTACATGAATCCCCTCCTCATCTCTGCCTCTAGAACCATCAAACGTGTGTATGCCTCCATTCCCCAATGTACTTACTGCCTTCACCCAGAAAGTAAAGGACATTTGGCGGTGTGAGGTAGTAATCCATCCAGAGAGGTACATGGTACAAGGAAGGAGGAGGAGTAAGAAAGGTGAGTGGTTTGTCTGGTAACCTGTGCTGAGCTTGAGTACACACAAATTTTGGCCCTGCTGGGCTGTCATAATACCTGACACACTGTTTAGACCCATACATATGCTTTCTGAGGTGAAAAAGAGTCAGCTTGTTAGAGGGTTTTCCCTCTCCAAAACCTCAAGCAAAGAAAATAATTCAACTCCAGCTGGAAGATACCTGAGCAGTGTCCCTTAAAATATTTAAATGATTTTTCACTTTGCCCCCAGCTCGACCCTGCAACCCCATCCCCAGGAAGATTTTAAACAGAAAAGAGGGACTCAGACATGAGATTAGTGCTTATGGGGTGATTATCTGGAGAGAACATCAGGGTTTTTATAGTTAGGCTTCTTCAGAACGAAGGTGAGGGGGGAAGGCTAACCCATCTGAGAAAAGTGAAAAGTTAATGAAAAACAGCAAATATTATATGAAGGGCTGCTATCACCGCTGCTATTCTTGGAGGACATCTAGAATCACAGAATCTGAAAATAATGAGGGCCATTTGGAAGTCACCTAGTCTTAATTTTAACCACTGCATGGATCTCCTGTGCAGTATTCCTGAGTTTGTTCTCCTATGGTCATCCTTCTAAGTTGGCTGATTACATTCTTGGAAAACTTTTTCTTATGCTGAACTTAAATCATTCTCCTTGTTCCTTCCATCAAGGGTCATAGCTCTGCTTTCTGAGACCTCACAAAACAAGGCTGCTTTCTTTCTCTGGCAAGGACAGCCCTTTGGAGGTCTGATGACAAAGACTTTGTCCCTCATCTCTTTTTCTAGGTTGCACAGCCCTAGATCTTTCAACTGTCCCTTACGGGATCTGAGATCCAGGCTCCTTTTTGACTCTTTGACTGTTTTTTGTGGCCAGACCATACCAAAGCCTTGTGTCAAACAAAAAGCTTTTTAGTGGAAGTACCTGTGCTGCTGCTAAACCATGTCTTCCTAAGGCATCTGGGACAACTGCATTATAGAATTTGGAGGGAGATGTTTCACTTCCTACTATTTATTTAAAATTGCCCCTACCCCTATCCCAGGCCAGCCTTAGGAAAGGTATTCTAGACGACATGAGATAAAAGACATAAGCCCTAACTTCGAGGAGGTTCTGTGTTTATACAAAGGAGTTGTTAGCTTACAGAGATGTAATTTGTATAACAGACTAAGGAAGCAGCATTTAATGGTATGCCAAAGTCAGAACTCCCTCGCTTCAGATTATTTTTTTAAAACCAACACCTGGCTTGGAATTTGTGGGCATAATCTCACTGAACTTAATTTTTCTCTTTAACTAAAAAATAGGCGTCTCCAAGATGGCAGATGTTAACTATATGTGATATTCAAGCAGTCTCTAACTTACAGAGACCTTATGTAGGAATTTAGAGACAGCAGTCTCTGTTGCTTCCTCTTGCAGGTCTCTGTCTCCCTACACCCTGCCACAGGCACTGATTGCAGGAGCTCCTGCTGTTGCTGTTATCCCTTGGCCCTAGGACCTACTGTTTTTACCTGGGATACCCACAAAGGTCTTTCACCTGCTCCCTCATCCCTCCATGCCCCAACATCCACCAGTTTGTCACTTGAACTAGAAAAATATTTTTCCTTGCTACTAGAGCCCTGATCAGAGAGTGAATTGGGGTAGGACTCAATCCTCATTATTATTGAAGGGAGAGGGATCTGGGGAAGAGAAACTTGATGTTTAGGAAACATGTCCCCAAGAACACATGTTCTTGATAGTGGTTTTGGAGTGGCCTGCTTAATCTACAGTGTATGTGACTGATTATATCACTGAACCTGACCACCGTTTATAATATTCTCTCTATAGGGAACTGTATTTAAAGCTCAGAGCTGCTCATTTATGGAAGGTATTCTTGGAAAGGAATCCATTCATAAGTTAGGAACAAGTGCTCTAGATAACTCTGTTACATAGCCTTCGTTGAGTTTGGCATCAGTGCTCATATCCTTGATTCTGATACCCAGATGTGTGTGTGTGTGTGTGTGTGTGTTTTTGTGTGTGTGTGCATGGCATGTGCATCGTTAAATTTCTCTCTGAAATGGATTTCCAAGTTTATCTGAGCATAATGTCATTGGCAAGTGACCCATTTATGTTGGTTATGTTCGTATAACTAGATAACTTTCACTCACCTTCTATGGAGCCAATATTTTTTCTACTGGTGCCCGCCATGAAATACTCCCTTCAGACATATTGCGGTAAGTCATTAATTAATAGGTTGAGGTACTATGTTTCCTAGCTAAGGATTGTGCTCCAGGGACTAAGATGGAATAATGGGTTTGTCTCCTTATACTCCTTTGCCCCATCCAGTATAAACAGACCAAGTGGAAAGATTGTTTTATGCATTAGTTTTGCAGGGGATGATCTATTCTTCCTTATACCACACTGGCATATTTACCTGGGTACATAGCCATCCTCGTGGGCACTGGAGTTACAAGAAGCGAGATGACTTGGTTTCTCAAAGCAAATCCTAACCCTTCCCCTTTGACTTCACCCCATCCCCACCTTTTTCAGTGTTGAGTCTGTGACTATGCCATGTCACAGAGCCAGCACTGCCTAATAGCATCAGAGACACATTTTCCATACATTCAGACTGTCCCTTCGTGTCCAGTCTTTGGTTCCCAGCCTCCCTCCACCAGCACAGTTGCTTGAGGCCTACATTTTGGATGGTCTCATTCAAGTGTCATTGCCTCTTTGTTCATTTATTGGCTATCCTTCCTTCTATCCAAAACCCAACTTCCTTTTTATGGGGGACCCATCTAGTCTCTTGTACCAGCTTTGTCCCTCTTGGCTCAGGCATTCATCTATTGAGTCTGGTGAGATAAACTCACAGAGGTTAAGGATGATAAAGTTTGAGGACACTCAGAAAATTGGTAGCAAAATCAAGGTGAATTTTTCTCTTTATATTCTGTTTTACTCTCTGTCCTGTGGAGGACAGGACCATTGTCACATTCCTTATACTGTCATATCAACTTCCTGAATAATCTTGGTGTGTTTCTTCACCTCTCTGTGCCTTCCTGTTTCTTCTCAGGCACTCCCAGTAGAGGGGGCGGGAGTGTTCTAAAGGCTCCAGGATCCTTGCCTGGACTAGGCTGGGGAAGTCTGAAGGCTGACTGACATCAGGCATTTCTTACAGTGCGTTGCTTTTCTGCACACTACTATTTCCTATCCTTCCAGAAGTAGCTGTTTCCTGGTATGTTCTCCGGGACTGAATGCAGCATGGTCTGTTAACTTTCACTCGAGTCTTTTAATGTTACATCTGAGGAATGCGGGAGGTGGGACTAATTTGGCAGGATCAAGGGTTAAGCCCAGTGACGGACAGACCCTTTGTGGTGTCTTCTGGCCCCCACCCTAATGCCACTCAGCAGATTCCCAGCTGTATGGCCATCTCTCTTCCTGAGCCTCTGGCAGGAAAGTTTTGAATGGGTCTCCTATGCTGACTTTCACGGTCCATCAGAAATTGATTTTTCTTTTGGAGGAGGGGGTTGGGGATGAGATGGAGTAGAGCTGGAAGTAAAGCTGGTTTAACAAGTTACTCTAGAAACGGGTTAGAGTCTCATAACTTCAGCCCCATCTTTGCTTATGAGAGGATGACAAGCTAAAAGCCTTGCCTTTGTTGGGCTGCCTTGTTGTTTTCCATCTCTTTTTGAGATTGTTTGGTGTAATGAAAGCCCCCTGAAAACTTCTACTGGTAGGCAGCTTTTCATGGCATCTTATCTCTGATTTAGTGGTCAAACGATGACATTTTGGAGCTTCGGGAGATGAGTAAGTATCCGGTCTTGACTTTTCTGCTCTTTGGAGGCCTTGACTTAGAGTTTAGGGCTTTGTATTAATTTAAGTCCCCAATCAGGAAGGATCAAGCCAACAGACTGAAAAGTGATCCAGGCAAGGACCTTATTCCACTTACTTGCATAGATGTATCCCTACTGGGTGGAGGCAATGAAGTGTGGGTTGGATCTCAGTAAACTCTTGTACTCAAAGGTTGGTCAAGGCCTAGACATGGTGGAAGAGGAAGGGGGGAGGCAAATGTCTTTTAAAGAGGAACTTCCCTGTGGTCAATAGTGCTGCTTCTAGGCATTTTAGATGTATTCTTATTTAATCTTTATGATTACTTTCTGAGGTAGATATCAATTTCCCCATTTTACAGATGAGGGGCCTGAGGCTCAGGAGAGATTAAGTGACAGACTCTAAGCCACACCATAAGTGAAGAGCTATCATTAAAATTTACTTCTTTCTGTTGTCGTGCTATTTCTTTCTCTAAATTGATGCATATGTACTGAGAAATGATGACCATACACTTATGTGATGATATTAAGAATTACTGATTGCATATGTAGAATGGATTGTTTTCTAATGTTGTGTTAGTTAATTTTTTTTAATTAATAAAAAAAAAATTTACTTCTGTCTGACTCCAAA
The DNA here is from genome assembly GCF_023851605.1 of Tamandua tetradactyla. Classification (NCBI taxonomy): domain Eukaryota; kingdom Metazoa; phylum Chordata; class Mammalia; order Pilosa; family Myrmecophagidae; genus Tamandua; species Tamandua tetradactyla. Next base: position 119,381,317 of record NC_135353.1, read on the forward strand.
TCTCAGATACTTTCAACAATATCATATTTACGTAGGTGAAAGAGAGAGGAAGAAAAAGAAAAGAGAACTAGATAAGAATATGAGAGAGAGAGAGGGAGAGAGGGAGAGAGATGTAATTTAGTGTAGGAACTGGTAATATTACCAATACTTGTACCTTAGAGGTCAAGGTCAAAGGAAAGTTTTTGTTTACTTTTGTTTTGAATTTAAAATTAGAGTAAGGGGACTTTGGAAGACCTGACATTTAATCTTAGCTCTGCTAGTCAGTATTTGTGTAACCTTGACCAAGTCACTTCCCTCTCTGTGTATCAGTTTCATCATTTTCAAAATGAAAATAATAAAACTTATACTGTTTTTCCAAAATGGAGGGAGATTCATTTTAGCCTATGTCTCATATATGTACTGGATGCGTATGTGATTTTAGAAAGAAATAAAATGCATACTGCAGGTGTCTCTTATTAAGCAGAAATTCTCTGAAGAGAATTTTGAACTTAAAGAATTAGCTGTATGAGGTTTCCAGAATCATTCCAAGACCTGGGAGAATTTTAAGAGTTGTGTGAAATGGCAGGACACTTTTTTTTTTTCTTTTTTGCATGGGCAGGCACCAGGAATCAAACCCAGGTCTCCGGCATGGCGGGTGAGACTTCTCCCTGCTGAGCCACCGTCGCACTGCCATACAGGACACTTTTAATGCTGATGTCCGATGCTGCCAGAAGTTGGAAGACCAAGCATGATCTTCTGGCTAATATCTGAAAACGTAGCATGCAAGGCTATGCTAAACCTTGTCTGGTTGTCTTAACGATGTCTCAGTTAAGCCTCTGACCAATCAATCAATCAGTCAGTTATCAAATCAACACATATTTGTTGAACACTTTGTAAAATGCCTAACCCTAAACCAGAGAATACAAGAGATAGCCACCATAGAAGACCTAGTCCCTGAATTCCGAAACACAGTATAGTTTTGCTGAGAAGAGGTACTAGTGCAAGCCCAGGAAACAAAAAGCTTTAAGTGCTGAAAGCTTGAGATAGGATCTAGCACAGCAACTTTCATTCAGTGGGAAGAGATTTCATTGTTAGCTAATGCAGTCAGGGAGCTTTGTGGAAAAAGGAGGGAGAATTAGAGTTAGGCTTTGAAGGATACATAGGATATAGGCAGGCTGGGGCGGAAGGAAAGTGTTCATTCCCGTCAGTGCAAATACTGCGTGTCCTAAAGAAACAGGCAGGAGACTGAGTGCAGTTTGTTCACTCCATGGTGAGCTGACTAACAATATCAGCTCCCCAAGGGCAGGGCATGTGTGTGTTGTCATTCGTTTACTCGCTTATTAATGCATTCATTAAATTTATTGAGTACCAGTTCTAGGAGCTGAATTATTCTTCCTGTAGCCTATGAAACCCAGAACAAAGCTCCATAAATGTTGCTTTTATTTCTTTTCTGAAAAAAATACCTCTGCAGTGCTTACCTTGAGCCAGGTGCTAGTTTTGTATATGAGGATATTGAGGCATAGAGGCATTAGGTAACTTGCCCAATATCACATTATATGATGTCTGACTGGAAACATAAGTTAGGCAGGGGTGATCTACTTGTTGTTGAAGAGTAATGGGATATTAAAGGTAATAGATTTGAACTAGGTATTCTGATGAACCCAGGAAACGGGGCTATTGAATTGTTGCAAGTTGGAAATAGGGAGTCATTTTGTTGTTTTGGAGGATTAGCATTAAATGTACTAAAATGAAAGCATCTAGCCCATACTAGCCACAAAAAACATCCATGAGAAAAGACCAGAACTGAACGATAGATAACGAAGGGGCATTTTGAAGTAATAAACCCAGAATCAGTCACCTTGGCAATGTGCTGCCTGTTGTTATACATTAGCAAATTGCCTGAGGTTAGCGGTAATGTATACCATTTGGATCTGGAGGAATGAAGAAGGGGTAGGAGTCAGAGATGAACCCAATATTTCTGGAATCTAGTCCAATCTGGAAGGCTTTGAGTGGGAGGGGAAACCAATTTTACTTCAGTTTTTGGACCTTTGGAGACAGGTATCTGTAGGGACAATTAAGTTAAGAAGACTCATAGGCAACTTGGCAGTTGGGTGGAGGTAGAAGGGTTTGTTTATTTAAGACCACAGATCAGTTAAAATAATACATCATTCTTTTAGGTCAACACAATTTAGCAATCTGCTGATTATAGTGGAAATTAGTGAATAGCCAGACAATCTTGTACCCAGCAGACATTGGAATAGGCCTGCATTGTTATTTTTTGGCCGTTTCAGGCCATAGCTTTGCTTTGCTATCTTCTCCAATCTGATGGATGCCTAAGCAATTGAGGTGTTACTGGATGAAATTCTGTGTGATTTAGTACTTTCAAGTGATGGGAAAGCCAAGCAAAGACAGAAACAAACAGGAACTAGAGAGAAGGCTCTCTTTAAAAAGCCAAACTTCAGATGAGAAGTTTGAAATATTAAAATGGTTTGATATTGTTAAAAAAAAAAAATCAGTTGACTTCCCAAGAAGTTTAGGAATTGCTTTCTCTATGAAGGACAAACTTCAAACCAATGGAGTTCCTAGTCGGTCGCATTTTGTTGTTTTCAGCTTTATACCACCTGCATAATTTAGTATTATTAAACTGTAAACATCATTGTCAATATTTGTACAACAGTGTTGGTTCTTAAATGTGACCTTTAAAAAGAGCTTTTTTAAACTTGCAAATATGGACTCATTCATGGAATCATTGCCTTCAGTGGTGTCTTCACCACACACTCACCCTGATTTTTATATGAAAATAAAGAGGAAATGAGAATTTACTTCACAGATCTGGTTGGGAAAAAAAAGTTTTATTATTAACAGAAACTTTCGCAAATTTGAAGTGATTATTTGACCCAAACCTTAGTACTGCTGCCCTGTATATTTACAAGAAATTCACAAGAAAAAGTCTAACTTTGTGTGCAGATGGGCCTGCCAGTATGATCGCTAGTACATTCTCATCCCCATCCTTCTTGGATTTGCATTTTAGATCTGTTACTCCTTTAGGGCAGCATCATCTGCTTTTCTACATGGTGAAGAGCTAAAATGCAGAATGTTGTAAAGATGCTTGTGCTATGGGACATGGTCTAAATTCACTCCCTTCATACCTCCTCACAGAAAAAACTCACTCATGCTGAAAGGTTACTTGGAGCAAGGGTTCTTTACCCAGATCCTCTCTCTGGCAAGGTGAAATAGTTTGTAACTTGTATTTTAAATTGATTTGAGAATCTAGCTGCTATGTATTCTTTTGTGAAAGCGACTCCCTCCTGCTCCAGATGTAAAGGGTTAAATATATACTTTTCTTTGTGTTTTCCTGTGCCTTTGGCTGGAGGAATGTGCAATGTTCTGAAACCTGCCCAGGTCCTGCACATACTGTATCTGCTTAAGGATGGTTTTGGCTCTTAGCCCTTCTCAGCTGCGTTGGGATTCGTGTTACATGCCTCTCCCCTTTCAACCACTAATACAAACCAAAAGAATTAAGGATCAGGGAGAGTTAATTCCCACTGCTAAGACCCACGTGGGGCCCTCCCAGCTCCCATCCCCCCTTCCAAGCCGGAGCCCTAATTTAGGGCGGACCTCTAAATGGACTAGGCCCCAGAAAAGCACTTAGCAGTCAGGTTTCATCTTTTGCTGGCAGCTCTCCTCCTTCTCCTTTCTTTTCTCTTTCCCCTCCTATTCCTCAGCTAGGATCTTAGAGGAGACCAGTGATCCCAGGGGACATGCCAACTGATGGTATTGTAGAAACGGAAATGATGTATCCTACTCTCTTTCATCTAAACCAGGAGATGTGGATGAAGCTTCAACTATTTTTAAAAAATTGAGTACCTGACTCAACTTCAGTACAACATTAGGGGCTGCGTTCAGAATAAGAAACGTCATGGAAATCCCTCTGAACTGAAAGGAAATGCCTGCTAATGAGTTTGGAGATAGTGGGCTCAGATGGGAGAGAGGGCAGTTTTAAAGGCAGATATTGGAAGAGCTGGGACATTCAGGAAGAAGCCTCCTTCTGGAACAAGTAAACTGCTGTAGTTGCCTCCTGGATGGTTTCTTCCTCCTTTGATCATTCCCTCCTCCGCCACCACTTAAAATTATTTAATGGCTCCCTGCTGCCTGTAGGATGGAGCCCAAATGACTTTAGCCTGGTGTAATAGATCATTTTCTATCTTAAGTGCTAGTCTTATATTCTAGCACTTTTTATAGGACCCCGACCCAGGTTTTAGGCAGAATGGGTTCTTCTCTTGTGGCCAAACATGGTGCTTTCTGGCCTCCAAACGTCCCATCCTCAGGTTCCTTCAAGTGGCTTGGCCTCACACTGCATACTAGGAAGGCCTTCTGTCTTATCTGCCCTTCCTGGCTGGGCATAATATTTAAGCCATACCTCTAAGCCTCAAGTAAAGCATCTAAGATTGCTCCAGGTGGAATTAATCTTTCCCTCTTTGGAAGGCTGGAGTTCTAATCTTCCAGTATCAGTCTTTGGGTTCTTTACCTGCCTTATGTCTGGCTCACTGGACCAAAATATCCTGGAGGACGACGGCTGCATCTTATATATCTATAATTCTCAGCAAAGTGCACAGAGTAGATTTGCCATAATGTTTGCTGATTGGGAGGATATGTAGGAAGAGTCAAGCAAACATTTTGTGTTCAGTAATTGGCATTCCTTCCCCTTTCTGCTCCCAACCACTAAATGAGTAGGAGGATATGACTTGGAGTTCTGTATATGCTGGCTTCATTTTGCAGTCTTTGTGTTATACCTAGTAAGTGGTGGTGGCGGTGGTTTTAAGCCTTGAATGACAGACACGTCTGAGCTTGGGACCGCGAGAATACTTAGAGGGAAATAGTGGACGAGATGAGGAGATGGCAAGAATGAGGGATGAGAGTGGTAACCTATTTGTGTCAATGCTGCCTGGAGTTTTAAACTGCCACAGTTTTGCCAGTTTAAAACTGGGATTTTTGGTTTATAACAGTTGAGGTTCTTGCTTTTGCGCCTCCTGTGTGTGAGCTCTGTTCCTGAGGCTTGCACGTGGCAGAGACCTGCTGGATGGCAACTACTTTCCTCCAGCTACTGGGAAGCTTTGTGGTGAGATTGTTAAAGCGACAGCCACCCCGCTTCTTGCTTTGTGTTCGGGGTGGGTGTAGCGAAGTTTTCTCAGGTGTTTCACTGGTTCAGCTGAAAGGAGACAGCTTTAAGTGAGCAATACTGTGTGTGTCTGTTTGTGTGGGGGGGTCCACTGTTGCTTAAGCAAGCCCTGACATGTTCTGTCTGACTGGCCTTGGGTGTGACTCACCGTCTGGTATTTATACTCAGCGCCTTAAGTGTCCTCATTACTTGACCATGACATTCCTTTTCTCACTGTTCTCAGAGTAAAGAATGCTGAGAAGGTACAAAAAGAACCTGCTCTGTCTTTCTTCCTAAAGGGGTCTAATCTCATTGGTGGCTAACTGTCTCTGAAGTAATCAATTAGGTTATGCCAAGGTCCTAAAAGGAACAGATTGAAAACTCACAGTGGCAGTATTGCGGCAGTTTAAAAGACACCCCGTGGGCCTTTCTTTTAGGTTATTCCTGCCCAGACTACTGCTGGAGAGTTTGACTCACTGGAATGAACTTAGGAACCTGCTTTGAAAAGGACCCCAGGAAATGCTTGTCCTTATCAGGATCATGTAGTGTGTATGAAAAGAGTACAAACAATCTGAGAAAGTCTAGAGAAGAGATGAATCAGCTCTTGCAGACATCGGTCGAAGAAGCAGAGAATGTTAGCTTGCTTCTTACTGCTATATTCCTTTTTAGGCCTTCCAAAGTTGAAAAATTTGTCTAAGAGTGCCCCTGGAGTGTGGGAATGGTAGACCCCATTGGGGCACTGTTGTTATCAAAGGGACAGAGCCTCAGAGAGGAAGGACATGGCTGCTAGCATGGTCATTTGGAGGCCAGGCAGCCAGTAAATCATTTGAAAACGAATTAAAGGTTCAAAGGGCAGGAGGGAATTCTTTGGGTGACCTCATAGGTGCTTGAAAAATCAAAGGGATAGCTGACATGCTTTATTTTTTTTTTTTGAGGGCTGGTGTGAAGGGGCAAGGGAATGGGACTGCACAATAGGAAATTGGCACTGCTGTTTTGGTGTGCTTGGGAGCCTTAACTCTGGGCTGGGGATGGTCACAGGTAACATTAATTAAATGCTTAATCTGTTTTGGGAATTTTATATGCATCACCTCTCATCTTCTCATCCCTACAGGAAATTAAGTGATAGTATTCCTATTTTACAGGTAAAAAAAAATGAGGCCCAGAGAGGCAAAGTAACATCCTCAAAGTAACAGAACCAGTAAGTGGTAGAGCTGTGATTTAAACCCAGCTATGCCTGACTTTAAATCCTATGCCTGTGCTACTAGATCTTGGAATTCTGTTTCAAAGGCCCCGTTTCTGTGCCTTAAGTCCCCTTTCTAATACCACTGTTAACTGTTCCTGTGGCTACGTTCTGTGTGTCAGAGCACTGGAGAAAGATAGGTTACACAGTCCAGTCATTTCTAGGCTTTCCTGAAAATCTTGTTAAAGACACAGTTCCTTGAGACTCTCAGGTTTAAATGATATAATGTATGAGAGATACTTAGTATACTGTGTCCCTACTCTAAGATGCAAGAATTGAGGCTCAGAGGGTTAAGTGACTTGCCAACATTCATTCCTCCAGTGTCAGAGGTAGTATGCAAAATTGGGGTTATTTGATTCTAGAGTGTGTCTTCTTCCCAAAGCCCCTTTTGCTCTGAAACTGGGGAGGAGGGGAAGCAATAAACGAAAACTCCCACTTGACCCTCTTGGTCCCTACCTTTCTCACCTGCTTTCTCTCTTTTTTTATGAATTACAATTTGTTAATTTGTCCTCTTCAATGTAATTTTATTGAGCTATGTCCGCATACCATAGGATTCATGTAAAGTATACAATCAATGGTTCACACTATTATTGTTGTGCATCATCACCATGATAATTTTTAGACCATTTGCATTATTCAAGAAAAAGAAATAAAAAGAAAAAGGAAAATCCCATATATCCCATACCCCTTACTCCTCCCTCTTACTGACCAATAGTATAGCACTTTACTCAATTTTAAGACATACAATAGAGGTGGATTAACTACGATAGTATAGTATTGTCATATATATATATAAGTGGAACAGAACAAAATATCCAGAAGTTGAGCCATACAAACATGATAACTTGACTTTTTTCTCATAATATGGTTACGCAATCATTATCAAAGATCAGGGTTACTGGATTACCATTCCACAACTCCAGGTATTTCCTTCTGGCTATTCTAAAATACTAGACACTAAAAAGGAATATCTATATAATGAGTCAGTAGACACAGTCAGTTTTTAAATCCTGATTTCTCAGTTACATCTCCTTCCTCTCATTTGATCTTTCTCTTGATCTTCAAGGCTATCTGGGCAATGGCCATTTTAACTTTTTTGTGCTGGGAAGGGATGTTGCCCTTATGGGGTAGAGGAATGAAGCTGGTTGACGTTCTTGGAGAGAAGAGTAACTCTGAGTTTCAGGGCTTATCTCGTCTAGGATCAATCTGGTGGCCTTAGGTTTCTGAAAAAATAAATTTACTAAGAAAAATCACCTACCTTCTCTTTGCCACCAAATTTTGTAAGTACTGGTCTCTCTTCATTCCTTCCATTCTTCCTTTCTTTATGGCACAATTTATTTGTTTAAATTGTTATTTGTGGTATAGGTAATAAATATTCTTGGTGCAAAATTAAAATTATATAAATGTGCAAGCCCTTCTTTCATTCCCTAGTTAAGCCACCTAATTTCCGTTTCCAGAAGCAACCACTGTCACCAATCTTTGTGTACCCTTCCAAAGATACTGTATGCTTAATTTTTAAATGTATCATTCCAAAGTTTCTCTATGTATATGCAATCAAATGTGAATGTGTATTCTTTTTCTCACCTTTTACAAAAATGTAGTGTACTAAAACACTCTTATGCACCACACTTTTTTCACTTGTATGTATTGGATCTGTTTCTGTAATAGAGGAAGGACTCTAGAGGGCTTCCTCCATTTTGTTTTTGACAGCCACTTTGTATTCAATCATTTTAGGAGTCCTTAGTATTGCCAGTCGCTGGTATTTTTTCTAATGTACCATTCTGACGTCCTCAAAGCGCTTCTGCCAGATGGCTTCCGTGTCACTTCTTTCTCCATCCTCAGACTGTTTCTCATTCCCCTTCGTTACTGTGCTGTGGGTATTCCTCAAGGCTCAGAGCTCAGCCCTCTGGGCGTATGCGCTCTCTCTCTTCTTCTTTCCCTCACTCTGTCCCCTGTTCTCTCTCTCTAAGTCCCTTCCTTCTTCCCTCCCTCAGAAAAGAGCATAATGAGATCTCATAACTCCCAAGTCTCTTGTTTTAACCTTTTCATTAGAGCTCTGAGTGCTTGTCTTCAGCTGTCTGACGGACAATGTCTACTTTTTTTTTTTAACCTCAAACCCAATATGTCTAAAACAGAACTTGTTATCTTTGCCAAACAGTCTCTGTCCTTGACCTTCCCACCTCCCACTCAGCTAGCTTTTAAATCTTGGAGTCACTGCTTATTCATCCATTATATCTGGTCAATCATCTCCTGTCACTCTTTCTTCCTTCAAAATAGCCTTCCTTTCAATTCTTGTTACTCCCACCCTCTCTCCAGTCCCTTACTACTTTATGTCTGGATTTCTGGATTCCTGGCTGGCTTTCCTGCCTTTGGGCTCACTCTGTTTTAATTTATCCTACAAATCACTTCCCCTATCTGAGAATTTTAGTTTCCCTGTCTGTACAATGAGGAAGCTGGACTGGCTGGTTGATCTCTGAAGTTCTTTCTAGCTCTGTCATTTTTGGACCAGCAATCTTCCTAAACAATGTTCCCCATCTCTTGCCATCACCACCCCCTTGTACTACCCTGTTTCACTTGAATGGTTTTTATAATTCTGTGATCCTAGCAGTGCCTTGCAAAAATCTTTCCTCCGTATTGTTCTAGAGTCTTCATCCTCAAACAGCTTATACTTGAAACGATTCTTAGAGGCCATTCAAGCTCATGAATAATCACCCAATGCCTGAGTACCATTTGTAACACTCAAATTTGGTTGACCAGGCTGTGCTTCAACCTTTCCAGTGATGGAAAACACTCTGTCATGAGGCAGCCCTTTACATTATCAGGTAGCCAACTGGTGTGGGTCTGCCTTTATGACACTCAAAGCCTCCTTCATTGTAATTTGAGTACAAACTCTTCAAGTCTGATATCCCCAAATTATCCAAAATAGCCCCTACCTTCCTTTTGAGCCCTAAATTCTGGCTACTTCCTTTGCACTTCTGCCACCAAAAAAGCTAGCATTTATTGAGCGTTTACTAGTTGTCAGACACTATACTAAGTGCTTTTCCATCTATTATCTAATTTAATCCACACAGCAGCCATATAAATTTCTCTTATTCTTCCCTATTTTACAGAGGAGAAAAATTAGACATCTGGAATCCAAATGGTTTGCACAGAGTCACATAGCTAGTAAATAGTAAAACTAGGATTTAGACTCAAAGCCTATGTCCTTTATCAGTGCCCTTAATCACTGTCAAATAGTCAGTCTCAAATATGACAACTCAAATATTTCCCAAATATGCCCTGTGATTTGTTCTTGCATGATAGTCTCTCAATACCTTTCTAGTCCTGGTTACCTGTCTAAATCCTACCTATTCTTTGGGGCTTATCACAAATTATACTTCCTTCTGGTCCCATTCTACCTTGTCTTCCATTCTTCAAAGCCCCAAGTGGCCTTTTCTCTCCACAAAATCCTTCGAGCTGTCTGTGCCTTTCTTCTAGTGCTTACCATGTTCTTCCTAATGAAGTGTGTGTAATTGTTTTATATCTCTCATGGGAAATGTCAGCACCTTGAGGGCAGAGCCCTTTGATATAAACCACTGGATCAGGGTTTTCACCCCAAATGTGTTCCACAAAACATTTGAGAAGTATAGTTAGGCTTTAGGAGTTTCTCCAAAATTTGAGATGAATTATTTCCATTTTTTATGTTTGTATGAATCCACTGTTTCTGAAGCTGGTTTCATAGGCACACAATTCCAATTCTATCTGTGCCTTGTGGTTTGTACATTTGTTCCCAGGTACCATTAGTGACAGGCCAGAAAACACAACAGTGCAAACTTTGCCACCCATGCTCATACAATTTGAGAGGGACTAGGGTGAGGTAGAGAGAGAGGAAAATTTTTTTTGACTGGGAGCTGAATGAAGAATACCATAAAAAAGAGAAAAATTTTATTACAACCTCTATCCCAAATCTGACTGCCTTAATAATGTATTACCTCTCATTTTCCCTTCTCCTTTCTCTTAACATGTCATGTATTGCTATCTACAAACTGATAGAAATTTCCCAATACACACACACACTAGAGCTTTACCACTCAGCTGAGAGACTGAATTTTATTGTGTGTGAATGACTTAGAGAGAGAAGCCCTGGTGGTGGTTAGGTTCTTTGGGGGTTGAAAGGTTCCTTGTCTTCGGTGGCTTAAAAAAAATCCTTTAAAACGCTGCATCCTACAGAACTACTTTACTTCCTCATCTTCCTCCTTTTCACCTTCCCCTCTTCCTCTCCCTCCTTCTTCCTCTCCCTTCTCCTCTCCTACCCCCCCTTTCTCTCTCCCCCTCCTCCGTCTCTCCCCCCCCTTCCCTCTCCACCTTCTTTTCATAGTGATTGTGGTTTCCCATTTGTATTTAGTAAATGATTTCCATCTGAAGTTTGCCAAGCTCTCTGGTTGAGTGAGATATGCTTATCTAGTATGTTAGACAAGAACATGATTTAGTACCCAGACAGACAGGCTTATTCAATGGGTAACACATAGTTCTCTAAAGAATCCTGATACTGTTGCTAATTCCCTCTGTGTACCAATTGAATTACATTTCAGAAGTCAGAAAAAATTAAGTTGTTCTAGTTGCAGTTTTCCAGTTCACCAAGTATTAACTATAAGTCACTGATGGGTAATTAAAAAAAATCTGTTGATGGATTAGTGGTATTTTATATGAATACAAGCCTTCTACCTAAGAGACTCTAACTTGGTTTCCCAAAGTAAAAATGTGCTCTTTATTTCCCTCTCTGGCCTCATAATGTCTTTGTCAACTCCCCTACCCCGAACACCTTTCACAGGGCCTCCTTTTCTTCTCCCCTCACATATTTCATCAGACGCTTTAAGGGAGTCATAGACTGGTTGTGATTATTACCGAACCATATGGGAACCACACGTCTTATTTTTTTTATATTTCTTCTACTCTCTTGAATAATGGTTATGTCTCCTTAAATGCATTTTTAAAAGCCCTCAAAACTAGTTTTTAACTATTCAAAGACTCAGTACCAGGTAGCCTTAACAATTTCGTCATCCAAAAAAGTCAGTTAGTAAACCCTCTTCTTTCTCTTCTCTTAGTAACACCTGAAATTTGTTTTCCAGGAAGGCGATACTAGTTATTGCTACACACACTAATGTGCAGATTTTATGATTCTTTATTGTTTTTACTAACAATCTTCTGGATTAGAAGAGTCTGGGAGTCATTATTTTGTCTCTTCTAGAATGGATTGTGCCTTCTATGTAACATTTGACTACAAAATAAGGATACTGGTTTCTATTTATTTGGGAAATCAGCCCACAATTTTACACATACATTCATTACACTATTGAGGAAAAGTTTAGTTTTACATTGTAGACCTTTATTGAGGTTCAATTGAAATACAATACTTTAAGTGTACAATTTGTTAAGTTTTGACAATACCCATGAAGCCAGTACCAGAAATAAGATACCATATCTGTCACTCCCCAAAGTTTCCTAGTGCCCCTTTGTAATCCATTTCCACAATCCCCAGGCAACCACTGATCTACTTTCTATCATTCTAGATTAGTTTGTACTTTCTATAATTTTGTATCAATAGAATAAAATAGTTTGCATTTTTTCCTGCTTTTTTCACTCAGTGTGATTATTTTTACATTGTTCATTTTGTTGCAAATAACAACACTTCACTCCTTTTAATGGCTGAAGAGTATTCCATTGAATGAATATACTATATTTTGTTTATCCACTCATATGTTGAACATTTGGATTGTTTCTAGTTTTTGTCTATTACGAATAAAGCTGCTATGAACATCCATGGATAAGTTTTTATGTGAACATACACCTTCATTTCTCCTGGGTAAGTCTAGGAGTGGAATGGCTGGGTCAGTTTTTAAAAACTTCCAAATTATTTTCCAAAGGGCTTGTGTATGTCTTAAAACAGCAGTTGCTGTAAGAGACTTGCATTCATCCATATCCTCATCAAAACTTGTTATGGTCATTCTTTTAAATGTTAGCTGTTCTTGTAGGTGTGTAATGGTATTTCACTGTAGTCTTAATTGATATTTTTCTAATGGCTGGTGTTCTAGTTTGCTAGCTGCCGGAATGCAACACACCAGAGACAGATTGGCTTTTGATAAAAGGGGATTTATTTCATTAGTTCTTCAGAGAAAAGGCAGCTAACTTTCAACTGAGGTTCTTTCTTATGTGGGAAGGCACAGGGTGATCTCTGCTGGCCTTCTCTCCAGGCCTCGGGGTTCCAACAACTTTCCCCGGGGTGATTTCTTTCTGCATTTCCAAAGGCCTGGGCTGAGCTGCTTGTGCTGAGATGAGATATGCTGAGCTGCTTGGGCTGTGCTATGTTGAAGTCTCTCATTTAAGCACCAGCCAATGAAATCAAATATCATTCATTACAGCAAGCACGCCTCTTAACTGACTGCAGATGTAATCAGCAACAGATGAGGTTCATGTACCATTGGTGCATGTCTGCAGCAACAGAACTAGGCACCTTCACCTGGCCAAGTTAACATCTGACCCTAACTACTACAGCTGGGATGTTTTTCATGTGCTTATTTGCTCTCTGTATTTCTTCTTTAGTGACATGTTTATTTAAATCTTTGCCTGTTTATATTGTTCTTTCTTCTGTTAATGAGTTGTAAGAATTCTTTATATATTCTAGATACAAGCCCTTTGTCAGATTTCTGTAACTTGTAAATGTTTTCTTCCAGTCTATGGCTTCCTTTCCATTCCTTAGCAGTGCCTTTTGAAAAGTAAAAGTTTATAATTTCGATTTAGTCTAATATTTTTCTTTTATAGTTTGTCCTTTTTGTGTTCTATTTTAAAAATTTTTGCCTTACCTATAGTAACTGGTTTTTCTCCTTGTTCACAAACTGTCTCAATTTCTGTTTAAAAGTCTCCTCATTTTCAAAGGACTGTTTTTCTGAATAAAGAATTCTTAGCTATCAGTTTTCTCTTTAGTACCCTAATTATATCATACCATACCTTCTTGTCCCCATGCTTCAGATGAGAAATTGTCACTTAGTCTTATTGAGCTCCACTTATATGTGATAAACCACTTTTCTCTTATTGCTTTCAGAATTCTTTCTTTGTCTTTGGTGTTTGGCATTCTGATTAGTATATTCTTTGAGTAGGCCATTAGGATTTATTCCTTTTGGTATACATTGTGCTTCTTGGACATACACCTTTAAATCTTGCATAAGAGTTGGGAAATTTTCGGCCATTATTTACTCAAATATTCTCTCTGCCCTTTTTTTCCTCTCTTCTCCTTCTGGGATACCCATGATACATATATTTGTGTACTTCATGTTGTGATTCAATTCCTTGAAATCCTTGAGATACTGCCCCATGTTTCTCCTTTCTTTTCTCTGTTCTTCTGATTTACAATTTCAGATGTCCTGGCCTCTTGTCCACTGATCCTTTCTTCTGCCTGTTCGAATCTGCTGTTGTATACCACTAGTGAATTTTTATCCCTTCTATTGTGCCTCTCATTCCAATAATTGATGTTAGTTTTTTGTGTTTGGTTTCAAATTCTTCTTTATGTTCTCCCAGTGTCTTTTTAATATCCTTTATCTCTTTTATCACATTTTCCTTCATCTCCTTGAATTGACTTAAGGTATTGTATGAAAATCATTGATTAGTTGTTTCAAATCCTGTATCTCATCTGAAGTTTTAATTTGTTCCCTTGACTGGACCATATCTTCCTGTTTCACTCTATGGCTTATAATTTTTTGCTGGTGTCTAGGCATCTGATTTTCTTGATGAGTTTACTCTGTATGTCAGCCTCTTTCTCTAGCCTAGGCTTCTTCTTTATGATTGGCTTTGTGCTAAATAAAGCTCTTCTTTGACACTTGATTCAACTTATTTTGGACCTTTAGAATACCTCATGCTTAAATGATCAGAATTTTTTCAGCTCTTATTCAGTTGATTTTTGCTCAGGATATATGCTATAGTTTTTGAGATTGCACTATTTGTGTGATTATTTCACCCCCAAGAGAAGACTTCCTTTCCCCTCTTCCTACCCCAGTAATGTTGATCTGTTATACTTGTTTTTTATTTGCCTCTATATGTTTTTAACACTCCTTTCATTATAACTAGGTGCTTTAACCTAGAGGTCTAATTCTGAGAAGCGGTCCCTTTGGTGAGGACTCTCCCAAGTCAGTTTTCCCAGTCAAAATAAGCCCAGGAACCCATGAAGGAAGGGTAGATTGGTTCCAAAGTGCACTTGGGTGGAGATCCAGAAGGATGCCAATCTTCTCTTTGACAAGCTCCCCAAAATTGTGATTTCATGGTGTACCTAGCAGATTGTGTACTACAGACAACTGTTCCCCGCAGTCCTAAGGTGGTGCTGTGCTTTTAATTCTAGGTGACTCTGCCCCTGTTATGGGCATGGTTGAGGCAGAGACTGACAGCCACTTTTGACCATGGAAAATTTTGCTCAGATCCCAGACCCTGCCAACCGAATTCTCTAATCAACAGCCCTAAACTACGCTGGGCTGTGCCCCTCCCTCTTTCCTTAGTGAAGAGCCACCCTTCAGCCAATTGTTCCCCACCTCTATGAGAAGTTACTTTGTCTCTCAATCAGCCACACTTCCTCCTCTGTCAGGAGCAGAGTTGAAACATAGGTTCCCAGCTGCTTTTTGTCCTGAGCAGATTGAGATTTTAGCTGTGCTTGGAGCTGGAACCCAGCAGTCTGAATTCACTAATGAAAAGCCACGATCAGTGCCCAGACATGTCCCCCCACCCCCATTCTTTGGAAAAAAGGGCTTCTATTTCCAGCCAGGCACTGGCTCCCAAAGCTGCCTGTTGTGCCAGTGGGGCACCAGCCTCAGCAGTATGAAGAGATTGATTCACAGATCTTGACCTCAACGTATCAGTGTCTTTCTTCTGTTCTTCCTTGGGTGGTATGTGGTGCTCTTCTGATCTCTGGAGCCCTCCAAGCAGCTGTTTCAGGCAGTTCCTGGCTATTTACTAGCTGCCTTGGGGGATGAACTGAATCCTAGCACTCCCTATTCCACCATTTTTTTTTCATCAAGGAACTCTTGGTTGCAGCTTTCTGTTATTTTGTGAGGGTAGTCTCTAGAAAGCAAAGTGAAGGGTTTGAACCAGGAACACTAAGGACCCTTTCAGCCATACAAATTTGAAACCCAACCTTTCTTTTTACTTTGTGAATGCAATATGGGCCTTAAGAAATTATGTTGTATGGTGATAATAATGGTTTATTTTCAATTCGTTGTTAATTTTTTCAGACTTTTTTAACTACCCAAAGTTCTTAACTCTGTTGGAAGTTTTAGCTTTATCAAGCAATCAAGTAAAACTCTTAGAATTTGTAGCTGTATGTTCTTGAAAAGAGGTCAGGTTGAGTCAGGATTGAAATATCTAAATCCATTTGGGTTAACAGATTAATATTTGTCTCTACTAAGTCTGAATATTTGTCACTATAAAATCCTCTGAGGACATAGACTACAGCACTGCTACCGCCACTAACTCACATGGTGCTTTTATGTCAGTTACAAAAAGGCTCTCCTTACTTCAGATGGATTCAAACCTGTGTTAAGACACACATCTTGGGAAGTGGAGCACAGGATCCCTTTCACTCCCTCAGCCTGCATGTCTTTATGCAGTGCTTAGACACCAAGTAATTTCCTTAGTAGCACTTTTCATATCCTTTTAAGAAAGGACTCAACTTTGTGTGTTTGTGTGTGCTTTTACTCTTTGGTTATTTTATCATATTGTTGGGTCTAGGTTCAGTGATATCTGCATACTTTTTGGTTGACTTTTATAAATTATCATATTCATTTGGGGCTGACTCATGACTCTTCTGCATACTTCCTATCCAAGGGATTTATTACTTAATAGCCATACAGATAGGTCCTCACACAAATGCCAAACACTATGCTTGGAGCTTCAGAGCTGTGCCTTTGGCTCCAAGGCCCTTTATCTCCAAGAGATTTTCTTGCTAGAAAGCTCCCAAAGGAAGTCTTTGACTGCCACTTGCCCCATCTACCTTATGGTCTTTGTTAGCAAGAAGAAGATATTACACTGTTTTCCTACTGAAATACCTCTGTCCCAAACCCCAGGAATTATTCCTCTCTTTCTTCTTTAAAGAGCAATATGTGATTTATCTCAAATGTGGTGGTGATGGTGACTGAGTGAGTCCCTAGGACAGGTAAAAAGAACTGGAGGTAGCAGTGTCCAGGAGAAGAGTGTTGGTGGAAAATGGTGGTACTCTCTCCTCCTCTTCCAGTGTGTTCCAGACTCCTTGATTCCAGCATAGAACTATCTATGCCTACTTCCTGTACAGGAGTGCCCTAGATAGCTAGGTATGTGGACACGTTTCCATTTCTTGACCTGGAATACTGAAAGAAAAAGGCCAAGAGGCCCAGATGATTACAGTGGTAGTTGGAGCTGTTATGTACCCCAGAAAAGGCCATTTTCTTTTAATCCATCCCTGTTGGGCAGACCTATTGTGGGTGGAAGCTTCTGATTAAGTTGTTTAAATTGAGTTGTGACCCAGCCCATTCAAGATGGGTCTTAATCCTTTACTGGAGTCCATTATGAAAGGATAAAATACTGAAAAGCTGAGAGCGCTTGAAGAGAGAGAAAACACCCCAGAGATGCTAAGAGACGGCCCTACAAGACATGAAGTGGAAACCATAGGAACCCAGGTTGAAAGCAATGAAACCTGGGAGTGAAGGACAGCAGATGCCAGCCATGTGCCTTCCCACGTGACAGAGGGACCCTGGATACCAGCAGCCTTTCTTCAGAAAAGATATCTTCCTCTTGATGCCTTAACTTGGACATTTTCATGGCCTTAGAACTGTAAATTTGTACACTAATAAATCCCCAATGTAAAAGTCGTTCCATTTCTGCTATATTACATTCCAAACAGCTTTAACAAACTGAAACAGATGTTGGTACCAGAAGAGTGGGGTGCTGTGAGATGCAAATACCAAAGATGCTGGAATGGCTTTATAATGGATAGGGGGATGATTCTGGAAGAATTGTGAGGTGCTTGATAGAAAAGGCCTAGATTGCTTTGAAGAGATTCTTGGTGGAAATAAGGAGGCTAAATAATACTTCGGATGAGGCCTAGATAGAAATGATGAATGTGTCATTTCCAACTGGAAGAAAGGTGATCCTTGTTTTAAAGTGGTGGAGAATTTGGCAAAATTGAGTACTGGTGTTGGATGGAAGGGAGAATTTGAAAGCAACAAACTAGGATACTTAGCTGAAGTGATTTCCAAATTAAATGTGAAAAGTGAAGCCTGCTTTCTCTTTGCAGCTTATAGTAAAATGTGAGAAGAAAGGGAAAAGCTGAGAATTGAACTGTTGGGTATAAAGAAACCAGAAACTGACAGTTTGGAAAATTCTGAGCTTTTGGAAAATTTGTCCTGAGAGGCTAGTGCCCCATGTGAGGATTTAACAAAAAATGGAACCAGTCAGCCATTCCAGGACAAATCAGGATTGGAAATGCAGTTATCCAGGAAGGATTTGTGGAAAGTCCTGTGGTCTGATGGTTGGGCCCCCTGTGTGCTGCATGTAAAACTGACAAGTTTGTTGTGAGAGCTGTATGAATGGAACCACTACCAGCCTTGACTAAAATGGACAGAAAAGGGACAGATTGAGAAAAAATGATTTCAAGAGCAGAACCGTGGAATCCAAGGTCTGGAGCTAAGACACCTTGGACCAGGAGACCAGACCCATGCACACATGTGGAAAGGGTGAGTTTGCCCAGAGTTCACAAATGGTGGGCCTTCCTAATGAACTAATAAATCCCCATTGTAATAGCCAATTCATTTCTGATATATTGTATTCTGGCACCTTAGGAAACTGAAACAATCACCCTTGTTTTACCATCTGAAAACTGTTCATGTTTATGTCACTGGATCAAAGCCTACACATACTATTTTAATTATTGGTATCAGTAAACTTAGGAAATCTTACAAAACTAGATCCTGAATTTCCAATATCTGGGTGCCCAAAATAGTCAGACCATCAACCTTTACCTCATTCTACATTATTTCTTTGAAACACTCTTTTCTCTATTTATAAAGCCCTCTGCTTACAAACATTAAAGAATATGGGCTCTGAAGTCCTTCAGACCTGAGTTCAAGTCCAGCTGTGTGAACTTTGCTTTCTTTAAAATAAGAAGACTACCAGTAAAAGTACTGAGGGGCTTTGAGAATTTGCTAAGATTTTGTGCATTAAATTCCTATAGGATAGTCTTCCTGGTGCCTGCCCATGCAAAAAAAAGAATTCCTAGGAGAGTCTATCACGGAAACAGTTTTCTAATTATGACTCTTAATGTCTTAAATTTTGAAATATGCTTCATAATAATCTAAGAAAACTTTTATAATCCTTTGAAGTGGGCACTATTATTATCTTCTTTTCACAGATGAGAAAACTGGAGCTCATATAGGCTAAATAATGTATCCCAGGTCACCCAGCTGGCAAGTGGTGGAGACATATTTTTTATCCCAGGGTGGCAGGTTCCAGAGTATATGTTCTTTTCTTAAATTCAGTATATAATATTGACATTAATTATATTCACAATATTGTGTTACCATTACCAACATTTATTACGCCTCTTTTTTTGTCACCTCAAACAGCAGTACTCACCCATTAAGCAACAATTCTCTCTTCCCATCCACCTGCCCCTGACCCCTGGCCCCTGGGAATTTATAAACCACCATCTGTCTCTATGAAGTTTGTTCTTCTAGGTATTTTATATAAGCAAGATTTTTACAATATTTAACTTTTTTGTGTGTCTGATTTATTTTGCTCAACATGGTGTCTTCAAGGTCATCCATGGTACAGCATGTACAACTTCATTCCTTTTAATGAATGAAAGATACATGGTCTTAACCACTAGGCTATATTAAATAAATGTGATCATACTAACTTTAAAATGTGCATTTTATAACTCTTTTCAATTAATGCACACTCACTAACTACCCCCTAGTGATAGGAATTGAGATAAAGGAAGAAAACAATGTAAATTATATTTTTAAACAATTTTACCATTTAAGTGAAGATATGGACGCAAGGATAGCTTGAAAAAAGTAAAAAATCAGTTTTTTTTATTTATTATTTCAATTAGTTATAACTGTGAATGTTTTGCTTTATCTGCTAACTTTTGTGCCCTCTAGACCACTGCTTCTCCAGCATTACTTTGCATGCAAATCACCTGCAGAATATTGTTAAATGCAGTCTTTGATTCAATAAGTCTAGGTAGAAGCAAAGATTCTGCATGTCTAATAAGCTCCTTGTTGTGACTAATAATGCTGGTCCATAAGAAGATACTATTGCTGCCACTTACCAATTAGGTACTACTTATTGAGGTTCTACTTAACAAGATAAATAGGTTGATGACTTTGAAGATGATTGTATGGAGACTGGGGTGATAGTTTTGCCATGTCATAGAAAATTGGTTAAAGAATTGGTGTTATATGTGAAGGATGCTCAGGAGTCTATGGACTCTGAGCAAAAGATTGATATGGTCAGAAAGGTGATTCTTGGTGCTCTGTGGCGGACCAGCTCAGAGACTGTTGTGGAAATTCAGGCAATGAGAGGATAAAGGCCTAGAGTGTCCTTGTGGCAGTAGAAATGGGCAGGAAGGCCTGGCTCCAAAAGAGATTGATTAATGTAAACTACTGAAAATTCAGCACATTTAGAATCTTCTCAGTAATAGCTCAGAAATGAATAGCACTCTAATGTTTGCAAAATTGCCTCCATCTCCATTATCTCATTTCATCGACCTGGCAGCTGCGGAAGATTAGTTGTTGTTTTCACCCCATTTTACAAATGAAACGGAGACAGTGTCACAGTAACTTAGACCAAGTCTAAGAAACGGCAAAGCTAATTGCAAGAGAAAAAACATTGTGAAGAGTCATAATTATCCATCTTGTTTTTATAAAATTGATTTTTTTCTTATTAACAAAGTAATATATCTTGATTATAAAAAAATGTATATTTGGGATATATTTTCTATGTAGTAATATTGTCTGTATCCATCCCTCCGCTTCTCACCCTCAATTTATTATGACCTTTTCCTTTGTCATTAGAAATGTTTTTGGGAAATTTCATTTTAAATTACTCATAAAAGCCCATCAAATGGATACATTCTAATTTATTTTAATAGTTCCATGTAATTGATCATTTAGCTTTCCAATTGTTTGATATTATAATAACATGGCAGAGAACATATTTGCACATACATTTTTGTCCAAGCATCGGATTATTTGCATAAAGATTTATCAACGTTTTCAAAAGTCTTCTTACAGATTACAACTGAGTGATTTAATGCTTGATAGAGGATCATGGGGGTCAGTCTAGTACTTGGAGAAGTTCCAGAGCATCTCTCTTTGTCCCAGATTACATAGAGGCTTCTCAGTGTCCTGGACGCTGCATTATCTTCAATTACCATCATTCCTGAGCTTTAGGGTATCTGGCCTTTGATTGCAATTAATGATACAGATATTGCAGTACAGATGGAAGATAGCTTGCTGAGGGCAAATAGATTTGTTTCTCTAGCTGTGTCCTCTCTCCTGCTCACTTGAGTGTTGGAAGGCCTCAGCCTTAATCTGAGTCTCTTGCTTGGCTTTGGCTCCCAGGTTCAGGAAGTCACGTCTTGGAAAATTCTGCTGCACTCTGGTATCAGCACTGATCTTGGTCTCCTCATGCTGGTCCAGTCAAAGCAGGTATATCTACTGGGTTCTGCACTGGGTTGGGGTGAGGCAGTGAGGAGAAACAAAACAGAAGGCCTAGTTCCTGGCTGTAAAGGGCTTATCCCTCTTTGGAGAAATAGACCAGACATGTGGGATAGTTATGGAACAGATCAAATCAAAACACCAGCTCATGTAGCTTGAAAGTCTGTAGAGAAAAGCATGTATATTGATAGTATTATGGGTGATTTTGTTTTCTTCTTTTTGCAAATCTGTATTTTCTTTGGTATTCATATCAAAGAGGTAGAAATTTCAGTGTAGTGTGGCTCTGGTGGCAGACAGTTGAACTGAAATTCTGTGTCATTTATTTCTTGTGTTACCTTGGGCAGGTTACTGAACTTCTCTGAGCCTAATTCTTTATCTGTGAATTGCAAGTAATGATATTATTTATATGTAGATTTGTTGATGAGAAGAAATTATCAAATCCACTAAGTTGTGCTGTGCCTAGCACACAGTAATGCTTAGTAACTATTACCTAGTGTTATTAATATTATTGGTTATTATGTAACTAAAAGTTAGGATATGTGTGTGTTTTTATTTAAAAAGAACAGACAGAATAGATAGAAATTTAAAGAAGCCTAGAACTCCAATTTTGATTGGTTTTACTTCAGCAAAGAAGCTTTGCACTAGGAAAAGTTACATAATATTAGTTACATTAGTCTTGCATATCAGCGGCTGCTGCTGCCGCCTCCTTCCCACCACCAGTGTTGGGAGGCTGGTTCTTTGACTGTCCAGGGCTGGCACTGTTTGTTAGGGAGTTGGAGATGAAAGATTATAGGCTTTGGAGCCAAAGACATCTGGAGTCAAAACTTGAATGTTCTCTTTCCTATCCATCTGCCCCTGAGCAAGTTCTGTGCTTTATCTTAGTTTCCACAGTTGTCAAATGGGGAACATACTAAAGCTGCAGAATTGTTGTAGTGAAATTAATTAGTGTAATTATTGTAATTAAATGAAATAATAATGTCAGTAAGATGGTTTTTGGTCATGGTAGATGTGCAAATATTTAAATTTTGCTTTGGATTCTTGCTGGAATTTCTGCATAGTTTTTGCAGTACCACACCCTTTTCTGCTTCTCCCAGCCTGACCTAGGGACCTGTTCTCAGACCTCACAGCTTGATAAATCTTTGGCTTCTAGCAGTATGCCCTTTTACTTATTGCTCATGTCAAATGTTGATCTCTTAATATGAGTAAGTCAAAATGTCCTTTTCACCAGGCTGTATAGAATTTTGCTCACCCAACTCCATTCCCTTGAACCTCCTCCCTATTAATTCCCTGTTCTAGTTTGCTAGCTGTGGAATGAAATATACCAGAAACAGAATGACTTTAAAAAAGGGGAATTTAATCAGTTGCTAGTTTACAGTTCCAAGGCTGAGAAAATGTCCCAATTAAAACTAGTCTATAGAAATGTCCAATCTAAGGCATCCAGGGAAAGATACCTTGGTTCAAGAAGGCCAGTGAAGTTCAGGGTTTCCAACACAGCATCATCTGCTAGCTTCTTCTTCTGGCTTTCTGCTTCATGAAGCTCACCAGGAGGCATTTTCCTTCTTCATCTCCAAAGGTCGCTGGCTAAAGGACTCTGCTTCTCATGGCTATGTCGTTCTGCTCTGCTCTCTCTGAATCTCTCATCCTCCAAAATGTTTCTTCTTTTATAGTACTCCAGAAACTTCTCAAGACCCACCCAAATGGGTGGAGACATGCCATCACCTAATCCAGCTTAACAACCACTCTTGATTAAATCACATCTCTGGGGAGATGATCTGATTATAGTTTCAAACATACAGTATTGAATAGAGATTATTCTGCCTTTATGAAATGGGATTTTGGTTAAAACATGGCTTTTCTAGGGTGCATGCATCCTTTCAAACCAGTACATTCCACTCTCTGGACCCTAAAAAAGACATGTTTTCCCCATATACAAAATACATTAATTTCATAACAATATCAGAAATCCTTAAACCATTTCAGTAGCAATGCATATGAAATACAAAGCTAGAAACGTATAAACTCCTATCAAAGTTAGTTACAGGCATAGTCTGTTCTAAGGCAAAATTATCCTCTGTCTCTGGACCTATAAAAACTCAAAACAAGTTATTTGTTGCCAACACACAAAGGAGGAACAGTCATAGGATACATATACACATTTCCATAGGGAGGAAGGAACACAGGGGTCACTGGACCCATACAGTTTCGAAAACCTGCAGGGCAAAGTCCATTAGATTTCAAAGTCTGAGAATCACTTATCCCCAGGGCTTTAGAAAGCGGCAGTCCCACCCTTTCCAAGGGCCTACACAGAGGCCTGCCTCTCTCCAAATGCAACCTTGGGGGACATTGGGGAGACCACCTTTTTCTCGGTTCCACCCTCTCTAACCATTGGGGCTGCACCCAGGCTCTCTGCCATCTCCAGGACACACGCTCAACCCCTCCATGTGGTGGCAGCCAGGCTTTCCCCAAACCCCAAGGAATGTGCTTCATCCTCTCCAAGGCCTGAGGCAGCATGACTTTTCTACTGCAAGGAGGTGGAAGTCCCATCTTATGCCTTCGGGGCAAACTTACCCTCTCCATGGGCTTGGTTGGGTCCACTCTCCTGGCCTGAGTTTTCTTGACTTCAGACCTCAGCCTCCATGGTTTTGCCTCTGAAGTTAGTTTTCCTCCAATTTATCCCCAGACTGAACCCCCAGGTCCAGACTGGCAGCAGCTCTGTATACACAGGTCCCACAGCACTCTCATTGGCTTTCTATGCGGTAGCCTTGGATCATGCCCATCAGACATAAGGAGTTTCCACAAGTTCTTCCTGGATAACTCCATGTCCAATCTTGGCTTTCTCTGAAATGCCTGGCTGGTTCCACATTTGGGTAAATCCTCACACAGGGCGCTATTCTCTGGAGTCTCCATTTCTGGAGGCCCAGAATTTTCCAGAATATCAGTTTCTAGTTTCTTTGTACCCAAGAGTTCAGTTCTCAGCTTATCTCTTTCCTTTTGCATTTCACTATAAGCTGTGAGGAGAAACCAGGCTGCACTTTTGACATTTAATTTGGAGATCTCTTCTGCTATATCCAAATTCATGGCTTTTAAAATCAGCCTTCCAGCCAAAGCCACTCATCAGTTTTGCCAGGTTATCTGCTATTTTAAAACAAGGATCGCCTTCCTTCTAGTTTGCAGTAACATGTGCCTCATTTCTGTCTAAAGCCTGGTCAGAGGTATCTATATAGAGTCCACATTTCTACCAATAGTCTCTTCAAAGCATTCTAGGCCTTTTCTATCAAGCTTCTCACAACTCTTCCAGAATCTTCCCCCAATCCATTTAAAAAGCCATTCCAACATGTTTGGTATTTGCACACTGCAGCACATTCCCCTTGTGAGCATGCCATTTCTTTCTCTTTACTTGCCTCACAGTTGTGCCACCTCCATGTCATTTGGGATGGGGTGGTGGGGCTTTCCATATCAAAGCCAAATATTCCCTCCACCTCTGAAGTTCTTGCTCTGGCACCATTCCTGGAAGCTGGTTAGTTCACTGGTTAGTCCACTTCCTTCCATGTCCCAACTCTCTGTATGGACACCCAGAATTCTTCCCTCTCAAGTGTGATTTTGATACAGACTGGGCCTGCCTTGCTTGGTGCTGATTGTTTGTACCTCTGATCCATCAGACAAGTGAGCTGAAATGGAAAGAGCCCATCAGATACCATTGACTCACTTACCCAGAGTCCAGTATCAGCCATTCCTAAGGAGCTAGTTAACCTTCTAGCCAAGGCTGCTAACAGTAGCATAGCCCTAAAAACATTGTAGGTCAAAAGTGTTATCTTCTCTGCTCTGTTGGGATCAGCAATTTTGAGATCCAAAGCAAGTAGCCAAGTCCTTGGAGCTGATTCAAAGCTGCAGCATCAGGAGATTGTTGGTGCTGCTTGCTCACAGGCACCAACAGGAGTACTGGAAAGCAAGTGAGGAGAAAGAAAAGAATTGTTCACATGGGAAGGGTTATTTAAGGTATGAAGGTCAATTTTTGAAAGTATTATGTGGCAAAAGTATATTCTGCAAAAAGATGTTGAAGATATTAGCCATTGTGTTTTTTATTGTCCCTTATATAAAGATCGATAAAATTTTTGTTTATGATTCAGTACCCACAAACATTTTGCTTCCTGAGAAATTACCTAAGGTGTTTACCTATACGACTTGGCTGTTAGGAAGCTCAGAGAAAATGTGATTATTCAACTGTAGCACGTATTGACAAAAGTTTTTTTTCCCCCGTTTTATAAATAAAATAATTTCCCCTTCTATTTTTTTTAGCAATTTCTTTTCATTTTTATTATCCTATGACAATATAATTTTTATTGGAAGTTACTTCAAATCCTTTTGGATATAAGTTGGATACCTGAGGGTGGAGAATGTCGTCTTTGGTTTTTGGCCATTCTGAGAAGTAGGCGAAAGTATGAAGAAATACCTCAGTCTCTTGGACAGGACAACAGCCCTTGTTGGGAGAAATACCAGTCACCTAAGTTGGAATAGAGGCAACTGTGCATGGTCCTTGGCATTTTAATTTTCAGGAACTCTGTTCTCTAGTCCCAAGCTGGTAATTTCTGAAATGTAGGTGGTTCTACTTTGAAATTTGCTCTATAACTACTTGTTAAACTGTACTTTGATATTTATCATTTTTCTGCATATGTTGTATTTCACAATAAAAATATTTTAAAAAATATAGATGGTTCTGGTGAAAATAGCACGTTAGATGTTACCAAGAGTGCTTTTGCAGCCTGACATCAGAGGCTCAGGTGTCTTATCCAGTGTGAAATTTGTAACCAAGGCATTTGGTTATTTGGTTACAAGGAACCAGGGTCCTAACCTCCTGTATCACCCCAATAAAAGGGGTTGTGAGTCTTCAGTTTGGGAGACAAGTCAACTTCATTTGGATACCTTTGTACCTTGCAGGCCTTCACCAGCATGGGGTCTTGTTCTGTACCTTTGCTTAAGCTTTCTTGCCTGCATTCAACCTCAAAATGG
The DNA here is from genome assembly GCF_023851605.1 of Tamandua tetradactyla. Taxonomy (NCBI): domain Eukaryota; kingdom Metazoa; phylum Chordata; class Mammalia; order Pilosa; family Myrmecophagidae; genus Tamandua; species Tamandua tetradactyla. Next base: position 119,407,412 of record NC_135353.1, read on the forward strand.
AGATTACATGGTCTCAGAGTACAGGTATCACCACTATCAGGTTAATTTTCCTAAAGTCCAGCTTTGATAATGTAACTTTGCTGTTCACCATTCTTCTTTCTCTTATCCATCTTGCTCATTGGCCCTGGTCATTCATTGCTCTTAGCTAAAACATAAGTAATTGACCAGAACTTAAATACCTCTCATGAAACTGTTCAAGAAGCATAGGCTTTGGTGTCAGTCAGATCCCGGTTTAAACTTTGGCTTTGTCACACGGGAGCAGTGGGAACCAAACCTCTCTGAGCGCGATTTCCTCACCAATAAAATGGGATCAAAGGTACTTCCCTGATAGGGTTGTTGTGAAGCTTAGTGTATTAAGTCAGCATCTATAGTTTATTGAGCATTATACTATTCATATCATTATTATTATCTCATGCACCATTTAAGCCAGGTATGAAAATTAGCACATAAAAACAAAAATCTTGAATTATCAGAATTCCCTTTGAAAATCCCTTGTATTGCCATAAAGTACTACATCTAAGTATGGAACATTATACAGTAATTCTCAAGTTAGTGAACCACTGAAATGGACTTAAGAAAGGAGTAAATAGAAAGTGTTTATGTAGGTATCTGGGCATTCAAACCATTCTGCCCCCTAAGATGACCATCAAATTCTTAGTGAGTGGATAGTGATTTTGTCTGTTGGATTTATTCCATTATGTTTTTTTATTAAGCCTCTACCTTAATCTATGTTAATAGATTTGTGGTTGCGAAGATCACAAATTATATGTAAAGCACTTAGCCCAGTGTTTACCACATAGTAAGGAATTAATTAAAAATTAATTTAAAATTTTTCATGGTAGGAGTAGTAGTATTTTTTAATTAAAAATTTTTCATAGCATGTGACAGTACCTAGCACAGGATCTGATACATAGTCATTACTCAGTAAAGTTTGCTGGATTTGGTTAAATGGGATCCATATATAACTATCCTTTAAAATGCAGTAGAAAAGGATTTAACCACCTGCTTCCTATCTTCCCAAGTTTCCTGCTGTTTATCTTGGTAAAAGAAACACATTTGAAACTGTCACATTTTAACCTGGAGTTGGTTCTCAAGTAGGTGAATGGACCTGTGATGCTGGGCTCTGTGTCTACCTTACTATCTTTGTATCTCCACAGTTCCTAGACAGTGATAGGTACTCTTTGAGGGAATGGATGGATCATGGAAGAAAAGGTTTGAATCTAACAGGGATTCTCCTTGCTTTTCTGCGATTTAAGGGAATAGGGTTCATTCAGTTTGAGCTGTTGCTCATTTTCCTGTCCAATGGACCTTTGGCATCAGGCTTTAATGTTCATATCGGTGTAGTTCGGAACATTCCTTGAAAACCTGTTCTGAGCTAGAAATAGACTCTCAATGGGGTCTTTTCTGGAATAAATACTCAAAAGTATAAAAGTTGGCTTTGATACGTTGCTTGGAGCACTTCAGGGAAGAAGTGACCCTTGAGAAGAACGATAGTAGAGTAGCAAATCAGAGCATGAGATTTAGAATCAACAGAAAACTTAGTTCAAATCCTAATTTTGTCACTTCCTTATTTGTGTGCTCTTGGGAAGTCCATTAACTCACTGAGCCTCAGTCTCCTCTCCTTATCTGTAAAATGGAGGGTAATATTAGGTTTCTCATAGTATTATTATGAGGATTAAAATATCAGTATGCTTAAAGCCATGGTACATAGTACCTGCTCAATAAATGTTAGCTGCTATTATTGTTGCTGCTGTTGTTATATATCAGATCTCCTCTCCCTTTTTTATTGTTTTCCATGGTTGTTGTTTTAATATAAACTTAAAAAAATGCATAAAAGTTTAAGGAAGAAAATTAAAATTACCAGCATTCCTGCAACCTAAAGATAACCAGCATTAATATTTAGGTGTATGTATATCTCACACTGCATTTTTCTATGCTTATGCACACACACACACACACACACACTTGTGAAAAATGGGATCATATGCTACATATTGTTTTGCAGCCCACTATTTTTACATTTAACAATACACTGTAGAAATCTTTTCAGATCTACATAATCATTTTAATGGCTTCAGGCAATCACACTGTATGATTATATGAATACTATGATTATTAAGGACAGTACCATATTAATTAATGTTTAATTTGCTTCTAACATTTTGCTGTTATAAACAGTGCTACAGTGGCCATTTGTGTACATATGTCTTCACGCACTTATCTAATTAATTTACTAAGAGATATTCGTAAAAGAGGTAGAATTCCTAGGTCAAGGGGAAGACATTTTCAAAACTATATTCTTTATTAATTATATCACACCCTGGATTCATTTTTATTAAATAGGATACTTTATAAACTGAATGTGAGGAAGCTTTATAAACTGTCAAGTGCTGTATCAGATATGTTATATTATTGCTAGCAGTGTGACAGGTCAGTGGTCTCAAGGGCTGGGAGAGGAGAAAGATCTTGATTTCCCCCTATTTCCCATGAAGTATTCCTATATGAACATGAGTGGGTGGTTACTTTTTATTTTAAGGATCTACATCTCCCTGCCCTCCCTGAAACTGCTAAAATGAAGAAGCTGACTCTTGTAATCTTGAAGTGAAACAAATGCTTCCAGCCAAATGTTTAAAACTTGTTCCTTGCCAACCTTGTATAGAGAGACATAAGTTCTCCCAAGCTGCTCCTGTCCTGAGTTGTTCCGCTACACTCTAGAGAACCAAGCTTGAGGTCCTGGCTAATTTCTGAGTATTGGGGTGCAGGATTGGAGGGAAATATTATTTAAGGCAAAGCTGCTTGGTCAGTACCCAGCTTAAGGATTCCTTGGTCACACCTTCAGTAGAGGAACTCCACTTTCCAGTGAGCCTGACATTCCACAGAGCTCAGGCTAGCCTAGGGAGAATAACTCACCCACCCACTCCCCTAGCTTCCTGTTTTCTAAGCAGCCAGAGTGTCTCTTGAGTGTAGCTTTATTGTATTCATTGGTAAGTAGGGGGAAGTGTGTGTTGAGGAGTCTTGAATCTGGATCTCCTCATCTAACAGCCTGAATTCTCTCTGGCTTCAAAGGCTGGGCACTTGTCCAGGAATGATGCTCTTGGCCTCTGCTAGAAGGTGGGACCAGGTATGGGAATGCAAACAGACTGTGGGGGTCTGTACAAGGGTGGAAGGCAGCAGGAAAATATGCGACCAGAAAGGGGAGCAGATGCCTGTGTGCTTGGCAGGGCTCCACCTTACAGAGGGTGCTCTTTGCAGGAATGTTTTCAATGATGCCTGTCAGGGAGCTTGGGCTATTTGAACTTCTAAGTCTGAACTGGGTGATGTTTGCCATAAGTGGTAATGGGCCCGGAAATGATTTACTCTGGGATCTTGGCTGTATTATTATTATTAAATCACTGGCATATTGACAGGGCCTATTGAACTTCAAACTGTTTCCTGAGTTCTCTCTACAAATCCATTCTCTCCAATCCCAGGAAATCAGTTGTCACTGCTTGCTGTGTGTATGCTGCCGTCTTGGAAAGCTGCACCTCTTGGGTATTTTGGAGTCATTCACCCTCCTTTCTACCCAGATATCCAACTCACTGAGCTATGAACTTTTACCATGTCTTGCCAATATGTTTATTTTCTCTTCTGATTATACTAGTAAGTGTATCTTTTGTGTGCATATCTTTTGATGTGTTCACATGCATTTCTGGATATGCAGGTTTGACTCCATAAGACTGTGTTGGTATGTTTTTTTGTGTGTACCTTATTAGAACCTTGATTGAGAGTACAATGTAGGTAGGCCTGGTAGGCAAGAAAGGTGTTGTGCTGGAGGGAAGTGATTGACCTTTCTCTTGGACAGGCAGGCCTTGGTAAGCCTTTAATTGAATTATCACTTTGGGGAACACAGAAACTCATTCCCGTTCCTCAAATAAAATTTGGACGATTACACTGACTCTGGAAGAAAGTTTCTTCATTTTTTTCCCCAGAACATGTGGGGCTATATTCAGATGGCTAACGCAGTATCCAGATTTAGAAAGGCCTCTCTGTTCAAGAAAACTTGGTTTGAGATGTGCGGGAGGGCTAAAGACAAGTGAAGCTTTTGAATAGTTCTTATGTTTCCAATCCTCCAAGACTCTAAGCCTCTTGAGGGTACTTTCTACCTTAATGTTTGCCTATCCTCATTGGATACAACACAACACAACAATTAGTAATTAGTGAATAGATAATTAAGGCAGAGGGATAGACTTCCAGGCTTTCTGAGACTGTCAATGGCCCTGCGAGCTCCCACATAACTCCCCAGGAAGGAAGCTTAAGCTGGGTACGTCTTGTTTCCAGAGCTGGCCTTAGACAAGGGTCCCACCCTCCTCCCTCATGAAGTAATTGGCAGAATGGTTAGAACAAGTGAACGATTGTGCCATAATTAGTTTATGACCTGAGGGCATGCCAGTTTGTAGCTCTGCCAGTCTGCTAGCTGCCACTAGCACAGATATGCCTCATAAAAATGCAAGTGACAAAGCTATGGTACTATTCCCCGGGCCTGCTAAACCTAATGACTAAGGCCTATGAACTGGAGTAACTGAGCTAGTGTGTTAACATTTCCTGAACTGACCTTTTATATTTTCATTTTATGCAAAAGTAACCTTTATATTTCTTTCAGTTGTTAATCTTTGCTTTGACTTAATTGCAACACTCATCTATCTTTCTCTCTCCTTTCTCCCTTCCTCCCTCTCTCCCTCCTTCCCTCCTTCCTTCCCTTTCCTCCTTTTCTTCTTTCTTTCTTTCTTTGTTTTGGAATGGGGAGCATAGTGAGGCTAGGGCAAGAGGAAGCATCTGGTTCATTGTGTGACAATAAAGGAAATCATTCCCTTCTGATTTGCTCAGGAAATGGCTCAGCCAACATCTCCTGCCAGTTTCATCCTCCTGGCTGGTATGATTGTTGTACACATACTCTTTTCCAGTTTAGTGAGAGTTCAAAAAACCCACCTTTGGTGATGTGAAATAAATAAACCAGCCAAAGTAATTCATATAAACGTGTACTAGATGTCGATGCCTGACCTCAACAAATCTAGATTCTGAAAATTGCTTTTGCTTCTAAGGCTCCATGAGCTCACCTTTCCTTGCCTGTCCATCAGTTTGCAACTCATTTTTATTTCAGGTGCTCAGCATTTGAGAATCATTGGATCCATTAAAGTTTAATTGTGCATGCTGACAAAAGCACTGAGCGATTCATTTTCATACTTAGAGAAAATGATTTACTGACTCATTAACACTGTTTTTACATATGAAAAGGTAAAATATTTTGCAGAATGACCAAATTCAAAAATGATTCCTATTAATGGCTTCCTTTTAGAGCTATTAGGATTATTGTTTCCAAAATTACACAAGCAAAATTAACACCATTAATTTCATCCATGTAGCAGACTCAAGGTGGGAAATTCTTAACTTTTTTATATTCTTGTCATTTCAGCCAAGTTTTGACAGCTTAAATTTCACCTAATGAGTGTTTTGTTGTTTGTGCTACTCAAAATGAAGGTATTATTCTTTTTTAATATGGCTAGTAATCACTTTTCTCACCCAGTGTGTTCTTATTTCCATTTATTTTGTCTTCTGATATCTTTGGTAAAGCAGGTGTCGGATCTTTCACAAAAAAAGGCCCTAATGTGTGAATGTCTGGGTCTCTATCTGAGCCTTGCTTTGATTTCAGTTTTGAAGGCTAAACATGCATAGCCTTAAGTAAAACCTACAACTTTTAAGGAACTGACATTTTCTGTTTAAAAAGTAAGTTTGAGATTGTATTCTTTCTGACAACTGTAAGACCATATAATTTTCACAAGCTCTGGAAATTCAGGCATGTTACCTATTATTTCAAAGTTGTAATAAACATAAATTAATACAGCTTTGTATTATAAGCTGTAATACACCAAATAATCCTTTATTTATGTATATGTATTTTAGTTGATATTAGACATATGAGCATCAGTCTAATAAATGAATTTGCTATTACTTGTTCCCCAAGTTTCTCTGTAATCACAAAATGACCACATCTATTCTCAAAAGTTATAATTTATAGAGTTAAGTCTATCTGACCTAATCAGAGGTGCTTCCATATGAAAATATTTCTAGTATGGAATAGAATACACAAATACACAGTGTTCATGAAATGACAGACAGATTTACTAAGAGCCTATAATTAAGGCAAAGCCGTTTTCAGTAATACCGCACTTATCCTGAAGTTCATAACATAGCCAGGACCTTAGTTACAAGGTTGAAAATTCTCTCACAATCCCATTAACACTGATTAGTATCATTTTAAATTATAGTTGTTAATTGAAGAAGTATGTAAGTATACTATCCATTTGTTTTAATTTTTATTTCTTTATGTAATGAGGTTTTATATTTTACTATTACAATTTTCTGTCTGTTTCCTCATTCATTTTCTTTGAGTGCTTATCAAATAAAATCTGGATATTGATCTTATATATTTTTTCCATTCCTTACATTTTGGACAAGCAACTTTATCATATATTTGTCACATATTTTTCCAATTTTATTGCTTTCTTTTTTTGTGTGCGCATTATTATATTTCACTGTGCAAAGTGTTCTTTTTTACATTTATATGTTCAAATCCATCCATCGTGCCTTTGATGTTTCTTTCATTTTTCAGTATTTAGAAATTTACCACTCCTCCACAGCTGGGACAAATATGCAATTCTGTCCTTCTTCCTCAGGGTGTGTTATGCATTTTTTAATGTTTAATTCTTGGAAACATCTGGAATTTATTGAAGTGTATGGTATGAGGTATGGATCTAAAGTACAATCTCCACACCAGTATCCAAATGTTTTAGGAATTCTATTTGGCAAATATTTCTTGAACTTTTCCTGTGTGCCAAGGATTGTGTTGAGTACTGCAAGAAATCTTAAAATGAGACAGAGTCCATAATTCCCAAGTGTGCGTTCCTGTATGTGGATCTTTCTGTCTCTCTCAACATGAATTTCTCTGAAGAAGGGGAAGGTGGCTGTGGCAGGAATAAGATAGATATGATGAGGATCTTAAGAGAGGTTAGAAGCAAGTTGATGTGGGAATTTTAAGCAGTTAGAGATTCCACCTGATAGAGACAAGGCATCAAGGTGGAAGTGACTTTTAAGAAGGGTTCAGATGGTAGGATTTCATGCATTTAACAAATGTGCTTTTTATCTATTCTTTCAGGAATTGTGCTGGGTGCTAAAGATTGAGATAAAAAAGACACAGTTCCTGCCCTCAAGGAGCTCTCAGATTAGCAAGTCAGGATGATAAAGAAAATATACCGGGGGAGGGAGTATAAAAGGACATGAATATGATTGAAAAACTATACAAGCAGGGGAATAGTAGAGATCAGACTAGAAAGAAATGTTGGTACCAGTTTTGAGGGGACCGTAAAAATCAGGATGAGATATTGATTCTTCCTTTCATCAGGCATACAGAAGGTTTAGAGATAGAGAAGTGCCATGGTCAGAGTGGATTTCAAAGCCAGTCTGTTTTTTGAAATGTGAGTGAGGTAGACACATGCATCATTTTGGTATTCGGGCCCTGTTTTAGTTTCCTAGGCAGTTCAAACAAATGCCGTGAAGTGGTCAGGCTTAAAGAATGGGAGTTTATTCACTCATGGTTTTGAGGTTGGGAAAGTGACCAAATCAAGGCATCATCGATGCGATGCTTTCTCCCCAAAGAATGTGGCATTTTGGGACTGGCTGCCGACAATCGTTGGTCCTTGTCATATGGCAAGGTACATGGTGCATTTCCTAATCTCTTCCTATTCTTCTAAGTTTTGTTGATTTCAGCTTCTGGCTGCTCACCTTGTGGTTTTATCTCTATGAATTTCATTCTCTTATAAAGGAGTTCAAAAATAGGATTAAGACCCATCCTGATTGAGGTGGGCCATACCTTCACTGAAATAACCTCATGAAAAGTCCTACTTACAATGTGTTTACACCCACAGGAATGGATTAAATTTAAGAACATGTTTCTCTGGGGTACAGACAGCTTCAAACCATCACAGACCCCTTGGTAGTATCAAGACTACCCTTTAAAGTGTCTGTCAATATGTCAGATCCTTCTTTATAATTAATAAGGTTTGGAATATCTTTCATATGTTGCAACTGGTTCCTTTTTAGCAATCCATCATTCTCTCTTTCAAGTAGTTAGGATCACCTGCCTTTTGCCTAGGTTATTTAGAAGTCATTTTAGAGTGAGTCCAGCAAAATGGCTAAAATGAAAGTGTATGTTTGATAATGGGAAAACAGTTCATTCCTACCTTCTGCAGAACAAATGAGGGCCAATATGCAGGAAAACCAAAATTAACTTGAAAGTAGCTGCTGACATGAACAGACAATCGATTCGCAAAACATTTTCCTTTCTGTGGGCATTGATTCTGGTTGTTTATATATATATACAGAAGAGTTTATATATATATATATATATATATATAACTTATGTGCAGGAATTGAACTTTTAGCATGCACCCAAACCATGTGCAAATTTGAAAATGGATTATTTCTAGAGGCCAAGAAAAATCTTAATCTGAGGCTTAAAAACCAGTGGTTTTGGAGCAGGACTTCCATAATAGCTCTGTGAAGAGCTTGGTAGACTTTCTCCCCAGTGAAAAAAATTATTTAATTGGCAAAAATTATTTAAAACAGCATTTAAAGTCTCTGGAAATTGACTGAAGGGAATTCATATTCAGAAGCATTTATTCAATAAAATCTACTAAGAGTTGGAAAGAACTATCTTCCTTTAGTCAGAATTTGCTATAGTTCTCATCATCTCTCTTTCCTGAGTTGTGTGTTATGGAAACGCTATTCTGAACAGGTGCAACCAAGAAGATAGAACTCCCTTTACCTCCAACTTCCAGTCATAAGGCTATAGTTTCACCTTGGGATGGGGCAGGCTGCTAGCATCTCTCTTCCCCTGCTCTAGCTCCATGCTGCAGAAGCTCTATTTGGAGAAATCATGACCATGAAGACTGGGCCTCTATTCCTTCTACAAACTTCCATTTGTAGGACAGAGTTTCTATAACTAAGGAAGGCAAGCTTAGAAGAACACAGTCCACCAACCTCCCCAGAGTTTCTATACCAGGGTGAGCAAGCCAAGAAAATGGTAACTACCGTTCCTACTCCCCAGCTATCACTTGTAGGGTTGAGGCATTATTTAGAGAGAATCAGACTACCACTCTACCCTGTATTCTCTGTTCTAAATAATGTTAGCCCCCTCAGCAGAGCTAAAGAACTGCTTCTTGAGCAGAAATTCTGTACTACCTCATTATTTAGAACAAAGCATGAAGGAACCCATGCTTGAAGATGTTGTCAAAAACAGTAGATATCTTAATGTTGAACAACTATAGAAAGCTAATATTTTCATGAAACTAGGAGTAACAAATGAAATGGCAGAACAGCCAGAAGTTTAATAGAGATATACAGGAAGAAAAACAGCTAAAAAGGACCCTGTTAAGATCATAACATCCCTGGGGTTTCAGAAGGCTGAATATGTGTACTGAACTGCACACACTAAAAAGAAACCAGAGCAGGCACTTGAGTGTCTAGCTGCTTCTTGGACATGGATAAGACCTAAAAATATTCCCCAATCTACAAAGAGCTCAATCATAAAAGAACTGAAGACTCAGTTACTCTAGGGGCATAAGCACAACCTCTGACCAATCACTAGCCAAACAGTAAGTTATGTTGAGCTGACCCAGGGGTGACTGTAAGGAAGCTAAGCTTAAAAATTAAAAATAAAGGATAGAGCTGAGCAATGCATCAGTGGTTGCACAAAATGGGGGAAATAGTGTTTACAAACTTAGTCCAGTCAAGCAACCAAATAAATAACATATAAAAAACAGCAAAAACAAGCTCCATGGAGGAGAAACCACCATTCTGAGATTAGAGTTGCTATATTGGCTAAAACTCCCAGGTTTCAACAGAAAAATTAATAATAAATGAAAGAAAACAGAATAGTGTGACCATTATACCAGGAACAAAGCAGGCAATAGAAGCTACCTTGGAGGGGGCCCAGATGATGCAATTAGCAGACAAACTCTTCAAAGGAGCTATTATAAATATGTTCAAGGAACTCAGGGAAGCCAGTTTAAAAAATGAAAGGAAGATATAACAGTGACTCATTGAAGGCAGAATATCAGTAAAGATTGGAAGTTATTTTAAAAATGAAAATTCTGGAATTGTAAAGTATAATAACTGAAATGAAAAATTCACTAGAGGGCCTCAGTACTAGATTTAGGTTGGACGAAGAGAATTCATGAACTTGAAAATTGATAATTAAAAATTATAAAATCTGAAGAAGAGAAAGAAAGAAAAATGAAGGAAATGAACAGAGCCTCAGAAAGTACCAGACACCATTAGGTGCATCAATATAATCATGTAGGAGTACCAGAAAGAGAGGAGAGAACATAAAATAGGAGAGGAAACAATATACAATTCGTTCTATGACTATTACCTTGAAACCATAGCTAACAATATCACAAAAGAAAACGACAACGATATCACTTAGGAATATAGACCAAAAATCTGGAACAAAATACTTTCTAAGTAAATCCAACAACATTTAAAAAGGATTATACATTATGACAAGAGGAATATGTCCTAGAGATGCAAGACTGCTTTATCATCTAAAAATCAACTAGGGTAATACATTGCATCAATAGAATAAAGGACAAAATCAACATGTAAAACTCAATAGATGCCAAAAAACATTTGCCAAAATCCAATGTACATTCTATTTAAAAACTCTCAACAAATTAGAAATAGAAAGGAACTTACACAACCTTATAAAGGGGACCTATGAAAATCCTACATAACATTGCAACTAATCAAGAAAAACTTAGTGCATTCCCCTTAAGATTGGTAACAAGGCCAGGATGTCTGTTCTCATCAGTTTTATTCAGCTTTTTTCTGGAAGTTTTAGCCATGGTAATTAGATGAGAAAAAATAAGTCTGTCTTAATTTGCAGATGACATGATCTTCTATATAGAAAATCCTAAGGAATCCAACAACGAACTACAAGAATTAATAAACAACTTCATCAAGTTTGCAGGATAGGACACATTGTACAAAAATCAATTGTTTTTCTATATAGTAGCAGTGAATAACATAAAACTGAAATTTAAAAAAATTCATGGTGACATCATCACCATGGCAATGTAAGACATCCCCTGGGAAAGCCTCCCTTCAGAAACAAACAATAAAAGGACGAATTCCACTTCCTTGGAACAGAGAACATGAATAATATGATAAATGAACTAGATTTGAGACATATAAAGAGCATTACACCACAAAAGAGAAGGATACACATTCTTCTAAAGTGCACATGGATTGTTCTCCAGGATAGACCACATGTTGGATCACAAAACAAGTTTCAATGAATTTAAAAACATCAAAATTATACAAAGCATATTCTCTGACCACAATGGAATGAAGCTAGAAATCAATAACAGGCAGAGAACTGGAAAATTAACAAATGTATGTAAGTAAAATAACATACTTTTGAATAATCAATGTGTCAAAGAAGATACCTACAAGGGAAACCAGTAAATATTTTGAGACCAATGAAAATGAGAACATAACATATCAAAATTTATGGAATGTAAGGAAGGCGGTGTGAAGAGGGAAATTTATAGCCCTAAATGTTTACATTAAAAAGGAAGAAAGTTCAAATTAAAGACCTAACTGCATATCTGGAAGAACTAGAAAACAAGAGCAAATTGAACACAAAGCAAACATAAAGAAAGAAATAGCAAAGATTAGAGCATAAATAAATAAAATAGAGAAAAGGAAACAATAGAACATTAACAAAACCAAAACATTGTTTTGAAAAGATCAACAATAATAAAAAAAAAAACCTTTACCTAGACTGCAAATAAAAAACCAGAGGACATAAAATATAAAACTGGAAATGAGAGGGTGGACCATGGTGGATCAGCAGGCAGTTCTTGCCTGCTATACCAGAGACCCAGGTTCGTTTCCTGGTGCCTGCCCATGTAAAAAAAAAGTCAGAAATGAGAGAAAGGACATTACAAATGACATCAGAAATGAAAAAAATTGTAAGAAGATATTATGAACATCTCTGTGCCGGCAAATTAGATGTCCTAGATGAAATAGACAGATTTCTAGAAACACATAAAAACCTACTGTAACTCTAGAAGAAATGAAACATCTCAACACATGAGTTACAAGTATAGAGAATTGAATCAGTAATCAAAAACCTCCTCAAAAGCCCAGGACCAGAAGCCTTCACAGGTGAATTCTATCAAATATGCCAAGACAAATTAACACCAAATCCTGCTCAAACTCTTTCAAAAAATCCTAAGAGGAGGGAACACTATCTAACTCTTTCTATGGGGTCAACATCATCCTCATACCAAAGCCAGATCAAGATGCCACAAGAGTGAAAATTACAGATCATTATGTCTTTTGAATATGGACACAAAAATTCTTAACAATATTTGAGGAAACCTAATCCAATAACACATTAAAAGAACTATTTACCATGATCAAGTGAGTTTATCCCAGGTATGCAAGCATGGTGTCATGGTCAGGTTCATGTGTCAACTTGGTCATGTGATGCTGCCTGGTCATCTGGTTGGGCAAGCATTGGCCTGTTTGTTGTTATGAGGACATTTCATGGACTTAAATCATGATTACACTGGCCGCATTCACAGCTGATCAGATTTGTAATCAACTAAGAGGAGTGTCTTCTGCAATGAGCGATGCTTAATCTAATCACCAGAAGGCTTTTAAGGAGGATTCAGAAAAGGCAATCAATCTTCCTACCTCAGCTGGCGAGCCTCTCCTGTGGAGTCTCAGACTTCATAGCCTGCCCTATGGAATTTGGACACTTCCATTTCCATGGTTGCCCAGCCAGGCTTTCCTGAGAGTTCGTTGAGGACCTTCATTGGACTTACCAGTTTGTGGCCTGTCTTACAGACCTTGGACTCTACATTCCCATTGTAATGTGAACCACTTTTATATATCTTATATCTGCAGATATCTCCTGCTGATTCTGTTTCTCTAGAGAACCCTAGCTAATACAGCTTGGTACAAGGAGTGGTTCTTAAGAAACAGAATCTTAATGCGTTTTTATGATTGGTTTTCGGCTCTGGATGGACTCAAAGGCACTAAGGACTCTGTTTCCCATAATCAGAATGACACTGCCAATCCATGGGATAAGCTACCAAAAGAGAAAGTCAAAATATTGCCATTTGATTCTTCCTGTAGCTGCAGACTTGAGACCTCTGAAAATCACTCAGAATCTTATTGTTTGTTAGAGTAGCAACTTTACAATGAAAGCTGAAATCTCAGTCTTGCATCTTGTGTGCCGTTAAAGTAAGGACATTGATGGGAAAGGAGTGGGACCCTAAAAAGTGGGATGGTGACATATGCATTGATAATGATACTGATGCAGAGGTTGAAACCCTAGGTCATGCTGAGTTTTTTCTAGATAATCCTATAATAGTCTTCCCTGAGGACATAGCCGCCCCACCTCTAGCCTGCCGTGAGGGTTTGGCCATCCATTCACTACCTGAAGGGATTCACCTTAGAGTGATTAATCATGTTTCATCAGATGTAACTGCAAATGAGTGCCCTGAAGCAATTGGCTTGGAAGATACTTCTAATTATTTTCGTGACCCACCCCCACCACCCTTCTTTTCTTCCTGATGTATAACTAGACTAGAATGCAGGCCCCGAATGGTGAGGCACAAAGTGTCACCCATGAGGAGGTACATTATATTCCAAAAGAACTGCATGGGTTTTCCAATTTATATAGACACAAATCATGGAAATATGTGTGGCAGTGGATTTTAAGGGTGTGGGATAATGGTGGGAGGAATATAAAGCTGGATCAGGCTGAATTTATTGATATGGGCCCACCAAGCAGAGATTCTGAAAGCTCAAGGGGTTAGAAAAGGAATTAACAGTTTGCTTGGATGGTTGGCTGAAACGTGGATCAAAAGTTGGTTGACATTACCTGAGGTTGAAATTCCAGAACTGCCCTGGTATAATATAGATGATGGGATCCAACAACTTAGAGAGATTGAAATGTTAGAGCTGATTTATCATGGAAAGCCTGCCCATACACCCCAGGAATGTCTGGAGGATTCACCTTTACCAGAACTGTGAGAAATAAATTTGTGAGACTGGTTCCATCATCCCTCAAGACTTCTGTAGTTTCCCTTCTCTGTAGGTGAGATATTAGTGTGGGAACTGCTGTCACTGAGCTGGAATCCTTAAACACAGTAGGGATGATTGGATCCCAAGTTGGCAGAAGCCAAGTGGCAGCACTTAATCACCAAAGACAAGGTGGACATGGCTATCATAATGGACAGCAAACTCAAAGCAAGAGTCAGAATAATCTGACTCACAGAGACTTGTGGCATTGGCTAGTAGATCATAGGGAACCTAGAAGTACAGTGGATGGGCAGTCTACTAAATTCTTGTTTGAGCTGTGTAAGCAAAGAAGTTCTAGGTCAAGTGAACAGAAGTCTAACTTGAATTACAAAAACAGAGAGCCATGGCCCCTTAATCAATTTCCAGACTTGAGACAGTTTACAGACTCAGAGCCTCCCTGTTACACTACCACACATTTATACTGTTACTCTTCCTCCAAGCCTTGCCCAAGGAGAGGTACAACCTTTTACCGGGGTAACTGCGCATTGGGGAAAAGGAAATGGTCAGATATTTGGGGTATTCTTAGACACTGATTTAGAAGTGACATTAATTCCAGGGAACCTGAAACGTCACTCTGGTCCACCAGTAAGAGTGGGGGCTTATGAAGGTCAGCTAATCAATGGAATTTTAGCTCAGGTCCATCTCACAGTGAGTAGTGGGTCCCCAGACCCATTCTGTAGTTGTTTCCCCAGTTCCAGAATGCATAATTGGAATAGTCAAACTGGCAGAATCCCCACATTGGCTCTCTAACTTGTGGAGTGAGGGCTATGATGGTAGGAAAAGACAAGTGAAACCCACTTGAACTGCCCTTACCTAGCAAGATAATAGATCAGAAGCAATGCCAAATTCCTGGAAAGGTTGTAGAGATTAGTGCCACTCTTAAGGACTTGAAGGATGCAGGGATGGTGATTCCCATCACATCCCCATTCAACTCTCCTATTTGGCCTGTGCAGAAAATAGGTGGGTCTTGGAGGATTATCATAAGCTCAAACAGGTAGTAACTCCAATTGCAGCTGCTGTTCTGGATGTGGTATCATTGCTTGAGCAGATCAGTACATCCCCTGGCACCTGGTATGCAGCTATTGATCTGGCAAATGCTTTTTTCTCAATAGCTGTTAGTAAGGACCACCAGAAAGTTTGCTTTCAGCTGGCAAGGTCAGCAATACAATTTCACTGTCCTACCTCAGAGGTATATAAACTCTCCAGCCCTATGTCATAATCTCGTTTACAGGGACCTTAATCATTTCTCCTTCCCACAAGACATCACAATGGTCCATTATATTGATGATATGATGTTGATTGGACCTAGTGAGCAAGAAATAACAACTACTGTAGACTTATTTGTGAGGCATTTGCATGTCAGAAGATGGGTGATAAATCCAACAAAAATACAGGGGCTTCCACCTCAGTGACATTTTTAGGTGTCCAGTGGTGTGGGGCATGTCGAGATATCCCTTCTAAGGTGAAGGGTAAGTTGCTGCATCTGGCTCCTCCTATGACCAAAAAAGTGGCACAATGCCTAGTTGGTCTCTTTGGATTTTGGTGACAACATATTCTTCATTTGGGTGTCCTACTCCAGCCCACTTATCGAGTGACCAAAAAAGCTGCTAATTTTGAGTAGGGACCTGAACAAGAGGAGGCTCTGCGACTGGTCCAGACTGCTGTACAACCTGCTCTGCCACTTGGACCATATGATCCAGCCGATCCAATGGGGCTAGAAGCATCAGTGGCAGTTAGAGAAGCTGTCTGGGGCTTTTGGCAGGCCCCTGAAGGAGAATCACAATGCAGACCCTTGGGATTTTGGAGCAAAGCCTTACCATCTGTTGCAAATAACTACTCTGTTTTTGAGAAACAGCTTTTAGCCTGCTACTGGGCCTTAGTCGAGACTGAATGCTTAACCATGGGCCACCAGGTTACCATGAGACCTGAATTGCCTGTCATGACCTGGGTGTTGTCTGACCCCTCTAAACCATAAAGTTGGGTGTACGCAGCAGCATTCCATCATAAAGTGGAAATAAGAGAGCAGGTCCTGAAGGCACAAATAAGTTACATGAGGAAGTGGCCCAAATGCCCATGGTCTGCACACCTGCCACATTACCTTCTCTTTTCCAGATCAGTTCCATGGCTTATTGGTGAATTCCTTACAGTTAATTGACTGAGGAAGAGAAAACTCAGGCCTGGTTTACACATGGTTCTGTACAATATGCACATACCACCCAAAAGTGGACAGCTGCAGCACTACAACACCTTTCTGGGATGTCCCTGAAGGACAGTGGTGAGGGAAAATCCTCCCATTGGGCAGAACTTTGAGCAGTGTACCTTGTTGTTCATTTTGCTCAGAAGAACTGGCCAGAAGTGCATTTGTATACTAACTCATGGGCTGTTGCTAATGGTTTGGCTGGATGGTCAGGGACTTGGAAAGAGCATGATTGGAAAATTGGTGACAAAGTGATCTGGGAAATAAGTATGTGGATAGACCTTTCTGAGTGGGTTAAAAGCATGAAGATTTTTGTGTCCCATGTGAATGTACACCAGAGGGTGACTTCAGCAGAGGAACGTTTTAATAATCAGGTGGATAAGATGATCTGTTCTGTGGATACCAGTCAGCCTCTTTCCCCAGCAACTTCTGTCATTGTCCAATGGACTCATGAACAAAGTAGGCATGATGGTAGAGATGGAGGTTATGCATGGGCTCAGCAACATGGACTTCCACTCACCAAGGCTAACCTGGTTACAGCCACTGCTGAGTGCCCAGTCTGCCAGCAGCAGAGCCCCACACTCAGCCCCCAATATGGCACCATTCCCTGAGGTGACCAGCCAGCTACATGGTGGGAGGTTGATTACATTGGACCACTCCCATCAGGGAAGGGGCAGCGATTTGTTCTAACTGGAATAGACAAATAGTCTATATATAGGTTTGCTTTCCCTGCACGCAATGCTTCTGCCAAAACTACCATCCATGGACTTACAGAATGCCATATCCGTTGTCATGATATTCTACTTGGCATTGCTTCTGGTCAAGGAACCCATTTAACAGCAAATGAAGTGCGGGAATGGGCACATGCTCATGGAATTCTCTGGTCTTACCATGTTCTCCATCATCGAGAGGCAGCTAGATTTATAGAACAGTGGAATGGCCTTTTGAAAATTCAATTACAGTGCCAACTAGGTGGCAGTACCTTGCAGGGCTGGGGTGATGTTCTCCAGGAGGCTTTGTACGCTCTGAATCAGCATCTGCTATATGATGCCAGGAGCCATGGGTCCAGGAACCAAGGGTTGGAAATGGGAGAGGCACCACTCACTGTTACCCCTAGTGATACACTAGGAAAATTTTTACTTCCTGTCCCTGTGTACTTGAGCTCTGCTGGTCTACAGGTTTTCGTTCCAGAAGGTGGAATGCTTCCACCCAGAAAAACAACAAGGATTCCATTGAACTGGAATCTGAGACTGCCACCTGTTTACTTTGGGCTACTTATGCCCCTGGATAAACAAACCAAGAAGGGAATTACTTTACTGGTTTGGGTGATTGACCCTGACTATCAGGGAGAAATAGGACTGTAACTACACAATGGAGGTAAAGAAGGGTTTTCCTGGAATGTAGGAGATCCCCTAGGGTGTCTTTTAGTTCGACCATACCCTTTGATTAAAATCAATGGAAAACTGCAACAACCCAATCCAGCAGGGCTACCAATGGCTCTGAAACTTCAGGAATGAAGGTTTGGGGCAACCCACAAGGAAAAGAACTTTGGCCAGCTAAAGTGCTTGCTGAGGGTAAAAGGAGCATGGAATGGGTAGTGGAAGAAGTTAGTGATAAATATGAACTATGACCATGTGATCAGTTACAGAAATGAGGACTGTAATGCTATTTTGTTCATGTTATAGTATTTAAGTTGTAAGATATAAAGTTTAAGAGTGAATATTACCCAAGGACTTGCACCCTATTCTGAGGAGATTTAATGCATTTCCAGTTGCACACAGGACAGTTGAGTATTGTTAGGCAAGGAAAAATGTGTCTATTATTGTTTTCTATTTAGAGATTAAGTATGGCTTAAGGTGATGTGTATAGCTGCCAAGTTGACAAGGAACGGACTGTCATGGCCAGGTTCATGTCTCAACTTGGCCAGTTGATGGTACCCGGTCACCTGGTTGGGCAAGCACCAGCTTTTCTGTTGCTATGAGGGCATTTCATGGACTTAAATCATGATTACACTGGTTGCATTCACAGAAGATTGCATTTGTAATCAGCTATGGGAAGTATTCTGCAATGAGTGATGCTTAGTCTAATCACCAGAAGGCTTTTAAGGAGGATTCAGAAGAGACAGTCACTCTTCCTGCTTCAGCTAGTGAACCTCCCCTGTGGCATTCATCTAGACCCTTCACCAGAGTCTCCAGCTTCACAGCCTACTCTACTGAATTTGGACTTTTCCTTTCCCACTGTTGTCTAGCCAACCTCTCATGAGAGTGCATTGACGAACTTCATTGGAATTACCAGCTTGTGGCCTGCCCTACAGACCTTGGACTCTGCATTAACACAGTTATGTGAAACACTTTTATAAATCTTATATTTGTGGATAATCTCCTACTGATTCTGTTTCTCTAGAGAACCCTAGCTAATACCAGTTGTTAAACATAAGAAAATCCATTATTACACATTAGCCGAATGACGGGAAGAAAGCACATGATCATGTCAATTGATTCAGAAAAAGCATTTGACAAAATCCAGCATCCTTTTTGTGATAAAAACACTTAGAACACTAGGAATAGAAAGAAACTTCCTAAACTTGATAAAAGGTGTTTATGAGGAACCCATTACCAACATCATAGTCATTGGTGAAAGACTGAAAGTTTTTTTTTTCTCTAAGATCTGGAACAAGACTGGCATGCCCACTGTTATCAAAGTTATTCAACATTGTACTGGAAGTTCTAGCCAGAGCAATTAGACAAGAAAAAGAAGTAAAAGGCATCAAAATTGGAGAGGAAATAGAACTTTCACTATTTGCAAACCAAATGATCCTCTATTTAAAATGTTCCAAGAAATCTACAACAAAGCTACTAGAGCTAATAAACAAGTCAGCAAATCAGTGGAGTAAAAGATCAATACAGAAAAATCAGTAGTATTTCTATACACTACTAATGAACAATCGTTGGAGGAAATCAAGATAATTCCATTTACAATTTCAACTAAAAAATCAGATATCTAGCAATAAATTTGGCTAAAGATGCAAAAGAGTTATACATGGAAAACTAAAAACTTTGCTAAAGGAAAGAATATAAGACCTAAATAAATGGAAGAGCATTCTGTGCTCATGAATTGGAAGGCTAATGTCATCAAGTATCAGTTCTACCCAAAATGATTTACAAATTCAGTGCAATCCTAGTTAAAACTCCAACATTCTTTCCAGAAATGGAAAAGCCAATCATCAAATTTATTCAGAAGGGTAAGGGACCCTAAATTGTCATAACAACCTTGAAAAAGGAGAGTGGATTTGGATGACTCATTCTTCCTGACTTTAAAATGTATTACAAAGCTATAGGGTCAAAACAGCATGGTACTGGCACACAGATAAGATATATATACCAATAGAATCGAGTTTAGAGTTCAGAGAAAGAGCCTTATATCTATGTCCAATTGATTTTTGAAAAGGGTGCCAAGTCTACTCAATTGTAAAAGAATAGTCTCTTCAACAAATGGTGCTGGGAGAACTATTTATCGATATGCAAAAGAAAGAAGGGGGACCCCCATCTCATACCATATGCAAAAATTAACTCAAAATATGTAGAAGACCTAAATATAAGAACCAGGACTATAAAACTTCTAAAGAAAAATATAGGGAAAAGGTCTTCAGGACTTTGTGTTAGACAGTGGCTTCACAGACCTTACACCAAAAGCATGAACAGCAAAATAAGTAAATAAATAAGTAAATAGAATCTTAACAAAATTAAAAACTTTTGTTCTTCAAAACACTTCATCAGGAATGTAAAAAGACAACCTACAGAATGGGAGAAATTATTTAGAGACCACATATCTAATAAACGTTAAGTTTCCAGAATCTGTGAAAATCCCTCAACTCAACAACCAAAAGACAACCCAGTCAAAAAACTGTCAAAAGACTTGAATAGGTATTTCTCTAAAGAAGACATAAAAATGACCTAAAAGCATATTTAAAAAAATGTTCAGCATTGTGAACTGTCAAGGAAATGTAAATCACAATTACAATGAGATACCACTTTATACCCATTAGAATGGCTAGTTAAAAAAAAGTGTTGGACAAGTGTTGGAGAGGATGTGGAAAAACAGAAATACTCACTAATTGTTGGTGAGAAGGTATCCGCTGTGGAACACTGTTTGGAAGTTCCTTAGAATGTTAAGTATAGAATTACCACATGACTGAGCAACCCCACTCCTGGGTATATACACAAAAGAATCGAAAGCTGGGACCTGAACAGATACTTGCACACCAATGTTCATAGCAGCACTGTTCACAATTTACAAATACTGGAAGAAGTCCAAGGGCCTATCAACAGATAAACGGATGAACAAAATGTGGAATATATGTACAATGGAACAATATGCAGCTGTGCAAAGTAATGAAGTTCTGATGCATGTAACAACCTGGATGATCTTTGAAAAACTCATGTTGAGTGAAATAAGCTAGACACAAAAGGACAAATATTGTATGATCTCGCTGATATGAAACAATTAGAAGAAGCAAACTCATAGAATCAGAGACTAGAATACAGCTTACCCAGGTCTGGGGAGTCCTATGGAAGGGGTGTGTCATGGTCAGGTTCATGTGTCAACTTGGCCAAGTGGTGATACCTGTTTGGGCAAGTGCTGGCCTGTCTGTTGCGATGAAGACATTTCATAGAATTAAATCATGGTCATGTTGACTGTATCCACAGCTGATTCCATTTGTAATCAGCCAAGGGAAGTGTCTTCTGCAATGAGTGATGCTTAATCTAATCACTGGAAGTCTTTTAAGGAGGATTCAGAAGAGACAGGCTCTTCCTGTCTTGGCTGGTAAGCCTCTCCTGTCGAGTTCATCCAGACCCTGCATTGGAATTGTCAGCTTCACAGCCTGCCCTGCGGATTTTGGACTCTGCGTTCCCATGGTCATGTGAAAGACTTTTATAAATTTTATATTTGCGAGTGTTCCCTGTTGATTCTGTTTCTCTAGGGAACCCTAACTAATACAGAGTGTTAAGGCTTGATTTGCATAGAATTTCTGTTGGGGGTAATGAGAGAGTTTTGGTAATACATGATGGTGATAGGTGCACAATGTTGCAAACTTAATTAACACCACTGAATAATACATCTGAATGTAGTTAAAGGGCGAAATTGTAGGCTGCAAATATGTTACTAAGTTAAAATAATAAAAATATGATAGATTTCCAGGATTCACAGAAAGGGAGGAATGAATCAGTGAAGCTCAGGGCATTTTTAGGACAGTAAAACTGTTCAGTATGATACGGTAATGGTGAATGTATGGCATTATGCGTTCATCAAAACTCATAGAACTGGAAGACACAAAGCGTGAATCCCAGTGTAAACTAATGTGTGAATAGTGGTCCATCAACTGAAACAAAGTTACCATGCTGAAACAAAACGTTAATAATACGGGAAATTGTATAAGGAAAGAGGGTCCTTATGGGGACTCTCTGTACTTTCTTTTTAAAAATATTTTATTGAGATATCTTAATGTACCATGCAGTCCATCTAAAGTATACAATCAGTGGTTCACAATATCATCACATAGTTGTGTATTCATCCCCAAGATGTTTTTTAGAAAAAGAAATAATAAGACAAAAGAAAAACCCCATACGTCCCAAACCCTTTACTCCTCCCTCTCATTATCAGTAGTATTGTAACCTACCCAATTTTGTAACCCCTTATCCCCTATATTATTTATTTTTGTCCTTATTTTTTTTAACTCATTTGTCCATACCCTGGATAAAGGGAGCATCAATCACAAGGTTTTTGTAATCACACGGACACATTGTAAAAGCTATATAGTTGCACAACCGTCTTCAAGAATCAAGGCTACTGGAACACAGCTCAACAGTTTCAGGTACTTCTCTGTAGCCTCTCCAATACACTATAAACTAAAAAGGGATATCTATATACTGCATAAGAATAACCTTCAGGATAACCTCTCAACTCTGTTTGAGATCGCTCAGTTACTGAAACTTCATTTTGTCTCATTTCTCTCTCCGTCTCTTTTGGTTAAGAAGACTTTCTCAATCCCATGATGCTGGGTCCAAGCTTATCCCTGGGAGTCAGGCCCCATGTTGCCAGAGAGATTTACACCCCTGGGAGTCATGTCCTGTGGTGCCATGGAGATTTATACCCCTGGAAGTCATGTCCCACGTAGCGGGAGGGCAGTGAGTTTACCTGCCAAGTTGGCCTCTCTCTATACTTTCTGATCAATTTTTCTGTAAATCTAAACTGCCCTAAAAATAGGCTATTAATTAAAAAAAGAAATGAAAATAAAACAATCCATTCTCTGTAGTATTAAGAAATAAAATAATTAAGATTAAATTTAACCCATAAATTGCGAGACTTATACATTGGAAACTATAAAGACATTGGTGAAAGAAATGAAATAAGATGTAAAAAAATGAATTGTGAGTCAGATGTTTCAATAATGTTATGATGACAATATTCTTCCAATGGGTCTACAGATTTAACACAATGCCTATCAGAGTTCCAGATGAACATTTTGAACAAAATATCAAGCTTATCCTAAAATTCACTTGGAAATGCAATGGAGACAGAATAGCTAAAACGATCTTGAAGAAGAATATCATATTCAGAAGGTACACTTTTCAAGTTCAAAAGTTACTACAAAGTGAATAGTAGTCAAATTAACATGGTCTTGGCATAAGGATAGACATATAAATCAATAGAAGTCAATTGAGATCCCAGAAATAATGCATTGCATTTATTCTGAGCTGATTTTTGACAAAGTTGCCAAGACAATTCAATGGAAAAGAAAGTCTTTGCAATAAATGGTGTTTGGCCAATGGGATATCATATGCAAAAAGATAAGTTTGCTTGCCAACCTCACATCACATGCAAAACTTAACTCAAAATCCTTAATGGGCCTAAGTGTAAAAGCTAAAATTATAAAACTCTTGAAAAAGTACATGAGTAAATCTTTGTTATCTTGAATTAGACAATGATTTCTTAGACTCAAAACCAAAACAAGTGATACAAGAAAAATTTAAGTTGGACTTAACACTAAAAGTTTTATGCTTTAGAGGATACCATAAAAAAGTACAAAGTTAACCCACAAATTGGGAGACTATAACTGCAAATGATATATTTTATAAGGTATTTGTACTAAACATAAATAAAACCCTCCATAACTCAATAATAAAAAGACAAATAACTTGTTAAAATTTTAATAGGCATTTCTCTAAAGGAAATATACAAACAACTAGTAAGCATATGAACAGATTCTCAAAATCATTAATCATTAAGAAAACGAAAATCAAAGCCATGAGATAATATTTCTCACCCACTAGAATGGCTATAATATAAAAGGCAGACAATAACAAGTGTTGTAAAGGATTTGGAGTAATTGAAACTCTCTTTCACATTGGAAATGCGAAATAGTGCAGCCCTTTGAAAAACAATTTGGGAATTCCTTAGAATGTTAAACATTGTATTACCATATGACTCATCAATTCCTCACATAGATATGCACTCAAAAGAAATGAAAAGATATGTCCACACCAAAACTTGAACATGAATATTCATAGCGGTATTAATTACACCAGCTAAAAAGTGGAAGCACCCCAAATGTCCATCAACTGATGAATGGATAAATAAAGTGGATATTCATATAATGTAACATTGTTTAGCAGTTTAAAAAATTGAAGCACTGATATATGCTACAACATGGAAAAGTCTCAAAAACATTAGGCTTACTGAAAGAAGTCAGGTACAAAATTGTGTATATTATATGATTCCATTTATATGAAATATCCAGAAAGGGAAAATCTATAGAAACAGAAAGTGATTAGTGGTTGCCAAGTAGCCGGCTAAGAATGGTGACTAACTCTAAATGGACATGAGGTTTCTTTTTAGAACAATGAAAATGTTCTAAAATTAGGTTGTGGTGATGGTTGTGCAACTGTAAATGTATAAAAATCCATTGAATTTTACACTTGAATGGGTGAGATTTTTAACCTTTTTACTGTATAGTATAACGTATATACAAAGCAAAGAAATAATGAAGCAATAGTTTTCAAAGCACTCTTCAACAATTAGTTATAGGAAAATTCCAGAGTTTGTCGTGGGCTGCCATATAATCCTCTCAGATTTTTGGTTCTAGCTATTCCAGAATATAGGAGTCTAGAAGGCTTAAATATTTTTTTTATCATCACAGTCTACTTTTTTCCCTTCTCTTTTTGTGAAAAATAACATATATACAAAAAACAATAAATTTCATAGCACAGTACCACAATTAGTTGTAGAACATATTTCAGAGTGTGGTAGTGGTTACAATTCCACAATTTTAGGTTTTTACTTCTAGCTGCTCTAATATACTAGAGACTAAGAGTTATCAATTTAACGATTCAGCATTCATATTCATTTGTTAAACCCTTATTCTCTGTATAACTCCACTATCACCTTTGAACTTTATGTCCCTCTCTTTAGGAGTGTTTGGGCTATGGCATTCTAAGTTTTTTATGTTGGAAGGGTCTGTCACGAATATAGGGGTAGGGAGATGAAACTATCTGATGTTCTGGAGAGGCTGGGCCTTCTAGGTTTCAGGACTTGCCTGATCCAGGGACCTTTCTGGAGGTTGTAGGTTTCTGGAAAGTTACTCTAGTGCTTGGAACCCTTGTGGAATGTTTTATGTTGCCCTAGATGTTCTTCAGGATTGGCTAGAGTGGTCCTGGTTGGGGATTGGCAGGTTATGATAGGTAGTAATGTCTAACTGAAGCTTGCATAAGAGCAACCTCTAGAGTAGCCTCTCAACTCTATTTGAACTCTCTCTGCCACTAATACTTTATTAGTTACACTTCTTTTCCCCATTTTAGTCAGGATGGAATTGTTGATCCCACAGTGGCAGGACCAGATTCATCCCTGGGAGTCATCTCCCATGTCACCAGGGAGACTTTCACCTCTGGATGTCATGTCCCATGTAGTGGGGAAGGCAATGATTTCACTTGCAGAGTTGGGCTTAGAGATAATGAGACCACATCTGAGCAACAAAAGAGATTCTCCAGAAGTAACTCTTAGGCATGCCTATAGATAGTCTAAGCTTCTCTGCTACCTATAAAAGCTTCTCAAGACTAAGCCTCAGGATCAAAGGCATAGCCTATTGATTTGGGTATCCCTAAATTTGGACACAGTATCACGGGATTCCCTGATGGTCAGATTTAATAGCGCCATATTTTTTTCTCCCATCCCTCAAGGGGCTTTGCCAATACTTTTTGATCATCTGCTTAATATATTCTAGAATGTATCCAGGCATTGTGTTAATCTATACAGGGCTCCCTGTTTTTCAGTTGTTCAAATGAGCTATACAGATACGTTGAGTTAGATCATGTGCTACAGAAAATTTCAGTTCCAGACCAAATAAGCCTTTCTTTCTTTGGTCTCAAAGAGTATGTGTGGTTCTAAAATATAGACAATATCTTCCTTGCCCCTGTGTTCTGAATTACTTTAACTCCAATCTGATTGGCTTTGTAATAATCTCTAAATATCAGGTTATATACATATATATAAAACAGCCTCTCGAAATCTGGAAATAATAACCACTCTGGACTTAATGTGTCTGGTATAAAAGCTTACAATCTAGGCTCCTGTTTTCTTATAAGCATTTTCTAAAGGAGACCATACCATTGTTGTTCTATTGTTTCTGGCTTATTTTACCTCACCAAATAGCCCACATGTTCATTCACATTGTTGCTTGCCTTATGACTGCATTCTTTTTTGTAGCAGCACAACCTTCATTCATAAGTACACATCATCATTCGCCAATCTACTTCTCAGTCAATGCATCATTCAACTGCCTGCATTGATCAGGCATCATGTGTAGTGCCCAAAGTCCACAGTCCATCAACACTCTCAATTTTAGATAAATTCATTGCTCCAAAAAGAAAGAAAACCAATAAACCCATCCTCACCAAATAGGAAATCTAAATCTCCTTTAACTCTTGTCCTTCCCCCCATTATTTCCCTCTGTTGTGGCTGTGGTGGTGCTGATGTTTTCCTTTTAAACATAGCCCATAGCATGCAATAGTAGTTTTCCTCCGTACCCTGGACTTAAACACTCTTCGTACGAGAATCATATCTTTGAAGTAATTCTTGCAAGATCTAATTTATACTTCTAGTGTTAATCAGTGGGACACGGAGGTCTATGCAACCCTTTTCAATCTTGTTCATCTTCTATATGGTAATAGTACTTATAGACCTACTAGAGAACTGCCTTCATTTCTATATATTCCCTTACATTGGAGTTCAACCTCATTAGCTAACTGTTCACCCATTTCTCCCTTCTATGTATCTCTAAGCCCCCTATATTCTCTGTTATAAGCTCTGATTGTACCTTTATGATAGTCATAAAAGTGGAACTATATAGTTCCTTTTTGTATCTGGCTTACTTCACTCAACATTATGTTCTCAAGGCTCATCCATCTTGTCATGTGCTTCAGGACATCATTTCTACTACTGCATAATATTCCATTGTATGTATATACCACATTTTGTTGGTCCACTTGTGTGCTTAAGGGCATTTGGTTTGTTTCCATCTTTTGACAATTGTGAATAATGCTGCTATGCACATCAGTATGCAAATGTCTATTTGTGTCATTGCTTTCAGCTCTGCTGGTTATATACCAAGTAGTGCTATTAGTGGGTCACAGGGCAACTCAATATTTAGTTTCCTAAGGAACCACCGAACAGTCTTCCATAGTGACTGCACCATTATACATTCCCAATAGCAGTGCACAAATGTCCCAATTTCTCCACATCCTCTCCAACATTTATAGTTTCCTGTTTGTTTAATATCAGCCATTCTTATAGATGTGAAATGGTATCTCATTGTAGTCTTGATCTGCATTTCCCTTATAGCTAATGAAAAGGAGCATACCTTCATGTGCTTTTTAGCGATCTGTATTTGCTCTTCATAAAAATGCCTATTCATATCTGAGCCCATTTTATAATTGGGTTGTTCTTTTGTTGTTGAGTTGTATGATTTATTTGTGTACACAGAAAATCAAACCTTTGTCTGATATGTGATTTCCGAATATTTTCTCCCATTGAGTTGGCTGCCTCTTCACCTTTTTGACAAAGTCTTTTGAGGTGCAGAAGCATTTGATTTTGAGGAGTTACCATTTATCTATTTTTTTCTTTTGTTGTTTGTGCTTTGGGTGTAAAGTTTAGGAAGCTACCTCTGATTACTAGGTCTTGAAGATGTGTCCCCACGTATTTTCTTCTAGAAGCTTTATGGTGCTCGTTCTCATATTTAGGTGTTTGATCCACATTGAGTTAATTTTTGTGTAGGGTGTAAGATAGGGGTCCTCTTTCCTTCTCTTGGCTATTGATATCCAGTTCTTCCACGCCCAGTTATTGAAAAGACTATTTTGTCCCAGTCGGAGGTTTTGGGGGCCTTGTCAAAAATCAGTTGACCATAGATTTGGTGGTTTATTTCTACACCCTCAATTAGATTCCATTGGTCAGTGATTCTGTCTTTGTGCCAGTACCATGCTGTTTTGATCACTGTGGCTTTATAATAGGTTTTAAAGTCAGGGAGTGTTAATCCTCCTACTTCATTCTTCTTTTTTAGGATGCTTTTAGCTATTCGAGGGCTCTTTCCCTTCCAGATGAATTTGGTAGTTAGCTTTACCAAGTCTTCAAAGTAGCTTGTTGGAATTTTGATTGGTACTGTGTTGAATCTGTAGATCAATGTGGGTAGAATTGACATCTTAACTATGTTTAGCCTTCCTATCCATGTTCAGGGAATGTCTTTCTGCCTATTTAAATCTTGTTTGATTTCTTTTAGCAGTGTTATGTAATTTTCTGTGTTCAAGTCTTTTATGTCCCTAGTTGATTCCTAAGTACTTGATTCTTTTAGTTGCTATTTTGAATGGAATTTTTTCCTTAACTGACCCCTCAGCTAGCTCATTACTTGTGTATGGAAATGTTACTGATTTTTGCACATTAATTTTATATACTGCCACCTTGCTGAATCTGTTTATTAGCTCAAGTAACTTTGCTGTAGATTTCTCAGGATCTTCCAAGTATAATATTGTGTCATCTGCAAATATTGAAGATTTTACTTCTTCCTTTCCAATTTGGAGGCCTTTTATTTCTTTGTCTTGCTTGATTGCTCTAAGCTAGAATGTCTAGCAAAATGTTGAATAATAGTGGTGACAGTGGGCATCCTCATATTGTTCCTAATCTTAAGGGGAAAGCTTTCAGTCTCTCTCTATTGAGTACTATGCAGGGTATCAGTTTTTCATATATTCCCTTTATCATATTGAAGTAGTTCCCTTTGATTCCTATCTCTTGGAGTGTTTTTATCAGAAAAGGACGTTGAATTTTGTCAAATGCTTTTTCAGCATCAATCGAGATGATCACATGATTTTTCCGTTGCCATTTGTTAATATGCTTTATTACGTTAATTAATTTTCTTGAGTTGAACCATTCTTGCATTCCTGGCATAAACTCCACTTGGACATGGTGTTTAATTCTTTTAATGTGTTGTTGTATTCGATTTGCTAATAGTTTGTTGAGAACTTTTGCATTTATATTCATTGTGGAGATTGACCTGTAGTTTTACTTTCTTATAACATCTTTACCTGGTTTTGGTATTAAAATGATATTAGCTTCATATAATGAGTTAAGTAGATGTACTTTTGCCTCAATTTTTTGGAAAAGTTTGAGCAAGATTGGTGCTACTTCTTTTTGAAATGTTTAATAAAATTCCCCCGTGAAGCCATCTGACCCTGGGCTTTTCTTTGTAGGAAGATTTTTGATGACTGATTGAATCTCTTTCCTTGTGATTGGTTTGTTGAAATCTTCTATTTCTTCCTGAATCAGTGTAGTTTGTTTGTGTGTTTCCAGGAATTTTTCCATTTCATCTTAGTTGTCTAGTTTGTTGACATATAGTTGTTCCGCTTATGATTTCTTTTATTTCTTCAGGGTGTATGGTAATGCACCCGTTCTCGTTTCTGATTTTATTTGCCTCCTCTCTCTTTTTTCCTTTGTGAGTCTTGCTAGTGGCCCATCAATTTTATTGATTTTCTCAAAGAACCAACTTTTGGTTTTATTGATTCTTTCTATTGTTCTTTTGTTCTCCCGTTCATTTATCTCTGCTTTAATCTTTGTTATTTCTCTTCTTCTATTTGCTTTGGAGTTAGTTTGCTGTCCTTTCTCAAGTTCCTCCACATGTGCTGTCCTCGATTTTTGCTTTTTTGTTTTTTAATTTAGGCATTTAAGGCAACAAATTTCCCTCTCAGCACAGCCTTTGCTGCATCCCATAAGTTCTGATAAATTGTATTCTCATTTTTATTCATAGCTACTGATTTCTCTAACAATTTCTTTCTTTGACCCACTAGTTGTTTAGGAGTATGTTATTTAATCTCCATATATTTATGAATGTTCTCATTCTTTGGTGGTTATTGAAATTCAGCTTCATTCCTTTGTGATCAGAGAAAGTGCTTTGAATCATTTCAGTGTTTTTAAATTCATAAAGACTTGTTTTGTGCCCCAGTATATGATCTATTCAGGAGAATGTTCCATGAACACTAGAGAAGAATGTTTATCGTGGTGTTTTGGGGTGTAATGACCTATATATGTCTGTTAGGTCTAATTCATTTATCAAGTTATTTAACTTCTCTATTTCCTTGTTGATCTTCTGTCTGGTTTGTTCTAACTATATAGAGAGAGTGTTGTACTGAAGTCTCCTAGTATTATTGTTCAAATATGTATCACTCCATTCACTTTTGCCAATGTCTGTCTCATGTACTTTGGAGCTCCTTGATTGGGAGCTTAAACATTTATGATTGTTATATCTTCTTGGTGAATTGACCATTTATTTAGCATATAGTTTCCTTCTTTGTCTCTTATGATGTCTTTACATTTAAAGTCTATTTTGTCTGATATTAGTATATCTACTGCTGCTTTGTTTTGGTTACAACTTGCATGGAAAATCTTTTTCCATCTTTTACTTTCAATCTGTTTATATCCTTGTGTCTAAGATGAGTCTCTTGTAGGCATCACATAGCTGGATTAGATTATATTTTTTAATCCTTTCTGCCAGTCTGTATCTTTTATGTGGTAAGTTTAGGGCATTGACATTCAAAGTTATTACTGAAAAGACATGTCATGAATCCACCATCTTATATATTTTTTATTTTACTAATCAAATCTACCTACTGTTTTCCCTCTTTCTCTTTTTATCCTTTAAGTTACCCTTACTGGTAGTCTTCAATTCTGTGCCCTCCTCCAGACCTCCCTCTACTGTCTTTTTTTTTCAGATGGCTGAACTCCCTTTAGTATTTCTTGTAGGGTCAGTCTCTTGTTGACAAATTCTTTTAGGACTTGTTTGTCTGTGAAAACTTTAATCTCTCCCTCAAGTTTGAAGGACTATTTGGTTGGGTACAGAATTCTTATCTGAAAGTCTTTCCCTTTCAGGATCTTAAATGTATCATACCACTGCCTTCTCACCTCCAGGGTACTAGCTGAGTAGTCTGAACTCGGTCTTATGTGGTCTTTTTTGTACGTGGTGGATTGTTTTTCTCTTGCCACTTTCCGAATTTCCTGCTTCTCTTCCATATTTGACAGACTGATTAGTATGTGTCTTGGGGAAGGTTTATTTGGATTTATTGTGCTTGGAGTTCTTTGACTTATTTATTTATGTCCTTTATAAGGGTTGGAAAGTTTTCCCCCTATTATATCCTCCACTACTCTTCCTAACCCTTTACTCCTCTCTTATCCTTCTGGAACACCAATGATTCTTATATTTGTACACTTTATTTTGGCTGCCATTTCCCTGAGATCCCATTCAGTTTTTTCCTTTTTTTTTTTTTTTTTTTTTTTTGCCATTTGCTGTTTTGAGTATTCAAAGTCAGTGATCCCATCCTCTAATTTTTTATTCTTTTTTCTGTCTCTTCAAATCTGGTTTTGTGTGCCTCCAGTATGTTTTTTATTTGGTCAACAGAGTCTTTCATTTCTGTGGTATCTGTTATTTTTCTATTTATTCTTTCAAGTTCCTCTTTATGCTCTTCTATTGTCTTTTTGATCTCCTTTACATTATTTGCCATCCCATTTATTTTTTTTAAGTATAGTTATATGAACATCTTTGATTAGTTGTTTCAACATCTGTGTGTCCTCTGGTATTTGAATTTGGTCATTAGGCTGGACTATGTCTGTCTGCATTGTGATATGTTTAATGATCTTCTGTTGTTTTCATCCCATGTAATTGTCTTGATTGATTTACTTTGGGAGTTGATTTCCTTTGGTAGTCTAATGCCTTGTGTTTGTGGGGGTGGATGTGTAGCAGGATGCAGGGTATGGGGTGGGGCACAACAGTGCGGTGATGCATTACAGGGCAGGTATAGGCGCAGGTTGAGGATGTTATGCTGGTGCTTGTGAACGTGGGTGCCCAGCAGCCAGGAAGGGTGTAGCTGTGTGAGTGCACATGTCTTGGGGGCGTGACCCTGGTTTGTGCTGTTCCAGGGTGTGGAGCCCTTTGTACGCACGCATAGAGCTGTGGCAGTAGGTCAGTGTTATGCCTTCATGGATTCGGGGCAGATATGACATGACTGTGCAGGTCAGTGCTTTCTCAGAGCTGGGAAGCATGACTGAGAGCTTTGTCCATGCACGGGTGTAGAGAGGGGAGGTAGTACTCTGGAAGGGTGCAGGAGAGGTGGATTGAGCTACCCTTGGAATGGTGTGTGAGGCAGGTATGCTTGCTGTGAGTCGGTGGGGCAGGGGGGCTTGGAGTGCAGGGAGTGGGGGTAGGTGATGGCGTTCGGGTGTGTGGGGTGTGGGATGAGTCACGGCTCGTGGGACTGTGCTGGTAATGGTAGCGTGGTCAAGGAAGGCAGCCTGGCTTACTTCCTTGAGTCTGTTTACCCTTCCACCTTTCTGGATTATGCTACCACCTCTCTGTCTTCCTGTCCTTGTACTACTGTAGGTTCCATGCCTCCACCCCAGGCTCCAGCTTTCTGCCTTTCATTTACTCAGCCTCTATAACCAGGGCTACCCTATATGGTACAGAAGGCTCTCCCAGGTCAGTTGCACTCTTGGATTGCCATCTCAGTCGCCCTCCCGTCCCTTCTCTAACCTTTCTGTGAAGCAGGGCTGAACTCGAGCTACCCTATTTGGCCATCTTCCTGGAACTCCTATTCGGCCATCTTCCAGAAACTTCTGGGTGAGTTTTTTGGTATGTAAATTACATATCAATAAAGCTCTTAAAATACAGTGGTTTAAAAAAATTATTATTTTTAAAATAATTAAAATGCTAATATTTTATCAGGAATAAATTCCCCAAAACAAATTAAATTGTAAAATCCATTCCCAAATAAAGTGTAACTCCCAAATCTCTACTCCTGTCACCTCTTCAGGACCTTGTTCCACCTTTCACTTTCCCTATTTTCCCTTTCTGTGTCCTGCCATGAGCATCTTCCTTTAAATTGTATGTTAGACCTTTGCCTTTCCTTGAGTCTGTTTACCCTTCCACCTTTCTGGATTATGCTGCCACCTCTCTGCTAAAGCTCTTTTCTCTTGAGGCTCATTACATTTCCAAATGCTGAGTGTTTTTCTCTAACTACAACTTCTGTTTCTTTGATGGAAAATGAAAAATAATTTATCTTGGGCTAGTTAATGCATTTGGCAGATGTTTATGGAGTATCTACTCTGTATTTGGCCCGGTGATGATACAGGTGGTGGCTTATGTTTCTAATCATTATATTTGGGGAACAATAATAGTTTTTTTAAAACTTTTTTTAATTGTATAATATAACATATATACAAAGCAAAGAAAGTAAAAAGCAATAGCTTTCAAAGCACTCTTCAATAAGTAGTTACAGAGCAGATCCCAGAGTTTGTCATGGGCTACCAAACCATCTTCTCAGATTTTTCCTTCTAGCTGCTTCAAGAACATTGGAGGTTAGAAGGAATAAATATTTTTTTTATCTTTTTTCCTTTATTGTGAAAAATAACATATATACAAAAAAGCAATAAATTTCAAAGCACATTGCAGCAATTAACTGCAGAACAGATTTCAGAGTTTGGACTGGGTTATAATTCCACATCTTTAGGTGTCTACTTCTAGCTGTTCTAAGATACTGGAAATTAAAAGAAATATCAGTAAAATGAATCAGCAATCTTACTCATTTGTTAAACCCTACCTTCTCTGTATAACTCCACCATCAACTTTGATCTTTCTATCCCACTCTTTAGGAGTATTTGGGCTATGCCCATTCTAACTTTTTCATATTGGAAGGAGCTGTCAAATAATACAGGGTAGGGAGATGGAACTAGCTGATGTTCTAGAGAGGCTGGCCCTTGTAAGTTTCAGGACTTATTTGGTCCAGGGACCCATCTGGAGGTTGTAGATTTCTTGAAAGTTATCCTAGTGCATGGAACCTTTGTAGAATCTTAGATATTACCCGCGGCGCTCTTTAGGATTGGCTGGAATGGTTTTGGTTGGGGGTTGGTAAGTTATGATAGGTAGCAATGTCTAACTGAAGCTTGTATAAGAGTGACCTCCAGAGTAGCCACTCGACTCTATTTGAACTCTCTCAGCCACTCATACCTTGTTTGTTACACTTCTTTTATCCCCTTTTGGTCAGGATGGCATTGTTGATCTCACAGTTCCAGGACCGGACTCATCCCTTGGAGTCATCAAATAATAGTTTTTACTGTACCACTTAAAAAAAAAAACGTGGAAAAGCACTGACTAACTATATTTCAGCCCATTGAAAGTTCTCTATTTCAAAAGTACAACTGTGCAATTGTCTTTTTTTTCTTTGTCCCTGAGCTTTCCCTGTATCTTGAGGCTTAAACAAGTAGTGTACTGGTAAACCAGATCTCCAGGAAGATAAATAAATAAAACTTGATTTGTAGCATTTGTGATTTCTGAAGTATGAATCTTTGCACTGCGGCCACTTTTTGCGAAGCTAGCCAGTGTGACCCCTCTACTAAGGGCCCCCACTAAGAGGTAATTGCTTAATCCTCATCCCACCAAGAATAGCTTTCAATTTGACGTTGACCATGAAATATCACTCAACTTGGTTGGAAGGACTTCGGGAAGAAGAAAACTAATATTTCTGGAGTACCGACTCTGTGCCAGGCACTGCATCTATTAGATACGTAAATTCATGGGATCCTTCTAATAACCCTTTGAGGAAGATAGATGGAAGCTCAGAGAGTGAAAATGGTCTGCATTATGTCACACAGTACACTGAAGAGCTAAAACTTGAATTCTGATCATGTTGATGCCCAAGCCCATGCTTCTCTTACTGCACCCTGGCAATCTCTAGGGCAAAGCTAGCAGTAAAGCTAGTGAGAGAATCTCTTCTTCCAGTATGAGTACTGTAATTTTTGTTCGTTTTCTGAGGGTTTGGCATAATCAAAACATTCGTAGCACATTTGGTATGTTCAAGGATGTTAAAATAGTCTCTACTTGGGCAGCATGCAAGGAAGACAGGAAAGAGCAATGCATAGTGTGGAACAGGAAACATCCAAACCCTTTGATTTTTTAATCCTAAGAAGAAACTTTTATTGATGAGCTACAAGTTTATGACTATTTTGGATAGGATGGCAGAGATGCCACAGGCAAGGCCTAGAATTGTCAATTTGAAGGTCTGTACTGTCTCTGGAGGTAGTGGTTTCCAAATTAAGTCAGGCAATATAAATGATATAGGAGCAAACTTCTGAAAAATAAGCCATGTATTATATTTCACTAGAAGTCTCCATAAGGATAGGAATCTTTGCATGCTTTGTTTATTGCTATATACCCAACGGTGCTTGGCACTCAGTAAATGTCTGTTGGATGAATGGATGGATGGATTCTTTGCCTCCGACTGGCTTGGATTCTTTTCAAGTCTGGTTATTGCTCAAAACCAAGCCTCTTCTCAGAGCTCCTTAATAGATCAGCAAAGCCTTCTCACATTTGTCGTTACTAAAGATCCCATTAGAATTATGTAAAGACAAATGATGTCATTTGGGTGATGAGTTTGCAACCTTGCTTTGGGAAGTCCTCTTTACTCTGTTGGGTAAATAGCTACCAATTCACTGTGTTTACTATGTTTCGGGTACAGGTACAAATAAATACTGCATTAACTCATTAAATTCACATAATGACTTTGTGGAGTAGAGCCTTGATTAACCCCATTTTACACATGAGAAAACTAAGGCCTGGAAAGCATATGTATGTTGCCCAAAGGTCCACATCTAGTACTAGAAAGCGTCCATAAGCAAAGCCATTTCTCCCCAACTGTAAATCCTCTGCTTATTCCACTCTGCTACACTGCATCTTTTTCTATTTTACTATTCATTCATTGATTGATGGAATATTTATTTATTTATTTATTTATTTATTTATTTATTTATTTATTTTTTACATGGGCAGGCACCGGGAATCGAACCCGGATCCTCGGGAATGGCAGGCAAGCATTCTTACCTGCTGAGCCACCGTGGCCCGATGGAACATTTATTAAGTCTCAGTCTCTATTGCATACCTGACACTTAGGATTTCTAAAGGGATATATGAAAAGCACATTTTCTAGCATCATTTTACCCCATTCCCTATTACCATGGTGCTTGATAATTTGAAGTTACCAGGGATTTTAAGCAACTCCACCTCTCTCCTTTCCTAGTGCTTCTCAAGTTCCCTGGGATGGGGATATCTTACTTAGTCCCAGAAAATGAATGAAATCCTAACTAATGGTTTTACAAACTCCATCATCCCTAACACTCTCAATTTTTACTTCTGCATCTGTATTTGAGATGCTACCAGAAGAATGCTTACGTTATATCACATGAAGCAGGGCCATATGGATACAGATTTTCCTTTCAAGAATGCTTTTACAAAAATGCTGAATCCGTTTTGTGCTAATAAAAGGGACTTTAAAGGGTGATCTGAATACAAGTTTCTTCTCTTGGGCTTAAAGTCTCAGAAAAAGGTGGAAAAGGATCAAGTTAAACCCAGGACTGAACCAACCATTTCTTAGTTCCTCCTGTTGGATGGAAGGTTCTTGTCCTTTTTCTTTTGTTCATTTAATAAATACTTATAGAGCATCAAATACATTACAAGCAAGATGCTTAGCCAGCACTGTCCAATAGAATTATAATGTGAGCTACATATGAGTTTTAAGTTTTGAGGTAGTTACATTAAAAAAGGAAACAGGTGAGATTAATTTCAATAATATATTTTATTTAACCCAATATACCCAAAATATTGACATTTCAACATATAGTCAATATGAAAAGTTATTAATGATAAAAATATTAAAATATTAAAAACAAACTAGCAAAAAAGTTATTAATGAGATATTTTATATTTCTTTTCTGTATTAAATCTTTGAAATCTGGGGTGTATATTATATTTACAAGCACATTTCATTTTGGACTAGTCACATTTCAAGTGCTCATTAGTCACATATGGCTTGTGGCCACAGTACTGGACAGCTCATTCCTAGATCTTGCTTCCAAGGATAATAGAATGTATTAGGTGCCTTTCTGAGAAGTGATGAGTAAAGGTGTGTCAGCTGGAATGAGTTTGATAAGCTGTTCCTTCAGTGTTTACCTTGATGGATTACAAATCACGAGGTTAAAACCCACTGTAAAATTAACAGTCCTTTAAACACTTTTAGATGTCTCCACTGCTTTTGGATGAGTAACTGTCTTAAACCAAACATTCTCTAAGACAAGGAAGGCACAGATCTCTGCAAAGTGGCCATGAACTGAGGCAAGAAGTCATGTAAGATGGGGACTTTAGGGTCATCAAAAAAGAGGCACCTGCCCCTCAAGTGCCTCTTTCCCTTGAATCACTTGAAAGAGTGATCCAAGGGAAAGACAACAAAGAACTACTGGTCTGGGAATTATTACTCTTCCCTCTGCCATTCCCCACTGTTCAATCTCTTCCTCAGGACACCCCATCTCTCAGGGGCCCAGTGTATCTCCTCTATAATCTTTGATATGTTTGTGACTGTGTGGGGCTGTATGACACTGAGTCTGTGTTCACTCTTCAGTGAACTATATAAGGGATGGATGGGTGAGTTTACAGACTCCTAAAGCAGATCTAGTTATAATCAGTGAAAGTAATTGTACTAGTCTGGGTTCTCCAGGAGAACAGAACTGACAGGATATATATAAATAATATGAGATTACTTATAGGAATTAGCTCATGCTACCATGGAGATTGACAAGACAAAATTCTGTAGGGCAGGCCACAAACTGGGAACTCTAATGCCATCATTCCGTGAATTCCCCAGTAGAAGCTGGCTAGCTGAAGTACAGTTAGAAAATCTTCTTCCTGACCACTGAAACCACCAGTTATCCCTTGAAGGCCTTCAACTGTTTGAATGGGACTTCTCTCATTGCTAAAGGAAATCTCCTTTGTGAATTGTAGATGCAATCAACCATAGACGCATTCAACTGACCAATGATTTAAATTCACAAAATAGCCTCACAGTAACAATCAGGACAGAGATTGACCAAACAACTGGACACCATAACCTAGCCAAGTTGACACACAAACATAAGAGACTGGACACCACAGTTCTCTCCTTCCCAAATTTGTACCCATACACATCTCCTTAAACCATACTTAATCTCCAAACAAAAATAATAACTGTCATACTTTCACCTAACATAATTTGGCTGCCTCAGTACAACTGGAACCACATAAAGGCTTTCCTGAGAAGAGAGTGCAAGTCCTTATGTCATCTACATTTTTAAACTTGGTATCTTGTAACTTAAATATTATGACATACAGTTAACATAACTTGTTATATTATAAGGGAACAAGAGAAGGAAGAAAAAAAGATATTTGCTGTACGTATATATGCAAACACGTTCATAACAAAATAAGAAATACTCATAATTGTTCATGTGGATGTAGCTTGTATTTGTAAATACCTTCTTCCACTATCCATCCCATATTCCCTTTAGCCTCAGCAAGCACCTCATCTGGTCTTGATTCTTTGCTTGGTGGGGTGATTCAAACCTTGATTCCTGAAATTTCTGGGCCATTAGTAGTCCTGTTTGGGTTGTAGTAGTTTTCCATTGACTACTTAATCACAGGGCATTTTAATACTAAGAGACGTCGCAGGGGATCTCCTATATTCCAGACAAATTCTTCTTTACCTCCATTGTGTAGTAGCAATCCTATTTCTCTTTGGTAATCAGGATCAATCACCCCAGGCAGTATAATAATTCCCTTATTTGCCTGTTGATTCAGAGTCATGAGAAGCCAAAAGTGGCCAGGTGGCAGTATTAACTTCCAGTTCAATAGAATCATTGTTGTGTCTCCTGGTGGAAGCACTCCTTCTTTTGGAACTAAGACTCATAGATAAGCAGAGCTTAGGGTTGTGGGGCCAGGAAGCAGATATTTTTCTAGTGTGTCATACACTGAAAGGGGTAATACACTAAAAGGGATAATATGTCCCTTGATTCCTGGACATGTGAATTCTGGGAGAAAGCGCACCATATAATGGATGTTGATTTGGAGAACATACAACCTCCTGGAAAACATTGACCCAACCCTTCAAGGTATTTCCAGTCATTTGGCACCATAATTTAAGTCTTCAAAAGGGCATTTCACTGTTCTATCAATCCACCTGTTTCAGGATGATGACGGGCATGGTAAGATCACCGAGTTCTGCGAACATGTGCCCATTCCTTCACTTCCATTACTATGGAGTAGGTTCTGTGATCCAAAGTAATGCTGTGTGAATACCATGACAGTGGATAAAGCATTCTGTAAGTGCATACATGGTAGTTTTGGTAGAAGCATTGAGTTCAAGGAAAGCAAATCCATATCCAGAAAATGCATCTATTCCAGCAAGAAAAAAATCACTTCCCCTTCCATGACAAAAATGGGTTGGTCACCTTGGGGAATGGTGCCATATTCCCCAAGGAGACTTGGAGACTGAATATTGGTCTCTGCTGCTAGCGAATTGGGTACTCAGCCTACGCTGTAACCTGGTCAGCTTTGATGATTGGAAGTTCGTGTTGCTGATCCCATGAATAACCTCCATCCCTCCCATCATGGGCAATGAGAGGACAGACTGGGGAAAGAGACTGACTGCTATGCACAGAATAGGTCATCTGATCCACTTGATTCTTAAAATCCTCCTCTGCTGAATTCACCCTCTGGTGAGCATTCACATGGGATGCAAATGTCTTCACATATTTTGCCAATTTAGAAAAGTCTATCCACATACCTCTCCCCCAGACCTCTTTGTCTCCAGCTTTCAAATTATGCTCCTTCCGAGTCTCTGACCATTCAGCAAAGCAATTGGCCACAGTCCATGAATCTGTATACAAATGTGCCACCAGCCATTTCTCCTTTAAGCAAAATGAGCAGCCAGGCACACTGCTCAGAGATCTACTTACTGGGACATTTCTCCTTCAGTATTGTCCTTTCTGAATGTCCTAGAAAGGAGCCACAGTACTACAGCTGTCCATTTTTGGATGGTACCTGTAGATTGTGCAGAAACATCTGTAAACCAAGTCCAAGTTTACTCTTCCTCAGTCAACTGATTTTATGAAACTTCCCATGAGGCCATAGCTGTGGACTTAGAAAGAGAAGATAATGTGGCATGGACATTTGGACCACTTCTTGTGTAACTTACTTGTGCCTTCAGGGCCTGCTCATACCTAATCTCATGTATATGACTACCATTTAGTGGTAGAGTGCTGTTTTGCATACCCAGCATTATAGTTTGGTGGGTCAGACAGCATTTAGTACAATGGGCAACTTAGGTGTGATGATGACTTGGTTCCCAGGATTAATCATTTGGGCTCTACTAAGACCTGTTTTAGGCTAAAAATCTTTCTCAAAAGTAGTGTAGTTATTTGCAGAGATTGGCACAGTTTTGCTCCAAAATCCTAAGGGTCCATTCTGTGATTCTCCTGTAGGCATTCTGCCAAGCAGAATCTCTATTTGCCACTGACACTTCTGACACCATTGGAAATGCTGGGTCATGTGGACAACTTGTACAGTAATCTGGACTTATTGCAGAGCCACCTCTTGTTATAGTCCTCATTCAAAACTAGCAGCTTTTTGGGTCACTCAGTAAATGGGCTAGAGCAACATACCCAAATGAGGAATATGTTGTCTCCAAAATCCAAAGAAACCAACTAGGCATTCCTCAGTTTTGATTGTAGCAAGGACCAGATGCAACAGCTTATCCTTCACCTTAAAAGGAATATCTCCACATGCCCCATACCCCTAGACATCTAGAAATTTCACTAAAAGGCCCCTGAATTTTTGTTAAATTTATCTCTCACTTTCTGACAGACAAATCCGTCTAGAATAGTCGTTGCTTCTTGTTCATTAGGTACAATCAGCATAATGTCAATAATATAATGGACCATGTGATGCGTTGTGGAAGGGAAAGGTGGTCAAGTTCTCTGCAGACTAAGTTATGACATAGGTCTGGAGAGTTGATATACCCCTGAGGGGGACAGTATTTATATAGTCAGGTAATAATTTACTAGGTTGCTCATGTGTTTTACTTCATGGTGCTCCATGATCTACTAGCCAACATTATAGATCTCTGTTAATGAGACTGTTCTGATTATTGCTCTGACTCTGCCGTCCATTATGGTAGCCATGCCCACCTTGTGTTTGGTGATTCAACTTTGGATCTGATCATCCCCATTATGTTTAAGGATCCAAATTTAATAGAAGCAGTTCTATTGTAATAGTTCAATATTACAATATTGTAATTGTTCAATATTTCTAATAGTAATAGCTGACCTACAGAGAAGGGTGGCAGTAGAGCTCTTCAGGGATAATGCAGCTGTTCTCATAAGTTTATTCCTCAAAATCTTGATGAAAGATGTATCTTCTGTATATTTCTGGGGTGGATGAGCAGGTCTTAAGTGATAAATTCACTCTAACATTCCAATCTCTCTAGGCCTTTTGAGCCCCTCCTCTACATTATATCAGGGATGTTTTGACACTTTGACTTCAGGTACTATAGGCCACCTTTTCATCATTGCTTCAGCCAACCACTCAAATAAACTGAAGAGTCCTTTTTAACTACTTGAGCTACAACATTGAAATCAGAATCTCTGTTAATGGGTTCATATCAATTAATTCAGCTTGATCCAATTTTATGTTCCTTCCACTATGTGCTGGTTTGCAAGCTGCTGGAATGTGATATAACAGAACTAGAATGGCTTTTTAAAAGGGGAATTTAATAAGTTGCTAGTTTACAGTTCTAAGGGTGAGAAAATGTCCCAATAAAAGCAAGTCTATAAATATGCCCAAATTAAGGTACCAACAAGAGGTTACCTTCACTCAAGAAAAGCCAATGAATTTCAGGGTCTCTCTCTCAACTGGAAAGGCACATGATGAACATGGCAATGTCTACTAGCTTTCTTTCCAGGCCTCTTGCTTTACAGAGTATCCTGGGGTCGTTCTCCTTCTTCATCTCCAAAGGTTGTTGGCTGCTAGACTCTGTGGTTCTCTCATCATTCTGAAGCTTTCTCCAAAATGTTTCATCTTTTAAAGGATTCCAGTAAACTAATCAAGACCCACCTGGAGAGCGGGCCACAGTGGCTCAGCTGCAGAGTTCTCTCCTGCCATGCCGAAGACCCGGGTTCGATTCCTGGTGCCTGCCCATGCAAAAAAAAAGACCCGCCTGGAATGGGTGGAGTCACATCTCTGTCTAATCAAGTTAGTACCCACAACTGGGCGTGGTACATCTCCATGGAGACAATTAATCAAGTTTCCAACCCACATTATTGAATAGGGATTTAGATTGAATTAGGATTGACATGGCTATTCTAGGGTGCATAAATCCCTCACACCATTATCCCATGCCCTTAATATCCAGTTCCACACATATTCCCCTGATTTCGATCTAAATTAATTGCAGTTCTTTTGGAGTTTAGCACACCTCCTCATGGGTTACACTTTGTACCTCACTTTTCAGGTCCTGTTAGGCTTCAGTCTAGTAGATATGGAAAGAAAGAGGGGTAGTGAGGGTGAATCATGAGGAATTAACAATGTCTTGCAAGCCAGCTGCATTGCATTACAGTTTCATCTGATAGGAAACAAAATTAATCTTTCCAAACAAAGGTGAGAGGGCCGTTTCCTCAGGGAGGCAGTTACAGGTTTATCAGGCATATTGGCAGGATGATTGATTACTCGGGGCAGACTGGAAGCCAGTGGCTGATTCCTGAGGACAGATCATCGCAGGTTTATCTGGCAAAGAAGACTCAGCAGAACGTAGGGTTTCAGTGTTCCCACTATCATCATTATCAGCATGTATGTCTTAATTCCAATTTTCAGTATCCCATTCCTTCCCAATCAATACCCTCACTTTAACAGCAGATACCCTGAAAGGTTAAGAATCCAATTTCCATTTTAATTCTGACACTCACACAATGAAGTTCTGTGTCTGTTTTTGATAAATCTCAAGTCTATGGCTATAAGAAATAAGAGTTTCTTTCAGGGCACACATAGAAACTTTAATGTCTTTCATGTATTATTTGAGTTGGAAATATGAAGCCTTGAGCTTATCCCCTTCTTTAAGAAATGTTTCCAGCACATGTAGGAACAATTAGGCAACATCATTATACTTTGAATTCTGTAGAATTCTGTTAGGGTATCAAATACACTTTCACTCAGAGTCAT
Organism: Tamandua tetradactyla; assembly: GCF_023851605.1. Classification (NCBI taxonomy): domain Eukaryota; kingdom Metazoa; phylum Chordata; class Mammalia; order Pilosa; family Myrmecophagidae; genus Tamandua; species Tamandua tetradactyla. The sequence goes on from NC_135353.1 coordinate 119,450,452, forward strand.
ACCTCTTATATAAGCATTTGTGTAGCAATATCCAGTGGTGACATTTTGCGTATCTTGATTGCCAATTCATACCATGAACTATCAGTGCCATCTTGATAATTGGAAATAGTCATTAGTGGCTTTTAATCTAATCAGATTAGAGAAGTATTTATATAAAAAAAAAAACAACCTTAGAACTAACTTGGAAATCTCATACTCAGGATTCAGTTTCTCAAGAATCACTCTGAATTCCAGAAATTCTAGTCTGAGTTCTCCAGGGAAAAAAGAATGGACAGGTAAACATGAGATTTATTATAAGAATTGGTTCACATGGTCATGGGATTGATATGTACGAATTCCATAGGGCAGGTCACAAGCCTTTTTTCTGACTGTTGAAATCATCAGTTCTCCCTTTGAGGTCTACAACTGATTAGATGAGACATCTCTCATTGGTGTCAGCACTCTTCTTTGTTGATTGTAGATGTAATCAGCCATAGATGCAATCAACAGATTAATGATTTAAATCCATGAAATAGCCTCATAGTAACAATCAGGCCAGTACTTGCTTGATCAAACAACTGAACACCATAACCTAGCCAAGTTGACACATCAACTTAACCATCACAAGATTCCTCCTAGTTTGTCTTCTTAAAAAAAAAAAACACCAATTAATGAGGCCTGCATTTGGGCTCTGAGCTGACCTATTTCCAGTGGCGGACTCTCCCTGTAGTTGTGGGGCTATTTGACAGAAAGGAGGATTCAGACCTGGCATTGGATTTTTCTTCTTTGGAAGACAATTTTTCTTGAAAAATTGAAACGTATTTTCTCATATAAAGGGCGTTTGGACTTGTCTTAGGTAGTCTTCAACTGGAGTCTTAGAAATGTGTTGAAAGAAGGCCCTTGGAAAGGGCAGGGTTTTTAATGAAATCTTTGTAGGTAAAAAGGAAAGGAGGAATAAGATCAGAGAATAGTATTTTTGTCAATAGGGACCCTTCCTAGCAGCACTTGTAATCCCTCGGCCTGTTTATAAAGGCAATCTGGCTAATGGGGTTAATAATCTGAAAAGTAAGGCAGGTGCTTACCATCTTGCTGCTCTGAAACAGACAAAATTGCAAATTGTTCTCTACTTTCCCCAGGGAGAAAATATGGCTCTAAGCCAGCCGGTTAAAAAAGAAGAAAATAAGCACATTCCTTAGGATTAAGGTGTGGGCAAAACTTACCATGACTGCTCTATCAGAATGGGATGTGTTTACTGACTACATTTCACAGAGGGCTTAGTCTGCTCTTGAAGAACCACATGCTCTACGAGTGACTAAACTTGGATTTAAAGCTCGAGAGAGATCAGGGTAGGTAATCTTTGTAATATCCGACACAGAAACCATGGAATAATATCTGTACCCTCTATGTTTAGTCTCAATTTACTGAACACCCGATCAGAACACCCTGTGTTATTTTACCAGATGTAGGGATACTAGGGAGGAAAATAGAAGGGAATTTTCATCCAGGGAAATGTGACAAGGGAGGAAAATAGAAGGGAATTTTCATCCAGGGAAATGTGACAAGGACTGTACATATTGTAAAGGCCACCCTGTATAGTAGATGGTATTTTCACCATTTATAGATTATAGGACTTAGGTGACTTACCTAGCTAGTGATGGGGTCAAGATTCAAACTTAAATATGTCTTATTCCAAAACCCATTCTTGCCACTCACCTACATCTTCATGAAACTTACAGTTTAGTTATGAAAACAAAACTTCTCCTCTTAAGAAACGGAGAAAAAAAATACTATATTAATTATAATTAAACGCTAATAATATGAAATAGATAGCACGCATTTAGCATGGTCAGGAACAGTTCCAAAGTCTGGGAAGACTTGGTATTTCCCAGATAGTGTTGGTTAGTTTTCTGTCATGGAATTAGAACAATGTACAAGGTGCTATCAATAATACAGCCCGAGGTTGTGAGAGCTGTTTCCTCAGGGAGGCAGAGTATGAAAATGACAGTGGGCACCCTTCCACCAAACTACTAAAGCAACAGACCTTGAACCGAAACTGACATTGAATCAGATTTTTTTCACGTACAGAACATCATTGACTCCTTATTGTGCCATAATAATAGAGAGAGGCCTTTTTGGCAAAGCTAGGTCTGAGCTCTACTGGCAGGTAGAGAAATGCTAGTCCTCTATTTCACCCCTGAAGGTAGAGCTGAGGATTTAATGCCTGATAGTTCTACAAGATAAAGATGCCATTGTTCTGTCCTATTATCATATCATTCTAAGAGTGAGAATTTCATAATTGATCAGAGTGGTGTCACAGCATGGGTCCATCTGCATTCTGGACTATTTTTAGCATAGACTCCATGATTTCAGTTAATGTGACAGAATTTTCTTATAACTTCATAGGTCTTAGCAAAGCTGTCTTTTTATAAATGATTAAAGGTAGGCATAAGATAGCACTGCTTCTAGAAATACATTTTTCTATATGTATGTCTTCAGGAAAATTTGGATGAAGATAGTCAAGGCAAGTCTTGAGATTTCATCCAATTTTTACTAAGCAAAACAGACTCCTATTGTTTAATATGGAGTGACATATTAAGTAATGTCTTAATAACTTGATGAATCTTAATGCCCAAACTCTTCTAACAACCCATTTCAGGACAAACTTAAACAAGTTATGGATAAAGAGCTTTTATTAAATTTCTAGGATTTAATAATGTACTGTGTAGTGCTACTGTCCGAATGTGCAACCACTTTTCAGCTTGATCCTTATAGTCCTTAAAATCAGCTGAGTTTAGAATGGGCCATGATGGCTCAGCAGGCAGAGTTCTCGCCTGCCATGCTGGAGACCCAGGTTCAATTCCTGGTGCCTGCCCATGTAAATAAAAAAAATTAAAAAAATAAGCTGAGTTCAGTGCAGATCCACTGTTAGAAATAATTCATAGTTTTGCCTGCTTCAGAAGAGGCATAGAAGGAGAAGCAGGACACTTTGATCCATTTTAAGAATCAAATTCAGAAGTTCATCCCTTTAGGAAGGATCTGTAATAGCAGCAGTATAGATTCCTGACCTCAAGCCCTTTGGACACGTGCCCTTGGCAAAGCATGGGCCTTTAGTGGCTGTTGCTGACCAGGCGGGGTAACCTTTCTGGACTCTTAGTATTAAATTGTCAAGGCAGGCAGATCTGGGAATAGATTCTAGCCAAGACCTCCATACCAAACATTCCATTCCTAGAAGTGCTGCCTAAAGGAGGCCAAAATAATGAGCTGGCTGTCCTCATGTGTTGGTGGTTTATGGTCACCTTGAAGTCCTAAAGAAGCCTCCTTGTTTACCAGCTACAGTCCACTGTGGCTTTGATAACCCTCAAGAGATGAATGATGTACATTTTCTAACAGCCATATTTCCAGTGGCAAGGGCACAGCCCAGTCTGGGGACAGCAGTCGAAGCCAATTCAGAGTATTAGGAAGACATCTACTATTGATAAGCTTGCTTAAAGTCTAGTTTTACAGAGAATCTCCCCATAGCAAGAACATCAAGGTGATTCACCACTTCCTCACACATCTTATGCCTTTACCAACCCATACCTGATAAACTATTTTCCACAGATATGTTGAGATCTTTCTCACCTTTGTCTTTGCACATGTTGTACCCTTTGCCTTGAATGTCCCCTTTCCCCTTTCCACTTGGTGAATTCTTCAAGGTCCATCTCAAATGCTATATTTTCTATATATCCTTTCCTTCATTCCAACCCTACCATTTCTGTCATCTCACAGCCTTTTGTATAGATCTCTGTTCTACCATTGCTCACACTAGGCAGTAAATTATCCATGAGACTATCTCCCTACTAGGTTGTAATCCTTTTAAAGGTGGGAATGGTGTCTTATCTCTATTATCTCCATTGGCCAGATGAGGGCTTGGCATACAGTAGACTGAGCCAGGTAAATGCTGATTGAGTGATTGGATTATTTATTCAGATGTGGTAGGTTCCATATTCTTGGATTCATATGTGTACCTCAGGCACCCCTTGTTTAAGAAAGTGCTCAAACTTCTTTTACCATGTTTGTTTGTGTCCTTGAGCAAAAGTTACATTTATAGCCTTCAAGCGAATTGGTCCAATGCCTAGAGTCCAATGAAACAGCACTGGCTCCCTCTTGTGAGATAGATTCAGAATTTCTCCTATAATTTCTTAAATGTGTGGACAAGTTCCTATTAGAAGTATTGTTTTAATGGTCTGAATGGTTTCACTCATAAATAGTTTGAATTAAACAGTTCCTTCTTTAAAAGGTTTAGGAGATTCATGTGACAAGAATAAATGTTCCTTTAGTAGACATTCTGGGAATCCTGATCAGCTCAAAATATAAGCATCCTAGAGTCAGAAAGGTTCCCAGAGGTCATCTTTACAACCTTATCTCATAAAGCAACTCATGCCAATTTCAAGTTGTTTTCTATAAGTTTGAACTGTCTTTTAGAAGGTTATTCCTTTTAAGGAACAAAAATGTGCCTCCAACTGGTCCAAGGCTTAACCTTTGGAGCTACACAAAACATTCTATGCCATTTCTTAATACATGTTTCTTATGACATCTTCCTACATTCAGTTTTTCAACATTTATGAGCACCTCCCTAGTGCCAGGCACCTGGGTATAATCTTTTCCAATTATTTTGCATGTTCAGTTTCCAGTCCTCTGAACCACTTCTTCTCTATAATTTCCATCTTGTTACTGGCTCTATAACTTGTAATTTGTTACATCTTATCCTTGTTAAATGATGCCCATTAGTCAGCCGGTTCAGAAATTTTAAGATCTCTTTATATATTGGAACTACTATGTCCTAGGTGAGCCTGCTCGTTGAGTTCATTAGTATAAGCACCTAGTTATGGGACTTTGGAATCGAACAGTACTTCTCAGAAAATGGCATGGTCTAGTTGAATAATTCAACCTGCTGTGTTCAATTCATTTAACCTCTTTGAGCCTAAAAGATACCTAATGATCGTTCCCTCTTAAGAGTCTTTGTCAACATTCATGAAATACTGTCCATAAAGCATTCAGCACTGTGTCTGAGCACTTAGTGGGCGTACAAGAGAAGTTAAATCTCTTTTTTTGTGAGCTTTGCTCTGCCCACCACTGCCCTCTACTGAGGAGAGTCAATAACTGCCTTGACCTTGAATTCTTTCTGGTTTGAGCAAAGTAGCCCTGCTCCATTTAATCCCTTTTTAGCCCTTTAGAGGATGGCAATTCTGTGTGAGATATAGCACAAGCTGGAAGATGGCAGGATGGTCTCTGTTTCGCAAAGTGACCTTTGTGAAAATATTGCAGTAGACATCTTTGCCAATTATTCACACAGCATAATTGAATTAGAGTTCTATAAAGCATGGATAGCTATTGGTGAGAACTTTTTTAGTATTATAGGATCCCAAAGTGCTAATTATAGATCTTTGGAATATAATCCAGCTTATGTTCACTGTCATATGAACAGCCAAAAGCATAGCCTGCATATGAATTCATTTGTAAGTTTTTTGGATGATCTGCTTTCTGTGTTCTTTCTGAGGAGGGACATTTATATGAATTGGTGCTTTTAATTTCTCTGGTAGAGTAACAAAGGTTTGTGTAATAGTAATAGAAATTACAAAGGTGTAAGTAGTAGTTAGTACCACAACTAATGAAAGGCCATACTCTTCCATGAGAAACTTTCAGGATGTGGCAGGAAATTCCTAGGAATTACTATCAGGCATTATACTAGAGTGAATAGGGAGTAATCGCTGGTGTCAGAACTGAGTTTGAATTTCAGTTCTTCCATTTACTAGCTGTCTGATCTAGGACAAGTCCTCTGACTTCACCTTTCCTCAGCTTTATATTGTGTAAAGTAGGAAACAATTATACTAACCTCAGGTACTTGCTATAAATATTATAAATGAGGTTAACAATTCTGAACTACCTAACCGAGTGCTTGGCACAAGAATAAATCATTGCTTTAGGGTTACTTCTAGTTGATAATGGCTAAGCTCCTTGGAAATACAGCATTATTTCCTGTTGGAGAATGAAATGAATAATATTATGTGCATGACTTGGGGGTTCAATCAGAGTCTGTGTAGAAAATGGGCAATCCTGAGTTTCTCACACTATGAGAAATAGGAAAATAGGAAAAGACTGGGTTATTTAATCCTCAGTGGCATGTAGGCAAAGACAGTGAGAAGAACCCAGGGGAGTAAGTTTTCCCTTATGTTCCAGCCCACGAAAGAATCTTTAAATGTAAGGGCTTGGATTTATCAATGAAAATAGGAGTGCAATAACGCTACCTTTCTTGGATGTCTAGAAACACATATTCAGGAATCTGATGAGCTGGTCACCATTGCTCCCTTGTGGAGAAGGGAAGGGGCTGGAATCTTTGTTTTCTGTTAAGGGATCTTGTGCCAGGGCAAAAAGAAAATCCCTAAAATGCTTTGCTTACAAGGAAAAAGAAATCTGGATGAAATGAGTAAAGGATAAACATCCCCTCCCATCAGCTTTGTAAATTAAAAACAGGTGTGAAAACTAATCTATAGTGACAGAAAGCTGATCAGTGGTTGTCTAAGAAGAGGCATAAGAAAACTTTGAGGGTGTGTGAATGGATATGTTCACTATCTTGATTACGGGATGTACATATGTCAAAGCTCATCAAATAATAAAATTTAAATATGTGTAATTTAACATATGTGAACTCTAAAACTGTTTATAAAAGCATTTAACATTAATAGCCCATAGGAAAGTGCTAGTTAAAACCACAATGATATATTATGGTACAGCTATCAAAAAAAGAAAGACAGAAAGAAAGAAAGGAAAAAAAGCTGTTATAAAACAAGCAGGTACATATAACACCAAGTACATAGTAGGTGCTCACCAAATATACATCAAATTAAATAATTGTGGCAGATCAACTTCCAGAATGGCTGTGTAAGGACCTCAGAAGATACTCTTCCCAGTAAAATAGACATTAAACTGGTGAAATTTATCAAGAACAACCAAAGTCTCTGGAAATTGGCTTAAAGTCATGCAACAAACTGAGAAGCATTTATTCAAGAAAATCTATGAATTTCAAGTAGGAAAAATTGCTGTCTGTGGCATTTGCGCCAGTAACTGCTTTGTTTGTCCTCCCAGCTTCATGCTATAAAATATTTCAGGAGGGCAAACCCAAGAAAACAAGAGCTCCCTCCTTCACCAGCTCCTGGTTTGTAGGGCTATGATTTCTCTCTAGGATTGGCAAGCTGATCTTATTTCACTCCCTCCCCCAGTTCTATGCTAAGAAAGATTTATTCTGGGTGGGCATAGCTGAGAAGACTGAGAGGTATCATTCTGACTGGCTCCCAATTGTAGGCAGGTGCTGTGAGTTGTGAGTGGTGATCTGAGAAGACCACTCCCAGGTATGGATCATCAGACAGAGGTATCATTCCAGAAGAAGTAGGCTCCATATCAACTTCTTCCCACTCAGCTCCAGCACAGTGGTTTAGCCTGTGGGGATTGATTTTATTTAGAATAGAACATGAAGGGACATATACCTAGATGTGTTGTTGAAAACAACAGAGATCATAGTGATGAAAATTAGAGAAGCAATTACATATTAGTAGCAGACAGAAAACAACAAACCACCCACACATTTCGTAGAGAGACATAGGGAAAAAAGAGCACATGTACTAGACTAAGTCCATATAGCAGATGTTATTTGCAAGACTAAACTCTGGTTGAATGCACAGTAGAACTCCCTGAACTATAAAAGCATTCCCCAAGTCACCCACAGGTACACTGGCAAAAGGTAGAAGCTTTACTGGATCTGGGAGCTTAAGCAAAACCTTTGATCGATCACAGGGTGAACGCTAAACTATGCTGACCCAGGAGTGACTCCTAGAAAGCCAGACTTACAAACAAAAACAAGGGGGAAACTGAGCACTGACATCAAAGGCTTCACATTGCAGGGAAAATGGACTTCAGGCAAATCGAGGCAAATCACTAAGCAAATAGAGGGAAACCAAACCAAGCAAAGCAGAAACAATGACAAGACCCAAGGTGGGTAGGTGATTAGAATGCAGAGTTACTACAATATATTATTTAAAATGTCTAGTTTCCAGGAAAAATATAAGACTTGCAAAGAAGCAGGAAAGTGTGCCTATGGACAGGAAATAAATCAGGCAATGGAAATGATCTTTGAGGGGGCTTAGATGTTCTATTGTTAGACAAAGATTCAAAGCAGCTGTTATAAATATATATTCAAAGAACTGAAGGAAACCATGTTTTATGAATTAAAGGGGAGTATGATGATAACGACCATCAATAAAGAGAATTTTTGAAAAAACAACAACATAGAAATTCTGGATTTCAAATGTACAATTACCAAAATGAAAAATTCATGAAATGGAGTCAATAATATATTTCACATGGCAGAAGAGAGTTTACTGGAGAAATTGATAATAGATCAATAGAAAATATATATTTTGAAAAATAGAAATAACAGAGCCTCAGATATCTGCAGGGAACCATTAAAGAACACCAGCATATGTGTAATGGGAATACCAAAAAAAGAGGAGAGAGAGAATGGGAAAGTAAAAATATTTATAGAAGTGATGGCTTAAAGTTTCCTAAATATGTTGAAAGACATGAATCTATACATCCAAGAAGCTCAATTAACTCCAAGTAGGATAAACTCAAAACAGTTGCAGACCTACACATACCATAGTCAAAATGTTTAAATCTAGAATGAAAGAGAAAATCTTGAAAGCAGCAAAAGACTAATGACTCAATACATACAAAGAAACCTCAGAAGACTGACTTCCCATCAAAAACAATGGAGACCAGAAGACAGGAGAATGAGATATTCAAAGGGATAAAAAAAAAATGAACCAAGTATCCTATTTCTGGCAAAAATAACTTTTAATAATACAGAAGAAATAAAGGTATTCCCAGATAAACAAAGATGTAAAGAGCTCCTTGCTAACAGACCTATGTTCAAGAAAAACTGAAAGAAATACATCAGGCTGAAAAGAAGCAGCAGAAGGCAGTAATTCATGTCCACATGAAATTTAAAAAAAAAAAAAGAAGAAGAAAAAATACCACTGGTCAAGATAATTATGTTGCAACTGTAAAAAACAGTACAATTACATATTTATTCTCCCTCTCTCTTAATGATTAAAAAAACCCAGCAACATCTTAGTAGCAATGAGCACACCCACCTAGTTCCCAGATCTTAGATTCTAATACTGTTAACCAATAAAAAGGACCAGGACTCTTTGGAGAAATAGCTGAATCTAGGCCTGGGCAAGGAAATATATAAGGTAATCCTGGAGCATCTTGTAGTGCCAAAAAGTAAGGAAGTGCTCAAAAAAATAAAACCACAATGATGGGTATATGAAAGGGATACAAGAGTCAAATAAAAAAGATTCCGATAACCAAAGCTAGATCAACTTGAAGAAAAAAAATCAGTAAATTAGTAATGGATTGTAATCCAAAGTATAAAATAAATATCCATGAGTCCATACTGTTATGAATAAATAATCAAATAAATAAATAAACAGAAGAGAATAGACAAATCTTTCATACTGAAGAATTCCAAATAACTTGTGTAGATACTCTTCCCTTCAAGTAAGTGGAACATAACTCTCTACTCTTCAAGTCAGGATTCTCTAAGGAAACAGAACCAACAGGATATATATATATATATTTACACACACACATGTATTTTTTTCATATTATGAAATTTACTATAGGAATTGGTTTATGTAATTGTGGGGATGTACAGGTTCAAATTCCACAGAACAGGCTACAAGCTGTGAATTCTGCTGAAGGTTTTGGATGAATTCCTCAGGAGAAGCTGGCTGGCTGATGCAGAGATGGAAATTCTCTGTTCAGAATGCTGAAATCATTGCATCTCTTTTTAAGGCCTTCAACTGATTGCGTGGAACTTCTTTCATTGTTGGCAGCAGTATCCTCAATTGATTGTAGATATAATCAACCAAAGATTTAATCACCTTATTGATGATTTAAATACCTGAAATATCCTCACAGTAACAGTCAGGCCAGAGCCCGCTTGACCAAACAACTGGACAAGTTGACGCGTGAACTCAACCATCACACCTGTGCATAGTGACTTTCTTGAAAGAGTACAGTATGGAAAAAATTGAAAAAAGTAACTTTACAACGGAGAAACTTGACAAACACTACCTCACCTAAGTTATGAAGGTTAACATCATCAGTTATGTCATGTCGATAGTATATACCCTTGATACGATATGATATGATATGATGAGAATGACATTTCACCTCTGAGTTCTTCCTCTCAAATACCCAAAACTCCAGTCTAATCATGAGAAAAACATCAAATTCCAATTGAGGAACACTGTACAAAATACTTAATGAATATCCATCAGAACTATCAAGGTCATCAGTAACAAGGGAAATTTGAGAAAAAAAATCTGACTGCAAAAAAACCCTCAAGGGACATGACAACAAAACATAATGTGGTACTTTGGATGGGATACTGAAAGGGAAGAAAGACACTGGGTAAAAACTAAGGAAATGTGAATAAGTATAGATTTTAGTTAATAACAATAGATCGATACTAGATAATTACTGATTATATGCATATCATAATTATATAAGATGTTAATAACAGGGAAAATTGTGGGAGGATATATGGAAGATCTCTGTACCATCTGTTCTAGTTTACTAGCTGCTGGAACGAAATATACCAGAAACAGAACAGCTTTTAAAAGGGGGGATTCATTAAGTTGCAAGTTTGCAGTTGCCGTGAAGATGTCCCAATTAAACCAAGTCTAAAAATGTCCAAATTAAGGCATCAACAAGAGGTTACTTTCACCCAAGAAAGGCCGATGAATTTCAGGGTTTCTCTCTCAACACATGGCAAACATGGCAATGTCTGCTAGCTTTTTCTCTAGGCTTCTTGTTTCATGAAGCTCCCTCAGGGGTGTTTTTCTTCTTTATCTCCAAAGGTCTCTGGCTGTATGGGTTCTCATGGTTCTCTTGGCTATCAAACTTTTTCCAAAATGTTTCCTCTTTTAAAGGAATCCAGTAAACTAATCAAGACCCACCTGGAATGGATAAAATCACTTCTCCCACTAATCAAAGACTAATACCCATAATTGGATGTGTCACATCTCTGTGGAGATAATCTAATCAAGTTTCCAACTTACAGTACTGAATAGGGATTAAAAGAAACAGCTGCATTCTGGCAGCTGGCAAACTAGAATGCCACCTAATCACAAGGGGCCACCCAGAATTGGGTGGGTCACATCTCCATGGAAACAACTTAATAAAAAAGATCCCACCTAAAATAGGGCTGTCTCCACAAGTTGGATTAGGATAGAGAACATGGCTTTTCTTTGGTACATAAGTTTCAAACCAGCACATTTCACCCTCTGAACCCCCCCAAAACACATGTTCTTTCCATGTACAAGATGTATTCATTCTATCACAAAAGCCTTAAACCATTTAATAACAATACAAATACAGTACAAAGTCAAGAACAGTACAAAATCTTATCAATGTCAGTTACAAGACATGGTCTGTCCTAAGGCAAAATTCTCTGGCTCTCTGGACTTGTAAAACTCAGAACAAGTTATCTGCTGCCAACATACAAAGGAGGGAAAATCATAGGATAGATTAACCCATTGCCATACAGGGAGATTGGAAGGAAAACTGGGGCCATCAGACCCAAACAATTTGGAAAATAGAAAACAGCAGTCACATTCTTTCCAAGGGCCTATGCAGTGGCCCTCTTCTCTCCAAATGCTAGGGTGAGGGCTGCAACCTTGGGGAACATTGGGGAGACCACCTTTTTCACATTTCCACCCTCTGCAAGCATCAGGGAAGCCCTGAAGCTCTCTGCCATTTCCTGGGCACATGCTCAACCCCCTCAGAACAATGGGGCAGAAGCAAGGTTCTCTCAAATCTCCTCCACCCTCTCTGAGGCCTGGGGAACCAAAACTTTTCCTGAACAAGGCAGAAGGCCCACCCTCTGCCTTCAGGGCAGACTCACCCTCTCCAAGTGTGTGGGTGGGTCTACTCTTCTGGCCCAAGATTTCTTGGGTTCAGGCATTAGTTTCCATGGTTCTGCCTTTGAAGATATTTTTACTTCAGTTGGTTGATTTTCTCTCCCTTTAGTCCAAACTGGCAGTGGTTCCATTTGTATAGCACTCCCAACACTCTTGTCGGTTTTCTGTGCAGTATACAGGGATCATACCTATGAGACCACAGAACTTTCCACATATCCTTCCTGGATAACTCCATCTCCAATCCAGACTTGTCCTGTAATGGCTGACTGCTTCCACATTTGGTTATATCCTCACATGGAGCACTATTTTCTGAGTTCTCCCTTTCTGGAAGCTCAGAATTTTCCAGACCATCAATTTCTGGTTTCTTTGTACCCAAGTGTTCAGTTATCAGCTTATTTCTTTCCTGTCATATTTCACTGTAAGCTACAAGGAAAAACCAGGCTGCACTTTCTACATTTAATTTGGAAATATCTTCAGCTAAGTATTCCAGCTTGTAGCTTTTAAATTCTGCCTTCCATCGACAATGAGTAGCCAAATTATCTGCCACTTTAAAACAAGGATTGCCTTCCTTCCAATTGGCAATCACACATGCAAAATTTCTGTCTAAGACCTTATCAGAAGTAGCTTTAGAGTCTACATTTCTATCAACAGTCTTTTCAAAGCATTGCAGGCCTTCTCTATCAAGTCCCTCACATCTCTTCCAGAATCTTCACCTTACATATGCAAAGCATTCCAACACATTTGGTGTTTGAAAATTGCAGCACCACAGTTCTCTGATGCCAAAATCTGTTTTAGTTTGCTAAATGCTGCTGGCATACAATAAATGGAATGGCTTTTTAAAAAGGGAATTTATTAAGTTATAAGTTTAAAGTTCTAAGACTATAAAAATACCCAGCTAAAGCATTCAGAGAAAGATACCTTGGCTCAATAAAGGCGGGTCTGGGAAGGCAAGGAGCTTGTGTCTGTTGGTCCTTTAGTTTCTGGTTTCAAAAGGCTTCTCCAGGGCATTTTTTTTCTGTATCTCCAAATGTCTCTGTGTGAATTCTGAAGGTTTTTCCCAAGTGGTTTCCTCTTAAAGGACTTCATAAGTCCTACTTTGATTGGGCAGAGATGCATCTCCATGGAAAACACCTAATGAAGAGATCCCATCCACAATTGGGTGGGTCACATCTCCATGGAAACAACTTAATAAGATAGAGCCCACCCAAATAATAGTTCTGCCTCCACAAAATTGGATTAAGATAATGAACATGGCCTTTCTGGGGTACAAAACAGCACAACATTTAATAAAAACTCACTGCTGACATGATACTGAATCATGAAAGTCTTAATATTTCCCTCTAATATCACAAATGATATTTCCACTATCATCACTCATATTCAACAATGTACTGGAGGTTCTAGCTAGAGAAATTAGTTAAGTGGAAGAAATAATAAGCATCCAGACTGGAAAAGAAAAGGTAAAACTGTCCTTATTGTAACTGATAAGATCTTGTATGTAGAAAATCATAAGGAATCCTCTAAAAAAAAGAGCTAGAACTAATGAGTTCAACAAGGTCACAAAAGACAAGGTCAACACATAAAAATAAATTATATTAGTATATAGTAACAATTAACAGCCAAAGAATAATATTCAGAAAATGCATCCATTTAAAGTAGCATCAAAAACAATAGAATAGTTAGGAATAAATTTAACATGTGAAGTACAAAACTTATGCACTGAAAACTATAAAGTACTGGGAAAAAAAGAAGTTCTTAAGAAATAGAAATACATTCCAATTTTGTGGATCAGAATACTCATAATGTTAAGATGGCAATAACCCCCAAATTGGTTCACAGATTCAGTGCAAATCATGTCAAAATACTAGATGCTTTTTGTTAGAAATTGCAAAGCTGATCCTAAAATTCATATGGAATATACAAAGACACTGAATAATGAAAACAAGGTTGATAAAAGAGACGAAAGTTGGAGGGCTTAAACTTCCTGAATTAAAAACTTACTACCAATGTACAATAATCAGAATAGTACCAGCATAAGGAAAGACATTTAGATTAATGTAAAGGAATTGAGACTCCAGAATTTAATCCTCACATTTATGATGAACTGATTTTTGATAAGTTGGCCAGTACCATTCAATAGAAGAAAAAATGGTCTTTTCAACAAATAGTGCTTCGACAATTGTATATTCACATGTAAAAAATGAGTTTGGGAAAACGTCAGGGTAAGGAATTCCAAAATCCAGCCCACCACAAAAGCTGTGAATGACCTGGCAAAAATTATTAGGATCAAATTTATCAGAAATCTGGAAACTAATAAAAAGTTTACAACAACCATGTGAACGCTTAATCAAGAAAGAAAAAAATCTGAATTTCAGAATTTAAGGCAATCTCTTTCAACCACTACTTGTCCACTAAGTAATGGAATGGAAATTTCACTGGTCACACACAATGAAGAATGGAAAGTTTAGAAAAGACTATGCAAAGGACTAAAGAAAACCATGAGAATGATGTCTAACCAAATAGAGATTATAAATAAAGAGATCAGTTATAAAAAAGGATCCAAATGGAAAGTCTGGAGTTGAAAAGTGCAATAAGGGAAATGAAAAATTGATTGGGGGATTCAACAGCAGATTTCAGCAGGCAGAAGAAAGAATCAACAAACCTGAACATACTTCAGAAACTGAGTTTCAGAAAGAGAAAAAATGAAGAGAAGAAAAGCAAACTGTAGGGCATCATCACACATCATCATCCAAATATGCATAATGGGAGTTCCAGAAGGAAAGAAGAGAGAGGAAAAATAATATTTGAAGAAATAATGGTCCCAAACTTTCCAAATTAGATGAAAGACATTAATCTACATATCCAAGAAACTAAACAAAACTCAAGTAGAAATTCATGCTGAAAAACATTATAATCAAACTGTCAAAATTCAAAGAGAGAATCCTGAATGTAGCATATATGGCAACTTATCCCATATATGGGGTCCTTACTAAGATTAGCAGTTGTTTTCTCATCAGAAATCATGGAAACCAACAGGCATCAGAATGACATATTAAAAGTGCTGAAAGAAAAACAACTGTCAACTACAAATTCTAATTCTGGCAAAACTATCCTTTAAAAGTAAAGGAGGGGGTGCAAGGGTAGCTCAGTGGTATAATGCTCACCTGCCACGTGGGAGACCCGGATTCAATTTTCGGCCCATACACTTCCCAAAAACAAAACA
This sequence comes from Tamandua tetradactyla, assembly GCF_023851605.1. NCBI lineage: Eukaryota > Metazoa > Chordata > Mammalia > Pilosa > Myrmecophagidae > Tamandua > Tamandua tetradactyla. The sequence goes on from NC_135353.1 coordinate 119,465,680, forward strand.
AAGCAAGCAAACAAAAATTCAACAAATGATGCTGCAATAACTGTACACTCACATGGAAAAAGAATGAAACGTGGCCCCGCCATACAGCAAACAAACAAAAATAAAATAAAATAAAGGAGAAATTAATACATCCCCAGAAAAACAAAAACTGAGAGGGTTTGTGGCTTGTAGACATTGCCCTCCAAAAAATACTAAAGGTAGTCCTTTGGGCAGAAACGAAAGGACACTAGACAGCAACTCAGATCCATGTGAAGAATATTGGTAGAGGTAAATACATAGGTAAATATAAAACTGAATATTAATGTACTTTAGGTTGTAACTCTCCTTTTTGTAGGTGATTTTAAAGACGACTACATAGAATAATAAATATACATCTATGTATGAAAATGTAATTTTGACAGTAACATAGAAGGGGCAAGAAGCTGAATAAGAGCAAAGTTTCTGTATACTATTAAAACTAATTTGTGTTAATTCAAACTAGATTGTTATTAACTAATATGTTAATTGTAATATCCAGGGCAACCACTAAGACGTTAAGTCCTTCCTTATCATTACTCACTTTAAATGTAAATAAACCAATTAAAAGGCAGTGATTGACAGAATGGATTAAAAAATACATGATCCAATTATATGCTGTCTACAAAGACAGTCACTTTAGATCCAAAGTAAAAAATTTGTTGAAAGGGAAAGGATGGTAAGGAATATTCCATGGAAAAAGTGACCAAAAAAGAGCTGGAGTGACTATGAAAATACCAGACGAAATAGACTTTAAGACAACACTTGCTAGAGGAGACAAAGAACAATAAATATTGATGAAAAAGTCAATACATGAGGATAGTGAACAGCAATTGGTATTGAATTGAATAACAATTATAAACACATACACATACAATAAGAGAGCATCAAAATATATTTAGCAAAATTTGACTTAAAATGGAAACATTTGGAGACTTTGAAATCTCACTTTCACTGATGGATAGAATATGTAGACAGTCAATAATGAAATAAAACCTTGAGCAACAGTATAAAATAACTAGACATAATATACACATATAGAACCATATAGAACTTTCCACCTAATAAGAGCAGAATACACATTTTTCTCAAGTGCACAGAACATTCTCCAAGGTAGAGCATAGATAAGAACACAAATGAGTCTCAATAAATTTGAGAAGATTGAAATCCTAGAAGTTCTTTTCTGATCACAATGGAATGAATCTAAAAATCAATAACAGAAAGAAAATGGGAAATTTTACAAAACTGTGGAAATTAAACAACACTCTCTTTGTTAACCAACCAGTGGGTCAAAGAAGAAATCACAAGGCAAATTAGAAAATACTTTCAGATGAATAAAAACCAAAACAGAACATACCAAAACTTTTGGGATGCAATGAATACAGTGTTTAGAGGGCAATTTATGGCCATATGAGCCTATATTTAAAAAGAAAACGTATCTCATTTCACTAAGGAAATTGAAAAACAAGGGCAGACTAAATAGAAAGCTAGCATAGGGAAGGAGATAATAAAAATTAGAGTTTAGATAAATAGACAATAGAAAAACAATAGAATCAGTGAAACCAAAAGTTCATTGCTTACTATTGTTTTTTAATGGTTCACAAAACATCATATAGCTGTGCATTTACCACCACCATCAGCTATTTTGTGGAAAATAATATATACAAAAAAATAATAAATTTCAAATCACATTGCAACAATTAGTTGTAGAATAGATTTCAGAGGTTTGTATGTGTGCTGGTTTGAAAGGATGTATGAACCCTAGAAAAGCCATATTTTAATCAAAATCCCATTTCATAAAGGCAGAATAATTCCTATTCAATACTGCATGTTTGAATTTGTAATTAGATATCTCCCTGGAGATGTAACCCAATCAAGAGTGGTTGTTAAACTGGATTAGGTGACGACATGTTTCCACCCATTTGGGTGGATCTTGTTAAGTTTCTGGGGTCCTATAAAAGAGGAAACATTTTGGAGAATGAAGGAGATTCAGAGAGCAATTCAGGAGAACAACATAGCCACGAGAAGCAGAGTCTACTAGCCAGCAACCTTTGGAGATGAAGAAGGAAAATGGCTCCTGGGGAGCTTCATAAAACAGGAAGCCAGGAGAAGAAGCTAGCAGATGACACCGTGTTCACCATGTGCCCTTTCAGATGAAAGAGGAACCCTGACTGTGTTCACCATGTGCCCTTCCACATGAGAGAGAAACCCTGAACTTCATCGGCCTTCTTGAATCAAGGTATCTTTCCCTGGATGCCTTAGATTGGACATTTCTATAGACTTGCTTTAACTGGGACGTTTTCTCAGCCTTAGAATTGTAAACTAGCAACTTATTAAATTCCCCTTTTTAAAAGCCATTCAGTTTTTGGTATATTGTATTCCAGCAGCTAGAAAAGTAGAACAGTATGGGTTACAATTCCACAATTTTAGGTTTTATTTGGGGGGGGGGGGGCATGGGCAGGCTCTGGGAATTGAACCCGGGTCTCTGGCATGGCAAGCGACAATTGAATTTTAGGTTTTTACTTCTAGCTGTTCTAAGATACTGGGGACTAAAAGAAATATCGATATAATGATTTGTTAAACCCCAACTTCTCTGTATAACCCCAACATCATCTCTGATCTTTCTCGCACTTTTTAGGGGGTATTTGGACTATGCCCATTCTAACTTTTTCATGTTGAAAGGGGCTGTTGATAATATAGTATAGGAGGATGGAACTAGTTATGTTCTGGAGAGGCTAGCCCATCTGCATTTCAGGACTTATCTGGTCCAGGTTGTAGGTATCTGGAAAGTTAACCTACTGATGGAATTTTGTAGAATCTTATATATTGCCCTAGGTGTTCTTTAGGATCAGCAAGAATGGTTTTGGTTGGGGTTTGGCAAGCTACGACAGGTAGCAATGTCTAATTGAAGCCTTCATAAGAGTGACGTCCAGAGTAGCCTCTCAACTGTATTTGAACTCTCTCAACCACTGATACCTTATGTGTTGCAGTTATTTTCCCCCTTTTGGTCAAATTGGCATTGTTGATCCCACAGTGCCAAGGCCAGGCTTATCCCTGGGAGTCATCTCCCATGCCACCAGGGAGACATTCTCCTGAATGTCATGTCCTACATAGAGGGAAGGGCAATGATTTTATTTGCAGAGTTGGGCTTAGAGAGAGAGAGAAAGGCCACATCTGAGCAATTTAAGAGGTCCTCCAGAAGTAACCCTTAGGCATAACTATAGGTAGGCTAAGCTTCTTCATTACATACATAAGCTTCACAAGAGCAAGCCTCAGATGAAGGGCTTGGTCTATGGATTTGGGAATCTGTAATGTTTGAAACAGTATCAGAGGTTTCTCCGGTGGTCAAGTTTAAGAGTTCTATATTTTTTCTCCCATCCCTCAAGGGACTTTGCAAATACTTTTTTTCCCCCACCTGGACAGATACTGGGAATTGAACCCAGGTCTCCAGCTGCAAATACTTTTTGATTGTCTGCTTAATATACTTCTGGATTTATCCAAACATTACATTAAGCTTTACAAGATTATAGATCCTTATTCTTATTCTGTGTTTCCTGTGGTTAGATTGTTTAAATTATTTGTCCATGCAGGTTGAGTTAGCTTATGTGCTACAGAAAATTTAGGTTCTGGACAAAATAAAACTCTTTTCCTTTAGTCTCAAAGAGTAGATGAGGTTCTAAAGTATAGGTAAGTGTCTTCCTTATCCTGCATTCTGAATTGCTTTAATTCTGACCTGACCGACTTCATACTTAGCTCTAAATACCAGGTTATACATATGTAAAACCACCTCTCAAAATCCAGAAATAACAATTACCACTCCAGTCTAAATGTGACTACTATAAGAGCTTACAGTCTAAGGCCCTGTTTTCTTATAAGTATTTTCTAAATGAGATCATACAATATTTGCTCTTTTCTTCTTGACGTATTTTGCCTCACCAAATGTCCCACAGGCTCATTCACAATGTTACATGTCTCACAACTTCATTCCTTTTTGTAGCAGCACAATATTCAATCATATGTATACACCATTTATTTGCCAATCTACTTCTCAGACCTTCAGCCACCTCCATCTACCGGGCCTCATGTATAATGCCCAAAGTCAACAGTCCATCAACACTCTAAACTTTAGATAATTTCATTGCTCCCAAGAGAAAGATAACCAATAAACACACCCTCACCAAATAGAAAATCCAAGCCTCCCCTTAATTCTTGTCCCTCACCCTATTATTTACTCCTGGTGTTGCTGTAGTAATGTTGATATTTTCCTATTAAACATATCCCATAGCGTGCAATAGCAATTTTCTCCCTATACCCCAAACTTATACACTCTTTGTACAAGAATCATACCTTCACAGTAGTTCATGTAAGAATTTATTTATATTTGTAATGTTAATTGGTGGGACACATGAGGCTATACAACTCCTATCAATCTTGTTCACCTTCAATTATGGCAATATTACTTATAGACCCACTAGTGAACCACCTTCACTTCTATCTATTCCCTTACAATTAAGTTCAACATTATTAGCTAACAGTTCACCCATCCCTAGCTTCCAAGTATCTCTAGATCCCATATATTCTGTATTATAAACCTCTGATTTTACTTTTACTATGGTCATAAAAGTGGAATCACACAATATCTATCCTTTTGTGTCTGCCTTATTTCACTCAGCATTATGTCCTCAAGGCTCAATGTGTCTCAGGAAGTCACTTTGTCTTACTGCTGCATAATATTCTGGCATATGTATATATCACATTTTGTTAATCCACTCGTCTGTTGGTTGGCACTTGGATTGTTTCCATTTTTGGGTGATTGTGAATAATGCTGCTATGAACTTTGGTGTGTTAATGTATGTTTGTGACAGTGCTTTCAGTACCACTACCCCGTATATACTCTTCTGGGTATATACTGAGTAGTGGTATTGCTGGGTCTTAGGGCAACTCGATATTTAGTTCCCTGAGGAACCACAAACTGTCTTTGATAGCAGCAGAACCATTATACATTCCCATCAGCAGTGCACAAATGTCCCAATTTCTCCACATCCTCTCAACATTTGTAGTTTCCTGTTTGTTTAATAGCAGCCATTCTTATGGGTGTGCAGTGGTATCTCATTGTTGTCTTGATTTGCATTTCCCTTATAGCTAATGAAAATGAATATCTCTTCATGTGATTTTTTAGTCATCTATATTTGCTTTTCAGAAAAATGCCCATTCATATCTTTAGCCTGTTTTATAATTGGATTGCTTGTTCGTTTTTTGTTGAGATGTATTTTTTCTTTGTGTAAACAGGATATCAAACCTTTATCCCATGAGTGATTTCCAAATATTTCCTCCAATTGAGTTGGTTGCCTCTTCACCTTTTTGACAAAGTTTTTTGAGGTGTAGAAACATTTGGTTTTGAGGAGTTCCCATTTATCTATTTTTCCTTTTGTTGCTTGTGCTTTGGGTGTAAAGTTTAGGAAGCTACCTCCTATTGCTAGGTTTTGAAGATGTTTCCCTACATTTTCTTCTAGGAGCTTTATGGTACTGGTTCTTATATTTAGATGTTTGTTCCACTTTGAGTTAATTTTTGTATAGGGTGTAAGGTAAGGGTCCTCTTTCATTCTTTTGGCTGTTGATATCCAGTTCTCACATGCTCATTTATTGAAAAGACTATTTTGTCCCAGTTCAGAGGATTTGAGGGCCTTGTCAAAGATCAATTGACCACAGATTTGGTGGTGTATTTCTGTGTTCTTGATTTGATTCCATTGGTTAATACTTCTGACTTTTTGCCAGTACCATGCTGTTTTTACTGCTGTGACTTTATAATAAGTTTTAAAATCAGGAAGTGTTAATCCTCCCACTTTGTTCTTCATTTTTAGGATATTTTCAACTATTCGTGATATCTTTCTTTTCCAGATGAATTTGTTAACTAGGTTTCCACGTCTTCAAAGTAGGTTGTTTGAATTTTGATTGGAACTGCCTTGAATTTGTGGATCAATTTGGGTAGAATTGACATCTTAAGTACATTTAACCTTCCTATCCATGAGCGGGGAATGTCTTTCCACTTATTTAGCTCTTCTTTGATTCCTTTTAGCAATATTATGTAGTTTTCTGTGTACAAAGCCTTTGTATCTATAACTAAGTTCATTCCTAGATACTTGAATATTTAGTTGTTATTTTGAATGGCATGTTTCCCTTTTTTGACTCCTGTTCTAGTTTGCTAGCTGCCAGATGCAATATACCAGAAATAAAATGGCTTTTAAAAGGGGGAGTTTAATGAGTTGCAAGTTTACAGTTCTAAGACTGTGAAATTGTGCCAATTAAAGCAAGTCTCTAGAAATGCCCAATCTAAGGCATCCAGGGAAAGATACCTTCGTTCAAGAAAGCTGATGACATAAGGGTTTCTCTCTTAGCTGGAAGGGCACATGGTGAGGTCTGCTAGCTTTCTCTTCTGGCTTCTTGTTTCATGAAGCTCCCCTGGGGCATTTTCCTTCTTCATCTTCAAAGGTCTCTGGCTACATGGATTCTCCTCATGGCTCTTGTCATTCTGTCTTGGATCTATGGCTCTCTCCTCTTTCTCTAAAAAGAAACTCTTTCCAAAATGTCTCCTCTTTTATAGGATTCCAGTAAACTAATCAAGACTCACATAGAATGAGTGGACACACATCCCCATCTAATCAATTGATTGAGTCATATCTCTGTGGAGATAACCTAATCAACTTTCCAACCTATAGTATTGAATAGAGATCAGAAGAAATGGTTGCTCCCACATGATTGATTTGGACTAAAACATGGCTTTTCAAGGGTACTTAAATCCTTTCAAACCAACACAACTCCTTAGTTAGATCATTGCTTGTGTATAGAAACATTGCTGATTTTTGCACATTAATTTCATACTGCCACCTTGCTGAATTTATTAGCTCAAGTTGCTTTGTTGTTGATTTCTCTGGATTTTCCAAGTATGGTATAATGTCACCTGCATGTAATGAAAGTTTACTTCTTCCTTTTCAATTTAGATGCCTTTCATTTCTTCTTCCTGCCTGATTGCTCTAGCTAGAACTTCTAGTACAATGTGAATAATAGTGGTGTAATGGTCAGGTTCGTGTGTCAACTTGGCCAGTTGGTGGTACCCAGTTGACTGGTCAGGCAAGCACTGGCCTGTCTGTTGCTATGAGGACATTTCATGGACTTAAATCATCACCATGTTGGCTGCATCCATAGCTAAATACTTCAGCTATGGGGAGTGTCTTCTGCAATGAGTGATGTTTACTCTAATCACCAGAAGGCTTTTAAGGAAGATTCAAAAGAGACAATCACTCTTCCTGCTTCAGCCAGCCGGCCTCTCCCAAGAGTTCCTTGAGGACCTTCATTGGAGCTGCCAGTTTGTGGCCTGTCCTACAGATCTTGTACTCTTACATCCCCATAGTTGCGTGAGACACTTTTATAAATTTTGTATTTACAGATATCTCCTGCTGATTCTGTTTCTCTAGAGAACACTAGCTAAAACATCTTGGTGCTGGGTAAGAAACAGAATCTTAAAGATGGTTTTTTACAACTGGGTTTTCTGTTTTAACTAAACTCAAAGGCACTAATGACTCTGTTTCCCATAATCAGGATAGGACTGCCAGTTCATGGGGTGAGCTGGTAAAAGACATAGTCAAAATATCACTATTCAAGTCTGCTAATTATATGCTTATATGAGGCCAGGCACTGGGTGATAATGTTTTTTACACTTTTATGGACTTTTGTGGAATTAAGAGGTATAGAGATGTTGGTTGGTTGTTGTTAGATATGCTGGATATATTGATGAGGGAAGAGGATGAGGTGAAGGCTTCAAAATGAGAAGCTTACATGTCATGACAGATATAAAAGTTTCTGAGTGCCCTGAAGGAAAATCTTATTTCCCATAGCTGTAGACTTGAGATCTCTGAAAATCAGACTCAGTGTCTCATTGTTAGAATAGCAACTTTACAACATAAACTGAAATCTCAACCTTGCATGGTGTCTACTCTTAAAGTGAGGGCATTGATTGGAAAGGAGTGGGACCCTGAAAAACGGGATGGTGACATATGGATTGATAATGATGGCAATGGAGACATTGAAACCTGGGACTGTGCTGCTGAGTCTTTTCTAGATAACTCTGTAATTGTCTGCCCTGAGGATACAGCCATCCCAAATCCAGCCTGCCCTGAGGAATTGGCCACCCAACCTCCACCTGAAGGGATTAACCCTTCAGTGCCTTTGAAGCATGTAATTACCCCCTTGGGTAAACAGCCCTTGCTCCTCTGCCAGGAGTGATTAATCCTGTTTCACCAGATGAAACTGCAAACGAATGCCCTGATGTAATTGGCTTGGAATATATTTTTAATTTTCTTCATGACCCACCTCCACCACCCCTCATTTATTCCAGACCTGTAACTAGACTAAGGTCTCAACAGGCCCCAAAAGCTGAGGTACAAAGTGTCACCCATGAGGAGGTATGAAATACTCCAAAAAGAACTGCATCAATTTTCCAATTTATATAGACAAAAATCAGGGGGAATATATGTCGCAATGGATTTTAAGGGTGTGGGATAATGGTGGGAGGAATATAAAACAGGATCAGGCTGAATTTATTGATACGAGCCCACTAAGCAAAGATTCTGCATTCAATGTTACAGTGTGAGGGGTTAGAAAAGGCATTAACAGTTTGTTTGGATAGTTGGCTGAAACATGTATCAAAAGGTGGCCAATCTGAGGTTGAAATGCCAGAACTGCCCTGGTCTAATGTAGATGAGGGGATCCAGAGGCTTAGAGAGATTGGAATGTTAGAGTGGATTTATCATGCAAAGCCTGCCCTTATAACCCAGGAATGTCCAGATGATGCACCTTTTGTCAGAACTGTGAGAAATAAATTTGTGAGACTCCATTGTCCCTGAGGAGCTCTGTAGTTGCCCGTCTCTGCAGGTCAGATATTACTGTGGGAAATGTTGTCACTGAGCTGGAATCCTTAAACACAATGTGGATGATCAGGTTCTGAGTTGGCAGAAGCCAGATGGCAACACTTAATTGCCAAACACAAGGTAGACGTGGCTACCATAATGGACAGTAGACTCAAAGCAGGAGTAAAAATAATCTGACTCACAGACACTTGACACTAGCATTGGCTAGTAGAGCATGGGGTACCTAGAAGTACAATAGATGGGCAGTCTACTAAATTTTTGTTTGAGCTGTATGAGCAGAAAAGTTCTAGGTCAATGAACAGAAGTCAGACTTGAATTACAAAAACAGAGGCATGGCCCATTAATCCATTTCCAGACTTGAGACAATTTACAGACCCAGAGCCCCTTGAATGAGGGGAAAACCAGGTCCCTTTGTGGGAGGATCCTGTTCCACTGCCACAAATTTGTACTGTTAATCTTCCTCCAAGCCTTCCCCAAGGAGACCTATGGGCTTTTACCTGGGTAACTGTGCATTGGGGAAAAGGAAATGATCAGATATTTCGGTGGTTGTTAGACTCTGGTTCAGAAGTGACGGTAATTCCAGGGGACCCAAAACAGCACACTGGTCCACCAGTCTGAGTGGAGCCTTATGAAGCTCAGGTGATCAATGGAGTTTTATCTCAGGTTCATCTCACAGTGAGTCTAGTGGGTCCCTGGAGCCGTTCTGTATTTATTTCCCCAGTTCTAGAATGCATGATTGGAATAGACATACTGAGCACTTGGCAGAATCCCTACATTGGCTCTCTGACTCGTGGAGTGAGGGCTGTTATGGTAGAAAAGGTCAGGTGGAAGCCACTAGAACTGCCCCTACCTAGCAAAACAGTAAATCAAAAGCAATACCAGATTCCTGGAGGGATTGTAGAGATTAGTGCCACTCTTAAGGACTTGAAGGATGCAGGGGTGGTGATTCCCACCACATCCCCATTCAACTCTCCTATTTGGCCTGTGCAGAAAACAGATGGGTCTTGGAGGATGACAGTTGATTATTGTAAACTGAAACAGGTGTGATTCCAATTGCAGCTGCTGTTCCAGATGTGTTATCATTGTGTGAACAAATTAACACATCCCCTGGTACCTGGTATGCAGCTATTGATCTGGCAAACACTTTTTTTCTCAATAGCTGTTAGTAAGGACCACCACAAAAAGTTTGCTTCCAGCTGGCAAGGTCAGCAATATAGTTTCACAGTCCTACCTCAGGGTTATGTAAACTCTCCAGTCCTATGTCATAATCTCATCTGCAGGCACCTTAATCACTTCTCCTTCCCACAAGACATCACAACGGTCCATTATATTGATGATATGGTGTTGATTGGAACTAGTGAGCAAGAAATAGCAACTACTTTAGACTTATTTGTAAGACATTTGTGTGTCAGAGGATGGGTGATAAATCCAACAAAAATATAGGGGCCTTCCACCTCAGTGACATTTCTAGGTGTCCAGTGGTGTAGGACATGTCAAGATATCCCTTCTAAGGTGAAGGATAAGTTGCTGTGTCTGGCCCCTCCTACGACCAAAAAAGAGGCACAATGCCTAGTTGGTCTCTTTGGATTTTGGCAACAACATATTCCTCAGTTGGGTGTGCTACTCTGGCACATTTCTTGAATGACCTGAGAAGCAGCTAATTTTGAGTGGGGACCTGAACGACAGGAGGCTCTGTGACTGGTCCAGGCTGCTCTGCCACTTGGACCATATGATCCAGCAGATCCAATAGTGCTGGAAGTGTCAGTGGCAAATAGTGATGCTGTCTGGAGACCTTGGCAGGCCCCCATAGGAGAATCACAACACAGACCCTTAGGATTTTGGAGCAAAGCCTTACCATCTGCTGTAGATGACTACTTTCCTTTTGAGAAACAGCTTTTGGCCTGCTACTGGGCTTTAGTAGAGACTGAAAGCTTACTCATGGGCCCCAAGTTAACATGAGACCTGAGTTGCCTTTAATGAGTTGGTTGTTGTCTGACCCACCAAGCCATAAAGTTGGGTGTGTGTAGCAGCACTCCATTATTAAATGGAAATGGTATATATGAGAAGGGCCAGAGCAGGCCTTGAAGGCACAAGTAAATTATATGAGGAAGTGGCACAGATGCCATGGTCTGTGTGCTGGTTTGAAAGGATGTATGTCCCCTAGAAAAGCCACGTTTTAATCAAAATCCCATTTTGTAAAGCAAAGTAATCCCTATTCAATACTGTATATTTGAATCTGTAATTAGATCATCTCCCTGGAGATGTAACCCAATCATGAGTGGTTGTTTAAGATGGATTAGGGAAGATGTATCTCCACCCATTTGGGTGGATCTTGATTAGTTTCTGGAGTCCTATAAAAGAGGAAACATTTTGGAGAATGAAAGAGATTCGGAGATAGCAGAGAATGCTGCAACACCACGAAGCAGAGCCCCTCAGCCAGCGCTTTGGAGATGAAGATGGAAAACTCTTCCTGGGGAGCTTCATGAAACAGGAAGCCAGGAAAAGAAGCTAGCATATGACACCGCGTTCATCATGTGCCCTTCCAGATGAGAAAGGAACCCTGACTGTGTTCACTGTGTGCCTTTCCAGATGAGAGAGAAACTCTGACTGTGTTCGCCATGTGCCCTTCCAATTGAGAGAGAAACTCTGAACTTTATCGGCCTTCTTGAACTGAGGTATCTTTCCCTGGATGCCTTAGATTGGACATTTCTATAGACTTGTCTTAATTGGGACATTTTCTTGGCCTTAGAACTGTAAACTAGCAACTTATTAAATTCCCCTTTTTAAAAGCCATTCCCAATATAAATGAGGTATATTGCATTCTGGCAGCTAGCAAACTAGAACAGTCTGCACTCCTGCCATGTTACGTTTTCTTTCCCAGACCAGGGCTGTGGTCTCTTGGGGAATTCCATCTAGTGAGTTGACTTAGGAAGAGAAAACTCTGGTCTAGTTTACAGATAGTTCTGCATGATATGCTGATACTACCCAAAAGTGGACAGCTACAGCATAATGATCCCTTTCTGAGATCTTCCTGAAGGACAGTGGTGAGGGAAGATCCTCCGCATGGGCAGAACTTCAAGCAGTGCACCTGGGTGTTCATTTTGCTTGGAAGGAGAACTGGCCAGAGGTGCATTTGTATACTGACTCATGGGCTGTTGTTAATGGTTTGACTGGATGGTCAGGGACTTAGAAAGAGCATGATAGGAAAATTGGTGACAAAGAGGTCTGGGGAAGAAGTATGTGGATAGGCCTTTCTGAGTGAACTAAAAACGTGAAGTTATTTGCGTCCCATTTGAATATGCACCAGAGGGTGACTTCAGCAGAGGAAGGTTTTAATAATCAAGTGAATAAGATGACCTGTTCTGTGGATACCAGTCAGCCTGTTTCCTCAGCAACTCCTGTCATTGCCCAATGGACTCATGAATAAAGTTGTCATGGTGGTAGAGATGGAAATTATGCATGGGCTCAGCCACCTGGATTCCACTCACCAAGACTGACCTGGCTACAGACACTGCTGAGTGCCCAATCTGCCAGCAGCAGAGACCCACACTCAGCTTCCGATATGGCGCCATTCCCTGAGGTCATCAGCTGGCTACATGGTGGCAGGTTGGTTACATTAGATCACTTCCATTATGAAAGGGGCAGTGATTTGTTCTAATGGGATGAGACACATACTCTGGATATGAGTTTGCTTTCCCTGCAGAAATTGCTCTGCTAAAACTACCATCTCTGAACTTACAGAATGCCTTTCTATCATCATTGTATTCCATGGAGCATTGCTTCTGATCAAGGAACCCACTTCACAACAAATGAAGTGTGAAAATGGGCACATAGTCATGGAATTCTCTACCATGTTCCCCATCACTCATAGGCAGCTAAGTTGATAGAATGGTGGGATGGCCTTTTGAAAACTCAATTACAGTGCCAACTAGGTGGAGTTCCTTGCAGGGCTGGGGTGATGTTCTCCAATAGGCTGTGTGTGCTTTGAATCAGCATCCACTGTATGGTGCTGTTTCTTCCATAGCCAGGATCCATGGGTCCAGAATCAAGGGGTGGAAATGGGTGTGGTACCACTCACTATTACCCTTAGTGATCCTGTAACAAATATTTTGCTTCCTGATCTTGCAACCTTGAACTCTGCTGGTCTACAGGTTTTTGTTCCAGAAGGGGGAGTGCTTCCACCAGGAGAAACAACAATGAGTCCCATTGAACTGGGATCTAAGACTGCCACCTGGTCACTTTGGCTACTCATGCCCCTGGATCAACAAACCATGAAGGGAATGATTTTACTGACTGAGATTATTTACCCTGACTATCAGGGAGAAATAAGACTGCAGCTACACAATGGAGATAAAGAATAGTTTTCCTGGAATATAGGAGATCCCCTAGGGTGTCTTTTAGTACTACCATGCTCTGTGATTAAAATCAATGGAAAACTGAAACAACCATTGGCAGGACTACCTATGTCTCTGAAACTTCAGGAATGAAGTTTTGGGTGACCCCACCAAGCAAAGAACCACAGCCAGCTGAAGTGTTTCCTGAGGGTAAAGGAAAAATTGAGTGGGTAGTGGACGAAGGTAGTGATAAATATGAACTACGACCACATGATCAGTTACAGAAATGAAGACTGTAATCGTATAGATATTTCTTCCTTGCTTTGTAATTAGTGTCTGTACTTGTACATAAATCAAATATCTTTGTTTTCCTCTTTATTTTATCCCCTTTATCATATGACATAAGCTGTTTTGTTCATACGATAGTATCTAAGTTGCAAAATATCAAATTTAAGAGTGAATGTTACCCAAGGATTTGCACCCTATTCTGGAGAGATTTAATGCATTTCTGGTTATATGCAGGGCAGTCGAGTATTGTTAGGAAAGGAAAAAATTTGTCTGCTATTGTTTTCTGTTTAGAGATTAAGTATGGTTTAAGGTGATGTGTATAGCTGCCAAGTTGACAAAGGGTGGACTGTCATGGTCAGGCTCATGTATCAACTTGGCCAGGTGGTGGTGCCTGGTTGACTGGTCAGGCAAGTGCTGATCTGTCTGTTTCTGTGAGGACATTTCCTGGCTTTAAGTTGTGACCATGTTGGCTGCATCCACAGCTGATGCATTTAAGCTAAGGGGAGTGTGTTCTGCAATGAGTGATGCTTAATCTAATAACTGGAAAGCTTTTAAGGAGGATTCAGGACAATCACTCTTCCTGCTTCAGCCAGCCAGCCTCTCCTGAGAGTTCATTGAGGACCTTCATTGGAACTGCCAGTTTGTGGCCTGCCCTTCAGATCTCTTACTCTTACATCCCCATGGTTGCATGAGACACTTTTATAAATTTTATATTTACAGATACCTCCTGCTATTCTATTTCTCTAGAGAACACTAGTTAATACATGTGGTAACAGAGGGCATCCTTGTCTCATTTCTGATCTTAGTGGGAAAACTTTCAGTCTCTCACCGTTGAGTATGATGCCTGCTATGAGTTTGTCATATTTGACCTTTATTTATTGAGGAAGTTACCTTTGATTCTTACCCTTTGAAGTGTTTTTATTCAGACAAGGGTGTTGAATTTTGTCTAATGCTTTTTCAGCACCAAACAGGATGATCATGATTTTTCTCTTTTGATTTGGTAATGTGCCATATTACATTAATTGGTTTCTTGTGTTGAACCATCCTTGCATTCCTGGTATAAATCCTGCTTTGCATGGTGCTTAATTCTTTTAATGTGTTGTTGGGTTTGCTTTGCTAGTATTTTGCTGAGAATTTTTTGCATCTATGTGCATTAGAGATACTGGCCTGTGGTTTTCCTTTCTTGTAGCATCTTTATCTGGTTTTGGTATTAAAATAATACTAGCTTCATAAAATGAGTTAGGTAGAGTTCTTTTTTCTTCAGATTCTTGGAAAAGTTTGCGCAGGATTCATGTTAGTTCTTTTCGGAATGTATGATGAAATTCCCCTGTGAAGCCATCTAGCCCAGAGTTTTTCTTTGTAGGATGATTTTTGATGACTGATTGACTCTCTTTACTTGTGATTTGTTTGTTGAGATCTTCTATTTATTCTTGAGCCAGTATAAGTTGTTCATGTGTTTGGAGGAATATGTCCATTTTATATAAGTTGTCTAGTATGTTGGCCTATAATTGTTCATAGTATCCTTTTATGATTTCTTTTATTTCTTCAGGGTCTGTGGTAACACAGCCATTCTTATTTCTGATTTTGTTTCTTTGCATCCTCTCTCTTTTTTTCTTTGTCAGCCTTGCTAGTGGCCCATCGATATTACTGACTTCTGAAAGAACTCACTTTTGTTTTTATTGATTCTTTCTATTGTTCTTTTGTTCTCCCATTCATTTATCTCTGCTTTTATCATTGTTATTTCTCTTCTATTTGTTTTGGGGTTAGTTTGCTGTTCTTTCTCAAGTTCCTCCAGGTGAGGAGTTAAGTCTTCAATTTTTGCTCTTGCTTCTTTTTTAATATAGGCATTTAGAGCAACAAATTTCCCTCTCAGCACAGCCTTTGCCATATCCCATAAGTTCTGATATGTTGTATTCAGTTTTCATTCATCTCCAGATAGCTACTAATTTCTCTAGCAATTTCTTCTTTGACTCACTGATTGTTTAAGAGTGTGTTTTTTAATCTCCATATATTAATGATATTTCTTGTTCTTTGGTAGTTATTGATTTCCAGCTTCATTCTATTGTGATCTGAGAAAGTGTTTTTGGATAATTTTAATGTTTTTAAATTTATAAAGTGCTGTTTTGTGCCATGGCATATGATCAATCCTGGAGAATGTTCCATGAGCAGTAGAGAAGAAAGTATATCCTGGTGTTTTAGGTTGTAACAAATTATATATGTCTGTTAGGTCTAATTCAGTGATCAAATTGTTTAAGTTCTCTTATTTCTTTGTTGATCCTTTGTCTGGTTGTTCTATATATAGGTGTATTGAAATATCCTACTATTAATATTGAAGCCTTTATCGTTCCCTTCAGTTTTGCCAATGTTTGTCTTATGTACTTTAGAGCTCCTTGATTGGGATCATAAACATTTATGATTGTTATTTCTTCTTGATGTATTGTCCCTTTTATTAATATATAATGCCCTCCTTTGTCTCTTATGATGCCTGTACTTTTAAAGTCTATTTTACCTGCTATTAGTATAGGTACTCCTTCTTTCTTTTGGTTACAGCTTGCATGGAACATATTTTTCCATCCATTGACTTTCAGTCTGTTTGTATACCTTTGTCTAAGGTAAGTCTCTTGTAAGGAGCCCAGAGCTCAATTGTATTTTTTAATCCATTCTGCCAATCTGTATCTTTTAAATGGTAAGTTTAGTCCATTAACATTAAAAGTTATTGATGTAAAGGCATTTCTTGAATCCACCACCTTATCCTTTGGATTTTATTTGACAGATCTGTATATTCTTTTCCCTCTTTCTGTTTTTATCCTTTAAGCTAACCTTACTCTGGTACTCTTCAGTTCTGTGCTGTTGTCCAGACCTCCCTCTCCTGTATTTTTTTTTCAGCTGGCAGAACTCCTTATAGTATTTCTTGTAGGACCAGACTCTTGTTGACAGTTTCTCTCAGCATTTGTTTATCAGTGAAAATTTTAATCTTTCGCTCAGGTTTGAAGGCCAGTTTGGCTGGGTAAAGAATTCTAGCCTGGAAATCTTTCTCTTTCAAGAGCTTAAATATATCACACCACTTCCTTCTCACCTCCATAATGCCAGGTGAATATTCCAAGCTCAGTCATATGTGATTTCCCTTGTATGTATGTAGTAGATTGTTTTTCTCTTGCTGCTTTCAGGATTTTCTGCTTCTCTTTAATATTTTACAGACTGATTAGTATGTGTCTTGGGGAAGGCCTATTTGGATTTATTCTGTTTGGAGTTCATTGGGCTTCTTTGACTTGTATATTTGTGTCCTTTATGGAGGTTTGGAAGTTTTCCCCCATTATATCCTCAACTACTCTTACTAATCCTTTACTCCTCTCTTCTCCTTCTGAGACTCCAGTGATTCTTATATTTTTGTGGTTTGTTTTTGTCCATTATTTGCCTCAGATCCTGTTCAAATTTTCTATCTTTTCTGTCATTTGTTCTTTTGTATGTTCAAAAGCACTTGTCCTGTCCTCTAGTTCACGTATTCTTTCTTTTCCCTCTTCAAATCTGCTATTGTTTGTCTCTAGTATATTTCTGATTTGGTCTATAGCATTTTTAATCTCTGAGATATCTGCTATTTTTCTATTTATTCTTTCAAATTCTTCTTTACGCTCTTCTAGTGTCTTCTTAAGATCCTTTATGTCATTAGCCATCCCACTGATTTTATTTAGTAGAATTATATGAACATCTTTGATTATTTGTTCCAAAGTCTCAAAGTCTGGGTCTCTTCTGTTGTTTTAATTTGGTCATTAGACCAGGCTATATCTGTCTGCATCTTTATGTGCTTAGTGATCTTCTGTTGCCTTTGTGTCATGTAAATATCTTAATAGGATTACTTTGGAAGTTGATTCTCTTCTGTAGTCTAAAGCTTTGTATTTGTGGGATGCACGTGGAGCAGGATATGGGTTGTGGAGTGGCACATATCAGTGCAGTGACAGGTTGTGGCACAGGGATAGTCATGGGTTGGGGATTTTACACTAGTGCTTGTGTACATGTTGTGTGTGGTGTGGGGCTGTAGAGGTGCAGTGCAGGGGCCATGGGTTCTGGGTGCAGCTCAGGTAGGCCTTTGAGACAGTAGTAGGGTACGGCATGGGGTATACAGAAAGATGGCGTGGTAGGAGGCAGATGATGGGACTGTGCGGATGCATGGGGACTAGTGTGCATGGAGGATGTGGGTGGGTGAGTGGACCATTGGGGTTGTGGGTATCAGACTGTTGACTACAGGGCACAGAGTTCAAGGCACAGGGAAGGCAGGGCACGGTTGTGACCCTGCACAGGGGGTGGGGTTCTGGGGCACCAGGATGCAGTTGTACGAGTATGTATGGGTGGGGCACAGGTTGCAGGAATTGTAGGACATGGCTCAGGGGCAGGTAATTGCGGGTGGGCGCTGCCCTGGTGCAGGTGCACAAGTGCAGGTGGGTGGGGCAGGGGTGCACGCATATGTATGGTGGAGCCTATGTGGCACAGATGTGCACGTGAGCACTTGCGAGGTGTGGAACCAGGTCACCTGTGTTTGCCTGGGGTTGGGGAAGGATTTGCACATGTGTGGGGCAGGGCGTTGGGGTGCATGTTTCAGGAGGTCGGTACACAGATGAATGAACAGCCAGCAGAGAGGATGTGGCTGTGTGCCTGTGTGGTTCTGTGGGTTGGGGCCCTGGTGTGCATGGGTACAGACCTCAAGGGCAGCATGGTGAGTGTGGCTTGAATGTGCAGGTCAGGGCTTGCCCAGAGCTGGGAGCCATGTTGGGGGTGCACCTGTGCATGTGCACTTATATGGGGGTGCTGAACACTGGTGGATGCATGTGCAGAATTCAGAGGTGATGGGGCAACTGTAAGGGCTGGGGTGGGTGTGTCCAAGCCATGAATGTGAGCACCCACAGACTGGATGCTCAGGTGACCACCTCCAGAGGGCATAGAGGTGGAGGTGGGGGTCAAGAAACTGAATGTTGGTGCAACAGCTCTTGGTAGGGGTGGGGTGAGAGTGTATGCTTGCATGGGAGAGGTGGGTTGTGCTGGGACAGGTGTGTGTGGGGATGCAGGCTAAGGGAATGGGGGAGGGACATGTGGGGTGAGTGTCAGGATAGGGATGCTTGGAGTGCATTGAATGAGCAGACGCTTGGGTTTCAGGTGTGTGGGGTGTTGGGGGATTTGTGGATCTTAGTGCCAGGGTGGTGTGTGTGAGGAGAGCATGTTTAAAGAATGTGACTTGGCTTACTTCTTTGCTCCAGAAAAGAAATTCCATGCCCCTTATAACCCCCATCATTGATGCTTAGCTTTGTTAAGGTACCTTTATATTAAAGTTTTAATGTTAACTGTAGAGCATAGTTTGCATTAATTGTATTTTTCTGATATACCACCCTATTGTTAACACTTTGTATTAGTGATATACATTTTTTCTATCATGAAAGAACATTCTTATATATGTATTAACCACCTTCATCGTTCACAGCAGGTTTCACTATGCTATACAGTACTATGTTTTACCCTCTGACTTACCTTCCAGTGACATACAAGACTCTAAACCATACTCCACTCACCATTGTCAGTTACACTTACAGCATTATGCTATTGTGCTGGTTTGAAAGGATTATGTGCCCTAGAAAAGCCATGTTTTAATCCTGATTAATCTTGGGAATCTTTGAATCCTTATAGATTGGAAACTTGATAGTTATCTCCACAGAGATGTGACTTACCCAGTTGTGGGTATTAAATTTTCATTAGAGGGAGATGTTACTCCACCCATTCCAGGGGGTCTTGAGTTTTCTGGAATCTTTAAAAAAAAGGAAACCTTTGGGAAAAAGCTTAAGAGTCACGAGAACCACGAGAGCCTGCACAGCCAGAGACCTTTGGAGATGAGGAAGGAAAATTCCCCCAGGGAAGCTTCATGAAAAAAGAATCCTGGAGAGAAAGCTAGCAGATGTCACCATGTGCCCTTCCAGCTGTGAGAGAATCCCTGAACTTCATTGGCCTTTCTTGAATGAAAGTAACCTCTTTCTACTGCCTTTTCATACCCTTGCCTTAATTTGGACATTTCTATAGAAATGCTTTAATTGAGACATTTTCACAGCCTTAGAAATGTAAACCTGCAACTTAATAAATTCCTTTTTTAAAAAGCCATTCCATTTCTGGTATATCACATTCTAGCAGCTTGCAAACTAGAACACCATCCAACACTTGTAATTTTACATTTTGTTTAAATAGTAGCCATACTAGTGGTTGTAAAATCATTCTTCATCCTTGTTTTGACTTGCATTTCCCTAATGGATAATGATGTTGAGCATTGTTTCATGTGCTTTCTGGCTGTTCATATACATTTCCTGGAGAAATGACTCTTCAAGTCTTTTTTTTAAACTTTTTTATTGTATAGTATAACATATATACAAAGCAAAGAAATAAAAAAGCAAGTTTTCAAAACACTCTTCAACAAGTAGTTACAGGACAGATCCCAGAATTTGTCATGGGCAACCATACCATCCTCTCAGATCATTTTCTTCTAGCTGCTCCAGAATATAGGAGGCTAGATGCCTTAAATATTTCTTTGTCATCACAATTGACTTTTTCCCTCCTTTTTTTATGAAAAATAACATATATATAAAAAAGGAATAAATTTCAAAGCACAGCACCACAATTATTTGTGGAATGGATTTCAGAGTTTGATATGGGTTACAATTCCAGAATTTTAGGTTTTTACTTCTAGCTGCTCTAAGATACTGGAGACTAAAAGAGATCAATTTAATGATTCAGCATTTATATTCATTTGTTAAATCCTGTTTTCACTGTATAACTCCATCATAACCTTTTATCTTTCCATCCCCTCTTTAGGGGTGTTTGGGCTAAGGCCAGTCTAACTTTTTCATATTGAAGGGTTCTGTCACTAACATGGGGTAGGGAGTTGGAACTACCTGATGCTCTGTAGAGGCTGGGCTAGGTTTCAGGACTTATTGGGACCAAGGACCCATCTGGAGGTTGCAGGTTTCTGGAAAGTTACTCTAGTGCCTGGAACCCTTGTGGAATCTTATATACTGCCCTAGGCGTTCTTTAGGATTGGCTGGAATGGTCCTGGTTGGGGTTGGCAGGTTATGATAGGTAGCAAGGTCTACCTGAAGCTTGTGTAAAAGCAAACTCCAGAGTAGCCTCTGGACTCTATTTGAACTTTCTCTGCCACTGATACTTTATTAATTAGACTTCTTTTCCCCCTTTTGGTCAGGATGGAATTGTTGATCCAAGTGTGCTAGGGCCGGATTCATCCCCGGGAGTCATCTCCCACAGCACCAGGGAGATTTTCACCCCTGGATGTCATGTCCCACGTAGGGGGTAGGGCAATAATTTCACTTGCAGAGTTGGGCCTAGACAGAGTGAGGCCACATCCAACTGAGAAACAAAAGAGGTCCTCCAGAAGTAACTCTTAGGCAAGCCTATAGGTAGTCTAAGCTTCTCCATTACCTATATAAGCTTTACACTAGTAAGCCTCAGGATCGAGGTCATGGCCTATTGATTTGTGTGTCCCTAATGTTTGACACAGTATCAGGGATTCCCTGTTGGTAAGGTTTAATATCCTTTCTCCCTTCCCTTAGGGGACTTTGCCAATACTTTTTGATTATCTGCTTAATATACTCTAAGATTTTTCCAGGCATTACAATAATCAATGCAGGATTAAAGGACCTCTTTCTTATTCTGAGCTTCCTGGGTTTCAGTTGTTCAAATGAACTGTACAGATAGGTTGGATTAGATTATGCACTACAGAAAATTTCAGTTACAGATCAGAGAAACCTTTCTTCCATTGGTCTCAAAGAGTATGTGTGGTTCTAAAATATAGACACTGTCTTCCTTACCCCCATGTTCTGAATTATTTTAACCCCAACCTGTTTGGCTTCATTCTTATCTCTAAATATCAGGTTATATATACAAAACAGCCTCTCGCAATCCAGAAATAACAGTCACCACTCTGAACTTAATGTGTCTGCTCTAAAAGCTTATAATCTAGGCCCCTGTTTTCTTATAAGCATTTTCTAAAGGAGACCATACCATTATTGTTCTTTTGTTTCTGGCTTATTTTGCCTCACCAAATGTCCCACACATTCATTCACATCATTGCTTGCCTCACAACTTCATTCACTTTTCGTAGCATCAAAACCTTTGTTTATAAGTATACACCATCATTCGCCAATTTACTTCTCAGTCAAGTGCATCCTTCAGCCACCTGCATTCATCGGGCATCATGCAGAGGGCCCAAAGTCCACAGTCCATCAACATTCTCAATTTTAGATACTTTCATTGTTCCCAAGAGACAGAAAACCAATAAATACACCCTCGCCAAGTAGGAAATCTAAACCTCCGCTTAATTCTTTGTCCCTCCCCCCATTATTTACCTCTGCTGTTGCTGTGGTAGTGCTGATGGTTTCCTTTTGAACACAGCTCATAGCATGCAATAGCAGTTTTCCCCCTGTACCCTGGACTTAAACACTCTTTATTCAAGAATCGTATCTTTGAAGTAATTCTTACGAGAACTCATTCACATTTCTAGTGTGAGTCAGTGGGACATATAGGTCTATACAACCCCTTTCAATCTTGTTCATGTTTAATATGGTAATAATATTACTTTTAGACCCACTAGAGAACCACCTTCACTCCTATCTTTTCCCTTACATTGGAGTTCAACCTCATTTAGCTAACGGTTCACTCATCTCTAGGTTCTATGTATCTGTAAATCCCCTATATTCTGTATTATGAGCCTCTGATTATACCTTTATGCTGGTCATAAAAGTGGAATCACACAGTATCTATCCTTTTGTGTCTGGCAAACTTCACTCAACATTATGTCCTCAAGGCTCATCTATCTTGTCATGTGCTTCAGGACATCATTTTGTCTTACTGCTGCATAATATTCCACCGTATGTATATACCACATTTTGTTGATCCATTCATCTGTTGATGGGCATTTGGTTTGTTTCAGTCTTTTGGCGATTGTGAATAATGTTGCTGTGAACATCGGTGTGCAAATGTCTGTTTGTGTCATTGCTTTCAGCTCTTCTCGATATATACCAAGTAGTGCTATTGCTGGGTCATAGGGCAACCCGATATTGTTTCCTAAGGAACTGCCAAACAGTCTTCCAGAGTGGCTGCACCATTATACGTTCCCACCAACAGTGCATTAGTGTTCCAGTTCCTCCACATCCTCTCCAACATTTATAGTTTCCTGTTTGTTTAATAGCAGCCATTCTTACAGGTGTGAGGTGGTACCGCATTATAGTATTGATCTGCATTTCCCTTATAGTCAGTGAAAATGAGCATCTCTTCATGTGCTTTTGAGCCATCTGTATTTGCTCCTCAGGAAAATGCCTGTTCATATCTTTAGCCCATTTTATAATTGGATTGTTTGTTCTTTTGTTGTTGAGTTGTATGATTTCTTTGTATATACAGGAAATCAAACTTTTATCTGATATGTGATTTCCAAATATTTCTCCCATTGAATTGGCTGCCTCTTCACCTTTTTGAAAAAGTCTTTTGAGGTGCAGAAGCATTTGATTTTGAGGAGTTCCCATTTAGTTTTTCTTTTGTGGCTTGTGCTTTGGGTGTAAAGTTTAGGAAGCTACCTCCTATTACCAGGTCTTGAAGAGGTTTCCCTACATTTTCTTCTAGAAGCTTTATGGTGTTAGTTCTTATATTTAGGTGTTTGATCCACTTTGAGTTAATTTTTGTGTAGAGTGTAAGATAGGGTCATCTTTCATTCTCATGGCTATTGATGTCCAGTTCTTCCATGCCCAATTATTGAAAAGACTATTTTCAGTAGTCCCAGTTCAAAAAATTTGGGAGCCTTGTCAAAATTCAGTTGACTGTCGATTTGGTGGTCTATTTCTGTACTCTCATTTCAATTCTATTTGTCAGTGCTTCTGTCTTTATGCCAGTACCATGCTGTTTTGACCACTGTGCTTTATAATAGGTTTTAAAGTCAGGGAGTGTTAATCCTCCCACTTTGTTCTTTTTTAGGATGCTTTTAGCTATTTGGGGTCTCTTTTTCTTCAGATGAATTTGGTAGTTAGCTTTTCCATATCTTCAAAGTGGGTTGTTGGAATTTTGATTGGTACTGTGTTGAATCTGTAGATCAACTTGGGAAGAATTGATATCTTAACTATATTTAGCCTTCCTATCCATGATCAGGGAATGTCTTTCCACCTATTTAGATCTTGTTTGATTTCTTTTAGCATTGTTATGTAGTTTCTGTGTACAAGTCCTTTACATCCCTAGTTAAGTTCATTCCTAAGTATTTGATTCTTTTAGCTGCTATTTTGAATGGAATTTTTTTCTTAACTGACTCCTTGGCTAGCTCATTGCTTGTGTATGAAAATGTTACTGATTAACATTGCACATTAATTTTATATCCTGCCACCTTGCTGAATTTGTTTATTAGCTCAAGTAACTTTGCTGTAGATTTCTCAGGCTCTTCCAAGTATAGTATCATATCATCTGCAAATAATGAGAGTTTTACTTCTTTCTTTCCAATTTGGGTGCCTTTTATTTCTTTTTCCTGCTTCTAGCACAGTGTTGAATAATAGTGGTGGCAGTGGGCATCCTTATCTCATTCCTGATCTTAAGGGAAAAGCTTTCGGTCTCTCTCCATTGAGTATGATGTTGGCTACCATTTTTTCATATATTTCCTTTATCATATTGAGGTCATTACTTTTGATTCCTATCTTTTGGAGTGTTTTTATCAGAAAAGTATATTCATTTTGTCAAATGCCTTTTCAGCATCAATCGAGATGATCATGTGATTTTTCCCTTTAGACTTGTTAATGTGCTGGACTACATTAATTGATTTTCTTGTGTTGAACCGTCCTTGCATTCCTGGTATAATCCCATTTGGTTGTGGTGTATAATTCTTTCAATGTGTTATTGGATTCGATTTGCTAATACTTTGTTGAGAATTTTTTCATCTATCTTCATTAGGGAGATTGGCCTGTAATTTTCCTTTCTTATAGCACCTTTACCCAGTTTTGGTATTAAAATAATACTAGCTTCATAAAATGAGTTAGGTAGATTTCCTTTCTCCTCAATTTTTTGGAAAAGTTTGAGCAGGATTGGTACTAGTTCTTTTTGGAATGTTTGATAAAATTCTCCTGTGAAGCCATCTGGCCTTGGGCTTTTCTTTATAGAAAGATTTTGATAATCGATTGAATCTCTTTCCTTTTAATTGGTTGTTGAGATCTTTTATTTCTTCCTGAGTCAGTGTAGCTTGTTTGTGTGTTTCCAAGAATTTTTCCATTTCATCTAAGCTGTCTAGTTTGTTGACATATAGTTGTTCATATTATCCTCTTATGATTTCTTTTATTTCTTCAGGGTATATGGTAATGCACCCATTCTCATTTCTGATTCTGTTCATTTGCCTCCTCTTTCTTTTTTTGTCAGTCTTGCTAGTGGCCCATCAATTTTATTGATTTTCTCAAAGAACCAACTTTTCATTTTATTGATTCTTTCTATTGTTCTTTTGTTCTCCCATTCATTTATCTCTGCTTTAATCTTTGTCATTTCTCTTCTTCTGTTTGCTTTGGAATTAGTTTGCTGTTCTTTCTCAACTTCTTCCAGGTGTGTTGGTAAGTCTTCGATTTTTCCTCTTTCTTGTTTTTTAATATAGGCATTTAGGATAATAAATTTCCCTCTCAGCAGAGCCTTTATCATATCCCATAAGTTTTGATAAGTTGTGTTCTCATTTTCATTCATCTCCAGATAGCTACTGATTTCTCTAACAATTTCTTCTTTAACCTACTGGTTGTTTAAGAATGTGTTATTTAATCTCCATATATTTGTGAATGTCCTCATGGTTATTGAGATGCCGCTTCATCCCATTATGATCAGAGAAAGTACTTTGAATAATTTCCGTGTTTTTAAATGTATAAAGACCTGTTTTGTGCCCCAGCATATAATCTATCCTGGAGAATGTTCCATGAGTAGTAGAGAAGAATGTATATCCTTGTGTTTTGGGGTGCAATGACCTATATATGTCTGTTAGGTCTATTTCATTTATCAAGTTATTTAACTTGTCTATTTCCTTGTTGATCTTCTGTCTGGTTGCTGTATCTGTAGAGGAGAGTGGTGTATTGAAGTCTCTTATTATTATTGTTGAAACATTTGTCGCTCCCTTCAATTTTGCCAATGTCTGTCTCATGTAGTTTGGAGCTCCTTCATTGGGAGCATAAACATTTATGATATATCTTCTTGGTGAATTGTCCCTTTAATTAGTATATAATTTCCTTCTTTGTCTCTTATAATGTTTTTACATTTAATGTCTATTTTGTCTGCTATTAGTATAGCTGCTCCTACTTTCTTTTGGTTACAGCTTGCATGGAACGTATTTTTCCATCCTTTTACTTTCAATCTATTTGTATCTGTTCTAGTTTGCTAGCTGCTGGAATGCAATATACCAGAAATGGAATGGCTTTTAAAAGGAAGAATTTAATGAGTCGCTGGTTTACAGTTCTAAGGCTGAGAAAATGTCCCAATTAAAACAAGTCTATAGAAATGTCCAATCTAAGGCATCCAGGGAAAGATACCTTGGTTCAAGAAGGCCGATGAAGTTCAGGGTTCCTCTCTCATCTGGAAAGGCACATGGTGAACACAGTCACAGCTTCTCTCATGGCTGGAAGGGCACATGGCAGACGCGGTGTCGTCTGTTAGCTTACTTTCCTGGCTTCTGGTTTCATGAAGCTCCCCGGGAGGCATTTCCCTTCTTCATCTCCAAAAGTTGCTGGCTCATGGACTCTCTGCTTTGTGGTGCTGCAGCATTCTCTGCTCTCTCTGAGTCTCCCTGAATCTCTCATTCTCCAAAATGTTTCCTCTTTTATAGGACTTCAGAAACTAATCAAGATCCACTCAAATGGGTGGAGACATGTCATCCCTAATCCAGTTTAACAACCATTCTTAACTAAATCACATCAACCAGGGAAATGATCTCATTACAGTTTCAAATATACAGTATTGAATAGGGATTATTCTACCTTTATGAAATGGGATTTAAATTAAAACATGGCTTTTCTTAGGAGGCATACTTCCTTTCAAACCAGCACAGTATCCTTGTGTCTAAGGTGAGTCTCTTGTAAGCAGCGTATAGCTAGATTATGTTTCTTAATCCATTCTGCCAATCTGTATCTTTTCACTGGTAAGTTTAGTCCATTAACATTCAAAGTTATTAATGAAAAGGCTTTTCTTGAATCTACCACCTTACATGTTTTATTTTATTTGTCACGTCTATATATTCCTTTCCTTCTTTCACTTTTTATGCTTTAAATTACCCTTATTGGCACTCTTCAATTCTGTGCCCTCCTCCAGACCTCTTTCTTCTGTCTTTTTTTTTCAGCCAGCCAAGCTCCTTTTAATATTTCTTATAGGGCCAGTCTCCTATTGACAAATTGTTTCAAGACTTGTTTGTCTGTAATAACTTTAATCTCTCCCTCAGTTTTGAAGGACAACTTGGCTGGGTACAGAATTCTTGGCTGGAAGTCTTTCTCTTTGAGGACCTTAAATATATCATACCACTGCCTTCTTACGTCCATGGAGCTAGTTGAGTAGTCTGAACTCAGTTTTACGTGGTTTCCTTTATGTGTAATAGATTGTTTTTCTCTTGCTGCTTTCCAAATTTTCTGCTTCTGTTCAACATTTGACAGACTGATTAGCATATGTACTAGGGAAGGCCTATTGTATTTATTTTGTTTGGAGTTTGTTGGGCTTATTTGACCTGTATATTTATGTTCTTTATAAGCGTTGGTAAGCTTCTTTTCTATTTATTCTTTCAAATTCTTCTTTGTGTTCTACTCTCTTGATCTCCTTTATGTCATTTGTCTTCCCACTTATTTTATTAAGTAAACTTGTGTGAACATCTTTGATTAGTTGTTCCAACATCTGTCTCTTCTGTGGTGTTTTAATTTGGTCTTTAGGCAGGGCTATATCTGTTTGCATTGTGAAATGCTTAATGATCTTCTGTTGTTTTCGTCACATGTAAATATCTTGATCGATTTACTTTGGAAGTTGATTTCTTTCAGTAGCCTAAGGCCTTGTGTTTGCAGGATGGTTATACAGTAGGGTGCAGGGTACAGGGTGGAGCACTCAGTGCAGTGATTAATTTCAGGATAGGTATAGGCACAAGTTGGGGATCTTATGCTGGTGTTTGTGAATGTGGGCACCCAGCATCCAGGGAGGATTTAGCTGTGTGGGTGCACCAGTCTGGGGGGCATAACCCTGGTATGTGCTGGTCTAGGGCACGGGACCCTTTTTGCGCATGTATAGAGCTTTGGCAGCAGGTTGGTGTTATGCCTTCATTTGTTGGGGGCAGATGTGACCTGGCTGCACATATCAGCACTTTCTCAAAGTTGGGAAGTGTGACTGAGGGCTGTGCACATGCACTGTTTTAGGACTGCTGTAAACTTAAGTTTCCAGAGCTGAAGGACCTGATTGGGGCCCCGTGCACATGTACGATACAAGGACTGTCATAAACTGAAGTTCCCAGAGCTGAAGAATGTGATTGGGGACCCATATGCACGTGTGGGTCTAGGAGTGCCAAAAAGTGATGTGCAGAGCTCAGGGAAGGCAAGGTGAGGCTGTACAACACCATGGTCAGGGGGGTGGGTTTAGCCTAAGTATGGGGGTTAGTACCTGCAGCCTTTATGCACTGGCAACAGCCTGCAGGGAACAGGGAGAGGGAAGTAGTGCTCCTGAGTGGTGTAGAAGAAATGGGTTGGGCTGCATTTGGGGTGGGCGTGTGGGGCAGGGTCGCGTACTGGGGGCTGGAGGGGTAGAAGCTTTTGGAGCATGAGGAATGGGAGAGGGTACAGGGCTCAGATGTGTGGGGTGTTGGATGAGTTGCTGGTTACAGGGCTGCACTGATGAGGGTAGCGTACCCAGGGAACGCGGCCTGGCTTACTTCCTAGTCCTCTGCTCCTGTCCGTGCACTCCCGCAGGCTCCGCACCTCCTTGCCGTGTTCCAGCTTTCTGCTTCTCAGTTCCTTGGCCCCTGCAATCAGGGTTCTCCCAGGTCTGTTGCACTCTTGAATCATCCTCATGTCCCTTCTCTAATTTTTCCATGGAACAGGGCTGAACATGAGCTACTCTATTTGACCATCTTCCTGGAACTCCTGGTCAAGTCTTTTGAGCACTTTTAAATAGGGTTGTTTTGTTTTTGTTGTTGAAGGATTTCTTTATATATTCTGCATATAAAACCTAGTGTAGCTAGTAAACAGCCAGGAACTATCTCAAAGAACTGTTCAGGGGCTCAAGAGACCAGAAGAACATGTATGCTATTCAAGGAAAAGCAGACGGAAGAGACAGAACCTGTGGTGAAGACCTGTGAGTAAAACTGCCCATGCTGAGGAGACTGGTGCCTGTCCTCCACTCTTGTGGCAGGCTGCCACAGGATCCAATTTCTGAGCAGGGAATGAAAGACCTCTTTCCCAAGAGTGGGCATTGGGCATGGCCAAGCAGTGATTGTAAGTTTTGATTAGTGAATTTGGAACACTGGGCCCCGGTTCTGAGGGCATCTACAGTTTCACCCAGCCAAGGACAAAAGCAACTGGGGCAGCATCTGTTTCAAATCCACCCCCAACAGGGGTGGAAGTGGGATGGATTTAAACTTACTGTGCCTTCTGAAGGCTGTGATGAACAGTTTGCTGAAGGGTAGCTGTTCCACAAGAAAAGATTTAGACATGACCCAACACTACTCTCAGTTTTTGATTAGTGAATTCAGATGGCTGAGTCTTGGTTCCGTTCTAAGGTTTATTTTTTTAATGCAGTTTTATTGAAATGCATTATATATTGACAAACCATATAATCACCCAAACTGTACAATCGGTGGTTCTCAGTATCATAGCTGTACATTCATCATCATAACAGACTTTTTAATATTTTCAATACTCCAAAACCAATAAAAATAAGAATAAAAATAAAAGTGAGAGTGAAAAAGAGCACCCAAAACAACTCCCACCCAAATATATATATATATATATATATATGTTTCTCTTACTCATTTATCGATACACTGGAGAAAGCGAGTGCCAGTCACAAGGTTTTCACAATCACACAGTCACAATTTAAAAGCTCTACAGTTATTCAGTCATCTTCAAGAATCAAGGCAATTGGATTATAGTTCAACAGTTTCAGGTATTTCCCTCTTGCTACTCTAGTACACTAAAAACTGATAGGGGCTATATATATAATGCATAAGAATAACCTTCAGAATAACCTCTCAGCTCTATTTGAAATCTCTCAGCCACTGAAAAATTATCTTGTTTAATTTCTCTTTCCCCTTTTGGTCAAGGAAGCTTTCTTACTCACATGATGCCAGGGCCATGCTCATCTCCTGGAGTCACGTCCCACGTTGACGAGTTTATACCCCTAGGAGTCAAGTTCCACATAGAGGGAAGGGCAGTGAGCTTACCTGTCTTTTTGTTGTTGAATTGCAGGATCACTATATATATTTTGGATATTAAGCACTTATCTGATATGTGGCGTTATAATATTTGTTTTTTCGTTTCTGGTTTATTTCGTTCAGCATACTGCTCTCAAGGTTCATTCACGTAGTTGCATGCCTCACAACTTCATTCTTTCTTGCAGCTCCTCAACAGTCCATTGTATATATACACCACAGTTCCCCCTTCTATTCATCAGTCTCTGTACCCATAACCATCTCCATCCATTGCAAATCATGAACACTGATGCCATAAACACTAGTGTGCAAATGCCCATTCCTGTCCTCCCTCTCAGTTCCTCCAAGAATACACCTAACTGCAGGATCATATGGCAAACCCACCCCTAGCCTTCTAGAGTGTCTGAACCTCCCTGCTTAACTACCAGCAGTGAATAGGTACATCTATCTCTCCATGTTTTCTTCAGCACTTGTATCTGTCAATTCATTTCTAAACAGTTTTATTCACACATCATACAATCCAACCTAAGTAAAAGAAATCAGTGGTTCCCGTTATAATCACATAGCCATGCTTTCACCACCTTGATCTATATGAGGACGTGTCTATTACTTCTGCAAGAATGTCACCCCCCCATATACCCTGATTATTAACATTTAGATTTGGCATGTTGCCTTTTTTACATTCAATGGAAGCACACTACAATGTTACAGTTAATTGTAAACTTAGTATGCATTGATAATATTTTCCCATATGCCATCCCATTTTGAAAACCTTGCGATGTTGCCATCCAATTGTTCTCCATCATTCAAAAACATTCTTATATTTATACATTTACTCACAATCATTGTTCACTCTAAGCATTGCTAAGTTTAACCATCCTACTCTTTATCCTCTTTCTTTCTGGTGTCATATGTGCCATCTGCCCTCCTTCCCCAAACATAAGTGTGCCTATTTCTCCACATCCTCTCTAGCACTTTGTTTTCTACATAATGGTCATTCTAGTAGGTGTGAGATGATATCTCATTGTGGTTTTGATTTGTATTTTCCTTAGTAGCCAGTGATGTAGAGCATCTTTTCATATATTTTTGAACCACTTGTATTTCCTCTTCAGACAAGTGTCTGTCCACATCTATTGTCCATTTTTTAATTGGGTTGTTTGTCTTTTTGTTGTTGAATTGCAGGATCATATATATATTTTGGATATTAAGCACTTATCTGATATGTGGTTTCTAAATATGTCCCTCAATGCATAGGCTACCTTTTTACTTTCCTGACAAAGCTCCCTGATGCATGAAAGTGTACAATTTTGAAGAGATCCATTTATCTTATTCTTCTTTCATTGCTTGTGCTTTTGGTGTAAGGTCTAGGGAAATATGGCCTATCACAAGATTCTTAAGATATTTTCCTGTAAATGTTTTATGGTTGTTGCTCTAATGTTTAGGTCTTTGTTCCATTTTGTGTTAACTTTTGTACCAGGTGTGAGATAAAGTTCCTTGTCATTCTTTTGGATACAGATATCCAGTTCTCCAAGCACCATTTTTTGAAGAAGCTGCTCTGTTCCAGTTCAGTTGACTTGACTGCCTTATAAAAGATCAATTGGCTGTAGATATGAGGGTCCTTTTCTGAATACCCAATTCGATTCTGCTTTCAGTACACCAACCTTTAGGCCAGAAGCATGCTGTTTTGACCACCTTAGCTTTGTAACATGCTTTAAAGTCAGGTAGTGCGTGACCTCCCACTTCACTTTTCTTTCTCAAGATATTTTTAGCTATTTGGGCAACCTACTTTTCCAAATAAATTTGATTATTTTTCTATTTCTGTAAAGTAAGTTCCTGGGATTTTAATTGGTATTACATGGCATCTGTAAATCAGTTTGGGCAGAACTGACATCGTAAATGTATTTAGACTTCCAATCCACAAACAGAGTATGTGTTTAGGTTTTCCTCTTATTTCAGTTAGCAAAGTTCTGTAGTTTTCTATGTATAGGTATTTCATGTCTTTGGTTAAATTTATTCCTAAAATTTGATTGTTTTGGTTGCTATTGTAAATGGAAATTTTTTCATGATTTCCATCTCAAATTGCTCATTGCTGGTGTATAGAAACTCAAGTTATTTTTGCATGTTGATCTTGTACTCTGGCATTTTACTGTACTCATTTATTAACTCAAGTAGCTCTGCTGTAGATTTTTCAGGATTTTCTATAGAGAGGATCATGTCATCTGCAAACAGTGAGAGTTTTACTTCTTCCTTCCCAGTTTGGATGCCTTTTATTTCTTTCTCTTGCTTAATTGCTCTAGCTAGAATTTCCAGCACAATGTTGAATAACAATGATGAAAATGGACATCCTTATCTTGTTCCTGATATTAGGCCGAAAGATTTCAGTCTTTCCTCATTGAATATAATATTATCTGTGGGTTTTCATATATTCCCTTCATCATATTGAGGAAGTTTCCTTCTTTTCTTATCATTCGAAGTGTTTTTATCAAGAAAAGATGGTGAATCCTGTCAAATTATTTTTCTGTATCAACTGAGATTATGATGTGTTTTTTTCTTCCTTATCTATTGATTTGGTATATTATATTAATTTATTTCCTTGTGTTGAATTACCCTTGATACCTGGAATAAATCCCACTTGATCGTGTTATATAATTTGTGTAATTCTTTAATATGCTGCTGGATTTGATTTGCATATATTTTGTTGCGGATTTTTGTATCTATATTCATTAGAATTTAGTCTGTAATTTTCTTTTCTTGTGGTATATTTGCTTGGCTTTGGTATTAGGGTGATCCTAGAATGAATCAGGTATCTTTCACTTCTCTTCAGTTTTCTTTAAGAATTTGAGTAGGATTGGTACTAATTCTTTATTGAATACTTGGTAGAACTCACATATGAAGCCATTTTATCCTGAAGTTTTCTTTTTTGGGACCTTCTTCATGCCAGATTTAATCTCTTTATTGTGATTAGCTTGTTGATGTCATCTTTTTCTAGTCTGTGTTAGTTGTTCATGCTTTGCCAGGAAGTTGTTGAGCTGTCTAACTTGTTAACATATAGTTGTTCATAGTTCTCTCTCATTATCTCCTTTATTTCCGTGGAGTCAGTAGTTATGTGCCCCATCCCTGTTCTGATTTTATTTATTTATATCCTCTCTCTCTCTGTTTCTTTGTCAGCTTAGCTATGGGTCCATCTATTTTATTGACTTACTCAAAGAACCACTGTGCCATCTTGAAGATATTATGTACCCCAGAAAAGCCATGTTTTAATCCTGATCCAATCTTGTGGGGGCAGCTGTTTCTTTTAATCCTGATTTAATACTGTAGAATAGAAACTTTTGACTAAATTATCTCCATGGAGATGTGGCACACCCAATTGTGGATGTGACCTTTTGATTAGATGGAAATATGACTCTGCCTATTCAAGGTGGTTCTTGATTAGTTTCCTGGAGTCCTTTAAAAGAAAAATTTATTAGAAAGAGCTGAGAACAGAGACACTGAGGTTTGGAGATGCTTGGAGGTCAGCAGACATCTCCATGTGACTTCCCATGAGATATTAAGCAAGCCAGATCTGGAGAGATCCAAGGGAAGCCAAGAGATGAAAGCCAGCCCTGGAGAAGAAAAGTGAGGGACCCCCACAAGAACAATGGCTGAAAGCAATGGAACTCAGGAGCAAGGGACCAGCAGATGGCAGCCACCTGCATTCCCAGATGACAGAGGTGTTCCAGATGGCATCACCATTTCTTAAGTGAAGGTAACCTTTCGCTGGTGCCTTATTTTGGACATTTTCTCAGCACAAGAACTGTAAACTTGTAACTTATTATATTGCCTTTTTAAAAGCTGTTCCATTTCTGGTATATTGCATTCTAGCAGCTTAACAAACTAAAAACCTTCTTGTTTTATTGATTCTCTCTCTATTGTTTTTCTGTTCACAATTTCATTTATTTCTGCTCTAATCTTTGTTATTTTCTTTCCTTCTGCTTGCTTTGGGGTTAGTTTGCTGTTCTTTCTCAAGTTCCTCCAGGTGAGAAGTTAATGCCTTGATTTTTGCTCTTTCTTCTTTTTTTAAATATAGGCATTTAGGGCAATAAATTTCCCTCTCAGCACTGCCTTGCTGCATCCCATAAGTTTTGGTATGTTGTGTTCTCATTTCATTTGTCTCAAGATATTTACTTATTTCTCTTGTAATTTCTTTCTTGACCCCCTGGATGTTTAACAATATGTTGTTTATCCTCCATAAATTTGCAACTTTTCCAAGCTTCCACCTGTTATTGATTTCCGACTTCATTCCATTAAGATCTGAGGAAGTTCCTTGTGTTATTTCAATATTCATAAATTTACTAATAATTGCCTTGTGCCCCAACATGTGATCTATCCTGGAGAATGATACATGAGCACTTGAGAAGCATGTTTATCCTGCTGTTTGTTGGGTGCAATGTTCTATAGATACCTTTTGAGTCTGCTTTTTTTTTTTAATCATATCATTCTATTTCCTTATTGATGCTCTGTCTAGATGTTATATCCATTGATGAGAGTGGTGTGCTGAAGTCTCCACCTACTATTGTAGAAGTGCCTACTTCCCCCTTAATTGTTGTCAGTGTTTACTTTGTGTATTTTGGGACACTCTGACTTGGTGCATAAATATTTATGATTGTTATGTCTTCCTGCTGTGTTGTCCCTTTTATTAATACATAATGTCATTCTTTGTCTCTTTTAATTGTTTTACAATTGAAGTCTAACTTGTCTAATATTAGTATAGCTACCCATGCTCTTTTCTCATTATTGTTTGCATAGAATATCTTTCTCCATCCTTTAACTTTTATCCTGTGTTTTTGTCATTGGGTCTTAAGTGAGTCTCTTGTACACAGCATATAGAAGGATTTGCTTTTTTATCCATTTTGCCAATCTGTGCCTTTTGATTGGGGACTTTAATCCATTAACATTTACCCTTTGTTATTACATAAAAGCTATACTTTCTTCAACCATTTTACCTTTTAAATTTTATCTGTCATATCTTCTTTTTTCTCTCTTTTAACACTGTTAGTTACCCCTCCTGCTAATCTTCATTTATATACTCTTCTCCTGTCTTTTCCTATCTGCCTGTTTTGTTCCCTTTGTATTCTTGCAGAGCAGGTCTCTTATTCATGAACTTTCTCAGTATCTGTTTATCTGTAAATACCTTAAACTCTCTCTCATTTTTGAAAGACAGTTTTGCTGCATGTAAAATTCTTGGTTGGTAGTTTGCTCTTTCAGAATCTTAAATATATCATGCCAATGTCTGCTTACCTCCATGGTTTCTACTGAGAGATCCACACTTACTCTTCTTAAACCTTCCTTGTATGTGATGGATCACTTTTCTATTGCTGCTTTTGACTTCTCTCTTTTTCTTTGATATTTGACAATCTGATTAGTTAGTGTCTTGGTGTAGGTCTATTTGGATCTATTTGTTTAGTATATACTGTGATTCTTGGACCTGTAGTTTTATTATCTTTCATAAGATTTGGGAAGTTTTTATTGATTATTTCCTCCATTATTCTTTCTGCTCCTATTCCAGTCTCTTCTCCTTTTGGGACACCCATAGCACATATATTCATGTACTTTATGTTGTCATTCGGTTCCCTTCAAATTTCTCCATTTTTTCCCTAGCTGTTCTTTTGTGTGTAGAATTTCATATGTCCTATCTTTAGTTCATTAATAATTTCTGCTGCCTTTTCAAATCTGCTATTGTATGTCACCATTTTGTTTTTCATCTCTTCTATTGTGCCTTTCCTTCTCGTAGGTTCTACTGTTTGTTTTATCATGCTTTCAAGTTCGTCTGTATTTACGACTTGTGTCTTTTTATATCTTTCATTTCTTCTTCCATATTTTCCCCCAACTCATTATGTTGATTTAGAAGATCTGTTTTAACATCATCAATTAGTTGTTTCAATTCCATCATCTCAGATGAGGTTTTGATTCATTCCTTTGGTTGGGCCATATCTTTGTTCTTCCTTGTATGGGTCATGATATTTTGCTGGCATCAATACATCTGATTTTCTTGCTTAGTTTATTGTAGAGGTCGTTTTGTCTCTTTTGCCTAGGATTTTCCTGTTGGTTGGATTTGTTCTGTATCATTGTCTCTCTCACTAGCCAGTTTTCGGATGTGTGTTCTGCCCCCCAGTCTTCCTCAGATATCAGGCACCTACAGTGCCCTGCCTCATGGAAGGGAGTAGGCACTGGGCACACCGCAACATCTAGGCACTGGATACACAGCAATATCTCTGTTTGTGGGTAAAACAAGTCTGCTGTCTCCAAGTTGTCCTCTGGTTTTCACCATCCTGCAAGACTTGGGTTTGACTTAGGGCATTGCTTTAACACTTGGGTCATCCAGTGTTTCTTAGCCAAAACAGGGGACTGTTCCCACGCAGGGGATCTAGACCCACTCCAGTTGACCTGTATAATTTCCTTGGTAGTCTCTGCCAAAGCCCTTCAATTCTCATGCACTTTCTGTTCTGCCCAGCAGGTGGCATTATTTGATAATAGGCTGTGAGTCACCATATCAGGAGTAACTTCATGGTGCCTATTCTTTCTCTTTGCCAGCCAAAATCTGGCTCATTATGGGTCTGTGTCCCCCAGTTTATTTGTGGCAGAGCAGGCCCCCCACTGCTCCAGGC
Source organism: Tamandua tetradactyla (assembly GCF_023851605.1). Taxonomy (NCBI): domain Eukaryota; kingdom Metazoa; phylum Chordata; class Mammalia; order Pilosa; family Myrmecophagidae; genus Tamandua; species Tamandua tetradactyla. Next base: position 119,502,308 of record NC_135353.1, read on the forward strand.
TTTAGCCTCCCCCCAGGCAGGGATCGATTCTCTCACTGCCATTTCTCACAGGGATGAGGGGAAGACTTCCAGTCCCAGAGCTGGAAATACAGCCTCTGTCCACATTTTCTCAGACTTGCTGTCTCTGTGACTTGGGCCTTGAAATGCTCTCCCCTGCCTAAGGTATCCAAAAGGTGAAGATCTGTCCCATTGCTGTGAGAGAATATGTATTCTATGTCCCTTTGGGAGGGTCCCTGTTGCTGTTTCTGTGACTGTCCTGCACTGTGAGACTGAGTGAGAGTGAGAGGAGAGGATCCACCAATCAAGGATGGGAATTTCCCACCTGATCTTCTTCTACTTCTTCAATTTTGGATTTGTAGGGTACCTGTCCAGTTCATATTCTCCTGCAGATTTCTTAAAAATTCACAATTGTTCTTTTGTAATACTGAATCACTGAGGAAAGATTTTCAGTAGTGGTTTACATTGCCATGTTTATGATATCACCCAGGTTAGGGTTTCAACACACTCAGGACAAAAGAGGCTAGCTGCCTCTGTTTCAACCTGGTCCCCCACAGGGATAGTGTGAGTTGAGACTTAAAGACACAATTCCACCTTAGAACTCCAGGGAACAGTTTGCAGAAAAGCACCATCTTCTGGGCAGGCCAGGACAGCACAGATTAGAGTAGCCATCAAAGAAAAGTTGGGTCTCCTCCCTAGTGCACTTTGGAACTGATTTATGTCCCCTCCATGTGTTCCTGGCCTCGTTTTGATGGGGAAACACTGACTTGGGAACGTATTCTTTGGTGTGATCCTCCTCCTAGCATTTGCCTTCTAGGCAAAGGCAGCTAAAGACAATGAAAGGAGTATTAAAAAATCATAGAGGTGAATAAAAATCAAGTAGAAACAACTAGCACTCCTGAAGAAGGAACAGGGGGAAGAAAACATTATTCTGGGTCTAAAACAATGGCATAAGTAGGCCAATCTGAAAAATTGTACCATATATATATCCAGGACTAGAAACACACAAATAAGAGCTGCAAAATATGATCAGTTAAATGAGAGCTACTCTAAAAATCTAAAATAAGTTGAAGCAAATATCAAAGAAGTGACTTAGCACAAACTCATTAGACAACTCAGGGCAAGAGACAGAAACTGACCTCCAGAGTAAACTCATAAAGATAATCAGATGCCTAGACACCAACAAAATATTCCAAGCTATATTAAGAAAGAGGAAGATATGACCTGATCAAAGGAACAAATTAAAATTTCAGAGGAGACACAAAATTTGGGACAATAAATCAAAGATCTTCCAACAAATTTCTTCAAATAATTCAAGAAAATGAAGGAAAATATAACGAAGGGGGTAAAGGATATTAAGAAGAAACTGTGTGACCACAAAGAATATGAAAACATAAAAAGAAACATAACAGAAGTGATGGGAATGAAAATCATAGTAGAAGAGATTAAAAATACACTCGCAACTGAGGTGGGGTAAGATGGTGGCATAGGGAAGTGTGGAACTTAGTTAGTCCCCTAGAACAGCTAGTAAATAGCCAGTAATCATGTGGAACAACATTTTGGGGGACCCGCGAAACTGGATACATATCATACACCAATCTGGAATGGGTGAAAGTAAGTAAATGGGTGAAAGTAAGTAAAGCCCAACCTGCAGAGGCTGGCACCCTTCTCCAACTGGCATGGCAGGCTGCTGGAGGAACTTCCCATTGGGAAAAAGAAGCACACTCTACTAGGAGCAAGGAAAGGTAGCTCAATGAAGCTACAGTTTCACTTTTAGTTAACAAATTTCAACTGCTTAATACAAGCTCTGAGCACAGATAAACCCAGAAAAAGCAGTAAAGTAACCCTGAGGTCCCTCTCTCCTGGAAGAGAAGAAGGGGCAGATGAAGAGGGGAAAAAACCAAACAAACAGGGAATGAAAGGCACAACAGAGAAATTGAAAAACAATGGAGACTTACAACAGGCAGGCTTCTGGAGTTGGTCAAACTCAGAATACTGAAAAAGGGTAGTCCTCCTTTATAGAATCCAGTACCAAGTCTGGCTCTTGAATGGTGAACCCTGAGGGCTGGGAACTGGCTCTGAGAAGAAATTTTATTTTATTTTATTTTATTTCTCTTTCTCTCTCTTTTAGAAGTGTTCTAGGTAGCTCATTAGAGAAAACCTCAGGAATTTTCAATTGTCAGAGCAGACCCAGACAAGAGTTAAGATAACTAGTCAAGTGAAGGAGATAATTCCATAAAGGGCATATCTTCCCAAGAAAAGACTGAGGCAGGGTGCAGCTCATGTGCTAACCCTCCTTAAGAGCATTCAGACCTCAGGGGCTGAGACCCAGCAACTTCTTAAGCCCACCTTTCACTTCAACTTCTGCCTCAACCACGCTCCTGGCAGGCTGAGAATTAAAGGCTCCACACCACTTTACACCAGTGAGGAGCTGCGGGCTGACAAGTGCCACCTGCTGGGCAGGATAGGAAAAGTACAGAGTCTAGAGGCTCATCCTCAAGGAAACTTGATAGTGATTACACCCTCCTCCTGAGACATGGGCCTGCCTTTTCTGTGAAAATGTGATTGGAGTCAGTCATATCTGGGGAGACACTCATCAAAAAAATGTCCCATATAGGCAGGGCAAGAACTAAAAAATCAAGAGCTGAAAAATTCTCAAGAGTTAAATAGAAGCCATGCTAGAGGTCTATAATAAGTTGAACTGAATGCCAAAAAACAGATAGAGAACAAAGCCAACCAACAAGAAAATCCTAGGTAAAAGAGTGAAAATGACCTCCATAATAAACTAATCAAGGAAACCATGCTAAGACACAACGCAAAATTATGAGTCATACTAGGAAAAGTGAAGATAGGACACAGTCAAAGGAACAAACTAACAATTCGAATGAGATGCAGGAGTTGAAACAACTGATTAATGCTCAATCAAATATGCTAAATCATATAAAATCATATGAAATGAGTTGAGGGAAGATTTGGCAAGAGATGAAGGGTATAAAGAGCATGTTGGGCAATCATAAAAATCTTGAGAGCTTGAAAAAACAAATGACAGAACTTATGGGAATGAAAGGTACAGCAGAGAAATTGAAAAACAATGGAGACTTACAAAAGGCAGAAGAGAGGAATAGTGAGCTAGAGGATGGGATATCTGAAATACTATACACAAAAGGACAGATAGAGAGAAGAGTGGAAAAATACGTGCAGGGTCTCAGGGATTTAAATGACAACATGAAGTACAAGAATATACGTCATGGGTGTCCCAAAAGGAGAAGAGAAGGGAAATAGGGCAGAAGGAATAATGGAGGAAATTATCATTGAAAATTTCCCATCTCTTATGAAAGACATAAAATTACAGATCCAAGAAACAGTATACCCCAAACACAATATAACTGTATAGACCTACTCCAAAACACTTACTAATCAAATTGTCAAATTTCAAAGGCAAAGAGAGAATTCTGAAAACAGCAAGAGGAAAGTGATCCATAACACACGATGGAAAATTGATAAGAATATGTATGGATTTTTCATCATAAACTATGAAAGTGAGAAGTTAGTGGTATGATATATTTAAGATGATGAAAGAGAAAAACTGTCAAACAAAAACTCTATATCCAGCAAAACACTCCTTCAAAAATGAGGGACAGTTTAAAACATTTTCAGAAAAACAGTCACTGAGAGAGTTCATGAATAGGAGGCTGGCTTTACAAGAAATACTAAAGGGAGAACTACAGGCAGATAGGAAAGACAGGAGAGAGAGAGGTTTGGAGAATTGCATAGAAATGAAGACTATCAGAGAAAAAAGATAAGATATGACTTATAAAATCTGAAAGAAAAAAATGATAGAAGGAAGTATTACCTTTAGAATAATAACATTAAATGCTAATGGATTAAACTTTCTGTTCTAGTTTGCTAGCTGCCAGAATGCAATACACCAGAAATGGAATGGCTTTTAAAAAGAAGAATTTATTAAGTTGCAAGTTTACAGTTCTAAGGCCATGAAAATGACCAAATTAAAGCAAGTCTATAAAAATGTCCAAATTAAGGCATCAACAAGAGGTTATTTAAGAAAAGCTGATGAAGTTCAGGGTTTCTCTCTCAACTTAAAAGGCACATGGCAAACATGGTGATGTCTGCTTGCTTTCTCTCCAGGCTTGTTTCACAAAGATCCTCCCGGGGCATTTTCATCTCCAAAGGTCTCTGGCTGCATAGGCTCTTGTGGTTCTCATGGCTATCTCACAGCTTGAAAAGGAACTCGCTCCAAAATGTTTCCTCTTTTAAAGGATTCCAGTCAAGGCCCACCTGGAATGGGTGAAGTCATACCTCCCTCTAATCAAAAGTTAATACCCACAATCGGGTGAGTCACATCTCCATGGGAACAATCAAAGCTCCTAGCCAGCAATATTGAATAAGGATTAAAGGATATGGCTTTTCTGGGGTCCACCACAGATTCAAACTGGCACACTCCCCTATCAAAATTCATAGTCTGGAAAAATTGATTAAAAAGCAAGACCCATCTTTATGATGTCTATAAGAGACTCACTTCAGTTCCAAGTACAAAAGTAAATTGAAAGTTAAAGGTTGGAAAAAGATATTTCATGGAAACAACAACCAATAAAGAATGGGTGTAGCTATACTAATAATGGACAAATTAGACATCAAATGTAAAAGGATTAAACAAGACAAACAAGGACACTATGTATGAATAAAAGGAACAATTCATCAAGAAGACATAACAATCATAAATATTTATGCACCAAGCCAGAGTACTCCAAAACACATGAGGTATATACTAACAACATTGCATAGAGGAGTAGACACTTCCATAATAATAGTTGGAAACTTCAATGCAGTGCTCTCATCAATGGATAGAACATTTAGACAGAAGGTCAAGAAGGAAACAGAGATGTTGAATAATACAATAAATGAACTACACTTGACATACATTTGTAGAACATTACACCCTACAACAGTAGGATACACATTTTTCTCAAGTACTCATGGATCATTCTCCAGAATAGAGTACATGTAGGATCATAAAGCAAGTCTCAATAAATTTTAAAAAATTGAAATAATACAAAACACTTTCTCAGATCATAATGGAATGAAGGTGGAAACCAATAAAAGGCAGAAGGCCAGAAAATTCACAAATACATGGAGGCTAAACAACACACTCTTAAATAAATAATTGGTATAGGTCAAGGAAGAAGTTATAAGAAACATCAGTAAATATCTCAAGGCAAATGAGAATGAAAACACAACATATCAAAATTTATGAGATGCAGCAAAGGTGGTGCAGAAAGGGAAATGTATTTCCTTAAATGTTTATATTTAAAAAGAAGAAATAGCAAAAATTGAGGCACTGTGCACATGGAGGAAATAGAGAAAGAACAGCAAACTAACCCCAAAGCAAGCAGAAGGAAAGTAATAATGAAAATTAGAGAAGAAATAAATTAAATTGAAAATACGAAAACAATAGAGAGAATCAGCAAAAACAGAAATTGGCTCTTTGATAAAATCAATAAAATCAATGGACATTAGCAGAGCTGACAAGGAAACAAAGGGAGAAAGAATTGCAAATAAATTAAATCAGAAATGTGATAAGTTCATAACCACTGACACTGCAGAAATAAAGGAGATAATGAGAAGATATATATGAGCAACTGTATGTTAATAAAGTAAATAACTCAGATGACATCAACAACTTCCTAGAACAGTAGAAACATCCAACATTGACTCAAGAAGAAATAGTTGACCTCAACACACCTACCACAAGTAATAAAATTGAATCAGTCATAAATAAACTTCCCAAAAAGAAAAGTCTAGGACCAGATGGTTTCACCAGATTTGAATTCACCAGACGTGAATTCTACCCAGTATTCAAGAAAGAATTTATGCCAATCCTGCTCAAACTCTTCAAAAATTGAAGAGAAGGGAAAACTACCTAACTTATTCTATGAAGCCAACATCACCCTAATACCAAAGCAAGACAAAGATAATACAAGAAAAAAAATACCGTCCAATCTATGAGTGAATATAGAAGCAAAAATCCACAACAAAAAGCTTAAAAATAAAATCCAACAACACATTAAAAGAATTAAACACCATGATCAAGTGAGTTTTAACCTAGATATGCAAGGGTGATTCAACACAAGAAAATCAATTAATATAATACACCACATCAACAAGTTGAAGGGGAGAAAACACATGAACATCTCAACTAATGCAGAAAAGGCATTTGACAAAATCCAACATCCTTTCTTGATAAAAAACACTTGGAACACTAGGAATATAAGGATAGTTTTTCAGCATATTAAAGGGCTTATATGAAAAACCGACAGCTAACATCTTCCTCAATGGGGAAAGATTGAAAGCTTTCCTTCTATGATCTGGAATAAGACAAGGATACCCACTGCCACCATTGTTATTCAACATTTTGCTGGAAGTATTAGCTAGAGAAATTCAGCAAGATAAAGAAATAAAAGGAATCCAAATTAGAATGGATGTAGTAAAACTTTCACTGTTTATAGATGATATGATCTTATATGTAGAAATTCCGGAATAATCTACAAAGAAAAGCTACTAGAGCCAATAAACAAGTTCAGCATGCTGATGGGATACAATATCAACACGGAAAAAGTAGTACTGTTTCTATAGACTTGTAAGGGTAAATCTGCAGAGGAAATCAAGGAAAAAATACTGTTTACAAGAGCAACCAAAAAAAATCAAATATCTGCGAATAAATATAACAAAAGATGTAAAGGACCTATACAAAAAAAAAAAACTAGAAAATATTGCTAAAAGAAATCAAGGAAGACCTAAATAAATTGAAGGATATATTGTGTTCATGGAATGGAAGACTAAGTATAGTTAAGATGGCAATTCTACCCAAAATGATTTCAAAATTCAATGCAGTACCAAAGAAAATCCCCAAATCTAAAGAAATAGCAAACCAATCATCAAATTTATTTGGACAAACAAGTTGCCCTGAATAACCAAAAAAAAATCTTGAGGGAGAAAAATGAAGTTGGAGGTCTCGCTCTTCATGGCTTTCAATCATACTGAAAAGCTACAGTGGTCGAAATAGCATGGTACTGCTATCATATCATAAACATAGATACCCAGGTCAGTGGAACAGCATTGAGAATTTAGAAGTAAACCCTTTAATCTATGGCCAATTGATTTTTCACAAGGCAGCCAAGTCCACTCAATTGAGGCACAACAGCCTCTTCAAAAAATGGGGCTGGAAAAACTGGATATCTATATCCAAAAGATTGAATGAAGATCTTTATCTCACACCTTATAAAAATATTAATTCAAAATGTATCAAAGACCTAAACATTAGACCTAAGGCCATAAAATTCTTAGAAGAAAATGTAGGGAAATATCTTAAAGATCTTGGTAGGAGGTAGTTTCCCAGACCTTACACCCAAAACATAGTCTGAAAGAAAAATTAGGTAAATGGGATCGTCTCAAAGTTGAATACTTTTGTGCATCAAAGAACTTCATCAAGAAAGTAGAACAGCAGCCTCTCAATAGGGGAACATATTTGGTAACCACATATCTGATAAGGGGTTAATATCCAGAATATAAAAATACCCTACAATTCAACAAGAAAAAGACAAACAACCCAGTTAAAATATGAGGGAAAAAGACATGGATAGACACTTTTCCAAAGAGGAAATACCAATGACTAAATAATATATGAAAAGTGTTCACTAGCTAGTGAATTAGGGAAATTCAAATATAAACCACAATGAGATACTATTTCATAACTACTAGAATGACCATTATCAAAAATAGACATGTACTGGAGAGGATGTGGAGAAATAGGTACACTTATTCACTGCTTGTGAGAATGTAGATTGGTTGGAATTTAGGATGTTATGTTGAGTGAAATAAGCCTGAAACAAAATGACAAATATTCTATGGTCTCACTAATATGAGCTAACTATAATGAGTAAACTCTGAGAGTTATATGTAAGAGCACAGGTTATCAGGAGAGAAAAAAGGGTTAGAGATTGGGCAATTGATGCTTAAGGAGTACAGAATGTTTAATAAGGTTGATTGTAAATGTTTGGAAATGGATAGCACAATACTATGTGACTAGCACAAAACTGTAAGTGTAAGTAAAAAGCTGAGTGTGAGTATAAGCTTGTGTATGTCTAAGCAAGAGGATAAAAGCTGGGACTGTATAACTTAGTGAAACTTAGAGTGATACTGGCGATGAATAATTGTACAAATATAAGAAAGTTCTTACATGAACTAAAACAAATACATCACTATTAAATGGTGTTAATAATAGGGTGGTATATGGGAAAATACAATTAATGCAAACTAGGGGCTATAATTAATAGTCACATGCTAATATTGTTTCCTTAATTGTAACAAAGACACGATTTCAAAGCTAAATGTCAATAATAGGGGGATATGAGGGTATGGGATATTTTTGTTTGTTTTGTAAAGAAGTGAGAATGTTCTCATATTGACGGTGGTGGTGAATGCTAAACTATGTGATTATACCAAGAGTCATTGATTGTACACTTAGGATAGATCATATAGTATGGAAATAAACTGCTAAAGAAAAAAAAGAAAAAGAAAATACTAATAGACCTATAACAAGTAAAAAGATCAAATTAGTAACTTAAAACACTTTCCCATAAAGTAAGTCTCAGACCAAGACATTGTGACTGGTGAATTATATGAAACATTTAAAGAATCCATACCAATCTTTCACAGACTATTACAGAAAACAGAGGAAGAAACTAGTTGCACCTCATTCTAGGAGTATTACCCTGATACCAGTCATACAAAAACATCACAAGAAAGAAGAAGAAAATGAACATCCCCTGATACCAGAAACGACAAGGATGCTCATTCTGGAAACTTCTGTTCAACATTGTACTAGAAGTTCTAGCCATTGTAATTATAGAGGCAAAAAAATAAAAGACATCCATGTTGGAAAGAAAGAAGTAAAACAATCTTTATTCCCAAATGATATCAGCTTGTACATTGGAAAATCTTAAGTAACTCACACCAAAAAAAACAGAAGTTCTAAAAGATTTCAACAAGATCAAAAAGTCAACAGTATTTCTTTGTAGTAGTAATGCCAATTGGAAGAAGAAATCAAGAAAAAAGCTCCATTTACAAATAGCAACTAAAAGAATCAAATGTCTGAAAATAAATCTTAACAAGGATGTTAAGGACTTGTACACAGAAAACAACAAAACTTTGCTAAAAGAAATCAAGGAAGACCTACATAAACAGAGACACTGCATGTTCATGTGTTGGAAGACTAAATATTTTTAAAGATGTCAATTCTACAGAAAGCAATTTACAGATTCAATGCAACCCCAGTCAAAATTCCAATGACATTCTTGGCAGAAATGGGAAAGTTAATCAAATTTATATGAAAGGTGAGGAGCCCCAAATATCCAAAGCACTCTTGAAAATAAGTTGAAAGAGACACTTTCCAATCTTACAAAGCCACTGTACTCAATAGAGCATAGTACTGGCACAAGGACAGGCATATAGACAAAAGGGATTAAATTGACAGCTCAGAAATTAACCCTAATATTTATGGCCAACTGAGTTTTGACAATGGGGCAAAGAGCACTCAATTGGGAAAAAATAGTCTCTTCCACAAATGGATTGCCATTTTCAAAATAATGAAGGTGGACTCCTACTACATCAGACCATACACAGAAATCAATTCAAAGTGGATCAAAGGCTTAAATATAAGAGCCAGAACTATAAAACTCCTAGAAGGAAACTTAAGGATGCATCTTCAGGACTTTATGTCAGACAATGGTTTCTTAGTCTTTACCCCCAGAGCCAAGGAAGAAAAGAAAAAATTGATATATGGAATCCTCCTCAAATTACTTTTATGCCTCAAGAAATTATGATATCAAAGTAAAATAACCACCTACACGATGAGAGAAAATGTTTGGAAACCACATATTGTATAAAGGTTTTTTTAAAAGCAGTGTTATTGAGATATGTTCACACAACGTACAATCAATCCATGTTTACAATCCATGGCTCACAGTATATTCACAGAATTGTGTATTCATCACCACAATCAATTTTAGAACATTTTCATTACTCCAAAAAGAAAAATCCCATATCCCTTATACACCCTTATAATTGTCATTAAACACAGGTGTACCATCATTACAACCAATGAAAGAATATTAAAAGATTACAGTTAACTACAGTCCATACTTTGCATTAGGTGTATTTTTTCCAAATAATGCCCTATTGTTAATACCATTTAATAGTGAGGTACATTTATTTATTCTAGTTCATGAAAGAACATATATTTGTACTGTTAACCTTAGTCATCATCCAAAGCAAGGTTCCCTATGTTATGCAGTCCCATGTTTTATTCTCTACCTTTCCTTCTAGTGACATATGTGACCCTAAATTTCCCCTTTCAACCACAACCACAACAATCAGAGTTGTTGATTACATTCACAATAATGTGCTACCATCATCTCTATCCAGCTCCAAACATTTACAACCAACTCAATTAAAATTTCTGTAAAAATTAAGTATCAGATCCCCATTCTCTACCCTATTCTATCTCCTGGTAACATATATTCTAGATTTTAACTCTGAGTTTGCTTGTTATATTGGTGAGATAATACAATACTTTTCCTTTTGTGTCTGGCTTATTTCACTCAACAATGTCCTCTAGGTTCATTCATGTACTTGCATGCAGCAGGGCTTCATTCCTTCTTACAGTTGAATGATATTCTATCATATGTATATACCATATTTTGTTTATCCATTCACCAGTTGATGACACTTGGGTTGCTTCCGTCTTTTGGCAATTGTGAATAATGCCACTATGAACATCAGTGTGCAAATGTCTGTTTGCATACCTGCTTTCAGTTCTTCTGGGTATATACCTGGTAGTGGGATTGTGGGATCATAAGGCAATTCTATACTTAGCTTCCTGAGGAGCAACCGAATTGTCTTCCACAGCATTGTTCTAGTTTGCTAGCTGCTGGAATGCAACACACCAGAGACAGATTGGCTTTTAATAAAAGGGGATTTATTTTGTTGGTTCTTCAGAGGAAAGGCAGCTAACTTTCCACTGAGGTTCTTTCTTACGTGGAAGGCACAGGATGGTCTCTGCTGGTCTTCTCTCCAGGCCCCTGGGTTCCAGCAACTTTCCCCAGGGTGACTTCTTTCTGCATCTCCAAAGGCCTGGGCTGAGCTGCAAGTGCTGAAATGAGGAATGCCGAGCTGCTTAGGCTGTGCTATGTTGCGTTCTCTCATTTAAGCACCAGCCAATTAAGTCAAAGGTCACTCATTGCAGCAGACACACCTCCTAGCTGACTGCAGATGTAATTGGCAACAGATGAGGTTCACGTACCGTTGGCTCATGTCCGCAGCAACAAGACTAGGTATGCTCACCTGGCCAAGTTGACAACTGAATCTAACTAACACAGCATCTATACCATTTTACATTCCCACCAGCAATGAATGAGTGTTCCTATTTCTCCACATCCTCTACAACATTTGTAGTTTCCTGTTTGTTTAATAAGGGCTATTTTATTAGGTGTGATATTATGTGTCATTGTGGTTTTGATTTGCATTTCCCTAATAGCTAGGGATGTTGAACATCTTTCATGTGCTTTTTAGCCATTTGGATTTCTTCTTGGAAAAACATCTATTTGATTCTTTTCCCCTTTTTAAATTGGGTTGTTTGACTTTTTATTGTAGAATTGTAGGGTTTCTTTATATATTCTGGATATTAAACCTTTATCAGATATGTGGCTTCCAGTTATTTTCACATATTTGGTAGGTAGCCTTTTCATTTTCTTAACAAAGTTCTTTGAAGCCCAAAGGTTTTAATTTTCAGATGGTCCCATTTATCTATTTCCCCTTTTTTGCTTTTATTTTGGGTGTAAAGTCTAAGCAACCTGCCTACCACAAGGTCTTGAAAATCTGTTCTACATTTTTTTTTAGTTTTATGGTCCTTGCTCTTATATTTAGGTCTTTGATCCATTTTGAGTTAAGTTTTATATAAGATATGAGATGGGGTCCTCTTTCATTCTTTTGGATATGGATATTTAATAATCTCAGCACTATTTGCTGACTAGACTGTTCTGTCCTAGTTGAGCAGTGTTGGCAACTTGTCGAGACACAATTGACCATAGACGTGAGGGTCTATTTCTGAATTCTCAATTAGATTCCATTGGTCAGTTTATCTGTCTTTGTGCCAGTACCATGCTGTTTTAACAACTGAGGCTTTGTAATATGCTTTAAAGTCCAGTAGTGTCAGACTTCCCACTTCATTCCTTTTTCTCAAGGTATTTTTAGCTATTCAGGGCACTCTCCCCATCCAAATAAACTCAGTTATTGGTTTATCTATTTCTGCAAAGTAAGCTGTTGAGATTTTAATTGGTATTGCATTGAATCTATAAATCAATTTGGGTAGAATTGATATCTTAAGTATATTCGTCTTCCAATCCATGAACACTGTATGTCCTTCCATTTATATAGGTCTTTGAGTTCTTTTCGAAATTTCTTGTCGTTTTCTGTCTATAGGTCTTTTGTGCCCTTGGTTAAATTTATTCCTAAATATTTTACACTTTTGGTGTCTATTGTAAATGGAAAAAAATTTTATTTCCTCTTCAGAGTGATTATTACTAATGTATGGAAACTCTGCTCATCTTTGAATGTTGATCTTATACCCTGCCACTTTCCTGTACTCATTTATTAGATACAGTAGCTTTCTTGTAGATTTTTTCAGTATTTTCTACACATAGGATCATGTCATCTGCAAACAGTGAAAGTTTTACTTCTTCCTTTCCAATTTGGATACCTTTTATTTCCTTTTCTTGTCTTAATTGCTCTAGTTTAAGTTTTCAACACAATGTTGAATAACAGCAGTGACCATGAACATCTTTGACTTGTTCCTGAAATTAGAGGGAGGTTATCTTTTTTCCCCTATTGAATATGGTGTTAGCTGTGGGTTTTTCATATAGTCCCTTTATCATGTTGAGGAAGTTCCCTTACTATTTCTGTCTTTTGTAATTTTTTCATCAATAAAGGCTGGTGAATTTTGTTAAATGCATTTTCTGCATTAATTGAGATAATCATGTGGTTTTTCCACTTCCATTTGTTGATGTGGTATGTTACATAAATTATCTTATATTGTACCAGCCTTGCATACCTGGAATAAATCCTACTTGGTCATATTGTATAATTATTTTAATGTTCTACTGGCTTCTATTTGCAGGTTTTTTTACTGAGAATTTTTGCATCTATATTTATTAAAGAGATTGTTCTGTAATTTTCTTTTCTTGTAGTATCTTTGGCTTTGGTATTTGGGTAATGTTGGCTTCATAGAATGAGTTAGGTAGTTTTCCCTCCTCTTAAGTTTTTGAAGAATTTGAGCAGAATTGACACAAATTCCTTCTTGAATAATGTGTGGAGTTCACATGTGAAACCATCTGGTCTTGGAATTGTCTTTTGGGGGAGCTTCTCCATGTCTGATTCAATTTTGTTACTTGTGATAGGTTTGTTGAAGTCATCTATTTCTTCTTGAGTTGATGTTGGTTGTTCATGATGTTGTAGCAAGTTGTTGATTTCATCTGAGTTATGTTGTTTATTAGCATATAGTTACAGTATCCTCTCCTTATTTCCTTTATTTTTGCAGTGTCAGTGGTTATGTCCCCAATCCCATTTCTGATTTTATTTATTTGCATCCTCTCTCTTTGCTTCCTTATTAGCCTAGCTAAGGTCCATCAATTTTATTCATTTTCTCAAAGGGCCAACTTCTGGTTTTGTTGATTCTCTCTTTTGTTTTGTATTGTTTTCATGCTTTCAATTTAATCTTCTCTAATTTTCATTATTTCTTTCCTTCTGTTTGCTATGCGGCTAGTTAGCTGTTCTTTCTCTAGTTCCTCCAGGTATACAGCTAATTCCTTGATTTTTTCTCTTCTTTTTTAATGTAAGCATTTAAGACAATACATTTCCCTCTATGCACTGCCTTTGCTGCATCCCATAAATTATGATATGTTATGCTTTCATTTTTATTTGCCTCAAGATTTTTACTGAGTTTTCTTATAATTTCTTCCTTGACCCACTGATTGTTTAAGAGTGTGTTATTTAACCTCCTAATATTTGTGATTTTCTGGACTTTTGCCTTTTATTGATTTCCACCTTCATTCCATTATGATCTAAGAAAGTGCTTTGTCTTATTTCAATCTATATAAATTTGCTGAGACTTGCTTTATGACCATATTATGGTCTCTCCTGGAGAATGATCCATGAGCATTTGAGAAAAAATTTATGGAATATTTTGAGCAGGATTTGTACTAATTCCTCTTGGAATGTGTATTTTTTTTTGCTAATAGTTGTCAGAATGCAATATAGCAGAAGTAGAGTGCTTTTTAAAAAGAGAATTTATTAAATTATAAGTTTACAATTCTAAGGCCATAGAAATGTCCAAACTAAGGCATCTAGAGGAAGCTCCCTTGACTCAAGGAGAGCCAGTGAATTCAGAACACCTTTGTCAACTGGGAAGGCACATGGCTGGCATCTGTTGGTCCTTTGGCTTCTAGTTTCAAACAGCTTCTCCAGGGACATTTTCTTCCTGCATCTCCAAATGTCTCTACTTCTGTTAGCTCTGGTTCCTGTCTAGCTTCTGCCAGCTCACTTGGCTCCTGGCTTCTCTTTGGGTTTCGGTATTTCCAAACATCCGTGTCTCTGTAGGCTCTAAGGCAGCTGTTCTCCAAGTATTTCTGTCAGCTCTCCAAGCATCTCCAAAATGTTAACCTTTTTAAAGGACTCCGGTAAATCAATCAAGATCCACTTGGAATGTGTGGAGTCACTTCTCCATCTAATCAAAAGGCCACATCCAAACTTGGGTGTGTCACATCTTCATGGAAACAATCCAATCAAAGTTTCCATTCCACAATATTGAATCAGAATGAAAAGAAATGTAGCTGCACCCACAAGATTGGATCAAGAAAAAGGACATAGCTTTTCTGGGGTACCTAACAGCTTCAAACTGGCACATTCCAGTTTGAGTGGACCACAAAGAGACCTCTTCCAATATACAAAATGCATTCACTCCATCACAGTTTCACAAAAGCCTTAAAGCACTTCAATAACAATGCAAATTCAATACAAAGTAAGAAACAGTACCAAATCTCATCAAAGTCAGCTACAGGCGTGGTCTGTCCTAAGGCAAAAAATTCTCCTCTGCCTCTGGACCTGTGAAACTAAGAACAAGTTATATGCTGCCAATATACAATGGAGGAACAGTTACAGGATACATGTTTCCATTGCCATAGGGAGAAATTGAAAGGAAAACAGGGGTCAAGAGACCAAAACAGTTCCAAAAACCTGCAGGACAAACTCCATTGGATTTCAAAGTCTGAGAGTAATTTATCACTCATTCTTTAGAAAGCAGCATTCCTACCTTTTCCAAGGGCCTATGTAGCAGCCCTGTTCTCCGCAAATGCTAGGTTGAGGGTTGCAATATTGGGGCACATTGGGTGAACCACATTTCTCTTGGCTCCACCCTCTCCGAGCATTGGGGTGACACCAGAGATCTCTGCCATCTTGGGCAGATGCTCACCCCCTCCAAAACAATGGGGCAATCACCAGCCTTCCCCACCCCCGGTTTATGTGTGTTACCCTCTCTGAGGCCTCATGCACCAATACGCTTCTTGAACATCAAGACCTGCCCACTGCTGGGGCAAACTCATCCTTCCCATTTGGGTGGGTGAGTGCACTCTTTTGGCCCCAGGCTTCTTGGCTTCACACCTTAGCTTCCATGGATCTACCTCTGAGGCCATTTTTCCTTCAATCAGTCCCATTTAGTCCAGTTTGGCCGTGGTTCTGTTTATACAAATCCCCCAATAAAGTTGTCAGTTTTCTATACAGTATACTGGAATCATACTTATCAAACAACAGGATTTTCCAGAAATCTTTTTGGATTTCTCCATCTCCAGTCCTTGCTTGTCCTGTAATGGCTGACTACTTCTATGTTTTGTTAAATCTTCACTTTCGCCCTATTCACTAGGGTCTCACTTTCTGGAAGCCCAGAATTTTCCAGAGCATCAATTTCTGTTTCCTTTGTACCCAAGATTCAGTTCTCAACTTATTTTTTCCTGTCACATTTTACTTTAAGCTTCAGGGAACAATCAGGCTGAATTTTCGACATTTACTTTGGAAATTTCTTCAGCTTAGTATCTTGAGTTGTTACCTTTGAATCCTAACTTCCATCCAACAGCAGTACTCAATTTGGCCAAATTCTCTGCCATTTTAAAACACAGGTCACCTTCTTTCCAGTTTGCAATGATACATTCCTCATTTATGTCTAAAGTTTCTTTGAAGGTATCTTTAGTCTCCACATTTCTACCAACAGTCTGTTTAAAGCATTCTAGTCTTTCTCTATCAATATCTTCACAACACTTCCAGAATTTTACCTTTATCCACTTCAAAAGCTGTTCCTACATATTTGGTATTTACAAACCACAGCACCCTACTTATCTGGTACCAAAATCTGTATTTGTTTGTTAAAGCTGTTGGAATGCAATGGAATGAAGTTGGATGGCTTATAAAAGGTGAATTTTATTAAATTACAAGTTTAGGTTCTCAGGCCATAAAAATGTCCAAACTAAGGCATCCAGTTAAAGATTCCATGACTCAAGAAAGGCTGATGTCGGTCACATGGGAAGGCATATGGCTGGTGTGTACTGGTCCTTGTTCCTGGTTCTGTTGCTTTCAGCTTCTCATGCCAATGGTTTCCTCATTAAACATCTGTGGGCAATCACTTAGCTCCTCCAGGACACAACTCTGGGTTCTGGCTTGTTTAGCATCTCATGGAAAGGCACATGACAACTCTGCTGGGCTCTGTCCATGTCCAGCCATCTGTTCTCTCTGTACATCCCTGTCTTTGTCAGCTCTGAAGCGACTGTTCTCCAGGCCTCTGCATCTGAGGTTTTTTCAAAGCATTCCCTTTTTAAAGGACTCCAGTAAACTAATCAAGACCCACCTTGAATGGGCAGCCATATTTCTATCTAATCAAAAGGTCACACCTACAATTGGGTGTGTAACACCTCCATGGAAACAATCCATCAAAAGTCACACCCACAACTGCATGTGCCACATCTCCATAGAAACAATCCAATCCAATTCTCCACCCTAAAATTGGGCCTGCCCCACAAGATTGGATCAATGAAAAAAAAAAACAGGGCTTTTCTGGGGTACATAACTGTTTCAATCCAGCTCAGAATGGTTGGTAGAATTCACCTGTGAAGCCACCTGGTAGTGAGCTACTCTTTTGGGGGAGGCTTTTGATGACTGAATCAATCTCCTTTCTTGTGATTCACTTATTGAAGTCCTCTATTTCTTTTGAAGTCAGTATACATTGTTCTTTTGTTTCTAGGAAGTTTTCCATTTCATCTGTCTTGTTTATTGGCATACAGTTGTTTATAGTATCCTGTTACAATCTCTTTTATTTTTCTTGTGTCAGTGGAAATGCCCCCAGCCCATTTCTGATTTTATTTGCATCCTTTCTCCTTTTTTCTTTGTCATTCTAGCTAAGAATCCATCAATTTTATTGATTTTCTCAAAGAACTCACTTCTGGTTTTGTTGATTCTCTCTCTTGTTTTGTTCTCAATTTCATTCATTTCTGCTTCAATCTTTGTTATTTATTTCCTTCTGTTCACTCAGAGTTAGTTTGCTGTTCTTTTTCTAGACTTAATAGTCTTCGATTTTAACCCTTTCTTCATTTTTAATATAGGCATTTATAACAATAAATTTCCCTCTCAGCACTGCCTTCACTGCATCCCATAAGAATTGATATGTTGTGTTCTCATTTTCATTTGCTTCAACATATTTAATGATTTCTCATAAGTTCTTCTCTGACCCTTTTGTTTAAGAGTGTGTTGTTTAGCCTCCATAAATTTGTGAATTTTCTAGTCCTCCATCTGATATTGATTCTCAGCTTCATTCAATTATGATCAGAGAATGTGTTTTATATAATTTATGTATTTTTAAATTAATTGACACCTGTGTTATGACTTAAAATGTGGCCTATCCTGGAGAATGATCCTTGAGCACTTGAGAAGAATGTGTATCCTGCTCTTGTGGGTGTGGTGTTCTTTAAATGTCTGTTAAGTATAATTAATTTATCATACTATTCAAGATCTCTGTTTCCTTATTGATTCTCTGTCTAGATGTTCTATACATCAATGAGAGTGGTGTTCTCTAGCTATTATTACAGAGATCTCTATTTCTTCCTTCAGTGTTGCCTCATGTTATATTGGAGCACCCTGGCTAGGTACATAAATATTTGTGATTGTTATTTTTTCTTGGTGGATTGTCCCTGTTATTAAAGTATAGTATCCTCCTTTGTCTCTTTTAACAATTTACACTTACAGTCCCTTCTGTCATTAGTATAGCTATCCCTGTTCTTCTTGGTTGCTGGTGTGTGGAATATTTTTTCCACCCTTTGACTTTCTGTCTATTTTTGTCCTTTATTCTAAAGTGAGTTGCTTGAAAATAGCCTATAGATGGATTATGTTTTTTAACCATTCTTCCAGTCTGTGACTTTTGATTGGGGGGTTTAATCTATTAACAGTCAATGCTATTACTATAAAGGCAGTACTTACTTGAAAAAACAGTTTATCCTTTGTATTTTATATATCATATTTTAGCTTTCTCTCTTTTTACCTTTTTAATTACCGTTACTGATATTCTTCATGTCTACACTCTCCTCCAAACCTCTCTCTCCTGTCTTTTCCTATCATCCTGAAGCACTTCCTTTAGTTTTTACTTGTAGAGCAGATCTCTTGTTCATGAACTCTCTCAGTGTCTGTTTATCTGTGAATATTTTAAACTCGGCCTTATTTTTGATGGACAGTTTTGCCTCATATAGAATTTTTGCCTAGCAATTTTCCTCTTTGGGTATCTTAAAAATACCATACCACTGCTGTCTCACCTCTATGGTTTCTACTGAGAATTCTGTACTTACTCTTATCGAGCACTCCTTTTATGTGATGGATCATTTTTCTCTTGCTCCATCCAGAATTCTTTATCTTTGGCATTTGATAGTCTTATTAGTAAGTGTCTTGGAGTAAGTTTATTTGGATTTATTCTGTTTAAGGTATATTGCACACCTGCAATTTGGTGTCTTTCATAAGAATTGGGAAATTTTCAGCTCTTATTTCCTCAATTATATGTTCTGCCCCTTTCTCCCCTCTTCTTCTTCTGGGGCACTCATGACATATATATTCTGTGCTTCACACTGTCATTCAATTCCCTGAGACCCTGCTCAAATTTTTCGATCCTTTTCTCTAGTTGTCCTTTTCTCTCTAAGAGTTCAGAGGCCTTATCCTTTAGTTCACTGATCCTTTCTTCTGCCCCTTCAAAGCTGCTGTTATATGGCTCCATTGTATTTTTTCTCTTCTATTGTGTCTTTCATTCCCATAAGTTCTGTTATTTTTTCATGCCCCTGAGCTCTTCTTTATGCTCACCCAGTGTCTTTTTTTATATCCCTCATCTCTTTTGCCACATTTTCCTTCAGATTGTTGAATTGATTTAGGAGATTTGTCTGAATATCATTAATTAGTTGTTTCAACTCCTGTATCTCATCTGAATTTTTACTGGTGTCTAGGCATGTGATTTTCTTGGTTACTTTATTCTGGGAGTCTTTTGTTTCTCTCTTTCCTAGGGTGTCTTTGCTGATTGGCTTTGTGCTATGATATTTCTTTGACATTTGTTTCAACTTGTTCTAGACCTCTCAGATAGATCAAAATTTTTTCAGCCCTTATCTATGTGAATCTTGCCCTGCATATATGTAATGATTTTTGACATTGCCTTTTTTGTGCAGTTGTTTTGCCCCCAAGTAAAAGCTTTCCCTTTCCTCTTCCTCCTAGGGAATGTTGATCTGTTCTGTTTGTTTTTTATTTGCCTTTATATTTTTTTTAAATTTTTATTGTGAAAAATAACATATATACAAAAAAGCAATAAATTTCAAAACACACCACAACAGTCAGTTAAAGAACTAAACTTTAGTTAAAGAACTAAAGTTAAAGAACTTCAGAGTTTGGTATGAGTTGCAGTTCCACAATTTTAAGTTTTTCCTTCTGGCTGCTCCAAGACACTGGAGACAAAAGAAATACCAATATAATGATTCATGAGTCTGATTTATTTTTTAAATCTGATCTTTTCTTTTATAATCCACCTTCTCCTTTGATCTTTTCTTTTAATTATTTATTTAAATTGATATGTATTATATAGTCACATACCATGTAATCATCCAAAGTGTGCAATCAGTGGTTCACAATATCATATCACTGTGCATTTATCATTACAATGGACTTTTTTCTTTTTGTGAAAAAAACATATATATAAAAAAGCAATAAATTGCAAAACATGTTGCAACAATTAGTTGTAGAACAGATTTCAAAATTTGGTATAGGTTACAGTTCCACAATTTTAGGTTTTTTACTTCTAGCTGCTCTAAGATACTGGAAACTAAAAGAAATATCAATATTATGATTCAGCAATCATGCTCATTTGTTAAACCCTACCTTCTCTGTATAACTGCACCATCACCTTTGATCTTTCTTCCACTCTTAAGAGTTATTTGAGTGATGCCCATTCTAACTTTTTCACATTGGAAGGGGCTGTCAATAATAATATGGGATACAGGGATGGAATCAGTTGATGTTCTGGAGAGGCTGGCTCCTCTGCCTTTCAGGACTTATTTGGTTCAGGGACCTATCTAGAGGATGAAAGTTTCTGGAAAGTTACCCTGGTGCATGAAATTTTGTAGACTCTTATATATTGCCCTAGGTGTTCCTTAGGATTGGTTATAATGGTTTTGGTTGGGGTTCAGCAAGCTATGATAGGTAGTAATGTAGTGTAACTGAAGTTTGCATAATAGTGGCCTCCAGAGTAGCCTCTCAACTCTATTTGAACTCTCTCAGCCACTGATACCTTATTAGTTACACTTCTTTTCCTCCTTTTGGTCAGGATGGCATTGTTGATTCCACAGTGCCCAGCTAGGGTCATCCCTGGGAGACATCTTGTATATATATATATATTTTTTCCACATGGGCAGACACTGGGAATCGAACCCAGTCTCCAGAATGGCAGGAGAGAACTCTGCCTGCTGAGCCACCATGGCCTGCCCCATCTTCTGTATGTTTTTAACACTCTTTTCATTATCCCTAGTTATTTTTATCTGGAAGCATGATTCTGGAAGGAGGGGTCTACAGAGAGGACCTACCCTAGTCAATTTTTCCTGGGCAAGACAGGTTCAGGACTCACAAATGGGGTGTGAGTATAACTCCACCCAGCAGTATGCCTATCTTTTCTGTGAAGTCTTTTAATTCTGTGCTTTTCCTGTCCTTCTCAGCAGATAGTGCTCTTCAGCCCACTGCTCCCCACAGGCCTAAGGTGGTATTGTGACTTTTAATTCTCAGCCGATCCCACACCTACCAGGGGTATGGCTGAGGCAGAGGTTGATGGAAACCTGTTTCTGAATTCTGTAAATAACAGCCACCCCTGTGCTAGGCCCTTCCCCCTTCTTCTTCGGGAGTGCTGCCCTTCAGCAAACTGTTTCTGCACAACAGAATTACTGTACCTCTCAGTCAACCGTGCTTCTGCCCCTGCATGGGACAGGACTGAAATGGAGTCTGTCAGCTGTTTTCTTTTATAAGCTGCTTAAAAATATTTAGCTGTTCTCAGAGCCAGAGTCCAGCAGCCTAGGTTCATCAGTCAGGAGCTGGAGTTGGGTGTCTGGCCATCTCTGCCCCTTTTCTTGGGTCAAAGCTGTCCTTTGGCAAACTGAGGTCAGCCATTTCCACAGACCACTGTGACTTTCTATCTGCCCTGCTTCCTCCCCTACCGGGAGCAGAGCTAAAACAAAATCTGCTGGGTTCTTTCTTTCTTTGGTGTGTTGTAAACTTATCTGTGCTTGGAGCTGATATCTAGGAGTCTGAATTTGTTAATCAAAGGCTGCAATTGGTGCCCAGCCAACTCTCCCTCCTACTGATCTTAGGAGAGAAGGCTTCTATCTCCTGTCAGGGAATGATTCCTTAGTCAGCCTGCTGTGTCTGTCAGGAAAGGGCACCAGCCCCCTCAGTGTGTAAAGGTTTACTTACAGCTTCCCTCCATGGCTTTTCAGTATTGTTCTTCCACTGATTCTTGGCAGGTATAGGATGTGTGTCTGGTCTCCAGAGCATCCCCCTCCCCTACACAGCTGTTTCAGACGTCTTTGCTATTTGCTAGCAGCTTTGCAGCACAGAATAAAGCTTAGAACTCCCTATGGCACCATCTTCTTAAGTTTTCCTCTATTTCTTCTTGAGTCAATTTTGGTAATTTATTTCTTTCTAGTAATGTGTCTGTTTCATCAAATTAAGTCTAATTTTTTGGCATAATATTCTCTGATAATCCTTTTTATTTCTGTAAGGTCAGTAGTAATGTCACCAGTTTCATTTGTGATTTTAGCAATGAAAGATTTCTTTTTTCTTAGTCAATCTAGCTAAAGGTTTGTCAATGTTTTTGATCTTTTCAACGTATCAATGTTTGGTTTTTTCCTGTATCATTTCAATACTCTCTAATTCATTTATATCTTCTCTAATTTATCTTATTACCTTCTTACTTTTCATTTGTTTTTGCTTTGATCTTTTTTCTAGTTACCTAAGGTGGAAGGTTTAGTTTTTTGAGATCTTTCTTCTTGTTTGATATAGGCATTATAACTATAAATTTCCCATAAGTATTGCATTAGCTGTATCCCAAAATTTGTAATGTTCAGTTTTTCCTTTCTTCTCAAAATATTTTCCAGGAGCTCTTTTGATTTATTTTGACCTATTATGAATGTGTTGTTCAATTTGGGCATATTCATAAATTTTCAAATCCCCTTTTTTTGTTGATTTCTAATTTAATTTCATTGTGGAAATCCCATATTTGCATTATTTCGATTCTTTTTTATTTATTGAGACTTACTTTATGGCCTAATACTTGGCCTGTCTTGGAGATGCTCCATGTGTACTTGAGAAGAAGAATATGTATTCTGCTGTTGTTGATTAAGGTATTCTATAGATACTTGTTAAGTCTAAATGGACTACAGTAATCATTTTCTGCTTAGTTGTTCTGTTATTGACAGTGGACTATGAAGTCCCCAACTATTACTGTTGAATTGTTTATATGTCCATTCAATTCTGTGAGTCTCATTTCATATATTTTATGGCTCTGTTTTTAGACATGTATATGTTTAATATACATATTAATATGGCTATACACATTAATATAATATATACATATGGCTATAATGTTAAAGTCTATTTGTCTGGTATTAGCTTGGCCACTTCAGTTCTCTTATGGTCACTCATTGCATGGTATATCTTTTTCTATTGATTTGCTTTAAAGGTATTTTTGTGTCCCTTTCCTTCTCTCTTTTCCTTCTGGTATTTCCATTATGTGTATATTGGTATTTCTTGATTGTGTCCCATGAGGTTCTGCTCATTATTCTTCATTATTTTATTCTTTCTGTTATTCATCTATCTTGAAGTTCATTGATTCTTTTATTTGCCAACTCAAATCTATTATTGAGTTCCTCTAGTGAATATTTAATTCTCATTATTGTACTTTTCAACTTCTGAATTTCCCCTTGGTTCTTTTTATAATTTCTATCTCTTTATCAATAGTCTCCATTTGATTAGTCATTATCCCACCTTTCTTGCATTATTTAAACACAATTTTCTTTAGTTCTTCAAACATATTTGTAATATCTGCTTTGTAGTCTTTGTCTGCTAAATTCAACGTATGGACTTACAAAATTTATTTTCGTAATTTTTTTTTGAAAACTGGACATTTAAATAATATATAGTAGCAATTTTGTACCATGCCACCCCCCCTTCTGGGAATTGTTGTTGTTATTCGTTTAGTCATCTGTTTATTTTCTTGTGACTTGGATTAATTTTGCAGTTTATTTTTCCTGCACTGTGCAAACTCTGATGTCAGGGCTCAATTATTTTATTTGTCTTTGTCTTTTGCTAGGAGTCACTCTTGGGCTCACGTGTATCAATTATTGCTCAAAGGTTGTGTTTTACACCCCCTTAGCCAGTTATATTTTCACTCTTTGCTGTTGGATGTATGTGTGGCTTGGAGTCTGCTTTCCCAGTTCAGGGAGTTTATAAGTAGTTTGTAGATTATCTCTGAGGTCTTTCCTTTGAGAGCATAGCCTTGGCTATGTACACAGTGTTCCAGACCACTAGGGATGAGTGTAATTTTATTTTTAATCCTGGCCTCCTAGGAATTGCCCCTAAATCAGAATATCTTATTTTTCAGCCAGGGTTTTATCAGAAGTCATGTTTAAGCCCCTTGATCTGATGGTTTTGTGTGTGGCTACAGAAATGCTTTCAAGTCTTCTCCACTTTCCGCATTGATTGCCCCTGAGTACAGCTTTCACATGCAAACAGACATGCAGAATTTGAATGATGTCAGAGATCCCAGGAGAGCTCTTCTTAGGTTTTCTCTGTAAGCTTCTGGCAGGTCAGCCATTCACTAGTTTCTACTTGTATCCTGGAGCTATCAGCTCCCTGTAAATTTCTCACCACCAAGATTGCTATTGTTTTTTATAGCATCCATAAGCATGAACTTCACCATATTCTGTTCCAAATAAAGTCAGTCCCTTCTGGCAGAGCTTCTGGAGCTCAATGCCCTTATAATCTGCTTCTCCCCCTGGGCAAAACCTCTGCATCACTGCATTGAGCTGAGGGTAGCAATGGAGGCCCCTGCTCTATGAGCAATCAGTGGGAGGGGAGATATTAGCCCTTGATATTCTTAGCTTGTTGTTCCCAGCATGAACCCTCTGCTCTATGAGCAATTTTTGATGTGAGTTATTGGGCTTCCAATATTCTTGGCCTCCCCTGCCTGGTGTAGAGCCCTCACCCTATGAGTGGAAAATAAGGTGGGGTAAAGAAGACCCAGTTCAAAAGGACTGGTGAGGATGAGCGATGCTGGCAGCCTGCCTTTCCTGGGGTGAAACAATAGCCCTAGATTAGGAGCTAGGAATAGAAAGAGGGAGCCCTTCCCCATTTTATTGGCTGTGCATAATACTAGAACTTCTGTAACTCTGGGAAGGGAAGGTAGGAATAGGTCATAGTTCAAATGTCACTGACTACCACTGCTCTTACCTAAATTTAGTAGATTTACTAAATAAATGTTTCTTCATTTGCTGTGTGCCATTAGGACAATTTCCTGAGACTCTGAATTATTCAATGTTTAAATGGTTTAAAAAACTTTTTTTTGTGGAGGGTGAGGGAGTGGGTACATGGTCCCGGGATCGAACCTGGGTCTCCTGCATGGGAGGCAAGCATTCTACCACTGAACCATCCATGCACCCAAACCATTGGGCTTTTAAAAATAAGTTTCACTAGTTCAATAATTGTTTCTCTGGGGAGAGAGTCCACTGAACTCCTTATATCTCCACTCTGAAAGTCTTGTTCGCAGTGATACTACACCAACAGCTTAAATGATTAAAGCAAATATTAATAAATATTGGAATTTATAAAAATTTAAAACTTTTGTGCCTCAGAAGACACCATCAAAAAACTGAAAAGACAGGTATATTAGTTTCCTATTACTTCTGTAATAAATTACCACAAAATTAGTGGTGTAAAACAATGTATATTCTCTCAGCAGTCATTGTCTTGTTGCCTGGGTGTCCAGTGTCTTGAGAGCCGTTGTTTGATATATTTTGTCTATTTTGTTTGCTTGTTTCAGGAGGGAATGTGTTTTATTTTCCTAGGCTGCTTATACTGTGCAAGGGAGTGGCTTAAACAAAGGGAATTTATTTACTTATGGTTTGGAGGCTAAAAGAAAGCCCAAATCAAGGCATCATCAAGGAGATGCTTTCTTCCCAAGGACTGGCCTTCTGGAGCTGGCTGCTGCTGATTCTTGTCCCGTAGTTTGGCACATGG
The DNA here is from genome assembly GCF_023851605.1 of Tamandua tetradactyla. Lineage (NCBI taxonomy): Eukaryota > Metazoa > Chordata > Mammalia > Pilosa > Myrmecophagidae > Tamandua > Tamandua tetradactyla. The sequence continues at coordinate 119,528,270 of NC_135353.1, forward strand.
CAGCATTTCCTGGTCTCTTCTGGGTTCCATTTATTTCAGCTTCTGGCTGCTTCCCCTGTGGCTTTCTCACTCTGTCTGAATTTCATTCTCTTATCAAGGACTCCAGTAATAGAATTAAAACCCATCCTGCTTAAAAAAAACCAACACATACACGTTTATTTTCTCATAGTTCTGTATGTTGAAAGTCTGACACAGGTCTCACTAAGCTAAAGTCAATATGTCAGCAGGACTGCATTCCTTTCTGGGGGCTCAGAAGGAGACTTCATTTCCTTTTGTTTTCCAGCTTCTAGAGGCTGCCCACATTCCTTGGTTCATGGTTCTTTTTGTACAGTACCAAAGGAGCAAAATTGAATCTCTCTAACTATTCTTCTGAATTTCTCTTCTGATCGCTCTCTCCATTTTTAAGGATTCATATGATTAGATTGAGCTCACCTGGATAAACCAAGATAATCTCCCTTATCTCGAGGTCCTTAGCACAATCACATCTCAAAGTCCTTTTTACCACATAAAGCAATGTATTCGCAGGTTCCAGGGATTAGAATGTGGACATTGGGGGGGGGGGCATTATTCTGCCTACTGCCACAACCGTATTCTAGGAGGAAATATTTGCAAAACATTTATCTGATAAGGAACCTGTAAAACTTTTGTACCTCAAAGGACATTATCAAGAAATTGAAAAGACAACCTACAAAATAGGAGAAAATGACTGTGAACCATATATCTGATAAGGGTTCAATATCAAGAATATATAAAGAACTGCTACAAACTCAACGATAGAAAGACAAATAACCCAATTTTAAAATGGGCAAAAGACTTGAATAGATACTTCTTCAAAAAAGATATACGAATTAACAGGACAAATTTGACAGTATATCATGAACCTCTTAGTGTGTTAATATATGCAGATGTAAATGATCATTTTTGATGGATGTTGCAAAACGTTTGGCTGGTAAAAGGATGCATTGGCACAATGTGGATGGCTCTCGAGTTCGTGGTGCTGAATGAATGAAGACAGACTCCAAAGGCCACGTACTGCATGATTCTATTGATGTGACATTTTGGAAAGGGCAAAACTATGGTGATGGAAACAAATCAGTGGTTCCCAGGGACTGAGGATGGAGGGAGGAGCTGACTGCCAAGGAGAACATGAAAGAACTTTTTGGTCCTGAAACCTAGAGGGCCCAGTTTCTCCAGACATCAGACAGTTCCATCTCCCTACCCCATGTTAGTGACAGCCCCTTCCAATATCAAAAATTTAGAATTGCCATAGCCCAGACACCCCTAAAGAGAGGGATGAGAAGATCAAAGGTGTTGGTGGAGTTATGCATAGAAGATAGGATTGAACAAATGAATATGATTGCTAAATCATTAAATTGATATCTCTTTTAGTCTCCAGTATTTTAGAGGAGCTAGAAGTAAAAACCTAAAATTGTGGAATTGTAACCCATGTGAAACTCTGAAATATGTTCTACAACTAATTGTGGTGCTGTGCTTTGAAATTTATTGCTTTCTTTGTATATGTGTTATTTTTCACAAAAAAAGAGAGAAAAAAGTCAATTGTGATGATAAAAAATATTTAAGCCTTCTAGCCTCCTATATTCTGGAGCAGCTAGAAGGAAAAATCTGAGATGGTGGAATAGTAGCCCATGAAAAACTCTGGGATCTGTCCTGTAACCACTTGTTGAAGAGTGCTTTAAAACTATTGCTTTTTTCTTTCTTTGCTTTGTATATATGTTATACTATACAATTAAAAAGTTAAAAAAAAAGATATACGAATAAGCACATGAAAAGACACTTGACATCATTGGTCATTAGGGAAATGCAAAAACAAGGTGATGTACAATTTCACACCCACTAGGATGGCTATTTTTAAAAAAGAAAATGATAAGTGTTAGAGAGGATGTGGAGAAATAAGAACCGTAACACTTTGCTGGTGGCATTGTTAATTGGTGCAGCCACTGTGGAAATCAGTTTGGCAAGTTCTCAGAAAGTTGAAAATAGAATTACCATATGACCCAGCAATCCTACTTCTTGGTATACAGAATTGAATTCAGGGACTCAAACAGATCTTTGTACACCAGTGTTTATAGCAACATTTTCCACAATTACCCAAAACGTGGATGCAACTCAAGTGTCTATTGATGAATGAATGGACAAAATGTGTTATGTACATACAATAGAATACTATTTGGCCATAAAATAGAATGAATTTGTGATACATGCTACAACATGGACGAACATTGACGACTTCATGTTGAGTAAAATAAGACACAAAAAGGACAAATACTGTCTGACCTTGCTTATATGAAATAACTAGAAGAAGAGACTTTCCTAGGAACAGATAGTAGATTATAGGTTACCAGTGGGTGGGGGGAAGAGCAAGTTATTACTTAATGGGTGCAGAGTTTCTGTGTGAGATGATTTAAATTTGGGGTAATGGAAACTGGTAATAGAAGCACAATATTGTGACTGTAATTGATATTATTGAATTGCAAACTTAAAAGTAGTTAAAAATGTGAAGTTTGACGTGTATATATGTTACTACAGTAGAAGTTTAAGAAATGAACAAAGGATTTAAAAAGACATTTCTCCAAAAGAACATACAAATAACCTATAAACAGAGGAAAAGATAATTAATCCATTAGGGGAATACAGTCAAAATCAAAACAATATACCATTTATCCCCAACTAGAATAACTATAATAAAAAAGAGAAATGGTAGCTAGTGTTGCAAGAACGTAGAAGAATTGGAATGCTCATATATGGTAGTAGGAATGTAAAATGGTACAGCCACTTTGGAAAATAATTTGGCAGTTCCTCAACATTTTTGCATAGAATTACCATTATGAATCACAATTCCACTCCCAGGTACCTATCCAATGGAAATTAAACCATTTGAACAACTGAAAACTTGTACATGGATGTTCATGTAAGTATTATTTATAAATAGTACAAAATGGTCCCAAATATCCATCAACTGGTGAATGATAAAGCATGGCATATCCATACAATGGGACATCATATTTGGCGATAAAGAGAATTGGAATACTGATACAGGCTATAACATAGATGGATTTCAAAAGCATGCTAAGTGAAAGAAACCAGATACAATGGACTATATATAATATGATTACCTCGATATGAAAAGGTAAATCTTTAGAGAAAGAAAGCTATTAGTGGTTACCTGTGGCTGGAGGTGGGAATGGGGACTGACGGTATATGAGCTCACAGTTTCTTTTGGGGGAAATGGACATTTTCTAAAATTAGATTGTAGCAATGGTTGCACAACTCTGTAAGTATACTAAATTGTACACTTAAAATGTGAATTTTGAATTTTACAGTTTATAGACTATACCTCAAAAAAGCTGTTGATCTTTTTAAAAGATTAATAATTGTTTCCACAAATGCCACACGTTGTCAGAAAACTTTAGTTGGACTTTGTTTCCATATATATATATATAAAATGGTCAAGGGAAATAGTAGAAAGGAAAGAAACAGAAAATAAAACTTGCTCCTCTAACTTTTTTTTGCAGAGGGAATTTTAAAAATGAAATTGTCTGTGAGTAGTAATCTAGTGTTTTCAAACTGTGATGGACACACATATGAGCTGCTTTCTCATTTGGGCTCTATTTCAGAAATGTGCATACATAGAGAAGGAAGACCAAGAGATTTTTGTAAAACCCTTCTGTTCTTTGGGAGTGTGGGCTTTCCAGGAGTGAATTGTTGTCTTTGCACATGATGTGCTTTTGCTTCATCTTAGTGCTTTAATTTTCGTGGTTAATGGGGCGAATTTGTGCTAGGGCTATAGAAACTGCCGACCACAGCAAAATGGCTGAATGCTGATTGCAAACAAGTCAAGGACTGGAGCTAGCCTGAGTGCCAGGGGCTCCTTTCCCTTAGGTAGGCTTTTGTCTGACTTCTTTACATTCCCTCCAGCTGTGATCCACCCCCCATCAACCACATTCCTTGGCCTTCCCTGAACATTGCTGTGGACCCCCACACTGGATTTCCCTCCCTCCTCTAGACTTCTCTAGAAACATCTTTTCTGCATTGCTGCAAGCTATCATTTTGAGCCCCCTCTGCTATTACTTAACTCAAGGACAGAGGAAATAGCTGCAGTCCAGAAACAGGCTTAACAAAAAAAAAAAAAAAAAAAGAAGAAGAAGAAGAAAAAGAAAGAAAGAGGAAAAGGCCTAAACCCATCCTATATCTTTAAGAAAACAATCCCACAGGATTTAGTTGTGAATTGCAATGTGGGGAATGTGAAACGTGCTAATCAGGGCCTTTTCTTCCTGGAGCCTACCTGATTTCTCTCCACCCTCCCTAGCCAGCTGGGCTAGGCAAGGCCCAGGGGAGCTACAAAGTTGCTAGTTTAGGAGATGAAGACAAATGGAGAAGTCCCAAAGGACAAAGAAGCAACAGGCTCAATGTTTAAGAACTGTGGGGGTAGATGCAGCATGCCTGTAATCCCAGCTTTGAGGTTAAAGACTGTGGCTGATTTGTAGTAACTGTTCTGGAGGCAGCATTTTCTGAGCTGGGCCTCTACTTGCTTAACCACCCTGACTTTCACCTTGACAATTGCCATACTTTCTTGGCTGGGTCACCCTGCAGCCAATCAACACCTCTTCAAAACCGTCTGGCCATATGGCTGCCACAGTGCTCTTTCTGAAACAGATCTGATCTCGATACTCCCTCACTTCCAACTTTTCTCATCTCCTCCAGGAGAAAACCTAAATTCCTTAACATGATATTTGAGACCCTTTATAATCTTGTCTCAACTGCTCTAAGCTCATGTTCCTTCACTTGTCCCTCAAGTAATCTGCAGAACTATTTATCATTTTCCTAAACACGATTTTTTCTTTCCTACATTATTGTGTTTGCAACTGATATTCCTTCAGCCAGGAATGAATGTCCTTTTCCTCTTATTCTCCATTAGGGTATAGCCTTCTCATCATTTAAGAACAAGTGCCTCTGTGAAACATTAGGCTTACTGGGGATGGTATGTCAGCTTTCTTCTTAGTTGCTAGAGCTCACTGAATATACCTTGGGAGAGCAGCGTGGTGACTGGAAAATAACCCAGGTTATAGAGTCAGCCAGACTTTTTAAGCTTCAGTTTCCTTGTCTGTAAAATGGAAATATAAATATAAGTTCCAAAAGGGTGAAATTGCTGATTTGGTAAGTACGAAGCACAGTATGTGAATACTTAGGTTGTAAGTTGTAAAAAGAAATCGAAAAATGATTCCTTCACCCTCGGTTGTGACTGTAGGAGGTGTTTCTTACCAGGCTACCAAGTGGATGGTATTCTCTGCTTTACCTAGCAGTCTTCTTATGGCTCACATGATTTTGGCCCCCCTCATGTCTGAAGGGTGTTTTGCAAGTGTCCTTTCTTGGGAGGTGCTTCCCATTCATGTACCTTGGAAATCCGTGTGGGCAGGCATGAAAGGAGAGAGGTGAAATACAAACAACTCTTTCTTCTCTCCCCCATGCCCCGGTCTTGCTGCCCAAAACCTCAAAGAGATTGTTTACCAATTGCTCTTTTCTGCAACCTACTCCCTAGTCCTCTTTCTGCTATTGAGATTTCAGAAACGAAATTGTCCATGGGTAGGAATTCACTGCTCTCTAACTGGAATGGGCATACATAGGACTCATTTCTCATCTGGACTCCATTTCATAAATGTACACAAGATGTCAAAAAATAGACCATTTAGAACAAGAGCAATATTTATTTTTTAAAAATTAGAAGAAAATGTTTCCTTGCTTTAATTCTTACTGGAATGTACAATAACTATGTGCTGATGCTGCATTTTAACAGCATCGATTTAGTTACCTTCAGGGTCACTGGATGAGTTGCGCATGGATTCATAAATACACATCAACGCAACACCAACACAAACATTTACGTTCAGAGTGCTTTTTTGTGAACTGGGACTTTCAGGCATTGAGTGTCAGAGTTAGACCTTAATTGTTCAAGCCATCCATTAACAACATTTTACTAAGTATTTCCTTGTGTGTCAAGCTTTATGCTAGACAGGAGGAAGAAAAGGAGAAGCTAGGGAACTGTAAGTCACAGATGGAAAATCAGAATATGACAGGAGAGAATTAAGCACTACCTCAATAATACAGATAGTAAATATTAAAGGATAAGGTTACCGACCTGGAGTTGCCATGGCTAATTTCTTCAAGGGATGATAAGACCTATGCAGGGCCCTCGAGGGTAGGATTGGTTCCAGATATGTGGAAAAGACTGAATCATCTGTAGTATTCTCTTAGAAATGACCATTAGAATGGATTGAATGGGTATGAGTTTGCAGGAAGTGAGAATAAGAATGATCTGCTCTTTCATATGTCTGAAGGAGGCCATGTAGAAGGGTGAGAGGAACATGGAACCAAGAAGCAGAAGACCTGCATCTTAGTCCTGGTGTCAACACTGACTCATCATGGGTTACCTTAGGCAAGTCCCTTTTCTCTAAACCTCAATTTCCCCATCTACATATTGGAGCTAAATAGTACCAGTCTTACACACCTCCCAGGACAATTGTTAAAAGAACAAGTGAGAGAATCATTTGATTGTGCTTGGAAGAGTAGAGGGGACTATCCAAAACATAGGATAGGGCGGTACTAGGAAGGCAGGTGTTTCTACTGTAGCAAGTCTCCTGCAGCTGGGAATAGGATGACCTCAGTATTCGAATGAATTTTTCTTGGCAGATCTCTTCCCTGCCATAATTATAACCTGCAAGCCACTAGTTGATTATGCATACTGAAACAAGATCTGTCACACAAGTGGACACGTGTATGTGTGCATGTGTGTGTGTAGAAGCTTGCATTGGTTAGGAAATTGGGGAATTGGAGCCATGAAAGCAAAGACACTTGAGAATTCTCAGGAACAAAGTTAATCTGGAGAGATGGGAACTTATGCAAGCATCTTTGGATCTGCTGATAGAAATATATGCCCTGAGGCCACTGCAGTAATTTAGGCCCTCATCCGACTTCCCTTGGTATATTGCAAAAGCCTTCCTGATGTTTCCCTCACTTCATGCTGTCCAAATCCAGTCCATCCCCCGCCACTGCAGCTACAGTGCTCTTTCTAACCCACGTGGCATTCCTAGGTTTCTGGATGCCCACAGGGTAACATTCATGCTCATTCACATGACATTAAAGCAGGGCTATATTCAACTGATATGCACTGGTAAGGCTACAACTTTTGCTAAAATTGTGAAATATTTTGATACCAGCTGTCACCCTCAGCCACTCAAGAACCCTCCTGCTACCCCAGTTGCCCTGCTTCTCACCCTTAAACCCCTTTGGGACCTGCCCAGGACTCACACACTGAAGGGTTTGTGCCCAGCACAGCAGTGAGTCTGAAGGACGCTGTTCCATGCATGACTGCATCCATTCTGCTTAGCAGGTGCTCCCACTGTACTGTATTTTTAAATATTTTGAGAATTACCTCTGCATTCAGGGCTGATTGTGTCCTAGCCCATTTTCTGGCCTCAGTCCTTGCCACTTCTTCCCACAGATGTCAGCTACATTGAAATTCTCATATCTCATTTCTGGATTTATACACCACTACATTGGAAACTCCTTGAGGGCAGGGACTATGGTTTCCTAATCAATATAGTCCCAAAGACCAGCTCAGGACCCCGCACATTGTTTCTTATCTGATTATAGAGGATGCTGATAGATAGGATCAATCCTAGATTGGTAAGGAATAGAGTAGTGTCGGGAGTTTATAAGACAATAAGGGAGATAAGTAAAGAACCATATAACATAGATATTATGTATAAGCACAGCCCCCAAACAGCCTTCTTGCTTTGTACTTTAGGAGTGAACTAAGGGGGTAGAGTCTGTAGAAAACAATGAGTAAACAACGGGGTGATGAATTCTTTTCTCTCTCCTCTCCATATGTTGTGGTAAACCCACACATGCTCCCTAGAGCTTCTAATCCACAGTCTGAAAACAAAGCATCTCCGGGCATAAATCTTAAAATGTAATTGAACACTGACCCTCATTGGCAGAACAGTATCCTCTGAAGTCACTTCATTATCTTCTATAGCAAAGCCTGAAGAAATTGCAGAAGATTGGGCCCTTAACAACTAGTTGGAGTATGTGTATAAAATATTTCAGAAAAGATTATTTGACTATGTGGTCTCACATATCTACTCGTTAGAAGTTACAATTCCCCATCCTATGTTGCTATCTTAATGTACCTGAAATTCAACCTTCATTTATAAAGAGTTTAACTGCATTTTTAAAAAACAGCAAAATACCCTTTAAATATAAAACAACCTTTTCATTTTTTTTCAAGTGCTATTTTCATCTATCTTACCAGTTCCCTGAAGTGTGTAAGCCCTGGTGGTGGTGCTGTGAGGATAGGGTATGTAAAATTGGTAGGATCCAGTCTCTGAACCAAACCAGGGTTAGATGTTGAGTCCCGGTAACAAAGCCTTGCTTGTCACCACTCTCTCGTGTATAGATCTTTGCTGCCCAAGGCTCTCTTGCCTCCTAAAATGCCTTAATTATAGCCTGATTGAATTTGACCACTAAAAAGTCTGCTGCACTTTTGGTGCATGGTTTCCTGTGCTACAGATGACTCTGCTGTACGGCAAGCTCATAAAGTACACTCCTGAACAATTTCTTGGGTCAGAGTTTCTGCTGTTTAGCAGGCTCTGTGCTTTATTACCTCCTGAGGCAGGTACTCACCTGCAGGTTCTCAAGTCGCTTTCTCAGGCTCAAAGTTTGGCAGTGCTTTTCTGGAGTATACAGCCACCCTCACTGTTGCCCTGAATCAGTTAGTGTACTCACAAAAGCGAAGGCAACCACTTACAGCGTAGGATAGCCATGGCCCTTGAAAGTGGCATGCTTCATGTGTCTCACACCAGTTAGTGAATCGGGATCTGCATTAAGGGGAAGAGCAGTGAGATCATATTTTCAGAAAATGAACAGAAAATCAGCAAGGGATAGGCATAAGTTTTTTGAAAGTGTAAGGGCCCCTTTTTCGGGGGAATCATTCCAGATGCCATGGATATGGGAGTGAGCAAGAGGGTGAGCTAGCAGTCAAGCATTGTGACTAGGTTCAAATGGATATGAGAAGAACTACCATAGACTACATTCCGACTTCACTCTTTTTCTTAAATTTTGCTTTCTCTCTCCTTTCAATATATATTCATATATTGATTCCCTCTCTCCATCCCTATTATCTTCTGATGCATTTCAAAGTAAATTGAGGACATCAGCACGGGTCCACATAAACATTTCAGCATGATATCACTTACTAGAGTTCAGTTTTTATTTATAGTTCTCTTTTATTTGGGAGGTCAAATATACAAACAATGAAATGCAATAAATCTTAAGTATACCACTGGGTGAGTTTTGACATATGTATGCATGTGTGGATCCCAACCCCCCATCAATATATATATGTAACATTACCATCATCTAGGAAAGTCCCTTTATATGATCCAGAGATTGCAAGGGGCATCATAGGCTGAATTGGCAGAGATCCTGATGGGCTATAGCCTGATCCCACCAAACATGCCTGTAGCTTCAATGGTACTGTTACTGGTTGGCAATGCCAGCATCATAAGGACTTGTAATCCAGAGATTCTCAAGCTTTAGTGTTCATCATAACCAGCTGGAGGGATTAGAATACATATTGCTGACTCCACTCCCAGAGTTTTTGATTCAGAAGGTCTGGGGTGGGGCCTGAGGATTTTCATTTCTAACAAGTTCCCAGGTGACAGTGGTGCTGATTTTGCTGGTCCAGAGACCACACTTTGAGAAACACTGCTTAAAGGAATGAATGAATCAATGAATTGGATCCCTTGTGCAAGACCACCTTTCTGCCCCTCTATAATCTCATGGTATTAGTTATAGTTGAGAGAGGATGGGAATATGTCCATTGTGTGCCTGAACATAAGTTTTTGAGTGGGGGGGGCGGGTGTTACTAGAGAGAACTTATGTACTACCTCTTTCTTAAACCTATACATGAGGAATTTTAGTTTGTACTTGGCTTATTGTGACCCTGACTTTTCCCCAGTTCTAAATGATCTTGTCCCAGACAAGGAAAGAACTCATGCCCCAAACCACATGGCACAGTTTTATTAACTTCCTCCTATGTCAGGACCTTCAAAAAGAGATCATATGTGGCTATGGAATCTATACATCCGAGATTTCCTGGGACAAGAGCAAATCTTTCCTTCTTGGAGTTAGGGGGGCCATGAGGGCAAAAGTTTGGTTCATATTAAGGGCTAAAGAGTGGGGGTAATCTAAATATTTGAGATCAGCAGTAAGCTGCTTGTTGCTTCTCTCTTCTCAAGCCTCTTCGGGTGATTCCTGCTATAGCCTCTTGGACGTTTTAAATTCTAATGACTGAGAGGGACCTGAATTGGACTTCTTGCTGCCTATCTTTCCCCATTCCTCTACCCTCTGGAAGGACCACACAGAAATAGCCCAGACAGAACAACCTCTCCAAAGAAGGAAATTCCCCAATCTTCATTGACCGACCATTCAGTCTAATATTTACCTACTTTCCCTGGCAGGAAGTTCTTCCTTCCAGCTAACATTAGTCCTTCTCATTGCAATTTCGGTTTCTTTTTCCTTGTTCTGCTTTCAGTCGAAATTGAGAACAGCTGTTCCTCATCCTTATGTTCTTTATGTGCTTAAAAGGCAGTATTAACCTATCCTTCCTGTGTACAGGTTTAACCATCCTTGGACTTCTTTTATCTTTCCTGCATATACCTGACTTACCAACCATTTAATCATCTTTGCCATAGGGAGCCAGCTTAGGCAGTTTGGACCAACTGTACAGTAAAGCTTAAAGCTTTATGCCTTGTGCTGATGGGCATGCTAAATGTTTAGTAGAGACTATTCTTGAGCACACAATTGTGAATGATTTAAAGTGGGCTGTACGTGGAACCCATTTCCTCCCCCAGCTTCCTCAACAGGGCCTCCCCTTAGCAGCTGAAATGAGTTAGTAGTAATCAGAGCAGAGTAGGAATCCTGCGGTTTCTGCCCTTCCCTCCTGCTGGTTCTATGGCAACTAGTCTCTTAAAATGAGCTCTCTCCCTAGTATAGCCAGATGTGACTTTGAAATCAGGTGGGCAAAAGGTTTAGGAATCACCTTAGCCAAAGAACCTTGCTAATGCTGGAGATACATATGAGGTTTTAGGATAGCTTGGGGGAGAACAGGAATGAAAGGATTGACGAGAAAGATTGGGCCAAAAATATATACTATTCACAGAATGATTGTGCCTCCGAGTTGTAGAGAGCTTTGTTGCAAGCTTGCAGAAGTACTTTTCTGGCCATTTATTTGTGCACTTGGCCCTTGTCCACTGTCCAAACTTGGTGAAAATGATGCCAGAAATCTCTGGCAGAATCATTGCCTCAGGGCTACTTTATAGCCCATGTGCCAGGGCCCATCTGGTTAGGGCTAAATGGCTGTAGTTGAAGGCAATGCAGAAGAAAGGGATAGGGCCAACTGATATTTGTTGTGTTCTCATCTTCTCACGCTCCTCCTTTTTAATCAAACCTTAAAAGCTCTTCTCTTCATTAATTCTAGCCAGGCCGTTTGTCTCGGCAAAACCACAGTAGTTAATCTACCCAGCTATAAAGAAGAAGGAAGAGAAGGAAAAAGAGGGGGAAAAAACTTTGTCATTCATGTGAAGGTAACATTGAAGGTTTCATCACAGATACACTCAAAACTTAAGAACAGCAATTGTCTTGGGATGGGGGTGGACAGAGCAGTTTGATTGAAGCGTTAGCTGCCTTGGCCCAGGGCCAAGTCAAATTGCCAGAGAACCATTAAACTCTGTGTAATTCCATATAATTCACAGCAGCCACAGGTAATCTGAATCAGACCTGATAAGACTTTGCTATCATTTATTGTCCATTAATGCTGAATGCACATTGGAGATATTTAAACATTTTATAGTCATATCATGGTGGCCATATTTTCTAAACCCCAAGTCAGGAGGCCTGGCTTGACAAAGGATTTGTGAATTTGTTTATATGAAAGACCTCACAAAGGCATAAACACTAAATCGTACTGAGTTAAACACTAAACAAATGGCCTTTAAGAAAGGAACTATAGTGACATGAAAATGGGCCGGACTAACTCTCATTCAGGCATTGGCCAAGGGCCACTCCCCTCCCCAAACATACCTTTGAAGGGGTCTGAGGGGATAGATTAAACACTAAATCATAATCATAATAGATTCTGGTTTATGCCCATCACCTGGATTTGCTCTTAAAATTTTTAGGGATGGCAGACTGAGAAGGCCTGTTGTAATATCTGTACACAAGAAGGCTTGGGTAGATGTTACTTTGAATTCCCAGATGCTGGGAGTAGTTAAAACTCCCAGTGTTCATGGTCTGTTTGTGAGGACGTGTGTGTTTTAAATTAACTTCCTAAGACTGAGAATGTTAAAAACTAAGGAGAATCATATCTGGATTCAAAGTATTGTTGCCATACACCTAAGTTTCCTTAAAGGCTTCATTCCTCCCACAAAATTAAGAGCCTAACTTTCTCCTCTGGGCAGTCATGACAAACAGGAGATATTTCGTGCAAAGAACAACTATTCTAGAATATTCTGAGCTGGTAATAACAGTGCTTTTTAGTAGACGTAGGGACTTGAAGTGCCTCTTTAAGCAGAACTCTTTGCATTGCTAGTTAAGGATTATGAATGGCAGTAATCTCATAGAAAAGCAAAAGGTTTTGTCACAATCTTGCAGAAAAAAATGCCTTAAACTTAATAGATGGTCCACTAAGGGCAGATCACTTAACATCCCTGAATTCCTGTTATCTGGTCAGCAAAGGGAAAATAATGTTATTTGTCCAGAATCAAGCAAATGAATGGGACAACATACCGAAGTCCCTTCTAATTCTAATTTTAACAAATATTTATTGAGTCCCTAATATGTGTCAGACATTTGTTTTCCTGTGATACAACTGATAGAGCTGCAAAAGACTATGTTCTGGCTATCTCACACATTATAAGTTATTCCAAAAGAAAAAATATATAGAGAGAGATAAACAAGAAAATGCAAAATGGTGGTATATGCTATGAAGAAAATGAAACGGTATGATGGAGAGTGGTGGGGACTGGGATAGGGGAAAGAGAGAAGGAGTCTACTTTATATTGGTGGTTGAGGAAGCCTCTCTGAAGAGGTAGCATTTGTGCTGATGCCTGAATGATGAAAAGGTGCTACCTAAGTATCTAGAAGCAGAATGTTCTCAGCAGAGAAGACAGAAAGTGCAAATACCATGAGGTGGGAATGGGCTTGACTTTTGAAGAACAGAAAGTTCATTCCAACTGCAGTGGGGTGGGGGGCAGGGTCGGTGTGGGGAATGAAAGGTAGAAAATCATGTGAGAAAGGCAGACATGGCCAGATTTTGTAGGGCTTCTGATCTAATATTTACACTGTAAGGATCATTCCTTAATCTGTCTGATTTAATTAAAGAATATGAGTACCAGATGTTAATAATCGGGGTACTTGGAGTTTGCCCATAGGAATCCCAGGGAGAGAGACTAGAGAATGAGATAGAGAAAACAAGCTGAAATGCTTGGGAGAGAGAGGTGGGAGTGGAAGAGAGAGTGTGTACACAGGAGTGATTAAGGAGGGTTGGAGAGTTTTGGGGCCAGAGGAAAAACACAAGCATGACCTTTGGCTGTGAGGGACACACTCAATGGCAGGGTTTGTGGAATCTCCTATCAGAAAACTGCTATCAGAAGGGGTTAACCATTAAAGGAGATGGAGCAGGGTTCTCCATCTTGTTTAAAATATGAGAAGTGGGAGTAAGCAGGGATGAATGGATTCCTCATTGCTTTATCCTTATTGATTCTCCAGGCCTTGAACTCAAATACCCATGCTTTGACACCTCATTTCCTTCTCAAGCTAATCCTATCATTGCTAAAAGAAGCACTTGATGATTTAACAGTCCCTGCCCACCACTAACACACATAAACAATTGAGGGTTTTTTTTCTTTCTCTCTTTTTCATTTTTGGAAACTCAGTTTTGTTTTATGTTATTTAACAAATCTTTGCTGACATAGTGTGACATTTCTCAGTTGCCATATGAACAGGACAGCACTGAACAGAATAGAACAGTGTTATGGCTCACTTGTTCCCAGATTTGCAGCACTATGTGGAAGCAGCAGCAAGTGTGCTAGTTTGATTTAAAGTTGCATCTATCCTACAGTAGTCAGTAAATAATGTTACTGTTATTGCCTTTGTGACATACACTATGCCTTGGTAGGTTATTTCTGTGGTCTGATCACGGTTATGATCACGGTTATGCAAAAGGATGGGTGGGAGTTAATGCCTCTTTTCCCCTCTGATCTTCTGCTCTTAGAGAGCTAACTGAAGACAAGGGAATAAATTTACTACTGAGGAAAATGGGCCTGGATGCAAATAACGTTCCTGGTGTGGAATGCAGGGGCTCAGCTGTGGAAAACAGAAAGCAAGCTTCCTATCCCTTCATTCATATCTGCTAGAAGCCACATGGGATCATGGTAAATTGCAAAGGGCTTCCAGACAGTAGAGCAGGCCTGGTGGTTTCTAAGGGTGGACTTTGGTCCTTTCCTTGAAGTATATTAGTCTCTTGGTCTTTTTCCAGTCAAAAAATGACTAATGTTGAGTATGTGCACTCTTTGGAAACTATCTTTTGCTTTTTGCATGATGGCTTTAGGGAAGCAGCAATGAGTTATTGAGTGAACCCGGCTTTGGAATGGTTCATATTCCAGATTTAATCACATCATCTTGGGATGGAAAACTGTATCTAACTCATTCACATTCAGCTGTGATTTTTGAATAGTTACAACATCGACAATTGATTGATAATGGGGAAATAAAGATTATTTTAATCTAAGTAAAATTACTTCCATCACTTTCTAGTGAAACAGTGGAATTTAATGCCTATTCTTGTAATTTGGGTGTTTCTTACAAGCATTAACGCACTGTTCATAAATGCCACTAAATTGATATGTCCCATTTACAGTGATTTTATTTTAGATGGTATGAAGTTTGTTGGTCTTTTCAGTCACCTAAGCTTACCCACCAGATTTGTACATAGTGCAAGTCTACTTTGTCCTAGACTTTTTAAACACAGTACAAGTGAGCTCATATCATGGTTGAGTGTACCAAAATCTGTTGCTGACAACTGCTTCTAGACATCAAGAGCAAAGTCTTTAGCATATCCTAATCATCGAGTTTCTTCCACCCAAGTCCTCCTACTCTCCACCTCTCTACCACGTCAGCTTACCAGGTTCCTTGATCATTGTACCACTAAATTTCATAGCTTATTAGGCAGCGAAGAAGTATAAGCAATCAAATTACCTTGATAGCAATGATGCCTGAATAAGAGCTAGTTGTATGTGTGACAATGACCTGATATGAAGTTTTGCTACTAGGGATAGGTCAGGAACTCTGAGAACCAGGAGAAAGAGACATATTTGTGATAGACAAGAAAGGAAGCAGTAGATGATTTCAGCATTGGATGAAGGATTGCTTCTCTTTTCATGATAAGAAAGGATAAAATTGGCTGGTGATAAAAAAAAATTCACCATTGTCACCTGGTCAGTGAGAAAAATAAAATGTTGGTCTTCAGTTTCTTACTGAAACCATCCATCATATAGGGAAGCAGGGCTTGATTACTGTCTCAAAGCAGAGAGGAACAATGGGAAAATTCATAAATTGTGAAGGCTTATCCTTTAAGTGAAACTTTTTGCATAGATTAAAACTGTGAGTATATGAAAATATTGCCTGAACCTTGGTCCCTCTTTCAGAAATGTAGGCTCAAGTCTTTGGCCAGTTGTTAATTGGGTTGTTTGTCATTTTCTTATTTGTTTGTAGAAGTTCTTTTTATATTCTGGATAAAAGTCCTTTATCAGATATTTGTATTATGAATATTTTCTTCCAGTCTGTGGCTTGCCTTTTCACTTTTTATTGATACTTTTGATGAATATATATTTTATTTGGATAAATATATCATTTTTTTGTTTATACTTATCATTTTTTGCATCCTACCCAAGAAATCTTTGCCCACCTCAGGGTCACAACGACATTATCCTGTGTTTTCCTCTATAAGTTTTTTTGGTTTTAGCCCTTTCATTTAGGTTATGATCTAGTCCAAAATTTTTTAGTGAAAATTTACATCAGTAAAAATGTTTTGAGCATGTGTTCCCAATATACATAATTTTATTTATGGGTGACATAATACCACCAATATTAAATATTCATAAAGCTTGATTTTAAAAAATCTAGATAAAACTAAATATAAACAGAAGTTCCAATATCCCACTTTCTAGTGGATCACCTTGTGTACTGCCTGGGAAATATGCACCCCACTCTAGAGACTATTCTTCTAAACCACCAAATACTGATATTTGTGACAAGCACTGAAATCATTAATGTTAACAGAACTCATCAAAGCCAAGAATTGGTTAGAATTGACAAAGTGTAAACAGGATCAAATGAGCACATTTGCTCAGCATGCAGAAAACCTGAGTTTACTCTTGCACTGTATTGCCTGCCCTTACCTGGTGTACAGAGACTGGCAGGACCAGTCAACTCGATAAGGAACAAAGACAAACTTGCTTTAGGTTGCTGATGTTGGCTATGGAACTTTCGACTCCCTTCCCCTTTTCTCATCACCAAATTCTTAGAGCTGACTGAGTTTTTGGCAGGGATGCTTAGAAATTTCACTTGGGCTTCCCCCAGAGAAATTTAATGATTTGGAGCTCAGAGGGCTTTTATTGTGGGGATTAGTAAACTAGATGGTAATTAGCAGCTGGGGAGGAAGGAACAGTCTGTAGGGATAGGTCACGCTGTGGGGCATAGCATAATCCATTGGCTCAAGGTCAAAGGAGCTCTTGAGCCTGATACAGAGAGTCTTACACTCAAGGGCCGCTCCTTGAAGGATGTGTGCATCTGTTTCTTAGCTGACAGGGGTCAAGAATGGTTTCTTCCTTAGTGGCCACCCTCTTATTCTATTTCCATACAGAGATTACTGCTTTGAACCAGGCCTACTTACTTTTCTTAATTGGTTGTTGTTTTATTTATTTAAGAGATAGGTTTTTGTTTTCTGTTTTGCCTTTTGGGAAGTTCGGTTGAGGTAGGAGCGGTATGAAATTAGAAACAGAAGGGTTTCTTGTTTTTCTAGTCTAGACTACTTTGCAAAGTTGAGGGGGGCATTTTTTAGGGAATTGCTGAGAAAGACAAGTTAGTGTGTTTATAACCTAGGATCAGAGTGCTGAAAGCAAGCGTTAGAGTGATCAGATTCTAAGGGATACGAACAAGGGACAAAGGGCTGATCAGAAACAACAGACCCCAATCTGTGCTCTGTTCAATATTTCAACATAAATTTCAGAATAAGCGTAAAATCATCTTTTCTTTGATGATCCTCCTTCCTTATTATTAAACTTCCCAAAAGCCTGCTTATGCCCATTCATACAGTTTCTCTCTATTTTATCCCCCAGAAAAGAAAAAAAAATTGCTTAACAGGGATCTAGAGTGTCACTAAAAACTTGAAAGTCTTTCAAAACGTGCTAAAAAGACATTCAGAGGATATTTTCTTCTAAAGAAATAAAACTACTATATTTTGCATGAGCTTTTCTGTCTATTTTCAAAAAGGCATGTCAATTTAAACAACCATGCTATCTGCCTTCTTAGTCTATGGACAAGCTGTTGGAGGTAGGATCATGGACTGCTAATTTGGCCAGAAGCTCTGAAAACTGGCCAAAAAAAGTTTCAATTGATGCTTATTTTTTCCCAATAAATTTCTTGTAGCAAGCAGAGAAATTCACAATCTGCCCTTGATTTTTAGTGCTGCTCTTACGCTACTGTGTTAGGCATTCAATATATATCAGTTATTTTTGCAGATCATGTTTCTCCTGCTGAATGCATTTTGTTTCAAGAAAAATTTGATCTAATATTTCTTTCCTTCACTTTATCATCTCAGTTTAAGCGAAGGACCCAAGCTAGTATATGCCAGTATCTGACTAAATAAAAGCTACTAAAAAGCCAGTAAAGACCATTTACACCTTTTTCTTTGCCTTTACTCTCGAGGGGCCAACTTGTCATTTTGTGGACAGTTATCAAAAGAATGGATCATGCTTCATTGAAGAGTCATCAAAAATATCCAAATGACCCGCTCATCAGCACAAAATGGGCCTCAAAAACCTTACTCTCAGTGTCCTGATTATGCCTTATTAAATGTTCCGACCCTGGTGGACCACTCTGAAACAATGGATAAAGACTACAGGGATTTGAGAGACGGATGTTAATTAGTCAGTTTTGAAAGATTGAAACATGGGTAAAGGCGAAGTACAAAGGGGCTAAAGGTTGGGATAATTTCTGTTAGCAGAAGGATAAGGCATACCTTTGCTAACTGCTTACAGGTCACTGAATGTCAGTGCTGCAAGGGCCCTCAGAGATCATCTGGTCAGGCGCTCATTTTTCACCAGTAAGCAGACTTGCCCAAGGTCAACTAGCTCTTCTAGCTATCCAGACACCAGCTGGTTTTTTGTTAAATGACCTCTATGCACATAATTTTAAATTACTTTAGCCACTTACTGCTAACTGGGTGATTACTTGGATAATCCAAAATGACATGTAAATTAACCATTGTTTATATTGGACTTTGTAATGTGTGTTTATACTGACATTCCAAGGCATCTGGGTCTAATCTGAGAATTCAGGACAATTCATATGAAACAAGAAAGCCACCGGGGAGGTCTGATTCAGGAAGAGCTGGAAAGCTGGCAAGCCTTACAGAATGGACATCATTAAATGGTACTCAATTGTCCCTTCAAGCAGAGTATGTTAATTTCAAAAAGTTTGTTGATTCACACCTTTTCTGAACCTCCACCTGAGTCATGAAGGGGCAGAAGGAAGGAGAAAAACCAAACCTTTTGTAGAAGAATATGTATATTTTTCTTTTTCTTCCTTTCTTTTCCTTCCATTCATTTTCTTTTCCTTGCTAGAAACATGGACATCTGCTTTGTCTTCTATATAAACAAATATGTTGAGCCATCGACCTGGAGAATTGGCTATCAGCAGGCCAAACAATAAATGGAAGACATGTTAGAACCCAGGAATCTATAGGTGGATAGGGCGGATAACAATTAGTAAGCAATAAGGAAAAAGGACCAAAAGTCAGGAGGAATAAGGAGTCAGTTGAATAATTCAATAAATGCCCTGGGTCTGAAAAAGAGTTACTTTTGAATATACTCCAAGCAATCTTCAACTAAGCGGAATTTCATTTCCGTATCTGGACTTGTCTAAACTCTGGGATTATGCTGACTATCCATAATTTGCCAGTTTGTTGTCCAAGAATCCTCAGATTTGTACTAATGTGCTATTATTACACTCAAAATTGCCATCTTGAGGGGGATGCTGCTGGTGACTGAGAAGAGGCATGGGATTATAAAGGGGGAATACACAATCAGCGTGAGAATGTAGTTCAAAAAAAGAGTCCCTGCAAGGACTCAGATAGTGGCAGCTGAAATGTCAGTAGAGAATGCCTCAACCTCTGCTGCAGCAATAAATAAACACTTTAGTTTAAAATGCTCCCCCTTTCATCTTCTGGTCTATAATAAACAGACGTAACAGAGGGCTTAATTAACCTGCGGTACTACTAAAATCAGTACATTGCTATGCATAACAGGAATATGGATAATTGAGTTGTATGAATAAAAAAATAGGTTGGCACAAATTAAGACTAACGTACATTAACAGGGAAACTCCATTAGGATTTATTAGTTACACTCTTGCTTGTGGTTCTTTGTTAGTCTAAGGAATCCCCTTCAAATGGCTAATAGTTTTGAAAATCCTGTCTGATGCTGGGGCCTTCCATGGATGCCAAAGTAATGAGTCATTCAAATAGAACTGAAATTTAAGCACAGCACTTTTCTTTTTGTTTCTCCCTTTATTTTATTTTCTTGGCATCAAGTAATAGTGACTATGAAGTAATAATGATAATTATAATGGAGTAAAAAGTGTGATTCTAATTTATTTGCCAAAAGTTGTTCCCCATTTACCAATACTGGCTTGTTTTGTCGTGAGTGATGGCTCAGGTACTGGAACAAATGTATATATTCACTGTCACTTGGATAATTTATAATTTGTCAGTCAAAGGTCAATTAAAAATATTGCGCTAACAGCAATAAATTTAATAACCATCTGTGATTTAACTCAGAATTTCAATTAATTTGATGGGTTTTCTAAAATCTTGAATGAACATTTTTCTCTGCACTCAGAAAATCTGATCTGTCAAATTGCAGATGAGCTAGCCAACCCAAAGCTCAGCAGTATTCTAACTTACATAGTGTGAGGATGGATTGGGGGGATGCTATGAAAGACAAAGTGGGACAAGAGTAGAGGTAGGTGTAAGAATACAGCGAAGGTCAGCCCTTGTAACCATTTAAAATCTACTTTTTTCTAAAGATTGTATTGTTTTAATCATGTTCACTTTATCACCATCCCCCCCCCCCCGCCACAAAACCTCTTGATCACATCAGTGGGTTAGACCTTTGACCATCTCAGTGAACTTCCGAACTTTAGACCATGACCTGCCCCTGAGGCCATGTTCACGTCTGTATCTCTACCATATAACATAGTGTCCTGTACTTAATAGAAATTCATTAAAATTTAAGGAATGAATTCATGAATTGTTGACTTCTTACCATGAATGGAATTGATGTTCCATCAGGTAGAACTTAACATTAGTGGTGGAAGGAATGTTACATATAAAATCAGCCAAGAATTCTTGGGGTCCTTCTGTTTCTCTTTTCCTTTGCCTACCCAGCAGCTATTATTTCTGTCTTTCAATGCCCCAGCTTGATACTTTCTTGCCAAGATTGTCTGTTCAATGGAAACTTTATAGGCTGCGGTGGAATAGTAAACAACCATATTCCAAGTTCTTGTGAGTGCCCACTGTGTGCCAGACAAGGGAAGCACTGTGTTATGCATCTGTTACAGAGACAGTAAATAAGCAGTTACTTTGTCTATATACACTTTGTGTATTTTGAATTTGCAATTATACTCCCAGAATGTTGAGCTGGAACTTTCAAGATATTCAGATTCACCCCCCACCTTTGTTATGATACTCAGAACTCACATTTATTGAGGACTTACTGCTCCCAGGCACTTTATATATTAACAACCCTATGAGGTAGGTACTCTTGTTATCTACATTTCACATATGATGCAATTAAGGCACAGAGATGCTAGATAACTTTCTCAGGATCACACAGCTTAAGAAGTAGTAGCGCCAGTATTCAAACTCAAGTTTGTCGGACACCAAAACCTGCCCAAGAATAAGAAAGGACTTGCCATCTAGCTGGAGCCTAGGTCTTCTGGCTTTAATTTGTGTGCTCATATCTCTATGCCATCCTTCTACTTTAGGTCATGCTGTGGGGTTCCTTCCAAGCATCATTTTCTTATGTAGAGTGCTTGTCCCCCCAGATGGACTGTTCACTCTTCCCAGACAGGGACTAAGTTATTTCTGATACCTTCTTCCTCAAGGGCTTGCCCAAGCTTTTCCGGTAGCAAATAATGACCTTTGCTCAGTTCCTTAGCTTCCCCCTTGTGTTAGTTTGAAAGCTGTTGGAATGCAATGTATCAGAACTGGTATGTCTTTAAAAAGGGGGAATTTAAGTAATCTAAAAGTTTACACTTCTAAAGAAATGTCCAAATTAAGGCACCAACAAGAGGTTACCTTCACTCAAGAGAGGCTGGTGGGTGTGGAACACCTTTGTAAGCTGGGAAGTCACGTGGCTGGCATCTGCTGGTCCCTTGCTCCTGGGCTCCATTGCTTTCAGCTTCTGTTCTTTGAGGGTGCCTCACTTTACTTCCCCAGGGTTGACTTTCATCGCTTGGCTTCCCTTGGCTCTCTCCACGTTCTGGCTTGCTTGACATCTCATGGCAATGTCTGCTGGGTTCCAAGCAGCTCCAAACATCTGTGTCACTGTGCTCCACGTATCCATATCTGTGTCAGCTCTGCTCTGAAGTTTCTGTCGGTTCTGAGGCTTCTGTCATTTCTCTACGCTCAGTCATTTCTGTTGTTTCTCCAAAATGTTCTCTCTTTTAAAGGATTCCAGTAAAATAATCAATACCTACTTTAAATGGGTGGAGTTACATCTCCATCTAAGCAAAAACTGACACCGACAATTGGGTGCATCACATCTCCATGGAGATAATCTAATCAAAACATTCCAGCCTAAAATATCAAATCAGGATTAAAGGTAACAGCTGCCTCCACAAGATGGAATCAGGATGAAAACATGGCTTCTCTGGGCACATAATACTTTTAAATTGGCACACCCCTGTAGCTGGCTGGAGCCACCCCCAATGCTGCAATCCCCCAGAGGTTGGAAGGAGCTAGAAAGCCGAATTTTGAAGTAGAAAAAACCTTACCACATGCTTTGTATTTTGTTCTCTGTAACACAGATTGAAGATGGAGGCAAGGCAGCCTTGTCCCAGAAGATGAGGACTGGTGATGAACTGGTGAACATCAATGGCACTCCATTGTATGGTTCCCGCCAAGAGGCCCTCATCCTCATCAAAGGCTCCTTCCGGATTCTCAAGCTGATTGTCAGGAGGTAAGGTGCAAGAGATCTACTTTAAGATGCAGAGGCTGCTGAAACCACTTGCTTGGTAGTAGAGTAATTTCTTTGTCAGTATCATCAAGGAAAAAGATGTTCTGTGAACACAGTTTTGTGGAGAACGGAAGCAAAATGGCATAGGAGAAATGACCTTTTGTTTAAATCCTGGCAATGCCACATGCTAGCCATGTCACCTGAGATAAAGTTTTATCGCTGCAAAACTCAGTTTCCTTATCTACTATTGAGAATTCTAAATGACTCAGTACACATCAACACCTATCTAACCAGCAATTTTCTGTCTCTGTCTTCATAACAAGTGGCCACTGCTCAAGCACATTTTAAACCATATTTAAATAGACCCTACTACCAGTCATGCCAGGCAATCTGGGGGCTGTGGCAAACTCTACTCTTTCAGAGTACACAGACTAACAGTGTAACACACATATGATTTGTTGATTAGCAATATATATTTTTAGGAAATCAATAAAGAAAACTTCCTTTGGTGTGTGATTGTCAAATGGATTGTTCAGACAATAATTCCTGTTAGAGTTCAAGAGAAAGAAATATTACTTCAGTGGGAATTGATTGGGTAAGACTTCATAGAGAAGGTGGAATCTGAGCTAAAGGATGAGTAGAATTTGAAAAATAAATGATGAGAAGAGAAAAGGAACTTAGGCAAGTGGAGTGGCATAGGCTGAATAGATGTAAGGACACAGTCATTCTGTGGCCGCCAAAGTATCTGCCTATTCATGAGCCTTCCACTTGACGTGTCATTCATTTTGCTGCTGCATCTTTGCTCTGCCCTACTGGAGCATATTTATTTTCTTTTCTATCAGCTTGTTCCCTTTATCTTATGCATATACCTAAGTTTCTCCAGCTTAATTATTTTTATTAGTCAAAACAAGCATCCTCCCTCAATCGTAATTCCACCTCTAGCTACTGCCTCATCTTCCTCCTTTTGTTCATTTCAGTCTCAAAAAATGATGGTTTATACCGTCTCCACTTCTTTACCTACCGTTTAGCTTTGTACCCACTGAAATCTGGATTTAGCTCCCAGAACACCACTGAAACTACTCTGTCAAAAGCCAAAATTACCTCCTAATCATCAAAGCTAATGGATTATTTTAGGTCTTCATCATGTATGATTTATACATGGTGTTCTAGTTTGCTGGCTGCCGGAATGCAATATACCAGAAATGGAATGGCTTTTAAAAGGGAGAATTTAATGAGTTGCTAGTTTATAGTTCTAAGGCTGAGAAAATGTCCCAATTAAAACAAGTCTATAGAAATGTCCAATCAAAGGCATCCAGGGAAAGATACCTTGGTTCAAGAAGGCTCATGAAGTTCAGGTTTTCTTTCTCAAGTGAGAAGGCACATGGTGAACACAGTCAGGGATTCTCTCTCAGCAGGAAGGGCACATGGCGAATATAGCATCATCTGCTAGTTTTCTCTCCTGGCTTCCGGTTTCATGAAGCTCCCCGGGAGGTGTCTTCCTTCTTGATCTCCAAAGGTCAGTGGCTGGTGGACTCTCTGCTTCGTGGTCCTGCAGCATTCTCTACTCTCTCTGAATCCCTAATTCTCCAAAATATTTCCTCTTATAGACTCCAATAAACCAATCAAGACCCACCCAAACGGGTGGAGACATGTCATCACCTAATCCAATTTAACAACAACTCTTGACTAAATCACAACACCCAGGGAGATGATCTCATTACAGTTTCAAACATACAGTATTGAATAGAGATTATTCTACCTTTATGAAATGGGATTTATATTAAAACATGGCTTTTCTTAGGGGGCGTACTTCCTTTCAAACCAGCACATATGGCATTTGACTTCGTTGCTCTGGATTATGCCTTCTTTTGTGAACCTTTTCTTCCTTGCTTCCAAGATACCTACCTTTTTCTTGTTCTTTTTCTACACTTCTGTCCATTCTTTACTAAGCTCCTTTATTGCCTGTTCTTCTTCTGGCCATTCTTTGAATGTGTTTGTTTTTTTCCTCCATGATTCCATCCTTGGCCCATTTCTAAACTCATTAATATAACATGGAAAATTTTACCCAGTCTTAAAGCTTCATTTATTATGAGGATGACTATATCTTTGGAGCCCTAAATCCATATAGCCAACTTTCTCTGGACATTACTCTTAGATGTCTCAGAAGCACTTTAAACACAATATGTTCAAAACCTCACACATCATCATCATCTTCTCCAAAGTTCCCTATATCAATGACCAAGACTACCATGCACTCAGTCAACCAGGCCAGAAACACAGAAGCCATTTTCCCCCCATTTTTCCCATGCTCTGCAACCAAATGTTTCATCCCAAAGAGAGAAGATTCAGGGGAAAGATTTTGGAGGTACTATAGGATCTTATTGAGTTATTATATGACCTGCTGGTGTCTAAGAATAAGCAATGACTGTCTATGTACTTGGATAAGAGGTGACATGTTAAATAATGCCTTTATACAGTAGGCATACTGTCACTGACTCAATCATGGATCTGTCATGATTTAAGGTTTTAAGTAAGACTTCTTGGAGGTAGCTTGGTAAATTTGGCTCCTCTGAGGTACACAGATACCAGCACTTAGAGAGACTGTGAACACTTAAGATGGCTTTTGAGCCAGTCTCAAGAATAAGATTCAGATGTTTTCATCCATTCATTCTCCCTTGATGAGCCTCATGCCCTCTTTCTTCCTACTGTAGCATCATCTGCTTCTACTAGTCACTTAGGTGTGGTTATAATTATGGTCTTGGGACTCTTTGGTTTTCATGATGTGGCAAGTTCTGTGGCTCACTGAACCTACATTGTCTACCCTTTCAGGCTTCTCCTCTCAGTGACAATTTATTAGGTGATACTGCCATCTGGTGGAAAAGTTAACTTTAACATTTGGACTACCCTAAGGATGTTATAAGAAATTATTCTCTCTTGCTTGATCCAAGATTTTCCTCAAATTTAAAGAAACAGCTCTTGTCAGGTAAAAGAAATGTGATTTCCCTGAATGTTTCTGAACATTCAGCATAATTTTCCTACTAAAGTTAAACAAATTTTCTTTGAGTAATCAATGAACTGACAAAGATCCAACACCAAGCTTTAGGTCTGGGCTTGAGTTTTGGGGGATAAATATAAACAAAAGAAACTTTGGAAAATGGCCTATTTAGAGACCCCAACTCAGCTCTTCTTCCTATATTGCCTTTTATATAAAGATGATACCATCTATTTGCTCAACTAAGCCAGAAATCTAGGTATCACCCTTCACTCTTCTCTCTCACCCTCATTTGTGACCAATCCAAGTAATTGCAGAGTCCTAATGATTGTACCTGCTAAAAACTGCTAGGTTGCCTTTGTCTTAATCCAATCACTCATGGTTTTTCACCTAGACTATTGTAAGAGCCTTCTTACTGGCCTCTCAGTTTCCAGTCTTACCACCTTCTAGTCAATCCATTCTCCACACATCCAGCAGTATGATCTCCCTAAAATAGGCATCTAATCATTTCACTTCTTTATTTGTAAGAGAATCAGGACCAATAACCACACAACCATGTTGGCCCCAAGAGATTCATGTTATATTGATAGAAGATACAAAGTATATTGAAGATAGTGCATTCATGAACTATATTTTTGCAAAATAGCATGGCATCCAAATATGTAAAGAAAAAACTTTTAGCACATAAGGAGAAAAATTATAGAAAAGTTAGTATAGGAGACTTTAGTACAATTTACTATTACAGATGAAGACTAAAAATAAATATTTGGAAGATTTTTAAAACACAATTCATAAAATCTAGTTAATAAATATAAAGAATTATATTTTGCAGATGGTGAATACACCTTAATTTCACATATTCAGAGAACACTTTTTTAAAAAATGATCATATGTTATGTCACAAAGAAAGTCTTTGTAAACTCCTAAACATAGGAATTATCCTAGCCCTGTACTCTGATGATAGTGTAAAATGTTTACAAATCAAAAGCAAAATTTCAATGTCTTTAATTTATTAAATGTTTAAAAAATATTGATATGCAAGTATTAGCTCAATGAAATACAAGCAGGCTAATTAAAAACAATAAAAATGAGATGACAACTTAGAAAAATTTTTAAATTAGTATTCAGAAGTGGATTCATAACCTTAAATATTTTATTATTAAAAATGAGGAATAAAATTACCTGACTAAGAATTCAATATAATATGAAGTCAAGGACTTGATTTTGGGGGGAAATGGGAAGGAAAGATGAATTAAATAGATAAGCCTCTAGCAAATTTAAAGATCAATTATAAATAAAATTTAAATGAGAAATGGAATATAACAAAGAAGTTTTCTTAAATTGTAGGAAACTACAATAATTGCATCTTAATAAATTTGGAAATGTCAGAAATTTAAAAATATCTAGAAAAACATTAAATACCAGGAAATTATTGAGATTTTAAAAACTACATGATTTTCAAATATCTCCCCGCATTGTGTAGGTTGTCATTTTACTTTCATGATAAAATTCTTTCAAACACAAAGGTTTTAAATTTTGATGAGGTCCTGTTTATCTGTTTTTTTGTTGTTGTTGTTATTGCTTGTACTTTGGATGTAAAGTTTAAGAAACAATTGTCTAACACAGGGTCCTGAAGATGCTCCCCTACATTTTCCTCTAACAATTTGATAGTTTTGGCTTTTATATGTAAGTTTTTTAACCTTTTTGACTTGATGTTTTTAATAAAGTGTGAGGTTGGAGATCAAGTTTTCCTAGCACTATTGTTGAAGAGACTATTCTTTCCCAAATGAGTTGTCTTTGCACCCTTGTCAAAAATCAGTTGGCAGTGAATGTGAGGGTTGATTTCTGAGCTCTCAGTTCAATTCCATTGGTGTTTAAGTCTGTCCTTTCTCCAGTAACATGCTGTTTTGATTACTGTGGATTGTAATAAATTTTAAGATCTGGAAGTGTGAGTCCTAATTCATTATTGTTTTTCACTCTCATTGGAATGGCTGCTATTTTTTTAAAAATGGAAAATAACAAGTGTTGGAGAGGATACAAAAAAATAAGAACATTCACTCATTGCTGGTGGCAATGTAAAACGGGATAGCTGCTGTGAAAGACAGTTTGGTTGTTCCTCAAAAAGCCGAGTATAGAATTACCATATGACTTGGTCATCCCACTACTAAGTATGTACCCAAAAGAATTGAAAGCAGAGACTCAAACAGATATTTGCACATCAATGTTCATAGTAGCATTATTCACAAATGCTGAAAGATGGAAGCAACCCAAGTGTCCATCAACCAACAAATGGATAAATAAAATGTGTTGTATGCATACAATGGAATATTATTCATTTGTACAAGGGAACAAAGTTCCAGTACATGAAACAACATGGATGAACCTTGAAGACATCATGCTGAGTGAAATAATCCAGACACAAAAGGAATAATTATGATTCACTGATTTGAAAAAATTAGAATAAGCAAAGTCAGAGTCAAAATCTAGGATACAGGTTACCAGGAAATAGGTAATGGAAGTTAGGGCTTAACATGTACAGGGTTCCTATTTGGAATGATGGAAGTGTCTTGGTAATGGATGGTGTTAATGGTAGCACACTCTGAATGCAGTTAATAGCACTGAAATATTTATCTGAATGTGATTGAAACAGAATAGATTAGACTGTATATTATAATGGAATAAAAGTTTTTAAAAAATCCATGGAACCATACTACACGAACAATGAACCCTAAGTTAAACCATGGACTTTAGTTGATAGTATAATTATAAAAATGTGCTATGGTCAATTGTAACACATGTTCCATACCAATGCAAAGTGTTGTTAGTTAGGGTAGTATATGAGAATCCTGTATTTTCTGTGTGGTTGTTCTGCAAACCCATAACTTCTCTAATAAATAAACAAATGGACCTGTAAAAACATCAAAAATAATTATTAAAGAGAGACTTCCAAAAAAGACTTTATGGCCAGATGTTTTTATCAGTGAGTTCCTTCAAATTCTCTAAGAATAGCCAAGTTCAATTCTATAACATAGTTGAAAATGCTGTAGTTATTCACTTTGTTTTATTGTTCCGATACCAAAATCTGACAAAGCCTACTCAAAAAAGAATACTCTATCCAATTTTTGTAATAGATAATAGGTGCAAAATCTGTAAATGACATTCTATCAAATCTAATTTAATAATATAGGACAATAATAATTGCAACCGTTAAGAGATAATTTCAAAAAAGATAAAATCATCACTCCCATACAGATATAAAAATGAACATGTGTTAAAGATTTTATTTAACTCATTAATGAAGAGAGTATAAATTAAAAAGACCAATTAAAAAGAGAAGTCAAAGAAGCACAAATTTAATTTAAAGGCTATAATAGATGACAGTAATCAATTAAAGCTATAAGGAGAAAGACATCCTATTCACAACAGTAACTATACCCATAAAATACTTAGGAATGATCTTAAGAAGAAATGTGCATGAGAAAAAGAAGATGCAGTTGGAAATTGAATCATGTCCCCCACAAAAGGTATGTTCAGGTCCCAACCCCTGGTCCTAAGGATGTGAAACCATTTCTAAATAAGACTTTGGAAGATGCTATTATTTAAGGAGTATGGGCCTTAATCCAATAGAGCTGAAATCTTTATAAGCAAATGAGATTAGACACAGAAAGAAAAGGCAAGAGAGCAGCCAGAAGCTGGAAGTCCATGGAACCTGGAAGATAAAGGAAAAGATGCTGCCATGTGCATTACCATGTTATGGAAAAACCAAGGACCAAGGATCTCTTGCAGTCAGCCCCAGAATGCCACAGTCTTTGGAAAGAAAGCATAGCCTTGCTATTGCTTTGATTTTGGACTTCTCCTAGCCTCAGAAACCACAAGTCAATATATTCTTGTTGTTAGGTTAACCCATTGGATGGTATTTATTTTAGCAGCTTGTTAACTATATAGAATTTGTTACTGGAAACTTGGGTTCTGCTATTGCAAATACCTAGAAATGTGGAAAGAGCTTTGGAATTGAGTAATGCACAGATGCTGGAGAAATTCTGAGGGCTCAAAATTGAGAGAGAGCTGTGGAGAAAGTTTTTTATTAGTGAATACATAATTCATCATTAAAAGAATGTGGGTAGAAATATGAATGTTAAAGGTATTTCGGGCAAGGCCATAGAAAGAATTGATGAATGTGTCATTGAAAATTGGAAGAAAGGCAGTCCTTGGTATAAAGAAGCAGAGAACTTGGCAAAAGTGAGTTCTGATGTTGAGTGGAAAACAGAATTAACTTAGCTATTTAGTTGGGGAAGATGTCATGGTTTGAAGCTGTATGTACCCCAGAAAAGGTCATGTTCTTAAAGCTAATCTATTCCTGTAGGTGTAAAGCTATTGTATATAGGACCTTTTGTTTAGGTTATTTCAGCTGAGACTTGTTCCAGTTGGGTCTTAATCTTGTTACTGGAGTCTTTTATAAGAGATGAAATTCATAGAGGCACACAGAAAATCTGAAAGAGATAAGCCAGAGAAACTGAGAGAAAATCCAGGGATGCTCGAAGAGAACAGCCAGGGAAGCTCAGAGAGAAAAGCCAGAAACTGAGAGGGAAGGACTCATGCAGAAATTTGGAAAGAAAGCCACAGACAGAGCAGCCAAAAGCTGAAAGCAAGGAAACTTGGGAGAGAAGGGAGAGACTAGCAGACATGCCATGTACCTTGCATGTGACAGAGGAATCCAAGATCACCAGTAGCCAGTCTTTGGGGGGAAAGGATTGCCTGTGATGCCTTGCTTTGGACGTTTTCAAAGCCTCAGAGCTGTAAACATGTAAGTTAATAAATTTCCAATGTAAAAGTCAACTCATTTCTGGTATATTGCATTTTGGCAACGTTAGCAAACCAAAACAGGAGATTTCCAAACTAAGTGTGGAAGATTCAGCCAAGTTTACCCTTACAGATTATTATGAAATGAGAGGAAAGAGATAAACTGAGGATTTAATTATTAGGCAGAAAGAAACCAGCAATTAATAATTTGGAATATTCTTAGCCTATCCAATTAGTGTGTTTTCAGGCTAGGGTCTGAAGCAGCTCTATCAGAGACATCTCTGAGCTTTTGGGAAGTGAGTCCCCAGAGGTCAGGGTTCCATGTGAGGGTTTAACTGAACAATCCTTTGCTAAAGAAAATATGTCTGAACATAGATCCAGTCAGTCATCTCAGTGGAAGTCAGGTTTGGAAATGCAGTTATCTATAGAAGGATCTGTGGTTTCAACCCCCTTGAACTGCATGGGAAGCTGATAAGGTATGTGCAAGATTTCTACAAGCAGAAACACTTGCAGCCTGGACTGAAGGGTCAGAAAAGGGATGAATTGAAGGAAAAATGATTTCAAGGGGCGAACTATGGAAACAAAGTTCTGGATTGAAGAACCCACCTCAGACTAAGAGTGGGTCCACCCATGTGTGTGTGTCATGGTCAGGTTCGTGTGTCAGCTTGGCCAGGCAGTAGTACCTGTTGTCTGGTCAGAGAAGCACTGGCCTGTCTGTTGCTATGAGACATGTCATGAACTTAAATCATGATCACATTGGCTGCATCCATAGCCGAATGCGTTTGTAATCAGCCAAGAGCAGTGTCTTCTTCATTGAGTAATGCTTAATCTAATTACCAGAAGACTTCTAAGGAGGATTAAGAAGAGACAGTCACTCTTCCTCGTTCAGCCAGTGAGCCTCTCCTGTGGAGTTCATCCAGACCTTTCATCGGAGTCACCATTTTCACAGCCTGCCTTCTGGATTTTGGACTCCTCCATTCCCATGGTTGCTCAGCCATCTTCTCCTGAGAGTTCATTGAGGACATTCATTGGAGTTGCCAGCTTGCAGCCTGCTCTGTAGATCTTGGATTCTTACATTCCCATGGTTTTCCAGCCAGCCTCTCCTGAGAGTTCATTGAGGACCTTCATTGGAGTTGCCAGCTTGCGACCTGCTCTACAGATCCTGGACTCTACATTCCCATGACTACATGAGACACTTTTATAAATTTTATATCTGCATATATCTCTTGCTGATTCTGTTTCTCTAGGGAACCCTAGCTAATAGAGTGTGGAAAGAGTAAGTCTGCTCCTGTACTTAGAGGGGCAGACTGTTTTCCCCAGCACTTGGAGGGGGCAGGCCTTGCAACTCTCCTGCATGGAGCATACCATCACCTCAATGTTTGGAGATGGTAGGTCCTATGCTCTGGCATTGTCAGATAGCCTGGCGTCCATTCTGATGCTCAGACAAGGTGAAACCTACACCCCAGTGTTTGGAGGGAGCATGGCTGCTGCACAAGTGCTTGAGAGAGATGTGCTGCCACTCCAGCAGGCTCAGGGGACAAAATATCGATCCATAGATAGCTCTTAGACATTGAAATCTAATGGAATTTGCCCTGCTAGGTTTCAGACTCGTTTGGGACCTGGGCTTCTGTTTTTTCCCAATGTTTCCCTTGTGGGAGTGTTTATCATTATAAATTTGCCAATTTATTTAAATTGCATAAGATACAATTTTTTCCCACCACTGTATATTGGAAGCAGATTACTTTTTTCCCTAGGTTTCACAGGTCCATTGGACAGGGATTTTGTTTTGGATGGGCCATGCCCCTTACTAATTTTGATGAGACTTTGTATTTAGCATAGTTGCTGAAGTGACTTAAGGTTTTTGGACATTGTGATGGAATTAATGCATTTTGAATGTAAGAAGAACATGTTTTGGGGCATTCAGTAACAGCCAGAAGCTGGAAGTTCATGGAACCTGGAAGAGAAAGGAGAAAATGCCATATTTGCATTGCCATGTGATGGAAAAGCCAAGGACCAAGGATTTCTTGCTGCTAGCCCCAGACTGCCACAATTCTGGAAAGAAAGTATCACCTTGCTAATGCCTTGATTTTGGACTTCTAACCTCAAAACCATGAACCAATAGTCTTGTTGTTAAGCCAACCCCATTGCATGGTATTTGTTTTCATAGCCAGGAAACTAGTACAGATGCTTATAGAGGAAATTACAGAACTGTAAAGAGAAAGAAAATGTGTTCGATTAATTTCTGATGTTGTGGTTAAAGTTTCAGGTTCTGTGTTAAGTAACAAAAATAATAAGCAAAACTTTCAGGAAAATGGTGGTATAGGGTAGGCTGAGTTCACTCTTGCTCCATGGAACAATGAAAGAAAGGACAGAAAAATGATCGGAACTACAAGTCCAGAGTGTGAGTGACCAGAGGAAGTTCTCTACATTATATAGGGAGGTCTGAAAGAAAAATCGGAGGAATTGATATGGAGAGAATGCGGTGAATGAGTTTAGGAATGACCCCAACAGGGGTAAATGGCTTCACATGGTGGAATGCAGATCCAAAGGAGCAGACCATTCCTCCATTCCAGCCTACCCCTGCAGCTAGCTTGGGAGATGTTCCCACGCAACTTCACAGCTGGGAGCTCCCATGGGGCACCTGGAAGCATGTCTAGCAACCCTTCTGGATGCTGTGTCTAGCCACACCACCAGTCACCATGACAAGACTCCCACTGGGTGCTGCAAATAACCACCCCACAGGACTGGCCACCTGCTATGTGCCAGGATTAGCCACCTGCTACACAGTGGGATCAGCCACCAGGCATTCCCAGGCTGGCTGTGGGTAGGGACAGCTGAAATACCCAACCCCACAGCCCAAGGTTATCCCAAGTGGGAGCCTGGGGGCCACCAGACCCATTGGGCCCATAAGTAGAGTCTCCACTGAGGTGCACACGGCTCAGCCTCAAGCCCAGGAGTCGGTGGCTCTCAGTGTGCACTGTGGTCAGTGGCCCTGACTTGAATTACATCAGGTTTCATCTGTTCAGATGGCTGCCACAGTCAGGGAGAGGCAGGACTGAGAGGAAGAGGTGGCTCAAGAGTGCCATCAGTCAGGAAGCTTCAAGTAGAATTGCATCCTCTCCATGAGATCTGGGCCTTGGTTTGGTAGGGAATTACTGACAAACCAAGTGCAAAAGGGGACCTTCAATGCAAACCAAAGCAAATACAAAACCTTACATGAGTGAGGGAAACCAACCTGCAAAATAGCCTTATTAAGATAAGCGAATGCAAAAGCAACAGAAAATCACAAAGCATGTGAAGATTCAGGGAGATATGACCCACCCAAATGACCAAATTAAAACACCTGACAGGGCATGGAATTTGGAATAACTAGTCAAGGATGTTCATAAGGACATAAATGATATCAAGAAGACACTGGAAGAGCATAAAGAATAATTTGAAAGAATAAATTGAAAAATAACAGATCTCACAGAGACAAAAGATATTGTAGACCAAATTAAAATTATACTAGAGACATACAACAGCAGATTTGAACAAGTGGAAGAAAGAATAAGTGGGCTAGAAGACAGGACAATTGAACACAAGTGCACAAAAGAACAAATAACAAGAAAGATGGAAAAAATGAAGCAGGACTTCAGGGAAATGATTGACAACATGAGGAGTACAAATATAAGAATCATTGATGTCCCAAAAGAAGAGAAGAGTAAAGAACTAGGAAGGTTAGAAAGAAATAATAGGGGGCAGGGCCTCAGTGGCTCAGCAGGCAGAGTTCTTGCCTGCCTTGCAGGAGACCCGGCTTCAGTTCCTGGTACCTGCTCATGAGAAAAAAAATAGAGAGATAATGGGTAGGGGTGCAAGGGTGGTTCAGTGGTAGAATTCTCATCTTCCACGTGGGAGACCCGGGTTCAATTCCTGGATCATGCACCTTAAAAAGAGAGAGAGAGAGAGATAATGGGTGAAAAATTCTTAACTATTATAAAAGACATAAATATGCAAATCAAAGGATACTAATGAACCCCAAATAGAATAAATCCAAATAGGCCTACTCCAAGACATGTGCTAATCAGATTGTCAAATGGTGAAGAGAAGCAGAAAGTCCTGAAAACGGCAAAAGAAAAGCAATTTACTACATATAAGGAAAGCACATACAATTGGGTTCAGACCACTCAATAGGCAGCATGGAGGTGAGAAGAGAGTGATATGATATATTTATTTGAACGAGAAAAACTTTCAGCCAAATTGTCCTTCAAAATTGAGGAAGAGACTAAAATCTTCACAGACAAAGGCTAAGAAAATTTGTTAACAAGAGACCTGCCTACAAGAAATATTAAAGGGAGTTCTGTGGGCTGAAAAAAAGAGACAGGAGAGGGGTTCTGGAGGAGGGCACAGAATTGAAGAGAATCAGTAAGGGTAATTTAAAACATAGAAAGAGGAAGAGGAAGAGGAAAAAGAATATATAGATCTCACAAACAAAAACTAAAGCATAAGATGGTAAATTCAAGAATACTCTTAGAGTAATAACTTTAAATGTTACAGGTTATACTCATAATTAAAAGATACAGATTGGCAGAATGAATTTAAAAACATGATTCATCTATGCTGTTTACAAGAGACTCATCTTAGATCCAAGAATACAAATAGATTGCAAGTGAAAAGATTGGAAAAGTCCCTGTATGCAAACTATAACCAAAAGAAAGCAGGAGTAGCTATACTAGTGTCAGATAAAATAGACTTTAAAAGTAAAGATGTCATAAGAGATAAGGAAGGACACTACATATCAATTAAAGGGACAATTCACCAAAAAAGAAATAAATCGTAAATGTTTATGCTCCTTATCAAGGAGCTCTAAAGTATATGAGGCAAACATTGGCAAAACTGAAGGGAACAATAAACATTTCAACAATAAGAGTGGGAGATTTGAATACACCACTCTCCTCTATAGATAGAACAACCAGAAAGTGTATCAGCAAGGAAATAGAGAACTTAATGTGATAAGGAATTAGACCTAATATATATGTATAGTTCTAGTTTGCTAGCTGCCGGAATGCAACACACCAGAGACAGATTGGCTTTTAATAAAAGGGGATTTATTTTGTTAGTTCTTCAGAGGAAAGGCAGCTAACCTTCCACTGAGGTTCTTTCTTATGTGGGAAGGCACAGGATGGTCTCTGCTGGCCTTCTCTCCAGGCCTCGGGGTTCCAACAACTTTCCCCGGGGTGATTCCTTTCTGCATCTCCAAAGGCCTGGGCTGAGCGGCGAGTGCTGAGATGAGGTATGTTGAGCTGCTTGGGCTATGCTACCTTGTGCTCTCTCATTTAAGCACCAACCAATTAAGTCAAACACCATTCATTGCAGCAGGCACGCCTCCTAGCTGACTCTAGATGTAATCAGGAACAGATGAGGTTCACATGCTATCAGATCATGTCCACAGCAATATAACTAGGCATCTTCGCCTAGCCAAGTTGACAACTGAATCTAACTACCACATGTCCACCCCCTGTCAACTTGGCAACTACATGCATATTAAGGTGCAATATTAAGGTGCAAAAAAATTCTCTTCTAGCTGTGGACCTATGAACCTCAAAACAAGTTATCTGGTGCCAATATGCAAAGGAGGACATTCACAGGATACAGATTTTCATTTCCATAGGGAGAAATTGGAAGGAAAACAGTTGTAAAACCTGCAGGGCAAACACCATTGGATTTCAAAGTCTGAAAGTCATTTATCCTTCAGCTTTAGAAAGTGGCAGTCCCACCCTTACCCAGGACCTATGCAGTGGCCCGCCTCTTTCCAAATCAACCTCAGTGAACATTGAGGAGACCACCTTTTTCTCAGCTCCACTCTCTCCAGGCATCAAGGCCACCCCTGGGCTCTTTGCCATTTCTGGGGCACATGCTCAGCCCCTCCATGTGGTGGCAGCCAGGCTCCCCTGAGTCCCCAAGGAGCATGCTATACCTTTTTCAAGGCCTGAGGCTGCACAACTCTTCCACTGCAACGAAATGGGAGACTCATCCTCTGCCTTCAGGGCAAACTCACCCTCTCCATGTATATGGGTGGGTTGTCTCTGCTGGTCTTCTCTCCAGGCCTCTGGATTCCAACAACTTTCCCCAGGGTGATTTCTTTCTGCATCTCCATGAGATATGTTGAGCTGTGTGGGCTGTGCTACCTTGTGCTCTCTCATTTAAGTATCAGCCAATTAACTCAAACATCATTCATTGCAGCAGGCATGCCTCCTAGCTGACTGCAGATATAATCAGGAACAGATGAGGTTCACATGCTATCAGATCATGTCCACAGCAATATAACCAGGCATCTTCACCTGGCCAAGTTGACAACTGAATCTAACTACCACATATATATAGATCATTACACCCCATAACACCAGGATATACATTTTCTGTAGTGCTCATGGAACGTTCTCCAGGATAGATCATATGCATGGACACAAAACGGGTTGTTATGGTCAGGTTCATGTGTCAACTTGGCCAAGTGGTGATACCCATCTGTCTGGTTGGGCAAGTGCTGGCCTGTCTGTTACTAAGAGGACATTTCATAGAATTAAATCATCATCACGTCAGCTGCATCCACAGCAGATTCCATTTGTAATCAGCCAAGGGGTGTGTCTTCAGCAATGAGTGATGCTTAATCTAATCACTGGAAGCCTTTAAAGGAGGATTCAGAAGAGACAGGCTCTCTTCTTGCTTCGCCTGGCAAGCCTCTCCTGTGCACTTCATGCAGACCCTCCATCAGAGTCATCAGCTTCACAGCCTGCCCTATGGATTTTGGGCTTTACGTTCCCATGGTTACGTGAGACACTTATAAATTTTATATCTATGGATATTTCCTGCTGGTTCTGTTTTTCTAGAGAACCCTAACTGATACATAGACCTTTGTAAATTTAGTAAGATTCAAATAATCCAAAGCATTTTCTCTGACATCAATGGAATGAAGCTAGAAATAATAACCACCAAAGAACCAGAACTTTCACAAATACATGGAGATTAAACAACACACTCTTAAATAATCAATGGGTCAAATAAGAGATCACTAGAGAAATTGGTAAATATATGGAGATGAATGAAAAGGGCAATACAACAGTTCAGAACTTAAGGGAAGTGGCAGAGGCAGTGTTGAGAGGGAAATTTATTGCCTCAAATGCCTATATTAAAAAGGCAAATGAGCAAAAATCAAGGACTTAACTGCTCACCTGGAGGAACTAGAGAAAGAACAACAAACCAACCCCAAAGCAAATAGAGGAAGAGAAATGAGAAGATTAAGGCAGAAATAGATGAACTGGAGAACAACAACAACAAAATAGAAAGAGTGAAAAAAAAAAGTTGGTTCTTTGGGAAAATCAATAAAATCGATGGCCCCCTTGTAGGCTGACAAAGAAAAAAGGAGAAAGAATGCAAATAAACAAAATCAGAAATGAGAGGGGGGTTGTTACCATGGAACCGGGAGAAATTTTTAAAAATCATAAGAGAATACTATGAACAACTATATGCTAATAAACCAGACAACTTAGATGAAATGAACAAATTCCTAGAAGCACACGAACAACCTACACTGACTCGAGTAGAAATAGAAGAACTCAACAAACCAATTATAAGTAAAGAGATTCCATCAGTCATCAAAAATCTTCCTACAAAGAAAGCCCAGTGCCAGATGGCTTCACTTGGGAATTTTATCAAACATTCCAAAAAGAACTGACATAAGTTTTGTTCAAACTCTTCAAAAAAATTGAGGAAAATGTAATGCTACCCAGCTCATTTTTTTAAGCTAACCACTCTACTACCAAAACTGGATAAAGATGCTACAAGAAAGGAAAACTATAGGTCAAACTCCCTAATGAACATAGATGGAAAAATTCTCAGCAGAAATTAACAAATCGAATCCAGCCACACATTAAAAGAATTATACATCATGAACTGGGGTTTGTACCAGGAATGCAAGGGTGGTTCAACACAGGAAAATCAATCAATGTAATACAGCAACATTAACAAATCGAAAGGGAAAAATCACGTGATCTTATTGATAGATGCTGAAAAAGCATTCGACAACATTCAGCATTTTCTGACAAAAACACTTCAAAAGGTGGGGCTTGAGGGAAACTTCAACATCCTAAAGAGCATATATGAAAAACTCATAGCCAGCATCATGGTTAATGGTGAGAGATTGGATGCATTCCCACTAAAATCGGGAAGGAGACAAGGATGCCAGTTATCATCACTATTTTTCAGCATTGTTCTAGAAATTCTAACTAGAGTGATCAGGCAGGAGAAATGTATAAAAGACATCCAAATAGGAAAGGAAGAAGTAAAACTTTCATTATTTGCAGATGAATTGATACTATACTCAGAAAATCGTGAGAAATATATGAGAAAGCTACTTGAGCTAATAAAGAATTTCAGCAAAGTGGTAGGATACAAGATTAATGTACAAAAACCAGTAATATTTCTATACAGAAGTAATGACCTAACTGAGGAGACAATTAAGGGAAAAATCCATTAAAATAGCAACTAAAAGAATCAGGTATCTAGAAATAAGCTTAACCAGGGATGTTAAGAACCTGTGCACAGAAAACTACAAAACATTGCTAAAAGAAATTAAAGATGTAAATAAGGGAAAGATTTTCTGTGCTCTTGGGTAGGACGGTTGAATGTCGTTAAGATGTCAATACTACCCAAACTGATCTACAGAGTCAATGCAAT
Organism: Tamandua tetradactyla; assembly: GCF_023851605.1. Classification (NCBI taxonomy): domain Eukaryota; kingdom Metazoa; phylum Chordata; class Mammalia; order Pilosa; family Myrmecophagidae; genus Tamandua; species Tamandua tetradactyla. The sequence goes on from NC_135353.1 coordinate 119,567,369, forward strand.
ACCAATCAAAATTCCAGCTAACTTTAAGGACTCTGAAAAGCTTATCAAATTTATTTTAAAGGGAAAGAGACCTCAAATAGCTAAAAATATCCTCAAGAGAAGGAGCGAAGTGGAAGGACTAACACGTTCTGACTTTAAATCTTATTATAAAGCCACAGTGGTCAAAACAGCATGGTAATGGCATAAAGATAGACTCAAATTGGGAGTGCAGCAATTTACCACCATTATCTATGTGCAGCATTTTACCACCAAATCTATGTTCAACTGATCTTCTACAAGGTCCCCATATCCACTGAACTGGGACAGAATAGCCTTTTCAATAAATGGGTATGGGTGAACTGTATATCAATAGCCAAAAGAATGAAAGAGAACCCCTACACTACACCCTACACAAAAATTAATTCAAAGTGGATCAAAGACCTAAATATCTAAAGACCTAAAGACACAGTACCATAAAACTCCTAGAAGAAAATGTAGGGAAACATCTTCAAAACTTAGTATTAGGAGGTGGCTTCTTAAATTTTATACCTAAAGCATAAGCGATGAAAAACAAAATAGATGAAGGGGAAGTTCTCAAAATAAAAAGATTCTGTGCCTCAAAGGACGTTGTCAAAAATGTGAAGAGGCAGCCAACTCAATGGGAGAAAATATTTGGAAATCACTTATCAGACAAAGTTTGATAGCTTGTGGACATAAAGAAATTATACAACTCTACAACAAAAGAACAAACAACCCAATTATAAAATGGGCAAAGAATATGAATACATATTTTTCCAAAGAGAAAATACAAATGACTTAAAAGCATATGAAGAGATGTTCATCTTCACTCGCTATAAAGGAAATGAAAATCAAGACTAGAATGATATATCACCTCACAGCTATGAGAATGGCTGCTATTAAACAAACAAAAAACTCCAAATTTTGGAGATGATGTGGAGAAATTGGAGGATGTATTCATTGCTAGTGGGAATGTATAATGGTACAGCTGCTGTGGAAGACTAAATATCGATTGCCCTATGACCCAGTAACACCAATAATACAATAACCACAAGATGGAAAAAATCCAAGTGCCCATCAACTGATAAGTGGATAAACAAAATGTGGTATATACATACAGTGGAATATTATGCAGCAGTAAGACAAAATGAAGTCCTGAAGCATATGACAATATGTATGAACCTTGAGGACATAATGCTGAGTGAAATAAGCCAGACACAAAAGGTTAGGTAATGTATGATTCCTCTATTATGACTTTGGTAAAGATAAACTCAGAGGCTTATAATGTAGAATATAGGGGACCTAGAGATCCACAGGAGCTAGAGATGGGTGAATGGTTACCAAATGAGGTTGAACTTAAATATAAGGGAATGAACAGAAGTGAGATAGTTCATTAGTGGAGTTATAAGGTAACATTGCCATATTGAAGGTAAATAGGATTGAATGGGGTTGTATAGAGTCATGTATCCCACCAATTAACTTTATGATTATAAGTTTTTGCATGAACTACTTCAAAGGTTTGATCTTGTATAAAGAATCAACAATAGAGGGGTATAGGGGGAAAACTAGTATTGCTTGTTATGGCTTATAGTTAACAGGAAGACATCAGCAATACCACAGCAATATCAGGGTAAATAATTGGGGGGAAGGGACAAGTGATAAGGAGAAGTTTAGATTTGATATTTGGTGAGGCTGTGCTTATTGGTTCTTTGTCTTTTTGGATCAATGGAAATTGTCTAAAATTGAAAGTACTAATGATTGCACAACTAAGGGGGGGACACATAAGACCTGGATTGTTTGTTTAGGGCAGTATCCATGATGCCTAGTAGATGGAAGGGGCTGAAGGGTACAATAACTGAGAAGCAGAATGGCAAACTTTGATATATATACATGATGGAATATTGTGTAGCTACAAAAAGGAACAAAGTCGTGAGGTATGCAATGCAGTGAATGAATCTTGGGGACATTGTGTGGTACAAAATAGCCAGAAACAGAAGAACAAATATGGTATTGTCTCTTTTAGAAAATAGGTATAAGAAAATTGGAGCCTAGATTGTAAGCTCTTATGGCAATCACACTTAGTCTGGAGTTGTAAGAGTATTTCTAGATTCTGAGATGTTGTGCTATATATGTTTAAGCTGGTATTTCCCTGGAACTTTGGGTACCTCTGTGACACCCGAGACTCAGAACTGGAGTTCTGCAGCTCTGAAAGTCAGCATTGTTAACTGAAAAAGAGGTCAGGCTTCAGTTAGAGGTAAAAATGGAGCCAGTTTGGTTGGGACTAAGGTAAATCAGAATACAAGGCAAAGGACAATAGTGTATGTGTTCTAGAGCATCACATACTATATGAGACCAAAGGCAGAGAGGTTTATTGTGTCTAGAACCTAAGTCTTCTGTAACACACAATCTAAATCGACCTGCTTAGAGAACTCATTTAAACAACCCAAACACACGGAGCCCAGAATGGGAGCGAGGCCTTGCAATTCTATTATAACTTAATGTAATACCCAGATACATCCCATACTGGGGTGGGCTGATAATTTAAAAGTATTGATAGAGTCCCTTGAGGAACTGGAGAAAAAATATGGAACTATTAAACAACTTTCCTGCCTGGAAAAGTCCTGTTACTCTCTCAAACATTAGGGACTCCCTAGAAAATAGGCCAAACCCTTGGTTTTGAGGCTTGCCCTCATGAAAACCTATTTTTGTAATGGAAAAGCTTAGACTACCTATAATTGTGCCTTAGAGTTGTTCCCAGGAAACCTCTTTCATTGCTCAAATTCAGCCTCTCTCTTTGTAAGCCCAACTTTGCAAGGAAAACCATTACCCTGCCACTTATATGGGACATGTCATTCAGCGATAAAAGTCTGTCTGACAACGTGGGTCCTGACTCCCAGGGATGAGCCTGGCCCTGATACCATGGGGTCGACAATGCCTTCTGAATCAAAAGGGGGAAAAAATGTAGCAAAATAAGGTATCGGTGATTTAGAGAGTTCCATTGGTGTCGAGAAGCTATTCTGGAGGTTACACTTATGCAAGCTTAAGCTAGATATTGCTAATAGCCACATTTTGCCAAACCCTAAACAACATCATTCCTGTTAACTCTAAAGAACACCCAGGACTTTATCTGAGATTCTACAATAGTTTCACTCACTAAGTTTATTTTTCAGAAACTCAAAACCTTCAGATGGTTCCTAGGCCAGAATAAGTCCTGAAACCCAGAAGTACCAGCCTCTCCAGGAACATCAATCAGTTCTATCCGCTATCTCATATTGTGGACACCCCTTTTCAACATGAAAAAGTCAGAATGGGCATAGCCCAACTATCCCTAAAGATTGGGAGAAGGATCAAAGGAGAAGTAGGCATTATAACAGAGAAGTTAAGATGTAACAAAGGAGTATGACTGCTGAATCATTATATCAATATTTCCTTTTCGTCTCCAGTGTCTTGGAGCAGCTAGAGGGGAAAATCTTAAATTGTGGAACTATAACCCATACCAAACTTTGAAATAAGTTGTATAACTACTTGTTAAAAAGTACTTTAAACTTTATTGCTTTTTTGTATATGTGTTATATCTCCTAATAATTATTTAAAAATAAACAATACATGCAATTCAATGGGCAAATGCTCACATGCCCTACTGTAGGAATGCTCTCCATTGACAACTTTCAAATTGTTACTCCTGTACCCTCATGAAAATTCTCTAAAGTTTTGAAGTTCAAAATTAGTAGGCTTTATCATTATCAGCATTTCCTTGCAAATATTATTTATCAGCCTCCAGGTCATTCTCCCACTTCCATTTTTTACTTTGTCACCTGCTTCAGTCATCTTCTCTACTCCTATTCCTGCTATCACACTGAAATATTTCATTGTCCTTTTGAGGGTCACAAACATTAGTCTTATTGATCCTTGATCTTAAGTTCACTGATAATCACTTCTATATCAGCAGCTTTCTCCCATGACTGTACTAAGAACATTGCCAGTCTTTCAGTCACAAATATTTATTGAATGCCTAATCTATGCATTGCAGCATTGATTCAATGATGAGCAATATAGGTATGGTCCCCACTCTAACGAACCACTGACACCTTCCAGTCTTTCTCCATCAGGGCTACTCATCCGAGTCATGGAACCCAGGAAATAATCTGAATGACTAGTATCTCAATTTATTCAAAGATGGGACATAACTAAGAACATTCTAGATACTTAGGAGAGAAGTTAACTCACTAATACAATGGACATCATAGGGCAGTGGTTCTCACTGGTGAGCATCACTTAGGAACTTGTCAGAAATGCAAACTATTTAACACTACCTACTGAATCATAATTCTGGGGATGGCACTCAGAAATCTATTTTAAAAATCTTTCCAGATGCATCTGATGCACGCATAAAGTTTAAGAACCACTGTCTTGAGGCATTAAAGCTTAATCCTCAGAAATTGGTTGAGAAAGAATAAATCTTATTCTATGATAACAACCTCTTTTCATTCTTGTTTTCTCACACCCCCATTCTCTTCTTACCAGCTCTTCAGTATCATCAGGACTTCAAATTTCATTTTCTCCCATTCTGTCAGCTTCCTTTTGACCACTGTGATCCCATGACTCTCCCTACTCTAATCATTTAATCTGAGCAATCTCATTCATTTGTGGTTATAACCACCATCTCTATACTTATGACTAACTGCTCCTCAAAATTCAGTTTCAGATGTCTAGCAGTCTGGCAGGAATCTCCACGGGAAACCAAATGCAAAATTGGAATTCAGCAAGTATAAATTTGAATTCATTATCTAGTGTATAAAACTCTCTTCTTGGGCAGGCCACGGTGGCTCAGCAGGCAGAGTTCTCACCTGCCATGCCAGAGACCCGGGTTTGATTCCCGATGCCTGCCCATGTGAAACAAAACAAAACAAAACAAAAAAACTTCTCTTCTCCTCCAATAGGAATTGTTGGCAGCATAATCTACCCAGGCGTCTAAGTGAGAAGCCTGAGTCATTCTCAACTCCTTGAAATCCCTCATACACTGGGTTGATTTAAAATCCTTCCACAACCTATCATAGCTTCTACAGTTTCACAGCCACTACCTTATTCAGGCCATCATCTCTTCCCTGGACTGTTAATAGTAGCCTCTCAGCTGCTTCAGTTTTGCCTGCCGCAGTGCTGCCCCAGAGGTGAATCTAAAATACAGATTCTATAATACAGATTCTATTATGTTAATCCCCTGCCTTACTTACCCAGAGACTAAAATTCCAAATTTCTTGAACTTGGTAAATGACATTTTATATCCTCATCCCTACACACACCTCCGGCTTCGTCTGCCACTTCTCACCTTCTCTTTTATGCTGGAGCAATACCAAGTAATTTGGAGTTTTGTAAGAAAATCACGTTGTTTATCAACCCTGTGAGTGTACTGTTCTCTGCTTTCTCCCTGAAGCATATTTTCCCTGGTTAATGTGTTCACATTAACATTCACATTCTTTAATCCTCAGTTCTGGGGTTATTGTTTCTAGGATAACTGCTTTGACACCTTGAGTTGAGTTAGGTGGCCTTTCTCTGGCTCCCATACAACTCTAACCTTTCTCACATTTTGTTGAAATGATTTTGTTATGTACTTATTTTCCCTACTAGACTCGATGCTGGGGCATGTCATCAAACTATAGCTCATGGGCTAAATCTGCCCCACCCCTGTTTTTGTATGGCCTGCTAGCTAAGAATTTTTAAATGTTTTTAGTAGTTGAAACATTGAAAAGAATAATGTTTCATGATGTGTGAAAATTATATGAAATTCAAATGTCAGTGTCTACAAATGAAGTTTCATTGGAACGCAACCACACCTATTCATGTATACATTGTTTATAGCTTCTTTTGAAATATAACCACAAACTTGAGTCTTGTGACAGAGACCCTGTGACACCCCCAAAGCCTAAAATTATTATATGATTTTTTACAGAAAAAAAAATTGCCTATCCTTGGACTAGAAAAACCATAAGGGGAGGGCTGCTCCTTATTCGTTGTTGCATCACCAGCACCTAGTATACTCTATGAACCATAGGAAAGACTCAAGATTTAATTTTTATATGTCCCAAAGTGGAGAAATTAGGGACTGATCAGTAAGTTATGTGTAACTGGTCCCCTGGATAGTTATATTTTTGTGGTCACTTAAATTAGTATGTGGGATTGCATTCAGTCTCTTAAGAGTATGGTTATTTGTGAGCCTGTTCTGTAAAAACAATACTTTTGTTTGTTTTTTATTTTTTTTTTTTACTGTAAACTTTTCAACTACGAACCTCGAATACACAGAAGTTGTTCCAAGGACAAGTGTACAAACTGACTAAAAGGTGTTCTGTGAGCCTGTTTTTAAGTAACTGGCAAAAAAATCTTTTTTATCCTGTAGATAGAATGTTCAGATCTGTGACCAACATAAAGATTCTGGAAGGGAACAGCAGTACTTTAGGGCCTTCTTCAGGCACCTGCCAACTTCCCAAGCTGACTTTTCTTTGTTGTTGTCATAATACCCTATCATCTACACTTAAATGGAAGGGGTTCTTATTAAAACTATAGTTGTTCCATCATATATCAATATATCATGAATACGAGGAGCTTCACGAATATAACTAAACATTTGATACAGTGTTGGAGAAGTCCTAGAAAGGCAGGAGATGGAATAGTCAAAGTATTACTATAAAATAGGGGTAGATAAACTATTGTCTATTGGACCCAATTCAGCCCACCACCTGTTTTTGTAAATAAAATTTTATTGGAACACAGGCATGCACAGTCATTTATGTATTGAGTGTGTTTGCTTTTGTGCCATAATGGCAGAGTTGAACAGTTGTGACCATAAAGCCTATCCTTCAAAATCTACTGCTCATCCTTTGTGGAAAAAGTTGCTGACCCCCAGTATAAAACATTCTTCAGAAAGAATACCTTGAGACCCTACTTAAAGGTTAAAAAGAATGAAAGAGAATCATTATAGTCTATAAGTGAGAATGAACCAGAAATCACAGAATATTTAAACCAACAGACATGCTAAGCAAACTGATGAGTTCTTGCAATTCAGTTATTCTTTTGAATTTGGGAGATGATTTATAGGGCAGAATGAATGGTATTTGGATTCACACAGTTATGTGTTTTCTTACTTCTTTGCTTCCTTCTATTCAAAAGATATTTGCTAAATGCCTACTATAATATAGATGCTGAGCTAGCTGCTGGGGATACCACAGAGAATAGGACAGACATATTCCCTACCCTTGCAGAGCTTGTGTTTGACCCTGTCTCTATCCCTGCTAGCTGTGTGTCTTTGAGAAAGTTTAAATAACCTTTCTTAGCCTTTCTTTATCTACCCATATCATTATAACACCAATACCTTTTTGGCAAATTGAACGTAAATATTAAGGATTTTATTAACTTATATGCAGTCATGACATTCAAAGAAATCTATTGAATGCCTGCTATGTGCTAGACACTATTCTGTATACTCTAGATTGTATTAACAGCAGTTAATACAACAGATTATAAAAGAAAAACCTTGCCCTCATGGAAATTACATTTTAGTTAAATATATGAAAGTGCCTAGAACAGAGTAGATATTTGGTAGCTGTTCTTTTCCTTTTCCCAAGTATTGATTTTAGCAGAAGTACAATACTGGTCAAAATTTCATTACCCATAAAGGATGATAATGACTATGTTTCAAAATTCAACTTCTGTGTGAGAGCAAAGGAAGAGATGTTTATTTGTTGGAAAATTTATGTTTCCTGCAGCACAGTATCTAATTTAACCATATAGTCTATATTTAACCATAATTTAACCATAAATAACTATATTTAACCATATAGTTTATTTGAACACCATAATTACATGGAACCTTGAATAGGGAGTGAAATCATATTGGTATGTACAAGTTAATGTAATGTACAGATACTTCCCAGAGTAATCTAGACAGAAAATAACAAAGAATTAACAAAGTCCCCTAGAGGGTCTGGGAAAAAAGTGGAACTATTAAACATCCCCACTTGGGGAATTCTTGATATTCTCGCAAGTATTGGGGGCTACCAATTTAATAGGCTGAGCCCTCGATTTGGGGGCTTACCCTTATGAAACTTATTCCTGCAAAGGAGAAGCTAAGGCTACTTATGATTATGCCTAAGAGCCACCTCCAGAAAACCTCTTTTGTTGTTCAGATGAGGCCTCTCTCTCTTTATACCAACTCTGCAGGTGAATTCACTGCCCTCCCTGCTATGTGGGACATGATTCCCAAGGGTATAAATCTCCCTGGCAACATGGGACAGGACTCCCAGGATGAGCCAGGACCCAGCATCATGGGATTGAGAAAGCCTTCTTGACCAAAAGAGGGAAGAGAGAAATGAGACAAAATAAAGTTTCAGTGGCTGAGAGATTGCAAATAGAGTCTAGAAGTCATTCTGGAGGGTATTCTTATGCATCATATAGCTATCTCTTTATAGTTTTGAATGTATTAGAATAGCTAGAAGGAGATACCTGAAACTGTTTAACTGGTATTTCAGTAGCCTTGATTCTTGAAGATGATTGTATAACTATATAGCTTTTATGGTGTGACTGGGAAATTGTGAAAACCTTGACCTGAGACTCCCTTTATCCAGTGTGTGGACAAAGGAGTAAGAAAATAAAGACAAAAATAAATAAATAATATAAGGGATAAGGGGTCTGGGATGTTTTGGGTGTTCTTTTTTATTTCAATTTTAATTTTAATTTTTTTTTCTTATTTTTATTTTTGAAGTAAGTCAAATGTTCAAAAATTGATCGTGGTGATGAATGCACAACTATATGGTGGTATTGTGCACCACTGATTATGTACTTTGGATGATTATATGTTATAAAATTGCATTTAAAATTTCATTACCCAAAGTTTGCTTTAATGGTTGGGACCTTTGACAACATAGACTGGGTGTTATTATCCATCATGTAGTACCTTAATTACTGTCAGTCAGAATAATCATCAGATTTGAAAGCTCAAGTCGTGAAAAACAGCTTGTTCTGAATTGATTTTCTTCTCTTGTCTTGGGTCACCATGTGCTTCTTTACCTTTTATATGTTGTTTCTTTACCTAGAGTCCTTTCTGTTCCTCTCTGCCAAACCAAAGACTGGCTGAACATCAAAGTTAAGCTCCAATCAAAGGAAAATGTAATATCTGAGCTAAAAGGGGTCGCTGTATTCAGTGTGTTCAGCAACTCCTTTTTATAGGTGAGAAAAATGAGGCTTAGAATGAGGAAAGACATTTCTAAGACCACACAGATAGGAAGAGACAAAAGTAGGACTAGGACCCGCAGCTTTGCTTACCAGTCAGGCATACTGTCTGATGCTTCTGGGATGTAGAACACTTTGGGAAGCCTTTAGGAAGCCTTCCTGTCCTTCTTCCTACACTCAAAGTAGGTTCATAATCTGTCCTTTACCTTATCTTTTACCTCTGCCAACATTTATTTTATGAATTGATCCACTTCCAAAGGCTTCACCTCTCTTCTATTTGCAGGAGACTGACAGAGCCCACTCCCCGTCTTGATCTTTCTCCTGAGCTCCAGATTTCCATTCCAGAGTGTACATTACCCCTCATCCAGCCTCCCTGCCTCCCAATGCCCTGTCATCTCTATTTTTGTCCATGGCATCTTTCCCACCCCTGTAAATCAATGTCTGTAAGTAAGAGCCTCTTCAATTCCCTCTTTTTTTCCAAACAGCCCCAAGTCCTTTCTGAGCTCTCTCTGCAGCGTTTCTAATATCCATCTCATCTATCTTCTTCGCCTTCCTGCTATTGCCAGAGCCCTGTCTGGATGCCCTCCAACCCATTCTCTGCACCTCTGCCAAATTAATCTTCTTAAAGCACATCTCTGTATTTATTTCAATCAGCAATAATTGTGCTTTGGGCAAACCTCATGAGCTATGAGAGCGCTATTGTGCTTAGCTGGGTCATGTCATTCTCTTTCTCAAAAGAGAAATTTTTGAGAATTGCTTCCAGAAGTAAGTTTAAACACTTCATCACAGCATTTAAGCCCTTGTATAGATAGGTCTTAATGACATTTTCTGTCATTATCGTCTATCTTCTGCAACTTAAAAGGAAATATATCAAAAGAGTTTATCTCCTTTGTACATACCCATTCTTTAAACTGTGTCCTAGACTTCCTCTCCCTTTATTTCCTTGAGAAATCTCTCTTTTTTAAATTCCCACTGTCCCTTTCTCATTTATTGTCAGCCTGTTTTTCTACATCCTTCTCTGCCGTGGTTCTTTCTCCTTCAGTCTACAAACCAACTCAGTTTTCTACCACCTTGTTAAAAACCTTTTCCAGACTTATGTCCATCTTTAGGTATGAAACTGCAATGGAGTGCCCTGAGGTAATTGGCTTGGAAGACACTTTTATTTGTTTTCATGACCCACCCCTACCACCCTCTTTTCTTCAAGATCTATAACTAAAGTCCCAATATGTCACAAAAGGTGAGGTACAAAATGAGACCCATGAGGAAGTATGCTATACTCCAAAAGAACTGCAGGAGTTTTCCAATAGACAGAACTCAGGGAAATATGTGTGGGAATAGATATTAAGGATGCAGGATAATGGTGGAAGGAATATAAAGTTGGATCAAATTGAGTTTGTTAATATGGGCCCACTGAGCAGAAATTTTGCATTCATTGTTGTAGTTCAAGGGGTTAGAAAGGACATTAACAATTTGTTTGGATGGTTGGATGAAACAGGGATCAAAAGGTGGCCAACATTACCTGAGGTCAAAGTGCCAGAACTGCCCTGGTATAATGTAGATGAGGGGATCCAGAAGCTTAGAGAGATAGGAATGTTAGAGTGGATTTATCATGGAAGATCTGCTCACACAACCCAGGAATGTCCAGAGGGCACATCTTTCACCAGGACCTTGAGAAATGAATTCGAGAGACTTGCTCCAACATCCTTGGAGAACTCTGTAGCGGCCCCTTCTCTGTAGGTCAGGTATTACAGTGGGAACTGCTGTCCCTGATCTGGAATCCTTAAACACAATAGGGATGATCAGATCCCAAATTGGCAGAAGTCATGTGGTGACAGTTAATCACCATAGACAAGGTAGGTGTGGCCACCATAATGGACAGCAAACTCAAAGCAGCAGTCAAAGTAATCTGACTCGAAGAAACTTGTGGCATTAGCTAGTAGATAATGGGGCACCTAGAAGTAAATAGATGGGCAGTAAAAGAGTTCTAAGTCAAGTGAACAGAAACCTAACTTGAATTAGAAAAACAGAGTCATGGCCCCTTAATCAATTCCCAGTCTTCAGATAGCTTATAAACCCAGAGCCCCTCATTTGAGGGGAGTGCCAGGTATGCTTAGGGAAGGACCCTTTTACACTGCCTCAGATTTACACTGCTAACCTTCCTCCAGCCTTCCCCAAGGAGACCTACGGTCTTTTACCATGGTAACTGTGCACTGGGGAAAGGAAATGATCAGATATTTCAGGAATTATTAGACACTGGCTCAGAAGTGACGCTAATTCCAGGAGACCCAGAACATCATTCTGGTCCAGCAGTCAGAGTGGGGGCTTATATGGAGGTCAGGTTATCAATGGAGTTTTGGCTCAAGTCCATCTCACAGTGGTTCCAGTGGGTCCCTTGACCCATTCTGTGGTCATTTCCTCAGTTCCAGGATGCGTAATTGAAATCAATCTACTCAGCAACTGACAGAATCTCCACACTGGTTCTCTGATTCATGGAGTGAGAACTATTATAGTAGGAAAGGCCAAGTGAAAGCCACTAGAACTACCCCTACCTAGCAAAATAGTGAATAAGAAGCAATACTGTATTCCTGGAGTGATTGCAGAGATTAGTGCCACTGTTAAGAACTTGAAGGATGGAGGGGTGATGATTGTCACCCCATCCCCATTCAACTCTCCTGTTTGGCCTGTGCAGAAAACAGATGGGTCTTGGAGGATGACAGTGGATTATTGTAAACTCAACCAGGTGGTGACTCCAATTGCAGCTGCTGTCCCAGATATGGCACCATTGCTTGAGCAAATCAACACATCATCTGGTACTTGATATGTAGCTATTGATCTGGCAAATGCTTTTTTCTTCATAGCTGTCAGTAAGGACAACAAGAAACAGTTTGCATACAGTTGGCAAGGCCAGCTGTACACCTTCACTTTCCTGCCTCAGGGGTACATCGGCTCTCCAGCCCTATGTCACAGTCTTGTCTTCAGGGACAATGATAGCTTCTCCCTCCCACAAGATATCACACTGATCCATTATATTGATGATATCATGCTGATTGGACTTAGTGCACAAGAAGTAGTAACTACTCTAAACTTACTGGTAAGGCATTTGTGGGTCAGGGGATGGGAGACAAATCCAACAAAAATACAGGGGCCTTCCACCTCAGTGAAATTTCTAGATGTCCAGTGGTGTTGAGCATGATGAGATATCCCTTGCAAGGTAAAGGGTAAGATTTTTTGTCTGGCCTCTCCCACCAAAATGAGACACAATGCTACTTGGCCTCTTTGCATTTTGGAGACAACATATTCCTCATTTGGGTGTGTTACTCTGGCCCATTTACTGAACGACCAAAAAAGCTGTTAGTTTTGAATGGGGACCTGAACAAGAGGAGGCTCTGTGACAGGTCCAGGCTGCTGTACAAGCTGCTCTGCCACTTGGGCCATATGATCCGGCAGATCCAATGGTGCTGAAAGTGTCAATGGCAAATATGGATGCTGTCTGGAGACCTTGACAGGCCCCTATAGGAGAATCACAACACAGACCATTAGGATTTTAGAGCAAAGCCTTGCCATCCACTGCAGATAACTACTCTCTTTTTGAGAAACAGCTTTTAGCCTGCTACTAGGCCTTAGTAGAGATTGAAAACTTAACCGTGGGCCACCAAGTTACCATGAGACCTGAGTTGCCTATCGTGAGCTGGGTATTTTCTGACTCAATATGCCATAAAGATGGGCATGTACACCAACACTCCATCATAAAATGGAAATGGTATATTAGAGATAGGGCTTGAGCAGGTCCTGAAGGCACAAGTAAGTTACATGAGGAAGTGGTCCAAATGCCCATGGTTCTCACTCCTGCCACGTAGCTTTCCCAGACCACAGCTATGGCCTCTTGGGGCATTCCTTACAATCAGTTGACTGAGGAAGAGAAACCTCAGGCCTGGTTTACTGATGGCTCTGCATGATATATAGGGACCACCCGGAAGTGGACAACTGCACTTCTACAACCTTATGCTGGGATGTCCTTAAAGGACAGTGGTGAGGGGAAACCCTCTCAGTGTATGGAATTTTGAGCAGTACATCTGGGTATTCATTTTGCTTGGAAGAAGAACTGACCTGAGGTGTGTTTGTATGCTGACTCATGGGCTGTTGCTAATGGTTTGGCTGGATGGTCAGGGACTTGGAGGGAGCATGATTAGAAAATTGGTGACAAAGAAGTCTGGGGAAGAGGTATGTGGATAGACCTTTCTGAGAGGGCAAAGAACTTGAAGATATTTGTGTCCCATGTGAATGCTCACCAAGATTTTAATAATCAAGTGGGTAAGATCACCCATCCTGTGCATGCAAGCCATCATCTTTCCTTAGCCACTCCTGTCATTGCCCAATGGGCTCATGAACAAAGTGGTCATGGTGGTAGGGATGGAGGTTATGCATGGGCTCAGCCACATGGACTTCCACTCACCAAGGCTGACCTGGCTATGGCCACTGCTGAGTGCCCAATCTGCCAGAAACAGAGACCCACGCTCAGTCCCTGATATGGCACCATTCCCTGAGGTGATCAGCCTGCTGCCTGATAGCAGGTTGATTACATTGAACCACTTCCATTATGGAAAGGGCAACTACTTGTTCTAACTGGAATAGACACATACTCTGGATATGGGTTAGCATTCCCTACATGCAATACTTCTGCAAAAACTACCATATGTGGACTTACAGAATGCCTAATCCACCCTCATGGTATTCCACACAACATTGCTTCTGATCAAGGAACCCACTTCACAGCAAATGAACTGTGAGAATGGGCACATGTTCATGGAATTCTCTGGTCTTACAATGTTCCCCATTATCCAGAGGCAGCTGGATTGATAGAATGTTGGAATGGCCTTTTGAAGACCCAATTATGGTGCCAACTAGGTAGCAATACCTTGCAGGGCTGGGGCAATGTTCTCCAGGAAGCTATGTGCGCTCTGTATCAGTGTCTACTCTATGGTGCTGTTTCTCCCATAGCCAGAATCATGGTCCAGGAATTAAGGGATGGAAATGGGAGTGGCTCCACCCACTATCACCCATAGTGATGCACTAGGGAAATTTTTGCTTTCTATCCTTGAAACCTTAAGTTCTGCTGGTCTACAGATCTTAGTTCCAAAAGGAGAAGTGCTCCTGCTAGGAGATACAATAATGATTCCATTTAACTAGAATTTAAGATTGCCACCTGGTCACTTTGGGCTTCTCATATCACTGACTCAAAAGGCACAAAAAGGGATTATTCTCTCTGGGATAATTAATCCTGACTGTCAAGGGGAAATAGGACTTCAACTATGCAATGGAGATTTCCTGAGATAAAAGAGATCTCCTAAGGTGTCTCTTAGTGTTACCATGTCCTGTGATTAAAGTCAATGGAAAACTGCAATAACCCAATCCAGGCAGGACTACCAAATGGGTCTGAAACTTCAGGAATGAAGGTTTGGGTTACCCCATCAGGCAAAAGAAACACGGCCAGCTGAAGTGCTTGCTGAGGGTAAAGGGAACATGGAATGGGTAGTGGAAGAAGGTAGTGATAAACATGAACTACAACCACGTGACCAGTCACAGAAATGAGGATTGTGATGGTATGAATATTTCCTTCCTGTTTTTTTATGAGTATGTTTGCATTTGTATGTATCAAATATCTTGTTTTCCTCTTATCATATGACATAAGTTCTGTTGTTCATTCTATAGTATTTAAGTCATAGGATATGAAGAGTGAATGTTACCTAAGGACTTGCACCCTATTCTGGAGAGATATAATGTGTTTCCAGGTGTACATAGGACTGTTGAGTATTGTTAGGTGAAACATATGTCTGTTATTGTGCTCTGTTTGGAAATTCAGCATGTTTTAAGGTGATGTATATAGCTGCGAAGTTGACAAAGGGTGGACTGTGATGGTTAGGTTCTGGTGTCAAATGACTATTCCCAGTTGTCTAGTCAGGCAAACACGGGCCTGACTATTGCTGCAAGGATATTTCCTGGCTGGTTAATACACCATAACGCTGGTATATTAAGTCATCAGTCAGTTGATTGCATCTGTAGCTGATTAATCTGTGATCAACTAAGGCTTGCCTCCCACAATGAGATAATCCAATCAATTGAAGGGCTTTTAAGGGGGAAGAGAGATTCTTTGAGTGCTTTTTCAGCCAGCCAGCCTTTTCTGTGGAGTTTGTCCAGACCCTTCATCAGAGCCTCCAGCTTCACGGCTTGCCCTAAAGATTTTGGACTCTTACATTCCCACAGTTGCATGAGACACCTTTATGAATCTCATATTTACTGATCTTTCCTGTTGATTCTGTTTCTCTAGAGAACCCTGACTAACTGAGCATCCTGCATTGAATTGGTTTTGCAACATTGTCAGAAATAGTTGGACATATTTGTGTAGGTCTATTTTTTGATTTTCTATTATGTTCCATTGATCTGTGTGTCTAACCCTTCACCAATACCACAGTCTTAATTGCTGTCTTGAAATTCCATAGACTCCTTCGTCCCACTTTATTCTTCTCTTTTCAAAATTGTTTTAGCTATTCTAAGAACTTCACCCTTTTCAAATGATTGTGTCTATATTTACAAAAAATCTTGCTGATATTTTGATAAGAATTGTGTTAAAGTTGTATATGAATTTGGGGAAGAATTGAAAAATAGTAAAGAATCTTTACTATTTTTTCTTCCATTCCATAACCACAGTGTCTTGCCATTTATTTGGCAACACTGTGTTGTTTTCAGCATATTCGTCTAACATAAGTGTGTATTTCAGATTTATACCTAAGCACTTCATTTCTTTGAAGCAATTCTAAATTGTATTGTTTTGTTTTGTTTTCTGCATGGGTAGACACCGGGAATTGAACCCGGGTCTCCGACATGACAAGTGAGAACTCTGCCTGTTGAACCATCGTGGCCGCCCTAAATTGTATGGTTTTTGAATTTCAGTTACATGCCCATTGTGCACTGAAATATGATTGTCTTTTATATTTTGATCTTGTATACTTCAACTTTACTGAACTCACTTACCAGTTCTAGGAATTTTTGTTTGGTTTTTTGGGGATTCCCTGGGAATTTCAATGTATGTCATCTGCAAATGAGAACTTGTATTTCTTTCTTTCAGGTCTGAATGCCTTAATTGTTTTTTTCTTACCTTATTGTGCTGGCTATAAGTTCCAGTACTATGTCGAATAAGAGCGGACATCCTTACCTTGTTTAGGATCTTAAGGGGAATGCATTCAGTCTTTGATCAATATGTATGATGTTAGCAGTAGGATTTTTGTAGAGGCTCTTTATCAAGTTGGTGAAGCTGCCATCTATTTTATGTTTGCTGAATGGTATTA
The DNA here is from genome assembly GCF_023851605.1 of Tamandua tetradactyla. Lineage (NCBI taxonomy): Eukaryota > Metazoa > Chordata > Mammalia > Pilosa > Myrmecophagidae > Tamandua > Tamandua tetradactyla. The sequence goes on from NC_135353.1 coordinate 119,583,928, forward strand.
TCATTAGTGGATATTGGATTTTGTCAAATATTTTTCTGCATAATTTGATATGATTTTATGAGTTATCTTCTTTTGCCCGCTAATATGTTATATCATATTGATTGATTTTCAAACATCAAGCCAGTTTTCCTTACCCACTTGTTCATAAACATTTATTAAGGTTTTTTATTTTTATTAATGAAGGACTTATGTCTGTAGTTTTATTTTTTATCTCTCTTTGGCCTTTATATCAGAATAATACCACCTTAATAAAATGAATTGGGATATATTCCTTCATTTCTATTTTCTGGAAGATAGAATTGGTGGTAATTCTTCTTTAAGCATTTGGTAGAATTTTTCCAATGAAACCATCTGAGACTGGGAGTTTCTTTTGTGAGAGTTTTTAAATTACAAATTCAATTCTTAATCATTATATGGCCATTCAAATGATCTATTTTATACTGAGTAAATTATGATAGTTTATGCTGTTCAAAGAAGTGGTCCATTTCATCTAAGCTGTGATATTTGTGTGTATAAAGTTTTTCATAATATTTCCTTATTTTTGATATCTGCAGTCTATATTGATATCCTCTGTTTCATTCCTGATATTGGTAATTCGCTCTTTTTCTTTTGTTTTTATTGTCAGTCGTGATAGAGGTTTATCAATTTCATTAATCTTTAAAAGAACTAGCTTTTTGTCTCATTGATTTTACTCTATTTTTTTATTTCGATTTCATTGATTTCTGCTATCTTTATTATTTCCTGCCTTCTGCTTGCTTTGGGTTTCTTTAATCTTCTTTTTCTAGTTTTTTGAGATGGGAGCTTAGGCTAGTGATCTTTTTCCACTTTCCTAATATAAACATTTTAGTGCTATGAATTTTCCCCTCAGCAGCACAGCTCTAGCTGAATCTCACCAATTTTAATATGTTGCATTTTCATTAAGTTAAGTTAATATAATTTGTGATTTCCAGGAGAGTTCTTCTTTGATTCATGGATCACTTAGAAGTGTATTGTTTAGTGTCCAAAAGTTTGTAGACTTCTCTGTTATCTTACTATTGTTCATTTGTAGTTTGATTTCATTGTGGTCAGAGAACATACTGTATATGATTTCAATTTGTTTTAATTTGTTGAGATTTGTTTTATGGTCAGGATCTGGTCTATCTTGACATATGTTCCATGGGCACTTGAAAAGAAATTGCATTTTGTTGTTATTGGCTGGAATGTTTTATGAATGCAAATTCCATCCTTTTGGCTGACCATGTTGTTGAATTATTCTATATCCTTGCTTATTTACTGTCTAGTTGTTCTATCAGTGGTTGAGAGAGGGGGTTGATGTCTCAAAGTACTGTTGTGGATTTATCTATTTCTCCCTTCAGTTCTATCAGTTTTTGCCCCATATATTTTATAACCCTGTTGTTTGACACATACACATTTAGGATTATGTCTTCTTAGTGGAGTTAGTTATCATTGTGGAATATCCCTCTTTTTCTGTGACAGTTTTATTTACTTTGAAACCTACTTTATCTGCTATTAATATAATGACTCCTGCTTTCTTTTGATTAATATTTACATCATCTTTTCCCATCTTTTTACTTTCAATCTACCTATAACATATTTAAAATGAGTTTCTGTAGTAGCATATAGTTGGATCATGTTTTTTTATGCATTAGGTGAAATTTTATCTTTTAGTTGGTATATTTAGACTGTCTACAATTAAGGCAATTATTGATATGTTATGGCTCAAGTATAACATTTTATTTTGTTTTCTCTATTTTTCATTGTTGTTTTCTTTTTACTGTCTCCTGTGGCTTACTTGAACATGTATTATTATTTTGATTTATCTCTAGTGTTTTTGAGTATATCTATTTGTATAGAATTTTTTTTAGTTGTTGCTATTGGTATTACATTATGTACACAGAACTTGTTGCAGTCTACTGGTGTCATCATTTTTTTTTTAAATTGACTAACACAACATTTAGAAATCATTCCATTCTACATATGCAATCAGTATAAGAATTGTAATTAAGAATTACTGGTGTCATCATTTTAACATTTGAGTGATGCATACAAACCTTACCTCCTTTTATTTCCCTTTATCCTTCCCATTCATAATAAAATTGTCTTAAATATTTCCTCTATATATATTTAAAACATCAGACATTGTTGTAGTTTTGTTTACACTGTTCAACATAATTTTAAAAACTCAAGAGGAGAAAGAAGTCTATTGTATTTACCCGTATTTTTACTTTTTGTGTTCTTCCTTCCTTCCTTCCTGGTGTCTCATGGTTCCTTTCTGTTTTGGGAACTTCCTTTAGCCATTCTTTTAGGATAGGTCTGCCAACAGTGATTCTCTCTGGTTTCCTTCATCTGAAAATGTCTTGATTTCCCCTTCATTTCTGAAGGGTTATTTTTCTGTCTTATGATTTCTGATGAAAAATCTGATGTTACCTTTATCTTTCAGAAGTTTGACTATGATGGTTCTTGGTTTGGATTTCTTTGGGTTTAACTGGTTGGGGGTTGCTTTCCTTCCTGAATCTGTAGGTTTATGTCTTTTGCCAATTTGGGGAGTTTTCAGGCATTTTTTTCAAGTTTTAGCACCATTCCCTTTCTTCTCTTCTTCCAAGACTCCAGTGCCAAGAATGTGACATCTTTGGTTATAGTACCATGGGTCCCTGAGGCTTTGTTATATTCAGTATGTTTTTTGTGTGTAATTCATATTGGCTAATTTCTATTATTTTATCTTCAAGTTTGTGAATTCTTTTGTCTCTTTTATTCTATTATTGAGACATCCATTGCTTTTTCTAGTTTGAGTATTAACATTTTCAGTTCTAAATTTTCCATTTGGTTCTTCTACTTCTTTGCCAAGCCTTGCTATTTCTTTGATGAGGCTTTCTATTTTTTCATTCATGTTTGTAATTCTGTGCTGAAGCATTTTTATCATGGCTGCTTTATCAGGTAATTCTGACATTTCTGTCATCTCGGTGTTGGCATCCATTATCTTTTTCATTCAGTTTGAGATTTTCCTGGTTCTTGTTATGAGTAGTTTTCAGTTGATATATGGACATTTGGGGTATTATGTTATGAGCCTCTGCATGGTATTTAAACTTTCTGTTTTATCTGGCTTCCTCTGATACCAAATTAGTAGAGGAAATGAAGTCATTGCTTCATTATTACCAGCTGGAAGCAGAAGTCCAGATTCCCCATATGGCCACTGTTGAAGCCAAAAGAGGGGAGGTCTTTGTTACTACTGGGAGCTCCAGTTCCTCAGGAGGTTTCCATGGATACTTCCCTCAATGGGAGGAATAGGTGCTTCATTGCTGCTCCCCATGTGGTCTCCACTAACACCATGGGGATATGTATGGTCTCTTTTACTTCTGGATGGTGTGAAAGTTCTGACTCTGAATTTCTCCTAAGCCTTCTCTGATACCACCCCAGCATGGAGATGGAGTGGTTCCTCATTACTGTCAGGTGGGGGTTGAAGTCCAGGCTTCCCATGTAGCCACCACTGACACAGTGGGAAAGGAAGAGCTCTTTACTGCTTAGCAGGGATGAAAGACCCAGGTCCCTGTACAATCTTCTCTGACACCCTCCCGGGTTGACGATGGGGGTGCAAGGTTGGAGTACCTTATAACAGCCTGGGAAGGGCGGAAATCTAGATTGCTAATTCAGCCTTGGTTGGCATGAGTAGGGATGGGGTCACAGTTTTTCTGTGGTGTTTGGATTGAGTAGAGTAGTGATTGTCTAAAACTTTTCTGTCTTACTAGACTGCTCTTCTGATCCTTTGTCTTTTCTTGGGACTTATTTTACCTCCACTCATTAGGATTTACAGATTGCTGCTTTTTCTGCTATGAGTCTGGGCTATGTAAGGCAAAAAAAATAAAAATAACTCACCACTGTACCATTCTTTGGTACTTAAAGTCTGTAGTCAGTCTGCCTTCTTAATGTAATAGAAATCTTCTTCCATTATGTTATGACTCTTCTGATTGGATTGTGTTTTACTGGTGAGTTTTGAGATTTCTTTATATATTCTAGATACTAGTCCTTTGCCAGATATGTATTTTTCAAATAGTTCCTCCTAATGAGGCAGCAGTCCCCTTCCCCTGCCAAAGGAAGCCAGACGAGCCTTCTCATATTTGTTTTACAAATAATGGCCAGGATTTTTAGTTGTACTTAGTGGGAGGAATATGGAAAAGTGTATCCACTACATCCTCCCCAGAAGTGGAAATCTCACTAATGCTTTGACCCTCCCATCCTGATATTTTAAAACATTACCTCTTCATACATCTAATAATTCAAAATCTAATATCTTCATTAAAACAGCTAAACTATACAGACCTTAAGCACCAGAGAAGTTTCTTTTTTTAAGTAAATATTCTAATTAAATAAATATGTGAACCTTGAAGATGCTGGGCTGTACCTCACTAGTTCTTATAATAGCTTCTTCAAACTACTGTCTTTATCTATGTGTCTTGATGAGTATGCCAATCATGAATCTTAGTGCAAGTGTCAAGATTCCTTCTGAGCGCTTGTCCCTGAACTGCCAGCTTTCTGGATTTCATGCCAGTCTCTATTTTTAGTGAAAGCTCCAATCTAGCAAAAGTGCATTGATTGTTTTCCAGCTAATCAAAGCGAAAGCATTTGTTGGCCATTCTGGCATCCTTGTTTAGCTAAAAATGATTATGTCTGTAGCTCCTAATGGAAAGATATATTCTTTTTTTTTCTGTGATAAGGGTGCAGACTATCCTTCAATTTTCTTAAGTATAAAGTTAATGTATGTCTTTGAATAGTATTCAAGAAGTTATACAGCGTAAGTTTCCTCTTCAGGGAAAGAATGGAACATCACCTGCCATTCTGATTCTTTCAGATATAAAAGCTTTTTCATTTAAATTTACATTCTCATTCTTTCAGATATAAAAGCTGTTTCATTTAAATTTACATACAGTGAAGGTTATGTATCTGAAATTGACCTTTGCACTTCAGAAAGAGATTTCTTAAAGGAACACAAGTTGTTCCAATGGAATGGAATATTTTAAGCAAAAATTAAAAAGTAGTTTGGATCATTCATTTTTTTTGAGGTTGTAGAATTTTTCCCTTATGATATCTTTCTTTTTTTCTTGTGATTCTTTGTTCCTCTGTACTTCCTGGGAAAAGCTTGGAGTTGACAAGGGAGAGTTTAAGGAAGAATGGAAGAGGGCACTCGTGAAGTGACGAAAAGTATGGATGATCTGTTATTGTGATTCAGAATCATTATTATGATGAATACCAGAAGAAGAAGAATTGCTAGAAACTGTGAACATGGCACACTAAATTACTCATAAATACAGAATGATTTCTTTCCCCCTCCTTGTTCCTTGCCATAATGGGATACTCACGTGGAAAAAACCGAAATGTGACCCCACCATACAGCATACAAAATAATAATAATAATAAAGTAACTTACTGGTCCAGTGTCTCACAGCCAGTTCTGCCTGACTCTATGTCCAGTTTTTCTCTCTCCGTCACCTCAGTTGGTTCCTACATACCTTTCTGCTTCTGTTATAGTAATATTTTCAGAGACTTGAATATTTCAGTTGATTTGGTCAGAAATGCTTGTATGAATTTTTAAATCCTTAAGCTACTCATGCTTTCTCTCTTTCCTTATCCTGTGAGTACTATCTTGAACAGTAACTTTGTCCCCCAGTACACACCCAGAGCAAAAGAAAGTGTAAATTCCTCTAGTAAGATAATTGAATCCTTCTCAACCACCCAGCCTACAGTTTTGCCTTCATTTTTAATGTTTGCTGGTCTCAACAGAAGAATAAATTGTGTTAGTGGACTCTTGAAGTGATGAGGATTAAGGTTCTAGGTATGGATGTGCTTGCAACTGAATCGATTGTTGTTGGTTTCTTACATTAAGACCACCAGTAGCCATCTGTTGGACAGGGAGACATCTTTTTTTCTGGCCTAAAGCTAAGCCAATCTTAGTCAGAGGAAAAAATGTCACTTTATTCTGCATTCCTTCTGTTTCTTTAGGGGTGTACTATGTTTAATAAAGCATGCATTAGGAGAAACTGAAAAAAGTTCTTTGTCTAGTCTTTTTTCTCAATAGGTTTAAATTGTCCCTAAGTGAGTATATGTGTTTTAGACCAAGTACCACTGGAGAAGTTGACACCTCATTATGTGTAGATTATTGCATTTGTGGAACAAAAGTGCCTTTAGGTGATATATTTACTATGTGTCATAAAAATTAATTTGTTTTATTACTGTGTGTTCTGTTTTTGGGCATCTTTAATTTGAAGATATATTCTGGTAGATTAGTTTATGATGTTTCTAAATAATAAATCATAAACACCAATAAAAGAAAACATCTAAAATGTGCATATTTTGGAGTCAATTAGATGATGGTTAACCTTATGTGGTTTTGCCATAATTCTTACTATTGTCATTTCCACCTGCTGTCAAACAACAATTCATTATTGAAACATAAGATGCACAATTACAAATGTTAATAGAGCATCCTGCTGCATCTCATTTCCCTTTGCATTATAGCACAAGTTTACTCTGGGGACACAAAGATACCTTTATACATTATTCATAGTAACTATAATTAGACACTCAACTTGAGATATAAATATATTCATTATTTATCTGTTTTGTTAGTCAGAGGCTATTTTTAAACTAGAAAAACAAACTTTATAATTCAAATAAGAACCACGGGGCTCTGCTTAACACAGAAAAATGGAAGAAAGGAATCCATGTTTTGAAAGGCCGAACAATGGACTTGGAAGGTCTAAGTACAGGCTTTGATTATTCAGTGGCTAATGGGAAATTCTTTGAAACCTTTCATAGTCTTGTCTTTATGGGTAATTCAGGGTAATAATTTGCTCCTGACAGGGATTTGGTAAAAATAAAGTAAGAACTCGGTGAAAAAGTGCCTAGAAGGGACATGATACCTGGTACATATCCAATGAAAGTGCGTTGTTTTTAATATGGCATCTGAAGATTCAAAAGACAGTAGAAAATTTCCAAAAATTAATTCACAAAATATCTCTTTAAATAACAAGTTCTCATCATGTAACGTCACTGATTTAATAGACTTTCTGAATGCTTAGCATGTATATAGCAGTGAGTTCAACAAAAGGAGTTTGCTCTAGCCCTATAGTCTAGTTGAGGGAGATAAGTAAGGCAATTAGGTGAAATGGTTGAGCAAGAAAGTACAGTGATACCAACAGCAAGTAATTTTGAATATTTGAGGAAGAAAATGTCACAATGGGCTGGCAAAAAAAAGGGGGGGAGCTTAGCTTATTTCCAAATGGTGTGCAGGAAGGTATAAAGGAAAGATGGAGAGAAATATATGTTTGGGGAACATTAAGGAGGTCCATCCAATTTAAGATTTTTGTAAGTGGATTGGTGAGGTAAATTTGAGCATATTTTAAGTTGAAATTCGGACTGATGCAAGATGGTGGTGTAGGGAAGTGTGGAATTTAGTTAGTCCTCTAGAGCAGCTAGTAAATAGCCAGGGACTGTCTGGAACAACTGTTTGGGGAACATACATAACAGGAAACATATTGTACACCAGTCTGGAATGGGTGGAAAAGCTGAGATCACAGCACAGAACTATAAGTAAAGCCCCCAAACTATGGAGACTGGTGTCCCTCCCCCACTGGCATGGCAGGCTGTATTGGTGCACTTCCATGGGGAAAAAGAAGCACTCTATACTAGGAGCAATGAAAGGTAGCTCAACCAAGCTCCAAGTGCAGTTTTAATTAACACATTTTGATGGCTGAGTACAAGCTCTGAGCACAGATAAACCCAGAACAAGCAGAAAAGGAACACTGAGGTCTCTCTCAGCAGAGAGGAGGCAGGGCTGACGGGGAAAAAATGGAAGCTTTTGGAGTCAGCCAAGCTCAGAATACAGGAAGAGGACTGTACCCCAAGAAAAGAGGGGTAGACCCAGCTCAAGTGGTGGCCTTCATTCAGAGAATTCAGACCCCAGGGTCTGGGAAATAGAAAGCAGATTAAGCTTACCTTACACCTCAACCTCTGCTTTAATGACACTCCTGCCAGGGACAGCATCTGCTGAGAATTAAAGGCACAGCACCACCTCACACTGGTGGGGATCTGGGGGTTGATAGGCACCACCCACAGGTCAGGGTAGGAGAAGCACAGAGTCTAGAAGTGTCACAGGAAAATCTGACGAACTGCTGGATCTCAACCTCAGGGATACTTGATACTGATAAGGCCCTCCTCCTGAGACCTGGGCCTGTCTTGTCTGGGAAAATCTGATTGGGGGAATTCATACCTGGGGAGAAACTCCTCAAAAAAAAGGGTTCCATACCATCAAAGGAAAAGAAAACAGAAAAACTAAGAGCTGAAAAATTCAGATCAGTTAAACAGAAGCTATGCTAGAAGTCTAGAATAAGTTGAACTGAATGTCAAAGAACAGAATGAGAACAAAGCCAACCAACAAGAAAACCCTACGTAGAAGATTGCAAATGGCCTTTAAGAAAAACTAACTAATGAGACAGTTAGGTGAAATGGTTGAGTAAGGAAATCAGATGCCTCTCAAAGGAAAAGATGGCAAAAGAGAACTCAAAAGCTTTAAAAAACAAATGGTGGGATTTGGGGAATAAAAGGCAAAGCAGAAGAGATTAAAAACACAATGGAGACATACAATAGCAGATTTGAAGAGGCAGAAGAAAAGAGTAGTGAACTAGAGGACAGAACATCTGAAATCCTGTACACAAAAGACTAGAGAAGGAAAATAATGGAAAAATATGCGTAGAGTTTCGGGGAATTAAATGACAACATGAAGCACATGAATATACGTGTTATGGGTGTCCTAGAAGGAGAAGAGAAGGGAAAAGAGACAGAAAAAAAATTGAGGAAATAATCAATGAAAATTTTCCAACTCTTATGAAATATAAAACTACAGGTCCAAGAAGCTCAGCATACCCCAAACAGAATAGATCCAAATGGACCTACTTAAAGACACTTACTAATCAGATTGTTAAATGTCAAAGACAAGGAGAGAATTCTGAAAGCAACAAGAGAAAAAGCAATCCAACACATAGAAAGGAAACTCAATAAGACTATATGTGGATTTCTCAGTAGAAACCATGGAGGCAAGAAGGCTGTGGTATGATATATTTAAGATACTGAAAGTGAAAAACTGCAAGGCAAGAATTTTATATACAGCAAAACTGTCCTTCAAAAATGAGTGAGGGGGTGGGCAATGGTGGCACAGTGGCAGAGTTCTCACCTACCATCCTGGAGACCCTGGTTTGATTCCCATGCCTGACCATGCAAAAAAAAAAAAAAGAAAGAAAGAAAAAAAAGAAGACAATGAAATGAAATGAGTGAGAGAGGGTAGCTCAGTGGTAGAATTCTTTTCTGAAATACTGGAGACCTGGGTTCGATTCCCAGAGCCTGCCAATGCAAAAAAAAAAAGGAGAATTTAAAATATCTTCAGATGATCAAACACTGAGTTTGTGAACAAGAGACCTGCTCTACAAGAAATAATAAATGTAACACTACAGGCAGATAGGAGAAGACAGGAGAGAGGTTTGGAGAAGATTGTAGAAATGAAGACTATCAGTAAGGGTACTGAATAAGGTCATGACACATGCAACAACATGGAAGAACGTTGAAGACATTATGTTGAGTGAAATTTTCCAGAAACAGAAGAACAAATTCTGTATGGTCTCACTAGTATGAACTAAAATTAATGAGCAAACTTTGAAGTTAAAGTTTCTCAATTTATGAGATTATAACCTGTGTTGTAACCTTATAACACAGGTTATCAGATGATAGAAAGAGGGAAGAGATTGGGCGTTTGATGCTGAAGAAGTACAAAGTGTTCAACAGGATTGGATGTAAAAATCCATAAATGGATAGCACAATACTATCTCATGGTAGCACAATATTTTAAGTACATTGAATGAAGCTGAATGTGAGTATGGTTGAAAGAGGAATGCTAGGGGCATTTATGACACCTAAAGGAGAGATAGAAGATACAGATTGGGACTATATAACTCAGAGAAAACTAGAGTGGACAATGATGGTGATTAAATGTATAAATTTAAGAATGTTTTTACATGAGGGAGAACAAATGAATGCCAACATTGCAAGGTGTTGAAAATGGAATGGTATATGGAAAAATACAATCAATGCAAACTAGAGTCTATAGTTAACAATGACATTGTAATATGCTTCCAGTAAATGTAAAAAAGGCAATATACCAAAGCTAAATGTCAATAATAGGGGATATATAGGGGGGTATTGGATTCTTGGTGTTTTTGTTGTTGTTGCTCTTTTTTATTTTATTTATTTATTTATTATTCTTCATTTTTTCCCTCTCCTTCTTTCTTTGTGGAAGAAATGGAAATATCCTCATATGTTTTGTGGTGGTGAATGCAGAACTACATGATTATATTCAGAACCATTGATTGTTTACTTAGGATGGATTGTATGGTGTCTGAATAAAACTATTTGAAAAACAAGCAGAAAGATATGAATGCTGTAGAAAAATGTGGGCAGAGATGTACCTATTCACTGTTGGTAGGGAAGTAGGATGGTGCAGCCTCTCTAGAGGACAATGTGGTGCTTCCACAGGAAACTAAGTGTAAGAGTGTCATATGAGCCTGCAAACATGTAATTAGGTATATACTTGGAAGAACTAAAAGCAGAGACACAAATGGACATTTTCACACTGGTGTTTATGGTGCAATATTCATGATTTGCAAGGATTGAAGTTGCATACAAGTACATCATCTGATGAATGGAACAGCGAAATATGGTGTAAAAATGCAATGGAATATTGAGCAGCTGCAAGAAGGAATGAAGTTATTAGGCATGCAACTAGGTTAGTGAACTTTGAGGACACTATGTTGAGTGAAATAAACAAAAAATGACAAGACAAATGTTATAACACCTCACTTATATGGACTAACTATAATGTGCAAACCCTGAGAATTGAATTTGAGAGCATAGGTTATCAGGCAAAGGCTTATTTTAAAGGTTCCTAGATTGTAGCTCCTCCAGCAGTCACATCTTCTCATGAGTTGTAACAATTATTTCTAAATTTTGAGATGCTGAGCTCTTGTATATAACCTGGTCATCCCCTGGAACTTTGACTATCTGTGTGATACCTGAAACTCAGAGCTAGAGTTATGCATCTATGAAATTAAATATTACCCCATACAGCAAATGTTTAAAAAGGTGAAAAGGAGATCAGAATTCAATTAGAGATAAGAATGAGGCTTATTTGGTTAAGAGCAAGGTAAGTCAAAATACAGGGTAAATGATATTGACTGTGTTTTAAAACTTTACTTCTGTGTCAGGCCAAGGGAAGAGATGTTTATTTGGTGCAAAATTCATACTTTTTGTACCACATTATCTCATTTAACTTATATGGTCAGCTTATTTGAACACCATAAATACATGGAACCTTGAATAGGGGGTGAGATCTTGTTGGTCTTTGCAGGTTATTGTGATGCCCCACTTTATCTCAGAGTAATCTGGGCAGAAAATTTTTTAAAATATGTATTAGCAAAGTCCCCTAGAGCAACCGGTAAAAAAAGTAGAAATGACAAACTTCCTCATCTGGAGAATTCCTGATATTTTTGCAAGCATTGGGAACTACCAATATAATTGCCCAAGCCCTCAATCTTGGGGCTTTCCCTTATGAAACTTATTCCTGCAAAGAAGAAGCTAAAACTACTTATGATTATGCCCAAGAGTCACCTCCAGAGAACCTCTTTTTTTTGTTCAGATGGGGCCTCTCCCTTCAAGCCAACTCTTTAGGTAAACTCACTGCCCTCCCCCTCTATGTGGGATATGACTCCCAGAAGTACAAATCTCCCTGGCAACATGGTACATGACTTCCAGGGATGGGCCAGGACCTGGCATTGTGGGATTAAGAAAACCTTCTTGACCAAAAGAGGGAAGAGAAATGAAGCAAAATAAAGTTTCAGTGGCTGAGAGATTTCAAATACAGTTGAGAAGTCATTCTGTGGTTATTCTTATGCATTATATAGATATCCCCTTTTAGTTTTTAGTGTACTAGAATAGCTAGAAGGAAATACCTGAAACTGTTGAACTGTGATCCAGTAGTCTTGATTTTTGCAAATGGTTGTATAACTATATAGCTGTAGTGGTGTGAGCATTTGATTGTAAAAACCTTATCCAGTATATGGGCCAATGAGTAAGAAAATAAAGACAAAAAAATAAATAAATAATAGGGGACATAAGGGATATGGAATGTTTTGGGTGTTCTTATTTTTATTTTTTGGGAGTAATGAAAATGTTCAAAAATTGATCGTGGTGATGAATGCACTGCTATATGATGATACTGTGAATGCACTGCTATATGATGATACTGTGAACCACAGTGGTTCACAGTATCGCATATTGAGGTATGCGATTATATCTCAATAAAATTGTGGTTAAAATATTTAAGTTCAAAGGCCCATAAAAGCAAGCTAAAGAACTTAAACTTTACTTAGTAAGCAATGGGGATCCACTATTGTAGTCTTGCGGATAGATGAATATGAATGTAATTGGTGTGGGTTGGACTAGATGTAGGGAGGTCATGTGACATGACTGTTTACATAGAGTAGGGGGTGGTGATAGTATATTAGGAATAAACAAAATAAAACTATAAGCATTGATATTTCAAATCCAAGACTTAATGTCAATTCAATATAAAGGCTGAAGAAGTTGAGAAGTAAACGATGGCTACAAGACTTTTAAGGGTTGAAGACAAAGTATCTAAATAAAACAAAAAGATAAATTAGGGAGAACTAGGTTTGTTGTCAGTATTAGTTTTTGAGGTGATTGACAGGATATTGGGGATTCAACTGGCGGTTGCAGACATATAGAACTAGTGTGGTGCTTAGGTGAGAGATCAGTATTAGAGATAGTCATAGAACCATAGAATGCTTTTTCTAATCTAAACTATTCTTAACTCCACGTAAATATCTTCAGTGGTCCCTTCATCCTATAAATGTCATTTGCCCTTAATCTTCATCCTCTTCCAATTAGCAATCTCTTTGCCTTCACAGCCAACCTTCTTAGAGTCTTGAAATGTATTCTTATGCCCATTATCGCCATTTTCTTACCTGTTATTTCCTCACTGCAGTCCAGTTTTTGTCCCTACACTCTTCTGTATATTTCCAAAATGAATTACTGCCCTCCAGATTGAGAAAGAACCAAAGGAACGTCTTTCCTTCTCCTTTTCCTTTGGGTTGTTTTTCATTAGCAGTTTTTCAGCAATGTAACAATGAAAGGACTATAGCCATTGATGTGTAATAGAACTGCCATAGAATCATGTATTAGCTGGCTGACCTTTAACGAGTTATTTGATCATAGTTTCCTTATCTGTAAAATAGGGACAATGAAATCTGCCATATAGATTTATGTGAGGCTTAAATAAGTAGATGTGTGTAAAGCCCTTTAGACCTAGTAATTGCTCAATAAATATTAGCTTCTTTCTCCTTTGAAACATCAGTCACTATTGAGCACGTCTTTCTAGAAATTTCTTCCCTTTGATTATTATATTACCTCTTTCTCCTCGTTTTCCTCCTCCTTCTCTTCAGCCCTTTTTCCTTAATTTGTGTCTTAACCAGTGGTATGCATTAGAACCGAGGTTCTCAAACTTTGTGCATCAGAAACCCCTGGAGAGTTTGTTAAAGCATAGATTGCTGACAGCCCCTCTACCAACCTACTCCCTAGTTTCTGATTCAGTATGTCTGGGACAAGGCCTTACTTTGAGAACCACTAACCTTGAGTTCTGTTACAGGATTCTTTTCTCATTCTATGAACCATCCTATAAACCTCTATGAAACCACTTGAGAGCCTTCATTTACACTTGTGACTCATATTTTTAATCCAGAGAAAACCGCACTCCTAGATTCCATATTATTTTCAACTGCGCATGAGACTTCCCCACCAGAATGTCTCTCAGGCACATCATAATCCAACATGTCGAAGCTGATTCTAAAATACATATGGAAATATAAATCTCTATGGTTATTAAGGAAAAGGCTGAGAATAGTAATAAGGGGGATGGGAACTAGTCCTGTTGAAACTTAACTGTGGTTAAAACAGTTTGGTACTAGCACATAAATAAACAGATTAATGGACCATAATTGAGTCTAGAAATTGATCCAAAGACATAGTTTATTATATGATTTTAGAAGATGATTTTATCTTGAAATATAAGAGGTATTTCTAAGCAAGACACAAAACCCTGAAGCCATAAAGGAGAAAAGTATATAATTTGACTGTGACAAAAGTTAAAATATATATTAACTCAAAAAATATAAAAGTCTAAAGAAAAAAAAATGGGAAAAAGGCAAAGGCCAAGTTCCCTTAATATATAAAGAGCTCTTCAAATAACTAAAGAAAATACCAAGAAAACTTTATGTAAGAAAGTCACCTGGTGGGCGGGCCGCGGTGGCTCAGCGGGCAAAGTGCTTGCCTGCTATGCCGGAGGACCTCGGTTCGATTCCCGGCCCCAGCCCATGTAACAAAAACGGAGAAACAGAATACAATAAAAAAAACAAGAAAGTGTTTGAAGATGTTTCCCTTTCTTCCTTCCTTCCTTCCTTCTATCCTTCCTTCCTTCTCTCTGTCTTTCCTTAAAAAAAAAAAAAAGAAAGTCACCTGGGGGAGCTGGGGAGAAAGGAGGAAATATTCAACTTCCCCACCTGGGAAATTCCTGATATTCTCACAAGCAGTGGGGACAGCAAATTCAACAGACTGAGCCCTTAACTGTGGGGCTCTCCCAGATGAAGCTTATTCCTGCAAAGAAGAAACTAAGCCTACTTATAATTATGCCTAAGTCTCATCCCAGAGAACCTCTTTTGTTGCTGAGATGTGCCCTGTCTCTCTAAGCCAACTTGGCAGATGAACTCACTGCCCTCCCACCTACATGGGACATGACTCCCAGACATGTAAATCTCCCTGGCAACATGGGACAGAACTCCCAGGGATGAGCTGGGTACCCGGCATCATGAAAATGAGAAAGACTTTTTGACCAAAAGGGGGAAGAGAGAAATGAGACAATAAATTTTCAGTGGCTGAAAGATTTCAAACAGAGTTGAGATATTATCCTGGAAGTTATTCCTACATATTATATACATATCCCTTTTTAGTTTATGGCGTATTGGAGTGTCTAGAGGAAAGTACCTGAAACCATTGTACTGTACTCCAGTAGACTTGATTCTTGAAGAAGATTGTATAACTATATAGCTTTTACAGTGTGATTGTGTGATTGTGAAAATCCTGTGTCTGATGTTCCTTTTATCCAGGGTATGGACAAATGGGTTAAAAAAAAAACAGAAAGGATAAAAATAAATAAATAATAGGGGGAGATAAATGTTAGAAATGTGATAGATTAAAATACTGTGGGTCAATGAGAGGGAGGGGTAAGGGTATGGGATGTATGAGTTCATTTTTTTTTCTTTTTCTGGAGTGATGCAAATATTCTAAAAATGATCATGATGAAGAATACCCAACTATGAGGATATTGTGAGCCATTGATTGTATAATATGGTTGAACTGGGTGGATATTTCTCGATAAAAATATTTAAAAATAAATAAATAAAAACTTTACGTAAGAGAAAAAAGAACCTAAACACACAGTTCAGAGGAAAATAGTTGATTTATAATAAATAAATGAGGGGGCGGAACGATAGTTCAGTGGTAGAATTTTCACCTGCCATGCAGGAGACCCAGGTCTGATTCCCACCACTTCCCACCCCCCCCACCCCCAAATTCAACAAATGGTGCTGCAGTAATGAGATAGTCATATGGAGAAAGAATGAAGTGTGACCCTGCCATACAGCATACAGAAGAAACAGAAAAAATGCTCAACAAGACTCATCATTAAAGAAATAATAGATTAATTTAAGCAATAAGAATCAACTCAGCTTCTCAGAAGCATTTTTTTGCTTGAATGTAGAGAAACAAGCCCTCTTATACCTTGCTACTCAAATTGTGGCCCTTGGACCACCAGCAGCAACATCAACTGAGAGCTTGTTAGAAATAAAAACTCTCAGACCCTACTCTACTGAATCACAATCTGCATTTTAATGATATACCCAAACAGCCTGCATACACATGTAAGTGTGAATAGTGCTGCTCTAATATAGTGTTGGTGGAAGTGTAAGTTAGTATTACGTCTTTGGATTTCAGGTAAACTTTATCACAATTAAATATTTGCATGTTCTTCAAAACAAAAGTTCCACTTGTAGAGATTTATCTGACAGATATAATTGTATGTGTGGGTGTGAAGACATGTACAAGAATATTCATTACAGCATCGATTTGCAGAAGATGAGAAACAACCTCAGTATCCATCAGCTGTGTAAAAGTTAAAGTATGAAAAATATTCACACAGTGAAATGCTATGCAGCTATTAAAATTTTGTGAAGTATATGCAGATGTGAAATTATCTCTGAGATATATTGTTAAACACAGAAAGCAAGGTTCCAAACAGTATGAATAGAATGCTTTTTTGTGTTTTACTATTATGGTACCCTTTTTTTACAAATAATATAAGTGAGGCAGAGATGTGAAATAACTAGCCCAAGGCCACACAGTGGATTCAAATCCAGGCAGTCTGTTTACAGAGCTTGTGCTTTTAAGACTATAATATACTGCTGCTCAAGGATAAACCAGAAACTTTTAACAGTGGTTTCTACTGGAGTGTGAGGGACTTATTTTTATAAACATTGTATATACCTTTGTACGTCTGGATGGTTTGCCTTCTGCAAGTATTACTTTAAAGAAGAATAAAGAAGAAAAACTTAAAAATCAACTTGTCCAAAACGGAACTACCACCTCTCCCCACTACTTCTTTTGGTGTTGGTAACAGGCTGCATCATTTACTAAGGTGCAAAATCTGCTAGACACTCTGGACTCCTTCATCTACTTTATCTCTCATATCTGTCCAATAAGACATCAAGACTGATTTTACCTCCTAGATTAGACAGTTCTCAAATCTGCCTCTCCACTCTAGCCCTGAATCATACCGCATTCATTTCCTAATTGGTCAACCTGCCTCTTCTCTCTCTACAAACTGCCAACAAATACATCTCTCCAATATGCAAATCTAATCCTGCCACTGGTCCCAGTGCCTGTGAGAAAACTCCAAACTCATCATCATGGCAATCTAGACCTTCCATATTCTGGCTCAGCCTACCTTTCTAGTCTTACCTCCTACCACTCCCTCTTCACACATCCTACCCATTTTTTTTCACATTTTCATGAATATCACATGCCATTCCTTCTACAGAAGTACCTTTCATCTGAGTCAATTCTGATCGCTCTTTCAAGACCAGGCCTCAAGCATGACCTCCATTATGTAGCTTTTCCTAACTGCAGGTTGCTGCTAGATGTTGAGTATTCTGCACCAGGTCGATCAAGTTACCCTATGGTACTCAGTGTCCCACTGGGAATGTTCTCAGTATCAACACGCTCCTGCCTGAATGCTGTGCATTCATATTCCTTGTGGACTTCCCAACATATAGATGTAGTGCCCTGTTGCCTATTTCCTCAAATATCCCCATGGTTAGCTCAGGGTCTTCTTTTCCCCAGGCCCTCCCCCCAGTCTCCCAACACTTTTCTTGGTCACCCAGGATTTCTGGAAAACTTTCCCCTTTATTTCCAGCTTTAGATTCATCACCTCCCACCACCCCCCACCCCAGTCTTCTGTCCTTACTTGTGGGTTAGTGTGTAGGTTAAGACACATGGGCTCTGGAGGTTGAATATCATGTCTGTCATTTTTTAGTTATGTGATCTTGGGCAAGTTACTCAACCTCTCCTCATGCCTGTTTTTCCCTTTTGTAAAATAAAGATGACAATAGCAGCACCTACCTCATAGGGTTGTTATGCGGATTAACTATTTTAATATTCGTAACCCATAGTAAGTAAAATAAAATTTCTCAAAGTATAAATTGGAGGAATTTTCTCAAGCTGGTATAGGAGGCAAGCCCTTTTATCCTTTGGGGCTTTTTTCTACTAAGCGTAGCCCACTAATATTAGGAAGAATTGTACATTAGAAAGGAAGAATCCCCACAACTTAGCAATTTTCCTTTATTTCTGGCTTACTTCCTCAACTGGGCAGATTGAAAGCTTCTTGAGGGCGAGGACCAAATTGCAGAGCACCTCTTAGACACAGAGTTTATTCCCATCAGTCTTTTGAACATTGTAGGTTTCTGGAAGTAATCTCGGTATGTGAAACTTTTGTACAATTTCAGATAGAGCCTTCTTAAAATTAAATCCATAGTCCTTACCGTGACCTACTTACCTGACTCCTGGCTACTTTTCCAACTACATTTCGTGCCCCTCTTTTTCTTGCTTATTCCAGTTCAAGCCATTTTGGCTTTCATGCTGTTCTTGACCGTGGCAAGCTGTTCCTGTCTCAGGCCCACCGCCTTTGTTGATCCTCTGCCTGGAAGATCCTTCGTTCAGATATTTTCACGGCTCTGTCCCTGGCATCATTTATGTTGCTGCTCAAATATCACCTCCTAGCAAAGGTTTTTCATGATTACACTCTAAAATAGCACTGGCCCCTACCCCACCAGACCCTGTCAGTCTAACCCCTTACCCTGATTCCTCTTTCTTCATAGCATCTGACATATATTTATTGAGTTCAGCTCCATGAGGACTGAGGTCTCAAGTATTTTGTTCATTGATTTGTCTCTAGCATCTTGAACGGTTCTTGCTTGGCTCCCAAGAACTAATAAATCAATGACTTAAATAAATGAATGCATTCAATACAGGTATCCATGTAGGAGGGGAAATACAGTAAACTCATTTGACTCCCAGAGTTTTGAATACTTTACATTTATTAATAATTTTCACTCCATGATTCTATCTTTCAGTTTTAAAGTTTTCAAATTAGACATATCCATGTATATTTTTTCTTTTAATTTCACAAAACTCATCTTGAAAAATTTAAAGTCCATTTTAAGTCAAGTTCAGTTTTCGAAAATAACTGGTTTGTCTCTTCCATTCCAAGGGGAAGGAATTTGTATGATTGAGCACCAGTGTGTGTGTGTCATAGAGAAAGAGAGAATGGTTACCAGCAGTGAGGAAATTGAATGGTGAGTGGGTATTTGGAATTGGCAGTAGGAAAGTCCATGTTCCCCAGAAAGAAAATAACCTTATCTCAACTGCTATATTTTTGGTAAACTGGTGTTCTAAATCTTCTTTAAAAACAACTAAAAGCCAAGGAGACAAAAGCTTCGTGGACTATAATTTTGTGAATGTAAATATTCAGATGGGAGGATTTCCTATGGGCTCATGCAGAATTATGGAACCAAGTTAAAGCTGCCTTCTATTATGTACATAGCCATTGACAGTTGAAGGGAGATTCCCAGTCTGCCTTGGAAGACAAGACACCATACGAGTCAAAGCAGCAGGAGCCAGCAGCAGTATTTTAAAGAGGCCATTTGAAGATGTGTTTTTAATGTCTGATAACATTCTTGAGAATAATAATTCACAAACTTGAGCATGCATCAGAATCACTTGGAAGACTTGTTAAAACTCAGATTTGCTGGGCCCTATTCCAGTTTCTGATTCAGTAGTCTGGGGTAGGGTCCCAGAATTGTGTTTCTAACAAGTTATTGGGTGATATTGATGTTTATCTATTTAAAAAAATTGAAAATCACTGGTTTAGGAAAAAAACAGGAATTTGAAAGCAAAAACCTTGGGTTCAAGTCTTATGTGATTTACTTCACCTTTCTGAGCCTAAGTTTCTTCTTTTCTAAAGTGGAGTTTATACAGTTGTTGTGAGGATTAAATGGAATATGTCTATGAACATTGTTCTAGTTGGCTAGCTGCCGGAATGCAATATACCAGAAATGAGTTGCTAGTTTACAGCTCTAAGGCCAAGAAAATGTCCCAGTTAAAACAAGTCTATAGAAATGTCCAATCTAAGCATCCAGGGAAAGATACCTTGGTTCAAGAGGGCTGATGAAGTTCATCTGAGGAGGCACATGGCAAACAAACACAGTCAGGGTTTCTCTCTCATCTGGAAAGGCACATGGTGAACACGGTCAAGGTTCCTCTCTCATCTGGAAGGGCACATGGTGAGCAAGGCATCATCTGCTAGCTTCTTCTCCTGGCTTCCTGTTTCATGAAGCTCCCCGGGAGGCGTTTTCCTTCTTCATCTCCAAAGGTTGCTGGCTGTGGACTCTCTGCTGCAACATTCTCTGCTCTCTCTGAATCTCTTTCTCCAAAATGTTTCCTCTTTTATAGGACTCCAGTAAACCCATCAAGACCCACCCAAATGGGTGGAGACATGTTGTCACCTAATCCAGTTTAACAACCACTCTTGACTAAATCACATCATCCAGGAAGATGATCTGATTACACTTTCAAACGTACAGTATTGAATAGGGATGATTCTACCTTTATGAAATGGGATTTTGATTAAAACATGGCTTTTCTAGGGGGCATACATCCTTTTAAACCAGCACAAACATTCTTTATGAACTATCAATATAGTGTACAAATACTAGCAATTAGATTGCTTCACCCATCGTACTTGCAGGCTCACCACCACCACCAGATTTCCCTGTACTTCATCCCCGTCTACCAAACTTTCTTTCCACCAAGTCCATCAACACCTGGAAATGAACTAAAGCCAAGGAGACCCTGAGGAGAATTAGCTTCAACCTTTTAGGGCATGGCCTTCTTTCTGATCATCACTTGACCCTTTGCCTTTACCTAGCCTTCGCTCAAACTATTCCTTGTCCTTCCAACACTGGCATGCTGTCACAGAATAGAACAGCTCCCAGTGCTAATAATTGGGTAAAAAAAACTGTCCGGTGGAGTTCTTAAAAATTTAGTAGAACAAACAGAGGAATCCCTGCCAAGCAGCAAAGCTCTGTTGGGGAAGATCATTTTGCTTGATTGGTGGGCTCTAGGCTGATATCTCTGAGGGCAAAATCCAGATATTTGAAATAGTTAAGTGGAATCACAAGTACATTTGCAGATTCCTGATTTAGGAATGTGTCAGACAGTTGTGTCAGTTCCCAGGGCAAACGATATGTCCATGTAGAATGTAGCTGTCAACTTTCTTTGGGAACTTTTTCTCTTTAGCAAAGTAATACATGTGTGGTATAGAAAATTTAACTTTTTTCCAAAGTATTAAAAAATCAAAATGGGGACGGGTAATGGAGGCTGAGTGGCAGAGTTCTCGCCTGCCGTGCTGGAGACACGGATTCCATTCCAGGTGCCTGCCCATATAAAAAATAGGTAAATAAAAATGACCCTTAATTCTGCCACAAAAAGACAAATAACCACTGGTAAGATATTAGTGCATTTGCATCCAGCCTTTTTATATGTGTATATTTATTTATAAATATATGTATATGCGTATTTTTAAATTGGGCTGGTACTATGTACAAGTTTGTATACTATTTTTTCACTTACCATTATGCCACAAGTCTTTTCCAAGAACATTATATAGTCTTCAAAAACATGTTCCTTTTAAGGGCAGACTTATTCTATCACGTAGATGCATAATACTTCACCTAAATCTTCCTAAATTTTGAACAGTTAGGATATTCCCAAATTTCACCATTATAAATAACTCTGAAGTGTATGGCACTTCATATAAATCAATGTGTGCATCTCCATTTGCTTTCTTAGGATAGACTCCTAGAAGTGGAAAGACTGAATCAAAGGATGGGAACTTTTTTTTCACATACCCTAGAACTCACTTTTTTCCATACAACTCAGTAGGTTTTCATATATTCACGAGGTTGTGTACCCACCACCACTCTCAAACTCCAAAATAATATAGAATACATCACGAATTTGTATGTCATCTTTGTGCAGAGGCAATGCTAATCATCTTTGTATTATTCCAATTTTAGTATATTTAGGCTAAAGCAAGCGCATTAGGAACATTTATGTCTCTTGATAACAAAGGGCCAAATTGCCCTCTAACAAATGCTCTCTAAATAGGTATAAGATTGCTTACTTCCCTGAAACTCTGATGACACATTAATAAAAGAAAATCTCTGTCATTGAAGTGGCATTATATCATTTTGTCTCTTTTTTTCGCTCTTCTTCCTCCCCAACCTGAAATACAGATGTTCTGCAGGGATCTGGCATCTACCCTCTCTCCCCTTTGCACATATGCACTTGGGCAATTACAACCACTGCAGCAGTCTCAGCTGACTCCTCTCTATGAATAATGACCACAGATATACCCTGCCCTAACCTCTTTCTAGCACTGCAGCCCAGAGGTCAAGCTCCTTACTGAGCATATTTATCTATATATTTTGACAGCATAACAAGCAAACATGATTTAAATCAAACTCGTGTGGACTTCCTTATCTAGATTAGTGATAGCAACATTCTCCTAGATGCCTCGCAGTCATCTTAGCTCTTTTCTTTCCTTCATATCTAATTAGTAGTTCAACCTCATTGATTCTCACATCCTTCCCTTCTGCTTCTGTCAGTTGCTCTAAATTTCTCCCTTATTTTATCAATAGCCTACTCACATCTCTCTGCTTCCAGTATTTCTCACTTAATTCATCCTACACATGGCTACAAGAATAACTTTCCTAAAATACTGCTTTTACCATGTTGCTCTCCTACTCAGTAACCTCCAAGGCCTGTCTCTTGCATGTTGAATTATGTTAAATAAACACTTGAACCTGGCACTTAAGGATCTCCATGCTCTTGCATCATTCTAATGTTACTTCCTGCATGTCTTAGAGAAACTGGGTGTTTTTCTTTCAGCATATTCCTGCCTTTCCCACCTCTTTTCATGCAAACCTGGCATGACCTTTCCTCCAATATGTTCCAGTTGAAATTGTACTGAGTCTTCAGAAATTAGTACAAAGACTAATCAGAGGCTTGTGATCTCTACTTCTTTTTTTTTTTGCATGGGCAGGCACTGGGAATCAAAACCTGGGTCTCCAGCATGGCAGGTGAGAACTCTACCTGCTGAGCCACCCTGGCCCGCCTTGATCTCTCCTTCTTTTAACTCTCATCCTGCCAGTATTTCCTTTATGACATTCTGCCCTATTTAGTGGTTATTTGAGTGGTTATTTTCCTTCTTCTTCCTCCATCACACTATGAATTCCTTGAGCACAGGGATTATATATTCTTCATTTTGATGTGATTCATAGTACTTCACTAAGTGCCTTAAATGTAGATAAGAACACCATAAATGCTTGAATAAAAGAATGGCAAGGACTGCTAATGTTTTTTTGAGAACTACTAGTGACTCTTTGGGGAGCGAGTACCATGCTAGGAAGATACAGATAACGTCTTCCCTCACTCTCCACATTCAATCCATCAACAAATACTGTCAGCTCAACCTCTTCAAGGTATCTCTAATCACACCTCTTTTCTCTATCCCTATTGATACTTCCCTAGAAAAATCCATCATTATGTTTTACCCATTAAGAGCCTTTTAACTAGTTTCTTAGCTTCTATTTCTAACCCTGCTAAATTCATCAGCCAAGTGAGATCCATATAAAGTAGAGATGGCATTAGTTCCCTGCTTAAAAACCTCTAGTAGCTTTGCAACTGCACTGAAAATAAAATCCAAATCCCTGAGCCCCTGGAGCCTCCACCATTTGGCCTATGCACCTCTCCAAGTTCAGATATTTTTATTTATCCCTAATGAAAAAGCCCAAATGGTGTCACTTATTCTATGGGGGTCCTCGCTGTTGTTATCCTACACAATGTTGCTATCCTAGGGCTCTGTGTCTTTAGCAGTGATGATGACTCAAAGAGTGGCTTTTGGGACTTGACTTTGGGGAGAAACTTTGTGGATTCAATCAGATGCCTGAAAAGTGGTATTCTCAGTACTGACTTGGAGCTGAAGGATCTAATGGGCTTAAAGGAGAAAGGAAACAAGGATGCATACTGTCCACAGCCTTTTTCCCAAGGAATGCTATAAATTTTACTGATATAAACCAGAGCTAGAGTATAAACATCCTCTACTTCCTTTATCACTTTGAGTATTGGTTTGGGAAATCGGGGATCACGGTAGAATCATTGAAGCTATCTTTTGAGTTCAATAATGCTCTGTGGACTTGCTACCATTTTCCCTGTATGCTCTTCTGGAGTCTCCTTCAACCCCTCTGGTGTTGTACCCTCAGTTTTTGTAGTTAGAGGGGAAGAGAGGGGAAAAGCCCTCTTTCATTGCACAAGGTGCTTGAAAGTTCTTGACTTTCTTCTAGCAAGATGGTAGAAGCTATGAACTGTGTACCACCAAATTCCATGCTTTTGGCATTATTGACAAAATAACAGTCTATAGTGGTTATGTTCTATCAGAGTGCACATAGAAAAACTACAAATTGTTTCCAAGCCCACTCTGAAAGGGAATTCCAAGTGCTACATTTTTAAACTATTAAACGTTTTTTCTAGCCCCTAATATTTAAAAAGATTTCCTAGTCATTTGTATGGTTACCTTCTTCTAGCCATCTGTGGAAAAAGAGGTGTTTCCATGTCTTGAAGATTCCAATATAAAAATGGAGAAATGAAAACAAGAGGTTAAATGTAAAAGCCCTAGCAAGATAAAATTATTTATCCCTAATGAAAAAGCCCAAATGCACTTCCCGACACACACAATGACATTTTGTAAAATCTGTATTTCCACTCCAACATTCCCTTCCTTTCTTATTATTTTCCTTGGGTTTCGTTTTTAGCTAGGGATGGATCCCAAGGTTGGGACAGTGAAGAAGTGGAACAGCTGATTTATGTGAGAAACCTTGCCCTGGCTATTTAGAGAGGTGATGGGGAGATTAACTGGGGTAGCAGACTAAGTAACAGAAGCCCCTTCTCCATAAAGTACCCATCTCTCAGATGAACCAGACTAGAACTTAGAACTTTGCCACACTGATGAGAGAGTCATTGTCCCGAAAATTCTCTTCAAAATACATATATAATTTCCTCTTCTTTGGACCTATAATAAGAAAGGTTTCCAGATCACTCAGGCTACAAAGTCCTCAACTGAAGTTGGCTAACAGTTCAGTGGGGTCAGCTTTCATAGCTCTGTGTCCCTCCATGGTGACTAAGCACTTTATCCTTCTTCTGTCAGATAAACAAACCATGCATTGTTCTGTCCACTGGTCTGTCTGTGGGCTTCCCTTCCTGCTGAGTAGGCCAGAAAGTGCCTGGGCTCCTTCATGTGGGGCAGGTGGAATGTGCTGTTTGGGGGGAGGCTGAAAGAGCCACAGAAAGTAAACACAGCTAATCAATGACACTCTTGTGTTTCTCCTTATCCAAACACTTTTGAAAAGGGAAATAAACCCAGTTGGTCATGTCCCAGACCTCAAGCTAGGCACAACCCCAAGCAACAGGGGCTGTATCTTCCCTCTTGCCCTGGGTTGGGGGAAAGCTATGGTTCTCTTCCTGCTTGTCCTCCTTCTACACCCAAGTATCTCTTGAACGGCCTGCTAGGAACCTGCCTCAGTGACATCTAATGCTGTATCACACACCCTGCTTGCCTCCCTAACACAGCCAGTCCCATGAACATGCTTGCACCTCTAGTTATAATTTCCTCAGCCTCACCTGGCCACTGAAAGGGCCAGATTACTATCAAACAAGTTGCTTTTTGTTTTGTTAGGCAGTAAGGATCAGCAGGCCTCACGATACCTATGGGCTGAGTAGCTGAATGGAAGTAAGATGACAATCTGCAGACCAGAAGATTCAGGGAGGCTGGGTACCCAGGCCTGTGTAGTGATCTGAGAAGAGACTGGTTTTCCTGATGCCTTTTCATACCAGAAGGTGAAAGGGGTTATTCCTTACTGTATTGCTCCTCAAATTATCATCCCAGTAGCATCAGCATCACTGTGGAGCTTGTTAGAAATGCAGAGTCTGGACCCCACCCTAGGCCTACTGAATCAGAATCTGCATTTTAACAAGATCCCCAGGTGATTAGTGTGCCCACTGACGTTTGAGAAGCACTTGCCTAGAGTACTAGGTCTGGCATTAGAGCTTTCTCTTAGCCAGACTCTTCTCTTCCATCTTCTTTTGCATTAAAGAAATCCTTTTTCTTGCTTTTGACGGTATCCTGCCCATTATTACTTCTGGTGAAGGATAATATTAATAGCAGATACCAGGTATGCTTCACAGATGAGGAAATTGAGGCTCTGTGATTTACCAATGGCCAAATAATCTAGCTTAGATTCAATGCCAGATCTATATGCTCCCCCACACCTCAAATTTCCCCTACTGCCGTACTTCTAACTACCAATGGAAGGCCCATGGGGTTACGTGGATGCATTTGCCTTTTAAGGAATAGATAAAGGTTGACCCAGATATCCTTATGAGGTAAAGAGATAAGAGAGGGAAAGAGGCCTCTGAGCATGGTTTCCCTAGAGAGGAAAGACCATATTTCTTATCCTGAGGGAGTTTAAGTAAGTCCCCTCAGGGACCAGAAATTAGAATCCAAGCCAGAGATCAAGGGAAACCGGAATGGGAATCAGAAGTGCTATGAAGAGAGAAAACCCTAAATCTAAATCCCCAGGAGAAATTAAATTCTGATGTCTTGGATTGGGCTCAAGGAGTACAACAAACTCACAGGGGCTGCTCTGGGTTCTGGCTATTGCACAGATCAGTGAAGACATCATGTGGTGATGACTATGTTCCATGTTTTAGTTTCAAGAGGAGAAAACAAAAACTCAGAGAAGGAGAGTGACTTACCAGAGGTCACAGTGAATTCATGACAGAGCTAGGGACCCTGACTTCAAGCACCACTATGCCAGCATTACTATAGGGCAGCTTTTCTGAAGTTGAAGTCTCTGATGTGAAATAGTGTTTTTTCCAGTCTTCTCAGGTGCCCATAGGAAGTACAGATCCTGTAAATATGGCCCAGAATGGTCTGTGAGCTTTTGCATCCCAGCAGGCTCTTCACCTTGAAAGATCTATAGGTCAGTTTCTCTGAGCTCTGTAAAATCTGCTGAACTTGGAGGCTGCCAGGCCTGGCTGATCTGGGCTTTCCTTTTCTGGGACCCAGAGGATCTGCGGAGACGGTTGGGTGGGGTCAGCTCAGTCCAGGAAGCACAGGAATTCTTTTAAGTGTGTGTGTCTGGGGTATTTTTCTCTCTCACTTACGTGTATTTTTAAAAATTCTTTTTAGACACCCGCTTTATCTTTCCCAAACATCATTTCCTTGCTCCTTTCCTGAGTTCTAGCAGTGGCTTGGGGCCCAGCCTCTTTATTGGCCACTGAACTGTGGAAGGGGGCGGGTCAGGGCTCACAGGAGGTTGGAGCAGGGAACAGGGGGGCTGTTTATGCTGCTGGAGCTGCCTTTTATCCTTCCCTTTGCCACCAGGGTGGTGGCTGGTTCCTGGAACAACGTCTTCACTCCTATCCAGCTCTTGGCACTGACTTTCACTCCCCAAGGCTGTGGGCACATCTAGGCCCAACCAGGCTGATGGCTGTGTCTTGCTTTCAGTGCTACTCCTCTCTGGTCTTAGAACTGAGACCTAACTGGGACTGAGCATCTTGGATCACACTCAGGAACTTGGGCTGCTGGGTCCCTGGCCTCAAGAGATCTTAACTGGAGAGCAGAAGGGCCCCAGCTAAGGGAGAATCCAGCCTGCAGAAAGAGGCCCTGGAGGCTGGCTGGAGGGGATTTTGACTGAATGTCTGAGCTGACTGGACACCCAGCTCTCTCCTAAACCATCTTTCCACCCTGGGTAACTTCCATGGTAGGTACTGCGAGTAGTCATGGATGCATGGCTGCTGCCCTTCCTGCTTTCTTTCTTCAATGTTCCTTTGGTTTGCTTCTTAAGAAAGGCATTTTTGGAGTCGTGAATGATGGAGTGTGTGTTCAGTGATAGTACCTAAGCCAGCCTTAGGAGAAAAGGCGGGCACTGGGGTCACTGTTTTCACAGCCAGGCTTCAAGCTGTATGGTTAGGCAGTTGGTGTTTTCTTAACTCTCTGCTTAGTTCTCTTTATTCCTCTTCCCCACTGACTAAAGAGGGGATAGTTTAAATTCTAGGATTACTGAGACCTCCCTTTTCTGGCTGCTTCTTGAGAGAATGGCCATAGGAAGCCTCAGGTATACAAGCTGTTTGAGACAGACTCCTCTTTTTCGGAAGGAGGGGCTATGTGGTATCCTAGAAAAGGCTGAATGATCGCGATCTCGATCCCAACACTGCTGGTTACTGCTGTATGCTTTTAGCTTTTAGCAAATCACTTCAACTATCTGCATCTCTTTTTCTTTATCTGTATGTACCACATAGAGTTGGAAATTAAACCAGCTAATATATGCAAAGTTCTTAGTGCCTGGTACAACTTAAGAGTCCAATAAATGATCCATGTTGTTACTTTTTAAAATTTATAGACTACCTGTGTGTCAGGCACTGTGCTGGACAATTTCACACCTGAAACAGCTTCCAGACGACAGTTCATGAGAAAGGGATGGTTATCGTCCCCATCTCACAAATGAAGAAGCTGTAACTTGGATACGAGAAGTGACTTGCCCAAGGTCACACAGGCAGAATTTAAATGCAAGTGTCTACTGATTCTATGTCTAGAGCTGTTCAGGAATACTAATAGGCCCACTATTAGAACCTATAGACAGTTTTTTTTTTTCGTTTCCCAAACAAGGACTAGAAGTCTTCAGCTCTGACCCCACTTGCATCTGCTTGGCTTTTCTTCCTCCCAGCCTTTGATTTTATCCCATGAGTCCCAGAATCCCCGCTGCCCTTGCTTCTGTCTTTTTGGGGACTAGTTTCCAACTTTTGGAGAAATCATAGTGAGAGTAGGAGGATTTTTAGGCTTTATGGCAAGGGAGTGGCATGACAGGAGCCTGATGATGGGTAGCCCTATCTAGGTACCCCCATCAGGAGGAGCAAGTCTGAAGCTAGTAACCATTATTATACTACCTATTATTTATTGATCACTTGCTATGCATCAGGCTTTGTGCTGGCTGCTTTGAAAATATAATCCTCACAAAAATCTAATCTAAGTAAAGATTCTTGTTCTTTTTTCAAATAAGAAAATTAAGGCTCAAATGGGTCTAAGTGACTTGCATAGAATCATAGATATAAAGTGGTAGGGTTAATATATGATCTTGGATCTGTCTCACTGCTTTGTGTCTCGTAGCCAATTGGCTTGGTATATTTGTTGAGATCAGCCTAACATACAAAAAATGACAATGAGTGTTAATATGGGCAAAATTGTGAAAACTGGATTACCCAGGACAAATTTCCAGGAGGAGATGGTACTTGAGTAATACCTTGAAGAGCTGGTAGGATTTAAATTAACAAAATAGAGAGAGGGGGGCATTCCTGGCAGAGGGAATAGGCATAAACTTAACTAATAACTAAATAACTAAACTCAATTGAGTATTTGCCAGTCCCTGTTCTATGCACTAGACACGCATTATCTCATTTCCTTCTCACAGCTCCGTTAGGTAGCTACCATTTCCCCTCAGTTTACTGCTATAGGAAGCAGGGCTCTGATATATCAAAGTGGAATCATCTTTCTGAAGCAACAGACCTAATAAATTGTGAATCTGTGATTCAAATCAAGGTAGTACAACTCCAAAGTCTGCCTTAGATTCTACTGGGAAACCATCAGCGTGAACAAAGTCACAGCATTGGAAAAGGACAGAGCTGAATGCAGGCACAGTCCTTGGAGTCCTCCTTGTGCTTTCAGCCTCCTCTCCAGGCACTCAATCTATATTAGAACAATGTGATTACTAAGTAGGGGACCTCACCTGACTTTCCTTCCCCTTAACTAGCCACTACTGCAGACCTGTGGCTCTGGTCCCTGACCTTTGACTAGCAGCTTCCTTTACCCTTCCTCTTAAACCTTGTCTGTGTCTGGCCTGCTACCATTAAATCGACGTTTTTACCAGGAAGGCCATTTCTCCTAAGGACTACCTTTTTAAGCCTCAGCCCTCTAGAACCTTGCACTACTGGAACCCTCTGTGTTTCCTCCAGGATGCTGAGGCATTCCCAGCTAGGATTGAACCCTCCAGCTTGATTCTATCTACTACTGCACCTGAGAGTCAGAGGGCTGATTTATCCCACTATATAGCAAAGTTGTTGCAAACAAGGACCCTTATTTTATTCAACTCTGTACTCTCATTGCCTAATAGGGGGCCTTGTATAGTAAATGAGTTAATAAATTGACAAATAAGCTATCATCTAGTTATTTCTCAGCATTCTACTTATTTATCTGTTTCTCTTAACACTGTCATTTGTTTCTGTCTGTCATCCACTTTTCTCTACTACTTATTTCTCTGTAATCTTTATCAGAGTTTTTTCCCTTTCTGTCATTTGTTTATCCCTCTATCATCTCTCCCTGTTATCTCTAGCATCTTTCTTGCCCTCCTTACCATCTGCCTCTCCCTGTCCTCTTTCATCCTCTCTACCCTCCTCTCCCTCCCTCCTTTCCTCCTTCCTTCTCTTTCCCCTTTCTTTCTCCCCTTCCTCTCTCCCTTTTTCATTCTCTCTTTCATCAATAACTCTTTACCTTCTAACATTGTCCATGCGCATGTGTGTTCTTCCTCACATGCGAGGGTAGCAGCCAGTCACATGACGTATGCCAGGAGAGAGGGATAGGTCCTGTCTAAGGCAGTCAGTACAAGGCTTGTGGCTGCAGCTTTAAGCATCATACAGACTCTGTGGCTGCCTTCAGGACGTTAGCCTCTGACCTCTTTCCCTTCTTTGCCCCTGGCCTGCTGAGCAGCCAGTCCAGTCGAGTACTGTGCCCTTCACCATTTTGTTCTATTTTCCCTCATGGGGATCAGGGCTCCTGCTACCACTTTGCCTACAAACTCTATTTGAATTAATTCTGTGTTCCTCACTAAGCTGCAAACTCTCAAGGGCAGACTTGTTTGAGTCAGCTCTATATTCCCAGAGCTACACATAGGTGGCATATAGTTTATACAGTGAGTGAGTGAAAATTGGAGAATTGCCAGCCTGGTGTTGACTTGTGTGTATGTCTCAATCACTGGCCTATTCCTTTCTCAGAGAAAAATGGAAAGACTGACCAGATTGCCTTTTTTTTTTTTTTCTCGAAAGGAAATGAGGATAGGCTTACTGTTCATTGGGCAACAGCACTCATTTTTTCCAAAAGTATTTGTTGTGCAACTGCTATGTGTCTGGCACTGTTTACATGTGCTTGGGATAGATCAGTGAACATAATATGGAGCTGGCATTCTTTATCTCCAGAGATCACTGCCAGGATGAAAAAGATTTGAGTCCTAGGAGCTAAGGAGGGTCACTAAAATTCCCACAGCTCCTTGCAAGATGTTCTACTTCATTAGAGGGAAAGGGGGTGGAGAGCGGAAGCTGTCTGGGAAGTGATTTCAGCTCTGGTTCCCCAAGCTAACTTCCTGTCCCTTTCTTGCTGTAGGAGGAACGCCCCTGTCAGTAGGCCGCACTCATGGCACGTGGCCAAGCTACTGGAGGGATGCCCTGAAGAAGCGGCCACCACCATGCATTTCCCTTCTGAAGCCTTCAGCTTGTCCTGGCATTCAGGCTGCAACCCAAGGTGAGTCTAGAGCTCTCCCTTCAATATGAGCTGTAGGGTAGACAGCTCTGTTGTTCATCCTCTACTCTAGACCCTGTTAGATATTATAGAGCCTAGAGTGGCATTATAATGGAAAATAAACTGGGAGTACAGAGAACTTGGGTTATAGCCCTAATCTCTTGCTAACTGTCTGTGAGACTGTTCATTCCCCGGACCAGTCTCTTTCCTTCTGGAGAATGTTTCCTTGAAATATTCCCCTCACTTGGCTTGTAAGACACCATACTCTTCTGCTTTTCATCCTATCACTGGCTGTTACTCCTCAGTCTCTTTTTCTGGCCCCTTCCCATATCCCTGACCTCTTAATGTAGGAGGGCCCCAGGGCTCAGTTCTGGACTTCTTCTCTCACTACATGAACTCATTGGTGATGTCATACAATATTCATCAGCTCTATAACAGCCAAACCCTTCAAAATGGGAACGTCCCTGAATAACAGGGTTTCCTCACTATGAGGATCACTCCATTCAGGGAACTTGGTAAGAGGACTTCTGTCTGTTGTTGTTAAAACTGCTGCCCAGAAGAGGCAGAAAACTTTTTCAGAAAGTTCAAGTCCAGCAGACTTGCTGGCCCCAGCTGCCTTTCCCTGTCCACAACAAGATCTTCCCTCCAAGAAGGGTTTTCTTCTGAAGAGTTTCAGGGAAGCTGAGGGTTGAATTTGATCCCACTTGGTGAATTGATTTGATATGGGATGCCAGAGGCTCAGGGTGGAGGCAGTTTTATTCTGGAAGTGCACACAGAACCATATTCTGAGCTTGGCTCCTGTTTGGGTGGGGTGTGTGGTGTTTTGTTTTTTTTTTTTTTCAGCAGGAAGGGTGGTAGAGTGGGTAGCAGGTCCCTTGCCAACAACAGAGTTGATGAATTCCTTGCCCCCAGGCCAAGTGAGCAGAGTGGCTAAAGGGCAAGACAAACAGGGGCCAAGAATTAAGGGATCCTGACCTGAGGGTATCCTGAGCTCCTGCCACAGCTCCAATTTGGCCTTCTGGACTGTGACTTTTTCTGAGAGAAGCCTGATGCCTTTGGGGTTCTCCATAGGGAGTTACTGGCATGGCTTGGTAAATGGTCAGGATTGCTATTATAAAGAAAATAAGAAAGGGAGAATTCCTTATATCTGGTTCTCTTTGTACCACAAGCTAGCTATGTAATCTTGAGAAAATCACCTCACTTCCCTTTGCTGGGCTTGCTTTTAATTAATGAAACTCAAAGTATGGTCCCTAGGCTATCATCCTCATCATCATCATCATCATCTGGGTATGCATTAGAAGTGCAAATTTTCAAGCCCCGCCCAGACCTAAAACTCTAGGTGTGAAGCCCCATAACCTGTGTTTTAACAAACCCTCCATGTAATTGTGATGCACGCTCAAGTTTAAGAACTTCTAATTTACAAAATTTCCTGGCTATAATTGAATCAGTCGTTTAGGCCCCATCTCTAATGAAGACAATCTACGATTGTCTCTCCTGGCAGAGTGCCACATGCCGACTCCCTGGGGATGGGGAGAGCACAGAAGCAATTCTAGACTGAGTGATGACAGGCAAATACATTACAACTCCATGGAGTTCTCACGGTTTTGAATTTGGGATGTTTTCCAAACCTTTTCCCATATCCTGACTGGTCTCCCATTTTACCATATCCTGTGGCCCCTGTTTTCTTTCTTGTTTTCCTACCTTACTGCCCTTTCATTTGTGATGTGGGTTTCTCTGGGTTGTCCTACCTTCTCCCATGGCAGGGCTTCCCAGGGTGGGAAAGGGGTCTGATAATATGGCTAACTAACTAGTGTGCCTGTGTCTTGCAGTGACGTTTGTGTGCAGTGGTGTCCACTCTCCCGGCACTGCAGTACAGAGAAAAGCAGCTCTATTGGCAGCATGGAGAGCCTGGAACAACCTGGCCAAGCCACCTATGAGGCCCACCTTTTGCCAATTGACCAGAACATGTACCCCAACCAGCGTGACTCGGCCTACAGCTCCTTCTCAGCCAGCTCAAATGCCTCTGACTGTGCCCTTTCTCTTAGGCCAGAGGAGTCAGCCTCTGGGGATTGCATTATACAAGGCTCAGGGCCAACTAAGGCCCCCAACAGCCGGCCTAATGTGACTGAGACCTCAGGAGGGGGCCGGCGTGCCAATGGCGGCCACCTGACCCCCAACTACCAGATGTCATCCCGTCAGCAGGAGAGCCACCCATCAGGGCCTGCCATGGCCTCTCGAGGCCCACCACAACCTCCAGTGAGGCGGGACAGCCTTCAGGCCTCCAGAGCCCAACTCCTCAATGGAGAGCAGCACAGGGCTGCTGAGTCTATGGATTCCTTGCAACAGGAGAAACCAAGCTCAGAAACTACACTGTCCCCAAGGAACACTAACAGGTTCTGTTGCCTCAAAGAGCAAGACCAAGTGACAAGTGAGGGCCATCAGAACTGTGATGTCAGCCAGCCTTCTGACTCCTGCCAGCAAGGCTCTGAGCATCTAGTGATGGAGTCCTTGGCCAAAGCTGATGGATCCCCAAAAAGCTGTGACAAAGCTTCCATCGTAGATTCCAACCCACTCAATACAGTTTCAGTAGACCTGGCTAAGACTTCTTCTGTTGGCAACCCTCCACACCTTACAGGGCCCACAGGGCATCGTCATAGTGCCCCTGAACAGTTACTCGTATCCCACCTGCAGCATATGCACCTTGATGCCAGGGGCACCAAGGGGATGGAGCTCCCAACCGGGCAGGATGGGCACCAATGGACTCTATCCCCTTTACATAGTTGCCATACAGGGAGGAAAAGTCCATGTCCCCCTGCAGGAGGGACTCAGGACCAACCCAGCAAAGAAAGAAAGACCAGGTCAATGGATGATAGGCGTTTGGGTTCAGGACCTCAGAGGCCAAGCAGTTCCCCGAATAGAGAGGCTGATGGACACTCTCCAGAAAGAGGTTTCATGGACCCAAACAGAGCAAGCAGTGACTTGGCCATGCAGCAGACCTCTGCCTCTGGCTCCCCTGTTCAACAAACGAGAGACTCTTCTTCAACCACTAAAGTAGTTGACAGCACTGAAACAACTGAACAAGAGGACAGTGAGCACAAGGAGTGCATCCCAATGGGTGGCAGGCGAAGTGGAGGGACCCGGGGCCGCTCAATCCAAAACCGGCGGAAGAGTGAGCGTTTTGCTACCAACCTGCGTAATGAAATTCAGAGGAGGAAAGCCCAGCTCCAGAAAAGCAAGGGTCCTTTGTCACAGCTCTGTGACGCTAAAGAGCCAGTGGAAGAGACTGAGGAGCCCCCAGAAAGTCTCCCACTCCCTGCCTCTAACTCAACTCCTTTATCTTTATGTAAAAAACCACCTAGCCCCAGAGAAAAGGAATTCAACAAGAGCATGATGCTCAGGGCTAGGTCTTCAGAGTGCCTTAGCCAAGCCTCTGAGAGCCATGAATCTAGGACAGGCTTGGGGGGACAAGTAAGCTCAGGCCAGAGGACTGGCCACCCTTCTTTCGGCCTGAACACTTGGTGGAAAGCATCTGACCCATCATTCTCAGACCCAGAGAAAGCTAATGCTCACTGCAGAGTCCGTGGAAGTCAATGGAGATGGTCTCCAGAGAATAACCTGCAGCCACATGTGGCACTAACTATGGAAGGCTCTTCCAACCCTGGTGATAAAGAATTGAAAGTTTCTGCTGCCCAAGCTGGGGAGGAAGCCATCCTCTTACCCTTTGCGGACAGAAGAAAGTTTTTTGAAGAGAGCAGCAAATCCTTATCTACATCTCATTTGCCAGGTTTAACCAATCATAGCAGTAAGACTTTTACCCAGAGACCAAAGCCTATAGACCAAAACTTCCATCCAATGAGCTCCAGCTATAGGGACTTGAGATGCCATCCCATGGACCAATCATATCATTCCACAGACCAGCCATATCATTCCATGTCACCCCTTCAGTCAGAAACTCCCACTTACCCAGAATGTTTTGCAAGTAAGGGTCTAGAACAATCCATGTGTCATAAGCCACTGCACTGTGGTAATTTTGACTACCGCAGGACCTGCTCTTATTCCTGCAGTGTTCAGGGAGCTGTAGTCCATGACCCTTGCATTTATTGTTCTGGGGAAATCTGTCCTGCCTTGCTAAAGAGAAATATGATGTCAAATTGCTACAACTGCCGGTGCCACCACCATCAGTGCATCCGGTGTTCAGCTTGCTATCATAATCCTCAGCACAGTACCCTCAAAGATGGCAGCTTGGAACCTGGCAATATTTGGAAACCCAGGAAGCTGACAGTACAGGTGAGAACTTTGGTCTTGGGTAGATGAGCTTCATTATTCTCTTGGTGAAGAGAAAGCTGTGTAAATTGCTTGAAAATATAACAATTATAATTCCTTAAAAACGTATAACCCTGGCTCCACCTTAATCTTGGGCAAGGCACTCTACCACCAAAATTGCATTTATCTCATCTATAGAAGCAGATAAAAATAACTTCTGCCTCATAAAATAGACAGAATGTGATGTATATCCTGCTCTATACTTGGTAACTTAGTGACTTGGGGCAAGTCATTCAACCACCCAAACTTGCAGCTATGTAATCTGTAAAGTGAAAAGCAAATTAATTTTTACCCCATAAAATAACCACTTCTAGGAAAAGTCTCATTACCTCATTGCTAAAGTGGGGGTAAATAGTGGCTGCCTCATGGATAAACAGTGAGAATCAAATGAGATTGTGAGTATAGAGTGCCAGGCAGAGTTCCTGAATGCAAAATAGCATTTATTCCCTTCTGTTTCCTGCTTGAAAACTATTTGTAGCCGCAAAGTTCCCAAATGCTCCTCAGGCTTTGCAATCAGAGAATTGACTTGATCTTGATCTTTCTTAAAGTCCAAATTGTTCTTCCCTTCTCCAGGCTATCTCTGTCAGAGACTCAAGTCTAGCCTGACTGCTGCTACCCCTGGCTATGACCTATGACCTTAAACACAAGCCACAACCATCCCCTCAGTGTCTTAGTTTGCCAGTGCTGCTATAATGTAGTACCAAGACTCTGGCTTAAATAGAAATTCCTTGTCTCATAGTTCTGAGAACTAAGAGTGTAAAATCAAGGTGTTGGCAGGGCCTGCTTCTTAAAAGGGAGAATTCACTCCATGTCCCTCCCCTGACTTCTGGTGGGTAGCCAGCAGTCCATGGGATTCCTTGGCTTGTGGTGACATAATTCAATCTCTGCCTCCATAATATCATGGCCTCTCTCTCTCTCTCTCTTGTTCTCTCCCCACCCCAAGTTTCCTCTCCTTATAAGAGCACCAATGATACTGAATTAGGACCCACCCTAACGTAGTTTGGTCTCAACTAATAACTTCTTCGAAGATCTTATTTACAAATGAATTCACTTCACAGACCAGGGGTTAGGTCTTGAACATGTCTTTTTGGGGGACACAAAAAATTCAATCCTTTCACCCAGGGTACTTCTGGGCAGAATCCCTAGTCTTGCTGACTCAATGCCAGATCCCTTCTCCATGGCTTCCATAGCATTGCCTTTTGACTGGTGCACTCAAACCCGACGTTAATTCCCACATTGAAAGAACCTAGTGTATGAAACTGATCAAGGAACTTTTGGAGTAAAAAGAACCTTACACAAGAGTATGTGCTGTATGATTCACTTTACATGAAGTTCTAAAACAGATACAAATATCATATGGAGAAAAAAATATGAAAACAGTGGTTGTGGGAGGCGGAACAGGGATTGACTAGGAAACGTCATGAGGAAACTTTGTGGGGTGATGATAATGTTCTATATCTAGATAAGGGTTTAAGTTACACAAGTGGATACAATTGTCAAAACTCAACAGATATACACCCAGTATTTATGAGATTTTCTGGAAATAAATTTTACCTAAAAATACTATAAACAAATATTGGACTTTATTGAATGATAAGCACGTCAAAGTGTTTGGGATTGAAATATACTGATGCATAGAAGTGGTGATGGCCAGCAGTATTGCCTTTTTCCTGATATTTCACTGCAATATTTGATGTTATCTGTAGATTTTTTGTACATGCCCTTTATCAGACCAAGGAAGTGCCCTTTTATTCCTAGTTTGCTGATAGTTTTTATCAGGAGTGGGTGTTGAATTTTTTTTTAATGTTTTATATGTATCTATTAAAATGATCGTACAGTTTTTCTCTTTTAATCTGTTTGTATGATGAATTACATTGATTTTAATTTGTATTTTTGTGGTAACATGCATAACAAAAAATTTGCCATTTTAACCACTTTTGAGCATGCAATTCAATGGCATTAATTTACATTTACACTGTTATGCTACCATTACCAGCATCTATTACTAAAACTTTTTCATCACCCAAAACAGAAACACTATTCCCATTAAACAATAACTCCTATTTCCCCCTCTCCTTAACCCCTGATAACCTCTAATCTACTTTTTGTCTATATGAATTTGCCTAAGTTAGATATTTTAAATAAGTGGACTTATACAATATCTGTCCTTTTGTGTTTGGCTTCTTTCACTTGGCATAGTATTTTCAAGATTCATCAATGTTGTAGCATGTATCAGAACTTTGTACCCTTTTTACAGATGAATAATATTCCATTATACTTATATACCACAATTTGCTTATCCATTTCATTTGTCAGTGAACACTTGAATTGTTTCTACCTTTTGGATATTGGGAATAACGCTGCTATGAACATTGGTGAACAAATATTTGTGTGAGTTCCCACCTTGAATTCCTTGGGTTAGATACCCAAGTGGTATTACCAAGTCACATGGTAATTATATATTTGTCTTTTAGGAACCGTGAAACTGTCTTCAACAGTGGCTCTACCAATTTACATTCCTACCAGCAATGTAGGAGTGTTCCTATTTCTCTACAATCTCCCCAACACTTGTAGTTTTTCTTTTTTTAATAGTAAGCCTTCCTAGCAGGTATGAAGTGGTATCTCATTGTGGCTTTGATTTTCATCCCTGATGGCTAATGATGTTGAGCATCTTCTTATGTCCTTATTAGCCATTTGTAAATCTTCTTTGGAGAAATGTTTATTCAAGCTCTTTACCCATTTTTATAGTTGTATTGTTTGTCTTTGTGTTGTTTTTCGATTTTTGAATTAAGACCCATCCTAACATTCCCGGGATAAACGTCACTTGGTCATGATACATTATCCCTTTTATATTATATAACTATATAGTATAAATTATATAATTATGATATATATAACATATCACAAATTATATTATGTCATATATAATATACAATTATATAATATATGCAGTATATGCTATATAACATGTTGTTATCTGTCACATTACATTATTTAATCTTCACAGTAAATTTATGAAGTAGGTACTGCTATTCCCATTTTTTAGATAGGAAAACTAAGGCACTGTAAGTTCTGGAGAAGGAATTTGGAATGTAGGCAATCTGGCTCCAGCATCAGTGCCCTTAAACTACTCTGTACATTCTCCTATTTCTTCAACACTTTATTTTGAATATATTCAAGCATACAGAAGAATTTAAAGAATTTTACATTAAACACCTCTATACCAACTACGTAGATTCTATAATTAACATTTTGTTATAGTTGCTTCATCACATATCTGTCTATTTACCCCTCTATCCGTCAATCCATCTTAAATTTTCGATGCATTTCAAAGTAATTTGCTAACAACTTTACCCTCAAAATTTAAATGAAATGGACAAATTGCTTAAAAGACAAAATACCAAAGCTCAGAAATATGTAACCTAAATACCCTGTTTCCATTAATGAAATTAAATTTGTAGTTAAAAACCTTCTCCAAAAGAAAACTTGCAGGCTCAGATCACTTCAATAGTGAATTCTGCCAAACACTTAAGAGAGAAATATATGTATTAAATATATCATGTATTATAATTTATTATATTATATCACTCGTAATAGATTGTGACATGTAATAATAATAATAAATGTGACTGCCAGATAGGAATCATGTTATAAGGAGAGTTATCTCTTTTTAAGAAAGGGAGCTTTGGGCTTAGATTGAGAGACTTTTGCTGAAAGAAGGACCCATAAATAGACAATAGAGACAGGGTGCTGAAGTTGAGGGGGAAGTGAGGAGGTAATGGTTGCAGAGGTGTCAGCCCAACAATTCTGTAAAGAAGAATGCACTTTGCAGATTGGAGCAATCGGCAGCAGCAATGCCTATCACATGTCTATATTTTTGTCTTCTGAGAGAGGAACGCATTGCATCCCTAATGCCTGTTAAACTGACTAAGCAGGTCTGCTTAAACACCAGATGTCTAGATGGCTGTCTAGGAGCCACTTCATACCCCTTTCTTCCCCTGCCAATTTCACTGACCCCAGAACTAAGGAAAACTTGCAGCATGGGTTAGGATACCCAGCTCAGATGACTAAGGCAGCTGTGATGATGGTTATCTGAGGTATGACTGAGATCCCGTATGCTTTATGGCCCTTGGGGGCAGTTGGGGAGTTAATTGGCCCCTGTTCAGTGCTATGAGGAGAACAGAAATCGACACACACTTTTTCACGTACATACACATATCCCTCATGCTTTGTGCCAGTAAATTTTGAATACATGACCAGATTGTTTCATTTAACAATTGTATGAAATAATAAGATCCCCACTTTACAGTTGAGTAAACTGAGGTTCAGAGAACTCACACATCTAGCAAGTGACGGACAGAGCCAGAATTTGAACATGATGATGATAACTAACATTTGAATACCTACTGTGCACCGGTTAGTCTTCGAGGTATTTTATGTATATCAACTCCTATAGACCTCAAAACAATCAAGAAGTAGGTGCTATTATTATCAGTTTTATATAGCTAGGAGAACTGAGATAGAGAGGTTGAGTATCTTGCCTGAAGCCACAAAGCTAGCGAAGGACAGATCTGAGATTTAAATCCATGTAGTACAGCTTCAAAGGCCAGGCTCCTAATTGTGATACATTACCTTTCCATAAGCAGATTACAAAGCCCAGACTCTCCCCAGTACCACAGATCCAGGAGTATAACTTCCATCAGGGCAGCAAGTTCTCACCACAACGTCCACCTGCAACAAGCCATGGAGTTGGCTACCTTTTTGGTTCAAAGAGTGTAGGCAAATTTACAGCAACTTAAGTAGCTCAGGAAATAAAGAAGTGAGGTGATCCTGACGATCTGAGAAGGAGGTTGAGATTTGGTACAGTACTTTGTTTGATTTGGCCACTGCTATTTGCTAAGCACTTCCACAGGGCTAGACAAGGCATGGACAGGAAATCCTGGCTCCCACTGTCGCTGAAAGAGTAATGGTGTCTTTGAGAGCAGGGACATCTCAAAAGGGCGTTGAGCCAGAGTCTCAAGCACAAGTGGCTAAAGCTGCTCTGAAGTGACAGTAATAGGCAGGGACTGCTCTGGCCCTGTGAAAGCCAGAGCCAGGAAATAAACCTCATCTTTTCCAGGGCTAATGTTTATCTAGAGTCTCCTATGTGCCAAGCACTGTGTAGGCGTACTTTTTGCACATCTCATTTTATCCTCACAATTGGTGACCCATCAAGGCTAGATAGCATTATCCTTATTTTCCAAGTAGGAAACTGAGATTCACAGAGGTGACATAACTTCCTTCAAGTAACAGAGCTAATAAGTGTCTTAGTCACTGTATCTGACACCAAAGACCGATCTTTTCTCCACTTCACCCGGTGCCTTACCCCTAAAAGGGAAGCCTACTCAGTCAAAGATATTAAAATTTTGAATGAAACTAATAGCATTGGAGTAAAAGAGAATTTTGAAGATTAATTTAGAAAAAATTTTGCATTCCCATTCGGCTAAGCTGAGTCTCTAGGTAGAGAGTGCTGGATGCAAAATCAAGGTATTCTCAAAGGCAAATTTGCATTAGGTGTGGAGCTAGAATAGGAAGGCAGGGCATTTTTTAAAATGGCATACACGGCTTGAGCTAGAGGAAAAATAATTGCTTAGGCATAGCCCTTAAGGGAAAAAAGACAGGGTGGAGAGTCTACTGCTACAACGTGGGGAATGTGGCATCTGGCACTCAGCCCCTGCCAAGTGGGTCTTGGAGGAGGAAGAGCCACTGCAGTACGAGGATGTGCTGGCACGATTGCCATCTGACTCACTGTGGGAGAGGTTGCGGGAGCAGAAGCTTTAAGCCTCAAAGTACTCCCTCCCCCCCCCCCCCCCCCCCCGCCCCACCGCCAAGGGTCAGGGCTTCCAAAAAGATGCTTTCTATGTTGGAAGAGGTAGGGAAAACGAGCAAGTTCACCTGGCAGAACAAATAAAAAGACCTCCGTCCCTCAGAGCAAGCAAGAGCCAGAGCAAACAGCAAACGTGCTAAACTGGTTTTTAACGTGGTTTGGGAAAGGAATAGAGAAAGAGGGGGAAATGCAGAGTTTCTAGACCACACTGCTCAGGTCCCTGAGTGCTCTCTGTCTCTGCATGCCCACAACAGCTCAGCAAGCCTCCTGACAAAAAGGCAGCCCTCCAGGTACATATTTCTCTAGCCTGCGTGGGAGAGTAGAAGGAACCAGCTGTAGGGGCCTGAACCTCTTAATATTTTTGAGGGCATCTAGATACCTGACTTCTCAGAGCTCCCTAACTTATTAAAATATTGCTTTGCAGGAATTTCCTGGGGACAAATGGAAACCAATAACAGGAAACAAGAAGACCAACCAGTCAGGGAGGTAAGTGACTGTTCAGAGAGTTGGGGTGAGTTGGTGCCTCTGGGGCTTCCATAGAAATTGGGAAGGCATTCTGTTTGCTTAGCTTCCTCTGGGGAAACTGGTCTGGTATCTATAGCTAGGGCTTGATGCCATATATGTAATCCAGCCTTCTCCCTGGCTTGGAACAAATCAAAGTGATTGCTAGGACATTTTTAGAATACACAGTATTTAGGCAATATTGTGGGGCATTAAGCCCATCAGCTCGGAGGCCTGAGGTAGCCCTGCCTAGGCAAAAGGGCAGGCAGGACCAGACTGTACTAAAACAAAAGTGAGAAGGTGTAAATTGTGTGTGCCATTCCGGTGACCTTTGGGCAGTTGAAGGGAGCAGAGAAGTAGGACTACCCATCTACTGCTGTACTGTTGCCCCAGAGTTGTTACAGGTATCTGTTTCTTAGGTGCCACCACTTTTCTTTTTATAGGGCTAGTTGAAAACTTAAGCTCTGCTTATTGAGCACCCAGGGAAAGCTCACGCTAATGATAGATTAACGTTACTGGAGGAACTTCATAGGTAACTATAAGGAATAGACGGTTACCCTCTTCTAAATTACTCTTTTTTGACCTGGCTGAACTTGCTCTTTTTGTGAAACTACTTAATATACTCTTTCAGCCAGTTTTTTTTTTTTTTTTATCATGGGCAGGCACATGGGAATCAAACCCGGGTCCTCTGGCATGGCAGGCGAGAACTCTACCTACTGAGCCATCGTGACCCACCCACTTTCAGCCAGTTTTACCCAGACCAAATTGTACAGGAGACCCCTAAATGTCATCGATTCTTTAATTCAGACTCCAGGAATGAAGGAGGGAATGGGAAGGTAGAAGAATTCGAGCTGTGTCTCTGGTCTCCCAGATGGAGTCACAAAGGAAGGACAGAATCTGGGTCTCCTGACTCTTGAAGAGTTCAGGATTCTTCCTGGGA
This sequence comes from Tamandua tetradactyla, assembly GCF_023851605.1. Taxonomy (NCBI): domain Eukaryota; kingdom Metazoa; phylum Chordata; class Mammalia; order Pilosa; family Myrmecophagidae; genus Tamandua; species Tamandua tetradactyla. The sequence continues at coordinate 119,627,017 of NC_135353.1, forward strand.
GACTACCTTATCCCCTGTGAATTGGTGATGTAGTTAGGAATAATTTTGGCCTTTCTTTGACTCCAAAGTCTGGGAAACCTGTCAATTTTCTGCTTGGCAATGGGAGAAGGAAGGAATCCAGCATTCACTGATCATCTACTAAGTTTCCGTCACTGGGGGCTGGAACTTTTTATATGCATAATCTCATTCATTTTTCTCAGCAGTCCATTTTACTACCCACTTTATAGATGAGTAGCCTGAGGTCTAGAGAGGTTATGTAACTTAACTAGTAAGTGTTGGAGCCAGGATTCAGACCCAGGTGTGTTTGTCCCCAAAGCTCATACTTTTTCCAGTAGACCTACTTTAATTAGGATCCCTAAAGAAACTCTTCAAACTGATCCCTCAGCATTGTGCTCAGGATTTCTAAGTCCTGGGTTGGATTCTATGACTGGTCTTGATCCCCTGTACTCTGGGAATGATTTGCACAATACCATTTTAGTCTAATGGATCTGTCAAGTTCCCCATAGTGTATGGACCTCAGGAGCCTTCTCATCAGCTTATTCTCTGTGCATAGCATGGTGCCTGACACAGAGATTGCTCAAGAAATATTTATTTGCTTGCCAAATGAAGAAATGGAGTCTCTTCTACCCGTGAATGGGTGAAATGATGCAAAAATAATAACGCTAATTAACATTTTATGCACAATGTTCTTTTAGAATGGCACACACCATTCTAAGCACTTTACATGTAATTATTTATCGCCACTTAAGGCGCACACAGATTAGTTTATTTGCTTATAAGTTGATGAGACCAAGGCAGTCTAGCTTCAGGGACACTATGCTACAGTTGAAAACAATCTCTTACTGATCAGTCAGTGAAATAAAAGCACTTCATTCAGCACCTGTTGCATGTACAGCCTTTTGCTAGGCAAGATGGGAAATTTAGAAGACCTGCAAGAAGCACAGTGTCTGTCCACAACTTGAGCAGGGAATATTAACTCATATAAAGTTAAATAGCAGTAAAAAATAAATTATCATTGGTGAAACGACTTATGTACCCCTAGCTGAGCCATACATATTACATTTTATCTTCCCAAAAACTCAGTTGGTAGTCATTAAACTTAGGGCAGCAGTTCTTAAATTTGAGCTTGCATTTAACCTGGTGGGCTTGTTAAAACACAGATGGCTGGATCCCATCCCAGAATTTCAGGTTCAGTAAATCTGAGGTGGAACATAAGAATTTGCATTTCTAACAAGTTCCCATTTTGAGAACCACTTACCTAGATCAAGGTTCTGGAGTTCAGAATGGCTAAATAATTTATGCAAGGTCTCACAGCTAGTAAAGAGACCAGCTAGGATTCAAACCCATCTTTTACTTACCCACAAGACTTTCCATAAGACGTAAAGTGTCAAATAAACGGTTTAAATAAGAAATACCTGCGATGTGGTAAGTGGCCAATACATGCTAAGTATTATTGTACCCTATTTAAATTCACTGGAGGGTAATTTCACTGAGTGTTGAGACCAACAGGAGTAATGGCCCAAATGGGAGACTACGTAGAGTGTGTTGGAAATATAAACCCCATTATTTAAGAATTTTGGCTTTCAAGTCAATCTGCCTGGTTTCAAGTCCAGGTAATTATGTTCTCTAAATGCGTGAGCTTGGCAAGTGGCTTCCTATACCTCCTTCTTCCCACATCAGTTTCCTTGTTTGTATAATGGGGGAAGCATCCCAATCTCATATGGTTGTTGTGAAGATTAAATTAGCTAATATATGTAAAACTTTTAGACAAAACCTGACACACAGTAAACTCTCAGTAAATATTAGTTGCGATGATGAGGGAGAAGAGGAGGGAGAAGAGGAACAGTAGTAGTAGCACTAGGAGTAAGAGAAGAAGGCTAGACAGTGGAGTATAGGGCCAGGTTATACAGGAATTGAAAACTGGATAGGATAGCAAACAGAGAGCAATTGAAAGTTATTGATCAGGTAAGTGACAGGATAGATTGTCTAAAGCACCACTTTAGACAATTTGTCTTTATTTACAGCCTAAATGGGTTACAGTGAGAACAATTAGGGCAGCCCTCCTGGGATGAAAGGGTATGACCCTGGATTAGGGAGGAAACAATAGGAATGGAACAGAAAGGATAGATAAGTATGTGTGACATTTTGGGGAAATTTTTATTTTTATACTGTGAAAATAATGTAACACGAAATTTAAAGAAAGAAGAAAACATGTCCTGTTCCTACCAAGGAATCCTTTCATTTCCCTGCTAGCTCTTATCTATAAGTATAGAGATTCTGTGGGGGCATGATTATAATAATTATGTAGATGTGATTTTGTGTGTTCTGCTATTCTGCTTCTTTTTTTTTCTCCTCTATGCATTACTTGGTAAATAATTTTTCATGTTGCTGTAAAGCTTCCCCAGTAATTATAATTTTAATGGCTGTATAATATTTCACCACCTTAATGCACTCTAATTTGCTTCATCATTCCCATCTTGTTGGATAATTACATTATATATAGTTTGTTGTTTTATAAAATAACGTGCAGAACACATTTTGATTTTGAATAGCTATAGCCTTTTTCTTATTTTGAATTATCTCATTAAAAACAATTATCTTACTAGTTCAAACAATATGAGCATTCTTATGTGTTGCTGTTTTTTTATAGATTTCACAAAGCTACTTTCTTAGCAAGCGTTTTATACTACCGTTAACAATGTTTGAAGACACCAATTTCCCCAAAACTTTGCCATCCTTTAAGTTTTCCCCGTATTTAAAATTTTTCTTTTTATAATTGCAGTAGGTATAAATGGTACCTATTATAACTTTGCTTTTTCATCATTCGAACCTGAACATTTTTGATGTGTTTAATATTTGCATTGCTTCTAATATGAACTACATGTTCAGATCATTTGTTCGTAAATACTTGGGACCTTTTGAGGGAAAAATAAAGATCACTTGATGATTGAAATTGGGAAACAAAGGACATAAGTCAAAATAATTCTTGGGGAAAGTTATTTACAAAGGTATGGCAATTGAGAGGGGAGCTGGTTTGGTGAAAAAGATAAATTTGTATTATGATATACGAGCGCCAATCACCTAATCAAAGGGTAGAATGAGGAAGAAGAACCAGAAATAAAAACTGAAAGGATAAGCAGCTGAAGTGATAGAAGGGAAAGGAGAAATAAGCCAGTGCATCATCACAGAAAAAAAATGAGACAATGAGATGAAGACTAATGGCTTTGACAATTTGAAATTCCAAGTGGCATTTAAGAAAGCAAATTTAGTAAAGTGGTAGGCTAAAGTAGATGGCATGGTGATCTGTAAGGGGAATGCATAGAGAAGAAATGCAAACAGCCAATTTTACACACCATAAAATCACTCATTTTAAGTGTACAATTTAACATGCTTTTTTAGTAAATTTATAATTCTGTGCATTCATCACCACAATCCAATTTTAGAACATTTTCATCACCTTAAAAAGATCCCTCGTGCCTAATTTTCAGTCATTCCCCACTTTCCCACCCTCAGCTTTAAGTAATCACTTATCTATTTTCTTTCCTTATAGTTTTACACTTATGCTCGACATTTTATAAATGGAATGATGTAATATGGGGGCTTTTGGGTTTGGCATCTTTCACTTAGCACAGTGTTCTCAAGGTTCATACATGTTGTAGCATGTATCAGTACTTCATTCATTTTTATGACTGAATAACATTTCTTTGTATAGATATACCATGTTTTGTCTATCCATTTACATGTTGAAGGACATTTGAGTTATTTCCACATTTTAGTTATTGTGGACAATGCTACTATGAACATTCAGGTACAAATCTTTGAGTGGACATGTGTTTTCAGTTCTCTTGGGTGTATACCTAGAAGAGGAATTGCTGGGTCATATGCTGATTTTGTGTTTAACTTTCTGAGGAATCACCAAACCATTTTCCACAGCGATTTGACCCTTTTGCATTCCCACCAGCAATATAAGAGGGCTCCAGTTTCTTATTAATTTTTAATGCAACATTCATGTCTTACTGGGTGATTAAAAAATCTTTAAAAGAAGAAGTTGGCCAGGGGAAGGAGGGAGATAAATGGGATGGTAGTTAGAAAGGGCAATAGGGTTTAAGTTAGGTGACTCTAAAAATGTGGTCCCAGGACCAGCCACATGAGTATCACCTCAGAACATGGAAATAGAAATTTTCAAGCCCCACCTTAGACCTTCCAAATCAGAAACTCTTGTACTGGGCCCAGCGATCTGATTTTGAAAATAATCAAAATCTGGTCTGTTTGATTATTTTGAAAGATTTTCAAACTTAAAGGACAGTTGCAAAAATAATACAAAACCCACACATAGAACTCCAACATACCTCTACCCTCTCCAGGTGCCCAGATCCACCAATTTTAACATTTTGTCACATTGAATTTTGTATCATTTTTTCCAACACATCTGTCAATCCATCTGTCTATTCATCTGTCAGTTTTCTAAACATTTAAGAGCAGGGTGTATACATACATCATGCTCCTAGAACCCATAATACTGACATATACATTTCCTAAGAACAAGAAATATTCACTTACATAACCACTTTTAAGTGCAGCATAATTTGTGTTTTTATAAGCTCTTCAGGTGATTCTGATGCGTGCTAAAATTGGAGAACCACTGCTGTAAGTGAAGGTTTTGTTAGGGTCCCGAATATTGGATTAAGTTTAAGAACAGGAAGAAGTCAGAGCAAAGGGAAAGAGGACTGATGTTGAAGATGGAGGAGGCAGATCACGGTTTAAGGCCTCAGGGAAGATGAAAAGGACTAGAAAAGGTTAAGGTAAGAGATGACATTTTGAGAGGAGAAATCCTGATGTAGTTTCTCCCCACTTCCTTTATTTAAGCATTTCCTATGTCATTTCTGTCACAACTAGAATGATGGATGCAGGTGGGAAAATCAAAGGTATATTCTTAAGCCATTCTCATTGCCTGAAGCTTGCAACAATTGATAATTCCAGGTAGCTGCACTCTTGGTTCTCTCCCTCCACTATTGTTTATTCTGTGTGCAGAGAATGCAAACTGATTTTAACACTAGCAGGAGGGAAAAAAAATGGTGAGTATATCATCTGGGGGGAATCTACATAAATGTGAAGTGTTAAAAAGCCAAAAAAAGTTTTTTTGGTACTCTTTACCTATGCTTCCCTCCTTGTTCCTTTCCATTCTTACACTTTTCACAGAACTTTAGAATTTGTAGGATATGTTCACATACATGGTCACAGTTGATCCTCATAACAACCCTTATAAGTTAAGCCTTATTATTCCCATTTTGTTGATGAGGACGCTGAGACTCAGAAAAACTATTATTGTTTAACAATACAACAGCAAAAGGTATAATAGCTAACATTTATTGCATGCTTATTATGTGTCAGACACTTCATATGAGTAATTTTGTTTATTTTTATAATGACTTCATGAGATGTGTACTATATATTGACACAGTTTTACATTGGGGGAAACCGAGTCACAGATAGGTGAAGTCACTTGCCCAAGGTCAAACAGGCATCTGATTCCAGAGCCCGTTACTTCTTGGATTGGGTAGCAAATGCATGGCAAAACTAAAATTCTACCTGGGTTTTAAAGTCTCAGCCTAGGCCTCTCTTGCTTTCTTTTGTCACCCGCATGATAAGCAGAGTGTGGAATTCCTAGTTGATATTTCTTATTTTCTGATTGGGTGAAAGGGATACTTTAAAGTTGAATATCATTTTATTAGGGACAGCATACTTCTCAGGAAACCTTCACCACCTACGATGAACACAACCTTCAGAAGCACAGAAGGATTTGTCACAAGCATGACAAAATAAATTTAAATACTTGGATATTAATTTATCCCTGGGCACACAAAATTGATTCAAGGAAAAATATAAACCCTAATGAGAAAAGTAAAGAAATGAATCGATACAGACCTATGCCTTGCTTCCAGTTGGAAAGACTAAATCTAATAAATATTACAGAGCTCTCTAAGTTAATATATAGATGTAATGCAGTACTGATTAGTGTCATGGTGGGATGCTTTATAGAACTTGTCATATTCATTGTGAAATTCATCTGAAAATATAAGTAGGCAAAAATTGCTTATTTTAAAAGGTAATAATGGTACACTTGCCTTATCAAATATTAAAGCCTGTCATGAAACGGCAATTATCAAAACCATTTGATAGTGGGTTAAAAATATCAAACAGTGAAATATGAAAAAAAGAGATTCCAAGAACAGGTTCAAATGATTTTAAAGATATAGAACACACTGGAAGTAGCTGCAACTGGAGAAAACAATCACTCTTTCTTTAATAAATGTCAGAAAGTTAAGATATTAATATGGAGGACTTAGATCCATAGCACATACTTTGCTCTGTAGTAAATTCCAGAAAGCAGACTAGAAGAATAGCATACTTATTCCAGCTGTGGGTAGAAGATAAATCTGTGTCTGTTAAAGAAACGGAGGATATTATCAGAGACAAGATGGATGGATTCAAATATATAAAAGTTTAAGAAAAAACCTTTGCACGACAAAATGTAATAAGAAGTTAAGTGACAGAATGAGGGCTGTGTCTGGGGTCAGCCTCACTGATAACAATTGGCTGTCTAAAAAGCATAAAAAATAAATACAGATATAGAAGGTCAGCTTGCAGATTCGGCCTCATCCGCGGGCAAGAAAAATGAACAGGCAATTTGCACATGAGGAAATAAAGGCCGTAAATCATTATATGGAAAAGTGCCACCTCCCTAGCAAGTAAATAAATGCAAATCAAAACAACTTCAATGAATCACAACCTGCTTACTAAACTATCAATAATTAACAGATATTATAAACAGAATTTATGAAATCCATTTTGGCAAGGCTGTGAGGAAACAGTATGTGCTTCTGTGATCAGCATAAATTGATTCAGTCTTCCTCAAGGGCAATCTAGAAGCAAGTAACAAGAGTTACAAAACTGTTCATACTCTTTGACCTAGAATTTTTACCCTTGAGAACATACCTCCAAGGAAATAACCTAAAAAGGAAAAAAATAATTTGTTCAAACATATTCATGGCAGTGCTGTGCATAAATAATCATGGGAAAGATTTGTCAATCTAGTGTGTCATCATGATGGAATAGGATATAGTATTTAACAGTGACAGGTATACAAACACTGAGTCTTTTAGAGAAATGAGAATTTGTAACAATATTAACTGTAAAAAAAAAAAAGTAAATCCTAAATCACATGTTGAATTCAGAAGTAATCTGGTAGAATGTAAATAGCTGGAGTTGAATGAGCATGGTGTTCTTTAGGTACATGTTAAATTGCTAGAAGTTATAATAAAAAAGAAAGTCTGAAGAAGAGGCAGGCAACATTGGTTTGACTTAGACTTGGTAAGTTGAAGAGCAAGGGCTTTGGGGAAAAATCCCATACCAGTGGTAGTCAATATTACTTACCAGGAGTGCTTGATCTAATTGTTAAGTAGAATTTCTGCTTATCTAGATTGAAGAAAATGTTGACCTTTCTGAGGAGATAAATCCCCAGACCTTTGTGGACCTTCAAATTTGTCACCATCACTACAACATTAAACCCTCACTCTCACCAATAACATTTTATTATCTGGCTCAGGACATAGAGCTTTCTTTTTCTTCACTTTCATCACCAGCAAGTTTGCAGTACCATTATGCACAGAGAAGCACATTATTTCCCTCTACAAGGGTTACTGCATAAATATGCTTTGACAACAAACAGGGACCCATCAAGCCATGTTGACGTGTTAGTGTCAAGTGGTAAACTAGGCTTCCTCCTTTGCTGGGTGACTTGTCCTACAAGTCAGTATTGTAATGCCTGTGATCCAAATTCATACCCTTTGCAAAATGGCCAGTTACTACATTTTATGGATCTTTAGGGCCACTCTTAAAGAGTCAAAACCTCAATGTTTAAATACATGCTTGCCAAAAAACTACTCTACTAATAACTACCATTCATCATTGAGCCCCAGAATGCCTTTTACACCATTCAAGATAGAATCATGTTCTGTATAACTTTAGCAATGATTTAATTCCATTGTATTCTTGGTCTTTTGAAATTCAGTAAATCAATATCTTATATATATAAGGACACTAATAACCAAAACCTGTTCTTTCTACCTGTTCCATTGCTTAAACATGGTAGAGCACCTTAAATAGCATCAAGATTTCCAGAGTATTTTGGAGTTCCAGTATGTTCATTTTGTAAGTCTTCACTTGTCACATGGTGGTATGTATATACATAATTAAAATGCATTTTGCTTTAAAAGGTTTTTTTTTTTAACAGCTTTATACCCCTTAAAATATCCTGGTGAGTTGGAAACCTGGTAGATAATAATGATGGACTAGAGAAGTGATTCACAAAGTATAGTGTCAGACCAACAGCTGCAGCACCTGATAAATTCTTAGAAATACAAATAATCTTCCCTACCCCAGATGCATTGAGTCAGTAGTGTTGGGGGTGAGACCCTGCAATCTGTGGTTTTAAAAGTTCTCCAATCGATTCTGATGCATGCTAAATTCAGAACCACTGGGTTAGAGAATAGAGACTTAGCTTTGACCAAACAGATCCTCATCTAAATTGCTTTTGGAGATGTCAAACCTTCCTGCCACCTTGACAATATGTTATTTACTTCCAGAATGTCTTTTATTGAATCTCTTGAGAAGGTTATGGGAACACTAAAGAGGCAGCTTGTTCTGTTGACAGAAGCGTGGATGTTGACGTAAGATGGACCTTAATTGTAATCCTCTCCTAGCCATTTATTCTCTTTGTGTTCCCTTAGTTGTTTACTCTCTCAGAGCCTCCTTTATAAGGTGGAGAAGAGAACACCTATATTACAAGATTGTCTCAAGGGTTAAATGAGAACAAGTCTATCACGTACCCAGCTCGTACTTGACACATGACAGACACTCAGTAAACAAGAGCCATAACCTTAGTACTATGTCTGTGAGAGTATGCAGGGCCCAAAGGAGTAAAGGGAAATTCTAAGTTGGGGTCAACAGTGAGAGGAAGCTAAACTTCACCCAGGACAGCCCAATAAATCAAGGAATTCTGTGACATTTCCAAAGGACATGTTGCACTAGCCTCCTGAATCAGGGCTTTGCACTTTGCATTTGTTGTTTCCAGACTAATGGTTCCTTATTTGAAGTTCCTTGGACCCAGGGGCAGAGAGGCATGGCAAGAACAAGCTCTTGGGTGGGCCACGGTGACTCAGCAGGCAAGAATGCTTGCCTGCGATGCCGGAGGACTGGGGTTCGATTCCCCATGCCTGCCCATGTAAAAAAAAAAAAAAAAAGAACAAGCTCTCTGGACCCTTCTCCCCTCCCCATGTGGCCTCCTTGTGTCTCATTTCCTGAATCTTGCAACTAATTCCTTCAGCAGTAACCTGGGAGTGGCTGTTTCTCTTGGAGCCGTCTTATCTTTTGGCTGCTAAGGGAAGGGAAAGGGGAGAGGGGCTGGACCTGTGCACTCTTGCTGCTCAGCTCCTGGAATGCCAAGCTATTGTGGTAAGTTTAAAAATAAAATTCCCAAACAAGAAAACTTCAAAAGGTCTGAGGATGAGGCAGGAGGAGATTTTTCAGTCTCTGCAAATATTGGTTCTCATTTTCAATCACTATTAGGTAAAAAAAAAAAAAAAAAAAAAAGAAAGATTTTAACAAAAGGGGAAAATCTATTCATCAGAAAAAAAAAAAAAAAAAAAAGGCAACCAGTGCCAAGAGGAAAACAGAATATCCCATGGCCTGGCAGGCAATTTGCTTTTGTTTTTGGAATGCAGTCACCTTACTGGTATCAACAAAGCTTTTTCTCATGGTTAGTCTTCATGCTTACTCCCCTTCTTTTCAGCAAGTAGCTAAACTCTTCATGGACACCTGGGGATGAGCGAGGTAAAAGTAGCTTTTGCCCCACGCTAGGACCCATTACTTAAGTGAGATTGTCCCTCAGAGCCAGGCAAGGTGAGTTCCAGTCTGACCACTTCTGCTTCTTACTGGCTGAGCAAATGATTTGCCTTTTCTAAGACACAAGTCTTAGAAACTGGTGATAATGATACCTACTTCAACGGGTTGTTGTGAAGATTAATTGAAATACATACATGAAAGCATAGTTCCTTTCCCTTAAAGAAACTCATCGCTGTCCACTCCACAGTAAAGAATCCTTCCTTGATTCCAGAACCTAGTTGTAGATTTATTTGCACTTAGGAGGCAAGAGCCCTTTGCAAATAAGACATCTAGAGGCCTTTGTCTTTGACTTGAGCCTGATACACTTCAGTGGAAGCCTCAACATTCATCATTTTGCTTCAGATATTAGCACCAGGAAAGCAGGAATTATGTTGCTTTTGGTCCCCTTTGATCTAGTCATCTTGCACAGTATAATATTCAGTGAGCTTTTGTTGAAGGAATGACTTGAACACACATTGGCCCAGATGATCCTATTGAAAGTATTCCTTCCCCTTTCTGGAGTTCTGTTCTAAGTGTCTCTGCAATGTCCAGTCTGACCCTCCACAGGGTTAATTAGGGTTAATGCATAAAATAGCAATTTCCAAGCTGCATCTCTAGGACCCAGTGCATGAAGATAGGGTCACAGTGCCATGAACTGGGGCACTAGATGTTCCTAGAAGGCATGTTCTTCTCCTCGACTGGCTCTGGAGTTATTGACTGTCAGGAGTAAATTCTGTAAGGCTGACATAAGTACTTAATACCTGAAGAAGACACCTTTGCATATCTAGTCCTTTTGATCTTCACACTGCCCTTTAGAACCCCAAACATGCTTTTTATTATCTTTCCCTTTATAGTAGATGAGAAAACTGAGTGAATGTCTCCAGAGTTAAAAATCCTTCTTAATTAGGGCCTCCTAACTAATAGCCGTGTGGTTGAACTAAGATCCAAGGTCTCCTGGTTTCTTGACCATTGAGCCAAGTTGAACATTAATCAGGAGGCAAGGCAGTCCAACTCTCTTGATGGAAATAAGGATCAGGGCTGAAGCACTATAGCAGTGAAGGTTGTACACTGCACAACTTGCATAATGAAATGCAGTGACCCTGAGTAAGGGACTTCACTCTAACAATAAAGATAGCACCACCAGTTTTTAAGCACCTTTCCATATACCCAGCATGTTTGTTGGACACTTTTTATAAAGTCAACCCTCTACAGCAGCTTTGCAAGGTATGCATTTTACTAAGTTAAATATTTTGCTCAACACCATGCAGCTTTTAAGTTATGGAGCCAGATTTTAAAACTAGTGAAATTAATTCAGACCCAAGTCTTTCTGATATCATGTTCTCTCCACTCTGCTCTAGAGAAAGGGAAAGAGGGGTAAATTTGATTATTATCATGGAACAGGGTTCTTCTTATCACAGCTACAGGACATTGGCCCAGCTGGGGTCTTTGGAGATATTGCTGCCACCACCTGACTTTCCTAAGACCCACCTTGGAAATGAAGGTAGGGAATGGGGAAATAGACAAGGACAACATGAGTGAAGAAGGACAGAAGCAGGAATAGGAATGGGCAACTGAGTGTGTGTGGTAAGTGGTAGGGAGCAGGATGTACAGTGCAAAAACCAACCTAAATGGAACAAATAATTCTGCCCCTAAACCTCTGTTCCCAAACCACAACGCTCCCATCCCTTCTACCCCTGGACATTTGTCTCTCATAGTAAGGTCTCTAAATCACTTGTATTACAGTCACTTAGGTAATTGTTACAAATGCAGATTCCTGGCACCACCACAGAGTTCCTAAATCTCAATCTTGGGGTGGGACCCACTAGTTTGCATTTTAAACAACCTTCCCAGGTAATTCTCATTAAGAACCACTTTGATTATGAACTACTGTCCCAAATCGGCGGTTTCCAACTTTTTGGGGTCATATGGCTTTCTCAGAAAGAATTTTTTGAGCATGTGCCCTCAATACATGCTGGTAATTTATTCATAAATTCCTTATATTTACTAATGGGCTACTATACTTATGTTTTTAAACACAAAAAAAGTGGTGAGAGAAAAAATAAGCATGATAAAGTTAATTGAAGATCACTTCTCTACACTAAAGAATAAATGACATGGCAAGAAAACCGGATTGGTGGGGGAGACCTAGTGTGGGGCAGGAGAGCAAAAGTGTTTATGGCCCAGGTGGGATGGAGAGATGACTTCATTTTTCTCCAAACTCAGGCCTCCCCCAGAATGAAGGAGTAGGTAATCGCAGATGCCCCAAGGTGATTATCAGGGTAGGTGAGCTTTTTCAGATTCTGGAAGCCACTTTCTTGGCTAAGGCAATGAAAAGAAGAGGGTTTACTATAACCCACAAAACCTCCAAACTTTGGGTACCAAGCACTAGAAATTGGCTGGAGTAGGGCTAGAGTGCAGGGGTGAGGCTTAGCCCAGGGATAGTTTTGAAGTAGGAAGTGGTGTCTGGTGGAAACACCTACCTGAGAGAAGCAGCTTATTTTATGTAGCAAAGAAAGGTTCTGACCAAGGCACCAGCCTCGATCGATCCTGCTCATTTGAAGGAATGTGATGCTTTTCCTGTACCATAGTGGTACCAACTCAGTGATGGCGTTGGGAGGCTCGATAAATTTATGAAACATGAGTAATTTCCATTAACATGCCATCCCAAAGAAATACACAAGTCCCATATCACACCCACCCCAACCAGATTTTGGAGCTATTGCACAGCTACTGACTGCTTTACCCACCACTCATTTTTCCGCTTGCATGACAGGCTGGGCCCCAAGGTAACAGTGAGATCTGTCTCTTCTCATTCACCGTAGTCACACATTTGCATTTATTCCACGCCTAAGAAACATTTACTGAGCACCCACTATATGCCAGACACTGAGAAAATGATACCTAAGTGGAAATCTGAAGAGTAAGTCTGGAGAAGAAGAGGAAAGGAGAGTTAATTCAGAGGGAACAGAGAATATAAAGACAAGAGAGATGTGGGGGTGGCAGAATCTTAAAGAGCCTTATAAATCATATTAAGGGGTCTGCAGTTTATAAACAATTGGGAGCCACTGTAGGATTTAAACAAGGAAATGTATAACATAATCAAATTTATGCTTTATTTTTCTTTTATCTTCAAGTGTCATTTGCTTTTAGTTGAAAAAAATGAAGTATATTTGTATAATGCCTGTGCGTATATATGTTTATACACACACACACACACACACATAAGAGAGTCCCACCCAAAACCATCAGCACACCTCTTTAGAAAAATACATTATAAACAGTACTATGTATACTTCCAGAAAATTAAAGTGCATTTGCATATATACCCACTCTTTATTACAAAAATGAGAATATATTACATACATCATTCTATTCTATACCTTAATTTTCTGCATTTATTGTATTTCAGTGATTATTATATATGGCGTATAGATACACTGCATTATTTTCAACAACTTTATAGTATTCTGTATTTGGATGTTCCTTACTTTATTTAATAGTCCCCTGTTAGTCAGGGGCATTTAGATTGTTTCCAGTCTTTTTTTACTACACACAAAGCTGCAGTGTGATGCCTTATAGGTATCTCTCTGTGCTCATGTTGGAGTATATTTGTAGGATAAATCCCTAGAAATTGAATTGCTGGGAACAAAGAATTTTATCATCTTTTTTTTTCCCCAAATTTCTCTCCATATGGGTTGCAACCAATTTACATACCCTCCAACAGTGTGTGAGATCACTTTTTTCCTTACACCTTCAATTTCCTTGGCATCAAATCTTTAATTTTTTATTTAAAAAATTATTTCATTCTTGCTTAAATTCCCACTTATTTCATTTTAAGTGATGTTGAACATTTTTCCCTGTGTGTGTAAGTCATCTTTATTTTTCTGGGAACTGTTCTTTCTATTGCGTTGCTAATCCCTTTTATTGATTTGTAGGTGCTCTTCACATATATAGGATATTTACTCTGTGTTGTGTATGTTACAAATATTGTTCCCAGTGTATCTTTTTCTTTTGCCTTTTTTTAGGTATTCTTTCCTTGAAAGAAATTTTTCATTTTTCAGTGTCAAATTTGTCAGTTTTTCCTTATTGCTCAGTATTTGGTATTTTACTTAGAAAGGACTTACCCATGCCAAGATTATTTTAAAGTTTTCCCATGTTTCCCTCTAATACCTTTAGGGTGTCATTTTTTTTTCTTTTACATTTGAATCTTGATATAGCTGAGCATTATTTTTTTTAAAAAAGAGTGATTATTTTAGTTTTCTAGGTCTGCCATGACAAATGCCATGCAATGGGTTGGCTTAAACAGGAATTTATTGGCTCAAAGTTTGGAGACCAGAGGTATAATATTGAAATACTAACAGGGAATGCTTTCTCCCAGGATCTTTAACATTCTGGTGCTGGCTTGCCAGCAGTCCTTGGGGATCTTTGGTTTGTAAATGCATTTCTATCTGGACACGTGGCAATCTCTCTCTCCTCTGACTTCTGACTTCATCTGAATCTCCTTTGCTTATAAGGACTTCAGCCATATTGGATTAAGTTTGGCCACACCTTAACTAATAACATATTCAAAGGTCATATTTTCAAATAGATTCACAGCCACAGGACCAGAGTTGGGGCTTCAACAAGTCTTTTGTGGGGGACATGATTCAATAGCCTGCGGTAATCTAAAGTTTTACCTTTATTTTTGTCCCAGTGGCTATCCAGTTGTTCCAAAACTATATATTGAATAGCCCATCTTTCCTCACTCTTTGAAATGCCTTCTTTATCACAAACTAATTTCCCATAGGCATTCGGCTCTATTTCAATGCCTTAGTGTTCACTGTTTTGTTCCATGGATCTACTGTTCTATTCATGAGACCACTTTATTTACTGTAACTTTGGAACATGTTTTAATAATTGGTAAGGATAGCCCTCCCTCATTACTTTTTTTTTTTCATACTCCTCCTAACAGTTCTCACAACTTTATTTTAGCTATATGAAATTTAGAATAATGTTCCAAAATGTAATTTGTTGATATTTTCATTGCATTTGCATTGTTTATAGATCAGTTTAGGCGGAATTGACATCTTTACAGTGTTGAGTCATACTAACCAGGAAAATTATGTCTTTTCATTGATGCACACCTTATTTTATATCCCTCAATAGCATTTTAAAGTTTTCTGCGTGTGGATCCTGCATATTTCTTGTTAGATTTATTCCTAGGCATTTTATCTTTGTGATTGTTGTAATAAAAAGGTGATCTTCACTCCATTATATTTTCTAACTGGTTGTTACATATGTATAGGAAAGTTGTTGATTTCTAGATATTAATTTTTTCCTACCACCTTACTGAATTCTCTTATCATTTATACTATTTTTTTCAATTGTTTCTCATGCTTTTATCTATTTCAAGTCTTGTACACTTGCTTTATATTGTTTAGATTAAATTGTTTATGCATTTTATTGTTTTATTTTTTCTTATCGTGAACTGGCTTTTTGGCTGTAATTATTGTTGTTATTTTATTTTCTAATGTACTAATTTCTGCCATTATTTTATTGCCCTTCTGCTTTCCTTAGGTTTCTTCTATGGCTCTTTTTTTCTTGTGTTGAATGCTTAATTCACTTATTTTAATTATTTTTTGTGCATTAATGAAAGTATTTAAGACTATGAGTTTTCCTTTAGCCACTGTTTTAATCAACCTCACCTTCCAGCTCTTGATGTTTCTTTACTGTTGTCATATTCTAGGTGTTCTACAATTTCAGATTAGATTTCCTCTTTCACTAGAGGAACTTTTTTTGTTTGTTTATTTTCCAAAGGCTAGGTATCTTTAATTCATTTTTGTTATTAAATTCCAGTGTAACTGTATTGTGATTAGAGAATGTGATCTGTGTTACTTATACTTTTTGGCTTAATACATAGTCGGGGTTTTTTTTAATGGTGACTAGGTCCTTGAAAACAAAGTATAGTTTTTGTTTTACATGTATGAAAAAATTTAGATTCCATTATCTTAGTTCTTGGCTGTCATGATCTGACATCAGCTGAAAAAGTCGTATATTTCATTTGCACTTCCTTCTACCCTTCCATTTCCTACAGATTTTGCTTCATGAATCTTGATGCTCTGCTCTTTGGTGCTTAAAGACTTATGGTAGTTAGAATTTTTATCATGTGTTCTAGTCTTTAGCATTGTAGTGCCCTTCTTTGTCATGTTTATCACTTTTGGCCTTTTATTTGACTTTTTTTCTGATATAAGTATCATGGCCCTTAGTTTTTCGTGTTTGACATCAACTTGTTTATTAAACAAATATTTATTGGACACCTACTGTGTTCCAGGCACTAAGTGCCAGATGGAGACAAACAAGATCCCTGCCTTCATGGAGCTTACATTTTAGAGAGTGGAGCATAAAATAAACAAGTAAAAATAGGTATGTAATGTAATACCAGGTGGGGATTAATGCTCTAAGGAAGAATAAGATAGAATAAGGATACTTAAGGATAGGAAGTCTCTATTTTAGGTAGGGTGGTCAGGAAAGGCTTCTCTGCCTGGTACTCATTTTTCATTCTTTTACTTTCCCTTTACAACCTTTTCACTGTTTTGTTTTCCTGAGGGGGAATGCAAGATGGAACAGTTTTCAACAGGGATTGATAAAATATTAAGGAGGTGTAGGTGAGATAAGACCCAAGTGAGAAGAGAATGCAAATGTGGATATCAATTTCTGATTCATGTGAGTGATGAGCTAGCCGGGGTGGGGGCTGTAGAAAAGGAGGATAAGGGACATTTTGCTTTCCATGCTATCTGAGCTTGGCTAACATTGTGTTTATTATTATTTTTAATAAATATTTTCAGCTTTCATCATGACTATTGAATGGGTATTCTGTGATGATTTAATTGAACCTCTGGAATTTCCTGTCACTGGGCAGTACTTAGCATGAAACTGATTGCTTACAAGCTTCTGCAGGAAACCCTGTCTTCTGGCTTGGAGGGTTTAACACTTCATTCACTGTAGCTAAAGTAATGTCTTTTGACTTTGGCCACTCTTTAGTAGTTTGATATTTTAAAGATATCCAAACAAACCTGGACTTCTTTTCCTTGGAAATTTTCTTCTATTGCTTAGAAGATACGAATCGTATTTCACCTGCAATGTGATAGTCTTTGAAATTTTTGTTAGTTTTTTCTTATAACTGCATATATGTACACATGTAACATATATAATACATTAAAATCATTTACACACTCTTAATTCTTGAATCTAGAATTAATTTTGCTATATACAGTTTAGCTCTGAATAACAGTGCTCTGCAGTTATTCCCAAAATAATCATTCCCTATCTCCTTGTTTTGGAAGGTTAATTATATATGGTATTTTCATAGATAGTTTATCTGTCTCTGGACCTCCCATTTTGTTCCATTGATCAGTCACCTTTGCTTTATTTACCTTTGCTTTATAATATGATTAGTCTCTTACCCCACATTTCTTTTGTGTAGCAGAGTACTCTTTAATATTATCTCCTGCTTTTTTATAAGTTAATTTTCAAAAGGTTTTACTGTTTAAAAATCCCTGTTCAGAATTCTAGTTGGAATTGCATTAAAGGGAGATATTTTACATTCAAAATAACAGATATTTGAGAATGGTCTTTTTGATCTTTTTTGTTACAAGTATAAGAACATGGGCAGGATGAGTACATTTCAAATTCATGATACAGGCTCATCTGGAGAGGCAGTAGGGCAATGAAAGTGAGGCGTGATACAAAGCTTATTATTTCTTATTTCTTAAAACAGTCATAAAGCAGAGATGACAAAGTATGAAAATTCTGAGTGGTAGATAAGAACATGACTATTATACTGATATCAGTACATTTCTAAATATTAGAAATTTTTCATAATTAAAAACAAAAGAAACAAAAATAACAGTTATAGCAAGTTAGCCAGACTTGTAAGCACCAGAACACAGCACAAGCAGTCTGAGTTAATACATGTAAAGCACTTAAAACAGTGTCTGGCATTTAGTTCATGCGCAGTAAGTAGCTACCATTGGATGATCAGTATTATTACATTCACTACACATATTACATCGTTTTGTGGCAGTTTTAAATTTTACATAAGTTATGTCATCCCCAAACATGGGCCCATCTACAACTTGCATGCTTTATTCAACCCTCATCTGCTGTTTTGCAGGGAAATGGCTCATTCCAAGGGTAGCTTTTCATGGGCAACTCCTTTCCATCCTTGCCTTGAGAAGCCAGCCCTGAACTTATCAAACTACCGAGCAATCTCTTCTCTTGACCTTCTTGAAGACTTCAAGCCCTCCTCAAAAAAAACAGAGGAAACTTCCCTTTATGAGGAGGGGAGCGCCACTGCCCCCATGCCCCACCCACTGCGCAGCCGTGCTTTTTCAGAGAGTCATATCAGCTTGGAGCCCCAGTGCTCTCGGGCCTGGGGTCAGCATAGAAGGGAGCTCTTCAGCAAAGTTGATGACACGCAGCCAATACCTCTTGGAGCCAAGAAGAAGGCCTTTCCTCCTCCTCGCCCTCCACCTCCTAACTGGGAGAAGTACAGGCACTTCCGTGCGGCGCAGCAGCAGCAGCAGCAGCAGCAGCAGCAGCAGCAGCAGCAGGAGGAGAAGGAGCAACAAGTAGAAGATGTAGAGGAAGATGAGGAGGAGCTGCCACCCCAGTATTTCAGTTCAGAGACCACTGGTTCCTGTGCCCTCAATCCTGAAGAGGGCCTGGAGCAGCCACAGCCCCTAGGCTGTGGTCACCCGGAAGCCTCAAGGCAGGGCTCACAAAGCCTCTCATCAGAGCAAGAGTCCTTTAATCTCCATCACAATGATTTCCTGCCCAGCCTGCCTCCAATAGGGACCCAGCTGGGATCTCAACTTGAGCAGACCCAGCCCCCTGGCTATTATGGCATCAGTGGGCTTTGGAGGACCTCAGAACAGCAGGCCCTGGACACTGAGGCCACTGATTCCCCCAAGTAAGTGCTTCTGAAAGACATTGGGACCCCAAAGAGGCAGGCGGCATGAGTCTGCATTCTCCCTCTACCATTTATCAGCTGTGTGACCTTGGGCTGGTCAATTGCACTGCTCCCAGCCTCAGTTTTCTCACCTAGGAAATGGGCATGATGATATCTGCTCCACACGGTTATTGCGAAAATTAAGATAATCTATGTAAGGGTCATAGGCCCATGCTTAGTACATAGTAGTTGCCTAAGAAATTGCAATTATTGGTGTTCCTATTCCTAAATATTATTATTTAAATATTATATTTATTATTTCTCAGTTTGTCTTTAAGTTATGTGCCAGTTTCTGGTCCCTGACCAAGAAGGCTAATTAAACCCTTCTTGCCTGTACTTGACGTTTCCTGGAATCCTGGCTCAGGCCCTTTTCTGCCTTGTCTTCTGTTTCTTCTCTAGAATGGAAGGCCAGCACCTGACCTAACCTGCCTGTGTATAGGATAAGTAGCCTAGGCTTCCAAACTCTTCCCCCAGTTCTCAGCATCAACAGTGTTCCTGGGGTTGGGTGCTTTACACCCAGGTAGTTCCTTACAGTAACTAAGGACATTCTTTTCCTCTTCCACTTTCTGCATCACCCCCAGCCTTCTTGCTCCTGCTTCTCTGCATTTGGCTCAGTCAATGAAATGAGCTTTGGGGGCAGGGAGGCCAAAGCAGGAGTGGGGTCAGGCCGCAAGATTGCCAGCGTCTGTCACTTGCCAGTGTTCTTCTGTTAGCCCCATAGTGGATGGCTGTCTTTTTTGCTCCAAAGCAAAAGCCCCAAGACCATCTTTAGTCAGTACTTTGGCTTTCAGCTCTGCCTGCCCTCCTGCCTAGGGCTCCGTCCACTGCCTGCTGCAGGGAGGGGTTGAGGATTATTCAGGCATATACCCTGCTAAGTGCTTTCTTTAATCTCCTTTTTTAGAAGGAACCTGACTGAGACTTGTTGCTATTAGAAGTAACTTGTTGTAATGTCTTGTTGACAGCAACCTGTCTCAGGCAAATCCATTATTTGGCTATGTGGAGCCTGTTGAGAAGTTTTTTAGCCCAACTTATGACAAGCACAGCACTTTGACAGGCCATGGATCCCAGGCATTGTGAGAATGTTAACTGGAGGGTATTCTTATTGTGAATAGACAGCGCGTTTGTTGAAAGTAACTGTGAGTGTAACATCTCACAGCAGGAAGAAGGCAAGGTGATCCTAGCACACAGTAACCTCTTAATTAATATTTTGAAGAAAAAAAAGAAATTAAGAGCCTAATGAATGAACCTTTATTAAGCACTACTAGGTGCCAGAAACTGTGCTAGTCACTTGCTATCTATTCTTTCATGTAATCCTTCCATCAGACCCATGGACCATCATTATCCTCCTTTGACCGTTCAGGAAATTGAAACTTAGAAAATAAGGGACTAGCTAACTAAGGGTTTCATAGCAAAGATTCAAACCCAGATCTGACTGAAAAACCCATGTTCAAGACAGCCTCTCTCGGAGACATCTCTTTCTAGCAGGCCAGGCCTCTGAGACCCTCATGTCACTTTAGAGCAAGGTGGATTAGACACAGCAGCTATAGGCCCTAGCTGGTAGCGTTCACTCTCCTCGTTCTTCCTTCTTTAGGTACCTCCATACACCTTGGCACCTTGGCCAGAGGAAAATGAATTGCTTTTACCAGAGATATTGCAACTTGCTCCAGAGATTTTAAAAAAAACAAAATGAATATAGGATAAGAGGGAAAGCATTTCTTTGCACACAACCCTGGCTTATGAATGCAAAAATCAATGATAGATGCTGCTTCGAGTCATGTAGATATTTAAGGAAAGAGCTGCATTCCCAACATAGCTGACATTTTTTTTGCCTCCTTACTACGTGCCAGGCATTGTTCTAAGCACTTCCCTGTATTGATTGATTTAATCTTCACAATAAACCTATGAAATAGATAACATTAGTCTCCTCCATTTTTTTTAGATGAGAAAAGCAAGTTACCAGGAAATAAAGCAAATTGCTAGGGTCACACAGGTGGCAGAGCTAGGATGGGAACTCACTACATTGTCCCAGGACCTCTGAGCTTAGGAGATCATAAAATGCTAACCAGAGGGCAGTGGCTTTTTGTGAAATTTTATGAGGAACAACAGTGACAGTAGGTGTGTAATGTTTTAAATCTAAAAAAGGCATCTTAATGTCAGCTAAATTAAACCACAAAAATATCTCTGCAACCCAAGTCGTATTCAGTTAAAAAATGCTGAGATACAGTATTACTAGAAATGGGTAAGTAAAGTTATCAAGGAACAGTTAAGTCTAATAACTCTGATGCAAGTACAGGTATAGTTTCCTTTATAAATTCTCTCTAACTGCTCTGAGAAAGTAGAATGAGAGTAGAGAGTAGAGTAGAATGAATCCAATTTTTGCTTTGATGTACATTAACAAATTCGGACTATGTTCTCATAGATATCCTGTACCACCAAAGCAGTAAGGAATGGAGCCCTAATGCATAGTGCCTAATGTGAAATACTATAATATGATACAGGGCTATGTCTGCAGGTGAGCTGAGTCTCCAATTAGTACATCTTTTGTTTCTTTACAGCACTTTCTCAGAACTCTCACATGTGCCCAAAGTATTTTTCCTGTATATAGCAAGTCCCTAAATTCATACTTTCATCTTCCCTCCAAAATGTTCTCCCGTCTCTGCCAGCATAGATATAATCCAGCCGGAAAATGATTTAAATGTAAAATTTTATGTGATGTTGTCGTCTCTTTGGCAGTATAATATAGTGGCTTAAGGCACAGATTCTGGAATTAAATTACCTAGGTGCAAATCATGAATCTACCATTTACTGAATTTGGGAAAGTCACTTTGCCTCTCTGTGCCTCATGTTCATTATCTGTAAAATGGTTATCATGAGCATTAAGTTATATATATCTATATCTATCTAAATCTTTATATATGTATATATATGTATATATATACATATATAAAACTTGGAACAACTTCAGGGATATAGTAAGCACCATATGAATGTTAGCTGCTATTGTTCCTTGATCAGTGTTATAAGCTTGAAAACCTACATGTAAAATGAATCTACCTGGAATGAGGAATATTAGCATGCCCAAGTTCTTTTCTGTGATGAATTAGGAGACAAAATAGCATGAATCAGTAAATAGCTGTGGAGCCTTTTAACCATTATTTTTGACCTTTATCTAAGAGCTGCAAATAGCTGCAAAAAAATGACTAATGAGTTTCTCCTATTTTCCCTTTCAAGCAGCTAGAGGTTAGTGAAGGGGCAGTGACACAGGCAGGTAGAGGGTGGGGGTAGCTGGTAGGCAACAAGCAATATAGTGGGGGAGGGCGTCCCCCTTGCATAAACTACAGGCAGAATTATTCACCCTTCAATCTCTGAAACCTGACATTGAAACATTTCTGTTTACTTCTTTCCTCACTCCAGACCAGAAACCTTCATGGCGGAAGAGTCAAAACCCAAGCCAACATGGAACCAGAGCTGTTACTTTCCAGAGGAGAAGTTCTCTTTCATAGGTTGGGGCCCTGAACAGCAGCACCACAGCGCTGCAGGCATTGGTGAACCCAAGGCAAAAGTGTCTGCTGCCACACTTGTCAAGCCCCTGGGTGCCACTGGTTCCATTTGTTTCCCATGTCATTCTGCAACCGTGGAGGAGGTTGGGGCCATTGGAGATATGTCAGAAGCAGAGAGACGCTATCCCTTCTCAGGCCGAAGGCCTGCCCCACCACAGGCTGTATCAGAAGAGCTCATGAGAGATGTGGTGGGTCATGACAAGTCCTTGGCAGGGGTGCTAAATCCAGCCTCCAACATCCTGACCACTGCTGAGGTCATGGGTGACCTCTTCGCTGCAGAAGATCTACATTGGAGGGGCCATTTGAAGCAGGAGTGGCACCGAGACAGAAGAAATGATGAGAGTGCCCAGGAAAGCAACAGGGTGCCTTTGTAAGCAGATTAGAGCCCAGGGTGGGGTGGGGTGGGGTGGAGGTAGAGTATGGGGATGGGTAGGAGGGAGGCCAATAGGCTTGAAGGGCAAATAGCTAAACTCCCAGCTACTTTTCTACCACCTAGCCCCCTCCTTGGTATCCATATACTATGTCCATTAACCAAGGAATGCATTGATGATCAGAAGCCCACAACTTTAGGGGTCAGACAGTTTTTCTGGATTCTAGTGGAGTATTCACGACAAAAGAAAATTATCTTTACAGACATCCCCTTAACTGCTGAAGTCAGAGGCATGCAAATAGCCTTCTAAATTCTTAAAGTTTGCCTTTCCTTGGCTTCTAAGATAGCCTTTATATGGCCTATTTACATTTGAATAGTGCTTTCAGGCCCATTATTTCCTTATTTTATAACTCCCTGGTGAAGGGTTCCATTTTACAGATGAGGAAATTAAGAAGTACAAACAGCTGGTCAAATAGTCAATCTTTGTTTCCACAGACAAGAGTTTCAGCGCTTCTCGCCTCCTCAGGGGGCCCCAGGGATCCCTACCTCTTACTCAGCTTACTACAATATTTCTGTGGCCAAGGCAGAGCTGCTGAACAAGTTGAAAGACCAACCAGAAATGGCAGAGGTTGGTGTGGGAGAGGAGGAAGTTGATCACGAACTGGCTCAAAAAAAGGTGAAGTGTTTTAATATGCCCTAGAGATTGTTCAGTATTTAGCCTGAGTTTGTCTGGAGGGTGACTTGTTTTGTACACTCTCTTGAACACCTTGGTGTGTTCCCGTATTCTCAGTATGAAAACAGAAAGGGATTGCTGGGTTTCTCACAGAACCAGTTCCAGTCTCTCTTTGACCTAGTCAATAATAGTAATACTAGTAGTAATCATAACCAACTTCACATTGTCTCTCTAACCCTTAAAAAAAACTCTGCAAGGTAACGATGATTACTATCCACATTTTACCAGGTGAGGGGACTAATGTGCCCAGGGTTAAAGAGTAAGTGGTAGGGCCAAGACTTGAACTCAAGGCTGTCTAACGTTTTATCCTATCATACCATCCCTCTGAAGTAAGCAGCCTTGTAAGAACTTGCTGCCCAGGGAGAATCATAGTTTCTGTCAATAAGCTGTAACCAATGGCAGTGTCATTGATTTTATTCTTTATGTAACTTTTTCAAAGAGAGAACAGGCTAAGCAAAAAGTGGAGGAATTGTAATCTGGAAAACTTTACTACTTATTTTCAAGGATGTCGGATAATCCCTTGAAAATACTGAAGTAGGTAAATGGAGATGATATTGCTGTTCCTCCAAAAACTGCCTTTTCTCTCTTTAGGTACCACTAGCCTGATTTTCTAATCAAGTTCCTAGAATCATTTTGCCCTCCCTGCACTTACCTATTTGATTTCCTAAGCAAATAAGTTGCCATGGCAACCTCAAAAGCCCAATTTACCACTCTGTGGACATCTAAACTCATTGTAAATTGTACTTCTGCCCATATTTCTCCCCCCACTCTCCCATCTAAAGCAAAATGTCAGGGAAGGAATTGGAAACATGATGGTGTCAAAGTTATATTGATCTAAGTACCTGCTTCCTTGGATCCTGTGTTCCCTCATTATGACAGGGATGTCCCTGGCTTACTCAGGACTTGGCCTTGGCAGGAGCAAACCCTCACCAGGAGAAGACAGAGATGGTATAAGTGGCAAAGCACAAAACAGCAGATAGTGATTTGATACAATTTTGGGTGGGCTTGGACAGTTTTTGTATTTGAGGAACAAAGGTGAGAAGGGTCACCAATTTGCGATATCCCAGGAAAGCAATTCAGCTATGGGTGGGTTGGCAATGATTCCAAAGATTCCTCCTCTACTCTTTTCCCAGCATTGAGATCCGGATTGCAGAGCTCAGGTGCCAAGAAACAAAGGGCTCTCTCTGCTTTCACCCTTCCAGACCTGCAGATCCTGAGGGCCAGGGTGTAAGGGTGATTTTCCAAGTTGGCCATTTGGCTTAATCCCTTCCACCTGGCATTGAATTTTCAGGGTGAGAGCAATTTTCAGGGTAAGGATATAACTAGGAACCTCTTGGCTTCTAATTGTGTTGTCCCATTCATATCACTGATCCTCAACCCTCAGTGGATATTGAAATGTTCCCCACACGCAAACATATTACACTTCATACTACACTTAGGATCATGGTGACTTCCTGAGTTTTGAACAGTTCTGAAATGTGCCAGCAGACCCTGGAGCCAGAGCAGATACCCTTGACCATGATCAGCTTGGACATATCTAAATAAACCACTAGAGAGACACTCTAGTAAACTACAAGCCTGTGGTCTCAGAGTGCCTGGGCTAGAATAAAAAGAAAGCAAATACTGAAGCATACTTCTGATGTCTGAGATACTGTTCTAAGCACGAAATATATATTAACTCATTTAATTTTCATAGCAGCTCCACAAGGTAGGTACTATGGTTATCCTATTTTTTTAATAAGAAATTGAGGCACAGAGTGATTGAGTAATTTACACAAGGTCACACCACTACTTTATGGCAGAGTTAAAGTTCAAACTTAGGTAGTCTGGAACTAGAGTCCATGCTCTTAACCACAGTGTAATAGTGGCTGACATCCGAGGATTGGTCCCTTCTTGTCAGAAGCTTGCAGCTAAACAAGTACCACTTAGTTCAAAGTGCCTGGTGATGATGATCATGATGATGATCATGATGACAAAGGTGATAATAAAAATAATAGAAATAATGATAATAATATAACTGATAAGCATAATAATAATAATAATACCAGCTGATATGCATTGATCACTTAACATGCCAAGCACAGCACTCAAGATTTTACTTCTATGGTCCTATTTAACTTACACAGCAACCTTGAAGGTGAGGGGACTCTGCCTCTCCACTTTACAGATGAGGAAACAGAAGTCTCAGTGAGAATAGGTATCTTGCTCAAGGTCACAGATTGGAGGGGGCATAATTGGAATGTAGGTGTTTCTGACTCCAAAACTCCACTCTACCTGCCTTCCTATGAATGCAGTCCCAGAACTGATTATACTTGAAGGGGAGACACAGGCCTACTTCCCTTGAGACACTTATAATCAATAATAGGTTGGGTGATCAAACTCACACGTATGAAATAAGAAGTGAGTAACATTAAATTACAATATAGGGTTCTGACTCTAAGAGGCTTAGGAGTTCAGCGAAGAAAGAGATGGTTGAGAGAAGAGTTACCATGGAGGGCTTCCTGCAGAGAGGATGTGACCAAAGCTGGACCCTGAAGAAAGAATAGGCATAACCAAAGGGAAGAAAGAGGTAAAGAGCTAGTAGAATTGCATAAGCAAATCAGAACACAAGAATGAGTATTGGCAAATGCAAAGGAGAGCAAAGAACAAATCTTGAAAGGCTCTGAGAACGAGAATGAGAATGAAATTAGAATGGTAAGATGTGGCCAGACAGAAATAATAATAGCAGCCAGCTTTTCCTGAGCACTAATTCTGTGTCAAGCCCTTTACATGCGTTATCTCATTGAATCCTTATTACAATTCAGTGCAGTAGGTACTGTAATTACTTCCATTCAACAGATACAGAAAGTGAAGCTCAACAAAGAAAAGTCACCAAAAGTCACACAGCTAGAAAGTATCAGAGATGGAAGTACAGTCATTGTGACTCCAGACCTTACAGTCTTATTCAAAAGGCCTCAGAAACCAAACTGAGGGTGTAGAGACCTAGCCCAGTACCATGAACATAAGAAGTACTTAAACAGATTGGAGGAGAATGAATGAAGTTATAGGCAAATACTTGGTAATACTTTTCCAACATAGGCTCTTACAAGCATTCCAGTGCCTCTCAGTTAGTATTTATTAAATAGTTCCTGCAAGTATTTAGAAAAATGTGCATGACAAATGACACTTAGCCCATGGGGACTACTTCTTTCCTCCTAAGGAATTTGTTTGTGTCATAGAGATTCCTACCAGAGTTAAAGAGATAGTAATGCTTTACCAGAGGTTTGAAGAGAAGATGGCTGCCCAGAAAACTGGAATTTCTTCGGACTTACTCAGGTTTCCTTTGTTTCCAGTGACTAGGGTACAACCCACTTGGGTCCCAAATCAGAGGTTACTTGCATCCTAAAACGGAGGTTATGAACACAAATCAGTTTGTTGTTTTCCATTCTCATTTTTGGCCTTCTCCTCTTCAACTCCCCTAGATACAGCTTATTGAAAGCATTGGCAGAAAACTTTCTGTACTGCGGGAGGCCCAGCGAGGGCTGCTGGAGGATATCAATGCCAATTCCACCCTTGGGGAAGAAGTGGAGGCCAACCTGAAAGCCATCTGTAAATCCAATGAGTTCGAAAAATACTGCTTGTTTATCGGGGACCTGGACAAAGTAGTCAACCTTCTGCTGTCACTCTCTGGACGATTGGCCCGGGTGGAGAATGCTCTCAACAGCATTGATTCAGAGGCAAACCAAGAGAAGGTAGAGTTGGGGATCTGTAGGTGTGGATGGAGAGAAATGCCATCTAGTTCTTCACAGGGCTTCTTCTCTTTCAAGCTGGCTATCACAGGAGGCATCGGAACATAGTGTTAAAAGAGTATAGGCACTGACTTTTAATTGTCTTGGAATTCGGACTCTATCACTTATTATCTGTGTGACTGTAGGTAGCTTACTTAACCTCACTCTGTCTCAATCTTTTCATCTATAAAATAGGGTGAATGTGAAACCCACCTTAAGGGATTATTGTGAGAATTAAATTAGATAATCCATGTTAATTACCTAGAACAGGGCCCGGGAAAGGGTAAACACTGAATCAACATTTGCTGCCCTTACTAATAGTATTGGTGGTAGTAGTAGTAATAATAGTAGTTGTAACAGCAGCAGCAGCAGTTATGCCCCACCTTTCCTTTTACAAGTGGTTTTGTGCACAAATTTGGATCCAAAATAAAAGGCACAAATGTTCACGTGCATACTCACATGGATGCATACACTCACACTTGTGCACTCCCATAGAGGCATGCATTAATTAGAAAGCATTGCTGCAGTGAAGGTTGTCACCCAGTGGAAGGGACACATAAGCTGGCTTTTTCAGAGGGGAGGAGTTGCTTGTGGAAAACTTGGTGGACTCAGCCCTCCTCCACCCAAGCCCAGCGGTAGTCCATGGATTAGAGATTTTGATAATCACTGCTCTCAAGATATGGGTAGGAGGCCTCTTAACCACTCAAAGGAAGCCTTTGAGATGGAAAGAGATGATTGCATGTTCCCCTGTTCAGAATTGCTGTAGTGTTTATCCTGCTCCTGCTATGGAAAAGAAAGGCTTTTGTGTGCAGGTGGACCCAGGGGGCAAGAAATCTAGGGCTGTTCAATTAGTAGAGTGATGGTTGCTTGGTGGCAGCATCCCTGGTGGAGCACTGGGTTAGACAGATCACTGGTATTTGGACTGGCCCTTAATCAGTCTTCTGCTTCTCCAGTTGGTGCTGATAGAGAAGAAGCAGCAGCTGACGGGGCAATTGGCAGATGCAAAGGAGCTGAAGGAGCACATAGACCGTCGGGAAAAGTTGGTGTTTGGCATGGTGTCCCGCTATCTGCCTCAGGACCAGCTCCAAGATTACCAGCACTTTGTGAAGATGAAATCTGCTCTCATCATTGAGCAGCGAGAGCTGGAGGAGAAGATCAAGCTGGGGGAAGAGCAGCTCAGATGTCTCAGGGAGAGCCTTCTCCTGGGGCCCAGCAATTTCTAATTCCACCAGCGCTCTGTCATAGCATCTCTGTCCAGCCACAGTGGAGAGTGCTTTCAATCTTTGTTAGCAGTTTGTTAGCAATTAGATAGCAGTTAGTTAGAAATTTGTTCCATACCCTCTTCCCTGGTATTCTCGCTTCTCCTTGCCTAACAGTGCCCCCAACCAGCGAGGAGAACCTGGAAGGTCCCAAGCTTCTCCTCAATGGAGCAGCAACAATTTGTGATCACAGAACAACACTTTGCTTCTTAGTTTGCACAGGCAAGCACGTGCAGTACACAAACCCAACAAAGTACCTTTATTCTTTCTACTAGAGCACCAAAGATGTCACCTTCTCACTAGCCGCCCACACAGCAATCAGCCTCTCAAGACTCAGAGAGGAGCTTTCTGTGCAGCTCCACTCTGCCCCAAGGCTCATGGCCCAGCCATTTCCCACATCTGACTGTGCTGAGGGTATCAGCTACCGCCAGTTTCAGGACCTCACCCAAGCTTTGCAGTGGGATGCACAGAACCAGGAATTACACTTAGAATGCTAGCAAAGGCTGGGAACTTCCAGTTGGCCCTGCTGGAAAGAACCAGGCTAAGCAAATTAACTTTGTCTCAACCTTCCCCAGCAGCTGATTGAGGAGAAGGAGTCCTGCTTTCAGCCTTGGCTAGTATGGCCCTCCTCTTGTCTTAAGACTTTTGGCTTGCCACCTCGTATTTCCATTCTGTCCTTTAATTGCTGGAGGTTACAAGTGCCCACCCCAGGACTTCTCATTGTGGGCCATTAATAGCTCTACCAAAGCAGATTTCTGTATACATGTTTCATTATTTGGGGGGGGGGTGCTTTTTCATTTTGTTATATTTTAAATGGCCTTTTGGTTTTATTTATTTTTATGTTTTGATTTTTTTCTTCTTTAACTAGTAAAGTGAGAATAGGCAAATTGAAAAGAAGAAAGTTAGTCCAGAAGGAAAGCATTTTCCGCAGATCAGCTTGAATCCACTGTGGCTTGGTAAGCAGGTATCAAGGCCCTGAATTATTCTCACCATAGCTGACAAATGTGTAAGAGAAGAGCCCTCACCCAGAACTCAGAGCTTCTCTACTGTGACCTGGCCCTGTTCTTCCCTTGATGTCTGCCTAACCGTGAGCTTAGCACTACCCAGCAGGGGTCAATTTTTTCCTACTTTTTCTTTCTTGAAACCAAAGCAATCTCCTGAAATTGGCAAAGGTTTATCCATTTCCCTATTGTCTTCAGACTGAGGAATGAGTGGAGATGATCTCAGGAAGAGCTTTTCTGTCCAAAAATTGCTTTTCTCAGCCTGGTGACCTGACTTAGATAACCAAACATCATGGTAGCTGAGAACTCTAACCAGGGCCAGTCTACCAGAGTACATAACGATTCATCCCAGGTATAAATATAGCATGCAAATAACCAATGTTGCTGCTCTTGTCAGGGTCCTGACTCTAGTAGCCACTTCTAGCCTGGAAAAGCCCTCAGGTGGGCAATGGCAGGAAATGAATTTTGGGTAGATGGTCAGTCTGCCCTGCTATACAGCTCAGTCCCCCGTTCCTTGCTAACTGGGGCCAACCTTTGGTACAGTCAGCTCAGCTCAGCCCAGCCCAGCCCTGGAGTCTTTTCTAGTGGTTACAGGGTTCATCAGAACCCTTGAAGGTTAACTGTAGCAACAGAAGTACCTCATTCAACCAAAGAATTTGCCAAGGAACTTTGCTGCTGCTACAAATACTGGTCACTAGCTTCCTTTTCCTCTTCATTGTATTTGAAAACAATAGTAGAATCTTGGCCAGCAGGGTGTCCTGAGTGGGGGTTACTGCTGCCACCGTTAGAGCTGCAGTTAGAACCACTGTAAGAATGTCAACCTCCATTCTCTCCTTCAGTGGAAGATTGTGCTATATTCAGGAAGACTGATGGCTTGTAAAGGGCTGGTATTACCCAAGCCAAGACTGCTGAAGATTGAACAGAGGCTGTTGTTGCTATCTTGTTTTTCGTACAAGAACTAGAACATAGAAAAAGTAAGATGAGATGTCCTGCCTTGGGAAGGTGAGGCTGATGTGTTCATCAGTGTAAGATGTTTTTGGCTAGAACAGCTTTGAAAAGAGTCATCACTTACCTGGTCACTAGGGTCATAGTCTGGGTTTTTCTAGTCACTGTTAGATTGGTTGTACCTTAAGTTTATGATACTAAAAGCACTATTGACTCCATTATTTTTCTTCCTCTCCCCACCCCAAATTGACTTCTTGAGTTGGAAGCAGAACACAAGGATGCTCATTTTCACATGGAAGGACAGTTTCCAAAGCACTTAAAAAATATCCCCAAGCGGGTCACGGTGGCTCAGTAGGTGGAGTTCTTGCATCCCATGCGGGAGCCCATGTTCAATTCCTGGTGCCTGCCCATGCAAAAAAAAAAGATTATATAAATATATATATATATCCCCAAATCTGTACTGAGTAGTGACGTTCAGCAGGCAAAAGTGGACACTGACCCACCATACTCCTGACACTGGCAATTCCATTGTGAATGACAGTGCTGCAAAGCCACCAGTATTATTTGAGATGTAGTGTCTTAACTCTTTTCTCATTTCCTGAAGTCAGTTCTCCTCCCAGGCCTGCTAAGAGGAATCAATATGGAAAGTAGGCAGAGGGATTTCCCCAAAGACAGTTAAGGGTCTTGACTTCTGTCTTCTCCCTTCAAACAGACTTTGGTGGGTAGTAAGTGAGCAAGTTGGTTGATAGATGGAGAGGAGTCAGTGTAAGAACCCTCATCACAAATACCACACACCACCACCATCCCCCACCCACGGGTCTTTAGATAATTGAGTCTTCTTGTGTCACCAGCTGCAGACTCAGCGAGGGTAAAGCAGTAAATGCCCAGCCTTCAAGAGAGAAATCTAAGAAAGACAGAGAGCCACTGAAAATAAAACCTGAAGATGGAAGATATTGTAAGCAAATGAAAGGAGAAATGAGGCAAAGATGAAAAACCTCTTTCAAGACTAGGTTCAGGTTTTGTTTTCCACTTAACTTCATGTGCCAAAAAACTGCCCAAGATCATCACAGCCACACCCTTAAATCCAGGCTCCCTACAGGCCCCAGATGGATGAAGCTGGGCGCAATTCTGTCCACTTCTACCCATCTGGAGCATGGTGACTCTCACTGCCTTTTTGAGAGGAGTTGTCTATGCCAGTAATATTTCTGTAACAGCATATTATATTGCTTGAAGATTAACAGATCTTTAGAAGGAGGTGGGGCAAAAGCAGTTTCCTACAGAAAAAGAACCAGTGTTTGTTGTAAAAATGTTGGGGGTTCTCTAGCCCATGTAAAGCTATTATTTTTCTGAATCTTATTGTTTCTGCATTTATGTCCTCCATCACTCCCTTCTCAGCTGACACTGAAATGCCTGCCAGATTGTTATCCAGGATCATACTTCAATAAGAAATACTAAAGACAAAAATATTATCTCATGTGTTTTGACTTAGGTGATAGAAATCTCCTCATATTCTGATGAAAAGCGCTGGAATAGAATTTGGTCATCTATCCCTAGTCCTTCATATTTAGCCATAAGACCAAAACCTTACTCACGAACTTCCCTAAACCTTCACCCCAGCCCCTCTGATCCAATGTATGTTGTTGCCACAGGAATGAAGTGTGGTGTTTTTCTATTTTTAAAAACCTCAAGACCACAGTCCTGCCCTTTAGTTCACTGATATATTTCTTCCTCTATGGTTAACCAATGCCAACATCTCAACTAGCCCAATCCAGCATTTAGGATACAGGGAGATTCAATCTTAAGTGTAATCTCAGGTATAGCTCTCAGCAGTATACAGAGTCCAGTTCTGGAATATAACATGATTGGAAGTGAGCCATCAACTAGACCTTCTCCAATCTTGAGTTCTGTCTACTAATATCACCTTGCTTCTACTTGATATTCCAGTTTCACACCCTCACTCTTGGCTCCTTGGAAAGCAATTCCTGGCTGATCAGCTTTCCAAGACAACCTCAAGAATTAGACCCAAATTTACTCCAGACAGCTCTCCCCAAAACCTTGAAACACTTACTTTTTCTCTCTGGTTCATATTCCATTCATATCCTGGCTTTCCTCGTTCTACTTCAGAAATCCAGTGTGGTAGAATGGAAAAAACCCAGCTTTGATATTCAGATAAGCTACGTTCAAATCCTGGTTCTGCCACTATTCTCTGTACCAGGGTAAATTGCTCCATCTCTGAATTTATTTCTTGTCTGTAAAATGGGGGCAGCAATATCTTTCAGCATTGTGTGACTTAAAAATAATAAATGAAACCCAACTAACACCTAGCTAACTCCTAGGAAGTTGTTAGAAATGCAGAATCCCAGGCCCCTGCCCAATCCCATTGAATCCAATCCTGCATTTTAACTAGATGTTCAGGTGATTCATGTGCACATTAAAGGTTGAGTCCTGATTTACTCAGTTAATTCTTTCTTTATCCCACACATATTGTGGCTCTTCTCATATTTCTCTTACATACCTGCCAAAAGAAGTTTAGAAAAGTTGCAGGATACTAGGTCAATGTACAAAAATCAATTGTATTTCTACACACTAACAATGAAAAATCTGAAGATGATATTAAGAAAATAATTCCACTTACCACAGCATCAAAAAATAAAACATAATATAATATTTAGGATTAAATTTAACAAAATAAGTGAAAGACTTGTACACTGAAAACTACAAAACATTGCTAAAAGAGATTAAAGAAGATCTAAATAAATGGAAAAACACCAGCTCTTATTGGATCAGAAGATTTGATAATGTTAAGATGACAATATTCCCCAAATTGATCTACAGATTCAATACAATCCCTATCAAAGTCCCAGATAGGAAGTTAAGGTGGTTTCATACGTGAATATCCTTGTTCTTAAGAAATGTAAGTGGAAGTATTATTTCAAGAAGCATATTGTATACAACCTACTCTCAAATTTTCAGAAAATGGATAAGTAGTTAGCCAGACAGGTAGATGGATGGATGGATGCATGGATGAATGGATGGATGCATGGATGGGTGCATGGATGGATAAATACAGATCAGTAGAGAATGAGAAAGAAAGAAAGGAAGGAAAGGGCAATTGTGGCAAAATGTTAAAATTGGTGGATCTGTGTATCTGGGAGTTGGGATAGGGATATGTTGGAGTTCATTATATGGGTTTTGTATTATTTTTGCAGCTGTCCCATAAGTTTGAAAATATTTCAAAATAAAATGTTTAAAGAAGCTTTTTGGTTTTTTGTAGAAATTAACAAATTGATCCTAAAATTCATGTGCACATGCAAGGGACCCAGAGTAACCAAAACAATCTTGAATAAGAACAAAGTTGGAAGACTCACACTTTCAGATTTCAAAAGTTACTACAAAACTATGGTCTTCAAAATAGTGTGGCTCAGGCAAGCAGGTAAATATATAGATAAATGGAATGGGATTGAGAATCCAGAAATAAACCCACTTATTTATGATTGATTGATTTTTGACAAGAGTGCCAAGACAATAAAATGTGGAAAGAATTGTTTTTTCAGCAAATGGTGCTGGGACAAGTGGATATCCACATGCAAAGGAATGAAGTTGATTCTTTATACCACACACAAAAATTAATTTAAAATGGATTATAGGTCCAATTGTAAGAGCAAAAATTATAAAAATTATTAGAAGAAAACATAGGAATAAATGTTCATGGCATTGAGTTAGACAATGATATCTTAGATAGAACCCCTAAAGCACAAGCAATAAAAGACTAAATTGGACTACATCAAAATTAAAAAGTTTTATGCTAAAAATTATGCCATCAAAAAAGTGAAAAGAAAACCCACAGAATGGGAGAAAATATTTACAACCATATATCTGATAATGTACTTGTACATTTACTTTTTTTTGTACTTTTACAACTCCAAAATAAAAGAATAGATAACCTAATATTTTTAAATGGACAAAAGATATGGATAGACACTTATCCAAAGAAAATATGCAGGTGGACGATAGGCACAGGTAAAGATGCTCTAAATCATTAATCATTAAGGAAATGCAACTCAAAACCACAATGCAATGCCAGCAGGATGGCTATAAAACAGAAAATTATACGTGTTGATGAGGATGAGGAGAAACTAAAACCTTCATAGATTGCTGGTGGGAATGTAAAATGGTGTAGCCACTGTGGAAAACAGTTTGGCATTCCTCAAAAAAGTTTAACACACAGTTGTTGTATGACCCAGCAAGGCCACTCCTAGTTATATACCCAAAAGAATAGGAAACATATGTCTGCACAAAAATTTGTACCCAAACATCTATAGCAGGATTATTCATGAACAGCCCAAAAGTGGAAACAGCACTAATATCCATTAACTAGGAATGGACAAACAAATGTAGTCTATCCACAAAATGCAATATTAAACCATTAAAAAGAATGAAGTTCTGATACATAGATGACCCTTGAAAACATTATGCTAAGTGAAAGAATCTAGAGATAAAAGACCACATATATGATTCCATTTCTATGAAATGACCCGAATAGGCAAATTATAGAGACAGAATGTAGATTAGTAGTTGCCAAGGGCTGGGGGACTGTGAAGGTAAGGTGGGGTGACTGCTAATGGGTAAGGGCTTCTTTGGGGGGAGGTTATAAAGTGTTCTAAAATTACATTGCAGTGATGGTTGCCCAACTGTGAATACATTAAAATCCACTGAGTTGCACACTTTAAAGGGTGAACTGTATGGTATGTGAATTATACCTCAATAAAGCTGTTTCTTACAAAGCTATTGCCTTTTCCTATCAGTCTCATTTCTGTTGACAAAAATCTGCATTGATGGTGAGCATGCAGCATGCTTGAATCCAAAAGGTACAATATTCACACCATTTCAATTTTAGGAGGAAGCTCCCCCTTGCAGACCTTGCAGACACAACAATGCAAGGAGGAAGAGTAGACTCAGCCTTATATCATGATTTCAGAAGTAGTAGTTAAAATGGACCCTACTGGGGAGTCTGGGCAATTTTTCAAAGCAAGTAGTATGGTAGAGTGGTTAAGAACTTCAGCTCTTAAGGCAACTAGGCCAGGTTTTAAATTCCGACTCTACCAATTTACTACGCAGCCTAGAAAAGTTACTTGATCCCTCTCAGCCGTAATGTTTTCATATGTAAAAGAGGGCTAATAAACACAGCACCTCAAAGTGTTATTATGAAGATTAAATGAGATAATCCACATGAAGCATGTAAAACACTACCTGCCATATAGTAAATATTCAATAAATGGTAGCTGTTAGATTTGTTTCTACGGAGGTAACACTGAAGCAAAGCAGCATAAGGAAAAGTTAAAGGACCCCATCTTTGGAATCAGGCAGCTTCGAATCCCAGTTCTGTTAATATCACCTTGAGGTGTCTACTTCATTTATTAAGCCTAAATTGCTCAGTGAGAATGAAGACAATAACCTGTCTCTTAAGGGGGGCGGTTCAGGGTAGTGAAACTCACAACAACCTGGGTTTGAACACTAGCTCTGATACTTATAAATGTGTGACCTTGTCAAATGAAGGTTCTAGAAACATACATCCTGGGGTTGGTGTGAGGAATTATTGAGTTAATCCATGTAAAGTGCTTTAATTAGTGCTTTGCATAGAATAGGCACTCAAGGAATATTAGCTACTATTGTAAATCTAAAGTAGGAAACAAATGAAATACTTGATGGAGCTGGTCCTCGGTAAATGGTGGTTCCCTTCCTCATACCTGCTGCTCTGTGGGATTTTTTTTTTTTCAAGTCTAGCCAAAGAATCACAAACCTTGTCGCTGAAGAAATTGAATTTGAGAGTAGTTTAGACTCAAGGGTTTAATTCCACTATTAACAAAGATAATCAACTTATATCACCTGGAAAACTTGCTCATTGTGTGCATGGACCAAATGAAGACACAGAGTAGAGTTTCTGGCAAAAGCCTCTCCCCTACTGGGCAATGTAAACCTCAAGAGACCAAGCTGTATTGGAAAACTGCTTGTTCAAGTTTCTTAACTGTAGTCCCTCATCCCAGAATTGCTCACTGATGTTAAATGAGTAAAATAACATGGGTTTGAATGGCCATTTTCCTCCCAGTTACAGATTTTCTATCTAAAAAAAGATGACTAATGGAATTTGCGTCCTCAGGTGGCTGAGTTGATTGTATTTTTTTGCAGAGGAAATAATTTGGGAAAAGGCCATGAATAAAAAATCTTTCCAACTTGAAAATGCATTAGGTTAAATGTGAATGAATCAGTTTTAAAAATAACGATTTGCACCCCAATCTATCCACATTTTTTTGTTTGATAAAAGTGAAATAGTGGACTATACCTATATAGCAGCAAAAGAGAACTTCTAATTCAGAAAAATCTCTAATTTGGGGTAAGCTTAAACAATTACCATTTAGAAGTCTCATAAATGTCTGCAAATTTAAATCACTTTTACAAATATAAAATCTTTATCTTTTAGAAAATGGACAGTAGTAGAAGTGAGGAGAGGCAGACAGAGAACAGTAGTGAGATTGTGGATAAATTAGATCATCACATGCATTTAAAACAGAATTTTGGTCATTTTCCCACAGACAAGTTGCTATTTGTTATATTAAGTTAGCCTGCCATAAGAATCAGACAGTTACTAAAACCTTTCAAAAACAAATCTAGTTTTGAAAAAAAATAGCCAAAATCATGTCTGTCTCTTGAATTATACCTGGGTGTTTGAGATCTTACAGGAATGGCACTCAAAAACCCTCAGGCTAGCAGGCAGAGTTCTCACCTGCCATGCTGGAGACCCTGGTTCGATTCCCGGTGCCTGGCCATGCAAAAAAAAAAACAAAGCCTCAGGCCTACATCCATCTCTGCCCCAACTCTGTGACTTACTGTTCCTTTAACAGTTTTGTGAAGGTGCTACTTTTGTAGTTATTAAAGTGAAAACGTAATGATCCAAGTCTGGCTCCCACCTGGCACACCAGCCCAGCTCTTATTGGCCTCACTGTCCACAGAATGAAGTCCAGACTTCATGCACATGAAGCTTTTCATGATCTGCATCCTGTGTACTTCTTCCACTTCAGCTCCTGACACCTCCTCACATTCATCCTTAGCTCTATAGAGACAGAAGTAGATCAGAGGTTGCCAGGGAGTGGGAGAACGGGGTAATGGGGAGTTATTGTTTGATGGATACCAGAGTTTCTGCTTGGAATAATGAAAAAGTTCTGGTAATGGATGGTGGTGACATCAGCATAGCATTGTGAAAACAATTAATACTGAATTATATATTTGAATGTGGTTAAAGGGGGAAATTTTAGGTCATTTGTATGCTACTGGAAGAAACACACAGAGGACTGTACAACACAAACAATGCAGCCTAATGTAAACTGTGGACTGTAGTCAATAGTATAATTATAATGATATTACTTCTTCAGCTTTATTAATGGTAACACACATTTAAAGCAAAGACTTAACGATAGGGTGGTGATGATAGCATAACATTGTGAGTGGAATGAATACCACTGAAGTGTACATTTAAAAATAGTTAAAATGGTGAATTTTATATCATATTTATATTACTATAATAAAATGTTTTTTAATATCAACATTCAGCCAGATATAAGGCCAAATAAAAATCCTCATTATTTAATGAAATCCTTAGATACAAGAATAAATTTGAAATTAAATAAACATATTAATCATCACAAATTTATTGTTAAAATGTTAGTAGCCAGTTTTTTAAAAATTTAACATTTCCTGGAACAAAATTTCACTATTGCACTGTTTACCACACTGCTTAACTTTCCTTTGGAACACTACT
This sequence comes from Tamandua tetradactyla, assembly GCF_023851605.1. NCBI lineage: Eukaryota > Metazoa > Chordata > Mammalia > Pilosa > Myrmecophagidae > Tamandua > Tamandua tetradactyla. The sequence goes on from NC_135353.1 coordinate 119,665,396, forward strand.
TACAACCACAGTTGTTTTTTACAATTTATTTTTATGATTAGTTGATTAATGTGTGAGTCCTATAAGCTCCAGGAGAGCAGGAACCTGTGTCTGGTATTACTCATATTAGTACTTTCGATGGAATAGAGTTCTTGACTCCCACTTCCTCTTTGTCCCTTACCATCCTCCCCCCTTATGGGAAAGGAGTCTTTCTGCATCATAAAAATGCATCAAGTTTATTCTATGAATGTGATCAGTAAATATCAAGAGAAGTGTTTATGAACAAGGGAATTGACTATAAAATCTTTAATTATTGTGAAAATTTGGAAACAACCTAAATGTCCAACAAATGGGGATTTAAAAATATACTGTTACATCCACTCCATTGGGGAGTTAATGGAAACCATTCCTTCCTCTGTTTGGTGGATACAGGAAACAAATGAGACTGCTGCCCAAGAAGTACCACTTGCGTTACCTAATAATAGTATAGCAAAGCAACCTGATGTACTTTGGAATCAATCAGGCCTAAGTTCAAACTCTAATTCTACCAGCCTTGGATGGCCAAATGGAGGCCAGCTTATCCAGAATGAGGTTTGTCTACAGCAGTGATGGTCATGCTGTGGTCCCTGCCTGAAGGAGCAACAGCAGCATTCTCTGGGAACATATTAGAAATGAAAGTTTACAAATCTCACCCCAGCATACTAAGTCAGAAACTCTGAGAGTGGGGCTCAACAATCTGCTGTAACAAGGCTCTAGGTGATTTTAATACACACTTAAGTTTGAGGACCTAAATTCAAGTCACCCTGGTCCCATCTTTTACACAGTTCTCACCCTAGTTATTCCAGCCCCCTACCACAAGGTGGCAACCTTAGTCTAAAGTCCTATGAGTTGGCCAATGGTTACTGTAAGTGCATCTTATCTCGTCATCAAACTGACCTGAAGTAGTAAGTAATACGGGGGGATGAGAGAGGAAGGAAATAAGTGAAAGGGAGAATGGAAAACGGAGGTTTGTTTTTTGTTTTTAAATCTCTGCTTTGAACAAAGAAATTTAGCAAGGGCAAGAAGGGGGTGGTTCTGGTATCAGGTTGTCCAACACCTAGCAATTTTGCTAATTCTGGGTACAAAGCAATGTGCACCACTGTTTGGAAGTTTGTGGGCAGTCAGTTCCATCCACGCTTTTAATCCTTTTAATCCCCACCCATCACCCAAAAGGTAAGCACCCACAAACGAACTTATCACCTACCCTCTTTCTACTCTCATACTCTAATCACAGATTCCTTAGCCTATTCTCTTCTCCTCACTGATTTCCCTCTCAAACTTTCCCACAGTTCTCCTTGGAAACTCTACCACAGTAAAACAAGCTCAGCCTCTTCATGTAAATACACAGAAATTGCTGTCCTCTCTTTATTGAATATTTCCTCCACCTCCTTCCTTAACTGAGTCCTGGTACTCTCCTAAAGATTCTGCACTCCATGGCTAGAGGGAAGTCCCTGTGTTCTCGATTCTTGAAGACAATTGTGTAACGATATAGCTGTTACAATGTGACTGCAATTATGAAAACCTGGTGTCTGATGCTCCTTTTATCCAGGTTATGGGCAGATGAGTAAAAAAAAAATAAGGATAAAAGTAAATAGATAATAGAAGCAGATAAAGGGTAAAAATTGGGTAGACTGAAATATGGTGGGTAAGAGGTATGGGATGTATGAGTTCTTTTTTTTTCTTTTCATTTCTTTTTCTGGAGTAATGCAAATGTTCTGAAAATGATCATGGTGAAGAATGCAAAACTATGTGATGATATTGTGAGCCATTGATTACATAATATGATTGGACTGTACGTGTATGGATATTTCTCAAAAAATATTTTTAAAAAGAAAAAAAAAGATTCTTACACTCCATACAGCCCGTTATGGTAAAATGTGCATTTTTTCTCATTCCTCGTAAATTACAGAACTTGAGAAAGAGGATAGCTAGTGAGAATGCTCAAGACAGACATCTCAAAGAAATTTAAACTTTTCTCATCAAAGGCAACAAGACACCTGAAGACATGTCACCCAGCACCTTAACTTCTCAGTTCCATGACTGCCTCAATTCTACTTCATTTCACCACTATTACTCATGACCGCATGATGGGTGCTTTCAATACCCAATGAAAATCTTTTTTATTTTAACTCATTTATCTTTTTCTCCTTTCCTGTTTTGTACATGATAGACTGAATTTTCTTCTTTGGGTTTAAGTTATGCATTCTGTTTTAGTTCTTATTGTGCTTGCCCTCAACATAGCACCCATGTTTATTTAACCCTGTTAATTTCCTAATTTTATCAATGTTTATATTTTTCTATTAACAATATAAGTACTTGAAAATATCCTCCCGTCCTTTGGGCCCCATCACACTTTCTCCATTATTTTGATGTTTAAAAATTTTATTTCTGAGTAACTATAGTCATATGTTGTATTCCTGCCAAATATTTTTAACTCAATAATAAACTATACCAAAATACTTTGTTGCCCTTACTTCCCATGTCTCCTGTAGCATCTCCTGGATTTTTTTCTCTTGTCATTTGAATACCACCTCCAAAATCGTCTTCTCTGGGTAAACTTTCTAAGATATTGTATGCCTCCAAATATTGTCATTACACCCCTATATTTGAATGAAAATATGGCTGAATATATAATTACAGGGTAAAAGTCCTTCTAAAATTACAGGTTCCATTTTTTAAAATATTGTTCCATTGTCTTCTACTCAGTGTCACTAATAAGGTCTATTATCAATTGAGTTCTTTCCTATGTAGATGCTTTCCTCTTTCTCCCTGCAAGCTTTGAGGTTATTTTCTGTGTTTTATATTCTTAAATTCCATTGTAATGTGTACAGATATAGGTTTTATCTTATCTCTAGTTTGTCTGCCCCAATGTGTTCAAGAAGAGGAGAGAAGTTAAGCCCTAGGTACCAAAGACTCTGCTAATCATTCCCATCTGCTGCCACTCTATAGGCAAATACTACAATCAAGGCTTCATCTTGAAACTCTTTGGACAAATGCCACACTGGTTAGAATCAATCTCTACAGGTTATAAACCACCAGCCTTGGGGATCTGAAGGGAAAGGAGGTTGTGAATGCCCATGGGGGATGGTTATTCCACCACCTGTTTTCAACAATCCCTCACTCAACTAAGCAAGGTTTTTTTGCTTCCCTGATATATATTTGTACTCTGCTATACCTACAGGCACTGGTAACTGTGGTTTGGGATATTTCCTCTCATTTCTCTGGTGAAGGGATAGATAATGAGGATTCCATGGCAACCGAAAGAGAAACAAGAACAAAATTTCAAAAGCTTTCCTTAAATGTCTCCTCACGCTGCTGCCTCCAGCTGCTCTATTGGAGGAGACCAAAGAAAACCACACAGCTATGCAGATTGAAGCTACCACAAACCGATGGCTTCTTTTCTCAGCTGGACACTCAGCACCACCCAGCCATCTTTTTACTTGTCAGCTGCTTTTCCATTCTTTGAGTGCCTTTTCCAAACATCCTCCTTACTCCTTAAGCCCCTCCAATCCCTCTTTCTTCCAGCAGTGGACTTAGGAACAGCACATTGAGCAACTTCAGAGGCTCCCTCCCATATGTGAATGGCAATCCTAGTACACAACATAGAACACAGTGATAATTAAACCTGTAAAATTGTGCTAGACTGCAGCCCTACAAGGGCTTTGAGTAGGAAAATGAAGACAATGACATGACAAGAAAGGAAACTTGCAGGCCAGTTTCTATACGAAGTGAAAAAATCCATTGGGAATGAAGGGGAAATCAAGACAGTCTCAAATGAAGGAAAACTAAGAGAATTTGTCACAAGCAGACCTATGGTATGGGTAAAGGAAGTTCTTGAAACAGAAAAGAAATTATAAAAGAAGGAATCTCGGACTATCAGGAAGAAAGAACAGTGAAAAGAGTAAAAGTATGGGTAAATGCAACAGACTTTTCTTCTTCTCTTGAGGTTTCTAAATTATCTTTAGTGATTGAAGCAAAAATTGTAATATTGTCGGATGTGATTCTCAATATATATAAAGAAAATATTTAATACAAAAACAATAAATGGGGGAGGGTGGAGGAATTGAAAGGGAATAAGGTTTTTACACCTCACTCAACTAGTAAAAATGTCTACACCATAGTAGATATTGATAAGTTATTTCGTATATATGTATATGAAATGTGATTCTTACAACAGCCACTAAAAAGTCTATATGAAGAGATACACTCAAAAGCACCATAGAGAAATCAAAATGGAATTCTAAAAAGTATGGAGTAACCCACAGGAAGGCATAAAAAGGAGAACAGAGAAATGAACATCAGAGGGAACAAACAAAACAAAAAATGAAATGGCAGATTCAAGCCCTAGCATATCAATAATTACATTAAATGTAAATCATCTAGGAACTTTGATCCAGACAAAATGGTATAGACTCATCTCTCCCTGCTCCTCTCTGTTAAGTGCAACCATAACATAACACAAGAGGCAAACACAGGAGGATTCTGAATGGTGAAAAGAGGAAGCCACACTGACTAGGAACTCCAGGACTACCCCTGACAGCACAACAGTCAGGCATCTTATGATCCCTCACCCAGCAACAGAAGATAATCCAGGCATGGAGTCCCCCAACCCTGAACATATCAGAAGACATTGACTCAGCCTCCCCAGATCAAATGGGAGTCCTGAAGACAACTTCAGTCAGGCCAAGCAACACCAGCAAGGGTGATGTGGGAGCCCTGGTAATAACAAGTGGATAGATAAGTAAACCAGTAGAACAGACTGAAACATACCAAAGCAGTCTCTCACATATATGGACACTTGTTTTATGACAAAATGGTACTACAAAGAAATGGAGGAAGAAAGATTTATTTTCAATAAATTGTTCTAAGGCAACATTTTATCCATACAGGAGAAAACTTAAATTGGAACCCTACCTTACACCAACACTAGTTTGGTTATAGACCTAAAATTGAGTGGCAAAACTATAAAGCTTTTTTTTTAGGTGCATGGTCTGGGAATCAAACCTGGTTCTTATAAAGCTTTTAGAAAATAATACAGAAGAATATCTTCATAACCTCAGAGCTGGAGAAATATTTTGAAACAAATACAAAAGCTCTCCATAAATGAAAGGATAGATACATTAGGCTATATTAAAAATAAATGCTCATCAGAAGAACCATGAAGAGTGCACAAAACAAGACATGGAATGTGAGAAAATATTTAAAAACATATAATCCATAACCCAAATCAATAGGCCATGCTCTGGATTATGAGGTTTACTCTTGTGAAGCTTATGTAGGTAGCATAGAAGTTACTATGCCTAACAGTTACTTCTGGAGAACCTCTGTTGTTGCTCAAATGTGACCTCAGTCTCTCTAAGCCCAACTCTGCAAGTGAAATCATTGCCCTCCCTCCTATGTGGGACATAACATCCAGGGGTGAAAGTCTCCCTGGCGATGTGGGAGAGGACTCCTAGCAATGAATCCAGACCTCGCACCGTGGGATCAACAATTACATCCTGACCAAAAGGGGGAAAAGAAGTGTAATTAATAAAGTATCAGTGGCAGAGAGAGTTCAAATAGAGTGGAGAGGCTACTCTGGAGGTTGCTATTATGCAAGCTTTAGGTAGACCTTGCTACCTGTCATAAACTGCCAACCCCCAACCAGGACCATTCTAGCCCATCCTAAGGAACACATAAGGCAATATATAAGATTCCACAAGGGTTCCAGGCACTAGAGTAACTTTCCAGAAACCTACAACCTCTAGATGGGTCCCTGGCCCAGATAAGTCCTGAGATCTAGCCCAGCCTCTCCAGAACATCAGATAGTTCCATCTCCCTACCCCATATTAGTGACAGACCCTTCCAATAGCAAAAATTTAGAATTGCCATAGCCCAAGCAAGCCCAAAAAGAGGTATGAAAAGATCAAAGGTGATGGTGGAATTATACATAGAAGATAGGAGTTAACAAATGAATATGAATGCTGAATCATTAAATGGGTATCTCTTTTAGTCTCCAGTATTTTATAGCAGCTAGAAGTAAAAACCTAAAATTGTGGAATTGTAACCCATGCCAAAATCTGAAATATGATCTACAACTAATCGTGGTGCTGTGCTTTGAAATTTATAGCTTTTTTATATATATGTTATTGTTCACAGAAAAAGAAGGAAAAAAGTCTATTGTGATGATAAGAAAGTATTTAAGCCTTCTAGCCTCCTATAATCTGGAGCAGCTAGAAGGAAAAATATGAGAGGATTGTATGGTAGCCCATGACAAACTCTGGGATCTATCCACTTTTTGAAGAGTACTTTGAAAGCTATTGCTTTTTTATTTCTTTGCTTTGTATATATATTATACTATACAATAAAAAAGTTAAAAATAGCATATAATCCATAAAGAACTTATACCTAGAATATATAAAGAGAACCTTTGTATCAGTAAGAGACAATCAATCCAATAGAGAAATGAGGGAAAGACTTAAAAAGAAAATCACTTCACAAAAGAGAATATCTGTATGGTAAATAAATGTAGAAGTACACTCACTGATATGTGTAAATTTTAAAAGTATGATAAAATGTCAAATGGAGAGGATGTGGATCAACAAGAACTTACATACACATTGACCTTCATATTCTTGGTGGTAATGTTAGTTGATGCAAACACTTTGGAAAGTAGTTTGGCATTATCAGTAAAATCTGAGGATATATTTACTCTATATTCTATGACACAACAGGTATCTCCTGGGTAATGGAACAGAAATGCACGTACATATAAGTAACTTTATTTATAATCGTTAAAAACTAGACACAACTCAAATCTCTTTCAATGTGGAATGATATTATTCTGTATTCATATAATAATGGTAACTATGTGAAAATAAAGCCATTACAGTACATGCAAGAACATGGTTAAATCACAAAACTAATGTTATGTGAGAGAAGCCATGCACAAAAGAAGACATAAAGGAAGAATTAAAGAAAGAGAGAAGTAGAATCAGTTCCTCCACCAAAACAAATATTGATCTGGCAGAAACTATCTGAATCAACCATTTTGAAGTCCTGGGGATAGGGGAACACTCTGAAGCATCCAGGGGGGAGCTGGAGGAAGAATTGGGTAAACACCAGTGATCTTCACCCGCCCTGCACTGGCTACCATCCCCAGCCTCAAGCTCCAGCAGAACTGGTGCTCTGGTTCCTGGCTCAATAGGTTAGTGCCAGGGTGGCACATAGACCTCCAAACTCCATGGATTTGTGGTCTGATCTCATATCTCTACCTTTGATCAGCTACTTAAGGTCCATGGGGGTCTGCTCTGATTGTGTCCATTGTTCCAATTACCTTAGGCCAAAGGCAGCAAAGAAATCTTAAAGACAGTAACCTTCCTCACAGCTGTAGAAATCAAGGAAAGGGCTGCATTAACCTGGCAATTGCTGAATTAAAGAAAATAGCTACAAAACCCATAGAAGAAGCTCCTAGTCCCTTGCTAACCCCTCCCCCACTGCCTCCACAAATCACGATGGAGTCAACTTGCACTACTCCCATTATGGGTCCCTGGCACTGTTTCAGGGGATAAGAGTGGCCCTTATGTACATATGGGGAGCATTTATATCAGTGCCAATTTATCTCCTGGAAGTTTAAGAAATTGAGTCGGGAAACATATCTCCAGCTGGCTCTTCCAGAGTTTGTCCTGAGGACAGAGAAGCCTATGGCAGGCATTTGGGACAATGTGAGAAACAATTAATTCGAAATGGCTTGGGGCAAAGGTCTACCTACATCAAGTCAATGGAAACAGCACCCAAGAGAGGGAGGATGTCTGTTCCAAAGGGAGTATAGGGATCATTAACTCAAACTCCTGTGGACTGTAACAAAGAATTCCTGGGACCTCTTATGAGCACAGGCCCAGGAGAAGCAGGATCTCCAGCTCTGGTTACACGCAGGCTCAGATAAGACAAAGAGCACCCTGCACTTACCATTTGATTGAGACTGATCTGCTTAATAGGAGGGCTAAGCTCCAAGAGAGACCACCAGCAAAAACAGAGACAATTTTCAAAGGAAATAAAAAGTGACTTTTACCTCGGTTTTATTGATTTTGATTAGCTCCTGGCATTCAAGAAAATCTATGCCATGTCACAAGCTGGATGCAAACTTAAGGAAAGTATAAGGACTAAATCCCAGAGTTAACACTTTAAAATATCAAAATGTACACTGTGTAACAAAAGATCACAAGACAAATGAAGAAACAGAAAATGATGGCCCATCCAAAGGAATAAGATAAAAACCATCAATGAATAGGAATTAACAGACAGAAACTTAAAAATAAAGATCTTCAATATGTTCAAGGAGATAATGGAAAATACAGAAAAAGAACTAAAAGATATGAGGAAAATAATGAATGAACAATATAGGAATCTATCCAGAGAAATACTGGAGTAGAAGAACACAAAAACTGAATGAAAAATTCCCTAGATGATTTCAATAGCAGATTGGATGAGTCAAAAGAAAGAATCAGTGAAACTCAAAGATAAGACAATTGAAATAATTCAGGCTGGGAAGCATAAAGATAAAAGAGTAAAAAAGAGGGAACAGGGGCTAAGAGACCATGGAATGCCATCAAGCATATCTATACATGCATCATGGGAGTTCCAGAAGGAAAAGAAAGAGAAGGAAGAGGGCAGAAGGAATATTCAAAAAAATAAAGGCAGACAACTTGCCAAATTTAACAAAAGACATGAATATGCACATATAAGAATCACAAGGAGCCCCATACAGAATACATTCAAAGAGATCCACAAATGGAAACTTAGTAAACAAATTTTCCAATGCCAAGGACAAGGAGAGAGTTCTGACAGCTATAAGAGAAAAACAATGAGTTATGTATAAGAGAATCCCAATACGATTAAGTGACAAATAACATTTCATCAGGAACCATGAAGACAGGAAGGCAGTGGTAAGAAATATTTAAAACGTTGAAAGAAAACACTGGTCAACCAAAATTTTTATATCTGGCAAGATTTGAGTTTTTAAATGAAGGAGAAATTAAGATATTCCCAAATAAACAAAAGCTGAGAGAATTTGACACCATTCTATCTACCTTACAAGCAATTCTAAAGGGACTCTCTCAGACTGAAAAGAAAAGAGAATAGCTCTCTATTGTGGTTCAAAAGCACAATAAATAAATAAAGATTCTGCTAAAGGTAACCATATGGGTAATTATAAAAAGCAGTACAATGGCATCGTACTGCTTTTTATGTAACCCACTTCTTCCTTCATACAGGTGCTAAGATGCAAATGTATAAAAAGTATGATAAACCTATGGTTCTGGAATATGTAGGACAAAGATATAATTTGTAACAAGTACAATAATAAGTGGGTGGGCAGTGGGTAGTAACAGTATATGTGCATGTTATTGAAGATAAGTTGGTATCAAATCCAATACGACTGTTAATAGATTTAGCATGTTAAGTATTAATCTCATAGTAACCACAAACAAAATACATTAAAAATAAATTAGAAGGGCCTAAAAATAGTACAAAACAAAAAGCCAATAAATATAGTAGTAGGCATTAATGAAAGATTTGCGGGTCAAAAAAGTATAAAACACGCAAACACAAAATATCAAAATGGCAGAACATCTTGCATTACCAGACTTATTTTATATTTTCAGACAAAATAGATTTATTATTAATGTACTTTTGCTGAGATATATTCACACACCATACAGTCCATCCAAAGCATAGAATCAATGCTTCACAGAATCATCACATGGTTGTACATTCATCACCATGATCATTTTACAAACATTTACGATTACACCAGAAAAAGAAATAAAAAGAAAAATATCCTAACATCCCATACCCCTTACACCACCCTCTCGTTGATGATTAGTATTGAACTGTACCCAATTATAAGACATACAATAGAGGTAGGTTAACTAATACAGTGTAGTATTGTCAGATATATATATATATAGTCAGATATACATATCTGACAGAACAGAACAAAACATCCGGAAGTGATCCACACAAACATGGGCAACTAACTTTTTTTTTGCAATATGGTTTTACAATCATTACCAAAGATGAGGGTTTCTAGATTACAGTTCAGCAAACTTGAAGTATTTCCTTCTGGCTATTCTAAAAACACTAGGCACTAAAAGGAAATATCTATGTAATGAGTCAGTAGTCACAGTCATTTCTTAAATCCTAATTTCTCAGTTACACCTCCTCCCTCTCATATGATCTTTCTCTCAATCTTCAGGTGTATCTGGGGAATGACCACTTTAACTTCATCATGCTGGAAAAGGGTGTTGACCTTATGGGGTAGAGGAATGAAACTGGTTGATGTTCTTCGAGAGACCAGTACCTCTGGGTTTCAGGGCCTGTTTGGCATGGGATCAATTTAAAGGGCTTAGGTTTCTGAAAAAATGAACTTAATAAGGGAAACACTAATAGGGACTTAGATAGAGCCCAGGGCACTCCCTAGAGTTTTCAGGAATACTGTTGGTTGGGGCTTGGCATACTGTAGTAGTTTGCAATGTCTCGCTAAAGCTTGCATAAGAGTAACCTTCAGAATGACCTTTCAACTTTCTTTACAATCTCTTAGCCACTGAAACTTTATTTTGCTCTAGTTCTTTCCCACCTTTTGTTCAAGAAGGCATTCTTAATCCCACAATGCAAAGGCCAGGCTCATCCCTGGGAGTCATGTCCCATGTAGGGGGGGTGGGATGTGAGTTTACTGGTAGAATTATCTTAGAGAGGTCACATCTGAGCAAAAGAAAGAGGGTCTCTGGGGGTAACTCTTAGACATAATTACAAACAAGCTTAACATCACCATTACAGAAATAAGTTTCATAAGGACAAGCCTCAAGATCCCTAATACTTGAGAAAGTATCACGGATTCCCCAGGTGTAAGAAGTTTAATAGTTCCACATTTTCCCCAATCCCTCAAGGGGACTTTGCAAATACTTTTTAATTTTCTTCCCACAATACTTTGGAATGTATCCATGTATTACATCAACCTGTACAGAATAATAAAATCTCATTCTTATTCTAGGTTCCATGTAATTAGGTTGTTTAAATAAACTGAACAGACAGGTTAAATTAGATAGCATGCTACAGAAAATTTAAATTATTTGACCAAATAAATATTTGTTACTTTGGTCTCACACAGAAGTTGAAGTTTTAAAATACACACAATATCATCCTTTATTTTGTATTCTGATTTACCTTAGTCCTAACCAGGTTCATTTCATTCATATCTCTAATTGGAGTCTCATCTCTTTTTTGCTTTGGGGTTTGCTGTTCTTTCTCAAGTTACTCCAGGTGAGCTGTTAAGTCCTCTATTTTTGCTCTTTCTTGTTTTCTAATATAGGCATTTAAGGCAATAAATTTTCCTCTCAGCACAACCTTTACTGCATCACATGAGTTCTGATAAATTGTATTCTCATTTTCATTCATCTCCAGATAGCTACTGATTTCTCTAGCAATTTCTTCTTTGACCCACTGGTTATTTAAGAGTGTGTTATTTAATCTCCATATATTTGTGAATGTTCTCACTCTTTGGTAGTTATTGAGATCCAGCTTCATTCCATTGTGATCAGAGAAAGTGCTTTGAATAATTTTAGTGTTTTTAAATGTATAAAGACCTGTTTTGTGCCCCAGCATATGATGTATTCTGGAGAATGTTCCATGAGCACTAGAGAAGAATGCATATCTTGGTATTTTGGGGTGCAATGACCTATATATGTCTGTTAGACCTAATTCATTTATCAAGTTGTTTAACTTCCTTATTTCCTTCTTGATATTCTGTCTGGTTATTCTGTCTATAGAGGAGAGTGGTGCATTGAAGTCTCCTACTATTATTGTTGAAACATCTGTTACTCCCTTCAGTTTTGCCAATGTCTATCTCAATTACTTTGGAGTTCCTTGATTGCGTGCATAAACATTTATGATTATTATTTCTTCTTGGTGACTTGCCCCTTTAATTAATATATAGCGTCCTTTCTTTGTCTCTTATAGCTTTACATTTAGAGTCTATTTTGTCTGATATGTGTATAGCTACTCCTGCTTTCTTTTGGTTACAACTTGTGTGGAAAATCTTTTTCCATCCTTTCACTTTCAATCTATTTGTATTCTTGTGTTTAACGCGACTCTCTTGTAAGCAACACATAGCTGGATTATATTTCTCAAGCCATTCTGCCAATCTGTAACTTTTAATTGGTAAGTTTAGTCCATTAACATTAAAAGTTATTACTGAAAAGGCATTTCTTGAACCCAACATCTTATCTTTTTAGATTTTGTCAGATCTATATATTCTTTTCCCTCTTTCTCTTTTTATCCTTTACGTAATCATTATTTGTTCTAGTTTGCTAGCTGCCAGAATGCGAAATACCAGAAATGGAGTGACTTTTAAAAAGGAGAATTTAATGAGTTGTTAGTTTACAGTTCTAAGGCTGAGAAAATGTCCCAGTTAAAGCAAGTCTATAGAAATGTCCAATCAAAGGTATCCAGGGAAAGATACCTTGGTTCAAGAAGGCCGATGAAGTTCAGGGTTTCTCTCTCAAGTGGAAGGGCACATGGCAAACACAGTCAGGGCTTCTCTCTCATCTGGAAAGGCACACGATGAACACAGCATCATCTGCTAGCTTCTTCTCCTGGCTTCCTGTTTCATGAAGCTCCCCGGGAGATGTTTTCTTTCTTCATCTCCTAAGGTCACTGGCTAGTGGGCTCTCTGCTTCTCATGGCTGTGTTGTTCTGCTCTGCAGTCTCTGAATGAATCTCTCATCCTCCAAAATGTTTCCTCTTTTATAGGACTTCAGACACTAATCAAGATCCACCCAAATGGGTGGAGACATGCCTCTACCTAATCCAGTTTAACAACCACTCTTGATTGAATCACATCTCCAGGGAGATGATCTAATTACAGTTTCAAACATACAATACTGAATAGGGATTAGAAGAAATGGCTGCCTTTACAAAATGGGATTAGGATTAAAACATGGTTTTTCTGGGGGACATACGTCCTTTCAAACCAGCACATTATTACTCTTCAATTCTGTGCCCTCCTCTGGACCTCCTGTTTTTTTTTTTTTTTTTTTTTTTTTTTTTTTTTTGCCAACTGGCAGAACTCCCTTTAGTATTTCTTGTAGGGCTGGTCTCTTGTTGACAAATATTTTCAGGGTTTGTTTGTCTGTGAAAATTTTAATCTCTCCCTCAATTTTGAAAGACAATTTGGCCGGGTACATAATTCTTGGCTGGAAGTCCTTCTCTTTCAGAATCTTGAATATATCATACCACTGCCTTCTCACCTCCATGGTGCCAGTTGAGTAGTCTGAACTCAGTCTTATGTGGTTTCCCTTGTACGTGGTAGATTGTTTTTCTTTTGCTGCTTTCAGGATTTTCTGCTTCTCTTCAACATTTGACAGACTAATTATTTGGATTTATTCTGTTTGAAGTTCATTGAGCTTCTTTGACTTGTATATTTATGTCCTTTATGAGGGTTGGGAAGTTTTCCCCCATTATATCCTCAACTACTCTTCCTAGCCTTTTACTCCTCTCTTCTCCTTCTGGGACACCAATGGTTCTTATATTTGTGTGCTTTGTTTTGTCCATCATTTCCCTGAGATCAAATTCAAATTTTTCCATTTTTTTGCCATTTACTGTTTTGAGTGTTCAAAATCAGTTATCCGGTCCTCTAGTTTGCTTATTCTTTCTTCTGCTTCTTCAAATCTGCTATTGTGTGTCTCTAGTATGTTTTTTATTTGGTCAACAGAATCTTTAATCTCTGTGATATCTCCTATTTTTCTATTTATTCTTTCAAATTCTTGATCTTTTTTATATCATTGGCCATCCCAATTATTTTATTAAGTAGAGTTGTATGAACATCTTTGATTACTTGTTCCAATGTCTGTGTCTCCCCTGGTGTTTTAATTTGGTTGTTAAGCTGGACTATATCTATCTGCATTGTGATATGCTTAGTGATCTTCCATTGTTTTTGTCGCATGTAAATATCTTGATTGATTTACTTTGGTAGTTGATTTCCTTCAGTAGTCTAAAGCCTTATGTTTGCAGGATGAATATGTACTAGGATGCAGGGTACGGAGCAGGGCACAACAGTGTGGTGATGTGTTGTAGCGCAGATTATGCACAGGTTGGGGATGTTATGCTGGTGCCTATGAACATGGGCACCCAGTGGCCAGGGAAGATGTAGCCATGCAGGTGCATGTGTCTGGGGGTGTAACATGGTGTGTGCTGGTCTAGGGCATAGGGCCTTTTGAGAGTATGTGCGGAGCTATGGCAGTGGGTCCCTGTTGTGCCTGCATGGGCTGGATGTGACTCGGCTGAGGAGGTCAGCACTGTCCCAGAACTTGGTGGGGGGGGTGACTGAGAGCCATGCACATGTGCGGGTCCAGGAGTGCTGTAAAGTGATGCACAGAGCTGGGGGGGTGATGGTGGTTGTGCAATTGTATGGGTTGGGGTTTGGAGTCAGGTGTAACCTTGGTGTGGAGGTAAGTACCTGCAGCCTTCACGCACTGGCAATAGCCTGCAGGGAGCATGGAGGGAGAAGTAGTGCTCAGGAGGGGTGCAGGAGAGGTGGGTTGGGCTGCACTTGGGGTGGGGGTGTGGGGCGGGTATGCGCACTGGGGATTGATGGGGTGGGAGCACTTGGAGTACAAGGAGTGGGGGCGGGTGATGGTGTTTAGGCACATGGGGTGTGGGAAGAGCATGGGTTGCGGGGCTGTGGTAGTGAGGGTAGCAGGTTCAAGGAACGTGGCTTGGCTTCCTAGTCCCTGCCTCCCCATCCGTGCACTCCTGCGAGTTCCAGGGTTCTGTGTTAGACTCCAGTTCTTTGCTTTTCAGTTCCTCAGCTTTTGCAACCAAGGCTGCCCTATGTGGTGCAGAAGGCTCTCTCAGGTCAGTTGCACTCTTGAATCGCCATCTCAGTTGCCCTCCTGTCCCTTCTCTAACTTTTCCTTAGGGCAGGGCTGAACGCGATCTACCCTACTTTGACATCCTCCTGGAATTCTGGAGTCTGATCTCTTTTTGAACTTCTTTACCAGTTGCTGTAGGGGGTAATCCTGACTTTTAGAGCTGCAGAACTCTAATTCCGAGTCTCAGGTGTCACACAGATAGCCAAAATTCCAGGGAACTACCCCAAGTTATACACAAAGAGCACAGCATCTCAAAATAATGAAATAATAGTTAAAACTCATCAATAGATGTGACTGCTGTAAGAGCTTACAATCTAGGAACCTTTATAATGAGTCTTATTGAACATTCTGTATTCTTTAGTTGTTGATTGCTTAATCTCTGCTCATGTTCTATCTGTTGATAACCTATGCCTTTGAATTCAATTCTCAGAGTTTGCTCATTATAGTTAGTTTATGTTAGTGAGAAGACACATTAAATGTTCTTTTGTTTCTGGCTTATTTCACTCACCATACTTCAAGGTTCAGTCACCTAGTTGCATGCTTTACAAATTCCTTCCTTCTTACAGCTGCTCAATATTCCGTTGTATGTACATACCATGGTTTGCCCTTCCAATCAACGATAGGCCGCCTCCATCCATTGCAAGTTGTGAATAATCTTGCCATAAACACCAGTGTGCAAATTCCTATTTGTGTCCCTGCTTTAAGTTCTTCCAAGTCTTTGCTAATAGCATTGCAGAATCAAGTGAGGACCTTATACCTAGCCTCCTGTGGAATCAACACCCTGCCCTCCAGAGGGGCTAAACAATTCCACTTTCCCTGAATAGTGAATAGGTATATCCATTAACGTCTTCTGCAGCACTTGTATCCTTCTGCTTGTTTTTAAAAGTTTTATTCACACAAATACAATCCATCCTAAGTGTACAATCAGTGGTTCCCAGTATAATCACATAGTTATGCATTCACCACCACAATCTGTATGAGAACATTTCCATTTATTCCACAAATAAGGAAGAAGAAAAGAGAAAAAAGGAAAAGAGAAACAACAAGAAGAATTCCATACCCCTGCCTTATATCCCCTCTTATTGGCATTTAGCTTTGGTATAATATTTTTGTTACAATTAACACATAGTACTCTCCTAACCATCTCTGGACTTTTGTAATCAGTCCTGTTACTGTTATGTACTCTTTCAGTATCAAGTGCCCAAACTCTATTCTTTTTCTATCTCCTGACTTGTGTTTTCAACTTGAACTCTCGGACTTTGCTTATTATAGTTAATTTATATTAGTAAGACCATGCAGTATGTGTCCTTTTGTTTCTGGCTGTTTCACTCAACCTAATGTCCTAAAGCTTCATCCATGTTGTTGCACTCTTCATAACTTTATTCTGTCTTACAGCTGTGTAATACTCCATTGCATGTATATACCGCTGTTTCTCTACCCACTTATCTGTTGGTGGACATTTGCTCTGTTTCCTTCCCTTGGCAATCGTGAATAGTGCCACTATAAACATCAGTGTAAAATGCCTATTCATGTCCCAGTTTTCATTTCCTCCAAAGAAATACCTAGTAATAGGATTGCTGGGTCATACAGAAATTCAGTGTTTCCTGAGGAAATGCCAAACTGCCTTCCAAAGTGGTTGCGCTATTCTACATTCCCATCAACAGTAAATGAGTGTTCCTATTTCTCCACATTCTCTCCACCACTTGTAAATTTTCTGTTTTTTTTTTTTTTTTTTAGTAATGACCATTGTAAAGGTGTGAGATGATACCTCATTGTGGTTTTGATTTAAATTTCCCTAATCGCTAGTGGTCATGCAAACTCTCATATGTATTTTTTTTTAATATTTTGATTGCAAACAACAAACAAACATACAAACAAATGTAACAAACAAACATTGTACACATGGTGTACAATCAGTGGTTCACAATATCATCACATAGCTGTGTATCCATCACGTTGATCATTTTTTGAACAATTTGCATCTCTCCAGCAAAAGAAATTAAAAAGAAAAAAGAAAGAACTAATGTATAACATACCCCTTACCCCTCCCTCTCATTGACCACTAGTATTTCAATCTACTCTATTTTAACCTTTCTTTCTCCTATTATTTGTTCATTTTTATCCATATTTTTACTCACCTGTCCATACTGTAGATAAAAGGAGCATCAGACACATGTTTTCACAATCACACAGTCACATTGTGAAAGCTGTATCATTATACAATCACCTTCAAGAAACATGGCTACAGAAACAGAGCTCTAGTTTTGGAACTTCCTTCTAGCCTCTCTAATACACCATAAACTAAAAATGGGACATCTATATACTGCAAAAGAATAACCCCCAGGATAACCTTTCAATTGTGTTTGAAATCTCTCAGCCACTGACCCTTTATTTTGTCTCATTTCTCTCTTCCCCCTTTCGGTCGAGAATGTTTTCTCAATCTCTTAATGCTGGGTCCCGGCTTATCTCAGGATTTCTGTCCCACATTGCCAGGGAAGTTCACACCCCTGGGAGTCATGCCCCATGTAGAGGCGGAAGGGCAGTGAGTTCGCTTGCCATATCGGCCTAGAGAGGGAGAGGCCACATCTGATAAAAAAAGAGGTTCTCTGGGGGTGACTCAGGCATATTTAAATAAGCTTAGCCTATCCTTTGCAGGGATAAGTTTCATAGGGGCAACCCCCAAGATAGAGGGCTCAGCCTATTGACTTGGTTGTCCCCATTGCTTGAGAAAATATCAGGAATTCTCCAAATGGGGAAGTCAAATTTTTCCCCCTTTCTCCCCATCCCCCCCAAGGGGACTTTGCAAATACTTCTTTATTCACTGTTCAAATCACTCAGGGAATCACTAACCTGGACAAACCAACAAAATCTCATGCCCTATTCAAGGTTCCATGTACTTCTTGTGTTCAATTAAACTGACCATACAAGTTAAATTAGTAAATTCACTAGTCAAAATATGAATTTTGCATCAAATAAACTTTTCTCCCTTTAGTCTTATGCAGAAGTTGGAATTTTAAAATATGAATGACCATCTGTTTTCAACACCCTGCAATATTGACATTCCTTTGTTCTTCCTCATGCAAAAACATTTTTTAATTTGTACATTTAGTCACTATCGTTGTACACTCGAAGCATTCCTAAATTATAACATGTCAGTCTTTATTGTGTGTATTTCCTTCTGGTTTCATACATGCCCCTTGCCCTTCTCCCTCTATCATTCTCACATTCAGCTTCATTGAAACACTACTGATTTTTTAGTGTTGATCTTGTACCCTGCCACTTTGCTCTACTCATTTATTAGCTCTAGTAGCTTTACTGTGGATTTTTCAGGGTCCTTGATATATAGTATCCTATCATCTGCAAACAGTGAGAGTTTTCATTCTTCCTTTCCAATTTGGATCCTTGTATTTCTTTTTCTTGTCTAATTGCTCTAGCTAGAACTTCCAACACAATGTTGAATAATAATGGTGACAGCAGACACCTTTGTCTTGTTCCATTGAGGATGATGTTAGCTGTGGGTTTTTCATATATTCCCTTTATCATGTTGAGGAAATTCCCTTCTATTCCTATTCTTTGAAGTATTTTCATCAAGCAAGAAATTGAATTTTGTCAAATGCCTTTTCTGCATCAATTAAGATGATCATGTGGTTTTTCTGCTTTGATTTGTTGATATGGTGTGTTACATTAATTGATTTTCTTATGTTGAACCATTCTTGCATACCTGGGATGAATCCCATTTGTTTTGGTGTATAATTCTTTTAATGCACTGCTGGATTCAATGTGCAAGAATCCTGTTGAGAATTTTTGCATCTATATTCATTAGAGAGATTGGCCTGTAATTTTCTTTTCTTGTAGTATCTTTGTCTGGCTTTGGTATGAGGCTGATGTTGGCTTCATAGAATGAGTTAGGTAGCCTTCCCTCCTCTTCCATTTTTTGAAGAATTTGAGCAGGATTGGTATTAATTCTTTCTTGAATTCTTGGCAGAATTCACATGTGAAGCCATCTGGTCCTGGACTTCTCATTTTAGGGAGCTTCTTAATGACTGATTCAATTTCTTTACTTATGATTGTTTTGTTGAAGTCATCTATTTCTCCACGAGTCAATGTTGGTTGTTCATGACTTTCTAGGAAGTTATCTATTTCATCTACATAGTCTAATTTATTAGCATAAAGTTGTTCATCATATCCTCTCATTATCTCCTTTACTTCTGTGGAGTTGGTAGTTATGTCTCCCCTTCCATTTCTGATTTTATTTATTTGCATCCTTTCTCTTCTTTTTGTCAACTTTGCTAAGGGTCCATTAATTTTGTTGATTTTCTCATAGAACCAACTTCCGGTTTTGTTGATTTTCTCAACTGTTTTCATGTTCTTAATTTCATTTATTTCTGCTCTAATCATCATTATTTCTTTCCTTTTGCTTGTTTTGGGGTTAATTTGCTGTTCTTACTCTAGTTCTTTCAAGTGAACAGTTAATTCCTCAACTTTTGCCCTCTCTTCTTTTTTTATATAGGCATTTAGGGCAATAAATTTCCCTGTTAGCACTGCCTTAGCTGCATCCCATAGATTTTGATATGTTGTGTTTTCACTTTCAATTTTCTGAAGATATTTACTGATTTCTCTTGTAATTTCTTCCTTGGCCCACTTGTTTTTAAAGAGTGTGTTGTTGAGCCCCCATATGCTTGTGAATTCTCTGACCCTCTGCCTGTTAATTGATTTCCAACTTCATTCCTTTATGATCCAAGAAAATGTCTTGTATGATTTCAATCTTTTAAAATTGAGTGAGACTTGCTTTGTGGCCCAGCATATGGTCTGTCCTTGAGAATGATCCATGAGCACTTGAGAAAAAGGTGTATCTTTGTGTTGTGGGCTATAATGCTCTATAAATGTCTGTTAAGTCTAGTTAATTTATTGTAGTATTCAAATTCTCTGTTTCTTTGTTGATCCTCTGTCTAGATGTTCTGTCCATTGATGAGAGTGGGGAATTGAAGTCTCCCACTATTATGGTAGAAGTGTCTACTTCTTCTTTTTAGTGTTTGCCTCATGTATTTTGGAGCACTCTGGCTAGGTGCACAAATATTTATGATTGTTATGTCTTCTTGTTGAATTCTTTTTTTTATTAATACATAGTGTTGTTCTTTGTCTCTTTTAACTGTTTTATATTTGAAGTCTAATTTGTCAGATATTGGTATAGCTACTCTTGCTCTTTTCTGATTGTTGTTTGCATGAAATATCTTTTCCCAACCTTTCACTTTCAACCTATGTTTGTCCTTGGGTCTAAGATGTGTCTCCTGTAGACAGTATATAGATGGGTCCTGATTTTTAATCCATTCTGCCAGTCTATGTCTTTTGATTGGGGAGTTTAATCCATTAACATTTAGTGTTGTTACTGTAAGAGTAGTACCTTCTTCTACTATTTTGCCATTTGAATTTTATATGTCATACCTAAATTTTCCTCTTTCTACCTTTACTGATAGTCTTCATTTCTACACTCTTCTCCACAGATCTCTCTCTCCTGTCTTTTCCTGTCTGTCTCTAGTGCTCCCTTTAGTACTTCTTGCAGAGCTGGTCTCTTGGTCACAGATTCTCTCAGTGATTCTTTTTCTGAAAATATTTTAATTTATCCCTGATTTTTGAAGGATGATTTTGCTGGATATAGATTTTTTGGTTGGCAGTTTTTCTCTTTTAGAATCTTTAATATATCATACCCCTGTCTTCTCACCTCCATGGTTTCTGTTGAGAAATTTATGCATAGTCTTATTGGGTTTCCCTTGTATGTCATGTGTTACTTTTCTCTTGCTGCTTTCAAGATTCTCTCTTTCTGTTAGACATCTGGCATTCTGATTAATAATTGTCTTGGAGTGTGTCTATTTGGATCTGTTCAGTTTGGTGTATGCTGAACTTCTTGGATCTGTAATTTTAAGTCTTTCATAAGAGCTGGGAAATTTTCAGTGATGACTTCTTCCATTAGTCTTTCTCCTCCTTTTTCTCTTCACTTCTCCTTCTGGGACACCCATAATACATATATTTGTGCACTTCCTGTTATCATTTAATTCTCTGGGTCCCTGTTCATATTTTTCCATTCTTTTCCCTATATTTTCTTTTGCTTGTCGTATTTCAGATGTCCCATCCTCCAGCTCACTAATCCTATCTTCTGCTTCTTGAAATATAACATTGTAGGTTTCCACTGTTTTTTTCATCTCTTCTACTGTGCCTTTCATTCCCATAAGTTCTGTGATTTGTTTTTTCAGATTTTCGATTTCTTCTTTTTGTTCATCCCTTGCCTTCTTTATATCTTCCCTCAATTTTTTGATTTGATTTTTGATAAGATTTTCCATGTCTGTTCGAACATCCTGAATTAATTGTTTCAACTCCTGTATCTCATTTGAATTGTTGGTTTGTTCCTTTGGCTGGGCCATGTCTTCAAATTTTCTAGCATGATTCATTATTGTTTGCTGGCATCTAGGTATTTAATTTCCTTAATTAGTTTGTTCTGGAGATTGTTTTCACTCTTTTACCTAGGATTTTCTTGTTGGATGACTTTGTTCTTTATCTGTTCTTTGACATCCAGTCCAGCTTATTCTAGAGCTCTAGCATAGGTTTTGTTTAACAGATGAGAATTTTGCAGTTCTTGTTTTCTTGCCCGTCTTGTATGATGCCTTTTTTTTCTTAAGAGGGTCTTCTTAGGTATTATAGGCCCCAGTCAGATTTCCCAGACCAGACTGGCCTCCCCTCAGGAGGAAAAAGTCACCTGCATCAGTTTTCCCAAAGCCTCAGACTCTGTGTTTTCCTATCCTGCCCAGTTTGTGGTGTTTGTCTGCCAACAGCATAAAGTGTTGCAGTATCTTTAACTTCAGTAGACTCTTCTTGCTGG
This sequence comes from Tamandua tetradactyla, assembly GCF_023851605.1. NCBI lineage: Eukaryota > Metazoa > Chordata > Mammalia > Pilosa > Myrmecophagidae > Tamandua > Tamandua tetradactyla. Next base: position 119,687,191 of record NC_135353.1, read on the forward strand.
GGGTGTGGTTGAGACAGAGGAGAGGTTGTAGGCTGGCTACAACCTCAATTCCTTGAGGGAGGAATACCAGCTGAGCTGGGCCCCACCTCTCTCCTGGGAAAGGCACAGCTCCAGGGAATTACTTCCCTCCATCTGACCAGCCTCTTTGTCTCTCAGACAAGTTTAATTCTGCCCTTGTTGGGGCGATTGGAGCCTAAGAGTAGTTTTAAGTGGTAGAAACAAAGAAAAAATATCCTTTTCAGATTAGGATCCCCATTCCTCGGGTTTGTTCATCAAGAGCTTAAGTTGGTACATTGCCCTACGTACTCCAGGTCCTATGTGCCTCCTTTTTTTTTAGGGTCCAGTCTTTTTGAAATATTTTGTGTTGTCTGATCCAAAAGACAGCTCTGTCCCCCCCCCCATCAGCCCTGCCCCCTCTGCACAAGGGCAAAAATAGTAACTCAAGCTTTTATTCGAGGTTTAGCTGAGCTGGGGGACTATTTTTATTAGTTAGATTTGTTAATTAATTCCACAATTGGAGCTTGGTTGAGCTCAGCCCCTTGGTGTTAGTAAAGTCTCTTTCCTTTCCCCTCCAGGAACCAGCCTGTGGGTGGAGGGTCACCAGCCTCCATGGCTTTGGGACTCATGGTTCTGGGTAGGATCGCAGCTGGTCCAGCTGGTCCAGACTGGTGTTCGCTGAGTGTCTGGTCACTGATGTTGCCCCAGCAGTTCTTCTGTATTGTCCCTGACTATTTATTAGTTGCTCTGGTGAATGAACTAAATTCCACACTTCTCTAAGTCACCATATTGGCCTCTCCTCCTAGAAATGACATTTTAACTACATTCAACTTCCCAATCCATGAACAAAGTATGTCCTTCCATTTATTTAGGTTCTTCCAAGATTTATTTTAGTAATTTCTTGTGGTTTCTGTCTGCCAGTCCTTTGTGTACTTTGTTGAATTTATTGCTAAATATTTTATTCTTTTGGCTGCTATTGTAAATTGAACTTCTTTGAGTTCCTTCTCAGATTGCTAATTGCTAGTGTACAGAAGCACTGCTGATTTTGTGGTGTTGATCTTGTACCTTGCCATACTCTATTTATTAGTTCTAGTAGCTTTGCTGCAAACTTTTCAAGATTTTTGACGTCTGCAAACAGTGAAAGTTTTACTACTTCCTTTCCAATTTGGATGCCTTATATTTCTTTTTCTTGTCTAATTGTTCTGCCTAGAACTTCCAGCACAATGTTGAATAACAATGGTGACACTGGGCATCCTTGTCTTCTTCCTGATCTTGGATGGAAAGTTTTCATGCCTTCCCCATTGAGGATGATGGTAGCTGTGGTTTTTCATATAATCCCTTTATCATGTTGAGAAAGTTTCTTTCTATTCCTGTCCTTTGAATTGTTTTCATCAATAAGGAATGTTAAATTTTGTCAAATGCCTTTTCTGCATCAATCAAGATGATCATGTGATTTTTGTGCTCTGATTTATTGACGTGCTGTATTACATGAATTGATTTTCTCATGTTGAACCAGCCTTGCATACCTGGAATAATCCCATTTGGCCATGGTGTATAATTTTTTTAATGTATTTCTGGATTCAATTTGCAAGTATTTTGTTGATGATTGCTACATCTACGTTCATTAAAGAGATTGGACTGTAATTTTCTTTCTCTGACTTTGGTATTAGGGTGATGTCTTCATAGAATAAATTAGGTAGCTTTCCCTCCTCTTCAGATTTTTTGAAGTGTCTGAGCAGGATTGGAGTTAATTATTTCTTTAATGCTTGGTAGAAGCATTTGGAAGCATTTGAAAAATATATGTTTAGCCTCCATATATTTGTGAATTTTCCAACTCTCCACCTGCTGTTGATTTCCAACTTCATTCCATATGATTTGAGAAAGTCTTCTGTACTTTGATCTTTTTAAATTTATTAAGACTTGCTTTGTGACCCAATGTATGGCTTATCCTGGAGAATGATTCATAAGCGCTTCAGAAAAATGTGCATTCTGCTGTTGTGGGGTGTAACATTCTGTCAATGTCTGTTAAGACTAGTTCATTTAGCATATTATTCAAAATCTCTGTGTATTGAAGTCTCCAACTATTATTGTAGAGATGTCTACTTCTGCCTTCATTGTTGTCAGTGTTTCACTCATGTATTTTGTGGCACTCTGGCTTGGTGCATAAATATTTATGATTTTTATGTCTTCTGGCTCAGTGCATAAATATTTATGATTGTTATGTCTTCTTGATGATTTGCTCCTTTTGTTAACACATAGTATCTTTCTTTGTCTCTTTTAATTATTTAGCACATTTGAGGTCTAATTTTTCAGATATTAGTACATCTAGCCCTGCTCTTTTTTGGTTGTTGTTTGCATGAAATATCTATATCTGACCTTTCACTTTCAATCTATTTTTGTCCTTGGGTCTAAAGTGAGCTTCTTGTAGATAGCATACAGATGAGTCCTGTTTTTTACATTAACATCAACATTAACATTTAATGTTATTTTTGTAACTGCAGTACTTTCTTCTATCATTTTGTCTTTTGGATTTTATATATCATATCTTATTTTTTCTCTTTTTACCTTTGCTGATAGTCTTCATTTCTACACTCTTCTTCGGACCTCTCTCTCCTGTCTTTTCTTAAATGCTTATTGTTCTAGTTTGCTAGCTGCTGGAATGTAATATACCAGAAACGGAATGGGTTTTAAAAGGGAGAATTTAATGAGTTGCTGGTTTACAGTTCTAAGGCTAAGAAAATGTTCCAATCAAAACAAGTCTATAGAAATGTCCAATTTAAGGCATCCGGGGAAAGATACCTTGGTTCAAGAAGGCCAATGAAGTTCAGAACAGAGTCAGGGCTTCTCTGTTGACTGGAAGGGTACATGGTGAATAAGTCATCATCTGCTAGCTTTCTCTCCTGGCTTTTGGTTTCATGAAGCTCCCCAGGAGGTGTTTTCCTTCTTCATCTCCAAAGGTCACTGGCTGGTGGACTCTGTGCTTCGTAGTGTTGCTCTCTCTGAATCTCCCATTCTCAAAAATATTTCCTCTTTTATAGGACTCCAATAAACCAATCAAGACCCACCCAAATGGGTGGAGACATGTCGTCCCCTAATCCAGTTTAACGACCATTCTTGACTAAATCACATCATCCAGAGAGATGATCTGATTACAGTTTCAAATATACACTATCGAATAGGGATTATTCTACCTTTATGAAATGGGATTTATATTAAAACATGGCTTTTCTTAGGGGGCATACTTCCTTTCAAACCAGCACACTTATAGTGCTCCCTTTTTCTTGTAGAGCTGGTCTCTTAGTCACAGATTTTCTCAGTGACTGTCTGAAAATATTTTAAACTCTCCCTCATTTAAAAAAATTTTTATTAATATAATCAATCAACATACAATATGAATATTCTTTTTATCACATAGTTGTATATCCATCATCATGATCATTTCTTAGAACATTTGCATCAATTCAGAAAGAGAAAATAAAAGGAAACAGAAAAAAATTCATACATACCATACCCCTTACCCCTCCCTTTCATTGATCACTAGCATTTCAATCTACTAAGTTTATTTTAACATTTGTTTCCCCTATTATTTATTTATTTTTAATCCATATGTTTTACTTATCTGTCCATAATGCAGATAAAAGAAGCATCAGGCACAAGGTTTTCACATCACACAGTTACATTGCAAAAGCTATATCATTATACAATCTCTTCAAGAAACATGGCTACTGGAACACAGCTATATATTTTCAGGCAGTTCCCTCCAGCCTCTTCATTACATCTTGACTAACAAGGTGATATCTATTTAATGTGTAAGAATAACCTCCAGGATAACCTCTTGACTCTCTTTGGAATCTCTCAGCATTGACACTGTCTCATTTCACTCTTCCCCCTTTTGGTTGAGAAGGTTTTCTCAATCCCTTGATGCTGAGTCCCAGTTCATTCTAGGATTTCTGTCCCACATTGCCAGGAAGGTCCACACTCCTGAGAGCCATGTCCCACGTAAAGATGGGGAGTTTCTCTCATTTTTGAGAGACATATTTGCTGCATGCAGAATTCTTTCCTGGAAGTTTTTCTCTTTCAATATCTTAAATATATCACACCACTGCCTTCTCAACTCCATGGTTTCTGCTGAGAGATCTGCACTTAGTCTTATTGTGCTTCCCTTATATGTAATGGATCACTTTTTCTCTTGCTGCTTTCAGAATTCTCCCTTTGTCTTTGACATATGACATTCTTTTTAAATATGTGTCTTGGAGTAGGTCTATTTTGATCTATTCTGTTTGGGGTATTCTCCACTTCTTGAACCTGTAATTTTATGTCTTTGTAAGAGTTGGGAAACTTTCAGTGATTATTTCCTCCCTCATTCTTTCTGCCTCCTTTCCCTTTCCTTCTCCTTCTGGGGCACCCATCACACTTATATTTGCATGCTTCCTGTTGTCAAGCAGTTACCTGAGATCTTGTTCAAATTTTTCATTTGTTTCCCTATCTGTTCTTTTTTTTTTTGCATTGGCAGGCACCGGGAATCGAACCCAGGTCTCTGGCATGGCAGACGAGAACTCTGCCTGCTGAGCCATCATGGCCCGCCCTTCCCTATCTATTCTTTTGTGTGCAGGATTTCAGATGTCTTGTCTTCTCGTTCACTAATCTTTTCTTCAAATCTTCAGATCTAATGTTGTATGTCTCCATCGTGTTTTCACTCTCTTCTTTTGTGCCTTTCATCCATAAGTTCTGCCCTTTGGTTTTTCAAGCTTTCAAGTTCTTCTGCATGGACCGCTGTGTCTTCTTTATATCCATCATCTCTTTTATGACGTTTTCCTTCAATTCACTCATTTGATTCAGAAGATTTGCTTGAACATCCTTAATTAGTTATTTCAACTCCTGTACCTCAGTTGAGATGTTAGTTTGTTCCTTTGTTTGGGCCATATCATTGTGCTTCTTGGTATAAGTTAAGATTTTTTCCTGCTGTCTAGGGATGTGAATGTCTTGCTTAATTTATTCTGGAGATTGTTTCTCTCTTTTGCCTACGGCTTTCTTGTTGGTTGGTTTTGTTCACTATCTGTTCATCTCTCTTTGCTGGCCAGTTGTCAGTTTGGCTTTGCCCTCTCTTTCTTCCCCAAACCCAGCATCCACAGTGGCCTGCCTCATGAAACAGGGGTAGGCACTGAGCACTATAGCAAGGTCTCTGTTTCTGGGCAAAACAAGTCTTCTGAGTCCCAGTGGTGGTCTGTTTTTCACCAGCCTACAAGATTCCTTTTCAGGAGGTCTAGACCAGCTCCAGTTGGCCTGAGACATTTTCTGAATGGTCTGTGAAAAAGCCCTTCAATTACCATGGACTTTCCAGTCTTCCCAGCAGATGGCGCTGTTCAGTAACTTAATCATCCTCAGAGTCTTCACCTCATAGCCCAGGATTTGTCTCACTAGGTGGAGTTGTAACTGCAAGGTTCTTACGCCCTCATTTTGCCAGCCAAAATTTGGCTTAATGTGGGGTTGTGTCCCTCACTTTATTTGTGGCAGAGGATTCCCCCAGCTCTCCCAGTCTTCAGCTGTTCTCCAGGCAGTGATCAAGTGACCTGCTGCCATTTCCTCCAGGGGTGAGGGAAGGGCATTCAGATATAGGACTGGAAACACAGCTTCTATTCACGTTCTCTCAAACTTTTTGTCCCTCACTAACCTGGACCTTGAAATGTTCTCCCCTGTCCCTCAGGTTTCCGAATGGTGGAAGCCTGTCTCACTGCTGTGATGGAGTTTATATTCTGTGCCCCTTGTGGGAGGGATCCCTGCTGATATTTCTGTGCCCTTCCTGCGCTCTGTATGAGATTGAGGGAGGGGAATGGGAGAGGACTGGCCAGTCCAGCACTGAATTTTCCTGACTGATATTTTGTCTTTCTTCAGTTCAGCATTTGTAAGGTTTTTCTCTAGTCTATATCTTCCTCCATAGTTGTGGCCAATTTGGAATTGTCCTTTTTTTGTTGAATATCTGGGGAGAGATTTTCAATAGCAGTTTACATTGCCATGTTGATGACCTCCTCCCCAGATGTACTTTAAATGTAAATAGATTAAATTATCCAGTCCAAAGGCAGGGATTGGAAATTAGATAAAAATGTATGACCCAAATATATGCTGTTTAGAAGAGACAGACCATAAATTCAAAGCCATAGGTAGGTTAAATATGAAAGGATGGAAAGCACACACCATGGAAGTAGTAAACAAAGGACAGCTGGGATAGCTATATTGATACCAGATAGCATAGTCTTTAAGGCAAAAACTGTTATGAAGGACAAAGGGGCCAATATACTGATAAAGAGATCAATTCAACAAAAAGATGTAACAATTATAAATAAATATACACCTAATAGTAGAACCCCCAAATATACATAGCAAATATTGACAGATGTGCAAGGAGAAATAAACAGTTCTATATTTATATTAGAAGATTTCAATACTGCAAATTCAATAATGTATATACCACCTAGAAAGAAGGTCAACAAGGAAACAGAAAACTTGAGTGATATTGTAAAGCAGGTAAACCTAACAGACATACATAAATACTTCATCCAACAAGAGCAGAATACATGTTCTTCTCTACAGCACATGTATCTTCTACAGAATAAGCCATATGTTAGCTCACAAATATAGTTTCAGTAAGTTAAAAAATATTGAAATCACACAGTGTCTTTTCTGGCCACAATGAAATTAAGGTAGAAATCAATAACAAAAGGAGAAATGGAAAATTCACAAATATGTGGAAGTGAAGCAATGGATTCTTAAACAATCAATTGGTCAAAGAAGAAATCACAAGGGACATGAAGAAATATCTTGAGGAAAATGAAAACGAAAACACAACATACCAAAACTTAGGGGATGTGGCAAAGGCAGTGCTGAGAGGGAAATTTATACCTCTAAATGATTACATTAATAAGGATTTCAAATCAAAGACCTTACTTAAAAACTAGAGGCTCTAGAAAAAGAAGAAAAAACTAAACCTAGAGTAAGCAGAGGGAAGGAAATTTTAAAAAATTAGAGTTGAGATAGATGAGAAAAAAAGTAAAGGGAAACAAAAATCCATAATTGGTTATAGGAAGACATTTTTAAAAATCAACAAACCTTTAGCTAAAGTGAACAAGAAAAGGAGAGAGGATGCAAATAACTAAAATAAAAAATGTAAATTAGGATATTATTACCAACCACACAGAAATTAAAAGGACTATAAAAGGATTCTATGATTAACTGTATGCCAACACATTACATAGCCTAGAATAAATGGACCAATTCCTGGAAAAACATAAGCTACCTACACTGAATCAAGAAGAAATAGAAGATCTCAACAAACCAACAACTAGTAAAAAGATTGAATCAGTAATCAAAAAAACCTCAAAACAACAACTAAAAAACTTAAAACCAAACAGTTTTATAGGGGAAATTTTACCAAGCATTCTGAGAAAAACAAACATATATTTTGCTCAAAGTTTTCAAAAAATTGAAGAGGAGGGAACACTCCCTAATTCATTCTATGAGACCAACATCTCCCTCATACTAAAGCCAGATAAAGATATAACAGGAAAAGGAAACTACAGATTCAATACTGCTTATAAATATAGATCCATAAATATCCCACACAATACTAGCAAAACTAATCCACAGGACATCAAAAGAGTTATATGCCATGATCAATTGGGATTCATCCCAGGTTCAAAAATGGTTCAATATAAGAAAATAACTGAATGTAATACATCACATTGATAAAACAAAGGGGAAAATGCACAAGAACATCTCAACCAATTCAGAAAAAGGTATTTAATTTATCTAGCCTGACTTCTTGATAAAAACTCTTAGCAAAGAACAATAGAAGGAAACTCTCTTAATATGATAAAGGGCATCTATGAAAAACCCACATCTATCATCATATTCAATGGTGAAAGATGGACAACTTTACTTCTAAGATAAGAAACAAGACAAGGATGCCCACTGTCTCCACTGTTATTCTACATCATACTGGAAGTTCTAAGCTAGAGCAATTAAGTAAGATAAATAAATAAAAGGCATGCAGTTTGGAAATACAGAAGTAAAACTTTCACCATTTGCAGATGACATAATCCTATATACTGAAAACCCCACAAAAAGTTACTGGAGGTAATAAATGAATTCAGCAAAGTGGCAGGGTAAAGCTCAACATGTAAAAATCAGTAGGTTTTACTTTACTAATTAACAATCTGAAGAAGAAATAAGGAAAAATGCCATTTACAATACAACTAAAAGCATTGAATATCCAGGAATAAATTTAACCAAGGATGTAAAGGACTTGTACACAGAAAACTAAAAAGCATTGCTAAATGAAATGAAAGAAAACTTAAATAAATGGAAGAACATTCAGTGTTCATGGATTGGAAGATTAAATATTAAGATATCAATTGTACACAGAGTTCAAATTCAATACAATACCAATCAAAATTCCAATAGCCTGGGCGGGCCACGGTGGCTCAGCAGGCAAGAATGCTTGCTTGCCATGCCAGAGGACCTGGGTTCGATTCCCGGTGCCTGCCCATGTAAAAAAAAAATTCCGATAGCCTTCCATTGAGGAAATGGAAAAGCCAACCATTAAATTTATATGGAATGGTAAGGGGCTCAAATAGCAAAGCCATCTTCATAAAGAAGAATGAAGTTGGAGCCACCCATACATCCAAATCTTAAAAGTTATTACAAAACCATAATAATAAAAATATCATGATCCTGACACAAAAACATACCTAGGGGTCAGTGGAATCAAATTGAAATTCAGAAATCAATGCTCACGTTTATGGACAACTGACTTTTTGTATGTGAAATATGTACTATATTGTTATTTTTTTAATTAAGAAAATTGTGGGATTATGAAAATCCATGTAAAAAATACAGTGCTCCATTATACCCCCATTGTTGACACTTTGCATTAGTGTTGTACCTTCATTGCAATTGATGAAAGTTTATTAAAATAATACTTGTTAACTATGATCCATAAAATAAAATAGGTGTATTTTTCCATGTGCTGGTTTGAAAATATTATGTACCCCAGAGAAGCCATGTTTTAATGCTGATTCAATCTTCTAGCGGTGCCTTTTCTTTTAATCCTGATTCAATACTGTAGGTTGGAAACTTTTGATTAGATTTTCTCCTGGGAGATGTGAAACAACCAATTGTGGGTATGACCTTTGGTTAGATGGAGATGTGACTCCACCCATTCCAGGTGGGTCTTGATTAGTTTACTGGAATCCTTTAAAACAGAAATCATTTTTAAGAGCATCAGAAATGACAGAAACCTCAGAGCTGACAGAGAGAGAGCTGAGAGAGAGAGAGAGCCAACAGAACTTCACAGCAGATCTGACATGGATGCTGACATTTGGAGAACAGAGACACAGATGTTTGGAGATACTTGGAGCCCAGCAGACATTGCCATGAAATGTTAAGCAAGCCAGAACTTGGAGAGAGCCAGGGGAAGTCAAGGGATGAAATGCAGTTCTGGAGAAGCAAAGTGAGGAACCCCCACAGAAACAGAAGCTGAAAGCAACAGAGCCCAGGAGCAAGGGACCAGAAAAGAACCAGTGTGCCTTCCCAGTTGACAGAGGTCTTCCAGATGCATTGGCCTTTCTTGAATTAAGGTATCTTTCCCTGGATGCCTTAATTTGGATATTTCATTAGGCTTAGAACTGTAAACTTGTAACTTATTAAATTCCATTTATAAAAGCTGTTCCATTTCTGGTACATTGCATTCTGGAAACATTTAAAAACCTAATACATCCCATGTACAACCCTATTACTGACACCTTGTTTTTGTGTCATATATTTATTATAATTCAATAGTTTAATATTATTAACTATAGTCCATTGTCTACAATAAGGCCCACTGTTTTGTACAGTCCTAGGTTTTGTATTTTAATTTCTATTGTAGTTGGATGTGCGACATAATCACAATCACATATATAATTCAGTGCTAACAAATACACTCATAATAATATGCTACCATCACCACTATCCATTTTCAAAGCTTTAAAATCAACTTAAATGAAAATTTTCCATAAGTTAAGCATCAACTCCCCATTCCCTACCCCCAATTCATCTCCTGGTAACCTATATTCTAGATTATAACTCTATGAGTATCCTTACTATAATTATTTCATATCTATGACATCATAAAATTTATATACTTTTGTATCTGGCTTATCTCACTAAGTATGGTATCCTCAAGGTTCATCCGTGTTCTTGCATGTATCAGCCATTCTAGTGGGTGTGAAATGCTATCTCATTGTGGCTTTGATTTGCACTTCCTTAATAGCTATCAATGTTAAGCATCTTTTCTATGCTTTTTAGCCATTCATATATCCTCTTTAAAGAAATGTCTTTGCAAGTCTTTTGACCATTTTAAAAATCAGATTGTCTTTTTATCATTGAATTGTAAGATTTCTTGAGTTATTCTGGATATTGAACCCTTACTGGATATATGGCTTCTAAATATTTTCTCCCATTGAGTAGGTTGTCTTTTCATTTTCATAACAAATTCCTTTGATGCAAAAAAGTTTTGAATTTTAAAGAGGATCCATTTATCAATTTTTTTCTTTCATTGCTTCTATTTGGGTGTAAAGTCTAAGAAACCATTGCTAACACAAGATCGTTAATATGCAGCCCCATATTTTCTTCTAGGGGTTTTGTAGTCTTTGCTCTTATGTTTAAGACTATGATCCATTTTTTTCTTTGTAATGCAATTTTATTTAGATAGAGTCACACACCATACAAACCATCCAAAGTATAAAATCACTGGCTCACAGTATCACCATATAGTTGTACATACAATCCCATGATCAATTTCAGAACATTTTCATTACTCCAGAAGAGAAAAATTAAAGAAAAAAAGAAAACCCAAATCATCTCATACCCTTTATTGCCCCTATTGTTGACCCATAGTATTGGTGTAGTACATTTATTATAGTTGATGTAGAGTATACATTTATGCCCTATATATATATACATATATATATGCACACTCTCTCTATATATCTGTATATGTAGATACATTTCCACATACTCCTCTATTTTTAACTGCTTGTAATGTTACTGTACATTTGCCTAGTTCCTGACAGAATTTTTTTTTGTATTGGTACAGTTAATCATGGATGTTATGAACCACAAGATTTACTGTGTTATACATTCCCAAGTCTTAATCTCCAACTTTCCTTCTGATGACATATACGACTCCAGAGTTCCCCTTTCCACCACATTCACACACCATTCAACACTGTTACTTATTCTCACAATAACGTGCTATCATCACCTCTGTCCATTTTCAAATGTTTAAGTTCAACCTAGTTAAACATTCTGCACATATTAAACAACCACTTCTCATTCTTTAGCCTCATTCTGTATCCTGAAAGTCCATATTCTATATGTCTGTGAGTTCACACATTATAATTAATTCATATCAGTGAGATCATACAATATTTATCCTTTTGTATTTGACATTTCACTTAACATAATGTCTTCAGTGTTCAGTCATGTTGCATGTCACATGCTTCAGGACTTCATTCCTTCTAACTGCTGAATAATATTCCATCATATGTGTAAAATGTGCATGGTGTATAATGTGTATGTGCATTGTGTATAATTCTATTAATGTGCTGTTGGATTCTATTTGCAAATATTTTGTTGAGGATTTTTGCATCTATAATCATAAGAAAAATGATCTGTAGTTTTCTTTTCTTGTACTATCTTTATCTGGCTTTGGTATTTGAGTGATGTTGGCCTGAGAAAGTAACATAAGTGGTATTTCCTCCTCTTCAATTTTTTGGAGGAGTTTGAACAGGATTAGTATTAATTATTCTTAGAATAACTGGCAGAATTCTTCTTGAAATGACTGGTTGTCTGATTTGTTGGGATATGGTTGTTCATAGTATCCTTGTATGATTCTTTTTTATTCCTGTGGTATGAGTAGTGACATCCACCCTATTATTCCTGATTTATTTATTTGCATCTTATTTTTTTTCTCTTGAAGCTTAACGAAAAGTATGCCAATTTTATTGATCTTCTCAAAGAGCCAAGTTTTCATTTTGTTGATATTCTCTATTGATGTTTTATTCTCTATTTAATTTATTTCTGCTCTAATCTTTGTTATATTTTTCCTTTGGGATTAGTTTGCTGTTCTCCCTCTGGTTCCTCCAGGTCTTCAGTTAAATCTTTGACATTAGCTCTTCTTTTTAATGCAGGAGTTTAGGCTATAAATTTCCCTCTCAGGACTGCCTTCACTTCATCCCATAAGCTTATTTTAATTTTTTATTATAGAAGTTGTGGGTTTAATTAAAACCAAGCATAAAATACAGGATTCCTATACATGACGTCACCACCAATACCTTGCATTGCTGTGGAACATTGTTTACAGTTGTTGATAGCACCTTCTTATAACTGTACTATTTTTGACAGTAGTTACATTCATTACAAATGATGGAAGATTATTAAAATAATATTTTTAACTATTGTCCATTGTTACATTAGGTTTATTTTCCCATATTATTAATACCTTGTTTTAGTGTCATATATTTGTTATAATTCATGAAAGAACACTCTTATCCTTCTATCAACTATAATCCTTCAGCTACTATAGGGTTCACTGTATTGTACTGTGTTATGTTTTATCCTTCAGTTTTTATTCAAGAACATATACATCCTGAATTTTCATCTTTTAACCACATTCACCTATGCAGTTCAGTGCCATATGCACTACTCTCACAATATGGGACTACACTCACAATAAATTGCTTCTATCACCACCATCCATTTCCAAACCTTTACCATCATCTTACATAGGAAATCTGTAAAAGTTATGCATCAAATCCACATTCCCTAAACACAGTCTATTACCTGGAAACCTATATTCTAGACTCTAACCCCATGATTTAGCCAATTATAATTAGTTCATAACAGTGAAATACAATATTTGCCCTTTTGTGTCTGGCTTATTTCATGCAACATAATATCCACAAGGTTCATCCATCTTGTCTCATACTTTAGGACTTCATTCATTTTTACAGATGAAAGATATTCCATTATCACACTATGTTTTGTTTATTCATTCATCAGTTGGTGGACACTTAAATTGCTTCCATCTTTGAGCAATTACGAATAATGTGGCTATGAACATTGGTGTACAAATATCTGTTAAAGTCCCTGTTTTCCATTCTTCTGGGCATATACCTAATAGCAGGATTGCTGGATCATATGGTAATTTTATACTTGGCTTCCTGAAGAACTGCAAACTGTCTTTCTCAGCAACTGCACTATTTTTAATTTAATTTTAATTTTTATTTTTTGTGTGAGCAGGCTGTGGGAATTGAACCCGGGTCTCTGAGCAGCTGCACCATGTTACATTCCCACCAGCAATGAATGTGTGTTTCCATTTCTCCAGCTCCTCTCTTACACTTGTAACTTTCTGGGTTTTTGTTTTGTTTGTTTTAGTAGTGGCTATCCAAGCAGGTGTGAGATAATATATTATTGTGGTTTTGGTTAGCATTTCCCTAGCAGTTTGATTTGCAGCTCCCTAACAGTTGAGTTGTAGGATTTTTTTAAAAAATATTCTCTATATTGAATCCTTATTGGATATGTAGTTTTTAAATATTTTCTCCCTTTGAGTAGGTTGTCTTTTCACTTTCTTGATGAAGTCCTTTGATGCCCGAAGGTTTTTAATTTTGAAGAGGTCCCATTTATCTATTTTTTTTACCATTGTTTGTGTTTTGATGGTAAAGTCTAAGAAAGCATTGCCTACTTCAAAATCTTGAATACTCTTCCCTACATTTCCCTCTAGGAGTCTTATTGTCCTGGTTCTTATATTATTGAGGTCTTTGATCCATTTTGAGTTAATTTTTTATATGACATGTGATTGGGTTCCTCTTCATTCTTTCGCATATGGTATATGGTGCATTAGCACTATTTGTTGAAGAAACTGTTCTTTCTAAATTCAGGGAACTTCTCAGCTTTGTCAAACATCAATTGGCTATCATTGTGAGGATCTATTTCTGAGCTCTCAATTTGATTCCATCGTTCAATATATTTATCCTTATGTGAGTACAATGCTGTCTTACCACTGGAGCTTTGTAGTATGCTTTAATGTTGAAAAGTGTAAGCTCTCCAACTTCATACTTCATTTTCAAGATGTTTATGGCTATTGGAGGCCACTTGTCATTCTAAACATATTTGATAATTGGATTTTTCTTTTCTGTAAATTAGGCTGTTGGAATCTTGATTGGGATCACATTGCATCTGTAAATAATTGTGGGTAGAATTGACATCCTAGTGATATTTAGTCTTCCAACTGACAGAAAAAGAATGTCTTTTCATTTATTTAAGTCTTCATTGATTTCTTTTAGTAATTGTTTTTGTAAATGTGCAAATCATTTATGTCCTTGCTTAAATTTACTCCTGGATTTGATTTTTTAGGTATCTATTGTAAATGGTTTTTTTTTCTTGATTTCCTCTTCAGATTGCTCATTACTAGTGTATAGAAACACTACAGATTTTTATCTCGTATCCCACCACTTTGGTGAATTCATTTGTAAGCTCTAGTAGCTTTGTGGTAGATTTTTCTAAGACTTTCTATACACTTATAGACAGCATCATGTCATGAGATTTTAGTCCTTCCTTTCCAATCTGGTCATTTTTTAAATTTCTTTTTCTTGCCTAACCGCTGTGGCTAGAACTTCCAGTTTGAATAACTTCCAATGATGATAAGAGTAGTGACAGTAGGCAGAGTTGTCTTGTTCTGGATCTTAGAGGGTAACCATTCGGTCTTTCACCACTGAGTATGATGTGAACTCTGGGTTTTCACATTTGCCCTTTCTCAGGTGAGGAAATTTCCTTCTATTTCTATTTCTTGAAGTGTTTTTATCAAAAAAGGATGTTGGATTTTGTGCATCAATAAAAATGATTATGTGGTTTTCTGCTTTGATTTGTTAATGTAGCATATTACAATAATTGATTTTCTTACATTGAACCATGCTTGCATATCTGAGATAAAACACACTTGATTGTGGTGTATAATTCTTTTACTGTGCTGTTGAATCCTATTTGCAAATATTTTGTTTGGGAATTTTGCACCTACATTCATAAGAGAAATTGGTCTATAATTTTCTTTCCTTGTAGTATCTTTATCTGGCTTTGGTATTAGGGTGATGTTGGCCTCACAGCATGTGCTAGGTAGTGTTCTTTCTTCTTCAATTTTTGGGAAGAGTTTGAACAGGATTGGCATTAATTCTTCTTGGAATGACAGGTAGGATACACCTTTGAAGTTATCCATTCCTGGGCTTTCCTTTGTTGGGAGGTTTTTGCTGACTGATTCAATCACTTCACTCATAATTGGTCTGTTGAGGTCTTCTATTTCTACCAGAGTCAGTTTAGATTATTAATGTCATTCTAGGAATTTGTCCATGTCATCTAAATTGTCAAAATTTTTAGCATACTGTTGTTTATAGTATCCTCTTATAATCCATTTTATTTTTGTGGGGCCAGTAATAATGTCCTCCTTTTATTCATTTGAACTTTCTCTCTTTTTGTCTTTCACAGTCTAGCTAAGTGTTAAATTTATTGATCTTCTGAAAGAGCCAACTTTTATTTTGTTAATTCTTTCCATTGTTTTTATTCTCAATATAATTTATTTCTGCTCTAATTGTTGTTATATCTTTCCTTCTTGATTTGGGTTTAGTTTATTGTTCTTTTTCTAATTCCTCCAGGCGTGCATTTGGGTCTTTGACATTAGTTTTTTATTCTTTTTTGTTGTAAGCATTTTAGAGTATAAACCTCTTACTTATCACTGCCTTCACTGCATCCCCTTTTTAAATACGTTTTGCTCTCATTTTCATTCATCTTGAGACATCTACTCATTTCTCTTATAGCTTCTTCTTTGACCTACTGATTGTTTAAGAGTGTGTTAAATAACTTCCATGCATTTGGGATTTTTCCAGTTTTCCACCTCTTATTGATTTCCATATTCATTCCACTATGGTCAGAGAAAGTGCCGTGTATAATTTCAATCCTTTTAAATTTATTGAAACTTATTTTGTGACACAATATGTGATCTGTCCTGAAGAATTGTCCAGGCACATTTGAGAAAAATGTATATCCTACAGTTTTGGGGTCAATGTTCTGTAAGTCTAGTTCATTTATCATATTATTCAAGTTCTTTGTTTTCTTACTGATCCTCTTTTCTAGATGTTCTACTTATTGATAAGAGTGGTGTATTGTAGAGATGTCTAATTCTCCCTTAAGTTTCACCAGTATTTTTTGGCACCAAAATTAGGTGCATAAATATTTGTGATTTTTAGTTCTTATTGGCAGATTGCCATTTTATTAATATATAGTGCCATTCTTTGTCTTTTATAACAGTTTTCCATTTAAAGTTTATTTTGTCCAATATTTGTATAGCTACCTCAGCTCCTTTTATCGTTAGTCTTTACATGAAATATATATTTTTCCCAATCTTTTGATTTCAACTTATTTGTGAATTTAGGTCTAAGGTGAGTCTCTTGTAAACAGCATATAGTCACATCATTCTTTTACCTCCATTCTGCCCTCTGTGTCTTTGGATTGGGGAGTTTAACCTACTGATATTCAATGTTATTACTGTAAATGCAGTACTTACTTCAGCCATTTTACTTTGTGTTTTTTATATATCATATCTTTATTTATGTTTGTCTCTCATTTCATCCTTTTAGTTACCCTTACTGATACTCTTCATTTCTACAGTTTACTCCAAGCCTTTGTCTCCTGTCATTTCCTTTCAGGCTGCCAAACTCCCACTAGTGTTTTTTGTAGAGTAGGTCTCTTATTGAAAAACTCTCTCAGTTTCTGTTTAACTGTGAATATTTTTAACTGTTCCTCATTTCTGAAGGATGTGCCAGTTTGAAGTTAATATGAACCCCAGAAAATCCATGTACTTTAATCCTCATTCTATATTACTGGGTGGGAGCTATTTTATTGTTCCCATGAAGATTGACCCACCCAATTGGGTGGTAACTTTTGATTAGATGGTTTCCATGGAGATGTGTTTCCACCCATTAAAGGTGGGGTTGCTTACTTGGGCTCTTTTAAGACGGAACAATTTTGGAAAAAGCTTAAGAGCCAACAGAGCCCACAGAGCCAGAGACCCTTGGAAATGCATAAGGAAAATGCCCCTGAAGAAGATGTTTGAAACGAGAAGCCAGAGACCCCAGCAGATGCCAGCCACATGTCTTCCTAGCTGACAGAGTTGTTCCTGACCAACTGGCCTTTCTTGAATCAAGTTATCTTTCCATGGATGACTTAGTTTGGACATTTTCATGGCCTTCGTACTGTAAACTTGCAAATTAGTAAATTCCCCCCTTTAAAAGCCATTCTGTTTCTAGTATATTGCATTCTGGCAGCTTTTACAAACTAAAACAAAAGATCATTTTGCTGGATGAAGAATTTCTGGCTGACATGTTTCTCTCTTTGTACTTTAAATATATCACACCACTTCCTTCTTGCCTCCATGATTTCTGATGACAAATCAACACTTAGTCTCATTGCAGTTCCCTTGTGTGTGACAAATTGCTTTTCTCTTGCTGCTTTCAGTTTTCTCACTTTGTCTTTGGCATATGGCATTATGTTTAGTATGTGTCTCAGAGTAAGTCTATTCTTTCCTCAGATGTTGTTTCTTCCCCTTTTCCCTTCTCTTCTCCTTTTTGAACACCCATGATGCATATGTTTGTGTACTTCATACTGTCATTCAAATCCCTGAGACCCTGTACACCTTTTCCCATTCTTTTCTCTATCTGTTCTTCTGTCTGTAGGATTTCAAGTGTTCTGTCTTCTAGTTCACTGATTCCTTCTCCTGCCTGTTCAAATCTGCTGTTGTGTGCCTCTCATGTAGTGAGGCATTTCTGTTGTGCATTTCATTCCATGATTTCCATTATGTTTCTTATTATACTTACCATTTATTCTTTGGCCATATTTTCCTTCATATTATTGAACTGATTAAAGATATTTGTTTGAACATCTTTGATTAGTTGTTCCAAATTGTTTGTCTGCTCAGAAGTTTTGATTTGTTCCTTTGGGCCATATCTTCCTCTTTCTTCATATGGCTTATAATTTTTCCTGATGTCTAGGCCCGTTATTGTCTTGATGAGTTTACCCTGGAAGTCAGTTTTTCTCCCTTGTCTAGGGTTTAATTGTTGGTTTGTTTGTGTTAAGACCCTTCTTTGATACTTGTTTCAACTTATTCTATTAAAATAGCCTGTATTTAACTGATCAGACTTTTACAGCTCTTCTTCATCAGATTTATGCCTTAGATACATGCTGCAATTTTTTTTGCATTATTTGTTTATTTGTTTCATCCCCAGGAGAAAGCTTCCTCTCCTCTGTTCCTTTTCTGGGAAGATTGATCTGTTCTCTCTTTTTTTATTTTATTCTATAGATTTTAACTCTCCTTTTGTTAGTTGTAACTGTGTTTGCCTCAAGGGCAAATTCTGAGAGGAGGGTTACCCCAGAGAAGACTTTCCCAAGTCAGTAATTCCCAAATAAATCAAGTCCAAGGACCCTGAAGGGGTCATTAAGACTGGTTCCAAAGGGCCCTGGGGAGGAGGCCAGAAGGGATGAACTTTCCTGGCCTGCCCAGCAGATGGCAATCTTCAGCAAACTGGTCCCCAAAGTCCTAAGGTGGTACTGTGCCTTTATGGCTCCACTGGTTCAACCCCTGTTCGGGTTGGGGTTGAAACAGCAGCTGTGGCTGCTTTTGTTTAAGGCAGGTTGAAACTGTAACTCAGAGCTGGGATCCAATGGTCTTAATTTGCTAATCAAAAGCCATGATCAGTGCTCAGCCTACTCTGTTCTTGTTCTTGGGGAAGAGCTACCCTTTGGCAAACTCTTCCTCATAGCTCTAAGAAGACATTGTGTCTTTATATTGCCCCCACTTCCGTCTTTTTGGGGGGTGGGGTTGAAACAGATTGCCAGCCACTTTTGTCTGAAGCTGGTTGAAACAAGATCTGCCCTCAGAGCCGGAACCCAGCAATCCTAATTCAATAATCAAAAGCTATGATTGGTGCTTGGATATACACCCCATCTTGGTCTTGGGGAAGAGCCACCCTTTAGGAAGCTGTTCCCTGCAGCCCTCATGGGCACTGCATCTTTAGATCACCCCCACTTCCACCTCCCTTTGGGGTGGGCTTGAAACAGAGGTTGTCAACTGCTTTTTTCTGGGGCAGGGGTGAAACAATAGCTGTCCACAGATCTAGGACTCAGAAATCCAAGGTCACTATTCAAAAGCTGTTATAGTACTCAGCCATGCCTCCCTCATACACATACTCTTGGGGAAGAGGACATTTATGTCTCTTTTTCACAGCATCAGTCAGCCAGTGACTGGATCCTTAGGTGGCCTGCCATAATATTGAGGGATGGGCACCAGATTTCATAGTATGGAGAGAGCTACTCACAGTTCTTCATTGCAGTTTATTGGACTCTTCCTCCTGCTCTTCCCTGGATGATGTACAGCATTCTTCTGGCTTCCAGAGCTCAAGAACAGTTGCTTCAGAAGATTCCTGAATATTTACTAGGGCCCTGGAGCAGGAACTAAGTCCTAGAGCTCCCTACTCTGCCATCTTTCCAGTAAGCTCCTCCTCTAGTGTATTTTAAATCTCTACCATTGTGTCTTTCATCCCCATAATTTATGTTTATTTTTATACTTTCAATTTTTCTTAATGCTCACATATTATCTTCTTAATGTCCTTTAGCTCTTGATCTATATTTTCCTTCATCTCCTTGAATTGATTTAGGAGATTTGTTTGAACCTTTTAATTAGTTGTGCCAAGTTTTTCTCTGAAGTTTTAATTTGTTTGCTTAACTAAGCCATATCTTCCTATTTCTTAGCATGGCTTGTACATTTTTCATGATGTCTAAGCATCTGATTATCTTAGTGAGTTTCAGTTTCTCCCTTTTCTCTCGGGTTTTATTGTTGATTGGCTTTGTGTTAAGGCTCTTCTCTGATATTTAGTCGGCCTTAATCTAGGCCTTTAGAATAGCCCATGTTTAACTGTTCAGATTTTCTCAACTCTTTTTCATCTGATTCTTGCCCTGAATGTGCAATACAGTTTTTTTTTTGTATGCTGTATGGTGGATGGGGGGAGCACATTTCATCCTTTTTCCATGTGAATATCTTCTTATTGCAGCACCATTTGTTGAATTTCCATGTTTTTTTTTCTTTGTTTTGGGAAGTGCATCAAACCCAGGTTTGCCACTTGGCAGGTAAGAATTCTACCACTGAACTATCCTTGTACCCACTGTGTTCTAGTTTGCTAGCTGCCAGAATGCAACACACCAGAGATGGATTGGCTTTTAATAAAAGGGGATTTGTTTTGTTAGTTCTTCAGAGAAAAGGCAGCTAACTTTTGACTGAGGTTCTTTCTTACATGGTAAGGCACAGGATGGTCTCTGCTGGCCTTCTCTCCAGGCCTCTGGGTTCCAACAACTTTTCCCGGGGTGATTCCTTTCTACATCTCCAAAGGCCTGGGCTGAGCTGTGAGTACTGAGATGAGGTATGCCGAGCTGCTTGGGCTGTGCTACGTTGCGCTCTCTCATTTAAGCACCAGCCAATTAAGTCAAACGTCATCCATTGCAGCAGGCACGCCTCCTAGCCGACTGCAGATGTAAATCAGCAACAGATGAGGTTCACGAACCATTGGCTCATGTCCACAGCAACAGAACTAGGTGCCTTCACTTGGCCAAGTTGACAACTGAATCTAACTACCACACCTTGCAATACAATTTTTGTGCAATTGTTTCATCTCCAGGAGAAAGCTTCCTTTCCTCTGTTCCTTCTTTGGGAGTGTTGATCTATTCTCTTTGTTTTTGTGCAGAATTTTCTCCCCAGCTCCTATGATTGGTTTAAATTCTCTCCCTTATTCAGCACCTTGTTATCCTTACACTTTTCAGTTCTGGAACCCTCCTGTCTTTCAGCAGTTTGGTTTAAACCACCCCGTCTTTTTTCTCTCTCTGTGAGGTTTTTTTTTGCCCTTGTTTCTTCCCTGTTAGGTTATCCCAACTAAGGAGCCAGAAAGATGGGTCACTCCAGAAAAGTTTGTTTTGCATATAGATAATACACCCAATAGACACTGGATTGAGTGTGCATCCTACTTCTCAGTCATTCTGCCATGGTCTCTCTCTTTCTCCACCCTTGGGGGCCCTTTGGTATGCAGCACTCTTCAGCAGCTTGTGTACTGCCCTGGGCCTCTGGGACCTTGGGTCTCTGTGCATGGAAATGCATGAGGCTCTAACTCACCACTATGAGTGGTTCTATAGTCTTTGTACACAGTCAGAGGCACCCAGGCTTCTGTGTCTAAGCAACTCCCAAGCTGTGTGGAACTGAGTGAGGAGGGGAATGGAAAGGCAGATTTCCTACCTGATATTTTTCTTTTACTTTCATTCAATATTTGTGGAGTCCTTCTCCAGTCTCTACCATCCCCCAGAGTTCTAAGCAAGTGGGATTTATCCTTGTATTCACTGAATCTCTGGAGAGGTTTTTTCAGGGGGTGTTTTACATCTCCATGTTAATAACAACACCTTCTTGACAACAACATCCCGTACACAAAAATCACCTAAAATTTGCCATAGTCCTAACTATAAGAACCAGGTCTATAAGATTCCTAAAAGAGGCATTATTAGGACTTTGTGTTAGGCAATGGTTTTTTAGACTTTACACCTAAAGCACAACCAAAAAGAAAAAATAGATAAATGAGACCTCATCAAAATTAAAAACTTTTGAGCATCAAGGAGATTTATTATGAAATGAAAACACAATTTAATGACAGAAAATATTTGGAAACCATCTATCTGATAATGGTTTAATATCCAGAGGATATAAAGAAATCCTACAACTCAACAATCAAAAGACAACCCATTAAAAATAAGCAAAAACTTTGAATAGACATTTCTCCAAAGAAGATATATGAATGGCAAAAAAACAAAACAAAACAAAAAAACACATGAAAGATCCCAATATCAATAGGTATTTGGGAAATGAATATAAAAAACTCAATGACATACAATTTCACACCCAGGAGAATGGCTCCTATTAAAAAGTGGAAAATTGTAAGTGGAGAGGATGCATAGAAATAGGAACTCTCAATCATTGTTGGTGGGAATGTAAAATGGTACAGCTGCTATAGAAGACAGTTCGGTCATTCCTCAGGAAATTAAGTATAGAATTACCATATGACCCAGAAATTCTACTTCTAGGAATATATCCAAAAGATATGAAAGCAGAGATTCAAACAGATATTTGCACACTGATGTTCATGGCAGCATTATTCACAACTGCCAAAAGATGTAACCAACCCAGGGGTCCATCAACCAATGAATGAATAAATAAAATGTACGGCGGGACACGGTGGCTCAGCAGAGTTCTCGCCTGCTTCGCCAGAGACCCGAATTCAATTCCCAGTGCCTGTCCATGCAAAAAAAAAAGTAGTACATATGTACAATGGAATATTATTCAGCCATAAATGAATGAAGTTCTGATACATGCAACAATGTGGTTGAACCTTGAAAACATCATGTTGAATGAGATGTTAGACTGAAAATGATATGAAATAATTAGAATAAGCAAACTCTCAGAGTCAAACTCTAGAATATAGTTTACTATGGGACAGGTTGGGAATAGGGAAAAGGGAGTTAATGTTAAACTGTACAGAGTTTTTATTTGGGTTGATCACAAATTTTGATAATGTATGGTGGTAATGATAGCACAACACTGTGAACATAATTAACAGCACTGAGATATTTATTGGAATGTGATTAAAAGGGGGAATTTTAGGTTGTATATATATATATATATATATTACTAATATAAAAATTAAAACAATATATAGGGCTGTACCACACAGTGAGTCATATTATAACAATGGACTATAGTTAATAGTATTATTATTTAAATGTTTGTCATGAATTGTAAAAAATACCCCACACAAAGGCAAGGTGTTAATAATAGCGTGGTATATGGAAACTGTACTTACTGCATTATTTTTTCTGTAAACGTACAATTTCTCTAATTAAAAAATGAAAAAAAATAAAATCTTTTATAATCTAAAAAAGAAGACATGGTATACTATTCCTGTCATATAAATTTGAAAACAGAAAAGAAATGTAACTGCAGCATTCAGTCATGCACATTTATGTGCTAAATGTACAAAGAAATTCTAGGAAATGATTACCACAAATGTCACATCATTCTTATCTTTTAGAGGACTGCAGGAGGAGTATATGAAAGAAAGGGTTTGGGGGTAGGGCGTTTCTCCTAAGTGCTAGCATCGTTTTATTTCTTATTCTGATGGATTGCTACATAGATGTATTCATTCTTTGAACTATATACTCATGATTTACCTGCCTTTCTGTATGGTACTTACATTTCACAATTCAAAAAATCTTTCAAAAGAAAGAAAAAAAGGCGTCTATCTGGCATGAACTCTTTAAACTTGCCACCACAATGAAGCTGGTAAATTCATCTGCATATATACCCATCTATGCCTTTTTTCCTTCTAGCCTCAAGTATAATGCAGCCCTCATTTGTCTTCTCAGACTCCTTTCACCATCAATTATTCTCTTTCTCCAATGTCTTCAACCTCTTGCCTTCCACTGCTTCATCCTATAAATGTACTTTTAAAAATTGAGTATTCCCCACCTCTTTCTTTCCTTCTCTTTCTCCTTCTTTAAAAGTCAAACTTTAAAAGAGTAATTCACACACATAGACTGTCTCCATTTCATTCTTCAGTAAATTTAAATCTGGTTTTTACATCTCACCTCCTCCTTCCTCCCCCCACCCCCAGTTATTTCTTTAAAACTTATCTCTTTAAGTTCAACAATGACTTCCTTGCTGTTGTCAAATCCAATGGCTAAGCTTCAGGTGTCATTTTTATGGGACCCTTTTATTGTATTTGATGTTAGTAATAAAATTCTTTGAAATTCTCTCCTCCTTTGGCTTCCAGGACACTTTTCTTTCCTGGGTATCTTTTTGCACTGTTACTATTACTGAGAAGAAGTAGAAATATATCTTACGGCTAACAATGATACAATATTTCCAATGTCTTAAGCAATATTACAAGCATTTATGTATTAGCTTGTTCAAGCCTCATCACAACCCTATATAATAGATGTGGCTACTATCATACCCATTTTACAGGTGAAGAAATGGAGTGTCCCAAGGTCACAAAGATAGGAAGTAACAGAGGTTGGATTTGAACCCAGGCAGTCTAAATCCAAAATCTGTTCTTTTTAACCTCTCTTGCCTATATGGTCTCCATTGAAGACTCTCTTTCCTCTGTCTGTTCTTTAATTGTGGTGTTCCCTGGAGTTCATCCTCAATGCTCTGCTCTTCCTACTCTACATGGTTTCCTTAGACAATCTCTTCCACCTTCATGATTTCATGGACCATCTGGATGCCAGTGACTCCTAAATCCATACCTATTACCCTGACTTCTCTGCTATGCTCAGGGCTATTCAGTCACACAGGGCCCAGATAAACCATACACTGGTTTAATACTCTACTGTTGCCCTCTTGCAATTCTTAATAATTTTGAACAATTGGCCTTGCATTTTAACTTTGCACTGGGATCCACAAATTATGCACCTGGTCTTGCCTAAGCTTCTGATTCTTATTTGTCATTGGACACGTCCACCTCGGAAAGATGCACTTACATCTTTCTTATCCTAACCTTTCTAATATTCACCTATCTTTAGTTGATGGTGATACCCAGTCATCCAACCCAGAAATCTAGGAGTCACCCTTTATTTCTCCTTCTCCCTCACTGTCCACATTCCATCCTGCCAAGTCCTGCTACTTTGACTTCCTACCTTTCCTTTGAATTCATCTTTTCCTATTACCACAACTACTGTCTTAGTTAAGGTCTTCATTATATTTTGTCTGGAATATTGCAATACTCCTCTTCAAATGGTTGTTCTGCTTCTAGTCTTACACCTTTCACACCCGTCCTTCATAATGATGCCAAGCAAGGCTGCCACATTTCATAACTCCAGGTAATACCAGTCGCACCATCAACATTATGCATGTCTGTCGACCTACGAACAAGACTGATTTTTCTTAAAGGCAAATATAGTTATGTTAATATCCTACCTAAGATTCTTCAATGGCACCCCCATTCAACTACAGGATAAATACCAAGCTCCTTAGCATTCCATTCAAGTGCTCCATAATCTGGAACCTAACAACCTCTCCTGTCTTGCACCTCATGCTCCATCAATATAGATTTTTTCCTCAAAATCCACTGTGCACATCACGCTTTCCCTCTCTCTAGCCTCCTATTCCTTAATTCTCTTTTTACTTAGGTCATTCTATTCTGCTTCACAACGCAGTTCACACAAACTGCTTCAGGAAGTTTATGATGAAACGTTACCCTCAATTCTAGGCTTGTCTAGTGTCATAGTACTTCTGACACTCTACGATCATTGCTCTCCCCCTCTAAGTATGTACTCCTCAATGGCAGGAACCATGATTTACTCATTTCAGTGTCCTCAGCATCTAATAAAGTTACTTTCCAGGCTGAACTGGCCCAGTTCACATATTACCTCACATAAGGCATGGTTTCTTAGAAATCCTCATAGGGCTGTTTATAATGGCAAAGAGTAGATTTAACAAGTAGCCCCAGGAGAGAGGAGCAAAATGATAAATATATTCAGGGCTTTTATGAAGTTCATAGACAATGTTACAGCCACACCAGTTGCTAAATTATTGAAATATTTTCATACGAGCCAGTAAATAGCTACTTACTAAAGCTCTCCAATTGCCTCCACCACCACTCTGGGCCCACACCTAGGACTCTGCGAGACTTCTCCACAATCCAGCAACAAAACAGATTTTGCTGATGCCTAGACAACAGAAGTTTCCAAGACCCTGCTCTAGCACTGATATCTCTTCTCATTGACTAGTGCCCAGGATAGGCTGGTTATCAAATATTTTGAACAGCACCTCTGAATGTGCCCCTCCCCCATCATGAGGCGCTTCCTCCAACAATCTTTTCAGCTTATCTCTATGTTTCAGGACCTAAGAGACAGGTCCTGGCGACTCTGATTGCTCAGTTTAGACTCCAAACTGAACAACTAAACATCCACTAGGAAAGAGTAAAATACGAAGTAGATATTTAACATCTTCACGATTGATGCTTTATAAACTTTCTCTGGCATTGGAGACCCCCCACTTTTTTCCAAAATGAAAATTTTTTATGTATGGCAAGGTGATATACTACTAACTTAATGTCCAAATACCTTGCTTTTTATCTTTTCAGTGGCATGGACTCATAAACGAGACAAGTAACCAGGAGGTTTGTAGCAAGGCCCAAGTTGTAGCATATTTAACAAGCTCTCCAGGTGATTCTGATACACACTAAAGTTTCCTCTAAACCCATCATGGGAATGGGACAGAATTGCTCAGGACAGTAAGTTGTACAGCTTTCTTCAGGGGAAGGAATGAACTAGGGCCACACGTTTCTATGCTGAAAGTGACAGAGACCTGCCTCAGTTTATACAGACCATCTAGAGGGTGACGGGGTTTGGGATTGCAATTGCTGTATAGAGAGTTGGGTATTAGGCACTGCGACTTAAAAGTTGCAGTGAAAGATCCCATGGCAGAATTGGGTATGGTGGGAGCGCAAGGAATGACAGAGTTCTTTGAGTGGACAATGCTGTCCCTGATGAGATCAATGAGACCTTTGCTGCCACAGCCTGATAACTAGGGCTCTCCTCCTTTTTTTCCTGGACTGTGTAAACCCCCAAATTCTGAAATAATCAAAGAGAGGTTAAAAGAACCTCCAGAGCCAATTGATATCGGACTTCTGGACAACTCTGTTGAGTGGGAGCTCATGAGTGATTTTTTTTTCTATTTTAATCTGTATAGATTGCATTACACTTTGAAAATGATATATATGGCAGTTCATTTCTCATAATTGATGTCTAATATATAGAGTTCAAAGCCAACATTGCATTAGCTGCTAAATGTAATACTAACTCTGAAGCTGTTCCAAATTCTGCCACCAAACTTCAGGTTCTATGCCTCAAAATTGCATATAAATCTCACTTTCAACGTTATACTAACGATGCTTGTATTTTCAAATTTTATCCCAACAGTAGCAGTTATATAAAATGAAGCAAAATCATAGTTTATCATAAAATGCTATTTTTATATTTCACAAATCTGAGAATCAATTTTATTTTCATTAAGCACCTAAAACACAGGTTACCTTGTTCTTCTTACATTTTTAATTAAAATTTTTATTTGAAATCATTGTAGTGTCGTAATACAGTTGTAAGAAATAATACAGAGCGATCCCATGGACATTTCATTCCATCTCCCCCTGGTATCTATAGCATAATATCAGAACCAGGATATTGACATACATACAGTCCACCAAACCAATTGAAATTTCCTCAGTATTACTTATACTCATTTGTGTGTGTGTATGCATGTTTATTTCTATACAATCTAATTCTACACCATTTAATATATGTGAAAATTTCTGTATCCACCATCAGGGTCAAGATAAAGAGCAGTTACACAACCATTAGGATCTCTAATTTTGCCCTTTTGTAACCACAGTCCAAAGTCTACATTCTTCCTAATTTCTATGATTTTTTGTAATTTCAAAAATTTTATATGAATGAAATCATACAGTGGGTAGCCTTTGGAGATTGGCTTTTCTTTACTCAGCATAATTCTGGAGCTGGGTTTTTTTTTCTATTTCTGTCAATGCATATTTCCCTGAAGCTGTTTTTTTTTCCTAGTTCTGTTTATTTCTGCTAGTGTATTTTTTTGTTTCATTTGGTTCTTTTTAATAAATTTTATTTCTTTGCTGAGATTTTCTATTTTTCCTTTGTTCCCACAATGTTCATACCTGCTCATTGAAACATTTTTATGATGGCTAATTTAAAATCTTTCTCAACAAACAAACAATAAAATAAGAAATAAAATTATGATTCAAGCTTAAAAAATTCTTTCTCAGTAATTCCAACATATGATTCATCTCCATGTTAGTATCATTTGATTGTCTTTTCTCATACAAGTTATTTTCCTGGTTCTTGGTATGACAAATGACTTTTTAAAATACCCTGACCAGTTTGACTATTATGTTAGGTATCTCTGTGTTCTATGTAAATTCTCTATTTTACAGGGAGTCACCTTGTTTAGGTTTAACATACAGGTCCTAGCCTACTTTTGCATGCTGTAGCTCCAAGGACAATTTAATTGTCGAGCTTTTGTGTACTTTGGTCTGTTTGGTGCCTCTGAAGCTTCCACTGTCTGTGTGGTACTGTCTGAGCGGATGGGGGTGGGGGTGGGGTGGGGAGATGATCCCCAGTTAGGTTGTTGTGGTAGTTAGATTCAGTTGTCAACTTGGTCAGGTGGTTGCCTAGTTCTGTTGCTGTGGACATGAGCCAATGATATGTGAACCTCGTCTGTTGCTGATTACATCTGCAGTCGGCTAGGAGGTGTGCCTGCTGCAGTGAATGACATTTGACTTAATTGGCTGGTGCTTAAATGAGAGAGCGCAACATAGCACAGCCCAAGCAGCTCGGCATTCCTCATCTCAGCACTTGCAGCTCAGCCCAGGCCTTTGGATATGTGGAAAGAAATCACCCCCGGAAAGTTGTTGGAACCCAGAGGCCTGGAGAGAAGGCCGACAGAGACCATCCTGTGCCTTCCCACGTAAGAAAGAACCTCAGTGGAAAGTTAGCTGCCTTTCCTCTGAAGAACTAACGAAATAAATCCCCTTTTATTAAGAGCCGATCCATCTCTGGTGTGTTGTATTCCGGCAGCTAGCAAACTAGAACAGTTGTGTTCTAA
The DNA here is from genome assembly GCF_023851605.1 of Tamandua tetradactyla. Classification (NCBI taxonomy): domain Eukaryota; kingdom Metazoa; phylum Chordata; class Mammalia; order Pilosa; family Myrmecophagidae; genus Tamandua; species Tamandua tetradactyla. Next base: position 119,716,046 of record NC_135353.1, read on the forward strand.
CTCTAGATAAGGAAATAAAGTTTCCATGAAGATGAACACTTCTGGCACTGGCCACTTGCTGTGGTGAGAACCACCCCTCTTCCCCCCAACCCCCACCCCACTAGTGCAGCCTGAGCTGGGAAATCCTGGCATGTCTGTGTTGAGGGCAGAATTCTCAGGCCAGTGGAGACAAAGAGGCTTCCAGCTTGGATCACTTGCTCTAGAGGGATTCCCCTCGTCGGCATTCTCTTGGCCACCCCGTGTGTCTCAGTGGGGAAAGGGAACATGAGGCTCTCAGGGAAAAAGCAATTTATTTCCAGGATGCATGGTTGTTCCTGGTGGGAAGGGGTAGGGAGAAACAAGTTTATGCCATCCTGTCTGGACCAGACGAACTCTTTATTCTCTTTTACGCCAGTTAAGATATCTTAGTACTGAACTAATCTCTTCCTCCATTCTAAATTGTATAAAACACTATTAATATATTGTTCTTGCTTTATATTTAAGAAACCTAACATCACCTCTTATTTCTATAGCCAAATGGATTATTCACCAGTAATTTAACAGGTACAGTCACTGCTGTTTTAGTCAATGTTAGCACTTAAAAAAAAAACACAACTTTTTCTTGAAGCGAAACATAAATACAGGAAAGCATATGAATCTTAGGTTTAAAAACAGAGAATTATCATAAATGAAAACAGTCATATAATATCCCTTTAAAAAAAAACAAAGAAATGTGCCATCCATTGTCCGTTAAGTGTTGTGGAACCAAAGCGTAACCGCTCTGGTTGAAGTTAGGGTAATGTATACAGCCCTGCCCATTTGACTCTACTTTTCAACACAGTCATCCTGTCATCTGGACTGTTGCGCAAATTAAATGAATTAAAGTAGGTAAAAGGTCTGCTACATGACAGCTGTTCTTTAAAAGTTTGTTGAATGTGGAGATGAAAGAGTAATACAGACTGTCTCATATTATAAACACATATTGCTGACATCTTTAAAGAGTGAAAACACAGGAGGTATTTTCTCTTTTTACTCTGCAAGGGAGGAACAGTCAAGGAGTGGGACCTACTGTGTGTGAAACCTAGCATATAAAAAAAATGTCTCATTTAATCGCCTGTAATTAATGCTATGAAATAGGTACTGTGCTGGTTTGAAACTATTATGTATCCCAGAAAAGCTGTGTTCTTTAATCCTGTTACCATATGGTTGGGTAGGATCTTTTTGATTAAGTTGTTTCCATGGAGATGTGACCCACCCAATTGTGGGGTGGGACCTTTTGATTAGGTGGTTTCCATGAAGATCTGTCTCCACCCATTTAAAGTGGGGTTGCTTACTGGAGTCCTTTAAAAGGGAAACATTTTGGAAAAAGCTTCAGAGCCTACCAGCCAGAGACCTTTAGAGATGAAGGAGAATGCCCACAGGGAAGCCATTGAAGAAGCTGGGAGGTGGAATGTGCTGTTTGAATCTATTATGTACCCCCAAAAAGCCATGTTTTAATCCTAATCTAATCTTTTGTGAACAATTGTTTCTTTTTTAACTTTTTTTTATTGTGAAATATAACACATATACAAAAAAGCAATTTTCCAAGTACATTGTAACAGTGACCAAACTTTAAAATACAACAGATTTTGAAGTTTGGTATGGGTTACAGTTCCATGATTTTTCATTTTTTCTTTTAGCTACTCTAAGACTCCAGACACCAAAAGAAATATCAATATATTGATCCAGCAGTCGTACTCATTTGTTAAATCTTATCTTCTTTATTATATTCTTCCTTCTCTTTATTGTGAAAAATAACATGTAAACAAATAAAGCAATAAATTTCAAAATGCATTACAACACTTAGTTGTAGAACAGATTTCAGAGTTTGGTATGGGTTACAATTCCACAAATTTAGGGTTTTATTTCTAGCTGCTCTACGATACTAGAGCCTAAAAGAAATATCAATATACAGCTTCAGCACCCATACTCATTTGTTAAAGCCAACGTCTCTATATAAGTCCACCATTACCTTTGATCTTTCTCTCACTCTTTAAGGGTATTTGGGCTATGGACATTCTAAATTTTTCATGTTGAAAGGGGTTGTCAATAATACAGAATAGGGAGATGGAACTAGTCGATGTTCTGGAGAGACTGGCTCCTCTGCATGTCAAGATTTATCTGGTCCAGCTAAGCTTCTTCACTGCATACATAAGCTTCAGAAGAGAAAGCCTCAAGATCAAGGGCTTGGCCTATTGATTTGGGTGTCCCTAATGCTTGACACAGTATCTGGGGTTTCCTCAGTGCTAGGTTTCTGGAAAGTTACCCTAGAACATGGAACCTTTGTAGAATCTTATATAATGCCCTAGGTAATCTTTAGGATTGGCAGGATTGATTTTGCTTCATTTGGCAAATTACGATAATAGCAATGTCTAACTGAAGCTTACACAAGAATGACCTCTAGAGTAGCCTCTCGACTATTTGAACTCTCAGACACAGATACCTCATTTGTTACGTTTCTTTCCCCATTTTGGTCAGATGACATTGTTGATCCGATGGTGCCCAGGGCCAGACTCATCCCTGGGAGTCCTTTCCCAAGCTGCCAGGGGGAGACTTTCACTCCTGGATGTCATGTCCCACATAGTGGGGAGGGCAATGATTTCACTTGCAGAGCTGGGCTTAGACAGAAAGAGGCCACATTTGAACAACAAGAGAAGTCCTCCAGAAGTAAATCTTAGACATGTCTATAGGTAAGCTAAGCTTCTTCACTGCATACATAAGCTTCAGAAGAGAAAGCCTCAAGATCAAGGGCTTGGCCTATTGATTTGGGTGTCCCTAACGCTTGACGCAGTATCTGGGGTTTCCTCAGTGCTAAAATTTAATCGTTCCATATTGATTTTCTTATCCCTCAAGTGACTTTGCAAATACATTCTGATTATCTGCTTAGTCCAGGCATTACAGTAAACTATACAGTATGAAAGGCCCTCATTCTTATTCTGGGACCCCTGTGTCTGGGTTATTTAAATGATCTATCCAGACAGGTTGAGTGAGATTACATGCTACAGAAAATCTAGGTTCTGTTCAAAATAAATATTTCTTCCTTTGGTCTCAAAGAATAGGTAAAGTTCTAAAATACAAGCAATGTCCTCCTTACCCCTGTATTCTGAATTGCCTTAATCCTGATCTAATCGGTTTTGTTCTTATTTGTAAATATCAAGTTATATATTTACAAAAGAGCCTATCAAAATCCAGAAGTAACAATTACCACTTCAGACTAAATGTGACTGCTATAAGAGCTTACAGTCAAGGCCCCAGTTTTCTTATAAGTATTTTCTAAATGAGATCATACAATATTTGCTCTTTTGTTTCTGACTTACTTTGCCTCACCAAATGTCCCATATGTTCACTCACATTATTGATACCTCACAACTTCATTCCTTTTGTAGCAGCACAATGTTCGAGCATATGTATACACCAATGTTCGCCAATCTACTTCTCAGTCAGGGCATCTTTCAGCCACCTCCACCTGCTGGGCCTCATATATAAGGTACAAAGTCAACAGTCCAGCAATTTTAGATAATTCCATTGTTCCCAAGAGAAAGATAGCCAATAAACACACCCTCACCAAATAGAAAATCCAAACCTCCTCTTAACTCTTATTCCTTCCTCCATTATGTACCCTTGGTATTGCCGTGGTCCTGTTGATACTTTCCTGTGAAACATAGCCCATAGCATGCAGTAGCATTTTCCCACTATACCTGGAAATTATACACTATTTGTACAAGATTCATATATTTGCAGTAGTTTGTGCAAGAACTTATTTGTATTTGTAGTATCAATCAGTGGGACACATGAATCTATACAACCCCTTTCAATCATGTTCACCTTCAATATGGTAATGTTACTTATAGACTCACTAGTGAACTGCTTTCATTTCTATCTATTCCTTTACAATTACGTTCAATCTCACTAGCTACCTCTTCACCCATCTCAAGCTTCTGTGTATCTTTAGGTCCCCTATGTTCTGTGTTATAAGCATGTGATTTTACCTTTACCATTGTGATAAAAGTGATATCATACAGGATCTATCCTTTTGTGTCTGGCTTATTTCAGTCAACATTATGACCTCAGGGTTCAGCCATCTTGTCAAATGATTCATGGCATCATTTAGACTTACTGCTGCATAATATTCCATTGTATGTATAGACCACATTTTGTTAATCCACTCGTATGTTTGATGGGCACTTGGATTGTTTCCATCTTTTTAGAGATTGTGAATAGTGCTGCAATGAATATCAGTGTGCAGGTCACTGGTTGTGTCACTGCTTTCAGCTCTTCTGGGTATATACCAAGTAGTGGCATTGCTGGGTCATAGGGCAACTCGATAATTAGTTTTCTGAGGTACTGCCAAGCTGTCCTTCACAGCAGCTGCACCATTATGCATTCCCACCAGCAGTGCATAAGTGTCCCAATTTCTCCACATCTTCGTCAACATTTTTAGTTTCCTGTTTGTGTAATAGCAGCCATTCTTGTAGGTGTGAGGTGGTATCTCACTGTAGCCTTGATCTGCATTTCCCTTGTAGCTAATGAGAATGAGCATTTCTTCATGTACTTTTCAGCAATCTGTATTTGCTCTTCAGAAAAATACCTACTCTTAATTTTAGCCCACTTTAAAGTTGGGTTGACTGTTCTTTTGTTGTTGTGTTATGTGATTTCTTTATGTATATAGGGTATAAAACCTTTATCCAATGTGTGATTTCCAAATATTTTCTCCCATTGACTTGGCTACCTCTTCACCTTTTAGACACAGTCTTTTGAGGCACAAAACATTTGATTTCAAGGAGTCCCCATTTATTGATTTTTTATTTTGTTTCTTGTGCTTTGGGTGTAAAGTTTAGGAAGCTACCTACTCTTACTAGGTCTTGATGATGCTTTCCTACATTTTCTTTTAGGAGCTTTATGGAGCTAGTTCTTATATTTAGGTGTTTGACCCACTCTGAGTTAATTTTTGTATAGGGTGTAGGGTAAGGTTCCTCTTTCATTCTTTTGGCTACTGATATCCAGTTCTCCCATGCTCATTTATTGAAAAGACTATTTTATCCCAGTTCAGTGGATTTGGGGTCCTTGTCGAAGATCAGTTTACCATAGATTTGATGGTCTATTTCTGCACTGTCGACTTGATTCCATTGCTCAATACTTCTATTTTTGTGCCAATACCATGCTGCTTTGACCACTTGGCTATATAATAACTTTTAAAGTCAGAAAGTGTTAATCTTCCCACATCATTCTTCTTTTGGGGGGATGCTTTTAGCTATTTGAGGTCTCTTTCCATTCCAGATGAATATGGTAACTAGCTTTTCCAAGTCTTAAAAGTAGGTTGTTGGGATTTTGATTGGTATGGCATTGAATCTGTAGATCAGTTTGGGTAGACTTGACATCTTAACTATATTTAACCTTTCTATCCATGAGTAGCGAATGTCTTTCCATCTATTTAGATTTTCTTCGATTTGTTTTAGCAAAGTTTTGTGTACAAGCCCTTTTCATCCCTACTTAAGTTTATTCCTAGATACTTGATTCATTTAGTTGCTATTATGAATGGAACTTTTTCCTTAATTGATTCCTCAGTTAGGTCATTGCTTGTATATAGAAACATTAATGATTTTTGCACTTTAATTTTATATCCCTCCACCTTGCTCAAGTAACTTTGTTGTAGATTTCTCAGGATTTTCCAAGTATACTATTATGTCATTTGCAAATAATGAAAGTTTTACTTCTTCCTTTCCAAGTTGGATGCCTCATTTCTTTGACCTGCCTGATTGCTCAAGCTAGAACTTCTGGCACAATGTTGAATAATAGTGGTGATAGTGGGCATCCTTGTCTTTTACCTGATCTCAGGGGGAAGCTTTCAGTTTCTCTCCATTGAGTATGATGCTGGCTATGAGTTTTTCATATATGCCCTTTATCATATTGAGGAAGTTACATTTGATTCTTACCTTTGAAGTGTTTTTATCAGAAAAGGATGTTGAATTATGTTGAAAGTTTTTTCAGCATCAATCGAGATGATCATGTGATTTTTCCCTTTCGTTTTGTCAATGTGCTGTATTACATTAGTTGAATTTCTTGTGTTGAAACATCCTTGCATTCCTGGAGCAAACCCCACTTGGTCATGCTGTATAATTATTTTAATGCATTGTTGGATTCTATTTGCTAGTATTTTGTTGAGAATTTTTGCATCTATGTTCATTAAGGAGATTGGTCTGTAGTTTTCCTTTCTTGTAACATCTTTTCCCGGTTTTGGTATTAAAGTGATGTTAGCTTCATAAAATGAGTTAGGCAGTGTTCCTTTTCCCTAAATTTTTAGGAAATGTTTGAGGAGGAGTGTTGTTAGTTCTTTTTGTATGTTTCATAAAATTCTCCTATGAAACCATCTGGCTATGGGCTTTTCTTTGTAGAAATACTTTTGATCACAGATCAAATCTCTTTACTTGTGATTGTTTTGCTGAGATCTTCTGTTTCTTTCTGAGTTAGTGCAAGTTGTGTGTTTCCAGGAATTTGTCCATTTCTTTTAAGTTGTCTAGTTTGTTGGTGTATAGTTGTCCATAATATTCTCTTATGATTTTTGAAAATTTCTTCAGGGTCTGTGATAATGACCACCCTCTCATTTCTGATTTTGTTTATTTGCATCTTCTCTCTTTTTTTCTTTGTCAGCCTTGCTAGTGGCCCATTGATTTTATCGATTTTCTCAAAGAATCAACTTTTGGTTTTATTGAATCTTTGTATTCGTTTGTTCTCCCATTCATTGAACTCTGATTTAATCTTTGTTATTTCTCATCTTCTGTTTGCTTTGGGGTTAGTTTCCTCTTCTTTCTCAAGTTCCTCCAGGTGAACACTTAAGTCCTTGATTTTTGCTCTTTCTTCTTTTTTAATATAGGCATTTATGGCAATAAGTTTTCCTCTCAGCACAGCCTTTCCCACATCCCATAAGTTTTGATATGTTGTATTTTCATTTTCATTTGTCTCCAGATAGCTACCAATTTCTCTAGCAATTTCTTCTTTGACCCACTCATTGTTTAAGTGTGTGTTATTTAATCTCCATATATTGTGGAAGTTCTCATTCCTTGGTATTTATTTCCAAGTTCATCCCATTGTGATCGTAAAAAGTGCTTTAAATAATTTCAGTGTTTTAAAATTTATAAAGACCTATTTTGTGCCACAGCATATGATCTATCCTGGAGAATGTTCCATGAGCACTAGAGAAGAATGTATATCTTGGTGTTTTGGGGTGTAACGACCTATATATGTCTGTTAGGTCTAATTCATTCATCAAATACTTTAAGTTCTCTGTTTCCTTGCTGATCCTCTGTCTGGTTGTTCCATCTATAGAGGAGAATGTTATATTGAAATCACCTATTACTGTTGAAATGTCTATCACTCCCTTCAGTTTTGCCAATGTTTGTCTCATATACTTTGAAGCTCCTTGATTGGGAGCATAAACATTTATGATTGTTATTTCTTCTTGGTGAATTGTCCTTTTTACTAATAAATATGTCCTTCTTTGTCTCTTATGATGTCTTTACATTTAAAGTCTATTTTGTCTGATATTAATATAGCTACTCCTGCTTTCTTTTGGTTACAGCTTACAGGGAACATCCTTTTCCATCCTTTCACTTTCAAACTATTTGTATCCTTGTGTCTAGGATGAGTCTCCTTTAAGCGGCATATAGCTGGTTACATTTTTAAATCCATTCTGTAAATCTGTATCTTTTGATTGATCAGCTTAGCCCATTAACATTCAAAGTTATTACTGTAAAGGTGTTTCTTGAATCAAACATCTTATCCTTTGGATTGTATTTGTCAGTTCTACATATTCTTTTTCCTCTTTCTCTTTTTATCCTTTAAGTTACCCCTACTGGTACTCTTCAGTACTGTGCCTTCCTCCAGAACCTCCTCTCCTGTCTTTTTTTTTTTTTTTTTTAGCATGGACAGGCACTGGGAAAGGAACTCCTATCTTTCTTTTTTTAGTCAGCAGAACTCCCTTTAGTATTTCTTGTTGGGCCAATCTCTTGTTGACCATTTTTTTTCAGGATTTATTTCTCTGTGATAATTTTAATCTCTCCCTCAGTTTCTTTTTTTTTTGATTTTTAATTTTTTTATTGAACAGCATAACATATATACAAAGGAAAGAAATAAAAAAGCAATAGAGATCCCAGAGTTTGTCATGGGCTACCATACTATCCTCTCATATATTTTCTTCTAGCTGCTCCAGAATATAGGAGGCTAGAGGGCTTAAATATTTTTTTTATCATCACAATCAACGTTTTTTTTTCCTTTTTTGTGGAAAATAACATATATACACAAAAGCTATAAATTTCCAAGCACAGCACCACAATTAGTTGTAGAATATATTTCAGAGTTTGACATGGGTTACAATTTCACAATTTTAGGTTTTTACTTCTAGCTGCTCTAAAATACTGGACACTAAAAGAGATATCAATTTAATGATTCAGCATTCATATTTATTTGTTAAATTCTTTCTTCTCTGTATAACTCCACCATGACCTTTGATCTTTCCATCCCTCTCTTTATGGGTGTTTAGGTCATGGAAATTCTAAATTTTTCATATTGGAAGGGTCTGTCACTAATATGGGGTAGGGAGATGGAACTATCTGATGTTCTGGAGAGGTTGGGTTAGGTTTCAGGGTTTATCTGGACCAGGGATCCATCTGGAGGTTGTAGGTTTCTGGCAAGTTACTCTAGTGCCTGGAACCCTTGAGGAATCTTATAAATTGCCCTAGGTGTTCTTTAGGATTGGCTGGAATGGTCCTGGTTGGGGGTTGGCAGGTTATGATAGGTAGCAAGGTCTACCCGAATCTTGCATAAGAGCAACCTCTAGAGTAACCTCTCAACTCTATTTGAACTCTCTCTGCCACTGGTACTTTATTAATTACACTTCTTTTCCCTCTTTTGGCCAGGATGGAATTGTTGATCCCACAGTGCCAGGTCTGGATTCATCGCTGGGAGTCATCTCCCATGTCGCCAGGGAGACTTTCACCCCTGGATGTCATGTCCCACATAGGGTGAAGGGCAGTGATTTCACTTGCAGAGTTGGGCTTAAAGAGACTGAGGCCACATCTGAGCAACAACTCCATAAGTAACTCTCGGGAATGCCTATAAGTAGTCTAAACTTCTCTGCTACCTACATATGCTTCACAAGAGTAAGCCTCATGATCGAGGGCATGGCCTATGGATTTGGGTGTTCCTAAACTTTGACACAGTATCAGAGGATTCCTTGAAGCTGAAGTTTAATAGTTCCATATTCCTTCTCCCCTCCCTCAGGGGACTTTGCCAATACTTTTTGATTATCTGCTTAATATACTCTAGGATGTTTCCAGGCATTATAATAATCTATCTACACAGGATTAAAGGACTGGGAAGAAGGACCAACAGATGCCACCCACGTGCCTTCCCAGATCACCTTTCCTTGAGCCAAGGTATCTTTCTCGAGATGCCTTCATTAGAAAATATTTATGGCCTTAGAACTGCAAACTTGTAACAGTAAATTCCCTTTTTAAAAGCCTTTCCATTTCTGGCATAATGCATTCTGGCATCTTAACAAACTAATACAGGTAATATTAATTTTCCACTTAGCAGTTGAGAAAACTGAAGATCAGAGAAGTTAAGCAACTCTTCTACTGATACACAGTAACAAAAAACAAAACAAACAAACAAACAAAAAACAGTGATAGGACTAGGATTTGAATATCTACTCTCTAGCACAGATACAGAGTCAAGTGTGTCCAAAAGAGTGAGGCCCAAATCCTTTTCATGGAGTGCAATGCTCAAGTCCAAGCAGATCTTTCCAGTCTTATCTCTCTTCACTTTTCCATCGTGTATTTTATGCTGTAGTAACTGAGTTCTTCCTCCCCTCATCCTTTCTCTCCCACCCAGCCATCACATATTCACACCCTGCTGTTTCTCACCTTTATGCCTGGTTCCTACTGCCCTAAATTTTATCCTCTCACTCCTCTCTCCCATTTAAATGACTAAATCAATTGTTTTTAAAAATCTCCCCAGATCTCCACTGTCCCTCTCTACATAAACTGCCCCCACACTGCACTACCCCAGCACCCAGTGCCATTTGTCCTGAATGGTCATTATATATTTCCTTTCCCGTGAGCCTTTTGAGAGCAAGAAACATTTCTTATTCTTCTCTCTATTGGGGCTAACAGGACACTGGGATGAAATTATGTTTCCCACAAATGGCCCCAACCCCTGTTCAGGTCTCAACCCCTGATCCTGTGGATGTGAATCCATTTGTAGATAGGACCTTTGAAGATACTAACTAAGCTGTGCCCAAACCGAATGAGAGTGTGTCTTCACCCAATATGCTAAAATCCTATAAGCAAAGGAATTTGGACACTGAAAGAGAAGCCACTGAGAGCAGCCAGAAGCTGGAATCCGCACATCCTGGAAGAGAAAGAAGATGCCACCATGTGTGTTTCCTTGTGACAGATAGACTAAGGAACCCCAAAGATTGCCAACCAGTCAGAAGATACCAACCCCAGGGGGAAACAAGACTTTTAGCATCTGAAACCTTGAGCTAATAAATTGTCATCGCTAAGCCAACCCACTGTACGGTATTTGCTTTAGCAGCTAGGAAACTAAAACACATGGTATCTGGTACATAGTGGTTATCCAATAAATGTTTGTTGAATGAATAAATGATTAAGTGAACAAATGAATGACTCTAAACTTTTAGTATTCTCTTCAGCCATTCAGTCACCTACTTTTGAATTGTGGGGACATAACCTTGTACCACCACCTCTAATTACTATTTTCTTATTATTTTTCTTTAATTCAAATCACTTTTAAATATAATATAATATAATATAAATTTATTATATTATATCTAATAATATATTTATAATGTACATTCAGGTGAGTACCTAACTATTGAAATTAAAAATGCTCATCTATTTACCTCCTAAACCATCTTGTATACCTGTGCTGGCACGTACAGCATAATTAAGGAAATAATGACCTAATATCATTGCTGCAGCTACAGGAAGCCTGGAACTACTGGGCAGAGGAAGCTGGGGAGGGTGAATTGTATCAACATTGATACTATCTTGACTGAGGAAAGAATTCCCTAAACAGCAGCAGTAACTGAGTCAAGGGCGTAATGTGGTAATGCTTTACCAGTCTCTGAAATATGGCATCCTAGACTTGACCGAAGGATCCCTACATAATTCAAGGTTCCTAGCCCAAGACACATCTGGCCCAATCATGATACTCCTGTTTAGATAACTTTGGGTTCTGACCCCAAGTCCTGAGCCCAAGTCGTCCCAGTGTGGCACATAGTGTGCAGTCCTGAATGTGAGGCCGTAAAACTTAGTGCTGATTCTTAACTGGGTAGCCTGGGGCAAATTCTCTCTATTTTTTTTTCTCATTTGTAAAATTTGGTGGGATATTATATATACCCCATGCAGCGGTTCTTTTTTCCTTTTTTCTTTTTTTGGAAGTTTTAAAACTTTTTATTGCAATATATGCATATACATACACACAACTCAATTTACATCTTAACCACTTTCAAGTGTATTTCAGTGGTATTCATTACTTGCACAATATTGTTGTCATCAACATCCATTACCTAAACGTTTTCGTCCCCTCAAACTGCATCTATTAAGCAGTAATTCCCTGGGGAGATTCCTTTACCCTCCAGTCCCTGGTAACCTCTATACGTTTACTTATTCTAGGTATTTCATATAAGTGTGATCATACATACAACATTTATCTTTTTGTGTGTCTGGCTTATTTAGCTCAACATGATGCCTTCGAGGTTAATCCATGTTGTAGCATGTATCAAAATGTCATTTTTACAACTGAATAATACTCCATTGTATGTATATGCCACATTTTGTTTATCTATTAATCTGAAGGTGCTTCCACCTTTTGGCTATTGTGAACTGCTGCTATGAACTTGCGAGTTCTTTTATTTTCTTATTTTGGCAGTTGTAGATTTACAGAAAAAATGTTCAGAAAGTTAACCTGCTTAGCAAAAACTGTGCTTATCTCCTCTGCCCCACGCTAAGATTATAGGGTATACTATCCAAAGAGAAGAGTAGCTATAATGACCCAATATTTCAATCCCCATTGTTTGAAAGATAAGAAAACTGCTAAAATTATATTTTGAAGGAAAAGGAAGAACTTCCTATACTGTTTTTTGAATTAATTTAAAAATTTTTAAAAAAATACCACCAAACAAACGCAACCATTCATAACTTTTGATCATTCCATTCTACATATCTAATCAGTACTTCACAATATCATCACATAGTTCATGCAGTGGTTCTTAACGGAGGCTGTATGTTACAATTATCTGGGGAGATTTCTTAAAAATATTGTGTACCAGAGATTCTGATTTAATTGGTGCAGTGGAGGCTGGGTATTGATTTTTTTTCAAATTTCCTGATGTATAGCTAAGATTGAGAACTACTGCATTCATTGGAGAATTAAATTAAAGCATGTATAAAGCACCTGGTTCACAATAAATACTTGAGAAATTGTAGTTACTTTTTTATTATTATTATTGTAAGCTAATTCATTGGTTACCTTTTTCCAGTTTCCATTCCAGTAACCTATCCATGACCTGTCTTTCTTTGGCAAACCCACTCATGTCTGGCACCAGCTGTTTGAATCATGTCTGTGCTGATGGCTTTGAACATCGTCCTTTGCCCTCCTAGCAGAACCTCTGTGTGAGCCCCTACCACTGGGACCACACACCCTGGTTGAAGCCACCCTGGTCATATTTGTAGGTGATTGTGAATAAGCCCCCATGCCCTGTTTCTTTGTGGAATCTGAGATGCAGCATGGCAATCACACATTGTCTCTCTTCCCCTCCCTCTTACCCAGGAACATTGGGTTACAAGGGAACAAGCTGTTCTTCTATCTTAGTAATGAAGGGGGAAGGGACAAAGCCAGATGGATGCATACGAGTCGCATATGAGCTGCATATGAACCTCAGGTGAGTTTATTGGTTGTTGTGGAAGTTGTTTTCCTTTTTTAAAAAAATACCATCAGCTATTGAAGCTGGTTTTGAGGCTAGGAGGCTGTTAACATTCCTGCTTGCTAATAATCACCCTAAAAGCAACAGTTAATGTTTATTGAATGTCGTACCCTATGTGAAAGTGCTTATATATGGATGATCTTATTTAATCTGCAGAGTAACCCTGGGAAACAGGGTCTATTATTTATCATCTTCATTTTTCAGATAAGAACACTGAGAGACCCAAAAAGGTAAAGTAACTTTTCTAAAAGTAATAAAGTACAGGAGCCCAAGAAATCTGTCTCCCTCCAGAGACTGCTTTTAACCAGAACGTGAGACTCAGTCCTAGAAATACAAGAGCCCTGAGAGATCGCCAATCAACACCATTATGTTATCAATGGAGGAAACTGAGGGTCTGAAAGGGAAAGGGGCATTTTCTTCAGCCATAGGCATCTTTTAAGAAAATTTACTTTTTTTTTCCTTTTTTACATGGGCAGGCACTGGGAATCGAACCCGGGACCTCTGGCATTGCAGGCAAGCATTCCTGCCTGCTGAGCCACCATGGCCCACCCAAGAGAATTTACTTAACAAATATTTATGAGTACCTACTTTTGCCAGGCCCTGTGCTAGGTATTGGGCATATACATTGTTTTAAAAAAAAATGGATAAAAATCCTTGCTGTAATGAAGCTTATATTACAGGGGAAGAAATAACCTATAAATACTTTTTAATGAAATAATATAGTATACTGAAAGTTGATAAGTACTAGATGAAAAATAAAACAAGGAAGGGATAAGGAGTATGGAGGTGACTATGATTTTAATTAGGGCAATCAGGGAAGGTCTCACTGAAAAGGAACATTATTTGAAATAAGATCTGAAGAAAGTGAGGAAGTAAAATGTTTGAGTGTTTAAGGAAAGACTTTTCCAGACAAGAGAACAGCTAATGCAAAGCCCCTGTGGCAGGGGCATGTCTGACATGTTCAGGGACTGGCAAGGAGGCCAGTGGCACAGAAACAGGGGAAACGGGAGAGAAAGTAGTCAGACATGATGTCAGACATGATGTTGTAAACTTACTGGGTGACCAGACTGTTCAGTGACTAGTAAGCCATTGTAAGGCCTTTGACTTTTATTGTGAATGGGATAGGAAGTCTTTGGAAGGGCTGGAGCTCAGGACTGAACTCCATATGATCTGGCTTGAGTACTTAAAGTGTCTGTCTAGTTGCTGTGAAGAAAATAGACTATACTGGGACAAGGGTGGAAAGAGGGCTAGCTAAGTGAGGAAGTTATTGTGAGTGAATGGTGGCTTAGAACAGGGTGATAGTGGTGAAAAAGGTGAAGTTGTAGTAGAAGTCTGAGTAAATTTTGAAGGTAGACCCAGTTGTGAGGGAAGAACAGTTGTGAAATGTGAAAGAGAAGAGTCAAGAATGTCTGGTCCAGACTCCTCCATTACACTCCCTGTTGGACCCAAGAATTGCTTTAACCAAGCAGCTGCCATTAATTCTCATCTTCTCTTCCTGTCCCACATTCAATCCAACTCTCTCAAGGATATTTATCAGGTTAACTCTGTGCTCTGGGTAGCCTACTGCCCTCTAGAGAATCCAGGGAAAGAGGCTAACCCAGAAGATTTATTGTGCCACTGTAGTGAAGGTGAGGTTACTTGATCTGAGGTGCCCTATCCCAATCTTGATTACCCGATTACTAGAACCATGGCAAGAAAATAGAACATTCTGAAATCTGAGGCCGTGGGTGCCCATTTGCCTTCTGGATGAGGCAGCCATTATGGCCAAAGCAAGAAATGGTGTGGCTCCCCTAATTCCCCTGAAGGTGCTCAGCAGAGACTCACTTTATATCCTGCTAACAGAACCCTAGATGGGGGAGTCTACTTTATTCCAGTTTCAGGTCACCTTTAAAAAGAGTCACAGATCCAAAGGCAAATATCTGGAACCTATAAGAGAGAAAACTTTTTGGTTTTCATTTCTGGTGAGAACTGTACATTTAGATATTCGCAGACATGTGAAAAGTGAAAGATTTTGCCCCTTTCTGCTCCCTTTGCTTGGTCCTAAATGCCAGAATTTAGTTTCAAAATTCTTGAGAATAGCAGCTAATCCTAGTCATGCTTTCAATTATGTGCTCCTAACAACTGCAATTCTATGATGATATCAAGTTAAGAGTTTCCTTGACAGATCTAGAAAAGGGAGGAGGGACATGACACTTCATAGGAGAAGAAAGTGGGCATACTAGGAAGTGGGTAGAGGTCAGGTCACAACAGTTTGCCAGAACAATGTGTTCTCCCAGTTATTCACTGCTCTCTGCCTAGGTCTGGACTAGTGCAGATGAAAGGGAGAAGGCAATGCAGATATCTCCAGAGTCTAGCAGTGATGTAAGGACCAAGAATATCAGGAAGAGAAGTTGAAATCTAACCTCTTCCTTTTCTAGCCATCCCCACCCCAATATTTGCACCCTAAAGGGCTTACTATCCCTTAGGAATAATGGTCACATAGAGTGGGCCAATCTCCCTAACTCAAGCTAGTCTTTCATCATACTTGCCAATTGGAAGACACTGGCCACCCAAGGCTTGAAGTGTCCAGTCATCTAAGCCACAAGCCACCAGGAGAGGAAATGGCTAAAAAGTGAATGTGTTTTCACCAGGCATTTCACTTAGATGGGCTTTGAGGATTCACTGAATAAGAACATTAAAATAATTGCTCTGAAGGTTGTGCTGAGAACTCTACATGTCATAAAGTAATAACATAAAGTAATAACAATCATACTTTCCATTTGTGGCAACCTACTCTGTGCTGGACCCTTCATTTGCATTTATTTATTTACTCCTCAAAACAATCTAACAAAATGGGCATGGTATCCTCATTGGAAAGATAAGGAAAAGGAGACCATCACTGATTTTGTCTCATGTCACACAATTAATCAATGGCAGGTTCTGGATCCAGGCATGGGTCTGTCATGCTGATTCTACAATTGATATGAATGCCTCTAGAATTCCAGACTCTTCACAGCTGGCTTACTCTTTACCTATCAAACTTCTCCAGTCCCATGGCTTCCCAGTACTTGCAGTCCAGTTGGACTTCTCTCTGTATATATCCTTATGAAAACACCTTGCACACTCCAGGAGATAGATAGGGTAGTAGTAAAAATGTGAGCTCTGGAGTCGGAATGCCTGCGTTTGTAATACCACTTCTATCACTTAGTAGTGGTGTGACCTCAGTTTCTTCTGTAAAATTGGGGTCATAACAGTGCTTACCTCATAGGGTTGTTTTGAGGATTAAATGTGATAGTGCTCCAAAGCTCTTAAAATGGTGTTTGGAAAATAGTAAGATTTCATTAAATGTTAAGTATTGTCATTCTTTTTCTGGGCATTTCCTATCTCTGTTAATCTTACTTGGAAAACTGTCCCATCTTCTTCTTCCTTTTTTTTTTTTTGCATCCAGTAATTCTTAGCCAACCTTCAAAACCCAACTCAAAGCCTAGTTCAAAACCCACCTCCTCCAAGAAGATTCCTATGAGCACCACAAGCCCTAGGACTGATGTCTGGGCATATTACTCATTCATTCTATGTTCACAGTCTAACCTGTGCCTGGAACCTTGAAGATACTCAATAAAATGTAGAGATGCACAAATGTGTGAATATGGAGTCAGGTGCTTGTGCCAGCTTGGAGATATTGTGTACCCCAGAAAAGACCAGATTCTTTTCACCCATTCTTGTGAGTGCAGGCCTATTGTGGTGTGACCTTTTGGTTAGGTTATTTCAATTGAGAGGTGACACAGCTCATTCAAGGTTGCTCTTAATCCTTTATTGGAGCCATTTATGAGAAGATAAAATGCAGTAACATGGGAAGCAATAGAGTATGGAGAGAAAGAAACACTCTGGAGATGCTAAGAAGACACAGAGATGCTCAGAGAGAAAGCCACTGGAAGCAGAACCTGAAGGCAATGAAACTCAGCAGAGAAGGATCAACAGGTGTCAGCCATGTACCTTCCCATGTGATAGAGGAATCCTGGATGCCATCGGCCTTCCTTCAGAGATGGTTTCTTTTGATGCCTTAATTTGGACATTTTCATGGCCTTAAAATTTGAAAACTAATAAATCCCCATTGTAAAAGCCAACCCATTTCTGGTATATTGCATTCTGGCAGCTTTAGCAAACTGAGACAGTGCTAGTTTTGTTGTTATTGTTTTCATACGTGAATGCTCTTCCCAGGACCCTCCTCCCCCAATTCTCCATTCCAATTAGGCAACATAGGCATTCCTGCCCTTTTATAACTTGGCTTGACAAGATCTGGATTTCAAAGTGGGAATTTTCTTGCCCAGGCAACCTGCTCATTTCTTACCCTCTGGCTGATCTCCAGGAGAAAGAAGAAACTATCTTGCCAACACTTTGCCTTTTTGACGAGGTGCCTTATCTATTTAGTTGGAAAAGGGCCTCTTTCCTTCTTCCTACTGTTTTGATGACCATTAAGGGGGTCCTGATTTGAGGTTTTGAAGTGTCTTGTCCTAGTCCAACTCCTGTACCTCTTCTCGCCCAACGTTGTACTCTACTTGGGCAATCTAATCCATTCCCATGATTTTAACTACCACCTCCATGTTAGTGGCTCCCATACAGTAATGTGCTGATAAATATGTAACCACTAGCTGGCTGGGAGGAAGAGTTCTGATTTGTATGTAGTATTTGCCAATTTTCTCACCATGGCAGATTTCAAGTGACTAACGTGATGTGACTGAACACAGAATTGGGAAGAGTTGCACATAGCACACTATTATATAATATTTCCACCATATGGAGGAGGTGTAAATAACCTCAAGGGCATAGATAATAGTAAAATAAAATAATTAGGAAATTATGAGTTTTTGAGTATTTGTTAGCTTTGTTTTTAATATAATTTAAAGTTTATACAATTTAATTTTTACTAATGGCTGTGTTTAGCAACCAGCTCACCAAATTCCTGAAAATTTAGCAGTTGTCTCTCATGAGCCATTACAAATGAGTTCTGGCACACTACTGATCTCATGTGAAAAGATCTGGGTTTCCAGCCTAGACCTCTTTCTTAAACTCCAGACCCATATACAATGATGACAACCATTCAATTCTACTTGAATGTCCAACAGGCACACTTCAACAACCAAATTCTTCATCAACTTCCACTGACCAAAGTCTGTTTTCCCCTTTGTCTTCCCGATCACAGTAAATGACTCCACTACTCACCTAGTCATACAATCCAGAAACCTAATAATCACCTTTTGACTCTTCCCCTTTTCTAAGCTAACTTCCTAAAATCTTTAAGTATTTTCACTTTTATGTTACTAACCCTTTTTGACTTCTATCATCTTAGCTCAGGTTTCTTCATTTCATGTCTAGTCCACGAAAGCAACATCCAAACTGGTCTCCCAGTCTTTCCACTCTCACTCCCTACTACTTCATCCTACTTGAAGTAATTAGAATGAAATTCAAACCTCACCATGTCATCATCAAGATTAAAGCCCCCAAATGGCTCACAAATGTATGTATAAGATAAAGTCCAAAGACATATAAAATGGCATAGCCTTTGAGAAGCTCCAAAATCTAGTACCTGCCTATCTTCCCAACTACACTTATCAAATTCCTTGGAATTTTACCCCATGTTGAAATCCTTGTAATTACCTAATTTTAGAAAACTTTCTCAAAGCTTTGTGCCTTTCCAAAATCCACTCTCTCTTCCTAGAATACTATTTCCTTTCTCTGGCAATTTTTAGATCTCAGTTCAGATGTCTGCACCTCCAAGAAGCTTTCTAGGTCATGCACATAGATTATGTAAATTTCTCCAACATCTTCTGCTTCTACTTAGTACTTTATCACTCTTTACTACAATCAAGTGTTTTGAGGGTAGGAATAGTATTTTTAAATCTCTAGGTCCCTTGCTCTTACCACAGTGTCTGTCTTATAAGAAATATTCAGTGAATACTTGTTGAATGAGTGAATTAACTTCCTCTATGCCCTCATCCCCAACCTCAATGCTTTTCTATCAGGGACCTTGCTTTGTCAGTTGCCTTAGCCCTCTCAGGCCCCACACACATCATTCATTTTTTCTTTCTGCTGGCTCTTTCCCCCAGCCTATTGATCTCCTTCAAGGACAACAACAATCAAGGAACGTGTTCCCTCCATCTTATTACCATATCTTGTCTCTCTGATATTCTCTGTCTTTCAATCATTTCATTCACTACCACCTTTTTCAAGTATTTGGAGACCCCATAGGCATTCTCTTGCCACCTACTGCCTTCAGAATTCTATGGAAACTTCTCTTTTGAAAGCTTCCTGGTTGCCAAATTAAAGGGCCTTTTCTCAGAAGCCTGTTTCCTTTAGTCTATGCTGGATCTAATATAACACTCCCCTTACACACGTTTCCTCTGATTCTCTCCTTTCTAGTCTTCTATAACAGGATTCTCTCTGGGTAGTTATTCTACCCATCAGGGCATGCCCTTCTTCCTTATCTTCGTTCATATTTCTTTGGCCTCTCCTTTCATTGGTAATGGTATCCCCATTCTGATCTTGGCCAGTTGCATCTTAATCTCCAGAAAAATTTCCCACTGCCATGGTTTTGGTTTCTTTTTCTCTCCCTCTCCCCTCAGTTTATTCCTCCAATTCCAGCTTCCTTATACATAACCTCATGTGGAATATTCATTACCTCTTCATCCTTTGAACATTTTCACAGCCGATCACATGAGTGCCCGCCCCTTCCCAATGAGCATTCCTGCCTAACTTTTCTTCCTCTTTCAATGGCCTAAAATAGTTTATATCGTCTTTGACTCCTCTCTTGCCTTTATTCTCTAAAATAGATTGTTCATTATATCCAGGCACATTTATCTCTTTCTTCTCCACCTCTTTCTCCTCAGGTCCACAATTACCATCTTTTTCTTTACCCTCAACACCTTATGCTTGACCTTGTGCAAAGGCCTTCCAGCTATTCCCCCTACTTCCATCCCTCTCTGTCCTTTCCCCCTATATAACTGTCAATGAAGATCACTCAAGCAAGAAAATTATCAAATTCACCAAAGCGTGTACAAAAATGCTCACAGCAGCAGTATTTGTAGTAATTCCAAAATCAATACAGCCTATATGACTCTCAACAACAGAATGGATACTTAAATTGTGATATATTCATGTAATTTATACTACATTGCTATTACAGTGAAAGATCTACACCTGCATGTGGGAAATGAATGGATCTCAAAAACATGTTATTCAAAAGCTACAAGACATAAAAAGAGTACATATATGATTCCATTTGTATAACGCTCAGAAACCTGGAAAAATTAATATATGGTGATCAAAGTAGGATAGCACCTCTCCTTTGTAGGTAATAGTGCCTGGAAAGGGGCATAGGAGGCTTTCCAGAAGGCTCATAATGTTCTGTTTCTTGATCTGAATACAGGTTACATGGGTGTGTTTAGTTTGTGGTGATTTATCAACATTATTATCCATGTGCTTTCCTGTAAGCACATTATAATTTAATAAAAATATTTCTTGAAAAAAAAATTCTCTGACCAGTAACTCTTCGAAAGAAATCTGATTATGTCATTCCCTTTCTGAGTTAGATATAATAAAATGAGTGCAAGCTTTTTGGGTCTGACAGACTGAGTTAGAATCCCAATTCTTCCAGATAGCTGTGTATACCTTTCACAAGAATCTCCCCAAGCCTCTGTTTCTTCATCTGTAAACTGGAAGTAATAATATCTACCTGGCTTGGTAGTTGTGAGGACTACACTGATATGATACCCTTAAAGCTTATATCACAGCCTCTGTCATAAAAAGAAGCAAGCGCTCAGTGAATGTTAATTGCTGTAATTAATACATTTCTTCAGTGTCTCTTTACTGACCATGAGGTAGTGTTAAGACTCTCTGACCCAACACCCAACTTAACCTACTGATCCCATTAATAACATTTGGGTAGTTTTCATTTTAAACAAAGCAGTTTATTTCACCAGTCTCTTACTATATGAATTTTATTTTTCTGATCCCATGCCATTTTTCGTGTTCCTTCTACAGCACCAGTCACAACATACACAACATACTCTGTCTCTTTTTCTCCCTTTATCTAAGTAGTAACTAACTTTGAAGGCATTCTATAGCATATATTTCAGGTGTATTTACTTTTACTATGTCTTAACAATGGCAGTTGCAACATACTGAGTGTTTTCTATATGCCAGACCCTGAGCTAAATACTTTTATGTATTATATAATTATATCCTCCCAGGATCAAAGGAAATTAAGCAAACTGAGGCTGAGATAAGTGAGGAAATTGCAGGAAGTCCTACATCCAGGACTTTGAACCCAAGCCTGTTCTCTTAAACTTAATTCCTTGTACTAATCAAAGTTTTTGAGACATTACCATATGCCTAATTGCAATTTAGTCTTTGGAACAACCTAGAGAAGTAGTTCCTGTTTTAAATATCAGGCAAATGAAACCCTGAAGAGTTAAGTGACCTGCCCAAACCCACACAACAAATAAATTATACAATATGGATTTAAGGCCAGATCTGTCTGATTCTTGGGCCTATGTTCTCAAACAACAAACTCTACAACTGCATTTCAGAAAGGGCCTCAGGGTGCTATTAAGAGTATGGTTAAAATAATTCAAGACACCCTAAATACAAACTGGGAATGATAGATAAATGAAATATCAGAGTGGGCCCTAACACATAAATTCTCAATAAATATTTGCTGAATGAATAAATGAGGCTCATTTCAAATGTCATCTCCACTATGAGCGTTCTGAAACCACTTCAGTTCAACTTTCCATAAAGATTTGTCTGAGATATTTTTAAAGATTTACAGACTCTAGAATTTTATGTATTTTAGTAGAAAATTGTGCAGCAGCCACCTGTTCCTGTTTGGGGAAGCTCTTGTCTCATTTATGCGATTTTCATTTATCTTTGCCATGTTTATATCTCTTCTCCTATTTATATTTGAAATAAGAGGCTATATCCCATAAAGAGCAAATATTCATATCTGTTGATGCTCTCTTTATTGATTAGGGTTGATATCCATATACATAAAATAAAGTTTCTGTGACTACATTGTATCCTGGGAAAACAGCTGGATAGATTGCCATTACCTTTTGGACGGTATGTTTTAATTTTACTCTAAATGCAATGAGTTGTGAACAGGGGAGGGACATGATCTGATTTATGTTTTAACACAATTCCTCAAGAAATTTTGGCTCTAGGTAAGACAATAAATATATGCCAGCCATTCTCTTCCACTGGATATGAATATAAAGCATGGAAAGAATTCATGGACAGTTATTTGAGAACTCTAAAAAGTAAATATCAGCAGGCAAATAGAAGAAAAATTCCATAATTCAAAGTACCACAGAACCAGCTTTGAGTCTGCCAATTTTCCCTCTCTGGAACCTTCAGGCATAGTCATTGCAACTCAAAGCCTAGAAGTGAACACTAGTATAGATAAATAAAGATGTGGGAGAAAAACCCTCTAGTTCTGGATCAAGTGTTCTGAGAAAGAGGGAACTCTTAAAGCGCATAGAAAGAAGAAATCCCCCAGTTTTTTTCTTTCATTTTTTTTTCATCCTCATTTGCTCCAACCCACTAATCTCAGTGGGAACAGAGATATAGATGGAGAAGAGTGAGATTTGTTGGCAACAGGAACCAAATCTTTAAGGAAGAGAAACTTTCTTTTCTGCTCAATTGAGCTGTGGCTCAAAGAGAAAACCAAACAAACACTGATTATTTTACTCTGTCTCTCTTGATCGTCCCACCACTTAGTTCCTGCATGTAGTGCAATCACAGAAGTGGGAAATTTCTAGTTAGAGGATGATAAAGGGGAAGCCCAAATAACTGAAAAGTACTTGAGAGATATCAGGGAAGGAAGAACAAGGGAAAATTACCCCACAAAGATGTTTATCACTTCTTGGTCCAAACTTGACTTGCAGATGCATGGATCTGATCTTAATTAGCTTAACACAAATTTTGAGGATTGAGATAATGGACAGAAGTCCATCTAGGACCTAGACTGATCACTGGTTAGTATTCACAGAAGACAAATCCAAATAGTACTGAAAGACTTTGAAAACTCAACCGACAATACCTATACACAGCAGAGAGAAGGTGGGTTGGAACTTGCGGCTTGAACTATACCAGGTCAAGTGACTGCTAAAACAAAAATATCACCCTTTTCCATAGGCTTTAAACAAGATCCAAAGTCTCACAACATAATATTCAAAATGTTCAGGACACAATCCAAAATTACTCATATAAAAAAAAAAACACAAAAACTCAATTTACATGGATCAAGAACAATGAAAACTCCAACTTGCATGGGAAAAGAGACAAACAAGGTGGTACAGATGTTGAAATTATGTGACAAAGACTTCAAAGAAGCTATGAACATGCTTTAATGAGCAATTGTGAACACTCTTACAAACAAACAAAATAGAAAGTATCATTGAAGAAATATTCAAATGTAAATTTTGAACTAAAAAATAGAATACATGAAATTTTAAAACTCACTGTAAGAATTCAATAGCAGAGGAAAAAGTCATTAAACTTGAAGATAAATTAATAAAAAGTACCCAATCAAAACAAGGTCTAACATTCATGAAATCAGAGTCCTAGAAAGAGAGGAAAAAAGGGCACTACGGACAAAATATTTCAAGAAATAAGGGTTTTGAGGAAAAGTCTCCAAATTTGGTAACAGATGTAAACCTGCAGATTGAAAAGGCTCAGAAAGAAATCCATGTCCAGTGACATCATAATAAAGCTGCTGAAACTTCAAGGCAAAGATGCAGGAGGCCCGGGTTCGATTCCTGGTCCATGCACTTCCCTCAAAACAAAACAAACAAGCAAAACAGAAAACAAACAAACAAGCAAACAAAAATTCAACAAATGGTGCTGCAATAAGGGGATACTCACATGGAAAAATAATGAAATGCAACCCCGCCATACAGCATACAAAAAATTTTTTTTAATTCAAGACAAAGAAAAAAAAATCTTGAAAATGGTTGAGAAAAATGACAAATTACCTATAGAAAATATTTAGTTGACCAAGGGTAACTCATCACAAACCATAGATGTCAGGAGGGAGTGTCACATTTTCAAAGTGTTAAAAGAAAAGAACAGTTCAAGCCAAATTCTATATCCAGTGAAAAGTTCTTTCAGGAATGAAAGTGAAATAATGATACTTTCAGGTGAAGGAAAACAAAGAGAATTCATAACCAGAACTACTCTTCTAAAAGAATTGCTATAGGAAGTCCTTCAGACAGAAGGGAGCTGATAATAGAAGAAAACTTGGAACATCCAGAATAAAGGAGAAGCAAAAGAAATAGTACACATCTGAGTAAATATAATAGACTATTCTTCTCTTTGTGAATTCTTCAAAGTAAGTTTGACCTCTGAAACAAAAAATTCCAAAACAGTCTAATGTGGTTAACGACCAAAACTATAAGACAGCTACAGCAAAAGGGAGGACAGTAAAGGTACAAATAGATGGTAAGTTTTCTACAGTCCTATTGAACTGGTAAAATATTCATTCTTAGTAGATTGGAAAATTAAATATGTATTTTGTAATTCTTAGAGTAGCCACTAAAATAAAGATTATCAAAGGTGTATGATAAAAACCCACAAAACATAAGTTAAAATGTAATGCTACTTTTTTTTCAAATAATCCAAAAGTGCGAAGGAAAAGACAAAAAGAAGAAGAAACCCATGGAACAAACAGAAAACAAATAATAAAATGTAAGATCAAAATAAAATCCTACCAATAATTACATGTAATGGTCTAAAAACATCAGTGATAGAATGGATTACAAAATATGATCCTTGATCCTCAATATATGCAAGGAGGTAAAGGAAAACAGGGAGAAATAATTAAACGATATGAGGAAAACAGTCAATGACAAATATGGAAATCTCTCCAGAAAAATAATGGAGTTGAAGAACACAATAACGGTAATGAAAAATTCCCTAGACAGTTTCAATAGTAGAGTAGAGGAAGCAGAAGAAAAAAATCATTGATCTCCAAGAGAAGAAAATTGAAATACTTCAGGCTGAGGAGCAGAAAGAAAAAAGAATTAAAAAAGAACCTAAGAGAACTGTGAAACACCATCAAACATACCAATATACACTTTGTGGGAGCCCCAAAAGAAGAACAAAGAGTGAAAGGGCAGAAGAAATATTCAATAAATAATGGCAGAAATCCCAAACTTAATGAAAGACATGAATATGCACATTTAAGAAGTCCAACAAACCTCAAGCAAGATAAATTTTAAAAGAACACATTAAGACACATAATAAACAAATTGCTCAAAACCAAGGGCAAGGAGAGAGTTCTGAAACATGCAAGAGAAAAGCAATGAGTCATGCACAAGGGCATCCCAATAAGATTAAGAGAGGATTTCTCAGCAGAAACCATGAAAGCAAGAAGGCAGTGGTATGAATTAATAAAAATGCTGAAAGAAAACAAATGCCAATCAAGAATTTCCTATCCAGTGAGACTTTCTTTAAAAAATAAGGTCTTGGAGGGCAGGGATGTGTGCAAGGGTAGTTCAGGGGTAGAATTCTTGCCTGCCATGCGGAAGACCCGGGTTCGATTCCCAGTTCATGCACTTCCTAAAAAATAATAATAAGCACTTGAAGGTTAAAACATTCACAGATAAACAATAGCTGAGAGAGTTCATTATCACTGTACCTGCCCTACAAGCAATGTTAAAGGGAGTGCTTAAGACAGAAAGGAAAGGACACAAGGAAGTGGGTCAAAGCAGCATAAAGAAATAAAGATTCTGGTAAAGGTAACCATATGGGTTATTATAAATGCCAGTAAAATCATAATTATAAATGCCAGTACTATTTTATTTTGTGTTATGTAGCTCAATTTCTTCTTAAAAGTGTTAAAAAGCAAATGCACTAAAAATAATGATAAATTGATGCTTTTGGACATAAAATGTACAAGGATGTAATCAGTGTTAAGAACAAAAAAGGTGGGGTACAGAGGACTACAGGAACAGTGTATACTATTGAAAATAAGTTGGTATCAAATTAAATATGATTATTGCAGATTTATGATGTTAAATTTTAACCCAATGATAACCACAAAGAAAATAAATGAAAAATATTTCCAGAAAGAAATGAGAAGGGACTAAAAAAAGTACAATAGTAAACAAACAAATAAATATGGAAGTAGGCATTAACAAAAGAATTGAAGGTCAGAAAAGGTATAAAACTTACAAAATCAAAATAACAAAATGGCAGAAGAAAGTCCTGCATTATTAGTAGTTATCTTAAAGGTAAATAAACTCTCTAGTCCAAAGGCAGAGGTTGGCAGAACAGATAAAAAAGCATGGCCCAACTATATGCTGTTTACGAGAGACTCACTTTAAATTCAAAGACATAAATAAGTTGAAAATGAAAGAAAGGAAAAAATATACCTTGCAAGTAAAAAAGAGCTGGGATAGCTATACTAATATCAGACAAAATAGACTTTAACTAAAAAAACTTGCAAGGGACAAAGAAGGTCTTTATATATTGATAAAGGGATTGATTCAATAAGAAGACATAGCAATTATAAGTATACGTATAAATATATACAACAAAGCACAAAAATACATGATGCAAATATTGACAGATTTGAATGGAGAAGCAGATTATTCTAAATGAATAGCAAAAAATTCCAATACAGCATTTTCAAAAATGGATGGAATATGTAGAGAGAAGACTTAATGATACTCAAAATCACCCATATCTAACAGATATATTAGAACATATCACCCAGGAAGAGCAGAGTACACATTCTTCTCCGGTGCACATGGATCATTCTCCAGGACTGAGCATATGTTAGCTCATAGATAGAGTCTCAATAAATTTTAAAATATTGAATCACACAATGTATCTTTTCTGATTACAATGGAATGAAGGTAGAAATCAATAACAGAGGGAAAAATGGCAAATCCGCAAATATGTGTAAGTTAAGCAACGTACTCTTAAAAAGCCAATGGTCAAAAAAGGAATCACAAAGGAAATGAGGAAATATCTTGAAAATGAGAACACAGCATACCAAAACTTATGGCATGCAGCAAAGGAAGTGATGAGAGGGAAATTAATAGCTCTAAAAGTTGATGAAACACTTCAAATTAGAGACCAAACTTCAAAACTGGAGGATCTAGAAAAAAAAAAACAGAACAAGCTAAGCCCAAAGTGAGCAAAAGGAAGGAAATAACAGAGATTTGAGGGGAGATAAATGAGATAGAGAATAAAAAGCAATAGAGAGAATTAAGACCAAAAGTTGTTTGTTGAAAAGTTCAATAAAATTGCAAATCTTTACCTAGACTGACAAAGGAAAAGAGAGAGAGGACACAAATAACAAAAATCAGAAATGTAATGGGGACATTACTACCAACCCAAAAGGGATAAAATGCCTAGAAGAGGATTCTTTGAACAACTGAATTCCAAAAATATTTGACAACCTAGATGAAATGGAAAAATTCCTAGAAACACACAAACTCTATAGATAGAACACTTAGGTAAGATAAAGAAATAAAAAGCATTCAAATTAGAAAGGAAGAAGTGAAATATTTCCTACTTGCATATGGCATGATCATATATGCAGAATATCCTGAAAATCCACAAAAAATCTATTAAAACTGAAACTAATAAGTGAATTCAGCAACATAGCAGGGCATGAGGTCAATACACAAAAATCAGCAGTGTTCCTATACAAGAGTAATGAACAAAATGAAGAAGAAATCAAGAAAAATTTCCATTTACAATAGCAACTAGAGGAATCAAATATCTAAGAATAAATCTAAACAAGCATGTTAAGGTCTTGTACAAGGAAAACTACAAAATATTGTGAAAAGAAATCAAAGAAAACCTAAATAAATGGAAGATAATTCTGTGTTCATTGATTGGAAGACTGAGTTTTGTTTTTGTTTTTGTTTTTTTGCTTTTTAAAATTTTATTTTGAAGCACACAAAAATTTTAGTTATTTTTTTATAGTGACAGCTGTGGATTATGTTCTGAATATTTTAGAAAAAGAGTCCATAGCCCAAGAGCATACACTTACTTATATGTATTTACTTCTCCTACAGTTTCATTTTTAAAACTATTTTTTATTGTATAGTATAACATATATACAAAGTAAAGAAATAAAAAAGCAAAAGTTTGCAAAGCACTCTTCAACAAGTAGTTAAGGACCGATCTCAGAATTTATCATGGGCTACCTTACGATCCTCTCAAATTTTCCTTCTAGCTGCTCCCGAATATAGGAGCCTAGAAGGCCTAAATATTTTTTTAGCATGACAATCCACTTTTTTCCTTCTTTATTTGTGGGGGAAAAATAGCATATATACAAAAAAGTTATACATTTCGAAGAGCAGCACCAAATTAGTTGTAGAACATATTTCAGAGTTTGGCGTGGGTTACAATTCCACAATTTTAGTTTCTTCCTTCTAGCTGCTCTAAAATATTGGAGACTAAAAGAGACATCTATTTAATGATTTAGCATTCATATTCATTTGTTAAGTCCTATCTTTTATGTATAATTCCATCATCACCTTTGATCTTTCTATACCTCTCTTTGGGGTTGTTTGGGCTATGGCAATTCTAAATTTTTTCTGTTGGAAAGGTCTGTCACTAATATAGGGTAGGGAGATGGAACTATCTGATGTTCTGGAGAGGCTGAGTTAGGTTTCAGGATTTATCTGGACCAGGGACCCATCTGGAGTTTGTAGGTTTTTGGAAAGTTACTCTAGTGCCTAGAGCCCTTGTGGAATCTTATATATTGCCCTAGGTGTTTTTAAGATTGGCTGGAATGATCCTGGTTGGGGTTGGCAGGTTATGATAGGTAGCAAGGTCTACCTGAAGCTTGCATAAGAGAAACCTCCAGAGTAGCCTCTTGACTATTTGAACTCTCTCTGCCACTGATACTTTATTAATTGCACTTCTTTTCCCCCTTATGGTCAGGATGGAATTGTTGATCCCATGGCGCCAGGTCTGGATTCATCCCTGGGAGTCATCTCCCACATCACCAAGGAGACTTTCACCCCTGGATGTCATGTCCTTTGTAGGGGGGAGGGCAATGATTTCACTTGCAGAGTTAGGCTTAGAAAGAGGCCACATCTGAGCAACAACAGAGGTCCTCCAGAAGTAACTCTTAGGCACACCTATAGGAATTTTAAGCTTCTCCGCTACCTGTATAAGCTTCACAAGAGTAAGCCACATGATCAATGGCATGGCCTAGTAATTTGGATATCCCTAAAGTTTGACACAATATCAGGGGATCCCCTAATGGTAAGGTTTAATGGTTCCATAGTTTCTCCCCTATGAATATCTCTTCATGTGATTTTTTAGTCATCTATATTTGCTTTTCAGAAAAATGCCCATTCATATCTTTAGCCCATTTTATAATTGGATTGCTTGTTCGTTTTTTGTTGAGATGTATTTTTTCTTTGTGTAAACAGGATATCAAACCTTTATCCCATGAGTGATTTCCAAATATTTCCTCCAATTGAGTTGGTTGCCTCTTCACCTTTTTGCCAAAGTTTTTTGAGGTGCAGAAGCATTTGATTTTGAGGAGTTTCCACTTATCTATTTTTTCTTTTGCTGCTTGTGCTTTGGGTATAAAGTTTAGGAAGCTACCGTCTATTACTAGGTCTTGAAGATGTTTCCTTACATTTTCTTCTAGAAGCTTTATGGTGCAAGTTCTTATATTTAGCTGTTTGATGTACTTTGAGATAATTTTTGTGTAGGGTGTAAGATAGAGGTCCTCTTTCATTCTCTTGGCTATTGATATCCAGTTCTTCCATGCCCAATTACTGAAAAGACTATTTTGTCCTAGTTCAGAGGATCTGAGGGCCTTGTCAAAATTCAGTTGACCATCGATTTGGTGGTCTATTTCTGCACTCTCGATTTGATTCCATTGGTCAATGCTTTGATCTTTGTGCCAATACCATGCTGTTTTGACCACTGAGGCTTTATAAAAGGTTTTAAAGTCAGGGAGTTTCAATCCTCCCACTTCATTCTTTTTTTTTAAAGGATGCTTTTAGCTACTCAGGGTCTCTTTCCCTTCCAGATCAATTTGATAGTTAGCTTTTCCAAATCCTCAAAGTAGGTTGCTGGAATTTTGATTGGTACTGTATTGAATCTGTAGGTCAATTTGAGGAGAATTGACATCTTAACTATATTTAGCCTTCTTATCCATGAGCAGGGAATGTCTTTTCACCTATTTAGATCTCCTTTAATTTCTTTTAGCATTGTTATGTAGTTTTCTGTGTACAAGTCCTTTCTGTCCCTAGTTAAGTTCATTCCTAAGTACTTGATTCTTTTTGTTGCTATTTTGAATGAAATTTGTTCCTTAACTGACTCCTCTAGGTCATTTCTTGTGTATAGAAATGTTGTTGATTTCTGCACATTAATTTTATATCCAGACACCTTGCTGAATTTGTTGATTAGCTCAAGTAACTTTGCTGCAGATTTCTCAGGATTTTCCAAGTATAGAATCATATCATCTGCAATTAATGAGAGTTTTACTTCTTCTTTCCCAATTTGCATGCCTTTATTTCTTTACCCTGCATGATTGCTCTAGCTAGAACTCCTGGCACGATGTTGAATAATATTGGTGACAGTGGTATCTTTGTCTTCTACCTGATCTTAGGGGGAAAGCCTTCAGTCTCTCTCCATTGACTGATGCTGGTTATTGGATTTTCATATATTCCATTTATCATATTGAGGTAGTTACCTTTGATTCCTATCTTTTGGAGTGCTTGTATCAGAAAAGGATGCTGAATTTTGTCAAATGCTTTTTCAGCATCAATTGAAATGTTCATGTGATTTTTCCCTTAAAATTTGTTATTGTGCTGTATTACACTAATTGATTTTCTTGTGTTGAGCCATCCTTGCATTCCTGGTATAGACCCCACTTCATCACTGTTTATAGTTCTTTTAATGTGTTGTTGGATTTGGTTTGCTAATATTTTATTGAGAATTTTTGCATCTATGTTCATCAGGGAGATTGGCCTGTAGTTTTCCTTTCTTATAGCATCTTTACCCAGTTTTGGTATTAAAATGATATTGGCTTCATAAAATGAATTAGGTAGAGTTCCTTTTTCCTCAATTTTTTTGGAAAAGTTTGAGCAGGATTGGTGATAGTTCTTTTTGGAATGTTTGATAAAATTCCCCTGAGAAGCCATCTGGCCCTGAGCTTTTCTTTGTAGGAAGATTTTTGATGACTGAATCTCTCTACTTGTGACTGGTTTGTTGAGATCTTCTATTTCTTCCTGAGTCAGTGTAGCTTGTTTGTGTGTTTCCAGGAACTTGTCCATTTCATCAAAATTGTCTAGTTTGTTGGCATATAGTTACTCATAGTATCCTCTTATGATTTCTTTTATTTCTTCAGAGTCTGTGGTAACACACCCCTCCTCATTATTGATTTGTTTATTTGCATCCTCTCTTTTTTTCTTTGTCAGTTTTGCTAATGACCCATCAATTTTATTGATTTTCTCAAAGAACCAACTTTTGGTTTTATTGATTCTTTCTATTGTTCTATTGTTCTCCCATTCATTTATCTCAGCTTTAATCTTTGTCATTTCTCATCTTCTATTTGCTTTGGGGTTAGTTTACTGCTCTTTCTGAAGTTCCTCCAGGTGAGCTTTTAAGTCCTCAATTTTTGCTCTTTCTTGTTTTTTAATATTGGCATTTAGGGCAATAAATTTCCCTCTCACCACAACCTTTGTCACATCCCATAAGTTCTGATAGGATGTATTCTCATTTTCATTCATCTGTAGATAGCTACTGATTTCTCTAACAATTTCTTCTGTGCCCCACTCGTTGTTTAGGAGTGTGTTATTTAATCTCCATATATTTGTGAATGTTCTCATTCGTTGGTGGTTATTGAGATCCAGCTTCATCCCATTGTGATCAGAGAAAGTGCTTCAAATAATTTCAATGTTTTTCAGCTTATAAAGATATGTTTTGTGCCCCAGCATATGATCTATCCTGGAGAATGTTCCATGCTGACTAGAGAGGAATGTATATCCTTGTGCTTTGGGGTGCAATGACCTATATATATCTGTTAGGCCTAATTCATTTATCAAGTTGTTTAACTTCTCTGTTTCCATGTTGATCTTCTGCCTGGATGCTTTATCTATAGAGGAGAGTGGGGGTGTATTGAAGTCTCCTGCTATTATTGTTGAAACATCTGTCACTCGTTCAGTTTTGCCAATGTCTGTCTCATGTACTTTAGAGCTCTTTGATTGGGAGCATAGATATGATTGTATATTTTCTTGTTGAATTATCACTTTAATTAATATGTAGTGTCCTTCTTTGTCTCTTATGATGTCTTTACATTTAAAGTCTATTTGGTCATATATTAGTATAAGTACTCTCGCTTTCTTTTGGTTATAACTTGCATGGAAAATCTTTTTCCATCCTTTCACTTTCAATCTATTTGTATCCTTGTGTCTAAGATGAGTCTCTTATAAGCAGCATATAGCTGGATTATGTTTCTTAATCCATTCTGCCAATCTGTATCTTTTAATTGGTAATTTTAGCCTGTTAATGTCCAAAGTTATTACTGAAAAGGCATTTCTTGAATCCACTATTTTATCTTTCATATTTTATTTGTCAGACCCATATATTCTTTCCCCTCTTTCTCTTTGTATTTTTTAAATTACTCTTAGTTGTACTTTTCAATTCTGTGTCCTCCTCCAGACCTCTCTACCCTGTCTTTTTTTTTTTCAGCCAACAGAACTCCTTTTAGTATTTATTTTAGGGTCAGTCTCTTGTTGACAAATTGTTTCAGGACTTCTTTGTCCGTGAAAACTTTAATCTCCCCTTCAGTTTTGAAGGATAATTTAGCTGGGTACAGAATTCTTGGCTGGAAGTCTTTCTCTTTCAGGATCTTGAATATGTCATACCCCTGCCTTCTCACCTCCATAGTGCTAGTTGAGTATCCTGGACTCTGACTTATTTGGTTTCACTTTTATGTAGTATATTATTTTTCTCTTGCTGTCTTCAGAATTTTCTGCTTCTTGTCATCATTTGACAGACTGATTAGTATGTGTCTTGGGGAAGGCCTATTTGGACTTATTCTGTTTCGAGTTCATTGGGCTTCTTTGAGTTGTATATTTATGTCCTTTATAAGGGGTGGAAAGTTTTCCCTCCATTGTATCCTCAACTACTCTTCCTAGCCCTTTACTCTTCTCTTTTCCTCCTGGGACACCATTGATTCTTATATGTGTGTGCTTTGTTTTCTCTGTCTTTTCCCTGAGATCCAATTCAAATTTTTCCATCTTTTTTGTCATTTGGTGTTTTGAGTCTTCGAAGTCAGTAATCCTATCCTCTATATCACTTCTTTGTTCTTCTATCTCTTCAAATCTGGTGTTGTGTGCCTCCAGTATGTTTTTTATTTGGTCAATAGAGTCTTCAATCTCTGTGCTATCTGCCGTTTTTCTATTTATTCTTTCAAATTTCTCTTTATGCTCTTCTACTGTTTTCTTGATCTCCTTTATGTCATTTGCCAGCCCACTGATTTTATTAAGCAGAGTTGTATAAGCATCTTTGATTAGTTATTCCAGTGTCTGTGTCTCCTCTAATGTTTTAATTTGATCATTAGGCAGGGCTGCATTGTGATATGCTTAGTGATTTTCTGCTGTCTTCGTGGTATGTAAATATCTTGATTGATTTTCTTTGGGAGTTGATTTCTTTCTTTAGTCTAAGGCCTTGTGTTTGTGGAATGGTTGTACAGCAGGAAGCAGGGAATGGGGTGGGGCACTCATTGTTGCGTTTGTTTCAGGGTACATATAGGCACAGGTTAGGTATATTATGCTGATGCTTGTGAACCTGGGCACCCAGCAGCCAGGGGATGATGTGATGTATGGGTTCACTAGTCTGGGGGATGTAACCCTTCTGTGCACTGGTCTAAGGCATGGGGTCCTTTGTGCACATGTGTAGAGCTGTGGCAGCAGGTCAGTCTTATGCCTTTGTGGACTGGGGGGCAGATGTGACCTGGCTGCACAGGTCAGCACTTTCTCAGAGCTGGGAAGTGCAGATGAAGGCCGTGTGCATGCACGTTTCTAGGACTGCTGTAAAGTGTGGTTCCCAGAGCTGAATGACATGACTGGGGGCTTGTACGCATGTGTGGGTCTCGGAGTGCTGTAAATTGATGCATTGAGATCAGGGGGGTCGGGGTGAGGTTGTGCGACACTCTGGGCAGGGGGGTTGGAGTAGCCTGGGTATGGAGGTTACTGTCTGCAGCCTTTATGCACTGGCAACAGCCTGCAGGGAACAAGGAGTGGGAAGTAATGCTCAGGACAGGTGCAAGAGAGGTGGGTTGGGCTGCACTTGGGATAAGTGTGTGGGACAGGAAGGTACACTGGAGACTGGTGGAGGGGGGCACCTGGAGCACAGGGAATGAAAGCGAATGACAGGGTTCAGTTGCATGGGGTGTGGAGTTGGTGGCCGGTTATGGGGCTGCACTGGTGAGGGTAGCGGGCCCAAGGAACACAGCCTGGTTTACTTCCTAGTCTCCGGCTCCAATCTGTGCACTCCTGCGGGCTCCATGCCTCTGTGCCAGGCTCCAGCTCTCTGCCTTTCAGTTCCTCAGCCACTCTAACTAGGGCAGCCCTATGTGATGCAGAAGGCTCTCCCAAGTCAGCCACACTGCCAAATTGCCACCTCAGTCACCCTCCGGTCCCTTCTCTAACTTTTCCATAGAGTAGGGCTGATCTCGAGCTACTCTGTTTGGCCATCTTCCCAGAAGTCTAAGACTAAGTTTTGTTTTGTTTTGTTTTGTTTTTTGCTTGGGCAGGCACCAGGAATCGAACACAGGTCTTCGGCATGGCAGGCTAGAGCTGTGCCTGCTGAGCCATCATGGCCCACCCAAACTAAGTATTTTTAGGATGTCAATTCTACTTAAACCTTTTAACAGATTCAACACAGTAACAATTAAAGTTCCATCATTCTTTTCAGAAATGGAAAACCAATCATCAAATTTATTTGCAAGGGTAAAGTACCCTAAATAGCCAAAGCCATCTTGAAAAAGAAGAAATTGGAGGACTCAAACTTCCCAATGGTAAAATTTATTACAAATCCACAGTAATCAAAGCAGCATTGTATTGGCACTAATACAGATCAATAGACTCAAATTGAGAGTTCAGAGATCAACCTTCATGCTTATGGCAAATTTATTTTTTGACAAGGGTGCCAAGCCCACTCTGTGGTAGAAGAATTGTTTCTTAAACAAATGGTTCTGGAAAAACAGGATGCCCATATGCAAAAAGTGAAGGTGAACCCCTACCTTACATTGTTACACAAAATCAACTCAAAATGGATCAAAGACTTAAATATAAAAACTAGAATTATAAAACTCCTAGAAGAAAACTAATGGAAGCAACTTCAGGACTTTGTGTTAGGCCATGGTTTCTTTTACTTTACATCCAGAGCCCAAGCAAGAAAAGAAAAAATAGATAAATATGACCTTATTAAAATGAAAAACTTGTGTTATCAGAGGCCTTTCTCATGAAATATAATTGGAGAAAATATTTGGGAACCACATAAATATTTAATATTCATAATATGTAAAGAAATCTTACAACTCAACAATAAAAAGATAAACCAATTAAAATGGGGGAAAAGGTTTGAATAGACATTTCTCCAGAGAAGACATACAAGTGGCTTTAAAGCACATGAAAAGATACTCCACATAATTAGCTACTAGAGAAAATGCAAATCAAACCCACATTGAGATACCATTTCTACACTAACTGGAATGGCTACCTTTAAAATGTGAAGGGGGTGTGGCAGGTCACAGTGGCTCAGCAGGCAAGAATGCTTGCCTGCCATGCCAGAGGACCCGGGTTTGCTTCCTGGTGCCTGCCCATGTAAAAAAAAAAATATATATATATATATATATATATATATGAAGGCGGGGGGGCCACAGTGGCTCAGCAGGCAGAGTTCTTGCCTGCCATGCCAGAGACCTGGGTTTGATTCCCAGTGCCTGCTCATGCAAAAAGGAAAGAAAAATTACAAGGGTTGAAGAGGATGTAGAGGAATAGCAACACTCATTCATTGTTGATAGGAATATAAAATGGTGCAGCTGCTGTGCAAGACAGTTTTTCAGTTCCTCAGAAAGTTAAATATGGAATTATTATATAACCTGGTAATTCCACTGCTAGATATATACCCAAAAGAATGAAAGCATGAATTCGAACAGATATGTGCACACTATGTTCAGAATGGCATTATTCATAATGCCCAAAAGATGGAAGGGACCCAACTCAACTGTCTATTAACTGATGACTGAATAAATAAAATATGGTATATACACACAGTGGAATATCATTCAGCTATAAAAAAGGAATGAAGTATTGATATATGTGACAACATGGATGAACCTTTAAGACATCATGTTGAATGAAATAAGCCAATCTCAAAAGAACAAATATTGTGTGCTCTCTCTGATATGAAATAATTAAAATAAGCACATTCATAGAGTCATTAATTAGGATATAGGTTACCAGAGGCCAGGGTAGGGCTAAGGAATGGGGGACTGAGATGGTTTGAAGCTGTATGTATCCCAGAAAAGGTCATGTTTTTTTTTTAATCTATTCCATTCTTTTACAGTGAGCCCACTGTAAATAGGATCTTTTGGTGAGTAGGCTCTTAAGATGTGACCTACCTCATTCAGGGTGAGCATTAATCATCTTACTGGTGTCCTATGTAAGGGATGGAACACAGAAAATAGCCCAAAGAGAAAATGAGAGAGGAAGCAATGAGACCCAGGTGAGAAGGGAGAGACCAGTCCCCATGTGCCCGGCCATATGACAGACGACCTAAAGATTGCTGGTAGCCGGTCTTCAGGGAGAAAGCATTGCCTGTGGATGCTTTGCTTTGGGTTTTTTCACAGTCTAAAACCCATAAGCTTGTAGTTAATAAATCCCCTTTGTGAAAGCCAACCCATTTCTGGTATATTGCATTTCATTACCTTTAGCAAACTAAAACACATATTAATGCTCAAATTGTACTGTGTTTCTATTTGAGCTGATGGAAAAATTTTGTAATAGATGAAGTTAATGGTAGTACAATATGGCGAATGTAATTAATAGCACTGAATTTTATATTTAAAGGTGCTTAAAAGGGGAAATTCACACACAAATCAAACTTATTTGTGTTATAGCAATATACAATTAGAAATGAAAAATAAAATGGAAATTTTACAATAACACCCACAAAACTGAACTACCTAAATAAAAATCTAATAATATATACAGGATTTGTATGATGAAAACTACAAAGTGCTGATGAAAGAAATTAGAGAAGACCTAAATAAATGGAACACATCATGTTTATGAATTGGAAGACTCTCCATAGTAAAGTATCAATTCTCCCCAGATTGATTGATAGCTTTAATTTAATACCAATCAAAATCCCAGAATGAAGATTTATAGATATAGAAAGCTGAATCTAAAATTTATAGGAAGGGCAAATGAACTAAAGAATCTAAAATAGTTTTGAAAAAGCTGAATAAATTTGAAAGAATCAACGACCTAATTTGAAGGCTTACTATAATGCTTAAGTAAACAAGTCAGTGTGGAAGTGGCAAAGTGATAGACAGATAGGAGCAGAATAGAAAGTACAGAAATACACCTATACAAATATGGCCATTTGACTTTTTAGAAAGTTACAAAAGCAATTCAAGGTAGAAAGGATAATCTTTCAACAAATGCTATTGGAACAATTGCACATCCATAAACAAATAAATGGGCCTTTATCTAAACCTCATACCTTTACAAAAATTAGCTCAATGTACATCATGCATCCATTATGAAACTTTAAAAAGAAAACATAGGTGAAAATCTTTGTGACTTGTAATTAAATGAGGAGTTCTGAAACATTGTACATGATCTGTAAAAGAAAATGTGGATACATTGTAATTTATCAAAATTTAAAACTTTGTTTTGTTAAAGACTGTTTAAGTGTATGAAACGACAAGGTACAAATTGCAGAAAATGTTTGCAAATCACATATCCAACAAAGAGCTTATATTCACAATATATAAAGCACTTGCAGATTCAACAATAACAAAACAAATGACATACTTTTTAAAAGGAGACAAAAATCTTGAACAGACATTCAACACAAAAAAATATAAAGATGGCAAATAATCACAGGAAAATATGTTCAACATCACTAGCCACTAGTAAAATGCAAAGTAAAACCATGATGTGATATAACTACAAACTTATTAGAATACCTAAAATAAAAATTACCAAAAATATAAAGTCCTAATGAAGATAGCAAGCAACTTAAATACTCATACAAATCTATGGGAATGAAAAATGGAATAACCACTCTGGAAAATGGTTTGGCAATTTCTCATAGGGTTAAACATAGATTTACCCCATGACCTAGTCATTTCATCCCTGGGTTTGAACCAAAGAAAAATGAAAACTTAAGTTCACATGAAGATTTGTAAATGAATGTTTACAGCCCAGATGACTTTCAACAGGTGAATAAATAAACAAACTGTTACAGCCAAACAATGGAGTACTACCCAGTTTAAAAAGGAACAAACTATTGATACATGCAACAATTTACATGAATCTATGCTGAGTGAAATAAACCAGTCTCAAATGGTTACGTACTGTATGATTCCATTTATTATTCTTCAAAAGACAAAACAATAGTGATGGAAAACAGATCAGTGGTTTACAGGGGTTAGGAATGCTGCAAGTGATACTGTAAAGGGAAACCCTGAGAAAAATTTTGTAGTAATGGAATTGTTTTGTATCTTCATCATGGTAAAGGTAACACAAAGCTATACATGTATTAAAATTCACAGAACATTTTTAAAAAGAGAAAAAAATAAAATAAACACCTAACACAACACAGTTATTCCTCTCGCTGCTGCTAAAATAGCTGAATGTAGAAGTCAAGTATTGAAGTAAAGAGAGCAGTTGAGAGGCTACTACAATAGTCCAGTCTAAAGATAGTACAACTACACTAACTTGTACTAGTGTAGTTGCAATGGAAAGCTAAGTGAAAGATGATTGGATTTGGGATTTTTTGTGTGTGGAGTCAGTAGAACTGGATGATGGAATAGATGGGGGGAAGGCAAGAAAAAAGCATCCATTTCCCTTTATTACCGTCCTTGGAATGGCATTATAGAGATTGGTTGACTCTATTATTTCATTCAGAAACTATTCATTGGGCACCCGTCTATGTCTGGCTTTATCCAGGTTGTCGGGAACTGTGCTGGTTTGAAACTGTTGTGTACTCCAGAAAAACCATGTTCTTTCATCCTGATTTAATATTGCAGAGTGGGGTCTTTTTGATTGGCTTGTTTCCATGGAGATGTGACATACCCGATTGTGGGTCTGACCTTTTGAGTAGATGGAGATGTGATCTCACTCATTCAAGGTGGGCCTTGCTTAGTTTACTGGAGTTCTTTAAAAAGGGAGACATTTTGGAGAAAACACAGAAGTGACAGAGCCAACATGAGACCCAGAAGTTTGGAGATGTAGAAAGAAAAAGCCCCCAGGGAAGGTGTTTGAAACTAGAAGCTAAAGACTCCAGCAGACACCAGCGATGTGCCTTCTCAGCTGACAGAGGTGTTCTGGATCCATCAGCCTTTTGTTGAACCAAGGTATCTTTGGACGTCTTAGTTTGGACATTTTCATGGCCTTAGAATTATAAATGTGTAGCTTAATAAATCCCTTTTTTAAAAGCCATTCCTTTTCTGATATATAGCATTCTCATAGCTTTAACAAACCAATACAGGAGCAAAATAATTCTGGTATAGACATTATTCAGACAGTTCATGCCCTCAAGAAAATCACAGTTTAGTGGGGGCAGACATATAAAGGGACATTCATAGTCAAGTGTAATTTATACGACACAGGTAAGCCCAGTGGGCTGTGGAAACACTAAGCAAAATCACTTATTCCATGCCTGAGTCACGCGAGGCCTCTCAGGGATGCCTCCTGTTTACCTGTATTTCCTGTTTACTTATACCTCTTCTCTTATTTGTTTTTTTTTGTTTTTGATGTGGTTTTGTTAAGCAGCTATATTGAAATTTAAGCTTGGGAAAATAATAGCATCAGCTGTAGATGATTTTTCATTTAATGGACTTTGTTATAATAACGGATCAATTCACCCACTCAACAAATATTTCAGTATAGACTATAAGATTTATATGTTAGGCATGGCAAAATCTCAAAATGTGAATAAGAAATCATTCTTTCATTCAAGAAGCTTAAAGTCTAGTAGAAATAATAGAATAAATATACAATTACCCGAAATGCAAGGGAAGAATACTGTATAGAGAAAAAATGATCTAGTAGAAATCCCAGCTTCATCATTTCTTATTTGTTTGACTTTGGAAAAATCACTTGATGTCTTAGATCCATAGTGTCTTCAGCTTTACAATGCAGATAACATTACTTACCTGTGCTGATTTGAAACTGTTATGTACCCCCAGAAAGGCCATGTTATTTAAATCCTAATCCAATATTGTGGGGGCAGACTTATTGCTTGGGACCTTTCCATTAGGATGTTTTCATGGAGATGTGACCCACCCAATTGTGGGTCGGACGTTTTGATTAGATGGAGATATGACCCCACTCATTCAAGGGGGGTCTTAATCCTTTTAGCGGAGTCCTGTATAAAGAGACAAATGGGTAGAATATTGGAGGCAGAAATAGATGTGGTGTCTCCTTAACTGCACTCTAGAACAAATTAAATCATCTCATTTACCTGTCAAACTACTTCTTCTTTTGTTTATTTTGGTTTTTGCTTTGGTTTTCTTAAGCAGCTATATTGAAATATAATTAACATACTCTAAAATTCACCTATTGAAAGTGTTCAATTCAATGGTTTTAAGTGAATGCACAAGGACGGCTGTGCAACCATCATGAAAATTTAAATTTAAAACATTTATATAGCTGCAAAAAGAACCCCTCTCTCTGAATATCTGATTCTGGAAGGATGGAGTAAGCATACATTTCCATATTATTCCAAATAAGTATATATAAAAACTCATAGCATTATATATAAAACCAAAAAAAATATTTAAAAGGTGGAGAACAGAAGGTAGAACAGTTAGGACCTTGAGAACCAAGAAATGACAACATCAAAGTGAATCAATCGTTGGAGAGGGGAATGTGAACTCCTACCCCACCCAGCAGTATCAAGAAGCCCCTCCCCACAGATGTTAACAAAAGCTGAGTGAGGAACCTGGACTTCCATGCACACTTGGCAGTAACTAGGTGGCACTCTTTCTCCCCTGCACAGTGATGTCAAAAGAGGACTTTTAAAGCACAAGATTAAATAGGACTTAGAGTCTCATAAAATAATACCCCAAATGTCCAGATTTCAATTGAAAATCATCTATATAACAAGAACCAAGACAAGGTCATACTGAATGGTCAAATGACAATCAATAGATGTCAACAATGAGATGACAGAAATGTAATATTATCTGACAAGGATTTCTAAAAAGCCATCATAAAAATGCTTCAACAATCAATTATGAACACACTTGAAACAAATGAAAAACCAAGAAATAACATCAAAGAAATAGAAAGTCTCAACAAAGAAATATAAGATATAAAGAGAAAACAAGAGGAAATTTTAGAACTGAAAAAGACAATAAGCAGATTTTAAAACTTACTGTATAGACTCAATAGCAGAAAGGAGAATTTAGAGGAAAGAATGGTGACTGTGAAGATAGAACAATACTCAATCTGAATAACAAAGATAATATTAACTGAAAAAATAAAG
Organism: Tamandua tetradactyla; assembly: GCF_023851605.1. NCBI lineage: Eukaryota > Metazoa > Chordata > Mammalia > Pilosa > Myrmecophagidae > Tamandua > Tamandua tetradactyla. The sequence continues at coordinate 119,757,828 of NC_135353.1, forward strand.
AGAGCCTCAGGAACCTGTGGGACTATAAGAAAAGATCTATCATTCATTGTAATCTGACTCTCAGAAAAAGAAGATAAAGATTTGGGGGCTGAAAAAGTATTCAAAGAAATAATGGTAGAAAATTTCTGATATTTGGCAAAAGATATAAATCTAGAGATTCAAAAAGTTAAGTGAATCTTTAGTACAATACACCCAAAGGAATTCATTGCCAAACTTCTGAAAACTAAAGGCAAATACATATTGAAATGAGGCAAAGAGAAATGACCCATCACCCAGGGGTAAAATAACAATTCAAATGACAGCAAATTTCTTATCAACAGCATGGAGGTCAGAAAGAAATGTGCACAAAATTTTTCAAAAGTTGAAAGAAGAAAAGCTGTCAACCCCAAATTGCATCTACACCAAAAATTACTTTTGGAAATGAACAAAAAAACATAGCATTCTCAGAGGGAGTGAAACTTAGAGATTTTTGCCACCAGAAGTTCTACCTACCCTAAAAGGATTCCTAAAGGAAGTTCTTGGAACAGAAAGCAAATTATAAAAGAAGGAATCTTGGAACATCAGGAAGTAAGAATAGTGAAAAGATAAAAAATATAGGTAAATGCAATAGTCTTTCCTTTTCCTCCTGAGCTTTTAAAATTATGACTGAACCACTGATATGGTTTTCCACACATATAGAGGAAATATCTAACACAATTATATTATAAATGAGGAAGATAAAAGATATAGGGCCATGTGGTAGACCTGGGTTCGATATCTGGACCATGCACCACCACCCTTTCCCAAAAAAAAGGCATAGGGAAGTAAAATTTCTACTTCACTTGAACTGGTAAAATGTAGATATCAGTAGACTTTCTAAATTATGTATATATAACATAACGACTAGTAAAACTACTAAAGAAGTTATACAAACAGATATATTAACAATACTTGAGCTAAATAAAAATGGAATTCCAAAAAACTGCTCAAGAAACCCAATGGAAACAGGAAAAGAAAACAGAGAAAAACAAATAAAAGGAAAAAAAATAGTAGACTTAAGCCCTAACATATCAATAATTAAATTACATGTAAATCGTCTAAATATACCAATTAAAAACTGACTTTGGCCAAATGGGTTTTTTTAATTTATTTATTAATTAAAAAATTAAGAAACAAAATAAAACATCAACATATATAATCAGTAATTCACAATATCATCACTTAGTTGCATATTCATCATTTCTTAGAACATTTGCATTGATTCAGAAAAAGAAATAAAAAGACAATAGAAAAAGAAATAAAATGAACGCAAAAAAGAAGGAAAAAAAAAAGATTATACCTACCATACCCCTTACCCCTTGCTTTCATTTACCACTAGCATTTCAAAATAAATTTATTTTAGCATTTGTTCCCCCTATTATTTATTTTTATTCCATATGTTCTACTCCTTTGTTGACAAGGTAGATAAAAGGAGCATCAGACACAAGGTTTTCACAATCACACAGTCACATTGTGACAGCTATATCATTATTCAATCATCCTCAAGAAACGTGGCTACTGGAACACAGCTCTACATTTTCAGGCAGTTCCCTCCAGCCTCTCCATTACAACTTGAATAACAAGATGATATCTACTTGATGCAGAAGAATAAGCTCCAGGATAACCTCTTGACTCTGTTTGGGATCTCTCAGCCATTGATACTTTGTCTCATTTCACACTTCCCCCTTTTGGTCCAGAAGGTTTTCTCAATCCCTTGATGCTGAGTCTCAGCTCATTCCAGGATCTCTGTCCCACGTTGCCAGGAAGGTTCACACCCCTGGGAGTTATGTCCCACGTAGAGAGGGGAGGATGGTGAGACTGCTCGTCACGTTGGCTGGAGAGAGAGGCCACATCTGAGCAACAAAAGAGGCTCTCTTGGGGGTGACTCTTAGGCCTAAATATTAAGTAGACTTGACCTATCCTTTGTGGGGTTAAGTTTCATATGAACAAACCCCAAGACTGGGGGCTCAGCCTATAGCTTTGGTTGTCCACACTGCTTGTGAGAATATTAAGAATTCAACTTGGGGAAGTTGAATTTCTCCCTGTTCTCACCATTACCCGAAGGGGGCCAAATGGGTTTTTAAAAAGAAGAGGTTTTCCCAATGAATGGAGGTGGCTGAAGGATGCACCGACTGAGAAGTAGATTGATGAATAATGGTGTATACATATGATTGAATATTGTGCTGCTACAAAAAGGAACAAAGTTGTGAGGCATATAACATTGTGAATAAACCTGTGAGACATTGGTGAGGCAAAATAAGTCACAAACAAAAGAGCAATTATTGTATTGTCTCCTTTAGAAAATGCTTATAAGAAAACAGAGTCTTAAATTGTAAGCTCTTATAGCAGTCACATTTAGTCCAGAGCGGTAATTGTTATTTCTGGATTTTGAGAGGCTGTTTTATATATGTATGACCTGGTATTTAGAGATAAAAATGATGCCAATCATGTTGAGATTAAGGTAATTGAGAATACAGGAGTAATGAAGACATTGTCTATATTTTAGAACTGCATTTACTATTTGAGACCAAAGGAAGGAAGTTTTATTTTTTCCAGAACCTAAATTTTTTGTAGCAGATAATTTAACTCAACCTGCCTGGATAGAAGCTTTTAAATAATCCAAACATAGTGAGCCTAGAATAAGAATGAAAGCCTTTAATCCTGTATAGCTTAATGTAGTGCTTGGAGACATCCCAGAGTATATTATGTAGATAATCAAAAAGTATTGGCATGTATCCTTTGAGGGATGGAAGAAAAAATATGGAACTATAAAGCAGTTACAGTGTCAAACATTAAGGACACCCAAATCAATAGGTGCCTTTGATTGTGAGGCTTGCTCTTGTGTAGCTCATGTATGTAGCAGAGAAACTTAGCCTATGGGTATGCCTAAGAGTCACTTCCAGAGGACCTCTTTTGTTGCTCAGATGTGGCCTCTCTCTCTCTCTGTTTAAGCCCAAATCTGCAAGTGAAATCATTGCCTTCCCCCCCTAAATGGGACATGACATTCAGGGGTGAAAGTCTCCCTGGTAGCATGAAAGATGAGCCCCAGGGATGAGTCTGGCCCTTGCACCGTAGGATCAACAACGCCATCCTGAACAAAAGTGAGAAAAGAAGTGTAACAAATAAGGTATCCGTGGCTGAGAGAGTTCAAATAGAGTGAAAAGGCTACCCTGGAGGTCACTCTTATGCAAGCTTCAGTTAGACATTGCTACCTACCATAACTTGCCAACCCCCAACCAAAACCATTCCTGCCAATCCTAAAGAATGCCTGGGCAATATATGAGTCTACAAAGTTTCCATGCACTAGGGTAACTTTCCAGAAACCCACAACCTCCAGATCGGTCCCTGGACCAGATAAGTTATGTAATGCAGAGGGACCAGCTTTTCCAGAACATCAACTAGTTCCATCCCACTACCCCACATTATTGACAGCCCTTTCCAACATGAAAAAGTTAAGATGGTCATAGCACAAATGCCCCTAAAGAGTGGGAGAAAGATCAAGGTGATGGTGGAGTTGTACAGAGAAGGTAGGGTTTAACAAGCAAGTATGATTGCTGAATCATTATACTGATATTTCTTTTAGTCTCCATGTCTAAGAACAGCTAAAAGTAAGACCTGAACTTGTGGAATTGTAACCCATATCAAACTCTGAAATCTGTTCTACAACTAATTGTTGTGATGTGCTTTTGAAATGTATTGCTTTTTTTGTATCATGTTATTTTTCACTAAGAAAGAAAAAAAATAGTTGATTGTGATGATAAAAAAAACCTCCCAGGTTGGTAATTCCCATTGGGGGAAAAAAAAAGAGAGCCAACAATAGGCTGTCTGTAAGACAATCACAGGAAGCTGAGGAGATGGAGACTGCCACATGGAAGCCAAGCCCGCTGAAACAGTCCAGCATGGCAGATTTGTGGGAGAATGGCTGCAGTCCTTACTTCAAATGCACAGCCTCCCACTGTTCTTACAGTTTCCATAGATTTTATTGAATAAATATTTCTCAATTTGTTGTTAGCCCTTTGATCAATATCCAGAGTCTCTTTAAGTGAGTCTTCACTAATTTTGACCAGTTTACTAAATGTCTTTCTAGGGTAGAGTTTTCTATGAGTTCCTTACATTGCCATTCTAGAAATTGGAAAATCCTCCTCTTTCCTTTCATAGCCACTTTTGCAGAATGCATTGTTTATAATTAGTGTCTCCACTTCTTCATTTCATTTCTTCCTCAATTTATTGCAGTCTGGCTTCTATCTGCACTAGTTCCATCAGGTGATGTTCCTGATTACTTCCTGCCTATCAAATCAAAGTACACATTTCATTCCTAATTTCGCCAGAAAATCTTAGCAGAATTTGATATTGCATACCATTTCTCTTTCAAAACTCTTTTCCACTTTGGTTTCTGTGATGCCGTCCTCTCTTGAACCTCATCCTACTTTTTAGACTCTCCTTTTATATTCTCTTTTAGATACCTCATTCTTTACCTGCCCCTTAAATGTTGGGTTTTCCCAGACTTCCCTCCTTATCATTTCTTCCTCTGTAAACTCTCCCAGGGAAATAAAATTCACTCTCCTGATTTCAAATACTACCAATATTAAACTACCCCCAAATTTACATCTCTATAACCCTGTCGAGAACTTTTCTGTATCTAAGAGGCAGCTGAAAACTTTCACACAGCTCTTTCTCAGGTCCTTCAAATTTAACACATATAAAAAGGCCACATCATCTACAATACCCACCTAGTCCTCCAGTACAAAAACCCAGAAATCGTCTTTAATTACCCTCCTTTATCTTCCGCCCACCAACTCCAATCAGTCACCATATCATACTGATTTTATCTCTCAAATGTCTTTCAATTTTTTTCCTTTGTTAGGTATTTTCTCCTTCACTAGGGAGTTCCCAATGTGGGTTTCCAAGTGTGTAGCTGATTTCTGTATCCATGAGGACTAGTACAGTGCCTAGCTTATAGCAGATGCTCTGTAAATGTTTGATATGAAAACATGAGTGATAACTACCATTTTCTGGTTTTCCATTCTATGTAGGGCGCTCTACTTTTTTTTTTTTTTTTTTTTTTTTTTTTTTTTTTGCATAGGTAGGCACCGGGAATCGAACCCAGGTCTCCAATATGGAAGGTAAGAACTCTGCCTACTTGAGCCACCGTGGCCCACCAGGGTGCTCTACTTTTTAAATGTCTATTTTTTCCTTTTGCTTTTTTTCATGCATGTCTTCATTTTATTATTCATCTACCCATACCCTGGATAAAGGGTTTTTACAATGACATGGTGTGCTGGTTTGAAAGGATTATGCACCCTAGAAAAGCCATGTTTTAATCTTGACCCATCTTGTGAAAGCAACCATTTCTTTTAATCCCTATTCAGGACTATAGGTTGGAAACTTGATGAGATTATCTCCACAGAGATGTGACACACCCAATTGTGGGTATTAACCTTGGATTACAGGGAGATGTAACTCTGACCATTCCAGTTGGGTCTTGATTAGTTTACTGGAATCCTTTAAAAGAGAAAACATTTTGGAAAGAGTAAGAGAGCCAAGAGAACCATGAGAGCCCTCACAACCAGAGACCTTTGGAGATTAAGAAGGAAAACACCCCTGGGGGAGCTTCATGAAACAAGAAGCCTGGAGAGAAAGCAGATACCCCCATGTTCACCATGCACCTTTCCAGTTGAGAAAGAAACCCTGAATGTCATTGGCCTTCTTGAACCAAATTAACTTTCCCTGAATGCCTTAGATTGAACATTTCTATAGCCTTGCTTTAGTTTGGACATTTTTACAGCTTTAGAACTGTGAACTTGCAACTTCTTAAATTCCCCTTTTAAAAAGCACTCCATTTCTGGTATATTGCATTCTGGCAGCTAGCAAACTAGAACACACAGTCATATGACAAAAGCTATATAATTATACAATCATTATCAAATATAAAAGCTACTGGATTACAGTTCAACAATTTCAGGTATTTCCTTCTGGCTATTCTGATATACTAAAAACCTAAAAGAAATATCTATATAATGAGTCAGTAGTCGTAATCATTTGTAAATCCTTATTTCTCAGTTATACCTCCTTCTTCTCATTTGATCATCCTCTCAATCTTCAATGATATCTGGGCAATGACCATTTTAGCTTCTTCGTGCTGGAAAGGGGTGTTGACCTTATGGAGTAGAGGAATGAGACTGATTGATATTCTTGGCGAGATGATACCTCTGGTTTCAGGGTTTATCTGGCATACTATTGCTTTTTAAAATAGCTGTTGTTTTCAACTTTCTCAATAGCACTACATAGTAGGCATTATTATTATCCTCAATGTATGCATGGGGAAACTGAGGCACAAAAAAGTGAAGCTGGCCAATGGCAGAGTCCAGATTGTAACACAGTTCTCCAGAACGCTGAAGACTACACTTTATAAACTACTGGAATCAACATCAGGTCGTAGGTATAAGGAATAGCATAAACAAAGGTGCAGGCATATGGAGACATATATAAAAACAGTAAATGTATTCAGCTGGTTTATCGATTCACAGAAGATGGGGTAGTGCTAATGGTCTGGAACGTCAAGCAAGGACTCATGGTCTTTATTCAGCCAATATACACGAGAGTGGTATGATGAATGTGTCCTTTTGAGATATTAATCAAGTGCCACTGTGCAAGATGGATTGGAGAGCAAGGGATGGAAGGATGGGAGATAAGTCAGGGCCCTTGTGCTGGTCAGCAATCTTTTTGTTCGTCATTCCCTCCTGCTCTCTTTCCTCTCAACAGATTTCAAGGTATTTAACGCTCTTCTTCAGCCCCTCACCCACCCCTATGGCTTTCACTTTCAGTAGTTTATGTTTATTAAGAGAAAGTAGATAACAAGCAAAGTTGCTTTCCATTCTTGGCTGTTTACTGCCAAGTTTATCTTGTTTGCCCCATCCTATTCTTTTAATAATAGCAACCATTTGGAGCACTTACTGCCTCATGTAATCCTAACAACTATATTGTGAGAAAAGTTTAGTTATCCTCAATTTTTAACAGAAAAATTGAAGCTTGGAGTGATTAAGTGCTTGTCAAAGTTCACCTAGATAGCAAGTGGCAGAGTCTGGATTTGAACCTAAACCTGTCTGGTGCCAAAATCACCCTTATAACTACACTGGGAATGAGAGGTGTCTGTACACTTCTCTTCTTGGGATACATTCCATTTATCTCTTCCCACCTTCTTTGGGTCCCTCTCCAGAAACTATCCCCTCTTTCGCTCCTGTAAAACCAACCTGTTTCCTGATACTTTTTTTCTCTCAGTGAATATACACCCTAAAGTTTCATCTACTAGAAACAATACCAAATGAACAAAAGAGTCAACTTTATCGATCATTTTACCTATAAATATCATCCTAAATCATATTCTATATCCAAGTGTCTGCAAATAGTTGCCTACACTGTCTGCACTCCCTCACTTTCCACACTAAAAACTGGTTTCTATCTCCACCCCGACATAATAGACTTTTTCTAGAATCACCAAATTGATAAATTTTATTTCAGTCCTCATATTATCTAGTCTCTCTATTTTCAAGTCTCTTCTCCTTGTCACTTTTCCACTGTATCTTCTCTTCTCAGTTTCATATTATTACTTTACTTCGGACACTTTTCATCTCTTGTCTGGATGAATCTCATTCCTCCACTCTTGCCTTCTCCAATCCATTTTCCACACTGGCTATAAGAATGAACTTTCTAAGGTGTAAATCTAGCCATGTTACTTCCCTGCTTAACGTCCTTCAATTTAAACACAGAACTGCATAGTATGTTGTACATAGTTCTTATAGAATTAAGGCCCTATTTTAGACTTTCAGTCTCATCTTCTCACTCTCTTCTCTGCACTCTAGGTTTCAGCCATATTTAGTGCCTTGCTTTCTCATACCCTCATGAATTTACATGTGCTCTTCTCCCTCTGTTTCGTATATTGTTTCTTCATGAGCCCTTGCTGAACGCCTCTGCCTTTAAGACACAATTCAAATATAATCTCTTTTGTTCTACTATTCCTGAACCACCTCCCTACAACCTCTTCACCCCCACCTCTTCCACATGTCCCAATCCTCCAGACATTTTATTGCTCGGCCTTCTATTTTAACACAGTGCCTCTAAGAGTGCTAAAAGATTCTAGCAACAGAGTCATTATATGACCAATGAAACTGTCAATTACTCAGGGACAGAAACTGGGTCACAAACATTTTTGTATCCTTGATGCCTGCATATAGTAAGTGCTCAATAAATATTTGTTAAACTTATAGAATGAAAGAGGCTTTCAATTTTTTCCTTATATAAAACTATAAAGACCTACCCTATGATAGAAACAAAAAAAGAAAAAGAGAGAATAAGTGTATATGGAAAAGGACAATGAATGAAGTGGCAAAGATGATTGGGGAAAATTGAATGCAAGTTGGTACTGGTGGCAAAGAATGAAAAGCAATAGAATTGAGGCATGAACGCTTAAGTAAGACTGGTTATATTGAATATAAATATGGAACATCTGAGCAGAGATTTGTCGATGAAGAATAAAGTCGAGGGTTCTCTGATGTCACAACAGGACTTAGATTGAATTTTCTCTGCATCTCTTTCTTACCTCTCACAGATCTGGAACAGATAATTATTAAGAGCTTCTTATTTACAATACGGGACTAGATTACTGTGATTGGAATACAACGAGTGAGTGAGTGTGAGTGAACGAGTATTGAGAACAAACATTCAAGTTCCCTTTCAGTTATCAACTCATTCAACAAATATTCAGGAAGCACTTACTCTCTACCCGGCTCTGTGCTGTGCACTGGTCCAAACAAGATCAAGTGCCCACCTTCATGTGGCTCATGTGATTGTAAATAAAACACCTCAAGACAAATAATAACCTGAATGCATATAAAAGAAATCATAAATTAGAAATTATGAAAAGTATGATGAAGTAAAAGTAGATAGTGGGTTGAACATAAATTAGAGTGGGGCCAGACTGTACAGTCAAGTCTTCTAAAGAAGTAATATTTAATCTGAGACTTTGATTTCCATCAACGTTTACAATGGTCAGTTACTTGAAAAAGAGTAAAAACCATTCATTAGGAGTCATTCAACATTGAAGAGTTCAGCTGCATATCCAAATGATATCCTCAACCTGACTCTTATCTCTCTCTCTCTTTATCTCTATCTCTATCTATCTATCTATCTATCTATCTGTCTGTCTGTCTGTCTATGTACACACCACCACTAGCATCACTGTTATTCCTGCAAATCTACCTAGTGATGGTTGCAGAGGAGCAAAGACTTCTATGATCAGGGGATAGGAAATGTTCTCTTGTACTTAGTCTTCATAGATGACCCTCAATGAACTACACTTCCCAATGTTCATACCTTTGTGTAGTCTCCTACCACACTGACCCTAGGTTGGCCCTGTGATTCTTTTGCACCAATAGAATGTGACAGAAATGATGTTGCAGAATTTCGGAAGTTGGGTCTTAAGAGATCTGAGGTTTCCACATTCACCATTCAGTACATTCCTTCTTGAATCCAGCTGTCTTGCCGTAAGGAAGCCCAAGTATCCATGTGAAGACGCCCACACAAAGGAGAACCAAACCATCAGACAAAAGTCCTAAATATTCTTCCAGCCAACAGCCAGCCCATTTTGGAACTTCAGCCATTCCTACATCTCAACTGATAGCATATGGAGCAGAACTACACAGTCAGCACATACTATTAGTATGTGAAATAATAAACCATTTTGTTTCTTAGTTTTGCAGCAATAACAAATAGGTTCATCCACCCAGGAAAGACTAAATATGAGGTAATATGTTAAGCTGAGGCTACATACATTGTCTTCCTTGTGCTTTTGTTTCGTTTTTAATTTACAGCCTTTCTTTTTCTTTTATAGTGATCAGGAATTGCTTTTATAATTAGAAAAAGTAAACATTTTTAGAATTAAAAATAGAAACATTTCTGGGGTAATTTGGGTGTAACCTTGCCCAGAGGCTTGAGTGGTCAACCAGTTGATGAGTGCCCACACAATCCCTTCACTGAATGTTACCTATACAAATGACGACTGCATTTTTTTGACTGAGCCAGTGCAGTACTGTAAAGTACCTTCCTAGCTCATTTGAGTCCAGGCTATTGTTAGAGGTTGAGTAAAACATGCCTCAAACTATTTGGAGATTTGAATAAGGAATAGAAAGAGGTTGGAAAATACATTCAAGAGGCTAAAAGGTTTGCAGTCTTGGGCAGAGAGTGGCTGGACACTTCTAGAAACACTTGAAACTCTGCTATCAGGCAGACAATTTGGTGCAGAGATAATTATCTTAATGAACATTTGTCCATCACAATCTTCACTTTCCTTTTACTCTATTTCTTTGTTTGGCAAGAAGTAATGCAAATAAACTTCAATTTTCCAAATAAGCAAATCAAAATGGCAACTGCCCAACTGATACCATCTATCAGACAAGAAAGTCTCTTTCTCTTGGTAAGGAGACATCTCAATTACCACCCAGAATCTTCATGGCAACAAAATAATGGAGAAGAATAATTTGATACAAAATGCATTTTAATGTCCCTTGCCATAAAAGTAATAAGAGTTTGAAATTGCTACTTCAATCTAAAAAAAGAAAAATGCTTTCTTCAGGGGTATCCTTTTTGCAAAGGGGAGGTGGATTTTGAAACTTTTTCCCCAATACACTTCTATCCAATCTGTTGATTAAATGTGCATCAACTTACTCAAATTCAGTCCACCAACAGCTTTGGTGGCAGCCTCATTCTCCACGCATATAAATGTAACATAAAAGTATAGCTACACCTTGATTATAAATATTTCTGCTTTAACAATGCAAAAATGCTATTTATTGGTCACATCCAATTTAGAAATAAACTAAATCATAGCCATGCTCAATATTCAAAGTGAGACTGCGTTATTATGAAATAGTAGGATGAGAGGAGAAATGCTTTAATCATTTCAAGACAGATCATCAGTTCCGAATTTGTGATTTTGGAAAAAGTTTTGCTAAAGTCTAATTGTTAAAAGAAGCAGTCAAAGAAATACACAAAAGGTTATGATTAGTAGATTCTGGTCTCATATCTTGAGGGTGTGGATGTTGGACTGTGCATAAGCTGATGTAACAAAAGGGATCCTTTACAGTAAAAAGCACTTTTCTTCATATTCAACCACGTGGCTTGAAAGTAGTCTCTCTTTCACCTTGAATTAGAATTACAAAATGAAATTAATTAATAAATGTGTCCAGATTCAGGCAAATGCCTGTCCAAGAAGATCAAGGTCTATAAAAGTATAAAACCTTGCTCAATGATACCTGGAAAGGCTGGTGAGGAGGTGACTGAGAGATGATAGCTCTTAGAGAAAATGTGGTTTTCTGGGGTATAAAAGCATGAATTGCCCAGGGTATATTGAGGGGCTAATGCTGGGGTGAATGGTTTGGATGAAAAATGTTGGGTGGATTCAAATTTTAGAGATGCTTGAGGTCTAGAACTTCGCAGCAAATAATGGAAGTATACAGGGAACCATAATTCATTTAGTCTTCACTGTCAGTACCCTCAACCAACTTGAACAAAGAGAAATTCACATACATCCAGATACATATCTCTGTGTATGGGTATATGGAACTCACTGTCTTCCCCTCCAAAGTATGGTTCATCCTTGTGCTGTACTAATGTCAGTGAATTACACCTCTCTCCACCCAGCTGAATTATCTAAAAACTTCAGAAATTTCCCTCCCCTTTGTTCCCACATCCAAACTATCAGTACTCTGAATTCTACCCCAGAAATCTATGCCGAATTCACAAAATTGTCTCTCAGTCTACTGCTAATTTTACAGTCCCAGTCACCTGCATTCCTTACCTGGACACCTCAAAATCATTCTGCATACATGCTTTCTGTCTTGCAGTCAATCCATTCCACACTGCAGTCAGAGTGACCTTTTCAAAAAGCCACTCTGATTGTGTTACTCATACCTTAAACTCGTGATTTCCCATCACTTTTAGAAAACAAAGCAAAACCAAACCTCCTGGGCGGGCCACGGTGGCTCAGCAGGTAAGAGTGCTTGCCTGCCATGCCCAAGGACCCGGGTTCGATTCCCGGTGCCTGCCCACGTAAAAAAATAATAATAAAAAAATAATAAAAAAAACCAACCAAACCTCCTTGACATGGCCTTCCATGGTTTGCTCCCTACTGCACTTCAAAGCACACACTTCATATGCTCTACACTCAGCACACTAGCCTTCTTTCAGTCTTTCCTCTTTCCCAGGTTTTCTGCTACCACAGGGACTTTGTACATGCTGTTCCTTCAGTCTGAAATCTTCTTTTTCTAACTCTCCCCTTACTTAACTACTATGCATTCTTCAGATCTTACTTGGTAGCAATTCCCCTGGAGAAGCTTTTCTTGAAGTGCTTGTCTAAATTAAGCCCTTCTATTATTCACTCACAGCATCTAGAAATTTTCCTTCCTAACGCTTTTCAAAATTGGGTCTTTAGATTTGCTTGTGTGATTGTTTAAGTAGTGTCTGTTTCTCTCATCAGACCGTTAGTTTGGTAAGGATAGGGACTGTATCTGTTTTGATTTCCATTGTAACCCTGATGCTTAACCTGATAAGTAGCATACAGTAGACACTCAATAGAAAATGGAATCCAATCTTGTTACTTCCTCATTCTTCAGCCTTCATACTAACCTCTTTGCTGTCCCACTAACATGTTCCATGAATATTCCCAGGCAAGGGCTTTTACATTTGCCATTCCTTCTCCATGGAAAACTCTTCCCTAGCTTGCTCCCTCACATCATATCAGGTTTCTATTTAAGTGTCTCCTTTTTAAGCAAGTTTTTGTAGTGTGCACCCATGTAAAAAGTGCTGCTTTGTGGTATTATTGATTATTATTACCCCTGTCATAAGGGAATATAAGCTTTATGAGAGCAGAAATTTTGATCTGTTTTTTTTTCATTGCTGTATCCTCAGTGTCTATAATAGTACCTAGAGTATAATTGGTAATTGGTACTCAAATATTTGTTGGAGAAAATGGATTATTCAGAGCCCCTGATCAAAGCTGTCTATGTAATGTAATAGGAAGATTTGAAAGAGCATTGGAAAATGAAGATCATTGGAGAATTAATGGACAGCTTGTTCTCTGAAACAATTTGTGGAAGGAGTAAATGTTGGCAGATTTATTAGTTCTTGGAGATTCTCTTAAACTTAGATTCTATTAATGGTGAGCACATCTTGAGGTATCTCAGAAAGTCCCTCAAGTTTGGGTGTGAGTAATGTCTCAGTTTGTATTCTCTTCTTTCCAGAATTATCCTACATTGACTTGAAGTTGTTCTCATATTGATTAATTCTATCTCCCCAACTAGTATAGTGTGTGAACTCTTTGAGGTGATGAACTATGTTTCCCGCTTTCCTCCACAAAAAAACTCAATGGTTGCCAAAATGCATGGAATGGGTTCCATTTGGGAAAATACTTCTGAAGCTTCTTCTGTACTTTTGCTTGGAGCCAGTACCACCCTGTTCCTTTTCTCCCTTTTTCCCAGAAATACTAGCAGACATGGCTGGAAGGGAACTGAGTTATAGTGATTGCTCCCAAAGTAATCCCTGAGTATTCCAAGATGAATGGGAAGGATTTTTTTTCACAGATGGGAAAATTGGTGTATTAAAGAAATATGATTGAGATGCATTTCTAATATAGTTTAAAGAATCATGGCTTCTACTCAATGGATCCAAGTAGTCATCAATTTCACAACAAAAATCATTTTCTGGAAAGATATGGTGACACCACTTCACAACATTATAGCACAGCTCATAATTCACATCACTAAGAGAAGATGCTTTAGGATTGATCTAATTAGTGTCATGGTCCCTGAGTGTGGTCAGACATTAGAGACCAAATACAAATACTAAAAGAGAGTTTTCATCTTTCCTGAGGTTACTAGGTAACAATTACCTAAGTTTTAGTTTGCTTGCTCTTACATGGCCTGTGTGCCCTTTCAAGCCTCTCAAACAGAGTGTACCAGAATAATTACTACAGAATGGAAATAGCCAGATTTTGTCATTCTTGGATGAATATGATCTTCAATCTACTCCCTAATTATTTCAGTAACAAGAAGAGAGGCAGATGAGGCAGTGGATGTTTTTTCCTCTTTTCCTGTAAAGATATGACATCAACTAACCGTTGCCAAGCTGCCTTCATGGAGCTGAAAGGCAGCACCAACTGGGAAAGAACCAAGTGCTACAATACATTCCCTTCAAAGCCATCAACCTAACAGGCCCATTTACAATGGCCCTAATATGTGGATATGGAGGAGGTGCCAAATAGAGGCCCCCCTTCTTTGTAACTTCCAGTCTCCTATGGAAATGACCCTTTACCACATGCTAGTCTCCTAATAAGCCTGCGCTGACATGAGAGGCACACATTAAATGTCTTTCTGGTATATGAACAAGAAAATGTTAGATGTGTAATCATAGGAGGGAAACATGCTACAAAATAAGAATAATCATAAAGAATAGGAAACTGGCTTCGTCATCTTTCAGGTTGATTTTTGGTTTTGCTCATTTTTCAAAAGCCTCAAAGCCTAACACCTCTGTTGCTATATGTTGTCTTGTGGCCAAGTTAACAGTATCTTGAAAAAGGCTGCTTTGATTCAAATTCCAGTTCTGCCATGTGAGCCTTGGGCAAATGAATTAACTTTCTGTGCCTCAGTTTCCTTCTCATAAAATAACACTACTTAATTCTTAAGGTTGCTGTGTGTGACACAATGTGTTTATATAGGATTTGATACAGCACCAAGATTATAGGACCTTCATGTTGAATAAAAAATTAATAAATAACATTAATCTTCATTCAGCTAACAGGCTGATAATTATTCAGTTGTGTCATTCAAGACAAACTACGCCTAAATGTAGTTAAGATCAGGAAGCCATGATTTGTAACCTTCTCTCTTTCTACACAGTGGCATTTGTTTGCTTTCCCCTTGCCTTCCAAATGAAGAAATATTGCTTGGGTTCAAATCGTGCCTCTACTACTTACTAGCTGTGTGATATTCAGTAAGTTCTTTAACTTCTGTGCCACTGTTTCTTTGCCTGTAGTAAGATAAAATAATTGCACCATTCTAATACGGTTGTTGTGAGGAATAAATGGGTTGATTCCTATGAAATCTTTTAAAAAGTGCCCTCTGGAAAGACTGTGTGGCACTGACTGAGGCAAATGTTGAAGAAAGCCAGGGAAATCTCACTTGAAAATGAAGAAACTGAATACAAAATTAAGTAGCTTATCTAAGGTCTTATAGCCAGTCTAAATGTACTTTTTCCTGGAGTATTTTTCCCTTCCCTTATAGTCTGGTTTTCCCTTGCATCACTTGCTTCCTTCCTAGTAGTAAATTCACTAGCCCACAAATGTGCCTTGCCCTAATTCACATTTAAACACACTGTATTCCTTCTTGGAATGTCATTTCCCCTTCCTTTACACCTTTCTTAATCAGGGTCCAAATGAAATTCCACTTTGTAAAATGCAGCCTTACTAACTGATCTCCAGACCGTATTGATCTGTTTTATATCCATACTCCAGAGTTCTTGGTTTTTACCCCATAACCTTGACACTACTACTACCAGTGACTAACACTTATTGGCTGTCTAGTATGTGCCAGCCATTATGTTAAGCAGTTTAAGTGCATGGTCTCATTTAATCCTCCTAACAAGTACAGAGCCAAGCACTTTTATTACCAGCTTCATTTCCTAGATAAGGAAAATGAGTTAAGGATAAGCAATTTATTCCTGGCTAGTGAGTGGAAGAGACAAGGTTCCAATCCACTTCATGTGGTCCTTGAGACTATACTCTTCCCCACTACATTTCTATATTTCTCTTTTTTTAATTCGATTTTACGAGATACATCATTATATACATACCATATAATAATCCAAAGCCTGCTTAGGCTTCTCTTCACATTTCCTTCATCTCCCCAGCTTGATTCTGGGCTAATTGAGGGGAACAATTGTGTCTTATTTATCTTTGTAATTCCAGTGTGCCCAGTAGCATAATGCTTGGCAAGGATTAAGTACCATAAATATCTATTTAATAAAAATCAACTTCCAACTTAATCTACAATTTCCCCTCAAAAATCTAAACAGAAACAACATGAATCATGTTTACAAATGAAATTAGTCAAGGTAGTATGGCTCAATCATCAATTCCATTAGTTATCTATGGCAGGGTGATGTCTGCATATTCTGGACCCCGAGATAAGTGTCTTTTTTGCCTTTCTTTTATCACTCGTTCATTCAACAAATTGCAATACAAGTAAAGCATGCAAAGGGTGTTGTGAGAGCATAGAGAAAAGAACTGACTGGGGGAATGAGTGGGGTGGAGGGTGTTGGGGAAGGTTTCTCAGAGAAGGTGACATAGCTCCATTCAGTAACCACTACGGTACCATTTCAATAAGTGGATGCAGAATGAATGGCAGTAATAATACCATTACCTAAATAAATAATGGATATGGAATCAAGTTGGCATAGATCAATTGATTTTATAATTTTTAGTAAAAGCAGGTTAGAGAAAGGATCTTGGGGTTTAAAGGCATAAGATTTGCCAGGGCTGAAAGTACAGGTTCCTTATAAGAAGAAAAAGATGGGGGAAATAAAGAAAAAAGATACATCCAGGTGCTAAATGCCTGCTAAGTGCCAAAAGTAATCATGTGAGATGAGTACTTGCTCTCATTTTATGGTAATTAATACCGAGGACAGGAAAGTAAAATGACTTATAAATAGTGACGATCAGTCGGACTTTAGTCTCAGTGCTCTTTCTATGATTACTAGTAGTACACTTTCATCTAGAACTTTTTATGTACCAAGCATGTTTCTTAGGGCTTATATTTATTAAGATTTTGTTTAATTTTCTCAACAGTACTAATGAGGTAGGTACCAATATTATCATCCAATTTTATAGATGATGAAACTAAGACACAGGGAAATTAAGCAATTTACCCTAGCTCACACAGCAAAAAAAAAAAAAGTGATGGAACCAGGTTTCAAGCCCACGTCATTTCTCTTAAACCGTGTGTACTAGGCTGCCTCCACTTCCTTAGACCTAGTTAGCTAGAAGGGGACATTTGCCTTCCCACTGCTAGCAGGCAGATCATTAGCACAAACTCTGAAGATGACTGACTGGGGTAAGTAGGATAAGGAGCAGAATACAGGCTCTGGAAGCACCAGAAGAAATCAGCTTTTCTTACTGCCTCTTTTTTCCCCCTTGCTTTCTCACAAAGTCAGAGAGGTGATGCGTAGTAGGCTAAGGGCATAGAGGTCACAATCCACTTCCTTATCCTTGTCCCTGAATTTGACAAGGGCATAGCCAATCTTTTCAGAGATATCCCCAGGCCTTACTTCCAACTGTACCCTAAAAGGATGCACAATAATTGGTGCTAGAGCCTCATATTTTTTTTCCACTTGCCCTAATTACCTCCCAGAATAAGTGCCATGCTAAAGAGGCCCACCAAAGATAATTAACTTGTGACAGAAGTGCCCTCTTTAAGGGTCATGTCTAAGTGTCCCTCTTTAACACCATAATTAATACTCCCGGGATACAAGTATGACCTTCGGAAGGCTGCAGCCAAGCTGCAGCAACACATAGAAAGAACCACAGGAATGGTGACCCCTCTGATTTCCAAGAATGCGAGGTAATTAGCAGGTTGGTAGCAATACTCAGCTTTCTTGGACCGGTATAGTATAAACCTGTTCTCGGTGTTGTGTAGGTCTTGGGGATATAACCAGGCCATTGAGCTTCAGAAGCAAACAGATTCAGAATTGAAAACCAGGAGTCTAGCTAGGTTAACCATTGCAAATTAGATCTCCTGGGTAGAAAAATTTGAACTTGTTTCTTCTTTGTTAGGCAGGGGGAATAAGAGCTAGGAGAGGGGAGGATGACATTTGCTATTTCTGGACTGCAGGGACCCAAAGTAAGGATTGAAGGAAGGTCCTGAACCAAAACAAGTCCCATGATATCTGTTGATTTCACTTGATATGGGTTGTCAAAATAAATGGCTCCTCTTTTGCTGCCTTTTTATTATCTAACTTACCTTTCACTCCTGTTGCCTTTTTGAGAAAGTAGCCGACTACATATTATCATCATTGCCATTTCATTTTGGTGAATGATTTTCAGTAACATTTGTTAGTTGGTTTTAATGGATAGCCAAGTAGAGCTGACAAATTTTTTTCTTTTTAATTTTTTAGCTTTTTATTAGAGAAGTTGTGGGTTTACAAAACAGTCATGCATAAAATAGAGGATTCCCATACACCGCCCCATCAGCAACACCTTGCATTGGTTTGGAACATTTGTTATAATTGATGACAGAGTTTTTTATAATCGTACTATTTTTTTAACAGTAGTTAACTTTGTTAGAATTGATGAAAGATTATTAAAATCATACTATTATCTTTTGCCCATAATTTACATTAGGGATATTTTTCCCATATACTACTCTATTATTAACACCTTTTATTAATATGACACATTTCTTATAACTCTTGAAAGAACATTCTTATACTTGTACAATTAACTATAGTCTACAGTCTACAGTCGAGTTCACTGTGTTGTACAGTCCTATGTTTTATCTTTTAATTTTTATTCTAGTAATACATAGATCCTAGAGTTTCCATTTTTAACCACAGTGACCTCTATAGTTCAGTGCTGTAGATTACACTCACAATGACGTGCTACCATCAAAATGATCCATTTCCGAACCTTTATCATCAACCAAAATAGAAATTTAAAAAATTTCTTTTTATTTATGATACATAACCACATACAAACACAAACATTCTTACCATATGATCATTCCAACCTTGTTATATAATCAATAATTTACAATATTATCACATAGTTGTATATTCATCATCATCATCATTTCTTAGAACATGTGCATCAATTCAGAAAAAGAAATAAAAAGAAAACAGAAAAAAATTCATACATACCATACCCCTTACCCCTCGCTTTCATTGATCACTAGCATTTCAATCAACTAAATTTATTTTGACATTCGTTCCCCTTATTATTTATTTATTTTTAATTCATATGTTTTACTCATCTGTCGATAAGAGATAAAAGAAACATCAGGCACAATCACACGGTCACATTGCGAAAGCTATGTCATTATACAATCATCTTCAAGAAACATGGCTACTGGAACACAGCTCTACATTTTCAGGCAGTTCCCTCCAGCCTCTCCATTACACCTTAACTAAATAGGTGATATCTATTTAATGCATACACATAACCTCCAGAATAACCTCTCGACTCTATTTGGAATCTCTCAGACATTGACACTTTGTTTTGTCTCATTTTTCGCTTCCCCCTTTCAGTCGAGAAGGTTTTCTCAATCCCTTGGTGCTGAGTCCCAGCTCATTCTAGGATTTCTGTCCCACGTTGCCAGGAAGGTCCACACCCTTGGGAGTCATGTCCCATGTAGAGAGGGGGAGGGCAGTGAGTTTGCTTGTCATGTTGGCTGAGAGAGATGCCATATCTGAGCCACAGAAGAGGTTCTCTTGGGGTGACTCTTAGGATTAATTCTAAGTAGGCTTAGCCTATGCTTTGCGGGGTTAAGTTTCATATGAACAAACCCCAAGATTGGGGGCTCAGCCTATTGCTTTTGTTGTCCCCACTACTTGTGAGAATATCAAGAATTCTCCACTTGGGGAAGTTGAATTTTCCCCCTTTCTCACCATTCCCCCAAGGGGACTTTGCAAATACATTTTTATTCACTGTACAAATCACTCTGGGATTTATCAGGGCATCACTCTGGACAAACCTACAAAATCTCATGCCCTACTCAAGGTTCCAAGAACTACAATGTTCGATTAAGCTGTCCACATAAGTTATATTAGGAAACATACTAGTCAAAATATAAATTTTGTACCAAATAAACATTTTTTTGCTTTAGTCTCACACATAAATTAAAGCTTTAAAATATTAATTACCATCTATTTTCAATACCCTGCATTATTGACATTCTGTTGTTCTTCCTCATGCAAAAACATTTTTTAATTTGCACATTTAGTCACTATCATTGTACATTTTAGGCATCCCTAGATTATATCCTCTCACTCTTTATTGTTTATCTTTCATTCTGATTTCATTTGTGCCCCCAGGCCTCCTCCCTCTATCATTCTCACATTCAGCTTCATTCAGCATTCTAACATTATTATATTACAGTTCGGTTGTATTGTGCTATCTATTTCTGAATTTTTACAATTAGTCCTGTTGCACAATCTGCATCCCTTCAGCTCCAATTACCTAATATCTGCCTGTTCTAGTTTGCTAGCTGCCAGAATGCAAATACCAGAAACAGAATGGCTTTTAAAAAGGGGAATTTAATAAGTTGCTAGTTTACAGTTCTAAGGCCAAGAAAATGTCCCAGTTAAAACAAGTCTATAGAAATGTCCAATCTAAGGCATTCAGGGAGTGATACCTTGGTTCACGAAGGTCAACAAAGTTCAGGGTTTCTCTCTCAAGTGGAAGGGCACATGGCGAACACAGTCAGAGTTTCTCTCTCATCTGGAAAGGCCCACGGTGAATACAGTCAGGGTTTCTCTCTCATCTGGAAGTGTACATGGTGAACAAAGCGTCATCTGCTAACTTCTTCTCCTGTCTTCCTGTTTCATGAAGCTCCCCGGGAGGCATTTTCCTTCTTCATATCCGAAGGTCACTAGCTGGTGGACTCTGCTTCTTGTGGCTACATCATTCTGCTCTGAATCTCCTCCTTTCTCCAAAATGTT
Organism: Tamandua tetradactyla; assembly: GCF_023851605.1. Lineage (NCBI taxonomy): Eukaryota > Metazoa > Chordata > Mammalia > Pilosa > Myrmecophagidae > Tamandua > Tamandua tetradactyla. The sequence continues at coordinate 119,778,603 of NC_135353.1, forward strand.
TCTTCTTTTATAGGACTCCAGTAAACTATTCAAGACCCATCCAAATGGGTGGAGACACATCTCCACTAATCCATCTTAACAACCACTCTTGATTGGGTTACATCTCTAGGAAGACGATCTAATTACATACAGTATTGAAGAGGGATTATTCTGCCTTTATGAAATGGGATTTAGATTAAAGCATGGCTTTTCTAGGGGACATACGTCCTTTCAAACCAGCACACTACCCTATCTCTATCTCCTGCTGGCCTCTGTCCTTAACTGAAATTCTCCAAGTTCATTCACTAATGTCAGTTCATATCAGTGAGACCATACAGTATTTGTCCTTTTGTTTCTGGCTAATCTCACTCAGCATAATGTCCTTAAGGTCGATCCATGTTGTTACATACTTCATAACTTTATTTTGTCTTACAGCTGCATAATATTCCATCATATGTATATACCACAGCTTGTTTAGCCACTCGTCTGTTGATGGACATTTTGGCTGTTTCCATCTTTTGGCAATTGTAAATAATTCTGCTCTAAACATTGGTGTGCAAATGTCCATTTGTGTTTTTGCCCTCATGCCCTCTGAGTAGATACCTAGCAATGGTATTGCTGGGTCATATGGCAATTCTATACTTAGCTTTCTGAGGAACCGCCACACTGCCTTCTAAACTGAAAATCAATTCTCCATTCTCTAACCCCATTCTATCTCTTGATGACCTATATTGTAGATATTAACTCTTATAGGTTTGCTTATTAGTTCCTATCAGTGAACTTATACAATATTTGTCTTTTATGTCTGGCTTATTTCACTCAGTATAATGTCCTCAAGGTTCATCATTGTGTGGCATGCATCATGACTTCATTCCTTTTATGGCTGAATAACATTTCATTGTATACATATGCCACATTTTATTTATCCATTCATAAGTTGATAGACACTTGGGTTGCTTCCATTTTTTGGCAATTGTGAATAATATCACTATGAACATCAGTGTGCAAATATCTGTTAGTTTCCCTGCTGTGCCAGTTTGAAGCTATTATGTATACTGGAAAAGCCATGTCTTTTAATCTTCATTCAATATTTCTGAGTGGGATCTCATTGATTGTTTCCATGAAGATATGACCCCACCCAATTGTGGGTGGTAGCTTTTGAGTAGATGATTTCCATGGAGATGTGTCTTTACCCATTTAAGGTGGGGTTGCTTACTGGAGCCCCTTAAGAGGGAGCCATTTTGGAAAAAGTGTTACAGCAAACAGAGCCAACAGAACCCATACAGCCAGAGACCTTTGGAGATGAAAAAGGAAAATGCCCCCTGGGGAGCTTCATGAGACAAGAAGCCTGGAGAAAGCTAGCAGACATCTCCATGTACCTTCCTAGCTGAGAAAGAAACCCTGAACTTCATTGGTCCTTTCTTTGGAGTTAAGGTATCTTTCTCTGGATGCCTTAGTGTGGACATTTTCACAACCTTAGAACTGTAAACTTGCAACTTAATAAATTCCCCCTTTTAAAAACCATTTCTAGTATATTGCATTCTGGCAGCTTAACAAACTAAAACACCTGCTTTCAGTTCTTCTGGGTATATACCTAGTAGTAGGATTGCCAGATCATATGGTAAGTCTATACTTGGCTTCCTGAGGAAATGCCAAACTGTCTTTCCCAGTGGCTGCACCATTTTACATCCCTACCAGCAATGAATGTGTGCTCCTATTTTTCCACAATCTATCCAACACTTGTAGTTTTCTGTTTTTTAATAGTTGCCAATCTAGTGGGTGTGAAATGGTATCTCACTGTGGTTTTTATTTGGATTTTTTTAAAAGCTAGTGATGTTGAGCATCTTTCCTTGTGCCTTTTAGCCATTTTTGCATCCTTTTTGCCCAATTTTAATAAGCAGAAATATCTTTTTTATTGTTGATTTGAAGAATTTCTTTATGTTTTCTGGATGATTAACCCATATTGGATATGTGGTTTCCGTATATTTTTTACCATCAAATAGGTTGTCTTTTTACTTTTGTGACACAGTCCTATGAGGTAAAAATGTTTTGAATTTTGGGGAGGCCCCTTCATCAATTTTTTCATTCATTATTTCTGCTTTGGGTGTAAATTCTAAAAGCCATTATTTAACACAAGATCCTTAATATGCTCCCCTACATTTTCTTCTAGGAGTTTTACACTCCTGGTTCTTATATTTAGGTCTTTGATCCATTCTGAATTAACTTTGTATATGGTGGGAGATAGGGGTCCTCTTTCTATTCTTTTGCATGTGGATATCAAGTTCTACCAAAACCATTTGTTGAAGAGACAATATTTTCCTACCTAAGTGGACTTGGTCTCATTGTCAAAAATCAATTGGCCATAGATGTGAGGATCTATTTCTGAGCTCTCAATTCAATTCCATTGGTCATTAAATCTATCCTTATGCTAGTACCATGCTGTTTTAACAACTGTAGTTTTGCAATATCCTTTAAAGTCAGAAAGTGTGAGTCCTTCATCTTTGTTTTTCTTTATCAAGATGCTTTGGGCCATTTGGAGGCCTCTTACCTTTCCAAATAATGTTAATGATAGGCTTTTCCATGTCTGCAAAGTAGGATATTGGTATTTTCATTGAGATTGCATTGAATCTGTAAATCAACTTGGGTAGAATTGACATCTTAGTGATTTTTAGTCTTCTGATCCATGAACACAGAACGTCCTTCCATTAATTTAGTCTTCTTTGATTTCTTTTGGCAATGTTTTGTAGATCTCTGTGTACAAGTCCTTCACATCTTTGGTTAAATTTATTCCTAGATATTTGAATCTTTTAGTTGCTATTGTAAATTGAATCTTTTTTATCGATATCCTCCTCAGAATACTCTTTACTACTAAATAGAAGCACTACTGATTTTTGACTATTGACCTTATATCCTGTCATTTTGATTTAACTCATTTATTAGCTCTAGTAGCTTTGTCATAGATTTTTCAGGACTTTATATCGATCATGTCACCTGCAAACAGTGAATATTTTACTCCTTCCTTTCCAATTTGGATGACTTTTACTTCTTTTTCTTCCCTAACTTCTCAGCTAGAACTTCCTGTACAAGATTGAAGAACAGTGGGAACAGTGAACATCCTTGTTTTGTTCCAGATTTTAGAGCAAAAATTTTCATTCTTTCTCCATTAAGTACAATGATATCTAATGGTTTTCATATATGCCTTTTATCATGTCAAGGAAGTTTCCTATTATTCCTATTTTTAAGAATTTTTAATCAAGAAAGAATGCAGGATGTTGTCAAACGCTTTTGCTGCATCAGTTGAGATGATCATGTGGTTTTTCTCTTCATTTTGTTAATGTGGTGTATTACATTAATTGATTTTCTTATGCTGAACCACCATGCATATCTGTGATAAAGCACACTTGATCATGGTGTATAATTCTTTTAATATGCTCTTGGATTCCATTTGCAGGTATTTTGTTGAGGATTTTTGCATCATTATTCTTAAGAGAAATTGGTCTGAAATTTTATTTTCTGCTAGCAGCTTTATCTGGCTTTGATATTAAGGTGATAGTTTCATAGAATGAGTCAGTTGTGTTCCATCCGCTGCAATTTTTTTGAAAAATTAGAGCATGATTGGTATTAATACTTCTTGAAATGATTGGTCCTAGACTCTCATTTGTTGGGAGGTTTTTGATGACTGATTCAATCTCTTTACTTGTAATTGGTCTGTTGAAGTCTGCTATTTCTTCTAGAGTAAGTATAGATTGTTAATGCTTTTCTAGGAATTTGCCCATTTCATGTAAGTTGTCTAATTTGTTACCATACAAGTGTTCATAGTGTCTTCTTATAATCCATTTTATTTCTATGGTGTCATAAGTAAGCTCCCCTCTCATTTATGAATTTATTTATTTGCATCTTCCCTTTTTCTTTGTCAGTCTAGTTAAGGGTTTGTCAATTTTATTGACATTCTTAAAGAACCAAGTTTTTGTTTTGTTGAGTCTCTTTATTGTTTTTTATTCTCAATTCATTTATTTCTTGTTTAATCTTTATTATTTTTTCCTTCTGCTTCCTTTGGGATTAATTTGTTGTTGTTTTTCTAATTCTTCCAGGTATGCAATTAGATCTTTTAATTTAACTCTTTCTTTCTGTTTTACTGCAGGCATTTAGGGCTATAAATTTCCCTCTCAACACAGTTTTTGCTACATGCCGTGCTTTTTGATGCATTGTGTTCTCGTATTCACTTGTCTCAAGATATTTACTGATTTCCCACTCAATATCTTCTTTCACCCACTGAATATTTATTATTATTATTATTATTATTATTATTATTATTATTATTTGGTCTAGAGTGGAGAATGGTATATGACCACTTGAGAAGAATGTGGTATCCTGATGTTTGGGGGGTGCAATGCTCTGCATATATCTGTTAGATCTAGTTCATTTATCATATTTTTCAAGTTCTCTGTTTCCTTATTGATCCTTTATCTAGATGGTTTATTTATTGATGAAAATGGTGTAGTGAAATCTCCAACAATTATTATACAGATGTCTATTTCTCTCTTCAGTTGCACCAATATTTACCTCATATATTTTGGGGCACCGTGGGTAGGTGTATAAATCTTTATAATCACTGTTTCCTCTTGGAGCAATGCTTCTTTTATTAATATATAGTGTCCTTCTTTGCATTTAAGTTCTATTTTCTCCAATAGTAGTGTTACTACCCCAGCTCTTTTTGGGTGACTATTTGCATGGAATATCTTTTCCCAGCCTTTCACTTTCAACCTCTTTGTGCCTCTGGGTCTGAGTTGAGTCTCTTGTAAATAGCATATAGTAGGATCACGCTGCTTTTAAAAAATTGATTTTGCCAATCTGTATCTTCTGACTGAGTCGTTTAATCCATTAACATTCATTTAATGGATTCCCTATATAGGCAGTACTTACTTCAGCCATTTTATGCTTTGGTTTTTACACACTAAATTTTTTTTATTTCTTTTTTCACCCTTTTAGTTACCCTTACTGATAATTTTCATTTCTTCACACTACTCCAAGGCACTCTGTCCTGTTTTTCCCTTTCAACCTGCAGAACTTCCTTTAGTATTTCTTGTAGAGCAGGTCTCTTGATGATGAACTCTGTCAGTTTCTATTTATTTGTGAATATTTTGAAATTTCCCTTAGTTTTGAAGGATGGTTTTGCCAGATAAAGAATTCTTAGCTGGTAGTTCTTCTCAGTCAGCACCTTAAATATATTGTACCACTGCCTTCTCACCTCCATGGTTTCTGATGTGAAATCAACACTGAGTCTTATTGAAGATGCATTGTATGTGATGAATCGCTTTTCTCTTGCTGTTTTCAGAAGTCTCTCTTTATTGTTGGCATTTGACATTCTGAATAATGTCTCAGAGTTGGTCTATTAGTATATCTTATGTTTGTAATACACTTTGCTTCTTGGACATGTACATTTATGTTTTTCATAAGAATTGGGAATGTTTTTTTACCATTATTTCCTCAAATATTCTTTCTGCCCTTTTGCCTTCTGAGACATACATCATGCTTATATTTGTGCATTTCACGCTGTTACTCAAATCTCTGAAACACTGCTCAATTTTTCCTTTTTTTTCTCTATCTGTTCTTCTGTCTGTAAGAATTCAAATGTCCCATCTTCTATCTCACTGGTTCTTCATTTTGCCTGTTCAAATCTGCTGTTGCATGTCTCTATTGTGTTTTTAATCTCTATCATTATGCCTTTCATCCCCATAATTTATGTTATTGTTCTATTTATTCTTTAAAAGTCTTCTTTATGCTCACACAATTTCTTCCTAACATCCTTTATATGTTTAGCCATATTTTCCTTCCTCTCCTTGAATTGATTTAGGAGGTTTGTTTAAACATTTTGATATGTTATTCCAAATTCTGTGTCTCCTGTGAAGTTTTAATTTGTTTCCTTGACTGGGCCGTATTTTCCTGTTACTTAGCATGGCTTGTCATTTTTTGCTGATGTCTAGGCATAAAGCTTTCTGGATGATTTTACTCTGCAGGTCAGCTTCTCTCTCTTTTCTAGGGTTTCATTGTTGAACAGTTCTATGTTAAAGCTCTTCTTTGATGCTTAGTCCACCTTATTCTAGATCTGTAGAATAGCCTGTGTTTAACTCATCAGATTTTTACAGCTCTTCATCTAATTCTTGCCATGGATATGCTTTACAATTTTTGAGATTGCATGTCTTGTCCTATTGTTTCACCTCCAGGAGAAAGCCTCCGTTCTTCTGTTCCTTCCCTGGGAATCTAGATCTGTTCTGTTTCTTTTGGTGCAAGATTTTATCCCCAGCTCCTCTGATTTGTTTAAATTATTTCCATCATTCAGTGCCCTTTCTTCCTGTACTTTTGAGTTCTGAGATCCTTGTGTTCAATTTACCATCCCTTCCTTTTTGTCTGTAAGGATTTTGTGCTTCTAGTTTCTTCCCTATTAGTGAATCCCAACCCTAAGAGCCATATAGGGTCAACCCAGAAAAGTAGATCACTCCAGAAAAATCCATTTTGTGTTTATGTGGCTCAGGTTGGGCCTGTTTCTGTTGGCCTCTCTTATTTTCTATTTTACCCCCCTGGGGGCCTTTACACATGAGTCACTTCTAAGTGTCTTATGTTCCACTTTGGGTCTCTATAGACTTGGAAGCCAGTGCATGGACATCCTGGGATTCTTGCAAGTTCTTGTGAGTGGCTCTAAAGTCTGTGACTACAGCCTTTATGTGGGAGGGATCCCAGCTATTCAGTCTCTGAGGGACCAAACTGTGTAGAGCTGAGTGAGGTGATGGAGTGGGACCAATGCTCCAAGATTGCAATTTCTTACCTGTTATTTTTCTTTTCCTTTACTTCAGCATTTGTGGAGTCTTTCTCCAGTGTCTACCATCCTCCCAAGTTTTAAGCAAGTAAGATTTATCCTTTTATTCAATGAATCTCTGGGAAGGTTTATTCAGGGAATGTCTTACGTCACCATATTGATGATGTCACCAGCAGACAGAAGCTTTTGTTGTGGCTCTGGTCCAGACTGTAGCTCCTAAATATAATGTAATATTACATGCCAACACCTCACTGACATGCAACTCCATGACATTCAACCCAGGTTCCCCCACAGATTGGGGGCTGAGCTTATAATGCCAAAGCCCCCACTGAGATGGTGGGGGCATCCCTCCTTACATAAAAGCACACGTCAATTAAAGGGGGCACTCATCAATCCTACGATGACTAAGAAATGAAGCATATACTTAATTCCCCAAAGTTTCATAATTTTAAGGTGGTACAGAGAGTGGTTGTAACAAGCCAGAGTATTGCCATTCTGAGTGTTTTCCACAGCTTGACTTTATTGCATCTTTAATTAAATCAATGTGGTGGCACCCACTCCCAGTGGAGGTGGTAAAGGGCAGTTGGCTCAGAGGATTTATGAGGGAATAAAGAACTTTTCCAACCTGTATGCAGAGAGAAAACGTTGGCCAAAACGTTGCCTGCAGCAGCTTTTGTGGAAGATGAAAGAGGGAGGCAGAAGGGGATGAGGATGGGGGACGGGAATAGGAGGCAGACTAGAAGTGGAGAATGAGAGGAATCCTAGATTGCTCAGACCAGAAAGTTAAGAATGCAACAGTTAACTGATCTAGCCCCACAGCACACAGCTGTGATACCTGAAATGCTTTTTTTTCCTCTTGAAAATAACCAGATCAGTAAGTGTATTAAGGATCTCAGTAAGCAACACTGTAGTTACAGCCACTAGAGCTATTGAAATTGGGAGGACAGAAGACAAACTCCTGGATGTGGAAATTACTCGAGGGTGGGCTGTCAGGAAATGGGGGGGGGGTAAGGAGGAAAAATACAAGAGAGTAGGGAAAAATCATTAAAAATGATATTCAGATGTTGACACTCTTTTTACTGTTCAGTGACAGAGTCTCATGGGGACGGGGGAGAAAAAAACTGTGCAATCCTCAAGGTGAACAAAAGACACTTTCAGAATCATTGCAGGAAAAGAAAACATCAGTAAACCACTCAAATGATGATTTATTGTCAGGATTAGATGCCCAGTAATATAAGTAAATATTTCCACAGAGACTGTGTGGTGAGAACATTAATGATTCATACATTGCGATGCTTCCTGGGGATTCTTTTGTTGCTATTCAAATCTGAAGCATGACAGAATTTGATGTACACTGGAGGCCTTAGGGATAGCTATATATAGTTGGATTGAAAATAAAGCTAGAAAGGAGAGAATTAGATAAAATTTAGAACTAAGGAATCACCTAATTGAACCATTCCTTCATGGAAAAAGACATTAAGGCTCAGAAAAGAGAAGTATTTACCCAGTTATTTATTACACTACCTGGACTTTTAAGCTGGGGGTCCCATACAAGTGATCACTGGTGCCATCTGTGTGAATCTAGAACTGGGAAGAATTGTGACAAAGAGACACTAGGACTAAATGCAATTCTCCCCACCCTAACCCCATCCGCAAGGATCAGAGAGTGGACAGATTCTGATATTGGTGATAATTGAAGGGAAGAATAAATGATGGGACATCATAGCAAGAGAAAACGGGTTCTTCATCTCATATTCTGAATTAATTAAATGGAAGCGGCATCAAATAACATGCAGCCAAAATAATGCTCCAGCATTATCTGCAAATCAAAAAGTACTCTTTTACATGTTTCTATACTATGTGAGGCTTTGAGGGATATAAGTGAGGCATGATACTTAATTCTCTCTCTCAAAGGTGATCTCTGTGTGAATGGGGAAAACAGTTCTAGCACAGATGAATTTGGCCATCAAAGGGCCTGAATTTTCCAGAACAGTCCTCATTTTAAATATTTAGTTTCATGATCCCTTTTGTATACTTATATTTGTGAAACAATGTCTTAAACCAGTTTATTCAGAAATTTTGGTCATTCATTCATTCAACATATTAATTGGGTGTCTACTGTATGGTAATCTCTATGAAAGGTGCTGGTAATACAATTATGAACAAGACACAATTCCTGGTTTCATGGAGCTCACATTCCGGTGAGAGACACAGACAAGTAAACATAATTATGGTCATGTGGGATAAGAGTTAACATGGAGTGAAACATATAGTGCTATGGAAGCACAGAGAAAAGGACCCTTCTATGCCTCCTGGAGGCTGAAAAGGCTTCTGTGAGTTGATGATGGCTAATACAAGGACTGAAGGACAAGTAGGAATTGAAAAGGCAAAGGAGACAATGAGTAAGGGGCAGGAAGGACATTCATGGCAAAGAGAATAACATATGCCAAGTCCCAAAAGCAAGAAAGCAAAATATGGAAGTTATTAAAGAACAATAAAGTGTTGAATTGTGTCTTTCAAACATAAAGAATATAACAAGGTCACAAAGGTTTTGAGAGGCAAGGTGAGTGGGAAGGAAGACTTGAAGAACTGCCACCTTCTATATCACAAAGAAAACCGAGGCAATCAAGACAGGAACTCTCTCAACTACGTTCCTACACCTAGAGACTTATCAGCACCTGAACTATTCTAACCTTATCCCTCATGTCTCACAGGAAAAAAAGGTGTGTCCTTCTAAGCAAAGCTTATGCTTCCACCTGTGCTGACCCTAATCTCTACTTCCTCAAGAACCTTGCTCCATTATCTCTACTCTCTTCTGTATCTTCATCAACTCCTTCTCTACTGAAACAGCATTTCTGAAGGTCTCCAGTGACTACCTACACAAAAAACCCAAGTGATACTTTTTTCAAAACTTTTAAAATTTCTTTTTTTTTAACTTTTTATTTGGGAAGTTTTACAGATTCACATAGATGGTACAGATTGCATAGATGGTACTTAGAGGTCCTGGGTAGCCTTCACCAATTTCCCCCAATGATTATGTCTTAAAATAGGAAATTGGAATTGGTGTAATGTGTGTGTCGGAAGCTTGTCATTGTATCATTTATGTGGATTCCTGCAATAACCATTGCAACCAAGATACAGACCTATTATATCATCGCAAAGATCTCTGTCATGTTAACCCTTAATGGTAAGACTCAGCTCCTGTCCCGATGATCCCCAACCCTTGGTAAACAATAAATTTTTTTCCATTATTATAATGTTGTGATTTCAAGAATACTATATAAATAGAATCATACAGTATGTGACCTTTTGAGTTTAACTTTTTCAATCAGCATAATGTCCCTGAGATCCATCCAAGTTGTTGTATGTATTAATGGTTCATTCCTTCTCATTGGTGAGTAGTTTTCCATCATATGAATGTACCAAAGTTTACCCATTCACTTCTTATAGGATGTTTTGGTTGTTTCCGGTTTGGGGTTATTAAAAATAAAGTTTGTTTTAGCTCTTCCAGGGCCTGTTCTTTTCTAATTTTTTAGAAATTAAATTTTTTTATTGTGTTTTGTTTTTTTAATTTTAACTTTCTTTGTTGTGAAATATAACATATATAAAAAAAGGAATAAATTTCAAAGTACATTGTAACAAGTGGTCATAAAACAGATTTCAAAGTTTGGTATGGGTTACAATTCCACAGTTTCAAGTTTTTCCTTCTAGCTGCTCCAAGACACTGGAGACTAAAAGAAATATCAATACAATGATTCAGTAGTCATACTCATTTATCAAATCTTATATTTTCTGTTATAACTTCTCGTTCTTCTTGAATCTTTTTCCCAATCTTTAGGGATATTTAGGTTATGCCCATTCTAATTTTTTGCATGTTGAAAAGAGGTGTCAACAATATGGGATGGGGGATGGAGCTAGTTGATGTTCATAGAGAAGCTGGCACTTCTGGGTTTCAGGTCTTATCTGGCTTAGGAATTATCTGAAGGTTTTAAGTTTCTGAAAAGTAAACTTAGTATGTACAACTTTTGTAGGATCTCAGATAGAGCCCTGGCTATTCTTTAGGGTTAACAGGAAAGATGTTAGTTGGGGGTTGGCAAACCATGGCCATTAGCATAAGAGTAGCCTCCAGAATAACCTCTTGACTCTATTTGAACTCTCTCAGCCACTGATATCTTATTTTTATTACATTTTTTCCCCCTTTTGGTCACGAAGGCATTGTCAATCCCATGGTGCCAGGGCCAGGCTCATTCTTGGGTGAAGTAAATTTTATAATAAATTTGTCTAAGTCCACAAAAAAAGCTTGCTGGGATTTTGATAGGGATTGTATTAAACCTATAAGTCAATTTTGAGAGAACTGTCATCTCTACTATGTTGAGTCTACCAATCCATGAACAAAGTATTCTCTTCAAATATTTAGATCTTTATTATCATCATTTTGTAATTTTCAACATACAAGTGTTGGACATGTTTTGTTAAATTTGCACATTTTTTGAGTGACTGTAAATGGTATTATATTTTAAATTTCAGTTTCTATGTGTTCATTGCTAGTATATTGAAATATAATTGATTTTGTACGGTGGTCTTGTATCCTGTAACTTTGCTGAATTCACTTATAAGTTCTAGGTGGTTATTTCTGTAGATTCCTTCAGATTTTCTATGTGGACAATCACATTGCCTTCAAACAGAGAAAACTGTATTTCTTCCATTCTGAGCAGAACTTTCCTTGCTGGCTAGAATTCCCAGCGCTGTTGAATAACAGTGAAAAGAATGGATACCCTTGACTTGTTTCAGATCTTAGGGAGAAAGCCTACAGTATTTCAACATTAAATATGATATTAGCTGCAGGATATTTGAATATATTCTTTAGCAACTTGAAGAAGTCCCCCTCTATTCTCCCCCCCCCATTCTTAGTGTGCTGAGAGTTTTTATCGTGAACAGGTGTTGAATTTTGTCAAATGCTTTTCTTCATCAATTGATATGATGCTGTGACTTCTGTTCTTTAACATCTTAATATGTTGTATTACATTGATTGATTTTCAAATATTGAAGCAGCCTTGCATTCTTGGAATGAACCCCTACTTGGTCATGTTGTCTAATTCTTTATATATATATTGTTAAATTCTATTTGCTGGTATTTTGTTAAGAATTTTTGCACATATATTAATGAGCTATATTGGTTTGTAGCTTTCTCTTTTTTGTACTATCTTTTTCTGGTTTTCATATCATGGTAATATTGGCTTCATAAAATGAGTTCTAAAGCTCTTCTATTTTCTTTTAGAAATTGTATAAAATGTATGTTAATCCTTTTAAATGCTTGATAGAATTCTCCAGTGAAGCACCTGGGTTTGGAGAATTTGGAGGAGGGGGGTGAGTTTTAAAATTATAAATTCAATTTCCTTAGTAGTCATAGGACTATTCGAATTATTTGTTTCATATGGATGAGTTGTGGTAGTTTCCTTTATGAAGAATGGTCCTTTTCATCTAGGTTGGAGATTGTATGAGCAGAGTGTTGTTCATAACATTTCTTACTACCCTTTTGATGTCTGCAAAGTCTGTAGTGATATCGCCTGTTTCATTCCTGATATTGGTAAACTGTGCCTTCTTCCTTTTCTTTGTCCCTCTTGATAGAGGTTAGCCTTTTCTCTTTTCAAGTAACCAACATTTTATCTCATTGATTTTCTCTACTTTTTGTTTTCAATTTCATTGATTTCTGTTTTTACCTTTATCTCCTGTATTCTGCTTGATTTAGGTTACTTTTGCTCTTCTGTTTCCAAGAATCAAGATGACACTGTCAGTCCATGGGGTGCATTGGCAAAAAGAGATATTAAAAATATCACCATTAGATTCTGCTAATTGTATGCTTATATTAAGCAAGGCTCTGGGTAAGAATATTTTTGACACCTTTAAGGAGTTTTGTGGAATTAGGAGATATCCAGTTTTAAGGGAAAGGGATGAGGTGAAGGCTTCAAATTTGCAACTTAAGTGCTATACATATGATGTAAAAGTTTCCATGTATGACCTGAAAGAAAATCTTACTCCTTGTGGTCCCAGATTTGAAATTTCTAAAATCAGACACAAGTCCTAATTGTGTGAGTAGCAGATTTAAAACATAAACTAAAATCTCAGCCTTGCAGGGTGTCTTATTAACAAATAAGGGCTTTAATTGGAAAAGAATGGGATCTTGAAATGTGTGATGATGATATATGGCTTGATAATGATGGGGAGATGAAATCCCTGGAATCTGCTGAGCCTATGCTAGATAGACCTGTAATGGACTGCATTGAGGAAACAGCTTCCCAGCCTCCAATCTCCCTAGAGGAGTCTGCCACCCAACTTCCACCAAACAAGATTAACCATTCAGTGCCTGCTAACTCTGTAACCACCTCCCCTGGGGAAACAGCTTTCACTCCTCTGTCTGGAGCAACTAATTCTGTTTTACCAGATGAAACTTCAGTGGAATTCCCTGAGGCAATTGGCTTAAAAGACATTTCTGTCTCTTTTCATGATCCAGCCCCACCACTCCTCTTTTCTTCAAGCCCTATAACTAGATTAAGGCCCCAAAAGGTGAGGTATACAGTGTGATCCATGAGGAGGCATGCTATACTCCAAAATAACTGCATGAATTTTCCAAACTATACAGACATAGATCAAGGGAATATGTGTAAGAATGGGATATTAAGGGTGTGGGATAATGGTGGAAGGAATATAAAGTTGGGTCAAACTGAACTTATTGATATGGACCCACTAAGCAGAGATTCAGCATTCAATGTGATAGCTCAAGGGGTTAGAAAAAACATTAACAGATTGTTTGGATGGTTGGCAGAAACATGGATCAAAAGATGTCTGACATTACCTAAGGTAGAAATGCCGGAACTGCCCTGGTATAATGTAGATGAACGGATCCAACCGCTTAGAGAGATTGGAATGTTAGAGTGGATTTATCATGGAAGATCTGCTCATATACTCCAGGAATGTCCAGAGGACACATCTTTCACCAGGGCCTTGAAAAATAAATTCATGAAACTAGCTCCACATCCATGAAGAGCTCTATAGCTGCCTTTCTCTGTAGGTCAGATATTACTGTGGGAACTTCTATCACTAAGCTAGAATTCTTAAACTCAATGGGGATGATTGAACCCTGAGTGGGCAGAAACCATGTGGTGACAGTTAATTACCATAGACAAGGTGGGTGTGGCCACCATAATGGACAGCAGACTTAAAGCAATTAAAATAACCTGACTTGCAGAGACATGTGGCATTGGCTAATAGATCATGGGGTACCTAGGAGTACATAGATCGACAGTCTACTAAATTCTTGTTTGAGCTGTATAAGCAGAATAATTCTAGTTAAAGTGAACAGAAGTCTAACTTGAATTATAAAAACAGAGAGTCACAGCCCCTTATACAATTCCCAGACTTGAGACTGTTTACAGACATAGAGTGCCTTGAATGAGGGGACTATCTTTGGGGAAGAACACTTTTACACTGCCCAAATTTTACACTGTTAGCCTTCCCCCAAAGAGACCTATGGCCTTTTACTAGGGTGATTATGCATTTGGGAAAAGGAAATGATCAGATATTTTTGGGATTATTGGACACTAGCTCAGAAGGGACAGTAATTCCAGGAGACCCAAAACATCGCTCTCGTCCAACAGTCAGACAGGCTTACGGAGGTAACGTGATCAATAGACTTTTAATTCAGGTCAATAACACAATAGATCCAGTAGGTCCCCAGACCCATTCTGTGACCTTTTCCCCAGTTCCAGGATGTATAATTGGAATCAGCATACTCAACAACTGGCAGAATCCTTACGTTGATTATCTGACTCATGCAGTCAGGGCTATTATGGTAGGAAAGGCCAAGTGGAAGCCACTAAAACTGCCCCCACCTTGCAAAATAGTGAATCAGAAGCAATACCAGATTTCTGGAGGGATTGCTGAGATTAGTGCCACTCTTAAGGACTTGAAAGATGCAGGGATGGTGATTCCCATTCAACTCTCCTATTTGGCCTGTGCAGAAAACAGATGGGTCTTGGAGGATGACAGTGGATTATCATAAACTTAAACAGTTGGTGACTGCAATTGCAGCTGCTGTTCCAGATGTGGTATCATTGCTTGAGCAAATCAACACATTGCCTGGTACCTGGTATGCAGCTATTAATCTTGCCAATGTCGTTTTTCCTCTCAATAACTATCAGTAAGGACCACCAGAAACAGTTTGCGTTCAGCTGGCAAGACCAGCAGTATATCTTCACTGTCCTGCCTCAGGGGTATATCAACTCTCCAGGCCTATGTAACAAGCTTGTTCACAGGGACCTTGATTGTTTCTCCCTCCCACAAGACATCATACTGGTCCAATATGTTGATGTTATCATGTTAATTGGACCTAATGAGGAAGAAGTAGCAACTACTCTAGACTTATTGGTAATGCATTTGCACGTAAGAAGATGGGAGATAAATCCAACAAAAAGACAGGGGCCTTCCACCTCAATGAAATTCCTAGGTGTCCAGTGGTGTGGGGCATGTCAAGATATCCCTTCTGGGAGATCCAAGATGGCGTCTTAGTAAGGTACATGCGTCTTAGTTCCTCCGACTCCAAATCAACTAATAGGTGAACAGAAACAGTACAGAACAGCTCCCGGGGCTACAGCAGGGAATGGACACACAGCGTAACCCAGTCTGGGCTGGTTAGTCTGACTGCGAAACTCGGCTGCGGTGAGTGAGATCCCCAAGCGGCGGGCGATTTCCCGAGCAGCCGCAGCTGCGGCGGTCCGAGCTAATCCCTCCCTCCTTCCCGGGCTGGCTGAGGGACGCGGAGAGACAAGCTTCCCAGCCAAGGCGGCCGGCGCCACACTTTTGCGGGCGGCTTCGAGTCTCGGCTTCGAGTCCGCGACTACGAGTCTCAGATCAGAGGGCTATCCAAAGTCTGGGCTGGCAAGTCTGACTGCGAGACTTGGCTGCGGCGAGACCCCCGAGCGGCCGCAGCTGCGGCGGTCCGAGCTAATCCCTCCCTCCTTCCTGGGCTGGCTGAGAGACTCGGAGAGACAAGCTTCCCAGCCAAGGCGGCCGGCGCCACACTTTTGCGGGTGGCTTCGAGTCTCGGCTTCGAGTCCGCAGCTACGAGCCTTGGATCAGAGGGCTATCCAAAGTCTGGGCTGGCAAGTCTGACTGCGACTCTTGGCTGCGGCGAGACCCGCGAGCAGCGCGCGATTTGCCGAGCAGCCGCAGCTGCGGCGGTCCGAGCTAATCCCTCCCTCCTTCCCGGGCCGGCTGAGAGTATCGGAGAAGCAAGTTTCCCAAGCCGAGGCAGGCGGCGCCCTTCTTTTGCGGGCGGCTTCGAGTCTCGGCTTTGAGTCTGCAGCTACGAATCTCAGATCAGAGGGCTATCCAAAGTCTGGGCTGGCTAGACTGACTGCGAGACTCGGCTGCGGTGAGACTCCCGAGCGGCGCGCGATTTCCCGATCAGCGGCAGCTGCGGTGGTCCGAGCTACTCCCTCCCTCCTTTCCGGGCCGACTGAGAGTATTGGAGAAGCAAGTTTCCCAAGCCGAGGCAGGCGGCACCCCTCTTTTGCGGGTGGCTTCAAGTCTCTGCTTCGAGTCCGCGGATACGAGTCTCGGATAGGAGGGCTATCCAAGCCGCGGTAGCCCCCCCCACGGGAGACTTCGTGGTCCGGTGGGGAATCCCCCAGGCACGCTGCGGCCCGCAACCAGCCACAGGGTGCCCTCAAGCCGCGGCAGCTGATGCCCCCACCACGCGGGGCCCCTGAACCAACGGAGAGAATTGGATCCGAAATCCCCAGGCCACGGAGATCGGTGACTGGGGGAGACCCATTCCAAACACTTGAGACAAACGTGTGCCACGTGCGCCACGTACTGGGCAAGATAAGAAAAACAGATCCCAGAGATTTCACAGAAAAATCTTACAACCTTGCTGGGTCCAACACCAAGAGAAATCTGAATAAATGCCCAGATGCCAGCAGCAGAAGATAACTGTCCACGCTCAAAAGATTGAGAATATGGCTCAGTCAAAGGAACAAACCAATAGCTCAAATGAGACACAAGAGCTGAGACAACTAATGCTGAATATACGAACAGAAATGGAAAACCTCTTCAAAAATGAAATTGATAAATTGAGGGAGGACAGGAAGAGGACATGGGCTGAACATAAAGAAGAAATAGAAAAACTGAAAAAACAAATCGCAGAACTTATGGAAGTGAAGGATAAAGTAGCAAACATAGAAAAAATAATGGATAGCTACAATGATAGATTTAAAGAGACAGAAGACAGAATTAGTGATTTGGAGGATGGAACATCTGAATTCCAAAAAGAAACAGAAACTATAGGGAAAAGAATGGAAAAATTTGAACAGGGTATCAGGGAACTCAAGGACAATATAAACCGCACAAATATACGTGTTGTGGGTGTCCCAGAAGGAGAAGAGAAGGGAAAAGGAGGAGAAAAACTAATGGAAGAAATTATCACTGAAAATTTCCCAACTCTTATGAAAGACCTAAAATTACAGATCCAAGAAGTGCAGTGCACTCCAAAGAGATTAGACCCAAATAGGCATTCTCCAAGACACTTACTAGTTAGAATGTCAGAGGTCAAAGAGAAAGAGAAGATCTTGAAAGCAGCAAGAGAAAAACAATCCATTACATACAAGGGAAACCCAATAAGACTATGTGTAGATTTCTCAGCAGAAACCATGGAAGCTAGAAGACAGTGGGATGATATATTTAAAATACTAAAAGAGAAAAACTGCCAACCAAGACTCCTATATCCAGCAAAATTATCCTTCAAAAATGAGGGAGAGATTAAAACATTCTCAGACAAAAAGTCACTGAGAGAATTTGTGACCAAGAGACCAGCTCTGCAAGAAATACTAAAGGGAGCACTAGAGTCAGATACAAAAAGACAGAAGAGAGAGATATGGAAAAGAGTGTAGAAAGAAGGAAAATCAGATATGATATATATAATACAAAAGGCAAAATGTTAGAGGAAAATATTATCCAAACAGTAATAACACTAAATGTCAATGGACTGAATTCCACAATCAAAAGACATAGATTGGCAGAATGGATTAAAAAACAGGATCCTTCTATATGCTGTCTACAGGAAACACATCTTAGACCCAAAGATAAACATAGGTTGAAAGTGAAAGGTTGGGAAAAGATATTTCATGCAAATAACAACCAGAAAAGAGCAGGAGTGGCTATACCAATATCCAACAAATTAGACTTTAAATGTAAAACAGTTAAAAGAGACAAAGAAGGACACTATATACTAATAAAAGGAACAATTACACAAGAAGACATAACAATCATAAATATTTACGCACCGAATCAGAATGCCCCAAAATACGTGAGGAATACACTGCAAACACTGAAAAGGGAAATAGACTCATATACCATAATAGTTGGAGACTTCAACTCACCACTCTCATCAATGGACAGAACATCTAGACAGAGGATCAACAAAGAAATAGAGAATCTGAATATTACTATAAATGAACTAGACTTAATAGACATTTATAGGACATTACATCCCACAACAGCAGGATACACCTTTTTCTCAAGTGCTCATGGATCATTCTCAAAGATAGACCATATGCTGGGTCACAAAGCAAGTCTTAACAAATCTAAAAAGATTGAAATCTTACACAACACTTTCTCGGACCATAAAGGAATGATGTTGGAAATCAATAATAGGCAGAGTGCCAGAAAATTCACAAATACGTGGAGGCTCAACAACACACTCCTAAACAACGAGTGGGTCAAAGAAGAAATTGCAAGAGAAATTAGCAAATACCTCGAGGCGAATGAAAATGAAAACACAACATATCAAAACTTATGGGACGCAGCAAAGGCAGTGCTAAGAGGGAAATTTATTGCTCTAAATGCCTATATCAGAAAAGAAGAAAAGGCAAAAATTCAGGAATTAACTATCCATTTGGAAGAACTGGAGAAAGAACAGCAAGCTAACCCCAAAGCAAGCAAAAGGAAAGAAATAACAAAGATTAGAGCACAAATAAATGAAATTGAAAACATGAAAACAATAGAGAAAATCAATAAGGCCAGAAGTTGGTTCTATGAGAAAATCAATAAGATTGATGGGCCCTTAGCAAGATTGACAAAAAGAAGAAGAGAGAGGATGCAAATAAATAAGATCAGAAATGGAAGAGGAGACATAACTACTGACCTCACAGAAATAAAGGAGGTAATAACAGGATACTATGAACAACTTTACGCTAATAAATACAACAATTTAGAGGAAATGGACGGGTTCCTGGAAAGACATGAACAACCAACTTTGACTCAAGAAGGCATAGATGACCTCAACAAACCAATCACAAGTAAAGAAATTGAAGCAGTCATTCAAAAGTTTCCTAAAAAGAAAAGTCCAGGACCAGACGGCTTCACATGTGAATTCTATCAAACATTCCAGAAAGAATTAGTACCAACTCTCCTCAAACTCTTCAAAAAAATCGAAGTGGAGGGAAAACTACCTAACTCATTCTATGACACCAACATTACCCTCATACCAAAACCAGGCAAAGATATTACAAGAAAAGAAAACTACAGGCCAATCTCTCTAATGAATATAGATGCAAAAATCCTCAATAAAATTCTAGCAAATCGTATCCAACAACACATTAAAAGAATTATTCATCATGACCAAGTAGGATTCATCCCAGGTATGCAAGGATGGTTCAACATAAGAAAATCAATTAATGTAATACACCATATCAACAAATCAAAGCAGAAAAATCACATGATCATCTCAATTGATGCAGAGAAGGCATTTGACAAGATTCAACATCCTTTCCTGTTGAAAACACTTCAAAGGATAGGAATACAAGGGAACTTCCTTAAAATGATAGAGGGAATATATGAAAAACCCACAGCCAATATCATCCTTAATGGGGAAAAATTGAAAACGTTCCCCCTAAGATCAGGAACAAGACAAGGATGTCCACTATCACCACTATTATTCAACATTGTGTTGGAGGTTCTAGCCAGAGCAATTAGACAAGAAAAAGAAATACAAGGCATCAAAATTGGAAAGGAAGAAGTAAAACTATCATTGTTTGCAGACGATATGATACTATACGTCGAAAACCCAGAAAAATCCACAACAAAACTACTAGAGCTAATAAATGAGTACAGCAAAGTAGCAGGTTACAAGATCAACATTCAAAAATCTGTAGCATTTCTATACACTAGCAATGAACAAGCTGAGGGGGAAATCAAGAAACGAATCCCATTTACAATTGCAACTAAAAGAATAAAATACCTAGGAATAAATTTAACAAAAGAGACAAAAACCTATATAAAGAAAACTACAAAAAACTGCTAAAAGAAATCACAGAAGACCTAAACAGATGGAAGGGCATACCGTGTTCATGGATTGGAAGACTAAATATAGTTAAGATGTCAATCCTACCTAATTTGATTTACAGATTCAATGCAATACCAATCAAAATCCCAACAACTTATTTTTCAGAAATAGAAAAACCAATAAGCAAATTTATCTGGAAGGGCAGGGTGCCCCGAATTGCTAAAAACATCTTGAGGAAAAAAACGAAGCTGGAGGTCTTGCACTGCCTGACTTTAAGGCATATTATGAAGCCACAGTGGTCAAAACAGCATGGTATTGGCATAAAGATAGATATATCGACCAATGGAATCGAATAGAGTGCTCAGATATAGACCCTCTCATCTATGGACATTTGATCTTTGATAAGGCAGTCAAGCCAACTCACCTGGGACAGAACAGTCTCTTCAATAAATGGTGCCTAGAGAACTGGATATCCATATGCAAAAGAATGAAAGAAGACCCATATCTCACACCCTACACAAAAGTTAACTCAAAATGGATCAAAGATCTAAACATTAGGTCTAAGACCATAGAACAGTTAGAGGAAAATGTCGGGAGATATCTTATGAATCTTACAATTGGAGGCGGTTTTATGGACCTTACACCTAAAGCAAGAGCACTGAAGAAGGAAATAAATAAATGGGAACTCCTCAAAATTAAACACTTTTGTGCATCAAAGAACTTCATCAAGAAAGTAGAAAGACAGCCTACACAATGGGAATCAATATTTGGAAATGACATATCAGATAAAGGTCTAGTATCCAGAATTTATAATGAGATTGTTCAACTCAACAACAAAAAGATAGCCAACCCAATTACAAAATGGGAAAAAGACTTGAATAGACACCTCTCAGAGGAGGAAATACAAATGGCCAAAAGACACATGAAGAGATGCTCAATGTCCCTGGCCATTAGAGAAATGCAAATCAAAACCACAATGAGATATCATCTCACACCCACCAGAATGGCCATTATCAACAAAACAGAAAATGACAAGTGCTGGAGAGGATGCGGTGAAAGAGGCACACTTATCCACTGTTGGTGGGAATGCCAAATGGTGCAACCACTGTGGAAAACAGTTTGGCGATTCCTCAAAAAGCTGAATATAGAATTGCCATACAACCCAGCAATACCATTGCTGGGAATCTACTCAAAGGAATTAAGGGCAAAAACTCAAACAGACATTTGCACACCAATGTTTATAGCAGCGTTATTTACAATTGCAAAGAGATGGAAACAGCCAAAATGTCCATCAACAGACGAGTGGCTAAACAAACTGTGGTATATACATACGATGGAATATTATGCAGCTTTAAGGCAGGATAAACTTATGAAGCATGTAATAACATGGATGGACCTAGAGAATATTATGCTGAGTGAGTCTAGCCAAAAACTAAAAGACAAATACTGTATGGTCCCAATGATGTGAATCGACACTCAAGAATAAACTTGGAATATGTCATTGGTAAGAGTTCAGCAGGAGTTAGAAACAGGGTAAGATAATGGGTAATTGGAGCTGATGGAATACAGACTGTGCAATAGGACTAGATACAAAAACTCAAAAATGGACAGCACAATAATACCTAATTGTAAAGTAATCATGTTAAAATACTGAACGAAGCTGCATCCGAGCGATAGGTTCTTGTTTTGTTTTGTTTTGTTTGTTTTGTTCTTATTATTATTACTTTTATTTTTTTTCTCTATATTAACATTCTATATTTTTTTCTGTTATACTGCTAGTTCTTCTAAACCGATGCAAATGTACTAAGAAACGATGATCATGCATCTATGTGATGATGTTAAGAATTACTGATTGCATATGTAGAATGGTATGATGTCTAAAAAAAAAAAAAAAATGGTCAGCACAATACTGCCTAATTGTAATGTAATTATGTTGGAACGCTGAATGAAGCTGCATCTGATCTATAGGTTTTTTTTGTTTTGTTTTGTTTTTCTTTCTCTTATATATTTTTGTACTTTTTATTTTTATTTGTGTTTTCTCTGTGTTATCACTTTATTTCTTTTTCTGTTGTCGTGCTATTTCTTTCTCTAAATCGATGCATATGTACTGAGAAATGATGACCATACACCTATGTGATGATATTAAGAATTACTGATTGCATATGTAGAATGGATTGATTTCTAATGATGTGTTAGTTAATTTTTTTTATTAATAAAAAACAAAAAAGATATCCCTTCTGGGAGAGGGTCCAAGATGGCAGCTTAGTGAAGAGTGGAATTTACTTCATCCACCAGAGCAGCTAGTAAATAGACAGGAACAGTACAGAACAACTGCTGGGGCTAAATTAGTGATCGGACAAACAGTGTACACCAGTCTGGACAAGCTGGACCAGCAGCAATTCCACTCAGAACCATGAGTCCCCCAAGCTATGGAGGCCATTGCCCTGCTCCCACAAACTGCTTCCCAGAGGGGAAAGGAAAGAGACTTTACTAACAGCAAGAGGCTGAACTCAACCAAGCTCCAATAGTGGAGTTAATTAACAAATTCTGACTACTAAAAATAGACCCCCAGCTCAGATGGACTTTGAATAAAAGCTAAGATTGCTGATTTTTACCTCAGTGCAGAGGGGGGCAAGGCTGATGGAAAAAGAAAAAAAAAACAGTTTTTTTTCTGATCAGATAACATAAAATACTTGAAAAAGTCTGGGCCCTGAAGTAAAGGAGGGGGTACATAGGACCTGGAGATACATAGAGCAACATACCAACTTAAGCTCTTGATTGGCAAACCTGAGGAACGGGGGTCCTGCACTGAAAAGGATTTTTTTCTTTTCTTTTTTGTGGCTGTGTTTCTATAGCTTGACTGCTCTTTGCATACAACTACAAGGCTTCTCAGGCTCCAACTGCCCCAGGCAAGGGTGGAATTAAGTTTGTCTGAGAGACAAAGAGGCTGGTCAGGTGAAAAGAATTAGTTCCCGGAGGCTGTGCCTTGCCCAGGAGAGGGGTGGGGCCCAGCTGAAGTGGAGTCCCTGCCTCAAGGAATTCAGACCCCAGGATCTGGAAAACTGAAGCAATTAAAGCCAGCCTACAACCTCTCCTCTGACTCACCCATGCCCCCAGCAGAAAGAGTCTGCTGAAGTTAAAGGTTCCATATCACTTTATGCTGGTGGGACCCACAGGCAGACAAGCACCACATACTGGGCAGGATAGGAAAAACACAGATTCTAGAGGCTTCATAGGAAAGTCTGTCAACCTCCTGGGTCTCACCCTCAGGGAAAACTGAAGCAGGTGACTCTTTCCTCCTGAGAGGAGGCCAGTCTGGTATGGGAAAATCTGACTGGGATCTATAATACCTAATTAGACCCTCCTAAGGGAGGCGAAAAAGGCACCATACAGGCAGGGCAAGAAACAAGAAAACAAGAACTGAAAAATTCTGATCCATTAAACAAAAGCCAAGCAAGAGGTCTAGAATAAGCTGAACTGAATGTGGAAGAACAGAAAGACAACAGTCACCCAGCAAGAAAATCCAAAGTAAAAGTGAAAATAATCTCCTGAATAAGATCTAGCAATACCATAGCTAGGTATCTATTCAGAGGGCATGAGGGCAAGGACATGAATGGACACCTGCACACCAGTGTTTATAACAGCATTATTTATAATTGCAAAGAGATGGAAACAGCCCAAATATCCATCAACAGATGAGTGGCTCAACAAGCTGTGGTATATACATACGATGGAACATTATGCAGCTATAAGACAGAATAAAGTCATGAAGCATGTAACGACATTGATGGACCTTGAGGACATTATGCTGAGTGAAATTAGCCAGAAACAAAAGGATGAATACTGTATGATCTCACTGATATGAACTAACATTAATGAATGAACCTGGAGGATTTCAGTTAAGAAAAGAGGCCATGAGGAGATAGAAATAAGGTAGAGATTGGGTAATTGGAGATAAAGGGATACAGATTGTGCAACAGGACTGATTGTAAAAATTCAGAAATGGATAGCACAATACTACCTAATTGTAGCACAATAATGTTAGTACATTGAATGAAGCTGAATGATAGAGGGAGGAGTGCTGGGGTCACAAATGAAACTAAAAGGAAAGATAGATGATAAAGACTGAGATGGTATAATCTAGGAATGCCTAGAGTGTACAATGATAGTGACTAAATACACAAATTAAAAAATGTTTTTGCATGAGGAAGAACAAAAGAATGTCAATATTGCAGGGTGTTGAAAATAGATGGTCATTCATATTTTAAAACTTTAACTTCTGTGTGAGACTAAAGCCAAAAATGTTTATTTGGTACAAAATTTATATTTTGACTAGTGCATTTCTTAATATAACTTATATGGACAGTTTAATTGAACACCATAAGTACGTGGAACCTTGAATAGGGCATGAGATTTTGTAGGCTTGTCCAGAGTGATACCCTGATAAATCCTAGAGTGATTTGAATAGTGAATAAAAACGTATTTGCAAAATCCCCATGGGGGAATGGCAAGAAAGGGGGAAATTCAACTTCCCCATTTGTAGAATCCTTGCTATGCTCACAAGCAGTGGGGACAACCAAATCGATAGGCTGAGCCCTCAATCTTGGGATTTGTTCGTACGAAACTTATCCCTGCAAAGGATAGTCTAAGCCTACTTAAAATTAGGCCTAATAGTCACCCCCAGAGAATCTCTTTTGTTGCTCAGATATGGCCTATCTCTCTCTCAGCCAACATGGCAAGCAAACCCACCGCCCTCCCCCTCTCTACATGGAACATGACTCCCAGGGGTATAAACCTCCCTGGCAATGTGGAACAGAAATCATAGGATGAGCTGGGACTCAGCATCAAGGGATTAAGAAAACCATCTCAACCAAAAGTGGGAAGAGAGAAATGAGACAAAATAGTGTCAATGGCTGAGAGATTTCAAACACAGTCGAGAGGTTATCCTGGAGATTATTCTCATGCATTTTATAGATATTCCCTTTTTAGTTTAAGGTGTATTAGAGAGGCTAGAGGGAAGTGCCTGAAACTGTAGAGCTGTGTCCCAGTAGCCATGTTTCTTGAAGCTGAATATATAATGATATAACTTTCACAATGTGACTGTGTGATTGTGAAAACCTTGCATCTGATGCTCCTTTTATGTATGATATTGACAGATGAGTAAAAAATATAGGTAAATAAATAATAGGGGGAACAAATGTTAAAATAAATTGAGTAGATTGAAATACTAGGGAACAATGAAAGGGACTCGTACGGGGTATAGAAAAAAATAGGGGGAACAAAGGTTAAAATCGATTGAATAGATATAAATACTAGTGGTCAATGAGAGGGAGGGGTAAGGAGTATGGTATGTGTGAGTTTTTTCTTTTTTCTTTTTATTTCTTTTTCTGGAGTGATGCAAATGCTCTAAAAAATCATCATGGTGATGAATATACTACTATGTGATGATATTGTGAGCCATTGATTGTACACCATACATGGAATGTTTGTATGTTAAGAATGTTCATGTTTGTATATTGTTTTGTTTTGATAATACAAAATAATTTTTAAAAAAAGATTTTTTAAAATTTTCTAAGGTGAAGGATAAGCTGTTGTATCTGGCCCCTCTTACAACCAAAAATGAGGCACAATACCTACTAAGCCTCTTTGTATTTTGGAGACAACTTATTCCTCATTTGGTTGTGCTACTCTGGCCCATTCACTGAGTGACCAGAAAATCTGCTAGTTTTCAGTGGGGACCTGAACAAGAGGAGGCTCTGCGACAGGTCCAGGCTGCTGTGCAAGCTGCTCTGTCACTTGGGCCATATGATCCAGTAGATCCAATAGTGCTGGATATATCAGTGGCAAACCAGGATGCTGTCTGGAGACCTTGGCAGGCCGCTATAGGAGAATCACAATACAGACCCTTAGTATTGGAATAAAGCCTTTACATCCTCTGTAGATAACTACTCTCCATTTGAGAAACAGCTTTTATCCTGTTACTGGGCCTTAATAGAGACTGAATGTTTAACCATGGGCCACCAAGTTACCATGAGACCTGAGTTGCCTATCATGATCTGGGTATTGTCTGACCCACCAAGCCATAAAGTTGGGCATGTACATCAACACTCCATTATAAAATGGAAATGGTATATTAGAGATAGGGCTCAAGCAGGTCCTGAAGGCACAAGTAAGTTACACGAGGGAGTGGCCCAAATGCCCATGGCCTCCACCCCTGCCCCATTACCTTCTCTTTCCCGAGCCAGAGCTATGGCCTCCTGGGGAGGTTCCTTACAGTCAGTTGACTGAGGAAGGGAAAACTCAGACCTGGTTTACAGATCATTCTGCACGATATGCAGGGACCATGAAGTGGACAGCTGAAGCACTACAACCACATTCTGGAATGTCCTTAAAGGACAGTGGTGAAGAAAAATCTTCCCAGTGGGCAGAACTTGAAGCACTGCACTTGATTTTTCATTTTGCCTAGAAGGAGAACTGGTTAGAGGTGCATTTGTATATGGACTCATGGGCTGTTGCTAATGGTTTGGCTGGATGGTCAGGGTCTTGGAAGGAGCATGATTGGAAAATTGGTGACAAAGAAGTCTGGGGAAGAGGTATGTGGATGAACCTTTCTGAATGGGCAAAGAACATGAAGATATTTTCGTCCCAGGTGAATGGTCACCAGAGGTTGACTTCAGCACAGGAAGATTTTAATAATCAAGTGAATAAGATGACCCATCTTGTGCATACAGTCATCCTTTTTCTTCAGCTGCTTCTGCCATTTCCCAGTGAGCAAAGTGGTCATGGTGGTAGGGATGGAGGTTATGCATAGGCTCAGCAACATGGACTTCCACTCAACAAGGCTGACCTGGCTATGGCCACTGCTGGGTGCCCAATTTGCCAGCAAAAGAGACCCACATTCAGTCCCTGATATGGCACCATTCCCAGAGGTGATCAAACTGCCACCTGGCTGCTGGCTGTTTACATTGGACCCCTTCCATCATGGATATGCCAGATATGGGTTTGCATTTCTTGCACACAATGCTTCTGCAAATACTACTATCCATGGATTTACAGAATATCATGGTATTCCACACAGCATTGCTTCTGATGAAGGAACTCACTTCACAGGAAATGAAGTGCAGGAATGGGCACATGTTAATGATACTCTCTGTTCTTACCATGTTCCCCATCATCCAGAGGCAGCTGGGTTAATATAATGATGGGATGGCTTTTTGAAGACCCAATTCCAGTGCTAACTAGGTAGCAATACCTTGCAGCATTGGGACAATGTTCTCCAGGAAGCTGTGTATGCTCTGAATCAGCATCCACTCTATGGTGCTGGTTCTCCCATACCCAGGATTTACAGATTCGAGAATCAAGGAGTAGAAATGGGAATAACACCACTCACTATCACCCCTAGTGATCCACTAGGAAAAATTTTGCTTCCTGTCCCTGAAACAGTAAGCTCTGGTGGTCTACAGGTCTTAGCTCCAAAAGGAGGAGTGCTCCTACCAGGAGACACAACATTGATTCCATTTAGCTAGAAGTTAAGACTGCTACCTGGCCACTTTGGGCTTCTGTTGCCACGGAATCTACAGGCATGAAAAGGGGTTACTGTTCTCCCTGGGGTGATTGATCCTGACTATCAAGGGGAAATAGGACTGCAACTACACAATGGAGGTAAAGAAGAGTTTTCCTGGAATACAGGAGATCCCCTAGGGCAACTTTAAAGTCAATGGAAAACTGCAACAACCCATTCCAGGCAAGACTCTAATGGCCAAGAAACTTCAGGAATGAAGGTCTGGGTCACCCCACCGGCAAAGAACCATGGCCAACTAAAGTGCTTGCTGAGGGTAAAGGGAACATGGAATGGGTAGCAAAAGAAAGTAGTGATAAGTATGAACTACAACCACATGACCAGTTACAGAAATGAGGACTGTGATTGTATGAATATTTCCTCCCTGTTTTGGTATGAATATATTTGCATTTGTACATAAGCAAATATCTTGTTTTCCTCTTATCATATAACATAAATTATATTTTTCACTCTATAATATTTAAGTCATAGGATATGAAGTTTAAGAGTAAATGTTACCTAAGGACTTGCACTCTATCCTGAAGAGATGTAGTGCATTTCTGGTGTACGCAGGACATTCAGTATTGTTAGGCAAAACATATGTCTGTTATTGTATTCTATTTGGAAATTAAGCATTTTTCAAGGTGATGTGTATAACTGCCAAGTTGACAAGAGGTGGACGATGATGGTTAGGTTCTGCTGTCAACTTGGCCAAGTTGTCTGGTCAGTTGTCTGGTCAGGCATGCACTGCCCTGACCATTGCTGCAAGGATATTTCGTGGCTGGTTGATAAACCAGAAGGCTGGTGTGTTACATCATCAGCCAGTTAATTGAATTTGTGGATGATTAAATCAGTGATCAACTAAGTTGTGCCTCCCACAAAGGGATAATCCAATTCACTGAAGGCTTTTAAGAGAGAAGAGAGACTCTTTCACTGCTTCTTTCAGCCAGCAAGCCTTTTCTGTGGACTTCGTCTAGACCTTTAATTGGAGCAACCAACTTCACTGCCGGCCCTACAGAGTTTGGATTCTTCCATTCCCACGGTTGTGTGAGACACCTTCATAAATATCATATTTGCAGATCTCTCTTGTTGGTTCTGTTTCTCTAGAGAACCCTGACTAACAGTCTAATCATACGTCCGGCTGCCTATAAGACATAATCACTTGAATATCTCATAAGTATTGCAAACTTATGTCAAAAATTAAGCTCATCCTTTTTTCCCTCAAACTTGATTTTTGTCTGTATTCTTGGAGAGGTGATATGATATAATGGTCAAGCATGTGCACTCTGGAGCCAAACCATCTGGATTCAAAAACCAACTTCAATTAATGATTAGCTGCATAGTTATAGGCAAGTTATTTAAATTTTCATCATACCAGTTTACTCATCTGTAAAGTGGAATAGTTAACTACCTCACAGGTTGAAGGATGGATTATCAGGATTTACAATTCTTCAAAAGTCTCTTCTCTCATTTAAGATCCAATCCAACCAATGAGCTGAGACTCAGCATCAAGGGATTTCTGAGAAAACCTTCTCGACCAAAAGGGGGAAGAGTGAAATGAGACAAAGTGTCAATGGCTGAGAGATTCCAAACAGAGTCCAGAGGTTATCCTGGAGATTATTCTTATGCATTAAGTAGATATCACCTTGTTATTCAAGATGTAATGGAGAGGCTGGAGGGAACTGCCTGAAAATGTAGAGCTGTGTTCCAGTAGCCATGTTTCTTGAGGATGATTGAATAATAATATAGCTATCACAATGTGACTGTGCGATTGTGAAAACCTTGTGTCTGATGCTCCTTTTATCTACCTTGTCAACAGATGAGTAGAACATATGCAATAAAAATTAAAAATAGGGGGAACAAATGTTAAAATAAATTTAGTTTGAAATGCTAGTGATCAATGAAAGTGAGGGGTAAGGGGTATGGTATGTATAATCTTTTTTTTCTGTTTTCGTTTTATTTCTTTTTCTGCTGTCTTTTTATTTCTTTTTCTGAATTGATGCAAATGTTCTAAGAAATGATGAATATGCAACTAAGTGATGATATTGTGAATTGCTGATTATATATGTAGAACGGAATGATCACGTTAATGTTTTAGTTCGTTTGTCAATTTTTTAATTAATAAATTAATTAATTAATAAAAAAGACCCAATCCAACCCCTTATTCATGGCAAACAAAACTTAGTCACATGTTTTGACATCCCCCCTGTCACCTCCTCCACCATCATTGCCAATACAGACTATACTCGGCCTTACTGAACTTGTAGTTTTCAAAACATACCATATTCTATCTTCCCTTACTGCCTGAAAGGTATGCGCTGCCCTTTAAAAATAACTCCTCATCTTTTAAGAAGCTGTTCATATGTTCAAGCTCAAGCCTCTGAAGAGCCTTCAATGATTTCTTTAACACTTTTATAATACTTACCATGCCCCAGAAAATGTTTCAAAACTCCACATGTATTAATTCATTTAATTCTTATACTCCCATGGGATGGATATTATTATTATCCTCAATTTATTGATAGAGACTGAAACATAAAGGGGCCACACAACTAGTATATCATGCTAGCCTGACCTTCCCACAACCAAAGCTTAGGGTTCTTTACCTAACTCTGAGCACAATTCTAATTTAACACTTATCTATCAGTCTTGTTATTGTCTATATCCCACCCCCATAAACTTGGAGATCAGGGTCTGTCTTTGTATCCCAGCATACAGCACAGGACCTGGCCCACTAAATGTTTTCTGAGGAATGAATAGAAAATGAAAGTTAACAGGAATGAATGTAAGGGACTGTCCTTGGGTCCTGAGAACCAGTTGTACAATGCAGGATGGGGTTCTGTGGCTTCACAACAGCTTGTGTCAGAACCATACAGATCAGATTTGTGGTTTGACAGTGACCCTCATTGAGCCAACAGAATCTAAAGAGAAATCAACATTAACTAGCTCAACTCCTCATAGAGTCACTGCAAGCTCAGCCCCACCCTCACTATAAGTCAATCTTGACTTGGACAAAGCGCATAGTGCATTCTTCAAGTCTGAGGTGGAACCAATTGGAAGCTCCATGCAGATTTCAAAAATGTCAAGACAAAAGATTGTTGAGGGTCGTTATATGATTCCGTTGATTATGTGTTCAGAGAAAAAAATACATCTTAAAAATTAATATATGGTTTTGATAATGGGTGGGAGTGATAGTAGCAGAACACTGTGAATGTAATTAAGACGATGGAATTGTATACTTGAAAGTTGCTAATTTGAGAAATTTTATGTTATATATATGTTACCACCATAGAAATTTTTTTAAAAATTTAATGAACATGATTATCTGCAGCCTTAGCCCCACCACTTAGTGGGACCTAAAATAAACTTGCTAGCAATAGCTTAGTCATGCTAAGACTAAACACAAAGCTTGTATATAGCCACTGAGTTATCGAATTTCCCTTTCTCACCTCTTCCCATTTCTCTCCAGGCAGTACGGCAGGACTCCTGTCTGTCCCTCTACATTTGCTTCTTAAGATATTGATTCCTTTGGTTCTAGGGTTCTAGGATATTCCAAATCCTAGTCCATGTGCATGAGGCTGGACTCATCTCTCTGAACCATCCATTTCCCAATTGGAGTTTACAATGAATGAGCTAATTGTCCAGAAGCCCCTGGCTTTGGTGACCTCTCTACCGTTTAGGCTTCTGAGTTCCCCTTAGCTTTTCCGTATGGCCTGAGCTTGCCCCACCTTCTGGACACCATGCATTAGACTTGTCAGTTGTCCCTCAAAGGCTGGCCTCTGCAAAGAAATCAGTGTCTGCCAGTACTTCCTTGCTTGCATATGAAAAGCAGCCTCACAGCTGTGACAAGAGCAAATCCATAAAAACACTTCATCATGGCTTGAAGTCTGCTACAATGTTTAAAGCACATTCACCACTTGATTATCAGCATGCAGGTCATTTATTTTGTGAATTATCTGTGGTCATTTAGAACCCTAGTTTCTACTCTTCTGACTGGAGATGCTTCATCCAATCACCTCCACTCCCTACCACCCGGCTCCCACCTTCCTTTGCTAATAATTCCTGTGTGCTCAGGAAATGCAACCCATTCTAATATCAGCCCAAGGAATACAAAATTTAAAAACAGAGGTGGCAGGCGGGCCATGGTGGCTCAGCAGGTAGAGTTCTTGCTTGCCATGCTAGAGACCTGGGTTCAATTCCCGGTGCCCACCCATGCAAAAAAAAAAGAAAAAAAAAGTGAAGAACAGAGGTAGCTATAAAACAAATCCTTAAATACATCCCAAGCCCAAAGGAAAAAACTCAGATACTATCCATACCAAGTTTACCCTCAATTAATGCATATAATTAAGAGTGGGCTTGATTCTCTGAAGGCACTCTGAGGCACATACAATATAATCTGATGAAACCCATTCAATGAGAACAGTCTCAGTCTCTCTCTCTCTCTCTCTCTCTCTCTCTCTCTCTCTCTCTCTCTCTCTCTCTCTCTCTCTCTCTCTCTCTCTCTCTCTCTTTGTATATATATATTCTCCAGAGCTTGATCATATTTGATATCTGCCTGAGAGCAGACTAGAAATCAGAGAACTGGACAAAACTCCAGAGAGAAGTAATAGAATGGCTTGAAAGCTCATTGGCACTAAAATATAAAAGACTTATAGATGCTAAAGAGATGAGGGGAAAGATAAAGAACTAATAAACAGGGAAGAAGAAAATAGGGAAGTAAGGGGTAGGGATGGGAGAGAGTCTTATAGACATGACAGGAATGTTTAGTGGTAACAGTGATGAAGATGTGCTTTCTACCTACTACAGGACTAGAGCAATGAAGGGGGCCCTAGGGAAGAATGCAGTCTGAGATGACTGCAGCCTGCAGCTGGCAAGAGACGGCTTAAGATATCTATAGGGATGAGCTGTAGATATTTGCATTCATTCTTCAACAGGGTCAAAGTAAAAAGATAAGCAAAAGGTGAAAAAAATGGTAAAAAGAAGTGGTGAGGAAAAGGAAAACCAGAAAATAAAGAAACCCTAAATAAGATGGGGCTACAAAAATGAAGCACGTGTGGTGAAGATTCAAGCTAAAAGGCATTGAAGTTCTGGTTATTAATTTTAAGAGGGGTTTGATGTGGAGAGCTGAATGAGAGAGTCTTAGTCATCATTGTGCCCTCAATGCCTAGTTCAGTTCCTGGCACATCATGAGTGTTCAAGAAGGTATTTTATGATTGAGCATACGTGTGTTGGTGCGTCTGTGTGTGCTGGTATATGTGTGCACATCTGCCCATGCATATGCATTTAGAAAGTTGGGGAAAGGCTAAAATACAAAATTCTCTCCAAAAATATGAAAAACCTAGCTCTATTTATTCCTGCCCTTATATTTACTAACACTTTACTCCCCAGATAACATCAAGCCCCAATTATTATGCCCCACTCCTCAAAGCCCCAGCTGCCCTGTTTACAGCACCCACCTTTCTCTGACTGTTTGACTACATGGTTTGTTGCCTTTTCTGTCCACTTATTTAGGGCGGAGAGCAGTTATCCATGGCATTGCATGGGACAGAGCTAGACACATAGTTGGTGTTCAAAAACTACAGAAAGAATGAATTTCTATAAGTGGAAAATCCCAGTATTCTTCAGATAAATAGTGGACAGTGGAATAATCTCCTTCCTCTCCAGCAATTGCCTTACAATGGAAAGAGTGAAGATCAACTTCCCAGCAATGGTAGTTGAAGGTTGTTTATTGCTTTGGAGAACCTGCAGATGGGACTGCTTGCTGCTCCCTTTACTTCCTCCTCCCACAGAATGCCCTGACTCCAAAAGTCACATTGGGAATCAGAATACTTCGTTCTTAGTCAACCTACTTTGCTGTAAAAACTCCTTAATATATTTCTACTGCATGAAGATAGCACTGCTGCATTCAAAATGTGACCTCACATTTTAGGACCAAGGCAAATTTAAGGCATTCCTATTTATATTATTTTTCAAGAAAAGCAACCTGTCTCTGTTTCAGGGATAGATCCCAACAGGATAAAAAGATTCCTTGAAAGTGCTTTAATAGAAATAGGACCAGGAGATAATTATGATATATAATATTTGCATATGCACACTCTGGTTTGCAAAGTTTCCTCAAATCCATTTTCATATTTAATTCTCACTGCAACCCTGTGAGAAACAGTTTAATCTCCCATTTTACAACTAGGAACTTGAGGTTTGGAGAATTTAAACAACTTGCTGGCAAATGGTAGATGTAGGATTTGAAATGGCATACATTTCAAGTATCAACGCTGTCTAGAAACTCTTGCTGCTCAGTTCCACCCGCAAAAACAGTTTGCCATGCTCGCCTGAAAGCGGTGATTTAAAACCACTTTCTTTGGGAACTGTTCTGCTCCTATACAAGGAACATGTGGCACAACCTGGTTTATACCCCTTTCCTCCTGGCTTCCCTATGGAGGGTCCAGCCTTTCTCCTGTCTGTAGCTTTGAGCATATGTCAGGTCTGGCTGAATTAACATAAAAAATTCATTTAACTACTGTAAGCCTCTATTTCATCTTCATTAGGTTGCTATGAGGATAAATTAAGTGTGACAAAATATACCAATCTCCTAGCACAGGACTGACACATAGTAGGGGCTCAGTGACTGTTTCCTCTTGGAGAACCTCTTCTTTGATTAAAACCTCTCTCCAATCCTTCCATCTCTCCCATGCCACCCTCGACAAATTGGGGATGGGGGCTTCTCCTTTACTCTCAGTTTACCAATTTCTTTCTGGTCTCCATATTTGGTCCAAACCCTAAGGCCTCTTTGATCACACAAATTCTTGGATCTATATGCCCCCAGTTTCTTCTGGTTGTTTCTCTGACCTCAAATGAATACAGCTGAAGAAAATAACACTTTCATACCTTCACTCAGCCTCTATTTATTAAGCCATTTATAAGCCATGCACTCTAATAGGCATGCCACACTCAAAGATGGATAAGGCTTAAGACGTTGTCTCTGGAAACTCACAAGGATATGGAAACAAATAATTATACAATAGGTTAAGTAATAAGTACTCTAATAGTTCGTTCTTTTACCATACCCCTTGAAGTCAGCATGCCCCTTGGGAGAAACATATAACTATTTCATACAACTGTGCCTGGTACTGTCTTCCATGTATATGAAATAATTAATTCCATCAAGTACAACCCTTCTTTGCCTCTTCTGTTCACAGGCCCCACCAGGTCTACTCATTTGTACCCTATGATACACTGACCAGCCACTTTCTCCTTCTGATAGGGTTTCCTCCTCATCCTTTGTATATTTTTAGTAGTCCTCTTACCTCTCTGATTTCTCCTCTTCATTAGCCTTCCTTGTCTTCTCAATTGTACTCTAAATTTAGGTATTCACTTTTTCCTCTAGTCAACTTCCCTTTTTACTATAGATGCTTTTCTTGGACTCTCATTTATTCCCATGCCTTCAGCTGTCACCTATATATTGGTGATACCCAAATCAACATTTGAAGAACTGTTTCTCAACCAAGGTCAATTCTTTCCCCCACAGGGACATTTAGCAATGTCTGGAGATATTTTTGGATGTCACAACTAGGTGGAGTGTTAGTACTGGCATCCAGTGGGTAGGTAGAACCTAGGAATGCTGTTAAACATTAATGCTGTTGTGTGAGAAATATCTGACCCAAAATGTCAACATCAAGGTTGAGAAACCCTGATTAAAGCAACCATAAATCCCAAATATTCAGGAACAAATATTCAGTTTCATTCCCAGGTGACAATAATCATTGTTAGACTATGTGATCTGCTATGTTTGACTTCAGAAAATATAACACATACACAAACACAAACACAAACACACACACTTCAAGCCCATATGTCCAATGGCTTTCTGAAGAGATCCATTGAGATTTCTTACAGTCAACTCAATGTCAACATGTTGAAAATGAAATTTATTTTCTGCCATTTTCAACTCTACCATCTCTACTCTATACTGAAAAACTGGGAGTTATTTTTCACTTTTCCCTTCCCAACACTTCTCCCAGTGACCAGTTACCAAATTCTCATATTTCTACCTACTGAACATCTCTCTAACCTTCATACTTCTCTTCATTTCCACTGACCCAATCCTAGTTCCATCGTTATCTTCCATCCGGATTACTGAATGAGCCCCCCAACAGATTTCCACCTGGTCTCACTCCCTCCAAACAAGTCTTCACAATGCACACAAAGTATTCTAAAATGAAAATCTGATCGTGTCACTCCCCCTTTCCTTGACTGCTCAGTCGTAAAAGAGCCTCAGCACACAGACTTCTGACCTACCTTCATAAATCCCCAACAAAGCCCATGTACTCCAGCTACCCCAGGTTGTTTACCAGTACCTGACAAAATTCTGCACAACTTACAAAGACCACTCAAAAGCATTGCTACACTGCTCTGGGAGGCAGTTTGCTGGTTACTCAGGAGGCTAAATATAGAATTGCCATATGACCCAGTAATCTGATTATTAGGTATATATTCAGAGGAACTGAAGCAAGGACACAAACAGACATTTGCTCACTGATGTTGATAGCAGCATTGTTCACAATTTCCAAGAGATGGAAAACAATCCAAATATCCATCAACACAGGAGTGGCTAAACAAATTTGTATATACTTACGATGGAATATTATGTAGCTGGAGCATACAATAAATTCATGATGCATGCAACAATGGGGATGAAGCTTGAGGACATTATGCTTAGTGAAATTAGCCAGAAACAAAAGGACAAATACTGCATATTGTCACTAATATGAACTAACATTAATGAGCAAACTTTGAGAGTTAAAACTGGGAACGCAGGTTATCAGGACATAGAAAGAAGATAGAGATTGGCCATTTGATACTGAAAAAGTACAGAATGTTCATCAGGATTGATTGTAAAGATCTGGAAATGGATAGCACAATACTACCTGATGGTAGCACAATATTGTAAGTACACTGAAGGAAGATGAATGTGAGTATGGTTGAGGGAGGAGGGCTGGAGGCATGCATGACACCAGAAGGAAAGAGAATAAAGACAGATGGTATAACTTAGGAATGCCTAGCGTGGACAATGATGGTGATTGAATGTACATATATAAGAATATTTTTGTATGAGGGAGAACAATTGAATGTCAACATTGCAAGGTTTTGAAAATAGGATGGTATAAAGGAAAAAATACACCAATGCGAACTAGGGCCTATGGTTAACAATAACATGAAATTTGCTTTCATTGAATGTAACAAAGGCAATATGCCAAAGCCAAATGTCAATAAGTAAGGGATATGAAGGAGGGGTATGGGATTCTTTGTGGAAGAAATGGAAATAGCTTCATGTAGATTGTGGTGGTGAAGGCATAGCTATGTGATTATACCGGAATCATTTATTTTTTTTTTTAACTTAGGCTGGATTGTATGGTGTGTAAATAAAACTGTTTAAATTAAACAGAGGGTTACAAGTGCTGGAAAAAATACAGAGAGAGAGAGAAGACGGTGCGATGGTGGCTCAGTAGCAGAATTCTCGCCTGCCATGCCGGAGACCCAGGTTCGATTCCTGGTGCCTGCCCATGCAAAAAATAAATAAATAAATAAATATATATATATATATATATATATATATATAGAGAGAGAGAGAGAGAGAGAGAGAGAGATATACTTATTCATTGTGGGTAAGGAAGTAGAGTAGTGCAGCCTTTCTGGAAGGTAGTGTGATGGCACCACAGGAGGCTAGTGTGGGGTTGTCTTATGATCCTGCAGTCCGATTGTTAGGTGTATACCTGGAGGAACTGAATGGGGGGGCACAAGTAGACATTTGCACACTGGTGTTTATGGTGGCAGTGTTTGTGATTCGCAATGGATGGAGGTGGCCTAATGGTATAATGACTGAGGAATGGAAGGGGTGTACACATGGAGTACACATACAATGGAATATTGAACAGCTGCAAGAAGAAATGAAACCGTGAGGCATGCAACTAGGAGAATGAAACTTGAGGACAGTATGTTGAGTGAAATAAGCCAGAACCAAAAAGACAAATATTATAATGCTTCACGAATATGGACTAACTATAATGTGCAAACTCTGAGAATTGACTTCAAGAGCATAGGTTATCAGGTGAAGGTCTACTGTAAAGGTTTCTTGATTGTAAGCTCTTATTGCAAGGTAGAGCTCTTTTGAAGAGGTAACTATTACTTCTAAATTCTGAGATGCTGAGCTCTTTGTGTATAGTCTGGTTGTTCCCTAGAACTTCATGTGTCCGTATGACACCTGAGACTCAGAGCTAGGGTTCTGCAGCTATGAAATTCAGCATTACCCCATACAGCAACTTTTTAAAACAGTAAAATGTTATCAGACTTCAATTAGAGATATGAATGTAGCTGATCTTGTTAGTATTAAGGTAAATCAGACTAAAGAGTAAAGGATGATAAGGACTGTATATCAAAACTTCATCTTTTGTGTGAGACCAAAGGAAGAGATGTTTATTTGGTGCAAAATTATTATTTCCTGTAGCATAATATCTAATTTAACTTGTATGGCCAGCTTATTTGGACATCATAGTTACATGGAAACTTGAATAGGGAGTGAGATCTTGTTGGTTTGTACAGGTTTGTGTAGTGCCCCGATACTTCCCAGAGTAATTTCGGCAGAAGCATAAAAAGTATTTGCAAAGTCCCCTTAAGGGACTGGGGGTAAAATGGAAATATTAAACTTCCTCGCTGGGGAAGACCTGAAATTTTTGTAAGCATTGGGGACTGTCAATTCGATTGAACAGGCCCTTGATCTTGGAACTTGCCCTTATGAAACTTATTTCTGCAAAGGGGAAGCTAAACCTACTTATAATAATGCCTAAGAGTCATGCTCAGAGAACCTCTTTTGTTGCTGAGATGTGGCCTCTCTCTCTAAGCCAATTCTGCAGGTAAACGCACTACTCACTCCCCTATGTGGGACATGACTTCCAGGGTGTAAATCTCCTTGGTACTCTGGGCCGTGACTCCCAGGGATGAGCCTGGCCCTGACATTATGGTATTGAAAAAGCCTTCTTGACCAAAAGGGAGAAAAGAAATAAAACAAAATAAAGTTTCAGTGGCTGAGAGATTTCAAATAGAGTCAAGAGGTCTTTCTGGAGGTTATTCTTATGCAGTATATAGATATTCCTTTTTAGTTTTTGGTGTGTTAGAGTAGCTAAAGGGAAATACCTGATATTGTTAAACTGTAATCCAATGGCATTGATTCTTGAAGATGATTGTATAACTATGTAGCTTTTAAGGCGTAACCGCGTGATGGTGGAAACCTTGTGACAGACAGTCCCTTTATCCAATGTATAGGCAGATAAGTAAGAAAATAAATAAATAAATAAGTGAATAATGGGAGATGGGAGGTATGGGATGTTCTTTTTTTTACTTTTATTTTAAATTTTATTCTTATATTTAATTTTTTAGAGTAATGAAAATGTTCAAAAATCTATTGTGGTGATGAATTCACAGCTATATGGTGAACCACTGATTGTACACTTGGAATGATTATATAATATGTCAATATATAACGTATATGAATACAATCTCATTAAAGAAAAGCATCACCGTGTTATCCCAGTATAAACATGGGCAGGTGCTTCACAAAATAGAATATCCAAATGGACAATTAAACACACAAAAACATATTCAACAACATTAGTGAACAGAAAAATACATATTAAAACTACAGTGAGATAGCACTACAGAACCACCAGAATAGCTATAATTAAAGAGACTGACAATACCATATGTTGGTAAAGGTGTGAAACAATAAGAAGTCTCACATACTACTGAGAGGAATGTAAATTAGTTCTCCCATTATGGAAAAACATTATCTACCAAAGTTCAACATATGTATATCCTGCATCCCAACGATTCCACTCCCTGATATATATCCACAGGCAATGTGTGCACGTGTGCATGAAAAACCTGTAGAAGAATCTTTAGAGAGCTATAATTCATAATGGTCAAGGACTAAAAGGAGCCCAAATGTCTAGCAAGAGTTAGACTGGATAAGTTGTCTTATATGCTTGTTCACAAACACAACGTTGAGTGAGATAAACCAAAAGAGTAATTTATATATATTTATATAAATTAAAAACAGGCAAAACTGAACTATAGTTTAGTAATACATATATTTAGGTGGCAAAATTATATAAAGAAATGCAAATAAGTAATTACAATAAAAAGAAGGATAATGATTACATTTAGGGAGTAGGGAGAGGTTGTAACTAGTAAGGGACATAAAAAGGCATCTACTGAAGTGTAAATGTTCTATTTTTAGAATTGGGTAGGGGTTACCCAGTTATTTAGTTTAAATTGAGTTATTAAGCTGTACATTTATGTTTAATGCTTTTTTCTGTATGTGTTCTATATTTCACCAAAGGAAAAGTTGTTTTTTTTTAATCTGTTGCTTAAAAGTGATGTAGTGAACTGTGTATTTATGGAGATTGTTTTAGATATTTAAATGTTGTAAATGATTATAAGACAGTGCTATTGAAGTATGTAAAAGTACTGGTTGTCTTTATCACCTCTGGAGTAACATCTGTCAGTAAGTGATAAGACTTCCCATTAACATCTGAAGGGTTCCTTAAAAGGGGCTGTGTACTTTGCCTTTACCGATTTAAGGCAAATCTCTGAAAAAAAGTTTTCCTCTTCTTGTCCCCTATGATCCTGTTGGCCTTATTGAAAGTCCAATGACCAACTAGAAACAATACTGCCACAGTAAAAACAAACATCCAAGAATGGTCATCGCACCCTTCTTCCCAACCTACCCAGGGCTCGTTGGGGATGTAAGGTGATAGAGTTGCTGCATTATTGGCTTTTGAGTATTTCTTTGACTTAACCAAAGATAATCCATTAAGAGTTGCTAGTGGAAAAGAACCTGATTGCTTAAGAGCAGGTGTACAAAAAATTTCCGCTGCAGGTTCAGGCTGTCTGATCCAATAAAATATTGGAAATGATGATTTTTCATTCATCATATCTTACCTCTCTCTTCCTCTCCTAATATATACCTCCAAGACTGATCACATTCTGTTTCCTCTGACTAGAATACTGTTCCCCACTCCTATCCTATCCTGGCTCTTACCTGGCCAAACTGTACTCTTCTTCTATCTCAGTTTGGGTGACAACTCCTCGAAGAAGCCTATCCAAGGCTATCCAAGGCTAGATTTGCTGCCATTCCTCTGCACTCCCATAGCACCTGTACACCTCCTTCTCATAGCCCTGATAACACTAAATTGCAATTGTTTGTTTACGGATATGTTTATTATGGTAGTCCCAACTGTTCTCACAGTTTCTGGCACATATAGGGTGCTCAATGAAGGCTAATGAATGAATAAATGAAATAATTTCTGTGACGCCCTCTCCATCTCTCCAAGTCAGAACAAATTGCTCTTTCCATGTCTGTAGTGCTTTTTTACAGACCTCTATTCTAAGATGTCTCATGTTATGACTAGTTGTGTACTGGCTATTTTCCCTCATAATGTTCTGTGCTTCCAGGGGGCAAAGCATTAACCTTATTTATCTTTTGTATTTTCTATGGGCCCACCTTCTTCCTTATTTGTACAAAGTAAACCTCAATAAATGTTTGTTGAATTGAATTGAATTTCTCTGCCCTCTAGCCCCACTGTCAAACAGTTAATGATTAGCAGTGACTGGTTCACGATCTATAAATGAAAACTTAACTGCACTAAGGAAATTGCTATTTAAAAGAACAAGTTAGTGAATATTTTGGTAAAGTGAAGAAAAATAATGCACAATGTGAATAATTATCTCCTAGTTTATCTAGTTTTTAAATCCAAGGTTTCATAAACTAGGTATTAATTTTTTCCTGCAATCATAAACACACTCTTGTTATTACTTTAAATTTTACAATTTTTGTGGTTTGCTCTTTGGAATATTTATGAATTAGCTGAAGCCAGGATGAATTTAGAGAACTAAATGAGAAGCCACTGAGATGTCACACAAACATACACACACACGCAGAGATGGAAAAAAAGTTGTAAATTAGAGAGAACTCTTTGTTCTCAGTTCTAACCTGGGAGGATCCCAGTTAACTGAGATGAGCGACAGCATGATGAATATAGGCTAGCACTTTCACAATTCACTAATTTAAACTCAGGGCATGTATGCCTAGTCTTAATAATTTGTTGCTTATCTTGTATAATTGTCTGAACAGAGACTTACAAAATTAAATGGAGCGTTGCCCTCTCCACCC
The DNA here is from genome assembly GCF_023851605.1 of Tamandua tetradactyla. Taxonomy (NCBI): domain Eukaryota; kingdom Metazoa; phylum Chordata; class Mammalia; order Pilosa; family Myrmecophagidae; genus Tamandua; species Tamandua tetradactyla. The sequence goes on from NC_135353.1 coordinate 119,820,517, forward strand.
CACTGTTCTCTCAGCTTCTGCTGTTTTCTCCAGTCTTTCCACCTGCTACTTTCCACACTGCTGCCAGAATGTCGTTATGAAAATATAAATCATATCACGTAAGAACACTGCTTAAAAGTCTCCAATGGTTTCACATCAGACTGAGAACAAAATCCAATCTCCGTACCTTGCCCTAGAAAGCTTTATATGATTCAACCCGTCTAACTCTCTTAACTATTCTTCATCTTGTTCATTATACTTTGCTTTTTTTTAATTCCTTAAACAAGCCAAGCTATAGGCAGCTTAAGAACTTTGCAAATACTGTTCTCCTGCTCAGAATGCTGTTCCTTTAGATCTTCATTTGGCAGGTTCCTTCTCATCGTTCTGATCTCAAGTCAAGTGTCATCTCCTAAAAGGAGCTTCTCTGACCACTCTATTTAATGTTAGTTGCTTTCCAAACTATTACCTTCACAGTACTTATCACCATCCAATATTACTATATTTATATATTTATAAATGTGGATTTATATAATGATATATAATATTGTTATATGTATACGCTTGCTTATGTATAGCTTCCTCTTTAAGAAAGTAAGTTGTAGGAAAGCAAAGGCCTTATAGAAAATGCTCAATAAATATTTATGACATAAACTACTGTGAAAATCAGTTGGTGTGCTTTTAAGTACTGAGTTCAGTATCTTGCCCAGGACTAACCAACTTAATCTGATTGAATTTAATTTCATTCAACAAGTATTTACCTGTCTTATTCACCTCTGATTCTCCAGAATGTAAGAGCAGTGCCAGGTACACAGCGGGTACTTAACTAATGGTGGTTAAATGACTTGTGCATCAACTGTGTGTTAGAAAAACACCGTACTTGAAAGAGAATAAGTGGTCACCCAATTGTGGAGAAGAAAAGAATTTATTCACGATCTTGTAAGAAAGGGTGCCCACCCTAAAAATGGTGGCCGGTGTGCCAAACAATAGAATCCACAGGTATTTAATTCCTAAGCTTAGCACACAGGCCCCTCCCCTGTTTCTCCACTGATTGGATACTCCAGAAGTTACAGCCTATCTGGATAGTCTAATTCAAATTTCCCGCAGAAGGTTCCTGCTTTTGATTGCACTTTACATTTCAATGACCCTGGCCTTTTCTTATTTAAACTTTGTTTCTACCTATTTCGTGCCAATTCTAGGCTTACCTCAGAGGCAACTTTCCTTGCCTGCCTGCAAAACCAGTTTGAGTTATTCTGCAGCCCTTTCCTTCACCATCTTGTGAGAAAGCTAAACTTAATTTTCTTACACTGTGTGCAACATTGAGATAGAGATAGCCACAGAAAAGGGGATCACGGTAATGAGGTAAGCAAACCAGGACCATTTATTTACTGCCAAGAGGACAGAGGCAGAAATCAGGACTCGTCCCCATGACAAGCTTTCAACAGAAAGCATAGGAAGGATTCCTTATACCTGTTCTTCAGACCAATTGGGAGCTATAAGGAAGGTGAGAGAACAGGCATATTTTTCAAGGTCCACATCACCTCTCCTTTCTACTAGCAGGACATGGATCTCCAAACTGTTTGCAGGGTGGGTTGGGGGAGAGGCCTCTCCATTAATCTTGCTCCCACTGGATCTCAATGATGGAGAAATATTACCAATGCATTCCCAAGTAAGGCAATCCATCAGGGCTTGCCTGAATCACTGAGGAGAAGAAGTTTCCATGGAGAGGGCTGCTTCCTTTACCTCTATTATCTAAGGCAAAGCTTGAGTGAAAGGTAAGGATGACAAGGGGGAAGGATACTAGCTGGATTAATGTTGCAGTTTATTAAGTAGGAGATAGGCTCTGTGCCACCTCTGGGGCTCTTCCCACAGCTGCACCTCACTCCTGCTACCCTAATTGCACAATTGGTGATATCTTTATGGAAAAGTCCCATCTACACTGTAGATTCTGCCTAAAAATGTTCTTTCTGAAAACACCATGTTAGCAGAGCTGAGTAGGACTACCTATTAAGTACTGGACCCAAGGTACAATATTTCCATTTCTCACAACTCTTAAAAGTAGTATAATCCTAGCTCCATTTATCAATTTTTTTGTTGTTGAGCAAAATCATTTAAAGTGTACAATAACTTGTTCACAGTATCATCATAAATACGTGCATTCATCATTGCAAACAATTTTTGAACATTTTCATTACTTCAAAAACAATAAAAATAAGAATAAATATAAAAGTAAAAAATAACACTCAAAACATCCCATAATCACCATAACCCCTATTTATTTATTTATTGTCTTTATTTTCCTTACTCATCTGTCCATACACTGGATGAAGGGAGTGTCCATCACAAGGTTTTCACAAAGTTACACCTTAAAAGCTCTATAGTTATTCAGTCATCTTCAAGAATCAAGGCTATTGGATTATAGTTCAAGAGTTTTGGGTATTTCCTCTAGCTACTCCAATACACCAAAAACTAAAAAAGGATATGCATATACTACATAAGAATAACCTCCAAAAAGACCTCTTGTCTCTTATGTAGGCAGCGGAGAGCTTATACCACCTATAGGCATGCCTAAGAGTTGCTTCTAGAGGACCTCTGTTGTTGCTCAGATGTGGCCTCACTCTCTCTAAGCCCAACTCTGCAAGTGAAATCATTGCCCTCCCCTCTACGTGGGACATGACATCCAGGGGTGAAAGTCTCCCTGGCGATGTGGGAGATGACTCCCAGGGATGAATCCAGACCTGGCACCATGGGATCAACAATTCCATCCGGACCCAAAGAGGGAAAAGAGGTGTAATTAATAAAGTATCAGTGGCAGAAAGAGTTCAAATAGAGTCAACAGGCTACTCTGCAGGTTGCTCTTACACAAGCTTCAGGTAGACCTTGCTACCTATCATAACCTGCCAACCCCCAACCAGGACCATTCCAGCCAATCCTAAAGAACACCTAGGGCAATACATAAGATTCCACAAGGGCTCCAGGCACTAGAGTAACTTTCCAAAAACCTGCAACCTTCAGATGGGTTCCTGGTCCAGATAAATCCTGAAACCTAGCCCAGCCTCTCCAGAACATCAGCTAGTTCCATCTCCCTACTCCATATTAGTGACAGACCCTTACAATACAAAAATTTAGAGCTGCCATAGCCCAAACAACCCCAAAGAGAGGTATGGAAAGATCAAAGGTGATGGTGGGATTATACATAGAAGATAGGACTTAACAAATGAATATGAATGCTGAATCATTAAATGATAACTCTTTTAGCTTCCAGTATTTTAGAGCAGCTAGAAGAAAAAACCTAAAATTGTGGAATTTTAATCCATGTCAAACTCTGAAATATGATCTACAACTAATTGTGGTGCTGTGCTTTGAAATTTATAGCTTTTTTGTATATATGTTATTTTTCACAAAAAAGAAGGAAAAAATGTCGATTGTGATGATAAAAAAGTAATTAAACCCTCTAGCCTCCTATATTCTGGAGCAACTAGAAGGAAAAATATGATATGATGGTGTGGTAACCCATGACAATCTCTTGGATCTGTTCTGTATCAACTTGTTGAAAAGTGCTTTGAAAACGATTCTTTTTTTATTTCTTTGCTTTGTATATACGTTATATTATACAATAAAAAAAGTGGAGTCATACAGTATCTATCCTTTTGTGTCTCGCTTATTTCACTCAGCATTACGTCCTCAAGTTTCCTCCATCTTGTCATGTGCTTTAGGATGTCATTTTGTCTTACTGCTGCATAATATTCCATCATATGTATATACCACATTTTGGTAATCCACTTGTCTGTTAGTGGGTACTTGACTTGTTTCCATCTTTTGGCAATTGTAAATACCATTGTGTAACTTTCTGTTTCTTTCATTGCTTTCAGCTCTTCTGGGTATATGCCAGGTCATAGGGCAACTCGCTATTTAGTTTTCTGAGGAAACACCAGACTGTCTTCCATAGCAGCTGCACAATTATACATTCCCACCTGCAGTGCATAACTGTCCCAATTTCTCCACATCCTCTCCAACATTTATAGTTTCCTGTTTGTTTAATAGCAGCCCTTGTTATAGGTATGAGATGATGTTCTAGTTTGTTAGCTGCTGGAATGCAATATTCCAGAAATGGAATGGAAAAGGGGAATTTATTAAGTTGCAAGTTTACAGTTCTAAGACCATGAAAATGTGCACATTAAAGCAAGTCTATAAAAATGTCCAAATTAAGGCACCAACAAGAGGTTACCTTCACTCAAGAAAGGCTGATGAAGTTCAGGGCTTCTCTCTCAACTGGAAGGGCACATGGTGAACATGGCAATGCCTGCTAGCTTCTTCTCCAGGTTTCTTGTTTCATGAAGCTCCAACAGGAGCGTTTTCATTTCTCATCTGCAAAGGTCTCTGGCTGTGTGGGCTCTCATGGCTGCCGTGGCTCTCAGCTGTGGTTCTCTCATCATTATGGAGCTTTCTCCAAAATGCTTCCTCTTTTAAAGGATTCCGGTAAACTAATTCAGACCCACCTGGAATGGGTGGAGTCACATCTCCTTCTAATCAAAAGTTAATACCCCAAAACAAAAACAACAAAGGTTAATATCCACAACTGGGGGTGTCACATTTCCACGGAGAGAATCTAATCAAGTTTCCAACCTACAAAACTGATTAGGGATTAAAAGAAACTGCTGCCTCCACAAGACTGGATCAGGATTTAAACATGGATTTTATAGGGTACATAATCTTTTGAAATCTGCACAGATGGTATCTCATTGTAGCCTTCATCTGCATGTCCCTTATAGCTAGTGAGAATGAGCATCTCATCATGTACATTTTGACCATCTATAATTGCTCTCCAGAAATATGTCTATTCATATCTTTAACCCATTTTATAATTGGGTTGTTTGTTCTTTTGTTGCTGAGTTCTATGATTTTTTTCTATGTATACAAGATCTCAAACCTTTATCCAGTTTGTGTTTTCCAACTATTTTCTCTCATTGACTTGGCTCCCGCTTCATCTTTTTGGCAAAGTCTTTTGAGGTGCAAAAGGATTTGATTTTGAAGAGTTCCCATTTATCTATTTTTTCTTTTGTTGCTTGTGCTTTGTATGTAATATTTAGAAAGCAACCTCCTATTACTAGGTTTTGAAGATGATTCCCTACATTTTCTTCTAGAAGTTTTATGGTACTAGTTCATACATTTAGGTATTTGATCCAATTTGAGTTAATGTTTGTATAAGGTGTAAGGTGAGAGTCCTTTTTCACTCTTTTGGCTACTGATATCCAGTTCTCCCAAGCCCATTTATGGAAAAGATTTTTTGTCCCAGTTCAGAGCATTTGGGGGACTGGTTGAAGATCAGTTTACCATAGATTTGGTAGTCTAATTCTGTGCTCTCAATTTGATTCCATTGGCCAACACTTCTATCTTTGTGCCAGTACCATGCTGTTTTGTCCTCTGTGGCTATATAATAAGTTTTAAAATCAGAGAGGGTTAATCCTCCCTGTTTGTTCTTCTTTTTTAGGATGCTTCTAGATATTCAGGGTCTCTTTCCCTTCCAGATGAATTTGGTAACTAACTTTTCCAAGTCTTTAAAGTCGGTTGTTGGAATTTTGATTGGTATTGAATCTATCAATCAATTTGTGTAGAATTGATATCTTCTCTACATTTAACCTTCCTACTCATGAGCATAGAATGTCTTTCCACCTATTTAGATCTTCTTTGACGTCTTTTAGCAACGTTACGTAGTTCTACTTCTTTGATGTCTTTTAACAATGTTATGTCGTTCTCTATACAATTCCTTTACATCCCTAGTTAAACTCATTCCTTGATACTTGATTCTTTTAGTTGCTAACATGAATGGAACTTTTTCCTTAACTGACTCCTGAGTTAGATCATTGCTTGTGTATAGAAACATTACTGATTTTTGCACATTAATTTTATAACCTGTTGCCTTGCTGAATTTGTTTATTAGCTCAAGTAATTTTGTTATAGATTTCTCAGGATTTTCCAAGTATAGTATCATGTCATCTGCAAATAATGAATGTTTTATTTATTCTTTTCCAATTTGGATATTTTTTAAACTTTTTTTTCTGCCTGATTGCTCTAGTTAGAACGTCTAGTACAATGGTGAATAATAGTGGAGACAGAAGGTATCCATGTCTCATTCTCAATCTTAGGAAAAAAGCTTTCAGTCTCTCACCACTGAGTATGATGCTGGCTATGGGTTTGTCATATATGCCCTATATCATATTGAAGAAGTTACCTTTGATTCCTACCCTTTGAAGCTTGTCTATCAGAAAAAGATGTTGAATTTTGTCAAATGATTTTTCAGCATCAATTGATATGATCATGTGATTTTTTCCTTTTGATTTGTTATTGTGTTGTATTATATTAACTGATTTTCTTGTGTTGAACCATCCTTGCATTCCTGGTATAAACTCCACTTGGTCGTGGTGTATCATTCTTTTCATGTGCTGTTGGATTCAATTTGCTAGTATTTTGTTGAGAATTTTACATCTATGTTCATTAGGAAGGTTGGTCTATAGGTTTTCTTTCTTGTAACTTCTTTTCCTGGTTTTGATATTAAAGTGATGCTAACTTCATAAAATTAGTTAGGTGTGTTACTTTTTCTTCAAAATTTTGGAAAAATTTGAGCAGGATTGGTGTTAGTTCTTTCTGTAATGTTTTATAAAATTCCCCTGTGTAGTCAAATGGCTCTGGGCTTTCCTTTGTAAGAATATTTTTGATGACTGATTGAATCTCTTTACTTGTGATTGGTTTGATGAGATTTTCTATTTCTGCTTGAGTCAGTGTAGCTTGTTTGTGTGTTTCCAGGAATTTGTCCATTTCATCTAAGTTGTCTAATTTGTTGGTGTATAGTTGTTCATAGTATCCTGTTATGATTTGTTCTATGTCTTCAGGGTCTATGATAATGACCACACTCTCATTTGTGATTTTGGTTATTTGCATCCTCTCTCTCTTTTTATTTATCAGCCTCGCTAGAGGCCCATTGATATTATTGATTTTCTCAAAGAACCAATTTATGGTTTTATTGATTCTTTGCATTATTCTTTTGTTCTCCCATTCATTTAATCCTGCTTCAATCTTTGTTATTTCTCTTCTTCTGTTTTCTTTGGGGTTAGTTTCCTGTTCTTTCTCAAGTTCCTCCAAGTGAGCAGTTAAGTCCTCAATTTTTGCTCTTTCTTCTTTTTTTTTTAATATAGGCATTTAGGGCAATAAATCACCTCTCAGTATAGCCTTTGTTGCATCCCATAGGGTCTGATATGTTGTATTCTCATTTTTGTTCATCTCCAGATAGCTAATGATTCCTGTAGCAATTTTGTCTTTGACCCACTCGTTGTTTAGGAGTGTGTTATTTAATCTCCATGTATTTTTGCAAGTTCTTATTCTTTGGTGGTTATTAATTTCCAGCTTCATTCCTTTGTGATCAGAGAAAGTGCTTTGAGTAACTTCAATGTTTTTAAATTTATAAAGACCTATTTTGTGCCCCAGCATATGATCTATCCTGGAGACTGTTCCATGAGCACTCAAGAAGAAATGCATATCTTGGTGTTTTGGGGTGTAACAATCTATATATTTTGTTAGGTCTAATTCATTTATCAAATTGTTTAAATTCTCTATTTCCTTGCTGATCCTCTGTCTGGTTGTTCCATCTATAGAGGAGATTGGTGTATTGAAATCTCCTACTATTTTTGTTGAAACATCTATAGCTCCCTTCAGTTTTGCCAATGTCTGTCTCATGTACTGTGGAGCTCCTTGATTGGGAGCATAAACATTTATTATTGCCATTTCTTCTTGGTGAATTGTCCCTTTTACTAATAAATAGTGCCCTTCTTTGACTCTTATGATGTCTTTACATTGAAAGTCTATTTTGTGTGATATTAGTATAGCTACTCCTGCTTTCTTTTGGTTACAGCTTGCATAGAACATCTTTTTCCATCCTTTCACTTTCAACATATTTGTATCCTTCTGTCTAAGAGTCTCTTTTAAGCAACATATAGCTGGATTACATTCCTTAATCCATCTGCTAATCTGTATCTTTTGATTGGTAGGTTTAGTCTATTAACATTCAAAGTTATTACTATAAATGCATTTCTTGAATCCACAATCTTATCTTTTAGATTTTATTTGTCATATCTATGTATTCTTTTCCCTCTTTCTCTTTTTTCCCCTTTAAGTTACCCTTACTGGTACTCTTCAATTCTGTGCCCTTCGCCAGACCTCCCTCTCCTGTCCTTTTTTTCTGGCCAGCAGAATTCCCTTTATTATTTCTTGTAGGACAAGACCCTTGTTGACAAATTCTTTCAGCTTTTGTTTGTCTATGAAATTTTTAATCTCTCCCTCAATATTGAAGGATAATTTGGCTAGATACAGAATTATTGGCTGGAAGTCTTTCTCTTTCAGTATCTTAAATTTGTCATGCCACTGCTTTCTCACCTCCAGAGTGCCAGTTGAGTAGTCTGAACTCAGTCTAATGTGGTTTCCCTTGTACATAGTAGATTCTTTTTCTCTTGCTGCCTTCAGGATTTTCTGCTTCTCTTCAACATTTGAAAGACTGATTAGTATGTGTCTTGGGGAAGGCCTATTTGGACCTATTCTACTTGGAGCTCATAGGGCTTCTTTGATATTCATATTTATGTCTTTAATAAAGGTTGAGAAGTTTCCCCCCATTATATCCTCCACCAATCTTCCTAGCCCTCTACTCTTCTCTTCTCTTTCTGTGACATTGATGATTCTTACATTTGTGCTCTTTGTTTTGTCTATCATTTCCCTGAGATTCAATTTAAATTTTTCCATCTCTTATGCCATTTTCTCTTTTGTTTGTTCAAAATAATTTGTCCTGTCTTCTAGTTCACTTATTCTTTCTTCTGCTTCTTCAAATCTACTGTTATGTGTCTCTGGTATATTTCTTATTTGGTCTACAGCATCAATAATCTCTGTGATATTTGCTATGTTTCTATTTACTCTTTCAAATTCCTCTTTAAGTTCCTCTATTGTCTTTTTTATCTCCTTTATGTCATTAGCCATCCCACTGATTTTATTTAGTAGAGTAATATGAACATCTTTGATTAGTTGTTCCAAAGTCTGTGTCTCCTCTAGTGTTTTAATTTGGTTATTAGACTGGGCTACATCTGTCTGCATCTTCATATGGTTAGTGATCTTCTGTTGTTTTTGCAAAATGTAAATATCTTGATAAGGTTACTTGGGAAGTTGATTTCTTTCAGTAGTCTAAAGTTTATTTTCAGGATGGGTGTGGAGCTGGTTGTGGGGTGTGGAGACAGGCAAAACAGTGCAGTGATGGATTGTGGTGCAGGTATATGTGCAGGTTGGGGACAGTACACTGGTGCCTGTGAGCATGGGGTCACAGGGTTGTGGAGGTGTGGTGTGAGATCATGAAGGTGGGGTGCAACTCAGCAGGCCTTGGAGCACAGGAGTAGGGTGCCATGGTGAAGACAGATGTAAGGTTTGGTAGGAGGCAGATGGGGGTGCTGTACAGATGTGTTTGAGCTGGTATGTGGGTGGGATGCAGATGGGAGCATGAAGCATGTGGGTCGTGGGTGTCAGGGTGTGGGTACAGGGCACAGAATTCGGGGTACAGTGAGGTCAGGGCTTGGGTGTGTCCTTGTGCAGGAAAAGAGGCCCAGGGGGGCGGGGATGTGGGAGTGTGTAAGGGTGGGGCACAGGTAGTACAGATTGCGGGACATGTGTCAGGGATGGATGATGTTGGGTGGGTCCCTGGCACTGGTTTGTTGGTGCAGGGGTGGGGGGTGGGACAGGGGTGCATTCATGTGCAGGGTGGGGGCTGTGTGCACAAGAATACCTGCCAGGTGTAGGTGAAGCCCACTTGTGCCAGGGGTAGGGCAAAGGTGTGCACGTGTGCAGGGCAGGTGGGGCAGGTACAGGGGTCAAGAGGTCAGTGAACGGTACATGGATGCCAGGTAGGGAGGACGTGGCTGTGCGTTTATGTGGGTCTGGGGGATGGGATCCTGGTGGGTGCATGTACAGATCTCAGGGGTATCAAGGTGGGATTGATCTGAGTGGGATGGTGGCAGGTGTGGCCCAGGTATGGCCTGGGTATGTAGGTGAGCGCCTGAAGCCTGGATGTGCAGGTGACCGACTGCAGGGTCAGGGAAGGAGAGGTGGGGGTCCAGGGTCTGGACTTGGGTGTGTGGGTCTCAGGAGGGGTGAGGCATGGGTACTTAAAGCAGAGTGGTGGGGTGATGGGATTCAGGTGCGTGGAGTGTGGAGGGTTTCATGGGTTGCAGGGCAGGGGCAGTACACATGTCCCCATTTCCCTGATGGCTCTGGGCCTCTATTTGGAAAAGGGCATGTTAGGCTGTTTGCACTAGCTGGACGGTCTCCAGTTTTCTGTGTCTCAATTCTTCAGCTTTTCCCATCAGGGCCTCCCTCTGTGGTGTAGAAGACCCTCCCAGATCATTCACACCCTGGAATCGCTGTCCCAGTCGTTTTGCTGTCCCTTCTCTAGCTGTTCCTTGGATCAGTGCTGAATTTGGCTTATTCTATTCCACCATCTTCCCAGAACTCCACCCACGTAACTGTCACTGATTCTGAGAGTTCTTGTCAATAGTCAACAAGTTAAGAAAAGATGGGGGTAAACTTCAGGCTTCTTGAGGGCAGACCCATGACTGGCAAATCTCTATATTCGCACTTCCCCCACCAGGAGGCTCTGCTTTCATTCTACCCTGCTTATTTTCATATTTTACTATTTGGGGGGGGAAAGACAGTTGAGTGTCCATATGCATTAGCTGGTGGGTCTTTCAAAACACATCTGCACACAAACAATGTGGAAATTTTACATTACTGCTCCAGGTCCCCAATTTTGTAAACAATAGTCTCCATTTCAGAGAGTGAAAAGCTCTTTCTCCTCTCTCTCCCTCTCCCTCATCCTTTCCCTCCCTCTCTTATCCCCCTACTCATCAGAATTAAAATTATGTAATGTTACAGCTGAAGATCCCTTAACAATCATCTATTTCCATTGTTTCTCATGTGTTGATATGCATTAGAATCAGCTGGGTTGCTTTCTAAAACCATAGATCCCTGGACCCTACCCTGCATCTAATGAGGCTCTGAAAAGGGGTCCCGGTTACACACATTTTAAAAAGACATACCTCCTCTTGCTTCAGATGCATACTGTTAGTTGATCTATCCTCATCCCTTCACTTCAACAATCTGGATCTTAAAGCCCAGAGAGGAAAGGGCCTTTTCCATGGTTACAGAGCCATTAGTGATAGAGCTGAGGCTTTATAAAAATCAAGTCTTATGAATCCCCAGTCCAGTATTGAAATAGCTAATTCATCGCCATTACTCACAACTTTGTACAGAACTGCTCTTTTTGTGTGTGGTTCACAAGCTTTAATACACCCAGAAAAAGCTATAAAAATAATAGATACAAACAGAAGGGATAAGGAGATAGGGAGAAGGAAAAAACAAGAAGCACAGTGGATTTCAAACTATTCAAGGACTTAGGTGGGAAGAAGAACCTATACAGTCTGATATTTCCAATGCTGATTAGCTAAACAGAGTTGGCAAAAAAATGATTTGAGAGTCACACTGCAAACACAATTGGGAATTTTATGATACCTGGCATCAAAGACTGTCATTTTAGCACTGCTATTATTCAGCCAGGCTTGGTCTTCCATTACCCTGTATAATCTCTTCAATAGTCCTTAGCCCCAGACTGTGCCATGTGAGTGTTACTCCACACTGAATGGCACCCATTTTTTCTGTTTCTTTGCCAATCACTCAGGCTCTCAGCTATCTTTTCTATATTAGAGCTACTTATGAAGGGACAAAGAAAATGCTCCCATGGACCTATTGATATTAGTTAGTTTTTGGAGGGGAGGGTTTTTTTTTCTGCCAACATATAGATGTCATCTCAATATAAAGGAGGGTGTCACAATTGTTTGGAATAGGACCCTGAAAGAAATTTGTAAATTCAAGATCAAGAAAAAATGGCTAGAGATTTGGTAGCATCAATTTCTCAGCCATCTTAAACTTCTGCCAATATACATGTAACCCCTGCCTTCTGGGATGTTAACTTCTGCCCTTCTGGGCCTTGATAAAAAAAAGTTATGAAATGATGCAGAAATTATTTTATGCCTAGCTCATGACTCCTCCATCACATTCTCCACAGCGTCTGTCATACACCATCTTTGCTCATTTAAGCTCCACTCAAGCTACTCAGTCGTGCCATCCACCTTAATGAAATAAGTCATTCTAAGTGAGCTCCCCACACTTATCTTTTTCCTACATTTCTACCCAGTGTTCTAGCTACCTTCCTTTTATCACCTATCCTCTCTGCAATGACTGTCTGTATTTACCACCCACCCTCTCCTTAACTCCCAGCACCCTGCTTCCATCCCCATCACTCTCTTACATCTTCTAATTTATTCTCTAAATCCATAAAATGAAATCATATTTGTAGAGCAAATTGCACAGTTTATGATGCAAAGTAAGTGCTCAATAACATAGCTCTTCTCAAGCATCAGCAAGCATGCACACACACATATACACACATATAGTCAACTTGAATGGTTTTTTTTCTCTCTCATTCTTTACCTATTTGTAGTATGTGGCACTCACTGTTCACCACTCTCCTTCTATTCTTGAACATTTCTCTTGCTTGGTTCCACAGACAACACACATTAGTATAGTTTTTGATTGTCTCTCTTTCTCTCATTCCCACCAATTGTCACATCCCAAGATTCGCAAGTGAAATATCTTATCTCTTTATATTCTTCCTCTCATAGAACATTACTACTCAAACAGTAGTCCATGTACATTCAGGAGATTGTTAATTACAAATCCACAATGAGATAAGGAGTTATCTGGTGTTTTGATTAGCATTGTCTCTTACAGTCTTCATTGTTCACCTATATTCAAATCAATATGTCTAACTCTAACTTCTTTTCAGGGCTCCCAACTTGCATCTCTAGCTAGCTCCTAGACCCCAACCACCACTGTATTAGTTTGTTAAGCTGCTGGAGTGCAATATACCAGAAATGGAATGGCTTTTAAAAGGGGAATTTAGTAAGTTACAGGTTTGCAGATCTAAGAAAGTGAAAGTGTCCAAATTAAGGCACAACAAGAAGTTACCTTCACTCAAGAAAGGCTGAGGAGAGCACTTCTGTCAGCTGGGAATGCATGCCACTCACATCTGCTAGTCTCTTATTCCTGGATGCCATTGCTTTCAGCCTCTGTTCCTGTGGGGCTCCCTCACTTTGCTTCTCTGGGGCTGGTTTTCATTTCTTAGTTTCCCTTGGCTCTCTCCACGTTCTGGCTTGCTTAACATCTTGTGAGAAGCGACACAGCAACATCTGCTGGGCTCCAAGCATCTCCAAACATCTGCATCTCTGTTCTCCGAGTGTCGGTGTGTGTGTCAGCTCTACTGTCTCTGAGATGTTTCCTCTTTTAAAGGACTCCAGTAAACTAATCAAGACCCATTTGGAATGGGTAGAGTTACATCGCCATCTAATCAAAAGGTCACACTTATAATTGGGCGCCCTACATCTCCTTGGAGATAATCTAATCAAAAGTTTCCACCTACAATTTTGAATCAGGATTAAAAGAAATGGTTGCCCCCCAAGATTGAATCAGGATTAAAACATGGTTTTTCTGGCTGGGGTTGCATAATATTTTCAAACTGACACAACCACCACCAACAATCTGGGTGTTCCATTAGCTCTTTTAAACTCAACAAGTCAAATACTAAACTCATATCTGAAATTCCCTTTGGAAACAAAGAAACAAACATATACATCTCCAGATGTCTTTTTTTGGATGCTGTATGGCAGGGATCACATTTCATTCTTTTTCCATGTGAGTATCCCTTTATTGCAGCACCATTTGTTGAATTTTTGTTTGTTTGTTTGTTTATTTTCTTTCTTTGTTTGCTTGTTTGTTTTAGAAAGTGCATGGGCCAGGAATCGAACCTGGGTCTCCCACATGGCACGTGAGAATTCTACCATTGAACTACCCTTGACTCCCCCAAATATGTCTTTTTAATATAAATTTTAATTATATGCATAATACATGAATTCATTTTCCATGCACAATTTTTTTTTTTTTTGCACGGGCAAGCACTAGGAATCGAAACCGGGTCTTTGGCATGGCAGGTGAGAATTCTGTCACTGAGCCACCATCACACTGCCCTCCTTGTACAATTTTAAAAGTTACAAATAAGATCCATTTTGCATACCATAACAATTAAGTCCACTCCCTTCCTCCTCAGAAGCAACCATCGTTGACAATTTGGGTTTAGCTGTCCTTCTAGACCTTCTCCATATATGTACATACGCATACAGTATGGGTACTTACAGTAAATATGGGACTTTGTTTTCTCTTTTTTAAAAATGTCAATGTTATACAGTGATATTTCATTTCAAATTGCTCTTTCCACTCAACAAAATATTCTGTAGATCTTTCTATGTCAGTCCATGTGGATATATCTCATTCATTTTAAACAACTCAATAGTATCCTACAGAAAACACACTATAATTTATTTACCTATTTCCTATTGATAGACATGGTAGTAGAGACAATGCTATATGTTTAACAAACCCCTCTGTTTTCCTCCTGGGCACCCAGGAAGTCACAGATGGGCAATATGACTAGTTTTGGCAAGTAGAATGTGCGTAGAAGTGATACATTCTATTTCCAGACTTGGCCCTTAAAGTCTACAAAAATTTCTCTGTGCTCTTTCCCTTCTATAGGGATCCCAGTGACCACGTGTGGAAGATGTTGGCATTAAAAGATGAAAGAAACTGGATCTCTGAATAAAGGTGAGGAGCAAGTCATCCCTCTCCTCACTGACCACACTGAAGCATCATGTTAGCAAGCAATATGTCTTTATTGTAAGTCATTGAGAATTTAAAGTTGTTTATTGCAACAGCTCACATTGCTTACCTGGGCTAAAACAGACCTTTAGGTTGTTTTCAAATTTTTGCTATTTCAAACAATGTCACATTGAACAATTTGTGCATATGTGAACTTGTTTCCATATGGATAAACTCCTTTCTTACAATTTAAACTTTGCTCTGGTTCAAACCTCATGGTCACTGTTGACTACTCCCATTTTGTGCTCCAATCAAATTAGTTACCAAGTCTTATTAATTTTTACTAAGTACTATCCCTTGTATTTCTTCTTTTCTTCACCTCCTCTAACATCATCCCAGGCCAAGGCCTTAACCTCCTATGTGGTCTCACTACCTCAATCTTCTCTCTACTTTATTCTATCTAGCTCACTGCAGCTAGTCTAAACATTTTAAAACCCCATTTTGATCATGTTACTCACTGTTCTTGCTCCATAAATGATCAGTTGCTCCCCATTCTATGTAACATAAAATTTACATATATAAATATAAACTCTTTAGCTTGGTACATATGGGCCCCAATACAGCCTTATTCTACTTTTCTAACTTTATCATCAGCTACTTCCCCAAAGAAACTCTTGATTTCAGCCAAAAGCGTCCCTTAAATCTGCATCTGCTACCTATATTCAACATGCTGCTTCTGCTTAATCCCCTCCTCTATTTATTTTTGAATCCTACTCATCCTTTAAGGCTAAGATTTTACCCCCTTTCTTCTGGAAAACCATTACTATGTTATCTCACCAGAATCTCCAATACCATGTGTTCCTTCAGCACTTTTATTTCCTTTTTTGGTTCATGGGTACTCTCTCTTGGCCTGTAGAACAATCAGTTTCATACCACCTGATATTTCCACCCATATCAAGAACTCTCTGTGGAACAACCTAACTTTCTTGCCTCACAATATCATCTGCTCTGAGATCTTCTATCATACATTTCTTCTTTCCAATTAGGAATATTGTGGTACCTCCTTTTTCTCTCACTTTCACCATTCATAGTTCAATTATTTCTTCCTTTCGTATTTTTTCATAAATATGCCCACACCCTCAAGATCAGTTGCTCTTTCCTCTTTCTATTCTGGCTCTTGCTCAGTGACCGAAAAAATCCCACTTCTTCTCTTTCCTTAAATAGGCCAAACTTAGTTCGGAGTGTGAGATAATGAGATGATGCTTCTTCAAGGAAAATGGTAATGTCAAAAGTCTTGTGGTCATATTGTGCAGCTCTTGAAAATTTCATGGGAGGGTAGAAGCTAGGTATAAAAGCAGGTAGAATCACTCCTGAGGAAGGGAAAGAATTAGACATTCTGGGGGAGGGAAAAACAAGGCAGAAATTGGGACAAGTATGCAATGAGGCACTTGTATTGAGAAAACAGATTGGATGGAAATTAAGGGTCAAGATTCTAGTAAGTGGCAAGGTCACCATTCCTTGATAGCCAAGATTATATGGTGGTCTTTACATATTCTTCTTTATCACTAATGATTCAACTAACAGCCCTAATTTTTATAGTTTATGAGTATAACAGCAATACTGATGCAATCAACTTAGGGAACAAAGAGCCATATGCTTCAAAGTAAAATTAAACATGATAAAGAATTCTTGAATAATCGTCTAAAGTCCTTGAAAGTAACAAAAGTTCATTCAGAATCACTACAAAATTCTTCATCTACTTTATCTCCAACATTAAAACTCATGTCTTATTCAACCTTATAGTTCATTTTGTTGTTATTAGTACCATGACAATGTTATTTTCTACTAACTTTCATATCAAATATACAATGTTTCATCTCTGTCATGGGAAAAATTGGATGTTTGGAAGCACTTATAAAAGTATCTATCTTTAGCAGGTTCCCAAGGTAAAATGCACTCTAACTTCCAAGCAACTACCTTATAACCCAGCTTTAAAAGTACCACAATTCTAAGCAAACAGACCATAAGCACCTTACAAAATTAAGTAGTTAAAATGTGAAATTTTGAGTTGCATACCTATCATACAATAAAAAGTTAAGGACCCACCATTTTTATCTCTTATCCCTCCCTAGTGCCCCAACACAGGATGACATACACAGACTACATCTTCTATAAAGTAGAGGATGGGTTCAGATAGCAATTCAGTTGAATGGCAAACTAAACCTGCCTTTTGTGTAACTGCTCTGTTTTAGTTTGCTAGGCTACTGAAAGCATGAAATAGGTTGGTTTAAAAATGGGAATTTATAAGCTTACAGTTTTGAGGCTGAGAAAAATTGTCCAAATGAAGGCATCATCAAGGCAATGGTTTCGTCCCAAAGACTAGCTGCTGGGGATCCTTGATTCTTCTGCCACATGGCAAGGCACACAGTGGCATCTCCTGGTCTCTCCCTTCTCTTCTGGGTTTCGTTGCTTTCAGCTTCTTGCTTCTGTGGTTTTCTTCTCTCTCTGCATTCATCCTATTTATAAAGGACTGCAGTAAGAGCATTAAGACCAAAACTGAATGAGATGGGTCACATCTTATCTGAAGTAGCTCCATCAAACAATCCTACTCACAATGAGTTTACACACAGCAGAACAGATTAGATTTAAGAACATGATTTTATGGGGCACATACAGTTACAAACTACCACATATTCCTTTCACTTTCTCTCCTCCTTCACCATCAAATATCTTAAAAGCATAGAGTACACTCTCAGTATGCACTTACTTCCTTTCCATTTTTGTCTCAGATCACTTTGATTAGGCTTCTTCTGTCATTATTGTACGGAATATGCTCTCTTTAAGGTCACCAATACCCTAAGTGCTGTGTCAAGTGGGCCCTGCTCCTGTCATCACCTTTCTTGACCATTATGCATTATTTGACACTTTAACCACACCTTCCTTCTCTCCAGGTTTTCCTCCTACATCTGATTATTTATTCTCCTCCTCCAAAAACTTCTTTTCCTCTGCCTATCCCTTAAAGATTGCTGTTTCTAGAGATCCTACTCATTATACCCTTTTCATTCCAAACCATCTTAGGGTAATCTTCACCATTCCCGTGGCTTCAACCACCAAATTGATAACATAAAAATAATTGTCTTCAACCTAGATATCTCTCCTCTACTCTAGACCTATCTATTCAGTTGTTCCCTGAATCTAACTGACATATATTAATGGCACTGTCATCTATAAAGTCATTTAAGGTATAAATCTGGGAGTCACACAAAACTTTTCTCCACTCCCCAGTAACAACATTCAATTGGTGACCAAGTCTTAAAATATCTTCTTTGGAATTGCTTCTTAATCATAGTCCTTACTCATTATTTCCACTGTCACTGCCTTAGTTCAGACTCTTATCACCTCTCACTTGGATTATTGTAATTGGTAATTCTACATCCATTCTTGCCTCCTTCCAAACCATCCTCCACGTAGTTATTGGAGAGAACATTCTAAAATTCCAATAATATTATGCCATCCTTCTGCCCCCAAGGGACTTAGCATAGAGTAAGAAGGTCCTTCATAATCATTCTAACTTACTTTTCTAACCAGATCATATGACATTGCCTCAGTCAAACTGAAACTTCTTAAAGATCCTTGAACATATCATGCCCTTTCACATTTCTGTGTCTTTGCATATGCTGTTCCTCATGTCTGAAATTTCCTTTCTCTTCCTCACCAACTTTGAAAGATTCCTCAAATGTCACCTCCTTCACGAACACTTCCCTGAAGCAAGGATAATTACTCCTCTAAGTTAGCTTTTGTCCAGGTATCTAATCATCACACTAATTACTCTGTACTTCCATGATCTGAATATAGTTCTTCCTTGAAAACAGATCTGTGTGTGAATCGTTAAATATACCAAAGGCAAGCAATTATATCATGTTTGTCCATATTATCTTTAATAACTACTACAGTGTCTGGCATACAGTAGTATCTCAATAAATGCTTGGTGAAAGGATGAATATGATTGGCCACTTAGAAAGGCACTAAACCAAAAAAGCAATGAATTGCATGCATTGAAACGCATGGACTATTTGGAGCTCAAGCATTGGTTCCACAGAGAATAATTACATGAATTATAATATGAAGATGCCTAGAGCAGGAATGGGAGATCTATAGCAGCAACCAGAACTACAATAACAAAGAAACTAAGTTACTTAGTTACTTATGGGGCAATGATACCCCCTCTTATTCTTTGGTAAATTCGTTCTTGGCACTAAAGAATAAAAATGCTATCCCTTAGGATAATGGGGGAAGGACTGTGAGAGGGGTAAGGATTAGCTGATCTTTTCCATCTCATTCACACATTTTGGTTTCCATGGAGGAGACAGCACATATGTGATATAGTCAAGACTACAACATCTTTCTTCTTCACTCTAGACTCTAAAGAACTCAATCCTAATTTTAAAAGCTCTATCCTTTGACTTACCCTACCCTGTCCACTAGTTACACACACAACAAAACTTTCAAGGGAGGAAAGTCAATTGTATTACAGTATATAGCAATCTAGCCACCTCTTCTATCATCAGACCTGTAGTGTATCTTGATGAAGCTTAATATAGCACAGAAGAGATTTACAGAACAGAATCAAAAGTCCAACCAGAACTTAGCAGAATGATAGTGATTAGAGGCAAATAGTGAGCCAGTTCTACAGGGACTGTCATAGCTAATGGTACCAAGTATAATGTGGGGTCTATGTAAATCTTACCTAGGTTAGCTTACTCATTTGATTGTCAATGCCTTATGTTCTCATTGCATCAACTAACAGTAGGAGGAAAGTTCAATGGGGACCTGGAAAAGCAGAATTTAATCCTTCTAGGCCTTTCTTCCAGGGTTAATAACTAATCCAACTAGTTAGTGATGAGTTAATGTAGTATATATAATCTGCCAGTTTCCCCAACTCTTCCATTTCTCAAGAAGTTTGGGAAAAATCTCAAATTGCATTGAAGGCACCTTTTCTCCCTGCTGTTCTTAATTGTCTTTTGCTAGGTTCTGTATCATATGAACAATTCAATATCTTTCGATCCTTATACTTTTTATTCCCAAAATTCTGCAGAAGTTTTCAGATCAGAAAAAGTTCACATCTCTACCTGAAGCCTCCATTTCTTCTTTGAGGAAGCAGTTGTGGAGTAGAAGAAGGCAAAAGTTATGCCCTGTCATTAGAAGAAAAGTGGAAATTCCTTGCAAGTACAAAACAGGATCTTTAGGGGAAATAAACTTTGCAGGCAAGAGTGGTAGGAGGAGGCAGTACAAATAAAGAGCAGATGCTTCCTACCATGGAAGTGTTTGAAGTGAACAGCAAATGAGTAGGAATGGCTAAGGCTGATATGATATGCCTCCTTATCCCTTCTAAAGACCCTGACACAAGTTTAAGTGAAGTTATTCTCCCTGGAACTTCATTTATTTGGAAAGAAGCATCCTAGAGGATTCAATGGTAATGAACTACAGGTGGGTATCTACTTCAATAGGGTTGGTGGCAAGATTAAACAAAATAAGGTATGGAAAGTGCTTAGCATGGAACCTGGCTTATAGTAATCACCCCATAAATGGGAGCTATCAGTAGTAGTGCTATTGTTATTTTTACTGGTTAAATTAGGGTTTCCTTATCAAGCTAATTATGTCTCTGGCAATGTTAAATTTCCTTTGAGTTGGTTAGTTGTATGCTGACATAAATCATGGCAGTGAGAAGAAGACAAGTGTGTTGATAACGGTCTTGGAAAATAACCTGAGAAACAATGTATTAAGAAATAAACGAAATGCAACATCCATCCTGTTACACAAGCGTAAGAGTCATCAGTGACACCTCCCTCCCTCTTCCTGCTCCCCATTTTCAATCTGTCACACATCTTATGTATTTCTCCTCTGGAATATATCTTGATCAGCTCCCTAACTGTTCTCTGGACTTCCACTCTTGTTCCTCTTTCATAATTTATTTCACATAAAAAAAAGTCAGAGAAATCTTTTAAAAATGTAAAGTAAGATATCTTATCGACCATAACTATTTGAACTCATGCATTTACCTACACTCCTTCATCAACCCTTAATAAAATGACAGTAATTTGGGGAGAGAAGATGTTAACAGTATAATATTTGAAGCTGGAAAATAGAAATACAAGAGTAATGATTTAGCAGACCTGAGAAATTGAATCCAAAGCTAGCAATGGAGAAAGTTGATAAACAACAAGCTTCACAGAAAAGAACCTTCAAAACACTCAGCAATTGGTGGTACCTGTATTTCTGGAAGTGGGGTGAATATGAGGCTGAAAAAGGAAGTATTGGTTGAAATTATTAATAAGCATTACCAATGGATTGTGGAAAGATAGATGAGTTGAAAGCTTCAGGAATCAATTCCTCCACCAAAACAATTGGACGGGAAGGAACTGTCTGAATCAACTATTATGAAACTTCAGAGTCTAGTAGAATACTGTGTAGCATCCATGGAGGACCAGGAGAAAAATACCAACAAATTTTGGTAAATACTAGTGAAGCTCACCCTCCATACAGTGACTACTGTCCTCCTTCTCCCAGCCTCGTAGAAGGATGCAGCAGGGATTAGAGCTTGGGCCCCTGGCATAGCTAGCTGCTGCCAGAGTGGGATATAAAAACCTAGCCCTCCTCTTTCTCCGCCGGCCCGCTCTCTTTCTCCGCCGGCCCGTCGCGCGGCGCCCACGCCCCGCAGCAGCCGAGCCGCCCGACCTCCTTCCCCCCTCTCTTTCTCCGCCGGCCCGCCGCGCGGCGCCCACGCCCCGCAGCAGCCGAGCCGCCCGACCTCCTTCCCCCCTCTCTTTCTCCACCGGCCCGCCGCGCGGCGCCCACGCCCCGCAGCAGCCGAGCCGCCCGACCTCCTTCCCCCCTCTCTTTCTCCGCCGGCCCGCCGCGCGGCGCCCACGCCCCGCAGCAGCCGAGCCGCCCGACCTCCTTCTCCCCTCTCCTCCCCCTCCTGCTCCGGCTGCTCTCCAACCACCACGGTGCCCTCTTCCCCCGCCTTCACCGTGCTCCTCCACCACCAGCCTCCACAGCCTTGCCGCCCTCACCTTTCCTCCTCCAGAACAGCTACTGGGGGAGTGGAGATAATACAGAGCAGCTCCCGGAGCCACGAGGGAGATCAAAGGGACAGCGTACCCCATCCTGGAACGGCTGACTATCTGGGAGAACCAGCTCCGGTGAGATCACCAAGGGGCACGGGCTTTCCTGGGTGGGACGGCAAGCGACCGGAGTCCCTCCCTTCCACCTTCCCAGGCCAGCTGGTAGAATTGGACAGGCGGTCCCCTTAGGCCGCGGCGGCTGGTGCCCCCACCACACGAGGCCCCCCGGAACAACTGAGATAGTTGGGTCGGAAATCCCCAGACTGCGGAGAACAGTGACCGGGGGATCCCTTCCAAACACGTGACTCCCCCGTCGGCTGGGAACAGTGCACTCTCCCGGGCTGTGACAGCTGGCGCCCTCCCGCCACGCTTGGTGCCCCGGGCCGACTAGCTAATTTGGCCGGACGCTCTCCTGTGCTGCGACGGCCAGCGACCCTCCCCGCATTCGGAACCCCAGGCCGGCTGGCATTCTTCCAAGACGCTTCGGCTGCCGAACCTCCCCTACGGCGAGAATTTTCCAGAGTTAAAGGACCTACAGCAACTTTCACTGGTGGAACCCACAGACAAATGTGTGCCACGAGCGCCACCTACTGGGCAGGATAAGAAAAACAGAACCAAGAGATTGCACAGAAAAATCTTTCAACCTGTGGGGTCGAACGCCCGGGGAAATCTGACTAAATGCCCAGACGCCAGCAGAAGATAACGGATCACGCTCAGAAAATTGAACATATGGCCCAGTCAAACGAAGAAACCAATAGTTCAAATGAGATACAGGAGCTGAAACAACTAATGCTGAATATACGAACAGAAATGGAAAACCTCTTCAAAAACGAAATCGATAAATTGAGGGAGGACATGAAGAAGACATGGGCTGAACATAAAGAAGAAATAGAAAAACTGAAAAAACAAATCACAGAACTTATGGAAGTGAAAGATAAAGTAGAAAAGATGGAAAAAACAATGGATACCTACAATGACAGATTTAAAGAAACAGAAGATAGAATTAGTGATTTGGAGGATGAAACATCTGAATTCCAAAAAGAAACAGAAACTATCCGGAAAAGAATGGAAAAATTTGAACAAGGTATCAGGGAACTCAAGGACAATGTGAACCGTACAAATATACGTGTAGTGGGTATCCCAGAAGGAGAAGAGAAGGGAAAAGGAGGAGAAAAACTAATGGAAGAAATTATCACTGAAAATTTCCCAACTCTTATGAAAGACCTAAAATTACAGATCCAAGAAGTGCAGCGCACCCCAAAGAGATTAGACACAAATAGGCGTTCCCCAAGACATTTACTAGTTAGAATGTCAGAGGTCAAAGAGAAAGAGAGGATCTTGAAGGCAGCGAGAGAAAAACAATCCGTCACATACAAGGGAAACCCAATAAGACTATGTGTAGATTTCTCAGCAGAAACCATGGAAGCTAGAAGACAGTGGGATGATATATTTAAGTTACTAAAAGAGAAAAACTGCCAGCCAAGACTCCTATATCCAGCAAAATTGTCCTTCAAAAATGAGGGAGAAATTAAAACATTCTCAGACAAAAAGTCACTAAGAGAATTTGTGACCAAGAGACCAGCTCTGCAAGAAATACTAAAGGAAGCACTAGAGTCAGATACAAAAAGACAGAAGAGAGAGACATGGAGAAAAGTGTAGAAAGAAGGAAAGTCAGATATGATATATATAATACAAAAGGCAAAATGGTAGAGGAAAATATTATCCAAACAGTAATAACTCTAAATGTCAATGGACTGAATTCCCCAATTAAAAGACATAGACTGGCAGAATGGATTAAAAAACAGGATCCTGGGCGGGCCGCGGTGGCTCAGCGGGCAGAGTGCTTGCCTGCCATGCCGGAGGACCCCAGTTCGATTCCCGGCCCCAGCCCATGTAAAAAACAAACAAACAAACAAAATATAATAAAATAAGAAAATGTTTAAAGATGTTTCCCTTTCTTCCTCCCTTCCTTCCTTCTATCCTTCCTTCCTTCTAAAAAAAAAAAAACAAAACAAAAAAAAAAAAACAGGATCCTTCTATATGCTGTCTACAGGAAACACATCTTAGACCCAAAGATAAATATAGGTTGAAAGTGAAAGGTTGGGAAAAGATATTTCATGCAAACAACAACCAGAAAAGAGCAGGAGTGGCTATACTAATATCCAACAAATTAGACTTCAAATGTAAAACAGTTAAAAGAGACAAAGAAGGACACTATATACTAATAAAAGGAACAATTAAACAAGAAGACATAACAATCATAAATATTTACGCACCGAACCAGAATGCCCCAAAATACGTGAGGAATACACTGCAAACACTGAAAAGGGAAATAGACACATATACAATAATAGTTGGAGACTTCAATTCACCACTCTCATCAATGGACAGAACATCTACACAGAGGATCAATAAAGAAATAGAGAACCTGAATATTACTATAAATGAACTTGACTTAACAGACATTTATAGGACATTACATCCCACAACAGCAGGATACACCTTTTTTTCAAGTGCTCATGGATCATTCTCAAAGATAGACCATATGCTGGGTCACAAAGCAAGTCTTAACAAATTTAAAAATATTGAAATCATACACAACACTTTCTCGGATCATAAAGGAATGAAGTTGGAAATCAATAATAGGCAGAGTGCCAGAAAATTCATAAATACATGGAGGCTCAACAACACACTCTTAAACAACAAGTGGGTCAAAGAAGAAATTGCAAGAGAAATTAGTAAATACCTAGAGGCAAATGAAAATGAAGACACAACATATCAAAACTTATGGGACGCAGCAAAGGCAGTGCTAAGAGGGAAATTTATTGCCCTAAATGCCTTTATCAGAAAAGAAGAAAAGGCAAAAATGCAGGAATTAACTGTCCACTTGGAAGAACTGGAGAAAGAACAGCAAACTAATCCCAAAGCAAGAAAAAGGAAAGAAATAACAAAGATTAGAGCAGAAATAAATGAAATTGAAAACATGAAAACAATAGAGAAAATCAATAAGACCAGAAGTTGGTTCTATGAGAAAATCAACAAGATTGATGGGCCCTTAGCAAGATTGACAAAAAGAAGAAGAGAGAGGATGCAAATAAATAAGATTAGAAATGAAAGAGGAGACATAACTACTGACCTCACAGAAATAAAGGAGGTAATAACAGGATACTATGAACAACTTTACGCTAATAAATACAACAATTTAGAAGAAATGGACAGGTTCCTGGAAAGACATGAACAACCAACTTAGACTCAAGAAGAAATAGACGACCTCAACAAACCAATCACAAGTAAAGAGATTGAATTAGTTATTCAAAAGCTCCCTAAAAAGAAAAGTCCAGGACCAGACGGCTTCACATGTGAATTCTATCAAACATTCCAGAAAGAATTAGTACCTACTCTCCTCAAACTCTTCAACATAATCGAAGTGGAGGGAAAACTACCTAATTCATTCTATGAAGCCAACATCACCCTCATACCAAAACCAGGCAAAGATATTACAAAATAAGAAAACTACACCCAATCTCTCTAATGAATACAGATGCAAAAATCCTCAATAAAATTCTAGCAAATCGTATCCAACAACACATTAAAAGAATTATACATCATGACCAAGTAGGATTCATCCCAGGTATGCAAGGATGGTTCAACATAAGAAAATCAATTAATGTAATACACCATATCAACAAATCAAAGCAGAAAAATCACATGATCATCTCAATTGATGCAGAGAAGGCATTTGACAAGATTCAACATCCTTTCCTGCTGAAAACACTTCAAAAGATAGGAATACAAGGGAACTTCCTTAAAATGATAGAGGGAATATATGAAAAACCCACAGCTAATATCATCCTCAATGGGGAAAAATTGAAAACTTTCCCCCTAAGATCAGGAACAAGACAAGGATGTCCACTATCACCACTATTATTCAACATTGTGTTGGAAGTTCTAGCCAGAGCAATTAGGCAAGAAAAAGAAATACAAGGCATCAAAATTGGAAAGGAAGAAGTAAAACTATCACTGTTTGCAGATGATATGATACTATATGTAGAAAACCCAGAAAAATCCACAACAAAACTACTAGAGCTAATAAATGAGTACAGCAAAGTAGCAGGCTACAAGATCAACATTCAAAAATCTGTAGCTTTTCTATACACTAGTAATGAACAAGCTGAGGCGGAAATCAAGAAACGAATCCCATTTACAATCGCAACTAAAAGAATAAAATACCTAGGAATAAATTTAACCAAAGAGACAAAAAACCTATATAAAGAAAACTACAAAAAACTGTTAAAAGAAATCACAGAAGACCTAAATAGATGGAAGGGCATACCGTGTTCATGGATTGGAAGACTAAATATAGTTAAGATGTCAATCCTACCTAAATTGATTTACAGATTCAATGCAATACCAATCAAAATCCCAACAACTTATTTTTCAGAAATAGAAAAACCAATAAGCAAATTTATCTGGAAGGGCAGGGTACCCCGAATTGCTAAAAACATCTTGAGGAAAAAAAAACGAAGCTGGAGGTCTCGCGCTGCCTGACTTTAAGGCATATTATGAAGCCAGAGTGGTCAAAACAGCATGGTATTGGCATAAAGATAGATATATCGACCAATGGAATCGAATAGAGTGCTCAGATATAGACCCTCTCATCTATGGACATTTGATCTTTGATAAGGCAGTCAAGCCAACTCACCTGGGACAGAACAGTCTCTTCAATAAATGGTGCCTAGAGAACTGGATATCCATATGCAAAAGAATGAAAGAAGACCCATCTCTCACACCCTATACAAAAGTTAACTCAAAATGGATCAAAGATCTAAACATTAGGTCTAAGACCATAAAACAGTTAGAGGAAAATGTTGGGAGATATCTTATGGATCTTACAACTGGAGGTGGTTTTATGGACCTTAAACCTAAAGCAAGAACACTGAAGAAGGAAATAAATAAATGGGAGCTCCTCAAAATTAAACACTTTTGTGCATCAGAGAACTTCATCAAGAAAGTAGAAAGACAGCCTACACAATGGGAGACAATATTTGGAAACGACATATCAGATAAAGGTCTAGTATCCAGAATTCATAAAGAGATTATTCAACTCAACAACAAAAAGACAGCCAACCCAATTACAAAATGGGAAAAAGACTTAAACAGACACCTACCAGAAGAAGAAATACGGATGGCCAAGAGGCACATGAAGAGATGCTCAATGTCCCTGGCCATTAGAGAAATGCAAATCAAAACCACAATGAGATATCATCTCACACCCACCAGAATGGCCATTATCAACAAAACAGAAAATGACAAGTGCTGGAGAGGATGCGGAGAAAGAGGCACACTTATTCACTGTTGGTGGGAATGTCAAAGGGTGCAACCACTGTGGAAGGCAGTTTGGCGGTTCCTCAAAAAGCTGAATATAGAATTGCCATACGACCCAGCAATACCATTGCTAGGTATCTACTCAAAGGACTTAAGGGCAAAGACACAAACGGACATTTGCACACCAATGTTTATAGCAGCGTTATTTACAATTGCAAAGAGATGGAAACAGCCAAAATCTCCATCAACAGAAGAGTGGCTAAACAAACTGTGGTATATACATACGATGGAATATTATGCAGCTTTAAGACAAGATAAACTTATGAACCATGTAATAACATGGATGGACCTAGAGAATATTATGCTGAGTGAATCCAGTCAAAAACTAAAGGACAAATACTGTATGGTCCCACTGATGTGAACGGACATTCGAGAATAAACTTGAAATATGTCATTGGTAACAGAGTTCAGCAGGAGTTAGACACAGGGTAAGACAATGGGTAATTGAAGCTGAAGGGATACAGACTGTGCAACAGGACTAGATACAAAAACTCAAAAATGGACAGCACAATAATACCTAATTGTAAAGTAATCATGTTAAAATACTGAATGAAGCTGCATCTGAGCTATAGGGTTTTTTTTGTTTTTGTTTGCTTGTTGGTTTGTTTGTTGTTGTTGTTTTTTACTATTACTACTACTTTTATTTCTTTTCTTTATATTAACATTTTATATCTTTTTCTGTTGTGTTGCTAGTTCCTCTAAACCGATGCAAATGTACTAAGAAACAATGATCATGCATCTATGTGATGATGTTAAGAATTACTGAGTGCATATGTAGAATGGTATGATTTCTAAATGTTGTGTTAATTTCTTTTTTTTTTCTTTCCGTTAATAAAAAAAAAAAAAAAAAAAAAAAAAAACCTAGCCCTCCAAACTCTGGGTGTGTGTGGTCTGATTGCTGCTCACTGCTTTTGATGAACTACTTCAGATCACTGAGGGCCAGCTCTGAGGGTGGTTATTGTTCCAATCCTCTCTGAGCAAAGGTGGAAGAGGAATATTAAAGACAGTAACCATCCTCAAACTGGAGAAAATATTTAAAGAGCTGCATTAAGTAGGCAAGTATTGAATCAAGAAAATGCACCTTCAAGACAGGAATATTTTTCCCCCCGATTGAACTGGTGTCATGTATTCTTCTTGGTTATCACAATATTCATGGCTTTCTGACTTTGGATTGGTAAATATTCATGAAAAGGCATATTCTGTGTGATTTCAACCACATAAAACTGTATGCTTAGTTGTGCATATATACATGAAGGACCTAGAAGGATATGTCAAACTCTAAACTACTTGTGATTCTGGATGACTTTTGTGTTCTTTACTTCTTGTGCTTTTCAGTTTTCTATATTGCACAATTAACTTAGAAGTTAAAAAAAAATGTTATTTTAAAAACCTTTAAAAAACAAAGTAAATGCACCTTCAAAAGCCATGGAGGAAGTTCTGGCACATTTTCTGGCCCCTCTCCTATACCCTCCACAGCATGGGTAAAACCAGCTTCTGCTCACATTGTAGGTCCCTGGCCTTGATCCACATGAAGAGTTGTGGCCCCTGTGTAAAAGGGTTCATGGATGTTAGTGACCATTGGTTGGGGGAAGACTGAGAGACTCCAGAAATTTGTCTCAGGCTCACCATCCCAGAGTTTGTACTAAAGACAGAGAAGTGGTTTGCAGATAGCTGGATCATCTGGAGACAATTCAAAGTAGCCTGGGCCAAAGTACTACCTGCATTAAATTACACAAGACACCCAGAATGGAGAAAAAGTCTATTACAAAGGGAGTAGAAGGGGTTTTCACTTGAACTCTTGTAAATTATGAATGGGGGAATTCCCAAATCTATGAACAAACACAAGCCCAGGAAAAGAAGCAGGTTGTGGCTCCACCCAGATTCAGAGAAGTCATATAAGACCCTGCACTTTGCATATAACTCTGGCTCATTTTTATAGGAAGGCTAAGCTCTGAAGAGACCAGCAGCCAAGACAGTGCCAATTTGCAGACTATGAAAGGTATTTTTGCTTTTATTTGTTTTCATTAGTTCCTGGAATTCAAGAAAATTTCTGTTCTATCCCTAAATTTATACGAACTTTTAGAATACACAGCTCAGAGACTAAATCTTGAAGTTAACGCTGTAAAATATTAAAATTGTTTTAAAATACAGTCAAAATCATCCTCTACTCTTTAGTCTGCTTCACTTTAGTCCTATCTAGATCAGCTTCATATACTTCTCTAATTGAAGTCCTACCATTTTGTGTGTGTGTTTTTAACAGTTGCTGTATGGGGCAATATTAACTTTCCTAGCCACCGAACTCTAGCTCTGAGTCTCAGGTGTCACACGTATACCCAAAGTTCAAGGGAATGACCAGGTTATACACAAAGAGTGCAGCATCTCAGAATTTGTAAATAAAAGTTATCTCTTCAGAACAGATATAACTTGCTAATAGAGCTTACAATCAAGGAACCTTTACAATAGGCCTTCACTTGATAACCTATGCTCTTAAGTTCAGTTCTCAGAGTTTGCACATTGCAGTTAGTCCATATTAGTGAGACATTATAATATTTGTCTTTTCGTTTCTGGCTTATTACACTCAACATACTGTCCTCAAGTTCATTCTCCTAGTTGCATGCCTCACAACTTCATTCCTTCTTGCAGCTATTCAATATTCCATTGTATATATACATCATAGCTCCCCCTTCCATTCCTAAATTGATGTACTCTTAGGCCACCTCCATCCATTGTGAATCACAAACACTGCCACCATAAATACCAGTGTGCAAATATTCACTTGTGTCCCTGCACTCAATTCCTCCAAGTATACACATAACAACAGGGTTGCAGGATCATAGGGCAAGCCCACACTTAGCTTCTTGTGGAGCCACCACATTGCCCTCCAGAGGGCCTGCACCACTCTACTTCCCTAACAGTAGTGAATAGGTATATCTCTCTCTCTCTCCATATTTCTATCCAGCACTTGTATCCCTCCGTTCAATTTTAAACAACTTTATTCACACAATCATATAATCCAAACTAAGTAAAAAAATCAATGGTTCCTGCTATAATCACATAGCTATACCTTCATCACCACAGTCTATATGAGGACATTTTTGTTTCTTCCTCAAAGAATCCCATAACCCTCCCTCATATCCCCCATTTATTGACATTTAGCTTTGGCATATTGCCTTTGTTACATTCAATGGAAGCATATCACAATGTTACATTGATTATAAATCCTAGTATGAATTCATTATATTTTTTCCCATAAACCATCCCATTTTCAACACCTTACAAAGTAGACATATATTAATTCTGAAATTTATGTTTTCTGTAGCACACTTTCTAATCTAACTTGTATGGTCAGCTTATTTGAATACCATAATTACATGTAAACTTGAATGGTGAGTGAGATCTTGTTGGTTTGTACAAGTTGGTGTGATACCCTGATACATCCCAGAATAAGCTGGGCAGATTTAAAAGTATTTGCAAAGTCCACTTGAAGGACTGGGGGAAAAATTGGAAATATTAAACGTCCCTACTTGGCAAAGACCTGGTATTCTGATGATCACTGGGGACTGGGAATTTGATGGGCTGTGCCCTCAAGCTTGGGGCTTGCTCCTAGGAGACATTCTAGTATGCAAGCTGCCAGAAAGTGATATACCAGAAGCAGAATGGCTTTTAAAAGGGGGGAATTTACTAAGTTGCAAGTTTACCATTCTAAGGCTGTGAAAATGTCCCAATTAAAGCAAGTCTATAAAAATGTCTAAATTAAGGCACCAACAACAGGGTCCTTCACTCAAGAAAGGCCGATGAAGTTCAGGGTTTCTCTCTCAACTGGAAAGGCACATAGCGAACATGGCAACATCTGCTAGCTTTCTTTCCAGGCTTCTTGTTTCATGAAACTCCCCTGGGGGCATTTTCCTTCTTCATCTCCAAAGGTCTCTGGCTGTGTGGGTTCTGTTGGCTCTTGTGTTCTTGTGGCTCTGTTGCTCTCAAGCTTTTTCCAAAATGTTTTCTTTTTCAAAGGATTCCATTACACTAATCAAGACCCACTTGGAATGGGTAGTCACATCTCCCTTTAATCAAAGGTTAATACCCACAGTTTTGTGTGTCACATCTCTCTGGAGATAATCTAATCAATTTTCCAACCCACAGTACTGAATAGGGATTAAAAGAAACAGCTGCCTCCACAAGATTATTGAACATGACTTTTCTAAGGTACATAATCTTTTCAAACCTGTACATTTCCCCCTCTGGGCCTAAAAAAGGCATGTTTTCCCATATACAAAACACATTCATTCCATAGCAATATAAGAAAACTTTAAATCATTTCAGTAAAAATACAAATGCAATACAGTCAGAAAGAGTACAAAATCTCATCAAAGTCAGCTACAACTTGATCTATCCTAAGTCAAAATTCTCCTCTGGCTCCGGAACTGTAAAACTCAGAATAAGTTATCTGCTGCCAACATACAAAATAGGGACAGTCATAGAATACACAGTCCCATTTCCATATGGAAAAATTGGAAGGAACACAGGGATCACCAGACCCAAGCAGTTTCTAAAACCTGCGAGGAAAACTCTATTAGATTTCAAAGTCTGAGAGTCATTTATCTTTGGGGCTTTAGAAAGCAGCAGTCCCATCCTTTCCAAGGGCCTATGCAGTGGCCCACCCCTCTCCAAATGCAACCCTCGGAGACACTGGGGAGATCACCTTTTTCTTGGCTCACCTTCTCCAAGTATTGGGGCTGCACCTGGGCTCTCTGCCATCGCTAGGGCACATGCTTAATCCCTCCATGTGGTGGCAGCCAGGTTGTCCCCAATCCCCAAGGAGATTGTTCCATCCCCTCCAACGCCCAAGGCAGCACAACTCTACCATTGCAATGAGGTGGAAGGCCCACCTTCTGCCTTTGGAGCAAATTCACCCTCTCCAAGTTCTTGGGTGTGTCTGCTTTCTTCACCTGAGGCTTCTTGGTTTCAGACCCCAGCTTCCATGGTTCTGCCTCTGAAAACATTTTCACTTCACTTTGTCCCTTTTCTGAGTCCCCCAGTCAAGACTGGCAGCTGTTCCCTTTATACAGGTCCCACAACACTCTTTTTGGCTTTATATGTTGTAAGCAAGGCTCATGCTCATCAGACAGGAGTTTTCACAAATCCTTCCTGGATAACTCCATCTCCAATCCTGGCTTTCTCTGAAATGGTTGACTGGTACCACATTTGGCCAAATCTTCATGTCGGCCACCACTCTCTGGGGTCTCCCTTCCTGGAAGCCAAGAGATTTCCAGAATATCGAATTCTGGTTTATTTGTACCCAAGAGTACAGGTTTCAAGTTATCTCTCTCCTCTTGCATTTCACTATAAGCTGCAAGGAGAAATCAGGCTGCACTTTCCACACTCAGTTTGGAAATCTCTTCTGCTAAATATCCAAGTTCATAGCTTTTAAAATCTGCCTTCCAGCCAATGCTACTAGTCAATTTTTCCATATTATTTGCCATTTTAAAACAAGGATCACCTTTCTTCCAGTTTGCAATAACACATGCCTCATTTCTGTCTAGAGCCTCGTCATAGGTATCTTTAGAGTCCACATTTCTATCAAAAGTATCTTCAAAGCATTCTAGGTCTTCTCCATCAAGCTCCTCAAAACTCTTCAAGAATCTTCCCCTTATCCATTTAAAAAGCTGTTCCAACATGTTTGGTATTTGCAAACCACAGCAGCACCACACTTCACTTATACCAAAATCTATTCTAGTTTGCAAGCAGCTGTGATGCCAGAAACAGAATGACTTTTAAAAGAGGGAAGTATTAAGTTGCAAGTTTGCAGTTCTAAGACTGTGAAAATGTCCCAATTAAAGCAAGTCTATAAAATGTCCAAATTAAGGCACCAACAAGAAGTTCCTTCACTCAAGAAAGGCTGATGAAGTTCAGAGTTTCTCTCTCAACTGGAAAGGCACATGGTGAACATGGCAACATCTGCTAGCTTTCTCTCCAGGTTTCTTGTTTCATGAAGCTCCCCCAGGGGTGTTTTCCTTCTTTATCTCCAAAGTTCTCTGGCTAAATGGAAGAATCTCATGATTCTCTTGGCTCTGTTTCTCTCAAGCTTTATCCAAAATGTTTTCTCTTTTAAAGGATTCCAGTGAACTAATCAAGACCTGTAATGCATGGAGGTACATCTCCCTCTAATCAAAGGTTAATACCCACAATTGGGTGTGCCACATCCCCATAGAGATAATGTAATCAATTTTCCAACCTGCAGCACTGAATTGGGATTAAAAGAAATGGCTGACTCCACAAGATGGATCAGGATTAAAACATGATTTTTCTAGTGTACATAATCCTTTTGAACTGGCACAAGAGGCTTGCTACTGCAAAGAAGCTCAATATACTCATGATTATGCCTAAAAGTCACCCACAGAGAACTTCTTTTCTTGCTCTGATGTGGCCTTTCCCTCTGAACCAACTGTGCAGCTGAACTCACTGCCCTCTCCCCTACATGGGACATGACTCCCAGGGGTGTTAATCTCCCTGGCATTGTAGGAGTGCGAAAGGCTTCTTGACCAAAAGGGGGAAGAGAAATGAAACAAAACAAAGTTTCAGTGACTGAGAATTTGAAATAGAGCTAAGAAGTTATTTTAGAGGTTATTTTTATGCAGTATAAAGAGATTCCCGTTCAGTTTTTTTGGTGTCCTGAGGTAGCTAGAGGGAAATACCTGAAGCTGTTGAACTGTAATCCCAAAGCCCTGATTCTCGAAGATGATTGAATAACTATAGAGCTTTTAAGGTGTGACCATGTGATTGTGAAAACCTTGTGACTGACTCTCCCTTTATCCAAAATATGGATAGATGAGTAAGGAACAAAAAGATAAAAAATAAATAAACAAAAGGAGCAATAGGCTATGGGATATTTGGGGCGTTGCTTTTCCTTTTTATTTTTACTTTTTTATTTTCATTTTTTGAAGTACTGTTAGTGTTCAAATATTGATTGTGACGAATGCACAGCTATATGATGTACAACCACTGATTGTACAACTTAGATAATTATATCGTATGTGAATATATAATATGTCTCAATAAAATTGTATTTAATAAAAAACATACATGGGACTGTATAACTCAGTAAATCTTGTGGTGGATGATGACTTTGATTAACAGTACAAATATAAAAAATTTCCTCTGTGACCTAGAAGAAATGTATGAAACTATTACAAGGAGTTAATAATAGAGTAGTATAAAAG
Organism: Tamandua tetradactyla; assembly: GCF_023851605.1. Taxonomy (NCBI): domain Eukaryota; kingdom Metazoa; phylum Chordata; class Mammalia; order Pilosa; family Myrmecophagidae; genus Tamandua; species Tamandua tetradactyla. The sequence continues at coordinate 119,855,006 of NC_135353.1, forward strand.
AAAAATGCACCTATTGCAAACTGTGGACTAAATCTTAATATTTTTTCATCAACAGTAACAAATATACTGCACCAATGCTAGGGATCAGTGATGAGAGAGGATAAGGGGTATTGAATGTTTTGGGTTTCCTCTTTTTGTCACTTTTTAGCTTCTAGAGTAATGAAAGTGTTCAAAAATGGTTTGTGGTGATAAAGCACAACTATGTGATGATTCTGTGAGCCAATGATTCCATACTTTGGAATGTATTCCATCGTGTGTGAATATATCTCAATGAAATTGCATTTCAGAAAATATTAAAATGTACAATGTGCAACAAAAGATTACAAGACAAACAAAGAGTAAATAATGGTCCATCCAAAGGAATAATATAAAAACCCAGAAGCCATCAACGAAGAGAACCAGACTTTGGATTTACCAAACAAAGACCTTCAAAAAAATAATCCTCAGTATGCTCAAGGACAGAAATGAAAGAACTAAAGAAATGAAGACAAGGAAAGAACTAAAGGATATGAGGAAAACAAAGAATGGACAATAGAAGATTCTCTTTGAGATTGACAATAGGAACCAAACAGAAATGCTGGAGCTGAATAACACAATAACTGAAATTAAAAATTCCCCAGATGAAAAAAAAATTCCCCAGATGGATGAATCTGGCCCTTGAGATCAACAATTCCATTCTGACCAAAAGGTGGAAAAGAAGTGTAACTAATAAAGTATCAGTGGCAGAGAGAGTTCAAATAGAGTCAAGAGAATTAAGACCCATCCTGGGCCACACTTTATCTGAAGTACCTCATCAAAAGGTCCTATTTATAAATATTCACTCCCACAGGTATGGATGAAGTTTATAACACGTTTTTCTGGGGTACATACCTCCAAATCACCACAGCCTGCCCTCTAGACCCCAAAAAGAAATGTTTTTTTCTTCATGCAAAATGCATTCAGTACCTAGCAACATCTCAAAAAAAAACTTAGGTAATTTCAGAAACAATGCTGAGTAAAAGTCTCATCAAAATCAAGTACGCATGTGGTCTACTTTGGGGCACAAGTCATCTCTGACTATGGACCTGACAAATCTAGAGAACAAGCTATCTGTTTCCAATATACAATGGAGGAATGGGCATAAGATAGGCATTCCCATTCCAGAAGGAATAAATTAGAACAAGAACAGGAGTCATTGGTCCCAAACAATTCTGAAACCCTGCAGGGCAAACGCTATTAGATTTTGAGGTTTGAAAGTCATCTATGTATCAATAGTTTGTCTTCCAAGACCTGACATAACAGTACCACTATTCCTTCCAAGTGCTTGTCCAGTGGCCATGCTCTCCCCAAACACTGGGATGAGCCTTCACCCTCTCCAAGAATTGGGATTGTGGCTAGGTTCTCTACAAACCCCATGGCATAGGCCCTACCATCTCCAAACACTAAAGTGGTGGCAAAGCTGTTTGCAACCCCCAGGGAATAGGTTGTGCATTCTTCGAGCTTTGGGGTAGCAGCACTCTCCCTGAGCAATGGGGTACAAGGTTTGCCCCTTCCAAGTACTGGGGTAGATGACCTGACCCCTCAAAGCACAGGTGCAGACCTGTCCTATCTGTAAATATTAGTGGGCCTGGCTCTTGACTGGAAGAGATATCTTCAGTACAGACCTAGGCTTCTATAGTTCCAGTCTTGAATACATTCAATCTTCCTTGAATCTGTCCCTTCTCTGTCCCTTTAAGGCTAAGCTGGCAGTGATTCTACTCATACCAATTTCACAAAAACTTTATTGGCTTTGCATGTAGTTTACAGTGATCCAAGTCATGATACAGAAGGCCATTCCACAGATCCTTCCAACATAACTGCATTTGCCATCCTGACTTTCACTGAAATGGATGACTGTATATATATGTTTAGTAAAATTCTCACATGGAACCCTATTCTCCAGTGACTCACTTTCTAGATGCCCAGGGATGTTCTTGATAGAGCTGTTTCCACCTCTAGTCTCAGAGCACACTATCTAGATAGGCTCAGAATCTCTGGGAAGGCAAAGTGGACTGAAGGCTGGCTAATCATCCCAGTGCAAAAAAGGACATTTTGCTGCACAGGAAGCAAGGAGGCCAAAGAAAGAAAGACCCACAGTCTAGGGTTCAGAGAGAAAGGGCTCAGAGGAATTTTCTGTGCCCACTTGGCTCCATAGTTCCCTTCTGAATGGGGTCAGGGTTACTGTCTTCAGGCACAGGAAGTGTTTCAGCTCAGTGACTGCAGTTTCCACAGTAATATCTGATCTACAGAGAAGGGCGACTACAGAGCTCTTCGGGGATGATGGAGCTAGTCTCACAAATTTATTTCTCACAGTTCTGGTAAAAGGTGTGTCCTCTGGACATTCCTGGGGTGTAAGAGCAGGCTTTCCATGACAGATCTACTCTAACATTCCATACTCTCTAAAAAGTTGGATCCCCTCATCTACATTATACCAGGGCAGTTCTGGTATTTCAACCTCATGTAATGTCGGTCACCTTTTGATCCACGTTTCAGCCAACCATCCAAACAAACTGTTAAAGCCTTTTCTAACCGCTCGAGCTATAACATTGAATGCAGAATCTTTGCTTAGTGGGCCCATATCAGTAAATTCAGCCTGATCCAGCTTTATATTCCTCCCACCAGTATTCCACACCCTTAAAATCCGTTGCCACACACATTCCCCTGATTTCTCTATATATAAATTGTAAAACTCACACAGTTCTTTTGGAGTATAGCGTACCTCCACATTGGTGACACTCTGTACCTCACCTTTTGGGGCCTGTTGGGAGTTTAGTCTAGTTATAGATCTGGAAGAAATGAGGGGTGGTGCGGGTAGGTCATGAAAAGAATTAGAAGTATCTTCCAAGCCATTTACTTCTGGGTATTTATTTGCAGTTTCATCTGGTGAAACAGGATTAATCACTCCAGGTCCAGGACCAAGGGCTGTTTCCCCATAGGGGGTAATTACATGCTTCACAGGCACTAAAGGGCTAATCCCTTCAGGTGGAAGTTGGGTGGCCAACTTCTCAAGGCAGGCTAGAGGTGAGGTGGCTATGTCTTCAAGGCAGACTATATTACAGGGTTATATAAAGACTGAAGCACGATCTAGGGTTTCAGTGCTCCACAGCCATCATTATTAATCCATATGTCACCATCCCATTTTCAAGGTTCCACTCCTTTGCAATCAATGCCCTTACTTTAATGGAAGACACAATGCAAGGTTGAGATATCAATTTATGTTGTAAAGTTGCTACTCTAACAATGAGACTCTGAGTCTGATTTTTCAGAGATCTCAAGTTTGTGGCTACAGGAAATAAGATTTTCCTTCAGGGCACTCATAGAAATTTTTACATATGTCATACAATGCACAAGCTTCTCATTTGAAGCCTTCAGCTCATCCCTTTCCCTCATCAATGTATCCAGCATATCTAACAGCAACCAGCCAGCATCTCTATACCTTTTAATTCTATAAAACTCCATAAAAGGGGTCAAAAACCTTATCACCCAGAGCTTGGCTTCACATAAACGAACAATTAGTAGAATTGAATGGTGATATTTTGACTATCTCTTTTGCCAGTTCATCTCATGGATTGGCAGTGTCATTCTGATTATAGGAAACAAAGTCCTTAGTGCCTTTGAGTCTAGTCAGAGTAGAAAACCAACCATAAAAACCCATTTTTAAGATTCTATTTCTTAAAGACCACTCCAAGTACCAAGCTGTGTTAGCTAGGGTTCTCTTGAGAAACAGAATCAGCAGGAGATATTTGTAGATATAAAATTTATAAAAGTGTCTCACATAACGGTGGGGATGTAGAGTCCAAAATCTGTAGGGCAGGCCACAAGCTGGCAGCTCCAATGAAGGTCCTCAATGAACTCTCAGGAGAGGCTGGCTGGCTGAAGCAAGAAGAGTGATTGTCTCTTCTGAGTCCTCCTTAAAAGCCTTCTGGTGATTAGATTAAGTGTCACTCATTGAAGACGACACACCCCTTAGCTGATTGCAAATGCAGTCAGCTGTGGATACAGTCAACATGGTCATGATTTCAGTCCATTAAATGTCCTCATAGCAACAGATAAGCCAGTGCTTTCCCGACCAGACAACTGGCACCACCACCTGACCAAGTTGACACTTGAACCTAACCATGACAGTAACTTACAAGAGATCAAGAATAAGAATAGCTTTTCAAAACTTAGAATATAGAAGACAATGAATCACTGCCTTCAAAATAATTAGGGAAAATTATTTCCTACCTAGAACTTGACTCCAAGTCTCACCATTATTCTAGTATAAGCATAGAATAAAGTTATTTTTAAGACATGCAATTTACAAAACAATAATTTACTTCACATGTACCTTTTCTCAGGAAACTACTTGAAAATGTCCTCCAAAAAAATGAGAAAATAAACCAAGAAAGAGAGAAGACATGAGATCTAGGAAATAAGGGTACCAACATGAGAGAGACGAAAAGAATTGCAGGAAAATGATGTAGATATATTAAAGAATAAGAGCCATGCCACAGATGTAAAGAGAAATCAGCCTAGATTGGAACAGTTCAAAAGGATAGCTCCAAAAAGATAAAGTTGATAGAACAGTTAATGCATTTTCACATCTTGGGAGAAGATTTAGTTAATTAGGAGACAAGTTGTGGATGAACTAATAATATTAAGCATATAAAAAAAAGCAAGTGAATAAAAATGACAATTATTAGCACGATGAAAAACAAATGGATGTACAGGAAAGAAAAAGTAATCAGTGTGCTACATAACTTAGCCATAAATAGCATTTTCATAGCCATAATGTAAATATTGAGTAGATCTAATCAAAATTATGTAATAAATGAGTTGGGAAAGTAGTCGAAAGGAAAGTTTATGCTTGTGTATGTATGGGTCTGGTGGTGATAATGAGCTAAACTCCCCTATAGAATGTTTAAATTTAAAAACTTATCAGTTAGCTTCATGAGCCTTGCTATTTAGTTAAAGGAATTCAAAGTAGTTGTGCCTGGAGAGTAGTTACTAGCGGGTACATTTTTTAGTAATAACCCTAATAAGTTTGTTTCTTTTAACTATATATATAGTAAAGTTTTTGGAAAACAAAAACTACCTTCAAAAGAAAATTCAAATCAGATCATGTTACCTATAGCTTACAATTTCAATTAGAATAAAGAATCTTCCATGACTTATATGGCTTATCATGATCTGAATCCAGCCTAACTATCTTAATCACATACCAATCTCCCCCTTGGTCTCTAGACTCCAGCCACTTTGGCGTGCTTTGTCTTCCCCAAAACACAACAAATATTTTCATATCTTAGGCCTTTATACTTGCTGCTCCCTCTGCCTAGAATTGCTTTCCCCAGGTCTTTGCATGGCTAGTTTCTTCTTTTCATTCAGGGCTCAGCTGAAATGTCACATCTTCAGGAATCCTTCCATGACCAGCCAATCTCAAACAGCCTCAAAAAAACAAGCACATCCAAATTGACCAGTCAGTCTATAAGACACAAGCCTGTACTTTTCAAAAATGTCAGTGTCATAAAAGAGAAATAAAGGCTGGGGACTCTTCTAGATTAAAGGAGACCAAGGAGATAGAATAACTTAATTCAGTCTATAATTTGACCCTATATATATTTTAAAAAGCCTTGTAAAACATTACTATGACAGTAACATAAATCTGAACATGCATTGTATATTAGATAATTTTAATGCATCATCATTAAATTCCCTGAATATGATAATTATACAGTGTTTGTGTAGGAGTATGTCCTTATTCCTATCAGATACGTGCAGAAATACTTATGGGCATAGTGTCTTGTTGTCTGCAATTAACCTTAAAATGGTTCAGACAAAAATAAAGATAGATAGATAAATGATAGATAGATAGATAGACAGACAGACTGTTTTGGTTTGTTAAAATTGCCAGGATGCAATATATCAGAAATGCATTGGCTTTTACAAAGGGCATTTATTAGTTTACAAATCTGCAGTTCTAAGGCCATGATAATGCCAAAATTAAGGTATCAAGAGGAGATACTTTCTCTGAGAAAAGGCTGCTGGCATCTGGGGTTCCTCTGTTACATGGGAAGGCATGTGCTAAGATATGCTGGTCCTTTTTTCCTGCGCTCTGGTTTCAAAATGGCTCCCTCAGTTTCTGTGGGTCCTTCTTGCTTTTCTGGGGGGGCATTTTCACTTTCTAAATGCTCTCCAAATGTCTTTGCCTTCTATCCTCTCATAAAAGACTCCAGCAAGGGAATTAAGGCCCAACTTGAATGGGCTAGGTCACACTGCCATGGAAATAATCTAAGCAAATGTCCCATCCATAATAGGTCTGCACTCACAGGGATGGATTGAAAAAACATAGGCTTTTCTAGGGTACATAACAGATTCAAACCAGCACAAGAACATATGTAGGTAGATAGGTAAGTAAGTAGGTAGGCAGGCAGGCAGGCACAGATATCAAGCAAATGTGGCAAAATGTTAATAATTAGTCAATACAGGTGAAGAATATATAGATGTTCACTATATTATTCTTGCAACTTTTCTGCCAGTTTAAAACAGTTAGTGGGTAAAAACTCATTGAACCTTATTTAGTGGGCTTAGTTTTGGTAGTAGTATTGGTGAAGCAATTCCAAAAGTTTTTGGATGTATTATACAATCAAGCAAATGAGTACATGTATTGACCAAAGTAGCTGTCCAGACACTTTCTATCACATCATACTGTTTTGTTTTCTTTGTTGCATTTATCACTTTCTGAAACATTTTTTGTTTCTATTTTTACTTGTCTTTTAATATCTATATTAATTTTATGCAGACAATTCTTAGGAAAATTATCTTTTCTCCCTTTGAGTCACATCTCCTATCTACACCACCTACCCCCACACTCATCCAAATATTGAGAATGAGTGTTGCAGAGGTCTACCTATCTCCATCACTGCCACTACAGCATTTGGGTTCTAAGATGGAATCTTTTCCATTCTTTCCAAACATTATCACCTCAGGGATGCTATTAGTTCTGCATTCCCCCCTTAAAACACACACACAAACACACACCTGTGACCTGCCACACCAAATTCTGCCATTTTTTTCTCTATGACAGTAGGACAATGTGTTTTCTCTTCTTAATCTGAGCTCAGTGTAGATTTTTGCCAATGCAGGACAGGATGAATGTTTTTCATGAGCTTTCCCCTATATCTAAATTATGGTAAGTCAAAGATTCTGCAAAGAGCCATCTTTTCTTATCCTCCTTCAGACTGTCCTTAATCTCAATCTGCTTTCAGGTCCTCAACCAACCCACTCCTGCCTGCCTGCCTACAAAGACCTTTCTGTCATCTCCTCCATTCCCCTGGTCATATATCATCAGTTAGAATTTCAAATTAAGAATTCCATTAGCATATTTAATCCGTGGAAGCCAAATGACCCCATTATGGACTGAATCCAAATGTATAGGCAAGTGGTTAAGCAGATCGGGCCATCAGCATTGGCAAAAGCCTTGGCATTGTAGACACCAGAGAACTCAAGAAAGAATCATGATGTCATAAATAATCCTGAATTAACTGGGTATCAGTTCAAGGTGAACAAAGTAGATTCACAGATGCTTCAAGAAAAACCATCAAGGATAAATTTTTTCTCACTGGTTGGTTTTGCCATGCCACTCCTATATCAAACAACCTTCATTGGCTCCCAATTACCTTTAAAATAAAATCTTCAAACTCTTGAGTCTGGCATTCAAATTCAACACCTTCTACAACTCCCCTTCTCCCTACCACTTACTTGGCTTTAACTTTATCTCTTATTAGACCTCGGTATGGTGCCTCACCTTGACCATCCTAGTTCATTCTCAATTTATATTCTTGCTTCTCTCCTGTTTCCGTAAATGTCTTTCCAGTTCCCTCTTGCAAACTCATGTTAACTGCATCATGCAAGATCCACTTCAAGATATATCCTCCTACAAGAAGTCTTTTCTGGTTCTTTCAAAGGATCATTAACATTTTGTACTAGAACTTATTTTAGGGCTAGCTGATCAAGTTCTACCTTGCTCCCACCACCATTTCTTCAGATGAGAAAATTTGAAACCTAAAGATATTAAATGATTTTTATAAGATCATGCAATGTGTTTAGTGGTAGAATCTGAAACCATATTTCTTGACTTCCACTCTGTCACATCGTGTCCCCACACCACCCCCACAAGTACAAGTGTGGTACCATGGTCATAAACTGGCATCTGTGCTTGGATTGTTTCTCACCTGTAATTGGTTTGTCTCAACCCCCAAGTTCCAATTATTCTTGTAGGAAGGGATCGAGTCCAGTATTTCTGCCCCCTCCCTTCCGTTCCCATTACACTAACAGGTAACAGCACTTACCTCAGACTGGCAGTAAATGCATATTAACCATGGAGTGCTTCACTTGAAGAAAATACAATAATGGAGTCAATAAAATGAGTACATTCTGAGAGGATTATTATACTGCATATATATTCAAAAAGGTTCCTTTTAAACAGGGACCTCCTATAGTGAGCGTGGTTACAGATCATTAACTATGGAGGGATTGCTAAGAAACTCAAGGTAAAAATGCAAGAGTCACTGCTTCTCTTATAGGCTGAAGAAATGAAAGGACATTAAAAGGCAACCTTCCCACTCTGCTAAAGAGAAAGTTTACACAGCCCCTGTCTCACAGCCCTCGGCCCAGCATTATGCTCTAGTCTCCCTTAGCTGGGAATGGAGTGGCACAAGTTCACAACATCTGTTCCAACTGCTAATTATCTATGTGACCTGAGACATGTCACTAAACTTGACTGGATTTATGTTTCTCACCTGTAAAACATTAGGGGATACAGAAAGGGCAAATGAAAATCCAAACTCGCTTGCCTCACATTTGTTATGAAGCTCAAGTGAGACTATATATGTGGAAGCACTTTAAAAATCAAAAGGTATTATACAAATACAAAGTTTTAACTTCTTAACCCCCAATCCTGTTTCAGTTAAAGCTAGGAGAGTAGAGCAAGTGAGGGATAACAGTTTACATTTTAATCCCATCTAAATTAGTTGTTTGAATCTTTTACCTCCTCCATAAATGTTGTTCTTCATCCCATTTCTTTATTTTACTTAGTCGATTATTGTCTAAAGTTTGCTATTGGACAGGAGTAGAGAGATTGGAAGCTGTTAAGACACAAGAAAGATACTGATTTCTTTCTAAATTGCTCTAAAAGGGAGGGTTTAAGGAAAATGAGACTATTAATCAAGGGAAAAGGGTTTCCACTATAGCACTACGGCATCATTCTCCTATCCAACAATGAAAAAAAAAGAGGGATAAAAGCTTTAGCTTTGCCGTTTCTCAAGTTTTCTCTCCTTTGCCTCTCCAGAACTCCTAGCATGGCTGAAATAAAAAGATTTTCATACTCGCTTGGTTGGACTTTATTTTGAGTGGAACCAGAATAAATTTTGGGAGTGGGGGCATGGGGAGTACTACATTGCATACTCAAAGACATGAGCCCTCTGTTCTGATCAATCTTTCATCCAGCCCAATTATAGTATGTCCATTAAGTCCCAAGTTAGGGACCATGTCTGCCCTGGGACATCAGGAATCATGTCCACCCAAGTTTCTGTGGAGATGGTCATCATTCCAGGTAAGCCTGGTTGAAGAAATTCTTATGTGTCTCTTGGACTTTATATCAGTATTATTCAATTAGAAAAGGGCCTTGTCGATGACAATCAATCATCTGAAATATCAAGTACTGCTAAAAAGCAATGCAGGAAAAAAAAAAAGTAACCTCTAATGGATTATCCACTTAACTGACATTTCCTGAATTCTTACTATGGCCTCAGCCCCAAGTTAAGTTTTGAGGAAAATACAAAAGCACCCAGTTAAAGCTTCCTCCACTAAGAACCCAGAAGACTCTGGGGAGAGAAAAGTGTAGATTAGATACAGCAAAGGTGCATCTGTAGGTCACTAAACTCCCTCTATGTTAAGTAGTATAGTCGATGCTGGACTGAAGATAGAATTAAAAAAAAAAAAACACATTCAGCATCTGGTATGTTGAGAAATTTTAAAAATCATACTAATTATAATACAAGCTAGACCCTCTATCTCTAGTAACCCACCATAATGGAGCAAAAACCATGCACAACGATTTTAGCATTTGATCTCAAATAGACCTTGCCGCAAGAGTTTATATGATATATTACGACTCATTATCACTGAGTATAGCATTATAGACTAGAGTTTCAATGAAAACATGTAAAGCGATAGCTCCAGGTTGTCCCCTGGTGGTGCCCTGCTTGATGGCACACCATCCATGCCAAACCATTGCTCTGTAACTCAAGAGAGTTCCTGCATCTTACTCTGTGACTGCTTGGCTTTCAGCCCTTCTAACTCTATGCCCAGAGTTAAGTGAAAGGATTTAAATCGGCATTTTGGCTGCTTTCAAGGGCAGAGATTCCGTCAAGGTATGAAAGCCTGAGAAGTGAGCTACAAGCCTAAGTTGAACTGGTCAGATCTGGCACCTGTATGTTTCAGTCCTGAGCTCTTAAGAGTTAAAAGCAGCCTGGTTGCTTGAATTTAGGGTGGGAGAGAGAAGAGAAAGCCCAAGGAGGGTGAAGGGGATTTAGTGGCAGGAGGTCTGCCACCAGTTAGATAGACTGGATAGATGGGGCTCACCTCCCTTGGGCTTTCCTATCCCAGAGTTAGGAATTATCCAAGCACTAGCTTAGTAGCTCTCAAGCAGTGTAACCCATTTCCAGCAGGGTGGGCTCAGGCTCTGAAGCTGCAGCAAGGATCTGCGAAAAGCAGATCTCATCAGAGATTCTGGTACTTGAAGGGGGGTCAGGTATGACTGTATTCTGGTATTATTTATGGCTGGGACGTGGTGTAGGGAGAAGAAATGTACTGCAGGTTCTAGAAAATTCTGGGTTGGTCAATATCAGTTGGCAAAGAGGAGGGGCTGCAGAAGAGGGGTTGCTAGCCACAACTGCAGCATTATGTCTGTCTGAGATAAATTCACTTGTCATCATCAGATTAGGTTACAGGTACGCCTTCCCCTATATCCCGCCCAGAAGTGGCTTAACAGAGCGGTCTTCTCAAATTTTAATTGCAATTTTGCAGGATATTGGTTTCTAAAGCCCATGTCTGACTAGGTGATGACTGAATAAGAACCTTGTGAGCTTCTAAAGTCTCCCGATGTTGTGGGGAGATTTCTGCAGCAGTAACCCATCGTTCCCTTCAGGAGAGAATCTTCTCCGATCCCTGAGGCATCAGGAGGTGGAAAAGGTACGGCTGTTGCAGTGAATTTCCCCCGGCCCAAAACACACACACAAATACACACATACACACGCGCGCGCATTAACAACTTAAGTGAAAAGTCCTGCCTAAAAGCAAAAGATAGTCTCCCATGGCAAAGGCGAGCCAAACAGAAATCCGTTCATATCTGCGGAGACCAGAGCAGCCGGGCTCCTCAACGCACACCTCGTCGCCGCCGACGAAGCACTCTTGCTTTGCTCTCAGGGCTACATCTGCAAGCTGAGGAAAGCCAGGGCTTCCGCCCTCGCTCATCACACACCTTTTCCGAAGCACCCCAAATCCTGTACCCAAAGGCAAACCGCTCAAATCTGACAAAGCTCAGAAATGCAATAACAGAGGGGAGCAAATTTTACTTCAATCCATAGGCGGTGGAAAGTCGCCCTACCCCAGCCACGCAAACACACACACACACACACACACACACACACACACACACACACACTGACACCGTGCTGCTTAATTTCGTATCCTCTGTTAGATAAAAAGGATTACCTGCCCACAGAGGCTTCGAGATGCAGGGGCAAGATGTTGGTCCGAGGCTAGTCTCACCTGCTGCTGAGGTGAAAGGACAGACACAGGATGGAAGCTGTTTTGAGCAGCAGCTCACAGCAGAATGGTTAGGGGGATTGCAAAGACCCTCAAGTCCGCCACTGGCTTTTTTTTCCCCATGCATGTCAATAAAGGGTTAAGAACGGTCCGGCTCCAAATCCCCCCAGGCAGCTCCACTCCCCCTCCCTGTTTTTGCCTCCCCTGCTCCCCTCCTGCACGTCGCTAGGAGGTCATCAAGCGCTCTGCCCAGTCCGCATCCGCAAACTCCTCGGCTTCCCGCCCATCCGGCCAGTGGCTGCCCACGAAGAGGTGTGCGCTCACCGAGGGGCGTGTTCCAGCCTAGGCAGACGCTGAGCGCCCCCCGTTAGATCTCAGAGCAGAGCCAGCCATGGAGTGCGGCGGAAGAAAGTTTGGCACCCTGCAAGGGTTTGTCGGGCAGGAGTGGGCGGGGAGTCCGAGGGTACTTTAGCCCTCCGAGCCCAGGGGCGCAGGCTGCCCAGACTTTAGGCGGTGTGCGGCCATGGACTGCGGATCTGTGGCGGCCCAGGGCACTGCCCCACCTAAGGATGAAGAGCAACCGGCGGAGTCCCCAGAGCCGCCGCCGCCGCCGCCGCAGCCTCCTCCACTGCCCCCCACGCCTTCTCCAGAACTGGTACAACAGCCCTGTCCCGACTCGGTTCCAGGATCCCATCCGGAGGCGATCCCAGAACCAGCCACAGAACCGACCCCAGAACAAGATACAGGACCAGCCCCAAAGCCGGCTCTAGAGCCGACCCCAGAACCAGCCACAGAACCCGCCCCAGAAGCAGCCACAGAGTCCTACCCTGAGCCCGCTCCAGAGTCCTGTCCGGAGCAGAGCGTAGCACCTTGTCTATTGCAGTGCCCAGCGGTCTCTCGAGAGAGCACTCTAAAGACCTCGAGATCGCCATCGCTCCGAACGCCGGTGCTGTTGTCCAGTATAGAGGTAAGGAAAAGACTCCGGGGGCAGGGGAAATAAGCAGGGTGAAGCCGGAAGGCTCTCCAGCTCTCAGGAAGCAGGGTACCTCTTGCATCCCGCTTTGCTGCCACTGGCTGGCAAAGATGCTGTGAAAGATGTAGGGATGGCGGAGCCCGAGTAGTGGAAAGCGGTTGGGAGGAGAGAAGCAACATGTGGAAGTGAGTGGAGTGTCTGGGGCTAGAAAGGGGGTGACAGCACGTGTTGGGAGTAAGAGCAGTTTTCCCCTTGGGAAGGGGTGATAGTGTGATGAGAGCCTATTTCTTGAGAAAGAGAAAGAAAATGCCCCCAGGGAGTACCTGATATCTGGAGAGGTGTTTGGGGCTGGCCCGGGGTATTCAAGGGATGGGATTGAGCAAGGGCGATGGAATACACCTCTTAGCCTTAGTCATTGCCGCAGAGGCCCAGGCTGCGGAGCTGCGGCCTCCTGCCTGGACCTCTCCCTGTCACTGGAGGACGGAGCACCTCAGCTGGGGCGCAACTGCTCCAGGGAGGTGTTGGGAGCCTCTGCGAGCTGCTGGGCACTGGTACCTGGATGCCGGGATGCGGCTGAGGGGATGGGCGGCGTCCAAGAGCACTGCAGGGGAAAAGCAGGGTCCGTGCGGGAGGAGGGTGAGAACATGCATGTGTCAAAGCCATCATTCCATCTGTCTGCAGGAATTCCTCGCAGGTTAAGTGCAAACGCAATGATACAGTGATGGGTCCAGCCCCAAACGGGCGGCTGGTATCCCGCAACGGTACCAGCCTGGAACGGTACAGGAGTCCTGGTTTAGACATACGAAAGTAAGACTTTGGGATTTGAGGGTGCGTGGATGGGAACCTTCATCTCTACCTGTCTACGCTGATGCCTTCTAAAATATTGCGCTTCGCCCAGCGTCCACTAGTGGAGGAATTTCGGGGCCCGCCCAAGGGGGGAGGAAGGAAAAAAAAGGCTTTCAGTGTCTGCCTGGGACCCTTGGAACCCCCGTCTGCTCTTCAGCGGGAGTCTGTCTTACTTGCTTTCTTGGTTCTCCCCCTACTCTTCTTTTCCCCTAAACTTTGTTCCAAAAAGCTGTGCAAATCGTGCCGACGCCTATGTACACCTCAATTTAGCTTCCCCTGAGGGGAAAAAGCACAGAGAAAAGAAAAAAAAACACAGCTCAACACACCAACAATGCCCATTCTTCCTGCTGCGTGCCTGGCAGGGTGCAGGGACGCTGCTCTGGACAGCACACCTGCAGAATGTAGGCACCAATGGGGGGGAGGGGCGTGGCTCAGAGGTTGGTTGGCGCAGGGAGATAGAAGTGCTAGTTGCTCCCCGAATTAGGAATAAGGAAGTTCGAATTTGCAAAGTAATGCAATGAGAAACGACCAGAAAAAAAGGAAAGATAAAGCAGAACATTTCACAGCGGGGGGGAAAAAAAGTGGGGGGAGGGGTCAGGAGGTTTAACAATAAATAATAGGACGGCAGAGGAGTCTGACAATTTTTTAAAAAATCCAACACTCCTGCTTTCAGCAAGGAATGGGTCTTTCCCCCTTCTTCTAGTGTTCTTCCCTACAGTAATCTGAAGAAGGGCAGAGCAGCTAAACAGGGGAGGTCTGGGGGAGATCTTTTTGGAAGGGTTTGCAAAAAGCTCCTAGGAGCCAGAAGTGCAGGGCACCTGGGGACTTAATTACCAAGATGCTCAAGGAATGCATTTCCTCTCTGGCCTTGGGAAGACTGACCTGAAGCCAAAAACCTTGGGATGAGCTCTCTGACAGTGAGAAAGCATCTCCCATCAGTTTGACAGAAAAATGTCAGGGGGAGTCAGGTTAACTTCCTTTACATCGTGTCCACTCATTTGTACTGGCTGGCTGACCCACCGACACGTAGCAGCACTGGCAAGACACCAGAGTGTGGAGGGGAATGACTTTGCCCTTGGTAAAGCCATTCATTTGTTGAGCTGCTAATGTGTAGAATAAGATTAAGAACCTTGGCCACCCCCTGAGGTCCATGTAAATGAACTAATCAATGACTCACAAGGGTTTTAAAGGATGCAAAGGATTTGAATAAATGCTCAAGTTGCTGTGAACCAAGCCCTCTTCAACACCCTGAATGTCACTATGTAACTGCCCTTTGGTGCAGATGGGAACATCTAATCTTCAATGATAGGGCCATTCTCTTCTGCTGCTTCTTCAAGCAAACATCACCCATAACCAACTGACTGGCGTCTTTTGAGGTAAAGGGGTTGCCAGCTAAGCTGGGTTGGCAATGTTTTCAAACACTGCCTCCTTGAGGCAAGCATGGGGAAAAACAAACAAATACACACACACATACAAAATCTCAGGGCAACACAACAAAATACAGTTCTCACCATACAATGAAATCTACCGCAGTAGGGCACAATCAGTGTCAGTAGCATGAAATTAGCCTGATAATTCTAAGGATTAAATGAGCAGAACCAAGTGTTTGAATGTGACTTCAGGTTTTTCCCAGAAAATTTTGATGACTGATATTGCAGTAAAAATCCACATATTTCTGCCTGTATTCCAAACTCTTGGGATTTCAGTGAGGTTTCAAAACCTGTTGGTTGCAATTCAATGCTAAACACTGGGGCATTGAATTGAGGGGTAAAGATTGAGGAAAAGGGCCCACGTTTTCTTTCCAAATAGCTACCAGAGTAACCCAGTCTATGAACCAAACCTTTCTATTTCCTTTCTAAAGTGTTTGGATTTCCACGAAATTAACCATTGTCTCCCCACTGGTGGCAGAAAGTGTAAATTAGGATGTTTAAATTGGTTCTTTAGCAATGCTATAACTTTCTTGGGGGGAGTGGGACTAATATAAAATGGACTGTATTTGTTTCTCTCCTCTCAGCTGTGGTTGAAGAAAGAAAGTTTATTTATTTATTCACTGGGCTTTGACCAGCCATGAAATGATAATCACACTATCTGAGTGATTAATGAAAATCTGGGAAGAAACACACTTCTGTGGCTTTTATTTGCAGGATGGGATAGGGAGGAGAGGGGGTTTTGTGTACCTCTCCTGGTGACTACACAATAATTCCCATTACCCCTTAAACCATAATAGAAACTTTCCCTAGTATTTTTGCATACATTTTCTTGCAAAGTAGCAAGCACTTGTTTTTATGATATCTGGTGATTATTGCCTGTATATTTTATTGTCTTCCTTATCTATGAATTAGGTAGGGGCTCTCTCTCCCAGTGCAGCCATCCCTGTTTGGCTCAAGAAACACTTGCTGATGCTTGAAACTTATCAATTACATTTTCAGCAACATGGAGGCTACTGAATAAATAGAAATACATTCTCATTGGTTTCGGGGTCCATTGGAACTGCAGAGTGAGAAGTAAATGTTTATTTAAATAGCCTGAAATACAGCGCCTTTAGGAAAATGCAGTCAATCTTTCCATTTTCAGAATGGGTGTTGTAAAAATAACTAGGGAGCATATTATTAACAACTTAAAAAAATAGCTTGGTAATTGTCCTTATCCCATGCAGTCCTGGCATCAGCAGAACAATGATGATATTGCTGGTTTCAAGAATAATAAATTCTTTTTCTAAATGAATAAAATATCCTCAGTGACTGTAAACATGATTGGGATTGTAGATTCTACTGTTGAAGATCAGGATAATAGTCTTTTCTTTCCTCTTAGGTTCTTTCCCACCCTCTTCACCAGGTTTTGATGACACCATCTGATTTATTTTGTATATTCTGAGTGCTCCTGAGCATTTGCTGCATTATGTTCAAGAAAGGATAATGAGGCATATGGTCAGCGATCTTTCTTCTCTGGGAGTATAATTCTTACATGTTAATTGAAATCTCTGACTGGGGCTTCTGCAGATCTGCAAACCAAAAGGAAAGGCTGAGCCATTACCCAACGTGCTTACATGGAAAAGAAACAAATCCATAGAGACTAGGAAACCTTTCAGGGACATTATAGTAAGGATTATATAATCCCTTCTGCTAGTATGGCATTTTACAGTTCATAGAATGGTTTCCTCTGCATTCCTAGCTCTTTTGTTCCCCTGACCAACACAAGAGTGTGGAGAAGGGCAAAAATAAAACTTGACAGCTAACAGGCTATAGTTATTAATTTATCTATTATGGACTTTTTGAATAACCAACAGTTGGTTTTCTGTGACAGGTAGGATCCTTGTTTGTCTAAGAAAAATCTTTTAGCTGACATTTCATCAGCTCTGATTTTACCCAAAGCAGTAATTGTTGGTCCAATTCTGATGTTCGTAGATGGAGGCCAACAAGAAAGAAGAGGCACAAGACTTTGAAACCATTACTCCCAAAGAAGATGTTTTTCAAGAAAGGAAATAAGTAGATATCCTGTTAAAGATAGCATGCAAAACCTTTTAAATCCCACTGACAGTAACTCCCTCTGTGGAAATATTAACTTTAAGGATTAATAAAAGAGAGCAGTGTTTCTAACAGGAGATCCCCCACCAAAGTCAATAAATTTTACTATGAAAACAGAAAAATAAATTTGATAATTTAAAAACAGAAAGGAAAGGGGCAGCGACCATAATGTTACCAAGGATAATGAACTTTATACCTCATCTGGAAATTATTTTTTAAAAAAAGAGAAAAGAAATGCTAAAGGGAGATGTTCTTTATCCTCACAAAAAACCCATGAAGCTTTTATTTCCAAGTCAATTTCTAAATGATAAAAAGAGAAATCATCTTAACTAAACAATATTTCTAATGTTAAAAAGTCCATGACTGCTAGAGACCTGGGTTCGATTCCCAGAGCCTGCCCATGCCAAAAAAAAAAAGGTCCATGACTTTATAAACTTTATTTGTACCCCATGGCCCATGCCAATTTCTTACCAAATTGAGACCAAAAATAAACAGTCCAAAGGGGAAGGTCAAGCAATTTCAACTCACCCCCCTAAGATCATTTCTTCCAATGTTAGGTAATGTCAGGAATAAGCACATCTAAAGAGACAGAAAGTGGATTAGTGATTACCAGAACTGAGATTGGAGAGTGAGAGCTAAAGGGTGTGGGGTTCCCTTTGAAGTGATGAAAACGTTCTGGAATTAAATATTGTTGATGGTTGCTTAACCTTGTGAATATAATAAAAGCCACTGAATTGTCCACTTTAAAGTAACGAAATTTGTAGTGTTTTATTAATTATATCTCAGTTTAAAAAGATAAATAAAGACCTTTCCACCAGTGTCAAGATAATGAACCTATGCCCCTCCCACCAATAAAAAATTAATTAAATAAATACAGAAAAAAGAAAATAAAAAAGGAACCAAAAGAAAGGAAGATTCTCTTAAGGTCAGGCTCTCCAACCTCAACAAGGAAAATAACTTCTATTCATCACCAAAAAAGGGAAACCTTTTTAAGAGCAGATACTTTCAAAAATCATCAAAGACAATGGCTCTTACTCATCCCCTCCCCCTTCAGATACATACAAACATTTTAATTTAAAAAAAGAAAGATATATTAAAGGCTAGGCCCCCAATCTTAACAAATCTCATGAATTTTTAATTCCTAGAAAGGGGGAAGAAGGGAAAAGAAAGAAATTGCCTTCAAGAGGAGATGCCTTACCTTCACTGAAACACATGAGCCTTTTTCTCAAAATATAATTTTTTAAAGTTTAAAAGAAAAAATAACAATGGCAAGGCATGTATGTTGGTGGTACAGGTAATAGAAACGAAATGAGAGAAAAATCCCCTTAAAGTGTTCTAACTTCGCCAAGATCCATGAACCTTTCTGTTAAAACATGAACAAGGGTGGACTACAGTGGCTCAGTGGCAGAGTTCTCACCTGCCATGCTGGAGACCCGGGTGCGATTCCTAGTTCCTGCCCATGCAAAAAAAAAAAATAAAATAACCCCCGCAAAAAAAAAAAAAAATGAACCAAAACAAATGCAAATACACTTTTCTTAGAAGAAGAATAATAAAAGGAAGTCCTTTTAATGGGTGGTAACCCCAAATTCACCAAAACCCAAAAGCTTTATTCTTAAAACAGGAAATAAAAAACAAATTGAAGGATATAAAAGAAAGTGTAGAGGAGAAATAGGATTAAAAGCTAAAGTCTTAGGGAAGGTAACTCCAACCTCAACAAAGCCCACAAACCTGTTTTTGTTCTCAAAACAAGTGAACACATTTAAGATCAAGAGAAAAAAGGAAGAAAATAGGGTATTCTAAGAGAGAAAAGCTCCTTTTTTACGGAAAGAATGTGTCCCCCAAACTCACTAATGTCCCTGAACATTTTTCTCCCAACAAATGAAGGAAGGAAAGAAATTAGGAGATCATTTTTGAGAGGCTAAAATAAATCCTCCTAAGGCAACATGCACCAACATTCTGTTGAAGGCAATGCATATTATTCCCGATGATACCCCTCCATCCCATCCCTTACAAAATAGAGAAAACAATGAAATCTCATTCTAAAACTTCCCAATCTCACCCAGACCCAGGGGCCTTATTTATCTTCTAGCCTCAAGTATTTATTTAAAAAAAGAAAGAAAAGAAAAAAAATTATTTTAAGGAGAGATGTTCCAATTTCATTTCTTCCAAATAAATTATTTCTTTAAAGAAAGTCCTTTTAGGGAGGGCTTTTCAACCTCATTAGAACAGTGGCCCTTATAGATCATTTCCACAAAGCCTACGTTTAAAGGGGAAGTCCTCCAAACCTAAGGAGAAGGGCTCCCTCAACCCTATAAAGGCAAAGAATCATTTACTGCAGAGATAAATTTTTAAGAAAAATCCTTCCATCATGAGAGGAGATATCTTTAACTCTACTAAAATCAATAGTTCTATTCCTTTCCACCTCCCAGATAGAAAAAAAAAATTGAGGAAAGAGAAATCCTCCTAACCTAAGGTAAGTTGACCATAATCTCAGCAATACCACTGAAATTTATTTCCACAAAGAGACTTTCAAAAGAGAAAAAAGTCCATCTTCGAGAACACCTTCCATATACAAATGGCTGTTTGATTTCACATTTATTTACTGTACTGTTTTGGACAACGAAATTTCATTTGTTCAACTAGATTGTGTGCCTCGGCTTGGAAGAGACCTTAAACAAAAGCCACTTTCTTCTCACTGTTAAATTCCCAAAAGGAAAATCTAAATTTCTGTGATTCTTGAGTCACTTCTAGCCATATGCAAAAAATTCATCCGTGGCCTTGTCTCTTTAACACAAAGTTACTGTTTCATGCCCTTCTTGCTTATCTTATCATGCCTATCCTACCCCAAAGGAAATAATATGTGTGAGGAAATAGAAACAATTAGAAGGAGTTAGAACAGTCAATTGATCCAGTTTTCATTAACCAAGTGTGGTAGAAAATTGGAAGAGTTCAAAAACTATATACAATCCAACCAAAGTTGAATCAGCAATTTAAATTTAACTATAATGAATTCTTTTTTTCAAAAGAAATTAGCTTATTAAACAGGTAATCATACATTTAATAAGAGAAGCAAGAACATATGATCACCCAAAGGAGGTTAATGTTAGCTTTATTCATAAGAACTCCAAATTGAAAATGGCTTATATGTCAAATAGTGTAAAAACAACTGTGATATATCCACAAAATAAAATAATACCAAGCAATAAAATAGAAAAAGAAATGATAGAATTTTAAATATGGAGTGTGTGTGTGTGTGTATATATATATATATATATGATTATGCATATGTGGTGTATCTGTTTAGAATTATATATAATGCATCATTGAATAAGACCTTCATCTTCAGTCTTGTCTGTAGCACTTAGAGATTTTCACCTTTCAAATCATTGCAGACACTGTTTAAGCCTCATACTTTAAACAGCCTGAAGAAAGAGTACTGTCTCCTGAGGACAGGAATTCCCTGCCCCTTGTTTTCCTTATTGCACAGGGCTAGTCACACAAGGCTCCTAATACACACTGTGGGATTCTGAGAGGTAGGTTGAATCCTCACACTCAGAGTTTTGCTGGGGTCTTCTGAAATAAGAGGCCAAAACTGAGCCTTGCTCTTTGCTCCAGAAATGGGAGGGGGATGGAACCATAGCTTGTGGGGGTCAAAGCCCTAGAAGAAGGTTCAGAATCCTGGATGGTTCATTCATTTGCCTTCTCTTGCCCCTTACATCTCTATCTGTTTTTTTCTGAGATTTTGTAGCTTAAGGCTGGAAATAAAAGATAAGTGCTGAGTAAAATGTGTTAATCTTGACTGTGAGTAGAAAGACTAGAGACCAGGAAGTTTTCATTGACTTTAGGTTCTGTCAATTGAGTCAATATTTCCATAAAGTAGTCACCAGCATCACAGCGTCATCCTCTGAACACCCACTCTAACAGTAGCCTCTGAATTCTTCTGAGTCAATTTATACTACCTTTCACTTACAGGCCTTCCCTTGAATTCTCCCCATCCCTATTCCACAGTACTAAACAACCTCAACAGTTTCTGAGATTTCTCAGAGTCCCGATTTCTCTCTCATCTCAGAGATTAAAGGAAATTGCTTCAAGTCTTGAAGGTCCTAGAGAAATTGAGATGACCCTCTGTAAAGATACTGGCTTGTATTTAGCTTGAGGAACCCTCGGTTTGAAATTATTCTTTCCAAGCAGTCCACCGAGGACAGAAAGTCAAAATATTTAGCAACAGATATGGTATGGACTCTGCCCAACCAAAATGGATGCTGCTCATAATGGCATTTGAGCTGGGTCCTAGAGGACCCAATACCAGATATTACCACTTTAGATGCAGGGAAGCTGGTTGGAGGTGTTTCACAGCATTAGCTTCTTATTATTATAAATTGTTATTCTTATTTGAATATTTTAATAATTGGTATTACTAAATGGTGCACACTGGCCAAGTATTACCCTTGAATCTACCCCATTGGAAGAGAACCTTAGAATTTCCTTTCTATGGTATGGCCTAGTTACTAGACCTGTGCCATCAGCTAGCTACCAGTTGGCTCTCTGCCTGGTTTTAATAAAATTTAGCTCAGGTAGAGGTATCCAACACATTTAAACTTTAAAGTTTATCTGTCTCATATTCAGGAGGGTTTTTCCAATTGCTGCAACTGAAAAGAGTTTTCCTCTTCGTTTCTTGACTTATCCCCATGATACTTTCTTTCTCCATCTCCCGTATACTGATTCCCAAAAGCTTAGATACAGGTAGGCAGTCCATATGAATACCATGATAAAAAGCTGTTAGGGTAAATAAAGCTAAAGAAGACTCTAAGACCTGTAGAGAAGGTTGTTAAGAGTGATACTTTTAAATTTTGTTTAGTTCCTCATCTGGCAATGATACTGGCCCCATTGGACTCGACTGGCTCATTCCCCTCCATATTAGAACCTGGTTAGTACCACCACCTTTTTCCCTCGGGGGAGGCTACTCAACAAAATAGTAGGCAATTACGTATCTGAATGTTAATTCCATATAGCTTTCTCATAGGCCACAGGCAAGTTGGTGCTTATCAAAAAGACAAGCTAAAATAGATTGTATTGCCAAGGAAATGATGGACTTTTGAGAGACTGAAGTGGTGGTGAGGTGGGAAATGAAGAGAGCTAGGAAAAAGATAAAGATAAGGTGTAGAGAGAAGATTCTACAACTATCAGGAAGAGAGATTGCTACAGCTAGGAGCAGTACCTGGAACAATAGTAGAAGCTGAATCACAGATGGGCTGCATAGGTGGATAGATATTATTTGAGGCATCATCTCATACCAAACATTAGGAACTCTGGAGTGATCTATTAAAGGAAAAAGAAAAGAATAAGGAAGCTGAGAAAAGAGCTGTATGTAAAAATTAGAAGGGCTCCACCTTCCAGTTGAAATGCTGGACTGGGCAGAATCTCGTGATACCCAGATTTTACAGAAGAACCTTTACAAAACATGGAGCCCAAGCTAACCTTACCTCCTGGGGAGTTTAAAAAAACTTGCTTACAAGTTCAAGAAGCCTATCACTTTTATGATGATTTTACTTGAGGTTCATATTAAGCTAATTAATATAGCAACTGATAATTTAGAACTCTGTTCAAAAAAACTTCGACTTTTCATTAAATATTTGAACATTAAAGCTGTAGAGCAGTTTGTCAAAACATTTGAATCCATTAAACGAATGAATCAAGAAAGCAAGCTTTCCAGCCATCAAAAATGTCTATCTTTGTGTTCCATCATGAAAAGATGGAAAAACTCTCAATAAGTTCAGAGCTGATGAAGGATTGTGGAAAGGCAAAGTAAGGCTTAACCAGGAATTTCTTTTTTAACATTTTTTTTACTATGAAATATATATACAAAAAAGCAATAAAATTTCAAGGACATTTTAACAAGTAGTTATAAAACAGATTTTAAAGTTTGGTATGGGTTACAGTTCAATGATTTTTTATTTTTTCTTCTGTCTGCTGCAAGATACTGGAGAAACAAACAAAATATCAATATAATGATTCAGTCATACCCATTTGTTAAATCCCATCTTCTCTGTTATACTCCTCCTCTTTAAATAACATATATACATAGGAGCAATAAATTTCAAAGTACATCTCAACAATTATATGTAAGTAGATTTCAGAGTTTGTTATAGGTTACAATTCCACAACTTTAGTTTTTATTTCTAGCTGCTCTAAGGCACTGGAGACCAAAAGAAATGTCAGTATGATGATTCAGTATTCATACTCATCTGTTAAACCCAACCTTTTCTGTATAACTCCACCATCACCTTTGATCTTTCTTCCACTCTTGAGGGGCATTTGGGCCATGCCCATTCTAACTACCTACCCTTCATGTTGGAAGGGGTTGTCTATCATATGGGATAGGGGGATGGAACTACTTGATGTTCTGGAAAAGCTGGCCCTTGTGCATTTCAGGACTTATCTGGTCCAGGGACCCATCTGGAGGTTGTAGGTTTTGGAGAGTTTCCCTAGTGCATGGAACCTTTGCACAATCTTATGATGCCCTAAGTGTTCTTTAGGATTGGCAGGAATGGTTTTAGTTGGGGTATGGCAAGTTATGATAGGTAGCAGTGTCTAACTGAAGCATGTGTAAGGTGACCTCCAGTGTAGCCTCTTGTCTCTATTTGGACTCTCTCAGACACTGATGCCTCATTTGCTACACTTCTTTTCCCCTTTTTTGGTCAGGATGGCATTGTTGTTCCCACCGTGCTAGGGCCAGGCTCATCCCTGGGGGTCATCTCCCTCGCTGTCAGGAAGACATTTTTCCAGAAATTTCTAAAATTAAATCTCACTGATGAGAAGCAATATAGTAAGAAAACAATGAAGAAAACTACTAAATGGGTGCTTTAATTCTAGGTTAAGCCAAAGTGAAGTCAAAACAAAAAAAAAGTACCCTGGAGATCTTGTCACCAAGTTGAGTAAATTAAAGCAGAGGAGACCATGGCAATGCTAAAATTATCATTTTAATTGTCCTATCAAGCAGAATAAGTTGGTTGATGCTGGAAGTGAGGAAGGAAAAAAGGTACAGCAATACCCAGATTCTGAGTAAGAGAAAAGTTACATTCTGCTCAAACCTAGCAAGATTAACTGAGGTTAGTGACAATACTGACTTGTTGATTTTCTTGAAGAATCTTGTTTTGTACCCTCATTTATTTTCCTTTTCAATTATCTGGTTTATGCTTACCTGTTTTAATAAAGCTGCATTTTAATCGTAAACAAAGACCACAGAGAAATACGTTCATATTTCTCTATTCACCACACCTGAATTTTTCCAGAATGATACTGATTTTAAATTCTTTTTACCAGTATTTGCTTAGCGAGAGTTTATCCTGCTTACAAGCAAAGGAAAAATAAACTCTTGGGTATTTATAAATTTAGCCATATAAATTATAGTAAAAATTTTCAAAGGTAATAATATGGCTAGGTTGTTCATAAATAGAAATATATAGTTATATTTTCTAAAGTGAATCAAAGCGACTAGTTGAATTAATCATGAAAAAGGTAACATAAATAGTTATATATGTAAGTGTTATATGTTTTATATATATATATACATATATATGTATATATATACATATATATAAAACATGTGTAAATTGTGAAGCCCTATATTGGCATAAGCTGACGTTATCATTAATATCAATTAGGAGCAACTGAAGGTCCATGAAGAAAACAAGTATTCTCTCACTATCTAAACTTTATATTAGAATATTTTCTCTAACAGCTTGCAAAATATTTTTACCCCAAACTTCCAAATTGAAAGTCAGTTACGATTAATCCACATATATGTGCTAGCTAAAAGTTTAAGTTTGCCTGACTCTGGGCAAGAGAATATAGAGTGCACCAAATCGTGCTCTCATTGTTCTCCTTTTGGCCTTTTGTAAATGTGGTATGCATTGTAATTATCACCCTCTCCCCCATTATTATGTGGGACTACTCAGGCAATTTTTCAATCTGTAAATGACCTCTTTTTAATTGATTGTTAATTTTCCCTTGATAAGTGTCATTTGTGTTAATTATGTACCTTTAACATATTATTTCATGGTTTATTTACATCTTTGTACTTGTCCCTTTCAGTATAAGAGGAAAATAGGATTTGTATCTAGCACAGTACAGCATCATTGTGAACTACACATGAACATATCTGCTAATTAGTTCAAGTGTTCAATAATTAGATAATTGGTGTTATAAATGCCTTACAGTATGATACATATTTGTATCTAAGAGTGTTTTAGTGATATTTGAGGAAATTGGTTAGAATTTGTAAATGAATGGGAATAAACTTTCTTTTCTAATTTAAAATAATGGGATAAAGAATTGCACTATTCAATCAAAACCACAATGAGATATCATCTCACCCCCACCAGAATGGCCATTATCAACAAAACAGAAAATGACAAGTGCTGGAGAGGATGCGGAGAAAGAGGCACACTTATCCACTGTTGGTGGGAATGTCAAATGGTGCAACCACTGTGGAAGGCAGTTTGGCGGTTCCTCAAAAAGCTGAATATAGAATTGCCATACGACTCAGCAATACCATTGCTGGGTATCTACTCAAAGGACTTAAGGGTAAAGACACAAACGGACATTTGCACACCAATGTTTATAGCAGCATTATTTACAATTGCAAAGAGATGGAAACAGCCAAAATGTCCATCAACAGACGAGTGGCTAAACAAACTGTGGTATATACATACGATGGAATATTATGCAGCTTTAAGACAGGATAAACTTATGAAGCATGTAATAACATGGATGGACCTAGAGAACATTATGCTGAGTGAGTCTAGCCAAAAACTAAAGGACAAATACTGTATGGTACCACTGATGTGAACTGACATTCGAGAATAAACTTGGAATATGTCATTGGTAACAGAGTCCAGCAGGAGTTAGAAACAGGGTAAGATAATGGGTAATTGGAGCTGAAGGGATACAGACTGTGCAACAGGACTAGATACAAAAACTCAAAAATGGACAGCACAATAATACCTAATTGTAAAGTAATCATGTTAAAACACTGAATGAAGCTGCATCTGAGCTATAGGTTTTTTGTTGTTGTTGTTGTTGTTTTTGTTTTTGTCTGTCTGGTTGTTTATTTGTTTGTTTGTTTGTTTTACTATTATTATTACTTTTATTTTTTTCTCTATGTTAACATTCTATATCTTTTTCTGTTGTGTTGCTAGTTCTTCTAAACCAATGCAAATGTACTAAGAAACGATGATCATGCATCTATGTGATGATGTTAAGAATTACTGATTGCATATGTAGAATGGTATGATTTCTAAATGTTGGGTTAATTTCTTTTTTTCCGTTAATTAATAAAAAAAAAGAATTGCACTATTCAAAATTCGCTATCCAACAAGTTTTCAGAAACAGATTAGATTCAGATGAAGGATTTCCCGATAGCAAATTCACTTTCGTATAAAAAGTTTGGGGGGTGGAGGGAGGAGTTGTTTGAGGTGAGTGGGAATGCTGTATCCTCCTCAAATCTAGATGGAAAACTGATATTAAATTAAACAGTGACAGTGAAAAGTATCAGGCAGAAATGAGGTTGTGCTTGAATTTACCAAGGCCTAGATACAGAACTAGTGTATAGGTTCATAAAAAAGGCCATTTTGATAGACTCATAAGGCATAAATTGAAATATTGTAGAAAATAAAGCAGACAGCATAAAGTGCTGCTGAAACGTTGAAAGCAATTGATAAAATTTTGTATAGCATCTGCCTGATGACATATAAATATTGGAGGACTGTTGATTAGTATAATAACATTACTGAAGCATTTATTTGACTGATGGGACATATAAATAAAAGCTATCTAACTTTCAATTTCTTTATATGCCAAATTCCAATTTAAACCATCAACAATAAAAATGGGAGAAAATAATTTGATTATCCAATGTCCTTTTTCTACTCTTTAGGCCTTCTTTGGCCTCACATTCTACCTTTGTGAAAGAATCTAGTCTGCTTTTTCTATGATATTTCTCTTATTTTATATCACAGTATCTTCTACGGTAAAAGAAGGAAATCATGATGGGGATCCAGTGGAAAATTTTATGTGTCTATTATGTTATAGGCCCATAGAATGTTCTGGAAAGAGCTTTTGGGGATCAGACAGTCCAGTGTTTCAAAAACCTTTTTAGCAGGAGAATCTTTTTATATTTTTTCAACAAAGTCTTCCATGAAAACCCAACATTTAACATAAATACAAGTAGTGCTTCAATATTCCTTTTTATGCTAAATAATTGTGTAGCCAACAGAGCTGTTGTTCTTTATTTTAGTCTAATAGGAAAGTGAGTTTGCACTCTATTACTGACTTCTTAGCAAGGAGGCCTAGTAATAAATATTGGTTAGTAAAAAGAAGCAAGACAGAGTGTCAAATATGGTCTTAAATATTCTAGAAAGTGGATAATCACTCTCGGAAACATGGCTGTTCTACATTTCTACAGAGTTCCTCTTCCCTTTCTTCCCTTGGAATGTGCTACAACTATCTTATAAAGTAGGTTGTCATAATGTGAACTGCATTTGTTTGTAGGAACAATGTTATAGTTTGGAGGCTGTAACAACACTTTTGTCTTTGTGGTTGAAGAAGTTTAGGGATGATTTGAATGACTTGAGCCTCTTATAGATGGAATCCAAAGAAGTTTGAGCTGATGCTTCATTTTATGTAGCAAGCTGAGGTGTTCCTAACCAGCCAATTGACCCTAGAGATGGTCTCTAGCATTGGTTGGTATTAATAAATGCTGAAAGTATTTGTGATCCTTCTCTCACTGATAGCATTTGGAAAAGAGAAAATACCCCAACATTTCCCTCCTTCATCTACTCTTGTCTTTTCTGTTTAGGCAAAGTAATTCTGACAGTGATCAGTCGTCATGTTAGGGCTTCCTAGACACAGTAAACAACAGATGTGTTTGATTGAAATGGTTATGTACCCCAGAAAGGCCATGTGGTTTTAATCCAATCTTGTGGGGGCAGACTTACTGTCAGTTGGAACCTTTTGATTAGGTTGTTTCCATGGAGATGGGACCCCACCTGTTCAAGGTGGGTCTTCATCCTTTACTGGAGTCCTTTAAGAGAGCTTATGGTAGTTAGATTCAGTTGTCAACTTGGCCAGGTGAAGGTACCTAGTTCTGTTGCTGTGGACAGGAGCCAATGGTACATGAACATCATCTGTTGCTTGTTACATCCGCAGTGGGTTAGGAGGTGTGCCTGCTGCAATGAATGATGTTTGATTTAATTGGCTGGTGCTTAAATGAGAGAGCTCAACATAGCACAGACCAATCAGCTCAGCAAACCTCACCTGAGAGCTCGCAGCTCAGCCCATGCCTGTGGAAATGCAGAAAGAAATCAACCCGGGGAAAGTTGTTGGAACCCAAAAGCCTGGAGAGAAGGCCAGCAGAGATCGTCCTGTGCCTTCTCACATAAGAAAGAACCTCAGTTGAAAGTTAGCTGCCTTTCCTATGAAGAACTAACAAAATAAATCCCCTTTCATTAAAAGTCAATCCGTCTATGGTGTGTGGCATTCCCACAGCTAGCAAACTAGAACAGATCTTATATAGAGAGAGAGCTGAGGAAGAAAATACCCCAGGAGAAGCCAGAAGGACCCAAAGGAGCTGAGAGAGCCATTTTGAAACCAACCCAGGAGAGAAGGGCCAGCAGAGCTCACCATGTGCCTTCTCATGTGACAGAGGAACCCTGGACACCATCAGCCTTTATTCAGTGAAGGTATCCTCCTGTTGATGCCTTAGTTTGGACATTTTTATGGCCTTAGGACTGTAAATTTGTAATGTCATTAATCCCCTTTGAAAAAGCCAACCCATTTCTGGTATATTGCATTCCAGCAGCTTTAGCAAACCGAAAATAACAGCACACTGCACACTTCATCAAAAGCTATTACACATCATCACCAATGCATTTGGAACTTAAAAAGGAAAACCATAGGAACATCTAATTATTTCACAAAGCATTTCCTAGGCCATAATAGGTATGCGGTGCATATTTGTTTAATGAACTCACCTACTAGTTGCTGGGGCTCTCTGTCCTCAGCAGCAACCACAAAATAAAGGAATAAAAGTTGCCAGGATTGTGGGATAGGAGTGAATTAGCTGCCCCAGAAGACTGCAGGCTTGTTATATTTTGGTAGTCCTGAATTTTTCTAATATTTTAATGTGTGTGTCTGTGAGGCACACCAGTATGAAACTTTCTCAAATAAACCGTACTCCCTAGTACCTCATAACCAGGGGTGACAATAGTGTAGACTCTTTCCTACATCAGAAGTCACTTCACTTTGGTTCTAGTCATAGTTTCAAATTGCATAGCTATGTAATATGGGGTGATTTGCTTAATCTTTCTATGGTTTACCTTTTGCATCTCTTATATGAAGTCAATAATGTGCCAGTGACTCAGCGTTCAGGAGTCTCTGCAGCAGGCCTTCACTGGTATCCCACCTGAGGTAGGTGCCCTTCTTTTGGGTAAGTGCTTCTCACTTATTTACATGGAGAGTATCAACTTGCATATGCCTGATCGTTTCATAAAGACAAGGCCTTCAGCACCTAGCATAGTGCCTGTCTCAATAAATGGTGGTTGCACTAACTTATAAGGATATCATAAAGGCTGAATGAGAAATTAGATTTTAAGAGCATATTTTAAAAATAAGAAATATGCAAATGCTAGCTTATTTTAATATCAATTATTTGCATGTCACGGCATTTGGTGTCTTTACTTTCTACGCATAGGTATGTGGGTAATTTTTTATATACTCACCCCTCAAAAAAGGATTCGAAATTGAACTACATTGCCAGTAGGTTACAGTAAGAAAAGCTGTTTCATATCCTCCCAGAGAGTTGTAGTTTTTTTTAGATCACCCAGTCACCTTACAGCTAGTAGCAGCCCTGGATTGATCATGTGATCTTGAACTACTAGGCTTCAGTAATAAATACAGTTAATTTTGATAAAAATGAGGATAATGAGTTATCTAGACCATTAGCTAAAAAAAATCAAACTGCAAATTTATTAAAATACTCAAGCATAGTAACCCTAAAAGATATTATATATAAATAAAATACAAAGAGAACAAGTTTAAACAAATGACTAGGTACCATTTGGTATCCTTCTCACTAATCTTAATTGTTACCAGGATTTAATCTATTTTTGGTACTCTTTTCACTTTAATTGAAAAGCTCCTGACTCATTACCTTAGTGTCAAATTTCTCCAGTAGCTGACACTTGAATTTGGAGCTAAGTGTCAAAATGACCATTTCCGAGGCTCTCCCATTTTTGTAAAGACTAAGAAACGACAACTAAGCTTTACTCTCCACTTGGCAGTCCAAGTTTGATCCAAAATAGCTTTCTACTAATTATAGGCGAGGCCTCGACTTGCCCCTGATCAGTTTAATTCCCTGAACTTCAAAATGTTCTGGTCAGAAAAGAGAATATGAAGTCTACCCAGAAAGCAGGAAACCCTAACAACCATCTAATTTTCTTATCAAAAGGAACAACTTCTCTCTGAAATGAGATAGAAAACCTCTACATTTTCTACAATTACTACTGTGCAGGATTGTCATATAAAGCTGTGTGAATTTTACACTGCATGAGGGTATCATATCAAAGGGCACACCTTTCACACCATAGATGTATGGATTTTATTCTAACAATTTTCTGGCAGACGGCATTCTAGTTCCTTGTTCTAACCAAATCAACATATTACTACAATTTTCTGACAAATGGAAGAATAATATCTTTAGGAAAGAGTACCCTTTTCTAATGTGCCCAAAGGTGTCTTATGAGCTACTGATGACCTAGCTACTAACACCTTTCTTTACATACAGTGGCTTCTTTAGCAACTCCTAAAAGACTGTAAGGCCTATGCTCAGAAATGATTTCCAAAACTATGTATTTTCTTTCATATCACATTTCATCTGAGTTTCATTTTGAAACAGAAACCTAGAATAAGGATCTGAGACAGGAATTTAAGGGGTTTCAGGCATAGGAAAGTGCACACTCACAGGTATACACTAATACATTCATTCCTGACAAATATCCAAGTATATATACTCCAAAAACTGACCGGTCTGGTAGGTAGGCATGCACACACGCACAGGCTAACAATAGTGATTTAGCTGGACATTGACATATGAAAGGAGAAGGCTCTGGTGCCAGCCTCTTACCAAGCTGTCTTATTTTACCTACTTTTTAGGCTGTCTCATTCTCACAGGCAATGAGTTCCCTAAACTTTGCATACTGGTGTGCAAGCTCAATTCAATGAAACTTCTACTAAGGGCTTACTAGTTATAAAGAGCTATGCTAAGAGGAGATAGGAAGCCCTTCAGTCTTGGAAAGCTGCTTGAAGGAAGTGAGATCTGAACTGTGTCTGAAGATTAGGTAGGGTTTTGATAAGCAAACATAGAAAAAGGGACACATGAAACAAAGTGAATATCTTAAACATAAAATAGGAGTGGTAGAAAGAAGCCAATGCTTTGAAAATCCCACAAAGACTGACATGGCTGGAATAGTTGGTGCATAAGGAAGTAAGGCTAGAAAAGTTAGATAGATGCTAAATTGCACAGGGCCTTGAAAGTCAAGTGAAGGAATTTGTGTTCTATTCCATATGCAGTGCGGAATCATGGAAGTTGTATGCAGAGTAGAAAATGTCTGTATGCCCTGCTGCTTTAAAAGTGATGAAACAAAATTAATGCAGTCTGTAACTGGAAGGGCAAATAATATTTTTGGAGAAATAGGCAGAGGAAAAATACTGAATTAGAAGTTGAAGTATTGGAAGAGAAGGGGGAAAGAGGACAATGCAAATTTTTAAGGGATTGATCTTGGGTAATTTTTTGCAATAACTTTTCTACCTTTTCCTTTGTTTTTCTCTTTGCTGATGAAAATCCTCTGAAAAGTCTTGAAAAGAGAGGAAATATTGTTAATGTTGTCTTCAAATAGAAAGCAAGAGGCTTTTCTCTTATTACCCTTGTCCTTATATGTAAACCTAAGAATAAGCATTTAGGGAAACCAATGAGGCAGTTAATAGTTACCCAGTTATTAATAGGAAGAGCACAAGAACACTTCTCTTGTGTTACAATAATAAGAATATATTGTCTCTGCATCAAAGATTCTATTTCAACGTTCTTTGCACATAGTATGCACTCAATAACTGTTGAACTAATAAAACATAATACAGAATTTTTACACATAATGAGGTTAAAATATCTCCAAAGACAGCAAACTACGCTGTTCTCAGGGTATTATAAGATTTGCTTTGAAAATGTTGAGGGGCGGTGGGAACTTTCTTAAAAAAAAAAAACAATTCTTTCCAGGTGAACCTTGTCTTTTAGGTATTAACTGCATAATAAGCCCTTTAAAATGACTGTGGATAGTAGAGGAAACACAGGGACAACCAGACAAAATAATCAGAATATAAATTAATAAACTTTTGAAAGTTTAATGAACTGAGAGCCTGGTAGGTGTCCAGCCTTTTGCTAGTTGGTGTGGGGAGCACAAACCTAAATGTGAAGTCTGCAATCTCACTTAGAAGACAAAATGTGCACACCAGAGACAGGTGCATAACAATCCAAGGCTAGATGTGATTTGGTTACAACATGTGTAGTACAGAGTAATGCTGGAGAATTTTGAAAGAAGATCAGTGAAGGTTGGAGGAGTTAAGTAAGGCCTCCTGATTAGGTGAGATCAATTGAATTTAGATCTGTGGCAAGGAGAAAGCATTCTACTACAAGAGAGCAACATACACAAAGACTTGGAGGCAAGAATTCTATTTGATTGATAATCAAAGAGCTTTGAGGGCAAGGTAGAGGGGTTCGGACTTTATTCTGTCACAGCAGAACATTAATTAAGGTTCTTGAGTAGGAAATGAACATTATAAAAGTGATGTTTTTAAGAAGATATATATTGTCACAGTAAGAAGGATAGATTGGAGGAGAGTAAGATGGGAAGCAGGGGGACTACTTAGGCTGTTGTAGAAATCCAAGCGAGAGATTTTGGTGGTCTGCTTGCTTTAAGAAGAGACAAAATTATTCATTCATCTAAAAATCATTTATTGAACACTTACTCTGTCAGGCACTGTGCCCATAACTGAAATTTACCTGAAGGAAACTATGGTCAAATAACAGAAATAAGACCAAGTATACAAATAACTTTAATCCTAAATAAAAAATGATAACAGCCACAAGAGAAGCTCTGAGTTCAAAAGAGACATGAATTGATTTGGTTTAGCACTATGGGTAGGCTTGGGTATCAGAAATGAGGAAAAGGACATTACTGAATTTTTCTTATGGGGTGGTACTGGGAGAAGGGATGAGAAGGGAATTTTAGTCAAACAAAACAGTGTGAGAAGAAGTAGAGGAAATGAAGCTATTCTTTTTATGTACTGATATTACAACATTGGCTGCTTATAAGAGACCTGGGCTCTAAGAGCAAGTCTGTCAATGCTGCCAAGATCTTAAGGCTCCTCACAGTGGATGATATTTTATATGACCAACTTTCTATAACTAGGAGAAATTAAGACAGATAGATATTTAATTCATAATGCAACGTAGCCTTGGGATTTCATGGATGAGGCTCATACCAGAGCATCTGTTTTGTTCACTAATAAATTCTTAGACCCAGTAATTTAAAAATAGCATATGAATTCCAGGGATAGTCATTTAGATGTTACTGTCGTTAAGTGATTGTGTTTGTCAAGCACACACCTCAGAAGACAGGCAAATATTATAAATGGCTGTGCAGAGGCAGCACTGAATTTCTGGGACGTGTACAGCAAAACCAGCTTATGTGTCATCCTGAAAAAGGATCACACCCTGTCCATGGCTGACATACAGTGGAAATCTGCCACTTTAAAGCCAACCAATAGAACAAGGCTGGCCGTATCAAAAAGTCAGGGTAGCAACACCCGAGTTCCCACTACATCTCCACTCATCTGACTTAGAGCTGTAAACATATAGATATGTGTTTATATCATAAATGGCAGCTGGAAATCCAACAGTTGGCATATGACCAATTGAGGTGAGGTCTTCAGAAGCTCAGAGAATAGAAATAAGCTTCCAAGGCATGCTGAAACATAGCTTGGTTTGGCCAAGCTATCAGAGTGCTGATTCTAGTCAGGAATTCTCAGAAAGAAGGTATCTTTATATATTGAGCTCAACCTGAATCTTACATGCAAACATGCGAAAACCTACCTGTCTTGAAGAGTGGACAAGTTTGGCCTCAAGGATAGGGTTTGTGTGTAGCATATAGAATAGATTGCCTCCCCACCACTAATTATTTCCAGTTATGCTTATACATCACTAGTCATCGCTCTCACCTATACCGTGAGAGGACAACATGTGCCTTGTTTTTCAAGTGATATCACAGAAGGCTGATGTATACATTTTTTCATGATTTAGAGATGAAAAGAAAAAGCACTACACACACCTAGTAATTTTTTCTAGGATAAAGTCAACCCTAGGGACTTTTGGTTGCCAGGGGGAATCTTATGAGAAGAGTTACAATGTAGTTGAAGAAGCCAGGCATAAAAGGGTCAATTCAGATGTGAGAGTCATTGAATCATCCTATGTTGTGTGTCTCTGGGCAAGGGCAGGCATCCTTCCAATAGCATAACTGGTAGCACTTGGGGGTTGTGAGCTGGTTCAGTCCTTGAGGCCAGAGTGAATGCTTTATTTTGGCTTTTCTCTCTGGGGAGCCTGGTAACTAGGGTATATGCATGACCCATTTTATTCTTTGCTCATAGGAAGCATAGAATTTTTGTTCTCTGGCATGAAGCTTCTTTTCTTTAACTCTGGGTAGAGGGAGGAAAAGCAATCTAAGTAGTTTGCTTTTGCTCTCCTAAGTTGCTTCTACTATCACCATTGTTGAATTCTGTCTTAGCTGTTTTAGTTAAGGTTTCCACAGAGCATATACTTCCTTTGTGGTGGGGCATCTGAGTATTTCATCACTTTGAAGCAGGCTTTTCCCAGCTTTTGCTTGAAGCGGATGAAAGGGGAAAGTGTGGGAAGAGAGGAAGTTCCAAGCAAAAGTAGTCTCAGATGCTGTTACTTCCCCTATATTCTTTCTGAACACTCCCTGGTCTGCCACCCTAAGGGGTCATGTGGTTCTTATTTTTTGCGTTACCATGTGGTTTCGCATGTTACTTACACTCCAGAGCTTGGACTTCATGCCCAGCAGCAGTGTAGCGGCATTTTCAAGAAAGTTGACGTTCTTTGTGAGAAACTAAGCCGGTATGGGCAGGCTGTTGAGGCTGTGAGGTGGCAACAATGACCTGCACCTTAACCTGCCCTCTCCCTAGGAGAAAAGGCCCAAAGACTAGCTGTATGTAAAGATACCACTAGTTCATTCTAATATCCTGGAAATTATTTCACAGGGTTAATAACAGAGGCACCGCCCTAACTCTTTCCACCTTCCCACTGGTCCCTCCAGTCCCTCTGGGGCAGCAAAGACCATTATTCCTAGAGAATCCTACAGGGGGAGTTTCAAGTCAGGAAGTAGAAGAAGCTCTTAGATCTGTGAAAAGGAGCTCTCTGTTCACTCTTGAGGCACCTTTGACTGTGACTCATAGTAAGCGCCTGATATTCTGAGTCACCACTATTAAGGGATGCTGGTCACTCAGTGCTCATTGTGAGCCCTTGGTAGCTATGCATACTTTATAGATCTTAAGAAGAGAATCTATTCTGAAGTTCACCACCTCCTACTTCACCCCCTCCATGCATTATTGAGTACATTCGTGATTCTCTGTATTATTATGCACAATTATTATGGATTTGTCCCTGTTGATGTATGTGTTTCTCTTCCTTCCAGCGTGAAGTAGTGTTTCTGTGTAGGAGTCTGGCATTATATTTTTTAGTCAAATCCTGTGAGGGGCATTCTCAGGAGAATGAACAGAGCAATTTGTTTAGAAAGCACTTCCCTCCCCCATATATCCTTTAGAAGATTGGGCTGAATACAAAAAGGACCAGTTCAAATCTGAACTCTTTGGGGACCTCACAGATGATCAAGTAGCCAGATTTCAAGCCAGCCAATTGGGATCTAGGGAAAAGTACTGGGGCACTAGAGCCTGCACGATGGAAGCACTAGGAATGGGATAGAAAAAGAGGAGAGAAATGAGTTTGGGAAGGAAAAAAATCACACCTGGGGAGGATAATGAGTAAAGGGTGAGCTCAAATGTTCAGGGATCCATTTCCCGCATATTGGCTCCAATTGCTATTGTAGGAAACACAAGAAAATTCGTATAGATCCAAGCACACGTACTTAGGCAAAAAGTTTAGTACAGTGAAAAAGAGTGTAGATTTTTGGAGTCAGATACACCTGACTTGGAAACCCAGCTCCATCACTCATTAAGTGATGAGGTCCTTGGGCAAGTCATTTAACTATGGACCTCAGCATTTTAATTTCAGAAACACATATAATGACATTCAAGTCTCAATAATGATTGAAATAATTAATGAAATCACCTAGTACAAAGTAGGAATGCAACACATATTTCTTCCTTCTTTCTGTGGATATGGTGACCATACATTTTGACTCCTACATTAGAACACAAGGCTTGTCGAGTGTGAGTATATGGGGTTGCAAAACAGTGTTTGGGGGATCAATTTGAAATCAGTGTTTTGCCCCAAATTTGGGAGCATAGTTTACATACTAATAGCACAGGTTCTCCCAGAGGTTAACGTGCTTTTGATTTCTGTGTATTTGTCCATACAAGCACATTGAGGAACAGAGTAGGTTTCACTGGAAAGCTAACGAGGACCATATATATAAGATCAAAACTTGCATATAGCTCTTGTATTCAAGAGCTACAATCTCCCACAACTAAGACACCACAATTTACCTGGTGGCAATTTATTCTACTGATAGCATATTCAAATTCCAAGTGAATTACTGGGAAGAAATAACTAGTTTTAAGAGGGTTAACTTTGCAAACTCAGAACTAGTTAAATGATATAAAGGTAACTATCACAAGGCCATTTTTCCACATAATAAACAATTAAGAGCAGGAGTTTATTACACTATTAACAAAATCCATGACTTTATTGGACATAAGCCAGAAGTCTACAACTATCTAGATAGCAGCTTCTATCATGCATTTATCCTAAAGCAGAAGTTCCAATCTTTTCTTACTCCCTTTTGCCATTCAGGTGCTTTGAATCCTCAAGGGAAGTCTAAGTATGCGATTAACACTGGCAAATTCATCTCAGTTTATCTTTGTACCTTTCAAGAGCTTAAGAGAGTTCAAGTGGACTTCACAGTCAACAAATCCAATTCTTTACCCATGGGTATATGAGAGAACTGTATACTTAAATTATCCATGACAAATGGCTATTCTTATCTTTCTTAAAAGTTTCCCTTCCTCCTTTTACCCTTGATGCAGAAGTAAGAAATGCTCATCCTACCTAACTCTTAATTTTCTAGGAGCAACTGAAGATTGGCTTTAGCAGCATGAAACCAGTATAAAACCAAAAACACTTCTTTCAGGCAAAGAAGTGAGTATAGAATAGGTAGAGCCCAACCAAATGAACTCTGTCTAGTAATTACAGAGAAATGAGCTATAAAAGGTAACTCATCATCTATTTACATTCCCTGTGGTTTTCCTGATGGACAGAACTTCCACCTTGGTATCCAAGTGATGGCTTTTTAATTTCTCCGGGCCTTTCTCACCTGGAGACATGGTGAAACTCTTTTCCAGGCTCATGATTCACTGAGCTATTTTTAGCCAGGAACAGCAAGTTACATAATCTAAAATAACAAGGGAAATATAAACTCAAAACCTCAGGAACCTTAAGTGTGAAAGGGCATTCTTTATGCCCCATGAATGTGTAAATTACAGAGACACACCATTTACTCATTGAACGACTCAGAGGTGTCCTGGGATGTCCTTTGGTCTATCTTTATTTCCTAATTGAGTCATATATATGCATGTCATCCAAATACCATATCCCAAGGTAAGAGTACATACTGATTGATGACTTGAAACTAGAATGAGTGCATGAATAGTTGGATGGTTCTGGAGAGAGGAGAGTGAATGGATAAGAGAATCAGAGAGAAGCAGTGGTTTGTAGGAAAAGCTGTCAGTGAAGATATTTCAGGAAGGCAGAATTCAGTGTGTAAAACCTTTATGTACATGAAAAAAATATCAAGCACATATTATCCTTGAAGCTTACAATATTTTATACAATCTGCCTGATTTGTCCTTTCAATATTCCAGCAAAGATAACGAGAAAGTAGGTTTTATATTTATAACTCCATTGCTTCAATAGATACAATTAGTACTTTTCTTTCCCTAAGTTCAAAGTACAGTAAATTGTCATATTTCCTCAGTAGCATCTATTTCTGTTCATTTTGTATTATTTCCATATATACTTTTTAGGATGTGTGTGTGTATATGTGTAGATATATATATTAGCTTACTTATATTGATATAAATAAATTAAAATGATAAAAATGATGCTTATTTTCTGGGTTCAAATTATTTCAGGGTGTCATTGATACAATTCAACAAAAGATGATGATAAAGTACATTGGTAACACTCTATTCTTTTGCTCAGTTCTGAATTCTAATGCAACTTATAGCCCAAAACAAGACTTCTTGAATCAGAACGTTTACTTTCCCCAAGGTAAACGTCACGAGGCCAATTCTATGCATAATAAACACCCTAGTGCACTAAGAACTAAGAAAGATGAAACACACATGTTTTTTAAGTGTCAAGACAGCTCCTCTTCTTTAGCTGGGCAATTTGCCTGAGTTGAAGATGTAATGCTATCTATTCTATGAAGGAATATGAAGTCACTTAGGCATATATAACCATATTTAAGTGAGAGCATAAATCATATCCTAAAAGACAAATGCAATGTATTTTGATTAGTCACACCACAACTAAGAGTTGACTATTACAAAATCTTAAACAAACAACCCTGTTAAACTTTTCTATTGCAGTTTAATAATGGTATGCAAAATTCAGCTGAACTACATTCAGACATGTTTACCAAGAAAAAAATTAACCATTTCAGGACATGGTCAGGAAGAGAAGTGAAGATGCTGTTTTTGACCTCACTCTGTTTCAGGATGATGAGCTAGGTCAGGGGGACTTTGTGGTGGTGGCATCAATTCTAAATGGGTCCAGATTCTAAGCCTGCCTCAGATTTCATGAAACAGCATGTCCTGTCCTTTCTACAGGGAATGGAATCATAGAAAATTGTAAAAATTTGCAGGGAGCAACTTAAGTCCATTAATCTTGGTACTCTGGCTAAACCTCATAACACAGATTGGTAGAATCACTCAGTGTGATTCACTCCATGAACCCTGTAGGGGATTCATGGGGTATTATGTTTTTATTGCTGTGTAACAAATCACCACGAATTTAGTGGCTTGAGACAATACCTGTTTATTATCTCACAGTTTCTATAGGTCAAAAGTCCAGGCTTGAATTAGTTGAGATCTCTGCTTCAGGGTCTCACCATCCTGTAATCCAGGTATCTTTCAAGGCTGCAGTTCATCAGAGGCTTGGCTGGGGAATGATTTACTTCCAAGCTACTTTAGTTTGTTGGTAGAATTCATTTCCTTGTGATTGCAGGACAGAGGATTCAGTTTCTTACTGGATGTCACCCTTAGTTCCTAGGGACTATCCATAGTTCCTTGCCACATGGGTTTCTTCAACATGGACAATTACTTCATGGCAGCTGACTTCTTCAAGGCCAGTGAGGGATCTGAAGGGGGCCTAGGTTGTCTGTTAGCAACACCAAATTATATGTGTATGTATTTATGTATGTAGGTAGGTATGTATGTGTATGTATACACACATATACATGCAAGCGTGGGAGTCACTTATACTTTGCTATATTGTTGGTTAGCAGCAAGTCCATACTCAAGAGGAGGAGATTGCACTAAGGAGTGAACACCAGAAGACAGCGATCATTGGGGGTTACCTAGGGTCTCTCACAATGTGCCAGGGAAACTCCAAGTCCAGAAGGGTAAAAGCTTCCATTTAAGCTGTCATGTCCGGTTTGGTCTAAGGCTGCCAGAATGCAATATACTAGAAATGGGCTGGCTTTTTCAATGAGGATTTATTAGCTACAAATTTGCAGTTCTAAGACCATGAAAATGTCCAAATTAAGGCATCAAGAGGAAGATACCTTCTCAGAGGAAAGGCTGCTGGCATCTGGGGTTCCTCTGTCACCTGAGAAGGTACATGGCAACGTCTGCTGACCCTTTTCTCCTGGTTCTGGTTTCACTGGCTATCTGCAAAATGTCTCTGGGCATTTCTTTCTCTCTTAGCTTCTCTTGGCTCATTTTCCTTCTAAGCTCTCTCTCTGTGAGCTCTCTTAAAGGATTAAGACTTACCTTGAATTGGGTGGGTCACCTCCTTGGAAACAACCTAATCAAAAGGTTCCCCCAAAATAGGTCTGTCCCCGCCCAAGAATGGATTAAAAGAACATAGTCTTTTCTGGGGTACATAACAGATTCAAACCAGCACACATCCCTACACCAGAGAATTAGGACCTTATACATCAGAGACTGTGCTTTATAATTTTACTCTAGGTAAAGCACAAAGACACAGATATAACAAAACAGGAATTTTTTAGTACACAAAATAAGTTTATTATACCCTATACATAAAATAAAATATTTAGCTTTCAAAAATGTCATTATCAGGATTTAGAAAAACATTTTTTGGGGAATATTTATAGATTCACAGGAAGGTACAAAGGTACAGGGAGGTCTATTCTTCACCCACCTACTTTTCTATTAACATTTGCATAACTATAGTATAGATTTCACCAGTTATATATGCATTTGTGTGTGTGTGTGTATGTGTTTGTAGTTCTATGTAATTTTATAATATGTGAAGCTTTAGGTAACTGCCTCCCTCATGCTACCCCTTTATAACTACACCCACCTCTCCAACCTACATCCCTAACCCCTGGCTGTCACAAATCTGTTCTCCATCTCTATAATTATGTTATTTCACAATTGTTACATAAATGGAATCATGCAGTATGTATCGTTTTAAGATTGGCTTTTCACATTCAGCATAATTTCCTTGAGGTTCACCCAAGCTGTATTCCTGAGTAGTATTCTATGGAATGGCTGTACCACAGTTTGTTTAACCACTCACCCATTAAAGGACATGCCAGTTTCCAGTTTTGCCTATTATAAGTAAAGATATTTTGAACATTGGTGAACACATTTCTGCATGAAAATAAGTTTTCATTTCTTTGAAACCTATGTCCAGGAGCACAATTGCTGTTGTTGTTGGGTCAGTCCATTTCCAGTTTTAAAAGAAACTGCTGAACTATTTTCTACTGTGGTTGTACTATTTTACTTTTCCAACAGAAATGTATGAGTGATCCAATTTCTCCACACTCCCCTCCAGGATTATTTTTAATTTTAATTAAAAATTATCTTTAATAAATAATAAAATAAATAAAACCATATTTATTTTTAATTTTAGCTGTTCTGAAGGGCATGTAGTGATACCTTATTGTGTTTTAAGTTTGCTTTTCCCTAAAGGCTAGTGATGTTGAACATCTTTTCATGTGCTTTGTCATCTGTATATATTCTTTGAGGAAATTCCTGTGCATGTCTTTTGCCCATTTTCTAATTATACTATTTGTTTTGGAAATGTTGAGTTTTGAGGGTTCTTTATATATTCTATGTACTGGTTTGAAAGGACGTATGTCTCCTAGAAAAGCCATGTTTTAATCAAAATCCCATTTCATAAAGGCAGAATAAGCCTTATCCAATATCTGTATGTTTGAAACTGTAATAAGATCATCTCCCTAGAGATGTGATTTAATCAAGAGTGGTTGTTAAGCTGGATTAGGTGACGACATGTCTCCACCCTTTGGGGTGGGTCTTTATAAGTCTCTGGAGTCCTATAAAGAGGAAACATTTTGGAGAATAGGAGATTCGGAGAGAGCAGAGAATGCTGCAGCACCATGAAGCAGAGAGTTCATCGCCAGCAACATTTGGAGATGAAAAAGGAAAATGCCTCCCGGAGAGCTTCATGAAACAGGAAGCCAGGAGAAGAAGCTGGCACATGACCCTGTGTTCGCCTTGTGCCCTTCCAGATGAGAGAGAAACTCTGACTGTGTTTACCCTGTGCCTTCTCACTTGAGAGAGAAACCCTGAACTTCATTGGCCTTCCTGAACCAAGGTATCTTTCCCTGGATGACTTAGATTGGACATTTCTGTAGACTTATTTAATTGGGACATTTTCTCGGTGTTAGAACTGTAAACTAGCAACTTACTAAATTCCCTTTTTTTTTTTGAAATTGGTACTATGTTTATTGATAGAGATCCAGAAACATTTGCACCCATTTAAAATTTTCTCAACAAAAGAACTAAGAGGAGAAGCATTAATGTTCTCATTCACAAAGCTAAATTTTTTGAAATTAGTCCATTAGGAAGAAGTCTTCTATTATGTGAAGTGTTTGTCTTGTGACAGTGTCCTTTTTTTTTTTTTACATTTTTTTATTAATTAAAAAAAATTAACTAACACAACATTTAGAAATCATTCCATTCTACATATGCAATCAGTAACTAAATTCCCTTTTTAAAAGCCATTCTGTTTCTGGTATATTGCATTCCGGCAACTAGCAAACTAGAACATTCTAGATATACGTTCTTTGTTGGATACGTGAATTGAAAATATTTTCTCCCAATCAGTAATTTGTCTTTTCATTCTCTTAACGGAGTCTTCTGTGGAGCAAAATGTTAAAATTTCACTGAGGTCCAATCTACCAATTTTTACTTCTATGGATTGTGCTTTTGATATTTTATTGCTATGTGCCTGTTATATAACACTTTTGCAGAAACATTTTACATGAAGTCCTTTCTGATTTCATGTCTTTGAAGGCATATGGTCGTGTGTGCATGTATGCTGGGTGGCCTAACTGCAAAAATTTGAGCTTATTGTTGTGCATAATGACAAAGTATATGCACTACTATGGATTTCACAGAAACATAGCTTCTAGAGCTGAATATAATACTATAAAAAATATTATTCAGTGAGATTTTATTTACCTTGCTTGATATGAACAGAGGGGAAATAGCTCATAAAATTGCATTCCATCTTCAAATTATCCAGTTAGAGAAAATAAAAAGGGAAGCATGATTAGTATATGTATACAATCATATAAATCTGTGAAATTTCTACCTTGAAAATTGTGGTCATAGAGAAGCAAAAATTCTAAAATCTAAAATTCTTTAATTTCTTGGGGAAGCAGCACATAATTTTACAGAAAATGAGACCAAAGACCACTGTTCAAAAATAACTGAGGCTTACCTAAGACACTAATATGAATCAAAATTCAGTAAAATGGAACTTCCAGAAGAACACTGGTCTTAAGCATTCTATATGAGGACAGTCAGTTTCCTTGTGTTTACAACACCAAACACTGGCTAGTCATTATCAGCCAGCTCTTGAAACTCAACTAAGTGTAAGGTAGGACAAGCCCTCTGATGCCTTACCTTGTACCACCATGTGCCCAATTCCTATCAAGTTCAGGGCAAACAGAAAGTCCAAATGATGTGCCCAGATTTCCAGCAAGAAATTTTCTCAGAGTCAGGAATGAGGGGGCAATAACTGAGCTTTTCTGGATTCTGTTTGGAAACTTTCAGGACATTAAATGCTGCTTTCTTCCAAAAAAATGACTTAAAGGTGATCTAAAAATAACTTGAGTATGGATCAACCCCACCTCCACCTCTAACCCCCATAAACATGGTAGAAAGTTTTTTTTGGAAAACAAGCAAAATGATCAATAAACATTCTTTGACCCTTTGTTAAATGAAAAATAAAAAGATCTTCAGCCAACTGGGCAACTCAAATGCAAGAATTATTTGCATGGTATTTCCAACCATTAGAGAGAAATAGGCATCTAGCAGGAACTATGTCCTTTCATTGTTCTTTTAAAACTTTCACCACTTATTTACACATTTTTGTTACTTATTTTTTATTGATATATATTATATATTCACATACCATGTAATTAAAGTGTACAATCAATGGTTCACAATATCATATAGCTGTACATTTATCACAACTGACTTTTTTGTGAAAAAAACATGCATTTTGTATATATATATATATATGTTGCCTTTTTGAGGCAATAATTTCATTTCCTTTTTGAGGCAATAAATTTCAAAGCACATCGTGACAATTAGTTGTAGAACAAATTTCAGAGTTTGGTATGAGTTACAATTCCACAATTTTAGGTTTTTACTTCTAGTGGCTCTAAGATACTGGAGACTAAAAGAAATATCAACTTAATGA
This sequence comes from Tamandua tetradactyla, assembly GCF_023851605.1. Classification (NCBI taxonomy): domain Eukaryota; kingdom Metazoa; phylum Chordata; class Mammalia; order Pilosa; family Myrmecophagidae; genus Tamandua; species Tamandua tetradactyla. The sequence continues at coordinate 119,899,464 of NC_135353.1, forward strand.
TTCAGCAATCATATTCCTACCTTCTCTGTATAACTCCACGATCACCTTTGATCTTCCTCCCACTCTTTAGGGATATCTGGGCTATGCCCATTCTAACTTTTTCATGTTGAAAGACACTATCAATAATATGAGACAAGAGAATGGAACTAGTTGATGTTCTGGAGAGACTGGCCCCTCTTTCAGGACTTATCTGATCCAGAGACCCATCTGGAGGTTGTAGGTTTCTGGAAAGTTACCCTAGTGCGTGGAACCTTTATAGAATACTCTGTAAAGCCCTATGTGTGCTTTAGGATTAGCAGGAATGTTTTGGTTGGAGTTTGGCAAACTATGATAGTTAGCAATGTCTAACTGAAGCTTGCATAAGAGTGACTTATAGAGTAAACTCTCAACTCTGTTTGAGCTCTCTCACTCACTCAATCCTACTTTTGGTCAGGATGTCAGGGTTGATCCCACAGTGCCAAGACCAGGCTCATCTCTGGGAATCATCTCCCATGCCGCCAGGGAGACTTTCACCCCTGGATGTCATGTTCCATGTAGGTGGGGAGAGAAACGATTTCACTTGCAAAGTTAGGCTTAGAGAGAGTGAGGCCATATCTGAGCAATAAAGAGGTCCTCTGGAAGTAACTCTTAGGCACACCTATAGGTAGGCTAAGCTTCTCTACTACATACATAGGTTTCACAAGAGCAAGCCTCAAGATCAAGGACTTGGCCTGTTGATTTGGGTGTCCCTGATGTTTGACACAGCATCTGGGGTTTCCCCAGTGGTAAAATTTAATAGTTCCATATTTTTTCTCCCATCTCTTAAGGGACTTAACCAATATTTTTTTAATATCTGCTTAATATACTCTGAGATGTATCCAGGCAATACATTAAGCTATACAGGATTAAAGGCCCTCATTCTTATCTTGGGCTCCCTGTGTCTACATTATTTAAATGATCTATCCAGGCAGGTTGAGTTAGATTTTGTGCTACAGAAAACCCAGTTCTGGACATAATAAGACTTTCTTCCCTTGGTCTCAAAGAGTAGGTGAAGTTCTAGAATACAAGCAAGGTCCTCCTTACCCCTGTATTCTGAATTACCTTAATCCCCACCCAGTTGCTTTTATTCTTATCTCTAAATACCAGTTTATACAGATATAAAACAGCCCCTCAAAATCCAGAAATAGCAATTACTACTCTGGACTAAATGTGACTGCTATAAGAGCTTGCAATCTAGGCTCCAGTTTTCTTATATGTATTTTCTAAATGAGACCGTATAATATTTGCTGTTTTGTTTCTGACTTATTTTGCCTCACCAAAAGTCCCACAGGTTCATTCACAATGTTGCATGCCTCACAACTTAGCTCCTTTTTGTAGCAGCACGATGTTTGATCATATGTATACACCATTGTTCACCATTCTACTTCTCAGTCAGTGCCTCCTTCAGCCACCTCCATTCATTGGGAATCATGTTTAATGTCCGAAGTCAGCAGTTCATCAATACTCTCCATTTTAGATAATTTCATTGTTCCCAAGACAAAGATAACCAATAAACACACCCTCACCAAATAAAAAACCCATACCTGCCCTTAACTCTTGTCCTTTCCCCCATTATTTACCCCTGGTGTTGCTGTAGTACGGTTGATATTTTCCTGTTAAACATAGCTTATAGTATGCAATAGCAGTTTTCTCCCTACACTCCGAACTTATACACTCTTTGTAAAAGATTCATACCTTTGCGGTAGTTCATGAAGAACTTACTTATATTGTAGTGTTAACTGGTGGGACACATGAATCTATACAACCCCTTTCAATCGTGTTCACCTTCGTTATAGTAATATTACTTAAAGACTCATAAGTGAACTGCTTTCACTTCTAGTCTCTTACATTTAAGTTCAATCTCATTAGCTAACCGTCAACTCATCTCTAGCTTCTGTGTATCTCTAGGCCCACTATATTCTATATTATAAGCCTCTGATTTTACCTTTGCCATGGTCATAACATTGGAATCATACAGAATCTATCCTTTCATGTCTGGCTTATTTCACTCAGCATCATGTCCTCAAGGCTCATCCATCTTGTCATGCTTCAGGACATCATTTCATCTTACTTACTCATGTAATTCCATTGTATGTATATACATTTTCTTAATCTACTCATCTGTTGATGGGCATTTGGATTGTTTCCATCTTTTCGCAATTGTGAATAATTCTGCTATTAACACTGGTGTGCAAATCTCTGTTTGTGTCACTGTTTTCAGCTCTTCTGGGTATACACCAACTAGTGGCATTGTTGGGTCATAGGGCAACTCGATATTTATTTTATAAGTGTGCTAATTTGAATGGATTTATGTACCCTAGAAAAGTCATGTTTTATTCCTTATCTCATTTTGTAAAGGCAGCCATACCTTCTAATCCTTATTCAGTATTGTATGTTGGAAACTTTACTTAGATTATCTCCATGGAGATGTGACCCAATCAAGTGTGGGTATTAAATTTGATTAGGTGGAGACATGTCTCCACCCATTCCAGGTGGGTCTTGATTACTTTACTGGAGTCCTATAAAAGAAGAAGTGTTTTGTTGAAAGCTTCAGAATGCCACAGAACCACAAAGCAGAGAGTCCACCACTCAGTGACTTTTGGAGATGAAGAAGGAAAATGCCTCCTGGGGAGTTTCATGAAACAAGAGGCCTGGAGAGAAAGCTAGCAGATGGTGCCATGTTCACCATGTGCCCTTTCAGTTGAGAGAAAAATGCTGAATGTCATCGGCCTTTTAACCAAGGTATCTTTCCCTGGGTGCCTTGGATTGGACATTTCTATAGACTTGTTTTAATTTAGACAATTTCACACCCTTCGAATTGTAAACTAGCAACTTATTAAGTTCCCCTTTTTAAAAGCCATTCCATTTCTGGTATATTGCATTCTAGCCGCTAGCAAACTGGAACACTGAGGAAGCACCAGACTGTTTTCCATAGCAGCTGTACCAGCTATGCATACATTCCCACCAGCAGTGCATACATGTGCCAATTTCTCCACATCCTCTCCAACATATGTAGTTTCCTGTATGTTTAATAGCAGTCATTCTTAGAGGTGTGAGGTGGGTATCTCATTATAGTTTTGATCTGCATTTCCCTTACAGCTAATGGAATAACCATCTCTTCATGTGCTTTTGAGCCATCTGGAATTGTTCTTCAGAAAAATATCTAATCATATCTTTGGCCCATTTTATAATTGGGTTGTTCTTTTGTTGGTGATTTATACAATTTCTTTATGTATACAGGATATCAAACCTTTATGCAATGTGTGATTTCTAAATATTTTCTTCCATTGAGTTGGTGGCCTCTTCATCATTTGGGGAACATCTTTTGAGGCGCAAAAGCATTTGATTTTGAGGAGCTCCCATTTATCTATTTTTTTCTTTTGTTGCTTATGCTTTGGGTGTAAAGTTTAGGAAGCTACCTTCTATTACTAGGTCTTGAAGAGGCTTCCCTCCATTTTCTTCTAGGAGCTTTATGGTACTGGTTCTTATATTTAGGTATTTGATCCACTTAGAGTTAATTTTTGTATAGGGTATAAGATAGGGGTCCTCTTTTATTCTTTTGGTTACTGATAACCAGTTCTCCCATGCCCAATTATTGAAAAGACTATTTTGTCCCAGTTCAGTGGATTTGGGAGCCTGGTTTAAGATCACTTTACCATAGATTTGGTGGTCTATAACTGGCTCTCGATTTGATTCCATTGGTCAATATTTCTATCTTTGTGCTGGTACCATGCTGTTTTGACTACTGTGGTTTTATAATAAGTTTTAAAATCAGTAAGTGTTCATCCTCTCACTTCATTCTTCATTTTTAGGATCCTTTTAGCTATTTGGGGGTCTCTTTCCCCCAAATGAATTTGGTAATTAGCGTTTCCAAATCTTCAAAGTAGGTTGTTGGAGTTTTGATTGGTACTGCATTGAATATGTTGATCAATTTAGGCAGAATTGACGTCTTAACTACATTTAACCTTCCTATCCATGAGCATGGAGTGTCTTTCCTCCTATGTAGATCTTCTTTGATCTCCTTTTAGTAATGTTATGTAGTTTTCTGTGTCCAAGTCTTTTACATCTATAGTTAATTTAATTCCTAGATACTTGATTCTTTTAGTTGCCTTTTTGAATAAAATCTTTTTTCCTTAATTAACTCCTCAGGTCACTGCTTGTGTATAGAAACATTACTGATTTTTGTTTATTTTTTATCCTGCCACCTTGATGAATTTTTTTATTAGCTCAAGTAACTGTGTTGTAGCTTTTCTTAGGATTTTCCAAGTATAATATCATGTCATCTGCTAATAATGAAAGTTTTAATTCTTACTTTCTAATTTGGATGCCTTTTATTTCTTTTTCCTGCCTGATTGCTCTAGCTAGAATTTCTAGTACAATGTTGAATAATACTGGTGACATAGGGCATCTTTGTCTCATTCGTGATCTTAGGGAGAAAGATTTCAGTCACTCACCATTGCATAAAATGCTGGCTATGGGCTTGTCATATATGCCCTTGATCATATTGGGGAAGTTACCTTTGATTCCTAGCCTTTGAAGTATTTTTATCAGAAAATGATATTGAATTTTGTCAAATGTTTTTTCAACATCAATTAAGATGATCATGTGATTTTTCCCTTTCGATTTGTTAATGTGTTGTATTACATTAACTGATTTTCTTGTGTTGTGAACCATCCTTGCCTTCTAGGATTAAACCCCACTTGGTCGTGGTGTATAATTCTTTTAATCTATTCTTGGATTCTATTTGCTAGTATTTTGTTGAGAATTTTTGCATGTATATTCATTAGGGCGATTGGCCTGTAGTTTTCCTTTCTGATAGCATCTTTACCAGGTTTTGGTACTAAAATGATGTTAGCTTCATAAAATGAGTTAGGTAGTTTTCTTTTTTCCTCAATTTTTTGGAAAAGTTTGAGCAAGATTGGTGTCAGTTCTGTTTGGATGTTTGATAAAATTCTCCTGTGAAGCCATCTGGTGGTGGGTTTTTTTGTAGGAAAATTTTTAATGACTGATTGAATCTCTTTACTTGATTGATTTGTTGAGTTATTCTATTTTCTCTTGAGTCAGTGTAGCTTGTCCTGTGTTTCCAGGAATTTGTCCATTTCATGTAAGTTATCTAGTTTGTTGCATATATTTGCTCATAGTATCCTCTTATGATTTCTTTTATTTCTTCTGGGTCTGTGGTAACGACCCCCTTCTCATTCCTGATTTTGTTTATTTGCATCCTCTCTCTTTTTGTCTTCGTCAGTCCTGCTAGTGGTCCACCGATTTTATTGATTTTCTCAAAGAACCAACTTTTGGTTTTATTGATTCTTTCTTTTGTTCTTTTAGTTTCCCATTCATTTAACTTGGCTTTAACTTTGTTATTTCTCTTCTTCTATTTGCTTTTGGATTAGTTTGCTGTTCTTTCTCAAGTTCCTCCAGATGAGGAGCTAAGTCCTTGATTTTTGATGTGTCTTCTTTTTTAATATAGGCATTTAGGGCAATAAATTTCCCTCTCAGCAAAGCTTTTGCCACATCTCATAAATTTTTTTTGCTTCTCATTTTTATTTATCTCCAGATAGCTACCAATTTATCTAGTAATTTCTGCGTTGATCTACTGGTTGTTTAAGAGTGTGTTATTTAATTTCCATATATTTGTGAAAGTTCTCATTCTTTGGTGGTTATTGATTTCCAGCTTCATTCCATTGTGATCAGAGAAAGTGTTTTGAATAATTTCAATGTTTTTAAATTTATAAAGACCTGTTTTGTGACCCAGCGTATGATCAATCCTGGATAATGTTCCATGGGCACTAGAGAAGAATGTATATCCTGGTGTTTTGGCATATAACTTATATATATGTATATCTTAGGTCTAATTCATTTATCAAGTTCTTTAAGTTCTCTATTTCCTGTTGATCCTCTGTCTGGTTATTCTATCTATAAAGAGTGGTGTATTGAAGTCTCCTACTATTGTTGTTGAAATGTCTATCATTTCCTTCAGTTTTGCCAATGTTTGTCATGTACTTTCTAGCTCTTTGATTAAGGGCATAAACATTTATGATTCTTATTTCTTCTTGGTGAGTTGTCCCTTTTAGTAATATATAGTGTCCTTCTTTGTCTCTTAGGATGTCTTTATATTTAAAGTCTATTTTTCGGCTATTAGTATATGTATTCCTGCTTTCTTTTGGTTACAGCATCGTGGAACATCTTTTTCCATCTGTTCATTTTCAATCTATTTGTATCCTTGTGTTAAGATGAATCTCTTATGAGCAGCATATAGCTGGTTCATATTTCTTAATCCATTCTGCCAATCTGTTTCTTTTAATTGGTATGTTTAATCCACTAACATTCAAAGTTATTACTGTAAAGGCATTTCTTGAATCCACCATCTTATCCTTCAGATTTTATTTGTCAGATCTATATCTTCTTTTCCCTCATTCTCTTTTTATCCTTTAAGTTACCCTTGCTGGTACACTTCAGTTCTGTACCCTCCTCCAGACCTCCCTCTCCTGTTGTGTTTTTTAGCTGGCAGAACTCTCTTTAGTATTTCTTGTAGGGCTGGTCTCTTTTTGACAAATTCTCTCAGCATTTGTCTGTCTGTGAAAAATTTAATGTCTCCCTCAGTTTTGAAGGACAATTTGGCTGGGTACAGAATTCTTGCTGGAAGCCTGTCTCTTTCAATATCTTAAGTATATCATATCACTGCCTTCTCGCCTCCATAGTGCCAGTTGAGTAGTCTGAACTCAGTCTTATGTGGTTACCCTTGTATATAGTAGATTGTTTTCCTCTTGCCACTTTCAGGATTTTCTGCTTCTCTTCAACATTTGACAGACTAAACATACTAATTAGTATGCTTACTTGGGGAAGACCTGTTTGGATTTGGTCTATTTGGAGTTTGTTGGCCTTCTTTGATTTGCATATTTATGTCTTTTATGAGGGTTAGGAAGTGTTCCCCCATTATATCCTCTACTACTCTTCCTAGCCTTTTACTCTTCTCCTTCTGGGACATCAATGATTCTTATATTTGTGCACTTTGTTCTGTCCATCATTTCCCTGTGATCCAATTCAAATTTTCCCATCATTTTTGCCATTTGTTCTTTTGTGTGTTCAAAATCACTTGTCCTGTCCTGTAGTTCACTTATTCTTTCTTCTGCCTCTTCAACTCTGCTGTTGTGTGCTTCTAGTATATTTTTGATTTGGTCTACAGCATCTCTAATCTCTGTGGTATCTGTTATTCTTCTGTTTTTTTTTCTTTCAAATTCCTCTTTATGCTCTTTTAGTGTCTTCTTGATGTCCTTTATGTCATTGGCCATCTCACTTGACTATTTAGTAGAATTACATGAAAAATCTTTGATTAGTTTTTCCAAAGTCTGTGTTTCCTCCAGTGTTTTAATTTGGTCATTAGGCTGGGCTGTATATGTCTGCATCTTGATATGCTTAGTTATCATCTGTTGTCTCTGTGCCTGTAAATATCTTGATTGGATTACTTTGTTAGTTGATTATCCTCAGTAGTCTAAACCTTTATATTTGCAGGACAGATGTGGAGGAGTATGTAGGGTGTGGGGCGGGGCACAACAGTGTGGTGACAGTTTGCGGCACAGGTAATAGGAATGGTTCAGGGATGCTATGTTGGTGCTGTGAGCATGGGGCAAGGGGAGTGGGGTTGTGGAGGTGTGGTGCAGGGGCTGTGGGGTCAGCGTGCACTTCAGCAGACCTTGAAATACAGGAGCAGGGTGTGGCATGGGGGACATAGAGGTAGTGCATGGCAGGAGCTGGATTGGGGGTCATTTGGATGCACAGGGGCTGATGCACAGTAGGATGTGGGTGTGTGTGTGGAGTATGGGGGTTGTTGGTATCAGGGTATGGGGTACAGGGCACAGAGGGCAGGGCACAGGGAGGGCAGGAAGCAGTGTGTCCTTGTGCAGGGGGAAGTGTCTATGGGGGCTTGGATGCAGATGTACAAGTGTGTAAGGGTGAAGCAGAGGTCCCGGGGATTGCAGGACAATGGTCAGGGGCAAGTGATGTCGGTGGGTGGTCCCTGTCACGGGTATGCAGGTGTGGGTGTGGGCCGGGGTGCATGTGTGTGCAGGGACTGAGCCATGTGGCACAGATGCATACATGAGCACCTTCCAGGTGTAGGAGCAAGACGCTTGTGCAGGGGGTGGGGCAAGGGGTTGAGTTTCAGGGGTCAAGAGGTCAGTGCACAAACATGTGGGTGCACGGTGGGGAGGTTGTGGCTGTGTGTGCACAGGACTGGGGATTTGCGCGGATCGGGGGGGGGGGGGCAAGGCCTTGGTGTGCACGTGCACAGAGCTCAGGGACAATGGCCAGAGGTTGTGCATGCATTGGCTGGGGGTGAGTGTGGCCCAGATACCAGGTCAGTGCTTGTCCAGAGCTGAAGGGGCATGGCATGAATGCGCGTATGTGAATGTATGCGTCTGGGAGACCAGATCCTGATGTGTACATGTGCAGAGCTCAGGGGGTGCTGGGCAGTACTGAGCGACTGTATGGGCTGGGTGCAGGTGTGTCCTGGGTATGAAGGTGAGGGCATGCAGCCTGGATGCACAAGAGACCACCTGCAAGGGACAGGGAGGGGGAGGTGGGTGTTGAGGAGCTGGGTGCAGGTGCACAAGTCTAAGGAGGGGCAGGGTGAGATTGTGCACTTTCGCAGGATAGGCTGGTGGGCTGGGGCAAATGTGCACACGCGGGCGGGTATGCACAGGATGGGGGAGTTGGGGCAGGAGCACTTGGAGTGCAGTAGGGGAGCGGGTGACAGGGTTCAGGTGTGTGGGATGTGGGGGGAGTCACAGGTCGCAGGGTGGGGGTGGCGTGTGGGAGGGTGGCGCATTCAAGGAACATGACTTAGCTTACTTCCTTGTCCCTGCCTACCTGTCTGTGCCCTCCTAAGGGGTCAGGGCTTCCCTTTGGAAAGGGGCACATTACGCCATTTGCACTAGCTGGACAGTCTCTGGTTCTCTGTGTCTCAATTTTTCCTTAATGACACTTTATAAATATTCATTAAGGGCCTAATATAGGTAAGTAGTGATATCTTAGGGACTGTGCTCATTGGAGAGAACTTGGCTATGACACAGATTTGTGATTTACCTAGATTGTTTTATGCTGAGGTTTCTCTTCCTAACCTGCTCAGTTTTGAAATTATTTCTATTCCTGGGTCCAGGGGTTATCCTTGCAGTCTTAAATTTGGTGGGTGGTTTCTTTATGGCAACAGGCTTGAGAGATATTAATAGGGTTTTTTTTTTCCTATTATATCTTGATTGTCCCCAGATGAATCAAATGCCAAATTTCAGTGTTGTTATCCACAGCTCACAGCAAGGAGATGGCAGCTTAAGGAAGCAGCATGGCTTAATCACACAGCTGGTTACTGCCTGAACCAAACTTCATGGAACTCAGAGTCCATTAATCCCACTGCTTCTCCCTGATACCTTAATACTGCCCATATTACACTCATGTGCAAGTGTTTCTATGAGAACTCACAAGCTAGATCATTCAGATCTCTTGGGGTCTTGCAAACTATATACCTTACACCAACCTGCACTTTCCAGAAGACAGAAGCAGTGTGTACAATATAGTGAATAATGTGTTTAGCCTTTGGAATTAGACACACTTAAGTTCAAGCCCAGACATCCCCTCTGTAACCATATGTGCCCTTGGAGAAATCAGTTTACCATTGTGTGCCCCAGTGCTTATCGCTATAACATGAAGGCAATAATACCTACATTGCCACGCTGTTGTGTTAGCACTAATAAATAAAGTGCTTACAAGGATGCCTGCTTCATAACGGAAACTTCAGAAAAGATGTAGCTATAGACTTGTATCTGTGAGTATGTTGCTTTTGGTCAGATGTACGCAAGGGTGGAGAAGGAAAAGGGGGATAATGTATCTCCATGTTTCTTTGTGTATCAGTTTTGTTGGATGCATTATTAGTGGATCTGCTTCAAACTGGACTCTCTTCTCCCATCTCCCCTACTCCTTCCTTTTCATGAGTAACCTTTGCTCATTAGGGCTCTGTTCAAAATCGAAGGAGAGTTCTCTCATCACCATCCCCAGGAAACAATTTTGCTCACTATTTATTACTTGTGTGATTCAAGACTAGCTGTGTCCCAGATCTCAGCTGATATCCTTGTCTTCCCATCTTAGTCAGTATCGTTTTCTCTTCCAGCAACTTTGAACAGGTTTCTGCACACACTAGTTAGGGCACAATCTCAGAGACAATAAAATGGTGGCAGAAAGACTGTTCTCAGACTAGTGAAAATCTTATGTGTCATTGGTGGGCAAATGAGCATCTTTTGCCACCTACAACTGTGTATTTGCCACCACCACCAGCCACCCTTCCAATGTAACGTGCTTATGCTATCCTTATTCCTTCTCTACTCTTCTTCCTCCTCCTCCTTCCAGAGCTTTCAGATTGAATTCTTCCTCAGTTCATCTTTCTTTCCCTCTCCTTCAGTGAATTTGTATTCATTTGGTGCCTGGATAGGCTCTCAGGAAGTGAGCAGCACAAAAGTCAGATGGTAACAGTCAGCCTTGCTCTCAGTCCTGGCCAGTGGGTGTTAGAATTTGCTCACTGTAGTTTATGGCCATCTATAAGCTGAGCAGTCTAAAGCCTTTAAACATAGCCTGCCTGCAGAGGAGAGTGCCTGGAGGAACGTTTTATCAGAAGTTGGCAAAGGAAGCATATCTGGATGGTGTTTCAATGGGGAAATCAATGAAGATCCCTCCTATGAAAAGGCTAGCAGTTAGTCTTACGTACAGCATGTGAACAAGCTGCGAGAAGTGGTCCCGGGGAAGGGGAGGCAACGGTAATAGCAGTGCTCTCAGTATTTCCTTGTGAGAGCTAAGATGCTTTGGTGTAGTAGCTGCTTGGTCAAGTTAAACTTTCTTTATTACCAGAAGTTGTCCAGGTCAGAGCAGAATTTCCCTCTAGACCCAGCATAGTATTACCGTGATTAACCAAGAGGATGCCTGCTAATGGCATACTTCTTTGCCAGTAGCAGAGGGAGTTATAGTGCAGGATGGCAGGAAAAGGGTGAGTAAGGGAAATTAGGCTTTGAAAATATGGACTGCTAATTACAATACCAACCAACACAGAATACATAAAATGTGGAGATAAATTGAAAAGAGCTTAGTGTCAGAAGTCAGGAGGCCAGAGCTAGTTTGCCACAGAGTGACCTTGGGCAAGTCACTTACTTTACTTCCTTGAATCGCGATGTTCATATCTGTGTTACCTACCTTGCCTACCTCTGAAGACTGACTTCAGAGTCAAGTGAGATTCTATAAGATCTTTATAGCCTATAAAATGCTATGTAAATTTAAACAATTATTACCTTAATAACTTTAGAATTTAACATTAAAAACAAAAACAAAACTGAACTAACTAGCTGTGATTCACACCACCAATTCTTCCCCCAATTCTGCTTCCTTCTGTCAATTGACTTAAAGCCCAGTGATTTACACATTATTTTCCACTGAGAGAATAATTGGTCATCCATTTCCTGTGAAATCCTGAGAGATTTTAACTCTACCATTTATTAACCCATTTGGGAAGTTATTTTATTGCTCCATGCCTCAGTTCTCCATCTATAAAGTGAAGACTATACTGGCATCTGTCTTTCAGAGTTGTTAGGATTAAATGAGATAATTCTTGCAACACGATTAGCATAGTGCCTCTCATCAGTAAGCAGTTACCAACTGTTAGCAGCTAGTCTTATTCTTAATATTACTCCAGCAGGTTGGTCCCTGGTGGCCTCCTTTCACCAACTGGCACAGCTTTTCAGCTTTGTTGTCTGGCCAGAATTTCTCTGAAACCAGGACCCACAACACAGTCTCTTTGACTGGTTAGTGTCTCCTGCAATCATCACTGATCTTTCCTCCCTTTTCCCTCCAGGTTCGGTTGGTTGTCAAACTACCATACCTCCTGCTTTCACGTGAGGCCGTTTTTCTCAGCAAGAAACAGAACTCTACTCAGAGACAGCAAGGATATCCCATTTCAGGGGTTAAGCTGGGGTCTCTCCCATGGGTCTGTCCCCCACCCCAATCCCACCCCAGAGGTGCCCTTACCTGAGACCCTGTTCCTGCTCTCACCTACCACTGGGGCACACATTGTGGACAAGGCATTTAAACACACACAAGTGCACGCACACACACACCTCACATTCTCACCACTCCTGCACAATCACTAGTAAATTAGTGGATTTCATCTTCCCTAGACTACTGTTGCTACAAGAAGCAAGCAGAACCAGTTGGTTTGGGCATAAATTTCTGTCTACCAAGCTCATGACTATTGCCAACACCACTTCATAAGATTAAGTAAAAATAAGATCCCAAACCTATACATTTCCTGTTTATTATCTAACAATGTCATCCCCAGAGGATTTGTCAGTGAATATATACTTTTTTTGCGGGGGGCAGGGTGCACGGGCGGGGAAAGTGAATATATTCTTGTATCTTTTTCAGGCCTGCAGGAGCCAGTTTGGCAATAAGGCAATCTCTGCAAGGCAGGAGTAAACATTTACTCCCCAAGTACAGGTGGTTAGGTGATTTGGGCTTACCACCTCCATATTCTGAGTGTCATTGAAGCTATGGCTGGAAAGAAACAAGTATTTTTAGAGAACAGAACACAGAAAGCAACAAAATTGAGTCTTCACTGCTTTGTTCCTTAAGTGAATAGTAGCCAAATGAGTTACATATGTGCATATTTGCAAGGATGTTTTTTTACCTTGGGTTGCAAGTATTTTAAAATACCCCTAAAGACCAAAGTCTTCAGATTTAGGATCCTCTAGGCACGGTCCAGCATATTTTTTACAAAATATCGAAACTACAAAATTTGGAATTATGACATTTCAGGTAATTCTCCAAAGGATTGATGTTTTTCTCCCTGTTTTTCGCATGGCAGTCCATTGTTTGCTTCAAGAAATTCATCTAAGCTGAAGGGAAATCTGCAGACTGCTTGCCCATGGCTTTTCCTACAAAGTGAGATAATGAGTGGCCCCTAAGGGAAGGAGGTGCACTGACGTGATCCCCAAATTGGATCTGACATCCAAGTCAGACCATGATGACCATCTTGTAGATGCTTGGCATTGGAAAGCTGGGCAGTAGAGTCAAACAGCCCTCAGTTCAAATCTCTACTCCGCTACTCACTGTGTGACTTGGAGCAAGTCATTTAACCTCTCTAAGCCTCAACTTCTCCATCTACCTCAGCAGAGTATTTCTGCAGATAAATGAGATAAGACATTTAAAGCAAGGACAAATAGCAAGCATTTGCCAGCCAGAAACAACTCTCTTCCTTCAGAGTGGGAAAAAATTTATATAAGGAATTGTTTTCTCTGTTTTCTATAGGACATCATCTGAGTCAGAACAGGGGCAACTGCTCTCATGGTAGATAGGATAAAGAGGACATGTGGCTTGATGATGGGACCTCAGGATTGAAAGCAGTAGAGGGAGAGTTCCTGAGAGAAGAAACATCCCCAGAATGTTACAAGTACCTGCTCATCTCTGGTAGCTGATGGGGAAGAGGCATTGCTTTGTTATTCTTTCATAAGTCTGTGGCACTAGATAATCGGTGTCCTGGCCTCTGTGATGTTGGTTAATTCGAAGATCAGTGTCCAAAATACCCTGGCATCTTTCCATTAGGGATTTTGTGTGGCCACAGAAGTTCCTTTTCTAGGCAGCAGCAACTGCTGCTGCTGTAGGAATGGCGGGTCTCCTGCTAAGCTTTCATTTACATTATTCTTTTCACTTGATTTCCTGTTACTATGCTTTTTGGTCTCCCAACACTCAAAAACAATCTTCCTTCTCCTAATCATGACCTATAGTCATCCCTGCCTTTGTTACCTCCTTCAGGAAGCCTTCCCAAAAGCCACTTGTCTCCTCACACTTCCAAAGCTCAGACCCAGTCCTTCTTCTTTTTTTAAATACAGTTTTATTGAGATATACACACACACCATACAAACCATCTGAAGTATACAATCACTGGCTCACAGTATCATCATGTAGTCTGCATACATCCCCATGATCAATTTTGGAACATTTTCATTACTCCTTAAAGGAAATAAAAATAAAAAATAAACCCAAATCCTCCCATACCCCTACCCCTCCCCACCCCACCACTGACCCATAGTATTGGTGTGGTACATTTGTTAAGTGATAATGAAAGAATATTAGAATATTACTGTTAATCATAGTCCATAGTTTGCAGTAGGTACATTTGTCCCCATGTATCCATCTATTATTTTTTTAACATTTGTTCGCCCATTATTTATTTATTTTTAATCCATATTTTTTACTCATTTGTCCATACTGTAGATAAAAGGAGCATCAGACACAAGGTTTTCACAATCACACAGTCACACTGTGAAAGCTATATCATTGTACAATCATCTTTAAGAAACATGGCTACTGGAACACAGCTCTACAGTTTCAGGCACTTCCCTCTAACCACTCTAATACATCTTAGACTAAAAAGAGGATGTCTATATAATGCGTAAAAATAACCTCCAGGATAACCTCCAACTCAGCCACTGATACTTTATTTTGTCTCAGTTCTCTCTTCCCCCTTTTGGTTGAGAAGGTTTTCTTAATCCCTTAATGCCAAGTCCCAGCTCATTCTAGGATTTCTATCCCATGTTGTCAGGGAGGTTTACACCCCTGGGAGTCATGTCCCACATAGAGAGGGGGAGGGTGGTGAGTTGCTTGCTGTGTTGGCTGAGAGAGAGATAGGCCACATCTGAGCAACAAAAGAGGTTCTCTGGGGCTGACTCAGGCCTAATTAAATAGGCTTAGCCTATCCTTTGTGGGGATAAGTTTCATATGAACAAATCCCCAGATTGAGGGCATGACCTATTGATCTGGTTGTTCCCACTGCTTATGAGAATATCAGGAATTCTCCAAATAGGGAAGTTGAATTTCCCCCCTTTTTCACCATTCCCCCAAGGGGACTTTAGAAATACTTCTTTAATCACTGTTAAAATTACTCTGGGATTTATCAGGGCATCACACTGGACAAACCTCCAAAATCTCATGCCCTGTTCAAGGTTCCATGTTCTTATGTTGTTCAGTTAACCTGTCCGTATAAGCTACATTAGGAAATGTACTAGTCAAAATATAAATTTTGTACCAAATAAACATTTTTGGCTTTAGTCTCACACAGAAGCTGAAGTTTTAAAGTATGAATGACCATCTATTTTCAACACCCTGCAACATTGACATTCCTTTGTTCTTCCTCATACAAAAACATTTTTTAAATTTGTACATTTAGTCACTATCATTGTACACTCTAGGAATTCCTAGATTATACCATCTCAATCTTTATTGTCTATCTTTTCTTCTGGTTTCATATGTGCCTCTAGACCTCTTCCCCCTATCATTCTCACATTCAGTTTCATTCAGTGTACTGACATTATTGTGCTACAATTAGATAGTATTGTGTTATCCATTTCTGCATTTTCAAAATCAGTCCTGTTGCACAATCTGTATCCCTTCAGCTCCAATTACCCAATATCTCCCCTATTTATGTCTCCTGATGACCTCTGAAATACATGCTTCATGACTTTATTCTGTCTTACAGCTGCATAATATTCCATCAAATATATTTTAGCGACTCGTCTGTTGATGGACATTTGGGCTGTTTCCATCTCTTGGCAATTGTAAACAATGCTGCTATAAACATTGGTGTGCAAATGTCCATTTGTGTCCTTGCCCTCATGTCCTCTGAATGGATACCTTGCAATGGTATTGCTAGATCATATGGCAATTTTATGCTTAGCTTCCTGAGGAACTGCCAAACTGCCTTCCACAAGGGTTGTACCATTTGACATTCCCACCAACAGTGGATAAGTGTGCCTTTCTCCACATCTTCTCCAGCACTTGTCATTTTCTGTTTTATTGATAATCCAGCCCTTCTTCTTGATCCCACACCTGGAGTCAAGCTATCTTCCCACTGGTCTCCTCTCGAAGCTTTTCATACTATTCCCCTGCACCCCCAAACTATGTGCATAGTCCGGGAGGCACTACTGATGTACAGCAAACTCAATGGCCATGGTTATATTCCACCTTCACCTCACATTAGGGAGTCAGTGAGGAGTTCCCACACTTCGAGTGGCCTGAAGCCCAGTCCTGGCTATGCCACTAATTTGCTGTTTGACTTGGTTATGTGCAGAACCTCATAGGGACTTATTTCCTTCATCTCTCACAGTGTGTATAGGGATAAGATTACTCATTTCTAAGGTCAAGTTGCACTCGAAAAGTTAAAAGGCAGTTTTGTGGCAAGAGGACCGAATTTGAACTGCATAGACCAGAGTTCGTATCCCCAACCTGCAGCTTACTAGTGGTCCCTCAAAGTGGTGAAATGGCTTGTTAAAAGCTACAAAGTTAGTATGCAGCAAAACCAGCATTCAAACTTATGTATAGGGCTGGGAGGGCTCAGCCAAACTGTTCCCCCTTCCTGGGGCTTCTACCTGTCCCGGGTCACTTAACAAGAGCCAGGTTACTGCTTTCTATAATTTGTTAGCCTGGGTTCATATTGCTTAACACTTCCCCAAACTCCTCTTCTCCCCACCCCCATCTCTGAGCAATTAGTGGCCCTTAACCTTCCTAGGGAACTCCAGTGACAGAAAAAGGAAAGATGGAGGGAGCAGAGAGATTTGAGAGGACACTTGCTTTTAGTCTTCATGATCCCAGTGGACTAGTCACCAACTCTTGCTATTTATCTTATCATTGTACTCACACCAGTGCAAAATGTCAGGTATATACAGACAGTCATTTAAATGTTGTTTGTAATAGAATATGATTTGAAACGACTCTCCATCAATAGGGGAGTGGTCAAATAAATTGTTGTATCAATACAGTAGAATGCTATGTAATTGTAAAATGACATGAGGCAAATCAGCATGTACCCATATTGAAAGGGCTCCATGACATATTAAGTATAGAAAGTGAGAAACAAGACATTGTACAGAGAATGTTATGATTTACATAAAGAAAAAAATATATATATGCTTGTGCATAAAATATCTTTTGAATGATGAGCTGGGAACTGGTTAAAGGTTTTGCCTATTCAGAAAAATATAAATATAGCATCACTCTCAACTTTCTTTTATTTCACTAATAGAGATCAAGGACATAGATGGTCCTTTACATTTTTTCCTTAGCACAGGAAGCAGTGGGAGGGGATTTGTGGTTATAAGCCCTTGAAGACATGGGCAGTAGAAAGACCTAATTCCTCCATGTAGGGTGACCAACCATTTCAGTTTGTCCAGAGCTCTCCTGGGTTTAGCATTGGAAGTCCTGGGCAAACCAGGACAGTTTGTTACTCTACTTCTCTTCTTTTTTGCTAAGGCCCTCAGTCAGCCAGGCTTCCTAGTGCCATGGAAGAAATCTCTTGATAGTGGGTATACTGATTTGAAGCTATTACGTACCTCAGAAAATCCATGCTCTTTTAATCTAGTCCTATGTTACTGAATTATTCTGGGTTGGAACTTTTGATTAGGTTGTTTTCATGGAGATGTGACCCCACCTTTTCAAGGTGGGTCTTAATTAGTCTAATGGAGCCCTTAAAAGAGCTCATGGAGAGAGAGAGAGCTCAGAACTGACACAGAGAACACAGAGATGAAGCCAAGACATAAACTTTTGGAGATGCAAAAGGAGGGCACCCTGGAAGATGCCAGAAGCTGAGAGAGCCTTATGAAACCAGAATTCAGAATAGAAGGACAGCAGATGTTGCCATGTGCTTTTCCATGTGACAGAGAAACTCCGGACACTATTGGCCTTTCTTGAGTGAACGTATCCTCTTGTTGATGCCTTAATTAGGACATTTTCATGGCCTTGGAACTATAAATTGTAACATAATGAATGTCCTTTGTAAAAGGCAATCCATTTCCGGTATATTGCATTCTGGCAGCTTAGCAAACTGAAACAGTGGGAAAGAGGGGTGCTGTGCCAACTGCCCTTGCCTCCACTATCTGCAAGGGACAAAGAACTCACACCGATGCTTAGAGCAGCAAGCACAGGCCCTGCAAGGAATCTTCATGCAGGGAAACTGAGGCTCAGAGAGGTTTAAGTGATTTGCCCAAGACGACGCATCTAGTAAGTGATGGAGCCAGTCTGTCTGACTCCTGCCACATCAACAGAACCTGGGAAATGAAAAGTTTTCAGTGCAGTAGTGGACCTGGCCTTTCTGAAAGCCTAAAGCACCTGAGTTGCATTTTAACCAAATCAAACATCTTTGGTCTGAATCAGTTTTGGCAGGCCTGTGTTAGGAAATGGCTTGCTCCCATCACCTCCATTCCCAAAGCAAAGAGAACAGATGGCCCAGGTTTGGGGACTGAAGGAGCTGTAGGCAGAAAGCTGGTCTCTACAGCTGTGCCCAAACTTGGAGTCTGGCTTTCACTTGGGGAGTGATGACATACCCACTGCCCACAATTTGATCTAGCTTGCCTCACAAGAGCAGCACGATAAAGTAAAAGAGAAGAGCTGTCACCTAATAACAGGTAGGGGGCATGTCATGATGCTTGCCTTGTTTTTTATTGGGTTGGGTGGAATTCAATGTGGCTATGTAGTAGGGACTCCTTTTGCAAGAAAAGTGGAATACAGCCCCTCCAAACATCATGAAGTGAAAAACTACCAAGTAATAGAAAACCAAACCTAGCAGATAGAAGATCTGGGAACTTTGAAAGAGTCTAGGAAAAGGTCATAGCAGCAGCTATACCTGCCCTTTCCCAATGAAGCAGTTGGCAGATTTTTTTATATGTAGGAAATTGGGCTGCCTTATAGTGCCTGTTGAGATACTTTATAGTAGATATTTTATAAATATGAAAGAGGGGGAATGCTTATCATTACCGTTGGCAATTAATTTATAAATATTGAGTTGTAGGCAGCATCAAGAACAGAGGCAACCTGTGCCAGAGTTCAGGAGTTTCTGGGCATAATGGATTTGGGGACTGGCTTAATCAGTGATGAAATGAAACTGAAGCAGAGCATTTCTAAAGCTCTAACCTTCTATACAAGGGCTACCAAGTTTTTGGTAAAGACATTTTGTGGGATTGCTGTATATAGGACCTGAATTACCTGGACCTTGACGCATTGTATATTCTTCGATTTGAATGAGGATGATTGATGTGGTTAGTGAACTAGGGACAGTGTCCTCATTATCACAAATTCACTCCCATTACACAGCCTGCCTTGAGAGTTTAATAGTAGAGATAGTGGTGTTATTTGTGTTTTGATGTCAGATAGAAATGGTAGGAAGGACTAGGAGGCCTGTCTGCAATATGTTCTGGTTTAACAAGCCTTAGATGGTATTGGCAAGGATATATACAAGGGTTCTAAGACCCTTCCTAACTTCTCTGTATCTACAACATCGTAAGAATGCAGATGTGATAGCTTGAACCAAGAAGGTTACAGGTGTATCCCATTTTACAAAATAGCTGTATCTTATAAATGTGGCCACCAAGCAAAATTTCCCATATAGAATCACACGCCTCATTGCCTTTCAAATAACACTAAAATTTCTATTGTTTGACAAACATATTGACCCCACCTGGCTGCAGAGTCTCAAAAATGCAAAACATACATTGACAATATTATCTGAGAGGAAAACCTTCACATTTCTTGATAATGTGCTAAAAATCAAAATATATGGACAAGACACTTAAATGAAGTTCAGAGTATATTTCTATGCCATTTGAAAGAAATATGTACCCTAGAGAAGCCATGTTTTAATCCTTATTCAATCTTGTGGGGCAGCTCTTTCTTTTAATCATGATTCAGTATTGCAGCCTGGACACTTTTGATTATACTATCTCCACAGAGCTGTGACACGTCCAACTGTGGGTATGACCTTTTAATTAGATGGAGATGTAACTCCATCCAGTCAGGGTGGTCTTGATTAGTTTACTGGATTCCTCTAAGTGAGGAAATATTTTGGAGAGAGTGCAGAGCCAATAGAGAGAGCCAACAGAAAGTTCAGAACAGAGCTGACACAGATGCCAACACTTGGAGAACATAAACATGGATGTTTGGAGATGCTTGGAGCCCAGCAGATGTTGCCCTGAAATGTTAAGCAAGCCAAAACCTGGAAAGAGCCAAGGGAAGCCAAGAGATGAAAGACAGTCCTGAAGAAGCAAAGTGAGGAAGGTGCACAGGACCAGAGGCTGAAAGCAATGGAGCCCAGGAGCAAGGGACCAGCAGATGCCAGCCATGTAACTTCCCAGCTGACAGAAGTACTCAGAAAAGCCATCAGTCTTTCGTGAAGGTAACCTCTTCTTGGCGCCTTAATTTGGACACTTTCTGTAAACTTGCAACTTAATAAATTCCCTTTTTAAAAGCCATTCCATTTCTGGTATATTGCATTCCAGCAGCTTAACAAGCTAAAACACTTTCACAGGAGAGAACTGAATTAGCTGCCTTTTACTACCTGCTTCCAAGTGCTTTGGGAAGATTGGCTGTATGCATTTGTATTCTGATTACTGTTTCAGTCAATTGTGGAGAGTCACTGTAAAAGAAAAAACAGAACTACCTCCCACCACCAGGGGCAGTTAGAAAAATAAGGATGCCATCTGGCTCTAAGAGAGTAGCTCATTACCAATATTATTGCTGAGTACTAAGAGCTGCTCACACAATACCTTTTAATTCTTAGTTATCTATGATCTTATCTTTCAGGATAAAGTTTGTGGTATGTGTATTCACTGTGGTGTACACGCTAATTAACCAGGCACTTTCAATTTCCTTGCCATGGGTAGAGTAATGGAAAGACTACAGAGTCCACCAGCCCATTGTGACTGTGGAACTTTGGACAAAGCAACTGAAACCCACAAGCCTCAGATTTATCATCTAAAGATTGGAGGGACTTCTGAGAAGATGGCGGAATAAAGACAGGCAGAACTCACTCCTCCACCATAGAACAACTAGAGAACAGGCAGAAACTGTCAAAAGCAGTGGTTCTGGGACTCAAGTAACCAGAGGAGGACCACTGCTATATATAAGAAAGAGATGGATGAAAAATCTGAGAAACTACAACTGAGAAATAGGGATGAGTGTACTCAAGCACAAATAGCTCTGCGGCCAGCCACTCTGCACTGTCGGACCAGGCAGATAAAAGACAGTGCACTCTTATTTCCTGCACGCCCAGACTGGGAAAGACACAGAGGCCCTCCCTTTGTTAAAAAAAAAAAAAAGAGGTAGAAGCAGATTAGTTCCCAGCTAACAGTTGGTTGGAGAGGTTCACCATCTAGGGCACATAGCCTTGTACTTGACCAAGTTTGGACACTGCCCATCCAGCTGCTGCAGTGGGGAAGAATTGGGACTGTGGGGGAATATGTGGCCACAGAGTACCAACTACTGCAAAGACTGGGAAAGTACAGTCTGACAATCTTCTTTTCTACAAGCCTTCCAAAAGGGGTTGCAATTCTTCCATGAGGCACTAACCCTGGTTTGGCTGGGAATTACTGCCAAACCAAGTGCTGAAGGAGACCTTCAGTGTAAACCCAAGCCACAACAAAACCTTAGCCAAGAGAGGAAAACCAACTTTCAAATTAATCTTATCAAGATAATCAGATGCTAAGAGACCAGTAAAAAATCACAAGGACACAAAGAAACAAGAAATATGGCCAAGACAAATGATCAAATTAAACAGTTGGAGGAGACACAGAATTTTGAACAACTAATCAAAGATGTTCCAACAAATCTCCTAAATAACTTCAATGAGATGGTTAAAGAGATAAAGGATATCAAGAAGACACTATAGTATAAAGAGGAACTTGAAAGAATAAATAGAAAAATAGCAGATCTCATGGAAATGAAAGATACTTTAGTTTAAATTAAAAATATACTAGAGACAAACAACAGATTTGAAAAAGCAGAAGAAAGAATAAGTGAAGCAGAAGACCAAGCAATTGAATATTACACACAAACGGTGAAAAAATGGAGAAACTTGAAATGGATCTCAGGGAAGTTATGAACACAAAGCACACAAATATAAGAAGCATAGGTATCCCAAAGAGAGAAGAATAAAGATCCAGGAAAATTATTTGAAGAGATAATTGTAGGAAATTTTCCAACCCCTATAAAAGACATAAATGTGCAAATCAAAGAAACCCAATGTACTTCAAATAGAAAAAAATCCAAATAGACCCACTCGAAGATATATAAGAACTAAACTGTCAAACGCTGATGAGAAGGAGAGAACCCTGAAAGCAGCAAGAGAGAAACGATTCACCACATACAAGGAAAGCCACAGAAGACTAAGCACTGACTATTGATCAGGCACCATGGAGGCAAAAAGGTAGTGGAATGATATATTTAAGATTTTAAAACAGAAAAATTGCCAACCAAGAATTCTTTATCAAGCAAAGCTGTCCTCAAAAGTGAGGAAGAATTTTAAATTTTCACAGATAAACAAATGTTGAAAGAATTTGTTACAAGAGACCTGCCCTGCAAAAAATACTAAAGGGAGTTCTGCTGACCAAAAAAAAAAGACAGGAGCGAGGCTTGGAGGAGAGTATAGAAATAATGATTGTCAGTAACGGTAACTGAAAGGATAAAAAGAAAAACACTAGATCTGACAAATAAACCAAGGGATAAAGTGGTTGAACTAAGGATGGTTTTTACAGTAATAACATTGAATGTTAATGGATTAAACTCCCCAATCAAAAGAAACAGATTAGCAGAATGGATAAAAAACAATCCATCTATATGCTGTTTATAAGAGACTCATTTTAGACCCAAAGAGACAAATAGGTTGAAAGTGAAGAAATGGAGAAAATATTCCACACAAGCAATAACCAAAAAATGTTGGGGTAGCTGTACTAACGTCAGTCAGGTAAAATAGACTTTAAATGCTATTTCAAAATGTTATGAGACAAAGCACATTATATAGTAATAAAAAGTACAATTCAGCAAGAAGAAATAGCAATCATAAGTATTTATACACCTAATCCAGATGCTCAAAAGTACATGAGGGGACTTCCGGAGAAGATGGCAGCCTAGTAAGACGCGCGGGTCTTAGTTCCTCCTCCAGAACAGCTACTAAAGAAATAGAAACGGTACAGAACAGCTCCCGGAGTCACGACAGAGACCAAAAAGACAGCGTACCCCATTCTGGAACGGCTGAACAGGCAGGGAGAATCCGCAGCGGTGAGATCACCGAGGGGCGCGCGCTTCCCCGGGCCATGGCAGCTGGCGGCCGCAGTCCCTCCCTCCCTCCTTCCCGGGCCGGCAGGGAGAATTGGACAGGCAGTCTCCTCAAGTCGTGGTGGCTGGCACCCCCCACCACGCGCGGCCCCCCAGACCGGCTGGGAGAATTGGATCAGAGGTCCCCCAAGCCGCGGAGACCGGCGACCAGGGTCCCTTACACACATGTGGCTTCCCAGTCCAGCTGGGAACGTTGGATAGGCACTCCCCGAAGCCGCGGCGGCTGGTGCCCCCCCACCACACTTGGCGTCCTGGGCCGGCTGGGAGATTTGGACCGGCACTCCCCCAAGCCGTGGCGGCCGGCGCCCCCACCACCACGCGGAGATTCCCGGGCCGGCTGGGAGATCCGGATCGGCACTCCCCCAAGCCGCTTCGGCTGGCGACCCTCCCCCACAGCGAGAGTTTTCCAAAGTTAAAGAAGCCACAGCATCTTTTACTGGTGGGACCCACAGACAGATGAGCACCACGAGCGCCACCTACTGGGCAGAATAAGAAAAACAGAGCCCAGAGATTTCACAGAAAAATCTTTCAACCTGCTGGGTCCCACACCCAGGGAAATCTGATCAAATGCCCAGACACCAGCAGAAAATAATGGATCACGCTCAGAAAATTGAACATATGGCCCACTCAAAGGAACAAACCAATAGTTCAAATGAGATACAAGAGCTGAGACAACTAATGCTGAATATACGAACAGAAATGGAAAACCTCTTCAAAAACCAAATCAATAAATTGAGGGAGGACATGAAGAAGACATGGGCTGAACAAAAAGAAGAAATAGAAAATCTGAAAAAACAAACCACAGAACTTATGGGAGTGAAGGACAAAGTAGAAAAGATGGAAAAAACAATGGATACCTACAATGATAGATTTAAAGAGACAGAAGCTAGAATTAGTGAACTGGAGGATGGAACATCTGAATTCCAAAAAGAAACAGAAACTATCCGGAAAAGAATGGAAAAATTTGAACAAGGTATCAGGGAACTGAATGACAATATGAAGCGCACAAATATACATGTTGTGGATGTCCCAGAAGGAGAAGAGAAGGGAAAAGGAGGAGAAAAACTAATGGAAGAAATTATCACTGAAAATTTCCCAACTCTTATGAAAGACCTAAAATTACAGATCCAAGAAGTGCAGCACACCCCAAAAAGAATAGACCCAAATAGGCGTTCTCCAAGACACTTACTAGTTAGAATGTCAGAGGTCAAAGAGAAAGAGAGGATCTTGAAAGCAGCAAGAGAAAAACAATCCATCACATACAAGGGAAACCCAATAAGACTATGTGTAGATTTCTCAGCAGAAACCATTGAAGCTAGAAGACAGTGGGATGATATATTTAAATTACTAAAAGAGAAAAACTGCCAACCAAGACTTCTATATCCAGCAAAATTGTCCTTCAAAAATGAGGGAGAAATTAAAACATTCTCAGACAAAAAGTCACTGAGAGAATTTGTGACCAAGAGACCAGCTCTGCAAGAAATATTAAAGGGAGCACTAGAGTCAGATACGAAAAGACAGAAGAGAGAGGTATGGAGAAGAGTGTAGAAAGAAGGAAAATCAGATATGATATATATAATACAAAAGCCAAAATGGTAGAGGAAAATATTATCCAAACAGTAATAACACTAAATGCTAATGGACTGAATTCCCCAATCAAAAGGTATAGACTGGCAGAATGGATTAAAAAACAGGATCCTTCTATATGCTGCCTACAGGAAACACATCTTAGACCCAAAGATAAACATAGGTTGAAAGTGAAAGGTTGGGAAAAGATATTTCATGCAAATAACAACCAGAAAAGAGCAGGAGTAGCTATACTAATATCCAACAAATTAGACTTCAAATGTAAAACAGTAAAAAGAGACAAAGAAGGACACTATCTACTAATAAAAGGAACAATTAAATAAGAAGGCATAACAATCATAAATATTTATGCACCGAACCAGAATGCCCCAAAATACGTGAGGAATTCACTGCAAACACTGAAAAGGGAAGTAGATACATATACCATAATAGTTGGAGACTTCAATTCACCACTCTCATCAATGGACAGAACATCTAGACACAGGATCAATAACGAAATAGAGAATCTGAATATTGCAATAAATGAGCTAGACTTAACAGACATTTATAGGACATTACATCCCACAACAGCAGGATACACCTTTTTCTCAAGTGCTCATGGATCATTCTCAAAGATAGACCATATGCTGGGTCATAAAGCAAGTCTTAACAAATTTAAAAAGATTGAAATCATACACAACACTTTCTCGGATCATAAAGGAATGAACTTGGAAATCAATAATAGGCGGAGTGCCAGAAAATTCACAAATACGTGGAGGCTCAACAACACACTCTTGAACAATGAGTGGGTCAAGGAAGAAATTGCAAGAGAAATTAGTAAATATCTCAAGGCGAATGAAAACGAAAACACAACATATCAAAACCTATGGGACACAGCAAAGGCAGTGCTAAGAGGGAAATTTATTGCCCTAAATGCCTATATCAGAAAAGAAGAAAAGGCAAAAATTCAGGAATTAACTGTCCACTTGGAAGGACTGGAGAAAGAACAGCAAACTAACCCCAAAGCAAGCAAAAGGAAAGAAATAACAAAGATTAGAGCAGAAATAAATGAAATTGAAAACATGAAAACAATAAAGAAAATCAATAAGACCAGAAGTTGGTTCTATGAGAAAATCAATAAGATTGATGGGCCCTTAGCAAGATTGACAAAAAGAAGAAGAGAGAGGATGCAAATAAATAAGATCAGAAATGGAAGAGGAGACATAACCACTGACCTCACAGAAATAAAGGAGGTAATAACAGGATACTATGAACAACTTTACGCTAATAAATACAACAATTTAGATGAAATGGATGGGTTCCTGGAAAGGCATGAACAACCAACTTTGACTCAAGAAGAAATCGATGACCTCAACAAACCAATCACAAGCAAAGAAATTGAATCAGTCATTCAAAAGCTTCCTAAAAAGAAAAGTCCAGGACCAGACGGCTTCACATGTGAATTCTACCAAACATTCCAGAAAGAATTAGTATGAACTCTCCTCAAACTCTTCAAAAAAATTGAAGTGGAGGGAAAGCTACCTAACTCATTCTATGAAGCCAACATCACCTTCATACCAAAACCAGGCAAAGATATTACAAAAAAAGAAAACGACAGACCAATCTCTCTAATGAATATAGATGCAAAAATCCTCAACAAAATTCTAGCAAATAGAATCCAACAACACATTAAAAGAATTATACATCATGACCAAGTAGGATTCATCCCAGGTATGCAAGGATGGTTCAACATAAGAAAATCAATTAATGTAATACACCATATCAACAAATCAAAGCAGAAAAATCACATGATCATCTCAATTGATGCAGAGAAGGCATTTGACAAGATTCAACATCCTTTCCTGTTGAAAATACTTCAAAAGATAGGAATACAAGGGAACTTCCTTAAAATGATAGAGGGAATATATGAAAAACACACAGCTAATATCATCCTCAATGGGGAAAAATTGAAAACTTTCCCCCTAAGATCAGGAACAAGACAAGGATGTCCATTATCACCACTATTATTCAACATCGTGTTGGAGGTTCTAGCCAGAGCAATTAGACAAGAAAAAGAAATACAAGGCATCAAAATTGGAAAGGAAGAAGTAAAACTCTCACTGTTTGCAGACGATATGATACTATACGTCGAAAACCCGGAAAAATCCACAACTAAACTACTAGAGCTAATAAATGAGTACAGCAAAGTAGCAGGATACAAGATCAACATTCAAAAATCTGTAGCATTTCTATACACGAGCAATGAACAAGCTGAGGGGGAAATCAAGAAATGAATTCCATTTACAATTGCAGCTAAAAGAATAAAATACTTAGGAATAAATTTAACTAAAGAGACAAAAAACCTATACAAAGAAAAGTACAAAAAACTGTTAAAAGAAATCACAGAAGACCTAAATAGATGGAAGGGCATACCGTGTTCATGGATTGGAAGACTAAATATAGTTAAGATGTCAATCCTACCTAAATTGATTTACAGATTCAATGCAATACCAATCAAAATCCCAACAACTTATTTTTCAGAAATAGAAAAACCAATAAGCAAATTTATCTGGAAGGGCAGGGTGCCCCGAATTGCTAAAAGTATCTTGAAGAAAAAAAACGAAGCTGGAGGTCTCACGCTGCTGGACTTTACCGCATATTATGAAGCCACAGTGGTCAAAACAGCATGGTATTGGCATAAAGATAGATATATCGACCAATAGAATCGAATAGAGTGCTCAGATATAGACCCTCTCATCTATGGACATTTGATCTTTGATAAGGCAGTCAAGCCAACTCACCTGGGACAGAACAGTCTCTTCAATAAATGGTGCCTAGAGAACTGGATATCCATATGCAAAAGAATGAAAGAAGACCCGTATCTCACACCCTATACAAAAGTTAACTCAAAATGGATCAAAGATCTAAACATTAGATCTAAGACCATAAAACAGTTAGAGGAAAATGTAGGGAGATATCTTATGAAACTTACAATTGGAGGCGGTTTTATGGACCTTAAACCTAAAGCAAGAGCACTGAAGAAAGAAATAAATAAATGGGAGCTCCTCAAAATTAAACACTTTTGTGCATCAAAGAACTTCATCAAGAAAGTAGAAAGACAGCCTACACAATGGGAGACAATATTTGGAAACGACATATCAGATAATGGTCTAGTATCCAGAATTTATAAAGAGATTGTTCAACTCAACAACAAAAAGACAGCCAACCCAATTACAAAATGGGAAAAAGACTTGAACAGACACCTCTCAGAAGAGGAAATACAAATGGCCAAAAGGCACATGAAGAGATGCTCAATGTCCCTGGCCATTAGAGAAATGCAAATCAAAACCACAATGAGATATCATCTCACCCCCACCAGAATGGCCATTATCAACAAAACAGAAAATGACAAGTGCTGGAGAGGATGCGGAGAAAGAGGCACACTTATTCACTGTTGGTGGGAATGTCAAATGGTGCAACCACTGTGGAAGGCAGTTTGGCGGTTCCTCAAAAAACTGAATATAGAATTGCCATACGACCCAGCAATACCATTGCTAGGTATCTACTCAAAGGACTTAAGGGCAAAGACACAAGTGGACATTTGCACACCAATGTTTATAGCAGCATTATTTACAATTGCAAAGAGATGGAAACAGCCAAAATGTCCATCAACAGACGAGTGGCTAAACAAACTGTGGTATATACATACGATGGAATATTATGCAGCTTTAAGACAAAATAAACTTATGAAGCATGTAATAACATGGATGAACCTAGAGAACATTATGCTGAGTGAGTCTAGCCAAAAACTAAAGGACAAATACTGTATGGTCCCACTGATGTGAACCGACATTCGAGAATAAACTTGGAATATGTCATTGGTAACAGAGACCAGCAGGAGTTAGAAACAGGGTAAGATAATGGGTAATTGGAGCTGAAGGGATACAGACTGTGCAACAGGACTAGATACAAAAACTCAAAAATGGACAGCACAATAATACCTAATTGTAATGTAATTATGTTAAAACACTGAATGAAGCTGCATCTGAGCTATAGTTTTTGTTTGTTTGTTTGTTTGTATCTTTTGTTTTTTCTTTTTCCTTTTATATATATATATTTTTATTTTTTATTATTATTATTATTATTTTTTCTCTATATTAACATTCTATATCTTTTTCTGTTGTTTTGCTAGGTCTTTTCCTAAATCGATGCAAATGTACTAAGAAATGATGATCATACATCTATGTGATGATATTAAGAATTACTGATTGCATATGTAGAATGGAATGATTTCTAAATGTTGTGTTAATTTCTTTTTTTTTAATTAAAAAAAAAAGTACATGAGGCAGGGTGGTGCAATGGTGGCTCAGTGGCAAGGATTCTCACCTGCCAAGCTGGAGACCCAGGTTCAATTCCTGGAACCAGCTTGTGGCAAAATAATAATAATAATAAGTACATGAGGAAAACGCTGGCAAAACTGAAGAGATTAATAGACGTTTCTATAATACTAGTGGGACACACTTCAACACACTACTTGCTTCAACAGATAGAATATCTAGACAAAGGATCAATAAGGAAATAAGGAATCTAAATAATAAGATAAGCGAATTAGACTGAAGAAACATATATAGATTATTGAGCACAAAACATCAGGATATACATTCTTCTCAACTATTCATGGAACATTCTCCAGGATGGGCCATATGGTAGGGCAGCAAATAGGTCTTAAATTTTAAGAGAGTGAAATTATTCAGAGCACTTTCTCTGATCAAAATAGAATGAAGCTGGAAATCAATGATGACTAGAGACCCAGAATTTTCACAAATATACACATTAAACAACACATTCTTAAACAATAAGTGGGTCAAAGAAGATATTGCAAGAGAAATCAGTAAATATCTTGAAATGAATGAAAACAAGAATATAACATATCAAAACTTATGAGATGCAGTGAAGACAGTGGTGAGAGAGAAATTTATAGCCCTAAATGCCTACATTAAAAAGGAAGAAAGAGCTAAAACAGGAGACCTAATTGAACAGCTGAAGAAACTGAAGAAAGAGCAGCAAACTAATCACAAAGCAAGCAGAAGAAAATAAATAACAAAGATTAAACTGGAAGTAAATGAAATGGAGAACCGAAAAACAATAGAGAGGATCAATAAAACTAAAAGTTGGTTCTCTGAGAAGGTCAATAAGACAGCAAAACTTCAGCTAGACTGACAAAATAAAAAGACAGAAGATGCAAGTAAATAAAGTCAGAAATGAGAGGAGATCATTATCACAGACCCTGATAACATAAAAAAAACAAGAGAATACTATGAGCAGCTGTATACCAACAAACTAGACAACTTAGATGAAATGGACAATTTCTTAGAAACACTTGAACAACTTATATCGACTTGAGAAGAAATAGAAGACCTCAACAAACTAATCACAAATAAAGAGACAATCTGTCATAAAAAAAATCTCCCAGGCGGGCCACGGTGGCTCAGCAGGCAAGAATGCTTGCCTGTCATGCCCAAGGACCCGGGTTCGATTCCCGGTGCCTGCCCATGTAAAAAAAAAAAAAATCTCCCTACAGGGAAAAATGATATTGCATGCTCTGGGCTATGCTTAACAGGAAAACATCAACAGTACCAGAGCAATACCAAGGGCATGTAATGGGGGTAGTGACAAGAGGCAGGGGGAGATTTGGATTTTCTATTTGGTGAGTGTTCCAGTTTGCTAGCTGCTGGAATGCAATATACCAGAAATGCAATGATTTTAAAAAGGGGAATTTAATAAGTTGCTAGTTTACAGTTCTAAGGTTGAGAAAATGTCCCAATTAAAGCAAGTCTATAAAAATGTCCAAACTAAGTCACTAAGAGGTTACCTTTACTCAAGAAAATCTGATGAAGTTCAGGATTTCTTTCTCAACTGGAAAAGCATGTGACAAGCATGGCAACATCTGCTAGCTTTCTCTCCAGGATTCTTGTTTCATGAAGCTCCCCAGGGGATGTATTCCTTCTTCATCTCCAAAGGTCTCTGGTGGTGTGGACTCTCTGCTTTTTGGCTCTCATCATTCTGCCATCATTCTCTGCTCTCTCAGAATCTCAAGCCTTTTCCAAAATGCTTCCTTTTTTAAAGATTCCAATAAAGTAATCAAGGCCCACCTGGAGTGAAGTCACATCTCCCTCTAATGAAAAGTTAATACCCACAAATGGGTGAGTCATATCTCCATGAGATAACCTAATCAAGTTTCCAACCTACATTATTGAATAGGGATAAAAAGAAATGATTGCTCCCACAAGATTGACTAGGATTAAAACATGGCTTTCTAGGGTACATAAATTCTTTCAAACGAGCACAATGAGAATATGCTTATTGGCTATCTGTCTCTTAGGAACAATGAAATTAAATAAAATTGAGAGTGTTGATGGGTTGTTGTCTTTGGGCATTATATATGAGTACCAGTAGATGAAGGTGGCTGAAAGATGCACTAGCTGAGAAGTAGATTGGTGAACAATGGTTTAAATATATGAACAAACATGGTGCTGCTACAAAAAGGAAAAAAGTTGTGAAACATGCAATGATGTGAATGAACCTGTGGGACATTTTGTGAGGCAAAATAAGCTAGGAACAAAAAGCAAATATTGTATGATCTCATTTAGAAAATACTTATAAGAAAACTGGGGCCTAGATTATAAACTCTTATAGCAGTCAAATTTAGTTCAGAGTGGTAATTGTTATTTCTGGATTTTAAGGGGCTGTGTTATATCTGTATAACCTGGTATTTAAAGTTAAGAATGAAGCCAATTGGGTCGGTATTAAGGTAATTCAGAATACAAGGGTAAGAAAGACATTGTCTGTATCTTAGAACTTCACCTACTCTTTGAGACCAAAGGAAGAAAGGTTTATTTTGTCAAGACCAGGTTTTCTGCAGCACATAATCTAACTCAACCTGTCTAGATAGATCATTTAAATAATCTAAACACAGAGAGCGCAGAATACGAATGAGAGCCTATAATCCTGTACAGCTTAATGTAATGCCTGGATACATCTAGAGTACATTAAGCAGATAATAAAAAAGTATTGGCAAAGTCCCTTGAGGGATGGGAGAGAAATTATGGACCTATTAAACTGTACCACTGGGGAAACACCAGATGCTGTGCCAAACATTAGGAACACCCAAATAAATAGACCAAACCCTTGATCTTGAGGCTTGCTCTTGTGAAGCTTATGTATGTAGTGAAGAAGCTTAGCCTGCCTATAGCTATGCCTATGAGTCACCTGCAGAGGACCTCTTTTGTGCTCAGATGTGGCCTTTCTCTCTCTCTAAGCCCAACTGTTCAAGTGAACCCATTCCCCTCCCCTCTATGTTGGACATGTCATCTAGGGGTGAAAGCCTCCCTCATGGCATGGGAGATGACACCCAAGGATGAGCCTGGCTTTGGCATCATAGGATCAACAATGCCATCCTAACCAAAAGAGAGAAAAGAAGTGTAACTAATAAGATATCAGTGGTTAAGAGAATTCAAATAGAGTTAAGAGGCTACACTGGAGGTCACTCTTAGGCATGCTTCAGTTAGACATTGCTACCTATCATAACTTGCCAAATCCCAACTAAAACAATTCCTGCCAATTCTCAAGAATGTCTAGGGCATTATATAAGATTCTACAAAGGTTCCATGCACTAGAGTAACTCTCCAAAATCTACAACCTCCAAAGGGTCCCTGGACCAGATAAGTCCTGAAATGCAGAGGGGTCAGCCTTTCCAGAACATCAACTACTTCCATCCCCCTATCCCATATGATCAACAACACCTTCCAACATGAAAAAGTTCTAATGGGAATAGCTCAAATACCCTCAAGAGTGGAAGAAAGATCAAAGGTGATGGTGAAGTTATACAGAGAAGGTCAAGTTTAACAAATGACTATGAGTACTGAATCATTATACTGATGTTTCTTTTAGTCTCCAGTACCTTAGAGCAGCTATAAATAAAAACGTAAAATTATAGAATTGTAACCCATACCAAACTCTAAAATCTATTCTACAGCTAATTGTTGCAATGTACTTTGAAATTTATTGCTTTTATCAATATGAATATCTATATAAATAAAACATATAAATATGTTATTTAAAGAGAAGGAAGAGTGTAATAGAGAAACTAAGATTTAACAAATAAGTATGACTGCTGAATCATTATATTGATATTTCTTTTGTATCTCCAGTGTCTTGGAGCAGCTATAAAGGAAAACAAAAAATCATGGAACTGTAACCCATACCAAACTTTAAAATCTGTTTTATAAACACTTGTTAAAATGTACTTGGAAATTTATTGCTTTTTTGTATATATGTTATATTTCACAATAAAAAAAAAAAACACTAAGTGTGGACCATGATGGCTCAGTGACAGAGTTTTCGCCTGCCATGCCAGAGAACCAGGTTTGATTCCCAGTGCCTGCCCATTTTAAAAAAAAGAAAAACATTAAAAAAATTTTCACCTTTCAATAGCACAGTGAAAATAAATACATTATCTTTAAAAAAAAAAAAATCGGCCTACAAAGAAAAGCCCAGGAATAGAAGGCTTCACAGAGGAATTTACCATATAGTCCAAGAAGAATTAAGCCCCTTCCTCTTCAAATTCTTCCCCCAAAAATGAAGAAAAATGAACACTACCTCACTGATTCTATGACGCTGACATCACTCTAACACCAAAGCCTTATAAAGATAGTAGAAGAAAGGAAAACTACAGACTGATCTTCCTAATGAATATAGATGCAGAACTCATGAACAAAATACTTGCAAATCTAATCTGACAGCACATTAAAAGAATTATACACAATGGCCAATGGGTTTTATTCCAGGTATGCAGGGTGGTTAAACACAAAAAAATCAATTAATGTAAGACAGTACATTAACAATGTGAAAGGGAAAAATCACAAAATGATCTTGATTGACATTGAAAAGATACTCAACAAAATTCAGCATCCTTTCTTGATAAAAACAATTTAAAATTTAAGAATCAAAGGAAATTTCCTCAACATAAGAAATGGTATATGTGAAAAACACAAACCTAGCATCATACTCTATGGTGAGAGACAGAAAGTTTTCCCTCTAGGATTGAGAAGAGACAAGGACGCCCAGTGTCGCCACTGTTATTCAACATTGGGCTAGGAGTTCTAGCTAGAAAATTAGACAAGAAAAAGAAATAAAAGGCACCCAAATTTAAAAGGAAGAGTTAAAACTCTCATTATTTGCAGATGACATGATACTATATTTGGAAAATCCTGAAAAACACTATGACAAAGCTATTTGAGTTAATAAATGAATTCTGCAAAGTGGTGAGATACAAGCTCAACACACAAAATCAGTAATGTTTCTATGCACCTGTAATGAGTTATCTAAGGGGGTAATTAAGAAGGAAAATTCCATTCACAATAGATGAAATAACAACTAAATAACAACTAAAAGAATCAAATATCTAGGGAATAAACTTAACCAAGGATGCAAAACACCCGTACACAGAAACCTACAAAACATTGCTAAACTGAAACAAAGAAGATTTAAATAGGTGGAAAGTCATTCTGTGTTCATGGGTATGAAGTCTAAATGTTGTTAAGACGTCAATTCTACTTAAATTGATCTATAGATTCAATGCAATATCAATCAAAATTCCAACAACCCACTTTGAAGAATTGGAAAAATTAGTTATCAAGTATATTTGTAAGGGAAAGGGGCCTCAAATATCTAAAAACACTTGGAAAAGAAGAATGAAGTAGAGGACTCACTGTTCCCGACTTTAAAGCTTATTATAAAGCCACAGTAGTCAAAACAACATGATACTGGCAGAAAGATAGATATATTAATGGAATCTAATTGAGTGTTCAGAAATAGACCCTCAGACCTAACATCAATTGATTTTTGACAAGGCCACCAAATCCACTGAACTGGGAAAGAATAGTCTCTTAAATAAATGGTGCTGGGAGAACAGGATATACATATCCAAAGGAATGAAAGAGGACACCTACCTCATATCCTCTACAAAAATTAAATCAAAGACCTAAATATAAGAGTCAGTACCATAGGGCGGGCCACAGTGACTCAGCAGGTAAGAGTGCTTGCCTGCCATCCCCGAGGACCCAGGTTCGATTCCTGGTGCCTGCCCATGTAAAAAAAAAAAAGTAGAGTCAGTACCATAAAACTCCTAGAAATATAGGGAAACATCTTCAAGACCTAGTGATAGGAGATATCTTCTTAGACCTGACACCCAAAGAACAAGCAACAAAATAAAAGATAAATGGTAACCTCTCAAGATTGAATCTGTACTTAAGATGACTTTGTCAAAAGGGTGAAAAGGCAGCCAACACAATGTGAGAAAATGTTTGGTAACCACATAGGAGATGAGGGTTTGATATTCAGTATATATTTAAAAATCCTATAATTCAACAATAAAAAGATAAACAACCCAATTATAAAATGGGCAAAGGACATGAATAAACATTTCTCCAAAGAGGAAATACAAATGGCTAAAAACCACATAAAAAGGTGTTCAACTTTATTAGCTATTAGAGAAATGCAAATCAAAACCACAAGCGATATCACCTCACACCTATTAAAATGGCCACTATTAAACGAACAGGAAACTACCAATGTTGGAGAAGATATGGAAAAATAGAAAACTCTACTCACTGCTGGTGGGAATGAGAAATGGTACAGACTCTGTGGAAGATAGTTTGATGGTTCTTCAGAAAACTAAATACTGAGTTGCTCTACAACCTGTCAATTCTACTACTTGGTATATACCCAGAAGATCTGAAAGCAGGGACATGAACAGACATTTGTACACTGATATTCATATTGGCATTATTCACAATTTCCAAAAGATGGAAACAATACAAGTGTCCATCAACCGATGATTGGATAAACAAAATGTGGCATGTGCATATGATGGAACATTACTCAACAGTAAGGAGAAATGAAGTCCTGAAGCATGTGACAACATGGATTAATCTTAAGGACATAACGCTGAGTGAAATGTCAGACACAAAAGACCGATATTTTATGATTTCATTAATATGAACTAGCTAGAATATGTAAATTCATACTCCTAAAACATTGAATATGTATTACCAAATGATAGAATGAAGCTAGACAATGCAGAGCAGTTGCCTAATATGTATAAAATTTTTAATGAGATTTAACTTAAATGTTTGGAAATGGATAAGGTGAGGGTAGCTTGTTACTGGGATTATAAGTAATAGTGCTGAATTGTAAGTGAATTTGGTTGAAAGGGGTTGTTTAGAGTCAAGTATGACACCAGAAGGAAAGATAAAGTTTAAAATATGGGATTGTGTAACACAGAGAACCTTGTGGTAGACATTGTTAATGATCAACACTGTAAATATAAGTAAGCTTTTTCATGAACTACTACAAATGTATGACCCTTGTACAAAGAGTTAATAATAGAGTGTATATGGGGGGAAAGTACCTATTGCAAGCTATAGACTACAGTTAACAGCAATATCTTAATATTCTTTCATCAACATAATAAATGTATCACACCAATACTAGGGGTCAATAAAGAGGAGTGGATAAGAGGTATGGGGTGTTTTAGATTTTCTTTTTTAAGTTTATTTGTTACTTTTCTTTTTGGAGTAATGAAATGGTCTAAAATTGAGTGTGTTTATGGTTGCACAACTAGGTGATGATACTATGAGACATTGGTTGTATAATTTAGATGGATTATATGGTACGTGAATATATCTCAATAAAATTTGCAGTTAAAAAATTGGAGGTACGCTCCCCATGGTTGAGGTGAGGGGGCAATGAGATGATGCAATGTGCAAGGGACCATGAACTGGGAAACACCTTGCAAATTCGTTTAGGGTATAGGCAAGTGTTCTTTTTCCAAAACCTCCCTTTGCAGGATGTTGTTTGTTGTTGTTGTTCACTTCTTCCAATTTTCATCGCAGGTCCTTTTTCGGCTTATGGCCCCAAAGCAAGTGGAAGTTCATTTGGATGCACATATTTTATTGATTTGAGGCAACCCACTGATTGAGTGATTTTTAGTTTTTGCCTGTTCAAATTTAATTTCTGGGATTGTTTATTGCATTTTTAAGTAAACAATTGTTTATTTAGAAATAGTGAATAAGATAGTAAGTAAATTTCCCTGAAGAGAAACAGAATTTAGAAGGAAAGTGGCTATAAGAAATGTGTCTACTCTGAGATCTAGGTTTGGGTGTTTCTAAAATTTCAGAATTGATGATACAGACCCTGTGCTTAGAACTTAAGAAATTTTTATATGGACTTCTAACACTTTTCCCTACTATACATCAATCACATAGACATTTATCTGCTCCCTACTTAGTAATATATATCTCACATGTATAAGCTCTTCACACACCAACTCTGAATTCACACAGCGCAACCTTAGCTGAGCCTAGGAAGACTCACCACTCACCCAATTTGTCCTCAAGAGAAAGTGACAGTAGCCA
This sequence comes from Tamandua tetradactyla, assembly GCF_023851605.1. Taxonomy (NCBI): domain Eukaryota; kingdom Metazoa; phylum Chordata; class Mammalia; order Pilosa; family Myrmecophagidae; genus Tamandua; species Tamandua tetradactyla. The sequence continues at coordinate 119,936,705 of NC_135353.1, forward strand.
TAGTTCAATGGTTGCAAACCAATTGCCTGCAAACATGTTTTGTTTGGCCCTCACAATTTTAAAAATTCAATTAGTTGCTAATATTTCAAACTTAGAAGCTCAGATTGTCAGCTTCTTTTGAAATATGGACTGAGCTGGTAACACTAATCAGCATTCAACCATGACAACAATCACCTAGAACTTAACAGCAGTGGAGTTTGGACTCTCCAGTTCTCCACAATCCCTACTAGGTCTGTTACCAACCAGCCTTTTATGGCATTGAATAGACAGTCCTGTATAAAGCTTGTACAGTAGAAGTGACCAGTTTTAAAAATCATGAAGTCAGAGAGGAGATAAAAGTGGTTTGGTTGGTATACCAAACAACAGGGTAGATAAGTGGGTAGCCACTCTCTTGGTGGAAACTTTCATTTGAATCAGAAGGTGAACATTAAAGGCAATGGACATGAATGTCCCAATGCTCTTTCAAAGGGTTTTCAGAGCTCAATAACTGAATCCCTGCTTCCTGTCTTTTGGTATTTTCTACACGCTGACTTGTTATTATTTGTCTATACATATTACCAGTCCCTGTGCCTCCACTCACTCCATCCATATCTTGGAGATAAGGACTGTTGAACCCCAAGGCCTAACAAAAGGTGGAATCAACAGTAGGAACACAGAAAGTATGTATTAACTGATCGAGTGAAAGAAGGAGTCATCCGGTGATAGATGAACCACAAAGTTCTTCTTTGCTTGACTGTGACAAAAGGAATGATTACTGAAGGTTTCAGTGATTGGCTGTTTCCTCAGGTTAAGGAATTTGCCATGTTCTTGGATGGAAAACAAGATGTCATTAATTAGCAGGGCACAGGTGAGGAAAAAAACCGAACATTTGTTAAATACCAGTAAGGTGAATTAAAGGGTGTTTTGGTTTGCCAAAACTGCCATAATGCAATATACCAGAAATGAAACAGCTTTTTAAAAAGGAATTTTGAAAGTTTCCAGTCCTAAGGCTATAAAAATGGTCCAAGCTAAGGTGTCCTGAGAAAGATATCTTGACTCAAGAAAAGCTGATAGTTCCAGAACACCTCTGTTAGCTGGAAAAGCACATGGTGACATCTGCTAGCATTCTCGCCCAGCTTCTCCTTCCAAAGGACTTCCTCAGGGGCATTTTCCTTCTGCATCACCAAAGGTCTCTGGGTGTGTGGGCTCTGAAGCTTTCTCCAAAATGATCCCCTGTTAAAGGATTCCAGTAAGTAACCCCACCTTGAATGATTGGAGACACTTCTCCATGAAAACCACCGAATCAACAGGTCCCACCCACAATTGGGTGGTTCACATCTCCATGGAAAAAATTTAACCAAAAAGATCCCACCCAGCAATATTGAATCAGGATTAAAGAACATGACTTTTCTGGGGGTTCTCAACAGTTTCAAACTGGCACAAAGGGTAATCATTATTAAGGGTTGATGGAAGGAAGTGGCTGGGATGAAGAGGCTGAATTCTACTTATTTTAATAACTACTTCAAATCATAGTAGGCCAAGGTCTGGCATTCTTCTGGAGGGACAAATTCCCCTTCCCATTTCCGCATCACTTCTTCACTCCATTGTCCTACCCCTGAAAGGAACAGGAGAAGAGAGTTGGGTATGGGAGCAGAGGAAAAGAAGGGCAAGTGAGGTTAACCAGGGATAAAAGGGGTTCTGTGTAGCATTTTGGCTGTAGAACCTATGGTGAGATTATAAGGAAGGAAATAAAAGGTGGTTTAAAAAATTGTATTCCATGTGGGTTTGTTTCCAGATGACTTTCAAGTTGGTCTCTTTTATTATTAATATCCATAATGTGAAGTGTTTGGGCTCAAAATTAGTAATTTGCTTGTGCTGAACAAAAAACAAGTGTCTACTTCACTATTATCTTATTCAAGGCAATTCTACTTCTTTAGGTTCCTTTTTCAGTGCCCTCTTTGGTCATTTAACTTGGTCAAGTGGTTTAGACACATAAACAATTTGAGGACCACAAATGTTAATATTCATGACTGTCATGGTTAACTGTATCCTCCTGCTTCCACATGGAAATTTGGCTTTTGACAGAAACAAAGAAATTTGACAGTCATAAGAAGATCAATTCCTACATGTCTTCAACCCTCTTTTAGTGTCAAAGAAATATAAGCTTGCCATAGCATCTGCCAGAAGAAGATCCAGGCTTGATGGATAATGTTTTCATTTGAAGGCAAATCCATAACCTCATCATCCACTTCAGGAGTCTTCCTCAGTGGCCACGGGTAGGCACACCTTGAAATTCTCACCTTTTCATATCCTCAGAATCTTGGTATCAGTTATCATGTCCTCACCCATCCTGTCTCTTCCTCATAAAGAATTCAAGTAGCCACTCCAAAGCAGCCAAATTATAAATAGAGTTTTTGTTTAATGTTTTTCTTTTTAATGAATATTCTACATATTCATGTCCCTGCCGTGACATATAGTGTATTAGCTTATTAAGTTGCTAGACTGCAGTATACCAGAATTTAATAAATTGTAAATTCACAGTTCTAGTGCTGAGAAAATGTCTTAATTAAGGTATCAACATGAGGTTACCTTCACTCAAGAAAGGGTGATACCATCTGGAAAACGTCTGTCAGCTGGAAAGGCATGTGGCTGGAATCTGCCGGTCCCTTCCTGCTGGGCTCCATTGCTTTCAGCGTCTGTTCCTGTGGAGGGTTCTCACTTTGCTTCTCCAGGGCTGGCTTTCATCTCTTGGCTTACCTTGGCTCTCTCCAGGTTCTAGCTTGCTGAGCATCTTATGGTGTCATGGTCAGGTTCATGTGTCAACTTGACCAAGTGGTGGTACCTGTTTTTCTGTTTGGGCAAGTGCTGGCCTGTCTGTTGTGATGAAGACATTTCATAGAATTAAATCATGATCATGTCAGCTGCATCCACAGCTGATTCCATTTGTAATCAGCCAAGGGGAGTGTCTTCTGCAATGAGTGATGCTTAATCTAATCACTGGAACCCTTTTAAGGAGGATTCAGAAGAGACAGGCTCTCTTCCTGCTTCGGCTGGTGAGCCTCTCGTGTGGAGTTCATCCAGACCCTCCATCAGAATCATCAGGTTCACAGTCTGATCTGCAGATTTTGGACTCTGAGTTCCCATGGTTACATGAGACACTTTTATAAATTTCATATTTGTGAGTGTTTCCTGTTGATTCTGTTTCTCTAGAGAACTCTAACTAATACAGGTTGAATATCCCCAGTGCCTACAAGTGTTCTTTACATGCAACAGTTTCCAGTCATCCTCTTGTGTACACATTTATCAATATCCCACTTTAAAATGTGACCACCAAAACTGAATGTACTTTTTCTAATATAAGCGGTAAGCTAAGGATCACCATTACTCTGACCATGATTAATCCAGGTTGTGATTAGGATATCATGTGGCGTTAATCAGGATAGTCTGGGTCTGGTTATTCTACCAACTACAATCCAGTAACCATTTCTCTTGTCCACACTAATATCATGAAAGAACTTTGCAAGTGTTTTGCTGAAATTTGAGTTCCCTTGGGCTACTGCATTCACAGGTTATCAAGCAGGATATCTTAATTTCCAGGATCTTGGCTTGTAGTGCCCAAGGAATGGGTTCTCCTTTAAGTGTAAGTGCTCCTCAGAAAAAGCAAGAAGAATTTATTAGTGTAGATATCCTCCAGACTGAGATAGAAGGATTTTAAACTGAAAATGGATGAGAGGGAAAGCCAACCAACCAAGAACTGTAAAATTAGTAGTATAGGAGACACCTTATATGGCAAAATAAGAACAGCAGAAGAAACATTTAGTAATTGAGTAATGTGCTGGTTTGAAAGGATGCATATACCCAAGAAAAGCCATGTTTAAATCCTAATCCCATTTTATAAATCCAGCTATTTCTTCTAATCCCTATTTAGTACTGTATGTTTGAATCTGTAATTAGATCATCTCCCTGGAGATGTGGCTCAATCAAGAGTAGTTGTTAAACTGGATTAGGCGGAGACATGTCTCCATCCATTCGGGTGGGTCTTGACTAGTTTACTGGAATCCTATAAAAGTGGAAACATTTTGGAGAAAGCAAGAGATTCAGAGAGAGCAGAGAATGCTGCAGCATCATGAAGCAGAGTCCACCAGCCAGCGACCTTTGGAGATGAAGAAGGAAAACGCCTCCCAGGGAGCTTCATGAAACAGGAAGCCAGAAGAGAAAGCTAGCAGATGACGCTGTGCTTGCTGCATGCCCTTCCAGCCAGAGAGAGAAACCCTGACTGTGTTCACCATGAACCTTTCCACTTGAGAGAGAAACCCTGAACTTCATCGTCCTTCTTGAACCAAGGTATCTTTCCCTGGATGCCTAATATAGGACATTTCTATAGACTTGTTTTAATTGGGACATTTTCTTGGCCTTAGAACTATAAACTAGCAACTTATTAAATTCCCCGTTTAAAAGCCATTCTGTTTCTGGTATTGCATTCTGGCAGCTAGCAAACTAGAACAAGTAACTTGGAAGAAGGGCAGAGATGCTTTTAGCTTCAATTTTAGCTCAATTATACACAGTTGAGGCAGTTAAAAATTTGAAACTGTCTTTAGCAGAAGGTGGTAAATTTGAATGCCTCAGTATCATGAAGACCTAGTATGGGGGAATATATGGCATGGAGGTGAGACAGTTAGGATACAGAACACCAAACGCTATCATTGAAAGGGTATACCACAGGCCACTTGGACAGAGAGAGGAAAAGTGTGATGTATCCTTAATGCTTAGACAAGAATTTTCTTAGTGTTGACTCCATTAAAACAATTTGCACATAATCTCTCATTCCTCCTGCTACCTTCCTCCTCCCTACAAGATTTCATTGTTCTTTTTCTCCTGGCCCCTTGACATCATTCTTTTGTCAGCATCTCAAAGTTAAAACAGTAATCTTGAAACTCCCATCAGTTATCAGGAAAGCGCAGATAAACTGATTGCTCATGAACTGACTGTCCAGTTGGCATGTGGAGGTTCTGATCATTGATACTATCTTATTGGTTGGAGAAGTAAAAAAAAGTATAGATATATTTATTGGGGGGGGCGGGAATGGGGGTGGCAAAGAATTGTTTAGGTTGGGGAGGTCCTGAACTCAAATGCCTCCTGGAGTCAGTCGCCCATGTGAGGGCAGTAGCTCTACTCAGTTCCAGAAGATTGTTGCCATATAAGAATATAGGGCCTCTGTTGAGAAATGTTCTGGGTGTTTTTTTTTTAAGAATCAGGAAATCTGGATTTTTGTATGAAATGTTTTACCTTTTAAATATTGTAATGGTTCTGGTGTCAACTTGGCCAAGTGATGATGCCCAGTTGTCTGGTCAGGCAAGCTGTGGTCTGACCATTGCTACAAGGATATTTCACGGTTGGTTGATAAACCAGAAAGCTGATTGATTGCATCTGTAACTGATTACATCCATGATCAACTATGGTATGTCTCCCATCAATGAGATAATTCAATCAATTGAAGACTTTTAAGGGAGAAGAGAGACTTTTTTCATTGCTTCTTCAGCCAGTGAGCCTCTCCTGTGGAGTTCGTTCAGACCCTTCATCTGAGCTGCCAGCTTCACAGCCTGCCCTGCAGATTTTGGACTCTTCCATTCCCATGGTTGCATGAGACACCTTTATAAATATCATATTTACAGATATCTCCTGTTGGTTCTGTTTCTCTAGAGAACCCTAACACAAATATCAATTAATTAAAAACTGAAAAAGTTAGATGTGTAAAGCAAAAAACACTTCCATGAGCCGTTCATTAAATCAGTGAATTCTAATTTAGGTAACTAATGGAATCCATGGCAAAGCTCTGATTTTGTGATTTAAGTTCAGTCTGGCTCTTTGTCCATTCAGTATGGATTTGGCTACTGTTTGGTGGGTGTGAGTGCTTCTCACAAATGGCAGTCTTGCATGTTGGTCTATATCCTGTAATATAAATGAGAACTTCCTCCATGGTGATAGTGGTGAATAGACTCTAAGCTTGTTTATGCTCAGTGTGTTTAATAAATAACTAAAAAGTCAGTGATCAGTCTATGAGATAGGTTAAGAAAGAAAGTAATCACAACATAGTCCCCTTTCCATGCTCTTTTTATGTGTTTGTTCCCTCATCAGCTCATGAAAGCCCTTGAAGCACATGGTATGAACATAAAACTGATGGGATGCTATTGGAGGTGTATGAACAGGGAAGGGACATGGTCCGACCTCATATTCTAAAAAGACCACTCCAAAAAGGCAGACAGAAAAGCTCCACCTAGAGCTACAATCTGGAGACTTCCAGATAAACTGTCTTTACACTGTTCCCCTTCTGCTTGCTATTTCCTTAGGACTGTTGTTCTTCTGCTTGTTCATACTCCTTCCCCAGTGGAGAATTCCCCCACAGTTCTTGGGACATGTTTCCTAAGAAACTTGGGGCCTATTAAAAACCTTTAAGTCTGGACTCTGGAATGAAGTCTTTTTCAAAGTAAAGATTCCATGAATATGTGTGATGGGAGATGGTACTAGATCACTGATGTCCTACTAGGATGAATGTGTTATCTGAGGATAACCAATGCTTTTTCTGATTGGCTTAGCTTTCCAAGTTATTGCCTGACCCACAGACCATTTCTCAGATATGTGACAGAGATAGAACCTTGGAGATATCCTGTTTTCCCCTTAGGGTACACAAGTGCAAATTGTCTTGCTAATTGATCTAATTGCTCAACTCCAGGCTTTTCTCTTTCAGAAAATACTGAAGGAAGGACCACTGCTGAAAAATTGTAACTCCTTCAAGAGATGGAAGCTTAGATATTTTCTGGTTCGAGGACAAAATCTCTGCTTCGCACACCATCCTGCGGTAATTATAGAATTTTATCAGGTTGGGTTGGGTTAGTGGCTGGGTACCAGGAAATGTTTGTGTGGGGAATGTGTCTGTAGGTCAAGATGTGTTGACATACTTTGGGGTGGAAATTGACACCCTCTCCTCTTCCATTAACGTTTCTTTTGGACTCAATGAGGGTTATTTTTCTGTGCCTTCCCCTCCCTCTTTCTTTCATGGATCCCTGAATTAGCTACTGCACCTAGAGCAAAGCCAACTATGTAATTTGTAGGGTCCAGTGCAAAATGAAAATGCAGGGCCCCTTGTTCAGGAAGCAGGACAAAAGTGCTGTTAAAAGTACTAAAACATAAAGTTTTTTTCCTTTCTTTTGTGATTTCTCTCTAACTCAACATAGTGTTTATTATTTGTTATTTAATGTCAATCTAAATAAAGAAATATTAAAATTTTAAATGATTAGCATGAATTTTTATCATTCATCTGAATATTGTGTAACGCCAGTTTCAAAAGTAAATAGGAAGGATTGTGGGACGTGGAGTAGGAAGCTCCAGGAATCAGTCCCTCCACCAAAGCAATTATTGAACTGACAAGAACTTACTAAGTCAAGAATTTGGGGACTCTAGAGTCTAGTAGAATACTGTGCAGCATACAGGGAACAGCAGGAGGAAAAGGCTGGTAAATCACAGTAAATACCAGTGAATTTCACTCTTTGTAGCAGCTACTTCTTCCTATCCCCCAGCCTTGCAGCAGGCAACAGTGGGCTCCTCAAATCTGGCTCCTGGTGTAGCTTGCTAGTGCCAGGGTAGAATATAAAGACATAGTTCCTCAAGATCTAGGAATGTGCAGTCTGATTACTGATCACTGCTTTTGTGGAGCTACTTCAGATCACTGGGGGCCAAGCTCTGAGGGTAGCCATTGTTCCAACCTGTGTCTAGCAAAAGTGGCAGAGAAGTATTAAAGACAATATACCTTTCCTCAAAACCACAGAAAGCAGTTAAAGGGCTGCACTAACTGGACAAGTGCTGAAACAACAAAGCACAGCTTTAAAAAGCCATAGTAAATCTCCAGACACACTTGCTGAACCCTACCTACTTCACCCCTTATCCAGTGTGGAGCCTTCTGACACTCCCATTGTGATTTCTTGCCCTCATTCTGGCTGGGGAAAACTGACTAGGAAACTCCTCTCCAGCTTGCCCGCAGCCCCACTCCCTAGAATTTGCCTTCCAGGGAAAAACAGCTTGGGACAGCTAAAACAGTGTTGGAAGCAATTAAGCTAAATAGCCTATGGCAAAGGCTTCCCTCCTTTAAGTCCTAACATTTACACACAGAAGAGGTGAAGGGTCTATTTAATAGGCAGTAGAGGGAGAAAATTCCTATAAAGAGAAGAACTCCTAGGACTAATAGCAAGAACAAGCCAATGACAAGATACAAGCCTAGAAAATACAGAGCTTTGCATTCTCCTTGGGATGATCTTCTTGATAGGAGAGCTGAACTCTGAATGAAAGCACCAGCCAATGCAAAACCAATTTGCAAAAGCAGTAGAAAGTGTTTTCTGCATTGGTTTGTTTGGAAATCTCTGTCGTGACACTATCTGGATATAAACTCAAGGAACAAACACCTGTGTTAAAGAATTAACACTTTAAAATATTAAAATGTGCAGTGTGCATTCCAGGACCATTCACCTCCCAAAACAAATGTGCAGTGTGCAACAGAAGATTACAAAAGAAACAAAGAAACAGGAAATGATGGGTCATCCAAAATAATAGGATAAAAATCCAGAAAATAACAAAGAAGACAAGACTGCGGAATACTAGACAAAGACGTTAAAAAATGATCCTCAATATGCACATGGAGAGGAAGGAAAATTCAGAGAGAGAACTAAAGGATATCAGAAAAACGATGAATGAAAAATATGAGGATCTCAATAAGGAAACAGAAATTAAAAAAAATAAACTACTGGAGTTGAAGACCACAATAACTAAAATAAAAAATTCACTAGAGAGTTTCAACAGCAGTTTGGATTTGGCACAAGAAAGAATCAGTGAACTCAAATACAAACAATTGAAATGAGTCAGACTGAGGAGCAGAAAGAAGAAAGAATTACAAAAAGTGAAAATAGCCTAAGAGATCTGTGGGACAATATCAAGCATACCAAAATATACATTATGATTCTCTCAGAAGGAGAAGAAAGAGAAAGGTACAGAAGGAATATTCAAAGAAATAAAGACAGAATTCCAAACTTGGCAAAATATATGAATCATGAATATGCACATCCAAGAATGCCAAGGAACACCAAACAGGATAAACATGAATAGAAATACAGCCAGTCACATAGCAGTCAAACTGTTGAATGCAAAGGACAGGGAGAGAGTTCCAAAAGCTGTAAGAGAAGAGCAACATGTTATGCACAAGGGTGTCCCAATAAGATTAAGTGTCAATTTCTCATCAGAAAGCATGAAGACAAGAAGGCAGTGGGATGAGATACTTAAAGTGCTGAGAGAAAACAATTGCCAGTGAAGAACTTTATATCAGACAAGACTTTCTATCAAAAATGAGGGAAAGATTAAAATATTTGTGCTGGTTTGAAAGGAAGTGTGCTCCCTAAGAAAAGCCATGTTTTGATATAAATCCCATTTCTAAAAGGTAGAATAATCCTTATTCAATACTATATATTTGAAACTGTAATGAGATCATCTCCCTGGTTGATGTGATTTAGTCAAGAACGGTTGTTAAACTGGATTAGGGGATGACATGTCTCCACCCATTTGAGTGGGTCTTGATTAGTTTCTGAAGTCCTATAAAAGAGGAAACATTTTGGAGATTCAGAGAGACTCAGAGAGAGAGCAGAGAATGCTGCAGCACCATGAAGCAGAGAGTCCACCAGCCAGCGACCTTTGAGATGAAGAAGGAAAACGCCTCCCGGGGAGCTTCATGAAACAGGAAGCCAGGAGACCAAGCTAGCAGATGACACCATATTCGCCATGTGCCTGTCCAGCCAAGAGAGAAGCCCTGACTGTGTTCGCCATGTGCCTTCTCACTTGAGAGAGAAACCCTGAACTTCATCGGCCTTCTTGAACCAAGGTATCTTTCCCTGGATGCCTTTGATTAGACATTTCTATAGACTTGTTTTAACTGGGACATTTTCTCAGCCTTAGAACTGTAAACTTGCAACTTATTAAATTCCCCTTGTTAAAAGCCATTCCATTTTTGGTATATTGCATTCCAGCAGCTAGCAAACTAGAACAATATTCTCAAATAAACAAAAGCTGAGAGGGGTCATTACCACTCAACCTGCCCTTTAACCAATGCAAAAGGAAATTATTCAGATAGAAAAGAAAGGACACTATACAGTGGACTCAAACAGCATAAAGAAATAAAGACCTCTGGTAAAGTTAACTATATGGGTATTTACAAATGCCAGTACTATTGTCTCATACTTTTTGATATGTAATTCCACTTCCTACCTCTTACAAGTGCTAAATGAAAATTCATAAATAGTAATGATAAATCTATGGTTTCTGACATACAAAGTACAAAGATACACAAACATACCTTGTATTGTGCATTCAGTTCCAGAACACTGCAATAAAGCAAATATCACAACAAAGTGAGTTACATAAATTTTTGGTTTCCCAGTGCATATAAAAAGTTATGTTTACACTATACAGTAGACTATTAAATATGAAATAGCATTGAGCCTAAAAAAACAATTTTCATACCTGAATTTAAAAAATATTTTAATGCTAAAGGATGCTAGCCATCATCTGAGCCCTCAGAGAGTCATAATCTTTTTGCTGGTGGAGGGTCTTCTTTGGTGTCAATGGCTGCTAACTGATCAGGGTGGTAGTTACAGAAGGTTGGGGTGGCTGTGTCAATTTCTTAAAATAATGAATTTTTTAAAACAATATTTGAAATTTGGAAATGATGAAGGTTGCTGCACTGACTGACTCTTCCTTTCACAAAAGAATGCTCTGTAGCATGCAATGCATTTGATAAAATTTTCCCCACATTAGAACTTCTTTAAAAATTGGAGTCCAACCTCTCAAACCATGCCACTGCTTTATCAATTAAATTTACTTAATATTCTAAATTCTTTTTTGTCACTTCAGTAATGTTCACAGCATCTTCACCAGGAGTAGAGTCCATCTCATGACACTACTTTGATCATCCATAAGAAGCAACTCCTCATCTGAGGAAGTTTTATCGTGAGTTCGTAGCAACTCAGTCACATCTTCCCTGTCCACTTCTAGTTCTTTTGCTATTTCCGCCACATCTGCAGTTATTTCCTCCATTAAAGTCTCAAACCTTTCAAGATAGACTCAACTTCTTCCAACCTTCTGTTAATGTTGATATTTTTACCTCCTCCCATGAATCATGAATGTTCTTAATGGTATTTAAAATGGTGAATCCTTTCCAGAAGGTTTTTGGTTTTTGTTTGTTTGTTTGTTTTTTGGGGTGCATGGTCCGGGAATCAAACCCAGGTCTCCTGCATGAAAGGAGAGCATTCTCCCACTGAACCACCCATGCACCCATCCTTTGCAGAAGGTTTTAAATTTACTTTTCTCAGATCCATCAGAGGATTCACTATCTATGGCAGCTTTAGCTTTACAAAATGTATTTCTAAAATAAGATTTGAAAGTAAAAATAACTCCTTTATCTATAAATTGCATAATGGATGTTGTGTGCACAGGCATGAAAACAACATTAATCTCATTGTACATCTCCATCAAAGTTCTTGTGTGACCAGGTACATTGTCAATGATCAGTAATATTTTGAAAAGAATATTTTTTTCTGAGAAGTAGGTCTCAAAACTGGGCTTAAAATATTCAGTAAACCATGTTAAAAACATATGTGCTGTCATCTAGGCTTTGTTGTTCCATTTTTACAACATAGGCAGAGAAGATTTACCATAATTCTTAGGATTTTCAGAAGAGTAGATGAGCATTAGTTTCAACATAAAGTCACAGAGCTGCATTAGCCCCAAAGAAGAGAGTCGATATCTCAGTTTCTTAGGCTGTTTAAAGTAAATACCATGAAATGGTTGGCTTTAAACAATGGGAATTTATTAGCTTACAGTTTAAGGCAGTGAAAGTATCCAAATAAAAGCATCATCAAAGCAATGCTTTCTTCCTTAATACTGGCTGCCAGTGATTCTTGGCTCCTCTGCCACACAGCAAAGCATACGGTGGTGTATTCAGGTTTCTCTTCCAGGTTTCATTGCTTTCAGCTTCTCACTTCTGTGACTTTCTTTATCTCTCTGTATTCATTCCATTTTTAAAGGGCTCCAGTAATAGGATTAAAACCCATCCTAAATGAGATGGGTTAAACCTTAATTGAAGTAGCCTCCTTAAAAGGCCCAACTTACAATGGGTCCACACCCACAGAAATGGATTAATATTTTTTTCATGGGCAGGCACCTGAATTAAATTTAAGAACATGCATTTCTGGGATACATGCAGCTTAAAACCACCACAATCATCCTGGCCTTTGAAGATTTGAAGCCAGGTATTTCCTCTCTAGTCTAAGAAAGTCCTAGATGGCACCTTCTTCCAATATAAGGCTGTTTCATTTACATTGAAAATCTGTTGTTCAGTGTAGCCACCTTCATCAAATGTCTTAGCTAGATCTTCTGGATAACTTGTTAAAACTTCTACATTAGCACTTGTTGCTTCATCTCACACTTTCATGTTATGCAGATGACTTCTTTCCTTAAATCTCATAAGGCAACCTCTACTAGCTTCAAACTTTTCTTCTGAAGCTTCCTTATCTCTCTCAGCCTTATAGAAATGAAGAGAGTAGAGCCTTGTTCTGGATTAGGCTTTGGCTTAAGGGGCTTTTGTGGTTCATTTGATCTTCTATCTGGAATAATTAAAACTTTCTCCATATCACCAATAAGGCCATTTTGCTTTCTTATTATTCATATGTTCACTGGAGTATCACTTTTGATTTCCTTCAAAAACTTTTCCTTTGCAGTCACAACTTGGCTAACTGGTGAAAAAAAGCTTAGATTTTTACATACTCAGCTTTCAATATGCCTTCCTCACTAAGCTTAGTTTCCAGCTTTTGATTTAAAGAGAGAAATGAAACTCTTCCTTTCACTTGAAAACTTAGAGGCTATTATAGGATTAATAATTTGCCTAATTTCAATATTCTTATGTCTCAGGGTATAGGGAGGCCTGAGGAAAGGGAGAGAGATGAGGGAATGCCAGTTGGTGAACTACACAACATATGCAGCATTTATCTGTTAAGTTTGCCATCTTATATGCACATAGTTCATAGCACCCCCAAAACAATTACAATAGTAACATCAAAGATCACAGATAACTATAACAGATATAAGGATAATGAAAAAGTTTGAAATATTGTGACAACTACAGAATGTGAAACAGAGACAGGAAGTGAGCACATGCCATTAAAAAAAAATGGTGCTAGGCAGGCCACAGTGCTTCAGCAGGCAGAGTTCTCACCTGTCATACCAGAGACCTGAGTTCGTTTCCCGGTACCTGCTCATGAAAAAAAAGGTGCTGGTAAACTTGTTCAATGTAGGTTTTTCACAAACCTTCAATTTGTAAAAAAACATAACATCATTGTAGTGCAATAAAGTGAAGCACAATAAAATGAGGTATGCCTGTAGTTTGTAGCAGATACCAAAAAAGGTGGGAGGACATATGGCTAAAGGAACAGTGTATGGATAGGCTATTGAAGTTAAGTTGGAGTTCTAGTTTACTAGCTGCTGGAATGCAATATACCAGAAATTGAATGGCTTTTTTAAAAAGGGGAATGTAATAAGTTACAAGTTTACAGTTCTAAGGCCATGAAAATGTCCCAATTAAAGCAAGTCTATAGAAATGTCCAATCTAAGACATCCAGGGAAAGATACCTTGATTCAAGAAGGCTGATGAAGTTCAGGCTTTCTCTCTCAAGTGGAAAGGTACATGGTGAACATGGTCAGGGTTTCTCTTTCATCTGGAAAGGCATATGGCAAACATGGCAGTCATCTGCTAGCTTCCCTTCCAGGCTTCATGAAACTCCCCCAGGGGCATTCTCATCTCCTAAGGTTGAGGGTTGGTGGACTCTGCTCCATGGCTTTCATCATTCTGTCATCCTTCCTTGCTCTCTCAGAATCTCCAGAGGTCACTGGCTGGTGGACTCTGTGGTTCTCTTGGTCTTGTGGCTCTGCTTGGCTCTGCCGTGGCTTTCTCATCATTCTCAGAGGGGCATTTTCTCCAAAAATGTCTCATCTTTTATAGGATCTCAGTAAATTAATCAAGACTCATGTAGAATGGGTGGAGATACATCTCCACCTAATCAAGTTTAATACCCACACTTGATTGAGTCACATCTCCATGGAGATAATCTAATCAAGCTTCAATACAAGGTTAAAATGAGTACAAAGTCAGTTACAGGCATGCCCTGTCCTAAAGCAAAGTTCTCTGGCTCTGGATCTGTAAAAACTCAAAAATAAGTTATTTGCTGCCAACATCAAAGAAGGAACAGTCATGGGATACATATACCCATTTCCATAGGGAGGAAGGAACACAGGGGTCAAAATGGACCCATACAGTTTCAAAAATCTGCATGGCAAAGCCATTAGATTTCAAAGTCTGAGAGCCATTTATCTACAGGGCTTTAGAAAGTGGCAGTCCCATCCTTTCCAAGGGCCTATATAGAGGCCTGTTTCTCTCCAAACACTACCTTGGGGGACAATGGGGAAACCACCTTTTTCTTAGCTCCACCTTCTCCAAGGATTGGGGCCACACCAGGGCTTTCTGCCATCTTTGGGGCACATGCTCAACCCCTCCATGTGGTGGCAGCCAGGCTCTCCCCAAACCCAAAGGACTGTGGTTCACCATCTCCAAGGCCTAAGGCAGCATGATACTTCCAATGTAATGAGGTGGACAGCCCACCTCTGCCTTCAGGGCAAATTCACCCTCTCTGAACGTGGGTGGGTCCACTCTCCTGGCCCAAGGCTTCTTGACTTCAGACCTCAGCTTCCATGGTTCTGCCTCTGAAGTTATTTTTCCTCCACTGTGTCTCTTCTCTGTCCTTCTCAGTCCTGACTGGCAGTGGTTCTCTTTATACAGATCCCACAATACTCTCATTGGCTTTTTATGCAGTAGCCTTGGATCATGCCCATCAGACATAAGGAGTTTCCACAAATCCTTCCTGGATCCTTCCATGTCTGATCCTGGCTTTCTCTGAGATGGCTGACTGATTCAAAATTTGGCCAAATCCTCATGTGGGGCACCATTCTCTGGGGTCACCCCTCCTGGAAGCCCAAAACTCTCTAGAACATCAATTTCTGGTTTCTTTTTATACAAGAGTTCAGTTCTCAGTTTATCTTTTTCCTGACGCAAAAGCTGTGAGGAGAAACCAGCTGCACTTTCCACATTTAATTTGGAGATCTCTTCTACTAAATATTCAAGTTCATGGCTTTTGCAATCTGCCTTCCATCCAAACCCACTAGTCAATTTTGCCAGATTATATGGCATTTTAAAACAAGGCTCACCTTCCTTCCAGTCTATAATAACTCATGCCTCATTTCTGTCTAAGGCTTTATCAGAAGTGTCTTTAGAGTCCACATTTCTACCAACAGTCTCTTCAAAGCATCCTAAGCCTTCTCTATCAAGCTCCTTACAACTCCTCCAAAATCTTCCCCTTATCCATTTAAAAAACTGTTCCAACATATTTAGTATTTGCAAATCACAGCAGAACTCCACTTCTCTGGTACCAAAACCTTTTACCAAAAGGTTCTAGTTTGCTAGCTGCTGGAATGCAATATACCAGAAACAGAACAGCTTTTTTTAAAAGGGGAATGTAATAAGTTTTAAGTTTACAGTTCTAAGGCCATGAAAATGTCCCAATTAATGCAAGTCTATAGAAATGTCCAATCTAAGGCATCCAGGAAAAGATACCTTGATTCAAGAAGGTCGATTAGTTTAAGCTTTCTCTCTCAAGTGGAAAGGAACATGGTGAACACGGTCAAGTTTTCTCTCTCATCTGAAAAGAGACATGGCAAACACAGCATCATCTGATAACTTTCTCTCCAGGCCTCATGAAGCTCCCCCAGGGGGGCATTCTCCTCATCTCCAAAGGTCACTGGCTGGTGGACTCTGCTGCATGACTCTTGTCATTCTGTCATCCTTCTCTGCTCTCTCTCAGAATCTCCAAAGGCCACTGGCTGCTGGACTTTGTGGTTCTCTCAGTCTCGTGGCTCTGCTTGACTCTGCTGTGGTTGTCTTGTTATCCTCAAAAGGGCATTCTCTCAAAAAAAAGTCTCATCTTTTATAGGATCCCAGTAAACTAATCAAGACTCGTAGAATGGGTGAACACGTCTCCACCTAATCAAGTTTAATACCCACACTTGATTGAGTCACATCTCAACAAAGATAATCTAATCAAGCTTCCAATCTATAGTGCTGAATAGGGATTAGAAAAAATGGTTGCTCCCACAAGATTGATCAGGATTAAAACATGTCTTTTCTAGGGTATACAAATCCTTTCAAAGCACCACAACTGGTATCAAGTCAAATATGATCAATATAGATTTAAGATGTTAAATTTTAACCCCATAGTAACCACATTGAAAGTATATTCAGAAAGAATTAGAAGTAGTTCAATATGGTAGAATACAAAAAAATCAAATGTATATGAAAGAAAGCATTAATGGAAGAACTGAGGTTAAAAAAAGGTAATGAGATTTACAAAGAGAAAATAGCAAAATTGCATAATAAAGTCCTGCACTGTCAATAGTTACTTTAAAAGTAGACGAATTAAATTCTTCATTAAAATGGAAGAGATTGGCAGAATGGATAAATAGCATGACCCAACTATATACTTTGCACAAGAGAGACACCTTAAATTCAAAGACATATGTAGTTTGAAAGTGAAGGACTGGACAAAAGTACACCATTCAGGTAGTAGCCAAGAGAGCTGGGGTTATTATAGTAGTATCAGATAAAATAGACTTTAAGTCAAATACTCTTTCTAGGGACAAAGAAAGTCAGCATAAACTGATAAAGGGATCAACTCAATGAGAATACAGAGCAATTATAATATATATGCAGCTAAAAGAAGATCCCCAAAATAAATGAAGCAAATATTGACAGACTTGAGGGAGAAAATAGACAGCTTCACAATAATAGTAGGAAACTTCAGTCCACCTCTTTCAATAATGGAAAGAACATCTGGACAGAAGATCAGTAAGGAATTAGAAGACTTGGATGGATTCACAGAATAATTTCACCAACTTTAAATACTTTAAAGCATTTAAACCAACTAGACTTAACAGTCACATATAGAAAGCTTAAAATGCCCAACAGCTGCAGAATACACCTTCTTCTCTAACGCACATGCATCCAGGATATACCATATGTTAGGTCACAAATAGAAACTCAGTAAATTAAAAAATACAGAAATCACAGAACACATCTTTTCTGACCATGATGGAATCAAAGTAAAAATCGATAACAGAGGGAGAAATGGAAAATTCACAAATATGTGGAAATTAAACAGCATACTTTTGAACAACCAATGGGTCAAATATGAAATCACATAAATTGGGTAGATGGAAATACTAGTGCTCAATGAGAGGGAGGGATAAGGGGTATGGTATGTATAAGTTTTCTCTTTTATCTTTTTATTTCTTTTTCTGGAGTGATGCAAGTATTCTAAAAAATTTGGTGATGAATACACAACTATGTGATGATATTGTGAGCCATTGATCATACACCATGTATAGAATGTTTGTATGTTAAGAATGTTTATGTTTTTATGTTGTTTCATCAGTAAAAATATTTTTAAATAAATGAAATCACAAGGGAAATGAGAAAATATTTTGAGGTAAATGAAAATGAAAACACAGCATACCAAAACTTATGGAATGCAGTGAAGGTAAGGTTGAGAGAGAAATTTGTAACTCTAAATGCTTCCATTAAAAAATAAAAAAGACTTCATATCAGAGACCTAACCTCAAAACTGGAAGAACAAGAAAAGGAAGAGCAAACTAAACCCAAAGTGAGCAGATAGAAGGAAATAACAAAGATTAGGGTGGATATACATGAAATAGAATCAACAAAACCAAAAGCTGGTTCTTTGAAAAGATCAATAAATTCACAAACTTTTAGGTAGAGTGACAAAGGAGAAAGGAGAGAGGACACAAATAATTAAAATCAGGAATGTAAAGGGGGATATTACTACCAACCCCACAGAAATCAAAAGGACTATAAGAGGATACTGTGAGCAACTATGTGCCAGCAAGTTAGATAAACTAGATTAAATGGACAAATCCACAGAAACACACAAACTACCTACATTGATTCAAGAAGAAATAGAAGATCTCAAAAAAAATGAATAACTACTAAAGAGATTGGATCAGAAATAAAAAACCTCCCCAAAGAGGAAAACCCAGGACCAGATGGATTCACAGGAGAATTTCACCAAACATTCCAAGAAAAATTAACACCTAATCTGCTCAAACTCTTCCAAACAATTGAACAGGAGGGAATACTTCCTAACTCATTCTAGGAGGCCAGGATCACCCTCATACCAAATCAGATAAATATGTCACAAGAAAAGAAAGTTGCAAACCAATATTCTTTATGAATAAAGATGCAAAAAACCTGAACAAAATACTAGCAAATGATATCCAACAGAACTTTAAGAGAATTATGAATCATTAACAAGTGGGATTTATCCCAGGTATGCCAGGGTGGTTCAACATAAGAAAATTAATTCACATACTGCACACCCCATTAAGAGAATAAAGGGGAAAAAACACTTGATCAACTCAATTGAAGCAGAAAAGGTATTTGATGAAATCCAGGACCCATTCTTCATAAATGCACTTAGAAAAATAAGAATGGGAAGGAACTTCTTCAATGTGATAAAGGACATATACAAAAAATCTGCAGTTAGCATCATACTTAATGTGAAGTACTGAAAACTTTCCCTGTAAGATCAGGAACAAGACAAGGATGCCTTCTCTCATCACTGTTATACAACATTTTTCTGGAAGCTCTAGCTCAAGGTAGAGCTAAAACTTTCACTATTTGCAGATGGCATAATGCAATAAACAGAAAATCCTAAAATATCCATAACAAAGCTACTAGAACTAAGAAATGAATCCAGCAAAAATGGCAAGTACAAGATCAACATGCAAAAAAATCATAGTGTTTGTATACACTAGAAGTTAACAGACTGGGGAGAAAGATGGTGGCATAGTGAGATGTGGAATTTAGTTCATCTTCCAGAGCAGCTAGTAGATAGCCTGAAACAGTACAAAACTGCTGGGGGAACATCAGTGACCAGACACACAGTGTACATCAGCCTGGACCAGGTGGAATGGATGAGTTCCCACACAGAACTGTAAGTCCCCCAAGCCGCGGAGGTCGGTGCCCCTCCCTCATAGGCATGCAGGCTGGTTCCCTGAGGTAAACAAACTTTACTAGCAGCAAGGGCTTAACTCAACCAAGCTCCAATTGTTGAATTAATTAACAAATTCTGGCTAATGAAAACAGGCCCACAGCACAGATAAACCTGGAATAAACCCTAAAAGAACTAGGTATTGTTGCCCTGGGAGAGAGGAGATGGGTCTGACAGAAAAAAAACAGAGACTTTTTGGGTTGGACAGTACAAAATACTAGAAAAGGGCTGAACCCCAAGAAAAAGGAGCACGTAGAGCCTGGTGAAACATAGAGTCATGTACTAATTCAAGCTCTTGATTGACAAATGCAAGGATCCATGATCCATCTCTGAAAAGGCATTTTTGCTTTTTTTTTTTTTTTTTACTCCTTAAACAACTCATTGGATAGAACTGGAAGCACTCTCAGGCTCCAGCACTGTCCCAGGCAAGGGCAGAATTAAGCTTGTCTGTGAGACAAAGCAACTAGTCAGGTGAAAGGAATCAATTCCCTAAAGGGTGTATCCTCCACAAGAAAAAGGCCCCAGGGCCCAGCTCAAGTGGAAACCTTCTTCAAGGAATTCAGGCCCCAAGGACTGGAGAACAGAAGCAATTAAAGCCATCCTACTACCTCACCTCTGTCTCAACCAGGCACCTGTCAGGGAGAGTCTGCTGAAATTAAAGGCACCACATGACTTTAAGCTGGTGGAAAAGCCACAGGCAGACAAGTACCACATGCTGGGAAGGATAGGAAAAGCAAGAGTCTAGAGGCTTTATAAGAAAGTCTGAGAACCTGCTGGGTCTCACCCATATGGAAAACTGATGCTGGCTACTCTCTCCTCCTGAGAAGTGGGCCTGTCCAGTCTGGGAATAATCTGACTGGGGTCTATAATATCTGAGGAGACCCTTCTTAAAAAAAAAAAAAAAGCTCCATAGAGGAAGGGAAAGAAACAGAAAAACAAGAACTGAAAAACTCAGATTAGTTAAACAGAATTGATGCTAGAGGTCTAGAATAAGTTGAACTGAATGTCAAAGAACAGACAAAGAACAAAGTCATCCAGCAAGAAAGCCCTATGTAAAAGAGTGAAAAACACCACCAGAATAAACTAATTAAGGAAATAAAATGCACAGATGTCAGCAAAAAAATAGAGTCATACTAGGAAAATTGAAGATATGGCCCAGTCAAAGGAACAAACCAACACTTCAAATGAGATATAGAAATTGAAACAACTAATTGAGGATGTTCAAACAGACATGGAAAATCTCATCAAAAATCAGATCATTGAGTTGAGTGACTATATAAAGAAGACATTGGGTGAACTAAAAGGAGAAATCAAAAGTTTGAAAAAACAAATCACAGAACTTATGGGAATGAAAGGCACACTAGAAGAGATGAAAAAAACAGGAAACTTACAACAGTAGATTTGAAGAAACAGAAGAAAGGATTAGTGAACTAGAGGACTGGATGTCTGAAATCTGACACACAAAAGAATATATAGGGAAAAGAATGGAAAAAAATATAAGCAGGGTCTCAGAGAATGGAATGACAACATGAAGCTCCTGAATGTACATATTGTGGGTGTCCCAGAAGGAGAAGAGAGGGAAAAAGGAGGAGAAAGACTAATGGACCCATCTCTTACAAAAGACAAAAAGTTGCAGACCCAAGAAGTACAGCATAACTGAAGGAGAATAGATCCAAATAGACATACTCCAAGATACTTATTAATTAGCTAGTCAAATGTCAAAGACAAAGAGAGGATCTTGAAAGCAGCAAGAGAAAAGCAATCCAACACATTCAAAGGCAACTCAATAAGGCTTGTGTGGATTTCTCAGCAGAAACCATGAATGTGAGAAGGCACTGGCATGATATATTTAAGATTCTAAAGGAGAAAAACTGCCAACCAAGAATTCTATACCCAGCCAAATTGTCCTTCAAAAATGAGGGGGAGATTGAAATGTTTTCAGACAGTCACTGAGAGAATTTTTGACTAAGAGACTGGCTCTGCAAGAAATACCAAAGGGAGACTATAGGCAGATAGGAAAAGACAGGAGAGAGAGGGTTGAAGAAAAGTGTAGATAATGAAGACTATCAGTAAAGGTAAAAAAATAAAAAAAAAAGAAGAAGAAAATTAGATATGACATATAAAATCCAAAAAACAGAATGGTAGCAGAAAGTACTGCCTTTACAGTAATAACACTAAATGTAAATAGATTAAACTCCCCAATCAAAAGACATAGACAAGAGGAATGGATTAAAAAACAGGACCCATCTATATGCTGTCTACAGGAGACTCACTTTAGACCCAAGGACAAAAATAGGATGAAAGTGAAAGGTTGGGGAAAGATATTTCATGCAACCAACAATCAGAAAAGAGCAGGAATAGCAATACTAATATCTGACAGATTTGACTTCAAATGTAAAACAATTAAAAGAGACAAAGAAGGACACTGTGTATTAATAAAAGGAACAATTCAATAATAAGACATAACAATTATAAATATTTATGCACTGAGCCAGAGTGCTCCAAAGTACCTGAGGCAAATACTGACAACACTGAAAGGAGAAATAGACACCTCTACCATAATAGTTAGAGACTTCAATTCCTGGGTCTTGTCAATGGATA
The DNA here is from genome assembly GCF_023851605.1 of Tamandua tetradactyla. NCBI lineage: Eukaryota > Metazoa > Chordata > Mammalia > Pilosa > Myrmecophagidae > Tamandua > Tamandua tetradactyla. Next base: position 119,958,544 of record NC_135353.1, read on the forward strand.
GGACATCTAGGGAGAGGATCAATAAGGAAACAGAAATCTTGAATAATGTGATAAATGAACAAGACTTAACAGGCATTTACTAAACATTACAACCCACAACAAAAAGATACACATTTTTCTCAAGGGCTCCTGGATCATTCTCAAGGATAGACTATATGCTAGGTCACAAAGCAAGTTTCAATAAATTTAAAATGATTGAAATCATACAAAACACTTTCTCAGATCATAATGGAATTAATTTGGCATTCACAAACATAGGGAAGCTAAACAACACACTCTTAAACAAGGAAGAAATTACAGGAGAAATCAGTAAATATGTCGAGGCAAATGAAAATGAAAACACACACATATCAAAATTTGTGGAATGCAGGAAAAGCAGTGCTGTGAGGGAAACTTATTGCCTTAATTGCCTATATTTAAAAAGAAGAAAGAGCAAAAATTGAGGAATTAATTGTTCACTTGGAAGAACTAGAGAAAGAACAACAAACTAATCCCAAAGCAAACAAAAGGGAAGAAATAATGAAAAAGGCATAACCAGTGAGCCTGCAGAAATAAAGAAGGTAACTGAGAGGATACTATGAGCAACTATATGCTAATAAACTAAACAACATAGATGAAATGAACAGCTTCCTAGAAAGACATAAACAACCAACAATGAATCAAGAAGCAATAGATGACCTCTACAAACCACTCACAAGAGATTGAATCTGTCATCAAGAAGCTCCCAAAAAAAGAAAAGCCCAGGGCCAGATGGCTTCACATGTGAATTCTACCAAGAATTTAAGAAAGAATTAGTACCAATCCTGTTCAAACTCTTCAACAAAAAAGAAGAGAAGAGGAGGGAAAGGTACCTAACTCATTCTATGACGCCAACATCACCCTAATACCAAAGCTAGGCAAAGACATTGCAAGAAAAAAAACTACAGACTAATCCCTTTAATGAATATGGATGCAAAAATCCTCAACAAAATACTCACAAATTAAATATAGCAGCACATTAAAAGAATTACATGCCATGATCAAGTGGGTTTTATCCCAGGTATACAAGGCTGGTTCAACAAAAGAAAATCAATCAATGTAATACACCACATCAATAAACTAAAGAGCATCTCAATTGATGCAGAAAAGGCATTTGACAAAATTCAGCATCCTTTCTTGATGAAAACACTTGAAAGGATAGGAATAAAAGGGAACTTCCTCAACATGATAAAGGGAATATACGAAAAACCCACAGCTAACATTATCCCCAATGGGGTAAGAAGGAACACTTTCCCTCTAAGATCAGGAACATGATAGGGATGCCCACTGTTACCACTGTTGTTCAACGTTGGTCTGGAAGTTCTAGCCAGAGAAATTAGACAAGAAAAAGACAAAAAGGCATCCACATTGAAAAATAAGAAGTAGAGCTCTCACTGTTCGCAGATGACATGATCCTATATATTGAAAATCTCCAAAAAATCTACAGTAGAGCTACTAGAGCTAATAAATGAGTACAGCAATGAGGCAGGGCACAAAGTCAAATCCCACTATACACTAGTGTATAGTGTAGTGTTTCTATACATTAGTGATAAGCAATCTGAGGAGGAAATCAAGAAAAAATTCCATTTACAGTAGCAACCAAAAGAATCAAATATTTAGGAATAAATTTAACTAAGGATACAAAATACCTATACCCAGAAAACTACAAGAAATTGCTAAAAGAAATCATGGAAAACCAAAATAAATGGAAAGGCATACCATGTTCATGGATTGGGAGACAATTCTACCCAAACTGATTTATAGATTCAATGTAATACCAATTGAAACCCAAACAACTTGCTTTGCAGAATTAGATAAGCCAATAACCAAATATATTTGGAAAGGCTAGGTCCCCTGAATAGCTAAAAAGATCTTGAAAAAGAAAAATGAAATCAGAGGTCTCACACTATCTGACTTTAAAGCATATTACAAAGGTACAGTGTTCAAAACAGCATAGTACTGAAATAAAGATAGATAAACTGACCAATGGAATTGAATTGAATGTTGAGAAGTAGACCCTCTCATCTATGGACAGTTGCTCTTTAATAAGGCAGTCAAGCCAACTCATACAGGATAGAACAGCTTCGTCAATAAATGGTGTTTGGAAAACTGGATATCCATATGCAAAAGAATAAAAGAGGATCCATATCTCACACCGTATTCAAAAATTAACCCAAAATGGATCAAAGACCTAGGTATGGAGCCAAGACCATAAAACTTTTAGAAGAAAATGTAGGAAAATACCTTATAGATCTTATAATGGAAGGCAGTTTCCTAGACCCTACACCCAAAGCATGAGCATTGAAAAAAGAAATAGATAAATGGGATCACCTGAAATTTAAACACTTTCGTGCATCAGAGAACTTTGTCAAGGAAGTTAAAAGGCAGCTGATGCAATGGGAGACAATATTTGGAAACAACATATCAGATAAGCATTTAGTATCCAGAATATATAAAGAGATTCTTCAACTCAACGACAAAAGGACAAGCAACCCCATTTAAAAACAGGTGAAAGGCATGAACAGACACTTCTCAAATGAGAAAATGCAAATGACTAAAAGGCACATGAAAAGATGCTCAACTTCATGGGCTATTAGGGAAATCCAAATCCAAACCACAATGAGGTATCATCTGACACCCACTAGAATGGCCACAATAAAAAAAAAAAAACAGAAAATAACAAGTGCTGGAGAGGATGTGCAGAAAGAGGCACACTTATCCACTGTTGGTGGAAATGTAAAATGGTACAAGTGCTCTGGAAAGCAATTTGGTGGTTCCTAAGAAAGCTAAGTATAGAACTGCCATATGATCTAACAAACCCATTACTAGGTATTTAATCAGAAGAACTGAAAGCAAGGACACAAACAGACTTTGCACACCAATGTTTATTGTGTTTTTTTTTTTTTACAATTGCTAAGAGATGGAAACAGCCCAAATGTCCGTCAATGGATGAGTGGCTAAACAACCTGTGGTATATACATATGATCGAATATTACATAGCTGTAAGAGAAAATAGTCATGAAGCATGTAACAGCATGAATGAAACTTGAGGACATTATGTTGACTGAAATTAGCTGGAAACAAAAGGACAAATACTGTATGGCTTCACTAATATGAACTAACATTAATGAGTGAACTTTGAGAGTTGAAGTTAAGAACACAGGTTACCAGAAGATAAAAATAGGATAGAGACTGGGCATTTGGTGCTGAAGGAATATAGATTTGCAACAGGACTGATGGTAAAAATTCAGAAATGGATAGCACAATACTACATGATTGTAGCACAATAATATAAGTACACTGAATGAAGCTGAATGTGAATATGATCGAGGGAGAAGTGCTGGGCGGTGGGGGGGGGGGGGGGACATATGAAACCAGAAGGAAAGACAGAGGATAAGGCTGAGATGGTATAATTTAGGAATGCCTTGAGTGGACAATGATGGTTATTAAATGTGCAAATCATTTTTGCAAGACAGAGAACAAATGAATGTCATCATTACAAGGTGCTGAAATGGATGGTATATAGGAAAAAGCACAATCAATGTAAACTAGGGTCTATAGTCAACAGTAACATTTTAATATGCTTTCACTGAATGTAACAAAGGCATTATGCCAAAATTAAATATCAACAGGTGGTGGAGGGGGAGAGGGCTACAGATTTCTTTGTGGAAGAAAAGGAAAAGTCTTCATATAGCTTATGGTGGTGAAGGCATGTCTATTTATTAAGGTTGGATTGTATGACATGTGAATGTTAGAAAGAAAGTACCTGAAAAGAGAATAAACGCTCACCCAATGTGGGAAAAAAAAGAATTTATTAATGTCCTTACAAGAATGGGTGCACAACCAAAATGTTGTGGCTGGTGTGCCAAACAGTAGAAAGCATCAGCATTTATTCCCTAAGCCTAGCATGCAATTACCTCCCTTGTTTCTTTGCTGATTGGATACTCCAGAGGTTACAGCCTATCTGAGCAGTCTAAGTTAAATTTTTTGCTGACAGTTCCCAGTTTTGATTATGTTTTACATCCCCTTGACTCTGGTTGTTACTTGTTTAGAGTTGTTTTTACCTAGATAAGGATCTGACATTAATTCTGGGCTTACGTCAGAGGCCCTCTCCTCTCCTTCTCCTGTCTGCGAGATCAGCCTCAGCTGGTTTTGCAGCCCTTTGTTTAGTTAGCTTCATTTTCCTCACTCTGCATCATTTTTTCTGAAAGCCAAACTTAATTTTATTCTTACAAATTCCCCCCTTTTTCTTTTGAACCTTTTTAGCTTTTACATTTTAGTTTTTTTAAAAACTTGCTGAGAATTTTTTCACATTCTTCAATATAGGGATTTTCCTTCTTAAGGAGGTATAAATTGTTTTGTTTGTATTGAACAGGTATTTGCTTAGTTACGGCAGTTTTAATAAATGCTTGAATTTAGCTCCCAAGTCCATGGAATGATGCAATACCCGATCACTGTCAGCATTTTAGCTATGATGATTAAAGAAGTTAAACAGACAGTGCTACTCCTTTCCATTTTCCGAACCAACTTTTTAACTACTCTGTGAGAGGGGTTACTAATGCTTAAATTTTTTCAGATAAGGCTGTTAGGTTTTGTAAAGTTTTGGTGATAGTTCCATCTGGGGCTGTATTATTGAGAATAAATGTATAACTATCCCCGACCATAACACAAATGCTTCCTTTTTCAGCTAACATTTTCACCTTTTCTAGGGCCATCCTATTTTCCCATGTTATTTGACTAGTAGTGTCTAGCTGTTTTGCTATTCTGTTAATTGCATCCTTGGTGTAACTGATAAATTTTTGCTGATTATAATATATATATATAATTAATCCAATTTACATTTTTGTTGATGGTAAGGGTGACTCAAATTATGCAGCTATTTGATTAGCCTTAAAGTTGTCTGGGATTTCCCATGGCACACCTATATTGTCTAGATAAATTAGATCATCAAAGGAACTAAGTAAGCTTCTTTTTTTAACCCCTTGAGTTAGAACTTCTTTATCCCTTCCAAATGTTGAGGTGAATGGGTTGGCCAATTGGACTAGAACATAGGTCCCCTTCTATTTCTTAGGTAATATGGGTCAGAGGATGCCCTTTCCACAATACCATCAAAGGCTTGCTCAGGGTATGGTTAAATTGGAGAAATTGCTAGTATTAATTTCAGCCACATTTTATGCTTGGGTACACAAGGCCATACTCTTAAGGTTCTGGAGCCTTTCTCTCCATGTAGAGAAACAGGTAGAGTGGCTTCTTGGATCGAGGCAGGAAGCCAGCATGGCCTTGACTCTTCCACCTCTGACTGGAGGGAAAAGAGAGGACAACATACTATAATTCTCACTAGGAGTAGTATTTTTTTTTTTTTTTTTTTTTTGCATGGGCAGGCACCGGGAATCGAACTCATGTTCCAGCGTGGCAGGCAAGAACTCTGCCACTGAGCCACCATAGCCTGCCCTAGGAGTAGTATTTTGAGAAAGGAGTATTATGCATTTGAACTCCTTTATTCTTCATATTTATTGGAACAGGCACAATATAAAGGCAGTGGGTCGGCCTGTTGCAAAAACATAACAGTTGCTTTTGTTTAGTCTTTGGACTGTATATTTAATCCATTCTACCCAGGCATTGGTATTTTTATATCCTGTCTCTATTTTTATGGTTTCCTTTAAATCTTTTGATTTGACCACCCTGGCAACTTTGGGATTATTTTAAATTGGGGTACTGGCCTCTAGCTGGGTCTCTTTTGGCACCATTGAAGGGCTAGTTGGAGAGGGCATTATCGGTGTCAGGGAGAGGATTTGTATCCTGAACTTATTTAGAGGGTCTTTTCCAGTGATGTCTACCCCCATTCCATATACTCGATTAGGGGAGGTGTACCCCCAACTGGATTTCTCATTATGAGTGGTGATATTGATTTTGTTTGCTCTTTTAATTGTTACTAATACAGGGTTGTATTGAAGATTTTGGTAGTTTGGTGGAGGATTTCCTTTGTAAAAGGTTATTTTACCTTGGAGTTCTCACCATATTTGTGAACCCCAACCACCAGCCACAGTCCATCCCTTGTATTGGGTAATCTTTTACACAAAAGCCTAGGAGTGGCAAGGGGAGTATTTGGGATTGCTGGTTGGCTTTGGACACAGGCATTGTTTTCCTAACTTAATTGTTGTTGATTTATTAAGTTTCCACAGTCTATTACTTGGCAAGCATTAAACTGTATAGTTTGAGACTTTAAACTCTCAGTTACATTCACTACCAATTTGACAGGGCTTGGTGTGTCCCAGATTTGGAACATTATGACCAGTATAATTATTTTTATTTGTAAATTGGACTTTAGATCCCTCATTTGTCTTCCTTTTTTGACCAGAGTCACTATTAACTATGTTAGGTTAAAATACAGAATCTAAACCCCGACACTCGCCCCCCCGCCACTTTTACTCTCCCAACTATTGTCTCTTTACGGTAATTTTTAAAGGGTCTGAAGTTGGTGTTATTTTCCAGGAATTGGACTCTGTTGTTGGATACTTATCATTTGACTCAGGTATTGGTCTTTTCACTTGGGTGTAGTAAGTCCAAGCTGCCGTTTGGACAGCTGTCTGGGTTGTCAACAGAACTTGATAGGGTTTTTCCCAGGTTGGTTGAAGTTTGGACTCCATCCATGATTTGATAAGGACCTAGCTGCTGGGTTGGTATTGATGGACAGCAAATTCAAGAGATGGAGTTTGGGCCGGCAAACCATAGTGACTAAGGGATGACAGAGTAGAGGACAAAGCCAATACACAATTCTTAAGGAAGAGGTCCTTTAGTTTAAAGAAGGGAGATCTTTAGTTTTTTGGGGGGAAAGGCAAGCTAAAGAGCATTTCATAGTGGGGAAATCCTTAATTCTTTCCTAGGGTCAGTTTTAATTCTTAGCAGAGCTATGGGTAGACATTTATCTAAGGTAACTTGGTTTTTAAGACCAGTTTAGAAAGATGTTTAAGGTTTGATTCATTTTTTCCGGTCTTCCTGAGGATGGTGGATTCCAGGGTGTATGGAAATTCCATGCACTACTTAGGCTTCACATAACACCTTGCTGTACATGGGAGGTAAAGTGGCCACCATTATCAAAATTGATATGTTTTACTAACCCATAGGAGGGAACAATTTGTTCAAGGATAATTTTGGAAGTTCCTGATGCTATAGCCTAGGCTAAAGGACACACCTCCCACCCACCTTGTTAGATGGTTTATAAGAACTAGAATATATTTTATTCATCCTACTGAAGGCATCTTGATGTAATTAACTTGAATGCTCTGAAAAGGGTTAAGGCTTGGTTCCTTTCCTTTTTCATTTCAATTTTGATAGCGGGAACTTGCAACTCCCTCCCACCCCCCATTTCCCTCCCTCACCCATACTTTTTCTTGGACATCTTTCTTGTCTTCTTTGCTAAGCAAGGCTAAGATAACTTCTATCTGGCCATCTTTTATCTCTAGGTCTAGTCCCATGGGTACTATTAGGTCCCTTCCTAATAAAATACTCCACTTTTAGGATGTACAGCAGGGGGCTTATAATTTGGCTATCTATGCAATGGATGTTAGTAGGTTTGAAAATGGAGACTTTAAATCCTTCCCCTTTTACCCCCAAAATTGCGAGGAGCTACCAGAGAATTCAATCCCTTTGGGATGTACTTCAGAGAAGATTGGGCTGCTCCGGTGTCGATTAAAAATGTAATTTCTTCCTGATATGGACTCACCTTCAGATTTACTAAAGGCTCCTGGTGGGCTTTTGAGATGAGGACCCCTTAACTCCCCTAGTCCTTAAAATCCATTAGAGGTATTATCTGACCTTTTTTCTTTAGATTTGGGCACTCCTTTTTTAAATGACCAGGTTTCCCACAGTGATAACACCCTGTGGAGTTCTGTACCCTCTTTGCTCCTTTATTCCATCTGGCCTAGACTACTTCTCTATTTTACCTCTGCCTGTCTCGTCCCTGCCTTGTCTTTAACCTTTTCTTGACAATGTGGTCTAATGAGCTCATCATGACTTTAGCTTTTTGCTTGTTTTTTCTTTTCCCTCTTCATAAACACTTTTTTGAGACTTTCTCAGTAACTCTTCTAGTGGCTTATCCATCCACCCATCTATTTTCTGGATCTTCTTCTGAATGTCAGGCCAAGATCCCTTTATGTAATTGACCTTTAGCATTCCTTGGGCCACAGGACTATCAGGGTCCATTCCTGAGTATTTCCTTACCTTGTCTCTCGACTTTTGAAGCTAGGCAGAGGAAGTTTCATCTCTTTCTTGAATCACCTAAAAGGCCCTATTTAGGTTCTGAGATTTGGGCACAGCCAGTTTTATCCCTTGTATAATGAAGTTTTTGAGATCCCTCATTTGTGCTCTTTCTTCTTGATTATTACTATCCCCATTGGGGTCTACACTGGGGAATTTTTGCTCTGCTGCCATTACCCCTTGTCTGGGCAGATGCTTCGTTTCCCATTCTTTCATAGTTGCTCTCTTCACCATTCCCTTTTCTTCTCTTGTAAAAAGGATATCTAGGATGGACATAAGTTCAGACCAGGTATATAAACTGGGGCCTGAAAATTGATCTAGTTGTTTGGCTAGCCCTGCTGGATCATCTATTAATGATTTTATCTCCTTGAAGTTCCTTACTTCTGTACTCACCAATGGAGCATTTACATAACCTATTTCTCCTGGTCCAATGGGTATTTCCCCTAGAGGGTATAGGGACTCAGCGAGTCTATGTTTTCTCACCCTTTCCCCCCCACACACAAATGGAAAATTTTGTACATCTTTCTTATACTGTTCCAACTCCTTCCTCAATTGTTGGTGGGTTGTAATAGGTTGCATGATAGGCCCCAATTGTCTCTCTGGTTCCCCCAGGTAAACATGGGTTGGTTCCATTGGGCTTTCAGGGTCTAACAGTCCTTGCCCCAGGGGAGAAATATAAGGCTAGAGAAGGCTCAATAAAGGATCCCATGCTTTACTTTCTAAAGATTTAGCTTTTGGTTCTGGGCTTTTAACCTTTATAGGATAAAGAGGGGTCCCCCTTCCTTTTAGACAACACATAGCATAATCATACTCCTCTTTGGAGAAGGGCTTGCTTTTATTAACATAAAGCAGAAGGTCAGCACAAAGCCAATCCTCATCTGTCCCATATTTTGGCTAAAATACATTGGGCAGCAAAATGCTTTCTTTTGTCTAAGTGTAACAAGAATATTTAATAATTCTCTTTTTGTCCTTTCCCTTGGTCTGATTATTATTGGTCCAATGTTTTAACATTCTCCCCAATTGACTGTCTAGGGGAATGTTCCCAGGGGACTTTATAAGTACCCCCTTCCCTTTTTCCTCATCCAACCTTGCCTGGGTTTCTTTCTCTTAGCACCATTTCACTTTGTCCATCTCCAGCCCTTTTCCTCAAAGGAAAATGGAACTGCAGAGTGGGATTCTGCACTCACTTACTCAATCTCAGGCCATTACAACTTTCCTGACCACCAAGGCAATGTTTAATAGTCCTTTTTCTTACCTTGGTCCATGCACAGAGTTGCCTGGTCATTGTGAGGCAGAATTTTCCTTCCCCTTATTTTCATTCACTATCGGTGGATCCAAGCATCCATCTCAGGGAGTTCTGGCTGTTGGAAGGGGGCCCCCAATGGTGAAGTCCCAGATTGCTCAATCAGAAGGGTGCACCTTCCCTTCATCCTGCTCAGGGATCCTCCTATGAAGCCTTGAATCCTGGACGAGCCCCCAAAATTGTTAGAAGGGAAACCATACCCGAGAGAGAATAAACACTCACCTGATTGTGGAGAAAAAAGGAATTTTTAACGACCTTGCAAGAATGGGTGTGCAACCAAAATATGGTGGCTGGTGCACCAAGCAACAGAAAGCATTAGCAAGCAGGTCCCTCCCCTGTTTCTCCACTGATTGGATACTCCAGAGGTTACAGCTTATCTGAGTAGTCTAATTAATTCAAATTTTTTCAATTTTTCACAGACAGTTCCCACTTTTGATTATATTTTACATCCCACTCACTCTGGGCTCTACTTATTTAGACTTGTTTTTACCTAGATAAGGATCTGACGCTAATTCTGAACTTACATCAGAAGCCCTCTCCTCCTGTCCATGAGATCAGCCTGAGCTGGTTTTGCAGTCCTTTGTTTAGTTAGTTTCATTTTCTTCACTCCACATCATTTTGGGTGAAAGCTAAACTTAATTTTATTCTTACAGTGAATAAAGCTGTTTGAAAATGAACAGAGAAAAACAAGTGCTAGAGAAAATGAGAGAAAGAGATGTAGCTACTCACTGTCTGTAGGGAAACTGAGAGGTACAGCCCCTTGGAGAGCAGATTGGTGGTTCCACAAGAGGCTAGGGGTGGGTTTGCCATATGATCTTGAAGCCCCGAGCTCAGTATATACCTGGAGGAATTGAATGTGGGGACACAAATGGACATATGCACACTGGTTTTATTATGGCCATGTTCCCGATTCACATTGGATGGAGGTGGCCTAAGGATATAATTACTGAGGAATGGAAGGTGGAACTGTGGTATGTATATACCAGGGACTACTGAGTCGCTGCAAGAAGGAATGAAGTTGTGAGGCATACAACTAGGTGAATGAAACTTAAGGACTGCTTGTTGAATGAAATGTCAGAAACAAGAAGACAAATATTATCATGCCTCATTCATATGGATTAATTATAATATGAAAACTCTGTGAACTGAAGTTGCAAACATGAGTTATCAGGTTGGGGCCTATTGTAAAGGGTCCTAGGTTGTAAGCTCTTCCAGCAATCACATATATTCAGCAGTCGTAACTGTTATTTCTAAATTATGAGATACTGAGCTGTTTGTATATAACTTGATCCTTCCCAGAAACATCAGGTATTTATGTGACAACTGAGACTCAGAGTTAGATCTCTGAAGCTAGGAAAGTCAGCAGTACCCCATACAGGAACTGTTTAAAAAGTTGAAAAAGGGATCAGACTTCAAGTAGAAATATGAATGAAACTGTTCTAGATAGGACTAAGGTAAATCAGAATACAGGGTAAGGATGATAAGTATGGTCCATATTTTAAAACTTTAACTTCTGTGTGAGACCAAAAGGAGAGACGTTTATTTGGTGCAAAATTTATATTTAGGGTAGCACATTACCTAATTTAACTTATATGGTCAATTTAGTTGAACACCATGAGTACATGGAATCTTGAATAGGGTATGAAATCTCATTGGTTTCTACAGGTTAGTGTGATGCCCCAATATATCCCAGAGTAATTTGGGCAGTGAATAAAGATTTGCCAAATCTCCTTGGAGGACTGGGGAGAAAGGAGGAAATATTCAAGTTCCCAATTTGGAGAATTTCTGTTATTCTAGCAAGCAGTAGGGACAACCAATTCAATAGGCTGAGTCCTTGATCTTGGGGTTTGCCCCTATGAAACTTATTCTTGCAAATGATAGGCTAAGCCTATTTGAAATTAGACCTAAGAATCATCCCCAGAGAACCCCTTTTATTACTCTGATGTGGCCTCTCTCTCCAAACCGACATAGCAAGTGAACTCACTGCCTTCCCATCACATGACTCCCAGGAGTATAAATCTCCCTGACAAAAGTGGGACAGAATTCCCAGGATTCTCTGGGACCCAGCATCATGGGATTGAGAAAGCCTTCTTGACCAAAAGGGGGGAGAGAAAAATGAGACAAAATAAAATTTCAATGGCTGAGAGATTTATAACAGGGCTGAGAGATTATCCTGGAGGTTACTCTTATGCATTATATAGATATCCTTTTTTAGTTTATGGTATATTAGAGAGGCTGGAGAGAAGTACCTGAAACTGTTGAGCTGTGTTCCAGTAGCCTTGATTCTTGAAGATGATTATGTAATAATGTAACTTTTACAATGTGACTGATTGTGAAATCCTTGTGTCTAATACTCCTTTTATCCAGGATATGGAGAGACAAGTAAAAAAATATGGATAATAAATAATAGGGAGGATGCGGGGTAAATTAAACTGGGTAGGTCAAAATACTAATGGTCAAAGAGAGGTTGGGGTAAGGGGTATGGGATGTATGAGTTTTTTCTTTTTTCTTTTTATTTCTTTTTCTGTAGTGATGCAAATGTTTTAAAAATGATCATGGTGATGAATACACAACTATGTAATGATACTGTGAGCTATTGATTGTACCCATGTATGAATTGTATGGTGTGAAGATTTGTCAATAAAAATATTTTTTAAAAATGAAATGGATAGTCTGAAGAAAAAATCAATGGAAAATATCCATTTATAATAGAAACAAAAGAATCAAGTATCTAGGCATAATTCTAACCAAGGATGTAAATGACTTGCACACAGAAAACTACAAAACATCGTTAAATGAAATCAAATAATACCGAAATAAATAGAAGGACATTCCATGTTCATGGCTGAAAAAACTATATTTTGTTAAGATGTCAATTTTAACCAAAGTGATTTACAGTTCAACATAATTCCAATACCTTGGAGGTGAGAGGGTAGTTCAGTGATAAAATTCTCACCTATCATGTGGGAGACCCAGGTTCAATTCCCAGCCCATGCACTTCTACCCCCCAAAACAAACAAAAATTCAACAAATGGTGCTACAATAACAGGATACTCACATGAAAAAGAATGAAACGTGACCCCCACCATACAGCATACAAAAAAAAAATTCCAACAGCCTTCTTTGCAGAAATAGAAAAGCCAATCTTCAAATTTATATGGACGGGTAAGAGGCCCTAAATAGCCAAAGCAACCTTGACAAAGAACAAAGTTGTAGTGCTCACACTTCTTGATCTTAAATCTTATTACAAATCCACAATAATCAAAACAGCATGGTACTGACATAAGCACAGACATATAGACCAATGGAACCAAACTGAGAGTTCAGAGCTCAACACTCACATTTATGGTCAGTGACTTTCACAAGAGTGCCAAATTCACTCAATGAGGAAGGAAAATCTCTTCAACAATTGGTGCTCAGAAAACTGGATGATCATATGCAAAGAATGAAGGTGGACCCCTACCTCACACATATATAAAAAATCATCTACAAATAAATAAAAGACCCCCAAAAAGAATGAGAGCTATAAAACTCCCAGTAGAAAACATAGAGAAGCATCTTCAGGATTGTGTGTTAGGTAATGGTTTCTTATATTTTATACTCAAAGCACAAGAAATAAAGAAAAAAATAGATAATCAGACCTCATCAAAATAGAAAAGTTTAGTGCATCAAAGGACTTTATCAACAAAATAAGATGACCACCACCAGCACAATGGGGGAAAATATTTGGAAACCACATATCCAATAAGTGTTTAATATACAGAGTATGTAAAGAAATCCTACAATTCAACACTAAAAAGGACAAACAACCCAATGAAAATATGGGCAAAAACTTTGAATAGACATTTTTCCAAAGAAAATATACAAATGACCAATAAGAACATGAAATGTAAGTCAAAACCACAATGAGATACCATTTCACACCCACTATAGTGGCTACTATTTAAAAAATGGAAAATTACAAGGGTTAGCAAGGAAGTAAAAGTAAGAACACTCATTCATCATTGGTGGGAATATAAAATGGTACAGCCACTCTGAAAAATAGTTTGGCAGTTCCTCAGAAAGTTAAGTATAGAATTACCATATGACCCGGCAATCCAATGGTATATATCCAAAATAATTGAAAGCAGGAACTTGAACAGATATTTGCACACTGATGTTCATAGTACCATTTTTCACAATTGCCAAAAGATGGAAGCCACCCAAGTGCCCATCAAACAAATGGATTAACAAGATGTGGTATATATACACAATGGGATATTATTCAGTTGTGAAAAAGAATGAAGTTCTGATACATGTGACAACGTGGAAGAACCTTGAAGACATCATGTTGCATGAAATAACCAGACACAAATGGAAAAATATGTATGCTCTTGCTCATATGAAATAATTAGATAAGCAAATTCATAGATCCAGAAACTAGAATATATAGGTTCCCAGTGGCCAGAGTGGGGGTAGGGAATAGGGAGTTAATACTTAAATTATATGGAGTATCTATTTGGGTTGAGGGAAAAATTTTGGCAATGGATGGTGGTGATGGTAGCACTACATGATGGACGTAATTAACAACACTGAAATACATATATGAATGTGATTAAAAGGGGAAATTTTAGGTTATACTATATGCTACTAAAATAAAAATATGTTAAATGTAAAGACAAGAGCATTTCATTCATTCAAATGAAGAATCTCTAGAAATACTTGTATTTAGTAGCTCATGCATGCATATGTATTTTGTTCTTACCAGTACACAAAACAGCAGAAATCTACCTTATTTCTTGATATTTGCACATTCTATGAAGATTCTCTGACTGAAAGGAAAAGGAACTACGAGTTGCCCTATCTTTTCCTTTCCTTCTATGTCATCATTTTCAGCATGGGTGGTTGGCTAATAGAGGGAAGTAATATAAATAAGAAAGAATATGACTGGGTTCCTTTGTTTGTTTGTGTCTACTGCCTTTTTCTGCATTTGAACCAAGTTCTGGTTCAAATGGAAAATGTGGTCTCTTGATGCTGTCAGCACCCCTGCTTACTCTGTTATAGATGTAACAAACTTACCTTGAACTTGCTTTGAACGTCACTGAACTCCCACACATTGAGGATCTACTGGAATTCTAGTCTCATGTGGCATTGCAAATGCCATACACAAATGGAGTGGCAAGGAACAGGGATAGTCATGCATATTGTGCATATGTCCTCTGCTCACATGCATGATCCATTGTCTCATTGAACTTTACTTATAAATTCAAAGATATTAAAAATTTCAAGATGTTGACAGCAGAGCATTAAAACAAGTACAGGACCCTTCTGAACATGGGGCCCTGTGTCATGTGCCCACGAACTAGGCCCTGTCTGTACCCATGCTGCTGATTTCTTGCTGATGGCTGGGTGGTATCTACTATAGCTAGTATAGAAAGGGGCAAGCAACAAGATCAAAGGCCGCCACCCAATAAAATAGAAGCTAATAACAATTTGCTCCACCAGGCCCCTGCCTAGACCACATCTCATTATTTGCTTCCACATAAAAATTTATATTTGGATAATTCTTACTTGACCAACCAAAACCTTCCTATAAATCTACATAAAAGTTTTAGGAACAGTTGTATTTTGGTTTAGTTTGGTTTACTTTGTCATATGAGAATATAAACAAAATCATGATGCTAAATAAATTCCAGAATTCAAGCCAAAGAAATGATTGGGTTGTGACTGCTAAAATTGCCTGTTAGTATGTTGGGTTTTCCTTTTACCCTTCTAATATCTCCTTCCTTATTAACCAGAGTGGTTTCTTTCCTCTCTCCTATTTATGTTTTTCCAGTTTGCACGCTTTGAAACAATTGACCTTTCTCATGTCGCCTTGGCAGAAAGCAGCTGTAGAAACCTTTACCACAGTTTTTGTGTAAGTAAGATTGGAATGACTGAATGTGCAGGGGTGAGGACTAGCTAGAAATAGGGGTTGCCACACCCACTTGTTACTTTTTTGGTCTTCCCAAGTCTCCACTTGTTCCAAAGTGTAGATGGAAATCCACTTTAAGTAGCCTTGCAAATAAGTGCTGAAGATAATTCATACAAATATTTTCTACCAATCCATCGATAGTAGGAAAAGGTGATGGTCCATTCCCCATTACTAGACTAGTAGAAAACATATCTGATTGGGGGAGTAACTGTTTGAAAAATCGGTCCTCCTGGTGAAAGCTTCTAAATTGAAGAGTACCATTGGGCGAATTTCAAAAGACACTAATGTGTCGTAGAAAGTATCAGGATAACTGAGCTGTGTGGCATCTTCTATGATAAGGAGATAAGAATGCAAATAAAAAGTGAAGGCTTCCCCCATGCTGTGATCACTAATGAAAATACCTCAAGGAATGCAGAGCTTTTTCTAGGGAAGTACTCGAGGATTTAGCACTGCTGAAATGTCATATGGCTTTGGTCTTCAGAATACAACCAGACCAGAAAATCTACTGAAAAATAGCAAGTCCACTGGCCCAGGAGTTCTACCCACCTCCTCCCAGTACTTCTCCCAGCCTCAATAGTCTGTTATAGAGACTGAGGTTCCTCTTCAGGGAGATAAGGGGAAGTACTTAAGAGACTAAATGACTACAGGCCCAGTATCTTGCTTTTCTGGTTGGTGCACATTCCATCATCCTCTGGAAAGAGAACTGCTGGGTCTAAGAAGGAGACCATGCTCTCATTTCTCTCTCATTGTATCATACTGACCTAGGGTGAAGCTGAGGGTTCTGTGGCCCTAATGGGAAAAAGCTTAACATTTTGGGGATGAGCATACAGGCTAATGATTTTAGTCTCTGTTCTACAAAGAAATCACAAGGACTAGGTTGACCCTTAGCCTATTTACAACTCGGAGGCATTGCTCATCAGCTCCATCCATGAATGGGTTTGGACCAAAGTAGTGGCTTTAATCATAAGCTAAATTAGCACCTATTCCTATCTATCATGGAATCATGCTGTGCCACATGCAAAATGAGAGAAAAATTGTCGATCATTATGGCAAGCTTTACTTCCAAGATTTTGGGGGTTGGTTGCAAGGGTAGGTAGGGCCATTGAAGAATTGATTGATGCCATAGCTATCCATTCTCCCTCCTGCTCTCTAGGAAAAGACTAAATCCTGCCCATGGCAATTGCTACCTCTGCTAGAGCCTCAATATGGCTTTCTCATTATTCCTGCTTGGGTTCTCACACCAGGATGGATTAATAGAGACAGTTGTAAAGTTCTCATCAGGTTATCCATGCCCCTAAGGTAAAAAGGAACCAGATTTTGGACTCCTTACTTCAATCTCACTCTACCCCCAAACAGAAAGCGGCACACCTTGTTGAAGCATGCACTCTTTTACCTCTTTCAATTAGACAGAGTAGCAGCAAGCCAATAGGGTTTTCAGGCAACCACTTCTGATATAGATGAGTGCATGACTCAGTGTTTAAAACCATGGATTCTGGAGCCAATGAATCTGCATTTTAAGTCTGGTTTAGCTTTTTACCTTCTGGGTGGCCCTAAGCATGTTATTTAACTCTCTTTGCCTTGGTTTCCTTTGCTGTGAAATAGGGAAAATAATAGTGCCCATCTCATGGGGTTGTAAGAAAATTAAATAAATTAATGTATATGAAGTGCTTAGACCAGTACCTGGCACATAGGAAATGTCATTAAATTGTCAGTAATCATTATTGTTATTTTGGGTGGATACCTGAACAGCTCGAAGTGGCTCTGGGAACTCTAGCTTGTCCTCAAAAATTGACCTGGATTGTGCTTAATAGATCTGTTTAGTTATTTAGGGAGTCCATAGTCTTTGTTTAGGGACAAAGTTGTAGAGTGGGAACTAACAATGTTACTTTTTGTTTAGGTGATCACACCACAGCGAAAAGTCACCCTTGCTGCACCCAACCGAAAAGACATGGAAGAATGGATTAATGTCATAAAAACTGTCCAACAGGGAGAAATTCGTAAGGTAAGGGAAACTAAGAACCCACACACTCTCAGAAATATGTCTTTAATTGATTGTATTGGTTTAGCTGCCTTTCACATAGGGAAATAATAACATGGAAACATTGCCCATGTGGTCGGGAATTATAGATGGATGTTGTTAGGAAGTCTGTTTCCAGCTATTTATAAATAGAGATAATTCACTCACACTCAGACCTTGAGAAGTATGTGCTTTAGATACCTCTGCACCCATCCACTGAGATGTGGCTACCACTGTATGCCCAATAGATGAGACACTCAAGATATGTGGAAATAGCTAAAAATAATCCCCTGATATTAGGAAAATTGTGCTTCAGCAGCCTTGACTTTAGTCTGCTTAGTGACTACAGTAACAACTAAGTAATCTAAAGCTCAGAAAGCAGAAGGAACCAGGCCAAGATGAAAAACTACTCAATAGCAAACCCAAGATTTGGAACCAGGCTGTGACTCCAAAGCCTGTGTCCTTAACCATTAAGCAATTCTCTTTCTCTTAGAGAGAAGAGCATGGAGAAACCCTTTCCAAAGCTTACCAGGGTTCTTTTTCTCCTTATTAATGTCAAACTCCTGACCTGCCACAAGTGATACCACAAGTGTTCCCTGCCACAAGTGATACCACCATTCAAATTCCAGGCAATGCCCTCAGCCCTCTTTTCTTTGGCCCTCCCACAATTAGAGTCACATAAATTCCAACAGGGGAGAAACTTTTGTTTTTCATTTACTTAGAACAGTGACTGGGACACAGTAGATGCTCAAGAAATATTTGTTGGATGAATAAATGAATCTGAGGACAATATTGGAGCCAGGGTTTGTGGAGGGGATGATATGTGGTTCACCTTAAAGCAAAGTTCTGATGTGAAGGTCTTAGAAAGAAAAGAGAGATGAGTCTAGCCTTTAAAAGAACCCAATTATTAGATATGTAGCAAAAGGAGAACCCAATTATTAAATATGTAGCAAAAGGCAGAAGATTGTCCTAGGAATTAGTGATGGGGCAATGTGAGTAGAGCTCAATAAATAATTAAATTTAGAGGGGAAAAACAATGTCATTGATAAGAAGCATCTATCCCTGCTCCTCTAGGACTTGTCAAGCTTAGTCTCATAACTATACATTCTGCTACCTGTGACTATGACAAGAAGACATGACCAGTTGGCTGAGCTGGGGCCTGGACCTCTCCAAAGGCTCACATTGTATATGCTTTATTGAGAGATCCTTTGCTTAGAATCTGATGATGGCCCTTAGATGAAGATGATTTAGCACTCTGTGTTTCACTCCTTTGCTGTTTCTCCTTCCTTTCCTGATAAAGAGGCACATCCCCCACCCCCTGCCAATAAGGCTACTATGGCACAGCACTAGATGTAGCCCTAAACCTCATAAATTCCATGCTCCTCCCCCATCCTCACCCCTGTGAACCAATTTAAACTGGAGGACTTCTCCTGAATCATGGAACATTTTCAATTTGGCATAAAAGGTTATATGGGATATTTTGAATTTTAATTGCCAGTCCAGTAATGTAAAATCTGCTAGAGAAAGCCATCAGGGAATTGATGGGCCATTCCTGATTCAACTGATTTAATTACACATGTGTTGGTTACCTACCCAGCACAAACTAGAAAGTAAAAAATAATCTGCCTATTTAGTGTCTTGGAAAAGTTTAATCACAGCCTCTGTGGCACTGATACAAGGACGTAAATTTATTAAGGAACACTTTTATCTTAGTGATCTGTCTTACTTGGGGCTTGAACAGTCAAATATGTTTTCTCCCATATGTACCTTTTCTTTAATGATCCCTTATAATCTCTGTCACCACCAGTGTCTAAGTGAGGCAGACTCAGTGGCCTATTAAAGTCACTATAAAGTAATTATATAGTCTGTTGGAAACTAGTAAGTACACACCAAAGAGTGAACTCTTACTAGATGCCTGGTCTATTCCATGCGGTATTGAAAAGAAGGGTTAGCCCTGGCTCCTGGCCTCAGTGATCTTTTGAGGTAGTTCAGGAGATAAGACATACATAAAAGAAAGGGTTAAAAGGCATTACTTGAGATAGACATACATAAAAGAAAGGGTTAAAAGGCATTACTTGAGATAAATAGCAGTTTTCAGAGATATTATAAGACAGTGCATGATTCATTGTCAGATGAATGAAACAGACAGCAAAGCAGTGTAGAAGTTCAGGGGAGGAAGAGAAAAGTATGGGCTGGAATACTCTGGAAAGAGTTAGTAGAGGAGAGATGTCTTGAAATATTGATAGGATTGTATTGGTGGCAGAAGATTGAGGACAAGAGGGAAATCCTGAGCAGGGGAACTGTTATAAGCAAAAGATAAGTAACAGGAAAATAGAACCTTTTTGGAATACAATGAATGGGGGAATTCATTTGAACAGAAGGGTTTGAAAAAGTGAGTCTAAGAAATATGTCCAGAGGAGTAGGATTGTAGAAGATTTTCAATACCAGCTAAGGAGTGGGAAATATTTGCAATGTGATCAAAGCTCAGTTTAAGGATGGTTTATCTATAGAATGGATTGGAAAGGGAAATAGAATTGATTAGGGGGATACTTTAAAAAGACAGGATGAATTATACAAGGGGGAAACAAGGCCAGAAGATCAGGGAGGAGGCTAGAGAGTAATTCAGGTAAGACAAAGTTAAAGTCCATAATGAGGATAGAAGGGGATAACAAACAATAGACACTGGGTTAGGGATGGAGAAGACACTTTGCATAAGATAGTTATTTAGCCACTTTGAATCTGTTTGTTGGTCTATAAACTTCAGTTATCTGGCTTAGTAATCTTACCCAATAATCACAAGGGGAGGATAGAAAGGGATGACAAACAGTAGACACTGGGTTGGGGGTGGAGAAGAACCTAAATGTAAAGAGAGGCAAAGGAGAAAGAGAGGAGTCACAGGTAGATAAAAGATTTGAGTCTGGGAGATTGCAAGAAAGAAATGAAAGGAGAAAACTGGAGATAAGGAGCTTCTTGGGAGACTAGATTAAAAGTTAGCTCTTCCCAATCAATTGTCATGGAATCTTGATTTTATGAACAGAAATTGACCTTAAACATCATCTAGATTCCAGATTATACATTCTAGAGCACCTGGAGATCATAAGTTGCAGAGTCTTTATCTGAAAACTTCCAAAGATGGGGAACTCAGTTTCTTGTGAAGGAGCCCATTTTATATTCTTAAAGTTCTAAATCTTACAAAGTGTTTTCCTAGATTTTGGCCCAGTGGAAGAAAAAACTTTCTAGCATTCAGTGTGAAGTACCAGAATGTCATTAGCTGCCTCTTTTAGTAGAGAGTCCCCCAATTAGAAGAATTGCAAGCAAACTATTTGAAAAACTATGTCAGGATGTTGTATAGAAAATTAATTTTCAGGTTGGCTGTTAGACTAGATGAGCTCCAAGATTCCTCTCAACTAGAAAATGTTATGATACTAAGATTTCATTAGGCAGATGAGAAAATTGAGCCTCAGAGAGGTTCAGTTGCCTTGACCAAAATCAGTTTATTAAAACAGAATTGAGATCTTAGATCTCTTAACTCTTAATACACACCCTTGGTAAGGCATCTTCAATTCGCCCATGCATTAACTCCCTTCTTTCTCTTCTTTAGTCCCCTCCCCTTGTGATTATTGGGTAAGATTACTAAGCCAGACAACTGAAGTTTATAGACCAACAAACAGATTCAAAGTGGCTAAATAATTATCTTATGAAAAGTGTCTTCATGGCTTGTAGTTTGCCAACCTAGATTAAGGAAAAACTCATTTTAAGCCCATTATCCCAACATAATTAGTAGTAGCTTCCCATTTCACCGTCAAAAGTATCCTGTTTGAATGACATGGTCACCCTACCAACGGCCAGTCTTGAAGGCCCTAACCTTTTCTGTAGTTGCCCGAACTTTGATATAGCAGAGAAGTTGAGTTCAAGTTACAGCACAAACCATTGACTTTGATTTACCTAAACACCACCTTTCATCACATAAGCCATTTCAAACACAATTCAAGGAATTACATCTTTGGAAAATGTTGTATTTAATGAGATGATTCATCTGAGACTTCTATACACTTTGCAGACATTTATCGTTATTAAATCCATACACTGGGATAGTATTTTAGAGTTTACAAAGCACACCGGCTAACAAGATCTCATTTAATTAGTGGACAAATAATTAATGTGCCTATCTGGGTTCTGAATTATACTGAAAGGGATTCAGGAGATGGAGAAAATACCCTTAGTACCCTAGTACAGTGAAGAACATTTGCATTAGTGTATTCACTTAAGTACTTTAGACAGGATAGAAAATCAAACACAAAAACCCAACCACCATTCATTGAAAGCCTTACATCAGCCTGCCTTCCTAGCATTCAGAGACCAGTGGTTTGCATACAGGTCACAGTTTTGAATCTATCTTCAAAATAGTTTTTTAACCTGTATCAACAAGTAAGAAGGCCTATGATGACATACTCATCCAGGGTGTGAATGCATCAAAGTTTCTTTACGAAACAAGATGCACATGAAGAATATAAAGCCCACCTGATCAACTGCCAAGTCAAGGCAGTCTTCATTTTACATATTCTTTTATATTCTATATCCAATTGGACCATAAAATTCAATATTGTACCCGGGAAAAGTTCTGGCTATCTTTCACTTTATCCTAAAGTACTTAGCACATTCTAGAAGAGCTCACTACTACTCTATACTGAAATGATATGTTTAGGAATTTGTCTCCTCCACTAAACTATGAGCTCCTTGAGGGCAAGAAATAGGGCTCATTCAGCTCTGTATCCTCAGTGCCTAGCATGGTAGATATCACATAGTGGGCTCTTAGTAATACTGGAGGAGGGAAGAAGGGAGGGAGGAAGGAAAGAAGAGGCTTATGAAGTTACAATCAAGTGGCGTAGGGAGTGCAATGGTGAACTCAGAATGCCAAAGCCAAGACTATGCTGCTTCTTCAGGACTCTGTAACCTCTACTCTGACCTTCCTAGAGTTTTCCAGGGTCTCAGCATGCAATAAACATATTGTAATTACAAAGCAATCCTGGACCAGGTGAGCTTATTGCTCACCAAAGTAGCTTTCCTTCCAGAAGATTCTTAGTCAATCCAGCAGCAGCTTAGCACATAGCCAGAATGCTAAAAGGGGAAGGAAAGATTAGAGACTGCCATCAGCAGACTGTGTCTTGGATGGCTAATTCCTTTAAATTGATCAGGGTTGAACATGTAATGTGACAGCATCTTCAGTAACTCTCTCTTGAATGAGCCACCATTAGCTGGCATTAGTTAAAATATATGGTCCTCTTTAAAGTCTTGTCACACCTTTCCACATCCACTCCATTACAATATCAAGAATAAAAAGCTGAGTGTGTGACCATAGCTGCACTCCATAGGAAGGCAGAGAAGGAGAAAAACCAAATGTTCACAGGAATTAGAGAAAGGGTGAAAGACCCATGTAGGGTGTACCCAAACTTGAGGGGTTTTGGTGCCCACCTCTCCCCTTTCTTTTTAACCCCAAAGACAAGTTATTGGAATACCCTTTCTGTGCCCCATAATCATGAAAGTTAGGCTATGGTAAACAAATGCAGCATTCATGGGTAGATTAACAGTAAAGTCAACATTCAATACCTGAGCAGCAGCGGCGGCGTGAGGGCAGGGTGACACTGGTTGCAGAGGCAGAGGAACTGAGAAGCAGAAAGCAGGACCCTGGCATGGAAGCGGGAGTGCACAGATGGAGAGCCTGGCACTAGGAAGTAAGCCAGGCCCATTGCTTGAATGCACTACCCTCACCAGTGCAGCCCCATGACCCGCAATTCACCCCACACCCCACACACCTGAACTCCGTCACCCACTCCCATTCCCTGTGCCCAAAGCACCCCTGGCCCACCAGCTCCCAATGCGCATACCTAACCCCCACCCCACCCCAAGTGAAGCCCAACCCACCTTTTCTGCACCCCTCCTGAGCTCTACTTCCTTTCAGGCTGTTACCAGGGCATAAAGTCTAGGGGCGCTTACCTCCATACCCAGGCTATATCCGTCCCCCACCCATAGGGTCAGACAACCTCACCCTGCCCCCCTCTCCTGAGCTCTGTGCATCAGTTTACCGCACTCCTAGACCTGCGCATGTGCACAGGCCCCAATCAGGTCCTTCAGCTCTGGGAGCATCAGTTTATCGCCCTCCTAGACCTGTGCATGCGCACGGCCCTCTGTCATGCTTCCCAGCTCTTGAGAAAGCCCTGTGAAGCACAGTCACATCTGCCCCCAACACATGAAGACATAACATCAACCTGCTGCCACAGCTCTGCACATGCGCACAAAGAGCCCCACACCCTTGACAAGGGCACACCAGGGCTTGTCCCCCAGACCAGTGCACTCACACATCTACATTCTCCCTGCCCGCTGGGCACACACATTCAAAAGCACCAGTGTAACAACCCCAACCTGTGTCTATACCTGCCCTGAAACAAATCAGTGCACTGTTGTGCCCTGCCCTGTACCGTGCTCCCTGCTGCACATCCATCCCGCAAACACAAGGCCTTAGACTACTGAAAGAAATCTACTCTCAAAGTAAATCAATCAAGGTATTTACATGCAATGAAAACAACAGAAGATCACTAAGCATATCACAATGCAGACAGATATAGCCCTGCTTAATGGCCAAATTAAAACACCAGGTGAGACACAGACATTGGAACAACTAATCAAAAATGTTCCTATAACCCTACTTAATAAAATAAGTGGGACGGCAAATGACTTAAAGGAGATCAAGAAGACAATAGAAGAGCGTAAAGAGAAATGGGAAACAATAAATAGAAAAATAGCAGATATCACAGAGATTAAAGACTATGTCGACCAAATAAAAAAACATACTAGAGGCACACAACACCAGTTTTGAAGAGACAGAAGAAAGAATAAGTGATACAGAGGACAGGATAACTAACTTCAAATACTCAAAACAGCAAATGGCAAAAAGGATGAAAAAATCTGAATTGTATATCAGGGAAATGACAGACAAAACAAAGCACTCAAACATAAGCATCATTGGTGTCCCAGAAGGAGAATAGAGGAGTAAAGAGCTAGGAAGAGTAGTTGAGGATATAATGGGGGAAAATTCCCAACCCTTATAAAGGAAAAAAATATACAAGTCAAAGAAGCTCAATGAACTCCAAACAAAATAAATCCGAATAGGCCTTCCCCAAGACACATACTAA
Organism: Tamandua tetradactyla; assembly: GCF_023851605.1. Taxonomy (NCBI): domain Eukaryota; kingdom Metazoa; phylum Chordata; class Mammalia; order Pilosa; family Myrmecophagidae; genus Tamandua; species Tamandua tetradactyla. The sequence continues at coordinate 119,983,281 of NC_135353.1, forward strand.
ACCTTCTCTCAGATGTTGAAAAGAAGCAGAAAATTCTGAAAGCAGCAAGAGAAAAACATACTACATACAAAGGAAAGCACATAAGACTGAATTCAGACTACTCAACTAGCACCATGGAGGCAAAAAGGCAGTGGTGTGATATATTTAAGATCCTGAAAGAGAAAGATTTTAAGCCAAGAATTCTGTACCCAGTCAAATTGTCCTTCAAAACTGAGGGAGAAATTAAAGTTTTCACAGATAAACCAGTCCTGAAAGAATTTGTCAACAAGAGACCGGCCCTACAAGAAATACTAAAGAGAGTTCTGCCAGCTGACAAAAAAAGACAGGAGAGGGAGGTCTGGAGGAGGGCACAGAATTGAAGAGTACCAGTAAGGGTGACTTAAGGGATAAAAGGAGAAAGATGGAAAAGAGTATATAGATCTGACAAATAAAATTAAAAAGATAAGATGGTGGATTCAAGAAATGCCTTTTCAGAAATAACTTTGAATGTTAATGGACTAAACTTACCAATTAAAAGACACAGATTAGCAGAATGGATTAAAAAATATAATCTAGCTATACGCTGCTTACAAGAGACTCATCTTATTCACAAGGATACAAATAGATTGAAACTGAAAGTCTGGAAAAAGATTTTCCATGCAAGTTGTAACCAAAAGAAAGCAGGAGTAGCTATACTAATATTGGACAAAATAGACTTCAAATGAAAAGACATCATAAGAGACAAAGAAGGACACTGGTATATATATATATATATATTTTATAAATGACCTTTATTCCTTGAATATGCATCAATCCAGGTGCCTTGTTTTGTTTTTTCTTTTTTTGGTTCATGATCCGGGACTCGAACCTGGGTTTTCTGCATGAAAGGCAGGCATTCTACCACTGAACCACCCATGCCCCAGGACACTGGTATTAATTAAAGAGTCAATTCACCAAGAAGATATAACAATCATAAATGTTGATGCTCCTAATCAAAAAGCTCCAAGGTACATGAGACAAACATTGGCAAAATTGAAGGGAGTGATAGATGTTTCAACAAGAAGTAGGAGACTTCAATATACCACTCCCCTATATAGATAGAATGACCAGACAAAAGATCAACAAGGAAATAGAGTAATTAAATAACTTGATAAATGAATTAAACCTAACAGACATATATAGGTCATTGCACCCCAAAACACAAGGATATGCATTCTTCTCTAGTGCCCATGGAACATTCTCTAGGATAGATCATATGCTGGGGCACAAAACAGGTCTTTATAAATTTAAAAACATTGAAATTATTCAAAGCACTTTCTCTGATCACAATGGGTTCTCGATAACTACCAAAGAATGAGAACATTCACAAATATATGGAGATTAAGTAACACACTCTTAAACAGACAGTGTGTCAAAGAAGAAATTGCTGGAGAAATCAGTGGCTATCTAGAGATGAACGAAAATGAGAATACAACTTATCAGAATTTATGGGATGTGGCAAAGGCTGTGCTGGGAGGGAAATTTATTGCCTTAAATGCCTACATTAAAAATCATTTGCACATTTGCACACCAATGTTTATAGCAGCATTATTTACAATTACCAAGAGATGGAAACAGTCAAAATGTTCATCAACAGATGAGTGGCTAAACAAACTGTGGTATATACATATGATGGAATATTATGCAGCTGTAAGACAGAATAAAGTTATGAAGTATGTAACAACATGGATGGCCCTTGAGGACATATGCTGAGTGAGATTAGCCAAAAACAAAAGGACAAATACCATATGGTCTCACTGATATTAACTGACATTAGTGAGTAAACTTGGAATATTTCGTTGGTAACAGAGACCATCAGGACATAGAAATAGGGTAAGATATTGGGTAATTGGAGCTGAAGGGATACAGATTGTGCAGCAGGACTGAACGTAAAAACCCAGAAATGGACAGCACAATACTACCTAACTGTAATACAATTATGTTAAAACACTGAATGAAGCTGAATGTGAGAATGCTAGAGGGGGGAGGGCTGAGGGAACAAATGAAATCAGAAAGAAAGAAAGATAGATGATAAAGATTGAGATGGTATAATCTAGGAATGCCTAGAGTGTATAATGATAGTGACTAAATGTACAAATTTAAAAAGTATCTTTGCATGAGGAAGAACAAAGGAATGTCATTACTGCAGGGTGCTGAAAATAGATGGTAATTAATATTCTAAAATTTCAACCTGTGTGTGAGACTAAAGCAAAAAATGTTTACTTTGTACAAAATTTATATTTTGACTAGAGCATTTCCTAATATAGCTTATGTAGAGAGCTTAATTGAACACCATAAGTACATGGAACCTTGAGTGGGACATGAGATTTTGTTGGTTTGTCCAGAGTGATGCCCCGATAAATCCCAGAGTGATTTGAACAGTGAATAAAAAAGTACTTGCAAAGTCCCCTTCAGGGAATGGTGAGAACAGGGGAAAATTCAACTTCCCTGAGTTGAAGTCTTGATATTCTCACAAGCAGTGTGGACAACCAAAGCTATAGGCTGAGCCCCCAGTCTTGGGGTTTGTTCATATGAAACTTAACCCCACAAACGATAGGTCAAGCCTACTTAAAATTAGGCCTAAGAGTCACCCCCAAGATAACCTCTTTTGTTGCTCAGATGTGGCCTCTCACTCCAGCCAACACAACAAGCAAATTACCACCCTTCCCCCATCTACGTGGGACATGACTCCCAGGGGTGTTGGCCTTCCTGGCAACATGGGACAGAAATCCTAGAATGAGCTGAGATTCAGCATCAAGGGATTGAGAAACACCCTAGAATGAGCTGAGACTCAGCATCAAGGGATTGAGAAAACCTTCTCGACCAAAAGGGGGAAGAGCAAAATAAAGTGTCAATGGCTGAGAGATTCCAAATAGAGTCGAGAGGTTATCCTGGAGGTTATTCTTACACATTAAATAGATATCACCTCATAATTCAAGATGTAATGGACAGGCTGGAGGGAACTGCCTGAAAATGTAAAGCTGTGTTTTAGAAACAGTAGCCATGTTTCTTGATGATGATTGAATAGTGATATAGCTTTCACAATGTGACTATGTGACTGTGAAAACCTTGTGTCTGATGCTCCTTTTATCTACCTTGTCAACAGATGAGTAGAACATATGGAATAGAAATAAATAATAGGGGGAAAAATGTTAAAATAAATTTAGTTTGAAATGCTAGTGATCAATGAAAGGGAGGGTAAGGGGTATGGTATGTATAAGTTTTTTTTCTGTTTTCATTTTATTTCTTTTTCTGAATAGATGCAAATGTTCCAAGATATGACCATGATGATGACTATGCAACTATGTGATGATATTGTGAATTACCGATTTTATATGTAGAATGGAATGATCAAAATAGGAATGTTTGCGTTTGTTTGGTGTTTTTTTGTATTTAAAAAAACAAAATTAAAAAAAAAAAAGAATACATCTTTTTCCCACTTCCCAGAGGGCCAGCCTGGCCCCTACTGCTGAGCTGTTCATGAATTTGGAATTCAAGGAATATTTATTGAATGAATGGGGAAATGAAGGGATATCTAAAGATATGTCTCTCTTTCCAGAGATCTCAACAAGTGAGGAGTGGGAACAGCACAGGGCTTTCAAGTTTGTGAATGCCCAGACTTTAATTTAGCAGTCCATATTTGCAGAAATAATCTTTTCTAATGGATTACTTAAGCAGTCTTTATTTTCCACTCCATGAATAATAGCCATCGGATCACCCTCCCCTGACTTGCATTCCCTTCTTTATAGACATTACTTGCACTTCTTATCCTATTTATCTTCTCATCCCTCATAATTGTATCATCTCAGGAATCTCTGTCTTCCAGTTTCCATTGCTTCTCCTCCAAAAAAAAAAAGCAAAAAGCAAGGACTTAACAGATCACCTGGAGGAACTTGAAAAAGAAAAGCAAAGTAGCCCCAAAGCAAATAGAAGAAGAGAAATGACAAAGTAGAGATAACTGAATGATAAATGATAAATGGATGGAAGAACAAAAGAACAATAGAAAGAATCAACAAAACCAAAAGTTGGTTCTATAAAAAAAAATCAATAAAATTGCTGGGCCACTAGCAAGACTGACAAGCAAAAAAAGAGAGGGTGGAAATAAATAAAATCAGAAATGAGAACGGATTTGTAATCACACACCCTGAAGAAATAAAATAAGTCATAAGAGGATACTATGAACAACTATATGCCAACAAACTAGACAACTTAGATGAAATGGACAAATTCCTGGAGACACACAAACAAGCTACACTGACTCAGGAAAAAATAGAAGATCTCAACAAACTAATCACAAGTAAAGTGATTCAATCAGTCATCAAAAATCTTCCTACAAAGAAAAGCCCAGGGCCAGATGGCTTCAAAGGGGAATTTTATCAAACATTCTAATAAGAACTAACACCAATCCTGCTCAAACTTTTCCAAAAAAACTGGGGAAAAAGGAACTCTACCTAACTTATTTTATGAAGCTAATATCATATTAATATCAAAACCAGGTAAAGACGCTATAAGAAAGGAAAACTACAGGCCAATATCCCTCATGAACATAGATGCAAAAATTCTCAACAAAATATTAATAAATCGAATCCAACAACATATTAAAAGAATTATGCACCACGATCAAGTAGTGTTTCTACCAGAAATGCAAGGATGGTTCTACATAAGAAAATCAATTAATGTAATACAGCACATTAACAAATGGAAAGGGAAAAATCACATGATCATCTCGAGTGATGCTGAAAAGGCATTCAACAAAATTCAACATCCTTTTCTGATAAAATCATTCCAACAGATAGGAAAAGGTGACTACCTCAATATGATAAAGGGAATATATGAAAAACCGATAGCCAGCATCAAACTCAAAGACTGAAAGCTTTCCCCCTAAGGTGGGACATATGGTGAGGCAAAATAAGCCAGAAACAAAAGAACAATGGTATAGTCTTCTTTAGAAATGCTTTAAGAAAACAGGGGCCTAGATTGTAAGTTTTTATAGCAGGTACATTAAGTCCAGAGTAGTGATTATTATTTCTGGATTTCGAGAGGCTATTATATTTCACTGTGTAAGTGAAATCAATTGCCCTACCCCCTACGTGGGACCTGACATCCAAGGGTGAAAGTCTCCCTGGTGACATGGGGTATGAGTCCTAGGGATGAATCCAGTCCTGGCACTGTGTGATCAACAATTACATCCTGACCAAAAGCCGGAAAAAGAAATGTAGCTAATAAAGTATCAGTAGCAGAGAGAGTTCAAATAGAGTCAAGAGGCTACTCTGGAGGTTGTTCTTACACTAGCTTCAATTAGACCTTGCTATCTGCCAAACCCCAACCAGGATCATTCCAGCCAATCCTAAAGAACACTTAGGGCAATATATAAGATTCCATAAGGGTTCCATGCACTAGAGTAACTTTCCAGAAACCTACAACCTCCAGATGGGTCCCTGATCCAGATAAGTCCTGAAACCTAGCCCAGCCTCTCCAGAACATCAGACAGTTCCATCTCCCTACCCCATATTAGTGACAGACCCTTCCAATATGAAAAATTTAGACTTGCCATAGCCCAAACACCCCTAAAGAGAGGGATGGAAAGATCAAAGGTGATGGTGGAGTTATACAGTGAAGATAGGATTTAACAAATGAGTATGAATCCTTGCTTAATCATTAAATTGATATCTTTCTTAGTTTCCAGTATCTTAGAGCAGCTAGAAGTAAAAACCTAAAATGGTGGAATTACAACCCATGTCAAACTCTGAAATATGTTCTACAACTAATTGTGGTACTGTGCTTTGAAATTTATTGAGTTTTTTTGCGCATATGTTATTTTTCACAAAGAAAAGAAAGAAAAAAGTCAATTGTGATGATTAAAATATATTTAAGCCCTCTAACCTCCTATATTCTGGAGCAGATAGAAGGAAAAATCTGAGAGGATCGTATGGCAACCCAGGACAAACTCTAGGATCTGTCCTGTAACTACTTGTTGAAAAGTGCTTTTAAAACTATTGTTTTTAAATTTATTTGCTTTGTATATATGCTGTATTATACAACAAAAAGTTTAAAAAATGAAAAAAAACCTCAATATCTAAAAGATGACATCAAAGAGACTGTCAATCCATAAGTGTAGGGACTTTGTCTTGTTCGTTACTGTATCTCCAATGCTTTGAAAATACCATGTGCATAGTGTTTACTCAGTAAATGTTTGTTTAATGAATTATTGAATGAATTGATTAACCAGGAAACTGCTGTGGGCAGTCAGAGCATAGCATTCAGAAAAAAAAATATGCTTAGGCAAGAAGACCCTGAAATGAAACTGTTGTCTAGGTAAGGCAATGCTCTGCTCACCTGCCAGCAGTGGGACCAAGAAGAGAGGCATATATCTCCAGGAGGTAGCTAAAACCTGACAAATATACCTTTGCCCAGGGGCAGTGCCTGACACCTTTCTTTCTTCTCTGGCCAGAGGACTTGAATATCACTGAATGTCCAACTCATCACCTTTTGTTCATTATTGAAAGAGAACCAAGGCCAAAACCAACAGAAGTTTTTTTTTTTTTTTTGCTTCTACTAAACTAATGCAGTGTTTTGGCCAAGCAGTATAAAGATTATTGGTCCTGCCTTCAGCTCCTATTCCAGGCTCTGATCCCATATTCTTTTTACCTTTTAAAAACCACTGGCCATCAGAGATGAGAAATTTGTTAGTTATTGGCTCCAACTTTCAGTCTTCCCCTTCACATGCTCTGACTCCTATATAGCTGGCCATTTCAACTTTAGCAGCAGAGTTTCTGGCTTAGTCTAATCTGTCTTTGTGGTTAACTTTGCATTCAAATCTCTTCTCTGCTTTCTTTTAGATACCTGCAGCAGAAAACAACCCTTTCCTTACTGGAATGCACTATTGGTACTCCAGCCACAGCACCCGGACACAGCATTGCAATGTTTGTCGCGAGAGCATTCCTGCCTTATCTAGAAACAGTATCATCTGCGAAGGTACCTTCTATTCTTTTAGAAAATGGAGCTCAGAGTGTAGGGAAATGTGTGAAGACGCTCCTTGGCTTTAGTATTTTTGAATTATACACTAGGTCACTGACTCTGGGTATGAGGTTAAACTGGACACTTAACAACTGAGGAAAGGAGATGGAAGGAAAGTGGAATGAGAGGAATTCTTATGAATGAAATTGGAAGATTGGGTCTGGATCTGTTGAGTGTGGTATTCAGAAAAAAAAAATGCTTGTGCAAGAAGACCCTGAAAAGAAAGTGTTGTCCAGGTAAAATGATGCTCTGCTCACTTGCCAGCAGTGGGACCAGGAAGAGAGACATATATCTCCAGGAGGTTGCTAAAGCCTGACAAATATTCCTTTGCCCAGGGGCAGAGCCCTGCCACCTCCCTTGATAGGGTCACAAGGGTTAAAGAAACAGAAATCCCCTCATTCTTACCATCAACTTCCATTCAAGTGGGGGATATTAGAAAGTTTATCCAGTAAGAATAAAAAGAAACTGAAACATGTGGGAAATCAGTCTTTGGAGGTGGGTTAGAACTATTTAGAATGCATATGGTTTCTAACTTTCAGAGAAGCTTAAGAAAGAGAATTAGAATATTGTCACCAGGCTCACACCTATCTTTCTTTTTTCTTCTTTCTCTCACAGTATGTAAAGTAAAATCTCACAAAGTATGTGCATTGAGAGCAAGCAAAGACTGCAAGTGGAATACCTTGTCCATCACTGATGACCTCCTCATGCCTGCAGATGAAGTAGTGAGTGTCAGCTATGTCCTTCCACAGTCACCCTCTCCCATCTCCCTTTCAGCTAGGACACACAGGAGTTGTCTCCAGACAACCCAAGGAGACTTCTTTCCCAGGCTCAGAATCCAACCAATGTCAATGAACGAAAACCCTCCACTCCCACCAGTCATTGGTTACTAGCTTAGGAGGTTTGGAGGGCAGCACCATGAAGTACTTCCTTGGGGTTACTTTATGTCCTCCATGGGGTGATGTGCAATACAGTTATTCCAGCTAGTCCTTCCTCTCCTTACATTTCTAACTTCTACCCTTTGTTTCTTTTTACCCTTCAGAAGACCATGCCCCATCAGTGGATAGAAGGAAATATGTCTGTCAGCTCTCAGTGTGCAGTATGTCATGAGAACTGTGGCAGTTACCAAAGACTTCAAGATTTTCGATGTCTCTGGTGCAACTATGTCGTAAGAATCTTTTCATCTTGCTACTTAGAGAACTTGACTTCTGGAGAATGGGTGGCTTGGAACTTGACTATGCAGACACATAGATTAAAATCTCAGAGACCTTTACCCAAAAATAGATTATATAGATTCCATATATAGAGCTTGATATCTTGCCTTTCCAGATCTGGCTTTGGGATCTTTGGGAGAAAGATTTAAGATTCACATCTCTAATGTTCTTAATTAGCAAGGTGCAGTAACAAATGAGAAAAGCTGAACTCTCTTATAACAGCATGGACAATTAAAAGATAAATTCTGTGACTACTCTTGGAAAAATCTTCACTTTCTATATTTACCATTTCCTGGGAACCTGTAATCTCTGTTTATTAATAATGATTAATAATAATATTATTATTATTGTTATAACTGCCACTATATATTAAGTGCTTTTTACACATAATCCCATTTAATCCTTACAACAACCCTAAAGCAGGCTTCATTGTGCTCATTCTACATATAAAGAAAATGAGGTTCAGAAAAGTGAAATGATTTGCCCAAGGTCATGCAGATTGTAAGCAGGAGAGTCTTGATTCACACATAATTCTGCAAAGACTTTGCTATTAACTACAACATCACAATATCTCTAGGCCAGTAATTCTCAACTGGGGGTGATTTGGCAATGTCTGGAGATAGTTTTGGTTGTCATAACTGGAGGTGGGGATAGGAGTATGTTACTAGCATCTAGTGCATAAAGGCCTGAGATGCTGCTAAATCTCCTACAATGAACAGGACAGCCCCCACAACACACACACACAAAAGAGCTATCTGGACCAAAATGTCAATAGTTGGTCTAGACTTTCCAGCCTTTTAAATGTTCCTCTCAAACTGATCTTTCTGGACAAGAAGAGAATGAAGTATATGCTTCTTCTTAGAAGACTTTGGTTGTACTCTGGCTCTATTTTAATTGCTTTCGAATAACTGGACCAAATTTATGACCCCTGGAACTGTGCAATGATCCTGGAAGTGGTGCTTGGAAATGTCAGAAATCTGGGAATAATGGCCACTTCAGGGGAAGGCAACAGAGTCTCAGCTCTGTCTCTTCCCAGATACCTTGGGCAATACCCTTTACCTTTTTGAGTTTCGGTATCATCATTTCTAAAATGAATCTAATAACATCTTCCTTACTACATGCATTTGTTATTAGGATTTAAGTGTGATAGCATATTATTAGGATTAGCACTCTCATACTGCAAGTAAGCTCTCTATTCTATAGGCCACTAAGATTGGGTCCTAAGATTGGTGGCTACTTAGTATCTACAAGTGTCTTCTGAAAGCCACCTTTGAACGACCAGAGTTCAGAGGCCACATTTAGGAATAACCCATGCTGGGGGTGGCGTGGGGGTATCTGGATGGGTCAAAGGTATATGCATGACACTAAATCTCAGAAAGAGAGATATGAATACTTGGGACTGTAATTCAAAGCTAATCAATGTTATCTATTTCCCCCCCTCCCTTTTTTTCTCTTTTCTGCTCTTGTCATTTCAGGTGCATGATGACTGTAGGAGACGGTTTTCCAAGGAATGCTGCTTTGGAAGTCATCGAACATCAGTCATTCCTCCTACTGCCCTCAGCGACCCTAAAGGAGATGGTGAGTAGCTAATGGCTAACCTGAGAAACACAGTGGGGAGGAAGGGAAGGCGCAAAGGCTGGGAAGAATTGTAATTAACTTATTCCCCTTAACCTCTAAAACATTTTTGGGAAGTAAAATGTGCATTTGTGTTTAGATAGCTCACAGTTCTCCTAAGACCTTTGTGATGGTGAACGTCAGTGTGTGTGGTACCTATGTATATGGACATGTGCTCTGTAGCCTCTACCATGATTATTTCTACTTGATCAGTAATTACTTCGGCTTTTTCATGATGTCCAGACACTAGATAATCCATTAACTAAATTTGTTTGTGTTCGGGTGGTACAGGAAAAACTGCCTAAAGAGTTCAGGTTGTATTATTTTTAAAATGAAAAATAAGACCAAACTTATCCTCAAATTTAAAACTAACCTGATTATTGTCCCAATACTCTCCATTGATGGTGCGTCAATTCCTGGACACTAGTCATTGGCCACTCTTAATCACAAGGTACTTGAAGACTGCAAAGGGATCTTAAGACAGGGACATGGTCAGAGCTCACAGTTATTGTGAATCCAGGATATTGAGCTAATATGACAATTAACAATTAAAGGTAGCATATGCTACATGCTGAAGGAGTGGTAGAGACACATGGAGATCAGAAAGTGTTTGGAGTACTAGCTAATTGTTGGAGGTTGAACAGAAAAGGGGTAGTAATGAAATCAATGCAGCAAGAGTAAACTTTATATGGACTCTTTTATCAAGAAATCTAGCAATGTTAGAACAGAGAAAGCAAGGGCAAAGGAAAGGGGTGTTTTGTTTACTTTTTATATTTGTTCCTTAAGAACAGATGAGAGACAGGTAGACAACATGTATAAGAGAAAAACAAAAGCCAGGCAACCATGAATTTTAGTCACCTACTAGCTAAGTAACTTTGAGTAAGTCACTTATATTCTCTGAACTTTGCTTTCCTTATTTGTAAATTGGGATGCTACTGTGTATTGTGAGGATAAATGATAGGTATAAAGGGCCTAAGTTCCAGAAACATGGCCACAACGGATTACAAAATTAAATCCCTAGTCTTCAGGGGCAACTAAATCCCTAGCCTTTTAGCCTAAGGAAAACTGACGATCCTCAAAGGGATAATTCTTAAGTTACACTCTTTGGGACTTGCTAATTATGCTTTTTAAAGTTCACCTCTCTGTTCCCACTTTTTCTTTGCTTCTGTGAGACTCTTCCTAGGGCATTAAGTTGTTCATTTGATTCTCCCATCATTATTCACTAATAGAGTATAAGCGATCAAGATCAAATCACATATTACAGCTAAAAGGCCTGACTTATTTTACTAATAGTCTAAGAAATTGAGAAATCTAATATACTTGCCATGGTATATTGCTGTTTCACTAAAGCAGGGAAGAGATACACTGCCCATTAATTTCACTTTGTGTATGGTTTACTTCACTCTACATATGCTTAAGTTAACTTTCTAAAGTAAATATCAAATCCTGACCAAATGTTTTCATCTATATTTCTCTAATATGCTGATTTATGCATCTCTGACATTTGGGCTGACCACTAGTCTAGGAGTGATCAGTGATCCAACATTTCATTGACTTCAAAATTATCACCATATTGATGCTTGCTGCCAGGGAACAGCCTGCTGGAAACAGAGAAATCAAAAGAGAAAAAGAGATGGTTTCCTTAATCAGAGAATGGAGGGGGGCAAGGATATCTGTGATCTTACAACACAACTTAGAACTAAACATAGTACACCTGTATATGTGTACATATATGCACATATGCACACATGCATACACACAAACACAGAGCCAATCTAGCCTCTTTCAGTTCTTTTTTCAACCCCAACACAGATATAAATGGACATTGGTATGTGGAATGAGCCCTTCACACAGATTTCTACAGGCAAGTGTACACATACCTCTTTATAATGACAGCCACAGACACAAATCTAACCTCACCCAGGGGTACATGCATATATTATTCTCAGACCTACTCAGATATTTTCCACAATGAGTCACCCACCAGAGAGTTGACTAGAGAGGTACTGAGATTAATGACTTGGTAAATAAGAGGTGCTCAACTGGATAGGAGAAGGAAGGGACTAGGAGTGAAGACGGGGTTGATCCAAGAGGAAAAGCAGCAACAGGTCAGCTGAGCAAACTGAGGCTGCTAATGAAGTCAATCTAGTCTTGAGTTTGAGATTTTTTGCTCATCCCCACAGGAACCTGGAGAAGATGTCTTTGAGCAGAGGGCCCATCTCATCACCCATATATCACCACATATAAGTGTTAAGGGTGCTGCCACCTGTCCTTTGTAATTGGGCTAAACAGTTTCCATATTTCCTGTCCTTATAGAAGTTGTCTTTCTGCCTTTTCCTATACTATATCACTTCTTATTGTTGTTATAGATCATTAACTAATGTCATTACTACTTTCTTTTGCTTTCTGCCAATGGCTTTAATACAAGCATTGCTTAGAAGCACCTAGGCTAAGTCATTCATTTTGTTAATGGGGTCCAACTCCCCAGGCAGGCTAGGGAATCCCTTCTCCAGCATTCTGGGAAAGAGAGGTGGCCATCCAGCTGATTGTTTTCTGAAGAAGCCCTTGCCATGGTTGGGTAACACTCATCCATTCATTCATTCATTCGGTCAGTCAGCAGACTAATTTCTGGGAATGCCCTCCAATTACCCCTGTCGCCTCTATTCAGTCTGCTTGGTAAATTCCATCTCTCATCCTTCAAGGTCCATCTAACTCAAAATCAAACATTAACTCCTCTGTGTGAAGGCTTCTGTAATGGTCTCTCCATACTTCCCCAGACAAATTAATTGCTTCCTTTACTATAAACCCTGAGCACATATCTCAGAGCATCAAATGCACTTATTATAACTCATCAGATTTGTCTCCCACCACAGACTGTGAACTTTTTGTGTCCCTAGCACTTAACTTAGACCTGAGTACATAGCATGTGCACAGTCAAGACTTGGTACATGAGCTCATTAACACATTTACTGAATACCCACTGTATGTAAGGCTCAGTGCTAAGAAATCTAGAGAATACAAAGCTGCTAATACAGCATCCCTGATTCATGTAGAGGGGAAATAGTGTCATTCAGTGGTTATCAAACTTGAGCGTGCAATAGAATCACATCAAAGGCTTGTTAAAACACAGATTACTGGGCCTTACCCCGAGAGTTTTTTACTCAGTGGGTCCAGGATGGGGCCCAAGAATTTGCACTTCTAACAAGTCACCAGATGATGCTGTTGCTACTACTCCTAGATCTACACTTTAAGAACAACTACTTCAGTGGTTATAAGCACAGGCACTAGAACAAGGATGCTTGGGTTTGATTTCCAGATCCATTATTTACTAACTTTGTGACTTTGGGCAAGTTTGCTAACCTCTCTGTGCCTCATCTGTCATTTAACTTGTGCCAATTGGGAATAATAGTGGTATGCTTAGGTGTGTTGTGAGGTTTAAATGAATTAACATTTGTAAAAGAAGATTTAAAAAGTACAGGAAGGGGAACAGCAAGACAGCCTCATGTCAGTTAGCATCCTTCTATGGTGTAAACAGAACAAACTCCAGAATGGCTCTTGGCTCCTTGGTGTGGGACACTGTGGCTATATTAATGCAGCTCAAAGACACAATAGCTTTTGCTGACAACTTCTTTCAGGCTGTTAACTCATCTGGAGCTTAAAGCTAACTAAATCCCCTCAACCCTCCTCACACTCGATGTTGCCAAGCCAAGTCCCCATTGTCCTGCTCTGCTGTAATTTACATCCTTGAGCCTAAAGGCCAAGTTTCACATTTAACCCTTTCCTATTGCCTCTTGCTTACATCAGCCTGTTGAGGTTGTTTTTCTATCTTGATTCTGTTATCCAGTAACTCTCTCCCCACCTTTGGGTATTTCAAAGTTGACAAGCCAGTCTTCTATGTTTTTGTTGGAATTGTTGATTACAATTGTTGAATAGTTAAGGTCATGCCTTTCTAATTTAAAAGCAACCTTATGGGCACTGTTGTTTGTCTGGTTATAAATCTGCCTAACATTTCTACATTCCAGTCCACAATAATACCCATCTCTGTCATTTTTGTGAGACTCTCTTGAAAACTAGTTCTTGATCAAATACAGATGTTCTCTGGCTCTGAGGGACATGTTACAGAGGGCTGGCCTTGTGTCCTCCTGAGACCAGCTTCCTGCCAGCCCTGCTTCTCCTTGGTTTCACATCTGTGACTAAATTAGATCTGATGCTGAAGTTCAAGTTGCTTTAATGACAGATTTTTTCTTTATCTAGCAGTTTCCCGCCCCCAACCTGCATTATTTGATTAATCACTGTGACATGATGAACATCCAGAGAAATTAAGATATTTGTTCTGTTAGTGTATAAACCTGGAGGACTGCCATTTGTGGCAAGCTCCTGAACTTTCTTGTAGAAGTGCACTGCAGAGGGTAGCCTGTGCTCCGAACTGACAGATAGACTTAAAAATGATTTCAGGGTTCAATTCCCAGTGCACGCCCATGCAAAAAAAAAAAAAAAAAGATTTTAGATACACCCTCATGGCCATTTAACATTAGCACAATTCTTTTTTTCCTATATCTTAATTTAATTCTTTACTAATTATTAAATTTACATGGTTCAAAAAGTTTTAAAAAATAAATAGATGCATATATATGTCAACATATACACAATACTCCATGAAAAATCTTACACTTCTCTCTGATCTGTTTGGTCTCCTACAGCTCACTCCTCCCCAACTCACAGTTAACCACTGCCATTAATTTCTTGAATATTCTTCAAGTATTTTTTTATGTATACACTAGTAAATAAAAATATAGATTATTACCTCCTCTATTTAACATTATGCATATGTTTTGCCTTATGCTTTTTTCTCCTTCACTGTACATTCTTGAGATCTTTCCATATTAACCAAAGAAAGCTTCCTCCTTCTTCTTTTTTACAGCTGCAAGACATCCCACTATATTAATATGCCATAATTGATTTATTTATTTGGGGTTTTCAGGGCTTTGCTATTACAACCTCATACCTGTTTTTTACGTCTAAATCTATAGGAAAAATTTCCAGAAGTGGAATTACCAGGTCAAAATGCCTATATCTTTTTAATTCACATAGATACTGTCAAATTGACCACTATACAGCTTGTGTCACTTTGCACTTCCATCCTCAGTGTATGAAAGTGCCTATTTCCCCATGGAAATTAGTATGTTAGCACAGTATAGTTTAAACTTAAATAATTTTTATTACAGATAAGTTTGAATAGTTTTTCAGTTTTAAGGGTTAGTTTATGTTTCCTTTTTCATCAGCATAATTCCTAACTTGCAAAGGTTCATTTTAATCTTTAACAGATCAGTTTTTTGATTGACTCATTTTTCAGATGACATCAAAGCCCAAATAGCACACAGTGGTTGGCCTCACTGCTACTGCTGTCTCACCTTTAGAAAGGGACTGCCTCGAAGGGCCTTTGACACTTACAACCACTGGAGGCATAGACAGGTCTGTCCTAGACCCTCTGGCAAGGTTAATCTTGCTTTTAAGCATACTTCACAAGTCCACTAGATATTGACAGGGGGCTGTTTGCATGAATTCTTTAATTATGGTACATACCCACAGTCACATGTTCACCTACAGAGTGTTGACAGGAGGTTGCTGAGTAAGGAAGGGGATCACAGAGTAGAGCCAGGTCCTGAAATCATGGAGGTACCCTGAGACTAGGGGTTAAGGCTTACGTTGTTGTTTGTTAGGGGTCCAAGCACATAAAATGATACCACCTTTTGACTCCTTTCTGTATATATCTTATGATCTGATCCTTAATTTTTCAATTCCATACTGAACAGTCTCACCCTTGTTTTTGTGCTGCTTTCCCTAACATCTTATTGTCATCTTATCTGGCCCTGTTACCTCTCTGACCTCATCTTCTGCCACTGTATGGTTCACTCCTTCACTGCATTCAAGTCTCATCTCAAATTTTGCCATCCCAGAAATGCCATCTCTGATCAGGTTATCTAGAATAACACCTCCTTTAATCTTTGTCCCTGTTCCCTGCTTTATTTTTCTTCATAACATATTATTCTGTATATTAATTTTTTGGTCTTCTCCCTCCCCTAAATTATAAGTTCCACAAGAGCAGAGACTATGTTTTTCTTGCCCACCATTGTGTTCTCACAACATATAACAAGGACAGGCATGGAGAATATCCTCAATACATATTTGTTGAATGAATGAATGAGTGAATGAATCTTAACTACCACTGCATCAACATATTACCTTTTGTTTAAAAAGATGCTGACAAGTGTGTTACTTTTGGATAATGTCTTCATGGAGAGTAACTATCTCCAAGCTATGTTACTGAGGGGAAATATCAGCCTCCCACTTGTAGCTGTGAGTCCTGGCAAGCCAGGAAATTTTGGTACATGGCTGGTTAGCTGGCTTAGGATCCCTTCAAGTTCTACTGGCCAATGAGTGAGAATTGGCCCAAAGAGGAATCCTGCCTTAAGTTTTCCCATACAGAACAATGGTGAGATCTGCTCAGGTCAAGAGTCTTCCTTTAGGCTCCTTTTCACCCAGATTGTAACAAATGCTACATCTCAAACCACCTCCCTGCTCTTACCCAGAAGCAAGTGACTTGTTTTTTAACCTGTGCATTTCTTTCTGTTGGGGAAGTCCTGGCAAGCCATGAACTTGGGGGCTCATGATTTGTCTAACATCATGTAGAGGGTCATTCCTTACTGCCTGTCAATAAGTGCTAAGACTCACCACAAGCTGGCAATCTTTGGGTATTTCAACTGCTATATCCCTACTTCTCTATAGCGAACTTCAGTGTTGGGAATTATTAAAAGCCTTTCCTTGTTCAGACAACTCCATATCGTCTTGCCCTGCCCCCCCCCCCAAAAAAAAATTGGTTGAATAATATGGATTTCTCTGCTAGAGCCATAGAGAAGTAATTAAAGCTCCCTGATCTACCCCACATTGGTATGTTTTGTCATTAGTGCCTGGCTAAATGACAACCTTTCTTCCCCACTCGCTTCTGATCTGATGTTTTCTCACTTTGAGAACTGAGCTATCCCAGGCAGAGAGAGAACTATTTGGTGTACAGATCCTCCTATTGGGTATTTAACTCTCTCCTTCCTCAGGTTCCCCACAGCATTTTGCTGATATTTGGTTGTGGCCCCAACCAAAGATTCCTTGTGTTCCAACATATTATTGTGTGTAATATTATTGTGTATAATATGTCAAACTGTCTCTCTAGCTTGAGGGCCGGAACTATGCCCCTAGCATGAAGTAGCATGCCATGCCCTAGCATGGCATGAAGTAGTTGCTCAGCAAAGGCAGTTTGCCTGACAACAGCTAGACAAAGTCTTTTAAGCCTTTTGGGGTTGTATCCTGAGTTTGCCTGTGCTCCTCAGTCTCAGGAGACTGAGGAAGTTACTCAAAAAGTTTTTGCAAAATGTGATACTAAGTGATATCTTGTTTCCAGCTCAATGGCCCTCTTGTTCTTCTCCTCCTTTTTGTTTCTGTGTATTAGGCCAATTAGTAGTCTCTTCAGACTTTTGGAGTCTCGATTGGTCATCAGCCTGTTCATGTCCCATCCTCATCTTCATCAATTCAAAAAGTGGTGATCATCAAGGAATTGTTTTCCTCCGAAAATTCAAGCAATACCTTAACCCTTCTCAAGTGTTTGATCTGACAAAGGGTGGACCTGAAGCTGGGTAAGGATGGGGTAAGAAATATAGTTGGGCATATAGAAGGAACTCTTCCCTCTATGCATTCTAGACTAAGATAGGCTTTCTGGAATCAGTCCCTGTATCTGAGGAGGACAGATCTATTGTCTCAAGTCAGTATATGGACACATAATTCTAGAGCATTTTGGATTGGCTAGTGGGAGGACTTTTAGCTTTCTGCCATAGGGCCCTTCAAGCCTACATCCTGCTTTCAGATTTGCTACACCCTTTCTGGTTTGTAGCAAAAAATCTACATCTCATGGCCCTAGAAGAAGAGGCAAATGGATATTGCCTAGCTTCTATCCACCTTTCCTGACACTCACTTTTCTCCTGGGACCAAATACATGTATCTCTACTATGAGCTTCCATTATTTTCGGACCATCTGGCCACTCAGCCCTGGTTCCAGTAAACCTTTTGGGCACCATGCAAAGTATTCTTACTGGCCCTCAGGAAATTAGGTTTGACTGGGCGGCTTCCAGAGCAAGGCTGTGCACAGCAGAGTATATGTTAAGGCAAGGCTTGATCTTTAGAATTTCCGAGAATATTGCCTGTGTTCTTTGGTACACAGGGCTGAGGGAAAGAAGGCAGGTAGCTGTTAACAGGATGAGGAAATGGCAGTCTTGGATCCTGACACATTGTAGGAAGAGTTTACAAAACCAATTCATGAAATGACTCCATTTTCTCTTCTTCCTGCCAGGCTGAGCATGTTCAAGAATTTTGCTCGCTTTCGTATTGTGGTTTGTGGTGGAGATGGCAGTGTGAGCTGGGTCTTATCTCTGGTTGACGCCTTTGGATTACATGAAAAGGTAAATCACTGGCTGACTCATGTATCCACTGGTAGAAAGACTAATAGTGTGGAGTTGCTCATCCAAAGAAGACCCTGGTCTTTACTTTCCTTATCTATAAAATACATGCTTCCTGTTGACTTCATAGGCAATTTGAATGGTAGATTTCCAATCTAAGCCTGCTCATCTAGACCACTTTCTGGAGAAATGAAGGAAGGACAGATGAGGGAGTTTGCAGAAGGAAAAGTCTCCAAAGTGAAGAGTCAAAAGGGAGGGAGAGTAAGCAATAAAGAAGAAAAGAATTTCCTTCCCCTCCTGAAACTATTGATTTTCTTCCCTGAGTCTCAAGAGCAGCAGAAAATTTCCTTTACCTCCCTTCTCTCTCCCTAAGGAGGACCCGATCTTCTGACTCTAATAGCTTTGTCTCCAGAGGCACCTCATCTCATCAGCTCATTGGCCCAGCCCTGATAGAGTTATGGCAATATTTCTCTTTCACAAGCAGGCTAGTAAATATTGGCATATGCCAACAACTTTTCCCTTTACTGAGTAGGTGCTGTATTGCTAAGAGTGGGGTCCTACTCTTTAGGGAAAAATTCACTCGACTTCAAACATCCTCCCATTGTACTTCCTATAAGTCCCTTATCACCATAGGCTTTGAGACCACAATCGTTCCCGAAGACATCGTCTGGGCTCTTTTATGGGCATAGCTTAGTAGAAGGACTGTCTGAAAGGAATACCTGGTTTTGTTCTTGCAGTGTCAGCTGGCAGTCATTCCACTTGGAACTGGCAATGATTTGGCCCGTGTACTGGGCTGGGGTGCATTCTGGAACAAAAACAAGTCACCTCTGAACATCCTCAACAGAGTGGAACAGGCTAGTGTGCGGATTCTAGACAGGTAAGTGACCAAAAGACCAGGCCTTATGCCTCTTCCAATCCCATACCAGTTACTCCCAGTGACATCTCAATCAGGAATATTGTAACCTATCTCACAGAGCCTTATTTCCTTTATGTCTTCAGTACAGTGAGATTTTGAGGGTCATGTCTCTTAGGAAGCCAGGAACTACCATGTATTCTTCAAACAGTACTTGAGCCCCTATTCAAACCTAAAAGATCCTAGAAGAGGAGATGCATGGATAGATTTCAAGGATTCTGTGAGCCCCCTTCAAATTACATAGCTAATTATCTATGTAAACAAATATCTTTTTGAGGAAGAGTCCATAGTTTTATCAGTTCTTAAAGAAATTCTAAAAAGGAGATTCAGAAACAATTTGCCTAGATATCTCTGCTCTGGAGAAGAGAGAGTATTGCCATCTTACCTCCTGAGAAAAAAAGACTTTCTATGCTGGAGCATATTTAAGTATTTGATTTATGGGTGCTCCTCAGGATCTCTTAGGGGAGTTTTTTCAAGATACCTAACTGGAGCATGCAGCAAAGATTCTCATTCAATAAGTTTTAGGGTCCTGTTATGCGTAATTTACAAGACACCTCAAGTAATCTTGATGGCTACTTCTATATGAGAACTACTGCTCTTTAATAACACTGTCATAATTCCTTTCTTTACACTGGCCTACAGCAGTCATGAAGTAGAGGACCCTCTTGCGGTATGCTTAAGATCAGGTGGCCAGATCTCAACCCATCTCCCACCACCATACAAACATTTTGGGCCTCTTTCTCGACCTGTGAAGCATTGACTATAGCCTGTGATGAAACAGAGCCCTAAATATATCTTTGAATTTTATTTCAGATGGAGTGTGATGATCCGTGAGACTCCCAGACAAATCCCGCTGCCAAGAGGACAGGCTGAAATGGACATACCCCGATTTGAGGTAGTTACTGCCTAGCTGTGATTCAGACCAACCTCTTTATTACATAGTGAAGTAATAGGCAAAGCCCAGAGAGAAGCTTTTGTATGGTCCATGAGTTCCATAAGGATGAGATCATTAAGGACTGGGGATATGTCCTTCAGCATCTATTTACCAAATACTGTATTAGACATTTGAGATATAATTAATTCAGCCATGTGTTTATTCATTCAAAAATATTTATGGAGTAACTACTATGTGTGAGAATCTGTTTCAAGAGATGTTCTTATATCCTAATAGGTAAAGAAGAAAGACATAGTTCCTACTGTCATGGAGTGTGTAATGTAGTTAGAGAGAGATAAAAATAAACAGTTTTAATTAAAGTAGTATGAGTGTTAGAATATGAGGAGGGAAACAGGGTTGGAACACACCACAGGTGTCCCTAACTCAGTTTGTGTTTCTCAGAAGATGTGTCATTTCAGAAAAGTCCTGAGAACCAGAGAAAGTTAACCAGGAGAATGAGAAGGAGATTTGTTCTAGACAGATGGAGAAAGATGTGTAATTCCAAAGGCAAGAGAGGATGGAATAGTCACAGAATTGTAATATGTTCATAATGGCTGAGGCATAATGGCCAGGGCAGTGGCATGTAAGGAGAATGACTAAAGGTGAGAATGTAGATGGAATAAGGGGTCAGGCCAGGAAGGACCTGGAAAATCAGGGTAAGAAATCTGGACTTTTATCCTGAGAGCAATAAAAATTACAGAAAGTTTTATTTTCTTATCTTAATTTATTATGAAAAAGTTTCAACATGCAGGAAAGTTGAAATGATATATTCTACCATTAACATTTCAATATACTTGCATTATCACATATCTATCCATATATCCATTCTGCTATATATTAGAAAAAATTTAAGCAGAGGAGTTGCATGGTATATGGAAAAGCAATTGAAGGAATAAAGACTAGAGGTGAGGAGAACAAGTCTGAGGTGATGTGATAGTCTAGGCAAGAGATGATGGTCATTTCCACTGGGGGAATGGTAATGGGGACAAAGAAAATTGGACATTTCTGAGATATATTGAAGAGAGAATAATCAGGACCTGGTAGATGATTGAATGTAGGGCGTGATAGAGAGGGAGTAGTAGAAGTTGTAGTTAAGGGTATAGACAGTAGTTAATAATCCTGCCACTTAGTAGTAACTACCTCCCCATGTCTCAATTCCCTCTTCTGTAAAATTTGTTGTGAGGATCATATATATGTATATTGCTTAGAAGAGAACCTGGCATATAGTAAATACTATATAAATGGATGTTGTTATTATTACTAATATTATTTAAGAGGCAACACTTGGAAAGAGGCAGCATTGGAAAGATGTGGCTTTGAATTCCAACTTTATTATTTACTAGCTATGTGATATGGGGTAGTGTTTTTGTTTCCTAGGCTCCTCTAAGAAAATATCATGAAATGGATTGGCTTAAACAATGGGAATTTATTAGTTTACAGTTTTGAGGCCCTGAAAATGTCCATATCAAGTCACCATCAAGGCCATGCTTTCTTCCTGAAGACCAGTTGCTTGTGATCCTCGGCTCCTCCGCCATATGGCAAGGCACATGGCAATGTCTGCTGGTCTCTCCCTTCTCGTCCAGGCTTCAGTGATCAAAGCAAGAAGCTTCCATGGCCTTTTTTTTTTTGCTCTCTCTCTTTGTGTATTCACTCCATTTATAAAAGACTCTAATAATAGCATTAAGTGCCATCATGAATGAAGAAGGTCACCTTACCTTAAGTAGCCTCATCAAAGGATCCTACCTACAATGGGTTCACACCCACAATAATGGATTAGATTTAAGGACATGTTTTTCTGGGATACATGCAGTTTTAAACCATCATACATAGTTTGTTGCATTTGAAACATAGAGCAAATAGTACCTCCCTGATAGGAGTTTTTCATTATTAATTTAAGTAAGAAGAAATAAATATATGTTCCTATTTTTAGGATGACCACAGATCTAAGATTATATATGGGATTATTTTCCCACCACAAGAATTCTTTGATTATAATTATTTCCAGAAAGACAGTTGAGTCGCTGGCAAAAAGTCAGTAGGAAATAATGAGGCACCATCATCTCTTGCCTAGACTATCGCAGCGCCTCACGCCTGTTATTCTTGCCTCTAGTCTTTCTTCTAGTTTGCCATGTTATACCTCATTTTGCAACCAGTCTGACATGAGAAAGACTCAGCTATGGGTGGTGAGGATGGGCAGTACAATATCACAGAGATAAAGTTCCAGGGCTGAACATTCTTTCCCCCTAGGCTGCTGCCATCCAACATTTAGAATCTGCAGCCACTGAGTTGAACAAAATTCTGAAGGCCAAGTGCCCCACAGAGATGATCATTGCAGCCAGGTCAGTCTTCCTTTGTCTTTCATGTTTGGGAGTGTCTTTGCCACTCACAGGATGTTCTTGGGTCAGAGTTGGGGTACATTCTGATAGCTTAAGGTGTTGAGGCCAATGAAAATATATGTCCACCTTCCCAAATTGAGTTTCTCTGAACTCAAACCTACCAAGTGGAAAGTTTGAAAAAGTTTAGATTGAGATGAGGGCTTCTTCTACTCCAAAAAAGACAAAACTGCAACTCAGAGATTTGGAAGAAAAGTTACAGAAGGGAAAAACAACATTCCAGGCCACTCATCCTCCCCTTTCAAATATAAAGGTCATTCATTCTTCCTGAGACTGGGGATTTCTGCTCAGTCCACCACCCTCTTCTTTAAGAAGTACCCCTCACAGGGGTAGTCCTTCCAATGTCATTATGTTGGTATGAAATTAGCTGATTTGACCCAGGATGAAAATTTGACCCAAGTTGGACCAATTGAATTGTCTTTCCTGGAAATTTGATATTAGGACTAAGATATTCTAGTTAAACTCTCTTAGGTTTATGATTTAGGAAGTGGTGTTAAACTGGACTGAAGTGAGGATGGAGCATATTTCATCATATATACATGGAGACAGAAAAAAATAAGAGAGAAAGAAAGAGAGAGCAAAAGATATCAGGAAAGAGAGAAGACAGAGAGAAAGAGGAAGAAGAAGAAGGAGACTGATGACATTATAAGAGAGAACACCTCTGGACCTTATGGTCCATGTCACATTCTGCTATCTATCTTATCTTTCCAGATTCCTGTGTTCAGCAGTAGAAGATTTTGCAGTTGATATTGTTAAGGCATGGAGTCGGATCAAACAGAACAATACAGCAATCGAGTCTGTGATTTTGAAAGTAAGTCTCCATTTCTTTTCTCCTGTATTCTTTGTAGAGTCAGGGTCCCGTTTTTAATTGAACCAAATATCCTGTCACTGGGAATTGTAAAAGAAAAGCAAGGAGGAGCAGCTGGTAAGCCTCTCTGATGGAGAAAATCTATCCTCATGAAACGTCCATCTTTATCCAAATGAAGAATGGTGCTATGCATGCATACACATATACCATATACCTAAGCATATACCAAGAAGTTCCCTACCCTTATACATAAGTGTACCCCAAACATGCCTGTATGTGATTGTATACCAGAACATGCTTGAAAATATGTAAATACACATACACCAGAAATATACCCCCATTCACCTCTATAAGAACAAAAACAGCAACAATAGCTATATATATATATATATATATATATATATATATATAATTAAATATATATTTCTCTGGAGAAATGTCTATTCAAGTCCTTACCCCATTTTTAAATTGGGTTGTTTGCCTTTTCATTGTTGAGTTGTAGGAGTTCATTATATATTCTGAATAATAAATCCTTATTGGATATGTGGTCACCAAATATTTTCTCCCTTTGAGTAGACTTTCTTTTCACTTTCATGACAAAGTAAAATATATTATTAAATATATATATATAGCTATTGTTATATAGCTATATATATTGTTATATAGTTATATATTATATAGCACTTATTGTTTGCCAGGGCCTATTCAAGGCACTTTTAATGTCCTAACTTATTTAATCATCAAAAATACCCTAAAAATAGAGGCACAAAGAGATTAAGTAACTAGCATCAGGTTACAAATTATTAAGTGATAGAGCTGGACTCAAAGCCATAACCATGTGGCAGTTGTACATTCCCAAACATACACACCTACAAAGGCAGACACCAGGCACCCATATAAAAAGCACATCTCCATCCATAAGAGCATGCCTACGAAAACGCCAATGAAAAATTGTTCATCTGTCTTCTAGTTTGCCATGTTACATCATTTTACATCCAGTCTGACATGAGAAAGACTCAGCAACATATATCAATGCCTGGGACTGCTCAGAAATGAATAATATGGGTTTGATCCCCTAACACCCTTTTGTAATCACATCTACCCAAATGTTCATCTTTCTGCACATGTGGCTTTCTATGCTCAGTGCTCCCAGCCAACTACTTAGCCCTGCCAGATCCCATACTACTCCCAGTTTCTCATTCTGTCCTCTGAAGCAGTCGTGCCTCATGTCAATGCCCCCATCTCCTTTCTCCCTATACAGAGCGACTTAATGTATGATAAGCTCAGCATCCTGATTGAGGTCCTGGATGAGGAGGCAGCTGCTTTGCCTGCTGAGAAAAGTGCTATAGCATGTGCAGATGGTGGCAAGGCAGGCGGAAAGCCTCCCATCCCTCAAATAGACCATATATCCAGGTGCAAATTGGAGCTGGTTACAAAGGCCCAGAATCTCCAGAAATCCTTCAAGCTCATCATATTCCAGGTTGAACAAGGTAAGGTGCCCAGGGTTGCGGTGACTGAGGCAGAGGAATGAGGGTGTTCTATTGGATGGTTTACTTGTCTCCCCGCCTCCAGATTTACTATCTGACTGTGTTACCAAAATTTAACTAGATTCTGTATTCATAAGACATTCAGAGTCAGTCCTCAGACTCTGCATGTCTTGTGCAGTGTTAAATCAGGCACAAGGGCCCTAAAAGTTCTGCAAGCTTCCAAATCAGTACAAAAACTCGTTCAATTTTCACAACCTTTTTAAAAATTTTTTTTTAATTAGAGAAATTGTGGGTTCACAAAACAATCATGCATAAAATACAGGATTCTTGTACACCACCCGACCACTGAAGCCTTGCATTGGTGTGGAATATTTACAATTGATAGTAATACTTTTTAATAATTATACTACTTTTTTAACAGTATTTACCATTGTTACAATTGATGAAAGATTACTAAAATCATATCATTATCTCTCACCCATTATCTACATTAAGTATTTTATGTAATACTTAATAGGTGGTATTTTCCCACATAACACCCAATTATTAACACCTTGTATTACTATCATATATTTGCTATAATTCATGAAAGAACATTCTTATACTCATACTACTAACCATAGTCCATCGTCTTAGGGTTTGCTGTGTTGTACAGGCCTATGTTATATCATTTAATTTTTATTCTAGTAATATATACATCCTAAAGTTCCCCCTTTTAACATTTGCTTCTATAGTACAGTGCTGTTGATTACATTCACAGTAATGTGATACCATCACTACAATCCATTTCCAAACCTTTACCATCAACCTAAAATAGAAATTCTGTACAAGTTAAGCAACAACTTACCATTCTCTAGCACTAATCTATCTCTTGGTGACCTATATTCTAGATCTTAACTCTATGAGTTTGTTCATTATAATTAGTTCATATCAGTGAGATCATACAATATTTGTCCTTCCATGTCTGGTTTATTTTACTCAACATAATGTCCACAAGGTTCATCCATGTTGTCACATGCATTAGGATTTCACTCCTTTTTACAGCTGAATATGATTCCATTCTATGTATATACCACATTTTGTTTATCCACTCTTCAGTTGATGGACATTTGGGTTGCTTCCATCTTCTGGCAATTGATGGACATTTGGGTTGCTACCATCTTTTGGCAATTGTGAATAATGCTGCAGTGAACATTGATGTGCAAATGTCTGTTTGAGTCTCAGTTTTCAGTTCTTCTGAGTATATATTTAGTAGCAGGATTGCTGGATCATATGGTAATTCTACCTTTAGCTTACTGAGAAATTGCCAAATTGTGTTCCACAGTGGCTGCACCATTTTACATTCCCACCAGCAGGGAATGAGTGTTCCTATTTCTCCATAACCTCCCCAACCCTTGTAGTTTTCTGTTTTTTAAATAGTGGCCATTCTAGTGGACGTGAAATGACATTTCATGGTATTGATTTGCATTTCCCTAAAGCTAGTGATGCTGAGCATTTTTTCATGTGCTTTTTAGCCCTTTGTATTTTCTCTGGAGAAATGTCTATTCAAGTCCTTACCCCATTTTTAAATTGGGTTGTTTGCCTTTTCATTGTTGAGTTGTAGGAGTTCATTATATATTCTGAATAATAAATCCTTATCAGATATATGGTCACCAAATATTTTCTCCCTTTGAGTAGACTTTCTTTTCACTTTCATGACAAAGTCCTTTAATACACAAAAGCTTTTAATTTTGAGACAATCCTATTTATCTAATGTTTCTTTTGCTACTTGTGTTTTGGGTGTAAAGTCCAAGAAACAATTGCCTACTACAAGACCTGCAATATGCTTCCCTAAGTTTTCTCCTAGGAGTTTCATAGACCTGGTTCTTATATTTAGGTCTTTGATCCATTTTGAGTTAATTTTTGTATATGGTGTGTGTTCTGTTTGTTAGTTGCCAGAATGCAATATGCCAGAAACAGAATGGCTTTTTAAAAGGGGAATTTAATCAGATGCTAGTTTACAGTTCTGAGGCCAAGAAAATGTCCCAATTAAAACAAGTCTATAGAAATGTCCAATCAAAGGCATCCAGGGAAAGATATCTTGGTTCAAGAAGGCCTATGAAGTTCAGGGTTTCTCTGTCAAACACAGTCACAGTTTCTCTGTCAGCTGGAAGGGCACATGGCAAGCAAGGCATCATCTGATAGCTTTCTCTCCTGGCTTCCTGTTTCATGAAGCTCCCCGAGAGGCATTTACCTTCTTCATCTCCAAGGTCGCTGGCTTGTGGGCTCTCTGCTTCATGGTGCTGCAGCATTCTCTGCTCTCTCCAAATCTCTTATTCTCCAAAATGTTTCCCCTTTTATAGGACTTCAGAAACTAATCAAGATCCACCCAAATGGGTAGAGACATGCCTCTACCTAATCCAGTTTGACAACCACTCTTCATTGGGTTATATCTCCAGGGAGATGATTTAACTACGTACAGTATTGAATAGGGATTATTCTGTCTTTATGAAATGGGATCTTGATTAAAACATGGCTTTTCTAGGGGACATACATCCTTTCAAACAGCACAGTGTGAGATAGAAATCCTCTTTCATTCCTTTGTATATGGTTATCCAATCATCCAAACAGTTGAAGAATGGCTGAAGAGACTATTCTTTCCCAGTTAAGTAGACTTAGTATCCTTGTAAAAACCAATTGGCAGGCATTTGGAGCAAGATGGCAGCAAGTGAGGTGTGGAATTTAGTTAACACTACAGGGTAGCTTGTAAATAGCCAGGAACTGTCTGGAACAACTGTTTGAGAGATTTCAGTGACTCAACATACACTGTACACCAGTCTGGAGTAGGTGAAATTGACCACGATCCAACACAGAACTGTAAGTCTCCCAAGCCATGGAGGCTAGTGGCCCTCCCCCACTGGCACAGCATGCTGTTTCACAATTAGTTCCCTGTGGGAAAAAAAGAAGCCTTCTCTACTAGGAGCAAGGAAGGTAGCTCAACCAAGCTTGAATTGTGGAATTAATTAACAAATTCTAACTGCTGAATACAAGCTTTAAGCACAGATAAACTTGGAGCAACCATGAAAGGAAGCTGGAGGCTTTGCCCTGGCAGAGAAGGTATGGGCTGACAGAAAAAATAAAGCAGAGGATTTTTGAGGTTGACAGACTCAAAATACTGGAAAAGGGACACAAAGAGCCAGGTACCAACTCTTGATTGGCAAACCTGGGGGCTTGGGGTTGGCTCTGAAAAGGATTATGCTGGTCTGAATCTGTGGTGGACCCCAGAAAAGCCATGCCCTTTGATCCTCATTCAATATTGCTGGGTGGGAGCATTTTGATTGTTTCCATGAAGATGTGACCCACCTAATTGTGGGTGGTAACTTTTTATTAGATTATTTCCATGGAGGTGTGTCTCCACCCATTGAAGGTGGAGTTGCTTACTGGAATCCTTTAAAAGAGGAAACATTTTGGAGAGAGCCCCTTTCTTGGTAGAGCCATGAGAAAGCCAGCAGACGCCGCCATGTTTGCCATGTGCCCTTCCAGCTGAGAGAGAAATGCTGAATGTCATCAGCCTTCTTCAACCAAGGTATCTTTCCCTGGATGCCTTAAATTGGACATTTCTATGGACTTGTTTTAATTGGGACATTTTCTCGGCCTTAGAACTGTAAAGTAGCAACTCATTAAATTCCCCCTTTTGAAAAGTGATTCCGTTTCTATATTGCATTCCGGCAGCTAGAAAACTAGAACAAGGATTTTTTTCTATTCTTTTTTTTATTTTAACTTTTTTTTTTTTTTGCATGGGCAAGCTCTGAGAATCAAACGCGGGTCTCTGGCACAGCAGGTGAGAATTCTACCACTGAGCCACCAGTGCACAGCCTTATCCTTTTTAAAAAAATTTTTACTTCCTAACAACCCAATAGATAGAACTGTGGGCATTCTCAGGCTTCACCACTGTCCCAGGCAAGGGCAGAATTAAAATATGTCTGAATGACAAAGTAAATAGTCAGGTGAAGGAGATAATTCCCTATAGGGCATATCTTTAAGTAATCTCAACTGGGAACAAGGGAAGGTAGATCAGCCAAGCTCCAATTGCAATTTTAATTCTAGCAGAGAAGAGGCAGGGCTGACAGACAAAAATTTAAATGAAATAAAATAAGAAAGAATAAAGACTGATGATTTCAGAATAGGCTGAGTTCAGAGTATTAGAAAGGGTGGGGGGGCACATAGACCCAGGTACCCTCCAGCTCTTGACTGACAAACCTTGGGGACTGGGGACTGGCTCTGAAAAGGGATTTCTTTTTTACATTTTCTTATTATTTTTACACTATTCTAAGCAGCTCATTAGAGAAAGTCTTGAGTAATTTCAATTGTCAGCAGGACCCAGACAAGTTCTGAGATAAGATAGGTCTGAGAGACAAGGTAAAGAATCAAGTGGGGGAGATAGTTCCCTAAAAGTTGTATCTTCCCCAAGAAAATGGATGCAGGGCCCAGCTCAACTGGTGGTCCTCCTTCAGGGAGTTCAGGGCTAAGGGGCTGAAGTCCAACCTAAGCCCACATTCTACCTCAGAATCTGGCTCAATTATGTCCCTGGCTGGGAGGGTGTGCTGAAAATTAAAGGTACTGCATCACTTGATGCTGGGGGCTAGCTTCATGCTGACAAGCACATCCTTATGGGCAGGATAGGAAAAGTACAGAGTCAAGAGACTTATAGAAAAATCTGACAAACTGTTAGGTCTCACCCTCAGGGAAACTTGATACTGATTAGACCCTCCTTCTGAAACCTGGGCCTGTTTTATTGAGGAAAATCTAATTGGGGTCAGTCATATCTGGAGAGAGACTGCTCAAAAAAAAAAGGTTCATATAGTCTGGGGAAGAAAAAGAAAAACAAGAGCCGAAAAATTCTAATCAGTTAAACAGAAGCTGTGCTATAAAGGTCTAGAATAACTTGAGCTGAACTACAAAGAACAGATAGATAACAAACCAACCAATAAGAAAACTCTAGGTAAAAAAGGGTGAAACCAACCTACAGAATAAACTAATCAAGGAAATCAGATGCCTGGACATTAGCAAAAAAAATATGATTCATACCAGGAAATACAAAGATATGGCCCAGTAAAAGGAACAAATTAACATTTCAAACAAGATGCAGGACTTGAAACAACTAGTTAAGGTTATCTGAGCAGACATGCAAAATCACATTAAAAATCCAATCAACAAGTTGAGGGAAGGTATGGCAAAAGAGATGAAGTATATAAAAAAGACATTGGATGAACATAAAGAAGAACTCAAAAGATTGAAACAAAAGGTGGAAATTATGGGAATGAAAGGCACAAAAGAAAAGATGAAAAACAGAATGGAGACTTACAACAACAGATTTAAAGAGGGAGAAAAAAGGGTTAGTGAACTAGAGACAGGACATCTGAAATCCAACACACAAAAGAGCAGAGAGGGAAAAAATGAAAATATGAGGAGGGTTTCAGGGAACTGAATGACAACAAGAAGTGCACAAATATATCTATTATGGGTGTCTCAGAAGGAAAAGAGAAGGAAAAATGGACAGACAGAATAATGGAAGAAATAATAGATGAAAATTTCCCATCTTTTATGAAAGACATAACACTACAGATCCAAGAAGCATAGCATGCCCCAAATAGAATAGATCTTAATAGACCTACTCCAAGATATTTACTAATTAGAATATCAAATGTCAAAAGCAGAGAATTATGAAAGCAGCAAGAGAAAAGCAATCCGTTACATACAAGGGAAACTTGATAAGACTATGTGCCGATTTCTCAGCTGAAAGCATGGAGGCAAGATTGGAGTGCTATGATATATTTAAGATACCGAAAGAGAAAAACTGCCAACCAAGAATTTTGTATCTGGCAAAAGCGTTCTTCAAAAATGAGGGGGAGACAGGCCAAAATGGTGGCTTAGTGAGGTGTGAGATTTATTCATCCTCCAGAGCAGCTAGTAAATAGCCAGGAACAGTACAGAACAACTGCTGGGGCCACGTCAGTGACTGGACACACAGCGTACACCAGTCTGGACAAGCTGGACCACCTGTGAGCCCACCCAGAACTGTGAGTCCCTGAAGCCATCAAGGCCAGTTCCCCTCCCCAACAGGCTGCTTCCCAGAGGAGAAAGGAAAGAGACTTTACTAGCAGCAAGGAGCTGAACTCAACCAACTAAAAAGAGGCCCCCAACTCAGCTGAACCTCAAGTAAAAGCTGAGGTTACTGGTTTTTGCCCTGGTGCAGAGGGGGCAGGGCTGACGGAAAAAGAAAAAACAACAACAACAAGTTTTTTTGGATCAGACAACACAAAATACCTGACAGGGTCTGGGCTCTGAAGGAAAGGTGGGGGCACATAAGACCTGGACATACACAGAGCAACGTACCAACTTAAGTTCTTGATTGGCAAACCCAAGGAACGGGGTCCTGTTCTTTGCTTTTTTGTGGCTGTGTTTCTATGGCTTGACTGCTCTTTGCATACACCTACAAGGCTTCTCAGGCTCCAACTGCCCCAGGCAGGGATGGAATTAAGCTTGTCTGAGAGCTTGTCTGTAGGTTGTGTCTTCCCTAGTAGAGGGGTGGTGTCCAGATCAGGTGGAATCTCTCCCTCAAGGAATTCAGACCTCAGGGTCTAGAAAATTGAAGCAATTAAAGCCAGCCTACAGCCACTCCTGTGTCTCAACCACACCCCCACAGGGAGAATCTGCTGAAGTTAAAGTTACCACATCACCTTATGCTGGAGGGACCCGCAAGCAGACAAGCACCACATACTGGGCAGGATAGGAAAAGCACAGAGTCTAGAGGTTTCATAGGGATGTCTTTCAACCTACTGGGTCTTACCCACAGGGGGACTGATGCAGTTGACTCTTTCCTCCTGAGAGGAGGCCAGTTTGGTCTGGGAAAATCTCCTAAGCGGGGAAAAAAGGCAGGGCAAGAAAACAAGAACTGAAAACTCTGATCTGTTAAACAAAATTTAAGCTAGAGGTCTAGAATAAGCTGAACTGAATGTCAAAGAATAGATAGACAGCAAAGTCATCCAGCAAGAAAATCCTAGGTAAAAAATGAGGGAGAATTTGAAATATTTAAAGATAAACAGACACTGAGAGAGTTCGTGAGAAAAAGACCTGCTACAAGAAATACTAAAGAGAGCACTACATGCAGATAGGAAAAGATAGGAGAGAAAGGTTTGGAGACTATAGAAATGAAGACTATCAGGAAGGTAAAGAGAGAGAGAAAAAAAAACCTAAGATACAACATGTAAAATCCAAAAGACAAAATGATAGAAGAAAGTTCTGCCTTCACATTAATAGCATTAAATGTTAATGGATTAAACTCCCCAATCAAAAGACATAGACAGGCAGAATGGATTTTAAAAAGAGACCGATCTATATGAGACTCATTTTAGACCCAAGGACAAAAATAGGTTGAAAATAAAAGGCTGAAAAAGATATTTCATGCAAACAACAACCAGAAAAGAGCAGGGATAGCTATACTAATATCAGACAAATTAGACTTCAAATGTAAAACAATTAAAAGATACATAGAGTGCTGTCATCAATATGGTGACTTAAACAGCTACTGAAAATCTCTCTTAGAAGATTCAGCACTAAAAACGAACAATACTGAATTGTTATAAAATCTGGAAGAGGATATGGACTGGAGTGGTACCTTGCAAATCCTGAAGTGAAGAAGTACAAGAATATTAGGTAGGAAATTTCCATCCTTAACCAGCCAATCCTCACCCTTACCCCTCACTTGGTCTCACAGCACAGGATGGGCAGAGAAACAGCAGCAGGGACCCCTCCCAATGGGGACACAGAATACTATATTCTCTCATGGCAGTGGAATAGACCCTCACCTTTTAGAAACCTGTGGGGCAAGGGAGCATTTCAAGGCCCAGGTCAGTGAGAGACAGGGAGTCTGCAAAAACAGGGACAGAAGTTGTGTTTCCAACCCTGGGTCCAAAAGTCCTCCCTCTACCCTTGTGAAAAACATCAGTGAGAGACCTAATCCCTGCCTGGGGAAAGGCTAAAGACTGGGACAGCTAGTGGTCTACTTCGCCACAAATAAAGTGGGGGACACAGACCCATATTGAGCCAGATTTTTGCCAGCAAACAAAATGAACAGGAACCCTGAAGCAGCCTGACCTGGTGAGGTGCAGCCTGTTATGGAATAGTGCCATCTGCTGAGCAGAATAGAAAGTACAAGAGAATTGAAGGGTTTTTTCAGAGACTAACCAGAAAACTGTTTCATACTGACTGGAGCAGGTCTAGAACCCCCTACATGTGAGCCTGCCCCTATTTTGGCTGAGAAACAAAGATAGCACGATTGTTTAAAGCAGTGCCCTAAAACAAACCCAGGTCTTTCAGGATAATGAAAACCAGAGCACCACTGGGAGACAGCAGGCTTGTTTTATCTACAAACAGAAACATTTCTATGGTGCCATTGCCTACTCCCATCCATGAGGCAGGCCACGGTAGGTGCCTGGTTTTTGAGGGATTCTAGGGACAGAAAAAATCTGACAACTAGTGGGTGAGAGAGACAGAGAACAAATCCAACCAACAGGAAAACCCTAGGCAATATTCATAATAGATCTTGGTAGATTTAGACATTTACTAATCAAATTGTCAAATATCAAAGACAAAGAGAGAATTTTGAAAGCAGCAAGAGAAAAGCAATCCATCATATACAAGGGAAACTTCATAATACTAAGTGCAGATCTCTGAGCAGAAGCCATGGAGGTGAGAAGGCAGTGGTACGACATATTTAAGATACTGAAAGAGAAAACTTGCCAACCAAGAATTCTTTATCTGGCAAAACTGTCCTTCAAAAATGAAGAAGAGTTTATAGGGCAAGGGTAGTTCAGTGGTAGAATACTTGCCTGCTATGCGGGAGACCCAAGTTCGATTCCCAGTCCATGTACTTCCCCCCCAAAAACAAGCAAAACAAACAAAAACCAACCAAACAAAAATTCAATAAATTGTGCTATAATAATGGGATAACCACATGGAAAGAGAGTGAAATGTGACCCCACCATACAGCATACAAAAAAAAATGAAGGACAGTTTAAATATTTATAGATAGACACTGAGAGTTCATGAACAAGAGACCTGCTCTACAAGAAATACTAAAGGGAGCACTACAGGCAAATAGGAAAAGACAGGAGAGAGAGGTTTGCAAAAATATATAGAAATGACCAAAATGACCAAAAGGACACTATGTATTAATAAAAAGGGACAATTAATGAGGAAGAAATGACAATCATCAATATCTAGGCACTGAGATAGAGTGCTCCAAAATACTTGAGGCAAAAACTGACAACACTGAAGGTGTTGTCATACACTTCTTCAATACTAGTTGGAGACTTCAATACACCACTCTCATCAATGGATAGAATATCTAGACAAAGGGCAAATAAGGAAACAGAGATCCTGAATAATGCAATAAATGAACTAGACTTAACATTGACAGTACAATACCACCCAACAATAGCAGGATACACATTATTCTCAAGTGCTTATAGAACATTCTCCAGAATAAAGCACATTTTGGGGCACAAAGACAGTCTCAGTAAGTTTCAGAATATCAAAATTATACAAAGCACTTTCTCAGATGACAATGGAATGAAGTTAGGAATCAATAACAGGTGGAAGCCCAGAAAATTCACAAAGTTATGCAGAGTAAGCAACACATTCTTAACAACTGGTGGGTCAAGGAATAAATTAAAAATCAGTAAATATCTCAAGGCAAATGAAAATGAGAACACAACATATCAGAACTTATGGGATGCAGCAAAGGCAGTGCTGAGATGGAAATTTATTGCCCTAAATGCTTATATTAAAAAAGAAGAAAAAGGAAAATAAGGAAACTAACTGCCCACCTGGAGGAACTTGAGAAAGAACAGCAAACTAACCTCAAAGCAAACAGAAGGAAAGTGTGTCAGTTTTAAGCTATTATGTACCCCCAGAAAAGCCATGTGCTTTAATCGTCATTCAATATTGCTGGGTGGGATGTTTTTTATTGTTCCCATGAAGATGTGACCCACCCAGTTGTGGGTGGTAATTTTTGATAGTTGGTTTCCATGGAGATGTATCTCTACCCATTCACGGTGCGGTTGCTTACTGAAGCCCTTTAAGAGGGAACCATTTTGGAAAAAAGCAACAGAGCCCACACAGCAAGAGAACTTTGGATATGCATAAAGAAAATGCCCTCGGAGAAGCAGTTGAAGAAGCCTGGAGAGAAAGCTAGCAGATGTCACTATGTGCCTTTCCAGCTTAAAGAGAAACCCTGAACATCATCAGCCTTCTTGAACCAAGGTATCTTTCCCTGGATGTCTTAGTTTGGACAATTTTATAGGCTTGCCTTAATTTGGACATTTTCACAGTCTTAGAACTACAAACTTGCAACTTAATAAAATTGTCCCTTTAAAAAGCCATTCTGCTTTTGGTATATTGCATTCTGGCAGCTTTTACAAACTAAAACAGAAAGAAATAACAAAGATTAGAGCAGAAATAAATGAAATTGAGAACATGAAAACAATAGAGAGAATCAACAAAACCAGAAGTTGGATCTTTGAGAAAATCAATAAAATTGCTGGACCCTTAGCTAGGCTGGCAAAGAAACAGAGAGGATGCAAATAAATAAAATCAGAAATGGGAGGGGGTACATAATGACTGGCCCCACAAAAATAAAGGAGATAATGAGAGGGTACTATAAACAACCATATGCTAACAAATGGGTCAACTCAAACAAAATTGACAACGTCTTAGAAAAACAAGAACAACCAACACTGATTTGAGAAGAAATAGAAGATCGCAACAAACCAATCACAAGATATTGAATCAGTCATCAAAAAATTCCCACAAAAGAAAAGTCCAGGACCAGATGGCTTCACATATGAATTCTACTAAACATTTTTAAAAGGATTAGTACCAATCCTGTTCAAACTCTTCAAAAATCTGAGGAGGAGGGAAAGCTACCTAACTCATTCTATGAAGCCAACATCACCCTAATACCAAAGCTAGGCAAAGATACTGAAAGAAAAAAAATTACAGACTAATCCCTTTAATGACTATGAATGCAAAAATCCTTAACAAAATACTCACAAATCAAATCCAGCAGCACATTAAGAGACTTATACACCATGACCAAGTGGGTTTTATCCCAGGTATACAAGACTTGTTCAACAGAAGAAATCAATTAATGTAATACACGACATCAATAAATTAAAGAGGAAAAACCACATGATCATCTCAATTGATGCAGAAAAGGCATTTGACGAAATTCAGCACCCTTTACTGATGAAAACACTTGAAAGGATAGGAATAGAAGAAAACTTCCTGTACATGTTAAAGGAAATATATGAAAACCCAAAGATAACACTCCCACTCAATGGGGGAAAGACTTGAAAGCTTTCCCTCTAAGACTGGGAACGCCATTGTTGCTCAATATTGTGCTGGAAGTTCTAGCTAGAGCAATTGGGCAAGAAAAAGAAAAAGCATCCAAATTGGAAGGGAAGACATAAAGTTTCACTCTTTGCAGATGACATGACCCTGTATTTAGAAAATATAGATAAATCTACAGTGAAGCTACTAAAGCTAATAAATAAGTACTGTGAAGTGGCAGGACACCAGAGCAACATGCAAATATTAGTTGTGATTCTGTGCCCCACCAGTGAGCCATCTGAGGAGGAAATAAGAAAAATGTCCATTTACAATAGCAACCAAAAGAATCACATATTTAGGAATACATTTAACTGAGGACATAAAAGATCTATACACAGGAAACTACAAAACTTTGCTAAAAGAAATCAAGGAAGACCTAAATAAGTGGAAGGGCATTCTGTGTTCATGGATTGGAAGACTAAATATAGTCAAGATGTCAATCCTTCCCAAATTGATTTATAGATTCAATGCAATACCAATAAGAACCCCAATAACTTACTTTACACAAATAGAAAAACTAATAACCAAATTTATTT
This sequence comes from Tamandua tetradactyla, assembly GCF_023851605.1. NCBI lineage: Eukaryota > Metazoa > Chordata > Mammalia > Pilosa > Myrmecophagidae > Tamandua > Tamandua tetradactyla. Next base: position 120,020,146 of record NC_135353.1, read on the forward strand.
GGAAGGGCAGGGTGCCCTGAATAGCTAAAAATATCCTGAGAGAGAGGAATGAAGTGGGAGGTCTCACACTACATGACTTTAAAGTATATTACAAAGCTACAATGGTCAAAACACCATAGTACTAGCATAAAGGTAGATGTAATGACAAATAGAATATAAGAGAGCATTCAGACGTGTACTCTCACATCTATGACCAATTGATCTTTGACGAGGTGATCAAGTCAACTTAACTGGAACAGAGCAGACTCTTCTCCAAATGCTGCATGGAGAGCTAGATATCCATATCCAAAAAAAAAAGAGGACCCCTATCTCACATCTTATACAAAAAATAACTTTCAATAGGTCAAAGACCTAAACATTAGAGCTAAGATAATAAAAGGTTTAGAGAAAAATGTAAGGAAATGTCTTAAAGATCTTGTGGTAGAAGTGGTTTCCTAGACATTACACTGAAAGTTTGAGCAATAAAAGAAGAACTAGATAAATGGGATCTCATCAAAATTGAACACTTTGTGCATCAAAGAATTTTGTCAGTAAAGTAAAAAGGCAGCCTATGCAATTGGAGACAACATTTGGAAATGACATATCAAATTAATAACCAGAATATTTAAAGAGATACTACAACTCAACAACAAAAAGACAAAAACCCAATTTTAAAACATGCAAACGACATGGAAAGACACTTTTCCGAAGGAGAAATACAAATGGCTCAAAAACATATGAAAAGATGCTCAATGTCACTGGCTATTAAGGAACTGCAAATCATAACCACAATGATATATCATCTCACACCTACTAGAATGGCTATTATCAAAAAAACTGAAAATGGCAAGTGCTGGAGAGAATATGGAAAAAGAAGCACACTTATTCAATGTTGGTGGGAATGTAGGATGGTGCAACCACTGTGGAAGGCAGTTTGGCGGTTCCTCAGGTTGCTAAATATAGAATTGCCATGTGATCAATCTATCTCATTACCGAGTATATATTTGGAGGAAATTAAGGCAAGGACACAAACAGATATTTGCACACCAATGTTTACGGCAATAATATTCATGATTGCCAAGAGAAAAAAACAACCCAAATGTCCATCAACAGACAAGTCGATAAATATGATGGAATAGTACATAGCAGTGAGACAGTATAAAATCATGAAGCATGTAACAATGTGGATGAACCTTGAGGATATTATGCTGAGTGAAATTAGCCAGAAACAAAAGAAAAAATACTGTATGTTCACACTAATGTGAGCTAACATTAATGAGTGAATTTTGAGAATTAAAATTGAGAACACAGGTTATCAGGAGATAGAAAAATGATAGAGATTGGGCATTTTATGCTGAAGGAGTGCAGAATATTCAGCAGGACTGATTGTAAAGATTCAGAAATTGATAGCATAATACTATCTGATGGTTGTACAATATTGTAAGTACACCGAAGCAAGCTGAATGTGAGTATGGCTGAGGGAGTAGGGCTGGAGGCATGTATGATACCAGAAGGAAAGATAGAGGATAAAGACTAGGACAGTATAACTTAGCAATGCCTAGAGGGAACAATGATTCTTATACACGTATAAGAATGTTTTTGCAGGAGGGAAAACAAATGAACGTCAACATTGTAAGGTGTTTAAAATGAGATGATATACAGGAAAAAATACACAATCGATGAATACTAGGGTCTATAATTAACAGTCATATTGTAACGTGTTTCCATTGAATGTAGCAAAGGCAATATGCCAAAGCTAAATGTCAGTAAGTGGGGGAAATGGAGGTGGGGTATGGGTTTCTTTTTTTTTTTTTAACTTTTTTTATTGTATAGTATAATTATTTACAAAGCAAAGGTATAAAAAAGCAATAGTTTTCAATGCACTCTTCAATAAATGGTCACAGGAAAGATCCCAGAGTTTGTCATGGGCTACCATACGATCCTCTCATATTTTTCCTTCTACCTGCTCCAGAATAGAGGCTAGATGGCTTAAATATTTTTTTATCATCACAATCAACTTGTTTTCCTTCTTTGTTTGTGAACACTAACATATATACAAAAAAGCTATAAATTTCAAAGCACAGTACCACAATTAGTTGTAGATCATATTTCAGATTTTGGCATGGGTTACAATTCCACAATTTTAGATTTTTATTTCTAGCTGCTCTAAAATACTGGAGACTAAAAGACATATCCATTTAATGATTCAGCATTCATATTCAGTTGTTAAGTCCTATCTTCTATGTATAATTCCATCATCACCTTTGATCTTTCCATACCTCTCTTTGGGGTTGTTTGAGATATGACAATCCTAAATTTTTGCTATTGGAAGGGTCTGTCACTAATATGGGGTAGGGAGATGGAACTATCTGATGTTCTGGAGAGGCTGGGCTAGGTTTCAGGACTTATCTGGACCAAGGACCCATCTGGAGGTTGTAGGTTTCTGGAAAGTTACTCTAGTGCCTGGAACCCTTGTGGAGTCTTATATATTGCCCTAGGTGTTCTTTAGGATTGGCTGGAATGGTCCTGGTTGGGGGTTGGCAGGTTATGATAGGTAGCAAGGTCTACCTGAAGCTTGTGTAAGAGCAACCTCCAGAGTAGCCTCTTGACTCTATCTGAACTCTCTCTGTCACTGATACTTTATTAATTACACTTCTTTTCCCCATTTTGGTCAGGATGTAATTGTTGATCCTACGGTGCCAGGTCTGGATTCATCCCTGGGAGTCCTCTCCCACGTCACCAGGGAGACTTTGACCCCTGGATGTCATGTCCCATGTAGCAGGGAGGCCAATGATTTCACTTGCAGAGTTGGGCTTAGAGAGACTGGGGCCACATCTGAGCAACAACAGAGGTCCTCCAGAAGTAACTCTTAGGCATGCCTATAGGTAGTCTAAGCTTCTCCACTACCTACATAATGAGCTTCACAAGAGTAAGCCTCATGATCTAGGGCATCATGACACATTTTGACACAGTATCAGGGGATTCCCTGATGGTAAGGTTTAATAGTTTCATAGTCTGTCTCCCCTCCCTCAGGGGACTTTGCCAATATTTTTTGATTATCTGCTTAATATACTCTAGGGTGTTTCCAGGCATTACAATAATCTATACAGGATTAAAAGACCTCTTTCTTATTCTGTGCTCCCTGTGTTTCATTTGTTCAAATGAGCTATACAGATAGGTTGAATTAGATTATGCACTACAGAAAATTTCAGTTCCAGATCAAATAAACCTTTCTTCCATGGTCTCAAAGAGTATGTGTCATTCTAAAATATAGACACTGTCTTGGGGTATGGGATTTTTTGCGAAGAAATGGAAATATCCTCATATAGATTGTGGTAGTGAAAGCATGACTATGTTATTATACCTGGAACCATTGGTTTTTCACTTAAGTTGGATTGTATGATGTGTAAATAAAATTGCTTATAAATGAGCAGAGAGATACAAGCAATGGAGAAAATGTGGACAGAGAAATGTACCTATCACTGTTAGTAGGAAAGTAGAGAGACAGAGCCCCTCTGAAGAGCAGACTGTGTGCTGACTACACAAGAGGCTAGGGGTGGGGTTGCCATATTATCCTGTAACCCCATAGTTAAGTGTATACTTGGAGGGACTGAGACAGTGGACAGGAATGGGCATTTGCACATTGTGTTTCTGGCAGCAGTGTTCATGATTTGCAATGGATGGAGGTCAAGTGAAGAATGGAAGGGGAATTGTAGTGTACACTTACAATGGACTATTGAGTGGCTGCAAGAAGGAATGAAGTTCTGAAGCATGCAACTAGGAGAATGAAACTTGAGGAAAATATGTTGAGTGAAATAAACCATAAATGAAAAGACAAATATTATGCTTCACTAATATGTGCACTATAATGTGCAAACTCTGAGACTTGAATTTGAAAGCATAGGTTATCATGTTGGGGCCTACTGTAAAGATTCCTAGATTGTAAGCTCTTACAGCAGTCACATCAATTCTGGAGTTGTAACTGTTGTTTCTAAATTCTGAGACGCTGAGCTCTTTGTGTATAACCTGGCCATTCCCTGGAACTTTGGCTGTTTGTGTGACACCTGATATGCACAGCTACAGTTTAACAGCTATGAAAGTCAGCATTACCCCATACAGCAACTGTTAAAAACACTGAAAAATTTATCAGCTTCAATTAGAGATGTGTATGAAGTTGATCTGGGTAGCTCTAATGTGAAACAGACTAAAGGGTAAAAGATGATATTGACTGTGTTTTAAAAGTTCAACTTCTGTGTGAGACCAAAGGAAGAGATGTTTTTTTAGTGCAAAATATATTTTCTGTTGCACACTATCTAGTTTAACTTGTATGGCCAGTTTATTCAAACACTATAATCATATGGAACCTTTAATAGGGCGTGATATCTTGTTGGTTTGTACACGTTGGGTGTGATGCCCCAATACATCCCCAGAGTAATCTGAGCAGAACATTAAAAAAGTAATTGCAAAGACCCCTTAAGGAACTGTGGAAAAAGGTGGAAATATTAAACTTCCCCACCTGGGGAATTCCAGATATTCTCACAAGCATTTAGGGACTATCAATGTAATAGCCTCAGCCCTCAATCTTGGGGCTTGCCCTTATGAAACTTATTCCTACAGAGGAGAAGCTAAGCGTACTTATAATTATGTCTAAAAGTCAGCCCCAGAGAAACTTTTTTGTAGCTCAGATGTGGCCTCTCTCTCTCTCTCTAAGCCAACTTGGTAGGTAAATCCACTATCTTACTCCCACACACACACACATGGGATATGACTCCCAGGGGTGTAAATCTTCCTGGCAACATGGGACATGACTCCCAGAGATGAGCTTGGCCCTGGCATCCTGAGAAAGACTGAAAGTGTTTCACTTCTTCCTTTCCAATTTAGATGCTTTTTTTTCTTTTCCTTGCCTAATTGTTCTGGCTAGAACTTCTTGCATAATGTTGATTAACAGTGGTGACAGTGGGCATCCTTGTCTTGTTCCAGATCTTAGAAGGAAAGTTTCAGTCTTTTGCCATTAAGTACAATATAAGCTGTGGTTTTTTCATATATGCCCTTTATCTTTTTGAGGAAGTTTCTTTTTATTCCTATTCTTTGAAAGGTTTTTATAAAGAAAGGTTGCTGGGTTTTGTCAAATTCTTTTCTGAAATTGAAATGATCATGAGGTTTTTTTTCCTCTATTGCTTTTTCCATGGTGTATTACATTAAATGTAATTCACCCTTGCATAACTGGGATAAAACCTACTTGATCATTGGTGTGTAAGTCTTTCAATGTGCCGTTGGATTCAATTTGCAAGTATTGAGGATTTGCATCTATATTCATAGGAAAAATTAGTCTACAATTTTATTTTCTTGTAGTATCTCTATCTGGCATTGATTTTACGATAATGTTGGCTTCATAGAATTAGTTAGGTAATGTTCCCTTCTCTTCAATTTCTGGGAAGAATTTGAGCAGGATTGTAGTAATTCTTCTTGGAATGATGATAGAATTCACCTGTGAAGCCATCTGGTCCTGGGTTATTCTTTGTTTGCAGTTTTGTGATAACTGAGTCAATCTCTTTATTATAATTAGTCTGTTGAGGTTTTTTATTTCTTCTAGAGTCAGTGTAAGTCATTTGTATGTTTCTAGGAATTTTTCCATTTCATCTAGGTTGTCTAATGTATTGGCATAGTCATTCATACTATCCTCTTATGAAACTTTTTTCCTGTGAGGTCAGTAGCAATGTCCCTCTTCTCATTTCTGATTTTATTTATTTGTGTATTCTCTCTTTTTATCATTGTTGTCTAGCTACGTGTTTTTCAATGTTTTTGGTATTCTCAAAGACCCAACCCTTGATTTTGTGGATTCTCTCTATTGCGTTTTTTATTCCCAATTTCATCTATTTCTGCTCTAATCTTTGTTACTTCTTTCTTTCTGTTTGCTTTGTGATTTCTCTGCTGTTCTTTTTCTAGTTCTTCCAGGTGTGCAGTTAGATCTTTCATTTTAGCTATTCTTCTTTTGAAATGTAAGCATTTAGGTCTACAGATTTCCTTCTCAGCACTGTCTTTGCTGCATCCCATAAGTTTTGTTAAGTTGTGTTCTTATTTTCATCCATTTGAGATGTTTACTGATTTCCCATGCAATTTCTTCTTTGATCTACTCATTGTTTAAGAGTATGTTATTTAACTTCCATATGTTTGTGTTCAACCTCTTTAGCTCACTGTTCACCCATCTCTAGCTTCTATGTATCTCTTAAGTCCCCTATATTCTATAAGCCTCTGATTTTACCTTTGTCATGGCCATAAAAGTGGAGTCATACAGTATCTATCCTTTTGTGTCTGGCTTATTTCATTCAGCATTATGTCCTTAAAGCTCATCCATCTAGTTATGTGCTTCAGGACGTCATTTCGTTTTACTGCTGCATAATATTTCATCATATGTATATACCACATTTTGTTAATTCATTCATCTGTTGATAAGCATTTGGATTGTTTCCATCTTTTGGTGATTGTGAATAACACTGCTATGAACATTGATGTGCAATATCTGTGTCACTACATTCAGCTCTTCTGGGTATATACCAAGTAGTGCTATTGCTGGGTCATAGGGAAACTCTATATTTAGTTTCCTAAGGAATTGCCAAACTGTCTTCCATACTGGCTGTACCATTATACATTCCCACCAGCAGTGCATAAGTGTTCAAATTTCTCCTCATCTTCTCCAACATTTATAGTTTCCTGTTTGTTTAATAGCAGCCATTGAACTTCCATATATTTGTCAATTTTCCAGTTCTCCTCCTGTTAGTGATTTCCAGCTTCATTCTATTATGTCAGAGAAAATGCTTTGTAAAATTTCAATTTTTAAATTTAGTGAAACTTTGTTTTTTGATCCAACATGTGGCCTATCCTAGGGAATGATCCATAATCACTTGAGAAGAATATGTAGCCTGCTGTTATTATGGTGTGCAATATTCTGTATATGTCTGTTAGGTCTAGTTCATTTATCATATTATTCAAACTCTGTTTCCTTATTAATTCTGTTTAGATGTTCTATCTATTGATAAGAGTGGTATATTGACATCTCCAAATATTATTGTAGAGACATCTATTTCTCTTTTGGTTTTGCCAGTATTTGCCTCATGTATTGAGACACTGCTCAGTTTTTTTCTGTTCATTTCTTTATCTGTAAGAATTTGGTTGTCCGATCTTTTAGCTCACTGATGCTTTCTTCTGACTGTTCAAATCTGGTGCTGTGTGCCTCTAGAGAGCTCACTGATATTTTCTTCTGACTGTTCAATTATGGTGCTGTGTGCCTCTAGAGTATGTTTAATTCTCTTCTATTGTGCCTTTCACCCCATAATTTTTTGTTAGTTTTATATTTATACTTGTAAATTCTTCTTTATGCTCACACGATATCTTCATTAATATCATTTATCTCTTTACCCATATTTTCTTTCATCTCCTTGAATTGATTCAGGAGATTTGTTTGAATTTCTTTGATAACTTGTTCCAAATTCTGTGCCTCCTCTGAAGTTTCAATTTGTTTCCTTGACTGGGTTGTATCTTCTTGTTTCTTAGTATGGCTTGTAATTTTTTGCTGATGTCCAGGCATTTCATTATCTTGACTAGTTTATTCTGAAGGTCAGCTTCTCTCTCTTGCCTAGGATTTTATTGTTGATGGCTTTGTGTTAAGTCTGTTTTTTGATGTTTATTTCACCTTATTCTGGACTTTTGTAATAGCCCATGTTTGATGAGATTTTTACAGCTCTTCGTCGGATTCTTGCCTTAGATATGTGGTACAACTTTTGAGATTGTACTTCTGTGCAATTGTTTCACTTCCAGGAGAAAGCTTCCTTTCCTCTGTTCCTTCTCCGGGGATCTTGACCTGTCCCGTTTGGTTTTGTGCATAATTTTCTCCTCAGTCTCTATGATTGTTTAAATTCTCTCCTTTACTCAGCGCCCCAATTTCCTTGCACTTTACAGTTCTGGGAAGTTTCTGTTTTACAGCAGTTCAATTTAACCACCACCCCTTTTCTTTCTCTCCCTGAGGCACTTTTGTTTCTGGTTTTTTTCCCCCTGTTAGTGTATCCTGCCCCTGAGATCCAGATGGGGTCAATCCAGAATGGTGGGTCACTCCAGAAAAATCCATTTTGCATTTAGGTGGTCAAGCCAACAGAAACTGGATTGAGTGAGTGGAGCACTTTGAGCTGTGGCTTCTCTTCCCCCACCTGCAGGGCCTTTATGCATGTGGCACCCCCAAGTGGCTTGTGTTCCATCCAGGGTCTCTACAGATTTGGGACTTAGTGCCTGGATATGCATGGGGTTCCAGCACACTCCTGTGAGTGGCTCTAAAGTCTGTGGCTATGGTAGGAGGGAGAGATCTTGGCCTCTCTGTCTCTGAGGGATTCCCAAGCTTTGCAGGACTGAGGGGAGGGAGTGGGATCAGAGTTCCAGGGCAGCAATTTCCTACCTGGTATTTTTCTTTTTCTTCACTTCAATACTTTTTGTAGAGTCCTTCTTCAATCTCTATCATCCTCCAGAGTTTTAAGCAAGTGAGGTTTGTCCTTTGATTCGCTGAATTACTGGGGAGCTTTTTCAGGGGATGTCTTATATCACCATGTTGTTAATGTTACTCTCAGGAAACTCTAATCACCCACAAATTCTCCGTTTAACATTTTGGTTTCTTTTTCCACATAAAACTTCTTTGAAAACAGAGCAGACCATGATATAAGACCAAGTTTGTTCTAACTGATCTATTGGAATTGAGCAGATGTCCCATGCAGCAAGGTAGTTCCTACGGCTGACCTTTGACTTTTAACTGTGGTACCTTTCCCTGCCTTTGCACCCTTAGGGACAACCAAGAAACAAAGGAAATCTAATTCTGCACTGTGGAAAAATTGAACAGTTTGCCTCTATTTCTGCAGTTGGTTTTAAAGTAGTGGGGATCAGATTAATCTGATATAGCCATAACCCCATCACAATCAACCCTCAGCTTATTTCAGCTCCATCAGCATATTTGTCCAACTTAGAGGTCTGTCTTATGGCCATGGGATAGAGAAAGGCTCCACTGACAGGGTGGAGATTAAACCTTTGACCTTTGGCATAGTCTGACCATCTGAGCTATGCAAGATATAGGCTAGTGAGAAGAAAACTTCTCAAATGTTATAGGTGTGGGCACCCCATTTCAGTGAAAGAGAGACATGATCCTAGAGGCTCAAGTTTGGACAAAAGTCATGTGAGTAAATGAGCTAACAAAGAAGTGAAGATGGAGACAGAAGAGCAGAGAATTTCCCCCCATCCATCTATTTAACCCATCCTCAAACTTGTCAGAATCACCTTTACTGGCTGACAGAAAAAGAGTAGCCAGTAAAACAGAGAGTTTAGGCATGTGTATGAATAGGCATGGGGGCACACTATTAAGGAAGCTGAGACTAGAGACAACATCATGAAGTAGAGGTGATGATCAAATGGGAATCTCTGTTATCTACCTGCACACTGGTTGGCCTTAACTAAGTGCCATAAATGCTCAATAAATGTGACCAATCCTACCTCTCCTGCTTTCCCTCCTTTCCTCCCTCCCTCCATTCCTTCCTTCTTCCCTTCCACTGTTTCTCTATAGTTTTGGATGATCAGAGCAGACAGACAATATTGGTCAAGAACTTTACTTCAACTTTCTTTCTGGAAGATGGCTCAGAGGATATTAACAGGAAAAGCCCAACACACCGTAAGGATCTTTTTTCCTCTTATATTTCTCTTATTTTATCCTTCATCACTGTCACTCAGTTCCCAGAGAAAAAAAGATGTATTTTTATGTATCCATTTTAGTTATATTCCTGCTCTCCAGTAGATACCCAGCCCTCTTTTCACATAAAAAATCATGTGGCAATGTCCATAGAAATGAACCCACTGGGTATTTAAAATGGCTTGTGTGATGAAACAAGATTTAAAGCTGTTTTCACTGCCAGCAAGCAAGCAGCCCAGCTTTACTGTTCTCTCAGTGAAAGTCCCTGTCTGTCCAAGGCATCCCTCTTTGAAATGAACACTGAATGTTTTCTAGGAGAAAGTAATTGAGCTAGACGCTGACCCACACAGAAAATAGGGTAAAGTACAGGTGGTGGGACAGAGATTTCTTGTTTGCACCTGACACCAGTATGATGTCTTTTTGTCCAGGTTCTCGTCGTGACACTTTATCTTCTACATTTTCTCTCAGAAGTGAGGACCTAGATAACCTCAACTTGGAGCATTTACATTTTGTGCCTGAAACTATGTAAGTATTTAACCCTAATATCTTTTAATGCCTTCGTCCTTCCCCTGTTTAAGAGCACAGTCTCAAGATATTCATATTGAAATTCTGACTTCACTAAGTACTAGTTGTTTTACCTTAGACAAGTGATTCAAGCAATCTGAATCTGTTTCCTCATATGTATAATGGAGATAATTGTAGGACTTGGCTCATAGGTTTGTTGTATTTATTGAGTTTATGTATTTAAAGTACTTAGAGCAGTACTTTGCTCTCAAAGTTAAGTGTTAGATATGCTGGCAGTTATTATTGTTAATATTACTATAAACAATTAATACATATCAATTTTTATTTCAGAGGACTTGTTTCTCCATTGTGGTGCCTTAATAATTGGTTGGAGAAGCTAATAAAAAAAATGGGCACTAGGGGACTAGGTAGCAAATCTAAGGAAGTCTGTGTCTCCAGTCATACTTCTTTAGAATATTCCCAGCAGACAAAACTCACTTGTTTTGAGTTTCATTAAGAAGATCAGTTTGGAATCATTTAGAGAAACCTCAATTCCTGGACTGTTCATGGGAGGCAAATCTCATATGAGTGATGTGGGATCAGCTTAAAAACAAATAAAACAATTATCCATGATTGAGTAGCCAAAACTGCTCCTATTTTCACCTATTTTCAGTTTCTCAAAAAAACAGACACAGCTAGCAATTACCGGAGTTTTCTGGAGCCTCCCATTTCTTCCTAATCCCTTCTACCTCACTATTGCTTTAAATTCACATCATATGTCTCAGGTACTTACCTAATGAGTTTTGATCAGTGATGTGCTGGCAAATGTTTAACAACCAGGGCTCTGGAGAAAAGAAAAACAAAGTCCTGATTCATTTCAGGCATAGACCCTCCCACCATGGCTTATTTCAAGCTGCTGATGTGATGTCACTGAATGTGGAGTTGGGAAGAGATATGCTTAAGAGTCTTATGCAAGCTGGTATAAATAGACTACTGCCCAACACTGGTCTGCATGTTGACAGCTTGGAAGGGATACAATTCAGTCACATTGAACAGATGCAGGAGACTCAAAAACTGCCTGACTTTTTTATTGTGTACATATTTACCTTCATCAATGATTCCTTTCCCAAAAATGTGTGGTTACTCTGTCCTTTGATGTGAAAGTATACCAAGGGAATCAGACATCTCTGAGAACAGTGCAGGCGTAGCATTCATGATACATTTTTTTTTTTTTTTTGGCATGAGCAAGCACCAGGAATCGAACCCGGGTCTCCGGCATGGCAGGTGAGAACTCTGCCACTGCACCACCACTGCCTGCCTTCGTGATACATTTTTAATCTGGAATCCTCAAAAGTTATTTATGAGAGAAAGTCAGTAACTCTATTTCCCTTTATTACATGTAGAGAAAATATTATCCACTCATATCGGAGAGCCTCCAAAGCTGAACGAGTTCATGAATGCTGATTCTTTATTATGAATTGCAATCTTACTTAATCCTCCAAATGGGGTAGACACCTCTTACAGCTAATAAGCTAGTTGTTAACACAATAGGACATCTACATGTGCCTTTCAAGAATGCTACAGCTTGTGCCTAACCCAGAGGAGGCCTTCTCTCAGTGTTTTTTGACCATACAGATGAAGGCAGTTTCCCAATGAGAGCAACACCTCTTTAATGCACCAATGTCTGTTCTCTTCTTCCTTTTGGCCAATTTCAGACGCTTTAAAGAAAGGTGCGTCATGAACAACTATTTTGGAATTGGACTGGATGCTAAAATCTCCCTGGAGTTCAACACCAGAAGAGATGAACACCCAGGACAATACAAGTAAGGAAAAGAAATTGCCCTCCTTACACACAAACACACAATCAGAATATGTACACACAACCTACCTCTCAGGCAAGCAACTGAAAGAGGTACTTTGGAAGTAAAATGTATCTGTTCAAGGATAGCAGAGTGGAACAACTTGCCCCAAATGTTGGACAAATGTTGTGATATCTCTGTGCTACCATGCTGAACTTGCAACTAGCCCATTGTCTTGCTGTTTAAATGCAGCTACCTGTGTTATTGTTATTGAGAAAAGATTACGTTGAATCGATTCAGTAAATTTCGTATCTCTGTCTGTGAGAGCTTATGTAACTTCAGATCTGTTTTTCTTTGCAAAATTGCAAATATCAAAGATCACTCTGTTGCTTCTTGATGTTCCTAAAATGCTTCCACTGGACTCATTCATTCCACCCCACCCAGTTTGGCCTGCTTGGTACTTTCTGGGACTTTTGTACCACAGATATACCCTAAGATAGCCTCAGAGTTCTTGTGATAAATTGAAACGAAAAGTAAAAAGAAGCATTTCCCCACCACATGCCACTAGAACCTCTTTCTCAGAGCAGAGAATTAGGAAGATGTGCTGGATCATGAGATCAAAGTTTAGACTTCTTTAAACCCAGGAAAGGTTGCACTTCTAAGGTTGAATTTTTTTGACTGATTAGACCTAAAAGCATGCAAATCTAATAATAACTTATTCTTCACTACTGCCATTCTGTAACTTGAGAATTACTTTAAAAAAAAAAATCAAGGCATATTTTGCATATTATATAATTTAACATTTACAAGTGTATAATTCCATTTTTTTTGGTAAATCTACCCAGTTGTGCAACCATCACCATAAATGAGTATTAGAATATTTTAATACATCCAATATGATCCTTCATGCATATTTACAGAAATCTATTTTCTATCTCTATAGCTTTGCCTTTTCTGGATGTTTCATATAATGTAATCATACAATATGTGGTCTCCTGTGTCTGGATTCTTTCATCAAGCATAATATTTTTATTTATTTATTAATTTAAAAAAATTAACAACAAACAAGAACAGTAACATATCATTCCATTCTACATATATAATCAGTAGGTCTTAATATCATCACATAGTTGCATATTCATCATTTCTTAGAACATTTGCATCAATTTAGAAAAAGAAATAAAAAGACAACAGAAAAAGAAATAAAACGATAACAGAAAAAAAAGATTATACATACCATACCCCTTACCCCTCACATCAAGCATAATATTTTGAGGTTCATCCATGTCATAGCATTTAACTGTAGTTTGTTTCCTTTTATTGCTGAATAGTATGCCATTATATCATGTTTCAGTTTGCTAAAGCTGTTGGAATGCAATATATTATCCAAAAATAGGTTGGCTTTTACAATGGGGATTAATTAGTTTACAAATTTACTGTTCTAAGGACATGAAAATGTCCCAATTAGTGCATCAACAGGACGATACCTTTTCTAAAGAAAGTCTGCTGGCATCCGGGATTCTTCTGTCAAATAGCAAGACACATATTGCATTCCATTCCTGGTTCCAGTGGCCTCCTCTCTGAGCTTCTGTGGGTCTGTCTTAGCATATCCATGGCTTTTCTCTCTGAACTCTCTCCAGGGCCTTTTTCTCTAAGTTCTCTCCATACTTCTCTGGATGTTTCACTCTCTGCTCTCTGGGCTTTTTCTGTCTTTTATCTTCATAAAGGATTCCAGTAAAGGATTAAGACCCACCTTGAATCGGGTGGGTCACATCTCAGTTGTAACAACCTAATCAAAGGATCCCACCCACAACAGGTCTGCACTCACAGGAATGGATTAAAAGAACACGGCATTTTCTGGGATACATAACAGCTTCAAACTAGCACATACGGATATACCACATTTTGTTAATTCATCCATTGACTGATGGACATTTGGGTTGTTTCCCATTGTAAATAATTCTATACAAGTTTTTGTGTAGACATATGTTTTCATTTCTCTTGGGTATATACCTAGGAGTGGAATTGCTGGGTCATATGGTAAGTGTAAACTTTATAAGAAACTGCCAAACAGTTTTCTAAAGTGGCTGCACCATTTTACATTCCCACTAGCAGTGGATGAAGGTTCCAATTTCTCCACACCCTCACTAATAATTGATGTCTGTCTTTTTTATTACATCCATTCTTGTAGGTGTGAAATGGTATCTCATTATGGTTTTAACTTGCATTTCCCTAATAACTAATGATTTTGAGCATCTTTTGATGTGCATATTAGCAATTCATATATCTTCTTTAATGAAATGTCTGTTCAAATCTTTTGACTCTTTTTCAATTAGGTTTTCTTGTCCTCTTATTATTGAGGTATAAAAATTCTTGGTAGATTCTGGACACAAGTACTTTATTAGATATGTTTTGCAAATATTTCCTATTGTTTGTCTTTTCATTTTCTTAATGGTGTCTTTTATAAGTGCAAATCTTTTGAATTTTGATGAGGTCCACTTTGTCATATTTTTAGTTTTGTGGACCACGCTTTTGGTGTCATATCTAAGAAATCTTTGCCTAGCCTAAGGTCTTGAAGATTTGCTTTTAAGTTTTCTTTTTTAGTTTTACATCTAAGTCTATTGTCTTCGTTTGCTAGGCTTCTATAACAAATAACACACAATGGATTAGTTTAAGAGCAATAATTTATTGGCTCATGATTTCAAAGACTAGAAGTCCAAAATCAAGGCATCAGCTTTCTAGTGCCGGATTCCACATTCCTTGGTGTTCCTTGGCTTGCTCCTCTGCCTCCTTTCACATGGCAATCTCTCTTTCCTAGTGTCTGTTTTTCTGTTTTCTGCTGACTTCCAGATTCTTCTTATGACTTTCTCTGACTTCTGTTTTATAAGGCCTCCAGTAATATGGATGGATTAAGGGCCACCCTGATTCAGTTGGGCCACACCTTGACTAAAAGTAACACCTTTAATAGGTCCTATTGACAATGAGTTCACACCCACCCACGAGGACTATGATTAAGATTACTAATATGTGTTTGTTGGGGTATATAATTCAATCTACTTACATCCATGATCCATTTTGAGTGAATTTTTTTATCATATGAGGTAAAAGTCTACTTTTATCTCTTTTCCATGTGGATATCTGGTTGTCCCAGCATCATTTGTTAAAGAGAATATCCTTTCTCCATTGAATAGTCTTGGTACCTTTGTCAAAAATAATTGACCATAAGAATAAAAAAAATGTAAGGGATTTTTTATGGACTTTCAATTCTGTCACATTGATCTATATATCTATTCTTATGCCAGTACCATACTGTCTTAATAACTACAGCTTTATAAGTACATTCTGAAATCAGAAAGTGAAAGTTCTCCACCTTTGTTTTCTTTTTCAGAATTGATTTGGCTGTTCTGTCTTTTGCATTTCCATATAACTAAAACATCATTCTCATAGATGAGGAATCTAAAGTGCCCAGAGAATTTATGGGTTCAAACAGAGTCCAAATGGCTTTGTGCTAGCCTTACCTTTCAAAATTCATGCCCTGTGGTGGTTCATTTCTGTGGCTTTACTTTAAAAGCTCATAGTAAGATACATCCAATCTTGCTAGTGATTGTTTTTAATCAGAGATCCTACAGTAAGCAGGGACCTGTCCTTCCTACCTCCATCCTAAGTCTCTTCATATACTTGCCTGTCCAATATTCTCCCCACTGGCTTCTCCTCTAGAATTTTCTTGCTAGGCTTAGTTCTAGTCTATGGCACTAAATTAAGTATCTGATCCTGGATCTAGTGCTTGAAAAAGCCCTCCAGTTTCTTAGCAAAGACACTGCTTCAAAACATTTGCAATATAACTGTAAGGTTATTTCAAATGAAATTGATTCTAAACACCTGAAATTTTGTACTACTGGAGTGGCACTTGCCAGGGTAGCTGTTGTGCCAGCCAGCTATGCTCACAGCTTTTTGGAAGCCTTGCTTTCTGAATATAGCCTGTCTCTTGCAAGTCTGGACCAATAGCAATAAGGAGAAGTGGCAAAATCGCCTATTAATGGGGTGCTAAGGCATCAAAGGGATACAGGAATACATTTCAGCAAGTGTTTGCAAGGAGATCTCATTAACATTATCACAACAGCTCCTCTTGTGTCCAGTGGCCATTCAGCATGACCTTTCTATAAGAAGGCAGTTAAGAAATAAATTGCTTTCCTTTCTTGTTTTTTGCCATCCATTTGTCTTTATATTGTTCATCCTCTAACTATCGTTCTCTACCCTTATCTACCTGTAGCAGCCGCCTTAAGAACAAGATGTGGTATGGACTTCTGGGAAGCAAGGAACTTTTACAGCGGTCTTACAGGAAATTAGAAGAACGAGTGCACTTGGAGGTTAGTGGAAACAGGTGTGGTCTTTCTGAGTATGGGAAAAGAAAATTTCATGGCCTTGCAAGTCAACTTTCTCATATGTCCTTGGTTCTTTCAAAGCTTTAAATATGTAATCCTTCCCCACAGCCATGAGAGGAAGGCATAAAAACAGATTTTTATTTTATGTATAAGAAAATGATAGCATAAGAGAAAATGGAGTCCCCCTTCTTATAACTGTCTCTTCACATTGATATCTGAAGAGCCAGCCAATGAAAGTTACTTTTTTCTTTCAGTGTGATGGAGAAGCCATCTCTTTGCCAAACCTTCAAGGCATTGTAGTGCTCAACATTGCTAGCTATGCTGGAGGTGTCAATTTCTGGGGAAGCAGCACAGCGACAGTGGTGAGTATGGAACAAGAAACAAATGGGGAGGTAGAAAGGTATGACCGCTCTAAGGGGTCTCAGAAAGGAGAGCTGGGCTGATTGGAGTAGGGAGTGGACAATGAGGGAAGAGGAGGTAGGCTGGATAAGGGTACAAGGACTGAGGAATGGAAGGGGGAAGTATGGTGTATACATCAGCAGACTACTGAGCCTCTACAAAGAGGAATGAAGTTGTGAGGCATGCAACTAGGTGAATGAACCTTAAGGACTGTATGTTGAATGAAATGTCAAGAACAAAAAGACAAATATTATCAGCTTCAATCATATGGACTAACTATAATACAAAAACTCAGTGTACTAAAGTCGAGAACATGAGTTATCAGGTTGGGGCCTATTGTAAGGGGTCCTAGATTGTAAGCTCTTACAGCAGTCACATATATTCAGGAGTTGTAACTGTTATTTCTAAATTCGGAGATACTGAGCTGTTTGTTTATAACCTGTTCATTTCCAGAAACTTCAGGTATTCATGTGACACCTGAGACTCAAAGTTAGAGCTCTGAAGCTATGAAAGTCAGCAGTACCCCATAAAGGAACTGTTTTAAAAGTTGAAAAAATGATCAGACTTTGACTAGAGATATGAATGAAGCTAGTCTGGATAGGACTAAGGTATATCAGAAGACTGGGTAAAGGATGATATGGTCCATATTTTAAAACTTCAAATTGTGTGTGAAACCAAAGTGAAAGATTTTTATTTGGTGCAAAATTTGTATTTTGGGTAGCACATTTCCTAATTTAACTTGTATGGTCAGTTTAGTTGAACACCATAAGTACATGGAATCTTGAATAGGGCGTAAGTTTATTGGTTTGTCCAAGTTACTGTGATACCCTGATATATCCCAAAGTAATTTTAGCAGTGAATAAAGAAGTATTTGCAAAGTCCCCTTGCGGGGCTGGGGAGAAAGGAGAAAATATTCACTTCCCCATTTGGAGAATTTCTGACATTCTCACAAGCAGTGGGGACAACAAAATCAATAGGCCAAGCCCTCGAACTTGGATTTTGCCCCTACAAAATTTATTCCTACAAAGTATAGGCTAAGCCTACTTAAAATTAGGCCTAAGAGTCACCCCCAGAGACCCTTTTTTCATGCTCAGATGTGGCCTCTCTCTGTAAGCCAACTCAGCAGGTGAACTCACTGCCCTTCCCCCCACTTATGTGGGACATGACTCCCAGGGGTGTAAATCTCCTTGACAATGTGGGACAGAAATCCTGGGATGAGCTGGTATCTGGCATCAAGGGATTGAGAAAGGCTTCTTGACCAAAAGAGGGAAGAGAGAAATGAGACAAAACAAAGTTTCAGTGGCTGAGAGATTTTAAACAGAGTTGAGAGTTTATCCTGGAGATTACTCTTATGCAATATATATATATATATAAATACCTTTTTAGTTTATGGTGTATTGGATTGGCTGGAGGGAAGTGCCAGTAACTTCTGAGTTGTGTTCCAGTAGCCTTGACTCTTGAAGACGATTGTATAAACATATAACTTTTACAATGTGACTGTGTGATTGTGAAAACCTTATGTGAGATGCTTCTGTTATCCAGGGTATGGACAAATGAGTAAAGAAAATAATGGATAATAAATATTAGGGGGACAAAGGATAAAATAAATTGGGTAGATTGCAATACTAGTGGTCAATGAGAGGGAGAGAAAGGGGTATGATATGTATGAGTTTTTTCTTTTTGTTTCTTTTTCTGGAGTGATGCAAATGTTCTAACAAAATTATCATGGTGGTCAATACACAACTATGTAATGATACTGTGAGACACTGACTGTACACCATGTATGGCCTGTATGTGTGTGAAGATTTGTCAATAAAAATATTAGAATAAAAGAGAAGGTAGGCTGTAAACCTTTAATAGCAACTGTATGATCATTTTTTTCTGGGAAGTTACCATCTCAGAGCACAGGAATCAACTAAAGATCTCAGGATTAGATCACCAACTAAATGTTGCCTGGGCTTTGAATTTGCTACTCCTCAGGCTAATGGATCCTTGAAAGTTTGCCAATTCAGTGCTCTGACTCCTCCAAGGAGGTCTGTCAATAAAATTCGCCTGGGAATCTAGTCATGACTCCTTTCCTCTACGATCATCAAAGAAGGCCATAAGGCCAATCGGACTGGCCTTGGGGACTTGTGATGCTGAATTGGGCGGGAGGTAAACAGCTAAAAATTTTTATCTCAGTACCCTTTTCTAAGATTGGTTTACTAGCCTCACCTTTTTTCTCATTTAATATGTTATTCCACTTTTCATGATCTAGAAAAGTTCTCACCAAGAGCCTTTAAAGCATATCAGCTTCTTAAAGGCAAGGTAATTCCACAAGGTTAGGAGATATGACACAGGTCTCTCTCTTTAGGAATATGAAGCTCCTGCAATAGATGATGGGAAGCTGGAGGTAGTGGCAATCTTTGGTTCCATGCAGATGGCAATGTCCCGCATCATCAACCTGCATCATCATCGCATTGCCCAGGTAGGCAGAGGCTGGGTGGAAACTAAGTGGCTGAGCTTAGTGGTTCCAACCCAAGGCGTGGGGTAGTTCCAGCAGTTAACTGGGTATAAACGTGCCAGGGTAGTGGGAAGAGGTTATATGGAAGGCAGCAAAGTTCTGGCTAAGGTTGGAGACAGAAATGACAGGAACCAAAGGAGCAAAAACCCTTCTGAAGAGCACAGACTGATACCATGCATGTCCACGGGAAACAGGTGTTTCTCTTTGGGATGATCTAATTCACATCCTTGCCAGTACAGCTTCAGATACACATTAAAACTGACTGTGGGATTAGCAGCTTGCTCTATACTAGTTGCCTCTTTTATCTCCCCCTTTTCCCTCCTTTTCTCTGGCAGTGCCGTGAGGTAATGATAACCATTGAAGGTGAAGAAGGTATCCCCGTGCAGGTGGATGGGGAGGCCTGGATTCAGAGACCAGGCCTTATCAAGATTCGGTACAAGAATGCTGCCCAGATGCTGACAAGAGATCGGGTAAGAGGGGAAAAACTCATCTTCGTCTCCTACACCGACTCATCCACAGTTATCACTTAAGTGCTGGATACTTCCAGTCAAGCAGAACTCCTCAAAGTGAAGTCAGCAAGCCTCTTGCATGAGAATCACCTGGGGTGCTTATTAGAAATGTATATTCCTGGGCCCCACACCAGCGGTCTTACTACTGAATTAGAATGGGACTGGGTAGTTCCCAGGAAAATGCACTTGCATTTGTAAACAAACTCCCAAAGACATTCTGATATGTACTGACATTAGCAAACTGTCTTTCAAAAGAGTGAGACAATGAGCTCCCTGCTGTGATTTTGGGCAAATTTGTCCTCCTTCCACCACTAACCCAAGAGCTAAAGGCCTCAGGTGGTTATGGAGGAATCTGCTCCTTCAACAACAAATTTGGCATGTGGTATGCTCTTTAGGTTCCTCCAAACTTCCTTAAAATGCTGAATTCACAAATGTTACTCAATTGAGATAAACATTCTAAAGCTAGAAAGGAGCTATTATTGCTCAGATGTACACTGCTTGGAAGCATTGACCTGTGGACAGTCCATAGAAAAAGCAATAGAGAGAGAAGTCCACTTTAATAACTGCCTACTTTGCACTAGGCGTTTTACATTTATTCCCTCATGTAGGTCCTCCCAACAATCCTATGAGATAAATGCACTTATTCCCAATTTAGAGATGAGGATCAGAGAGGATAAATAATTTGCTAAATATCACAAGTAGTAAATAAAAAAGAAGCATGATTTGGAGTTAAATTAGATATGTCTCCTCTAAAATCCAACATTATGATGTATTGCCTAGATTTGGTGAAGAAGGGAGGGAGCATGAAAGGTATTCTTCTATCTTATTGATCATGATGCCTTCATATAGAAGCTTCAGGAAGACATAGATCTGGCTGATTTAGGCCTCTTATCCCAAAAAGAAGCATAATAACAATAACAAAAAAATAAAAGAATAAATAGTAAATGAAACAATGGATAGAAGCATCAATGTATATATGCGGAGATGAAGGGGAGCTCTTTTTTCCCCTTGCCCACTAGCTCTACAAACAACAGACTTACAGACAGATCTGTCATGTGCCCTGTTAGCTACTGTAATAGGGTCTGTTATTATCTTCATCTCCAGGATTTTGAGAACTCCATGAAAATGTGGGAACACAGGCATAATGAAATTCAAGCTGCCCTTCAAACCCAGCTGGACCTTGAGGAGTCTCAAGATAGCCTCTCTGATGAAGAGTATGCTCAGATGCAGCACTTAGCTCAGCTTGCAGAAACCCTCATCAGCAGGTAAATGGACTGGTGCTGTATTAGCAGATACAGGGCTGGGAATCCCAAGATGGTATAGTGAGAGGAAGCCAACAGACACAAGGAACACTAGGAAGCCTGGCCTTTCTGAAAAGGAATCTCACCCAGAGTTCAGAAGATTGCCGGGATCTCAACAATCCAGGCAGGAAATATCCATTGTGCTCAGTAATAAGCCAGCTTATATCTATATCATTAGGCCCAGAGATAAATTTTGATCTCTTCTTGCTTTCCCAGACCCAACAGGATGTTTATCCTTGCCCTTAAATATCAGGAGGGTCTTAAAGTTCCTGGACTTAGTTGACCTCCTCTACCCTGGCCTCCCCCAATCATAAGCTCCCACCATCTAAATTTTGGAGACCATCTTCTTATCTCCATCTTCTTGGAGACAAGGATGGATGAAAGTAACTACCTATAGAAGAACAGAAACAAAATGATGGAGTAAAGCCTTCTAGTTCAGCACCAATGGATTTCATTTCTTTCCTTACACCAACCCCCACCAGCACCTAGGTCAAGGTCTTTCAGTACTCCTGACTCATCCATCTGTCCTTGCTTCATTACAGACTTACTGACCTGAACAAGGTCTACCAGCATGTGTCTGTCCTCATGGATTCTGCAAATGCCAGTGCTGAAATACTGAATGATGTCTTCTATGGCCAAGACAGTGGCAATGAGGCAGGTGCAACTTTCTTCACTCCCATTGAGGTAAGGGGGAAAAGGACAAATGAAGAAAAAGAGTAAAACCAAATAGAAAATGGGATGAAGGGGAAGGAAATGGAGCTAGAAGCTTGATGGAAAAAATTGGTCAAGTGATATGGCAGGGAATTGATAGGTTGAGTGGAGGGGAAGGCAGGTTTTACTTTATTTGTTTCAGGTTCAGGGTGACTTCTAAGGAACCCCACAGCAGATTTCAATAGCCTAAGAGCTAACAATCTTCCCTGGTAGCCATCCACCATACCCACCTCAGGGAGAAATAGCCTGGGA
Source organism: Tamandua tetradactyla (assembly GCF_023851605.1). Taxonomy (NCBI): domain Eukaryota; kingdom Metazoa; phylum Chordata; class Mammalia; order Pilosa; family Myrmecophagidae; genus Tamandua; species Tamandua tetradactyla. The sequence goes on from NC_135353.1 coordinate 120,042,200, forward strand.
ATGGAGAGGAATTTGGTCTTAGCTATTCCTGATTCCAGGTGGATCCCTGTATAACCTGATAAGGTGACACCTGTCATCTTATCATGTTCATAACCAGAACTCCAGCATGCACTGGTTTTCCTCTTGAGGGAAAGGTCCAGATTAGTACACTTGGTGTTAAATGTACCATCTCAAAACATTACCCACTGCCAGAAGATTTAAATTATACTTTAAACAAGTAACTTTAATGCTAGGCAAAAAATACAAAACGGACACATATCAGGTCAGAGCCTGCTAAAATGTGGGTTAACTATTTGGTGTCAGATCTTAGTTGGTGGAAGCCTGGAGTTCAAGGTCTGAGTTTTAAGAAGAGAGATGGTTGGGCCTAACTCAACCTGTCATGGGAAAGTGACCTTATTTTGCCTTCTGCCTTTCATATTTTCTGTTTCATTATACCCAAAGCACTTAAACAATGATGCCAAAGGCCAAATTGTGCTGCTCTACTTCACAGAACACACCAATATAAGCTGGCTCTAGTAGTGACAGGTGACGTCAGTTCTGATAGATTCATCTACAGCCACATCCTACTTGCCTGCCCTGCTTTCCCATGGAGAAGCCAGCTGCATGCTTACTAACCAACAACTCTTCTGTCTTTATCTGTTCCTTTCCTTCTTATCTCAGACTCTAAGCAGAAATGATGCAGTTGATGTTACATTTAGTCTTAAAGGGCTCTACAATGACACCAAAGCTTTCCTGGATGAAAATTTGGTGAGTGCAGGAGGTTGGAGCATGGGAGGGAAAAGTATCCCATCTGAGGACATTTCACTGTCTCTGCTTAGTTCCAGAGCATTACAATATGTGAGAGCATTTTGCTTAGATGCTTGTCTGACAGTCCTTCCTGTGTCACCCAGGGTTGACACTGATTGCATTAACTCATAGGCTATGCTAATCTACAGAGACTATCAAACCTTGAAAGAAAGTCTCTCCCTCACATTGTCCTTTGGCAAATGTGCCGTGTCCAGATTAAGCCAATCAAAAGTAATGTGTTGGGACACTGCAACAGTGGCTCAGTGGCAGAATTCTCGCCTGTCATTCCGGAGACCCGGGTTCAATCCTCGGTGCCTGCCCATGCAAAACAACAACAACAACAACAAAGTAATGTGTTCTAAGCATACCTCAGAAAGACATAGTAGAAAAAGAGGGAACTTTCTTTGGCTGCTCTTTACCTACCAAGTTTCTCCATATTGCTTTCACCATGTGGGAAGGCAGTATGGAATAATGGGAAAAGTTGAAGGATCTGGGTTAAAATCCCAAATCTGCCACTTACTAGCTGTGTGAGTTAACTTCACCTCTGTGGATTTCAGTTCCCCTATCTACAAAATAGATATTTTAATCCCTACCTCCTCAGGTTGTTGTAAGGATGTACCTGGCACATGGTAGGGGCTCGATAGATGGCAGTTTTTGTTAGTGTTAAGGAAAATAGCTATAAGAATAGTTGCATATTTCTTAGAATGTAAAGCCCATAGGCACACTTGGTGAGTATGCTCTGATTATGATGACCCCACTTTTGGGTTCCTAAGACCCTGAGGCAGGAGCTGTGTTTGCCTCTCATCATAATTATGGCTTATTTGAAGGGAAGCTGATGAGTTAATATTGTAAGAACTGCATCCACTTCCCATTTTCCATTTGCACATCTAATTGGCTCACTGCACAGACGGCAGAGTGGTTAAGGAAATCAGGCCAAGCTGTCCCAACCTCTGAGCCCCAAGCTGAAGTCTTTCAGCCTTGGCCAACAGCAACAAAAGCACCTTCTATATATAGGCAGAGCTCATGGCCTTGACAGTTTGAGCAGCAGGAAAGACGGGGGCTTGGTCTTTCATTGCCACTCAAGCTCAAGGTTACTGGCATGAAAATTGGTTTGTGCCAGTCAACAACTCAAATTCAGACCATGTCACACTTGAGAAGGCTCCTAATCCATAGGATCTATTGAGGACACACTGTCCCATGCACCTCTTCCCATGTGCACACATACATCCAAATGAAGCCAGAGAGTAGGCAGCAGCTAAGAATGACCATGAATTTTCCAAGAAGGCTGTATCATAGAAGTAGGCTAGGGACCAGGCAATTCATTTGTGTGTTATTCCTCCCTTTAAAGAAGGAGGGCAGTAGGGAGCTCAGTGTTGGCAAAGGGACTGGAGATTTACGATGAAGTAAATCCCACCCAGTAACTCTTACTTTCCTTATTTGGCAACCTAAGTTGTGCTGTGGCAAGTGATGTGTTGGGACAGGAACCAAGAAATAAGCAACAACAAGTCAGTTTGTACATTTGCCTCAGAGAAGACTCCTGGATGAGGCCTCCATTGGAGGCAGAAGTACAGGAGGATAAAACATTAAACTCAGGCCCAACCCATACTCTTTTTCAGAGCCTGTATCTCCAGATGCCAAATAGGAAGCCATTTTATTCTTCTCTTGTTATGATTAGTAATCATTTCTCAGGGCACCAAATTCCTCTTTCCTCTCTGTGACCTTGGGTTGAGATACCAGACCACTAAGGACTCCCTGCCCCTTTTTGCTTACCTTGAAGTACTGGTCATTTCTAGCTGACATTCCCTTTCCTCGTCTCCACCCAGTGTACACACATGTTCTGTGCTTCTGAACTACTCTATATTGTTGTAAATCATTAGTTGTAAAGCAAAAGAGAATGTTGACAGTAGTTTCTTTCTCCCTAATATCACATCTTGAAAGGCCATAACATCCCACTCTACCTCATACCTGTTCACCAGTCATCCACTTGTGAAAGCTGGCAAGGCTCTGCCTATGGCTAGAGCAACAAGTGGCCCATGCTGAGCTGAGAAGCCACATTATTGCCAAATTGAAAATAGAGTGCATGCCAAGGAGGAGAAGTGAAGCAGGTTAGGTGGGCTGGTAAATATGTGGAGGCTGAATAAATCAGTATGCACTTGTCCTCCCAGCTGATTCATCACTAGAACATGAAGAATCTCATCTATGTTGCTGGTCTAGAACTTGGTTCTTTTGAATTAGAGGTGACCCAGACAAATCCATTTAAAGTTTCCCAAAGACTGTACAGAGTTCATCCTGTTGGTGTCAGGGGTTACTAGGGAACAATTAAGCTTTGTTTCATGAACTTGCAGGACAAGCCATTTGGAACTCATTTCCTGAATTACTAAAAGTGGATAGCTAAGAGCTAAATAAAGCACAGCCTAAGGAGGCAAACTTTCTTTGACAGGAAGGAAAAAAATTGACCCAGTCCCTCTCTCTAGCCCTCTTCTTGTTTCATAAAGCAACCTTTAAATTATGGTAACTCTGTAGTAAAGATTCCCCCATCATCTGGCTACCATACCCTTTCTGGGGCGGTGTGGTATAAAAATAAGGAAACAGATCTGAGTTTTGTCTAACCACGTGATCTTGAACAAATCACTGAACTTCTTTGAATCTGTTTTGTCATCTATAAAATGAGAACAATAGTGCCTTGTAAGGTATTGTGAAGTTATTGAGAAGGTGGAATGAAATCATGTATACACAATGCCTGTGCTAAAAAATCAGTAGCTATTATTTAAGGGGACATTGGGATGTCTTCAGAGACCCAAATGAGGTCAAGGGTAGGACCCTTTTCCTGGACCCTAAGCTGTAGTGTTAGTTCATACTGGTCAACATTGATACTCAGTATTAGTACTGGTAAAAGGGCCTCCATACTTGCTGAACTGTAAGAATGTCCAGTTCCAAGGAGAGCCCTACCATGAGGCTGTTTCCTGAATCACTATTGAGAAAAAAAAGAGCTGGTTACAGAGTTTAGTGACCCCAAGGCCAAAGGAGATACAGTGGTCCCTTGGCCCCTGGCAGGACTGGGAGTGGGGAAGAGGTCAAGAGCCTATGAGAGCAGGATGCTAGGCACTGGACATTCACTCTTTTTCCTATCTGCAACAGCTGAAAAATACTGAGGAGGAGGCCACACTGCACACCATCCTGGATGCCATGAATAAGGAGTTTGAAAAGCTGTCAGAGATAGAATGGATGAATCCATTCCTCATTCCAGAGGTAAATAACTTGGGTACTTGGAAATAAAGGGTTAGAAGGATTCTCCCTTGGTGTTTTACCTTCCATTGTGGGCCAGGACACAGTGATTGATGTAGCAGAAGTAGTCTAGTGGTGGCTTTCAGCTTGAGCTTAAGGAGCCTCCTCCCCTATCTCATTATCATAAATAGTCAGGATAAGGCAGAAAGCACATTGAAAAATTAGATGATCATGATAAAAATAACCAAAAAGAAAACCCACTCTGTGGCAGAAGATGATTAGAAAAGAACAAACAATACTGTTTTTTTTTTTTCTGTGCTCTTCTCCTGATCATAATTTCTGCTCTCTGCTCAGTGCTTGCTGATGGGACCTAAATTCATATAGTACATACCAGTATTGCCCTCCCACTTTTTTTATGGCCAACATCTGTTCTAAATGCTTAATGCTGAGCTTACAGCTTACCAGTGGTATATCACCTCTCCCTGCTGCTTCCTGCCCTTCCCCTTGGGGGAGGGCAGCAGGCTCTCTCAGTGCCTACCCCTAGCAGATGTGTGGCTTAAAAAAGAATGAAGCATGGCAGCAGTGCCTACAACATAGCTATAGAGATTCTGTCATTTTTTGGACAATTCTGAATGCTTTCCTAAGGTTGAAAAATAGTCCCATTTAATAAATAAAATGACCCAAAGATGTCCATCTGTCACTAGGTAAATTATTCCCTTTATGATCTGACAGGGTTTTCCTTGAAAATTCTTCACCATGAACCCACTCATTTCAACCTGTTGTAATCCATAGTCTGCCTATGTTATATCTGATTTCTGGATCCATACACCAGTTATATGCATGTAAGCAAGCCCTACGGGCATATTTGGACTACTGCAGCAACAAAGCTACCATTTCAGAGAAAAATTCATATTCAAGTTCAGGTCTTAAAGGATTCAATAACTTTCTCCTTCTTTGCTTTTGCTGATGACCCAAGCACTTTCCAAGGCCCTTTGTGGTCCACTGCTCTTGATCAGCAGTCCTCTGAGGGAGGAAAGCATACAGGTATGAAGTGAAGGAAGTAAGCTCTTGTTGCATCTCCCCCCTTGCTCTATTTATTAACCAGTTCAACTATTTATCACCACACCTCTTAACTGGGCAAATGGACCAGATATTGAGAGAAATTGGGTATACTGAATCAATGTCTGCAGTCCAAATTTTTATGTAAGTCTGACTGACCTTGGAAGAGAATTTCTTGCTCTGGACGCCAGTATTCCCATAGAGATGAAGAATTGAGATTCTAAAGAAGAGCAGAGTAGACTGAAAGAGAGCAAAGAAGATGTTGCTCATTCACTTCATGTCAACTTTCTACCTTAAGGGCCCAGAAGGTTCAAATCTACCTTTGTGAGGAAAACAGGATGAGAATCAATTATTCCTTGGATTTTCCAAGGCTTTAGCTGAGGAGGAAGGTCCTTTGGCCTTCTTTGGGGTTTCATCTGAAAGGCAATTGTGGAGTCCAGCAACATAGATGAGATTCTTCATGTTCTAGTGATGAATCAGCTGGGAGGACAAGTACATACTGATTTCTTCAGCCTTCACATATTTACCAGCCCACCTAACCTGCCTCACTTCTCCTCCTTGGCATGCACTCTATTTTCAATTTGGCACTAATGTGGCTTCTCAGCTCAGCATGGGCCACTTGTTGCTCTAGCCATAGGTAGAGCCTTGCCAGCTGTCACAACCAGGAGTAGTACTAGAGGAGATGGTAAGTGGAAGTTAGAACAGAAAAAGGTTTATACTCTTCTATTGGATCGGAGCAAAGGTATAGAGAATCCCAAAAGAAGATAATCTCAAAACTTCTCAGAATGTGTTTGGTTGGATTTTATGGCCAAAAAGTTAAGTTCAAAACTATGTTTTCTGAGACCAATAGTAAAATAAGCACACTAGAGCCCAAGCAAAAGACTGGGAGGCTGAGCTGGAATTACAGAGACGGCATATTCTGTACAGCAGAGAACCCACATTCATTAATAAAGAGCTATGTTTAGAGAATTCTCTTTGCATTCAAGATAGGGAAGCAGGTGGCCTGGGAGGCAAGTTCTTCCCCAGAGGAAGGTACTTGACCAAGGGGAAGAGTTGGGTTTTACCAAACCATGTGTCTGATGGAAAGGGTGGCTTTTTCTAATTCACGCAGAGGTACCATATGGGCCTATTTAGGTCTTTAATTTCTTTCAGCAATGTTTTGTAGTTTTGTGAATGTACAAGGCTTTCACCTCCTTAGCTAAATTTATTCTTGGATATTTTATTCTCCTAGATACTATTATAAATGGAATTGTTTACTTAATTTCCAAGTTGTTCATTACTGGTGTATAGAAAACCAACTGACTTCAGTGTGTTTACCTTCTATCCTGCAACTTTGCTGAATTTGTTTAATAGTTCTAGTAGCCTTCTTGTAGATTTTTTGGGATTTTCTATATATAGGATCATGTCATCTGAGAATAGAGATAATTTGACATCTTCCATTCCAATTTGGATGCCTTTTATTTCCTTTTCTTGCCTTCTTGATCTGGCTAGAACTTCCAGTACAATGTTGAATAACAGTGGTTACAGTGGACATCCTTGTGTTGTTCCTGATCTTAGAGGAAAGCTTTCAGTCTTTCACCATTAAGTATGATATTTGCTGTGAGTTTTTCATAAATGCCACTTATGTTGAGAAAGTTTCCTTCTATTCCTAGTTTTCTAAGTGTTTTTATCATGAAAGGATGTTGGATTTTGCCAAATGCCTTTTCTATAGCAGTTGAGATGATCATGTGGTATTCCCCCTTCATTTTATTAATGTGTTGTACTAGATTGATTTACTTTCTAATGCTGAATGTCTTTAAACAAATCCCACTTATTTGTGGTGTATAATCCTTTTAATGTACTGTTGACCTTTCTCTTGCTGTGGTTTCCCAGGAAAAATCTTCAGACACTGACAGTAGACGCCTCAGGTTGAAATTTAAGCTCCCCAAATTGGGGAAAAAGAAGCTAGAAGAAGACAAGCCTAAATCAGGCCAAGCAGTCCAGGGTTTTATTGGTAAGTATCTCTCACAAGCATAGGGATAATGAAGACTTCCCTACAGCCTGAATACCTCCCAAGGACCTGAAATCCAATTAGAAATGTTCATGGGCATTATGGTGATTGATATAGTAACCAGCTGTGAGCCAACCTTAGGCAATGCTAAGCAATCTCTTGGACAAAGTTGAGTTAGAAAGTGATATGGAGACTGGTAAGGGGAGAAACTGTGAAAGAGCATTGCTTTGTGGTCTTTGTGATATGTGGAGCAAAAGAGAAAAATGCAAACAGGCGGCTGTGTGTCTGCTTGACCCATTCCTGTCCCCTGTTGCTAAATAAAGTATGGTAAAACTATCATTATTAGGTCTCTCTCCTAGTCAAATACAGCTACAACTTTTGTCCTGCTCCAAAAAGCAGTATTATTTGAGATTGAATTGGAGGTGTCAGTGCTGGGCAACAGAAGTCAGGAGCAGGTTCCATGGTCTGCATAAATCATTTATTCTTATCTGTTATAGCAATTATTTGGAAATGCAAGATTTCTGTTTCATTGCTTGAATTTTGGATCTATCCTTTCTTCAGAAAACATCCTAAGCATTATTAATATGTCAGTGGGGCTCAATAGAAAGCTCTCTCAGAGTTGTCAGTTGTGCCAACTCTGATGTCTATGGTTTCTCCTAAATTTTAGACCTAGACAACCTAGAAGATTGAAAGATACAGAAATAGTGGACATGAGAAAAAAGGGATGGAGGGTAGCAGTGTCTTTGTATATCTGACAGGACATGATGAACACCCAAGTCCTAAGAATATCCCACCCTGCTCAACAAAAGGACACAGTACCTCCTGAGTGGGTCTGGAGGCACCTTTAAGTTTGACAAATAATACCGTGAGAATCCACATTCCATACGTACGTTTGTTAGGACAGAGGTTGCCCTTCTCACCACATGCATTTCCCTGGTGGAGCCTTGAAATAAATTGATGTGGCAAGGTCACTGCCCTAGACCTCCTTAATACTCTAGTACCTGCACCTCTTCTCTATCCCCCCACCCCCACCCAATCAACTTAACATCAACTCCCAGGGCTTTGTCTATTGCCATCCCAGTGTGAAGTTCTGTATATAGCACTGAGCAAACCAGCTCAAACTGAAGAGTTACAATCTCATGCAATTTCCTGATGAGATGACATTGGGGAATCTGAAAAGCCCCAAGACAGAGCTAAGAGAGGTGTGTATGCAATTCAATTATCCATTTTCCTACCCCTATACTAAGTACCTTCAGGGTCTCAAGGGAAAGAGAAAACAAAGGGAAGGAGAAGACATAATACCTATCCTCAAGGCATCATCACTTTTTTTTTTTACATTTTAATCCTTTATTTGTAACCAAATGCTTCTCAGTCTAAGGGCCCATCTTCTGGGCTATTGGTTTTCATTGCCATCAGAAGTTCCCAAGAGTTTTCTGCTACCCATATGAGCCTCTCATCCACTCTTCCTTATTCTTCCTCTGACCTTTGATTGCGGCTTCTCTCTCTTGGGTGTTTGACTGTGTATGTATTACTCTTGCCCACTCACTCTTTTCTGTCTCAGAATGAGATGGTCATCTTTAACTTTCATTTTTGCTAGTGGACTAATAGGGCACTGAGGAAGTGGCTTATTCACAGAATATGCTTGGTTTAGGGGAATACAAATACTAGAGACATTTTTATCTGTCATGATATCCAGGGCTCAAAGCTGACCTCTTTGTGAAACATAGTAGCTAAACCACTGGGCATGGACCTGGCATGACCTCTGCCACAGTCAGGCTTGCTTTTGCCCTGCTTTCTTCAGACCAGAGATTTGGTAAGAAATAGTAATCTGTTATCTCATCTATTCTACTAATCCTCATTGCCAGAGACTAGTCCCTTCAATGTAACATCACTTTTTCTTTCCTTAAATTTCATACTCAAACCACTTTGTATTAGGCTTACTATGGACATCAGCTTTTATTTGCTCCCAAGGGCATTCTCACTGTTTAGGATATCTCTTCCTTTTCCTTCTCCTCTACCCTCTCTTCTGCCTCCTCTCCACCTGTGCTTGGAATTGACGCTGCCAGAGTTAAAAAAAAAAAATGCAAAATTTTTTGAAACTGCAAACATTGCCATTTTGTGAATAAGAAAGCTAGAGCACCAAGTCTAGCTCCTGAAAGTAAAAGAGCTATTTATCCCTCAAAAAGTTGCTTTTTGCTTTTTCTTGTCTTTCTTTCCATCCCTATCTTCTAAGTCTGAGACTCTGGGCTGAGCCGCAGGAATGTTCTGAAAGGAAACCTTGACTCTAGGAACTCACAAAGTAGAGGGTATATGAGAGTTCCCTTGCAATCTCTGTACTTAACCAAGCTTGATACATAGTAGGTAAGCACAGATGATAAGCTGAACAGAATCTCTCCCCTGAAATAGCCAGCAGAGGACTGGAGGTTGAGTGATGTGTACAGATGTTAACTGGATGGGCAAATTAAAAAGCAGATGTTTAGCCTGGGATCAAAAGAGCTTGATTTCACTGCAGCTCTACTATTAAGTGGCTGTCTCCCTACTGACCCTGGCCAATTTTCCTGGGTTCTACAGCCAGTCTTGCATTCATGCTTATTAAGAATCCCTATGTCATCTTCACAAGAATTGTGTGCTTTGTTGATTTCTCCCCTTTATGATATTGTGTAGTCTCCTAAATCTGTTTCATTGACATCTCTACATTCTGGTTCCAGCAACATGTACAAAGACGCAGTTATTCTTGGGCTAGTGCTTTGCAGAAACCTAAGAAAAGAGTGGTTTCTCTCTCCTTAGAGAGGGTTGAGCAATGGTTAGACAAGCTAGTATTGCTTCCTTACCTTGTGTGACACATAATCCCAGGATATCACACATGTCCATTTTATGTTCAACGATGTGATTTGACTTATATTTCGTACAATTCTGCTCGGCCTTCCATTCTTAAGAATGATCCAGATGTTGACTATGTTTACTAATCATTCTGGTGACAGAATTAGTCTCTCTGATATAACGATAGATACCTCAGCCTGACAAGGCACTATGACTTAATAGATTGGGGTCATTCATATCTAGATTGGAAATCCTGACTTTGTCATTTACTAGTTCTGTGACCTTGGGAAAAGTATATCTAATCTCTCTGGATCTCAGTTCACTCATCTATAAAATGGAGAGAATAACAGTATTTAAATCAGAGGGTTTTGTGGGGATAAAAATGAAATATATTGATACCAAGTGCCTGAAACATAGTAGGCAATGAATCAGTGTTAGTGGCCTTCCTTTTTTCCATTAGCAAATTACTGGTTTATTGACTCCTGGCTTTCCCTGAGAATTATTATGTTAGCTATAGACCTAGGAGGTAAGATGATACCAGATGTGGCCCCTAGGAAGCCTTCTCTCCTAGAAATGCCCCTGTCCTTTGGAACACTGTATAGAAATACCAACATTACTCACACCTGATTCACACAGCTCTGTGTTGGCCATACAGAGGGTTCCTGGATGCTGCACAATGACAGACAGTACCTCAGGCAATTCTATTGGCTTCAATCTTTAAGAGGATTAGTGTTTTGTTGTTTGTTTGCTTTGAGGAACTGAGTTTGAAAAAATGTCAAGAGAGAATCTCCTGGACCAAACTTTATTCTCTCAGGTTTGGTCCAACTTGTTTGATTCCCCAAGAACCTGCCAGCTGAGAGACTGCTGTTCTTGAGAATCTTTCTGAAGAGGTCAATAGCTGTTCCACAGACTATGAGGTTTGAAGAATTCAGACCTTATCTGTTTGGCTCCCATGGTGTCACCTGGTTTTCTCTCATGATTCAGAGATGGTTTGTATGATAGGAAAAAACAGTATGTCTCCTAACAGATTCTTTGCTTTCTTTGGGATCCACATATTTAAGTATCTGGCAATGTGCCAACCTTATAATTTCTATACTTATTTTTTCTATGCAGGCAATTTATTGCATCGCAGAAATCGTGAAGATGAAGAAAAAGATGATGATCCTTCAACACCATAAAGACCTCAGCTGCAGCCCTCAAAAGCTGGAAGGAGAGCTCACAACATTTAGAATTCTACTACAAAATTCTTGAAACCTCAATACAGGCTAGACTAAATTATTTCAGAACAAACATGAGCATGGCCAAGATAGACTCCCAAATCCTTTACACTAATACATTTTTCCTAGATTCATTCGGAGCTCCTTAAAGGTTTATATTTTCTCGTTGGCCAAAGATCCTTATTCCGAGTTGTCTTATTCAGTTCTCCTTCTCTTTGTGTATCTTGGGCAACTACAATATTTAATTGGGATAGGCTTTTTATGGACAGCCTGGTATTCAAGTGAACTCATCTGGAGTTTTTGAATGGTTTCCTCTAACTGGCAGAGAATGTTGATGCTAGTGGATGAATGAAGAAAGAAATACTCTCAGGAAGATGAAGAGAAGAGGCAGGGCTCCCAGACTTAGTTGTGTGTCTCTTCCACAACCCCTGCCAATTGCAAATTGCAGTGTCAGGAGGCTCTTCTAGTTGGCTTATTAAAAATAACTAGGCCCTGGGGTCTTATCCACTTGCCTGTTATAATAACTATGTGAAATCTTTTCTTGTAGGCATGGTGATCACTCGCTCTCTCTGCAAAGCCTATTTTACACGTGTTTTGTGTTTTTTCCAAGTGTGCACATATGTCTTTGCACATGTCTAGGTGGTGCTGTGGTGGCTAGGTGGGCCCATTGGTTGGAACTCATTCATTATGGCAACCATACAGGCTCCCCTCCTACTGCTTTGATCTTAGCCTTCATGCCTCCATAGAGTGTTTGCCTGCATTCTTGCTGGATTTTTAAATTAAATGTGTTGCTCTTCTGCCACAGTATAGATTATTAAGGACATATAGACATAAAGTTGTATGTGTTTGTGTGTATACATATATACATGTATATAAGAACTGAAAATACAACTCAACCTCTAAGTTACCCTATAATTTATTGTGATAACCCAGGAATCCCCCCTCACCCTAATCTTACCCTCACTCCCCATTGCCCTACACACACATACACCTCTGCCAACTGCCCTAGTTCTTGGTGGAGTTTCTAATCTTTTGGTGCATTTTCAGCGTCTTAGAAGTGGCTGGCACACACCTATAGCCCAGCTGATCTGACGCCCCCTGAAAATTCTGAGCCAGGCCATGGAAAGGGGAACAAAAATACCAGTGCCCTAGAGAAGGGGACTAAGCTGGCATGCTGCCATTTCTGCTCTTTTTGTCCTGGACTCTACATCAGCAACTGTCCCTACCGTACTGTCCCCTTCTCTAACAAAAAAGACCATATGGAGCACTTAGGCCTTGAGCTTTGTGACTTAGAGGGCTGAGCTAGGGGACTACCCTGACAATCAAGTCACAGCCTAGGCCCTTCCCCACATGCTCCATGTTGGCCTGAATATTCTGGACTGAGTATTGCCTCAGTCCCCAAATCACCTTAAAATCTCCCATCTAGCCCCCTTCCCCTAAGTACAGAGAGGTAGGTATTCAGAGTGACCAGAAAGAATATGGGCTGGAGGCAAGAAAGGCTAAAAGCCTCGGCTTCCTCGTGGCTCTTCTTCCAAATTTCTCATAAAAACAAACTGCTTGAATTGTTCCAAATCCTAATTCACATTTTTTGAATGCTTGCTCCTACTCAGGCAACTCTGATCAAGCTCCAGTGTCCTGAGAGGTTCTCTCTGACTGCCTTGCTTCCCCACCCCACCTTCAACTCATACCTTTGAGTATGGGTCTGTCCCTTCCAATTTTTTCAACAGAAAGCCAGAAAATTGGCCTCTCCCTACTTCTCAGATAAACAGCGTGCTCAATTATCTGACTCAGTTCAATGGCTGGTTCATTGAGGTGCACATTCCAGGCTCAAGAACTGGTTCTCAACTCTAGGACTCCACCAGTCTAGCCCATGTAAACCAGCCACCTGTGTTCCACCTCTGCAGGGATGAGGAGAGAAATACTAACAAGGGTATAGTCCCCAGATATCTGATTGCTGTGTCAAACAGAAAAACAAAAAAAATCCTAGCTCTAGAACTAGAGAAGAAAGTCAATGGAAAAAGATGAGAAAAAATACTTAAAATTTATTTAAGCAACAGAATATGTTAAATTATTGTATGTATTGGTGTGAAGAGTGTGCTATTGCTGTGTCTGGTTTTCTCTGTACCACTCTTTTTTCCCAGGATGAGGTATTATCATTGTATCAGTAAGGTTACCATTGCAACCCAATTGGATCCTCTATGGCTACATGCATTAACACATATGCACACACTCTCACAGAATTGGGATCCAAGTTACATTTTTTTCAGAAGAGTCTTTTCGAAGACAGGCAAGCACATTTAAGGAAACAGAAAGAAGTACTGGAAAAGGGTAGCCTTATCTTGGCAGTGTCTGTATTTATTAGGGCTGTGTCTTATAATTATTTTTATCACTGATGATAGTAACTGTAATAGGACTCCATTTCTTGTGCTTACTTTACTAAAGTATTACAATATATATACTATAATAGCACTGTAATACTATTGTTGCTCTTTTGTTACCATCTTAATTCCCTCTCATCTACCCTACTTACTTGTCCTCCCACCCTTAGAATGATATTGAAGGAAACTACTAGAATCTGTGGCTGGAGTCAACTCATTGGGGCAGAACTGATGAGTAATGAGGCCCAGGAGTAAGTGTGATTTGCTAAGTGGCTCCTAAATTGTTTAGTTACCAGTTGATTTCAGAAAAGGAAGAAGGCTTGCTGAACACTTGTTCTTGCATCTACCAGCTTGGAAACAAAGCAAGATGTGATGCTTCTCTCAGTGGAGCTATCTCAGCCCCAGGAAGCATAAGCTCCTTTCAGGACTTCACTGTTAACTGCTTAAAGCAACACGATTGTTCAGGCAGTGGGAACAGACACCAAACACCCATTTCAATAGTTCAGAGACAACATTAGGAGCCAAAGCTCAGGGGTTTGCTTTCATCTTTGATAGCACTTCCTGAGGAATTGATAAGGTGGGCAATTCCTTGTCAGAAGAACAGGAGAAATCCAATATATTTGGACTGCCACAACTGCTTCTGGTTTCAATACTACAACGGGGGTGGTGGTCAGCAACTATCAGTCCTCTCTCCAAAAAGTCCCTGCACTATATCTAACAGGGCAGGGGAGAAGCAAGGAAGAGATTTGAACTTAATAAATTAAAAGTTGACTGGAAGAAAATAAATAAATAAATAAAAAGAAAGGGGAAAAAAAAAGTTGACCAGAAGAAACAGTTTGGGTCAACACCATCTTCCCTTGGGACACAAGTAGAAGAGCTTTAATTGCTTAAGAAGAAGTAGAACCCTAATACCAAAGCAACCAAACTCACTAGCATCATTCTATCTTATAAAGGACCCCTATTGTCTATGTGGTTTGTGTAAATGCATTTGTCTGTCTGCTAATTGTTATTTTTCATTATTCTCCATTGTTATTTTCTCTTTTGTTTTTGTTTCTTCAGAAGTCCCTGCAAAAAGCAACAGGGCCAGGGGCTGGCTGGGGGAAGAAGCTGGGGCAATTATAGGATAACCAGAAAAAGCAGAAAGAAAAAGTCCACAAAGTGTGCTTATTCCTCCTCTCCCAAAAAATGTAAAACCAGTTTTCAAAATTAATAAAGTATTGCTTCTCAATATATTTTAATAAATAGATAAAATAGTCATTACCAGTGCCTCATCATTTATTTTGGCATGGGGAGGGAGAGTTGAATGGGAGAGGTGGAAATGAGGGTGGGCTTAGGTAGTTATCCAAGCTCAAAATAAGCCACAAACGGCTGGGGATGGCAGGTAAGAAAAGAGAGCAGAAGCACAAGCCAAGACTCTCCACCAGTGTTGATCATAACATTAAAATGGCTACCACAAAAAATTCTAAAATATAGCTCAGGACAAACCTTTGGGGAAATAGCTGCCACTGTTATTGTTCTAGAAGCTAGTTGTCTGCAGCATTCAGACCTCAATGAAATAAGTTAATACTGGCAAGGTGAGGTGCAATGGAGATGTATAGCCCAGACTGCTAAATAGGTGCATAAAAAACCTTGAAAAAACTTTTGACAATATAATCTGCCCACCACCCCCACAACATATACACTCCTTTCCCCTACACAAGGGTTTGAGGTGAGAAGACGTGGGACTGTTCTGTTGAGATGCAAAATTGGATACGCCTAGGCTTGAAAATATTTTAATTTCTACCTTACTAACAGTGACCCAGTACTAACAGGAAGGCAATTATTACTCACATTTAGTAAGTAGGCACTAAAGCTGTAATTAGACCAGGATTCCACAAAATGCTACAATGGGCTGAGAACGTGTGTCTTCCAAATCCTTGACTTTACACTGATGAAAACGGTCTTTTACATAAAAAACAAACAAACAAACAAAAAAAACCACATTTGTGATCTTTAGGACCACATCTCTGCCCATCCCTCTGAAACCACATTCTTAGGCTTTATGAGAGAAACAGCCTTGTTACTGAGGAGCTACAACCACGGTGGGTCCTGTAATCTGTATTAAGAAGTTTGGAGTGCATCCTGCAAGCAAGTGAAGCATCATCAGAATTAAATTTTTAAAGTCTATTTTTAAAATTATCATACAACAAAATTGCCTCTGTTGCTTTTGGCATAGAGTTCAATGAGTTTTAACACATCCAGAGAATTTTGTAACCACCGCCACCACTATCAAAATACAGGACAGTTTCCATTGTCCCATAAAACTCCTTCATGTTTTTCCCTTATGGTCACACCTTACCCCTACACCTAATCACTGATTTATTTTCCAACATTATAGTTTTCTCCTTTCAAGAGTGTCATACGAATGCAATCACAGAACATATGCCCTTTGAGACAGGCTTCTTTCACTTGGCATAATGCCTATCAAGTTTGTGAATCCACAAAGTGGTGAATCCACCACTTTGACCATTCGTCTGTTGTTTCCAGTTTTTTGGCAATTATGAATAGAGCTGCTAAAACAATTCACATACAGGTTATTGTGTGAACCTGCATTTTCATTCTCTAGGGCAAATACCCTGTGAAATGATTGTTGAGTCATATAGTAAATGCATGTTTAACTTTATAACAGATTTCCAAATCATTTTACAACTAGCTGTACCATTTTGTATTTGAACCAGCAATAGAGGAGCACTCCACCAGCTTTGCTTCCTCACCAGCTCTGGGTATTAATAATCTTTATTTTAACCATTCAATAGGTATAGCACAGTATCTCATCATGGTTTTTAGCTGTCATTTCCCTAATGGCTAATAATGTTGAACAAATTTTTATGTGCTTATCTGTCATACTTCTATCCTCTTTGGTGACGTGTCCATTATAATTTTTTTTTGTTTACTTGTCATTGATTTTTCAGAGTTCTTTATATATTTTGGATCCAAGCTCTTTATCAGACATATGTTTACAAATATTTTCTGCCAGTGTGTAGCTTGCCTTTTCATTCACTTAGCAAAATCTCTCACAGAACTAAAGTTTCACATTTTGATAAAGAAAATGTTTATCATTTTTCTCTTTTATGGATTGTGCTTTTAGTGTCATGTCTAAGAACTCTTCTTCCATCCTGCTGGTTCTCAACCACAGGTGACTTTTCCTCCCAGGGACATTTGGCAGTATCTGGAGACATTTTTTGGTTGTTACGACTGGGATGGGGTAGGGTGTGCATTACTGGCATCTAGCGGGTAGAGACCAGAGATTTTGCTAAGCATCCTACAGTGCACAAGAGGGTTTCCCACAGCAAAGAATTATCCAGCCCCAAATGTCAATAGTGCTGCTGTTGAGGAACCCTAGCTTAACCCCAGGTCACAAAGATTTTCTCTTATGTTTCCTATTTAAATGTTTTATAGTTTTGTGTTTTACTTTTAGATCTATGACCCATTTTGAGTTAATTTTTGTATGGCAGATGAGGTTTAGGTTAAGGTTCATTCTTTTGCATATGAATGTCCAATTGTTTCCACACCATGAATTAAAAGGACTGATTTTATCATTGAAATGCTTTTGCAACTTTATCAAAAATCAAATGCCCATATTTATGTGGCTCTATTTCTGAACTCTGTTTTCTCTTGCATTGTTTTATCCGTCTTTCCTCCCCAATATCACACTTTGTGAATTACTATAGCTTTATAGGTAAGTCTTGAAATCAGATGATGTGATTCCTTCAACTTTATTCTTTCTCAAAATTGTCTTAGTTGTTCTAGTTCCTGCCCACTTCTACGTAAGTTTTAGAATCATCTACAAAACAAAAATCCGACTATTTTTTGCTATTTGACTATTATAAAACTAATAGTTTTGACTATTTTTGCTAGGGTATTGAACTAAATCTACAAATCAATTTTAGGAGAATTCACATCTTTACTCAGTTAACACTTCTGTTCCATGAACATAATAGCTCTCAATTTCTTTAGGTCTCTTTTGAGTTCTTTCATCAGCATAGTTTTCACCATAGAGGTTCTGTACATCATTTTTTAGATTGATATCTAAGCATTCCATTTTTTGGAACTACTATAATTGGTATTTTAAATTTTAAATTTCTTTGTAAATTGTCAGGACATAGAAATACAACTAATTTTTGTGTACTGATCTTGCGGTCTGTGATTTTACTAGACAAATGTGTTAGTTTTAGGCATTTCAATTTTTTGGTAAATTCTTTGAGATTATCTACACATAATTATGACATCTCCAAAAAAAATTTATTTCTTCCTTTGTAACCTGTATCTCTCTTTCTCGCTTTATTGTATAAACTAAGACTTAGGAAGGTAGTATCTGGCCTTCCACCACTAATTATGATGCTACATGTCAATTTTTATAGACACCCTTAACGAGGTTGAGGAAGTTCCCAACTATTCGTTTGTTGATCATTTTTATCATGAATGAATGTTGAATTTTGTTAAATGCTCTCTCCCCATCAATTGATAAGATTTAGTGGTTTTTCTCTTTAAACTGTTAATACGGTGGATTGCATTGTTTGGTTTTCAAGTATTGAAACAGTCTTGCATCCCCAAGATGAACCCTATTTCGTTATGATGTATTATTCTTTTTATATATTTCTTGGCTTTTTGTATGCTGTATGGAGGGGGTCACATTTCATTATTTTTCCATGTGAATATCCCATTATTGCAGCACCATTTGTTGAATTTTTTAATTTGTTTTTTGTTTGTTTTTTGGGAAGTACATGGACCGGGAACTGAAGCCAGGTCTCCCACATGGCAGGTGAGAATTCTACCACTGAACTACTCTTGCACCCCCTCTTTTTATATATTCCTTGATCAAATTTTTTAAGGATCTTTCAGTCTATGTTTATGAAGGATATTGGTCTGTAGTTTTCTTTTTTTATACTGTCTTTGGTTTAATATCAGAGTAAAGCTAGACTCATAAAATGAGTTGAAAAGTAAACCCTTTTCGATTTTCTGGAAGAGATTGTGTAGAATTGTTAACTTTCCTTTAAATGTTTGATAGAATTCGTCATTGAAGCCAACTGGAATGGGGATTTTGTTTTTGGAAGATTTTAAATTATGAAACCAATTTCTTTATAGGACTATTCATGTTATCCATTTTATCTTAGTTGATATTTCGTAGTTTGTAGTTTTCAAGGACTTGGTCCATTTCTTCTACGTTGTGAAATTTATGTGCATAGAGCTGTTCATAGTATTCCCTTAATAATCTTTTTTAAAAAAATAATTATCACCTTTAATTGCACCACCTGGAGATGTCCACTCCTTTGCATTCTGGAATACTTTCTTTCAGGCTATTCTCTGCATATACGCTTTTTTATTTTTATTTTCATTTTATATTTCCTCCTGCTCATCTTTTATTATTTTTTATCATCACAATCGACTTTCTTTTCTTTTTGTGAAAAATAACATATATACAAAAGAGCAATAAATTTCAAAGCACATCACAACAATTAGTTGTAGAACAGATTTCAGAGACTGATATGGGTTACAACTCCACAATTTTAGGTTTTTACTACTAGCTGCTCTAAGATGCTGGAAACTAAAAGAAATATCAATAAATGATTCAATAGTCATACTCATTTGTCAAACCCTACTTTCTCTGTATAACTCCACCATCATCTTTGATCTTTCTCCAAATATTTAGGGGTATTTGGGCTATGCCCATTCCTTTAATAGCCTTTTAACGTATTTAAGGTGTGTAGTGATTTCCCCTCTTTCATTCTTGATATTGGTAGTTTGAGGGTTCTCTCATTCTTCCTTGGTTAACTTGACTAGAAGTTTATGTATTTTATTGATCTTTTTAAAGAACTAGTTTTTGGTTTCAGTTATTTCCTGTATTGTCTGTTTTCAGTTTTATTGATTTCTGCCATTCATTATTTCTTTCCTTCTGCTTGATTAGAGTTTATTTTGTCCTTTTTCTAGTTTAAGGCAGAAGCCTAAGCTACTTATTTCATATCTTTTTCTTTCCTAATATGAAGATTTAATGCTACAAAATTTTCTCAAAGCACTGCTTTTCTTAATCCACTAATTTTGATTACTATATTTTCATTTTCATTTGGTTCAAAATATTTCTAATCACTCCTAAGAAATTATCCTTGACCCATGGATTATTTAGAAGTATGCTATTTAATTTTCAATTCTTTTCAATTGGTTAAGGTTTGTTTTATGACACAGGATATGATTTATCTTAGTGAATGTATCCTGCGAACTTAAGATGTATATTCTACTGTTGTTGGGAGGTGGGTTCTGTAAATCTCTGCTGGATTCAAATTGGTTGATGTTGTTGTTCATTTCTTCAATACCCTTTCTGATATTCTGTATGCTAGTTTATCCTTTCTGATATTCTGTATGCTAGTTCAATCAAGTACTAAAACTATAATTGTGGATTTGTCTAGTATTATATTTTGAGTGAATTTTTGTAGACAGCGTATAGTTGGGTCATATTTTTTTATCCATTCTGACAATCTCTGCCTTTTCATTAGTGTGTTTAGAACATTTCATGTACTTGTTGATGTGACTGGATTTAGGTGTGCTATTATATTATTTGTTTTTTGTTCGATCCCTCTAATTTTTATTCCCTATCCTGCCTCCATTTAGATGATTTGAACATACTGTAATATATTATTTTAATCTATTGTGACTTTGACTATACTTCTTTGTATAATTTTTTAATGGTTGCTCTAGGGATTACAAAATACATACCTTTCACAGTTTACTTAGAGCCAATATTTTATCACTTCCATTGCATCCTCACCAACATCCTGATCCCTTTACCCTTCTCCATTTATGCTATCATTGTTTAATGGATTATGTTTGAAAATCCGATCGGAAAATGTTATAATTCTTACCTTAAATCATCAAACATGTTTTATAAAATTCAAGAATCGCCTATTATATTTACCCAAAAATATACCATTTTGCTGCTTCCCTCATTTCTGATGTTCCAATTTTTTTCTTGTATCATTTTATTTCTGTATGAAGAAATATTTTTAGCAATTATTTTAGGTCAGGTCTGCTAGCTATGAATTTTCTTAGTTTCCGTTCTTCTGAGAGTGCGTTTATTTCATCTTCATTCCTAAAGGATATATTTTGCTGAATATAGATTTCTGAATTGACAATTCTTTCCTTACAACCTTTGAAGCATTTTGTGTCAGTTTCTCCTGATTTCCATGGTTTCTGATCCATAATCACTCAAATTGCTATTCTGCCGTACACAGTAAGTCATTTCTCTCTAGCTGCTTCCAAAATTTGTTTGTCTTTATTTTTCAGCAGTTTGAGTATGACGTATCTATGCATGGGTTTCTTTTGATTTAACCTGTTTGGGGTTTGTTCTAGTTTGCTAGCTGCCAGAATGCAACACACCAGAAACGGACTGGCTTTTAATAAAAGGGGATTGATTTTGTTAGTTCTTCAGAGGAAAGGCAGCTAACTTTCCACTGAGGTTCTTTCTTACATGGGAAAGCACAGGATGGTCTCTGCCGACCTTCTCTCCAGGCCCCTGGGTTCCAACAACTTTCCCCGGGGTGACTTCTTTCTGCATCTCCAAACGCCTGGGCTGAGCTGAGAGTGCTGAGCTGAGGTATGCTGAGCTGCTTAGGCTGTGCTACCTTGCGCTCTCTCATTTAAGCACCAGCCAATTAAGTCAAACGTCACTCATTGCAGCAGGTACGCCTCCTAGCCGACTGCAGATGTAATTAGCAACAGATGAGGTTCTCCTACCATTGGTTCAAGTCCACAGCAACAGAACTAGGGCCCTTCACTTGGCCAAGTTGACAACTGAATCTAACTACCACAGGATTCATTCATTTTCTTTGATCTATAGGTTTATGTCTTTCACTAGATTTGGGAACTTTTCAGCAATTATTTCTTAATAAAAATTTTAGCACCACTCTCTCCTCTCTTACTAGGACTCTGATGACATGAATGATAGACATTTTATCATCCCACATGTACCTGAGGATCTGTCCATTTTTTTCCAATCTTTTATCTCTCTGTCATTCATATTAGAAAATGTCTATTTATCTACCTTCAAGTTTACTGACTCTTTCTCTTGTCATCTCCCTTCTGCTACTGGACCTATCCAGTGACTTTTTAATTTTCATTATTGTATTTTTCAATCTTAAAAGCTCCATTTTGTTCTTCTTTATATTGTCTATTTCTCTGATGAGATTTGTAGTTCAACATTTGTTTCAAGTGTTTGAAATTATTCATTTGAGTTTTTATAATACCTGGTGTTTTTGTTTACTAAAGCTGCTGGAATGCAATATACCAGAAATGGGTTGGCTTTTACAATAGGGATTTATTAACTTAAAAGCTTACAGTTCTGAGGCCATGAAAATGTTCAAATCAAGGCATCATCAAGATGATACCTGTACTCTGAAGAGAGACTGCTGATGATCCTCATCTCCCCTGTCACATGGCAAGGACATGACAGATCTGCTGGTGTCTCCCTTTTCTTTTGAGTTTCATTGCTTTCAGCTTCTGGCTTCTCCATCTGTGGCTTTCTTTCTCAGCTTATGTCTTTTTCTCTGAGCTTCTATGTGTTTCTCTCTGTATTTCATCCTCTTATAAAGGACTTCAGTAAGAGAATTAAGACCCACCTGGGGAATGCTTCAACTGAAATAACCTAATCAAAAGGTCCCACCCACAATAGGTCTACATACATACAGGAATGGGTTAGTTTTAAAAACATGATCTTTTCTGGGATCCATAACACCTCCAAACCTGGGCAACATGCTGCATGATGGTTAGAAGAACAACAGCCAGGGAGTAATCCTCCTGGCCATAGGTGCCAGGACCTCCCACAGCCCTCCCTAAACCCATAATTTACCCCCTTTCTCCATCCCATGCCCATCCGCGACACACACACACCTGCCCTGACCCTACCCCCACCCCTCCCAACACCACAGGCTGCCAACTCCACCTCCATTGACTATGTCCCTTCCCTGCTTCTAACACCTCTAGGACCCCACTACTTAGGACCAACCCCAGGCCCACAAACAGGGCCCTGCCCCTACCAGGCCCCTCCCAGGACTGCAGGCTGCCAGCTCCACCTCAGCAGCCAGCCTTACCTACCACTGGGTTTTGTATATGCTCCACCATCTACCTGGAGAAGGGGTCTGCTGAGGCTTGACCCAAGGGAAGGAGACGGCTTTTCCCTGGGAGATTTTTCTTTACATATATATATATATATTCACATACCATGTAGTCATCCAAAGTATACAATCAATGGTTCACAATATCATCATCTAGCTGTGCATTTATCATCACAATTGACTCTTTTTTCTTTTTCTGTGAAAAAAAAGCAATAAATTTCAAAGCACAGCACAACAATTAGTTGTAGAGAAGATTTCAAAGTTTAGTATGGGTTACAATTTCACAATTCTAGCTTTTTACTTCTAGCTGCTGTAAGATACTGGAAACTAAAAGAAAAATCAGTATAGTGATTCAGCAATCATACTCATTTGTTAAACCTGACCTTCTTTGTACCACTCCACCATTACTTTTGATCTTTCCCCACTCTTTAGGGGTATTTGGGCTATGCCCATTTTAACCTTTTCATGTTGGAGGGGGTTGTTGATAATATGGGGTAGGGGTATGGAACTAGCTGATGTTCTGGAGAGGCTGTCCCCTCTGCATTTCATGACTTATCTAGTCCAGGGACCCATCTGGAGGTTGTAAGTTTCTGGAAATTTACCCTAGTGCATGGAACCTTTGTAGAATCTTATATAATGCCCTAGGTGTTCTTTAGGATTGGCAGAAATGGTTTTGGTTAGGGGTTGGCAAGATATGATAGGTAGCAATGTTTAACTGAAGCTTGTATAAGAGTGACCTCCAGAGTAGCCTCTCAACTTTATTTGAATTCATCTGATCTGCCCGCTGCTATTTACTTTTCAGAATCCTCAAGTAGCTGTGTTGTCCATTTTGTACAGGCTTTATGATTATGTTTGAAAGAAGAGAAAGGGTAGCAGGTGTTTAACCATCTTACTCAGTACTGTAATCCCAGAAATGAATTTTTAATAAATCATTTTGGTAGTTGTGAATTTAAAGGGAAATAAACGAAGATAGGGTAACCATTTAGGAGACTATTGCAGTAATCCAGGCAATAGATGATATCTCAAACCTGGGAGGTGGCAGGAGAGACTGTGATGAGAATGCCAATTCAAGAAATATGTGGGAGGTAAAATCAGTAAGACATAATAATGAGGTCATCTTCCTATAAAGCCATATTGAAATGTGTAAGTCTGAAGCATGAGACGCAAGGCTTAAAGTTAGGGATGAAAGTAAAAAATCAGCATGACTGATCTATCAGTTGTTCAGGAGGTAAAACAGAGTCTAGATAAACTGGGTATCTGCTTAGGACGACTGAGTGGATTGTGAGGCTGCTTATTGAGACAGAGAATATAAAAGGTAGGATTATGTTAGCTGGAAGAAAATTCCATTTTGGATATGTTCAGTTTGAGCTACCTGTGTGACATTCAGGTAAATATGGGACTGAACCTAGGATCTCAAATCTGTGCTGAAGACCAAGTCACAAAACTCAAGGGCTTGGAGTGTCAGGCATTGCTACCTATCACAGCTTGCAAACCCCAACCAAAACTATTCCAGCCAATCCTAAAGAACATCTAGGGCAATATATAAGAATCTACAAAGGTTCCACACACTAGGGTAACTTTCCAGAAACCTACAATCTCCAGATGAGTGCCTGGACCAGATAAGTCCTGAAACCTAGAGGGCCCAGCCTCTCCAGAACTTCAGTTAGTTCTATCTCCCTACCCATATTGCTGCTAGCCCCTTCCAACATGAGAAAGTTAAAATGCCCATAGTCCAGTTATCCCTAAAGAGTGGGATAGAAAGATCAAAGGTGACGGTGGAGTTATACAGAGAAGGTAGGGTTTAACAAACAAGTATGATCACTGAATCATTATACTAACATTTCTTTTAGCCACCAGTATTTTAGAGCAGCTATAAGTAAAAACCTAAAATTGTGGAATTGTAACCCATACCAAACTCTGAAATCTGTTCTACAACTAATTGTTGCAATGCGCTTTGAAATTTATTGCTTTTTTGTATATATGTTATTTTTCACAAAAAACGAAAACAAAAGTCGATTGTGTGGATAAAAAAGTATTTATTCCTTCTAGCCTCCAATGTTGCGGAGCAGCTAGAAGGAAAAATCTAAGATGACAGTAATAGCCTATGACAAACTCTGGGATCTGTCCTGTAACTACTTGATGAAGAGTGCTTTGAAAACTATTGCTTTTTTCTTTCTTTGCTTTGTATACGCATTATATTATACAATAAAAAAAGTTTAAAAAAAAAACACTCAAGGGCTTGGTAGTAGTCAAAGGTATTGGAGTGGCCAAGATCATCCAAAGAGATAAACCAGAGGGCCAAAGCTAGAAATGAAGGGAATACCAACTTTTAAGGGGCAGACGGTTGATGAACAGCCCAAAAAGAAGCTAGAAAAAGGTAGTCAGAAAGGTGAGAAAGCCAGAAAAATTCAGTAGCACAGTAACCAAAAGATTAGAGAGTGTCAAGAGGGAATGAAAGGACAGCAGTGTCGAAGGTAGCAAAAGAGGTCCAGTGAGATAAGAAGTGAAAAACATCCAGTGCAGTTAGCAACCAGATTGTCATCAATGACCTTAATGAAAGGAACTTCAGTAAAGTGGTATGGGGCAAAATTTAGATTACAGTGTGTTAAGGGAGGTTAAGTAGAAATAATGAGTCAGTCTACTTTTTTGCAGATTTTCTTGAAATACATTCACATACCATATATTCCATCCAAAGTAAACAATGTCTCACAAAAAAAAAATCACTACTTAGTTACACAATCATTACCACACTCAATTTTAGACCATTTCCACTGCTCCAAAGAGAAAAATCACAGATAGACTCGCAAAAAGGAAATCCAAAACATCTCTATTTTGGTTTGATAATGCTACCAGAATGTAATATACCAGAAATGGATTGGCTTTTACAAAGGGGATTTATTAGATTACAAATTTATAGATCTAAGTCTATGAAAATGTCCAAATTAAGGCATCAACTACTAATTCAAGAAAGGCTTATCACATCTGGGGTTTCTCTTGTCAGCTAGGAAGTCATGTTGCTTGCATCTCCTGGTCCTTCACCTCCAGGCTGCATTGCTTTTCAGCTTCTGATTCCAGTGACTTTCTCTTTGAGCTTCTATATCAGCAGCCTTCTGTGTCGATCCTCCAAGCTACAGAAATGTAACTTTTCTGGGGTATATAACAGTTTCAAACCAGCACAACCCCATATCCCTTATCCTCCCCCTATTATTAGTTTCATCTCTCCACTCTCTGTGTCGGCTCTGAGCTCTCTGTTTTCTGCCCTTTAATTCCCTTCATAGAGGACTCTAATAAAAGGATTAAGACCCATCATGAATGGGTGGGGGTCACATCTCTACGGAAACAATCGAATCAAATGGGCCCACCCACAATTAAGTGGGTCACATCTCCATGGAACAATGCAATCAAAAGATACCACCCAACAATAAGTCTGCCCCCAAAAGATTAGAATAGAAGAATGTAACTTTTCTGGGGTACGTAACAGTTTCAAACCAGCACAACTCCATACCCCTTATCCTCCCCCTATTATTGACTCCTAGTATTGGTGTGATACATCTGTTACTGTTGATGAAAGAATATTAAGTTGTTACTGTTAACTATAGTCCATAGCTTGCACTAAGTAATTTCTCACCATATACCACTCTGTTATTAACTCTTTGTACAAGTGTTGTAGCTTTGTAGCAGTACATACAAGAACCTATTTATATTTGTAGTGTTAATTGGTAGCATACATGTCAGTCTACTTTTTAAAGAATATTAAGAAAAAGAGAACGGAAGTAGCAGAGAAGCTAACTACCTATAGGTATGCTAAGAGGTACTTCTGGAGGGCCTCTTTTGTTGCTCAGATGTGGCCTTACTCTCTCTAAGACCAACTCTGCAAGTGAAATCATTGCCTACCCCTCTACGTGGGACATGATATCCAGGGATGAAAGTCTCCCTGGTGACATGGGAGGTAATTCCCAGGGATGAATCCAGTCCTGGCACCATGGGATTAATGATTCCATCCTGACCAAAAAGGGGAAAAGAAGTGTACTAATAAACTATCAATGGCAGAGAGAGTTCAAATAGAGTCGAGAGGAGGCTATTCCGGAGGTTGCTCTTATACAAGCTTCAGGTAGACCTTGCTACCTATCATAACCTGCCAAATCCAACCAGGACCATTCCAGTGAATCCTAAAGAACACCTAGGGCAATATATAAGATTCCACAAGGGTTCCACGCACCAGAGTAACTTTCCAGAAACCTACAATCTCCAGAAGGGTCCCTGCAACTGGTAAGTCCTGAAACCTAGTGGGCCCAGTCTCTCCAGAACATCAGATAGTTCTATTTTCCTACCCCATATTAGTGACAGACCCTTCCAACATGAAAAAGTTAGAATGGCCATGGCCCAAACACCCCTTAAGAGAGTGATGGAAAGATCAAAGGTGATAGTAGAGTTACACAGAGAAGATAGGATTTAACAAATGAATATGAATGCTGAATCATTAAACTGATATCTCTTTTAGTCTCCAGTATCTTAGAGCAGCTAGAAGCAAAAACATAAAATTGTGGAATTGTAACCCATGTCAGTCTCTAAAATACATTCTACAACTAATTGTGGTGCAGTGCTTTGAAATTTATTGCTTTTTTGTATATATGTTATTGTTCACAAAAAAAAGGGAAAAAAGTCGATTGTGATGATAAAGTATTTAAGCCTTCTAGCCTCCTATATTCTGGAACAGCTAGAATAAAAATCTGAGAGGATCTTATGGCAGCCCATGACAAACTCTGGGATTTGTCCTGTAACTACTTGTTGAAGAATGCTTTGAAAACTATTGCTTTTTTATTTCTTTGCTTTGTATATATGCTATACTATACAATACAAAAAGTTAAAAAAAAAAAAAAGAAGAAGAAGAAGAAGAAGAGTGCAGGACAGTGGGTAGGAGGGGTTACAGGGAAAAGGTTTTGTTTTGCTTTTTGTTTTGTGTGTGTGGTAAGAGTCATGCACATGTATTTAATGTAGAAGAAGAAGGGGCTAGGAAAGAGGAAGAGATCGAAGGCTCAGGATTTAGAATAGGGAGGAACAGAAAGAGGTATGAAAGAAATGAGAGGTGATGGAGAAAAAGTCCCAGGGGTAGATGAGTTGTCTTGAACCAGAGAGAATTCAACCCACTTTATTCAGGTAATAAAGAGACCTGAAATAGGTGCAGGTGTAAGTATGATTGTAGGGAGGGAAGCAAGAAATCGAAATGATCAAGATTGATGACTCCATAAAAAAAAAACAACTTGCACATATATTTAACAAAAGAAGTACAAACCTTATACTCTGAAAACTACAAAACATTGTTTTAAAAAGTTAAATATACATCTCATGTACAAAGATTGGAAGATTTAATATTGTTAAGATGGCACTACTCATCAAATTGATCTAAAAATTCAAACAAACAGAAAGTAACAAGGGTTGTGTTTCAGTTTCCTAGATACTAAAACAAATACCATAAATGGGTTGGCTTAACAATGGGAATATATTGGCTAATAGTTTTGAGACTAGGAGAAGTCCAATTTGAGACATCAGCATAACAAAGATTTATCTCATAAAACTGTAGTTTTCTGGGGCTGGCTGCTGGTGATCCTTGGTCCTCAGCTTTTCTGTCACGTGGCAATACACATGGTAGTATCTTCTCCTTTCTCTTCTGGGTTCCACTGACCTCCAGCTTCTGGATACTCCCATGGCTCCTCTATCCATACGACTTTCACTCTGCCTATACAGGACTCCAGTAATCCAGATTAAAGACTTACCTGATACAGTTGGACCACACCATAACTGAGGTAACATCTTGAAGAGATCTTCAATAGGTCTGCACCCACCAGACCACAAACCAAGACCAAGGACATGTACAAATTGTGGTGCATAGCTCAATACACAACAAGTTGCAAAGGATGTAAAGAAGCTAGACCCTCGTACACTGCTGGCAGGAATGAGAAATGGTGCAGCTGTTTTGAAAAATAGTCTGGCAGTTCCTCAAATGGTCAGTTACCATATGATCCAGCAATTCCTAGGTATATAGCTAAGAGAAATTAAAACATACATCCACACAAAAATCTGTACACATATGCTCACAATTATTTTTAATAGCCAACAAGTGGAAACAACCCAAATTTCCATCAACTGATGGATGGATAAACAAAATGTGGTATATGCATACAGTGGAATATTATGTCAATGAAAGGGAACAAACTACTAATATATGCTACAACATGGAAGAACCTTGAAAACATTAAGCTAAGTGAGAGAAGCCAGACACAGAAGACCATACATTGTATGGTACCATATATATGAAACATCCAGGATAGGCCAATACCTATAGACAGATAGTAGATCAGTAGTTGCTTAGGGCTGTAAAGGAAAGGAATGGGAATTGACTGCTAATGGGTACAGGATTTCTTTTATTTGGGTGGGGGGATTCTAAAATTAGGCTATAGTGAATTATAACTTAACAAAGGTGTTAAAAATATATAAGGTGATAAAGAAAACCAGTTATATTCAACTAGAGTAATCAAAATATAAAAGCAAAATATTGATAAAAATAGATATGCTTCTTTATTAAATCATTAAATATCAAGATTCAGTTCTAACAGCTTTCTTAATTTTAAAGTAGTGATTTGTAAAATAAATTTTGAGACATTTGCAATAACAACTAAAAGAAACACATGGTTTCATTAGGACTTCTAAAGAACACCAGGGATGGAAAAAGTTGAGGAGAGGAAATAAAGTACATATATTTTTTCCCTTGAGGTACAACTCCAGAACTAAAAGGCAGGTACAAGACACTTTTTTTTTCGGTGAAGCTGAAGATTTGCAAGACGGAGTCCAGCCCAGGGCTTTTAGCATATTTATGAAAAGTTGGCGATGCCAGCAGAACCCCTGTCAAGCAACTTGAACCTCTCTGGCTATACCTTTTATTCATCTTGCTAAGCAGTGGAACACGGCAGGAGAGAAACCTTGTGATGCCTAGCCTCCAGGGCAAAGCAAGTGGGGAGAGAGAATGGGAAACTGACTCAAAGTGAAAGAAAGCACTAATATATATAAGCCTTGGCACGTTCTCCCCTCCTGACCCCAACCCATCAGAAATGGTGATGTGACCATTCAGAGTATGGGGAGTCCCAGGCTAGAATTACATAGGCATTTTCCCCAAAACTTCTTCATTAATTGTCCCCTCCACCACATGTCCACCCAGGACTGATATTCAAAATATCTGGCAAGTGGCCACAAATGGCCACAGAGCAAATCAAAACAGTTTCCAGCCAGAGTACTAGAACAGGGTCCTGGAGATCTGCTGTGGCAGACATTACTTGCTTCAGCTGCTAGATTATGGGGAAGTCCAGAAGGCCATACATCTCTTTATCAATTAATACAATAGTTTTATTAGAGCAGTTGTAAGTTTACCAAAAAACCATGGAGATATTACACAATTCCCATACATGCCCCCCTCCCCCAGTTTTCCCTATTATCATTTTACATTAGTGTGTTTCCTTGTTACAACTGATGAAACAATATTATAATTATACTATTAACTACATTGGGGTTCACTCTTTGTGTTGTACAGTTCTACGGTTTTAAAAAAAATTTTTTCTGGTAGATACACAACCTAACATTTCCCATTTTATCCACATTCAGATATACGGTTCAGTGGTGTTAAGCACATTCACAGTGAGGTGCTGCCATTAACACCATTCATTACCAAAACTCTTCCATCACCCCAAATAAAAACCCTGTACTAATTAAGCATTGAATCCCCTTTTCCCACACCCACTGAGCCCCCATAATCTGTTTTCTAGTTTCAGACTATGAATTTGCATATTCTAATTATTTATTATCGGTGAGGTAATACATTTGTCCTTTTGCATTTGATCTCAGTCAATATACCTCATTCCTTTTTACAGCTAAATAACAGCCCATTGCATATATATATATACACATACCACATTTTGTTTATCCATTCATCTTTTGTTGAATGCCTGGGTTGCTTCTACCAGCAATTCTCAATTTTGGCAATTGAGAATTATGTCACTATGAACATCGCTGTGCAAACATCTGTTCCAGTCCTTGCTTTCAGTTCTTCAGGGTATATACCTAGACGTGAGATTGCTGGGTTTATGGTAATGCTATACTTAGATGTACAAAATGTTAATGACTGGTTAACATTTTGTGGTATACCAGCACATATCACCCTAAAAATAGGATAGAAAGAGGGACCAGAATCTCCTTAAGGCTTTACAAATGAAGAATTGGGCAAATGGTTGGTACTTGCATTTGTGGACATCTCACTGCTTTCACTAATTTTCTCTTGACAAAAGGTAAGGGCCAAAGAGCATTTCAGTGTGCCATATCAAGCAATTTTTTCAAATGCAGACTCTAGAAAACCACCTAACTATGAGAAGTAGGGCTACCTTTGGGTTAAAATCTGGATCCCTTCCCACATTTTCAGTATCTAGGAAGAGGAAAAGAAAGCTAGAAACCTGGCACTGAGACTAAGAGTGGTTTCCCACCCAACTAGCTGTCCCAGATCTGAACACTGAGACTGGCCTGCTGGGTGGGGATGGGGGGGCTCTCTCCTTGAACAGGGCACCACCCCCTAAGATCTTACTTATACAGACACATCCATTCATTCACACTTAGTTCAATTCCTCTTCCCATGAAGAAAAAGCCTCCAAATAGAGGAAGAAATTTGATAAGTTATATCCTGAGGCACAGCCCTTACTAGATAGGAAAAAACTTTCCTGGACTGTACATGGGACTCTTGAGCAATAAGAGAGGAGAGAAACATTTTAACAAGCATTACATTTTTATTAAATTTCTAATCAAATACAATGATTTATTCTTTTCTATAAAATAGTTAAATATTTACAACATTATCAATTTGGAAAAAGACAAACAGTAGGAGGGAAAAGTGATCAAAGACAGATTCAAGCATAGAATAAATACAGTCTATTAATATGTCTGTCTGGACCTGGTAGTTTCTGCCATGTTGCCAGACCCTCAACCTTAGAATTAGGAATAGTTTAAAATCTCCTCCAGCTTCAACATGTCCAAGGGGGGGATTTTGGTGACTTCAAAGAAAACTCTGCAAAAGGAAGAGTAGTCTGCTCAGCATAAAACAGACAAAAGCCAAGTAGGCCTCATGTGACAAATGGAGCATAGAGCCCCTGGTTCCCTATCTTGCTTTAACCCTAAAGCAGAAAGGAAGATGAAAGTATATGAATCCTTTTTCCTTAAGTGAGATTAGTTTGGGCCCAGTGCTTTAAGGCTTCTCCATGACTGAGTACAACTCTGCCCTCAACGGGCTTGGTACTTACTGATGAGAGTACTTGGAATACACAGTCTTGAGCCTGTGGCAAGACTGGAATGTCAGCAGGACGTTCAACTGCCTGACCAAAGGGTGAAGATCAGCAGTCTTGTAGCCACTGTAATACTCTAGGGTAGGAGCCTGGAAGCAACAGCAAGAACAGTGACTTCTAAAGCATATCATTCCTCCATCTCTGCTACCCCAAGTCCAAACTTCCTACCCATTGCATAAGCAGGGGTGATATTCAAAATATTTTAAAACTTATAAAGCATAGACACTGTCCAAAATTATATTGATTTTCTAGAATAATACTATTCTAGAAGACTGAGTTCCAGTCACAAATTACTATTATAGCTATATCCATATGTATTCATTGAAATTAGCCTTGATCATAGGTGACCATGTGGCTGAAATCCATGAATCAAAGGATCTATAATTTATTCACGCTTATGTCCAGAGCCAATGGCGAGACAAACCCCAGGACAAACTTCAGGTTCCAACTCAAAAGCCAACAGGAACTAGGGCTGTTCCTCCTCTCTGGTTTTAAAATTATCACTCCTGTGGTGGAAAGGGGAACTTTAGAGTCATTTATGTCACCAGAAACAAAGTTAGAGGTTAAAACATGGGAATGTATAGCACACATACACAAAAATTATCATTCCATACATTCGTTTTTTCATTCATCTTCAAAAAAGGCCCATTATGTAGCAGAAGCAGTATAGCAAAGTATTTAAGAACAAAGATTCTGGAGGCAAATTGCTTTGATTCAAATCCCAACTCCACTAAGTGTGGCATGAAGCTAATTATTCAACCTCTTGTGCCTCCGTTTCCCCATCTGCCAAAAGGGGATCATTAACATAATGATATCATAGTATTAAATGAGTATATATAGAGAGAGCATTTAAACAGGGTCTAGTACATAGTAAGGACCCAGTCAATGGTTTCAGTAATTTCAGGATTGATGTTACCAAGCCCTGTGTAGGACACTGGGTATACAAAGATGCCCTTGAAGAGTTTGTAGACTAGCGAGGGAGGCAGACACACAGAGAATGGCAAACTGTGATGGAAGTGAACATGGGATACTAAAGGAACAGAACAGCAGGATCAATGAACACTGGCGAGGAAAGTCACAGAAACTTTATACAGGAAGGCCCATTTACAATGGGGGTTGAAAAAAAGTGGGAGCTCAATAGGCATAGAAAGAAATAGGACTAATTTTATAAGTTACAGGTTGTCTTAAAAGGTTTTAAATTATTTCCACTGAACTCCTTTTTTCAATATATTTTACCTGGAAGTAGAGGTGGAGACCTAGAGGCCCACCAATTTGGATCCCTTTACCTTTTATGTTGTCCCTGAGACAGGAATCCCAGGAGTCTACCAAATACTGTTTGAAAAACACAGTGACAGGAAGTCATTGGTGTGAGCAGGGGAGTAACACAAGGGAACAAAATGTTATATTGGGCGTGGTAAATGAGATTAATAGTCTCACTGCCACTGCATTGGTTCAGATCCTCAATGCTTTACCTTGACCACCTAACCTACTCATTACTGTTCCTACCTTTAGATTCTGTCATCTAATATGCTGTCTATATTGCTGCACAAGCACTGTTTCCAAAATAAACAACCAGTAGTATATCTGTGCTTAATTAATTTCCAATGCCTTAGGATGAAGTGAATTTCTCACAATCTGACCACAACCTACTATTATACTCTCATCTCTTACCATTCCCTATTAATATAACCTTTGCTCTATCCATAGCAGATATTTTATCCTGCCCTAAATATATCACACTCTTTCCTTAGTGCCTTTTCAAATATTATTCATCTTAGCTAGAATGTCTTCTTTCACAAGTTCCTTCTTATCTGAGTCCCACCTCAAAAGCCACCTCTTCTGTGAAGCCTTCCTTATCTATAGTAGAGGCAGTATAATATAATGTACTGTGGAACCAGACTACATGAACTCAAATCAGGGCTAGTCTTTAGGTGACACTCCCTGGTAAAACCGTACCAAGTTGAAACATTGAAATATTTCTGCACCGATTGGCAAACAGTTTGCTGTTCTGAGCCCCTCAATTGTCCCCTCAGGACCTACCAAACTCCCCCAGGATTCAAGGATCAGTCTTGCTCAGCATGTGGCCTCCATGGCTCCAGAACTATGTTCACATCAATTCTGATTACGTGGCAGTTATACATTTTGAATAGCATTCTTATTTCCTAAAGCCTAGCTCTGCCTCTTACTAGTAATATCAACATGGAAAGTTATATAAATTTTCAGTACTTCATTTGCCATTCTATAAAATAGGGATAATAGTACTGATCTCATACAGCTGTTATTAAATGAGTTAATACACAAAGTACTTAAAATACTAAGCATTCATTCAATATATGCTAGCCATTATTATTTATTCTTTTTGTCATCATCACTGCCATTTATTGAATGGTTTCTCTGCCCCAAGAAATTTCAATATGACTGGTCCAAGTTCATACAACTGCGTGTGGGGTTCTTTCTCAGTACACAGAGGTTTTCCCATCTGCAGTGGCTCTAGAATATCTAGGTAGGAGTTTGGGGTGGCTGGGAAGGGGGGCTGCATTTGCACAGTGATCATACCCTGTTCATGGGTTGCATGTTACACATCAATAAAAATTTAAAGTTTCCTAAAGTTGCTTTTATTTGTAATTTTTGAGTGAGCCTCAAATATTTTTCTTTGTAGGAGGGTTTGGGGACCCTCCCCTTCAGAGAAGAGCACAAATGTCGTATCTCTGAGTCCTTATTATACACTTGGACAGCTGTTTTTATGACTCCATTCTCTAGGTCAGTGCTTTTCAAACCTCGTTCAACATGTTTTCTCAGGGACCAACTTTGGGTCTAGGATAAGAAATGACCCCACTCCTGCTCTAACCAGAGTAACTCCATATTAGTGTGTTTTGTGATATTGGACTTTCAGGCAAGCTTTCTTTGAAACAAAGGGTGCTGTGACTAAGAAAAATAAAATATTTCAAAATCATTGCCATAGAAATTCTTTTGGATGGCCAGGCTTCCAAGCTGTTGAGATGTTAAAGAACTCATAATTGTGGGGATGCAGTAGTTTTCTCACCTATAATTTTCTATTGTCCTAATTTACACCTTCCCCCTGAGCCAACCCTATACTTGTCAAGTCCTATCCTTTGTCCCCCACAAGTATTTACCCAATGTCCAAGGTTCTTCATGTAGAGAGCCAGTAGGAAGGAACCAGCAGCCAGTTTGGAAGCCCGCTCCTGAACATAGTCATATTCCTTCAGGGTCATCTCACAGATGAAGCGGGACAAGGTCAGAGTCTTCATACTGGCATGGACACACTAAAGGCAGCAAGAAGGCTGGTTCAACAATCAACTTAGAAAACCAGCACCAAACCAAAGACTCCCCCCCACCCACTCTCTCCAATGATCCCAGACCTAAATATCTTTCTGCTTGAGTAATTTACCTCTCTTGCCCCCATGACTCCATCCTAAAGGTGCCTACCCCCCAAAGCACAGAATCTTTTGGGGAAGATTCTGAAATTAGGAGTGGGATTTGTCACCTGTATGGTTTTCAATCAAATTGCAATTGTGTTTCTGGTACTCTCCTACCTCCCCTTTCTGTACTAATCATCCTTTGAAGAGTCAGAATCCCCCAGTTGTAACTTTGTACCTGGTTCCAACCTAGGAGGTTGTTCACACTCCCAAAAAAACCCTTACCTTTTCTCGCTTGAGCCTTTAAAAAACATGTGAACTATAACACACACACACACACACACACACACACAAAAGTATATAACACATACTTGTAGAATATAATAAATAATTACAAAGTGATCTCCCATGTAAGCAATACCTAGGTGAAGAAAGAGAACATTACTAGCATCTCCCCCCAAACTGCCCATATGTCCTTTATTTTCTTGATCACAGGATATTTTTCCCCTTCCCTACTCTGCCTTCATCTCAAAATCTATAGGCACACCCTGGAAATCAGCAAGTTGGCCTCCCTACCTCATAAAGATTGCCAACCTTTAATCCAGTTGGTTGGATTGAAAGAGAAATTTCCCTTGCTCCCCAGTTGCCCCCTTTTCCTTTTCTTACCGCTCAGGCAGCCACTCTGTGTAATAGAGACTAGCCCAGCAGAGGGAGAATGAAGATGTGTCTCTATCCCTTACCCTAGCATATCTGCGTAGAAAATGATAGGCGATGGGAATGTTGATGTCAAATTTGAGGGTTTGCAGGATACTGATCTCCATGGCAAGCATCTCATCTCGCTGATAAATATTATCACAGATGTACAGGAAGTCATTCACTAAAGGTGGGCAACGTTCCTATGGGTAGAGGGTAATGACAGTCACAACCAGGCACAGACAGCCCTTTCCTCTCTGCTCAGATCTGAAAGGCAGAGGAGAGGGGTGAGGGACTAGGAGGCAACCACATTTCTTGACATAAAGCTTCAGGGTAGCTCTGAGAACCAGATTCTGTTGATTTGAGTGGTTCATCAGAGAAACAAGGCCTGAGGGGAGGAACGGGGGCAGATAACAAAAACAAGCAAACAAAACCCCACACTTTTAAGCTCTTTGAATTTAGTACAAGTTCCTATCTCTCTGTTCCTAAAGATTCAGAGAGGTTAGTTGGATCGTTTAGGGTCATGAAGAAAAAGGCCAGCTACTTACTTTATACTGCTACTTCAAAAATTACTATTTCACTGGACCACTGAGAATCAATACTATGTAAAAGCCTCCAGCATCCAGGTTTATAAATGCTTCCTTATATTTGTAGACAAGACTCCACTAAATGGGGATAGAGTTGAGGCAAGAAGAAAATGGCAGGAGGCAAGAGCTTCACCAGAATGAAGCTTTAAAAAGAACTACCCATTTAATTAAGCACATGCCCAAATGTACACATGTTCATATAGATAATGGAAAAACCTTGATGATGCCAGGTAACTGAGCTACACCACCATATCCATCCAACATCAGCTTCCCTGCTTGAGGAAGACAGACGAAAGATTTGGTAGGGAAAAATTATGCCTGTATGTGTATATATTTGTACACACATATTATGACTGTATGTGGACATATAATTGTATATGCCCATATATACACAAATCTATACAGTCAAATTTGTGTGTGTGTGTTTCTATGTACTTAATTCCCTCCATGCCCTATGGACTCAGGCTCACCTCAAATTTTGCTGCAATAAGGAAGGCTGTGGAACCAAGGAGTTGTAGTTTGTCCTTTTTGCAAACTGCCTCCATTAGGTAGTGATCCACCAGCTTCACTGCCAAGTACAGGGTTTCATGATTCATCTCAAAGGTCATCTAGAAGAATACACAAACAGGGCAGGAATCTGGATATTGTCTAGCTTCAAAGCCAAATCAGATAGCTGTAGCTACATGGAGTGTCTGCAACATTAAGAACAGCGAAGTAACCAGACCTGGACAACGAGGATTCTACTATGAACAAGAGAACTGCCTCAGCTAGGAACCTGGGTATATCTCCTATTATTTTCAAGATCTTGACATTATCTATGCTTACACATATGAGGCAAGTGGCCATTCTTAGAAACCAGAGAGCTGTTGCCGTTGATCTCCAATACTTAGATTCTTCATTTCCTCATTTGCTACCGTATACAGTGAACTCCAAAGAGAGATCATATTTGTTTAGCTCTGAAATATTCAAAGACTTGTTTATTAGTAAAAATACTAGTTTACTAATAAAAAAAAATTAGTTTGTAGTTTCTCTTCCTAACTAGGTATGCTGCTAGAATTTTCAGTTGGCAGTGAGTACCAGTAACACCATTTGGAAGTGAGCTGAGGGAATGGAGAAGACAAAGAAGATTAAATAATTAGTAATATAACCCTTCTTCCCTACTTCCTTTTATTTATTCTTGTCTTGCATTCGCCAACTCCAAGAACTATAGCCCTAGTCCCAGGGTTAGTGCCGGCCCTAATGATGCCTTTGTACAAATTAGGAAAAAAGCATCTTCTTTGGGTGAATGAAGCCCTGCAGGTACACATCTTATCAAGTAGACGATATCTTTGTATGAATTTAGGAAAAAGCATCCCTTCCTTAGGGCACAGGATCCCCACAGCCAGAATGTACAGCCTGGCAAACAGTATGAGCTGGATTTTAATACCTACTTTCCCCTTTGGCTGTAGGCCTTGTGTAGGGACAATTGCACAACTGTACTCAGGGGTCCCACCCAATCCTCAATGATGCTTCTTCTTCACAGTCCTTCAGGTTCTTAGGTTCAAGAATAAAAAAATACACACTGAGGGTACAAGGGTAGTTCAGGGGTAGAATTCTCCCCTGCCATGCAGAAGACCTGGGTTTGATTCCCGGCCCATACACTTCTCAAACAAAGAAACCAACAAAAACAAAGAAATAAGAACTCAACAAATGGTGCTACAATAACGGAATATTCACGTGGAAAAAAAGAATGAAATGTGACCCCACCATATAGCATACAAAATATATATATATATATATATATATATATATATATATATACACACACTAGACTAACACCTCAACCATTGCATGAATCCTTTCTTTAATGTCTCCACTCATTACTGCTCAGCTACTGCCATAGCACCTTCAAATACAGCCCAAACTGTCTTTGAAGGCTTCTAACTGAGAATTCTTCCTTCAAGTAGAAATCTCCCTCCCTGCAAGCTTCACTTCAACTGGATCCTGTTTTGTAAGCTACTCTCAGTAACTGGAGCCTAGATAATTGAAAAATAGAAAAGATTAAACCAAAGCCTAAGAGAAATAAATGTATATTTCCATGGGCAAATGATTTTCGAAAGATGGCTGACTACAATAGCTCAGAGACACATTAAGTTTCAAAACAAAAGAAATTCCAAGAAACAGTTCTTATTATTCCTGGGATCTTCTCAGTAACTTATATCTTTATTAGTTCTTTCTGATGTTATAACAAGTTAACACAAACTTAAAACAACACTAAGCCAACATGTTACAGATTTGGAGGCCAAAGTTCAAAATGGGTCCCACTGAGCTAAAACTATGCTGGTAGCAGTGCTATATTCCTTTCTGGGGGTGTTAGTTGAGAATCCATTTTCTTGCTTCTTCAAAATTCTAGAGGCTGCCCTCATTCCTTGGTTTGCAGCCTCTTTCCATCTTCAAAGCCAGAAATTGCTAGCCAAGTCTTTCTCACATTATACCACTCTTCTGCCCCCTCCTTCCTTTTAAGGGCCCTTGTGATTATGTTGGGCTCATGTGGATAATCCAAAATAATCTCCCTCTGTTAAATTCAGCTGATAAGCAACCATAATTTCATCAGCTAACTTAATTCCCCTTTGGCCTACCACACTGTCCAAAATAATATAACAGGAAATGGATGAGGAGAGCTCACGCAGATGAAGGGTAATGATCACCACCTAAATGTCAAGAAATTGAGATCAGGTAATTACCAAAAGGAAAAAGAGAGGGGGTGCAGTAGAAATAGAAAGCAGAAGTTCTCTGAGGATGTCTCTGTGATCAAATGACACAGCCAGCTCTTCTATAACCTCCCTCCAGTACCTCACATACACACTTGGACTCCCATGATGCATTCTAGTTTCAATGGTGGCATCTCAATGTGTAGGTAACATATGAATGAACAGTTGAAATTTGGAGTCAATAAATGTTCAAATCAGCAACTGTGCCAATTAGAGCAATATTCTTTCCTACCCTTCTACACTCCTATCTTTCTAACATTACCTTAACACTTAGGACTACATAGAACAAGTCTAATTCTTCTATGACAGCCCTTCAGCTACTGAAGATGGATATTATGCCTTATATAGGTCTTCTCCATGCTAGACCAAATAACTTGACTTTCTCTAACTGTCTTTCACATGATATGGTTTTCAGTTCCCTCAACATCAAGCTCCAAATGAGGGTCTTTTGTGCCAGTTAGAGAAGAATGGCAGTGCTCCAGATAATTTCAAGCAACTACTACAAATGTGAACAAAAAGCTCTTGAGAACAGCAGTAAGGTTTTCTCCCTCATGACTGCCTCTGGCTAAAGTACCCTTCCAATTCTTCATAAACAGTGCTCTTCTCATCTGGAGATAAGTAAGAAGAAAAGGGAAATGATAAATAAATCAAAACTGTAGAAAATAAAAGGATTACTCTTAATATCGTACTATGAGATAAGTGACAAAATCCATTTCAAATTCAAAAACCATCTTCTGTGAAAATGAGTATATGGATCAACATGGCAATGTAAGACATCTGCTGAAAATCTCCCCCCAGAGTGTCAGGGAAAAAAGGGACACATCTCACTTGTTCAGAATTCTGGAGGAAGTAAAAGACTGGAGAAGGATTCCACAAACACTAAATCAAAGAGAGAGAAAAATACAGGTTGGGGTAACTTCTGGTCCAGATCAGCTGTTCCTCTTTCCACCCCCTCACTCAGTTCCACACAACTTGGGAAGTGCTCTAAGGTAGTGACCAGAATCCATCCCACCTCCCACTAGGGACACAGACTATATAAGATCTCTCACAGCAGTGAGACAGATCCCCATATATATCAAGACATAGAGACCCAAGTCCACACCTAGGGCAGAACACAAGACACTGAGAAGTATCTTCCCAAGGGCCCCAAGGAAAAGCTTCCAAAACAGATGATTAGGGAGGGATCAGCAGAACCTATTTCTTTCCCAAAAGCAGCAGTAGCTGGGCAAAAACTGTTTGAATTAACTTTTGGAGACCCAGGAGACCAGGGAGGATATTTCAATGCCCAGGTCAGTGTAGAACAAAGAGACTGAGAAAACATGGGCAGAGACTATAATTCTAGCCACAGCTATCCTTAAGGGACAGAGCAGCAGGTGGCCTAATCCTTGCCTCGCAGACAGCTGTGGAAGCCCTCTTTCCCAAGTTCAGAGAGGGACACAACTCAAAACTGAGCCAAATACTGGCCAGTGAAGTGAGAAAGTGGGATCCCTGCAGTTTCAGACCAGCCTGGTCAAACACTACTGGGCTCCGAAGATCACTACCTGTTGGGCAAGCCAGGAAGTACAGGGGGGTAAAAAGCAGTTTTTTTTTTACAGACTCTAAAGATCCTATCCCAGGCCCATAAGAGCTGGTCGACAACCTCTGCATGGGTACCCAGCACTGTTTTGACTGGGAAATACTGAGAATCCAACTATCAAAGCAGTACCCTAAGACAAACCCAAGCAACAACTAAGTCCTAGACAAGAGAGAGAAACTGACCTTCAGAATAGAACCATCAAGATAATCAGATGATGAGATATCAGCAAAAAATTACAAGACACACTAAAACACAAAGATATGGCCCAAAGAGAACAAATTAAAAAGTCAGAGAAGACACAGAATTAGAACTAATAAGATATTCAAATAAATCTCCTAAATCAATTTGAGGAGATAAAGGAAAATGTGAATAAAAAGATAAAGGATATTAAAAAGACACTAGGAGAGCATAAAGAAGAATTTGAAAGAATACATAGAAAAATAACAGATCTTATGGAAATGAAAGACATGGTAGATGAAACTAAAAATGTACTGGAGACATGCAACAGCATATTTGAAGAGACAGAAGAAAGGATTAGCGAGCTAGAAAACAGAGCAACCAAATTTGAAGAGACAAAAGAATGAAGGAAAAAAATGGAAAAAGTTGAGCAGGTTCTCAGGGAAATTACTGATAACACAAATTACACGAACACATGAATCATAGGCATTCCAGAAGGAGAAGAGAAGGGAAAGAGGCCAGGAAGAATATTAGAGGAAATAATGGCTGAAAATTTCCCAACCCTTATAGAAGACATAACTATGCAGATCCAAGAAGCCTAAGGCACTCCAAACAGAATAAATCTGAACAGAACCACTCCAAGACACATACTAATAAGACCACCAAATGCTGCCAAATGCCAAAGAAAAGGAGAAAATTCTGAAAGCAAGAGAAGAGCAATTCACCACACACAAAGGAAGCCAAATAAGACTAAGTGCTGATCTCTCCTCAGACACCATGGAGTTGAGACATTTAAGATACTGAAAAAAAAAAGTTGCCAGCCAAGAATTCTCTGTCCAGCAAAGCTTTCTTTCAAAACCGAGGGAGAGTTTAAAATATTCAAAGATAAACAGAAGTTGGGAGAGTTCATTAGTAAGAGACCAGCCCTACAAAAACTACTAAGGGGAGTTCTGCCAACAGAAAAGAAAAGACAGGAGAGAGAGGCTTGGAGGAGGGTATAGAACTGAAGAGTATTAGTGACTAAAGGATAAAAAGAGAGAACAAAATAGATCTGAAAAATTAAAGCTAAAGGATAAAATAATTAAAGAAAGTAATTTACAGCA
This sequence comes from Tamandua tetradactyla, assembly GCF_023851605.1. Taxonomy (NCBI): domain Eukaryota; kingdom Metazoa; phylum Chordata; class Mammalia; order Pilosa; family Myrmecophagidae; genus Tamandua; species Tamandua tetradactyla. The sequence continues at coordinate 120,084,452 of NC_135353.1, forward strand.
ATAACATTCAAATGCTAATGCATTAAACCTCCCAATCAAAAGACACAGATTGGCAGAATGGATAAAAAAAATATGATTCATCTACATGTTGTTTACAAGAGACTAATTTTAGACACAAAGATGTTGAAAGTTAAAGGATGGAAAAAAATATTCCACACAAGCAGTAACAACAGCAAAAAAGCTGAGGTAGCCATACTAATGTCAGACAAAATAGACTTTAATGTAAAATGAATAAACAGAGAAAATCAACAATATAAGTGAAAAAGAATAAGTAATTTTTAAGGTTAAACATTCTAAGGAATTGGAGCAAATATCTACCTATGAAATCTTTTCACTCCAAAGAATTAGAATAATTTTTTAAAGTATATCCTCAACCAGATCTGAGAGGATACTGAATCTAAGAAAAGAGAACATTTCTGGAATCCAGAAAAACTAGTTCCTGGTGAAAAAGCAAGTACTTAATTAAAAATTTTAACAGATGTTGCGAGTAGATTAGATACTGCCAAAAACCAAATCAATCATTCCAATGGTCACCTTAGGAACTCTTCCCAAAACTGAGGTAAGAGAGTTGAATACAATGAACGCAAATTTGAGAGACATACAGAATAGATTCTGGAGGTACGTATATTTTCACACACAAACACAAATATACACATATAATCAAAAGGGCAGAAGAGAGAAGGCCAAACAGAAATAAAGAAATAATACGTGAAAATTTCTGAGCCGAGAAACACTTGAATTTTCAGATTGGAAGGACTCACAATATACTACACAAAACCAAGGAAAACAGGGTCACATCTAGACATACTTAGTATATTTTTTTTAAATTTCAAGGCAAACATATTTTGAAAACATACACAGGTTTGATAGTTAATCAAACAGTATTTAAGATAGTATTTAGGGCAGGCCATGGTGGCTCAGCAGGCAGAGTTATCGCCTGCCATGCCAGAGACCCGAGTTCGATTCCCGGTGCCTACCCATGCAAAAACCAAACAAACAAAAAAAGATAATATTTAATATTTAGAATCTAAGACACTCTGATATTTATATCTATAGATTTTTTTCCTTCCTTGCTTTACTTTTTTTTATATCAGTCTTCTATTTCATTGCAACTGGATTTTTTTTAACTTCTTTATTGTATAATATAACATATATACAAAGCAAAGAGAGAAAAAAGCAATAGTTTTCAAAGCAGTCTTCAACAAGTAGTCACAGAACAGATCCCAGAGTCTGTCATGGGCTACCATACCATCGTCTTAGATTTTTCCTTCTAGCTACTCCACAACGTTGGAGGCTAGAAGAAGTAAGTATTTTTTATCATCACAACTGAGTTTTTTTCTTTTTTGTGACAAATAGCATATATGCAAAAAGCAATAAATTTCAATGCTCAGAGCAACAATTAATTGTAGAACAGATTTCAGAGTTTGGTACAGGTTACAATTCCATAATTTTAGGTTTTTACTTCTAGCTGCTCTAAGATACTGGAGACTAAAAGAAATATCAACATAATGATTCAGCAATCATATTCATTTGATAAGCCCTATCTTCTCTATATAATTCCACCATCACCTTTGATCTTTCTCTCACTCTTTAGGGGTATTTGGGCTATGCCCATTCTAACTTTTTCATGTTGGAAGGGGCTGTCAAATAATATGGGGTAGGGAGATAGAACTAGTTGATATTCTGGAGAAGCTGGGCCCTCTAGGTTTCAGGACTTATCTAGTCTGGGGACCCATCTGGAGGTTGTAGGTTTCTGGATAGTTATCTTAGTTCATGGAACCTTTGTAGATTCTTATATATTGCCCTAGGTGTTCTTTAGGATTGGCTGGAATGGTTTTGGTTGGGGTTTGGTAAGTTATGATAGGTAGCAACGTCTAACTGAAACTTGCATAAGAGTGACCTCCAGAGTACCCTCTCAACTCTATTTGAACTCTTTCAGCCACTGATACCTTATTTGTTATACTTCTCTTCCCCCTTTAGGTCAGGATGGCATTGTTGATCCCATGGTGCCAGGGCCAGACTCATCTCTGGGAGTCATCTCCCACATCACCAGGGAGACATTCACCCCTGGATGTCATGTCCCAAGTAGGGGGGAGGGCAATGATTTCATTTACAGAGTTGGGTTCAGAGAGAGTGAGGCCACATCTGAGCAACAAAAAAAGGTCCTCCAGAAGTAACTCTTAGGTATACCTATGGGAAGTCTACCTTGCTTTACTTTTAAATTGGTTTGTGAAACATATTGTTCAAACAGGCTTTACAATGATTATTTAGATTTTATTTAAATATGCCTATGGATAAGCTAACTAAGAAATCTATTGTAGGTGGTCAAATTTTTCATATGTTAATTGTAAAAACATTTGTATCTTCATATTTTCCTGAAACCAGGAAAATGTTTAGTAACATAGGCCATTGCTATAGCATTGTAGATATTTGTAATGACTTTCTACTTGATATTTTGAGAACATTCACAGTTTTGACAGCTGATCAAATGGTATTTAAGTTAGGTTTTAATATTTAGGATTTCAGAAACTCTGCTGTTTGAATTTGTAGACTTTTTTCCTTGTCACCCTAATTTTAAATTAGTTTACGAAACTTATTGTGAAACACAGGTTTTATTTGGATACTTTATTTAAATATACCTATGGTTAAGCTAATACATCCATTTTTGGTGGTTCTAAGTGTATTGTTTGTTTTTTTTAATAAAAATATTTTTAAAAATTCAAGGTAAAGAAAAAGAATAAAGGGAAAAATCCTATGAACATCCAAGCATAAAATCAAGTTATTTAAAAAGAGAGAAACAAGACTCAGATTAGCCTTAAACACTTCCTCCATAATACTAGAATGCCAGAAGATGATGAAAGAATGTCAATGACATTTTGAGGGAGAAGACTGTGACCCAGAAATCATTAAATATTTAAGCAATGGATAAAAGCAACAAAATTCTAAAACACTGAAGGATTCAAATGTATATCACCAAAGCATACATTTACTTAAGAGTGTTTCAACTAATTTATTTAAAAGTATTTCAACTGATTGAGAAGTAAATAAAAATAAATGAACTTAAATATGGGGAAGCACAGATTGTGTCTTAGTTTGCCAGGTTGCTAAGATAAATACCATGCAATTGGTTAGCTTAAACAATGGGAATTTATTGTCTTACAGTTTCAGAGGCTAGATGGCCTTGGTTCCTCCTAGGGTCAGTAACATCTAGTACTGGTATGTCACAATCTTTGGAGTTCCTTGGCTCGTATCTTGTGTCATGTCACATGGCAATGTCCTGTTCTTTCCTTTCCATGTTCCTTTCCAGGTTCCCACTGGCCTCCTGCTTTCCACTGTGGCCTTCTCTAACTTTGGCTTTGGGTTTCTTCTTTTTATAAGGCCTCCAATAATCAGCTTAAGGCCCAACCTGCTTCAGATGACCACACCTTTAGTAAAAATAACATCTTCAAAAGGTCCTATTTACAATGGGCTCACCCCACAGGGATGTGGATTATGATTAAGAACATGTCTAAATCTGGATACATAATTCAACTTGCTACACATAATATATAATAAGTTGTAATAAAAATGAAGCCAGCAAAACAAAGAGTTCATACCGAAATAATTATTGTGCATGGCAATAAAACTTAATTAATTCAGTGGTAGAATTTATGCAGGAGACCTGGGTTCGATTCCTAGTCCATGCACTTCCCCCAAAACAAAAAAAACAAACAAAAAAAAATTCAACAAATGTTGCTGCAATAACGGGATACTCACATGGAAAAACAAATGAAATGTGACCCTGCCATATAGCATACAAAAAAAAAAAAAAGAGTAAAAATGTCAAACCTAATTCTTCATAGGAAAGATAATGTATGAAACACTAATAATCTGGATCTAAAAGCTAAATTATTTCAACTCAGAATAAGACATGACATAAATGGATATAAAATACATCATCCTATTGGAGGTGAAATTAGCAGAGCAGGGTCATCAAAGGGGCTGATTACATAATGGTTGCACCCACAAAATAGAATATTATGCAGCAGTTTATAAGAGTGAAAAAGATCTATATTTATATGGAAAGACTTCTAAGATTTATTCTCAAGAGAAAACAGCAAGTTGCAGAGCAATGAATACAGCATGGCCTATCAATACAACAAAAAATTATTAAAACCCACCTTATTAAAAACATTTTATATGCACATATATGAATGGAATCTATATATTTATGTATTACTCATATAATTTGTGACTTTTAAAAAAGGGCAGTCAAAAATTCAATAAAAAAGATGACACACTTGGTGTCATGTATTCTTGTTTATCATAATACTCATGGCTTTGGGACTTTGAATTGTCCCAAGTATTCATGAATATTCATGAAAAAGCATGATACTTTCTATATAACCTCAACTATATAAAAATGTATGCACATAAAGGACCTAGAAGGATATGTCAAACTATAAACTGCTTGTGATTCTGGATGACTTTTGTGTTCTTTGCTTCTCGTGCTTTTCAGTTTTCTACATTGCACAGTTAAAAGCTTAAAAACACAAATATTTTTAAAACCTTCCAAAAAAATCTAGAAGGATATATTCTAAAATTTTATAGTTGTTATCCTTGAGGAATAATAATAAAGGAAAATTGTGGTTGATTTTATATACACACACAAATATATATACACAAAAAAGCATACATACATACACACACTCATATATATTATAAATGTAATAATTTGGTAATTAAAAAATTGTGATTTTTTTAGATAAAATGAGATAGCTAAATTGAGATAAAATGAGATAGCTATTGAGATAAAATTAAGATAGCTACAATATTATCTTTCAAAACTAACTGGTTGTAGTCAAAGCTGTAATTGGGTTAGACATTCAACTCAAGAAGCTATGCAAAAAAAAACTTTAGTAAAATAATAAGAGCAAAGATTAAAGCAGATGTCAATGAATTTTAAAAATCAGAAAAAGTTAAACACTTATCCATTAGATGGTTATTTAAAAAGACAAGAAGTTTGAAAAAAATTCTTATGAAGAAAATTGAGAGAGAGTATATACATGCATGTAAGCATATGGGAACAAGATAATACATTACACACAATATTATGAATGAGAAAAGAAATAATTACAAAGGATTATAAGAGAATATTATGTACAATCAAGTATAATAACTGTGGAAATACCCATGTATGGGTTATATTTTAGGAAAATATAGATTACAAAACTGACTCAAGAAGAGTAAGGTTTTCTAAGTAGACCAATAAGATGATGTATTAGAAAAAGTTATCAAAGAATGACATGCAAAGAGCACCATGCATCAATGGGTTCATTGGTAAGTTTTTCAAGGAAAATATAATTTCTGGGTTAATCTGAATACTGTTAAAAACCTATAAAAAGAAGAACAAATTAAACTCAAAGCATGAAAAAAAGGAAATTATAAGAATTAGAGGAGAAATCGATAAAATTATAAGCAGAAAAACAATAGAGAAAATAAATGAAACCAAAACTGGATTATGAATGTTTATAACAGGTCTTTTCACTGAAAATAACCCAATTGTCCTTCCACAGAATGGATAAACAAGCTATGATATATCCAAACAATGGAATACTACTCAGCAATAAAAAGGGAATGAACTATTGATACATTAAATACATGGATGAATCTCAAGGGCATTATGCTGAGTGAAAGAAGCCAGTTTCAAAAGGCTATATACTATGATTCCATTTGTACGATATTCTTGAAAAGACAAAGCAGTTTTCAGAAGTTAAGAGTGGGGAGAGGACATGACTACAGAGAGATAGTACGAAGGAGTTTTGTGGGAGTAATGGAACTGTTTTGTTTCTTTTTTTTTTTTTTTGAAAGGAAGGAAAGACAGAGAAGGAAGGAAGGGAGGAAGAAAGGGAAACATTTTCTTGTTTTATTATATTTTGTTTGTTTGTTTGTTTTTTACATGGGCTGGGGCCGGGAATCGAACCGGGGTCCTCCGGCACGGCAGGCAAGCATTCTTGCCCGCTGAGCCACCGCGGCCCGCCCTGTTTTGTTTCTTGATTATGTTGGCAGTTAACACGAATCTATACATGTTTTAAACTCATAGAACTGTTGTACCCTTCAGCATTTACCAGAGAAATGAAAACTACACAGATTACACAAAAATCTGTACGTATATGTTCATAGCAGTTTTATTCTTAACAACCAAATACTGGAAACCCAGATGTCCTTCAATGGGTGAATGGTTAAATAATCTGTGGGATATCCATACCATGGAGTATTAACTCAGCAATGAAAAGGAATGAACAATTGATACATACAACAACTTGGATGGCTCTCAAGGGAATTATGGTGAGTAAAAAAAGTCAATCTCATAAGGTATATACTGTGTGACTCCATTTATATAATGTTCTTGAAATGACAAAATCATAGAGATAGAGAACAACTAGTAGTTGCCAGAGATGGAAAAGTATAGGGAGGGAAGTAGTTGTGACTATAAAAGGGTAGTACAAGTAATTTTTGTGGATGGAACAATTCTATACCTTAACTGCAGTGGTGATTACACAAATCTACACACGATAAAATTGCATAGACTACATACACACACACAAAATAAGTGCACGTAAAACAGGTGTAATTGAAATAAGGTCTGTGTATTTTACCAAAGTCAATTTCCAGATAGTGACAATATACTATACATATATAACTACACTGTAGTTATGCAAGATGTTTCCGTTGGAGGAAACTGGCTGAAGCTTAGATACATGAGACCACTACCAATTTTTGCAACTTCTTGTAAATTATTTCAAAATAAATGACAAAAAAATTCATAGAACTATATAACAAAGAGGTCTATTTTCTGGCATTGTTTTAAAATATAAAAATTAAAGTTATAAAATACATATATGATCTTTTCTAGAACTGTGATTGACATGGAATGTACATTAGCATCACTTTATGTGTGTCTGAGTCATATCTTCACAATTCTGATTTGGTAAATTCAGAATGGGACCTGGGCATCCAGTGATTTTGAGGTACACCCCTCATAGAGACCTACTGTTTTAAAGCTGTGATTGGGGGTGGAGGAGTAGATACACACACATGAATGTTAATAGTGATTGTAGGATATGGGATCATGGGTGATTACAATTTTTTTTGCATGCTTATGGCAGGGGTCACATTTCATTCCTTTTCCATGTGAGTACCCTGTTATTGCAGCACCATTTGTTGAATTTTTTTGTTTGGGTTTTTGTCTGTTTGCTTGTTTGTTTTTTTTTGGGGGGGTGGGGGGTGGAGTACATGGGCCAGAAATTGAACCCAGGTCTCCTACGTAGCAGGTGAGTGATTATAATTTTTTTACTTTGCTATAATAAATGTGTATTTTCATGCAATAAAAACAACAAAGGCTTTTTTTAAGATTCTATTCATCATTCTAGGAGGTAGAAATATTTTATCTCTGCTATCCATTTATTTCCTGTCCCTACTTACAGTTTCATGAAACCCCCATATTTGATGAGTAGATTTCTCTGTTCTCATCTACATGACTAATAAAAATACTGATCAGAACAAAGTCAATGGGAATGCACTAGAAATTTCTTTTCAGCTTGGTAATGATCAAGAATCTTTGGGCTCTTATTTAAGATTTTGTTTTGTTTTTTCATTTTTAAATAGTTTTATTCACACATAATACAATCCAACCTAAGAAAAAAATCAATGGTTCCCTGTATAATCACAGAGCCATGCCTTCACCACCACAAACTATATGAGGACATTTCCTTTTCTTCAGCAAAGAATCCCATGCCCTGCCCCCATATCCCCTGCTTATTGACATTTAGTTTTGGCACACTCCTTTTATTATATTCAATGGAAGCATATTACAATGTTACTGTTAACTATAAGCCCTAGTTTGTACTGATTGTATTTTTTCCCATATACCATCCCATTTTCAACACCTTGCAGTGCCGACATTCATTAGTTCTCCCTCATGGAAAATCTTACTTAAGAATCCAAATTCTACTCTTATCTAGTTTACTATTCTTCATCATTTCCATACAATGAGAGATATTTTCATCCTCTGCTGATGTCCAAATATACTATGTCTAGCACATTTTCGTGGTCTGTCACCCCAGTCAGACTGAACCACTCATCTTGTACTTAACAAAGGATACAAAACTATATATACTAGGGGTACACAGGTAGTTCAGTGGTTAGAATGCGGGACACCTGGGTTCGATTTCCGGACCATGCACCCAAAAAATAAAAAATAAAAACAAAACAAAAAACTATAAATACTACTTTTTCTTCTTAGTTAAAAAATAAGACTCTGCTGAACAAAAACAATGCCTTAATATTTCTTGAAAACTCCATAGCAATTCATCACATTCAATTCATTCAAGAAATATTTACTGACTCCCTATTATGTACTCACTAAGTGTGGCCTCTTCTTCCTTAGTATTCCCTCAACATCCAACCCTGGACAAACAGCTACCTGCTATGCCTGGTACCACACTGTCCTTCCTATTCACCCATCCTACACAAAATTTAAAAAGCTACATCACTGATCCATGTCCAAAACACTGGATAGACTTTTACAAGGCTGAGAATTATTAAAACCCTGTACCATCATTGCCTTTTCTAGAAATGATCTTGCCTTCAACTGGGTTCTCTCAATATTTTATTTCTAACATTCCTATAGTACTTAGTATATTCTACTTTGTATAATACTTATTTGCCTGCATGTCTTATCTTGCGCCCTAGATTATAAGCGCCTCAAGGGCAGGAATGATGACTTATTCAGCTCTGTATAACCAGGACATTTTTACTGTGCTCGGCATGTGAAGGTGCTGAATGATTAAACGAAAAAGAGGATGCCAACTCCTTAAAGCAGCAGTTGTCAGGCTTACCTGTACCTCTACCAACCAGTCCACAACAATGGCCCTCATGTCACTGCTGATCTCGATCTGCCTGTCCATGTATTTTTTAAGCATGAACTTTTCCTGGAAGCAATGAGAAAGGAATGTTAATGAATAAACTCTTTTCGGAGTTCAAAAATTATAACTTAATATAATTAACTCCTTCATGGTTCTAATTATTTTCAGGTGGTAACAGATAGGGGCAAGATCAAAGTATCATTTACCAGGAATGTTCCAGTTATCCTTGGGAAATGGAGTCAAGTATGCTGGTATTCAAGTGACAGGGTGCAAATTGAGGAGTCCAGGGGGGATATGGGCAGGAACACATCTATGTGTATATACAAATGACAAAAATGTTCTGCCCCTTCTATGTAATGTAATCTAAGGCAAAGCACAACGCTTGGTAAAACAATGCTTCACAAATTTTAACATGTAAATGTACCATTTGGGGGTCTTATAAAAATGTAGATTATGATTTAGACGTTCTGGGGTAGGCTAGGTTTCTGCATTTCTAACAAGATCCCAAGTGAAACTGATACTGCTGAGCCAAGGTCCACACTTTTAGAATAGCAAAGTTGTCTCTTACTTCCTTCAAGGCATGCTAGAAAGAACATGAACTTCAGAGTTGGACAAGAAATTAACTGCTACCTCTCTAGGGAGAAGAGATATACACCTTCCCTTCTTTTACCTGGCTTGCTAAAATTCTGATGGGCAGATAAACTTGGTCCTATCTGTTCCGTTGAGAGAGACAGAAGAAAATTTGGAATTAATTAATATTAGCAGTAAAATAGATTGACAGATTTCAAAGGAGAAAGAAAACTTAACCAGGTTGGAGAGCCAGGGCAAAGGGTGTGATTTTACAACAATACCAGAAATTTGCATACAGATGGATAAAGATCTTTGAGTGCATCACTCAGAAAGATACTATTTGACCATTTTTGTCTGAGATTGCCTTGTCAGCAATTAGAGATGCAATCTTATGGTCTTCAAGGTAACCAGAGTTTAGTACAAATCCCAGCTTTGTCACATGCTAGCTATCTGCCCTGGGCAGTTTCCCCTCTCTGTAAAAGGGAGAAAATAATAATAACACCTACCAATATGAAGTTACTGAAGAATTAAAATAGCTAATGTCTATAATTCCCTTAACACAATGTCCAATTCATAGCAAGCTACCAGATTTTATCTGTTATTATCATAGTTATTTTCATCATCATCATCATGTCCCCTTTCAACTTGCATGCTGAAGTAGATGGAGGATTAAGGAAATGAGATGTAGAAATCATTGACCTTTCAGCTACCTACACACCTCTCTGTCCTTCATGTAACTGAAGATATCCTTGGCATACACTGAGTTGAGAAATGGATCACTGTGGTCCTTGTCAATATCCTCCAGTGAGGTAATCTGCTCAGAATCACAAAAAAAGACATATTAGAAGGAAAAAGATTTCAAGGAATTTTGTGAACATCAAGGATGACTCCATTCTCCCCACTGTTCTCTTCTGCTAAGGTTCCTCAAGTCTCATGTATCCTAGGCCATAAAACAGCACCCATTGGCCCTGCAATTCTCAGATTGTTCTGTGACCAAGGAATGCCTAGCCCTCATTGTAAAAACCTTCTCTTCACTAAAAACCAGGCATCTTTTAAACAGTTAAACTTAAGACTTTCCAAGACAGATATTCTTAATTTTACTGTTTCAATTTATATCACTTGTCTCCTTAGGTCCTTTGTTAAGTCTCAAGGTTATGATGTGGCCCAATTCATTTTCTTGGCAGACTTTACCTACCTTCTCTAAGTTTTCCCAGGTTGTTTTACCTACAAGAGAGGGATATTTCTCCTGCTTGCCAAATCTCATCCCTTGGCTCTCCCAGTTAATAACTTAAAGACCACTTTACTTGGGAGATGTTCCTTTGAACTGTTCCCATCTTTGGCTGATGCCCACTATCATGCAGACTGCAATTGATAAGAAAGGCAATCTCAGGAATGAAATTGTCTAACTGCTACTACAAAGCCCAAGTATCTAGTACAATATTCCTGACCCTGTGAGTGTTCCTGGAGTAAATACTTTCTAATTGCTTGGGCCTGGCACTATGCCAGTTAAAAAGTCAAGGCCAACTTGATTTAAGAGAAAAATGCCAAAGAGCCTGGTAAATGTATTCCAGGTTCTAGGTAACCACAGGTTCCAAAAGGTGGGAAGAGATGATTCTGTGACATCTACCATTAGTTAAAATCAGAAGTAAACCCAAGAAATATCATCCTCTTGCTGAGCTGAAGGGCATCTCATAATTAACTATATACAGATTAAGTATTTAGAAAGGCAAAAAAAATCTCTTTGTTAACAGCTACCTACAGAACAAAAACGAACACTTTACCTAATTTACAGCAAGAAAAAATAGAGAAGAATACCTCTTCCTGTGTTCTCATGCTCTGAGGTGAAAAAGATTCATTGGAACTGAATTCACATGCACTGGACTTGCTGGTGGTACTGGACTTGCCCATATTGGACATGGTCCAAGCATTGCCAGACTTATCTGTTCTGAACTCTGTGGCAGTGCTGGATACATTTGGGATGGTCTCAATTGGGAAGATCAAGAATGTTTTAAGAAAGATGTCTTCCTTGGTGGTGGGATTCTCTTGTAAGACCAGTGGCTCCTGGAAATGCAACTCTTCTACAGTAGTGGGCTTTTTATTCAAGGCTAATGCCTCCTTGAAATGGAATGCCTCATTCCATTTCAAGGAGGGCTTTTCCTTTTCCTGCAAAGTCAAGGGCCCCATGAAGAAGATCTTCTCAATGCTGGGCTTCTCCTGAAAGGCCAATGGCTCCTTGAAGAGGGATGCATTCTGAATACCAGGCTTCTCTGGCAAAGCCAACAGATCCTTGAGGAAGTCCTCTTTATCAAAGATAGGATTCTCCTGCAAGTCCAAAGACTCCTTGAAGAGGGCATTCTTCTCAATGCTGGGCTTCTGAAATGCAAACAGATCTTTCAGGAGGGCCTCCTTCTTGATATTGGGATTTTCCTGCAAGGCCAAGGGCTCTTTGAAGTGAGCATCTGTATCAGTGGTAGGCTCCTTGAGGAGAGTCTCCTTCTCAATGGCAGATTTCTTCTGCAAGGTCAAGGACTCTTTCAGGATGGCCTCCTTCTCAATGTTGGACTTCTTCAGCAAGGCCAAAGGATCCGTGAGTATGACTCCCTTCTCAATACTGAGATTCTCCTGCAAGTCCAAGGGCACCTTGAAGAGAGCTTTCTCCTCAATGCTGGGCTTCTCCTGCAAGGCTAAGCACTGCTTAAAAAGGGACTCCTCTTCATTGGTGTTATTCTCTTGCATAGCCAATTGCTTCTTCAAGAGTAACAAGTTAGAAGTAGTGGACTGCTTCTTTAAAGATAATTGCCTCTCTACAATTGTTAACTCCTCAACAGGAGTCTCTTTCTTCAGAGCCAAAACCTTCTTAAAAGGGGACTCCTTCTCAATGGTAATTTTCTCCTTCAAGGTCAACAGCTTCTTCAAGAAGGTTTTTTCTTTGGTGTCAATACTCTCAGGAACATCCAATGGTTTGTTGAAGAAGGAGTCTTCCTTGTTGGTAGCTTTCTTCAATGAAAATAGTTCCTGGAAGAGGAATTCCTCCACCATGGCATACCTCTCCTTCAAGGCCAATGACTCCTGAAATAGGAATGCCTCTTGGGAGGTGATTTTCTCTTGTAAGGCCAGTGGCAAGGCCCCCTGTTTGGTCTGCTTCTCTTGTAATGCAGATGGTTCCTGGAGGATGGATTTCTCCTCAGAGGCAGGCTTCTTTATAAAGGACAATGGATCCTTAATGAGCGATTTCTTTTCAGTGATGGGCTTCCGCAGTATTAGTGGCTTCTTCAAGCAGCGCATCTTCTTCTGAGTAGTGTGCTTCTTCTTTAAAAATAGCAGCTTCATAGTGAGTGTTGACTCCTCAATGGCACACTTCTTCTTACAAGCCAAAGGCTCCTTTATAAATGATTCCTCACCAGTAGGACTCTTTTGCAAGGCCAAGGGATTCTTCAAAATTGACATCTCCTCAGGAGTGATCTGCTTCTCTTGTAATACAGATGACTCTTGGAAAAGGGAATTCTCTTCAGTGGTAGGCTTCTCTTTAAAGGACAGTGGCTCTCTAAAGAGTGACTTCTCTTCAGAAATGGTTTTCTGTAATATTAGTGGCTTCTTCAGGTGGGTCATCTGTACCTGAGTGGTGCACTTCTTTAAGGATAACAGCTTCTTGGTGGGGGTTGCCTCCTTGGTAGTACGCTTCTTCCTAAAAGAAACTGGTTCCATAACAAAGTCACCTTCATTATCCTTATTTTCCTGCAATGCCCAGGGCTTCTTGAAGAGGGCCACCTCCCTCTCAGTTGTATGTTTCTCTTGCAATGCAGATGTGTCTTGGAAGAGAGACTCTTCCTCAGTGGTAGGCATCATTTTAAAGGACAATGGTGCCTTAGCGAGTGACTTCTCTATAAAGGTGATCTTCTGAAATACTAGTGGCTTCTTTAGGGGTGACATCTTTTCCTGATTATTATACATCTTTAAAGACAATGGTTTCTTGGTAGGAGTTGTCTCCTCAGTTTTATGCTTCTTCCTACAAGTCATTGGATCCATAATAAACTCATCATCACTGTCAGTCTCCTCCTGCAAGGACAGTGGCTGCTTCAAAAGAAATACCTCTTCCTGATTTGTGTATTTCTTTAAAGATAATGGCCTTTTGGAGAGAGTTATCTCCTCAGTAGTGGGCTCTTCTTTTAAAGGTAATGGCTTTTTGAAAATAGATGCCTCCTCAGTTGTAGGTGTTTTGGATATTGTAGCTATCTCCGGAATGAGTAGTTTCTCCATAATGCTTGGTACCAAGGTGGTAGAGGCTACTACTGGTGAGGGTTTCAGTTTACATCTGCAAAAGAAACAATGCCTGGATAAGAAGACTGTAGTTCCTAGAATCTTCACCTACCATCTCAATGGAAATCTACACATAAGGTAATTTGTGCTACATTTACTAAAAATATTGAAGGGGAAAGGGCTTCAAACCTGAGATAGATTAGAGGGTAAATGGGTACCCTGGTGAATCAAGTAAGTAGCATTCTATAGTTTTTATGGCCTAGGACCCTACAATTTTCTGAAAATTTTCCTCTGCAATCCATGTCATACTTTTTCATATATTTTTATTACCTTAATTTATATACAAAGGCTTTTGTTATAATACTTATCACACTGTATCAGTTATCTGCTCATATATCAGTCTCATCACTAGCTGTATTTATCCTTTGTGTCTATCAGCACCAGGTATATGGCAAAATGCTGGGTAAACTCATATTGTTTGAAGGCTTATGATTTGCATTTGCAAGAGAAAGGTGAGCTGGCAATTAACATTGGTGGTATCTAATCACATTTCTTTCATTCTGACAGTAACAAGGGGCTATTCAGGAGACACTTGCCCAATGGAGCTAATAAAAAGACCAAAATAGAAACTAGTTCAAATGTGTTAAGTGCAAAGCTTTGTTTTGAATTATTTCATGTCCAACTACAATGACTGACTTAGTGTGAACAAATCACTGGGAGCCTAGAAATCAGAATAAGAAAGGAGAGTGGATTGAAGGTAAGTATAATCACTCGTCTAAATAAGAGTAATTTCCTCAAAGGGCTTGAGCTGACCAAATAAGTTCCAGGTCTTTCCTGATGAGAACTTTTAGATGTGATCTTCAGATAATCCACTTGTGACAAAGATCATGAATTCTGGACCTAGACTGTCCAGATTAAAATCCTGACTCATTCATTTACTGGCTGGGTGTCCTTGGGCAAGTTAACTCTGTACCTCTATTTTTTCATCTATAAAATGCAGATCATAAAAGGCCTGTCATATTATGAATATTCAAAGAAATATTTAAAAACACTAAAATAAAACTTTATAAAACAGATAAAATAAAGCAATAATTTGAATAACTGTCTGCCAATAAATCAGATAACTTATATGAAATGGACAAACTGCTAGGAAGATACAAGTACTGAAGCTGACTCAAGAAGAAATAGAAAATCTGAACAAAACTGTAACAAGAGATTGAATTAATGATCAAAAATTTTCAACAAAGAAAAGCCCATATGACTTCACTAGTGAGCTCTACCAAACATTTAAAGAAGATTTAATAACAATTCTTTGTACATTCTCCCCCAAACAGAACAGTCCCCAGCTCATTCTATGAGGCTAGTATGACTCTGATGCCAAAAACAAAGACATCACAAGAAAACAGAACTACAGACTAATATCTCTTATGATTCAAAAATTCTCAACAAAATACTAGCAAAGTGAATCTAGCAACAAACAAAAGGATTATATACCATGATCAAATGAGATTTATCTCTGAAATACATGGCTGGTTTAACATCTAAAAATCAACTAATGTAATACACCATATGATTATCTCAAAAGATCCAGAAAAAGCATTTGACAAAAACCACAATATAAACACTCAAGCTAGGACTAGTAAAGAGAGTCCTCAATCTTATACAGGGTGTCTACAAAAAACCCAACATTAACATAATAGTGAATGGTAAAAGACTAGATGCTTTTCCTCTAAGATCAGGAACAATACAAGGATGGCCACTCTTGCTACTTCTATTCAACACTGTACTGGAGATTCTATCCAAGGTAATTAGGCAAGAAAATTAAATAAAATCATCTATATCAGGAAGGAAGCAGCAAAATTATATTTGCAGATGGCATGTGCTTATATATATAGAAAATTCTAAGGAACCCACACAAAAACAATAGAACTAATAAACATGTTTAGCAAGGTTGCAGGATATAAGATTAATATACAAAAATCTATTGTATTTCTAGAGACTTGCAGTGAACAATCTGAAAATGAAAATAAAAAACAATTCCATTTATAATAATTTCAGAAAGAATAATGCTCAGGAATAAATTTAACAAAAGGAGTGAAAATTATACTCTGAAAAATACAAAACAATGCTTAGAAAAAACCTAGATAAATGGAAAGATAACCCATGTACATGGACTGGAATACTTCATATTGTTAAGATATGAAGGCAATACTTTCTAAATTCATCTACAGATTCAAGGCAATTACTGTAAGAATACAAGCGGGCTTATTCATAGAAATTAACAAGCTGATTCTAAAATTTATATGGAATTGTAAGGGGCTCTGACTTCAAAACTTACCACAAAGCTACAGTAATAAAGACAGTGTAGTACTAGCATAATGATAGAAATACAGAATCCATGCCCAGTCTTGGTATGGTTATCTAATCTATTAAAAGTTAGAATGGCCCATCCCTGGAGAACTCATTTCAATTGCAAAGAGGAAAGGATATAGAAAGGTCTTACTCCATTTTCTAATTTTTCTTCCAATGAAAGCTTCCCTATAGCTAAATTCTGTTCCCAATGCTAGATGGAAATGCTCCTATCTACTTGCAGAATCTGTGAATAGTTGCCTGTAACAGCTGGAAGAAAAATGGTTTTAGCCTAGGGAGAAAATATTTTCTCTTCAATAACAAGAGACAAACCTCTCCTAAAGCTTCAAAGATGATAGGCAGACTGGCCAATGACCAGCCACTGCTGAGAATCCCCTAAAATGTTATGCTACCCTCACATCCCCAAGCACAGCCTAGTCAAACAGGGACTGAATTACCAAAAGAGAGAAGAGATGAGCACAAGGTCTTTTACCACATTCCCTAATGACAACAGATCTTCCAATAAGTATACACACTGTGGAAAAGAGAGGGAGAGAGAAGAAGCCTGTAATTCTTCAGCAACCATAATTGGACCCAGCTGAGCACCGAGGGTTAAAGTAATAATCACTAATACAGCTCATTAAACATGCTCTCAATGGGGACAAGAGGAGGTCAAAAGAATGTCACACTTTTCCTTTTACCATCTAAAACAATGCCACCTGAATCCCCTCTTACCTTTTTATATTCACCTCATTGTTTTTAGCCAGCTCAAGAGCAGCTATATTTTTGTTTATCTTCTTGGAAACATCTTTAACCTCTTTGTGGGCCTCCTTCTTGGGCTGGACAAGCTGACTTTGAAAAGCCTATAATAAAGGAGGAGGAAAAGGTGGGGAAATAAAGAGATGCACAAGTTATTCAAAAGGTAGCTCTTACAGAACATCCTGACCCACACCCCCATCCTGGGAGTTTGTTTGGGTATCCCTAGTTGTGATAATTAAAACATCTCACAACTGGTATGGCACTGATGCCAGCCAATCACAACGGAAGCTAAAAGCAAACAACCAGTACAGGCTAAATAGCAACTCTAAGTGCTCCCATGGGGACTAGGATGCAGTTCTCACCTCCATGTCAGGCATAATTGCTGGCAAATAACTGAAAAGATGCTTTATTAACATCACATTTCACTTTGACCGCAAAAGATGTTGAAGGGGCAGCGGGGAAGCAATATAACTAGCTTTGCTGTCTTGGTATGTCAAGCTCAATTAACTTTTCAGGGTAAATCGTTAACACAACAACACTACCTGTGATACATTTATCCCATCTCATTGAATAACAGTAAATTGCAGTATTTATTTAACGTGAGTTCCGGTGAGTTCCACCACAAGTTCTAGTCATGACTAATTCTATTAAAGAATAAGAGAGATCTTGGGGCTGTGAATAATATTAGTAAGAATACATTTAAAGGTTATAGCCTTAAAATGAAACAAATGAACTAATTCTCATTCCAAATAAATACAATAATCATACTACAGGAAAAGGGAAAAAGGAGGGGAAAGGAAGGGAAAAAGAACTAATTCAGTAACTTATAAACACTGTATTTGACTACATAATTTGAAACTACACATTCTCAGTCAGTGTGGAGTGGGGGAGCAGGAGGAGGGGGAATGTTGCAAACAAATCTTGATCTCTTTCTAGCAGGGTTTTTACTGTAGTAATGCGGGCAAACTAACTTTGAAACTATTTTAGATGTATTACAGTATTGAGTAAATGTGTTGCTGTCCTTGGGAACCAGGGTACTCACTGTGGAGAAAGGAACATACAAATATGAATTAGGGAATAAAAGAAAGAGCCCTGTGTATTAGAATTGGAGATGAGCAAACTCATGATTTCTTAAATAGGCATATGTATGTATATATGCATATTTAAGTACACATATATGTGCATGTGTGTGCATACATGCAGATATTCCCAGCTCTGTCTGCTGAAAGGACAAAAAAGCAAAGACACCCTAATGGCAATGAGCATATGTAACATCCAGATCTTGGTCTCTACTACCATTTTCTGCTAAAAGGAACCAGAACTCTTTGGAGAAATAGCTTACTCCAGGGCAGGGACAGAATAGGTACAAGATGACCGTGGAGCATCCTGTTGTGCTAACAAAAAAATGTTCAAAAAAATTATGAGAGTATGGCACAATGACACAGTAATCAGATTGAAGGGGTGCCTACTGGCCAAATTTGGGATGATTTGAGCATTAAAAACAATTAATTATAATAATAAATAATAAATCACTGAAAAATGGAATTCATGAGTCCATATCAATAATAAAGAAATGGGGGAGAAGGGAAGGCTTGTATTCATAATAGAATGCCAAGGGCAAACTGATGAATGTTCAGCGAGTGCCAGAGTTGGGAAAAACATCATAAAGGTTTGTCCAGGCAAAAACATTATCAATGGATGCTAAATTTAAGTGACATTTTGATAAGGAACAGGCTATTTTCAGACTTTTAGAGTGTGTCCCACAGACTGCTTATTACTTGCAAAAGAAAAAAATGTAATTATATAGTGGAGAAACCAGGCACATCTTGACTGGGTGATCAAAATTAACATCTCCCTGGAGGGAAAGATGGTCATCTGTGCCTCCAGATATGTGATCCTGGGAAGAACAGAATATTACCTATGCAGTTTTGCAGACAACGTATAACATCAATATAATCATGAGAAGACATCAAATAAACACAAAATGAGGAAATTCTATTAAAAGGAAGGGGGTATGATGGACTGTATTCTTCAACAATGATGATGTCATAAAAAAAAGCTAAGAAAAATATTCCAGATTAAAAGAGGTTAAAAAGGCAAAGGTAACTAAATGTAATATCTGATCCTTGACTGAATCCTTTACTGGAGGGGGGGAAATGCTATAAAGGACATCATAAGCTCAACTGTCAAAATTGAAATATAGATGATAGATTACATAAAAATGTTGCATCAATATAAATTTACAAAGTTTATAAATGTACTGTGGATAATAAGATACTTTCATATTCTTAGTAAATTCACAGTGAATTATTTAGCAGTAAAGGGCCGTGATTTGTATAAGCAAATGATACAGCAAATGGGATTAAAATATTAACACTAGGTGAATTTAGGTAAAGGGCACATGGAGGCTCTTAGTACTCCTTTTATCCTTGCAACTGTTTGTAAATTTTAAGTTATTTACAAATAAAATGAAAAAAAGCATGCCTTCATATCATACCATAACAGGCAATGACAACTCAATAGGAAATTCTATGTTAGTTGGTCTGAGGACCACAAGTCATCTACCTCTGCTCTTCAAGTAGCTTGGCATGGTCTTCATTTTAACTTTACCTAAAGTTTTACACACTGTCTATATGTGCAACTGAGATTCAAAATAAGTGTATTCTTGGTGGGAGAAAGGTGGAGACCCTAACCCCCAAGGTGAAACACTCTGCTTGCCATTTGTAAAGATTCCAAGCACTGGTAATTTTCATATCTAAGATTGAGGGGGACCTTTAACTGTCAATTCCCCATAATTGTTTCACCAAGAAATAAGAGACTAGAGATGATAATCCTACTGACATTAAAACCATTTAGGTAAACATGGATATAGGCCCTATCTCCTTGTCTACTGGCTTAGGACTTCCCCATGTTGGAATGATAAAGCAGGGGACTGAAAAAAAAAACCCACAGTAGATGAACTAATTAAAATAAACTCCTTTTGGCAGGCCAGGACCTCACTATGGTGAGTGTTGAGGAGGAGATAGATATGGAGACATGGAGACTATTAATACTGACTAGAAGAAACAAATCATCATATAAAGAATCCCCAAACTTCAGAGAGAAGAATCCCTCAGCCTCAAATAGATGAGCACACACATCTCAGAAATGCCCAAACCTAAGAATGGCTTAGGTATACTGTATTGATGGAACTTTTTCTGGAAAGCATCAAAGACCATTCAAGGTGACCAAAGTGAATCTTCAAAATTGGAATACAAGAAGGAAATGGAATTTCTGAGCTGATGGAAAGCTAGAGGAAGAGGTATTGGTCAGGATACATTGTTTCCCCTATCCTGGAAAACGCTATGACCTAACATGTTGAATTTGGTTAGAGAATCAGGCAGGTCCTGGGTATCTGCATGTATATCTTATTAATAGAATAGCTCCTTTGTGTTTGTTCTTTCTGAATGGTCATATAAACCTCTTGAAAAACGTACTGATACATGGTAAGAAATAAGCTTTTCATATGCTGTGAAATCTTACCTTGTACAGTGTCACTATGCTTACATCAGGGACTTTAAGGACTAAACGAAGTTATGCTAAAATGGGCTGCATCTATTACTGATCTGTATGACTACCTTATTTCAGCTGAGTTTCTAGATCCTTGGTTAAATAAGTCATAAAGGGACTTTAACCTTAAAGGTGTGTGTGGAGGCGTCTCTTTCAACCAATCTCTAGTAAATCTATTTTTTAAATGATTCAGAAAGCTATAACCTAACCATACACGTTGTAATTTGCATGGAGTAGGTACTATGATAACAGAAGGGTGGTCACACAGCTTGGAGCAGGGAGTCAAAGAAGGGAAATGTGCCAAGGGAGTAAATGTTATATACTAGATACAAGAATTCTGGTAGCCATAGAACTACATGCTATTGTGAAGAGCAGAAATAGTTCACCAGGCTTCTCTAATCTAGATGAAATAGGACTTCAAAACCAACATGAGGTAAATTCCTCATCTGTAGAGATAAACATAGTATCTACCTCATAAGGTTATATGAGGATTAAGAGTGTTGATACATGTAAAAGTACTTAAAATAATTCTAGCCACATTGTGAGCTCTCAGTAAGTATAAGTGTTTATTATTATTTTCTAAGACCCATAATTACATTTGACCTAATTCCATATTCAATTGGCAACCTTCTCATTATTAATTCTGATTTTTACTGGTACCTTAACAGTACCAGAGGGGAGGTGACTTAGATGTAAATTTAAAAATTCTTGGTGAAAATTGAGGTTCTAGATATTCATAGTTGAAGACCAGATCATGGAACTGTAGTTATCAGTGGTCCCAAACCTCAGTGGGACATTTTTGAATGCCACTGTAACTGGGATGCTGCTGGAATTGAATGCTGGGAACCAGAAATACTAGTTGACGTCAGTCCCACACAATAAGAAAACTTGCCCTGGCTAAAAAGCCCACAATGCTTGAATTGAGAAATACTTCCCTAGACCACAATAATCTCACCAAAAGTACTTACCTCTAAAGTCTAGGCAGCCATCTCTCTCTCAGTCAAGACGACAATCAAACTCACTGCCCTCCCCCTGTCTACGTGGGACATGACTCCCAGGGGTATGGACCTTCCTGGCAACATGGGACAGAAATCCTAGAATGAGCTAGGACTCAGCACCAAGGGACTGAGAAAATCTTCTTGACCAAAAGTGG
This sequence comes from Tamandua tetradactyla, assembly GCF_023851605.1. Taxonomy (NCBI): domain Eukaryota; kingdom Metazoa; phylum Chordata; class Mammalia; order Pilosa; family Myrmecophagidae; genus Tamandua; species Tamandua tetradactyla. Next base: position 120,105,995 of record NC_135353.1, read on the forward strand.
GAAGAGACAAATGAGACAAAATAAAGTGTCAATGGGCTGAGAGATTCCAAACAGTCGAGAGGTTATCCTGGAGGTTATTCTTATGCATTAAATAGATATCACCTTTTTAGTTAAGGCATAACAGAGAGGCTGGAGGGAATTGCCTGAAAATGTAGAGCTGTGGTCCAGTAGTCATGTTTCTTGAAGAAGGTTGTATAATGATATAGCTTTCGCAATGCGACTGTGTGATTGTGAAAGCCTTGTGTCTGATGTTTCTTTTATCTACTTTATGGACAGATGAGTAAAATATATGGATTAAAAATAAATAAATAATAGGGGGAACAACTGTTAAAATAAATTTAATAATTTGAAATGCTAGTGATCAATGAAAGGGAGGGGTAAGGGATATGGTATGTATGAATTTTTTTCTGTTTTCTTTTTCTGAATTGATACAAATGTTCTAAGAAATGATCATGATGATGAATATACAACTATGTGATAAAAAAAGAATGTTCATATTGTATGTTGATTGGTTTATTAATAAAAATTAAAACAAAATAAAATAAAATAATGAAGTCTAGGCAGCCAGCTGAGCCACCCCTGGATTCTGTCTAAATGCAACATGGTATCGTTCTCATAGCTACCTGCAGTTTCATTTCTGATGATAACTCTGTCTGCTGCTGCTTCCAGAGAACTCCACCAAATTGACCCATGTGTCAGTAGAGGAGCACCTGAAGATTCTGAAATTGGGTAATTAATTCTAAATAAAATCTGCTCTCAAAATTTCAGAGAAAGTCAGGGTCTGATAAACTGGAAAGTTACTTATGCAAAACCACAGCAGAGTACTAGACTAGCATACTCACATTGGTGAGATCTTCAAAAGCTGATCTCTTTTTGAGTGCTCCCTGGGGTGGAGATGAAGATATCTTTGCTTGGTAATTCTCCTCCCTCTAAGAAAGTGAAAAAGGTAAATTAGTATATCCAATTGTGAATAATCTCTTCAGGGGTCTTGGGTCATTTCAGGTCATTCAAGGAAAACTCCAGAATCTCAAGAAACTGGGGTATCATATAGTAAACCCCAATAAACTACAACAAAAGGAAATTTCTTCACTCAGAGGTGCTTATAGAGTCCCTGAAGGAGGGCACAAAGCTGTGAGATGACCTTCACTGTTAACCCTCAGAATGAGCAAAACAACTTTGTGAAGCCATTTTAGACTCTGCAATTCTCCCTTTTACTTCTCTCATACTTATGGTTATCTTATCCAAGATCACCCTACTCCTGCCACTTTTAGTCATTCCTTTAATATGGTAAATTGGTTCAGTAATTTAACAAATATTTAAGTGTCTCTTATGCTAAGTATCTGATTTAAGACATTCCCAAAGGACAATAGTACACATACCTAGATATTAGCTCTAGATCAGCTCTTTACTGGCGGTTGACCCTGTACAATCACTGAGTCTCTGGACCACAATTTTCTTATCAGTAAATTTGGAATGAAAACCTACCTTATAGGTCTTTGAAGATCAAATAAAGGAATAGATGTGAAAACTCTATATAAACTATAAAGGACAAAAATAGTACTTATTTATTTATTTTCAGGAATAGTATTTAAACAGCATATGTTCTGATATTATTATAAACCTCAAAGGAGAATTTTGTATTTTAAAAAAGGAGTTTGGTAACCCAGATTAATCTCTATTGTTAGGGCATATAAAGGAGAGAAGGGAGAATATTTTGGAACAGAGGAGGCCTTATTTCTAGGCATTGTATATATATATATGCATGACTTACCCCATTCCCAAATGAGTAAGAGCATCTCTATGGATTTACAGGCTAGGGCAAACCACATTGTATCAAACCCCTAATGGCTTTTATTTGGCAAAGGTCTCCTAAATCTCAAATTTCCCTTAAGAAATGAGAACAAACCCTCTGTGCTAACTTGAAAGTATTGTGCACCCCAGAAAAGCCATGTCCTTCAATCAATTCAATATTGTAGGATGGAAAGCCTTTTGATTAGATTATCTTCCTGAAGCTGTGATGTGCCCTATTGTGGGTGTGGCCTTTTGGTTCGATGGAGATGTGACTCTACCCATTCAAGGTGTGTCTTGATTAGTCTACTGGAGCCCTTTAAAAGGGAAACATTTTGGAGAGAGTTCAGAGCCGACAGAGACACTTGGAGATGCAGATGCTTGGAGAACAGTTGCTTCAGAGCTGACAGAGACACAGATATGTTGGAGATGCTTGGAATGCTGACAGAAAGAGCAGATGCCTAGACATGGGCAGAACCCAGCAGACATCGCCATGTGCCTTCCCATAAGATGCTAAGCAAGCCAGAACCCAGAGTTGTATCCTGGAGGAGCTAAATGAAAGCCCACAGATGCTAAGAGAGGAAACCACAGAAACAGAGGCTGAAAGCAATGATGCCTAGGAGCAAGGGAGCAGCAGATGCCAGCCACGGGCTTTCCTAGCTGACAGAGGTGTTCCAGATGGCATCAGCCTTTCTTGAATGAAGGTAACCTCTTATATTGGTGCCTTAATTTGGACATTTTCATGGCCTTAGAACTGTAAACTTGTAACTTATTAAATTCCCTTTTTAAAAGCTGTTCCATTTCTGGTATATTGCTTTCCAGCAGCATTAGCAAACTAATACACCATCCCCTACTGATATTAGAGAATTGTGAAGCAGAACACTGGGAACAATGCATTTGCTCTGTTATCTATCTATATCTTGAATACTTAGTGCATGGTACATAAAGGGATCAGAAATTTAGAGAATCGGATTCATAATACAATAGATCAATCCAGCACAGTAATCTTGGAAAAACTGAGGGGAATTACTTGTGTTTTTCAGTGAATTTATCAATTCATAGTAAATAATTCTTGTGGAAATACTTAGCAAAAAATACATTTTTCTCACAAATCAGACAAAAAATTGTTGGTCTATTATTCAAATTCTAGTTAATATCACTGGTAGAAATATTCAGCTCAAAATAAAATTGGCAGCTGAAACTGCACTTAAAGTTTAGATGTGCAAAATGTGTCCCAAGGACATTGGATACGGTAAAAATAACTGCCATGACACTGATTGCATATGTAGAATGGAATGATTTCTAAATGTTGTGTGAGTTAATTTTTTTTAATAAAAAAAAAATAACTGCCATGAAAGAAAATTTACAATAGCAGAACTCTAACCAGAAAATTTGATATGGAACAAACCTGAACAATATATCAAATCTTTCTTGCCAAATTTACATGGGAAAAAACATTTGACCCCTCCATAAAAATCATTTTAATAAAACAAAAATGAAAATGATTAGGAAATGTGCTGAGAGAAAACCAATCAAGGAAATCAAATTGGCCTAATGATGCACCAGCAAATACTCTCTTGATGAAAATTCATCAGTGCTATTATAATTCTGATTAAAATATGTATGATGATGATGAACATAGAACATCTCAGGTCAACCATCCACAAGGTCAAAACAGCAGAGTCAAAACATATCCATTCTTTTAATGTAATCGCTTTAAAAAGCATAATAACATATATGCTGATCTAGTTTCCATACTCTCCCCAGGATATACCAAGCAGCCTCCTGGCAAGATGCTTTGACCTTCTCAGAGAAGTGCATTGGATTATTAATGAGAGCTGAGCTGAGTTTTGTCTGGTTTTAAGGATTGTAGATGGTGTCCTACAGTTTAGTTGTGTACTTATGAAGAAAATGAGTTCACACTTTCTCTCCAAATTCTAATATGCTGGTATTCTCCAACTCCTGTGACTGCCAACCCCTTCCCACTTTGTCAGATTAAACCACACACAAAGATTTTAGGGGTGAGAATAGAGACTGAGCTAGCACAGGAAGAGACTAACCAAGACATCATTGAGAGTGACAGTTGCTGCTCACCTTTTCAGATTGGTCATGACCACTAAGTACAATTTTGCTGGACTGTGATTTCTTCATTTCAGGTTTGGAGCTTCGGGGTAGTGGTGGCAGTGGCATCTCCTACTGATTCAGCAGCGTCTTATCTGAGACACAACTGTAATCAGAAAGGGACTCTTTAAAACATCTTTTACAAAATAAATAAATAAATAACAGAATTCTCTGCAAACCCTTGAGAAAACCTAATCTCTCTATACTATCACTAGGAGAAAATTGACTTTGGGGTCAAAGAGATCTGGGTTCAAATGTTGGTTCTAAGTGACTTAAACTTGCTGAGCTTCCGTTACCTCATCTATAGAAAAAATAATTATACCTCTTTCCACAGGGTGCTGTTCAAATTAAATTAGATACTCTATATAAAAAACCCTGCAAAGAGCCTGTCATCCTCTATAGGCACTGTGACTGTGACATAATTCCTAATTTAGCCCTAGGAACACTGAGAACAAAATTACATGAGAGTTTTGCATTGAAAACAATCAAGAACATAACAGCTAAGATAGTACTGGTTTCATATAGTACAAAGGCCAGCCAGGAGAGTTAGTGTTCTTTAAAAGGCATGGGTTCCTGATCATAGCAATAATGACTCTACAGAGAAGACAAGAGAATATACTGCACATACACTTATATACACTTACAGACTAGACAGTTTTCAAAAGCTGTATTCAATTAGAAGAAACTAATTCAGTTCCAGGCACCTGGTAGGAAAAAAATCAAAGGATGAGATAACAGAAAAAGGAACTAATTTATTGAAAATCACCTCACATAAGAGCTTAACAGTCATTACAGACTTGGGAGAGCCCTACATTCTCCCCATTCTGTTCTCTTTATAAGGTTCTTTTAGTTTGTGAGTCCTCACAACAGTTCGGATGCATTTACATGCTGTACAACAAATATGCTAATAGGAGGAATTTTTTTTTCACATTTTTTATTAATTAAAAAAATTTTTTTTAAATACCAAATGCAAACATTCTTAACTTTTGATCATTCCATTCTACACATATAATCAGTAATTCACAATATAATCACATAGTTGCATATTCATCATCATGATCATTTCTTGGAACATTTGCATCTATTGAGAAAAAGAAATAAAAAGAAATCAGAAAAACATTCATCCATACCATACCCCCACCCCTTCCCCTCACCGATCACCAGCATCTCAATCTAAATTTATTTTAACATTTTTCCCCCTATTATTCATCCTTATTCCAAATATTTTACTTGTCTGTTGATAAGGTAGATAAAAGGAGCATCAGACACAAGGTTTTCACAATCACACAGTCACATTGCGAAAGCTATATTATTAAACAATCAATCTTCAAGAAACATGGTTACTGGAACACAGCTCTACATTTTCAGGCAGTTCCCTCCAGCCTCTCCATTACATCTTGACTAACAAGGTGATATCTATTTAATGCGTAAGAATAACCTCCAGGATAACCTCTCAACTCTGTTTGGAATCTCTCAGCCATTGACACTTTATTTTGTCGCATTTCACTCTTCCCCTTTTTGGTCAAGAAGGTTTTCTCAATCCCTTGATGCTGAGTCTCAGCTCATTCTAGGGGTTTTCTCAATCCCTCGATGCTGAGTCTCAGCTCAAGGAATCATTTTTTAATACACAGAGATCCTTTCCGTTCAGATACAATGGCCCTTCCCACCCTACCCACATTCAATTTCAAAGTTCAATTGCACTTGACAGATAAAAGGCTCCCCAAAGACAGAATCTAAAGGCAATGCAACAAGTTTATCACTATGTATCAAGTACTTCAGGCAATGGAGATACAAACAAATAAATCATAGATCTCCTAAAAGTATTCACCTGCACAGCCCTAACATTAATAAGCCGTAACATTAATATAAAAATGTGACAAATGCTTCAAGAAAGGTAGAGAAAAGGTACTACAGAAACATTTCGGGAAATTGGTAATCTTATGAGGAATAAGGAGTCAAGGAACAATTCACATGGAGGTAACATTTGACTTACACATTGACAAAGAGGTCCCCAAATAGACTAGGGACGTTCCAGGTAAAAACAGCCTGAGCCCAGGCAGAAACACAAACATGAAGAACATAAAAAGTTCAGAGACTTTGCAGTTGTCTGGAGTATGGATTATAAAGAATAGGCTGAGGAGGGATTAGACAGAAACTGAAGTTTCTTTCTTCTAGGCTCTGGATGTTGATAAGAAAGGGAAGCAGAGAAGACTGCAGCTTGAAGGAAAGTTCAATAAAGGAGAAAGGCTGATTTCGGTTTTGCTGTGGATGGAGAAGTTTAATATTTTTGTAAGTGAGGAAAAGCAAGTATAGGCATGTGTCTTCACATTTATTAATTTAGTTGATCCTCACAACAAAACTGTGAGAGTAGATAGAGCAGGTACAATTCTCCCCATTTTAGAGTTCCAGATGAGTTAAGTGACTTACCACCCAGCATCACAAGCTATTAAGCAGCACAGGTCGCTCAGCTCTTCCCATGACTCTTTCTATAAAATACCATGAAGTCTTTACAATCAGTCTCAGAAAGATTACTAAGCAGTCCAAGGACCAAAGAGAAAACAGTAGTGTGAGGAGGTAGAACAAGCATGGGCTTTGAAGTCTGAGCAACTGGCCTTCTAAACCAGCCAATTTAACATTTCTGAGCCTCACTTTCTTCCTCTGCAAATCAACTATAACGCTATTACTTGCAGAGGAGTTGTGTGGTTCAAATGTAAATTTGTATGAACCGCCCCCCCCCCCCACAAATCCAACCCTACTTTCCATCTCATTCCTCAAAACCCTGCCAATCAGCAAGAAAGCTAAATTAGGTGCACCAACCTTTAACTGCCTTGTGTGAAAACTACTTACTCCCCTATTATTATTCACATCTCATACAACTTTTAGTGGATGATCAAAGACTCATGCTCTGAAACCTTTACTGTCCAAAAAAAGAAAAAACCTGGCTTCAATAGGCAAGAAAACTCTCAGCTGATGACATTACAGGTTAGCCAAACCCCAAAGTAAGAGAAAATAAGGTTACTCAGATGATTACCGTATACCACCTGTATTATTCTGAACATTAAGCACTTACTTTAGGGGCTACACATTGACTTAGGTAAACTAACTTTCCTGCCTCTGGGGTGGAGGAGTTTGACACTACCAAACGCATCCTTTCATAAAACCCTCTGCCCAACACTCTCAGCTTCTACCAAGGAAGAAAAACAGCATGGTGGCAGTGAAGGCAGCACTGGACTGAAAGGAGGCCTAGGGTCTAGTTCAAGCCCTGCTCCTAGCTGTCTAGGTAACACTGGGAAAATCCTCTTCACTCTCTGGGCCTCAGTTTCCTCACCTGATAAAATGAAGCAATGGCACCAGAGCATCTCCACTATTCAAAGTGCGGTCCTTAGACCAGCAACATTGCCATCACCTGGGAGCTTGTCAGCAATTCAAAATCCCAGTCCCCAAGCTAGACATATCAAATTGGAATCTACAAGTTACCAGCATCTCCAGGTGATTTGTATTACGTTAAAGTTTAAGAAGCACCATTCCAGATTCCTCCAACCGCTGACATTTCTTATCACCATAGCAAAGGCAGTAACAAAGCCCGAGCTGAAAGTAGTTTGGGGGCAGGGTTGGGGATAGAAAAAAGCCAGTGAAGATAAAAGGGATAAAAAGGGGGAGAGGACAAATGTTTCCATCCTCCCTCCAACCTGTATTCAAATGATATCCTTCAAGTAGCATTCCCTGACTTAAACACGTCTGCTTCTTCAACACTTGTAGATGAAATCGGTCCTGTAGTCCTTTGCACTGGTGAACAGACTTTTATAAATATACTCCCACTCAGGTATGTGTTCTGGTCGCTCTATCTAAAGGCTTGAACACAGTTTCATTCTAATCTCACTCCCCAAAACACGCTCCCCGCCCAATCTCCTACAAGGCTCACTCATTGCTGAATGACAGGAGAATGAGACGAAGGGTTTGTCGCAGGGACGCTGCACATCCTGGCAAGAGAAGACAGTATATAACAGGGGGCTCACGTGGAGTCCCAGCACCAACCTGCGAGCGACAGAGCCAGACAGTAGAAGCCCAAAGGCACCTACCTCCCACTAAGACTGAGGACAGAGCAGGAAAGACCAGGATGCACCCCCCGAGACCAGGAGAGGCCCCAGAAATGAATGGAGCGCCGTTCGTGACGACTCGGAGTGATCTGTCTCAACCCAGCCTGCGCTCCCTCAAAAGGACCCAGTAGTGGATTTGAAAACTACAGCTCCAGAAGGAAGAGCAGTGGTGATTGGCCAGCGGGAGGCCAATCAGCGTGCACAGCTGCCACTTGTGCTGACCTAGTGAGGAGGAGTACAGAGGAGCATTTTAAAATCGAATTTTGCGCGAGTGGACTTCGCATTGGGGCGTGATTTCGAGCACCGGGTCCCTTTAAAGAAATGTTTTCATTTAAATAACCCTCCTAAGGATCAGAGAGATAGCTGTGAAGTGTAGGTTCAGATCAATTAACACATTAAAATTAATAATCCGTTATAGAGACAAATGCTGGCCCTGTGTGGGAAGCAGGGCAGAGATTATCTCTATTTTACGATGCAAACCCGAAGTGCAGAGTGCTAATATTAGCTAATATTAATCCAGCATTAGCTTTGTGCTAATTGCTGTACATTTTTTATCCTTTTAAATCCTGCCCAATATGATAGGTACTTTAATTACTGCCATTGTACAATTGACAAAAACGTAGCTTCTTAACGTCCAATGTCTCAGAGCTACAATGTGGTAAAGCAGGTACTACAACCCAGATATTCTCACTGATTTCATTCATGCGTCCATTCGTTCACTTAAATATTTACACAGCACCTGTTTTATTCCAGACACTAGAAAAAATATATATGAAGAATTGACAAGAGACTTGAATTCATAACCATGCTCCATCCTTTGAGGAGGCAAAGAGAAAATAGAGATGCCAAGGATAAAACCTAGGACCACCCACATATACAGCGGGCACTCTACCACTGAATTAATCCCTACTTTGATTAGTAGCCCATTCTCTTTTTAATATCTTGTGGCCTCTGCATTAAAGGTAAAATATCTACCTGGTTCTAGGCCCTCTTCTCTTTTCAATCTCTCTAGGTTATCTCATCTAAATCCACAACAGTTTAAATATCATTTCAAAGCTGGCCTTGCCGGTTCCTTAGAAAACTAAATATCAAGTTGCACTACGACCTGGGAATACCACTACTCAGTATATACCCAGAAGAGCTGAAAGGCAGTGACACAAACAGACATTTGCACACTGATGTTCATAGCAGCTTTATTCACAATTGGCAAAAGATGGAAACAATCCAAGTGCCCATCAATAGAAGAGTGGATAAACAAAATCTGGTATATACATATGATGGAATATCATGCGTAATGAGGCCCTGAATCACATGACAAGATGGATGAAACTTGAGGACATAATGCCAAGTGAAATAAGCCAGACACAAAATTATAAATACTGTATGATTTCACCTTTATGACCTTGATAATGGTAAACTCAGAGGCTTATAATATAGACTATAGGTGACGTAGAGATACATGGAAGCTCGATATGGGTGAACGGTTAGCTAATGAAGTTGAATTTAAATATAAATGAATGGATAGAATTGAAGGCAGTTCATTAGTGGGTCTATAAGTAATATTGCCATATTGAAGGTGAACATGATTGAAAGGGATTATGCGTCCCACCGATTAACATTACAAATATGAATAAGTTCTTGCATGAACTACTTCAAAAGTATGAATCTTGTACAAAGAGTAAATAATATTGGGGTATAAAGGGAAACTACTATTGCATGCTATGGCCTATGTTTAACAGGAAGACATCAACAGTACCACAGCAATACCCAGGGTAAATAATTGGAGGAGGGGGAGGACAAGAGTTAAGGGGAGGTTTGGATTTTCTATTTGGTGGGGCTATGTTTATTGGTTATTTTTCTCTTGGGAACAATGAAAATTGTCTAAAATTGAGAGTGTTGATGACTGTACAACTAAGTGAGGATAATGTGAGACATGGATTGTTGACTTTGGACATTATACATGATGCCCTATGGATGGAAGTAGCTGAAGGATACACTGACTGAGAAGTAGAATGGCAAACTGGTGTGTGCATATGATTGAATATTATGTGGCTACAGAAAGGAATGAAGTCATGAGGCATGCAACGAGATAAATGAACCTGGGGGACATTGTGTGATGCAAAATAAGCCAGAAACAAAAAACCAAATGTTGTATGGTCTCTTTTAGAAAATACTTATAAGAAAATTGGAGCCTATATTGTAAGCTCTTATGACACTCACATCTAGTTTGGAGCTGTAATTGTTCTTTCTGGATTTTGAGACTAAAATCTGGAATTTTAGATACTTGTGTGACACCTAAGACTCAGAGTAGGAGTCCTGCAGGTCTGAAAGTCAGCATTGCCTCATACAACAACTGTTAAAGAAATTGAAAAAGAAATCAGCCTTCAATTAGAGATAAGATCAAAGCCGATCAGATCAAGACTAAAGTAAATCAGAATACAAGGATAAGGAAGACATTGTATTTTAGAAGTTCACCTACCCAGTGGGACCAAAGGAAGAGAAGTTTATTTTCTCCAAAACATAAATTTTCTGTAGCACATAATCTAATTAAACCTGTCTGGATAGATCATTTAAACAACCCAAACACATGGAGCCCAGAATGGGAATGCGGGCTTGTAATTCTGAATAGTGTAATATAATGCCCAGATATATATATCAGAGTATATCAAGCAGATAATTAAAAAGTATTGGCAAAGTCCCTTGAGGGATAGGGGAAAACTATGGAACTATTAAACTTTACTACCAGCGAAACCCCTGATACTGTCTCAAATATTAGGGACTCCCAAGTCAATAGACAAAGCCACTGATCTCAAGGCTTGCTCTTATAGAAGCTAAGCCTACCTATAGTTATGCCTACGAGTTACTTCCAGAGGACCTCTTTTGTTGCTCAGATGTGGCCTCTCCCTCTCTAAATCCAACTCTGCAAGTAAAATCATTACCCTCCCCACTACATGGGACATGACATCCAGGGGTGAAAGTCTCCCTGGCAACGTGAGATATGAATCCAAAGGATGAGCCTGGCACTGGCACCATGGGATTGACAATACCTTCCTAACCAAAAGGGAGAAAAGAATTGTAACAAAATAAGGTGTCAGTAGCTGAGAGAGTTCAAATACTGTCCGGAGACTATTCTGGAGGTTACGCTTACACAAGCTTCAGTGAGATACTGCTATTTACTATGGTTTGCCAAACCCCAAACAACTATTCCTGCCAACCCTAAAGAACAACTAGGGCTCTATATGAGAGTCTACAAAAGTCCCATGTACTATGATTACTTTTCAGAAACCTACAACCTCTAAATGGGTTCCTAGGCCAGATGAGTCCTGAAACCCAAAGGGGCCAGCCTCTCCAAGAACATCAACCATTCCATTCCCCTATCCCATATTATTGACAGCCCCTTCCAACATGAAAAAGTTAGAACGAGCATAACCCAAATATCCCTAAAGATTGGGAGAAAGATCAAAGGAGGAGTAATAACAGAGAAGATAGAATTTAATAAGTGAGTATGACTGCTGAATCATTATATCGATATTTCTTTTTAGTCTCCAGAGTCTTGGAGCAGATAAAAGGGAAAACGTAAAATTGTGGACTGTAACCCATATCAAACTCTGAACTCTGTTCTATAACTACTTGCTACAGTATACTTTGAAATGTATTGCTTTTTTGTATATATATGTTATATTTCACAATAAAAATGTTTTTTAAAAAACTGGCCCTGAACTCCAGACTCATAAAGAAACTGACGACTCCACATCTTTATTTGGGTGTATAACAGACATCTCAAACTCAACATGTTCACAATAGAACTCTTAATTATCATCTCCTCCCCAAACCTGATCCTTCCCCCAAATTCCCCATCTCAGAAATGGGTACCACATCAAAACTATTTCAAGCAGAAACATGGGTATTGTCCTAGACTCCTCTTTTTCATTACCTTATATCCACCCCACCCCCACCATATCCAACTTTTCAGCAAGTCCTGTTGATTTTACTTCAAAAATATATCTTAAATCCATCCACTTGTCTCCACCTCCACTGCCACCATTGTGTCTTATTTGGACCACATCAAGAGCCTCCAACCTGGTCTCCCCACTTTTTGATCTAGCCCTTCTCTAATACAAATATGACACAACAAAGCAATTCTAATTTTAAGAAAATTATCATGACAGTCTCCTACTTCAGTGATTCCCTTAATTTTCTTTTAGAGTAATTATCACTATTTATAATTATTTAACCTATCTCCTCACTCAAGAATGCAATATCCTTGATGGCAAGGACCATATCTATTGGGTTCTAGCTCCAGTGATTAGTATTACTAATAGCTCAAATTTATTAATTGCTCACTATTTGTCTGACACTGTTCTGATACAATAATCCTATGAAGTGATGTTATCCCCATTTGGCAGATGAGGAATGTGAGACACAGAGAAGCTTGGTACAAAAGGATTCACTTTGTTGTACAGTCCTCTATTTTATCTTTTAATTTTTATTCTAGCAAAATATATGACACAAAATTTCCCCTTTTTAACCACAGCCACCTATATAATTCAGTGCTAAACAGGCACTTTAATGCACTGTAGCTGGGAGTAAGAACTGCCATATGTTTTGGGAGGGTTACTTGAAATTACCTATTAAATTTTAAATGTTTGAACCCTTTTACCGAGAAAGTTACTTCTAGTAATCTTTCCTACAAAAATACTTATTCCAAGAAAGATGGCTGGAAATTTCCCAAATTTGGCAAGAGACAGAAACCTATAGATTCAAGAAGGTAAGCAAACCCAGAATAAGATAAACACGAAGAAATTTATGTGAAGACACATCATAGCCAAACTTCTGAAAACTAATGACAATGAAAAGCCTTGAAAGCCACCTTTCTAATAGGTGTGAAAAGTTTTGACAGTTTCTCATCAGAAACCATGAAGGTCAGAAGCAGGGGGACCAACAATTTCCAAGTTCTAAAAGAAAAGAGGTATCAACTCAGAATTTTATATCCAGTGAAAATATTCTTCAGAATATAGAACTTCCCCCAAAACACACAAAAAAACCCCACAAACAAACAAAAATTCAACAAATGGTGCTGCAATAATGGGATACTCACATGGAAAAATAATGAAATGTGATCCTGCCATACAGCATACCAAAAAAAAAAAAGAAGTTCTTAAAATAGGAAAGAAATTAGTAATAGAGGGAATCTTGGAATATAGGGAAGAAAGAAAGAACAATGGAAAAAGCAAAAACATGGGTAAATACAATAGACTTTCCTTCTGATCCTGAGTTTTCTTAATTATGTTTGACAGTTAAAGCAAAATTCATAATACTGTCTGATGTGGTTCTAAAACTATGTAGAGGAAATATTTAAAAATAGTAATATGTAAGTGGAGGAGGGTAAAAATGTAAAGGAAGAAAAGGAATCTACCCTTCTCAGTAAACTGGTAAAATTTCACCAGTAGACTGTGATAAATTATGTATATATAATGTAATATCCAGAGCAACCACTAAAACAGATACACTCGAAAATGCTATAGACGAGTAAAAATGAATATGCAAGTAATTGACAGGAAGACTGGAGAAAAAAAAACAGAGAAATGAAAAGCAGAGGGAATAATCAGAAGAAAAAAATGACAGACTTAAGTGCTAACATATAAATAAACACATTAGATGTAAATGGCCTAATAGAAGAAATAAAAGTCAGAAATTCACAGAGTGTATAAAACCATGACCCACCTATATCTGTCAACAAGAAACTCACTTTGAACATAACAATATAAGTAGGTTTAATGTAAAAAGATGGAAAACAACATACCATTCACAAATTAACTTTTAAAAAAATAAGTGTCACTATATTATTATCAGAGGAAGTAAACTTCAGAGCAAATTAAATTACCAAGGACAGAGAGGAGTATTACGTAACGATTAAAGGGTCAATATACCAAGAAAAAAGCAATCCTAAGTGTGTACGTATTAGGAAAGAGCTGCAAAATTTATGAAAGCAAAAACTGAAAGAACTGAAAGGAGAAATAGACAAATCCACAATTACATTTGGAAACTTCAATAGCCCTATCTCAATAACTCATAGAATAACTAGAAAAAAAATTCAGGCGATGACATGATGGTTTATGTAGATAAAAGAATCTACAAAAACACTCCTAGGAGAGGATTATGGGAAGATGGTAGAGAAGGAAGCTCTAGGAATTGGTTCCTTCACCAAAACAACTATTGAACCAGCAGGAACTATCTGAATCTGCAATCTTGAGACTCTGGAGTCTAGTGGAACATAGTGCAGCATCCAGGGAGGAGCTGGAATAAGAGGTTGGTAAATTGCGATAAATACTGGTGAGTTTTACCCTGCCTACAGCAGCTACCACCCCGCATCCCCCAGCTTTGTAATGTTCAGTAGTGGGAACTAGAGCTCAGACTCCTGGTGCTTCTTACTGGTGCAGGGGTGGGACATAAAGATCTTGGTTCTCCATACTCTAGAGGTGTGTGCTCTGATCCCTGCTTTTGATCAACTACTTCAGATCACTGGGGGCCAGCTCTGAGGGTAACCATTGCTCTACCCTCCCTCAGGCAAAGGCACGCACTCCCATTGTGGGTCCCCAGCTCTGTGCCAGAAGTTAAAAAGTGGCCCCTGCGCACATACTGGGGCGCATGGATGCCAGTGCCAATGTTTCAGGTCGAAGTCTAAGAGACTGAGCTGGAGAACTGGTCTCGGGTTCACACTCTCAGAGTGTGTACTGAGGGCAGAGAAGCCACAGCTGGGACACTGTGAGAAGCAATTAAGTTGAAGTGGCCTAGGGCAAAGGACTACCTGCATTAAGTCCCTCAAGAGAGCACCCAGGAGGGCGTGAAAGTCTATTTCAAAGAGAGTAGAGGAGGCATTCACTTGAATTCCTGTACATTGTAAAAAAGGGGATTCCTAATACCTCTAGCAAGCACAAGCCCATGAAAAGAAACAGATTTTGAGGCTACACAGAGGATTACATAAAAAATAGAGAACCCGGCACTTCACATTTGCCTCCAGTTGATCTTCTTAATAGAAGGGTTAAGTTCTGAAGGAGACTACCAGCCAAAGCATAGCCAATTTGCAAAGACAGTGAAAGGTACTTTTTGCTTTGGTTGGTTTGTTTTGATTGGCTCCTGGCATTCAAGAAAATCTCCATCACATCTCTAGTTGGATACAGACCAAATCCAAGAGTCAACATTTTAAAATATTAAAATGTACAGTATGCAACAAAATATTACAAGACAAAGAAACAAGAAATGATGGTCTATCCAGTGGAAAAAGATAAAATTCCAGAAACCATTAATGAAGAGGATCAGACTGTGTCTTAACAGAGACTTTTAAAATGAACCACAACACACTTAAGGAGATAAAAGAAAACATGGAGAAAGAACTAAAGTATATGAGGGAAACAATGAATGAACAATATGGAAATATCTTAAGATTCTCAGTAGGAACCAGCAAAAACACTGGAGTTGAAGAACTTAATAACGAAAATGAAAAAAAAAACCCTAGAGGGTTTCAACAGCAGATTAAAGGTGGCAGAAGAAACAATCAGTGATCTCAGAGACAAGTCAAATGAAATGATTCAGGCTGAGGAGCAAAAAGATTATTTTAATTATAATTTTTTAAAGAGAACAGAGCATAAGACACCAGTGGGACACCATCAAGCATAACAATATTCCCGTTATAAGAGTCTGAGAAGAGAGAAAGGGGCAGAAAGAATGCTCAAAGAAATAAAGGCACAATTATTCTAAAATTTATACAGAAAGACAAAGAAAACAGAATAGCAAAAGCAATTTTGGAAAAGAAGAATAAAGTTGGAGGAACTACTCTACTCTATGTTAATGTTTACTACATACATTAGTATCTATACCATGAAAGATTACTCAGCAATAAAACACTATTGATACACTCCTCGATTTGGATGGATTTTGAAAGCATTATGCTGAATGAGAAAAAAAGCTAATTTTAAAAGTCCACCTACTGTATAATTCTTTTTATCTAACATCGATACAGAGTTGGACAAAGTCACTGCCTTCCATCAGTCTATGCAAACCTTTATGATGGTGATATTAAGGAAATGTATCAATGAATACAACAAACATAAAAGCCCAGTTTGAGGATGGGGAGTGATTCTATCAAGGAGGAATCACCAATTTCCCTTTTAATTTGAGGAATGACTTTCAAAATGGGCTTTTTAATGAGATGATAATGTGCTCTGACAGAACATGCTTTTCAAGCAGCTGCAGCCTCTTACTGGCCACATGAACTCATCACACCGATTGAGAGCAAGAGGGACAGAAGGCCTAAGCCTGACATCCCCAGAGCGCTACTACCTGACAAAACTGAAGACTATACCAGTCTTCATCCTGTTTTAATGTCCCTAAAATGAGGGGAATCCTTGGGGGTGGGGGCACGTGATGGGGGTAGGGGGAGGATTTCTATGAGTACAATAAGGAGACATAAAAGCCTTCATGCTTCCGGTTCTCCTTCCTCTCCTTTATGGTATTTATTCTGTAATACATTTAAAACTTTGATTCACTGAATAGATATTATCTGGAAGGAAGGATAAAGGCTTTTTCATCAATTAATACCATAATTACTTTGAAAAGGTCATTCGGTCAGATGTTTCGGAGACATTTGTCAGTTTGGCAGGGGAAAGCAAATTCCGATTAACAATCTAGTTCCCTCAGCGATTTTCCTCCCACATGTCCAGCACTCACACAGGAATATAAAAAGGCAAAAAGCTCTTTTCACAGCCAGAAAAACAATTGTACCTTTAGCAAGCCAGCCAGTGATGGATTGGAACAAAAGCTATGCCTTCACGAGGAGTTCTCCATCGGTTGAAAACGGGGGGGTGGGGGGTGGGGCGGGCAGATTGCGGGCCGAAGAAGAGCGGACTAACCGCCGCGAAATAACGGTCTCTGAAGAGCCGCCTCGGAATAACGGACCTGGAGGCTACCATTCTCACCAGCAGGGGGAGATAATGGATTCGCACTTTGGCCAGATGTGAAACCACTAGATGGGGCCAGAAGAACAGGTACCCGTTAGACTTTTCTTTTTCTCGGGGAATTTTTCTTCTGGATCTCTGACTCTGGCAGAAAGAAGAGATGGGAGGAAATTAGCTCTCGACTTTCGCACCCCCTGCCTCCAAGAAGATGGAATGGAAGAGGCTAGTGCCTAATCTTGTCTCTGCTCTTCAGCGGCTCATTTATAAAAATCCGGCTCAAAATTGCGTGAGATTTAAATGAGATAATGCACGTAAACACAGTACCAGGCAAATTTTCAGGTTACACCACTGCAGAGTTTTTAAATCGGGGACAGGGCACGTTTAATAAGCCCTCCAGGTGATTCTGATACACGCTAAATTGTGGGAATTATTGCTCCAGGAAGACCTCCCTATACATAGCTAAATAAAGTTTTGTTTTCTTTTTCTTTTTGTCATTATTACAGAACCAATGACTCCATGGCTTCTGTATTATGTTTCCTGCCTGAAATTCTGAAATAATCATTTGTTTATTGAGCCCAACTCTGTGTCCAGGAGCATGGTGGATACAATGAGAGACGGAACCTGCCCTTCAGGCTTACCTGTAGGTGCACCAGGAATAGGATAAGTTAATTAACTTTAAAAGGTCAGATCTAATAAATGTCAAATAATTTATACAAACAATAAGCAAATATTCTAAGAGATGAGAGGGAGTTCACAGTTATGAGAGGAGCCTGACCAGGAAATGGCCACTGCCAAGCCAAGCCCACACTTCAAAAATAGCTGTAAGTAATTTTCTAAAACAGGCAGTAGAGCAGACCTTAGCTGCCTAATTGAGCCCCTACCTAAAGGGAATCCCAAACATGTTCAAAGAATCCACTTTCCTTTAACAGGTGCCCCTGAAATATTTTTAAAAATGAAAATATATATTGCCTCTAAAAGTTTTTTATTTTCTCCCTCCGCTTTTTCAGTCCCTCATAAAGGACAGACAGATATGCACAACACAGTCATAAATACTTAGCAGTTTGTTCAAATTTTCTTTTCTCATTATTCATAATAGTTGCATTGCAAACACAAGTCCCATTTTATTATCTTAATGGCTTTTTCAGGCCAAATATCAACTGAAAGCATATTTGAAGTCTTAATTTCTACTGTTATTCAGAAATTAGTGTGGAACAGAACTTGTTTGGGAGGAATAAACAAGGTTAGAAAATGGAAGATTCTGGTTAGAAAAAGAAAACAATTATGATGAAGGTTTTTGTGTTCAACATCTCTATGTTTGGCTCTTTATTTTAGAAAACTGTTTTAGAGTACTTTACTGTATTTTTTCACTTTTTTATTGTGAAATATAATATATATACAAAAAAGCAATAAATTTCCAAGTACATTTTAACATGTAGTTATAGAACAGATTTTAAAGCTTGGTGTGGGTTACACTTTCACAATTTTTTGTTTTTTCTTCTAGCTGCTCTAAGATGCTGGAGACCAACAGAAATATCAATATAATTATACAGCAGTTATACTCATTTGTTAAATCCTATCTTCTCTGTTATACTCTTCCTTCTCTTTAAATAACATTTATAAGGGCAGTGCAATGGTGGCTGAGTGACAGAATTCTCACCTGCCATGCCAGAGACCCAGGTTCGATTCCCAGTGCCTGTCCATGCAAAAAAATAAATAAATAATAACATATATACATAAAACCGATAGATTTCAAAGTGCATCACAACAATTACTTGTAGAACATATTTCAGAGTGGTATGGGTTACAATTCCACAATTATAGGTTTTTATTTCTAGCTGCTCTAAGGTACTGGAGACTAAAAGAAATATCAGTATAATGATTCAGCAAACATACTCATTTGTTAAACCCGACCTTCTCTATATAACTCCACCACTTTTGATCTTTCTCTCACTCTCTAGGGGTATTTGTGCTGTGCCCATTCTAGCTTTTTCCTGTTGGAAGTGGCTTTTGATAATATGGGATAGGGGAATGGAACATGTTTGGCTCTTAAAGGCTAACTAAATACATACTGCTCATACACTAAAGCAGCATATTCCTCCTTTTGATTCTTTGAACATCCTGCTGCCCTGATCTGTTACCACCTCTACCAATTTGAGAACCTTGGTAGTTTAAGATTAAGAGGCAGTGGATACACTGTAGCCTATGACTGTCATGTCTGCTTTGATTCTTTCCATGCATTGTCTTTATTGGTTTCCCATCCAAATACTGCCCATGTCTGCTCCAAGTCAGTCTCTGAGATGACGAATTGGGGTGTCATGGGAGAAGGCTCTGATCATCCATAAGCAGTTCTCTGTCATTTGAGGATTCGGTAAGATATTTTCCAGGCCTGGATCACAGCTGTTCCCTTCTGGGCTGGGAGACATATGAGCTTTTGTGATGTCTTGTGGAATATATGTTCTTGTGCTTGCAGAATATATAAACATTTTCTTTCTTTACTTCTTATTCCACAGAGATAAGCCAGACACAGGCGCTCCAATTTTTTCTTTAATCATCAAAAGATCCCCCTGAAACTGCTATTACATGCTATGGGCTATGTTCAAAAGGAAAACATCAGCAATACTGTTGCAACAGCAGAGGTAAATAATGGGGGAGGGACAAAAGTTAAGAGGAGGTTTAGATTTCCTATTTGGCAAGGGTGTGTTTATTGGTTTTCTTTCTCTTGGGAACAATAAAATTATCTAAGATTGAGAATGTTGATGGACTGTGCACTTTGGGCTTTATACATGATGACTGATGAATGCAGGTGGCTGAAGGATGAGCTGACTGAGAAGTAGATTAGGCACATGATGTGTATACTTATGAACAAAGGTTGTGCTGCTACAAAAAGGAACAAAGTTGGGCAGGCCACGGTGGCTCAGCAGGCAAGAATGCTCACCTGCCATGCCAGATGACCCAGGTTCATTTCCCGGTGCCTGCCCATGTAAAAAACAAAAAAAAGGAACAAAGTTGTGAGGCATGCAACGATGTGAATGAACATGTGGGACATTTGGTGAGACAAAATAAGCCAGAAACAAAAGAACAACAATGGTATGGTCATCTTTAGAAAATTCTTCTTAGAAAACAGGGACCTAGATTGTATATAGCAGATACATTAAGTCCGGAGTGGTGATTATTGTTTTTGGATTTTGAGAGGCTGTTTTATAAATAAATAAATACACACACACACATTTATCCTGATATTTAGAGATAAGAATGAAGCCAATCGGGTTGGGGCTAAAGTAATTCTGAACACAGGGCTAAAGAATACAATGTCTATATTTTAGAACCACACATGCTTTGAGACCAAAGGAAGAAAGGTTTATTTGGTCTGGAACTGAAATTTTCTTTAGCGCATAATTTAACTCAACCTATCTGTATAGCTCATTTGAACAACTGAACCACAGGGAGCCTAGAATAAGAAAGAGGTCCTTTAATCCTGTATAGATTATTGTAATGCCTGGATACATTCTAGAGTATATTAAGCAGATAATCAAAAAGTATTGGCAAAGTTCCCTGAGGGATGGGAGAAAGAATATGAAACTATAAAACCTTACCATCAGGAAATCCCCGGATACTGTGTCAAACTTAAGGGACGCCCAAATCAATAGGCCATGCCCTCGATCAGGAGGCTTACTCGTGTGAAGTTTATGTAAATAGCAGAGAAGCTTCGACTACCAATAGGCATGCCTATGAGTTACTTCTGGAGGACCTCTGTTGTTGCTCAGATATGACCTCACTCTCTCTAAGCCCAAGTCTGTAAGTGAAATCATAGCTTCCCTCTACATGGGACATGACATCCAGGTGTGAAAGTCTACCTGGTGACGTGGGATATGACTCCCAGGGATGAATCTGGCCCTGGCACCATGGGATCAACAATTCCATCCTGACCAAAAGGGGGAAAAGAAGTGTAACTAATAAAGAATCAGTCGCAGAGAGAATTCAAATAGAGTCAAGAGGCTACTCTGGAGGTTGCTCTTACTCAAGTTTCAGTTAGACCCTGCTACCTATCATAACCTGTCAACCCCTAACCAGGACCATTCCAGTCCATCCTAAAGAACATCTAGGGCAATATATAAGACTCCACAAGAGTTCCATGCACTAGAGTAACTTTCCGGAAACCTACAACCTCTAGATGGGTCCCTGGTCCAGATAAGTCCTGACACCTAGAGGGCCCAGCCTCTCCAGAACATCAGATAGTTCCATCTCCCTACCCCATATTAGTGACAGACCCTTCCAGTATGAAAAATTTAGAATGGCCATAGCCCAAGCACACCTAAAGAGAGGGATGGAAAGAACAAAGATGGTGGTAGAGGGCGGACCACGGTGGCTCGGTGGCAAGAACGCTTGCCTGCCATGCCAGAGGACCCAGGTTCATTTCCCGGTGCCTGCCCATGTAAAAAATAAAATTAAAATTAAAAAAAAGTTAAAAAAAAAGATGGTGGTGGAGTTATACAGTGAAGGTAGGGCTTAACAAATGAATATGAATGCTGAATCATTAAATTGATATCTCTTTTAGTCTCCAGTATCTTAGAGCAGCTAGAAGTAAAAACCTAAAATTGTGAAATTGTAATCCATGTCAAACTCTGAAATATGTTCTATGACTAATTGTGGTACAGTGCTTTGAAATGTATTGCTTTTATACATATATATATGTTGTTTTTCACAAAAAAGAAGGAAGAAAAGTCTAGTGTGATGATAAAAAAGTATTTAAGCCTTCTAGCCTCCTACATTATGGAGCAACTAGAAGGAATAAAATCTGAGAGGATCATAAGGTAGTACATGACGAACTCTGGGATCTGTCCTATAACTACTTGTTGAAGAGTGCTTTAAAAACTATTGCTTTTTTATTTCTTTATTTTGTATATATGTTATACTATGCAATTAAAAAGTTAAAAAAAAAATCTCCTAACACAAAAGGCAGTAAAAGGAAAAGCAGGCCCTCTACTGTGAATTTTAGCTGATTACCATGAACTAACAGAATCAGAATTGTACAGCAGGGGTGAGACTTGCAACCTTAAGAATAACAGGAGAAAGAAGAAGTTGAGGTAGAACCAAGAATATAAAACTATATTTTTTGAAGATTATCTGAATTGATTTTAATGCAGATGTATTTATTCACATGCATGAGGTTAAAGTGTAGACAAGTCAAGAAAGGAAAAGGAGAAGACAAGGTAAGACTTGGGCACAATGAGAGCCATTTGGCTGTGGATTAATGTTTCAAAGCTGTAACTAAACTGAAGGCATCTTAAAGTGTAATGGATAATCCTCTAAAAAAATACTATAATCAACAACCCAGCACTGTTAGAATGGAAAAGAATAACTGGGACTTAAGTCCTATATAGCTTCTATATAAGGCTCAACCTGTCCTAACTAGTTCAATCTCTCTCTGGGCTAATTACATTTTATGATGATGATCCAAGCTTGTTGGATGATTTAGAGCCCCCAGAATCCTAAGAACAGAGTCCCAAGCTTTATGTTGTCACTGTTTTCTATAGAAACAGCAATGTCATGAAGTAGAAGTTCTCATACCAGCTGGTGGTTGAGGCTTTAGGAGAGTATGGAGGGTTGAAGAAAGAACCAACATCTCAGGTCAGACTGGCAGGGTCATCACAGCATCCAAACTGACCATAACATCTGTAACATCAAAGGTCCTAATACTACAAAGGTAGGAGCATCCTCTGACTTCTTTTTGACTACTTAAGGTGGAGAGAGGGTCTAGATGGTAAGGTTAAATTACAGAAGCTACTAAAGAGGCCCCAACTCTGTATTTTAATTTTATTTGAGCTATCCAGAAAGGGTTTTGAGCAACATTTCTTTGTTTCTACATAAACCCAAAGATCTCTTGCACATAATTCTGATTTTCTAGTGAGAAACCCAACAAGAAATAAGCTAAGGTATGAAAATTAACACTGTTTTGTTTACAAAGATGGTTGGTAATTCTGTATGTGAAAAACATAGACCCCACCAAATTGGGGTCTAATATAATTGGATTCTTGATATCTAGCAGAAAGAGAAAAGGGAAAGGCGATATCAAGGGGTTATAAGCTGGAGAAAATGTGAAAGATACATGTGTGCTTTCCTAGAGATAACAAACAAGAAAGGTTTTTCTTACAACAGAAATTTCTAACATACTTTTAATGTGAAAATGCTACTGAGTGTACCAAAGTGTCATGCCTATGCTGATGCCTATGCATTGTGACTCAACAAACTCTGCTGTCACACCCCAGGGTCAGAGACAGCTTTAAAGCCTGGCCCACCAGTCACATCTAAACAGCTGACGGGAGTGGCAGCCACCCGCAGGTGCCCAAGAACTTAGCACTGCCCGGTTCCATCTAAAGGGGCACATCTCCCTTCTGTGTGGCACATTTTCAGCCAAAAGTCTGAAAGAACTTCATTATCAAGGTAACGAATTCATCGATTTTGTTTTCTACAGTTCTTTAGGATGTATCAAAATCATATGATGAATCTCTGTGTCTCCCTCTTTTTTCTAAGCTAATGCTCTGTAGCTTTTAAAAAAAGAGACTCTGTCTTCTAAGGGCATCTTTTCCTACAGCTTTTTCAAGAATTTGTAGAGATTCCCTAAAGGGAGAACCCAAAAAGATCTTGAGGAATGGCAGGGATGGTAAAAGGTGGGAATGTAATGTTACCATGTCAGTGGGAGGGAGGAAAAGAGACATGCAGGTTATTGAAGGAAGTTGGCAGAGATTATTTTTCTTTCTAAATAAAATTAAGTATGATTATATGAGATCAGAACCTGGTCTTCTTTCAGACACTTGTTTCTTGGTTTTATTTATGGTTGTTAGACTAAGTGTTTGCAACTTGTTTCATATGTTGAAATCTTATAAGTTGTTTTTTTTTTAAAGGTTGACTAGTTATTTACACCACTGGTATTGATTTTAGTCTTTTCCAATGGTCTTAAATGATAGATGTTACAGGTATTTAAATAATTTCACTTTCTTTAATGTAATTAGAGAGAATCTGGTTGAATTGGGGTTAGCTCGAATTAGAGGGGATGGCGTGAGCTTGGTTCTTTGAAGGTACTCAAGAATGAGTAGAGAAAAGTAGAAACAAATGAAAAGATTTAGTAGTAAGAGTTGGGTAGAAGTGAATTGCTAAATTTAATCCCCACAGTCTCTAGACCTCATTGGAAAGCTGGACAGGGAGGATGGTTGAATGGAAAGAGAGCTGACCCTGGAGAGATTGTCTATTGTTTGTCTATTGCCATTGGCTGGCTGGGAGAGGGATTTCTGATGTCAGAAGCTATCTGGTTGCTCACCTCCTTTTACATTTGCTTCCCAGCCTGCCATTTTCCTGATGTTCTCCCAAGTCAGTATATCCCCATGGTTCCAAATACTTGATGTGGGAAATCTAAATTAAACTATGGATTTTGCTAAAAGATAATGGGCCTGAGCATCACTTGCCAAAGTTCAAACATGTCCTTCCTCCTGTCCCCAAGCATTAATTCCTAGCCTAAACCTATATGAATCACAGAGACAGGTTTCAGGAAAACCTCCAGAAATACTTATCCATAATGACTTAGTTTCTTAAAACATGTATAAGCCTCTTAAACTTTTCTTTCTCTTTCCAGATGTCTGATGAAATTGACTGGTTACACAGCCGCAGGGGCGTATGCAAGGTAGATCTCTACAGCCCAACAGGACAGCAAGATCATGACCGTAAAGTGGTAAGATAAAAAATCTAGCCCTACCTGGAGTGGAAAGAATTGGCATATGTGTCCCTATAGACATCCTGGACCCCAGGATGGACTAAAGGAAGCTGATGTTGAGACTTCTCTAAGCAACCAAAATCAATTAGGTCTGTTGGGAACCAGCATTCTTAGATATCACATGGGTACAAATCAAGTGAGGGGCAGGATAAGGAAGTAGGGAGGGAAGGATAGGAGGGAGCCTGAGAGGGGTAAGAGCAGTGATTGCCTAGTTACTAGCCCCTATTACCTAACACCTAGGATATAATAATGTCACCTAGCTACCAATATGTTGCAGTAAAGTGGGACCTCTCAGGAGAGTATTAATGCTTCATATTTTGTTTCCCAAACTTCAAATCATTTGCATAATACTTCACACTTTTTATCATGTTCAAATACAACCCATATTATTAGTTACTTAATATGTATTTTTGCAACCATTTTAAACTGCCTTACATTAAAAAATTTACCATCACCCTAAGTAATATTATCCATACTATCACAGGTTTGATATTTTAGTATATATTTTTCCTAATGCACAATACAAAAATACAACTATTAAACACAGAAATGTTTATCCACGTACCAACTAAAATCTTCTACATCATAAGTAGTTAAAAATACCACATTTGGAGAAGCACTAGTATAGTAGGGAAATGCCTAAATTAGGAACCAGTGTAACTGTTCTGAACAAAGCTCCACCTATGAGTTTATTGTCAACTGGGCAAATCACTTCTTTCTTTTCCCCACTATAAAATGGGCATAGTATACTTTGGGTTTCTCTCCTACTGGTAGGTATTCTCATTTAGAAAATATAGTTATGCTAAGATTTTGTCTGGCTATTAATAATAATAGTAATGACTAATATTTATTGAGTGGTTCAATGTGCCAGGCACTCTGCTAGAAAGTTTACATGAACTCTCTCAGTTAATCCTCATAAGAACCCTATGAGGTAGGTGCTATTATTCCCTAGAAAGAGAAATGAGGGCCTTTTCTCTAGTTTGTCTAAATTCACCCTCCCCTAATTTAATGCAGATATGTTTTGTCGATGTGTCCACCCTGAACGTGGAAGATAAAGATTCCGAGGTGAGTATCCTCTCCTCCACTCACAGTTGGAACAGGTGGGTGACTGTTGAGAGGGTTATCATTGATAGCATGAAGGAGGGAAAGGTTGTGGAAGAGGGTGGAAAGGTGGAGGGTACTCAGCTGGAAAGCGATCAGTCTCATGAAACTAGGAATCCTGGTTCAGAATGTACTGTTATTCTTAATACTAAGTCTCATTGAAGAAGCCATTTTAGTATCTGCTTGTGTTGGAAGATAGTATGCCACGAAAGTGAATAAAACATCTGTCCAAAGGTTTGTGATTAATGAAAAATGATTCTTGAGACTAATGGCTTTATGAAGGAAATGGTAATTTGTGGAAGAAACTTTGTCTTATTCTTCAAAGACTATCATAGCAGAAATAAAAAGGATAATAGGAGACATCACATTTGTGTTTTGAAATGGTAGGGTAGGGGGGACAGCTTGTAGAAATCTCAAAAAGCAAATGTCTATAAGAATCTTGCCCCTTAATTCCCATAGGATGCTGCTGGTTCCAGCTCAGAAGGTGACTTAAACCTGGAGAATCTGGAAGAAAAAGAGATTATTGTGATCAAGGACACCGAGAAGCAAGACCAATCTAAGGTATACTTAGCCTCTAAAATTCCACCCCCTTCCCCAGACCCCAATGCTGAGTCTGATGACTCTGGTTCAGAAATGGTAACAGGACTGTTGTCAAACAGACCCATAAATATGAACACTATGGCATTCTAGTGAACACATGTCTAAGTCCAGGGCAACAGTAGATTCAGTACCCAGATATCTAATAATGGGTCTAATCACAGAGATTCAGAATGCCTTCTCTTGATTCCTGGGCACCTTACACCAGACAGAGTATTACTATTCTTATCCTAACAGAGATGTGGTCTTATAGCCAAGTTCCTTTGTGATGTTCCTATTTTGCTTGTGATGGACTTATATACCCCACGTTGCCCAGCAACCAACAAGGAAAAGAGAGGGATATGCAAAGAAAGAATGCATAATCACCAAGAATTTGCATACCCACCTGTTACCGTAGTGGTTACTCAGGCTGTTGGGTAGCCTAAGGTTAGAAGCAATTAGACTTGCATGCCACTATCATATACAGAATCCTTTGCTTTTGTGTTAATGTCCCAAATTGTATCTGCTACAGCCCTGTTAACCAGAGGGTATTGGAACATACAACAAATTGCCCATACTTCCCTAGGATTTTTAGCTTTAAAGCAAAAGTAAAATACTTATTTTTCTGTGTCCTAGGCTCATAGGCTATAACCAGGGACATCAGTTCTGTTCCCAGGCACCCTAGAAGTGATGGGAATGGTCCCCCCAAGGAAAGAAAAATGCATTATTTAAAACACCCATAGATATCTGGGTTTAATGGAGGGTGGAGGCCAAAGTGGCATCTTAAGGGATACATAATAACTGGTGTTTATCTCTAAAAGAACAGCCAGTATTTCCTACACACAATGCAAATCTCCTTATTTGTAATTTAAGCCCATTTGCAAAAAGTTGATCTTATGACCTCACATTTCCAGAAATGAAGCAATAAAAGGGGCAAAGAGGGTAAGGGTACTTCCATCTTTGTAGAAGATGTGTACATAGCACATATACACATAAATGTACACAAGCATACACAGTCACAAGCATAAATATATACATATAAATTTATACAAAGTGACACATATTTATATATACATTTATTTACAGTAACAAAAATAATGTATTCAAGCAATGACACATGCCTAATTGGCTACATGTGACAAATGTACACAAGCATTGACATAACAAATATATATATTGACCTATTCTTTTTTTTATGGTTTTTAATGTCGACCATTATATTTTTCAGTTTTTTAATAATTTTTAATTTTTAAAAAAAATAAAAAAACATCAAACGCAAACATTCTTAACTTTTGATCATTCTGTTCTACATATATAATCAGTAATTCACAATACCATCATATAGTTGCATATTCATCATCATGATCATTTCTTGGAACATTTGCATCTATTCAAAAAAAAGAAATAAAAAGAAAACAGAAAAAAAATTCATACATACCATATGTCGACCATTATATTTTTCAGTTAAAATCCATCTGTTCATTCCTAATTGTCTTTTCCCCCTAATTGTCTTTTTTTATTAATTAAAGAAAAAAAAGAAATTAACACAACATTTAGAAATCATTCCAGTCTACATATGCAATCAGTAATTCTTAACATCACACATATATTGACCTATTCTTAAACAATGACTTACATACACATATACAAAGATATAAAAAGTCATACATGGATGTGCTGACATGCCCACATGACACACAAACACATCTGTATAAACATTGATACACATAATGCATAAAAATACACTTACATACATTAACATACACAAACCTTGATCAAAAATAGTGACCTAAAGGATGATGGATATAGTAACACAACATTGTGAATGTAATCAACATCACTTAATTATATACTTGAATATGGTTAAAAGGGGAAATTTTAGGTTGTATATGTGTTGCGAAAATAACAATTTTTTAAAAACCAAAGAACTATACAACACAGTTGAACCCTAATGTAAATTATAGGCTATAGTTAATAGTACAATTATAATAATATTCTTTCATCACTTGTAACAAAGGTGCCATACTAATACAAAGTGTTAATAATAGCAAAAGCTGGGGGGAGGCTGGGGTGGTAAATGGGAACTCTGTATTTTCTGCATGATTTTTCTATAAACTTATAACTTTTCTAATATAAAAAAATAGAGTGACTATATATACTCAGGTATTAGTAAAAGGGGCAAAGAGGGTAAGGGTACTTCCATCTTTGTAGAAGATGTGTACATAGCACATATACACATAAACATAAACAAGCATACACAGTCACAAGCATAAATATACACATATATAAATTTATACAAAGTGACACGTATTTATATATTTATATACACTTATAAATATATACACATATGCAAACATATGGCTATACACAGACTTGATGACATAAACACATACAAACTTAAAACAAAATGACACATACTCTATAACATATTTATTTGTATGCATTGACACGTATATTGACACAAATGCAATGACATACCCACTCACTTGTTAACACACATACTCAAATGCCAGGTTATGTAACAATGACACAAACATTCTCAGGCATTGACATAACATAACATAAACCGATAACCAATTTATTAACAAAGTCATTAAGCAATCCCTCTTTACATATATTCATATTTTAGCACACACATTCATTAATATGGTAATATGTATGTTAATGTATAAATTCATGCTTTATCATATATAAATGCATTTATAGCTGCATAGTATATAGTATTGGATTTATATGTACACATATGTAGATGTTGTACTCAAATTGACATGGCTTATTTACATATTCAGAGACACACTGACATACACACTTATTTCAACATTCACATACGTGTACTGGTATACACACTAGCATGCACATATTGGCCTAAACAGTAGACATATTCAACATGCATTGGCATCAACAATTTTTATACATGCTTACATACAGTCATACATGTGCACTGATATAATATGTACATACACACAAATACTAGCATATTTTCACACATCAACAATACAGACACACATTCTTAGATGTGTTCACACATGAATTGATATATTAACACGCGTACATTAATATATACACAATCTGACATATATATATATATACATCGACTCATATGAATCAATATGTATTTACATACACACACATTCACATAGATGCATTCTTATATGTTCTAAACATAAACACAACAGACATATTGACGCACATTTTTAAGACTTTTAGATAAGCACCCATATTCACATGAATTGACAAACATTGATAACCCTTGAATATAGGTAAGTGTACAATGTAAATTATCTGAGCATGATACATAGCTTTTGTTGCTGCCACTTCCACTTGAATGTGCATGAATGGAAAACATATGGTAGGTTATATGGTATGTATTTTATGTTCCATGCAAATTCTAAAGAAACATAAACCTAATCTGTGCAGTTTAGAAGATTTATCTTCTAAACAAAATAAGGTAAAGAAGTAGTCTACCCAAATTCTTATGGATGGGTATTCTTTTTTTAGACAGAGGGATCTGTGTGCCTTTTCAAACAAGCTCCCTCTGATCCCATAAGTGTCCTCAATTGGCTTCTCAATGATCTCCAGAAGTATGCCTTGGGTTTCCAGCACGCACTGAGCCCCTCAGCCTCTAGTTGTAAGCATAAAGTAGGAAACATAGAAGGCGAATATCACAAATTATCCTCTGGGAACTGCTACAGTGTCTATGCTGATCAACTAAACAGGGATTATGTGGCCAATGCATCACAGAGCCTACATGTAGAAATGACAGCAGTCAAAAACACTAACAACAACCAGAGTCCTTCGACTCCTCCAGCCAAATCTCCTAGCAATCAGAGGGCAGTTATCTCCCCTGATGGAGAAGATATCGATGACCTTTCCTTCTATGTCAATCGGCTATCTTCTCTGGTAATCCAGATAGCCCGTAAGGAAATCAAGGAGAAGTTGGAAGGTGGAAGTAAATGCCTTCATCATTCAATCTATCCTTCCACTGGGGACAAAGGAAAAAACAGTCCCCGCAGTGCTGTGAGCAAGATCGCTTCTGAAATGGCCCATGATGCTGTAGAAGTCACCTCTGCAGAAATGCGGGGCACTGGGGAAGAGTGCAAGGAAGGCGGCCGGAAAACCTTTCTGTATAGTGAATTATCCAACAAGAACAAGAGTGGAGACAAGCAGATGTGCCAGAGAGACAGCAAAGAATTTGTAGATTCTATCAGCAAAGGGCTCATGGTTTATGCAAATCAGGTGGCCTCTGACATGATGGTCTCTGTTATGAAAACTTTGAGAGTGCACAGCTCTGGGAAGCCAATTCCAGCCTGTGTGGTCCTAAAGAGGGTATTGTTGAAGCATACCAAGGAGATCGTGTCCGATTTGATTGATTCCTGCATGAAGAACCTGCACAATATTACTGGGGTCCTGATGACTGACTCAGACTTTGTCTCAGCTGTCAAGAGGAATCTGTTCAACCATGGGAAACAAAATGCTGCAGACATCATGGAGGCCATGCTGAAGCGCCTGGTCAGTGCACTTCTTGGTGAGAAGAAGGAGACTAGGTCTCAGAGTCTGTCATATGCATCCTTGAAAGCTGGATCCCATGATCCCAAATGCAAGAACCAGAGTCTTGAATTCTCAGCCATGAAAGCTGAGATGAAGGGAAAAGACAAAGGCAAAATGAAACCAGAGCAGTGCAAGTCATTGACCAGTGCTGAGAAAGTCAGTGAACACATTCTCAAGGAAAGCCTGAACATGTGGAACCAAAAGCAAGGAAGCCAGGGCAAAGTGGTTGGCAAATTATGCCCCAATAGAGAGGAGAAAAGAGAACAGATCAGCCCTTCCACAGATTCACTGGCAAAGGATCTGATTGTCTCTGCCCTTATGCTGATCCAGTACCATCTAACCCAGCAGGCCAAGGGTAAAGATGCATTAGAAGAAGACAGTCCTGGATCTTCCATGGGCTATATGGCTCAAAGTGCCCAATATGAAAAGTGTGGAAGTGGCCAAAGTGCCAAAGCACTTTCAATGAAACATCTAGAATCTCGTGGAGCTCCTGGACCATCCACCTCTCTAAAGGAAAATCAACAGCTGGACTCCCAGAAGCTAGATATGTCAAACATCGTTCTAATGCTGATTCAGAAGCTGCTTAATGAGAGCCCCTTCAACTGTGATGATCTCTCTGAAAGTGAGAACAAGCGTTCTGAACCCAGGGCAAACAAAGCGACTTCTATGTCCAAGAGGCCTGACAGAGGGGAGGAACAATGCCAGGACAATCAAGAACTTGACTTCACCAGTGGGATGAAGCAAGTAAACCGGCAGTTTATAGATCAGCTGGTAGAATCTGTGATGAAGCTGTGTCTTATCATGGCGAAGTATAGCAACAATGGGGCAGCCCTCACTGAGTTGGAAGAACAAGCAGCCTTGGCAAGCAGCTCCAATTGCCAGGGCAGTGGCTCCAGATGTGGTCATGATGCCATGGTGTCACAGAACTATCAAGACACTCCCGGGCCTGAAGTCATCATCAATAATCAGTGTTCTACAACTAGCTTACAGAAGCAGCTCCAGGCTGTCCTGCAGTGGATTGCAGCCTCCCAGTTCAATGTGCCCATGCTCTACTTCATGGGAGATGATGATGGACAACTGGAGAAGGTAAGCAATGCAACAAGGCACAAGAAGAAAGAGTTGAAATGGATGGGGGTGGTATTGTACTCAGAGTACACTGGTCCAGTTTTTTTTTCAAGTCTATTTTTTACCATGAGTCTCATGAATTACTTTCACCTCATAAGGCGACATAAAAGTGATGAACCACTAAGTGTGGTTCTGGACACCTTAGGCCTGTGAATTTCTGCCAACAGGAGAGGATTGTGAGATCAGATTATTTCCAGTGTTAAAAACAAACTTTTTGGTAAAACACTAAAGAGTAGTTTTTAAATCATATACTTTGAGTTTTAAGGCCCTCAAAGCACTGGAGAGAAACAAAAAGAAAAGGGAAGCTCCTCCCTCCTCTCTGAGGTGATAGAAATTTCATGGACCCATTTTGTCTCTGGTCTGCCATTAACAATTTAAAGTCTCTTATTATTTCATCTTTGTTCTTCCCCCAAACTCATGGTAATCACAAAGAAGCTCAAGCCACAACTAGGAAATGATAATAGCTTCTTTCTTTCTGTTTTGAGTTTTACTGCAAAGAGGAAGCTAAACACTGGACCCTCTTCTTTCTCTCCCTCTCTAATTTTTACATGTGTAGACTAAAGCTCTCCGCACACCTTAACTGGGAGGTTCAGTGCCCACTGGTTCGGCTATCTCCAGGGCTCTTCTATTCACCATTCTCACAGATAGTACAGTCTCTCTAGCAGAGCTGGAGTAGGGTAAAGCAAGTAAGGTGTCTAGGATGCAAAATTTAAGAAGGCAGTGCAAATGCCCTGAGAGTGATTGTGAACTCTATTTATGCCCTAGATACTTGCTTACCTCACCTTAGTGCTGGCTCTGCTTCTCAGATCTCACATACATATAAAAGATGTACAAGTTCACACATACACACACACACACACCACAGCTGCATTTGGTACATTAGATGGATTCCAGGGAAATCAAATACTGAGTCAAATTATTTTCAGTCCAGGAGTTGAGACCAGGCAATTCTCCCCACCCTCAATCTCACTTTTTTAGGGAGGTGATGGAATGGCATCCTCTAGCCTTGACCTAGCAATCAGCACAGACTAACTGCAGTACCTGGTGAAAAGTAGTCAATGATCACAATTGTTTTCAATTTCGAGCTCCGAAAGCCTGGGGGAAGGTCAAGGAAAAGGGAGAGCGGACCTCAGTCCTGGATCTGTGGCATGCTTGACTCTAATCCTATAACCATGGTGGGGAAGGGGCATGGCATAGTTCATTTTGTCCATCTGGGCCCCTCCTCCAAAACCCACCAAGTGACTCAAGTTATCTCTGCTCTCTTCACAGCTTCCTGAGGTTTCAGCCAAGGCAGCAGAAAAGGGGTACAGTGTAGGAGACCTTCTTCAAGAAGTCATGAAGTTTGCCAAGGAACGACAACTGGATGAAGCCGTGGGAAACATGGCTAGGAAGCAACTGCTAGACTGGCTGCTCGCTAACCTGTGAGATAACAACTCTGTCAACTCCTCTCCATCTTACTCCCGCCAGCAGCGTTCCATCCCAGTTCCAGCACCCCCACCATCAGGCCAGTGAACTCCATGCTATCCAATGTATTTCCCAATACATCTGAGAGGATGCACTGTGCAAATACAGGGTGTCCAACAAACTGGGCAAGAACATGAATAAAAAAATTAAAAAAAAAAGTGCCATTGTTCTCTTGACCTAAGGCAAGGGAGGGGAATGGGTCCAATTCCCACAAGTGGTAATACAGTGTTGGACTTGTGTCCAGATCTCCCTCTAGGTTATTTACTGAGCACCCAGGATACAGGATATAATCCACACCCAAGACCCTAGGTAATCTGTTTTATCTACATAATCTCAATTCACAACTCAATTCACAGTTGATTTCGAGTTTTGCCCTCTGTAGCTTTCTTGTTTCCCCCAGAATTGCAAAATAAACCTGATAATATCTATTTTCAAGGATACAGGTTCTTGGTCTTTGTTAAAAGAATGTGCTGAAGTACTATCTTAGATCAAAAGCAAGTTGAAAAATGTATATTACTTATGTACATTGCACCCCTTGCCACACACACACAGTGTTCACTGCACATAGCTAAATACTGCCCAGAACTATAACAGGACCTGATCCTTCCCATTTGTGAATAATACTTCCTTACAAAGTTGTTCCATTTCATTAATGAGATTTCCTTGTATTCCACGAGTCTGAAAGAAAAATTTTCTGACAACCTAAAGTTACAGGATGGTGAATTTCTTGAAGCCACCTAGGTGAGTCCCAGTTTTCCCTTTGGATTGACCTACCAAGTGAAATTTGAGACTAGCACTAAGTTCCTAGATTTGTTATATGCTTTCCAGAAATCAGTCACCATGCTAGAATTCATTGCAATAAGGTAAAGAGAGTGATTTCAACCCTGTGGCCCTCTTTTAGCTGGTCTGCTTTAGAGTTGGTGTGTTCTCCTGGCACTTCAAGGATGTGACATCTGAATAGATTATAACATCAAAGCTTTACCTCTTACTAGTTGTGTGGCCTTTAAGTCATCAAGACTCTGCGAATGTAGACTCTGAGCCTGTTCATCTGTAAAATGTAACTAAAAATTACCCCCACACTGGTTAAGAGGCTAAGCTGGAGAAGTGGATGTGACAGGCTTCAGGCAGGGTAAATCTTGTTAACAAATGTAGAAGAGAGAGGAAGCTATACCTCAACAATACCTGAACCAGTCAGATACAGGGAAGTGAAAGCAGGCCCCTTTAAAAGAGGACTTTCTAAACTTTCTAAACTTCCCAGCCCAAATGAAAGCTAATCAAACCTTTTCCAGTTGCATCCCACCCAACGAAAAGTTCTGGAATTGAGTCACCACAGATCCTTCCCTTTGTCCTTGAAGAAAATCCTTAATAAATAAATCCTGAGGCCTGGGCTGCATTTCTGATGACTCAGCCCTCCCTGAACACAGCTGGGTCTCATAGTAGTTTACTTCCTTGATTAACTTGGCTCTTGCCTTGCTCCTGATTTTTATTATGAGGCAGTCTTGGGGATTCTTTGGAACATGGAAACCAAGCAAAGGAAGTTATATGTTCTGTTAAATTAGGGAGGTTGGGACAAAATGGTCTCTGAGGGCCTTCCATTCTGACATTTGAGGATTCTAAAAACTAGTTTCTTTTTCATAATTTCTCAGGGAATCTTGTGTGGATGAGGTAAGTATGGGGTAAGGAAACTTGATTTTTGCCAGAGCGAACTGACAAGACTCCAGCAGAGAAAGGAATGCTTTGGGCCCCAAAGGGCCTTGACAAGGATCTGGAGAAGCTCAATAACCCTTGGGGTTTATTCAGGAGGGTGGACTCTGGCCTTTCACCCTTCTAAATGGAGAGGCAATCCCAGGCATCCTAATAGCAATATGGCCATGCTCAATGCCAGCAGTTGAAATGGACAAGGATTTCTGCTGAGCTGAGAGCCTGACATGTAGTAGAAAAGGGAGGACAAAAGCAGAAAGAAAAGGAAAACATGATTATTTCCTGGCAGGAGGTGCAATTGGCTTGATATCTCCGGCAGTTTCAGTCTCTCTGAACATCATTCCTCCATTTTGAAAGAAAGTTGTGAGCAGAACTTGCTTTGCAGGACCGGGAGGAGGGTGAGGTGAAGGAGGCAAAAGAGGGAGGCACTTAACTCAGGTACAAAATTTAAGGGGGGGTGCCAAAAAAAGTCAGTAATCAAGATTAATGTTTTAATGCAACATTTAAAATATTAAAATTAATGCAGAAAATCCATGATGAAAACTTCAAAAATTTTAACTCGGCTTTAGTTATGGTGCTGTGCTGAACCATCTTGGAGCAAAAGGCAAAAGGCAAAATCAGTAATAGTTTATGAGACTAACACTTTATGGCAATAACAATACATTTAGAGAACGTACTGCCCTTAAAGCCTATACCAGTACAAAACAGAAACAATGAATTAATTCCCCATCTAAAAACTTAGGAAAGGCACAAATAACAAACAAGCTTAAGAAAGGGAAAATAAAATTTGTAGCAAGGAAAAAAAACAGAAATGGAAGAAATATAGGGCTGATAAACATGAAGAGTGGTCTCTTGGGAAGAAAATCAACAAAATTAACAAACTTGTAGCCCAATTACTCAAAAAAAAGAGAGAAATCTTCAAAAATGGTCCAATCATTCATGAGAATGGTGGTATAATAATGAACACAATTATTTTTATTATACAAAGAGAAGAACCTTATTTGGGGCATGCTAACCAAGTAGAAATGCATGCTGTTTCCCTAAACTATCTTCATGAGAAATACAAAATGTGAGGGCACCTATATAATTTTTTCCTTATACTTTCAAAGACAAGAGTGTTGCTTGTCTAATATAATGGATCAGTAACATCCCATCCATACCCATATTTTTTAGCACTTTATAAACGAAATGAAGGATTGAATGTTGTTCAATCCATTTCATGGACAGATAAAATTTGGATACTTAAACTTAGCAAACATAGCACTAAAAGACAATATTATAAACCAAACCCATTTCTGAATGCAAATGCAAACATTTAAAATTCGATCTTCATGGTGATGAATATACAACTATGTGATGATATTGTGAGCCATTGATTGTACACCATACACAGAATGTATGTTTAGAATGTTCATTTTTGTATGTTGTTTTGGTTTGATAATAAAAAATATTTTTTTAAAAAAGATAAAAACATTAAAAAAAAAAATAGGACGGGTCACAGTGGCTCAGCAGGCAGAGATCTTGCCTGCCATGCTAGAGACCCAGGTTCAATTTCCGGTGCCCGCTCATGAAAAAAATAAATAAATAAAAATAAAAAATAATTCAATCAACACATTAAGATGTTTATCTATTATGACCCAATAGTGCTGATTTGAGTAACTGTACGCTCTTATAACACAAAACTATCAACACAATTCACAATAAGAAAAATAGAATCACGTTATGATCTTCATAGATGCTATGAAGCCATATGAAAAGTTCACATCTTGTTTCAGTTAAATCTTTAAAAACAAGGGGATAGAATGTTGCAGTGTTTTCTCTCTTGTGTAACATGATGAGAGTACATCTTTCCAAACAAAAGTTCTTGTTAGATTAATTCTGCTTTAAAACAGGGACCAGACAAGAATGCCCCTCTAAAATTATAATTTAAATTGTATATTCTAAGTTCCATTAATGAAAGAAAAAATAAAAGTAGAAACATGGGGGAGGCAGAAATAAAATGTCACTTTTGCAAATGATATATTTGCACATCCATGATACCAGCAGTAATGGATGAATTTTGCAAAGGTGTAGTATATAAGATACCTGTGAGCTGTAAGAATTCACCATCAACTAAAACGGTTCCAGGTGTTTTTCCCCTGCCTCAGAGACATGCAAAAAGTTCAGCAGTTTCCCTGCACTAAAATCCCTGCAGTGTCAGAATATAAACTAAATCTGAAAGAATCTATTGAATTCCTGTATCCCAGAGCCACCCAGCCAAAAAGGAGAGAGTCTATTTACTATAGTCACAATAATATTTAACACTGATCATTAAGGAAGGCAGAAGGTGATATTTATAGAGTGCTTACTGAGTGCCAGAAACTGTACTGAGTGCTTTAATTATTTTGTAATTAAATAAACCATCTCTCAAGGTTTATTATTTGCTGCCTTTTACAGATGAGAATTTAGAGGCCCAGAAAGGTTTAAATGTCTTTTTTTCAGGGACATACAACCATTAAGTGAAAGAATTGGGATTCAAATCTAGGTTGGTCTCACGTCACATATTATGCTCTTTCAATTCCATCACACAGTCTTCCTATTAATTCAGAACCTGTGTTTATTTTGAAAACAAAACTATAAAATACAAATGAGAAAAACGGAAAAAAATAAATACACAAAAAAATTAGCCTGCTCTCCTGACTGGTAAAACTAAATATTTCAACCTATAGGTGTTATACAGTGCCAATTAAAATCTTTATGAGGTATTTCTAAATTCTGAGAGGCTGAGCTCTTTGTGTATAACCTGGTCGTTCTCTGGAACATCGGGTATTTATATGACACCTGAGATTTAGAGCTAAGGTTCTGCATCTATGAAAGTCAGCAGTACCCTATACAGCAACTGTTAAAAACACCGAAAAGGTGATCAGAGTTCAATTGGAGATATGAATGAAGCTGATCTGGGTAGGAATAAGGTAAATCAGACTAAAGGGCAAAGGATGATGTTGACTGTATTTTAAAATATCAGCTTCTGTGTGAGACCAAAGAAAGGGATTTTTTTGGTGCAAAATTTGTATTTCCTGTAGCACACTAATTTAAATTGTATGGTCAGCTTATTCGAACACCATAATTACATGGAATCTTGAATAGGGAGTGAGATCTTGTTCATTTTTACAGGTTGGTGTGATGCCCCAATACATCCCAGAGTAGGCTGGGCAGAAGATTAAAAAATGTATTTGCAAAGTCTCCTTGAGGGACTGGGGAAAAAGGTGGAAATATTCAACTTCCTCACCTGGGGAAGATCTGATATTATTGCAAGCATTGCAGATTGCCAATTTGATGGGACAGGCTCTCAGTCTTGGGGCTTGCCTTTATGAAACTTACTCCTGCAAAGAAGAAGCTATGCCTACTTATGAGTATACCTAAGAGTCACCCCCAGAGAACCTCTTCTGTTGCTCAGATGTGGCCTCTCCCTCTAAGCCAACTTGGCAGGTAAACTCACTGCCCTCCCCTCTACGTGGGACATGACTCCCAGGGGTTTAAATCTCCCCAGCAACAGGGAATATGACTTGAGGGGATGAGCCTAGCCCTGACACCTTAGGAGTGGGAAAGCCTTCTTGACCAAAAGGGAGGAAGAGAAATGAAACAAAATAAAGTTCCAGTGGCTGAGAGATTTCAAATATAGTCAAGAGGTCTTTCTGGAGGTTTTTCTTATGCAGTATGTACATATCCCTTTTCAGTTTTTTGGTGTATTGGAGTAGCTAGAGGGAAATACCTGAAACTCTTGAATTGTAATCCAATAGCCTTGATTCTTGAAGATGATTGACTAACTGTAGGGCTTTTATGGTGTGAACGTGTGAATGTGAAAACCTTGTGACGAACACTCCCTTTATTCATTTTATGGACATATGAGTAAGAAAAAAAAGACCAAAAAAACAATAAACAGTACAGGGGTATGTGGGTTATGGTATGTTTGGGGTGTTCTTTTTTTTATTTTTATTTTTATTATTGGTTTTGGAGCAATAAAAATGTTCAAAAATTGGTTGTAATGATGAATGCACAGCTTTATGATGATATTGTGAACCACTGATTATACACTTTAGATGATTATATCTCCATAAAAAAATCATTGAAGAGCAAAACAAACAAACAAACAAAACCATTGTGACTGACACTTCTTTTATCCAGTGTATGGACAAGTAAGTAAGAAAAAAAAAGACAAAAAAAATAATAGGGGGAGATAGGTGGTATG
The DNA here is from genome assembly GCF_023851605.1 of Tamandua tetradactyla. NCBI lineage: Eukaryota > Metazoa > Chordata > Mammalia > Pilosa > Myrmecophagidae > Tamandua > Tamandua tetradactyla. The sequence continues at coordinate 120,145,463 of NC_135353.1, forward strand.
GGATGTTTTGGGTATTTTGTTTACTTTTATTTTTATTATTATTTATTATGGAGTTATGAAAATGTTGAAAAAAAACCAATGTGATGATGAACGCACATCTATATGATAATACTGTGATCCACTGATCACACTTGGGATGATTATATGGTACGTGAATTTATCTCAATAAAATTGCATAAAAAAATATTTGAAGTAGTCTCAAAATAGCTCTCCCAAGGTACTTATTAATTACAAAGAGAGAAATAGTAACATTATTATACAGAAACTTTTCAGTCACCACCACGTAAATTAGATGATCAAGGTTAATATCACCAATAATAAGATACTAATATCATGTATCTCCTGATATGATGAGAAGGGCATATCACCTCTCATAAACCATTAGACAAACACAAATTAAGGGACATTCTACTAAGTACCTGACCATAATTGACTGTAAATAGCCATGGGGGGAACATTTTGGGGTGGTGGAAATGTTCTATATCTTGCTGAGACGCTATTTACACAGGTATATACATTTCTCGGACTCATCAAACTGTATACTTAAAATTGGTGAACTTTAGGGCGGTGCAAGGGTAGCTCAGTGGTAGAATTCTCACCTGTAATGCCAGAGACCTAGGTTTGATCCCAGAATCTGCACATGAAAAAAAAAAAGGTGAACTTTATCTAAATTATATCTCAATAAATATATTCCAAAATATATTAAACTTAATAAATACCTACAGGAAAAAAAATCCCCTTCCACTGTTCACGAGTTTCTTTACTCTCCTACCTCTTTCAAGAAAGACTCCAATTTAGGAAGTTTTTCTGAGTTTAGGCTCTGAACTACCCTTACCTTGCAGCCCAACCTCCTCCTTCCACTTGTCTATGGTGGCTCAGAATAGGGTCCTGGAAGCCCCCAGTTTATAGAACTTCCCTCCCAGATTCAGACTTCATATCCAAGGTGAAAAAGTCCTCAACTCGATGAGACTCAGCATCAAGGGATTGAGAAAACCTTCTGGACCAAAAGGGGGAAGAGTGAAATGAGACAAAGTATCAATGGCTGACAGATTCCAAACAGAGTTGAGAGGTTATCCTGGAGGTTATTCTTATGCATTAAGTAGATATCACCTTGTTATTCAAGATGTAATAGAAAGGCTGGAGGGAACTGCCTGAAAATGTAGAGCTGTGTTCCAGTAGCCATGTTTCTTTTTTTTTTTTTATTTTTTAAATTTTTTTAGCCATGTTTCTTGATGATGATTGAATAATGACATAGCTTTCAGAATGTGACTGTGTGAGTGTGAAAACCTTGTGTCTGATGCTCCTTTTATCTACCTTGTCAACAGACGAGTAGAACATATGGAATAAAAATAAATAATAGGGGGGACAAATGTTAAAATAAATTTAGTTTGAAATGCTAGTGATCAATGAAAGCGAGGGGTAAGGGGTATGGTATGTATAATCTTTTCTTTTTCTGTTTTCGTTTTATTTCTTTTTCTATTGTCTTTTTATTTCTTTTTCTTAATGGATGCAAATGTTCTAAGAAATGATGAATATGCAACTAAGTGATGATATCGTGAATTACTGATTATCTATGTTAATGTTTTATTACGTTTGTTAATTTTTTTAATTAATAAATAAATTTTTAAAAACATATAACAAAAAAAAAAAACAGAAAACAAAACTACAACAACAACAAAAAAAACCCTCAGCTCGAAATAGGACTTCCCTCTACCTATCTGACGTGTGAGTTCTTCGCAGACAGGGCTTCCGTTTTCTATTATATTCATCTTGTGGGCTCGAAATAGGACTTCCCTCTACCTATCTGACGTGTGAGTTCTTCGCAGACAGGGCTTCCGTTTTCTATTATATTCATCTTGTGGATCAGTTTCTAAGAAAGCCTGTGCACCTAGCAGACTTATTAAGTGTTTGTTGGATTTTAGTTGAGGGACTAGTGTATTTTGAATATTCCCAATCAAAGTAAAGTAATACAAATGCATGCATAATATATAAAATATATACATATATTATAGCTAAAAATACGTTATATATTTATGGTATGTGCATAAAATATCTCTGGAAGAGTAGAAAAGTAACCAATACTATTGGTTGTCTATAGAGAGGGGAATGAGTGACTGGGAGATGAGATGCGGGAGAGTTGTCATTGCATTCCTTTTAAACTTTTTGAATCCTGTGAATTACTACTAACTCCAAAAAAAGTTTTCATTACCTAGATATGCATTTTTTTGTCCTTGATAATATGTGACTTCATAAAGGCTTCTGTACGTATAACTTCCCAGTTAGAACAGAAACTTCTTTCGTTTGTTTGTTTAGTTTTGTTTTGTAGGGTAAATGGGTTGTAATTATCCCAGGCTTCATGGTTTATCACTCTATTTGATGTGACTTGCTTAGAAATAAATCTTTTTGCTTGGGAAAAAAAAAAAGAAACAGCCTTTCTATGTGCATACGTTTCTTTTTGCTGTCTTCCTGACTAAGTGCAACAAATTCTTCACCAGATTTTCTCTGGTAGAACTCTGAGAGGCAACATGCGAATTCATTTTCAGTTTTAGAAGTTTCTTCCTTATTAGTTGAAGCAGGCTGTAGTAGTCTGTGAAGAAGTCAAGACATCTGGTGTACATCAGAAATTCTGATTTTCCAAATTGCTTTAAAAACAAACAAGCAACAACCACGCAAAAAATCAATATCCTTTTAAGCTAGTCAAAAGATGTCCCATCAGATGCCTTCCAAAATATATTTACTTAGGAGGGAAAATGTCCCTTTTCTAATTTCTAATTTGAACTCAGGGGCAGGCACTGCTTTGTTCACAAAACCGTTATCCTTACATACAATGTCTACATTCATTAATAGAAATCTTCATGGCCTAAAGTACATATTATGCCAACTATCATTCTGGGTTTTTACTCTGATTTCCATATGGAAAAATCTACAGTACAAGATGATGTAATTCAGTGTAAAAAATATTGCAATGACTTCTGAATCATTCTTTTGCATTGTAGTAAACTAATTCGGAATTTCTGAGAAAGAGGAACTGGAGCAGAGAAGATGATTAGTTATTAAATACATTTCTACCTAGAGTTAAAAATTAGTGACTAAGGAAATTATGAAAATGGCATAACTTTCAAAAAGTATTATTTGTGTTTTCATTATCTTATGTTACCTGACATCATGATTTAAGAAACATAATTTAAGAAAAATAATGGTGACATTAATTGAGCAGTATCACAGGTCAGAATATCTGCTTGGGATATATCAGCTTCATGCATGCAATATGTCTGGTTCTTCCTTTAACAATTGTCTTTTTTTCTTCTTGCTTTTTTTCTTCTGTTAATTCTTAAAGGTAACCATGATTCTTACATTTGTGTATATCTTTTTTATAGAGATATAGATGTGTAATAAAACCAACATAAATTGCCATTTTGTTATAAATTTTACATAAATAACATATTAATATGAAAAAAGTCTTCAGCTCAACACCATCTTGTGATGAAAGTCTCCTCCTTCTAATAGCCATCCTTCACCACCTTATCTCCCAGTTATTTTTTACCACATCATCCAGTTTTGTTTTCATTGCACTAACAGATGTATACTTTTTCTTTTCATTTTATTGTTTATTGTCTGTTTCCTTCCTCTAGAATGGTAAATCTAGGAGCACAATATCCTTGGTACCCAGCACACTGCCTGACACAAAATAGCAATTCAATACATGTTTTTGGAATGAATAATCCACATATTTCATTGTCCCCTAGTGGGGAAAAAAAAACATTGAATGGCACATCAGAAAACTTGTCATAATTCTGTGTGACTATAACAGTTGGTTTCCTCACCTCAAAAATTGGGAATACTAAACAATACCTTCTATATCTACCTCTCTGGAAGTATTATGCAGATCATAAGGGGCCCTCAAGATCAAAATGTTTAAAAATATAGTTAACGTGTCCATTAAATCTTCAATAATAAAATTGATCCAAAATTTATTGAGCTTTTACTATGTGCCAGGCATTCTTCTAAGTGCTTTACACTATTATGTCATTCAATCTGCCCCCAAATTCTATGAGTTAGGTATTATTATTATTATTATTTTGGGGGGTGCATGGTTTGAAACTCAAACCCAGGTCTTCTGCATGGAAGGCGGGCATTCTAACCACTGAACTACCCGCGCACCCCCAGGTATTATTATTATTCCATTTTACAGATAAGGACATTTAGGCCCAGAGAAGCTGAGATAGGAGGTGGTAGAGTTGGAATTCAAATAGACAGCCTACTCCAAAGCTCCCACTCTATACTCCTTCACAAAACACCAGGTCTTTGTCCCTAGTGTCACATCTCAGGATGTGATGTGGTAAAATTCAGGTCACTGACATTGGATTAGGCACATCTACGAGGTGACAGGAACCTCTGGAGAGGGGTGGTGGGCTGGAAGGAATCCAGGCTGCTGGACAGGAACGGGTCTCTCAAGAGTATCGTAGGCATAGGCCGTGGCCCAGAAGAAGGCTGAAAGCTATCCTAAGACAGCGAGTGGGCATTCCAATCAGCAAGCAGACACAGCTGCTGAAGACTCATGATGAGAGACACATCCCCGTGAGCGCAACATCCCAAGCGTAGGGAGAGGTGTTTGAAATGCAGTCACAACTAGAAGGAACCATGGACACTTGGGGAAATGGCTTATTCCAGAGCTGGGGCAGGGAAGTACAAGATGGTTGGAGAAAATCTTGGTGTGTCGGAAAGTAGGGAAGGGCTCAATGAAAGGCCACGTTAAAAGAACACAGCAGACAGCAGGCCTGACCAGCCAGCGAGACTATGCGGGCGGCGGCGCGTTCTCAACCTCCCTTGGTGGCTAGGAGCCAGTGCGCATGCGCGGCGGCGCTAGCCCGCCCTCCCTCGGGGGCTGGGAGCCAGCGCGCATGCGCGGTGGCATCCTCTAGTGCCATACAGAAGCAGGTGAGCGAGCTGGCCTGCGAGTGCTACCCGAGGAGGAGGGACCTAGTGCAGCTGCTGCAGCGCGTGCGGCTGGCCGAAAGGCAGAGTGCTACCACGACATGGTCTCCGCATGTCTCTGCCACGAAGGCGGTTGAAGAGCTTAATGCCCCTCTGTTTAATGAATATCTCAATCTCCTCTCTCTGGCCTACAAGAATGTGGTTTGGGTGCCAGGCAGTCTTCCTGGAGGGTGATCAGCAGCACTGAGCAGAAAACTTGAGCTGATGGAAATGAAAAGAAATTGGAGAAGAATAAAGCTTATCGGGAGAAGATTGAGAAGGAGCTGGAGACAGTTTGCAATGATGTTTGACTGCTTGACAAGTTCCTCATCGAGAACTGCAGTGATTTCCAGTATGAGAACAAGATGTTTTACCTGAAAGTGAAAAGCAAGTACTACTGCTACTTGGCAGAGGTAGCCTCTGGGGAGAAGAAAAATAAAGTGGTGAACTTTCTGAGGCAGCTTACAAGGAAACCTTTGAAATCAGCAGAGAGCACATGCAGCCAATACTTCCCATTCAGCTGAATCCAGCTCTCAACTTCTCTGTTTTCTACAATTAGATCCAGAATGTACCTGAGCAGGCCTGCTGCTTAGCCAAACAAGCCTTCGATGATGTCATAGATGAGCTGGAAACACTAAACGAGGATTCCAACAAGGACACCACGCTCATCATGCAGTTGTGACAAGACAACCTCACCTTCTGAAGCAGCCACTGGTAGGAAGAAGATGCAGAAGAAGGCGACTGAAGATCCTTGGGTTCCCTGACCCCTCCTTCATCCACTACCCTCATCATCACTGATACTTCCTTGCCACGATCACTAAATATCTAGTGCTGTACCCATCTGTATCTGCAGCACAGCTACTAGGATCTGCTCCCCTGACTCTTGGGAAGCAGTTTCAGATAAATCTTCATGGGTGTTTTGGTTTACTGCTGCTGGAGTGCACTATATCAGAAATAGAACAGCTTTTAAAAAGGGAATTTATTAAGTTGCAAGTTTACAGTTCTAAACCTATAAAAATGTCCAAACTAAGACATCCAGTGAAAGATACCTTGACTCAAGAAAGGAAAAGCGGTTTAGAACACCTCTGTCAGCTGAGAAGGCACATGGCTGGCATTTGCTGGGGTCTTTGGCTTCTTGTTTCAAGTAGCTTCCCTGGGGGTGATTTCTTTCCTCACCGCCAAGCGTCTCTGCCTGTGTCAGCTCTGAAGCTTTTTCCAAAGTGATTCCATCTTGAAGGACTCCAGTAAGCAACCCCGCATTGAATGGGTGGAGACACATCTAATCAAAAGATCCTACCCACAATTGGGTGGGTCATATCTCCATGGAAATAATGAAAAAGATCCCACCCAACAACACTGAATGAGGATTAAAGAGCATGGGTTTTGGGGGGTACACAACAGTTTTAAACAGCAGAATGAGTACTGTTGGATCAATAGTTGCTTTGAGCCCACAGGAACTCCATTTTTGAATTGTGCTGACAAGTACATTCTAAATGAGGCATTTTACCATGCCTACTATCTATGGAAATCTAGGCAAAAGTAATGGGGAAGTATAGAATGGAGCACCAGCCAATACAGGCTTACAGTTAATATTTAAATGATCCATTTAAAAACAAGCTGATAGGGCAGGCCACGGTGGCTCATCAGGCAAGAATGCTTGCCTGCCATGCCAGAGGACCGTTTGATTCCCAGTGCCTGCTCATGTAATTAAAGTAAATAAATAAAACAAGCTGATAGTATTTTGTTAAGCAGTATACCTTGTGCATGAAAAAATGACTCCACCTTCCCACCTCTTTCTTCAGCTAATGGAAAACTTGTAAGGAAAGCTGATACAAAGAGACAACTTGCTCCTTTCCATTAGCTTTATAATAAACTGTTTAATGTGAGGTTTCAGTAGAGGTTTCAGTAGCATCTTGTTTTGCCTCTTTAAATTATGACATACACAAACATTCTTTTCATTGCAATGAATCTAAACTTTTGATACTTGTAACTTTTGGAGGGGGTGTGATTGTTTAAGAATCATGGATTTATTTTTGATAATTCTTTGGCTATTTTCCTCATGTATCCTGACAGCACTATGTGTGTCCACTCATGTCAATCAAGATTGGTGATTATAAAATATCAGACCTCTAAACCAAATGTTTTGGAATCCAGTGGGTAAATAAATGTTGCCTAGGGGGAAAAAAGGACACAGCAATTCTGTTTCACCATTATGGTAGTGTAAGACACTCCAGAGTGTCATTCCTTTATAGAACCTTTGAACAACTTGATAAACTGGCAGAGCCACATTCCTCAACATTCTAGAAAATAGTTAAAGGGTTGCTATAACTGGGCCAGTGCCAAATCAAGGAAATACACTTTTAAAAACAGTAGGAGAGGGCAGTGGCTCAGTGGTAGAGTTCTTGCCTGTCATGCCGGAAACCTGGATTTGATTCCCGATGCCTGCCCATGCAAAAAAAAAAAAAAATAGTAGGAGAGGCCAGTGCTGTCTGGTCCCCACCCCTGCCGTGCTCTCCGTTTGTGACCTGCTTGCCCCACAGGCAGACCAGCAGCAGTTCCAGCTCTGACCCCTGAAGGGACTCAGTGTGGCAGACAAGGAGCATAGGCCCCATTCCTCAGTAGCACCCATGTCCTGGCCAGCAAGACCACCAGGAAGGTCTTCCAGGATCCTGCCAACCAGGAGAAAACTAAAGTACCTGTCTCCGGCATGGAGGATGAACCAATACTGAGAGAAAATAGTGGCCACTCTGTCATCTTTCCTAACAAATACCATGATATTTGCAGATGTATAAGAAACATGAGGCTTCGTTTTGGACAGCTAAGGAGGGGGATCTTTCCAAAGACCTTCAGCAGTGGGAAGCCCTGAAGCCTGAGGAGAGATCTTTTTTTTATCACATGTTCTGGCTTACTTTGCAGCAAGCGAAAGCATAGTAGATGAAAACTTGGCGGAGTGATTAAGCCAAGAAGTTCAAATTACAGAATCCTGCTGTTTCTATGGTTTCCAAATTGCCGTGGAAAAACATACATTCTGAAATGTACAGTCTCCTGATTGATACTTACATTAAAGATTACAAAGAAAGGGAATTTCTCTTCAATGCAACTGAAATGATACCTGTGTAAAGAAGAAGGCAGACTGGGCCTTGCATTGGATTGGTGGCAAAGAAGCTGTATATATCGAGAACGTGTTGTAGACTTTGCAGCAGTAGAAGGAATCCTATTTTCTGACTCTTTTGCATCAACCTTCTGGCTCAAGAAACAAGGATTGATGCCTGGCCTCACATTTTCCATGGCAACTTCACTTATCTAAAGTTCAAACCCCTGCTTCACAAAACTTCAGAACAAATAGTAAAAGAAATAATTATAAAAACTGTTATGACAGAACAGGAGTTCCTTACTGAGACCTTTCCTGTGAAACTGATTAAAATGAATTGCACTTTAATGAAGTAATGCACTGAATTCATGGCAGACAGACTTATGCTGGAAATGAGTTTCAGCAATGTTTTGAGAGTAGAGAATCCATTTGACTTTATGGATAATATTTCACTGAAGGAGAAGACCTACTTACTTGAGGGGGTGAGTCTCAGAGGATGAGTGATGTCAAGTTCAACAAAAAATTATTTTACCTTGAATACTGACTTCTCAATGAACTGAAGATTTATTCTTATTTTGATGACTTTTCTTTCTCAGCCCCCCCCCAAAAAAATCAGATATTTGAAACTTATCGACCAGCTACAACACAAATTTACCCTAATAAGAATATTTGATGGCATCTTTGAAACAGTGTAACTACTTCAAAACTAGTCCTATTAATAATACTAGTGAAGTCAGCATTTGGATTTTGCAAGCATGTTGGATGTAGATGACTTGGCTGTAGCTGTAGTACAGCAATCTTGGCTTTCAAGTGAGAAGTTCCTCAAAGTCAGTTACTACCACAAGGCAGGTGTAAGATGTCATCCTCACTACTTTAAAGCAAATTTTAAAGTTTGCTTATTAGTTTGTACATAAAACTGGCACTATGTATGCAAATGAGCATTGTACTGTCAAGCTAAAAGCCTAATGTAGTTTAACTTTCTAAGTTTCTACACCAAATGCAAAGTATTCAATCTACCACTTAATGGGAGCCAATTCAGAATTTACAAGGTGAATAAAGGTAAACCTGTGAAGACTAATCATGTTATTTCTAAGCTTTATTTTCTTTAATGAATTGAAGTACTTTTTCATCAATTTTAAAGTCAATCCTGTGAATACCTAGGTATTAGCCAGTCAGTGTCACATAGAAGACAAGTTGTATATTTCATCCTGTAGCACAGCTGTGCATGTTGAGATAGAGTATCCTGGGATAAGAGAAAAGAAGGTTTTAGTTCTTTAAAGGGTAATTTTTGGGTAAAAACTTGTCACAAGTCATCAGGAACAGAGGCATTGTCTTGGCTGATGGCTGGTGAGCTCGGTTTAAATACATGTGAGGGGCAATAACTTAATTTCTCAATTTGTATTTCCCTCACCTTCTAGTTTATATGAAATGATCTTCAAAGAGTCTTAGATGGGATCTAAGTAAATTGATTTTTCAAATCATGCTTGTATAAAATGACCCATACAAAATCTTGCTCTTCAGTGATAAAGCCAGGACTAAAGTTGGTCCTCCTAAAAGTTGAGTGTGCTTTTTTTTTAATTAGAAACTTTCTACATGTGGCCTTTTAGATTATATCTATAGTTTATTCCTGAAAATAATCACCCAGTATTGTCTTACAGTCATGATCGATTGATTAGACATTGCCCAGTGCAATCATGTCCAACATTCTTAAAACTGATGCCAACCTGATTTCCTCAACTTCAACAAAAAACTAGTGTTACCATCAGGAGATAGAAATAGGGTAAGATATTGGGTAATTGGAGCTGAAGGGATACAGATTGTGCAACAGGACTGGATATAAAAACTCAGAAGTGGACAGCACAATACTACCTAACTGTATTGGGAGACAATATTTGGAAATGATGTATCAGATAAAGGTCCAGTATCCAGAATATATAAAGAGACTGTTCAACTCAACAACAAGAAGACAGACAACCCAATTACAAAATGGGCAAAAGACATGAACAGACACTTCTCAGAAGAAGAAATACAAATAGCCAAAAGGCACATGAAAAGATGCTCAACTTCCATGGCTATTAAGGAAATGCAAATCAAAACCCCAATGAGATATCATCTCACACCCACCAGAATGGCCATTATCAATAAATCAGAAAATGACAAGTGCTGGAGAGGATGTGGAGAAAGAGGCACACTTATCCATTGTTGGTGGGAATGTAAAATGGTATAACTGCTGTGGAAGGCAATTTGGTGCTTCCTTAGGAAGCTAAGTACAGAATTGCCATATGATCTGGCAATATCATTGCTAGGTATCTATTCAGAAGACATGAGGGTAAGGACACAAACAGACATTTGCACACCAGTGTTTATAGCAGCATTATTTACAGTTGCCGAGAGATGGAAACAGCCAAAATGTCCATTAACAGACGAGTGACTAAACAAGCTGTGGTATACATATACGATGGAATATTTTGCAGCTGTAAGACAGAATAAAGTCATGCAGCATGTAACAACATGGATGAACGTTGAGGACATTATGCTGATTGAGATTAGCCAGAAACAAAAGGACAAATACTCTACAGTCTCACTAACATGAACTAACATTAATGAGTGAACTTGTAGAATTTCTGTTAAGAACAGAGGTTATCAGGAGATAGAAATAGGGTAAACATTGGGTAATGAGCTGAAGGGATACAGATTGTGCAACAGGACTGAATGTAAAAACTCAGAAATGGACAGCACAATACTACCTAACTGTAATACAATTATGTTAAAACACTGAATGAAGCTGCATGTGAGAATGATAGATGGAGGAAGGCTGGGGGCACAAATGAAATCAGAAAGAAAGACAATAAAGACTGAGATGGTATAATCTAGGAATGCCTAGAGTGTATAATGATAGTGACGAAATGTACAAATTTAAAAAGTGTTTTTGCATGAGGAAGAACAAAGGAATGTCATTACTGCAGGGTGCTGAAAATAAATGGCAATTAATATTTTAAATCTCAACTTATGTGTGAGACTAAAGCAAAAAATGTTTATTTGGTACAAAATTTATATTTTGACTAGTGCATTTCCTAATATAACTTATGTAGACAGCTTAATTGAACACCTTAAGTACATGGAACCTTGAGTAGGACATGAGATTTTGTGGGTTTGTCCAGAGTGATGCCTCGATAAATCCTAGAGTGATTTGAACAGTGAATAAAAAAGTAGTTGCAAAGTCCCCTCCGGGGAATGGTGAGAAAGGGGGAAAATTCAACTTCCACAAGTTGAATTCTTGATGTTCTCACAAGCAGTGTGGACAACCAAAGCTATAGGCTGAGCTCCCAGTCTTGGGGGTTGTTCATATGAAACTTAACCCCACAGGGGATAGGTCAAGCCTACTTAAAATTAGGCCTAAGAGTCACCCCCAAGAGAACCTCTTTTGTGCTCAGATGTGGCCTCTCTCTCCAGCCAACACAACAAGCAAACTCACCACCCTCCCCTTGTCTACGTGGGACATGACTCCCAGGGGTGTGGACCTTCCTGGCAACGTGGGACAGAAATCCTAGAATGAGCTGAGACTCAGCATCAGGGAACTGAGAAAAACCCTAGAATGTGCTGAGACTCAGCATCAAGGGATTGAGAAAACCTTCTCGACCAAAAGGGGGAAGAGTGAAATGAGACAAAATAAAGTGTAAATGGCTGAGAGATTCCAAACAGAGTCGAGAGGTTATCATCCAATACTCAAGGGTGACTTTTCTAAGTAGCATACACAATGGTTTTAATATTTAAACTAAATGGGGAAGGAAAGGTCTCCAATATCCTAGTAGTCCTAGAAAGGCCATTAATTGCTTTGATGTATGTGGCATAAGAAAATATTGTACCTTATCAATTACCGCAGTAGTTTTTGTCTTACCTGACCATATAGCACCCAAGAATTTGACAATGCAGCCAGGGCCTTGTAACTTGTCAGGATTGATTGCCCATCCCCAACTCTCAAGATGGGAGAGTTAATGCTTCTGACATTTCTTTTAGTTCTGAAAAAGAATTGTTGGTTAACATAATATCATTAATATAATGAAATAAAGTCACAAATTTGAGGGTTCTTCCAATTGGCCAAGTCTTTTGCCATGAGGCTATGGCCAATGTTCGGGCTATGTGAATAGCCTTGTGGGAGCATAGTGAAAGTCCTTTGTTGTCCTTCCCAGGTGCAGGCAAAAGCAGGTTGACTTGCTTTATCTAAGGAAATACTAAAGAAAATATTAGCTAAATCTAAAACAAAGTGAAAATGACATAAATGGGTGCTAATTTCTTGTGGTAAAGAGGAAATGCTCAGAACTGTTGTTACTTTATTTAATTAATCCCACATTACTTTATTTAATTCGTGGTAATCCATTGTCATGCACCAGGTTCTATCAGGTTTCTGTATGGGCCACGCAGGGCTATTAAAGGGGCTGGTATTAAAGGGTTGGCATTAATATTCCCACACTTTCTAGTTCCTTAATGGTTGCAGAAATCTCTTGATGTCCCTCTGGGAGCTTATATTGTTTAATGGCTACAATCCTTTGAGGCTGTGGTACTTTTACAAGGGACCATTTCACCTTCCGCTTTAAGACTGCTTTTTACTATAGGCAAAATTCTCCTATGGTAGTTTGTAATATGGAATTTAAGAGATGATCCATTCTTAATATATATTTGGGTATAGAAAAATATATATACAGTGTATTTCCAGGTGGGCAATCTCCCAATTTGTAAGATCAAATTATGCCATTTGGATCTAGGTGTCTTTCCCCCATAGCTGTCTATGGCCAGCATGGGTCCATTAAATTGGGCTACATTTCTACAAATTAAAGTACATTTGGCCCCACTATCTAATAGTGCCAACACTCTCTGTTTGTTAGTAGGAGCCCAGTAAATAGTTAATTCTACATGTGGTCTCTGATACCTGGAGTCCATGGTTATCACTCATATCCGGTATTCTTGAATGAGCTCTCCAGAGAAAGGGAGCTTTCCGGGAGGTGCACAGGGTCCTCAGGTTTTGAAATGGGTTTTTTTTTCAGTCGGTTTATCTTCCCCTTCATCTGTTTGGTGATTTATTTTAGCAAATCTTTTGTCTTTGGATAATTTGCTACACAATTTAACTAAAACAGCGTTTGATTGTTTGTCTGTCCCCACAGCAATTAGATAAGCATTCACTTACATGACACCAGATTAGGGCTGTCATGTGCTCAGGGAGTTTTTTCTGTGGCCCTCACTTCTATTTTTCAGAGCCTCTCTGATTCTCTAAGACCTGCTATCATTTGAGTGGCTCTGAAAACAAGCTTTCCCACCAGGGGACTCAAATTGGACATGAGAGATCCATAAAAATGATTAGGAGTGGTGTGCAGGATGGTGTCTTCCAACCCCACTGTAAATGTTTCATTGTCAGGGCCTGCAAGATGCACAGAATATATTGCATGTTTCATCCCAAAACCCTGCAAAACATCTTGCAGTTCTTCCATATATTCCCAATAGGAAGTAGTGTGTGTAATGTCTCCCTCATTGGACCAGGAAGTCTTGAATGCAGCTATTAGCCAAGCTAACAAAGATACCATTTCTTACCGATTTAGGGTGGCATGCAGGTACTGGCATAGAGATGGGTGTGTTGTGATACATTTTAGCTTACTCATTTCCATCTCAGTCAATATTACACCCTCAGCTCCTATGTCCCATAATCATAAGAACTAATCAGGTAATGACTCCCTGGCTTTCTGCCTATAATACTGCCTGTGGTCACTTAATTCAGCAGCAGTAATATGGAATAATATGGCAGGTCACTCCTATGCTATTTTTATTTTTTGCTATAGCACTGGGCATACTTGCTTGGGCTCTCCTGGTCTTCCACTTCCCATACTTCTTCCTTTTCCTCCTCTTCATCATGAGATGAAGAATCCCAAGCTTTTGGGTCCCATCCTAGATCAGATAGTATTCCCTGGACTCAAACTCAGAGTAATCTTTGACCATGGGCTCGAGCATATCTACAGACTAAACTTTCTAATTGGTCATCTACACTGTATAAGTGCTTGGTTAAAGTATCTTTCACATCCACTTGAGCTAACTGTATATCCCTTTCTAATCTTAATTTCCCCTCTAGATGGCAGGCTGTTGTTTTACCACCTTTTCTGACTCTGGGGCCATACATAAGGCTCCAAAAAGGGGCCCAGGTTATGGCCACTGCTACTTGGTATTCTCTCTTTTTGCTAAGATTTAGCTGCCCTGCTATCGGTTGGAAAACAATTAACAACTCCACCAGAGTTTTCAGGTTGTCCCCATATTCTTGTTGTGGTTCCCCTTCATCCAGGAGGGTAGCCACCCGTCCCCACATGGATGATACAGACCAACCTTGGATTTCCCCCACCAAGTTCTCCTTCCCCACACCCATGCCTACTGCTCATGGTAGCGTTGGTCTTCTGCCTGGCTCATCAATTTTTCAGGCACAAACCAAGTTCATGCGGTGCGTGGGCTGGTGCTGCTATGAGACTGAAAAACATGCCAGGCACAGAAGTAGACATAGATTTATTGGTATTTACGAACAGAAGAGGTTCTCTGGTGGTGGCCAGTCTGCAGGAATAGCACCTTGCAAGGAACAGGGGAAGTACAAAGAGCAAAATAAGATCTTATAACAAAGACTTTCCATATAGTTTGAGAACATCAGGCCTCTAGCATAATCACTAAAGGGGCCTAAGACCTGATGTTTTACTAAGATTAGTGTTTAAGACTAAGATAACAACAATGCTGTTTTTACATCTGTGGTTATATTCTTACTCCTCTGGGGAGATTGTTTAGCTTCTTGACCTTTGTTCTTGGCTGAAGTAGGTTTTTTTCAGGCAGTTTAGGAGGGGACCTGGGCCCTGGGACACCACATATGCTCAGAAAAGACAGAGAGGATCATGTCCTGCACAGTCTCCTCAGGTTGTTTGTGCCAGTTTGAAAGGATTATGTGCCTAGAAATGCTGTGTTTTAATCCTGATCCGCCTCATGGAGGCACCCATTTTTTAATCCCTATTCAGTACTGTAAGTTGGAAACTTGATTAGATTATCTCCACAGAGATGTGACTCACCCAATTGTTGGTATTAACCTTTGATTAGAGGGAGATGTGGTTCCACCCACTCCCAGGTGGATCTTGATTTGTTTACTGGAATCCTTTAAAAGAGGAAGCATTTTGGAGAGAATGACAGAGCTGTGAGAGACCTTTGGAGATGAAGAAGGAAAACACCCCTGGGGGAGCATCATGAAATAAGAAGGCTGCAGAGAAAGCTAGCAGACATTGCCATATTCGCCAGTACCTCTCCAGTTGAGAAGAGAAACCCTGAACTCCATTGGCCTTGCTTGAGTGAAGGTAACCTATTGCTAGTGCATTAATTTGGACATTAAAAGACTTGCTTTAATTAGGACATTTTCGCAGCCTTAAAGCTGTAAATTTGCAACTCAGTAAATTCCCCTTTTTAAAAGTCATTCCATTTCTGGTATATCATATTCTGGCAGCTAGCAAACTAGAACACTGATCTTCTTGATAGGAGGCCTAAACACTGAAGGAGAGCAACAGCCAATGAGAGCAAATTGGCAAAGACTGTGAAAGGTTCTTTATATGTTGGTTTCTTTATATTTATTAGGTCCTGGCACTCAAGGAAATCTCTGGCATATCATGAGCTGCATACAAACTTAAGTAACAGTTCAGGGACTACATCTCAGAGTTAACACTTTAAAGTATTAAAATGAACAATGTGCAGTAAAATATTTCAAGACAAAGAAAGACCATCTAGAAACTATTTGTCATGTCTGTATCTGAAATATGTCTTTGACTTTGATAGCTCACCTGAAATTTAAAACCTAATCACCACTGAAAACTTTTAGGCAGATTTGGCTGCTTATATCTATAGGGGAGGCAGAGTTTTGCAAGGTCATTGTATTCCTTTTGGAATCATCTTTTGTGAAACTGATATAAATATTGTATGATCTCACTGATATGAAAGAATTAGAATAATCCATTTCATGGATTCAGAAACTAGAATACTGTTTATACCAGGCACGAGGGTAGGTTGGGGAATAAGCTTTATTAATGCTTTATTGGTACAGAGTTTCTTTTATGGGGTGATGGAAATATTTTAGCAGTGGATGGTGGTGATTGGCAGCAAAGCATTGTGAATGCAGCTAACACCACTGAATTGTATATTTGAATATGATTAAAAGTGAACATTTTAGGTTGAATATATGTTTCTAGAATTTAAAAAAATGTAAAAAAGCCATAGGGGTGTACAACACAATCAGTGAACCCCAATGTAAACTATGGGTTATATTTAATTGTATAATTATAATAATATTGTTTCATCAATTTTAACAAAGGTACCACACTAATGTAAAGTGCTAATAATTGGGAAAACTGTGTGTGAGGGAGGTCTATGGGAACTCTGCACTTTCTGCATGATTTTTCTGTAAACATACAACTTCTCTAATTAAAATCAAAGTAAAACACGCAGCCTTGCCAAACACTGGGGAGTTCATGTTTGCTCGCAAGATCCAGAGATGTTAAGTTTGGGATGGGGAGTGGAGAAAAGGGAATAAGAGCAAAAGAACAGAGCTCTGCTGGCTGGCGCCCATGTGCCCCAGCATGAGAGGGAGTAGCCCCTGTGGGTGGCCATTAGTGCTTCTGAGAGTCAGAGTACATGATGTGGGGGACTTGGAGGGCAGACGGGATTCAGGACGTTTGTCAATTGGTACAAAAGTATTTTGATATTTTAGCACCCGGTATGATTATACCAGTGCCTAAAGGCTGAATACTAGCCCTGGGTTGGAAATTCTTTTTACTTTTTTGTTATCTTCCCCAAGCCTTGGGGTTCTGGGAATTGAATCTGAGTTAACATCCAAGGTGAGTCCAGCTGAAAAAGAAGTAGAAAGAAGAAGGCCCAAGAGTTGCTTCCAGTTCACTTTGCTTCAATCACACTGTATTATAATGTCCTATGTACATGTCTGCCTTCCCAGTAAACTGGAAATAGTATAATAAATTCATAGAAAGTGTCTCCCATTTATTGGGTAGCGAATCAATTTTGTTGAGTAACAATGAACATGTATTGTGTGCTTTGTGCACTTTACACAGATCCTCTCATCTGACCCTCACAGCACCCCTGTTGGTAGCCCCATTTTACAACTGAGGAGATGAAGGCATAAGGGATAAGACATTTGCTCACATCTTGCAGTAAACCTAGGCAGTTTGACTTTGGAGCTGCTGCCCTAACTGCTATGCTTTACTTGAGGGCTGATGGTTAGCCATGCATGTGCAACAGTTCAGAGGTAAATAAAGCATAGCCTGAGGAGACATTTGGCAGCTGGAGTATATGGTGTGTGAAGGAGACATAATCTGTGACAAGGAAAAGTCAGCCGGCATCAGATTGTGTATATCATTCTTAGAATTTTGGACTTGTTCCTAAAGGCAATGAGAAACGATTTGAAAGTTTAAACATGATAGTGTCAGGGTAAGACTTGCCTTCTGAAATGCTCATATGGTCTGCTGTAAAAAGCAGCAGGGATTGGAGGGACTAGTGTGCAGCTCAACTGTCTTTAGGGTCTTTATTTCTGGATTTTTCTCTCATTTTTCATTTCTAAAATGCCAGCCTCACTGGGCTTTATAAAAGGTGAAAAAGATGTACCACACCTGGGCCGAGACATCTTTTAGCAGAGCCTGTGGGGGCAGATGACAGGTGACTGACTGGAAAGCCTCAGCTATGATGAAACCAGTCAGTGAAGGAGAGGGTGGCAGTTTTTCACTTTCCTTCCTTAAGGTCACTCTTTCTCTCATAGCCTGTATTCCCCTCTATCACTCCCACCAAAGGTATCAAGATGCCAAAGATGAGTAAACGCCAGACTCCCGCCCCCGCCCTGACCTCTGCAAATGACAAATAGATGCGTTTTCTCTGATCCTGAAATGATTTCATATATTTCCAAGAAACAATAAATTCTATCTCAGAAACTGCCAGGAGGAGGGGAAGCAGAGGCAAACACCCTGACCTGTTAATTTCCTCTCTGGGATTTGACAGCATGTATCTCCAAAAGACCTTACTTTTAGAAAACAAGTTTCCCCAGTCTGAAATTTCAGGCACCTTTGTGGTACAGAGTATCAGCTTGAGAATAGGAGCTTACCAAGGAACTCTTTCGGACCAAATATCCACTTTTGAAATAATATGGAAACTTAGTTCTCCTCATTCTGATGCAATGTCTAGACCAAGCACAAGAAGAATTATGTCACATATTTCCATCTTCCTTTAAATACACTCTTGGAGTTTCCTTCCTACTTCCCTGGCCCTACCTTCTCAGTCTCTTTCATGCAATCCATTCTCTCTGCCCATCTGATAAATATTGGAGTACCCCAGGATCTATCCTCAGCTCAGTTCGCTTCTTACTATCCCCACTCCCTATCTGTATCTTCTCCTTAGGGGGCTGGGGGAAGGCCCAGCTGGGACACTGCCAAAGGAGCTAGTGCCAGGGTTTGTGTCCTAAAGGGAGTCAAGAACTAGAGGAGGCAAAAGATGGATCTGAGATGGAATTTTCACAATGGTGCTTCTTCACTGGGGTCCTGGAACTTTTTAAATGCAGGTCCCTAGGCCCCACCCAGAGGAAGTCTAATGCCTTCATTTGGGGTCTGTGATGGTTAGGCTCTTCTATCAACTTGGCCAGGTAATGGTGCTTAGTTGCTTGGTCAAGCAAGCACTGGCCTGTTATTGTGAGGACATTTCATGTACTTAAATCACTAGTAAGTTGATTACATCTTCTAAAGTCAACTGAGGAGATTGCCTTTAGCAATGAGACATCTCATCCAATCAGTTGAAAGCTTTAAAAGGAGAAGTAATGACCTCAGCAGTCAGAAGAGAGAATTTTCATCTCTACTTCAACCAACCAGCTTTTCTTATCAAATTCATCAGAAACCTTCACTGGAGTCAATGGCTGAGAGACTCCAAACAGAGTCGAGAGGTTATCCTGGAGGTTATTCTTACACATTAAGTAGATATCAACTTGTTAGTCAAGATGTAATGGAGAGGCTGGCAGGAACTGCCTGAAAATGTAGAGCTGTGTTCCAGTAGCCATGTTTCTTGAAGATGACTGTATAATGGGAACAAATGTTAAAATAAATTTAGTTTGAAATGCTAGTGATCAATGAAAGGGAGGGGTAAGGGGTATGGTATGTATAAAGTTTTTTTCTGTTTTTGTTTTCTTTTTCTGAATAGATGCAAATGTTCCAAGAAATGATCATGATGATGAATATGCAACTATGTGATGATATTGTGAATTACTGATTATATATGTAGAATGGAATGATCAAAATAGGAATGTTTGCATTTGTTTGGTATTTAAAAAAATAAAATAAAATAATTTAAGAAGATAATAAATAAATAAATAATAGGGGGAACAAATGTTAAAATAAACTTAGATTGAAATGATAGTGATCAATGAAAGGGAGGGATAAGGGGTATGGTATGTATGAATTTTTTCTCTGTTGTCTTTTTATTTCCTTTTCTGAATTGATGCAAATGTTCTAAGAAATGATCATGATGATGAATACAAAACTATGTGATGATATTGTGAATTACTGATTATATATGTAGAACAGAATGATCATATGTTAAGAATGTTTGTGTTTTTTTCTTGTCATATTTAAAAACAAATTTTAATTAATAAAAAAATTAAAAAAAAAAAAACCTTCACTGGAGTTCCCAGTTTGCAGCCAGCCCTATGGAATTTGGACTTGTGTATCTCCACAGTTCCATAAGATAATTTTATAAATCTCATAATATTTACAGATATCTCTTATCAGTTCTGTTTCCCTAGAGAACCCTGAATAATACAGGGCCACAACAAGGCCACATACATTTTGAAAAATCTTTCCCAGTTGATTTTTCTATTACTCCTTCTTAATTTTGAAAAAATTCAAACCTACAGAAAAGTGTAAGAATAGTATAATGAGTACCCATATACCCTCATCCAGATTCACCAATTGTTAATATTTTACCATCTCCATTTATCTACCTACGTAGTACACTACTGACTAAAATGGTTTGTGCATAAATATATATAATTATTGTTATATAAGATATTCTTATTTTGCTGAATACTTGAAAGTTAGGGCAAAAATCATGATATTTCACTCTTAAATATTCCAGTGTATATCTTCTAGGAGCAAGGACATTCTCCTCCATACAGTTTATATTCAATTTTCCTTAACTATTCCAATAATGGCCGCATAGCTAGTCCCCTCTGCCCCATTCAAAATCCATGCATTGCATTTAGTTATCATGTTTCTTTAGTCTCCTTTAATCTAGAGGAGTTCCCTAGCCTTTTTCCTGGTCTTTCATGAAATTGATATATTTTAAGAGTCCAGGCTCATAGCAAAATATCCAAGAGATTTTGATCCACAGCCAAGGCAGAGAACAGCTTAAACAACACATGAGTTTGGAGAAGGTACAATCAGTTGTTGGGAATTGAATCACACCCCCACAAAAGACATGTTCAGGCCCAAACCCCTGGTCCTGTGAGTATGAGCCTACTCGTAAACAAGACATTTGAAAATGTTATTAGTCAAGGTCTAGCCAAACTGAATAAGGGTGGCCTTAGTCCCAAGTGGCTGAATAAAAAAAATTAACCCAGAAAGAGAAGCTACAGGGTGTAGCTAGAAGCTGAAAATTAATGGAACCAGAAGGAGAAAACATAGCCATGTGCACTGCCATGTGACAGAAAAGTCAAGAGCCAGGGATCCCTGGCAGCCAGCCATAGTCTTCTGAGAGAAATGCATTATTTTCTGAGAGAGCATTACTTTGCTGATGCCTGAATTTTGGACTTCTCCTAGCCTCAAAACTGTGAAAAAATAAATTCTCATTGTTTAAGCTGACCCATTGAGTAGCATTTGTTTTAGCAGCTAAGAAACTAATACACCAGTCAATAAATTAAAGGGTAGGCCTGGGGCCTAAAATAGAACCAGCACCAAGAGCGAGGAATGGTGTGAAAACAGGAAGGAGGTCAGGACTGAGGTAAGGAAGGGAAGGGTGGTGACTGGGTGAGTTGGATAGATTAAAAATATCAAGTCATGGTGCTTTTCTTCTTATGACTATAAATATCCAAATACACACAGAAATTATTTACCACTTGATTTCTTCAGTCCTGTCACCCATCTCCTGTGCTCCAGGCCCTTATATTGAGCTTTCCACTGGACATGCACATTTATTGAGCATGTACAACATGCCAGGCACTGTTCTAAGCATATTATATGTCTAACCTCCTTTAATCTTCACCACAACAAATCTTCTGGGAGGTGAGAACAATTAATGTCCATTTGATGATTGAGGAAACTAAAGCAAAGAGAGGTGGTGTGCTAGGGTTCTCTAGAGAAACAGAGTCAACAGGAGGTATCTATAAATGTGAAATATTATAAAGGTGTCTCATACAACTTGTGGAGATGCACAAGTCCAAGTTCAAGTAGGGCAGGCTGCTAGCTGGCAACTCCGATGAAGGTTGTTAATGAACTCTCCAGGAAAGGCTGGCTTGCTGATTCAACTGATTGGATTAAATCCAGGTGATTGAATTCTCTCATTGTGGAAGACACTCTTTTAGTTCATCATAGATGTAATCAGTCGAAGAGGCAATCAACTGACTAATGATTTTATAAACCAGCCTTCTGGTGTATTAACCAGCCATGAAATGTCCTTGCATTAACAGATAGGCCAGTGCTTGCCTGGTCAGACAATTGGGCAGCATCACCTGGCCAACTTGACATATGAACTTAACCATCACAGGTAATAACTTGTTTAGGGTCATAGAACTAGTAAATTGTGGTACCAGAATTTGAACCCAGGAAGCTCTGGTTCCAGACCCCTCACTTATTTTATTTATTTATTTATTCCTCTGCCATCTCTATTCTGCTATGAGTCCATTCAGCAAAATTTTTTTTTATTTCAAATTAGAACTTACAATTCTAAAAATTCCATTCAGATCTTTGTATATTTTTATTTCCTTGCTGGTACTTTCTATTTTAAAAATTGTTTCCAGAGTTTTGATGTTTCTCATTTGAGTATTTTTATGATAGCTACTTTAGAGTTCTTTTCAGATAATTCCAACATCTGTGTCATTTCATTATTGGCATCTATTGTTGTCTTTACCAACTTTACTAGAGGAAGAAAAACGGTAAACTCACTACTGGTTCAGTGGGAGATAAAGGAATGTATTTGCTTACATCATCTTATCCAGAATAAAAAAATCAACCCTCACTTTTTTTTTCCCAGCACTTGTATTCTTCTGTTTATTTTTAAACCACTTTAGTCACATACCACACAATCCATCCTAAGTGTACATGGTTTCTGGTATAAGCATATAGTTATATATTCACCACCACAATCTATATAAGAACATCTACATTTCTTCTGCAAAGAAAGAAAGGGAGAAAAGAGTAAAAAAAAAAAAAGAAAAAAGAAACAAAAAGAAAAAAAAACAAGAATTACATAACCCTCCCTTATATCCTCCTCTTTTTCTCTTGTTGACATGTAGTTGGCATATTGCCTTTGTTACAATTAATGAAAGAACACTACAATATTATTGTTAACCATAGATCTTAGCTTGCATTAATTGTATTTTTCCATATACCAATGCACTTTTGACACCTTGCAATGATGTTCAATTGTACTCCCTCAAGTAAAAACTTTCTTATATTTGTTCATTTAATCCTCACCATTGTGCACTTTAGATAGCGCTGTTATACAGTCCCACTTTTTGTCCCCTACCTTTCCTTCTGGTGCCATAATGTCCTTAGCCTTCCTTTTCCAACCATATTCACATTCAACTTTGTTCGTTATACTTACAATATTATGCAACCATCACATAGTATCATGCCACCTATTTCAGGATCTTTGCAATCAATCTTTTTTTTTTTGGCGTAAAACAACAGAAATTTATTTTCTCATAGTTCTGAAGTTCAGAAATCTGAAATCAAGATGTTGGCAGGGCCATGTTCTCACTGATAGCTCTAAAGAACAATCCTTCCCTGCTTCTGGTGGTGTCTGACTACCCTTGATTCTCCATGGCTTGTCACAGCATAACTGTAGTCGATGTCTCCATCTCTGCATGGCCTTCTCCCCTGTAGGTCTCATCTCCTCTTCCTATAAGAACATCAGTCATACTGGATTAAGGGCCCACCTCATTTCAGGGGTGAAATGATCTCTTCTGAGAGATGATCTCTTCTGAACTTAACTAATTACATGTGCAACCACTTTACTTCCAAATAATGTCACATTCTGGGGAACTTAGGATGTCAACATATCTTTGTTGGGGGGATGTGGTTCAACTCATTATACCGGCAATGATTTTTTCTTTGTTTTGTGAAACTTTTGTGCTGGTGCTCATGTCTTCATGCATTGTGTTCATTTCTTGATGGATTTTTAAATCCTTCTTCCTCATTTCTTCTATCTTTTGGCTGCTCTTTACTAAGGATGTGAACTTATGTTCCCTTTTTTGCAATCAATCTTGATGAACTTTATGTACCACTTCAGGATCAAGTGCTCAAACCCTATCCTCTTTCTATATCCTGTTAACATGTGTTCTCAAATTTTACTCTTGGAGTTTGCTCATTATAGTTAGTTCATGTTAGTGAAACCATACAGTATTTGTCCTATTGTCTCTGGCTTATTTTGTGCAACTTCATGTCCTCAAGGTTCATCCACGTTGTTTCATGTTTCATGATCTTATTCTGTCTTCCTACTGTGTGATATTCCATTATATGTATATACCAGTTTGTTTCTCCACTCATCCATTGATGGACATTTGGGATGTTTCTATATCTTTGCAATTGTAAATAATGCTGTGATAAGTTTGGTGTGCAAACGGCATTCATGTTCCTACTTTCAGTTCCTCTGAATATATACCTAGTCATGAGATTGCTGGACTATACTTAGCTTCCTGAGCAACTGTCAAACAGCCTTCTAGAGAAATTGCAGCATTCTAAAATTCCCACCAACAGTGAATGAGTGTACCTATTTCTACACATCCTCTCCAGCACTTGTAGTTTTCTGCTTTTTTAATAATGGCCTTTCTTGTAGGTATGAAATGAAATCTCATTGTGGTTTTGATTTGCATTTCCTTAATTGCTAGTGAAGTTGAACATCTTTTTATATGTTTTTGAGCCATCTGTATTACAAAGAGCTTAATATTACATTTAAAGAAAAACATTTGATGATTTTAGGGAAAAAGAATATGTGACAAATGATTAATAGGCACAGGCATGAAAAATCAAAATAAATGCATTTAGTAAATATAAATTGTTATCAGGAATGCTATTTAGACTAGAAATGATAAATTGTGAACCTACTAATTTAGATTATATATTTTTATTATACATCTATTAATATATATTGAAAAAGTGTGGATGTGTTACAATGATGGCATTTTATGTAATAGAATCATAATTTATAAGGATCTTAATATAAGTGCAGGGACCTGATCTTTGATGGAGGGAACAGAGTGAGGCACTTAGATGCTGCTCCTAGGGAGGGTCAGGCTTTCCTACCTCCTCCTTTTTCCTGAAGACATGGGGCTCTACATAACGGTGGGAGATTATTTTGTCTGAACGTTTTCAGAAATGTGTTACATTGAGGGAAATAACTTCACAGGGATGGTAAATGCATGTTTTTTTCCCCACATTTTCAGGCGTATTCAAAAGACAGGACAATTTCCACAATTTATATAAAATTTTATATACATACATAAATATATTAATTTATTTTAATATACATACATATGTATGTATGTTTTAAAGCACAAATTTTAGTAACCAAGAAAGTGTTTTTGTTTGTATCTTGGATACTGTGCCAGTTTGCAACTATAATGTACTCCAGAAAAGCCATGTTTTAATCCTGATCCAATCTTATGTGGCCAGGCCTATTGTTTAGGGTGGGAAACTTTGATTGGATTGTTTCCATGTAGACGTGACACCCAGTTTTGGGTGTGACCTTTTGGTTAGGTGGAGATGTGACTCTACCCGTTCAACATGGGTCTTGATTAGTTACTAGAGTCCTTTAAAAGGGGAAACATTTTGGAGAAACCTCAGATGCAGATGCTTGGAGAACAATTGCTTCAGAGCTGACAGAAACATGGATGTTTGGAGATGCTTGGAGTGCCAACAGAGAGAGCAGATGCCTAGACATGAGCAGAGGCCAGTAGACGTTGCCATGCACCTTCCCATGAGATGCTAAGCAAGCCAGAACCTGGAGAGAGCCAAGGGAAGCCAAGAGATGAAATCTAGCCAAGTGAGGAACCCCCACAGGAAAGAGAGGCTAAAAGCAGTGGGGCCCACAAGCAAGGGACCAGCAGATGCCAGTCACATGTCTTCCCAGCTGACAGAGGTATTCTGGATGGCATCAGCCTTTCTTGAATGAAGGCAACTTCTTGTTGGACATTTTCATGGTTTTAGAACTATAACTTGCAACTTAACGAATTACCTTTTTTAAGAGTCATTCCATTTCTTGTATATTGCATTCTGGTAGTTTTAACAAACTAAGACAGGTTTAAAATAGCACTGCTTACATGTTATGGAGTTATATGTTGTGAAGCAAGAAGAGAGAACCCTAAGCAAGGCCAGGAAAATTCTCTTGAGCCCTTCTCTACACCTACTCTTAGAGATAGCTCCTGAATACCCCCTGGTTATCCCGTGCACCCCCTGCAACCCAGCTCCCTCCTGCACCCTTGGGGAAGGTTTGTTGTCTGAGCTCACCCTGACTTCTTCTCACTGTGTCTTTCTCACAATAATACATGGCCATGTCATCAGCTCTCAAGCTGTTCAGCTTTAAATAAACTTTATTCTTGGAGTTGTTATTGGTGATGCTGAGTTGAGACTGAAGATTTGGGTTATTGTATGTATCCTCATCATAATCCATGGTACCATCGCATTCTAGCCACTTTCCTAAGGTCTGGTGGATCCAGCTCACAGCATAGTTAATTAAAGAAAATACTGATACAGTACAATTGAGTGAATGGGTCTGTAAGGGCTGCACCCGGCCAGGTCCCAATTTTTTCAGTTGTACCTGGGAGAGGACACCTTAAATTCAAAGAAATATGGCAGTTCTTTAATCATTTTTCCCTCTTCCCTTTGGGCCGAGAAGAGATCGGCCTTTCCCCTTCCAGCCTCACTGATGAGAGTGTGCTTAGCCTTCACTTTTAAGCTTCCTGCTAGTACCCCTCCACTTGGGTGACCCATAGACACTATGAACTTATGTCCCAGTCAGATTTCATTACCAATTCACCTAGTCTCACATCTTCCAAATTCCCTATCTTAACCAATTCCCCCATCATTTACCCAGATGCCCAAATCAGAATCCTGAACTTTGTCCTTAACTCCTTCCTCTCTCTAACATCCGCATCCACTCACTCATTCAGCCCTTGTGTCTCTCTCCTTATTTTGACTATCTTAGATTATTCAGGTATTGATTCTTTATCACCTGGATTATTGCTATAGTTGACTAATTTATGTAACTGGCTAACTTTCTACTTTTTAATAGGATATTGCATATATAGTGAAAAGTGCACAAATTATAAGATCAATAAATTATTGGCAAATTATCACAAACTGAAACCACCCATGGTCAAAAAAAAGAACATTACCAGCATCCAAAATCCCTTCTTATGTTTCCTTTCAATTACTAACATTTCCTTTCTCCCCAAAGGTAACCACTGGACTGACTCTCAACACCACATTTTGGTGCTGCCATTTTTAAACTTTATTTACAAATAGACTCATACTGTATGTTTTTGTGTGTGTGCCTGGTTCCCTTAGCTCAACGTTACATTTGTGAGATTTAACTATATTGTGTTCTGCATTATTCTCATGACTGTACAATATTCCATTGTATGATATATCATCATTTATTTATGCATTTTATGGTTGATAGACATTTGTTTTTTTCCAATTTGGGTCTATTAATAATAGTGCTGCTATGAATACTCCTATACATGTCTGCTAGTGGTCATAAGCACTCATCTATGTTGGATATATACCTACAGGTGATATTTTGGGAATGCATATGTTCATTTTTAATAGATACTGCCAAACTGTTTACCAAAGTAGTTATACTAATTTACACTTCCATCAGTCACATATGAGAATTCCTGTGGCTCTACAGGTGGGTAATATTTTAAGAGATTAATCTAACTGTATCTACTCCTTTGTGTCCGTACTCTTTCACTCACAAAATGATTTGAGACTCATCCATGTTATCAGATGTATCAATAGTTCTTTCCTTTTAATTTCTGAGTTTCCTCAGAAACTATCCCTTTATATGGCTGTACCGTATGTTGTTGATCTAGTCACCTATTGATGGGCATTTGGGTGGATTCCAATTTGGGGCTATTATAAATAAAGATGCTATTAATATTTGTGTACAAGTCTTTGTCTAGACATATGTTTTCTTCGTCTTGGGTAAATATCTAGAAGTGGAATATTTGGATCACATGGTAGGTATGTGCTTTAAGTTTTTAATGAACTCTAAAATACTTTTCCAAAATGGATTCAGCATTTAACATTTCCACCAGCAGTTTGTGAGGGTTCCAGTTGCTTCAAATCCTTGCAAACACTTGATCTTAAAAGTGCTTTTAATTTTAGCCAGTTCAATTTTTAAAATATTAAAAGATGCTCAACCTTATTCACAATGAAAAAAATGCTAATTAAAAGTACAGTGTGGGAAGATAGCAGGATAGGATAGACTGAGATCACTAAATATAAGCGCTAGTACCACAAAACTCCTAGAAGAAAATATACGGAAACATTTTTAGTAAAAGGAGGTAGCTTCCGAAACTTTACACCCAAAGCACAAGTAACAAAAGAGAAAATAGATAAATGGGAACTCATCAAACTCAAATGCTTCTGTGCCTCAAAAGACTGTCAAAAAGGTGAAGAGGCAGCCAACTCAGTGGGAGAAAATATTTGGAAATTACATATCAGATAAATGTTTGATATCCTGTACACATAAATAAATTGTACAATTCAACAACAAAAGAACAAGCAACCCAATTATAAAATGGGTAAAGGTATGAATAGATATTTTTCCGAAGAGTAAATACAGATGGCTAAAAATCACACGAAGAGTTGCTCATTTTCATTATCTATAAGGGAAATGCAGATCAAGGCTAGAATGATATATCGCCTCGCACCTATAAGAATGGCTGCTATTAAACAAGAAACTACAAATGTTGGAGAGGATGTGGAGAGATTAGAACATTTATGCACTGCTGGTGGGAATGTATAATGGTACAGATGCTATAGAAGACAGTTTGGTAGTTTCTTAGAAAACTAAACATGGAGTTGTCCTATGACCCAGTAATACTACTACTCCGTATATACCAAAAAGAGCTGAAGGCAGTGACACAAACAAATATTTGCACACATAGCAGCTTTATTCACAATTGGCAAAAGTTGGAAACAATCCAAGTGTCCATCAACAGATGAGTGGATAAACAAAATGTGGTATATACACACAATGGACTATTATGCAGCACTAAGATGAAATGAGGTCCTGAAGCATATGACAAGATGGATGAACCTTGAGGACATAATGCTGTGTGAAATAAGCCAGACACAAAAGGATAGATACTGTATGATTTCGCTGTTATGATCTTGGTAAAGGTAAACTCAGAGGCTTATAATATAGAATATAGGGGCACCTAGAGATACAGAGAAGCTAAAGATGGGTGAATGGTCAGCTAATGAGGTTGAACGTAAATGTAAGGCAGTAAATAGAAGGGAAGACAGTTCATTAGTCGGTCTATAAGTAATATTGCCATATTGTAGGTGAACTATGCTATGGTCTATGTTTAACAGGAGGACATCAACAGTACCACAGCAATACCAGGGTAAATAATGGAGGGGAACAACAAGAGTTAAGGGGAGGTTTGGATTTTCTATTTGGTGAGGGTATGTTTATCGGTTATTTTTCTCTTGGGAGCAATGAAAATTGCATAAATTTGAGAGTGTTGATGACCATACAACAAAGTGAAGCTAATGTGAGACATGGATTGATGACTTTGGACGTTATATACGATGCCCAATGGTTTGAGGTGAATAAAGGATACACTGACTGAGAGGTAGAATGGCAAACTGTGGTGTACACATGTGGATTGATTATTGTGTGGCTACAGAAAGGAACAAAGTCATGAGGCATGCAACAAGGTGAATGAACCTGGTGGACATTATGTGATGCAAAATAAGCCAGAAACAAAAGAGCAAATATTGTGTGGTCTCTTTTAGAAAATAATTATAAGAAAATTGGGTCCTAGATTATAAGCTCTAATATCAATCACATTTAGTCCAGAGATATAATTGTTATTTCTAGCTTTTGAGAGGCTGTGCTAAATATGTACATGACATAGTATTTCCTTGTTATTTTGGGTAAGGTGTGACACCTAAGACTCAGAGTAGGAGTCCTGCAGGTCTGAAAGTCAGCATTGCCTCATACAACAACTGTTAAAGAAATTGAAAAAGACATCAGGCTTCAATTAGAGATAAGATCAAAGCCTATCTGGTCAGGACTAAGGTAAATCAGATTACAGGGGTAAGGAGGACATTGTCTTTTAGAACTTCACCTATCTAATGAAACTGAAGGAAGAGAGTATTATTTTGTTCAAAACCTAAATTTTCTGTAGCACATACTCTAACACAACCTGTCTAGAGGTTGTTTCCTAGACTTTACAGCCAAAGAACAAGCATTGAAAAATGAAATAAATAAATGGGATCTCTTCAAAAGTAAACACGTTTGTGCACCAAAAAACTTTCTCAAGGAAGCAAAAAGGCAGCCTATGCAATGGGAGACAATATTTGGAAACCACATATCAGATAAGGGTTTACTATACAGAGTACATGAAGAGATTCTTATACTCAACAACAAAAAGACAAACAACTCTATTTAAAAATGGGCAAAATACATAAACAGACACATCTCAGAAGAGGGAACACAAGTGGCTAAAAGGCATAGGAAAAGATGCAAAACTTCACTGGTTATTAGGGAATTGCTAATCAAAATCACAATGAGATATCATCTCACACCCACTAGCATGGCCATTATAAAAAAAAAAGAAACAGAAAACAATTAGTGCTGGAAAGGATGTGGAGAAAAAGGCACCCTTATCCACTGTTGGTTGGAATGCAAAATGGTACAACCACTGTGGAAGGCAGTTTGATGGTTCCTCAGGAAGCTAAGTATAGAACTGCCATATGATCCAGCAATCCCATTACTAGGTATCTGTTCAGAGGACAGAAAGGCAAGGACACAAATGGACATTTGTACGCCCGTGTTTATAGCAGCATTAATTACAATTGCCAAGAGATGGAAACAGCCCAAATGTCCATCAACGGATGAGTGGCTAAACAAGCTATGGTTAATACATACAATGGAATATTATGCAGCTGTGAGACAGAATAAAGTCATGAAGCATGCAACAATGTGGATGAACCTTAAGGACATTATGCTGACTGATATTAGCTGGAAAGACAAATACCATATGGTCTAATATGAAGTAATATTAATGAGTGAACTTTGAGAATTGAAGTTAAGATCACAGGTTATCAGGAGATAGAAATAGGGCAGAGATTGGGCATTTGGTGCTGAAGGAATACAGGTTGTGCTACAGGACTGCTTGTAAAAATTCGGAAATGGATAGCACAATACTACCTGATTGTAGCACAATAATATAAGTACACTGAACGGAGCTGAATGTGAGTATGATTGAGGGAGAAGGGCTGGGGGCATGTATGAAATTAGAAGGAAAATTACAGGATAAAATCTGAGATTGTATAACTTAGGAATGCCTAGAAAGGACTATGATGGTGATTAAATACACAAATTAAAAAAAAAAAGTTTTTGCATGAGGGAGAACAAATATATGTCATCATTGCAGGGTGTTGGAATTGAACGGTATTCAGGAAAAAGTGCAATCGATGCAAGCTAGGATCTATAGTCAACAGTAACATTGTAATATGTCTCCATGAGTGCAAAAAAAGGCACTATGCCAAAACTAAATATCAACATGTGGAGGCATGGGGAAGTGTATATATCCTTTGGGAGGGAAAGGAAATGCCTTCATATAAATTATGTTGGCCAAGGCATGGCTATTTACTTAGGTCGGATTGTATGATGTGCAAATAAAACTGTTTAAAAATAAACAAAGGTGGGCAACAGTGGCTCAGTTGCAGAGTTCTTGCCTGCCATGCCATGGGTTCGATTCCCGGTGCCTGCCCATGCAAAAAAAAAAAAAAAAAAAGAACAGAGGCATGCAAGGTTAGTTTAGGGGTGCAAGAGTAGTTCAGTGGTAGAATTCTCACCTGCCATGTAGGAGATCCGAGTTCAATTCCCAGCCCATGCACTCATCCTCCCCCCCCCCCAAAATTCAATAAATGGTGCTGCAATAACAGTATAGTCACATGGAAAAAGAATGAAGTATGACACCTACCATACAGCATATACAAAATATATGAACAGAGAGAAACAAGTGCTAGACAAAATGCGGAGAAAGAGACGTACCTATTCAGTGTCAGGAGGGAAACTGAGAGGTGCAGGCCTTTGGAGGGCTGTGTGGTGGTTCCACAGGATGCTAGGGGTGGGGTTGCCATATGATCCTGAAACCCTGTTGCTCAGTATATACCTGGAGGAACTGAGTGTGGGAACAGGAATGGACATTTGCACATTGGTGTTAATGGTGGCAGTGTTCAGGATTTGGAATGGATGGAGATGGCCTAAGAGTACAACGACTGAGGCATGGAAGGGGCAACTATGGTGTATACATACAATGGATTACTGAGCAACCCCAAGAAGGAATGAAGTTGTGAGGCATGTAACTAGGTGAATGAACCTTAAGGACTGTATGTTGAATGAAATGTCAGAAACAAAAAGACATATGCTTCACTCATATGGATTGCTGTAATATAAAATTATATATTTTATGTAATACAAAAATCCAGTGAACTTAAGTTGAGAGCATGGGTTATCAGGTTGGGATCTACTGTAAAGAGTCCTAAATTGTAAGCTCTTACAGCAGTTACATATATTCAGGAGGTGTAACTGTTATTTCTAAATTCTGAGACACTGAGCTGTTTGTATATAATCTGGTCATTCCCAGAAACTTTGGGTATTTATGTGACACCTGAGACTCAGAGTTAGAGCTCTGAAGCTAAAAAAGTCAGCATTACCCCATACAGTAACTGTTTAAAAGTTGAAAAAAAGGATCAGACTTTTACTAGAGATATGAATGAACCTGATCTGGATAGGACCAGGGTAAATCAGAAGACTGGGTAAAGGATGAGATCATCCATATTTTAAAACTTCAACTTCTATGTGAAGCCAAAGGGAGAGATGTTTAGTTGGTGCAAAATTTATATTTTTGGTAGTGCATTACCTAATTAAATTATATGGTCAGTTTTGTCATACACCATAAATACATGGAATCTTGAATAGGACGTGAGGTTTTGTTGGTATGTCCAGGTTAGTGTGATGCCCCAATATAATCCAGAGTAATTTGGGTAGTGAATGAAGAAGTATTTGCAATATCCCCTTGGGTGACTGGGGAGAAAGGAGGACATATCCAACTTCCCCATTTGGACAACTTCTGATATTCTGACAAGCAGTGAGGACAACAAAATAAATAGGCTGAGCCTTCGAGCTTGGGTTTTGACCCTATGAAGCTTATTCCTACAAAAGATAGGCTAAGCCTACTTAAAATAATTCATAAGAGTCACCCCCCAGAGAACCTATTTTGTTGCTCAGATGTCACCTCTATCTCTTAGCCAACTTGGCAGGTGAACTAATTGCCCTCCCCCATATGTGGGACATGACTCTGAAGGGTGTAATCTCTTTGGCAATGTGAGACAGAATCACAGGATTTGCCAGGGCCCAGCATTGTGATTGAGGAAGCCTTCTTGACCAAAAGAGGGAAGGGAGAAACGAGACAAAATAAAGTTTCAGTGGCTAGAGATTTCAAGCAGAGTCAACAGGTTATCCTGGAGGTTATTCTCATGCAATATATAGATATTCCTTCTTAGTTTATGGTGTATTGAAGTGGCTGGAGAGAAGTACTTGAAACTGTTGAGCTGTGTTCCAGTAGCCTTGATTCTTTTTTTTCTTTAATTTTTTTAATTAATTAAAAAAATTACAGGAAAGAAACACAAACATTCTTAATATGTGATCATTCCATTCTACATATATAATCAGTAATTCACAGTATCATCATGTAGTTGCATATTCATCATCATGATTATTTCTTAGAACATTTGCATCAATTCAGAAAAAGAAATAAAAAAACAACAGAAAAATAAACAAAAACAGAAAAAAAAATTTACATACCATATCCCTTATTCCTCCCTTTCTTTGATCACTAGCATTTCAAACTAAATTTATTTTGACATTTGTTCCCCCTATTATTTATTTTTATTCCATATGTTCTACTCATCTGTTGATAAGGTAGATAAAAGGAGCATCAGACACAAGGTTTTCACAATCACTCAGTCACATTGTGAAAGCTATATCATTATACAATCACCATCAAGAAACATGGCTCCAGTTGCCGTGATTCTTGAAGGCAATTGTATAATGATATAACTTTCACAATAAGACTGTGTGATTGTGAAAACCTTGTGTCTGATGCTCCTTTTATCCAGGGTATGGACAGATGAGTAAAAAAAATATGGATAAAAAATAAATAAATAGTAGGGGGTGGATAAGAGATAAAATAAATTAGGGTATAGGATGTATGAGTTTTTCTTTTTTATTTCTTTTTCTGGAGTGCTAAAAATGTTCTTAAAATGATCATGGTGATTAATACACAACAATGTGATTATATTTTAAGCCATTGATTGTAAAGCATGTATGGACTATATATGTGTGAAGTTTTTTTTGCATGGGCATGCACTGGGAAGTGAACCCAGGTCTCTGACCTAACAGGCAAGAACTCTGCCTGGTGAGCCACCGGGAACCAGCCAATAAAAATGTTTGAGCTTGATGGTTTCGTTTCTTCCTCTTGGAACACTCACCCCACCCCACCCCACCCCGAGATATGTCTTCTCCTGGACTAATTTTACCTGTCTACTTCATTGTGGATAGAAGTGGGTGTGTAGGCCAAGGGAGATGACAAACACTCTACTAGTCCCTTGGGGCCTCCTCAGTCCCTACTCCCACTCCTCAATGTCAAGGGTCTAGACCAGTCTAGGCCAGCGTGCCCACCCCCTGGCCCCACCTCCCACGACTGAGTCTAGCTGCCAGCAATATCACCCTTCCGCACAAAGACTCATGTGCTTTCAGGCTGGACAGTACTAAGGTCCAGAAAGAGGAGGCCTGAAGGACAAAAGCTGTGAGACCAAGGCCATTTTGGTGCTACAGGTTGCCATCACCACCTGCCTCTTTGTATCACAATGTTCATTTTCCAGATGAGCAGAAAACAGAATTCTGGTGCCCTGGAGAGGGTCTGACACCAGCAGAGGTTAATGTTGCATTCTTGGAGCTCATTAGTGCCTGCTCCCCACCCCCCAAACTTTTCTCCAGAAGGACCTGCATTTCTGAGACACTCTGCCCGGGTCCCAAAAGCAAATTCAGATGAATTCAGAGCCCAAACCTTCGCTTAACTGTGGCCTAGCAGACGAGTAGCTATGGTGCTAAGTTCATTTGTTTTGCTTAGAACAGACAAGCCTCCTAAAGTGGGGCTTCTAGGAAGTTTGTATCCTCCTGCCCTTGAGGTGGAGGGCATTATGAACGTCTGGGTCCTGGGAATGAACTCCTGAGAATATGGGCGAGAGTTGAAGATGAGTTCGGCTGGGATTCTCTGGCTGAGAAAACAAACTCTGTAGTTCACAATAGCAATTCCATCACTTACTAGCTGTTTGACTTTAGGGAAGTTACCTCACCTCTCTGTATCTCAAGTTCCACATTATAAGTTCACCCTAAGTGGAAATAATAGTTCTTAATTCATAAGGTGATGGGGAGAATTAAAATGTGTTAATAGTAATAAGCATTCACTGTTCTTTTCATTGTGAATAGAATGGAGGGCATTCAAGGGCCTGGTCCGAACAATAGTTATTTTTTTTTTGTATGCTGTATGGCAGGGGTCACATTTCATGCTTTTTCCACGTGAGTAGCCGTTTATTGCAACATCATTTGCTGAATTTTTGTTTGTTTGTTTTTGGGGGAAGTGTATGAACTAGGAATCCAAACCGGATCTCCTGCATGGCAAGCGAGAATTCTACCACTGAACTTCCCTTGCACTCCTTAGCAATAGTTGATTTTGATATAGCCAATGGACCTTGAGCATCGAGGTGTGGGCATTTCACATACACTTGCAGTTAATTCTCACAACAACCCACCGAGGTATGTATTATAAGCCCCATTTTGCAGATTACCTCTTAACAAGGCAAGGAAAAGGTCGGCGGGGGGGTAAGTGGGGAGCAAGTCAGTGAAAAACTGAAAAACTCAGTTTCCTGACTTCCCCATCAGCGCCCTTTCCACTTCTGTCTTCCACAGAGAGCTGAAGCGAGAACAATTCCAGGGCATCAGGACATCTAAGTTATTCTCCCAGTTCTATGAAGTCAAAGAACAGCAACTTACAGGGAAAAACTGCTAGCAGGGAAGGACTTACACGTAGATTCCAAACAGATGTGTGCTTCTTCTGAAGTTGGAATTTATTTCCCTTCTGTAGGCAGAACCCAGGAAGCTGAGCTCTTCTCCTTTTAGTTTGCAGGAGTTGTCTCTGCAGGAAAAATCGAGGTCCTCATTAGTCACCAATTCCAGCTATTTCCTCCCTCCCACCCTTCACAAGCATACATAAACAAACACTTGACCCCTTGCACAATGAGAACTTTGATTTCTAAGAATTGAAAGTCCCTCACCGCCACTCCAAATTTGATGACTAAATATCCATTGATCCCTAAAGAAGAAGAAATCGTTTTTTAAGGAGGAAAAAATGGAGAGCAAGTGGGAGTGGTGATTTTGTTACCCAGTGCCCATATTCTTCTACATTTCTGAGCCTTTACCACAACTCTCAGAGGAAAGTAGGAATCCATCTTTGATTTACAAACTTTGAGTTCACAAAGTTAGTCCAGGTCTTGATTTTTCCCTTCACAACCAGGACTCTCCCTAGAGAGATTACCAGCTGGACAAATTTCAATGCACACTTCACTCTCCACCCTCAAACCTTGGATCAAAGCCAAATTAAGACTTCTTGAGGACAAGGGACCGAAAATTTTATACAGCAGGGGTAGTGGTGGTGGGTAATTAGGATGACCAACTTTAAAAAGACCCAATCTGTGCCACAGCCATGCAAGACCAAAAATAAACCCATTATACAATTCATAATAATTATACCCATATATTATTACTTTAATATAAAATGTGAAAAATAAGTGTCATTTAAAATTATATATTATTATGTGTTATTTACTTTTGTTAATTAGTAATTAATAATAGAAATAATTAAATTAATAATACGTGTGACAAAAATATAACAATATTTTATAATATTTCTTTCTAGCCTCTGATACAATTTATTTTTACTCTTTTTAAAACTCCTTACCGGAAACCTTATGACTGACACTTCCTTTATGCAGTGTATAGGTAGAAAAGTAATGAAATAAAGACAAAAAACAGTAATGGGCGAGAAAGAGGTATGAGATGTTTTGGGTGTTCTTTTTTATTTTTATTTCTTTTCTTTTTGGAGTAATGAAAATGTTCTAAAATTGAATGTGGTGATGAATACACAACTATATGATGATACTATGAGCCATCGATTGTGGAGTTTGGATGGATTAAATGGTGTGTGAATTTATCTCATTAAAATTGTATTATAAAAAAAAAAACCCTCCTTTACTGGATATTTAACTTTTGTAGGCTATGTCACTGGGTATATAAATGCAAAATGTTTAAAAACGAGAATGTAAATACAACAAGACTAATTAAACAGATATTATTTAAGTTTAATAAAAATAGCAATGATATATTTATTTTGATCCTGTGATACAGTAGGATATTTTTACTCTTTCTGCTTTTTTTCCCAATTATGCTTCCCTGAACTGCAAGCAGCATTGAAGACATTCTTCTTTTCTTTTATGTAGTGATAAAACTGCCTACCATCAAATGTAAAATTCACTTTGACTTGTAGCTCTGCTCTTATCAAGTCCACATTACATTGATTCATGGTGTAAGTCCAATGTGATGACATCGAGCTAAATGTCCTCTCAACAAAGGCTTTGGAGCATGGAATACTTAGGATTTTATTTACCAGCAACAGCAGGTGCTAATACTTACAAGAATTATGTCTCCACAAACGTCCAGACACTTTGTATATGGGCTTGTTTTGGTAGACAAGCTGTTTAACAATCAGGTCTTTTGCATCTATAAATTCATCAGATAAGTTATCTATATCCAAAGTTAGACCAGTTTTTCTCAGGGAAAATTGCTTTAAAGCACCGAGGAAATATAAACTTGTGAATTTGAAGTTGGATTTCAAATAAGTTACAGTTTTAGTAAAGAAATTGAAAAACCCTCATTTAATTTGGCCGCCCTATTCTGATAACATTATTTTGAGTTAGGAAATAGTCTTATTTCCAAAAACAGTCCTTTTGTCACCGTTTGAGTCTTTGTTGCAACCAAATTATAACATCAAACAATTCAGATGTAGTCAGCTCATTCTCTTCAAAGACCTTCAAACAGTTTTGGAGAAACCGCAGATAATTTTCTGCTTTACTATAATCCTTTACTCCATTATCATTCTCGCTGTATTTCCAAATTAAAGAACTTCCTTCTTGTCCCACATTTTGAAACTATAATTTTATGACAGGTTGACATTTTTAACAATTTTGCTATGTCTGGCAACAATGATGGGCATCTTGTAGGCACATGTCTAAAGAGGTTATCTCTTATTTCTGTAACTGAAAAATCTTTTGAGTGCTTCTGCATGTTTTGAAAAATTAAAAAGGGACCAAAAACTTTAATTGTGAAAGATTCACTATCACAGGTAAGCATAACATGTCCCTTTTAAGCAGTGTTGTTTAAAAAGTGTGCAGGACATTTAACAGGTTAGACTTTTTCATTTTCTCTGATAAGAAGTTGATAGACTGGAGGAAATTTTCCAAAATTTGCATTTGCGCTGTCTGCTGAATATGTAGATAGTTGAGCTAAGTCTAGTTTATATTTGGATAAGAGATCAACAATCATTTTTTTCATGTTTTCTGCAATTTTATTAAAACCTTCATAGAAATCAAGATGGTGTGAAATTCCATTTTATAAACACAGTATTTAAGGCCTGGGGATAACATTTTTTTCTTGCCATGATTTGACGCATCACTTGATGTACTCTAGAAAGCATGATCATTGGTGAGATGTGACAGAATCATCTCTATGCTGTTACCAAACCTGCCCCTTTTGTTAGCCTGCATGACATTTTAGTGGCAATCTCTGAATCAGGAAATGTAAGTTTAGACAGTTTCATAGAATGATCAAGGGAATAATATGATAATGCATATTCTTTCATGTGGTATGCTGTTATGGGTTGAATTGCGTCCCACAGAAAGATATGTTGAAGTCCTAACCCCCAGTACCTCAGAATATGATCTTAGTTGGAAATAGGGTCATTGCAGATGGAATTGGTTAAATTAAGATGAGGTCATATTGGAGTAGGGCGGGCCTCTAATCTGACTGGTATCTTCACAATAAGAGGAAAAATACCTTTTTCTCAAAAAGGAGAAGACAGCTATGTAGTGAAATGGAGAGATCGAAATGCTGCAGCTGCAAGTCAAGGAACACCAAGAATTACTGCCAAACCTGCCAGAAGCTAGGAAGAGGCAAGGAGTGATTCTCCCCTACAGGTTTCAGAGGGAGCATACCCCTGCTGACATCTTGATTTCAGACGTGTATCCTCTAGAAATGTGAAAGAATAAATGTCTGTTGCGTTAAGCCACCTAGTTTGTAGTACTTTGTTACAGCAGCCCGAGGAAACTAAGACAGTATGACCAATTCAATTCAATAGTCACTATTTTCAACTGAGCATTGCTGTCTTTGGGGGAAACTTTCGAATGATTAGAAGTACGTTCCTATTTCATCATGTACTTGTGAGATCCAGTGTTTCTATATGCTTTAATGTCCCTTTCTCCACCATATCCAATCCCAATTTTTTTTCTCCATATGGTGTAGTGTGGTCTATTTTAGTTATTCACCATCCTAATCCAGTTATATGCATCCTTCCATCTGTCATTAAAATAACACAGTAGTTAGCCTTCTTTCTCAGTGACGCTGCCATTGTTATCGTAATAGTCTTCACTTTCATTGTTTGAATCCTTAGGAAACATGCTTGCAATATTCACAATGTTAAAAGTTAAATTAAGCTTATGAATCATAATCATGGCCTGATTTTGACAATTTAAACTTTAATGATATGCAGCCATTTTGGTTTGGAGCATGGATGAGACTGGCGTGGATTTTCATCCAGACCCCTACCTGTCCAAACTTGGCATCCACGGCATATTTTGGAACTTTTGCTACACAGCTCCTGAAAGGCGAGACGCTTGTGAATACTCAAGTGAAGCAAAAGCCTTTCGTGATTACAACACAGCAACCGCCCGGAGCCACGTGCTCAGGAACATTCCCTCTAACAAGGGAATACTAAAAAGCTCCATCCTGAGCGGTGCAATGGTAGCTCAGTGGCAGAATTTTCTCTTGCTATGCCAGAGACCTGGCTTCAAGACCTGGGTTAATTCCCAGAGCCTACCTATGCAAAAAAAAAAAAAAAAAAAAAAAGCCCCATCCCACTAAGTTTCTTTCTTATACCTTCTTGAGGGAGACAGACAATAAGCAATGTAAATAAATAAATAGAATAGATAGTATATTAGATTATTGCGAGTTATATGGAAAGAAAAAAAGCAGTACAGGGAGGCAAAAAGGTTAGAATGGAGGGATGAAACTTTAGTTACTGTGGTTAGGGAAGGTCTTATTGAGAAAATTACTTTTGAGTAAAGATCTGAAAGACATGAGGGAGGTGGTCATGCATATATCTGAGGACAAGTAATCCAAACAGAAGACAGCAGGTGCAAAGGTCCTGAGGAGGGAGTGTGCCTGGTATCTGGAATACTTGAAGAACAGTGAGGAGGCCAGGATGGCTGGAAAGGAGTGAATGAAGGAAAAAAATAGTAATAGATGAAATAAGACTGGCAGGAGGCCAGCAGGTGTGGGGAATATCAGATCACGTGGGGTCTTGGGGGCCATAGTGAGGACTTTGGATTTTTTTCTGAATGACACAGGAAGCCAATAGAGGGATTTGAGTAAAGGGGTTGTGTGATCTATGTTTCAAAAGGATCATGCCAGCTGCTTAGTGGAGAAAAGACTAAAGGGAGTCAACAGTAGAGCAAGGAGTCCAGTTAGGAGGTCCTTGCAATGATTCAGTTAAAGATGATTCATGGTAATCCCCAACAACATACTTACAAATCAAATCCAGAAGTACATTAAAAGAATTTACACCATGAGCAAGTGGGTTTTATTTCACAGATGCAAGGGTGTTTCAACACAAGAAAATCAGTTCATGTAATATACCATATCAATAAATCAAAGCAGAAAAACCACATGATCACCTTAATTGATGCAGGGAAGGCACTTGACAAAATTCAGCATACTTTTTTTGATGAAAACGATTCAAAGGATAAAAATAGAAGGAAATTTCCTCAGCATGACAAAGGGACTCTATGACAAGCCCACAGCTAACACCATACTTAATAGTGAAAGACTAAAAGCTTTCTCTCTAAGATCTGGAATATGACAGGATGTCCACTGTCACCATTGTTATTCAACATTGTGCTAGAAATTTTAGCTAGAGCAATTATGCCAGAGAAAGAAATAAAAGGCATCCAAATTGGAAATGAAAGAGTAAAACTTTCACTGTTTGCAGATAACATGATCCTATATGTAGAAATCTAAAACAATCTACAGCAAAGCTACTAGAGCTAATAAACAAGTTCAGCAAAGTGGAAGGATACAAGATCAATTCACAGAAATCAGTAGTGTTTCTATACACTAGTAATGAGTAATCTGAGGAACAAAACAAAAAACTTCCATTTACAATAGCAATCAAAATAATCAAATATTTAGGAATAAATTTAGGAATAAATTTAACCAAGACATAAAAGACCTATACCCAGAAAACTATAAAACATTGCTAAAAGAAATCAAGGAAGATGTAAATAAACAGGAATTACTGTGTTCATGGATTAGAAAACTAAATATAGTTAAGATGTCAATTCTACCCAAAATGATTTATAGATTCAATGTGATACCAATCAAAGCCCCAATAACTTACTTTTCAGAAATAGAAAAATCAAAAATCAAACTAATTTTAAAGGAAGGGTGCCTTAAATAACTAAAAACATCTTAAGAAAGTAAAATGAAGTTGAAGAGCTCACACTACCTGACTTTAAAGCATATTACAAAGCTACAGTGGTCAAAAACAGCATGGTATTGGCATACAGTTACATACGTTGACCAACGGAATCAAATTGAGAGTTCAGAAATAGACCCTCTCATCTATGGATAATTGATTTTTGACAATGTGGTCAAGTCTACTCAACTGGGACAGAACAACCTTTTCAACAAGTGGTCCTTGGAGAACTGGATATCCATATACAAAAGATTGAACTAGAACCCCTATCTCACACCTTATACAAAAAACAAAAAAAAAAAAACTCAGAATGGATCAAAGACCTAAACATTAGAGCTAAAACCATAAAACTCTGAGAAGAAAATTTAGGAAAATATATTATAAATTTTGTGGTTGGAGGTGATTTCTTAGATTTGCGCCCAAATCACAAGCAATGAAAGAAGAAATAGATAAATGGGATTTCCTTAAAATTAAATAATTTTGTGCATCAAAGGACTTTGTCAAGAAAGTAAAAATGGAGCCTACTCAATGGGGGACAATATTCAGAAACCATATTTCTGATAAGGGTTTAATATCCAGAATATATAAAGAGATCCTACAACTCAGCAACAAGAAAACAAACAATACATCGGCAGTGTTCATGATTTGCAATGGATGGAGGTGGCCTAAGGGTACAGTAACTGAAGAATGGAAGATGGAACTGTGGTGTATACATACAATGGACTACAGAGTGGCTGCAAGAAGGAATGAAGTTGTGAGGCACACAGCTAGGTAAATGGCCCTTAAGGATAGTATGTTGAATATAATGTCAGAAACAAAAGGACAGATTTCATCATGCCTCACTTATATGAACTAACTATAATATACAAACTCAGAGAACTGAAGTTGAGAGCATAGGTTATCAGACTGGGGCCTGTTGCAAAGGTTCCTAGATTATAAACTCTTCTAGCAGTCACATCTATTCCAGAGTTCTGTTATTTCTAAATTCTGAGATACTGAGCTATCTGTATATAGCCTAGTCATTCCCTAAAACTTTGGGTATTTATGTAACACCCAAGACTCAGAGTTAGAGCACTGAAACTATGAAAGTCAGCATTACCCCATTCAGCAACTGTTTTAAAAAGCTGAAAAAGTGATCAGACATTGACTGAGATTTAAATGAAGCTGATCTGGATAAGACTAAGGTTAATCAGAATACAGGGTAAAGGATGATATTGTCCATATTCTCAAACTTCGACTTCTGTGTGAGCTCAAAGGGAAAGAGGTTTATTTGATGCAAAATTTATATTTTGGGTAGCACATTATCTAATTTAAATTGTATGGTCAGTTTACTTGAACACCATAATGACATGGAATCTTAAATAGGGCATGAGATCTTGTCGGTTTGTACAGGTTAGTGTGATGCCCCAATATATCCCAGAGTAATTTGGACAGTGAATAAAAAAGTACTTGCAAAATCCCTTTGGGGAACTGGAGAGAAAGGAGGAAATGTTAAATTTCCCCATCTGGGGAATTCTGATAGTGTCATAAGCAGTGGGGACAGCAAAATCAATAGGTTGAGCACTTGATCTTGGGATTTACCCCGATGAAACTTATTCCTGCAAAGGATAAACTAAACCTATTTAAAATTATGCTTAAGAGT
Source organism: Tamandua tetradactyla (assembly GCF_023851605.1). Classification (NCBI taxonomy): domain Eukaryota; kingdom Metazoa; phylum Chordata; class Mammalia; order Pilosa; family Myrmecophagidae; genus Tamandua; species Tamandua tetradactyla. The sequence continues at coordinate 120,188,597 of NC_135353.1, forward strand.
CACCCCTACAGAACCTCTTTTGTTATTCAGATGTGGTCTCTCTCTCTCTAAGCTAACCTGGCAGGTGAACTCACTGCCCTGCCCCCCACATGGGACATGACTCCCAGGGGTGTAAATCTCCCTGGCAACATGGACAGAACACCCAGGATTCACAGGCACCTGACATTATGGGATTGAGAAAGCCTTCTTGACCAAAAGGGGGAAAAGAGAAATGTGACAAAATAAAGTTTCGGTGACTGAGAGATTTCAAACAGTCAAGAGGTTATCCTGGAAGTTAGTTATCCTTATGCATTATATAGATATCCCCTTTTAGTTTATGGTGTATTGGAGTGGCCGAAGGGAAGTACTTGAAACTGTACAGCTGTGTTCCAGTGGCCTTGACTCTTGAAGACCACTGTATAACTATACAGCTTTTAAAATGTGGCTGTGATTGTGAAAACCTTGTGTTTGATACTACTTTTATCCAGGGTATAGGCAGATGAGTAAACAAAATATGGATTGATAAATAAATAAATAATGAGGGGACAAAGGGTGAAATAAATTAGGTAGATGGAAATACTAGTGGTCAATAAGAGGGAGGGATAAGAGGTACAGGATGTATGAGTTTTTTCTTTTTACTTTTTATTTCTTTTTCTGGAGTGATGAAAATATTCCCAAAATGACCATAATGATGAATACAAAAACTATGTGATGATATTGTGAGCCATTGATTGTATAATATGGTTGGACTGTATGTGTGTGAAGATTTGTCAATAAAAATATTTTAAAAAAAAAGAAAAGAAAAAAGTCACTACACAGAAATGTAGATAAAGATTAAGTTCTTCAGATTGTATGTAAAGGAACTGGCAGTTCCAGATGTTGGCTCCCTCTCTTCTCCCTTTCCTGTGACCCCAGACCAGGCCTATCTACCCAAACCAAGCCTTGTTCTGCCACTAGGGTACTCAAAATTCTCTGGTCTCCAGCCTGACAGCACTTGACCCAGTTCCTACCCATTCAGAATGCTCAGTTGTTAGCAATCTAGTCCCCTTTAGCCCGGTTAAACTCAAAGAACTGATTTCCTTTGATCCTCTGTACAAATGTGCTTTCAGTTTTGGAAAACATTATTCCATCCATCATTTCATCATTTTGTTCCAGGAATCTCATGAAATACTAGCTGAGGATCTCTCCCACTTAAGTGGAGTCTAAGAGTTGCAAGGACTAGTTTACCCTGAGAAAGCCAGAACTAAGTAAATTATTTATGATGGTTTGAACTTTCCCATTTAAGACCATTCTTAAATTTCATGGTTATGTGAGAGTATGGATATTGATTTTATTTTTAATGAAATATCTAAAGCTATTTTTTGTTTATCAAACAATACTTGCTCATTGTAGGACATATGGAAAATTCAGGACAGTGTAAAGAAGAAAATAAAAAATCTCCAGATGCAAAGAGCTATTTCCTTCCAGATGTTTGCAGTAGCATGCATCATAGCTACAGTAATAAAAAAAAGTATTTGATGAGTGCTTACTATCTGTTTTCAAGTTCTGTACTAAGGGCTTTGCATTTATTATATCTTTTATATGTGTGTGTATGTGTGTGTGTGTGTGTGTTTGTGCATGGTCAGGGAATCAAACCCTGGTCTTCCGTATGAAAGGTGGGCATTCTAACCACTAAACTACCTGTGCACCCTTATATCATTTTAATATTCACAACAACATTATGTAGTATTATTATCCTTATTAAAACAGGTGAATTGAGACACAGAGAATGTACGTTACTTGCCCAAAGTTACCACAACTACTGACACTGGAATTGGAATCCAGAAAATCTGCATCTGGAGCCCTGCTTTTAACTACTATGATCCATGGCCATGTGTGTTAGATATGAATATGCCAAAAGTTACTTGAAACTATGCATTTACCCTTCTTTGCCACACCCATTTCTTTTCACCAGAGCTGCAGAATGTCAGACTTGTCTCTCCACTAGAGAAAGGGTTACTAGCCATGGACGGGCTCAGTACTATGCAAATGGAGGAGACAGGAGGAAAATGAAGGGCTGGATGAGATAGCCTACAAGCTGAAAGCAGCCAGAATTAAGACTAAGCAGAGTAAAACCACAAGAAGCTTATTTTTCATGAGCTCACAGACTGCAACATACATGTTTAGCAGCCATTAATCAGGTGTCGGAGATCTCTCGGTCTCGAGGAATACAGGACAGCACTAGGAGATGAACCATGATTAGTTTACAACAGTTAGAATTAGCTTCCTCTTAACCAGTGATTGGCCCCAATTCTGGCCAGTGAAGTATAAAGGGAGGTCAGCTGGAGAACTTCTGGGAAAGGTTTACCTCCCTACCTGGTGACCCAGCTGCCTCCCAGAAGACTCCCCTTTATATCTCATCAGCAACATGAGATGGATAGCCAACAGAGAACCTAAAATCCTTGCATTTTGCAAGACAGATTATTTGCACTACTCAAGCCCGAGGTAAAGCCTCGAAGGATGAGAGAAGTTGAATGGCCAGAGAATGTAGGCCAAACAGATGTTAAAGGCCGGACCAGTGAGTTTTGGACAGAGGATGAGGTGCAAAGATCAACGCAACTTGAGTCATGTGCATACCACCCTTATGATCAGAAGCATGGAATCTATTACCAGAAAAAAAAAAAACAACAGAAGAGGTAGTAGACAGATAGAAACACACATGGTCATTACTGGAATAATCTATTACTTATATTTTTCAAGACTCTCAAATATCATCTGAGTGGACATCTTTTGAGGTGTCCGTGAAGCCCACAATCCCTCTTCTCTGAAAATTATATCCCTCCCTCCCATAAGGCTATAATCCTGCCTCCTGGGCTAAACTTATTGGACCATACAGGATCCCTGATCCAAGCTGGGACAATCAGATTATATCCATCCTGGGAATTTGGAACTGGAACTCAAAGATAGTAGTCAGTCTCTGCTGGTCACGTAAACCCTAGACTTGCAAACTCAACAGTTGTGGAGAAGCTATATTTATTCAAGTGCAGGGAAAAGCAGGTAAATCACGGTTGCAAAGAGAAGACTAGAATGGATATGGAAAGATAAACAGCCACATGGGCTGAGAGGGTGATTAAAAACTCACTGAACTGTATTCCATGACAGTCCCTATAACCTATAATAAGCCCTCCTTTTAATTAAGCTAGTCAAGTAGGTTTCTATTGCTAGCAACCAGAAAAGCTTTAATGAAGCTATTATATCTTCAGACCAAATGTGAAGTCAGGGTACTATCCTCATTCTGCAGATGAAAAAACTAATGACCCTCATAGATCACCTATATAGTAGTCCAATAAAGAATGGTTCATAGTGAGGTATGCCTAAAGGAGGCTGTGTGACCTTGGGAAAATCATTTTCTGAACTACGAAAAATGTCTGTGATTAATCTCTGTATCTCTTAAATTCCTTGAATTACAGCCCATTTAAAATTCCAAGAATGGTTGCATTTTTTTTCTGCTGGAATATCTCCCATGACAAGTGTATGACTGTATAGGACTTTTCTCTGTGCTCCCATAGTCACCTGCACATCCCCATTACAGCATTTCTCATACTGTTTTGAAATTGCATGCTTACTTGCCTGTTTTTCCCACTAGACTTTGATATTTGGAGAGCATTGTTTAGCAGTAACTAGCACACATTGGGTGCTCAACAAATGCATTTGAATGAATAAAAGAATGCATGTCAGCTTTTGATTGGTTTCTTTGCTGCCTGACCATATTTTGTCTGAATGTTTCACATGACAAAATTAGACCCTAGGAAAACAATGCTTGTTGTTAGAAAAAGTACTGGCGTCACACATGGCTTCCAGGACCAGCTCTGTCACTAATATTAAGATAGCTCTGTAATATCGTGGAAATAATTTCCCATCTGAAAATCCAGGGAGCTGGATTATATGGTCTCGGGAGCGGACATCTATCATTTTTGTGACGTCTTTGAGCACTCTTCTTGTGTCTAGTGACTCTCCTGCTTTATGAGTTCACATTTTCTCAAAGCAGAAGCTAGAAAGCTGCATTCTTAGCCTCTCTTGCCTCTAGTTCACAGGCATATGCCCACCAAACAGGCAAACCCAATTAAGATTTTAATTTAGAAGACAATGACATGAGGAAGACACTGCCCAGATCCATCCTGGAGAGTGTAAGGGAAGGACATCCAGGTTTCACAAGGCAGTGATGCTGAAGGGTCTTGCAGAGATGTCCCAGCTACCTAATTACAGCTGCAACAGGACCTATTCCAGAGAAGTTCTGTAGGGTAATTTGGTCATGATATTTGGAGGTGTGCTGGTCTGAAAGGATTTATGTATCCTAGAAAAGCATGCTTTAATCCTGATCCAATCTTGGGGGAGCAGCCTTTCTTTTAAACCCTATTCAGTACTGCATATTGGCAACTTGATTAGATTACTCCATGAAGATGCGACTCTCCCAATTTGGGTATTAAGCTTGGAGGGAGCTGTGACTCCACCCTTCCAGGTGGGATTTACTGGAATCCTTTAAAAGAAGAAGCATTTTGGAAAAGCTTGAGATTTTGAGAGAGCATAGCCATGACAGATCCAGGAAGCAGAGAGCCCACGCAGCCAGGGACCTTTGGAGATAAAGAAGGAAAACGCTCCTGGGGGAGCTTCATGAAACAAGTTGGGAAAGAAAGCTAGCAAACTTCAACATGCTCGCCATGTGCCTTTCCAGTTGAGACAGAAACCCAGAACATCATCGGCCTACTTGAACCAAGGTATCTTTCACTGAATGCCTTAGATTGGACATTTCTATAGCCTTGCTTTAGTTGGGACATTTTCATGGCTTAAAAACTGTGGACTTGCAAGTGAATGAATTCCCCTTTTTAAAAGCCATTCTGTTTCTGGTACATCACATTCTGGCAGCTAACGAACTAGAACAGGGGGCATAGCTTCTCTGGTTCCCCGGCCAATCCAATTTTTCTAATTTATTTAATGTACTTTAATCCATTACTTTTCTGCCTAAACTATATAGAGTGAGTTCCACTGTTTGCAACCAAGAACCCTGACCAATGGAGTCTCTGAGACCCCCTACAGCTCTTAGATTTCTTCCTAAATCTTCCCTCTTCAGAAATGACTGTACCAGTCCCCAGTTGGGGACTCTAGTGGAGAGCGGTAAGGCCAAAGAAGCAGGCAGGGGTCAAATCAGACAGAGCTTAGTAAGACTTGGTGCTAAGGACTTTGAACTTTATCCTAAAGAGCAGCAGTTTTCAGAAATTTTTTCTCTAAAGACCCATTTAGAGTGAACTCTTACAAATTATTAAGGACCCCCAAAGAGCTTTTGTTTGTGTGGGCTATTCTATTGATATTTACCATATTAGAAAATAAACTGATAATTTTTAAAATTATTATTCATTTAAGAATATTAGTAGGCCATTATATTTTAACATGTTTTTATTTTAAAACCCCTGTTTTCCAAAACCAAAAAAAAAATGGATTAGTGAGAAGAGTGTCATTATTTTGTATATTTGAAGATCTCTTTAATATAATAAAAGGCAGTTGAATATTTGTTTCTTTGTTCAATCTTTTCCACTATGATGTTTTGGTTAAAGTATATGGGGAAAAAATGTGGCTTCAAACAGATAATGTGATCAGAAAAGGGGGAACCTCCCAGATTTAAGGACTCCTCAGGGGTCCATGGACCCTATTTTGAGAAACATTGCTTGAAAGCAATGAAAAGTCACTGAAGGCTTCTAAGCAAGGGAGTGACCTGATTGGATTTATGTTTTAGAAAGCTGATCCTGACTGCACAGTTGCAGGCGCAGCACACATTGTACTGTATAGGAAGGGTGCACCTAGTAACTCCTCAGCCTTGATGTGGAGAATGGATTATAAACGAAAAAGAGGGAGGGCAAGAGAGATAATTAGGAAGCTATTCTATTAGTCCCGTAGGGACCAGACCTCAGCCAGTGGACAGTAGTGGCTGTAGGTATGAAGATAGGGAACCCAGCTTAAATTAAATTAAATTCAGATCACCCTGACTTCAATACCCAAACTCTTTGCTCAGTACCAGTGATCTCCAAACATAATCAATATAAAAACAACTGAGAAAAAAATCAGTATATCTACAATTTACCATGTGCCAATGTATTGTGTAAGTTTTAAAACATGCATAAAAGTCAAACTTTAAAATAATAAGATAAAAATGAAGTAAATGATATTTTTAGGTCTTAATTATCACGCTAGTTTCATCTATCAGGAGCTGACACCTCAAATTAGAAAATTTAAGCACTTAGGACAAAGTTCATTTTTAATGGTGGTGGGTCTATATCCAGACTTCAAAACATTTTCTTAAAAGTGTTGAATGTTGGGGCCAACTTCTTATCATATGTAATTAGATTATCATTGCCCTTAATTGTAGTGTGACCAAGTCCTCTTACTAGAAATAAAAACTGTCAGCTCTGTTAAGTTTTTTGCTTTTCAGGGGGAAAAGTTTTGTTTTGTTTGGTTTTGCATGTGTTTATATTATTAGTTTTAGCTATAATCCATAGTTCCTTTGCAGGCATCTGTTTAAGCAATTTGTCTGTATAGTGAGCACTAAATTAAAAATTAAGAAATATAATCCATTGTTCCACTTAACTGGGTGCATATAAACAGAAATAAGTTACTATAAACTGAAAGCCAAAATCAGAGAAAAGGTGGCAATCCCTCCATACCTTGGAACACTCAGTCATGCCTCCAATGCATACCCTGCAATAGGTGATCATACGGCATAAAGATTGAGTGAGGGTAACACTTCACATTAACTATTAAAAAAGCTCAGCTCCTTTCTTAATTTTTTTTGGGGGGATGCATGGTCTGGAAATCAAACCCTGGTCTCCCACATGTAAGACAAGCATTCTACCACTGAACCATCCTTTCTTAATTTTTAATATTTGGGCTTTTGTAATAATTTTTATTAGAAAATTTGTAGGATTATAGAAAAATTGTGCAGAAAATACAGAGTTCCCATATACTCCCTCCCCCAACCCTCCCACACACAGTCTTCCCTATTGTTAATATTTTGCATTAATATGGTACCCGTGTTACAATGATAAATAAAAGTATTATAAATTTACAATGAACTATAGTCCTTAGTTTACATTAGGATTCACTTTTTACATTGTATAGTCCTGTAACTTTTAAAAAATTTTTATTCCAGTAACATATATACAAATTAAAATTTCCACATTTAATGACATTGAAATATATAATTCAGTGGTGTTAATTACATTCACAATATTGTGCTATCATCATCACCATCCATTAACAAAACTTTCCCATCACCCAAAACAGAAATTCTTTACCAATTAAGCATTAACTGCCCAATCCCTACCTAAACCCAGCCCCTGATAAACTGTAATCTAGTTTCTGATTCTATGACTTTGTTTATTCAGATTCTTTCATATTGGTGAGATTATGCAATACTTGTCCTTTTGTGTCTGGCTTATTTCACTCCACATAATTTCCCAAGGTTCATCCCTGTTGTCACATGTATCATTTTGGCTGAATATATTCCATTGTGTATATACTCCATATTTGTTTATCCATTCACCTGTAGATGGACACTTGGTTTGCTTCTTTCTTTTGGCAATTTTGAATAACGTCACTATGAACATCCTTGTGCAAATACCTGTTTGTGTCCTGGCTCTCAAATCTTTTGGGTATGTACCTAAAGGTAGCAATCCAGGTCATATGGTAATTCCATATTTAACTTTCTGAGGAACCACTAAACTGTCTTCCACAGAGGCTGCACCATTTTACATTCCCACCAACAATGAATAGGTGTTCCAGTTTCTCCACACCCTCTCCAACACTTGTTATTTTTCATTTTTTAAGTAATAGCCATTCTAATGGATGTGAAATGATATATCATTACAGTTTCAATTTGCATTTCCCAAATGTATGATGATGTTGAAGATCTTTTCATGTACTTATTGGTCATTTCTATATATTCTTGGAAAATGTATATTCAGTCTTTTGTCCATTTTTCAGTTGGGTTCTAACAATCACAGCCATTTGACTGGAGAATTTAATCCACTTACATTTAAAGTAACTACTGAGAATGCATGACTTTCTTCTGCCATTTCATCTTTTTCAGTCTTATGCCATTTTTATAACTCATTTCTTCTGTAATGCCTACTTTCATGTTTATTTGATTTTTATAGTGTATCATTTTGAGTCCCTTCTCATTTCCTTTTTTTTTTTTGGCTGTTATTTTGTAATTTATTTTACTTTGGTAACATATATATAACATAACTCTTGCTGTTTAAATCATTTTTAAGTATACAATTCAGGGATGTTAATTACATTTATATCATTGTGCTACCTTCCTCACCATCCATTACCAGAACTTTTTCATCACTCAAAACAGAAACTGTGCTCATTAAACAATAATGCCCCTTTCCCCCTCCTCTCAGCACCTGGTTTCTTCTAAACTATTTTCTACTTTGCCGATTCTCTAGTTTTTGCTTAAGTGAAATCAAACTAGTTTTCCTTTTGTTTCTGACTTATCCCACTCAGCATAATGTCTTCAGATTCATCCCTTTGTAGTATGTATCAGAACTTCATTCCTTTTTATGATTGAGTAATATTCCATTGTCTGAGAATACCACATTTGTTTATCCAGTCATCTGTTGATAGACATTGGGCTGTTTCTACCTTTGGCTATTATGAATAATTCTGCTATGTACACTGATGTACAAGTGACATTCAGTTTTTTTTAATATGAAGATTATATTTGGGTACAAAAATGTAATAACCAATAATGATACTATCTCAACTAAAAACACAAATTAAGTCATTAAGGAAATTTTGGGAAGAAAAACATTCTTTAAAGCCCTATTCAATCTACACTTGTTAGGGAAAACAACATTTATTTGGCTCTGTTCATAGTTCATCATGTCCACTTTCTTTGTAAGTTCAGCTTCAGTGATATCCAATTCTTGCTTTACTTGTTCAGTTTTCACTTGTGTAAGAGACGGATTCAGCATTCAGTCTAAATAGGACTCCAATTATTTTCTTCAAAGCTACAGTCTGTCATTAGGCTCTGCCAGTCTCTCTGACAGTGACTGATAAGACAGAAGCATCCATGCTTCTGGCTGCAACTTTCTATAGAAAGGGCCAAAGTTGAGAAATGTCTTTAGAACATGGACTTCCAAAAAGCGAAATCAGAGGCACTGAGATTTGGAATCAAAGCTGCAGAGGAGCACCTCTCATTTCCTTTTGTATATATTTTTCAGATATTCCTCTGTGCCAATTGTTGGGGCCAGCTTCTTATCATATATCCTCTTTTTATCAGCTACTTCAGATTGCTAAGGGATGGCTCCGATGGTGGCCATTGTTTCAACTCCACTGGGGAAACATGGCAAAGGAATCCTAAAGACAATAAACTTCCTCAAAATTGTGGAAAACAGTTAAAGGATTGCATTAACCAGGAAAGTGCTGAACTAAAAAAACACAGCTTCAAAAGCCATAGAGGAAGCTCCTGATATCCTTGCTGGCTCCTCCTTTACCTTCTCTGCAATGCAAAGCGGAGCCACCTTGCACAGCAATTGTGTGTCCCAGATCCTGTTCCAGAAAAAGAAGATTGGTCTTTGTGCGCATACTGAGGTGCATGTATATCAATGCCAATTCACTGGGTGGAAGTCTGAGAGACTAAACAAGGGATAATGTCTTTGGCTCACCCTCCCAGAGATATTCCTGAGGGCAGAGAAGCTCCATGCTGATAGCTGGGACACTGTAAGAAACACCAATAAAGTTGAAATGGCCTGGAGCAAACAACTACTTGCATTAAGTCATTCAAAAGAGGACCCAAGAGGTGTAGGAGGTATGTTCCAAAGGGAGTAGAGGGAGTGTACACACAAACTTCCATAAACTGTAACTGGGGAATACCTGGGGCCTATAGCAAACACAGGCCCAGGAGAAGAAGCAAGATCTCCAGCTCCTGCTCCTCACAGGCTCAGATAAGACAGAGTTCTTTTGTTGCTCAAATGTAAACTCTCTCTCTAAGCCCAACTCTGCAAGTAAACCTTGCCTCTATGTGGAACACGATATACAAGGGCAAAAGTCTCCTTGGCAACATAGATATGTCTCCTAGGGATGAATCTTGTCCTGCACTGCGTGGTCAACAATGCCATCCTGACAAAAAAGGGGAAAAGAAGTGTAACAAATAAGGTGTCAGTGGCTGAGAGAGTTCAAATAGAGTCAATAGGCTACTCTAGAGGCTACTTTTATGCAAGTTTCAGCTAGATATTGCTATTCATCGTGGTTTGCCAAACCCCAATCACAACTATTCCTGCCAAATCTTGTGTCTGATAGTCTTTTTATCCAAGGTATGGACCGATGAGTAAAAAATAGATCAATAATGAGGTGATCAAGGATAAAAAATGGGGTAGATTGGAATACTAGTGGTCATGGGATATATGAGTTTTTTTTCTTTTTTCTTTTTATCTCTTTTTCTGGAGTGATGCAACTGTTCTAAAAAATTATCATGGTGATGAATACGCAACTATGTGATGATATTGGAGCCACTGACTGCATACTATGTATGGACTGTATATGTGTGAAGATTTCTCAATAAAAATGTATCTATTTTAAAAATACTGCCAACCCTAAAGAACACCTAGGACTCTATCTGAGATTCTACAAAGCTTCCATGCACTATGATTACTTTCCAGAAACCTACACCCTCCAGATGGGCTCCTAAGCCAGATAAGTCCTGAAACGCATAAGGGCCAGCCTCTCCAGAACATCAACTAGTTCCATCCCCCATCCTATATTATTCACAGCCTTTTCCAACATGAAAAAGTAAAAATGGGCACAGCTCAAATAGCCCTAAAGATTAGGACAAAGATCAAAGGAGAAGATGTAGTTATAGCAGAAAAGATAAGATTTAACAAATGAGTATGTCTGCTGAATTATGATATGGATATTTCTTTTAGTCTCCAGTGTTTTGGAGGAGCCAGAAGGAAAAGCCTAAAATTATGCAACGGTAACCCATACCAAATTCTGAAATCTGTTCTATAACTAACTGTTATTGTGTGCTTTGAAATTTATTGTGTTTTGGGATATGTTATTTTTAACAATAAAAAAAGACCAAGTGAACCCTGTACTTCCCATTTGCTTCAGGCTGATCTGCTCGATAGGAGGGTTAAGCTCTGACACCAGTAGCCAAAGCAAACCCAGTTTGCAAAGAGAGAGAGAGAGGTGCTTTTTGCCTTGTTTTTATTGTTTTAATTAGTTCCCGGCATGCAAGAAAATATGTCATATCATTAGCTGGATACAAACTTAAAAGACAGTCCAGGGACTAAATCCCAGAGTTAACACTCTAAATATTAATTTTACAGTGTGCAGTAAGAGATTACATGAAGAACAAAGAGATAGGAAATGATGGTTCATCCAAAGAGACAAGGTAAATATCCAGAAACCATCAAAAAAGAGGACAAGACTTTGGACTTATTGGACAGAGGCTTTAAAATAATGATCCTCAATATGCTCAAGGAGATAAAGGAAAGCTGAGAGAAAGAAGTAAAGGATATGAGTAAACAACCTATGGGTCAAAGAAGACATCACAAGGGGAATGGGGAAATATCTTGAGGCAAATGAAAATAAAAACACATCATGTCAAAACTTAGGGGAGTCAACAAATAAAGTGCTGGGAGGGAAATTCATAGCCTAATTGCTTACATTTAAAAAGGAGAAAAAACTCAAATCAGAGACCTGTCTTCAAATTTAGAAGATCTAGAAAAAGAACAAAGCAAACAGAAGGAACGAAATACCAAATATTAGAGCAGAGATACATGCGATAGAGAACAATACAGAGAACCAACAAAACCAAAAGTTGCTTCTTTGAAAAGATCAATAAAATTGACAAACCTTTAGCTAGATTGGCAAAGGAAATAAAGAAAGAGGACACATAAATAATATCAGAAATGAAAAGGGTGAGATTACTACTGACCCTACAGAAATAAAAAGGACTATAAGAGGATACTGTGAACAACTGTACACCAATCAATTGAATAACCAGGATGAAATGGATAAATTCCTAGGAATACACAAACTACTTTCACCGGTTAAGAAGAAATAGAAAAACTCAACAAACCAATAACTAATAAAGAAATTAAATAAGTCATCAAAAACCTCCCAACAATCAAAAGCACAGGATCAGATGGTGTCACAGGTGAATTTTGCCAAACATTCCAAGAAGAATTAACACCAATCCTGCTCAAAGTGCTCCAAAAAAATTGAAGAGAAGGGAACACCCCGTTTTAGCATATCCAAGCTCACGCAGAGCCTGGGTTCATACTGCATGAGACTGAAAAACATGCCAGGCACAGAAGTAGAAATAGATTTAGTGTGATTTATGTGACAGGAGAGGTTTTCCAATGGTGTCCAGTCTGGAGGGTTAGCACTCCATGAGGGACAAGTGGCACAAAGGGCAACATATGACTTTAGAACATAGACATTCCATATAGCATGAGGACATCAGGCCTCTGATATAATCATTTAGCAGCTTAAGACCTGATGTTTTACGAAGATTAATGTTTAAGACTAAGATACACAAATGGTGTTGCAATAATGGCATAGTCACATGGAAAAAGAATGAAATGTGACCAAAAAATAAAGACTAAGATACAATTATGCCCTTTTAACATCTGTGGCTACATTTTTCTCCCTTTGGGGAGATTGTTTACTTTCTTGACCTTTGTCCCTGTCTAAAGCAAGTTTGTTATGGGCCATTTAGGAAGGTGCCTGGACCCTGGTCCACCACAATCTACCCTCCCATAATAGGCAGCCAGGGCCTTATAGCTTGTCATGATTGATTACCTATCCCCAACACTTGAGATGGGATGTTAATGTTTTTGACACTTCTTTTCATTCTGAAAGAGAATTGTTGATTAACATAATATCATTAATATAATGAAAAAAAGTCATATTAAATTTGAGTTTCTCCCAATTGGCCAAGTCTTTTACCATTAAGCCAGGGCAAATGTTCAAGCTATGTGAACAGCCTTGTAAGCATGGTGAAAGTCTTTTGTTGTACTTCCCAGGTGCAAGCAAAAGCAGGATGACTTGCTTTATCTAAGGGAATACTAAGAAAGCATTAGCTAAATCTAAAAGAAAGTGATAATGGCATAAATGGGTGTTAATTTCTTGTGATAAAGAGGCAATGCTTGGAACCACTGTTACTTTAATTAATTCCACATTACTTTATTTAATTTGTGGCAATCCACTTTCATATACCAGGTTCCATCAAGTTTCTGTACTGGCCACACAGGGCTATTAAATGGGCTGGTATTAAAAGGTTGGTATTAATATTCCCACTCTTTCTCGCTCCTTAATGGTTGCAAAAATCTCTTGATGCCTCACCCCCGGAGCTTATTTTGTTTACTGTGTACAATCCTCCAAAGTTGTGGTGTTTTTATAGGGGCATGTTTTGCCTGCCCCTTTAAGACCACTTTCACTACTCTACATTGGAGGCAGAATTCTCTTTGGTACTTTCTAATGTGGAATTATAGAGAAGATAAATTCCTAATATATATTCAGGTATAGGGAAAATATATACAATGTATTCCCAAGAAGGCAATCTCCCATTTTGCAAGATCAAATTATGCCATTTGGCTCTGATTGTCTTTGCCCCATAGCCATCTATGGCCAGCAAGGGTCCATTAAAACAGACTACATTTCCATAAATTAGAGTACATTCAGCCCCAGTAGCCACTAGCACCAACACTCTCTGATTGTTAGTAGGGGAGCAATAAATAGTTAATTTTACATGTGACCTCTGATCCCCAGGGTCCACGGTTATTGCTAATACCCAGGAGTCCTGACCGCTCCCCTATGGGAGGGGAAAGGAAGCTTGCCAAGTATGCTCCAGGGAGGCACAGGGTTCTCATGTTTTAAAGTGGTTTCTTAGTTTATCTCCCCATTCATTTGTTTTGGGATTTATTTTAATAAATCTTTTGTCTTTGGGTAATTTGCTCCATAATTTAACTAAAACAACATCTACGGTTTCTAGTTCTGTCCCCATGGCAATTAGATAAGCCCACATTTGCTTATGTGAGACCCGATTAGGGCTGTCATGCTCTCAGGGAGCTTTTCCCCGAGGCCCTCATGCCTCTTTACTGGGGCCACTCTGATTCTCCGAGATCTTCCTATGGCCTGAGCAGTTATCAAAACGGGCTGTCCCAATAGGGGACTCTAAATGGACATGAGGGGTCCATAAAAATGATTAGGAGTGGTGAGCAGGATGGTATCTTCCATCCCCACTGTAAATGTTTCATTTTCAAGGCCTGCAAAATGATAGGATATAATGCATGTTTCATTCCAAGACCCAGGAAAACATCTTGCAGTTCTTCCTTAGATTGTCAATGGGCAGTAGCGTGTGGAATGTCTCCCTCATTGGGATACAGCTATTAACCAGGCTAACAATGAAACCGTTTCTACTTGATTTAGGGCAGGACACAGGTGCTGGCATAGAGATGGGTGTGTTGTGATACATGTTAGCTTACTCATTTCTATCCCAGTTAATATTATGCCCTCAGCTCCTGTGTCGCATAATTGTAAAAATTAATCAGGCAATGACTGACTCCCTGGCTTTCTGCCTATAACACTGCCTGAAGTCATTTCATTCAGCAGCAGTATAATTTCTCATGGTAAAACTGAATTTCTGCTCAGGAGGTTGTAAATTCTGAGGATACTCTCAGGCAGGATGCGCCTGTGTTGATTTTATTTTTTATTGTAGCACTGGATGTAATTGCCCAGGAGCTGCTCTTCCTATACTTCCCATATTTCTTCACTTTCCTCCTCTTTATCAGCAGATGAAGAATCTATGGGATCCCAGGCTTTTAGGACCCACCTGAAGATATGGCCCAGCCAAAGGAACAAACCAACAATTCAAATGCGATACAGGAGCTGAAACAATTAATTCAGAATATACGAACAGACATGGAAACCTCATCAAAAACCAAAACAATGAATTGAGGGAGGATATAAAGAAGGCAAGGAATGAACAAAAAGAAGAAATTGAAAGCCTGAAAAAACAAATCACAAAACTTATGGGAATGAAAGGCAAGGTAGAAGAAATGAAAAAAACAATGGAAACCTACAATGGTAGATTTAGAGAGACAAAACATAGGATTAGTGAACTGGAGGACGGAACATCTGAAATCCGACAAGAAAAAGAAAATATAGGGAAAAAATGGAAAAATATGAGCAGGGACTCAGGGAAATGAATGACAATATGAAGCGCATGAATACACATGTTGTGAGTGTCCCAGAAGGCGAAGAGAAGGGAAAAGAAGGAGAAAAACTAATGAAGAAAATTATCACTGAATATTTCTCAACTCTTATGAAGGACTTAAAATTACAGATCCAAGAAGTGCAGCATACCCCAAAGAGAATAGATCCAAATAGATGTACTCCAAAACATTTACTAATCAGAATGTCAGAGGTCAAAGAGAAAGAGAGAATCTTGAAAGCAGCAAGAGAAAAGCAATCCATCACATACAAGGAAAGCCCAATAAGACTATGCGTAGATTTCTAAGCAGAAACCATGGAGGCGAGAAGACAGTGGGATGATATATTTAAATTATTAAAAGAGAAAAATTGCCAACCAAGAATTCTATATCCAGCAAAATTGTCCTACAAAAATGGGGGAGAAATTAAAACATTTTCAGACAAAAAATCACTGAGAGAATTTGTGACCAAGATACCAGCTCTGCAAGAAATACTAAAGGGAGCACTAGAGACAGATGTGAAAAGACAGAAGAGAGAGGTGTGGAGAAGAGTGTAGAAAGGAAGATTATGAATAAAAGTAAAAAGAAGGAAAATTAGATATGACATGTAAAATCCAAAAGGCAAAATAGTAGAAGAAAGTACTACTCGTGCAGAAATAACACTAAATGTTAGTAGATTAAACTCCCCAATCAAAAGACATAGACTGGCAGAATGGATTAAAAAACAGGACCCATCTATATGCTATCTCTACTCAAAGGACATGAGGGCAAGGACACAAACAGACATTTGCACACCCATGTTTATAGCAGCATTATTTACAATTACCGAGAGATGGAAACAGCCAAAATGTCCATCAACAGATGGGTGGCTAAACAAACTGTGGCATATACATACAATGGAATAATATGCAGTTGTAAGACAGAATAAATTTATGAAGTATGTAACAACATGGATGGACCTTAAGGACATTATGCTGAGTGAGATTAGCCAGAAACAAAAGGAAAAATACTGTATGGTCTCACTGATATGAACTGACATTAGTGAATAAATTTGGAATATTTCGTTGGTAACAGAGACCATCAGGAGGCAGAAATAGGGTAAGATATTGGGTAATTGGAGCTGAAGGGATACAGATTGTACAACAGGACCGAATATAAAAACTCAGAAATGGACAGCACAATACTACCTAACTATAATACAATTATGTTAAAACACTAAATGAAGCTGAATGTGAGAATGATCGAGGGAGGAGGGTTGGGGGCACAAATGAAATCAGAAAGAAAGATAGATGATAAAGATTGAGATGGCATAATCTAGGAATGCCTAGAGTGTATAATGATAGTGACTAAATGTACAAATTAAAAAAATGTTTTTGCATGAGGAAGAACAAAGGAATGCCATTACTACAGGGTGCTGAAAATAGATGGTAATTAATATTTTAAATCTCAACTTATGTGTGAGACTAAAGCAAAAAATGTTTATTTGGTACAAAATTTATATTTTGATTAGTGCATCTCCTAATATAAGTTATGTAGATAGTTGGTTGAACAGCATAAGTACATGGAACCTTGGGTAGCACATGAGATTTTGTTGGTTTGTCCAGAGTGATGCCCTGATGAATCCCAGAGTGATTTGACCAGTGCATGGAAAAGTATTTGCAAAGTCCCCTTTGAGGAATGGTGAGAATGGGGGAAAATTCAACCTCCCCAAGTTGAATTCTTGATATTCTCACAAGCAGTGTGGACAACCAAAGCTATAGGCTGAGCCCCTAGTCTTGGGGTTTGTTCATAGGAAACTTAACCCCACAAAGGATAGGTCAAGTCTACTTAAAATTTAGGCCTAAGAGTCACCCCCAGGAGAGCCTCTTTTCTTGCTCAGATGTGGCCTCTCTCTCCAGCCAACACAACAAGGAAGCTCACCACCCTTCCCCTGTCTACGCGGGACATGACTCCCAGGGGTGTGGACCTTCCTGGCAACGTGGGACAGAAATCCTAGAATGAGCTGCGACTCAGAATCAAGGGATTGAGAAAACCTTCTCGACCAAAAGGGGGAAGAGTGAAATGAGATAAAGTGTCAATGGCTGAGAGATCCCAAACAGAGTCGAGAGGTTATCCTGGAGGTTATTCTTACGCATTAAGTAGACATCGTCTTGTTATCCAAGATGTAATGGAGAGGCTAGAGTGAAGTGCCTGAAAATGTAGAGCTGTGTTCCAGTAGCCATGTTTCTCGAGGATGATTGAATAATGATATAGTGTCACAATGTGACTGTGTGATTGTGAAAACCTTGTGTCTGATGGTCCTTTTATCTACCTTGTCAACAGACAAGTAGAACATATGGAATAAAAATAAATAATCGCAGGAACAAATGTTAAAAGAAATTTAGTTTGAAATGCTAGTGATCAATGAAAGGGAGGGGTAAGGAGTATGGTATGTATAATCTTTTTTTTCTCCTCTGTTTTCATTTTATTTTTCTGTTGTCTTTTAATTTCTTTTCCTGAATTGATGCAAATGCTCAAAGAAATTATCACGATGATGAATGTGCAACTATGTGATGATATTGCGAATTACTGATTAAATATGTAGAACAGAATGAGCAGTTCTTAAGAATGTTTGTGTCTCTTTTTTGTAATATTTTTTTTAAAAATTAATAAATAATAATAAAAAACAAAAAAAACATGGGATTGTTCAATGCAAACAGTGAACCTTATTGTAAATTATAGACTGTAGTTAATATAGTTACAAAATTGTTCTTTCATAAATTGTAAAAATATACCACTGTAAATCAAGGTATTAATAATAGGGTAGTACATGAGAGCTCTTTATACAGCCCACAACTCCTCTAATAAAAAAGGATGTATATTTAAAGAAAACATGCAGAATCTCAGATTCCATCCCAAACATACTGGAAATCATTATCTTTATTCTAACAAGACTCCCATGTTAAATATTGAGAAGCACAGACCACAGCATGGTCTTTGAATTCAGTTTTTTTCCCTCCATCTATCTCAGGCTCAAAACCAGGCTCCCACTCCATCTGATGCTTCAGTCACCTTATTTGCTTGAAATGGTCTATTTTATATTTTTATTGTCATTCTTAATATGCAAACAAGCTGCTTTTTAAAAAGTCATTCTTTCAAAGAATATTTAATGAAATGGAAAACAATGAAATGTTAATGTAACAATTGTCCAAGAAGTTTGGAAAACAGGGAAAGAAATAGCCAACTACAATCCCACCTTTGTGTAACTCATGCATGTTTTGCTAAAGTTGAAATCACAGTAGGATATAATTTGGTTCCTGACTTTAGGAATTTATCATGGTATTACTATTAACCCTGGGCTGTTTTCATCAACCAGGGGCACCTTTGCATTCTTCCATTCCTTCAACCCAAATCCTAGCCAATAGTTTTGATTCTGTTGCTATGCTTTGGTTAAAGGAGGACTAGAATCTGTGACCTAAGGGAGTTACGGGTTCACCTTTTCTAACCTGGCCCCCCCAGAGCTATCATTTCCTCTCATCTGTCCCAGCCAATCTCAGATGAAAACATAGTTACTGAGCAGTCACATGACCTGAGGCAAGTCCACAAGGTCAAAGCTCCTTTTTAGGCTTAGAGGCAGGGCCTGAAACAGGCTGAAGATGGCCTAGAACAGGATGGAGATCAGGAAGTCAAATGCTCAGGAGAGAAAAACCTTCTGGCGGAAAAAACAACTTTAGAAAGCAATCAGCTCCATTATATGTTATATAGGAGAAAAAGAAAAATATAAGGCACTAATGATCAACAACATCCCAATTCCATTTGTGTATTTGCGTAGATAAACTGTCATATATAGAAAAGTATAGAAAAACAATAAGAATTTCACCAAAATGTTAACAGTGGTATTGCTCAGTGAGGGAATTATAGGTAATTTTACTTTCTTCACGATGATTTTTTGTATTTCCAATTTTTTTACAATGAACCTACATTTATTTTATAAGTGAATAAACATGAATGTTATAGTTTTGAGAAGAAGATTGCTGTTTCCTGCATGTCTCGATGTCATCTGTTTAGCAGTTGGGAACTTAATGGGGATGCAGGTTGGGAGTTCTGTTCTCTGAATTCTAATAGCTTCATCCAAAGAAGGAAAGGGAAGGGATCTACATATCTACTATATGTCAGGCAGTTTCACACTTAATATTACGAAATTCTGAAAACAAACCTGTAAGATAGATGTTAATTTACCCATTGTATAGGTAGTGATAGTAGCAATAGTAAAATTAATTAAGCACTTACCACACACCAGAAACAGGGTTATGTAATTTACATGTATTCATTCACTTGATCCTAGAAGGCATTATCCCCATTTTACACACAAAGAAAATGAAGCTCAGGATGGATAAATGATAGGCTCAAGGATGTACAGCTAGTAAACGGCAAAGCTAGGATTCCAACACAGTTCTGGACAATTACACACTTGTACTCTGTAGGGAGAAATAGACAGTCTAGCTGTGCCATCAGAGAGGCTTATTCTCCTAATACACTGAGACTTGGCTGGAATGGACCGATTCTTTGCACAGGTCCATGGCATATAGTCATTAAGGTTATGCAAGGGCATGCATTTAAAGGAATGCCATTTGCATCATAGATATCTGGGTTTTTACTATGTATTACAGTAAGTTTTTGTCAGATAGCAGTGATGTGTTTTTGTTCTATCAAAATCAGTTGATTACAAAAATTTCCAATAGATGAAACCAAAGCAACCTGAGAAGGTAACACCTTTTACTAATGTATACAAAGTTTCCCTATTGTAAAGAAGGATTTTATAAAACTTAACAGTAGCTAACTTTTCTTATGTAAAGAAGGATTTTATAAAGAAAAGAGTTATGGGCCCCATCAGGCTAAAACAACCCGGGACTTCCCAGGGGCGGTTATCTGCTGCCTTTGTTATGCAAGGTTTTCTGCTGCCTTGGTTATGCAAGGTTGTAACTGCCGGAGAAAGTTTATCTAAGAATGCAACTGAGAAGGTTGAGTAAGGGAGTTTTGCACGAGACAGCTGCTTCTTGCAAGAAGCAGCTCCCATGACTCATGTGCGAAAAATGTTTGTTATCTGCTTCTTGCAAAATGTTCGTTATCTACTTCCTGCATAAAGCAGAACCTGTAACTAATGTTCAACCCTCAAACCCCACACCCTTATCCTGGCCCTCAAAAGGCTTCCCAAAACCCAGGTTCGGGGCTCTCTGTTCCTGCGTGTTCAGTGAGCCCCACGCATGTGTGGTAAATAAACCCCTTGCGTGTTGCATGAGAGAACGTCTCTTGGAGTCTTCCTTTGCGTGGCAAAACTCTCAAATTCTCGAACTCTTACACTATGGGCTAGCAGCAGCCTTCATTTTGTTCCTCCATTCTGCTGGCCTTGGATCTTATCTTTCTGCACGTGCCTGATCTTTCTTTCCATTTTTTTTTTGTTTGGTTGTTCAATCAAGTTGATTCAATCCCTTTTCTTCAATATTACTAATTCTTTCTTGGAAGGAAATCATTCTCTCAGCTTGCCTGTTAAGCCAACATCAGACCTAGTTTCTGTGAAGTTATGGCAGAAGAAAGCATGTTGATATCTAGGCATCACAGCTGTAGTAATGGTCACAAGTTCATTGTCCAGACAGAGATCAAACTCAAACAACTCACCTACATGGGATCACTTCTAGGTTATCAACCTGTAAAATGCAGTGATCACCCCAGCCCCTGCCAGAGCCTCCAACAACTGAAATTACAGCACGGACTCTGCCATCTAGATTTTGAAACAGGTCAGAAGAAACTCAGCAGAAAAGCCAAGAGGCAAGTTAGGACAGTGGGTCATTGGATCAGACTCTGATCCACAGATCCTAACATGAGAACCCAAGGTCATAAATATTATAGTTATTCTGGTTTCATATATCTTTCAAGATAAAAATAACACAAAACTAAAAAAAAAGTATGTGTAAGAAAGTCTAACAAAATTCTTTTTTTCACAGACGAGTTTGATGCTTTTATAAAATAAACATTAAAATCATTTATTTGCTTTGGTGCCACTGCTTTGTCCATGCCCTGAGTATATGCCTAGTCTTCCCATCAAGTAATCTAGCACTGTAGGCTACTGTGATGATTAATTTCATGCATCACCTTGTCCAGGTTGCAGTGTCCAGTTGTTTAGTCAAACAAGTACTGGCCTGATTGTTACTGTGAGGGTATTTTATAGATGGATTTAAATCATTAGTTTAAATCTGTTTGATTGCCTCTATAGCCAATTATATCTACAATCAAAGGAGACTGCCTTCAGCAATGAGAGGTGTATCTTGATCCAATCAGTTGGAGCCCTTAAAGTGAGAACTGAGGATTTCAGTAGTCAGGAAAAATTTCTATCTCTACTTCAGCCAGCCAGCTTCTCCTGGGCAATTCAACATCATCTTCATTGAGTTGCCAACTTGCAACCTGTCCTATGGAATTCAGAATTGGCCAATCCCCATGATCACCTGAGCCAATTCCTATAATCTCTTGATATTTACACATATGTATTTTCTCTGGAGAACATTAATACAGCTCCCATACCATCTGCTTCACTATTGGGAATAGAAATGCTTCAAAATGAACATCAAGATCCAAAACTTCACCTTTTCTTACTTTGGCTTCTCAGCTTACTGTCTTTCCTTAATACCAGGCACCAAATTGCTAGTCCTGGCATTAGAGATGATTATGCATATACTAGCTAAGTTTGTAACTATATTCAAGAAGAGAGAGGAAAGACTGAAAATGTCAGGTAGAGACTTGGAACTTCTAGGGATGAAAACTATAAGGTCTGAAATGAAAAATTCCCTGACTGAAATTAACAGCATATTAGATATTGAAGAAGAAAAAATTAGAGAACTTGATATATATCAATAGAAACTATTCAAAATGGAATATAGAGGGGAAGAAAGACTAAAAAAATAAATTAACAGAGCTGTGGGACAACTTCAAGTGACCTACCATACAGATAATTAGAGTCCCTTTAGAAAAAAAGATAAAAGGAACAGAAAAATAGTTACAGAAATAAAGGCTGAAAATTTTCCAAATTTTATGGAAAGTATAAACTTACAGATCCAATAAGCATAATGAACTCCTTGTTAGTTGAAAATAGACTCTGAAAACTAAGGTGCAGAATAAGTTTATTCAGCGAAGTGACACATGTGGGAGCAGAACTAACAGAACGTTATTGCTTAAAGAAAAGTAGCAGGGAAACAGTTTATATACCTGCCTAAAAGAAAGAAAGGGGATGGTGGATGGGGAGGAGAAGGCAAGTGAGCTATGTGGTTTGTCAGGACAGGGCCGTCTTTTGATGCCATAAATCCACAAAAGCTGCCCAGGCAGAATGTTCCTGTAGGAATGGGCTTATTTGATGATGATAAGCAGACTTGTGGTGTCAGCATGACTTGCTTATCAAAGTTCCTCTTTTCCCATTAAGGCAGAGGTCTTAATTAGCACCACAAAGGATGTTGGTATGTCAGCCTGCCTCAATTGTTTTTGGTTTCTATTTTGTAGTTTCCTCAGTAAAACTGGAAGTTTAAGCAAATTAAGATGATTAATATAGCTATTTGCCATTCAAACTTCACATCCTAACAGAAGAAATGAAGAAAATTATACTAAAGCACATCATAATAAAAATGCTTAAAATCACTAATTAAGAGAAAATCCTAAAATCAGGCAGGGAAAAAAGAATAGTCATTTACCAAGGAAAAAGGTTAAAATGATAGCAGATTTCTTGTTGGAAACCATGCAAACCAAAAGACTTTTCTTTTAAAATCTAAAAGAAAAGGTAAAAACTATTGACCTAGAATTCTTTACCCAATGAAAATATCTTTCATATACAAAGGTGAAATAAAGATTTCTTCAGGCATACCAAAGCTGAAAGAATTCATCACCAATAGACACGCACAACAAAGTATGTTAACAGAAGTCTTTCAAGCAGGAGGAAAAAGATGCCAGATGGAAATTTGGATCTACCAAAGGAATAAAGAGCAATGGAAATAGTAATAGTGTGAGTAAACATAAAGGCATTTTTCCTATTATTTAAATATCTTTAAAAGGTAATTAAGTAGGGGGTGGGCCATGGTGGCTCGGCAGGTAAGAGTGCTTGCCTGCCATGCCTGAGGACCCGGGTTCGATTCCCGGTGCCTGCCCATGTAAAAAAATAAAAAGAAAAAAAAGTAATCAAGTAGGGCATGAGATCTTGTTGGTTTATCCAGGTTAGTTTATGCCCCAGTATTTCCCAGAATAATTTGGGCAGTAAAAAAAAATATTTGCAAAGCCCCCTTGGGGTATTAGGGAAAAAGGAAGAAATATTCAATTTCCCCATTTGGAGAATTCCTGATATTCTCTCAAGCAGTGGGGACAACCAAATCAATAGGCAGAGCCCTCAATCTTGGGGTTCATCCCTATGAAACTTATTTAAAGGATAAGCTAAGCCTACTTAAAATTAGGCCTAAGAGTCACTCCCAGAGAACCTCTTTTGTTGCTCAGATGTGGCCTCTCTTTCTAAGCCAACTCAGCAGGTGAACTCACTGCCCTCCTCACTTGTAAATCTCCCTGGCAATGTAGGAGAGAACTTCTAGGATGAGCTAGGACCCGGCATCATAGGATTGAGAAATCCTTCTTGACCAAAAGGGGGAAGAGAGAAATGAGGCAAAATAAAGTGTCGTGGTTGGGATTTCAAACAGAGTCTCGAGGTTAGCCTGGAGGTTATTCTTATGCATTATATAGATATCCCCTTTTTAGTTTATTGTGTATTGGAGTGACTGGAGGGAAGTACCTGAAACTACAGAGCTGTGCTCCAGTAGCCTTGATTCTTGACGATGATTGTATTGTAGCAGGCAGGCCTCTTCCCTCCTTCTGGTTCAGTTGCCTCCTCTGTGGAAAATCCCCAAACCCCCTCTCCTGACCTTCGGAAATCTGTGAAACTGCAGTCAAGCGAGATAAGACACATTCCTGGGATAGAAACCCCCTCTCCTAGCCTTCAGGAACGGGTGAAACTGCAGACAAGTGAGATAAGACACCTGGGATGGAGACCCCTCCCCTAACAGGTGGTCTGTTTCTGTGACCCACTTCACATCTTAAACTAACCAATTGTTTTCCCTTTAATATTGCTGGTTGCCATATTACGCTTACCTTATCTCTAGCATGTAATACAATCTATAAAAGCTAAGGTTGTCTTTTGTTCTGGGCTCAGACTTTCAGAGGCTATTCGGCTGCGCTCTATGGCCATAGAAAATAAAACCTACTTCCTGAAACTTTGGAGCCTGAGCCAGTTTGTTCTATTTCTATATAACATTCCAGGAGGATTAAAGTCTTGTCCCTTTTTTCACGCAACAATATAACTATATAGCTTTTACAGTGTCACTGTGTGATTATGAAAACCTTGTGTCTGATGCTCCTTCTATCCAGGGTATGGAGAGATGAGTAAAAAAAATATGGATTAAAAAACAAATAAATAATACGGGGGATAAGGGGTAAAATGAATTGGGTAGATGGAAATACTAGTGGTCAATGAGAGGGAAGGGTAAGGGGTATGGGATGTGTGAGTTTTTTCTCTTTTCTTTGTATTTCTTTTTCTGGAGTGATGCAAATGTTTTAAAAACAATGACGGTGGTGAATACACAGCTATGTGATGATATTGTGAGCCATTGAGTGTACACCATGTATGGACTGTATATGTGTGAAGATTTGTCAATAAAAATATTTTTTAAAAAATAAAAAGGTAATTAAGGAGAAGCAGTGAGGCAGGAAATGCTGTGCAGCCACATTTGGCAGACTCACTAGGTTGGGAGCTTTGGAGCAGGTGCCCCAGGCATCTGGGAAGCCACAGAAGAAGTCATATTTCCTTCAATTCTCCTTTGCTTCCCCTGTGGACCTGATTCCTTAGCAGGCATTTTTTGCATCTTATTTGTTTTGTGATGGAAGCGACTTTGGACATTCAGGTGGATGAGCCAATGGCATTTTCTCCCCTGAATGACCGGTTTTAGGCTGATGGCTCCTTAAAAAAATACGAGCAGACTTTTAAACTTCCAAGTGCGAAAAGAAATATTGAAAAGCTTTATGAAGCTGCCCCACAACTTGGTAATGTGTTTAAAATTAAGGACAATATTGGAGAAGGCACTTTCAACTCTGTTTATTTCACCACAGCACAACTACAAATAGGGCCTGAAGAAAAAAATTGTTCTGAAACATTTAACTCCAACAAGTCATCCTATATGAATTGCAGCTGAACTTCAGTGTCATACCGTGGCTGGGGGGCAAGACAATGTCCTAGGAGTTAAGTACTACTTTAGGAGAACTGATCACGTAGTTATTGCTATGCCATATCTGGAGCATGAGTCTTTTATGGACATTTTGAATTCTCTTTCCTTTCAAGATATATGTTTATTCCGTTCAAAGCTTTGAAATGCATTCATCAGTTTGGTATTGTTCACTGCAATGTTAAGCCTAGCAATTTTTTATATAATAGGCACCTGAAAAAGTACTAAAATTTTTAAATAAAATTTTAAAATTTAAAATTTGATTTGGCCCAAGGAACTCATTATATGAAAATAGAGCTTCTCAAATTGGTCCAGTCTGAAGCTCAGCAGGGAAGTTTTTTGCAAAATAAATCCCACATAATCACAGGAAACATTTTATTGAGTAGCCAAGCACCTAAAGCACTGAATCAGAAGTCACCACAAAATCATCTGTTAAAAGATCCTATACAAATGCACAAATTCAAATTAAAGGTAAAAATGGAAAGGAGAAATCTGAGGGCCTTTCTAGCCAGGGCTCTATTTTTGGAGAAAGAAATTTCAATATACACAGCTCCATTTCACATGAGAGCCCTGCAATGAAAATTACAAAGTAGTCAAAGACTTGGATGAATTATCTAGAAAGTTAGCAACAAAAAAAAGAAGGCTATTTCTACAAAAGTCATGAATAGTGGTGTGATGAGTAAAAGTGCCAGTTCTTGCCCAGCTAACCTGACCTGTGACTGTTACACAACAGATAAAGTTTGCAGTATTTGCCTTTCAAGGCAAAGGCAAGTTGCCCCTAGGGCAGGTACACAAGGATTCAGAGTGCCAGAGGTGTTGACAAAGTGTCTCAATCAAACAACAGCAATTGACACATGGTCTGCAGATGTCATGTTCCTTTCTTTGCTTAGTGGAGGATATCCATTTTATAAAGCAAGTGATGTTTTAACTGCTTTGGCTCGAATTGTGACAATTCATGGATCCAGGGAAGCTATCCAGGCTGCTGAAACTTTTGGCAAATCAATATTATGTAGCAAAGAAGTCCCAGTACAAGACTTTGTGAGAGGCTCCAGGGTATAGACTCTAAAACTCCCAAATTAACAAGTTATATACAGGAACCAGCCTCTTGTAATCCAACTTTTTCAAGAAAGATTGACCACAAAGCTTCCCATCTCATTCATACACCTCAAACGTAGCTCTCACGGAATTCATTGCATAAAGGGGACAGTAATGGCAGGTGAAACTCACTCCCCTCCCCCCCCATGTGGGACATGATTCCCAGGGGTGTAAATCTCCCAGCAATGTAGGACAGAATTCCAAGGATAAGCTAGGACCTGGCATTAAGGGATTGAGAAAGACTTCTTGACCAAAAGGGAGAAGAGAGAATTGAGACAAAATAAAGTATTGGTGACTGAGAGATTTCAGACAGAGTCAAGAGGTTATCCTTGAGGTTATTCTTACACATATAGACACCCCTTTTTGGATTATGGTGTAATAGAGTGGCTAGGGGGAAGTACCTGAAACTGTTGAGCTGTGTTCCAGTAGACTTGCTTTTGAAGATGATTGTATAATGATATAGCTTTTACAATGTGACTGTGACTGTGAAAAACTTGTGCCTGATGCTCCTTTTATCCAGGGTATGGATGGGCAGATGAGTTAAAAATATGGATGGAGAACGAATAAATAATAGGGGGGACAAAGGTGAAAATAAATTGAGTAGATGGAAACACTAGTGGTCAGAGAGGGAGGGGTAAGGGGTATGGTATGTATGAGTTTTCTCTTTTTTCTTTTTATTTCTTTTTCTATAGTGATGCAAATGTTCTGAAAAATGATCACGGTGATGAATGCACAACTAGGTGATGATATTGTGAGCCATTGATTATAAACCATGTATGGAATGTTTGTATGTTAAGATTTATCAATAAAAATATTAAAAAGAAAAAAGAAGGCAGTGGACGGAAATACTTAGTGCTGAAAGAAAACAACTGCCAATCAAGAAATTTTTATCTGCTAATCCTTTCTTTGAAAAATGAGGAAGAGATTAAGACATTCTCAGAAAAGCAATGCTGAGGGAGTTCATCACCACTAAAACCTGCCCTACAAGCAATACTAAAGGAAGTTCTTTAGACTGAAAGTAAAGGTCACTAGACAGTGGTTCCAAGTGGCATAAAGAAATAAAGACCTGTGGTAAAGTTAACCATTTGGTTAATTGTAAGTGCCAGTATTATTATAGTATATTGCTTTGTATATAACTCCACTTTTTTCTTCCTACAGTCGCTAAAGTGCAAATGCATACAAAGTAATGATAAACCTATGGTTTTGGATATACAATGTACAAAGATAAAACAAGTAAAAAAAGTTGGAGGATGGAGGATTACAGGAAAAGTATCTGTGTATGTTATTGAAGGTAAATTGTTCACAAATCAGATGAATGTAACATATTTAGAATTGTACATCTTAACCCCATGGTAACCACAAGGTAAAGAGATGAAAAATACATTCAGATAGAAAAGAGAAGACCCTCAGTATGGGACAACACAAAAAAATCAAATAAATATAGAAGTAGATATTAATGAAAGAATCAACAACAACAAAAAAGCGCATATAAGACCTACAAAGGCAAAATAACAAAATGGCAGAAGGAAGTCCTATGTGCTGGTTTGATAGGATTATGTACCTTAGAAAAGCCACGTTTTAATCCTGATCCATCTCATGGAGGCGGCCATTTCTTTTAACCCCTATTCAGCACTATAGATTGGAAACTTGATTAGATTATCTCCACGGAGATGTGACAAGCCCAGTTGTGGGTATTAACCATTGATTAGATGGAGATGTGACTCCACCCATTCCAGGTGGGTCTCGATTGATTTACTGGAATCTTTTAAAAGAGGAAACATTTTGGAGAATGCTTCCAAATGAGAGAGCCACAAAGTTACAAACCTATGAGAAAAGAGAGCTATGAGAGCCCACGCAGCCAGAGACCTTTGGAGATGAAGAGGAAAATGCCCCTGGGGGAGCTTCATGAAGCAAGAAACCTGGAGAGGAAGCTAGCAGACATCACCATGTTCACGGTGTGCCTTTCCAGTTAAGAGAGAAAATCTGAACTTCATCGACGTTTCTTGAGTGAAGGTAACCTTTTGCTGGTGTCTTAATTTGGACATTTCTATAGACTTGCTTTAATTTGGACATTTTTGCAGCCTTGGAACTGTAAACTTGCAACTTAATAAATTCCCCTTTTTAAAAGCCGTTCTGTTTCTGGTATATCACAGTCTGGTGGCTAGCAAACTAGAACATCCTGCATTATCAGTAGTGACTTTAAATATAAAGATGGTGATTATATACTGATAAAGCAGACAATTCAACAAAAATATGTAACAATTATAAATATATATATGTGCCTAACACCAGAGTCCCAAAATATATGAAGCAAATACTGACCGATTTGAAGGGAGAAATTGATAATTCTACATTAATAGTAAGAGACTTTAGCACTTTCAATAATGGATAGAGCATCCATTCAGAAGATCAATAAGGAAATAGGTGACTTGAATTATACTATAAACTAACTACACCTTACAGGCATATATAGAGCACTTCACTCAACAAAAAAAGAATGCACATTCTTTTCGAGTGCACATGGATCATTCTCCAGGATATACCATATATTAACCCACAAAATAAGTCTCAACAAATTCAAATATATCAAAATTATACAGTGTATATTCTCTGACCACAATGAATGAAGCTAGAAATCAATAACAGTGAGAAATGAAACACTCACAAATATATGGAAATTGAACAACCTATGGGTTAAAGAGGAAATCACAAGAGAAATTAGGAAATATTTGAGGTGAATTCGAACGGAAATACAACATACCAAACTTATGGGATGCAGTGAAGGTAGTGCTGAGAAGGAAATTTACAGCTCAAAATGTTTACATTAAAAAAGAAGAGAGGGGCAGTTGCAACAGTGGCTCAGTGGCAAAATTCTTGCCTGCCATGCCAGAGATCCAGGTTTGATTCCAGGAGCCTGCCCAAGACAAAACAGAAAGGAAAAAAAAAAAAAGAAGAAGAAGAAGAAAGACTTCAAATCAGAGACCTAGCCTCAAAATTGAAAGAACTAAAGAGGGAAGAGCAAACTAAACCCAAAGTGAGCAGAAGAATGGAAATAACAAAGATTATGGTGAAGGAAAATGAAATAGAGAATAAACAAACTAGAGAGAAACAACAAAACCAAAATTGGTTATGTGAAAAGTAAAATTGACAAACTTTTAGCAAGATGACAAGGAATAAAAGACAGAGGACACATAATTAAAATCAGAAATGAAAAGGGATGCATTAGTACTGACTCCACAGAAATAAATAGGACTATAGGAGGATACTATGAACAACCGTATGCCAATAAATTCAATAACCTAGATGAAATGGAAAAATTCCTAGAAACACACAAACAACCTACACTGACTTGGGAAGAAATACAATATCTCCATAAATAAATAACAAGTAAAGAGGTTGAATCATTAATTAAAAACCTCTCAATAAAGTAAAGCCCACAATCAGGTGGCTTTACAGGGGACTTTTGGCAAACTTTTCAAACAGAATTAATATGAATCCTGCTCAAACTCATCCAGAAAACTAAAGAGCAAGAAGCACTCCCTAATTCATTCTGAGAGGCCAACATCACTCTCATACCAAAGCCAGATAAAAATAGCACAAGAAAACTACAGACCAATGCATCTTATGAATATAGATGCAACAATCCTCAACAAAGTACTAGCAAACCAAATCCAACAGCATATTAAAAGAATTATACACCATGATCAAGTGGGATTTATCCCTGTTATGCAAGGTTGGTTTAACATAAGAAAATCAATTAACATAATACATACATTAACACAGTTAACATCCAAATTGATGGTGAAAGACTAAAAGATTTCCCTCTGAGATCAGAAATAAGACAAGGATGCCCATTGCTACCATTGTTATTCAACATTGTACTGGAAGTTCTAGCCAGAGCAGTTAGGGAAGAAAAAAGAGAAAAAGGCATCCAAATTGGAAAGGGAGAAGTGAATCTTTTCCTATTTGCAGATGACATGATCCTAAAACAGAAAGTCCAGAAAAATCCACAATAAAGCTCCTAGAGCTAATAAGTGAATTCAGCAAGGTGGCAGCATACAAGATCAGCACCCCAAAATCAGTAGTGTTTATATACACAAGCAATGAACAATCAAAATAAGAAAAATATTCCATTCACAATAGCAACTAAAAGAATCAAACATCTAGGAATAACTCTAACCAAGGATGTAAACACTTGTACACAGAAATCTACAAAACACTGCTAAAAGAAATCAAAGAAGACCTTAATAAATGGAGATATACTCTGTGTATCAGAATGGATCAGAAAAGTAAATATCATTAAGATGTCAATTCCACCCAAAGCAAATTATATATTCAACACAAGCCCAATAGAAAGACCAAAAATCTTCTCTGTAGACATGGAGAAACCAATAATCAAATTTATATGTAATGGTAAGGGGCCCAAAAGAGCTTAAGACATCTTGAAAAATTAGGATGAAATTGGAGGACTCACACTTCCTGATGTTAAAACTCACCATAAATCCACAGTAATCAAAATAGTATGGTATTGTCATAGAACACACATATAGACAAAGGGAATCAAGTTGAGAGTTCAAAAATCAACCCTCATATTTATGGCCAATGCATTTTTTTTTTACATGGGCAGGCAACAGGAATGGAACACAGGTCTCCAGCATCACGTGCAAGAATTCTGCCACTGAACCACTATCGCACCACCCTGGCCAATGCATTTTTTAATCAATTTCTTTATTTAGATACCAAAAAAAAAAAAAAAGATCAAACAAAGGCAAACATTCTTATTTTGATCATTCTGTTCTACATATATAATCAGTAATTCACAATATCATCACATAGTTGCATATTCATCATCACCCTCATTTCTTGGAACATTTGCATCTATTCAGAAAAAGAAATAAAACGAAAATAGAAAAAAATTTTATACATACCATACCCCTTTTATCTCACTAAGGTTGAGATAAAAAGGGACATGCCATTTTTGAGCAATTAATGGATGGACACCAGGCCTTGCTGAGCTTTTTACACTCACTACCCGTCTGATTAATGTCTTACCACAACTCTCTGGTTTAGTTATTGATGTTCTCTCCATCTGCAGAAGAGAAAACTGACATGAAGAGAGTTAGATTTTCTCTTAACCAGGGTTCTCTAGTGAACAGGACTGACAGAGCTACCTATAAATATGATGAGATTTTATAAAGATTGTCTCACATGACTGTGGGGATGCACAGTATTCTGACAAAAGACTGCTGGTGTCTTTGGGGAAGGCTGGGAGGAAGAGTAATAGTATAAAATTTGGGCAGTGCAGCAGGGTTCTTCTCCAAGGGGACTCAATCTTCCCTTCATTCAAGAGGCTCTGGGTCTGTAATATGTTTCAAGTTTGGGAATTGATTAAGGGGCCATGACTCTCTGTTTTCATAATTGAAGTTAGATTTTTGTTTTGTTGACCTAGATCTCTTCTGCTTGCACAGATCAAGTAAGAATTTTGTGGGCTGCCCCTCTATTTTATTTCTAGGTACCCTCATGATCTAACCAATGCTATAGGTCTCTGCAAGTCAGACTACTTTGGTTGCTGCTTTGAGTCTGCTGTCCATTATGGTAGCCATCTTGTTTTTGGCAGTTAAGTGCTGCCACATGGCTTCTGCCAACTAGGGATCTGATCAACCCCATTGTATTTAAGGATTCCAACTTAGTGACAGTGATTCCCCTGGTAACATCTGACCCACAGAAAAAGGGTGATTAGAGAACTCTTCAGCAATGATGTATCTACTCTCACAAATTTATTTCTCACAGTCCTGGTAAAAAGTGTGTCTTATGGACATTCCTGAGGTGTGTGGGCAGGTCTTCCATGATAAAATCCACTCGTAACATTCCAATCCGTCTAAGCCTCTGGATCCCCTCCTCTGCATTATACTAGGGCAGTTCTGGCATTTCTACCTCAGGTAATCTTGGCCACCTTTTGGGCCAGATTTCAGCCAACCATCCAAACAAACTGTTAGAGCCCTCTCTAACCCCTCAAGCTACAATGTTGAATCCAGAATCTTTGCTTAGTGGGTCCATATCAATAAATACATCATGGTTCAACTTTATATTCCTTCCACTGTTATCCAAAATCCTTAATATTCTCACACATATTCCCCTAATTTCTGTCTATATAAATTGGAAAAATTATGCAGTTCTTTTGGAGTATAGTGCAACTCGTCATGAGTCACACTTTGTACCTCACATCTTGGACATGGTGGGACTTTAGTTATATGTCTGGAAGAAGAGAGGGGTGGTGAGGATGGGTCATGAGAAGAATTAGAAGGGTCTTGTAAGTCAATTACCTCAGGGCATTCCATTGCAGTTCTATCTGGTGAAACAGGATTAATCTCTTCAGAAGAGGAGTAAAGTCTGTTTGCTCATGGGAGGTGGTTACAGGTTTATCAGGCACAGCAGGGTTAATCTCTTTAGGTGGTGTTTGGAATGCAGATTCTTTAGGACAGACTGGAGGTCAGAAGCCTGGTTCCTCCAGGCAGACTGGAGTTAGAATGGCTATTTCCTCAGGGCAGACCATTATGGGTTTACCTGGCAAAGACTCAGCCAGCAGATTCTAGGGGTTCAATGTCCTCACCTCCACCATTATCAACTCATATGCCCCCATTCTAATTTTCAGGATCCCATTCCTTTCCAATCAATGCCTTCTTTTTAAAAGCATACACCCTGCAAGATTGGAAATTTAGCTTATGCTGTCATTCAGTCACGTACACAATGAAACTTTAGATCTGGTTTTCAGAAATCTCAAGTCTGTGGCTACAGAATATAAAATTTTTCTTTCAGGGCACACAGAAATTTTCACATTGCTCATGCAGAAATTTTGAAGCTTTACTTCAATTTTTCAATTCACCCTTTATATATATATATATGTATATATATATATATATATATATATATATACATATATATATAAAATTGTATCCAGTGTATTTAGGAACAACCAGTCTTTTAACATCATACCTTTTAACTCCACAAAACTATAGTTGTTGCTGAGCATTTATGTATTCAAATGCACAATATTTTAATATAAATTATTACTTCCTTTTATTTTCCCTTATAACATGATATGTTGAAAGCAATCTCCTCAGATCATTGTAGATGTAATTAGCCATAGTTGCAATCAACCAGAAGTGCTAAAGTAGCATTTCACAGTATTGTAACACTATAGAAGAATGTGCTTTGAATTCATCGATGATTTAAGTCCATGAAATGTCCTTACAATAATAATCAGGCCAGTGTTTGCTTAACTAAACAATTGTACACCATCACCTGGCCAAGTTGACACATGAAACTAACCATCACAGATGTTTTGCTTAGGATCACACAGCTATTAAATGACAGAGTTAGGATATGAACCTAGACCTGTCAGACTCCAAAGCCCCTACTCTTTCCACTAGTAGCCAAAGACTTTTCAAAAGTCCAAGGGAAAGGAGCTTAATTATTTGACTTTGTGCATCAAATTCTATCCCAGGGACTATTAAATAGGAAAGACTCGATAAGTGTTCAATGAACAAATAAATCAGTGAAGAACTCTGCCAGGTATGTCTGGGTAGAAGCTGGGGGAAAAAATCCTAGGGAACTTAAGTTCTAGTTAGGGGAGACACACTATAGGCAAATAACCCAGAAAATGTCAGATGATGTCTATTATGAAGAAAAACTAATATCATGTAATGTAGTTAAGAATGACTGGGAGATGTCAGGGAAAGCCTTTATGAGAAGGGACATTTAAGTTGAAGGACAAGGAGGAAACAGTCTCGTGAAGGTCTGAGGGCAAGGACATTTCAGAAAAATAAAATGGCTAGTGCAATGATCCTGAGGCAGGAATAAATTTAGTATGTGTAAAGAACTGAAAAAAAAAAGAGAAGATTTTGTGCTGGGAGCAAGTGAGAGAGGGGGATGAAAAGTAGGAGCTCAGGTTATCAAGATAAAATAGATGATGGTCACAGAAGACCTCACAGGTCAGGGTAAGGAGTTTGGATTTATTCTGGATATAATGGGAAGTCACC
Source organism: Tamandua tetradactyla (assembly GCF_023851605.1). Classification (NCBI taxonomy): domain Eukaryota; kingdom Metazoa; phylum Chordata; class Mammalia; order Pilosa; family Myrmecophagidae; genus Tamandua; species Tamandua tetradactyla. Next base: position 120,223,238 of record NC_135353.1, read on the forward strand.
AAAATTTCAAATCAGGCAAGTGACATGATCTGAGTTCTGTTTAAAAGGATCATTCCGGCTGCTGTGTTGGATTATGAGAGAAAAAAGCCCCCTGTGGCCTGCATCAGTCATATGCCTCCCCTGCAAGGGATGGGAATTCTCATCAAAACAACCTATACGCTGGACCTGAGCCATTAAATTTTTATTGCTTCTCATTAGTTTATAGGAAAAACAAATTTAACTTCCAATTGATTAGAAGAACACATCTTTTTAACCATATATAGACATATTGGTGTCTACTCCCCAGTATATTTACTTTTAAAAATTTTTTTGGATATTTACTTTTTAAAACATTGCAAAATACAAGCCCTTAGAGAAACTTCAAACAATACCAGAGAGATGGAAATTAGTAAATACAGGACCCCAGACAATACTCCTTATCCCCTCCACCCTCATTTTTCAAGTTCTTCACAGCCATATTTAAAAAGAAACCTCCATGAAGCACCCCTTCGTGGAATTGTTTCTGATCATCACTATACATCTCTATACAGATCTTATCCACAGGAAGTTTATAACACTAGGTAAACATTACAACTTCACCAGGCAGGCTCTTGTTACCCTTTTTCCATAAACTGACATGGAAATGTTCAGGATGAATGAGAGTACTGAAACAGGGTTCTCCAGAGAAGCATAACCAACAGGATATGTGTATGTATGCATGTGCATACTGGAAATCCTGGAATGAGCTGAGAGTCAGCATCAAGGGATTGAGAAAACCTTCTCAACCAAAAGGGGGAAGAGTGAAATGAGACAAAATAAAGTTTCAACTGCTGAGAGATTCCAAACAGACTGGAGAGATTGTCCTGGAGGTTATTCTTACGCATTAAATAGATATTACCTTGTTATTCAAGATGTAATGGAGAGGCTGAGGGAGCTGCCTGAAAATGTAGAGTTGTGTTCCAGTAGCCGGGTTTCTTGAAGATGACTGAACAGTGATATAGCTTTCACAATCTGATTCTGTGAATGTGAAAACCTTGTGTCTGATGCTCCTTTTATCTACCTTGTCAACAGATGAGTAGAACATGTGGAATAAAAATAAATAATGGGGGAACAAATGTTAAATTTAGATTGAAATGCTAGTGATCAATGAAAGGGAGGGGTAAGGGGGTATGGTATGTATAAATTTTTTTCTGTTTACATTTTATTTCTTTTTCTGAATAGATGCAAATGTTCCAAGAAATAATTATGATGATGAATATGCAACTATGTGATGATATTGTGAATTACTGATTATATATGTAGAATGGAATGATCAAAATAGGAATGTTTGCATTTTCTTTGTGTTTTTTCGGTATTTGAAAAATTATATATATAATAGAACATCTAACTCTCTTCATGCCAGTTTTCTCTTCTGTCTATGGAGAGAACATCAATAACTAAACCAGAGAGTTGTGGTAAGACATTAATCAGACGGGTAGTGAGTGTAAAAAGCTCAGCAAGGCCTGGTGTCCATCCATTAGTTGCTCAAAAATGGCATGTCCCTTTTTATCTCACCTTAGTGAAATAACCAAAGCCCCTTCTGCTCATAGCTGTTTGCCTCTCTTTGTGGAAAATTAACAACTCTGCAGGTCAGCAGTAGACATCACTTAGCCTGAAAGGAGCCCCTGAATGACCCTAGTGCACCTTCAGGAATATCTAAGGAAACACAAGGTGGAGGAACCACATGTTGCAAGTAAACACCCAGCCTACTTCCCTTCATGCCCCATGGAAGAGGTAGTCATTCATTAATTCATTTGTTCATTGATTCATCCAAGAACTACTTATTGAGCATCCATTCTGCTCCAGGGATTGTGTAGGGTGCTAGGGAAATAGCAACGAACAATGCAGATATCATCTTTGTCTTCACAGGCCCTACACTCTAGTGGAGGTTTTTGTTTTCTTGATTTTCATATACCCCTTCAGCAAACATTTATTGAGCATGGCAATTCCAGGCCTTCTCTATTTAGAGGGAATGTTGACTATGGTCACCAGATCTTCATCATGCCGCTACCAGCTGCTGCTTCCTGATGACTAATTGGCCTGAATTTGGGGCAGGTGAAGGCAAAAGATTTTCAGATAAAGTTCCATTTCTCTATTTTGTTTTTCGTTTGTTCCTCATGCTTGTGGTATGAAGTCTAAGAAACCATCACATAATGCAAAGCTTCCTGAAAATGTTTCCCTACATTTTCTTCTGGCAGTTTGATAGTTCTGACTCTTATACTGAGGTCTTTGATCCATTTTGAGTTGATTTGTGTTGATGGTGTGAGGTAGGGGTCCCCCTTCTTCTTTTTCTTTCTTTTGTACAGAAGATCCAATTTTCCCGGCACCATTCTTTGAAGAGACTATTCTTTCCCAATTGACTCATCTACTTCCTTGTCAAAAATACCTTGGCCACAAGCAAACTCACACCCTCCCCCTGTCTATCTGGGATATAACTCCCAGTGGTGTGCACCTTCCTAGCAACGTGGGACAGAAATCCTAGAATGACCTGAAACTCAGAATCAAGGGATGGAGAAAAACCCTAGAATGAGCTGAGACTCAGCATCAAGGGATTGAGAAAACCTTCTCGACCAAAGGGGGGAAGAGTGAAATGAGACAAAATAAAGTGTCTATGGCTGAGAGATTCCAAACAGTCAAGAGATTATCCTGTAGGTTATTCTTACGCATTAAATAGATATCACCTTTTTAGTCAAGATGTAATGGAGAGGGCGGGCCACATGGCTCAGCAGACAAGGACGCTTGCCTGCCATGCCAGAGGACCCGGGTTCGATTCCCGGTGCCTGCCTATGTTAAAGAAAAAAAACTAAAAAAAAAAAAGATGTAATGGAGAGGTTTCAGGGATTGCCTGAAACTGTAGAGCTGTGTTCCAGTAGCCAGGTATCTTGATGATGACTGAATGATGATATAGCTCTCACAATGTGACTGTGTGATTGTGAAAACCTTGTGTCTGATGCTCCTTTTAACTGCCTTGTCAACAGACAAGTAGAACATGTGGAATAAAAATAAATAATAGGGGGAACAAATGTTAAAATAAATTTAGTTTGAAATGCTAGTGATAAATGAAAACGAGGGGTAAGGGGTACGGTATGTATAATCTTTTTTTTCTGTTATCATTTAATTTCTTTTTCTGGATAGATGTAAATGTTCCAAGAAATAATTATGATGATGAATATGCAACTATGCGATGATATTGTGAATTACTGATTGTATATGTAGATTGGAATGATCAAAATAGGAATGTTTGCATTTTCTTTCTGTTTTTTTGGTATTTAAATAAACAAAATATATATATGCATTCCGAGCAGAAGGGTGATCAAATGTTAAAATAAATTTAGTTTGAAATGCTAGTGATCAATGAAAGGGAGGGGTAAGGGGTATGGTATGTATGAATTTTTTTCTGTTTTCTTTTTATTTCTTTTTCTGAATAGATGCAAATGTTGTAAGAAATCATCATGGGGCATGAAGGGAAGGAGGCTGGGTATTTATTTGCAACATGGGGTTCCTCTACCTTGTGGTTCCTTAGATATTCCTGAAGGTGCACCAGGGTCATTAAGGGGCTCCTTTCAGGCTAAATGATGTCTCCTGCTCACTTGCAGAGTTGCTAATTTTCCACTCTGCTTTGCTGTGAATTACTGCTTATATATGTAGAATGGAATGATCATAATTGAAGGATGCTTGTTTTGGTTTGCTGTTATATACCTTTTTTAAATTTTAAAATTAAAAAAATGAAAAAACAGGAGTTATCACCACACCCCTATGTCCTAGGTTAAAAGGAGTGTTAATCAGAAAACTTGCGTCAAGGCTAGGGAGAATCTTGTGAGAACCACAAGGCTTCATCAAGCAGAGACTCTCCCTTCAAGGCCAAAACAGATTCTGGGTTTTGTTTGATGGAAGAAGTCAGCAATTCCTTCACAGTAAGCCTTGAGTCCAGGTCTTCTGGCTCCAAATTCTATACTTTTTCCATTCTGGCTGTGCTGTGCAGCTTCCTGAATTAAAATCTTAAAGTGGTCTATTTTGAGACACTAGCAGCGGTCAATGTATAGGCACAAAACCTCTTTCAACCCATTGATTTGAGGCCTAAGGGAACCTAAAAGTGGCTTTCTCTTACCCTGAATGTTGATCTCTCTGTTCAAAGTGATATTGCTTTAGAGTAAGAACTTTTTATTTGTGGTTGTTGAGCATTTCTTATTCCACATTCTAGTAACAGTTAAAGTGAGAGACTATTCTGTCTTTGAAAAAGGCAGTAAAAACCAGGTAAAGGAACTCGGGAACTCTAAGAAAGGTAGGTAGGCCCTTGGGAGACCTGGAGCTAGTGATCCCTGAGGAGCAGGTGACTTTACTCCCTGGTTAGTCTGGGATAGTCCCAGGTTATACCTGCTGTCCCTGAGTATATTATTCACACCACCCTCCCGCCCCTGCCTCTCATCATCAAACGTGTCCTAGTGATACAATAAATTTTATGGCTACCCAACTGTTATCAGACAAAGGTGGTGGATTCTTTTGCATCTGAGCTCAAATGACCAATTCCCTCGACACTGGGGCTTCAAAGAGAAAAAGAGTTAATTACTAGGAGTGAAGTAGGAGATCAGATGGCCTATTGGCCCAAAAATATTTCTCCCAAAACTCTAATAATTCTGATAGTTTTATAGCATTAAAAGATGGGCAGGTTTTAGGAAAATGAGCACAATGGCTCCAGATGATGTAATTATAGATGATCTAATTATTAAACATGCACAGATTGATTACATGCGTAGTCACAGAATGTATGTAAGAAAATGGCAGCCTTAATGTGATGACGGGTATGATTTTTAGTATTATAATGAGGTATAAGTCACTTATAGATTAAAATCTAAGCTACTGTGCATGTCAGACGGGCCCATTTTGGTTAGATCCAGTCTCAGCTATCAAAATAACTTTGGACTTGGGGTGGGTTAGTTCTGGGCTGACTCAAGACCCTTCATTAATAAACATTAGGGGCTCTGTTTAGTGATCACAAATCAAAAAACTGGATAAATGCTACAAATGAAGGTTAGACATAAGGTTTTTACACTCAGAAGGGCACGAGATAAAGGCTATACAATCATTATCAGACATCAGGACACCTGGATTACAATGTAAAGATTTCAGGTATTTACCTTTGTCTACTCTAATATACCTGAAACTAAAAAAGGAATATCTATATAATGATTCAGTAATCAAAATCATCCCTTAAATTCTAACTTCCTGGTTACAACTCCTCCCTCTCATTTGATATTTTCTCTCAATCTTGAGGGCTATTTGGGCACCAACTCTTCAAACTTCTTCAAGGCTGAAAAGGGGCATTGTCATTAAGAGGTAGAAGGATGAAACTGGTTGTTGTTCTTGTAGCGTTTATCTGGCATTGGAATAATCCAGAGGTTTTAAGTCTCTGAAATATAAAATTAATAAGTAAAATTTGTATAGAGTTCAGGATATCTTTTAGGGTTTTTAGGAATACTGTTGGTTGGGGTTTGCTGTACTATGGCACTTTGCAATACCTAGCTGAAACTTGCATAAGAGTAACCTCCAGAATGACCTCTCGACTCAATTTGAAATCTCTTAGCCATTGAAATTCTATTTCTTTTCCCCCTTTTGCTCAACTAATCTTACAATGCCAGAGCCAGGTTCATCCCTAGGGGTCATGTCCCATGGGGCCAGAGCCAGGCTTACACCCCTGGAAGTCGTGTCCCACACAGGGGGAGGGCCAGAGTTTGGCTTAGAGAGAGATCACATTTGAGTATCAAAAAAGATTCTCTGGGGATAACTCTTAGGCACTAATTATAAGTAGACTCAGCTTTGCCATTTCAGAAATAAGTTTTATAAGGGCAAGTCTTAAGATTGAGGCCTCCTCTCTCTAAGCGAACTCTGTAGGTGAACCTATTGCCCTCCACCCTATATGGGACATGATTCTCAAGGGTGTAAGTGTCCCTGGCAATGTGGGACAGGACTCCTGGGATGACCCTGGCCCTTTGCCCCAAGGGAGTGAGAAAGCCTTCTTGATCAAAAAGGAGGGAAGAGAAATGAAACAAAATAAAGTTTCAATGGCTGAGAGATCTTAAATAGAGTTGAGAGGTCGTCCTAGAGGTTATTCTCATGCAATATATAGATATCCCTTTTTAGTTTTTGGTTATTGGAGTAGCTAGAGGGAAATCCTGAAACCATAGCCTTGATTCTTGAAGATGACTGAATAACTATAGAGCTTTTAAGGTCTGTCTATGTGATTGTAAAAACCTTGGGACTGATACTCCCTTTATTCAGTGTAAGAACAGATGAGTAAGAAAAAAAAGACAAAAATAAAGGCGGGGGGGGATGGGATGTTTTAGGTGTTCTTTTACTTTTATTTTTATTTTCTTTAAAAAACGTACAGAGTTCCTATTTGGAAGGGTGGAAATGTTCTGATAACGATTGGTGATGGTGGCATGACGTCGTGAACATAATTAACAGCACTGAAATAAATATATATCTGAATGTGATTAAAAGGAGAACTATTATATTGTGTTTATGGTAATAGTATAAAAAATTTTTTGATCCATGGAACTGCACTTTACAGTGAACCCTAAGTTAAACCACGGACTATAGTTAATAATATAATTCCAAAAATGTGCTTTCAGCAATTACAACAAACATACCCCACCAACGCATGGTGTTAATAATAGGGTGGCATATGGGAATACTGTATTTTATGCATGATTTTTCTATAAACTCAAAATTTCTCTAATAAAAATAAAAATAAAAAAGACTCAGGCCTTGGCTTATTAAATTGGGAGCCCCTATTGCTCAAGAGAATATCAAGAATTCCCCAGGTGGGGAAATTCAATAGTTCTACTTTTTCTCTAGGCCCTCAAGTGACTTTGCAAACACTTTCTCATTTTCTGCTCAAAATACTATGAAATGGAGGTGTAAGGGTAATTCAGTGGTAGAATTGTCGCCTGACATGCAAGGAGACCCGGGTTCAATTCCCAGTCCACGCACTTCCCCAAAAAACAAACAAGCAAGCAAGCAAACAAACAAAAAATCAACAAACCAAAGGTGCTGCAATAACAGGATACTCACATGGAAAAATAATGAAGTGTGACTTCCGCCATACAGCACACACAAAAAAATATATTATGAAATGTATCAGGGTATAACATTAAGTTGTACAGAATATTAAGATTTTATTCTTTATTCTGGGTTCCATATTAAATAAAGCTGAATTTTGTTGTTTAAATAAACTGACCAGACAGGTTACATTCGATAGTGTGCTATAGAAAATTTAAACTTTGGACAGAATAAACATTTTTTTCTTTTGGTCTCACACAAAAGTTAAAGTTTTGAAATACAGACATTTCTTTTTTACCTTGTATATTGATTTATTTTAGTTTTAACCTGATCAGTTTTTAGTCACATCTTTAATCAGAGTTTGATTTCCTTTTCAGTTTTTTAACAGTTGCTGTATGGAATAATGTTGACTTTCAGAGCTGGAGAACTAAATCTGAGTCTCAGGTGTCACACAGAAACTTAAAGTTCCAGGGAACTACCAGGTTATAGAAAGAGTAAAGCATTTCAGAATTTAGAAATAACAGTTAAAGCTTACAATTTACGCCATAATTTTCTTATAGATATTTTTAAATGAAGCTACTTTCAGAAATAAAAACATTAGACAGTTTGTCTTAATTGACAAACCATTTGTTGTTTCACTTTTACACAGTTACCAGTTAATTAACAGACAAAATATATTTTATATATTTGTCCTGCCTCTCTTTTAAAGTCTCTCCTTGTTCCTTACCTTACAATATGCTCAAAATTTCTCAGTTCAATCCAGACTACCTTCAAATGTCAGAAGAGCTCCAAGTTTGAAATAAAATCAGCTTTTCAATATTTAAGGGATTTATATCCAGAAAAAACCTCCAATTTTTCAACATCATTCTTTCCTTAAATTCTAACTTCCTGTTTACACTACTAAGGAAACAGAATGCTGTCTTATTTTTATCTGGGACACTGGTTTGGAAAAGAAATTTCATCATTTGGACTTCAGGGCAGTAGCCTCCTTAAAGTTAAGGCCTGCCATGTGATCTAATTTTTTTTGAGACAATAAAAGCATAGTTTATTATATATATGTACGCACACACAAAGAGCATCTAATAAGCTAGAAATATCATGTAATTGAATTTTGTATTTCTAGCACTCAGCTGTATGAATTAGTGCTTTTTGCCCTGTCTAGCTCTCAGACAGTTCATGCCAAACCTTAGCCATATCAGTATTTTAGTAATTGCTGACATCTGGTGGACATCCCCAGGCTTTTCTCTTGGCAGTTGCTATAGTACCCGATGTCACACTCCCTCAAAGCACCTCACATCTCATTCCTACAGAAAATAGACCAGTCTTCTACTTCATATAAAGTTGTTGATAGCTGGTAACTTAAATATTGTTTTTTTCTCAAAAGCTATTTATTTAGAGGCAGGGATGGTGGTGGTGTGGGTGGGGCATAGTAAAATAATATCAAGAACTGGGATTTCTCTGTGGAATTATAGGTCAATGAGAGTTATTTGTACATAGAGGTTTCTTTCTGGAAATTATACCAAGTAGCCCAAAAGGCATTAAAGTTCTTGTTAGCAATAAGATGTCAACAGCAGGGAGATGTGATCAAACGTCAGCTAGAGACATTCTTGTATGAAAATTTGGACACATGGTAAATTGACTTTTTAGTGTTTGGCTAACAAAGAAAGGTAGAGGGATACTGGGAAGGAGAAAGGAGGAATGAGGCAGGGAAAACACATTGAGAAAATAAGAAAGCCATACTTCAAAATATAGCTTTACTTTGCTTTCTGTGTTCCCACGGAAGACATTTTAATACCAACACATCATAAAAAGGGTAACTAAGAACCCTAGTATTCACCCAGCGAATACTTCTTGTAAAAAGTAACTGTAGGCAAGATGTGTGTCAAAGCCCATGACCTTATACTGAGAGAGAAGGAGAGAGAGAATCCAGCTACCAATTAATTCTTTTTTTTTTTTTCATGGGCAGGCACCAGGAATTGAACCCGGGTCTCCAGCATGGCAGGCGGGAACTCTGCCTGCTGAGCCACTGCGGCCCACCCTACCAATTAATTCTTATGTCGTCAGGAAAGTATCACCAACGTATAAGACAGGAACATTTAAGTAGCCATAAGGAATGAGGTATATCTCAGAAATTGCAGGCTGCCCCCTCATTTGCCTCCTTATGGTAAAATGTATTAGCGAATCTATAAATGTAAAAAAAACCCAAGTATTGTGGGCCAGTGATGGTTTGTATGGTGTGTGGACATTATCTCAATAAAACTGCATTTAAAAAATTAAGTATTTAATAAGTCTTTTTAAAAAGTGAGCCTGCCAATAGGAGTTTGAAGTTGCCCTTTACATTACCCTCCCATTACCCCACCTCCCACCCCCTATACTTTTATGATCAGAAATCAATGACTACGTTAGGACAGTACATGCTTCACTAGACAACTGGGCACCATCACCTGGCCATGTTGACACATGAACCTAACCATCACAACGTGGAATCGGTGATAGGACTTGAGCTAGGTTTCATCAGCCCAACCTTCCAGAAAAGGGAGGGGTGCTGGAGATTGAGTTCAACCACATGGGCATTGCCTAGGTAATGAAACACCATATAAACTCTGGACACCTGAAGTTTGGGTAAGTGTTCATGATTGAGAAGTTACATTACTGTGCTGGGTGATTGAAGAGTTCTGACTCTACATGGAAAAGACAAGGAAGCTTGAATCTGAGACCCTGCTGGACCGTGCCCTATGTGTCTCTTCTTTTGGCTTCTTATTTGTATCCTCTTTGTTATAATAAAACTATAATTTTAAGTATTAAGAAAATCAGTGGGTACAAAGTTTAGAGTCAGCAGAAACATACAAGAAACCAGACTGGATAAGGCTGTGCTTTATTTATTACATGCATAATTACAAATCTGTGCTAAGTGAAAATGTATAAAGCAATGGAGACCTGGGTTTAAGTCACACAGAGAAAGGGCTGGACGATTCCATTAACCCTCTGCCAATATCCATTCCATTGCCTTTAACATGATTGTTTCCATTTCTTAAAATCTGCATAGCACTTACTTGTCAAAGTACTTTCCATTCACTGTCTCAATCTACCCTCACAACAACCCTGTGAGGTAGGTAGGGCAATTAGCATTATCCCCATTTTGCAGATGGGAACACTGAGGCACAGAGTGGTTGAGATCTCGAGGCTAGTTAGTAGAAGCATAGGGAATAGCAACCAGATTTCCTAACTCCCCAGCTCATGTTTTCTTTTTAAAGACTATGTTACTATACATGACCAGGGAGCAGAATGAAGTGAACACCGAGCCACAGCTTTGGTTCAGGCTGTGCCTATGAACAAAGACCAACAACTCTAAAAGTTAGAATAAAGTTAAGAAAGCATGGCTAAAGGGTTGGCAACACTGAAATAATTGCTCTAAACAGCTCAGCACCAAGCTTCCTGTGGAAATTCAGGCTATATTAGCTTTGGTTGAAACTAGTTTCTGGACGCTCAATTATTGCTGCTGTCTATATATTAGCTTTAGGTGAACTTTTACCAACTCTCAGGAATTAAAATGTCAAGTTAGACAAGTTTTCTTTGGCTACTGCAGTTTGAGCTGACCTACAAATAAGTTTATTACAGAGATATTTAAATGGTAGCCCATGGACCGAAACCTAGCCTCTCCTGGCCTTACTGGTTCACCCAAGAGATGACATTTTCCAAGACAGAGGTAAGAGCAGGAGGCTGACCTTGGTCAAATGAAGAAGAGTCACCATCATGACATTAATGTCATCCTTAGGTGACATGACCAGGGTGCTGTCGAGCCCAACTCCCTTCTGGCCTGTACCTGGTTAGCAGCATAGCTTCAAAAGAAAGTTTAAGAGAACAAAATGTTAAACACATCAGTGATCTCCAGAATGAAATTAGTTCTTGATTATTACACAGTCCCAAAGGACCAAATATATAATAAAAAATGTAAATACTTATTTTAAAAACTGAGTACTAAAAACGAGGTCAATGAGAGAAAGAAGTGAGAAGAAGGGCAAAGTGAAACGGAGGGGAAATGAGCACTCTTGAAGGACCATATATTTTGAGGTACTCTCCATATGAAAATGAGCCTGAAAACTTCCACCTTTGATAAGATGATCTCATGCCACCTTCATCCCCATTTTACCAGATGGCATTTCACTCACCAAACCCTAGACTGCCTCTGAATTTCAAAAGATTTGGACAAATAGATAAGGTTTAGCAATGAATACCTCATGTCTTCCTTGAGATGCTAAATAAAGCCCTCAACACTCTCTGACAACTAACCATTGGCTTTGGCCCCTAAGTTGTGAAGCAAAGTCCCATTGGCGCCTTCAACTCATAAGCATCCTCCATTCTCTATTTCCAGAACAATCCTCCCCCTCTCCCAAGATTCACATCCAAAACGGCACATTTGTAATAAGTGAGAGAAATTTGGACTCAGGAAATACAAGAGAGGGGATGGTGTGTGTGTGTGTCTGTGTGCGTGTGCACAGACAAAAATCATGTTTTAAAGCCTCATATTTTAAAATCATCATATGACGTCTCTCTCTAAAAGGCCAAACTTTAGGCAAGGCATTCATTCAATAAGTGTGCACACAGAGCCTGAAGACTCTTTGGTAGGAACTTAAGAGGTAGGAATTTATGACTCCAGGATTGGGCTAGGTGACCTGGATAGGTCCTATCCAAGAATCTCAAACCCTGCACATCATATACCTTCTTTCTTTCTCAGATGATTTGGGAAAATCAGACTATACAATGGAAAAATACATTTTGTTCCCTATAACACTTAAAAACTGTGCTCAGATATAGCTGTTTAGAAATAAGAATGTGGCCAGCAAATGTTTGGGGCATAACTTAAAGTTTACTGCCCCACCATTTCAAGAACTTCTCTCCTTGGAGCGAATAACCAAACTTGAAGCAGAGCAAAGTTCAATGATCAACAGAGGTCCACTATTTGATTTAACTTCATATTTAACGCAACTAGCTCCATGAATTCTGGTATGAGAAACCCTCGCCTTTTTCTTCTTGATGTACAATAAGGATATACTAGGGAGGCTAAAAATATAATTGATTAAAAATATTAAAGACAATCCATCTAAAGCTTATCATTTAATCAATGGTAGCAGAGGCTGTACTTCATTAACAGTAGATGTCTTGGTCAGCCCTCTCCATAAAAGGAGACTTCCCTCAAGCCAAACACTGCTTTTGGCTTCCCCTTGGCCTTGAAAGCCTGGTCTTTGGGGGTACTTGATTTTTTTCTCCCTTGGCGACACATGATTGATTACACAGTTTACAAATGCTAGGATGGCCAGGCATGGAATGGCCTCCCAACAACTCACACAAACTCATATATTTTCTTACCAGTCCTTTCTCATTGCTACAACTTTCTATTCCTTCTCTAAAGGGAGCCCGTAAATCCCAGAGGTAGACACAAGTTCAGACACATTATTTAGATATCTATTTTTTTAAAAAAGAAGGATTTAATGTTATACATCCCATTTACTTTCTAAAATTTTAATTTTTCTCAGGTTTGTCAAGAGTTCAACATTTTATGCACCACATGAAAAATGCTCTCCTGCTTTCTCTGAACTGATTGATGGGTGGTCCATGTTTGGTTCTAGTAGGTAAACAGGTTCCTTCCAATATAGTGCAGATCAGTCATCAGTAAGTACTTTGGCAACATAAAACACACTGGCCATTGCAAATTCTCAACATGGTCTTCATGTCATTATTAAAAATTTACTTAGAAAATTGCACTCTTTGTGACTTATTAAAAAACAAAACAAAAGACACTGCAAGTACACCTTCCTACTCATTGCCTAACAAAACAAAACAAAACAAAATTAAGAGCCAATCATGGCAGGTGATTTAAATACTTATTAAAATATACAGTAATGGTTACTTTCCATAATGGAATCTCTTGTACTCTAAGTTTTTAAAAACATATTTGCTCTTCCCATACCTGGATGGGCTCATTAAGTCCTTGGTTCTGAATTACTTTGCAGACTTAGATCATAATAAGTTCCCTTACTTTATCATTCTTACGTTCTAAAATAATTGAAAACCCATTAGAGATTTATACCATGCTCTGCTCTTTCTATAAAGGGCTCAGATTCAGCCTTTGGTGCCAAAACAATTGATTTGCTTTGCAGTTCAATCAGTAAATTAATTGTTTGCTCTGCCAACTGGTGAATTCAAATTATGTCAATGTCAGATTATCCACCAGAGACTATCTATTTTGTGGATTACACCACCCCTACTCCACAGCGGGGCTAAGCCTGAAGGAAGCTGGGGTCAAGGAAGGAGAATACTGTCTGAACACACATCTCTGACAAAAGAACCAAGTAGAAATCATCTTCAAAGTAGCCATTATTTTGCATTATCAATCTTCTACTTCTTCTCAACAATTAATGAAGCATTAGCTATTTTGGTTTCTTTAATTTTTTAAATTGAAGATCTGAGGATATAAGAACTAGCAGTTAGACTTTTACAAATCTATAGACTCTCATTCTTTTCATGGCTGGATGTTTACCAGATATTTTTCCCTGGAAACTCCCAATTCTGTTAAAGTACTTAATGGCATTCTAGTGTAAATCCTTCCCCTCTGGTGTCTGGCAATTTTTCTTTTTAATATCAAAATGGACTAGTCTCAACTCACATTAATTTGTGAATCACAAATTATGTAGTCTTTTGCCATTGAGGTATGTGGCCATTTGCTGCTATTGACAGACCTTCCTATACTGGTTTTATTTGTTAGTTAAGTATCTCCAACTGCCGAATTGGCAATACAGAAAGAATGTTTTTCTTTACCTCAAGGCAAGAAACTCTTGAGTATCATGGTGCTGAGCTAGTGGTATAACAGAAAGCTCTAGCCACAGTTAGCCAACTATAGGTTTGACATATAATGGACATCACACACACAGCTACTTCTAGCATATAAGCTGCAAGGATTCCTGAGAAACTGAGGTTAATGAATGAGATTTATCAGGAGTGAGGTATCAAAGGGATGTGTCATTCTCTGGAGGGCTGTTTGGTGCTTAGCATCTAAAAGTATACCTTGGCACAGTGCTATCCAATTTCTTGAATATATTCTCTTAAGTAGCACCTTAACACTGGCTCATCTGTCTAAAAGAACTGAGCCAAGAAGAAACACAAGGGCAAATTTAGACACCCCCATATCCCTGCTGCACTTGAAATATGACCAAACCTTTTGTTGTCCTCAAATACAAGAAACACTAACATTTTCGGTTTTGAAAACTTTAGTGGGGAAATATGTTAATAACAAAAGATAGGGAATGAACCGGAAACATACAGATAAGAACTTTGATTTCTACACAATATACAAGGGATACAGAGGTAGTCAGGAAAATAGACTTGTCTCGTGTGAGAGAATCTGGTGGTCTGGATAGAACAAAACGATAAAGTTACTGAGCCTTGATTGTGATATAATGTACCCAAAGTTTTTTTTTTCCTTTTTATTAAAATACTAGAGTAACATACTTAGAAGGAGAAGCTTTTATGATTGCCTTGATATCATAAAGATAAAAATCAAAATAAGCTTTGGCTACCTAGTCTGTGTAACAAAAGAATTTCAGATTTTTGTGAATGTAAGAACCAGGGGTAAATTTCTTAGTATCAGGGATCAGCAACTTTTAAAATACGGTACACTGAGGTGTTGTGGGGTCAGGGGGATAGGGGAGGATATGCTTGGTGACTTACTGATTCTGGGCTAGAAGGATGGGGAGAAGTTCTAGAAACAGACTTGTAAAATGGTAAAGGATGAACTCTTGCCCCTAGCAGTCCCACTGTTGTGAGCATCTAGTGAGGAAATGGAGCCATGGGACAGCGACTGGGTCACATGGCAAAGAAAACAGCCATGTGTCACCTCTAGTCCACATACCTTAGGTCACTGACTCTTGGTTTACAATTTAACTAGCCCTATGTGTTATTCTTGGTGATCTGAATGATTAACCAGGCACAGTCCTCAATCCCAAAGAAAGGATTCAGTACTGGGGAGTGGAAAGGGGAAAAGTATGGAGAGGGAATAATTGTAGGTGGGCAAAACTATAGAAAATGAAACAGTGGTAGGAATGATGGTGGTGGTTCTGTACTCTCACCACGTGTCCTACAGTGTGGTATTTTTTACTGCAGTAAAGGTGGTAGTAAATTAAGACAGGCACCCGTTCAACTGGATACAAGCACCCTTGGTGTCACCAAGCCTTTCCACACCCCTGGGTCATGGATTGGCTCTGCATTTTATTTAGAATTATAAGGAGCCCCAAGGGGGTCACAGCTGCCTATCATTTTCCAACACCTTGAATATATTTGAAAGTACCCCAAGGCTAATTTAAGCTCATGGGGACAACACTGGCCTGTTGTACAAACTTAATGCTTGGAGGAGACATAAATGTCCAGTTATTTTAGTACTGGTGGTCTTTATAAAGGAATGCATGAGACTATAGATGCAGCTCTGGCTTTTCCCTGGTTTACCCGTATGCAGTATAGACTTGGTTCCCTTTAGTATTCCAGAAGCCTAAAGCACCATTATTCAATGGAGGTGGCATCTGGGTAAGAGGATTAGTTGGGACCTCATAAAAATGTGAAATTCCTAGTCACTGACTTTGCCTAGAACTTTACTAATCATTCATTTCAAGGAAGCTAGAAAGAAATCATTTCTTGCTACTAACAAATTCATGGCAAAGTCCCTGTCTATTAGCTAACAAATACCATCTGGAAAATTACCCTTTTTGCAGACAAGGAGAAAGCTCTATAACTTATCTTTGTGCACTTCAAAAGAGTACCAGGAACAAGCAAGCCTATAAAAGTCAACCTCTCTAAGTTTCTTTAGAGAAGATTAACCAAAGCAGCATTGTCTTATAGTCAGAAATTAAAATAAACATATACATACAAACAAACTAATAATGCTAAATATTGTAACAGGAATAAGATAACATTTGAACTGAATCTTCACAGTCTAGAAAATACCAATACTACTCTCCTTCTGGCTTTCCTTTCTGTAGCTGGGAAAGTAAAGCCCCTTAGTTTGCACTTCATCTTCCACCAATGACAGAGCCCCAAAAAGTGACTTTATGAGTTTCCTGAAGGATGGTTGGGATTTCTCTTGCATAGTTTTCAGTGATTGCCTATTGGCTGACAATTATCTTTTAAATTAAAAAAAAATCTTAAAAAAATAGAAATAGAAATAGAATTAAGCCATAGCAATCTTCTTTTACTCTATCATGAACTCTTCCCAATGCAATATCATAGAAGCCCAACTGTATTTTCTCCTAAAGAGAAGATTAATTTCCAGAGATTATGTAGTACAACTGGTTAACATTTAGGAAAGAGACAACACACTAATATAACTTCACCATCCAAATATGGGAAATGTGTTTTGGGTACCCAGTTAGCAAAATATATCCATGGCCTGCAACGGTCCTTCCAGTTTTATATCCAGCACAACTCAGTGGTTCTAGTTGAAGAGAATGGAATCAGGATCTTGGTTGGCCATCTGTGCTATATGCTTTAAAACATCCTTTTTGGTAATGATTCCAAGCAGTCGTCTAAAAGTCAAAACATGATACAACAAAACAAAAAACAAACCTGCAGTTAAAATAACATTCCCGAAGGTCACACGTTTCCTCCCCAGTCCTTTTCAACTGTTTTGAACACTATATCCACTTACAGAGTGATGAGATAACAGGACTAGGTTAAGTATATCAAGAAATGGGACAACACACAGATCCCTAAACAGGCTCTAAGCACTTCTACCTCTAGGTCTCAGATCATAAAATTTCTTCTGGTTTAAATATTCTCTACATACATGAATCTTACTTATCCTTTGCAGCCCAGTTCAAATGCCTCTCTTCCAGAACACCTTCTCTGATTCTCTAAGCTAGGAGGAACTGTGCCTTCTTCCTAGCACCGACATTTTGTGCGTGTGCCTCTTCTGTAGTACTTGCCCTATTTGCTATTGTACTATAATCACTTGTGTGGATTTAACTTCCCTATAACACTGTATACTCCTTGAGGACAGAGAAAAGTCTTATTCACTTTCATCTCTCTCCAGAATCTAGTGGAAAGTCTTCTCACATGAAGTAGGGATTCATAAACGCTGAACAAACCAGTTAGGGAAAGTCCCCTGATTTAAATTCCGCAAGAGATCTGTTACACACTTAGAAATTTTAGCGGAAGGTGAAATTCTCACATAAATACTGAATTAATATACCATGCTTGGAGAAAAATCCACCTGTCTCATCAACCTCCTCTCTTCCAATGAAAAGAGCAGGGCTTCCTTTACTAGATAAGAAATATACCAGGAAGGAAAGAACCTAGGCTTTGGGAGGCAGAAGACGTGTTCAAAGCTTACCTCTATTATTTATTAACTGGCAGTCCTTGTGCAAATCGTTAAACCTCACTGAAACTTAGTTTTACTCATCCTCAAATAATAGCAAAGGTACCGATGGGACCAGGTGCTATAAAAATACTATATAACACCATTATAATTATCAGTGCTGCTTGTTTGGAAGAACATAGCTGTTTTCTTTGAGGGGAAGAACTGAGTTATTTATAATATGCAATCAGCAGTTCATCTCTTCCCCCACGCTTTCCTGCTTTCCTACTTTCTTCCCCACGCTCCTTTTCTCTCAATTATGATGATAAAAGAAACACATCCATCTTTGTCTCCAACCTTCAAAAAGACCTATAATTGCTACTACGGGTCATTTGAGTTGGGTCCTCCCTATATTATCCCTACATTCTCTTTTTACCCCACAACCCAATTTTGACTTTGCCAAAGAGTTCTCACCCATTGTGTGTCACCAGGCATTGACGCAGTCCCAGCTTGCGGAAGATATCTACTACAATCTCCATGGGTGTGAGGTCAGTGACAGTGAAGGGGCTAAGATCCAGGATGTTCCGAAGCTTCAGGGTTGGGGGACTGTATGGTGGCATTGGAGGAGAATGCTCAGTGAAATAAATGACGGAAGTGCTCACAACCCCATCCTGTTTTTTTCGAGCATTTTCTATTTGAAAAATGGGGGGAAAAAAAAAGAGTTGAAAATGGAAGTGCTAGTTCTATCCTTCTGGCCTCTAACCAGTACCTCCTTCCCTGTCTTCCCCAATTTCACACACATTTATTTATTTCCACAGTAGATTCCATTATTTCCTTTCTGAAATCCTTACCAATTGAAATAATGAGATCTCTTCGGAGGACAAAACCCACAAGTCTTTGGGACTCCCGGGAAACAACCACTGGAAAGCCACTATAAGTGGTTTCATTAATTATGGTCTCTACATCCTCCACAGTCATACTATCCTGAGTAAGGACAGTTAACAAAGGGTCATTTCTCCGGGGTTTCATCACATCCATTGCTAAGGTCTTATGAGCAAACTCTTCTTTGGCTTCAAGAAAGGGGTATCCATTGAGACGGATGTGGGCATCATAGATGCCCTCTCGCCCAAGAGCATCTGCCACCCATTTGCTTGTCATGGCTGCAGCCATTAGAGGCACAATATATTCCAAGCCACCAGTTAGTTCAAACATTATGACAACAAGAGAAACAGTCATTCGAGTCACTCCACCTATAAAGTAATAGAAACAAGTTACTGAAGGCAGGCAAAGTATAGGGTTCACTACAATTATAAGCCTGTCACAGGCCCCATCCAGTTACTTACCAGAACCATTGCTATAATAGGGTCTCACATATAACCATACAGACCCCAGCAATTACATTAAAGGTTCCAATATACATGTGTGGTAGTTAATTCAGTTGTCAACTTGGCCAGGTGAAGGTGCCTAGATCTATTGCTGTGGACATGAGCCAATGGTGTGTGAGCCTCATCTGTTGCTGATTACATCTGCAGTTGGCTAGGGGGTGTGCCTGCTGCAATAAATGATGTTTGATTTAATTGGCTGGTGCTTAAATGAGAGAGCTCAATGTAGCACAGCCCAAGCAGCTCAGCATACCTCACCTGAGCAGCTCAGCCCAGGCCTTTGGAGATGCAGAAAGGAATCACCCCGGGGAAAGATGTTGGAACCCAGAGACCTGGAGAGAAGGCCAGCAGAGATCACCCTGTGCCTTCCCACATAAGAAAGAACCTCAGTTGAAAGTTAGCTATCTTTCCTCTGAAGAACTACATGTTAACTAAATAAATCCCCTTTTATTAAAAGCCAGTCCATCTCTGGTGTGTTGCATTCCAGCAGCTAGCAAACTAGAACAACATGATTCAGAGTTTTCAAAATATTATCTATAAAACTGCAATTATGACATGACTTCTCAATTGTTTTTTCACTTTCTTCTGTTACTTCTTTCTTCTAATTATAAAATACATGCCCATTGTGGAAAATTGAGAAAATACAGAAAAGTACAGAGAATAAAGCAATTATCCATAAGCTCATTGTCTAGAAATAAGCATAGTAAATATTTTGAACTATTTTCTTAATTTGTTTCTATGCAAAAATATATATTTTTGACTTCCCCTCCAACTTGGCTTTTGGCCGTGGGTACACACGCAGGTTCAATATGTGGATCGAGAAGTGCTATTTCTGTTTGGGACCAATCTATCCCGGCCATGGCATGTTGTTCATCTGCAACGATTGTAAGGTGTTCAGATTCTGTAAATCCAAATGTCATAAAAACTTTAAAAAGAAGCGTAATCCTCGCAAGGTCAGGTGGACTAAAGCATTCTGGAAGGTAAAGAACTTACAGTGGATAATTCATTTGAATTTGAAAAATGTAGAAATGAACCTGTCAAGTACCAGCGAGAGCTATGGAATAAAACTATTGATGCAATAAAGAGAGTCGAAGAAATTAAACAAAAACACCAAGCTAAATATATAATGAACAGATTAAAGAAAAATAAAGAACTACAAGAAGTTCAGGACATCAAAGAAATCAAGCAAAACATCCATCTTATACGGGCTCCTCTTGCAGGCAAAGGAAAACAACTGGAAGAAAAGAAGGTTCAGCAATTACAACAGGATGTGGACATGGAAGATATTTCTTAAAAAGCTCACTGTCTGTAAGCATTCTATATGTGTGTTTGAAAATCTCTTCTGAGGACTTGGAACTTCTAAACTATTGATTTACTTTTACCATAAGATCACTGAAATGAAAGATAATTAAAAATACACCCCTCCTAAATTGCTAGCTATGAAACATCGGATGTTATGGATGTTAGATTTTATCTCAACTTTAACCTTCACTGATAAGTTGTACTTATATAAATCATGAAAATTCTGTAAGTACAGAAGTGAATTGCAGGCATAAATGGTCATGTCATTTGGATAATGGCCTTAGGTAGCATTTATATAATAAGGAAAATGACAAAATTTCATGGTTAATGATACATAAAAGAATTCTTTCTTTGCAATACTCCTTTTATTTGTTATAGAAGGGGAGAATACAGTCAGCAACTAACAATCTGTATGAAAACAGGCCTCAAATGATACTTTCGTTTTTAAGATTTCCTGTTTTGATTTACTAGCATCTTACATTTTACCCCCGTGAGATTTAGGCCTAATTATGTTGGAGTGTTCCAACCTGGTTTAAGTGTTCTGATAACCAGTTATGGATTTTGTGGGTGAGCACTGAATAATCTTTTCCTGAAATGGCACTAAAACTCTATTAATTTCCACTAATCCGAGATTCCTATTGGAACAAGTTTTATTTATCTAGCTTGGGATTACTTTAGAAGCAGAAGAATCCCAGTGCCTTTTAAATTTTGTTGTATTCTTTTCTTTACAAAAGCTCCTGCTGTTTTTGCAAATAGAGTTTATGGGTAAGTGTTGGCTCATTATTTGCACATGAAATAAAATCATTCCTAAAATAAATAAAATATATATATATATATTTTTATACAGGTGAGATTGTATTATATGTTTAAGCCTATGCTTTTTCCTACTTTATGTTGGAACAGTTCCCACATTATTAGAAATTTATCTGACATAAAGATATTAAACATGTTAACATCGTACATAATGACTGTATAGTATACCATCATTTCAGTATACGAACTGGGCACATTTATATCAATTACAATTTTTTGCTATTATAATTAATACTGTGATGAACAATCTTGTACAAATATCTTCGTCCAAATTTCTGATTACTGCCTCAGTATGAGAGTAGAATTTCTTTCAAAGGTGAATGTAAGAATATGAAAAGAATGCTTTCGTAAAGCACTTTCTTTTTTTTTTTTTTGGCTTTTAATAAAAGGGGATTTATTTAGTTTAAAATGTATAGTTCTTCAGAGAAAAGGCAGCTAACTTTCATCTGAGGTTCTTTCTTATGCAGGAAGGCACAGGGTGATCTCTGCAAGCTTTCTCTCCAGGCCTCTGGGTTCCAACAACTTTCCCCAGGGTGATTCCTTTCTGCATCTCCAAAGGCCTGAGATGAGCTGTGAATGTTGTTAAAGCACTTGCAAAATGGCAAACTGAACAAGAAACTGATCATCACCTTAAAAACCTACAGTCAATTGTGCTTAACATGACTCTGCTTTATGTCACCCCGATAGCAACACATACTCACCTAAGCATGCTGCAGCTCCAACCATTGCATAAAGGCCAGGTGTGATACAATCAGCTCCTTGACTACACCAGCTATTGAAGATGGCCCAGTCATGGTGGTAATAGGCCAGTTGTTCCATTCCTACTCCTAAAAGTCGGCCTACTATAGCACCAACAGCCATGCTAGGGATAAAGAGGCCAGAAGGGATCTGCAAAGGAAAAGCACAGAATGGTTAGTGAGAAATGGATGTGATGACTTGGCATATGGTAAGGGCTATAGGATTGCCCCTCTGCAAAGCAAACAGGCCAATGACCATTAAACTATGCACTATGCTAGCAAGTGGCTATAAAGATTTGTGTAACACTACAGGGGCTAGAGGTTCTCTGGGACGTGCAGGCAGGTACAACCTCAAAGCAGCTTACCCGGATTCGGGGTCCATCATGCAAGAGCCTGAACTCTCCAGACCAACACAGAACTGGAGGCAGAAATTAAGCCTTTCCCAAAGAAAAAGGAAAATAGGTGGAGTTTCTCATAAATGTAAATATTTCTCCCAATGTTAAACACTTAACAACAACAGCTACCCTTTATTGACTATCTATGCATGTTCTGGGCTGGATGCTCTACCTTTATGATTTCATCAGTTCTTTACAAAAGCCCTAGGAGATAGGTGTTATTATTCCCAAATCACAGGGAAACACCCTAAGGTTCAGAGAGGTTAAGTAATTCACCCAAGATCAAATGGTACTTTGATTTAAATGCAATGCTCAGAAGTGCTCTCATAAGTTAAATCTTAACACATTGTTCACACAAAAAGGATGGTACTTGAGGTTTCAGTTTATTTTATAACAGTACAAAGACTAAACAAAAATTAAAAATGAGATAGTGGCTATTTTTGCAAGGCTATCCAAAAAAGTAACCCTTAACTATCTCCCTGTTCTTTTATTTGACTCCTACGATGCAATAATAGTGAATTCTCAATTTTCTGTGCTAAGAGAAGGAAATGGTGGCAAGATAAATAAAACATGAGATTATTACTGTATTTGCATTTGGAATGTATTTGAATTTGGGTGGGTCTGATGGTCTACAAATTCACCTTAAAGAATAAAGTGACAAGGTGCAGATTAACTCAAGAAACATTGCAAAACTTTTCAGACTCTCCATCCTATACCTGTGTTGAGGGGATTGATGGCATCATTTCAGAGTTGACTGAATCAACTAAACTGAGTCATTGTTCCTTATTTTCTGGTTTGAATCTCAGTTTTATTACAAGATAAAGGGAAGTAATTGGCAGTGGACTGTTAGAGAAAAGAGACAAAGAAGGGAGGAGTTGATGTTCAACTGGTACAGAGATTCTGTTTGGGGTGATGGAAAAGTTTTGGTAATGGATAGTGGTGATGGTAGCAGAACATTTCTAATGTCATTAACACCACTGAACTGTATACTTGAAAGAACACAAAGAGTGAACCTTAATGATGGGCTATAGTTAATAATATAATTATAATGTTTCATCAAGTATAACAAAGGTACCACACTAATGCAAAGTGTTATAATACTAGGAAAAACTGTAAGGGGTCTGGGGATATGTGAACTCTGTACTTTCTGCATAATTTTTCTGTAAACCTACAGAATTTCAAAATTAAAAAAAAAATTTAAACTAGGGAGGAAAATATCTTAAACTTTCCTTTCTGGCTTCTTATGAAACATGGATGTGACAACATGTACTGAAAGTTAAACATGCAAGTCTGATGTTTACCTTTGATAGTTCAAATACTAATTTCAGATCACCTTTGAAGCGGATACTCAGTTCTTGACAACTTAGCATCAATGCCGACTGTTAATAATAAGTTTAGAGATATATTAGGTTGATACACATGAAATTGCTATTTTCGTGGTTAAAACAGTGGCATATTGACAACTTTATTTGGTTCAACCTAACATTTTGCTTTGTTTTGGCAAACCCAAAAGCTACCTTACGAGGACCAACAAATACTGTGTTGGTTAAATACTGTTTTAATATGAAATGCACTGGAATAAATACCTCACCATCCTTTTTGAGGGGCAAAAACATTTTCTACAGAAAGGGAGAAAATGTTTTTACCTAAATTTCCATCACTGAGGTTTACATTTGGCCTAAAACTAGGCTTGGAAGATGTAAGGTAGAGGTACAGTTGTCCAGGAAGTTAGGAGAACATGTGGTGTGCAAAAAAGGCTACTGGGGGTGGAGGAATAATATGTGTGTAGTTGAAAGCTCCACACAGCTATCAGTATTGCATGATAACTAGGTGCTGCCCTCCCAAACCCACAGTCACACATACATCCACTGAATATCAAAAGAATCTCCACACCTTCATGCCGAAGGTGAATACCGTAATGACAATTTTCAGTATAAGTGTCAAAGCCAGCTGCCACATTGCACTGTAGACTCCCATGCCAGCAGGTCTGTCAGGCAGTTCGCTTCCCTTGCTTGTGTTGAAATGGTTTTCATAATCACAGAGCTTGGAGGAGTCCAGAAGGCCACAGTCGTTAAATAGCTCAGAAATTAGTTCACTTGTGCTCATACGGGTATACTCATTGGGAAAAGCCAGGATGGCAGTGATGGCTGTCACGATCAGTACCTCTATGACAGGATACTTGCCCAACTGGGTGGTCTTACGCTTCCGACACCAGGCAATATTTGTACGAATGAACAAAGCTCCCCACAGACCACCAAATATGCCCAGTAGAACGAATGGCACAAGTTCAAAGAGATGCCATGGTGTGTGAAACTCCACATAAAATAGAACCAAGCGACTGTTGCCAAATGGGTTGATGGAGCGTAGAGTAAATGCCGCCACCAAGGCAGCAAAGAACGAACGCCACAACGTTTTGAGGGGAAAATAGTAGCTGACCTATAGAGAGAGGGTGAGAAAGCAAACTCAGTCAATATGCAGAAACTGTTTGGGGAGGGGAGTTTGTGCTGTGGGAATTAAAGTTGAAAATGAAAAACACCCATTCTAGAGTACTATGGTAAAGTACTGAGCCAGGCAGAGCAATGTACATAGATATGGGTCAAAATTCCCAATACAAAAGCATGCACATGTTCTACAGACAATTAAAAGTAGTTACCTCTTCTAGGCTGAATAATACTCCGCCAATAGGTGCCCCAAATGCTACAGATACCCCAGCTGCTGCTGCAGCTGACAAGACCTACAATCCAAAATTCAAAATTAGTAATAGGATAATGATGCTTTCCTACATTTAACCACAGTTTTCAAAGGAATGTCAGTGGCTATTAGACATAAAAAAAATCTTTTACATGCTCTGTATTCAGCTTTCCAAACAACTTCAATTTATACTTACTTTTAGAGCAGACATTGTATGTAGATGCTGAATTTTGAAGACATGTGAGTCATATGCTTCAACGGGTAAGAGGGCTTTTCCTTTGTAATCAATTTAGGCACATACTTTACCAATTATGCCCCCTCCGCCATGCCCAATACTCTCAATTCAACAAAATTTGAGTTTGTGGACCTATTCACTACCTAAATGAAGTACTCACAGTGATGTATTTACACAGCCTTAGGTAAAGGAATACTTCCTCAACGAGATTTTAAGGAGAATTGTAAGAATACAAAATTGAAGATACATTTGGCTCTCAGCTATTCCGGAGCTGCAAATTCTGAAACATTCACATGATAAGTACTTAGGGTTTCCTGTACTATGTATGTGTCTTACTCCATGTTCAGTTACCTATGGAAACAGAAATAGGAAGGCAGTTAGAAGCAAGGTTGAATATAGATTTTTGAAGGGAAGACCTATGTATATTTAGGTATGGCAAGGAAAGGAGCCAGAAAAGAGAGGGAGAGGAAGAAGAGGTCAGAGTGAGAAAATAAGAGACAAAGAAATGGACACAGAGCACAAGTGAGTTCACAAATATATTCAGAGGGCCAATCTTTGAATGTATCCATGCAGATACATGGAAAATGTACACAACAAATGCTAATAATTGTAAACAAACCAAAATTAAGAGAAGGATAAAGTCCTTTCATTGGATTTTGTTTGCTGTGGACAGAGTGGGGTGGCAAGCAAGTGTTTTAAAGAGAAAGATTAAAAAAAGTTAAAATTAAAAATTTTGAATAATAAAGGGGTTCTTGGTGTCAGGCTTTAGACGGTAGCTGACTAAGAAATCAGAAAAACTGAGTCTGAGATTAAAAAGTTCATTGTCTCGGGGCGAAGTTCCCGGGTCTGGGTGCTCAGGATGCGGGCCAGGGAAGTCGTGCCCCCTAGGAGCGGCGGGGTTAGATATAGGCTAGCTAGTGGGGGTGCTGACGATGCCTACGGGGCCTCCTGTGGTAGGTTAGGAGTTTTGCGTGCTTTAGGGCTGGGGGCATAGCTACGGGCGTGTGCAGTGGGCATAGCTACGGGCCGTGTGCAGTGGGCATAGGTACGGCCGTGTGCAGTGGGCATAGCTACGGGCTGTGTGCAGTGAGCATAGCTACGGGCCGTGTGCAGTGGGCATAGGTACGGCCGTGTGCAGTGGGCATAGCTACGGGCTGTGTGCAGTGAGGGTCCTTTGTTTGTCAGGGCAGGTCCTGATTGGCTGAGTTTGAACAGCTGTATGCCCGGATGTTCACGGCTTTAGTTTGGGTGGGGGCCTTCCAGCCAGAGGCTACCGGGCCAGGCCTTACACTTGACAAAATAAGTAAGAAGGGTTCTCCCAGAGAAAAACAAAGGGAAGAAAGGAGTGAGATCTATGGTACTAGAAGACTTAGACATTCATGGCTCGAATGGCTTTAATTTGAGAAGAGTACAGCAAACATGGAATTTGCGAAAGGAGAATTCAGTGATGATGTTTAGGATGCGTTATAAAGAAGAAAAAAACAGGTTGGCTAGTTCGCTTTAATTTTATATTGAAGAATGGAGTCTGGCCAACCCTTCCTTTTCAAATCTCTATTTTACATTCAATCATCTGCCCACTTTGAGATGGCTGTTGGACAGAAAAAGGTTGCTGCTGATAGTGACAACAGAAAAATATAACTGGAAAGTCTAAATAAAAAAAAGGAAGTAAATTAAAGATCCCAATATTCATGAGTCCATTTAGAAAAGATACAACTTCTGTACAGAGAAAAAGCCAAATCAAACCTCCATCTCATTTTCTAATGAACTGTTAGAACAAAAATGCCAATTTTATGGAATGAAAGTAAGCAGCCACCTACACTTTCAAATTCACCTTCCACCCATACGAACACAGCAATGAGAAATAGTTTACTAACTTCTTGCCCATTAAAATGGTCTTTAAACTCTTTAACTTCTATTATATTTATTCCTGTTTAACCAGCGTGCCAATTTAATACTACCTTTATGTCCCTCTACCATATGGCAGGTAGCTAAACAATTGATTCAGGTTTCCCTCTCTCTCTCCTGCTAGCCTTCCTTTCCTTTCTAACTGTGCCAAGAACTTTCCCTCTTGAACTGTCAAAATGTATTCCATATTTGAAATTCAAGCATCTTTGAGTTTCCTTCTGGGTCTTTGTAATTAAACTTTTTTCAGAATGAATTTCTAGGTTCTAGGGTTGTGAAAAATCCTTTTTAATGAAATGACCTTGGTCTTGACCCATACCACATGGGCTTTCTTTGTAATTCAAAGAAGAGTAGAGCAAGAATGACGATTTTCAAAAAGTCTTCATTATAGCAGGAGAAAAATAAACAATTTCAACCATCAAAAAAAAAAAAAAAAACCAAAATGTTCTTCATCAGCAAAAGAATAATGTACATTTACAACTGCATAAAGATATCTTGTGGAGTGACATAAGCCAGGCACAAAAGGATAAATATTGTGTGATCTCAGGGACATGAAATAATTAGAATAAGCAAACTCAGAGTCAGAAACTAGAATACAGGTTTTACCATGGGCCGAGTAGAGGTAGGAACTGGGGAGTTAATGCTTAAACTGTACAGAGTTTTCTGTTGGGAGTGATATAAATGTTTTGGCAAAGGATGGTAGTGACGGTAGAACAACATTGTGAATGTAATTAACAGCGTGGAATTATACATTTGAATGTGGTTAAAAGGGGAAATTTTAGGTTGAATATATGTTGCCAGAGTAAAAATAAAACAAACAAACAAAAACAAAACAGGACTGTATGACACAAAGAGGGAACCCTGATGTAAACTATGGACCATAGTTAATAGCACAATTGCAAAAATGTTCTCTCATGCTTTGTTACAAATTTACCACACTAACACAAGGAGTTACAAATGGGGGGGGATGGGAATTCTATATCTTCCACTGATTTTTCTGTAAACCTACAGCTTCTCGATTAAAAAATGTTTCATTCTCAAAATAATGTACATTAACAATCACATAAACATGAGAACCACTCGAGATGCTACAGTGGGCCTAATTTAGTGAGGTTGAGGCAGAAAGCAGAGAGATAACCAATACAGAATGTGACAGTTAATTTCATGTGTCAACTCGACCAGGTTTTGGTGTCCAGTTTGGTCAAGCAAGCACTGGCCTGATTGTTACAGTGAGGATATTTCCCGGATTTAAGTAAATAGTTGATTGTGTCTTTGGCTGATTATATATACAATCAACAAAGGAAACTGCCTTCAGCAATGAGAGAAGTGTCAATCAGTCAAAAGCCTTAAAGAGAGCTGATGATTTCAGCAGTCAGAACGAATTTCTATCTCTACTTCAGCCAGCCTGCTTCTCTTCGGGAATTCATCATCACCTTCACTGAGTTTCCAACTTGCAGCCTGTCCTGCATAATTTGAACTTGCCAATCCCCATGGCTGCATGAGCCAATTCTTATTAAAAAACTCGTAATAGTTACATATACGAGAATTGACAGGATTCTGTTTCTCTGGAGAACCCTAATACACAGTATCTTATTCACTGTGGCATTGGGTAGAAATAAAAGATGAAAAAAGTGGCACCTGAAACATGTACTGCATGTATATTTATTCCTTCACAGAAGTAAACAAGTTCTTAAAAAAATCTTCTACTATTTTTATAACTTATTTTGTATTTGAAACACATACTTGAATATAATTATATGCAATAAAAAATTAAAGCACCTTTGCCCACTGCTGTAACCTCAGAGCCTTGCCCCACTACCCAGCACACAGTAAATGCTCAATAAATATGTATTTTTTAAAAAAAGTTAAAGCCCTAACTTCCTTACTATTACTTCACTTTCCCACTTTCCAGAGGTAACCATTTTTAACAATTTGAGGTAAACTCACTTCCCAGACATATTTCTAAGTTCATATATATACACTTTTTAAAGCACTAATCATAAATTGGCTTATTATTATTCATAAGTTGGCTTTTTAAACTTAACAGTATTTTATAGCATACTGCCATGTCAGTAAGCATAGGGCTATCTCATTCTTTTTAATGGTTGCATAGTATTCCAAAGTATGGACAGGATATTGTTTATTCCATCAGACCCTATTATGCATATTTAGAGTATTTGTTTTTTAGTGTATTGGCAAATTCTGCACTGACTATCCCTACATATCTACCTAGCATACATGTGCTAGGATGTCTGCAGGATGCAAATTTCTAAGCCAAAGGGTATCTGCATTAACATTGCTAGAATCCCCAAATTCTTGGCCCTAAGACTGAACGATTTATGCCCTCATCAACGAGTATATTAAAGCTACTTGTTATTACCTCTCTGCGCTTGGCTTCATTCTTCCTGTATTTGTTGAAGCAGTGGCACAGGATATTCCCACAGCAGCAAGCCACGTGCACTAGGGGGCCCTCTTTGCCCAGGCTCAAGCCAGATGATACTGCCAGCACCAGTGTGATAGTTTTGATGATCAGGGTCCACTTACCCAAATAGCCTCTAATAATGAAACCACTCAAGATAGTTTTTATCTGCAGGTGAAAAATAGAGAGATTGAATTTAGACTAAGCAAGAAAACAAGACTAAGAAGCAATAATCTGGACTTCAATACAGAAACTACACCTTTAGAACAAGCAGCATGCAAATTTTATCCTACATTGATCCCGGTGTGGGAGGAAGCCCTAGAGCTCAAGAAGGCAAAAACTGTTCAAGCTTTCATATATCTAGCTTTCCCTCCCTCTCATTCTCTCTTTCTTTACCTCTCTCTTTCTTTTTTTCAATGATTTTTTTATTGAGATACAATCATCTAAAGTGTACAATCAGTGGTTCACAGTATCATCGTTCACCATTACAATAGATTTTTGAACATTTCTGCTACTCCGAAAACAATAAAAATAAGGACAAAGATAAAAATAAAAGCACAAAAGAACACCAAAAACATCCCATAACCCCAAGACCCTACTATTGCTTATTTATTTATTTTTTTGTGCTTTTTTTCTTACTCTTCTGTACATACACTGGATACAGGGAGTGCCACTCATAAGGTTTTCACACTCACATATCCACACCTTAAAAGCTGTATGGTTATTCCAGCATCTTCAAGAATCAAGGCTATTGGATACAGTTCAACAAACTCAGGTATTCCAATACAGCAAAAACTGAAAAGGGATATCTATATTCTGCATAACAATAACCTCCAGAAAGGCCTCTTGACTCTATCTGAAATCTCTCAGCCACTGAAACTTTGTTTCATTTTTCTTCCCCTTTTTGGTCAAGAAGTCTTTCTTATTCCAATGATGCCAGGGCCAGGCTCATCTCCTACAATCACGCCCCACATTGCCAGGGAGATTTACACCCCTGGGAGTCATGTCCCACGTAGGGCGGGGAGAGGGCAGTGAGTTCATATGCCAAATTGGCTTAGAGAGAGAGGCCACATCTGAGCAACAAAAGAAGTTCTCTGGGGGTGAGCTTTAGGCATAATCATAAGTAGGTTTAGCCTTTCCTTTGCAGGAATGTTTCATAAGGGCAAACCCCAAGATTGAGGACCTGTCCCATCAACTTGGCAGTCCCTAATGCTTGTGAGAATATCAGATCTTCCCCAAGTGGGGAAGTTCAAATATTTCCACCTTTTTCCCCAGTCCCTCAAGGGGACTTTGCAAATACCCTTTTATCATCTATCCTGCTTACACCGGAATGTATCAGGGCATCTCACCAACCTGTACAAACCAAGAAGATCTCATCTCCCTATTCATGTCATGCAATTATGCTGTTTGAATAAGCTGACCATACAAGTTAAATTAGATACTGTGCTATGAAAATATAAATTTTGCACCAAATAAACATCCCTTCCTTTGGTCTCATACAGAAGCTGAAGTTTTAAAATACAGTCAATATCATCCTTTACCCTTTAGTCTGATTTACCTTAGTCCTACCCAGATCAGCTTTTCTAATTGAAGTCTGATCACTTTCTCAGTATTTTTTATAGTTGCTGTATGGGATAATGCTGACTTTCATAGCTGTAAAACTCTAGCTCTGTGTCTCAGGTGTCACACAAACACCCCAAGTTCCATGGAACAACCAGTTTATACACAAAGAGCTCAGAATCTCAGAATTTAGAAATAACAGTTGCAACTCTGGGATAGATATAACTGCTATAAGAGCTTACAATCTAGGAACTTTCACAATAGGCCTTCACCTGATAACCTATACTCTCTCTCTTTCTTTCTTCTTTTGGCCATGGGACTATGTGAATATATATATGGAAAAGGAGAGGTGGAGAGAGAAGAATAGGTGTTTTCCTTACTTTACAAAATGGTTGCCAAGAGATATGTTCTGAGACGGCAATGTTAATCCCCTGAAATGACTTTAAAGGTTAGGTACAGCCATGATTCTCTGGCAAAGAAAGCTGTGACTATTATTTGGTCAGGAATAGAAAGGGATAAGATCATCTCAGAAACCTAAAATCTTCGTAGTTTCAGTCATTGTCAAGGAATCTAAATTTAAAAAAATTAGAAATAAGGTTTTAACCTCCCCTCCCCATTCTAGCCCAGATCTCATTGTGGGGAACGTAGCAAAATGGTTTTATTTATTGTGTTCTAACAAAGTTGACAATACCATTACTTTTTGAAGCCAGAATCTTGGTGTCTACCCTGGGAGCTTCTTGAGTAGGGACTGTGGGAGGTGTTCAGGAGCCTGATTCAGCAGGAACCCTCCGGAGGCTCAGAATCAATTTCCTTTAATTTCCAGATAGACTAGGCTGGGAGAAGATTTGAGGAAAGATATAGAGATACCTTAGACTGCCTCAGCATCTGATCCTAATACTCACCAAACTGTGGCATATGCTGGAATACATATTAAAGGGTTTTAACAAAAAAAGGATTCATTATTGCTACAATTTATAAACCATTTTAGAGACTCACCTCAGGGATTCCGGAGCCACACGCATAAGGTGCAAACACCTTGACAAGATACACAGCAAGAAAGGCAAATAGAAGAGCCCAGAGAACATACATGAAATAATTGACTATGTAGGCAAAGGCTCCCTGGAAAAAAGAAACAAGTTTGTTTTAGCCTGGGTATCCTTCGTAATGCATATGCTTCGTCTGAGCAGTGAATGTCAGGAAAGGAGGTCATAGGGAAGAGGCCAACATTAAATCGCTCAAGAGGTTCCTTTCCAGATTATTAGCCAAGCAACTAATGAAACATTGTCAGTCCACTTGCAACTGCAAATGAGATACTCCATCACACCCAAAGCAAATTTACGATGGATTCTAAGGATGGAAAAAGAGGTAGAGAAAACTGAAAACCCTGAAACAACATTCACTTTCTATATGAGTGCTTTGATAGGTTTTTACTGCTGACTATATATGATTCTATGCCAATTTTATCAAGAGTCCTAACAGTGCTTTTATCGGTATGGCTGAAACTTGGCTGCACATTTAAAAAGAAGACCTTTGACCAGTTACCTTAGCGTCAGATTTTCAGAGTAGATTATATTTACTAAAATTCTTGGGTGCTTTTCTCCTTAGAATACACAATTAAGATCTCTAGAAAAGAACTACATCCTTGAGAGAATTTTGCTACCACAGACAGTGACAAGTATATGTGGTAGAAAATTTCTGGCATGGATCACAAAACAAAACCAGCAAGAAGCCAGATACTAGCTACTTTCAAAATGGGGAGAATATATTTGTGAGACTATTTTCCTATGATAATTTTGATCATTAGAAAGGGTTCATTGTCATGAAAGAGCTTACAAATAGTCATTCCTTAAAAAAAATCATGTACATTAGATTATGCTTGCTGGTAGAAATATTAAGAGTTAAAACTCACTCAAACTACATGAAATATAAAACTCGGTCGACTTTTGGTTTAATAAAACAAAAAGCAGCATTAAAATAATTCCTTGACCTAGACAAGGAGACCCAGAAAGCTCAGGTTTTTTTCTGAGTTATAATTTTGATGCAGGTTTTCCATTATCTTAGTCCTTCAAAAAAAGAAAGTCCCTCTTAATCTCTAGAGACAATTGTTATCTCTTTACCTTTCAAATGTAGCTAGGGAGGAAGGAGACTCCATAGGTAAAAGACAAGAGGGAAAGGGAGTGAAAGGGAAAGTTACTCAAACTGACCGGCTAGAGGCAGAACTCCTTAAAACCTAGACTATTCCCCCAGGGAAGGCATTCATTCATAAAAAAGGAGCCAGAGAAATGTGTAACTCAAGAGCAAATCTCAAATTCCCATTCAAAAGTTACTGTTGCAACATTTAAACACAACACAGGGCTATAAAGGGGTAGCACAAAGAAGCCTTATGGTAATGGGACAATTCTAAATCTTGATTGTGGCAGCAATTACATGAATCTACAAGTGATAAAACTGCATAGAACTACACACACACACACACACACACACACACACATGCATGTTCACGCTCAAACTCGAAGTGCAGGTAAAACTGGTGAAACCTTGATAAACTCTGGATTTTATCAATGTCAGTTTCCTGGTTATGATATCATGCTACAGTTATGCAAGATGTTACCACTGGGGGTAATTGGGTGAGGGTATATGAGACCTTGCTGTACAAATCTGTTTGCAACTTTGTGTGAAGCTGTACTTACTTAAAAAAATAAAAGTTTTCAAAATGTAAGGCAATGATACACACACACGTGCACACACATATACACACACAGACTCACCCTAAGTTCCAGGGCTTCTCAAACTTTTCTACCCAAGTACTCCTAATCTAGGAGAATGAATAGACATCAGGGTAAAGGGTGGGGTACCCAGGAGCAGAGCTGAAACAGAGATCATGTTTTATCTTAACAAACATGGAAAATTTGTATTCCATTTTTTAATGCTTGTTTACATTTAATTTTTGACCAAAAATTTCCTTCAAAGATTCAGGGAGAACTGATGCTCTGGGAAGACACATATTATTTATCCTGTAGTTTCACCTACCCTCTGGCAAGCTAACTTTACCCCAGTTTGAGAAGCATAAACCTAAACTTGCACATACATACAGCAAATATTTAACACTTTTACTGAAATCTTTCCCCAAGTCAATATCCAGTCATAAACATAGTACACAAACACTCCTCTATTTCTGACCTTCCCTACCCTTTCTTTCCCTTGACTCGGATTCTATGTGTGTGTGTGTGTGCATTTATAAGCCACCTCAAATTGTTTGTGGACTAAAGTCAGTACAAAAATAAACTTCAAAAATACAAACTAAACATATATCTCAATCTTGCCCCCTCATTTCACCAATTGAGTGGATGAATAGTGAGCTGGGAACATGGCTGTTTTAGTTGGTGGAAATCAGACTGGAATTGGGAGGTGAGTGGGGTTTTTTGTTTTGTTTTGTTTGAGTGGGAGAGATCTAACATACAGTTGAATGGTAACAGAAAGGTAAGGAACTGAAAAACAGATCTATTTTTTGCATCAAAAAACATGCTAGAGACAAGGACAAATTAAAATATTGATTTGATCTCAAGATGGGTCTATGGGTAATTTTATTCCTGGGTTTCTACTATTTTGATATGCAATATATCACGATTTTTAAATGTCCTAATGCAATGCCTCAGAGAAAAATAACTTTTGGAGTCTATACAATAAATGAATTCTTAACCCACTCCATTAGAAATTGTAGCTTACCTATTGTGTGCCTGTGACATTTCTATTGAAATTATTAGGGAAAGATAAATTCAACCACATCACGTGCTAACAACTAGAAGAAATTCCAGGCTTGTTAAAAACAAAACAAAAAGTTTAAGTCAGTGTATAAGATTTAAATGACTCCCCATGTCAGAAGGGATGGAAATAAGGTTGCACCTAAACCACAAAGAAAGGCAGCTGGCACTGGCTTCCCTTTCCTTGAAAAGCAAAATAGGTGGTGGGGGTGGGGGGTGGGAATCCTACAGTTTGCCATGAATACAGTCCAAGAAATGAAATAAATGTCAGGATAAAGGTCAGTGGTTCAGAAATCTTCACTACATGTTACCTCATCCGTGCTGATGATAAGCTGGGACCAGCTATTCCACTCTGGACATTTGTTTCTATCTTCAAAGGTGACATGCTCAGAGCTCCAGCAGCAATGTTCATTGTTATACCAGAATCCCTTTGTGCATATACCTTCTTTTAAGTCTGCCATCCAATGAGCAGAGATGTCTATCAAGCCAGCTAAAGAACCTGATTTAGGGAGAGGGAAAGGCCAAAGTTAAAGGCAATTTCTGAAACTTTCTTCTTTGGTAGCAAAGTAAGTTTTGCCAGAAAAATTAAGGAAAAAGGAATTAAAATAATAGACAAGCATGCACTTTCCCTTTCCATCTGCAACTTCTTTCTAACCACCTGTCTGCTTGACTTTCACTTATTATCTCCACATTAAACATTTCTGTAGAATTTCCATGCAAAGGAAACTTAGGGAAAAGAAAAATGTTTGAGTGGGATGAAGGGGTAAGGGGATTTTCCTTTAAACTGAATTTACATAGTGAAGACACCGCTTTGTCTTAGAGATTATGTATACTGATCCACAAAGACAACAAAATTCACTGAGGATTATTTTATTCTCACTACATACATAAAATCAAGAAAATGTGACTTGTCTACACTAACGATATTACATTATATTTATTTGAGTGGGGAGCTGATAATAGCACGTTTTTTTATCCATGGACAAGGGGATTTGAGCAATAGCAGGAAAGTATTCTAGACCAAGGGAATTGAATGGATACAAACACAAAACTGTGATGTGCATGGACAGTTAGTTATATGCCTCTGTAGCCACTGAAGCCCACTGAACCTTTTATTAGGACACGGATATTTTAAAGTTTTCTTTGTGAGGAACAAACAATTACACACAGAACAGTGAACTGGGGACTTACACACTATAACTAATAGACTGGTAGGGTGAAGATAATTATAGTAATTTAGATTCTGGCCTGCTCATCATTTCTGTTTCCCAGATGAAACTCTGCATAAAGAAATTAACTGGCCCAGAATTGTGCTTTAGGGAAATAGTAAAGACATCATAAAATTCACAGCCCCTGGATTCTCAGACTATTCCTGCACTTAAGACACACGCTCCTATTATTGCTCTCCTATGCCTAAAAACAAAATACCCTGTGTCTGCGAAGGAAAGAAAAATATTCATTGACCATCTAGTGACAATAAATGCATAAAAATGTTGAGGGTATTATACCTACATTCTAACAGGCTGGAGGCCGTGTCATGTGTATGTTTTGGTAGATGCTAAAAGTGTTAAGCACAGGTTATTTACATACTTGGATAACCTATTCAAATCTAACACACTGTTTGACACATACTTTTGGCCATTCCAGCTGCCAACCATCTTTTCCTTCTAACTTTTATTGCCTGGATTCAGAATATTGACATGATTGTATATAGTTTGGCTTGTTCTCTGGTTGTTTCACATGTCCATGTCTTATTTTATCTCACACCTGTACCATCAATCCTATTCCCTTCTACTTCTTCTTTTCCTTCCTCTTCCAATCAGCTCTTTCTTCTCTGGTTACAAATTTTATCAGGTTTCCCCTAACCTAAATAATAAAATGCTTTCCATTGTCCTTGTTACCATTTCAAATTTTTGCTCCTCCTCTCCTTCCAATGACTATGAAATATCTCCAAAACTTTGACACCAGTTGCCTCCCCTTGAAATCTGACCCCTAAAATTTACCTGAGATGGTTTCTCAAGGTCATTGATAGTTTGTTAACTGCTAAACTGTATAACCTTTTCTCAATCATCTTCTTCTTCTTCTTCTTCAACCTCTCTGCAATATTTGGCATTACAGACCAAAATTCAGTCTGTTATTAGCTAGCTCCATATTTGGCCACACCATGTTCTCTCTCCTGTGAGAGCCAGAAAGGGTGCAGAATTAACATCCTACACCAGGAGTTGGTAAACTACGGCCTGAAGGCTAATCTCTACCTGCTGCCTATGTTTGTAAATAAGATTTATTGGTTCACAGCCATGCTTATTGGTTTACCTGTTGTCTATGGTTGTTTTTGAGCTACTTGGCAGAATTAAGTGGGTACCACAGAGACCAATTAACCCCCAAAGCCTAAAATATTTATTATCTGGCCCTTTACCAAAGAAATCGTTGACCCCTACCCTAGACAATTTTGAAAACCCAGCTACAGATGGGCCATTTCTCAATTGCTCTTTTTTTTGGCATGGACAGGCACTGGGAATCAAACCGAAGTCTCTGGCACGGCAGATGAGAATGCTGCCACTGAGCCACTGTTGCACCACCCTCTCATCTGCTTTTATACTCCGAAGCTCATGAATCATTCATTATCTCTGAGTTAACAACAGCATCAAAAACAACTGTGCACTGTGCTAAGTGTTATGTGTGCTGTATCTCTAATCCTAAAACAATAAACTTAAAATACCAGTATACTCTTATTATCCCTGTTTTCAGATCAGTAAATGAAAGCTTCCAAAGATTAAGAAACTTGCTAAAATTTACAAAACTAGTAAGTGATGGAGGGTGGGAATTAAATTCAGGTAGCCTAAAACTAGAATCTGTACTGTTAACTGCCTTTTATACCATCAATCTCCAGGTTTCCCACTTAACTCCTATTTTAGCTCAATATCCGAGCTCTTCCTAGGCCCAATTTTAAAAAAAATATTTTTAAATACCAAAAACCACAAAGAAAATGCAGACATTCCTATTTTGATCATTCCGTTCTACATATATAATCAGTAATTCACAATATCATCACATAGTTGCATATTCATCATCATAATCATTTCTTGGAACATTTCCTAGGCCCTATTTTTAATATCATAAGGACACAACTCCTGGTATCTCTGCCTGGTATCCTTGGCTTTCTGCTTCCCCCATGGGAATTTGTATTAAAGCTGTATGTGCATAGTAAGTATACTATTTTTAGTTAAGATTGATTATTATTTGGGGTAGCTTGGGAAGTTGATAGAGATTATAGGAAAAGGTAATACTATCATACCCCTAAACCACCATGAAAGAATGAGATCATAAGCTCCTTGAGGGTATGAGCCATATCTTACATGCCTTTCTGTACCACCTCATAAGAGAAAAGAAGCTTAAAAACATTAAAAATTATTTCTTAGGAAGACCTCTTCTACAACTTCTCTCCTAAACCAACTCTATACTGTCTGTATTAAAAATTCTCCAGGAGAATTGCTGTTTAACAAAGGTACTGAAATACAGTGATAAAAATACCTTAAAACGCATACAATATTTGATAGTTTATAAAATGCTTTAAAACATATTTACTCATTGTATCTCATTTAAGGTAGATATGCAAGAAGATGGGGAAACTGAGCTTCCAAAGAGTTTACCAACAATTAATTTCAGGTAGGAAAATAGCAAAACACAGCACTCAACTCAGTTCACGACATGGGGGTGGCAAAGGAGCATACCACAATCTTAGGAGATTTGTTTTAAAAACTAACATAGTTTACCATACCTGATAAAAGCCCAATAAGTAGCATCAACAACCAGCCAGAAAAAGCATCACTCACACTGTGAATTAAGGCCCATGTTGACTCTTTGCTTTTATTAGTAATCTAGAGAGAAATGAGAAAACATTATATACTCCATACACATCCTTTTTCATCTCAAAATTGATCAATGGAGTAAAGAAACACAAAGACACATCATCTGAGACCAGAGAACAATTTGGAGTTACTTCTCAACCAGGTTGAGTTTTATTGAGGTTTACTTAAGTTTGCATACTGTAATGCCTATAAGTATCATATTTAGGGCTTCACCATACAGGTGGCAATCTCTTATATCACCAATCTGTTCTGTTTATTGGTTTATTTCTGCCCTGGACATCAGATATCACAAGGATGGTCCCTAGACTCATAGCAAATAGTAAGACTGTTTTCCAAAGAATAAACAAATGGTAGGATTATTTGAGGTTTGTTCACTACCTTGGGCTGTGCTTTAGGTCAGGCAAATTCCAAGCCTTGACTCAACAAATCTCTAATTGTTTATTGATCATAGATACTAAACAATAACAGGGATGCTCGGTTTCATTTTTAAAAACCTGTTGTAAATATCTGAGGCTATCAAGACATGCAGAAAACTTTACCCTTTAGGTCCTAACCTTGCTGATTTAATCCTTTGGTATCCAAATGTTAAAGCCAAATACTCTGACAGCTTTGTCTCTGGTACTTCCCCTTCTCTGTATATCTATTTTTTATCCTTGAAACTGTGACTTAGCTACCCCACCTTCATCTACAGCAATATCACAAGTAATAACTAAAAAGTATTATAAATTTCTTAAAGCTGTATAAAAATTCATTTTGACATGTCTTTAAATTTCCAATTTCACATTTTTCCCTGTGGCATTGTTTCCATTCTGATAATAGCTAATGACCAAAAAGCCCCTTTCAAACATTTTATAAACACACTTTAAATGGTTTTTGAATTATTATTAATTGGCATAATTTGTCTCAGATGTAATCATTAATATAATGGGAAACGAGTCCTTATCATATCATAGGTGTCTTTCACAATTTGAATAATCATGTTGAATATGCTACTGATGACAAACTGAACTTTGAATTACAGATAGAAATTCAAAAGCTAGCAAGATTCTAAATTCTAAAGCCTGTGTGCTGAACTGGTATGACAGAAAGAATATGTGTGCTCCCAAATAGCAGAAAACTTATGAAAAACATAAAATGCTTTACAGAGATTACCTTTTTGATTTGTGATAAGGAAATTCAGTGGAATTATCACAAACGCAAGGATTAGAAGGAATTTCCCAAAAGCTGTACCTTGGACAACCTGGCACCTTGGTTCAGGTGGTCATGAGAAAACCACTCAGGAGGTAGGAAAGGCTTAATTCAAAGTGATCTGAAACTGATTGCTCAGGAGGTTTGTTTGGTTCTGAGAGGAAGAATTTAAGAACTCGAGGGAATGGGGTCAGCCTTAAAAAATAAAATTTTAAATTTGGACTCACAACAGAAATAAGAAAGAAAAACTAATGATACCTACTGTTGGCTGAAGTAATGTCTCACCAGCAGACCACCTACTGAATCAGAATCTCTGGGGATGCAGTGGTGACCTACCTTTTTAATAAGCTCTCCATGCAGCTCTTATTCAAACTAGAATGTGTGATTTACTGATTTAAATATACACAGCAACAAGTTAAAGACAAATGACCTTGGCAGAGTGCTCTGAGAAGTTTTCATAGCAATAAATACCATCTATTATCCATCACATCAAATTAAAGCCCTTAATTTGACCTTGATCTTACAGCTTTGTCTGGGTTGAATGCATAAATTTGCTTTGGTTTTATGGTTGTGTAAGAGCTAAAATCAAGGAGTTTATCCTGTATGCTTCCGTAAACATTAGGGATCTGAGACATTTTTCTTTTATTTCTTTCAAAGGAAACAAAAGATTTTTCTTCATTTTAAAAATCCCTGCTTTAAGAGAAAAACATAAAAGGGGGATGAAAAGGTGAGGAAGAGCTTTCAAATGTATTTTGTCCCATACAAGTTTATTTTCACCTATCTGCATAAGTATGTATATCCATTTCAGGGCTGCAGCTAATTACCATAGAAAGATAAATCAACATTAAACACACATTTTTAAAAATCTTAGACTAAAAATCATATACAACCTTAAAAATATATATAAATTAAAAAGTAAAACCCTACATTGTCAATAGAAACCAGATTCAGACACATCTCGGGCTGAAGAAAGGAAAGAATATAAAGAATATGTATCTTCAACTTCTTTCCCTGGTATGTCCTAACACTTATAAACCATCTTACATCTTACCTCTCGGTGCCTATCCCTATCTCGAGACTTCTCTCTCACCCAGTCGATTGTATTGAAATCTTCATAGGTCCCCACACCAGGTATTGGCTCCTCCAAGAAATCCATCATCCTATTTGAAGAACCTATTCCTCCACCATTATACGACTTGTCTTCTGTATTGAACAGGAAACAGATGTTAATACTCTGAACACTCTGTCTTAATACTTCCTTTCTGAGCACTGAAGAGATGAGCCCTTAAACTATCAGTCAAGGTGTGTTGCTAAAGCCATATAATCACCCAGTGGGAACATCTATCACATTCACGGGTTTCTGTGGTATAGTCACAAAATGATGAGTATCTTAAGGCAGCATGAACGGAAAAGGACAAATGAGAGTGACAGTACAGATGAGAATTGAAAGGAACTGCTGCACAGGGGGAAAGGATTTTTCAAAGCGAAAGACAGGAGCTTGGAACAGCTTAGGTATTTCAGTTTCTGTTATGGAAGGGAGACAAAAAGGGTCAAGGGTCTTTGCAGACACGTCTCATAAGGGCCCATTTTACATTTATATCATACTAATTCAATCCAATGAGGCTGCTCTTACCTGACTGGGAACTCAAAAAAAGCATGTCACCCTCTTCAAAAGTTAAGCTGACTGGAATGTACAAGTTTCCCTTCAATAGGTTTAAGACTTTGATCCCTGATATAATGAGCTGGTAGAAAACTCTGAGTATGTCAGAACAATCTATGATTATAAATAGAGATTTAAAGAATGTGCATGGCTCAGTGATGAAATGTCCTTCTCTGATCCTCCAGCTGGAAGAAACGTTCCATTCTCCTAGTCACACCCCTTTACCCATGTAGAAGTCCTTTTAGCACTTCTATTACAATTATTTATGGATATGCCTTATAAAACTTTCTAGATATAACCAGTTTGAGACCCAGCCCTATATCTGATTCATCATTGTCTTCTACACAGTGTCTAGCACATATCCAAGACTCAATAAATATCTGCTGAGCCAAAGTTAGATGAATGTGGGGATGAGGGAGAGGTATCCCAACTCAGAAGACGTACTCATATCAGACAAGGTTAGTATTATTTCAAAAACTTATTTTAAATATTTGTGCAACAATGTTTGATGGAGCAATATTTTGTTAGTAAACACAAAATGTAAAACAGTATTGAGGAATTTATGCAAAAACACACGAGGGAAAAATGCAGAGTAACGCTATCATTTAACTCAGCCAGCCAAAGCTTACATTCGGAGCGCCAACCTTGGCAGAGCCAAAGATTTATCCAGACTGTTTGGCAAGGAATCCTTCTGCAGAGAAGGCCAAAGTGTGCCTGAACTGACCCCCTTCCTCCCATATGCATCCCCAGCGTCACTCTAAACATCCAACAGACAACTTCAGTGCTCTCATAAAAGTAAGTTTGAACTACTACCCTAGGCTCTACCTGGTTAGCAATTCAGCATACATTTCACAAGCAACTCACACATTTAAAAGGAAAAACTGAGGAATCAAAATCATACTGGGGGTAGGGTGGGATGTGGCGTAGAGGAGGTGAATAAGTTAATCTTGAAACCTCAAACCAAAGTCCTTTCCATATCTTCAAGCCTACCTGGCTATAAAATGGTTGGCTGCTGAATCACCAACCCAGCGTTTCCTATCAGGTCTAGTGTCATACTGATAAAGATTAATGCTGGTGTGTAGTTAAGAGCTTGGATGGGAAAAGCCTGCTGAGAAATGAGGGCAGAAAGAGGATAAAGTATACAAGGGGGTTAAAAAACAAGCTGTTTCAATTCTCTAATGAACTACCAAACAGCCAGAAATTTACTAATTTACTTTTCTTTTTTCTTTCTATTTTTTTTCTCTCTCTCTTTCTTTTCATTTCTTTTTTTTTTTTTTTAACTAATTTACTTTCAAAAGCAGGTTAATGGTTCAATTAAATTGGCTGGTTTAAGATTCAAAACTTAAATTGGTTTAAGATTTCTCCTTCTAGGAGGGGAAAAAATGGATTTTGCGAATCTGATTCTAAAAAGCATCAGACAGCTATCTAATGTTACTCTGTATATCAAATGAGGCCCCTAGATCTAAGGATATTAACACAAAATGAAGATCTGCAACAGCTTCCTAACAGGAAAGAAAGAATCCTATTACCTCTCTAGGTAACATGAGCACTGCATCATCCTTCTTTGTAGTTAGTCTCCTGTTCTAAATGCAAATTGTCAGGCAGCTTTAAAAGAGCAAGAAGTGATTAGAATCATACAACATACTGCCTGTGATTATCCAGATCCCCTTCTCCCTAGGGTCATGCTGCCTCCCTGGGTCGGGCTAAAGTCTGCTTACCTTCAATCACAGCTTTCTTTTTATTTGCCTCAAGGAAGAAATAACCTTGGCAGCCCGCATTTGATCATTTAGGTTGAGGAGCTTTTACAGAAAGACACCAGAAATGAACCGCAGAGTACTTGCTGCATTCTCTGCCTTTCACAGGAACAAACACCACCTAAAGAATCACCAGTGTTCCCCGGCAGTCAGAATGTGATGTCACTGTTGGAATCATGTGACC
Source organism: Tamandua tetradactyla (assembly GCF_023851605.1). Classification (NCBI taxonomy): domain Eukaryota; kingdom Metazoa; phylum Chordata; class Mammalia; order Pilosa; family Myrmecophagidae; genus Tamandua; species Tamandua tetradactyla. Next base: position 120,266,506 of record NC_135353.1, read on the forward strand.
AGACCCTTGGACCAGCCTTGGAGAAAGGAAGATTTCTAACTGAGCACAGAAGCCTTAAAGATGTAGTCTCAATTAAACAATTGTCATCAAACCGGAGCCAGTCGGGTCAGTTCAGAAAATTGAGGTCTAGACAAATTTTAGTTTCAGACCTCATTTAGCAGAAAGTCCAAGAAGGCAAAGTATAATGATCCAAAAGCATCTATAGTATCAGGGATCCTAAGAAAAAGAGAGAAGCAAATAAAGAAAAGGCTTTTTTTTTAAAATGCGTGCTTTGAAATTGATAGCTTTTTTTTGGCATATATGTTACTTTTCACAAAGAAAAAGAAGGAAAAACGTTGATTGTGATGATAAAAAATATATTTAAGCCCTCTAGCCTCCTATATTCTAGAATAGCTAGAAGGAAAAGTGTGAGAGGATGGTATTGTAGCCCATGACAAACTCTGGGATCTGTCCTGTAACTACTTGTTGAAGAGTGCTTTGAAAACTATTGCTTTTTTATTTCTTTGCTTTGCATATATGTTATACCATACAATAAAAAGATTTAAAAAATGCACTACATAGCAATAACATAGATAAAATCTCACAAACATAATACTGAGAAAGAGTACCATTTGGATTGTATTCACATAAGTGCAACATAGGCAAACCTAAACTATATTGTTTTAGGATACAGATGTAAGTGACTATATTACAAAGAAAAGCAAAAAAAATAACAAAAGAAAAGAAATTAGTTACCACAGGCCAGGGCTGTGACTTCAGGAACAGCAGGTGGGGTGAGGGGTAGGCTTCTAGAATGCTGTTTTATCTGGGTGGGGGCTACTGGAGTGTTCGTTTTATAATTATTTGTTAGACTGTACACATGTGTTTTATGTGTTTTTCCCTGTGCGTATGTGTCATAATTAAAGAAAAAGTTTGTGAAAAACTGAACTGCATATGAACTTAGTATACAAGGCCGGTTCTTTAATAGCACATAATAACTTCGAAAGCCCAGAATAAGGCCAAGAAAATGAGTTGCTTTTTAGGAGTGGGCTACCCAGAAAACAACATCAATTTGATACTCATTGATCCAACTTAGGTAGCAACAACCATTTTGGCTCTAAAAATGAACTCACAACAAAATTTGCATTGTTTTAAGGCTTTCCTTTCCCCTACCCTATACCAAAAGCTATTTTTAAAGCAGGTTTTAATTGTGTAATAAAGCTAGTCTGGTAAAGAAGAAAAAAACTGCTATCCCCCAACTCCTTAAATGAATCCACAGGACAGCCACTGTTAAATATTAACCCAGCCACAGTGTGCTTAAATAATCAGGCCCCAAATGTTTGGTTTTGAAATGCTGTAATTAAAGTCTGATACATCCTGAAATGGTAGTACAACAAAACACTATGAAATATGAGGTATTTCATGAAACTTGTATCCCACAATCCATCAATATAATATCTCACTCTCTTGGTAAACCAACCTAGCATTAATGAGCATTAAGTGGCAACTAATAGTTTTAAGTGACAAACTACAATTTTGTAATAAACAAAGCTATCTGTGGTCCAAGGGTGATTGCCTTATGTGATTAAAATTTTAGGAAAGTATGTATATTTTACTCCAAGAGGAAAACATGCCCAACCTCATAAGCCTTCTTCATTAAATAAACTTTTCTCTTAAGTAGCTGAAGACCACCGCAGAACTTACTTACATTATTTAATAACACATATTATCTTATTAGATTATTTTACAGTTCAGCAGATATAGCATTTGGTAGTCAATTTAGCAAAATTTAATCTTTCTCGGTTCTTTAAAAATGTGCAGTTCATTGATGTGAAGTGACTAAATTCACATACCTGGTACTAGGTTAATAATTTTTAATGAAAGTCTGTATCATTTTCAAATGTTATATTAGTGTTTCTAGGAGAGAGACTTCTTTATTCCATGTAAAAGTATTTCCTTTGAGAACTAGAGTGCTGATAGCTACAATGCAGTCCTCACACTAAAATGAGATCTAATCAAAACTTAGGTTAAAAAATGAGGCATTGGGCAGTACGGCAGGGGCTCAGTGGCAGAATTCTTGCCTGCCATGCCAGAGACCTGGGTTCGGTTCTTGGTGCCTGCCCACGTTAATAAAAAAAAAAAAAAAAGAGGCATTGGTATTCCAAGTTTGATGTGTATTTCTCTTCCTTTTTGTGAATTCCCTTGTTTATTCCCTTCCCTGCTGAATTTGTAATGTCTTGCATGTGTTCATTATACAGACTGCCAGATGCAAGTCAAATAATATTCTGAAAAGATGACAAAGAAAAGCTTACCAATTTTTAATATATGCTATGATAAAGCACAATGATAAAGTTTATATTTTGGACGAATTACAGTTGTCTTTCTGATATTAACTACATCATTTTCCTTATTTCTAAAATGTCAGTGGCTCCTACAGCAATGTTTTTAAAACTTTCAGCATATGAAGACCTATTAATGGGCATTTGGTACACATATGGGTCAGGTCAGGAACTTTGAAAGTCATCATAACTTTCAGAATAGGAAAAATGAAATATTTTAAAACATCTAATAATGGTGATGTTAATGATACTGCTACTATTAATAGGATTCATCAATGAGAGGGCTACAAAGTTATCTATATCTGGCTTAATGATAAAAAGCTTAAGCTGTGACTCATAGTCCACATTCAGCTGGTTTCTTTCTTCACCATTTTTTTTTTTTTTTTTTTTTTAAAGGAAAGACAGAGAGAAGGAAGGAAGGATGGAAGAAAGGGAAACATCTTTTTAAACATTTTCTTGTTTTATTGTATTTTGTTTCTCCGTTTTTGTTACATGGGCTGGGGCCGGGAATCGAACCGAGGTCCTCCGGCATAGCAGGCAAGCACTTTGCCCGCTGAGCCACCGCGGCCCGCCCTCTTTCTTCACCATTTTTAATAGAAAGAAAGAATACCCTCATAAAACATAGTCGTCAAGAATGGCAACTGATATTTTTCTATCCATTCAGGATCAACTACTGAGGTATAAACAAACTAATAAAATGCAAAAGGATTTTAAAAAATCAGTATAGTATGTAAATGTTCTGCCAAGGAAGGCAGAGCAAAATTAAGCAAGGGGCCTAAATGAAAGACTAATGGACTAATGGACTAAATGTATTTAGTCCATTCTTTTGCCTCATTAAGAAATTTTTTTAAAATTTTTTAAAAAAAGTTTTGAAAGCATAATGAACCTTAATTCACATGGAAAATAATTTAATGCTTTAACAGGGAAATAATTCAAGTTAAAGTACAATTAGATATCAACTTGAATCATAGAAGAAAAGCCCTCAAAGAGGCTAATTTGCATGGTCTGAATCCAGGAAAAAAATACAGTAAACTAAGTCAGAAAAAAGTTGATACTGAAACAGCTTTCTCTGCAGTTACACTGAGGTCTAAAACTTAACAATGGTCCTTGAGCAACACACAGCTTGAATGACGAGGTATAGAAATGAATGCACTTAACCTATTGTGCATTATGGAAGACACTTTCTAAACTTTTTTATTCCTAAAAGAAAAAAAAAACGACATGATGTTTAAAACTAGAAAACGTCTTAAAATAGAAGAAAATACATTCCAACTTGAGAATGTTTATTTCGATTCCTAACCAATGTACCATTAGAAATTCGCCTTGGGGGGCTAAACAGTAACTGATTAAGTGACCCAGTTAAACACTAACCAAATCACGAGGAAAGAGGATAGAAAGAAACCTTATGCACAGAACCTGTACTGTGTTGGTAACATCACAGCTGTGTGAGGGCTCACGTACGGCCAACAGCCTAAAGAAGAAGAAAAAAAAAGCACTAAAAGGCTATAGGTATGTATCATAGGACTTGGAAATATTCATATTAAAAAAAAAGTATTAGTTTTCATATATTGTATTTTTGCAAGGCTGAAGTTATATCTACAAAAATTTCAACACCATGCCCAGTGGATATTCATCCTCTGGTAGTTTAAATTTTACCTTCATTCAACAACAAATACTAAAAGCCTATGATATGCCACTTTTAAAATCCTAAACCTGCATCCCCTGACATCTTCCTTTACTGGTCCATCTATTCTAGGTATCCCAATAAGTCAGGAACCCTTTCATATTCCATTTAACCTATATGTCTGAAAATATATTATAGCTGAAGCCCTACTTGTTAGTCAACATTTCTAGGATACCAAATTGTGCTTCCAGTTTACTTCTATTTTGCTTTTCCACCTACCCAAACCCAGGAGCTGAAAAGCAAATGTTGCTGTTGTAAATCTCCCTGAATAGGATCACAGGACCATGTCATGTTTAATGTACTATCATAGCTTGGCCCCTGGGACACTTATTCAGGGCAACTATTCAGTGGGTACCCATCAGTACAGTCATATGGGTTGTCAAATAATGAAATACTTCTGTAGTTGTGGATAAATAATCACTCCTTCTTGAGGCTCTTCCTTCCACATTCTCCTCTGGAAACACCAGGAGGCTCCAGGACACTGCTCCAATACTATGAGTGACATTTAATCTGACTGGTCGGTGCCTGTCTTGTTTTATTAAATATTGTGAATATCACCCCTGCACTCATTTCATTTAGAGACTGAACTTGAAGGTATCTAAGAGGTAGGAAGGATAACTAAGGAGAAACTCACTATTCAAACTGCAGCACTTATATGATATATAAATATATTCCCACCATTAAAAAGATCCAAACATTACACATGATATAAAATATGAAAGCCCCCCCTTACTTTTGACCCCACAGACAACAACTAAAATTAATTTGCTACTATCCTTTCAATTCTTTTTCTATCCAGTCACACATTTACAGGCTTATTAAAAAATATTCTACTTATTTTTCACAGACTATGCCTGGGAAATTTTTTCATATCCGTGCCAAATAACCAAGCAAACCTCCACATCTGCATGAGAACAGTGGCTTAATATGTGGCTTAATATCTGCAGGTTCCCACTTGACAAGAATGCCACAGAAACAAGCATAGAACTGGAAGAAAATGTACTAGACTTGACAAAGTTGCTGAGAGGGTTGGATATATAAAGAAAATAGCCCTTTGCTCCATTACTTGCTCTTCATTCTTTCCTTCTCAAATTTATACATTTATAGAATTGACAAGAGGATTAGGGAATGAAATGGATAGGGAGGCACTGCCCTAAAATACACGTTACATACCACAGTGTTGAGAAACCCTTTGGGTAGCATGATCCTGCTTAATAACTTATAATTATTGTTTTCAAAGGCACAATTCTCCAGTTCCATGCTTAGTCTATGTTTGACTTCTCCCTATTAATCTCCAATAGGAAGTTGGGAACAAGAAATTAGCAATTATTTTGGGGGGTAAAAAACTTCCAAGAAGGGAAAAAACAGTCAGGAGAGATTCTTGTTGGACTGATGGAAACCGTGATGTCATGGACAGCAAATAAGTAAAAAAAAAAAAACAACTACAAGTAAGAACTGCTCTTAAATACTTGTACCTGTGCACACATAACATACATGTATGTTATTAATTGCAGCACTGTTTGTATAAAAAAAAACTTGGAAGCAAAGAAACAGTCCATTAATAGGGGAACAGTGCAAGGAATGAAAGTTATGTGTAATGTACTGAAATGAAAAACTCCCCCAGGCATATTATATGAAAAAAGCAAGTCACACACACACAAAAAAAAAGAATATTGGGTGGGCCATGGTTGCTCAACGGGCAGAGTTGTTCTCGCCTGCCATGCTGGAGACCCAGGTTCGTTTCCTGGTGTCTGCCCACGTAAAAAAAGAAAAAAAAAAAATATATATATATATATATATATATATATATATTTAAGCGTGTTTGTTGGATGTGTGTGGATAGAAAAAGAACTGAGGGGGTGCGACGAGGGTAGTTCAGTGGTAGAATTCTCGCCTGCCATGTGGGAGACCCGGGTTTGATTTCCAGCCCATGCACTTCCCCCCAAAACCAAACAAACAAAAATTCAACAAATGGTGCTGCAATAATGGGATACTCACATGGAAAACGAATGCAATGTGACTCTGCCATACAGCATAAAAAAAAAAAAAAAGAACTGAAAGGAGCATATTGAATTGTTGTTTGTTGAAAGGATCATATTGAAATTGAATTGTCTCGGGGTGGGAGGTTGGGGGGAGCTTTCATATTTTATATGCATGCAATTGTTTGAATCTTTAATGGTGAAGATGTATCTTTGTACCGTATAAATGATTTTAAGCAGAAAAAATAATGGAGCTAGAAGAGTAGAGACAGAACATTACAAATGCAGAATTATATTCTGGGAGGTAGACCACTGGGATGTTTAAAGGCAAAGCAGGTGATAGCTTCTGGTGAACACTAGGAGGGAAGCACTGAAGAAGTGGGTGTACTCATTTTTTAAAAGAAAGCCAATGGGAAGGAAATCTTTATGATCAGACCTATTGTCCAGCAGTGAGAAAGTAAGAAGATCTAGAGTCTAATCCTAGTTCTACAACTCACTATTTGTGTGACTTTGGGCCTAATCTCTGTAAATTTCAGGTTGCCTACCTATAAAATGAGAAGGTATTAGCAAATATGATTTTTAAGGTCCCTTCTAATTCTCGTATTCTATCATTTTAGCAATGAGTTTTATTAGGTCACTCATACATTATGCTGAATGACTTCTGAGAGGATCCCAGCACTGAAGGAGTCCAAATGGTATTTTGATTGCACAGTCATTTGAGAACAGTCTTTCAGAGAGATCATTATGTCTGTATTACCTGGTAGCCACAGACCCCAGAAACACCCAACACACACCCCTGAATCATTACAGCAATCCTCTTCCTACCCCATACAATAAGTCAGAAGGTGGGATTAAAAATAATCCATTTAAAGTACTACCAGAGGGATGCTAAAATATTATTTTTCTTCCAAGAAGGGTCCAAGTGGTTTTGCTAACTGAAAAATAAATGAGGAACTTCCACATTCAGCTCCTACAAGAGCTTCTAAGTCATCATTTCATTACAACAAGAAAAATTTGGACACATTGAAAATCGGCAACATTTTTGAACCCATCAGAGAAGTGAGGTTGCAAGGTGAACAGCAATCAGAAATCTGAAGACAGGCTTAACCAAAGAGACACAGCTAAAATCAGCTTACCTGGAACAACAGCCACTGGAACCATAAACTGGTAAATACATTTAAACGAAAACTTACATGAATCCCTGAAGGCTGAGGGTAGACTAACATGAGAGTGTGAAACTCTTGGGGACTGTTGTCTTAGGCTACCACACATTCACAGGCTTGACCTCCAGGGGAGTCTCACCAGGTTCTTTCTCATTGTGAAGATCCCAGAAAGACTCTCTCCTAGCTCTGGCAAGGGGAGGGGGGAATAATCATTGTGAAATATCCTGGGGCGAACTCCATAACAAAGGCTTAGGCTCCAAGGGAAAATACTTTCCCTGTGCCTAATCCCAGTTGGGGGAAGGGAATTCCTCCACTCCAGCCCCCTCTAGCCTTCTCGTCTTTCCTAAAGGGAAAAATAAATAGTCAACAGGGGTCAGGATTGCAATAAAATAGATTGTGAATGTTACGCTCAGGAAAGAGAGTAGGGGGCAGGGAGAAAAAGAGTTATACCACTGGAGAAATACTTGTAAAGGTGACACAGGCCCACAAAAACACTGAAATTTAATCAGAAGATTATAAAATGTTCCCCCAGTCCCATACCTTCTCACAACTACAACAGGGGTCCAGTATAAAACAATGGATTACATCTTTATCAGCTACCAAACAGAATCTCTCCAGAAGTTGTACTTAGGGAAGTGCAAAATCAAGAGGAGAGATAAAACAAGGAATTACAGAAATCTGAACCCTCTGGCAACTGATAACTTCACCAAACATGGAACAGTCAAACTCTTAGCCAGTTTACCATAAATCCTAACACAAAGGAATAAGCTAAAAACCAATAACAGGAAGTTAGCTGGAAAATCCCTAAATATCTGGAAATTAAACAGCACATTTCTAAATAACCCAAGGGTCAAAAAAGTCTCAATAGAAATTTATAAATATTTTGAACTAAATGAAAATGAAAATGCAACATTTCAAAATCTGTGGGATGCAGTGAAAGCAGTGCTTAGAGGGAAATCTATAGCATTTAAAAAATATCTACCAGAAAAGACAATCTAAAATCTATAACCTAGGCATCTTTAAACCTTAGGAAACTAAAGAAAGACTACCGAAAGCCTAAAGCAAGCAGAAGAAGATATCAACATTAGAGCAGAAATCAGTGAAACTGAAAACAGGAAAACAATAGAGAAAACCAACCAAACCAAACAGCTGGCTATCTGAAAGGATCAATAAAATAGATAAACTACTAACCAGGCTTTGGTAGTTTGTAAAAGCTGCTGGAATGCAATACACCAGAAACGAAACGGCTTTTAGAAAGGGGAATTTATTAAGTTACTAGTTTACAGTTCTAAGGCCCCAAAAATGTGCAAATTAAGGGAAAGATACCTTGGCTCAAGAAGGCCGATAATGTTCTGGGTTTCTCTCTCAGCTGGGAGGGCACATGGCCACATTTGCTGGCTTTCTTTCTCTCCTCATTTCATAAGGCTTCCCTGGGGGTGTTTTCCTTCTGCTCCAAAGGTCTCTGGCTGTGTGGGTTCTGTGGGCTCTCAGCTTTCTCTAAAACGGTCCCCTCTTAAAGGGCTCCAGTAAGCAACCCCACCTTGAATGGGTGGAGATGCATCTCCATAGAAACCATCTAATCAACAGTTACCACCCACAATTGGGTGGGTCACATCTCCATGGAAACAATAAAAAATATCCCCCCCAGAAATACTGAATGAGGATTAAAGGACGTGGCTTTTATGGGGTACATAACTTCAAACTGACAACCAATATTAGACAACACAGACAACCAATATTAGAAATGAAGGAGAGGTCATCACTACTGATCCCATGGACATTAAAAGGATAATAAAGAAATGCTACAAATAATTCTATGTACAAAAATGGAGCAATTCATTGAAAACTACCAAAAGACGAATCAGAAAACCTGAAATAGACCAATACCTATAATTTTTCAATCAATAAGTACAGCCTGCAAAAAACAGAAGAAAAAAAAAAACAGGCCCAGATGGTTTCAGTTGCATTTTACCAAACATTTAAGAAGAAATAATATCAATTTTCCACGATCTCTTCCAGAAAATGGAAGCAAAGGGGAACACTCCCCAATTTATTCTAAGGGACCAGTATTATCCTAATATGAAAACCCCAGATAAAGACATTACAAAAAAAGCAAAAGTAGAGACCATTATCTCTCATGAATGTAAATGTAAAAATAGTAGCAAATCAAATACAATAATGTATAAAAAGAATTCTATATCACTAACAAGTGAGGTTTATTCCAGGTGTATAAGACCAGCTCAACATTTAAAAAATTAGTGTAATCCACCATATCAAGAGGGTGAAAAAAGGAAAATCATATGACCATGTCAAGTAGATACAGTAAAAGCATGTGACAAAATCTATAAACAAATTTAGTATAGTGGTAGGATATAAGATTAACTTAAAAAATCAGAAATATTTCTATATAGAAATAATGATCTAAATATGGAGACAATTAAGGAAGAAAATTCCATTTAAAATAGCCACTAAGAGGATGCAAGTGTACTTCAATGGTAGAATTCTCATCTGCCATGCGGGTGACCAAGGTTCAATTCCTGGCCCATGTATTTCCCAAACAAACAAACAAGAAAAACAAACAAACAACAAACAAATTTAACAAATGGTGTTGCGATAATGGGATATTAACATGGAAAAATAATGAAATGTGACCCTGCCATACAACATACAAAAAAAAAAAAAGCCACTAAAAGAATCAAGTACCTAGGACTAAGCTTAACCAGGGAAGTAAAGGACCTACACACAGAAAACTACAAAATATTGTTAAAAGAAATTAAAGAAGATCTAAACAGATGGAAAGATGTTCTGTGCTCATGGATAGAGAGGTTGAATGACAATGTCAATCCCACCTAAATTCCTCTACAGATTCAATGCAACACCAATTAAAATTCCAACAACCTATTTTGAAGACTTGGAAAAGCTAGTTATCAAATTCATTTGGAAGGGAAAGAAACCTTGAATAGCTAAAGATATTCTAAAAAAGAAGAGTGAAGTGGGAGGATTAATACTTTTCAATTACAAAGCTTACTGCAAAGCCACAGCCATCAAAACAGCATGGTATTGGCACAAAGATAGAAGTATTGATCAATGGAACTGAATCAAGAGTGCGTAGATTGACCACCAAATTTATGGTCAATTGATTTTTGACAAGGCTCCCCAATCAACAGAATTGGGACAAAATAGTCTTTTCAATAAAAAGGCTTGGGAAAAACTGCATATTAATAGTCAAAAGAATGAAAGAGGTCCCATATCTTACACCTTTCATAAAAGTTAACTCAAAGTAGATCAAAGATCTAAACATCAGAACTAAGACAACAGAACTTTTAGAAGAAAATGTAGGGAAATAACTCACAAAACTTGCAATAGGAGGCTGGATCCTAGATCTTACAAACAAAGCACAAGCACTGAAGAAAGAAATATATAATTGGGAACTCCTCAAAATTAAACACTTCTGGGCATCAAAAAACTTTGCCAAGAAAGTACAAAGGCAATCTACACACTGGGAGACAATATTTGGATATCACATATCAGATAAAGGTTTAGTATCCAAAATATATAAAGAGATTCTTCAACTCAACAGCAAAAAGACAAACAACCCAATTTAAAAATGGGCAAAAGACATGAACAGACAATTCTCAGAAGAGGAAATACAAATGGCTAAAAGGCACATGAAAAAACGATCAAGTTCACTGGTTATTAGGGAAATGCAAGTCAAAACCACAGTGAGATATGATCTCATACCCACTAGATTGGCCATTAAGAAAAACAAAACAAAACAGAAAACGACAAGTGCTGGAGAGGATGGGATAAAAAGAGGCACATTTATCTCCTGTTGGTAGGAATGTAAAATGGTACAACTGCTGTGGAAGGCAGTTTGGCAGTTCCACAGGAAACTAAGTATAGAATTGCCATATGATTCAGCAATCCCTATCTATTCAGGGGACATGAGGGAAAGGAAACAAATGGACACTTGCGCACCAATGTTTATAGCAGCATTATTTATAATTGCCAACAAACAGAAACAGCTCAAATGTCCATCAATGGATGAGTGGCTAAACAAGCTGTGAGATATACATATGATGGAATATTACACAGCTGTATGGCCGAATAAAGTCATGAAGCATATAACAACATGGATTGACCTTGAGGACATTATGCTGGATGAAATTAGCCAGAAACAAAAGGAAATATATTGCATGGTCTCACTGATATGAACTAGCATTAATGAGTGAACTTGGAGAATTTAAGAACACATGTTATCAGGAGATAGAAATAGGGTAGAGATTGGGTAATTAGTGCTGAAGGAATACAGATTGTGCAACAGGACTGATTGTAAAATTTCAGAAATGGATAGCACAATACTACCTGATTGTAGCACAATAATATAAGTACACTGAATGAAGCTGAAGGTGAGTATGATAGAGAGAGAAGGGCTGGGGCCACACATGAACCAGAAGGAAAGATAGAGGACAAAGACTGAAATGGTATAATTTAGGGATGTCTAGAGTGTACAATAAAGGTGATTAAATGTACAAATTAAAAAATGTTTTTGCATGAGGAATAACAACGAAATGTCAGTATTGCAGAATGTTGAAAATAGAAGGGATATGGGAAAAAGTACAGTCAATGTACGCTAGAGTCTATAGTCAACAGTAACACTGTAATATGTTTTCACTGAATGTAACAAAGACAGTATGCCAAAATTAAATGTCAGCAGGTAGGGGGATTGGGAAAGGGGTATAGATTCTTTGTGGAAGAAAAGGAAATATCTTCAGATAGAGTATGGTGGCGAAGGCATGTCTACACAGTTAGGCTGGATTCTATGATGTGTGAATAAAACTATTTAAAAATGAACAGAGAGAAACAAGAGAAAATATGGAGAAAGAGATGGACCTATTCAGTGTCGGTAGGGAAACTGACAGGTGCAGCTCCTTGGAGGGCAGTGTGGTTCCACAGGAGGCTACCGGTGGGTTTGCCATATGATCCTGCAACCCCACTGTACAGCATATACCTGTAGGAACTGAGTGTGGGGACACGAATGGACATTTTCACACTGGTGTTTCTGTCAGCAGTGTTCGCAATCCACAATAGATGGATGTGGACTAAGGGTATAACGACTGAGGAATGGAAGGGGGAACTATGGCGTATATATACAATGGACTACTGAGCGGCAAAAAGAAGGAATGAAGCTGTGAGGCATGCAAACTTAAGAGTCGTGAAGAACCTTAAGAGTTGTATGTTGAATGAAATGTCAGGAACAAAAAGACAAATATTATCATGCTTCAATCATACGGACTAACTATATTATAAAAATTCGGTAAACTAAAGATGAGAGCATGGGTTATCAGGTTGGGGCTTATTGTAAAGGGTCTTAAACTGTAAACTCTTACAGCAGTAATAAATATTCAGGAGGCGAAAGTGTTAATTCTAAACTCTGAGATACTGAGCTGTTTGTATATAACCTGGTCTTTCCCAGAAACTTTGGGTATTTATGTGACACTTGAGACTCACAGAGTTCTGCGGCTATGAAAGTTAGCAGTATCACATACAGGCCTGTTTAAAAAGTTGAAAAAGTGATCAGACATTGAGTAGAGAGATGAATGAAGCTGATATGGATAGGACTAAGGTATATCACTTAGTATGAGTAAAGGATGATATGGTCCATATTTTAAAGCTTCAACTTCTGTGTGAGACTATAGGGGGAGATGTTTATTGGGTGTAAAATTTATATTTTCGGTAGTGCATGTCCTAATTTAACTTGTATGGTCAATTTAGTTGAACACCATAAGTATATGGAATCCTGAATAGGGAGTGAGATTTTGTTGGTTTCTCCACCTCAGTGTGATGCCCTGATAAACCCCAGAGTAATTTGGGCAGTGAATACAGAAGTATTTGCAAAGTCCCCTTAAGGGAATGGGGAGAAAGGGGGAAATATTCAACTTCCCCATTTGGAGAATTTCTGATAGTCTCGCAAGCAGTGGGGACAACCAAATCAATAGGCCTAGCCCTCGATCTTGGGGTTTGCCCCTATGAAACTTATTTCTGTAAAGGATAGGCTAAGCCTACTTAAAATTACGCCCAAAAGTCACCCCCAGAGAACCTCTTTTGGTTGCTCAGATGTGGTCACTCTCTAAGCTGACACGCCAAGTGAACTCACTGCCCTCCCCTTCTATGTGTGACATGGCTCCCTAGGGTATACATTTCCCTGGCAATGTGGGACAGAAATTCGGGATGAGCCAGGACCTGGCATGCTCTTTTTATCTATGGTATGTACAGATGAGTAAAACATATGGATTAAAAATAAATAAATACTAGGGGGAACAAATGCTAAAATAAACTTAGTAGATTGAAATGCTAGTGATCGATGAAAGGGAATGGTAAGGGGTATAGAAAAACATAGGGGAAACAAAGGCTAAAATATATTGGGTAGATGGAAATACTAGCGGTCAATGAGAGGGAAGGGTAAGGGATATGGCTTGTATGAATTTTTTTCTTTTTTCTTTTTATTTCTTTTTTTTTTTTTTTTTTTTTTTTTAAAGGAAAGACAGAGAGAAGGAAGGAAGGATAGAAGGAAGGAAGGAAGGAAGAAAGGGAAACATCTTTAAACATTTTCTTGTTTTATTGTATTCTGTTTCTCCGTTTTTGTTACATGGGCTGGGGCCGGGAATCGAACCGAGGTCCTCCGGCATAGCAGGCAAGCACTTTGCCCGCTGAGCCACCGCGGCCCGCCCTTTTTATTTCTTTTTATGAATTGATGCAAATGTTCTAAGAAATGATCATGGTGATGAATATACAACTATGTGATGATACGTAAGTTATTGATTACATACCAAGAATGGAATGCTCATATGGTAAGAATGCTTGTGCTTTTATGTTATTATGTTTAAAAAAAATTTTTTTTAATTAAAAAAAATACATAGGAAAAAGAAGAAAAAAAAGAGTATATCTTAAGTTTTTTTCCATGCATTTATTTATTTATTTTAACTTTTTAAAATTGTATAATATAATATATATACAAAGCAAGGAAAGAAAAAAGCAATAGTTTTCAAAGCACTCTTCAACAAGTGGTTACAGGACAGATCCCAGAGTTTGTCATGGGCTACCATATGATCCTCTCAGATTTTTCCTTCTAGCTGCTCCAGAACATAGGAGGCTAGAGGGCTTAAATATTTTTTGTCATCACAATTGACTTTTTTCTTTCTTTTTTTGTGAAAAATAACATGTACACAAAAAAGCAATAAATTTCAAAGCACAGCACAACAATTAGTTTTACAACAATTTCAGAGTTTGGTATGGGTTACAATTCTACAATTTTAGGTTTTTACTTCTAGCTGCTCTAAGATACCGGAGACTAAAAGAAATATCAATTTAATGATTCAGCAATCATATTCGTTTGCTAAATCCTACTTTCTCTGTATAACTCCACCATCACCTTTGATCTTGCTATCCCACTTTTTCGAGGTATTTGGGTTAGGGCCATTCTAACTTTTTTATGTTGGAAGGGGCTGTCAATAACATGGGGTAGGGAGATGGAATAAACTGATGTTCATGAGAGTCTGAACCCTCTCGGTTTTAGGGCTTATCTGGTCCAGGGACCCATCTGTAGGTTGTAGGTTTCTAGAAAGTTACCCTAGTGCATGGAACCTTTGTAGAATCTTACATATTGCCCTAGGTGTTCTTTAGGATTAGCTGTAATAGTTTGGGTTGGGGTTTGGCAAGTTATGATAGGCAGCAATGTCTAACTGAAGATTGCATAAGAATGAACTCCAGAGTAGCCTCACAACTCTATTTGAACTCTCTCAGCCACTGATAACTTATCTGTTACACATCTTTTCCCCCTTTTTCGTCAGGATGGAATTGATCCCATGGTGCCAGGGCCAGACACATTCCTGGGAGTCAATTTCGATGCTGCCAGGGCAACTTTCAACCCTGGATGCGATGTCCCATGTAGTAGGAGGGCAATGATTTCACTTACAGAGTTGGGCTTAGAGAGAATGAGACCACATCTGAGCAACAAAAGAATTCTTCCAGAAGTAACTCTTAGGCATAGCTACATAAACTTCACAAGAGTAAGCCTCAAGATCAAGGGTTTGGCCGAATGATTTGGGTGTCACTAATGTTTAACACAGTATCAGGGGATTCCTTGATGGAAAACTAATAGTTCCATATATTTTCTCCCATCCTTCAAGGGAATTTGTTGATACTATTTGCTTACCTGCTTAATATATTCTAGGATGCCTAGGATGTATCTAGGCATTACATTTAGCTATACAGGATTAATGGCTCTCATTTTTATTCTGGGCTCCCTGTGTTTGGATTGTTTAAATGATCTATCCAGACAGGTTGAGTTAGATTATGTGCTACAGAAAATTTTGTTTCTAGACAAAATAAAACTTTCTCCCTTTGGTCTCAAACATTAACTGTGGTTCTAAAATATAGACAATGTCTTCCTTACCCCTGTGCTCTGAATTAACTTAATTCCAACCTGATCAGAGTCATTCTTATCTCTAAATACAAGGCTATAGATATATAAAACATCCACTCAGAATCCAGAAATAATAATTACCACTCCGGACACAATGTGTCTGCTATAAGGGTTTATAATCTAGGCCCCAGTTTTCTGATAAGTAGTTTGTAAAGGAGACCATACAATAGTTGTTCTTTCATTTCTGACATATTTTGCCTCACCAAGTGTCCCATAAGTTCACTCACATCATTGCATACCTCATGACTTCATTCCTTTTTGTAGCAGCACAATATCCGATCATATGTATAAACCACTGTTCGCCAATCTACTTCTCAGTCAGTACATTTTTCAGCCACATGCATTCATTAGGCATGATGTACAATGCCCAAAGTCCACCATCCATCAACACTCTCAATTTTAAATAATTTCATTGCTCCCAAGAGAAAGATAACCAATAAACACACCCTCACCAAATAGGAAATTGAATCTTCCCCTTAACTCTTGTCCCTCCCCCCATTATTTACCCCTGCTGTTGCTGTGGTACTGCTGATGTTTTCCTATTAAACACAGCCCATAGCATGCAACAGCAGTTTCCCCCTGTACTCTGGACTTAAACATTCTTTGTACACGAATTATACCTTTGAAGTAGTTCTTGCAAGAACTTATTTATATTTCTAGTGTTAATCAGTAGGACACATAGGTCTATACAACCCCTTTCAACATTATTCACCTTCAATAAGTAATATTACTTATTCACCTACTAGAGAACTGCCTTTACTTCTATCTATTCCCTTATGTTTGAGTTCAACCTCATTAGTTAACTGTTCACACATCTCTAGCTTCTATGTTATCTCTAAGTCCCCAATATTTTGTATTGGAAGCCTCGGATTTTACCTTTAGCATAGTCATAAAAGTAGAGTCCTACAGTATCTATCTTTTTGTGTCTGGCTTATTTCACTCAGCATTATGTCCTTAAGACTCATCCATTTTGTCATGTGCTTCACGACGTCATTTCGTCTTACTACTGCATAATATCCCACCGTATGTATATACCACATTTTGTTAATCCACTCATCTGTTGAAGGGCATTTGGATTGTTTCCATCTTTTGGTGACTGTGAATAATGCTGCTCTGAACACTGGAGTTCAAACATCTGTTTGTGTCACTGCTTTCAGCTCTTCTGGGTATATACCAAGTTGCTGGGTCATAGGGCAACTCAATATTTAGTTTCCTAAGGAACCACCAAAGTGTCTTCCACAGTGGCTGTACATTCCCACCAGCAGTGCATAAGTGTTCCAATTTTTCCACATCCTCTCCAACATTTATAGTTTCCCGTTTGTTTAATAGCAGCCATTCTTATATGTGTGAGGTGGTATTTCATTGTAGTCTTGATCTGCATTTCCCTTACGGCTAATGAAAATGAGAGTCTCTTTGCGTGCTTTAGAGCCATTCGTATTTGCTCTTCAAAAAAATGCCTATTCATATCTTTAGTCCATTTTATAATTGGGCTGCATTCTTTTGTTATTGAGTTGTATCAGATTTCTTCATGTATACAGATATCAAACCTTTGTCCAATGTGTGGTTTTCAAATATTTTCTCCCATTGAGTTGGCTGCCCTTTCACCTTTTTGACAAAGTCTTGAGGAGTTCCCATTTATCTATTTTTTCTTTTGTTGCTTGTGTTTTGGGTGTAAAGTTTAGGAAGCTACCTCCTATTACTAGGTCTTGAAGATGTTTTCCTACATTTTCTAGAAGCTTTATGGTGCTAGCTCGTATATTTCAGTATTTGATCTACTTTGAGTTGATTTTTATATAGGGTGTAAGATAAAGGTCCTCTTTCATTCTTTGGGCTATTGATATCCAGTCCTCCCATGCCCATTTATTGAAAAGACTATTTTGTCCCAGTTCATTGGATTTGGGAGCCTTGTCAAAAATCAGTTGGCCATACATTTGGTGGTCTATTTCTGCACTCTTGATTTGATTCCATTGGTGAATAGTTCTCTTTGTGCCAGTACTGTGCTGTTTTGACCACTGCGGCTTTATGATAAGTTTTAAAGGCAGGACATATTAATCCTCCCACTTCGTTCTTCTTTTTTTTTAGGATGCTTTTAACTATTCAGGGTCTCTTTCCCTTCCAGTTGAATTTGGTAACGAGACTTTCCAAGTCTTCAAAGTAGGTTTTTGGAATTTTGATTGGTACTGCATTGAATCTGTAGACCAATTTGGGGAGAACTGACATCTTAACTACATTTAACCTTCCTATCCATGAGCAGGGAATGTATTTCCACCTATTTAGATCTTCTTTGATTTTTTTTTTAGCAATGTTAAGTAGTTTTCTGTGTACAAGTCTTTTACGTCCCTAGTTAAGTTTATTCCTAAGTACTTGATTATTTTAGTTGCTATCTTGAATGGAATTTTTTCCTTAACTGAGTCCTCAGTTAGGTCATTGCTTCTGTATAGAAACATTATTGATTTTTGCACATTAGTTTTATATCACGCCACCTTGCTGAATTAGCTCAAGTATCTTTGCTGTAGATTTCTCAGGATTTTCCAAGTATAGTATTACGTCATCTGCAAGTAATGAAAGTTTTAATTCTTCCTTTCCAGTTTGGATGCCTTTCATTTTTCTGTCCTGCCTGATTGCTTTAGCTAGAACTTCTAGCACAATGTTGAATAATAGTGCTGACAGTGGGCATCCTTGTCTTGTACCTGATCTCAGGAGAAAAGCTTTCAGTCTCTCTCCATTGAGTACGATGCTGGCTATTGGCTTTTCATATACTTCCTTTATCATATCGAGATAGTTACTTTTGATTCCTATCTTTTGGAGTGTTTTTATCAGAAAAGGATGTTGAATTTTGTCAAACGCTTTTTCAGCATCAATCGAGATGATCATGCGGTTTTTCCCTTTCGATTTGTTAATGTGCTATATTACATTAATTGATTGAGTTAAACCATACTTGCATTCCTGGTATAAACCCCACTTGGTCGTGGTGTATAATTCTTTTAATGTGTTGTTGGATTCGATTTTCTAATATTTTGTTGAGAATTTTTGCATCTATGTTCATTAGGGAGATTGGCCTGTAGTTTTCCTTTCTTATAGCATCTTTACCTGGTTTTGGTATTAAAATCATATTAGCTTCAAAAATGAGTTAGGTAGAGTTCCTTTTTCTTCAGTTTTTTGGAAACGTTTGAGCAGAATTGGTGTTATTTTTTTCTGGAATGTTTGATAAAATTCCCCTGTGAAGCCATCTGGCCCTGGGCTTTTCTTTGTAGACAGATTTTTGATGACTGATTGAATCTCTTTACTTGTGATTGGTTTGTTGAGATCTTCTATTTCTTCCTGAGTCAAAGCAGCTTGTTTGTGTGTCTCCAGGAATTTGTCCATTTCATCTAAGTTGTCTAGTTTGTTGGCATACAGTTGTTCATAGCATTCTCTTATGATTTCTTTTATTTCTTCAGGGTCTGTGGTAATGCACCCCTTCTTATTTCTGATTTTGTTTATTTGCATCCTCTCTCTTTTCTTTGTCAATCTTGCTAGTGGCTCATCAATTTTACTGATTTTCTTAAAGAACCAACTTTTAGTTTTATTGATTCTTTCTATTGTTCTTTTGTTCTCCCATTCATTTAACTCTGCTTTAATCATTGTGATTTCTATTCTTCTATTTGCTTTGGGGTTAGTTTGCTGTTCTTTCACAAGTTCCTCCAGGTTTGCTGTTAAGTCCTCTATTTCTGCTCTTTCTTGTTTTTAAATATAGGCATTTAGGGCAATAAACTTCCCTCTCACCAGAGCCTTTGCCGCATCCCATTAGTTCTGATAAGTTGTATTCTCATTTTCATTTGTTTCCAGATAGCTACCGATTTCTCTAGCAATTTCTTCTTTGACCCACTGGTTGTTTAAGAGTGTGTATTTAATCTCTATATATTTGTGAACGTTCTCATTCTTTAGTGTTATTGAGATCCAGCTTCAATCCCACTGTGATCAGAGAAAGCTCTTTGAATAATTTCAATATTTTTAAATTTATAAAGATCTGTTTTGTGGCCCAGGATATGATCTATCCTGGAGAATGTTCCACGAGCACTAGAGAAGAATGTACAACCTTTGGGTTATGTATAAGCTTTGGGGTGTAATGACCTATATATGTCTGTTTCTCTATTTCTTCATTGATCTTCTGTCTGGTTGTTCTATCTATAGAGGAGAGTGGTGTACTGAAGTCTCCTACTATTACTGCTGAAACATCTAATGCTCCCTTCAGTTTTGCCAATGTCTGTCTCATGTACTTTGGAGCTTCTTGATTGGGAGCATAAACATTTATGATTGTTTATCTTCTTGGTGAATTGACCCTCTAATTAGTACATAGTGTTTTTCTTTGTCTCTTATGATGTCTTCACATTTAAAGTCTACTTTGTCTGATATTATTATAGCTACTCCTGCTTTGGTTTGGTTACAACTTGTTTGGAAAATCTTTTTCCATTCTTTCACTGTCAATCTACTTGTATCCTTGTGTCTACAATGAGTCTCTTATAAACAGCATAGAGCTGGATTATATATATATATATTTTTAATTTTTTATTAATTAAAAAAATTACAAGAAACAAACATTCCTAACACAAACACTCAGCAATTCACAATATCATCACATAGTTGCATATTCATCATCATGATCATTTCCCAGAACATTAGCATCAATTCAAAAGCAGAAATAAAAAGACAACAGAAAAATACAACAAACAGAAAAAAAAAATTTACAGGCCATACCCATTACTGATCCCTTTCATTGATCACTAGCATTTCAAACTAAATCTATTTTAACATTTGTTCCCCCTATTATTTATTTTTATTCCATATGTTCCTCTCATCTGTTGACAAGGTAGATAAAAGGAGCATCAGACACAAGGCTTTCACAATCACACAGTCACATTGTGAAAGTTATATCATTATACAATCATCATCAAGAAACATGGCTACTGGAACACAGCTCTACATTTTCAGGCAGTTCCCTCCAGCCTCTCCATTACATCTTGGATAACAAGGTGATATCTACTTAATGGGTAAGAATAACCTCCAGGATAACCTCTCGACTCTGTTTGGAGTCTCTCAGCCATTGACACTTTGTCTCATTTCACTCTTCCCCTTTTTAGTTGAGAAGGTTTTCTCAATCCCTTGATGCTGGGTCTCAGCTCATTCTAGAGTTTTTCTCAATCCCTTGATGCTGAATCTCAGCTCATTCTGGAATTTCTGTTCCACGCTGCCAAGAAGATCCACTCCCCTGGTAGTCATGTCCCATGTAGACAGGGGGAGGGTGGTGAGTCTGCTTGCTGTGTTGGCTGGAGAGACAGGCCACATCTGAGCAACAAAAGAGGTTCTCTTGGGGGTGACTCTTAGGCTTAATTTTAAGAAGGCTTGACCTATCCCCTGTAGGGTTGTTTCATATGAACAAACCCCAAGACTGGGGGCTCAGCCTATAGCTTTGGTTGTCCACACTGCTTGTGAGAACATCAAGAATTCAACTTGGGGTAGTTGAATTTCTCCCCACTCTCACCATTCCCCGAAGGGGGCTTTGCAAATACTTTTCCACTCACTGATCAAATCACTCTGGGATTCATCAGGACATCACTCTGGACAAACCAACAAAATTTCATGTCCTACCTGAGATTCCAAGGACTTATGACGTTCAGTCAAACTATCTACATAAGTTATATTAGGAAATGCTCTAGTCAAAGTATAGATTTGTACCAAATAAACATTTTTTTGCTTTAGTCTCACATATTATTTGAAATTTTAAAATATTAATTACCATCTATTTTCAGCACACTGCAGTAATGACATTCTTTTGTTCTTCCTCATGCAAAAACATTTTTTAAATTTGTACATTTAGTCACTACCTTTATACACTTTAGGCATTCCTAGATTACACGCTCTCAATCTTTATCATCTATCTTTCTTTGTGATTTCATTTATGGCCCAGCCCTCCTCCCTCTATCATTCTCATATGCAGCTTCATTCAGTGTTTTAACATAATTGTATTACACTTAGGTAATATTGTGCTGTCCATTTCTGAGTTTTTATATTCAGTCCTGTTGCACAATCTGTATCTCTTCAGCTCCAATTACCCAGTATCTTACCCTATTTCTATCTCCTGATGGTTTCTGTTACCAAGGAAATATTCCAAGTTTATTCACTAATGTCAGTTCATGTCAGTGAGACCATACAGTATTTGTCCTTTTGTTTCTGGCTAATCACACTCAGCATAATGTCCTTAAGGTCCATTCATGTTGTTACATACTTCATAACTTTATTCTGTCTTACAGCTGCATAATATTCCGTCTTATGTAGATGTCACAGTTTGTTTAGCCAACTGTCTATTGATGGATATTTTGGCTGTTTCCATCTCTTGGCAATTGTTAATAATGCTGCTATAAACATTGGTGTGTAAATGTCCATTTGTGTCCTTGGCCTCGTGTCCTTTGAGTAGAGACAGCATATAGATGGGTCCTGTTTTTTAATCCATTCTGCCAGACTGTGTCTTTTGATGGGAGAGTTTAATCCATTAACATTCAGTGTTATTACTGCATGGGTAGTACTTTCTTCTACTATTTTGCCTTCTGGATTTCATATGTCGTATCTAATTTTCCTTCTTTTTACCTTTACTCATAGTCTTCCTTTCTACACTCTTCTCCACATCTCTCTCTTCTGTCTTCGTATCCGTCTCTAGTGCTCCCTTTCGTATTTCTTGCAGAGCTGGTCTCTTGGTCACAAATTCTCTCAGTGATTTTTTGTCTGAAAATGTTTTAATTTCTCCCTCATTTTTGAAGGACAATTTTGCTCGATATAGAACTCTTGGTTGGCAGTTTTTCTCTTTTAATAATTTAAATATATCATCCCACTGTCTTCTCGCCTCCATGGTTTCTGCTGACAGATCTGCGCATAGTCTTATTGGGCTTCCCTTGTATGTGATGGATTGCTTTTCTCTTGCTGCTTTCAAGATCCTCTCTTTCTCTTTGACCTCTGACATTCTGATTATTAAATGTCTTGGAGTATGTCTATTTGAATCTATTCTCTTCGGGGTATGCTGCACTTCTTGGACCTGTAATTTTAAGTCTTTCATAAGAGTTGGGAAATTTTCAGTGATAATTTCCTCCATTAGTTTTTCTCCTCCTTTTCCCTTCTCTTCTCCTTCTGGGACACCCACAACACGTATATTCATGTGCTTCATATTGTCTTTCAATTCCCTGAGTCCCTGCTCCTATTTTTTCATTTCTTTTCCTACAGTTTCTGTTTCTTTTCGATTTCAGATGTTCTGTCCTCCAGTTCAGAAATCCTATGTTCTGTCTCTCGAAATCTACCATTGTAGGTTTCCATTGTATTTTTTCATCTCTTCTACTGTGTCTTTCATTCCCATAAGTTCTGTGATTTGTTTTTCAGACTTTCAGTTTCTTCTTTTTCTTCTTTCCTTGCCTTCTTTATATCCTCCCTCAATTCACCGATTTGGTTTTTGATGAGGTTTTCCATGTCTGTTCGTACATTCTGAATTAATTGTTTCAGCTCCTGTATCTCATTTGAATTGTTGGTTTGTTCCTTTGACTGGGCCATATCTTCAATTTTCCTAGTGTGATTTGTTATTTTTTGCTGGTGTCTGGGCATTTAATTACCTTAATTAGTTTATTCTGGAGATTGCTTTCACTTCTTTTACCTAGTGTTTTCTTGCTGGATGAATTTGTTGTCTCTCTGTTCTTTGACATTCAGTTCAGCTTTATCTGGACTTTAGCTTAAGTTTTGTTTAACAGAGGAGAATTTTTCAGTTCTTGTTTTCTTGTTTCTTGCCCTGCTTGTGTGGTACCTTTCCCCCCCACACACTTAGGAGGGTCTACTTAGATATTATAGACCCCAGCCAGATTTTCCCAGACCAAACTGGCCTCCTATCAGGAGGAAAGGGTCACCTGCGTCGGTTTTCCCTGAGGGTGAGACCCAGATGGTTGAAAGACTTTCCTGTGAAGTCTCTGGACTCTGTTTTTCTTATCCTGCCCAGTATGTGGCGCTTGTCTGCCTGCAGGTCCCACAAGCATAAGATGATGTGGTACCTTTAACTTTGGCAGACTCTCCCTGCTGGGGGCGTGGCAGAGACAGAGGAGAGGTTGTAGGCTGGTTTTAATGACTTCAAATTACCAAGCCCTGGTGTCTGAATTCCTTGATGGAGGGATTCCACCTGGGTGGGGCTTCACCCCTCCCCTAGGGAGGGCACAAACTCCAGATAAGCCCCCAAAAGAGCTCACTTCTGCCTATGCCTGTGGCAGTTGCAACCTGAAAAGTCCTGCCACTGTATAGAGAGGCAGTCAAGCCTTTGTAGATACACAGCTACAAAAACCTCTGTTTCCTTCTTTTTTTTCCCCCTTTTTCTGTCAGTCCTGCCCCCTTGTCGCCAGGGCAAAAATGAGCAACCTCCACTTTGATCAGGTTCACCTAAGCTGGGGCCTATTTTTAATAGTCAGAATTTGCTAATTAGTTCCACAGTTGGAGTTTGATTGTGCCCAGCCCTGCTGCTGGTAAAGTCCTTTCCTTTCCCCTCTGGGAAGCGGCCTGTGGGGGAGGGGCACTGGCCACCGCAGCTTTGGGAACTCACAGTTTTGGGGGGTGCTCGCAGCCGATCCAGCTGGTCCAGACTGGGGTATGCTGTATGTCCGGTCACCATCGTGGCTCCGGGAGCTGTTCTGTACTGTTTCTGGTTATTTAGTAGTTGTTCTGGAGGACGAACTAAAATGTGCACGTTGTTAAGCCGCCATCTTGACCAGGAAGCCCCTGGATTATATTTTTTAATCCGTTCTGCCAATGTGTACTTTTAATTATAAGTTTAGTCCATTAACATTCAAAGTTACTACTGAAAAGGCGTTTCTTGAATCCATCATCTTATCTTTTGGATTGTATTTGTCAGATCTATATATTCTTTTCCCTCTTTCTCTTTGCATTATTTAAATTACCCTTAGTGGTACTCTTTAATTCTGTGCCCTCCTCTAGAGCTCCCTCTCATGTCTTTTTTTTTTTCTCAGCTGGCAGAACTCCTTTTAGTATTTCTTGTAGGGCCGGTCTCTTGTTGACAAATTCTTTCCAGATTTCTTTGTCTGTGAAAACTTTAATCTCTCCCTCAATTTTGAAGGACAATTTGGCTGGGTACAGAATTCTTGGCTTGAAGTCTTTCTCTTTCAGGATCTTGAATATATCATACCACTGCCTTCTCGCCTCCAGGGTGCTAGTTGAGTAGTCTGAACTCAGTCTTATCTGATGTCCCTTGTATATAGTGGATTGTTTTTCTCTTGCAGCTTTCAGGATTTTCTGCTTCTCTTCAACATTTTACAGACTGATTAGTGTGTATTTTGCAGGAAAGTCTATTTGGATTTATTCTGTGTCGAGTTCGTTGGGCTTCTTTGACTTATATATTTATGTCCCTTAAAAGGCTTGGGAAGTTTTACTCCTCTCTTCACCTTCTGTGAAACCAATGACTCTAATAATTGTGCACTTTGTTTTGTCTGTCATTTCCCTGAGATCCAATTCAAAATGTTCCATCTTGTTTGGGATGGGGGCAGATGTGGCACGGCTATGCAGGTCAGAGCTTTCCCAGAGCTGGGGGCCATGACTGGGTGCCATGCACATGGACGGATCTGCGAGTGCAGTAAATTGGTATACCTTTGTGCGGAGCTGGCGGGCCAGGTGGTAGGGTGGGGCTGCACAACTGTATGGGCTGGGGGCTGGTGTAGCCTCAGTACAGAGGTAAGCACCAGCAGCCTTTATGTGCTGGTGAAAGCCTGCAAGGTGGTAGGCTGGAAGGTAGGGCCCAGGTGGGGTGAGGGTAGACTTCACTTGCACAGGAGAGGTGGGTTGGGCTGCAGGTTGTGGGGTGGGTACACACGCAAGGGATTGGCAGTGCAGTGGTGCTTGGAGCATGGGGAGAAAGGATGAGTGACGGGGTTCAGGTACATGGGATGTGGTGTATGGGTGAGTTGCAGGTTGCAGGGCTGCGCTGGTGAGGGTAGTGCATTCTAAGAACATGGGTTGGCTTACTTCCTAGTCCCCATCTCCCCATCCATGCATTCCTGAGGGCTCTGGGCTTCCATGTTAGGCTGTTTGCACCAGCCGTATGGTCTCTGGTTCTCTTCTTCTTATTTCCTTAGCTTTTGCAACCAGGGCTGCCCTGTGTGGTCCAAAAGACTCTCCAAGGTCACTTACACACTGGAATCGCCGTCTCTGTTGTCTCCCGTCCCTTCTCTAGCTGTTCCTTGGAGCAGGTTTGAACTCGATATATCTTATTCCGCCATCCTCCCGGAACTCTGCATGTTAAGTTTTATCAATTTTCAAAAAATGAATCATAGTTCAGTGGTTAGAATGTCTACCTTTCATACAGGAGACCCGAATTCAATTTCCAGACAACGCACCCCCCGAAAAAAAAATGGATCAAAGGCCTAAATATAAGAGCCGGTACTATAAAACACCTGGAAGCAAACATAGGGAAACATCTTTAAGACCTAGTAATAGGAAGTAGTTTCCTGAACTTTATACCCAAAGCACAAGCAATGAAAGAAAAAATAGATAAATGGGAACTCCTCAAAATCAAATGCTTCTGCACCTCAAAAGACTTTGTCAAAAAGGTGAAGAGGCAGCCAACTCAATGGGAGAAAATATTTGGAAATATTTTCAGACAAAGGTTTGATATCCTGTATGCATAAAGAAATACACAACTCAATAACAAAAGAATAAAGAATCCAATTATAAAATGGGTAAAAGATACGAAAAGACATTTTTCTGAACACGAAATAAAACACTCTAAAAGCACATAAAGAATTGTTCAGCTTCTTTAGCTATAAGGGAAATACAAATTAAAACTACAATGCAATATAATCTCACACCTATAAGAATGGCTGCCATTAAACAAGCAGGAAACTACAAATATTGCAGAGGATGTGGAGAAATTGGAACACTTCTTCATTCACTGCTGGTAGGACTGTATAATGGTACATCCACCATGAAAGACAGTCTGGCAGTCTCTCAGAAAAATAAACACCGAGTTGCCCTACAACCCAGTAATACCCAATACCACTATTCAATATATACCCCAAAGAGCTGAAAGAAGGGACATAAACAGACATTCACACATCGATAGTTATAGCGGTATTCATCATCGCTAAAAGATGGAAGCAATCCAAGCACCCATTAACAGATGAGAGGATAAAAGAAAATGTGGTATATACATACCATGGAATATTATGCAGCAGAAAGACAAAATGAGGTCCTGAAGCACATGACAACGTGAATCAACCTTCAGGACACCATGCTGAGTGAAATACGACAGACGCCAAAGGATAGAAACTGTAAGGTCTCAATATTATGACTCTGGTAAGGATGACAACGTGAAGACTCAGGAGAGCCGAATGAGTTGCTCTGGATAATAGGCCAAGAAACTCAGCTCCCAGATGGAAACTCAATGCAACTTCCTCTGACATTTTGCTCTAGTTTGATCTCAATGAAGAATCTGGGGACAGATGGGGAAGATAGTGTTCTCCTGACAGCATTACCCTCTCTCCTCCCCACTTCTTCTCTTCTTCCTCTCTCCCTTCTCCTTTCCTCTTTTTCTTTTTCTTTCTCTATTTCTCTTTTTTTCCCTCCTTCCTTCCCTAATGAAAATATTTAAATAAACAAGTAACCCCTAGCAGAAAAAGTTCTACTGCCTGTCATTTCATGTTCTCCTACCTGACTAAGGGAACCTAGTATTCTGTTGCATTCTTGGGCTTAGACACTGCCATGTGATCTATACCCTCCCATCCACAGAAGGAGTCAAACTAGGGTTCACCTAATCATTATTTTGATATTCTACAAATAAAAAAAAAATCTAACACCTATTCATGATTAAAACTCTCAGGAAGTTAGGAATAAAGAGGAACTTACTCAACTTAATAAAGAATATCTATAAAAAATACACAATTTTAAAGGGAGAGATTTTTATTTGGTGCAAAATTTATATTTTGGGTAGTGCATTTCCTAATTTAACTTGTATGGTTAGTTTAGTTGAACACCATAAGTACATGGAATCTTGAATAAGGTGTGAGATTTTGTTGGTTTGTCCAGGTTAGTGTGATGCCCTGATAAATCCCAGAGTGATTTGGGCAGTGGATAAAGAAGTATTTGCAAAGCCCCCTTGTGGAATGATAAGAAAGGAAGAAATATTCAACTTTCTCATATGGAGAATTTCTGATATTCTCACAAGCAGTGGGGGAAACCAAGTTAATACGCCAAGCCCTCGATCTTGGGGTTTGTCCCTATGAAACTTATTTCTGCAAAGGATAGGCTAAGCCAAGAGTCACCCTCAGAGAATCTCTTTTCTTGCTCAGATGTGGCCTCTTTCTCTAAGTCAACTCAACAGGTGAACTCATTGCCCTCCCTTCTACATGGGACATGACTCCCAGAGGTGTAAATCTCCCTGACAATATGGGACAGAGAGTCCGAGGTAAGCTGGGACCCAGCATCATGAAATTGAGAAAGCCTTCTTGACCAAAAGGGAAAGGAGAGAAATGGGACAAAATAAATTTTCAGTGGCTGAGAGAATGTAAACAGTTGAGAGGCTATCCTGGAGGTTAGTCTTATGCATTCTATAGATATCCCTTTTTAGTGTGTGGTGTATTGGAGTAGCTAAAGGGAAGTACCTGAAACTGTTGAGCTGTGTTCCAGTAACCTAGATTCTTGAAGATGAATTGTATAAAGATATAACTTTTACAATGTGACTGTGTGATTGTGAAAACCTTGTGTCTGATACTCCTTTTATCCAGGGTGTAGACAGATGAGTAAAAAATATGAATGAAAAAAAAAATAAATAAATAATAGGTGGGACAAAGGGTAAAATAAATTGGGTAGAAGGAAATAGTAGTGATCAATGAAAAGGAGGAGTAAGCTGTATGGTATCTATGAGCTTTTTCTTTTTGTTTCTTTTTCTGAAGTGATGCAAATGTTTTAAAAAATGATCATGGTAATGAATACACAACTATAGGATGATATTGTGAGCCATCAATTATACACCATGTATAGAACGCATGTGTGTGAAGATTTTGCAATTAAAAAAAAGCAAATCTGAAAAAAAAATATATATATATATATACTTAATAGTGAGAAACTGGACACTTGCCCTCTAAGACTAAGAACAAGACAAGGATGTCCTCTGTCACTCTTATTTAACTTCATTTTGGAAGTCCTAACTAGAATTAGACAGGAAAAGGAAATAAAAGGTACACAGATTGGAAAGGAAGTAATAACTATCTGTTTTTCTCACAAATAACATCTTCATTTATGCAGAAAATCCTAAAGAATCTACAAAAAAAAAAAGACAAGTATAAAAGATGGCAGGGTATAGGGTCAATATACAAAAGTTAATCACTTTCCTCATACCAGCAATGAAAAATTGGAATTTGAAATTAAAAAATTCTTCCCAACTTGATGTATCATATTCAACCCAATCCCAATAAAAAATTCCAGCAAGAGTGAAGATATTTCAATAAAATAACATTTTTAAAAAACCCACAAAATTCCAGCAAGCTATTTTGTAGATATCAACAAAGCAAATCTAATATCTCTATAGAAAAGCAAAAAATGTAGGGTAGCCAAAATAATACTGAAAGAGAACAAAGTTGGAGGACACACAATACCCAATTTCTAGATTTATTATAATGCTACTGTAATCAAGACAGTATGATAGTGTCAAAAGAAAAAATACACAGATGAAGAGAACAGAAGAATCCTCACAAATATAGTTAACTGATCTTTGACAAAGGCACAAAGACAATTTGTTGGAGAAAGAATGGTATTTTCAACAACTGGTGCTGCAACAATTGGATGTACATATGTTAAAATGTGAACCTATCTTCCTATGATAGCCTGAAGAAAAGAAAATGCTTTAGGCTAAGAAAAATCTGACAGGCTGACAGATTTCCTAGGTAAGGAAAGGGAAGGCTTTGGGAAAAGTAAAAAGAAAGCTGGGGTGCAGACGAGGGGAGATGCAGGATCTAGATATATGCATGATTGTTTAGGTTCCTCAAAATAATGGAAGGAAATAAAAATGATGGTAGAGAAATAAAGTGAACCTAGATAGGGACCTTACACTTTTCACAAAAATTAACTCAAATAGGTCACAGTTCAAAATATAAAATGCAAAGTCATAAAACTTCAAGAAGAAAACATAGGAGAAAATATACATGACCTTGGGTTTGGTGATGAGTTTCAAGGAAGCTTTTTTGGAGGGGGCGTGGGGGGAGGTGCAGGGTCTGGGAATCGAACCTGGGTCTCACACATGGCAAGGGAGAATCTACCACTGAGCTACCATTGCCCTGCCTGGTAATGAGTTTTAAATACAAGGTGATCCAGCAAAGAAAAAGTTGGTAAGTTGAGTTTCATTAAAATGTAAAACTTCTACTCTGTGAAAGACATTGATAAGAGAACAAAAAGACAAGCTGCAGACTGGAAGAAAATATTTACAAAGTACATGTGCTGGTTTGATACTGTTGTGTACCCCAGAAAAACCATGTCCTTTAATCCTCATTCAATATTGTTGGGTGGGATCTTTTTTATTGTTTCCATGAAGATGTGACCCACCCAATTGTGGGTAGTAACTTTTGATTAGATGGTTTCCAAGGAGATGTGCCCGCCCATTCAAGGTGGGGTCACTTGCTGGGGCCCTTTAAGAGGGAACCATTTTCTAAAAAGCTTTAGAGCCCATGCAGCCAGAGACCTTTGGAGATGAAGAGGGAAAATCCCCCCAGGGAAGTCCTTTGAAACAAGAAGCCAAAGACCCCAGCAGATGCCAGTCACATACCTTCCCAGCTGACAGAGGTGTTCCTGATCCATCAGCCTTTCTTGAACCAAGGTATCTTTTTCTGGGTGCCTTAGTTTGGACACTTTTATAGCCTTAGAACTGTAAACTTGCAACTTAATACATTCCCTTTTTAAGTCATTCTGTTTCTGTTATATTGCATTACGGCAGCTTTAACAAACTAAAACAGCACACATCTGATAAAGGACTTGCATATAAAATACAAAGAAGTATTAAAGCTGAAAAAAGGTAATAAAAAATAAATTTTAAAAAATTTAAAAATAGGCGAAAGATCCCAACAATCTCCAAACTGTAAAAGATATACATATGGATAATACCACTGAATTTTACACTTGGAAGTGGTTAAAGTGGGACATTTGAGTTAAATATATGTTAGTACAATAAACAGCTTAAAACTAATTATAATAAAAAGAAGATATACAGAGGTACAATAAGCATATGACAAGATGCTCAACATCATTTGTCATTAGGGAAAAGCAAAGTAAAACAACAAGATACCACTACACATTTATTGGAATGGTTAAAATTTAAAAAGCTGACAATACCTATTGCTCACAAGGATGCAGAGTGAGAAAAACTCTCATTGATTTCTGGTGGGAATGCAAAATGATAGTCTCTTGGAAAACAGCTTGGCAGTTTCTTATAAAACCAAAAACAGTCTTGCCATATGATCCAGCAATTGCATTACCAGATATTTACTCAACTGATTTGAATACTGTGCTGGCGTGAAACTGTTATGCAACCCAGAAAAGTCATGTTCTTTTAATTCTGATTCAATATGGTAGAGTGGGACCTCTTGATTAGGTTGTTTCCATGGAGATGAGACACACCCAATTGTGGGTGTGACTTTTTGATTAGATGGAGATGTGAGTCCACCTATTCAAGGTGGGTCTTAATTAGTTTACTGGAGTCTGTAAGAAAGCTCATGAAAGGAGAAAGCTCAGAAGCAGACATCTGGAGAGCTGACAGACACATACGTTTGGAGATGCAGGGGATAGAGCCAAAAGAACTCATGAGATCTAAGAGAGCCATTAGAAACCAGAAGCTGGGAGAGGAGCCCAGCAGATATTGCCATGTGCTGTCCCATTAGCCACTAAGCAAGCCAGAACCCAGAGTTTTGCCCTGGAGAAGCTATATGAAGGCCCACAGAGGAAGCCACTGGAATCAGAAGCACAAAGAGCTCTCAATAGTCAAAGTAGAACACCTTGTGCACAACATAATGGATTGTAGCCCAAAGCATGAAATAAATGAGTCCAAACCGATATCAATAAGTGGCTAAATAAATATGAGACTAGACACATCTCCCATGCAGAAAAATTACAAATAATTTTTGTAGATACTTCACCCTCAAAGAGATGGAATCTCACTTCCTAGTCCTTAAATGCAGGCTGTGCACAGGAACTTCCTTTCAGAGTACAGTATGGAAAAGGGTGAAAGAGACTCACTTTATAGTGGATATACCTAACAAATACCACCTCAGCCAGGTGATCAAGGTTAATATCAACATGACATACAATGGAATATTACGCAGCTGTAAGACAGAATAAAGTCATGAAGCATGTAACAATGTGGGTAGACCTTGAGGACATTATGCTTAGTGAAATTAGCCAGAAACAAAAGGACAAATACTATATGATCTCACTGTTATGAATTAACATTAATGAGTGAACTTGGAGAATTTATTCTTATGCATTTTATAGATATCCCCCCTTTTAGTTTATGATGTATTAGAGTGGCTAGAGGGAAGCACCTGAAACTGTAGAGCTGTGTTCCAGTAGCTATGTTTCTTGAAGATGATTGTATAAGGATATAGCTTTTACAATGTGACTGTGTGATTATGAAAAACAAAGAAAAAAATGTTTGTTTAAGTTTGGCAATAAAAATATTTCTTAAAAAAAATATATCAACATGACAAGTCATGTTGATAGCATGTACCCTTAATATGATGTGATGAAAATGGCACCTTAGCTCTGTAGTCTTCCTCCCCAAATCCCATAACCCCAATCTAATCATGAGAAAAGCATCAGACAAATTCCAATAGGGGGCATTCTACAAAATACGTAACCAATACTCCTCAAAACTGGCAAGGACATGAAAAACAAGAAAAAAATTGAGAAAATATCACAGCCAAGAAGACTCTCAGGAGACATAACAACTAAATGTGGTATCCTGGATGGGACATTAGGTAAAAACTAAATAAATCTGAATAAAATAGGGACTTGAGTTAATAAAAAAATAAGTGGAGAAAATATTAGATGATGAAAGTCTAAAATCTAAACAGACATTTTCCTATTAAGTAACCTAAAGGAAGCCTTTAAAGCCAGTGGCCATAATCATACATCTTATATTAAAGGTTCAGCATAAATAACTGGTGTGGTTCATGGCCCTACCAAGCTTTTGCTAAGACTCACTGTTTTTCCAGCTCAAAAAGCAGCAATAACGGGTGGGCCACGGTGGCTCAGAAGGCAGAGTTTTCACCTGCCATGCCAGAGACCCAGGTTTGATTCCAGGTGCCTGCCCATGTTGAAAAAAAAAAAAAGAAAGAAAGAAAGAAGAAAGCAGCAGTAACAATTGCCATTGTTTCAGGCTAAGTCTTTAGGGAAGTTTGAGTGTTATGAGGATGGTAGATTCCAAAATACTATGTGGAGGAGAAAAAGTACATTTGTTTTAAATTTCTATCTGAAGGAAAATTGATATTTACAGTATAGCATAATAAACAGAATTTCACAATTTACTTGGTGGATTTCATGTACCATCATATTTTTCATTCTACCACACTTGAAAATTAAGATTTTTTTTTCTCTTCTGGGATGTTGGGAGGTTATGTCGAGATTTGGCAGGGGGAGGTACAGGCACATTCTGACATGGCAGGGGAAATAGAATCTCACCCCATACTATGACTGTGCTTTGAAGTCATCCACGACCCTTTTCTCTTTTATTCTCCACATCTAGTTAGTCCTATAAATTCCTCTGAAATCCTTCTAGAACTTACCATTCCTTTTTCTCCATTCCCACTGTCTTAATAAGGCTTTTACATCTTTTTCCTAGAAAAAATAATAGTTTAAAAGGTATCCCAGGATCCAACCTACTCTACCCTCCATTTATCCTCCACACTGCCGTAAATTCTCCGTGTCAAGAACAATCTGATCATATCATTCCTCTGCTATTAAATCATTTGGTGACTCCTTGGCTACAGGATAAGATCCAAAAGCGTATATAATCTGGACCCCACCTGGACTTCTAACTAGATCTTCACCCCTATCCTTTGCTGTCTTCCCTCCTGCTCCATCTGCTACCACCATCCCGACCAGGATGCCTTCAGCCTAAGAGCTGCAGACTCTGTGTTCCTTGAATAAAAAAGCTGCTGTACCTTTACCTTTGTTGCTCTCTGCCAGAAATGTCTCCTCATTCCACTAATAGGGAGTAGTAAAGCACGCTAGATAGAAAGACAAGTTGGTAAGAGAAAGAAAGGAATTGAAGAGCATTACTAAAACGTATAGTGTGAGACTCATATCTGGAGCTCCATAATTACTGAATGAATGAATGAATTGCTGACCATGAGGTCTAGGCTGCAGAAGCAGGCAAGTGAAAACAAACGGACTATGAGAACAGTTCTGAATATTTTTCTGTTACTCAAACCCTTTTTCTATTTTCCTCTCCTTCCACTTCATTTAGATCCCCATGTTTATGTTTCTTCTAATTTACAGACTCCTATAATACTACCTCAGAAGCATTTAACCATGCCATGCATAGTTTACTTATTCTTTCCTCATGAATCAGTCTCTCTACTCTAGCCATCTGGAAAACAAAAACCACTTTTACTGCCTTTCAAGTTCCTTCTATCAAATTTTTTTAGTACAAAAAGACTGTACTAAATCTTTTCGCCTGGTACAAAATGTAGGCATTGATGAAAAGTTTCACAACCAAATACTAAGGACTTTTCTGTTGTTGCCTTTGTTAAGAAGTTCCATGTGAATACAATTAAATAAGGTAAGAAAAAAAAGCAAAGCAAGAAAATTATATCACTATTAGGACATAATAAAGGGACTGATTTTCCTGCATGGCTCATGGAAACCAGCCTCATTATTTTATGGTAATACCTTGTAAACCACAGCAGGAATTCTCTTGTAAAGACCAATGAAAAGTGGTGAGGGGCAATCCATATACAAAAACACATTTACAATCATACACAATATCAAAATCTTGTTCTGCCTCAATTTTTTGTAGTGTATTAAATGGGAATAATGGACTTGCCCCAATCATGTACTGAGGGCAACATAAACAAACAAAAAGTATTTTGGTGACATGGATCCTATATGCAACAATTTTCTATCAGAGGCAATGAGGATAACAAATTCTGGTTTAGACTGAAGTTTGAAGTAAAGGTAGCCAGTTTAAGTTTATAGACAACCTAACTGACTATTCACCAGAGCAAGTGGTTGGTATAATTGATTCACTAGTATTATATTATTATATATCAAGAGAAGTAATATATTAACATTTCCCTTTTATGAGAAGCAGGAAAATATGAAAACCCACTAAATATCAAACCATGAGTACCTTTCTTTTACAAACTTTAAATTCAGGGGCTATCTCCTATTGCGGCTTTCCTGACATATCTGCCCTAGGCAATTTTTTTTACATTTTCCTCTTTTTTATGCTGTGCTTTTTACATTGATATGTCTATCCCAAGTTGTGTCATCTCCTCAGGCCTTCTCTGACCATCCTAACTAAAGTTTATGCCCCAGTCATTTTCTAATGTTTAGTTTATTTCCTTCCAAGCACTTATCACATTGGGAAATTAACTAGGTAATGTATTAATTTTCTTATTCACTGTCTTCCCCAACAAGACTCTAAATTCTAAGTCAACTTGGACCTTATCTGTTTTAATCCCACCACTGTACCCCAGTATCTGTAAATAATGCCTGGTTCATAGCAGGTGTTCAAAACTACTTGCTGAATGAATGGATGAAAGAGGTTAATCCAAACTTCTTAGCATGACATTCAATGCCACAACTTACTTATTTGGGCTTATGTTCTACCATTTTATACTTCTGTTTATTATGCCTGCTGATATCTCTGTAAATTACCTTTACAGGTAATTACCTTTACCTTACCTCTGTAATTACCTTTACCCTCTGCCATTACCTTTTCTGTGAAAACTTCTCCATTCCTTTTCAGACAAAGGCACAGACATACACACAGTGTTTCTCCATTAAGTTCATATAGTGTTTATAATACAGGGTATTATATTATATAATGACATCTAACATTTCATTGAGCACTTAGCTCTATAGCAGGTACTTTATGTGTATTATCTCATTTAATCCTTGTTGTAGTTTGCTAGCTGCCAGAATGCAATATACCAGAAACAGAATGGCTTTTAAAAAGGGGAATTTAATAAGTTGCTAGTTTACAGTTCTAAGGCTGGGAAAATGTCTCAATTAAAACAAGTCTATAGAAATGTCCAATCTAAGGCATCCAGGGAAAGATACCTTGGTTCAAGAAGGCTGATGAAATTCAGGGTTTCTCTCTCAAGTGAGAAGGCACATGGTGAACAGTCAGAGCTTCTCTCTCATATGGAAGGGCACATGGCGAACACGGTGTCATCTGCTAGCTTCTTCTCCTGGGTTCCTGTTTCATGAAGCTCCCCAGGAGGCATTTTCCTTCTTTATCTCCAAAGGTTACTGGCTGGTGGACTCTGCTTCTCATGGATATGTCATTCTGCTCTGCTTTCTCTGAATCTCTTATTCTCCAAAATGTTTCCTCTTTTATAGGATTCCAGTAAAATAATCAAATGTGTGGGGACACGCCTCCACCTAATGCAGCTTAACAATCACTCTTGATTAAATCACATCTCCAGGGAGATGATCTAATTACAGTTTCAAACATACAATACTGAATAGGGATTAGAAGAAATGGCTGCCTTTACTAAATGGGATTAGGATTAAAACATGGCTTTTCTAGGGTACAAAAGTCATTTCAAACCAGCACAATCCTCATAAAAAACTCTGAGGTAAGTACTATCATAAG
This sequence comes from Tamandua tetradactyla, assembly GCF_023851605.1. Lineage (NCBI taxonomy): Eukaryota > Metazoa > Chordata > Mammalia > Pilosa > Myrmecophagidae > Tamandua > Tamandua tetradactyla. The sequence continues at coordinate 120,303,007 of NC_135353.1, forward strand.
TATTTATATATCTGTTTAGCTAGCTAGAATCAACTTCCTAAAGACAGGGATGGTGTGTTAAAGCCTTGCTAATTCCTAAAATCTAGAAAAGTATCTGCCATTTCATATGCTCTTAATATGAATATTCTAAATAATGAATTCTGACAGTAGTTCCTTGATCTCTGGCTTTCCTTGAGAATGACAATCCCTATCAACTGAGAACCAGTAGTATTTTTTTTTTTTTACATGGGAATCGAACCTGGGTCCTCTGGCATGGCAGGCAAGCATCCTTGCCTGATGAGCCACCGTGGCCCGCCCCCAGTAGCATTTTTAATGTAATTACAGAAATTTAAAGTGGTACAGTCCATGAAATTCAAATCATAAAGGGAAAGGGCCATATATATCTGGCTATATAAACATTTAAAATATTTGTCAACAGAAAGTTAAAAAAGACAAAAGAAATAGAAACAAATATATTCAACCTATATCAGACAAAGAGTTAATGACAATATATGAAAGGTTTCTATGAATAAATAAGATAATCAAAAGAAGTAGGGAAAACATATGAACAGGAAACTTCCAGAAAAAAGAAATTAACATGGATAATAAACAATTCTAATATGTTCCATCCTCATTAAGAAAAAAAAAGAAAAAAGAAAACTAAAACAAAAATGGGATTTATTTATACCTATCATATTGGTAAAGATGAAAATGAATGATAATATTCAGCACTAGCTAAATTGTGAAGAAATAAATACTTTCATATACCAATGATACAGAAAAGCTTTTGTACTTAAAGGTATATATAAACTCAGAGTAATTTGAGCAGTGAATAAAGAAGTATTTCCAAAGTTCCCTTAGGGGACTGGAGAGAAAGTAGGAAACTGTCAACTTCCCCATTTGGAGTATTTCTGCGCAAGCAGTGGGGACAACAAAACCAATATGCCGAGCCCTCACTCTTGGGGCAAACTCTTGGGGTTTGCCCCTGTGAAACTTTTGCCTGAAAAGGATAGCCTAAACCTACTTAAAATTAGGCCTCAGGGTCACCCCCAGAGAACCTTTTTTGTTGCTCAGATGTAGCCTTTCTTTGAGCCAACTCGACAGGTGAACTCACTGCCCTCCCTCCCTACGTGGGACATGACATCCAGGGGTGTGAATCCCTGGAAATGTGGGACAGAACTGTAGGGATTCACCAGGACCCAGCATCATGGGATTGAAAAAGCCTTCTTGAGCAAAACGGGGAAGAGATAAATGAGACAAAATAAAATTTCAGTGGCTGAAAGAGGTTATCCTGGAGGTTATTCTTATGCATTATATAGATATCCCTTTTTAGTTTGTGGTGTAATGGAGTGGCCTGAAACTGTTGAGTGGTGTTCCAGTAGCCTTGATTCTTGAAGACTATTATATAACTATATAGCTTTTGCAATGTGACTGTGTGCTTATGAAAACCTTGTCTCTGGTGCTCCTTTTATCCAGGGTATGGACAGATGAGTAAAAAAAATATGGATAATAAATAAATAAATAATACAGGGATAAGGGGTAAAATAAATTGGGTAGATTGAAATACTAGAGGACAATGAGAGGGAGAGGTAAGGGGTATGGGATGTATGAGTATTTTCTTTTTTCTTTTTATTTCTTTTCCTGGAGTTATGCAAATGTTCTAAAAATGATCATGGTGAAGAATACACAACTATGTGATGAGATTGTGAGCCACTGATTGTACACTGTGTATGGACTGCATGTGTGTGAAGATTTGTCAATAAAAATATTTTAAAAAAACAGAGGAAAAAGGTGTATACGCAAACATACACATACATATATAATACACACACACACAGACATAAAAGATTGATCATTGCAGTATGTCTGTAATAACAAAAGACTGGAAACAAATGAAATGTGTATAAATAGATGGTTAGTTAAATAAACTATTATTCAGCCATACCATGAAATTGTATGCAGTCATATAAAAGAATGACATAACTGGGTAACAAATAGATTAGGGATTTTTCCTTTAGAGATGTATTTCAGCTAATTAAAAAAAACAAGTATAAAAAGGAAAAAGAATTTGTGCAGATATTTCATCAAAGAAATATGAGTATATAAGGATGGCAAATAAGCACATGAAATAATGTTCAATATCATTAGTCATTTTGGGAAATGCAAATTAAACCTAGAGATGAGACACTACTACTACACAGTTAGTAGAACGGCCAGGATAAAAATTACTGACAATACCAAAGGCCATCAAGGATGTGGAGCAACTGGGACTCACCTATTGCTGGTTCGAATGCAAAATTGTACAGCCACTCTGGAAATGGTCTGGCAGTTTCTTAGAAAGTTAAACATTTATTTACCATTGTCCCAGCAGTCACACTCCTGGGCATATTACCTAGCAATGAATGAGCTATTGGTACATGCAACAAATTAGATGAATCTCCAAGGCATTATGCTGAGTAAAAGAAGTCAGTCTCTAAAGATGAGATACTATTGATTCCATGTACATGACATTATCAAAAATAAAAAACTATAGGAACCGAGAATAATTAGTAGCTACCAGGGGTTGGGGTGGGGGAGAGTCTGACTGCAAAAGGGCAGGGTGGCAGAATTCTTCTGGGCACTGGAATTGTTCTGTAATGGTGGTTACAAAAATCTATGTATATTTTTAAACTCATAGGACTGTACAACAGGAAAAAATTAATTTTACTGTATATAAATTAAAAATAACAGTCAAAATGATAAAATGTCATTAGCAGTAATAATACCTTCTATTTCTTGGTCTAAGGGAAGAACATCATCTTTCATGGAGAAATCCATAGCTGTCCCTGGAATGTCCATTAAGTCTTCATCACTGGTGCTGCTCTGGAAGCTACTAAAACTTCCCTGGCGAAAGCCTCTGTTATCCATGGCTCCTATGCAGAAAGAAAAATATGGGGCTTATTAAAATGACTTCTAAGCCCCTTATAACTTAGTCGTATGACTTCCTTCACGTTCTTACTTTAACAATATAGAATTAAAAATTACTTAATATATTCAGTTACCCTCAAGATGTAATGTACCTCTAGCCTTACCATGTAGTAAATAACAGTTTTCAAAACCAGTTTAGGGGATGTGTACAAAAATCATAGTAGTTCCCAAATAATCAATTAAATATAAACTAGACACCAATATTGAGAAATTTGATGGCCATCTGGTAATGGAGAAACATTATCCTGTGCCTGTGACTCTCCCAGAGATCCTAACACAATATAGATGCACAGAAATATGGGATGATTGACGCAAGGGTAAAAGAAGTATATTGTATCATTCAATGTTATTCTCTGCTCAATAATCTGAAATTAAAGATAAAAAAGTTTCTACATCCTAAGTGTATATCTTCAGACTATAATTTTTACTCAAAAATTCTTCCGTTTAATTTTCACAATATTTCTATATGGTGGCATGATGACTCCCAGTGCAAATGAGGAAACTGAAGCTCAAAAAGTCTAGTACTGGAGAAACAGAATACAATAAAACAAGAAAATGTTTAAAGATGTTTCCCTTTCTTCCTTCCTTCCTTCCTTCTATCCTTCCTTCCTTCTCTCTGTCTTTCCTTTAAAAAAAAAAAAAAAAAAAAAAAAAAAGTCTAGTACTTTGCCCAAGGTTACACAGTTAGTGTTTTAAAAATGTTAGGCTTCAAGTCATGTGCTCATTTTCACAATATTTCATTTGTGATAAAGAAACCAACCTGAAGGAAATATTCAACTTTCCTATTTGGAGAATTCTTGATATTCTCACAAGTAGTGGAGATGGTCAAATCAATAGGCTGAGCCCTCGATCTTGGGGGCTGTTTATATGAAACTTATTTCTGCAAAGGATAGGCTAAACCTACTTACAATTATGCCTAAGGGTCACCCCCAGAGAACTTCTTTTGTTGCTCAGATATGGACTCTCTCTCTAAGCCAATTCAGCAGGTGAACTCATTGCCCTCCTCCCTATGTGAGACATGACTCCCAGGGGTGTAAATCTCCCTTGCACTGTAGGACAGAACTCCTGGGATTCACTGGAACACAGCATCATGGGACTGAGAAAGCCTTCTTGACCAAAAGGGGGATGAGAGAAATGAGACGAAATAAAATTTCAGTGGCTGAGAGATTTCAAACAGAGTCAAGAGGTTATCCTGGAAGTTATTCTCAGACATTATCTAGATATCCCTTTTTAGTTTATGGTGTATTGTAGTGGCTGGAGGGAAGTACCTGAAACTGTTAAGCTGTGTTCCAGTAGCCTTGATTCTTGAAGACTATTGTATAACTATATAACCTTTACAATGTGTCTGTATGATTGTAAAAACCTTGTGTCTGAAGCTCATTTTATCCAGGGTATAGACAGATGAGTAAAAACATGTGAATAAAAAATAAATAATAGGGAGGATAAGGGGCAAAATAAATTGGGTAGATGGAAATACTAGTGGTCAATGAGAGGGAGAGATGTATGAGTTTTTTTTTTTCTTTTTATTTCTTTTTTCTGGAGTGATACAAGTGTTCTAAAAATGATCATGGTGATGAATACACAATAATGTGATGATGCTGTGAGCCACTGATTGTGCACCATGTATAGACTGTATGTGTGTGAAGATTTGTCAATAAAAATATTTAAAAAAAAGAACTCAACCTGAGTGAAATGTGAGTGACATTTACAAATCATTCTGGAATGGAGAAACAGAGGCAAACATTATGTTGGGTTGAAAGGCAAGATGAGATGAAGATTAGAAGGCCAAGATTTGGCAGTTATCAATATCAATGTAATGGTTGAAACCAAGAGAACAGATACTCTTCCAACGGAAACCTTTCTATCTTTTAGGGATAAGGATGAAAATAAATACAAGAAATGCAGTCTCAATATCCTTCTTTAGTATGCACGAACACCTTGAAGTTGGTACAAACGTGAGCTATACAGAAAGTTACACTGGAACATTATTATGTTTACATGACAACCTGTTCAAACAGGGAAGGGGACATATTTACCCTAAGGTACTAATAATGCACAAAATTACTGACCATAAAACATTTTTCTCTACTTCAAAATTCTAACTCTGCCATGTGCGTCAAATGTCCTAGGATACTAAGAATTCTTAATTTGCAGCTTCAGCCAAGCACCTCCGCGGCTCACAAAATCCTTCCTCCTTCCTGGGCTTCTTCCCCTTCTCTATCTTGCTTCCATTTCACCCCTTCTCCTGAGAGCACTCCCTCAACAGCGTACTTACACAAAATTCCCTGTCTCAGCTTCTGCTTCTAGGGAACCTAATCTAAAACAGGATGGTTAGCAGTTTTTTTTTTCCTATTACTAACAACACACAGGAAATCCTGAACCTCTCTCTGTGTTCCCTCTTGTCTTCCAGAAAGAACTGCCTTTACAATTAAAAACAAAACAAAAACAACCAGCCACTGCACTGTACTGGATCTTAGCTTCTACCTGACTGAAATAACAGCTCCCTCCCAGCCTTAAACTTTATTTTATCCTTTAAGCAAATCTACTATCTCCAGCTCTCATCTCTTCTTCAAGTTTCAATCCTGAATTTCCAAGAACTCCACCTAATACTATTTCAAACTCAACAAGAGGAAAATGAAAAACAATGGAAATAACATTAACCTAAACACATAAAATAAAATCCAAACAAGACTTGTTTCCTGTCCCCACAACCCCTCCCATCAATTTACCCTTTGTAATAGCAGGCGGTAACAGGATCAATATTTACAATTACTATCTGTCTAACTCTGGGATTTACCATATTCAGTGAACGTATACCGAGGAAAAGTGCTCAGTCTCGAGAGTAGGCACTCTAGGTTTCTAGAAATCTTGGCTGAAAACAAGCCCCATTTTCGTGGATGAGAAGAACTGAGTCTAATAAGATAGTACAACTCAAGAAGTTTTCTTTCAGTTTAAATTTGTTAAGTGCTCATGAGTTCCATAAAGTGACTAACACTGAAAACAGGCAAGAAAATTTGTAAAGTAATGCAGAATCCTTCCCTCTCTCCCCACTGGTTCCTTGTTTCATTCGGGAAATAATTTAAAATACACAGTTCCAGCAACTCTACATTAGCCACACAAATCATAGGAAGAAAAAGTATGGGGAGTCCAAAAAGAATTTATGCTCAGCTTTGGAATGTGTCCTGCAGTCATTTTTCAGATGGGTGTACCTACTGTTCTGGGAATTCACTAAAACAAAATAATGACACTACAAGATGAAGACCCAACAAAGGGGAAGCTGGAAAATGTTTCAGTTTCCCCACAGGGACCTTAAGCTTTCCTTCCTGTAACCCACTGACACAGAACAATCCAGCTAAATTGAGCTGCCTCATTTCAAACATTTCCTGAAGCAGCTATCTGGTTCACTGGTTCCTTAATAACTGCATAGAAAGAAAGGGTCAACAAAAGAGAATTGGAAGTAAGTAAATCAAGCAAAAGAGATGCTATAAATAGGAATTCAATAAAGGAAAAAGTACAATCAATAAAACTGCAACTTACATTTGTCCGTGGATAACCGTTCTGATACAGTCTTTGGTTTTACTTTGCAGACATAACAATGTTCAAGGGAAAATATTACATCAGTAGAAGAAAATAATGAGGAGACAATTTAAAGTTTCTTAAAGTTGAGATTTGAACCCATGTCTAGTTGAACATCAAGCCCAGTGCTCTTTCCATAACTCCATGGGCCTTCACTAAGACATGTCAGTCCGGAGAACGGCACATCTGGAATAAATTAAGCCACCAGATGGCCACAAGCCTGAGGTCAGCTAGAATTTGGGGCAGGCCAGGAACAAAGAAAGCAATGAGGGATTTGATTTATTTTCCCAACTAGAGGATTACATATAGGATCTAGCTTGCAATGGAGGTCTAGGAAGGAAGATAATCAGGAAAAAATGTTTGGTTGACATTTTTGATGCACAGTTGACACATGCCCTTTGTCACACCTTTGCTTAAAATCATAGGCTGGTTTCCCATTGTCTACTGGGGAGTCAAACTTCTTTGCATGGCATTTAGGGTTTCAAATCTTCACCCCATGTACTCTGACAGACTTATTTCCTGACACAAATTTGCTATACAACAAATAGGCCTTTAACACCTTCATGCTTTGGCTCAGGCCAGTCGCTCTATCTGGAATCCCCCCTCCACCATCTTTACAGCCTGGTGAAATTTCATTTATTTCATCTAGGCCCCGTTCACATAGGCTCTTTCCCTCAACACCCTTTTTGTTCCGACATCCATGTTGATTAAGTAATCTCTCCCACCTAAGTCTTATTGCTGCACCATGTCTTTCCCAATTGGTGTTGTACCAGCAACTCCATCATTGTTTCAGAGTAGGTGCTCAGTACATGTTTACTGAGAAGAATTCCAGTTGAGGAGGATGGGTTAACATCCAGTCAACATATTTCTATAGCTTACACTCAATAAATGTATACCTTCCACAATGTGAGGAGGAGAAGGAACTGGATATATAAAAAGAGCTTGCTACTCAGTCACTACTCTCAAGGAATCTATGATCTAGTTGGGGGGAAAAGCCTTCACATTATGTAATTACACTAGTATTAATATTACAATAAAGGTGCAATAGGCTAAATGTAAAACTGTCAGACTAAAGGTGCAACTGGCATTCAGAAAATGAGACCATTTTGTGGAGGAGAGAAGGCTTTCCAGGCTCTGGAAACAAAATGGACAAAGCCCAAGAGATAAGAATGAGGCTGGAATTTGTGTCTGACTAGAGGACTGGGTACATGTCTAAGAGCAAATAGATAGAGACAGATCATGAAGGACTTGGAAAGCCAATTGTATCACTGTGCTTTTGAGGAGTAACATGATAAAAATGCTATTTCAGGGGGTAAATGTGGCAGCAGTGGGCAGGAAGACAGAGAGAGGAGGAATGTGCTAGAGAGGCAGTGTGCTTCTACTTTCAAGGTACGTGATTTGGGTTGGACGACAGAGAGCAGAAAGGGAAGGAGAAGTGTCTCCTTACCAACAGTTATACTAAGATCAAGGGAAGAGCCACATTGAAATTCTGTTTTACCAGTAACACTAACATGTGATGGTTCAACTAAATCAATATCCCATTGACAAAAACAAAGATATAAACCAGTGGGTCGGCTAACACACAAGACCCCTACAATGAAAATAAAAAGCATATCATGTATTTCAATGCTAACAAGCACAGAGAAGTAATAAACTTTTCTATTTACTTTTGCCCCACAGAAATATTTGCTAAGCTACACATGGCATTCTGTGTAAGAAATATATGCCAGATACTGCAAAAGCAGAAAAGGGGTAATGCAAGAGAAAGGAGTAAGAGAGGCTTTATACAATTTACCAAGATAGGAGTATTGTCATGTCATTAAAAATAAAACATTAAAATGATCATAAGCATAAGAATGAAAGTGCTAAGAACTGGTATACATATAAAATCACTTTTTGTCTCCCCACTATACTTTGAGCTACTTGGAAAGAGGATTACTTAAATCTGAGCTCCCAAACACCTGAAGGGCTCAGTAAATGATTTGTATTACATTTCCAGTTTGTTACTTTATTTTGAGAAAAAGAAATGAAATGCAACTCTTGGATGTTAATTTCTGAGATACCACAGAAGGTGCTTATTTGAGAGGTATGGGCTAATCTTTAACCCAGGGCAACTTCTCCATCTGGTAGCGGCTGTTAGAATTGCAGGTAAAAAGTCCAAGGAAGAAATAATAGTGCTGCTTCTCATGATAACGGTTTTCATTCTCAGAGATGAACAGGAGTTATGAGAAGGGATAAGGACTCTGAGCAGGCAGTACTATAGTAGTAATGTCAATGTTTTTCATCTCAGGAACCCTATACAGTCTTTTAAAATATTGAGGACCCTAAAAAGCATTTTTCCTATATGGGTTATAATTATAGATATTTACTGCATTAGAAATTAAAACCGAGAACTGTTTTAAATAGGTATTTATTAATTTATTTAAATATAACACTACTCAACCCCCTATAACATTTTTTAAAAAGAAAGAACTATATTTCCCCAAAATAATTAGTAAGAAGAAAGGCATTGTTTTACATTTTTTGCAAATCACTTTAATGTCTGGCTTAATAGAGGGCAGCTAGATTCTGTCCATTAGTCATAAGAACAACAGTATCATCACATGACATGTAGCCACTGGAAAACTTCAGGGTATACTTGTGAGAAAATGAGAGTGAAAAGAGCAAATACTGTCTTAATATTAACATGAAAACAGTTACGACCTTGCAGACCACCTGAAAGATCAAGTACTCCCAGACCGCACTTTGAGAATTGTTGTACTAGAGAAAAAAACAGCACAGAGAAACTAAACTAGGGTAATACCTACTATCAGTGAGAAAGAAGAAGAGGACAATCCAGTCAAAAGAGACAATGCTGACAGCTGAAAGTGTCAAATGACAAACTATAACATTTTCTATAGATTATTTTCTCAAAGGAATTCTAGCCTTGATATATAAATAGATTGCTCAAATTATTAAAATTGAATCCCAACAGATAAAGTGGCAAAATACACTAGCAGATAACTTGTAAAAGAAAAGAAAAATAGTAGCTTTAAATATTAAAAGAAATAAAAGTAGAAACAATAATATGCTATCTTCCCTTAGAAGATTAGCTTTTTCTTGATTTTGCTGTAGAGATTCTTCAGAGATTCTCTCATACAGGCTTTCAAGAAAGTAATAAATATGACAGCTAGAGAAGAGCCCTGAAGGATCAAGGATAAGAGTTTATCAGACCTGACAGACAATAACTAATAAATTCATACTTCACTTTCACTGTGGACAGAGATGCAAAAATTTTACATCAACTTTAACAAATTGAATATAGCACCACATTGAAAGATTTATCTACTACAAAAAAAGGAGGGTTTATTCCAGGAATTCAAGATTGGTATCACAAAGGAAACTATCAACCTAATTTATTAAATTCAGTGACAAATTTTAAAATCCATAGTGATCTCAACAGAGGTCAAGAACTGATTTTTTTTTAATTCACATTTACTCTGGATTAAAAAATTTAAATATTCCATTTGGAGGATTTCTTTCTTGACATGATATAGAATATTTACATTAAAATCAAGAAGTAAAATATTATACCTCTTCATCCAGGAGGACAGTGATACTTCCTGTTGCCAATGATACTTCACATGAGAAAACAAAAACTTTAGGCGGAAAAAAGTGAAGAATGTACAGAGGAAAGGAAGAAATACAATACTCCAGTGTTTGGATTGCATGAATACATACCCATACACCTGTAAGAGTATCAGCTAAAAATAACCGAAGATAATAAACACGTTCAAAAACTATAAAATCTATACAAAAAATCTGCATTCCTATGTATTACCTTAAAACTAGAAAATACAATGATAAAATAATGTACCGATAACAGATACCTAAACCATAAGTTAATAAATCAAGGTTTACACTCAAAACACAGTATTACTTAATACTGGAAGAGCAGAAAAAAGGAAGACATAAATCAACAGAGATATAGCATGCTCTTATTTGGCAAGTCTAAATTTAGAATGAAATAAGGCCCTATTTTTATGGACAGATGAGTTTTTAAAAAAGGGATAAAAATAAATAAATGATGGGGGAGATAAAGGGTAAAAATTGGATAGATTGAAATACTGTGGGACCATGAGTGGGAGGGGTAAGGAATATGGGATGTATGAGTTCTTTTTTTCTATTTCTAGAGTGATGCAAATATTCTAAAAATGATCATGGCGATGAATATACAACTATGAGATGATATTGTGAGCCATTGATTTTAAAATACTATTGGACTGTACGTGGGTGGATATTTCCCAATAAAAATATTTTCTAAAAAAAGAAGACCCTATTTTGAATTGTATTACGTCTTTATGTTAATTTAAGGTCCCCACAGGATCCTTTATATAACTTGGCAGATTGATAATGAAATTCATTTAAGAAAAATAGGCAATGATATTTGTTTATGTATTTTCTTACATGTAAATATGGCAAACTTATCCTGTCAGATTTTAATCTTCTGCAGCAAAACAATCATTACAACTTTATGGAGGTCTCCTTAAGTAGGGATAACAACAATTTACATACCAGTCATTAGTTAAACAAACCATCAGGCTGCAATCAGAAGTGTCATACATGCACAGTCTACTAATTTGTTGACTGATGCCCAAGGCAGGAATGGAAAGTTATATGGAGACTAATGCCAGGATTAAAACCCAAAGCCAAATTCTACTTCCAAAATAGGGCAAATAATAATATAACTGATAAAAATCATGCTTTCTAAGATCTTTTAATGGCACTGGGAAAACATTCATAATCACACACACATATAAAACAGAGAAAAAAACCATAGGCCAAATGTGACTCCTGATTACCTCTGATATGTGGGATTAATGACTTTCTTTTTTCTAAACTTTTGAGTGTTTTGCAAGTTTTCTTCAAAAGTATTCATGACTTCCAGAGTCAAAAACAAATGAATGACATGGTTTGAAATTGTTATGTACCCAAGAAAAGCCATATCCTTTAATTCTGATTCAATATTGTAGGGTAGAAACTGTTTTAATTAGATTCTCTCCACGGAGTAGTGGTACTCCCAGCTGTGGATATGACCTTTAGATTAGATTATCTCCAGGAAGATGTGGCATGTCCAATTGTTAGATGTGGCCTTTGGGTTAGATGGAGATGTGACTCTGCCCATTCAAGGTGGATCTTGATTAGTTTACTGGAGTCCTTTAAAAGGGGGAAACACTTTGAATAAATCTCAGATGCAGATGCTTGGAGAACAGTTGCTTCAGAGTTGACAAAGACATGGATGTTTGGAGATGCTTGGAGTGCCTACAGAGAGAGCAGATGCCTAGACACAGGCAGAGCCCAGCAGATATCGCCATGTGTCTTCCCATGAGATGCTAAGCAAGCCAGAACCTGGAGAGCACCAAGGGAAGTGAAGAGATGAAAGCCAGCCCTGGAAAAGCAAAGTGAGGAATCCCCACAGGAACAGAGGCTGAAAGCAATGGAGCCCGGGAGGAATGGACCAGCAAAAGTCAGCCACGTGCCTTCCCAGTTAACCGAGGTGTTCCTGACCCATCGGCTTTTCTTGAGTGAAGGGACCCTCTTGCTGGTGCCTTAATTTGGACATCTTCACAGCCCTGGAACAGTAAACTTGTAACTATTAAATTTCTCTTTTAAAACTTATTCCATTTATGGTATATTGCATTCTGGCAGCTTAACAAATTAAAACATATGGATTACTTGACAATGTAGAGGATGTTCATGCAAGGGTTCCACCCTCCACCATGCCACAGCTATGTGCCATTAGAAAATCACTTCATCTTTCCGAGCCTTCAAATTCCATCTATAAAATGAAAAACTTACACCAAAAAAATTCTTTCAGTGCTACATATCTACAATATTAACTATTAGAATTATCCTTATTGGTGAAATTTGGGAGAAAACAAACCCATCCCAATGAAATGTTAAACATTTCAAAACCATACTGCCTTAAGCAGAAGCTTAACGTGTACAGAATATTTAACTAGGTTGAGTTTAAATGCTTGGAAATGGATAGAGGTGATGGTAGCACATTATCGTGAGCACTATTATCAGCACTGAATTATGTGATTTTGGTTGAAAGGAGAAGTTTAGGGTTGTGTATGCCACTTGAAGGAAAGCTAGAGGATAAAACATGGGACTTCATAACATAATGAACCCTGTGGTGAATAATAACTGTGATTAATAGTAAAAATACAAAGCTATTCTTTCATGAACTAGAACAAACGTATGTCACTCATAAATGAAATCAGAAAGAAAGATAGATGGTAAAGATCGAGATGGTATAATCTAGGAATGCCTAGAGTGTATAATAATAATAGTGAAATGTACAATGTACAAATTTTAAAAATGTTTTGGCATGAGGAAGAAGAAAGAAATGTCATTACTGCAGGGTGCTGAAAATAGATGATAATTAATACTTTAAAATGTCACCTTATGTGTGAGACTAAAGTAAAAAATGTTTATTTGTTACAAAATTTACATTTTGACTAGAGCATTTCCTAATATAACTCATGTAGATAGTTTGATTGAATGTCATAAGTACTTGGAATCTCAGGTAGGACATGAGATTTTGTTGGTTTGTCCAGAGTGATGCCCCGATGAATCCCAGAGTGATTTGATCAGTGACTGGAAAAGTATTTGCAAGCCCCCTTCAGGGAATGGTGAGAGTGGGGAGAAATTCAGCTTCCCCAAGTTGAATTCTTGATATTCTCACAAGCAATGTGGACAACCAAAGCTATAGGCTGAGCCCCCACTCTTGGGGTTTGTTCACATGAAACTTAACACCACAAAGGATAGGTCAAGTCTACTTAAAATTTAGGCCTAAGAGTCACCCCCAAGAGAGCCTCTTTTGTTGCTCAGATGTGGCCTCTCTCTCCAGCCAACATGATGAGCAGTCTCACCACCCTCCCCCTCTCTGCGTGGGACATGACTCCCAGGGGTGTGGACCTTCCTGGCAACGTGGGACAGAGATCCTGGAATGAGCTGAGACTCAGCATCAAGGGACTGAGAAAAATCCTAGAATGAGCTGAGAATTAACATCAAGGGATTGAGAGAACCTTCTCGACCAAAGGGGGAAGAGTGAAATGAGACTAAGTGTCAATGGCTGAGAGATTCCAGAGTTGAGAGGTCATCCTGGAGGTTATTCTTATTCATTAAGTAGATATCACCTTGTTGTTCAAGATGTAGTGGAGAGGCTGGAGGGAACTGCCTGAAAATGTAGAGCTGTGTTCCAGTAGCCATGTTTCTTGATGATGATTGAACAATGATACAGCTTTCACAATGAGACTCTGTGAATGTGGAAACCTTGTGTCTGATGCTCCTTTTAGCTACTATATCAACAGAAGAGTAGAACATATGGAATAAAAATAAATAATAGGGGGAACAAATGTTAAAATAAATTTAGTTTGAAACGCTAGTGATAAATGAAAGTGAGGGGTAAGGGGTATGGTATGTATAATCTTTTTTTTTCTCTGTTATAGTTTTATTTCTTTTTCTGTTGTCTTTTTATTTCTTGTTCTAAATCGATGCAAATGTTCTAAGAAATGATGAATATGCAACTATGTGATGATGTTAAGAATTACTGATTGTATATGTAGAATGGAATGATATCTTAATGCTTTGTTAATTTTTTTTAATTAATAAAAAAAGTTAAAAAAATGTATGTCACTATGAGGAGTTAATAATAGAACGGTATATTAGGAAAATACATCTAATACAAGCTACGGACTATAGTTAACAGAAATATTTTAATATCCTTTCATCAATAGCAACAAATGTACCACACCAATGCTAAGGGTCAATAATGGGGTGGGAGAGAATAAGGGGTATGGGAATTTTTTTTTTCTGGAGTAATGAAAATGTTCTAGAATTGATTGTGGTGATCGATAAATGCATAACTATGTGATTATACTGGGAACCACTGATTGTATACTTTGGATGGAGTGTATGGTATATGAATCTATCTCAATAAAACTATTAAAAAAAAAACTTATGGAAGGGTCAATTCATTAACCTCTCCCCTACATGGGTCATGACTCCCAAAGGTGTAAATCTTCCTGACAATGGGGGACATGACTCCCAGGGATGAGCCTGGTCCTGGCATTTTCTGATATCCAGAAAGCCTTCTTGACCAAAAGGGGGAGGAAAGATGAAACAAAATAAAGTTTCAGTGGCAGAGAGATTTCAAATAGTCAAGAGGGCTTTCTGGAGGTTTTTTGTTTATATACATTATATAGATATCCCTTTTTAGTTTTTAGTGTATCAGAATAGCAAGAAGGAAATACCTGAAACTGTTTAACTGTAATCCAATAGCCCTGATTCTTGAAGATGACTGTATAACTATACAGCTTTTACAGTGTGACCATGTGATTGTGAAAACTTTGTGGTTGACACTTCCTTTAACCAGTGTATGGGCAGATGAGTAAAAAACTAAAGACAAGAAATGAATAAACACTAGAGAGGGACAAGCGGTATGGGATATTTTGGGTGTTCTTTTTTGTTTTTATTCTTTCTTTTTTGGAGTAATGAAAATGTTCAAAAATTGATTGTAGTGGGTGGTGCAATGGTGGCTCAGTGGCAGAATTGTAACCTGCCATGCCAGAGACCTGGGTTTGATTCCCAGAGCCTGCCCATGTTAAAAAAAAATTGATTGTGGGCCCTGCAGTGAGCATGTGCCTAGAGATCAATGCTGCATGCTGGGCTGTGGCAGCCACCGTGTGCCTCAGGAGTGCAGAGAAGTGGCCTGTGGTGCCATGGCCCTGCTGCCTGCAGTCGTGGAGGAACTCCTGAGCGAGATGGCCGCTGCGGTGTGGGACTAGGCGCGAATTTCTGTGAGCATCTACTATCGCTGAAGTTTGTCTTTGGCTCATCAGCCATCCAGGCCTTGGACCTCACCAATCAATAGTCCATTACCTTAATCTCATCTCCCAGTGGGAGGCGTATATACAAGGTACTTGGACGTTCTGGGACCGCATCCCTTTTTGTGGCTAGCCTTACAGCCTAGCTATGGATCTTTCTGGCACATAGTAGGTTCTTAATAAAAATAATGTCATTACTAATAAATTTATAATTTGTAATTTTAAAAAGAATTGATTGTAGTGATGAATGCACAACTATATGATGATAGTGTGAACCACTGATTATACACTTTGGATGATTATATGGTATGTGAGTTTTTCTCAATAAAATTGCATTTAAAAAGGAAATAACTAACATTTCAAGAAAAAAAACTCAGGGAGGGTCAAACAGCAACAGATATATTTTTGGGCAATAATTTAAAAAAAAAAACAACAAACCTTATGAAGTTGGATTGAGAATAGAGATTCTAGCAGTGAATCCAAACTATTATAAGAACGTAATCATTTTTATACTGATAAACCAGAAGCTGATAAACCAGAAGAAACATAAATATAAGAAAAGAATCACTTTTTAAGAGTTGAAGGATTGCTAGATACAAAAATGGATAATGTAGAGTCATAATACATACCACATTGCAATAAATTCTGGCTTTTTAAAAAAATCAGTACCAAAGAACAAAGAACAGCAAATCTACCCCAGATGTGCAATAGAGACAACATTTCAGATTATGGAAAGAGATAAAACAGATTAATTTCTGTGCATCAAAACAAAGAAATAAATTTTATATTTGGGAATGCATGCATTAAATTGAAGAGAAGGGAACAGAAAGTGATGTTCACTGATAAAGGTTATAGAAATGATAGCTGCAAACAGCCAAGTAAAAATCAAAGGAGACCAAAAGGGTAGTATACACATAAGAAAATTCTGACTCTAGAAATCATCCTGTGGAAGGCAGAAATCTTCTAGTATTTAAAGAATGACTGAAGTTACTTTAGACCAATGGTTCTCAAACTTTAACACACCGCAGAATCACCTGAAGGGCTTGTTAAAACAGATTGCTCAAGTATCTGAACACCATGTATGTATACACACATAGCAAGCACCCCCATATGCTTATAAGAAGATGGCTCACCCTGACACACTCAGGTGCCCATGTGTGCCTAACAGGCAATAAGGGGATCTAATCTTCTACATACTTCCAATAGTCTGCCAAAAGAAAAAAAAGAAAGAAAGAAAAGAACATTCACCTTTTTGTGTAAAAGGAGAAATAAAATGAAAGCCCATTTCCTAGCACATTGAGCATATAGACACAATGAAGATTCTCCCATAAGCCCACTAGACAGTAAAGCCACTACATCTCTAACACCCAGTGAACACTCAATAAATATTTATCAAAGAAATAAATGAAAGAATGGGAGAGAAAAGTGATCTAAGGGTACTTAGCACTTATCTGTGTCAAACAAGGCTCACTCAAAATCCTTGTGCTGGAGCATTGCATTGAGAAAA
Source organism: Tamandua tetradactyla (assembly GCF_023851605.1). NCBI lineage: Eukaryota > Metazoa > Chordata > Mammalia > Pilosa > Myrmecophagidae > Tamandua > Tamandua tetradactyla. The sequence goes on from NC_135353.1 coordinate 120,319,909, forward strand.
CACTCATGCCTGGTAACAAAGACACAATCGAATGAGCTGAGCAGGGGTACCTGCGTTCCGTATGTGAAGAGAAACACAAAGAGAGACTGATGGAGACAGAGATAGAAATAGAATGACAGAGAAAGATACAGTATATTTTTATAGATGACTATAAACTAATATAAAGATATAAAAGGTTCTCCTTCCCATACTGTGTGCTGTGCATATAAGAACAGCAATAAGGGCCCCCTGCTCTTCACCACCACCAACCCCAATTCAAAAAGATTATTTGGTAGACATCTTAAGGAAACTCACAGTCCTGTATGCAGGGCATGGGAGAAAATGGACTGTTTATGAGCTCAAACTCCTATGCATCCTGTAAGTGAACCTTCTCCATGAATGTGTGTAACTCTCTATCCTCAGAGGGCATGGGGTGGGAGCAGCACTCATTGGGGGGGGGTAGGAAGGCTCACTCCTTGGCACCCCCAGTATTTGTGCCCTTCTGCACTGAAGATCCATATGTAGGTCATTCTCTTAAAGATGCCCACTAGAAAGCACCTCCAGTAATTTTGTCCATCACTCTATCTCCAACGCTCAACAGAGTGCCTGAGTTTCAACACAGGAGAGATATCAATACAAACTCAAAAAGACAAGAGAGGAGATATACCAGCACTTAGTCCTTCTATATGTAGGCAAGGCTCCACCCCTCTTTGAATCATTGATCGGAGACAATTATACTTGAGATGAGCACTCAACACTTAGATTGAAAGGAAGTAAGAGAAGGAGCAGATAAGAAGGCTCTGGTACCTGTCCACCACCCTGCATATGGACTGTGAGAAAGGAACAGAAAGCTCATTCTCCAGCACTCTGGGCCCCCGGCTATGAAGATATTGTTAATAAGGATACTTACTCTAGTACACACACAACCACCTACACAGAAACCTGAAATCCCTAATGTTCTAGTTTGAATCTGTGGTGTGTTTCAGAAAAGCCATGTCCTTTAATCCTCATTCAATATTGCTCGGTGGGAGCTTTTTGAAGGACCATGGAGATGTGACCCACCCAATTGTGGGTGTTAATTTTTGATTAGATGGTTTCCATGGAGATGTGTCTCCACCCATTCATGGTGAAGCTGTTTGCTGGAGCCCTTTAAGAGGAAACCATTTTGGAAAAAGCTTTAGGGCCACAGGAGCCCACACAGCCAAAGACCTTTGGAGATGAAGAAGGAAACCCCACCCCCACCCCAGGGGAGCTTCATGAAACATGAAGCCTGGAGAGAAAGCTAGCAGATGCTGCCATGTACCCTTCCAGCTGAAAAACAAACCCTCAATTTCATCAGCCTTTCTTGAGTGAAGGTAACCTCTTGTTGGTATCTTAATTTGGATATTTTCATAGCCTGGCCTTAATTTGGACATTTTCATGGCTTTAGAACTGTAAATTTGTAACTTAATAAATTCCCCCTTTTAAAAGCCATTCTGTTTCTGGTATATCATATTCTGGCTGCTTGCAAACTAGAACACCTAACTATTGTCTTCTGTTCTCCCCCACCACCCATCAGTCACTCAACAAATACCGCCGGGAAAAAAGGAAGGAAGGGTGACGTATAGGCTCTCTGTCCTTCTTGATGCAGTCGAGCTCACCCTCTCTGAATCCTTGCCTAGGTGCATTGCATTGAAATAGCACTAGCACCCAGATAGCAAGGATTAGAGAGGGGGAGCAGGGAAGAAGAAGGCTCAGACGCTTGAAGCATTTAATGTGGGAAAGGTTTTCTGTTACATAGATCTATGAGAGAGCAGGAACGAGAAGTCCTGCACTTTGTGTGTGTTGGGAGAGGGTGTTTATAATAAACAATTTCCATTCTCTGGCCCACTAAAACCCAGCATACGCAGGGATTTTAAGGTGACATGGAAGTCCATTCTCCTACATAGATTATTGGAGGGCAAGGACCAAGTCCACCTTGTGTACTATCATATGCCACTGTCCAACACAATATCAGTACATAAGTACTCACTAAATACTTGTGAAAGGGAGGGAGAGAGGAAGGGGAAGGAAGGAGGGAGTGGTGAATCACAGGCACTTTATCCTTCTACATGTAGTAACAGTCCAGGGTGGGGGGAGCGCAGTGCAAAGCACAGCATAAGGCTCAGGATGCACACACCATATGATGCACGTGCAAAGGTACCCACGACTCAATGAAGGCATAAAGAGAAACCTGATTTCTGGCACCCTGAGCTCTACAGGCATTGCAGTAATGAGGAAGTTGATTCTTCATGAGCTCGCTAGACAGTAATGCTGGCATCACTGACCAGTTTTCTCACCGTGGTATCCCCAAACAGCAAGAGCTCAGTAAATCTGTTAAAGGGATAAATTAAGGAACAGATAGATAAACAAAGAAATGCACACACAAATGAATGAATGAAAGAATGAGCAAAGGAAAGAGAAGTGCTGTATATAGTAGACAAGGTTCACAATCTCATGTCCTTCCACAACCCCACTGCACTGATAAGACAACATTCATGTCTCAGTTGCAAGGATAGTTGAGGGGGAGCAGAAATCAAGATCCAGGCACCAGCACCACCACACATGCATTTGAGTATGTATAAAAAGGAAGGTCACATTCCTGCAGATACATGCAAGTAATAAGAAGGCCGCTCTCCTGCTTTTCAGTTTTGTGCAGAAATGTGTCTGTATTTACACACATGTATGTGTATGCATGCATGAAGGGAAGGGTGTGCAGAGGAGAATGAGAAGACTCAATTCCTGGCACACCCAGCATGCCTGTTTTCTAGGCTGAGGGAAGTTCATTCAGTACACATCTCCAGTAGAACGGATACCCTATAAAGAGTAGAATTATCCCTTAGTTAGTAGGATACTTGCAGCACTATGCATCACATATAAAAAGTGATCTATAAACATTGCTGATTGAATGGTTGAATATGAGTGTGTTTAACAGAAGGTTCATGACGACAAGGCTCATCCTCCTGTAATCCATGCACACAGGAGGTGTTTTGAGAAATCACAACTCCGATATGCAATGGGTATAGGAGAAGGAGCAATTCATTCTTCTGCATGCCAAGTGTGCGTGTTGAAAATGTTAAGTGCATGCCCAGAGAAGTAATGATAAGGATCTTCCCTATACAGTCTTTGTTGTGTGTTCACTGAACTTCATATGCTCACCAAGTGTGTGGTTATGGAGGAGGTGAGAGAGAATAACAAAGACTTGTACTCCCTGCCACTGCCTATGTGTATGCAGCAATGTGATTGTACATGGAGAAGTGGTCTAGTTCATTCCCTTCCACCCCTATAAACTAAGTCTCTTGAGGTCTGAGACCTCACCTGACTTGCTTGACACTTACCCCAAATCACTGATTCTCAAACTTGAGCAAGCATCAGAATCATCACATTGTTGTGGTTTATGATTTAGTAAGTCAGGGGTGGGGGGCAAAGGGTTTGAATTTCTAACAAGCTCCCAGATGAAACTGAAGCTGCTCATCTGGAGACCATACTTGGAGAACCACCACTCTATATGGACATTAGAAAAATAAAAGAATGGAAAGGGGTGATGCAAAGACTCTCTACTCTTTTAAGCATGGATGAGACTCACTTTGAACTTTTGTACTTGAGCAATGGACTGGAATGGCATTTATGCCTAAGTATCAAGAAGGAGAGGGAACTGCACAGAAAGTTCAGGCATCTTCGAATCTAGTGTGTATATCTGTGGTTGTGTTTGTTTACAAGAAACATCACTCTCCTGCTCTCAGATGCTTTGCCTCTACTTGTACAGGGATGAACAGAAGTGTCTGTACATGGCATGTGTGAGATTTCATTCAAGTTCTGGCTGCAGGAGGAATATGTAAAAAGTTCACAGTCTTGCACACTGAATATGGGAGAAAGGGAACTATTAATGAGGCTCTTTATCCTATGTACATGAGGGATGTAGCTCTGTATAAAAAGGAACACACCTCTGGGTTTCTATAACTGAGAGCTGGTATGTATGCACGTGTGTAATAAGTAACGGGAAGGTTCACTCTCAGGCACATGTGGATACATGAATAATGAGGAAGAAAGAAGTTCATTCTCTTAAACACAACACGTGAGGACAGAGTTGTTGTCTGTCGTGTTCACCGTGTCTTTCCATGGCTGGCGCATGACAGGGAATCCATTCATAATAGTTAGAGCCATGAATGAAGGGGTGAGGGATGTACAGGTGCTCAGTACTGTATGCAGAAGAAGCACAGGCTTTCAATGCTTGCCCAGGTGCATTGCATTGAGACAGCACTCAAACGCAGGTACGAAGGGTTAAAGAAGGGGGCACAACAGAAGGCTCAGAGAAAGAATGTGTGTCTACAGAGAAGGCTCATTTTTATGAATACAAATGTGTCTGAATATGACTGCACAGAAAGGTGAAAAAAAGGAAATCTGAACATAGGTGGGTGAGAGCAGCAGTAAGGCTTCCCTCATTGAATCACTATCTATGGGAGAATGGAGGAAGTTGCTTGGTCTGAATGATGGAGACTACCTGCCCTCCCTGTAAGTGGGATTCTGTTCATGTAGGTCCGTATCTCTGGGTGGGTCTGTGTTTACGGGGCGGGAGGGTATTAAGAAATCTCACTCCAGTACAACTTGTGCGTGTTTATATATGCATAATAGGTAATAAGGACATAGAAATCTATTCATTCTTTGGAAAAGCTGCCTATTATTATTCATGTATCAAATCATGTTTATTAGTCACCTGCCAGAACAAAGCCTCCATCAGAAGTGGTGACCTTGTCCATTTTTATCCATGCTACATCCTCTGTAACATAGTGCCTAGTATCTAGCAGACACTGTAATATTGGTGGGAGGAAGGGAAAGTGGGGGGAAGAGTTGATGTCATTTTAAATGGAGATAAGGCCCCTTTCCAACAGGTGTAGTGAATTAAGGCAGAATGTGCACCTAAGTTGAAGGAATGTGAGTGACGGAGGTCAGAGGGCTCAGGTATCTGCACACTCAGTGGATATGTGTCTGTCTGTGTGTGTAACGAGATGGACCCCTCTCCTCCATATACTGCATTATATGGGACTATACTGAGGTTTAGAAAATTCTCTTACACACATCTGTGTGAGAGCAAGGTGTGTGTGTGTCAGGGAGAGGGGGTTGTAAAGTCCCAATCTGTGGCCCACACACCCTCAGGACATCCTGATGGGTGAGAAGGAAATCCATTCTTCTCCTTGCACTGTAAGCTCCGTGAGGGAAAGGATCAGATGTGTTTCACTCCCTTGTATGCCAACTGCCCAGCACGGCACCTGGAAGAGAGTCAGGAAGTCTATAGAATTTATACAAAGGATGGTGGAGGGAAGGAGGATGTCCTAGGTGAAGATAAAGTGCCCCCTCTCTGAATCCTTGCCTAGGTGCATTGCATTCAGAAAGCACTCTCACCCAGGTAGCAAGGATTACAGAGGGGGAGCTAGAGCAGAAGATTCAGGCACCTGCACACCTTGCATGTGTGTTTAACCAGAAGGTTCGCTGTTCTTGTCCAGTGTATTTACCTAGGATTGAAGTGAAGTAAAGAGAAAGTTCTCCTACGTGTACCAGTGTGAGCAGGAATGAGAAGTTTTGTGTGTGAGTTGGTGGGTAGGTAGATAAGTACATGCAGGAGCAATGGGTGATGACAGAGGAGACAGGGGCCAAGTCTGTCTTGCTCACTCCTATGTGTCCAACACCCAGCACAGCACTCAATAAATATCATCTGCGGAAGGAAAGAATTAGGGGCAGAGAAAGGAAGGCATGCAGGCAAGCAGTAAGCAGAGGAGATGATGTGTAGATCCTCTGTCCTTACCTCCTGGAATCCCTGCCCAGGTGCACTGCATTGAGACAACACTTATGTCCGGACACAAAAGATTAGAGAGGGAGAGTACAGCAAACAGCTCAGGCACTTGCACACTGTGTGTATGTGCATATTTAACTGTTCTTGCAGAGCACCAATATGTGCATTTAATAAGATCGATGCATCTACCCAGGGTGTGTATATGTATTTATCTATATGCGCAAGGTCACGTGAACACTCTCTCCTACAGATCCTCTAAATATACATTGTGAATGATGTATTTTTTCAGATTGTACATGAGAGTCTATATGTGATGAACATGTGTTTAGGGGGTAATAAAAAGGCTGGGATAATCTGTGTATGTGGGCTAATGTGCATGCACATGTTGGAGGATGGTACAGTAAAATGAGGACACTTTACCCCGTCCATTCTTCTGCTAGATTATAAACTAGTTGGGGAAATATGACTGGTAGTGGCAGTCTCCTCACCAGTTGTATGTTTCTCCAGCACAGTATCTGACAAATAGCAAACTAGGAATAAAGAGAAAGCTCACGCTCTGACATGCACGTAAGCCTTCCCACTGGGAATGATGATGTGCATTCTTTCGTTGGCTTCGTCTATAGGACCCTGGGACTAGGATTCCGGGCCATGGACTTCGTCTATCTTCTTCGCCACTCATCTCTAACACCCAGCACACGGCTTGGTGCCTAGTAGCAAACTCAAATATTCTAAAGGTGGGACGGTGGAAGAGGTAATGTACAGGTAGTCTACCCTTCTACATGCCGAAAAAGCTCAACCTCTTGAATCCTTGAACAGGTGTGTTGCACTGAAACAGCACTCACACCTAGGTTCCAAGGATTAGGGAGGGGGAGCAGACACAAAGGCTCAGGCACCTGCCCTTCCTCTGTGTGTGTGTGTGTGTGTGTGTGTGTAGCTATAACAAAGGGTCTTGTTCTCATGTATACTGCATTATTTATGAGTGACTGTACAGAAAAGTGGAGAATATTCTCTCCTATATAGTTCTGTGTGAGATCTGAAATGAAAAGATCTGAGCTTTTTGCATGTGTTTTGTGGGTAAAAGTAGTAAGAAGAAGTCCACTCTGGCCCACCCACTCTCAGGGCATGTAGGTATAATGGCTGATGAGGAATTCCATTCTTTTTCAACAGTATGTTCCATGGGGGCAGGAACTAGACATACCTTGTTTACTATCGTATGCTGTATTGGTTTGTTAATGCTACTGGAATGCAATATACCAGAAATGGAATGGATTTTAAAAAGGGAAGTTACTAAGTTGCAGGTTCACAGTTTTAAGACCATGAAAATGTCCAAATTAAGGCACCAACAAGAGGTTACCTTCACCCAAGAAAGGCTGATGCCATCTGGAACACCTCTACCAGCTGGAAAGACCTGTGACTGGCATCTGCTGGTCTTTGTTCCCAGTTCCATTACTTCTAGTTTCTGGTGCCAGTGGTTTTCTCTCTAAGCTTCTGTAGGCCCTCACTCAGCTCCTCTGGGACACAACTCTGGGTTCTGGTTTGCTTAGCATCTCATGGGAAGGCACATGGTGACATCTGCTGGGCTCTGCCCATGTCTAGGCATCTGCTCTCTCTGTCAGCACTCCAAGCATCCCCAAATATGCATGTCTCTGTCAGCTCTGAAGCAACTGTTCTCCAAGCATCTGCATCTGAGGTTTCTTCAATATTTTTCCCCTTTTAAAGGACTCTAGTAAACTAATCAAGACCCACCTTGAATGGGTGGAGTCACATCTCCATCCAACCAAAAGGCGAAACCAATAACTGGGTGTGCCATGTCTGCGTAGAGATAATCTAATTAAAAGATCGCACCCACAGCTGGGCCTGTCACATCTCTGTGGAGAGAATTTAATCAAAAGGGTTTCTACCCTACAATATTTTTTTTCTTTTATTTATTTCTGTTTGTTTTGCTTGTTTTTACACCCTACAATATTGAAAGAGGATTAAAGAACATGGCTTTTCTGGGGGTACACAACAGTTTCAAACCAACATATATGCTCATTGCCCAACATAGTATCATGTATTGAAGAGATGATCAATAAACATTTCTGGAATGGAGGGAAGGACATAAAGGCACTCTTTCTGTCCTACGCGAAGATGAGTCCTATGTGAAGATGAAGCTCTCGCTCTCCGAATCCTTGCCCAGGTGCATTGCATTCAGACAGCACTCTCACCCAGGTAGCAAGGATTAGAGAGGGGGAGCACAGTAGAAGGCCCACATGTGTTAAAAAAAAAAAAAGGCTTATCATGTTCATGCAAGGTACTTACTTGTGATGATATAGAAGTAAAGGGAAGGGTCTCAAGCTTCGCATTAAAGATGTCTAACTGAGCACATGTTTGTCTGCTCTCTTGGACAACAACAAAAAAACAACGAGGCATACATCTATAAGGACAAAGAGACTGGGAAGAGAAAGGAGTGTGAGAGAGAAGAAAGGGAGAGAATGAATATGAGATAACAAGGCTCAGCATCCCATAAATCCTTTGTGTGAGGATATAACAAGAATGCAATTGTTCTCAAACTTTAACATGCATCAGAACCATCTGAAGAGCTTGTTAAAATACAAGTTACTGAAGTTACTAATTCAGTATGTCTGGGGTGGGGCCCAAGAATTTGCATTTCTAATAAGTTCCCAGGTGATGCTGATCTGGGGACCACATTTGGTACCCACAACCCTGGTTCAAATCAAAGCTCCACCACATATTAGCTTAGACAATCTACACTTTCCCAAGGTTAAGTTATACTTCTGAAAAATTGAATAATAATGCCTAATGGTGCCAAGAAAATGATATGGTTCCGAACAAATATGAAGTGGAGCAGAGTACCTGACATAGAGCTATCATTATTTTTACTTCTTACCCTCCATTTATATATGTACATGTGTTTGAATAAATGTAGATTTTCAAGGGGGTATCACACTTTTGCAGTCAAGAGACATGTGAGGAGAAAAAGGTCTGAATATCTGCAAGGTAAATACCTACATGGACAGGAGATGAAAAATAGATTCATTCTCTTGAATCCTTGAGTGTGAGAGTTGAGGAGTCCCCCTCTCCTAAAATCACTATATATAAACAAAGTTCATACCAATTCATATAAAAGATATGAAGAAAAAAATCTTCTCTACGGGGGTGTGTGTATATGTATGTGTGTGTGTGTGTGTGTGTGTGTGTGTGTGTGTGTGTGTGTGTGTGAGAGAGAGAGAGAGTCAGAATGAGGGTGAGAGAGAGAGGGAGGACCGGACAGGGAGAGATGAGTCTCATAAGAAAGTTTACCCTCCTGCGAACTCAGTGTATGGAAATGGGGTTTGCTATTTTTCAACAGGCAAGAGTTGTGCAAAAACAGAGGAGTCAGAGGGGCATGCACCTTCCCACTGGCGATGCCTTCATGCATTATGGGTATATACATGAATGTGGATGGATGGTAGCATGTACTGCCCATATAAGACAGCAGGTAAGCTGAGGCTTCCTCCCCTGCAAACATGCATGCTGGAGAGAGTTTTTGAAAGCTCACCCTTGACCAGGCAAGGGATGTGAAAGAAGGAACAGTGACATGGCTCATTCTCTTGCATGCTTCACATGTACATATAGGAGTATCAGAACACATCATGAAAGAGGTGAATGAGTCAGAAAATGCATTCTTTTGAGTGTGTGAGTGAGAAAGAGAGTATGAATGAGTGAATGAGGATGGGGTATGTATTTCTATAAGTAGGAACCAATAAAGGATCTATCTCTGCCTGCCAACCCTCTGTATGCTCACATGCCTGTATATGCTGAACACTTACTCATGTGTGGGTCTCACTTGCAAGCTAATTCTCCTGTCTACCCTACTTGTATATATTCGTATATCTGTGAATGTGAGAGAGAACAGTAACAAGCAGGTGCACCTTCATTCAGCAACTTCTTAGGGGAGGAATACTGAGAAAGCTCACTGCTCTTCCTGGAAGATATGAAAGAGCAGGGAGAGTTCAGAAGGCCCATTCTCTGTGGGACTGTGTATATAAAGATCCACTACACGTCCGAGATATCTGTCTGTTCTGGAGGATGGTACTGAGTGCTCAGCGAATAAAAAAAAAGAGAAAACTCATTCTTCTGCATTCTCCAGCATCTCCCAGTCTTCAGGAGTATGTGGGCTATGCCCAGTCTAACTTTTTCATGAAACCAAGGCTTCTTGAGGCTATGACAGATTCCTGGTCCAGGCCAGATGTATGAGATGAGCCTGGAACATCTTTCATACCACACAGCAGAGAAGCTATCAAATAACTCCTAAGGCCATGTTAAAAGGACTCAGGAGCCTATTTGAAGGTGCTCACTCTAGCTAAAGATAGGATATTTGAGCTTCAATAAGGATAAGAAATGTAATGAACTGAAATATCAAATGTATTTATACCCATGTGCTTGCCATAAGTTTCTTTTTTAAAGTCCTCAGAGGATGCCAGTGAACAAATGCATTACTTTGAATAATGACAAATAAAAAGAAGGAATCAAGCATTTATCCTGATTATTTACCTTGCCTGTATCACTGCATACTCAAATAGTGGATGAGGGGACTTTTTTCTTTATAGAAATATTCTAGCTAATAAATGAAGATAGAGTAATGGAATTAGAATATCATCAGTTTGCAGCGCCTAATGAAATAATGGATTTAGGAACTTAGCAAAAATAGTGACTAATATCACAGAAAGAGAGACAGCCAGTCATTATGTGTCTCCCATTGGAAGTAGTTCTGTTCCATCACCACCAACCCAAATCAAGCCCAAACCGGATCACGTATCTAGATCCAACTATTTCTAGGAAATACAGACAGGGAAAAGCAACACATAAACTACATCACCGGGATGCAATTAGCAAAGCCCAAATGTGAAAAACCACATAGGACAAATGGCCCCGTTTCTTCCAACAAACAAATAACAAGGAAAGAAAAAAATATATAGAGGGGGGAATTATGATTTGAAAAGATTTAAAATATCTAGCAACCAAACGCAATGTGTGGATGTTATTTGGTTCCTAATTTATGCTACTTTGAGGACAACTGGAAATTTGAACAATGGATATTTGATGATATTAAGAAATTATTCATTATTTTTAAGTGTGATAATGGTATTGTGGTTTGTTTATCTGTGTTTTCTTTTTATTTTCAAAAAAGAGTCCTTACCCTTTAAAGATACACACTAACCATCTGCTTTCCTTCTACTCCATCATATCTTACTATTTCCCTCCCCTCTGCTCCTGACACAGTGGCAGGAACCACTGTGTTCCTAGAACACATTAGGCTTCCCTTATTGACCTATTTGATATTGAAACTTCACCTCCACCACCACCCACTCCTTATCCCTTCCCTGCTTTATTATTCTCCAGAGCACTTGCCACCAATTGAAGCACTATGATTTTACTTACTCATTTTTGTTCACTGCCTGTCTCCCCCCACTAAGGCAGGGATTCTTGTCTCTTTTGATCACTGATGGATCCCTGGTGCGTAGAAGAGTGCTCAACACATAGCAGATGTTCAATAAATATTTGTTGAATGAATGAATGACTCACTGAATGAATCAGCTGCAAATCCTGGGTCTGGGAAGAGAATAGAGAAAACTCACACTCTGACTCATGTCTGCATGAATGTCTAAGAAGACAGATCTTCACACACCTTTCTGTGAACATTTATGTGTGCACGTGGGAAGGTATGGATAGTGAGGGAACTCCATTTCCTGCATGCTAAATGTATGTGATTGTATATGCATATTTCCATATATGATAAGGAACAGACTCAATTTCCCTCACGCCTTCTTGCGAAAATTAGACAGAAGACTCATTTTCCATCAAGCCCCATGTATGGGAGTCCTGAGAAGACTCTCTCTTCCACTAGATGCTGGCAGGGAAGGAAAAGGTCAGAAGACTCCTGCTCCTTCTGGGCTGTGCCTATCCGAGAGTGTATATAAGAGAAGGGCTCCTTCTTCTGCATTACCTATGTACAACTGAGATGAGATGGGAGAAAGGAAACAGAGCAGAGGTTTGTTCTTTTTCCCACTACCTTGTCTGTGTTTGCATTTTTGTGGAAGTGTGTGCATGTGTGTGCGCACATGCACAAGAGAGCAAGGAAAGCTGAAGCTCACCATCCTGCAAACCCTGCATGTGGGAGGGGTTTCCAGAAAGCTCACCCTCCACCATGCAAGGGATGTGAGAGAGGGAGCAGGGAAAACTCTCACTCTCTTGGCACAACACATGGATATGCACTAAGAAGCAAGATGCACCAGCCTGGGGGTTGCAGACAGGGAGCAAGGGTGCTGTGGAGAGGAGGTGCTGGCAGGTAACCATGGAGAGACACACATGGAGGTAGGACAGTCATCCAGAGGGGTGGCTGGTGGGAGTGGTATCTGTACATGTCCCACACTCAGGGCATATGAAAGAAGGGCTACATCAAGACCTCCATCACCTTCAGTGTTATATGTGTATGTGCTCATGCTCATGCACTGGAGAGGAAGAGAAGGCTCTCTCTCCTGCAGGCCTTGGGTGTGGGAGGGTAATTAAGATGCCAACAGTCCTACACTCAAGGCATGTAAGAGAAAAAGCATCTCAGGAGGTTCACTCTCCTGCATGCACTGTGTGTATGTGAGTGTGGTGCATGTCTCAGATACCTTGGACATGTAAGTGACTATGTCCCAGGTTCGTTGTAATGAGAAAGTATGTTTCCATCCATGTTCATGTACGTACCTTCTTGAATGTTCACTATCCACTATTGATTTATTTTTTCTCATTTTCCTTCCAACCTTCTTTTTTTTCCCCCTAACACCAATATAGTATATGACACATGGTAAGAAAATTTAGAGTCTTACATGCCGGCTATTAGAAAGAAGAGCCAACAAAGTCACTCATTTTTTCCCCTCCCACTGCATATGTGTTAATGTGTGTGAATTTATGTGAGTGTGTGTGAGAGAGAGCGAGCACAAGAAGGCTCACTTTTCCACATACCCCGTACATTGGCATACTGGAGGGGGAAATGAGAATGTTCACATTGTACTGTGTAAGGCATATCAGAGTGCCTTATTCTCCCTCATCCTGTGTAGGGTGTGAGGAGATATGGATTGAGCGTGAAGTGAAGCAGATCTGGTTTGTATGTGTGTGCTAGATGTAACAGGAAGTTTCATTCTCCTGCAAACCCTGCGTGCAATAAGTGTCAAATAAAGTTCACAATCCTACACACAAGGCATGAGAAAAGACAGGGTGCAGATATGGGAAGATGGAACATGAAAGTATCAGAGGGAGAGAGAAGGTAACAGCTTGTTAAGAGGAATCACTTTGGTTCCAAACGATAGGAAGGACATTCAGAAAGTACAGATTTCTGTAGGCAAAGGATGTGAAAAAGAAAGAGAATAGAGCAGAAGCCATTTTCCCTTGCACATGGGAGCATGTGCTAGATGCTAAGGTTCCCTCTCCTGCATATTGACAGAGCTTTCAGAAAGCTCATCTTCAGCCAGGCAAAAAATGTAAGCAAAGGAGTCAGTGAGATGGTTTACTCTCCTGTATGTGTGCACACTCCTGACTGCATGCATTCATGTGTGTGTGTCAAGCAAGATGCAGAAAGAAACTAGAGTGAATAAGCTGCAGGTAGGCAGATGGACAAGCAAGGTCAGGGCCTAGTGCTGTAGTTCTGCACCAGGTATGTGTAGTGGTGGCTGGAAGGAGGCCTCCTTTTTACTCAAGCTGGGGGTTGGGGAGGCATTAGGGGAAAGCTGAATGTGGGAAAGGGAACAGTGAGAGAAAAGAGAAAAAGCTAGACCAAAAACAAGATACTGAAAGGAAGAGAGAATGACGTGCAATAGGAAGGTCTGCTCTCTTGTCAACCCAGGGAAGAGTTAGATTCAGATGGCAGCAGTGGAGATGAAGAGTGGCCATATGAGAAATGGTTAGATTAGGCATATATTTTGAAAAGTAGAGCCAACAAGATTTGTTGATGGCTTGGATTTGAGGCTGGAAGAAAAACAAGCGTCAAGGATGGACCCAAAAACCTTAGCCTATTAAAAGCCTACGCATTCTTGACCTGAGTAATTGGGGAATTCCATTTACTGAGTCGGACAACACTAAGGAAAGAACTGGGCTTTTTCAGGTAGGGGAAGTAGGGGTATATCTAAGTTTGAGATGCTTATTAGACATCCAACTACAGAGGTCAAGTAAATAGATGAACACGTGCATCTAGAATTCAGGGGAGAGGTCCAGAATGTAGTAATAATTATGGAAGTCAGCCACATAGCATGGTATTTAGAGTCACAAGACAAGGTAAGAACATCTAAGGAGTGATGAGAAGTAGAAAACAGAAGTCCCAAGACTGAGCCCTATATCACTATAATGTTTAGAATTCAGGGAGATGAGAAAGAATCACCAAGAGACTGAGAAAGAGAGGATAATGAGGAAAAAGGACAACCAAGAATGTGGAACCCTGGATCCAGGTAAAGAAAGTATCTCAAGACAGAAGGAATGATCAACCCTGCTGCTGCTCTGTTGAGTAGGATGACTGAACTACCCAGTAAATGGGGGGGGGGGGGTGCTATGAAAGGCACTGGGGATCTTGGTAAGTGTAGTACTAGGGTGAAGACTGAAGCCTTGACTGGACGCTATCCAGAAGAGAATGGGTTGTAGGCGGGGCAATATGGTAGCCTACTGTGGTGTGGAATTTAGTTTGTCCTCCAGGGCAGCTAGCAAATAGCTAGGAACAGTACAGAACAGCTGCTGGGGGAACTCCAGTGACCAGACACACAGTACACCAGTTTGGAACGGGTGGAAAGGCAGAGATACCACACAGAATTATTGGATTGCATGATGTGCGAATAGAACTGTTTAAAAATGAATAGACATATTATTCAAATGCTGAGCTTTAAAGGAGATGGAAATGTGTTTACACATTATTGGAAAGCACTGAAAATTATTACTGATTACACACTTTATATGGAGATTAAAATCATGCTTATATTTATATCTCCACATCATACAGTATAGGACTCTACATAATCTCAGTGTTCAATAAGTGAGAATTGACTATTTTATATGCATTCAAACAAAAGAACAATCTAGAATTGGCAAGTTAATAAAACAAAAAAGCTCATTTTATCTAAAGTATACTTCTAGAAAAAGACTTAGGCCACTCTTACTCAACAGAATAAAAACTGGTTAATAACCACTAACCAGTTCATTTTGGCATCAGAGGTATATGAAATCTCATTATAAAATATAAGAAAATAACAGGTCTAGCTACTACTCTTTTAGATCCTATCAAATTATCAACAGTTTGCAGCCACGTTTTAATCAAATTAAATGACAATATAGGTTGTAAAAGAGATTTCTTTGCATTTTTCCCCTTGTACCGGTTTGAAACTATCGTATACCTCAAAAAAGTCATGTTCTTTAATCCTCATTCAATATTTCTGGGTGGGATCTTTTTTATTGTTTCCATGGAGATGTGACCCATCCAATTGTAGGTGGTAACTTTTGACTAGGTGGTTTCCGTGGAGATGTGTCTCCACCCATTCAAGGTGGGGTTCCTTACTGGAGCCCTTCCAGAGGGAACTATTTTAGGAAAAGTTTCAGAGGCAACAGAGCCCACACAGCCAGAGAACTTTGTAGATGCAGAAGGAAAACGCCCCAAGGAAAGCCTTATGAAATGAGAAGAGAAAGCTAGCACACATGCGGGCCCTGCACTTTCCCAGTTGAAAGAGAAACCCTAAACTTCATCAGCAATTTCTTTGGAGTTAAGGTATCTTTATCTGGATGCCTTAGTTTGGACATTTTTATGGCCTTAGAACTGTAAACTTGCAGCTTAATAAATTCTCCTTTTAAAATAAAATGGAGGGCGGGCCGCGGTGGCTCAGCGGGCAAAGTGCTTGCCTGCCATGCCGGAGGACCTCGGTTCGATTCCCGGCCCCAGCCCATGTAAAAACAAACAAACAAACAAAATATAATAAAACAAGAAAATGTTTAAAGATGTTTCCCTTTCTTCCTTCCTTCCTTCCTTCTCTCTGTCTTTCCTTCCCTTCCTCCCTCTTTAAAAAAAAAAATAAATAAAAAAAAAAATAATAAAATGGAACAGAGAGATACAAGTGTTGGAGAAAATGTGGAGAGAGAGATGTACTGTTTCACTGTTGTTAGGGAAACAGGGTGGTGCAGCTCCTCTGGAGGGCAGTGTGTTGGTTCCACAGGAGGCTAGGGGTGAGATTGCCATATGATCCTGTAACCCTCTTACTAGGTATATATTTGGAGGAACTGAGAGTGGAGACATAAATGGACATTTGCACACTGGTGTTTATGGTGGCAGCATTCAAGATTTGCAATGGATAGAGGTGGACTAAGAGTACAATAACTGAGGAATAGAAGGGGAAGCTGTGGTGTAAATATACAACAGACTACTGAGCAGCTGCAAGAAGGAATGAAGTTGAGAGGCATGCAACAAGCTGAATGAACTTTGAGTACAGTGTGTTGAATGAAATGTCAGAATCAAAAAGACAAATATTATTATGCCTCACTAATATGGACTAACTATAATATACAAACTCAAAGAATTGAAAGTCAAGAGCATGGGTTATCAGGTTGGGGCCTATTGTAAAGGGTCCTAGATTATAAGCTCTTATAGCAGTCACATATATTCACGAGTTGTAACTGTTATTTCTAAATTCTGAGATGCTGAGCTATTTGTGTATAACTTGGCCATTCTCTGGAAATTCGGGTATTTATGCAGCACCTGAGACTCAGAGTTAGAGCTCTGAAGCTATGATAGTTAGTATTGCCCCATACAGCAACTGTTTAAAAAGCTGAAAAAGTGATCAGACTTCACTAGAGATATGAATGACGCTGATCTGGATAGGACGAAGGCAAATCAGAGTACAAGGTAAAGCATGATATGGTCTACGTTTTAAAATTTTAACATCTATGTGAGACCAATGGAAGAGATGTTTATTTGGTGCAAAATTCATATTTTGGGTAGCACTTTATCTAATATGTCTTGTACGGTCAGTCTATTCGAACACCATAATTACATGGAATCTTGAGTAGGGAGTGAGATCATCTTGGTTTGTACAGGTTTCTATGATATGTACAGAGAATAAAAAAGTTTTTGCAAAGTCTCCTTGGGAGACTGAGAAGAAAGGAGGAAATATTGAATTTCCCCACCTGGGGAATTCCTGATATTCTCACAAGCATTTGGGACTACCAATTTAATAGACTGAGCCCTCAATTTGGGGGGTTGCCCCTATGAAAGTTATTCCTGAAAGGATAGGCTAAGCCTTCTTAAAATTACGCCTAACAGCACCCCCATAAAACCTCTTTTTTGCTCAGATGTGACCTCTCTCTCTAAGCCAACTCGGCAAGTGAACTCACTGCTTTCCCCCACTACGTGGGACATGACTCCTGGTGTAAATCTCCCTGGCAATGTTGGACATGACTCTGGGAGATTAGCTAGGACCCAGAATCAAGGGACTGGGAAAGCCTTCTTGACCAAAAGGAAGAAGAGAGAAGTGAGACAAAATAAAGTTTCAGGGGTTGAGAGATTTCAGAGTTGAGAAGCCATCCTGGTGGTTATTCGTATGCATTATATAGCTATCCCTTTTTAGTTTTTAATGTGTTAGAACAGCTAGAAAGAAATACCTGAAACTGTTGAACTGTATTCTGGTACCCTTGATACTTGAAGATGATTATGTAACTATATAGCTTTTTACAATGTGACAATGTGATTGTGAAAACCTTGTGCTGATGCTCCCTTTATTCAGGGTATGGACAGATGAGTAAAAAATAAGAACAAAAATAAATAAATAATGAGGGAGGTATGGGGTAAAAACACTGAGTAGATTGCAATATTAGTCGTCAGTGGGGGGGGTAAGGGGTATGGGATGTACGTGCTTTTTCTTTTTTCTTTTTATTTCTTTTTTCTGGAGTGATGCAAATATTCTAAAAATGATCATGGTGATAAATACACAACTACGTGATGATATTGTGAGTGACTGATTGTATACATTGAATGGACTGTATGAAGATATCTCAATAAAAAAATTTTTTAAGAAAAGAAGAGAATGGGAGAAAAAGAAATGAAGACAGAATATAGTAAACTCCTTCAAGGTGTTTTTTTTTTTTTTTTAATCCATAAAGAGGTAGAGAGAAATGGGTGAAAACTGGAGGAGCTTTGGGTCAAAGGAAGAGGAAGTGCCTTTTACTGTTATTTTTTTAGATGGGAGACGTTACAGCATTATTAAATATAGATGCAAATGATCCAGTGTATAGAGAACAAGTGATAATGCGGTAAAGAGAGGGGCATCAACTGCTGGAGCAATGTTCTTGAATAGGTGAGAGGGGCTGGGATCTAGTTCACAAGTGGAGGAATTGGTCTTGACTATGTGTACAGACAATACATCTATTGTAACAGGCAGAGGAGCAGAATATTTAGGCACACTGGGTAGGTGTGGTGGGAACCTTTACGCCTTTACGCCTCCTTACCATGGCTTCCATTTTCTCTGTGAAGTAAGAAGCAAGGTGAGCAGCTGAGAGTGAGGAGGAAGGTAGGGAGGTGGCACTGGAGGTTTAAGAAGAGAGAAAGATGAATGAAACAGTTATCCAAGAGAGAGTGCCTCCCAAATTTCCATATAGTAAAACTAGGCAACTTGGTTTTTTCTTCTAGCCATCATCAGTTGCTCCAGGTTTGAGGGAGCTTATTTAGATAGTAATCTCATTGCACGTATCATCTTATTCAATTCTTACAACCCTATGAGGTAGGCACTACTACTTACTCAACTTTCATATCATGGAAATTGTGACACAAAGAGAAAAGTCACTTGTCCAGAATAACAAAGCTAGGAATCGAACAGCTAGGATTCCACCACTTTGACTGCATAGACAAGTGAACCTAATCACCAAACCCAAAGCTGTGTGTATGAAAGCTGAAGGTAATAAGAACCCACTCTCTGGCACATCTTGGGCGCACACATGCGGGACAAGGAAGGGAATGGAAGAGAGAAGAGTCAAGACTGTATAATAAGAAGGCTCAAGCTCCTGTCATAAATGCATGTGTATGCACACCTAGAGAAAGAGGCAATAAGGAAGCTGACACTATAATACAGTAGCACCGTGCGTTGGGAGCTTGAAATAACAAGGTTAATTTTACTTCAGTTTACACTATGAATGGAGTGGGAGGAGGTCAGCGCTACATGGTTCATAGTCCTGCATGCTGGATAAAACAAGACCCCTTAAGTGACTCTCCTACCAGTATACCATGTGTTTATAATATTTTTAAAACATCATAAATATTCACACTATTTTTTTTTTTTTTTTGCATCGGCAGGCATCAGGAATCGAGCCTGGGTCTTACTCTGCCACTGTGCCACCACTGCCCGCCCCAAACTATTTTTATGTTGTAAATAATTATCATTTGAACAACGATCCAAGACCTCTGAAACAACTAGAACACAATGGGTTTTTAATGTACATACTAAGAAAGTAAACTTACTAGCTGTACAATAATGCGCATATATTTTACGTAACCTGATACCACCAATGATAGCGTAAAGAGCCAAACATGTTCACCTTGACGCTTTTTCTTTAATCCTCAATCTTGTTGATAAACATAATACCTGAGAAGTTGTCCACCGTCTTTGAAGGATAAATTCCTGTTTCTGATCTTATTTTTTTTCAGTAGAGGGGCTGATATTTTTTTTACTCCTCAATACATTTTACCATACAAGACAACTGAGAGCCCTAACACTCAAAAGGATTCTTCTCCACCACATGCATGTGCGGGGCTACACATGGGAATGTATATGTGTCTGAGGGTGAGCCATTTTTTTAAGTACACTATCCTACAAAGCATGCAGGTGGGAAGGGTACTGAGAAGGTATGCTGGGTTTAAGAGACAAGGCACAGCTACAAAAGCTTGCAATACTGTAAACATGGTGCACAGGAGGGGAACCGAGACAGACCACACCCCAACATGTAAAGCAGGTGAGACCAAACAGGTCAGAAGTCTCATTCTCCCTCACGTACGGAGAATGTGCATATATACAGGCATGAGGAGGTGTGGGGTGATAAGGAGCCCCATTCTCTTACATAACTGTGGACATTAGCTGTGCGTGTGTTGGTGGTAGGATGGGGTGGGAGGTAGGTCTCACTATCACAAAGCTCACTCCTGTTTAACCAGACAGAAAGACATTAAGAAATCTCAGCCCTGCATGCTGGGTCAAAGAAAAGGAATACAGCTCAGAAAGCTCACGCCCATGCCTGACCTTTATGTACGTGTGTGTATGTGAGGGTGGGGACAGGCACAGGAAAGTTCAGTCTCCTGTAAGCTCTGTATGTGGAAGTAGGTATGAAAAAGCCCACATTCCTTCATAAAAGGAAAACGGGGGAATGAATAGGTCAGATGCCTCACACTGTGTGTGCGTGTAAACGTACATATATAAGAAAGGATCAAGCCCAGCAAATTCTGTGCTGTGGTCAGGAACATGCATGTATGAGAAGAGAAATAACACTACCTAAAGTTAACTCTCCTGCAAACCCCACATGTGAGAGTAGGATTTGGAAACGTCACACTCCTATAGGCAAGGAATATAAAAGGGCAATGGGATCAGGTTTCTTTTCTCTGGTATTCTGTGTGTGTGTTGTGTGTGTGTGTGTGTGTGTGTGTGTGTGTGTGTGTGTGTGTGTGTGTGTGTGTGTGTGTGTGTGTGTGTGAAGGAGGGCGAGGAAGAAAAACATGCAGAGGCTAACTTCCCTGCAGATCTTAAGTGTGGAAGAGGGACTGAGAAAATTTACATTCTGACACTTAAGACAGGTCAGAAAGTGGGTGTGCTTGTAGGTCGAGACAAGAAGTCTTGTTCATCTGCATGTGGGTTTTTTTTTTGTTTTTTTTTTTTTGGTGCATCTGATCATGAGAAGGTTCGTTCTGTAGCACTCTCTCTACAAGTATATAAGGACAGCCCATATAATGGCAGAAGTGGTGGTGGTGGAGGGTGAGAAGGGTCAGGTATATATTCCTGTGCATATGTAAAAGGAGGAATATGCAAAGGGGAATGCTCCAACAAATCAACATTTGTGTTGTTTGAGTTGTACAGTGTAGTCTCAGCTTTGGAATTCCTGATTCTGCCATTTAATGGGAATTTTACCTGTACCTAATTCTTAAGGTTGTTGTAAAGATTAACAGGGACAACATAACAAGTACTAACTCAGGGCATGGTATGCTGCAAGTGCTAAATAAATGTTAACTATCATTGTTGGCATTTGTGCTGGTTTGAAAGGAATTATGCCCCCTAAGAAAAGCCATGTTTTAATATAAATCCCATTTCATAAAGGTAGAATAATCTCTATTCAATATTGTATGTTTGAAACTGTAATGAGATTATCTCCCTGGATGATATGATTTAGTCAAGAGTGGTTGTTAAACTGGATTAGGGGATGACATGTCTCCACCTATTTGAGTGGGTCTTGATTAGTTTCTGAAGTCCTACAAAAGAGGAGAATGAGAGATTCAGAGAGAGCACAGAATGCTGCAGCACCATGAAGCGGAGAGTCCATTGGAGATGAAGAAGGAAAACGCCTCCCTGGGAGCTTCATGAAACCAGAAGCCAGGAGAATAAGCTAGCAGATGATGCCGTATTCGCCATGTGCCCTTCCAGCTGAGAGAGAGAAGCCCTGACTGTGTTCGCCATGTGCCTTCTCACTTGAGAGAGAAACCCTGAACTCCATCGGCCTTCTTGAACCAAGGTATCTTTCCCTGGATGCCTTTGATTGGACATTTCTAATTGGGACATTTTCTCGGCCTTAGATCTGTAAACTAGCAACTCATTAAATTCCCACTTTTGAAAAGCCATTCCATTTCTGGTATATTGCATTCTGACAGCTAGCAAACTAGAACAGCATTAGTAGCAGCAAAATGGTACACAAGAGAAATGACACTCAATGATCCCCATAATTGTCTCTGACCCCAACGGTTCAGTCTCCCTTGCCTGGGGCCAAAAGGGAGCTGCTAAGCAGTAGTTAGTCCCAGCCTTTACCCCATGCTCAACAACCCAAGGCTAAAGGAGAGATTAAGAGAGAAAGAAGAGAGATAAATACAAAGGTAGAATCTTCAATTTAAAATGTTCATTATTATAATTTTTAAGTGAAGGAGAAGGTAGCAAAATGGATCAGAAACCATATATGTATGTGCTCAGGAGGTAAGAAGTTATTGAAGGTAAGATGTGAAGGGTGGGGGACTATACCAAGGGACATGTGGGAGGTGAGACAATAAAGTTAAGACTTTGATATCTCTGATGAAAACACTAGTGATCAGTATAATAGGCTAGATAACCAGCTCCTGAACAATTACTGAGATAATGGTACATTTAGTAGTATCCAGAACCTGTAAAACCCTAAAAGGAGACCTATGCTTGGGGCTTGCTATGTATAATGTGACTTCTGTCCTCAAGTTGCTTAAAGTCTCTGCATCAGCTAAGAGCCCTATAAAAACTTCTCTAAGATCCATCCAACTCTGAGACTTTATGATGCAATGAGGACAGGTTAAGCCAGATGAAAGACTGAACTAATGGTGTAAGACTGTAGATATAAAATGCAAGAATTTAGAGAGAGGAGATGCATGGCTACAGATTGGGTGGGTTGGAGTGAACAGGAACCAAAGAGGATGGGAAAGATTTAGGTCAAGAGGAAGAGGAGGTGGAGGAGGGTGTTCCAGAAGGTAGGGAGGAGACTATGTAATGGTGCTACCTAAGAAGCCATAAATAAACCAGTTTGGCTGGAGTGGAGAGTTCTGCCAGGAAGAATAGGATGAATAAGGTTGAGGCCACGCTGTGGTCCATATATGCTGCAATAATGAGTTGGACTATCAATGGAGTGAGCATATCACTTTATGAGAAGAAATTTTAGGTGTCTCACTAGCATTGTTTCTCGCAATTAATATGTCCATTTGAGTATAAAGAGAAAAATACTAAAAACCAACCCAATTTATGTTGGGGTGACTAAAAGGGGAAAAGAGGCATAACAAATAAGGTATCAGTGGCTGAGAGAGTTCAAATAGAGTCAAGAGACTATTCTGGAGGTCATTCTTATGCAAGCTTCAGATACACATTGCTACCTAGCATAACTTGTCAAACCCCAACCAAAACCATTCCTGCCAATCCTAAAGAACACCTGGGGCATTATATAAGATTCTACAAAGGTTTCATGTACTAGGGTAACTTTCCAGAAACCTACAACATCCAGATGGGTCCCTGGACCAGATAAGTCCTGAAATGCAGAGGGGCCAGACTCTGCAGAACATCAACTAGTTCCATCGTCCCATCCCATATTATCGATAGCCTCTCCAATGTGAAAAAGTTAGAATGGGCATTGCCCAAGTACCCCTAAAGAATGGGAGAAAGATTAAATGTGATGGTGGAGTTATAGAGAAGGTAGGGTTTAACAAACGAATATGATTGCTGAATCATTATAATGATACTTCTTTTAGTCTCTAGTATCTTAGAGCAGCTAGAAGTAAAAATCTAAAATTGTGGAACTGTAACTCATACCAAACTCTGAAATTTGTTCTACAACTAATTGTTACAAGGTACTTTGAAATTTATTGCTTTTTTGTACATATCTTATTTTTCACAAAAAAAAAAGAAAGAAAAAGAAGAGAAGGAGGAGTATAACAGAGAAGATGGGACTTAACAAATGAGTATGACTGCTGAATCATTTTACTGATATTTCTTTTGGTCTCCAGTGTCTTGGAGCAGTTAAAAGAAAACATGAAAAATCACGGAACTGTAACCCATACCAAACTTTAAAATCTGTTCTATAACTGCTTGTTAAAATGTACTTGGAAATTTATTGCTTTTTTGTATATATATTTCACAATTTAAAAAAGTTTAAAAAGTGAGCTGATTTAAAGGGAAATAGCAAATATAAATGGATTTGAAGATTATAAAGGTAGTACATAAATAACTGGGATGGCTGTGAAACAGAGCTACAAGCAATGGAGAGTTACCAAACTTTTGTAATTTGGAAAGTAAAATGCCTCTTCAGGAAGTTTAATACTGCAGGAAGTGGCACCAGGAAGATCGATTTAAAAAGCTTAGCTCTCACAACCTACAGATGAGAGAATTCAGGAGGACCTGAACTGGGCTGAGCAGAAGTGAGAATAGAAAGCAAGTGATTAGGTAGGGATTGGAGAGGTAAGGAGGGTTTCAGTAGCTTTCAAGAACAACAATTGGCAACTTATTCTATGTAACAATCTTGTAACAATGTTGAGGACAAGGGTTGAATGAGGGTGACAGCTGGGCCCACTGTGAATGAGATGAGCAATGGAGACCCTTAAAAGACTACAGAATTTAGGAGATTAAGCTGGGGCATGATGACATCAGAAATGAGCAAGGATTCCAACATTAACACAGAATGATAATGGCTTGGGCTAAGAATAAGGTATTTTGGATTTTTAGCATCCTTCACTGAAATGTTCACTTTTTACTGCCAGACACCAAACAATGAAACGCTGTATGCTGCACAAATACTAAGGCATTTAACATACTTTGGCTAGTCTTAATCCTGGGCAAGCTACCTATTCTGTGCTGGTGTTCACAACATGAAATACTAATATTTTCCTCATTTCCCAACCCCTGCAGTTCTAAAGCCAAGATATAACCGTTGAGTGAGTTTTATTTTACTGCTCATGGGAAATTCAATCGAAACCCGACAACTTGGAAGGACCTTACTCATGAGCTCAGGCCCCCTCCAAAAATAGACACAGTTACACCATTCATTTGGTACATAAACTTACTGCTTCTTACAATTTGGAGGACTGGCAGAATGAATGGATACATTATCTCCTCATTTATGCTTTACTTAGGAGCCGTCAAGCCTTTGCACTCCACATTTCCTCCAATAACCCACTCTAAGAATGCCTCTCCTCTGAACAGCTCCTGTAGCACTTACACACAACCTGCCTTGCATTTGAGTTATTTGCATTGTGCTTTACCTCCCCTGAAGGGAAGAAACTGACTCTGACATCACTTGGAGGCCTCAGATAAAGGGTGGAAGCTCTATAACTATTTGTGAAATAAATCTGTTCTCATTTAGGTTAAGCACAGCTGCTCCCATTCTGTCTGAAGTATTGCCATTTCAAGGGCCCAAAGATGTTTTAGCAGCAGCTATTCAAAATACTTCCCCCTCACCATTACTAGGCAAGAAAATATGGATGAAACAATTTACTAATTTGGGAAGATTCAGGGTGTGTCAGGTCTAAGGATACATACTGCATCTTTCACTGTTCTGCCTACCACCCACCCAAGGGGTGGTGACTAGTAGCATGACAAATACCACCTATGGCTCACTCTATAATTCTAAAATGTAAATTTATGAATGCATCTTCATCCGGATTTAGATCCGAAGACAAGATATACTGAATTGAAGGTTAACATTTGTTCTCTCAATGGGCTAGAGAAGAAAAATAATATTAAGCAATTTGGGGAACTGCATTCCAACCCTGTTACTGACTTAATCTGAGGCATAAGAACAAATGGCTAACACCTATGCCTCATAGTTGCTTCATACCTGAACTTGTGACGAACAAATGTTTGCTTTGGAGGAAAAAGTCTGCTGAAACTTTGTTGATAAATTCACCCAAACTTTAAGTTCTGTCTTCTACTGTATATATATATTATATAGAGAGAGAGAAAGAGAGAAAATGCATAAACCTCTCTGTTGTGCTGTCCCTAGGGTTCATGCAGCAGAATGGATTCATTGATAAAATTCTTCTAGAAATATCTACCCTCTTAGAATGGGGTATAAGATTTAACAGAGGTGTATCAAATTTTGCACTACTGTAGGTTGTTTTTTTAAAATTTATTTATGAAACATAACCACATACAAACACAAACATTCTTACCATATGATCATTCCATTCTTGTTATATAATCAATAACCCAGAGTATCATCACATAGTTATATATTCATCATCATGATTATTTCTTAGGACATTTGTATCAATTCAGAAAAAGAAATAAAAAGAAAACAGAAAAAAATTCATACATACCATACCCTTTACCCCTCCCTTTCATTGATCACTAGCATTTCACTTACTGTTGGTTTTTTTTATACTGAAACTCCAACTTTATATGGTAAATTACCTTAATATAAACTAGAATTTAACATAACTAACAGGATTTTTTTAACCTCCTACTCTTCTTGATCTCTTTTTTATATAATGACATTAGATGACTCCCTAATTCTTGACTTATTTCCATCTCAGTTTCTACTATACTGTACAGCATTTTGGTTCTCCTTCTACCTCTTTAACCCCTTCTTCTGTTCAGTCTTTGCTGCCACCTCTTCCTTCTCCAACGTTCCTACTACGTATGTCTACTCCCCAGAAATACATCTTCAGCTTTCTGATCATCTTTCTCTGAATTCTCTTATGGGCTTTAGAAATCACTAATCTTAAATAAATTACCAATCCTTGATATCTATTCCTGCTCTCTCACTCAAGCTAGAGCATATTTCAAGCTATTTATCACAAAACAAAAAATATAGCACCTAAAAACATACCTAAATGTAACCTCATTGCCTTTTCCCAAAGGAGATTTCCTTCCCACAAAATTTCCTCTAATCAGTATTGCTATTTTGATCACCAACTGAGGCTGTTAATTAACTTTTCCTCCATTTTCCTCTACCCCCTATATTTAATCTGTTATCAAGTCCAAAAAATTCTTGTTTCAAATATTTCATATTGTTCCCTTACTTTCTATCCCCATTGTTCCCATTAAAGTCCTGACTCAGACTTCTCTGCTCTGCTTTCCAGATTCTTCAGTCTGACTCCTCTTCTCTAGTCAAGCCAGTTTTCTCCTGGTTAATCCCCCATCCTCCACCCAACCAAATTTGTGTTACTAGACCAGACTGGATTGTCACATCTCCTTTCCACATGTCCAAATATTCACTGCCTTCAAAGGCCCAGCTCAAGGGTCACTTCTTTCATGATACTCTCCCTTTCCTAAACTGTCTTTTGACAATGCTACACACTGCCTGATTATATTCTCATTCTCTGCATCCCCTCATTTGTTTCTTGAATAATAAGCACAAGAAAAGCAGGGTTCATGCCATATTTCTTTCATCTTCTTCACAGTGCTAGACACATAACAGATGTTCAAGAAATGCTTATTGATTATACAATGACTTATGTTCAAACAATATTATTTAATTTTAAAACCTTTGCTCTTATTTCTCTCCTCAGTGATCACATATTGAATCTAGGAGAGCCCACGAAGTGAAGGTACTCAACTAAAGCTTCTGGCAAAAAATTAAGGTTGCTCCTCTCCCCAAATCCATCCCTCTTCCCCCTTCAGAATTTAGCAGATGAAAAACACACACCATATGGTATGAAAAATTCCCAATTTTAGAACTTTAGTAACAAAGGACCACCGAATCCAGCTAGATACTTCCCTTAAATATGAAAAACAGCTTTTTCACCCCCAGCATTCAGATTTAACGAAGTCCTTAAATAAGAAAAAGCAAAGACAACCGGAAACCCTTCCTCTCCAGTCTCGGGGGGAAACTCTGCTCTGAGGCTAAAGTTGGTGGTGGAGAAGGTGGGTGTGGGGAGGAAACCTTATTCTATGTACTACCAACCTCCAAGTAACAAATCCTCCTCAGTTATCTAAAGTAAACAACAGCACCCATCTCAAACCTTGTTATACTCTACTTAATAGTAGCTGGATTTTATGGGTCAGCAGAACTTAATTAGCTATTTCATTAACCAAGGAAAAATTATAGCTCCACACATATGCAAACTTTTAAAATGTCACTATATCTCTTAATTAATCATAAAGGCAAGTAAATTACTTGAGTTAGAAGCAACCTGAAAAAAGCTCCTGGCTTGCCTCAAGGTTAATGTATCATTGTGCTACAAAATTACTGCTGGTGGCAAAATAAAGAAAACAATGGGTCAACACTTGGCATACTGTCCCAGAAAAGAATCTGTTTAGTTGGAATAGTCTTTATCAGCATG
Organism: Tamandua tetradactyla; assembly: GCF_023851605.1. Taxonomy (NCBI): domain Eukaryota; kingdom Metazoa; phylum Chordata; class Mammalia; order Pilosa; family Myrmecophagidae; genus Tamandua; species Tamandua tetradactyla. Next base: position 120,347,712 of record NC_135353.1, read on the forward strand.
GCTATTTTTCTCCTTGACACAAACCATAAATACAATATTTAAGTATTTCTTCATTTTCCTTTTTAAAATTTCTAAACAGAGGTCTTAGAGATATTGCCAGTGATGCAGCTGGATAGTAATTGGGAATTTTAACATGGATACTGATTAAAATGCCAACTCTATAAACTTTAAGAAGAAAACGGAAGTTTTCCCAGCCACGAGTAACTTATCTAGGGTAGGACACATAAAATATCATGTCAGAATTGATCGTTTGAAAGCTCAGAGAAAACAGTAGTAGCAGAAAAACAGGGGAGATGGGAACACCTTTGAAATTTTCTCAAGCTGACGTGAAAAAAAAAAAGGAAAGAGAAAGGGAAAGAATCTTTTTCAGATTCTATGGCACAAGTCAAGAAGATGTAGCCACCAGCTCATAAATTTACCATTAACCAGAACTAAATATAATTTAAAACACCTGGAAAGCTTTTTTTTAATGAACTGAAATACCCTATAGATCTGGACAGTTGTCAGAGTTTGTGCTGCCAGACAGTTGGTATCAATGCGCTCAGGGCAATGAGACAATTCAAGGACAATTCATTCAACTGAACAGCACCCTTGCACATGGATTACTATTTACACTTCATAATGTACACTCCCACTAACACCATATATTTAATAAACCATCATGAGGGTGGTGAAAGAAAGTTCACAAACTCCCATCATCCTCGGTTACACCAGTGTATTCACTTTGTAATCAACCATTAAGCTGTAATTTTGGATTTATGTATGATTTTGTGTATATATATATATAAATATATATATATATAAAACTTTTTTTCATGGGCAGGCACCAGGAATCGAACCTGGGTCCCTGGCATGGCAGGCGAGAACTCTGCCTGCTGAGCCACCGTGGCCCACCCTATATTTTAATAGAAAGTTTTAAAACTTCCCAGCATCTTTTGGCTAAACTAGTAGCTTGCTGTAAAAATGCTTAAATGGCATAGCATTCCATTTAGAATGCATTCATTTGGAATAGACTGAGGGTTGAAATGAGTAAATTTCATCTGCTCGCAGCATACTGGTACACTGACAATAAGAACCAATCCTGCATCGAAATGCATAGGGAGAAATTATTAATTGATCAAGGAGCATGCAGACCAGACCACTTACGCATAAACAGGCTAATTTAGCAATTTCCAAATTTGGGGCAACTGTAATACCTTAGGAAGCTTAAAGCATCCTCTAACCTCCAAAGGGACTGTATGGCTTGTGTGTGTGTGTGTGTGTGTGTGTGTGTGTGTGCACGTGTATTTTATTTGAGGAAATCAAAATCAATTTTGAAATTTCACAACATTCTTTACCCCATGGAATCATAAAATCAGGGCCAAGAATAACCGTGTCTAAATCAGCAGAATATGCCTTTGAAAAGCCCAACTCCCAACCAAAACCCGTGCCATAGTCAATCCTATATAGTGGCCAGAGGGTTATCTAATGAGGCAATATTGGGAGGTGAGTACTCTTTACGTGCCCAGACTATATAATCAATCAATTTAATATTATTTTAAAATATATGTTTTAATAAAGGTCCTACTATGCATTGTGGAAGACACATTTTATAATCTTAAAGAACTCAGGCTACTTAGGAAGGCAAGGAAGGGTGAGCAGTACTAACATAAATGGAGCAATTATAGAAAAACAAAATACGTTGTGTAAGCAAGCACTAAGCAGTATGGCATCAACTGTAAGTGAGACAGCAGGAGTTCATGGAAGGGTACAGCTAACTATAGGTGCAGGGGTGAGGATGGGAGGCACTGAAATGGGGTGAGGGGGGGGACACAGTCTAGGCCTTCTAACCTGGGCAGGTAAGATTGCTAAAAAAGAGGGCATTCCAGGCTAGAGCAGGTACAGTCTAAGTAAAGGTCAAGGCAGTGTGAATCAGCAGGAAGTAGAGTGGTCCTGCTCAAAATGTTGTCTGGTATCAGTTCACAAACTCTTAATTACCAGTGTTCAATGAGATAAGTACAGAAATTAAGAAAGGGCCTCTAGAAACTTTCATAGCAATTTGATAGAATAATTTCATGTCTGTAAAATCTAATAAAAATGAAATTTATATTTTATATGTCTTTTTAATTCCTTTCTTCTAATTATTTTATTGCATCTTGCAAAAGTATTAATACATGCTGCTTTGGAAGCTAAAAAAGTTTTAAAACAACCAAACTTTCAGTACAGCTGCTCTGAGAGACTGATCCAGGAGAGTGGGCATACATACGACTCAAAGGGCTAGGGATGTACAGGAGCTGTGGGAGGTAGCGATGGATAAATGAGGTGAGGCAAGATTACAAAGGTCTTGAAATCCAAGCACTTGGAGGAATTTATATTTGAGACAATAAGCACTAGAAAGCCATCCTTGGTTCATGAATTAGGAAATGACATGAAGAAATCAGTTATTTTCTAGGGCAGAATCTGGCAGCAGTTTGTTGGATTTGAATGGAAGGTAGGTCCATCTCTCAGGAAATAAATGGATTAGAGTAATTTGGAAATAAAGTAAGGAAGGTGAGGGCGGGCCGCGGTGGCTCAGCGGGCAAAGTGCTTGCCTGCTATGCCGGAGGACCTCGGTTCGATTCCCGGCCCCAGCCCATGTACCAAAAACGGAGAAACAGAATACAATAAAACAAGAAAATGTTTAAAAGATGTTTCCCTTTCTTCCTTCCTTCCTTCCTTCTATCCTTCCTTCCTTCTCTCTGTCTTTCCTTTAAAAAAAAAAAAAAAAAAGTAAGGAAGGTGAACTTGAGTCACCAGCGGTCTGGGGTGATGGACAAGGGGCAAAGCTTCGATACACTGGCTACCTGGGGATGGAAAAGGAAGAACTATAAGGTTTCTTACCGGATGCCAGGCACAAAAGGACCTGGCTGTCTAGGGTTTGAAAGGGGATAAAAAGAAAAGTTAAGCTTCAACAACAAATGACGAGTAAAGACAGAATAGCAAGGAATGCAGGGGACGAAAACACTGAATTACTCGGAGGATGGAATTTTTTTCTGGGGGTTATGGTGGGGTAGGGGGTAAAACCATGAGAAGCAGGAAAGGTCAAGATAAGTAACCCTTTAAATATTGAGGGTTCTGTATCTCATCAAATCTGTATATAGTTTCTATACTGAGATTCCTTTGCACGGTAGTTAGAAGGTATGTTAAAATGGCCACCTGTAGAGGACGTTGTGACGGAGGGGGCCTCTCAGGAAAGGTCAAAAGAGCAATGCTTCCCTAGGCCTCCCTTTCACGAGCAACAGGCCGTTATCCATGATTTAACAGACCCTAATTAAGATGCCTTCTGCCTGTGGACTTCCAGGAAGAATGTTTTACTATGCCTTGAAAACACCCTCATATAAAGTTCACAATTATAACAACCACTGGTCTGTTAACATTCAGTTTATGGTACAGAAGTACTTCCAAGAATATTTTTTATATGGAGGGCAGTGATTTTTCTTCCTTCTTGTACCTGTTAGGGGTTGACTTTTATATATTTAATAAACAGTATTTAATAGGCTGCTTTTATAGAGATGCACTGCTGTTATTAATCAGAGTAATTTTCAAAAACGACATACAGTTTTCTCCCAGATTCTGGTTGAAGAGAAGGCATTACCAGATAAGATAATATCTATCTTCTCTAAGGGTGGGGAAGGACTACCAATAACCTGAAGCAAATTTAGAGATAAGAAAAGACTACATGATGGCAGCCTTTTAAAAGGTCACATTTGCAGAAATTCCAATAAACAGGGATAGCAACAGACTCTGGCCAATGGAATAGTTGAAGAACATATGGTGAGGTGGGGCGCCTATGGGGATGAGACTACTGTCATTTTAAAAATGTGCCGGTAACATAAGGGGGTTCCCTCTAGTGCACTCAGACTTTTGGCTTATTCTATGCCTCTGCTAATCATTTCTGTGCATGCATGACATTTTTCCTCACTACATAATCTTCTGGTTTTGAAGACCATCAAGTCCAGCAGCCTCTTCTGAAAAAGGATACGTACATATTCCTTAGACCAGCATTTTCTAAGCTGTGAATTAGAGAACTAATGGTTTTTCTGGGAGATGTCACTATGTGTTCCTTTAAAAAAAATAGGCAGGATTGGGCCATGATCAAATAAGTTTGTAAAACACACTAATGCATTAAAAGTTCTGAGAAGTCTTGCACTAAAGAAACTTGTTAAACTTTTCATTTAACTCATCATTTCGGAAATAATCAAATAACTTCTTTCCCCTCTCATAACACTCATGCACATCATGGGGAATATTATATTCTCTGCAGAAATTGCTGCCTAAGCACAATATTTTTAAATCAGTATTTAAAATAAAAACTAAATGAAGAGCAGTAGGTCACCAGAAGGACAAAAAAGGATTCAAATTAATTTTTTGGAAAAAATATATTATTACAATATCCTTGTTATGTTTCTAATATTTAACTACAAATAAAATGTTTCAGATCCATCTGAGTGAGGTGAAAAGTGTGGCAGGGATAATCTTATTTTTAAAAAGCAGATATTTTAAGTAATTTATATTGTGTCAAATTTCACTTCATATTTTAAAGTATATTTACTTTCCCAACCATACTTTCCATACTCTTCATTTTTATTCCTGACCATGAGGGACAGCATTTTTTAAATAAAATGAAACAGGTGGCAAAAGAAGCAGCTGGACATAAATTTTGCCATAAATAACCCATTTGTATAGATAAAGAATACTTGACTAAAGATATATTTTAAACCTCATAAATATATACTAGTATCATGTATATTTATATAATTTTATTTTTAAATGTTAGGCTGCAGAGAAAATAACAAGAATTTTCTTTAAAAACTGACATCATTTTTCTAAAATAAAGAATGAGAAAGGATGGAGGGTAGTATGACAGTGGCTCAGTGGCAGAATTCTCACCTGCCATGCTGGAGAGACCCGGGTTCGATTCCCGGTGCCTGCCCATGCAAAAAAAAAAAAAGAAAAAAGAGAGAGAGAGAAAGGACAGAAAATTAAAGCATAAATACAAAGGGAAACTGTTAATTGTCCATAAAGGCTCACCACACGTTAATAAGCTAAATAGCACTTCGGCTAACCTGATGATTGGCAAAGTGTTTTTTATTTTTTAATTTAAACAAGCAAATTCTTACATGTTTGGCTAAGGAAGGAGAAATTTATTTTCATGTCCTGGAAAAGAAATTCCATGTATGTGTTTTTAAATATTAATTGTTAATAAATAGACAAATGATGGTAAGTGAACTGTATAAAAAGCCAGAGATCTGAGGAAATAGCAAAACAACAACTCCTTTAACATTGAACTGGAGAAAACAGCAAAACAACAGCTCTTTTAACACTGAACATATCAGCCTTTTTTTTTTTCCTGGAAGAATAACAAGTATTATTAATTTTAAAAAATCAAGATATGACTCAATTACTATGATTTTTAAAGAGCAAACCAGGTCCAACTAAAAAGTTTTGCAATACTAAGAGCAGAGAAGCAAAATCACAAAGATAGGGTGAAAACAGCAGCAATTAAGATAGCATATGAACGACTACAAGAAAAACAGAATAAGATAAACTACATAATACGTACATAAGAAGGACTAGAGTTCTATGGTAATCATTAGATTGTTAGAAATAAAAGAATCACTGGGCCCAGCAATAAGAAATTGAAACAACATAATAAATTAAGGAATTAAGGCTACCTCTCAACATTATTGAACCATCTCAAATCTACTAGAATATGAATTTAAAAACGAAAAAGAGGTTTATTGCTAAACGAAAATTTAAGATAATTATAATGCTACATTTCATGAATTACTTTAAATATTTACAGATCGAATTAAGGAAAACCCAACCCCAACTAGTCATAAAACTACCTCTTAAACATGATAAGTTTGCTAATACAAAATAAGGCAAGACATTACTCACAGGATCTGAAAAAAAGCAAATTTGAAGTAAAAAAGACAAGGACACTATAAAATGAAATCACTAAAAAATTATTTTAAAAAAGTACTTAGTAGAAGTAAAAGAAAACCTAATGATCTTTTTACTAGACAAAAAACTGATAAATTCAACATGACCGAGACAAATAAAATTCTAGTTGGAGAACTATTCTATTAACCAAATATGCAGAATCAAATTAGCAACAAAAATAACAATATAAGAATTCAGTATATGTTAACAAAGTAATTAATACAATAAAATATCAGGTTTATCATGAGATTCAAGTAGAAAAGTTTGGGAAAAAGTTTGTTTTCACAATAATTTATCATGAACTCAGACACAAAGGCATTCTCAATAAATACGAAATGGCAGTATTTTTATACAGCACAGAGCAGTAAAATAAGAAATAGGATTAAGAACAAAATCTAACCACATGGAAATCATAAAAAAACTATATTTTCAAATGACAACTGAATGACGGAAGTAAGGAGCTATTTAAAGTAAAAATAGTGAATCAAAATGCATCCAACAAGTAAGGGGCAATTTGGAAAACTAATACAATTGATAAACTGCTAGTACAATTAACCAAAAAAGAGAAACATCCAAGTTACTGACTTTAAAGATATATAGCTAATGCAAAAAAAGATTTCAATTATTAAGGAATTCCATGTGCAAATGTTAATCATGAAAGGAATAACGTTCTCAAAAATAAAAATAAGATAAAACAAAACCCAAGGATCAAAAGTGAAATAAAGAATCTAAATAGACCAAAGCAACATGCAATATTATCAACAAACTTCAAAAGAAAGGAAAAAAGCACTTAAATGCTTAAATATTACATGAACAATAATTCCACTATACAAATGGTTCCTAAGGGTGTACTATCAAGTTCATTTTCATGAGGCAAATGTTATCGTGATTTCTAAACTTGACTTGCGGTTCAAACTCAAAAGGAAAATTATAGATTGGCTCTATAGATGCAAAATTCTAAATAAAATGTTAGCAAACTATATACACCAACACTTTGAAAGAACTGTTCATCACCGTCAGTTGGGCTTTAGTCTGAGGTGCAAGGCTGATCTTAAATAAGGACGGTGGGTCACAAGAAAAATAGAAAAATAAAAATGGTAAAAAAAAATTGAAAATTCAGCAATCACTTCTGATTTTAAAAGATTGTCCTTTTTTTTCTTTTTTAAAAAATTGTTATTGGGCTGGCCACGGTGGCTCAACAGGTAGAGCTCTTTTTTTTTTTTTTTTTGCATGGGTAGGCACTGGGAATCGAACCCGGGTCTCTGGTATGGCAGGGGAGAATTCTGCCTGCTGAGCCACCATGGCCTGCCCAACAGCTAGAGTTCTTCTTGCCTGCCACGCCTGAGACCTCGGTTTGATTCCCAGTGCCTGCCCATGCCGAAAAAAAAAAAATTTGTTATTGTGATAACATATACACAAAACATTTCCCGTTTTAATCACTTTCAAGTATACAATTCAATGGTGTTAATTACATTCACAATGTTGTGCGACCCTAACCACCACAAGAAGGAGTTTCTTTTTTTTTCTTTTATGCTGTATGGCAGGGTCACATTTCATTTTTTTTCCATGTGAGTGTCCCGTTATTACAGCACCATTTGTTGAATTTTTGTTTGTTTGTTTTGTTTTGGGGGAAGCGCATGGACTGGAAGTCGAACCTGGGTCTCCTGCATGGCAGGTGAGAATTATACCACTGAACTACCCTTGCACCTCCAAGAAGGATTTTCTTTTTTTTTTTTTTTCCATGGGCAGGTACCGGGAATCAAACCCAGGTCTCTGGCACGGCAGGCAAGAAATCTGTCACTAAGCCACCACTGCCTGCCCAGGATTTTCTTTTAATATCATAAATATGATATGTCTGAAAGAAGTATACATTATTTTTAATGGAAACACACTAGAGGAATTCATGTTTAAGAAAAAAAAAAAGAGGAAAAGAAAAACCCCACAAAGATACCTAGTCAGCATTCCTACAGAAACATGTTAGAAAATCTGGTCACTGTAATCAAGTATGAAAAATAAATCAGGGGTTGCGAGGGTAGTTCTGTGGTAGAATTCTTGCCTGCCATGTGGGAGACCCGGGTTCGATTTCTGGCCCACGCACTTCCCAAAAAACAAACAAACAAGCAAAACAAATGAAAAATTTCAACAAATGGTGCTGCAATAGCGGGATACTCACATGGAAAAAGAATGAAATGGGATGCCACCATAAAGGGTACAAAAAATAAATAAATGAGAGTGAGTAACAGGAGAGAGAAAATTAAAACAACACTATTGATATACTATATAATTATGTAACCTAAAAGACCAAGGTATTCAAAAAACAAAATTAAAAATAATAAGTTCAACAAAAGGACAGATTATAAAATAAAACAATGAAAATCTATTGTACACTCATTCCGAAACATCTACTAAATAAAAGTAGAAGGTCAGAAACCCTATTTAGCACAACAAAAACCACCAAAAAAATGTCTTAACTTGAGAATTACCCTCAATGGGGACATATATATTGTGGAGACTAAACATGTCAAAGATGTCACAGTTTAATAGATGGCAGAAATGCTTAGGCCTTCATTCCCACTGGGACAGTTGCCAGATCCTGTCAATTTTATTTCTGTAAAGTGACAATATGGTGAACAAAAAAGCTTGCCATTTAAATACCAAAGTTAATGTCCACAATCCTCAGAACAAAGCCCAAAGGTGGAATGAATGAAATGAATCACAAGTAAATGATTATGCAGTGCCATATTCACCTACTGTTAGTAAGAAGTAAAGATGAAACCAAGTACTGTGGGCCTATACAGGTAATGAAGACACACAAGACACTGGCAACAAATACCAAGTATTTTGACCCAGTATTCCTAGTTCAGGGAATAAGCACACTCTCAAAAAGATCTCTTCCCTCCCATCTAAAAGGGCACTTTGTACAAAAGGTGTTTGTTGCCAGTGTCTTGTGTGTCAAAATCCCAGAGATAAGTTTAAACTTATTCAGCTACAGTATTTATTTGAACCTGTTATTCATTGACTGTTCATTTTGAGGAATATACACATGGACAAAATATCCATCTCTGATCTCAAGGAGCTTACATAATATTATTTAATTTAGTCATTAAAATAAGTATTTGTGTTCTGTTGATACATGGGAATGAATGTACAAAATAATATTACTTGAAAAAGTCTAACAACAAAAAGATACAGACCCACTGATAAAAGCAAAGTGAAAATATTTTCTCCTTCTCCACAAACAAACAGAAACAAATTAGAGACAAGAACTTGTAGGAAAATGGACAATGGTAGAAACAGCTAGTGTTTTTAAGTTATGGAATAGTTTCTGTACATGTGCACAAAACTGCACTGCAACTTTTATAATGCTTTTTAGTAGCAAATTTGGGCATTATTTAGCTACTTCTAATTTAGAGCTGTATTTTTTTTTTAGAAGGAACCAGGTTTTCTGTATATGTAACTAACTATACTCCTCTTTTTCCCTCTCCTCCATTTCTCTTTTAAGTGTTAACAAGAAAAAACTGAAGTACTTCTGGTAAATTACTTGCTGTCTTTATTGAATAGGAGGTTTTATGATCCCGTTGCATAATTTAAAAAATAAGATGAATGGAATATGTTATATTTCTTTAGTTTTTTAAAGAATTTTTTTTTCCCTTTCCTAATTGAATTCTTTCAGAGGGTCAGTGGCTCTTGATAGAAAAAAATTTTCTCCAACTTGTTCTACCTAGTACTATTTGTTAGAATATAAAAAGAAATCCTGAAAGCAGGTATTATAAGTTTCTTATGGGAGGTAGAACATGCCTCTAGATTTATACCACCCTTGGCCCTTCCAGCCATTCAAAGGAATTTTATAATGTTTATTCTTAAAACCTTCAAGATTTCGTTTTCTAAATATCACCTGCATGAAAAACAATGTTTCCTCTCTGTTGTTGCTCTGAAAAACAGCCCAAAATTAGCAGGACAAAAACAGAGTTAAAGAAATGAGCATGAGTGATAATGGTAGTCAAAGGGAAAGAGGAAGTGACACTAAAGCCAGGATAATTCCATTAAAAGCATTGAAAAGTCTTAAGACTGAGAGGTAAAGTACACTGAAGGCAAGGACTTAGACTAATTTACTTAATGATACCACTGGTAGTTTGGTGAATTGAATCTACAGAACATTTATTATATTGGTTTCTGCTTCATATGTAGCTTGAACACAATTAATGTAATCCAAACGCCATTCTTCTCTGTGTTCTTTTGCTATTCTCTCACAGCTCAACAGCTGCAGCTCTCTGGCTGCTAGTAACAGAAAGGAATGAACTAAGTAATAATACTTGGATTTAAGCCCTGAATTTTGAAAGGCTTATTTTTCACTTACAACTGCCATTTTAAAAATAAGTAAACAGAATAAAAACCTGCCAAGACTTACCACACTAAAGCTGTAGTATGGAAAAATGAAATAAAATAAACATGATGTCCTTCAATATAATATCAAGATACTATTTCTTGTTTATCACTATTTTTTAGCTGAAGTACAGTACAGGATTGTGTTTCCATATTAAAAAGTAGAGAAAGAAGTTCATAAGGCTCAGAAATGGAAGAATGTATTAATTGTGAAAGCAGAAATTAGAACAGAATTCAAACAACCACAACCATGTGGGAGAATTGATAACGGAAAAAAATAATTCACGCAATATCTTTGAACTGTAGCATAAGAAATGATGGCCATTGGAAAAGGAACTTTTAATAAATGCTACCAGAGAAACTTGATATTAAAATTCATTCCAGATAGGTCAAAGATCCAAAGCTTTGGTTTTTTAATTAAGAAAATGGAATAGTGCATTTATACCCAATGTACAAAGGAATTATATTAATACCCAAAGCAAAAGAAAAAATTATCCATGGGCAATGAATATGATTAAATAAAAATGAAGCTTTTGTACAATAAAAAATTACTATGTTTAAATGAAAAGCAATAGAATAAAAGTAGCCACAATTTTGATGGGGAAGAACTTAATATAGAAATATAAAGATACAATATAGCCTGATAATGTTAATGCTGCTTTTCTTTGGATAAGTGGCTAAAATATTACACCAATAGGTAAGGAACACTGAAAAATGTTAGCCTCATTAGAAGCACTGCATATCTATTAACTTCTTAATAAAATAATGTTACATCCATAGGAGAAACAATACCAGCTTGTAGTTCACCTATTCACTCCAGATAAATTTGTTAAAGCAGCAAATACTGGAGGAAAATCCATATTTTCAGTCAATGTCATTTTATATGCTGGCAATTTCCATGCACCACTGGGACAGTTTTATAACATTTAGGGTATGATTTTACCATTTCAGTTACTTTTCAGACTTTTGAAAATTTAAGATTCATTTTTAGTTGTTTGTGCTTAATTTATTTGTTTGGCAAGCTTTCATAAATGCTCCCTATTTTACTTCTGCCATTAAGTGAAACTGCTTTTGGAAATTTGGTTGAAAATGAATGCTTCCAATCACAAGTTCACTTATTGATAATTAGTTTTTGTATACTTTACGGTGATTTTACTGCATTTAAAACATACTTTTAAAAAAGCATTTTGGGCTGTTTAAATTCTTTCGCTTCAATAAAGCCTATATTATAAAGAGAAATAAAGCTTTTAGCAAGGTTAAAGGGATGGCTAAACTTTTTGTTGTGTGGTCCTAAAAGTGGCATTAGATTTTAAAATTAAACACTATTAAGGAGACATATATTGACATCTAATTTGGCATCTCAATAATCATATAAATATTTTTATCTTTAATCTTAGCTATATTAGATAGTAATACATCTTTAATATGATTAATATTTATAAAAGTAAAGCTGCTTCAATATAAAAATTACATTTAAAAAAAAGTGGCAGAAACATACCTAAATAGATAAAGCAAGAAGACAAGCTGAATTTTGTTTAAAAAAACAAAATCACCTGAAAGTTTACCTACTGTTAGAGGCAAAATTTTAAAATAAAATTCATGACAACACTGCCTGACACACAGAATAGGTATGATTGGCTGAAAATGAACAGAAATGATTAAAGGCATGTAAAAAGCTTCAAAACTACCCAATGGTACACAGAACGAAGTAATATGTGAGAATTGTGGGCAAGTTCAATCTTTCAGACAAATCATCTGCTCCCCAAAAGTTTAAAAATTGGTGAAACAAAGTCTGGTAATGAGTGAAGGTCTAAAATCTAGCCATTACAAATGATAAAGGGGTGGCTCATAATCGGGGATTCTGGGGCAGGTAGGCGGTGGGTAAGATGTTAATAAGATAGAGGTAGAACACAAACATCTTTCTTTTTTTTGGTAAAAATGACAAGGATATAAAGAGATTACAGAGTTGGAGAAACAGTCGGTAGTTTGTGGGGAAGATATTGCCCTTTTCCCTTTTAAGTAATTTCTGTATTCAATAAAGAAAAAAAAATAGTATCTTCAACCCATTTTCTCTCGTTTCAGAGAATGAAGGCCCCCGGCCCCCTGACCTATGTTTTGATTATCTTCTTCTCACCTTTGTGGGGGCTCATGCTTCAACTTCTTCACTAGACCTCTATAATCTCCTGTTCTTTTCCTATCAGCTTATAGCTGTGAGCCACTCTTCCCATTTAAAACAAAACCACAAATACTCCTTTAATCTTGCTAGCCCCTCCAGGAACCCTCTCACCCTTCTCCACACACTTTGCTCCTTCCTTGATCTTCCACACTGGTTAAGAAAAAAAAAGTCTACCCTTTTGGGAGAGTATACAGGCCAACCCTATGCCCTCAACCAAGCACACACATGCCCATTAAGTTGACCCCAGGTATTCTGATAGTAAATGTGGCAGAGCTAGAACTTAAACCCCACTTCCCTCAGATCTCAAAGTCCTTGCATTTAGCCATTACCTTATTCTATCTCTGAAGGGAATTTAAGGGGCCAGCTTACCCAAGTTCACATTGTTGATTTTCAGAGATAAAATTCAAACCCAGGCAGCTTGACTCTAGTTGTCCATGGTGACAAAAGACCCTTTTGTTCCCTGTCCCTTTTGTAGATCACTGAGACCAGCTACTTGGAGGGCAACTGGAGAGGAGCAGCTTTCAATATGACAGCTGAATCTCCTTGCTGCTGCTAGCCGGGCAATCCCTCCCTACCACCTGCTCCAATACACTAAAATCAGTCTTTGTACACCCCAGGCTTCTTGGAAAAGAAGAGGCACTAGGAAATGGGAAGGCTTTTCTTTTTTTAAATCTCCCTCCATAGATCTTCTGTGGGTGGAGCCTGGATACACATGTTTTGAAAAAGTCCCCTTTTTGTCCTGATATACAACTTTGGGTTCTGACCACTGATTTAATCAAATAAGGATGTATGAAGTCTCAGATACCTCTAAGGATGATATGAGGCAATTCTATTGCTGTGGAAGTTACATTAGACCTGGAGTAAAACATACCAGAGTTTAACAATTATAGCCCTGACACTTATTTGCTGACTCTGGCCCAGTCTTTTTACTTCTTTGAGCCTCAATTTCTTCACCTATAAACTGGGGATAACAGCACTGATTACACTGGGTCATGAAGTGTGCTTAAAGTTTCACTGCACTGTCTGAAACAATCAACTACAAGAAAGATAGAGAAAAGATCTTCTACACACAATAACTGTTTTTTTATTTATATTCAATTATTAGGGAACATGTCCCTAACAATTTGTTATTAAAACAAATCCCTGGTGCGGTAGTGGCTCAGTGGCAGAATTCTCACCTGCCATGCCAGAGACCCAGGTTCGATTCCCGATGCCTGCCCATGCAAAAAAAAAAAAAAATCCCTTACCTCAGTACCTCCCCCAAAATAGACAATGCTCAAAAATCCCTTTCTGCCTCTCCAACCTGACCCAATAAAAACCTTTACGTTATCTTGAATAGAGCGTGAGATTTTGTTGGTTTGCCCAGGTTAGTGGGATGTCCTGATATATCCCAGAGTAATTTGGGCAGTGAATAAAGATGTATTTGCAAAGTCCCCTTGGGGGACTGGGGAGAAAGGAGGAAATTTCAACTTCCCTATTTGGAGAATTTCTGATATTCTCGCCAACAGTGGGGACAACCAAAACAATAGGCTAAGCCCTCGATCTTTGGGTTTGCCTCTACGAAACTTATTCCTGTAAAGGATAGTCTAAGCCTACTTAGGCTTAAGAGTCACCCCCAGCGAACCTCTTTTCTTGCTCAGATGTGGCCTCTCTCTAAGCCAATTCAGCAGATAAACTCACTGCCCTTCCTCCTACGTGGGACATGACTCCCAGGGGTGTGTAAATCTCCCTGGCCAGGTAGGACAGAAATCCCAGGATGTGTCAGACCTGGCATGAAGGGATTGAAAAAAAGGCTTCTTGACCAAAAGGAGGAAGAGAGAAAGGAGACAAAATAAAGTTTCAGTGGCTGAGAGATTTCAAATACAGTGGAGAGGTTATCGTGGAGGTTATTCTTATGCATTATATAACTATCCTTTTTCAATTTATGGTATATTGGAGTGGCTGGAAGGAAGTACCTGAAAGTGTTGAGCTGTGTTCCAGTAGCCTTGATTCTTAAAAACGGTTGTATAAAGACATAACTTTTTTATGATGTGACTGTGTGATTATGAAAACCTTGTGTCTGATGTTCCTTTTATCCCAGGTATGGACAGATGAGTAAAAAATACATGGTTAAAAATAAATAAATAATAGTGGGGATAAGGGATAAAATAAATTGGGTAGATAGAAATACTAGTGGTCAATGAGAGAGAGCAGTAAAGGGTATGGGATGTATGAGTTTTTTCTTTTCTCTTTTTTATCTCTTTTTCTGGAGTGATGCAAATGTTCGAAAAAAATGATCATGGTGATAAATACACAACTATGAGATGATATTGTGAGCCACTGATTATACAGCATGTGTGGAATATATGTGTGTGAGGATTTTTTAATAAAAACATTTTTTAAAAAAACCTTCTTTTGAGCCAGGTGTTAAAAAAATCAATAAAATATAGGGGATATGCAGCATGGCTCTGAGAAACCATTTTGGGTATCTACTATTTATGAAGAAAGCTTTTTTCTCTAAAGGAGACTTTAACTTCCTCATTGTCTTAGTTATATATTTGGCTTCCTTGGTGAGGCATAAGAAAAAAATCTGCCCTTGTGTTGGTTTTACTTATTATTTTCTTCCCAGAGGACCAAAATTAGCTTAAGTGCACCTGCCTACTTTTCCTACAATCTCAAATTCCACCAAACAACCCTCCCCACAAGCAGAACAAACTAACAATGTATCAAGTTTACTTTTGCTGCCGTGGCAAAATGTTGCCTACTGCTCTGTCATAACCTTTGAAAACTCCTTGTTTATTTATTGTGACAGCAAAACACCCCACTGTAAAAACAGTTATGTACATAGACAAAACCTGGAAGAAAACACAAAAATAATCAGTGCTGCTGTGTTAGAGAGTACTGGGACGTTATTTGCACAAGTCTAATCATAAATATACAATTTAAAAAGCGGTTGTTCTGCATAAATTACTACAAACTAAAAGCTTTCGGTTCTTCCTGCTCAAACTTGTCACTACCTAGGCATCCTCATCTCCCTCCATTCAGGAGCCTTTACTATTAGTGACAGTCTCCACTCCCTTTGCTCAGTTCACATTATTTGGCAACTCTTCAGGAATATGATATCAATGACCACGTAACCCGGGAAACCATCACGTCTGTAGTTTTTCTAACATTATTCCTTGCCACCCCCACTCTAGCTGCTTCTCTTGGGGTTCTGGTGTTAGCTCTTTCACCAACTCGATGTTTTTTTTCTTTTTGGGTGCATGGTCAGGGAATCAGACCCAGGTCTCCCTCATGGAGGGTGAGCAATCTACCACTGAACCACCAATGCACCCCCAACTCGCTTTTTAACTTTAGTATTAGTTCTCAAACGTGAGCCTACATCAGAATCACCTGGAAGGTGTTGATAATAGGGTGGTATATGGAAACACAGTATTTTATGTATGACTTTTTATGTAAACCTACAATTTCTCTAATTAAAAAACAATCAGAGTGATGGGCCCCACCACCCAGAGTTCCTGCATCAGTAGGTTTGGGGTAGAACCTTAGAATTTGCATTGATGCTGCCATTGCTGGTCCAAGGACCACACCTTAAGAACTGCTACTTTAGCTAAGAGAGTTGAACAGATTAGATCATGGTTTCTCAAACTGCAGCACTACTGACATTTTGGACTGGTAATCCCTGTTGTGAGAGGCTACCTTGTACATTACAGGATGTTTAGCAGCATCCCTAGTCTCCACCCACTAGAGGTCATTAGCACCCTCTTCCCAGTTGTGACAACCAAAAATTTCTCCAGATATTGCCAAACTACAAACCAATATCTCTTATGAATATAGACATAACATTCCTCAAGAAAATATAAGCAAACCAATTTCAGTAACACATAAAAAGTGTTATATACTATGACCAACTGGGATTTATCCCATGGATGCAAGGTTGGTTTAATAACTGAAAATCAACTAATGTAATAAACCATTTCAACACTTATATAGAAACTTTCAAAACTTATCGAAATGGTTTATTACAATAGCTGTAATATCAATAGAATAAAGGGAAAAAACTACATGATTGTTTCAGTAGGTACTTAAAAAGCATTTTGCAAAATTCAACATCTTTTCATGATAAAAACACTCAGCTATGAATAGAACTTCCTCATGCCGGTTAAAAGCCATCCATGAAAAAGCCACAGCTTACATCATACATTATACTTAATGGTAAAAAACTGAATGCTTTTCCCATAAGATCACAAATAAGACAAGGATATATACTCTTGCTACTTCTATCCAACATTGTACTGGAGGTTCTAGCCAGGGCAATTAGGCGAGAACAATAAATAAAAAGGCATCCATATTGGAAAGGAAAAAGTAAAATATTTCTATCCGCAAGTGGTATAATCCTGCATGTAGAAAATTTTAAGGAATCCACTATAAAACTAATAGAACTAATAAACAAGTTTGGCAGCATTTCAAGATTCTAGATCAATATACAAAAATCAATTGTATTTCTATACATTTAAAATAAACAATCTGAAAATGAAATTAAGAAAACAATTCAATTTACAATGGCCTCAAAAAGAATACAATACTTAGGAATAAATTTGACAACAACAAAAAAAGTGCAAAACTTACCCTGAAAACTACAAAACAAAAGAAATTAAAGATGAACTAACCAAGTGGAAAGGTATCTCATGACAGACTATAACAAGTGTAGTGAGGATGTGGAAAAATTGGAACCCTCATACATTGCTGGGGGGAATATAAAACTGCACAACTCTTTAGAAGATGGTTTGAGAGTTCCTTAAAATACTAGACACAAAGTTACCATTTGACCCAGCAATTCCACTCCTAGGTATTGGAAATGGAAATACATATCCACCCCAATGGAAATACATATCCACCCCAAAACTTCTACATGAATGTTCATAGTAGCATTATTCATAATAGTAAGAAAGTGGAAAAATCCAAATGCTCATCAAATGATGAATGGACAAATAAATGCAGACTATCCATACAATGGAATAATAAAAAGTAATGAGCCATTATTGATACACAGAACATGGATGAATCTCAAAATAATTATGCCAAATGAAAAGACACCACACTAGAGTATATACGACATGATTCCATCTACATAAAATGCTAGGAAATTCAAATTAATATACAGTAACAGAAGAGGGGGAAGGCATGCAGAAAGGCAGGAAGGAGGGATTAACAAAAGGCCAGGAAGAAACTTTTGGAGGTGATGGATATGTTCATTATCTTGATTGTGGTGATGGTTTCACAGGTGTGTGTGTGTGTGCGCGCGCGAGTGTATATAATGTTAAATTTTATCACAAAACGTATCTCTGTCAGTATGCAAAGGATATAGGCTTAATCAAGTTGGACTAAGTGATCTTCCTTGATCTTTGAAGATATCTACCTGATGAGGAAACGATGCTAGCTCTTTGTGTATATAATAAAATTAAGAATGTAAATTATTTTTAAAAACCATATTAATGTACACTTCAAATATGTATCATTTATTTTACACCATTATATCCCCATAAAGCTGATGAAAAATAAATTATAATCACATGTTCTCAAGGCTGAACAGAATTTCTTAAGTTATTAGACTAACCCAGTCAGATCCTCCAGCACCTTTATAACTTTGATGTTTCAGGTGTTAAGCTGAGGAGGAGTATGACCTTGTATGTTAACATTTCAAGGGGAATGAACAACACAAGGCTGTTAACTAACCTCCTTAAATCCTCCTGGGTGCCCTAGAAGCACACAGAATTTGTTACATGCAATACAATTTCAAGTCATTTTATATATCAATATAGTTCAAGAAAGGCTTTTCCTCGAACTTTGGAGATACATTTCATGTGGAATCTGTAGGAATCTTCAATTGAAGGGGCAATGGATGGCTAAAAGAATGAGACTTGGAGACAAGTGCCTGGCACATAGAAAGTGCTCAAAAAATAAGCTAAAATAATATAATAAAATAATTAAAATAAAATTAAAAATTAAATATCATTAATTCAGAATTTTTTTACACTCTGAATAAAAGTTGGGTAGAAAAAATACCTTTATACAGGGATAAAGGAGTTTGCTAAACATATCAATAGCATAAGCAAGATTGCAGAACGAATAATACATCCACTTAAGCAAATTAACCTTACAGTCCCCCCATAAAGAACTATTTTATTTTTTATTTGCAGCTTAGTGTAGACAGCAGACTCTGTAAAAAGACAACCTATATTCAAATCCCAATATGACTTCTTAATAGCTGTATAATCTAGCCAAGATACTAGATTCCTGTATGAAATTCAGTTTCTTCATCTATAAAATGGGGGTGAAAATAATATCTACCTTATTGGGTTGTTGGGAGGATTAATGAATTAATATCTGTAAGGTATGTAGGACACAGCCTGGCACATAGTTCATCTTATTTAAGTAAAATCTAAATAAACTGCTACTAGTTCATTAAAGCTGTAACTGCTAAAAGCCTATTCCAATCTACACATTATACTAAAATGCACTTACCTTACTTAACAATTGGATAGAACTAGTGAAGTTTCTTTTCAAGAAGTCACCTCTTACTCCTGTGACAGGTCTTTCTGAAGAACCTATCTTAGAAATAGTTTGCTGCTCTAATTTGAAGAAAGGTAACTCAATTATTCTAAATATTGTTTGACATTATCATTCTTCCAGAGCAAAGCAAATTTACCATACTTAGTACTGTTATTTATATAGTCAGAGTTAAAAATATAATATGCATTACATCCAAATAGGAGATAAAGGACTATTACACTAGGAGATAGTGTTACCTCCTAACCAGTTAACCAACTTCAACGAATCTGCTCAAGATAAGAAATTTGCTAATTTACTACAAAAGCAACAGAATTAAGGCTTTTGTTTCAGTTAAAATGGTGATGCAAATACAATATCTGTTTATTCTGCTATCATCAGATATGAACTAATTCAGTTTTATTCCTTGACACTCTCAGCTTTGGTGCCATCCTATCCATAGTCCAGAATGTTTGAAGCTTTCTCATAATTTTTGTGAATTCTCAGCAAAAAAAAAAAAAAAATGGTGATGCAATACAGGCATTCCTTGGTACTTTTTTTGATGATAACAGTGAAAAAAGAATTAAACACAGCCCACAAACAGGAAGAACACATACTATATTCCAAATAGCTTTACTGGAAGACAGCAGAGGTCTTCATAACAACTCTGACATGAAATTCATCTACCAACTTTCTTTTGGGAGGATATTGACCTGGTTTCTAATATCTTGTTCTGAGATACTTCCTAAGGAGGAAAACTGAATTTCCTTTTTCCAAATGTAAAATCAGAAACAAGCAGAAAGAAATGTCACCTTGCTCTGAGTACTCCAGGTGAGCAGAAGTTGAAAGCATCTTCTCCATAGGTAGCAAGAAACATGCCTTCAAAAGAAGCGACCTGGTTATATTTACAGATGTAGGCTTCTCAACACAGAGTATGCTATAAATTACAAGTGGTTGCCACTCTGTTCTGGGTATTGTCAGGTATTTCTGTTTCTCTTCCTTTCTAGACCAGTTTTATGTATCCTGTTGCAGTGGTCTCTCTTCTTAAATCCTAATCAACCTTCTTAAGCCTTCAAACCATATAATTCACTGAGAAATGTGTGCAGGTGGAAGCTATTATGTAGCTCAAAAAAGCCACGTCCTTTAATCCTCATTCAATATTGCTGGGTGGGATCTTTTTTATTGTTTCCATGGAGATGTGATCTACCCAATTGTGGGTGGTAACTTTTGGTTAGATGGGTTCCATGGAGACAGATGGGTGTCCTCCACCCGCTTGAGGCCGGGTTGCTTACTGGAGCCCTTTAAGAGGGAACCATTTTGGAAAGAGCCTTGAGAGCCTGAAAAGCCAACGACCTTTGGAAATGAAGGAAAACGTCCCTGGGGGAGCTTCATGAAACAAGAAGCCGGGAGAAAAAGCTAGCAGAAGTCACCATGTGCCTTCCCAGCTGAGAGAGAAAGCCCAAACATCATCAGCCCCTTTCTTTGGAGTTAAGGTATCTTTCGCTGGGTGCCTTAGTTTGGACATTTTCATGGCCTTAGAACTATAAACTTCCAACTTAATAAATTCTGTTTTTAAAAGCCATTCCATTTCTGGTATATCGCATTCTGGCAGCTTTTACAAACGAAAGCAAAAAGAGATCAACAAATGTAAGCTTTCTTGTTCTTTCCCTCTCTGGTCTCAAAGGAAGACTATTTTTCCACTATGACTTCTTCATTCATGCTTCCATCTGACTTTTAAACCATACTTATGAAAACTGAATATTTCAGGAGCATATGGAAGATTTTCACCTCTTCTTTCCGATGAAAGTCATGACTCTTGACTAGAAAAGAGGAGAGTATGGGATATGACTATCTTGCGACTTAGATGATGTCAAAGAACAGGATGTGGTTTTCTAGTTCACCACTTCAGAAGAATGATGGACTTCTGGCAAGGGATGAAGGAAATTTCACAAAGACCAGGAAGAACTAATTTCACTAAAGATGACGTATATGGACTTAAGGAAAAATGCTAAGGAAAGGGAAAAGTACCCCCAAAAATGTGACAGAAAGAAAGCACATAGCAGAGGAGATATCCATTACTCCTCAAGAGAACATAGGGTGTGCTGGTTTGAAGCTGTTATGTACCCCAGAAAAGGCATGTCCTTTCTCCTGATCCAATCTTGTGAGGGCAGCTATGTTTCTTTTAATCCTGATGCGATATTGTGGGGTAGAAACTTTGGATTGTTTCCATGGAGATGTGACACACCTGGTTGTGGGGGTGAGCTTCCGATTAGATGGAGATGTGACCCCACCCATTCAAGGTGGGTCTTGATTACTTTACAGCAGTTCTTTAAAAGAGGAAAGATTTTGAAGAGACCCCAGAGCCAATAGAGATGCAAGTATTTAGAGATGTTTGGAGTGTCGTGCCTAGATAGGGACATTTGGAGATGCGAGCCCAGCAGATGTTGCCATATGCCTTCGTATAAGATGCTGGGTAAGCCAGAACCCAGAGTTGTGTCCCAGAGGAACTAAGCGAAGGCCCACAGATACTTAGAGAGGAAAACACTGGTATCAGGAGCTGGAAGCAATGGAACTGGAAACAAGGACCAGCAGATGCCAGCCATGTGCTTTCCCATGTGACAGACATTGGCCTTTCTTGAGTCAAGGTATCTTTCTCTGGATGCCTAAGTCTGGACATTTTTATGGCCTTAGAACTGCAAACTTGTAACTTAATAAATTCCCTTTTTAAAGGTTGTTCTATCACTGGTATATTGCATTCTGGCAGCATTTAGCAAACTAAAACACAGCACAAGCAAGCTAGAAATCATACCTAGGTTTGAAAAAGTCTGCGTATTTATTTAATAGAGTACTGGTAATAAACAAAGTTACTGGGGTACATAAACCAACAGAAAGCAGACATGATCTCAGTTATTATCATCAAGACCTAGTGAGATGGTATATGATACTAGATTATAGAAGGCATTGGTTGAACCACAGTTCAACTCCCTGTGCTATCTCGTATTTGCCATGTGATCTTGGTTAAGGCACTTGTACTCTCTAAACCTTAATTGGCTCATCTATAATACAGGTTTTAGAATACTTCATTAAAATGCTATAAAGATTAAAGGTTATAATGCCATTAAACATCTAGCACACTATGTGGTACACACTAAGCACACAAAAGGTGGCCACCATCATCACCACCACCACAGCCACTACCATACCATCACCATTACCACCACTATCATAACCATTATCTGTAATAAAAAGGTAGTACTTTCCTATGGAATTCAACAAAGGAGAGGTGGAAACATGGTAAATAACATTTGGTTGAGAACAAAAGCAAAGAGAAAGAAGTGATGCTTTCATTGGATTGCACTATGAACTTTCCTGGCACTGAAAAAGAGTAGATTACTGAGTTCTACATCCCCTCATCACTTCTTTCCCCTCTAAACATGCATGGGCAGCCCTGTGTGTGCACACACACCCTCCTCCTGTTTTCTGCATTTCAGAACACAGAATCAACCCACTCTGAATTCAGAAGTTACAGCTGACCTCTGAGAGGTCAAGTTTTAGTAGAGAGAAGGGTACAGAAGTCAGATTTCATGACTTGAAGACTGAAAGATGAGGAGATATAGGCAGCTCTTTCAAGAAATTTTGAGGTAAAGAAAAAGGAAAAAGATATTCCACTAGCCTATGGGCATGGCAGGATTAAAAGATCTAGGGGGAGGTAAGAGGGATTTTTGGATATGTTTGCAGGCA
Organism: Tamandua tetradactyla; assembly: GCF_023851605.1. Lineage (NCBI taxonomy): Eukaryota > Metazoa > Chordata > Mammalia > Pilosa > Myrmecophagidae > Tamandua > Tamandua tetradactyla. The sequence continues at coordinate 120,370,504 of NC_135353.1, forward strand.
GAAGAAAAAGAACTCTTTGAGAAAATAGTAAAGACACATGAGAGAGAATGGAGAGGATTAATGGAAAAGAACATCTTAGGGAAAGCGTCAGGGGATAGGTAAAAAGAAAGACAAAGTTAGCCTTGGAAAAGATGATACAAAAAGAATGAAGATAAAAATCAGCTACGGAAATAAATGTTTGGAGGGAAAGAGAGAATTTGTGACCAATGGACTTATATTTTCAGGGAAGTTTGTAACTAGCTTATCTGCTGAGGGGAGTTGGGAATGGGGAGGATTAAATTAGGGGGCCAGAAGGGAATGGCAAGAAAGGAACAGCTGCTGCGGGAAATTGGGAAAAGAACCAATCAGGAATGTGTAAAAAAGGATTAGCGAGCAGCCGTTGAGGATCCAGCTGTGGTCAGAAATCACAGTTTGGTCATGGATATAATTAGCATGGTGAGGCGATTTTCCCTAGCACTCCTCAGCAGCCTGGGAACTGGATAGAAGAAAACAGATGCTAATGTCCATCTAAGTTTAGGGATTGGCAGGGCAGGTGCAGTGGAACAAGAGGGACATGAGGAAAACGAGGATACCAGTGGGAATTAATATCAAATGGTTGGTGGGTTGGAGTGGGGGTGGAAAATGGCTGACTGGGTAAGAAAGAAAGTAGAAGCAGGAAAGGACTAAAAGTCAGGGAGGAAGGATAATGGTTGAAAGGTTTTGGTGAGTTTCTCTGAGAATAAGGGAACAGAAGAGGTGGAAGGATAAAGGTTATGGTTGAAAAGCTGAATTCTGGAGTTTGAAATACCAGGAATAGAATAGTTACAGATGGTAACAAGGCTCAAAGTTTGGTCATATAAAGACGTTTCTGGGGTAGAATGAAAATGAAGGTCATATTATCGGAGATCTAGGAAATGTTACACTGGGGCATTTGATAATATATCAATGTGGCCACCAAACTGGTCCAGGATGATGCCAGAATTCAGAGTAGCACAGAAGATTAAGCTAGGAGCCAGCAGCCTCAAAGAATATAAGCAGGTAACCCAGGGGTTGCTCTATGCCAATGAAGAGAGTAGGTATAAAATTTGATGACATGCATGGCAAAGAAGAGGGAAACAGAAAATTATCATTAAACATTCTGGCACTGGAAGCTAGGAAAATGCTAGCTCTGAGGTTGAGGAATTATGAGAGAATGAAAAGCTTCCATTTAAGAAGGAAATGAAGAAAATTTCATCGAGGAAAAAAGTTCCAGAAAATGTTTGAGAATTATATGGACCTTTCTTGATCAGAGGGCAGGAGTTCTGGAAGGCACAGGAGATCCAAGAAAGGAGTGTCGGCCAGGAAACAATATGCTTATGAAAAGGGAAGGGCTGTGCTGAATTTGTAAGGGGGAAATTTCATCCTTTAGGATTCTGAGGAAGCAACGAGAGGAACTACAACTCTGTAACTAATTTTGACTAAGAAAGAAGAACTGATTGGTAAAAGTAGAAGTGAAAGAAACATTAGGAAATATGGCCATGCCATCTTAAGTACAGATGCATAATGACCAAGAGTAAAAATGCTAGATGCACAGGTATTTCCCAGATATTGGGAATATAGATTTCCACAAGAAACTACAGGGACTTTTAAGTGGACTATTGTTTAAGAGAAATAAAAAAATTGTTAAAAAGTTCTCATAATGATCTTAAAGGAAAAAAAGTCCCCCATGATCTTGAAGGTAAAAAAAAAGAGAGAAATGACTAAAGAAAACAATGTTGATACACAAGAAACACTCTGGTAGACTACAGGAATTAATGTCCTATAGGGAGCTCTGATTTTTCAAGGTAAGATCATCTATCCTAAGTATAAGATATCTGTGAACAGGTGGTACAAAGTGAGAGAGATAGCACACACAAGTATGCAAGCAAGAATACAACTGAAATAACTCAGTTCCCATGTATATTCCATCTTAAATGATAAGGATAATTTTCAGGCTGTAAATCCATAGCACAAATATGAATAGGAGTTCATGAAAGCCCAACAGATGCTACAATAGCGGGGTTATCAAGTAATTTAAAATGAATTTGGGTCTGTGGGCCCAGATAAAGGATATCACGTGCTATTGAGATAACCTATATTCCTGCTCAAGAAGCCAATACTAGGTAAACTCTGAAATCTCATGACATACTAGAAAGATGAAGGAAGAGTGTAGTTTGACAGCTAATGCCCCGATTTTCAAATCCAGGACAGTTCTGAAACAGATCAGAAATCAAAGACTGCTGATTTGGATGAAAAAAACATTCCACAACAGATTATTAAACTAATAAGCAATGAGCAGGTTGTGGGAATGGTAGATTAAAGCAATGCCACTAAGTGTTTCTGAGTTTCAGTAAGTCATTAAAGACATTTTTTTCTTATGTAATAAGTACACATGACACAGTGAGATGGGCCCTGGACTAATAAAGGTAAGTTGACTTATGACTGATTAAATAACCGTACTCAAAAAAGAATGCAAATGGAATATTTACTCAGCAATAAAAAGGAATGGACTATTGATACACTTGGATGGATATCAAGGAAATTACGTTCAATGGAAAAAGCCCATTTCAACAATATATACATGATTCCATTTATGCAAGATTCATGAACTAATACAATTACAGAGATAGAGAACAGAGTAATAGTTGCCAAGGGTTAGGAATGGGGAGGGATGTGGCTATAAAGGAGTGCTGGGGATGTAATCATGTCCCCCACAAAAGGCACGTTCAGATCCCTGATCTGGTGGGTATGAAATCCTTTGTAAAGAGGACCTTTAAAGATGTTATTAGTTAAGGTATACCTTAACTACTGATGGTGGGCCTTAATCCAATATGGCTGTAGTCCTTATAAGCAAAGGAAATTGGACATGGAAAGAGGATCCATAGGAAGAGCAAGAAGCTGCAAGTCAGCAGAACCCAGAAGTGAAAGGAGAAGATGCCCCCATGTATAATGTCACGTAACAGAAAAGTCAAGGAACCCCAAAGTTTGCCAGCCAGTCAGATACCAACCCTGGGAGGAAGCAAGTCTTCTAGCCTCTGAAACCATGAGCCAATAAATTCCTGTTGTTAAGCTAACCCATTGTATGGCATGTCTTTCAGCACTCAGGAAACTAAGACACGGGATAACACAAAGGAGTCTTCTGCTGGTGGCAGCGTTAAGCACCTTGATTGTGGTGGTGGTTACATGAAGCAACACATGATAAAACTGCATAGTGCTAAATACACACTTACAATCTGAATAAGTTCTAAGGATTGTACCAATGCCAATTTCTTGGGTTTGATTATACTAGAGTTTTATAAGATAATAGCACTGGGGGAAGCTGGAAGAAGGGTACACGGGACCTCCCTATACATTTCTTTGCAAACACCTCTGAATCTATAATTACTTCATAATAAAGCTTTTTTCAAAGGATAATAATCCATGGATCAATATCAACCTCAAAAAAGGAGATCAAGTAGCATGCTTCACAGCTCCGTACTTGATACCACTTAAATGCCATTTTTAACCCAATGAGTTAGAGAAGATAAAGTATGTTAATCAAACTTATGAATGATATAAAATATGGAGCTAATCTGTTTTCAAATAAAACTAGAATCCAAAAATATCAGCAGGCTAGACTAAGGATCGAAACACAACGACGACAAAGGTAGGACCTACCATTGCATTCCAAGCATGCAGCACAGTACCTAGCACATAGGAGAGGACTCAAAAAAAATATTTTGTGAACAAATACGTGAATGCAAGTTTTTTAAAGATCAAAACGCTTAATGGGAGTTAATGAAAAGGCACATTAGCAATGGAGTGATACATATTCCCTCAAAATGACACAATATTATACTTCATTAATAAAATATGTATTTTTAAGGGAGGGTAGAGGTATATGTTGTATTACCACTGTGCTCTGCAAAAGTCAGACTGCATATATGTACAGGGATCAAATTCATATGTATAAGGATCAAATTCATGTTGAAAGGCCATGTTTTAAAGGAAACATGAATATATCCTAAGTCAGGCAACTAGGATGGCTAAGTAGCTGGAAATCTGGTTATATGAAGAACACTAGAAGATGTTTGACATGGAAAAGGTAAGACACAGAAGGGAAAGGTTAGATAATAATTATAATGCGGACCATGACAGAATAATGATAATACTAAATACCTCGCTGTAGGTAACAAGGCACTTTACAACTTACAACATGCTTTCATACTCATGTCCTTAACTGTCCAATATCTGAAAGGTTGGCAAGTGGGGAAAAGGTGTTTTTTGTTTTTTTTTCTGGACAGCTACAATGATTAGACTTTACAAAGAGACAGAGCCACTACTTGTGGGGTAACTGGAATAATCAATCAGCCACTAAGGTCACTAGAGAGTGAGCAGGCTGCTAGCCTGAGTGGAAGGCTGGACTAGATCGAATTTAACAAAATACGGTTCTAGAAACCATGGGTGGGTTTCTAGAACCCAAAGTGAGGCCCTTCTGTGAGTGGCATGGCTCTAATCTACAGCTATTATTAGCTCTAAGGCCCTAAAGTAGGTTGTTTGAGAGTGAAGGTAACAGCATAAGGCTCAAAGATTAAAGACAGACCTTTGAAATAGTGATACACATCTATACACATTCAGATCAATTTTGGCTTTTACAAAATTTGCAGGACTTCCGGAGAAGATGGCGGCTTAGTAAGACGCGCGGGTCTTAGTTCCTCCTCCAGAAAAGCAACTAAAGAAACAGAAACAATACAAAACAGCTCCCGGAGCCACGACAGAGACCAAAAAGACAGCGTACCCCATTCTGGAACGGCTGAACGGGCAGGGAGAATCCGCTGCGGTGAGATACCCGAGGGGCACGCGTTTTCCCGGCCGGGGCGGCTGGCGACTGGGGTCTCCTCCACGCACGTGGCTCCCCGGTCTGACTGGGAACGTTGGATAGCGGGGCCCTCCCGCCACGCTTGGCGTCTCGGGCCAGCTGGGCAATTCGGACCGGCACTCCCCAAAGCCGCGGCGGCCGGCGACCCCCCCCTCCACGCGCGGTTTCCTGGGCCGACGGCGAGATTCAGATTGGCAATTTAAAGGAGCCACAGCATCTTTTACTGGTGGGCCCCGCAGACAGACGAGCGCCACGACCGCCACCTATTGGGCAGGAAAAGAAAAACAGAGCCCAGAGATTTCACAGAAAAACCTTTCAACCAGCCGGGTCCCACACCCAGGGAAATCTGATCAAATGCCCAGACACCAGCAGAAAATAATGGATGACGCTCGGAAAATTGAAGATATGGCCCAGTCAAAGGAACAAACCAATAGTTCAAATGAGATACAGGAGCTGAGACAACTAATGCTGAATATACGAACAGAAATGGAAAAACTCTTCAAAAACCAAATCAATAAATTGAGGGAGGACATGAAGAAGACATGGGCTGAACAAAAAGAAGAAATAGAAAATCTGAAAAAACAAATCACAGAACTTATGGGAGTAAAGGACAAAGAAGAAAAAATGGAAAAAACAATGGATACCTACAATGGTAGATCTAAAGAGATAGAAGCTACAATTAGTGAACTGGAGGATGGAACATCTGAATTCCAAAAAGAAACAGAAACTATAGGGAAAAGAATGGAAAAACTTGAGCAGGGGATCAGGGAACTGAATGACAATATGAAGCACACAAACATACGTGTTGTGGGTGTCCCAGAAGGAGAAGAGAAGGGAAAAGGAGGAGAAAAACTAATGGAAGAAATTATCACTGAAAATTTCCCAACTCTTATGAAGGACCTAAACTTGCAGATCCAAGAAGTGCAGCGCACCCCAAAGAGAATAGACCCAAATAGGCGTTCTCCAAGACACTTACTAGTTAGAATGTCAGAGGTCAAAGAGAAAGAGAGGATCTTGAAAACAGCAAGAGAAAAACAATCTGTCACATACAAGGGAAACCCAATAAGACTATGTGTAGATTTCTCAGCAGAAACCATGGAAGCTAGAAGACAGTGGGATGATATATTTAAATTACTAAAAGAGAAAAACTGCCAACCAAGACTCCTATATCCAGCAAAATTGTCCTTCAAAAATGAAGGAGAAATTAAAACGTTTATAGACAAAAAGTCACTGAGAGAATTTGTGACCAAGAGACCAGCTCTGCAAGAAATACTAAAGGGAGCACTAGAGTCAGATACGAAAAAAACAGAAGAGAGAGGTATGGAGTAAAGTGTAGAAAGAAGGAAAATCAGATATGATATATATAATACAAAAGCCAAAATGGTAGAGGAAAATATTATCCAAACAGTAATAACACTAAAAGTTGATGGACTGAATTTCCCAATCAAAAGACATAGAATGGCAGAATGGATTACGACCCAGCAATACCACTGCTAGGTATCTACTCAAAGGACTTAAGGGCAAAGACACAGACGGACATTTGCACACCAGTGTTTATAGCAGTATTATCTACAATTGCAAAGAGACGGAAACAGCCAAAATATCCATCAACAGACGAGTGGCTAAACAAACTGTGGCGTATACCTACGATGGAATATTATGCAGCTTTAAGACAGACTAAACTTATGAAGCATGTAATAACATGGATGGACCTAGAGAACATTATGCTGAGTGAGTCTAGCCAAAAACTAAAGGATAAATACTGTATGGTCCCACTGATGTGAACCGACATTCAAGAATCAGCTTGGAATATATCATTGGTAACAGACACCAGCAGGAGTTAGAAACAGGGTAAGATAATGGGTAATTGGAGCTGAAGGGATACAGACTGTGCAATAGGACTAGAAACAAAAACTCAAAAATGGACAGCACAATAATACCTAAGTGTAATGTAACTATGTTGGAACACTGAATGAAGCTGCACCTGAAATATAGTTTTTTGTTTGTTTGTTTGTTTGTTTGTATCTTTTGTTTTTGTTTTTTTCTTTTTCCTTTTTATATATATATATATATATATATATTATTAGTATTATTATTTTAATTCTCTTCTCTATATTAACATTCTATATTTTTTTCTGCTGTTTTGGTAGTTCTTTTCCTAAATCGATGCAAATGTACTAAGAAATGATGATCATACATCTATGTGATGATACTAAGAATTACTGAGTGCATGTGTAGAATGGAATGATTTCTAAATGTTGTGTTAATTTCTTTTCTTTTTTTTGATTAATAAAAAAAAATTTGCAACAATTTAAAGATCTAATAGAAGATTAGTGTCATCATAATTGAATCACAAAAGTATCTGTGTAATATTTTCTTTTTTACCCCCTACACTCATCAACTGACACAACATATACTAAAATAGCAAAATTCATTACAGCTTGACAGTTTTAATTAATAAATTCTCTCAGCTCAAAATACATAAATTGAGATTTCTACCTCTGGGAAAATGGAGGTGTAGGGTTATCCTTCATTAAAGATTTAAGAAAAAAAAAAACAAAGAAAACCTACCACGAAGAACGTTAGTTTAATAGCCGCTAGGCTGAACTGTCTTTGGAGTACATTAAAAGTAGAGGTAGTCTATAAACTATTGAGTCAAATACAGGTGAATTTCTGAAAGAAATAAACTGGACAGTGAAAAATGTGCTAAGCCCATAACAATCAGCAATGTATTTTCAGAAACAGCTAAAATGATCTGACTTTACCAATGGCTATGTTTATGGCATCTCATGGGGAGAGGGGAGGTTTTGGAGTAAGCTATTTACCTAACAGCTAATCAGAAGCCTCAAAAAAAAAAAATACTGATTTGCTATTTAAAAAAAAAAATACCAATCCTGTAAAATATGAGTATTTTGTTGGGTTTCTATTTGCTTTCCCATCCTCAGGGTTCTAGCTTGAGCTTAAGGAATAGAGTTTGTGACTGATGGCTGTAGAGTTTTAACTACTTCAGCTTTATAAATGGAGGCAACGGCCAGCTAGCGGCACACTGATCACAAGAGGCATAATCTGAAAAGTACAGTTAGCAGGGTGAAGTCGTGGTTGTGGTGGTGGTATTCTCTTTTTAAATAATCAGAGACTAAGAGGTTAAGTGACCTGCCCTACATAACATATAAGGGTGAGTTAATAACAGACCCCAGAGTCAAACCCAGGTCTGTCTGGCTCAAAGAAATGAATACTAGTTGGTCACTGATAAGAAAATAGCTCTGCCCTTAATCAGCCCAAAGATTCTGGATAAATTACAACCTAAGACTCGGTTTCCTCATCTATAACGCGAGGGGAATGGCATTGGGAGGGAAAAGTTAGTTCTTAACGTCATGTGTCACATGGGATCAAGATTTAAATGTAATCAAATCATAAATATTACTATGAGAAGCATAATATATGCAAGGCCAGAGGTAAGAATATACATCTAGACTCATAGTACACCCCTCCCCAGCATTTTTCCTCTCCTGCACCTTCCCTTCTTCTTACATGGCTCGGGATATTTGGGCATAAATGTGTGGACTACCCAATCCACATAAGCAAGCTCTTCTCACCAAACAACCCACCATTTAGACCTAGGAGAGCGCGTACCTATAGCACAGCAACCCCCTTGGGAGGTTGGACCCGGTAACAGGCCTTTGTAGGCCCAGCACTTTGAACAGGAAATTCTGGGCTTCCAAGTCCTGGAGTAAGGTCTGCAAGGGACAGACAGAGGTTCTGAGCCTTGGCCCTTATAACTCCTTGTCCTGTAGTGAGAGACGCTGCTGGGAGAGAGTCAGGGGCAGGAGGGGAGGAGTTCTCTAAAGTGCCAGGTCTTTTGGCTGCCCAGCTCCAAGGACAGTTTGGAAAAGACTATCTAAATAACTATTTATATAATCCCAGAGGTGGGCAAGGAAGGCCCTTCAAAGCCAAACAATAAAAAAATACAAATCATGCGAGTGGATAAACAAAATGTGGTATATGCGTATGATAAAATATTACGCAGCAGTAAGACGAAATGAGGTCCCGAAGCATATTACAACATGGATAAGCCTTGAAGACATAATGCTCAGTGAAATAAGCCAGACAAGAAAGGATAGATACTGTACAATCTCAATATTACGACTCTGGTAAAGATGGCAATGTCAAGGCTCAGGCGAGCCGAATGAGTTGCTCTGAATAATAGGGCAAGAAGTGATCAGCTTCTGGATAGGACTAAGGTAAATCAAAATACAGGGTAAAGGATGATATGGTCTATATTTTATAACTTCAACTTCAGTATGAGACCAAAGGAAGAGATGTTTATTTGGTGCAAAATTTATATTTTCGGTAGTGCACTATCTAGTTTGGCTTGTATGGTCAGTTTATTCCAACACAATGATTACGTGTATCTTGAATAGGGAGTGAGATTTTGTTGGTTTGTACAGGCTAGTGTGATGTCCTGATATATTACAGTGGAATTTGGACAGAAAATTAAGAAGTATTAGCAAAGTCTCCTTACGGGAGAAAGGAGGAAATATTAAACTCCCTCCACCAGGAAAATTCCCGTCTTGCGAGCATTGGAGACAACGAATTTAATAGGCCAAACCTTCAATCTTGGGATCTGCCCCTATGAAACTTATTCCTGAAAAGGAGAAACTAAGCTTACTTATAATGATGCCTAAGAGATTTATACTCTCTGGGATATAAATCTCCCTGGCAATGTGGGATAGTACTCCCAGGATGAGCTGGGACCTAGCATTATGGGAATGACAAAGTCTTGACCAAAAGGGGGAAGAGAGAAATGAGACAAAATAAAAATGTCAGTGGCTGAGAGATTTCAAATGGAATTGACAGTTTATCCTAGACGTTATTGTTATGCATTATATAGATATCCCTTTTTAGTTTATGTTACATTGGAGTGGCTGGAGGGAAGTACCTGAAACTGTTGAGCTGTGTTTCAGTAGCCTTGATTCTTAAAGACGATTGTATAACAATATAGCTTTTACAATGCGACTCACTGTGATTGTGAAAACCTCGTGGCTAACGTTTACTTTATCCAGGGTATGGACAGATGAGTAAAAAGATAAGGACAAAATAATTAAATAATGGGAACGGAGATAAGGGGTAAAAAAAAAAAATTCAGTAGATTGCAATAATTGTGGTCAATGAGAGGGAAGGGTAAGGCATATGGGATGTTTGGGGTTTTTCCTTTCATTTCTCCTCTGGAGTGATGCAAATGTTCTAAAAACGATCATGGTAATGAATATACAACTGTGTGATGATAAAAAAAAAACTGAATGTGGTGATGATACTGTGAGCCTTCAATTCCATACTGTGGGTAGATTGTACACTGTGTGAATACATCTAAATAAAATTGCATTAAAAAAAAAAAGTGATCAGCTCCCAGACAGAAAGCCAATGCAACTTTCTCTGATATTTGCTCTAGCATGATCTGGATGAAGAATTTGGGGACAGATGGGGAACGTGGTGCTGTTCTGCTACATTACCCTCCCTCCTTCCCCCTTCCTATCTACCCTTCTCTCCCCTCTCCTTTCCTCACTTTTTCTTTCTCTCTTTCTCTGTCTCTCTCTCTTTTTCTTCCCAACTTTCTTCCCTAAAAACAAAAAATAAAAATAAATAAAAGGAAAGAAACAAAAAACAATTGTAAAAATAATAAAAAACACATGGGGTGAACACCAACATACCCCCTACCCAGATACACAGATCCACCAGATTTTAACATTTTGCCACATTTTCAATATCATTCTATCCAGCCAGCCAGCCACCTAAAAAAAAATACATAGATATAAATCATAAAGGAAAGGCCAATAGATTTGCCTATATAAAAATGTAAAACTTATGGACATTAAAAACAAATTCATTATAAGGCAAATATCAAAACTGGGAAGAAATATGTGCAACATTATGAGAGACTTACTGTCCTTTACATTGAAATAACTTATAATCCAATAACAAATTGACTGTCCAATAAGGAACTCTCAATAATATAAGCATATAAAGGAAGCTCAACCAAACTAGTAACTAAAGAAATACACTATAAGTTTAGTGTTAATTAGTCCATTTGGATTTATCAAATTGACAAAAATTTTCCAAACGATAATACACAATGTTGGCAAGAGGTCAGTGAACTATTGGTGAGAGTATAAACTGATCAACGTTTTCCTCCTATCTATCCAATTATACCTTATATAATTTATACTGAAGAAACAGTTAAGGATGTGAACGAAGATCTAACTATGTGGATGTTCACTGCAGCACTGGTAATGGTAAAGGGCAACTGGAAATAAGCTTAATGTCCAACAACAGGGGATTTGTTAGATAAAACATATAAAAATATGTTCATGATGTAAAGTTGAAAAAGGGCAGCTTATAAAACAGCATAATCCATTTTACTGTTAAAGTTACATACACATACACATGCATACACACAAGACCTGGGAGGTTATGTATAAAGGGCCTTAAAAAAGGGTTCTCTTTTTTAGATTGGCAAGTGATGGCATATACATATGATGGAATATTGTACTGCTACAAAAACGAACGAAGTTGTGAGGCATGCAACATTGCGAACGAACCTGTGGGATATGTGGTGAGGCAAATTAAGCCAGAAACAAAAGAGCAATTATTGCGTGATCGTGTTTAGAAAATACTTAGAAGAAAACAGGGGCCTTGATTCTAAGCTTTCATAGCAGTCACATGTAGTCCAGAGCAGTAATTGTTATTTTTGCATTTTAAAACGCTGTTTTATATATGAATAACCTGGTATTTAGAGATAAGAATGAAGCCGATCATTCTTAATCAGGTTGGGATTAAGTTAATTCAGAATTCAGGGGTAAAGAAGATGTATATATCTTATAACATCATCTACTCCTTGACACCAAAGGAAGAAAGGTTTATTTTGCCCAGAACCTAAATTTTCTGAAGCATATAATCTAGCTCAACCTATCTGGATACATCATTTTAGCAATCCAAACACAGGGAGCTCAGAATAAAAATGGCTTAATGTAATGCCTGGATATGTCCCAGAATATATTATGCAGATAATCAAAAAGTATTGGCAAAGTTCCTTGAGGGATGGGAGAAAAAATATGGAACTATTAAACTTTACCACCAGAGAAACCCCTCATACTGTGTCAAACATAAGGGACACCCAAATCAATAGGCCAAGTCCTTGATCTTGAGGCTTATTCTTGTGAAATTTATGTAGGTAGCAGAGAAGCTTAGCCTACCTATAGGTATGCCTGAGAGTTATTTGTGGAAGACCTCTTTTGCTGTCAGATGTGGCCCCTTTCTCTCTCTCAGTCCAGATCTGCAAGTGAAATCATTGCCCTCCCTCCTAAGTGGGACATGACATCCAGGGGTGAAAATCTTCCTAGCAGCCTGGGAGACGACCCCCAGGGATCAGTCTGGACCTGGCACCATGGGATCAACAAAGCCATCTTGACCAAAAGGAAGAAAAGAGGTGTAACAAGGTATCAGTGGCTGAGAGAGTCTAAATAGAGTCAAGAGGCTACACAGGAGGTCTCTCTTACTCAGGCTTCAGTTAGACATTGCTACCTATCATAACTTGCCAAATCCCAACCAAAACCATTCCTGCCAATCTTAAAGAACACCTATGGCATTTTATAAGATTCTACAAAGGTTCCAAGCACTAGGGTAACTTTCCAGAAACCTACAACCTCCAGATGGGTCCCTGAACCAAATAAGACCTGAAATTCAGAGGGGCCAGCCTCCCCAGAACATCAACTAGTTCCATCCCCCTTCCAACATGAAAAAGTTAGAATGGGCATAGCCCAGATACCCCTAAAAAGTGGGAGAAAGATCAAAGGTAATAGTGGAGTTATACAGAGAAGGTAGGAACATGATTGCTGAATCATTAAGTTGGTATTTCTTTTAGTCTCCAGGATCTTAGAGCAGCTAGAAGTAAAAACCTAAAATTATGGAATTGTAACCCATACCAAACTATGAAATCTGTTCTACAACTAATTGTTTTAATGTGCTTTGGAATTTATTGCTTTCTTGTACATATATTATTTTTCACAAAAAAGAAAAAAAAAATTTTCTTTCTAGCCTCTAGTGCTCTGGAACAGACAGAAGGAAAAAATCTGAAATAGTGGAATGGTGACCTGTAACAAAGTCTGAAATTTGTTCTGTAACTACTTGCTGAAGTTTGAAAATCATTGCTTTTTCTTTCTTTTCTTTGTATATATGTTATATTTAACAATTTAAAAAAAACATTTTAAAACGGTTCTCTTTTTAACTTAAAAATTTAGTTTTAAGATGAGAAAAGTGATCAGACTTCGACTAGAGACATGAAGGAAGTTAACATACATCAGAATAACGTACATATTCTAACGTACATCAGAATACAAGGTAAAGGATGATATGGTTCATATTTTAAAATTTCAACTTTTGTGTGAGACCAAAGGGATAGATGTTTATTTGGTGCAAAATTTATATTTTGAGTAGCGCTGTTCTAGTTGGCTAGGTGCCGGAATGCAACACATCAAAGACAGATTGGCTTTCAATAAAAGGGGATTTATTTCGTTGACATATACTTCTTCAGAGGAAAGGCAGCTAACTTTCAACTGAGATTCTTTCTTATGTGGGAAGGCACAGGGCAGTCTCTGCTGGCCTTCTCTCCAGGCCTCTGGGTTCCAACAACTTTCCCCGGGGTGATTCTTTTCTGCCTCTCCAAAGGCCTGGGCTGAGCTGCGAGTGCTGAGATGAGGAATGCTGAGCTGCTTGGGCTGTGCTACATTGAGCTCTCTCATTTAAGCACCAGTCAATTAAATCAAACACCATTCATTACAGCAGGCACACCTCCTAGACGACTGCAGATGTAATCAGCAACAGATGAGGTTCACATATCATTGGCTCACGTCCACAGCAATAGAACTAGGCACTGTCACCTGGCCAAGCTGACACCTGAACCTAACTACCACAAGCGCATTACCTAATTACCTAATTGTACGGTCAGTTTAGTTGAACACCATAAGAACATGGAATCTTGAATAGGGCATGAGATTTTGGTGGTTCGCCCAGGTTCGTATGATGCCCAGATATATCCCAAGGTAATTTGGACAGTGAATACAGAACTATTTGCAAAGTCCCCTTGGGAACTGGGGAGAAAGGAGGATTTCAACTTCCCCATTTGGACAATTTCTGATATTCTCACAAGCAGTGGGGACAACCAAATAAATAGGCCAAGCCCTGGATCTTGGGGTTTGCCCCTATGAAACTTATTTCTGTAAAGGATAGGCTAAACTTACTTAAAATTAGGCCTGAGAGTCATCCCCAGAGAATCTCTCTTCTTGCTCAGACACAGCCTTTCTCTCTAAGCCAAATGGCAAGTGAACTCACTACCCTCCCTCCTACGTGGGACATGACTTCTAGGGGTATAAATCTCCCCGGCAACATGGGAAAGAACTCCAGGGGTTCACCAGGAGCCAGCATTATGAGATTGAGAAAGGCTTCTTGACCAAAAGGGTAAAGAAATGAGACAAAGTTTCAGTGGCTGAGAGATTTCAAACAGAATTGAGAGGTTATCCTGGAGGTTATTCTTACATGTTATACAGATATCCCTCTTTTTAAGAAAGTATTTTTATTGAGAAACCTTCACACACATACATTCCATACATGCTGTACAATCAGTGGCTCACAATATCATCACATAGCTATGTATTCATCACCATGATCATTTTTTCAAACATCTGCATCACTCCAGAAAAAGAAAAAAAAGAAAAGAAAAATCTCATACATACAATACCCCTTACCCCTCCCTCTCATTGACCACTAGTATTTTGATCTACCCAATTTATTTTACCCTTTGTACCCCCTTTTATTTATTTTTTATCCATTTTTTTTAACTCATCTGTCCATATCATGGACAAAAGGAGCATCAGACACAAGGCTTTCACAGTCACTCTGTAAAAGTTTATGTTTACACAATCATCTTCAAGAATCAAGGCTACTGGAACACAGCTCAACAGTTTCAGGTACTTCTGTCCAGTCACTCCAATACACCACAAACTAAAAAGGGATATCTATTTAATGCATAAGAACAACCTCCAGGATAACCTCTCAACTCTATTTGAAATCTCCTAGCCACTGAAACTTTATTTTCTCTTATTTCTCTCTTTCCCCTTTTGATCAAGAAGGCTTCCTCAATCCCTTGATGCTAAGTCTCGGCTCATTCTGGGATTTCTGTCCCATGTTGTCAGCGAGATTTATACCACCGGGAGTCATGTCCCACATAAGAGGCGGGGAGTGAATTCACTTGCCGAGTTGGCTTAAAGAGAGAGGCCACATCTGAGCAAGTAAAGAGGTTCTCTGGGGGTGACTCTTAAGCATAATTTTTAAAAATATTTTTATTGTAAACAAAAAACAAACATACAAACATTCCACACATGCTGTATAATCAATGGCTCACAGTATCATCACATAGTTGTGTATTCATCACCATGATCATTTTTTTTTTTGGAACACTTGCATCTCTCCAGCAAAAAAAAAAAAAACAGAAAAACTCATACATACCATACCCCATACCCCTCCCTCTCATTGACCACTAGTATTTTAATCTACCTAATTTATTTTACTCCTTATCCTCCCTATTATTTATTTATTTTTATCCATATTTTTTACTCATCTGTCCATACCATAGATAAAAGGAGCATTAGACACAAGGTTTTCACAATCACACAGTCACACTGCAAAAGCTATATCATTATACAACCATCTTCAAGAAACATGGCAACTGGAACACAGCACTACAGTTTCAGGTACTTCCCTCTAGCCACTCTAATACACCATAAACTAAAAAGGGGACATCTATATAATGCATAAGAATAACCTCCAGGATAACCTCTTGACTCTGTTTGAAATCTGTCAGCCACTGACACTTTATTTTGTCTCATTTCTCTCTTCCCCCTTTTGGTCAAGAAAGTTTTCTTGATTCCTTGATGCTGAGTCCCAGCTCATTCCAGGATTTCTGTCCCACATTGCCAGGGAAGTTTACACCCCTGGGAGTCATGTCCCATGCAGAGGCGGGAGGGCAGTGAGTTTGCATGCCATGTCGACAGAGAGAGAGGCCACATCTGAGCAACACAAGAGGTTCTCTGGGGTGACTCTTAGGCATAATTTTAAGTAGGCTTAGCCTTTGCATGGATAAGCTTCATAGGGGCGAACCCCAAGATCGATGGCTCAGCCTATTGATTTGTTTGTCCCCACTGCTTGCAAGAATATCAGAAATTGTCCAAATGGGGAAGTTGAATATTTCCTCCTTTCTCCCCAGTCCCCCAAGAGGACTTTGCAAATACTTCTGAATTCACTGCCCAAATTACTTTGGGATATATCAGGGCATCACACTAACCTAGACAACTCAACAAAATCTCATGCCCTATTCAAGATTCCATGTACTTACAGTGTTCAACTAAATTGACCATACAAGTTAAATTTGGAAATGCGCTACCCAAAATACAAATTTTACACCAAATAAACATCTCTCCCTTTAGTGTCACACAGAACTTCAAGTTTCAAAATATGGACAATATCATCCTTTACTGTGTTCTGATATACCTTAGTCCTATCCAGATTAGCTTCATTCATAGCTCTACTTGACATTCGTAGATATCCCTTTTTAGCTTATGGTGCATTGGAGTGGCTAGAGGAAAATACCTGAAACTGTTGAACTGTGTTCCAGTAATTCTGATTCCTGAAGATGATTGTACAAAGATATAACTTTTATAGTGTGACTGTGTGATTGTGAAATCCTTGTGTCTGATGCTCCATTTATCTAGGGTATGGAGAGATGAGTAAAAAATATGGTAAAAAAATAAATAAATAATAGTGGGGATAAGGGGTAAATAAGTTAGGTAGATGGAAATACTAGTGGTCAATGAGAGGGAAATTTAAGGAGAATGGGATATATGGGTTTTTTCTTTTTTCTTATTTCTTTTTCTGGAGTGATGCAAATGTTCTAAAAAGTGATCATTGTAACAAATACAGAACTATGTAATGATACTGTGAGCCACTGATTGTATACTGTGTATGGACTGTATATGTGTGAATATTTGTCAATAAAAAATACTTTTTTTAAAAAAGATAAAGTAATTTCGTTTTAGTTAAATTTTTTCTTTATTTATAATTTTTTAAGAACTGGTTATAACAAGAACATAAGCCATTTATTTCTTTAAAAAAAAGAAGAGATAAATTACCATCTTAAACTAGGGGACTTATCTATTCCAATGGGCTACAGGAGTACCCCTTTGTACCTAAACACTTTAGAATTCTGTGAAAGGAAGAACCAATTAACTCCAGATAGCAGGAGGGAGTCACAGTAGCACTTCTACATTAATGGAGTGTATTGATCCGCTCGGACTGCCATAACATAGATAAAGTGAGTAGCTTCAAGCAGACATTTATTCTTTCACAGTTCTGGACACTGGAATTCTGAAACCAAGGTATCCACAGGGCTGCACTCCCTCTGAAAACTCTAGGGAAGAAATCTTCCTTGTCTCTTTTGGCTTCTGGTGGTCCCAGGCATTCCTTGGCTTGTAGCACCATCACTCCATTCTATGCCTCTGTCGTCACATACCTGACTTCTCTCTGTGTCTCCATCTTCACATGGCATTCTCCTCTCTATGTCTCTGTGTCCTCTCTACTCTAGTCCTATGGGATTTAAGGCCCACCCCAATTCAACATGACTTCACCTTATCTTGATTACGTCTGCAAAGACTTTATTTTCAAATAAGCTCATGTTCACAGGTACCTGGGTTGGGGCTTCAACACAACTTTGGGAGGACACAATTCAACCCATAACAAGGGACAAAACACTATTAGCATAAAATAAGCAAACACACAAACAAAAACAGCCAGAAGACAAAGGCAGCTGCTCTGTAAGTACAGTAGGGTGAGTTCCCACCACTTAAGGCTAAAGAGTTATTTTCTTTCTGGATTTTATCTTGAAGACAGTATTCTTTCCTTTTTCAAAATGTACTTTTTTTTAAATGCCAAATGACTTCCACCCAAAACCAAACCAATCAATTTGACGTCCAACTGGTACTATTAGGAGAGAACAGAACTGAACACAGTTGTATTGGTGGGTAGAGAGGGGAACATTTTTCTCCATTTCTCCCAACTAAAGGCAGAGAAGCTTCTAGTATATTAGGACTTCGTGCCTCTTTCTGCCCCCTTACTTACTCCTCTCCATAGAGGGAACTATAATTAATTGCTTGCTTCAGAGACTGGAAATCAGTTTGTAAGAGGAAATTCACATTAAATCTAAAGTCCAAGGTTGGCACATTTCAACCACAATTTAAAAACAGTTTATCTGTGTCTGTCCATCTATACATATCTAGAATTATATGGAAAGGCACAATCTACATGTTTGACCAACACTTGCTGCCTGGTTGATCCAGGGGATCAGATATCAGAAGACCTAGAAAAGTTGCCTGTTCCATTATTAGAAACTTGTATGTGCATATTAGAAAGAGATCTGACGAGGAAGGCATATCAACACATGGGTCCTAAAATAATCCACATTTCAATGTATCTGACCTCTCTCCATTTCATGCCACACAGAGCTTCCACTTGGTAAGCAGAAAATTGTGTCAACTCAGTGACCTATCACCTAGTTCTGCATGTCCCTTTGAGTAGAGAGGGGAAGTCTATTAAAATCCTATCCATCTTTCTCCAACCAGCTCAAATTTCACCTGCTTCCCAAACCTTCCCTCCTCACCCTAGTTACAAATCACTTCTTGTTCCCTTAAGATTCTGAACCATTTACTTCTAACAATTATCACATTACTTTATAAAAAGCCATGCTCATAAATGTACTTTTACTAGATTATAAGCTCTTTGATGGCAAGGCCCAAGTCACTGACTTTCATATGAGCCACAGCATCAATACAGAGAGTACAGGACTAATATCCAATTGTAAGGATAGAACTAATATTCTAGAATTTACATAAGTTGAAAATAAATAACCTCCTCCCTTCTTATCACTTAATGATGCATGCATTACAAAATAGGGATAATGCCCACCTTAGAGACTTATTGGCTACAGCAGCAAAGTTTAGTCCAACTATTTAATATTTTGGTTTTCTCAGCCTTTAGTCTCATGCATGTGCACATTAGGGTGAGATATCACCCACTCCCAGGAGCTAGTGTGATAAGACTCTCTAGAGCAGTGCTATCCAATGGAAATATAAAAATGCAAGCCATATATATAATTTAAAATTTTCTAGAAGCCACATTAAATAAATATAAGCAGGTAAAGTTAAATTTAATAATACATTTTGTTTAACCCAATATATACAAAATATTATCATTTCAACATACAGTCAATATAAAATTTACTAATATGATATTTTTGTATGCTATATAGCGGGGTCATATTTCATTCTTTTCCATGTGAGTACCCCATTATTGTAGTACCATTTACTATTTGTTGAATTTTCTTTGTTTTTGTTGGTTTGTTTTTTTGGGAAGTGCATGGCCCAGGAATCGAACCTGGGTCTCCCACATGGCAGGCAAGAATTCTACCACTGAACGACCCTCACACCCCCCTAATATGATATTTTAGATTCTTTTTATCATTCGAAACCTTTTAAATCCAGTATGCACATTTCAATTTAGACCAGTCCATTTCAAATGCTCAACACAGGTCTAAAGACTGAAAATTCAGGATCGAATACTAGATCAAACAACTTATTAGATACGAAAGCTAATTACTTAGCCTGCCTTTGCCTCAGTTTCTTCAATCTTAAAATGGGGATAATAACACCATTTACCTAATAGAGCTCAATTGAGGTTTAATAGTATAATATGTATAAAGTGCTCGGAAGAGTTATCCAGCAAATTGTAAGGGCCCAATAAATGTAAACCACTACCACCACCACCACCTCTTAACTACAGGAAGAAACTGAGCTGAAAAACTAAGTGTATTGCCCAAATTCATAAAGCAAATCATGTTGGATTCCATCCCTTGTCTTCTAACAGCAGTCTCTTAAACAGTCATATTCTTTGCCCATTTAAAATTTCAAAGTGCTAGCCAAATGGAGTTTGGGAACCAGTCCAAAAGACAATATTCTTCGAAACGGTAGCTTAGAGAAATGCCATCCAGCTGTGTTATACTAGATGTCCTTTTACCCTACCATTTCCTTTAAGCTCTGTCCCCCATTTACTATAAATATTTCATTCCTATCAATAGGTGAAAAAGTATAACCTATAACCCCTTATGTTTTACTCGACATTATTCTGATTATTTTTGCTGCTTTTTTGGTAGATTGCTCATGAGGTTGAATATTCTCGCACAAATTTACAAAATGTCCAGCACCTAAAGCCAACCTCTCTTTGGCACACGTAAATGTATTCTTTGGGAGACTCAAAGCATAGGGCGCTACTATAAGAAACAATAGCAGAAGTGAAAGAGCACTGGCCTAGAAATCAAGGGATTTGATTTCTGATCTGGGTCTATGACTAAATCATGACATGACTCTGAGCAAGCCACTTAAACACTGAGCCATATGTCAGTTTAAGATAAGGCCAGGAATGTTATCTAGGACTGAGAATTAAAATGCAGTACACCAGAGCAATAAATAAAATTCATCAAGTCTTATTATCCTTATTTATTCTTATTTATTTATTTTGTTTATCTATATTTTAATGTTCTGGCAATAAGTTTTCCTTGAGAAAATGGGCACTGACAAAGTGTTGGAATAACATGCTTTAATATCCAAATAATGAGAACACACAGAAAAGCAACAAATTGTTCATCTACCTGATATTTATTGCTGCTATTGCTGAAATTCAAATAATCATCATATCCTCCAGCTTTCCACTAGGTAGCAAGGTTAACAGAGCAGCATTATAAACCTAACGGGGCAGCAATGACAATCACCATGGATCTCTTCTCTGCCCCACATTCTACGGATCAAGTTTTCTCAACTTTGGCACGACTGACATTTTGGACCTGATCATTTTTGTTGTGTGAGGTTGTCCTGTGCATTGTAGAATGTTTAGCAACTTCCCTGGCCTCTACCCACTAGATGCCAGTAACACAAAAAACATACACACACACACACACACACACACACACACACACACACACAGTTGTAGCAATAAAAAATGTCTCCAGATATTACCAAATGTCCCCTTAGGGGCAAAATTTCCCCAAGTTGAGAACCATTATCATGAATCCTCTACCATCACTACCCTAAATTCTTCTGGAATTAAGCTCATACAGAGACTCACAATTTTTGGCATATCAAGCTTATGATACAGTTTCATTAAAACAAAATACAATAATCGCATGTCACTGGCAATCTGGATTCTCAAAAGGCATGACCTTTCCGTTTAATTTGCCTTTAATACACATACAGTGGAAAATACTTTTGCAAAATGTCCCATTACACTGCAGATCTTATCCAAACATTTTTCCAGAACCAAAACAATGTTTTCATACATATGGTGATTTCTGTAGTTAAGATTTTATTTTATTTTATTTTTAAGATTTTAAATTAAGATATTTAAGTTTTAGAGCCTATGATATATTCCTCTGTTGACACCATGGCTTTAATTAGCTTACTACTACCCCATTCTCCTTCATCAAGTCCTCACGCTTTCTCTTACTTACCTAACTCACCTGCTCAGCAGTCTGGTTCCCAATAACTAGGCCATATACCCAGTCACCATTTTTCCATCTGCAGTTTGGACAGAGGGTTGTTGTGTTGCCTTGAGTCTATACATATAAGCAAACTGGGAAGGATTACTAACAAGTACTATAAAATACTGAAATCAACTAAACATATACAGAATATCTGTTATTTAATGCCACGGGGACACAAAAAGGAATAAATATGAGCCATGAAGGATCTATAATTTTAGAGCTAAAAAGCATCTTATCTTAGTACTATACATCAACCACGTGCCCAAAGTCATTTAGCTAGTTAATTTGACATGCTAATCGTGAAGCGTTCAAGAAAGGGTATCCTGATTGTGGCTATAGATGAAAACTAGAGATTAGAGCTAAATTCACGGACTTGGGGCTCAACATCTGGAAAAAAGGTCACCAAATTGTTAATAGTGGCTACCTCAGATGAGGAAGTTGAAGGGGCACTTTCACTTTTCACCCTAGACGAGTCATAGTATTTTGTAAAGTAAACAAGTATTCATGTCACCTTTATTATTAAAAACCATGAAAGGTAAATCCAGGAGAGTAGATAAAATCTCAGTGGGAGAGAGTACAAAGGACAGGCAAAGCACTTAGCACTCCCAGATACAGACATAACTAAGGGGCAGAAAGAAGAGGCAAAGGCATTGAAGAAGCAGCAGGAGAAGCAGAAAGAGATCTAGAAGAGTACAACTCTGTGGCCAACGGAGGGAAGTTTCAAAAAGGAACTGAATGGTCAACAGAACCAAGTTATTTGAAGAGGCCATGAGAGTGAGAACTGAGAAAAGGCAATGAGGAGAGAAGAGAGCAAAATAAAACAAAATAGCAGAACAGAAGTTAGGACCTGAAAGAGACTTTTAAAAATTCATAACCTTCTCCCGACATAATGTCCCTCAATCTCTGAGGAAACGGAGTCCCAGAAAGATTAGAGGGCTGGCTAGACAGATATTGGTAACTAGATGGCATAGCAAAGAGAGGCTAGAACATGTTTATGGATAGTCTGGTGAATGGATCCAATTAAAAGGAAGAAAATTAAGTTATCAGAAGAAAAGGGGAATAATTGGATAAGTAGTACCTGAAAAAGAGAAGAGATAGGACTGAAAGCAGAAGTAGAGAAAAATACAACTTCAACTTCATCTGAGACTTGATAACTTGATTCATTTTTTTGTTTAAATTGTTAGATTAGGTCAGGTGAATCCCTTAGACAGATACTTAAGATTCCCCCAGAATTCTGCCCTTGGCACATTTCTTTTCTCAAAACTGTCCACATTTCCTAGGCTTCATTTAAATAAAGGATTTCCAAATCTCTATTCCAGCCCAAACTTCTCCTCTGAGCCCAAGGTCCAGGAGAGAAGAACATCTCTACTTGGATATCTGATAGATACCCAAAAGGATATCACCTTCTCTACAACCTTACTTCTGCTCTAGGGCTCCCTGTCTCAGTGAATGATCTTAGGTAAATTATCGAACATCATCCCTCATTACATCAATGTAGGCAATATGAAAAAGCATTAGCTGGATGAGAGTAAAGTTAGAGTCACAGCTGTTAGACCTGTCTAACCTGATAAGTGTTCATTAATGGGTTAATGGTAAATAGATCTATGCCAAGAGGCAGAAAGACTGTAGAGTGCACCCAATAATGCCCACATCCTGGTGTGCTTTCCATTGTATAATACCCTCCCCTTGAGTGCAGGCAGAACCTGTGACTAGCTTCTAATCAACAGAATATGGCAAAGATGATGGGATGTCACTCCCACGATTAGGTTATGATATACAGCTATGACTGGTTCTTGTTAATATGAGAGATTTCATCCCTTCCTGGCTTTGAAGAAGTAAGCTGCTATGTTGTAGAAGGGCCATACACAAGGAACTGCAATCCCAAACCACCAAGATCTAAATTCTGTGAACAACCACATGAGCTTGAAAGAACACCCTGGGCCACAGATGAGACTCGAGTCCCAGCTGACACCTTGATTATAGCCTAAAAGATCCTCAGTAGAGTACTGGCTAATTCACACTCAGACTCAATAATAAATGTGTGTTGTTTTGAGTTACCAAGCTTGTGGTTAATTTATTATGCAACAATAGAATACATTAAGCAATATTTTATTATTTACTTGGATAAAACTGTTTATGAAATTCATATTATAATAGAGCTAAAACTAACAAGATGAGCAAGAGATAAAAATTTAACCACTTAACCACATTAATGTTTAAGTCCTAGAGAGAAAAATCCTTGTAAAAAAAACAAAAAACAGAGACTGACTGAGGAAAAGATAGGCTTAGGTTCCTTATGAGATCATAGTAAGATGTAGCCACCAGAAACCCAACACTATTTGAGATAATATTAACAGAGTATAATATACACAACAAAATAAGAAGCAGTTCTATTGTATCATACGAATTGGTAAAATTAGTACATATTTCCTGGTGCCCAAAATTTAAGGCATTCACAGGAACAGAGGGGAGGATAAACTATGTTCCTGTTCCTCAAGGATCTTTCACTCTACTGGGGAGCCAACATAAACACATTAAAATTTTAAATCACAATGAAGAATTTAAATAACAGCTTAAGGCAAGAATAGAAAAGGTGTTATAAAAGCTGGCATTACAATTCAACTGGCATTTAGTTAAATGCAATAACAAAAGCAGGAATTCAGAAGAGGGAGACAATATATCATTATTAATATTAGTTTTTGCAATTTGATGTAAAAATGCTGAAAAATTCAACCTTGGGATTCAATTTATACTGCTGAGCATAAGCTCTCAAATTTTGAAAATGTGCAGTTAGAAAACCACTTAGACAACCTATGCTATTTCTGAGGCTTTTGTAGTAGCAGATACCATTACTCTTTACAGATGAGAAAATCTAAGCAAAGAAGGGTATGCTAGTTTGTGGACCCCAAAAAAGCCATGACTCTTAACTCTCATTCAGTATTGCTGGGTGGGAGCTTTTTGATGATTTCCAAGAAGATGTAACCCACCCATTGTGGGTGGTAACTTTTGACTAGATGGTTTCCATGGAGATGTGTCTTGACCCATTCAATGTGGAGCCCTTTAAGAAGGAACCATCTTGGAAAAAGCTTTAGAGCCCAGGAAGCCAGAGACCTTTGGTGCTGAAGAAGGAAAATGCCTCCAGGGAGCTTCATGGAACAAGAAGCCTGGAGAGAAAGCTAGTAGACATCACCATGTTTGCCATGTGTCTTTCCAGTTGAGAGAGAAAACCTGAACATCATAGGCCTTTTTTTTAATTATTATTATTTTTATTGATAAAACAACATACAAATATTCTTAACATACAAACATTCCATATATGGTGTACAATCAATGGCTCATAATATCACATAGTTGTTTATCCATCACCATGATAATTTTTTGAACATTTACATCACTCCAAACAAAGAAATAAAAAAGAAAAAACTCATACATACCAAGCTCCTTACCCATCCCTCTCATTGACCACTTGTGCTGGTTTGAAAGGACATATATCCCCTAGAAAAGCCATGTTTTAATCCTAATCCCATTTTGTAAAGGCAGCCATGTCTTCTAATCCCTATTCAGTTTTGAATGTTTGAAACTGTAATTAGATCATTTCCCTGGAGATGTGATTTAATCAACAGTGGTTGATAAACTGGATTAGCTGGAGACATGTTTCAAGCCATTTGGGTGGGTCTTTGATAAGTTTTTGGAGTCCCATAAAAGAGGAAACATTTTGGAGAATGAAAGAAATTCAGAGAGAACAAAGAAGAACAACATAGCCATGAGAAGCAGAGAGCCTACAAGCTGTGACCTTTGGAGATGAAGAAGGAAAACACATCCTGGGGAGCTTCATGAAATAGGAAGCCAGGAGAGAAAGTAGCAGGTGACACCTTGCTTTCCATGTACCCTTCTAGCAGAGAGAGAAACTGTGACTGTGTTTGCCATGTGCCTTTCCAGATAAGAGAGAAACCCTGAATATCATTGGCCTTCTTGAACCAAGGTACCCTTCCCTGGATGCCTTTGATTGGACATTTCTACAGACTTGTTTTAATTGGACATTTTCTCAGCCTTAGAACTGTAAACTAGCAACTTATTAAATACCCCTTTTAAAATGCCATTCCGTTTCTGGTATATTGCATTCTGGCAGCTAGCAAACAAGAACACCACTAGTATTTCCATCTACCTAATTTATTTTAACCTTGGTTACCTCTATTATTTGTTTATTTTTTTATCCATAGTTTTTACTCATCGGTCCATACCCGAGATAAAAGGAGCATCAGATACAAGGTTTTCAAAATCACACAGTCATGCTGTAAAAGCTTTATCATTATAGAATCATCTTCAAGAAACAAGCTTAGTGGAATACAGCTCTACAGTTTCAGGTACTTTCCTCTAGCCACTCCAATACACCATAAACTAAAAAGTGGATATCTATATAATGCCTGAGTACAACCTCCAGGATAACCTCTCAACTCTGAAATCTCTGTCACTAACACTATTTTTTCTCATTTCTTTCCCCTTTTGGTCAAGAAGGTTTTCTCAATCCCTTGATGCCCAGTCCCATCTCATCCCAGGATTTCTGTCCCATATTGCCTGGGAGATTTACAACATGGGAGTCTTCATTGGCCTTCTTGAACCAATGATCTTTCCCTGGATACCTCAGATTGGACATTTCTATAGCCTTGCTTTAATTTGGACATTTTCACAGCCTTAGAACATGTAAACTTGCAACTTATTAAATTACCCTTTTTAAAAGCCATTTCATTTCTGGAATATTGCACTTTACCAGTTAGCAAACTAAAACAGATTTTGGTGCCAGAGAAGTAGGGTGCTGCTGCAGTTTGCAAATACCAAACATGTTGGAATGACTTTTTAAGTAGATAAGGGGAAGATTCTGGAAGAGCTGTGAGAAGCTTGATAGAGAAGACCTAGAATGCTCTGAAGATACTGTTGGTGGAAATGTGGACTCTAAAGATACCTCTGATGAGGTTCTAGACAGAAATGAGATGTGTGATATTGCAAACTGGAAGGAAGGTGATCCTTATTTTTAAATGGCAGATAATCTGGTAAAATTGACTAGCGGCTTTGGCTGGAAGGAAGATTTTAAAAGCCATGAACTTGGATATCTAGCAGAAGAGATAAACAAATTAAATGTGGAAAGTGTAGCCTAGTTTCTCCTTGCAGCTTATTGTGAAATGCAACAGGAAAGAGATAAGCTGAGAACTAAACTCTTAGGTATAAAGAAACCAAAAATTGGTGGTTTGAAAAACTCTGGACTTCCACAAAGGGAGACCTGAGAGAATAATGCCCCACATGAGGATTTAACCAAACATGGAAGCCATCAGCCATTACAGAAAAAGCCAGGATTGGAGATGGAGTTATCCAGGAACGACTTGTGGAAACTCCTTTTGTCTGATGGGCATGATTCAAGTATACTGCATAGGAAACCAACAAAAGTGTTGTGGGATCTATATAAATGTAACTGCTGCCAGGCTGGTCTAAAAGACTCAGAAAAGGGACAAAGTGAAGGTAAAATGTCTTTAGAGGCAGAACCATGGAGACTAAGGTCTGAAGTCAAGAAACCTCAGGCCAGGAGAACAGATCCACCCCAGAACTTGGAGAGGGTGAGTTTGCTGGGAAGGCAGAGCATGGACCTTCCACCTCCTTTCAGTGGAAGAGGTGTGTCTTCTCAGGCCTTGAAGAAGGCTGAGCACATTCCCTGGGGACTGGGGAGAGCCTGGCTGCCACCACACAGAGAGGCTGAGCATGTGTCCCAGAGATGGCAGAGAGACCAGGTGTGGCCCAGTGCTTGGAGAAGGTGGAGCCTAGAAAAAGTTGGTCTCCCCAGTGTGCCCCAAGGTTGCATATGAAGAGGTGGGCCACTGCATAGATCCTTGGAAAGGGTGGGACTGCCACTTTCTAAAGCCCCAAGGAAAAATGACTCTCAGACTTTGAAATCTAACTGACTTTGCCCTGCAGGTTTTCGAAACTGCTTGGGTCTGGACACCCCTGTGTTCCTTCCAGTTTCTCCCTATGGAAATGGGGATATGTATGCTATAACTGTCCCTCCATTGCACATTGGCAGTAAATAACTTGCTTTGAGTTTTATAGGTCCAGAGAGAGCCAGAGGAGAATTTTGCCTTAGGACAGACCATGCCTGTAACTGACTTTGATGAGATTTTGTACTATTTCTGACTTTGCATTGTATTTGTATTGTCACTGAAATGGTTTAAGGTTTTCTAATATTGTTATGGAATGAATGTATTTTGCGTCTGGAAAGAATATGTTTTTTGGGGGTCCAAAGGGTGGAATGTGCCAGTTTGAATCTTTTGTGAAAAGAAAAGCCGTCCTTTAATCCTCATTCAGTATTTCTGGGTAGAAGCTTTTTGATGGTTTCCATGGAGATGTAACCTACCCAATTGTGGGTGGTAACTTTTGATTAGATGGTTTCATGGTTTTCAAGGTGGGGTTGCTGACAGGGCCCCTTTAAAAGAGAAATGTTTTGGAAAAAGTTTTAGAGCCCAGGGAGCCAGAGACCTTTGGAGATGAAGAAGGAAAATGCCCCTGGGGAGCTTCATGAACCAAGAAGCCTGGAGAGAAAGTCAGCAGACATCACCATGTTTGCCATGTGCCCTTCCAATTGAGAGAGAAACCTCGAACATCATCAGCTTACTTGAACCAAAGTATCTTTCCCTGGATGTCTTAGATTAGACATTTCTATAGTCTTGCATTAATTTTGACATTCTCATGGCCTTAGAACATATAAACTTGCAACTTAATAAATTCCCTCTTTTAAAAGCCATTTTATTTCTGGTATATCACATTCTAGTGCTAGCAAACTAAAACAAAGGGTTAAAGAATTTGTTCAGAAATACAATTCACTAAGTCAATCGTACTGGAGAAACAGATTTTCTCTGAGTCTCTTACAATAATGAAAACCCACCTTGCCTTTCTAGGTTCCTTCCTCCTCCAAGCTGGGACCATTTCTATCAGCTTCTCTAATCACATAAAGGCAAAAATCTTCATGTCTGGTTCTCTAAGCATAACTTCCAAGTCCAGGTTCAACCCTAAACCATGCTCTAGGCAGCTCCTCATGCCCTCTCGTTCCCACAATCAGAAAAACCTCTCAAACATTGCACTCTTTATGATTCCAGTCTTTCTATTCCTATCTACGTCCTGAAATTACTTAGCTTTCTCTTTTCTCACAATTTTTCACATCATTTCAGCCTCTACCATCTGTTCAATTTAAATGCCTTTGCCCATCAACATCCTCTAGTAAAACTTATCCTGCTTCTTAATCTATTGTTAAGTTTTCTACCACCCATCTCCTGGCAAAAATTTCAAATACTGAACACCTAGAGACATTTAACACAGAACAGTTATTTCTTGTACCTAAATACACATAACTGGGTGAAATTCATCATGCCAAATCAAGAGGACATTCAGATGGATCTTTTTACCTCTTATGTCTCAGGCAAAAGCCCTCTTTCGGTGGGAAGTAGACTAAAACAAGCCTGAAGAATTTGAGGGTTTAATTTAATCCAAAATGTATTATGTAAACAGTAGGCAACTTATATCTTCTCCACTTCAAATATAAACTATACCTGCATTTTTCCCCTTAAGCAAAAAGCTCAATAAATTGTAACCTAGCATTCATTTAGATTATTTAAAAAGTTGGACAATAACAACCACTTATCCAGACACTGAGACATTTAATTTTTTTTAAATTGTGGTCTGGAATACAATTACTATGCTACTTAGGTATTAAAATGCCCAGAAACCAAAACTAATGACACAGAATTGTTTCATCAAAAAAAAAAAACCTAATAAAATCATGATTTTTACCTAATTTAATCTTATTTTTTTAGCATAAGCTTTAAAAAAGTAACATCTCCCTCTAGTCTTCTAGGCATAATTCCTTGCTAGCTTTTGGAAGCCCTTGAGTTTCCCAGATTTCTGTACTGCAGACCTGAAATCTCACCTCAACCACTATTATACCTGTTATTTCTTGGTATAAACTATTAGTGTGAAGAAAAGAATCTATAATAAAATCTGCAACTTTTCTTTAAATTTTATTATTTGAAGGTATTTCAGCTGGTTGTAAACAAGTCAAACAGTATAGAAGGGTTTAAATAAAAAATAAAAATCCTTTCTCCCAGGGGTACAAGGGTAGTTTGGTGGTAGAATTCTCACCTGCCCTGCGGGAGACCTGGGTTCAATTCCCAGTCCATGCACTTCCAAAAAACAAACAAGCAAAACAAACAAACAAAAAATAAACAAGCAAAAATTCAACAAATGGTGCTGCAATAACAGGATACTCATATGGAAAAATAATGAAATGTGACCCCACATTACAGCATATAAAAAAATCCCTTCTCCTACCACCCCTATTCTTCAAGGTAAGAACAGATAACTGTTTCTTGTACATCATTCCAAAAATCTTCTAAGTATACATAAGTATATATATATATATACAAACTCATATTTATCTATCCTATAGTACCTCCCCACTTCTTTATGTTGTACAAATGGGACAATAAAGTACATAGCATTCTACAACATGTTTGCCCCTTAAAATGTATCTTGGACTTTATTCCTTGCCATTTCTATATACATCTACATCGCAAATTTTAATGAAATGCACAGCATTCCATATTGGATATATATCATAGTTAATATAACAGTCTCCCATGATGGACAGTCAGATTGTCAACAGTGAAAAGGCGGCAAAAATAAGGCAACCGATGTCCTTGTAACGAGTGACCTTTACACGGTTCTTTTCAGAAGAGATTCACTGGGTAAAAAGACGTACACATTTTTTTTAGAAGGTACATATTTTATTATCTACACTGTTCATTATCGCTTCTTACCAAAATACCAACTCCACTACAGAAGAGATCTTGGCCTAAAGGTTCACTGAGTATCCTGAGTACCTAGTAGATAGTAGGTGTTCAATAAATACTTGAATTGCAAAATGGGGACTGCTCACCTCTTGAGGGTCTTCCTAGGAGTTCTGGTGAAAGAATCTTTCTTCTTGATCACTTGCATCATTTCAGTCTCCAACCACACCCTCAGGCATTCCACCAGGAGCTGTGTGCTGTGGTGGTTGTAGCCTGCCAGGCAGGGAGACCTTCAATCCTGAGATACACATGGTTCCTAACAACTGGTCAAATAGGACCATGCAGCTCAGGTTTCTCCCGAAGGCCATGATGTTCTCCTGCATCAGTGCAGAGCCACCAGCTGATCTAGCAGACCCCAGTTCCCATGTCCTGGCTGTTGCCCATGCTGGGTGTATAGGGATTCTGCTCAGGGTCCCAGGTCCTAAAGGTCAGGGTGTCTGAGGCCAGATAGTCAGAATCTGGAGGTCTTCCATCTGGCCTTGCCCCACCTTATCACATTTCACATTTTGATAAGAACTTCCAAGCTGCCCTCCAAATGGGCTCTACCAGTTTATTCTCCCACCAACAGTGTATAGATGTGAGTTTTTAAATCAATCATCTGGTCTGATGTTCCTGCACCTCAAATAAGGAGTAAGACAACTGACATAAATATAGCAAAGCACTGATTATTTTACATCTCTCTTTTTAACACAGTGTAGAAAACCAAGTGCCACAGAGGTAGCAGCCACACTCTGCAGTGATTAGCCTTACCCTGCTCCAAATGCAATTTCACAGGGTGCTATTCCTCGGAGAGAACCCACCTCTTAAATAACGAATTCCTTAGGTTCAGACAACTATTGAACAAATTCCGTATAGAAGAGAATCATTTATTTTTCCTGGCAACACCATCCATAATTATCTCTAACACATGGAATGCTACATAATTAAGTAACATATGGTGGTTTCCACTTGTCCATAATTGGTTAAGGCATTGATCTAGGAATTAGCAATGGAGACACCCTTAGAATATCTAAGACCTTGGTACACCAGCATATTTATGGCATGAGATGATCTGATTTTGTTGTTTAACAGAAAATCAGGGTTTGTTTTCAGTGATGGTGAACTTCTGTAGACATCATTGCATAGAATCTAATGAATCACATCTAGAAAGACATTTAACACTTTATATTATTGCAAAGTACCTTACCTTATTTGATCTTCATGGCAATCCTGGGAGGAAGGCAAAGCAATTATTATTCATTAAACAAAGACTCAATGAGCTCTCTCTGCTATGTCTTTGGTATACGACATTGAATGAGGCACTCCCCATTCATTCACTGGTCACTCTAACCTATCCAATCTATCTTCAAGGCACTTAGGATACTTAGTAACATGGCCTTCAAAACCCTGTATGATTTGCCCTTGTCCACCTTTCCAATTTCATCCCATGACCTTTTATATCTCATTCACCATGGTTCAGCCACACTGGAGCACACTGGGAAAGAACCCAGGTTCTTGTCCACATCAGAGATTTCTACTTTGTTTCCCTGGCCTGGAATGCTCATCCCCCAACTCTTCATATGGATAACTCCTACTTACCTTCTAGGTCTCAGGTAAACCTGTCACTTCTTCCCAGACCCCCTTCCCCCAATAAATCACATCTCATGTATTATTCCTTTAATTAGTACTATACTTTTAAAACACAACACTCCATAATTAAATATTTCTGTATTTGTTCATTTGCACTCCAACTCCCTCACAAGTCTATAAGCCCTAGGAAGGCAAGGATCATCACTAGTATTCACTGCTGTAATTCCAACATTTACCTAGCACATTGTCTAGCATTTAGTAGACATGAGTAAACAAATATAACCAGTACACTCAAGGGATATTCAACATAGTAGGGAAACACCCAAAGAGGCTAATTTTACTAAAGGATGGGACAGGTTTCGGGAAAAACTACATGGAAGAGATAACCCTTGAGCTGATGGTTGAAAGTTGAGTAGGTGTTTCCCAGGAATGCTATCTACCAAAATGGTCTAGGCCACCAGGGGTGAACTGGGGGGGGGGGGGGGGGTGCAGCGTCAAGAAATGTATGGGGCCTCTCAGATTTTTGGCTTTCATATCTGAGCAGATGCTGGTATAATTATTCAATACATAAAATGTAAGGGGTGGGCGTTCTACCTTTATTATAATTATTATTTATTACCAGGGTACAGAATCTAAAGAAAAGAAAGCCTTGGCAGCATTTGGGATTTGAATGGCAGTAATTTCCCTGCATGCCTGCCTCTCAAACTAAATAGAACCTGAGAATATTCAGTGCTGAGTCTTACATGGCCACGGGTCAGGCTAGGCTGTCTACAAAAGGTAGAGGAGTGAAAGGACCAAAAATCTTGGCATAGATAGGGCCACGGGGATTTCTTTATATCTGAGCACATTTTTTTTGGCCAAAAGATGTCAATACTGTAATTTAATGTGCTTATATTTTTGTGAGGAGGCCAGCGAAAAGAGAAAAAGAAAAAAGAAGAAAACTCCATGCCCAGTGTAATTCATGCTCTCCTGAATGTCCCTGCCCTGGATTTATTTATAATTGCTCTATGCTGCAATTCTATGTCATTCTATGTTTGTCATGGAAGCAGCCAGGGCAGAAATTCTAAATAAATACAGTGAAATGCCCTCTAATGGCTGAATGGTATTGGGGTGAAAAGCATCAAAATATGACATTAATAAAGGGGTTACCGCACACTATTAACTCCTCAACAGCTTCTCTGGTCTGACCACAGGTCTATAAACACCTGGGCTTTTAATAGAAAATTGGAAGAACTGGAAGAAAAAACTGATGTGTTGCTACCCATAATCAAACTTTCTGGTCACCCCCCTCCCTGCAACCCAACACACACAGAACAGTATTACATGAACAGGAAGCTCTGAATCATAATTCTGGTTAAAACATGAAGATCTATAGTTTATTTCAAAAATGCTAACATAGTGACAAGAAAAAAAAAGTATACCCCGGAAGCCTAAACGGAAGAAAAAATTCTCTGGAAAAAAAAAAAAACTCTACATAGCAACATTTAGCAGAAAATTATAAAATACTCAAGCCTAGGGTAGGCAGTGCAATGCAGTAAGGTTGGATAGATAGACTGACGAAAGAGAACTAGATAGCACTGATTACCAGGTGTTCAAGGGGCTAGTCCTGGCTCTATGTACCATGTAACAGCTGTGTGACTTAGAATAAGTCTCTCTGGACCTCAGTTTCTTCCTTTGCAAGGTGAGATGTTTAACCAGATCACCCCTAAAGGTCCTTTCCAGTTTAAAAACATTGCTTTAACAACATATCTAATTTTATTTTTTATACCACAATTATAATACAATTATAGCAGCTATTACAGGCCCAACATTTCCGTGATGAGCTCATTCTCATATACAATCTTGTGAGGGAAATAGTATCATATCATTTTGCATATTGAATTGCAAAGAACAATATTTGTGAATGTTTAACAAGTGCCAGGTACTTTTCAAAAGGCTGTATATGTGTGCATTAACTTGTTTCATCCCCATAATCCTATGAGTAAGTACTACTATTATTAATCCCATTTTACAGATGAGGAGGGTGAGGCACAAAGAGATTAATTTGCCCAAAGTCATTTGGTTAGGAGTGAGAGAGACAGGACACAACCCCAGGGAGTCTGCCTCCAGAGTTTGTGCTCTTGGCACTACACTCTACCTCAAATGAGGCAATGACGAACTTCAGAATTTACTAACTTTGACTATCAAATGGCAGAGTCTGGTTTTAGATCTAGGTGTATCAGATGCCAAGGCTCATGTTCCTTCCACAATTGCATGCGTGGGAAAAAAATGGCTGGCTCTTAAACAATAACTTTATGAAAGTTTGTTTTGCTTACCCTCAATGCTTTCGATTAGAAGCCATCACCACCTCCTATCTCTCCAAGTCAACTCAGGAGGTGAACTCACTGCCCTCCCCCCTATGCGGGACACAACTACCAGGGGTGTAAATCTCCCTGGCAACGTGGGACAGAACTCCCGGGCTGAGATGGGATCAGGCATCATGGGATTGAGAAAGCCTTTCTGACCAAAAGGGGGAAGAGAGAAATGAGACAAAATAAGGTTTCAGCAGCTGAGAATTTCAGAGTTGAGAGGCTATCCTGGAGGTTATTCTTATGCATTATATAGATATCCCTTTTTAGTTTATGGTGTGGTGGAGTGGCTGGAGGGAAGCTGAAACTGTTGAGCTATGTTCCAATAGCCTTGATTCTTGAAGACAATTGCATGACCATATAGCTTTTACAATGTGACTGTGAGATAGTGAAAACCTTGAATCTGATGCTCCCTTTATCCAGGGTATGGAAAGATGAGAGAAAAAAAAAGATAAGGACAAAAATTAATAAATAATAGGGGGGCAGGATAAGGGGTAAAAAATTTGGATAGAGTGCAATACAAGTGGTCAATGAGAGGGAGGGGTAAGGGGTATGGGATCTACCGGTTTTTTCTTTTTTCTGGTTATTTCTTTTTCTGGAGTGATGCAAATGTTCTAAAAACGATCATGGTGACAAATACAAATCTATGTGAAGATATTGTGAGCCACTGATTGCATACTTTGGAGGGACTGCATGTGCGTGAAGATATGTCAATACAAATATTATTTAAAAAAAAAAAAGAATCTATCCCTACCTATTTTTCCCCTCTGAGGATGTGTGGAAGGGCAATAGGCAAAGGAGATTAACTCACTTCTTGAGTGCTTGCTGGCAGTAAGACATTGCCAAATTCAGAAAAAACAAGGCTGTCCTTCTCTAGTTCTACTTTACTCTTTACTTTCATCCAGGAGTCATGCGGATACTAATATTTTAGGTCAAAGGGTAGGCACACATGGCTTTTCCTAGGTGATAGTAGTCCAGTTATTAAGCCACACAGCTACCCAGATTTCACACTGAACCTCTGTCATCAATTCACTAACTGTTCTGTGATTTCTTGGCTCCCTATGTATTAGTTAAATCGCCAGAGTGTTTACAAACACACTATGATATGCTAAAAAAAAATTCTGCGAAGTGGAAATATATACCTCCTTCTGGATTTAAAGTCAATTTGCAATTCACTGCAACTATTTATTTTATTACATTTTTCCTCTGCCTTATTTTCACTTACTCAAACATATTCTGCCACCTCACCATATTATATAACCTTTACATTAAAATAAATTTAATCCCCCACCTTTTATGCAATCTCCCCATCCTCACTTGTACTTCCAAAAGAGTTTCTGGAGTCAATAAAAGACAGCCAAATATTACAAAGAGTACCTGAGGAAGTATTAATGGAAATATCTGTCCAACCAAACCCTCAAAAGCTTGGTTTCTTGTTTTAATTTGGAGGGTGGAGTGGGGCACAGAGCGGCTAAAGCTGTTGCCCAGAAGTCCATACATTTCACTCCTTGTTGCAGGCACTCATTCAGAATCTACTGACTTATTTCATATCTCATTTAAAAATAATTTGTTTTCTAGTTATAAAAGCAATACACACCATTGTATAAAATTTGGAAAATAAACAAAAGTATAAAATAAATACATCATAACACCTGAAGATAGCCACTGTAACAACTTTGGATCATTTCCTTCCTTTTGTATTTATCTCTATAGTCATAGATAGAAGAGTAACTCGTAAACACACAAAGATACATAAACATGTACCTAAATTTAAAATGACAGAAAGAGGACCATTCCATATTTTTCTTTTCCTTATATCACAGATATTATACTATGTGGATATGCCATAATTTACTTACTTTCCCTATTATGGAAACTATGTCTTGGGTTTTTCACTATTATAAATACCTAAAAAAAATTGGAAGATATAAATAAGCAAAAATAAAGCCCACTGTAATTTCTTTTTAAAAATATCATCTCAAATGTTTCTTTATATAATACATACATGACACAACCACATATATTAAATATATTAAAATGGGATCATACTGGGGAAGAAAGGATAGTTCAGTGGTGGAATTCTCGCCTGTCATGCAGGAGACCCAGCTTTGATTCCTGGTCCATACACTTCCCCTCAAAAACAAGCAAACAATCAAAAACAAACAAACAAAAAATTCAACAAATGGTGCTGTAATAACGAGATACTCACATGGAAAAATAATGAAATGTGACCTCACCATACAGCATACAAAAAAAAATGGGATCATACTATCAAGAATAAAAACAACAACAGTAATAGTTAGCAAGTACTGAGCACTTACCATGGCAGGCACAGTGATTGTCTCATTTAATCCTCCCAACAACCCTATGGGTTAGCTCAGTGATTCCCAAACTTATCAGTGCATTGGAATTACCCGGGGATCTTCAAAAATACTGACAACTATGGCCCTTACCCAGAGATTATGATTTAACTGTCTGGGATGAGGCCTGGGCTTTGGAATTTCAAAACATCCCTAGAAATAGGCTCATGATTCTAATGGACAAACAAATTGGTAACTATTGGATTAAGCTACTATTTTGTCCCTATTTTACTGATATGAAAATTGAGGAACAATATACATAACATCACACAGTTGATGTAGCTGGGATGTGAATCCAGTTCTAAGCCCAGAGACCATACTTTCAACTATTCATAATTTAGAATCTGCTTCCTCCCTCCCCACCCCCACCCCCTGCATTTAACATTAGATCATGAACCTATTTCTACATTAATAAGTATAACTCTGCATTATCATTTTTAATAACTATAGAATCCCATTGCATAGAAAACATGTTATCAACTTTTTCCCATTTTATGATATGCTAAAATTAATATCCTTGTTGATATATCTTTGAGTGCACAATTATTTCCTTAGAATAAACTCCAAGAAAAGGAACCGCTGGGTCAAAAGGTAAACAATATTTTAAAGCTTTTGATAAATAAATGATACTTATACCAGAAGTGTATGAGAATACCTTGAATCCTTGCCAACACTGAGCTTTTGTCATTCCTTTTTAAGTTTGCAAATTATGTTGGAGAAAATGATATGCCATTTTCATTCCCCTTTCTTTGATTACTACCAAGATAGTATATTTTTCATGTTTATTGGCCATTTGTATTTCTTCTTTTATGTATTTTCCTACTCATATTCATTTTTTTTCTAGTAAAATACTTGTATTCTTATTGCTCTATTTTTATGTATTAAAGATAATGAATCTTTTTGCAATTGTTCCTGGTTTTCTCATTATCTTTATTTATGGTTTTGTCCAGAAATTAAAAATTTTTCATATAGTCTCATATGTTAATCTTTTCCTTTATTATCCTACCTTTGACATTATGAATACAAATATCTTCCCTACCCCATTTATATTCTTGTATAATTATTTTAGTTCTTTTAACTTTTTAGCATTCTTATCATTTTAGCTTTTACCCATTTTTAACTCTTAAGTTTTCAACACAGTAGTTCCCAATCAGGATTCCACGACAGAATTGCCTACAGAGCTTCTTTAAATGCTCAGGTCTTAGGACCGACTCACAATTTGGGGGATGGGGTCTGAGCAGGAATATTTTTGAAAGAACCACGGGTAGTTCTGATGCAGCCCAGCCTTTATTAAGAAACACTATTTTAATCCTTCTAAATTTATGTGGGTGTCAACCTTTTCCAAATTAACTGTTACTTCAGCACATTTCTTAAATAAATCATGTCTCCATTAATTCAAAATGCTGCCTTTATCTTAATTGGTAAGCTCCATGAAAGCCAGAGACTATACCTGTTTTAACTGACTATTGTATCTATAGGCCCAGCATAGTGCCTGATGTACAAATTAGTACTGAATAAAATGTTAACTGAATAAATAAATAACACCTGATGACATTTCTCCAACCTCACCCCCAAACTTCCCAGCCTTCTCTTCAATATTTTCTTGACCATTAGACCAATAAAACTGTTACTAATGACCCTGAGTTATAAAGAATATTAAATTATGCCCAGTACACTGTTTAAAATGGCCAGGAAATATATTAGAGAGAGCCATCAAATGTGAAGTCAAAATAACAATGTTGGTCATGTTCAAGAAGTATAGGAATTCTGATCAAATGCTCGATGGAAGAACTATTACTTCAGAGTTGGAACTGAACAGTAATGACTCAAATGACCCAAAAGACTCAAGATATTTGGGTTCCTCCAGTTCTTACAGTCCTTCAACTAGTTCCAGAGACGGACTTGGAAGCTTCCTTGAACTGAGGGTTAAATATACCCACACATTCCCTCTTCATGAGCCCATGGAAAGAAAATTAGAATATGGAGTCAGGAGACCTGGGTTTCAGTCATGTTGCTACTATCAACCACAAGTCATTTGACCTTGGGCATATCATTTAACCTGTAGTGGCTGGGCTAGATGTTTTCTAATGATCTCTTTAGGTTTAAACTTCTACTCGAAGACCCAAACAGACTACCACAGGGCAGGACTTCCAAGGACAATCTGAATTCCCTCCACAGAACAAGGTTGAAGTCCCATCCCAGGCTGTAAGAAATAATAACAACAAGAACTACTGCTAAATTTTACTGAGCATTTATTATATGCTAGACAACAGTCTAAATGTCATAATAATAATGGCACATACTTATATGGCACTTACTATGTTCCAAGGGCTTTGCATATATTACTTACTCTTCACAACAGCCCTAAAAGGATGAGTTTTATTATTATCCCTATTTTACAAGGGGAGGAAACAGACACAGTGGTAAAGTGACTTGCCCAAGTCTTACAGCTACCAAGTGATGGAACCAAGGGAAGTGAATCCAGGCCCACACTTTCAACTACCATCCTGATACTGTCTTCAAATTGTCATTATATTAAACTTGTCATACTTCAGAGGTTGCACAA
Organism: Tamandua tetradactyla; assembly: GCF_023851605.1. Taxonomy (NCBI): domain Eukaryota; kingdom Metazoa; phylum Chordata; class Mammalia; order Pilosa; family Myrmecophagidae; genus Tamandua; species Tamandua tetradactyla. Next base: position 120,409,774 of record NC_135353.1, read on the forward strand.
AACAAGGAATTAGCTACAGTTATCCAAAAAGCTTACTTATATGGAATAGTCCCCTCTTCACTAATGCTAGATAAATGGAATTTTACCCCAATTTAATTTTGAACAGATCAGAGTTCAGGGCCTGAGTCTGCAAAATATATCACTTATTAAGAAAATATGAACCTCCCTGGCAACATGGGACAGAAATCCCAGGATGAGCCGGGACCCAACATCAAGGGATTGAGAAAACCTTCTCAACCAAAAGGGGGAAGAGCGAAATGAGACAAAATAAAATGCCTGAGAGATTCCAAACAGAGTAGAGAGGTTATTCTGGAGGTTATTCTTACGCATTAAGTAGATATCACCTTGTTAGTCAAGATGTAATGGAGAGGCTGGAGGGAACTGCCTGAAAATGTAGGGCTGTGTTCCAGTAGCCATGTTTCTTGAAGATGATTGTATAATGATATAGCTTTCGCAAAGTGACTGTGTGATTGTGAAAACCCTGTGTCCGATGATCCTTTTATCTAGGGTATGGACAGATGAATAAAAAATATGGATAAAAATAAACAAATAATAGGGGGAGCGAAGGTTAAAATAAATTGAGTAGATGGAAATACTAGAGGTCAATGAGAGGGAGGGGTGAGGGGTATGGTATGTACGAGTTTTTTTTCTTTTTTTTTTTAGGTGCATAGTCCGGAAATCGAACCCGGGTCTCCCACATGGAAGGTGAGCATCATACCACTGAATCCAGCATGCACCCATTTTTTCCTTTTTTATTTCTTTTTTTGAAGTGATGCAAATATTCAAAAAAATGATCATGAGGATGAATACACAACTATGTGATGATATTATAAGCCATTGATTATATACCATGTATGGAATGTTTGTATGTTAAGAATGTTTGCATGGGTTTTTTTTGTTTGTTTGTTTGTTTTTGCATAGGCAGGCACCAAGAATCGAACCCAGGTGAGAACTCTGCCACCGAGCCAACACCGCCTGCCCTGTATATTTTTATGTTGCTTTAGTAATAAAAATATTTTTTAAAAAAGAAAAAGTGACATTTTTATTAAGAATCATCCATTAAAAGTTTTTATTATGAAATTGACAATTATTAACTATTAATGACATTTCCAGTAAATATAGATAAAAAGAAAGAACACAAGTTCCTTATGTTCATTAGGAACAATCCTTATGTTCATTAGGAACAATACTTTAGCCTGTACAAACTCTGGTTCCATACTTTCAAAACTGTCTTTTAAACCACAGTCTGACAGCCCACAGGTGTCTCAAAACAAAACAGGTCAAAGCAAACTCACTGTACTAACTTTTCCCATCATGCCCATGCCCTTCATTCCTCCTTTCAGATTTCTGATCTCAGTGAAGGGCACCACTAGCCCCCAAGCACCCAAACTAGGAGTCAGTGCAGACTCAGTTTCCCTCATAACCAGTCACAGAACATTTCTAGAATTCATCTTCTTCTCTCTATCCGTGTTGCCCTTGCTTCTGCTCAGACCTCCATCATTTCTCCCCTCAAACCACTATCCCAAAAACCTCCCAATTGGTCTTTCTGCCTTCACTTGTTCCAGACCCAATCCCACCTCAACACTGCTGCCAAAGTAATCCTTCTAAAACAAAAACTGATTACACTACTTCCCTGCTTAGAATCTTTGTCTTCAAGATAACGCATAAAATCCTTCCTAGAGGGAACAAGATTCTTTATTATCTGGCCTCTGACTACCTTCCCTACTTCATCTGAGGTCGCACCGCTATATACCTCATACTAACTTAGAAGGTCCCAAACAATGCTTCAGTCTGTCCAGAATGCAGTTCTCTCATTTTTTTAGACAGGTCAGAACTCAATGGTTCATCATGCTTTTCTCTGAACTTCCATCATATTTTACAACTCTCCCTATTACAACCCTTATTCAATTATAATTTTTATAATTCAATATTTGTATGACTGTCTTTCCCATAAGATAACAAAGCCTCCAGGGTCCTGCATCTTATTTATCGTCGTATCCTGTTTGTTGGACAAAAGAATGACTCAGAATTTAAGCAAGAGTATCCAAACTACTCTTGATAAATGCCCATTGTGTGAGTCAAAGCTGGTATAGTGGCCAAGTCCCATTTCAACAAAAGTCTTAAAATTGACAACCCTCATACATAAAACATACTTTTTACATTTGCATGCCTACCTATTTTCAATAATGATCAGCATGATAAGTCATTTTTAAAGGATATATAAGATCACCAAACCTACCTCTTGAATATAGGTATTCAGACTATTTCATTCTACTCAATCTAAGTGATCCTTAACTTTTTGTGGATCAAAGACCAATTTGGGTAGTGTTTGTCTATCATTTTAAAAACCCACACCTCCTTTTCATACACATGAAAGGCCCACACCCCCCAGAGATTCTGATTCTCCTGAGAGGCACAATCCTCAACCCCCACTAAAAACTAAAAATAACTTTTTTATGTGATAGGAATTCAGAGATTCACAGAGGATATAACTCTACCAGCCAAGATGTTTTTAAGCTTTCCTCTCAGGTAGCTCGTTTTATTTAAATAGTCATTTTCCCCCATTCACCAAATATAAACATTACAACATTAAACGTGCTTTTTCAATGCTTAAGCCCCATGAAAGTCTTTATCGGGAAGAGAAAGCTGGGGAGGTACTAAATTGCCCCCCCCACCTCTGAGATGCTTATGATAGACATTTACCAGAAACAAATGAAAAGCATATATACGAAAAAATATCTTCCATTTCCTCACATATAACCCCAAAAGTACATGCTTAAATGAAGAAAGTTCTTTAAAAAAATGCTCTGCACTAAACTTTCCTGCTACTTTTCCTCCCACCCCTCCACCCTCACTTTAAAATAATTTGAACTTCTAGCTAGCAACAGCTTCTTTTAAACTAATGTGCTTTGTCCTTGCCAAGACAAAGAGTTAAATTAAAGAAACAGCTGGCTGTCTGCCACTGGCTTGGGGGGGGGGCGGAAGGGGAGGTTAGGGGTGGAGGATAGAGAAGGAGGAAAAACCAGTTAGAGGAATACAAGTGCTAATTTTTCTTACCCTGCCACATGGCCATCTTGATCCTATATTCTCCCACACTGGGGTTGCAGGATCAGAGTTTCCAAGAGCACCCCAGTTTTGCAGGGAGACTTGAATGGGGTGTAGATGGAACCAGCTTCGTGGTTGCTGCTTTCTGGAAGATGCTAATGTCCCAAACCTGAAAGTCCAAAACTGAAAAATGAATACCTAAGTGAAAATATACACTTTAAAGTCTTGAAAAATTCTTCTGTTCCTCTCTGAATCTCTCTTTCAAAGATGCAGACATAGGCAGTGTTACATTACTCTTAAGTAGCAAAGAATTGCTGAAGACAGAATCAGGAGACCAAGAGTTAGTTAATTTTGCCACTCAGTGCTGTAAGATTCTACATGAATCACTGAATCTTCAGATCTCAAAGTGTGGCTGGTTGGAGGTGATAACCATTAAGTGTCTTTCCTATCTTGACGTTTCATGCTTTGGGGAATGAAGACTAGTATAATATTCATTTCCCTATTCAACCCGCAAAAGATCCAACTTTACATTAAACAATCAGTAGAAAAGGGAGAAATTTTTATGAGAACTTCAAGTTTTAAGATATATTTTGCATAGGAAAAAAATGAAAGGAAGCAGAATAAAGAATTAAGAGCGATGATTTTTAGCTAGTGGTTCCTTCTCCCTACTTCTTTACACTTTCCCATACTCGGCAAACTTCCTATAGTAAACATATATTGCTTTTATAGTCGGGGGGAAAATGAACCAAAGAAAGAGAAAAATGTAAAAACGAAATACCAATTTAAGAAAGGCAAATTAAGTCAGCTAATTCCTATTTTTAAAACTTCAAATCCAGTCTTAGGACAGTACTTTCTGCAAGAATATGAAAGGAGAAAAGTATAGGAGAAAAAGTGAGATGTTTGTACTTTACTGTGATTGAGACATTTAATATATTAAACACTTTGCTTGTCCATTTAAGCAAGTTCTTAATAAATTGGCCTTCCTTATTTAGCATACAAACTAATCTGCTTTTTTTTAAAAAAAAAAAAAGTCTCCACCTTTCAGAATTGGTGAACATTAAAGTAGGGGTGCTATTACTGTAATTTTTATACAGCTAATACCTCGGGCCCCGAAGTGACAGCGCTAAAGCACAAACACTTAAGACGAATACTAACTTGAGAATCATCATTTTGGCCTTCTTTCATGACTTTTTGTTTTTTAAGGACAAAGGATTTAATGTACAATACTCCCGAAAATACTGATAGACAAAGGACAATGCTTTGGTTAAGGAAAGTTTCGAGAAGTTCAGGAAAACTAGGAACTCATCTAAATCCCAGGATGATTTCGCCATGAAAAAGCACTCGGATGACTTATCTGCAATCTGGGACAGTTTGTTTGGTTTGCCTTTTTTTTTTTTTTTTAATCTTATTCTGCATGCAGTTAAGAAGTACTGATTGTACTTGTTGCACAAGGCGAAATTTAACATCTCTGCAGTTAAACCAGGGTAGCTGTTAATAAATTGATGAAGTTTATGTAAAGCGGATTCTTACTGGCTTTTTATGCTCCGAACATCTGGATTTCCCTCACTTACTCCGGGAAGCTTACAGTGACGTTATGACACAGGCGCACACATACACACACACACACACACACACACACATCACAACTTCACTTGGAACTACAGGAAACCGATTTGTTCTGAACTATTAATAAAGATACATGCGCGTCAATGTAAAGGTAAAGCTTTTCCCTTAAGGGTATAGGAGCTCAAGCGCAAACCTCGAAAAGTTTGGAGAAGATCCATCTAACGCGCGTCAACTGGGAAAAGAAAAACGCACAGCAACTACTTTTCCTAAGTTTGGACGTGATTTTGCTAAAAACCCACACAGACCTGCGAGTCCAGAGTAGGAGAGCGAAGAACAGGGCCTCGCCCTCTTCCAGAAAAAGCCACCCGGCCCCAGTCCTGGAAAGGGAACACATGCGACTAACCTCTCACATTCAAAACCCGGGCGTGCTTGGCGCCGCTCGCGAGGAAACTTCGCGCAGGCAACTCAGGGACCCTAGTTCGGAGGACAGGGTTGGGCTGCCGGGAAGATGCCGCCCCGCACTGGCTAGAACTAGCCTGTCTAACTCCTCCAAGTGCCAGGCAGCGGCGGCCGGGCACGGGGATCTCTGTCTCGGAGGAGCCGAGCCAGCAGGGGAGCGCTTCCCCTGTTGCTGCTCTCCGGGGGTGTCCAAGGGGATGGGCCGGGGGCCAGCGGCGCCGCGAAGAACCTGTTGGGGAAAGGACAGCCCATCTGTCTTTACCTGTCGCGGAGGTCTGGAGCGACTGGGTTGGTGTCCGCCGCTGGCGGACCGAGCGCTCAGTCCGCTCGGGCGTGCTGGACACCAAGTTGAGCTAGCGCCCCACGTAGCCCGCAGAGCTTCATTCACAGAACCCAGCCAGGGAGGAGGGGGAGCGGAGAGGGCGCGCGGCTCATGTGACAGGCGCCTCACAAGTCTCGGCTGAGCACGGCCGCCGTCTGCGCGTGCGCGACACAGCCAGCCATCACCCAGCACCTCCGCCAAGTTGGGGGGCGGGGGTGGATGCGGGGGAGGAGGAGGCCGGACGGAGAGAGCAGCTGGGAGGGGTTTCTGCGTGCGCAACCGCAGTAGTCGGCCCTGTTCGCTGCCATATTTAATGTGGATTTGGCGACTCTAACCCAGTGGTGGGCGTGTCAATTGTGTTTGAAAAAGAAATGCTGTATCCCGTTTCGCTGTTTGGAGCCTGCAGTGCCTTCTTTGGTTTTGTTATTAAAAATAAAGCTGTTTATCATGAGCTGCTCGCCCACAGAGTAGTTAGTAGTAGAAATATAGTACTAACAACATTAAGTCGTATATTTTGAGCTTCATGTGCTAGGCACTGCTTTAAGCCCTTAATTTTTTTATGTTTACAATAACCCCATGGGGTACGTACCATTATTTCTCCATTTTTATTCATAAGAAAGTAGAGGCATAGAAAGGTTAAGTAACTGGTCTGAAATAACATAATAGTAGCAACAGGAATAGTGATAAAATAGAGTAATGCTTGTTAATAGCCAATTTGATCCTCAAACAGCAAAACTGCAGGGTACGTACTGCAGTTATCAGTACTAGATCCGTTTTAATAATTACAAAACAGGCTCCGCAAAGGGAAGGGTCGTCGGACTAGTAAATGGGTGAACGGGAACTCCAACCTATATCTAACTCCAAAGCCCTTGCCCTAGGCACAGAAAAACAGCACCTAATTTTACAGAAGAAACAGTTCACGCCAAACGGAGTGCATTGACTTGCTTAAAATGAATCAGTTTATTAGTTATTGGCAGGAGTGAAACTGGAATACATATAATCAATTCAGGTAATCTAACTAGAGCCCAAGTATTCTAGTTTAAGAGTCTATTGCAGCAAACATTTTTGAGTACCTACTTTGCACGTGGTAAGTGCAAAGGAATAAAAAATATTTATCCTAAGCCCTATCAATTTAAGGCCTGCAGGAATAAATCTTGTAGTCCTGCAAAGTCAGGCTTCTTTTTTCTTTTTCCAGGATTTCTATTTATTCACGTAGATATATAATTATCATCATAATTGACAGACACTTTTTAGTTCTTAGATTTTAAGGGAAAAAACTGTACAGAAAGTACCGCAAAATTATGTCCCTAGGTAATTAGTGTCCTCAGTATCAGACTGGTAAAGAAGTTGGAAAGGGCCACTGCTCAGCAACCTTGTAACTCAAGAGCATAGAATACAATCAAAATCGGGCTTCCTGATTCATTGCAGTGATGGAGACAGTACACCAAAGAAAGCATGGGAGCGTTGCCAAAAAAGAAAAAGATAGATTTGGTGAAAGAATGGAGTTTAGGTGAATTTTAAATGAAGCAGTGTTTTAGTAAAAGCAAAGCAGGCCTGTGTTTAAAGGGGTCAACATCCGGTCTGGACTGTGAAGTGAACTCAGAATCCTGTTTCCTTGGGAACCAAGAAGTAAAGATAGATGTGGAATGTTGTGTCCAGATAGCCCTATCTGAAGCTCTACACCTAGGTTGGAGACCGAGGCTGCTTTTCTATGTCAAAGAGACTTATGTTCTCCAGACCAGCATGGGATGTTTTATGCTGACTGATATAATTTCAAACAGCACAGTTGCTGATAATCTACAATGTTAGAGAGCAAAGTTTTTCAGTGATTAAAAAAGCAGGAGTCACTCAAATAAAGGAGTTATGATTTTACAGCTGCAGCATGTCTTTGGGAGAAATATTGTTCCCTGTTAAATGTGCAGCTGGCTTTATCTGCCTGGTATTCTACCCTGATGAATGGCCAAGCGAATTTTACATTCTCATTCCAAGCTAATTTTTACCTTCTCAACTGGTAGAATCTTGTCCCTTCTCTCAGGCACTCATAATGTGTATATAGGATGGAGGTGGAAGGGTAGCCACAAATAACCAGAAAGGAGACAGGGTCAATTTAACAAAAAGTGAAACAACCCAATTAAAAATAAGCAAAGGATTTCAATAGACATTTCTCTGAAGAAAATATATAAATGGCTAATAAGCACATGAAAAGATGTTCAACATCATTGGTCATTAGGGAAATGTAAATAAAAGACATAATGAAATACCATTTCACATCCACTAGATGGTTATTATTTTAAAAAAAGAAAATAACAAGTGTTGACAAGGATGTGAAGAAATAAAAACCCTTATACATTGTTGGTGACATTGTAAAATGGTGCAGCCACTGTGAGAATCAGTTTGGTGGTTCCTCAGAGAGTTGAAAATAGAATTTACCATATTACCTGGCAATCCCACTTCTTGGTATATACCCAAAAGAACTGAAAGCAGGGATTTGAACAAATATTTGGACAATAATGTCACAGCAGCATTATTCACAATAGTCAAAAGGTAGAAGCAATTGAAGTGCCTGTCAACAGATGAATGGATGAATAAAGTGGATGTATACACACAATGAATATTATTCAGCATTAAAAAGGAATGAATTTCTGATGCATGCTACAACATGGATGAACCTTGAAGACGTCACACTGAGTGAAATAAGCCAGACACAAAAGGACAAATATTGTATGATCCTACTTTTATGAAATACCTAAAAGAAGCAAAGTTCATAGAATTAAATAGTAAATTGCAGGTAACTAGGTGTCAGGGAGTGGGGGCAAGATTTATTGCTTAATGGATGCAGAGTTTCTGTTTGAAGTGATGAAAAAGTTAGGGCAATGAATACTGGTGATGGTAGCACAATATTGTGAATGAAATTAATCTACTGAGTTATATACTTGAAAGTGGTTAAAGAGGGAAATTTTGAGTTGTATATATGCTACTACAATAAAAACATTTTTTAAAAATATGAGCTACCACCTTACATCCACCAGAATGATTATTACTTAAAAAAAAAAACAGAAAATTGAATGTGTTGGCAAGTATGTGAGGAAATAAGAACTCTTGTACATTGTTGCTGGAAATGTAAAATGGTGCAGCTGTTTGGAAAATAGTTTGGTTGTTCCTCAGAAAGTTGAACATAGAATTAAATAACATGACCTGGCAATCCCACATCTAGGTATACACCCCAAAGAATTGAAAGCAGACAAACAGATATTAATACACCCTGTTCATAATGCATGATTCACAATAGCAAAAGGTGGAAGCAACTGAAGTATCTATCAACACATGGATGGAGTAACAAAATGTGGAATGTAAGCACAATGGAGTAGTACTCAGCCATAAAGAGGTATGAAGTTCTGATGTGTACCACTACATGGATGAACTTTGAAGACATCAAAAATACCTTTCACAGTCTTTGCAAATTGGCTCCCCGCTGGCCAATGCTTTCCTGCTGAGTTTAGCCCTCCTATCAAGAAGATCAATCCGAGGCAAATGTGAACTGCAGAGTCCTCTCCGTGGTTTCTGAGCCTGCATCTTGTCCTGGACTTGTGCTTGCTCATGACCTCAGGAATGCCCCCTTTTATAGGAATTAGAATTCCCCCTCTACTCCCTATGAAATAGCCTTTCTCACCCTCCATATTGCATAACTTAAAGTAAGTAATCCTTTGCCCAGGTCACTTTGACTTAATTGTTTCTTACACTGCTTTAGGTGTCTGCAAACACACTGCTTCTGCCTGCAAGACAAGTTCTGGGAGAGTAGACCAGAGAGGAGTTTTCTGGTTTAGTCTTTGAAGCTGCCACCTGATAGAGTGGAACCTACATACCAGGCAATTATATGCACCTAACAACAGAGAACAAAATATATGAAGCAAATATTGACTGTTTTGCAGGGAGTGATAAGTGGTTCTACATTAATAGTATGAGACTTCAATACACCACTTTCAATAATGGATAGAACATTTAGACAGAACACCAGTAAGGACATTGAAGACCTGAACAGTAATAACCAAATAGACCTAACAGACATATATAGAACACTTCACAGAACAGGAGCAGAATATATATTCTTCTTTAGTACACAAGGATCATTCTCCAGGATAGACCATATGTTCAGTCACAAAGCAAGTCTTCATAAATTCAAAGATTTTGAAAACATGCAATGTAGCTACACTGATCACAATGGAATGAAGCAAGAAATCGATTAACAGAGGGAAAGCTGGAAAATTCAAAAATGTGTGGAAATTAAATAATGCACTCTTAACCAATTAGTAAAAGAAAAAAATCACAAGGGAAATGACATATCTTGAGGTGAATCAAAAGGAAAACACAACATACAAAACCTTTAGGGATACAGCAAAAACAATACTGAGAAGGAAAATTATAGCTCTAAATGCTTATATTAAAAAAGAAGAGCCTAGATTAATCCCAGAGTATATTCCTGGATATATCCCAGGGTATATTAAGCAAATAATCAAAAAGTATTGACAAAGCCCCTTGAAAGATGGGAGAAAAAAAACATGGAACTATTCAATTTTACCATTGGGAAAACCATTGACACTGTGTTAAATGTTAGGGGCACCCAAATCAATAGGCAAAGCCCTTGATCTTGAGGCTGCTCTTACGAAGCTTATGTATGTAGTGGAGAAGCTTAGCCTACCTATAGGTATGCATAAGAGTTACTATCAGAGGATCTCTTTTATTGCTCAGATGTGCCCTATCTCTCTAAGCACAACTCTACAAATGAAAACTCTGCCCTCTCTCTTACGTGGGTCATGACATCCAGGGGTGAAAATCTCCCTGGTGGCATGAGAGATGACTCCCAGGGATAAGCCTAGGCCTGGCACCGTGGGATCAACAATGCCATCATGACCAAAAGGGGGAAAAGAAGTGTAACAAATAAGTTATCAGTGCCTGAGAAAGTTCAAATAAAGTTGAGAAGCTACTCTGGAGGTCACTCTTACACAAGCTTCAGTTAGACATTGCTACCTATCATAGCTTGCCAAACCCCAACCAAAACCATTCCAGCCAATCCTAAAGAACACCTAGGGCAATATATAAGATTTTATAAATGTTTCATGTACTGGGATAACTTTCCAGAAACCTACAACTTCCCAGATCAGTCCCTAGACTAGATAAGTCCTGAAATGCAGAGGGGCCAGCCTCTCCAGAACATCAACTAGTTCCATACCCCTACCCCAACATGAAAAATTTAGAATGGCCCCTTCCAACATAAAAAAGTTAGAATGGCCATAACCCAAATACCTCTAAAGAGTGGGAGAAAGATCAAAGATGATGGTAGAGAAGGTAGGGTTTAACAAATGAGTATGATTGCTGAATCATTATTTTGATATTTCTTTTAGTCTCCAGTATCTTAGAGCACTTAAAAGTAAAAACCTAAAATTGTGGGAATTTGAAATTTATTGCTTTTTTCTATATACGTTATTTTTCACAAAGAGAAAAAAAGTCAATTGTGATGATAAATGCACAGTGATATGATGATATTGTAAACCATTGACTGTACACTTTGGATGATTACATGGTATGTGAAAATATAATATATATCAATAAAAATATACATAAAATGGGCTGATAAATAAGCTGAAAAATAAGTAGTTGAAATGGGCAGCCAAACCTCTGAGAGTCTACCATGGAAAAAAAAAATAAGTGACTATTTTCCATGGGCAGAAGTTGGTCACATATAAAAGAACTAATGTGGTTTCCTGTCCATTGACACTTCTTGGAGGAGTGAACAGGTCCTAGCAGACAGAAGTTAATGATGTTTCCAGATTATTGTAGAAGGAGTAAGCAATCAGCCATAGTAGAGTGGATCAAGGAAGCTTTAGGTGAGAGGCCCTCAGGAATAAGGTTCTCTAAAGAACCAAAGCTCTGATGACAGCATCAATGCTAAATATCTGCCAGACCCACAGACTATAAACCCATCTTAAGACAGTTTCAATCAAGTAAAAACTTTTCTGCACCCCTTTTAATTCTCCTTGTTCCCCTACCCTATTCCAACCCTGGAAATGAAAAAAAAACTGATTCTACTAAGAGAGGGGGAGAGAAATATATTGACTCTACCCACTGCATGATTGTGAGATCCCCCAGAACACACACACACACACATCATATCACAGTTGAATTGGGGGAAGGAGGATTTACTTTAAATCAAATATGAATGTTGATTATTTTATGGGCTGAACTTTCTGAATAAAAGTTGTGTGTGGCAACCTAAAATTTTCACCAAAGAGTTAGGATAGACAAAATAAAGTTGCTTTGTGACAATAAAAAAGAAGAAGCAGAAGAAAGATGTGAAATCAGACTTAACCTCACACCGAGAGGATCTAGGAAAAGAAAACCAAACTACACCCAAAGCATGTAAAAAGAAGTAACAAGGCCACGGTGGCTCAGCAGGCAAGGATGCTTGCCTGCCATGCCAGAGGGCCCGGGTTCGATTCCCGGTGCGTGCCCATGTTAAAAAAAAAAAAAAGAAGAAGAAGAAGAAGTAACAAAGATTAGAGTGAGATAAATGAAATGGAGAATTAAAAAGCATAGAGTGAATTAACAAAACCAAAAGTTGGTTCTTTGAAAATGTCCATAAAATCAACAAACATTTAGCTAGACAACAAGGAAAGAAGAGGACGCAAATAACTAAAATCACAAATGAAAGAGTGGACCTTACTACCAACTCCACAGAAATAAAAAGTATTAAAGAAGATACTATGGACAACTATACACCAACAAATTAGACTACCTAGATGAAATGGACAAATTCTTAGAAACACACAAACTACCTTTACTGACCCAAGAAGAAATAGAAGGTCTCAACAGATCAATAAGAAGTAAAGAGATTGAATTAGGAATCAAAAAACATCCCAACAAGAAAGAGCCCAGAACCAGATGCAGTCACTGGTAATTTTACAGAACAATCCAAGAAGAAGCAACACCAATCCTGCTCAAATGCTTCCAAAAAATTGAAGAGGAGGGAACACTTCTCAACTCATTCTATGAAACTAAAACAATTCAAAGCCAGATAAAGATATATGAAAAGAAAAGAAAATTACGGACCAGTATACCTTCTGAATAAAGAAGCAGAAATCCTCCACATGATATCAGCAAACCAAATCCAACAGCGCATTAAAAGAATCACACACCATGATCAAGTGGGATTTATCCCACCTTTATGCAAAGGTGGTTCAACATAAGAAAATCAATTTACGTAATGCCCTCACATTAATAGAATGATGGAAAAACCCATATGATCATCTTAATTGACACAGAAAAGACATTTGACAAAACCCAGCACCCCTTTTTTTAGCTTTTTAAAAATATTTTTTATTAATTTTTAATTTTTTAAAAAAATATGACAACAAAAAACACAAACATTCTTAACATATGATCGTTCTGTTCTACATATATAATCAGTAATTCACATCATCACACAGTTGCATATTCATCATCATGATTTCTTAGAATATTTGCATAAATTCAGAAAAAGAAATAAAAAGACAACAGAAAAAAGTTCATACATATCATACCTGTTACCCCTCCCTTTCTTTTTTTAAATTTATTTATTTTTTATTTATGATGCATAACCACATACAAACACATTCTTATTATATGATTATTCCGTTCTTCTTATATAATCAATAACTCACACTGTCATCACATACTTGTATATTCATCATCATGACCATTTCTTAGAACATCTGCATCAATTCAGAAAGAGCAATAAAAAGAAGACAGAAAAAAATTCATATATACCATACCCCTTATCCCTCCCCTTCACCGATCACCAGCATTTCAATCTACTAAATTTATTTTAACATTTGTTCCCCCTATTATTTATTTTTATTCCATATGTTCTACTCTTTTGTTGACGAGGTAGATAAAAGGAGCATCAGACACAAGGTTTTCACAATCACACAGTCACATTGTGAAAGCTATATCATTATACAATCATCATCAAGAAACATGGCCACTGGAGCACAGCTCCACATTTTCCGACAGTTCCCTCCAGCCTCTCTATTACATCTTGACTAACAAGGCCAGCACCCTTTTTTGAAGAGGAAAAAAAAAACTTTGAAAATTAGGCATACAAAGAAACTTCTTCAACATGATAAAGGGCATATATGAAATCCCACAGCTAACATCACACTCAATGGTGAAAGACTGAAAAGCTTTCCCTCTAACATGAGGAACCAGACAAAGATACCCACTGCCACTGCTGTTATTCAATTTTGTACTGGGAGTTTTAGCCAGAGCTTTAAGGCAAGAAAGATAAATAAAAGGCATCCAACATGGAAAGGAAGAAGGAAAACTTTCACTATTTACAGATGACATGATCCTATATATAGGATCCTGAAAAATCCACAACAAAGCACCTAGAGCTAATAAACAAATTTGGCAAACTGACAGGGTAGAAGATCAATGTACAAAATTCAGTAGTGATTCTATACACTAGTAATGAACAATCTGCAGTAAAAATCAAGGAAACAATTCCACTTACTATAGCAACTTAAAAAAATCAAATATCTAGGAATGACTTTATCCAAGGATGTAAAGGAGTTATACATAGAAAACTAGAAAGTATTGCCAAATTTAATAAAGGAAATCTAAACAAATGGAAGGACATTCTGTGTTCATGGATTGGAAGACTAAATATCGTGAAGATGTCAATCCTACCTAGAGCAATTTACAGATTCTACACAATCCCAACCAAATTCCAACAGACTTCTTTACAAAAATGAAAACACAAATCATCAAATTTATTTAAAAGGGTAAGGGGCCCTAAATAGCTTAAATGATTTTGAAAAAGAACGAAGTTGGAAGATTCAAGCTTCCTGATCTTAAAGCTTATTACAAAGCCACAATAATCAAAACAGCATGGTGCTGGCAAAAGGACTGACATATAGACAAATGAGATTGAACTGAGACTTCAGAAATAAACCCTCATATCCATAACAAGTTGATGGTTGGCAAGGGTGCCAAGCCCATTTTATGGGGAAAGAACAATCCCCTCAACAAATGGTGCTGGGAAAACTGAATGTCTATATGCAAAAGAATGTAGGTGGACCCCTACCTCACCCCATGTAAAACTCAAATGAATCAAAGAGCTAAATATAAAGCCAAGACTATAAAACTCTTAGAAGAAAATATAAGGAGGCATCTTTAGGACCTTGGGTTAGGCAAGGGTTTCTTAGACTGACTGTACACCAAAAGTATGATCAACAAAATTAAAAATAGATAAATGGGACTTCATCAAAATTAGCAACTTTTGTGTATCAAAGGACTTCATCATGAAAATAAAAATACAACCTTCAGAATGAGAGGAAACATTTGGCAGCACATATCAAATAAGGGTTTCATATACAGAATATATAAAGAAATCCTACAATTCAACAACAGAAAGGCAAACATTCCAATTTTAAAAATGGGCCAAAGACTTAGTAGACCTTCTCCAAAAACGATATCTATACATATGGCTAATGAGCACAGGAAAAGATGCTTAACATCATTAGCCATTTGGGAAATGCAAATCAAAACCACAATGAGATACCGTTTCATACCTACTAAAACTGATACTGTTGAAAAGTTGAAAGTAGCAAGTGTTGTTGGAGAGGATGTGGAGAAACGGGAACACTTGTTTATCATTGGTCAGGAATGTAAAGTCTTGCAGCCACTGTTAGAAAACAGTTTGGCAGTGCCTGAGAAAGTTAAATATAAAATTACCATATGACCCAGCAATCTGACTCCTAGGTATATACCCAAAAGAATGGACAATGGGGACTTGAACAGATATTTGCACATCAATGTTCATAGAAGTATTATTCACAATTACCAAAAGGTGGGAGCAGCCCAAGTGTCCACGAACAGATGAATGGATACAAAATGTGGCATATACATAGAATGGAATATTATTCAGTGAAGAAAAGGAATTAAGTTCTGATACATGTGACAACAAGGATGAATCTTGAAGATCATTGTTGAATGAAATAAACCATACACAAAAGGACAAATATTGTATGATTTCACTCGTCTGAAATATTTAGAATAAGCAAATGTATAGAAATAGAAAGTAGATTTCAGGTTATCAGTGGCAGGGAGCAAGGGAATGGGGAGCTTAATGGGTGCTGTTCTAGTTTGCTAGCTGTTGGAATGCAACACACCAGAGACGGATTGGCTTTTAATAAAAGGGGATTTTAATAAGTTGCTAGTTTACAGTTCTGAGGCCGAGAAAACGTCCAATTAAAACAAGTCTATAGAAATGTCCAATCAAAGGTATCCAGGGAAAGATACCTTGATTCAAGAAGGCTGATGATATTCAGGGTTTCTCTCTCATCTGGAAAGGCACATGGAGAACACAGTCACAGTTTCTCTCTCAGCTGGAAGTGCACATGGTGAGCATCATCTGCTACTTTCTCTCCTGGCTTCCTGGTTCATGAAGCTCCCCAGGAGGCATTTTCCTTTTTCATCTCCAAAGGTCACTGGCTTGTGGGCTCTCTGCGCTCATGGCTATGTCGTTCTTCTCTGCTCTCTGAATCTCCCTTCTCCAAAATGTTTCCTCTTTTATAGGACTCCAATAAACCAATCAAGACCCACCCAAATGGGTGGAGACATGTTGCCACCTAATCCAGTTTAACAACCACTCTTGACTAAATCACATCATCCAGGGAAATGATCTGATTACAGTTGCAAACATACAGTATTGAATAGGGATGATTCTACCTTTATGAAATGGGATTTTGATTAAAACGTGGCTTTTCTAGGGGACATACATCCTTTCAAACCAGCATAGGTGCAGAGTTTCTGTTTGGGGTGATGAAAAAAATTCGGTTATGTATAGCGATGGTGGTAGCACAGCATTGTGAATGTAATTAATGTTACAGAAATGAATATTTGAAAGTGGTTAAAATGGGAAGTTTTGGTTTGCATATATGTTACCACAAAGAAAATTTTTTTAAGTTAAAAAGCAGGAAATTCCTCTGTATAATAAAATGTAGCACCTTAAAGTTTGTAAAAGAAAAACCTCCAGAGCAGTATATCACTGTAATACCTAAAGTGTCATGTCTAAAGCAGTTTATCTTTAATTTTGAAACTGGCCTTGCAAATAGAGACTTAGATAGTTATGTGTGTACATAGCCATGTAGAGTAGGGCTATAAGTGAAAGTTTGTTCTTATTTATGTGTTCCACGTTTTGTTGAACGCTTACTGTTGTAGCAGGCACTCTGCTAGCCCTTAAGGATATGTGCTTTAAAATGAAATGTCTGGGGCACCCAAAAAATTCCTGGGATTCCAGATACATGCACCACAATAAAAGGAATGAACAAAATTCTCTAGCTCAGGGGTACTATAGAGACAGTAGGCTATGAAATTCTGATTACAGAATGATCTGGGGTCATTTGATAATTTCCCTATATCTGGAGAGCTTGCTATCAAAATTAATAAATGGCTTCTACACCAATAATGGATAGTTAACCTGATAATTGGAGAAATGTAATGAAAACTACAGTAAGATACCATGGCAAAGTATTAAAATATTGACAATATACTGTTGACAAAGATGTGTGTAGTTTTTTGGGGGGATGAGTCCTATCATAAATTTTGGTTAGGAGTGCAATTGGTCAATTGAGGGAAATTTTGCAATAACTATAAAAATTACAACTCCATGAGACTTTGACTCTAAAATTCCATTTCTAGGAATTTCTCCTCCATTTATATTTACACATGTGCAAAATATTGTGTGCACCAGGTTATTTGTAATAGCTTTGTTGTAATAACAGAAAATGGGGAACAACCCAAATGTCCATCATAGGAGACTGATCAAATAAATAATGGCAACTCTATCTAATGAAGAAAATAATGTGAAAGCTCTTTTTATACTTGTATATAATATTCTCTCTGATACATTAACTGAGGTGAGGAAGATGTTGAGCTTTGTACTTTATAAATTGTGTACAATAGAAGTGTACTACCTAATCAAGTATATGTAAAAATAATATAGAAAAAAAGTTAAATAGTCTGTCAAGCATAGTATTTAGCCTGAAGAGCTAGCTAGGTAGCTGTGCCAGTCTGAATCTGTGGTGGACCCCAGAAAAGCCATGCCCTTTGATCCTTATTCAATATTGCTGGGTGGGAGCATTTTGATTGTTTCCATGGAGATGTGACCCATCCAACTGTGGGTGGTAACTTTTGATTAGATGATTTCCATGGAGGTGTGTCTCCACCCACTAAAGGTGGAGTTGCTTGCTGGAATCCTTTAAAAGAGGAAACATTTTGGAGTCCCTTTTGGTAGAGCCACGTGAAAGCCAGCAGATGCTGCCATGTTCGCCATGTGCCCTTCCAACTGAGAGAGAAACGTTGAATGTCTTCAGCCTTCTTAAACCAAGGTATCTTTCTCCAGATGCCTTTGATTGGACATTTCTATAGAATTGTTGTAATTGGGACATTTTCTCAGCCTTGAAACTGTAAACTAGCAACTCATTAAATTCCCCTTGTTAAAAGCCATTCCATTTCTGGTATATTGCATTCCGGCAGCTAGC
This sequence comes from Tamandua tetradactyla, assembly GCF_023851605.1. Lineage (NCBI taxonomy): Eukaryota > Metazoa > Chordata > Mammalia > Pilosa > Myrmecophagidae > Tamandua > Tamandua tetradactyla. The sequence continues at coordinate 120,427,744 of NC_135353.1, forward strand.
AAACTAGAACAATAGCTAACTTCCTCTGTGCCAGCTAAAGAAAGATTGGCTAGACTATGAACATATCCTAGGAAGTCTATGATATGCAAAAATACAATCTTTATAGTTCTCTAATTGAGCCCAGCATAATTATTGACAGATGGTTTCCATGAGAAGTTTTACTTTTAAAAATCACCCCCCAAAATTCCCATCATTGAGATGTCCAACTTCTATCTAAAGTAGAGCTGCTACTACTCTAAAAAGGTAAATACGAGGGTTTGTTTAAGGAATGGTTTTGAGGATTTGCTGATCTCTAATCTCTAAATCCATCCAGCTCTAAAAACTTAAGTGCCACAAAAAAGTTGAAACACAAAATGAAATGTCTGGGGTACCCCCAAAATTCCTGGGATTCTAGATACATGCACCACAATAAAAGGAATGAACAAAATTCTCTAGTTCAGGGGTGCTATAGAGACAGTAGGCTAGGAAATTCTGATTACAGAATGATCTGGGGTCATTTAATGATTTCCCTATATCTGCAGAGCTTGCTATCAAAATTAATAAATGTTGTAGTGGTTTCACACTAGTTGGTGAACACATATCATAGTGGTTCAGAGACCATTTTCTTTATAGTCTTTACAGCAGTGCTTTTCAAACTTTTTGTGGGGAAGGACCATTTTCCCCAAATCTATCATATGCCAATACCTTTATTAAATACAACAAAAATGAATTACTATTTCTGGTGCTTGCCCATGCAAAAAAAAAATGAATTACTAGAAAAATGAAATAAAAGCACAAAATACAAGTCCAATTCTTTTATGATTATATTCAACAGACATAGAATTACTCTGTCAAATTGTTATTGGGGTTTCCTAAACATTTGCTCTTCATTTCTTGTCATGAAGCAGTAATAAACAGTTTGTGGACAAGCATTGGGCCACGGACCATACTTGGATTAGTATTGCCTTACAGCCATACCACAGTGCCCAGCTCGTAGAAGGCTGTACCATAGAAGGAATAACTGTTGGATTAAATCATCATCTTTCATAAAGTGTTTTCTACTTTGCAGAATGTTTCACATTTCTTTTTCCCTTCTATCCTCATACCACCTTCAGACTTCAGTGGAACAGATTTCCCATCTGACAAAAAAAGGAAATTGAGGCAAACATTAAGTTATTTGCCTCATCTGATACAAATAACTTAGTGTCAGAGCCTGAATTAATCTCTGACTCCTATCGCATTTTTGTGGCAGCAGACTAGGAAAGCCCTCCAGTCAAAGAGCTGTTCCTCAGAGTTCCACCAATTAGGGAAAAAAAACCTGCCTTTGGTTTCCCAAATAACAACAGGTTGCCAACATGGTGTAATACAAAGAGAAGACTCGAATCAATGAGCTAGTTTGGAATCCAGGCTTGAGCAAGAGATTTTACCTCTGAAGCCTGTCTCCTTTATCTCTAAAGTGAAGCTGGCAGCTTGTCCACAAGGCTGTCTTAAGACTAAATGGTGGATGTAAATAGTCAGGCACCTAGTTCAGAAAAATGGCCGTTACTATTAATATTAGATTCCATTTAGAAGGCCTGCTTTAATGAACTTTCTCTGTTATCTAATTACATGGAATGCACGCCATCTACTGGTAGTATAAAGAGCATGGCTCTGGGAAGATAATATTGTTATCTATAGTAACAGAATTAGTGACTCACGCAACTGATTCACTCTTTTTGCATTGCTTACTCGAAGTCTCTGAGTCAAAAGTTTGGTCCACCCCTAGCAAGTGAATAGGACTTTACGGATTGTATTTTGTATTAACCTCACATGTAGCTCCATTTTATTTTTCCTTTTTGTACTTTTCCTTCGCCTGATTATCTCATTTTAAACATATTTAGAATATGAAGAAGAGTGATTTATTAAAGTAGGTAAGTACATGACAGAAATATGCCTCATTTTTGTTATTGTTGCTCTATTATCTTGGTAACATCCAGAATCTAACAATAGGTACAAGAATAGAGAAATTAACTGTAAGATATAATGGTGGTAAAAATAATTCAAATTTAAAATGAAACTTTAAGACCCAGAGCATTTGAAAATTACAATGGCCATTACCAAATAGACTTGGACACCACAACCTGAGTTATGTATTATAGTAATTAATTAATTCATCTATATATTGAGTGCTTACCATGTAGTATACACTGTTCCAGGTGCAGAAAATCAGCAGCAAAAAAAAAAATGACAAAAGTCCCTGCCCTCACCGAGCTTACATCTTTTTGTTGGGGGAGACAGGTGAGAAACAAGATAAATAAGAATTATTATATGGTATATTTAGGAAGTAAGTGCTATGAAAAAATTAAGCCAAGGGGTATAGAGAGTTCTGGAGAATTTCAATCTAAAATAGGGTGGTCAGAGAAGGCCTTGAGAGAAAGTGATACTTGAGAAAGAAACTGAAGGAAGTGAGAGAGCAGGCCATGCTCGTATCTGGAGGAAAAGCATTTCAGGCAGAAGAAAACCCTTAGATGGGAGCATTCATGGTATGACCTGGAAACAGTGAGGGTGCCACTGTGGTCAGAGCCCTGCGAGGAAGAGAGTGGTTGGTGATGAGGTCAAAGGTCAGAGAATGAATAGTGGGCCAGTGTGTAGGATAGTGTAAGAACTCGACTTTTTTTAATGCAATTTATTGATATATTGACACCATAAAATCCATCCAAAGTGTACAATCAATGAAGACTTTGAGTTTTGCTTTTGATTGAGCCTGGCTGAGAGTCATGAGAGGGTTTTGGAAAGGGGTAACATAATCTGACTCCTCTGTTAAAAGGATCATTCTGGTTACTGAGGTTTTGGCCAGAGATAAAAATTTGAGAGTCGACAGCATATAGATAGTGTTTAAAGCCATAAAATGAGATGCTCAAGGGAGAGAATGAAGATAGAGAAGAGAGCAAGACTGAGCCCTGGAGCACTCCAACAGGAGAAGCTGAAAAGACTAATAAAGAGTAACCATGAGGAAAAACAGAACAGCGTGGTATCTTGGAAACAAGTAAAGAAAGTGTTTCAAGAAGAAGAGAGTAATCAACTGAGTTAAATGCTACTGACAGGTCAAATAAAATGAGGACAATGTTGGATTTGGCAATGTGGAAGTCACTGTTTACTTTGACAAGATGAATCTTGGTAGAATCGTGGCAGGTAGAAGCTTGATAAAAGTGGGTTTAAGAGAAAAATGGAAGTGGGGGTTAGGAAATTTCTGGTTCTAGAGAAGATAGAGTAAGTGCACTTAATGCCTATTCATCTCATTAAATAAAAATCCTGGACATTATATATAAAACAAATATTAGAAGACTCTGAAAGATACAGAGGAGAATTTGATGAAATCTTGATCAAACTATGTTTTCCTTTCCTTAACAAAATGATTCTGAAATTTATTTGGACAAATAAATAAGATGGATTAACCAGGGAAATTTTTTGAAGAAGGTATAATGAATATAAAAATGCTCTCCTAGGTATAAACTCATATTAATAAACAACAAAATAAAGAGATGCCAAATAGACTTCAAGAAGAAAAAAATGTGAAAACAGATTTTTTTAAATCTACAATTCTATTATGTAATAAAGGAGCACCTCAAACTAAAAATAATATAGTTTTAATGAAAAATCCCAGCAAAATATATTGTAGCTATATGTATTTTATTCTAAAATTTATATGGAAAGGTAAAACAACTAGAAGAGCTAAAATAACTTTGAAAAAGAAGACTAAAGTGGGAGAGATCACTATAACCAATTTTAAATTTTAATATATAGCTACAGCAATCAAGACTGTAAATAGAGGGATAAGCATATAGATCAATGAAACAGAATTAAAAGATCTTAGAAATACACCCAAACAGTTCTGATCAACTGACTCTTTAAATAGCTTGATTGAGATACAATTCACATATCACACAATTCACCTATTTTGTGGTTTCAAGCATATTCACTGGGTTGTGCAACCATCACTGCAATCAATTTTAAAACATTTTCACCACCTCAAAAAGAAACTCCCTACCGATTAGTATTCACTCCCCATTTTCCATCAACACACCTATTCCTAGGCAACCACTAATCTACATTCTGTCTTTATAGATTTGCCTATTCTGGACACTTCATATAAATAGAATTATTCATGTGTGGTCTTTTGTGACTGGTTTCTATCACTTAGCAGAATGTTTTCAAGGTTCAACCATGTTGCAGTATGTATCAGTACTTTATTTACTTATTTATTTTGTGGTTGTATAACATTTCACTGTATAGATATACCACATTTTATGTATCCATATATCAGTTGATGGACATTTGGGTTGTTTCCACTTTTTCATCGAAGTGAACTTTGAAAAAGGTGCAAAAGCAATTCAACATGGGAAGTATAGCCTTTTCAACAAATGCTGCTAGAACAATTAAATAGCCTTATGCAAAAAATATGAACCTCAACCTAAACCTCATTCCATATACAAAAATTAATTCAATATGTATCATAGATGTGCCAGTTTGAATCTGTTGTGTATCCCATAAAAGCCAAGTTCTTTATTCCTCATTCAATATTGCTGGGTGGAATCTTTTTGTTTCTATGGAGATGTGACCCACCCAATTGTAATTGTAGGTGGTAACTTTTAATTAGATGGTTTACATGGAGATGTCCTTCCACCTATTCAAGGTGGGATTGCTCACTGGAGTCCTTTAAGAGGGAACCATTTTGGAGAAAGTTTTAGAACCAACAGAGCCCACACAGCGAGAGACCTTTGGAGATGCATAAAGAAAATGCCCCCAGAGAGGCTGTTGAAGAAGTCTGCAGAGAAAGCTAGCAGACATCGTCATGTGCCTTTCCAGCTAAGAGATAAATGGCCTTCGTGAACCAAGGTGTCTTTCCCTGGGTGCCTTAGTTTGTACATTTGTATAGCCTTTCCTTAATTTGGACATTTTGATGGCCTTAGAACTGTAAACATAAAGTTAATAAATTCCCCCTTCTAAAAGCTGTTCCATTTCTGGTATATTGCATTCTAGCAGCTGTTGCAAACTAAAACAATAGATTTAAGCATAAAACAATATAGCTCTTTAAAAAATAGAAGAAAATCTTCAGGACCTTAGGTGTTGGTGTAGAGTTCTTAGATACAACATCAAAATCAAGATTCATAAAAGGAAAAAAGCCAATAAATTTGGACCTCATCAAAATTTAAAACATTTGCTCTATGAAAGATCTTGTTAAGTGAATGAAAAGACAAGTCACAAACTGGAAGAAACTATTTGTGTGCCACATATTTGACAAAGAACATAAATCTAGAGTATATAAAGAATTCTTAAAACTGAACATTAAAAAAAATCAAATTAGAAAATGGGTAAAGTGCATGAGGAGACATCTCACTGAAAAGGATATACAGATGGCAAATAAGCACATGAGAACAGGTTCAACATCACTAGTCATTAGGGAAATGTAAATTAAGATCACAATGAGATAGAACTACACACCTACTAGAAAAGCTAAATTAAAAAACAATGACAGTTCTAAATGCTGATGATGATGTGGAGAAATTAGATATCTCATATATTTCTTGAGGGAATGTAAAATAGTATAGCCACTGTTCTACTTTGAAAGCTGCCAGAATGTAATATACTAGAAACAGCATAGCTTTTAACAAGGGGAATTTATTAAGTTGCAAGTTTGCAGTTCTAAGGCTGTGAAAGTGTTGAAATTAAAGCACCAGCAAAAGGTTACCTTCACTCAAGAAAGGCTGATGAAGTTTGGGGCTTCTCTCTCAGCTGGGAGGGCACATGGCAACTTCTGCTAGCTTTCTCTCCCAGCTTTTGTTTCATGAAGCTCCCCAGTGGTGTTTTCCTTCTTCATCTCCAAAGGTGGTTATGTGGGCTCTGTTGGTTCTGGTGGTTCTAAAGCTTTTTCCAAAATGGTTCCCTCTTAAAGGGCTCCAGTAAGTAGCTCCACCTTGAATGGGTGGAGACACATCTCCATGGAAACCATTTAATCAAAAGTTACTACCCACACAAGGACACAAACGGACATTTGCACATCAATGTTTATAACAGCATTATTTATAATTGCCAAGAGATGGAAACAGCCCAAATGTCCATCAAAAGATGAGTGGCCAAACAAGCTGTTGTATATATGATGGAATATTATGCAGCTGTAAGACAGAATAAATTCATGAAGCATGTAATGTGAATGAACATTGAAGACATTATGCTGAGTGAAATTAGCCAGAAACAAAAGGACGAATACTGTATGGTCTCACTGAAATGAACTAATATTAATGAGTGAACTAGTAGAATTTAAGTTAAGAGCACAGGTTATCAGGAGATAGAAATAGGGTAGAGATTGGGCAATTGGTGCTGAACAAATACAGATTGTGTAACAGGACTGATTGTAAAAATTCAGAAACGGATAGCACAATACTACCTGATTGTAGCACAATAATATAAGTACATTGAATGATGCTGAATATGAGTATGATAGAGGGAGAAGGGCTGGGGGCCCATATGAAACCAGAAGGCAAGATAGAGGATAAAAACTGAGAAAGTATAACTTAGGAATGGTAAAGTTGACAATGATGGTGATTAAATGTGCTAATAAAAAAACATTTTTGTATGAGGGAGAACAAATGAATGTCAACATTACAAGGTGTTGAAAATGGATGGTGTACAAGAAAAAGTACAAGCAATGCAAGCTAAGGTCTATAGTCAACAGTAACATTGTAATATGCTTTCACTGAATGTAACAAAGGCATTTTGCCAAAACTAAATGTCAATAGGCAGGGGCATGGGGAAGGAGTTTGGATTCTCTGTGGAAGAAAAGGAAATGTCTTCAGATAGATTATGGTGGCGAAAGCATGTCTATACACTTAGTTTGGATTATATGATGTGTGAATAAAACTGTTTAAAATGAACAGAGAAAAAGTGCTGGAGAGAATGCAGAGAAAGAGATGTACCTATTCATTGTTGGTAGGGAAACTGAGAGGTGCAGTCCTGTGGAGGGCAGTGTGGTTCCACAGGAGGCTAGAGGTGGGGTTGCCGAGTGTGGGAACAAGAATGGACATTTGCATACTGGTGTGTCTGGCAGCAGTGGTCCTGATCCACAAAGAATAGAGGCAGCCTAAGGATATAATGACTGAGAAATAGAAGCGGAAACTGTGGTGTATACATACAATGGACTACTGAACAGCCACAAGAAGAAATGAAATTGTGAGGCATGCAACTAGGAAAATGAACCTTAAGGTTGAATGAAATGTCAGGAACAGAAAGACAAATATTATCATGCCTCAATCATATGGACTAACTATAATAGAAAAACTCGGTGAACTGAAGTCGGGAATATGGGTTATCAGGTTGGGGCCTATTGTAAAGGGTCCTAGATTGTAAGCTCTTACCACAATCACATGTATTCAGGAAGTGTACTGTTAGTTCTAAATTCTGAGATACTAAAGTGTTTCTATATAACCTGGTCATTCCCAGAAACTTCGGGACACCTGAGACACAGAGTTAGAGCCCTGAAGCTATGAAAGTCAGCAGTACCCCATACAGGAACCATTTAAAAAGTTAAAAAAGGGATCAGAATTCAAGTAGAGATATGAATGAAGCTGATCTAGATAGGACTAAGGTATATCAGAATACCTTAAAACTTCAACTTCTGTGTGAGACTAGGGATAGATGTTTATTTGGTGCAACATTTATATTTTGGGTAGTGCATTTCCTAATTTAACTTGTATGGTCAGTGTAGTTTTACACCATAAGTAAATGGAATCTTGAATAGGGCATGAGATTTTTTTGGTTTGTCCAGGTTAGCATGATGCCCCAATATTTCCCAGAGTAATTTGGGCAGTGAATACAGAAGCATTTGCAATGCCCCCTTGGGGGAATGGAGAGAAAGGAGGAAATATTCAACTTCCCCATTTGGAAAATTTCTGATATTCTCACAAACAGTGGGGACAACAAAATCAATACGCTGAGCCTTCGATATCGGGGTTTACTCCCATGAGATTTATTCCTGCAAAGGATAGGCTAAGCCTACTTAAAATTAGGCCTAAGAGCCACCCTCAGAGAATCCTTTTCGTTGCTCAGATGTGGCCTCTCTCTCTAAGCCAATTTGGCAGGTGAACTCACTTCCCTCCCCCACCCCTACATGGGACATGACTCCCAGGGGTGTAAATCTCCCTGGTAACATGGGACAGAAATCCTGGGCTGATCTAGAACCCAGCATCAAGGGATCGAGAAGGCCTTCTTGACCAAAAGGGGGAAGAGAGAAATGAGACAAAAAAGTTTCGGTAGCTGAGAGATTTCAAACAGAGTTAAGTGGTTACCCTGGAAGTTATTCTTACGCATTGTATAGATATCCCATTTTAGTTTATGGTATACTGGAGTGGCTAGAGGGAGGTACCTGAAATTGTTGAGTTATATTCCAGTAGCCTTGATTCTTGAAGATGATTGTATAAAGACATAACTTTTACAATGTGACTGTGTGATTGTGAAAACCTTGTGGCTGATGCTCCTTTTATCCAGGGTATGGACAGATGAGTAAAACAATAAGGATAAGAAATAAATAAATAATAGGGAGACAAAGGGTAAAATAAATTGGGTAGAGGGAAATACTAGTGGTCAATGAGAGGGAGGGGTAAAGTGTATGCTATGCATGAGTTTTTTCTGCTTTCTTTTTATTTCTTTTTCTGGAGTGATGCAAATGTTCGAAAAAATGGCTATGGTGATGAATACACAACTAAGTGATATTGTAAGCCATTGATTGTACACATGTATGGAATGTATGTATGTATAGATTGCTGAATAAAAATATTTTTTAGAAATAAGTTACCACCTACAGTTGGGTGGGTCACATCTTCATGGAAACAATCAGAAAGTTCCCACTCAGCAATATCGAATGAGGATTAAAGGACATGGCTTTTCTGTGATATATAATAGCTTCAAACTGGCACATTCCACCCTTTGGACCCCCAAAAACATGTTCTTTGCAAATGCAAAATACATTCATTCCATAACAATATTAGAAAGCTTAAACCATTTCAGTAACAATATAAATACAATTCAAAGTCAAAAACAGTAGGAAGTCTCATCAAAGTCAGTTACAGGCATGGTCTGTCCTAAGGCAAAATTCTCCACTGGCTCTGGACCTGTAAAACTTAGAACAAGTTATTTGTTGCCAACATACAAAGGAGAGACAGTTATAGGATACATATTCCCATTTCCATAGGGAGAAGTTGGAAGGAATACAAGAGTCACTGGACCCATACAGTTCTGGAAATCTACAGGGCAAAAAAAAAAAAATAGATTTCAAAGTCTGTCATTTATCTTCGGGGTTCAGAAAGTGGCAGTTCCACCCTTTTCAAGGGCCTATGAAGTGGCCCAGCTCTCCCCAAATGCAACCTTGGGGGATGTTGGGGAGACCACCTTTTTCTTGGCTCCACTCTCTCCAAGCATCAGGGCTGCACCAGGGTCCTCTGCCATCTCCACGGCACAAGCTCAGCCCCTCCATGTGGTGGCAGCCAGGCTCTCCCCCATCCCCAAGGAATGTGCTGCATCCTCTCCAAAGCATGAGGCGGCACAACTCTTCTACTGCAAGGAGGTGGAAGGCCCACCCTCTGCCTTCTGGGCAAACTCACCCTCTCCAAGGGCTTGGGTGGGTCCACTCTCTTGGCCAGTGGTTTCTTGACTTCAGACTTTAGCGTCATAGTTCTACCTGTGAAGTTATTTTTCCTTCACTTCTCCTTTTTCTGCCCTTTTTCTGTACAGACCAGCACTGGTTCCATTTATACAGATCCCACAACACTCTTGTTGGTTTTCTATGCAATATGCTCAGATCATGCCCATCAGACAAAGGAAGTTTCCACAGATCCTTCCTGGATAACTCCATCTCCAATTCTGGCTTTTTCTGAAATGTCTGACAGGGTCCATGTTTGGTTAAATTCTCACAAGGGGCACTATTCTCTCTTTCTGGAAGCCCAGAATTTTCCAGAACATCAATTTCTGGTTTCTTTATACCCAAAAGTTCAGTTCTCAGCTTATCTCTTTCCTGTCACATTTCACTATAAGCTGCAAGGAGAAACCAGACCACAATTTCCATATTTAATTTGGAAATCTCTTCTGCTAAATATCCAGCTTGTGGCTTTTAAAATTTGCCTTCCATCTAAAGCCAGCAGTCAGTTCTGATAAATTTTCTGCAACTTTAAAACAAGGGTCACCTTCCTTCCAGTTTGCAATAAAACATGCATCATTTCTGTCTAAGGCCTTATCAAAGGTATCTTTAGAGTCCACAGTTCTACCAGCAGTCTCTTCAAAGAATTCTACACCTTCTCTATTGAGCTCCTCAAAACTCTGCCAGAATCTTCCCTTTATCCATTTGAAAAGTCATTCCAACAAGTTTGGTATTTGCAAACCACAGCACCCTACTCTCAGTACCAAAATCTGTTCTAGTGTGAAAGCTGCCGGAGTGTGATATACCAGAAATAGAAAGACTTTTAAAAAGGGAAATTTATTAAGTTGCAATTTTACAGTTCTAAGGCCGTGAAAATGTCCAAATTAAGGCAATTCTATAGAAATGTCCGAATTAAGGCATCTAGGGAAAGATACCTTAGTTCAAGAAAGTCAGTGATGTTCGAGGTTTCTTTCTCAGCTAGAACAGCACATGGTGACGTCTGCTAGCTTTCTCTCCAGACTTCTTTAACGGCTCCCCTAGAGTTTTGTTCATTCTGTTGGCTCTGTTGGTTCTGGTGGCTCTGTTGGTTCTGGTGATGCTAAAGCTTTTTCCAAAATGATTCCCTCTTAAAAGGCTTCAGTAAGCAAGCCTCACCTTGAATGGGTGGTATACATCTCCATAGAAACCATCTAATCAAAAGTTACCACCCACAATTGGGTGGGTCACATCTCTATGGAAACAATCAGAAAGGTCTCACCCAGCAATATAGAATGAGGATTAAAAGACATGGCTTGTGTGATAGTGGCTCAGTGGCAGAGTTCTTACCTGCCATGCCAGAGACTTGGGTTTGATTCCCAGTGCCTGCCCATGCAAAAAATAAATAAATAAAAATAAAATAAAGGATATGGTTTTTCTGGGGTACATAATAGCTTCAAACTGGCACAGACACTCTGGAAAATGGCTTGGCAATTTCTTAATAAACTAAACATACAATTACCATATGATACAACAGTTGCACTCCTGGGTGAAATGAAAACTTACGTTCACATAAAACCCACATATGAATGGTGATAATAGCTTTATTTGTAATAGCCAAAAGTTGGAAGCAATCAAACTGTCTATAAGTGAGTGGTTAAATAAGCTGTAGAACATTCGTACCACAGAATACTATTCAGCAACAAAAAGGGACAAACTGTTGATACATGTAATAACTTAGTGGACCTCAAAGGCATTGTGCTTAGTGTAAAAAATACAATCTCATGGAGTCACATATTGTAGGATTTCATTCATATAATGTTTTTTAAATGTGAAAATTATAAAAATGGAGAGCAGATCGGTAGCTTTTTGCCTGGAGTTAGGAATTGTGGGAGAAGGAAGTAGGTGTGGCTGTGAAGGTGATCAGGGAATCATTGTGTTAATGGAATAGCACTGTAGGTTGGTTGCTGTGGTGGTTGCAGGAATATACACATATGACAAAATGCCATAGTACTACTCACAAATATTGTGCAAAATTGGTTTCTTGGTTTTGATATTGTTCTATAGTTATATAAGATGTTATTGTTGGAAGAGTCTGGGTGAAAGATACAGAGGACCTCTCTCTACTATTTTTGCAACTTCCCATGAATCTGTAATTTGATTTCAAAATAAAAAGTTTAAAAAGAGAGAGAATGAGCATAGCCAACTGTAATGGAGGAATTTTGCTGGAAAAGGACAGAGAGTTAGTGAGCAATGGAAAGTGGCTCAAGAGCAGGTTTAAAAAAAGGTTTTGATGGGAGAAATAATAGCATGGTCAAAGCTGATGAAAAAGAATCTGTAGAGGGAAAAAATTATAATGGAGCAGCAAGAGAGGAGAAAAGTACCTAAAGGGATGGAATCTAGTGAAGAAGTGGAAGGCTTGGCCTTAGCTAGAAGCAGGAACAGTTCACAGTAATAGGAGGAAGGGTGGAATATACACACAGTTTTAGGCAGGTGCGTAGATGTAGTGGTAAGACTTTGTGGACTTTCTGTTTTTGATTGCCTCTCTTTTCTCGTTGAAACAGAATGCAAGATCATGAACTGAAAGAGAGAATGGGGGTGGAGACATAAGAGGTTCAAAATGAGAGAAAGTACAAAATAGTTGTCTAGGCAACAGGGAGAGTAAATTAGCTAAAGGAATATTATCTAATTTCCTGACAACCTGAAGTGCCTACTTGAGGTCCATGGTATTGAATCTAAAGTGAGAGTGTTTTATGTTTTTCTTCAGCCATGATCAGCTCTGGGGATGTAGGAAAAGAGGAGTCATTGAAAATGACAAGATCTAGGGTATGACCATGGAGACAAGAGGCTCAAATTAGGTGGAAGAGAAAATTGGAAGAGGGGCTGTAAAGGAACCAAGCGGCTTGCGTGTTGGAATGACCAGTTATTATGATATTGGAATCACAAAAAAAAAGTTGAGAGGATTAACTGGAAAGAGTGGCAGTGAGACTGAAGTTAGAATCTTTGGAAAACTGGAGGGGATATCTGAGTGTGTATAGATGACTACAAGGTAGGGTAGAGGGTAATATATTCTGTGACAGGGAATTTTTTTAAATGCTTTTTATTGTGAAATATAACATATATACAAAAGGGCAATAAATTTCAAAGTACATTTTAACAAATATTTATAGAACAGATTTCAAATTCGGTATGGGTTGCAGTTCACCACAATTTAAAGTTTTTCCTTCTAGCTGCTCCCAGACACTGGAGACTAAAATAAATATCAATCTAATGATTCAGGAGTCATACTCATTTGTTAAACCCTACCTCTCTATATAACTCCATCATTACCTTTGATTTTTCTCCCACTCTTAGGCATACGTATAAGTAGGCTAAGCTTCACTGCTACCTACATAAACTTCACAAGAGTAAGTATCAAGGTCAAGGGCATGGCCTATTGATTTGGGTGTCACTAATGTTTGACACAGTAACAGAGGATTCCCTGATAATAAAGTTTAATAGTTCCATATTTTTTCACCCATCCCTCCAGGGACTTTGCCAATACTTTTTGATTATCTACTTAATATATTAATTATATTCTAGGATGTATCCAGGCATTACATTAAGGTATATGGGATTAATATCCCTCAGTCTTATTCTGGGCTCCCTGTGTTTCAGTTGTTCAAATGCGCTATCAGGACAGGTTGAGTTACATTATGTGCTTCAGAAAATTTAGGTTCCAGACAAAATAAACTTTTTTCCTTTGGTCTCAAAGAGTCATGCAGTTCTAAAATATAGACAATGTCTTCCTTACCCTTGTGTTCTGAATTACCTTAATCCCTACCTGATCAGCTTTGTTCTTATCTCTAAATACCAGGTTATAGATGTATAAAACAGCCTTTTAAAATTCAGAAATAATAATTACCACTATGGACTCAATGTGTCTGCTATAAGAGCTTACAATCTAGGCCCCTGTTTTCTTATAAGCATTTTCTAAAGGAGACCATACAATAATTATTCTTTCATTTCTGGTTTCTTTTGCCTCACCAAATGTCCCACATGTTCATTCGCATCATTGCATGCCTCACGACTTCATTCCTTTTTGTAGCAGCACAATATTCAATCATATGTATGCACCATTGTTCACCAATCTACTTCTCAGTCAGTGCATCCTTCAGGCACCTGCATTCATTAGGCATCATATATAATGCCCAAACTCCACACACAGTTCAGCAACACTCTCAATTTTAGATAATTTCATTGTTCCCAAGAGAAAAATAACCAATAAACACATCTTCACCAAATAGAAAATCTAAACCTCCCCTTAACTCTTGTCTCCCCCCCCCCCCATTATTTACCCTTGCTATTGCTGTGTTAGTGCTGATGTTTTCCTGTTAAACATAACCCATAGTATGCAATAGCAGTTCTCCCCCTGTACTTTGGACTTAAACACTCTTTGTACATGAATTATACCTTTGAAGTAGTTCTTGCAAGAACTTATTTATATTTCTAGTGTTAATCAGTAGAACACATAGGTCTATACAACCCCTTTCAATCATGTTCCCTTTAAATATGGTAATATTACTTATAAACCCACTAGAGAACTGCCTTTACTTCTATCTATTCCCTTACATTTCAGTTCAACCTCATTTGTTAACGGGTCGCCCATCTCTAACTTCTATGTATCTCTAAGTCTCCTATATTCTGTATTGTAAGCTTCTGATTTTACCTTTATCATAGTCATAAAAATTGTCATACAGTGTCAATCCTTTTGTGTCTGGCTTATTTCACTCAGCATTATGTCCTCAAGGCTTATCCATCTTGTCATGTGCTTCAGGACATCATTTCATCTTACTGCTGCATAATAGTCCATCATATGTATGTACCACATTTTATTAATCCATTCATCTGTTGATGGGCACTTGGATTGCTTCCATCTTTTGGAGATTGTAAATAATGCTGCTATGAACGTTGGTGTAGAAATGTCTGTTTGTGTCACTGCTTTCAGCTCTTCTGGGTATATACTGAGTAGTGCTGTTGCTGAGTCATAGGGCAACTCAATATTTAGTTTCCAAAGGAACCGCCAAAATGTCTTCCATAGTGGCTATATGTAAAACAGAACGATCTCAAGTTAAGAATATTTGCGTTTGTTTGGTGTTTTTTGGTATTTAAAAAAATTAATTAAAAATAGAAACAAATAAAAGAAAAGTGGTTACAGGATAGATCCCAGAGTTTGTCATGGGCTACCATACGATCCGCTCATATTTTTCCTTCTAGATACACCAGAATATAGAGGCTAGAGGGCTTAAATACTTTTTTATCATCACAACCGACTTTTTTTTCCTTCTTTTTTTGTGAACGATAACATATATACAAAAAAGCTATAAATTTCAAAGCACAGCACCACAGTTAGTTGTAGAACATATTTCAGACTTTGACATGGGTTACAATTTCACAATTTTAGGTTTTTACCTCTAGCTGCTCTAAAATAGTGGAAACTAAAAGAGCTATCAATTTAATGATTCAGCATTCATATTCATCTGTTACTTCCTATCTTCCATGTATAATTCCACCGTCACCTTTGATATTTCCATACCTCTCTTTTGGGTTGTTTGGGCTATGGTAATTCTAAATTTTTGCTATTAGAAGGGTCTGTCACTAATATGGGGTAGGGAGATGAAACTATCTGATGTTCTGGAGAGACTGACTAGGTTTCAGGACTTATCTGGACCAGGGACCCATCTGGAGGTTGTAGTTTTCTGGAAAGTTACTCTAGTGTCTGGAACCCTTGTGGAATCTTATATATTGCCCTAGATGTTCTTTAGGATTGGCTGGAATGGTCCTGGTTGGGGGTTGGCAGGTTATGATAGGTAGCAAGGTCTACCTGAAGCTTGTGTAAGAGCAACCTCCAGAGTAGCCTCTCGACTCTATTTGAACTCTCTCTGCCACTAATACTTTAATAATTTTACACTTCTTTTCTCCCTTTTGGTCAGGATGGAATAGTTCATCCCATGGTGCCAGGTCTGGATTCATACCTGGGAGTCCTCCCCCACGTCGCCAGGGAGACTTTCACCCTTGGATGTCATGTCCCACATAGTGGGGAGGGCAATGATTTGACTTGCAGAGTTGGGCTTAGAGAGACTGAGGCTACATCTGAGCAACAAAACAGGTCCTCCAGAAGTAACTCTTAGGCATGCCTATAGGTAGTCTAAGCTTCTATGCTACCTACGTAAGCTTCATAAGAGTAAACCTCATGATCGACGGCATGTCCTATTGATTTGGGTATCCCTAAAGTTTGACACAGTATCAGGGGATTCCCTGATGGAAGGTTTAATAGTTCCATATTCTTTCTTCCATCCCTCAGGGGACTTTGCCAATACTTTTTGATTATCTGTTTAATATACTCTAGGATGTTTCCAGGCATTACAATAATCTATACAGGACTAAAGGACCTCTTTCTTATTCTGTGCTTCCTGTGTTTCAGTTGTTCAAATGAGTTATACAGATAGGTTGAATTAGATTATACACTACAGAAAATTTCAGTTCCAGGTCAAATAAACCTTTCTTCCATTGGTCTCAAAGAGTATCTGTGATTCTAAAATATAGACACTGTCTTCAGTACCCCTATGTTCTGAATTACTTTAACCCCAACCTGGCCTCATTCTTATCTCTAAATATCAGGTTATATATATAAAACAGCCTCTCAAAATCCAGAAATAATAATCACCACTCTAGACTTAATGCATCTGCTCTAAAAGCTTACAATCTAGGCCCCTATTTTCTTATAAGCATTTTCTAAAGGTGACCATACCATTGTTATTTTTTTTGTTTCTGGCTTATTTTGTCTCACCAAATGTCCCACATGTTCATTCACATTGTTGCATGCCTCATGACTTTGTTCCTTTTTGTAGCAGCCCAACTTTGGTTCATAAGTATACACCATCATTCACCAATCTACTTCTCCATCAATGCATCCTGCAGCCACCTGCATTCATGGGGCATCATGTAGAGGGCCCAAAGTCCATAGTCCATCAGCATTCTCAATTTTAGATAATTTCATTGTTCCCAAGAGATAGAAAACCAATAAACACAAGCTTGCCAAATAGGAAATCTATACCTCCTCTTAACTCTTATCCCTCACCCCATTATTTACCTCTGCTGTTGCTGTGGTAGTGCTGACGGTTTCCTTTTGAATATAGCTCATAACATGCAATAGCAGTTTTCCCCCTGTACCCTGGACATAAACACTATACAAGAATCATATCTTTAAAGTAATTCTTATGAGAACTCATTCATATTTCTAGTGTGAGTTAGTGGGACACATAGGTCTATACAACCCCTTTCAGTCTTGTTCATCTTCAATATGATATTACTTCTAGACCCACTAGAGAATCGCCTTCACTCCTATCTATTCCCTTACATTGGAGTTCAACCTTATTAGCTAATGGTTCACCCATCTCTAGCTTCTATCTATCTCTCGGTCCCCTGTATTTTGTATTATAAGCTTTTGATTATACCTATGTACTGGTTATAAAACTGGAATAATACAGTATCTCTCCTTTTGTGTCTGGCTAATTTCGCTCAGCATCATGTCCTCAAGGCTCATCCATCTTGTCAACAGCTTTAGGACGTCATTTTGTCTTACTGTTGCATAATATTCCATCATATGTATATACCACATTTTGCTAATCCACTCGTCTGTTGATGGGCATTTGGATTGTTTCCATCTTCTGGCAATTGTAAATAATGTTGCTATGAACATCGGTGTGCAAATGTCTGTTTGTGTCACTGCTTTCAGCTCTTCTGGGTATATACCACGTGGTGCTATTGCTGGGTCATAGGGCAACTTGATATTTAGTTTCCTAAGGAACCGCCAAAGTGTCTTCTATAGTGGCTGCACCATTATACGTTCCCACCATCAGTGCATAAGTGTCCCAGTTTCTCTACATCCTCTCCAACATTCATAGTTTCCTGTTTGTTTAATAGCAGGCATTCTTATCAGTGTGAGGTGGTATCTCATTGTAGTCTTGATCTGCATTTCCCTTACAGCTAGTGAAAATGAGCACCTCTTCATGTGCTTTTGAGCCATCTGTATTTGCTCTTAAGAAAAATGCCTATTCGTATCTTTAGCCCTTTTTTTAATTGGGTTGCTTGCTCTTTTGTTGTTGAGTTGTATGATTTCTTTGCATATACAGGAAATCAAACCTTTGTCTGATATGTGATTTCCAAATTTTTTTTCCCATTGAGTTGGCTGCCTCTTCACCTTTTTGACAAGGTCTTTTGAGGTGCAGAAGCATTTGATTTTGAGGAGTTCCCATTTATCTATTTCTTCCTTTATTGCTTGTGCTTTGGGTGTAAAGTTTAGTAAGCTGCCTCCTATTACTAGGTCTTAAAGATGTTTCCTTACATTTTCTTCTAGAAGCTTTATAGGACTAATTCTTATATTTAGGTGTTTGATCCACTTTGAGTTATCTTTTGTGTAGGGTGTAAGATAAAAGTCCTCTTTCATTCTCTTGGCTATTGATATCCAGTTCTTCTATGCTCAATTATTGAAAAGACTATTTTGTCCCCATTCAGAGGATTTGGGGGCCTTATCAAAAATCAGTTGACCATAGATTTGGTGGTCTATTTCTGCACTCTCGTTTCGATTCCATTGGTCAGTGCTTCTGTCTTTGTGCCAATACCATGCTGTTTTCACCACTGTGTGTTTATAATAGGTTTTAAAGTCAGGGAGTGTTAATCCTCCCACTTCATTCTTCTTTTTTAGGATGTTTCAGCTATTCAGGGTCTCTTTCCCTTCCAGATGAATTTGGTAGTTAGCTTATCCAAACCTTCAAAGTAGGTTTTTGGAATTTTGATTGGTACTATGTTGGATCTGTAGATCAATTAGGGGAGAATTGACATCTTAACTATATTTAGCCTTCCTATCCATGAGCAGGAAGTGTCTTTCTACCTATTTAGATCTCCTTTGATTTCTTTTAGCAATGCTATGTAGTTTTCCGTGTACATGTCCTCTACATCCCTAGTTAAGTTCATTCCTAAGTACTTGATTCTTTTAGTTGCTATTTTGAATGAAATTTTTTCCTTAACTGACTCCTCAGCTAACTCATTTTTGTGTACAGAAATGTTACTGGTTTTTGCACATTAATTTTGTAACCTGTCACCTTGCTGAATTTCTTTATTAGCTCAAGTAACTTTGCTGTAGATTTCTCAAGATCTTCCAAGTATAGGAACATATCATCTGCAAATAATGAGTGTTTTACTTCTTCCTTTCCAATTTGGATGTCTTTTATTTCTTTGTCCTACCTGATTGCTCTAGCTAGAACTTCTAGCACAATGTTGAATAATAGTGGTGACAGTGGGCATCCTTGCCTTGTACCTGATATTAGGGGGAAAGCTTTCAGTCTCTCTTTATTGAGTACGATGCTGGCTATCGGTTTCTCATATATTCCCTTTATCATATTGAGGTAGTTCCCTTTGATTCCTATCTTTTGGAGTGTTTTTATCAGAAAAAGATGCTGAATTTTGTCGAATGCTTTTTCAGCATCAATTGAAATGATCATGTGATTTTTCCCTTATGATTTGTTAATGTGCTGTATTACATTAATTAATTTTCTTGTGTTGAACCACACTTGCATTCCTGGTATAAACCCCACTTGGTCATGGTGTATAATTCTTTTAATGTGCTGTTGGATTTTATTTGCTAATATTTTATTGAGAATTTTTACATCTATGTTCATCAGGGACATTGACCCGTAGTTTTCCTTTCTTATAGCATCTTTTAAAATATTTTTTATTAATTTTTAATTAAAAAACTATGACAGAAAGAAACACAAACATTCTTAACATATGATCATTCCATTCTATATAATCAGTAATTCTCAATATCATCACATAGTTGCATATTCATCATCATGATCATTTCTTAGAACATTTGCATCAATTCAGAAAAAGAAATAAGAAGAAAACAGAAAAAAAATTCATACATACCATACCCCTTACCCCTCCCTTTCATTGATCACAAGCATTTCGATCTACTAAATTTATTTTAACATTTGTTCCCCCTATTATTTATTTATTTTTAATCCATATATTTTACTCATCTGTTGATAAGGTAGATAAAAGGAGCATCAGACACAATATTTTCACAACCACACAGTCACAGTGCAAAAGCTATATCATTATACAATCATCTTCAAAAAACATGGCTACTGGAACACAGCTCTACATTTTCAGGCAGTTCCTTCCAGCCTCTCCATTACACCTTAACTAAAAAAGTGATATCTATATAATACATAAGAATAACCTCCAGGATAACCTCTCGACTCTGTTTGGAATCTCTCAGCCATTGACACTTTATTTTGTCTTATTTTGCTCTTCCCCCTTTTGGTTGAGAAGGTTTTCTCAATCCCTTGATGCTGGATCCGAGCTCATTCAAGGATTTCTGTCCCACGTTGCCAGGAAGGTCCACACCCCTGGGAGTCATGTCCCACATAGAGAGGGGGAGGGCAGTGAGTTTGCTTATTGTGTTGACTGAGAGAGAGAGAGGCACATCTGAGCAACAAAAGAGGTTCTCTGAGGGGTGACTCTTAGGCCTAATTTTAAGTAGGCTAAGCCTATCTTTTGTGGGGTTAAGTTTCATATGAACAAACCCCCAGATTGAGGGCTCTGCCTATTGCTTTGGTTGTCCCCACTGCTTGTGAGAATATCAAGAATTCTCCACTTGGGGAAGTTGAGTTTTCCTCCTTAACTTCCAAAGGGGGCTTTGCAAATATTTTTTTATTCACTGTTCAAATCACTCTGGGATTTATCAGAGCATCACTCCGGACAAACTGTAGGAAGATTTTTGATGACTGATTGAATCTCTTTACTTGTGATTTGTTTGTTTAGAGCTTCTATTTCTTCCTGAGTCACTGTAGCTTGTTTGTGTGTCTTCAGGAATTAGTCCATTTCATCTAAGTTGTCTAGTTTGTTGACGTGTAGTTGTTCATAGTAACCTCAGAATTTCTTTTATTTCTTCAGGGTCTGTGGTAATGCACCCCTTCTCATTTTTAATTCTGTTTATTTGCATGCTCTCACTTTTTTCCTTTGTCAGTCTTGCTAATGGCCCATCAATTTTATTGATTTTCTCAAAGAACCAACTTTGGTTTTACTGATTCTTTCGATTGTTCTTTGTTCTCCCATTCATTCATCTCTGCTTTAATCTTTGTCATTTCTCTTCTTCTATTTGCTTTGCAGTTAGTTTGCTGTTCTTTCTCCAGTTCCTCCAGGTTTTCTGTTAAGTCCTCGATTTTTGCTCTTTCTTGTTTTTCTATATAGGCATTTAAGGCAATAAATTTCCCTCTCAGCACAGCCTTTGCCACATCCCATAAGTTCCGATAAATTGTATTCTCTTTTTTGTTCATCTCCAGATAGCTACTGATTTCTATAGCAATTTCTTCTTTGACCCACTGGTTGTTTAAGAGTGTGTATTTATTCTCTATATATTTGTCAATGTTCTCATTCTTTGGTATTTACTGAGATTCAGCTTCATCCCATTGTAACGAGAGAAAGTGCTTTGAATAATTTCAATATTTTTAAATTTATAAAGATACGTTTTGTGCCCCAGCATATGATCTATCCTGGAGAATGTTCCATGAGCACTAGAGAAGAATGTATAACTTCATGTTTGGGGGTGCAATGACCTATGTATATCTGTTAGGTCTAATTCATTTAACAAGTCATTTAACTTCTCCATTTCCTTGCTGATCTTCTGTCTGGTTGTTCTATCTATAGAGGAGAGTGTTGTTTTGAAGTCTCCTATTATTATTGTCGAAACATCTATCACTCCCTTCAGTTTTGCCAAAGTCTGTCTCATGTACTTTGGAGCTCCTTGATTGGGAGCATAAATATTTATGATTGTTATTTCTTCTTGGTGAATTGACCCTTTAATTAGTATATAGTGTCCTTCTTTGTCTGTTATGATATCTTTACATTTAAAGTCTATTTTGTCCAATATTAGTATAACTATGCCTGCTTTCTTTGGTTACAACTTGCATGGAAAATCTTTTTCCATCCTTTCACTTTTAATCTACTTGAATCTTTGTGTTTAAGATGAGTCTCTTGTAAGCAGCACATAGCTGGATTATGTTTCTTAATCCATTCTGCCAGTCTGTATCTTTTAATTGGTAAATTTAGTCTGTTAACATTCAAAGTTATTACTAAAAAGGCATTTCTTGATTCCAACATCTTATCTCTTTTATTTTATTTGTCAGATCTATATATTCTTTTCCCTCTTTCTCTTTGTATTCTTTAAATTGCCCTTAGGGGTATTCTTCAATTCTGTGCCCTCCTCCAGGCCTCCCTCTCTTGTCTTTTTTTTCAGCTGGCAGAACTCCTTTTAGCAGTTCTTGTAGGGCCAGCTTTTGTTGACAAATTCTTTCAGGACTTCTTTGTCTGTGAAAACTTTAATCTCTCCCTCAGCTTTGAAGGATGGGTGCAGAATTCTTGGCTGGAATTCTTTCTCTTTCAGGATCTTGAATATATCATACCACTGTCTTCTCAATTCCAGGGTGCTAGTTGAGTAGTCTGAACTCAGTCTTACTTGATGTCCCTTGTATGTAGTAGATTGTTTTTCTCTTGCCCCTTTCAGGATTTTCTGCTTCTTTTCAACATTTAACAGACTGATTAGTATGTGCCTTGGAGAAGGCCTATTTGGATTTATTTTGTTTGGAGTTCTTTGGGCTTCTTTGACTTGTATATTTATGTTGTTTATGAGGGTTGGGAAGTTTCCCCCCATTATATCCTCAACTACTCTTCCTAGCCTTTTACTCCTCTCTTTTCCTTTTGGGACACCAATGATTCTTATATTTGTGCACTTTGTTTTGTCCATCATTTCCCTGACTTCCCATTCCATTTGCTGTTTTGAGTCTTTGAAGTCAATTATCCTGTCCTCTATATCAATTATTCTTTCTTCTGTCTCTTTAAAGCTTTTGTTTTGTGCCTCTAGTATGTTTTTTATTTGGTCAACAGAGTCTTTAATCTCTGTGATATCTGATATTTTTCTATTTATTCTTTCAAATTCCTCTTTGTGTTCTTCTACTGTCTTCTTGATCTCCTTTATATCATTTGCTATCCCACTTATTTTATTAAGTAGAGTTGTATGAATGTCTGATTAGTTGTTCCAATGTCTGTGTCTCCTCTTGTGTTTTAATTTGGTCATTAAGCAGGGTTATATCTGTCTGCATTTTGATATGCTTAGTGATTTTCTGCTGTCTTTGTCACATGTAAATATCTTGATTGATTTACTTTGGGAGTTGATTTCTCTCAGTAGTTTAAGGCCTTGTGTTTGTGGGATGGTTGTCCAATAGGGAGCAGAGTACGGGGTGGAGTACTCTGTATGATGATTTGTTTCAGGGTAGGTTTGGGCGCAGGTTGGGGATGTTACACTGATGCTTGTGAACATGGGCACCCACAAGCCAGGGAGGATATAGCTGTGCAGGTGCACCGGTCTGGGGGACGCAACCCTGGTGTGTGCTAGTCTAAGGCATGGGGCCCTTTGTGCACATGCATAGAGCTGTGGCAGCAGGTTGGTGTTACACCTTGGATTGGAGGCAGATGTGACCCGGATGCGCTGGTCAGCACTTTCTCAGAGCTGAGAAGTGAGGCTGAGGTCTGTATGCATGCGCGGTTCTAGGACTGCTGTAAGGTGTGGTTCCCAGAGCTGAATGACGTGATTGGGGGCCTGTGCGCATGCGTGGGCCTAGGAGTGCCGTAAACAGATGCACTGAGCTCAGGGAGTGCCGGGTGAGGCTGTGGGACACTATGGGTGGGGGGCGGGGATAGCCTAGGTAGGAAGGTTAGTGCCTGCAACCTTTATGCACTGGGAACAGCCGTCAGGGAACAGGGAGGGGGAGGTAGTGCTTGAGAGGTATGCAGGAGAGGTGGGCTGGGCTGCACTTGCGGTTGGGGTGGGGGAGCCTGGAGCACAGAGAATGGGATCCAGTGAGGGGGTTCAGGTGAGTGGGTTCAGGTGCGTGGCATGTGGGGTTACGGGGCTGCACTGGTGAGGGTAGTGCACCCAAGGAACGCAGCCTGGCTTGCTTCCTAGTCCCATGTTCCTGTCCGTGCACTCCTGCGGGCTCCAAGGCTCTGTGCGTCTGTGCCAGGCTCCAGCTTTCTTCCTCTCAGTTCCTCAGCCTCTGCAACCAGGACCGCCACATGTTGTGCCGAAGTCTCTCCCAGGTCAGCCATACTCCTGAACTGCTGCCTCAGTCACCCTGCTGTCCCTTCTCTAACTTTTCTGTGGAGCAAGGCTAATCTCAAGCTACTCTAGTCGGCCATCTTCCTGGAAGTCGGCATAGAGTTTTTAAAGCTTCAATTTCTGATAATTTGCAGTTAGTATATAGAATTACAGTTGATCTTTGTATAGTGATCTTGTATCCTACAACATTGCTAAATTTATTTATTAGTTTTAATAGCTTTGTTGTGAATTCTTTAGGATTTTCTACATAGACTGTCATAACATCTGAAATAGAGTTTTACTCCTTTCTTTCTAATTTGCATATCTTTAATTTCTTTTCTTATTTTATTGCACTTCAGACCACTGCAATGAATGGAAGATGGACAAGAATTCAGTCTTCCATCACTAAGTAGGGTGCTATGTGTAGGGTTTTGTAGGTGTTCTTTATCAAGTCAAGAAAGTTCCTTTCTTTTCCTAGTATGCTGAGCATTTTTATCATGAAGGATCCTTGGATTTTTTAAAATGCTTCTTCTGCATTGTATTGGTCAGGATTCTCAGGGGAACAGAAACAACAGGAAATATCTGTGAATATGAGATTTATAAAAGTGTCTCATGCAACTGTGAGGATGCAAGAGTTCAAAATCTGTAGGGCACACCATGAGCTGGCAGCTCTGATCAAGGTCCTCAATGAACACACAGGAGAGGCTGGCTGACTGAAGTAGAGAGATTCTCTCTTTTGAATTCTCCTTAAAACCCTTCAGATTATGTCCTTCAATGCTCAAGTGGCTAATCAAGCTGTGGTATATACATATGATGGAATATTATGCAGCTGTAAGACAAAAAAAAGTCATGAAGCATGTAACAATGTGGATGAATCTTGTGGGCATTATGCTAAGTGAAATTAGCCAGAAACAAAAGGACAAATACTGTATATTCTCACTAATATGAACTAACATGAGTGAACTTTGAGACTTAAAATCGAGAACACAGGTTATCAGGAGAAAGAAAGACAGTAGAGATTGGGCATTTGATGCTGAAGGAATACAGAATGTGCAACAGGACTGATTGTAAAAATTCACAAATGGATAGCACAATACTCTGATAGCATAATAATATAAGTACACTGAATGTGAGTATGGTTGAGGGAGAAGGGCTGGGGGAAAGAATGACAACAGAAGGAAAGATAGAAGATAAAGACTGAGATGGTAAAACTTAGAAATGCCTAGAGTGGATAATGATGGTGATTAAATGTACAAAGATTGTTTTTGCATGAGGGAAAACAAATGAATGTCAACATTGCAAGATTTTGAACATGGGATGTATACAGGAAAAAATACAATTAATGCAAACTAGGTCTACAGGCAACAGTAACATTGTAATATGTTTCAACTGAATGTAACAAAGGCATTGTACCAAAGCTAAATGTCAACAAGCAGGGGAAATGGGGGAGGGGTATGGATTCTTTGCAGAAGAAAAGGAAATGTCTTCATATAGATTATGGTGGCGAAGGCATGGCTATTGACTTAGGCTGGATTGTATGACGTGAATAAAACTTTAAAAATGAACAGAGAGAAACAAGTGCTAGAGAAAATGTGAAGAAACATATGTACCTGTTCACTGTTGGTATGGAAGCTGAGGGGTGCAGCTCCTCTGGAGGGCAGTGTGGTGGTTCCACAGGAGGCTAGGGGTGGGGTAGCTTTATGATCCTGCAACCCTGTTGCTAGGTATATCCCTGGAGGAACTGAGAGTTGGGGACGCAAATGGTGTTTATAGTGGCAGTTTTCATGATTCACAATGGATGGAAGTAGTCTAAGGGCACAACAACTGGGGGAAAGGAAGAGGAACTGTTCTGTATATATATACAATAGACTACTGAGCAGCTGCAAGAAGGAATGAAGCTGTGGGGCATGCAACTAGGCGAATGAACCTTAAGGACAGTATGTTGAATGAAATGGTAGAAACAAAAATACAAATATTATCATGTCTCACTCACTATAATATACAAACTCAGAGAACTGAAGTTGAGAGCATGGGTTTTCAGGTTGGGGCCTATTGTAAAGAGTTCTAGATTGTAAGCTCTTACAGCAGTCACATCTGTTCTGGAGTTGTAACTTATTTCTAGATTCTAAGATACTGAGCTGTTAGTATATAATCTGGACATTCCCTGAAATTTCAGGAATTTATGTGACACCTGAGACAAAATTAGAGCTCTGAAGCTAAGAAAGTCAACTTACCCCATACAGCAGCTGTTGTTATATATACACCACAGTTCCCCCTTCCTTCCCTCAGTTGTAGCCTTAGGCCACCTCCATCCATTGTGAATCAAGAACCCTGCCCCCATAAACACCAGTGTGTGCAAGTGTCCATTCATATTCCCACACTCAGTTCCTCCAGGTATATACTGAGCAAAGGGGTTTCAGGATCATATGGCAACCCCACCCCTAGCCTCCTGTGGAACCACACTGCCTTCCAATTTTTAAAGAGTTTTATTCACACATCATAAAATCCAACCTATGTAAATACGCTTGTCTTCATCACCATAATCTATATGAAGGCTGTGCTGGTTTGAATCTATTATGTACCCAAGAAAAACTATGTTTTAATCCTGATCCAATCTTGTAGGAGCAACCATTTCTTTTACTCCCAATTCAATACTATAGCTTGGAATCTTGTTGTTTTTAATTTTTTTATTGCATAATGTAACATATATGCAAAACAAAGAAAGGAAAAAGCAATAGTTTTCAAAGCACTCTTCAACAAGTAGTTACAGGACAGATCCCAGAGTTTGTCATGGGCTACCATACGATCCTCTCAGATTTTTCCTTCTAATTGCTCCAGAATACAGGAGGCTAAAGGGCTTAAATATTTTTTATCGTGACAATCGACTTTTTTTCCTTTTTTTGTGAAAAATAACTTATTTACAAAACAGCAATAAATTTCAAAGCACAGCACAATAATTAGTTGTAGAACAGATTTCAGAGTTTGGTATGGGTTACAATTCCACAATTTTAGGTTTTCACTTCTAGCTGCTCTAAGATACTGGAGACTAAAATAAATATCAATTTAATGATTCAGCAATCATATTTGTTTGTTAAACCCTACCTTCTCTGTATAACTCCACCATCACCTTTGATCTTTCTCTCACTCTTTAGGAGTCTTTGACTATGGCCATTCTAGCTTTTTCATGTTGGAAGGGGCTGTCAATAATATGGGGTAAGGAGATGAAACTAGCTGTTGCTTTGCAGAGGCTGGGCCCTCTAGATTTCAGAATTTATCTGGTCCAGGGACCTATCTGGAGGTTATAGGTTCCTGGAAAGTTACCCTAGTGCATGGAACCTTTTAGATTCTTATATATTGCCCTGGGTTTTCTTTAGTTTTGGCTGGAATGGTTTTAGTTGGGGGTTGGTGAGTTATGATAGGTAGCAATGTTTAACTGAAGCTTGCATAAGATTGACCTCCAGAGTAGCCTCTTGACTCAGCCACTGATACTTTATTACTTACACTTCCTTTCCCCCTTTTGGTCAGGATGGAATTGTTAATTCCACAGGGCCAGGGCTGGACTCATCCCTGGGAGTCATCTCCCATGTCACCAGGGAGACTTTCACCCCTGTATGTCATGAGACTGCTGCTTTTTAAAGCCCCAAGGATAAATGACTCTCAGACTTTGAAATTTAATGGCATGTGCCCTGCAGTCTTCCAGAACTGTTTGGGTCCTGTGACCCCTGTGTTCCTTCTAATTTCTCCCTATGGAAATGGGAACATGTATCCTATGACTGTCCCTCCTTTGTATATTGGCAACAGATAATTTTTTTTTTATTAATTAAAAAAAGAATTAACAAAACAGTTAGAAATCATTCCAATCTACATGTACAATCAGTAATTCTTAATAACATCACATAGTTGCATATTCATCATTTCTTAGTACATTTGCATCGATTTAGAAAAAGAAATAAAAAGACAACAGAATAAGAATTAAAACAATAATAGAAAGAAAAAAAACAAAAAAAACAAAAACAAAAAACCTATACCTCACATGCAGCTTCATTCAGTGTTTTAACATAATTGCATTACAATTGGGTAGTATTGTGCTGTCCATTTCTGAGTTTTTATATCCAGTCCCGTTGTACAGTCTGTATCCCTTCATCTCCAATTATCCCTTCTCTTTTTTTTTTTTTTTAATTAACGGAAAAAAAGAAATTAACCCAACATTTAGAGATCATACCATTCTACACATGCAATCATTAATTCTTAACATCATCACATAGATGCATGATCATCATTTCTTAGTACATTTGCATTGGTTTAGAAGAACTAGCAACATAACCGAAAAAGATATAGAATGTTAATATAGAGAAAAAAATAAAAGTAATAATAGTAAAATCAAAACAAAACAACACAAAACAAAACAAAAACCTATAGCTCAGATGCAGCTTCATTCAGTGTTTTAACATGATTACTTTACAATTAGGTATTATTGTGCTGTCCATTTTTGAGTTTTTGTATCTAGTCCTGTTGCACAGTCTGTATCCCTTCAGCTTCAATTACCCATTGTCTTACCCTGTTTCTAACTCCTGCTGAACTCTGTTACCAATGACATATTTCAAGTTTATTCTCGAATGTCCGTTCACATCAGTGGGACCATACAGTATTTGTCCTTTAGTTTTTGGCTGGATTCACTCAGCATAATATTCTCTAGGTCCATCCATGTTATTACATGGTTCATAAGTTTATCTTGTCTTAAAGCTGCATAATATTCCATCGTATGTATATACCACAGTTTGTTTAGCCACTCTTCTGTTGATGGAGATTTTGGCTGTTTCCATCTCTTTGCAATTGTAAATAATGCTGCTATAAACATTGGTGTGCAAATGTCCGTTTGTGTCTTTGCCCTTAAGTCCTTTGAGTAGATACCTAGCAATGGTATTGCTGGGTCGTATGGCAGTTCTATATTCAGCTTTTTGAGGAACCGCCAAACTGCCTTCCACAGTGGTTGCACCATTTGACATTCCCACCAACAGTGGATAAGTGTGCCTCTTTCTCCGCATCCTCTCCAGCACTTGTCATTTTCTGTTTTGTTGATAATGGCCATTCTGGTGGGTGTGAGATGATATCTCATTGTGGTTTTGATTTGCATTTCTCTAATGGCCAGGGACATTGAGCATCTCTTCATGTGCCTCTTGGCCATCCGTATTTCCTCTTCTGAGAGGTGTCTGTTCAAGTCTTTTTCCCATTTTGTAATTGGGTTGGCTGTCTTTTTGTTGTTGAGATGAACAATCTCTTTATAAATTCTGGATACTAGACCTTTATCTGATATATCATTTCCAAATATTGTCTCCCATTGTGAAGGCTGTCTTTCTACTTTCTTGATGAAGTTCTTTGATGCACAAAAGTGTTTAATTTTGAGGAGTTCCCATTTATTTATTTCCTTCTTCAGTGCTCTTGCTTTAGGTTTAAGGTCCATAAAACCGCCTCCAGTTGTAAGATCCATAAGATATCTCCCAACATTTTCCTCTAACTGTTTTATGGTCTTAGACCTAATGGGCAACAGATAATTTGTTCTGAATTTTACAGGTTCATAGCCAGGAGAAAATTTTTACATTAGAACAGACCATGCCTGTAACTGACTTGATGAGATTTTGTACTGGTTTTAACTTTGTATTGTTACTGAAATGTTTTAAGGCTTTGTGGTATTGTAATGGAGTGAAGGTATTTTGCATATGGAAAAACATGTTTTCTTTTCAGGGTCCAGAGGGTGGAATATGTTGGTTTGAATCTATTCTGTACCTGAGAAAAGCCATGTTTTAATCCTGATCCAATCTTGTAGGAGTAACCATTCCTTTTAATCCTGATTCAAAACTGTAGGTTGAAATCTTTTGATTAGATAATCTCCATGGAGATGTGACACACCCAATTGTAGGTGTTAATTTTGATTAGATGGAGATGTGACTCCAGCCATTCCAGGTGGGTCTTGATTAGCTTATTGGAATCCTTTAAAAGAGGAAACATTTTGAAGAGAGAGGAAAAAATGACAGAAGCAACAGAAGCCTCAGAGCCAAAAGAAACTTCAGACTAGAGCCAACATATGCAGAGAAGAGACATGGATGCTTAGAAATGCTTGGAGCCCAGCAGACTTTGCCATGAGATGTTATACAAGCCAGAACCCAGAGAGAGGCAAGGGAAGCCAAGAGATGAAAGCCAGGCCTGGCGAATTAAAATGAGGACCCTCCACAGGAATAGAGGCTGAAGGCATGGGAGCCCAGGAGCAAGGGACCAGTGTTCCTTCCCAGCTGACAAAGGTGTTCCTGACCCATCAACATTCCTTGAATTAAGATAACCTCTTGTTGGTGCCTTAATTTAGACATTTCCATAGGCCTAGAACTGTAAACTTGTAACTTATTAAATTCCCCTTTTTAAAAGCAGTTCCAGTTCTGGTATATCACATTCTGGCACCTTGCAAACTAACACAAAGACATTTCCTTTTCTTCCACAAAGAATCCATACCCCTCCCCCATGCCTCCTGCCTGTTGACATTTAGTTTTGGCATAAGGCCTTTGTTACATTCAGTGAAAGCATATTAAAATGTTACTGTTCACTATAGACCCTAGCTTGCACTGATTGTACTTTTTCATATATACCATCCATTTTCAACACCTTGTAATGTTGATATTTATTTGTTCTCCCTCATGCAAAAACGTTTTTTTTATTTGCACATTTAATCACAATCATTGTCAACTCTAGGCATTCCTAAATTATACCGTCTCAGTCTGAAGTTTCTTTTGGCTCTGAGGCTTCTGTTGCAAATAGTAAGGATGGACCATACTACATTTTAGACCCTTGAGGGGAGTAGCTATTCTCTTTGATTCCATTGTGGTTTTGATTTGTATTTCCTTAGCATCTTTTCATGTGCTTTTAGCCATTTATATTTCCTTTTCTGAGAAGTATCTGTTCATGTCTTTTGCCCATTTTTCAATTGGGATGTTTGTATTTTTGTTGTTGAGTTGAAGAATCTCTTTATATATTCTGGATACTAAGCCCTTCTCTGATATGTGGTTTTCAAATATTGTCTCCCATTGCATAAGCTGGCTTTTCCTGACAAAGTTCTTTTTTTTATTAATTAAAAATTTTTTTTAAACTATAACACCAAACAAACATAAACTTTCTTAATTTATGATCATTCCATTCTACATATATAATCAGTAATTCACAATATCATCACATAGTTGCATATTTATCAACATGATCATTTCTTAGAACATTTGCATCTATTCAGAAAAAGAAAAACACAACAGAAAAAAATTTATACATACCAACCCCCTTCCCCTCCCTTTCACTGATCACAAGCATTTTAATCTAAATTTATTTTAACACTTGTTCCCATTATTTATTTTAGTCCATATGTTTTACTCAGCTGTTGATAAGGTAGATAAAAGGAGCATCAGACACAAGGTTTTCACAATCACACAGTCACATTGTGAAAGCTATATCATTATACAATCATCTTCAAGAAACATGGCTCCTGGAACACAGCTCTACATTTTCAGGCAGTTCTCTCCAGCCTCTCCATTACATCTTTTTTTTTTTTACATGGGCAGGCACCAGGAATCGAACCCGGGTCCTCGGGCATGGCAGGCAAGCACTCTTACCTGCTGAGCCACCGTGGCCCGCCCTCTCCATTACATCTTGAATAACAAGGTGATATGTATTTAATGTGTAAGAATAACCTCCAGGATAACCTCTCAACTCTGTTTGGAATCTCTCAGCCACTGACACTTTATTTTGTCTTATTTTGCTCTTCCCCCTTTTGGTCGAGAATGTTTTCTCAATCCCTTGATGCTGAATCTCAGCTCAATCTAGGGGTTTTCTCAATCCCTTGATCCTGAGTCTCAGTTCATTCTAGGATTTCTGTCCCATGTTGCCAGGAAAGTCCACACCCCTGGGAGTCACATCCCACATAGACAGGGGTGGGCAGTGAGTTTGCTTGTGTGTTTGGCTTGTTGTGTTGGCTGGAGAGAGAGGCCACATCTGAGCAACAAAAGAGGTTTTCTTGGGGGTGACTCTTAGGCCTAATTTTAAGTAGGCTTGACCTATCCTTTGTGGGGTTAAGTTTCATATGAACAAACTCCAAGATTGGGGGCTCAGCCTATACATTTGGTTCTGACAAAGTTCTTTGATGCACAAAAGTATTTAATTTTGAGGAGATCCCATGTATCTGTTTCTTTTTTCATTGTTCATGCTTTGGGTGTAAAGTCTAGGAAACTGCCTCCTATTACAAGATTTATAAACTATTTCCTTACATTTTCTTCTAAAGCTCTTATGGTTTTAGTCTAATGTCTAGATCTTCATCTATTTTGAGTTAATTTTTGTATAGGGTATGAAATATGAATCCTCTTTCATTCTTTTTTCCATATGAATATTCAGTTCTCCAAACACAATTTATTGAAGAGGCTGCTCAGTCTCAGGTAGTTTGGCTTGACTGCCTTATCAAAGATCAATTGTCCATAGATGAGAGGGTCTATTTCTGAGCACTCCATTCAATTTCATTGGTAAGGATATCTATCTTTATGCCAGTATCATGATTTTCTTGATCACTGTAGCTTCATAATATGCTTTAAAGTCAGGTAGTGTGACACCTTCCACTTCATTTTTCTTTCTCATGATATTTTTTAGCTATTTGGGGCACCTTGCCCATCCAAATAAAGTTGGTTATTGGTTTTTCTACTTCTGCAAAGTAAATTGTTGGGATTTGATTGGTATTGCATTGAATCTATAAATCAATTTGGGTAGAATTGACATCTTAACTATTTTAGTCTTCTGATTCAGGAATGCAGTATGTCCTTCCATTTATTTGGCCTTCTGTGATTTCTTTTAGCAATTTCATGTAGTTTTCTGTGTATAGGTCTTTTGTATGCTTAGTTAAATTTATTCCTAAATATTTTATTCTTTTGGTTGCTATTGTAACTGGAATTTTTTTTTCTTGATTTTCTTCTCAGATTACTCATCACTAGAGTATAGAAACACAACTGATCTTTGGGCATTGTTCTTCTACCCTGCCACTTTGTTGTATTTATTTATTAACTGTAGTAGCTTTGCTGTAGATTTTTTGGGATTTTTGACATATAGTAACATATTATCTGCAAACAGTGAGAGTTTTACTTCTTCCTTTCCAGTTTCAATGCCTTTTATTTCTTTTTCTTGTCTAATTGCTCTGGCTACAACTTTCAGCACAATGTTGAATAACAATAGTGACAGTGGGCATCCTTGTCTTGTTCCTGACCTTAGATGGAAATCTTTCAGCCTTTCCCCATTGAAGATGATATTAGCTGTGGGTTTTGCATATATTCCCTTTACCATGTTGAGGATGTTCCCT
Organism: Tamandua tetradactyla; assembly: GCF_023851605.1. Lineage (NCBI taxonomy): Eukaryota > Metazoa > Chordata > Mammalia > Pilosa > Myrmecophagidae > Tamandua > Tamandua tetradactyla. The sequence continues at coordinate 120,460,930 of NC_135353.1, forward strand.
TTTCCTATTCTTAGAAATGTTTTCATCAAGAAAGGATGTTGAATTTTGTCAAATACCTTTTCTCCATCAATGAAGATGATCATGTGGTTTTTCCGCTTTGATTTGTTGACATAGTATATTACATTAAATCATTTTCTTGTTGAGCCAGCCTTGCATACCTTGAACAAATGTTCCTTGGTGATACTATATAATTCTTTCAATGTATTGCTGTGTTCAATTTACAAGTATTTTGTTGAGGATTTTGCATCTATATTCATTAAAGAGATTGGTCTGTAATTTTCTTTTCTTGTAGTATCTTTCTCTGGCTTTGGTATTAGGATGATGTTGGCTTCATAGAATGAGTTAGGTAGATTTCTCTCCTCTTCAATTTTTTGAAGAATTTGGGAAGGATTGGTACTAATTCTTTCTTGAATGCTTTATAGAATTCACATGTGAATTCACCTGGTCCTGGACTTTTCTTTTTTGGGGAGCTTCTTAATGACTGATTCAATCTCTTTTCTTGTGATTTGTTTGTTGAGGTCATCTATTTTTTCTTGAGTCAGTGTTGATTGTGCATGTCTTTCTAGGAAGTTGTCCATTTCATTTCCATTGCCTAGTTTATTAGCATATAGTTGCTTATAGTATCCTCTCATTACCTCCTTTATTTCTGAGGGGTCAATATAACCACTGTCTCCTCTTCCATTTCTGATTTTATTAATTTGCATTCTCTCTCTCTCTCTCTCTCTCTCTGAAAACCTAGCTAAGAGTCCATCAATTTTGATTTTCTCAAAGAACCAAGTTCTGGTTTTGTTGACTTTGTCTATTGTTTTTTCAAATTGTCAGTTTCATTTATTTCTGCTCTAATCTTCATTATTTCTTTCTTTTGTTTGCTTTGGGGTTAGTTTGCTGTTCTTTCTCTAGTTCTTCCAGGTGAACAGATTTTTGCTCTTTCTTCATTTTAAAAAACAAATTTATTGATATATATTATATATTCACATACCATGTGATCATCCAAAATGTACCACCCATGGTTCACAATATCATCATATAGCTGTGCATTTATCATCACATATGACTTTTATTTCCTTTTTTGTGAAAAATAAAATATACACAGAAAAGCAATAAATTTCAAAGCACATCACAATAATAAGTTGCAGAAGAGATTTCAGAGTTTAGTAAGGGTTATAATTCCACAATTTTAGGGTTTTACTTGTAGCTGCTCTAAGATACTAGAGACTAAAATAAATATCAGTATAATGATTCAGCCATCATACTCATTTGTTATATCCTTTCTTCTCTGTTATTAATTCCACCTTCTCCTTGGATTTTTCTCCCAATCTTTAGGGGTGTTTGGACTATATTCATTATAACTGTTTCATGTTAAAAAGGGCTCTTGATAATATTGGATAGGGGGATTGAACTAGTTGATGTTCTAGAGAGGCTGGCCCCTCTGGTTTTCAAGAATTATCTGGCCTAGAAACCCATCTGGAAGTTGTAGGTTTCTGAAAAATAATCATAGTGCATGGAACCTTTGTAGAATCTCAGATAAAGCCCAAGATGTTCTTTAGGGTTGGAAGGAATGGTTTTTGTTAGTTGTTGGCAAACCATGATAATTAGCAATATCTAGCTGAAGCTTCTGTAAGAATAGCCTCCAGAATATCCTCTCAATACTTATCTCTAATTGAAGCCTGATCTCTTTTTTAAATCTTCTTTATTATATAACACATATACAAAGCAAAGAAAGAAAAATGCAGTAGTTTTCAAAGCGTTCTTCAACAATTACAGGACAGATTCCAGACTTTGTCATGGGCTACCATACCATCCTCTCAGATTTTTCCTTCCATCTGTTCTGGAAGATAGAAAGCTAGAAGGAATATATATTTTTTTATCATCACAATTGACTTCATTTTTCTTTTTTTGTTAAAAGTAACATATAAACAAAAAAGCAATAAATTTCAAAGCACAGCACAACAATTAGTTGTAGAACAGATTTCAGAGTTTGGTATGGGTTACAGTTCCACAATTTTAGGTTTTCACTTGTAGCTGCTCTAAGATACTGAAGACTAAAAGAGATATCAATTTATGATTCAGCAATCATACTCATTTGTTAAACCCTACCTTCTCTGTGTAACTCCACCATCACCTTTGGAAGCCTGATCTCTTTTTAGGTTTCTTTAACAGTTGTTGTATGTAGCAAAGCTGACCTTTAGAGCTGCAGAACTCCAACTCTGAGTCTTAGGTGTCACACAGATAGCCAAAGTTCCAGGGAGACACCAGGTTATACATATACAGTACAGCATCTCAAAATCTAAATAACATTTACAGCCTTGGACAAATGTGACTGCTACAAGAACCTACAATCTAGGCCCCAATTTTCTTATAGATATTTTCTAAAACACACCATACAATATTTGTTCTTTTGTTTCTGACTTATTTTGCACCATATAATGACCACAAGGTTCATTTACCTCATTGCATGTCTCACAACTTTGTTCCTTTCCGTAACCGCAAGTCATAAGGTTCTGACAATCACACAGTCACATCATAAAAGCTATATAGCTATTCAGTCATCTTCAAGAATCAAGGCTACTGGATTACAGTTCAACAGTTTCAAATATTTCCTTCTAGCTATTCTAATACACAAGAAACTGAAAAGAATAACTATATAATGCATAAGAATAACCTCCAGATTGACCGCTTGACTCTATTTGAAATATCTCAGCCCCTGAAACTTTTTTTCATTTCTTTTCCTTTTTGGTCAAGAATGCTTTCTCAATCTCACAATGCCAGGGCCAGGCTCAATCCTGGGAATCATGTTCCACATAAGGGGGAGGGCAGTGAGTTTACTTGTTGAGTTGTCTTAGATTGAGGCCACATCTGAGCAACAAAAGAGGTTCTCTGGGAGTGACTGTTAGGCATAATTATAAGCAGTCTTAACTTCTGCTCCACAGGAAGATGTTTCATAAGGGCAAGTACCAAGATCAAGGATTCAGCCTATTAAATTGGTAGGTCCCAATGCCTGCAAGAATATCTGGAATTCCCCAGGTGGGGAACTTTAATATTTCTACATTTTCCCCAGTCCCTCGAGAGGGCTTTGCAAATATTTTTTATTTTCTGCCCAAAATACTCTGGGATGTATCAGAGTATACATATTGATTGTACAAAATAACAAGATCTTATTCCTATTCAAGTTTCCATGTAATTATATTGTTTGAGTAAACATGTAATATACATGTTAAATTAAATAGTGTGCTACAGAAAATGTAAATTTTGTATAGAAAAAACGTCTCTTCCTTTGGTGTCACACAGAAGTTGAAGTTGTAAAACACAGTTAATATCATCCTTTATCCTGTATTCTGACTTACCTTATTCCTAACCAGATCAGCTTCATTCATATCTCTAATTAAAATCTGATCTCTTTTTCAGTTTCTTTAACAGTTACTGTATGGGGCAATGGTGACTTTCATAGCTGCAGAACTTTAACATTGAGTCTCAGGTGTCACACAAATACCCAAAGTTCCAGGGAACAACCAGTTTATACACAAAGAGCTGAGCATTTCAGAATTTAGAAATAACAATTCAAACTCAGGAATACATGTGACTGCTATAAGAGCTTAAAAGCTAGAAACATTTACAATAAGACTGATTGAACTTTCTGTACTTCTTAATCATCTATTACCCAATCTCTGCCCACCTTCTATTGCCTGATAACCTATGCTCTCTCAAATTTAATTCTCAGAGTTTGCACATTATTCTTAGTCCATGTTAGGGAGGTATTACAATATTTGTCTTTTTGTTTCTGGCTTATTTCATATAACATAATGTCCTCGAGGTTTATTGGCCTAGTTCCATGCCTCACAAGTTCATTCCTTTTTGCAGCCACTTAATATTCCATTGTATGTATACATCACAATTCGTCCTTCTATTCGTAAGTCACTATACACTTAGTCCTCCTCCATCCATTGCAAATTATAAATATCGCTACTATTAAAAGCAGTGTGCAAATGTCCATTCATGTTTCTGCTCTCAGTTCTTCCAAGCATACACCCAATAATTGTTGCAGGATTGCATGGCCACCCTATGTTTAGCCTCCTGTGGAACCAAGACACTGCACTCCAGAGGGGCTGCACCATTCTACTTCCAACAATGACTACGTACATCTCTCTCTACCATATTTTCAACAATGACTAGGTACATCTCTCTCTCCATATTTTCTTCAGCATTTGGGTGTCTCTGTTTAATTTTTAAACAGTTTTATTCACACACCATACAATTCATCCTGCATGTACAATCAGTGGCTCCTGGTATAATCATATAGTTATGCATTCCCCACCACAATCTATATGAGGACATTTCCATTTCTTCTGCAAAGAAGAGGAAAACATGGATAAAAAAAAATAAAAAGGAGAAGCAACAGGAACACCAAGAATCCTATACCCTTCCCTTATATCACCCTCTTATTGACATTTAGTTTTATATATTGCTTCTGTTATAATTAATGGCAGCATATTACAATGTTACTGTTAACTATAGAACTCAATTTGAATTGATTGTATTTTTTCAATATACTATCCCATTTTCAACACCTTGCAATGTTGACATTTATATGATCTTACTTATGCAAAAACTTTCTTATAAATGAACGTCAAATGACATCATTATCCACTCAAGGTTTTGCTAAGTTACATCACCTGTGTTTTTATCCCCTATCTTTCCATCTGGTGTCATACGTGCCCCTAGCCTTTCTCTTTCACCCATACTCACACTCACCATCACTCATTATAGTTACAATATTGTGCTATTATCCGATAGTATTGTGCTATTCATTTCTGAATCTTTACAATCACTTCTCTTGAACATACTCTACTCCTTCAGCTTGAAATGCCCAATCTAGCTAATTTCACTCAACATAATGTTCTTAAGGTTCATTCACATTGTTGCATGTGTCGTGACTTTATTTTGTCTTATAGCTGTGTAATATTCCATCATATGTATACACCACAGTTTGTTTATCCACTCCTCTGTTGATGGACATTTAGGCCATTTCCATGTCTTGGCAATTGTAAATGATGCTGCTATAAACATGGGTGTGTCTGTTTGTGTCCTTGCATTCAATTTCTCTGAATATATATTTACTATTGGGATTGCTAGATCATATGGCAGTTCTATACTTAGCATCCTGAGGAACTGCCAAACAGCCCTCCAGAAAGGTTGCACCATTCTACATTCCCACCAACAGTGGGTAAGTGTGTCACTTTCTCCACATCCTCTCAAGTACTTGTCGTTTTCTGTTTTGTTTGTTTGTTTATAATGGTCATTCTACTAGGTGTGAGATGATATTTCATTGTGGTTTTAATTTGCATTTCCCTAATACCCAGGAACTTGAGCATCTTTTCATATGTCTTTGAGCCATTTGTATTTCCTGTTTGGAAAAATGTCCTTTCCTGTCTTTTGCCCATTTTTTAATTGAATTGTGTGTCTTTATCTTGTTGAGTTGTAGGGTCTCTTTATATATTCTGGGTATTAAACCCTTATTTGATGTGTGGTTTCCAAACATTGTCTCTCATAGGCTGCCTTTCTACTTTACTGAAAAAGTCCATTAATGCAGAAAAGTGCTTAATTTTGAGGAAATCCTATTTATGTATTTCTTCTTTCACTGTTCACAGTTTGTGTAAGATGTAGGAAACACCTCATATCACAAGATCTTTAAGATATTTCTCTACATTTTCTTCTAAAATTTGTATGCTTTTAGCTCTAATGCTTAGGTACTTGATACATTTTGAGTTGTTTTTTTTTTTTTTTTGTATGAGGTATGAGATAGGCATCCTTTTTCATTCTTTTGGATATGGATATCAAGTTATCCAACCACCATTTGCTGGTGTTCTGTGTTCTGTCTCATTGAGCTGACTTACCATCTTATCAAAGATAAATTATCCATAGATGAGAGGGTCTATTTCTGAACTCTGAATTTGATTCTATTAGTCAATATATTTATCTTTATGCCAGTACATGCTGTTTTGACCACTGTAGCTTTCTAATATGCTTTAAAGTCAGGTATTGTGACACCTTCCACTTCATTCCTTTCTCAAGATATTCTTAGCTATTCTTAGTACTCTCGCCTTCCAAATAAATTTGGTTATTGGTTTTTAAGTTTCTGCAAAGTAAGTTGTTGGTATTTTGACTGCCATTTCACTGAATCTATAAATCAATTTGGGGAGAATTGACATTGTAACTATATTTAGTCTTCCAACCCATGAACACAGCATGTCATTCCATTTATTTAGATCTTCTTTGATTTCTTTTAGCAATTTCTCATAGTTTTCTGTGTATAGATCTTTTGTGTCCTTAGTCAAATTTATTCCTAAATGTTTGATTTTTTGGTTGCTACAGTAAATGGGATTTTTTTCTTAATTACTTACCCAGATTGCTCATAACTAGTGTACAGAAACACTACCAATTTTTGGATGTTGATCTTGTACGCTGCAACTTTGCTGTACTCGTTTATTAGCTCTAGTAGCTTTGTTGTAGATTTTTCAGGATTTTCAATATATAGGATCATGTCATCTGCACACAGTGAAAATTATACTTCTTCCTTTCAATTTGGATGCCTTTTATTTCCTTTCCTTGCCTAACTGCTCCAGCTGGAACTTCCACCACAGTGTTGAATAACAATGGTGACAGTGGGCATCCTTATCTTGTTCTTGATCTTAGAGGGAAAGCTTTCAGTCTTTCTGCATTGAGGACGAGTTTAGCTTTGGGTTTTTATTCCCTTTATCATGTTGAGGAAATTTCCTTCTATTCCTATCCCTTAAAGTGTTTCCACCAAGAAACAACATTGAATTTTGTCAAATGCCTTTTCTGCATCAATTGAGATGATCTTGTGGTTTTTCCACTTAGATTTATTGTTGTGGTGTATAACATTAATTGATTTTCTTGTACTGAACCAGCCTTGTAAACCTGGAATTAAATCCACTTGGTCATGGTGTATAATTCTTCTAATGTGCTGTTAGAGTCTATTTGTGAGTATTTTGTTAAGGACTTTTACATCTATATTCATTGAAGAGATTTGACTGTAATTTTCTTTTCTTGTAGTATCTTTGTCTGGTTTTGTTGCTAGTATGATGATGGCTTCATAGAATGCATTAGGTAACTTTCCCTCCTCTTCAATTTTTTTGGAGAGTTTGTTTAGGATTGATATTAATTCTCTATTGAATGTTTTGTAGAATTCACATGTGAAGACACATGATCCTGGACTTTTCTTTTTGGGGAACTTCTTGATGACTGAGTCAATCTGTTTACTTCTGATTGGTTTATTGTGGTCATCTACTTCTTCTTGAGTCAATGTTGGTTGTTCATGCCTTTCTAGGAAGTTGTCCATTTCATTTATGTTGTCTAGTTTATTAGCATATAGTTGCTCCTGGTATCTACCTCCTTTATTTCTGTGGGGTCAGTGGTTATGCTTCCTCTTCCATTTCTGATTTTATTTATTTGCATCCTCTCCTTTTATTTTGTCAGCCTAGCTAAGGGTCCATCGATTTTGCTGACTTTATCAAAGAACCAAGTTCTGGTTTTGTTGATATTGTCTATTGTTTTCATATGGTCAATTTCATGTATTTCTGCTCTAATCTTCATTATTTCTTTCCTTTCATTTGCTTTGGGGTTAGTTTGCTGATCTTTCCCTAGTTTCTCGAGGTGAACAATTAATTCCTCAATTTTTGCTTTCTTTTTTTTAAAATGTAAGCATTTAGTGCAATATGTTGCCCTCTCAGCACCATGTTTTCTGCATCCCATAAGTTCTGAAATGTTGTGTTTTCATTTTCATTTGCCTCAAATACTTATCGAATTCTCTTATAATTTCTTCCTTGGCCTACTGGTTGTTTAGCCTCCATATATTGTGAATTTTTGTGAATTTTCTGGCCCTCTGGCTGTTACTGATTTTGAACTTCATTCCATTATGATCCAAGAAAATGTGTTGTGTAATTTCAATATTTAAAATTTTTGAGGTTTGCATTGTAACCCAGCATATGTTGTATCCATGAGAATGATCCATGAGCACTTGTGAAAAATGTGTATCCTGCCGTTGCAGGGGTAATGTTCAGTAAATGTCTATTAAGTCTAGTTAATTTATCATATCATTCAAACTCTCTGTTCTGTTATTGATCCTCTGTCTAGATGTTCTATCCATTGATGCAAGTGGGGAATTGAAGTCTCCAACCATTACTACAGAGATGTTTACTTCTCCCTTCAGTGTTGTCAGTGTTTGCCTCATGTATTTTGAAGCACTCTTGTTCAGTGCATAAATATTTACAATTCTTATATCTTCTTGTTGAATTGTTCCTTTTATTACTACACAGTGTCCTTCTTTGTCTCTTTTAATTGTTTTACATTTGAAGTCTAATTTGTCAGATATTTGTATAGCTACCCCCAGTCTTTTCCGGTTGTTGTTTGCAAGAAATATCTTTTTCCAATCTTTCATTTTCAGTTTGTTTTTGTCCTTGGGTCTAAGGTGAGTATCCTTTAGACGGAGTATAGATGGGTCCTGTTCTTAAATCCATTCTGCCAGTCTGTCTTTTGGTTGGGGAGTTTAACCCATTAACATTTAATGTTATTACTTTAAAAGCAATACTTTCTTTTACCATTTTGTCTTTTGGATTTTATATATCATATCTTATTTTTTTCTCTTTTTATCTTTACTGATTGCCTCCATTTCTACACTCTTCTCCAGACTTCTCTCTCAGTGTCTTTTCCTATCTGCCTATAGTGCTCCCTTTAGTATTTCTTGTAGAGCCAGTCTCTAAATCACAAATTCTTTCATTGACTGTTTGTCTGAAAATACTTTAATCTCCTATCGTTTTTGAAGGACATTTTTTACTGGGTATAGAATTCTTGTTTGGAAGTTTTTTTTTCTCTTTCAGAATCTTAAATATATCATACCACTGTCTCCTCGCCTCCATGAGTTCTGCTGAGAAATACACACATAGCCTTATTGAGCTTCCCTTGTATGTAATGGATGCTTTTCTAAAGCTGCTTTCAAAATTCTATCTTTGTCTTTGACATTTGACAAAATGATTAGTAAGTTTCTTGGAGTAGCTCTATTCTGATCTATTCTGTATGTTGTATGCTGCACTTCTTGGATCTGTAATTTTATTTCTTTCATAAGAGATAGGAAATTTTCAGTGATTATTTCCTCCATTTGTCTTTCTGTTCATTTTTCCTTCTCTTCTCCTTCTAGGACACCCATAGCACATATATTCATGTGCTTCATATTGTCATTCAAGTCCCTGAAGCCCTGCTCATATTTTTTCATTCTTTTCCCTATATTTTCTTTTGTGTGTAGGATTTCAGAAGTCCTGTCCCTTAGTTCATCGATCCTTTCTTCTGCCTCTTTAAATCTACTGTTGTAGGTCTTGCTTATTTTTTCATCTCTTCTATTGTGCCTTTTATTCTCATAAGTTCTGTGATTTGTTTTCTTCAAACTTTTGAGTTCTTCTTTATATTTGCCTTCTTTATATCCTTCATCTATTTTGCCATATCTTCCCTAAATTCATTGGATTGATTTTTTATGAGATTTTGCATGTCTGTTCAAACATCCAGAATTAATTGTATCTCATTTGAAATATTGGGTTGTTCCTTTGACTGGGCCACATCTTCTATTTTCCTAGTATGACTTAGTTTTTGCTGTCACCTAGGCATTTGATTTTTTAATTAGTTTATTCTGGAGGTAATTTTCACTCTTTACTTAGGGTTTTCTGGTTGGATGGTTTTGTTCTATGTCCATTTTTTGGCATTCAGTTCAACTTATTCTAGACCTCTAGCATAGGTTCTTTTTAACTGATCAGAGTTTTTCAGCTCTTGTTTTTCTGTTTCTTTCCCTACTTATATGAAACCTTTTTTGGCCTGTCTCCTCAGAGATGATCAGCCCCTCTCATATTTTCCAGACCAGACAGGCCTACATCTCAGGAGGAGAGAGTAGCCAGTATCAAGTTTTCCCTGAGGGTGAGACCCTGAAGGTTGTCAGACTTTTGCTATCCTGTCCAGTATGTGGTGCTTGTCTACCCACAATTTCCCATGTAAAGTGATATGGTATCTTTAATTTCAGCAGTTTCTCTCTGTCAGTGGTGTGGTTGAGACAGAGGCTGAGGTAGAGGGTGGATTTAAGATGCTTCTGTTTTTCAGCCCCTTTGCCTGAATTCCCTGAAGGGGGGTGGCCACCTGAGTTGGCCCTATGTCCCTTTTCTTGGGGAAAATACACCCTTTAGAGAATTGTCCCTATTCACCTGAATATTTACTTTGTCTCTAATATATGCCTTAATTCCATCCTGTCCTGGGGCAGTGCTGAAGCTTGAGAGTGCTCACAGTTCTAGCTAGTGTGTTGCTAAGTATGAAAGGTAAAAATAAAGAACAAAAAATCCTTTTCAGAGTTGGATCCCAGCTCCTCAGGTTTGCCAATCAAGAGCTGGAGTTGGTAAGTGGCTCTATGTGTCCCCAAATTCTACATAAATTCTATGTGCCCCCTTTTCTTGGGGTCCAGCCCTTCTCCAGTTTTGTGCTGTTCAACTCAAAAAGCCTCTTTTTTTTTTCTATCAGCCCTGCACACCCCCTTCTGCCAGGGTGAAAACTCTTGATTCCTTTAGTACTTACTCCAGGTTTATCTGTGCTTGGGGCCTGTTTTCAGCAGTCTGAATTTGTTAATTAATTCCACAATTGGAGCTTGGTTGAGCTCACCTCTTTGCCGCTAGTGAAGCCTAGTGGGGGAGGGGCCTGACCTCCACAGCTTGGGGGACTTACAGTTCTGTGTGGGATCTCAGCTGTTCCACCCATTCTAGACCAGTGCATGGTGTGTGTCTGGTCACTAATGCCCTCCCAATAGTTGTTTCAAACAGTTCCTGGCTATTTACCAACTGCTCTGGAAGCCATACTTCACTATGTCACCATCTTGCCCCACCTCTTCTAGTTATTCTTAATATCAGTCACTTGTGCTTTCTCCCTTTTGGTTTTCTTATTCAATCTTACCAAAGGTTTGTCTATTTCATTTGTATTTTCAAACAAAAGTTTGGTCCTATCAACTGTTTTTGTTTGCTAAAGGTGGTGTAATGTGATATACCAGAAATGGCCTGGCTTTAACAATGAGCATTTATTAGCCTAGCAAATTCACAGTCTAAGGCCATCAAAATGCCTAAATTAAGACATCAACAGGATGATGCCTTCTCTAAAGAGTAGTTACCAGTAAGCTTGGATTCCTCTGTCAGATAGCAAGGTACATAGCAGTGTCTGCTGGTCCTTATTTCCTCATTGCTTCAGCTTCTGGCTTCTCCATCTGTGGCTTTTTCTCAACGTCTCTGGGTGTGTGTTTTATCATCTTATAAAGGACTCCAGTAAGCAGATTAAGACCTACCTTGAATAGGGTGGGGTCACATCTCAACTGAAATAACCTAATCAAAAGGTCCCACCCACAATAGATATTTACCCACAGGAATGGATTAGAAGAACATGGCATTTTCTGGGGGTACATAACAGCTTCAAACTACCATATCAACCTTCTCTATTGTATCCTTGTTTCCTATGTCATCAGTTTATGATCTTATATATATTATGCCTTTCCTTCTGCTTTCAAAGGGCTTAATTTGTTTTTTTTTCTAACTTCTTGCATTAAAAGCTTAAATCATTAATTTTTAGCCTTCTTTTCTAATAAAAGCATTCAAGGCCATAAAATTCCTTTTTTAAGTTCTGCTTTAGCTTTATTCGCAGGTTTTGATATCTATATTATTATCATCTAGTTCTAAATACATTCTAATTAACATTATGAAGTTCCTTCAACCCATGAGCTACTTAAAAATGTATTTTAAATATTCAAAACAACATTTTAAAGTTTTATTTTTGTTTTTGTTGCTGCTTTTGATTTCTAATTTAATTGAATTAGGATCAGAGCATGTAATCTGAATGAAAACAATTCTGTGGTATTTGCTGAGACTTGCTTCACAACCTAGAACATGGTCGATATTACAATATTCAAAAGAAAGTGAATGTATTAACTCTTAGGTGCATGAAAAAAGTCCATTGTGTGTGGGCTTATTGTGTGTGTATATATATTCATATATACTCTCCATTAGGTCCTTTAGATCAAGCTTGTAATTTGTGTTGTTCAAATCTATGTTCATATTGACTTTTTGTCTGCTTATCCTAACAGTTTCTAAGCAAGGTATGCTAAAATCTCCCATTATGATTATAGATCTGTAATTTCTCCTCCTTATAATTCTGTCTATTTTTGCTTTATTCATTTTGAAGTTATGTTATTATATACAGTATATAAAAGTTTAGAATTTTTACTTCTTCCTAAAGAATTCTTGTTTACCATTATATACTCTCTTTCACTAATAATGATTTTGGCCTTACAATCTATTTTGTATGATATAAACAGAGTTACACTAGCTTTTTTATGGTTAGTATTTTCCCGATTATCTTTTTTCATCCCTTAATATTTCCAATCTGTGACCTCATATTTTACATATGTCTCTCTTAAAGAGCATATAGCTGGATTTTTCAAAATCCAATCTAAACTTTATTAACTGGAGAGTTTAATCCATTTGCATTTATTATCATTGTATTATTGTATTTGGATTTTTCCACGATTTTAATTTCTACTTTCTATTTGCCCTAATTTTCCTATGCTTCTTTATTTTTCTTGCCCTTTCCTATCTTTAGTTTGATTCTGGGCTTTTCTTTTCCCTCTTTTTTCCCTTCAGTAGCATTGAAGTTACATATATATATAAATAAAAATATACATTAAATCATTTCATTTCCCCCCACCCCCTCTACTAATATAGCAATTAGGAAGCTACACACTGTTTGTATTTTTAATGGCTACATCAGGAATCACAACAGGCATAATTAATTTACAAAAAACTAAAGTTAAGAAAAAAACATCTTCCATCCAGATAATACATAAACTTAGAACACTTAACTCCATTGATCTTCCCTACTCATATGCATGTTGTTGTGCATTATTTTAAGTCTAGACTGCCTTTTCAAATGCCACTAGCAATAATTATTGTTTTATACCTCAATATTTATTTATATGTGTCCACATGTTTACCATGATCTTTACTATTATTCTTTCACCCATCACAGATCTTCCATCTGGGATAATTTTCCTTCTACTTTTACTTAAAATACACTGTTTTGAATTTCCTTTAGTGAGGATCAGCTAGTGAAGGACTATCTCAATGTCTGTCTGAAAATGTCTTTATTTCACTCTCATTCTTTACAGATATTTAGCTAAGTATAGAATATTAATAATCATTTCCTTTCAGCAAGTTGAAGATCATTCCACTATCTTCTGATGGTGAAGAAGCTAACTAATTGTTGTTCCTATGAAGGTGATCTGTCATCTTTCTCTGTCTTTCTCAATCCCATGATGCCAGGTTCCAGCTCATTGCAGGAGTCCTGTCCCACATTTCCACAGAGATTTACACCCCTAGGAGTCTTGTCCCACGTAGCGGGGGAAGGCAGTGAGTTCACCTGCCAAATTGGCTTAGAGAGAGAGAGGCCACATCTGAGCAACACAAGAGGTTTTCTGGGGGTGATTCTCAGGCATAATTATCAGTAGGCATAGCTTCTTTGCAGGAGTAATTTTCCTAGGGGTGAGCCCCAGGATCGAGGGCTCAGTCTATTGAGTTGATTGTCCCCAATGCTTCCAAGAATATCAGGAATTCCCTGGACAGGGAAGTTGAATATTTCCTCCTTTCTCCCCAACTCCTGAAAGGGACTTTGCAAATAACTTTTTATTCTCTGCGCAGATTAATGTGGGATGTATTGGGGCATCACACTAACCTGGACAAACTGACAAGTCCTCACTTGCTATTCAAGACTCCACGTAAATTATGGTGTTCAAATAAACTGACCATACAACTTAAATTAGATAATGTGCTACCAAAAGTATAAATTTTGCATCAAATAAACATTTCTTCCTTTGGTCTCACGTAGGAGTTGAAGTTTTAAAATATAGACCATATAAGCCTTTACCTTGTATTTTAATTTACCTTAGTCCTATCAGCTTCATTCATATCTCTAGTCGAAATCTGATCACTTTTTCAACTTTTTTAACAGTTGCTGTATGGGGTAATGCTGACTTTCATAGCTTCAGAGTTCTAATCTGAGTCTCAGGTGTCACACAAATACTTGAAGTTTCAGGGAACAACCAGGTTATAGACAAATAGCTCAGCATCTCAGAATTTAGAAATAACCATTCTCTCTCTCTCAACCTACGTCCAACCTTCTGCCAAATGCATTCGTTGACTTGGTATTTTTCACTTCTAGAAGGTCTTTTAAAATTTTTTTACGATATGTGACATCTCTTTTTATAGGCTTCTCTTTCCTGCAGATAATTTTAAATTAATAATCTGTTTCTTTAAGCGTGGTACATACAGTTGTTTGAAAATATGGGTCTGGTAATTCTATTATCTGAAGTCTGTGTGGGTCTGTTTCTATTGTTTCTTATCCCTAGTGTTTCTCACTCAAGTTGCTTTCTTTCCTTATGTACCTGATTATATTTAGTCTGCTTACTGGTAATTGTCTTTAAAAATTTCTTTGTGGGGGTTCCCTGAAGCCTCGCATGGATATGCTCTCCTCCAAAGAGACTTTATGTTTGTCTTTACCAAGCACCCTGGAGAACTACCATCTGTGAGCCACGTCAAAACAAGTTTCTGGCTTGAAGTTTCTTGGATGACCCAGGCCATGGGTACAAAGTATCCTAGATGAGGTCTGGAGTGTGACCTCATTTTCTCAGGCATGGATTTTTTTTCGCTTTTTCTTCTCTTGTTTTGCTTGATGCCAGGGCAGGCTTCTGTACAGTTCTCTGGAGTTGTGGGAAACAGGGGCAGGTTTAGTTCTATTTGGCACTTAGGCTGCAGGTATAGCACTTTGGGGTCCCAGCTTAATGCGGAGAGGGTCTTCTATTAAACTCCTACCTTGGGTGGGCCCTGGCCTTTGACTTCTTTCCCTTTAACTCTGTGTGGCCATTGAATCAAAACTCAGATGTGCAGTGTAGGCAAATGACCACAGAGAAAATTGGCTTTAGTACTCCAATGTTCTGCTTACTTGTCTGGTTACGGGCTTTCATCCAAAAATTGCCTGGAAGTTTCCCTCTATCCTTTAAGCTCTTTGATACTTTTTACAAGTGATTTTTGAAAAATTTTTATATAGCATTTGTCATTATTTCAGTAGGAAAATTGAATGAAATGACCAAGCCTGCCATTGCTAGAAACTACAAGTCTATCTTTAAATATTCAAACATGCATACCTGATTTAACAAAGGTCTATATTCAGGCACTATCCCTAGCTTCTTCCAAAAATATATAAGAACCTTAGAATGCTTTAAGTGTTAATAGTCCCCTGCAGTCTTACATGTTTTTGCAGTCCAGCATTTTTAGTGTCAGCTTGTTTTTATACCAGTTTTATTCAATATTATTATTTTATACACTTAATGCTTATTTAGATTTCCCCCACGTTTACCAATTTCTTCCTGAAGTATATTTCAGCAGTTATTTTAGTCACAATCTATTAATGATAAACTTTCTTATTGTTTTTCTGAATATACCCCCCCCACACACACACAAAAGACTAAGAGTTTTCATCAGTATTTCTTGGGGGGTACTATCTCTCCTTGCAGCGATTTTATGGTGGATACTTTCTTTGAGAACACAGTGTTTTTGCTACTGTTTGTTTCTAAGCACGCCTTCAGAAAATATAGTCTTTTTCTGGGGGGTCTCCTATGTCCCTGGATTGTAAAAATGTATTATCTTTGCTTTTGCTGAGGTTCTAGAGGTTTCAATAGTTTTGCTTCAAATTTTATTTGAATTTTTCAACATGTAGTTTCTATAACACACAGTAGCTGAAATTTAGACCCCATATCCACATATGACATAGGCCTAGGTTTTTCTTTCTCCTGGTGGCTCTAGAGAGAACATATGTTTCTTTACTGCTTCCTTTCTACCCCCCCCCCCCCTTTTAAGGGACAGAGAAGCTACTAAAGACTTTATCTAGAGGTTTCAGTTCTAGCTTCTTTGCCTCTGGTGGACCTGAGCAAGGTTTGTCTGTACCTACATGGGCATTAGACTCCCAGCTCCAGGCCCCATACCCCCTGGGGCCTGATATCTGGAACCAACACCACAATGAGTCATTGCAGTGCCAGTTTATACCTACTACTACGCTAACTTTAATTTTTGTTTTTGGTTAATCCAAAGATTTTAATTTTTGTTTTTTTGAGTTCAACTATAAATTTACATTTTTGTTAAAGTTTATCTAGAGATAATGTGTGTTTATAGCCGGGAGCAGGAAGTGAGGGGTGGGATTCAAATTATCTTAGTGTGCTGTATTGCCAGAAGAAACCATGTCTTATACACATGATTTTGTCCTTCATTTACAATTAAGCATTTTCCCTTATCACTTCCATCCTCATAAATACTCACTTCTTTAGGTTCCAAGGAAATTAAGTCCCCTTCAGGACCATCCAGATTAAAGACACATATGAGGCCAGGTCTCTGTAGCATGTGGATTACTTTCCAGATACACCACCCATATAATTTTTATTATTAGGCCCCTGGGGCCTAAAACCCCTTAGCACAGTGATTTTCAAACTTAAAATATTTTAGTAGCAGAGTCCTTTCTTAAAATATTACTTGGAAAAGTGTAAAACAAGAGCCATGCTGCTCTGGTTGAATTGGAATTTAGAGTTCTTGTTCCTCATCAGTGTCCCCTACCTCTTCTTCCCCAAGATGCTCCCAGTAGTATCTTCATGGACTCCTTGGGCTCCAACTACCACAGTATGAAAACAAATATAACAGTGGTTCTTAAAGTGTGATCCCAGCATCAGAAGTATCAGCATCACCTGGAATGTGTTAGAAATGCAAATCCTCAAGACTTGAGCCCAGGCCCACTAAATCAGAAACTCTGGGGGCAGAATCCAGCAATAGGAGTGTTAACTAGCCCCCCACACCTGAGGCATGCTGAAGTTTGAGAATTTACTGGAAGAGAGTATCCCATTCAGGGGCTACTGGAACAGGGCTGGAGGGTTGCCCAAGATTAGCAACATTTCTGGGTACTTAAATTAGCAAAGTTTATCTGGAAGACTGTTTTCCAACTACGATTTTCTTGTACATGGATGAGTTTATAGACACTGTGGAGGTCCAACTTTGCAACAGCCTTGGTCCCTTTGAATTGGTTCAGTAAGTCAGATATCACTGGGAAAGTGTAGGGATTCCTAGAACTAATGAAGTTCCTCCTAATTTTTTCTTGACATAAGGACTTCAAGTCTGAAGCTCATAAAATAATGTTGAGCAAATTAAGCCAGACACAAAAGAGTATATACTGAACAATTCCATTTATATATAGTATAAAAACAGGCATCACTGATCCACAGTGAAAGAAGTCAGGATAGGGATTACTCTTGGGGGTTACTGACTGGACTGGAAGGAAGCAAGAAAGGTGTCTGAATATCCTAGTAATCTCCTGTCTCTCGATCCAGGTGCTGTTTACAAAGATGTGTTCATTTTGTAGAAATTCATCAAGCTTTACCCTAATGACATGTGCACTTTTCTTGTATATTTGTTATATTTCAATACGTAAGTTTAAAAAAGGCATTGATGGGGTCACTTGCAGGGGAAGATAAGTTTGTAAGGATACCCTGCTGTCAGTGCAGGGGTACATAATTCAGAGGGCTTGGGCCTTCATTTCTGGGAGTGAAATATACGTTTGGATCAAACACAGGTTCCTGGCACCAGATCTACTGCATAATGACAATATGAGTTGTTTTGGGGCCACTCTGTTTCTTGATTGGAAAAGACCTCTTGGTTGATGGCATCCCTGATCAGGATTCCCTGTGGATGGGTAAGAAGTGAGGCAGTTACCTATGTGACCTGAAGGCCAGAGGAAGGTTCAGTATCTGGCTACTCCAGGAAGTGCTAGAGTTCTGAATTTTTAACCAGGTTAGTAAAACAAAACCATGGAGAGCATGAATGATGGGTGAAAGTGCACTACCCCATAGTCTGGTCTTCATTCTGAACACCCATCTTTTGTCTCTGCCTTTCTGGGCCCAGATCATAATCTACATATGGACTGAGTTTCCCAGGCCTCACCAGCTTGGAGATGTAAAAGGAGTGGCAGGTAAAGAATTAGCTTATATTTCACCAGCTCTTGCCCCCATGCAAAAGAACCCAGTTGTGTGTGAAAGACTCCACTTTGTTTTCAGTATCTCCCATGTTCTTCCTTACTTATCTGGGCACCCTCTTTGTGTGTTCTGCCCACGAAGCTGCTTCAGAAGCAGTACCCACTCCCACTGCTGCTGTGCCCACCGCTGGAATGTTGATGAAAGTGCCAAGGGTACTACCTCCTCATCCCTCTTAAGTCCCCAACCATGGAAGTGCCCACCCAGGTACCAGATATGTTCAAACATGCCTGAGTCTCAGTTTGAACTCAAGGTAACACATACCTGCTGAATATATGATGCCGTGGATCCCACAGGGTGTGATCTGAAAGCAGGCCTGGCTGCCGTTACATTCCATGGCTCAACTGGGGGGTTGGTGACTGGTAGGGGCATAGGACTGGGCTTGAATGGCTCCCCTGTTGCTGAGGGACAATGCTGTTTTCCAAAGCAGATGAGGTGCGTGGTTCAATCAGGAAGTGCCAGGCACAGCTGCTCCCTCTGGTGGTCTGTGCCTTCCACCAGTGGAAACAGGGATGTCAGGTTCAGCAGTCTGGCGCAATTCGTATCTCTCAGTGAGTTCCTCCTAGAACTATTCCTGAGTGCAGGGTATTTAAAAGACAGTTTCTGTATCAGACAAACCCAAAATAAGGAATGTTCTATTAGAAATGCTAATGTCATAAAAGATGAGGAAAGATTGTGGAAATGTTCCAGATTAAAGGAGGCTAAATGACATGACAACTAAATGCAATACCTTACCCTAGACCAGATCCTATAATGTCTAAAGGACATTATTGGGACAACAGACAAAACTGGAATATGAATGGTAGATTATTATTATCAATGTAAAATTTATGGATGTTAACTATACTGTGGTGATATAAAAGAATATACCTATTCTTAGGAAATGCATATTCAAGTATTTAGGCATGAAAGGTCATGATATATGTAATTTACCCTCACATGATTCAAAAATACACACACATTTATAAGACTGCACATGTGCAAATGGTCAAGCAAATGGGGTAAAGTGTTCACAATAGGTGAATCAGAGTAAAGGGTATACTGATGTTCTTTGTAGTATTTTTATTTTTGTAACTTCTCTATAAGTTTGAAATAATTTCCGAGTAAAAATGTTTAAAATATTTTTGAAGTTTCTGTTCAAGCAGTCAGAATCTGGTAGTACATGCCTAACAGAATTCTTTCCTTGGCACAGATGAGCACTGAGGACATGGGCTGTGTCCTCCCAGGCAGAGGTATAAGATACACCCCCAAAGGCAGTCAGATAGCCTGCATGAAGTTACCAAGTGGTACTGGAGACCACCCATTCCTTGACTGCCCCCATCCTGTAAAATATCAAAAATAACTTTTTTTAATGTTTTTTCCTGAAGATTATGGCTCCTGCATGTTGATGAAAATCTCATTATGAAAGAAAGGTGCTTACGTTCACTCATCCATCCATTCATTCAGTAAATGTTTTAAATACCTATTTACTATGTGCCAGGTACTGTGCCAGGGGCTGAGGATGCAGTAGGGTACAAGAAGATATATAACTCCTGTCCTCAAGGAACTTTATAGTTGGCTAGTTGGGGGTACAGCCCCAAAACAAGAAAACACATAAATAAATGTCTCCAAATGAAATGGCCATAAGATAGACTTGGGAAGCCCAGCTTTTTACCAGAATCACTGGATCCAAGCCCCATGGATATGATATATGTTCAATTTTCCCTTAGGATTTTCTAGGTAATGGCTAATTTTGCACCCGATGCTGGGGAGAAAAGGAATCACAGCTTACCGTATCCTGAGTTCAACCCATCTGTTTGGGCTGAGCTCTCTATAGACTGCTCTGCTCTCAGAATCAGGGGGAAGTCTAACAAGCCAATATCCCTCTACCGATATCCCTGAGTTGATGGACCAGTTTGCTTTGGAAAACAGTCTTTCTACTGATCTTATCCCTGTGGGTAAATGTAACAGCTAAACCATAGTGCTTTTAGAAGGGTTCCAAAAACCCTCATGTGGTAACCTAGCAGCCTACCAGCCGAGAAAGTCCCATCACTGGGGTGCTGAGTCACAAAAAATGACTGTCTTCCAAATGGACAAAATAATGACCTTTTGGGGGGCACATGGGATTCTTCCCACCCCACTCCCAAACCAGGGTGTGGCACTGACTATGATGCCTGTTACATAAGGGCCAATACTGAAGTTCATTAACTTGGGGCTCCACGGACATGGTGTTGGGGAGGGAGAGGTGTGAGTGTGTGTGTGTGTGTGTGTGTGTGAGAGAGAGAGAGAGAGAGAGAGAGAACATCTGCATGTGACACAATGTGTGTCCTTTCCGTCCATGGGTCTCAGATGGGTCTGCCCCTCACCCCTGATGTATTCTGGCTCTGGTCCAAAGAAGTTTCAGATGCCGATCCAACAAAGTTTACTGAGCCCCTATAAAGTTACAAGCCTTTTACTTTGACACATTTTATATCATTTAATCTTTACAATAACCCTTTACGGTAGGAATTATCTGCATTTTACAGATGAGAAAACAATTGCAAAGAGGTTCATTGATTTGCTCAAGTATATCATACAGCATTTTTTTTTTTTAACACACACACACTATACTGTTAGCTGAGGCCTGTCTGTGTAGGTTGCTTTATCACTTAGTATTTCTTGTCTTCTCTACTTTTGGAGCAATTGCTCCCCTTGTACAAGCCCCCTCCTTTCTTCTCTTTTCACCAGCCCATGTGGGCTTTTCTTTCTTAATACTGCATTTAATAGCACAAAAAATCACAAATACAAAGAAACTGGCAAAGGTGTTTGTCAATGAAATATCCCTGCCTCCTCCACTTTTCTGCCTTGATACCCACATACTCAATGGGCTACATTTTTGTAAACTTTTCTTTTTATCCCCCAAACTTATAACTGTTACATGATTGGTCAGTTGAAGCTGGAACACCCACGAAGAAAGATGTTTTATGGTTACAAGGGCACACACCCCCCCACCCCCCCCCCACCCACCCCACACCTTCCCACACAACCTTTTGGAGGAATATAGGATATGTACCAGTGTCAGAATATTCCTGCTCCTGCCTTCCCCTCTCAGACATTCCTGCCATTTAATTTTCCTTTACGTGATTGCTTAGACTAGAGCCTATTTTCCCTCCCCCTCTATTTCTCTTCCAACAAAGACCTTTTGGACACTGGGTACTGTTCAATTCTTACTCTGTCAGGCCAATTGGCCATGGTCAAGTAGGTCCTTTAAATCTTGATGCCAGTTGTAGTATAGGTGTTGTCATCTTCCATTACAGGTAGGTCTGTGTGTCACTTCAGTAGGCTTGTGTATTCATTTCCTTCACTTTTTCTGACTCATGTTCCAGGACCTGTTTGTGATAGAACAGTAAATACCCTTCACTGTCCAGGACATCCTTAATACTGGCCTTGGTGATGACGGCATCATCACATTTGAACCACTGGTCCTTGTGGTGCCGGATGAAGCTGGTATAGTGGCCACTCTCCAATGTTCCTTGGTGATTAACCACAGCAAACAAGGAATACTTATTCTCGTTGTTGCCACTATTGGTTGGCAACTGCAATTGTCCATTCATTCTGCTTTCTTTACTTGAGGCCATAAATGGTGTCATATCTAGCTCCAAAGGAAAGGAAATGTAAGTAGTGATCTTGCGCCTCTGTTTGGCTGAGTGTTCAAATCGTTTGAAATGAAAACAGGCAACAACAGGTAATTTATTCATGGTTAGCTGTTTGGTAGATTCCTGGTAGCTTTGGCAACTACCACACTTGATTTTGGCACTGCTTCCTAAGTGCTCTGGCCTTGTAAACCTCCGCAAGCAGTCCGTGAGCGTGGTGATACCTGGTATGTGGCTTTCCCCATTCACACTGCTTTCCCTCCCTGGGCTCATGGGCCAGAAGGAGGTGCAAGAGCCAGGCAAGTCCAAACTGATGTCCCAGCAAGGGTCTATGGTGGTAGAGACACCATGGCAGGCTTGACAGGTGACATCAGACTGCAGGCCACCGGTGAAGATTTGGTCTATGATGCAGTTACAGTGGTTGGGATTGTTGGCCGCCTTCCCGACATCGTCACCTTTGCAGTGCCTGTGCAGGACATCTAACGCCGCAATGAGGAACTCATGGGCGTCCTGTTGCCTGTACCCCGCTAAATGACGTGCATGTATCCACACCAGGTGCAGTAACTTATAGGGAACATGAGGAGACGGGTTTCCAGAATACAACTCTCGAAAAAGCGAAGACATCTCGCAGACCAGGCACAACTCAGGACTTGGCATTTCACATCTGTGCCTGTCAGAGAGGAAGAAATCTCTCAGTATTGGAGTATGAGTAAGGGCCTGGACAATGCAGTTCATAAAGCACGTGTTCCCAAGATTGATTAGTCCTCTCAAACCGATGGTAAAGCTTGAGGTGATCCTTCTTCTCCTTGGGTTGTGTCCCAGCAGTTCTAACTCTGGTTTGGTTGTTTCCCAGGTTGGATATTTCTCACCAAGGCCTGGAACCGAACACTGCTGGTGAGAAACCTCTGTTGAGGTGGAGGCTTGTAATTTCAAAGCTTCTCCTTGCTCTTCTTTGGCAATTTGCTCAATGTCTTTGTCATATACATAATCCTTACACATAAAGCAGTATATACCTCCATAATAAAGGTCTACGGCTAAGTTGTGTTGTTTTGTCTCGGCGTGCTCATGAATGTGCTTCTCCGTAAAGCAGCCAAAGAAGACACAGGAAAGGCAAGAGTGGAGTCTGTTCAGATGGGTGCCACACACATGGCAGATGCACGACTTTGCTTTGCTTTTCCTGGTCTCTGGGGTTCCACACCACACGAAGCACTGGTAGATCACCCGCAGTTCCTGCCTCCAGTTCTCTCCCACCTTAAAGCTGTTCACGTGGGAACAGCCTGGTGGACCCAAAGTAATATCCACATCCAGGCATCCGCCCCCAGGGCCGCGCCGGGGCCGTGGCGGGGGCCGTGGCCTAGGCTGTGGCGGGGTGCGGAGCCGGGTCTGGGGCCGGGGTCGGGGTCGGCGGCGGGGAGCACGGCTGCGACGCGGAGAGGGATCTGGGGGCCGCGGTGGGTCGCAGGGAAGGGTGGGGGGAGGAACCTCGTCGGTGCTGCCGCCACCGCCGCTCCGCGCTGGGTTCTCATCCTCCGGCTCCGGCTTCTGCTCCCCCTTCGGCTCCTGCTCCGCCTCCCGTACCGGCTCGGGTTCTGGCTCCAGCTTGAGCTCAACCCGTTGGCCCGGACCCTCCGCTGTCTCCACCTTCCCGGCGGCGTCCACCTTCGCGGCCGCCTCCACCTTCCCGGCGGCGTCCACCTTCCCGGCGGCGTCCACCTTCCCCGCCGCTTCCACCTTCCCCTCCACCTTCGCCTCCGCCTCCACCTTCCTCTCCGCCTGCTCGGCCGTCTCTGCCGTCTCCGCCTCCTCGATCTCCTCCGCCTCCACTGGCGGCGGCTCCTCCCCCTGCTCACAGGGCTCAGGCGGCCACTGGGCGTGGCGGCGCGGGGGCCACGCAGACCTGGGGTGTCCCCCGCCCGGCCTGAGGGAGCGCGGTAGCAGTGGCAGCTGGACCAAAAGGGACTTTCACTGAAGGAGGCGGCGGCGGAAGCAGGCGACGCCCCCGGGAATCCTCCCGCCGTAGCCCCCTAGCGGAGGCCGCTTCGGCAGCCGGGGCCCGTTTCCTTTAATTCAGTATTTCCCAAACTTGCTTGTTCACGAGAATCACGTGGGGAGCGCGTTAAAATTACAGATTCCTAGACTCCACCCGCAGACCGACTGAAAGCCGAAGCTCTCAAGGAGGTACTCCGGGACTTGTATCTTTAACTAGGGCCTGAGAGGCTTCTTATGAGCAGGCAAGTTTGGGAAACACAGCTCTAATTCATTGAGGCTGGCGGGAAGGGGGGCGGGAACCGCGCAGTCTCTAAGGCGCTTCCAGTTCTCAGCTCCAATCGCCGCTCTGACCCCCTTCATCGTCTCCTCCCCTCTTCTCGTCCTTCCCTCTGCCCAAGCAGGCTTCCCCTAGCCCTGCGGGGCTGGAGACAAGAGCTTTGGCAAATTCCTGAAGCGTTTCTGAGACTGAAATGTCACCTCAGGGTCTGGGTCCTGGGAAGTACAGTGAGAAGCTGTGATAGGCCATCATTTCGGCCTCTGAGCCAGCCCAGTCCCAGTCTCCCCTCCCACCCCAGGTTTTCTGCCCTTCTCCATTAGGATGAAGCTCCAGCTCCTTTCTGGGGCAGGCCGGGACCCCAAATCCGGAGTGGCAGAGTTCTCAAACCTGCTAGGCCTGAGAAGCATGTCCCTTTACCCATCTCATCAGTGTTCTGCAGAGCCTGTGCCTGCCCCTTGCCTCCTCCTTAGGCTCCTAAGGCCGCGAGTGGGTTGAGGGTTTGGCGGGCAGCCTTCTGGCCCGGCAGACGCTGGCCCTGGGGGCAAAAGGCAGCTCTTTTCTCTAAGGCCAGAGGGATGGAACAAAAGGGCCATCCCTGCAGCTGCACCACCCTCGCCCCCCCCCCCACGTCCATGGCCGAGAGAGACCTAAACTACATGGCACAGCCCCCAAACCCTTAAGCCTTGGCCGAATCCCGGGTGGGACAGCAGGTGGGAATGGAAGGGGAGCAGCTTCCCTATGGAGTTGCCAGTGGGGGATCAGGGTCAGGCATGAGTCTGAAGGGCTTCCGGGCAGTCCTCTGGTGAGAAGCTCCTGGCACTGGGGAGCAGCACAACAGGGGCCATGAGGAGTGAGCCCAGAGCAAGTGGCTGGGGCATGTTGAGAACAGCTGCAGGTGCTGGTCCCACAGAGTGCAGCCCAGGCTAGATAACCAGTGATTGAGGATCAGGGAGAGGGTGTTCTAGAAGATGGATAGTGTGAGTCCTGGCGATGGCTGGCCTTGGCCTAGTACACACTGCTCAGCTTATGGGTCTGTGCCTCCTGATGATAACATAGCTAGCGCAGGACACCATCCTCCACCTGTGGAGATGGGGGCCCAGGCAGCCTGGGCTGGCAGCAGGAGTTGGGTGTCAGGATTTGGCAGGGCAGAGCCCATCAGGCAGCCTCTGTGTGGTTCTCCAAGAGTGCCGGGAGGATTCCCACCCCTCAGGTGAGGAAGACAGATGGCGGGGTGTCGTATCTGCCACCCACAGGGCACTGATGGCAGGAGGGGGCAGAACCACACCAGCTCACGTCCTCAGAGCTGCCCTGGTGCCTGCTCTTCCTCAGTCAATTCTTGCTTCAATTCCTTGAAGCACCCCCGGCATCTTTCCAGTAAGTCCCTGCCCTTTGTGGCCTGCAACCAGAGGGATCCTCCTGTCCCTGCTCCTGTTGTTGCTAAAAGTAACTGAGGTGGTAGAGATTGTGGAGTGAAGGGGGGCAGGGGCCACTCTCCTCCCATCTCCAGAATACTATGCATCCAAGAGACCAGAAGATCTCTGTGTGCCTGGGACTGCCTACCATTGATGACTAATGATGATAACCTGGCTGCCTCGCTCATCAATTTCCTGCAGAAGCCTAGGATTTGATCCACCTGGACTCTGCCCAGGCCAGCATGCTCTGGAAGTGGAGGGCTCTGGCACCATTCACTCAACAAATGTTTATTCAGCACAGACCTAGAGCCAGTTGCTGTGCTGGGAGCTCCGGACAGAACACAGAACCAGAGTTACTCCACACCCTTGCCCCAGGGTCAGAATCAGCGCAGCATTCCCCAAAAGACAGACTAAGGAAGTGTCTAGGTCACCGTCAGGGAAAGAGCACCAAAATAAAAGTCAAGAAAAAAATACTGGAAATAGTTTTATATTTGATAAAAAAAAATTAGTCCTCATGGGAACAATCAGAACTTTGTTGTACTTCCTTACATTCATTTCCTGATTGCATGTTGCTTTTGCTTTGAATCACATGTTGCAGGACGTCACCATAATCTTTAGTTGCTTAGCGCTTGTGTGGGTCTGGATTCTGATCTGGGCAGAATTTAACCATCTCTGTCTCACAAAGGCCTGACAGAATGCTAGCAGAAGGGGCTGACCTAAGGAGAGACCACCTCCTCCTCATTGCAGCTCGTGCACCTGGGTGTCAAATACAGCTCTGACCACAAGGTGGCAAAAGAGCAGGTGACAGTTCCTCATGTGTATGTGGTGTGGGGTTTTTCGTTTTTGGGGTTTTTTTGTATGTGTAAATAAAACTATTGATTCATAGCAAAATGCTCAATTAAAAATATTTGGCAAAACCTCGTGCCCCTTAACACATTTTGAGGTTGATGTCTAAAATTTTACATTATAAATAATGCAAATGATGTATATGCTGGGAAATGGTAACATTTCAATAATGAAACTGTTACGTCTCTATTTCACATGAATACAATGAAACCTAAATACTGGAGTGATTTCATAATCACCATCATCTGCTCATAACCAGATGTAAGTTGTACATTTTCCCTTTTCATCCTGATTTCTTATTTCCAGTCTGTTTCTCCAACAGAATTTTTTCCTAATAATATATATTTTACACTAGGAACCATATTATTGATTATAATGTGTATCTGCAGTAAAAATATGTCTATATTTTTTGCTACTTAAATGCTTTTTTATTGTACCTGTGATCATAAGGCTCTAAGTGTTTTTTAAAAAAATACTCTTGTTTATCATGATAATTGTATTAGATTATGATGGACCAAAACACTGTAAATATATTACAGATTTTTTCTTTGTTTTTTTATATATTACAGCTTTTTATAGAGACTTATTAAATATAAAAACAAAAATGTATTGGGGGATGTATCTCTTAATGAGATGGATGGGGTTTTTTTCTTAATTGGTGGATGTGTCCATGGATAAATATTGCATATTGTGAGAATGAGACAGGATTCAACATCAATCCTTTTCCTACTTTTTGTTTGGTTAGATATTAGCTCACAGAAATTCAATGTATATAAATAAGTAAATGAGAATAGACACTTTGTTTTAGCAATGTCACTCAAATATTTGAATTCCTTTGGTGATATATGGAAAAATTACACAGTGATTCATCATCAAAATAATTTTTCATGATTTATCAGCTGACAGCTCTATTGGGTTCTCCTTCAATTTTATTTGAAGCAAAAAATTGGAGACCATCTGAGTTGCAAAAGGATTTGCTCCCCATTCATTATTTAGAGCAAATTGTTTTTTCACCGTTAACTTTGATGCCCTGAGGTTTTACACCCTGGGGCAGTAAACCCAGGTGAGATTTAGGATAAGTAAAATATGCTTTTCTTTTATAAAGTGCAAAAAGGATCATTATGAAAGGGGAAATGGTAAAAGAGAACCAGTTTGACTCCTCTACTACAAGTGGGTTTTCTGGTAGATCAATTTTAGGAAAGAATATGCAAAAAATTTGAGAACGTAGAAAGTAATTCTCTTAACACTCTAAGTGCTTTTTTACCCCATGGAGAAAGTCTTTCTGCACTCCCGAGGTAATGCATACTCCACTTTGAAGGTTGCTGGTTTATATTTATTATTGTAAATGTGACATATACTATATTTGAGGTTACAAAAAGACACAGAAGATTGGCAGAATGTGAAAAGTTAAAGCCTCTCTCCCTCCTGCCAATCCCATGCAGTTCCATTCCCTTGAAATAACACTAACAGTTCCTCATGTATCCTTTGAGAATTTTTCTATGCAACTACAATCATGTTTTATAACAAAACCTTTTTATAAAATATAAATGAGACTGTACCATACATGTGGGTCCCCAACTTAGCACTATGTATTGGACACCAGGCAGTTCGCTCCAAGATGATGTCCATATCTAATGGAATTGCAATAAGAATTTTGATGAGTCTTGTTCTAGTTTGCTAGCTGCCGGAATGCAACACACCAGAGACAGATTGGTTTTTAATAAAAGGGGATTTATTTTGTTAGTTCTTCAGAGGAAAGGCAGCTAACTTTCCACTGAGGTTCTTTCTTATGTGGGAAGGCACAAGGCAGTCTCTGCTGGCCTTCTCTCCAGGCCTCTGGGTTCCAACAACTTTCCCCAGGGTGATTTCTTTCTGCATCTCCAAAGGCCTGGGCTGAGCTGCGAGTGCTGAGGTGAGGAGTGCTGAGCTGCTTGGGCTGTGCTACATTGAGCTCTCTCATTTAAGCACCAGCCAATTAAGTCAAACGTCCTTCATTGCAGCAGGCACGCCTCCTAGCTGACTGCAGATGTAATCAGCAACAGATGAGGTTCGCGTACCATTGGCTCATGTCCACACAACAGAACTAGGTGCCTTCATCTGGCCAAGTTGACATCTGAATCTAACTACCACAAGTCTTTTTGGAGGATACTTTACAAAGTAATCCTAAAATTAATATGGAAGAGTAAAGAGCATCCCCCTCCCTCTTTTCTCTAAAATGAGGATGTGGTGACAGCTGAGCAGCCAGCCATCTTGCAAGCCAACTTGCAACTGATATGAGAGAAAAGACCAAAAAACTGATCCCCTCTGGACCTTTTCTTACAGGAGAAAAAAGAATACCATATTTCATCAACTCTTAGAGGTACATCTCTTCACATTTCAACATCTCTGAAATCTATGAATGGCAGTTTATGATTATATTTGGCAGCATTTTTTCCTCTTCTTGTTGGCAAATAAAATAATGGTCTGTCTCAGAGTCAATGGCCTCTTAAAATCAATATAATACTCTAAATGTCATTTTATTTAAGCCTTTGTTATTTGGATTCCAATTATATGTAGCTAAATACAATTCCTAAATGATAACAGGCTTTCTGTTTCACTCCTAGTGAAATCTCAGATCCTTATCCTGACCTTTAAAGCCCTACAGAATCTGGCCTTGTTTTCTTAGATCTCACGTCCTATCAGCTCCTTGCTACAAACAAACTAGACTCATTGCTGTTCCTTCAATAAGCTAAGCAGGCTCCTGCTTCAAGGCCTAGGCCCTTATTGTTTCCTCTGTTTGGAAAAGTCTTCCCCTAGATATCCTCATGGCTTTCTCCCTCACCTCCTTCATATCTCTGCTCAAATGTAACCTTATCTCATAGTCCTTCTTGACTTGTATATATAAAATAGCACCCCATTTCTGCTTTATTTTTTTATAACACTTAGTACTCACTGAATGATGCATTAAACATAAAATATACACATACATGTATAGAAAATGTATAATGTATATTCCATGAGAGTACAGTGTTCACTATTCTATTCCCAGTGCCTCTTTGGCACTTTATAGACATTTACATATTTGTAAAATTAACAAATAAATGTTCATCATGAGTGAAGTTGACCGTATTTTCGTATGTTTATTGTTCACTTTGTATTACCCATTTTGTGAACTGTCCACAACTTTAGCCTATTTTTTGGGGGGGAGGGGGCTTGCCTTTTTCTTATTGATCGTAATAATAAATAACACTTAAATGACACTTGAAGTATGCCAGAGCTGGTCTATTATGTTGCTTAACTCTCACTGCACTTTTAAGAAATAGGTGCTGTTATCATCCCCATTTTACAGGTGAGGGAACTGAGGCACAGAGAGATTAGATAAGGAAACTGAGGCACAGAGAGATTAAGTAATGTCCAATGTCTACAGAGCTAGTAATTGATGGACCTGGGACTAAACCCTAGCAGTCTATGCCCTTAAATATTAAGTTATTAGCCCTTTGTCATATTCTAGTATTTTTCCAATTTATTATTTAACTGTTCTATTTTACTTTAAAAATTTTTAACTTTTTTTATTGTATAATATAACGTATACACAAAACAAAGAAAGAAAAAAGGAATAGTTTTCAAAGCACTCCTCAACAAGTAGTTACAGGACAGATCCCAGAGTTTGTCATGGGCAACCATATGATCCGCTCATATTTTTCCTTCTAATTGCTCCAGAATATTAGAGGCTATAAAGAATATATCTTTTTTAATCATCTTTTTTTTTGTTTTTGTGAAATATATATACAAAAAAGCAATACATTTCAAAGCACAGCATAACAATGAGTTGTAGAACAGATTTCAGAGTTTAGTATGAGTTACAATTCCACAATTAGGTTTTTACTCCTAGCTGCTCTAAAATACTGGAGACTAAAAGAAATATCAGTATAATGATTCAGCACTCATACTCATTTGATAAACCCTACCTTCTCTATATAATCCACCATCACCCTTTATCTTTCTCCCACTTTTTAGGGTTGTTTGGGTTATGCCCATTCTAAATGTTTCATGTTGGAAGAGCTTTCAATAATAATGAGATGGAACTAGCTGATGTTCTGGAAAGGCTGGCCCCTCTAGGTTCCAGGACTTACCTGGTCCAGGGAGCTAACTGGAGGTTGTAGTTTTCTGGAAAGGTACCTTACTGCATGGAACCTTTGTAGAATCATATATTGCCCTAGGTGTTCTTTAGGATTGGCTGGAATGGTCCAAGTTGGGGGTTGGCAAGTTATGGTAGGCAGCAATGTCTAACTGAAGTTTGCATAAGAGAAACCTCCAGAGTAGCCTCTTGACTCTGAACTCTCTCAGCCACTGATACCTTATTTGTTACACTTCTTTCCCCCGTGTGGTCAGGTTGATCCCACGGCCAGACTCATCCCTGGAAGTCATCTCCCATGCCACCAGAGAGACTTTTACCCTTGGATGTCGTGTCCCACATAGTGGGAAGGGCAATGATTTTACTCGCAGACTTGGGCTTAGAGAGACTGAGGCCACATCTGAGCAACAAAAGAGGTCGTCTGGATGTGACTGTTAGGCATACCTATAGGTTGGCTAAGCTTCTCTACTACCTACGTAAGCTTCCCAAGAGTAAGCCTCAAGATCAAGGGCTTGGTCTATTGTTTGACACAGTATCAGGATTTTTCCCGGTGGTAAAGTTTAATAGTTCCATATTTTTTCTCCCATCCCTCAAGGAACTTTGCCAATGCTTTTTGATTATCTGCTTAATATATTCTGGAATATATCCAGACATTACATTAAGCTATACAGGATTAAAGGCCCTTGTTTTTATTCTGGGCTCCCTGTGTTTTGACTGTTTAAATGAGCTATCTAGGCAGGTTGAGATTATGTGTTACAGAAAATTAAGATTCTGGACAAAATAAACCTTTCTTCCTTGGGTCTCAAAGAGTAGGTGAGGTTCTAAAATATAGACAGTGTCTTCCTTACTCATGTGTTCTGGATTACCTTAATCCAGACCAGATCACCTTGGTTTTTATCTCTGAATACCAGGTTATACATATATAAAACAGCTTCTAAAAATCCAGAAATAATAATCACCATTCTGGACAATATGTGACTGCTAGAAGAGCTTACAATCTTGGGCCCTGTTTTCCTGTAAGTATTTTCTAAATGAGACCATACAATAATTGCTCTTTTGTGTTTGTCTTATTTTGCCTCACCAAATGTCCCACAGGTTCATTGACAATGTTGCATGCCTCACAACTTTGTTTCTTTGTTTGTATCAGCACAATGTTCGATCATATATATACACCATCATTCAGCAATCTACTTCTCAGTCTTCTTCAGGTACCTTTACCATGGTCATAAAAGTGGAGTCATACACTATCTATCCTTTTGTGTTTGGCTTATTTCACTCAGAATTATGTCCTGAAGGCTCATCCATCTTTTCATGTGCTTCAGGACATCATTTTGTCTTACTGCTGCATAATACTCCATTGTGTGTGTGTATATATATATATACCACATTTTGTTAATCCACTCGCCTGTTGATGGGCATTTGAAGTGCTTCCATCTTTTGGAAATTGTGAATAATGCTGTTATGAACTTCGGTGTGCAAATGTCTGTTTGTGTCACTGCTCTCAGTGCTTCTGGGTATATACTGAGTAGTGCTATTGCCAGGTCATAGGGAAACTTGATATTTAGTTTCCTAAGGAACCACCAAACTGTCTTCCATAGTGGCTGTACCATTATACATTCCCACCAGCAGTGAATGAGTGCCCCAATTTCTCCAGATCCCCTCCGACATTTGTAGTTTCCTGTTTGTTTAATAGCAGCCATTCTTGTAGGTGTGAAGTGGTATCTCATTTTAGTCTTGATATGCATTTCCCTTATAGCTAGTGAAAAGGAACATCTCTTCATATGCTTTTGAGCCATCTGTATTTGCTCTTCAGGAAAATGCCTGTTCATATTTTTAGCCCATTTTATAACTGGGTTGTTCTTTTGTTGTTGAGTTGTACGACTTCTTTACGTATACAGGATATCAAATCTTTGTCCAATATGTGATTTGCAAATATTTTCTCCCATTGAGTTGGCTTCCTCTTTACCTTTTTGACAGTCTTTTGAGGTGTAAAAGCATTTGATTTTGAGGAGTTCCCATTTATCTATTTTTTTTTTCTTTTGTTGCTTGTGCTTTGGGTGTAAAGTTTAAGAAGCTACCTCTTATTACTAGGTCTTGAAGATGTATCCTTACATTTTATTCTAGAAGCTTTATGGTACTAGTTCTTATATTTAGGTGTTTGATCCTTTTTGAGTTAATTTTTGTATAGGGTGTGAGGTAGGGGCCCTCTTTCATTCTTTTGATTATTGATATCCAGTTTTCCCATGCACATTTACTGAAAAGACTATTTCATCCCAGTTCAGTGGATTTGGGGGCCTTGTCAAAAATCAGTTGGCCATAGATTTGGTGGTCTATTTCTGCACTCTCAATTCAATGCCATTGGTCAATTCTTCTATCTTTGTGCCAATACCATGCAGTTTTGACTACTGTGGCTTCAGAATAAGTTTTAAAATCAGGAAGTATTAATCCTCCCACTTCATTCTTTTTTTAGGCTGCTTTTAGCTATTTGGGGTATCTTTCGCTTCCAGGTGAATTTGGTAACTAGTCTTCAAAGTAGGTTGTTGGAATTTTGAATGGTACTGCATTGAATCTGTAGATCAATTTGAGTAAAATTGACATTGTAACTATATTTAACCTCCCTATCCATGAGCAGGGAATGCCTTTCCATCTGTTTAGATTTTCTTCGATTTCTTTTTAGCAATGTTATGCAGTTTTCTTTGTACAAGTCCTTTACATCCCTAGTTAAGTTCATTCCTAGGTACTTGATTCTTTTAGTTGCTATTTGGAATGGAATTTTTTTCCTTAACTGACTCCTCAGTTAGGTTATTGCTTGTGTATAGAGAAGTTACAGATTATTGCACATTAATTTTATATCCCTCCACCTTGCTGAATTTATTAGCTCAAGTAACTTTGTTGTACATTTCTCAGGATTTTCCCAGTATACTATCATGTCATCTGCAAATAATGAAAGTTTTATGTCTTCCTTTCCAATTTGGATGCCTTTTATTTCTTTGTCCTGCCTGATTGCTCTAGCTAGAACTTCTAGTTCAGTGTACAATAATAGTGGTGACAGTGGGCATCCTTGTTGTGTTCCCAATAGTAGGGGTAAAGCTTTCAGTCTCTCTCCATTGAACATGACACTGACTATGGGTTTTTCATATATGCCCTTTATCATATTGAGGAAGTTACCTTTGATTCCTTTCTTTTGAAATGTTTTTATCAGAAAAGGATGTTAAATTTTGTCGAATGCTTTTTCAGCATCAATCGAGATGATCATGTGATTTTCCCCTTTTGATTTGTTAATGTACTATATTGCATTAATTGATTTTCTTATGTTGAACTACCATTGCATTCCTGGTATAAACCCGCTTGGCCATGGTGTATAATTTTTTAAATGTGTTATTGGATTTGATTTGCTAGTATTTTTTTGAGAAGTTTTGCATCTATATTCATTAGGGTATTGGCCTGTAGTTTTCCTTTCTCATAGCATCTTTACCCAGTTTTGTTATTAGAGTGATGTTAGCGTCACAAAATGAGTTAAGTAGTGCTCCTTTTCCCTCAAGTTTTTGGAAAAGTTTGAGCAGGATTGGTGTTAGTTCTTTCTGGAATGTTTGATAACATTCCCCTGAGAAGCCATCTGGCCTTGAGCTTTTCTTTGTAGGAAGATTTTTGATGACTGATTGAATGTCTTTACTTGTGATTGGTTTGTTGAAATCTATTTCTTCCTGAGTTAGTAGAGCTTATTTGTATGTTTTCAGGAATTTTTCCATTTCATCCAAATTGTCTAGTTTGTTGGCATATAGTTGTTCATAGTATTGTCTTATGATTTCTTTTATTTCTTCAGGGTCTGTGGTAACGACCCCACTTTCATTTCTGATTTTGCTTATTTGAATCCTCTCTCTTTTTTTCTTTGTCAGGCTTGCTAGTGGCCCTTTTGGTTTTCTCAAACAATCAACTATTGGTTTTATTGATTCTTTCTGTTGTTCTTTTGTTCTCCCATTCATTTAACTCTGCTTTAGTCGTTATTATTTATCTCTTCTATTTGCTTTGGGGTTAGCTTGCTGTTCATTCTCAAGTTCCTCCAGGTGAGCAGTTAAGACCTCGATTTTTGCTCTTTCTTGTTTTTTAAATATAGGCATTTAAGGCAATAAATTTCCCTCTCAGCACAGCTTTTGTTGTATCCCATAAGTTCTGATAAGCTGTATTCTCATTTTCATTCATCTCAGATAGCTACTGATTTCTCTAGCAATTTCTTCCTTGACCCACTGGTTGTTTAATAGTGTGTTATTTAATCTCCATATGTTTGTGAAATTTCTTGTTCTTTGGTGGTTATTGAGATCCAGTTTCATTCCATAGCGATCAGAGAAGGTGCTTTGAATAATTTCAATGTTTTTAAATTTATACAGACCTGTTTAGTGCCCTAGTATATAATCTAACCTGGAGAATGTTCCACGAGCACTAGAGAAGAATGTATATCCTGGTATTTGGGGATGTAATGACCTATTATAATGTCTGTTAGCCCTAACTCACTTATCAAGTTGTTTAACTTCTTTATTTCCTTCTTAACTCTGTGTCTGGTTGTTCTGTCTATAGAGGAGAGTGGTATAGTGAAGTCTCCTACTATTATTATTGGAATATCTATCACTCCCTTCAGTTTTGCCAATGTCTGTCTCATGTACTTTGGAGCTCCTTGATTGGGAGCATAAACATTTATGATTGTTATTTCTTCTTGGTGAATTGTCCCTTTTATTAATATATACTGTATCCTTCTTTGTCTCTTATGATGTCTTTAGTTTAGTTTAGTTTTGTTTTGTTTTCATTTGCAGGCACCAGGAATCAAACCCGGGCCTCCAGCGTGACAGGCAAGAACTCTGCCTGCTGAGCCACTGTGGCCCACCGTCTTATGATGTCTCTACATTTAAAGTCTATTTTGTCCAATATTAGTATAGCTACTCCTGTTTTCTTTTTGTTACAACTTGCATGGAACAGCTTTTCCCATCCTTTCACTTTCCATTTATTTGTATCCTTGTGTCTAAGATGAGTCTCTTGTAAACAGCATATAGCTGGATTATATTTCTTAATCCATTCTGCCAATCTGTACTTTTAAATTGGTAAGTTTAGTCCATTAACATTCAAAGTTATTACTGAAAAGGCATTTCTTGAATTCACCATCTTATCTTTTGGATTTTATTTGTCAGATCTATATATTCTTTTCCATCTTTCTCTTTTTATCCTTTAAGTTACCCTTACTGGTACCCTTCAGTTCTGTGCCCTCCTCCAGACCTCCCTCTTCTGTCTTTTTTTTTTTTTTTTCTACTGGCAGAACTCTCTTTAGTATTTCTTGTAGGGCCAGTCTCTTTTTTTTATTTATTAAAAAAAATTAACTAACACAACATTTAGAAATCATTCCATTCTACATATGCAATCAGTGATTCTTAATATCATCACATAGATGTATGATCATCATTTCTTAGTACATTTTCATCGATTTAGAAAAAGAAATAGCAAGACAACAGAAAAAGAAATAAAATGATAATATAGAGAAAAAATTAAAAATACAAAAATATATTAAAAAAACAAAAAAACTATAGCTCAGATGCAGCTTCATTCAGTGTTTTAACATAATTACATTACAATTAGGTAGTATTGTGCTGTCCATTTTTGAGTTTTTGTATTCAGTCCTGTTGCACAGTCTGTATCCCTTCAGCTCCAATTACCCATTATCTTACCCTATTTCTAACTCCTGATGGTCTCTGTTACCAATGACATATTCCAAGTTTATTCTCGAATGTCGGTTCACATCAGTGGGACCATACAGTATTTGTCCTTTAGTTTTTGGCTAGTCTCACTCAGCATAATGTTCTCTAGGTCCATCCATGTTATTACATGCTTCATAAGTTTATTCTGTCTTAAAGCTGCATAATATTCCATCGTATGTATATACCACAATTTGTTTAGCCACTCGTCTGTTGATGGACATTTTGGCTGTTTCCATCTCTTTGCAATTGTAGATAATGCTGCTATAAACATTGGTGTGCAAATGTCCGTTTGTGTCTTTGCCCTTAAGTCCTTTGAGTAGATACCTAGCAATGGTATTGCTGGGTTGTATGGTAATTCTATATTCAGCTTTTTGAGGAACCACCAAACTGCCTTCCACAGTGGTTGCACCCTTTGACATTCCCACCAACAGTGGATAAGTGTGCCTCTTTTTCCACATCCTCTCCAGCACTTGTCATTTTTTGTTTTGTTGATAATGGCCATTCTGGTGGGTGTGAGATGATATCTCATTGTGGTTTTGATTTGCATTTCTCTAATGGCCAGGGACATTGAACATCTCTTCATGTGCCTTTTGGCCCTTTGTATTTCCTCTTCTGAGAGGTGTCTGTTCAAGTCTTTTTCCCATTTTGTAATTGGATTGGCTGTCTTTTTGTTGTTGAGTTGAACAATCTCTTTATAAATTCTGGATACTAGACCTTTATCTGATATGTCGTTTCCAAATATTGTCTCCCATTGTGTAGGCTGTCTTTCTACTTTCTTGATGAAGTTCTTTGATGCACAAAAGTGTTTAATTTTGAGGAGCTCCCATTTATTTATTTCTTTCTTCAGTGCTGTTGCTTTAGGTTTAAGGTCCATAAAACCGCCTCCAATTGTAAGATTCATAAGATATCTCCGTACATTTTCCTCTAACTGTTTTATGGTCTTAGACCTAATGTTTAGATCTTTGATTCATTTTGAGTTAACTTTTGTATAGGGTGTGAGATACGGGTCCTCTTTCATTCTTTTGCATATGGATATCCAGTTCTCTAGGCACCGTTTATTGAAGAGACTGTTCTGTCCCAGTGAGTTGGCTTGACTGCCTTATCAAAGATCAAATGTCCATAGATGAGAGGGTCTATATCTGAGCACTCTATTTGATTCCATTGGTTGATATATCTATCTTTATGCCAGTACCATGCTGTTTTGACCACTGTGGCTTCATAATATGCCTTAAAGTCCGGCAGCATGAGACCTCCAGCTTCGTTTTTTTTTAGGGCCAGTCTCTTGTTGACAAATTCTTTCAGGATTTGTTTGTCTGTGAAAAATTTAATCTCCCTCAGTTTTTTTTTTAATTTTTAAATCTTTCTTTTTCTCTTTTTTGTTATCTCTCAGTTTTGAGGACAATTTTGCTGGATACAGAATTCTTGGCTGGAAGTCTTTCTCTTTCAGAGAAAGAGAAATATCATACCACTGCCTTCTCTTCTCCATGGTGCCAGATGAGTAGTCTTAATTCAGTCTTATGTGGTTTCCCTTGTCTGTAGTAGATTGTTTTCCTCTTGCTGCTTTCAGGATTTTCTACTTCCCTTCAACATATAACAGATGGATTAGTATGTGTCTTGGGGAAGGCCTATTAGGATTTATTCTATTTGGAGTTCATGGGACTTCTTTGATTTGCATATTCATGTCTTTTATAAGGGTTGGGAAGTTTTCCCCCATTTTATCCTCAGCTAATCTTCCTAACCTTTTATTCTTCTCTTCTTCTTCTGGGACATCAATGATTTTTATATTTGTGTGCTTTGTTTTGGCCATCATTTCTCTGAGATCAGTTCAAATTTTTCCATCTTTTTTGCCATTTGCTGTTTTGAGTGTTCAAAATCAGTTGTCCTGTCCTGCAATTCACTTATTCTTTCTTCTGCCTCTTCAAATCTGCTGTTGTGTGTCTCAAGTATATTTTTTGTTTGCTCTTTAGCATCTTTAATCTCTGTGATATCTGCTATTTTTCTATTTATTCTTTCAAATTCCTCTTTATGCTCTTCTAGTGTCTTTTTGATCCCCTTTATATCATTAGCTATCCCATTTATTTTATTTAGTAGAGTTGTATGAACATCTTTGATTAGTTGTTCCAAAGTCTGTGTCTTCTCTGGTGTTTTAATTTGTCATTAGGCTGGGCTATATCTGTCTACATATTGATATGCTTAGTGATCTCCTGTTGTCCTCGTGGCATGTAAATATCTTGATTGGTTTACTTTGTACGTTGATTTCCTTCAATAGTCTAAGGCCTTTTATTTGTAGGATGGATGTAGAGCAGGATACAGGGTGGGGCACAGCAGTGTGGTGATGTGCTGCAGCCACATATAGGCACAGGTTGGGCATGCTGCGCTGGGGCCTTTGAACATTGGGTGGGTGCATGTCGTGGGGATGTAGAGGTGCATAGGGGGCCGTGGGTATGTGGTGCAGCTCAGGCAGACCTTAGAGCACAGGAGCTGGGTAAGGCATGGGGGAGGGAGAGCATTCCTAGTTCTAGTTTCCCCATCCGTGCATTCCTGAGGGCTCTAGGCTTCCATTTGGAAAGGCGTGTGCTAGGCTGTCTGCACCAGTCAGACAGTCTCTGCTTCTCTGTGTCTCAATTCTTCAGCTTATGTAATCAAGGCCTCCCTAGGTGGTGTAGAAGACCCTCCCTGGTCACGTACACTCTGGAATTGCCATCTCAGTCGCCTTCCCAGCCCTTCTCCAGCTGTTTCTTGGAGCAGGGATGAACTTGACTTATCCTATTCCACCATCTTCCTGGAACCCCAGGTCCAGCCTGTTTGCAGTATTTTGTGCTGTCTGACTCTGGGTTTTATTATTTTTTCTGTCAGCCCCACCCCCTCTCTGCTGGGGCAAAAACTCCTAGTACCGTTAATGCTTATTACAGGTTTACTGAGCTGGGGGCCTATTTTCAGTATTCAGAATTTGTTACTTAATTCCACAAGTGGAGCTTGGTAGAGCTGCTAGTCGAGTCTGTTTCCTTTCCCGTCAGGGAACCAGGCTTCTGTGCCTGTGGGGGAGGGGCACTGGCCTCCACAGCTTAGGGGACTTACAGTTCTGTATAGGTCTCAGCTGGTCCAGCTTGTCCAGACTAGTGTACACTGTGTGTCCAGTCACTGACGTGGCCCCAGCAGTTGTTCTGTACTGTTCCTGGCTATTTACTAGCTACTCTGGAGGACGAACTAAATTCCATACCTCACTAAGCTGCCATCTTGCCCCCGTCCTTGTATTTTACTTTACATTTTACCA
Organism: Tamandua tetradactyla; assembly: GCF_023851605.1. Taxonomy (NCBI): domain Eukaryota; kingdom Metazoa; phylum Chordata; class Mammalia; order Pilosa; family Myrmecophagidae; genus Tamandua; species Tamandua tetradactyla. The sequence goes on from NC_135353.1 coordinate 120,500,390, forward strand.
TATGATGCTTATGACTATAATACAGTCAGGTTTCTCAAACTTTTCTTTATAGATTCTGCATTTTAGTGTCCCATTTTTAAAAATGCTTTTTTTCCTTATTATAAAAGTGAACAGCAATGCAAAGGGCCTGAGACAAAAAAGAGCTGCTGATTTCAAGAAATGAAAATCAGGCCAGCATGACTTGAGCTTGGTGGCCAAGAAGGAGGAGAATGGTACAAGATGAGGATAGAGATACCAGCAGGGACCAGATCACACAGATCCTTGTAGACCACTACATAGGATTTTAATTTTATCCCAGTGGCATCTGGGGAGAAGGGGTTAAGAAAGGGAATCACACAATACAGTTTATGGTTTACATACAATTATAATCAAATAATAATATTAACTAATATTTACTGACTGCTTATGATACATCAGACACTATTTTTTATTTAAAAATGCATTACACCCCAGCGAGGTAGGTACTGTTATCCCGACTAGACAAATGAGGAAACTGAGGCACAAAACCCTCAAGTATCTTGAATTTGCTCATGATTACTCTCTGCTTCTATTCCTTTCCCATTCAGAATGTACCTAATTTCAGCAACATGATGTCTAACCTCTACTTTGTCCAGGTCCCTGGTATCTCACTAGTGGTCTACAAGTTTTCACTGGACTACAGAAAGGGAAAATGGCAAGTCCATTAAGGACCAGGACCCCTAAGTCTAAGAACTAGTCAGGTGGGCTCCTTCCATCCCATTTGGACTATACCAAATTACACTAAGCTCAGGGACAGCCAGCCTCCTGGCCAATTGAGGATGTCCAATGTAGTAAGCTCAGCTGCCCCTGTTTACCATTGCAGCAGGACAAAGACTTTGCAGCCTGCACTCACATAGCTAGCCTAGCATTCAGAGAACTGAGGAATGGGGCCATCAGTATCCACCGCAGGCTTCCAGGAGGTTCCAGCTTTACAGAGGGAAGCTGGAGGCTAAGTGGGGTGGAAGAGACAGAGAATGGAGGAGCCCAAGGCCTCCTTCAAGCACATATCTAACCCCGGGTAGTTTGCAACCATGGGATTCAAATGACCCAGGCCCTTCTTGGACTGAAAGAAAGGAAAGGTTCACAGATATTGCATAGTCATACTTGTGAGGCATAATGGCAAAGATGTAGGTTGCACTTCTGACAATGTAACTAGTCATCTCTCTAGTTTTCACCACACATTTCCTCCAGCTAATCTGTTTCTTAGCTTCCCTCAATCTTCAGCAACTCTGTATCCCTTCAGACTGATACCTCCTGTGCTGGTTTGAAACTGTTGTGTACCCCAGAAAAGCCATGTTCTTTAATCCTTTTTCAGTATTTCTGGGTGGGATCTTTTTGTAGAAAATATTTTTATTGAGAAATCTTCACACATATGCAGTCCATACTTTGTGTACACTCAGTGGCTCACAATATCATCACCATGTGTATGTATAAGTATGTATTCCTCACATAGGTATGTGTTCATCACCATGATCATTTTTAAAACATTTGCATCACTCCAGAAAAAGAAGTAAAAAGAAAAGACTCATGCACCCCATACCCGTTACCACTCCCTCTCACTGACCACTAGTATTTCAATCTACCTCATTTTTTTACCCCTTAATCTCCCCTATTATTTATTTTCATCCCTATTTTTTTTATTCATCTGTCCATATCCTGGATAAAAGGAACATCAGACACAGGTTTTCACAATCACACAGTCACATTGTAAAAGCTCTATTATTATATGGTTGTCTTCAAGGATCAAGGCTACTGGAACACAGTTCACAGGTTTCAGGTACTCCCCCCCAGTCACTCCAATACACCATAAACTAAAAAGGGATAACTATATAATACCTAAGAATAACCTCCAGGGTAACCTCTTGACTCTGTTTGAAATCTCTCAGCCACTGACACTTTATTTTGTCTCATTTCTCTGTTCCCCCTTTGGATCAAGAAGACTTTCTCAATCAGGTGGGATCTTTTCGATTAAGTTGTTTCCATGGCGATGCAGCTCCACCCATTCAAGGTGGGGTTGCTTACTGGAGTCTTTTAAGAGGGAACAATTTTGGAAAAAGCTTCAGAGACAAGAGAACCCACACAGCCAGAGACCTTTGGAGATGGAGAAAGAAAACGCCCCCAGAGAAGCTGTTTGCAGAAGCCTTTAGAGAAAACCAGCAGACGTTGCCATGTGCCTTCCCAGCTGATAGAGGTGTTCAGAAGCCAAAGACCCCAGCAGATGCCAGCCATGTACCTTCCCAGGTCGACAGAGGCGTTCTGGATGGCATCAGCCTTTCTTGAGTGAAGGTACCCTCTTTTTGGTGCCTTAATTTGGACATTTTCATAGTCTTAGAACTATAAACTTGCAACTTAATAAATTCCCTTCTTAAAAGTCATTTCTGTTTCTGGTATATTGCATTCCGGCAGCTTTAACAACCTAAAACACCCCTATTTGATTTAAATTTTTGATTCTCTTCCTGCCTCCTCTGCCTGATCTCATCAGTATCCTGCATGCTGGCACATCTGACCAGTTGATAACCACCTACTTTCCCCCTGCCCTTTTGGAAAACCCTAGGATCCCAAAATCTGGGTCTAGTCCTGGAGGTTGGCCCTATGAGATATAGCTTGGCCCTGGGCCTGAACTTGGATAGAGGCGCAATGAAGAACACATTTTCTGACTTCTTGTGCTTGTCTTAAATGCCTCTTTCAAGCATTTGAAAGCGGAGGGTAGGGGAGGGTAGAGCTTGTTATATTGTTTCAAGACTGGTTTTAAAAACACCAATCACACTTTTATTTCCTTTTCAAAATCATCTTCCTTTTAAAACCACAATAAGCAATACAAACAAAAGTGTAAAACCCGGGGGGGGGGGGGCAGGGGGAAATTAAGCAATGTCTAGCAAAATTACATGTGTGTTTACCATTTGACACAGTAATCCCATTCTAGCAATCTAACCCAAAGATTCACTAGCAAAAGTACAAAATTACATGTCCAAGGTTATTCATTGCAGCACTATGTGTAATAGCAAAGGCCTGAAAAAAACAAATTCCTACTGGGAGATCAGTTGAATAAATTATAGTGGAGCCATAAAATGGAGTAATATGGATTGAGATAGATTTCTATATAATGATTGGGGTAATCTCTGGGATATATTGTTAAGGGGAAAAAGCAAAATACGGAGCATTGTATATAATATGCCATCTTTTATGTAAGAAAGGTAGAGAAATACAAATATTTACTTGTATTTTCAAAAATGGAGCTATGTAATGAAAAACCAAAAATTAATTAAAATGTGTTACCTGTAGGAGGAGGATATAGGGTGGAGGAAAAAGGCAAGGAAACAAGACTTTCTAAATGTACCTTGTTTAACAGTTTTGACCTTAAAATCCTATATAAAAAAAAAAGCCTAAAAATACGCTGAATCAAATGATCCTGTGTAGCAAATTGGTGATATAACCACATAGAGGAAATTATTATTTCAAGTGACTTTAACATGCAGTATTTGAACTATACATTCCTAATGGGATATATCCTAAGGACAACAGAAACTGCAAAGTCTTAAACTGTGTTACAGTATTATCATTTTGAAACTATTAAATGTTTGTTGTAGGATAAACAGATAAGTAATTGAGTTAGTGTTCTCAGGAACCAAGATTTTTAGGATAAGAGAAAAGATATGCAATTATATAATTAAAAGGTCAGAAAAAAACTCTACAATGTTAAATTTGGAATACAAATATATGTATTTCCTAGCTCTGTCTATTGAAAAGGCATACCAACAATGGCAACCTAGTAGCAAAAAGTACATCTGATGCCCAGATTGTGGTTTCTAAATGCCATTTCCTACTCAAAGGAGCCAATTCTCCCTGGAGAAATTAATTTCAAGTCTAGAACAGTAAATGTACAAAATGAGCCTGAGACATCTTGTTTTGCCAGAAAGCAAGAAAGATATAAAAAAAACTAATATTTAAAAATATATATATAACTAAAGGAAAATGAAAACAGTCAATCAAAATCTGTGGGATGCAGTTAAAGTGGTGTTGTGAGGGAAATTTATAGTCCTAAATGCTTATAATAGAAAAGAAGAAAAGTCTCAATTCCGTAACCTGAGTTCCCATCTCAAGATATTAGGAAAAGAATAGCAAAATAAAGTAAGCAAACAAGAGGAAGGAAATAATAAAGAAAAGAAATCAGTAAAATTGAAAATGAGAAAACATAGAGGCTATCAATGGGGGAAAAAACTGTTTTTTTTAAAGAGCAATAAAATTGACAAATTTTGGAAAGACTGATAAAGAAAAAAAAAGACACCAATAACCAATATCAGGAATGAAGCAGAGGATATCACTACAGACTCTGTAGACAAAAACAAACAAACAAACAAACAAAAAAAACCTCTGTAGACATAAATAAACTACAACTAATAAACTACAACTAATATGAGTACAGGAACAGAAATCCTTAACAAAATATTAGCAAACAAAATTCAGCAATATATAAAAAGAATTATACACCATGAGCAAGTAGGATTTATTCCAGGGACGTGAGGCTGCTTCAAAATTTGAATGTCAATCAATTTAACTCACCATATCTACAGGCTAAAGAACAAAAATCACATGTTCTTGTCAATTGATGCAGAAAAGCAATTGACAAATTTCAACACCCATTCATAATAAAAATTCTTAGAAAATTAGGAATATAGGGGAACTTCCTAAACTTCATTTAGACCATCTACAAAAATCTACAGATCATACTTAATAGTGAATGATTGAATGACTTCCCCTTAAGATCAGAAACAAGGTGTTCTAGTTTGCTAGCTTCCAGAATGCAATATACCAGAAACAGAATGGCTTTTAAAAAGGGGAATTTAATGAGTTGCTAGTTTATAGTTCTAAGGCTGAAAAAATGTCCCAATTAAAACAAGTTTATATGAATGTCCAATCAAAGGCATCCAGGAAAAGATACCTTGGTTCAAGAAGGCCAATGCAGTTCAGAGTTTCTCTCTCATCTTAGAAGGCACATGGTGAACACAGTCACGGTTCTCTCTCGGCTGGAAGGGCACATGGTGAGCACAGCGTCATCTGCTAGCTTTCTCTCCTGGCTTCCTGTTTCATGAAGCTCCCCGGGAGGCATTTTCCTTCTTCATTTCCAAAGCGCTGGCTGATGGACTCTGCTTTGTGGTGCTGCAGCATTCTCTGCTCTCTCTGAATCTCCTTCATTCTCCAGAATGTTTCCTCTTTTATAGGACTTCAGAAACTAATCAAGACCCACCCAAATGGGTGAAGACACATCTCCCCTAATCCAGCTTTACAGCCACTCTTGATTGGGTTACATCTCCAGGGAGATAATCTAATTACAGATTCAAACATACAGTATTGAATAGGGATTATTCTGCCTTTATGAAATGGGATTTTGATTAAAACATGGCTTTTCTACGGTCCATACATCATTTGAAACCAGCACACAAGGCAAGCATAATTTGTTCTCACCACTGCTATACAACACAGTACTGTAAGTTTTAGCCAGCACAGTAAGGCAAAAAAACAAACAAACACCAAAAAAACAACTAAAAACAAAATAAAAGCAGAAAAAATTGGAAAGAAGAAATAAAACTGTCCTTGTTTTCAGATGACTTAATGGTCCGTGTAGAACATACCAAGAAATCTACAATAAAACTCCTACAGCTAATAAGTGAGTTCAGCAAGTTTGAAGGATAGGATATCAACACAAAAAATCAATTGTACTTCTATATACTACCAACAAATATGTGGAAACCATTTCTAATTGTTCTAAAAAATGAACTACATAAACACCTATCTAACAAACATGTACAGGATCTATATGCTGAAAATTTCAAAAGTCTGAAAAGAAATCAAAGATCTAAATAAATGAAGAGAAATATCATGTTCATGAATCAAAAGACTCACATATTAAGATGTCAATTCCCCCCAAATTTATATACAGTTTTAATGCATTTCTCACCAAAATTCCAGGAAGAATTTTTGTAGATATAGTCAAGATTATTCTAAAATTTATATGGAAAGGCAAAGGATAGCTAAAGGAATATTGAAATAGAGGAATAAATTTGGAGGAATTACACTGCCCAATTTTAAGAGTTGCTATGTAGCTACAGGATTCAAGACAGTATGGCATTGGTGGAGGGAGACACATAAATGAATGGAACAGAATAGAGAACCCAGAAATAAGCGTCCACAAGTGTGGCCAACTGATTTTTGACATAGGTGCAAAAGCAATTCAATGAAAGAAGGATAATCTTTTCAATTAATGATGCTGAAGTAATTGGACATACATAAGGAAGAAAAGAACCCTCTATCTAGACCTCATAACTTATACAAATAGTAACTAAAATAAATCAGAGATTTAATTGTAAAACTATAAAACTCTTAGAAGAAAACATGGTCTTTGGGACCTGGGGCATGGTGAAAAATTCTTAGACAACATCAAAAGCACAATCCATGGAAGGAAAACAAAGCAATAAATCGTACTCTGTCAAAATAAAAATCTTTCGTTTTGCTAAAGACTATGTTAGGAAAATAAAAAGGTAAGTTACAGACTAGGAAAAATATTTGCAAAACACATATGTGACCAAGGGCTCATATATAGAATGTATAAAGAACACTCAAAACTGAACAGTGAAAACCATCCAACTAGAAAGTGGTCGAAAGACTTGAAGAGACATTTCACCTAAGAGGACATATAGATGACAAGTAAGATGAAAAGATGTTCAGCATCACTAGCCATTAGGGAAATGCAAACTGAGGCCATGATGAGATATCACTGTACACCTATTAAAACAGCGAAAATTTAAAAATTACTGGAAAACGCTTAATTCTGATGAGGATGCAGAGAAGCTGGATATCTCATACGTTGCTGGTAAGAATATACAGCCATGCTGGGAAATAATTTGGCCATCTCTTACACAATTCAATAGGCACTAACCACTACAACCCAGTAATCTCACTCCTGGGCATTTACCCCGGCGAAATAAAAACTTGTATCTACACAAAAGCCTATACCCAGGTGTTCATAGCAGCTTCATTTGTAACAGTTAAAAACTGGAAACAGGCCAGGCAATGGTGGCTCAGTGGCAGAGTTCTCGCCTGCTGTGCCAGAGACCCCGGTTTCAATTCCCGGAGCCTGCCCATGCAGAAAAAAAAAAAACAAAAAAAGCCCCCAAAAAACTGGAAACAGCCAAAATGTCCTTTAATAAGTGACTGGTTAAACAAACTATGGTACATCCATACCCAGATTACCACTGAGCAATAAAAAGGAATGAACTATTGATATACACAACTAGGTGAATCCCAAGCATTATGCTGAGTGAAAAAAAGACAATCTCAAAAGGTCACATACTGTATGATTCCATTTATATAACGTTCTTGAAGTGACCAAAATATAGAGATGAAAAACAGATTAGTGGTTGCCAGGAGTTAGGGATCACAGCGAGGAAGGGAGTAGGCGTGACTATAAAGGGGTAGCAGGAGGATGAACTTCATGGTGATAGAATAGTTGTGAATCTTGACTGTGATAGTGTTTTACACGAATCTACTCATGGGATAAAATGGCATAGAACTATCAACACTCATTCTGCCGACTCTTTGTAGCATAAGATGTAACCATTGGGGGAAACTGGGTGAAGAATACACAAAACAAAGCAAGTCTAATCTCTTGAGAAATTAATTCAAGTAAAAATAGAAGGAAATTGGATTCCCGGCAATAATTTCTACGATATCATTTTCAACTAGAATGTCAAGTTTTTTTCCTGAATGCAGAGGTCCCCAAGTGTCTCCAGAGGCTCTGATAAGACTGACCCAGCAGGAGTCTATGTGACAGCATTTCCTCTGCTACAGTGTTGGTGGAATAGAAGAATCCCAGGCCTTCATCCAGGGCCATGGCTGTAGGCGGCACCCCATGACTATGACTCTCACTAGACATGTCTCCACATGAAGGAGACATAAGGGACTGACTTGGGCCTCTCCTGTTCTCTAGACCATGGGCCGCCAGCTAAATCAGATAATAAACTGCATGCCAGCCTAGTCAGTGACTGATAAGCACCACATCTCTATGTGTAAACCTGCTCCTTCTTTCACACAAGAGTGGATGCATAAATTAAATATAACCCTGTATTTGTTATCCTGATTGGCAATTTTTTTTGCCCTAAATTTGAAACTGGATTCAGGAATTTCTCACATTTTACGTTAAAAAATTACTAATACTAGTAGCGTGGCTTTCACTATCTCCCAATGTTTTAATGCAGAGAAGTTGAGCTCTGTTTTATCTTCTACCTTCAGAATGGACAACTATCCCAAACTTAATGCTACTTCAAGTGTGTGACAGGCCATCATTCTGAGAGGATTATTTTGTTTGTGGTTAGGAGAAAAAGTCCTCCAGTTATTAGGTTGTATCTTTTTTGGAGGTCAATGAAGAAATATGTCACAAATTTTTCCTTTTACTACTTATGTAAGATAAAAGTTCACATATTTTTACCTTTGCATTTTAAAGGGAATGTACTCATAGCATTTCATCTGCAGTATTTATTGAACTAGGCATGGTCAATTATTTATTTGCAATAAACATAAACTCTGTACCAAATAAAATATTTAAAAAACCAGTGAAAGTGAATTCACTGAAAGACTATTTAATGCCACCTGAGCCCTTGTAAATGTGCATCACTGACTGATCTTAGGACCAATTAATCAAAACGTAACTGCCCATTACAATTTAGCTATACTCTCCTATTTCATTGATAACACAAAGACCCATGTTTGTTTAGTTCTATTAATAATAGTAGAAGTGGTACTAGTATGGATAGTAGTCATTTTTGTAGATGTCTCACATGTTAAAGTGACTTAGATTAACTGGAGAAGTGAATCACAAATGGTTAGAGACTCATTAAAATAATGCTATACCATTGCAATAGTATCTATATGCAGAATGAATAAGACTAGAGTAGTCAGTTACGTATTTTGTACTTATGCAAAAATACAAAAATGGGTGGGTGCACCTTTACTAATTTCATTCTCCCAAAATACAAAAATGGGTGGATGCACCTTTACTAACTTCGTTCTCCCTCCCAGATCCCGCCTAATACCATGGAGATACTTAAGGTGGTGAGCTGGGGGGGGGGGGCAGTGATCTAGCTTCTATGAGACTCATACAATACTGATAGAATGTCCAGTGACCTTCCTCATCACAGCCATTGATAGATTCTTTCATTATTGAAGACTTTGGCTCCTGGCTTTCTGTATTCCACTCCTCCCCTACTCTTGTCACCAGTCCTGGTGAATTCACACTTATATGGATGGTCAAAATGAAGAGAAGGTTTCTTACCCATGGCTAGGAATGAGGAGATATGCTTGAGGGAGGGCTTGGGACAATTTCTATAATTTATTTTTTCCCTGCAGACAATACATGGGCTTCCTTTATTTTTCTCACCACCCAGTTTAAAGCATACATGGCATTCCAGAGAAAAATAAACAGGTAGTATGAACTATTGAACACAGCTATTCTACAAGAAGCCACATAAATAATATATGGTGAAACAGGGGGAGAAAGATGGCATAAATCAGCCTGGTGCATCAAAAAAATCTCCACAAATTAAGTAGCATTTGACATGAGACCAGAAGAATGTGTAGGAATTTGTGAGGCAGATAAGCAAGGGGAATGCAGGAGGCTGTTCCAGACAGAAGGAAAAACAAATGCAAATACCAGGTCATGAGAGGCCATGGTAGGTGTTTCAGTTTGCTAAAGCTGCTGGAATGCAATATTCCAGAAATGGACTGGCTTTACAAAGGGGATTTATTAAGTTACGTTACGGTTCTGAGACTGTCTAAATGTTCAAATTAAGGCACCAAAAAGAGGATACCTTCTCAGAGGAAAGGCTGCTGGCATCCAGGATTCCTCTGTCACATGGGAAGACACAGGGCAATGGCTACAGTCCTCTCCTGACTTCTGGTTTCAAATGTTTCTCTCAGTTCCTGTGGTTCTTCTTGCTTCTCCCTGGGTCATTTTCTTTCTTAGCTTCTCTAAACTCTCTCAGCTCTCTCATAAAGGTCTCTGGGAAAAGATTAAGACCCAACTTGAATTGGGTGGGTCACATGTCTATGGAAATAACCTAATCAAAAGGCCCGCCCATAACAGGTTTGCACTCACAAGAATGCATTCGAAGAACATGGCTTTTTTGGGGTACAGAACAGTTTCAAACCAGCATAGTGGGTGTATGCTTGGGAAAGTGCAGGTAGGTCAATATTGACAAGGAAAGGGAAGTGACAGAAAAGGAAACTGAAGCAGCAAACTGGATCCAGATCACAAAGGGCTATCACAAAGAGTTTGGCAGTTATATTGCAAGCATTTAGGGACACTGGAAAAGCATAGAAGTGATTTGTCCTGTTGATGGATCATTTTGGCTGTAGGCATGGGGTGGGTGGAGGCTATCCAGGTCATCCTGATGAAAGCTAATGATGACAAGACCTCAGACAGTGGTTGTGGCCATTTACAGGAAGAACTGATATTTAGGCAGAATTTAAGATAGGTTGGGTGTGGAGAGTGGGGGAAGAGTGTACAACAAATCCAAGATTTCTTCATGGGCATCAGTGAATGGTGGCGACATTCACTGAGATAGGCAATACAGACAGAGAAACAGTTCACAGGACTGGGGAAGGTGGTGGCATCTGTTTAGGATATGTTGAATTGACTTACCCAGGGATCTGTTTATCTACTCTTCCTAGGAAGAGGCAACCCCTGAACAAAGACCCTCACCTCAATTCTCAAAACCAACAAGAAGTTCCTCTCCAACCAGAGCACTCAATTTAGCCCCTCACACAAATTTCATTTGTGCTTCTCAAACCAAGAGACCCCATCGTATTCAAGAATGCCATCACTGCATCTCAAATTAAGAAAAAGACCTCACACAAAAAGGGCACTCCACATTTCCCCACATAACACTAGGCTAGAAAGATTTGGACCAATAACTATCACTAATTTTCGAGAGTATAAATCTCAAATTTATTGTGCTTATAAACAGAGAACCCTAATGTGAACTACAAACTATAGTAAAGTAGTGTGAATTTAATAATATTCTCTCATTAGTTGTAACAAAGGTGCCACACTCATGCAAAATGTTAAAGATGTGGGCAGGTATATGGGAATGCTATTTTTTGCATGATCTTTCTGTAAACCTACAACTTCTCTAACAAAACAATGTTTAAATGTAATATAGTCATCCTTATAACACTCCATATTCCTAGTGGTTTGATTCTTACAAACTTTCATAATACCCCCACTGATAAGGTATAGGGAAAGAGACCATAAAAGATTATTTTCACATTAACCATTGAGGGGTAACCATGTATTTTCCATAAGGCCATTGTTTTAGTTTCCTTGTTGCTAAACCAAATTCCATGCAATGGATTGGCTTAAACAATGGGAATTTATTGCCTCACAGTTTTGAGGCTAGAAGAAGTCCAAAGCAAAGCCTCATCTAGGCAATGCTTTCTTCCCCAAAACTGGCATTCTGGGGCTGGCTTCCAGTGATCCTTGATCCTTGGCTCCCCTGTCACATAGCAACGCACACGGAGGCCTCTCCCTTCTCTTTCTGGTTCCACTGACTTTTAGCTTCTGGTTGCTCCCTCTGTGGCTTTCTCTCCATTTGTCTGAATTTCATTCTGCTTATAAAGACTCCAGTAATAGGATTAAGACCACCCTGACTGAGTTTGGCCACATCTCGACTGAAGCAACCTCATCAAAATGTCTTACGGGTATGAATTAAGTTTAAAGACTTAGCTCCAAACCACCATGGTCCACACTCTGGACCCCCAAAAGACACGTTCGTTCTACATGCAAATTACATCCATTCCATCATAACATTTCAAAAGCCTTAAGTCATTTTAATAACAATGCTAAGTACAAAGTCACAGCAAAATCTGTGGTGGGTGTGGTCTACCCTGAGGCACAATTCCCTCTGTCTGTGGACCCCAAGACTGGCATTCTGGGGCTGGCTGCCAGCGATCCTTTGTCCTTGGCTCCTCTCTCAAATGGCAGTGCACATGGAGTTCTCCCTGACCTCTCCCTTCTCTTACAGGTTCATTGACTTTCAGCTCCTAGCTGCACCCTCTGTAGCTTTCTCTCCATCTGTATGAATTCCATTCTGCTCCAGTAATAACAATTAAGACTCATCCTGATTGAGTTGGTTCACAGCTTAACTGAAGTAACCTCATCAAAAGGTCCTATTTACAAAGGATTCGTACCCACAGAAATGGATTAAGCTGTTTTGTTTTGTTTTGTTTTACATTTATCATCACAATCGACTTTTTTTTTCTTTCTGTGAAAAATAACATATATACAAGAAAGCAATGAATTCAAAGCCCATCACAGCAATTGGTTGTAGAGCAGATTTCAGAGTTTGTATGAATTACAATTCCACAATTATAGGGTTTTGCTTCTAGCTGCAGTAAGATACTTGAGACTAAACGAAATAGCAATATAATGATTCAGCAGTCATATTCATTTATTAAACCCTGCCTTCTCTGTATAACTCCACCATCACCTTTGATCTTTCTCCTGTTCTTTAGGGGTATTTGGGCTATGCCCATTCTAACTTTTTCATGTTGGAAGAGGTTGTTGATAATATGGAATAGGGGGATGGAACTAGTTGATGTTCTGGAGAGGCTGGCCCCTCTGCATTTCAGGACTTACATCGTCCAGGGACTAAGCTGGAGGTTGTAGGTTTATGGGAAGTTACCCTAGTGCATGGAACCTTTGTAGACTCTTACATAACACCCTTGGTGTTCTTTAGGATTGGCAGGAATGGTTTTGGTTGGGCTTTGATTAAGCTATGATAGGTAGCAATGTCTAACTGAAATGTATAAGAGTGACCTCCAGGGTAGCTTTTCGACTCTATTTGAACTCTCTCAGCCACTGATACCTTCTTTGTTACATTTTTTTTCCACCTTTTGGTCAGGATGGCATTGTTGATCCAGAAGTGCCAGTATCAGACTCATTCCTCCCATGCTGCCAGGGAGACTTTCACCCCTGGATGTCATGTCCTATGTAGTGGGGAGGGCCTTGGTTTCACTTGCGAAATTGGGCTGAGAGAGAGAGAGAGGCCACATCTGAGCAACAAAAGAGGTCCTCCAGAAGTAACTCTTAGGCACACCCATAGGTAGGCTAAGCTTCTCTGCTATATACATGAGCTTCTCATGAGCAAGCCTCAAGATCAAGAGCTTGGCCTATACATTTGGGTTTCCCTAATGTTTGACACAGTATCAGGGGTTTCCTTGGTGGTAAAGTTGAATAGCTCCAAAATTTTTCTCCCATCCCTCAAAGGACTTTGCCAATACTTTTTGACTATCTGTTTAATATACTCTGGGTTGTATCCAGGCATTACTTAAGGTATACAGGATTAAAGGCCCTCATTCTTATTCTGGACTCCCTGTGTTTGGACTGTTTAAATGATCTATCCAGACAGGTCGAGTTAGATTATGTGCTTCAGAAAATTTAGGGTCTGGACAAAATAAACCTTTCTTCCTTTGCTCTCAAAGAGTAGTTGATGTTCTAAAATATCGACAATGTCTTCCTTACCCCTGTGTTCTGAATTACATTAACCCCAACCTGATCGGCTTCATTCTTATCTCTAAATATCAGGTTATACATGTATAAAACAGAGGAAAGGATTAAGTTTAAGAGAATGATTTTCTGGGGTTCATAGCTCCAAATGACCACATCCATCTTACTGCGAGGATTGAAGTGAGGAACTGGCTTCCTGAAGTCACAGTAAGTAAATTTAGGCAACATATTTAATTGGCTCTCTGAACCTGGAGTTGAGAGCAGTAGATTCAGCCTTTCCTGTCTGTCATCGTATTGGCCACTGTGACTTTTATGAAAACAAACAAACAAACAAAAATCAAGAATTGAATTTCCCAGTTATAAGCTTGTTTTTTCATTAGTTTTTTTTTTTTTAAGTAGAAACAACATTAGCAGCAATGTCAGGATGTGACGAGTTCCACAAGTCTGCAAATATATCAGGAGGACTCGCCACAGAATTAGAAGGATCGCTAATATCTTCAACATATCACTAGGGACTTGGAGGGTCCTGAGAATGCTGAAAAAATCTGCTGATCAGAAATGTGACATAGAGAGGAATCCATCATCCTGGAAGAGTTTTAGAAAGTGCTTTACCAAGGGTGGATTGATCAATTGTGATACGGTTTCTCAATAAAAATTTATTCCTTGGACAAGCTCCCTTTATTTATTCAAGAGTTGAATTAAGAAAGGTTATGGAGGGAGCAACAGAAAATTCTGGGTCTATATTCCCTTGGATGAAGATGACATTAATCTCCAGTGGAGAAGGAAATCAGGAAGGGTAAAAAACAGAGCAATGGATCATAGTACCAGAATTTTTAACAGCTTTCCCATTCCATAAAGTTGGGAGGAGCATGAACAAATGCACAAACAAAAATTTATGTTTATACAAAAACTGGAACAAAAATGTTTATAGAAGCCCCAAACTAGAAACAGCTCAAATGAACTTCAAAGGGTAAATGGATAAACAAACTACGGTATATCCCTACAATGGAATGCTATCAAGCAATAAAAAGGAATAAACTATTGATCCACACAGTAAACTGGGTGAATCTCAAGTACATTATGCTGAGTAAAACAAGCCAGAATCAGAAGCTTATATATTGTATGGTTTCATTTATATGAAATTCTGGAAAAGACAAAACTGTGGGGATAGAAAACAGATCAGTGGTTGTCAGCAGCTGGGGGTGAGGGGAGAGAGTGACTACAAAAGGGCATAAGAGAACTTTCTGAGGAATGGTAATATTCTATAGCTCCATTGCAGTGATGATTAGATGACTGTATACATTTGTCAAAACTCATAGAACTGTACTTATAAAAAGAATGACATTTACTATATGTAAATTATATCTTAAACCTGACTTTACAGAAATGTTAAATTAAACAAAATGAAACAAAGTGATAACCCAAGGAGGGATACATTTGAGAAAATAAGCCAATCTGGTTGGTTCCTGTTTGAACCTAGATCAAATACATCACCCCAGACCAAAAAAATCTGCATGAATTCACCTACTATCTCTAGGAAGAGACCAGTGTCTCTACCCTTCAGGTAGAATGGTATAGCCTGAGGAATTGTAATGAGGAATAAATTTTGCCTGTTTGATACCGTACTTTAGATATGATATTCTGCATCCAGGAGGAAATGGAAGAAATTGTTTTAGTTCTGAGTTAAGACTATCCAGAGACATCTGACCATTTCTGCCTCACAAATTTCAAAGCAAAAGTAGGAGTACAGGGTCCCCAGTACCATAAGGTCCCAACAAAAATGACATATACCCCAATAAAAATTATTTCCCAAGCCACACTGGCATTGTGAGAAGAATACAGAAGGAAGAAGATGCCTGGATTTTCTCGTTGAATTATAGGTCAAAGTCTAATTTATTAAAAACTCCTTGTCTGTAGGCATTGTTTGTGGTATGGGAAATTTTTCAAGAGTCCCTGAAATTCCACAAGCAGCACACTAGGTTGAATTGAGCTTAAGGTGGACATATCTTAGGAACCTCACAATATAATGGGTGAGGGTTTCTTTCTTTCTTCTTCTTCTTTGTTTTTCTAACTCAGGAATAGAGTCATCAACCTTAATAAGGTATGAAGAAAGAAAGCCTTCCACAGTGAAATTCATTTTGATGGAGGAACCAGCTGGATCCATCAAAGCTGTCATTCATTCACACCCATGAACTCAACTTGGTATAAGGACTATGACTACCTCAAACTGCAATAGGAACACATAACCCTATTGCTGTTTAGGTCATAGGAAATAGCTATAGCAATATCAATTGATGCATATGCCTCTGTAACTGATTTAGCATTATCTTCTGTGGGAGAAAACTACTAACTGTAGGAGAAAGCAAATTAAACTTTAAAGTTGACCCTTTTGCACAAGGTAAAGCTGGACTGTGTGTGCAAGGACTTGGGATCCTTGGAAACTAGAATTTGGGTCTAGGAGGCTGAAATTGTTGCCTTCACTTCCAAAAAAGCATTCCACTTTGAGGATGTCCAGACACCATGGCAACAAATAGCCTCCTTATTTCTGACTGTCAATAGCTTGTTCAACTCATGTGAAATCCAATGGTTGGTGAATCTATTTGTCACTACCTCTGCCATAATTTCGATTAAAGAAAGAGTTAGTATGGCATAATTGTTGAATGCACAGTGTCTGGAGCCAGCGTTGCCAGTGTTTAAATCCCACCTCTGTCATTTCCTATGTATGAGACCTTTGAGAGATTATTTAATATATCTGTATTTCAATTCCTCACCTGTAAAAATAGACGTAGTAATAATAATGACCCCATTATAGGATTGTTGTGAGTGGTAATTGACTTAATAAATATAAAAGCACTCAAAACAAGCAAGAGCCTTTATACATGTTATATATTAGTATGACTGTTATCATTGCCAGGGGCCAAAAGAAAAAAGTGAATGGAGAAATAAGAATTGGGAACATTAGGTGCTGTTGTAGAGTGAATCATTTCCCCCGCAAAGACATGTCAAGTGTGAACCTCCAGTCTTCATTTGTAAATTGGATCTTCAAAGATCCTATTAAGATGAGGCCAAACTGAATCAGGATGGGACTTAATCCAATATAACTAGAAAATTTGGACACAGAAGTAGAAGCCAGAAAAGCAAACAGAAGGAGACAGATCATCATATTATGGACGCAGAGATTGAGCCACCACCAGAACATTACAGATTTTGGAGAAGGCACGACCTGCTGATACCTTGATTTTTTACTTCTAACCTCCAAAACTATGAGATAATAAATTCCTGTTGTTTAAGCCAGCTGGTTTGTGGTATCTGTTATATAGCAGGCCTCACAGACTAAGAAAGATGCCTCAGCCAAAGTGTGCAGAGAGATTTTTACCTATAAAGACTTCAGAACCACAGACCTGAGCTGGATCCTTTTCTCTACATTTTTGTTCCCGACCAGTACATCTGGTAGGAGGACCAGGGACACAAAAGTGTCACACACACCTCTCTCTGATGGGTAGGTCCCAACTCTTTCCTTAACATGTATGGAAAGTCTTGCCATAAGTAATCAAAATTTGTATAGGGCTCTAAGACCATAGATATTCTAGCCTTTCAGAGTCCATGAAGCTGTCACACATATTTGATGGTGGAGAGAAGTGAACATTGAAAGGGAGGATGTTTTTTTTTACTTGCCTAAAATGCTTCCCCAAAGGTCCCAAACCAGCTTTCCTCAGAACCCTTTCAGGAAATCCCTAGGTGAAGCCATGACTTCAGATAAATTTAGGTAAACTTTGCCAAACACTTCCCAGAGTTAGCTCTTCTTGGCTCTTCTTGACAGTAATTCATAGTTACCCTTGGAATCTCAAGGCCATTGCGACTATGAAGCAGGATCCCCCCACCATGGGAAACCACCCAATTAAGATGTTATGCTGCTTATGGAAAGGAGGATACTTCCAACTAAGAAATGACTTGGTAAATACAAACCACGGATGGTCACACATATCTCACCACCCTCAATCCCGTGGACACTGTTAGGAAGATGAGTAAGGACTAAAGGTTGAGCTGCATAAGGGTTGCAATGCTTTAAGTTCGGATTGTGCTAAAGCCCTGCCCTTTAGGTTGATAAGCTGGAGGAAGGGAAAACCATACTTATTAAGGCCTTATTGACAGGTGGGTGTAGACCTTAACAAACTGGGAGTCCAAAAGTGGATGCAGAGATGAAACACAGTCTGGCAAAAAGTTTCAACAGTTAGTCCAGGATTTTAAACTTGAAATCAATTAGCTATATGATAGGGTCTATGGTCTAGGCTAGAATTCTACTCATACCAAAGAGAGGGCCATAAAATGATTGAGAATTGATTGTGGCATATTCCTTCTTAAAAAATTTATAGATGTGGTGGTTTGTAGCTGACTGTACCCCAGAAACACATGTTCTTAAAGTTAATCCATTCTTGCGGGTATGAACCCATTGTAAGTAGGATCTTTTGATGAGGCTACTTCAATAAGGTGTGACCCACCTCATTCAGGATAGGTCTTAATTCTATTACTATAGTCCTTTATAAACAGAATGAGTACAGAGAGAGAAGAGAAAGCCATGGAAGCAAGAAACTGAAAGCAATGAAACCTGGAAGAGAAAGGAGAGACCAGCAGATCCTGCCATGTGCTTTGCCATCTGGCAAAGGAGTCAAAGGGTCTTGGGCAGCTGGTCTTCAGGAAGAAATCATTACCTTGATGATGCTTGATTTGGACATTTTTCTCGGCCTCAAAATTGTAAGGGAATACACTCCCATTGTTTAAGCTAAAACATTTTACGGTATTTTGCTTTCGGCAGCCTAGGAAACTAAAACAATGGGTCAAAGAGAGTCTCAAGGGAAACTCGAAACTATTTTGAACTGAGCAAAAATGGAAATTCAGTGTATCGACATTACTGGCATGTAGCTAAAGTGGTACTTAGAAAGTTGTTTTTAGCCAAAGGAAAAGATGCTTATTTGGTACAAAATTTGTGTTTTCTGTAGCACACTATCTAATTTAACTTGTATGGTCAGTTTATTCAAACATCATAATTACATGGAACCTTGAATAGGGGATGAAATCTTGTTGGTTTGTATAGGTTAGTGTGATGCTCCAACACATCCTAGAGTAAACTGCGCAGAAAATGAAAAAATATTTGCAAAGTCCCTTGAAGGACTGGAGAAAAAAGTGGAAATATTAAACTTCCTAACTTTGGATATTCCTGATATTCTCACAAGCATTGGGGACTACCAATTTAATAAGCCAGGCCCTTGATCTTGAGGCTTGTTCTTATGAAACTTATTCCTGCAAAGGAGAAGTTAAAAATACTTATAATTATGCCTAAGCATCACCCCCAGAGAACCTCTTTTGTTGCTCAGATGTGGCCTCTCTCTTTAAGCCAACTCTGCAGGTAAACTCACTGCCATACCTACTATGTGGGACATAACTCCCAGGGATATAAATTTCCCTGGCAACGTGGGACATGACTCCCATGGATGAGCCAGTCCCAGCCTCATGGGATTGAGAAAGCCTTCTTGACCAAAAGGGGGAAAAGAAATGAGACAAAATAAAATTTCAGTGGCTGGGAGATTTCAAATAGAGTTGAGAGGTCACTCTGGAGGTTATTCTTATGCATTATACAGATATCCCTTTTTAGTTTTTAGTGCAGTAGGATAGTTTGAAGGAAATACCTGAAACTGTTGAACTTGTGGTGGGTACACCGTGGGCTCTTATGGCCCGTGTCTTCTCCTGAGATGGCTTGGCCCTCTGCAGCCTCAATGGGCACCCTCCAGAGCGGGCCTTGTCTTCTCCAGCAAACCTGAGCCTACTCAATGGAGTCTAATGTGAACGGAGTCCACACCCAGGTAACTCCCAGAAGAGGGAGAGCCAGTCCTTGGGTCCCCTCCCTGCCCCCCACACTGCAAGAAATAGGGGGAAGTCGCTGCTGTCGAGTCCAGGGGGCTTGTGGAAGCAGAGGAGCCCTGCTGTGCATATGGGGTGGGGGGTGGGGTCAGTGCCTAGGAAACAAACCATGTCCCCAGGTAACAGGTATGCAGTCCTTAGGGTGCCACTGAGAGTTGGGGCAGGGCCATGCTTCACATTGATCCTGGGGATGCTGTGAATTTCTCCTGCAGGAGAAGCCATTGAACTTTCTCAACTGTATCAGTAGGCACAGTATTTTTGTATGAAAAGTGGGAGACTTCTGAACAGTAATTCATTTAATCGCAAACATTTTGAAATAAAAAAAAATTTAACTCAATCATCTTGAAGATGATTGTATAACTATGTAGCTTTCACAGTGTGAGCCAAGGACCCTATACAGACATTAAATGTGTGCCTCATAGATCCTAAAATTAAACAATAGGGGCTCTAGAACACTTAAAAAGCATTCTCCCTGAGCGACCCACACAGGTGCCCAAGGTAAAGAAGGGCTTATCTTGAACAGTGTATGTGGATTTTGTTTAATGGAGTGAAATGTAATGATATTCACAGAAGACCCACAAAGATTTTGAGAAAACTGTATTAGCAAAAAACTGCCAACTTGGACTAAAAAGGACAGGGAGAATACAAAATGAAAATAGACGATTGGTTTCCTAAATTCTACTGGTAGGAAGCAGGCTGAAAGAGATGCTCAGCTTGCAAACATAAGCTACTGTTCATGGAAAAGGAAGGATGACTCAGGGCAGAACCAAGAGCCCAGAAGACAGAGATGAGAGCCATGGAGAATTATTCCAAGGCCTTGAGAATTAATCATGAAACTTCCAATATTAACCCAGCAAGGTTTCAGAATTGCTATGGACACGTGACTCCTTGTGCCTCCCATTTTTCCTGATTTTGAACAGGAATATCCATAGCTATTCTCTTGTCCCTGTACTGCTATTATATGTTGGATGTGTTAGGAAAAAATAACTTACCTCTTTAATTTAACAGATCTAAAGATGGAAAGAAACTGTATTCAAGGATCTGGACTCAAGAAAATATACCATAGGAGCATCAACCATACCTAGACCTGATTTAGATGATGAGATTCTGGACTTTGAGCTGATGCTGTAATGGGATGGGACTAATGGGGACATAAAGAAGGAGGAAACGTATTTTTCATGTAGAAAGAAGGTGGACTGCGGTAGACTGCTTCTTGAATGGCTCATAACTACCCCCATCTTCTAGTATTCACTCCCTTGTGTAATCTCCTCCCCATGAGTGTGTGGTGTATCTTGAGACTTGCTTCTAACAAATAGAATATGACTAAAGAGATGGGGTGTTATGTCCACGTTTAGGCTATAAAAGACTATGACTTCTATTTTGTTAGCATTTTCTCTCTTGCCAGCAATCTCTCTTGCTCCCCTGCTTTTGCTCATTCTAATGATGCGAACTGCCAGATGGAGATGGCCCCATGTCAAAGAACTGAGGGCAGCCTCAGTCCAATAGCTCATGAGGAACTAAATCCTGACATTAACCAAGTGAGTGAGTTTGGAAGCAGATCCATCCCCAGTAAAGCCTCAGATAACACCATGATTGTGGCTTTGTGAGAGACTCTGAGACAGAGGACCAAGCTAAGCCATGCGTGGATTTCTGATCCAAAGAAACTGTGAAATAATAAATGTTATTTTTTTTTTACATATCAGAATTTTTATTATTCTAGGGAACTTAGTCTGAGGAATAGGATTTCTTAGTTGAAGGGTATGATTTGTATCTTAACAGATGTTTCAAAGCTGCTTCCATAAAGACTATAAAAATTCACATTTCTACAAAAAAGCTATGAGATTATCCTTTAAACCATAGCCCTAATAGCCATAGGTGCTACCGTACTTTAAAATGTTACCATTTAAGGATATCAAATATTAAGTTGCTGAAGTCTTAATATGAACTTTATTGCGATATAGCTTACATATATAAAAGTGTACATTTTACATATATAGCTTAATGAGTTTTGACAACTTAAGCATCTCCACATAGATCCAGACATTCCCTTTTCTTCAAAAAATTCCATCATGTCCTTTGGCAAACTTCCTAGGCAACCATTGAATGATTTCTATAACTTTAAACTAGTTCTGCCCGTTCCTTGGAACTTCACATAAACAGAATTGCCCATTCATGTTGTTTGCTATTTTTTATTCTTGGTGTTTTATTTTCTTATTAATATAGAAAAGTGCTTTTCTTTTATTGACACTTAAATATTTGTCATCTATATTTCAATTTTTTCCAAATCTATTTTTGTATGTTGACATTATGCATTAAAACTATCTTTTTTAAAATCAGGTAAAAGACTAATTTTTGTCCAATCAGATGTCTTTTTTAATTAAATTTCTGTGTCTCCTGATTTAATAAGCTCATATTAACAGTTTACATAAATGATATCCAGATTTTCTTCTAAAATATTTTCATTTTTATATTTAAGTCTTGAATTTATCTGGAATTTATTTCATACAAGGAATGACATAAGGACTCAAATTCATTTTCTTCCACTTGGATAGCCAACTGTGCTTGTACAAGTCTCTCACAAAGGTGAGATTCCATCTTTGGTATATATTTAATAGTTCAGTATAATCTAATCTATGTCAACCCGGGTTCCGAGGGAGAATATAAGAATAATTTATATACAATGTATAAAATAAGTTGACTTCTCCCAAATGCATCTAAAATGGTATTAGTTCTCTACCATGCTTAGGAAAATTTGAGAAATCATTTTCTCCATTCTGTGATTCAGGTGAAGAAAGATCGAGAAAAAAATCTCTATTCTGTTCCATTGATTTATTTATCTCTTCCTGTGTTAACATCACACTGACCACGATACAGGGGTGTTACAGTGTGTTCTGAAATTGAGCAAGGTGATGTCCGCCACCCTACCATTGCCACCACTGGTCTCTTTTGTCACACTTGTTCTAGTTTTCTTAGACATCCATTCTTCTTTCTTTATCCAAGAAATCCATCAAATATAGTAAACTTTCAAATAATTTCCTTAAATAATTATCCTTGAAATAGCTTTGGGGTTTTAATTAATATTACATTATTGTCTGATAATTAATATTTTTATAACATAAACTTGAGAGGGGGTCAGTTTTTCAGATTAAGTGCTTTCTGGGATCTGCTACATTCTGATCCTCCTCTAGGGCTTCTCCTGCATTGCTCTTCAGGCTCTCAGCTGATGTAGTAAAGACAATCCTGTACCAGCTCTCTCTACGAGGACTCCTATATGGACTTAATTCTCCCTTGTTCCCATATACTTTCTGATTCCAGCAGCTGCTTGGCTCAAGAGAAGTAGATAAATTGGAATCTGGAAGGAGTTTTTGGGTAAATAGTTTCTATGTGTTGGAATGCTAAATCTTGATGTGAAACTTGTTTGATCCATTTTCCAATCCTTGTCCAGAATCACCTGAGCCATACAGGGAGATCAGAGAGGTGCTATGCCTTCTGATCACCACACAATACACCACTGTAGTAGAACTGAACACAACACAGCCACCCATCCCTGCTGCTACCCTAAATGTTCTTTTAAGACAGTAAATTTGGGGGCAATTTATTATACAATGATAGATGACTAAGACAATCTGGACCAAGTCTGGCATTCCTTCATGGTTTGGCTTGTTCCAAAGCTCTATGCAATGTCACAATAGGTGAGACTCAGGTGTGGGGGTCTATGTGGAATTCCCAAACCTGGGATAATATGTTAAAAATTGAGTAGGTGATTGAATCCATCCACCAGCACATTCAAAACAACACAAGCAGTATTTATCTCTATGCAAAGGTGGTTTAACATAATAAAATCAATTAATGTAATGTATCACATTAATAGGATGAAAACACATGATCATTTTCAATTGATGCTGAAAAGCATTTGACAAAATCCAGAGCCCCTTTATCATAAGAACACTTAGAAAACTATAAATAGAAGGAAACTTCCTCATCAGGATAAAGGGCTATGTGAAAATCTCACATATACTCAATGCTGAAAGATTGAAAGCTTTCTCCCTAAGATCAGAAACATGATTAGGACAGTCACTGTCACCACTGTTATTCAACATTGTACTGGAAGTTCTAGCTAGAGTAATTAGGCAAGAAAAAGAAATAAAAGGCATACAAATTGGAAAGGAAGAAGTAAAATGTCCCTATTTGTGGATGACAGGATTATATATAGATGTATAATCCTGAAAACCACAACAAAATTATGAGCTACTAAATGACTTCAGCAAAGTGAAAAGGTGCAAGAAGAACATACAAAAGTCAGTAGTGTTTCCATACACTTAGAATGAACAATCTGAAAAGGAAATCAAGAAAAAAAATTCCACTTATGATAACTAAAAGAATCAAGTATCTAAGAATAAATATAACCAAGGATAAAGGACTTTTATTTCTGAAAGAAATTTTTGAGAGTCCTAAATAATTGGAAGGGCATTGCATGTTCATGGATTGGAAGACTAAATATTGTTAAGAAGTCAATTCTACCCAAATCAATTTACAGATTCAACAAAATCCCAATCAAACTTCCAACAGTCTGCTTTGCAGAAATGGAAAATCCAATGATCAAATTTATGTGGATGGATAAGGGGCCCCAAATAGCCAAACCTATCATGAAAGAAAAGAACAAAGTTGGAGGACTTACACTTCCCAATTTTAAAACTTATTATGAAGTTATAGTTATCAAAACAAATGGCACTGGCACAAGAACAGACATATAGATCAATGGAGAATTGAATGTTCAGAAATAAACCCTTACATCTGTGGCTAGTTGATTTTTGGCAAGGGTGCCAAGTCCAATCAATGAGGACAGAATAGTCTCTTGAACAAAGGGTGCTGGGAAAATTGGATATCCATATGCAAAAGAATGAGGAGGGGCTCCTATTTCTGTTTGCTAATGGTGCCAGAATGCAATATGTCAGAAATGGATTGGCTTTTAAAAAGGGTATTTTATGAGGTTACAAATGTACAGTTCTAAGGCCATGAAAATGTCCAAATTAAGGTATCAACAAGAGGATACCTTAATTCAAGAAAGGACCATCACATCCTGGATTTCTCTGTCACATGAAAAGGCACATGGCAACGTCTGCTGGTCTTTCTTTCATGGGTTAGTTTCAAAATGGCTCTCTCAGCTCCTGTGGGTCCTTCTGGCCTCTAGGTTTTTTTTTTGTTTTTTTTTTTTTTTTTTCTTCTGTAAGCATCGATGGATCCTCTCTTAGTTTCTCTTCAGCAAACTCTCGATTTCGACTCTTAGCTTAGCTAGGGCATTTTCTGTCTCCAAGTCTCTGTGTTTTCTCCTGTTGGTTTCATCTCTCAGCTATCTGTATCAGTTCTGAGCTCTCTCTATGTTTTCTGCATTTTATTCTCTTCATAGGGGACTCCAGTAAAAGGATTAAGACTCACCTTGAATTGGGTGGGTAACATATCCATGGAAACAACCTAATCAAAAGGTCCAACCCAACAATATGTCTGCCTCCACAAGATTGTATTAAAAGAGCATGGCTTTTCTGGGCCCATAACGGTTTCAAACCAGCACAACTTCCTATCTCACCATATACAAAAATCAACTCAAAATGGATCAAAGACCTAAATATAAGAACCAGGACTATAAAACTCCTAGAAGAAAACATAGGGAAGCATCTTCAAGACCTTGGGTTAAGCAGTAGTTTGTTAGACTTTACACCAAAAGCATGCTCAATGAAAGAAAAAATTAGATAAATGGGACCTCATCAAAGTAAAAAATCTTTGTGTTTCAAAAGACTTTTATCACTAAAGTAAAAAGACAACCTACAGAATAGGAGAAAATATTTGGAAAAAACATATATGATAAGGATTTTAAATCTATAAGATATAAAGAAATCTTGCAACTCAACAACAAAAAGACAAACAACCCAATTGAAAAATGGGCAAAAGATGTCAATAGACATTTCTCCAAAGATATACAAATGACCAATAAGCACATGAAAAGGTGCTCAATATAATTAGCCATTAGGGAAATGCAAATCAAACCTCAATTTTACACCCACTAGAATGGCTACTATTATTTTTTTAAATAAAAATAACCAGTGTTGGAGAGGATATGGAGAAATAGGAGCACTCATGTATTGTTGGAAGGTATAGTGCAGCTACTGTGGAAAACAGTTTGGCAGTTCTTTAGAAAGATAAGTATAGCTTCCAGGTATGAACCCAAAAGAACTGAAAGCAGGGACTCCAACAAATATTTTCACACTGAAGTTCATACCAGCATTATTCATAATTGCCAGAAGATAGAGGCAACCCCAGTGCAAATCAACAGATAACTGGATAAAAAAAATATGGTATAGCTGTAAAAAGAAACGAAGTTCTGCTACATGTGACAACATGCAGACATTTTGAGTAAAATAAGCCAGACACAAAAGGGAAAATATTGTATGATCTCATTTATATGAAATAATTAGAATATGCAAATTCATGGAGACAGAAAGTAGATTACAGTTTAGCAGGGGCTGGGGTGGGGTGGAGAATGGGGAGTTAATGCTTAATGGGTACAGAGTTTTTGTTTGGGGGATGGAAAAGTTTTGCTAATGGATGATGGTGTTGGCAACAACATTGCAGATTTAACTAACAGCACTGAATTATATATTTGAATGTAGTTAAAAGGGAAAATTTTAGAATGTGTATATGACACTAGATAAAAAATTTTCAAACCATAGGCATGTACAACAGAAACAATGAACCCTAGTGTAAATTATGAACTATAGTTAATTGTATAATTATAATAATATTGTTATATCAGTTCTAATAAAGTTACCACAGTAATACAAAGCATTAATAATAAGGACAACTGCTTGTGTGAGGGGGTATGGGAATTCTTTACTTTCTGCGTGATTTTTCTGTAAGACTACAACTTTTCTAATAAAAAAAAATTAATTGCATAATGGTGTTAAGGAATGGTGAGGATCTCAGGATGGACTAAGGTTTGACAATTATTTTAAAGCAGATCACTGGGCTCAAATTTCAGAGGCATAAAGGGTAATGGCAGCCTTGGGCTGGAAATGGTGTGACATGTAGCTGTGGTTTGTTACACAACTACACATAAATGAAGCATGGAAGAGTTGCAATTCCACATTATTGTGCAAAGGAACAACAAAGTGCATTTTGGGTCCGAAGAAAGGAAGATACTCACAAATAGTCGAAATTCTGGTATGTTTTATTATTGAGATACATTCAATAGGTTTGATTTTCACAGGAAAAGCAAGAAAGCCTCGTGTCAAAACTTGTAGGTTGGAAGAAAATCCCATAGACAATAGCATGTCATTATTTTAAGAAATGCTGCATCACCCACAATTTTAATGGTACTGTGGATAACGTTGTGTGGAAAAACTTGGACAATCTCAACTCCGATTTGAAAAGTGTTTCAGAATAATCAGGCTCTAAATGTGAAGACATTTTAGAAATTCTTTACGCAATTGCTTACATTTCTTATGTACTCATGAGAGAGATAAATGAAAAGTTACTATGTCTATCTATGTAAGCGTAAAAAAACTCTTTCAATAAGTAAAAGAAAAATTCTAAAAAAAATTATATAGTTTTGTTGGCAACCTTTTGACTTTCTGATACATAAAATAATAGTACCTCTTACACTTGATGGCATCTTAGATTTGATGAAATACAGTGTCTGGGAATAGCACTTGGCCAGACCCAAATATGGGTGAACATCTTTGCCCCCTCTACAGCCCAGCTCAGACCATGGCTTTCACTTCTGTTCTTTACACTCTGAGAATGCCCATGCCTGCCTCAGGGCCCCCATTTCAGCTACCCATGGAATGAGGTAACTTCAAACCAGACAACCTTCATTATAATGTAGCTACAGTCGAGACCAGGGCCCTTAATTTCTGTTTCCCACATGAAACACCTGCCCCCTTTAACCCACTCCAGCTGCCAGACCTCACCTTTCCTCCACGAATATTCCATCCAGTTGCTCCAGCCTTTTTGGCTTGTACAAGGAAGACATTTGCCGAAAACAAGGTCTGTAATCACCTCCAGTAACCAACAAAGGGGAAAAAGGCCAAGGTTGATCATCATTACCTAGCTGCAAAAGCCATTCTGGTGGGGAGGCAGATATGGCTTCTTCTCATCACATCAGTTTCATCTGGCACTGCCATAAACTCGGGAAGAAGCTTCTGGTTCAATTCAGGGAGAGAATTGAATGAGACTGAGGAGGAAAGGAAGGGTCTAAGGTATGCTTGGGAACTGTTAGGTTCTCTCTTGGGCCCTGCTGTGTGATAAGGCTATTTAACGATGGGAAGGGCAGACCTGAGAGTTTTAGTTTAGGGAAAGTTGTCTATGATGTGAAGGGCAAAAGTGAGAGCCCTTGTCTTTGTGTGGACTGTATTAGTTTGTAAATGCCAAAGGGATGTCTCCTGATCTGCTCAGCAGCTGCCTAATTGTGTGAGGGACTTCATTTGAGTAGGATACAGGTAGACTTGAAAAAAAGAAGAAATATTGTGGTGGTGGAGGTGGCATTGTACAATGTGGGCAAAATTATAAAATTGTCGATTGATAGAAAATGAAATTTTTCTAACTGGTAATATGTACATTATCAGTAAATTTTAACAGTTTTGGGTTCAGTTTTCAATGTTTTTATGAGTCAAGATTTGTCTATTCTGACTTTTTGGTGTTAAAAGGTTTCATAAACTTTTCAGTTTTCAAATTGCCTGAAAAACAACAGCAGTTTATACTTTATAAACTGTTGACTGTTTATTTAAAAACTGTTTCATGTTACTGTTTTGGCTACTTTTTCGATTTGTGACTTTTTAAAAATTAAAATGTTTCAACGATTTCACATTGTTACTTATTTCAGAGTTAAGAAGCTTTTCATTTGCACAATATTTATTAGTTTCTGATATTATTTTTAAATATTTTTATTGATAAAACTTAACATACAAGCATTCTTAACATACAAACATTTCATACATGGTATACAGTCAATGGCTCACAATATCATCACATAGTTGTGTATTCATCACCATCGTCATTTTTTTTAACATCTTCATCTGACATTATTTTGAGACTATACTCTTTTGTGTCAGCATTGAAGAAGTGAATATTCCTAGTCTTCTCTCTTGGACATTTGATTAATTTTATAACCCTGTGTAGCATTTTCTAAGCTTATTTAAGAGAATGCTTTAGTGTATTTGCATGCCTTTCGGAGTTTCTGGGGGGTGATTTACCCTTTTAATTTTTATGTTTTGAATCTAATTTATTTGAAGTCAATCATTCTTGCTCTGTTTAGTAGTGTTTCCATAAAATTTTCAGTTGCAAATTAGTTTAAAAATGTGTGTCTCCAATCACCTGTTTATTTTGGCAACTTTCATGCATCCTGTTTGGATGTTATGAAATCAAGAGTTGAGTTATTCATACTACACAGTTTATGGCACTTTTTAAAAATCATCAATCAATACAGGCCCTATTCTCTCTTTTTATTCTGTTTTATTGTTTTTTTCTCCAATAAAAATCCCTATTCTCACCCTAAACCCCTACTCTCGTTCCTCTCTCTCCATCACAGACACTCTAAATGCATTTGAAATATGTCATGGATATGTTGGCAGCTTTAAAAAAATTATAGCGTTGTTTGATGTTACAATATTTTAATGAGCTTTTTCTCAAAAATGATTTTTCAAATGTTAGCTTCATTTTCAGACAGTAATTTCACATTGCAGCCTTGTCATTTTTTTATTGTCTATGTCATTTACGTCAATGCAGGTTTTACTCAGCATGTTTCTCAGTCCAATGACATTTTATTGTTACTATCTGTCTTTGCTTTCAGAATTGAAACTTTTATCTCAATGTGCCTATTTCATATCATGGAAGGCTAGTCTCAGAATGTCAGGGACAGGGATGAGAGCCTTTCTACGGACATGAAATGACTGGTGATGAACCCTGTAAATTGACTCACTGAACACTTCTCCTTTCTAGTGTGTCTTCCTTTCTTGCAGAGGTTGGAAAGCTAAAAACTATATTTTCTTACTTCATTGAAGCAAACCAATGGATATAATTTAGCTTCTGCTAATCAGGAAAACTCATGCGAGAATTATCTTTCCAAAATTTAGTTAAGTGGGGAGAAGCATGGCAACGTGAGACCTCTATTTATTGCTGTGGATCTGCCAGACATGGGGTGGCTCTGGAAAAATAAGTATGAGGAGCAGTTTCCTGATCTCAGGATTACAGGTAGTGTGTTCCTAGAGCCAACACCTGTGGTGGCAGATTCCTGATCTCCAGATTTTGGCTAAGTTGGTGTAATTCTGGGCCTAGCTGTCTGGAAAGAAACTTCCTTATTTTCCCAGCTTCCTGATTTTGGCAGTGGTAGCAGTCTTCCTGGTGGGACAGTCCTTTATGTTGTTCTAATAGTCATCCCTGAGGCCAAGCCTGGAGGATGTTCTTCCAGCTTTTCCAGTGATTTCCTAAGTACCTCATTCCAAGCATTATTCCAAGCATTAGAACAGCTACAGTAATTTCTGTAATCTGCAGCTGAGCTTTGACGGAAACACATGATGATTAAAATAAATTTTTTTCCTATAAGAACACCCTTTACAAGGAACACCAAAACCAGTGTCCTTTCAGAAAACTACCCTCTACTACTTGTTCTCATTTTTAGGGGCCCTCACTAAGGCATGTCAAATACAGAGCTTCTTCTCATCACCCATAAATCCCAACTAGTCTATTATATGTTGGTGGAGAAACTCCTGTCCCTGGGCAGTGAGAACTCCCTATCCATGATGGAATACGCTTTCCTGCATCTTCCCTCTCAGAATAAATTGACCTTTTATGTAAATGTCTCAGCCTTTTTTTTTTTTTTTTTTGCCCAGGACCCTTGAAATAAAGGCTTAAGTCCAAAAAGGAAGGAGGTAAGGGGAGAAGAATAGGATCGACAGATCATCTTGAGAAGGCCAATCAAAGTGAAGAAAGAATTATAAGCTTTAAGGGCTCTATCTCTTGGAGCGGGTCCAGGTCTAGGAGCTCCTCCCATCTCACTGGGACCACCTGGAACTGCACCAAGCTCAGGAAGAAGCAGCCTGCTAAGCCTCTTCAGAGTGACCAAGGTAGCCTGCTCATCAGCCCCTGCTGCCTGCTTACCTTGTGTCCTCACACCCCAAAGTGTGTGCCTTCAATCAGAGAATTAGAAAGGCAAGCTCCTATGTAGAATGTTAGCTAAGGGCCAATGGATTGAGAGGGCTCTGGGCAGCCCAAAGGAAAGTACACAGGGGGTGCTGGGCCATGCCGATGGAGGACAATCACCCAAATGGTAGTTCCACCAAATCAGGTCTTAACCAGCCCTTCCCTACCTCTGCATTCAGATTATCCCAGTGGTTTTGTTGTTTATCCCTATTTTGTCTTTTTCAGGCTTTACTTGGCCAAGCTGATACCCTTTTAACCTACACCCTGGGTTTTCAACTTTTGATTTCATTTCTTAGGTTCCTATTAACCACCTGCATCTGTTAGCATGACATCTCTTCTGATAATTTTTTTTTTTTAACATGGGCAGGCACCAGGAATCTAACCCAGGTCCTCTGGCATGGCAGGCAAGCATTCTTGCCTACTGAGCCACCGTGGCCCACTGATAAATTCTTATACAGCCCCCTTTTTGGTCCAGTTCTGGATGCTCTTGCCTTTGCACTTTCCTGGAAGGCAACCCTGATGAGACCTGACCTAGTTCAAACTGAGGATTTACTAAAGACTATCTCTACCCCACCCCCACAGGTATTATTTTGTTTGATTATCTGAGATGCATTTCAAAGTTGGATAGTTTGGAAACGAAGAACATATTTCAAGGTTACAAGACTGATGATTGATTGGAAAATTCCCCAATATCTCTCCTTGTCAGTTAAGGTAATGCTAGCTACCATAACAGATAAACCCTGAAAATGTCTGTGGCTTAACATACTAGAAGCTTAATTCTTACTCCATAAATCCAAAGATGACATTCTTGGCTAATGGTGGACACTTTCCATCTTGTGACATTATTCTTCTCTAGGACCCTAATGTTCCCTTCTATTTAGTTGGCAGATGGGGAAAGAGAACATAAAAAAGGCATAGCCCCTTATTGACCATGTAATAACACTCATATTCCACTAGCAAGCACTTATTACATGGCCTCCCCTGGATGGAGTTGGGGGTCAGAGGCTAAGAGATGTAATACCCAACTGGGCAGCTGCTCCTAGCAATAATTCTTTCCCGTGGAAAGAGAACATGAATCTTCGGTGGCCACCAAGGCATGTTTGCCACACCTTCCTTCTTCCTTTTCAATCAGCTTCCAATTAAACCATAGCTGGAGATCAAATTTTTAAATTTACAAAAAGAACAAGGAGGTAAAATTTCCTGAAAATAAATTAGAGATAAACTCCTTTCATATCTGAAAAATGACCAAAAATGTAAAAACGGAACTTGAAAAGTTTAAAGACTTTTTCATGGTACATAAAATAGCACTCTCATTCTTCACCTACATTCAAATTATTGGACACAAAGACTCACAGGTAAAAATTATTAAGGGTAAAAACCCCCAGACTCCCTTTTGGTACACAAAATTTTCAAATATTTGCAAAACATTGCTAATGAAATAATTTTTAACTCTTTTTTTTTAGACAAGCTGTATGCTTATTCCTGCTTATAAATTACTCTTTGGGAACTGGCAAGACTGTCCCCAGCAAAGGCATTTCCCTTCTGTCAGCATCTTTGGGGAACATGAAGTCCAGATCTACTTCTGGGTGACCAGCTCTCAGAGGCGTTCCAGGAGAGTGTAGGCTCTCATTAGAGGAGGCTCCATCTCAATAGTCCCCAGGCATCTCTAGCCTGTGATCTTCCAGCTATAGGTGCAATAAGCACTCGCCATCCCAGCCTGATCAGTGGATGCTGAACACCAGGTCTTTCCACACGAAGATTTTCCTTCATTCACACAAGACTGTGTATAAACTGTATGTCTGCTACCTATACCCACAGGCTCTGTTTCTCTCTGTATCTAAATCTCAAAACACAATTTTGTTGAAATTCACAATAGAGGACACATTCCTATCAAACAGTTAAGCATTGCAGACTTTAAACAAAGATTTCTTAGGGGAGGATGTTTTCGGGGGGTTGTCCTCAAAGAATTTAACCAGAAAGTCCCAATTACACATTCTTTGTTCTCCCGAGTCTTTCTTTTCAGCTTTCAGGTACCAGATTCTCCCTGCACCCTGGCCACCTTACCATTTTCCAAACAGCCTTTCATTTTCCCCAGCTTCTGTTTCTCCCTCAGAGGTCTTCCCTGGGTCCTCTCGATATCTCTACTTGCTCTTGCAGGGAAATTTAAATTTCTTCTCGTTTCTACCTCCAAACTTGCACATTTCACCCATTACAGAATATTGCCTTCAAGTATGTGACAGACCATTGATTATATTGAGGTTGATGACTTTGTCCCCCCCCCAAATTCTTCCATTAACAGAGCCCCACCCTCTTAAGAAAATTGTGGGGTGTTGCTTCTTGTACAACCTAAGCAAAATGGTACTTTCAGCTCATTTATAGAGGAGACATTTTGTTTTAGGGCATTTTATCTACAGAAGCCATTCAACCGAACATTGTCAGATATTGAGGGAGAAGGAAATGCAAATTATGGACCAAGTAACATGTAAAACACATATAACATATTCTCTCCCCAAACTGGTCAATGTGCCAACTCTTGTGAATGTACCTACTCTTGTGAATGAGCATCCCTGACCGACCGACATTTGAAATCAGTCAGTCCAGAAAGGAATTCAAACACCCATGCTTGTTTGTTTACTCCAGCTGTCAGAAGCAGAAAACTGCATTGAAGTTATAGTAGGCGAAGATGTTTTACAGTATCACAGGTTCATTTAAAAAGTGAATTGCTGATGGTTAGCAACTAATATAAAAACACTAAAGTTATATAGATTGCAGTACTGATGAAAAATGTGACAAATGCAGTATGCACAGTATGTCAGAGTTGGGTTATGTGAAAAAAAAAGATAAAAAGCGATAATTTTGTAAGAAGATACTTTGCCTCACATATGACTTTCATTTACTTAACTCCTAACTCCAGGGTCTCTTCTGGATTCCTCCAAAGATCATGAGGTCCTCGCCTTGAGGCAGAAAGGGCACAAGAGGTGATGTCTAGGCCTGCTAGTCCATTCCAGGCCTAGATTGCCTCAGTGATAATCTTCCAATCTGGAACATCTAGGACCAGATGAGCAGTCCTGAGAAATGACCTCACTAAACTGCTCTGAAAGCATACAGGATCTTGTTAGGAATGTACACTTATGGGGAAAAAAAACAAAACACAGAAAACGATAAAGCTGTCCTTAGGGAAGGAACTAGTTCTGTGCTGGAGCAGGCTCCAACCGACTTTCTGAGAACATTTCTTTCCAACTCCACATTCCATTCAAGGTCATCATGTTGGTAGCTTGAAAGTGGCCATATGAGGAGTATTTACACCACAGAAGGCCGTGGTAGGAATATTTACACCGTAGAAATAGGCAAGTGCTACAAAGCAATGCTTATCTTCCCTGAGCACTGTCTTACCAGCACATCACTGCCTGTGTGTATGTGTTTGTCTAGGTAGGAATCAGGCCTCCCCCATGCAAGCCCTTTGGAGCCCCTTGGAATGGCCTACCCAGCCACTGCCTAGTGATATTTTCTCTCTGCAGCATCTCCACTCATCTTCCTTTTGATAATAACACTCTCTGTTATCTTCCTTGGTCCTGACAGTTTATTTCTAAATATCTTTTACTCGATGGATTTATAGTGGGCCCACTCATATGATGTATAAAAGAAAGTGAGCCACATATGTACAAGTTAAATCAAACTGCCTGCTATGTTAGAGCATTTTACTGCAGAACAAGCAAAGCCATGGTCCCACCACCTACCATCTCCCTTATTATTATAGGTTACTTTTACTGAGCATCTACTGTGTGCAGGGGCTTTAAATGGATTATCTCCTCCAGTCCCCACGACTACATAGGGACTGGATATTTCTCCCCACTTTATAAATGGGGGAACTGTTAGTCTGACAAGCTCTAGGTACATGACTAAAGGGCACATGGAGCCAAATTCCAAGCCATAATTTGAAAGATCTGTTGGTCTCTAAACCCAATGTTCGTAACCCCTACATTGCTCTGCTCTTAACAAATTTATCAGGTATCCTAGTAACAGACAGTGATGTGCGAGGAGACAGAAAGTGCTTGGGGACCACCATCCTCTTTTGCCCAACCTTAATCTCATTATACCTCAGACAATATGTGGCGAGAGTGCTGAGGAAAAAGAGCCAGCTGACGCGTGGGATTGCTAAGCAACAGCTTATGAAATGAACTCAAACCATGGCAACCAAACACTGTGGACCCAGCGATAGCCTCATTTCATTTAC
Source organism: Tamandua tetradactyla (assembly GCF_023851605.1). Taxonomy (NCBI): domain Eukaryota; kingdom Metazoa; phylum Chordata; class Mammalia; order Pilosa; family Myrmecophagidae; genus Tamandua; species Tamandua tetradactyla. The sequence continues at coordinate 120,535,306 of NC_135353.1, forward strand.
AAGAGTAAGAGGAGAGCATTGTCAACAACTGATGAGATAATGATGAGAAGAACACTAGTTGGGCAAGTACAAGGCATTATCATCCTCCTCATCATCGTTATTTTTAAAGCACACAATACCAAATAATCTTTGAAAATGAGCCCTTGAAAAAATGTAGGATTGAACACAGATTGCATATATAAACTGTGTACACATACATTTTTGAAAAAAAAAATGACTCTCTGATATCCAAAAGCTTAACGAACTGTTCTTTATTTAATAGAGCTATTCAGTTTTTTGGTGGGGAGAGGAGGAGCTAACACCTGAATACCTCATTTAAAAATCAATTTATTTACAAAGCACATTCTAATTAATTCCTCACAATAACTCCGTGTGCTTGGCATTGTTTTTCTCACTCCACAGGGAGGAAAAGTATGATGTGGGGGTTGTAAATGAGTATTCATAGGGTGAACAGTTAATAAAGCACAGATCTAGAACGCTGTCCTGCAAAAATGTCTTGGAGACATTCTGAGAATGTGATCAGATCTGCAACCCCTCTCCCTTGAAAAATGTACAAATGCACCTTGTACACTTCAGTTTGCCTGTGATTCTGTAGGACTCATGCCCCCCGCCCTCCCCCTCCCCCACGATGTATATCCATGCAACCCAACTGGAGGAACAATATTCATTTGCTTTTGACCATGGTACATGATACTCTCAGGGCACTTTCATTTGTTTTCATTTGTTGCTTTCTTGGGGTTACAAGATGCTTCCCCAAATTCAGAAAGTTAGTAGGCTAGAAGCAATGAAGTACTGGCAGTTGCGGGAAGAAAGGATTGGACATCACTGACTTGTCAATATTTCAACCTGCCCCAGTTTTGATCCTTCAAGATTCAATCCAGACTCCATCCTTTTCTCATTGCCTTGGCCAGGCACATTTCCTCCAGAAATGGGGGAATCTGACATCGTTCAGTAAACAACTGATTATCTAGAACAAGTAGCCCTGACTCAATCCGGCTGTGTCTTTTTGTTCACCTATTATGACCTGGGCATTGTCATCTTGCTGTCAGGAGACTTCAAGGCTGTGCCACCAATGGGATGAACGGGGTCTCCACCTGATAGTGACAAGTGAACCAGTGTCTTTATTTTCTCAGAGTACCTAAAATGGTTTTCTGAGGACCCACCCACACCAGGCACACTCTAAATCTTTAATAATATAGGCATTTGACTTCAAACCCCACCCAGCCTGATCATTGTTTCTGGACCTTCTATGGACATTTCCTCCCTCGATCCTGATGTCAACTAAAAGCTAACGGAGTGACATTTTCTGGCCTTCCAGTCGGTCTTACCACTGTGGTATTGGGAGGTGAAAGGGAAACCAAATCCAATGGAAAGAGTGAGACACACACACACACACACACACACACACACACACACACACAAGTGGAGTGTTTCTCCTTGTAATTTCAGTAGAGTCTGAAATGGGAGTTGGAGTCCCCTGGCCTTGAATGTCATCAGTATCTCTCTGCCCTCACTTCAGTCTGTTGGGTCTCTATCTAGTTTGGGATGCCTGGAAGTTCTTTGCACAGCCCACATATTTTTCTCTATCTGATAGCTTCGGGTCCTTATCTCTTGGTATGCAAGAGACCAAAGATTCTATGACTCAAAAAGCCTTTTTGTTTCAGTTCCATTTTCTCTGTGTAGACCTTCTGAAGTTTCTTCAGAAATTCATAAGCTGATCTTATTCTTATTCTCATAAGCTGATCTCTTTGCTTCTATTAGCATTTCTGCTGAAACAACTCTACCCTGGGGCAGAAGACCCAGACCTGCCTATCTGAGGCAGAGCTGGAGTTGGGGTGAAAAACAACAGTTAATCATTCATGATATCACACTTCCACAGAAAGAAAGAGAAATAAGTTTGTCAATAAATATTTGAGAGTTCAAGGGAGAAAAAGATCAAGGTATCCTAAAAGTGAGTCTCTGCCTCTTCTCATATTTCTCCCCCAAAAGGAAGCTCCATGGGGAAATAGATTTTAATCTTGGTTCTACTCTCACTGTATGTTCCATCTCCTAGCATGCTAGCCGTTATGATCTGGAAGGTATTGTCTTGTACATGTACTATGTGCATTATCTCATTTAAATCAAGATAGGTGGTATTTTACTTATCTGTCAGCAGATGAGGAAATGAGAATCAGAGAGAATAACTTGATGTTGGTCACATAGCTAAGAATTTAAACTAGGATCTATTTTCTGCTAAGCCCCATGATAATAATCACCATGATCTAAAAGTTTCCCTGACTGTGGCTCTTAACAGGATTGAAGGGGAGGAGAGAGAAAGCCCTGAGCAGCCCGGAGAGGTTAGAGGTTAGAAGTACTCTGGCTTTGAAGTTGGAGGAAAGGGCTGCAAGCCAAGGAATGTGTCTGCCTCTAGAAACTGGGGACAGCCCTCACTGTATAGACAGGAAGAGAACAGAGATCCCAGTCCTATAACCTCAAAGAATTGAATTCTGCCAGCAACCTGCATGAACAAGAAATGGAGTCTCCCAGAAAGCATCCAAAAAAGAAGGCAACCCTGCAGACACACCTTGATTTTAGCCTGGTGAGGCCTGAGCTGGAGTTCTGATCTCCAGAACCAAAAGATTACAAATTTGTATAGTTTAAGCCTCTAAGAGCCTGGTAATTTGTTGCAGTAGCAATAGAAAACGAATGTAGCACTTAACCCATTCCCAAATTGTTAAGGGTGGTTCATTGTGCCTAAATTGTTTGTAGAAACATTGGAGTTTATGCTGAACACCTATTTTGCCCCTGAGAGTTTGGATTTTGGTAGTTAGGCAAAAGGTGCCTGCATGTCCAGTTACCAATAAAAACCTTGGGCCCCCAATCTCTAATGGGCTTCCCTGGACAGAAACATCACACATGTTGCTGAATTTCATAGCTGCAGAAGAGTGTGCTGGGTGTGACCACTCACGGGAGGGAGAGAACATCAGGAAGCCTGTGCATGGATTGCTCCAGACCCCACCTGCATCTACCTTTTCCTTGCTGGTCCTATTGTGCATCTTTTTGCTGTAATAAACTTTAGCCAAGAGTGCAACTAGATGCTGAGTCCTGTGAGTCCTTCTAGTGAATTTCCAAGTGTACAAGTGGTCTTGGGTACCCCCCAAATGATGGAGGATCATGGTCCACATTACTTTGTGACCAATACATTCCTAAGTTCTGCAGTAGATGTTATCTGAAGACAGGCCTTTACAGTCTGTAACTCACTTGGGGTTGGTGATTGGCTGGGGCCATGAGACCAGACCCGACTGGCTTCCCTGTTCTTGAGAACAGTGGCGTTTTCCAAAGCAGATGAGGTGGAAGGGGGTTCAAACAGGAAGTTTCCACCAGAACAGAAGCATATCTGTTTCCTCTGGTGGTCTGCACCTTTCAATAGTAGCAGCCAGAAGTGGGAACTTGTCACTCGGTGATGGGTAGAGCAGATGTTAAAGTCAACTTGGGGTGAAGGTATGGTGTTTCACTGGCCAAGCCTCCTGCTGAATGTAAAAGTTCATTCCCAAAGGCCTTTAGATCCAGTGATCTTGAGCAATTTCTGTCAACGTTTCATGCATCCTTCCTGGAAATATGTCCTGAGTGCAGAATTGCTTCAAGAAAGTTATCTTGTGAGACATCAGAATGTGGGAACACAAACTAGATTGTCCTTTCCCTCTGACTGGAGGCACTGAATGTTTCTGTTCAGGTAGACATTCCTTGGAGGGGAATCAGAAACCCTTCATGACGTTGTAGTTTGGTATGAGTAGAGCTATATCTCTTTTATCTCCCCTATTTAGTAAGACACCTCCAAAACAGTATCTCTTAGGTCTCTCCTGAGGATTAGGGGGCCTTAAGTGTCTGGAAATTTACAATTACTTAAGGAAAGGGGTCAATTTAGTTCATTATTTCATTCATTTATTGAGGTACTGAACTAGCTGCTGTGGTGTACAGTGATAAACCAGACAGACATGCAGTTCCTAACCTAGAACTTCTGGCATCTTGATGTTCTGATGCCTAGATTATCAGCATGGAATCTGAGCACAGAATTTAGACAGACCTGAATTCCAAGTAGTGCCTGAGCCGTATCCAGAACCTACTGTTAGACAGGAAGGGCCTGAGGAAGGGCTGTGGGACTGAGGCACACATGCTCAGTCCCCTCTCCCCAGGGACAGAGTGCCACCGCTACTCTACCCACCGTCTTCTGAATACAGCCTCTCTAAGTGTGGGGAAATCCCACATTTGACTTGAGCTACTGAATAGCTGCTAATGAATCCCCTTTCTACTTAAAGAAGCAAGAATGAGCCCTGTCGCCTGCAACTAGGAAGGCTGATGGATAAAGAGGGACCCAAAACCAAACAGGGACCAGTCAGTTTGCTATTTCTCTTTCACACTGTCAGGGCTGGGAGTCAGGAGCATCTGGGATCAAAGATGACTTAAGAGTAGGGCACAGATATCTATTTATACTATTTCTTTATTTATTTAAATACTTTTAAAATTTTAAACATCATAGCTCCTCCACCTGACTAAGGCTTGACCTCCTATTTACCTATGAAGAGAATTGAAAATAGGCAAAGTGAACCACCGCTTCTTACTGACATGGAGGGCCCTACAGGGCATGTTCTCTGCTGACCACAAGATGGCGAAAGAGATTATCACGTCAAGCCTGCCTGTCTTCTCTTCCTCCACCTCCTGCAGGTCATCATTATCCCAAAGAGGATAGTAATCACCGAGCACTTGCCGTGTGCCAGACACTGTTCCAAGGGCTCAAAAATTAAACCCTTTAATCTTCCCAATAATCCTAGGAAAAGGTACCATTTCACATCTGAGGAAACTGAGGCACAGAGATGTCTGTAGGTCTATCTGTCTCTTATCCCTTATCTATTTTCATATCATTTATCTCTATATATTTTCTATATGTCATCTATCTATATCCACATCACAATTATCATCTATATCTTCTATTTTAATTTTTTTATCATAAAGGTAACAAATGCTCAGGATTAAAATTATCAAGTGATAATGAATGATAAAAATTACAAGTAAAGGTCCCTTCTCATCCCTGGCCATCAGCCCTGTACCACTGCCTAGTGATAGCCACCTATTAACATGTCCTCTTCCACACACACACGTAATGAGACAAACACTGCTCTAAAGCCTACGTTTTCAGCTTACCAATGTTCCTTGGACATCAGCTGTGGACTAGGGCTTCTCTTGCCTGAGGGCCTCATTTATAGGCCTTGGACATGACACTACCTGCATTCACATGTGCGCTAGGGAACAAGCAGTACAAACTGGTGCACTGGAGCCCCAGGTAGAAAAAGGGAGTTGACATGGGGCAGGCGGTGAGGTAAGGAAGATGAATGTCAACAGCACATGATGGCTGAGAGGTAACTGGTTCTCAGGCAGGGCTGGCCCTCACTTCTGGTATATTCTAGCCTGTAGCCCAGATCTCAGAGAAAATTCAGATTTGGATATAACCAACACTGACAGTGCCATTAGAACAGCCCTAGTCCTTTACTTGGCCCACTGATATTTTTATGTCATTTAATCTTTACGGAACCCCTGTGAGGTAGGAATCGACTATATTTTACAGACAATAAAGCTGAGACTCAACAAGGACATGTTAAAAGTAGACGCAGCTTTTAAGAAATAGAACCAAGAGACAACTCAAACTTTTTATTCATATCCAGCCAGTATACTGTCCACTGCACTCCAGCAAAGGCTTCTGGGAGAGATTACCTTGGACCCCACATGGTATTCTTGGAGTAGAGGTTTTGAATCACTGAGTACAAGCCCATATCTTCTTTCCTCATCCTTCCCTTCATCCATACAGCCCAAAAATACTGGGAAAAAACATTGGAAAATCCAGAAGGGTTTCTGAAGCTGTATAAATGTCACCTCAGCGTCTGGGTCCTGAAACGCATAGTGACAAGCTGTGATAGGCCATCATTTCTGCCTTTGAGCAGGTCCCCAGCTCCATCCCAGTCTCCCCTCCTACCACAAGTTCTGCCGTTCTCAATAAGGATGAAGTTACAGCTCCTTTCTGAGGCAGGCCAGGACCCCAAATCCGGAGTGGCAGAGTTCTCGAAGCTGCTAGGCCTGAGAAGCATGTCCCTTTGCCCATCTCATCAGTGTTCTGCAGAGCCTGTGCCTGCCCCTTGCCTCCTCCTCAGGCTCCCATGGCTGTGAGGGGGTTGAGGGTTTGGCAGGCAGCTGCTGGCCCTGGGGGCAGAAGCCAGCTCTTTTCTTTAAGGCCAGAGGGAGGGACGAGGCACAAAAGGCACATCTCTACAGCTGGCACTCCTCATGTGGCTGAGAAGTACCTAGTTTACTACATGACACAGTCCCAAGACCCTTAAGCCCTGGCTGAATACCAGTTGGGAAAGGAAGGGGAGCAGTTTTGCCTGTGGAACTGCCAGTGGGGGATCAGAGTCGGGCATGAGTCTGAAGGGCTTCCGAGTAGTCCCCTGGTGAGAAGCTCCTGGCACTGGGGAGCAGCACAACAGGGGCCATGAGGAGTGAGCCCAGAGCAAGTGACTGGGGGTGGGGGGTAGGGAAAGCTTGGAAGCAGCTGCAGGTGCTGGTCCCACAGAGTGCAGCCCAGGCTAGATAACCAGTGATTGAGGATCAGGGAGAGGGTGTTCTAGAAGATGGATAGTGTGAGTCCTGGCGATGGCTGGCCTTGGCCTAGTACACACTGTTCAGCTTATGGGTCTGTGCCTCCTGACGATAACATAGCTAGCGCAGGACACCATCCTCCACCTGTGGAGATGGGGGCCCAGGCAGCCTGGGCTGGCAGCAGGAGTTGGGTGTCAGGATTTGGCAGGGCAGAGCCCATCAGGCAGCCTCTGCGTGGTTCTCCGAGGGTGCCAGGAGGATTCCCACCCCTCAGGTGAGGAAGACAGATGGCGGGGTGTCGTATCTGCCACCCACAGGGCACTGATGGCAGGAGGGGGCAGAACCACGCCAGCTCACGTCCTCAGAGCTGCCCTGGTGCCTGCTCTTCCTCAATCAATTCTTGCTTCAATTCCTTGAAGCACCCCGGCATCTTTCCAGTAAGTCCCTGCCCTTTGTGGCCTGCAACCAGAGGGATCCTCCTGTCCCTGCTCCTGTTGTTGCTAAAAGTAACTGAGGTGGTAGAGATTGTGGAGTGAAGGGGGGCAGGAGCCACTCTCCTCCCATCTCCAGAATACTATGCATCCAAGAGACCAGAAGATCTCTGTGTGCCTGGGACTGCCTACCATTGATGACTAACGATGATAACCTGGCTGCCTCACTCATCAATTTCCTGCAGAAGCCTAGGATTTGATCCACCTGGACTCTGCCCAGGCCAGCATGCTCTGGAAGTGGAGGGCTTTGGCACCATTCACTCAACCAGTGTTTATTCAGCACGACCCAGAGCCAGATGTGGACACACACGTGTTTACACAGCAATGAAGCACTCAAATTGGTTCTCTGCCATCACCAGGCTCGTGGTTTAGAGGCCCTTCCCCTCCATTTGGCACCACTATCTCCTGCTCCCCAGAAGACATATGTGGAATTGAACATAGTGTCCAAGTTGTACTGGATTTTCATGGGTGCTTACAGCAAATCCAGTACCTGGCAGTGGACTTGTTGGGGCAAAAGCTTGAAGGAAGGACCAGACCTCCTACACGTGTTTGCTACACATCCCCTCTTGCCAGGGCTAGAATCAGTGCTAGGTTACCCTAAGCAGACTAAGCATGTACTTAGGTCACCAGCAGGGAAGGGGTCTCCCCTCAATGGGATAGAGATTATTGGAAACATTTTTATAGTTGAATTTGCTATCCAAAGTCAAAATAATCATCATAGGAAAAATTTAAACTTTACCATTGACTTTTATTATGAAATACATATGGCAAGTGGGAAAGAGGGCACACCATAATCCTTTTGAGATGCAGAGCATCTAAGGATCTTGATGTGATTCTGGGAACAAGGTCTCCAGAGCTATTCCTCTGATATCTGGCTGCATCCTTGCCAGGAGGGGAATCAAATAAGCCTTGCTGCTTCTCCTGACAGGGGAGTATGTATACCTCTGAATACAAGATGGCTACAGAGTAAGTAGCTACTTACTCTGTAGCCATCTTGCCTTTCTTTAAAAATATTTCTTAACTTAATAACAGGTTTTAATTATAGAAAAATATAGTCATGGTCAAAATTCAAAACTCATAGCAGAGTAGAAAGTGAAAAGTAAAAGTTTTCTTCTCTGCTAATCTTGCCCATTCTTTTACTCAGAGATAAAAGTTTCTCTATGAGCCTTCCAGTATGAATCTTCCCACAAGTTACTATGGAGAAGTATCCATTTCCAATCCAACCCCTCCACTCGTGTTTTGAATCGCATCCTTGTGGTTTTATCAAGGTCTTCTATCCTCTATTGAATCATTTTCACCAGCAGAAAAATATGTCTTTATATCACTCACTTTAAAAACAATCTTCCCCAAAACTCATTTCCATCTCCTAGCTAACTTTCCATTCCTTTCTTCTCTGTCATATCAAACCTCCTTAAAATACATTTCGATAATCACCATTCCCATTTGCTCATGTCATTCTTATTTAATCCTCTTCAACCAGACTTTCCTCTTTATAACTCTCATTAAAATGGCTCTTATCAAGGCCTCTGGTGACATGTATCTTGACAATCTCCTATCCCCTTAGTACATGACCTCTCACCAGTATTTTAAACTATTGACTTCTTACTCTTTCTATAAGCACTTTTCTTTTTTAAAAAAAACACTTTGTCTTTAGATTTTCCTGATATCACCCTCACCAAGATTCTTCCTACCTCTTCGGCAGTCCTATTGCTGAATTCTTTATGGACTCTTGATTCTGTAGCATGCTCCCGCTTTCTGCCTGTGGCTCCCTTCTCTGTATATTAAGTCTCTTTGAACTCACAGCTTCAAATGCTACCTTTTGAAGTACCATAAATGACTTAATGAAGCTACCTTAATGACTCCCAAATTCGTACCTGTCTCCTAAATTCAACTAATTATGTCAAAATGCTTACTGAAGACAGGATAATACGCAATAAGTAACCCCACATCTAAAGAGAAAGGGATGATACATTCCCTTACCCCACTAGCTTAACTAGTCAAAAGCAAGACTCGAAGTTTGAAAACTCCTTAAAGAGGAACTTGTGGAAAAATAAAATATGGAATAGTTGCCGATTTCCAACTTAGTGAGGATTGGTGTATAAGGAATCCTCACTTCTCTGAGCTGGAGGGGAAGGTATGCTTGTTTATGCAGCCCCTTTGAAGCCAATTGAAGGAGGCTCTGTGACCAGTGTTTGGGATATATTTAAGAAAAAGAGACTGACATCTCACCAGCTTTATGTTCACTAAGCTGTAGAAAATTCTAGATCCATACCAGTGCTGCAACCAGAATACAGTGCAATGACCAGGTTTACAGTTTGATGTATATCCCCTGAACACTACTGCCTAGATTTTGCCTGGAGAATTTTCAAAGAGGAAAGCTTGTAGAGCAAACCGTAACAGCTGGGAGAAAATAAACCACAGCATGTGGGCAGGCTCCACTCTCACTACTTGGCATGGTAAGAATGAACTACTTTACAACAGGCCAAGCGAATGCTGAAGAAGGCAACAGGACTTGAGCCACTGGCCAAGGACCCTTTGCCTTCTCAGGGCAAGAAGACTATAGCACTAAAATCTTCTGAGCTATAGGAAGAAGATAGGAACTCAGCAGCTGAATCAAGAAGTTGGGCAGATAAGGGTACAATGACTGAGAAACGAAGGGGGGACTGTGGTGTATTACACAACAGACTACTGAGTGGCGGCAAGGAATGAATTGTGGGGCATGCAACTAGGTGAATGAGCCTTGAGGACAGTATGTTGAATGATATGTCAGAAACGAAAAGACAAATATTACTGTGCCTCACTCAAATGGATTAACTACATTGTATTGTAATTACAATTAACTACATTGTAATGGTAGTTAAATACTAACTACAATACTCAGAGAATTGAAGTCGAGAGCACAGGTTATCAGGTTGGGGCCTATTGCAAAGTTCTTAGATTATAAGCTCTTAAAGCAGTCACATGTATTCTGGAGTTGTAACTGCTATTTCTAAAGTCTGAGACACTGAGCTGTTTGTGTATAACCTGGTCATACCCTGAAACTTGGGACATTTGTGTGACACCTGAGAATCTGAGTTAAAGCTCTAAAGCTATGAACATCAGCATTACTTCATACAGCAACTGTTTAAAAAGTTGAAAAAGTGATCAGACTTTGACTAGAGATAAGAATGAAGCTGATCTGGATAGGACTAAGGTACATAAGGATACAGGGTAAAGGATGATATGGCCCATATTTTCAAGCTTCAACTTCTGTGTGAGACCAAAGGGAGAGATATTTATTTGGTGCAAAAATTCTATTTTGGGTGGCACATTATCTAATTTAACTTGTATAGTCAGTTTAGTTGTACACCATAAGTACATGGAATCTTGAATAGGGAATGAGATCTTGTTGGTTTGTCCAGATCAGTGTGATGCCCCGATATATCCCAGAGTAATTTGGGCAGAAAACAAAAAAGTATTTGCAAAGTCATCTTGGGGGACTGGGGAGAAAAGAAGAAATATTCAACTTCCCCATTTGGAGGATTACTGATATTCTCACAAGCAGTGGGGACAACTAATTTAATAGGCTGAACCCTCAATCTTGGTGCTTGCCCCCATGACACTTATTCCTGCAAAGGACAAGCTAAGCCTACCGATAATTATGCCTTAGAGTCACCCCAGAGAACCTCTTTTCTTGCTCAGATGTGGACTCTCTAAGCCAACTCAGCAGGTGAACTCACTGCCCTTCTCCCTAAGTAGGACTTCCAGGGGTGTAAATCTCCCTGGCAACTTGAGGAATGACTCCTGGGGATAAACTGGAACCTAGCATCATGGGATGGAGAAAGCCTTCCTGACTAAAAGGGGGAAGAGAGAAATGAAACAAAACAAAGTTTCAGTGGCTAAGATATTTCAAATAGTCGGGAGGTTATCCTGAGTGTTCTTATGCATTATATAGATATCACTTTTTAGTTTGTGGTGTACTGGAGGGGCTAGAGGGAAGTACCTGAAACTGTTGAACTATATTCCAATAGCCTTGACTCTTAAAGATGATTGATTGACTATAGAGCTGTCACATTGTGACTCTGTGATTGTGAAAACCTAGTAGCTGATGCTCCTTTGTCCAGGGTATGGACAGATGAGTGAAAAAATGAGGTCAGAAAATGGATGAATAACGGAGGCAGGGAATAAGGGGTAAAAAAAATTGGGTAGATTGCAATACTAGTGGTCAATAAGAGGGAGGGATAAGTGGTATGGGATGTATGTTTTTTCCTTTTTTCTTGCTATTTCTTTTTCTGGAGTGATACGAATGTTCTGGAAGTGGTCATGGTGGTGGGTGTACAACTGTGTGGTGATATTGTGAGCCATTGATTGTATACTTTGGATGGACTGAACATGAGTGAAGATATCTCAATAACAATATATATATGTTTTTAGAAGAGTACATCACCCACATTTGGGAACTCTGAAATGCAATTGACCCTGTGGGCCACTTAAGAAGCCACCAGTGTGTCCCATGAGAGAGCCAGCCTCTCAACAGCTGCCCCACAGAGGGCATAGGAGGCTGTAGTACAACATATTTTTACTACTTTTCCTCAAATTCCCCCTACCTTCACCCTGACTTCAGAAGGTTCAATTGTATTATAGGGAATAGGTGGAAGAAAACTGAAATAGACTACTCTCCTCTTTCCCACTGCAGGTGGTTTTAACATACCACTATTAATAACTGAGAGAACATGCAGACATAAAAATAGTAAGTATTTGTAAGATTTGCACATTGTGATGAACAAATTTTAACCTAATGGAAATATACAGAATGCTGCAGTTGGCAACTGAATATTCAACTTTTTACAAAAATTGACTACATATAGGGGCATAAAACAAATCTCAACAAATTTCGAATAATTTAAATATATAGTGTATAGTTTTTGATAGGAATAGATTTAACAAAAGATATGCATGACTTCTTCAGAGGAAGCTTTAAAGTTTTATTGCGAGAACTTCACAAGTTGAATTTTCAATATAATGAAAGCATGTGTGGCTTCAGCTTGTCTTCTTTTTAATTTATGGCTTCTTATCACCTATAATATAAACAAATAAATGATTTATTATATGACTTAGCAGAACTTTATTTAGTCAACATTAAAGGTAGACACTGGACGCTAAAATTTGAGTTTTATAAGGTGGAATTAAGACCAGAAAGTTAACTACTATATATGCTTCTATTCTAAATGTACATTTTCAGGCATATGAGCACTAAATTTTTTAAACACATCACTCTTTCTAGTGGTATGAGGAAACAAACAGAACTCTCAAGTCCAGAAGAGATTAAATCTATGAGGCTATTTAAAAATAATTTTCAGTAGAGAGCAAAAACTGTCACTGTTTCTTGGGGAACAAACAAACAAAAAAACAAGCAGAGACACTTCCGGTGGACCAGGATGATGCCTTAAGATTCTCTACCGTGCGGTTCCCTTACGGAATCTTTGAATGAACATCAAAAACTGGTAGAGCTGTCTTCTTCAAAACTCCAGAAAAAATGCTAAAGGATTGCAGTAACTGGGTGAGCGCCAATCAAGAAAACATACCTTTAAAAGCAATAGAAGAGGCTCATGGTCCCTGCACTAACCCCTCCCTGGCATGTGTGGAGCCAGCCTGTGCTCCCATTGTGGGTCCAAGGCCAGAGGGAGCAAAGTAACCCCTATGGGCATATGGCAGTACGTGTTAGTAGGTGCCAATCTATCAGGTGTTAGTCTGAAACACTAAACCAGGAAATTTTTCTCTAGTTTAACCTCCTAGGACTTTCCCTGCAGGCAGAAGCAGCTGGCAACATAGGTAAAGAAATATAACAATTAAGTCAAAGTGGCCTGAGAAAAACAATAACTGGCTTTAAGACATATAATACAGGACTGAGGAGGGGTGTGGGAAGTCTATTTCATAGAGAATAGAGGGGACATTCAAATTCATATAAATAGGGGCAATCCTATGGCCACTAGCCAGTAGAAGCCCAGGACAAGATGCAGGCTCAGGCAAAGAAAAGACCATGTACTCTGCTTTTGCCTCTTCTTGACAGGAGGGCCAAATTTTAAAGGAGAGCATCAACCAAAGCAGAGCCAATTTGCAAAGACTGTGAAAGGTGTTTTTGCATTGGTTTGTTTTTCTTAGCTCCTGACATGCAAGGAAATCTCTCTCACATCACTATCTAGATATAAACTTAAGGAACAGAATGCTCAGAGACTAAATATCAGGATTAACATATTAAAATATTATAATGTACAGTGGGCAACAAAAGGGTACAAGACAAGCAAAAACAGGAAATGATGGCCCATTCAAAGACAAAAGATAAAAATCAGAAACCATCAACTAAGAAGACCAGGCTTTGGACGTACTGGACAAAGACTTAAAAAAATTTATCTTCAATATGCTCAAGGAGATAAAGGAAAACACGGAGAAACAACTAAAAGTTATTGGGAACACATGAACAATATGTGAATCTCAATAAAGACATACAAGTTTTAGAAAGGAACCAAACAATACTATTAGCGAGAAGACCATGAATATTGAAATGAAAAATTTCCTAGAGGGTTTCCAACAGCAGATTTGAGCTGGCAGAAAAAAGAATTAGTGAATTCAAAGATAAGACAACTGAAATGATTCAGGCGGAGGAGCAGAAAGAAAAACAAATGAAAAAAGTAACCATAGTCTAAGAGGCTTGTGGAACACCATTCAGCATACCAATATGTGCATTATGGGAGATCCAGCAGGAAAAGAGAGGAGGAAAGGGGGAAAAGGAATATTCAAAGAAATAATGGCAGATCACTTCCCAAATTTTACGAAAGACAGGATTACACACATTTAAGAAGCCCAGTGAACCCCAAATAGGATAAATTGAAAGAGAACCAGGCCTAGACACATGGTAGACAAACTATCAAATGCCAAGGACAAGGAAAGAGTTTTGAAACCTGCAAGAGAAAAGGAGTATCTTATGTACAAGGAAGCCCTGATAAGGTTAAGTTCCAATTTCTCATCTGAAACCATGGAGTCTAGAAGGTAGTAGGACGAAATATTTACAGTACCAAAAGAAAACAACTGCCAACCAACAATTTTATATCTGGTGAAACTGTCTTTCAAAAGTGAGAGCAATTAAGAGATCCCCATATAAATAAAATCTGAGGGAGTTGGTCACAATTAGACCTGTCTTACATCCAATGCTAAAAAGAGTTCTTCAGACTGAAAGGAAAGAACATTAGACAATAAAAATACCATAAAGAAATAAAGAACTCCAGGTAAAGACAATCATTTGGATAATTACAAATGCCAGTAATATTGTATTGTGCTTTTTTGGTATCTAACTCTTCTTTTCACGTCTTACAGTTTCTAAAATAAAAATGCATAAAAAATAATGATGAAATCTATGGTTTTAGAAATATAATATATGAAAATATAATGCATAACAAGGACAACAAAAAAGGTGGGAGGATGGAGAGGTATACCAACAGTGTTTGTGTCTGCTATTAAAATTAAGATGGAATCAAATCAAATGTGATGTAACAGATTTATGATGTTTGATTTATACCCCATAGCAACCATGAAGAAAATAACTAAAAAGTACATCCAGAAGGAAAATTTGAAGGGATTCAAGATGGTACAACAACAACAAAAAGACAAATAAATATGAAAGTAGGTATTAACCAAAGAATTTAGGGACAGTAGAAGTACCACAGTAACAAATACAGATAGCAAAATGGCAGAAGAAAGTCCAGCATTATAAGTAGTTACTTTAAATGTAAGTGGATTAAACTCTCCAGTGAAATGGTAGAGATTGGCAGAATGGATTAAAAAAACATGACCCAAGTGTATGCTGTTTATGAGAGACTTACATTAAATTCAAAGACACGAATACATTGAAAGTGAAAGGATGCAAAAAGATATGCCATGCAAATGATAACCAAAACACAGCTAAGGTGGCGATACTAATATCAGATTATAAAATAGACTTCAAGCCAAAAACTGTTACAAGGACAAAGAAGGACACTATATATGACTGATAAAGTCATTTCAATAAGAAGCCATAACAGTTGTAAATGTATACGCACCTAACAGCAGAGCCCCAAAATATATAAAGCAAATATTGACTTATTTGATGGAGAAATAGAGAATCCTACATTAATAACAGGAGACTTCAATACACCACTTCCAATAATGGATTGAACATCTAGACAGAAGATAAGACATAAGACATGAATGATACTCTAAACCATCTAGACTTAAGAGACATATATAAAACACTTCAACCAATAGCAGCAGACAAATTCTTACTGCAAAAGGGTCATTTCCCATGACAGACCATATGTTAGTTCACAAAAGAGTCTCAATAAATTTAAAAAGAAATCATATAATGTATCTTCCTTAACCACAGTGGAATGAAGCTAAAAATCAATAACAGAAGGAGAAATGGAAAATTCCCAAATAAGTGGAAATTAAACAACACACTCTTAAACAACCAATGAGTCAAAGAAGAAATCACAAGGGAAATTAGGAACTATCCTAAGGCAAATGAAAATGAAAACAACACGCCAAAACTGACAGGATGCAACAAAGGCAGTGATGATTGGGAAATTCCTAGCTCTAAATGCTTACATTAAAAAAGAAGAAAGATCTCAAATCAGAGACCTAACCTCACAACTGCAGGATCTTGAAAAAGAACAGCAAACTCAACTCATAGCAAGAAGGAAATAAATAAAGATTATAGATAAATGAAATAGAAAGCAAAAAATTCCAACAGAAAGAATCTACAAAACCAAAAGTTGATTCTTATAAAAGACAAATAAAATCAACAAACCTATAGTTAGACTGGTAAAGAAAAAGATTGAGGACACAAATAAAATCAGTAATGCAAGGGGGAAATTTACTATTGACCTACAGAAATAAAAAGTTTATAAGGGGATACTATGAACAACTGTAGACTAACAAATTAGATAACCAAGACGAAATGGGCAAATTTCTAGAAACACACAAACTATCAACACTGACTCAAGAAAAAAACAGAAAATTTCAAGAGAATGATAACAAATAAAGAGATTGAATGAGTAATCAGAAACTTCACAACAAAGAAAAACCAAGAACCTGATGACGTGACTGGATAATTTTACCAAATATTCTAAGAGTTAACACCAATCTTGCTCAAACATGTCCAAAAATCTGAAGAGGAGGGAACACTTCCTAACTCATTCCAAGAGGTCCACATCATCCTAATTCCAAGATCAGATAAAGATATCACAAGAAAAGAAAATTACAGACCTTATGAATATAGATGCAAAAATCCTCAACAAAATACCACCAAATGAATCCAATAGCACATTAAAAGATTTATATACCATGATCAAACGGGATTTATTCCACTTATGCAAGGGTGGTTCCACATAAGGGAATCAATTAATATAATACACTGAAAACCCACAAGATCATCTTAATTGATGCAGAAAAGGAATCTGAAAAAAATCCAGCACACTTTCTTGATAAAAACACTTAGAAAAATAGAAATATAGGGAAACTTCCTCAACATGAGAAGGGCATGTATGAAAAGCCCACAGCTAATATTATGTTCAATGGTGAAAAATAAAAACATTCCCTCTAAAATTGGGAATAAAAGAAGGATGCCCACTGTCACCACTGTTACTCACCACTGTACAAGAAGTGTGAGCCAGAAAAATCAGGCCAGGAAAACTAAATAAAAGGCATCTACATTGGAAAAGAAGAAACGAAAATTTCCCTATTTGCAGATAACATGATCCTACACATAAAATATCCTGAAAAATCCACAACAAAGCTACTAGAGCTGATAATTGACTCAGCAAAGTGGTGTTTCCATAGACTAGTTAGGAACAATCTGAAGGGAAAATCAAGAAAAGAAAAATATATATGCTTTCATAGCAACAAAAAGCATAAAATATTTTCAAATAAATTTAACTCAAGATATAAAGGACTTGTACACAGAAAACTGGAAAACCCTGCCAAAAGAAATCAAAGAAAACCTAGATAAATGGAAGGACATTCCACATTCATGGACTGGAAGACTGTTAAGACGTCATTTCTACACAAAGCAATTTCAAATTCAATGCATTTCCAGCTAAAATTCCAACAGCCAGCATTGCAGAAATGGAAAAGCCAATAATCAAATTTATATGGATGGGTTAGTGTCCTCAAATAGCCAAACCCATTTTGAAAGAGAAGAACCAAGTTGACAAACTCACAGTTCAGATTTTAAAACTTAGTACAAAGCCACAATAAACAAAACAGCATGGTACTGGCACAAGGACTGACATACAGACAAATGGAATCAAACTGACAGTTCAGAAAGAAACCTCACATCTATAGCCAACCGACTGTTTAAAAATATTTTTATTCAGAAATATCCACACAATACAGTACAACCATATTATACAATCAATGGTTCACGATTAGCATCACATAGTTGTGCATTCTTCACCATGATCATTTTTAAAATATTTACATCACTCCAGAAAATGAAATAAAAAGAACTCATATGTCCCATACCCCTTACCCTTCCTTCTCATGACCCACAGTATTTCAATCTACCCAATTTTTACCCTTTACTTCCCCAATTATTTATTTATTTTTAGTCCTTATTTCTTTTTTTACTCATCTGTCCATACCTTGGATAAAAGTAGCATCAGACACAAAGTTTTCACAATCACACAGTCACACTGTAAAAGCTATATAATTATACAGTCTTCTTCAAGAATCAAGGCTATTGGAACACAGTTCAACAGTTTCAGGTACTTCCCTCTAGCCACTCCAATGCACTATAAACTAAAAAGGGATATCTATATAATGCCTAAGAATAACACCTAGGATAACCCTCTTTATTCTGTTTGAAATCTCCCAGCCACTGAAACTTTGTCTCATTTCTCTCTTCCTCCTTTTGGTCAAGAAGGCATTCTCATTCCCATGATGCCGAGTGCCAGCTCATCCCCAGGAGTCAGGTCCCACATTCCAGGGAGATTTACACCCCTGGGGAGGGGGTGGGGGGGCAGTGAGTTCACCTGTCAAGTTGGCTTAGAGAGAGAGGCAACATCTGAGCAACAAAAGAGGTTCTCTGGGGGTGGCTCTTAGGCATAATTATCAGTAGGCTTAGCTTCTCCTTTGCAGGAATAAGTTTTATAGGGGCGAGCCCCAAGTATGAGGGCTCAGCCTATTGAACTGGTTGTCCCCATGCTTGTGAGAATATCAGGAATTTCTCAGAGGGGGAGGTTTAATATTTCCTCCTTTCTCCCCAGTCTCCCAAAAGGACTTTAAAATACTTTTTTATTTTCTGCCTAAATCACTCTGGGATGTATTGGGGCATCACACTAACCTGTACAAACCAACAAGATCTCACTCCCTATTCAAAATTCCTTGTAATTATGGTGTTCAAGTAAACTGACTGTACAAGTTAAATTAGATAATGTGCTACCCAAAATATAAATTTTGTACCAAATAAACATCTCTCCCTCTGGTCTCACACAGAGGTTGAAGTTTGAAAATATGGGCCATATCATCCTTTACCCAGTGTTCTCATTTACCTTAGTCCTATCCAGATCAGCTTCATTCATATCTCTAGTCAAAGTCTGATCACTTTTTCAGCTTTTTTAACAGTTGTATAGCCAACTGATTTTTGACAAGGGTGCCAAGTCTACTCAATCAGGAAACAACAGTCCCTGGCAAATGGTGTTGGGGAAACTGGATGTCCACATGCAGAAAATGAAGGTGGACCCCTAATTGACACCATAAACAAGAATTAACTCAAAATGGATCAAAGACATAAATAGAGGGAATAAAACTATAAAACTCCTAGAAGAAAACATAGGGAAGTATTTTCAGGACCTTGGCGTAGGCAATGGTTTCTTTGATTTTATACCCAAAGTAAAAGCAACAAAAGAAAAAACAGATACATAGGATTTCATCAAAATTTAAAACTTTTGTCCATAAAATAACTTCATCATGAAATTAAAAGGACAGCCTACAGAATGTGAGAGTGTTTAGTAACCAGAATATATAAAGAAATCCTACAATTCAACAACAAAAAGACAAACAACCCAACTAAAAAATGGGCAAAAGACTTGAATATACATTTCTCCAAATGGCCAATAAGCACATGAAAAGATGCTCTACAGCATTAGTCATTTGGGAAATACAAATTGAAACCACGAGGTACCATTTCACATCCACCAGAACAGCTACTATTCAGAAAAACTGAGAACAACAGTTTTGGAGAGGATGTGGAGAAGTAGGAATGCTGTTCATTGTTGGTGGGTATGTAAAATGGTACAGCTGCTGTGGAAAACAGTTTGGCAGTTCCTCAGAAAAGTTAAGTATAGAATTACCACACAATCTAGAAATCCCACTTCTATGTATATACTTCAAAAATTGAAAGCAGGGACTCGAACAAGTATTTGCACAGCGATGTTCATAGCAGCATTATTCACAACTGACAAAAGATAGAAGCAACCCAAGTGTCCATCAACAGACAGAAAGAGAAACAAAATGTCGTGCATAAACACACACACACATATACAATGGAAAATTATGCAGCCATAGAAAAGGAACAGAGTTCTGATATATGTGACAATATGGATAAACCCTGAAGATACTATGTTGAGTGAAATCAGCCAAACATAACAGGAAAAATATTGTATGACTGCACTTCTAAAATAAGTAGAATATGTAAATTCAGAGTCTCAAACTAGAATATAGGTAACCAGGAACGAGGCTGGGGGAGGAAATGGGGAGATAATGCTTAATCAGTACAAAGTTTGTTTGGTGTGATAGAAAAGTTTTGGTAATGGATGGTAGTGAAGGTAGCACAACATTGTTAATTTAATTAACACCACTGAATTACATATTTGAATGTGGTTAAAAGGGAAACGTTTGGGTTGTATATATGTTACCAGAATAAAAATGTAAAAAACTCACAGAACTGTATAACATAGTGACCCCCAATGTAAACTATGGACTGTAGTTAACAGCATAATTATAATAATATTGCTATAGCAATTGTAAGAAAGGTGCCACTCTAATACAAAATGTTAATAATAGGGGAAAGCGTGTGTGTATTAGGGGCGGTATATAGGAACTCTGTATTTTCTTCATGATTTTTCTGTAAATCTACAACTTCTCTAATAAAATAAATAAGTGAATAATTGAACTTAAAAAATCAACCAAATAAAAATCCCAAGAAGCAAAATAAATTAAAAAATAAGTGGACCCAGTTTCACTCAAATGTACTGACTTGAAATACTCTTCTACTTACGTATTTGCTAAAACAGTACTGTCAGATTTGGAAGAAAGGGCAAAGAACAGCACTCCATTTGATTTATATCTTTTGTGGAAAAGGGAAAAAATTTTATTGACATAGTTCTACCTTTATGTGGTCTATTTTAAGTAGGGAGACCACTCATTCCATTTGCAACTGTTGTCAGGGTGTAATTATTTATAGCACTACCTTTCACTCTCTAAGAGTGTCCTAGTTGGGATGATAAAAATTAAATGGTTACACTAGTTTTAAGCTACTACCATCACAGATGACTATAACATGTGAGGGAAAATACTACCATTTCTCACAGCCTGGCTCACAAAAACAAAAGGAGAAACCTAGAAAAGCCAAAACATACAGATTGATCTTATTTTTTGGCATCGAAAAGACAACATAATTTTTAAAAAGCAATTCTGACACACTAAAAAAAAATCATCAATATTATGGTGCTGTTTAAATATTATTCAATTACTACTGTGGTATATTAAGTAATTTAAATACTTTTAGAAGGATATGAACATTATTAACTTTTGGGTTTAAAGGAGTTCTATTCAAAAGTAATAAAATGCTTTCATATTTTATAATTCAACAACATGGTTTTGACCTAATTCATCTCTGTCCCTGACACTGTCTTTAAATCAAGCACTTAGTATCTGATTACCATTCAACAAGCCTTTATATGTAATATTTGTTACTCAAGTATATTATAGAAACCAGCAACCCCGTAACTTGCACACTTATTGGATAACCTACCTCCTTCCGGAAGTTTAGCATCCTTCAGGTCAGGTGGAGTGTTCCCTCTCTCATCAGGACCATTTTCACTTTCACCTCCAGCCTTTTCCTCATCAACTCCCTGGCTATCAATTTCCAGTTCAGGCTCTTATATAAATAAAAAGAACTATTAATGTAAGCAGTAAAATATGGATTAGTGCTATTAGGGCTCTGTAAGCTAGTGTGATAATAAAGGGGATGCCTAAGAATGCTGTAAACACATGGATAAACCTTGAGGACATAATGCTGAGTGAAATAAGTCACACCCAAAAGGACAGATATTCTATGATTTCACTAATATGAACTAACTAGAATATGTAAAGTCATAGTCATAAAATGTAGACTACAGGTTACCTAGAGAGTGACAGTAGCTAGAGAATGGGGAGCAGTTGCCTAACGTACAGAATTTTTAACGACATTGAATCTAAATGTTTGGAAATGGATAGAGGTGAGGGTAAGTCGTTATTGGGTTTATAAGTAATAGTGCTGAACGGCAGGTGAATTTGGTTGAAAGGGCTTCTTTAGAGTCATGTATGTCACTGATTAACACTACAAATATAAAAAAAATTGTTTCAAGTACAAATTTACGACATTTGTGCAGAGTTAATCATACAGTGGTATATGGGGGAAATATGCCTATTGCAAGCTACAGACTCTAGTTATCAGCAATACCTTAATATTCTTTCACCAACAGTAACCTGTGAACCACATCAGTACTAGGGGTCAATGACAGGCAGCAATGAGGGGTAAGGGACATTTTGAGTTTTCTTTTTTTTTATGTCTATTTGTTATTTTCTTTTTTGGAGGACTGAAAATTGTCTAAAATTGATGTGAGAATGACTGCACAACTAGGTGATGACACTGAGACACCGATTATATACTTTGGATGGCTTATATAGTATGTGAATATATTTCAATAAAATCTGCAGTTTTTTTTTTAAAAGTTGAGAAACACAGACTAGTTAAACCAGCTTTTTTACTGCAGGACTTTTCAGGACCTTTCATATGCTAATAAAAGTTTGAATCACCAAACAAACAAAAGAAAATTCGTTGTGAGCATTAAAGAGTTCTCTGCTGGAAAAAGGCTTTTGGACATCTAAAATATCACCTCCCCTTGGAAGCTTTTTTTTTCCTAAGACTGTTTCAGACAACTTATTTGTTGCCTCTGTACTCTGTATATACTTGTTTACCGTACTTATTTCATTAGATAAGCTATTTGTTTACACGAATTTCCATGACTAGATTGTGAACTCAAGACAGAAAATCATTCTCTCGTTTGTATATATATCCCCAGCACCTACTGTAAAAATAATATGAGGCAAACTCAAATTGAGGAACATTTTACAAAACAACTGGCTTGGACTCCAAAAACTGTCAACATAATGAATAAAGAAAGACTGAAGAATACTTCCAGTTTAAAGATCAAAAAGACATGACAACTAAATGCACCAGACTGGATCCAGGAACTGGAAAAAAAATGCTTAAAGGATACAATTAGAGCAGCTCATGAAACTGGAATAGATTATATAAAATCAAATCTTCTCAATGTTAAATTTCCTGAACTTGTTTTACTGGGATTATATAAGAGACTATCTTTTCAGGAAATACAAAAGGGAGTATAGGGCTATGATGTCTGAAACTCTTAAATGGTTCAGTGATAGTAACAATGTATATCAATATAAAGAGCAGTATAAAAATAACATGTCAAAATGTTAGCAATTGGTGAATTGAGGTGAATCACATACAAGAGCTCACTGTACTTTCTGGTAACTTTTCTGCAAGTTTTAAACCTCTTCAAAGTAAAAAGTTTTTTAAAAAGAATATGTGATTAGAATATGGTCAGGAAGACAAAAGTATGACAAAATAATTTTAGCAGTAACTAGGAAAGGAACTCACATTTTTATTTCTTTACATAGAGAAAATTTTTAAAAATTAAAATATAAGAGCTAATCATAATATATCTAAGTATGTTCATACTTTAAATGCAATGACTTAAGATGCCTAGAAAACTCTCCAAGAAGTACAAGTTTAACTATTGAAATAGTGTATAATTATGTCTAAACTTAATGTAATTTCCTTTCATTTGCTAATGTAGAGCTCTGGCAAGTACTGTATTTTCAAGTATGCCAAATAATTCTTAATATATAGGATGAGTAAAACGCTGAAAGAAAAAAAAAGACTGATCATAGCGATGGGTGGCACTCAACTGCAAACTATACCCTCTTCCCTTACCAAATGGGTTTAAAACCCACTGTCAGGCAATGCATTATTTATTCTTGTTACTAGAATAATGCTATACATGAAATACATCTTTCCTTCACCTTCAACTGCAGGAGCTCCTTCATCCTCTTGTCCAGGTTCAATATCCTGACTCTCAGATGGTGGTTCCGCCTGTGGAGGTTGTTCATCACCCGGCTGCTGAGCCTTAGGGGAGGGGAGGGCAAACAAAGAAAACTGTTATTAATACTATGGCAATAAAAGGCTCAAATATACATTCTACGTGGAGACAACAAAGCACAACTAAATTTGAAGAGGTTTTTCTATACTCTATAAGTATTCTCAAGTTACTCTTACAATATAGAAAATACTGTAAGAAAAAAAAAGTTATCTGCAAGGACCAATACTTCTGAAAGCCATTTTAATCTTCTCTGGAATAAATGCACAATATTTGTTTAATAAGTATGGCAGGGAAGTCACAGGTACTATTTCCGGGCTCATAACAACATATATATAGGCAACACCAGACTATGATTTGTCTCACTCAACGTCTCATTAATGGGATTCAGTTTTCACCCACGGGAAGTCCTTTATATGGCAGGGATACATTGTTAAACAATATATTGGTTCAGTCAACTTTTTTCGATTTTTTTTTATAAAAATAAATTTCTGCCTATGGAAATAAGATATTAAAGCACTCACAACCACAGGCTCCACTGGATCAGAAGATTCTTGACCATCTCCTCTTCCTCTGGATCTTGATCTTATTCTTGTTCGTCCACTCATATTTCACCCTAAAAGTAGAAAATCGTGACTTGAAGAAAATTATAAAAAAATATATACATGCATGACTATTTCAATGCCCTACCACTGATTGCAAATTCTTTTTTACATTTGGTAAGATTTCCAAAATAAGTCCTGAGTTAATAATAACATTCATGTTTTCCAATCACATCAAATAAGCCTGTCTGCAAATCCCTCTGTTTATGCCAGGGCCCATTTGGCAGCAAAGTGACCTTCAAGTACTTGATAAAAAAAAAAAACAGGGGACTTTCTTAAAGAGATTTGGTTTTACAACTGGACTACTCATTATGAAGTGATTTCTATAAAATACAGCCAGGGCCACCTCTGCTCCCCTCCCCAGGACTCTGGAATTTGTCCTTTGTTGGCAGTTCCAGGTGCCTCCAGAACTCAAAAACCTCAAAAAGCATCCCCAAGACTCACCACATCTCCCACTAACCCCCTCCCCTACTGTTTGCCTTCCTCCCTTGCCCCAGTCGCACTACAACAACAAGGGACACAGCAGCAGGGCAGCCCGTGAAAAAAGAACAATAATCAATCACCGAGGACCTACCTCCTGAGACACTCCTGACCCATCCAAACCCTGCTGGCTCCCCACTCATACTTACACTCATGGGACTGATTTGCAGACCTACTGGCTGAGTCTCAGCCATAAGAATCCATATGGTAGGAACGCAACCTCCAACCACACAGTTCTGAGCACAGTGCGCTCAGTTTGTTGCGTGCTGCACTGGGGGTTCCCCCCTCCCCAGGTATCCCCTGAGGACTCTGAAATCTCTCCTCCGTGGGCAGTTTCAGGTGCCTCCGGGACTCAGAAAACTCAAACAGTGTCCTCAAAAGTCGCCCTCTACATCAAAACCCCTCCCATCCGCGGCCCACCGTCCCATAAGTCCCAGCCCCACCACGACGCCCAGGGCCATGGCTGCAGGGCCGCCCATGAAGAGAAGAACGACGACTATCGACGACTTCCCTCTCAGAAGCCACGGAATACGTGCCACCCAACCCTCCCAAAGCCATCTGGCTCCCCCTCACTCTCACTCAGACTTTAACTCGTGGGAGTTCGGATCTGCGGATCTCGGGCTGAGTCTCAGCCAGGGAACAAGAAAGAAGCTGGTACGAACGCGACCTCGGTCGATGCAGCTCTGCGCACAGCCCACAGACAGCAAGGTATACTGGGCAATGTGCATGCGCACTGGGTCCCTGTGACACGTGAGCTGACACTTCCCCTCCCCTCATCCACCCCTCCACCCCCCGCAAGGACCCACTCAATACCCTGGGCTCTGGGCTCTGTCCTCTGTGGGCAGTTCAAGGTGCCTCGAGACTCAGAAACCTCAAACTGTGCTTCCAAGACTTTCCCCCTCTTTCAACTAACGCCCTCCTTCAGTGGCCCACCGTCCCCACCATGACATCAGGGGATTTGGCGGCGCGTGGCCTGTTAAAACACAGGCCACGACCTTCCTTCTGGGATATGCCAACCCTGCTGAAGCCCAATGGGTTCCCCTTGCTCTCACTCGCACTTAAACTCGGTGGAGGACGGATCCGAGAACCTACTGGCTGACTGCAGCCTGAGATAAAGAAACAAGAAAGTAGGAACGCCACTTTTACCAGCACCAGTCTGTGTTAAGAATGCAGTTAGCAAGGCATGCTAGGCAGTGCACACACACAGAGTCCATGTGTGCCGTGCTAACTGAGGTCCCATCCTCCACACCCCTCACCTCTTCTGCAGGTGTCCACTGAGGACTCCAGAATCTGTGCCTTGTAGGCAGTTCCAGGTGCCTCGGGACTCAAACATCAGAATCCCACCCCCCCCCCAAGACTTGTCTGTCCTTTGCCTAGCCCTTTCGCTTTCTTGGCCCGCTTTCCCAAGATCTGGCCCCACCGTGACAAGGGTCACGGTGATGCCGCCGGTGAACAGAAGTTGGAAGACTGTGGAAGGCCTCCCTCCACAGAGGCCACCGACCGTGCAGTCCTGACCCTCCCTCCCAAAGCCTGCTGCCTCCCCCTCACACCTATTCACACTTGCACTTGTGGGGGTCCTGGTTGGAAGATTTGCCAGATGAGTATGAGAGACAGCTAACGGCGGAAACGAGATTTGGGAATGAAAGGAAAATGGCGCCCACCAGCCCTTGCCGCCTAAACACCCCTCTCTGAGGTTGACTCAATTAGCCAATCCCAAGCCTCTGAGATGCGCGTGGTAAGACCTACGCACTTGAGCAGCACCATGTATGTCACATGGATTGTCCCATCCCTCTCCCGCCCCATAGACGCTCAACCCTGCCGGAAGAAGGCCCGGAAGGGGCTGGTTCTTCCCTTCTCTCCCCAAATTTTCCAACCTTGCATGTCCTAGAACGTTCCCAGCCCTTTATCTGCTGACTTACCCTCCAAATTATCCTCTCAGTGCTGCTGCCTTTATTGGCTCTCTGCTCAAGGCTTGCAGCCATCCATCTTAAACACACAGTAATTTCAAAATTTTCAGTTTCCCCAGAGATGTGTGAAAGCTTTTAGGTTCAGAGAGAGGGAAAAGCCTCTCTTAAGCATGCTGGGAATCCAGACCATGTAAAGAAAAGAGTGGATAAATCCAAATACTTAAGCCTTAAAATTTGCAGGCATCTTGTAACCCAGAATTTCAACTTCTAGGACCTTAGGTTAAGAGAACTGTTTGGAATGTGAACAAAGATTTAGATTCATGGGACTTTTAAAGCATGATCATGGGCTTGCTAGGTAAATAAATTATGGCACATTTGAAAATGAAATGCGGCTGGCCATCAAAACCAATGCTCTTGTGGTAGTGCTGTTCATATTAATTTACTAACTTGAAACAGCAGGTTAGGCAGCATTGTGTATGTTCAGCATGATCTCAAAAGAGGGAGTCTGGAAAAGATCACCAGCACTACCACATCGACTCGAACTCTCCTCTCGGGAAGTAAATATGCTTTGTTTCCTGCAGCCAGCACATCTTTCTACGGCTCCAAAGACACACTGTTCTTCAAGGGTTAATCCAACAGATAAAATGCAGTTCTTGGGGTTGTAGATCCCCTGCATCTGGTGCACCTGGAAGGGTATCACCATCATCTAGGCAGTCAGGTCCTCCCCTGTCGGGGAAGGGGCGGGGGAAGGGAGGGGAACTGGGGCAGGAGCCCACTGCACTTGCTTTGGGCAAACAAAGGTAGGTGGGTATCTTCAGGGTGTAAAGGAACTTGCCCTGAACATACTCCACCCCACCCCCCGGACTTACTCTTGGAGAAGCATACATCCTTTGAGAGTTAGAAAGATCTCCTGTTGCAGAAGTACAATTGCCAGATTGTCTCTCTCATTCATTCTCATTCTCATTGTCTCTGTTTCCCTCTCCCTCTCTCTCCCACTCTCCCTCCCTCTCCCACTCTCCCTCTCTCTCCCACTCTCCCTGCCTCTTCCTTCCCCCCCCCCCTCCTTCCCTCCCTCTATGTCTCATATGCAAACAAGATATAACGTTGATAAGAGCCAAAGGTAAATATATAATTTTTCCTTGATCTTACTAATTAGGGATAACCACTTTTAATATCTAGTCAGGGCCACTTCTACAACTCAAATCTTTATATGGATGAAAGAAAGATTTCTTTAGAACTACTGCGCCCTCACACTCTGCAGTGAACTTAAACTGTGGGCTATGATCTCAGTCGCCTGTTTCTCCTTAAGTAATGCCCTTTCATTGGCTCTTAGTAGTTTTCCTGTTATCTCTTGGAAAGGCTACAAAAGCTGTCTTCGTGACCTTGGTGCTTTGATTCTGTTGGCAGC
This sequence comes from Tamandua tetradactyla, assembly GCF_023851605.1. Lineage (NCBI taxonomy): Eukaryota > Metazoa > Chordata > Mammalia > Pilosa > Myrmecophagidae > Tamandua > Tamandua tetradactyla. The sequence continues at coordinate 120,563,275 of NC_135353.1, forward strand.
AGCTGTGTTCTCCGGGTAGGATCATGTTTCTCTTGGACCCTGTGAAGTAAGTTAGAAGGAAGGTGAGGTCCTTTCTCTGTGAGAGCTTGGAGTCTGAATTGAAAAAGGAAACCCGATTTGCTTAGTGTCACTAGCCTTCCCCAGTAACCTCATCTCCAGGCAATAATAGTACAGAGCAAGCACTCTGATGAGGGTGCTCCCAAGCCCTTGTTTGTGTCATTGTGATGAGTATAGATATTACTTTAATTTTATTTGTTTTATGACCAAGTAGTATTTGCTCCCTACACATAATGCAATCATTAAGAATTGGCCAGTCCCCACTGTCTTGTCATTGTTATTTAAATCTCAATCTAAGGACACCTAATTCTTGGTAGCAGTAACACCTGGCAGTAATAGAGTTGCTGGGCCCACTGAGGACATTCCTTTCCTGCCCCTCTCTTCCATCACCATAGCATAGGAAAAGGAGACCCTTTGCTCACCTGTTTACCTCAGTTAGAGGTGATAATCAAGATTGGGGACAGGTAGCTATTCCCAGTCTGGAGTGGGGCAGGTGTCAGGGTCAAAACACTGGGCCAAAGCCCAAGTGGTGTATGGGCCGCAGGTGAGCTCTGTGCAGACTGTCCAGAATCCCAGTAGGAGAAATGTGGGACATGTTGCCTAAGCCAGTTGTGAGTGGGACACACCGACACAAGGCCCAGGTGAAGCCATGGTGAAATAGCAGCTGTGTCTGTGCAGGGTGTGGGATGGTGACCCACGTCCCTTTCCAACGCCTGGGGAAGGGAAGGATTCAGGTTCATGTGCTGATTGCAGATGTGTGCTCCAGTGGGAGTGGTGGTGGAAGGGAGCATTGCACTCTTCCCAGTCTGGTCTTCTCCTGGCCTGGGGTACGGCCCCTGTGGGTCTGGGCATGGGACAGATGTGGGAGAGTTACTGCCAACAACCACCACCCCTATTGACCGTTTGGGGAAATAGCAACAGTCAACCTCGGAAAGAGAGCTGTAAAGGGTGCAGCTGGGGTGTATGAGAAGTGTCTGTGTTGAGCCCCAGTAGCCATGTAAGATGGGATGGAGATGGAGCATGTTTAAGAGTTCGTGAGAAACTCCTAATACTCTTGGTATCTCTCAACTGGTAATGCACTAAGCACTCTTTCCTAGCAATCCCACCTTCTGGGATTCACCCTAAAGGTATATTCCTCCAAGTGGACTGCAGTATATACACAACAGTTGCAACAGTAAAAACTCAAAACTGCGTATATGTTCATCAGTAATGTGGTTGCTCAAATGAATTACAGTAAAACTAGACCATAGAATTTTTGCAGCAGCCATTGAGGAATTTGAAAAACTAATGTAATGTAGAGAGTGAGTTTCACTAATTGTAAATACTAGTAAAAAAACGTTGAACCGTGTAATAGGATCCTATGTTTGTTTAAACATTTGTGTGTGTTCGGATGTGGCTTGTTCATGGTTGTTTTGCTATTACAAGTCAAATCGGAGTGAACATCTTATCCTCGCACTGTGGCGCACATTTCTTATGTTTTCTGAGGATATATTTCTGGAAATTGAATTGCTAAGTGAAAGGAAAAGTGGAGGATTTAAGGATTTTTAATGCGTATCGCTAGATGACTCTAAGATATGATAAACCATTTACACTCCAGCTTGTAGTATACAAGAAGGCCTGTTTTCTTCCACTCTTGTAATAGTTGTGTATAACACTAATTGTTTTTCTGCTATTTTGATGGGAGAAAGTGGAAAAGACTGAAAAACAATTCTGGAATTCCAGTATTCATTTAAATCTTCTATTTGCCATTTTAGTGCATATGGTTCCATATATAAGTATTATACATTCATTTTAGATTATCATCTGTGCTGCAGCAGACTTCCTCATGGATCATTCTCTGCCCGTGTCCTTAATTATTTCTTTAGGAACAAATCCCTAAATGAAAAAATAGGGGCTTCAGAGTATTTATAACTTGTCCAATGTTATTCCCTCTGGTAAGGTATTCCAGGATTTAAATCTCTGTCTTTCTGATTCCCCTACCTTTGCTCATTTCTTTCCATCGTGCTGTCTCATGGATTACCTAGTTCCCATGAATCAAAAGGCTCTGTCCCTTATCTCAAGGTGAAATTTAGCAACCCTGTGACCACCATTCACTAGTGGAGGTGTGGTGTAAGCACCCACATCTGTAGGATGCAGGACAGGCAGAAGGCGTGTCGTGAGCTAAGTTATGGAAGCCGGTAGGTCATGGCCTGCTTGGGAACTGCAAAGAGGCCACTGCGCTAGAGATTCAGGCTGTGGGTCAGAGGGGGATCTTTTCTTTGGTATCCCCTGGCCAACAGTAGACCATGATAGATGCATGAGTAGATTGTGAATACAGCTATTTTGTGAGGTAATTTTTCTAAATCACTGCCTGGTAAACTTGAAGGAAGTTTTCAGTGGTTGCAAAGGAGAGTTCCCATAAATCTGATTGACAAAACATGTCATCTAAAATTTTGACTCCAATAATTTGTGTAAATCAGGCGCTATTTATGCACATTTAGGTGTGGCAGATACATTCACATATTTCAGATGTCTCGGAGGTTCACCTGAAACAAGTGGAGAGGAAAGATGGCTCTGTCCTTCTTAGTAGCTCCATAATTTGAAGAAGCAGCTCTTTTTAAAAAACCTCCTCCTTATATAGAAGCCCCTAGGTTTGCCTTTCTGTGTCAACTGATGCCCAGTTTATAATCGTGTTTGCCACCTCAGTCTTCATTGCCCAGTTGTGCAGTCTTCTCACTTGTGCTACAAGGATCATCTGGCTTTAGGCTTCTCTTGTTTGATTGAGTTTCCATTTATGCGTGTACACTCCCTGGTAGAGGGACAACTGACTACTTGACTACCAGCCTTGGACATGCCAGCCTTTACTGGTTCTTATGTCCTCTGTGTATCTTTGTCAAAAATCAGTTGTCCATATATGTGTGGGGTTATTTCTAGACTCTCTATTGTATTCCATTGATCTATTTGTCTATCTTGACAAATTATCTGTCTTGTCCAAATTTTCAATTCCAATTGAAGTCCCAGCAGGCTTTATTTTTATTAAAAATGATAAATTGACTCTGAAATTCACACGGAAGTGCAAAGCCTAAATTAGCCAAAACAGGATTTTGCAAAATATTATAGATTTATATCTCAATAGTGTGGTATTAGCATAAAGAGAGCTTCTGTATCACAATAGGATGATATTGGCGTAAAGTTATAGATCAATTTAGGGATAACTGACATCTTAATATTGACTCTTCAGTCCCATAAGCAAAATATATCTTTTCATTTATGTATTAATTTTTCTCAGTTAATATTTCATAGTTTTCAATGTATAGATCTTTCACTCTTGTCAAATTTATATTTATGTCATACTTTTGTGCAATTGTAAAAGGCATTTTTCTTTTTTTGTTTCAGGCATGTTTATTCATACTGAAATAGATTATTCTGCTAGATAATTTTACACTTGCAATACAGCCATCCTTCCCTACTCCTACCCCTACATTCCCTCTCCTTCAGTGATAAAGGCAGAGAAAAGGGTGATGGATGCCACTGGTTATCTAAATCTATCCTCTGTAACTTCCTTTCCAATGTGCTTTAGATCTTTCTGAGGAATGCAACTGCTCACCATTTGGCTAACTTGCCACTGGAAACAAGCACAATAATAGCTAAGTGCAAAGTACTTATAGTCCGTCTAATAAGTTCATCCCTCAAGTTTCCACATTTAAAAGAAAGTATGATGCAAAGAATAATAAATGGAAGACTAGATCTCTGAATTAGTCTAGCCAGAGTCTTGTGGCTCACCCCTCAGCTATATTTCTTTAAAATCATATTCCAAATGTCCCAGGATCTCCTTCATATTTTTTTTTCACAAATTAGGGTCAACATTTCCTTAAAAGCATACATAGATAGTTTGTGCCTCTGAATGAGGAATTTTTAAAACTTTAAACCCAGCAAAGCTAAGAATCTCTTTAGAATATTTTTAAGTTGAAAGAATGGACAGTTGTAATGACCTCTCCTAGTTCACAGGTGTTTGTTGCTGTTTTTTAAATAATAAACTTCTTTTTAGAATTTTAGGTTAATAGAAAAATTAGTCAGAAAGCACAGAGTTCCCATATAATCCCCTTCCCCTAGTTTCCCCTATTATCAACTTCTTGGATTCGTGTGGTATATTTGTCAAAATTGAACAAGAATTGATAAGTGATCATTGACTAAAGCCCATAGTTTACATTCAGGTTCACTCCCTGTGATGTTCAGTCCTGTGGTATTGACAAATACGCGATGTGCTGTTTCCACCTTTATGTTATCATCTAGAATAGCCCCTCTGCCTTGAAACTTCTCTGTGCTCCACCTATTCATTCTCCTCTCCCGCTGAACCCCTGGCAATCACTGATCTCTCTATTGCCTCTATAATTTTGCCTTTTCCAGAATGTCATATCATTGGAATCATACAGTATGTATTCTTTATGCTGGTATTTTTTTAATCAAAGAGAGGATGCCTCTTTCATAGGTCTTATAAACCCATCTATTTCAGGTAGAACAATTCTTAGATGTTGTTTCAATTTGCTAAAGCTGCCAGAAAGCAATATACCAGAAATGGATTGGATTTTATAAAGGGAATTTATTAAGTTACAAGTTACAATTCTCAGGCCATGAAAATGCCCAAATTAAGGCACCAACAAGAGGATATCTTCACTCAAGAAAGGCTGATCAAGTCCAGGGTTTCTCTGTCATCTAGGAAGGCACATGGTGATGTCTGCTGTCCTTCTCTACTGGCTTCTGGTTTCAAACGGCTCTCTCAGCATTTTCAAGTGTCTGTGGGTCCTTTCTTAGCTTCTCTGGAGCAAACTTTGGATTTCATTTCTTAGCTTAGTACCTCCAAAGGACTGTGTCTGGTTTCATCTCTCTGCCCTCTGTGTTGGCTCTGAGCTCACTTTATGTTTCTGCCTTTTATTCTCTTCATACAGGACTTCAGTAAAAGGATTAAGATCCACATTGAATGGGCAGGGTCATATCTCCATCTAATCAAAAGGTCCCATCCACAATTGGGTGGGTCACTTCTCCATGGAAACGACCTAATCAAAAGATCCCCAAAATAAGTCTACCCACCAAGATTGGATTAAGATTAAAATAACATGACTTTTCTGGGGTACATAACAGTTTCAAACCAGCATAGGTGTCTTTAAGCTATAGTTTCTGGGCCTTTCTTAATTTCCTTGAAAAAGAAACTACATTGGAAGCATGCAATACTTGCTTATTCAATTAGATGTGAAGAAGTGCAAGAAAAGATGTGAAGGCTGCTATCTTATCTCAAATCATATATGCTGCTTGGGTCTGAATGATTAGCACGTCATATGATTCTGCTAAATAATCTGAGATTCTAAAAATTAAAGATAATTATACCAAATTGACAGGCAAATATGGTGGTATAATTTAAGAGCCAGGTATGTTGTTAAAGATCATATCCAACTCAATAAGTAAATCGCATATTGATGAAGCATCAAAATAAGGATCACAAATAAAAAGGTACACTCTAAAAGAAAAGTCCAAGAGTAGAAAGAATAGAACAGTTTGCTTTGTTTTGTTTCTAAGCAGACATATTAAGATGATTTTTTCAGGTGAAGGTTTCTTTCCATCAGTTGAAAGAGACAGTTATGCTGGCTTCTTTCAGAAAGCAGTTGCTTCTCTGGTTGGCATCTGAGAAAGCACTTAGTCTTCTGTGTAGAGGTGATATGGCTGCACCAATGCTGAGATGGCTGTGACCACACAGTTGGTTTGCCAGCTGGAATGAGAATCAACAGTTCTTATAAGAGTGTCTGAAGGTTTGATTATCTTTGATCTGTCATCTGGATGAAGCTCTCCAATGTGAAATATTTTGAATAGCTCTCAAGCATCTGTAGAGTGCCCTCAAAGTTATATCCTCAAAGTTTTCTGTAGCATCAGCTCTAGCTTGTTCCCTTAAGACTTGCTCCCCACTGGGATGGTCCTCCAGAAACCTGGTCAGGTCGTAAACCTTGTGGTGCAGGATGACCCAGATGCTCTTGCTGTGCTTGTGCTTCTGGATCTCCTCCAGTGTGTAGTACTTCACGACCGCATCCAGCAACACTATCATCTCCGCTCACTGTGAGCCTCAGGAACACAGAGCACACAACGCCCATTAGACACACATTAAGACATTGTTTTTGGCTTCTTTTTGACTTTTTAAAAAATATTTTTATTGAGAAATCTTCACATACATACAGCCAATCCACAGTATACAATCAATGGCTGACGATATCATCACATAATTGTGTATTCAGTACCATGATCATTTTTAGAACATTTGCATCACTCCAGAAAAAGAAATAAAAAGAAAAAACTCATACATCCCATACCCCTTATCCCTCCCTCTAGTCTTTCAATCTACCTGGGCCAGTTTGAAAGGATTATGTAATCTAGATTAGCCATGTTTTAATCCTGATCCATCTTGTGGAGGCAGCTGTTTCTTTTAATCACTATTCAGTACTGTACATTGGAAACTTGATCAGAAATTATTTCCATGATGTAACACACCCAATTGTGGGTATTAACCTTTGATTAGAGGGAGACGTGACGTCACCCATTCCATGTGAGTCTTGATTAGTTTACTGGAATCCTTTAAGAAGAGACCATTTTGGAAAACATTTCAGAGCCATGAGAAACATGAGACCCCACACAGCCAGAGACCTTTGGAGATGAAGAAGGAAAACACCCCCAGGGGCGCTTCATGAAACAAGAAGCCTGGAGAGAAAGTTAGCAGATGCTGCCATGTTCACCATGTGCCTTTCCAGTTGAGAGAGAAACCCTGAACATCATCAGCCTTCTTGAACCGAGGTATCTTTCCCTGGATGCCTTAGATTGGACATTTCTATAGCCTTGTTTAGTTGGGACATTTTCATGTCCTTAGAACTTTGGACTTGCAACTTAATAAATTCCCCCTTTTAAAAGCCATTCTGTTCCTGATATATCACATTCCAGTAGCTAGCAAACTAGAACACTACCCAATTTATTTTACCCCTTATCCCCCCTAATATTTATTTTTTATCCATAATTTTTACTCATCTGTCCATACCCTAGAAAAAAGGAGCATCAGACACAAGATTTTCACAATTAGACAGTCACATTGTAAAAGTTATATCTTTATACAATCAGCTTCAAGAATCAACGCTACTGGAACACAGCTCAACAGTTTCAGGCACTTCCCTCTAGCCACTCCAATACACCATAAACTAAAAAGGGATATCTATATAATGCATAAGAATAACATCCTTTCAATTCTATTTGAAATCTCTCAGTCACTGAAATTTCTCTCTTCCCCCTTTGGTCAAGAAGACTTTCTCAATCCCGTAATGCCAGGTTCTGGCTCATCCTGAGAGTTCTGTCCCACGTTGCTCTGGAGATTTACAACCCTGGAAGTCATGTCCATGTCCTACTTGGGGTGGAGGGCAGTGAGTTCACCTGCCAAATTGGTTTAGAGAGAGAGACCACATCTGTGCAACAAAAGAGGTTCTCTGGGGGTGACTCTTAAGCATAATTACAAGTGGGCTTAGCTTCTCCTTTGCAGGAATAAGTTTCATAGGGTGTGTACTGGTTTCAAATGATGTATGTACCCTAGAAAAGCCATGTTTTAATCCTAATCCTATTTTATAAAGACAGCTATTTCTTCTAATCTATTCAGTATTGCTTGTTCAAAACTGTAATTAGAGCATCTCCCTGGAGATGTGATTTAATCAACTGTGGTTGTTAAGTTAGATTAAGTGACAACATGTCTCCATCCATTTGGGTGGGTCTTGATTAGTTTCTGGAGTCCTATAAAAGAGGAAACATTTTGGAGAATGAAGGAGATTTCTGAGAGATTCTTGGAGCAGAATGACATAGCAACGAGAAGCAGAGAGCTCACCAGCCAGTGACCTTTCAAGATGAAGAAGGAAAATGCCTCCAGGGGAGCTTCATGAAACAGGAAGCCAGGAGAGAAACCTAGCAGATGATGCTGTGTTCGCCATGTGCCCTTCCAGCTGAGAGAGAAGCCCTGACTATGTTCGCCACGTGCCTTTCCAGTTGAGAAAGACACCCTAAACATCATCAGCCTTCTTGAACCAAAGTATCTTTCCCTGGATGCCGTATATTGGACATTTCTATAGACTTGTTTTAATTGGGACATTTTCTTGGCCTTAGAACTGTAAAAAGCAACTTATTAAATTCCCCTTTTTAAAAGCCATTCTGTTTCTGGTATATTGCATTTCCAGCAGCTAGCAAACTAGAACAGGGTGGAATCCTGAAATCGAGGGGTCAACCTATTGAATTGGTTGTCCCCACTGTTTCCAAAAATAACAGAAATTCCCCAGATGGGAAAGTTGAATATTTCCTCCTTTCTCCTCAGTCCCCCAAGGGAACTTTGCAAATATTTTTTTATTCTCTGACAAAATCACTCTGGGATGTGTTGGGGCATCACACTAACCTGGCCAAACCAGATCTCACTCCCTATTCAAGATTCCATGTACTTATGCTATTCAAATAAACTGACCATACAAGTTAAACTATGTAATGCACTACCCAAAATATAAATTTTGCACCAAACAAACATCTCTCCCTTTGGTCTCTCACACAAGTTAAAGTTTTAAAATATGAATGATATCATCCTTTAACCTGTATTCTTATTTACCTAGTTCTATCCAGATTGGCTTCATTCATATCTCTGTTCAAAGTGATCACATTTTCAGTTTTTTAAACAGTTGTTGTGTGAGGTAAGGCTGACTTTCATAACTTCAAAGCTCTAACTCTGAATCTCAGGTGTCATACAAATACTCAAAGTTTCAAGAAATTACCAGGTTATACACAAATAGCTCAGTATCAGAATTTAGAAGTGATAGTTACAACTCCAGAATAGATGTGACTGCTGTAAGAGCTTATAATCTAGGACTCTTTACAGTAGGCCCCAACCTGGTAACCCGTGCTCTCAACTTCAGTTTTTCAAGCTTATGTATTATAGTTTGTCCATATGAGTGAGGCATGATAATGTTTGTCTTTTTATTCCTGACATACTGTCCTCAAGGTTCATTCACCTAGTTGCATGCCTTGCAACTTCATTCCTCCTTGCAGCCACTCAGGAGTCTGTTGTATGTATACACCACAGTTACCCCTTCCATTCCTCAGTCGTTGTGCTGTTAGGCCACCTCCGTCCATTGCAAATAGTGAATACTGCCACCATAAACAACAGTGGCGAATGTCCATTCGTGTCCCCACTCTCAGTTCCCCCAGTTATGTACCTAGCAACAAGGTTGCAGCATCATATGGCACCCTCACCCCTAGCCTCCTGTGGAACCACCACACTTCCCTCTGAAGAAACTGTGCCTCCCACCCTCCCTACCAACAGTGAATAGGTACATCTCTTTCTCCACATTTTCTCTAGCACTTGTTTCCCTCAATTCATTTTTAAAGAGTGTTATTTGTACATCATACAATCCAACCTAAGTAAATAGCCATGCCTTCACCACCATAATATATATGAAGACATTTCCTTTCCTTCTGCAAAGAATCCATATTCTTCCCCCATATCCCCTGCTTGTTGACATTTAGTTTTGGCATAATACCTTTGTTAAATTCAGCGGAAACATATTACAATGTTACTGTTGACTATAGGCCCTAACTTGCATTGATTGTATTTTTTCCCTGTATACCATCCCATTTTCAACACCTTGTAATGTTGACATTCGTTTTTTCTCCCTTATGCAAAAATGTTTTTATATTTGTACACTTAATTACTATCATTGTCCACTCTAGGCATTCCTAATTTATACCATCTCAGTTTTTACCCTCTATCTTTTGTTCTGGTGTCATACATAAGGCGTTGTTTTTTAATTTCCAATACTTATTGTTTGTTGCTAATATAGACAGAAACTATTCCTTGGCTTATATTAATCTTGTTGCCTGCAACTTTGCTAAACTCACTTGTCGTGTAGTAGCTTTTAATTAGATTCCATCAATTTTTCTACAAGGATAATCATGTCATTTGTGAATAGATGGTTTTACGTCTTCCTCTCTAATCTGGGTACATTTTATTTATTTTTATTAATTTTATTTATTTTTATTTATTTTTCTTGACAGATTTCACTGCCTACAACAGTCAACACAATGTTGAATATACTGTTAGATATATCAGTATATTGTGTCTATCTCGTTCCTTATCTTAGGGAAAGAGCATTCAACGTTTCTGCAACTATTGAGATAGATGTTTTTCCTTTTTTGGTTTATTAATATGATGGATTTCATTGATTGATTTTTTTAACTTTTTAATTGTATAATATGACATATATACAAAGCAAAGAGATTTTTTTTAAAAAAGCAATAGTTTTCAAGCACTCTTTTCCTCATGAAAATATTAACAAATTGAATTGATCATTCTATGTTTAACTTTTTTGAGGAACCATCAAACTGTCTTCCATAATGGCTGCACTACTTTACATTTCCACCACCATGTACAAGAGTTCCAACTTTTCCACTTCCTCGCCAATACTTGCTTTCTTTTTTTTTTTAATAAAAGTCATTCTAGTCGATATGAAGTGGTATCTCATTGTAGTTTTGATTTGCAGTTCCCTAATGACTAATGATGTTGAGCATCTTTTCACATGCTTATTAATTAATTGTATATCTTCTTTGGAGAAATTTCTATTCAAGTCCTTTCCCAATTTTTAATTGGGTTGTTTGTCTTTTTGTTGTTGTGTTATAAGAGTTCGTAACATATTCTGGTTTTTAAGCTCTTATCAGACATTTATTTTGCAACTAATTTCTCCCATAATATGGTTTTATTTTCATCTTTTAATAATGTCCTTTGATGCACAAAAGTTTTTCATTTTGGTGAAATTCAATTATCTAATATTTCTTTGGATACTTGTGCTTTTGATGTTATATTTAAGAATCTATTGCCAAATTCATTGTTATAAACATTTTCCCTATGTTTTCTTCTAATAGATTCATGGGTTTTAGCTAATGTCGGTAAGATATTGATTCATATTTGAGTTGATTTTTATATTTGATGTGAGGTATGGGTTCATCTACTTCTATTTATTTTTAATTTTTTGCATGTAGATATCCAGTTTTCCTAGCAAGCTTTGTCAAAGAGACTGTTTTTTCTCCATTGGATGGTTTTAGCACGCTTGCCAAAAATCAATTGGCCATATTTGTGTGGGTTTATTTCTGGACTCTCAATTTTCTATTCCATTGGTCTCTATGTCTATCCACATGCCAGGGCCACTGGGTTTTGAATACTTGAGTTTTGTAGTGATTTTTGAAAATTTTAATACACTTTTATTGATATATGTTATATATTCACATGCCATATAATCATCCGAAGTGTACAATCAGTGGTTCACAGTATCATCATATAGCTATGCATTCATCATCTCAATCGACTTTTTTCCTCTTTTTCTGTGAAAAATAGCATACATACAAAATAGCAATAAATGTCAAAGCACACTGCAAAAATTAGTTCTAGGACAGATTTCAAATTTTGGTATGGGTTACAGTTCCACAAATTTTAGGTTTTTCTTTTGGGTTCCTCTAATACACTGAAGACTGAAAAAAATATCAATATAATACTTCAGCAATCACATTCATTTGTTAAATCCTGCATTCTCTGTTATAACTCCACCTTCTCCTTTGATCTTTCTCAAAATCTTTCTTCAAATTTGGGGTCTGCCCATTCTAACTTTTTCATGTTGGATATGGCTGTCGATAGTACGGGATATAGGGATGGAACTAACTGATGTTTTGGAGAGGCTGGCCCCTCTGGGTTTCCGGACTTCTCTTTCCTAGGAACCCATCTGGAGGTTGTAGATTTCTGGAAAGTAATCATAGTGCGTGGAAACTTTGTAGAATCTCACGTAAAGCCCGAGTTGTTCTTCAGGGTTGGCAAGAGTGGTTATGGATGGGGGTTGGCAAACCATGATATTTAGCAATATCTAGCTGAAGCTTGCATAAGTGTAGTCTCCAGAGGAGCCTCTTGACTTTATTTGATCTCTCTCAACCACTGATACCTTATTTGTTACACTTCATTTACCCCTTTTGATCAGGAAGGCATTGTGGATCCCACAGTGCCAGGGCCAGGCTCATCCCTGGGTGTTATATCTCACACTGCCAGGAATATTTTCACCCTTGGATGTCATGTTCCATGTAAAGGGGCGGGTAATGATTTCACTTGCAGAGTTGGGCTTAGAGAGAGAGAAAGGCCACATCTGAGCAACAAAAATGTCCCCTGGAAGTAACTCTTAGGTATACCTATAGGTAGGCTAAGCTTCTCTACTACATATATAAGCTTCACGAGAGACAGCCTCAAGATAAAGGGCTTGGCCTATTGACTTGAGTGGACCTAATGTTTGAGACAATATCAAGGGTTTCTCTAGTGGTAAAGATTAATACTTCCATATATTTTTTACATTTTATTTATTTATTTACAAAAAAAGAAATATATTCTGAAGCATAGTGCAACAATTAGTTGTAGAACAGATTTCAGCATTTAGTATGGGTTACAATTCCACAATTTTACGCCTTCGCTTCTAACTGCTCCAAGACATTGGGGACCAAAAGAAATATCAGTATAATGATTCAGCAATCATGCTCATTTATTAAGTCATACTATCTCTGTATTACCCCATCATCCATGATCTTTCTCCCACTCTTTAGGAGTATGTGGGCTATGCCCAATCTAACTTTTTTATGTTGGAAGGGACTGTCAATACTATGGGATAGTGGGATGGAACTAGTTGATGTTCTGGAGAAGCTGGCCCCTCTGCATTTCAGGACTTATCTCATCCAGGAACCCATTTGGAGGTTGTAGGTTTCTGGAAAGTTACCCTAGTGCATGGAACCTTTGTAGAATCTTGTATAATACCCTAGGTATTCTTTAGGATTGGCTGAAATGGATTTGCTTGGGGTTTGGCGAGTTATGATAGGTAGCAATGTTTAACTGAAGCTTGAACAAGAGTGACCTCCAGAGTAGACTCTTGATTCTATTTGAACTCTCTCAGCCACTAATGCCTTATTTGTTACACTTAATTTCCCCCTTTTTGGTCAGGATGGCATTGTTGGTCCCATGTGTACCAAGGCCAGGCTCATCCCTGGGAGTCATCTCCCATGCTGCCAGGGAGACTTTCACCCCTGGATGTCATGTCCCACGTAGGGGGGAGGGCAATGATTTCACTTGCAGAGCTGGGCTTAGAGAGAGAGAGAAGCCCAAGTGAGCAACAAAAGAGGTTCTCTGGAGGTGACTCTTACGCATATCTATAGATAGGCCAAGCTTCTCTGCTACATACATAAGCTTCACAAGAGCAAGCCTCAAGACCAAGCAAGGGCTTGGGCCGGCCCCTGCACAAGCCCGGGGCACGGTGCGACCTGGTCTGTAGCTGGGAGCCCCGTCGGGCGGCCACAAGATGCAGGTATCTGGAGAGTCAGCTGTCTCATCTCCTGATCACTGTGTTAAAGACCAGCCTGCGGGAGATAGAAACACCCCTTTGACTAGCAAAGCCAGCCACTGTTTCCACCATGCCTAAAAGAAAGGCAAAAGGAGATGCTAAAGTTGGCAAATCAAAGGGGAAGGATGACCCACAGAGGAGATCACCATGGTTGTCTGCTAAACCTGCCCCTCCAAAACCAGAGCCCAGGCCTAAAAGAGCCCCAGCAAAGAAGGGAGAGAAGCTGCCCAGAGGGAGAAAGGGAAAAGCAGATGGAGGCAAAGATGGGAACAACCCTGGAAAAAACAGAGTTGCCTCCACAATCCAGGCACAGAAAGCAGTAGGCCTTGAAGATGCCAAGTGAAGTGTACATTTTTGATAAATTTGTACTTCTAGTGACTACTGTTTGAAATACTGTTTCTTTTTTTATCAAGTTTTATTAAAAAATGAAGAAATTTGGTTTATCTTTTTGTTGTTGTTATGTTGTTAGCACACAGAATGCTTCAATGTTGTCTTTTGTAGAAAGGTCAAATACCATTAAAGAATGACTCTCAGAAGACAGACTGAAATGGGGAAAAATAGGATTCTCTATCTTGGATTTTTGAAGATTTTTCTTGGTTCCCAGGAAGAATTCTCTGACATTTCGGCACAGAACCCTTGTCATGTGGGGAAGCAAAACTTCATATTCTATTCTCCTTCCCTGATACTGTCAGCATAGACTTGAGACAAGTGTGTTGATATGGCTTTGGCACCCTTAAAAGTAACCGTGTTAGGTAAAAATACTCAGGCAGCACAGACTTCTGTTGATGACATCAAGACTGTGTCATTCAAAAGAACCAAGATTCCTGTTTTTAGTTTGTCGATTGCCCAGCTGAGGATCCTGCTTTTTAGTTCATTTTCTCCATATCAGAATTGGCTTGTAAATATATTAAACTACGTGCTTCAAGTAAAATGGCCACCAGGTTGAAAAGTTTTTCTATTGAAAGCAGCAAAAGAAGACTTAAATTTTACAGTGGCTTTTGGGGGAGGGGAGTTTGGAAGTTCTAAAATATTATCAATTGTTGCCTTGCTGTGGAAGTAACATGACTGCTTTTGTAAAGTATCTTACAAAGCCGGATACGTATTGGCTTGGGGGGGGATGGAATCATTTTCTACTGAATACATTAAGATAGTCTCCAGTATTGACTTGTAAACGTTTTATAGTTTTGCTTTTTCACATTTGTCCTTAGTCTTCCCTCAACTGATTTTTGTGAAAAGTGTGAGGCAGAAATCATCATGTATAATATTTTTTTCCATATTGAAAGTAATTGTCTCAGAACCATTTACTGAAAAGTTCATCATTTCCCTACTGATCTGTGTAATACTGACTCTCATAAACCAAGTTCCTGGGTGGGGGGTTGTTGTTGGGCCTGTTCTGATATACTGATCAATCTGACTAACCTTGGGCCAGTGTTAAATGCTCCTGATTACTATAGCATTAGAACAAGGTTCTTATATCTCAGAGGGCAAATCCCACCTCTACTCCCAACATCACACCAAAGTTTTCTTACTTGGGAGTATTTTGACTCTTCTTATTTATGTGCTGTTTCATGAAACTTCTAGAATTAGATTGACTAGCTCTACATTAAACAAACAAAAACACTGAGTCTTCCAATCTGTGAACATGGTATAGCTTTTCATTTATTTAGGCCTTTTAAATGTCTTTCAATAAAGGTTTATAATTTTCTCCATAAAAGAAAAATCAAGGACTTGGCCTATTGATTTGGGTGTCCCTAATGTTTGGCACAGTATCAGAGGTTTCCCCAGTGGTAGAGTTTAAATAGTTCCATAGTTTTTCTCCCATCCCTCAAAGGACTTTGCCAATACTTCTTGATTATCTGTTTAATATACTCTGGGATGTATCCAGACATGATTTTGAACTATACAGAATTAAAGGCCCTCATTCTTATTCTGGGCTCCCTGTGTTTGGATTGTTTAAATGATCTATCCAGACAGGTTGAGTTAGCTTGTGTACAGAAAGTTTAGGTTCTGGACAAAATAAACCTCTATTCCTTTGGTCTCAAAATGTAAGTGAAGCTCTAAAATACAATGTCTTCCTTACCCTTGTGTTCTAGTTAGTAGCTGCCAGAATGAGATATATCACAGACAGAACAGCTTTTTAAAAGGAGAATTTAAGTTGCAAGTTTACAGTTCTAAGGCCATGAAAATGTCCAAATTAAGGCACCAACAAGAGGTTACCATCACTCAAGAAAGGCTAATGAAGTTCAGGGTTTCTCTTTCAGCTGGGAGGGCACGTGGCAACGTCTGCTAGCTTTCTCTCCTGGCTTCTTGTTTCATGAAGCTGTGCCGGGGGCATTTTCCTTCTTCATCTCCAAAAGTATCTGGCTGTGTGGGCTCTGTTGGTTATGGTGGCTCTAAAGCTTTTTCAAAATGGTTCCTTCTTAAAGGACTCCAGTAAGCAACCCCACCTTAAATGGGTGGAGTCATTCCCATGGAAACAATCAGAAAGGTGCCACCCAGCAATATTGAATGAGGATTAAAGGACATGACTTTTCTGGAGTACATAATAGCTTCCAACAGCACACCCTATATTCTGAATTACCTTAATCTTGACCTGATCAGATTCATTCTTTTTTAATTAATTTTTTAATTTTTTGAAAAATATAGCAACAGACACAAACATTCTTAACTTTTGATCATTCCGTTCTACATATATAATCAATAATTCACAATATCATCACATCGTTGCATATTCATCATCATGATCATTTCTTAGAACATTTGCATCAATTCAGAAAAAGAAATTAAAAAACAACAGAAAAAATGATTGGATTCATTCTTATCTCTAAGTACCAGGCTATATATATACATATATAGCACAGCCTCTCAAAATCTAGAAATAACAATTACCACTCTGGACTAAATATAACTGCTATAAGAACTTACAATCTAGGTACCAATTTTCTTATAAGTATTTTCTAAGTGAAACCATATAATATTTACTCTTTTGTTTGTGGCTTATTTTGCCTCACAAAATGTCCCATGGGTTCATTCACAACTTTGCATGCTTCACAACTTCGTTCTCTTTTGTAGCAGCACAATATTCGATAATATGTATACAACAGAGTTTGCCATTCTACTTCTCAGTCAGTGTATCCTTCAGCCACCTCCGTCCATTGGGCATCATATATAATGTCCAAAGTCAACAGTCCATCAACACTCTTAATTTTAGGCAATTTATTGTTCCCAAGAGAAAAGTACCTGTGTTAGTTAGATTCAGTTGTCAACTTGGCCAGGTGAGCATACCTAGTTTTGTTGCTGAGGACATAAGCCAATGGCACATGAACCTCATCTCTTGCTAATTACATCTGCAGTCAGCTAGGAGGCGTGTCTGCTGCAATGAGTGACGTTTGACTTAATTGGCTGGTGCTTAAATGAGAGAATGCAACGTAGCACAGCCTAAGCAGCTGGGCATTCCTCATTTCAGCATTTGCAGCACAGCCCAGGCCTTTGGAGATGCAGAAAGAAGTCACCCCGGGGAAAGTTGTTGGAACCCAGGGGCCTGGAGAGAAGACCAGGAGAGACCATCCTGTGCCTTCCACGTAAGAAAGAACCTCAGTGGAAAGTTAACTGCCTTTCCTCTGAAAAACTAACAAAATAAATCCCCTTTTATAAAAAGCCAATCTGTCTCCAGTGTGTTGCATTCCAGCAGCTAGTAAACTAGAACAGTACCCAATAAGCACACCCTCACAATAGAAAATCCAAACCTCCCCTTAACTCTTGTCCCTCCTTCCATTATTTATCCCTTATATTGCTGTAGCACTGTTGATATTTTCCTGTTAAACATAGCCCATAGCATTCGATAGCAGTTTTCCCCCTATACCCCCAAATTATGCACTCTTTGTACAAGATTTATGCCTTTGAAGTAGTTCATGCAAGAACTTATTTATATTTGTAGTGTTAATCCATGGAACACATGTGTCTATACAACCCCTCTCAATCATGTTCACCTTCAATATGGCGATATTACTTATAGACCCATTAAGGAACTGCCTTCACTTCTATCTTATTCCCTTACATTTAAATTCAACCTCATTAGCCAACCATTCACCCATCTCAAGCTTCCATGTATCTCTAGGTCCCCTATATTCTCTATTATAAGCCTCTGACTTTACCTTTACCATGGTCGTAAAAGTGTAATCATGCAGTATCTATCCTTTTGTGTCTGGCTTATTTCACTTAGCATTATGTCCTCAAGGTTCATCCATCTTGTCATGTGTTTCAGGACATCATTTTGTCTTACTGTTGCATACTATTCCATCGTATGTATATACCACATTTTGTTAATCCACTCTTCTGTTGATGGGTACTGGGATTGTTTCCATATTTTGGTGATTGTGAATAACGCTGCTTTGAACAACAATGTGAAAATGTCTGCTCTTATGGGTATATACTGAATAGTGGTATTTCCAGCTCATAGGGCAATTTGATATTTAGCTTTCTAAGGAACTGCCAGACTGCTTTCCATAGTGGCTGTCCCACTAGCAGTGTATAAGTGCCCCAATTTCTCCACATCCTCTCCAACATTTGTAGTTTCCTATTTGCTTAATAGCAGCCATTCTTATAGCTGTGAGGTGATATCTCATTGTAGTCTTGATCCGCATTTCCCTTACAGCCAATGAAAATGATAATTTCTTCATGTGCTTTTGAGCCATCTGTATTTGCTCTTCAGAAAAATGCCTATTCATATCTTTAGCCCATTTTATAATTGGGTTGTTTGCTCTTCTGTTGTTGAGTTGCATGATTTCTTTAAGTATACAGAAAATCAAACCTTTATCCAATACTTGATTTCCAATTGAGTTGGCTGACTCTTCACCTTTTTTGACAAAGTCTTTTGAGGTGCAGAAGCATTTGATTTTGAGGAGTTCCCATTTATCTATTTTTTATTTGCTGCTTGTGCTTTGGGTGTAAATTTTAGGAAGTTACCTCCTATTTTTAGGTCTTAAAGATATTTCCCTACATTTTCTAGGAGCTTTATGGTACTGGGTCTTATATTTAGGTGTTTGATCCACTTTGAGTTAATTTTTGCATAACATGTAAAGTAAGGCTTCTTTTTCATTCTTTTGGCTATTGATATCCAGTTCTCCCATGCCCATTTATTGAAAAGACTATTTTATCCCAGTTCAGTAGATTTTAGGGCCTTGTCAAAGATCAATTGGCCATAGATTTAGCAGTCTATTTCTGCACTCTCAATTCGATTCCATTGTCAATAATTCTATCTTTGTGACAGTACCATGCTCTTTTGACCACTGTGGCTTTATAATAAGCTTTGAAATCAGGATGCATTAACCCTCCCACTTTGTTCTTCTTTCTTTTAGGTATTTTTAGCTATTAAGAGTCTCTTTCCCTTCCAGATGAATTTGGTAACTAGCTTTTCCAAGTCTTCAAAGTAGGTTGTTGGAATTTTGATTGGTACTGCATTGAATCTGTAGATCAATTTGTGTAGAATTGACATCTTAACTGCATTTAAGCTTCCTATCAATGAGCAGGGAATGTCTTTCCACCTATTTAGATCTTCTTTTTAGAAATGTTAAGAGGTTGTCTGTGTACAGGCCTTTTACATTCCTAGGTAAGTTCATTCCTAAGTATTTGATTCTTTTAGTGATATTTTGAATGGAGTTTTTTCCTTAATTGACTCCTCAGGTCATTGCTTGTACATGGAAATATTACTGATTTTTTTCACATTAAATTTATATCCTGCCACCACCTTGCTGAATTTGTTTATTAGCTCAAGAAACTTTGTTGTAGATTTCTCAGGATTTTCCAAGTATAGTATCATGTCATCTGCAAATAATGAAAGTTTTACCTCTTCCTTTCTGATTTTGAAGCCTTTTATTTCTTTGTCGTGCTTGATTGCTCTAGCTAGAACTTCTAGTACAATGTTGAATAATAGTGGTGACAGAGGGTATCCTTGTCTTGCTCCTGATCTTTGGGGGAAGACTTTTAGTCTCTCACTATTGAGTATTTTGCTCACTATGGGCTTTTTATACATGTCCTTATCATGTTGAGGAAATTACCTTTGATTCCTACCTTTTGAAGTGTTTCTATCAGAAAAAGGTGTTGAATATTTGTCGAATGATTTGCCAGCATCAACTGAGATGATCATATGATTTTTTCCTTGTTAATGTGCTGTATTACATTAATTGATTTTCTTGTATTGAACCATCCTTGCATTCCTGGTATAAACCCCACTTGGTCGTGGTGTATAATTCTTTTAATATATCATTGGATTGGATTTGCTAGTATTTTGTTGAGAATTTTTGCATCCATTTTCATTAAGGAGCTTGGCCTGTAGTTTTCCTTTCTTATAGCATCTTTACCTGGTTTTGGTATTAGAGTGGTGTTAGCACAAAATGAATTAGTTAGTGCTCATTTTTCCTCAATTTTTTGGGAAAAATTTGAGCAAGATTGGTATTAGTTCTTTTTGGAATGTTTGATAAAATTCCCCTGTGAAGTTATCTGGCCCTGGCTTTTCTCTGTAGGAAGATTTTTGATGACTGATCAAACCTCTTTACTTGTAATTGGTTTGTTGCGATCTTCTATTTCTTCTTGAGTCTGTTGTAGCTTGTTTGTGTGCTTCTAGGAATTTGTCCATTTCATCTAAATTGTCTAGTTTGTTTGCATATAGTTGTCCATCATATTCTCTTATGGTTTTTTCTATTTCTTCAGGGTCCATGGTAACAACCTCCCTTTCATTTCTGATTTTGTTTATTTACATCCTGTCTATTTTTTCCTTTGTCAGCCTTGCTAGTGGTCCATCAATTTTATTGATTTTCTCAAAGAACAAACTTTTAGTTTTATTGATTCTCTCTATTGTTCCTTTGTTCTCCCATTCATTTAATTCTGATTTGATCTTTCTTATTTCTCTTCTTTTATTTGCTTTAGGGTTAGTTTGCCATTCTTTCTCTAGTTCCCCCATTGAGCAGCTAAGTCCTTGATTTTTGCTCTTTCTCCCTTTTTAATATAAGCTTTTAGGGCAATAAATTTCCCTCTCAGCACTGCCTTTGCCACATCTCATAGGTACTGATATGTTGTATTCTCATTTTATTCATCTACAGATGATTACCAGTTTCTCTGGCAATTTATTCTTTGATTCATTGGCTGTTTAAGTGTGCTTTAGTTTCCATATATTTGTGAAAGTTCTGGTTCTTTGGGAGTTATTGATTTCTGGCTTCATTCCATTGTGATCAGAGAAAGCGATTTGAATAACTTCAATCTTTTAAAATTTATAAAGGCCTGTTTTATGCCCCAGGATATAATCTACCCTGGAGAATGTTCCATGAGCACTAGAGAGAATGTATATCCTGGGGTTTGGGGGTGTAACAATCTATATGTGTTTGTTAGGTCTAATTCATTTATCCAGTTATTTATGTTCTCTATTTCCTTGTTGCTCCTCTGCCTGATTGCCCTGTACCACAGTACAAGTAGCCCAGTCCCATATATGACCCAGCATATAGCTGGATCATATTTCCTAATCCATTCTGCCAATCGGTATCTTTTAATTGGTAAATTTAGCCCATTAACATTCAAAGTTATTATTGTAAATGCTTTTCTTGAATCCACCACTTATGTCTTGGATTTTATTTTCCAGTTCTATATATTATTTTCCGTCTTCGTCTTTTCATCCTTTAATTTACCATTACTGGTAATCTTCAATTCTGTGCCCTCCTCCAGAGCTCCTTCTCCTCTCTTTTGTTTTCAGACAACAGAACTCCATTTGGTATTTCTTGAAGGCCAGTCTCTTGTTGACAAATTTTCTCAATATTTGTTTGTCTGTGAAAATTTTAATCTCTCCTTCACTTTTTTTTTTTTTTTTTGCATGGCCAGGCACCAGGAGTCAAACCTGGGTCTCTGGCATGACAGGTAAGAATTCTACCTGCTCAGCCACCATGGCCCACCCTTTCCCTCACTTTTTTTTTTTTTTTTTTTTTTTTACCGGGCAGGCACCGGGAAATGTTTCCCTCACTTTTGAAGAACAATTTGGCAGGGTACAGAATTTTGGGCTGGAAGTCTTTCTCTTTCAGTATCCTAAGTGTTATCATACCACTTCTTTCTCACCGCAGTCTTATCTGGTTTCCCTCGTATGTAGTAGATTGTTTTTCTCTTGCTGCTTTCAGGATTTTCTGCTTCTCTTCAACATTTGACAGACTGATTAGTATGTGTCTTAGGGTAAGCCTATTTGGATTTATTCTATTTGGGATTTGTTGGGATTCCTTGGTTTGCATATTTATGTCTTTCATAAGGTTTCAGAAATTTTCTCCAATTATGTCCACAACAAATCTTTCTAATTCTTCTCTTCTCCTTCTGGGACACTGATGATTCTTATATTTGCATGCTTCACATTGTCCATCATTTCCCTGAGATCCAATTCAAATTTTTCCATCTTTTCTTTAAAAATATTTTTATTGTAAAAACAACATACAAGCATACAAACATTCCATACATGGTGTACAATCAATGGCTCACAATATCATCACATAATTGTGTATTCATCACCATGATAATTTTTTTGAACATTTGCATCACTCCAGCAAAAGAAATAAAAACAAAAAACCTCATACATACCATACCCCTTAACCCTTCCTCTCATTGACCACTAGTATTTCAATCTACTCAATTAATTTTAACCTTTGTTCCCCCTATTATTTGTTTATTTTTTTATCCATATTTCTTACTCATCTGTCCATACCCTAGATAAAAGGAGCATCAGATACAAAGTTTTCACAATCACACAGTCACACTGTAAAAGCTTATTTCCATCTTTTTTTGCCATTTGCTCTTTTATAATTTTGAGATCAGTTGCCCTGTCCTCTAGTTCATTTGTTCTTTTTTTTCACCTCTTTAAATCTGCTGTTCTGTGTCTCTAGTAAATTTTTTACTTGGTCTATAGCATCTTAAATCTCTTTGATATCTGCTATTTTTCTATTTATTCTTTCGAATTTTTCTTTATGCTTTTCTAATGTCTTCTTGATCTCCTTTATGTCATTAGCCAACCTATTGATTTTATTTAGTACAGTTATATGAATATCTTTGATTAATTGTTCCAAAGTCTGTGTCTCCTCTGGTGTTTTAATTTGGTCATTAAGCTGGGCTTTATCTGTCTACATCTTCATATGCTGTGTGATTTTCTGTTGCCTTTGAAGCATGTAATTATCTTGATAGGGTTACTTTGGCAGTTGATTTACTTCGGTAGCCTGAAGTTTTGTATTTGTGGGACAGGTGTGGAACAGGACATGGGGCATGAAGTGGGGCACAACGGTGTGGTGACGGGTACAGCACAGGTATAGCTATGGGTCGGGTGCACTACGCTGGTGCCTGGGAGCCTGGGGTGTGTGATGCAAGGTTGTGGAGGGGAAGTGTGGGGTCCATGGGGACAGGATACAGTTCAGGCAGGCCTGGGAGTGCAAGAGAAGGGTCTGGTGTGGGGGACACAAAGGCAGTGTTAGGCGGGAGGCAGATTGGGGGGGCTATGAGGGTACTCAGGGGCTGGTATGTGGGCAGGATTCGGGTGGGCATGTGGAGTGCGGGGGCCATGGGTATCAGCATGGGGTTCGCAGTGCAGAGGTTGGGGCACAGGGAGAGCAAGGTGTGGGTGCATCATTGTCTGGGGGGAGGGGTTCAGGGTACCAGGATGCAAATATGCATGTGTGCAGGAGTGGGGTGCAGGTCGCGGGGGTTGCAGGGCATGGGGCATGGGGCAAGACACATGTGCACATGTCGTGGGGTGGGCAGGGCCCTGGTGCAGGTGCGTAGGTTCAGGGGGTTAGGGCAGGGGGGCACATGTTCGTAGGGCAGGAGCGGTGTGGCACGGATGTGCACATGAGCACCTGCCATGTGTGGGACTGGGGTACTTGTACTGTGGACAGGGCAAGGGTATGTGCATGGGGGGGAAGGTGTCAGGGGGACCTGTGCAGGAGTGGCCTGTGCCCAAGGCAAGGGGGCAGGGTGCAGATATCAAGGGGTCGGGGCACAGATACGCAGTGCTGGGGTGGGCAGGACGTGGATGTGCATGTTTGCAGATCTGCGGGGATGTGGCCCTGGTATATGCATGCGCAAAGCTCTGGTGGGGCCAGATAGGATTGTGTGCCTTTGTGAGATGTTGGCAAGTGACTGCTTGCTCAGAGCTGGGGGGGACAGGGCAGGGCAAGAGTGCCTGCATGCGTGGGGTCAGGGGTGCAGCATGCAGGGGTTGAGGAGTCAGGGCATGGATGCATGGATGCTGGGCAGGACGTGGGTGTGTGCGTGTGCAGATCTACGGTGTTGGAGCCCTGGTATGCATGTACACAGAGGTCAGGTGGGGACAGGCAGGGTTGTGCGCCTGTATGGGCTGGGGGCAGATGAGTGCCTGAGCAGAGCTAGGGGTGGGGGAAGGGGTGTGTGCATGCGCCTGGGGCCAGAGCCGTCGGGTGCAGGGGTCAAGGGGACTGGGCGTGGATGCGTGGGTGCCAGGGCAGAAAGGACATGGGTGTGCATGGGTACGGTCTGGGGGCGTGGGACGCTGGTGCACACGTACACAGAACTTGGGTGAGTGGGGCGAGGGTACGAGCATGTGCAGGGTGAGGCAGGTGGGGTGCAGATGCGTGGGTGCCAGGGCAGGCAGGATGCAAATATCCACGTGTACAGATCTGGTGGGATGGGGCCCTGATATGCGTGTGCACAGAACTTGGGGGGTGGGGCTGGGGGGGGCAGGTGTGGTACAGATGCGCAGGTGAGCCCCTGCAGGGGCAGGGAAGGGGAGGTAGAGGGCAAGGGGCTGAGCGTGAGTGTGCGGGTCCTGCAAGGACGGGTCAAGAGTTTGCGCTTCCATGGGAGAGGTGGGTGGGCCCAGGGTGGATGTGCATGGGGAAGGAGGTGGGGCATGAATGCAGGGGTTGGAGAGGGTTGGGGCAGGGATGCTTCGCGCACTGGGGGTAGGTTTGGGTGTGTGGGTGCGGTGGGGGTAGGAGGTGGTGTTCAGGGGCCTTGGAAGTTCAGCACTGATACCTTATTTGTTACCCTTCTTTTCCCCCTTTTGGTCAGGAAGGCATTGTTGAACCCATGGTTCCAGGGCCAGACTCATCCCTGGGAATCATATCCCACGGTGTCAGGAAGACTTTACAAGAGCAAGCCTCAAGATTGAGGGCTTGGCCTATTGACTTGGGAATCCCTAGTGTTTGAGACAGTATCAGGAGTCGCCTCCATGTTTTCTGATGAGAAATCAGCACTTACTCTTATTGGCTTCCCTTGTACTTAACCATTGCTTTTCTCTTGCAGCTTTCAGACCCTTTCTTTGTCCTTCGCATTCAACAGTTTGACCACTATGTGTCTCGGCATGGTTTTCTTTGAGTTTTTCCTGTTTGGAGTTCATTGGGTTCTTGAATGTGCATATTCATATCTTTCATGAAATTTGGATTGTTTCCTGTCATTATTTCTTTGAATGTTCCTTCTCCCCCTTTCTCTGTTTCTTCTCCTTCTGGGACTCTCATAATGTATATATTGGTATGCTTGGTGGTGCCCACAGGTCTCTTAAGCTCTGTTCACTTGTTTGTTTTGTTTTTTTTGGTTTTTTTTGCCTGGGCAGGCACTGGGAATCAAACCTGGATCTCTGGCATGGCAGGTGAGAACTCTGCCTGCTGAGCCACCATGGCCCACCCTCTGTTCACTTTTTGTAATTCTTTTTCTTTTCTGCTCTCAGCCTGAATCATTTCAATTGTATTGTCTTTAAGATTACTAAATAGATATCACCTTGTTAGTCAAGATGTCATGGAGAGGCTGGAGGGAAGTGCCTGAAAATGTAGAGCTGTGTTCCAGTAGCCATGTTTCTTGAAGATGATTGTATAATGATACAGCTTTTGCAGTGTGATGGTGTGAATGTGAAAACCTTGTGTCTGATGCTCCTTTTATCTGCCTTATCAACAGAGGAGTAAAACATATGGAATAAAGATGAATAATAAGGGGAACAAATGTTAAAATAAATTTAGAGTGAAATGCTGGTGATCAGTGAGGGGGAGGGGTGGGGGGTATGGTATGTATGAATTTTTTTCTGTTTTCTTTTTATTTCTTTTTCTGAATAGATGTAAATGTTCCAAGAAATGATCATTATGATGAATATGCAACTATGTGATGATATTGTGAATTACTGATTATATATGTAGAACAGAATGATAAAAAATTATGAATGTTTGCGTCTGTTTGGTGTTTTTTGGTATTTAAAAAATTTTTTTTAATTAATTTAAAAATAGATAAAAAAAAAAAAAAAGATTGGCACTGACAAGTGGACACCCAAGTATATGCATAGGGATTGCTCTGTCCCATCTGGAACAGGGCCAGGGATCCACAATGGGAGTACAGTTTGACTCCACACTGTTCTGGGGAGGGGTGGAGTGAGGGGCTATCAAGGTTACTTCTACTGTTTTTAACGATGTGCTTCTTGACTTGGCTCTTGCCCAGTTACACTATTTTCCAGAGTTATGAGGAAGATGGCTCTGCCCATTTTTGGTAGTTATTCGGTAATTCTAGGGGAGAATGGCACCCTGGAGCACCTTATGCCACCAGCTTGGCCTCCAGGAAATTCTCAACTCATTAGGTGTCTGAAATGATTGAAAATCTATTCTTCAATGATTTATTCTGAGTTATTTGGGGTCCATGTTCAAAGAATGAGGTCTGAATTCTTTGAGGGCCTGTGTCCTATGTTTGAGCCTGAAACACTTCATATCTGCATTTGTGATGGGAGTACCTTGATCTTTTGGAGGTTCTGTGTTCTAAGGTTTAAGGGCTGAGGTATTTGAGGGGTCTGTGTTTAGAGTGAGAGGTCTCTGAACTTTTAGAGTTTCTGTGGCCAACGTTTTGCACATGAGGCATTTGGGGTTCTGTGTTTAGGTTGTGAGGTCTCTGTAGTCTTTAAGGGTATGTGTTTCAAGGTTTGAGTCTGAGGTTCTATGGGTCCGTTTTCAGGGTTGAGCATGCAAATATTTTAGGACCTGTTTTTTAATGTTTGAATGTGAGATGTATGGATTCTGTGCTCAGGGTGTGAGGTCTCTGAACTGATTGTGGTTCCATGACCCAAAGTTTGAATCTGAGGTATTTGTGGTCTGTGTACACCTTGTGGTTTTACGACCTGTTTTATATAGATTGTGTTTTGTATAGATTGTGAGGTCTCCGTATTTGTTCAGGCTGTGTGCCATAGGATTTGATTCAATTACTATTATTATTATTATTATTATTATTATTATTATTATTATTATTATTTGGCATGGTCAGGCACCAGGAAGCGAACCCGGGTCGCTGCATTGGCAGGCGAGAATTCTGCCACTGAGCCACCATTGCGCCACCTTGGTTCAATTTTGAAGTTTTGAAACATTCTTATTCAGGGTGTGGGGTTCTGGATTCCAAATACTGAATCTGAGTATTTGGGGTTGTTTGCTTATGTTATGAGTTCAGGGAACTCTTTTAGGGCCTGCATTCCAAGGTTGGCATCTTAGGTATTTGGGACTGAGTCTGTTTTAGACCCTAAGGTCCCTGAAATCCCTGTCCCTATCCCAAGTATGGAGTCTGCAGTATTTGGAAATCTGTGTTCTAAGTGTGAGGTTTAGGAATTCTTTAAGAACCTGTGTGGCTGCTTTGAATTGTAGATATTTGTGTGCCAGTGTCAAGCTCTGAGGTATCTGAAATTTTATGGTGTCTGTTTCCCAAGGTTTAAGTCTAAAATATTTGGAAGTCTGTGTCAACATGCGAGTGTGACATATTATGTAAGAGTCTGTGTTCAGGCTGTGAACTCTCTGAAATCTTTGAGTGTCTGTGTTCCAATTTTGAATCTGAAGTGTTTAGGAGTCTCATTTCAGGGTGTAAAATTTTTGATCCCAATAAGATTTGTCTTCAAATGTTTGAGTCTGAAGCAGTTAAGGGTCTGCGTTCATGGTGCAAGGTCTCTAAACTGGTTGAAATTGGTTGATACAATATTTGAATCTGAGGTATTTGGGTCTGTGTTTTTGGGGTCAAGTAGTTTGATTTCTTTAGGATTTGTGTCACAAGATTTGAGTCTGAGGTGTTTGGAAGTTAGTTTTAGGGGTATGAGGTCTATGAACTCTTTGATGGTAAGAGTCCCAAATATTGCATTCCAAATATTGAACCTGAGGTGTTTGGAGAACTGTGTTAAAGTATTGATGTCTGGAACTCTTTGAGGGTCTGTGCTACAAGGTTGGAGTGAAGATATTGCTGTCTGTATTCAGGTTGTGAGATCTTCTCAGGTGTTTTAGATAAGTGTTCAAGGTTTGGGTCTCTAAACCATTTGAGGACTTGTTTCTTAAGTTAGGTATAAGGCATTTGGTATCTGACATAGGAGGTGAAATCCTAAATCTTTATGAGTCTCTGAGTCTCCAGATTTGAGTTTGAGGTATGTAAGAGTCTGTACTTAGACTGCAAGGTCTTTGAATTCTCTAATGTTCTCTGTTCCAGGATTTGAATCTGTGGGAATATGTGTTCATGGTATGATGTCTCCAAATTTTTGTAAGACATTTGTTCCCAGGTTTGATTTGGAGGCATTTGGGGATCTCAATTCAGTGTGTAAGGTCTCTGATCTCTTTGAGGGTGTTTGTCTCAAAGTTTGTGTCTTATGTATTAGGGTTCTGATCAGGGTGTGAGGTTTCTAATTACTTTTAGAATCTGTGTTTCAATGTTTGAATCTCATATATTGAGGGGGTCGGGCTGGGTGTGTGTTTGGTAAACTAGGTATCTAATTGAGAGTCTATGTTCCATGGTTTGAGTCCAAGGTCTTTTGGGTCTGTGTTCAAAGTGTAAACACACTCACATCCTTTACGACCTGTTTTTTAATGTTTGAGTTTGAGGTATATAGGTTCTGTGTTCAGAGTGAGATCTCTGAACTCATTGCTTCCATGGCTTATAGATATGAGTCTGAAAACTTGGCAGTCTATGTAAAGATTGTGACGTTTCTGAAATATTTTGTTTGAAGTTTGTGTTTTCAGTGTGACTCTTTGAGGGTCTGAGTTTCAAATACTGAGTTTGAGTATTTTACTGTTTTCAGGGTGTGAAAGTGAGAACCATGATGGGGACCATGGAGTAGGTAGATGCCAGAACTGGAGAGTATCAGCTTGGAATCCAGGCAGAAAGGTAGCAGATGGGGTTGTCACAATCCCACCTCTGTCGGGGGCAGTGTTGATCCCCTGCACCTGACCTACAGTTTACCAGTTCAGTGCAGCAGCCCTCCCCTGCAGTGGAATGTTCCATCCTTGTGTCCCTCCCACACCTCACCAGTGGAACACTCCATTCCCTGTTCCCTTCCCATTCACTGGACTGATTCTTCCACCCATATCCATTCTTATGATCTCTGGACTATCTCTCTTTGTTTCGCTACCCCAGGATCCGGAAACAAATTGTCCCAAAGCTTGAATGTCTTTTTGTAAATAAAGGCCAAGTTCCCAGTTCGTTGCCTCAGAATGTCATTCTGCCATGTGGTTCAGAGCCCTCCCACTGGATTTAGGCCTTGAGCCCAATAGAGGAATTCAGAGTTCCTGCTCCCAGGCAGTTAAGCTTGAGGCCTTTGCATCATCAGCCCCCTTTGCCTAGTACACCCTTCACATAGACCTGCACTTGGCCTACTTTTTTTCAAGGTTTTGTTAAACCATCACATCTGACATCCCTCTTTCACCTGCACAAATAAAATACACAATACCCTACATCATCCCTTGCCATTCCCTTAAACATGTTTTATTTCCCCCTCTCCCTTTCTCTACCCTCAACTCTGGCATAAGGATCAGTGCCTTGGGACCAGTCAAAAGACATAGGATTTCTGTAGGACATCCCAGTAAAGGGGGAATTGCCTGGCCCTTTCACCAACAATAACATGAACCCTGAGTGGACATTACCTGGGGTTGAAACTTATCTCAGGAGTCCAGGGCCCTAGCCCTGAGTGAAGAAGGACAGCAGACTTAGGTCTATAGCTGTAAAGATGGGGACAATGAGACCCAGGGGTGAGGGCTCCAAGATCTAGGTAGGTACTTAGTGGGGAATGAGACCTCACCCGGCCCTCCCCCATCTTGGGGATGCTACAGATCAGGAGGTGCTGCAAGGACTGAAGAGAACTCATGGCACAACTGTGGAGGACACTGTGGGCAGAGGGCCAAGTAAAACAGCCCTTCCAGTGGAGCAGATATCAGAATTACCCACCCACCCGTTCCCGGGATCCAAGCTTTGTCATCATCATTAGGATAGGCCTTTCCCCTGGGCACAGAGTCTGGAAGTCCTGGGCATGGGCCTGGATCTCCTAAATCCCTCAGAGATGGGCAACTATGACTTGGAGACTGTGAGAAAAGTCTGAGAAAAACCACTTCCTTAACCACAGCAGATGGGTAAGGAAGGCATTAAAGCCTGGAGTGTGGACAGCTATAGACACCCACATGATCCTCTCTGACTAGCATGTTCCCGCAGCCTAGCCTTCCTCTCAGGGGTCACCCCTTCCCACAGAACCAGCTCCCCAGGGCACCCCTACTTTACAGGAGTTCTTGCCAGTTCCTCTGAAAATAATAATGTCTTCCCAGTCATAGTCACAGCTATGTATGGGACAGGGGTCTGCACTTCCACAGGCCAGAAACATTGTCCATTGGAATGGGTGTGGGGTCTGCTTTACTGGAATAGTCCTGCTTATCCCATCTTCCAAGGGACCCGTCATGAGTCCCTCCTCCCTCTGAATTCCCAGAAGACTCCCTCTGGCTTTGACCAGTCTGGCATTCAGATAAGTGCAGAGAGCCCCACTCAGTTTTCTGGCATGTTCCCACCAATTTCAAGATCCCCCAGGATAGTACCTTCTGTTCATACCTGGCATGACTCGTTTTTCACACAAGTCCTCTGGACTCACAGATCCCGTCTCAGACCAGGACTCAAAGGTGACAACAGTTTGATAATTCTGCTTTTCACAGCAGACGCAAGAGACATGTTTCTTCATACATAGGGGACAGAGAGAAAATTATGGATTTTTATCCTTACTTCATGCAGGGCTGTGGGCAGAAGTTGCCATGTGAACTGTTGGGCACACTGTCTCCAAGGTGCATTGTTCAGTGAAAGCATCAAAGGTCAGACACTGTATCTCTACTTGGTTTCAAAGCTGGGGTGGGAATGGGGGGCGGGTAATGTGTACACATATGCTAGTGCAGAGACCATCTCAGGAGGGATTCACAAGAAACTGGTCACCATGACAACAGGATGGGGAAGGAAGCAAATTTCCACTATACTGTCTTTGCTGCACTGGGGTTCTGTATAGTGTGTGCATGTGTTATTACTCATTCAAATTGTTATTTTCTAAAATTCTAACAATGGTAGTGAGTCTTAAACATCAACCTATTGAAACTAAAGAACCCCACGTCATGCCCCTAAAATGCTAAAACCCTCAAGTAAATTCCTCAGTTGACCCTGTTCATACACCAGAATGAGCCCAGAACTGTTCATGATTCCACTGGTCCACCCCTACATTTGTCCTGACTGGGTACAGGAAGGGCCAGAGGAGAGGTCATGCCATCCAAGTGCTAGTCACAGGTGGATGGATGGATGGATGGATGAATGCATAAATGTGTGGCTTTGGGGCAGGCCAGGGCAGGGTGGGGAAGAACAGCCACCTGCTGGACAGACACAGGTGTTTTTCAGGACAAGGAAGAGATTTTGTCCAGACTAATGAAACCTTGTCCATGAACCAGTGGGTGCCGGTCTCCTCAGGCACCCACTGGTTGAGGTAGGGTTGAGGAAAACATGATTAAAGAGCCCTAGTTGTTGAAAACCCGTGAGGTCTCCAACTGCATGCCAGGGACCTCACAAAGCCCTGTCACACTTAATCCTCAGAACATTCGCTCTGAGGGGAGTGTGGAGTTCCCTCTGTAAAGCTGAGGACATATAGGCTCTGGGAAGTTAAGGCAACTGACAGATATCACACAGCAGTAAAGCAATGATATCCAGAAAGCTATTGTCCATCAGGAGCTGACGACAAAGAACTCCATGTGATAGATTCAGGCCCCAAACAAACAGTTTATAGGCCTCATAATGACAAAGACCCTGAATCAGCTTTAAAGACCTCACACCATGAAAGGAGACCCCTAGAGGGTTAAATAGAGACCTCAAACCATGGATACAGATCCACAAATGGCACATAACACCTACACCCTAGTCTGAACACAGACCCTTGAGTAGCTCCTAGACTTCACACCCAGAATAGAGACTACCAAACAATAAAGACTCTTCGCATCCTGGATGTGAGCCCTCAAACCACTTACTAGCATCAGACTCTGGGTCATATATATTCAAATAGCACAAAGACTTCACATCTAGGACAAACACCCCCTTAGGGTTGAGGCCATATTGATCCCTAAATATCCATAAATGTTACAACCTGGTAGTAGATTTTTAAGGAATTCAGTGACTCCCCAGCCTAGGCAAACATACCTAAGCAGGTCAGAAACCTGAAACTCTGGACACAGAGCCCTAAAGACCTCAGAGATCTCAGGCCCTGGACCACTTTCTCCAAGCAGTTCAGACAGCTCACACTCTGGACACAGATCCTTGAACAGCTCAGAAAACTCATGTACTGGATGCAGAACCACCAAAGAACCCAGCGACATCGCAGCCTCAGAAGAGATCCCCAAAAAGCTCACAAACCTCACACAATGAACAGACTCACCAATGCTTCAGATACTGCACATCCTGGGGCACGGGTCCCAATCAGACCCAGAACAAATAGCTTGGGGTCTTCAAACCCTTCACACAGGCCCCTCAAAGAGCTCAGAGAATCCATACCCACAACACAGACCCCCAAGGTCACTTAAACCCCAGGAATAAGACCACCAAACACTGAGTCGATCTCACATCCTAGACACAGAACTCTACACAACACAAAAATCTCATACCAAATGAGAGTTCCCCAAGGAGCTCAGGGACCTCACTGCAATCAGTCCATAGATTCAAACAACTGAAGAATTCCAGGACCCTACAACCTAGACACAGACCCTAGAATAACTGACAGACCTCACTTTCTAAACACATACTCCTAAATGGGTCAGTATTCTTACACATTGAGACAATGATTCCATGGGATTATGGGCCTCATGCCCAAAACACAGACCTCAAAATCCTCAGAGACCTCAAAACCTGGGACACAGGCACAGAGAGTTCAGACATCACACCCTGAAAACAGACCTCAAGAAATGGAAAGACTTCACACCCAAGGAAAGAGACTAATAGTTCAGAGACCTCAAATCCTGTACATAGATCCAAAAGCAGACTTACAGGCCTCAGAGCCTTAAAGATCTCCATAAAGGTGAAAGACTTTAGGGAACAGACCCATGATTAACCTAGAAATAGCATACCTTAAATGACTTTGAAAAAGGACTCAGACAATTCATACTCTGGTAATAGATCCCCAGAACAGCTCACAAACCTCACCCTCTGTCATCAGCCTTCTTGAACCAAGGTATCTTTCCCTGGATACCTTAGATTGGACATTTCTATAGCCTTGCTTTAACTTGGACATTTTCACGGCCTTAGAACTAATAAACATGCAATTTGATAAATTCCCCTTTTTAAAAGCTGTTTTACTTCTGGTATGTCACATTCCAGCAGCTTGCAAACTAGAACAGATTTTGGTACCAGAGAAGTGGAGTTCTGCTGTGATTTGCAAATACTGAATATGTTGGAACAGCTTTTTAAATGGATAAGGGAAGATTCTGGAAGAGTTTGAGAAGCTTGATAGAGAAGGGCTAGAATGCTTCGAAGAGACAGTTGGTAGAAATGTGGATTCTAAAGACACTTCAGATAAAGCCTTAGACAGAAATGAGGCATGTGTTATTGCAAACTGGAAGGAAGGTGAGCCTTGTTTTAAAGTTGCAGAAAATTGGGCGGGCCGCGGTGGCTCAGCGGGCAAAGTGCTTGCCTGCTATGCCGGAGGACCTCGGTTCGATTCCCGGCCCCAGCCCATGTAACAAAAACGGAGAAACAGAATACAATAAAACAAGAAAATGTTTAAAAATGTTTCCCTTTCTTCCTTCCTTCTATCCTTCCTTCCTTCTCTCTGTCTTTCCTTTAAAAAAAAAAAAAAAAAAAAAAAAAAGTTGCAGAAAATTTATCAAATCTGACTGCTGGCTTTAGATGGAAGGCAGATTTTAAAAGCCATGAACTTGGATATTTAGCAGAAGAGATTTCCAAATTAAATGTGGAAAGCGCAGCCTGGTTTCTCCTTGCAGCTTATAGTGAAATGTGACAGGAAAGAGATCAGCTGAGAACTGAACTCTTGGGTACAAAGAAACCAGAAATTGATGTTCTGGAAAAATGTGGGCTTCCAGGAAGGCAAACCCCAGAGAATGGTGCCCCACATGAGGATTTAACCAAATGTGGAAACAGAGTCATTTCAGAAAAAGCCGGGATAGAGTTATCCAGGAAGGATCTGTGGAAACTCCTTCTGTCTGATGGGCATGATCCTTACTTACTACATAGAAAGCTGAAAAGAGTGCTGTGGGACCTATATAAATGGAACCTCTACCAGTCTGACTGAAAGACTCAGGAGAGGAACAGAGCAAAGGTAAAATGTCTTCAGACGCAGAGCCATGGAGGCTAAGGTCTGAGGTCAGGAGA
The DNA here is from genome assembly GCF_023851605.1 of Tamandua tetradactyla. NCBI lineage: Eukaryota > Metazoa > Chordata > Mammalia > Pilosa > Myrmecophagidae > Tamandua > Tamandua tetradactyla. The sequence continues at coordinate 120,597,414 of NC_135353.1, forward strand.
CCTCGGGCCAGGAGAGCGGATCCACCCAAGTACTTGGAGAGATGAGTTTGCCCCAAAGACAGATGATGGGCCTTCCACCTCATTGCAGTGGAAGAGTCATGCCACCTCAGGCCTTGGAGAGGGTGGAATACATTCCTTGGGGATTGGGGAGAGCCTGGCTGCCACCACATGGAGGGGTTGAGCATGTGCTCCAGAGATGGCAGACAGTCCTGATGCGGCCCTGATGCTTGGAGAGGGTGGGGCCGAGAAAAAGATGGTCTCCCCAGTGTCCCCCAAGGTTGCATTCAGAGAGAGGTGGGCCACTGCATAGGCCATTGGAAAGGGTGGGACTGCTGCTTTCCAAAGCCCTGAAGATAAATGACTTTCAGACTATGAAATCTAATGAAGTCTGCTTTTCAGATTTTCTAAACTGCTTGGGTCTGGTGACCCCTGTGTTCCTTCCAATTTCTCCCTATGGAAATGGAGGGGGTGGGTATTTATCCTATGACTGTCCCTCCTTTGCATATTGGCAGCAGATAATTTGTTCTGAGTTTTACGGGTCCAGAGGAGAATTTTGCCTTAGGATAGACCATGCCTGTAGCTGACTTTTATGAGATTTTGTACTGTTCTTACTTTGTATTGTATTTATATTGTTACTGAAATGGTGTAAGCTTTTCTGATATTGTTATAGAATGAATGTATTTTGCATTGGGAAGGAACTTGTCTTTTGGGGGCCCAAAGGGTGGAATGTGCCTGTTTCAATCTGTGATGTACCGCAGAAAAGCCATGTCCTTTAATTCTCATTCAATATTGCTGTGTGGGAGCTTTTTGATTATCCATGGAGATGTGACCCACCCAATTGTGGGTGGTAACTTTTGATTAGATGGTTTTCATGGTGATGTGTCTCCACCCATTCAGGATGGGGTTGCATACTGGAACCCTGTAAGAGGGAACCATTTTTGGGAAAAGCTTACAGCCACCAGAGCCGAGAGAGTGCACACAGCCAGAGACCTGTGGAGATGAAGAAGGAAAACACCCCCGGGGAAGCTTCATGAAGCAAGAAGCCTGGAGAGAAAGCTAGCAGGCATCACTATGTTCACCATGTGCCTTTCCAGCTGAAGTAGAAACCCTGAATGTCATTGACATTCTTGAACCAAGGTATCTTTCCCTGAATGTCTTAGATTAGACATTTCTATAGTCTTGCTTTAATTTGGACATTTTCATGGCCTTAGAACTGTAAACGTGCACTTAATAAATTCCCCCTTTTAAAAGCCACTTTGTTTCTGGTATATTGCATTCCAGCAGCATGCAAACTAGAACACCCTCTGAAACACAGACCTTAGAGGAGATCATGGATATTATATCTCATAGCACAGGAAACAGATCCCAGAAATGTTCAGAGACCTTACGTGTTAAACATAGACACCAAAGCAATTCTAAGAATTCATACCCTGTTGATACCAAAATAGAGTGCCAACCACAACCCTTGGAACCAGACACACATAGTGTGATGCCCACATATATCCCAGAGTTAATTTGGGCAGTGAATAAAGAAGTATTTGCAGGGTCCCCTTGGGAGACTGGGAAGAAAGGAGGAAATATTCAACTTCCCCATTTTGAAAATTTCTGCTATTCTCGCAAGCAGTGCGGACAGCCAAATCAACAGGCCGAACCCTTGATCTTAGGATTCACCCTATGAAACATTCCCACAAAGAAGAGGCCTATATAAATTTACAAGTACATTTAAGCACGTACTTCTAGAACTGGTATTAAAGTTTGATATGGGTTACAGTTCAGCAATTTTTGCTTTTTCTTCTAGCTGCTCCAAGACATTGGAGACCAACAGAAATATCAATATTATGATTCAGCAGTCATACTTCATTTGTTAAATCTTATCTTCTGTTATACTCTTCTTTCTCTTTAAATAACATATATATGTTATTATATTATATATATAATAAATTTCAAAGTACACTGCAACAATTAATTGTAGAACAGATTTCAGAGTTTGGTATGGGTTACATCCACAATTTTAGTGTTCTGATTTTTTTAGCTGCTCTAAGGTACTGGAGGCTAAAAGAAATATCAGCATAATGATTCAGCACTCCTATTCATTTGTTAAACCTGGCTTCTCTGTATAACTCCACCACCACCTTTGATTTTTCTCCCACTCTTTGAAAGTATTTGGACTATGCCCATTCTAACTTTTTCATGTTGGAAGGAGCTGTCGATAATATGGGTTAAGGGGATGGTACTAGTTGATGTTCTGGAGAGACTGGCCCCTCTGCATTTCAGGACTTAACTGGTCCAGGGACCCATCTGGAGGCTGTAGGTTTTGGAGAGTTACCCTAGTGCATGGAACCTTTGTAGAATCTTATGTAATGCCCTAGATATTCTTTAAGATTGGCAAGAATGGTTGGGTTGTGATTTGGCAAGTTATGATTGGTAGAAATGTCTAACTGAAGCATGCTTAAGAGGGACCTCCAGTGTGGCCTCTTGACTGTATTTGAACTCGGTCAGCCACTGATACCTTATTTGTTATACTTCTTTTCCTCCTTTTTGTCAATATGTCATTGTTGATCCCATGGTGCCAGGGTCAGGCTCATCCCTGAGAGTCATCTCCCACACTGCCAGAGAGACTTCCATCCCTGGATGTCATGTCCCATGTAGGGGGGAGGGCAATGGTTTCTCTTGCAGAGTTGGGCTTTGAGAGAAGGAGGTCACATCTGAGCTACAAAAAAGGTCCCCCAGAAATAACTCTTAGGCATGCCTATTGATAGGCTAAGCTTCTCTGCTATATCCACAAGTTTCATGAGAGCAAGCCTCAAGGTCAAGGGCTTGGCCTACTGATTTGGGTGTCCCTAATGTTTGACACAGTGTCTGAGGTTTCCCCAGTGTTTACCCGACTCTTGTACTTGGGACAAAGAACCTCAGAGAATTCAGAGACCTAACACCCTGAACAAAGACCTCTAATTATCTCAACTCTACACATACCATACACATACCACATACCTCAGATTCAAATCCTGGAACATAGGCACACAAAGAATTTACAGACTTCATACTCTGACCCAAATTTGTGACACAGTTTCTAAAATTCAGAGAAATTACACCTGGAAGAGTAACCGCCAAATTCTTCAGGCTCAAATCTTGGAAAGAGACTGTCAGTGATTTCAGAGACCCAAACCCTGAATTCTGAGCCCCATATGCCATAGACACGATTTTTGGATCCCAAAACCTCTAAAATTCAAAAGCTTGACTCCTGAACACACACACACACACACACACCAAATGAACCCTACTAAAGCCTGGAGGAAAAGACCCTCTAAAAACTCAAAGACCTCACACTCTGGCCCCAAAATATTTAATATTGAATGTTGGGTCACAGACTCTCAAAGACTGCATGCTTTGAACACAGTTCCCCAAATACTTCAGAATCAAACATGAAAACACGGACCCACCAAAAATTGAATATACACCCACAATTACTTCAGATTCAAACCTTCCAAGAAACCCTCGAAGACTTCACAGACCTCATACCCTAAAGAGAGATGCACAGATACCTCATGCTCCAACTTTGGGACACGGTCGAAGAGTTGAAATACTTCAGGTCCTGGACCCAGATTCTCAGTTACCTCAGTTTCATAGCTTGGGACACAGATCCTCAGGAATTCAGAAAATTTACACCCTGGAAATGAAATCATAAATGTTTCCAACTCAAACATTGTCATAGAGAACCACAGATAGTCCAGAGTCATTAGTTGAATACAAACCACGAAATACTTAAGACTCAGACTTTGGAACAAACACTCTCAATGAATTCAGATGCCTCACACTCTGAATACAGACATCTAAGTACCTCAGACAAAACCTTGGAATATCGACTCTCCAAGATTACAGTTTAGAGACCATAAGCACAGCCCTGAAATATCTCACTTGATCATTAAGAAACAGACACACCAAAAATTCAGTGATCTAAAACTGAACACTGATACCCAGAAATCTCACTTTCAAACCTCAGGACACAGAGCTCACTGAGTTCAAACACTAAACAACCTAAGATTGTACATCCTCAAAATTCAAATAGTGGATTAATGACCCTCAAAGAATTCAGGGACCTCAAATTCTGAACACAGATCCTCCAAAACATCAATCTAAAACCTTGGGATCAAGGCCCCCAAACAGTTCAGACAATTCATCCCTTGGACATAGATCCTCAAACTGCTAAGAGTTCGCATGTTCTGAACAAAGATGTGCAAGCAGCACAGAGACCATATTTCATGAACACAAACCTTCATCTGGCTCAGAGAATTCATTCTCTCGAGCACAGGTAATCAGAGTACTCAGGAAATGTACACTCTTGATACAGACTCCTAAAATACCTCAGAGATTTGACAGCGTGAAACTTAGATACAGAAAACATTCAAGGACTTGGACACAGACACATCTTAGGCACAGACCAAAAAATACCTCACAGACCGTACACCAAGAATACAAATTCCCAAACAGCCAGACACCTCACACCCTGGGAAACAGCCAACCACTTCAGAGCCCACATAAAACAGAGACTTCAAAGAGCTAATAGATCTCACACATTGACACAAACCACTTGCCAACTCAGATAACTTGGATCATTGGTATCTGAGTTCACAGACAACAAATCCTGGATTCAGGACTCAAAGAGTCCAGAGACCTCAAATCCTACACACACTGCCACAAAGAGTTGGGAGACTTCAAACCCGGGATACAGACCCACAAATAAACAGGAACCACTTAATGTGAACACAGACCTTCAAAGAGCCCAGACACCTCACACACAGTGACACCAGCTCCTGAGGACCTCAGAGGTCTCATACCTTGGCATACTGAGCCTCAGACAGCTCAGAGACGTTGTTGTCAGGGACACCAACACTTGAGGAACTCAGAGATTTCACCCACTGGGACACAAACCCCCAAACAGTTTAGAAACCTCATACCTGGAAAAGATTCCCCCCCAAAGCTTAGAGACTTCCTGTTGTGGACAGAGACTGCCACAGAGCTCAAAGCGCTTACACACTGGACACAGACATCTTAATAGATCACTGGCATTACACTCTAGAAAAGAGGCCCCCAGACAGTCCATGCCATGGAACCTGGACACAGACCCAGCAACAGGTCAGACTGCACACCCTGGGACACAGATCTCCCAACATACCAGAGAACTCATACCCTGAACAAAGGTCCCCTGAACAGCACAAACACCTCATGCCATAGACAGAAGCCCAAGCAACTTTAAGTAGCTCAGGGACCTTGTGTCCTGGAGAGAAATGGGATCTCATAAGGATACCTCCCTAGTGCTTTAATCAGCAGTTGGCACACCGTACACTCATGAGGTGATTTTTGAGCGAATAAACCCTTTGATGCAACAATACTACTTCTAAGTATACATCCTAAAGAAACACTCCTGCACACAGAGCTGCGTACAACAAGAGGAGCTAACTGCTCTATTAGTTTTTAATATTATTATTCCTGTCATTATTATGTGCTGATGTGTTTCACTCCTCCACAGGATGGGGAGCTCACTCCCTTTGACGGTAGGCCCTGTGTGTCCACTACTGTGGCCCCACTGTGAGGCCAGGGGCAGTCACTACAAATCCTGAGCAGGGAAGGGGAAAACACTGCCCCTCTCATCCAGGCCCCCGCTTTGTCAGAAATGCCCATTCCTGTGACCCTACATGATGGTGGTCTGGGGCGATGAGGTGGTGGCCTGTCCCCTCTGTCAGCCACAGAGACAGAGGAGACTGAGGAGGGTGTAGGTCTCCTGGGGATGGTGCATTGGGACTCAGAGCCTCTCAGGGGGCAGGTGGGAAGGGGCCTAGGGAGCAATCACCTGCACCTTATACACTGTTCCAACAATGTACCCATGGCAGGGGCATCATGGAGAGTTTTTAATAATGATCACTAACATCAGCTAATGTGTACTGAGAGTTTACTATGTGCCAAGCACTGATCCAAACACATTACATTAACTTCTTAAATCTATCAAACATCCCCATGAGGACGGGTCTGTTAATATCCCCATTATAAAAAAGAGGATGCTGACAAATGGAGATGTTCATTCAATTTTCCAGGTCCCACAGCTAGTCCGAGGGGGAAGCAGGAATCACACACTATGCTTTCTGATCCAAGGTTCCCTGCCCTTAAATGGCCTCTATTCTGCCCCTGGGAATAGTGCCAGATGTTCCATAAATGTGCCCATAGTTTAGAGACAGCCTCATGAATAATAGTAATCTCATAGTAGAAGCAGCAGTTGAACCTGTTCATGGTTAGAACCCATGGAGTTTCCCTCAGCCTCCCTCTCACAGACCACGCCCATCACCATCTGAGAAGAACGTCCTAACCCTAAATTTAGTGTGACGTTCAAGGCCTGACTGAAGACTGGCCTAGTTTTCTGTTTATTCCAATCGCTCTTCTCCTACATCCACCCATTGACTTAGTTTGCTAGGGCTGCTGTAACAAAGCATCACAAGTCACCTGGTTTAAAACAACAGAAATGTGTTGACTCTCAGTTCTGGAGCTAGAAGTCCAAAATCAAGATGTTGTTAGATCATGCTCCCTCTGAAGACTCTAGGGAGGAATCCTTTCCAGGAATGTACCCTGGCTTCTTGTGGCCCCAGGTGTTCCTTGGCTGGTAGATGTACCTTCTTCTATCCTCACTTGGCCATCCTCTCTCTCTACCTCTATCTGTGTCCCACTTTCCCTTCTTAAAGACACACCAGGCCTATTGGGGTGGGGCCCATCCGAATCCAGCTTGGCTGCATCTTAACTAATGACAGCTTGGGAGACTCTATTTCCAAACATGGTCACATTCACAGGACCAGGGCTTCAAACATGTCTTCGGAGGGAGGCACAGTTCAACCCCATAGTATTCATTCATTAAACTAATATTTGTGGAGGGTGACTATATGTCAAGCCGTGTGCTAGGACCTGGAGAGTTCAGCAATAAACCAAATAAAGCTACTTCCTCGTGGCTTATATACTGGAATGAATTTGGCAACCTTTTTCTGTAAAGGGTCAACTAGTAGAGTGTAAGCTTTGTGGGCCATATAGTCTCTTTCACAACTACTGAACTCTGCTGTTGCATTTAGCACAAAGCAGCCATACAAACGTAAAGGGATAAGCATGGCTGCGTATCAGTGAAACTTTATTTACAAAAATAGATGGTCAGTTTTGTCCCATATGTCACAGTTTGCCAAGCTCAGAAATACAGGCAGTCATTAAACCAATACATATTAAATATGTGCCATTGTGTTGACCAATGCTGTGGAGAGAAATTAAATGTTATATGAGAATGAATAGTGACTGTCGCTAATGGCTATTTTCCAAAGGAGGTGTCAGAGAAGGAGAAATGGAACAAAGACCCGAAGGAGGTAAGGGAGTGGACAATAGGATATCTCGGGGAAGAGTGTCCCAGGCAGGGAAAGTATCCTGGATAAAAACCCTGACTGAGATCAGAGTATGAATAACTCTATCATCACTTCTCTCTGGTCTCTGCTTTGAAAACTCCTATTTGTGAGGCCTTCCCTGCCCATCCTAAGTATAATTCCTCCATCCCCAATATAGCCTTTTCCTTGATCTTGCCTTATCTTACTACATAGCACTTTCCACCCTCTATTGGACTGTACATTTACTGATCAAGGATTTTGTGGGTTTTGTTCTCTGTTATATCCACGCCACCTAAAAGAATAATCAGGTACATAGCAGGTGCTCAGAAAATTCTGGATGATCCATGAATTTCACATGCATCATAAAACATACAGATACCCTCCAAGGTGGACATTGGACCCATTGTATAGATTATGAGTCATAGTAAGGCCCAAGGAAACAAGTGACTTGCCCAGCAACACACAATCTGAACTTGGAGCTCCAAGCATTGAAACTGTGTCTGCCAGGCTCCAAAGCTCACAGTTTCTAGATTGTTATGGGTGTCATTGAGGCTTGATAGGAGATGGACTCCAACATCTTAGGACATTTCAGGTTTGCATTCCCTGAGAGATGGGGACCCATTCCATGGCTAGCGCCAGAAGACACAGAAGAAATTCTCTGCAATGAGATCTCCACAGAGTAGGCCAGGTGTGGGTATGACCCAAAACTCCAGGGGAGTGTCTGAAGGAAATAGTCACTTAAACACCATGGTCTAGACTTCCGGGTCAAGATGGCGGCTTAACAACGTGCATGTTTTAGTTCGTCCTCCAGAACAACTACTAAATAACCAGAAACAGTACAGAACAGCTCCTGGGGCCACGTCAGTGACCAGACACACAGCGTACCCCAGTCTGGAGCAGCTGGACCGACTGCAAGCACCCCCCTAAACTGTGAGTTCCCAAAGCTGCGGCGGCCAGCGCCCCTCCCCCACAGGCCACTTCCCAGAGGAGAAAGGAAAGGACTTTACCAGCAGCAGGGACTGGGCACAATCAAACGCCAATTGTGGAACTAATTAACAAATTCTGACTACTAAAAATAGGCCCCCAGCTTAGGTGAACCTGATCAAAGCGGAGGTTGCTCATTTTTGCCCCGGCACCAAGGGGGCAGGACTGACAGAAAAAGGGGAGAAAAAAAAAGAAGGAAACAGAGGTTTTTGTGGCTGTGTATCTACAAAGGCTTGACTGCCTCTCGATACACCGGCAGGCCTTTTCAGGCTGCAACTGCCCCAGGTGTAAGCAGAAGTGAGCTCTTTTGGGGGCTTGTCTGGAGCCTGTGCCTTCCCCAGGGGAGGGGTGAAGCCCAACTCAGGTGGAATCCCTCCCTCAAGGAATTCAGACACCAGGGCTTGGTAATTTGAAGCCATTAAAACCAGCCTACAACCTCTCCTCTGTCTCCACCACGCCCCCAGCAGGGAGAGTCTGCCAAAGTTAAAGGTACCGCATCATCTTATGCTGGTGGGACCTGAAGTCAGACAAGTGCCACACACAGGGCAGGATAAGAAAAACAGAGTCCAGAGACTTCACAGGAATGTCTTTCAACCTGCTAGTTCTCACCCTCAGGGAAAACCGACGCAGGTGACTCTTTCCTCCTGATAGGAGGCCAGTTTGATCTGGGAAAATCTGACTGGGATCTATAATATCTAAGTAGACCCTCCTAAGGGTGGGGGGTTGGAAGGCACCACACAAGTAGGGCAAGAAACAAGAAAACAAGAACTGAAAAATTCTCCTCTGTTAAACAAAACTTAAGCTAAAGGTCCAGATAAAGCTGAACGGACTGTCAAAGAACAGATAGACAACAAATTCATCCAGCAAGAAAACCCTAGATAAAAGAAGTGAAAGCAATCTCCAGAATAAACTAATTACGGTAATTAAATGCCTAGATGCCAGTAAAAGAAACAAATAACACTAGGAAAATTGAAGATATGGCCCAGTCAAAGGAACAAACCAACAATTCAAATGACATACAGGAGCTGAAACAATTAATTCAGAATGTACGAACAGACATGGAAAACCTCATCAAAAACCAAATCAATGAATTGAGGGAGAATATAAAGAAGGCAAGGAAAGAAGAAAAAGAAGAAACTGAAAGTCTGAAAAAACAAATCACAGAACTTATGGGAATGAAAGACACAGCAGAAGAGATAAACACCATGGTCTAGGCAAGATGTGGATGAGTTCACAAAAAGCCACATCACACCCACATGTCACCTACCTTTTTGGACAATGACCGGACTGAAAAATCAGGGGAGGGAACTCATATCCGGATGTTGTTCGTTGATGAAGGTTGTCAGAATGACCTCATGGAAAGACAGATGAGCTCTAGATGAGGTAAGATGGGTTTATATCCAGAGGCCCTCACTATATGCTTTGTAAAGTGTTATCACACACAAACACATATACACATATATGCATACTCACATTTCTACATATGCATTATACACACATGCATATACATATATGCACACACATACACACATACACATACCTGAGGGTAATGGTAATAATAACAGTAATAAGAATAGCAGAGACACATTACAATACTGATATCTACTGAGCATTTCCTCTATGCGAGGGCTTATTTAACAGCTTCATGCTTTCCATGTAGTAACTCATTCATTCCCTTCCCACCAGGTCTCTCACATCTTTCAAGGCCACATTTAAGAGGCACCTTCTTCAAGAAATCTACCCTGATCATTGAACTTAAAAGTGACCTCTTCTTCCTCTAAATTTTGATGACAGTTTCTCTGTATCTTTTGGAACTTCTAGATACTTCTTCATCTTAGTTGTTTCTGTGCCTTTTGCCTCCAAGATTATAAAAAGTTTTATCCCAAGAGCTTTTTCATATATCATTTTAACCTTCACCAACCTCACATTGTACCTGGAATATTTGAGAGGATCTAGGCTTAGCAACCTTCTGAATATTATGTCACGTCTCCATGTCTCAATTCCTTTTGTCTGTAAAATGAAGAGAATAATAGTATCACCCTTGTAAGGTTGTTGTGAAGAGTAAATGAGATAATGTATATAAAATGCTTCACATAATGTCTGGTGTATAATTATACAATATTAGCTATTATTCTATTTTACTATTTTACTTTTGTAGATGATCATATATTCAGACTGATGAACAAGTGGAAATAGTAATACATATCAGTAACACTAAAACATGAGTGCCTACTATGCATCAGAAGCTTTAAATACAATATTTAATGGAATACTTCCTGTAATCTCTCAAGGAAGGTGCAATTATCATCAATTTATAGTTACAGCTCAACAAGACACATTCACCTACTATGTGGTATCTGATTCAACAGCCTGCGTTTTCCACATTCCCACACAAGATAATTTATGCTTTTGCCTGTCTTCAGAAGCAAGGGAATCACTTTGGGATCTTTGTCAACAGACACCAACGATATTCCACTCCCACACCAATTAGTCCTTCCCATGTGTTAGGATGAGTGGACTGCAGTTTGGGACACCAGCCATGTTTAATTTGAACCCAACAATCTGGTTTGCATCTAAGTCCTGCAGGGTATTTGGTAAAAATATAAATTACTGGCTTCATCTTAAATTCTAGCAAGAAAGCTAGAAATCAGCTTTGTAATAAACATTCAGGTAATTTTATGCAAACTAACAGCAAACAATGCTTAGCAAAACAATGCAATTGGGTGATTGTGTTATATTTGGATGTAAAGTTGGTTTTGAGTGGGGACCAGAACAAGAGTTCTGCAACATATCCAGGTGGTTGTGCAAGCTGCTCTGCCACTTGAGCCATATGATCCAGCAGATCCAATGGTGTTGGAAGTATTAGTGGCAAATAGGGATGCTGTCTGGAGCCTTTGGCAGGCCCCTATAGGAGAATCACAACACAGACCCTTAGGATTTTGGAACAAAGCCTTACCATCTGCTGCAGATAACTACTCTTCTTTTGAGAAACAACTTTTAGCCTGCTACCAGGCCTTAGTAGAGATTGAAAACTTAACCATGGGCCACCAAGTTACCATGAGACCTGAGTTGCCTTTCATGAGCTGGGTATTGTCTAACCCACCAACCATAAAGTTGGGCATGCACAGCAGCACTCCATCATAAAATGGAAACGGTATATAAGAGATAGGGCTCAAGCAAGTCCTGAAGGCACCAGTAAGTTATATGAGAAAGTGGCTCAAATGCCCATGGTCTCCACTCCTGCCCCATTACCTTCTCTTTCCCAGACCAGAGCTATGGCCTCTTGGGGAGTTCCTTACAGTCAGTTGACTGAGGAAGAGAAAACTCAGGCCTGCACGTGCAGGTTCTGCACGATATGCAGGGACTACCCAGAAGTGGACAGCTGAAGCACCTCAACTCCTTTCTGGAATGTCCTTAAATGACAGTGAGAAGAGAAAATCCTCCCAGTGGGCAGAACTTCCAACCATGTACCTGGTTGTTCATTTTGCTTGGAAGGAGAATTGGCCAGAGGCACAGTTGTATAATGACTCATGGGCTATTGCTAATGGTTTGGCTGGATGGTCAGGGAGTTGGAGGGAGCATGATAGGAAAGTTGGTGACAAAGAGGTCTGGGGAAAAGTTATGTTGATAAAATTTTCTGAGTGGGCAAAGAACATGAAGATATGTGTGTCCCATGTAAAGTCTCACCAGAGGGTGACTTCAGCAGAGGAAGGTTTTAATAATCCAGTGGATAAGATGACTCATCCTGTGGATACAAGTCATCCTCTTTCCCCAGCAACTCCTGTGATTGCCCAATGGGCTCATGAACAAAGTGGTCATGGTGGTAGGGATGGAGGTTATGCATGGATTCAGCAACACGGACTTCCACTCACCAAGATCGACCTGGATACAGCCACTGCTGAGTGCCCAATCTGCCACCAGCAGAGATCCATACACAGTTCCTGATACGGCACCATCACCCGAGGTGATCAGCTGGCTACCTAGTGGAGGTTGATTACATTGGACCACCTCCATCATGGAAGGGGCAGCAATTTGTTCTAACTAGAATAGACACATACTCTGGATATAGATTTGCCTTCCCTGCATGCAATGCTTCTGCAAAAACTACCATTCGTGGACTTAAGGAATGTCTTATCCACCATCATGGTATTCCATAGAGCATTGCTTCTGATTAAGGAGCCTACTTCACAGCAAATGAAGTGTGGGAATGGGCACATGCTAATGGTATTCTCTGGTCTTACCATGTTCCCCATCAGCCAGAGGCAGCTATGTTGGTAGAATGGTGGAATGGCTTTTTGAAGACCATTTACAGTGCCAACTAAGTGGCAATACCTTGCCGGGCTGGGGCAGTGTTCTCCAAGGGGCTGTGTATGCTCTGAATCAGTGTCCACTATATGGTACTGTTTTTCTCATAGCCAGGATTCACGCGTCTGGGAATCAAGGAGTGGAAATGGGAGTAACAGCACTCGCTATCACCCTCATGATACACTAAGAAATTTTTTTTCCTGTCCCTGAAACCTTAAGCTCTGCTGGTCTTCAGATCTTAGGTCCAAAAGCAGGAGTTCTCCTACCAGGAGACACAACAAGGATTCCATTGAACTGGATGTTAAGACTGCCACCCGGTCACTTTTTCTCGTGCCACTGAAACAACAAGTAGGAAAGGGGATTACTGTTCTGTTTGGGGTGATTGATCCTGATTATCAAAGGAAGATAGGATCACAATAGAGATAAAGAAGAGTTTTTCTGGAATACAGGAGATCCCCTAGGGTATCTCTTAGTACTACCATACCCTGTGGTTAAAGACAATGGAAAACTGCAACAACCCAATCCAGGCAGGACTACCTATCACCCAGAAATTTCAAGAATGAAGGTCTGGGTCACCCCATCTGGTAAAGAACCATGGCCAGCTGAAGTGCTTGCTGAGAGTAAAGGGAACATGGGATGGGGAGTGGAAGAAGGTAGTGATAAATATGAACTATGACCATGTGACCAGTTACAGAAACGAGGACTGTGATGGTATGAATATTTCCTCCCTGTTTTATGAGTATATTTGTGTTTGTACATAAGCAAATATCTTGTTTTCCTCTTATCATATGACACAAGTTGTATTGTTCATGTTATACAATTTAAGTCACAGGATATGAAGTTTAAGAGTGAATGTTGGGACAGGCCACGGTGGCTCAGCAGGCAAGAATGCTTGCCTGCCATGCCAGAGGACCCAGGTTTGATTCCCGGTGCCTGCCCGTGTAAAAAAAAAAAAAGTGAATGTTACCTATAAGGACTTGCACCCTATTCTGGAGAGATATAGTGTGTTTCCAGTTGTACACAGGATAGTCGAATATTGTTAGGCAAAACGTATGTCTGTTATTGTGTTCTATTTGGAGATTAGGTGTATTTCAAGGTGATGTGCATAGCTGCCAATTTGACAAGGGGTGGACTGTGATGGTTAGGTTCTGGTGTCAACTTGGCCAAGTGATTATGCCCAGTTGTCTGGTCAGGCAAGCAGAGGCTTGACTATTGCTGCAAGGATATTTTGTGGCTAGTTGATAAACCGGAAGGCTGGTGTTTAAATCATCAGTCAGTTGATTGCAGCTGTGGCTGTTACATCTGCGATCAACTAAGGCATGTCTCCCACCAATGATATAATCCAATCAGTTGAAGACTTTTAAGGAAGAGAGACTTTTCCACTGCTTCTGCCAGTGAGCCTCTCCTGTGGAATTTGTCCAGACCCTTATCAGAGCTGCCAGCTTCACAGCCTACCCTATGAATTTTGGACTCTTCCATTCCCACAGCTGCATGAGACAGCTTTATAAATCTCATATTTGCAGAACTCTCTTCTTGGTTCTGTTTCTCTAGAGAACCCATCAGGCAATTCTCTGCCTCAGCTGTATATGCACTGCAAGAATGCTTGAAAACAAGGCCTAGATTCTGATTCAGTAAATTTGGAGTTGGGCCTGATAGTTTGCATTTCTACTAAGCTCCCAGGTGATGCTGATCTGCAGATCTAAAGACAATACATTGAGGTATGTGCATAGGACTCCTGATTCAGGATTCTGAACCTGCACTGTGGCTTAAATGGAAAGAAAGCCATGATAGACTTGTCATGTCCTCCAAGGGAAAACGGCCATGGAAGCAACTGGCAGGAATGCCAACTTTTTCCCATTCTGAATCTCTCTGAAAGAGTGGTATTTTATTTAGGATATCTGAATCACTTCATCGTAATGCAGTTTCCACTTTTCCATGCAAAGATAAAACGTCTGACTCCCTTTCCCTCATCACCAGATACTACATTGTAATTTAGATATAGAATAATGGAGATTGCCTTGTATAGCTACATCCACTCCTTTTAACCATTAGCAACAAGCAGTAGGAGTGGTCGGTAAAATTTAGAGATTACCTAATGGCTATGGGATGGTGAAACAGTATGTATCTTGGATTAGGAACTGGTGTGTGCCTAGGGTTAAGACTGGATTTTTGAACCCATATAGGGAATTAAACTGGAAAGAAAGAAGGAATCATGTAGAACAAGAAACAGATTTCACAATGTGAAGCAAAACTTTATTTCCATCATTTTGTCAGGACCACTTTTCATTAAAAAACAAAACTATTATACAAGTAACCTATGTTTATTATGAAAAAATAGAAGAAAACAAGAAATAAAAAAAGAAAATGAAGGAAGCTCAATAAAAATTCATTCATAATTTGACAATGTAATACTATTAGTATTTTACAACGAAATCCTTATGAGTTCAATCTTGTGTATCTACATTACTTTAGAATAAATCCTAGCAGTAGAATTTCTACGTTTTTTTTCTTTTTTGTGTGTGGTAACATGTTATCTAATACAAAAGTTCCAATTTTAACCATTTTTTGGTGTACAATTCAATGATTCTATATACATGCACAATGTATTTCTTGTTTTCTTCTATTTTTTCACCACTATGCATCAACAAAACTTTTCCATCACCTTGAGCAGAAATTCATTACCCATAAATAATAACTCCCAATTCCCTCTCCTCTTGGCCCCTATAAATTCTAGTTGATCTTCTGTTTCTCTGTGTTTGCTTACTCTAGGTATTTCACATGAATGAAATCATACATTATTTGTCCTTTGTGTCTGGCTCATTTCACTCAACATGTCTTCAAGATTCATCCATCTTAAGGCATGTTACAGATTGTCATTACTTTTTTTTTTCAGTTCCAATAAGTCTTTATAAAATGTCATTACTTTTAAGACTGAATAATAAGCCATCATATGGTTATAACACATTGTATTTTATCCATCTATCTGTTGATGAACAGTTAGGTTGTTTCTACCTTTTGGCTATTGTGAAGAATGCTGCAGTGAACATTGGTGTACAAATATCTGTTCAAGTCCCTGTTTTCAATTCTTTGGGATATTATACCTAGAAGTGGGGTGGCAGGTGTTAACGTTTGTTAAAATTGACAAAATGCAATAGACCAGAAATGGGTTGGCTTTTACAATGAGGGTTTATTAGCTTACAATTTACAGCTCTTATGCTGTGAAAATGTCCAACTCAGGACATCAACAGGATGATACCTGGATTCTGAAGACACACTGCTGGCATCTGGGACACCTCTGTCATATGGCAGGCATATAGCAACGTCTGGTCGTCCATCTCTTCCAGATTTTGTTCCTTCCGGCTTCTGGTGTCAGTGGCTTCCTCTCAGCTTCTCCAGGGCTTCTCTTAAGTTCATCTCTTAGCTTCTCTGGTGTTCTCTGAGCTCTCTCTGTTTCTTCTGTGTCCTTTATCCTCTCATAAAGGACTCCAGTAAAAGGATTAAGACCCACCTTGAATGTGGTAGGTCACATGTCAATTGAAATAACCTAATCAAAAAGTCCCACCTACAGTAGGTCTACACCCACAGGAATGGGGTACATAATAGCTTCAAATTACCACAATGGGGTCATATGATATTTCTATATTTAAATTTCTAGGGAACTGCCAAACTGTATTCCACAGAAGCTGTACTATTTAATATTACTGCCAGCAAAGCACAAAGCGTTCCTATTTCTCCCCATCCTGACCAACACATTTATTTTCCATTTTTAAATAACAGGCATCCTTGTGGATGTGAAGTGGTATCTCATTGTGTTTTTTAAAACAGTTTTATTGAGATATATTCACATACCATACAATCCATCCAAAGTGTACAATCAATGGCTTTAAGCATAACCAGAGTTGAGCATTCACCAACACAATCTGTTTTAGAACATTTTCATTACTACAAAAACAAGAATATCATATCCCTTAGCAGTCACCTCTCAATTGTTTTCTCCTTCCCCAGCCCTACATAACTACTAATATATTCCTGTTTTAATAGATTTATTTATGTTTATATTTTACATAAATAGAATCATACAATATGTAGTACTTTATGTCTGGTTTCTTTCATTTAGCATAATGTTCTTTTATAATTATTTTTTTAATTAGAGAAGTTGTAGGTCTATAGAAAAGTCATTTTTAAAATACCACATTTCCATATACCCCCCGTTGTTGACACTTTGCATTAGTGTGGTATTTTGTCACTATTGATGAGAGAATATTAAAATATTACTAACCATAGTCCATAGTTTACGTCAGGTGGATTTTTTTTTTACCATATACCACCTTACTATTAACATCTTGTGTTAATGTCATACATTTGTTATAATTTATGAAAGAACATTCTTATATTTGTACTATTAGCCCCAGTCCATCATCCACAACACGGTTTACTGTGTAATATAGCTCCATGTGCTATGTTCTAATTTTCCTTCTAGTAACATACATGACCTAAAACTTCCCCTTAAACCACATTCACAAACATAATTCAACACTGGTAATTACACTAACAATAATGTGCTACCACCACCACTATCCATTTCTAAACATTTATAATCAATCTAAATAAAAATTCTGCGCAAATTAAGCATCAAATTGCCATTCTCTACCCTCATTCTATCCCCTTGTAACCTATATTCTAGATTCTAACTCTGTGAGTTTGCCTTGCTATAATTAGTTCATATCGGTGAGGTGATACAATATTTGTCCATTTGTGTCTGGTCTATTTCACTCAACATAATGTCCTCAAGATTCATCCATGTTGTTGCATGCATCAGGACTTCATTCTTTTTTATGGCTGAAAATATTCCATTGTATTTATATACCACCTTTTGTTTTTCCATTCATTGGTTGATGTGCACATGAGTTGCTTCCATCTTTTGACAATTGTGAATAATGCCACCACCAACAATAAGTCCCTGCTTTCAGATCTGGGTATATACTTAATAGCAGGATTGCCAGATACATGGTAGTTCTATACTTAGCTTCCTGAGGAACTGCCAAACTTTCTTCCACAGTAGATGCACCATTTCACATTCCCAGCAGCAATGAATGAATGTTCCTATTTCTGCACATCCTCTTCAACACGTGTAGGTTCCTCTTGTTTATTAGTGGCCATTTTAGTAGGTGTGAAATTATGTCTCATTGTGGTTTTGATTTGCATTTCTTTAATAGTGATGTTGGGATCTTTTCATGTGCTTTTTAACCATTTGTATTTCCTTTTTGGAAAAATGTCCATTCAAGTCTTTTGTCAATTTTTAAATTGGGTTGTTTGGTTTTTTATTATTGACTTGCAGGAATTCTTTATATATTCTAGGTATCAAACCCTTATCTGTTATGTGGTTTCCAAATATTTTCTCCCATTGAATTGGCTGTTTTTTCACCCTTTTGACAAAGTCCTTTGAAGCACAGAACTATTCAATTTTGAGGAAGTCCCATTTATCTAGGGATCTTGAAGGCCCTTCCCTAAATTTTCCTGTAGGAGTTTTATGGTCCTGCTTCATATATTTATGTCTTTGGTGCATTTTCTTTTTTTTGCATGGGCAGGCACCAGGAAGCGAACCGAGGTCTCCAGCATAATAGGCGAGAACTCTGTCTGCTGAGCCATCCTGGCCCACCCTGTCTTTGATACATTTTAAGTTCAATTTTGTACATGATGTGAGATAGGGGTCCTTTATCATTCTTTTGCATATCGATATCCAGTTTTCCAAACACCATTTGTTGAAGAGGCTATTCTGTCCTGGTTGAGTGGATTTGGCAGCCTTGTCAAATTTCAATAGTCCGTAGATGTGAGGGGCTATTTCTGAGCTCTCAATTTGATTCCATTGGTCAATATATCTATCTTTATGCCAGTACAATGCTGTTTTGACCATTGTAGCTTTGTAAATATGCTTTAAAGTTAGGAAGCATGAGTCCTCCAACTTCATTCCTCTTTTTCAAGATGTTTTTGACTATTCATGGCCTCTTATCCATCCAAATAAATTTTATAATTGGCTTTTCCATTTCTTCAAAGGAAGGTGTTGGAATTTTTATTGGAATTGCATTGAATCTGGAAATCAATTTGGGTAGGATTGACAACTTATAGATATTTAGTCTTCCATTCCATGAATACAGAATGTCCTTCCATATTTAGATCTTCCTCGATTTCCTTTAGAAATATTTTGTAGTTTTCTGTGTGCAAGTCTTTTACATCCTTGGTTAAATTTATTCCTAGATATGTGATTCTTTTTGTTGCTGTTGTAAATGAAATTTTTTCTTGATTTCCTCCTCAGATTGCTTATTACTAGTGTATAGAAGCTTTACTTGTTTTTGAGTGTTGATCTTGTGTCCCACCACTCTGCTGAACTCGTTTATTAGCTCTAGTACCTTTGTTGTCGATTTTTCAAGACTTTCTTTATATAAGATCATGTCATCTGCAAATAGTGAAAAATTTCCTTATTCCTTCCCAATTTGCTCCTTTTTACTTCTTTTTCTTTCCTAACTGCGCTAGATAGAACTTCTAGCATAATTTTGGATAATAGTGGTGACAGTGGGCATCCTTGTATTGTTCCTGATCTTAAGGGAAAGATGTCAGTCCTTGACTATTGGGTATGATTGATAGCTGTGGGATTTTCATATATGCCCTTTATCATGTTGAGGAAGTTTCCTTCTATTCATATTTTTTTAAATGCAATTTTATTGAGATATATTCACATAACATAAAATAATCCAAAATGTACAATCAGTGGTTCACAGTATCATCATAGAGTTGTGCATTCATCACCACAATTTTTGAACATTTTCATTACTCCAAAAAAAACATAAAAATAAAAATGAGAAAGAACTCCCAAAACATCTCATTCCCCTTATTCCTCTCCCATTATTTATTTATTTATTGTCCCTATATTTTCACTCGTCTGTCTATATACTGTGTGAAGGGAATGTCAATCACAAGGTTTTCATAATCACACAATCACACTAAAAGCTATATAGTTATACAATCATCTTCAAGAATCAAGGCTATGGGAATACAGTTCAACAGTTTTAGGTATTTCCTTCTACCTATTCTAACCAATTAAAAACTTAAAATGGGTATCTATAGAATACATAAGAATAACCTTCAGAATGGCTTCTCAACTCTATTTGAAATCTCTCAGCCACTGAATCTTTATTTTGTCTCATTTCTCTCTCCCCCCTTTTGGTC
Organism: Tamandua tetradactyla; assembly: GCF_023851605.1. Classification (NCBI taxonomy): domain Eukaryota; kingdom Metazoa; phylum Chordata; class Mammalia; order Pilosa; family Myrmecophagidae; genus Tamandua; species Tamandua tetradactyla. The sequence goes on from NC_135353.1 coordinate 120,617,330, forward strand.
AAGAAGGCTTTCTCGAGTCCATGATGCTAGGCCCAGGTTCATCCCTGGGAATCATGTCCCACATTCCCAGGGAGATTTACACCCCTGGGATTCATGTCCCATGTATGGGGTGTATTACTATCTTTTGAAGTGTCCTTATCAAGATAGGATGTTAGATTTTGTCAAATGCCTTTTCTGCATCAACCAAGATGATCATGTGGTTTTTCTGCTTTGATTTGTTGATATGGTGTATTACATTAATTGATTTTCTTATGTTGAACCACCCTTGCATACCTGGGGTTGAACTACTCGATCATGATGTATAGTTCTTTTAATGTACTGTTGGATTAAATTTGCAAATGTTTTTTTGCAATGAAAAAGTTGCAAAAAATAATAATGAAAAAATGAGGATTTTTTCATGTATGTTCATTAGAGAATTTTTTCTGTAGAATCTTTATCTGGCTTTGGTATTAGGGTGACATTGGCCTCATAGAATGAATTAGGTAGTGTTCCCTCTTCAATTTTTGGAAGCATTTGCACAGGGTTGGTATTAATTCTTCTTGGAATGATTCATAGAATTCACATGTGAAGCCATCTGGCCTTGGATTTTTCTTTGTTGGGAGGTTTTTGATGACTGATTCAATCTCTTTACTTGTTATTCATCTGTTAAGGTCTTCTATTTCTTTTAGAGTCAGTGTAGGTTGTTGATGTGTTTCTAGGTATTTGCCCATTTCATTTAAGTTGTCTAATTTGTTGGCATACAGTTGTTCGTGGTATCCTCTTATGATCTTTTTCACTTCTGTGCATTCAGTAGTAATGTCCTCCCTCTCAATTCTGATTTTATTTATTTGTGTCTTCTCTCTTTTTCTCTTTGTCATTCTAGTTAAGGATTTATACATTTTACTGTTCTTCTCAAAAAAAAACTTTTGGTTTTGTTAATTCTTTCTATTTTTTCTATGTATAATTATTTTAATATGGCATTGGATATGATTTGCTAGCATTTTGTTAAGAATTTCACATCTATGTTCATTAGGGAGATTGGTCTGTACTTTTCTTGTATCGTCTTTATCTGATTTTAATGTCAGAGTGACATTAGCTTCATAAAATGAGTTAGGTAGCATTCCTTTTTCTTAACTTTTTTTAAACAGTTTGAGCAGGATTGGCATTAGTTCTTTTTGAAATATTTGATGAAGTTCTTCTGTGAAGCCATCTGGTCCTGGGGTTTTGTGTGTGTATGTGTGTGGGAAGATTTTTGATGACTGGATGTCTTTACTTATAATTGGTTTGTTGAGATCATCGATTTCTTCTTGAGTCAGTATAGGTAATTTGTGTGTTTCTAGGAATTTGTTCATTTCATCTAAGTTATCTAGTTTGTTGGCATATAGTTCATATTATTCTCTTAGGATTTTTAAAATTTCTTCGTGATCTGTGGTAACAACCCCCTTTTCATTCCTGATGTTGTTTATTTGTGTCTTCTCTTTTCTTCTTTGTTAGTTTAGCTAGGGAACCATCAATTTTATTCATTTTCTCAAAGAACTAATTTTTAATTTTGTTGATTCTTTCTATTGTTTTATTGTTCTCCAGTTTGTTTATTTCCACTTTAATTTTTATTATTTTTCTTCCTTTATTTGCTTTGGGGTTAGTTTGCTGTTCTTTCTCTAAGTCCTCCAGTGAGCAGTTAAATCCTCAATTTTGCTCATTCTTATCTTTTAATATAGTCATTTAGGGCAATAAATTTCCCTCTCAGCAGTGCCTTTGACACATCCCATAAGTTTTGATATGTTGTATTCTCATTATCATTCATCTCCAGATATTTACCGATTTCTCTAGCAATTTCTTCCTTCGCCCACCAATTATTTAAGAGTGTGTTGTTTAATCTCCATATATTTGTGAAAGCTCTGGTTCTTTGGTGACTATTAATTTCCAACCTTATTCTGCCATGATCAGAGAAAGTGCTTTGGATAATTTCAATCTTGTTAAACTTGTAGAGACTCAGTTTGTACCCCAGTATGTGATTTATAGTGGAGAACATTCCATGTGTGCTAGAGAAGAATGTGTATCCTGGTGTTTTGGGGTGCAATGATCTATATATGTCTATTAGATCTAATTCATTTATCTTATTGTTTAGGTTCTCTATTTCCCTGTTGATCCACTGTGTAGTTGTTCTATCTATAGCAGAGACTGGTGTATTGAAGTCTCCCACTATTACTGTTGATACTTCTATAGCTCCCTTCAGTTTTTCTAATATGTGCCACATGTACTTTGGAGCTCCGTGATTGGGAGCATACACATTTATGATTGTTATTTCTTCCTGGTGAGTTGTCCCTTTTATTAATATGTAGTGTCCTTCTTTGTCTCTTATGACGTCTTTACATTTAAAGTCTATTTTGTCTGCTATTAGTATAGCTACTCCTGCTTTCTTTTGGTTACAGCTTGCATAGAAGATCTTTTTCCTTCCTTTCTCTTTCAATCTAACTGTGTCCTTGAGTCTAAGATGCATCTCTTGTAAGCAGCATATAGATGGATTACAATTTTTGATCCATTCTGTCATTCTGTATCTTTTAATTATGAGTTTAGTCCATTAACATTCGAGGTAATTACTTTAAAAGCTGTTCTTGGTTCTACCATCTTGTCCTTTAGTTCTTATTTATCAGCTCTGTACATTCTTTTCCTTCTCTCTCTCTCTTTTCCTTTAAATTACCTTTACTCATATTCTTCAGTTCTGTGCCCTCTCCAGACCTCCCTCTCCTGTATTTTTTTAAATCAGCTGACAGGATCCCTTTAGTATTTCTTGGAGGGCTGGTCTCTTGTTGACTAGTTCTCTCAATCTTTCTTTGTCTTTGAAAACTTTAATCTCTCCCTCAATTTTGAAGGATAATTTGGCTGGTTAAATAATTCTTGGTTGAAAGTCTTTTTCATTCAGAATCTTGAAAATATCATACCACTGCCTTCTTGCTTCCATGGTGCCTGTTGAATAGTCCAAAGTCATTGTTCTGTGCTTTCCCTTATATGTAGTAGATTGCTTTTCTCGTGCTGCTTTCAGGACTTTCTGTTTCTCTTCAACACCTGACAGAGTGATTAATATGTGTCTTGGAGTGGACCTGTTTGGATTTAGTCTATTTGGAGTTCACTGGCCCCCCTTTGATTTGCATATTTGTGTCTTTTATAAGGTTTGGGGAGTTTTTTTCTGACTATATGTTTAACTCATTTTCCCAACCCTTTGCTCTTCTCTTCTCCTTCTGGGACACCAATAATTCATATTTGTGTGCCTCTTGTTGTCCATCATTTCCCTAAGATCCAGTTGCATTTTTTCCATCTTTCTTGCCATTTGTTCTTTTGTGCACTCTAGTTCTATTGTGTTATCTTCTAACTCACTTATTTTTCCTTCTGCTTCTTTGAATCTGCTATTGGGTGTCTCCAGGATGTTTTTTATTTGGTCTACTGTATCTTTCATTTCTGTGAGATCTACGATTTTTCTATTTAACCTCCCAAATTTTTCTTTAGGCTCATCTTAGTGTCTTCCTGATATCTTTTATTTCTTTATAAATATCCTTGAGTAGTTGTTCCATATTCTGTGCCCCCTCTGGAATTTTTATTTGGTCATTTGGCTGGGCCATTTCTGCTTGGATCTTTGTGTGCTTTGTGATTTTCTATTGTCTTCAAGGCATTTGATTATCTTGATGTGATTATTTTGTAAATTTGTTTCCTTCATTCTACTAAAGCTTTGTATTTGCTCAGTTTTTGCTGAATATTTCCTTTTGCACTTTGTCAGTTATCAGATCTCTCATGTAGGGTATACAATTATAAGCTACACTGGGGTGCACAGGTACTCCAATGGCAGAATGGCTGCCCACCACGCAGGAGATCCAGGCCAGACTCCCAGCCCCTTCTCCCCAGCAGATGGTGTGCTCAGTCTCCTCCTCCCTCAGCCCCGCCCCTCCTGGCCAAAGTGACTGAAGGTCAGTGGGCTCTGCAGTGGGGCTGCTCCATCAGGGGAATGGGCTAGCGGGTCTCTGCTGGGGACACTGGGAAGCTGACCAGTGCGTGGGGGGCCAGCTGATCCACAGACTGGTGGGCCGGCCATTCTCACACCTGGCCAGGTGATCACTTTCCCCGCCCCAAGGCCTGCCCTGGGGTGGATGATCCACCGCCTCTGATTCCCTGCAGCCACTGCCCACTGCAACAACGTGGGGGGTGGGGGGTTCGCCAGCCACAGCTCTTCAGGCTGGAGCCCAGGAGGGTCATCTCCCTCCTATCGCCCCTCCCTGCACACTACAGCCTGCCCGGTGGTGGTCCCTAGTCACCAGTCCCACTTCTTTGTTGCTTTTTTATTCTCAATTTCATTGATTTCTGCTCTGATCTTTGTTACTTCTTTCTTTCTTCTTGTTTTGGCATTAGTTTGCTGTTGTTCTTGTTCCTGCACATGCACTGTTAGGCCTTTGATTTTAATTCGTTCTTCTTTTTTGATATAGAAATTTAGGGCTATAAATTTCCCTCTCAGCACTGCCTTCACTGCATCCCATAAGTCTTGATATATTGTGCTTTTCTTTTCATTTGGGTCAAGATATTTTGCAATTTCTTCTTTTACCCACTGATTGTTTAAGAGTTGTTGTTTAACCTCCATATATTTCTGAATTTTCCAGCTCTCCACTTGGTATTGATTTCTAGCTTCATTCCATTATTATCACAGAAAGGGCTTTGAATAATTTAAATCTTTTTAAATTTATTGAGAATTGTTTTTGAACAAACACATGGTCTATCCTGGAGAATGATCTATGTGCATTTGAGGAGAATGCATATCCTGCTATTTTGGAGTTAAGTGTTCTGTATATGTCTGTTAGTCGAGTTCATGTATCATATTATTCAAATTCTCTGTTTCCTTATTGATCCTCTGTCTAGATGTCCTAGCTATTGATGAAAGTGGTGTATTAAAGTCTCCAACTATTATTGCAAAGACATGATTTATCCCTTCAATTTTTCCAGTATTTGACTCATTTATTTTTGGGCACCCTGGTTAAGTGCATAAATATCTGTGATCAGTGCTTGGGGAAGAGGACTTCTCTGTTGCTCTCTGTCCATAGCAGCCAGGCAGAGACTGGACCCTAAACTGGCCCAATTTGAGAGTGAAGATGTGTGCCAGCAGCTGCTACTCACAGTTCTTTACTGCAGTTTCTCAGCCTCTTTCTCCTGCTCTTCCTCTGATGCTGTAAAGTGCTCCCTTTGCCTTTGGAATCCCAGAATAGTTGTTTTAAATAGTTCCTGCCTGTCTTCTAGCTGTTTTGGAGGAGGAGTGAGTCCTGGAGCTCCCTACTCTGCCATCTTCTCCAGAAGAGTCAGTCATTTTGGTTTCGATTTGCATTTCCCTAATCGCTAATGATGTTAAGCATCTTTTCATATACTTGTGGCTAATTGTATATCTTCTTTGGTGGAATGTGTTTATTCACATCCTTTGCTCCTTTATTAATTGGATTGTTGGTCTTTTTGTTGTTGAGTTGTAGGAGTTCTTTATGTATTCTGGATATTAAACTCTTATCAGATATATGATTTGCAGCTATTTTATCCTGTTCTATAGGTAATATTTTCATTTTCTTGACAGTGCCTTTTAATCCACATACATTTTTAATTTAAAGTAATTCAAAATAATCTATTTTTTATTTTTTTGTTCATGTTTTTGGTGTCATATCTAAGAAATCATTACCAAATCCAAATGAAGATTTTTCTCTATGTTTTCTTCTAAGAGTTTTGTGGTTTCAGCTCTTATATATATAGCTTCTTGATTCACTTTGAGTTAAGATTTTAGATGCTTTAGTACTTTATAATGTTCTTGACATATCCAACATAAAATACTGATGATGAATAAACAAGAGGGAAAAAGATTCCTCAGCAAAATTCTTCTGGAAGTCAAAGTATCACTCTGGTCAAACACAGTAGGGAAGAACTTGTGAACAAAGAATAAGGGAATTTAACAGAAAATTTCAGTTTGAAGCCATAATTAGAAAACAAACAATAAACCAACCTTCTCTTCTAGCTATGAAAGAGAGAGTAAGAGTGGAGTGGGAATCTCTAAATAGCATTTCTGTGAAGCAGCTTATAAAGGATGGGCACAACCATTGCATATGTAATGTGCCAATGCTCAAGGTCAAGGATTCTAAGATTCTAGCAGTCTATATATATTACTGAGAACCATATTATTAAAAATATAAATGCATAGATATATACCATATGGTATTAAAACAGACCTTGCTATATAACATAGAGTACATGTCACTTTTACCTCTTTCTGAGAATAACAGTATAAAGAAAGATATACAAAACATTTATGCCCATAACTAAACAATCACCAAATAGTCAGTGTTGACCTTAATCAATGGCTACTGAGCCCAGAATACCCCACTGCTGCCGCTTGGGAAGAATCTAGGCTCAGCACCCAGCAGGTCCCACTCAACTCCCTTGTTCTGCATTTGCTTCTGCAGAAATTAACAGAAATTTGCATAATACTAAATCCACAGGCATTAAATATGGAGCTCAAGCTAGAAAAAGTAGCAGCAGAGACAAAATAAGCTGGAATTCATTAGAAAAGCAACAGGAAGATTTTTTTTATGCTTCCAGTTTTATAAAAGCAACGGAAGATTTTTTTGTTAATGCTTTTAGTTTAAGTCAGAGTTTAGTCCACCAGCTTCACAAAGCTGTTGGTGTTTTGCTGTTGTTCTTTGACAAAAAAAGAGATTCTACAATAAGCACTTTCATCCAAGAAAAATAACATGTTGGTTAAGTTTCTGTAGCCCTTCCCAAGTTACTTTGTTTCACATACAAAAGTTAGATGTGTTCACAGCTGATGCATCTCCAAAAAAGGTTTTCATGAAGGTCATCAGCTTCTGAACATTTTCCATTGTGACAGCATTACATAGGGAGACCCGGATACCTCCCACAGACCTATGACCTTGTAACCGAGAAATCAAGATTTAAAGGATGATTTTGATTACTGAATCATTATATAGATATTCCTTTTTGCTTTCCGTTATATTGGAGTAGACAGAGGGAAATTCCTGAAATCTCTACATTGTAATCCAGCTGCCTTGATCTCTGATAATGATTTTATAGCCCTTATCTTCTGCCCCTGTGATTGTAAAAACCTTGTGACTAGACTTCATTTGTACCCAGTTATCCAGTTTTTCAACTTTAGAGTCTTATAATCAATAAAGACAGCCACTAATGTTTATTAATGAAGGGTCTTGGGTCAGCCTAGAACTAACCCTCCAAGTCCAAAGTTATCTTGACTGAGACTGGATCTAACCAAAGTGGGCCCACCTGAAATGCACAGTAGCTTAGACTTTAACCTACAAGTCACCTATACCTCATTCCACCATTTTCTTTCATACAATCTGTGACTAAGCATGTAATCAATCTGCACATGCTCAGTAATCAGATCACCTCTAATTACATCATCTGGGGCCACTGTACTCATTATCCTAAACCCTACCCATCTTTTCTCTAATAAAACTATCAGAATTGCTGCAGTTCAGGGAGACAGATTTGGGGCCACTAGGCCATTTGCTCTCTTACTGTGCACCTAGTAGTAAACTCTTTATCTTTTTGAAACCCTAGTGTCTTAGGAATTGGTTATTGAATGTATTGGGCAAAAGAATCCATGACCTTTGTCCATTAATAACCTTTCAAGGAAATCATATTGAGTTCAAGAGCTTTATCAAGAAATCATTTTTCTAAAGCCTTGTCTCCTTTGGTGTTGCCAATGTGGAATGGATCATTCATCTTGCCTCTATTCTGGGGCTCCACTGGACATACATAGAACCCTTGAGAATTATCAATAATATGGTAAATCATTTCCAATTTGAAGGAGCTGAGCTTCTCCATGGCCTCTGTACCACCATTGTTCTTAATCCTCGCCAGGACCAAGCCCATAACATAAAACCTGAAGCCTGGAGGTGTGTTGTATAAGGAGTTGTTCCCAGCTTGCACTTTGTATTACAGGATGAAGGGGAACTCTTTGAGAGCAAAGCCCAGGAGGTCATTGCAGATGATTATCACTGTGACTCCTGCAAAACCCATGTTCTTCTGAGCACCAGCAAAAATGACACCAAACTTGGAAACATCCACTGGCTTGGATAGGAAATTTGAGGACATGTCACAAACCAACACGGCTTCTTTGACATCAGGTGTAAAATCAGACTCCACTCCATGCACAGTCTCACTTGCATAGTAATACACATAGGAGGCTTCTGGGTTGAGGTTCGAGGTGCTTGGATCTGGAATGTTCATGTAACTCCAAGTTTGGGGTAGACAGTATTCACAGTCCCAATCTTCCTGGCTTCTTCTGCAGCCTTGGCTGACCAAGTTCCTGTCACCATGTAGTCCACACATCTTCCTGCTTTCAGGCTGATCAGGTTTAAGGGGACAGCACTAAAGTGGCCACACCTACCTCCTTGCACAAAAGTCACCTTGTAATTGTCTGAAATGGCTAACAATTTCCACACAAAATATTCTGTGGAGTTAATAATCTCAGCAAAGTCAGATGACCTGTGACTCATTTCAAGAACACTAGACCCAACTCTTTTATAATCTAATAATTCTTTCTGTACTCTGACAATACCGAGGGCAGCAGCTTGGTGGGCCCAGGCCCGAAGTTGATCACCTGCTTTGGGGCATCTATGGTGTGCCGGTGTGGGCTGCAAGTTAGACCAGGAGGACCAGTCGCATGGAGAGAGCATGTCTCCTGGGGGCAGAGGCGAGAGTCTCTGAGTTAATTTTTGTGTACTAATTTTTAAGACAATTTTCTGTAAAGTAGGGATTCATTTGTTTTTGTATGTGCACAGCCAATTTTTTACATCTGGAGAGACAAATAGACTGATAGTACTATTGGCTGAAGAGACTATTTTTTTCCTCATTTAATATACTTGGCACCTTTGTTGAAAACCAGTTGGCTGATTTGGTTTATTTCTGGACTCTCAATTATATCCCATTGGTCTATATGTCTATTCTTATGCCAGTATCATATGTTTTGAGTGCTGTAGCTTTGTGATGAGTTCTGAAATTGGGAAGTGTGAGACCTCCAACTTTGCTCTTTTTCAGAATTGTTTTGGCTATTTATGGCCCACTGCCATTCCCATTCCATCTGTTTTGAGGGTTGGCTTTTCCGTTTCTACATAAAAGGCTGCTGGGACTTTGATAGGGATTGCATTGAATTGCAGATTGCTTAAGGGAGTATTGACATCTTAACAATATAAACCTTCCAATCCACGAACACAGGATGTCTCTCAATTATTTGGGGTTTTTTGTTTGGTTTGGTTTTGCTTCTGCAGTGGTTTGTAGTTTTCAGGGTACAAGTCTTTCACCTCCTTGGTTAAATGTCTTGCTAGTTTTTTTTTTCTTTTAGATGCTATTGTAAATGGAATTGTTTTCTTGATCTCCTGTTTGGAGTACTCATTGCTGGCATAGAACTGAAATCACTTGAAATACAATTGACTTTGTCGTGCTAATTTTGTACCCTGCAAGTTTGCTGAATTCACTTATCGGCTCCAGTAGTTTTGTTGTGGATCTTTTTGGCTTGTCTACATAGAGCAACATGTCATCTTCAAATAGATGTGGTTTTACTTCTTCCTTTCCAATTTGGATACCTTTTATTTCTTTGCCTTTCATAATTGCTCTGTCTTGAAATTCCAGCAAAAAATGTTGAATGCCAGTGGTGAAAACAGACATCCTTGTTGTTTTAGTCTGCTAATACTGCCAGAATGCAATATACCAGAAATGGGTCAGCTTTTATAAAGCAGATTTATTAAGTCACAAGTTTACAGTTCTAAGGCCTTAAAAATGTTCAAACTAAGGCATCCAGAGAAGGATACCTTGACTCCAAAGAAAGGCTGAATGGTGTCCAGGGTTTCTCTGTCAGCTCGGAAGGCACATGGCTGACTTCTGAGATCCTTGCTCCTGGTTTGTTGTTTCCAGCTTCTGATTCCAGTGGCTTCCTCTTTAAGCATTTGTGGGCCCATACTTAACTGCTCTGGGGCAAACTGGATTTCATCTCTTAGCTTCCCTTTGCTCTCTCCAGGTTCTGGCTTTCTTAGCATCCCATGGAAAGGTACCTGGCAACATCTGCTGGGCTCTGGCTCCTGTCTAGTTTCTGTCAGCTCTTTCAGTTCCTGGTGTCTCCTGGGGCTTCTGCATTTCCAAATGCCTGTGTGTCAGCACTCCAAGTGTTTCAAATGTCTGTGTCTAAGCTTTCTCCTAAAATGTTTCTCCATGTCAGTTATTTTAAGGACTCCAGTAAACTAATCAAGACACACCTTGAATAGCTGGAGTCACATCTCCATTTAATCAAAAGGTCACACCCACAATTGGGTATGTCACATCTTCATGGTAAAAACCTAATCAAAACATCCCACCTTACAATACTGAATCAGGATGAAAAGAACAAGGCTTTTCCAGGGTTATAACAGCCTCAAACCAGCACACTTGTCTTGTTCCTGATCTCAGGGGGGAAATTTTCAGTCTTTTGCTTTTGAGTATGATGTTAGTGGTCAGTTTTTCCTAAATACCCTTTGTCATGTTGAGGAAGTTTCCTTCTATTCCTAATTTCCTAAGTGTTTTATCATGATAAGATGTTGGATTTTGTCAAATACCTTTTCTACATCAATTGAGATGAACATGTGTTTTTTCCTTCATTCTGTTAATGTGCTGCATTACATTGATTGGTTTTCTTATGTTAAAACATCTGTGCCTTCCTAGGATAAATTTCACTTGTCATGGTGTATAATGCTCTTACTATTCTAATGGATTCATTTTGCTAATATTTTGTTGACTGTTTTTGGTTGTATATTCATAAGGGAAATTGGTCTGTAATTATCTTTGCTTGTGGTGTTTTTATCTGGCTTTGGTATCAGGGTAATTCTAGCTTCATAGAATGAGTGAGGAAATGTTTCCTCCTCTTCAACTTTTTGGAAGAGTTTGAGAAAACTTGGTGTTAATTTTGTTTGAATGTTTCTTAGAATTCACCAGCGAAGCCATCTGGACTTTTCTTTTTGGGGAGGTTTTTGATTACTGATTCAATCTCTTTACTTGTCATGGGTCTGTTTAGGTTTTGTATTTCTCCTTGGATCAGTTTAGGTAATTTGTATGTTTCTAGGAATTTGTCCATTTCATCTAGATTATCTTATTTGTTAACACACAATTGTTCATAGTATTCTCTTATAATCCTTTTTATTTCTGTAAGATTGGTAGTTATGCCCCCACTTTTCATTTCTGGTTTTAGTTATTTACATCTTCTCTCTTTTTTCTCTATCTGCCTAGCTAATGATTTGTCAATTATATTGATCTTGTCAAAGAGCCAACTTGTGGCTTTGTTGATCCTCTCTATTGTTTTTCTGTTCTCTATTTCATTTATCTCTGCCCTAATCTTTATTGCTCCCTTCCTTTTGCTCTCTTTGGGTTTAGTTTGTTCTTCTTTTTGTAATTCCTTAAGGTTATTGATTTGAGATCTTTCTTCTTTTTTGATGTAAACATAAACATCTGTGAGTTTCCCCCTGAGCACTGTGTTTGCTATGTTCTGTGAGTTTTGTTATATTGTGTTTTCATTTTCATTCATCTCTAAGAATTTTCTAATATCCCTTGTGATTTCTTCTTTTACCCATTGATTGTTTATGAATGTGTTTAATTTCTACATTTTTGTAAATTTTCTAGTTTTCCTTCTATTATTGATTACTAGTTTCATTCCACTGTGATTATAGAAGATGCTTCGTGTGTTTCCAATATTTTAAAATTTATTGAGACTTGTGAGCCAACATATGGGTCTATCCTAGAGAATGATCCATGTACGTTTGAAAAGAATGTATATTCTGCTGCTAATTGGGTACAGTCTTCTTTATATATATTTTAAGTCAAATTGGTTTATAGTGTTGTTCAAGTCATCTGATTCCTTATTGCTCTTCATTATTGAAAGCGATGTGATAAAGTCTCCAACTACTATTGTAGAACTGTCTGTTTCTCCCTTCAATTCTATCAATGTTTGCTTCATATTTTGGGACCCTGTTGTTAGGTGCATATATGTTTGTAATTGTTATATAGTCTCAATGGAGATCCTTTTATCAGTATATAATGTCTTTCTTTGCAAAACTTCTAAAGTTAAAGTGCTATGTACTTGTATTAGCTAGGGTTCTTTAGAGAAACAGAATGAGCCAGAGATATCTGTAAAAATAAAATTTATAAAAGTGTCTCACACAACTGTGGGGATGTAAGAGTCCAAGATCTGTAGGGTAGGCCACAAGCTGGCTGCTCCAATGAAAGTCCTCAACAAACTCTCAGGAGAGGCTGGCTGGCTGAAGCAAAGAGAGTGATTGCCTCTTCTGAATCCTCCTTAAAAGCTTTCCAGTGATTAGACTAAGTGTCACTCATAGCAGAAGACACTCCCCTTAGCTGATTGCAAATGCTTTTTCTAATTAAATACAATCAGCTGTGGATGCAGTCAACGTAGTCATGATTTAAGTCCATGAAATGTCCTCCCAGCAACAGACATGCCAGTGCTTGCCCAACCAGACAACTGGGCACCACCATCTGGCCAAGTTGACACATGAAACTGACCATTACAGTACTTCACATAATAACTGACTATTTGTACTTGGTGAATTGACTACTCATGTTCTTAGCCCATTTTTATGTCCTTTTTCTTCTCTATTAGTAAAGATGCTTTATATATTAGATATCTTTAAAATATATTCATGTTTAATTCTTCCAGGATTTATTTTGGAATAAAGTGTGAAATAAAATCCTAAAAATTTTTTTTTTTTTTTTTTTAAAAGAGTGTTATGTATTTTTTTTTTATTAATTAAAAAAAGAATTAACAAAACAATTAGAAATCATTCCAATCTACATGTACAATCAGTAATTCTTAATAACATCACATAGTTGCATATTCATCATTTCTTAGTACATTTGCATCGATTTAGAAAAAGAAATAAAAAGACAACAGAATAAGAATTAAAACAATAATAGAAAGAAAAAAAAACAAAAAAAACAAAAACAAAAAACCTATACCTCACATGCAGCTTCATTCAGTGTTTTAACATAATTGCATTACAATTGGGTAGTATTGTGCTGTCCATTTCTGAGTTTTTATATCCAGTCCCGTTGTACAGTCTGTATCCCTTCATCTCCAATTATCCCTTCTCTCTTTTTTTTTTTTTAATTAACGGAAAAAAAGAAATTAACCCAACATTTAGAGATCATACCATTCTACACATGCAATCATTAATTCTTAACATCATCACATAGATGCATGATCATCATTTCTTAGTACATTTGCATTGGTTTAGAAGAACTAGCAACATAACCGAAAAAGATATAGAATGTTAATATAGAGAAAAAAATAAAAGTAATAATAGTAAAATCAAAACAAAACAAAACAAAAACCTATAGCTCAGATGCAGCTTCATTCAGTGTTTTAACATGATTACTTTACAATTAGGTATTATTGTGCTGTCCATTTTTGAGTTTTTGTATCTAGCCCTGTTGCACAGTCTGTATCCCTTCAGCTTCAATTACCCATTGTCTTACCCTGTTTCTAACTCCTGCTGAACTCTGTTACCAATGACATATTTCAAGTTTATTCTCGAATGTCCGTTCACATCAGTGGGACCATACAGTATTTGTCCTTTAGTTTTTGGCTGGATTCACTCAGCATAATATTCTCTAGGTCCATCCATGTTATTACATGGTTCATAAGTTTATCTTGTCTTAAAGCTGCATAATATTCCATCGTATGTATATACCACAGTTTGTTTAGCCACTCTTCTGTTGATGGAGATTTTGGCTGTTTCCATCTCTTTGCAATTGTAAATAATGCTGCTATAAACATTGGTGTGCAAATGTCCGTTTGTGTCTTTGCCCTTAAGTCCTTTGAGTAGATACCTAGCAATGGTATTGCTGGGTCGTATGGCAATTCTATATTCAGCTTTTTGAGGAACCGCCAAACTGCCTTCCACAGTGGTTGCACCCTTTGACATTCCCACCAACAGTGGATAAGTGTGCCTCTTTCTCCGCATCCTCTCCAGCACTTGTCATTTTCTGTTTTGTTGATAATGGCCATTCTGGTGGGTGTGAGATGATATCTCATTGTGGTTTTGATTTGCATTTCTCTAATGGCCAAGGACATTGAGCATCTCTTCATGTGCCTCTTGGCCATCCGTATTTCCTCTTCTGAGAGGTGTCTGTTCAAGTCTTTTTCCCATTTTGTAATTGGGTTGGCTATCTTTTTGTTGTTGAGATGAACAATCTCTTTATAAATTCTGGATACTAGACCTTTATCTGATATATCATTTCCAAATATTGTCTCCCATTGTGAAGGCTGTCTTTCTACTTTCTTGATGAAGTTCTTTGATGCACAAAAGTGTTTAATTTTGAGGAGTTCCCATTTATTTATTTCCTTCTTCAGTGCTCTTGCTTTAGGTTTGAGGTCCATAAAACCGCCTCCAGTTGTAAGATCCATAAGATATCTCCCAACATTTTCCTCTAACTGTTTTATGGTCTTAAACCTAATGTTTAGATCTTTGATCCATTTTGAGTTAACTTTTGTATAGGGTGTGAGAGATGGGTCTTCTTTCATTCTTTTGCATATGGATATCCAGTTCTCTAGGCACCATTTATTGAAGAGACTGCTCTGTCCCAGGTGAGTTGGCTTGACTGCCTTATCAAAGATCAAATGTCCATAGATGAGGGGGTCTATATCTGAGCACTCTATTCGATTCCATTGGTCAATATATCTATCTTTATGCCAATACCATGCTGTTTTGACCACTGTGGCTTCATAATATGCCATAAAGTCAGGCAGCGCGAGACCTCCAGCTTCGTTTTTTTCCCTCAAGATGTTTTTAGCAATTCGGGGCACCCTGCCCTTCCAGATAAATTTGCTTATTGGTTTTTCTATTTCTGAAAAATAAGTTGTTGGGATTTTGATTGGTATTGCATTGAATCTGTAAATCAATTTAGGTAGGATTGACATCTTAACTATATTTAGTCTTCCAATCCATGAACACGGTATGCCCTTCCATCTATTTAGGTCTTCTGTGATTTCTTTTAGCAGTTTTTTGTAGTTTTCTTTATATAGGTTTTTTGTCTCTTTAGTTAAATTTATTCCTAGGTATTTTATTCTTTTAGTTGCAATTGTAAATGGGATTCGTTTCTTGATTTCCCCCTCAGCTTGTTCATTACTAGTGTATAGAAATGCTACAGATTTTTGAATGTTGATCTTGTAACCTGCTACTTTGCTGTACTCATTTATTAGCTCTAGTAGTTTTGTTGTGGATTTTTCCGGGTTTTCGACGTATAGTATCATATCGTCTGCAAACAGTGATAGTTTTACTTCTTCCTTTCCAATTTTGATGCCTTGTATTTCTTTTTCTTGTCTAATTGCTCTGGCTAGAACCTCCAACACAATGTTGAATAATAGTGGTGATAGTGGACATCCTTGTCTTGTTCCTGATCTTAGGGGGAAAGTTTTCAATTTTTCCCCATTGAGGATGATATTAGCTGTGGGTTTTTCATATATTCCCTCTATCATTTTAAGGAAGTTCCCTTGTATTCCTATCTTTTGAAGTGTTTTCAACAGGAAAGGATGTTGAATCTTGTCGAATGCCTTCTCTGCATCAATTGAGATGATCATGTGATTTTTCTGCTTTGATTTGTTGATATGGTGTATTACATTAATTGATTTTCTTATGTTGAACCATCCTTGCATACCTGGGATGAATCCTACTTGGTCATGATGTATAATTCTTTTAATGTGTTGTTGGATACGATTTGCTAGAATTTTATTGAGGATTTTTGCATCTGTATTCATTAGAGAGATTGGTCTGTAGTTTTCTTTTTTTGTAATATCTTTGCCTGGTTTTGGTATGAGGGTGATGTTGGCTTCATAGAATGAATTAGGTAGTTTTCCCTCCACTTCGATTTTTTTGAAGAGTTTGAAGAGAATTGGTACTAATTCTTTCTGGAACGTTTGGTAGAATTCACATGTGAAGCCATCTGGTCCTGGACTTTTCTTTTTAGGAAGCTTTTGAATGACTAATTCAATTTCTTTACTTGTGATTGGTTTGTTGAGGTCATCTATGTCTTCTTGAGTCAAAGTTGGTTGTTCATGTCTTTCCAGGAACCCGTCCATTTCCTCTAAATTGTTGTATTTATTAGCGTAAAGTTGTTCATAGTATCCTGTTATTACCTCCTTTATTTCTGTGAGGTCAGTAGTTATGTCTCCTCTTCCATTTCTGATCTTATTTATTTGCATCCTCTCTCTTCTTCTTTTTGTCAATCTTGCTAAGGGCCCATCAATCTTATTGATTTTCTCATAGAACCAACTTCTGGTAAAATCCTAAAAATTTTTATTTATTTGTGTGTGTTTTTTTAAAATTGTGAATCAGCATTTGATGAATAACAAAAACTCCCACTTTACAAAATTACATTATTTAATCCTCTTAACTGTGTGAGGTAGTATTATCATTATCTCAATCTTCCAGGTGAGAAAATGGAGGCATAGAAAGGGTAGGTGAATAGTTTTTAAGGTGTGGAGCTAGATTTTGTTTTTAAAGTTGTCAATACAACTTATTCCTCGTAAAGAAATTTTAGGCAGATCACTTTATTTAATCCCTAAAATTTAATTGATTACCATAAAGGAGCTTGGAGAATTTTGCCTTCAAATTTTCTACTTTCTGAGGAACTGCAATGCCAATGGGCTTATGTTGAATGCTCCTTATTCTCTGGGAAGACTTAAGAAGTGTGGATTATTCCTTCAAAAAATGTAAGAAGAATGAAACAGAGTTATCTGTCCTTCTCCATATTGTTTCAACTAAAAGCTTTTAAGTTGTGGCATTCAATGTTACATTATTCAAAACAAATGCATCTGCGAAAACAGAAGATGCTCAGTTCAAATCTCATGGAGTCTGATAAGAACACCTCCTTTCCTTGGGATTTATTTTTATATCATCTAAAACTTTCATCAGCACTTACTTTCCTGGTCTGAAACTTTCAGTGATTCCCCATGACAAAAAGATAAAATCCAAACATCTTTGATTGTCCTATGAGGCCTTTCACAACGCATCCCCAATTTGCAACTTAGTACAGGTCATACAACAAATTAGAGGAGATAGTGCAGGCAGAAATTTGTTTTTTCAACTCCAAGAGGAGTTGCTGCTTTCTGAAAGCACACACCAAATACCTACTAAATATGTATATAATTTGCAGTGTATTCAGGTGCATTCTATTGATTTGGCAGGAGCTGCTATTTTTGTTGTGAATGAGTAAAATGAGCCAAGGTAAGAAACACATGCACATTAGCTGAACAATTCAAAGGTCATAAAACACTACAGGAAAAAAAATATATATATATATATTTTAAAAAAAGAAAAACACTACAGGAGATTTGCTGAAGAAACCTGTACATAATGGAGTGAGCTGGCAGGGAGGAAGGGAGCCACAGAGCATGTCCTGTTAGCACTGACCAGGACTGACTTGAAGCCCTGCATGGGAAGGTCTGTCAGCAAAAGTTTGTCACCTTCATTTCTGGTCTTGGTCATCAAAGAACACTCAAATCACAGATTATTCAAATCAGAGGAGACCTTAGAAATTAGCCTTCTAGTCTAGCATCTTCATTTTTAAGTGAGGAAACTGAAGTCCAACAGTGTAGGAACTAGTTTACAAGGAATCCTTCATGAGAAAAAAAATAGCTAAGAAAACCTATGAATTATCTCAACAGTGGCTTTTACCTGTTTTCTATAACAGCATTCTGGGTTCCCTTCAGATTCCCCTGGGCCTATTGCCCATAGCCAGAGAGATACTCTCATTCTCTCTAGTGGCTTTACCTCCCTACATTCCCATTTCCACATCAATCAGAGCAGCAACTGGGTGTCCTCAATTAGATTTCGTAGGGCAAAAACTAAAGAATCTGCAGTTAAAATACTTCGGTCTAAGTGTATGGAAGGAGTTCAGATAGTGGACAATTTAGGGAAAACTTCACACATTCTCTCTCACCCCCTCCTATTGTCCATTATGTTGAAGGACACCCCTCCCATCAATTTACAGCCCACCCATTTTACAGATTACAGAATACCTTGGTTAGAGTGGGAGATCGAGAGGCATTATATCTTGTTATTTTTACTCATCATGTCAGAACTTCAACTTCCAAGTGGGTTTGCTAATTTTTAGAACAATTGTCCTAGGGTCTCAATGTTGCCAACCAGTTCTTACATTTCTAGAATACCTCTTTTGGGAATTGCCTTCAAGGCTTCAAATTTTAAAGCCCAAGAAACCTGAATTAGAATCACATCTCCAACACTTTCTATTTGTGGGGCCCATAATATTAGCTTAATATATCTGAGACTCAGTTTCCTCACCTGTAAACTGTGTTCAGAAATTCTTACCTTGCATGATTGTTAGAAATGGACAAACTTGATGTAAACATCCAGCTCAGTTCTTGGTCAAAGCAAGAAAAAAAAAAGGTGAATATTTTCATTATTATATGATTAAGTTTCTCTAAAGTTACCTGGAGTTTACTTTTTTTTTTTTGCATTTTTTATTGCAAAAAATAACATATATACAAAAAAGCAATACATTTCAAAGCACACTGCAACAATTAGTTGTAGAACAGATTTCAGAATTTGGCATGGTTAGCTGCTTCAAGACAGTGGAGACTAAAAGAAATATCAATATTGTGATCCAGCAATCATGCTCATTTGTTAAATCCTGTCTTCTCTGTTATAACTCCACCTTGTCATGTGATCCTCTTCCCAATCTTTAGGGGTATTTGGGTTATGCCCATTCCAGATTTTTCATGTTGGAAAGGGCTGTCAGTAATATGGGGTAGGGAAATGGAACTAGCTGATATTCTGGAGAGACTGGCCTCTCTGGGTTTCAGGACTTATCTAGTCTAAGAAGCCATCAGGAGGTTGTTCTTTTTAAATTTATACAGACTTGTTTTGTTCCTCATTCTGCAGAATGTTCCATGAGCACCAGAGAAGAATGTATATCTGGGTGTTTGGGGGTGTAATAATCTATATATATCTGTTGGGTCTAATTCATTTATCACATTGCTCACAGTCTGTATTTCCTTGATGATCCTCTGCCTGGTTGTTCTATCTAGAGAGGAGAGTGGTGTATTGGAGTCTCCCACTATTATTGTTGAAACATCTTCAGTTTTGCCAATGTTCACCTCATGTACTTTGGAGCTCCTTGACTGGGAGAATAAACATTAATCATTGGTATTTCCTCTTGGTTAATTGCCCCTTTTATTAATATGTAATGTTCTTCTTTGTCTCTTATGCTGTCTTTACATTTAAAGTCTTGGGTGCACGGGTGGTTCAGTGGTAGAATGCTCACCTTCATGGCGGGAGACCCAGGTTCGATTCCCGGACCATGCACCTAAATAAATAAATAAATAGGTTTATTTTGATGAATATTAGTATACCTGCTCTTGCTTTCTTTAGGTTACAGCTTCATGGAAGATCTTTTGCCATCCATTCACTGTCAAGCTATTTGTATTCTTGGGTCTAAGATGAGTCTCTTGTAAGCAGCATATAGCTGGATCATATTTCTTAATCCATTCTGCCAATCTGTATCATTTAACTGGTAGGTTTAATCTGTTAATATTCCAAGTTATTACTGTAAAGGCATTTCTTGAATCTACCATCTTATCTTTTGGATTTTATTTGTCAGATCTATATATTCTTTTCCTTCTTTCTCATTTTACCATTTAAGTTGCCCTTACTGGTACTCTTCTCCAGGCCTCCCTCTTCTGACTTTTTCCAGCCATCAGCACTCCCTTTACTATTTCTTGTAGGGCTGTTCTTTTGTTGAGAAATTCTCTCAGCATTTGTTTGTGAAAATTTTAATCTCTCCTTTATTTTTGAAGGACAATTTGGCTGCGTACAGGATTCTTGGCTGGAAGTTTTTCTCTTTCAGGATCTTGAATATATCATACCACTGCCTTCTCGCCTCCACGGCACTAGTTGAGTAGTCTGAAGTCAGTCTTATATGGTTTCCCTTGTATGGAGTAGATCGCTTTTCTCTTCCTGCTTTCAGGATTTTCCGTTTCTCTTCAACATTTGACAGACGGATTAGTATATTTCTTGAAGTAAACCTATTGGACTTATTTTATTTGGAGTTCATTGGGCTTCTTTGATTTTCATATTTATGCTTTTTATAAGAGTTTGGAAGTTTTCCCCCCGCAATCTCCTCAATTAATCTTCCTAGCCCTTTACTCTTCTTTTCTCCTTCTGGGACACTGATACTTTTATATTTGTGTACTTCATCTTGTCCGTCATTTCCCTAAGACCTAATTCCAATGTTTCCTTTGCCATTTGTTCCTTTGTACATTTAAAATCAATTGTCCTGTCCTCTAGTTCGCATATTCTTTTTTCTGCCTCTTTAAATCTGCTGTTGTGTGTTAAAATACATATAAATATATTTTGCATACTGTATGGCAGGGTCACACTTCATTCTTTTTCCACGTGAATATCTCGTTACTGCAGCACCCTTTGCTGAATTTTTTTGTTCGTTTGTTTGCTTGTTTGTTTGTTTGCTTTGTTTGGGGGAGTGTATGGGCCAGGAGTCAAACCCAGGTCTACCATGTGGCAGGTGAGAGTTCTACCACTGAACTGCCCTTGCACTCCCTCTGATATATATTTTTTATTTGATCTATGGCATCTTTAATCTCTGTGATATCTGCTATTTTTCTATTTTTTTCTTTTGATTTCTTCTTTATGCTCTTGTAGTGTCTTTTTTATTTCATTTATGTCATTAGCCAACCCACTGAATTTATTTAGTAGAGTTAGATCAACATCTTTGATTAGTTGCTCCAAAGTCTGTATCTCCTCCGGTGTTTTAATTTGGTCATTAGGCGGGGCTATATTTGTCTGTGTCTTTGCGTGCTTTGTGTTGCCTTCGCGGCATGTAATTATCTTGATAGGGTTGCTTTGGAAGTTAATTTCCTTCAGTAGTTTAAAGTTTTGTATTTGTATGATGGGCATGTGGCAGGACACAAGTCATGGGGTGGAACACAGCAGTGTGGTGGTGGGTTATTGTACTGGGCTAGTCTCAGGGTGGGGGTGCTACGCTTGTGCCTGGGAACTTGGGGTGCTGGGGAGGCAGTTTGGGGTCCATGCGGGTGGGGTGCAGCTCAGTCAGGCCTCAGAGCACAGCGTCAGTGCATGGCATGGGTGACCTGGAGGCAGGGTGCAGTGCAGTGGGTGGTGGATCGGGGGAGGCTGTGCAGGTATATATCTATATTTTTATTGGACTTATATTTCCTATGAACATAAATTTTTAAACAAATATTTTAGGCGTAAAACTGTAAAGTAGATTTTTGGACAATTCCCTACTCCCATCCCTTTCTTATCTTCTTCTCCTTCCCCACAACTTTGCATACCACGTGCCTTCTTAATGATTACTCTTTCCTCCATTTAAGTTGGACTCCATCTATATGCTGAGAAACTACAGCCAGAGATCCTACCTGCTTTGTCCAAGATCATACCTGTGGTAGTTAGATTCAGTTGTCAACTTGGCCAGGTGAAGGCACCTACTTCTATTGTTGTGGACATGAGCCAATGGTACATGAACCTCATCTGTTGCTGATTACATCTGCAGTCGACTAGGCGGCGTTACTGCTGCAATGAATGATGTTTGACTTAATTGGCTGGTGCTTAAATGAAAGAGCACAACGTAGCACAGCCCAAGCAGCTCAGCATTCCTCATCTCAGCACTCGCAGCTCAGCCCAGGCCTTTGGAGAGGCAGAAAGGAATCACCCTGGGGAAAGTTATTGGAACCCAGAGGCCTGGAGAGAAGGTCAGTAGAGATCGTCCTGTGCCTTCCCATGTAAGAAAGAACCTAGATGAAAGTTAGCTGCCTTTCCTCTGAAGAACTAATGAAATAAATCCCCTTTTACTAAAAGCCAATCCATCTCTGGTGTGTTGCATTCTGGCAGCTAGCAAACTAGAACAATACCCAGGCTAGATCCTGAGTGCATTGTCAAGGTCGTCTGATTCCAAATTGAGTGATCTTGCCACTCTACCACTTGCATCTTATCCTATCAAAGACAGTAACTAACATTCATTGAGTTCTTCCTTTGTATACATAATCAAAGCTATTTAATTCTCATTACTATACCTTAAAAAGGAGAATAATTATTCTCACTTCATAGATGAAATAAGCAATTTTCCCAAGGACACACAGTGACCATATTGTAAGAAGTACTTCTCCAAACAGAAAAGGCTTCAGACTCATAGTAATCAATATATGCCAATGGAATGACATCTATTCCTCCATCCTCACCACTGACTTTCCAGCTGCAGGTGCCTGGAGCGCACAGTCCTGGGCTCCTGCTAGGGAAGCCACACTTCTGGCCCCTTCATGAATCAGAATTCTTGTTCTAACTAGAAAGGGAAATGTTACTGAATGTTGCAGGAACCATGATTTTAATCAGCAGAGTGTAAAGCCTGAGTTCTGTTAGAGAGGGTTTGTTTCCCCAAGGTTACAAAGCAGAGTTCAGGACCAGACGCCCCATCCCTAGCACATGGACACCTGGTGTCAGAGGCACCAAGATTTTTCAGAAGAGCAAAGTGATCAGGAATTAGATGCACCATTCTCCACCTTTGGGTTTTGGCCTTGTCCTCATTAAAAAGAGAGTTTGGACTGGACTTCAAAGGATCTTTCGGCTCTAACATGGAAGAAATAATATAGCCATTAGGGTGTTAGGGAAGATAGCTCTGAAATCAGTCAGGTATATTTTGCTATTTGCTGGCCTTGTAACTTTGAAGAAATTGCTTATTTTACAAGTCTCCAATTCCTCCTCTGGAAAAGAGAGATTATATGAGCTAATACATACAAAGCAACAGCTAATACATAGTAAGCACTTGATAAATGTTAAAGCACTTGATAAATATACTGTTTAAAATTTCAAGAACACTTTATCCCAAAAAGTCTCTCCCACTGGCTCCATACAGCATAGCTTTCCTTTCCTACCTTCTTCCTAGTCTCACTTAGTGAACCACACTTCTTTGGTACTGCCTCTGGGAGGCCCAAAATAAATGCCAAACTTTCCTAGCAATAATGCTCCAGCCTCCAACAACTGGTCCCCCTGCATACCACAGTCAGACTAAACTTCTGTAAACACTATGCAAACCTCATGTCACTCATGTCCCCCAAGTCTCTCAACCTTTTCTGCCTGACTTTCAGGACCTTCCACAGTCTAACTTTTTATCTCCCCAAATTCTATCAATTGTTAAAGATCCAATTCAGTTTTCATCTCCTTAAGACCCTTTCAAGCTTTTCTATGAATTCTCATGATACTTAACATCAATACTATAACACCCTATCCTGCCATGTTCATTGTGGCTTTAAATGGATAGTAAACACTTCTGTGCTAGATCTTTAAACTTTTTTTAAGAATAGGGACCGTGTCCTATAAACTTACGTACCTTATGGACAGAATTGAGCACCTAGAAAAAGACAATGTAGATTTCATTGATTAATTGCTTGTTTTTCCCTCTCTGGCCTCAGTGCTCTCGTCTGCAAAATGACTGTGAACCAACATCTTCTAGATTTGATGCTCAAAGTAGCTATAATTTTAAAAACCCAAGCTTTTATCAGAAAAAGATACTAACTTTTAGTCTCTGGAATAAACTGGAACAATCATACTTCCATATTTCATAATACTCTTCATCTTTCTGGAAGCTCCAGAAAACTAAGAATTACTGTTTCTTCCTCCAACAAAAGTAAAAAATAAATAAATAAATAAATAAAGTAGAGTTGCTGAGGTGAAACATAGTATCACCCACTTGAAAAGGGAACCTCAAGAAGAGTTTCAGTTTCCTAAACTGCCCAAGCTAACATCATACAGTAGATTGGCCTAAACAATGGAAATTTATTAGCTTGTGGTTCTGAGGCTAAAAAAAAAGGCAAAATCAAGGCAATGCTTTCTTCCCGAAGACCAGAGTCACCTCTTCTGGCTCATCTGTTCTCTTTCTCCTTCCATTGGTTTCAGCTTCTGGCTGCTGCCTCTGCGGCTTTTTTTTATCTGTCTAAATTTCAATTGATATATAAAGGACTCCATTAATAGGCTTAAAACATATCCTGACTGAGGTGGGCCACACCTTCTTAACTGCAGGAACCTCATCAAAAGGTCCTGACAATGGGTCGACACCCACAGCACTGGATCAAATTTAAGGACATGTTTTTCTGGTTTACAAACAGCTTCAAATCACCACAGGAAGCTTTCCCAGGATTAAGTACAAACAATGCAAGTTTAATATTTTGTCAAGGGGACATAACACAAGAAGTAATGAGATGATGAATTCATGACACTGTCTCTCTATTCAAACCTTTTCAAAAGGAGCATCGTACTGCCTCTTTGGAGTCTTGAAGCAAGGGATTGGAATTCCTTCCCAAAGTCACCTTCCTTCTGCAGTGCCCCGCCCCTACCACTGGGTTGAGTGCGGAGGAAAGTGTGGTAAGTTAAATTATGTACCCCAGGGAAAAAAAAACATGTTCTTAATCTATTCCTGTGGTTGTGAACCCATCATAAATAAGGCCTTTTGAAGATGCTATTTTTGGTTAAGGTATGTCCAACTGAATCAGGTTTGGCTTTAATCCAGAGTACTTCATAAGCAAAATGAAATTCAGACAGAGAGAGAGGAAGCCATGGGAAGAAGCTGGAAGTCAATTAAATCCAGAAAAGAAAGGAGGAGAATCTAACACGTGTGTTGCCATGTGATGGAAAAGCCATGAACCCAAGAATCGCTGGCAGCCAACCCTGAAATAGCATAGTCTTCAGATAGAAAGCATCACCTTGACGATGCCTTGATTTCGAACTTCTCCTAGCATCAAACCTATGAGCCAATAAATTTCCATTGTTTAAGCCAATCCATTTTGTGGCATTTGGTTTAGCAGCCAGGAAACTAAGTAAAACATCCCCTCCAGGCAGAGAAGAGTAGAGTGGAAATGGGATCATTGGGGGGGGGGGGGCACTTTTCCCTTCCTTTCCTTTTCTAAAATTTAGCCTTCTTTTCCTTTTTTTAAAGTTAGCCTCTAACTTCGATCTATTTCAATCTAATCATGAGAAGTTTCTATTTTGTTCTAATCATGAGAAAATATCAGACAAACCCAAATTGAAGAACATTCTATAAAATACCTGGCCAGTAGTATTCTAAAATGTCAAGATCATGACAGACAAGGAAAGGCTAAGACATTGTCACAGATTAGAGTAGATTAAGGTGACAAGACAACAAAATTCAATGTGTGATCTTAGATTGGACCCTGGAACAGAAAAAGGACATTAGTGGAAAAACAGATAAAATCCGAATAAACTCGGATTTTATCTGTTTGGCTAATAGTATTGCATCAAGGTTAATTCTTTAGTTTTGATAAATATTCTATTATTATATATGATGTTAATATAAGGAGAAGCTGGGTGAAGTATATACAGGAACTGTCTATGCTATTTTTTAATATAAGCAGAAATAGTTTTTAATATGATAGGATTATGGATTTTAAAAATTTTTATGACTTTTAGTGTTATTCATATACACCTTATATACTATGCACATTTTTTAACTCTTTTATTGTATAGTATCACATATATACAAAGCAAAGAAATAAAAAAGCAATAGTTTTCAAAGCACTCTTCAGCAAGTAGTTACAGGATAGATCCCAGAGTTTGTCATGGGCTACCATACAATCCCCTCAGATTTTTACCTTCTAGTTGCTCCAGAATATAGGAGGCTAGAAGGCTTAAACATTTTTTTTCACCACAATCAACATTTTTCTTTTTTCTGAAAAATAACATATATACAAAAAAACAATAAATTTCAAAGCACAGCACCACAACTAGTTGTAGAACATAGTTCAGAGTTTGACATGGGTTATAATTCTACAATTTCAGGTTTTTACTTCTAGCTGCTCTAAGATACTGGAGCCCAAGAAAGATAACAATTTAATGATTCAGCAATCAAATTCATTTGTTAAACTCTATCTTCTCTGTATAACTCCACCATCACTTTTGATTTTTCTATCCCTCTCTTTAGAGGTGTTTCGGCTATGGCCATTCTAACTTTACGAAAAAGTTGGAAGGGGCTGTCAGTAATACACAGTAGGAAGATGGAACTATCTGATGTTCTGGAGAGGCTGGGCCCTCTAGGTTTCAAGATTTATCTGGTCCAGGGACCCATCTGGAGGTTGTAGGTTTCTGGAAAGTTACACTAATGCATGGAACCCTTGTGGAATCTTATATATTGCCCTAGGTGTTCTTTAGGATTAGCTGAAATGGTCCTGGTTGGGGTTTGCCAGGTTATGATAGGTAGCAAGGTCTACCTGAAGCTTGTATAAGAGCAACCTCCAGAGTAGCCTCTTGAGAAGCTACCTATATAAGCTTCACAAGAGCAAGCCTCAAGATCAAGGGCATGGCCTATTGATTTGGATGTCCCTAATATTTGACGCAGTATCAGTGGATTTCCTTATGGTAAAGTTTAATAGTTCCATATTTTTTCTCCCTCCCTCAAAGGACTTTGCCAATACTTTTTGATTATCTGCTTAATATACTCTAGGATGTGTCCAGGCATTGCATTAGTTTATACAGGATTAAAGGCCCTCATTCTTATTCTGGGCTTCCTATGTTTCAATTGTTCAAATGAGCTATACAGATAGGTTGGGTTAGATTATGTTCTACAGAAGATTTTGGTTCCAAACCGAAAACCCTTCCTTACTTTGGTTTCAAAGAGTACATGTGGGGCTGTGCAACAGTGGCTCAGTGGCAGAATTCTTGCCTGCCATGCTGGAGACCTGGGTTCGATTCCCGGTGCCTGCCCACACAAAAAAGAAAAAAAAAAAAAAAGAGTATGGGTGGTTCTAAAATATAGACATTATCTTCCTTACCCCTGTGTTCTGAACTGCTTTAACCTCAACCTGATCAGCTTCATTCTTATCTCTAAATATCAGGTTATATATATACTATAAAATAGCCTCTTGAAATCCAGAAATAATAATTATCACTCTGAACTAAATGCATCTGCCATAATAGCTTACAATCTAGGCCTCTGTTTTCTTGTAAGCATTTTCTAAAGGAGACCATACAATAATTGCTCTTTCATTTCTGGCTTATTTTGCCTCATCAAATGTCCCACACGTTCATTCACATTGTTGCATGCCTCACAACTTTGTTCCTTTTTTGTAGCAGTGCAACATTTGTTCCAAAGTATACACCATCGTCTTGCCAATCTACTTCTCAGTCAGTGCATCCTTCAGCCACCTGCATTCATTGGGCATCATGTATAAGGCCCAAAGTCCACAGTCCATCAACACTCTCAATTTTAGACAATTTCATTGTTTCCAAGAGAAAGAAAACCGATAAAAACACCCTCGCCAAATAGCAAATCTAAACCTCCTCTTAACTCTTGTCTATCCCCCCCATTATTTACCTCTGCTGTTGCTATGGTAGTGCTGATGTTTTCCTTTTAAACATAGCCCATAGCATGCAATAGCAGTTTTTCCCCTGTACGCTGGACTTAAACACTCTTTGTACACGAATCATACCTTTGAAGTAGTTCTTGCAAGAACTAATTTAGCCTTCTAGTCTTAATCAGTGGGAAACATAGGTCTATACAACCCCTTTCAATCTTGTTCATCTTCAATATGGTAATATTTGTACCATTTTTGTGAACTTTTTGTAAGTCTGAAATCATCTCAAAATATAAAGTTAAAAGGGGGGCCGAAGACACCTGTCCCCAACATCAAAGAGACCGAAGATTTCCCTCAGGCACCCTCTTTCCTGCCAGTTCCTCACTTTCTCTGGGAACTCAAAAGTGACTTTTCACAGGCTCTGACTGCAGGAATAGCAAATCAGTTCATCAATCTGAAGAAATGAGCTTTTTGGACCTGTATTTTCCAAATGATTGAAGTAAAGCAAACTGGTTTGGAAGGCACTATTCTTAGAAAAGTAGTATCCACCTCTCTGCATTCTTATACAAAGCATGGAAAACACCATATAATTTATCATCATCTACAATAATTATTATAAGCATCTGCTTTTGTTCAATATATAAATAAAAGAGCTCCTGAGGCTGGCTGTCCATGAGGAAAGCCAATTGAAGCATTGGGTATTTTGGTCCTGCTCTATGAACTTTTGCTGCCTCCTCTCACCCTTCAGGCTGTCCCAGTGGTCCCTTCATAAGGAGGAGGGGTGGCAACTGGGAAGTCTGTTACCCCAAGGGGTCCTTGCAGATTACTAGGACATAGGTCTTTTCTACCACATGCTGAGTTTTTGAGATTATGTTGTTATCATCATTATCAGCATCAGAATCAGTAGTGGCCAGGGCTTACCCTGCAGAGGGCACATCTTGGGATAAAATGTAATGCAGCAGCACCGAGAGCCAAGAGTCACCCAGTGTATGAGACAACAAGCAACTTTTATCATCAGGGAGGCATCATGATATGTTTGTATGTCACTGGAAGATAATTGAGGCCAAGGTTCTGCCCAGTACAGCAGCCATAGCACCACGAACCTGTGAGCTGTCTCATGGGCATCCATAGATGCTACAAGCACTCTTTTTCTGTGTCATACTCCTTTCTTGAACTTGGTAAAATTGTTTGTCTTGAAACAGAAGGACTGAATATTCAGTCTTCAAGGTCTCTTTCAGTTTTAACATTCTAGGAGTCTTCTCTTTGAGATATGATTTTCTCTTTTATATAAAATCTTCCGAAACCATCGTGGAATAATTATGACCCTGGCATAGTGCAAATCTTAGCTTTATCAATCAGACATGTCCTTTTATTTTGAAGTGCATTTCCCCAGATCTTGCCAGGCCACACTTTGAAGAGCTTTATGATTGGGAGAAAGTTTCAGCGTGGATCAACAACATAAATGGCTCTCCATGTACCAAACCATTGGGCTACTTTCAAAACCTCTTCTTGTGGAAGCAAATATATGCTATTAGTCTTGGGTGTCCATCCAAAGAAGGTGAGCTGTTGCCCACCCAATGAGCCCCAGAGAAAATGTGGCCAGGCTGCAGACTTTGGGAAATGCTTGAAGAAATCCCGTAGTCTGTTTTTCTTCCCTCTGAAGAAATTTTGACTTGCTTCATTATGATTCTCTGTATAACCCAAAGCTAGATGAAGAAATACAGAAATTCCACCATACAAGCTCTTCTACCCATTCATCCAATTGAGTAAAACTCAGGGGTGCAAGTGGGGCTTCAAGGAAGACAGACAGAAGACAGCAAGCAGGACCTCTGCAGACAAATTTTCTGAGGTCTGGAGTGCAGGCTCAGGAGGAGGCACCCCCCACCTCCACCTGATTCTCAGGCATCAAGTCCAGGAGAGTTTAGGACCATACTTCCCACAACTACCAGGTCAACTTGACTCCTTTGCCCTAGCTTCAAGACCATTCATTGCATTACTAGTCTACATCCATGTGACCTTGAGGCAGAGGGATGGAATGCAAAGAGTGTGGGATTTGAACAGATACCTGGGTTTGCATTTTAACTCTGGCATATATGAGCTGCTGAGCTCTAAGCAGGTTACTGAAAATCTCTGTGATTCAGTACAATCATCTAAAATGAAGATAATAGTTCTACTCTGCAAAAGGGCTATTGGGAGGATTAGAGATAATGCACACAAAGCTTCTGATAACAGTGCTTAGGACACGGTAGTTATGGCAACCAATAAATGGTAGCTATTAAATTCTCTGTTCCAAATGAAAGAAAGCAGACACAAAAGACCATGTATCGTATGATTCCATTGATATGAAAGGTCCAGGCAAATCCATAGAGACAGAAAGTAGGTTAGTGGTTGCCAGGGGCTTGCAGGAGGGAAAAATGGGGAGAGATTGCTAATGAGTAAGGGGCTTGAGGGTAGGTAATGAAAATGTTCTAAAATTAGATTGTGGGGAATGTTGCATAACATAGTGAATATACTAAAAACCACTGAATTGTATACTTTAAAAGGGTGGATTTTATGGTATGTGAATTATATCTTAATAAAATTGGTTAAAATAAATTCTCTGCTGCTCAATTTATTCATCTCTAAAATGGGAGATAACAGTAGTACTCACCTCATAGGGTTTTTGTGAAGATTAAATGATTTACCTTTTAAAAAGGTTTAGATCAGTGCTGGTATGTTGAAAAACCACAATAAATATAAGAAATAATAATTGTTTTTGTTATTGCCATTATCATGATTATCGTCATTTTCATCACAGGTGGCAGAATCTAGTACTCAAGGTCAATGAAGTTTGAGTCAAACAGACCTAGTTTAAAATCTGACTTCATACTTACCTGGATATATCATAATGTTTAAACAATGTAGCTTCTGGATTCAGACTGTCTTGATCAAAATTCTGACTCCACCATTTATCATTTCTGTGTCTTTAGGCAAATATTTCAACCCCTGTGCTTCAGTTTCTTCATATGTTAAATTAGGGCTAAAAACAGTTTATACATAATGGGCTGTCATGTGAAAGAAATTATTAACCATTAGGATGCTTTTGGCCTCGAGTTTCAGACACTTGGCTCAGTTTGCCTTAAACTAGTTAGATGGGAAAGGAAAAAGGAATAGAAAAGAGAAAATAATTGAGAAAAATGAATAAAAGTCAAGAACAGAAGGAGAAAGAAAAAGAAAGGGAAAGGGTGAAAGAGATATGTTTATTTCCACAGGACTTTTTTTTTTTTTTTGCATGGGCAGGCACTGGGAATCGAACTTGGGTCAACAGCACGGCAGATGAGAATGCTGCCTGCTAAGCCACCGTGGCCCACCCAACCAGCCATTATTTTGAGGATGCTTCTAAGAGATTTCTCTGCCAAAATTTTCTTCCTGGGTTTTTAAAATTATTATTCCCATGGGTTTTTTAAATTATTATTATTCTTTTGGGAATAGGCGAGCCCTAAACAAAACAATGCTACATATACCTTATATGCTTGCTATTATCTCTGCTCTCTAGGAGTATGGTTGAGAAAACTATGCAAAATATCTTATTAATGTAGTGACATTTCTGCCCAGTCAATGCTGTCATTCAGAGTGGCATTTTGAAAAGTCCAGTACAATGCCAGCACATAAAGTATAGTTTCAGTAGGTCGATGCAGCTGGAAGCCAGGAACCAAGGCTGTGAATAGGAGCTGAGATTCTATCACTGATTGCTCTTGGCATCTCTTAACCTTGCCTGGCTTCAAATTACCCAATCTCAAAAATGGATACTAAAAGCAGAATCCATCTTCTAGGATGGCAGCCTAAGTATAGAAGACCTTATCATCCTACTTGCGAGTATAAAATCATAAGATTGGAGTTGGTTCAAGACATCCATAGCATGTCGTGCTAACATGACAATTGTAATGACACGATGATGTGCTATCATGACATAACACAAACTGACAAAGTTATTCCTCTTTCCCTTTCTCTGTTCACTCATAGCAACAGATTTCAATTAAAAAAAAACTGCTGAGAGAAGAGTACCACCTGGAGACATATATCAATTTCATGTCCTAATGATAAATTCATAATATTTATATAGCCCTTAATGTAGAGGTAGGTATTTGTCTAAAAGCGGAAGGTTAAAGTTCTAAATGCTTTCCTTTTGGCCTAATTTAGCAAGGATCAGTTTATCACATGATAAAGGTGAGATGGGGGTGGGAATATTCATTGGCTTCTGATTTTTCTAAGTAAGACTAAGGACTTTTACAAGTTTGGAGACTGCTTCTTTTAAGATGCCAGAAGGAAGGTATGCTGGCCCAGGCTCCAGGAAACAGACTCATATGCCATTTTCAAAAGCTTATGATGAGGGGCAGGCCACAGTGGCTGAGCAGGCAGAGTTCTTGCCTACCATGCCAGAGACCCGGGTTCAATTCCCCATGCCTGCCCATGCAAAAAAAAAAAAAAATGCATCCTCTTTTCCTTTTTGGCCACTGACTGATTTACACTCAGCTCTCTGGGAGATGAAAACTGGTAGCTGTCTGGTAAACTCAGAGCACTGGGTGTGTGTCTTCCAAAGAAGCTCTAGGTAATGTATGGAATGAACTGTTTCAATCTTTTTTCTTTGCTGAAATATTTTTTTATCTCTCATTTCACCTCTGTAATTTAGACAGGTGTGGTAGGAATATAAATTAGCCCAGCTTTCTTCTCCATTACACATTCAGTTCAAAACTTTGATGAATATTTCATTGAGATTTTGTAATTCTCAGTGACATAATGAACAGCCTGTGGCCTTTAAATCAATGGGCAGAAAATAATTTCTTCAGATAGAAAACAACGATTCTCCTTCTGTTCCTAGATTGGTTATTACATGTCACCTGGTTTCATATTAAACTTTGATGATAAATTACTCACCAGGCATGATATCAGTAGTTTCCTGGCCAAGACAAATTGCCAGTAACTGCCTATATCATAGAGAAAAGCACTGCCTCTCAGTCCCTCATCCTTCCCCCAAGAGGATTGTTGTAGTTACAACTCCACAATCCTACTGGCTTCAATTTCTGCCTTCCTTTGTTCCTAGAGCTTTTAGTTTTTTCCTTCTCTCCCTTAAATCTCCAGAGGGCTAGGAAGAGCATATTGGGGTACTAGGCTAGCCCAATGAGCTTTTATTTTCCCAGGAATGGGGTCACAGTCCCCACTAATTCCCCACCAATGTCATTCCATTGCCTATAACTTCCATTCAACTCCTTTCTGGCCATTTCCTTCCCTGTAGTGACCTCTTTAGTAAATTCCATATATACACACATATGTATTTAATTGATAAATCTTAACATACAAACACTCCATACATGGTTTACAGTCAATGGCTCACAATATAACCACATAGTTGTGTATTCATCACCATGATCATTTTCAGAACATTTGCATCACGCCAGAAAAAGAAAAAAGAAAAAACTCATACATACCATACCCTTTACCCTGCCTTTAGAGTTTTAATCATGACCATGAAATATATAATAATCCAGTGTGTGTGTTTACTGGAAGACACAGTGAGTATTTATATCATGTAGATATTGATGCAAGATGGTTTATTGAGTTGAAATTTGTCATCCATCCAAGTAATGTGTTTGTTTAAATACATTTTGGAGAAGAATTACAAAAATGAATAAGGGAATGGGATGAGATTAAAATAACTTAATGTGTATAGCTCAGGGGAACTTCTGCTAAGGAGATATATTAGTTTCCTAGGGCTTCTGTAATAAATTACCACAAACTTGGTAGCCTAAACAACAGAAATGTTTTCTCTCACAGATCTGGGGGCTAGAAGTCTGAAATCAAGGTGTTGGCAAGGACTTGTTCCTCCAAAAGGCTCTAGGAAAGAATCCTTCCTTGACTCTTCCCCACACGTGGGACATGGCTCAGCAGTGTAAACCACCTTGGCAACGTGGGACAGAAATTCCGGGATCAGATAT
This sequence comes from Tamandua tetradactyla, assembly GCF_023851605.1. Lineage (NCBI taxonomy): Eukaryota > Metazoa > Chordata > Mammalia > Pilosa > Myrmecophagidae > Tamandua > Tamandua tetradactyla. The sequence continues at coordinate 120,650,717 of NC_135353.1, forward strand.
GACTCTAAGGGGTGTAAATCTCCCCTGGTAACATGGGACATGACTCCCCGGATAAGCCAGGACCCAGCATCAAGGGATTGAGAGAGCCTTCTTGACCAAAACAGGGAAGAGAGAAATGAGATTAAATAAAGTTTCAATGGCTGAGACATACCCTAAAAAAAAGCCTCCCCAGAAATTCAGTGAATACAGGAACAAATTCCACATGGTTAGAACTCTGGAGGATTGAAGAGACTGGAGAAGGACTCCACTAATGCTGAATCAAAGAAAAAGAAAAAATTTAAGTAGGAAAATTCCATCCTGGATTGCCAATCAGTTCCCATTCCCCTCCTCCTAACTCAGTCCTGTGCAACTTCAGAGTTGAACAGAGGCAGCATGGCCTGGGTGTGGACAGAGACTATAAATGGACTCACAGCAGTGAATAAGAATTCCATGCATATCCAGGCACAGGGATCTAAATCTACAGAGACCCAGGGTAGAACACAAGCCACTGAGGAGTGCTACATACAAAAGGCCCCTTGGGGTGGGGAAGAGAGATAAGGATAGAACTGATGGCAATAATTATTGCGCCTTTACTCAATCAAGTCTCAGTTGGCTGCAACACCTAATCAGAAAACAGACTTTTCTAAAATGATGCACCTTTCTGGACTGACCCCATCTGGCTCCCCACGGTGAGATACCCTAGTGGGGCCAAAATGGAAGACTTTTTTAGCCTCACAGAAAATAAAAAGAGGGAGAATAAACTGAACTGCTGTAAGATAAGATGGGTCCCAGAACTGAAAAATGTAAGGAAAACAGGTCACAGAGTGAGGGAGAAATTTTTAACAAATAATAGAAACTTGTGAGAAAATTCTGCATAAAAACTAATGGAACCGATCAAAATTCCTGGAGAAGGAACAGAAGAAAGGAGGCTTCCTCCTGGGAGGGAAAAAATTGCAGCTCTGAAAACTGCACCACATATCCAGAGCAAGAATCAGATGAAGAAGAGCTGAGAAAATTTGATCAGTTAAACATGGGCTACTCAAAAGGTCTAGAACAAGTTGAAGCATGTGACAAAGAAGAGCTTTAACACAAAGTCAATCAACAATAAAACCTTAGACAAGAAGCAGAAATAGACATTCAGTGTTAACTCATGAAATTAATCAGATGCCTAGGCTTCGAAAAAGCTAAAAGCCATATTATAAAGTAGGCTTTTATTAATTTGTTCTAGGGAACAAGTTAAAACATCAGAGGACATGCAGAAATTGTAGCAATTAATCAAAGAAGTTTTAACAAATCTCCTAAATCAATTCAAGGAGATGAAGGAAAATATGTCTAAAAAGAAAAAGGATATTCAGAAGACACTGGGTAAGCATAAAGAAGAATTTGAAAGTATAAAAAAAAATTAAAGGGATGAAAGGGGAAGAGATTAAAATACATTAGAAGCATACAACAGCACATTTGAACAGGCAAAAGATTAGAATCAGTGCAGACAGGGCACTCAAAATATTATAGACAGAAATACAGATAGAGAAAAGAATGGAAAAAAAAAATTGAGTGGGGTCTCAGGTATACAAATGACAGCATGATGCATGCAAATAGATGAGTCATGGGTGTTCCAAAAGAAGAAGACAAAGGAAAAGGGGCAGAAAGAATATTTGAGGAAATAATGGCTGAAAATTTTCTAAACCTTATGAAAGATAAAAATATACATGTACAAGAAGTGCAACATACTCCAAACAGAATAAATCCTAATGGATCTACTCATACTAATCAGAATGTCAAATGCCAAAGGCAAACACAGAATTCTGAAAGCAGCAGAGAAAAGCATACAAGGGCTCCGCGATGAGGCTGTTTTGATTTCTCAACAGAAACCACAGAGGCAAGAAGGCAGTGGTATGAAATATTTAAGATACTGAAAGAGAAAAACTGCCAGCCAAAAATTCTCTTTTTTTTAAACTTTTTTTTATTGTCTAGTATAACATATATACAAAGCAAAGAAATAAAAAAGCAATAGTTTTCAAAACACTCTTCAAAAAGTGTTTACAGGACAGATCCAGAATTTGAATTCTGGATCCATACGGTCCTCTCAGATTTTTCCTTCTAGCTGCTCCAGAATATAGGAGGCTAGAGGACTTAAATACTTTTTTATCATCACAATCAACTTTTTTCCCCTTCTTTTTTGTGAAAAATAACATATATACAGAAAAGCTATAAATTTCAAAGCACAGCATCACAATTAATTGTAGAACATATTTCAGACTTTGACATGGGTTGCAATTTCACAATTTTAAGTTTTTACTTCTAACTGCTCTAAAATACTGGAGGCTAAAAGAAATATGAATTTAATGATTCAGCATTCATGTGCACTTGTTAAGTCCTGTCTTCTATGTATAATTCCACCATCACCTTTGATCTTTCCATACCTCTCTTTGGGGTTGTCTGGGCTATGGCAATTCTAAATTTTTGATATTGGAAGGGTCTGTCACTAATATGGGGTAGGGAGATGGAACCATCTGATGTTCCGGAGAGGCTGGGCTAGGTTTCAGGACTTATCTGGACCAGGGACCCATCTGGAGGTTGTAGGTTTCTGGAAGGTTACCAGAGCATGGAACGCTTGTGGAATCTTATATGTTGCCCTAGGTGTTCTTTAGGATTGGCTGGAATGGTCCTCGGCTGGGGGTTGGCAGGTTATGATAGGTAGCAAGGTCTACGTGAAGCTTGTGCTTGAGCAACCTTCAGAGTAGCCTCTCGACTCTATTTGAACTCTTTCTGCCACTGATACTTTATTAACTACACTTCTTTTCCCCCATTTGGTCAAGATGTAATTGTTGATCCCACAGTGTCAGGTCTGGATTCAGAAGACACTGGGTAAGCAGTCCAGAATAACTCTTAGGCACGCCTATAGGTAGTCTAAGCTTCTCTGCTACCTACATGAGCTTCACCAGAGTAACCTTCATGATCAAGGGCATGGCCTATGGATTTGGGTGTCCTTAAAGTTTGACAGAGTATCGGGGGATTCCCTGATGGTAAGATTCAATAGTTCCATAGTCTTTCTCCCCTCAGCCAAAAATTCCTTACCTGGAAAATTTGTCCTTCAAAAATGGAGAAAGGGTGGTGTGATGGTGGCTCAGTGGCAGAGTTCTCACCTGCTATGCCAGAGACCCAGGTTCAATTCCCGGTGTCTGCCCATGCAAAAAGGAAAATGGAGAGAGGTTAAAATATTCACAGATAAACAAAAACCAAGAAAGTTTGTCAATAAGACCTGCCCTACGAGAATTACTGCAGGGAATTCTGAAGATTGAAAGGAAAAGACAGGAGAGAGTGGCTTGGAGTAGTGTAAAGAAATGAAGGACATCAGTAAGGGTAACTAATAGGGTGAATGCAAAACCCAATAGTACAGTATCCTCAATATTCAACTTTACTCTTTAATTCATTTAAGAATCAGAATATAACTGAGCAAGAAAAAGCATTGTGCTAGTTTGACACTTTTATGTACCCCAGAAAAACCATGTTTTTTCTAATCCAATCCTGTGGGTACACACCTATTACAGGAGGGACCTTTTGATTAGGTTGTTTCCATGGAGAGTGATCCATCCAGTGTGGGTGGAATATTTTGATTGGGTTCTTTCTGTGGAGATGTGTCCCACCCAATTCAAGGTGGGTCTTAATCCTTTTACTGGAGTCCTCTATGAAGAGAATACAAGGCAGAAAGCAAAGAGAGAGCTCAGAGCCAATACAGACACCAGAGATATTACAGACACTTGTAGGTAGGAAACGCCCTGGGAGATGCTAAGCTAAAAGTCAAAATCCAGAGTTTGTCTCAGAGAAGCTAAGAGAGGACCCACAGACGCTTAGAAAAAGAAAATACCCACAAGAAACCAGAAGGACCCACAGGAGCTGAGAGAGCCATTCTGAAACCAACCCAGGGCAGAAGGGCCAGCAGACATCACCATGTGCTTTCTTATGCAACAGAAAAGCCCCAGACACAATTGGCCTTTCTTGAGTGAAGGTATCCTCTTGTTGATACCTTAATTTGGACATTTTAATAGCCTTAGAACTGTAAATTTGTAAGCTAATAATTCCCCTTTGCAAAAGCCAGTCCATTTCTTATATAATGCATTCTGGCAGCATTAGCAAACTGAAACAGGGATATTTACTGATAATAGATGTGCAAAATATGAAGTGATAAACTGGGACAAAACAACACAAAAAGAGGAAACAGAAGGATATGGGAGCAGAAAATGTATATGCTATTGAAGCTAAGTTGATATCTTTTCTAATTAGTAGTTTTTAGATGTAGGTAGTGTAATATAAACCCCAGGATAATCACAAAGAAAGTATTTAAACTGTATACAGAAACAGAAATGAGAAAGAGATCAGTCAAATACATGACAAAAAAAATCAACTATGCAGACAAGGAGTTTGCAATAAAGGAAAAGAGAAAGGAAAAAAAGATGAACTATAAAAACCAAAGGACAAAATGGTTAAATAAGTACTGCCTTTACAGTAAAAATATTGAATGTTAATGGATTAAACTCCCCAATCAAACCACATATGTTGACAGAATGGATTTTTCTTTAAATATTTTTATTGGCAAAACAATGTACAAACACAAACATTCTTTAAATACAAACATTCCATACACGGTGTATAATCAATGGCTCATGATATCATTACATAGTTGTGTATTCCTCACCATGATCATTTTTTAGAACATTTGCATCACTCCAGAAAAAGAAATAAAAAGAAAAAAGAAAAAACTCATACATACCATACCCCTTACCCCTCCCTCTCATTGACCACTAGTATTTCCATCTACCCAATATATTTCAACCTTTGTTCCCCTTATTTTTTATTTACTTTTTTACCCATATTTTTAACTCATCTGTCCATACCCTAGATAAAGGGAGCATCAGACACAAGGTTTTCACAACCACACAGTCACATTGTAAACATTATATCTTCATACAATCATCTTCAAGAAACAAGGCTACTGGAGCACAGTTCTAAGTTTCAGGAACTTTCCTTCAGCCGCACAAATACATCATAAACTGAAAAAGGTTATCTATATAATGCATAAGAATAACCTCCAGGATAACGTCTCAACTCTGAAATCTCTCAGCCACTGACAATTTATTTTTTCTCATTTCTCTCTTCCCCCTTTTTGTCAGTAAGGTTTTCTCAATCCCTTGATGCTGGGTCCCAGCTCATCCTGGGATTTCTGTCCCATGTTGCCAAGGAGATTCATACCCCTGGGAGTCATGTCCCACATAGGAGGGGAAGGCAGTGGGATCCATTGATATGTCGGCTTAGAGAGAGAGGCCTCATCTGAGCAACAAAAGAGATTCTGTGGGGGTGACTCTTAGGCCTAATTTTAAGTTGGTTTAGCCTATCCTTTGCAGGAATAAGTTTCATTGGGGCAAACCCCAAGATCGGGAGCTCAGCCTATTGATTTGTTTGTCCCCACCACTTGTGAGAGTATCAGAAATTCTCCATGTGGGGAAGATGACTCTTTCCCCCTTTCTCCCCATTCCCCTAAGGGAATCCTGAAAATACTTCTTTATTCACTGGCCAAATCACTCTGGGATTTATTGGGGCATCACACTAACCTGGACAAACCAACAAGATTTCATTCAAGATTCCCTGTACTTATGGTGTTCAACTAAACTGATCATACAAGTTAAATTAGGAAATGCACTACCCAAAATATAAATTTTGCACCAAATTAACATCTCTCCCTTTAGTCTCACACAGAAGTTGAAGTCTTAAGCTATGGATGATATCATCCTTTACCCATTCTTCTGATATACCTTAGTACTATCCAGATCAGCTTCAGAATGGGTTATAAAAGCATAATCCAATTATATGTTGTTTACAAGAGACTTACCTTAGACCCAAAGATACAAATAGGTTGAAAGTGAAGGATATAAAAAGATATTCCATGCAAATAGTAACCAAAAAATAGCTGGGGTAGTTATACCAATATCAGACTTTAAGTCAAAATAGGTTTTATGTCAAAAATTTTTATAGGAGACAAAGAAGAACACTATATACTAATAAAAGGGGCAATCCACCAAGAAGAAGTAACAACCATAAATATTTATGCAACTAACCTCAGTGCCACAAAATACATGTGGCAAGTACTAGCAAAACTGAAGGGGAAAATAGACATCTCTACAATAATAATTGAAGACTTCAGTACACTACTCTCCTCAATAGATAGAACATCTAGACAGAAGGTGTTCTAGTTTGCTAGCTGCCAGAATGCAATATTCCAGAAACTGACTGGCTTTTAAAAAGGGGAATTTAATAAGTTGCTAGTTTACAGTTCCAAGACCGAGAAAACGTCCCAATTACAACAAGTCTATAGAAATGTCCAATCAAAGACGTCTGGAGAAAGATACTTTGGTTCAAGAAGGCTGACGACATTCAACGTTTCTCTCTCAGCTGGAAGGGCACATGGTGAACATGGCGGTATCTGCTGGCTTTCTCGCGGCTCTACCAAAAGGGGACTCTCTCCAAAATGTTTCCTCTTTTAAAGGATTCCAGCAAGCTTACTCCACTTTCAGTGGGTGGAGACAAACCTCTATGGAAATCATCTAATCAAAAGTTGCCACCCACAATTGGGTGGGTCACATCTTCATGGAAGCAATCAAAATGCTCCCACCCAGCAATATTGAATGAGGATCAAAGGGCATGGCTTTTCTGGTGTCCACCACAGATTCAGACCAACACAGAAAGTCAATAAGCAAACAGAGAACTTGAATAATATGATAAATGAACTACATCTAACAGATATGTGCAGAACATTGCACCCCAAAATAATAAGATTAGCAGTCATCTCAAGTGCACATAGATCATTCTCCAGGATAGACCAGATGTTGGGTCACAAACCCAGTCTAAATAGATTAAAAAGGATTGAAATTACACGAAGCATCTTTTCTGACCTTAATGAAATGAAGGTGGAAATAAATAACAAGTGGAGAACTTGAAAATCCACAAATATATGGAAGTTAAATAACACTCTATTAAATAATCAGTGAATCAAAGAAGAAATTGCAAGGGAAATCAGTAAATATCTTGAGAAAAAAAAGAAATAGTAACACAACATGTCAAAACTTATGGGACGCAGTGAAGACAGTTCTGGGGAGGAAATTTATAATCCTAAACTCTTAAATTAAAAAGTAAGAGGGTGCATGGGTGGTTCCGTGGTAGAATGCTCACCTGCCACGAAGGAGACCCAGGTTTGATTCCTGGCCTATGCACCCCCAAAAAATAAAAGCAAAAAAGAGCTCAAATCAATGACCTAACTGTACACCTAGAAGAACAAGAAAAAGAAAAGGAAACTAACCCCAAAGCAAGCAGAAGAAAGAAATAACAAATATTAGAGAAAAAAAAATGAAATTGAGAATGTAAAAAAAACAATAGAAAGAATTAGCAAAAACTCAAAGTTAGCTCTTTTGAAAGATAAAAAAATTGACAAACACTTAGCTAGACTGACAAAAGAAAAAGAAAGAGGACACAAATAAATAAAATCAAAACTGAGAGGGAGGACATTACTACTAACCACACTTGAAAAGGATCATAAGAAGATACTATGAACAACAGTATGCTAATCAATTAGCCAACTTAGATGAAATGGACCAAACCTTAGAAACACATGAACAACATACACTGACTCTAAGAGAAATAGAAAACCTCAACAGATGAATAACAAGTAAAGAAATTGAATCAATCATCAAAAACCTCCCAGAAAAGAGAAGCCCAGGACTAGATGGCTTCACATGCGAATTCTACCAATCATTCCAAGAAGAATTAATACCAATCCTGCATAAGTCAACTCATCAAGTGAACTCACTGCCCTCCCTTCTACGTGGGATCCAGGGATGTAAATCTGCCTGGCAACATTGGCCTGACTCCTGGGGATGAGCCAGGACCCAGCATCATCAGAGTCAGAAAACCTTCTTGACCAAAATGGGGTAGAGAGAAATGAGACAAGATAAAATTTCAGTTTATCTGAAGGCTGAGAGATTTCAAACGGAGTCGAGAGGCTATCCTGGAGGTTATTCTTACACATTATATAGATACCCCTTTTTAGTTTATGGTGTATCGGAGTGGCTAGAGACAAGTACCTGAAACTGTTGACCTGTGTTCCAGTAGCCTTGGTTCTTGAAGATGATTGTATAATGATATAGCTTTCACAGTGTGACTGTGTGATTGTGAAAACCTTGTATCTGATGCTCCTTTTATCTACCTTATCAACAGATGAGTAAAACATATGGAATAAAAATAAATAATAGGGAGAACAAATGTTAAAATAAATTTAGATTGAAATGCTAGTGATCAATGAAAAGGAGGGGTAAGGGGTATGGTATATATGAATTTTTTTCTGTTGTCTTTTATTTCTTTTTCTGAATTAATGCAAATGTTCTAAGAAATGATTATGATGATTAATATGCAGCTATATGATGATATTGTGAATTACTGATTATATATGTAGAACAAAATGATCAAAAGAATGTTTGCGTTTGTTTGTTGTTATATTTTTTAAAAAATTAAAAAGTTAATAAAAGAAAAATCTATCCCAAAAAACAAAATGAAAACATTTCAAATAATGTATAACTATATAGCTTTTACCATGTGACTGTGTGACTATGACTGAAAACCTTGTGTTTGATGCTCCTTTTATCCAGAGCATGGAGAGTTGAGTAAAAAATATGGATAAAAAATAAATAATAAGGGGGGATGAAGTGTAACAAATTGGGTAGATTGAAATACTGGTGGTCAATGAGAGGGAGGGGTAAGTGTATGAGATGTATGAGTTTTTTCTTTTTTCCTTTTATTTCTTTTTCTAGAGTGATGCAAATGTTCCAGAAATGACAATGGTGATTAATATACAACTATGTGATGACATTGTGAGCCATTGATTGTACACCATGTATGTATGTGAAGATTTCTCAATAAAAAACAGTGTTGAGGTGCATGGGTGGTTCAGTGGTAGATTGCTCACCTTCCATGCAGGAGACCCGGGTTTGATTCCCAAACCATGAATCAGCAAAAACAGTGCTGATCTTTCTCCAGTGTATTTTATGGTACCCAGCCTGTTCGTCTCTTGGGCCTGGGTCTCCTTTCAGTGAAGATTGCAGATCATATTGGTCTGTCTTTACACTGCTTGCATCCTCAGAAGGCCCTCCATCTGGAAGATTGAGCTAGGAGTTGGAGTGACATGACCGATGTCATATTTTCACATTTGTGAAGTGACAACAGCACCAAAATTTAAAGGGTCTTGAGATTTCTGCTTCACAACAATACTATGAAGCCAGTCCTTTTATCCTAATCTTTTTACAAAGTCAAACTCTAAGACTCAGAGACATTAATAACTTGTGCCATGCTGCATACACTGTAAGTGCCTGATCTGGGATTCAAGTTGACTCCCTATGTATTCAAATGTCTGGTCTTCAATACGGTGTCTCAGTGTGAACTAACCTAGGTGGGGTTCTCTCCTTAACCATGAGGTCTAGTGCAGTGAGGGACTAAACTCTGGGTCCAGATGACCCTGGGGTTTTAGATTTCTCCCTCCTACTATGACCCTTAAAGATGATCCTAGGAGACTGCTTGTCCAGCCACTTCTCTGTAATCCCACAACAGTTTATGACGTTGTACTACTTGCCTAAAGACGTGTGTCAGGGTCACCTTGGACTGTATCAGAGCCCTTGACAGGTTGAGTGTTGCCTTACTCATCTTAGGAAAAATGAACTAACTTCAATCATATATAGAAAACTCCAGGAGCAGGTGGAATATGGTGAATGGCTCAAGAACCTAAGGAATTAGCAAAGTTTCTGAGGTTTCCATCCCAGGTCTGCTAGCTGCTTAGGGATACCATAATCTCATTGAGCCTCAGTTTTCCCATCTGTAAAATCCTACCTCGGAGAGTTATTGTGAGACTTAAGATGGGAAGAAGTTGTATGAAACACAATGTCCAGCACTCACTGGGCACTTAGTCAAACAAGTGTTCTTTTCCTCCTCCCTTCCCCTTGAATGCTCAGTCACGGTGTGCTTTTGGCAGGTGGACGTCTTTAGAAACCCAGAAACTCCAGGGATTTGGAGTTTCCTCAGGTTTCCACTTTTTTTGGCTATAAGCTCAGTGGACTAAGCCATTAATAATTCGTCAGTCTTAACAATCTAATATACCCCCCAAACATTGTTTTAGTAGCACAAAGGGATACTTTATTCCATAATTTGAATAATGTCAGTGGCCAATCTGGACAGCTCAGGTCCAACAGCATACTTTGTTTTCCTCTTTCATAGTAGAACTGATTTTTACTTGAATCATTTGAAATGACGTTGTTCCCCAAATTCCCTAAAACACATCTTTCACATTGTGGATATAGACGCTATGCAAAAAAAAGTATTATTTTAACCTCCTGAAAAAAATAAAATAGAAAATCTTAGGCAATGTCAGTTCCTCCATGGCTGAAAGATCATCTCCAGTTCCCCAAACATTCCATCCTCATTACATTTAAATAAAGCAGTGGGTGCTGCTTAGAAGCATCTATGCTTTAAAAAGAAATAGGAATGCAGTTGTTCATTTCTTCCCTTCTGCATGGAAAAATAAAAACTGAACTGATGTAGTAATTAAGTAATCTCATCATAAGAATCTTTGTAGTGTCCATTCCTCAAATGTGAGATATGCTTATGTTTTCAAACCTCTACATTTTGTACTTAGATAAAGCATAAAAACAAAAAAGAGTCAAAATCTTTATTTTTTCATTGCCAAGGGAGAATGATGCTACTTAATGAGGAGTCACAAAGACATTCATTCATTCAAGTGTTTATCAGGTCCCTTCTCTGTGTAGACTGTGTTCTCACCTGGACATACTTCAGAGAAGAGGTAGTGTGGTGAGACTCTGTGAGGAGATTGGTGCTGATGGGATGAAAATGTTGGGAACAGAAATGGAAATGAGGATACCCGGCCTGTCTAAGTCACAAGAGTTAAATGAAATAATATAGAAACCATTATTTTAAAATTAATACACTGTACAAATACACAAGTATAATCCAATGAGGAAAGCAAAACAATATCATGATTAGCACAAAGCCATGAATATGTACCAAACTCATGGAACAGATGTAGGTTCTCCATGAGGGTAGAGTGAAAAATCACTCCATAGCTTTATAGGTAGAAAATAACCATTGTCAGAGCTGGGGCTAGAGTGGGATATTCCATTTTTCCTGTTCTTTTAGCCTTTGGATCAATGCACATTATTTGTGGACATCCACATTATAACATATGATATATTGAAGTGGAAGTATGGGGAGGAGCACCACACCCCATTCCACATTTAGGAAAGTAGAGGTCAAAAGAGGTAAATGTGGTGACTTGCTCAACATAACAAACTAAGCCAGCTCAAAAGTGGGAATCCATACAGGTGGGCAGTAGAGCTGGAATGATTGCCTACAAATCTAAATTTAAGAATTAAAGAGAAGCCATATTGGTACATCTTAGTCTCAAATTTTGTACAGGGAGATGTTGAAATGAAACAGAAGTCTGTGCATTACCTGCAGAGTTCAATCAGCTGTTGAACATCTCTTGCCTTCTCCCAAGTAATTGAGAATTCTCAGCGCACTGATTTCTGTTCTTACCTAAGGTACTGATTGTTCTTGATAGGAGGATGTTTCTTAACTCTGGACTCCTGTGGAGGGAACTAGGCAATAGGACAGGACCCAGAAGACTTCAGATCCACTCTTATTTTTAATTGTAGTAACATCTTTGCAACACGAAATTTCCCATTTTAACCACTTTCAAGCATACAATGCAGTGGCACTAATTATATTCACAATGTTGTGCTATCGCCATCATCATGCCTGACCAAAAACTTATCCATCACCCCAAACAGAAATTCCGCAGCCATTAAGCATTGATTTCCCATTCCCCTTTCCCCCTGCCTCTGGTAAACTGTAATCTACTTTCTGTCTCAATGGATTTGCATATTCTAGTTATTTCATATAAGTGAAGTCATACAATATCTGTCATTTTGTGTTTGGCTTATTTCACTCAACATGATGTCTTCAAGGTTCATCCCTGGTGTCACATGCATCAGAACGCCATTCTTTTTTATGGCTGTAAGATATCCTATTGTATGTATATACCATTTTTAGCTTATCTGTTCTTCTGCATTTTTAGCTCATCTGTTCTTCTGTTGATGGATACTTGAGTTGCTGCTACCTCAGATCTACTCTTACCTTGGGAATCCTGTGCTCTGTGACCATGGACAAGTTCTTGTAGTTGTCTTTTGTGAGATCAATCCTCCCTTACATAAAATGAAGGATAATTCTCATACCTACTTACCTCCAGAAATCATAGGGTTATTAGAAGAATGTACTAGTATAACATGTAACACAAATGATTAAAATGCAAATGAGCAAAATGCAAGGTATTTCCTTAGGATTCTCTCAGTAATCTGTCTTTTTTTTTTTTTTTAAAATACGGGCAGGCACTGGGAATCGAACCCGGGTCTCCAGCATGGGAGGTGAGAACTCTGCCACTGAGCCACCGTGGCCCACCCAGTAACCTGTTTTTAAGTAAGCTCTTCTAAGACAGAATAACACATATGATAATCAGTCAAACAAAATCTCAAAACAAAAATCTTATATGTGCTCTAGATATGGCAAAGAAACACGATAGGATCCCTTCATTGAAAGATAAGCACTGAGCTGTAGAAGTGATGAATGAGCACAGACAAGCTCACCTACCACAGGAACATCACGTGACAATGGCTGGACAGTTGGATCCCATCTTAGGAAATGCAGAATTTCAGAGAAAGGTGAAATGGTCAGTTAGGTCAGGGATAAATGGGAAGTAAAGAGTAGAGGGAAAAACATCCTGTTAGGAGCTAGAATGTCCATATACAAGAGCAGAGTTTTGTTTGCATGGCTGCTGTGTCCCAGGACCCACACTTCATGGTTGCACTGTAGATATTTGCTGAGTGGCTGAATTGATGAGGTATGTCATGAGCAAGGTGATGGGGTAAAAATAAGCACATCGAGTTGTGTTCCTAGCAAGAGAAGAAGATTTGTAGGTAAGTCTAGTGAAGAAAAAGTAGCAAGGAGCCAAATGGCTATACTGAGCCAAAAAGCCAAAGCCTCCAATAATTTTGGAGCTGGAAAGAGTCCTAGATACCACCAAATTTAAAGTTTCTTAATCTGGGGTGGATGAGTTCTCAGGTAAGCAGAGGGTCCTTAGATGAGCTTTTGGAGATCCATGAGCTACCACCTCCTCTAGCAACATTTGTTATGTGAGAAATCATTTATTATGCATTAGTGTTGCATTTTGGGGAACCCTCATAATTTTATAATTATATATAGTTTTTTACCATACTATGTTTCATAGGTGTCCTTTTTTTCTCTCTCCACTAGATTATAAACACTTCTGTCTCTGCTTGCTTTGTGTAACTGCCTTTTAACAAATACTTCTCAGCAAAATTCAAGAGGCAATATCAGAGATTTCTAATGAATTCTCTATCATCTAGTAGCTGGCATTTTTAACATTTATTTTAAATGTTTTTATTGTAAAATATAACATATATACAAAGCAAAGAAAGAGAAAGCAATAATTCACATGGTCACCAGCAATTTTAATTGCACAGTTCACTAAAAGAGACCTCTGTGAATGAAAATGCTCATAAGTCTTCTATAACCCAAAGAAACTCGTAATCTTTTCAACATCTTCACTGTGATCTGTTTGCTACATTGCAGGGATAATAAATGCTGTGCCCTCTGGATCAAACAATACCAGCAATACCAGTGGAGAGACACCCAAAAGAAGATAAGAGTGAAGCTTGGCCAGCTTTCTGTCTTAGGAATTGTTTGCCTTTCAACATGAAAAAGTTAGAATGGTCATAGCCAAAAGATCCCTAAAGATTGGGAGACGGATCAAAGGAGAAGGAGGAGTTATAACAGAAAAGACAGGATTTAACAAATGAGTATGATTGCTGAATCACTATACTGATATTTCTTTTAGCCGCCAGTGTTTTGGAGCAGTTAGGAGGAAAAACCTGAAATTGTAGAATGGTTACCCACACCAAACTTGGAAATCTTTTCTGTAACTACTTGTTAAAATGTACTTTGAAAATTATTGCTTTTTCTTTTTTGTGTATATGTTATATTTCTCAATCAAAAACATTAAAAAATAAGTTATGAGACAGTGAAGTAGAGGAAGAGCTGTATTTGGGAGAAAGAAGCTTCAGGATCTCAACAGTTTTGGTTCATTTTCTGGGAACACTATACAAAACTTAAAAACAGTGGAACTGGGGAAACAAAAAACTCATGAAGTGACTGAGACTCTTGTTGAGGCTGGGACGTGTGCTTTGGGCCTAGGCTGTCAGTGCATGAGCAAGGCATTCTGGACCTGGAAATTTAGCTCTGTCCTATATAAAAGCCTTTAAGGTGGCCGTGGGTGTTTTGTGTTTGACAGATGAGTAGCTTAAGAAAGATTTGTCCACAGACAAGTGCTGCTATAGTTGTCCATAGACAGCTGTTGCTATAGAAGCAAGGGTGCACTCATGTGCAACTTCAGGAAAACTCTTCTTAGGTTGATCTGGCCTTTAACAAAGGCTCTCAAGCCTCCAAGAACAAAAGACAGCATGAGTCACCAGTGGAACAGAGACATACATCAGCAAGTGGCAGAGACGCAATTATAAGACAAAGTCTTTCTGAATGCAAGCCTTATTACATTTTTTGTATTTTGTCTGTTAATTCACCAGGATCGTGGTATTTTTACCAAGAATAGTGAGACACGGACAGGACTTCTAGGGAGACAGTGTGAGGAGCTCAGTGGACTCTCTTCCCAGTAAAATAATAATTTAACTGGTAAAAATTATTAAACACAACCATTTAAACTTTATCAAAATTGACCTAGGGTCATACAGCAAATCAAGAAGCATTCATTAAAAAAAAAAAATCTAGTAAACCTTGGTAAGAAAAGCAGAAGTCTGTGGCAACTGAACTAGAACCTGTATCCATTCCCACTCCAACTCCCAGTATGGGCTTTACTTCAGGAAGGTGCAGCCACAAAGATCAGGGTTCCTTTTAGCCCCAGCTCCCAGTATGATCTATAGTTTCACCCTGGGAAAGGCAAGCCATGGGCATCTCTCATCCCACCCCTACACACACACACACACACACACACACACACACACACAGTTCTGTGTTGCAGAAGTTTTATTCCTGGCAAGCATGGGAGAGAAGACTGGCGCTCCCTTCCTCCATCCTACTCCCACTCATAGGGCAGAGATACTACCATAAACAAGGCAGACCAAGAATACTGGGACCCCAATAGCAACCCCACCCCACCCTCCAGATCCCACATATAGGGTGGAGATTCCAGGCAGGGAGAGAGAACACAGGGACTACAAATCACTCCAGTTCCTCCTTGTAGGGTGGAGGTGTTACTCTGGGAGAAGCAGGCTTCCATCCCTAACTCGGTTCTATCTCCAGTGTAGTAGCACAGAGGTTCTGCAAGGGGAAATGCCAGACTAGAGGACTGGCAGCTCCACACCTCTGCTGAGGGACTGACTGTATTTGGAACAGAATGTGGAGAATGGTGCAGTCAAAAACAATAGAGACCTTAGATTAGAGTCAGGCAATTTAAAGATGGCTAGTAATTCCATGAGATAATACCAAGAAACAAAACAGCAAATCAACCAGAAGTTTAAGAGAGAACCAGGAAAAGAGACATCTATAAAAGATTCTGTTAAGAGCATGCTTTTATCTCTGGCGGTCAGGAAAGCTGTGAATATGTACTAGGCTGCGCCCACTAAGGAATGATTGGAATGCGCCCTTGAGCATTCAGTAGCGGATGAACATGGAGCAGAACGTAAGGCATTCCTCAACCTAACCACAGATCCAGACCCATTGGCAAAGGTCTGAACCGTTACTGGTTCAAGGAGCATAAGCACAACTTCTGAATAGTCACTGATTGAGTATTAAGCTATGCTGGCTGAGGAGCAACATCTAGGAAGCCAGGCTTCAAAATAAAAACAAGGAGAAGAAATGCTAAGCAGTGACATCAGAGACTGCATACTGTGAGGGAAATAAACTTCTCAAAATTAGTCCAGGCATGACATTAAACAAATAAAAACTAACAAAAGACAGCAATATCAAAGTGCCCCGGAAGGAGTGCAGAGCTAATAAGAATCCACAGTAGCTACAATGTATTATCTAAAATGTCTAGTTTTCAACAACAAAAAATATCTGAGACATACAAAGAAGCAAGACGGTGTGATTCTTGTACAGGAAAAAAAAATGCAGGCAAGAGAAACTGTCTTTAAAGGGGTCCAGATGTGGGACTTAGCAGATAAAAACCTCAAAGCAGTTTTTTTTTAATGTTCAAATTATTAAAGGAAACCATGTTTAAGTAATTAAAGGAAAGGATGATGACAATGGCTCATCAAATAGAGAGCATCAATAAAGAGATAGAAGTTGTTTAAAAATATTATAAAGTAAAAAAAAAACGAATGAAATTCTGAAGTTGAGAAGTATAATAATTGAAATAAAAATCACTAGAGACTGGGTGGTGCAACGGTGGCTCAGTGGCAGAATTCTTGCCTGCCATGCCAGAGATCCGGGTTCGATTCCCGGAGCCTGCCCATGCCAAAAAAAAAAAAAGAAAGAAAGAAAAAGAAAACACTAAAGGCACTCAACCATAGATTTGAGCTGGCAGAAAAAAGAATCAGTTAACGTGAAGATAGATCATTCAACATTATACATTCTAAAGAAAAGAAAGGAAAAAAATGAACAGTCTCAGAGACCTGTGAGGCACCATTAAGTACGTCAACATGCACATAATAGGAGTATCAGAAAAAGAGGAGAGAGAGAAATGAGCAGAAACATTATTTGAAGAAATAATTGCTGAAAATTCCCCAAATATGGTGCAAACCATTAATCCACACATCCAAAAAGCTCAATGAACTCCAAGTTGGGTAAACATAAAGAAATACAAAACTATACATATCATAGCAAAAATAGCAAAAGAAAAATGTCTCACCACATACTTGGGAACCCCAGTCATATAAGCAGCTGACTTTTCAACAGAAATAATGGAGCCAGAGCACAGAAATATTATATTTAAAGTGCTGGAATAAAAAAAACAGGGGGGCAATCAAAAACTCTATATCCAGCAAAACTATCTTTCAGAGATGAAGTTGAAATAAAGATATTCCTAGATAAACAAAGACCAAGAGAACTCATTGCTAACAGACCTACCTTACAAGAATCCTAAAGGAAATTCTTCAGCCTGGAAGGAACTGACAAAGAAAAGTAATTCAAAGCCATATAAAAAAAGAGGACCAATAAATGTAAGTATGCAGTAATCATAAAAGACAGTATAATGACATATTTCCTTTCCTTTCTTTTCTTAATTGATTTTTAAACAATATAATAAAACAACACCTATAAATGTCATTTTTGGCCTATAGCATATAGAAATAGCATATATTTAACAATGACAACAGAGGGGATTGGAAAGGAATCTATAGACGAGCAAGGAAATGATATCAGATGGTAACTTGAATCCACAGGATTAAATGAAGACACTGGAAATGATAAATAGGAATGTTATCATAAAAAATTTTTAAATATATTTATTCTCTTTTCTTCTCTTAGTTTCTTCAAAGACGTAAGATCATATAAAGCAACAATTATAATTATATCATTGAGTTTTTACATATATATATACATAAGATATGTAATAACAATAGCACAAAGAGTATGGGGGGGAATGGAGCTATAGTGGAACAAACTTTATATATCTCACAGGAATCAAGTTAGTATAAATCTGAAGTGAGTTTTGATAAATTAAGATGTATATCAAAATCCCTTAAAGCAACCACTAATAAATAAGCTAAAATAATGTGTAGTTAAAAATGAATAAAGGAATTGAAACAGTATATTAGAAAATATCCACTTAATACAAAAGAAGCAGAAAAGGAAAAACAGAGAAACAAAAAAGGAATGTGATACATAGAAAACAAATAGCAAAATGGCACATGTACATCTAAATACATCAGTATTAACATAAATACAACTGTAGTAAACAATCCAATCAGAAGGCAGAGAATGTCAGATGAGATTTTTTAAAAACAAGATTTAACTATATGCTATCTACAGGAGACATACTTGAGATTCAAAGATATAAATATGATGAAAGTAAAATTTGCCACACAAGTTAGCTATCACAAGAGAGCTGGAATATGTATACTAACAAGAGAAAATAAACTTTAAAACAACAACGAAAAGTTACTAGAGAAAAAGAGAGGTATTTTATAATGATAAAATGGTCAATTCATCAGGAAGATATAGAAACGACAATGAAAAAATATATATCTAACAAGAGGCCCCAAAATTCAGGAAGAAAAAAATGAGAGGAGAAATATATGATTGAGAAACAATAATTGGAGATTTCAATATGGCAAACTCAACAATGGATGAGAATAATTAGACTGAAAATCAGGAAGGATATAAAAGCCTTACTACCAACTAGACCTAAATGATATCTACAGAACATTCCACCCCAAAACAGCAGAATATACATTTTTTTTTTCTTTTTAGCATATACATTTTATAAAACACATATGGAGCTTTCTCCAGGATAAATATATGCTCCATTCTCTCGCCACTGCATTGTTTGTTGCCCTTGGCTCATTCAGTCTTTGGTCACTCTGAGGATGGCTCTCTGCACATTGGCTGAAAGGTACCAACATCTACTCTTTGCTATGTGGCCCCTTCTGAGATGGCATCTACCATTCACAGGGGTTGCTGTCCCTGTGTATATACTGGGGTTCGATGCAGCCCCTCCACCTGTTGCTGCCATTTAGGGGCTGCGTAACTTGTAGCAAGTTACTGACTAGCCTCTCTAAGCTCACTTTCCCAATTTCTAATTGGACCTTCTAATGTCTACCCTGCATAGTTATTGTGAGATTTAGAAACAATATATGTGCAGTGTCCTGGCCATAGTAGTTACTGCAGAAATGATGATAACTGGTCTTGAAAAAGAACGATGTGGTTGAGTTTGGTGTGGTGCTCCAGGAAATGAATACCAACAGAGGTGTGCCAGCCCTCAGATGTGCAGGAACGCTCACTCACAACCTCCTCACAACTCACAACCAGCTGTGCTTAGCAGCTTGGGAGGTAGTATTTCACCCATAACAACGACCTTCAGCGCTGATCTACTCTGACCCAGACCTCGTCCTTAGGGCCTCCATTTGTGTGTATATATTTTCTACCCGCTTTCTCATTCTGCATGACGATGACAGATGAAGAAGCCATTCAGGATCAGAGGCATAAATTAACCTACACAAGGCCACATAAGATGTAATAGCAGAGCTAGCATGTGAGCCCAGAGCCCTTTACTGGCCAACATGAGCTCTTTTCCTATATTCTGCTGCCCATCAGATTCACTTGTGTTTAGGCCATATGTATTGAGAACCTCCTGAATGTCAGGCATTTGGACTATCAGAACCAGCCTGGGCCGTTCATTTGGATGTTTTTGGGTAAGATTAGGCTAAGGACTGAAACTTGATTCTGCTCCTGGCTTGGTTTTGGCATTTCCTTCCCTCCCCAGGAATCAATAGCACACTGTCTGTTACACAGCAGAGTTCAGAATGGCTTCTTGAGTGCGTGGGACCCACCTATGGGTTAACCGCCCCCAAGGTGCCAGCGGCTCCAGTGTTAAGTGGTGGTTTCAGTTCTCAGAGCAGGCAGACACATAAATCAAACGACATCGCCGTGTGCACCGTTACTGCACGTTGGGGTGGTGGCCAGGACTACTATGAGAGGCCCGAGCCAACGCCGCCGCCGCAGCCCCCTCCCGGGAGCACATCCGGGCCGCCAAACAGGCGGCGGGAGGCCGAGGCCAGGGCGGAGGGCGGAAGGCGGCCTGCAGGCAGCGAGAGGTCGTGTGGCACAGGAAGGCCGGTGCTGAGCCTAAGAGGGGAGCGGCCCCCCGGTCCGGCCGCCTCCGGGCTGCACCCGTGAGCCTGTAGTGCCATCCCCCGGCACACGGTGCAAGCGCGGGGCTCCGCTGCGCCCAGGGTCCAGCTGCCCTGCCCCGGAGCCGCTCCAGCCGAGGGGCCAGTGAGGGAGCGCCAGCCGGCCGGCAGCGGCAACAGGAAAGCGACGGTGTGTTTTGGAAGGACCCAGGTGGTCGTGCCACTCCGAGACCGCAACACCAAAGTTTTCAACCTCATTCGGCAAGCGGCGACCGGCTATAGGAAGGCCATCCGCAAGGATCCAAACGATTGGATTCAAGTGCATGGATTGGAACACGGAGATGGAGGAATACCAGATCTTGATGACATCCTCTGCGATGTAGCAGATGACAAAGACAGACTGGTAGCGGTGTTTGATAAGCAAGAGCCACACCATGGAGGTGATGACACCAATGCCAGCTCCACAGGCACCCAGAGTCCAGAGATATTTGGCAGCGAGCTTGGCACCAGCAACGTTTCAGCCTTTCAGCCTTATCAAGCAACAAGCGAAATTGAGGTCACACCTTCTGTCCTTCGCGTAAATATGCCTCTTCATGTCCGACGAAACAGTGACCCAGCTTTAATTGGCATCTCAACTTCTGTCAGTGATCACTTTTCCCTCTCAAGAGCCTTCACGGAAAAACCCGACCCGCAGCAGCTGCGGCTTGGGCGCCCGCCTGGGGCAGCACAGTGCCCAACGAAGGGCCGCTGTCCAGCTTGACGGGGTGGTTTCCAGCTGCAGCGTCCTCCTAGCTCCAGCGCCGTGGGATGCCTGTGCAACCTGAGCTGCCTGCTGCCCCGCGCGATGGGCTCTCCCGGCGGTGCTTGTGTGCCCTGGCCTTGGGCATACCCCCCACCCACCCGTGGGGTTCACCCCGTTGCAGCCAGCCTCGTGGCTGAACTGCTCCAGAGGAGCCCGGCTCTGCACCTGTGTGGGCCCCACCGGCTTCCGTGTGACAGGTGAAACGCTCGGTTTTAGAACTTCTGGTGTCTTTCAAGAGTATCTAAAAGTGTGATAACTCCGGACTGTCATCTGATATTAGATTATCATAATCTAAATTTAAAACACTGGCTGTTCTGGGAACGCCCATCATGGTTGGTTGGAGAGGGTCAACTTGCCGCTTACCCTTTACTTTTTTAATACACTCTCTTTTTTTGACATGGGCAAGCACAGGGACGTACCCTTTATTTTGAGTTTAAAGTTACAGAGGCACTTCTGTAATATCAGATCAGCACCCTTCAGGGGAAACTTAGCATTTTGCAGCCATGATCCTTGGGACATTGGAAGCTTTGGTGGGTGGATCACAAACATTCTTCTGTAGACAGAAGCAAACTGCATGTCTTACTACAACATGGAAAAAGTCTATTAGAGTTGGAAACAGATATCAAAATTTTCAGAGTTGACTTTGGAGATCTTGGATGAAGAAGAGTTACTAAAGAGCTCTGTTTGACAAAATGAAGTGACCCACAAGTCTTTGAGAAAAGCAGTACTGGAATTGGCCATGCAGAAGGATGGAGTTGCTGTTGGAAAACTGTTACCTATTAGCTGAAGATCATTCTAATCCATCTCAAGAACTCCAGGTACTGATTGATGCATCACAAAGTATTATTTTCATCAATCTCGACAGCCACAGTAATGTGGTGATGTGGTTGAACCTACAGTTATTCATGGGAAACTTCTCTGTTTTGCTCTTTGGACAATTAGTTGTTTTCGGAATGAATTTGGAGACTTCTCTTGAAGAGCACCAAAGAGTATTTTGGCCAGTTACCAGGATTATGTTTATGGGAAGTGGCCTAACATGGAGGCATTTACTTTCATTCCTTGGATGACAGCTAGAAGCTCCTTTGCCTCCTGTGATGCCTCTTTACCTAAAATGGCTTTCAGGCAGACAGAAGGATGGAAATGATAAGTAGCCCCAGGCAAGATGGGCTCAGATCACACAGGAATGTTCTAACAAACAGTTAGGAACACCCAATGGAGACTGTGTATTTTGTTACAGTAGTCACAGGAGAATTCTGATACGCTTTTATTATTTTCTGTTATAGGATCAGAGACTTGAAAAAAATCAGTGATATTTAAATTACAATGTCTGATGGTAAAAACACATTATGGCAGGCGCAGGACTAGAACTTATTTGAACGTTCACAATTCTGAATAAAGAAGCAAAGTACTTGCTTTGTAAAAGTCAAAAATTCTATTTCCTACAAACCTAACCGTTTGTCTTTATAAGACATGGCACGAATCATGCAAAGATTAATTTAACACAAGAACAGAATATTTTATATTTTTATTTAATTTTATACATATCAAGAAAAGTATGATTTCAATGCCAAATGAAGCTTGTTGACCTGACAAACCCACAGTTAGGATATCAGATAGCTGTAGTTTATAGTCAGTACAGGGCATCATGTTCATGTTAATTTCCTCATTCTCAGGTGACTGAAAGCTAGCAGAATACGTATTAACCTTAAAATAAACTCAGTTTGTGCTTTAAATTAAAACACACACACTGGTCCGCAACAGCTGGCTTCCTCGAGAAAAACTCTGCTGCCAGCTCTAAAGCCTGTGACATGAAGAAAGGTGAAAACTACAGAAGCCTCCCACAGGATACTAGTAACTGGTCTAACCAATTTCAGAGAGACAATGCTTGCTCATCGCTGAGCGCCAGTCATCCCATGGTGGACAAGTGGCTGGAGAAGCAAGAACAGGATGAGGATGAGACAGAAGAAGACAGCAGCTATGTTGAACCAGTTGGACATGCTGCCACTGGATTGGAGAATACACCCTACGTTTCCCTGGATGATACAGCAAAGCGCGTATAAGTTTCCAACGATGGAGGGACTCTGGGAATCCACGTACTGCCTTTCAGTGCTCAAAGGGGCAGAACTCTGGGATTATTAGTAAAATGATTGGATAAAGGTGGTAAAGCTGAACAAGAAAACCTTTCTCATGAGAATGATTGCATTGTCAGGGTTGATGATGGCGACCTTCAAAATAGAAGATTTGAACAAGTACAGCATATGTTTCACCAAACCATGCAAACACCCATACTTTTGTGGTGGAACATTAATGTTTTTTAGTGTGAGTCAAATCACTGGCAAAAATATCAACTGTTTCTAGTATCTGGTGTTGCAGTCTCTGTAAACAATCAAAAAAAAAAAAGAATGCTTCTATGCTGCTCCTGCTGTGTTCTCCCATCTTCAGTAGGTGCTTTTTAATAATTCAGCAGACAAATATATCTGAGACAGATGGGGCAGTCTTCAGGTGAGAATTTGGTCATTTTTAGATAAATTTCCATTTTAAAGACCTTTACTAGACACAGACCTTCAAAGCATTCAGAGATCTCACATTCTGATTATGGACACGCAAACACCTCTACTCAAACACTGGGGTAGACCCTAAGAATTCAGAGACATCACACCCTGAAATCATACCCCCAAATATATTAGACTCATAATTTAGGACAGATACTCAAGGTGTTCAAAGACCTCACACCAGTTATCCAAGACTCAAATTTTAGTACATAGACCATCAAAGAATTCACAGACCCCTCACCCTGCACACAAGACTTAATTATCCCAGAGTCAAATTCTAGGCCGCAAGCCATGACAGATAGCAGAGACTCAACCTCACACTTTGAAAACCAACCCTAAATACCTCAGATTCAAACCTTGGAACAGACCATGAAAGGGCTTAGAAGCATCACACCCTTAACAAAAACCTAGATACTTCAGACTTAAACTTTATGAAACACTCCCTTGAAGAGTTCAGAGACTGCATACCATAAACACAGACCCCCAAATACGTCACGTTCAAAATAGGAACAAATACACTGAAAGAGTTCATGATCTCACAAGCTGAACTAGACCCCCGAGTACCTCAGATACAATCTTGGAACACAGACCCAACAAAAGAGTCCACACATCCTGAAAACAGACTCATAAATACCTTAAAACACAAGCCTTAGAACAAAGACTTTTAAAGATTTCCGAAACCCCATATCCTGAATATGAATTCACTAGATAACTCACCCTCAAATCTTGGAACACACATCATGAAAGCATTTTGAGACTTCAGACCCTGAACTCATACCCTACACAACAAAATCAAACCTTGGGATACACACATCACAGAATTCAGAGTGCACACACCCTGAGCACAAATCACATACTTGAAATTGAAACTTTTGAAAAACAGGTCTTAAAAGATTGTCAAGGACTTCCTGCCTTGAGCACAGATCACGCAAACACCTCAGACTCGAATCTTGAAACACAGGCCCTCTAAAAAATTACAGAGGCTTCACACTCTGAACATGGTCCCTAAATACTTTAGACTCAAATCTTGAAACAGGCCCTAAATGAATTTATAAAAACCTCACACCCTGGACACAGACCCTCCTCTCCAGTTACCTCAGACTGAAACCTTGGAACAGAGAATCCCAAAGAGTTCAGAGGCTTCACACCCAGAAAAATAGACCACCAAACACCTGAGACACAACCTTTGGACAGACTCTCAATTAGTTCTGATACCAAATGCCTTGAACTCAGACCCCAAGTTATCTACTATTGAAACTATGGAACATGAGATAAACTATCAAAGGATTCAGAGACCTCACACCCTGAACAAAGACCCCTAAATGTCTCAGACTCAAACTTTGGAATACAGATCATCCTCAAACCCTCAGACTCCAAATACCTCAGATTCCGTCTTTGGGACACCCACAATCAAAAAGTTCAGAGAAGTCAAACCCTGAACACAACCCCAAATACTTTAAACTCAAACTATCAAAGAGTTCAGGGATTTCATATTCTGAACTCAGAACCCAAATTACCACAGATTCAAATCTTGGAACACAGACACTCAATGAATTAAGAGACCACAAACCCTGATTTCAGGCCCCCAAATAACTCAGATTCAAACATAGGAAACAGACACTATAAAGGCTCAGGCATTTTACAAAAACACAGACTCAAACCATGGGATAGATTTTCAAAGACTTCAGAGACCTTACACCCTGAACCCATGTCTGCAAATACCTCAAGCTCTCAAACATTGAACCACGGAGCCTCTAAAATTTCAATAACTTCACGCCATGAACGCAGACTCCCAAGACCTGGCACTTAAACCTTGGGAAAGAGACCCCATAAAATTTCAGATTCTCTGCTATTTGTATACTGATAGCCAAATATCTCAGATTCAAACTTGGGAACATAGACTGCAAAGCATTCAGAGCCCTTATACTCTGATTACAGACCACAATTACCTGAGACTCCAACTTTGGAACACACATCAACACAGATCTCAGAGACCTCACACCCTGAAATACTGAACCACAAACAGCTCAGAATCAAACCCTGAGAAGTAGGTCCTAAATGAGTTCACACTTCTATGCACTTAACAAGGACTGCCCCAGCCCCACCCTCCATTATTTCGAAGTCAAACCATGGAACTCCGATCATCAAAGTGCTTAAAAATCTCAAGTCTTGAAATCACACTCCAACACATCAGATTAAACCTTGGGACAGACATCCACAAAGAGTTCACCGGCCTCACACCCTGAACCCTGACTCCAAACACCTCAGACAAAAGCCTTAAAAAACAGACCCTCAGTGAGTTCAGATACATAATATCCTCAACAAAGAACCCTAGAAACCTTGGATTCGAACTTAGGAACAATGAACATCATAGGTTTTACACACCACAAACCCTGAAGTCAGACCCAGAATAGGTCAGATTCACACTTTGGGTCACATCTTTGCAGAATTCAGAGACTACACATTGAACCCACCAAAGCACTTCAGACTCTAACCTTGGAAGATAGAACTTAAATAAGTTCAGAGAATATACTTCCTGATACGACACAAAGATACTCAAAGCTTCAGAAACCTTACAACCTGAAAATCTCTCAGAGCATGGAAAAGACCTGTACATCTAGTCCTCACATGTTGGGATCCACCTCCCATCAGGTCTCACTGACGCCCATAATAATCTAGGGGCTGTGGGTTTTGGAGCTTGGAAAAAATTATTGCAAAGCTTGGAGCCCCCAACTCCCACTTGCGTGACATTGGGTAAGTCACTTGTCCCCTTGTGCCTCACTGTGACTCATAATCAATAAAATAGGACCACTGCCAACCTTGTAGAGTATCTGGGATACTCTTCCACCAGACATTCCCAAGACTAACTCCCTCACCTCCTTTATTCTCTGTTCTGTATCTCGTTCGTGGTGAGGCCTTCTCTGACACCTACTCTGAAAAACAGCTATACAGAAAGGAGTCACTCTTCATTCCCTCCCCCTATTTAATTTCTTTTCATAGCACCCATCACCACCTGGCACATATTTGTTATGTATTGGTTTAATACCTGTCTGTAGAACAGAGTTTGGCAAACTATAGTGTATGGGCCAAAACTGGCCTACTACTTGTTTTTTTTAACTTTTTTTATTGCATAATATAACATACACATAAAGCAAAGAAATAAAAAAAAGCAATAGTTTTCAAAGCACTGAGTTTTTCATGGGTTACTATACGATCTTCTCAGATTTTTCCTTCTAGCTGCTCCAGAACATTGGAGGCTACAAGGAATATATATATTTTATCATCACTTTTGTATGTGAAAAATAATATATATACTAAAAAACAATAACAAAGCACAGCACACTTAGTTGTAGTACAGTTTTCAGAGGTTGAATGGGTTACAATTCCACAGTTGTAGGTTTTTACTCCTAGCTGTTCTAAGATACTGGAGACTAAAGGAAATATCAATACCATGATTCAGCAATCATACTTATTTTTTAAGCCCTACCTTCTCTATATTACTCCATCATCACCTTTGATCATTCCATCCCACTCTTTAGGGTATTTGGGCTATGCCCATTCTAACTTTTTCATGTTGGAAGGGGCTGTCAATAATATGGGATAGGGAGATGGAACTATTTGATGTTTTAGAGAGGTTGGCCCCTCTGTATTTCAGGACTTAGCTGGTCCAGGGAGCCATCTGGAGATTGTAGGTTTCTGGAAAGATACCCTAGTGCATAGAACCTTTGTAGAATCTTATATATTGCCCTAGGTGTTCTTTAGGATTGGTTAGAGTGGTTTCAGTTAGGATTTGGCAAGTTATGATAGGTAGCAATGTCTAACTGAAGTTTCTGTAAGAGTGACCTTCAGAGTAACCTCTCACCTCTGTTTGAACTCTCCCAGCCACTGATACTTTGTTACACTTCTTTCCCACCTTTTGGTCAGGATGGCATTGTTGATCCCACGGTGCCAAGGAGTCATCTCCCACGCTGCCAGGGTGTCTTTCACCCCTGGATGTCATATCCCCTGTAGGGGGGAGAGCAATGATTTCACTTGCAGAGTTGGACTTAGAGAGACTGAGGCCACATTTGAGCAACCAAAGAGGTCCTCCAGAAGTAACTCTTAGGCATAACTATAGGCTGGCTAAGCTTCTCTGCTGCATACATAAGCTTCACAAGAGTGAGCCTCAAGATCAAGGGCTTGGCCTATTGATTTGCGTGTCCCTAATGTTTGACACAGTATCAGGGGTTTCCCTGACAGTAAAGTTTAATAGTTTCATGTTTTTTCTTCCATCCTTCAGGGGACTGTGTTTGGATTGTTCAAATGAGCTAACCAGACAGGTCAAGTTTGATTATGTGCTACAGAAAATTTAGGTTCCGGATAAAATAAACCTTTCTTCCTTTGGTCTTAAAAAGTAGGTGCAGTTCTAAAATATAGAAAATGTCTTCCTTACCCATTTTCCGAATTACTTTAATCCCGACCTGATTGGCTTCATTCTTATCTCTGAATACCAGGTTATACATATATAAAATAGCCTCTCAAAATCCAGAAATAATAATTACCACTCTGGACTAAATATGGCTGCTATAAAAGCTTACAATCTAGGCCTTGTTTTATTATAAGCATTTTCTAAAGGTGACCATACCACTGTTGTTGTTTTTTTTTCCCCTGACTTATTTTGTGTCACCAAATGTCCCACACGTTCATTCACATTAGTGCTTGCCTCATGACTTCGGTCCTTTTGGTAGCAGCACAATATTCCCTGCTACTTATTTTTGTAAATAACCTTTACTGAAACCTATCCACACTGTCCCATTACGTAATACCTATGGCTATCTTTGCAAAAGAGACCATATGGCCCACAAAGCTTCCACTACCTACTACCTGGCCCTTTACAGAAAAAGGTTGCCAAATTCTTCTAGAATATAAGCCACGAGGAAGCAGATTTGTTTTGTTTATTGCTGAACTCTCCAGGTCCTAGCACACGGCTTGACATATAGTCACCCTCCACAAATATTAGTTTAATGAATGAATGTTATGGGGTTGAACTGTGCCTCCCTCCGAAGACATGTTTGAACCCCTGGTCCTGTGAAATGTGACCATGTTTGGAAATAGAGTCTCCCAAGCTGTCATTAGTTAAGATGCAGCCAAGCTGGATTCGGATGGGCCCCACCCCAATAGGCCTGGTGTGTCTTTAAGAAGGGAAAGTGGGACACAGACAGAGGTAGAGAGAGAGGATGGCCAAGTGAGGATAGAAGAAGGTACATCTACCAGCCAAGGAACACCTGGGGCCACAAGAAGCCAGGGGACATTTCTGGAAAGGATTCCTCCCTAGAGCCTTCAGAGGGAGCATGATCTAACAACATCTTGATTTTGGACTTCTAGCTCCAGAACTGAGAGTCAACACATTTCTGTTGTTTTAAACCAGGTGACTTGTGATGCTTTGTTACAGCAGCCCTAGCAAACTAAGTCAACGGGTGGATGTAGGAGAAGAGCGATTGGAATAAACAGAAAACTAGGCCAGTCTTCAGTCAGGCCTTGAACGTCACGCTAAATTTAGGGTTTGGACGTTCTTCTCAGATGGTGATGGGCGTGGTCTGTGAGAGGGAGGCTGAGGGAAACTCCATGGGTTCTAACCATGAACAGGTTCAACTGCTGCTTCTACTATGAGATTACTATTATTCATGAGGCTGTCTCTAAACTATGGGCACATTTATGGAACATCTGGCACTATTCCCAGGGGTATAATAGAGGCCATTTAAGGGCAGGGAACCTAGGGCCAAAAAGCATAGTGTGTGAATTCTGCTTCCCCCTCGGACCAGCTCTGGAACCTGGAAAACTGAATGAACATCTCCATTCATCAGCATCCTCTTCTTTATAATGGGGATATTAACAGACCCACCTTCCTGCAGATGTTTGATAGATTTAAGGAGTTAATGTTATGTGTTTGGATCAGTGCTTGGCACATAGTAAACTCTCAGTACACATTAGCTGATGTTAGTGATCACATTTATTAACAACTCTCCATGATGCCCCTGCCATGGGTACATTGTTGTGCAGGTGATTGCACAACAGAGAATTCATAGTAGTTTCAAGATCTATGTCCAAGGAGCAAGTTTTCTGAGCTGTTAAGAGGTCCTGACTCCAGAGTGCGAGGTCTTTAAGATGACTTTCTGTTTAATGTCTAATGTCTGTTCTAGCTGTGAGGTCTCTGAACTGCATGGAGCCTGTGTTCCAGATATGAGTCTGAGATATTTGGGGATTCCTGCTCAGAGTGTGATGTATGTGAACTCATTAAAAGTCTGGGTTCCAAAGCATGCATCTGAAATATTTGGGAGTCTGTGTTCAGAAAAATGTCTGAACTCTTTGAGGGTATATGTTTAATAGTTTGAATCCCAGATTCTGGTTAAGGTTCTGTGTTCAAGCTGTGAGATTACTGAACTCTTTAAGGATGCTTTTTCCAAGCCTTGAGTCTGATGTATTTGGGGTTAGATCAAGATTTGACGTATCTAAATGCTTGGTTAATCTGTGTTCCAAAGTTTGAGTCTGAGATAATCATTGGGGGATGGAAGTCTGGGTTCAGAGCATTCGTTCTTTGAACTCACAAAGTATCCATGTTCCCAGGTTGGAGTCTGATATGTTCGAGGATCTGCATTTAGAGTATGACAGGTCTCTGAACTCATTAAGTATCTGAGTTCAGGAGTTTTAGTCTAAAGTATTTCAGAATCTGTAAGTAATGTGTGATGTCTCTGAATTTGCATAAGATTTAAGTCCTAAATTGGGATCTCAGATATTTGGGAGTCTGTATTCAGGGTGTGAGGTCACTGATATCTTTGAGGAGTTGTGTTCCAAGTTTTAGGGCTAAGGTATTTGGCAGCTATATTTAGGGTATAAGGTTTCTGAAAATTACGTAGTTAGGTGTTCAGTGTGTGGAGGTTTCTAAACTTAATGAGGGTCTGTACCAAAGTGTTAAGTCTGAGGTATAGGGTGAACCTATGTTCAAGGTGTGTTGTCTCTGAAACTTTTAAGGGTCTGTGTTTTTAGATTTGAGTCTGAAGTATTTGGGGCCTTATGTTCAGGTGATGTGGTCTCAGAACTTTTAGAGACTGTTTGTCCCAAGGTTTTAATGAGGGTGATTTGGGGTATATGTTCAGGGTGTGAGGCCTCTGCAATCATTCAGAGCCTTCAAGGTAAGGCTTGAGCTTGAGGTATTTGGGATCTGAATTCTGGATGTGAGATTCTTACCACTTTGAAGGTCTGTGTTCCAATTTTTAGTGAATTTGTGGAGGTCTTTGGTCAGAGTGATAGGTCTCTGAAATTTTAAAGTGTCTGTATTGCAAGAGCTGAGTCTGAGGTATTTGGGGTTGTTATTCAGAATTCGAGAGTTTTCAGGATTTGAGGTCTTTGAACTCTTTAAGGGTCTATGTTAGACAGCAACTTCTGTGTCTATATCATGGGGTAAGTATTCTGAACTCTTTGAGGGTCTGAAAGGTTTGAGTCTGACCTATTTGAGATTTGTATTTAGGGGTGATATCTCTGAACTTTTAGGTGTTACCAAGGCTTTATGTATCAATCTGTGTGTCATTGTTCAGGATGTGATGTTTCAGAACTTTATAGAGGATTCATTTCCCAATGTTTGAGTCTGAGGTGTTTGGGGTCCATAGTCTTTGTGCCAACTTCTTAATGTGAGTTATACGGAGCATGTGTCCAAGGTGGGAAGTACCAAGACTGGAGTCTGAGAGGTTTGGGTTCTGAGTTCAGGATGTGAGGTGTCACAACACTTTAAGGATCTGTGTTCCAGGATTTTTGGCATTGTACTTAGGGTGTAAAGTCTCTGTACTCCTTGAGGGTCTGCGTCCCTTGGTTTGAATTTGACATATTTTGTTGTCCATGTTCAAGGTATGAGGACTGCAAAAACTTGGTGTCTTGTTTTCCCTGGTTGGGGGCCAAAGTGTTCGATGGGCAGGTTTCAGAGTCCGAAATCATTCAAGTTTTCAATCCAGGGTTTGATTTCAAAGTGTCTAGGGAGCCATGTTAGGTATGTAAAGTCTCTAAAGTCTTTCAAGATGAGTTTCCCAAGGTTTGAATCTCTAGTATATTGGATCAGTATACAAGCATATATTCTCTAAACCCTCAGGGTCTGTGTTCACAGTGTGAAATCTCTTAACTCACAGAAGGTCTGTGTGCCAAGCTGGGATGTCTGCAAACTCTTTGAGGTCTGTATTCTAAGTATTAAGTACGATTATTTGGAGGTCTGTGTTCAAGATGTGATGTCCAAAATCTCTGGTGGCCATCGTCCTATGGTGTGAGGATGCTATAGTCTTCCAGGATTTGCATTGAGAGTGTATGATCTGTGATCTTTTGGTAGGTCTCTGCCTGGGGGGTTGATGTCTCTGAGATGTTTGGGAATTTGTTTTAACATGAAAGGTTTCTGAGCTCTTTTGGTGAAAATTGGGAAGTCTCTGAACTCTTAGAGTCTTACCATGTGAGGATTCTGAGATCTTTGGGGTTCCCTAAGTCAGGGCTTGAGATTTGTTCTTCTTAGATTCCAGGGCTTAAAGTCTAGGCTTTATTTTGGAGTGGAAACACATGATTACTTTCAGAGAAGCTGGTGAAGGCCCAGCTCTGGAAACATGCTAGTCAGAGAGGATCATGTGGGTGTCCTCATCTGTTCACACTCAGAGCCATATCTCCTTCTTCACCCATCTGCCATGGTCCACAGCCCAGGACCCCTAGGGAGCTCTACGGAGTGGTTATTCTCTGAGACTTTTCTCACAGTTTTTTTTTTTTTTTTTGCAAGATGAGGTCCCCTGTCCCTGTGGGATTTAGGAGATCCATACCATTATTTCAGCTAAGCCCAGAACCACAGTGGATGGAAAGACTAAGACTACTGATTAAGAAGTGGCACTTTACTCAGTTACCTCAGATTCAAACCTTGGAACACAGAACCCCAAATAATTCAGAAAACTCATACCCTGAACACAGACCTCTCTCCCCAACAACTCATACATGACCTTGGAAAAAGACTCTCAAAGCTTTCAGACTTTACACCCTGAACATAACCAACAAATGCCACAGAGTCTATCTTAAAACACAGACACTCAGTGAGTTGTGACCTCACACCCTGAACACAAATCCCCAAAGATCTCACATTAAAACTTCAGGCACAGATGCTCAAACAGTTCAGAACCTCACAATCTAAACTCTCACCAAATACCACAGACACAAAATTGGAGAGAGTTCAGAGACTTTACACACTGAACACAAATCCCCCCAATAACCTCAGACTTAAACCTTGGAACACAGTATCTCAAAGATTTCAAAGACATCACATAATGAATGTGAACCACAATTACCTCAGACTCAAATCTTGGGACACAGACTTTTGAAATTTTCAGACTTCACACCCTGAACACAGTCCTTAAACATTATCTCACATTCAAATATTGTAATGGGCTCTACATGAGCTCAGGAATCTCAATCCCTAAATATTAATCCCCAATTACCTTGGAATCGAACTCTGAACAGAGAACCATAAAGAATTCAGAGACAAAACAGCCAATGCTGACACTCAAAACCTCAGAATAAAACCTTGGAACACAGACCTGAAATAGTTCAAAGATTTATTTTACCTTAACAACAGTCCAGCAAATACCTCAGACTCACACCTTGGGACAGACCCTCAAAGAATTCAGATACCACATGCAATAAACTCAGATTATCATTTACCTTGTAAACTTATTCCCATAAAGAAGAAGCTGAGCCTACTTATGGTTATGCCTAAGAGTCACCCCCAGAGAACCTCTTTTGTTGCTCAGATGTGGCCTCTCTCTCTAAGCCAACTCTGCAGATGAATTCAATGACCTCCCCGCTACATGGGACAGGGCTCCCAGGGGTGTAAATCTCCCTGGCAATGTGGGACAGAACTCCCAGGATGAGTCGGGACCTGGCATCATGGGATTGAGAAAGTCTTCTTGACCAAAAATGGGAAGAGAAATGAAACAAAATAAAGTTTTAATGGCTGAGAGATTTCATATAGAGCCAATAGGTCATTCTGGGGGTTATTCATATGCAGTATATAAATATCTCCTTTCAGTTTTTAGTGTAGTGGAGTAGCTAGAGGGAAATACCTGAAACTGTTGAGCTATAATCCAATAATCTTGATTCTAAGATGATTAAATAACTATACAGCTGAAACTTCTGGGAAGATGGCCAAATAGAGTAGCTCGAGCTTAGCCCTGCTCCACGGAAAAGTTAGAGAAGGGACAGGAGGGTGACTGAGGTGGCGGTTCGGGAGTGTGGCTGACCTGGGAGAGCCTTCTACACCACATACGGCAGCCCTGGTTGCGGAAGCCAAAGAACAAGAGGCAGAGCGCTGGAGCCTGGTGCGGAGGTGTGGAGCCTACAGGAGTGCACAGACGGGAGCTGGGGACTAGGAAGTAAGCCAGGCCACATTCTTTGGCCGCGCCACCCTCACTAGCACAGCCCCATGAACGGCGACTCACCCCAACCCCACACCCCTGAACCCCGTCACCAACTCCTGTTCCCTGCACTCCAGGGACCCCCACCCCACCAACTCCCAGTGCACATACCTGCCCCCCACCCCCACCCAAGTGCAGCCCAACCCACCTATCCTGCATCCCTCCTGAGCACTCCCTCCCCTGTTCCCTGCAGGCTGTTGCCAGTGCATAAAGGCTGCAGGCACTAACCTCCATACCTAGGCTACCCCCAACCGCCACCCACAGTGGCGCACAGCCTCACCCTGCCCCCCTGAGCTCTCTGCATCCCTTTACAGCACTCCCAGGCCCACACATATGCACGGGCCCCCAATCAGTCATTCAGCTCTGGGAACCGCACTTTACAGCAGTCCTAGAACCATGCAAGCACACAGCCTTCAGCCACACTTGGGAACCTTGAGAATCAGAACCTCTGAACTTTCAGAGACCTCACATGCTGAACACAGACTTTCAAATATCTTAGACTTAAACTTTGAGAAATGGACACCATAAAATTTCAGATACCTCACAACTTGACACTGACACAAACACCTCCAGCTCAAAGCAGTCACACAGACCCTCAAAGAATTCTTAGATCTCACCCTCAAAACATGGATTTCCAAGTACTACAGATGCAATACTTGGGACAGACACACTTGGGGATTTCGGGGACCTCTGGGTCAAAACACAGACTCACTTCCAAGTACCTAAGACTCCAACCTTGGAACA
The DNA here is from genome assembly GCF_023851605.1 of Tamandua tetradactyla. Classification (NCBI taxonomy): domain Eukaryota; kingdom Metazoa; phylum Chordata; class Mammalia; order Pilosa; family Myrmecophagidae; genus Tamandua; species Tamandua tetradactyla. The sequence continues at coordinate 120,685,239 of NC_135353.1, forward strand.
CAGACCCTAAAAGAGTACCCTGAACTCACAACCTTAACACAGAACCCTAAATACTCAGACTCAATATCTAGTACTCAGATTATCATTCATAGGCCTCACACCCCAAACGTGAACTTCCAAACACCTTAGAATTGAAGCGTATCTTGTGAACCACAACCTGAATGAATTTACACAGACTGCAAATACCTCAGACTCAAACTGTAGGTCACCTCACCTCAATCAGTTCAGAGACCTCACACCATGAACACACAATCCACAGACATTATATTCAAATTTTAAAACAGAAGAACTAGAAATTTGAGAATGCAAACAACCTGAATGCAGACCCAAGGAACCTCAGCTCAAAACTTGGAACAGAGACCCACAAAAGACTTCAGAAACCTCACACCCTAAACTCAGAACTCCAAATTCCTCACACTCAAATCTTGTGACACAGACCCTCTGAAACTTCAGAGACCTTACACTCTAAATACAGACCCCAAATACCTCAGCCCTCAAGCCTTAGAACAAAGAACTTCCGAAAGATCAAAAGACTCCTATCATGAACTAAGCATGTATTACCCCATACCCAAACATAGAACATAGATCCTCAAAGAGCTTAGAGACCTTATGCTTTGAACACTGACCTCTGACATTTCAAATTAAAACCCTAAAAAGTAAACCCTCAATCATTCCAGAAACCTAGCAAACTGAACACGGACCACCACCACCCGCTTGTTGTCTCACTCAAAACTCGAAGCAAACACTCTCAATGCAATCAGAGATCTCACACACTAAATATAGATTGCCATTAATTCATATCTCAAACTTTGGAACGCAGAACTTCAAAAAGATCAAGGATCTCCCACCCTGAAATCAGACACCAAATACTTCAGGCACAAACACCAAATATCAACCTTCAGAGAAATGATAAACCTCAGACTTTGAACACTGACTCCCAACACTTCAAACTAAAACCTTAAAAAATAGACACTCAATGAGTTCAAGCACCAACCTGAAACCCTGAACTCAAACCCAGTACATCAGACTCAAACCTTGTGACAAACAGCCTGAAAGAGATCAAAGACTTCACACCCTGAACACAGATCCAAAATTATTCCCTTTAAAACCTTGGAACATAATCCCTCAAAGAATTAAAAGACCCACTCCCTGAACACAATTCCTAAATACCAGGTTCAAACCTTGGAACACAAAAGCAAGCTCAACAAGTTCAAGACCTCACATCCTAAATACAGAAAACCCACTACTTCAGTCTCCAACTTTGCAAGAGTTATTAGCTCTCACTCCCAGAACATGAACTTCCAAAGCCTTGTGACACAATCCCTGCAAGAATAGAGATACCCCACAACCTTTACACAGACCGTACATACCTCAGTCTGAAACTTTGAGTCACAGAACCTCACTGAGTTCAAAGACCTCACAATACAGAAACCGTATATTTGATATTCAAACATTAAAACACAGACCCTAAAAAATGTGTAAGTGCTCACACCCTGATCACAAACCCAAAGAATCTCAGACCAAAACTTTGAACACAGACTCTCAAAAATTTCAGAGACTGCACACCCTGAACACAGACCTTTAAATACCCCACTGTCAAACATTAGGATGCAGATTCTTTAAAAATTCAGAGACCAATGCCATGCACAAGAGAGGGAAGTGACTCAAGTTCCGGGTCGACGATGCCTGCTCTGGTCCAGTGACCGTGGCAGATTATGCCAACTTGGACCTGGCTGTTGTGAAGTCTGGACGGGTCAAGAAAGCAGTCACCAATGCTGTTCAGCAGGAGTTAAAATCTCCCTGTGGCTTGGAAGCCTCCCAGGTTCCTGCAGAGGAAGCTCTTTCTTGGGCTGAGCCATGTGACATCATCAACAGTAGTGATGAGATTGATGCCCAGGAGGAGAGCACGCACAAAAGAACCATCTTCCGGGCTGGAGGAGAAGACATTTGGCTATTGCTGGCCTCCTACATTCATCCTGAGGACATTGTGAATTTTTCGCTGATTTGTAAGAATGCCTGGACTATCATTCTTTCTTGCACTATTGCCTTTTGGACCAGGTTGTACTGAAGACACTACACGTTGGATGCCTCTCTGCCTTTGTATCTATGACCAGAATCTGTGGAGAAGCTATGCTGTCTCCGGGTGTGTGTATTTCGTTCTCTGTACCATATGTATGAGCCATTTGCTGCTCAAATCTCCAAGAATCCAGCCATTCCAGAAAGCACTCCCAGCACATTAAAGAATTTCAAATGCTTACTTTTCTGAGGCAGAAAGATTGTTGGGAACAGACAGGAACCAATGTGGGAATTCAACTCCAAGTTCAAAAAATGGTCCCCTAGTTTAAAGAGCAAGTGTTCATACCAACCCAGACCAGGACTGCAGGTCACCACCCTCAATTTCATCTTTATTCCAATTGCCATGGAAATGATATTTACCCTGTTTACCATCAATGTGAGCATGGACATGCAACATCATTGAGTGAGACTGGTGTTCCAGGATTCTCCTATCCATGGTGGTCAGAAGCTGTGCAGTGAACAGGGTATGCAAGTCATCCTTGACCCAGTGCATAGTGTTTGACTCTTCAACTGGTGGCATCCTCAGTATCCATTCTCGCTGAGAGCATAGCTACTGCTTCCCAGCCCAGGAGGGAGCTCTGAGCTTGCCTGGTCCATGAATAATCAGATTCCAGTTTGGAGCAGGTGACTGGATTGTATACCTGCTTAGTAATGCACAGGCTCTTCAGGTTCCTCAGGTTCCTGTTAGGGCAGGGAGAGGGGTCAAATGAAAAGGTAAAACAACTAGAGTTGATAAACATATTTTAATTTTAAAATGTGTATTTGAAAAGAGAGACCTGGCTCTATTTTCTGCATTGATATCCCATTTGGTGCTACTGAAAAAAAAAAAGTTCAGTGACCAAACACTCAAAACAGACCTCAAGGAGACAGATTTGGGGCCATTAGGCTATCTGTTCTCCTGCTACATGTGTAGTAATAAACTCTTTCTGTCTTTGAAACCCCAGTGTCTCAGGAATTAGTTACTGAGGACGTCAGGCAGAAGAATCTGCAGCCTTTGTCTGGTAACAATTTGGCAACCCTCTGGGACAAATGCCCGAATCTCTGGAGCCCCAGCAGAGCAGGTGAGCCAGGTAATTGAGCCTTTTGTGGCTGCTGGACTGAATTTTTTCTAGAGGCTTGGCCACCGGGGTTTCTCTGTTCTGCTGGCACTCCAGCGATTTTTGGCACCTTAAGAAAGCTTCAAAGAGAGAAACCATTTTCAGTTCCAGGTCAGGACATCTGATTGGGTGAGTGGGTCACCAGGGTAAAAGTGGATCAGGGAGTAAATAGGAGGTTCGAGTGCCCTTTGACCTAGGCCAGGGTCACGCTTCCAGAACAATCCCCTTTGCTCTGACCCCTACACCTTCTGATTTTGGCTACCAGACTATACAGGGTTTGCTGGTTGGGTGAGTGGGTCATCAGGGTAAAAGTAGATCAGGGAGTACATAGGAGGTTCGAGTCCCCTTGACCTAGGCCAGGGTCACACTTCCAGAACAATCCCCTTTGCTCTGACCCCTACACCTTCTGATTTTGGGTACTGTAATATACAGGATTTAGAGCCCTGACCTAATCTAACTGTATTTAATAAAATTAAATAGGCCTGTTTACGTGTTAGCTGGCATGTTACCTACGTAATGGTTAATTGTTAAATTGGTATGATAAGTGTTTTATGTCTGTTTAATTGTTAACTGATGTATTCAGTGTGTGTTCTGTACAGGGTTTGAGGCCCTGGCCTAAATTTGTCTATTGATAAAGCTCCTAAAAATGAGTAATCCAACAATTAATTGGTATTTAATGAAGTTAAGCCTGTTTAAATACTAGCCAGTATGTTATCTGGGTGTAGTAAAAGTTGATGTTTGTTTAATTCTTAATTGATGTGTTATGTGTCTAATGCCTGTTCGTTAGCTGGTGTGTTCAGTCTGGTCATTAATTGGTGTGTTCCTGCATTTGTATTGGTCAAATGTTCATAACAGTTTACTGATTATGGAAGTTCTTTTAAAAAGGGAACCTTTGGGCTGTAATGAAAATTGAAAAGATTTTGGTTATGAGTCTATAAAAAAGGTTTTATTTCTGTAACATAATCTGGCCTCAATATGATTTAAAATGAAAATACCACCATTATAGTTAAAGATATTACAGTTAGAATTATTCTGCAGTAATATAGAAATGGGATGAAATAATATATTCAATCCTTTATCTGTCCCTCTCAAAAGTATTTCTGTTTCTGTTTTTTTTCTTTTTGAGTAACTAATAAGAAAATTCTTAAAAGAGTTCTATTTGAACTGCTTAGAAATAATTAGGTGCCTGATATAAATATACAAATTGGTACTTCTGAAATAAAAGAGAAAAAACTTTCTGAATGGCAAGATTCAAAAACCTTAGTTTTGTAATTACTGCAAACAAAAGAGGACTTTGTTTGAAAGAAACTGCCACTGGAATTTCACTAAGGCAGCAGAAAACTGACAAAGAGCTGCCTCTGGAAAAAGCGAAGATTTTTTCCACTGGTCTTGGTCACAACTTTTAGTAAAATAAATCTAATAATTAAAAATAGTTAAAAGAAGAGCATAGGAACTCTCAAAATTCCATGGCCCTCACCTAAAACTTTCAAACTAAAAAAGCCTATTATCTTTTGGTCTGTGCAACCTATCTCTGCCCTAAGGTCCAACCACATAAAACAGTTATAGGGAAGAGCTAAACACAGAAAGATATACCAAGGTATGGTTTAGAATTCCTTTTTTTACTGGGCCTGGAGATCAGAAATGCTAAGCATAAAAAATGCTACAGAATAGGCTATGTTTATTGATATTATTTTTTTCAATAATACTTTGTAATGGTAACTGTAGTAATCAGATCATTATTAATATATAAATAACCTTGGGATAGGAATAACTGAATAAAATCTAATTATCAAATTATAGTAGTAACATGAGAGATCTTTGAGAGATACGGAAAAGTTTTTCCTGAAATTAGACTTGGGACAAATTAAACAATTGCAGTTTATTTTCCAGAATTTGATAGTCAATGTACTTTTTAAATTGTAATTTTAAGATATTTTGAAACCAATTAAATTTTTTCAACCTCAGATAAAAGGAAGTCTATGCTAAACTTTGAGTTGAACAAATAGGATTTGTTCCCTAAATATATATAAATCTATATACCTAAAAAAATAAGCTAGTATTATAAATACATTCTCAAAATTCCTCTTAAAAGCCTAACTAGATAGATTAAGATACATAAACTGAGTGAAGTACCTGGTAATAATAATACTTCCATAAAGTATAATTAAGAATATGCTGATGCTTCAAATATACCCTATTTAAGAAATTGGTTAAGTTTAGTAAGAAATATAAACTGATTTTTTATAACCTTGATTACCTTGCTTTCAAAGAAACTGGCTTTTTGTTACTTAGCCATTTGTTACCTCAGTATGTGTAAGAATTTGAATTTGTAGTGGCTTTGTTAATGCCACTCTATCATGAAGAAAAAGACATGAGCCTTAGCTGCTAAGGGTTTATATTCTAGTTAGAATATACATTTATTAAGGCATAGTATAAGACAGTGATAACAAAGGGATAAAAATGCTGGAAGAATTTAAACAGCAGATAAATAAATTCCTCATAGAAGAGATGACATATGTAAGACCTTTAAATAAGAGAGTAGCATTTAAATAAATAGAACTCTGAACTATTTTTTAAAAACCATAACCTAATTTTATTAACTAACACATTCCTGGCATTATTTAGCAATTGGGAATAATGTTGAGAAAATTCAGGTTTTTTTCCTGAATATAAATCCCTTAAATATAAAAAGCTGATTATATTTCAAACTTGAGGCTTTTATGACCTCTGAAGGTAGTGCTGAATTGGACTGAAAAATTTTAGGTATATTATAAAGTAATCATTTGCATGTTCTGAATGTGAGGTATAGATGCCTGGCTATGTTCTAAACCCAAGCATAAATTTCTCCCTTCTTCCATTATTTTGTAATATCTCTGACTCTTTGCCCTTTCATAAATACTATAATTGGAAGAAGGTATACAGCTTCAAAAGTTTTGTGTATGGGTGGGCCATGGTGGCTCAGCAGGCAAGAGTGCTTGCCTGCCATGCCTGAGGACCCGGGTTCGATTCCCAGTGCCTGCCCATGTATAAAAAAAAAAAAAAAAAGTTTTGTGTATAAAGGAAGTTTTTGTGTTAAGCTGAGTATTCATACAAAACTAAAATTTAGTTTTCTCCCTGTTGAAATAGTATAGACATCAGAATAATATCCTTGTTAAGGATGGGCCACGGTGGTTCAATGGCAGAATTCTCACCTGCCAAGCTGGAGACCCGGGTTCAATTCCCGGTGCCTGCCCATGTAAAAAAAAAAAAAAAAAAGGGAATATCCTTGTTAATGTTAATGTTGGCATTATCCTTTATTTCAGAAAACAAGTCTTCTCACTGTTAAGGGAAAAACTGTCATGAATAATTTGTTCTTTCACCTTGTATAAGTAAGTTGGTAAAATAGTTTAACCTATTGCATAGGAGGTATTTGGGAATATTACCACGGTTAAAAGCGATTTTCTTTCTTGTTCCTGGTTAAATTTGTAAAATATCATTCTATATTTAGGCATTACATAAATTCCTAAAATTTGACAATGCTCTCACTGTCCTTGCTATATCATATTACTAATGTGTGCAGTGTTAAGCCGTGGTATGGTACTGTTAGTTATGGTTTTAGTTATTCTAAAAAGGCTACAAATCCTAGAAATAGCCAAATTGTCAGCTGCACTGCTTTGCTCTAATACTTCTCTAAAAGGATATGTGCTCAACTTTGCCCAGTGCCTGCCCATGCCAAAAAAAAGTATATGTGCTCAACTTTCAAACAAAGGTGGAACAAATATATGTTATATTTTATGTTAAATAACATAACTCTGATCAATGTGTAAAAGTGAAACAGAATAAAACCTCTGCAACGGTTAAAACAGTTGTCTAACATTTTTATTTCTGAAAAAAAAAACTTTAAGCTCAGATTGTAAGCATTAACTGTCATCATTAAATTCTGAACTGCTTTGTTCTTTGTATAGCCCAGTAGCTCCCTGGAACTTTAAGTGTCTATGTGACACGTGAAACTCAGATTTGGTTCTCCAGCTTTGATAATTTAGCATGGGTCCACATGGCAACGTTTCAAAAAACCTGAAAGATCATACACCAATTAAAGATGTGATAAAACTGATCGGGTTAAAAACTAAGGCAAATCAGTATACAAGGTAAAGAATAATATTGTCTGTATTTTAAAGCTTTAACTTTTGTATGAGATTTTTAAAAAAATGTTTATTTTTGTCCAAAATTTGCACTATCTTATTTAATTGGTCTAATCAACTAAACAACCCAATTCAACTTTATTTTATATAAAACCTGAAACAAGGAGCAAAATCTTAATGTGTACAAGTTAATGTTATGCAATGATGCATTTCAGAGTATTTTGAGCAGAAAATGAAAAAGTGTTTGTAAAGTCCCTTGAAGAACTGGGAAAGACAAACTATTAAGCTTTCCCATCTGGGAAATTCTTGACATTTTTCTTAAGCAAGAGGGACTCCGAATTTCATAAGCCAAGGCCTCAATTTTAAGGCCTGCATTTATGAAACTTATTTTTGTAATAGTAAACTGAAACTACTTAAGATTAGTGCTGAGAGCCATCTCCAGAAAATCTCTGCAAATGCTCAGATGTGGTCTCTCTAAGCCAAACTCTGAGCTTCCCCCCTATGTGGAACATAATTTCCAGGGGTGTAAACCTGGCACTGGCAGCATGAAACATAACTGGCCCTGGCATCACAGGACATAACTCACTGGCCCTGGCACTGTGGGCCAAGGATAAGCCTGGCCCTAACATAGATGAACTGACCAAAACAAGGTAAAGAAATAGAGTTTCAATGGCTAATAGATCTCAAATTGAGTCAAAAGGTCAATCTGGAGGTTACTCTTATGCAATTTTCAGCCAGATATTACAAACTGCCACAATACAGCAAATCCCAACCAACAGTGTTCCTGGAAACCCTGAAAGATATCCTGTGCTCCATAAAATTTTACTTATTAAGTTTGTTTTGCGGAGACTTGGAACCTTTAGATTTTTCTAATGCCAGAGAAGCTCTGAGACCCAGAGATACTGGACTCTCCAAGAATAACAACTGGTTTCACAGTTCATCCCTTTGCCCCTCAATAACAACGAACCTTTTTCAGCCTTGAAGCAGTTCGAGAGTTGTTACCCGGATATCCCTCAAGATTGAGAGATAATTACCAAAAGAGAGGGAGGAATTGTAACCGAAAAATTAGGATTTAAGGGATGATTTTGATTACTGAGTCCTATTCCTTTTTGCCTTCTGGGATATTGGAGTAGACAGGGGAATACTTGAAAGCCCTAAACTATAATTCAGCTGCCCTGATATCTGAAATGAATGTAAAAGCACTTATCCTGTGCTTTTGTGACTGTGAGAGTTGTTACCCCCTTTATTTGGTCATTCTCTTATACAGCAAAGGCCCTAATGCTAATGAAGTCAGCCATTAACTACTTCTTTTTGGTTTACACCTTTAGTACTTCGTGATAGCTCTGCCTCCCCTCCTTTCAACTTATGTTCGCCTATGGAAATGATAATGATAACACTTGTCCCCTTTTCTGCTTTGAATTTACTATCTGAAATGATCTAATCTCCCCTTGCTAAAATGCTTAAAAACCTTGAACCCCCTAAACTCAGGGAGACGGATGTTGAGCCATTAGGCTATCTGCTCTCCTGCTATATGTGTAGCAATAAACTCTTTCTCTCTTTGAAACAAAACAAAACAAAAAAAAACAGACCTCAAATATCTCATCCTCAAACCTGGTAACTTAAAACCTAAAAAAAGTCAAGGACCTCCCCCTGAACTCAGGCACCAAATACCTCAGACTATAGGGCATAGATCCTATAGTTTGGAATTCAGGGGTTGAGTTCAGGATTCTACGGGGCACAGACTCTCAAAGAATTCAGAGACCTCATACTTTGAACACTGACCCCTAACATCCTTAAAAAGTAAACTTTCAATCAGTTCAGAAACCTAATGCACTGAAAAAAAACATGCTGTTTGCAACCTCATACTCAAACATTGGACTACAGATCCGCAATATGTTTAAACACTTATGTTACCGGACAAAGGCCATGGATTCTTCTGCCCGACGTGCTCAATAACCAATTCCTGAGACACCTGGGCTTCAAAGAAAGAAAAAGTTTATTACTTCCTGTGTAGCAAGAGAGCAAACAGCCTACAGGCCCAAAATCCTGCTAAGCCACTGTGACCGGCCAGATTTGAGATTTTTAAGGATTCTAAGAAGGGGAGATGATGTCATTTCTGATAGTAAATTCAAAGCAGACAAGACAATAGTGTTAATAGTAAATTGGAAGTAGAAAAGGAAACAATGTTAACATAAGTTAACATAAATTGACAGGAGCTGTCTTATCCTTCAATGGCAAAGCTTAGCGGAACTAAAAAGGTAAACATTGTTAGCATAGGTTAACATAAGAAGGAAGAGCTATCTATCTTTCTATGGCAGAGCCCAGTGGATATAATTTACAAACATAAGGGACTGAGGCCAGATAACAGAGTTACAGTTCTCATAGCCACTCAGGCATCAGGTAAAAGATAAGGGCTTTTTATAATCCCTCCAGATATCCAAAACAGCTTAATTATAGTTCAGGGCTATAATATAAGGTGCTTTCCTTTGTCTACTCCAAAAATCCCAAAAGTAAAAGGGACATTTATATAATGACTCAGTAATTAAAATCATCCCTTAATCCTAATTTCTTGGTTACACTTAGACACTTCACACTGAATACAGACCCAATATGCCTTGGAAGACAGGACCTCTAGAATTCACAGACATCACGCCTTGAACACAAATCCCCCAAATATCACCGACTCAAATCTTAGAAGACATACCCTTATAGACCTCACACCCTAATCACAGAACTCAAACTCCTGCAATTTAAACTTGGCTCAAAGGCCATCAAAGAATTAAGAAAAATCACATCTTGAAGATAAATATATGAATTATACTGGCTCCAAACTTGGAACACAAATGCTTATAGGTTTCATAGAACTCACATTCTAATACAGATCCTTATATAACTCGGTTTCAGTCCTAAGAAAAACAATCATTAAAAACTCAGATGCTTCTATGAGAATATCAATAAGATTGATGGGCCCTTAGCAAGATTGACAAAAAGAAGAAGAGAGAGGATGCAAATAACTAAGATCAGAAATGGAAGAGGAGACATAACTACTGACCTCACAGAAATAAAGGAGGTAATAACAGGATACTATGAACAACTTTACGCTAATAAATACAACAATTTAGAGGAAATGGACGGGTTCCTGGAAAGACATGAACAACCAACTTTGACTCAAGAAGACATAGATGACCTCAACAAACCAATCACAAGTAAAGAAATTGAATTAGTCATTCAAAAGCTTCCTAAAAAGAAAAGTCCAGGACCAGATGGCTTCACATGTGAATTCTACCAAACGTTCCAGAAAGAATTAGTACCAACTCTCCTCAAACTCTTCAAAAAAATCGAAGCGGAGGGAAAACTACCTAATTCATTCTATGAAGCCAACATCACCCTCATACCAAAACCAGGCAAAGATATTACAAAAAAAGAAAACTACAGACCAATCTCTCTAATGAATACAGATGCAAAAATCCTCAATAAAATTCTAGCAAATCGTATCCAACAGCACATTAAAAGAATTATACATCATGACCAAGTAGGATTCATCCCAGGTATGCAAGGATGGTTCAACATAAGAAAATCAATTAATGTAATACACCATATCAACAAATCAAAGCAGAAAAATCACATGATCATCTCAATTGATGCAGAGAAGGCATTTGACAAGATTCAACATCCTTTCCTGTTGAAAACACTTCAAAAGATAGGAATACAAGGGAACTTCCTTAAAATGATAGAGGGAATATATGGAAAACCCATAGCTAATATCATCCTCAATGGGAAAAAATTGAAAACTTTCCCCCTAAGATCAGGAACAAGACAGGGATGTCCATTATCAGCACTATTATTCAACATTGTGTTGGAAGTTCTAGCCAGAGCAATTAGACAAGAAAAAGAAATACAAGGCATCAAAATTGGAAAGGAAGAAGTAAAACTATCACTGTTTGCAGACGATATGATACTAAACGTTGAAAACCCAGAAAAATCCACAACAAAACTACTAGAGCTAATAAAGGAGTACAGCAAAGTAGCAGGTTACAAGATCAATATTCAAAAATCTGTAGCATTTCTATACACTAGCAATGAACAAGTGGAAGGGGAAATCAAGAAACGAATCCCATTTACAATTGCAACTAAAAGAATAAAATACCTAGGAATAAATTTAACTAAAGAGACAAAAAACCTATATAAAGAAAACTACAAAAAACTGCTAAAAGAAATCACAGAAGACCTAAATAGATGGAAGGGCATACCGTGTTCATGGATTGGAAGACTAAATATAGTTAAGATGTCAATCCTACCCAAATTGATTTACAGATTCAATGCAATACCAATCAAAATCCCAACAACTTATTTTTCAGAAATAGAAAAACCAATAAGCAAATTTATCTGGAAGGGCAGGGTGCCCCGAATTGCTAAAAACATCTTGAGGGAAAAAAACGAAGCTGGAGGTCTCGCACTGCCTGACTTTAAGGCATATTATGAAGCCACAGTGGTCAAAACAGCATGGTATTGGCATAAAGATAGATATATCAACCAATGGAATCGAATAGAGTGCTCAGATATAGACCCTCTCATCTATGGACATTTGATCTTTGATAAGGCAGTCAAGCCAACTCACCTGGGACAGAGCAGTCTCTTCAATAAATGGTGCCTAGAGAACTGGATATCCATATGCAAAAGAATGAAAAAAGACCCATCTCTCACACCCTATACAAAAGTTAACTCAAAATGGATCAAAGATCTAAACATTAGGTCTAAGACCATAAAACAGTTAGAGGAAAATGTTGGGAGATATCTTATGGATCTTACAACTGGAGGCGGTTTTATGGACCTTAAACCTAAAGCAAGAGCACTGAAGAAGGAAATAAATAAATGGGAACTCCTCAAAATTAAACACTTTTGTGCATCAAAGAACTTCATCAAGAAAGTAGAAAGACAGCCTTCACAATGGGAGACAATATTTGGAAATGATATATCAGATAAAGGTCTAGTATCCAGAATTTATAAAGAGATTGTTCATCTCAACAACAAAAAGACAGCCAACCCAATTACAAAATGGGAAAAAGACTTGAACAGACACCTCTCAGAAGAGGAAATACGGATGGCCAAGAGGCACATGAAGAGATGCTCAATGTCCCTGGCCATTAGAGAAATGCAAATCAAAACCACAATGAGATATCATCTCACACCCACCAGAATGGCCATTATCAACAAAACAGAAAATGACAAGTGCTGGAGAGGATGCGGAGAAAGAGGCACACTTATCCACTGTTAGTGGGAATGTCAAAGGGTGCAACCACTGTGGAAGGCAGTTTGGCGGTTCCTCAAAAAGGTGAATACAGAATTGCCATACGACCCAGCAATACCATTGCTGGGTATCTACTCAAAGGACTTAAGGGCAAAGACACAAACGGACATTTGCACACCAATGTTTATAGCAGCATTATTTACAATTGCAAAGAGATGGAAACAGCCAAAATCTCCATCAACAGAAGAGTGGCTAAACAAACTGTGGTATATACATACGATGGAATATTATGCAGCTTTAAGACAAGATAAACTTATGAACCATGTAATAACATGGATGGACCTAGAGAATATTATGCTGAGTGAATCCAGCCAAAAACTAAAGGACAAATACTGTATGGTCCCACTGATGTGAACGGACATTCGAGAATAAACTTGAAATATGTCATTGGTAACAGAGTTCAGCAGGAGTTAGAAACAGGGTAAGACAATGAGTAATTGAAGCTGAAGGGATACAGACTGTGCAACAGGACTAGATACAAAAACTCAAAAATGGACAGCACAATAATACCTAATTGTAAAGTAATCATGTTAAAACACTGAATGAAGCTGCATCTGAGCTATAGGTTTTTGTTTTGTTTTGTGTTGTTTTGTTTTGATTTTACTATTATTACTTTTATTTTTTTCTCTATATTAACATTCTATATCTTTTTCGGTTATGTTGCTAGTTCTTCTAAACCAATGCAAATGTACTAAGAAATGATGATCATGCATCTATGTGATGATGTTAAGAATTAATGATTGCATGTGTAGAATGGTATGATCTCTAAATGTTGGGTTAATTTCTTTTTTTCCGTTAATTAAAAAAAAAAAAAAAGAGAAGGGATAATTGGAGATGAAGGGATACAGACTGTACAACGGGACTGGATATAAAAACTCAGAAATGGACAGCACAATACTACCCAATTGTAATGCAATTATGTTAAAACACTGAATGAAGCTGCATGTGAGGTATAGGTTTTTTGTTTTTGTTTTTTTTGTTTTTTTTTCTTTCTATTATTGTTTTAATTCTTATTCTGTTGTCTTTTTATTTCTTTTTCTAAATCGATGCAAATGTACTAAGAAATGATGAATATGCAACTATGTGATGTTATTAAGAATTACTGATTGTACATGTAGATTGGAATGATTTCTAATTGTTTTGTTAATTCTTTTTTTAATTAATAAAAAAAAAAACTCAGATGCTTCACATTCTAAACATAGACCACCCAAAACCTCAAATTCAAAATTTACACCCGAAAACCTCAAGGATTTAAGAGACCTTACAGCTGAAACACAGATGCCAAATACATCAGTTAAAACTTTAAGACACAAACCCTCAAAGAGTTCAAAGACTGCACACCTTGAGCACTGACCCCAAACACCTCAGATTAAAAGCTAGAAAAATTCAGATACCTAATTCTCAGAATATAACCCTTCTGTGATCTCAGACTCAATGATGAAGCACATCCTCCAAGCATTTAGAAACCTCAAATACTGAATCAGGATTCCAAATACAGTAGATTCAATCTTTGGGGAAAATACCCTCAAGTTTTCACACCTCAAGCTCTGAACACAGACCCTGAAATGATCCATGCTCAAATATTGGAAGACAGCCTTAGTGAGTTCAGGAAATTCACACCCTGAAAAAAAAAAGCCCACAAAATAACTCAGATTCAAGTTTAGAAACCACAACCAGTGAATCCTACTGTAAACTATGGACTATAGCTAACAGTGCAATTATAAAAATTGTCCTCATGAATTGTAACAAATGTACCACATTAATGCAAGGTATAAATAATAGGGTGCATATGGGAACTTTGTATTTTATGCATGATTTTTCTGTAAATCTACAACTTCCCTAATAAAAATAAAATAAAAGTTGGAAACCAACACTCAAATAGTTCAGGGATCTCACACCCTAAACAAAGACCCCATATTCCTCTGACTCCAACTTTGGACATAGAATGTCAAAGAGTTCAGAGAACTCACCCTCTAAACACAGTCTCACAAATACCTTAGACTCAAACTTTGGGATTCAGAGACCCCAAAAGGTCACGAACCATACCCCTTATCTCAGACAACAAATACATTAGACCCAACTTAGAAAACAAACCCTCAGAGTATTTGGAGACCCAAACCTTGAATAAGTACCACAAACATATTCAGACAAAAACTCAGAAAAGTAGAACCTCAATGAATTCAGGGATATTACAAACTGAACATAACCCCCCACCCATTAACTCAGAGTCAAACCTCAGAACACAGATCATCACAGTATTTAAAAACCTCAAAAATTCATATTCACACCTCAATACATCAGAATCCAAGCTTGAAACAGAGATCCACAAGAATTCACAGACCTCATACCCTAAGCACAGACTCTAAACCCCTCAGACTTCAACCATGGAACACAGACCCTGAAAGAGTTCTGTGACCTCAAACCCTGAACGTAGACCTTTAAACATTTCACACTCAATAGTTGGCACCTTGACCCTCAAAAGTTCAATGGACCTCACACCCAGAACACTAATTTCCAACCACCTCTAAAATACTTCAGATTCAAACAGTGGGAAACAGATCAAAATGTTCACACCTTGGATTCGGAGAGCCCCCAAATACCTCATATTCAAATTGGGACACAGACCCTCCAAAATTAAAGAGACTTCATACATGAAAACAGATCCTTAATATGGCACACTCAAACCTTGTGACACAGACCCACTAAAATTTCTTACATGCTGAAAACAGACTCTCATATATTACAGGCTCAACTCTAGGAAACTGGCACCTGGGAACTTTTGTTCATACACCTCACAGCTTAGATAAAACATACCCAATATCTCACATTCAAATCAGAGAAAATAGGCTTGCAGAGAATTCAGAAACTTCAAACTAAACACAAATCCCCCAATATCACAGACTCAAATAATGGTGCATAGATCCTCAGCGTTCAGAGACCTCATATTTTGAACACAGATGCAAAATACCTCAAACTCCAACCTTGGAACACAGACCATCAAATAATCCATGATCTCAAAACATGTACACAGACCTCCAATAACCTCAGAAACAATATTTGTAACCAAGACCTTTAAAGAGTTAAAAGACCTCACACCTAGAACACAAACTTTCAACATCTTAATTAAAATCTTGTTACACAAACCCTCAAAGATATCAAGGATGGCACACCATGAAGACAGACCTGCAAATACCTAAGAATCAAAATTTGGGACATACATCTTCAACAAATTCACAGATATTGTACCCTGGTCACTGAACCCAAACACCACACTTTCAACATTAAAATGCAGTCCCAAATGATTTGTGAGTGTCCAAATCCTGAACACAGACCCAAAATCTCTCAGATGCAAACCTTGGAATATAGACCCTCAAAGGTTTCAGAGACTTCACACCCTGAACAAGAACTTTCAGGCACGCAAGACTTAAATTTATGACACAAATCCTGAAACAATTCAGAGACCTCACATTCTTAAAACAGATTGAAAATACTTCAGACTCAAATTTGTGTCATAGAACCTCAACAAGTTCAGAGATCTCACAGACCCCATATAGTTCCTATTCAAACATTAAAAGATAAAACAGGAAAAGGTTTGTGACTGCTCACCCTTTGAACACAGACACAAAGAAGTTCACACTCAATTCTAGGAATATAAGTTCTCAAAGAATTCAGGGACAACCCACACTGAGCACAAATCCCCAAGAACCACAGACTCAAAGCCTGCTACTAAGACCCTCAAAAAATTCAGAGACCACACATTCTAATTTTAGAAACAAAGAACTTCAGATTCAAACATGGAAACACAGATCCTAAAAGACCTCTGTGACCTCACAACGATAGCACAGACATCTGAATATTGCGAGTCAATGTTTGGAACCCAGACCTTCAAAGAGTTCATAGACCTCAAACACAAAGTACATAAACTTCCAAACACCTCAGACTCATTCATTATGCCATAATCCTTCAAAGAACTAGAAATCCTCGCACAATGAACACAAGTACCAAAACACCTCAGACTCAATTTTGAGGTCACAACAAGTTCAGATACCTCACTCCTGAACATAGAAGCCAAATAAGTCAAAATCAAACCTTAAAACACAGAATAGAAAACATATGCAAGTGCTTATACCCAGAACATATAGACCCAAAGGACCTCAGAATCAAACCTTGGAACACACTCTCAAAGATTTCAGAAGCTTTGCACATAAACAAATAACCACAAGCACATCACACTAAAATCTTAAGGCACACACTATAAACAAAGATCCCTAAATACATCAGCCTCAATCCTAAGAAGAATTAGTTTATTTATCATATGTTGAATTTTGTCAAATGCATTTTCTGCATCAATCGAGATGATCATGTAATTTTTCCACTTTGATTTACTGACGCGGTGTACTATATTAATTGATTTTTCTTGTGTCCAACCAGCCTTGCATAAATGGAATAAATTCCACTTGGTCATGCGTATAATTCCTTTAATGTGCTGCTGGATTTGATTTGCAAGTATTTTGTTGAGGATTTTTGCATCTATGTTTATTAAAGAGATTTCTCTGTAATTTTTTTTTCTTGTATCTTTGACTGGCTTTGGTATTAGGGTGATGTTGGCTTCATAGAATGAGTTAGGCAGTTTTCCTTCCTCTTCAATTTTTGTGAAGAGTTTGGGCAGGATTTTTACTAATTCTTTCTTGGATGCTTGGTAGAACTCACATGTGAAGCCCTCTGGTCCTGGACTTTTCTTCTTTATAGCTTTTTGATGACTGATTCAATCTCTTGTATTTGGTTTGTTGAAACTGTCTATTTCTTCACGAGTCAATGTTGGTTGGTCATCCCTTTCTAGGAAGCTGTTCATTTCATTTAAGTTCTCTAGCTTATTAGCATATAGTTGCTCATAGTGTCCACTCATTACCTCCTTTATTTCTGTGGGGTCAATAGTTTTGTCCCCTCTCCCATTTCTGATTTTATTTATTTGCATCCTCTCTCTCTCTCTCTCTCTCTCTCTCTCTCTCTCTCTCTCTCTCTCTTTTTGTCAGCCTAGCTAAGGGTCCATCGATTTTATTGATTTTCTCAAAGAACCATCGTCTGGCATTGTTGATCTTTTCTATTGTTTTCATGTTCTCAACTTCATTTATTTCTGCTCTAATCTTTGAAGAATTATTTTTAAAGAGTCAGAGACCCTACACCATGAGCACTGACCACCAAAACCTATGGGTACTGAATTTGCAACACAGATCCTCAAAGGGTGCACACCCAGAACAAAATTCCCAAATGCTTAGGACTCGAACTTTGCCACACAACCACTGAACAAATTCAGAGGCCTTACAACATTTTACAGACCACAAATACTCACACTCAAACTTTGAGCTGCAGACCTTCAATCAGTTCAGAGACCTCACACCATGAACGCACAATCCACAAACATTATATTCAAATATTCATCCACAGGAACTAGAAATTTGAGAATGCAAACAACCTGATTGCAGACCCAAGGAACCTCAGACTCAAAACTTAGAACAGTGACCTTCAAAGATTTCAGAGACCTCACACCCTAAACACAGAATCCCAAATACATCACACTCAAACCTTGTGATACAGACCCTCTGAAAGTTCAGAGACCTCTCACTCCAAACACAGAATAGAAAGACCTCAACCTTTAAACTTGAGAATACAGAGCCTCCAAAAGATGAAGGAACTCCCACCCTGAACTCAGACATTAAATACTCCATACCCAAACGTGGGACAAAAATCCTCATAAGATCAGACCTCACACCTGGAACACTGACCCCCAACAACTCAGAATAAAATCTTGAAAAATAGACTCTCACTAGTTCAGAAACCGAATGCACTGAATACAGATCTTATTACCTCGGATGCAAACTTTAGAATACATTCCCTCAATGTAGTCAGAGATCTCATGTGCTAAATACAAACTGCCAAATAATTCCGATCTTAAGCCTTGGAGCACAGAATGTGAAAAAGATCAAAACCTCCTACCCTGAACTCAGATACCAAATACTTGAGGCTCATACATAGGACACAGTCCCTCTGAAAGACCAGAAGCCTCACATCCTGAACACTGACCCTCAATATCTCAAATTAAAACTTTGAAAAGTTGATACTCAGTGAGTTCAGATACTTACTGCATTGAACACACACTGCCCTCATTATCTCAGATACAGACATTGGAAGAATTGAAATCTGTGGCTCCTCAAAGTGTTTAGCTACCTCAAACCCTGAACTCGACCTCAATACATCAGACTCAAACCTTGTGACAAACAGCCTCAAAAGGATCAGAGATCTCAGACACTGAACACATATCCCAAATGCCTCCTTTCCAAATCTTGAAACACAAGCTTTCAAAGAAGGCAGAGATTCACACCCTGAACACAAATCCCCAAATATCACAGATTCAAATCTTGGAAAATAGACCTTCAAAGAGTTCAGGACCCCACACAATGAGCACAGATACTCAAATACCTCAGATCCAAACTTTGGGTCACAGATTTTCAACAATATCACAGAGAAAACTCACGCTCTAAAATAGGAAACCCTGATTCATCACATTCAACATTAAAACACAGATCCTAGATGCATTAGTGCTCAAACCTTGAACAAAAACCCAAAGTACCTCTAACACAAATTTACAACACAGGCCCTCAAAGAATTCAAAGATTGCACATGCTAGACATAGACCCCCAAATGCCTCAGACTCAGTTCTAATATCCTTTAAAGAATCAGAGATTGTCACACTTTGAACACAAAACACCCAATACCTCAGACTCCAGCTTTGCAATACAGACCCTGAAAGAGTTGCCAGACCTTACTCCCAGAACACGAACTTCCAAACACCTCAGAATCAAACCATGTGACCCAAACTCTGCAAGAATTGAAAGTCCTCAAAACCTTTACAGAGACCACATATGTCTCAGTCTTAAACTTTAGGTTATAGGACCTCATTGAGTTCATACACATCAAACCCTGAACATAGAACCCATATAGCTCATATTCCAATGGTAAAACACAGACTTTAAATGACTTGTGAGTGTTTACACACCTAACACAGACCCCAAAAAATCTAGAACCCTGATCTTCAAAGATTTCAGAGAGTTCGTGCCATAAACACAGACTTCCCCAATACCTCACACTCAAACATTGGATGCAGACTCTAAAACTTCAAAGAACTCACACTCTAAATACACATTGCCAAATATCTAGACCTCAAACACTGGAACACAGAATATCCAAAAGGAAAAAGGCCTCATACTCGGAACTCAGATACCAAATACCTCAGTCCTAAATGTAGCACACAGACTCTCAAGAGTTCAGAGACCTCACACCTTGAACAAATTCCCCAACACCTTAGACAAAAACCTTGAAATATATACCCTCAATCAGTTCACACACCTAACACACTGAACACAGAATGCCCCTGTCACCCAAGACTCAAACATTTGAACACAAATCCTCAAAGTGCTTGGAAACTCAAACCCTGAACTGAACTCAAATTCATCAGACTGAAACCTCAGGACATACACTCCCAAGGAGATGAGAACCTCCTATCCTGTATACAGACCCCAAATGCCTCCAGTTCAAGTCATGGAACACAGGCCCTCAAAGACTTTCAACACAAATGCTTTGAACACAAATGCTAAAATACCATGAACTACAATCTTGAAACACAGACCCTGAAAGATTTCTGTGCCCTCATGACCTGAATACAGACACCTAAAACCTCAGGCTCAGTATGTGGAGCCCAGACACTCAAAGAGTCCAGAGATCTCACTCAGAACAAAGACAACCCCACCCCCACCCCAATCACCACATGTAAAAATATTTAAAAATAGATCCTCAGTGAGTTCAGGGATGTAAATCCATGAACACTGACTCCAGGATTTACAGTCTAACCTTGGCACAGCTATCACCAAAAGCATTTATAATCAACCGTGAATACAGATCCCAAGTACGTCAAACTCAAACCTAGGAGAAACACCCTCAAAGACCTCAGAGACTTTGCCTGCTGATCACAGGCTCCAAAATACTTCAGACTCAAATTTGGAACACAGACCCTAAAAGACTTTCTAGACCTCCTGCCTAGAACATGTCTTCCAAACCCTTCAGACTCAACCCTTGGGACAAAGCCATGCAAGAATTCAGATACCTCACAACCTTTACACAGACTCTGAAATGCCTCCACACTCATACTTTCAGACACATACCCTCTAAAATTTCATATATCTCACATTCTAAACACAGACCCCCAAACACCTCAGACTTCAAACCTTAGAACACAGAATCACAAGAAGATGAAAGATCTCATACCCTGACTCAGACACCAAATACCTCAGACCAACACATAAGACACAGACCTATAAAGAGTACAATGACCTTACCCCTTGACCATGACCCCTAACAGCACAGACTAATTGTGAAAAACTAGGTCCTGAATTAATTCAGACACTTAATGCACTGAAGAAAGAATACTTTATTACCTCAGACTCACACATTGGGATACAGATCTTCAAAGTACCTAGAAAACTCAAACCTTGAACTTAACCCTAATACTTGAGTACACCTTGGGACAAATACCCTCAAAGTTTCAGAGGCCTCATACCCTGAACGTAGACTTCAAGTGTTTGCAATTTGAAACATGGAACACAGGCCCCAAATGTATTCCAAAACTTCACTCTGTGAACACAAATCCCCAAATACTACAGTCTCACATCTTGGAATATAAAACCCTCAATGAATTACATGATTTCACATACTAAACACAAATCTCAAACATCTCAGACACTGTGGTGGTTTGAAGCTGTACATACCCCCAGAAAAACATCTTAAATTTAATCCATTTCTGCGAATGTAACCCACTGTAAGTAGGAGTTTTTGATGAGGCTACATCAGGTAAAGTGTGGCCCACCTCATTCAGGATGGGACTTAATTCTATTACTGGAGTCCTTTATAAATAGAATTGGGAGAGGGAACCACAGAAACAAGAAGCTGAAATCAACAAAAAACAGAAGAGAAGGGGAAAAGCAGCAGATGCCACCATGTGCCTTGCCATGCGGTAGAGAAGCCAAATATAGCTGGTAGCCAATCTTCAGGAAGAAAGCCTCGCCTTGATGATGTCTTGATTGGAACATTTTCCTGAACTCTAACCATGAGTGAATAAATTTCCATAGCCTAACCTGACCCATTTCATGGCATTTGCTTTAAGTGGCTTAGGAAGCCAAAACAGACGCCAAGCATGTAACATAGACCCTCAAAAACTTCCACAAACTTATAACCTGTGCATAAACCTCTAAATACCTCAGACTCCTTATGTCAAACCCAGCTGCCAAATAGTTCATACATCTCACATCCAGAGAACAAACTTCAAACCCCTCAGACTCAAAATTTATAACACAAATCATCAAAGAATTCACAGACCTTACACCATGTACACTGGCTGCAAGCACTTCAGTCTCAAATTTGGGGACACAGACCTTGAAGCTCAGAAACCTCACACACTGAACAGGGAACCCAAACACTTCACATTAAAATACGGACCCTAAGAAAGTTGTGAGTGCTCACAACCTGAACACAGACCAAAGTACCTCAAAGATTTCAGAGACTTCACATAGTGAAAACGCCCCATATGTCCTACATGCATACCTTAAGACCAAGACTGCCTAAGAGTTCAGTGACATCACATCCTGAACAGAGATCCCCAAATGCTTTAGTGTCTAACCTTGCAAGCCAGACCCTGAAAAATTCAGAGACCTGAACGCTGACCGCCCCCCCCCAATACCTTAGATCCTAAAGTTTACCACTGACCCTCAAGGATTTTAAAAAAAAACCACCCAAAACAAAGATCTGCAAATATACCAACTTTAACACAGAGACTGTAAAACCGTTAAGAGACTTCACAGTCTAAATATACAGACTCCCAAATAGCTCAGCCACAAACTTAGGACTCAGAATGCTTACATGTTCAGAAACCTCACAAACTGAAAATCAACCCCTAAAGTCAGACTCAAACCTTGGGACAAATTCTCAAAGATTTCAGAGACCTGACTTGATGAGCGGACCTCCCAGTTACTTTATACTCAAACCTTGAAACAGATCATTCAACCATTTAGAAACCTCAAGTCCTGAACTCAGACTCCAAATGCATTTGGGACAATCATCCTCAAGAGACTTCACACCCTGAACACAGATCCCAAAATAGTTCAGACTCAAACTTGGATGACAGACTCTCAATGAGTTCAGCAACTTCACACCCTGGATATAGAACCACAAACACTGGAGATTAAACTTGAAACACAGATGCTCAGAGATTTCAGAGACCTTAAACCCTGAACTAGACTCTAATAATTCACACTCAAACGTTTAGGCAGATACTCTAAATATCCTTGGCTCTCACTAAACATAGACTCTCTAATAACTCAAACCAAAATCTTTGGAAACAGACCCCTTCAAATTTTAGATACCTCAGAGATTGAACACTGACACACAAATACCTCAGTTTTATACCTTAAGACATAGACTGCAGAGCAGTCAGAGACTTCACACCCTGAACACAGATCACAAAAACCTCTAAATCAAACTGTGGAATATGGGCCACAAAATATTCAGGAACTTCATACCTAAACACAAATTCCCGATATTACAGACACAAATATTGGAAAACCAACCCTTGAAGAGATCAGACACTTCATAACTCTCAGACCCTGAAAAACCTCATTATAAATCCTTGGAATACAGATTCTTAAAAATTTCCACAACCTCGCCAAATAAATACAGATCCCCAAATATATCAGACTGCTACTTTGGGTCTGGACCCAAAGTTCACACAATGAACACAGGACCAAAATAACTTACATTAAAACACAGACCCTAAAAGATTTGAGAGTACTCATACCCAGATGCAGAAACCTTACATCCAAATGTAAGAACACAGAATCTCAAAGATTTCAGAGATACCACACCATAAATATAGAATCACAAATAAATCAAATCCAAATTTTAGGACAAAGAAGCTCAAAGAGTTCAAAGACCTCACACTCTAAACATGGACCCACAAATACTTCAGAATCAACCCTATGGGGAAAAATCTTTAGTGTCAGCGATGTCAGACATTGAACACAAATCACCAAAAACCATAGACACAAATCTCAGAAAACAGACACACAAATTGTTCAGAGACACGACAACTGAACACAGAACCCAAACCCTTAAGACTTCAAAGCTGGAACATAGATCCTTAAGGAGTTCTACAACTTCACAACTTCAACACAGACCTTCAAATACCACAGAGTCAAACTCAACAAGTACAGAGAACTTACATCCTGAATATAGAAGCCAAGTACCACACATTCAAACATTAGAACACAGATCCTAAAAGATTTCAGTGTATTCACACCCTGACCACATACCCAAAGTACCTCAGACCCAAATCTTGGAAACACAGACACTCAGAGATTTCTAAAACCTCATAAGCTAAACACGGACCTGCAAGTACATCAAACTAAAATCTTAGGACACTGACACTGAAAGAGTTCAAAGACCTTATACTCTGATCACAGACCCCCAAATACCTTAGACAAAATTCTAACGAAATGGACCTTCAAAGTACCAGAAAATTCGCACTCTCAATGAACACCCCTATGTACCTCAGAATCCAACCCTACAACACAGCCCAATTTGAATACATACCCTCAAATACCCAATTCCAGTCTTGGAACACAGGCTCTGAATGACTTCAGAAACCTCACACCCTAAACACCAATCCCCAAATATATCAACTTAAAACTTAAGACCCTCCAAGAGTTCAGAGATCTCACACTCTGAAGTGGGACTCCCAAATACCTCAGACTCCAATCTTGGGTCAGACACCCTCAAAAAGTTCAGACTTTATATGCTGATCACAGACACCGAAATACATCAGACTCAAATTTGAAACACAGACTCCTAAAGAATCCATAAACTTTGCAACCAAAAAATTAATTCCAGTTACCACAGACTCAATACTTAGAACTCAAAACCTCAAATAGTTCATAGCTCTCACATCCTGGACATAGACCCAACTATCTTACACTAAAAACTATGAAAAACAGACCCTTAGAGAGTTCAGAGACCTAATACTTAACACAGACCCTTGTTACCTCACCCTCAAACCTTAGAGCACAGATCTCATCAAAGATTTACAAAGTCCCAGACACAGACATCCAAACACCTTGGATTCAATCCTTGGAACACAAGAAACCAGAGTCCAGAGACTTCACATAATGATCACAATATTGGAGCACAAAGCTTCAGAGTTCTACAACAGCACGAACCCAGAACTCCAAATATCACAGATTCAATATTTGCAACCCAGGCCCTCAAACTGTTCCTAAATCTCACACCCAGAAGGCAAACTTCCAAGCCCTTGAGTCTCAAACCTTATGAAACAAGAGCAAAGATTCACATTGTATTGATATTTCTGTTGGTCTCCAGTATCTTGGAGCAGCTAGAAGAAAAAAATGAAAAATCGTAGAACTGTAACCCGTACCAAAACTTCAAATCTGCTCTATAACTACTTGTTAAAATGTACTTGAAAATTTATTGCTTTTTTGTATATACGTTATATTTCACACACAAAAAAGTTAATTCTTACAACACTCCAAGTGGATAAATACTCATTTTATAAAGCACAAAAGATTTCTTCTTGAGAAAAATCAAGTTGAAAATTAGAATGATTTCTTAATTTTTTCTTCTAGATTTCACACTGTGATTATAAATTCTCCAAAAACAAAGGAAAGCTATCCATAAACCATTTCATAAAAATAACTAGTTGATTCAAGGGATGAAAATCAGTTCAACTAGATACGTAATATTTTATCTTCAAAGTAATCGGAAAATTGATCAAACATATTGCTTCCTGGGATGTAAGTGATATCATTATATTATTGCAAGATATAGGTAAGAGCAATTTAGTTTTATAGGCTGAGAAACAAAATATATTTAGGTAGTAGAAATAAATGCTGAGTATTTATAAGTGGCGAGATAAGCTGAACAAGCAAAGCAAAAGTTTTAGACTTTCTTGTTTTCACTTAAAAAAAAAAAAAAAAGAAAAGATTCAGAGACCTCAAAACCTTTACACAGAATGCACATTCTTCAGACTCAAACTTCGTGTCACAGAATCTTGAGTTCAAAGACCTCACACCTTGAACACAGACCCCTAATAATTCATACAAACCTTGGGAATCAGAACCTCTAAAAGAGGCCTCACACCATAAACACACCTGCAAATTTCTCAGACTTGAACCGTGGCAAACAGACCCTATAAAATTTCAGTTAGCTCACAGCATGACAACAAAATACCTCTCATGAAACCCGAGGACACAGACGAAAACCAGAGAGATCTCACACCTTCAACACAGATCTGCAAACACCTCAGACTAAAACGTTGGAAAACACGTCCCCAGTGAGTTCAGACACCTAACACCCTGAACACATACCCCATTTACCTCAGTCTCAATCTTTGGAAGACAGACCACCAAAGTATTCAGCAACCTCAAATCCTGAACTCATACCCTGTTTCAGTTTGCCAAAGCTGCCAGAATGCAATATACCAGAAGTGGATTGGCTTTTACTATGGGAACTTATTGAGTTACAATTTACAGTTCTAAGGCCACGAATATGTCCAAATTAAGGCATCAACAAGAGGATGCTTCGCTTAAGAAAGGCTGATCCCGTTGGGGTTTCTCTGCCGCATGGGAAGACACATGGCAACGTCTGTTGGCCCTTCACTCCCGGATTTCATTGCTTTCAGCTCCTGGCTCTAGTAGTCTTCTCTCTGAGCTTCTGTCTGTCTCCAGGCATCTCCAAACGTTTATGTCTAGGCATCTGTTCTCTGTGTCAGCTCTTTTAAGGACTCCGGTAAACTAATTGAGACCCACCTTGAATGGACAGGGTCACATCATCATCTAATCAAAAGGTCCCACCCTAAATAATAGGTCTGCCCCCACAAGATCGGATTAGGATTCCAGAACATGACTTTTCTGGGGTACTTAATAGTTTCAAATCAGCACATACCCCAATATATCAGACTCAAAGCTTGGGACAAACCCCTTCAAAAACTTCAAAGGACTTCATGCCCAGAACACAAACACCCAAATACCAGTCTCAAATCTTGGAACCAAACCCTCAAAGAGTTTCAAGACTCCACATTCTGAGTACAGATCCCAATCCTGAGACTCCAACCTTGCAAAATAGATCTCTGAAAGAGTTCTGCAACCTCATACCTGAAAATACATCATAAATGCATCAGTCTCAAATTTCAACAAATTCAGAGAACTCATATCTTGAACATACACTCAAATGCTTCATATTCAAACATTAAAACACAGACCCTAAATGATTTGAAGGGGCTCACACCCTGAACACAGACCAAAATACATTAGACTCAGACCTTGGCAAAAAGACACTCAAAAAATTTGAGAGACCTCATGCCCTAATCCCAGACTCACAAATACATCAAGTTCAAATCTTAGGTGACAGGGCCTCAAAAAGTTCAAAGACCTCACACTTTAAATGTAGGCACTTTCTCCTAATATAACTTATATGGACAGTTTAATTGAACACCATAAGTACATGGAATCTTAAGTAGGGCATGAAATTTTGTAGGTTTGTCCAGAGTAATGCCCCGATAAATCCCAGAGTGATTTGAACAGTGAATAAAAAAGTATTTCCAAAGTCCCCTTTGGGGAATGATGAGAAAGGGGGAAAATTCAACTTCCCCAAGTTGAATTCTTGATATTCTCGCAAGCAGTGAGGACAAGAAAATCAATAGGCTGAACCCTCAATCTTGGGGTTTGTTCATATGAAACATATCCCCGCAAAGGATAGGCTAAGCCTACTTAAAATTAGGCCTAAGAGTCACCTCCAGAGAACCTCTTTTGTTGCTCAGATGCAGCCTCTCTCAGTCAACATGACAGGCAAACTCACTGCCCTTCCCCTCTACGTGAAACATGACTCCCAGGGGTGTAAACCTCCTTGGCAGTGTGGGACAGAAATCCTAAAACGAGCTGGGACTCAGCATCAAGGGATGGAGGAAACTTTCTCAACTGAAAGGGGGAAGAGAGGAATGAGACAAAATAAAGTATCAGTGGCTGAGAGTTTCAAATAGACTTGAGAGGTTATCCTGGAGGTTATTCTCATGCATTATATAGATAACCTCTTTTTAGTTTAAGGTGTATTAGAGAGGCTAGAGGGAAGAGTCTGAAATTGTAGAGCTGTGTTCCAGCAGCCATAGCTTTCGCAAGTGACTGTGTGATTGTGAAAACCTTGTTCTGATGCTCCTTTTATCTATGGTATGGATAGATGAGTAAAAAATATAGATTAAAAATAAATAAATAATAGGGGAACAAATGTTAAAATAAATTGGGTAAAGGGAAATATTAGTAGTCAATGAGAGGGAGAGGTAGGGGTATGGTATGCATGAGGTTTTTTTCTTTTTTCTTTTTACTTCTTTTTCTGGAGTGATATAAATGTTCTGAGAAATGATCATGGTGATGAATATGCAATTATGTGATGATATTGTGAG
Organism: Tamandua tetradactyla; assembly: GCF_023851605.1. Taxonomy (NCBI): domain Eukaryota; kingdom Metazoa; phylum Chordata; class Mammalia; order Pilosa; family Myrmecophagidae; genus Tamandua; species Tamandua tetradactyla. The sequence continues at coordinate 120,713,409 of NC_135353.1, forward strand.
CCATTGATTGCACACCAAGTATGGAATGTTCATACGTTAAGAATGTTTGTATTGTATATTGATTGATTTTATTAATAAAAATTTTAAAAATAAATAAATGCAAGCACCTAAATACCTCAGGTTCAAAATTTATACTACAACCCCTCAACATTTTCTCAGATCTCATACCCTAAACATAGACCCCCAAATATATCACCCTTAAGGGGTACACAAGTGGTTCAGTGGTAGAATGCTAGCCTTTCATGCGAAAGACCCAGGTTCTATTCCTGCCCCTGTACACTTCCTCCCCCCCCAGAAAATTCAACAAATGGTGCTTCAATAACAGGATACTCACATGGAAAAAGAATGAAATGTGACCCTGTTCTAGTTTGTTAGTTGCCAGAATGCAATATATCAGAAACAGAATGGCTTTTAAAAAGGGGAATTTAATAAATTGCTCGTTTACAGTTCTAAGGCTGAGAAAATGTCCCAATTAAAACAAGTCTATAGAAATGTCCAATAAAAGGCATCCAGGGAAAGATATCTTGGTTCAAGAAGGCCGATGAAGTTCAGGGTTTCTCTTTCAAATGAGAAGGCACATGGTGAACACAGAGTTTCTCTCTCATCTGGAAAGGCACATGGTGAACATGGTCAGGGTTTCTCTCTTATCTGGAAGGGCACGTGGCGAACATGTGTCATCTGCTAGCTTCTTTTCCTGGCTTCTTGTTTCATGAAGCTCCCCAGGAGGCATGTTCCTTCTTCATCTCCAAAGGTCACTGGCTGGTGCACTCTGCTTCTCGTGGCTATGTCGTTCTCCTCTGCTGTCTCTGAATCTCTTTCATTCTCCAAAATGCTTCCTCTTTTATAGGACTCCAGAAACTTATCAAGACCCACCCAAATGGGTGGAGACATGTCGTCACCTAACCCAGCTTAACAACCACTCTTGATTAAATCACATCTCCAGGGAGATGCTCTGATTACAGTTTCAACCATACAGTATTGAATAGGGATTATTCTGCTTTTATGAAATGGGATTTTGATTTAAAAATGGCTTTTCTAGGAGACGTACATCCTTTCAAACCAGCACAGACCCCCACCATACAGCATGCCAAAATTAGGCATTAGCAAGATTCAGCAGAAAAATGAAATTGACCTAATTGAGTACTTAGGTCCTGTAACAAAGTAGCTATGATTGGTACAGCTACAAACAAAGGAGGGGTTACTTTGTCAAGTTCTCTGTAATCAATAGTCATCCACCAGGCACCATCAGGCTTCTTCATTGACCAGATTGGGCTATTAAATGGACTGTGAGTGGGAATTATAATGCCCACTCTTTCCAATTCCTTAATGGTGGCAGTAATTTCTTGATGGCCTCCTGGTAGCTTATACTGATGCACCGCCACCTTGTGTCTGGGGGAAGTTACTTTTACCAGTGACCACTTAACATGTCCTCTTTGGACAGCATTGACTGCCTGGCACAGGAGATGGAATTTATCTACAGTAGTTTGCAAAATCATATTTTGTAAAATATCTATTCCCAATATACATTCTGGAATAGGAGACATGTACACTGTATGCTTTTGAGGTGGTAACCAGCCAATCTGGATTAGTTTTTGTTGTGTTGCTGTGATTCTTTGGCCCCCATACCCAGTGTATTAATTTGCTAAAGCTGTCAGAATGCCATATACCAGAAATGGAATAGCTTTTATAGAGAGAATGTATTACGTTACAAGTTTACAGTTTTAAGGCCATAAAAATGTCCAAACTAAGGTATCCAGGAAAAAATACCTTGACTCAAGAAAGGCCAATATCTGTCATATGGGAAGGGATGTGGCTGGCATCTGTTGGTCCTTGTTTCCAGGTCCATTGCTTCCAGCTTCTGATGGCAGTGGTTCCCTCTCTAAGCATCTGTAGGACTTCACTTAGCTCTTCTGGGAGACAACTCTCAGATCTTGCTTGCTTAGCATCTCATGGAAGGCACATGGAGACATCTGCTGGATTCTGCCTGCTTTCTCTGTTGGCATTCCAAGCATCTCCAAACATCCGTGTCTCTGTCAACTCTGAAGCAACTGTTCTCCAAGCATCTGCTCTGAGGTTTCTCCAAAATGTTTCCCTTATTAGAGGACTCTAATAAGCTAATCAAGACATACTTTGAATGGTAGTCACATCTTCAACTAATCAAAAGGCCACATCCACAATCAGCTGTTACATCTCCACGGAAACAATTCAATCAAAGTTTCCAACCTAAACAATAGGTCTGGCCCACATAGATGGACCTCCTCACATAGATGTTGCAGGCCATCCTGGAGATTCCACCTGCAGAGTCTCCCTTCCCAGTATTCATGACTTTTACAGCCAGTGGCTCTTTGGTCTCCTGGCTGGTCTGCCAAATATTCCAACCCAACTTAGCCCCAAGACCAAAGAAATGCACAGCATGGAGCTACCCATGAGTTTAATCAGGGGGTTACAAACAGAAGAAGATTCTTCCCAATGCTGACTGGTCAGGAAATGGAAGCCAGTGATCCATACAAAAGAAAGAGAGAAGAGCACCATAGGAGCACATAAAGATTTAGATTCATGAGGAGTGACAACAGAGTTCAAGCAGGGCCTCATGAGATTTAATGACATTCTTTCCCTCCAGGAGGGGTCTATTGACCTTTAATGTCTGTCCTGGTCATGTAGGTAGCTGCACACAGTGACTTGTTCCCATAATGGAGGAGGGGGCAGGGCACAGCCTAGCTTCTCACAAACTATAAATGTGTACAAGTTTTTGTTTTGTTTTTTTTTTAGTGTGATGAAAATATTCTGAAATTAGATAGTAATGACAGTTGTACACTCTGTAGATAAACTAAAATTCATTGACTTGGTCACATAAAACAGGTAAATTCATAGCATGTAAATTGTATCTCAATAATGCTATTAAAAAACACACACACAAAAGACTAGTGAGAGTGTACACTCAAACAATTTCCAGATGCCAATTAAGTTCTGTGAAATGTATATGTGTCATCCTAAAGAAGGTATTGGTGGGATGTTAGCTGCAGTATCCTTTCCTGAATTAACTGCTATATTATTCACCTTGGACCAACCTATAGCTCTTCCTGAGTACCCTGTCATATTGTACACCCAGAGGCAGCATCCACCCATAGAATGAGATTTACAAGTTGCAAAGACACTAATATGATTATGGAGGATCATCTGTGTCACTGACCCCTTCCTTAAAAGCAAAGAACAGTAACTAGTGACAATGAATAGACAGAGGTACAGAATGAGCTTTTGTGGGAAAGAGGGGACCTTAAATTATAGCATTGAAGAAGAGTTATGAGGAAATGCCATTTCTATCTCTTCTTAAGTTGACTCAGAGTCCCTTCTGTATATGATCAAATTATATTATCTAAGTACACAAATACTCAGAAAGAATTATGCTAGTCATTTTAATTATACTAATTCTCATTGGATTTCACATGTGTATTTGCTTTACAGCATTCAGAGCATTTTTGTGCGACTTCATTCATTCATTCTTGTAACTCTAAGAAGTTGACAACCCTGAGCCAAACAATCTCTGGTTTAGGATCAGCACTCATATGGGGCATCTTTGACTCTTGGGGTCATCAACTCTGCCCTGCGCCTTCCTAAACACTGGCCTCTACCCCTTTGGACCTCTGGTAACTGCCTGATCTGTCCTAATCTTCTCTCTGCTTCTCTTCAAATTGACTCTCATTGGTCTGATTTACAGTACCTAGCCCTCATATTCTATATGATCAGTCACAAAGTTTTGCAAATGTTAACTTATTAGGGTGGTGGCTCAGTGGCAGAATTCTCACCTGCCATGTTGGAGAACCAAGTTCGATTCCAGGAGCCTGCCCATGCCAAAAAAAGAGAAAAAAGTTAACTTATTAATCCATCTGTTACTCTCCTGCCTTTATTGTCTCTCACTCATACTACTATAACATCTTCTCAACTAGTTTCTGCCTCCATTTTTGCTCCTTGATTTAGTCACCTTCATGGTAATAGAAGAAAGATGGTTCAATCAAATTAAATTAATTTGGATTTAATTTAATCCAAATTAAAAAGGTTGGATTAATGGACATTTGCAGAGGCTTTAGTAGGGTAAAAGGAACCAACAAAGGATAATGAGGCACCCAGGGAGAAGCAACAGCAGGAAGCCAATACCATTCCTAAATGTGAAGGGGCAAGAGGAAGGAGCAGTGTTACTGGAACCCAACAAGAACTGAAGGAGTGTTAGATGGGCCATCAGAAAGGAACTGTGGTTGTAGAGAGAGATAGAAGATACAGTAGTTTTAAAACATGTCATCAAGTTCTTTAACACTCCTTTCATTAAGGAATAGAGTCTAATTATCTTCCACTTGAATATAGGCCAGCCTTAATGACTCATTTTTAATGAATAGAATGTACTGTAAGTAACTCTATATAACTTCTAAGTCTAGGTCATAAAAGGTAATTACAGCTTCTGCCCTGTTCTCTCTCTCTCTCTCTCAGCCCCTCTCTATCCCCCCTCCCCCCCTCTCTCTCCCCCTCTCTCTCTCCCCACTCAATGCTTTTCCTTGGAACACAGCCATGCTATGAGAAAGCCCAAGCCACTTGGTGAGGTTGGTGTTTGGGCCCATGTTAAATAAAATAAGATGTCCACCTGCATTGGATATTGCCAGGAGAGATACCTTTCTGAGAAGGGCTTTACTAGAAAACAACAACAATTGATCTGCAAGGGCTTTCTGAGAAAAGGAAACAATGGAATGCACCCTACAGAAGTGCAGATAAGAAACACCTGCTGATAAACTAATTTTGGTCCAGGAGAGATAGCTTATCAAATTGGACAAGTATACCATGCTAATCAATGTATATCTGCTACCCACTGTAAGACCCTCCCCTACGTAAATTGGAATTTTAATGTTAGCCAATCAGAACATTTCCTCACTTGCTTCTGCATTTGCCATATAGGAGCATCCCCTTTCCACGTCCTGGGTGGAGCTCCCTTCTACTTTCTGAATGGGACGTTGTGTGATTCATGAATCACCCAATAAAGCTGTGAGATCCTAAATTTAATGTTTGCACCAAGCTGTTTTCCAGAACACAAAGGGCGGGGGTGGGGGTGGGGATCTTAATCTTGGGCTATTTTCCAGAATCACAGGGCTTAGGTAAAATTTAACATTGTCAAACAGAAGACGATATGGCACTTGAGCCTTCCAGCTATATATCCTAGTTCCAAGCTGCTTTGTCTGCTCTACCTACAAAACAAGAAAGGTGAAATGCCACCTAACCAACAATGACCCAAAGAGTGTTCATAAATCTCCCACCATATCCTATAAAGCCTAAGGCTTCAGTGGTAACTCTACTGTGGAAGAAAATATAAAATTTATATTTATATTTGGCTGTATTCAGGAAGCTTTTGAGAAAAATTAGCAAGGGCATGTTCTGACAGGAGTAGAATTCTGGCCCTCGTTTCCTGACTAAACCATTCGTGGTGAAATATAATGACTTCCTTGTTGTCTATTCTCTTACATCTCCACCCACATTCTTCCAGAACCCTATCATGCTCACCTGCATCCCATTCCCCTTCTTGCCTCCTTAGTCCCCCTTTGGAACTCCTCCGAGGTAACTTGATCCCTCTTGGCTTTTTCCCCATTCCCCATTTCATTCTAAGCTGTCTCCATTTTTCAAAAAGCCTCATAAGGAACAATTTCAGAGAGTAACTGACTCCTTAAAAAGACTTGTAGCCACAGGAACTAGAAGCAATTACAATCAGCTGATAGGAATACAAAAGTTATTAGGATCAAATACGTACGCAAGGGAACTCTGGGTATTAAAGATTCAGCGAATCTGAAATCAGACCTCCTCTTTCACCCTGAAAAACTCACTGTGTCTCATGCTACTCACATTCCAAGTCCAGTCAAATGGGTTAAACTTTTGATATTCCGTGAGTGGCTCTCTTACTCTTCATAAATTCCTACTCTTGAACTTCCCAGCCTTGAACCCCTCCATTCACCTTGCTAGAGCATAGATGGGTTATCAGATTCTAGCCCTGTTCATTGTCTTTGAGCTATTTTGCAATTCTTTATAAGGTGTAGGTAACTGTAAATTCTGACCTCTCAGGTGGTGGTTTTCACTGACTTCCTCTCTTCCCTCCCCCACGGAAGAGCCAGCTTTGTCTGCATTTGTAAGTCATCTCAACAGTCCTTTACTTCTTATAAATGTGTTCTTCTGCCTTTTCCTTTGAACCGGTTAACATCTGCTTGGTTCCCTCACATCATACGAGTAAAATAAATTCTTTAACATGTATTTCATTATTTCTGAATGAGTATTTTCTGAATATTATCTTTTAAGAGTCTTCCGCTTTCGCAAAAGCATATCTCTCACTTCTTCAACAGAAAATTGGTTCTATACATATTGTAACAGAATTAAGAATTAACAAATGATTATAATTATGGAATCATTATATATATATTTTTTTTACTTTCTAGCAGAAATAGTTGCAGAATAGTCAAAAGTTAATACCTGAAATTACTGAACCTCGCTGAAATAGCCCCAGCCCCTATGTATACTTACTATTGTGATAGTCATTCTAGAGTAGTCTCACTTCCAGAATGATCCCCCTTTGCTCTGACCCATTGTATTAGGTTTCTCTAGAGAAACAGAATCAACAGGAAATATCTGTAAATACAAAATTTATGAAAGTGTCTCACATAACCATGGGAACGTAGAGTCCAAAATCCGCAGGGCAGGCTGTGAAGCTGACAACTCCAATGGAGGGTCTGGACGAATTCCACAGGAGAGGCTCTCTGGCTGAAGCAGGAAGAGAGCCTGTCTCTTCTGAATCCTCCTTAAAAGGCTTCCAGTGATTAGATTAAGCATCACTCATTGCAGAAGACACGCCCCTTTGGTTGATTACAAATGGAATCAGCTGTGGATGCAGCCGACCTGCTCATGATTTAATTCTATGACATGTCCTCATAGCAACACACAGGCCAGCACTTGCCCAACCAAACAAAACCACATGGCCAAGTTGACACATGAACCAGACCATGACACCCCTACACTTATTTGTTTTCTGGGTACCATTCTGTTTGGGGTTTGAGGCCCTAACCTGAGTCTGTCTGTTGAATATACTCCTGGAAAATAAATAATCCAGAAGTTAATTGGTATTTAATGAAATTAGGATGGTTAAGTATCTGTTTAATTGTTAATTGGTGTGTTACTTAGATATAGTAAGCAAAAAATGTTTGTTTACATTATTAGTTGGTGTGTTACTGCATTTGTATTGTTCAATTGTTCCTATTTGGTTACTATTACTGAGACTCTTTAAAATGAGAAATTCTAATTCTAATAGTATTCCTGAATGCCCTTTGGGCTGTGCTTTGAATAATTGGAAAGATTTTAGTTGTGAGTCCATGAAAAAAACAAACAAGAAAAGGTTTATTTCTGTAATACAGGATAGCCTCGATATGATTTAGAATCAGAAGAGAAATGGCCTGAAAATTTTCTATAGAAAAGGACATTGTATTACAAACTAGATTTACTCCACAAAAGAAAGCAAAAATAAGATGAGATGATGTATACTCAATTCTCTATTTGTCTCTCTCAAAAGTCTATGTTAATGGGAAAATATAAGATTTTACCTACAATATTAGTGGAAAAAGGAAAAAAATGGCCTCCCTGATTCAGGTTCAAAAGATCCAATAGCAGTTTTGTTAACTTCTCCTATGTATGACTCTTTACCAGAGAGAAAAGAGCCTAAAATAAAAATCCCTTCCCCATACCAATCAGGGTACTCAACTCAGCCAGGGCTGCTCTCTAAAGCCAGCAGCAGATCCACCAGCAAAATTTCTACCCCTCTGGCAAGTGCATACAGGAATAGGCAAGCAGGGAAACCCAAGAAGATTTGTATATTTACACATACCCCATTCTCCACATCAGATTTATGTAACTGGGGAAATAATACCCACTGTATAAAGAAGACCCAAAGAAAATAGAAAGTTTAGTTGCTTCAATATTAGCAACCCATGACCCAAATTGGGCTAATATTCAAGCATACCAGAAAAGAATGAAAAAAAAAATACCAAAAAATGAAAAAAATCAAATTAGTGAGCTTTTTTTTTTTTTTGGAGGGGGCGAAGAGTGCATCGTCCAGGAATCAAACCTGGGTCTCCCGCAAGAAAGGTGAACATTCTACCGCTTATGATGAGTTTTATATTTCTATGTTTCTGGTTTTTGTGTGTGTCTAACATTTTATTTGTGTCTGCTTGCTCAATGTATACTTTCACACCTCCTGATAATAATGGCAAATTAACAAAAAATTCTTAAAAGAGCTCTATCAAATTGCTTTAAAAAATATAAGCGCATATATATATATATATATATATTAGTATTCCTGAAGTCCCAGAAATTAGGAAAGTCAAGCTTCTAGCGCTAATTTAAATTTATAAGCCAGATTACTTGGACCTTTATCAGTTAATTTACAGGACTGCTGTTGAAGATCATGCCAAAACCTAGACAGACAAAACTATTTGGGGAAAAAAAAACCTGAAGAGAAATCCTCCCCCACCTAAAACAGCAGGTTACCTTATCTGTCTTAAATCCAACCACCTCACTTGAAACCTGTAAAATCAAGCTCAACAGACCATAACTAAGGCAGCTATGGGAGAATGGTCAGGTGCAGGAAGAAGGGGGAAGCTTGGGATTGGTTTAGAATTTTTTCTATGGACCTGGAGATTAGAAATGGTAGGCACAGAGGAAATGTTACAGAATAGGCCATCTTTGTTCTGAGAAAATTCCCCAATTAAAAATTTTTTCCAATAATGCCTTTTCAATGGTAGCCACTGAAGACAAATCATTATTAAAACATAAATAGACTTGGGATGGGGGTAATTGAATAAAACCTAATTGCCAAATTTCTGTAGGTAAAGGAAAATGTCCTTGAGAGCTATGGAAAAGTTTTCCTGAATTCATGCTTAGGACAAATTAAATTGTAGCATATTTTCCAGAGGTTGATTGTCAGTATGCTTTGAGGTTGTTCAAAATTTTAGGATATTATGAAAACGAAGAAGATTTTTTAAGCTCCTATGGAGTAAGTAGAAAACATTACTTGCATAAACTGTCATTTTAATTTTTTCTACTTGGGTATGTTCTCCCTAAGTTTATACGGGTACTGATAATATAAACTAGCATTATATCTATTAGATATGTAAGATAAAGAAAAATATAAATTTGTGTTTAATGAAATTAAGTTATTACTTTGACAGACTTTATTGTTTTTTGTAGGATATATGAAAGCAGTTCAAAGATCTTTTTAGTAACTTAAAGTATGCAGATATATGAAGTATGCAGAAGATGCTTTGTTAAAGAAAAGAGTGTAGTTTTGTCCTAAGTAAAGTGGCTGGTTTTTCACAGAATGAGAGGTAGGAATATGTAAGACAAAACCTGAATGGATATGAACACTTGTAGGGTGTTTGTGGAAGTGGATTGTGTTTGTCATAGTCCATACTGACTAAAATTTGATAAGCTTTGTGGTAGTTAGATTCAGTTGTCAACTTGGCCAGGTGAAGGTGCCTAGTTCTGTTGCTGTGGACATGAGCCAATGGTATGTGAACTTTATCTGTTGCTCATTACATCTGCAGTCGGCTAGGCGGCGTGCCTGCTGCAATGAATGATGTTTGACTTAATTGGCTGGTGCTTAAATGAGAGAGCGCAACGTAGCACAGCCCAAGCAGCTCAGCATTCCTCATCTCAGCACTCGCAGCTCAGCCCAGGCCTTTGGAGCTGCAGAAAGAAATCACCCCGGGGGAAAGATGTTGGAACCCAGAGGCCTGGAGAGAAGGCCAGCAGAGACCATCCTGTGCCTTCCCACGTAAGAAAGAACCTCAGTTTAAAGTTAACTGCCTTTCCTCTGAAGAACTAACAAAATAAATCCCCTTTTATTAAAAGCCAATCCGTCTCTGGTGTGTTGCATTCTGGCAGCTAGCAAACTAGAACAAGCCTGTTTATAATTTTTAAAAGCTTTTGTATCAAACTGCATACAGTATGCATACATACCCATGAAAAACTGGAGTTTGGTTTTCTCTCTCATTAAAATAATAACATGTTCTCAAATTATTAGTCTGCTTTTAATGAAAGGCTATTAAAAGCTTTCTTAACCATCTGAGTATTCTGTCTAGAAGACAAAGATTCTATATCACATCAGAATAATATCCTTGTTGATATTTACATTGACCTTATCATCCTTTATTTCAGATGACAAGTCTTCTCAGGAAAACTGTTGCAAAGGCTTTATTCTTTCACCTTGTAAAAGTAAGGTGCTAAAAAATAGTTTCACAGGCTCAGCAGGCAAGAATGCTCGCCTGCCATGCCGGAGAACCCGGGTTCGATTCCTGGTGCCTGCCCATGTTAAAAAAAAAAATAGTTTAATATATTACATGGAAGTATTTGGGAAATGTTATAATAAAATCTCTCTCTCTCTCTCTCTCTCTCTCTCTCTCTCTCTCTCTCTCTCTCTCTCTCTCTCTCTCTGCCAAACTCTACAAATAAACTCACTACATTCCCCTCCCCCATGTGAGACATGACTTCCAGGGTTAAACCCTGCTTTGGCACCATGGGATTGGCAATGCTTTCTTGACCAAAAGGGGAAAAGAAATAAAACAAAATAAAGTTTCAGTGGCTAAAAGTCATTCTGGAGGATACTTTTATGCAAACTTCACCCAGATATTGCAAATGGCCACACTATGCCAAGCCCCAAGCAATAGTGTTCCTGAAAACCCTAAGGGATACCCCAAGCTCTATCTAAGACTTTATAACAGGTTTTATTTACTAAGTTTATTTTTCATATACTTAAAGCCTCCAGATTGTTCTTAGGCCAGTTAAGCCCTGAAACCCAGGGGTACCAGTCTTTCCAAAAATGACAACCAGGAACTTGTGGATATCTCCAATTGCAAGCAAAATGGATCCATTCCTCTACCCCATAATGTCTACACCACTTTACAGCATGAAGCAGGCAGGACGTTCGCCATCCAAATCCCTCAAGTTTGAGGAATAAACAAGAAAATGGGGGATTTGTAACCACATAGTCTCTGGTGTTGCCAACTAGTCCATTTTTATTTACAAGATTTTAATTGTAAACATACTTTTAATTTACTCCCTCTTCCTTTCTTGTTATTTTATGTTTCATAATACTACTGTAACAGGTAACAATCTATTTGCCCCAGCCAGTCTTTTAGTCAGCTTAGTTTCTTTACTTATCTTATGTTAATTAAACTATCTACACTACTGCAAACTGTAACCTAATGCTACCCCAGCTCTTGTCAGTCTTCAAGGCCAAGCTTACACTCTTCCAATTAACCGTAACCAATCAATCAACATCTGTCATGTTATTATCCACCTCCCTTTGCCTAATTCCATAAAAACCCCACAACTTTATGACTTGGGGAGACAGATTTGGGGCCTTTTTGCCTCCTGTTTTCCTACACAGCATACTCTGTAATAAAACTTTTGCTCTCTTTGAAACTTCGGCATCACAGATTGGCTCAAATGCACATCAAGCAGTGAATCCAGTTCAGTGACACAATTGCAATGGCCACAATAGGGTAGTTTTCCTCAAAAGATGTCTGGAAAATAAAAGATCTGACATCTCTCCAAAGCAATGAGATACATATTTGATTGGTATGCAGAGGCATCAAAAAGAATGAGTAATTCCAAAATAGCTTCGTTAAAAGATTCCTTACGACAGCCAATAAAAAAGAAACTTAAAAGCAAGAAGCTGAGACAACCAACAAGGGTTATTGACAAACTGACTTGACTCTGACTGTGCCTGAAACCGCTTCTCTTTATCCTCTTTTTGCCTGATTACTCTGAATCTACTAACCCTCTTTTTCGTTTATCCTTTTACTTGAAAGATGAAGCGGAAAAGGAAATTAGACAGATGTCCTCTAAGGTTAGACCCGCCAAGTCTTTGGACTCCACAGACTCTGGCAATCCAACCACCACCGCCTTTAACCCATGGTATAATTATTTATACAAAAAACTTATCATTCTTTTAGGTACATATGATCCATGGTTGCTTGACCTTTATCAGCATGTACACATGTTGATCTGAACTTCAGACGGTAAATCCTGGAAGGCAATACCTAGAAAGAGACCTACAGGATCCCTCTTTCCCCAATAGATCTGAGGGTTAAACTGGCCTCAGAAGAGGGAACACTTCTATAAGTTTACACAACATGGCAAGGAAAATCTTAAAATTCTCCTCCACAAATATCAACGGGAAGGCTTTAGCTCTCATATTAAACAATTCATCTCAACTTGTCCCATATGCCAAGAACAAAATACCGATAAAAATTTAAGAGTGGGGTAAGGACATAAAACCAGGTCCTTGATATATGAGTTCTGTACATCTCTGTTTTGTGTTTCTGTATTTTTATATCTGACTCGAAAAAAATTAAATTGAAGGTATAAGCTCCCTATTTGTGTCTTTCTGTATGTTTGAGGTATGATGTTCTCCTACCAAATTTGGTGTTACCAAATCAACTTATAAAACTCCTTAAAAGGGGAAAAATTCAACTTCCCCATTTGGAGAATTCCTGATATTCTTCACAAGCAGTGGGGACAACCAAAGCAATATGTTGAGCCCGAAATCTTGGGGTTTGCTCATATGAAACTTATCCCCACAAAGGATAGGCTAAGCCTACTTAAAATTAGGCCCAAGAGTCACCCCCAAATAACCTCTTTTGTTGCTCAGATATGGTCTCTCTCTCTCTCAGCCAACACAGCAAGTGAACTCACTGCCCTCACCCTCTCTCTACATGGGACATGACTCCCAGGGGTGTGAACCTTCCTAGAGATGGGAGACCGAAATCCTAGAATGAGATGGGACTCAGCACCAAGGGATTGAGAAAACCTTCTAGACCAAAAAGGGGGAAGAGAGAAGTGAAACAAAATAAAGTGTCAATGGCTGAGAGATTTCAAAAAGAGTTGAGAGGTTATCCCGGAGGTTGTTCTTGCACATTATATAGATATCCCTTTTTAGTTTAAGGTGTATTAGAGAGGCTAGAAGGAAGTGCCTGAAACTGTGGAGCTGTGTTCCAGTAGCCACGTTTCTTGAAGATGATTGTATAATAATATAGCTTTTGCAATGTGACTGTGTGATTGTGAAAACCTTATGTCTGATGCTCCTTTTATCTATGGTATGGACAGAGGAGTAAAAAAAATAAGGATAAAAATAAACAAATAACAGGGGAAGCAGGGTTAAAATAAACTGAGTATATTGAAATACTAGTGGTCAATGAGAGGGAGGGGTAAGGGGTATGGTATGTATAAGTTTTTTCTTTTTTCTTTCTTTTGCTGAAGAGAGGAAATACTCGAAAAATTATTATGGTGATGAATACAACTATGTGATGATATTGTGAACCATTGACTCTACACCATGTATAGAATGTTTGTATGTTTGTTTGTTGTTTGCAATAAATATATATTTTTAAAAAACTCCTTAAAAGATTCTATTCAACTTAGCTTAAAGGTAAATAAGTGGCTATATATAAATTAATACTCCTAAACTTCCATAAATCAAGGAAACCAAACTTTAACTTTTTTTAATGAAAAGAGAGTATGCACAGAAGTAAAACCAAATTTTTTAAAACAAATTCAAAGATTTTAGTAAATTTTTGACAAATGTGACTAGTTTAATATTGTTAGTTAAGTAAAAACAGCTATGTCTTCTGAGTTATAAATGTTAAGTACAAGTATACAATTTTATTTATTTGGTATGTTTTTCCTAAATTTATACAAGTTTACCAATCAAAAAAACCAGCATTATATCCATTAGATGTTTAAGATGATAAAAATGTAAATTTATGTTTAACCAAATTGAGTTATTATTCTAAAAAGCTTTATTTCAAGAATAATTGTGTTTTGTAGGATGTTGGCTTGAAATCAGTTTGCCAATATATTTTGGGAAACTGCTCAAATAAGCTCCCATAATTAATATCTTGTCTAATAATTTTTTAACACACATTATGTTATCAGGAGGGATCCAAGACATTGCATTTCACTGATTCATGCAAGGACTTACACTCTGGCTAGGAGTTCCTGAACTAGATCACGTCATCAGTAATTTATACCTGACACTGGCTCAAATAGCAAATGAAATGTCAAGCGTTAGAAGCACAACAGACAAGTATAAATTTATCACATAGAATTTTAATTTGCTCATCTGCCAAGGTTGATGGAGTCTGGGCAATAGGTATGGCAATGTTGAATATTGCCTGAACCCTGCAATCCTGGAAAACAGCATGGGTTAAGAAATCCCCACCCATTGTGTTACCATTCAAGGTATCCTTAACTTCTCATTAGCTTGACTGAACTTTAGACATAATTCTTCTTGTCTCTAGGCCTCTGAGCTCCCTAACCTTGGCTCTTACAGAATCCAGATAAAACATGTCCCACCTGGCCTTGACAGTAAATTCAAGAGATAACATCTTGTGATGGACACATCCCATTGCTGGACCTTCCTATCACAATAAGTCCTGGTTTCTCTCTCTCTCCTCTATATTACATATAGCTTTGAATAAAGTCATCCTTGCCTGTTTATCATTGTCCAGTGCAATTTTTTCTTTGACAGGTACCCATGTTGTACTTGAGTAAATAAATACCTCAGGAGAAGTGAAACAACCAATCAATGAAATTAAAAGCCACTTGCTAAACTAAAATTGTCCAAACTAATCCATGTAACTTGCTCTCCTTATTGGGCAAACTGGGAAACTGGACATGAAGTGGGTTCTAATACTTCTTATTATCATAGTCCTCATGCTTTTTTGCTGTTCTCTACCATCTAGTCCAGGTGATTAAATGTCGCTGCATAGCCATGATCCTGGCTGCAGGAGTTTTCAACCATCATGGCTCATGATCAGCTTCAGAAGGAACCTAAAGACCTCATGATTAACTCGACTTGGGAGTTAAGTGACTGAAAGGGGATGGTTGAAAACTCCTGCAAAGGGAGCTGGTGAAGAGCTGACATAACTGAGATGGAAGTACTAAATGAAGACAGTGACAGATGTAACACAGTGTCAGCCTGTCATTTTAAATTCCCAAGGTCTTCTGGAGAATCCACAAACAACTAAACTTATTTTCCTTGAGGACCCATTCTAATGGCCAAGAGTGGAACATCCCACCTGTCCCTTTGCTGGTTGCCAGATCAAGATTAGCAAATCCAATGAGAGGAAAGCAAAGTTCACCATCTCCAAATATGGCTGTGGTTTTCCTTCTTTCCCCTCTCTTCTTCCTAGTAAGTAAAACCTTTGTCAGATAAAATCAATCTATTATTTGGTTTTTCTTTTGGATTCAAATAAATTTGTGTGATAACAACTAATGTCTTGAGTTATTGTTTGACATGATACCTAGCCTCTTTGATCCTCAGTTTTCTCATCTTATAAAAATTGGAATATACAATAAGCACCTAGAGAGAATTAAGTGAAATCACTGTATCTGGCACATATGCAGAAAAGCTGCCCTCTCAAACTGAGTTGATGAGGAAAGCGTTCAAATAGTCAACGGGTATTACAGACAGGAGCTCAAGTAGTATCCTTAGGAAAAATACAATCATCTAATTAACCATCATGTGTGTTAAGCTCCTAGGACTTAGGAAGATACAAAATGACAGACAAGATCTCTTCTTTTAAGGAAATAGAAGGTGAGTTGATAAAATACACACATGAACCACCACTTCAACACTATGGCCATAGAGGGGCTTGACAATTTGAATAAACGTGTAGAAGGGCAAAAGAGGGTGAGGGTACTCAAAGAGAGAATGCATAAAGGTAGGAGGAACAGAGTCAGACTGACCAGATACTCCTACCCTCCATCTCAGCTCTCTTCCAGCTCCCCAACCGAGTTCCTCAGCAGCACGTGTTACAGGCAAATAGCCTTGACTGAAACCTTGGCTCTGCAACTCACTAGCCATGTTACCTTGGGCAAGTTACATTAAACTCTCTGTGCCTCAGAAAATGGGTAATAATTACCCAGGTCAGAGAATTGTGGGCTTTAAATGTGAAAATGAATGAAAAGCACTTAACACAGTACCAATATAAAGCAAGCAATATACAGCATTATTGTGATTTCAATTGTTATTAGTTGTTGACATTGTCTCTCTATTCTCCATTCTCTCACATCCCCTCTTGCACCCATTTTGCAAAACACCACTTTGCTTCCTGTTTCATAAACATTCCTTGCTGTTTCTTGCTTCTACCTTTGTTTATGCTGAACGTACCATAACTGCCTATTTCTCCCTCTCCCTCACTCATATCTCGTCCACCTGTCACAGCCCTTCTCAGCTGTTATGGTTTAGATTAAATCATACCTACTGTTAGGAAATATAATTAAACCAAAGTCTCTGTTTGCAACCCAGAAAAGCTCTCCACAAAGGTAGAAGGAAAAGGAAAACAATTTTTATTATTGACTAAGCATTAAACCAGAATGTGATATGTCACAGGCAATCTGCTAATAAGATTGCAATTACAGAATGAAATCTTACTCTTTTATATAATTAAGTGGATAAAACTTACTACATTCAAATCTTTGTGGCCAGAGGAAGCATTGCAATTTGGAGCTGGGTTACTACTGAAATAAGGTCCATCTCTTCTAGGAAACTTTCCTGAGTTATGAGACTGGCAAGAGGCTTATTTAACGTTTGGTTTTACACTACTCTGAAAAGCATTACCCTCATATTCACTATCTGTGTTGCACAGTTTACATTTATATAACACTCTTCATGGACTGCACTGTGCTATAATTGCCTTTGTAGAGGATGTATGCCCCCTAAAAAAGCCATGTTTTAATCAACATCCCATTTTGTAAAAGCAGAATAATCCCTATTCAATACTGTATGTTTGAAGCTATAGTCGGATCGTCTTCCCTGGAGATGTGATTTAATCAAGAGTGGTTCTTAGGCTGGATTAGGTGATGACATGTCTCCACCCATTTGGGTGGGTCTTCATAAATTTCTGGAGTCCTGTAAAAGAGGAATAATTTTGGAGAATGAAGGAGATTCGGAGACAGCAGAGAATGCTGCAGCACCATGAAGCAGAGAGTCCACGAGCCAGCGACCTTTGGAGATGAAGAAAGAAAATGGCTCCCGGGGAGCTTGATGAAACTGGAAGCCAGGAGAGAAAGCTAGCAGATGACATCGCGTTCGCCACATGTCTTTCCAGAAGACAGAGAAACCCTGAACCTGTTTGCCATGTGCTTTCTCACTTGAGAGAGAAACCCTGAACTTCATTGGCCTTCTTGAACCAAGGTATCTTTCCCTGGATACCTTTAATTGGACATTTCTATAGACTTGTTCTAATTGGACATTTTCTCAGCCTTAGAACTGTGAACGAGCAACTTATTAAAATCCCCTTTTTAAAAGCCATTCCGTTTCTGGTATATTGCATTCTGGCGTCTAGCAAACTAGAACACATTTTAATTCAGAAAAACGGAAGCATTAAAACCATTTCAAACTTTTTCAGAGACGTTTTCTGGGAAAAACAATATAAAATATATCACTGAAGTAACTTTTATTCAGTAAATATTTTAAAACTAACAGTCCACAAAAATATTTTATTTGAATACGGCCCTGACAGAGAATCATCTTAAAACAACCTAATTTTTTTTAGTGTCAAAAGAAGCTTAGTTACAATTTCCTTGCATTTATTTGTGACCTAAAGTAACACTTACCATAATTTCATCTCGAATGCTTAGAATTCAAGAAAGAGGAAAACCACAGTGTCATTTCTTGTTAATTCACTAAGAGCACTTGACCATTCAGAAACACTTAACAGCAAGAATGAAGTTGAACTTTTTGGCATTAAATAAAATCATTATTATAAAAAGATAATGCATAGATTGCTGAGATTTTAATTAAATTTCTGTCTTCACTTACAAGAAAAGTCTGCCCGTGCTCCAAATCTAACTGCCACATTACCATGTCGAGTGGAAACAGTTTTAGAAGAACTGCATGGCACATAGACACGCAGACGTCTGGGTCTCCTCTGCGCAGATTCCAAATGAGTAGCCCAGCAACAGCAGGTGCTAAATGGGCTCAGAGCATTTCCTTTGTTCTCCCAAATCGCCAGTGATTCATCGACTGAGCGAATGTCAAGATGCACCTCAATTTCCCACTTCACTTCTATTCCTGAACTACAGGACCAATTTTGGTCACTGCTCCTTTAAAAATAAATGTCCAAAGAAAATTGAATTGCCATACTTTTTTACTTTAGAAAGTCAAGAGCAGATGGTACAACGGTGGCTCAGTGACAGAGTTCTCGCCTGCTATGCTGGAGACCCTGGTTTGATTTCCGGTGCCTGCCCATGTGAAAAAAACAAAAATTTGACAAAGTCAAAGAGCCACTTATCTTCTCCTTTGTCTGAATATGGAATACATAATTGCTTGCTTTTTGCTCATTCTTAAGTCACTCTTTAAAGAAGGCATTCTTGAAACTGGGACCCAGGCCTTTCCCTGCCCTCAGGTCCGAGGGCACTTTGGTGGGGATGCCAGCGTCGAGTCTCTAAACAGTCCCACCATCACTTGGCCTGCCCCGGCCAGTGCTCGCACCCTTGACAACCAAACTGAACACTTGCCCAAGGTTGAGCCCATTCACCAGAAGCCCAGCAACCAGTGGATTCCTACTAAGGCCAGCTCTGATAGAAGTGGAAATGGCTGGACCCTTGGCAGACAGAATTCTGCTGCCTTTACTAATACCAGGGACCTCTGGATCTCTACCTCCCAACTTCCCTAGCTGCAGGGGCCCCTGCTGGTCCGTGTCCATAATCTTTGGCTTGAAACAGTCACTCACCCCCCACCCCGACTGGAGCACACCTGAGTAAGTTCTTGTTCTTTGAAAATTCCAGAAAGCTTGGCTAAAGTTGCCCTGAACATCTTAAGAGGGCAAATTATGAAATGTGATGAGAAAGAAGCTATAGTTATTAAAAGTTCTTGCAAAACCCATTTGCTTGAGGCTCAGATAAGCAAGTTATCTAGAGATGAGGCTAGCAATTTTGAGACAGAATGATTTCAACAGCTCTGAGCGGAATCAGGGCACAATTGTGTTTGAAAAGGCCTTTTATCAAGAGTATAGCTTGGTAGTCTTTCAATAGTCCAAAAGGTTACGAAATACAGCCCCACTTTCCATATTCTCCCTACTCTTCCAGAGATAGCACATATTTTTCCAGATCTTTAACAGTTTGTAATGGTGCAGCAAGAAAACACACACACACACAGATGCACACAAGGCCGGGCAATCCTTGATGAAGTACATACAGCTTTACCAGCCACACTGGGATTCACTTTCCTGAAAAATAAATTTCCTTCCAGGTAACCCACTTGTCTTTTTCTGATTTCCTATGGAAAGTCACCCTCAAAATCTCTAATTGATTTACAGTAAGAATTTGAAATTGTCACTGGAAAATGATATTTATCCCAATGCCACATAATCCAGGGAGAAGATGGTCTTTAATGACCTTAAAGTCAGTAAGTTTTATGAGATAACAAGAATTAAAGAAAAGGACACAGTTCAGACCCTGTGCCCCTTGCCCCCACTTTGGACCTGCTGGCTACTGCTGGTTGGCGCTTTTCTCTTCACACATGCCAGGGTGACAAGGTTCTGACACTCAGCTTCACACATCCCACTGAGGTGCTAAAAGGCCTCTGGAGGGGATAGTATGCTCTCTCTTATGCTTCTGGAATTCCTCTTTGGAATCATCTTCATGCCAACACTTTATATGCCACAGAAGAAGTCCAGTCTTATTACTTTACACCAACCCTCATCCTGAAATAAAAATCTACTGCCAAGTGGCTTCTGGTTAATTCCAAATAGCTGGCCTCTCCTGAGAGGACATGTGTGATAACGTGCACGTGTGGTTTCCACAGGGGACAGGACCCCCTAGAGTGCTGCCAAGGGACCCTCGACCCAGGTAGATGCAGCCACCCTCACCACGTGGTCCCAGTGGAGTCACCAGAGAGCCTTGTCATTTTATAACCACGCCACCCCATTTCAACTGATGCTGATTTGCCCCCATATTTACCAAACTTACTCCACATACCTCTGCTCTGGCACCTGAACAACTCAAGCATACATCTTCAGCCTTTACATAACAGCTTAGACCTAGACACCGCAGCTAAAGGTTCAGCTCCTAAAGCTGGGAAGAATCAGGAAGGCTTCTTCTGCTAACAAGCCTGCTCAGTCCTTTCGCTGTTTTCAGCCCTCTCAATGATGCAAAATGATGGTCATTTTAAAAGCACTTTAAAAGCAGAGTGACATGACCCAGTAGCCTCTATCTTCACTGGAATAAATCAGTAAAAGTCTTACAGGGTGCCTCCACCACCACTTTCAGTTTCCCTAGCAAAGAATTGCAGTTGCTTTTAAACTCAGTACCTTCAGTGTTTCAGGATAATTGCATTTTACTCAGGGCCTTTTTCTCCTGAAAGGCCTCAAAGGATTCCAAGCTGCCCTAGGGGCATGAGGGTGACAGGACTTGTGTTCAGCACCCACAGGGCCCCTCCACCAGTAACATTGCAGACCACTCACAGTTCACTCAGCAGCCAGCTTTAGAAGCAGTCCCCTTAACTTTCCAGAAATCTACAATTTCCAGATGGGTCCCTAGAGGAGAGAAGTCCTGAAATCTAGAGGGCCCAACTTCTCCAGAACATCAGATAGTTCCATCCCCCTACCCCATATTATCGACAGCCCCTTCCAACATGAAAAAGTTAGAATGAGCATAGCCCAAATACCCCTACAGAATGAAAGATCAAAGGTGATGGTGGAGTTATACAGAGAAGGTAGGGTTTAACAAATAAGTATGATTGCTGTATCATTATATTGATATTTCTTTGAGTCTCCAGTATCTTAGAGCAGCTAGAAATAAAAATCTAAAATTATGGAATTATAACCCATACCAAACTCTGAAATCTACAACTAATTGTTGCACAGTCCTTTGAAATTTATTGCATTTTTGTATATATGTTATTTCCCATCAAAAAAAAGTCGATTATGATGATAAAAAAATATTTTATGCCTTCTAGCCTCCTATATTCTGGAGCAGCTAGAAGGAAAAATCTGAGAGGATTGTTATGGTAGCCCATGACAAACACTGGGATCTGTCCTGTAACTACTTGTTGAAGAGTGCTTTGAAAACTATTGCTTTTTTCTTTCTTGGCTTTGTATATATGTTCTATAATACAATTGCAAAAAAAAAGTTAATTAAAAAAAGAGCAGTCCCTTCACTGTACCTCCAAGTTTTCAAGTGTAACTTTATTAATATCTTTATGTTGTTCTATTTCAAATTGGAATAATTCAAAAAACACAGAAAACAGCAAGCATCCAGTGCTTGGGGTTTATTTCATACCACATCATCACAGCAAGCCAGCTTGGAGACCATAGTCAGGAGGGGGTTACAAGACGCAAGGCAGGCTAGTACCTGTGTTTTCTAGGCCTGCCCTGCTCCACATCAACTTGGCTACACATGGCCCTCCAGGAGCAGGAACACAAGCAAAGGGTTCCAGAAGGAAGAGCTGAGATCTGGGATCACTTATGGTTTGTTTGCTTGTTTGTTTTCAGTACCCCTTAAAATGGGTCCCTCTAACAATCCACTTCTTGTGGGATTTGGGTCAGGCAGGGTTCCTAGTTGCCGGTCTTCTTTCCCATGAAGAAGGTGATGGCAAAATTATGCTATTTTAATACACCTGCTTCTGGGAAATTTTATTCAAAAATTCCTTGTACAGGGCGGGACACGGTGGCTCAGTAGGTAAGAGTGCTTGCCTGCCATGCCCGAGGACCCGGGTTCGGTTCCCGGTGCCTGCCCATGTATAAAAAAAAAAAAAAAAAAAAATTCCTTGTACAAAGTCCCCTTGGGGGAATGGTGAGAAAGGGGGAAAATTCAACTTCCCCAAGCAGAGAATTCTTGATATTCTCACAAGCAGTGGGGGCAACCAAAGCAATAGGCTGAGGCCCCAGTCTTGGGATTTGTTCATATGAAATTTAACCCTGCAAAGGATAGGCTGAGCCTACTTAAAATTAGGACTAAGAGTCACCCCCAAGACAACCTCTTCTGTTGCTTAGATGTGGCCTCTCTCTCCAGCCAACACAACAAGCAAACTTACCACCCTATCCCTCTCTCTATGTGGGACATGACTCCGAGGGGTATGGACCTTCCTAGCAACGTGGTATAGAAATCCTAGAATGAGCTGGGACTCAGCATCAAGGGATTGAGAAAAACTTCTGGACCAAAAGTGGGAAGAGAGAAATGAGACAAAATAAAGTGCCAATGGCTGAGGGATTCCAAACAGAGTCGAGAGGTTATCCTGGAGGTTATTCTTACGCATTAAATAGATACCACCTTTTTAGTTAAGGCATAACAGAGAGGCTGGAGGGAACTGCCTGAAAATATAGAGCTGTGTTTCAGTAGCCATGTTTCTTGAAGATGGTTGTATAATGATATAGCTTTCACAACGTGACTGTTTGATTGCGAAAGCCTTGTGTCTGATGTTTCTTTTATCTATGTTATGGACAGATGAATAAAGCATATGGATTAAAAATAAATAAATAATGGGGGGACAATAAATTTAGTAACTTGAAATGCTAGTGATCAATGAAAGGGAGGGGTAAGGGATATGGTATGTATGAATTTTTTCTGTTGTCTTTTTATTTCCTTTTCTGAATTGATGCAAATGTTCTAAGAAATGATCATGATGATGAATATGCAACTATGTGATGATATTGTGAATTACCGATTATATATGTAGAACAGAATGATCGTATGTTAAGAATGTTTGTGTTTGTTTGTTGTTATATTTCTTTTTAAAAATTAAAAACTAATAAAAAAAGAAAAAAAAGAGGGAATCATGTGGAAAGAGCTCAGAGCTGACGGAGACATTTAGAGCTAAAGAAAGAAAATGTCCCCGGGAAGCTGTTTGAAACCAGGAGCTAAGGGAACAGCAGACACAAGCCATGTGCCCTCCCAGACCAGCCTTTCTTGAGTCAAAGAATCTTTCTCTGGATGCCTTAGTTTGAAAATTCTAATGACCTTAGAAATTTAAATTTGTACCAATAAATTCCCTTTATAAAAAAAAAATTCCTTGTACAAGTCAGCCATTTCCTCTGCATTCAATGTTTCTTTTTTGACCTGATTCAGCTCTCAATCCCAGTCCTTTAGCTTTTTAGTCTTGAGCGAATATATTCTACTTCTCCCTTAGTCAAAGTCAAATTCTGGTTTGCCCAGAATGATTGATTCCGTTCTTGTGTTTCCAGTCTTAATTCACTCAACTTTTGTCCCAATGGTTATTCATTTTCAGGGATGTAAAACTGAACAAATTGAAGGTTGGAATATTTACCTGGGGAACCCAATCCAATCATGGCAAGACTTGGCAGGGGGTGGGGTGGGGGGAGGGTAGAATCTTGAGATCAGGCTCGGCGGTGCTGGTGGCCTGGGCCCGTGAAAGCCACCAGCACCGCCGAGCCAGATCTCAAGAGTCTGCCCTCCCCCTCCCCCAAACCCTGTAAAGGCTAGTTAGACCCAAAAGATCAGAAGTTGTTGGTTTGGGTTCTCCAGGGTAAAGGCCAAGCTGCCCCCCTCTGCTTGTCAAGTGCACTTGGATTCTTCACTGTGTGGGTGAATCAAAATCAACAGGAGGACATTCTGTGTTAATCATGAGTCTTTATAGCATTCTGAACAATAACCATTTTTGGTGACTGAAGCCCTGACCACTGTAATTCATAATTCCTGGATTTTGTGTGCTGTAATGCTAGTAGGCTCAGTGTATCATGTGGCTTCCTGCATGTTTTTCAAGGTTTCAATAGGCATTAACCAGAGCACATTCAGCTTTAGCCTCAGCTGATATGAGAGCTTTGGTTGGTTGGGAATGTGGGGACCTGATGGTTTGTATTTTTTAGCAAAAGCAAAGTGGACCCTTTGGATGAATTGGATTCCCCAATCTCAGTGAAATATTGCATTTCAGCTGTCAGTTTTGATTTATTGGTTTTTTTGCAAGCATCAAATGTTCCTTTGCGGGCTTATTAGTTTCATCCGAGATATTCTTCCTCTCTACTAAGTCCTGCCAGCTGCTGCCCTTCCACTGGCCACATTTTCTGAAAGATCAAAAAACAATTCAGGGTGATGCGATGGTGGGTCAGTGACAGAATTCTTGCCTGCCATGCCAGAGACCCTGGTTCGATTCCCAGTGCCTGCTCGTGCTACAGAAAAACAGTAACAATTCAACAATCCTTCCTCCAGCTTTTACTGTGGAGTTTATGAAAACATGTTTAAAATCAAATAATTTCAGTTATGGTGTCCAATCAGCAGTGGTAGAGAATAAATTATCCTTTTGTTTTGTCTTTGGTAGCTTTTGAAAATAATTCTTACTGTGCTAACATATATACAACAGAACATTCACGATTTTAACCAGTTTCAGGTATACAGTTCAGTACTGAATAGCTTATCTTGTTGATAAATGTGCTTAATGAAGATTGACCCTTACACTGAGCACTGGAGAAAGATAAATAGGATTATCTAAAGACTCCAGTGCAGTCACAGGATCCGGGAGCCATCTGGCCAGGACTAAAAGAAATCAGTAATGCAACCAGAATTAATCTCCAGATACATTGGGAACTGAATTAGTATTACTCAAATTAAAGAGCAGAGAAAACTGGCAGCAGAGATCATTAAACAATTCTAATTAACACACACAGAGCAAAAGGTATATAAATCCTTTTAGACTGAAATGCCTTATACCTGAGGGGCTAAAACCATGACAATAATTTGCATGTCCTCCAGGTTAATAAAGGCAAATCAAAGCATGTCTTGATTGGAGGATAAGGTCTGGCCTGATAGAGAAACACAACAACAACAACAACAACAAAAAATAGAAATTTCATTTAATCAGAACTTAGCAAGCCAGATGGTTCAGCTGAGCAGAATTATTCAGCTGACTTATGTTATCAAAGCCAGTCTCTTATACCTTTCTGAGAATTCTGTATGGGCAAACATATTTACATATGCTTAAGGTTGCCAGATTTAGCAAATAGCCATATGTAATATTTGGGATCTACATATACTAACAAATTATTTGTGGTGTACCTGAAATTCAAATTTAATTTGGCACTCTGTGATTTCTCTTACATCCCTACTGTGGAAATAAACAAAGGACCACTCAAATGAAAACAAACAGAGGCTGTTTGTTCAGAGACACTATAGCAAGGGAGTCAGGTGACATCAATTGCGTTTGCAGACTCAAAGGCGGGCAGGGAGTGGGAAAGCTTTATAATGAAAAAAAAAAGGTTAGGCTTCAGGTGTGCTTTGATTGGAGGTTGTTAGCATGGGGAAGTTGAAGGCAAGCTAAGGAGAAGCCAGGCATTCTATGTGATTAATTTGGAGAGCATATCTGTCTTTCTCTGATTGGTCCTAAATTGGATGGGGGAGCAAAAAATTAGAGAAGCTGGCAGTTATTGACCAATTCTTGACTGTTCTAGGCTGATTACTGGCAAAGCCTGTGGCTTGGCTTCTTGAACCAGATGCTACAGAGGTGTTGGCTTGGCTTCCTTGGCTAGTTGATTCCGAGGTGGTTTGGCTTCTTGGCCTAGTTGCTGCAGAGGTTGTAGGCCAGAGTTCCACTGTCATATGTGGTTTGGATGCTGTCTGTGTATTCAGCCTCAGTACATGGGCAGCAAAGTGGGAAACAAACAAATATATAAAATTTTCAAGTAAAATGCATTTTTCTCAAATTTACTTTCTCTTTTATAACTTAACTAAAGAATTCTTAAATTTTATCTTTCATGAAAATATGCATTAAACACTGAGTTACACAAATGTTAAAATAAATTTAGTTTGAAATGCTAGTGATAAATGAAAGTGAGGGGTAAGGGGTATGTATGTATAATCTTTTTTTTCTGTTATCATTTTATTTCTTTTTCTGTTGTCTTTTTATTTCTTTTTCTAAATTGATGCATATGTTCTAAGAAATGATGAATATGCAACTATGTGATGATATTGAGTATTGCTGATTGTATATGTAGAATGGAATGATATGTTAATATTTTTGTTTGTTTGTTGTTAATTTTTTAATTAATGAATAAAAATATTTTAAAAACACATTATCATAAATTAAAGAATAAGAAAGTATAAAAAAAAAACACTGAGTTACAGTGAATCCAAATCACCCAAAAGTAAACCATGACTGATATGAATTCATACACAAAGTTTATACCAATAAAAGCTCTTCTGTTTTAATTTTTGAAAAAGATCAAATTCTCCAAATCTGTTTTTTTTTTACTACATAAGAGACTTAATCAGAATTTTCATTTTGAAGTGTATTTTAAAATGCATCATTTAACGGTAAATGGTGTGTTGAGTCCATGTCTCTCCTAGCCTCCTACCACCCAATCATCCTGCATTGTATTGTAGGAGACCTGCCTGGGTGGAAAGGACAAAGGTGTAATAGGCCAGCGCATTTCTATAACAGTGAATTACCCATTCTCCTTTGCTCCTCAGCGCATTTCTATAACAGTTAATTACCCATTCTCCTTTGCTCCTCAGCGCATTTCTATAACAGTTAATTACCCATTCTCCTTTGCTCCTCAGCGCATTTCTATAACAGTTAATTACCCATTCTCCTTTGCTCCTCAGCGCATTTCAAAAATATATATTGAGGGTTAACCATGTGCCAGGCAGTCTGCTTAAAAAGTACGGGTTAAAGAGGTATGCAGCCCTAAAGAGAGGGATAGAAAGATCAAAGGTGATTGTGGAGTTATACAGAGAAGATAGGATTTAACAAATGAGTATGATTGCTGAATCATTAGATTGATATCTCTTTTAACCTCCGGTATTTTAGTGACTAGCTAAGATATAAAAAAAATAGCTAGAAGTAAAAAACTAAAATTATGGAATTGTAACCCATACCAAACTCTGAAATCTGTTCTACAACTAATTGTGGTGCTGTGCTTTGAAATGTATTGCTTTTTGTATATATGTTAGTTTTCACAAAAAAGAAAAAAAAGTTTATTGTGATGATAAAAAAACTTATTTATGCCTTCTAGCCTCCAGTGTTCTGGAGCAGCTAGAAGTAAAAATCTGAGAGGATGGTATGGTAGCTCATGACAAATTCTGGGATCTGTCCTGTAACTACTTGTTGAAGAATATTTTGAAAACTATTGCATTTTTCTTTCTTTGTTGTATTATACAATAAAAAAGTTTTTTTAAAAAAAGAGGTATGCATATATTCAGGAGGTGTAACTCTTATTTCTAAATTCTGAGATACTGAGCTGTTCGTATATAACTTGGTCATTCCCAGGAACTTCGGGTATTAATGTGACAGTTGAGACTCAAGGGTTAGAGCACTGATGCTATGAAAGTCAGCAGTACCCCATACAGGAACAGTTTAAAAAATTGAAAAAGTGACCAGACTTCGACTAGATATATGAATGAAGATTATCTGGTCAGGGCTAAGGTAGATGAGAACACAGGGTAAAGGATGATATGGTGCATATTTGAAAACCTCAATTTCTGTGTGAGACCAAAGGGAGAGATGTTTATTTGGTGCAAAATTTATATTTTGGCTAATGCATTACCTAATTGAACTTGTATGGTCAGCTTATTTCAATACCATAAGTACATGGAATCTTGAATAGGGCATGAGATCTTGTTGGTTTGTCCAGGTTAGTGTGATTCCCTAATATATCCCGGAGTAATTTGGGCAGAGAATAAAAAAGTATTTACAAACTCCCCTTGAGGGACTAGGGAGAAAGGAGGAAATAGTCAACTTCTCCATTTGGAGAATTCCTGATATTCTCACAAGCAGTGGGGACAACCAAATCTATAGGCTGAGCCCTCGATATTAGGGTTCACCCCTATGAAACTTATTCCTGCAAAGAAGCTAAGCCTACTTAAAATTAGGCCTAAGAGTCACTCCCAGAAAACCTCTTTTGTGGCTCAGATGTGGCCTCTCTCTCTAAACTGATGCAGCAAGCAAACTCACTGCCCTCCCCGCTCTATGTGGGACATGACTCCCAGGGGAGCAAACCTCCCTGGCAACATGGGACAGAAATCCTGGGATGAGACAGGACTCGGCATCAAGAGATTAAGAAAACCTTCTTGACCAAAAGGGGAAAGAAAGAAGTGAGACAAAATAAAGTGTCAGTGGCTGAGAGATTTCAAACAGAGTCGAGAGGTTATCCTGGAGGCTCTTCTTATGCATTGAATAGATATCCCTTTTTAGTTCATGGTATATTGGAGTAGCTAGAGGGCAGTACCAGAAACTGTAGAGCTATGTTCCAGTAGCCTTGATTCTTGAAGATGATTGTGTAATGATGTAGCTTTTAAATGTGACTGTGTGATTTTGAAAATCTTGTGTCTGATGCTCCTTTTATCCAGGATATGAACAGATGAGTAAAAAAATGAGGATAAAAATAAATAAATAATGAGGGGGATTAAAGGGCAAAAAATTGGGTAGATTGAAATACTAGTGGTCAATGAGAGGGAAGGGTAAGGGGTATAGTATGTATGAGTTTTTTTTTTCGTTTTTCTTTTTATTTCTTTTTCTGGAGTGATGTAAATGTTCTAAAAACGATCATGGTGATGAATACACAACTATGTGATGATATTGTGAGCCATTGATTATACACCATGTATGGAATGTATGTGTGTTAAGATTTGTCAGTAAAAATATTTTTTTACAAAAAGAGGTGTGCAGACATTGTCACTGTACAAAATGTGCAGATTCCAAAGGAAATAATACATGGAGATAAATAAGAACATTCTAGGCAGTGACACCAGTGAAATCCACAACTCCTGCTATAGGAGTACAAGGGCACAGAATGTGTCTTTTGGGCCCTGCCATGTTTACCTTCACTATACCAAAATTTTCTCAAATGTAAAGGAGAAATAGTAGTCCCCAAATTGTGGTAGAGTTGTTTAAATAAATCAATGCATATAGAGGACTTAGAACAATGGCTGGCACATTTTTAACACCCGGTGCATGTAACCTATTATTACGATTTTTTAAACATCATGATGATGATTGTTTTTAGTGTTATTATTATTTGGTTCCCTCACATACTGACTTCATTCTAACAGTGGCTTTCTTCTCAGACCTGGATATTAGTTCATCGACCTGATTAAAGTCATTTGAAATGTTTGCTCACTACTACCTGCTCTGTTATAAACAAACCCTTTGGCCCACTCCTGATAGGGGACTGAGAGTGAGAATGGGGGTTGTATCATTCAGGGATCTCCAGAAAAACAGAAACAATGGGCTACTTATTTTAAAGAATTGGCTCACACAATGCTGGGGACTGGCATATTGAAATCTGTAGGGCACACTGGCAGGCTGGAAACTTAGAAAGGAGTTGATATTGCAGTTCTAAGGCAGAATTTCTTCTTCCCTGGGAACTCTTAGGTTTTGCTCTTCAGGCCTTCAACTGATTTACTGAGGCCCATCCCTATTATCCAGGGTAAATTCCCTTATTTAAGTTAACTGATTGTAGATGTTAACCACATTGAATATCTGGAGTGTAGCCTAGACAAGTTAACACATAAGACTAACCATCACAGTCCACCCCTTGTCAAGTTGGCACCCACACACATCTCCTTAAACCATATTAAATCTCCAAATGAAGACAACAACGTCATACTTCTGCCTAACATAATGCAACTATACTGCATACAATCGGAAATGCAGGAACCCTTAGCCCAGAAGAGGACACAAACTCCTTAGGTGATGTTCACTCTTCTCCTTGGTAGCCTATAACTTAAAACTATAATGTAAAGTTAACATGTTATATGATAAAGGGATAAGGGAGGGAAGAAAACAAAGATCATTGATAAAGACATACACACACATACAAACAATTAAGATGAAAAATTCATAACAATCACAGTCTTCATTTCTGCAACTAGTCATGTGGTCTTAGCTTCAGCTGGTTTTTTTCTTTGCCTTTTGGGGTGATATGCACCTTCATTGCTGAATGGACTGGGCTATTACTAGTTCTACATGGGTTGGGTTGTTGTCATTTTTCATTGATTTTAATCATAGGACATGGTAGTATTATGAGATGCCCTATGGGATCTCCTATACTCCAGATATACCTTCACTGTGTAAAAGCAGCCCAATTTCCCCTTGGCAATAAGGATTAATCACCCCAGCCAGTACAGTAACTCCTTTCTTCATTTGTGGATTCAGAGGCATGAGGAGCTCAAAATGGCCAGGTGGCAGTCTTAACTTCTAGTTCATTGGAATCATTATTGGGTTTCCTGGTAGAAGCATTCTTCCCTTCGCGACTAAAACTTCTAGATCAGCTGAGCCTGAGATTGAAGGGACAGGAAGCAAAAATTTTGCAAGTGGATCACTAGGGGTTATAGCAAATGGTGCCACTACCGTTTCCACCTCTTGATTGTCCAGGGACACATGAATATGGCTCCCATATATTGGATGCTGATTTACAGCATATTCAGCCTCCTGGAAAACACTGCCCCAGCCAATGCAAGGTACTGCCAGCTAGCTGGCCCTGTTACTGAGTCTTTAAAATGCCATTCCACCAGTTTATCAAGGCAGCTGCTTCGAGCCATTGGAGAACATGGTAAGACCAGTGAATTTCATGAGCAGGAGCCCATTACATGCATCTTTTGCTGTGAAGTGGGTGCCTTGATCAAAAGCTGTGTAGAATACCATAACAGTGGATAAGGCATTCTGTAAGTTCACAGATGATAGCTTGGGCAGAAGTATTGAACACAGGGAACGCAAATCTGTATCCAGAGTACGTGTCTACTTCAGTAGAGACTATTGCAGGTTCCTCAGGAAAAATAGAGTTAACCACCTCAGACCAGGGAGGAAGGGCCACTTCTTCTGCCAAAGAAGACAGCAGAATTTAGGAGCTCAATGTCCCCAGCTTCATCAGGATCTGATCATATGACCCCAATCCAATTTTCAGAATTCCATTCCTTCCCAATCAATGCCCTCACTTTAACAGCAGACACCCTCCAAAACTGGAAATTAAAATTGCATTGTAATTCAGCAACTCACCAGAAGAGACTCTGGGTTTGTTTTTCAGAAATCTCAGTCCTGTAGCTGTAGGAGATAAGAGTTTCTTTCAAGGCAGGCACAAAAACTTTTAGATCATTTAGCTAGGAATTTGAAGTCCTGAGCTCATTCTTTTCCCCGCTTTCTCCATTGTGGTTAGGAGCAACTAGCCAATGTCATTATACTTGTTAATAACACAAACATGTTCTAAAGTATCAAATACACAATCACCCAGAATTTTGCCTTTTATAAGTATTCAATTAGGGGTGTCCAATGCTGATAATTTGTGTATCTCTATGCCACATGAAGCAATGGATTATCAGTGTCCTCTTAACCACTGGAAATACAGTTATTAATTACTTTATATCTAATCAGATTACAGTGCCAATTCCAGAAACCCTAGACCCAATTCAGAAAACCTCCTTAAGATTCTCTTCCCCTAAAACCATTCATTATACCAAAATCTGTAACAGTCAGAGTCCTCAAGAGGAACAGAAAAACTAGGGGTGTGTGTGTGTGTGTGTGTGTGTGTGTGTGTGT
Source organism: Tamandua tetradactyla (assembly GCF_023851605.1). Classification (NCBI taxonomy): domain Eukaryota; kingdom Metazoa; phylum Chordata; class Mammalia; order Pilosa; family Myrmecophagidae; genus Tamandua; species Tamandua tetradactyla. Next base: position 120,744,964 of record NC_135353.1, read on the forward strand.
GTGTGTGTGTGTGTGTGTGATTTATTGTAAGGAATTGGCTCACATTATTGTGGGAGTTGGCAAGTCAAAAATCTGTAGAGCACACTAGCAGGCTGGAAGCTCAGAAAATAAGTGATTGGAAAGGCTGGAGGGAACTGCCTGAAAATGTAGAGCTGTATTCCAGTAGCCATCTTTCTTGATGATGATTGAACAATGATATAGCTTTCACAATGTGACTCTGTGATTGTGAAAACCTTGTGTCTGATGCTCCTTTTATGTACCATATCAACAGACGAGTAGAACATATGGAATAAAAATAAATAATAGGGAGAAAATAAGTGATGCTACAGTCTTGAGGCAGAATTTCTTCTCGGGAAAATGCAGGGTTTGCTTTTTTTTTCTGAGCAAGGGTCACATTTCATTCTTTTCCCATGTGAATATCCCCTTATTGCAGCATCATTTGTTGAATTTTTGTTTGGTTTGGTTTTTCGTTTGTTTGCTTGTTTGTTTGTTTGGGAAGTGCATGGGCAGGGTTTGCTCTTAAGGCTTCAACTGATTGGACGAAGCCCACCCACTTTATCAAGAGTAATCTCTTTTATGTAAGATCAACTGATTGTAAATGTTAACTAAATCTACAAAATATCTGCACAGTGACACCTAGATTAGTGTTTGCATAAATAACTGGGGATTATAGCCTAGCTAAATTGATCCATAAGACTAACCCTTACAGGAGGATTCAGAGACACAGAAAATGCTTCTCTCCAAGACTCATGGTCAACCTGGAAAGAAAAGATGTACATATACACACTCATGAGGGGTAACGGCATGACATCATACCCAAGGCAATATTTTCAGACAATGAACACTATACTGATAATAACCCCAACAACAGCAATGTGTATGATGAAACTGTGCAGCGACTGGGGTGGGTGGAAGCTGTTTGGAAAGAACTCATGGGCAAATATAGCTTTTAAAAAGGCCAGGTAATAAGGTGGAATGGTCAGCAGCTACTTGAAAGTGGTGAGGAGGGAGCTGCTATTGAAAAGATTGGATTGAACTGCTAAAAATCAGCCTAGGGGGAACTCAATGGCATATAGGCTGTGCTGGATTGAAGCTGTTATGTACTCCAGAAAACTCATGTCCTTTTTCCTGATCCCATTTTGTGGGGACAGCTATGTTTATTTTAATCCTGATTCAATATTGTGGGGTGGAAACTTTGATTGGATTGTTTCCACAGAGATGTGACACACCCAATTGGGGGTGTGGCCTTTTGATTAGAGATGTGACTGCCCATTCAAGGTGAGTCCTGATTAGTTTACTGGAGTCTTTTCAAAGGGGAAACACTTTGGAGAAAACACAGTTGCTTCAGAGTTGACAGAGATGCAGACATTTGGAGATGCTTGGAGTGCTGACAGAGAGAGCAGACACCTAAACACAGGTGTTTGGTGATGCAGAGCCCAGCAGAGATCACCATGTGACCTACCATGAGATGCTTAGCAAGCTAGAACCCAGAGTTGTGTTGCCGAGGAGCTAACTGAAGGCCCACAGATGCTTAGAGAGGAAACCACTGGCTTCAGAAGCTGGAAGCAAAAGAACCAGGAATAAGCAAAAGAACCAGCAGCCACCAGCCACATGCCTTCCCATGTGACAGACATTAGCCTTCTCCGAGTCAAGGTATCTTTATCTGAATGCCTTAGTTTGGACGTTTTTGTGGCCTTAGAACTGTAAACTTGTAACTTAATAAATTCCTTTTATAAAAGCCATTCTGTTTCTGATATATTGTATTCTGGCAGCATTAGCAAACCAAAACATAGGCCAAGAAGGATCTCTGATTCATGTTCCAAGACTGTGTGTCCATGACTGTGTGTCTGAAATTTCCATTGGTATGGAGAAAGAGCATTGAGCTTGGAATTTAAACAACAGCAGTAAACCAGAAAACCAAAAAACAAACCAAGAAACCAGTGTAGTTAATAATTCAATTATAATAATATTCTCGCAACAATTTTGACAAAGGCACCACACCTGCAAAAGGCTAATAATGGGGGTAAGCATATGGGAGCTTTGTATTTTCTGCCAGATTTTTCTGTAAACTTATAACTTCTCTAATAAAACGTTTTTAAAAAAGAAAGAAACTGAAGATGATTGTATAATGATATATCTTTCACAATGTGACTGTGTTGATTGTGAAAACCTTGTGTCTGATGCTCCTTTTATCTACTCTGTCAACAGACGAGTAAAACATATGGAATAAAGATGAGTAACAGGTGGAACAAATGTTAAAATAAATTTAGAGTGAAATATTGGTGGTTGGTGGGGGGGTATGGTATGTATGAATTTTTTTCTGTTTTCGCTTTATTTCTTTTTTTGGATAGATGCAAATGTTCCAAGAAATGATCATGATGATGAATATGCAACTATGTGATGATATTGTAAATTACTGATTATATATGTACAACGGAATGATCAAAAGTTACAAATGTTTGCATTTGTTTGGTGTTTTTTTTGGTATTTAAAAAAATAATCTAAAAATTAATTTTAAAAAAATGCCCACACACAAAAAAAAAAAAAGAAAGAAAGAAAGAAAGAAGTGTGGCTCTAAGACCACCCTCTGCCATTAACTGGCTATATTACCTGGGGCAGTCAGTCACTCTGCCTCACAGGGATTTTTTGCTCTTTATTGTTTTTATAAAATGAGGGGCTTGAAATACAGGACATCTGTACTTTCCTACAAAGAAAAGTCCAGGACCAGAAGGCTTCAGTGATGAAGTTTATCAAATGCATAAAGAATTAACACCAGCCCGCAGGTTGCCCCTCAACTGCAGGAGTGGGTTGTGGGCCTGGCCTGGAATGTGGACAGTCACCCTCCACCCTGAAGCAGCTATCCACCCCGCTTGGACCCACAAGGACCTTCATCATGGAGGAGGAGAGGGAATGTAGCAGGAGCTAGAGGGCAGCAGCCGACCGGCCTATACCAGGTATTAAAAAGGGATTTCATGGTTCATGAGCAGTTAAGTACCCCCATTTAATACTCTTGAGAGAAAAGAGTGCACGAGGGAGACTATAATGAGTACGAAACGGAAAACCCAATCCTTGAATTCATATGGAATTCCAAGACATCTTGAATAGACAAAGCAATCTTGAAGAAGATAGAGGACTCACACCTTTCAATTTCAAATCTTCCTACAAAATTACAGTGACTAAGACTGTAGTCGCTATAATGGCACAAGCATTAGCATACACATATAGACTAATGTAATAAAATTGAGAATGCAAAAATAAACTCATACGTCTACGGCCAATTGAATTCTTCAAGGACGCCAATACCATTAAGAGGGGAAATAAAAGTCTTCAACAACTGGTGCTGGGACAAATGGGTATCCACATGCAAAGGAACGAATTTGGACCACTACCTCACACCATATACAATAATCCATTGAAAAAGGATCAACAACCTAAACGTAATAGCTAAATTCATAAAAATTTTAGAGGAATACATAAGAAAATAAGGGTAAATCTTCATGATCTTGAATTTCACAATGTATTCTTAGATAAGACGCAAAAAAACACACACAACTAAAAAGCAATTACATAAATAGAACTGCATCAAAATAAAAACCTCTGGGCATTGAAGGATTTTATAAAGAAAGAGAAAAAGACAACACACATCCCCCTATCCTTTAGTGTTGACACCTTTTCTCAACATGAAAAAGTCAGAATGGGCATTGCCCAAAGATCCCTATAGATTGGGAGAAGGATCAAAGAAGGAGGAGGTATAACAGAGAAAATAGGATTTGACAAACGAATATGACTTCTGAATCATTATATTAATATTCTTTCTAGCCTCCAATGTTTAAGAGCTGCTAGAAGGAAAAATCTGAGGTGGTGGAATGGTAGTCCATGACAAACTCTGGGATCTATTCTGTAACCACTTGTTGAAGTGTACTTTGAAAACTATTGCTTTTTTCTTTTTTGCTTTGTATATATGTTATATTTTACAATTCAAAAAACATTTTTAAGTGTTCTGTAATTAAATAATGGTGAAGGTTAAACAAGTTTGTGAATATGCCAAAAACCACAGAATTACTGTACACTTTGAAAAAATGCTAATTGTCTTCAGGGGCACATTTTCTAGTCACACCTCATGATGAGTGAGACATATCTTCTGACTTTTGCAGCCCTCCTGAATGTCCACCCTTCTGACAATTATACAAAAGTGCCCTTCTTTTGGTCTCTTATTATTGGCCCATGGTCTTCTGCAGACATGGCTTTCAATACGACCTCTCTCTTGGCATCTGAGTTTATTAGTTATGACTGCCAAATGCTGATGAAGACTCAAAGAGAGGACTTGAGAAGGTAACACCGGGAAGTATATAATGAACCATTTCTTGTGTTATTATAAGGACTATAAAACACCCTAAATTTAGGAGTTATGCATTATTCTTTCCTTACCTTCTTTTTTCCCTCTATAGACTTAGAAAATATAATTGCCATAGCCTCTGGGGGCTGTAGGTAGCTGTGGCTTCCAGCAGGAATGGCATGATCCTGAAGCACCACTTCTACAAGGACTGGCAGCAGCGCATGGCCACAAGTTTCAACCAGCTCACCCAGAAAACCCGCAGATACAAAGATTGGAAAGCAAAAGCATGGCGCATTGCCCCACTCCATGCATCTGGACGCACGTGGCCCATAGTGAGTTGCCCTATGGTGAGGTACCACACCAACGTGAGAGCTGGCCAGGGCTTCAGCTCGGAAGAATTAAAGGTGGCTAGTATTCCCAAAATGGTGACCTCGACCATGAGTGTTTCTGTGAACTCCAGGAGGAGGGAACAAGCCCACAGAATCTCTGCAGGCCAATGTGCAATGGCTGGAGGAGGATAGCTCCAAACTCATCAACTTCCCCAGGAAGCCTCCACCCCTAAGAAGGGAGGAAGCTCTGCTGAAGAGCTCATACCAACCATGTAGCTGACTGGTCCAGTAATGCCCATTAAGGATGTCTACAAGAAGAAGAAAGCCAGGGCCATTACAGTGGAAGAAAAGAACTTCAAGGCTTTTAGCAATCATTGAATGGCCCATGCCAACTGCCTGACTCTTTGGCATCCAGGCAAAGAGAGCCGAGGAGGATGCAGAACAGGATGTTGAAAATAAAAGGTAGAATGCTGTTGAGACTTGTAATAAATCCGTAAAGCTACCTCAGAAAAAGAAAAAAAAACCCTGAATTTTAACCACATGAAGTTAACCTGAAAGGCCCTAAATGTAATGTCCTCTTTACCTCCCTCTGCTTCACTAACCAAAAATACTTGTGTTTGATCTCTCTTAAGTGGGGCTTTCCAGTGTCTGATTTACCAGCCTCCAATAAGTTGGTTAATTCTAAGATGGCAAAAACTTAATGTTTTCCCTTTCCCAGTGCCACTAATATTTTATCAAACTTCTACTTGTAATAAATGTTCTAAACTAGCCACCCTCAACTCTGGCTACATATCAATACCATCTGGAATGATTTTTGCATGCTGATGTCTGAGCTCGAATTCTAATTAAATTGGACTGAGATGGGGCCTGGAAATTGATATTTTTGCCAAGATCTCCCAGTCAATTCCAATGTGCCACCAGGGTTGGTGAAAACTACATTTTTAAAAAATTGATTATTTTTTAAATAATAAGCACATGAAAAAAATGTGCAACATCACTAACAATTAGGGAAATGCAAATTAAGACCACAATGAAATATAACTACACACCTATTAGAACAATTAAAATTAAAAGTAGTGATTATATCAAATGCTGGGTAGGATGCAGACAAACTGGATCACTCATGCATTGCTGCTGGGAATGTACAATGGTACAGTCACACTGGAAAATAAGTGTGGAAGGGGTCACAGGCAAGCAGTATATGAATACAAAGAGGTAGCACGAAGGAGCTTTTTTGTGGTGCTGGAACAGTCCTTTATCTTGAATGCACTTACACACACATATACACACAGTTTTAAAAAATGAAGAAAATTGAATGAGTTCTGTAGTCTAGTTAACCAATGTCAGTTTCCCTGTTTTGATATCGTACTACAGTTACATTAGATGTCACCATTGGGGGAAGCTGGGAGAAGACTGAAGTTGTATTATTTCTGCAATTTCCAGTGAATCTATAATTATTTCAAAATTCAAAAAAACTTTAAGAAACATATCCCCCTCCCAAAAAAAAATCATTTTTAATCTTCAAGAGTCAACTATTAAAATGCAAATATCCCTGTGGGGAAAAAATCCTTAAGCAACTTATTCCCAGCTCAGTTTTTTCTGCCCTGGCATCAGGTTGGACTATATCATTAGATGTTTGGGGAGATGGAAGTAGGGAGCCCCAGGAGAATGGGGGAGGGTTTCACAAGGAAGGGTGAATGTGCCAACCACCATCTTTTCTTCCAATCTTCATCCAACATTGGCCAGCCCTCTCTCAATATCTCTGCCAAGGTCTATTGGCCCCATTTGCACACAGAGACAGAAAGTCAGAAGTCAGCCTATAATTCACAAAAGTTTACTTTGCTCCTACATCTTCCTGATGATTGCTATGTGTCTAGGTTCCTCTTATGAAGAACAGGAGTCATGGTGCCATGGTGTCATGGATTAAATGGGTTAAAGGTGAATAAAATGTATCATAATAGCAAGCATGGATAATTAGAGCGGTGGGGACTTCAGAAGGATGTAGTGTGCAATCTTTTGACAGAAAGGCATCTGAATAGGTATCTTAGTTTGCCAGGCTGCTAAGATAAATGCCACATAGTGGGTTGACTTAAACAACAGGAACTTAGCACATGGTTTCAGAGGCCAGAAGTTCAAATCAAGGCATTAGCTAGAGCATTCTGGCTGGCTGGCAATCCATGGGTTCCTAGGCTTTCCCACCACATGGCAATGTCCTCTCCTTTCTCTTCTGGATTTCTACTAACTTCTGGTTTCTGGCTCCTCACTGGGGCATTCTCTAACTATGTTTTAATTCCTTCTGTTTAAAAAGGACTCCAGGGCAGTGCAACAGTGGCTCAGTGGCAGATTTCTTGCCTGCCATGCCAGAGACCCAGGTTTGATTCCTGGTGCCTGCCCATGCAAAAAAAAAAAAAAAAAAACAAGACTCCAGTATTCCAGATTAAGACCCAACCTCATTCAGCTGGGTCACACCTTAACTAAAAGTATCATTTTCAAGACACCCTATTTACAATGGGTTCACACCTACAGTAGTGTGGATTAATACTCAAAACATGTCTAAATTGAGGTATATAATTCAATCTACCACAATTGGAAATGGGTCTCCAAATTCCTCAGCACTCATCCAGCCCCTCCTGTCAGTCTGGACCCTTATTCCTAAGACACAAGGATTTAGGAGACACTGAGAAGCTTTCTTCCCTGCCAAACAGCAGAAGCACATAGAAAACATCACCCCATTTTTCTTAAAGGGTACATGTGAAATGCCCATTATCAAGGCCCCACTGTTGAGAAGCGTTCTAGTTCTGACAACAGCAGACCATCTATTTGGAGACAGAGACCACTGTTACAACTAAATACCAGAGGTAAGGAAAAGTCAGTCTAATTGCTGACACATTCAGTCATCTCACTTACTAGTGTCTAAAACCAAGTCACACAGAGTTTAGAGAGGGATCAAGAGTTTGTCTGGGGAGGCCAAGGGTGAGTGGTTGAGGAAATGGAGATATATGCATTGTAAGCAGGAAGGGCTTTCTGGTATACAATGTTTCTCACACTCAAACTGTTCTGCACTTTATAGAACCTGGTACCGAAGGGACCCCATGCATGAAACAGAAGAGAAGCACTTGTGAAATATAGAAAGGGGGTCTGAAACAGAAGGATTAAAGGCAGCCCCATGGCTGCAGTGTCTCCAGCCTCCTGGCTGACCCTTGGCATCTCATTGTTTCCATCTCAGAATTTCTTTGTCTTCTCTAGTAAGAGAATCCATTTATCCTGCAGAGAACCCACTTCTTACAGTTTATCTGGAGCTGAAACCATCTGCCACTCCTGACCATAGGGCTGGATCTTGCGTTGACTTAAGATTGGCCAATCAGCATTGGTCATGCTCTTAGCATAATACTTGGATAAAGGGAACGTACATTCCACAAGCCAGCCAACCAGAGTCCTCACTAGGATCTTTACTGCCTACCAAGGAAAATACTATGGGAGGCCCTGATGATGCTATTTGAGCCCCTAGATCCAACTGTACCTCAAAGCATAAAACATTGCAGTTCCCAGTTGTGTGAACCAATAAGTTCCTTTTAAAACTTTAGTGTATGATAGAGAAGGTCCAAAAGGCTAGCAGTCATCATCATTACTAACTATATTTTCTGCCTTGCTGCTGTCTCCTTCTCTCCAAGTCACTCCGAGTCTTTGAAAACAGAGTGGAAACAAGTGCCACATCCATTGGAGAACTTGGATGGAACTTATTATGATACCCTTAACATCAATGTGGAAGATACATTTGAGTGTAAGCACTTTGCATGAATGCCTGAAATCACACTATTAAATAATCTACCCACTCTGTACTTCTCTACCAATGAAATTCATTTCCACCTAAATTGACTGCAGTAGAAATCCAATACAAGGCAGCAGGTGGAAGAACTTAGCCAGAAGGTAAGTCAACTTTCCTATGTGCCAAGGAAAAGAATTTTACACAAATGCAATCCTGAGCTGAGCAAAGCTGAGTAAAGGAGAAGAGTACTCCAACTGGAGAAGAGTACCCACATGGTTATTATCTTGTGGAAACAAGGCAGCTGTTGGTTGCCTAGGTGACTTACACAGGAATGTGTTAGCCACAAGGCTTTCTTTATAACCTGAAAGAATTGGCAGATATCTCCAGGGCCTGACATCAGGAGCTCCAGATAAAGAGGCCATTGTTTGACATCTTCCAGGGCCTGACAGGGTACGTTCAATTAAAGCAAAATAGACATACTTAAACCCTCCTCAGAAGGGGACTGGCTCAACTTCAGATGCAGAGGCATTCCCTTTTAGCAGGATGAATACAATGCCCAGGAACTGTGGAAACAAAGGGCAGAGGGCAATCCAGGTCAGTGGTTAAAAGATTTGGGTGAGGGCCAGGGGAGCTCCAATTTGAAGTGACAAGAATTCCAGCTAGCTTTCAGTGTATGGTAATAGAGTGTCAAGCGGCAGGCTATTATGAATGGGGATGCTTGGAAATCTAAAATTGGCAGTCAACATCGGGTGCATCTTACAACAGGAAACAAGACTATGGATACCAGGTTGGATAGAGAAGCCTGTATGATACATACAGCATCTCCTACCTAACCAAGGATTTACCTGCCCTCCCCCTCTGTCATCCCTCCCCTTAACTCTCTGGAAACACATCGATTTGTGGCTGCTATGACTTGAACGCTGTCTGCTCCTAGCACAACTTGTTTTGAGAAAAGAATATATTCCCAGATGTCTCTCAAAACTTGCATGAACGCCTCTGGCATTCAGCCATCTTTGTCCCCCAGCCATATATTACCTGTAGGGCAGTTGCCATAGGTGCAGACATACTCGAATGAACTTCCTGCCAGTCTCACTTTCTGTTGTGAGGTAGCAGCAACTCTTTGTATATAAGTTCCCCTAATAAATGTTTTTGGACTGATCACCCTGGCATTCAATGTCTCTTTCTTTGGAATCTCAACAGTACCTGTTGTGGGGTAGTTTGGAGCAGTCTTGGCTAGATCTCCCCCTATTTCTTCTTTCAAGGTGAGTCCTGCTGCTAGTTCAGTGGGATGCAGCAATTAGAATAGTAGGCAACATTCCAGAGAAAGGGGCTTGGGAAAAGAGAAACCAACTGGAGAAATACTGGCTGACCTCAAGGGTTTATATGAGGCTCCACTGCAGATCTCCTAGACATCTACTGGCCACCCTGGGAGTACAGTGATGCTCCAAAAACCCCAACAGGTCTCACCTCCCTCCTGAAAAGACTAAAATTGCATTCAGCCTGCAAGGAGGCAAAGTGGCTGGTAGCTGGGGCAGGGTGGCTCCTGCTGTGGGCAATAAGAATGACTACGAAAGCACAGTTAACAGCTGAGACCAGAGTATGTAAACTAGAGGAAAAGGTACAGTTGGAGTGAAACATGAGAGCAACTGCAGCTTTGATGGTAACTGATGTGTCAGGAAAGTTGGAAGGAGGGGAGTCTAGGCTAAATACCTTGGCCATGCAAAAAGTGTTGGGAAAAGACTCCCTAAAGTGAAGGTACAGGTTATAGTGAAGGCTTCCAATAGAGAGACAAAGACATGGAATCCTTTAGAAAGTTAAATGAGTCCAGTGAGGCAGTCGAAATAACCAGCTCAAAGGACTAGAGAGGGGAAGCATCTTTACATACTCGTACCCTTATTACAGAATAAGATAAAAAAGACTAGGCAGGTGTTGGATGGTCACACCCCAACCCCACCTCATTATAGCAGCCATGGCAGGCCAGGGGATCAGGCCAAGGCTTGTGGTAGCGGAGGAGGCCTGAGGGTAGCAAGCACCCAGTAGGTGATGCTTAACACCACTCTACACAGCACAGTACAGCATGATCCAGCTCAGGTTGTCCCAGCTCTGCCTTGTGAAGCAGCTAGGTGCCAAGCACCCTGCTCCACCAGGAGGATGGTAGTGGAGAACAGAGCTTGGCACCTAGTCACTTCACAGACTACTTTTTTATTTGCAGGCTGGACACGAAAACTGGGCTGGAGCTGGGTGAGCTGTCAGCATTATCTTCTAAAACCAGGGATGGTACTAAGCCTTTTATCTCAAGTGCAATCCAAATCTCTGCCTGCAACAATAGAAACTAAAGCTTTAAACATCTGGCAGGTAGACTGTATAGGGCCTCTTCTGGGGTGCCAGGGGTATTACTATGCACTTACCTGTGTTAACACTGTTAGTAGTTTCATGCAAGGATTCCACTGCAAACGTGCCAATCAAGCATCCTCTATCTTTCTTTTTTTTTTTTTGCACAGATAAGCACTAGGAATCGAACCCGGGTCTCCGGCATGGCAGGTGAGAACTCTGCCACTGAACCACCGTGACTACCTGGCATCCTCTATTAAAGGACTGCAGTGTCTACAAACAATGTATGGTATACCTAATGTCAATTTTAGTGGTCAAGAGTCCCACTTCACCAGCACCCTAATACAAGATTGGGCACAAAAGGAGGTGATAACATGGCAGCTTCATTTGCTTAATAACCCTGAAGGGCTTAGCCTAATAGAGAGAATGGCAACCTGTCTAGAGATCAATCACGCTGTTATACATTTAGCCAATGCTTTCATTAGCATACCAATAGATAAACAATCACAGGACATGTTTGCCTTCACATGGCAGGGGTGGCAGTGAACCTTCCAGGTCTTTCCCCAAAATATATACATAGCCCTACTATCTGCATGGCTTAGTGGCCAGGGACCTAGCCACCTTGGGTCCACTTCCAGGAGTACACGTAGAATAATTATGTGAATGGTATTTTTCTAAGCTCTGTAGACTCAAGTCTTTTGCAAAAAGTCATGGAGAGGACCTGACAACACCTCCAGAAAAGAATTTGAGAGATCATCCCCAGAAAATACAGGGATGGGGAAATATCATCAAGTTCCTGAGGGTGATATGGTCAGGTAAGACTTGTGTTTTACCATCTATTGGGATAGATAAGGTCCAAACTTACCAGCGCCCACAAACAGTTAAGGAGGTGCAAACTTTTGTGGGTTATCAAAGTATTAGAGTTTATCCATTCCTCATTTGACACAATACCTGCACTCTCCATATAGGCTAATAAGAAAAAGGAGCAGAATGGGATTGGAGGGTACAAGGAAGAGGAGGCGGTAAAGCAAGTTGCTATGTGATGCATTAAGAGAATACAGGTTCAGGCACAACAGAAACTTTCATCAAATGACCACTATTACTTACACAGCACAAAGAATCCAGAAGAGCAGGGGAAGAGATCCCATCATGGCTGGTCTGCCGGGATGCCAACTGCTTGGTTCGGGGTCATGGAGGCAGCTCCATATGTTCCACTTTATGACAGAAGAGAGACAATTCTGTGCTGTGTGAGTGTTGAGTATCCACCCCAAGGGGTAGGAGCCCTACCATTGATAACACCTGTTCTGTTAAGCATTCAGGGCTGCTTGTTCCTGGTTTCCAGATTCAAGGTATGGTCGGACCATTTCATTAGACCTAATATCTTTCCCAGGCGGTGAAATGGAAACAGTCTGAAATGTCAGCACACAATAGAAAAGGAGGCAAGGGGAAGGCAAGGTTGGGAGGTGGTTGCTGAGCATGTGTCTGTGATTTTCCCAGCAAAGATCCTTGCCAAAGCAAAAACATTAGTAGTCCAAGTACAGGCCTTTCAAACTGTGACTCCAGGGTAACTATTTGAGCTAGATGTCTCCATCACAGAATAGGACTGGGATAGGCCATATGGCAAAGGGACAGGAAGACGTGGATCTCCATAGGGTTTTGGTCTCAATATTTCAAAGGAGATGTGCAACTTCATACCATCCTAGAAAAGCAATTCCTAGCTGTGTACCAAGCTTTACAAGAAACAAGGCCATCACAAGAAATAGGCAATGGAAATAAAAGTGGCATATCCCATTAAAGGATGGGTAGAAGGGCTGTTTGCCCAGCCTGCTTCTGTAGTAGCCCATAATAGTACATTAGCACAGTGGCCTGCATATCTATAGCAAAAGGGACACTTAACATCTAGTCCCATCTCACTAGAGTCACAAGTCCTCTGGGGTCCATAACATACACCACAGAATCAGAGGAGGCCCCAGAGTTGCCCCTAGAAAACCCTGATGGACAAGCGAGGGAGAAGGTATACCCCTACAGAATGCTTCATATATGGATGACTCCTGTCTTGGCCAACTCCTGTCTTGAACAGCAATAACCATGCAACCAGCAATGGACAGCTTGTGGGTAGAGATGAAAATGGAACACAGTAATCAATGTACCAGCTAAGAGCTGTCTGGTTGGCTCTTGTGAGTGAGCCAGTCACCATTTGTGCTGATTCATGGACAGTGCTCCTACCAGAGACCCTCAGATAACAACGAAGTGCCCACCGAGGGAGGTAAGTGAGCCTTTGATAGGATCCTTGCAGCACTAGCTCTTGCATAAGCTGTGTGAGTATGGAAATGGACAGAAGAAGCCTGGACGTGATAAAACTATGAACTCCTCTCCCTATCACCCCAGGTATCAGAATAATACTTTGGGGTCTAGGGTGGATGCCCAAAGGATGGATTGGGATCCTCTTCCAATAAGGCAGGAGGCTCCTGCCACCATAGAGCTAATCCCTTCATTCTTTAAGGAGAGGACCCAGACAGACATGGTAGTAAAGGGCAATCAAACATTCAATCCCAAAGGGCATGGCTGTGGCAATGGTACACTGGGTTACTGTTAACCTTATTAACAACCTTCCAACAGTGCGTGTCTTATGCCCAATTGTGGGATGGGTTTATTTGGCTACCACAGGATACTAACACAATCTGCCTCTCTGTGTTGGGAGCCAAAAAAAAAAAAACAACAAAAGACCATGAACCAATTAATACTAGATATCTGGGCAGCAACTCGTTTGCTACTGAATGGTGCCAATGCCCGTCTATCTATTAGATCTCCCCTAATGGCATGCAATAGTTATGTGGCACAAACACTTGACCATGGCTATCCCCAGGTGGATATGGAGATGTACTATTGGCTTCTCCTGGATGCACTCTAGGATGTCAAATAATCCTAATGCCCTTAAAATGAGCCTATTTGGAGAGGGAGGTATAACAAGTGTATATTCTCTTGGTGGAATTATTTGAACTCTGTTTTTGTTCCCCAAGGAGGTGATGTTGACATCATGCATAAAATAGAAACCTGACGAATGTTTGTAACCATGGCTATCAAAGATACTAAACACAACCTCTCTGTGCTAAATCAAGATACTGGGGCTATGTGGCTATACACAAGGTGGTGCTACAAAATCATGTGGCCCCAGATACTCTCACAGCAGCACAAGGGGGAACATGCACCTATTAAAAACTGAGTACTATGTCTGCATTCCAGATAAGAAAGGCCAAAGTAGATAAGGCCTTAGCTCATTTGCAAAAACAATTGCAACTCATAGATCAAATGTGTGATGATTCATCGTGGCCCCAAATAAAGGCTTGTTTTGCAGGGTGAGGTAGCTGGTGGAAAATTGTTGATGAGCCTTCAAGGTATTGTGGCCATTGGACTTACTCTACACACTTGTATATATTGTTGTTGTGGGTTCTGTCTCCAGTGCGCCTTAAAAACAGGAAAAACAGTTTTATAAGGTATTCTCCCATCCCGCCCATGGCCCAGAGACTCTTGAGGAAGTACATGGGGCTTTGAAGTACACTGCCTGCCCTAAGAGCATCTTGTTTTGAGAAAAGAGCACATTCCCAGATGTTTCCCCAAAACTTGCATGCAAGCCTTTGGCATTCACCCATCTTTGTCCCCAGGCCATACATAACCTGTAGGGTGGTTGCCATAGATGCAGACATATTCGAATAAACTTCTTGCCAGTCTCACTGTCCAGCTTAAAGTAGCAGCAGCTCTCTGTAAGTTCTCCTAGGAAATGCTTAAGGACTAATCACCCTGGCATTCAGTGTCTCTTTCTTCAGAATCTCAACAGGCCCTGTCGTAAGGCAGTTTGGGATAGTCCTAGATGGCTCTCCCCCTATTCCTTCTTTCTAAGTGAGTCCTGCTGCTGTTTAAGCAGGACATGGCAAAACCAAAACTTGACTACATGTGTGGCAGATTGGGGGTCAGTGTTAAGATATACTGGAAAGACACAAGCAGAACTCTAACTTGAGAGTGTCCAGGAGAGTGTTGTGTTGTTATAGTAGATACCCAGGCTGAGAGAAATGAAACAGAAGCCCAGTTCTGTGAAATGGGCTGTAAAGACTTAGAACAAGTTGAGAAGCAAGCATAGCCTAAATGCTAAGCCCTAGAATGTTAAAACAGAACTCCACAAATTTCTGATGAGAACAGACAGTATTTATTATAGAAAATGAGGCAAAGTTTGACAAACAGGTGGGAATTGTAGGGCCCCTTTAAAAAAAGAGAATAATAGTGACTGGGAACCTAGCTGGAAATATCAGTGCTACTATCCTGAAACTTACCCCTGTTCTATTTATGCACTTAGAACTGAATTTGGTTTTATAGCAAATGGCTACTACATTCGTTATAAGAAAAATCCCTCTTAGTATATAGATCATAATTTAAATGATTATCAGCCATTTACACATTAGTATGAATTTGCTTACATATTTCCTTCCTGAAAACAGGGTTTGATGGAGGTTGGAAGAAATTTTTCATTTATCAGAATATTACTGAGAGACTGGTGAGAGCCAGACGTTGGGCTATGCACTAGGGATACAAAGATGACACAAAGCACTATGCCTCATCCCCAAAGAATTTCACAACCTTCCATATTAAAGATAAGAAGAAAACTACTAAAAGAAAAAAGAGATGCGCAAGAAGGAAGCTGGATAGAGTACAGACAAATATTTTCTTATTTTCCAATGTTTACAAATTTGACTCATCTCTCCCTGGAAATCCCACAAATGATCTTCCCTGCTATCTTCCCACAGACCTTACCTCAACTCTTCAAGTCCCTCACTCTTCAAGTAATATCAGAACTCCTTGGTCTATGCTTCCAGTCAGGAATAGAGATGCTGGGAAGATAATTTTTCCGGTCTTTTTTATTTTTTTAATGAGGAAAACCAGACACAGAGAAGTGAAGCAACTAGAAGAAACCATGAAGGGAATCTGTGACAGAAGTTCATGGAATTCCCAGCCCTCTAGTCAAAACCCTTTCACTGCTTCACAGAATTTCCTGACAGACCAGAAAGGCTAACATAACAGAGAAATCCCAGGTTGGATTGCATCAGTCGTTTGTTCAATGTCCACTAAATAAAGTTCAAGGCCTTCCACTCTCTTTGGTCAACGTGATTGTATTAGCTGATCTTCTATTACTCACCTACTTAAATTACATGACTCGTAATTCATAGACCATCATCTGTGAATTTCTATTTCCATGCCCTTGCTCATGCCATCCTTTCCACCAGATGCCCTGCTACCACCATCTCTGTGTAAAGAATTCCTGCCAATTCTTCAGAGTGGTGTCATTCACAAAGTTATCCCCAATATTGTCAGCCAGAAAAGATCTCTAATGATTTTTGTGTTTATGGCTCTTATCACATACCACCTTCTAAGATAGCTATTTTTGTCAATGAAAGACAGTCCCTAATGAAAGACAGTGTCGTTAATGTATATCTGGAACAGCTCCAGCACTCAGAGCACAGTAAATTCTGACGAACGAATTAATTGGGCTGAATAGCATCATTAACAGGAAGGTAGAGACCAAATCAAAGCAATGTCATTTCAAAGTTTACCCTGGCTGGGATAGGCTGGGGATAGGCCAGAGAAGGAGAGACCAGAAGAAGGCTGCAGCAGAACCAATTAAGGTTCTTGCACAGCTATCTATCTGGGAGCGAGGAGATAAAAGGAGAGATCCAGACATTAGAATTGGGTCTTTAAGGAAAGGCCATTTCAAGCCAAAACATGGGGCATGTAGGAGATGGAGGATAAAGGTTCAGCTGGGGAGTCTAAACACGGAGATGCACCAGACACAAATAATCAGACAGATATTTTTGTGTTTTTTTTTCCTTTTTGATTAAAAGATCATACTTTTTTAAACATTTGCTGAAAGATCTTGGATGTCTCTGAGGCACAGACGTGCAGGCTATGTTCTCATAACTCTCTCTCTCTCACACACACACACACACACACACACACACACACACACACACACACCAGCATTTCCACCACCACATCACCCTCTAGTGGCCTGTGGAGATTCCTCAGGTTCCCCAGGACTCTCAAGTGACAGCACAGACTGGGCACTGGGACTCCCAGCTAGCCTCATTTCAAACACTTCACTTCAATTTATTTTGTATTTGGGGGGTTGCCATAAGAAATCTCTTGAAAAGTAGAATTTGCTGTTTAAAAAGTATTTTATATGACCCAGCAAGTCCCCTCCTTTCATTCAAAAGAAGTGAAAATATATGTTCACACAAAACCTTGCAGATGAATGGTCATAAGCAGCACTATTCAGAATAGCTAAAAAGGAAAAACAACCCAAATGTCCACCAACTGATAAAAGGGAAAAACATGTAGTATATCCATATAATGGAATTTTACTCATCTGGAAAAAGGAACAAAGTACGGATATGGGCTATAACATGGGTGAACCTTGGGATAATGCTAAATGAAAGAAGCCAGTCACAAAAGACCACATATTGTGTGATTTCATTTATACGAAATATCCAGATTAGGCAAATCCATAGAGACAGAAAATAGATTGTCTAGGGTGGGATGGGGGACAGAGCTGAGGAGTGACTGCTAATGGGCATGGAGTTTCTTTTAGGGGGAATAAAAATGTCCTAAAATTAGATTGTGCTAACGCGTGCACAACCCTGTAAACATATTAAAAACCACTGAGTTGCGTACTTTAAAGGGGTGAATTGTATGGGCATGTGAATCATATTTCAATAAAGCTGTGGTTTAAAATGTGTTTTAAAACCTTTTCCTCTAAGTCAGGGTTCTTAATGGGCAGGGGGAAGGACATTTTTGAGTGTCACAACGGGGCAGGGATTACTTGCATCTAGTGGGTAGAACCCAGGGATGCTGCTAAATACACAGGACAGTCCCCATAAACAAAGAACCGTTCAGTCCAAAATGTCAATAGTGCCCAGATTGAGAAACCCTGCTCCAAGTTATAAGTGCTTTAAAAATAAATATGGTTGGGTAACATCATCAACATGGCAAATGTAAGCCATCCCCCGCAAAAGCCTCCCCAGAGATTCAGTAAATAAAGGGACAAATCACATATGCACAGAACTCTGGAGTACAGTAGAGATTGGAGAAGGGCTCCACAAACATTGAATCCGGAACTGAGAAGTTAAAATTTATGAAATGAATAATTTAAAAATTTTTTTAAAAAGATCATTAGGGTGCACGGGTGGTTCAGTGGTAGAATGCTCACCTTTCATGCGGGAGACCCGGGTTCGATTCCCGGACCGCGCACCCCCTACAAAAAATAATAATAATAAATACATTTAAAGAAAATTTATGAAATGATTATGATTACTGAATCATTACATAGATATTTCTTTTTACTTTGTAGTGTATTTGTATAGCTGAAAGGAAATACCTGAAATTGCTGTACTGTAATCCTGTGGCCTTGATCTCTGATAATGGTTGTGTAACCATATAGCCTTTATCTTGTGATGTTGTCATTAGAAGAACCTTGTGACTGACCCTCACTTGTACCCTTTCATCCAGTTTTTCAGCTTTAAAGTCTTATGACTTGAAAGCTAGCCTCACTTCCAGAATATAGACCTTTGTGCCATATTTTTAAAAACTGGGGAGATTTTATGTACAATCTATGAAAAAGAACAACAAAAAATAGATTATTTCTGAAACACAGTCTAGCTTGAGTATGATTTAGAATCAGGAAATAAATGGTCTGAATATGATTCTATAGAAAAGGACACTGTATTACATTTAGAGTTTTTCTGCAAAACAGAGCAGAATTTGGATGACATCATGTATATTCACTCCTGTATTTGTCCCTCTCAAAAGTATATTTCTGTTTCTATTTTTTGTGTGACTAACTTTCTATTTGTGTCTGTCTAATTGTTCAATGTATATTTTCATACCTCCAGATGGTAATAGCAAATCTTAAAGTGCTCTATTCAAATTGTTTAAAGATAAATAGGTACATATATATATATATATATATATTCAACTTTAAAGTCTTATTATCACTAAGATGCAGCCTCTAATGTTTATAACCAAGGGCCTTGTGTCAACCCAGAACTAATTTACCTCAATTCCAAAGCTATCTTGATAGATAGAGCTGCAGCTAATAAAAATTTCCACCTGACATGCACAGTAGCTTAAACTTATAAGTGACCTATGCCTCATTATAATACTAAAAATCAGACCCACTGTCATATTAAGGCCGCCATTTTACATATATATGTAAATTAGTACTCCTGGATTCCCAGACAAACAGAAAATAAAAATCTTTAAGCACCAGGATTCAAAGCTTTAGTTTTTGTAATTACTATAAACAAACCTGGACATTGGAAAGAAACTGCCCTCTGAAATTTCCCAAAGGCGACAGAGGGCTCCCTCAGGAAATCGCAAAGATTTGTCCAATTGTCCAGGTCAGATTTAAGGGAAATAGATCTAATATTTGGAAACAATTAAAAGAAGGGTATAGGGGGCGATGCAACGGTGGCTCAGTGGCATAATTCTCGTCAGCAATGCTGAAGACCCGGGTTCGATTCCAGGTGCCTGCCCATGCAAAGAAAAGAAAAGAAGGGCATAGGAATTCCATCAACACTCAGGCCACCTTAGGGATCTTAAATCCCACCACCTTCATTTAAAACTTTTAAAAACAAGTTCAGTAGACCAGGCCTCATTCTCTCTTTCTCACCCATCCCTGCCCTTAGGACCTAGACAACTAAGGCAGCTACATGGGAAGGGCCAGTGGCAGAAGCATAGGGGAAGCATAGGCTTGGTTTAGAATTCTTTCTACTGGGCCTGGAGATTAGAAATGGTAGACACAGAAGAAATGTTGCAGAATAGGCCATGTTTGTTCTGAAAGAATTCCCCCACTTGAAATTATTTTTTCCATTGATAATACTTTCACAATGTTAACCATAGGAAACAAATCATTATTAAAATACAAACAGCCTTGGGATAGGAGTAGTTTAATAATATCTAATTGCCACATTTCAATAAGTAAAAGAACATGTCCTTGAGAGCTATGAAAAAGGTTTCCTGGATTTATTCTTGGGACAAATCAAACAATTGTAGCATATTTTCCAGAGCCTGATAGTATACTTTTGAGGTTGTTCATAATTTTAGGATATTATGAAAACAAAGAGACTTTTTAACCTCCGGTAGAAGGAATAAAAAAGCAAATACAGCTGCAAAAAAAATGCAGTAACAAAGTCTACTCCCTATTCCTGTTTTTATGATGACTTTTTGAATCCGACAAATACAATTTTATTCTACTTAGTTGTGTTCTTCCTAAATTTATACAAGTTTACAAATAAATTAAGCTAGCGTTATAGCTATTAGATCTTTATTATGATAAAATATGTTTGTGTTTAATGAAATTAAGTTATTATTTTGACAAACTTTACTTTCTAAATAATTATGTTGTGTAAGATGTTTAAAGACAGTATCAAAGATCCTTTTGGTAGCTTAAATTATGCAAGTATGTAAAATATACAAGATGCGCTTTCTTAAAAAAAATGTGTAATTTTATTCTTCAGAATGTGTAGGACAAAGTCTGAGTGAATATGGAAAGTTGTAGAAGACTTGGGAAAGTGAACTCTGTTTATTGTAGTCAATGCTGCCTAAAATTTCCCAAGTTTGTCTAAGGAAGTATGGTTTGTCCTAAAGTAAAATGGCCAGCTTTAATATGTAAGCAAGACCTGAATGGATATTGAAAATTGTAGGATGTTTGTGAAAGTGAATTCTGTCTGTCATAATCAATGCTGACCAAAAATTTGATAAGCCTGTTTTATGATTATTTTAAAAGAGATTTTGTGTCAAATCGTGTATTCATACAAAACTGGAGTTTAGTTTTCTCTGTGTTAAAATAATGTGGATTGTTGGCCTGCTCTTAATGAAAGGTGATAAAAAGTTTTCCTTAACCATCTGAGTACTCTATCTAGAAGAAAAATATTTTATACCACACCAGAATAATATCCTTGCTGATGTTTGTGTTGACCTTATCATCCTTTATTTCAGAAGACAAGTCTTCTCAGGAAAACTGTTGCAAAGGATTTGTTCTTTCACCTTGTAAAAGTGAGGTCTAAAATAGTTTAACATAGTACATAGAAAGTGTTTGGGAACTATTACCATAACTAAAAGGAATTTCCTAATCTTCTGTTAGCTAAATTTGCATGGGTTAATATTATTCATATATTTAGAGATTGTATAAAAATTCCTAAAGACTTGAGAATGTTCTAACTGTCCATGTTATACCCTGATACTGATCAGCGTGACGTTAGACAACAGTGTGATGTTCTTAGTCATGGGTTTAGTTATTCTTAGAAGATGGTTATAGATCACGTAAACAATGAAATTCACTCTTTAGTTACACTACTTTGCTCTAATCCTTCTCTAAAAGTCCACATGGTCATCTATAAGTCAGAACTTCATCATCCACAAAAAGGGACTTTAAAAGAAAAGCATATAAATGATATTCTGCCTGTCAATTAACATAACCCTGGGAAATGTGTAAAGATGAGACAGAACAAAACATCCGCTATGGTTTGTGATTCATGACTCCAATATAAGTCAACAGTCAAATGTTTTTATTTCTGAAAATAGCTTCATTTAGAAAATACTTACATGAAAATCAGCAGGTAGACTGTGAGCTCTTACAGCAGGCATATTTGTTCCTGAGCTTTAACTTTATTTCTAAATTCTGAGATGCTTTGCTCTTTGTGTATAACTTGGTAGTTCCCTGGAACTTTCGGTATCTGTGTGACACCTGAGACCCAGAGTTACAGTTCTCCAGCTCTGAAAGTCACCATTACTCTGTTCAGCTGCTGTTAAAGAAGCTGAAGAAGAGCTCAGACTTCATTTAGAGTCGTGATTATCTGTTGGGACTAAGGTAAATCAGAATTCAGAGTAAAAGATGATGCTGTCTGTACTTTAGGACTTAACTTCAGTTTGAGACCAAAGGAAGAGATGTTTATTTTGTCCAAAATTTAAATTTTCTGTAGCACACTATCTAATTTAACCTGT
Source organism: Tamandua tetradactyla (assembly GCF_023851605.1). Taxonomy (NCBI): domain Eukaryota; kingdom Metazoa; phylum Chordata; class Mammalia; order Pilosa; family Myrmecophagidae; genus Tamandua; species Tamandua tetradactyla. The sequence goes on from NC_135353.1 coordinate 120,766,772, forward strand.
CTGATCTGTTTATTTAAACAACCTAATTAATCTTTATTTGACCTAGAATAGAGACCAAAATCTTGATATTCTGTATAGGTTAATATAATGCCCTGGTGTATTTCAGGGTATTTAAGGTAGAAAATGAAAAAGTATTTGCAAAGTCCCTTGAGGGGCTCAAGAAAAAGGGGGAACTATTAATTTTCCCACCTGAGGAATTCCTGCTGTTCTCTCAAGCAATATAGGCTCTCAATTCAATAAGCCAAGCCCTCAATCTTGAAGTTTTCCCTTCTGAAACCGATTTCTGTAATGGTAAAGCTAAGCATAATTATAATTAATGCCTAAGAGTCACCCTCAGAAAACCTCTTTTGTAGCTCAGGTGTGACGACCTTTCAAAGTCAAACTCTGCAAATAAACTCACTACCTTCCCCTCTGCCTGCAACATGACTTCCAAGGGTATATGTTTCCATGGCAACGTGGGACATGATTCCCAAGTGTGAGCCTGGCCCTGGCTTCATGGGATTGGTTGGCCAAAAGGGGGAAAAGAAATAAAAAAAATAAAGTTTCAGTGGCTAAGAGATTTCAAGTAGAGTTTAGAAATATTGCAAACCGCTACCATATGCCAAGCCCCAACCGACAGTGTTCCTAAAAACCCCAAAGAATACCCTGAGCTCAATCTAAGACTCTATAAAACTTTTACTTATTAAGTTTATTTTTCAGAGACTTAAAGCCTCTGGATTGTTCCTATGCCAGATAAGCCCTGGAACCCAGAGGTGCCGGTCTCTCCAAGAACATCACCCGGTTTCATTCCTCTCCTGCATACTGTGGATGCCACTTTTCAGCGTGAAGAAGGTAGAATGGTCATCACCAGACACCCTCAAGACTGAGAGGATGATCAAATGATATGGAGGAGCTGTAACCAAGAAACTGGAATTTAAGAAATGATTATGATTACTGAATCATCATATGGATATTTCTTCTTACTTTGTAGTATATTAGTATAGCCAGAAGGAAATGCCTGAAATTGCTGTACTATAATACAGTTGCCTTGATCTCTGATAATGATTGTGTAACCATATGGCCTTTTTCTTGTGATCTTATGGTTGAAAAAGCCTGTGACTGACCCGCCCTTGTACTCTTTTATCCAGTTTTTCAACTTTAAAGTCTTATGATCACTAAAGCACTCCCCAATGTTTACAATGAAGGGCCTTGAGTCAGCCCAGAAGTAACCCACCCTAATTCCAAAATTATCTTCTTAGATGGAGCTGGATCTAACCAAAATTCACCTGCCTGACATGCACAGTAGCTTAAATTCACACCCTTATCATCATATTAAGGCTGCCATTTTCTTACATACATTCTGTGATTAAGCATGTAATCAATCTGTGCACCTTTAATAATTAGATCATCTCCAATGTCATCATCTCGAGTTATTGTACTCATTATCCTAAAACCTGTCCATCTTTTAATCCCATAAAACTATCAGAGTTACTGCAGTTCAGAGAGGCAGATTTTTTAGGCTGATAGGCCATGTGATCTCCTGCTTCATGCCTAGCAATAAACTTTTTCTCTCTTTGAAGCCCCAGTCTCAGGAATTGGTCATTTGAGTGCATCAGGTAGAGAACCCACAGCTTTTGATCAGTATCACATCAAAGAAAAGAAAAATATCAGGTAGAGAACTTTCATCCCAGACCCACCAGTCATCTTCCCTCCCCATTATGTGGTCCCAGGCAGCTTGGAAGTTCCTCAGAGGCAGACCCCTCCCACCTCCCACCAGAATATAGTGGCATTCACAGCAACACGTTACAATCCCATGCATATCTAGGCACAGTGACTCAAGTTCACAGAAACCCAAGGCAGAACAAAAGCTGCTAAGGAATGCTACATACAAAAGGGCACCTGGGGCAAGGGGATACCGTGTTAGAACTGCAGCTGGCCAGGGTGCACTTACCAAACCAGTTTTTGTTGACTGGAGCACTCAAACGCAAAATGGAATTTCTGGAGTGAACCACCTTTCTGGATTGACCCCAGCTGACTCCCAGGGATGGGATACCCTAATGGGGAAGAAACCAGAAACAGAAAAAGCCTCACAGAGGAGAAAAGGGGGGGGGGGGTGTTAAACTGAATTGGTGTAAGACAGGAGGGTCCCAGAACTGAAAAGTGTCAGGAAAATGGGGTACTGAGTGAGGGAGAGAAAGTAAACAAATCACAGGAACTGGGGAGAAAATTCTGCAAAAAACAAACAGAACAGATCAAGATTCCCAGAAAAAGAACAGATGAAAGGACATTTGCTCCTGAAGGGGAAAAAAGTCACACAAAAATTGCAATCTTAAAAATTGTACTGCATATTCAGGTCAGGAATCAAATAAAGAAGAGACTCTTCGCCCAGAAATGGTTGCTGAGGAACATAGCATTACTGGTGCAAGTCCTTAGGAACCAAACTGGTATCACCCTGTGGGTTCCAATATGCTGCCAGTTGGTACCTGTGTCTCCTACCCAGGGACTGTGGGGCAGAACTCTGTCTGGCACTTCCCAGAAGATTAAGATTTTGGACCTGTGCATGTACTAGCTGTGTGGAGAAAACTGACTTCGAAGAATTCTTTCTAAGGTGTCAGATGCCCGATACATTCAATTCATGTTTTCTCATAACTCTACTTCATGTATAGATGTGTCTAGTCCAAATGAAGCAGGAAGGTCAGAGCGGAAAATACATATGTCGTATCATTGTTCATTTTATGTGGGAGTATGCTGAGCAGTGTGGCAGAGTCATGAGGGTTAATTCCTATATCCTAATGAAGAACATGATCCTCATGAAAAATAGTTTCTACACAGCAGCTGTGTCTTTAAATTTCTACTGTCTCTGCCCCTGTCCAGGGAAGGCTGAAACAAAAGCTGTCCTCAATCCATGACCAGTGATTCAAATTCACTAATAAAAAGCCATGATCAGTAATCAGCAGCACCCACCCTTTTTCTTGGGGAAGAACATTTTTACACTCCTTTCCATCAGTAGCAACTAGCCAGGGACTAGACCTCATGGTGGCCTGCCATGAGGTGGGGGATGGGCCCTGGCAGCTGCGATGTGGAGAGAGCAATTTACATTTCTTTCCATAATGGATCAGTCTCTTCCTTCTTCTGACCTCTAGGGTTTCAAAATAGTTGTTTCAGACAGTTCCAGTCTGCTTAATAGTTGTTTTGGTGGAAGGGCTGAGTCCTGGAGCTTCCTACACTTCCATGTTCCTTGGAAGTCCTGGCCAATTGATTTTTTACAAGGCTGTCAAATCCACTCACTTGGGAAAGAATAGTCTCTTCAACAAATGGTTCTTGGAGAACTGGATTTCCATATGAAAAAGAATAAAAGAGGTCTCCTATTCACAATTTATACAAAAATTAACTCAAAATGAATCAAAGACCTAAATGTAAGAATCAGGTCTATTAAGGAAGCATCTTCAGGATCTTGTGTTAGACAATGGTTCCTTAGACTTTTTACCCAAAGTACAAGCCACAAAAGAAAAAAATAGATAAATGGGACCTCCTCAAAATTAAAAACTTCGGAGCATAAAAAAACTTCAAGAAAGTGAAAAGACAACCTACTTAATGGGAGAAAAATATTTGGAAACCACACATCTGATAAAGGTTGAACATCCAGACTATATAAAGAAATCCTTCAATTTAAGAATAAAAAGACAAACAACCCAATTTAAAAACGGGCAAAAGACTTGAATAGACATTCCTCCAAAGAGGATACACAAATGGCTGAGAAGCACATGAAAAGATGCTCAACGTCACTAGTTATTTAGGAAAATGCAGATCAAAATCACAAGATTTCATTCCACAAACACTAGATTGGCATCTATTTAAAAAACAGAAAACTGCAAGTGTTGGAGAGGATGTGGAGAAATAGGAGCACTCATTCACTGCTGGTGGAAACATAAAATGGTGCGCCCACTGTGAAAGACAATTTGACAGTTCCTCAAGGACTTAAGTATAGAACTATCATACGATCCAGCAATCCTGCTACTAGGTATATATCCAGAAGAATTTAAAGCAGGGACTTGAACAGATATTTTCTCACTGATGTTCATAGCAGCATTATCACAATTACCAAAAGATGGAAGCAACTCAAGTGTCCTTCAACCAGTGAAAGGATAAACAAAATGTGGTATATACATAAGAATGGAATACTATTCACCCATAAAAAAGAATGAAGTACCAAAGCATAAGACAACATGGATGAACCTCGAGAGCACTATGCTGAGTGAAATATGTCAGACACAAAAGGACAAATATCCCACTGATACGAATGAATTATAATAAGCAAACTCATAGAGAATACAGAATATAAGTTACCAGGGGATAGATTGTTGTAAAGAATGGGGAGCTGATGCTTAATTTGAATTTCTATTTAAGTTGATTGCAAAGGTTTGGTAATGGATGGTGGTGACGGTAGCATGTTTTTGTGAGTGTAATTAACCGTGCTGAATTATATATGTGAATGTGGTTAAAAGAGGAAACTTTAGGTTGCATATGTTACTAGAGTAAAAATTAAAAGATAAAACATAGAACTGTATAATACAGTGTTGTTGACAATGGACCATGATTAATAGTGTAGCATAAGAATGTTCTTTCATGAATTATAATAAATGTGTGGCACTAATAATACAAGCTGTTAATAATAGGGTGGTATATTGGAAAAATATACCTAATGTAAACTATGAATGATAGTTAATAGTACTATTTTAATAATATTTCATCAATTGTAACAAAGGTAATTACTGTTTAAAAAAAAGTAGTACAATTACAAAAAAAAAAATGCTATCATCAATTGTAACAAATGTTCCACACCAATACAGGGTGTTGGTGGTGAGGTGGTTGATTTTGTGCAAGATTGTTCTGTAAACCCACAACTCCTCTAATAAAATAAATAAATAAATAAATATGGTTGTTCCTAATACTGTTATCAAGGTTTGCTGCTGTTGCTATTTTATGGCATTTGTTATCTACCCCCACCCCTTACACACCTATGAAACTCTGAGGTTACTTCTCTTCTCTCAAAACTGATTCTGGGAGTGCAAGGGTATTTCAGTGGTAGAATTCTCACCTGCCATACAGGAGACCCGGGTTCAATTCCCGGTCCATGCATGTTCCAAAAAAAAGAAAAAAAGCAAGCAAAACAAACAAACAAAAATTCAACAAATGGTGCTGCAATAACAGGATACTCACATGGAAAAATAATGAAATGTGACCCTGCCATATAGCATTAAAAATAAAATAAAACTGATTCTCAGGGCTAAAGTGGCCCACTAGGTTAGAAACCATTTCGGGATTGCAGTCAAAGAGCTCTTGAAAATATTTATGCAATAAACAACTAATTTTTCAAGACAATTACATGTGACATTTGAGGGAGTACTGTCCACAAGATTTCCTGCACTTTTGACACCAACTACAAGTTCAGGGGTCCCCAAGATCATTCTCAGGTTTGATAATTCCCTAGAAAGACTCACAGTTACACTGTTATACTCACAGTTACAGTTTATTACAGCAAGAAGATACAGAATAAAATCAGCCAAGGGAAGGGGTTCATGGGGCAGAGCTCAGGAGGGTGCCGAACACAGAGCTTTCAGTTGTCCCCTCCCTGTGGTGACAGTCATGAACAGCACTACTTTCTTAGTATCAATATATGGCAATACGCTTGGAATATGTAGCCAGGGGAGTTCACCTAAGCCCTGGTGTCCAGAGTCATTAGTGGGGCTTGATCACAAAAACCTGGTTGTCAGTCCACATGACAGCCCCTCTGGAAGTTGAGCTGATACCACATGCCTCAAAGCCTCCACCCTAAATCACATTGTTGGTGTGGCTCATAGCCCCCAGGCAAACAAAAACACTCTTATCAGGCAGGACATTCCAAGGATTTAGAGGTCACCTCCCAGAAGCCAAGGGATAAAAGTCCAGACCTCTTTTTGGGCAAGGTTAAATGATTTACTAAATGTAACATTTCTACATATTGGAGCAGGGGATGTCTTAAAATTCTAAATAAAGTTATTTTATTTTAGAAAGTAGAGAAATAGCCCCATTTTACGCTGGGTAAAATTGAAATCTATGCTTAAAAAATAGATCTACATGAAATGCATACATGAGCCAGTAAGTTTATTTATCAAATCTATATTTATGCAAAAGGTGTATTATAAAGTTAGAGGATCTGGTGAGTCTGGCAAATATTCACAGGGCAGATCCAAATGAGGGCAAGTGCCTATTTTTTTTTTTTTAATTAGGAATAGACAATATCATCCTTTGCCCTGTATTCTGGTTTTCTACGTACAACAACTGTTAAAGAAACCAAAAAAAAAAAAAAAAAAGAGATCAGGCTTCAAACAAAGCCAATCGGATGGGAACTGAAGCAAGTGTCTATTGAAAGACTTTGTGACAGGCAATTTGTAGTTCATGGGGGAAAGCCCTGTACAGGGCCAACTTTCTACCACATTGGGACGATGGAAAAGTTTGTTTCCAGGAGTTAGAGCCCCCTTTGCCTGCTTTATTCATCCCTTTTAGGGACACCTCTTCTCATATACCCCAGAGCCTCCTGGATGCTGGAAGCCTTATTCTTTCCACCTCACTCCTGCCAAGCTTCTAACAAAACCTACTGAAAAAAAATATTGGCAATGCCTGATAATATCTAAATTTTACCTTTTCCAAGGGTGTATGTTATAAAAGCTATCAGAGCCTTTAGCCAAAGAAAAGAGCATATGACACTGGAAATTAAAGACTTGCTAGAAGGGGTTATTAAATTAGCACAATAAAGCAACAACCGGGATGAATTTCAAAATAATTACCCTGAGCAAATGAAGCTAGACAAAAAAGAGCACATGTTGTATAATTGCATTTATATAGCATCCTAGGAAATATGAACAGAAAGCAGGTCAGTTGTTGTATGGGGATGGGAAGGTGGAGGGAGGGACAATAAAGGGGCAGAAGGAAACTTTTGGGAATGATGCATACGTTCATGACCTTGATTGTGGGGATGGTTTCATGGGTGTTTACATATGTCAAAACTCATCATATTGTACACTTAAAATATGTTTAATTTATTGCATGTCAATTATAACTCAACGAAGTGGTAAAAAATATTTTAACTTACAATATGGGTGTGCTTTTTTGCTGAGCATTTTTTCATTTTAATGCAATTTTATTGATATATATTATATATTCACATACCATGTAATCAACCAAAGTGTACAATCAATGGTTCTTAGTATCATCATATAGCTGTGCTTTCGTCATCGCAACCAACTTTTCTTCTTTTTTGTGAAAAATAACATATACAAAAAAAGCAATAACTTTCAAAGCACACCACAACAATTAGTTGTAGAACAGATTTAAGACTTTGGTATGGGTTTCAATTCTACAATTTTAGGTTTTTACTACTAGCAGCTCCAAGAAACTGGAGACTAAAAGGATATCAATATAATGATTCAGTAATCATGCTCATTTGTTAAACCCTACCTTCTCTGCATAACTCTACCACCTCCTTTGATCTTCCTCCCACTTTTCAGAGGTATTTGGGCTATGTCCATTCTAACAATATGCTTCTTAAAGGATCAGTGTACAATTTCCAAAAGGAAATTAAACTTGCAGTTATAAGAATGACAAAGCAAGATTATGTTCTAAAAATCCATTGTTCTGAACTTCTCTATCATGCCTGAAAAAATTTTAATCTGTATTTACATGGCAAGAGTGAAATGTAGTTCCATTATCTATTAGGCATTGCTATGGTTTAACAAAACTAAAGTAAATCTTTGGTTGAGGCTTGGTGTAATTACCTCCTTTGCAGGTTTAGCAGGCTTAACATTGTTTTCTTCTGAACCTTAAGTCAGTGTATTAGTTGGCTTTTTCATTGATTCTCTGCTATCTTAGAGCTCCTTTATGCTCATGATTTTAATAAGACTAAGACCTGGATTACAAATTTCTCTCTGCTGCTCCAACCTTATATCACTTCCTGCCTACCAGGACTTGGCTTTTCAGATGTTCAGGAATCACATTAAATGCAACATGTTCCCAAATCAGTTTCTCCTACTATCTTCCCCAGTTTCCAAACACTTATCCCTCCAATCTACTCTGTATCCTGCCTGCAAGTCCCTTGCAATCGAGGAATTACAAGGGGGCCATGAAGAATTAATGGAGATGAGGAACTATATAGGACAAGGCTACTACTGGGTAACTGTAGCATCTAAGGCACACCTGTGAAGCCATCTTTCACTTCTGCCCCCTAGATGAGAGTTTAAGTACCTTCAAATCTAATTTCATGACTCTCACAGAGTTCATCCAGGAGGTTGGGAACAGCAGGAACAGGGTAGTGGTCCTGGAGGCCACTGAAGTTCTGGCAAATATTGAGTTGTCAACTCTTCTACCAATAGTTCCAAAGGAAGGTGGAGCGTTGGAGAGGTCCTACTCCCAGCTGTGGTCTGTGTATTTGTGTAGGACCCAGCTAGAGCTCAGGGTGGGTTACTGGGGGCCCAGGCACAATATCTCTGAGGCATCCCCATAAAAGGAGGTCAGGAGGGATGGCACCTTTCCCTCTGCATCTGGACATGTGCACCCAGCATGCTAGTCTGGGGTTCTTTAGCCTGGGGACAGAAAACCCCTACTCTGAGATTCTCATGAAGGAGAACAGGACCTACACATCTGCGAGGCTCCAGAGACTGTGCCAGTTCATCATACAAGCTCCCAGAGACCTTCCTGAAACTACATCCCAAGAGCTGGAGTGCTCCAGGCCTTGGCAACAAGAAGCCTGCCATTCATAGAGCAACGACCCAGAGCACCACCCCTACCACAGCTTACCGGCCCGCCAATAGAGCACTGAAGCTGTTGGAAGCACTGTGAGCCCCCAGGCTTGGCCAGAGAAGGGAGTGAGACCTCTTAGGAAAATGAGGCTCAGATAAATTGGCTTAAGTTACATGACTTGTCCTGGTCACACAGCCTGCAAATGGAAAACCTAATTATCGAAACCTCTACCTTGCCAGTGGCTCAATGTGCTGATGCTATACTCAGTTTCCATTCACAGGTTAATTAAACAATAATGGCATTTATAATAGCACTGTAATAGGCAAGGAAGGGAATCTCTTGGGAGAAAGTTGTCCTTCAAAATCTCTCTCTCTTTCCTACTTCTCACCAAATCATATACCACAGTGGGTTTCCTACCCCAACTCTACATCAAGTGCCCTTAAATGTAAAGCAGACCTTAGGAAGAGGTTTGGTGAAGAAGGCCCAGCGTACACACAATCATAGGGTCTCAAGCCTATCGCCGCAGTGCCTGAAACTCCACCATCAGATAATAATTTCTTAGGATAATGACTTTACATTTTCCCAATAACATCATCTCAAAATTCAAACATCATTCTTAAAGGCCTCACGTTTTTAGGTATTATCAATCTCACAAAAATATGAAAGGACTTATTGAATCAAAATAACTGGAAGGACACGAGAGACGGCTGTCAGTGGAGGGAGGGAAGAAGAGCTTTGGACTTGAAGCCCAACCATAGGATACCAGGCAGAGCAGCAGGAAGCAGAAGGAGGCCAGTGGATGCTGGGCGATGGGAGGTTCCGGGAGAAAGGACCACAGAGCAATGGCCTTCCGGCCAAATGTCATAGAAAACAAAGCTCAGAATAGATTGCCCTGAGTTCAGTCTCAGGCTCACTACTTCCTGCCTGAGTCACAGTCCTCTGTCTCCACATCTGTTTCCCTAGCTACACTTAGCCACATCTAGTTAAAATGAGGATAGAGATCATGATGCTTCTAAAGATTGTTGTGTGGGTGAAATAAGATGCCATGTGTGAGTCATTTGAAAATTGTTAGATGTTCTACAAACATAGATAAGAATAATTGAATGGCAGGGGCTAACCAGAGGGCCCTGAGCTCTTGATGGGTGGAGGTAGGGGGTTGCAGTGAGAAACTTCTTCAGAGCCTTGTTCTGGTGAGACATGCAGAAGCTGCCCTCTGGCCTGGGAACACCAAGATGTCTAAAGCCAGGCAGTTCAGAGTGTCACTTTCCCTGCTGGTGTGAACTCACACAAACACAGTCCTGGGACCTGCAGGAAATCTCTACAGGTCAGTGGAGTCACAGGCTCCATAGTTCCCAAGCTCTGTAGTATCCATGGCCCATGTACTCAGGTTTAAAAAATAGGGCCTAAATTGGCATGACTAAACTCCAGATTAAAGTGAGTGCTGCTTTGAACACATCCTTCTTGAGGAATGATGAGAACATTTAGGTGCAATGATCAGAGAACAATGTCTCAAAAAGAAGACTCTGCCACCCAAATCAAAGGCCAAATTTAGCTGGAGGAGTGGGGACCAGGGAGATGTGACCAGTACACCAAGATGCTGATGATGGAACTGGAGACTAGGTCGCTTTTGAAGTCTGCATTCCCAGAGGAAAAGGTCCAGCTAAAAACAAACTCTTTGGAATTTTAAGCTAGTCCAATGCACTCTGCATAGTAAGCTGAAAAATGCCCCCCAAAGATGTCAGGTCCTAATCCCTGAAACCTGTAAATGTTACCTTATAAGGAAAAGGGGTCTTATGAGTTGATTAAGAACTCTGAAATGGGAGACAACCCTGGATTATCTATCTCAGTGGCCACTAACTGCAATCTCAAGTGTCCTTATAAGAGAGAGGTGGAAGAAGATTTCACACACAAAAATGAGGAAGAGGCAATGTGGCCAGGGAAGTGGAGATTGGAGTGATGTAGCCACAAGTCAAGAAATGCCAGCAACCTCCAGAAGCTTCTGGAACGGATTCTCCCCTAGAACCTCTGGAGAAAGCATGGCCCTGTCGACACCTTGACTTTGGCCCAGTGACACTGATTTCCAACTTCTGGCCTCCAGAATTGTGAGAACAAATTTCTGCTGTTTTAAGCCACTAACTTTATGATAATTTATTATGACAACCATAGGAAACTAATACGCACTGCATGGTCTTCCAACGAACTTCTTGGATGATTAAATGATGACCAAATTTCATTCTTGCTATTTGAGCTCTGTTTCAGAATTGATGCCAGTGCTTTCCATCTTCTTTATTTACAGGTTCTATTCCCTGCTCTGATGATACGGTGTGATGGAATGGGCTGACAGTGGGACAGCTGTGCCAGGGAACAGCTGCCCTCCAGATTCTTTTACCTGACTTTCAGACTGTGCCAAAGCCAAGGACCCCTACACACTGGGATGTTCTGAGGAATTTGGAGACTTCTGGTAGAGTAGAACAAGAAAAGCACCCAAACTCCCAAGGCTCTCAGATTTGGGTCCTTCACCAAGTTCCTGATGCTCCTTTCCTCTACCTCAGCCTTGGTAGGAGAGGGAATTTAGCTTTATCTACATGCAAATGAATATGCTGAGGGGCACCACAGCAAGGCTGAAATCCATGTGTTGCTGTTGCTAGCAAATGCCACTGAAATACACACTCCCCAGCCCGTGTTCAGGCATACCTATGAACAGCAGCAAATAAAATCAGAAATACAGTCCACGTTGTTGCCACTTCTGGTGTTAAGAACAGTTAAGTTTCTGGGCAGCCAGAACAGCAAGTTTACCAGCCTGGGAGGTTTGTTGGACCCCAGAGACACACCCCTAAACAGCTCGGACTCCCCACTCCCTATGCAAAAACTCCCAGCCACCAGCTGACTATGCCTGAAATTACTTTACGAAGAACAAGATGGTTTTCTTTCTTCCTTCCACAGCTGGGTTTTGGTGGCATGTGGTGCTGATGTCATCCTACTCCCCAGCTATGTATGGGGGCTTCCTAAGATCAGAGTCAGACTGTGGGGACATGACAGAGGAAATGGTGAGTGTTGGGGATTCTCACTCCTTTTTTTAGCAGATTTCCTCTCCCTCCTCACTAATCCTGACCGGTGTCTTGCTCGCTGCATCGAGTCTTTCTCTTCAGGACCTCTCCATTCATTTGGCCCAGTCCAAACTGTGTCTCACAACCTCAGGGCCAGTCTAACAAGCTGACCACAGCTAAGGCAGTGAACTCCTGATAATGGCTTTATCCCTAACTGGCAACTTCTTTGATCATGCTCTTTAGATCTAAGAGTAATTCATTGGAGAAAAAAAAAAAAAGCAAGAGAGAGAATGAGAGAAAAGAGAGAGGTTTTTTAGCAGCTGGGACCTTTTAGGTTTCTTAGATTATTCCCTACATGCTACCCCTTCCTTGCCCACCCCCCACCTTCGACCCTACCCACTCAGAAGGACAGAATACTGCCTCTGCAAGTAAACCAGCCATGTGATTTGCAGCTGAATTCATCAGATTTGGGACGTCAAGGTCTCTTCTGCTAAGATATATTTTAACACTAGAGTTATGGCAGAGTGGCAGTGGATGCCAGAGAAAATTTATGTAACATGAACCTTGAAAGGCATTAGAGTGGTGTTTCAGGATTTGGGCTTCAGCACAAGACTGCCAGTATTCTAAATCCACTTATGAGCTATGTAACTTTGGCCAAGTTACTGAACCTCCCTGTACCTCAGTTTCTTTCTCTGTAGAAATGGAAGAATAATGGCATCTACCTGACAGTGCTGCGGAGAGGTTGAAATGAGTTAACACATGTAACGCCCTTGGGACAATGGCTTCAGCCACAGACAGACGAGAGTGGGAGTTTTGGCTCCATCATCTACCAATCGTGTTACCTTGAGGCAAGTCTCATAGCTTCTGTGTGCCTCAGTTTCCTAATCTGTAAAACAGGGATAATAATAGCTGCACCTCCTCAGAGAATGTAGTCAGTACTAAATCCTGAAAAACAGGTAGCACAGTGCTAGTTAATGACACTGGTACTACGTGGTGAACCCAATATTTCTCAATGCTATTCCACCTGCCTGGTATTCTTTTTTTTTTTTTTTTTAACTTATTTTGAAATAATTTCAAACTTACAGAACAGTTGCAAAACATTCAGAGAATTCCAATATAGCCCCCACCCAAATATCCAGATCCACCAACTTTTCACATTTTTGCCACATGTGTCATATCATTCTATTTATCCATCCATCCGTTATCTATCGCTCTGTCATTTCTCTGTTTTCTAAACCTTTGAGATTAGGCTTTACATATCATCCTCCTTGAACACTTAATATTTCCAAGTATATTTCCTAAAAACAAGTATATTCACCTATTTAACCACCTTAAGTACAGCTCTCAAGTTCAAGAAATTTAATATTGATATAAAGCTTATAGTCTTTATTCTAATTTTAAATACGTCCCATTAATGCCCTTTTGGGCATTTTCTCCTCCATTGTTAGATCCAGTCCAGGATCATGTCTTACATTTTAATTGGGGGAACATATATGATATAAACTTTCCCATACCAGCTACTCCCAAGCATACCATTCAGTGGGGTTAATCACATTCACAATGTTGTGTTACCACCATCCGTTACCAGAACTTTCCCATCATCTCACACAGGAACCCTGCACCCGTTAGTTTATTAACTCCCCATTCCTCATCCACCCTCTCAGCCCTGGAAACCTGTACTGTACTTTCTGTCTGTAAGTTTGCATATTCTAGCTATTTCTTGTAAGTGGAATCATACGAGATACCCTTTCTCCCAGAAAAGCATGCTCTTAAAGTCAATCCATTCCTGTGGGTGTGGACTCACTGTAAGTAGGATCTATTGATGAACCTGGGTTAGTCAGGGTTCTCTAGGGAACCAGACCCAACAGGAGATATCTGTAAATATTATGTGATTTTTATTAAAATTGTCTCATGTGACTGTGGGGATGCAAGCTGGGAACTCTGATGAAGGTTTTCGATGAATTCCCCAGGAGAAGCTGGCTGGCTAAAGAAGAGATGAAAATTCTTTCTTCTTACTGCTGAAATCATCACTTCTTCTTTTAAAACTTTCAACTATTTGTATGAGATGTTTCTCACTGTGGAAGGCAATTGCTTCAGTTGATTGCAGATGTAATCAGCCTTAAGTGCAATCAACTAACTAATGATGTAGGCTCACAAAATGTCCTCACAGTAACAATCAGGCCAGTGCTTGCTTGACCAAACCACTGGACACTATGACCTGGCCAAGTTGATACGTGAGCTTCACCATCACAACAGGTCATATGGTAGTTCTGTGTTTAACTTTTTGAGGAACAACCAGACTGTTTTCCACAGCAGCTGCACCATTTTACATTTCTGCCGGCAAAGTACAAGGATTCCTACTCCTCTATATCCTCCCTAACACTTGTTATTTTCCATTTTTTAAAATAATTAGCCATTCTAGTGGGTTTAAAGTGATATCTCATTGTGGTTTTGATTTGCATTTCCTTAATGGTTAATGACACTGAGCATCTTTTCATGTGCTTATTGGCCATTGGTATATCTTCTTTGGAGTAATGTCTATTCAAGTCCTTTGTCCATTTTTAGGGAAAAAAAAGTCCTTTGCCCATTCTTATTGTTTCTCTTTTTGTTGTTGAGTTGTAGGGATTCTTTATATAGTCTAGATATTAAACACTTATCAGACACATGGTTTCCACATATTTTCTTCCATTCTTTTGCTTGTCTTTTCACTTTCTTGATAATGTCCTTAGATGAACAACAATTGTTTATTTGATGAAGTCCAATTTATCGATTTTTTCTTTTGTTGCTCATGCTTCTGGTGTAAAGTCTAAGAACCCATTGCCTAATGTATGGTCTCTATGTTTCCTTCTAAGAGCTGTGTAGCTTCATCTCTTATATTTAGGTCACTGATCCATTTTAAGTCATTTTTGTATATGGTGTCTGGCTATTCTTTTTGATACATTTCAAGATCATGATGAATATGACTTGATGCCTCCACCACTGTAGCAAATAGGCACATTACATAATGCAGGCAGGCCTGGCCTTTCAGGGTATCACTGGGACACCAGCAACGCCTGCTTCTCTAGCTGCCTATTCTGCTCTTCATTCAGCATCGTGCTCTAACTTGCAACAAAGTCCTTTTCTTCTGGACACCAGCACCTCATCTTTTTCGAATGTCTCAAGGATTTGGTATGAAGCTGCCTGAAGGAGAAATTCCTGATTTACCGCAGGTTCCATAACCGTAGTCCTGTCCCCAGTATGGAGATTTATCAGGGAGTTGCCAAAAGAATCTGAGAGCAGGTTTTACTTTGGTCTCCTCTCACTGCACCGAAACACCCATTTTCACAGAAACTGGACTCTGCGGAGGTTACGGCAAATTCTAACGCCCAGTACAAATATTCAT
The DNA here is from genome assembly GCF_023851605.1 of Tamandua tetradactyla. Lineage (NCBI taxonomy): Eukaryota > Metazoa > Chordata > Mammalia > Pilosa > Myrmecophagidae > Tamandua > Tamandua tetradactyla. The sequence continues at coordinate 120,781,955 of NC_135353.1, forward strand.
GAGAGAGGTTGAATTGTTTTTAACGTCAATGTACATAAAGTTGTAACTTACATAAAGCCGAAAAGTCAGAACATCTGTTCTATTTCATGCATTTTTTTCCCAAACTGAAATTTTGTCATCTATGAAATTCCCTTTAACTTTGTGATTCCCAGGATTCTCCAGTTATCTTAAAATTAAGGCGAGTGTAGATTGACACAAATCTTTTTAGGGAGCTGGGAAAAGGGAAAAGCTGAGAAGGCAAAGATAAAATTCTTTGTAGCAGCTCAGGAACAGGGAGACGGAAGGATATGTCTGAAAACATTCCCATCTTCGTGCATTTGATCCTTATTTCATATTAAATATAGTAACACAGAACAGTGTTCCCAATGACATACACCCACATTGACTTTGTCTCCTTCTACCGTCTTGGTTGTAGAGTGTGGGTGGAAAGGCAGAGGGTACTGAGAACTGAACGTGAGATTTGGGCATGGACATTTCCATGACACAGAAGGGACCTGGGGTATAACTGGTGTGAGTGGAGAGAAGGCCTCATAGGATCCCTGGGTCCTTGAAAGTGAACGGGAACTGTGGAAATCGATATTCAAATCTGGGGAAGTTGGAAGGCTCCCTACATGCTTTCAAAGAGTAATCTCAGTTTGAGAATACTTTTCCCTTCTTGAGTGCCCTCAGTTCTCCTCTCTTTCTGTCTAAATCCTACTGCCCTCCCCCCCCCCGTTTCTGTGTTAACCATCCTGTGCCTTCCAGCTCACCTAGCCCTCTTGTCCTCCAATCTCTAAAGCACTTACTTTCTGGAGCACAAGACACAGCAGGTGGCCACTCTGTTTTCAGCTTGAGCTTTGTGAACACACTTTTGAAACCAGGGAGGATAGGATAATTTCTGGATTGTGTGTTACATTTTACTTCTCCTCCCTCTCTGCAATGATCCCCTCTATACATACGCGCACACATACACACACACACACACACACACACACACAGAGGTTAGTACCTGGATGAGCCCACAGTAAATACCAGCATAAGTACATATGGATTGATTGGTTCAGTGAGCAAGTGAAATGCATGGATGTCATTTGCCATGGTTTTATTCTGTAAATGTTGCCCATACAGTTTAATGGAAATACACGTAAGTGCAATACTCATTCATTCGACAAACATCTGCTAAACTATTTCTATAAGCCAGGTCCTGTTTCCAGAAGCTGGGAGTTCAAATATAGGACAAAACAGATACAGCCCTGCCCTTATGGAAATGACAGTGCAATGAGGGCGACAGACTGTAAATATATTCATATACATATATAATTGCAACACATGTATATTGCAATGTCGGTTAGAGATAAACACTATGAAGAAAAAATATCAGTGTAGAGAAGGATATGGCAGTGTTGCCAATTTCCATGGGTTGATCATGGAAGCCCTCCTTGAAAAGGTTTCATTTCAGCAGAGAACAGCATGAAGTCAGAATGGGGCTCCCGGGAGGCACTGACAGGCCAGCATTATTTTAATATCTTCATTCTGCTTAGGAATAGAATACTTTTTGTCCTTTTTCCTGGTCTTATTTATTCTCAAGAAATCTTGTGCTTCTCAAAATGAGAAATCAAGAAAGAAAGTACAGCTTGGGACTATTAATGGTGTTTTCTATTCAGTATATAAATTCGTTGTTAAACAGGCCTGATTGAATGTGACATTTATTTCAGAAATGTTTCTATGAGGCATTCCTGTGTCATCCTGGTGACTTAGGCATCGGAGCGATTGTGCTTGACGCTTTTATGCAAAGCAGGTTATTAACAAACGAAACTGAAAACAAGTGAGTCCACTTTCTCAGCCCAATCTAGCCACTCATGCAAGGCTTAAATGGGAAAATACTGCCACAATCAATTATCTTAATATGACTGACTCCTCGTTGCAAATTATAAACTTTAGAATTGGTAAAGGAGAAAATTCTGCAAGATAGAGTTCCCATGCGCAGTTAATATTCTTCCTCTGATCTCTCTCCTGCCTATAACGGTCTTGTCATTACAGAGTCTGACCCTTTTTCTCACCTTGTTGGGCATTAGAATTAAATATGGATTAAAATCCATGGGAGCCAGAATCCATGGGGGCTCACACTGGAAACAACAAAAACTTAGGCCAGAAACCTCTGCAAATGTCAGATACTGGAGCTTCTTGTTCTGTCCATGATTTTGGAGAATGAAGAGTAAATGCTGTCCGCTTTTAGATTTCCTTAATCTAGCCATCTTATTTGACAAATAAGGAAACTGAGGCACATAAAACATATAAAGTTTGCCCACTGTCACAGAACCAGTCCAATGACAGAACTGAGATTCCAGAGTTGTTTCCAAGCAATCTCAAAGCTCCTTTAATCCAGCCGTCCTATGGCCTGTCACCCCAAGAAAGGTGTAGGTGAGTGCCTGAAAAGGATTTGACATCATCTAAGACAAAGAAGTGGTCATGCGTTCTTTGGAGTGTCCTGGAATGATACGCAGGGGACAGAGAGAACTATCCACCATCCTATGTGACCCATGTTTCCTCTGAGGTCAAATGGGTTTGCGAAAACTAGTACTAACTGTCATATAACTGGAATGCTGTCGTATGAAAAAAAACGTGATTTCCTATAAAGATTACTGAATAATTGTAAGTGCTTTGAACAGAAAGCTTTATTTTGAGGAAGAAGCATCGACTTGGACATTGCACGGAGTCCTGTTTAAAAAATAAATCTTACTGCAGAAGAAAACAATTAATCCTCACACTGTATCAAGATGGATGTAGGGAAAACGGGGCCATCAACCTTATTTCCTGCATTAGGAGAAGATGGAACGGCTTAGGATTTCAGGAAGCATAGGAAGGACTAAGTTGTTCCATATATACTCTAAGTGCTAAAATGATCAGAGGGACAATAGAGCTAATATACTGGCAAGTTTACACAACCAGCTGCAGAATCCCTGCTTAGTGGCAATTCGGGGATTATGCAAGACTACAATAAGGAAATCACAAATTACCAACATCAGGAATGTGAACGGTAACATCACTTCTGATTTTACAGATATGAAAAAGATAATTAAAGGAGTATTATGAATGACTTTATGACAATAACTCTGACAATTTAGATGAAATGGACACATTCACTGAATGAAAAACAACTATCAAAATCCACTCATGGTAAAATAGATGACCAGATGGCTTCAGGGGTGACTATTGTCAATTATTTAAGGAAAAAAAATACCCATTCTACATAAATTCTTCCATAAAATTGAGGAGGAGAGAATACTTCCCAACCCATTCTCTGAGGCCAGCATTATACTGATACAAAAATCTGGCAAAGGCATTATAAGAAAAGAAAACTACAGACCAAGATTCTTCATGATCATAGAAGCAAAATGCTAAGCAAAAGTTTAACACATTGAACACAACATTATATTAAAAGGATAATATATCATGGCCAGGTGGGTAAAGCCCAGTAATGCAGGGCTGGCTTAATATTTGAAAATATGTAATTCACCATATTAACAAAGGAAAAAAGAAAAACCATATAATCATCTCAATAGAGGTACCAAAAGCATTTTTAAAAATCCAACATTCATTCCTGATTTTTTAAAAAAACTCTCAACAATCTAGAAATATAATAAAACTTCTTCAACCAGATAAGCGGCATCTACAAAAAACCCACAGCAGACATCATATTTAATGAAAGAAAGATTTTCTCCCTAAAATCAGGAACAGAACAAGGAAATCCACTCATCATTTGTACTCAATATTGTGCTGGAAGTTCTAGTCAGTGCAATCAGGAAAGAAAAAGAAATAGATTGGAAAGAAAGAAGTAAAAAAATCATACGATCATCTATGCAGAAAATGCAGTGGAATCCATGAAAAAGCTACCAGAATTCAAAATTCTAAACAAAATTTTAGCAAGTCTGAAAATGAAATAAAGATAACAATTTCATTCACAACAGCATTAAAAACTCCTGGAAGAAAAGCACATGAAAAGATGCTTAGCATCAGGGAAGTGCAAATCAAAACCATCATAAGATACCACTTTACCTCCACTAGAATGGCTACTATTTAAACAACAAAAAAATAACAAGTGTTGGAAAGGATGTGGATAAACAAGAACACTTGTGCATTGTCGGTGGCAATGTAAAATGGTGCTGCCACTGTGGAAGACGGTTAGCAGTTCCTCAGAAAATTGCTATAGAATTGCCATATGACTTGGCTATCCCACTTCTAGATACATACCCAAAAGAATTGAAAGCAGGAACTCAAACAGACATTTGCACACTGATGTTAATAATGGCATTATTCACAATTGCCAAAAGATGGAAGCAACCCAAGTGTCTGTCAACAGATGAATAGATAAACCAAGTTTGTCATATACATGTGATGGAATATTACACAGTCAAGAAAAGGAATGAAGTTCTGATACATGTGACAACATAGATGAACCTCAAAGACATGGTGAGTGAAATAAGTCAGACACAAAAGAATAAATATTGTATGATCTCACTCATATGGAATAAGTAGAATAGGCAAATTCATAAAGTCAGAAACTAGAACACAGGTCACCAGGGGCTGGGGAGGGCTAGGAAAGGGAGCGGGGATTAAAGCTTAATTGATACAGAATTTCTGTTGGAAGTTATGGAAAAGTTTTGGTGATGGATGATGGTGATGATAGCAGAACACTATGCTGCTGAATTATATATCTGATTGTGGTTAAAGGGGGAAATTTTAGGTTGTATATATGTTATTCAAATAAAAATGAAAGGAAAAAAGAACTCCTGGAAGGTAATGTCCAGTTCCTACCTGAAAAAAAGGGTCCAATTCCAAGGACAGAAGTGCAAACCTTCAATCAGTAGATTCACCTCATTGAAGACCCAACTATAATGAGGGCATCGATGCTGCTCAGAGCCACAGGGTATGAGGTTCTACCTTTGAGATGTTAAGAAAATTTATCCAAACCCTTGGAAATAATGCAATGTCTTTTCGATGTCATATTGGAGATTAACAGGCCCACTCAAGGACTATTTAATTCTCTGGGGGCATGTATCTTATTTTTTTCAACTTTTTGTTGTAGTACCACATATACAACTCAAAATTTCCCATTTTAACCACTTTCAAGTGTACAGTTCAGTGGTATCAATCACATTCACAATGTTGGGCTACCATCACCGTTACCCATTACCCAAACTTTTTCATCACCACAAACAGAAACTGTGTACCCATGAAGCAATAACTCCCTCTTTCCCCCCCCCTCAGCCTCTGGTAACCTGTAACTTACTTTCTGGCTTTATGAATGTGCTTATTATTGATATTTACTGTATGCGATCACACAGTATTTGTCTTTTTGTGTCTGGCTCACTTCACTCAACATAATGTCTCCAAGGTTCATCCTTGTTCTTGCATGTATCAGCACTTCTATGAATTTTATACCTGAATAATATTCAATTGTCTGTCTACACCACATTTTGCTTATTTGTTCATCTGTTGATGGACACTTGAGTTGCTTCCACCTTTCAGCTATTGTGAATAATGCCTCTATGAACTTTGGTGTAAAGGCATATATCTGTTTGACTTGCTCTGTACTCTTGATTGAAATCCCAGCCTCTGTGAAGCTTCCTGTTAACCTGTAGATGTTTGCCCAGTAGAGAAACAAATGATTTCTGTCCAGTAGAAAAGAGAACTCTTGTGTGACTTTAACCAGTGTTATATCTAACCTAACAATATTAATCTAATATTCCTTTTTATAGAGTACTACACAGACCCAGTTCCTCGAATGTCCTTTGAACCAGCTTTGCCATACTGCTGGTTCATCAATAATAAATTGCCTGGTATATAGGCCAAAGTAATATTCCCACATGTGGAGTTTGCGCCCTGCAGAATCTGAAGAAGCCCATCAGACATTATACTTTCTTCATGGTAGAAGATGCAAACTGCAGTAATTTGTCTTTCAGTTTGGAGGGAATGTTCTAGCATGCACCAGACCGCTGAACTAAAATTTTTAGCCGTGTGGCAGTTTCCTGAATTTTCAGTGTTCGTCTTCCACCCACTGGAAAATATGTGTTTTACATGCTGGCCACAGCTTACATAACATAATCGATGAAATGAATCAATATGATGTACTGTGGGGTGTCCAAACAGTCCAGATCTCTTTGTACTGATTAGGACAGAAGACAGAAGAGTTAAAATAGCTTTGAAGCAAAACTTTAAATGAAAACTGCTGTCCCTTACATGTGACAGTAAACTGTTTTTTTTATCTCTTCTGATAGGGATAGAAAAGAACGTAGTCATTGATTTGAGGGCCACATACCATGTACCTGAGGCCTTTTTAATCTTCTCTAGCGACGATACAACATCTGGTTGCAACTGGGACTGCTATTATTTGGTTGACATTGGTAGTCCAGTGTCAACCTCCAGGAGCCAGCAAGTTTCTGCAGGAGCCATACTGGTAAATTTAATGGAGCGATGATGGGGATCACTATTCTTGGATCCTTTAGATCCTTAAAGCTGGCATCAATCTCTGCCATACTTCAAGGATGCAGTGTTGTTTTTTATTTATTATCTTGGCTGACTGAAGGGTAGCTTCAGAGGCTTCCTCTCAGCCTTCCCCACAATCATAACTCTTATCCCACAGGCTAAGGAACCAATGTGGGGGGTTGCGCGAATTCCCAATTATGTTGATCTCAATTATACATTCAGCAGCTGGCAAAATGACCACTGATTCGGACTGTGGACTCAGCGTCCCATGGTAAACTAGACAAAGGCTCACTTCAAGCTGGACCTTGGCCAGGACTCCACTTATTACTTGGTCCTTGTAGGCCTCCACTCAAACAGGAAGTCACTTCATGTCTCCACGTATCAGTGCCAACTCAGACCCTTTGCCCAACAGTCCTTGAAAAGTCTGAGTATTTCCTTTTGCCCACTGCCATCATCCAAAACCAGATGCAATTAGTTTATCCCACTTACCTCCATCTTCTAAGTTATCCCTCAGAAACAGAGACCCCCAATAATTTTGGAGGAGCAGGTCCCAATCATATATGGAGAAGTGAATCCATGTACACGAGGGGTGAACTGTGGTAAAGCCAGACATGTGCCACCCAACCCCCCTTCAAGTTCCGTCAGGGGCTGCCTCAGCTTCGAAGAGCTGCTCCATCTAAGGTCACGGTATCTCAGCCCCACACGAGACACTCTGAGGAGCAATACTTACTCTAGTGTTCCCCCCCCCAGATTGGTTGGCCAAGGCTTTGTTGAACTTTACATTGTGGCTCTGCTTCTCCTTCTGCCCAATTCCACTTCCACCCCTTCCTTTCATAGGTGTTGGTCCTTAATAATTAAAATATCTTGCCCCTCACGAATGAAATCAGAAGGAAAGATAGATAATAAAGACTGAGATGATATAATCTACAAATGCCTAGAGTGTACAATGATAGTGACTAAATATACAAATTTAAAAAATGTTTTTGCATGAGGAAAAACAAAGGAATGTCATTACTGCAGGGTGCTGAAAATAGATAGCAATTAATATTTTAAATCTCAACTTATGTGTGAGACTAAAGCAAAAAATGTTTATTTGGTACAAAATTTATATTTTGACTAGTACATTTCCTAATATAACTTATGTGGACAGCTTAATTGAACACCATAAGTACATGAAACCTTGAGTAGGACATGAGATTTTGTAGATTTGTCCAGAGTGATGCCCCCCAAATCCAAGAGTGATTTGAACAGTGAATAAAAAAGTATCTGCAAAGTCCCCTTGGGGAATGGTGAGAAAGGGGGAAAATTCAACTTCCCCAAGTTGAATTCTTGATATTCTCACAAGCAGTGGGGACAACCAAAGCAACAGGCTGAGCCCCCAGTCTTGGAGTTTGTTCATATGAAACTTAACCCCACAAAGGATAGGCCAAGCCTACTTAAAATTAGGCCTAAGAGTCACCCCCAAGAGAACCTCTTCTCTTGCTCAGATGTGGCCTCTCTCAGCCAACTCAGCAAGCAAACTCACTGCCCTTTCCCTCTGTACGTGGCATATGACTCCCAGGGGTGTGGACCTTCCTGGCAACATGGAAAGAAATCCTAGAATGAGCTGAGACTCAGCATCAAGAGATTGAGAAAAACCCTAGAATGAGCTGAGACTTAGCATCAAGGGATTGAGAAAACCTTCTCGACCAAAAAGGGTAAGAGTGAAATGAGACAAAATAAAGTGACAATGACTGAGAGATTCCAGACAGAGTCAAGAGGTTATCCTGGAGGTTATTCTTACACATTAAATAGATATCACCTTTTTAGTTAAGATGTAATGGAGAGGCTGGAGGGAACTGCCTGAAAATGTAAGAGCTGTGTTCCAGTAGCCATGTTTCTTGAAGATGATTGTATACTGATAGAGCTTTCACGATGTGACTGTGTGATTGTGAAAACCTTGTTTCTGATGCTCCTTTTATCTACCTTATCAACAGACGAGTAAAACATATGGAATAAAAATAAACAATACCGGGAACAAATGTTAAAATAAATTTAGATTGAAATGCTAGTGATCAATGAAAGGGAGGGGTAAGGGGTATGGTATGTATGAATTTTTTTTCTGCTATCTTTTTATTTCTTTTTCTGAATTGATGCAAATTTTCTAAGAAATGATTATGATGATAAATATGCAACTACGTGACGATATTGTGAATTACTGATTACATATGTAGAACGGAATGATCATAAGTTAAGAATGTTTGTGTTCGGTTTGTTGTTATATATATTTTTTAAATTAATAAAATCTTGCACCTAAACTCTATCTCAGTGACTCCTTCCAGAGAGCACAACATGTGACATGTGGTCATTCTGTATTTATATTAGATTTGTGCTTTTAATCTTTTGGAATTTTTTTCATTTTTCTGTGGTAACATAAACAACATAAAATTTCCCATTTCTACCTCTTTCAAGTATACATTTAGTGGTGCTAATTAATCTGTTCAATGTTGTTCTACCATCACCACCATCCAGTGCCAAAACTTTACCGTCTCCCCAAACAGAAACTGTGTACCCATTTTAACAGAGATTTCACATGCAGCATAGGAATGTTACAAGTGCAAGTCCCTGCATAGGACAGAGAATCAGTTCTTTATTTAAAGCTATGTGAGGTCATTTGTGGTCTTTGTTATTATCTTAAGCAAAAGCATTATTTTCTGGGTAACTTTCCTTAGGAACAGACGTTTCTCACAGAAAGAAGTATCTACTTATACCAAAGGATATCAACAGAAAAGAATGCCCTCGGTAACATTGTAAAACAGGTTATGTTTCTTCAGGGTCTCTCACTCTTCACCCTCCCACTTCCCCCCATTAACCATGTAAAGTCACTGTAACATGAGTCCCCAAAAAACCTCCAGGACCATTTCCCCCATCAACATCCCCTGACTGCTAAAAATGACCCATTCTTCATGAAACTCCTGGTCTCTTCCCTTAGACCTGTGCCAAATAACTAACCTGATTAACCAGGGAATTAATAGCAGCCAAGAACAATGTGAATAGTCCCATTCTTAGGCTTTCTCTGGGAGAGGAGTTTAATGTGGGGATTTTTTGAGCCAATAGGGCACAGTTGTGGGTAGAGACAGCCACAAATCATGGCTTCTCAGCAGCCCCTTTAATACATAAAGGCAGTGATAGATCAGAGTGGGACCTAAGAAAGGGTTAATGACATGCACAACATTGGGTTGTGGCCCCCAACAGCGAGAAACTGAGGCCTCTGCTACTCCAGAGTCTGGGGAAACAAATGGTGGAGGCCATGGGGCAGGCACCTTCTTACCCAATTGTGACTCTTGCATTCCCAGGCAATTCCAGACAGGAAAACCAATTTAAACAGTTTGTTTCGTTCAATTTGCTGCTTTTGTTCTGATTAAACAAAACAAAGGAGAAATTGGCTTCAGGTAAACATCAGCATCCTGCTTAATACAAACAGGAAGCATTCAGAGGTCTTGACAAAACAAAACTGAATCGATTAATAGTGTAAAAGGACCCTTTCTCTGACTGGTGATCAAGAGTGACCCAACCAGAGAACTGGATTCAAGTTATCTGGAAGAAAGAGAAAAAGAATAAAAATAAAATAAGAAAAAAAAAGTTATCTGGAAGAATTCTATTCTATGTGGATTATCAATTTGGTCAAGAGTTAAGTTCATTTATTTATGTTTGTATACACTTTTAGGGTTTGCTTTTATAACCCCATACTCTCACATTTAACTTTTATGTTTTTTACTATGAAGCTCTCCCCAATTTCCTATGCATCACAAGAGGCAATGTAGACACGCTGTGTACAAAACAACTATTGTTGTTTTTAGATAAAGATTTATGTTTTAAAACTAGTTTGCAATACGGTTTCAAGATATTAATTCTAGCTGCAGGTCTTTCGTGTATTTCCGAAATTAATAGCGGAGGGGAGAAAAGATGGGGGAAGAAGGCATTGCAAAAGCACCAACTGCTGGAGGCTGGGCTACTTGGGGACCCCCGCTCTGTAACTCTTGGGTCCAGAGCCCTCCACTAGAGCAGGATTTCTGCCTAAGAAAGTGACTTCTGTGACGTTTCCCCAAATCCCAAATCCGATGACGCAGTTTTAGCAAGAATGCACGCAGTTCAGGACTGAATGACTGGAGGAAGAAGTCCCTGCTGGTTTGTGACTGAGCTTAGGGGTAGGGGGGAACACATGACCGTGCCGCCATCACCGGTGCACTAAAAGACAGAACATGTCTACGAGCTAGCGATCTCTGTGAATTTCTGGTACACGCGAACCATCTTCAGCCCCTTTTACAAGTGAGCACGCTAACGCCCGGACTGGAGATTCGATTATCTACTCCCCGTCCCGAAAGCCGCGCCGCCATAGTTCTGAACTCTGGTAAGCTATCATCGCGCCTGCGCCAAACCGGAGGCCAATTGGAGCTCGTTACGCAAAGGGAGGAGGAGCTTGGGAAAGCTCCTTGCACACCGGAAAAGCTTGGGAGAGGTGACAGAAAGCTCGCGTTGACCAATCAGATCCCAGAACGATCTTTGAGGCCCTCTCCCCTCTCCTTGCATCCAATCACTTGCCACTACACTCTCGAGCCCCCTAATTCGAAGTTCAAGAACCAGAAAGGGCGGAGTTGGAGAAGCCGCTACTGAAGCCTAGTAGGGCATAATAGTGGAGGCTTCGGTTGAATTGTGGGTACCTGCCTGGGACGCGGATGGGAACCAAAAGAGGGGTGGAGGCTGCCGACAGTCAAGATAGTGCCATTTCTGCTTTCATTAGGGGTTATGTGCTGAAAAGTACACGGAGTGGAAGCATCCTTCGATGACCCTCCCATCCCACACAATGAATTGTTCCATTATAGCTGTCCCCTCTCCAGTAGTACTTTCCAGAGATGACTGTTCATCTCTATGACCCGCAGTGGTATAACCTGTAAGGGGACGGTTCCATCCTCAACTCTTCCCCTCCACCTCCCGTAGGCCTCCTAATGGTGCAGTCCGGGAGGCTTTGATGCGAATGCCCTGTGAACGGTTCCTCCTTCTCTTCCTCCCATTCACCAATGGACCCTTCCATCCCCTCCTCCCCTCCCACTCCCCCCGCCCCCCCCCACACACACACCGTTCCCAAAAGGACCGTCCCAATACCTGACCCTAAAAAGATCTTGCAGAGAGCAAAGACCAAGGCATCCAGCCACCTGCCTCAAAGCCCTGGCCTTAGGAGTGGACTGAGGATGCCGGTAATTGGACAGCAATGTGGCAGTATCTATCAAAAATAAAACTGGAAACATCCTTCCCTAGAATGTCTGCTCCACTAAGGCAGGGACATGTGGCTTTCTAGTTCCTTGACATCTCCCAATGCTTAGACACAATGTGAGCTCTTTAGATGTTGGTTGAACGAATGAGTCCTTTGAGGCAATAATTTCACTTCTAAGACTGTATCCTAAAGAAATACACATATACACAGAGCTGTGTGCACAAAGACGGGAACATACAACCCAAGGAAAATTTCTAAATGTCCATTTGTAGCCAGTGACTGTTGGAGGGTAAAATGAATGGTGGGAGTTCTGGATATACCATGAAGCACTCACTGGACACGAAACACATTGAGTGGTACCTCTGTGTACTTGCTGGGGGGTGGGGGTCTTCTACAGGAAGTGCTTTTAACACAGAAAAGCAGGTGGGACAGATGTGTACCCAGAGAAAAGTGTTTCACCTCAAGAGGGCTAATGCTCCATCCTGGTGGGCATGGGTAGAGCTGGCTAAGGAGCTTGGGAAAGGATGAGCTCTCCCTTTCTGCTTCATTCAGTTCTCTCATTCATTCACTGGCAAATGCAATGGGCTGACATTTACCTTTATGGCTTGGATGAAGATATGATTGGGACGCTTGTCCAGACTGACAGACAGGAGGAAAACAAGAATCCCCAAATCCTGATTGTCTTGTGGAAGACACGCCTCCTGGTGTGACCTTCAGGGGGTCTGGTATGAGGTCCAATGCCCAACTGGGTCCATGCCTAGTAGAGAAAGGGGTCTTCACATCGGGGAAGGAAAGACCCTTGGGAACCATGGGGAAATACTAAAGCCTGGGATTAGACTGACGCTGCCATGTCCAGAATGGAAGAGCTAACAGACCCCCTGCTTGAGGGTGGGAACTCAGCCCTGCAACCACGCTAAGAAAGATTGTAACAAATAAGCATCACCTAACAACCTTAGAGAGCAGAGCTGTTTACACTTTATACTTTACATACAAGGAAATTGTTAATGTCCTCTTCTCCTGCATCCCTTCTTGTACTGCCATGGGCTGTACTTCAAGTTAAATAAGTCTTATTTTTCATTAGCGAGCTTTTATTGAACACTTATTTATGTCAGGATTTGTTCTAAGTTTCTTACAAATACTAACTCATGTGATAGCCCTCACAATAACCTAATGGGGTAGGTAGTGTTCTTTTCTCCATTTTACAAATGAGGTACCAGAGGAACAGAGAGGTTTCATAACCTGCCAAAAGTCACACAGCTGGGAAATTATCAAGCCAGAATTTAAACCAAGGCTATCTGGATCCAGAGTTCCATCCTGATAACCACATACTGCAATGCCTTTTCTTTTGTTGTGCTTGTCTGGAGTGGGGGAGAAGGGGTGCTCCCACACGAATCTGTGTGACACCTGAGGGCAGGGCCAGATTTCCAGCAGTCAGGTTGCATCTGAAATTGTGTGGGGCATCCCTGAGCAGATGCTGAACAGGTGGATTCCACCCTCCTCTTTTCATACTGGAGTAGGCATCTGGGGTGTCCTTAGTATAGGTACCACGGGGTGTGAGGCTCTGTGCACCTGACGCCAGGAAGATCCTTCTGGGCATCTGGGAGAAACTGGGGGGAAGGCGTCCCACTCATTCTTCTGTGGCACCCACACAGCAGCAGGCTTAGCCTACAGGATGACTTAGGCAGTGATTCCTGAGTCCCAGTCACCTATGCCTCCCAGTCACCCATGCCTCACCTGAGTGGTTTATCCCATCCCAATCCCATCTGGACTAGTATAGTTACCTCACATTTCCCCTAAGATAGAATCACTTCTGTTCTTAAAGGAAGTATTTTGGAAATAAAAGGTTCTATCACTATACAAAATTAGAAATAATATATTGACATTGAAGGTAACTAAAAATAATGGGAAATATATTATTTCTAAAACGCATTTTTTTTTGTTTCAACATCTGAAATCAGGATACATTTTACAGTCACTGAGATAACAAGGCATCAGATCATAGTTTAATTAGCAGCATTCTTTCTTTCTTAGAGTTACCTAAATAATGCTGTGACACACAATCTATGACGTCTGAGATTTGGTGAGATATGGTATAAGTGTTATGAAACTTTAAATTTTAACTTTAAAGAATAATTTTGTTTTAGGTAATCATAGGCCTATCTTATTTGCAGTGCCCTAAGCACTTTTTATGTGTCATCTCTGAAGAAAATCCCATCACCTCATTTATTGATGAGGACACTAAAGCTCAGAGAAGGCAGGTAATTGTCTCAGGTCCTCCAACAAAAGTACGGCAGAGCCCGAGTCAGATGCCAAAGCCCATAAGGATGACAGTCAGAGCTCTTCTCAAATTCATGCTGCCCTAGTCCCTCCCAGGGTCCCTTCCCTGTCCACCCAGACTTGCTTCTGCATAAGTCATCCCATCTTATGACACTCATTACAGCACCTCCTCTCAGAGACCCCACCCCAGTCCTGGAGGAATTGCCCTGGGTACATCATAACAAACGTATGTGGGCAGAAGAGATGTCTGTCCCGCCCAATGTTCTGCCCTTCCAGTGAGAAGGGAGGGTCCTTGCCTCAGGGCTGGACCCCTGGTGAGAGGACATAAATGGGGGTGAAAGTGAAAATCTGCAGTCCTGTGGATAAGACAGGGAGATAGGGCTAAAATGTCTGCTGGAATGGAGGGAGAGGCCTGGTGGCCATCAGGGGTGGAGATTTGGGGACAGATGGGGTAAGTACAGAAGTCCCAGTCCAGACACCTGCACCACCCACGCTCTACTGCCCATATCCTCCCACCAGATGTTCACAGAAAACTGTCACTCTTTCTGGCATCCTCCTGCTGACTCTCAACAATTGACACTGCTTTAATGGGTACAGGTCTGTGGGCGTTTCGACACTAGCTGCAGAGCGTTGTGTAAGACATCATGCCCCCATGGGTGTCGGGTATCATAATATAATTTCCACCCCATTCATAAGTAACCCCTGAGTTATGTAGAGTCAACCATGAATATAACACACAACACTATGTGTACACGTGTGTGTATGTGTGTGTGTGAGAGAGAGAGAGAGAGTCAGAGTAAGAGGTGGAACCAAACTGCCTCTCTGTAGGTCCAGAAATGGTAGTAATTTTGGCCACTAACAGACTCCTAAAATCTATCCTCCAGTTGTAGCTCCATAAATGACTCACTCTGAGAGAGAAAGTTCTCCCACGACACTTCTGGGCATAATGGTCATGACTTTAGGCAGTGGTTAGGGGTACGGGCTGTGGAGAAAGCCCAAGTTCTAACCCTAACCTCTCTATTACTCACCAACTGCAAGACATTAGGCAAATCATATAACCTCACTGGGCCTCAAACTTCTTACTTGTAAAATGGAGATGGTGGCACCTATCATCCATGCAAAGTGCTGGCACATACTGAGCCTGGGGTAAATGTTAACTATTATTATTAACATTGTCAGTATTATTATTCCCAGTAGCCATCTACTATTGCCATTTTCTCCCCCACAGGTCCAATGTGGGGACAGGGGCAGTCACTACAAAGGCTTGGGGAAGATAAGGGAATGTGGTAGGCAGAATAACAGCCCCTCAAAGATGTTCATGTCCTAATCCCCAGAACCTGTGACTGTTACCTTATGAGGCAAAAGGGACTTTGCAGATGTGATTGAATTAAGCATTTCAAGACAGAGTATCTTGGATTATCCAGGTAGACCCAAAGTAATCACAAGGGTCCATACAAGTAAAAGAAGGATGCAAGAGAGTCAGGGTCAATATGACCATACTCTGAGCCATAACAAGAATATTAACAAATTTGAAAGAACAGAAATAATGCACAGCATGTTCTCTGATCATAATGGAACTAAACTAGAAATCAATGACAGAAAGAGATCTTAAAAATCCCCAAAATATTTGGAAATTAAACAACAAATTTATAAATAAGCAATGGGTCAAAGAGTAAGTCACAAAGCAAATTAGAAGATATTTTTAATTAAATGACACTGAAAACCCAACACATCGAAGTTTGTGAGATGAAGCTAAAGCTGTGCTTAGAAGAAACTTTTATAGAATTAAAGGCTTATATTAGAAAAGAAGGCCTTGCATCAATGACCTTAGCTTCCACCTAATGAAATTAGAAAAAGACAAATTAAACCTAAAGCAAACAGAAGGAAGGAAACGATAAAATAAGAAAAGAAATCAAGAAAATTGAAGACAAAATAGCACTAGAGAAAATGAATGAAACCAAAGCTAGTTCCTTGGAAAGATCAACAAAAGTGATTTTTTAAAAATTCTAGCCAGAATGAACAAGCAAAAACTAAAGTGTGATACCAAAACCAGACAAAGATATTACAAAAAATGAAACTATGTATCCATATTTCTCATGAACACGCCTGTAACAACCCTCAACAAAATATTAGCAAGTGAATCCAGTGATATATAAAAATTATCATATATCATGACAAAATGAGATTTATCATGATAATGCAATGCTGGTTCAACATTTGAAAGTCAATCAATATAAAACACCATAATGAAATTTTAAAGAAGAAAATCCATATGATCATATCAGTAGGCAAGGAAAAAAGCATTTGATAAAATACAACATTCATACATGCTAAAAACTCTCAATAAACTAGAAATAGGAAGGAACTTCCTTAACTTGAAAAGAGGGCACCAACAAAAAACCTACAACTAACACACTTAATGGTAAAAGGCTGAATTTCTTTCCCCTTGATTTTGGGAACAAGGCAAAGATGTATATTCTCACCACTACTATTTAACGTCGGACTATAGGTCCTAGTCCATGAAATAAGTGAAGAAAAAAATAATAAAAGACAATCAGATTGGAAAAGAAGAAGAAATAAAAATATCTCCATTCACAGAGGATATGATTGTCTATTTAGAAAATCCCAAGGAATCTACAACAAAACAACCATAATTAACGAGTTTAGCAAGTTTCAGAGTACTGAGACAATATACAAAAATCAATGGTATTTCTATATTCTAGCAATGAATAATTGAAACAATAAATATTCTCATTAACAATAGTACAAAAACATGAAATATTTTATACATCTAAGAAAATATGTGCATGATCTATAAAGTATAAAATAATGAAAGACATCAAAGAAGAGTTCATGAATTTGAAAACTCAATATTGTTAATGTCAGTTACCACAGAGTGTTCTATAAGTTCAATGCAATTTCTATCAAAATTTCACAAGGATGTTTTTTGTAGAAATCAACAAGCTGATTCTCAAAATTATATAGAAAGGCAAAGGAACTAGAATCTCAAATACATTATGAAAAGTAGAAAATTCCAGGCTCAAAAGGTTACATATAGGGGCGGTGCGATGGTGGCTCAGCTGCAGAATTCTCACCTGCCATGCTGGAGACTCGGGTTCAATTCCCTGTGCCTGCCCATGTAAGAAAAAAAAAAGGTTACATATGCTATGATTTCATTTCTGTGACATTCTGCAAAAGGCCAAACCATACGGGTAAAGAACAGATCAGTGGTTGGCAGGAGCTAGAGGTCAGGGGAGGGGTTGACTTAAAAAGGGTAGGAGGTAAATTTGGGGGGTGTTGGAATTATTCTGTATATTGATTGTGGTGATGTTTACGTACTATAGCATTTGTAAAATGATTTTTTCTTTTTAAAATTATGCCTCAATACTAAAGATAATCAGAAGACAGAGTAAAAAGACACTAGAGTGGCTCAGGAGTGACTCGGCTGATCAAACTATTACACTTCCAAAGGATCACATATCATGAAGCCAAACTGTGCTCACAGCCACACAATCTGTATTCCAGAACTGCTGAAAGTATTGGAAGATGGGTTAGGGAAGACCATGTCTTGGAGGAATTGGCTTCAATCTTCAACTTTGATAAGCTAGTATTAAAAGTTTGGTTCAAGAACCATGGCATCAAATGAAGGAAGGAGCAGTGAAAAACTAAGCAATGGCTGTTAGCAGGACCACCAAACCAGATTGTTTCAGGGAAGGAGGAGGAAGAGCCCTTACCCACAATGGCTGCTGGCACTCATCCTCTGAGTTCTGGAATTTCAAATGCCCACGGCCCTGATTCATCTGAGCCTTCTGGTTCCAAGCAACTTGGAGGGGCGGGTGCCTCTCTTTGGAATTCATTGTGGAATTCTCAGCATCATGATGGCCAACAGACACATCTGGCGGTCTGTGGTCCTCTTAGACCCTTCATTCCTTGTGACAGACCAATTTATGCAATTACATGCCTTACCCAGGGAAGAGGATGCCAGCAGCCCAGATACGTATCTCTTCCACAAGTTACCCCCATTGAAGAATGCTGGCAACGAGCTTCAATATGTTTTCTGACCCAGCCACATACCTCCTGGCAAAGGTCAATGATCCAAAACCTGACCAACACGCGTTAAAAAAAAAAAAAAGGATAGATTTGAGTCTAAATATAACAGACCTCAGGGATTTATCTTTTTTCTGTTAGATAAACCTTATATCTTTCCACGTTGCCTGCATTTTCTGTCTTCCCTTTGAGTGCCTCCTCACCCAAATTTCTGAATCAAAGGCGGTCGTCAAGTGACTTGGGTTAAAAAAGCAGCCATCCACCAGTTTTCCCTGGCTTGCAGCTTACCCCAAATTGAGCTTAGCTTTCAATGAAAGCATTCCAACCAAGATTAACACAATAAGAATACCTGCTCTCCATAGGCCATTGTTTATCTTTTTCAAAAAACATTTAGGTTACTGTCAAGGATGAGGAATGTCAGGGCTTGTAAATCTATAGACAAAATACAATCCAGTGCTTATGTAAACACTTCAATTAGGGAAGAAAAGACTGAATTTTCCAATATTTTTTAGGAAGTTACCATAACATTGTTATCAAAATTTTACAACAGGAGCTTAACTGGTTAAGCTTTCTATTTATGTTTTAGGCATCTATTAATTAAGAAAAAGTAGAAAACTAGGTTTTTCTGCTTTTTATCTTTTCTGCTTATTGAGGTTAAAGGAGATTTTTTTTTAATCTCTTGGAAATTAGGTAGCTAATAAAAAGCATTCAGTGAAAGACTTGAAAAAAACAAGTTAAGCAAATCTTCCAGACAAAAGGAATGAAACAAGGAAAAATTAAAGTCTTAACAGAGGTGGTATAGAATTAAATTAAGAAAATTTCCTGAAACTGAGAACAGAGAAAATATCAAAGAAATAATCCAAGAAAGCTCCTAAAAATAAAGGACATGTAGAACCAGCACAAGTGAATATATAATTAGTAAATACTAAAATATTTAATTAGTAAATACTAAAAAATAAATAAATAAATAAATAACAAGACAAACAACTTAAAAAATATGTGGAGGAGATTTGAACATACATGGATAACAAATGAGAACATGAAAATATGCTCGATGTGTTGAAATGCAAATCAAAACCATAGTGAGATACCACTACACACCTATTAGAAAGGCTAAAATTTAAAACACTGACCATTGCAAGGATGTGGAACAACTGGAACCCTCATACACCACTGGTGAGAAGGCAAAATGGTACAGCCCACTCTGAAGTCATTTGGTAGTTTGACAACAAACTATTAAAAAAATAAGCTCCAGATAAATTAAAGAAAAAGGCCTTTTGGGGCAAACAGAGGAAGGAAAAGTATATATGATCAATGTGAATTAAAACAGAAAGATGATATAAAGAGCAAAAGGATGGCTATAATAAAAAGTACATGGGCTCAGCATCAAGGGATTGAAAAAAACCCTAGAATGAGCTGAGACTCAGCATCAGGGGATTGAGTAAACCTTCTCTACCAAAAGGGGGAAGAGTGAAATGAGACAAAGTGTCAATGGCTGAGAGATTCCAAACAAAGTCCAGAGGTTATCCTGGAGGTTATTCTTATGCATTAAGTAGATATCACTTTGTTAGTCAAGTTGTAACGGAGAGGCTGTAGGGAACTGCCTGAAATTGTAGAGCTGTGTTCCAGTAGCCAGGTATCTTGATGATGACTGTATAATGATATAGCTGTCACAATGTGACTGTGTGATTGTGAAAACCTTGTGTCTGATGCTCCTTTTATCTACTTTGTCAACAAACACATAGAACATACGGATAAAAATAAATAATATGGGGAACAAATGTTAAAATAAATTTAGTTTGAAAATCTAGTGATAAATGAAAGTGAGGGGTAAGGGGTATGGTATGTATAATCTTTTTTTTTTCTGTTATTGTTTTACTTCTTTTTCTGTTTTTTTATTTCTTTTTCTGAACTGATGCAAATGTTCTAAAAAATGATGAATATGCAACTATGTGATGATATTGAGAATTACTGAATATATATGTAGAACGGAATTATATGTTAATGTTTTTGTTTGTTTGTTCTTAATTTTTTTTAATTAATTAATAAATTTTTTTTTTAAAAGTACATGGGGTTCCAAGAGTCCTAGGTTGGCTGAAAACTGGCTGCAATAGGGTCTATTGATTTGACCTTGAATAAGATACTTACCTTCTCTGATCCTCAGTTACCACATCTATAAAATAGGGATAACTAAGCAGAGAGATTTATATTTTTTAACTAGAAGGGGGATAGGGACCAGAGAGATAAAATTTATCTACACTGAAACAGTACCTAGAGCTCACACATCACCCACTATGGGAAGTTGTTCCTGAGAACTTGGGTTACAGGACTCTCCTCTGAGTTCGAAGCATTCCGTTTCACCTCTGCCATGGCTCTCATCACACTTGTTTTGTAGTTATCCTCTATCTGCTCATTAGATGCTGAGTTCTTTGAGAACCCTAATCCTGCGTGAATCGTTCCCAATTCCCAAAAGGTGCTCAGACAAGTATTTCTGTCTGAGTGATACTGACACATGCTTCTCACTTAATCAGGTATAGCCATGATTATAACAGCAATTTATTTACTGGAAATATTACATTGTAAACAAGAGATCATAAGAAATCCCTCTTCGCAAATTCCTATTCTCTTACAGGGTGTGTGCAGCAAAGGGTTAACTCAGCAGGCCTGGGTTGCTCAAACCCTAAATATTCCAAAGAAAGCCCTGTCTCCAGGACTACTCTTTGATTGGCTCCTGGGAGATAACCTTTTGGAATATTCTGCCTGATAAGAGTGTTTCTGTATGCCTGAGGCCTTGGAACACACTGTACCCGTGTGACCAGATAAGTTTACCCTAACAACATGATTTTTGGTGGACACCTGGTTTTGCTCTGGCTGGGAGGCTAGAGTCTGAGTAGTAAAGGACAGTCATGCAGATGCTGCATGTCTACGTGACTTCCTCCAATAAAAACCCTGGGCACAAAGGCTGAAATGAGCTTTCTTTGACTTGCAACCCTTCATATGTGTGATTGCACATCATTTCGAAGAGAATTTATAGCATGCCCCCATGCAGCTCCACTGGGAAGGAACACCTGGAAGCTTGCCCTTGATTTCTCCTAGACTTTATCCCATGCACCTTTTCCCATTGCCAACTACTAATCTGTATCTTTTCACTGTAATAAACTACAACCATGGGTTCTAGTTCTGTGAGTCCTTCTAGCAAATCTTCAACCTGAGGATCGTCTTGAGGACCCCTGACACAAGGATTTTGTGCATTTTACCCCCCACTTTGTCCAGAAGCATCTGATACTAGTGGATTCCCTACATTTATGTCTACAACAAATCTTAGACGTTCTGCTACTCTCTTAGATCAGCCCTCAGTTTAGGGACTATATCTGTTAATTCATTGAAGTCTTCCAGGGGCTGATGAACAACACTTTTTGAATAAATACATTGCCAATCAGCATATTTTAGTTTTTAAGTGTGAGGCATTGACATCACTCAGCCTTATATCAGCAGAATCAAAAATGTGAATGCAATGAGTGGATATAATGAAATCAGTTGCCTTCTTTCATTCTCACGAGTCTTCTCTTATTTCCTCCTGCTTCTTGGCTACCCCATTCACTGGATTTGTTGTTGTTGTTTGCCTTCTGGGTGCCTTCCCTGTGTTCCTCCTTTATAATTCAACTGCTTTTCTGTTTATGGGTCTTTCTATCCCACCGAAGTATGATAACTCTTATGGCAAGCACCTTGTCGCTGGTTATTTCCAGAATTCCATGTATCTCCTGAAACACGGTAGCATCAATGCATGTCCGTTAAATTAATGTTATGTAATGATCCTGACAGGAAAAGCATCTTCTCTCTTTTGGAGACAGTGTTGTAGACGTTATGTTTGTAGACGCCATACGTAGTCTTTTGTGCCAGACATTGTAGGAGAGGAGCTGTCATAGTGTCCTGGCCACCTTGTATGTCACTATATTTGCCACACAGGCAAGGCTTGAATGCAGTCTGACCTGAGTCTTGGCAAAACACCCTGCAGTTCCTCTGGGGACAAGGGGAGCTAAGTAGCCTGATGAGCAGCTGCCATGAGGCAGGTTCTTACCAGACTCCCTGTCTTATTGGAGACCATTTCTCATGCATCTCCCTAATTTCAGTTGAGCACAGAACATTCTGCCTTACCACACCGTACTCTACAGCTTTGGGGCGGGGTGGGGGGGGAGGCGGGGGGGGGGGGGGAGGCGTTACAGAACTGCTTCCTGCCTTAAGGTACAGCTATGGGCTCCTCACCTGCTGAGTGATCCCATCACCTGTGTTTTCTGTCATTGAGCCCCTCTGATTCAGGGCCGTACTGCTGGCCTAGAAACTCACTCATGTAGTTAACATCATGCTTATCTAGCTTTTGCTGTCTCTTTAAGTCATAAACCGTTTGAATCCATTTGGGCTCTTATCTCCTTACCAGCTGAACCTGTGGAAGCCAACCTAACAACAGCAGCCCTGATTCTTGTGCCTTGTTAGTCTTTGTACTGCTGCTTAGGGACTGCTTGACCACTTGACAGCCAGCTCTTAATATATATTGAGTTGTGTGGTGCTGCATGGCCAGAATATTGACTTATTTTCCTTAGCATCACAGAGCGAAGAGCACAGTTTTCAGCACACAGCATGGCTTAGGGCAGCCTTGGCCAGGCCTCTGTCATTTACAAACCAGCTACAGAATCATGCCATATCTGGCACCAGCTGCACTGTCATTTAATATATTTATTTAAATTAAATCAGTTTATTAACTCAAATTCATTAAGTTAACTTAATATCCTTACTTGAAATTAAAAAGCAGTATCACTTCCTAAAGATATAATTTGAAGCTTTAAATTTAAAAATGGAATATAACTAATGAACTAAATTCTTATGTACTGTAATGCCTACTTCATGTTATTGTATTTATTCTTCATATGTGGTTCAGTGTCAACAGAATTTCTACTTTAGAAATGTGGAAACAGACCCAAACAATCTAAGAACCTTTCCCACTATCACATAACCAGAATGTATCAGAGCCAAGATTGAAACCGACAGTGATTTCATGCCATAGCTTCTAAGAAGACAGTGTAAGGCAGTATCCATATAATTTTGCCTCAGCAAGTTGCCCCTGGTACTTTTCCCCTTTTTTCCACCTAGGCCATAATCCTTTCAGCGAACTAGGATCATTTACACATTTTATGGCAAATTGGGATACCCTACATTTAGTCTCACTTTTTATCTGAACCATAGATTCTCAGTCCTTGTGTATCAGGAAATTTTTGAAACCTCTGTCAGAGGGAGAAATCATTTCTGTTTACAATCCCTGCAATTCCCTAATCAAGGTGGATTCTGAGTAGGGTCCTTTGTCGCAGAACTTTTTTGGAGGAAGCTATGAGTGTGCAAATGGGGGCTCAGAGATGTAACCTGTTAAAGTGTATAGTAATAGGAATATAAGGCTGAATTAGGAAGCTGGAGGGGCTTCTGAAAGAGATATGGTGACTGTCAAGCCAATGGAGAATTTTGTAGAGGAAAAAAAACAGATTTTCAGCTGCTCCCTCTCCCTGCCTCTCAATACCCTTGAAAAAAAAGGACAGAAGTGTTTGCAGGAGATGTTGTGGGCTTTTGCTATGGGTGTGACATCAGTTCTTTGGTCTGTCTCCACACAAACTGTACCTAATGGCTTTAGTATTCTAATTATATTTTTCTATAGCACAATAAAATGTCAATTTTTTTTTAATTTTTAATTTTTTTTTCTTTTTTTGTATCTTGGACACTATGTGAGGTCTATGTGCCACATCCGGGGAAAGCCCTTCCCTCAAGGGAAGAACAAAGGCTTTTAAGTCTAACAATAAAATACACTATTAAATTTTTACTAAAATATCAGATTGCAACTAAAGTCATCATATACACCATCAGTTCTTCTGTAGTCAACACTTTCAGGTTTTACTTTGAGAAAAAAGCATGGGCTTTGAACTCAGAACTTGAATCCCCAAATCTTCTTACTAGAGTCAAACATTATAGATTTTGTGAAAATTCTGACTCACTTCCTTTGTGAGGATTTAATGAGGTCATACATACGCAGAATGTAGCACAGAGAAATGGCTTACAGGTAGTATACACTCAATATATGTGAGTTTTTATTAGAACTATCATTATTATTTAAATAACCCGATAAATGGAGCAATTGTCATACTCGTATACAGCTCCAGGATTGGTCAGCCCATTACAACCATATAGAAAAGATCAAAATTATTTACATACATTAATAGGGCAGTGACGTTTAACTTTCTCTGTATAGAAGCTTAGTATCAACATAAAAACAGGAGCAAGTAGCTTTCTGAACGATAACAACATTAGAAGCATCTTGCAGGAAAGATGGATGCCTTACCTGGAGCTTCCCTCTTCTATCTATGCCCTTTAAGTAGAGTTCAATCCTAAGGAAGAAGCAATCCAGAAACAGCTAATCATGGAAAAACCTAGCCCTATTACTCACAGCCTTGCAGAGACTTCTGTTCCAGAGAACAGAAAAATAAGTTTTTCCATTCTATTTCATGAAGCTAGTGTAACCTTCATACAAAAGACCAGAGTACATGAAATAAAATAGCAGGCTAATATTATTCATGATGATATATATCAAAATCTTAAAATACTAGGAAAGAGTTTATTCAAAACTGAAAATATGTCACAACTAAAATGGTATTTACCCTAGGAATGCAAGGTTGGTTTAAATATAGAAATTTACTAATGTAACTCACCATATTAAGAGATTGGTGACAAAAATTCTATGACCATTTCAATAAACAAGTATTTGTTTAAATTCAACATGTATTCAAGATAAACATTCTTAGCAAACTAGGAACAGACTGGAACTACCTTACTCTGATAAACTGCATTTATCAAAAAAGTACATTATCATCATGGTAAAATGTTGAAATTTTTCCATTTCTGATCAGAAGTAAGACAAAGATGATCACTATCACAGTTCTATTCAACACTGTACTGGCTGGGTCTGCCCAGTGATGTAAAAAGAAAAAAGAAAAAAAAAAGGTGTTATGTTTAAAATGGCAGAAACAAAACTGTTATTCAAAGATGATATGATTGCATATGTTAAAAGTCAAAAAAGACCTGGAGATAAACTTTTAAAATTAATAAGCATATTTGGCAAGGCTGCTGTACAGAAAATAAATCTACAAAAACTGCATCTCTATATATGAGCTCAACTATTAAAATATAAAATTTCAAAAGAAAATATAATTCTCAATAACATCACATACCCAGGAGAAAAATTAACAAAAGATGTGCAAGACTTCTTTGGAGAAAACTGTAAAACTTTATTGAGAGAATTTTAAGAGTCATATTTCCTCCAGAAGAACAGCCTACATGGTTTCTTTCACCTTGTCTTCATTTAAATCTGTGGTTGCCCTTCACCTATAATACAAACATAACCAAGGGGAGCATTACTTAGCAGAACTTAATTTAGATGACACTAAAAGTATACAAAGGAAACTACACTTTTGAGGGACTAAAAACCAGAATCCTAAGAGTTTACATACAGTTAAATCTCTGTATAGACTTGGAAGGTAGACTTTTTCAAGCATATTAACAATTTTTTTAAAACATACTACTCCTTTAAGTGGTATAAGGAAACAGAAACTGTGTTCAGAAGAGATTATATCAAATGAATTTATTTAAAGGTAGTTTTAAGTAGAAAGCCAAAATAGTATATTTTTAATAAAGATTAAAAAAAATAAAAATAAATAAAAATCCAAACAGTAAAACCTAAGCAACAAAAGAAAAAATTCTAAAGTGTCATTTAAACGTTTTTTATTTGAAATAATACTTTGAATATAAGATAGCCCAAACAGTAATGGCACATTAGAATTGCCTAAGTGAGGTAAATAGAAAGACCAGTATTACATTTGCTTTATCTCTTTTGTGGGAAAGTGAAAAATGTTTCTTTGGGCCAGTTTAGCCCTTATGTTATTGTTTTAAGTAGGATAACCATTTTTCCCATTTTCACCTTTAGTACTTGTATAATTATAAATTATAACTAATAAATAATGCCTGAAAATATTTCCCATTTGCACAATAAATTATACACTGGTTTTAAGGCATTACAATCATATGCGATCATCAAAATATGAAGGAGAAATAATTATCAGAGTCTGGCAAAAAAAAAGGGTGGGGAGGGAGGGAGCGAAACCTAGAAAGCCATATATAGATATAAAGATAATTATATAATATACTTAAAATCTGTTAGTGTCTTGTTCATACCGATTGTATATACTTGGGTTTTGTCTATTTTCTTCAAGATTATGCAATCTAGTAGATCCTCTATTCACAGCTTTTTAAAAAGGAGCAATCTCTTCATTAGTTGTCATTTTTTCTTTTCTTAATAATTAATACCAATCTTTTATTAAGTACCTCTTTCCTTTTCCCTTAGGTTTATTCTGTTGCCCCATTTCTTATTTTTTATACTGGATACTGATGTAATTTCTTTTCTTTCCTTTTTCTTTTTTTCAATAACATATGTATTTAAAGCTATGATCATCCTAAGTACATATTCAACAGGTTACTGAAATTAGTCTGAAAAGTATCTTTTAATCTAAAAAGTCTAATGGAATGGATCAGAAATATAGAGTGAAAACATTTAGAAGACTAATGCAGGGTAATTTCGTCCCTAAACATGAAGTGCTTCTTTTAAATTCAGAAGCGTGTGTGATTAATGATCAATAATTTAGAAAATACATATGTAAAACAAACAACTTAATTACTCAAGAATTATTATGGTTATCACCTTTGAACTTCAAATCTTATCAATTGATAGCTCAAGGCAGAAACTTAAAATATACAACATTTGATAGAAGTGAGTTTATCATAGTGCCCACATTTTTATTAGAAATAATGACTCATTAAGACTGACTGTAGGGACAGGGATTATGCTTATTAGCAAATGTATCTTACTCACACCCACCTGGAGCATCACTGATTTACAGACACTATCCCTACTTGGTAAGTCAGGAAACCAGAAATTAGACTTCCTCTTGCCATTTTATTTTTCAGTCATTTGATGCTTCATTAAAGGAAGGATTTCTAATGCAATTATTCTTTAAAATCCACAAGAATTAAGAATTTGATGGAATCTAAACACAGGTATTCAAGTCCCCATATAGAAAATCAAACATAAAATAAAGTGTCTGTTCATTTTCTTAGTAGCAACGAAATCTCAATTCAGATGTTATCATTTGACCCAGGTCAGAGTTTGAAGATATATGATAAACAAATCATGCAAAGCAGATTAACTTTGTATGTATCTATGTAACCAAAAGAACAAGGAAATGCAAAAATCCTAATTGAAAATGATTTAATATAACTTATCTGAACTCACTATTTTTCTAAGGGCAAAAATGGATTTAGAGGTTAAGGGATTCACCCATAATCATACAAGTTATGTCACTGCTGGTACCAGAAGCTACCTCAGTGCTTCAGCATATCTCATCAGACAATTACAAATGCATTATGTATTTTTTAAAAGCAGACATTTATAAAAGTATCTAAAAATTGTTAGCTTTTAGCAAAGTATCTAAAAATTGTTAGCTTTTAGTGAAAGGACTTATTTTCAAAAGTAAGAAAATACTTTCTATATTTTATAATTCAATATGACTTTGACCCAATTGGTTTTTTTATCTCTGATAGTTTATAAATCAGGCATCTGGAGTCTGAATTACCTTTCAAAGAATCTTTATATGTGAATTCTGTTATTAAAGTAGCAGTAATGTTTCTTCTACATTACTAAAAATATAATATTGTAGAATAGAAAATCTCATAATCTGAACTCTTAATGGAAATAATACCTGCTTCTGGCATTTCAATGGGCTCTAGATCTGGAAGAATATTCTTGTTAACATCAAGACGATCTCCACGTTCACCCCCAGTCTCTGGCTGAGCCAGTTCCTCCTGAAAAGCTCCCAGATCAGGCCCTGAAGAATAAAAAGGTTATCAATTTAAGCAGTAAAACAGGAAATATAAATAAGGAAATTATTATATGCATTCCCTCAGTGATATTAAAATTAAGCTAGTGTGATACGATATATGATGCATAAGAATACCAAGAGCACTATTTTAGGAATCTGTTGCCAGAAAACAGGAAAGCAGAGCTTTTCAGATATTTCCCTTTACCTTTCCAAATCCCACCCCAGATAATTTAGCTACCTCTTTTATTGTACTTGTTATTCTATTTGTATTAAATCAGCGATTGTATTTATTGATTTCTTAGTGTATTTATCACATTACATCAGTGATTTGTCTGAGTCCCTCTGACTAGATTGTAAAGTCAAGGCTGAAATCATGCCTCTCATTAGTATTTATGACCCTAGCACCTAGCATACTACATGGCATTAGCAGGCACCAATAAATGTTGAGTGAAAAAAAGTTTTAAAAACATACATGCCCAGTTCAAGATGGCAAAATGAGATGCTTCAGGGCTCCATCCATCCACTGCTTTGAACAACCAGCAAGAACTGGCAGAAACATGTCTCTCAAAGCTCCAGAAAACAGTTAAAGGACTGCAGTAACAACACAAGCTCCAAGTCAAGAAAAAAATCTTCTTAAAAAGTGGTAGGATCTCATGGTACCCTGGCTGGCCCCTCCAAAATCCCTCACTGGCTCAGCACAGAGCCAGCCTGTGATCCCAATGCAGAGCCCTCATTCCAGTTCCAGAAGGAGCACAGTAATCTTCGTGTACATACTAAGAATATGTATGTTTGACCCAATATTGCAGATTGACCTGAACAAGAGCTTTCTTGAGCTTTCACCCAATGGTGGCATGAGGAACTCATTATCCCAGAACTTGTCTTGTGTGTAGAAGGCAGTTCACAGAGCTCTCCTACAAGAATGCTGTGGGAGAGCAGTCAAGTCATACTGTCTGGGGGCAAGGTATTGCTGGCTGTAGGATATATAGTACAGGGCCCAGGACCATGAGGAAACTGTTTCTTAGGGAAGAAGGGACACCCAAAACCAGGTAAATAGAGGAACTGGCACACGCTCAAGACAAGATACATGTGCAGAAGGGGTCAGGGAGGCCCCTATGCTTTGGCCTGGAGCTAGTCTCTAAACTCATTGCATGGATAAGCCCTAAAAGAAAGCTCTTGTACAGATCAATCTGCAAAGACTGGGAAAGGTGGGTTTTTTTTTTTCACCCCTTCTTCCCTTTTTTGTTTGTTTGTTCAGCTCCTGCAATCAAAGAAAGCTCTATCATAATACTAGCTGAATATAAATTAAGGAACAGATGCCAGAGAGCCCAAATTCCAGTGATAACATATTAAAATCTAAAAGTGTCTAGGCTTTAACAAAAGATAACGAAACTTCCAAAGAAATACGAAGTGATGGCACAGGCAAAGCTGAAGATTAAAGTATTAGAAACCAACAATGAGGGCCAGACCTAGGACATGCCAGATGTAGTAGTCTGAAGCTGTTTATGCACCCCAGAAAAACGTTCTTAAATCTAATCCACTCCTGTGGGTATGAACACATTGTAAATGGGACCTTTTGATAAGGTTAATTCAGTTAAAGGTGTGGCCTAGCCCAATCCATTATAAGTGGAATGAAATTCAAAGAAAGAAAGAGAAAGCCACAGAGGGAACAGCCAGAAACTGAACATCAATGGAACCAAAAATAGAAAGGAGAGATCCAGAGACACCACCATGTGCCTTGCCAGGTGACAAATTAAGGACCAAGTATTGCCAGAAACCAGCCCCAGAATGCCACAGTCTTCAGGGAGAAAGCATGGCCTTGATGATACCTTGATTTGGACTTCCTTTTAGCCTCAAATCCATAAACAAATAAATTCCCATTGTTTAACCCAACCCATTTCATGGTTTTTGCTTGAGCAGCCTTAGAAACTATAACACCAGATAAGGTTTTTTAAAAATGATCTTAAATATGCTCAAAGAGATAAAGAAAAATATGGACAAAGAACTAAAGGAAATAAGGACAATGACACATGTATAAAAAGAGAATATCGATAGTGAGATGAAAATTTTGAAAAGGAACCAGATAGAACTGAAGACCACCGCAATTCAAAAATTTAAAATTCCCTAGAGTTCAGTAGCAGACTGGAGCTAGCAGAAGAAAGAATCCGTAAAATTGAAGATAAGACAATTGAAATCATCTAGTCTGAGGAGTACAAATAAGAATGAAGAAGAGTAAACAGAGCCTGAGAGACCTGTTGGATACCATCAAGTCCACTGTTGTATGCATTGTGGGAATCCTAGGAGAAGAAAGAGAAAGGAGCAGAGCAAATATTCAAAGAAATAGTGGCTGAAATTTAATGAAAGATATGAATATACACATTCAAGATGCTCAACAAACTGCAAAGAGCATAAACACAAACAGAACCACGCAATGGTATATTATAACCAAACTGTGGAATGCAAAAGATAATGAAACAATTCTGAAAGTCACAAGAGAGAAGTAACATGTACAAGGGAGTCTCAATAAGATTAAGTTCCACTATCTCATTACAAATCATGGAGGCAAGAAGGCAGTGGATAACGTATTTAAAGTGGTGAAAGCAAAAATGTGCCAACCAAGAATTATGTATCTGGCAAAACCGTCTTTCAAAAACGAGAATGAGAAGATTATGGGAAAACGGTGGAACAGAAAGCTCCAAGAATCAGTTCCTCCATCAAACAACTATTGAACTGGCAGTAACTGTCTGAATCAACCACTTTGGAACTTTGGAGTATAGTGGAACACTGAGTAGCATCTAAGGCAGAGTTGGATGAAAAGGCTGATAAGCTACAGTAAATATTGGTGAATTTCACCCTCCCTGTAGCAGCTACCTTTCCCCATTCCCAAACTGCATGTCAGGCCACAGTGGGGATTACAGCCCAGTCTCCTTGTGCAGCTTTCTCATGCCAGGGTAGGCTATATAAGGACCTAGTCCTTCACAATCCAGGGCAGTGTGGTCTGATCACTCACCACCGCTTTGGATCAACTACTTCAAATCTCTGGCAGTGGGGGGTGGGGGTGGGGGGGCTGGCTCTTCTGGTCTGTAACTGCTTCCACCCACCATATGACTTAACAAATGTGTAAAAATATTTGAAACCTATGTTAATTGGCATACAATGTACATCTTTGCATGTTAATCTACATATTAATCTGAGACAATAATAATACATAGCTGGAAGGATGGACATATATAGGCTGTTATTCTAACACCCTTCAGGCAAAAGCAGGAGTCTTAAAAACACAGGACCTATTTTGTTCCTCCTCTTACCAATTTCCATTCCTTATTTGGAAGCAAAAATAGTTGTAAATCACGAATCAATGGCTCCAACCCTCAACAACAATGATGACAAAAAACACGTAGCAATCCAAGAGGATGGGAGAACTAGATCTCCAGAGTTATAACTCAGAATGTCCAGTTCTCAAAATATTACAAAACACTCAAAGAAACAGGAAAGTATGCCTATTCACAGGGAAAAAAAAGCATATGCCTGAAACCACCCCAAGGAAGCTCATATACTAGAACGATCAGTTAAGGACTAATATATTCAATAAGCTAAAGAAATCCATATATAAAGAACTAAAGGAAATCAGGAAAATATTGTCTGAACAGACTAAAGAGCTGGAAATTCTAAAAAAGAACCAAACAGAAATTTTGGAGCTGTGAAGTACAGCAATTGAAATGAAAAACTCATTAAGATGAATACAACAGCAGATTTGAATAGGCAAAAAAAAAAAAAGGGCCAGCAAACTTGAAGAAAACAGAAATGATCCAGTGTTCAGAACAGAAAGAAAAAATAATGAATAAAAATGAACAGAAGATGATGAATCTGTGGGAAACCAACAAACATACCAACATATACATCATTGGAATCACAGAACAACAGAGAAAATGATTTTAAAAAGTATTTGAAGAAACAATGGCTGAAAATGAAGTGAAAGACATGAATATTCAAAGAATCTCAATGAACTCCAAACAGAACAGGTTGTAAGATAACTACACCACGACAACTGGAAATCCGCATGCAAAAGAATGAATGTGGACACCTACCTCTCACTATATTCAAAAATCAATTCAAAGTGGATAAACAACCTAAATATAAGAGCTAATACAATAAAACTTATAAGGAAACATAAGAAAATATCTGTAGGATCTTCTAATGGGCAATGGATTTTTAGATTTTATGCCAAAAGCACAAAATAAAAGAAATAAAGTGGACTTCGTGAAAATTAAAAACTTTTGTGCATTAAAGGCCATTATCAAGAAAGTGAATATAACCTACGGAATGGGAGAAAATATTTAGAAAACATATATCTGATAAAGGTTTAATATCCAGAATATATAAAGAACTCCTCTAACTCAATAACAAAATGACAAACAATCCAATTTTTTTAAAACAGGCCAAGGATTTGAAGAGACATTTCTCTAAAGATAATCAAATGGTCAACAAGAATATGAAAATAGGAATCCTCATACATTGTTGGTAGCAATGTAAAACGCAACCGTCTCTGTGGAAAAGTCTGGCAGTTCCTTAAAAATTAAACACAGAATTACCATATGATCCAGCAATACCACTCCTAGGTATATACCCAAAACAACTGAAAGCATGAACTCGAAAAGATATTTGTACACCAGTGTTCATCACAGCATTATTCATAATAGCCACAGGTGGAAGCAACCCAAGTGTCTATTAACAGATGAATTAACAAAATGTGTTATATCCATTCAAAGGAACATTATACCAATGTAAAAAGAAGTGAAGTGCTGGTACATGCTACAACATGGATGAACCCTGAAGGCAGCATGTTGCATGAAATTAGCCAGATACAAAATGACAAATATTGTATTATTTATCTTATATGTAATACTTAGAATAAGCAAATTTATAGAAACAGAAAGCAGAATAGTGGTTACCAGGGGTGGAGAAAGGAGGGAATGGGGAGTTACTGCTAAATGAGTTTTTGGTTTAGAATGATGTAAACAGTCTAGAAGTAGATAGTGGTGAAAGTTTCATAGTATTGTCAATGTACTTAATGTGAAAGAATTATCTACTTAAAATGAAATAATATTTACATTATATATATTTTGCCACAATTTAAAATGAATTTTTAAAATTTTTAAAAACTTAAAAAGTCATTTAAAGATCATACTAAAGCAGCCAGCCACCTGTATGCCACACTTATAATATAAAAATATCAACAAAAGGAAATAGTGGCTCATTCACTGGCCTCATTTTTGGAGTCTCTGAACGGTTCCATTAAACTGGGTCTATTTCTGTGCCAGAACTGAGCTATCTTACAGCACAGACATTTCAGTATTAAGTATTTTAGGCAAAATCATTCACTTTTTCTTGAAGAAAAATAGATGAAAGTAAGAACACAAGATTCAGAAGGAAATACAAATTCTGTACTCATCAGTCAATTGTTCTTTGCAAAGACACAATCCCTGAGTTTCCATTTTCTCATTTATAAAATGGGTTAACATCCCTAGACAACTGGGCTTTATTAAGGGTGCTATAAGATATACTGACTTGACATCTTACACCCTACACATAATTAAAAGTTGCCTCATCTTTTGATGCAAAAACTAAGATCAGACAACAATGTTTTAAGAAGACCTAACTTAACTACTGAAATAGTGTACAATTTTATGACTAAAATTAAACATAATTTCCTTGGATTTGTTAATGTAGAGTTCATTTTCTAAGCACAAAAAATAACTCTTGGAGAAAAATGTATAAGTTTTTATAGCGAAGTACTGCACTAAGCTACAAGCTACACTCTCTTTAATTTTCTAGTCAATTTTTAGGCAATGTTTGAGTTCCCTTTTTAATGCTTTCTTGCCTTCTGCAACTGGGATTACATAATGCATGATGCACATAAACCACACACACCTGCCTCGCCAGGAAGCATTCTTTTTCCCCTCCCTTCACCTTGAACAGCAGATGCTCCTTCACCTTTTCCCTTTTGACCACGGTTAACATCCTGTCTTTGAGCTGGTGGTTCCTCTTTTTCAGGTTGTTCACCACTGGGTTGCTGGGCCTAAGGATGTGCGTGTGTGTGCAAATAAAAAGTTTTGCTATTAATACATGTCAATTACACAAATATGCGTAATACATAGATATATTTCATAATAAATAAGTCTAAAGACATTTTCCAACATCGTTCTGTATATTTATTCTTAATAAAGTTACTCTTTCCACAAAAAGGTACTCTAAGAAAAGAGTTACCTGCAAGGTCTTTGGAAGCTATTTCAATTTACACTGGAATGGATGTGCGCAATATGTTGTTAATAAGCATGAGAAAGTTAGGCATATTTCTGGGGAATATACAGCATACCTCACCCTAACAACAACATAATATAATCCTCCTAGATTGTTTCCTTCATAAAATTCATTTATCACCTATTATCAGTATGGTACGCTTTTATGAGTGTATCTATCTTAGTTCAATAACACATTCACAATAATTAGCTTCTGCTAATAGAAAATAGCAAATGTGAAGCACTCACAACCACAGGTCCAACCGGCTGGGAAGGCTTCTGACTACCTCTTCTTCCTCTAGATTTGGATGATGATCTTACTTGAAGACTCATATTTCACACTGTAAGTAGAATATTGTGATTTAGAAAATGCATTTAAGAGAATAGTTATATTTGATCACTTCTTCAGCCAAATGGTGACTTACAATTCTTTTTAAATGTTTAAATATTTCCAAAATAAATCCCAAGTAGACTCCCAATTTAATAAGCCAAGCCCTCAACTTTGAGGTTGGCCCTTAAAAAACTTATGTCTGGGGAGTGGCCAAGATGGCAGCTTAGCAATGTGTGCGTTTTAGTTCGTCCTCCAGAACAACTACTAAATAACCAGAAACAGTACAGAACAGCTCTTGGAGCCACGTCAGTGACCGGACACACAGCATACCCCAGTCTGGACCAGCTGGACCAGCTGCGAGCCTCTCCAGAAACGTGAGTTTCCTAAGCCGTGGCGGCTGGTGGCTGGTGCCCCCCCACACACACACAGGCGGCTTCCCAGAAGGAAAGGAAAGAGACTAACAGCAGCAGGGGTTGAGTCCAACCAAACACCAATTGTGGCATTAATTAGCGAATTCTGACTACTAAAAATAGGCCCCCAGCTCAGGTGAAACTGGTCAAGGCGGAGATCACTCATTGGGCTAACGGAAAAAGAGGAAAAGGGAGGAAACGGAGGTCTTTGTGGCTGTGTTTCTACGGAGACTTGGTTGCCTCTGGATTCTGCAGCGGGACTTCTCGGGCTGCAACTGCCCCAGGCATAGGCAGAAACAGACTGCTTTCAGGGCTGTCTCCCACCTGTGCCTTCCCCAGGGGAGGGGTGAAGCCCAACTCAGGTGGAATCCCTCCCTCAAGGAATTCAGAACCCAGGGCTTGGCAACTTGAAGCCATTAAAACCAGCCTACAACCTCTCCTCTGTCTCCACCACGCCCCCAGCAGGGAGAGTCTTCCAAAGTTAAAGGTGGCGCATCATCTTATGCTGGTGGGACCCGCAGGCAGACAAGCACCACATACTGGACAGGATAAGAAAAACAGAGCCCAGAGACTTCACAGGAAAGTCTTTTAACCTGCTGGGTCTCACCCTCAGGGAAAACTGACACAGGTGACTCCTTCCCCCGATAGGAGGCCAGTTTAGTCCAGGAAAACTCGGCTGGAGTCTATAATACCTACGCAGACCCTCCTAAGGGTGGGGAGGGAAAAGGCACCATACAAGCAGGGCAAGAAACAAGAAAATAAGAACTGAAAAATTATCCTCTGTTAAACCAAACCTAAGCTAGAGGTCCAGAAAAAACTGAACTAAAGGTCAAAGAACAGACAGACAACAAACTCATCTAGCAAGAAACCCTAGGTAAGAGCAGTGAAAGCAATCTCCAGAATAAACTAATTAAGGTAATTATATGTCTTAGACGCAAGCAAAAAATAACAAATCATACCAGAAAAAGTGAAGATATGGCCCAGTCAAAGGAACAAACCAATAGTTCAAATGAGATACAAGAGCTGAAACAATTAATTCAGAATATACGAACAGACATGGAAAACCTCATCAAAAACCAAATCAATGA
Organism: Tamandua tetradactyla; assembly: GCF_023851605.1. Classification (NCBI taxonomy): domain Eukaryota; kingdom Metazoa; phylum Chordata; class Mammalia; order Pilosa; family Myrmecophagidae; genus Tamandua; species Tamandua tetradactyla. Next base: position 120,818,082 of record NC_135353.1, read on the forward strand.
ATTGAGGGAGGATTTAAAGAAGGCAACAAATGAACAAAAAGAAGAAATCGAAAGTCTGAAAAAACAAATCACAGAACTTATGGGAATGAAAGGTACAGTAGAAGAAATGAAAAAAACAATGGAAACCTACAATGGTAGATTTCAAGAGACAGAGGTTAGGATTAGTAAACTGGAGGATGGAACATCTGAAATCCTAGAAGAAACAGAAACTATAGGAAAAGAAATGGAAAAATAGGAGCAGGGACTCAGGGAATTAAATGATAATATGAAGCACACAAATATACGTGTTATGGGTGTCCCAGAAGGAGAAGAGAAGGGAAAACGAGGAGAAAAACTAATGGAAGAAATTATCACTGAAAATTTCCCAACTCTTATGAAAGACCTAAAATTACAGATCCAAGAAGTGCAGCGCACCCCAAAGAGATTAGACCCAAATAGGCGTTCTCCAAGACACTTACTAGTTAGAATGTCAGAGGTCAAAGAGAAAGAGAGGATCTTGAAAGCAGCAAGAGAAAAGCAATCCATCACATATAAGGGAAACCCAATAAGACTATGTGTAGATTTCTCAGCAGAAACCATGGAGGCAGGAAGACACTGAGATGATATATTTAAATTACTAAAAGAGAAAAACTGCCAACCAAGAATTCTATACCCAGGAAAATTGTCCTTCAAAAGTGAGGGAGAAATTAAAACATTTTCAGACAAAAAATCACTGAGAGAATTTGTGACCAAGAGATCAGCTCTTCAAGAAATACTAAAGGGAGCACTAGAGACAGATACGAAAAGACAGAAGCGAGAGGTGTGAAGAAGAGTGTAGAAAGAATGAAAATTAGATATGACATATAAAATCCAAAAGGCAAAACGGTAGAAGAAAGTACTACCCGTACAGTAATAATATTAAATGTTAATGGATTGAACTCCCCAATCAAAAGACATAGACTGGCAGAATGGATTAAAAAACAGAATCCTTCTATATGCTGTCTACAGGAAACACATCTTAGACCCAATGATAAACATAGGTTGAAAGTGAAAGGTTGGGAAAAGATATTTCATGCAAATAACAACCAGAAAAGAGCAGGAGTAGCTATGCTAATATCCAACAAATTAGACTTCAAATGTAAAACAGTTAAAAGAGACAAAGAAGGATACTATGTACTAATAAAACAATTCAACATGAAGACATAACAATCATAAATATTTATGCACTGAACCAGAATGCCCCAAAATACATGAGGCAAACACTGCAAACACTGAAAAGGGAAACAGACACATCTACCAAAATAGTTGGAGACTTCAATTCCCCACTCTCATCAATGGACACAACATCTAGACAAAGGATCAAAAACAAACAGAGAATTTGAATATTACAATAAATGAGCTACACTTAACAGACATTTATAGGACATTATACCCCACAACAGCAGGATACACCTTTTTCTCAAGTGCTCATGGATCATTCTCAAAGATAGACCATATGCTGGGTCACAAAGCAAGCCTCAACAAATTTAAAAAGATTGAAATCATACAAAACACTTTCTCAGATCATAAAGGAATGAAGTTGGAAATCAATAACAGGCAGCGCACCAGAAAATTCACAAATACGTGGAGGCTCAACAACACACTCTTAAACAACCAGTGGGTCAAGGAAGAAATTACAAGAGAAATCAGTAAATATCTCGAGGCAAATGAAAATGAAAACACAACATATCAAAACTTACGGGATGCAGCAAAGGCAGTGCTAAGAGGGAAATTTATTGCCCTAAATGCCTATATCAAAAAAGAAGAAAGGGCAAAAATTCAGGAATTAACTGCCCACTTGGAAGAACTGGAGAAAGAACAGCAAAGTAACCCCAAAGCTAGCAAAAGGAAAGAAATAACAAAGATTAGAGCAGAAATAAATGAAATTGAAAACATGAAAACAATTGAGAAAATCATTAAAACCAGAAGTTGGTTCTATGAGAAAACCAATAAGATTGATGGGCCCTTAGCAAGATTGACAAAAAGAAGAAGAGAGAGGAAGCAAATAAATAAGATCAGAAATGGAAGAGGAGACATAACCACTGACCCCACAGAAATAAAGGAGGTAATAACAGGATACTATGAACAACTTTATGCCAATAAATACAGCAATGTAGATGAAATGGAAAACTTCCTAGAAAGGCATGAACAACCAACTCTGACTCAAGATGAAATAGATGACCTCAACAAACCAATCACAAGTAAAGAAATTGAATCAGTCATTCAAAAGCTTCCCAAAAAGAAAAGTCCAGGACCAGACAGCTTCACATGTGAATTCTACCAAACATTCCGGAAAGAATTAGTACTAATCCTGCTCAAACTCTTCAAAAAAATTGAAGTGGAGGGAAAGCTACCTAATTCATTCTTTGAAGCCAACATCACCCTCATACCAAAACCAGGCAAAGATATTACAAAAAAAGAAAACTACAGACCAATCTCTCTAATGAATATAGATGCAAAAATCCTCAACAAAATTCTAGCAAATCGAATCCAGCAACACATTAAAAGAATTATACATCATGACCAAGTAGGATTCATCCCAGGTATGCAAGGATGGTTCAACATAAGAAAATCAATTAATGTAATACACCACATCAACAAATCAAAGCAGAAAAATCACATGATCATCTCAATTGATGCAGAGAAGGCATTTGACAAGATTCAACATCCTTTCCTGTTGAAAACACTTCAAAGGATAGGAATAGAAGGGAACTTTCTTAAAATGATAAAAGGAATATATGAAAAACCCACAGTAACATCATCCTCAATGGGGAAAAACGGAAAACTTTCCCCCTAAGATCAGGAACAAGACAAGGATGTCCACTATCACCACTGTTACTCAACATTGCGTTGGAAGTTCTAGCCAGAGCAATTAGATAAGAAAAAGAAATACAAGGCATCAAAATTGGAAAGGAAGAAGTAAAACTATCACTGTTTGCAGATGATACGATGCTATATGTTGAAAACCCTGAAAAATCCATAGCAAAACTACTAGAGCTAATAAACGAGTACAGCAAAGTGGCAGGTTACAAGATCAACATTCAAAAATCTGTAGTGTTTCAATACCCTAGTAATGAACAATCTGAGGGGGAAATCAAGAAATGAACTCCATTTACAATTGCAACTAAAAAAATAAAATATTTAGGAATAAATCTAACTGAAGAGACAAAAGACCTATACAAAGAAAACTACAAGAAACTGTTAAAAGAAATCACAGAAGACCTAAATAGATGGAAGGGCATACCGTGTTCATGGATTGGAAGACTAAATATAGTTAAGATGTCAATTCTACCTAAATTGATTTACAGATTCAACGCAATACCAATCAAAATCCCAACAACTTACTTTTCGGAAATAGAAAAACCAATAAGCAAATTTATCTGGAAGGTCAGGGTGCCCCAAATTGCTAAAAGTATCTTGAGGAAAAAAAACAAAGCTGGAGGTCTCATACTGTCTGACTTTCAGGCATATTATGAAGCCACAGTGGTCAAAACAGCATGATACTGGCATAAAGATAGATATATCAACCAATGGAATCGAACAGAGTGTTCAGATATAGACCCTCTCATCTACGGACATCTGATCTTTGATAAGGCAGTCAAGCCAACTCACCTGGGACGGAACAGTCTCTTCAACAAATGCTGCCTAGAGAACTGGATATCCATATGCAAAAGAATGAAAGAGGACCCGTATCTCACACCCTATACAAAAGTTAACTCAAAATGGATCAAAGATCTAAACATTAGGTCTAAGACCACAAAACAGTTAGAGGAAAATGTAGGGAAATATCTTATCTTATAACTGGAGGCGGTTTTATAGACCTTACACCTAAAGCAAAAGCACTGAAGAAAGAAAGAAAGAAATGGGAACTCCTCAAAATTAAACACTTTTGTGCATCAAAGAACTTCATCAAGAAAGTAAAAAGACAGCCTACACAATGGGAGACAATATTTGGAAACGACATATCAGATAAAGGTCTAATATCCAGAATTTATAAAGAGATTGTTCAACTCAACAACAAAAAGACAGCCAATCCAATTACAAAATGTGAAAAAGACTTGAACAGACATTTCTCAGAAGAGGAAATACAAATGGCCAAAAGACACATGAAGAGATGCTCAATGTCCCTGGCCATTAGAGAAATGCAAATCAAAACCACAATGAGATATCATCTCACACCCACCAGAATGGCCATTATCAACAAAACAGAAAATGACAAGTGCTGGAGAGGATGTGGAGAAAGAGGCACACTTATTCACTCTCAGTGGGAATGTCAAATGGTGCAACCGCTGTGGAGGGCAGTTTGCGGTTCCTCAAAAAGCTGAATATAGAATTGCCATATGACCCAGCAATACCATTGCTAGGTATCTACTCAGAGGACATAAGGGCAAAGATACAAACGGACATTTGCACACCAGTGTTTATAGCAGCATTATTTACAATTGTAAGGAGATGGAAACAGCCAAAATGTCCATCAACAGACGAGTGGCTAAACAAACTGTAGTAATGAAATATTATGCAGCTTTAAGACAGAATAAACTTATGAAGTATGTAACAACATGGATGGACCTTGGGAACATTATGCTGAGTGAGACTAGCCAAAAACTAAAGGACAAATACTGTATGGTCTCACTGATATGAACTGACATTAATGAATAAACTTGGAATATTTCGTTGGTAACAGAGACCATCAGGAGATAGAAATAGGGTAAGATAGTGGGTAATTGGAGCTGAAGGGATACAGACTGTGCAACAGGACTGGATATGAAAACTTAGAAATGGACAGCACAATACTACCTAACTGTAATACAATCATGTTAAAACACCGAATGAAGTTTCATGTGAGCATGATAGAGGGAGGAGGGCTGGGGACATAAATGAAATCAGAAAGAAAGATAGATGTTAAAGATTGAGATGGTATAATCTAGGAATGCCTAGAGTGTATAATAATAGTGAAATGTCCAGTGTACAAGTTCAAAAATGTTTTTGTATGAGGAAGAACAAAGAAATGTTATTATTGCAGGGTGCTGAAAATAGATGGCAATTTATATTTTAAAATGTCACCTTATGTGTGAGACTAAAGCAAAAAAATGTTTATTTGTTACAAAATTTATATTTTGACTAGTGCATTTCCTAATATAACTTACGTAGAGAGTTTGATTGAATGCCATAAGTACTTGGAATCTCAGGTAGGACATGAGATTTTGTTGGTTCGTCCAGAATCGTGATGCCCCAATGAATCCCAGAGTGATTTGATCAGTGAGTGGAAAAGCATTTGCAAAGCCCCCTTCGGGGAATGGTGAGAACCGAGAGAAGTTCAACTTCCCCAAGTTGAATTCTTGATATTCTCACAAGCAGTGTGGACAACCAAAGCTACAAGCTGAGCCCCCACTCTTGGGGTTTGTTCATATGGAACTCAACCCCACATAAGATAGGTCAAGTCTACTTAAAATTTAGGCCTAAGAGTCACCCCCAAGAGAGCCTCTTTTGTTGCTCAGATGTGGCCTCTCTCTCCAGCCAACACAACGAGCAGTCTCACCACCCTCCCCCTCTCTATGTGGGACGTGACTCCCAGGGGTGTGGACCTTCCTGGCAACGTGGGACAGAGATCTTGGAATGAGCTGAGACTCAGCATCAAGGGATTGAGAAAAACCCTCGAATGAGCTGAGACTTAGCATCAAGGGATTGAGAAAACCTTCTTGACCAAAAGGGGGAAGAGTGAAATGAGACAAAGTGTCAATAGCTGAGAGATTCCAAACAGAGCCGAGAGGTTATCCTGGAGGTTATTCTTATGCATCAAGTAGATATCATCTTGTTATTTAAGATGTAATGGAGAAGCTGGAGGCAGCTGCCTGAAAATGTAGAGTGTGTTCCAGTAGCCATGTTTCTTGAGGATGATTGAATAATAATACAGCTGTCATAATGTTACTGTGTGATTGTGAAAACCCTGTGTCTGATGCTCCTTTTATCTACCTTGTCAACAAAGGAGTAGAACATATGGAATAAAAATAAATAATAGGGGGAACAAACGCTAAAATAAATTTAGTTTGAAATGCTAGTGATAAATGAAAGTGAGGGGTAAGGGGTATGGTATGTATAATCGTGGTTTTTTTTCTCTGTTATCATCTTATTTCTTTTTCTGTTGTCTTTTTATTTCTTTTTCTGAATTGATGCAAATGTTCTAAGAAATGATGAATATGCAACTATGTGTTGATATTGAGAATTACTGATTATATATGTAGAATGGAATGATATGTTAAGGTATTTGTTTGTTAATTTTTTTAATAAATAAATACATTTAAAAAAAAACTTTTGTCTGTACTGGCTAAGCTAGGCCTACTAATAAACACACCTAAGAGTCACCACCTCTCTTGTTGCTCAGATGTGGCCTCTCTCCCTAAATAAAACTACAAAAAACTCAAGGCCCTCCCCCTACATGGGACATGACTTTCAGGGATGTAAGTATCCCTGGCAATGTGGGACATAACTCCCAGGGATGAGCCTGGCGTGGCACTGTGTGATTGAGAATGCCTTCTTAACCAAGGGAGAAAAGAAATATAACAAAAGATTTCAGTGGTCAAGAGATTTCCAAGAGTCCAGAGGTTATTCATATGCAAGCTTCAGCCAGATATTACTAATTGCCATGGTATGCCAAGCCCCAACCAACAGTATTCCTGAAAACCCTAAAAAAAACCTAGGGCTCTATTTAAGGCACTATAAAAGCTTTACTTAAGTTTTTCAGAAACTTAAAACCTCCAGATGGTTCCTACACCAGATAAGCCCTGAAACTCAGAGGTATGAGTCTCTCCCAGAACATCAACCAGCTGCATTTCCTTATACCATAATGTCAACACCCCTTTTCAACATGAAGAAGTTAGAATGGTCATTGTCCAAATATCCCTGAAGACTGAGAGAACGATCAAATGAGAGGGAGGAGTTGTGGCAGATAAGATTTTCTAAGTGATTGTCACTGCTGAATCACTGTGTAGAATTTTTTTTCCTGTGGTTTCCAGTGTATTTGAACAGTCAGAGGGAAATACCTGAAATTATGGAACTGTAACTCATAGTGTACTTTGAAATTTACTAAGTATTGTTAAACTGAACTTGGAAATATATCACTTTTCTGTATATGTATATACATATACTACACATCTGTATATGTATATACATATACTACACATCTGTATATGTATATACATATACTACATATCTGTATATGTATATACATATATTACATATATGTATATGTAATACATAAATATGTATTTCACAATTTTAAAAACTCCCAGGTAATTATAACCAAATGTGCTTTCCAATCGCACTAAATAAGGCTGCTTTCAAAGCAGACTGTTTATGCCATGGCCAAGCTGACAGATAAATCACCTTAAGGTACATGGTAAAAGACACAGATATTTCTGATGAGGTTTTGTTTTACAACTTAGAATTTCCAACACCAAGACATTTAAGGAAATACTGTTAGAGAATTAAGACTTGAGCGTCTTCTTCCAGCACATTCCCATTTACTAGACCCTTTTATTTGGAATACATGCCACACTCACTCATTTACTTATTGTCTATGGTTGTTTTTGCAGTACAATGGCAGTTGAGTAGATGCAACAAAGACCATATGTAGCACCATCATCGATTTGCACGACTGCTTCACATACTACAAATCTCAGTGCTGCAGTTAGAATTCAGAGATTATCACTGCCCTCCCCCTCTCTACATGGGACATGAATTCCAGGGGTGTAAACCTCCCTGGCAACGTGGGACAAATCCTAGAACAAGCTGGGACTCAGCATCAAGGGATTGAGAAAACCTTCTTGACAAAAGGCGGAAGAGAAAAATAAGACAAAATAAAGTGTCAGCCAAGAGATTTCAGAGTCAGGAGGTTATCCTGAGGGTTATTCTTTCACATTATATAGATATTCGCTTTTTAGTTTAAGGTGTTTTAGAGCAACTAGAGGGAAATGCTTGAAACTATAAAGCTGTGTTCCAACAGTCATGTTTCTTGAAGATGACTGTATAATGACATAGCTTTTGCAATTTGACTATGTGATTGTAAAAACCTGTGTGATGCTCCTTTTATCTATGGTATGGACAAATGAGTAAAAAATATGTATAAAAATAAACAAATAATAGGGAGAACAAATGTTAAAATAAATTGAACAGATTGAAATACTAGTGATCAATGAAAGGGAGCAGTAAGGGGTATGGTATGTATGAATTTTTTGTTTTCTTTTTATTTCTTCTTCTGAACAGATGCAAATGTTCTAAGAAATTATGACGATGAATACGCAACTACGTGATGATATTGTGGATTACTGATTATATATGTAGAACGGAATGAGCAAAAGTTAAGAATGTTTGCGTTTGTTGTTCTATTTTTTAAAAAAATAAAAAATTAATTAAAAAAAAAAGAAACCAACAAATGGTGCTGCAATAAGAGAATACTCACATGGAAAAAGAATGAAATGTGACCCTGCCATACAGCATACAAAAAAAATAAATAAAAAAAAAATAAATTATCTATTTGAATTTAAAAAAGAAAAGAGGAAACCATTTTGGAAAAACTTCAGTGCCAACAGAGCCCACACAGCCAGAGAGCTCTAGAGGTGAAGAAATAAAACACCCCCAGGGATCCTGTTTGAAATGAAAAGTCAAAGACCTTAGCAGATGCCAATCAGATGCCTTTCCAGCTAAAGGTATTCTGGATGGCATCAACCTTTCTTGAGGAAAGGTAACCTCTTGTTGATGCCTTAATTTGGACATTTTCATGGCTTTAGAACTATAAACTTTCAACTTAATAAATTCCCTTTTTAAAAAATAAAAAAAAAAAAAAAAAAACACTAAAAAAAAAAAAGGTTCAGAGTTTAGCCTTACTGGGCCCTTTCTTTAGAGATCCACCTTGCCACATCCTCCCACGGTCTCTCTCTTCTGTGGACACTTCCACGTTCCTCAAACACCACCTCCAAGATTCACCCCACCTTCATCTATGTCCCTCTCCTCCATGGCCTGCCTCCCCCCACACCCCTACGTCCCAGTCCCACCACAATAACAAGGAAAATGGTGGTGCCGCCTGTGAAGAGAAGGTCAATGACAGTCGACGACCTTCCTCCTCAGACGCCACCAACCACACTGCGCCAATCCGCCTGAAGTCTGGGGGCGCCCCCCACCACACTCTCACTCAAACTTTACCTCTTGAAAGGACTGCTCTGCAAACCTAAGGGCTGAGTCTCAGCCAGTGAGGAGAAAGAAACAAGACGGTAGGAAGATGACCTCGGCGCACTAACAGCTCTGAGCGCCAACTGCAAGGCATGCTGGGCAATGAGCATGCGCACTGGGTCCGCTGTGAGCACTGACTGTTCCTCAGAAGCCACCAACCACACTGCGCCAATCTGCCTGAAGTCTGGGGGCGCCCCCCGCCACACTCTCACTCAAACTTTACCTCTTGAAAGGACTGCTCTGCAAACCTAAGGGCTGAGTCTCAGCCGGTGAGGAGAAAGAAACAAGACGGTAGGAAGATGACCTCGGCGCACTAACAGCTCTGAGCGCCAACTGCAAGGCATGCTGGGCAATGAGCATGCGCACTGGGTCCGCTGTGAGCACTGACTGTTCCTCAGAAGCCACCAACCACACTGCGCCAATCCGCCTGAAGTCTGGGGGCGCCCCCCACCACACTCTCACTCAAACTTTACCTCTTGAAAGGACTGCTCTGCAAACCTAAGGGCTGAGTCTCAGCCAGTGAGGAGAAAGAAACAAGACGGTAGGAAGATGACCTCGGCGCACTAACAGCTCTGAGCGCCAACTGCAAGGCATGCTGGGCAATGAGCATGCGCACTGGGTCCGCTGTGAGCACTGACTGAAGCCTTCCCTCCCCCTCCCCCTCCCCCCTCCACAAGTGCCCACTGAGAACTCCGGAATCTGTGGACTATGGGCAACTCCAGTTGCCTCGGGAGTCAGAAACCTCAAACAAGGTCCCCAAGACTCACCTTCCCCCTCAATTAGCCCCCTCCCCTCTGTGGCCTGCTTTCCCCGTGGCCCTGGCCCGGCCCTACGCCCATGCTGCCTGTTAAGTAAACGACGACAATCTTCCTCTTCAGAGGTCCAAATGGACCACGCTGCCCCAACCCGCCCGAAGCCTATCCCTCACTCTCACTTTAGCAGGAGGACCGAGTTCCAGACCTACCCGCGGATTTTACGACGACAATTTTCCTCTTCAGAGGTCCAAATGGACCACGCTGCCCCAACCCGCCCGAAGCCTATCCCTCACTCTCACTTTAGCAGGAGGACCGAGTTCCAGACCTACCCGCGGATTCTCAGCCAGCAAGAAAAGAAACACGCCAGTAGGAACGCGACCTTTCTCCACACGGCTCTGCGCACGCACAGAAAACAGCAAGGCATGCTGGGTAATAAGCATGCGCACTATGTCCGTGTGACGTAAGGACTGAGGCATCCCCCTCCCCCATGAAGACTGGGATCTGTGGTCTTTGCTCTGTGCTCTGTGGGCAGTTTTAGGTGCCTCAGGTCCCAGAAACCTTAAACACCGCTCCCAAGACCTGCCCCCCCTTCACCTAGCCCCCTCACCTCTGCAACCCTCTGCCCCCCCCCCCATACGCCACCACGACACCAAGGGCCAGGATGGTAACACTGCCTATGAAGCAAAGGACGATAAATTTCGACGACATCCCAACCCACCAGAAACCCGTTAGCTCCCCCTCATTCCACTCACGATTAAACTCGGTGGAGGACCGATCTGTAGACCTACTGGCTGAATCTCAGCTCACAAGAAAGAAACAAAACAGTGAGAAGGAGACCTTCGCTAACTCCCTTATGCTCTGGACGCTGACGAGGGCCACTGGATAATGAACATGCGCACTGAGTCTGTGCATGACACGTGGACTGAGGTCTCCTCCCCCACAAATGGCACGCACCGCCTCTGCAAGTGCCCACTCAGGACTCTGGAATCTGTGCTCTGTGGGCAGTTCCAGGTGCCTCAGTACTCAGAAATCTCAAACAGTGTCCCCAAGATTTCACCATCTTCAACTAACCCTGTTCCCTCTGCAGCCCTCTTCTTACCTTGTCCCAGCCCCACCACAACCAAAAGGGTCATAGTGGCAATGCTGCCTGTGAAAAGAACAGCCCTTCCTCCTGGGATGCCCAACCCACCCAACCTTCACAAGCCCACTGGCTCCCTCCTTACACTTAAACTCAGGGTGGACTGATCTGCAGAACTACCAGCTGAGTCTCAGTAGGCCAGAAAGAATGAAAGTGACAGGAAGGTGACTTCTAATTTTTTTTTTTTTGACATGGGCAGGCACAGGGAATCGAACCCGGGTCCTCTGGCATGGCAGGCAAGCAGTCTTGCCTGCTGAGCCACCGTGGCCCGCCCAGAAGGTGACTTCTGAATACACAGTTCTGTGAACAGAACAGGGACAGCAAGATATGCCAAGCAATAGGCATAAACACTGAGTCGGAATATGCCACACAGAATTCAGTTTTCCTGCTGCCCCACCTTCTGAGGTGCCCACTAAGAACTTCAGAAATTGTGTTTTGTTGGCAGTTGCAGGTGCCCCTAAGACTCAGAAACCTCAAATTCCTCCCCACAAGACTCACCCCATCTTCAACTAACCCCCTCCCCTCCCACATCCGTCCCTTGCCTTGGCCCCACCAGGAGGACAAGAACAATGGCTGTTGGTGGCTGCCTGTAAAGACAAACACTCTGCCAAAACAAAACTAGCAGCATATTCCATTGTATTTACACAAGACCAAGAGTTTCATAATCTAGTATTCAAAATGCCCAGAATACGATTCAAAATTACTCAAAATATGATAAACTAGGAAAATATCAGCTGGTAGGGAAAAGGCAATCAACAGACACCAATGTGGACAGGAAAGAGAACTTGGAATTATCTCACAAATTATCTAAAGCTGCTATTGTAAAAATTCTTTAACGAGTTCCGGGAAGATGGTGAAATAGGGTTGATTGAGTTCAGCCCTCCTCCAAGGAAAAGTTAGAGAAGGGATGGGAGGGCGATTGAGATGGCCATTCCAGAGTGCAACTAACCTGGGAGCACCATCAGCACCACATAGGGCAGCACTGGTTCCAAACGGTGAGGAACCAAAAAGCAGAAAACTGGAGCCTAAGGTGGAAGCATGGAGCCCACATGAGTGCACAGGCAGGGAGATGGGGACTAGGAAGTAAGCCAAGCTGGGTTCCTTGAATGTGTTACCCTCATCAGCGCAGCCCCATGACCTGCGACTCACCCCACACCCCATACACCTGAACACCATCACCCGTGTTCACCGTTATCTGAACACTCCCCACACTCAAAGCACTCCCACCCCACCAACCCCCATCATGCATACCCACCCCACACCCTCAAGTGCAGTCCAACCCACCTCTCCTGCACCCCTCCTAAGCACTACTTCCCCCTCCCTGCTCCCTGCAAGCTGTCACCAGCACATAAAGACTGCAGGTGCAAACCTCCATACCCAGGCTACACCCATCCCCTGCCCATAGTGTCCCATAGCCTCAGCTCACCCCCTGACCTGTGCACTTCAGTTTATGACACTCCTACAACCGCACATGTGCACAGCCCCCAGTCACATCCTTCAGCTCTGGGACTATCAGTTTACGGCACTCCTAGACCCGCACATGCACACGGCCCTCAGTCACACTTCCCAGCTCTGAGAAAGCACTGACCTGTGCAACCAGGTCACATGCGCCTCCAGCCCATGAAGGCATAACGCCGACCCTCTGCCATAGATCTGCGCATACGCACAATGGGCCCCACACCCTAGACCAGTGCACATCAGGGTTACGCCCCCCAGACCTCTGCACAAATGGACAAATTCCTGAAACACACAAACAACCTACACTGACTCAGGAAGAAATAGAAGAGTTCAACAAACTAATCAGAAGTAAACAGACTCAATCAGTCATAAAAAATCTTCCTACAAATAAAAGCCCAGGGCCAGATGGATTCACAGGGGAATTTTATCAAATATTCCCAAAAGAACTAAACACCAATCCTGCTCAAACTTTTCCAAAAAAAAAATTGAGAAAAAGGAACTTTACCTATTTCATTTTATGAAGCTAATATCATTTTAATACCAAAACCAGTAAAGATACTATAAGAAGGAAAACTACAAGCCAATCTCTAATTGAACTAGCTAATGAACACAGACGCAAAAATTCTCAACAAAATATTAGAAAATCGAATCCAACAACACATTAAAAGAATTATACACCGTGACTAAGTGGGCTTTATACCCGGAATGCAAGAATGGTTCAACACGAGAAAATCGATTAACGTAATACAACACATTAACAAATCAAAAGGGAAAAATAAGAAGATCATCTCGATTGATGCTGAAAAAGCATTCAGCAAAATTCAACATCTTTTTCTGATAAAAACACTCCAAAAGGTAGGAATAAAAGGTAACTACCTCAATATGATAAAGGGAATATATGAAAAACCAATAGCAGCATCATACTCAATGGTGAGAGATTGAAAGTTTTCCCCCTAAGTTCAGGAATGAGACAAGGATACCCACTATCATCACTATTATTCAACACTGTGCTGGAAGTTCTAGCTAGAGCAATCAGGCAAGACAAAGAAATAAAAGGCACACAAATTGGAAAGCAAGAACTAAAACTTTCATTGTTTGCAAATGACGTGATACTATACTTGGAATATCCTGAGAAATCGACAGCAAAGTTACTTGAGCTAATAAACAAATTCAACAAGGTGATGGGATATAAAATTAATGTGTGAAAATCAGTACCATTTCTATATACAAGCAATGACTTAGCTGAGGAGTCAGTTAAGGAAAAAATTCCATTCAAAATAACAACTAAAAGAATCGAGTACTTAGGAATGACCTTAACAAGGGACTTAAAGGACTTGTACACAGAAAACTACATAACATTGCTAAAAGAAACCAAAGAAAATCTAAATAGGTGGAAAGACATTCCTTGCTCATGGATAGAAAGGACAAATATAGTTAAGATGTCAATCTTCCCCAGATTAATCTACTGATTCAACACAGTACCAATCTTCCAACAACCTACTTTGAAGACTTGGAAAAGCTAGTTGCCAAATTCATCTGGAAGGGAAAGAGACCCTGAATAACTAGAAGCATCCTAAAAAAGAAGAACAAAGTGGGAGGATTAACACTCCCTGACTTTAAAACCTATTATTTTAAATAGCCTGCCTCCCCACCCCCCAGAGCACAACCCGCTAGCCTCCATCTTGGACACTGGCTGGGTTTTCCCACCAGACAGGAAGGGATTGGACCCGTGAGGCGCCCCGACTGCTGAGCAGAATCCAACACACCCATCACACGTGCAAAAAAAAAAAAAACTATTATAAAGCCACAGTGGTCAAGACAGCATGGTACTGGCACAAAGATAGAAGCATTAACTGATGGAATTGAATCAAGAATGCAGAAATAGACCACCAAATCTATGGTTAACTGATTTTTGACAAGACCCTCAAAACCTCTGAGCTGGGACAAAATAGTGTTTTCAATAAATAAGCATAGGAGAACAGGATCTCTATAGCCAAAATAATAAAAGAGGACCCCTATTTTACACCCTATACAAAAATTAACTCAAAGTGGATCAAACACCGTAAAATAGAAGAAAATGTCGGGAAACATCTTCAAGACGTAGTAATAGGAGGTAGCTTCCTAAACTTTACATCCAAAGCACAAGCAACAAAAGAAAAAATAGATATAGGGGAAGTCCTCAAAATCAAATGCTTCTGCACCTCAAAAGACTTTGTCAAAAAGGTGAAGACACAGCCAACTCAATGGGAGAAAATATTTGGAAATCACATATCAAACAAAGGTTTGATATCCTGCACACACAAAGAAATCATGTAACTCTACAACAAAAGAAAAAACAACCCAATTATAAAATGGGCTAAAGTCTACCTACTCCACCTTCTTCCCTGGAAGTCTCTGTATATGTCCAGAATGATCTTTAATATCCCTTCCAGCATTAAAATTGTTTTGTTCTATAAAATAATACAAACCTATCATTTCTTTAGTGTCATTATTATGATTTAGGATTATTGAGAGTCTACAACAGGTGGGCCACAGTTGATATTCTTTTTTGCAGCTGATATTTTTAAATGGTTTTAAATGATTCCTTTCTTGTACATAGCAATATTTAAAAATATTTTAATGTATGTTGCATTTGCTTAATTAATTCAATACTGTCTTATTTCACAATCTTTCTCAGATGTATGTGTATGTATGCTCTCTTCCCACCATCAGAGTGACAACCTTCAACTTTATACCTAATAAACTCTCTATAAATTTTTTTTAAAATAGGCTAAAGTTATGAATAGACATTTTTCTGAAGAGCAAATACAAATGGCTTAAAAGCACATGAAGAGATGTTCATTTTCTTTGGCTATAAGGGAAATGCGTATTAAGACTACAATGAGATACCACCTTACACCTATAAGATTGGCTGCTATTAAATAAACAGGAAACTATAATGTTGAAGAGGATGTGGAGAAATTGGGACACTTATGCACTGCTGGTGGGAACGTATAATGGTGCAGCCACTATGAAAGGCTGTTTGGCGGTTCTTTGGAAACTAAATATCGAGTTGCCCTATGACCCAGCAATAGCACTACTTGGTACGTATCCAGGCAAGCTGAAAGCAATGACACAGACATTTGCACACCAATGTTCAAGCAGCACTATTCGCAATCACCAAAAGATGGAAACAAACTAAATGCCTATCAACAGACAAGTGGAGTAACAAAATGTGGTATATACATACAATGGAATATTATGCAGCAGTAAGATAAAATGACATCCTGAAGTACATGACAAGACAGAAGAGCCTTGAGGACATAATGCTGAGTGAAATAAGCCAGCCACAAAAGGATATATACTGTATGATTCCACTTTTATGACCATGGTAAAGGTAAAATCAGAGGCTTATAATACAGAATATAAGGGACTCAGAGATACACAGAAGCTAGGGATGGGTAAACAGTTAGCTAATGAGGTAGAACTCCAATGTAAAGGAATAGATAGAAAGGAAGGTGGTTCTCTAGCAGCTCCATAAGTAATATTACCATATTGAAGGTGAACAAGATTGAAAGGGGCTGTATAGACCTACTTGTCCCTCTGATTAACACTACAGATATACATCAATTCTTTCAAGAACTACTTCAAAGGTATGACTCGTGTACAAAGAGTGTTTAAGTCCAGGGTACAGGGGGAAAACTGCTATTGCATGCTATGAGCTATGTTCAAAAGGAAACCATCAGCACCACCACAGCAACAGCAGAGGTAGATAATGGGGGGAGGAACAAGAGTTAAGAGGAAGTTTAGATTTCCTGTTTGGTGAGGGTATGTTTATTAGTTTTCTGTCTCTTGGGAACATAGAAATTATTTATAATTGAGAGTATCGATGGACTGTGGATTTGGGGCACTAAACATGATCCTTGATGAATACAGGTGGCTGAAGGATGCCCTGACTGAGAAGTAGATTGGTGAACCCATACTTAATGAATGAATGTTGTGCTGCTACAAAAAAGGAAAGAAGTCGTGAGGCAAGCAATGATGTGAATGAATGTGTGGGACATTTAGTGAGGCAAAATAAGCTAGAAACAAAAGAACAACAATGGTATGGTCTCCTTTAGAAAATGCTTACAAGAAAACAGGGGCCTAGATTGTAAGCTTTTAGAGCAGACACATTTAGTCCGGAATGGTAATTATTATTTCTGGATTTTGAGAGGCTCTGAATATCAAGATATTCAGAGATAAGAACGAAACCAATCAGGTTGAGGTTAAAGTAATTCATAGGGATAAGGAAGACAATGTCTATATTTTAGAACCATACATACTCTTTGAGACCAAAAGAAGAAAGATTTATTTGGTCTGGAACCAAAATTTTCTGTAGCACATAATCTAACTCAATGTATATGTATAGCTCGTTTGAACAATTGAAACACAGGGAGCCCAGAATAAGAAAGAGAACCTTGGGCGGGCCATAGTGGCTCAGAAGGCAGAGTTCTCGCCTGCCATGCCAGAGACGTGGGTTTAATTCCCAGTGCCTGCCCATGCAAATTTAAAAAAAAAGGATTGGCAAAGTCCCTTGAGGGATGGGAGAAAAAAATATGGAATATTAAACTTTACCATCAGGAAATCCCCTGATACTGTGTCAAACTATAGGGACACCTAAATCAATAGGCCATGCCCTTGATCTCGAAGGCTTACTCTTGTGAAGCTTATGTAGGTAGCAGAGAAGCTTATCCTACCTATAGGTATGCCTAGGAGTTACTTCTGGAGGACCTCTTTTGTTGCTCAGATGTGGCCTCAGTCTCTCTAAGCCCAACTCTGTAAGTGAAATCATTGCCCTCCCCCTATGTGGGACATGACAGCCAGGGATGAAAGTCTCCTTGGTGACGTGGGAGATGACTTCCAGGGATGAATCCAGACCTGGCACAGTGAGATCAACAATTACATCCTGACCAAAAGGGGGGAAAGAAGTGTAATTAATAAAGTATCAGTGGCAGAGAGAGTTCAAATATAATTGAGAGGCTACTCTGGAGATTGTTTTTAAGCAAGCTTCAGGTAGACCTTGCTACCTATCATAACCTTCCAAACCCCAACCAGGACCATTCCAGCCAATCCTAAAGAACACCTAGGGAAATTTATAAGATTCCACTAGGGTTCCATGCACTAGAGTAACTTTCCAGAAACCTACAACCTCCAGATGGGTCCCTGGTCCAGATAAGTCCTGAATCTTAGGAGGCCCAGCCTCTCCAGAACATCAGATAGTTCCATCTCCCTACCCTATATTAGTGACAGACCCTTCCAACATGAGAAAGTGAGAATGACCATAGCCCAAACACCCCTAAAGAGAGGGATAGAAAGATCAAAGGTGATGATGGAGTTATACAGAGAAGACAGAATTTAACAAATGAATATGATTGCTGAATCATTAAATTGATATATTTTAGTCTCCAGTATCTTACAGCAGCTAGAAGTAAAAGCCTAAAACTGTGGAATCATAACCCACGTCAAACTCTGAAATATGTTCTACAACTAATTGTTGTGCTGTGCTTTGAAATTTATAGCTTTTTTTGTATACATGTTATTTTTCACCAAAAAAGAAAGAAAATCATCGATTGTGATGATAAAAAAAATGTTCATTCCTTCTAGCTTCCTATATTTGTGAGCAGCTAGAAGAAAAAATCTGAGATGATGGTATAGTAGCCTATGCAAACTCTGGGATCTGTCCTGTAAGAGTGCTTTGCAAACTATTGCTTTTTTATTCCTTTGCTTTTTGTATATACATTATACTATACAATAAAAATGTTTAAAAATGCTTTAGCAAGCAATTATGAACACTTTTGAAACAAATGTAAAAATAGAAAATCTCAAAGAGATAGTTAAAGAAGAAGCAAATGAAAATTTTAGAAATAAAAATAGAATAGCCAAAATAAAAATCTCATTGGATATGTTATTAACACAATGATGCTGAGAAAAGATTCAGTGAACTTGAAGACAAATCAATAGAAATTATCCAGTCTGAACAACAGAGAGAAAAAGTGCTTGAAAGAAAAATGAACAAAATCTTAAGGTCCCGTGAACAAATACCAAAACATTTATTATTTGTGTCACTGGAATCCCAGGAGAAGAGAAAGAGAATAGCAACAAAAAATTATGTATATTTGAAGAAATGATTGCCAAAAACTTCAAAAATTTGGCAAAAGACATATAAACCTAAATATTTGAGAAGCTCAATAAACCCTAAACAGAATAGACCAAAGAAATCCACACCCATATATATCATAAATAAGCTATTGAAAACTAAAAACAAATTAAAAAATCTTGATAGTAACCAGAGAAAAAGGATGCATTACATCTACGGGAACAATGGTTCAAATGACTGTAAAATTCTCAGAAACTTTGGGGCCTGAAGGAAAGGTCTCAGTATTCCAATGTAGGAAGAAAGGATCAGGAGAAATGCTTTACTCTAATAAGACATTATCTTTTTATATGGGATTATGCCATATATCTCATTGACCAACACCACATTAAAGCCTATTCCACACTGCTCCCCGCCCCCATATGAATCACTAACCAGAGGGAGTGAGATTACTAAGAATGGCTTTCTTTTCTTTCTTTCTTTTTTTTTTTTGCATGGGTAGACCAGGGTCTTGAATGGGAAAAGCCCAGGTTCTAGCCTCTGTTCCCATGGGGGTTCCTCACTTTGCTTCTTTGCAGCTGGCTTTCATCTCTTAGTCTCTCTTGGATCTCTCCAGGTTCTGGCTTGCTTAACATATCATGGTGATGTCTGCTAGGCTCTGG
The DNA here is from genome assembly GCF_023851605.1 of Tamandua tetradactyla. Classification (NCBI taxonomy): domain Eukaryota; kingdom Metazoa; phylum Chordata; class Mammalia; order Pilosa; family Myrmecophagidae; genus Tamandua; species Tamandua tetradactyla. The sequence goes on from NC_135353.1 coordinate 120,837,453, forward strand.
CATGGCAGGCAAGAACTTTGCTTGCTGAGCCACCATGGCCCGCCCACTATGACTGGTTTTGAGCAATCAAAATTCACCCCCTTAGTCTGGGGAAGGAACTTATCCTCAGTAAGAACAGGGATCTCCACCCACCGTGTGAAGAGAGTGAGGATAGACTAGTGGAGAGGAGAAGGATGGAGGTGGAGACTGTAGGGTAGGCAGTGGAAAGCATCTGCCAAAGAACCACAGACAAAAAGGCAAGATGACTGAGTTCTAGCCATAATTCTGCACTGAGCTTCTGTGTGGTTTGGGTTCTGTCCTTTGTCCTCTCTGGGTCTCGGTTTCCTCTTCTGTACCAGAGATCTCAAAGGATGTTCCATGCATTGGTGCCCCGTGGCTTTAATTTGGACATGGACACTGGGATGTGGAATCCATCTCATGGCAGAGAAGACCCACTGAGTGTTGAATGGGAAAAGCCCAGGTTCTAGTTGGCGTGCATCATCTACCACCCAGAGGTGTCAAATTGATCTCTCCAACTTCAGGTATTTATGTGACACCTGAGACTCAGAATTAGAGCGCTGACGCTATGAAAGTCAGCAGTACCCCTTAAAGCAACTGTTAAAAAAAAGTTGAAAAAGTGATCAGACTTCAACTAGAGATATGAAGGAAGCTGATTTGGATAGGACTAAGGTATACAGAAGACTGGGTATAGGATGATATGGCCCATATTTTAAAACTTCAACTTCTGTGTGAGACCAAAGGGAGAGATGTTTATTTGGTGCAAAATTTATATCTTGGGTAGTGCATTTCCTAATTTAACTTGTGTGCTCAGTTAAGTTGTGCACCATAAAAAAAAAAGTTATCAAATCACCAGAAGGCTTTTAAGGAGAATTCAGAAGAGACAGTCACTCTTCCTCATTCAGCCACCCAGCCTCTCCTGAGAGTGTGTTGACCTGTGTAGAAGCTGCCAGCTTGTGGCCTGCCCTACAGACCTTGGACTCTACATCCCCACAGTTACATGAGACACTTACAAATTTTGTATTTACGGCTATCTCCTGCTGATTCTGTTTCTCTAGAGAACTCTAGCTAATACACCATGTATAAAGAGAGACATGACAAATTGATAAAAAGTCAATACACAAAGAATATATAATCATGAATGTGTATCCACCTGTGCTAGGAATGCCCAAGACCAGCCCCATATTTGTTTATTCACTAGGAGGAGAAACCAGCTCAAGCCTCCAAGACCCTTTACACAGTGAATTAATGCAAATCATTCCTCAGGCAATGAATTGTGCCAACATATGTGAAGTGCTTTCTACCAGGGAAGTTCATCAGAGATTCAGTGGCCAAGGTTTTCATTGGGGGTTGGTCACATAGGCAACCTCAGGCAAGCACTTAGAAGATTCCAGACTCCAGAAGAAAATCAGTGTTCAGTACAAAACATCTTGTTTGTACCATTTAGGCATGGTGAACCACACTTATCAGTTAGGAAATGGTGGGAACATTCCTGAAATCCAAATTCCCAGATGTCAAGCAAGGGCCAACTTTGTAAGCAAAGTTTTCTAAGGATAGCAATCTCAGGCCTACTATATTAATCCTTTTCTTCACAGCACCCAACAACAGAGATTCAAAATAAGCTAAATCAGCAAAAAATGAAAAATAAATAAATAAATCTACAATTGTAGTTGGATATTTCAATGCTCTCTCAGTAATATCTATCAACTGGACCTAATTGGCATGCATAGAAATGTCACACAGCAATATCAGAATAAGAATTCTTTTCAATTGTATATGGAAATTTTCCCAAGATAGATCATATCCTGTGTCACAAAACAAATCTTAACAAATGAAACATAGCTGAAATCATATGTAGAATGTTATCTGACCATAATGGTGTGCCAGTTTGAAAGTATTATGTACCCCAGAAAAGCCGTGTTTTAATCCTGATTCAATCTTGTGGAGGCAGCTGTTTCTTTTCATCCTGATCCAATATTGTAAGTGGAAATTTTTATTAAGTTATCTCCATGGAGATGTGACACACCCAATTGTGGGTGTGACCTTTGATTAGATGGAGATGTGACTCTACCCATTCCAGGTGGTCTTGATTGGTTTACTGGAATCCTTTAAAAGAGGAAACATTTTGGAGAGAACCAGAAGTGAATGAAACCTCAGAGCCAACAGAGAGAAAACCGACAGAAACGTCAGAGCAGAAATGACAGAGATGTTTAGAGATGCTTGGAGCCTAGCAGACATCACCATGATATGTTAAGCAAGCCAGAACCTGGAGAGATCCAAGAGAGACTAAGAGATGAAAGCCAGCTGCAAAGAAGCAAAGTGAGGAACCCCCATGGGAACAGAGGCTGAAAGCAGTGGAGCCCAGGAGCAAGGGACCAGCACACCTTCCCAGCTGACCGAGGTGTTCTAGATACATTGGCTTTTCTTGGATTAAGGTATCTTTCCCTGGATGCCTTAGTTTGGACATTTCCATAGGCTTAGAGCTATAAACTTGTAACTTATTCAATTATCTTTATAAAAGCCATTCCATTTCTGGTATATTACATTCTGGCAGCATATAAGAAACTAATACAATGGAAATAAACTACAGATCAATAATCAATAATAGAAAGTTAACAGGAAAGTCTCCAAACAGTTAGAAATTAAAATATATATGTATTTCTAAACAATCCATGAGTCAAAAAGTAAATTTCAAAGGAAATGAGAACATATTTTGAAACAGATGAAAATGAAAATACATCTTGAGTGCAGCTAAATCAGTGCTTCAAGTGAAATTTATAGCATTAAGTGTTCATATTAGAAAAGAATAAATGTCGCAAGTTGTGTTAGTCTGCAAGCTGGCAGAATGTGATATACTAGAACTGGGATGGCTTTTAGAAAGAGGAATTTAATAAGTAACAAGTTTACAGTTCTAAGAAAGTGAAAGTGTCCAAATTAAGGCACCCATAAGAGGTTACCTTCTCTTATATACCATTTCCATTTTATTATAGAATACTGCTTTGCACACCCAACTTTATGGCTTGGTGAGTCAGACAACATCCAGCTTATGACAGGCAACTCAGGTCTCATGGTAACTTGGTGGCCCATGGTTAAGCATTCAGTCTCTACTGAGGTGCAGTAGCAGGCCAAAGCTGTTTCTCAAAAGGAGAGTAGTTATCTTCAGCAGATGGTAAGGCTTTTGCTCCAAAATCCTAAGGGTCTGTGTTGTGATTCTCCTATAGAGGCCTGCCAAAGGCTCCAGACAGCATCTCTATTTGCCACTGACATTTCCAGCACCATTGGATCTGCTGGATCATACGGCCCAAGTGGCAGAGCAGCTTGCACAGCAGCCTGGAACTGTCTCAGAGCCTCCTCTTGTTCAGGTCCCCACTCAAAATTAGCAGCTTTTCTGATCACTCGGTAAATAGGATGGAGTTGCACACTTCTGTTCATTTGATCTAGAACTCTTCTGCTTATACAGCTCAAACAAGAATTTAGTAAACTGCCCATCTATTGTAATTCTAGTTACCCCATGCTCTATGAGCCAATGCCATAGATCAGTCTGTCTCTGCAAGTCAGATTATTGTAACTGATTCTTTGACTCTGCTGTCCATTATGGTGGCCACACCCATCTTGTCTATGACAATTAACTGTTGCCACGTGGCTTCTGCCAACTCGGGATCTGATCATCCCCGTTGTATTTAAGGATTCCAGCTCAGTGAGAGCAGTTCCTACAGTAACGTCTGACCTACAGAGAAGGGCAACTACAGAGCTCTTCTGGCATGATGGAGCTAGTCTCACAAATTTATTCCTCAAAGTTCTGGTAAGAAGTGTGTCCTTTGGGCATTCCTGGAGTATGTGAGCAGGTCTTTCATGATAAATCTATTCGAACATTCCAATTTCTCTAAGCCTTTGGATCCCCTCATTTATATTATACTAGGGCAGTTGTGGCATTTCGACTTCAGGTAACGCTGGCCACCTTTTGATACGTGTTTCATCCAACCATCCAAACTGCTACTGCCCAATCAAATCCCTCAAGCTACAACACTGAAGGCAGAATCTCTGCTTAGTGGGCCCATATCAATAAATTCATCTCGATCCAACTTTATATTCTTTCCACAATTTTCCCACACCCTTAATATCCATACTCACACTTTTTCCTCTGATTTCTGCCTATATAAATTGGAAAACCCATGCAGTTCTTTTGGAGTGTAGCACATTTCCTCGTGGTCACACTTTGTACCTCACCTTTCGGGGCCTGTTTGGGACATTAGTCTAGTTATAGGTCTGGAAGAAGAGGGGTGGTTGGAGTGGGTCATGAAAAGAAATAGAAGTGTCATTCAAGCCAGTTATCTCAGGGCATTCTGTTGTAGTTTCTTCTGGTGAAACAGGATTAGTCACTCCAGACAGGGGAGTGAGGGTTGTTTCCCCAAGGGAGGTGGTTACAGGGTTACCAAGCACTGAAGGGCTAATCTTATTGGGTAGAGGTTGGATGGCAGACTCCTCTGGGCAGACTAGAGGCTGGGAAGCTGTTTCCTCAAGGCAGGTTGAAGGTTGGGAATCACTTTCTTCGGGGCAGTCCATTACAGGTCTATGTAGCAAAGGCTCAGCAGATTTCAGGGAGTCCATCTCCCCATTGCCATCGTTGTCAAGCCATATATCCCTTCCCCATCCCATGTTTAAGGATACCATTCTTTTCCAATGAAAGCCCTTACTCTAACAGCAGACACCCTATAATGTTGAGAATTTAGTTTATGTTATAAATCTGCTACTCGCAAATAAGGCTCTGGGTCTGGTTGTCAGAAATCTCAAATCTATGACCATAGGAAGTAAGATTTTCTTTCAAGGCACACATAGAAACTTTTACATCTTTCATACACCATTTAAGTTGCAAATTTGAGACCTTCAGCTCATCTCCTTCCCTCGCCACTGTATCCAGCATATCAAAGAACAACCGGTCAACATCAGTATACTCCTTAACTCCACAAAATTGCATTAAAGTGTCAAAAACACCCTCACCTAGAGCCTTGCCTCATATAAATATACAATTAACAAAATCAAATAGTAATCTTTTGCATCTCTCTACTGCCAACTCATGCCATGGACTGTCAGTGCCATCTTGATTATTGGAAGCAGAGTAATCAATGCCTTTGAGTCTAATCAGAGTAGAAAACCAATGGTGAAAGCCCATTTTTAAGATACTCTTTCTCAAGAACCACTCCTGGTACCAAGCTGTATCAGTCAGGATTCTCTAGAGAAACAGAACCAGCCAGAGATATCTATAAGATTCATAAAAGTCTCTCTCGAAATAGGCAGGCTGTGAGGCTGGCAATTCTGATAAGGGTCTCAGTGAACTCCACAGGAGAGGCTTGCTGGCTGAAGAAAGAATGAAAATTCTCTCTTCTCCCTTAAAAGTCTTCAACTGATTGCATCAAATCAAACTGATTGGATTATCTCATTTGGAGGTGGGGGTACGTGCTCTTAGTTGATCATAGATGTGATCAGCCACAGATGCAATCAATTGACTGATGATTTAATAAGTCAGCCTTCTGATTCATCAACCAGTCATGAAATATCCTTGCAGTAATTCTTAAGCCAGGGCTTGCCTGGCCAGACAAGTGGGCATCATCACCTAGCCAAGTTGACATCAGGACCTAACCATCACAAACTTCAACATGCAAAATTCAAGGGAAAGAAATAGAAGATCTCAACAGACTAATAACAAAGAGATTGAATCACTAAGCAAAAACCTCCCAATACTAAGAGTCACCCCCAGACAACCTCTTTTGTTGCACAGATGTGGCCTCTCTCTCTAAGCCAACTCGGCAGGTGAACTCACTATGGGACATGACTCCTCCCACCCCTGACATGGGACATGACTCCTAGCAGTGTAAATTTCCTTGGCAATGTGGGACATGACTCCAAGGGATGAGCTGGGACCCGGTACCATGGGCTTAAGAAAGCCTTTTTGACCAAAAGGGGGAAGTGAGAAATGAAACAAAATAAATTTCAGTGGCTGAGAGATTTCAGAGTTGAGAGGTTATCCTGGAGGTTATTCTTATGCATTATATAGATATCCCTTTATAGTTTATGGTGTATTGGAGTGGCTATAGGGAAGTACCTGCAACTGTTGAACTGTATTCCAGTAGCCTTGATTCTTGAAGACAATTGTATAACTAGACAGCTTTTACAATGTAACATTAATAGAGTGAAAGAACAAAAACACATGATCATCTCAATTGACAGAAAAAACTCATTTGACACAATCCCCACACTTCATCTTCATAAAAACTCTCAGAAAACTATGAATAGAAGGAAGCTTCCTCCACATAAGGGCATGTGCTGGTTTGAAACTATTATGTACTCCAGAAAATCCATGTTCTTGTGGGGGCAAACCTAGTATTGGATTGGAACACTTGACTAGGTTTTTCCATGGAGATGTGGCCCTGCCTATTCAAGGTGGGGGGGGGGGCGGGTCTTAATGTGCTTGCTGGAATCCTTTAAGATGGAGAAAGCACTGATGCTTGGAGACAGAAATGCCCCAGGAGATGTTAAGCAAGGAAACTGAAACAGCTAGAACCTGGAGAGAGCCAAGGAAAGCTAAGAGATGAAATCCAAGTTTGCCCCAGAGAAGCTAGGAGAGGACCCACAGATGCTTAGAGAGAGAAATGCCCTGTAGACTCTAAGAGGAGACTCACAGGACACAGACAGAAAGCCACTAGAAACAGAAGCTGAAAAGCAATGGAACTGGGACCAAGGACTAGCAGATGCCAGCCATGTGCCTTCCCAGCTGACAGAGATGTCCCAGATGCTGGCAGCCTTTCTTCAGTGTCCAGGCATCATGCTATTGATGGCCTTAGAACTAGAAATATGTAACTTAATAAATCCCATTTGAGGATGACACTGGACCTGGCACTGTAAGATTGAGAAAGACTTCCTGACCAAAAAATGGAAGAGAAATGAGACAAAATAAAGCTTCAGTGGCTAAGAGATTTCAGATAGTCATGAAGTCATTCTGAAGGTTATTCTTATGCAGTATATAGACATCCCTTTTCAGTCTTTGGCATATTGGAGTAGCTAGAGGGAAATACCTGAAATGTGGAACTGTAATACAGTAACCTTGATTCTTGAGGATGATTGTATAACTATATAGCTTTTATGGTGTGACTGTGTGATTGTGAAAACCTTGTGACTGACACTCCCTTTATCCAGTGATGGACAGATGAGTAAGAAAATAATGACAAAATAAATAAATAAAAGGGGGGGATGGGGAGGATAGGATGTTTTGCATGTTTTTTTTTTAATTTGTATTTTTATTTTTACTTTTTTGGAGTAATGGAAATGAGCAAAAATCAATTCTGATGATGAATGCACAGCTATATGATGATATTGTGAACACTATGCATGATTATACACTTTGTATGATTTTCTATGGTATGTGAATATATATCTCAATAAAATTGCATTCAAAATATAAAATATATCCCCTTTGTAAAAGCCAATCCATTTCTGGTATATTGCATTCCAGCAGCTTTAGCAAATTGAAACAGGGCATATGTGAAAAACACACAGCTAACATCATACTCAATGGTTAAAGACTGAAAGCTTTCCCTTTAAGATCAGAAAAAAGACAAGGATGCTCACTTGTCACCACTTTTATTCAACATTGTACTGGAAGTTCTAGCCAGAGCAATTAGACAAGAAAAAGAAATAAAAGCCATGCAAATTGGAAAGAAAGGAAGTAAAACTTTCACTTTTTGCAGATGACATGATCCTATAGAGAAAGAATATCTTGAAAAATAAACAAAAATGATACTAGCATGCTTTACAAATTTATTGATTTTTGTATACATTATTTTTCACAAAAAAAGGAAGGAAAACAGTCGATTGTGATTATAAAAATATATTTAAGTCTTCTAGCCTCCAATGTTCTGGAGCAGCTAGAAGGAAAAATATGAAAAAAATATGAAAGGATCCTAAGAATGTTCATATTGTATGTTGATTGGTTTTATTAATAAAAATTAAAAAAAATATGAGAGGACCATATGGTAGCCCATGACAAACTCTGGGATCTTTCCTGTAACTACTTGTTGAAAAGTGCTTTGAAAACTATTGCTTTTTTCTTTCTTTGCTTCTTATACATGTTATACTACACAATTAAAAAGTTTAAAAAACTGATACTAGAGCTAATAAAAATTCAGCAAAGTGCTAAGGTAAAATATCAATATGCAAAATTCAGTAGTGTTTCTATGCATTAGTAATGAACAGTCTGAAAAGGAAATCAAGAAAAAATTGCATTTACAATAGCAACTAAAAGAATCAAATACCTAAGAATAAAGTTACCAAAACTGTAAAGAGCTTGTACATGGAAAACTATAGAACATTGCTAAATGAAATCAAAGAAGACCCAAACAAATGGAAGGACATTCTGTGTTCATGAATTAGAAAACTAAATATTTTTAAGATGCTAATTCTACCCAAAGCAGTTTACAGATTTAATGCAATCACAATAAAAATTCCAACAGCCTTCTTTTCAGAAATAGAAAAGCCAATAATCAAATTTATATGGAAGGGTAACAGACCCTGAAGAGCCAAAATAGCTTGAAAAGAACAAAGCTGGAGGACTCATATTTCCTGGTTTTAGAACTTATTACAAAGCTATTGTAATGAAAACCACATGCAACTGGCACAAAGAGACACATATGGACCAATGGAATAAAATTGAGAGTTCAAAAATAACCCTCATTTCCCATATGACAGAGGTATTCCAGATATGAGCAGCCCATCTTCAGAGTCCAGGTATCATCCTGTTGATGCCTTCAGTTGGACATTTTCATGGCCTAGGAACTGTCTTTGATGGAGGAATTTCCTCTTAGCAACAATCATTAATCAACCAAATCAAGTGGACTTCCAGGAAGATGGCAGAATAAGGACAGGCAGAATTCACTCCTCCACCAAAAAAAACTAGAGAACAGGTAGAAACTGTCCAAAGCAGTGGTTGCAGGGCTTAGGTGACCAGAGAAGGATTACTGCAGCATACAAGGAAGAACTGGTTGAAAAAGTTGAGAAACTACAACTGAGAAATAGGGGTGAGTGAACTCAAGCAGGACAACCCCTGAGGCCGGCAGGTGTGCATAAGTCAGACCAGGCCACCAAAAAAGCAGTGCACTCCTACTTCTGCAAATGGCCAGTGAAGTTAGCCTTCTCAGTTCCACAGCTTAGAGTCTTTCCATACAGGAGCCCAGGAGCCAGCAGATCCATTATACCCACATACAGAGAATCCACTGCAGTTCCCAGTGCCCACACTCCACCCCTAAGGCCAGCTGCTTCAGGCACTCAGATTTGGAGGAGACAGGGGGGTCTTCCCCTCAGGAGGAGAGAGGGATACTGAATAGTGTTGATCTGACAGTTGGCCAGTGAGGGAGACCCTCTGGGTCCCAAAACCTTGATCCTTTCTATACAGGAGACCAGGACACTCATGGTTTGGCTGCTTTCATGAGTGGAGAGGCAGTGGTGAGGGAGCGAGCTCCACGGTGATGCCAGGCACCTTTCCCCCACCTCTAGGATGGCAGCTATGCACCATCCTGGATCTTGCTGGCCAGTGAAATGCAGCACACTCCTGGGCTGGCTACTAGCCAGTGAAGTTGACTCTCTCAGTTCTGCACTCTGGAGTCTTCCATGTGCGACACTGGGAACCACCAGTTCCACTGTACCCACAAGTCATTGTGGTACACAGCACCCATCTCCCACCCCTGAGGCCAGCAACTTCCAATGTGCCTGAACCTGGGAGACACAGGGAGGACCTCCCCTTGGGAAAAGAGGGAAAAGCAGAATGGTACTGACCTAGCAATGGATGGGAGAAGGCGACCCTCTATGATCTGCAGCTTTGAACTGGACCTTGACCAAATCTGAACCCTCCCCAGAGGGCTGCTGTAGTCAGGGAGAGGCAGGGTTGTGGGGAATAAGTGACCCAAGACTGCCATCTCCTGGGTAAACTTGAAAAGTGCATTCTGGCAAGCTACTTTTCTGCACCTCCTCTAAGAGCCTCCCAAAAGGGTTGCACGCTCTGTGTGAGCCCTTGGCCTTTGTTTGGTTAGGAATTACTGACAAACCAAGTGCCAGAAGAGCCCTTAAATGTGAACCCAAGCAACAGCAAAATCACAGACAAGAGAGGAAAACCAACTTTCAAAATAGTCTTACCAAGATAATCAGATGCCCAGAAACCAGCAAAAACTCACAGGGCACATGAAGAAACAAGAAGATATGGCCAATGCAATGTCCTTTGAAATTTATTGCATTTTTGTATATATGTTATTTTCACAGAAAAGAAAAAAAAAGTCAAATGTGATGATAAAAAATATTTATTCTTTCTAACCTCCAATGTTCTGGAGCAGCTAGAAGGAAAAATCTGAGAGGGTTATACGTAGCCCATGACAAACTCTGGGATCTGTCCTGTAACTACTTGTTGAAGAGTTCTTTGAAAACTATTGCTGTTTTCTTTCTTGGCTTTGTATATATGTCCTATTATACAATAAAAATAAGTTTAAAAAGAAAAAAAATAAGATATGGCCAAGCCAAATTACCAACTTTAAAAGTTGGAAGAGTCACAGAACTTGGAACAATTAATCAAGGATATTCAAATAAATATCCTAAATAACTTCAATGAGATGTTTAAAGAGATAAAGGATACTGAGAAGGCACTAGATCAGCATAAAGAGGAATTTGAAAGAATAAATAGAAAAATAGCAGATTTTACAGAAATCGAAGATACTGTTGATGAAATTGAAAATATACTAGAGACACACTACAGCAGATTTGAAGAGGCAGAAAAATCAGGGAACTAGAGGAGAGAGCAACCAAATGTGAACACACAAAAGAACAAATGGAGAAAAAATGGAAAAAATTGAACTGAATCTCAGGGAAATGACTGCGAACACAAAGTGCACAAATAAAAGAACTATAGGTGTCTCAGAAGGAGAAGAGAATTGTAAAAGGTCAGGAAAAATATTTGACGATATAATTGTGGAATATTTCCCAAACCTTATAAAAGGCATAAATGAGTAAATCAAAATAGTATAAATCTGAATAGACCCACTCCAAGACACATACTAATCAGACTGTCAAATGTCAAAGAGAAGGAGAGAATCCTGAAAGTAGCAAGAGAAAAGTGATTCACTACATACAAGGGAGGCCACATAAGACTAAACACTGACAGCTCATCAGGCACCATGGAGGTGAGAAAGCAGTGCATGCTATATTTAAGATCCTGAAAGAGAAAAATTACCAGTCAAGAATTCTTTATACAGCAAAACTGCCCTTCAAAAATAAAGGAGACTTTTCAATATTCACAGATAAAGAAAAGCTGAGAGAATTTTGTTAATGAAATATGCCCTGGAAGAAATACTAAAGGAGTTCTACTGCCTGGAAAAAAAAAAGACAGGAGAGCAAGGCTTGGAGAAGAGTATAAAAATGATGATTATCAGTAAGGGTAACTAAAGGATAAAAAGAGAGAAAAATACTGGCTCTGACCAATAAAAGCCAAAGGATAAAATGGTTAAAGTAAAGACAGCTTTTACAGAAATAACACTGAATGTTAATGGCTTAAACGCCCCAATCAAAAGACACAAATTGGCAGGATGGATAAAATATAATCCATCAATATACTGTTTACAAGAGATACATTTTTAGACCAAAGATACAAATAGGTTGAAAGTGAATGGATGGGAAGAGATATTGCATGCAAACAATAATAATAATAATTTTAAAAGCTAGGGCAACTATACTAATTTCAGACAAAATAGACATTAATTGCAAAAATTTTGTAAGACAAAGAAGGGCACTATATATTAATAAAAGGGACAATACACCAAGAAGAAATAACAATTATAAATATTTATGCACCTAATCAAGGGACTCCAAAGTTCATGAGGCAAACACTGGCAAAACTGAAGGGAACAATAAACTTCTCTAAAGTAATAGTGGGAGACTCCAACACACCGCTGTCTTCAATAGATAGAACATTTAGGCAGAGGGTCAATAAAGAAATAGAGAACCTAAATAATGTGATAAATGAACAAGACTTAAAGGCATATATAGAACATTGCACCCCAAAACAGAAGGATATACATTATTCTCAAATGCATATGGAACATTCTCCAGGATAGATCATATTCTGGGGCAAAAAATAGGTCCCAATAAATTTCAAAAGATTAAAATTATACAAAGTACTTTCTCTGATCATAATGGAATGAAGCTGGAATTCAATAACCACCTGAGAACTGTAAATTTCACAAATATATGGAGATTAAACAACACGCTTTTAAACAATCAGTAGGTCAAAGAAGAAATTGCAAAATAAGTCAGTAAATATCTCGGAGGAATGAAAAAGAGAATACAGTATATCAAAATGTATGGGCTGAGAAGGAAATTTATAGCCCTAAATGCCTACACATTTAAAAAGGAAGAACGAGCTAATACCAAAGACTTAACTGAACAACTGAAGAAACTAGAAAAATAGCAGCAAACTAATTCCAAAGTAAGCAGAAAGAAATAATAGATTAAACGGAAATAAATGAAAACGGAAATGAAAAGAAACAAACAAACAATAGAGAGAATCAATAAAACCAAAAGTTAGTTCTTTGAGAAGATCAGCAAGATCAACAAACCCTTAGCTAGAATGGCAAGTTAAAAAGAGAGAAGATGCAAATAAATAAATTCAGAAATGAGAGGGGGACTTATCACCACAGACCCAGAAGTAATAAAAAAAGTTCATAATAGGATACTATGAACAGCTGTTTGCCAACAAACTAGACAACTTAGATGAAATAGAAAATTTCTTAGAAGCACACAAACACCTATACTGACTTGAGAAGAAATACAAGACCTCAACAAACCAATCACAAGTAACGAGATTAAATCAATCATCAAAAACCTCCCCCCCAAAAAAAGCCCAGGACCAGATGACTTCACAGGGGAACGTTACCAAACATTCCAAGAAAAATTAACACCAATCCTGCTCAAGTCTTCAAAAAAAATTGAAGAAAAGGGAACACTACCTAACTCATTCTGTGAAGCCAACATCACCCTAATACCAAAGTCAGATAAAGATACTACAAGAAAGGAAAATTACAGACCAATCTTCCTAATGAATATATATGCAAAAATTCTCAAAAAGAAAAATCTTGCAAATCAAACCCAACAGCACATTAAAAGAATTATACACCATGATTAACTGGGTTTTATTCTAGGTATGAAAGGGTGGTTCAAACACAAGAAAGTCAATTAATGTAATAAACCACATCAACAAACTGAAACGGCAAAACCACAAGATTATCTCAATTGATGCAGAAAAGGCATTTGACAAAATCCAGCATCTTTTCTTGCTAAAAACAATTCAAAGGGTAGGAATCGATGGAAACTTCCTCAACATGACAACATCATACTCAGTGGTGAGAGACTGAAAGTCTTCCCTATAACATGGGTACAAGACAAGGATATCCACTGCCACCATTGTTATTCAACATTGGCCGAAAAGTTCCAGTTAGAGCAATTAGGCAAGAAAAAGAAATAAAAGGCATCCAAATTAGAAAAGTAAGAAATAAAACTTTCATTATTTGCATCCTGTATTTGGAAATCCTGAAAATGCTACAATAGAGTTACTTTGAGCTAATAAATGAATTCAACAAAGTGCAGGGATACAAGAGCAACACACAAAAATCAGTAGTGTTTCTATATGCTAGTAATGAGTTATCTGAGAAGTGACTAAGAGAATTAATATCTAGGAATAAACTTAACCAAGGATGTAAAGGATCTGTACACAGATAACCACAAAACATTGCTAAAATAAATCAAAGAAGACCTAAATTAGTGGAAAGAAATTCCATGTTCATGGATAGGAAGGATAAATTTTGTTAAGATGTCAATTCTAACCAAATTGATCTACAGATTCAATGCAATACCAATCAAAATTCCAACAACCTGCTTTGCAGAACTGGAAAAGTTAGTCATCAAACTCATTTGGAATGGAAAGGGGCCCCAAATAGCCAAAAACATCTTGAAAAAGAAGAAAGAAGTAGGAAGGACTCATATTTCCTGGCTTTAAAGCTTATTATAATGCCACAGTGGTCAAAAGAGCATGGCACATAAAGACAGACATATTGATCCATGGGATCCAACTGAGAGTTCAGAAATAGACCCTCACATCTATGGTCAATTGATTTTTGACAAGGCTCTCAAGTCCACTTAACTGGGACAAAACAGTCTCTTCAATAAATGGTGTTGGAAGAACTCGATATCCATAACCAAAAGAATGAAAAATGACCCTTATCTCACACCCTATAGAAAAATTAACTCAATGTGGATCAAAGTCCTAAATATAAGAGCCAGTGCAATAAAACTCCTAGAAGAAAACATTACAAAACACCTTCACGACCTAGTGATAGAAGGTAGCTTCTTAGACCTTAAACCCAAAGTATGAGCAATGAAAGAAAAAAGAGATAAATGGGACTTCCTCAAGAATGAATACTTCTATGTTTCAAAGAACTTTTTCAAAAGGGTGAAAAGGCAGCCAACTCAATGGGAGAAAATAGTTGGTAATTCCCCCTGTCTAAGTGGGACATGACTTCCAAGGGTGTGGACCTTCCTGGCAACGTGGGACAGAAATCCTAGAATGACCTGAGACTCAGCACCAAGGGACTGAGAAAAACCCTAGAATGAGCTGAGAATTAACATCAAGGGATTGAGAGAACCTTCTCGACCAAAGGGGGAAGAGTGAAATGAGACCAAGTGTGAATGGCTGAGAGATTCCAAACAGAGTCGAGAGGTTTTCCTGGAGGTTATTCTTAGGCATTAAGTAAATATCACCTTGTTGTTCAAGATGTAGTGGAGAGGCTGGAGGGAACTGCCTGAAAATGTAGAGCTGTGTTCCAGTAGCCATGTTTCTTGATGATGACTGAACAATGATATAGCTTTCACAATATGACTCTGTGATTGTGAAAACCTTGTGTCTGATGCTCCTTTTATCTACCTTGTCAACAGATGAGTAGAACATATGGAATAAAAATAAATAATAAGGGGAACAAATGTTAAAATAAATTTAGATTGAAATGCTAGTGATCAATGAAAGGGAAGGGTAAGGGTATGTATGAGGTTTTTTTCTGTTTTCATTTTATTTCTTTTTCTGGATTCATATAAATTTTCTAAGAAATGATCATGATGATGAATATGCAACTATGTGATGATATTATGAATTACTGATTATATATGTAGAACAGAATGATCATAAAAAAATAAAAAATAAAAAAATATTTGGTAACTACATATCTGATAAAGGTTAGATATCCAGAATATATAAAGAAGTCCTAAATTCAACATTAAAAAGAGAAACAGTCCAATTATAAAATGGACAAAAAATGTGAATAGACATTTCCCCAAGGAGGAAATGCAAATGACTAAAAAGCACATGAAAAGATGTTCACCTTCACTAGCTATTAGGGTAATGCAAATCAAAACCACAATGAGATAATATCCCATACTTATTAGAATGGTTGCTATTAACAAACAGGAAACTGCAAATGTTGGAGAGGATGTAGAGAAATAGGAACACTTATTCACTGTTAGTGGGAATGTAAAATGTTACAGCCACAGTGGAAAACACTTTGGTGAGTCCTCAGAAAACTAAATATTGAGCTGTCATATGAACCAGCAATTCTGCTACTTAGTATATACCCAGAACTTCTGAAAGTAGAAGTGTGATGCTTTCAGACACTTGCACACCAATGTTCATTGTGGAATTATTCACAATTACCAAAAGAGTACAACAATCGAAATTGTCCATCAACTGATGAATGGATTTTAAAAATGTGGTATATACATACGATGGGATATTACTCAGTAGTAAGAAGGAATGAAATTCTGAAGCATGCAACAACATGGATGAAGCTTGAGGGCACAATGCTGAATGAAATAAGTCAGACAAAAAAGGGTAAATATTGTATTAATTCACTAATATGAACTGATTAGAATATGCAAACTCATAGTAATAAAGCTAAGAATATAGGTTACCAAGTTATAGAATAAGGCTAGAGAATGGGGAGCTGTTGCCTAATATGTATAGAATTTTTAATGAGGTTGAATTTAAATGTTTGGAAATGGATACAGGTGATGGTACCTTGTTATTGGGATTATAAGTGTTAGTACTGAATTGTAGGTGAATATGGTTGAAAGAAGTTGTTTAGAGTCATGTACGTCACCAGAAGGAAAGCTAGAGGTTGAAATATGGCATGGATAACATAGTGAAACTTGTGGTGGATGATGTTTAGGATTAACACTACAAACATAAATAAGTTTTTTCATGATATAGTGCAAATGGTGACATGTACAAAAAGTTAATAATAGAGTAGTATTTAGGGAAAAAGTACCTATTGCATACTACAGACTATAGTTACTAGTAATATCTTAATATTCATTCATCAACAGTAACACGTGTACCACACCATACTAGGGGTCAATAAAAGGGGGGGATAAGGGATATGGGATGTTTGGGGTTTTTTTCTTTTTTATGTTTATTTGTTATTTTTCTCTTTGGAGTAATAAAGAATGTTCTAAAATTTGTTGTGATGATGATTGTACAACTAGGTAATGATATTCTGAGACACTGATTATATACTTTGGATGGATTATATGGTATGTAAATACATCTCAATGAAATTTGCAGTTACAAAATAAATAAATAAATAAATAAATAACCCTCACATTTATGGCCAATTGATATTTTTATTTACATGGGCAGGCGCCGGAAATCAAACCTGGGTCTCCGACATGGCAGGTGAGAATTCTGCCACTGAGCCACCATTGCACCACCTGGCCAATTGATTTTTAATGAGGATACCAACTCTACTTAATGGGAAAAAAATATGCTGTTCAATAAATGGTGCTGGGAAAAGTGGATATCCATAAACAAAAGAATGTAATTGGATCCCCACCTCCCACTATATGCAAAAATTAACTCAAAATGTATCAAGAGGAATTTCTGGGAAAGATGGCAGAATAGGGAGTTCCAGGATACACTATTTCTCCAAAACAGCCAGCAAACAAGCAGGAACTGTCTGAAATAACTGCTCTTGAGCTCCAGAGGCCAGAACAACAGTGTACAGTATCCAGGAAAGAGTGAGAGGAAGAAGCTGAGAAACCATAGTAAAGAATTATGAGTAGCTTGCTCCAGACGGGCTGTTAGCACCCATCCCCCACTTCTGAGGCAGGCCACCTTGGGGCCTGGTCCCTGGCTAGCTTCTGTGGACAGAAAAGAACATAAAAATCTTCTTCCCCTAGAATGGGGGGTGGGAGGCACAGCTGAGCACTGATCACAGCTTTGGATTAGAGAATTTGGATCGCTGGGTCCCAGCTCTGAGCTACTGTTTGATCCCTCCCTATACCATCTACAGCCATTGTTTCAACCCCGCCCCTGACAGGCGCGGAGGCAGTGGAGATTTAAAGACGTTGTGCTTCCTCAAGGCTGCTGGGAACAGTTTGCTGAAGGGCACCATCTGCTGGACAGACCAAGAAATGCAGCTTACAAGAGTTGTGAAAAAGGCTTTTGGCATCTTTCCTAACCCTCTCCCCAGGGCTCTTTGGAGTTGGTCTGCACTCCTTTCATGGGTTCCTGGCTCTGTTTTGACTGGAAGTACTGACTTGGAAATGTCCTCTCTGGGGTGACCTTCCTGCCAGGATTTGCCCTCCAGGCAAAAGCAGCTAGAAGCAATGAAAGGACTATAAAAAATTAGAGAGAGACAGAATTTTTTTAAAAAACAAGAATAGATCAAGATTTGCAGAGAAGGAACAGAGGAAAGGAAGCCTTCTTCTGAGGGTGAAACAATTGTACAATACTGCAATGTTAAAAACTGTACCGCATATCCAGAACAAGAATCAAATAAAGAAGACCTGAAAATATCTCATAGGTAAACACAGTCAATTCTAAAGGCCCAGAATAAGTTGAACCAAGTGTCAAACAAGAGCCTTAACACAAAGCCAGTCAACACTAAAACCCTAGGCAAGAGAGAGAAACTGACCTTCAGGGTAAACTCATCAAGATAATCAGAATCTTAGACATCAGCAAAAAATTACAAGCCATACTAAGAAATGGAGAGATATGACCCAGTCAAAGGAACAAATTAAAACTTAAGAGGAGACACAGAATTCGGAGTAATTAATCAAAGATGCTCAAATAAAGATTCTAAATGAATTCAAGGAGATGAAGGAAAATATGACTAAAGAGGTAAAGGATATTAAGCAGACACTAGGTGAGCATAAAGAACAATTTGAAAGTATAAAAAGAAACATAACAGAAATTATCAGAATGAAAGTCACAATAGAAGAGATTAAAGATATACTCGAGGCATACAACAGCAGACTCAAATGGGCAGAAGAAAGAATCAATGGACCAGAAGACAGGACAATTAAAATCCTACAGGCAGAAGAACAGATAGAGAGAAGAATGGGAAAAAATTACAGGGTCTCAGGGATTTGGATGACAGCACAAAGTGAACAAACATGCACATCATGGGTATCCCAGAAGGAGAAGAAAAGGGAAAAGAGGGAGAAAGAATATTTGAGGAAATGATGGCTGAAAATTTACCAACTGTTATGAAAGATATAAATATATGTGTCCAAGAAGGACAGTGTACTCCAAACAGAATAAATCCTAATCGACCTACTCCAAGACACATACTAATCAGAATGCCATTTGCCAAAGACAGAGAGAGAATCTTGAAAGCAGCAAGAAAAAATCAATTCGTCACATACAAGGGAAGCCCAAGAAGACTAAGTACCAATTTCTCATCAGAAACCACGGAGGCAAGGGGGGAAAGAAGTGTAGTAAATAAGGTATCAGTGGCTGAGAGAGTTCAAATAGAGTTGTGAGGCTACTCTGTAGGCCACTATTATGCAAACTTCAGTTAGACATTGCTACCTATCATAGCTTGCTAAACCTCAACCAAAACCATTCCTGCCAACCCTAAAGAACATCAGGGGTGTTATGTAAGACTCTACAAAGGCTCCATGCACTAGGGTAACTTTCCAGAAATCTACAACCTCCAGATGGGTCCCTGGACCAGATAACTCCTGAAATGCAGTGGGGCCAACCTCTCCAGAACATCAACAATCTCCATCTCCCTATCCCATGTTATTGACAGCCCCTTCCAACATGAAAAAGTTAGAATGGCCATACCTCAAATACCGCTAAAGAGTGGAAGAACGATCAAAGGTGATGGTGGGTTATACAGAGAAGGTTGGGTTTAACAAATGAGTGTGATTGGTGAATCATTATATTAATATTTCTTTTAGTCTCCAGTATTTTAGAGCAGCTAGAAGCAAAAACCTAAAATTGTGAAAGAGTAACCCATACCAAACTCTGATATCTGTTCTACAACTAATTGTTGTGATGTGCTTTGAAATTTACTGCTTTTTTGTATATATGTTATTTTCACAAAAAAGAAAAAAAAGTCGATCATGATGATAAATGCACAGCTATATGATAATATTGTGAACCACTGATTGTATACTTTGGGCGATTACATGGTATGTGAATTTTTAATATATATCAGTAAAAATTTAAATTATTAAAAGACTGTGAATGCACTAAAAACCACTGAATTGTACACTTTAGAAAGGTGAATTTTATGTCATGAGTTTCGTCTCAATAAAGCTCTTAGGGGAAGAAAAAAGAAAAAATTCATGGAAATGAGAAGGTAGTGGTATGATATATTTAAAGTACTGTTTTGGCTTGTCAATACTGCTGGAATACAATATTTCAGAAATGGAACAGCTTTTAAAAAGAGAATTTATTAAATTGCAAGTTTACAGTTCTAAGTCTGTAAAAATGTCCAAACTAAGGCATCCAGATAAAGACACCTTGAGCCAAGAAAGGGCTGATGATATTTGGGTTTCTCTGTCAGCTGGAAAGACACATGGGGACATCTGCTAGCTTTCTCTCTTGGCTTCTTTCAAACAGCTTCCTTGGGCACATTTTCCTTCTGCATCTCCAAAGGTCTCTGGCCATGTGGGCTCTGAAGCTTTTCCCAAAATGGTTCCCTTTTAATGGTCTCCAATAAGCAACCCCATCTTGAATGGGTGGAGATACATCTCCATGGAAACCACCTAATCAAAAGGTCCCACCCACAATTGGGTGGGTCACAGCTCCATGGAAACAATTTAATCAAAAAGATCACATCTAGAAATATTGAATGAGGGTTAAAGAACTTGGCTTTTCTGGGGTACACAACAGTTTTAAACTGGCACAGGTACTGAAAGAGAAAAACTGCCAGCCAAAAATTCTGTATCTGACAAAACTGCCCTTCAAAAATGATTATGAGTTTAAAATATTCACAGATAAGGAGAAACTGAGAGAATTCATCAAGAAGAGAACTGCCCTACTATTTTATATATATAATGATATTTAGAGATAAGAACGAAGCCGAACAGGTTGGGGTTAAAGTAATTCAGAACATAGGGGTAAGAAGAAAGTGTCTTTATTTTAGAACCACACATACTCTTTGAGACCAATGGAAGAAAGGTTTATTTGATCTGGAACTGAAATTTTCTGCAGTGCATAATCTAATTCAACCTATCTGTATAGCTCACTTGAACAATTGGAACACAAGGAGCACAGAATAAGAAAGAGGTCCTTTAATCCTGTATAGATTATTGTAATGCCTGGAAGCATCCTAGATTATATTAAGCACATAATCAAAAAGTATTGACAAAGTCCCCTGAGGGAGGGGAGAAAGAATATGACACTATTAAACCTTACCATCAGGGAATCCCCTGATTTGTGTCAAACATTAGGGATACCCAAATCAATAGGCCATGGCCTCGATCATGAGGCTTACTCTTGTGAAGCTTGTGTAGGTACATAGAAGCTTAGCCTACCTATTGGCATGCCTAAGAGTTACTTCTGGAGGACCTCTTTTGTTGCTCAGATGTGGCTTCAGTCTCTCTAAGCCCAACTCTGCAAGTGAAATCATTGCCCTCCCCCCTACGTGGGACAAGACATACAGGTGTGAAAGTCTCCCTGGTGACATGGGAAATGACTCCCAGAGATGAATCCAGACATGGCAGCATGGGATCAATAATTCCATCTTGACCAAAAGGGGGAAAAGAAATGTAATTACTAAAACATCGGTGGCAGAGAGAGTTCAAATAGAGTCGAGAGGCTACTCTGGAGGTTGCTCTTACGCAAGCTTCAGTTAGACCTTGCTACCTATCATAACCTGCCAACCCCCAACCAGGACCATTCCAGCCAATCCTAAAGAACACCTAGGGCAATTTATAAGACTCCACAAGGGTTCCAGGCGCTAGAGTAACTTCCCAGAAACCTACAACCTCCATTTGCTGGTTTGAAAGGATGTATGTCCCCTAGAAAAGTCATGTTTTAATCTAAATTCCATTTCGTAAAGGCAGAATAATCCCTATTCAATACTGTATGTTTGAATCTGTAATTAGATCATCTCCCTGGAGATGTAACCCAATCAAGAGTGGTTGTTAATCTGGATTAGGTGACGACATGCCTCCACCCATTTGGGTGGCTCTTGAGAAGTTTCTGGAGTCCTATAAAAGAGGAAACATTTTGAAGAATGGGAGATTCGGAGAGAGCAGAGAATGCTGCAGCACCACGAAGCAGACAGTCCATGAGCCAGTGACCTTTGGAGATGAAGAAGGAAAACGCCTCCCAGGGAGTTTCATGAAACTGGAAGCCAGGAGAGAAAGCTAGCAGGTGACACTGTGTTTGCCATGTGCCCTTCCAGCTGAGAGAGAAACCGTGACTGTGTTCACCATGTGCCTTTCCAGATGAGAGAGAAACCCTGAACTTCATCGGCCTTCTTAAACCAAGGTATCATTCCCTGGATGCCTTTGATTGGACATTTCTATAGACTTGTTTTAATTGGGACATTTTCTTGACCTTAGAACTGTAAACTAGCAACTCATTAATTTCCCCTTTTTAAAAGCCATTCTGTTTCTGGTATATTGCATTCTGGCAGCCAGCAAACTAGAACACTCTAGATGGGTCCGTGGTCCAGATAAGTCCTGAAACCTAGCCCAGCCTCTCCAGAATATCAGATAGTTCCATCTCCCTACTCCATATTAGTGACAGACCCTTCCACTATGAAAAATTTAGAATGACCATAGCCCAAACACCTCTAAAGAGAGGGATGGAAACATTAGTGGTGATGGTGGAATTATACATAGAAGATAGGATTTAACAAATGAATATGAATGCTGAATCACTAAATTGATAACTTTTAGTCTCCAGTATTTTAGGGCAGCTAGAAGTAAAAACCTAAAATTGTGAAATTGTAACCCATGTCAACATATTGTGGTGCTGTGCTTTGAAATTTATAGCTTTTTTGTATATATGTTATTTTTCACAAAAAAAAAGAAAAAAGTCAATTGTGATGATAAAAAAAATGTTTAAGCCCTCTGGCCTCCTATATTCTGGAGCAGCTTGAAGGAAAAATCTGAGAGGATCATATGATAGCTCATGACAAACTCTGAGATCTGTCCTGTAACAACTTTTTGAGCACTGCTTTGAAAACTATTGCTTTTTATTTCTTTGCTTTGTGTATATGTTATACTAGACAATAAAAAAAGTTAAAATTCTAAAAAAAAAAAAAAGAAGAAGAAGAAGAGAACTGCCCTAAAAGAAATACTAGAGGGAGTTCTGTAGGTTCAAAGGAAAAAGAGGCTTGAAGGAGAGTGTAGAAATTAAGATTATCAGTAAGGGTAACTAAAAGGGTAAATTAATGCTTTTCATTACAATTTTACCACTTACCTATGATCTTCAAAGAACATATGGATCTGTTTTGCCTGCTTTTGAACTTTTCTATAAATACTGGGTATAATCTTCTGTGTTGGCCTTCTTTTACTCAACAGCCTGTCTGTGCGATTCAGCCATATTGTTGCATATAGTTGTAGATCTTTCATTCTCATTGTCTAATATTCCATTCCATGAATATACCATAATATATTCATACATTTATTGGCATGTCGTCTTCTCTTGCAGTTTTTAATATATTCAAGGTTCAAGCCCGTCATCAGTTACATGTGTTTCAATTACCTTCTCCCAAATTGTACCTTGTGTTTTTGTTCTCTTTATGGTATATTTGATCAGCAAATATTTTTTATTTTAATGCAATTGAAGGTTTTATTGTCTTCATTTATGATTAGCGCTTTTTGTGTCTTATTTAAGAAATTCATGTCTACCATGAGTACATGAATGTATTCCTCCATAGTATGTATATCCTTATCACACTTTGGTTTTGCCTTTCACATTTAGATTTTGAATGCACCCAGAATTATTTTTATTTATTTTGTAAGTTATGGATCTAGTTTCATTTTTTTCAATATGGATAACCAATTGTTCCATTTTTGAAAGTCTAACCATTCCTCACTGGGTCTACAATGCACATATTCTGTGCCTACTTTGAGTGGATCTGTTTCTAGACCACTCGTCTTTCATTGGTCTATTTATCTATCCTTGCAGCAATATTACACCATCCTAATTACTTTGCCTTTATAATAAGTGTGAATGTACTGGGTAGTCCTGGCACCTCCACATAAATTTAGGAATTAATTTGTCATGATACACACACATAAATGTGCATGCACAAATCTATTGGAATTGTGAATGGATTTGCATTGAATCTACAAAATAGTTTAGAGGAAACTGATATCTTTACAACACTGACTCTTCCATTCAAGTAATATCATATCTCTGTATTAATTTGGATCTTTTAACATGTCATTAAATGAGGTTTTACATTTTTTCCCTAAAACATCTTGCACTCTTTGCCTGAATTCATTTCTAAAGTAGTTCACAAATGGTATCTTTATTAAATTTTTCTGTTTGTTATTGGCATATAGAAGCAATATATTTTTAAGTGTGGAATTTGTAACCAGAAATCTAAAGTCTTGATAATTCTAATAATCCCATGTATTATTTTTTTCTCCATGCACAATGATAACACTACAAATAATGACAATTGTATTCTTCATTTCCAATCTTTAAATATTTTCATTCTCTTCCTTACCTTATTATATTGCTTAGGGTCTCCAGTACAATGCTGAGTAGAAATGGTGATAGCAGGCATCATTGCCATGTTACCAATGTCAAAGTTCTTAACATTTCACTTTTAAGTATGTAGCTTACTGTAAATCTTTGTAGACACCCTTTATGCTAAGAAAGTTCATTTGACTAATTTGCTAAGAATTTTTAAATCATGGAGATGTCAAATTTAACCCTTTCTCTGCAACATTAAGATGAGTGTGATTTTTCTTCTCTGTGAATGAGGTGAATTATGCTGTTTGGATTCAAATGTTAAACCACATTGTATTATTAGAATCAATCTAGCTTGGTCATATTATATATATTTTTTTTCATGGGCAGGCACCAGGAATAGAACCTGGGTCTCAGGAATGGTAGGCGAGAACTCTGCCTGGTGAGCCACCATGGCCCACCCATTCATACTATACTTTTTAATATATTTTATTTAGGCTTCTATTGTTTGATCTGGAATGTTGCATCTATGTTACTGAGATTGTTCTATAGCATTCTTTATTGACTTCGATTGGGTTTTAGTATCAAGGTTTTATTACTCCATAAAATAAGTTGGGAAAGTTCTTTTTCTACACTCTTGAATTGCTCTCACAAATTTGGAATTATTTGTACCTCAAGTGTTTCACCAGTGGAGCCATCTGGGCCCAGAGTTTACGTGTAGGAAGATTTTGATTATAGGTTCTGTAACTTTAATGGTTATAGAACTACTAAGCTTTCTATTTCTTTTTGAGACCATTTTGGTAAGCTACATGTCTATAGAAATTTGTCCATTTTGTTTAATTTTTCAATCCAGTTGGCATAAGTTGCCTTTTTAAGCCATGACCAAATTATCACATCGATGGAACACCAGACACATGTCTAGACTTTGGTATTTTAAAGTCTCTCAGAATATACCCCATGAAAAGACAGGTGAAATATGGGTATAGCGCATTTGTATTCACTGTGTCCCATCTCCAAATCTCTACACATGCTATTCCTTCTGCCTGGACTACCCTCTCCTCCCTTTCAGTACCTGGTGGATTCCTTCTTATTTATTAAAATTCACTTCAGGCAGTCTTGTCCCTAAATGAGGTTGAGCATCTGCCTTGTAGCTACTACAGTCCCCTGAATCTATTGCTGTTAATGCACTCACCACGCTCCACTGAAATTCTGTTTCTGTGTCTGTCTGCCCTTTTAGACTGCAAGCTCCTTCCTCTGTGTTCTCAGAGCAGAGCAGAAGTGATCAGTCAACACTTATAGAACTGAACTGAGCTTGAAACCACTGAATGACCAACTAAGTCCTTCAGCCATGTGTGGTGCTTAGAGTTGTGTACCCCAGAAAAACATGCTCTTAATCCCTTCCTATGGCTATGAACCCATTGCAAATAGGACCTTTTGATGAGGTGACTGCAGTTAAGGTGTGGCCCAACTGAGCCAGGATAGGTCTTAATACTACTACTTGGAGGCCTTATAGCGAAGATCACAGAGAGAAAGCCATAGGGAACAGCAAGAAGCTGGAAGTCAACAGAACCCAGAAGAGGAAGGAGAAGACACCATCATGTGCATTGCCAAGCAAGACCAAGTATCACCGGCAGCCAGCCCCACAATGCTACAGTCTGAGGAGAAGGCAAGCCTTGCTAATACCTCAATTTTGGACTTCTATCCTCAAAACTATGAGCCAATAAATTCCCATTGTGTAAGCCAACACATTACAGCCTATTTTTTAGCAACCAAGAAACTAAAATACCATGTCTATTTTTCAACACCTATACTGGTTTGTTCCTTCATTTATTTTATTCAACGGATACTTACTGAGTACCTACCATGTGCCAGGCACTGTTCTAGAAGAGTGGCCAGTGAGGAAGGAGGAAAATTAGAGGAGTGTAGTGTCCTGGAAACCAAGTGAAGAAAGAGTTTCAAGGTGGAGAAAATGATCAACTGTGGCAAATACTGCCAAAGCATCAAGATGAGGTCTGACTGAGGCTAGAGAATGAGAAGTGGTTGCTTAAATGTGCAGAATTTTTAACTAGGTTGAACTTAAACATTTGGAAATGGATGGAGGTGATGGGAGCACGTTATTATGGGTATAATTAACAGTGCTGAATAGTACGTGAATGTGGTGGAAAGGGGAAGTTTAGAGTCATATATGTCACCAAAAGAAAAATTAGAGATGAAGACATGGGAATGTATAACACAGTGAATCTTAGTGGTGGACGATGACTGTGACTAACAGTACAAATACAAAAAAGTTATCTCATGAACTAGAACAAATGTACAAAACTATTACAAAGAGTTAATAAGAGTGGTATATGCAGGAAAATGCACCTATTGCAAACTATGGACTACAGTTAACAGTAATATCTTACTATTCTTTCATCAACAGTAACAAATGTACCACACAAATACTAGGGATCAATAATGGGGGGGTGGATAAGGAGTACAGTATGTTTCAGGTTTTCTTTTTTCTTTTTATTTTTTTGGAGTAATGAAAGTGTTCTATTATTGATTACCACAATCACAACTATATGATGATACTGTGAGCCGTTGATTGTATATTTTGAATGGACTGTATGGCATCTATATCAATACAATTGCATTTTTAAAAAAACTATGAGGTCTGAGACTTGACTGCTGATACAACAATACGGACATTATCATTGATTTCAACAGTTTTTCTGAGTGGTTGGGCAAAACATCTGATTGGGGATGTTTCAGAAAAGCATTGGAGGAAAGGAGAATGGAAGAAAGCAGGTATAAATATTCCTTTCAAGAAGTTTTACTATAAAGAGAAGTAAATATGTGGTATTTTATTTTGCTGTGCAAGAGATTTTTACTTGCACGCTGTCATATAGGCCTATTCTTTCTGGCAAAGCTTATGGGTTTCCTATTTCGGGTAGGATAGCCATTCTGGTATGAACTGTTTACAACATATTTGAAGTCCACTGTCCCCTCTGAGGCCTTCCCTGTCTTGAGGCAGAGAAGTCTCCCAGATGGTGTCAAAGGTTTTGTTTCTTTTTTTCAATAACCTCAAAACCCTGTGGCTGTGCTGTGATGGAATGAGCATTAGAACAGAAACCAAGAGACAAATCCTGGTCTTGTCATTACCACTTACTGAGTGTTGTTTGACAAACCATAGCCTCTGCATGGGCCTTAGCTCCTCATCTGAATAGAAGTTGAACTTGATTGCTAAGGCTGCACCAGCTCTAATATTTCACGAGGCTAAGTATGCATAATGTAGATGAGGAAGAGGTTATAAGACCAGGCTACCTGTTCTGATTCAACACTACATGCAGCATTTTGGCCATACTGAATCCATTTCATACTTTAGAAAGAGGAATGCTGGTATAGCAAAGTCAGTTCTGGAGTTTGCTCAGTACGGAGAAGGGCCAAAACACTCGTGTTCCATAGCAGGCAGAGCTTGGATATCTCAGTAGCAAATAGTAAGTAGCTACCATGAAAAAAAACAAATTGTTTTCTGAGGTCTGGTGCCCAGTGACAGACAAAACTGAACTATGAGGGAGCTACAGAAGCCCTAAATGGAAGGTGTATCTAAGTAACTTGTATAGCTTATAAGCCTTTACCTCTGTCTTAATGCAGCCCAAGATAAATACAAATGTTATGCCTCAATTGTTTTGTATTAATGTTGACTTAGATGTTTTCTTGAAAACTTGTATGTGAAATAAATGTCTACAACAAATGGGGAAAAAAAATAAAAACAAAAACCCTGTAGCTGGTTCACAACTGGTACCCCCACATCCATAGCTCACATCTACCACTGCAGCCATGTTGAGCCACTCCAAACCCTCATGTGACAACACTCCTTCCCTAGCTCCCACCACAGCCATCCATACACACACACATACACACACTTGCAGACTCCCACAGGCAGAATGTGAAGGAGACGAAGGACCTACTTTCCCAAAGCACGGTGAAGTGAGGTGACACAGATCCTGAAGGACATACTGAAGCAGCAGCAGCAGGCATAGCCACATTCCACCCGCACTCCCTACCAGGGCCCCCCATAGATCATGACCACCCAGCACACTCATGCCCAAACAGAAGAATATTGCACAGAAAGATGTATCATTTCTCATAGAGCTCTATTGTGGCATATAATAATAGGTACTCTATATAAATTAAATTAAAAATAAAGCTCCAGCAGGTTGCACAGGTTGGCTGTTAATAAATATATCTCTGGGTAATTGTGCCCCAAGACCAGCTCACGACCACGCTCCCTCATCCAGAGAATTATACAAAAATAAATACAGGCTCGGGGAGGGGGGAGAAGGCGGGGGGGCATGCCCAATTCCATTTTGGAAGTTCTCACTCACACCATCCGTCTGTCCCCTGTTCGTCTCGACTGATATCATCATGGGAGACTGACTGAAGAGCTCAGGAATAAGAAGGCCTCTCTCCAGTCAAGCATTCTCCGAAGCAAAGGGCCAGCATCTCATCTCAACCCTCTGAGGGTAGCGTAAGGGCTGCACCCTCCCCAGATCCTAGAGAGAGGGAAGCCTTTTATCTCTGACCCCACCAGCAACCCCTACGAGAACCAGGCCAGAGAGAGGCACAGTGCAAGCACCAGAATAGACATACCATTATTCAGAGCCACAGGGACCACTACCAGCCCAGCCAGGACCCCCAGGGTCTGGGCCAAGGGCCCTCGTAGCTGGGGAGGCAAGACACACACACATTCTGCAGGGGTTGCTAGGGTAGATCTCTTTTGGGGCTCAAGACTTGGGCCTGAACCCTCTTCCTCCTGGGAACTTACATGGGGCCTGGCCAGGCTGGAACAAGAGACTTTAGCCCCCAAGGGACCCAGGAGACTGGGTTCTCGCCTCCGCATAAGGCCTGGAGCAGGTGGCTCCTTGCCAGCTATGGGAACCAAGCTGCCTGCCCCCTTGGTGGTGAACTTCAGCAGGTCTTCTGTCACAGGATCCCCTGGGGAGCTGGTCACCCCAGCTATCTCCTTATTCATGTGCAAAGAGGAAGTATCCTTGCCCATCCCCTTTTCTGGATCCATAATGAACTGACCCTCGGTAGTCAGAACCACAGGGTTTTCACATCCCGCGCCCTCTGCCCATGTGAGCCACACGTCTCCCATAGTGGCTACTGCAGAATGGGCTCCAGAGAGGATTTCCGGAGGTGATTCCTTGGGACTGTCTCCTTCTGGGCTGGAGGGCATAGCAGAGAGCCCTTCTTCGCCCTCCCCTTCCTCTTCAGCGTCCTCGGTGTCCTTGATGAGCTCCACACCACGCCCGAGCCGGGCATAGTGCAGCGTGATCTCCTCAGCCAGGGCACTGTTCAGGGCTCGCTCTGGGCCAGGCCACTTCAAGAT
This sequence comes from Tamandua tetradactyla, assembly GCF_023851605.1. Classification (NCBI taxonomy): domain Eukaryota; kingdom Metazoa; phylum Chordata; class Mammalia; order Pilosa; family Myrmecophagidae; genus Tamandua; species Tamandua tetradactyla. The sequence continues at coordinate 120,866,852 of NC_135353.1, forward strand.
CAGGTCACGGTCCGTGAGTACGCCCAGGGGTTGGCTGGGGGACATCCCCCCATCTGTGGGACCCTCCCCACCCACCCCTGCCCCACCTGCAGCCACAGCAGCACGCAGGCGGCTCAAGTGGGACAGGTAGAGCTGCTCTAGCTCCTGGTCAATGGTGTCCTCTCCAAGCAACTCCTCCAACCCACTCATGACTTCAAGACCCCCATGGGGCTCATCCATAACAGCCCCCACCATGGGATCCTTTCGGCCCCCTCCATTTTCACGCAATACCTCCCATGTGGCCTCTACCTGTTGCTGGCTGGGTTCCAGGAGAGGCCCAGCTGACCCCTCACTTGCATCGGGCCCTGAGGCCTGGTCCCTGGGGGAGCCACCCAGGCCACAGAGAGGGGAGGAGGGGAGAATCCTGATGGCCGGTGCCTGGGGGACTTCTGTGAAAGCCACTGGTGGACTGCTTCTGACAACGTCACATTCCTCTGGGGGGCTGCCAGTCACTGTAACTTCAGAAACCTGGAGCCATGGGGGGAAGGGGGGAATGGGAAGGGAAGGAAATGGAAGAGAAAGAATTAGAGGGAGAGGGAGGCACAAAGGATAGGTCAGGTCTACTTAAAATTTAGGCCTAAGAGTCACCTCCAAGAGAGCCTCTTTTGTTGCTCAGATGTGGCCTCTCTCTCTCCAGCCAACACAACAAACAAACTCACCACCCTCCCCCTGCCTACGTGGGACATGATTCCCAGGGGTGTGAACTTTCCTGGCAACGTGGGACAGAAATCCTAGAATGAGCTGAGACTCAGCATCAAAGGATTGCGAAAAACTCTAGAATGAGCTAAGACCCAGCATCAAGGGATTGAGAGGACCTTCTCGACCAAAAGGGGGAAGAGTGAAATGAGACAAAGTGTCAATGGCTGAGAGATTCCAAACAGAGTCGAGAGGTTATCCTGGAGGTTATTCTTATGCATTAAGTAGATATCACCTTGTTATTCAAGATGTAATGGAGAGGCTGGAAGGAACTGCCTGAAAATGTAGAGCTATGTTCCAGTAGCCATGTTTCTTGAAGATGGTTGTATAATGATATAGCTTTCACAACGTGACTGTGTGACTGCGAAAGCCTTGTGTCTGATGTTTCTTTTATCTACGTTATGGACAGATGAATAAAGCATATGGATTAAAAATAAATAAATAATACAGGGAACAATAAATTTAGTAACTTGAAATGCTAGTGATCAATGAAAGGGAAGGGTAAGGGATATGGTATGTATGAATTTTTTCTGTTGTCTTTTTATTTCCTTTTCTGAATTGATGCAAATGTTCTAAGAAATGATCATGATGATGAATATGCAACAATGTGAGGATATTGTGAATTACTGATTATATATGTAGAATGGAATGATCATATGTTAAAGATGTTTTTGTTTGTTTGTTTTTGTTTTTAAATTAATAAAAAAAAGAATTAGAAGGAGGGATGGGACAAGAAGAGACAGTGAGAACAGGTGACAGCCCACAACCAGTGCCACAAGAGTTTCTGGACAAGAATTCCTTAAAGAGCCCTCAATAATTCTCTAAACTCCAAAGGCTATGTCATCTATATTAATGTAACAAAATTAGATGGAGTAAAGGAGGGAATGGCTTCCTAAATGATAAGACTGAGGAATTCAGTGGGAATCAATATTTGATGAATGGCCCCCATCAGTAAATACTATTGGCTTACCATAGATCCAGAACATCCATATGAACTCATGACGTAGTTTCTTTGTTAAAAAAATTTATTTCCTAGCTCTCTCATTAGAAAAAACCTAGAAGAGATGACCAATCTAATAGCAGGGCATCAGTTTTTAAATACCATTCTCCAGTAAAAGGGCTCCTTAAAGGAATGGGTGCATTTCCAGGTTTGGAGTATGGAAAATACAAGATGAGTCTGGGACCTCTTATCATACCAGAATATGAGGAAGCGCTCAAAGAATAATGTGAACATGTCAAAAGGACTCAGGAACCAACCTAAATAATCCCCTCCTGGCCAGAGATACTTTGATGTAAGCATCAAAAATAATAACAATAGTAAGTGCAAAGGATTAAAACTCATCAAATATGTTCAAAATCCAAGAGTTAATAATGACACACTAAAACCCAAAATCCTCGAATCAGTCATCTTTTACGGAGTTTATTTTTTATGAAAACTAGTAAATAAAAGGGAAAAATAAAGTATTTATACTGTTTTTTCTGTACACACTCATATCTTAAGATAACCAAACAGTTGATGGGGGAGGTTTTTCTTTAGAGAAGAATTCTATGAAGAGGGAATAACAGAATTAAAATATACCAGTCTACTACCTCCAGTGAAAAAATGGAGCTAGACAATAATCATTGATGGCAGCTAAAACCATTAGGTAATAAGCTAAGGGGAACTTAATAATGGAAGGATCAGGCTGACAACCTGAACCCACGATCAATCTCAATATCATAAAGAGATAAATATCATGTATACCTGATTTGATGAAATAGGAAATACATACCACCAAAAAAAAATCAAATCTGAAGTGGTCAATCTTTTTCATCTAACTACCAGTTTATAAGAAATACAGGGGTCAGAGAAATGCAATAAATGCATTTCTACATGGATGCAAACAGCCAAATCCAGATTGTGGGAAATTACAGGATGAACAACAAGGTTTTTTCAACATATAAATTGCAAGGAAAGAAAGGCAGAAGAGGTAAACCAACAAATTTAAAATCTAAAGAGACCTTATCCACAGACAAGTAAAACATATGGATTAAAAATAATAAATAACAGGGGGAACAAATGTTAAAATAAATTTAGTAGATTGGAATGCTAGTGATCAATGAAAGGGAGGGGTAAGGGGTATGGTATATATGAATTTTTTTCTGTTTTCTTTTTATTTCTTTTTCTGAATTGGTGCAAATGTTCTAAGAAATGATCATGATGATGAATATACAACTATGTGATGATATTGTGAGTTATTGATTATATATCAAGAATGGAATGATACATGGTAAGAATGTTTGTGTTTGTATGTTGTTACATTTAATAAATAAATACATAAGTAAATAAAATTTAAAGAGACACATTGACCAAATGCAATGTGCAGATCTTGTTTGGATCCTAAAACACTTCTTAAATAATCAAGGACATTTGAACACTGACCAAATATTTGATGAGCCTAAGGAATTACTGCTAGTTTTCTTGAAGTGTGACAACTGTACTGCAGTTACACATTTTTTAAAGAGTTCTCAAGTTTTAGAGATACAAACTGAACTATTTGTGGATGAAAAGATGTCTCGATTTATTTCAAAATAATTCTAAGAGAATGGAAAGGGAGTATAGATAAGGCAGTAAAGATAAAGCAGGACTAGGCATGGGTTGATATTTTTTCAAGGCTGGGTGCTGGGTATATAGGGGTTCATTATACTATTCTCTCTACTTTTACATATGCTTGAAAATTTTTGTAATAAAAAGTTAAATACACACACACATGCACAGTTATACACACATATATTAAAATAGATCTTCAGAATCTGAGTGCACTGGCTGCCTCACTCTTCTTCACACACACTCATCAGAGCCCCACCTCAGGACCTTTGCACTTGCCTGGAATATTCTCCTAATTATCCATGTGGCTTATTCTCTCACCTTCTTCAGATGTTTTTCTTCAGATCTCACTTATCACTAAGGCCTGCCCTGGCCACCTTATCTGAAGTCACAACACACACACACACACACACACACACACACACACACATTCCTTACCGGCTTTCCCTGCTTTATTTCCTTAGCACTTATCATCAACTAAAATAGCATATATTTTAACTATTATTGTCTCACCACACTCAAATAAAAGTCCCATGAAGACAGAGTTTTTGTTCACTAATGTATTCCCAGTATACAGTACAGTACTTGGTATGGAATGAGCACTCAATAAATATTTGTGGAATTAATGAATGAAATTTCTATAAGCCATGGTGAATAACTGCTTCTACCGCTCCCTTGAAGTTGTGATTTCTGTGACCTTCCTCAGAACTACAGTAGGCACAGGGTGAATCAGCACTTCACCCCCCACCCTGACTTCCAGCCCAATTGTGGTCTTACTCTGAGCCTCCTACACCCAGAGACTGCAAGGACCTGCTTACCTGAAGTGTCATCTGGGGCCACGGACGGAGAGGGGTGGGGGCTACGAGGGGACCCACTGACTCTTGGACATCAGGACACTCTGCTGCTGGAGAGAAGAGAAGGGCACCGTCAGGGCTAAGCAGGTGTATAGGCAGGCCCAGCTTTGTTATTCTGGCCAAACTGACAGTTTTGCCTCTGAAGCCTTCTGCGACAGTCGAAGGCAGAGGGTGCCTCTTCAGCTTTATAAAAAGAAAAAGGGACGGAAGAAAGAAATGGTAAATACGAGCCAAAATTCCAACAGCTTGCCAACTGCTTACCCACAGCAGGGATATTATCCTCAGCACTCTTCATCCTCAGCTCGTCTTCGTTAGGCCTGTGGGGCAGAGGAGAGACTACGTGGATCTGACATGCTGAGGGGCCAGTTCCACCACCCACTGGCACCTTCCAAGCCTCTGTGGGGGAACCCAATCTTCTCCTGACAGCTGCTGTTTTCTCTCCTGCTAGCTCTTTTTTTCCCCCTAATTATAAAAGTCTGATACACTCATTGTAGAAAATTTGCAAAATACAAGTATAAAGAAGCCGGTAAAAATAAAAAAAGTTACACATCAGCCAGAGGCAATCACTGCTACCATCTTGGAAGATTTCATTGCACACGTTCTATGCATTTTCTAAAATCGTTCAGATTCTAGAGGCGCAACTTCGTCTAACAATAAGGAGCCTCATTATATACTTTGAGAAACATTTTTCAAAAGGCTGCTTAATAAAAACGCCTTATGGGTTCGCCATAATTGCAACAGTTGTTCCCTTCCAGCTGAGCAGCTAGGTTGTTTCCTTCTTGCTATCTCAAATCACGCTTCAGTAAGCATCATCTTATTAACCTTTTCAGCAGTTTTATCGACATTCTGGATCATTTATATACTAGCTGAGGAGGAAACCACCTCTTAGAAAGGGCAGGTTGAGAAGGCTGTATGACTCAGGAAGCAGAAGATGGAAGGAAGGAAAACGAACGGAGAATGGGAACGGGGTGAGCAGAAAAAGGAAGACACCAGGATCAAAGAGGCCGGGATCCCTATCCCAGCTCCCCACCCCCATCAGTCTGGCAAGTCACTTTAGCTCCCTGAGCCTCACCCTCCTCACCTGCAAAATGGAGCACAAGGGAGCCAAGAGGTGCACGTCAAGCACAGGGGAGCCAAGAGAAACGAGGATATAAAGCCCCAAACCTCAGGGCCTGGCACAGAGCAGGGGCTGACTCAGCAGCAGATATTTATTGGTCTTGCTTCCTCCTTCACTTGGCAAGTCAGATCCCAAGGTCTGAGTAACATAAGCCAAGTGTATTTCAGCCAGAGCCTGCAGGGGGCCAGGGTCATGGGCATCCTGCAGAAATCACTGTTCTTTTTCTTACAATTGAATATTAAGTATCTACAGATTAAGGTGAATGAGGAAAACATTAACTAAAACATGTTCAGAGATCTGAAAGGGCCTAAGGCAACTGCTCAGACCTTTTTCTCTGGTAAGAGTCAAGGTAACGATGTTGCCATTTCAGGAAATGGTTGAAACATTTTGAAAAGTCATAATCAGTTACACAGAAATAGAGTATCACCAGCTGACCCTTATGTACTATTTAACTACAGTGTTAGGCACTATTCAAAGAGCATTATACATATAAATTTAATCCTCACAACGTTGTGTGATAGGTAGTTTAAATCCTCTGAGATAAGTAATACTATTATCCCCATGTTACAGATAGAAAACTGAGGCAGAGTTAATGGCTCAAAGTCATGCAGCCAGGATCCAAACCCAGGCCTTTCAGTTCCCAAGTCTGTGCTCTTAACTAACAAACTGGTGCTTAAAGGAGGGAAACCGGGTCTCTAATTCTTTCTAGAAGTAGATAGAGGGAGGCATTGATAATGGAAAGGATCCGCTTTCCCCTGTCACGCCGGATTTTCTTTGTATCTGCCTTTCCCTACATATGCTTTCCCAGCTTCCCTGTATTCATGGGACATGCCACCAGACACAGAAATGGCTGCAAAGAGTGCTTTTTATTAGTACTCTAGGGGAAGATGCTTGAACCACATACATGGGTCTAGAGTCTGGAAGCATTAGAAGGGACCATCTGCCTTTTTCCATGAACTAGGCTCAACATATGCCACCAAAGATCTCTGAATCAGAATACTACAGGGTCTGAAATGAGGGCCTCTGGGGACCTAGGCATCAATTCCTGCACTTCACAGGGGTTCAGACAAAATGGCTTGGCCCTACACTAAACTCAGTGGTTCTAAACTCCAGATCTTTGAATTTGGGGCTCCACATAATTTCTACTGGGCTGTGCTTAATGACTTATTTTGCTGGTATAGTCTAGGACACAAAGTATTATCTTCCTCAGATCTCCTAAATCAAGTCTCTTCAAGAAAACCCATAAACAGAAAGTCAGCTCTCCCTTCCAATGGACAGCCCCAGACAAGCCTTCCCCCGCCATCTGGCCCATCCCTGACCTTCACACCAACCAGGTTTCTAGAAGCTACTACACAGTCACAGAGGTAAATGTGAGAGAAAAGGGGGACACTCAAGAAGCAGCCAGCCAACAGGAAAAGAACTCCATATGGGAGGAAGAAGAGAAGAAAAACAAACACAATATAAATCCTTCATCCCCAGAGCATCTCCTCCACAGCTGAGGAGAGTAAAGAGGGGGTAGCATCCAAAAATCAGGTCATGCAATTCAGCCAATCCCAAGATCCACAAAGTCAGCAGAAGTAAACAGATCACTCTCCCTACCTCCAAAGTCAGAGAAATGAAAGCAGTGGGCACAAACATTTATCATTCACCTCCTCCAATTTGGGCCCTTTTCACTGACACACCAAGTCATTTGAAAACCCTCCCATCTACCCTTCAAAGCAATACCCTTCTCTTCCTACAAATGTGGGAACTGAGGCTCGAGGAACTGTGTCTCTCCACCCACTAACTATACACACCACATTGTTAACATCCAAAGAGGATTCCATTTCGAAGACAGTGTTTGAAACCGTAGGTTAAAAAATAAGCATCTCTGAACTGTCTTTCACAGAAAAAAAAAAAAAAAAAAAAAACCTCATGGCAACCACGACTTTAATCAAAATGAGGATAGTAAGAGAAAATCAAGTAAAAATGTATACTGACTCACTGATCAGTGACGGAGAAGAGGGGTTCTTAGAAAACTGGGGAGGGAGAAGATTAAGAACAAAACTGTGCCTACAGTATGCCTGCTAATTTTCAAGGACACCTAATCTTTGGGCTCCAGCCCCACAAATGCCAAGTGGCACCTCCTCAAGGGCAGTGGGTAGTTGGGGACCAAGACAGAAAGGAACCCCAGCACACAGTCCTGGGGACATTTTGGGCACACATCATCCTTCTCAGAGGGTGCCAATGACTATTAGTCAGGACGGTACAGCCATAGAAGGGGCCATCTCAGGCCTGCATGCCAGTCTCTTGGGCGTGAAAATTCCTCCTGCCAGCAGGAAACTCAATGGCTGCTGACCTTGGACAGTACCTGGGGAAACCAGGCAGTGAGAGGGAAGAGGTGGTGTTGACCCAGCCTTGCCGACCAAGACAAAACAAAAAGGTGAATCGCCAGAGATGGGAGAGTGAACAAACCAGAGAAGGCTGACAAACCCCATGGAGAAAAGCAAAGGAGAATTTCAGAGCAGTTGCATCACTGCCATCACCATGGCAGATGCCCCCACCCCCACCCCACCCCCGTCCTGGTAGCACTTCGCCAGCCCAAAGTGGGTCACGAGATGAAACCCAAAGAGAAACTCAGCAGACCCCGCTTCCCGGGCAGTCAACCTGAAGAATGATGCTCTCTGGGAGGATAAGAGGGTTCAGAAACCTGCCCCACGATACTTGGAATCCCAGTTATCCTGGGCCATCTGCTTTCTGAAAAGAACAGGGTCTGAAGGCGGCTCTGAAAGCCACGTACTTAGGTGGAGCCTTGCTTTGTCTTCCCCAACAAGTCTGTGGGAGCCTCAACTCTGACTTATGACAATCCAGCGGGTGGGGGGGGGAGGAGAGCAGTTTATCGTGCAATGAGCTCCTTTTACAAGCAGTGACTTAATTATTTGGACCAGTTCCCATGGTAAGAAACACATTTTACATCATAACCCAAAACACCCATACATGTGTAAATATAAACCCATATATGACTGAAAGCAGGCTGTTCACAAAACAATACTTACCGTTACTCTATGATGCACTCCAATAACTTCCTATGCTTTCTTTTTTCTTTTAATGTTTGTTGGAATCCAATAAATTGATCTCACAAATCAATAAACAGTCATGGCATGCAATTTTGAATAACCCCAGCTCTGCCGCTTACCAGCTTTGTGACCTGGAGTAAGTTATTCAACCTCTCTACGCCTCAGTTTTCTCAAATTTAAAGAGGGGATAACAGTAATACCTACCTTAAGAGTTGTTAAGAGGATTGAGTAAATATTTGAAATTTGCCTGTAAAGTACGTAGCACACAGTAATCCCTCCATATTCCCAGAGGGAAACTGAGGCTCTGAAAAGGAAAGCAACTTGCCCAGCATTGCCCAGTTGGTAAGACACACCACCCAGTCTAGTACAGCAGTTAAGAACTGGGGTACTAGAGGACGACAGATTCAAATCCCAGCTCTGCCATTTTCTTAGCAGGTGGTCTCACCCTCACGTCCTTAACCATGATGCCCTCAGTTTTCCATGGAATAAAAGTGCATCATTTTCATATTAAACCCTCACTCTCCAAACAATTGAGATGATCCCTGACTTCTCCTACTTCAACTTCCATTGTTCTGGGTTTCCCCTAAGCCCGCCAACTTGGATATAAAGTTGGGTCCCCATCTATTCACTTATAGGTGCACCTAAAACAAACCCAAGGCCTTACTGTGCATCAGCCCCAGGAAAAGGCCTGGAGACACAATGGTGAGCCAACCCAACTGAACTTACAGTTTAGTGTGGAGGAACACATTAAAGAAAATACTCACACTCATTCTTTCAACACACATTTATTGAGCACCTGCTAAGTGCCAAGCACTGTGCCAGATCCCGCGGGGAATACAGCGGCGAACAAAAGCAGACCACATCCCTACCCCTCACGGAGCTTACAGTCTAGCAGGGCAGAGATATTCATCCAGTAATCCCCTCATGAAGGTCTAACTACAGACTGAGGTCAATGTCCTTTAGAAAAGGAAAGAACACCCTAAAACAAGGAGTCCTGGCCCAGACTGCAGGGTCAGGGAGGGCTTAAGGATGACTAGAAGGAAAATAGGGAAGGATGGGGTGTTGGGAGTGAGGTTGTTCTGGAACACTGGAGGGGGCTTTTGATGAATTCATCTTAAGCAAGTGAGTTTGAGGCAATTTGGGGACATCAGCCAAGCAGAGACACCAAGTTTGGATACAGGAGACTGAAGAACTAGCTAAGAGAAAAAGAGGGACAGCGAGGCGAGAGGAAGAGCAGAGTGTGGTCTCAAAGATAGCAAGGGAAGAGAGTAGTTTCAGTAGGAGTGGTCAACCACTTGAAGATGAAAACCAAACACTGACCTACTGAATCTGGCAAGTCCAAGAGGGTGAAGAGTACATGGAGATGAGGGAAGTGTAGGTGTTGGGCAGTGAAGGGGAAGAGGGTGATTAGGCGCTGGCCAGGAGCAGAGAGACAGAACATGAGGTCAAGAAATTTTTTCAAGACGGCAGGCCCCTACGAGCAAGGCTGTTGAAAATATGCCAGGGAAAAATAAAGGGTAATTGAGTAAGTCTGATTCTGGAGCAAATGGCAGGAAATGGGATGCAAAGCACAGGCAAGACTGGCCTGAGGGACAAGGAGCCCCTCCTCACCTGAAACATAGGGGAGGGAAAACAGGTTTGTGAGTTTGGAGGCTCTGTTCCTATGGTTTCTATTTTGGTTTTTTGAAGCAGGAGGTAAAGTCTAGAGGTAGTGAACATGTGAAAGAGTCACATAAGAAAGGAAACGGGAGGTCAGAAAAATAAAGGACAGCCAGGCAGCACGGAAAACAAGTTTGGAACTGTGGCAATGCCCATCTGCTCTGCTATTTGATATTCGCCAACAGGGTTTGTCCGCTAAGGTGATCAGGTGCTATGAACGAAAATGGGAAGGCCTGGAGAGATTGGGATGATGAGGCTTCCCTAAAGGAGGTACTCTCAGAACAAAAGAAACAGCTGAGAAGAGAAGACTACAAGGAGCGTGGGACCAACATTCCAGGAGAAGGAAACCGTATGGGCAAAGGCCTTGAGGGAGAAAGGAGCAAGGCCCCTTAGAGTAACAGAAAGACCACAGCGATAGGAGCTGAGAAGGCAGAGAATGGTGCGAGGTTAAGACTAGCAGCAAGCAGAGGCTAGACTAGGGGACAGGATGAGGGTGGGAGGTACTTAAAAGCCAGGGTGAGGTTTTCTTGGTCTTTATTTTTAAGACGAACAGGACACCTCCTAAGGGGTTTAAGCCAAGGTAGACCAGGAGTGCTCCTTTCCACATGAGCCACACTCTGGGAGCTTCCATTTGTTCATCCAGGAAAGAGGGATTAAAAACTGTCTATCTCACAGGAAATGTCAGAATTCAATGAAACTCTGCATAAACGGATTCAGCAAAGTGCCTAGCAAAGAGCAAGGTTTTTGCCAGTTTTCTTACAACCAAGCCCTCCATACCTACTCATTCCACCACACTTAGGGCCAGTCTGCAACTCTTTTTCCCTTTATGAACCTAACACTGTGCCCAGCACACAGTAGGCCCTCAATAAATGCTTGTTGATGAATCATCTCTAAGCCTAATACCCCTCTCCCATCTGAGTTATCTTAAAAGCCTGACAAGGCAATCCAGAGAAGTCAGCCTTTCATGTTTCTGAGCTGCTCCCCGATGGCTACGATTTTCTCCCATGCCTCCATTTGATGTGGCTATGCCCAGTAAAAAGTGGGCCTGGAGCCAACATTTCCTGAACAGGAAATCCTCTATAATGGGATCCCGCAGGAAAAGGATATGCACTGAGATCCTCCACCATCTCCCAAGAGAGCTGGGTCACGGGAGAAGGGGGCAAAGGGGGCGACTGTTCTTCAATAGCGCACCAAGTCATCAGCAGCACATACAGGCTTTAAAACAATAATAAGTTAAAATGTACTCGCCAAGAAAGCCGCCAACCTACAAAGCAAGCCTTATCGCTGATCCTGCAGTGAGCACCAACCTCCCCTTTGCAAGAGCTGAGATCAAAAGATAAAGAAGCTATCAAAAAACCATCTGCCCACTTAAAATATTATCACAAGTCATGTTAGGAACCACAGACCTGGGGCCAGATACCAAAACAATTGTCTGAACGGGCTGCTTCAACTTCTCCTTAAAACCACTCATGTAGTTTAAAAGAAAAACACCCTCTCCACCCACCATAGCCCTGCAAGATTTTCTGTTCCCTTCCTTTCACACTTTTTAATAAAATGACCAAACTCTGCTACCCAAACTGTCGCATCTTATAGAAAGGGCTCCCATGACAGCCGGCTGGGATGACAACTTGGGAAAAGTGAGAGAAATGAAAGCAATTCTGGGGTGCTGGAAACAATCTGTATCTTGGTCTGGGTGGTGGTTACACAAGTGCATACATAGGTCAAAGTCCATTGAGTCGTACACTTAAAATTAGTACACCTTGCTGTAGGTAAACCTCAATAAAGCAAGAAGGCAAAGGGAAAGTGTGACATGCTGGGAACACCAGGCATGAAATCCAGAATTTGCCCTGAATCCTGCCAGGCCTTCAAAAGGCTCTGCAGTAAAAATTTTCCTAGCATCTTCCCCCGATCCTGTCACCTACTAGTTGAGTGACCTTGAGTGAGTTGGCTCAGCTCTCAGAAAAACTCATTTCCTCCTCTATTAAACGGGGACAATTGTTAACACTGACACCACACAGCATGCACAGCATGCACCGCAGGGCTCAAGGAGAGAATGGTCTAGAAGCTCTTAGCACAGAGACCAGTAAATGCTGGCTACTGTTATCTTTCGCAGCAACCACCATACTTCCTTCAGTTAACTTGCCCCATGTTTGCTATGTCTAATCCAACCACTCGAAGTGACTCTCATTCCCCCTTTAACAGATGAAGAAACTGAAGCCAGGCTACACAGCTGGTGATGGGCAGAGGGGAATCCAGGAAACTTTATGTACGACTCCCTAAATATTAATTATGAGCTAATACCTATATGGCAGTGAGCCAGGCTCAATTCTGGATGCTTTTACTCATAGCCTATGAGGAAGGGCATCATCATATTCTCTATTTTATAGATGAGGGCACTGAGGCACAGTGAAATTAAGTGACTTGGCCAAGGTTACAAAGCCAGTAAATGGCAAGGCTGGGATTTGAACCCAGACAATCTGATGCCAGACTCCACATTCTTCATGCTGTAAGGAAAGCCATGCTACTTGCCTCCTTTAGACAAAACTTCAGGTCATGATGAGGACTCACAGGTTGGTTAAGTAGGGCTTGCCTGCCTGCTCACTCATCTAGGCACACCTGCTTGCCAGCCCAGAGTGAGACCTTACTGAACCACTCACAAGCCCCTGACAGAACCAAGAGAGCAGTAGAGCCACCAACATCTTGCTGCAGCCAGGAGCTTCTGATCAAGCATATATAAGGTGCAGAAAATACTTCCCCATCTTTGGTCCTCCCAGAAGCAGGGAAATTTATGCATTTCCTATGCATGCATAATAATCTACTGATCCTGGGCACCAGGCTAGATCCGAGTGACCTCAAAAAGAATCAAGCCTAGTGACTGCCCTTGAAAAAAAACCTCATAGACTGATGGAGGAAACCTAGGAAAATCTTATATTAGGGCCTCCTGGGATGGAATCTGTTCTTTCTCCCAGCCCCTGAACAGTCATGAGTAGTATGGAAAAACAAGGGACACAAGCTTTGAGTCCAGGCCTGATCTGGTTCTGACTCCGCCATAGCCACTGCTTTCCTGTGAGAGCATGGTTCAGCCCCTTACCTCTACAGGAGTCCTCAGATTAGACAGAAGCAAAACAGTACGGAGTGCACAGGCTTCAAGGTCAGACATGGCCAAATTAGAAAAGCCAGGCGCCATCATTTCCTCAATCAGTCTCTTCACCCCTAGAACCTTGTTTTCCAGCTCTCTCAAATGGGGATCAGAGTCCCTAGCCCCCACTGGCAAGGCCCTTGGTCCACACTGCCACACTATCAACTCATTGTTTTCTCTCCACTCCAGCCATATTGCCCATCATTCACACCAAGTTCATCCCTGCCTCAGGACTTTTGCATTTGCTGTTCCCTTACCTAGTATATCCTAACCCCCTGTGTGCATAACTGCCTTCCTTAGGACTCGGTTTAAATGGCACTCCTCAGAAGAGTTTTCCCTGTTCCCTCTTCTACAAATGCCCCCATATCTACGCATAACTCCTTTTCATCATCCAGGTCTTTGTCTCCTCAGAGGCCCTCCATGAACACACTGAAGCAGTCATTCATTCACAATCTAACCCTTTACTCTATTTTACTTCCTCTCAGCAGCTAAACTTATCCCTATTTCTATTATCTGCTTGCTCACTGTTTCTTTTTAAAACCGTCTACCATAGGAGCCTGTATGATCCTTGAGGGCAGGGAAGATGTCTGTCTTGTTCAGGGCTTCACAGTGGAACTCAATGTAACACTTGTTGAACGAAGGGATTCCCAGCATGTAAAACAGTGCCTAGCACATGTTTGGCCTCCAACACTCTTTGACTAGCTGACTGAATGAATGTGCCCTCCTCCCTGTCCTGGAGAGCAGGCCTGCTGGGTCCTGGTCTCGGATGCTTGTCCTCCATCCTAGATACAGCCCTGTGTTGGCAGAGGTGGCGCTGGCAGACATTACCTGCGCCTCACTGGCTTCATGCAGCTCTTCAGCTGCCTGGCCTCAGCCTCCACGGGACCCTGGCACTCGGGCTGTGGCTCCAGCTGCTGCAGCTGCTGCTGCTGTTGGGGCAGCCCTTCAGCATCAGTGGGTGTGGGAGCAGGTGCGATCCGGAGCAGGACCGTGTAGTTGCGGCCCTGGTTGTTGGCCCAGAAAGTGCCCTCGGGGGTCTCATAGCGCACCACGAAGTCCAGGCGCGCCCCATCGCCCGCGCCCTCAGCAAAGGGCAGCTGGAAGGCAAAGCGGTCGGTGTGGCCGCCGTCGTCGGGCGAGGAGGTAGCCGCCTGGCCGGGACCCAGGCCGAGGCCCTGATCCAGGATGGGATCTCCTCCTGTTCCTCCCGCTCCTGCCCCCGGCGGGCTGCGCGGTACGTAGCGCGCTGGGTGGTCGCAGAAGGAAGCCCAGCCGTCGTGTGAGGCCCGCACGTGCACCGCCTTCTCGAAGGAGCGGTTCAGCACACGTACCAACCCGCGCAGTACCGGTGGGCGCCCCCCAGGCACCCATACCCCGGTACCCCCGGGAACCGCTCCGGGAGGCGGCAGCAGCGCCTCCAGCTCCACCATGACACGCCCCAAGCGCTCCAGACGGCCCGGCGCAGGCGGCAACGAAAATGTGGGCACCAGGTAAAACCCCCCGCCAGCGGGGACCGAGCACAGCGGCGAGGGTTCGGGGCCAGCCTCCTCTTCCTCCTCCCCTTCATCCCCATCCTCGCCATCGTCGTCCTCATCAGCCCCGCCGCCGCCGCCATCTTGCCCGACCGCCGCCGCCATCTTGCCCGCCCCGGGCCCGCCCCACGGCCGGTAGCGGCGCAGCTGCGCCAGCGGCAGCCCTAGGGCCTCGTCGGCGAACAGCACCCTCCGCGGGGCCACCGCCGCCTCGACCGAGGTGCGGGGCTCGCCCGCGGCCGGAGAGGGGGGCGCGGGATGCCGCAGCGGGGGCTCCACAGGGGCCGTGCGCGCCATATCGACGGCGGCGGCGGCACCGGCGGCACCGACGGCACCGGCGGCGGGACCGGCGGGGGCAGGGCCTGTAGGGGCGGGCAGCCAATGGGAAGGCCAGCGCGGGTGGGGGTGAGGGGCGGTGCAGCTCACGGTGGGGGGGCGCAGGCGGCGAAAGGAAAACGGGGAGAGCCGAGAGCCAATGGAGAGCCGTGCGCGGGTGACGCCGGCGGGGAAATGCGAGCAGGCGAAGCACGCAGCCAATGGAGACGCCCGAGAGGGGTTGGTGGAGGAGGCGGGATGACCGGTAATCAATGGAGAGGCTGAAATGAGGGTGGTTCAGGATAGGGGATGAAGAGAGCGGAAGCCGGACAACCCATGGGGAAGTCTGAGAGGGAGCGGCGTGTGGGAGGCAGGGGAAATGGAATGGCTACCGGCGAAGGGAGCAGCAGCAGGGAGAGAATGGAGAGGCCCGAAAAGTGGGAGCTCCGTGGGCTGCGTAAGCGGTGGGACGGGAGCCCGGGACAGCGAATAGCCAACCCGCTCGAGGGTTGCGTAGAGGCGAGATGACGCTAATGACTGCAGAGAGCCAATAGGAAACCTTGTAAGCGTGCGATATCTAGGGGCGGTGCCAGGGCAGAACTACCCAATATGGAGGTTAGAAGGCGACCAAGAGGCGGAGCGCGAGCCGCGAAGGCAGGACCGGAGGCAGGCAGAACCAATGGGAGTGGCGGGCGGAGGCGGTAGTGCGGAAGAGAGCCGGAAGATAGCCAATGAGGGGGTTGCAGGTTGCGGGTTGTGAGACCTCAAGGGGCAGTGCTAGGACAGGATGAGCCAATGCGGAGGCGAGAAAGCGTTCGCGGGATGAAGGGAGGACAAGGAGGTGGGACCGGAAGGAGCAGAGTCAATGAGGGCATGTAGGTAGTATGAAGGAGGTGATGACTAGCCAATAAGGAGGCCAGAAGGGAGGATTGTGCGTACGCAGAACTTGGACTATTGGGTGGTCGGAGCAAGAGAACCATAGAGTGCAGACTGCCAATAGGAAGAGCCTCCCTCTTGCTGAGGAACTATCCTTTCCCCCAACCTCTGTGACTCCACGTTGCCCCAGGCGGTGAAATATGCCGAGCCTTTGAGGTCCTGGACCACGCAAGCAAAAGAGCATTACTGAAAAAAAAAAAAAAGAAAAGAGCCTCAGCTTCTCCAGAACATCAAATAGTTCCATCTCCCTACCCCTTATTATTGACAGCCCCTTCCGTCGTGAAAAAGTTAGAATTGCCATAGCCTGAACACCCCTAAGGAAAGGGATAGAAAGATCAAAGGTGATGGTGGAGTCATACAGTGAAGATAGGATTTAACAAACAAATATGATTGCCGAATCATTAAACTGGTATTTCTTTTAATCTCCAGCATCTTAGAGCAGCAAGAAGTAAAAACCTAAAATTGTGGAATTGTAACCCATGCCAAACTCTGAAATATGTTCTACAACTGATTGTGGTGCTGTGCTTTGAAATGTATTGCTTTTTTGTATATATGTTATTTTTCACACACAAAAAAAGTCGATTTGATGATAAAAAAAAAAGTAAGCCCTCTAGCCTCCTATATTCTGGAGCAGCTAGAAGGAAAAATCTGAGAGGATGATATGGTAGTCGTGACAAACTCTGGGATCTGTCCTGTAACCACTTGTTGAAGAGTGCTTTGAAAACTATTGTTTTTTCTTTATTTTCTTTGTATGTGTGTTATATTATACAATAAAAAAGTTTTCAAAAAGAGCCTTCCTGTCTCCGTAATTGGGTCCCCCTTTACTACCTCCCACTTGCCCAGAGAGCCCCTGATTATTGTCCCCAGCGAACTCCTGGACTCGGCACCATTGTTGAAAGAATGGTCAAGTGAGAAACTGAGCATTCGGGAGGTTTCGCTTTTTCTGACTTCAGCTCAACAAACACGACCTGTGTTGCCGGGAGTTGATTGGGCATGCTGGTGGACACTGACTAATGTCATCACGATTCCAAGGCTCTGTCCTCCTTGCCCAGACCCACTCCACCCGCCATGGAGGCTTCACCTCCCAACTTTGGTTCCCTGTCTTTGCTCCTATCATTCCCTCCCCCAAAGTGCTGTTCCTCCTGCTTCCTCCACACAGGGAACTCCTACTCCCCCTTTGAGGTCTCACCTCTTGTGGGAACTGAGTTGTAGCTTGTATCCACTGTCAGGCCAAGCACATCCATTCATACATTTCTCCTCCATTCTTTGAGGATTAATTGAACAGCTACTGCAGACCCTGTTCTAGCATCCCTAGGAGGGAGGCAGTCCCCCCACAGCAGCCGCCCTGGCCCCAGGGTCTCCTTGGCCAGGATGGGGCCATAGGTCAGGAAGGAATATTTTCAGCTGCAAGTAGTGGAAAAAATCACAAAATAAGGGGGACTTAGACAAGATAGAGCATTTTTCCTTGCCTAAAAGTTCCAACTGGCAGGCAGTCCAAGGACTCATTCCTGGCCACCCTGTTTGGGCACTGTCTGTGTTCGGGCCTGGCCCAAGGTGCTCATCTATCAGTAGATCCTGTCTCCTCTCCATTCAAAATATTTCAGAAATTCATCCTCTCTTCGCCACCCCCATCATCAGCACCATCATCAGTAGCCTCCCTGCTGGTCCCCCTGCTTCTACCTTTACCTCTACAGTCCATTCTACTTTCAGCAGCCAGAGGGATCCTGTCAAATCATACAATATATCTCATCCTTCCTCTGCTCACAGCCCTCTGGGCTTCCTCCTCCCTCAGAGCAAAAGCCCAAGTCTTTACTGTGGTCTACAAGGTCCTGCATGATCTAACCCCCTAGTCTCCTGTTGAATTCCTCCTACTTCTTCCCCTCATTCACACCACTCTAACCACACTTGTCTCTTTAGTAGACCATGAACAAATCAGGCATGCTGCCACCTCAGGGCCTTTGTGCTCACTGTTTTCTTTAGAGCTACCCAAATATCTATATGTCTCCTTCCCTCACCTCCTTCAAGTCTTTGGGTCCCTTCTTCAGGGACTCTCCCTGATCTTTCTGTTTAATCCTGTCCACTCGCCCCCAACTCCAAGCCCTCCCAATCCCCTTCCCTAGAAACCTTCCACGAGAGAGGACAGACCAATATAGAGAGAAAGTAGTGACCTCGGCCTATCTGCCACCCCACCACACCCCCAGCCCTCATTCTGCAAGGATCCGGGCTCTGCAGCATTGCCACTATCCCTCCTACACCTCGCCTTCTGGGTCTTTTGGGGCCACCACCCTCAGTAGATTTTCCTCTTACCTCTCTTGCCACCCCCTGAAACGGATAGTGGGATAGTAAGGGAGAATCAGTCTGGGGAGGGTGTGAGGATGCAGCCCCCTCCACTGATACTGACAGGGAAAAACAGACTCCTCTCCCAGGAGGAGACAGGTTCTGGGGCAAGGAACAAGGCTCGTCTTCTGGCACCAACCTGGTTTATGGTTACACAGGAGGTATTTGGAATGTTCAGATACAAGCCCACAGGGAGCAGGGGTGGGACATCCCTACAGTCGGTTCCCCTACGCTCCTTTCTGACAAGCACGCCCCTCCCTTCCTCCCTCACTCCCTCTCGTATGCCACAACATCTATTGAGCACCAGCTATACACAGGGTCCCTGCTATCTTTGGGTCTCAGATATGTCTCACCAACTCAGAAGCCTCCTCCAGCAAAAGTTTTGTTTTAAACTAATAGTAGTGAACGTTGGGTTGGGGTGGGGTTTTTTTTGTTTGTTTGTTTTTGATAATTGTTGCCTGCTTTTTTTTTTACATCTTTTATTTCTATCCATTATTATTATTATTATTATTATTTTGTCTTTACCAAGTCAGGCCATCAGGCCCACCCTGGGCTCTCCCAGAAGGGTGAATCTGAGTTGAGGAAAGAGGCTTTCTGGTTTTTTTGTTTGGTTGGTTTTTTGTTTTGGGGGGGGGGGGAGGTTTTGAGGGTTTGAGGGGTGGGGAGGAGGAAAGGAGGACAGGTTCAGGGGTAAAGGGGTGGGTCTTGGCGACTAGGTATGTACCATGTGAGTAAAAAATTGTTTCCAATTTCTCTTCCCCAGGCCTGCTGGCTGCGGAAGGATTGGAGTAGACGTTGGATGATAGAACCCTGGGCCATGCTGGGCATTGAGGAGACGGGGAGTCTCAGCCATTGGCCTATCAGGAGAAGCCCCTGGAGGCTGGTCTCATGGTTGACCCTTGGTTACAGGCATTGCCCGCTGAGGTGAAGAAATGCAGCTGCCAATTCTTGGATAACCTTAAAACCTTACAGGTTTCAAGCCCCAGAGAAATCTCCAAATCGCAGAACCTCCCAGGCATTGCATCTTAGAATTTAAGACCTGAAACCATTTCAGCTCAGGAAAACCTGGGGGTTTCAAGGCCCATCACCAAGAAGGCAGGTCTCCCACTCACCAGCTCTGTGATCTCTTTGGGCAAGTCGCTTGACTACTTTGGAGCCTCTGTTTTCCCCATCTGCTTAACAGAATGGTGATAAGATGGACCTCAAAAGGCCACAGTGAGAATTAAACGTGATTGTTTGTGAGAAGTGATCGGCGTTGTGTCTGGCCCACGGACAGTTCAAAAGAAATGTCAGCTACAGGGTCGATGGCAGATATTTGGAATCCCCAATCCTTGGAAACTGGGCTTTTTTGAAGCAGAAACTTGCAAAGGCCGAGGGCCTTAGAAGCATCAGGCTTTGACGGCTCTGACTATGAGAGGTCCCAAGAGACCTCTGGGATTGGTGAGGATAGACGTATTAATCCTGGGGGCCGGATCGGGACCTTCCCCAGTAGAGTGACCTCTGGGTCAGAGCTCCCAGGCCCTAATACGTAACGAGATGAGACTTGTCTCCCTTTCCTCACTCAGTGACTCTCAGTGGGTTCTGGGAGCCAGTGATTCTCAGACTCTTTGATTCCATGAATTGTCGGGGGTGGAGGCAGACTTCTTTTCCTACATGAGGTAACTTGCATGCCCCTCATGGGAAGATGGGTCACAGGGCGTTCTAGAGCTCCCCTTCCCTGGACAGTAAGAGTGATGATGACCATATTTGTTCCACCTATAGGAAAACTGAGGCCCAGAGCAGGCCAAGTTCTCTGGAAACCCAGCACTATTCCATTTCTTTTCCCAGTGCTTCCATCGGTACATAGGGCCTCAGTTGCTCTCTTTCTTTCCCCAAAGACCCTCAGATATCCCCTCCTTCACGGAATGGTGTGGCTTCGCCTGTCCCGGAACACCCCTGTGATTTATTTGGGTTCTTTTCCCTTGCTATTTTTTTTTCTAACTCTACGCATTTTATTTTAAAAACTGCGGTTTCTCATGAGCCTTGTTATCTCATTGATACCTCTCACCTCTGTGGTGAGGAGAAGAAATCATATTTTCAGATGACTCGTAAAGGGCAAAGAAAAAACCCAAAATTTCAAAATTTCCGTTTAAGTCTCATAATCAAGAAGAAGAGAAACAGTGAGCGAGGGAGAGAACTCTGAGAACCCCCCCCCCAACCCTGTGATTATCAGCACACATACTCATCAAAAAAAAAATTGGATTATTAGAAGAGAGAGGTCTGCGGCTTCCACGCAGTGGTTTTTCTTCTCGGTATAAAAGCAAAGTTGTTTTTGATATGTGACAGTTTCCCACAAGCCAAGCTGATCCTTTTCTGCCAGTCCACTTCACCAAGGTGAGTGTCCCCTGCTCGCCCCCACCAGATGTGGGTCCTGATGGAGGAGAGATGGAGCAAGGTAAGCATCGGGGGGACAGGGGCCCTCCGCTACAGTTAAGATGCACGCAGCTACTGTGTTCCTGGCCAGGTACGGTACTTTTTACAAAATGGTAATGGTAGTAAAAAATGCCAGAAGACTGACAGATGCATTACTTAATACTTGGGCAGAGGCAAAGATAAATAAATTGACCGATTGATACATAGATAGATAGGATTTTTAAAGTATGTCAGCTGCTACTCTTCATGAATTTCAGAGCTTTGAATAACTTGAAACACTGTCCAGGTGTAACTAGAAATTTTAACTGCATCTGTCTCATCCCTTCTCTTATCTCTTGATGTCTCCCGTCCCTCTCTTTCTCTCTGCTCCCTCTGCCTCACTCTTTCTGATGTCTCTGCCTCTTCTTTCTCTTTCCATCTCTCCTCTATTTACCTCTCACTCAAACTCTCCATCCCTCTCTTTCTTTGTCTCTGGCCATCTTCCCTGGCTCTGTCTCCTCCATGCCTCCCACACTCCATCTCTCTCCCAAACTGTCTCTCCCTTTCTCTTGTCCCTCCTTCCTCCATCTGCCTTCCCACCCAGCACCCAGCGCAGAGCTTTGTACACAGTTAGCACTTAATAATAGCATATGGAGTGTGTTTGGTGACGACATTGACATTTTTCAAGAATGAACATCAACTCCATTTACATCAGTAGAAGGAGGATGGTGAGCTGTCGGGTTAGGCTGGGCACTTGCCTGAAATTCTGCTTATATCGCTTGAAAGGAGACCCTCCCAGGGCACATTTCACCTCATTCTCAGCCATAGCTCAGGTGTGTGGTCCTACCCCAGGACTGTATGTGTGTGGCCAGAGTCCATGTCCAGGAACAGAGAGGCCGTTCCGGGCTGGGCTGAGCTCATCTCTGCAGGCTTGGAACAGCACTCAGCACCCAGTAAGTGCTCAATAAGGGCTTTTTCTTTCTTTCTTTTTTTTTTAAACCAAATCAGAATCATGCTATTATTGGTTGTGTTCTTGCTTTATTACAATTAGCAGTCAGTAGCATTTTTGTAGATCACTAAAAATGCTGTGAATGCATGATCTTTCAGAGCTGTCAAGAATCTCCCCACACTGGCAAGGACTGTGTTTGAATCAGCCAAGTGCCGATCATTGGACACTTGGGTTGTTTCTAGTTTCTCCCCCCAAAAAAATCCCTGTTTATTTCCTTGGATTTCTGAAAATGGAGTTGCCGGGGCAGACAATGTGCTTTTTTAAGGTTGCTGACCCTTTGTGCCAAATTGTTCTTCCAAAAGTTTGTTGTGTTTTATGCTCCTTCTACTAAAGCTAACCTTGGGTTGCTGTGATCATGTTTTAATCCTTTCCCAACATAATAGGTAAAAATATATATTATCGCATTGTCAAAATTTGCATTCTTTGATTACTTTTATTGCATGTCGGCCATTTGTACTTTTTTTCTTTTCTTTTCTTTTTGAGTTGTTTGTTTGTTAACAGTCTTAACAAGTTGTTCATCTTTTTCTTGTTGATTTGCCACAGCTCTTTATGGGGAAACTATATTAACCTTCCATCAGCCATGCACATATAGCAAATACTCCCCCCAGTTCATCATTTGCTTTTCCTATTTGTTTATGGTGTTTTTGTAATGCTTATGATGTTTCTATGTAGTCAAATAGGTTAGTCTCTTCTTCTGTGGTTTCTATCTCTGGTTTTGTGCTTAGAAAGTCCTTTCCCACTTGACAATGAGATAAATATTCACCTGTGTTGGCCTCTAGTCTCTTTTATGGCTTCATTTTTTCCATTTACTGTGGAGGTTCAGCGTACTGGAGCCAGACTGTCTGGGACAAACCCAGCCTTACCCTAAGCCTTCTGTGTGATCTTTAGCGAGGCGTTTAACCTCTCTGTTCCTCCATTTCCTCACAAATACTGTACTTCATAATAATAATAGTACTTACCTCAAGAGGTTGTTGTGAGAATTAAATCTGTTAGCCACGGTGGTATGTGAGAATTCTGTGTTTTATGCACGATTTTTCTGTGAACGTACAACTTCTCTAATAATTTAAAAAAAAAAAAAAAGCAACAGTAGAAGCTTTGAGCTAAAAAGTATCTCCCACACCATATACATCCCCATGATTGGACATGCTGTTAGGTTCTAAAGAACTTTAAATTTTTTAAAAAATTTATTAGCCATATTAAGTGCTTAACCCAGAGCCTGGTACATGATAAGCCTACAAACAATATTAGATAGTATTATCTATCTCTTTAATTGTCCTAGAATCTTAGGGTCTTTGAAGATGGTGACATTTCAAAGTGGGCAGGAAGGGTTTGGTGGGAACATGGACTGATTATTCAATAACGTTATGTTCCCCCTAATTATCCCAAAAATAATTTGCTAAACAATCCGCCCTCCACCATCCCCCAGCTTGAAATTGTCACATTCCTTACAAACTACATTCCCATTTGTCCGTGGGTCTGTGACCAAGCTCTCTATTCTGTTCCATTACTATAGTTGTCTGCTCTTGAACCAAAGTCACGCTGGTTGGTTGGTTGCTTTGCAATACAAGCCATGAACATACCTGGACCATCTTGCCGTTAATTATTTCAGGCAGCCTCAGTTCCTACAGACACAGACCAGCGATCATTCTTATTTGGGGCAATTTCTCTCCTCTCCTCTCCTCTCTTCTCTCCTCTTCTCCTCTCCTCCCTTCTCTTCTCTTCTCTCTCTTTCTCTGTCTCTATGTATCTCTTTGCCTCTGGGTATCTCTTTTTCTCTCTCTCTCCCATTCCCTCTCCCTGTCTCCACAGTTCTCCCTCCTTCCTTCTCTCTCTGTCACTGTCTCTGTCCCTCTATTTCTCTAAATATCTCTTGCTATCTCTCCCTCGTTCTCTTTCCCTGTCTCTCTCTGTGTATGTCTGTCTCTGCCACACGCTATTTCTCTCTGTTTCTCTTTCTTTCTTGTTCTTAGTACCTTTCTGTTTTCCCATGTCTGTCTATCCCTGCCTCTGTCTCTCTCTGTTTCTGTCTTACTTCATCTCAATGTATCCTTGTCTCTCAGCCCTGGATAGAGGAGTAGTTGTCGACTCAAAGCCCCATAGACACCTAATGACTCCCCCAGACTCAGACTGAAGGGATCCTGACCCTCACCTACCCCTAACCCTCTCCCCTCACCAGCATATAGAGGAACAAATTGAGGCCTGGAGCTGGGCGGAAGGCCTCTCCCAAGGCCTCCCAGAGGTTCAGTGGCAGAGTTGAGCCCAAGCCCACATCTTAGGAAATTCAGTGGGACCCTTCCGTTCTTCCTCACCGTGGGCCTCAGTTTATCCCTCAATGCACACGAGGGCAGTGAGGGACCCAAGCTGCCCCCAAATGCTGCCATCTTCCTCCCTGCCTTCTTGCAGGCTGGGCCCTGACCCAGGCCAGAGGAGCCATGGTTACCACATGGGGCACAGACTCAGAAGATCTGGGCTAGGTGGGGAGCCAGGTCCCAAGGGCCAGAAGCCAGGTGACCAGAGGGTGGTGATAATGGAGGAGCCGAAGTCAGTCAACCCATCTGCTGGTCTGGCTGTGGACAGAGTGCAGCCAGGTCCCCAGAGCTGGCAATCGTTCCTGGGGACCGCTTTCCCTTGGGCCCCTCCAGAGATTCTGGTTGTGGGGGTCAGTACTAGCAAAGGCCAGGGCTTTTACTCCTCAGATTCTGGTTGTGGGGGTCAGTACTAGCAAAGGCCAGGGCTTTTACTCCTCACATTATGAGGCATGGCCACCTCCAAGCTTCAAACCTTCAGCCTCTCCACAGCCCTGAGAATTGCCACAGATACACTGGTCCCAAAGCTGGTCACAGTGGTCAGATGGACATCACCCACTGCCTCCACTTCCCCCTTCCTGCCTCTCTCATCACTGGTGGGGTGGCTATGATGCTAGGAACACTGTCCCACAATGGGCAGGGAAACCAGGACCCTGTAACTATCATTTACCCACCAATCATCGACACTCTGCCAAGCCTTTCACATGCACTGACTTTGGAAGATGGGTAGGATTATGGTCAATTACTATTACATATGAGGAGCCTGCTGGAGAGTTAAAGCTAGTGAGGGGCAGAAACTGATCCCCAGCTGAGGGAAATGAGGGGGTGATTCTGACCATACTGCCTTCACAGAACTCACAAGGGAGGCTGAGAGGAGGCTCGCTGCAATTCCAGGCCTGATAGCTTCCCGTCCATCAGGGAGTTCCAATGAGTTTGGAAACCAGGGCCCCTGGCCTATACATACTGAGAAGCTAGCCCCATGGACCTCCCAGAGTCAGGGATTTTGAGATTCTTGAGTCCTTTGAATCTAAGAAATGACGTTTTAGTATTCTGAGGTTCTGGGGTTGTGCCATTTTGAAGACTCCCTAAGGTCCCAGTATCTATGGGGAAGGGACCTCCATGACACCGCACCTCACCTCAAGCTTCAAACCTTGAACTTCTCCAAGAAGCGCCACAGGCATTACAGGGCCCAGGGCTTGTCATAGCGGCCAGATGGACGTCACCGACCACATCCGCCAGCACCCAAGCCGGCTGAAGGATGGAACGGCCAATTCTCAGAACGAAACCCGTGGGGTGGGGTATCTGTCCCCTTCTCTTCCTCCTGCATGCCGATGAAGCCAGGCGCATCTGGCTGCCATGACGTCAATGGCGGAAAAATCGGGGGGAAGTTGGGGGCTGTGACGACAGGGCCCAGATGCAGACCCCGATACGAGAAGATGATCTGTGTCCCCAGAAACATCCCCCAGGCAGCTTCTGAGAAACCTACTCAGAAAGGGACGCCCCGACAGACAGTGCAGGAAGCCGGCTGGCCAGCCCAGCCCTCCGGGTACCCCACCAGACAGACCATATCCAGGTCCCATTTCTGAGAATGTGTCTATGCATGCCTACGTCGAGCCATTCCATATGTGTCGGGGGAGATTTCCTATAAAGTCCTGCCAAGCATAGGTCCGGGGAGCTTCAGAAGTGACCACAGGCCAGCCAGGTGGGCCAGGCCAGTGGGGGGTGAGAACACCTACTCATTCCTTCCTTCATTCACTCACCTCCTTATGGTCACCACTGTTCTCCCAGGCTCTGGTTCCAAGCCCCCATAGACTCAGGCTTCTGATTCTCACGAATGAATGTTCTAAACCCCCAAGAGTCCCAAGAGACCAAGAGCTCACACCCTCCTTGATGCATGGACTCAACACCCACTTCCCTTGGCACCACAACTCTGACAACCACGAGGTGACAGCAAAGAAAGGAAGGAGCAACTGCTCTCCCAGAACCTTCCTTGTACTCTCCCAGGTTGCTGTCAGCAGCTGTGTGCCCAACCCAGTGCTCCGGGGTGGGATGGGATGGTGGGTTTCACACACACAGAGAAGCTGGCTTGTGAGCTGCGCGCACACACACACAAACACACACAGGAACACTTTGTGGAGAAAGAAATGGAGGTCTTAAGTCACCGTGGGACTGCAGAATTCTTTGCACTCGGGTGTCCTGTTCAGTAAAATGGGGATTGGACCTGCAGTCCCTTTCAGCTCAGTTCTGACTTCCTCTCAGACTAGGATTCCACGATTCTGAGAAACGGGGGTCCTGTCTGTTGGAGAGTGTAAGGCTGCAAGGCTCAGCAGAGCGTCTTGGAGCCATTGTGGATGGCTTTCTGGGTGAGGACAATGACAGCAGACCTTTCCTGGCTTGGATAGAGGAGGAGGAGTGGACACAAAGGCTCAGGAGTAGGCTTGGGGAGCAGAGATCAGGGTAAACTCTGGAGCTGGGCTGGGGAGCTCCCACAGGTCCCAGTTCAGGAGATGGCCTCTCTCCCCCACCTCCCTTCTCTGGCACCTGGCTCCAGGCAGGTGGAAGTCCAGAGATTACCTAGCCTAACCCTGCCCTGAACAGCTGGACAAGTGCAACTGTCAGCTGCCCACTCGACACTTGCACTGCACATCTAATGCCAGAGTCATTGTATCCATCCACATCTACATCATCACCCTGCAAACCTGCCACCCCCTCTCACCCCTATCTCAGACCATTTCAGTCTGTCCTTCCAAGCTGCTAAGGCTAAAACCCAGAAGTCACCTTGACTCTCCCTTCCTCATCCCCCACATCCAAGCCATCTGCACATTAGGTTGACTCCACCTTTAAGATATCCCCAGAATATCCCACTTCTCACCATCCCAGTCTTCGCCACCATCACTGTTCACCTGCAATCTCACCATAGCCTCTTCACTGTCCCTCAGTTCCCGCCTTGGCCTTCCTACAGTTTGTCATCCTCACAGCAGTCAAATGAATCTTTGGAATCCACGCCCCACTCAATCCCAGCACATGCCCAAACCATGGAGATACAATGAGTTCAGGTGGCTGGGATGAGCTGCCCTGTGAAGGGGGCAGAGAGGACCAAAGGGCTAAGGCTTGAAGACAAGGTCTTAGTGGCAAAGGAAGGGCCTGAGACCTACTCTGACTGAGGCTCCAGGCACCACCTGAACCCCCTACTGCCCCTCAGAAGACACATCCAAACCATGTCTGTGGTAGCATATGTGAACGAGCCATAAGCTGGACCTGTGCATGTCTGTGCATGGAGTGTGTGGGGGTACACATGTGTACTTGCGATCCTGACATCCATCTGCACATGTGTGTGTGCATACATGACCAGAGCTGGGTTCAGCTGGGGGGTCTTCAGGACATGCCCAGTCAATGCCTGTTCTGCCCAGAGTGGGTGTCCACGTGGTTCAGGCGGTTGAGTATTTCATGCACTCCCCAGCACATGTTTAACTCATTCTCTCTATTTTTCCCTCTGCAGCCTGCCCTCAGACAAGGACCCAATGCCCAACCCCAAGCCAGCCAAGCCCTCGGCCCCTTCTTTGGCCCTCAGTCCATCCCCAGGACCCTCGCCCAGCTGGCGCGCTGCACCCAAGGTCTCAGACCTGCTGGGGGCCAGGGGTCTGGGGGGAACCTTCCAGGGCCGGGACCTCCGAGGTGGGACCCATGCCTCCTCCTCAACCTCGAACCTCATGCCACCTTCACAGCTGCAGGTGAGGCCCAGGGCTCAGGATGGGGCAGGCAGGGTGGGGTACCTGGGCCTATAGGTGCCGACCTTTACTGTGGCACTGGGCGGGGGGCCCAGCTGGGGCGCAGGAAGTGGTTTCTAGGTCCCAGGCAAGTCTGTGACTTATGCAGATGTCACGGGGCCAAGAAAGTCCCCATTTAGCAGGTCTCAGAGATTCAAGGCTCTCCACGACCTCCCAATCCCTGTTTCAGGAGAGGAGGAGGCCCTGTCATGATTCCGTGAGCACAGCCATGTGTCCCCATCCCCGTGTGACCGAGGAGAGGGCTGGGGCCAGAGGAGGTGAGGTGACAGGGTTGAGGCCAGCTCTGCCACCTATTAGCTTGGTGATCTTTAAAAAGTCACTCAATATCTCTAAGCCTCAGTTTCCACACATGTAAAGTGGGGATAATCACCGTACCTACCATGTGGGGTTGTGGGGAAGAGTATCTGAATTAGACAGGCAAAACAGTGAGAACAAGGGGCTCACCCACCTCCTTCTTCCCCCAGCTTCCCACAGTGCCCCTAGTCATGGTGGCACCCTCCGGTGCACGGCTGGGCTCCTCGCCCCACTTGCAGGCACTCCTCCAGGACAGGCCACACTACATGCATCAGGTACTGACCCCAAAACAGGCAAGGAGGAGGGGGCAGGTGGGTGAACTAAGTAAGGGGAGGGTCACCCCAAGCCAGGCTGAACCATGGCCTGTATGTGCCTCACAGCTCTCAACAGTGGATGCCCATGCCCGGACACCCGTGCTGCAGGTGCGCCCACTGGACAGCCCAGCCATGATCAGCCTCCCGCCACCAACTGCTGCCACCGGGGTCTTCTCCCTCAAGGCCCGGCCAGGTCTGCCACTGGTAACACCTCAACCCCCACCCCACAGCTTCACATTACCCCGAGTCCCCAAACCCTTGAACGTGAGCAAGGGAGGCTGTTCTGAAACACAGTCCCCAGGAGGTCAGAGGTGTCAAGTCTCAGAGTCTTGGAAACTCCAACCTCCCAAAAATGTCAGGCTCAGAACCTTAAAAGGTACAGAATGTCAAAATCACGGAACCGCAGATCTCTGCAAAGTTAGTCAAAATGTCAGCGCTTGCGAATGACAGTCTTTGAGCTGGTCTGTCAGAAGCCTTGGGATTTCAGGACAGCGGAGCCCCCTGGAAGTCAGGGCCTTCGAGGTGCAGGAGGGTGGGAGGCTCAAAATGAGAAGCCTTGTGGGTCGAGCGCCAGAGCCCAACCAACAATTCCTAGAGGTGCCTTGTCCCCACCCTCAGGGATCAACGTGGCCAGCCTGGAGTGGGTATCCAGGGAGCCGGCATTGTTGTGCACCTTCCCCAGCCCTGGCGTGCCCAGGAAGGACAGGTCAGTGCGTGGGGCTAGGTGAGACCCTTGCCCTGCTGCCCCCTCCCCCTGACACCCCCTCTCCCCCCAGTACCCTTTCAGCTGCACCCCAGGGTTCCTACTCTCTGCTGGCAAATGGCGTCTGCAAGTGGCCCGGATGCGAGAAGGTCTTCGAAGAGCCAGAGGACTTCCTCAAGTGAGTGGCCCCGCCCAGCCCCAGTCCAGCGGGAGGAGGAGCATCCTGGGTTGCGGGGCATCTCTGGGGTGCAGCTCAGGCCTCATCCCAATAGGCAGTAAGCCAAGGCAGGGAAGAGCTGAGACTCTAGGTTCAAATCCCAGCCCCATCATTCACTGGCTGTGTGGCCTTGGACAAGTTGTTTAGCTTTTCTGGACCTCAGTTTCCTCAACTCTATAATGAGCATAAGAACACAGGTGGGTACTGTGATTTACCTTCATTTTACAGACGGTGAAACTGAGACCAAAAGTTTAAGTGGCTTGACCAAGATCACCCCAGTTCCTGTGTGAGAGCTGGAATTTGAACCCAGGCAGCCTCGCTCCAGAATCCATGCTCCTAACTGCTTTGCCCTGCTATCCTTCATGCAGAGTCCCAGCTTCTCAAAATGGCTGTCACTACCCTCCTCTACTACACACACCACACACACACACACACACACACACACACAACACACACACACACAAAATCTTCTCCAACTATACCCAATTATTAGTGGCAATTCAATACTTCCTACTCCATTTCACCACCAGGCCTTTGCACAGGCTGTCCCCTCCGCTTGGCCCACTCTCAGCTCACCACCCTGCCAACAGCTTCTCCAGTACCCTGACCAAGCTCAAGTGGCAAGCTCTGGGCCTGGTACACGGTGGGTGCCGAGTGGCATGTGTTGAAGACATGACAGGTGTGAGAGGAAGACTAGAGTAGAGAGGAGTGAAGGGGCTGAGGTTCAGAGGAAAGTGCCCCCAGAGGGTCAGGGCCCACCCCACTCCACATGTTGAGCCAGGAGGCCAGGCCTGCCATGGTCATCTACCTGGAATCTTCCCCCAATCCAGGCACTGCCAGGCGGATCATCTCCTGGATGAGAAGGGCAGGGCGCAATGCCTCCTCCAGAGGGAAGTGGTGCAGTCTCTGGAGCAGCAGGTGACACTGGGGGTGGGGGTGGGGGGTAGTGAGTGAACTGTATGTCCATCCTGTGCCGGGAACCCAAGCTCACCCAGGAAAGGCTGGCATAAAGGTGGGGGGTGGACCAGGCCCAGGGAACACCACAGCCTGGGCAAAGATTTGGCAGAGAAAGGCTAGGTTGAGGCCTTAAGTGGATATCTGTCCTCACAGCTGGTACTGGAGAAGGAAAAGCTGGGTGCTATGCAGGCCCACCTGGCTGGGAAGATGGCGCTGACGAAGGCTCCCTCTGCGGTGAGTGACCTCAGGCCCACAGGCTGCACAGACTGACAGGGATGGCGGGGAGCGGGGGTGGGGGGCGGGGGGGTACCTGCAGGGGATCTATTCTTATGCCCAAGCCCTAGAGATCTAGGGGTCCCTGGCCCCAGCTCCAGACACACCCAGGCCTGGGGACCTGCCACCTGCCACTTACAAACTTTCTGACCCTAAGATCCCAAGACATCATGATTCCAAGTTTTCAGATCAACAGCAAATAGCCAAACACTTACTGAGCACAGACTGGCGGCAGAAACAGCTACGCTAATTTGCAGGGCCCACAGCAAAATGAAAATGCGGCAGCCCCCTGTTCCAATTTCGAGATGGCAACAGCAGAACATTAAAAAAAAAAAAAGGGGGGGGGAGGGCCTTTCTGAACACAGGACCCCCATGCAACTGCATGGGTCACATGCACAGGAAGCCGGCCCTGGGGGCCAGGAGGTGGTTCTGAACACTTTCCTGGCATTAACTCACTAATTCAGTCTCTGGGATGACCCTGTGAGGTGGATACCACTTGCATCCCCGATTCACAGATCAGGAAAACCAAGGCCAGGGAGGTATAAGTGACTTTCTCAAGGTCTTCAGTGGGGTGGTAGAGCTGGGATTCCACCCCATCCTGGGGCCCCAGCACAGGGGCTCTACACGCTCAGTTGCCCAACTCACAGCCTGATAAATGCAGCTCAAGCTGCTCTGAGCCATTCCACATCAGGCTGGAAGTGAAAAGCAAACACTCTTGCTTTTAATCTTTATTTCACTTTTTTTTAACGGGAAGTTGAAGGTTCTGGGTAGCTAACCCCTCTCCCTCCCCCAGGCATCCTCGGACAAAGGTCCCTGCTGCATTGTAGCTGCTGGTCCCACAGGAAGTGCCCTTCCAGCCTGGCCCAGCCCCCGGGAGACCCCGGACAGCTTGTTTGCGGTGCGGAGGCATCTCTGGGGCAGCCAAGGAAACAGCACTTTCCCAGGTAGGATGGGCCTCACCCTACACAGTGGCCCCAGGCTCCTCACTTTACAGATTGCTGTTGGAATGGGTAGGTGGGGGCAGAATAGTGCCCCATAACTATGCTTCTGCCACCTCCAGCCCCACCCTCCAGCCTTTGGGAACAAGCACCTCCCTGCAAAATCTTCCTCTCAGGATTTCCAATGGCCTTAAAGCCCAAATGGTTAGCCCTAGCCCTAGCTCCCTTTGGGGATTTGGGCTGCACCTCACCCACTCCAGGCTTCAGCCACTTCATCCAGGCACCGGAAGGGAGGAAACTAGCGAAGTAATTCCTGAGAGTCCTCCCTCCCCCAGCCCTCAGAAAAGCAGGCCAAACTCACTCAAGTTGGCCAGGCCTGAGCTGGGTGCCTAACTGGAGGGTAGCCCTTGATTCTTATCCTGGCTCTACCCCTTTAACCAATTACATGCCTTCGGTGTGCAAGCTCCTTTACTTCTTTGCAATCTTGGGGGGAATGGACCCTATTTTGGCAGGAGTGGTGTAAAGGGTAAAGGATGCACCTGACACCAGGTACTTGCAAAAGCTGCTACCACTGAAATCTAAGTTAATGGCGGGCTTTCAGGCAGGGATCCTCGGCCTTGCGGAGGAAGGGGTTGCTAGGAGTTCTGGGATGAGGCCTCACTGTCCCCACCCTCTGACAGAGTTCTTTCACAACATGGACTACTTCAAGTTCCACAACATGCGGCCCCCTTTCACCTACGCCACCCTCATCCGCTGGGTAAGCAGGGAGCTCAGGCCTGAGGAGGAAGTGACGGAATGGGCGGGGGACCGCCTCCCAAGGTCCCAGCCTCCCCCTCAGCACCCTTGGGGGCTACTGCCTGGCACAGCCCAGCCCCAGGGAGCCCCAAGCTGTGCTGCAAAGGGGGTCATGTCATCCAGGCCAGTACAAGCTGAGATTTGACCCTGGACTCCCCTATTTCCTTACGTCCACCTCAACCCCATCCCTAGTTTCCTCCCAGACCTATAAAATATTCTGACAACTCCATATGGAGTTACCTTCTCCATCCCATCATGCTCGGCCTTTACCCTAAACCAACCCCTTATCTTTCCCCAGCCCCAATATACCCTAGTATGTGAATACACCCCCAGATGAACCCCATTCATAACAGCTTCCTTGTCACAGCTATCTCACCCTTAACTTCACCCCATTCTAACCCCTTCATCCAAATCTCCCCAATGCCCACTCCAGAACCTTCACCAGAGCCCACCCACATTAACCTGGCCTAACATTAACCCTAAACCTGAACCTTAATCTAGCACCGACCTAAAACTCCATACACCCCTGACTCCTGTCTCTGAACTGAACCCCAACCTAACACTTTCCTGACCCATAACCTCAAATTTGCAATTGTAATTGCTGACCCTTTACTTTATCCCTTCTTTAAATTCAAAGTGATGCAGTTCGCTCTTAGCTTCACTCAACACCTAATCCCTCAACCAGTCTCATTCTTGACCCTGAACCTAGTCACCTCCCTGACATGTAAAGTAACCCAATAACTAGGATAATCTCTGGCTCTTGACCTAAAGCCACACGTCATCCCATCCCTCACACCTAAACTCACTCCAGCCTGTCTCACGGCCTGACTAACCCCTTCCCTGACCTTTAAGTCTGCCTTTCAAATCCTTAACCTGATCCCTCTCCTAACCCTCAACCTTCCCAAACCCTGGAACCCCAATACAGGCCTTTGACCTAACTCCAGCCCTGGCCCTTAACCTGACCCCACTCCAAACCTCAGCCTTGATCCTGTCCCCGACCCCATGCCTCACCCCATTTCTAACCCCACCCAATCCCACAGGTAACCTTGTTCTTCAGACTTCACTCCATACCATCTCCCTCCTCCCCCAACCCAGCCCCACAATCCCACCCCCACACAGTCAGCCCAAGGTAGGCCCTGCCCCCCTGGGCCTGGACTTTGGAGGAGCTGCTCCCCTTAGCCCCGTCCCTCCCCACTGCCAGGCCATCTTGGAGGCTCCCGAGAAGCAGCGGACCCTCAATGAGATCTACCATTGGTTCACACGCATGTTTGCCTTCTTCAGAAACCACCCTGCCACCTGGAAGGTGAGCTCCTCTGGAGGCAGCAGTGGTGTGATGGCTTCGCGTACCCACTGCTGTGCTGGGCCAAGCCCAGAAGGAAGCAGGCCTCGTGCTGGGAAGCATATTGGGGAGGGGCAGGCAGTCCACTGTTGGGAGGGGCTGTGACCCCAGAGGATGACTGGCTACATCTCCTATCCCCACCCCACTGCCTCTGGCCTGGCTGGTGGGTCCCCCTTCTACAGAATGCCATCCGCCACAACCTGAGCCTACACAAGTGTTTTGTGCGGGTGGAGAGCGAAAAGGGGGCCGTGTGGACCGTGGATGAGCTTGAGTTCCGCAAGAAGAGGAGCCAGAGGCCCAACAGGTGCTCCAACCCCATGCCCGGCCCCTGACCTCAAGGCCAAGGAAGAAAAAGAAGGAAGAAAGAAAGGGGCCAAAATGGGGGGAGGGGGGCAGAGGTGGCGGTGGGGGGCTGGGCAGGGATGACAGGCCCTGGACATAACTGCAAGGACCAAGAAGTGCAGTGTCCACTGTCTTGCCTGTTAGGGGCCCAGCTCCCCAACTGACTCCTCCTGGCTCATATCCTCTGTACCAAGGCTGCTCAGAGAGGACCTGGCACCAGTCCCAGACCTCCACCCCTAGCCCACCCTCCTGCCACAGGCTCTGCAGCCAAACTGAGCCTTGACAACCTCACACATAGCCTGCCTCCATCCTCTCAGAACTGATCACAGGGCTGGAAAAGTCACACAGACACACAGATAGTCACAGGCTATGATCCTATCACTTGGACTCAATGCAAAGCCCTGAACACCAAGAGCCTTCCTTAGTATACCCAGACAACCTCACCACTGCAGTCACATAGGCAACCACGTGCAAGTTGTGCTGTCATTCAGTGCCTGATCCAGACGTACACACAGAAGCCGCCTCAGGGCACTCACATGGGCTCTGGTCTGGGAAAGTGATACAGAAACGTGACCTGTCACACACACACACACACAGGAGCTCATACAAGCTCCTAACACATGGACTCAGTCACAGGCACAGCCCATTAGAACTCCTCTGTGCAGCTCACATACACACACACACACACACACATGCCTAGCACCCGACAAGTCCCACAGACACACACAGGCTTGCCAAAACGTAACCCTGTGTCACACCTGCCACCCACCACACACACCTTCCCTGTGCCATATGCCGCCACCCCCAATCCATACCTCAGCTTAGACTGAAGACCAAGCCCCTCATTTATTTGGGATCCCAGGCCCCCAAATCCCATCCTCTCCCCCCAATAAACAGCAGCCTGGTTCCCACACTCTGGACAGTCGCCCTAGATCAGGGTTGGGGTCAGGAGTGTGGGGCGTGGGCAGGGTGCGGGGTCCAGGGCCGCAGGAGAAGGAATTAGACAGCAAACAGAGGGAACGACTAGGGCAAGTGCTTGGCCATTGTCTCCAACACCTCAAATCCCTGCAGAGGGCTGAGGATGGGGGCAGGAGACCTCTGCCGGGGACTGCTCCTCAGGCCTCACGGACCCTGCCCAGGAGGCTGGCATTCTCCTGGCGTAGGGCTCGGTAGTCCTCCTGGATCTTCTCCAGGTTGCTGAGTGTCTTCTTGCCCATCTCCGTCTCGATCTAAGACAATGTGAAGACAACCCCCCACCTCAGCATTCAGGGCCCCTTTCCCCACCCACACTCGTCACAACCCTCCTTCATCACGGCTGCGCTGAGCTCCTCAGGTCTGCCCCTCAAACGACACCTGCTTTGTCCACCACCAGGCCTTTGCACAGGCTGTTCTCTCAACCAAAAGCATCCTTTGCTACGTGGCAGGATTTCCCAGCAGATATTCAAACTGAAGCCTTTACCAATGGTCCCTGAGAGGCAGGTGTAAGCGCCCTTGTGGCAGAAGCTGGGGCTGAGAGTAGGCCATGTAGCCTGTCCCAAGTCATACACACAGCTACTAAGAGGCAAGGCTGAGACTCCAGTTATAGGCTGTGTCTGCTGCCACAGCTTCTCTCAACATAAACCCCCAAAGAGCTGATTCCCCAGCCATCCCCAGGCCTTACCTGCTCTTCAAGGTCTCGAACCTCCCGCATGATAGTGCCTGTGTCCTCAATGGTCTGGATAAGCTGGCTGCAGTTCTGGTGATGGCAGGAGCAGAGTGCTTTAACTCCCAACACACCCCCACCTCATCCAGCCCCCCAGGTGGGCTTCTCCCCCTCACCTCATGCAGAGCAGCTAGGTATTTATAGGCCTTCCGAACAGCATCATCCTTCTTGGCATCCTGACCAGACGGAAGGGATGGTGAAGTTTATTGGTGGGCTGTCACCCCAACCCCACCCTTTACAGCACCCTCTCCCACCCCCATCCCCACTGCATTCTTCATGAAGCAAAGCCAGGATAGGGCATCAGTAGGATTATGAGGCTCACGCGGGACCCAGGCCAAATCCTGCCAGTGAGCAGCTAAGCAAGCAGTGACCCCAGGTCTGAACCCAACCTTTGTGTCCTACCCACACGGCCCACACCTTGAACACGAGCTCATCAGTCACGGCGAACGTCCGGTCCAGTTTCCCAGAGAGGGAATTGATTTCCTTCTGGAGCTCCTTGGTGTCAGACAGGATCTGGCAGAGATCAGGGAAGCCAGTCAGCTGTGGGCACTTGTGGGCATGCCCTCACACCCAGAGAAGGCCCATGGCTTCGCAGTACAGGTGACTGGGCAGGCCACGTGTGGCTGCTTTGTGCCAGGGTATGGCCAGACAACTCTACCTACCAGAGGCTGTGAGGGTCCTGGGTGGCCATACCATACACACAAGCCCTTCGGGCATGTCTGCCCCTGTGGCCCACCCCCAAGGCCACAGCAGCGCACCTTAGTGATCTCTTCCTTCTGCTTCCGGATGTTGCCCACAATCTCCAGAATGCGCTGAGTATAGGCCAGCCGGGACACATCTCGGGGAAGAGTCTCCAGCTCTGACACCTAGGTAGGGACACAGTAGGCACTCCCCAGGCCTCCTGCCCCACCTACCATGAACCACCCAGGGTCCTCCCGATGGGCCTCACCAGCTGCTTATAGACTTC
Organism: Tamandua tetradactyla; assembly: GCF_023851605.1. NCBI lineage: Eukaryota > Metazoa > Chordata > Mammalia > Pilosa > Myrmecophagidae > Tamandua > Tamandua tetradactyla. The sequence goes on from NC_135353.1 coordinate 120,903,454, forward strand.
CTCTTTCCTGCGGGCCTCGTCGGCAGCTGCCCGAACACTCTGGTGTAGATCCTGGATCTCTGCTAACCTCCGAGATGACTCCAGCTGCCCAGGACCCCATGGGCAGAAGGAAGTGAGCAGAGCACTGGGGATAGGGGGTGGGGGTAGGATGGCCCCCCAGCAAGGGAACCTGCCCCACCCATGCCCCCAGGGCCCTACAGCCTACCTCCCGGCGATCCTGGAGCTTCCGTAGGTGGCGGTACTCAGCAAGGAGTGGGACCCGGTGCTTTTCCCACTGCCCTGCCAGGTGGATGACCCGCTGGGCGCTACTCTCTACCACAAGCTGGGTGGGGTAGATGGAGGTATGTCACATGGACCGGACCCCTTCAGCCCCAATCCACCTGTTCCGTCCAGCCCCGGCCCCAGCCCCAGCCCCAGCCCCACCTGCAACTTGGCAAGGTTGGCAGCCCCATCGGGCAGCAGTTCCACTGCGCGGCTCTTCAGGCGCAGGGCCTGCTCTCGCTCCGCTGTGCTGAGCTCACTCTGCCGACACTCGGTCTCCACCTGGCACACAGTGACCCCCCAACTCCCAAGTCAAGTGAGAGATCCAGGCCATACACCCCTGCCCACCTGCCCCTCACTGAGGCTGGAAAGCCAGGGCCCACATCAAGATCCCATAGATGACTGACTGCAAAGCCCTCTTGCCCCTACAGGCCTCTCAAACCTTTCCTGATACTGACAGATGTACCCTTAAGTACTGACAGACACCCACAGACCCCTCCACTCCCCATGGGGCCACAGTGACCCCGAGAGAGCCCTGGAGAGCCCCACTAGCCCCTGACCACACAGATGCCCACAGACCCCTCAAATCCCTCCTGCTCCTCACAACACCTACAAGTCCTGACTTTTACCCACAAGCTCCTCAAACCCGTAAGGACCCACCAACCCTTAGAACAAGAAGCCCCCCTGACTCTGTCTCCTCTAACTTCCAGATTCTCCTAAACTCCCACCACAGGTCCCTAAAGTCCCCCACAAAGCCTCCTGCCATCCACAGACCTCTACAGATGAGCTTTCGAGTCCCTCTAATCCCATCCGGCCCTCCTTCCCACCCCAGCCCCAGCCCAGCAAACCCCCTTCCCCACAGCCCCTCACCTGCCCAAGGCTGATTCCCAGTGTCTTCATATCAGCTTCAACCTCTTCAATGTTGTGGTTCACGCCCTCCAGCTGCTCCCGAAGGGACTCTAGTTCCTGTTCTTGAGCTGCCCACGTGTCCTGGAAGGCACAAGGCAGTTAGGGCGGGGAGGGCTTCAGGCGCAGCTGGTAGATAGGCAAAGGCCCAGGGCACCCCACACTGTGCTGCTCACCTGCTCGGGCCGCCGGGAGGTAGCTGGCACATCTGACACCTGTGCTGCCTGGGCCTCAGGCTCCTGGGACAGTGAGGAGGGGGCACCACAGCTGCCAGGGGAGCCCCTGACCCCCACAGCCCAGCCTCAATCCTCCACCCCCACCAAGCACTCTCCCCACACCATACCCATGCCACTCAACAGCTGATGGCTGTCAGACTGTGATGAGACGAGGACAAAGACCTCCTACACATGATCTATCCGTGACCTCAAATAGATAGGCAGTTTCTTCTCATAAAGAAACCTGGCCCTTAACACAGTTCCTGCCCATCCCTGCCCATCTCTGAAGTCTCAACTGTCCCTGAGAAGGATGAGGGTCCCTTTGGGTCACCATCCAAGAAAAAAAGATATTCCCAGAGAAAACTGCCTGGAGAAAGGAGGCATTTGCACAAGGAACACCCCCACAGCCCTTACATGGTTACCACCTATTCACCCTTTCTCCACTGAAGTACCCTGGGACACTAGGTGAGCCCTCTAGGAGACACCTCTCAGTGGGGAGAGGGCAGGCCTGGAAGGATAAAGGTGCAATGTGTGCCCATGGAGCAGCCCTCCAAGCCTGCCACAGCTCCCGCCAGCATGCCCCATCTCCACTCAGGCCCCACCAACCAGTTGGAAGGTGAACTTCTCCGAATGCATGAAGCGAGAGCCCTTGGGGGCACCAGTCCTAGTTCCAGCTCCCCAGGCCTGTAGCAGCTCCCCCAGGTCTCGGGCTTGCGTGGGGAACCCCAGCGGGGCCCAGCTTTGGCGCAGATACTCAGCCAGGTGCTTTTGTAGCCGTTGCCGCTGAGCCCGTGTATCCTCCTGGAAACAGGGGGCAAGGTGAAATGAGGGGGTAGAGGCCCATCTGGCAACCCAGGCCCTGCCTTCTCCAGGAAGCCTGCCTGTCAGGGTGCCACAGACAAGCTCATACATACCCTCCAGCCTATCCCATGGCCCATTCCACCAGTTCCAGATCTCCCCAAGGACAAGGGTCTACTCTTCCTCGCAGCTACACTTCTCTACACCCACCTGCTCCCCACACTGGAAAAGGACATGGGAAGAAAGAAGAGGAAGCATGAAGCCCCCAACTCAGAGAGAGACACAGTTTTGACACTGATAGGACCTGTGGGGACAAAACAGGCACAGAGAGGCGAATGAATTAGGCCAAGAAGGGGGCATAGTCAGATAGTGGAACAGAGACAGAGAGAGACAAGAACAGAGAGTTTTAAAAGTCAGGGATATCAAATTATGAATTCAAGTGGCAGATGATAGAAAAAGATCACTGTTCATTTTGTTGGGTGTGAAAATGGTCCAGCGGTTACATTAAAAAATGAATGTCTTCATCACCCAAATCAACGAGTTAAGTCCTTGATTTTGAGGCCTGCTCTCGTAAAGCTTATGTAGGTAGTGGAGAAGCTTAGCCTAGCTATAGGTATGCCTAAGAGTTACTTCTGGAGGACCTCTGTTGTTGCTCAGATGTGGCCTCTCTCTAAGCCCAACTCTGAAAGTGAAACCCCTGCCCTCCCCTCTACATGGGACATGACATCCAAGTCTCCCTGGCAGCATGGGTCTCCCAGGAATGAGCCTGGCCCTGGCACTGTGGGATCAACAATGCCATCCTGACCAAAAGGGGTAAAGAAGTGTAACAAATAAGGTATCAGTGGCTGAGAGAGTTCAAATATAGTCAAGAGGCTACTCTGGAGGTCACTCTTATGCAAACTTCAGTTAGACATTGGTACCTGTCATAATTTGCTAATCCCCAATAAAAACCACTCGAGTCAATCCTAAAGAACACCTAGAGCAATATTTAAGATTCTACAAAGATTCCATGCACTAGGGTAACTTCCCAGAAACCTACAACCTCCAGATGGGTCCCTGACCAGGTAAGTCCTGAAACCCAGAGGGCCCAGCCTCTCTAGAACATCAGCTAGTTCCATCTCCCTACCCCATATTATTGACAGTCCTTTCCAACATGAAAAAGTTAGAATGGCCATAGCCCAAACACCCCTAAAGAGTGGGATAGAAAGATCAAAGGTGATGTGGAGTTATACAGAGGAGGTAGGGTGTAACAAACAAGTATGACTGGTGAATCATTATGCTGATATTTCTTCTAGCCTCTAGTACTTTAGAGCAGCTAGAAGTAAACACCTAAAATTGTACAACTGTAACCCATACTAAACTCTGAAATTTGTTCTACAACTAATTGTTGTGCTGTGCTTTGAAATATATTGCTTTTTGTACATATGTTATTTTTCACCAAAAAAATATTCCTTCTGGCCTCCAATGTTCTAGAGTAGCTAGAAGGAAAATCTGAGATGATGGTACAGTAGCCCAAGACAAAGTCTGGGATCTGTCCTATAACTATTGTTGAAGAGTGCTTTGAAATGTATTGCTTTTTACTTTCTTTGCTTTGTATACATGTTATATTATACAATAAAAAAAGTTTAAAAAAAAAAAGAGTCTACAAAGGTTCCACGCACTACGGTAACTTTCCAGAAACCTACAACCTCCAGATCGGTCCCTGGACCAGATAAGTCCTGAAATGCAGAGGGGTCAGCCTCTCCAGAACATCAACTAGTTCCATCCTCCATCCCATATTATCAACAGCCCATTCCAATGCAAAAAAGTTAGAATGGGCACAGCCCTAAAGAATGGGAGAAAGATCAAAGGTGATAGTGTAGTTATACAGAGAAAGTCGGGTTTAACAAATGAGCATGACTGTTGAATCACTGTATTGATATTCCTTTTAGTCTCCAATATCTTAGAGCAGTTAGAAGCAAAAACCTAAAATTGTGGAATTGTACCCCATACCAAACTCTGAAATCTGCTCTATAACTAATTGTTGTGATGTGCTTTGAAATGTATTGCTTTTTTGTATATACGTTATTTTTCACAAAAAAGAAAAAAAATCAATTGTGATGATTAAATGCACAGCTATATGATAATATTGTGAACCACTGTACACTTTGGATGATTACACGGTATGTGAATATTTAATATATATCAATAAAAAAATAAATAATTTTTAAAAAGATCAAAGGAGAAGGTGGAGTTTTAAAGAGAAGATAGGATTTAACAAATGAGTATGAATGCTGAATCATTATATTAATATGTCTTTTAGTCTCCAGTGTCTTGGAGCAGCCAGAAGGAAAAACCTAAAATCATGGAACTGTAACCCATACCAAACTCTGAAATCGATTCTATAACTAATTGTTGTGGTGTGCTTTGAAATGTATTGCATATGTTATTTTTCACAATAAAAAAATTTTATATTTTAAAAATAAAAATATATTAAAAATGAATGTCTTTATGAGTTAAGAGATGCATTCTTAAGTATTTAGAGTTGAAGTGACATGTCTAGGGTTTACTTTAAAATAATACAGGATTATAAAATAATACAGAAAAAAAATTTTGAAGAGCATTGAAGAAAAAGATTGGCAGAATGCTTACAGTTGAAGGTAGACAGTAAGTACATAGGAATCACTATAAAATTCTACCTTTGTGTTTGAAAATTCCTAAAAGTTTAAAAAAGAGAGAGGCAGAGATAAAGACGGGACATATGGCAGCCAGGGGCTGGGCAGACAGAAAGGGACAAAGAGGCAGAGAGGAAGAGAAGACAGATTCAGAGGCATACAGAGAGGGAGAGAGAAGTAGCATGGAAATGAGAAGACAAAGAGAGGGGCGAGAAAGAGAGGCGCGAAACCACAGAACGAGAGAAAATGACAGGAAGGGACAGAGCCGAGATCTAGAGCCAGGAAAAATGAGCATTAGTAACAACCGCAGAGACAAAGAGTGAGAGACGCGGGGACAGGAAGAAGGTGGCAGAAATAGGAAGGCGGGCCACAAATCCTGACTGCTCTGGTTGCGAGGAACTTCATGCATGTCAGTTCACTGTAAGCACTCCCCTGAGAGAAGAGTGCTAAAACTACCTCATTTTTTCAGAATAGGAAACTGAGGTTCTCAGGAGGGACAATGACTTGTCCAAGGTCCACAGTCTCTCTGACTCCAACGTCCCAGTTCTTTCAGATGGGAGACAACAGAAGAGGGGACATGATGGGCAGAGGAGAGAGGCGGAAGACCCACGAGAGAGGAAACAGGAGCAGCAGTGAGCAGGAGCCTCGGCAGCAGGGAGCCAAGCACATGGCTCTACCTGGGGCGGGAGACGGTGCGCACGGCGTAGCCAATCCTCATCCCCCGCGTGGTCCCGGCCTGTATGCTGGCACAGCTGGATGGTGTGGTGTTCAAGGAGCGAGGCCGCCCTCCCCACCGGCTGGGGCACCTGAGTGGGGACGAGTGGCAGCAGGGGACTCCCCTGGAACTCGCGTGGCTCTGCGGGCAGACACAAAGTCAGCTGGCCTTCCCTCTTCTTGATACAGTCAGGGCTTCCTCTTCCCCCTCTCCCCAGACCCTCCCCATGGCCTCATACTCACCTCCTCTGGAACTCAACTCGGGCACAGCCAGCCTGCTGGCATGGAACGGCTTCTGGAGGGCAGAGCCCTGGGGGGGAGGGGGGGCAGAATCAGAGCCTCCAGGAGAAAGTGTGATGAGGACACCAGTGAAAGGGGACCAAACACCTGAGCTTCCGGGGGGGGGGGGACAAGGCAGGCAAGATGGGACACAGGAGACTGACAGGTCTCGGGAGATCCCACCTGGATGTGCTGCAGCTTGGGAGTTCGAAGGAGAGGCGGGACCCAGGGCAGGGCCAGCTGGTCCCGGATTTGGTTCCCAATGGCGCGGAGGAGAATGGCTGAGTCACCTATGCGGGGTATGGAGGGGGAGTGTTAATCAGGTTACAAAACTGCAACTCCAAAAATGCATACTCTGGGAACCTAGCCATCACCCCCACCCCCATCCCTACCCCCAAGAAACATATCTATCTAGCTATCATCTTCACACTCATTCATTCAACAAGCACTTATTAAGTACCTACTATGTACCAGTCACTGTTCTAGACACTGGGGATACCTAGGTGAACAAACTAGAGAACTATTCCTGCCCTCCTGCAGCCAGCCTCCTAATAGAGGAGAGAGACTATAAATAAGAGAAGTAAAACAGAGACTGCTGTCAGGTGGTGACCAGGAAAGAAAGATAAGGACTACTGAGAGGAGGACGAAAAATGTTTTAACTTTATTTTGAAACACTTTCAAACTTACAGGACAATTACAAAAACAACACAAACTCTATACAGAGAACTCTTACACACACACACACACCACTGCCACATACCCAGATCCACCAATATGAACATTTTGCCACAATTGCCATATCATTCTATCTAGCTAGCCATCTGTCTATCAAGGAGGATGTGATTTTAACAAGGTAGTCAGAGGATGGGTCAACTTGAGGTGACATGTGAACAGAAACCTCAAAGAAGTGAGGGGGTTAACCAAAAGGATATCTCAGGAAAAGAATAATCCAGCGAATGATAAGGCCCTAAGGCTGGAGTGTGCTTGTTATATTTGAGGAGCATTGTGCTGGTTTGAAAGGAAGCATGCCCCCTAAGAAAAGCCATGTTTTAATATAAATCCCATTTCATAAAGGTAGAATAATCTCTATTCAATACTGTATGTTTGAAACTGTAATAAGATCATCTTCCTGGATGATGTGATTTAGTCAAGAGTGGTTGTTAAACTGGATTAGGTGACGACATGTCTCCACCCATTTGGGTGGGTCTTGATTGGTTTATTGGAGTCCTATAAAAGAGGAAATATTTTGGAGAATGAGAGATTCAGAGAGAGCAGAGCAGAATGACATAGCCACGGGAAGCTGAAGTCCACCAGCCAGTGACCTTTGGAGACGAAGAAGGAAAACGCCTCCCGGGGAGCTTCATGAAACAGGAAGCCAGGAGATAAAGCTAGCAGATGACGCCATGTTCACCAGGTGCCCTTCCAGCCGAGAGAGAAGCCCTGACTGTGTTCGCCATGTGCCTTCTCACTTGAGAGAGAAACCCTGAACTTCATCAGCCTTCTTGAACAAAGGTATCTTTCCCTGGATGCCTTTGATTGGACACTTCTATAGACTTGCTTTGATTGGACATTTTCTCGGCCTTAGAACTGTAAACTAGCAACTCATTAAATTCCCCTTGTTAAAAGCCATTCCGTTTCTGGTATATTGCATTCCAGCAGCTAGCAAACTAGAACAAGCATCAAGGAGGCCAGCATGGTTAGAAATGAGTAAACCAGGAGAAAGGGGGTAGGAGGTGAGGTCTGAAAAGCCCCACCCAACACCAACTCATTACTTGGGTCAGCTCAAACCCCACCCCATCCCCCTGTCCTGCAGCCCCTCGCCAACTCCCACACCTACCACCTGGCTCTCCTGGGTACACATACCCTCACCCATGAGAATATCTAGGACCACCACCCTCGCCTGACCTTCGCCCACCACATTCCAGGTACCCTGTACCTGCCGGCTGATCTGCATCCTCAGAAGCATCGGTGGGTAGACGCTCAGCCAAGAAGAGAAGCAGGTCCCGGAGGTCAGGCTCACTGGGGTACAGGAAGTTCTGATAGCCAAGCTCCAAGGGATAACCCAGGTCCTGAGGGCAGGTGGGGGCAGGGCACATCAGCCAGGCAGGCAGGAATTCTCCTGGCCTGGGAGCCCTGGGCCCAGGCCACAAGGCACACGCTGTCTCACCAACCACCACCACCTTCTGAACCTGCCCCTGGCTCCCCTTGGCCTCCAGGCCACTGCGGGGAGCCACAAAGTCATGATAGCTAATGCTACAGAGAGCAACGAGTAAGACGAAGGTTCTGACCTTTCTATGACTCAAACTCCAGAAGCCATAAAGAAGACGGGTATTTCTAAACACATGAAGAGAAATAAAACTTTAAAGAAAAAAAATACAACAAAGTCAATAGAGTAATGACAAGCTGGGAAAAAAATACTTGGAGCTTATTGCATAGATAAACAGCTAATATACACTATTATATAGAGTGCCTAAAAATAAGCAAGGACAAAAAAAGGCTGGCAATACAACAGAAAAGTAGGCAAAAGGTATGAATAGATAATTCACAGAAAAAGAAATGAAGATAGCCCTTAAACTTATGAAATACGTCCAACCTTGCCCATAAGAGAAATGCAAATTAAAAGTACACTGAGATTTTTAAGGTGATGAAAATGTTCTATAATTGAATTGCTGATGGTTGCAGAGCTCTGTGAATACACTCAAAACTACTGAATTTACACTTTAAATGGGTGAACTGTATGGCACGTGAATTATCTCAGTAAAGCTGTTACCAAAAAAAAAAAAAGTAGAATAGAAAATAAAAAAGACACTGAGATACCTGAAATGAGTGCTCAGATTTAGCATCACCAGTTATGGGACAATCTGACATAACTCACTTCTGATGGGATGCACTGGGAAGCAGATAATATTACTTTAAAAATCTGAATCTAATCATGAGAAAACAATCAGACCAATTCAGACTGTGGAGCATTAGGCAAAACAATTAGCCTGGACTCTTCAAATCTATCTGTCCTCCTGAAAGTAAAAAAAAAAAAAAAAAAAGACACGAGGACCGTTCAAGATTTCATTGAAATCCAGCCTGTGCTGCTTACTGGTTATGAACTTGGGCCAATTATTTAACCACTTAGAACGTCAATTTCCTATCTGTAAAATGGGACTAATATTACCTTGCAGCTGCTTTAAGGAATGAACGGGCCTGGCTCACAGTAAGAGCACAGAAGTGGAAGCTCCTTATTACTGTTGTGGTGATAAGGGGCTCAGGAACCCACTGCTGACCAAGCAATGTCTGTAAACTTCACTCATCTATTCCTTCCTTCCCAGACTCCTCCCAGTGAACATATGGCAAATGTCTGTCCATAAGTGTTTACTCTTGGGTGGATTAACCCCTCCTTCTCTGCACCCCACAAGGTCCAAGTGGAGCAGCCAACCGCAAAGCCTATCATGCCCCCCACACCCTGCTCCTGGTTGACATGTGACCCTGGCAGTGCCCATTAGAGTTCCAGGGGGGACTGATAAACCAGCAGTAAAAGAAAGAAAATCTTTTTCTGCCAGAGTTGCTACTGGCCTGGAGCTGAATGAACTCTGAAAGCAGACTTCTGGGATTCAAATCTGAATACTGACTCTTAACTGTGTGACTTCAGGCAGATCATTTAACCTCTCTGTGCACCACCTTCCTCATCTGGAACTATGGAATATTAACAGTACCTATCTCAGAAGGTTGTTTTGAGAATTGAATGGGTTACTACAGTGCCTGGCATACACTATGCACTCAAAAAAAAATTATTATAAGTGCTTGTGTATGTGCGTATATACAAAGTCACAACATAAGATATTGATTTCAGGGGATCACGGTCAAAGAAGCGTGAAAGCCACTGACTTTTAAGCTACTTTTCTTTGGGATTCTGACACTTGCAATCAAAGAGTTGTGACTGATAGGGATACTCATTCCAGGAGTGGGGTGTGTGAAGTGATAGACACCAAAACATGGAGGTAGTTGAGTGGCAGAAACTGGTGCCAGAAATTGGGCACATGAAAAAGCAAACAGCAGAAGGCGGCAGTGCTGAACTGAGGTGGGCTATGGGGACAGCACTCAGTTGAGTTAAGAGATCCCTTCTGCCTGCTGCTGGCAAACCCAGGCTGCTGGAGGTCGGCAATTGCATGCATGTCTTGACCACTGAAAAAGCCATATTCTCTGCCCCTTGCTGAAGTCAGTATGAACAGAAGTAGGTACATACCAAACCCATCAGGAAATAGGACTCAGAGAAGAAAGGAACAGGGACCTAGGGGAAGCCTAACCCCCAGCCCTTCCTCAATACCCCCCACTGCACTCTCTCCTTACCAAACAGGGTCATAACTTCCCCTTTATAAAGTGCCTTCCTTTAGAATCCAGCCCTGGGCCAGGAAGACAGGCTGCCTGCCTCATAAGGTCACCAAGGGCCCCAGACAGAACCTGAGAGCTCCTGAGAGCTAGATCGAGCTGAGAACTAGGGAAGGGGCAGAGCTCTGGGGCCTACTGCTAAAAGACAAACTGCACAATTGAGGTTCGAATTCTAGAACTCTGACCGCCCTGCTCCCTTTGTCTAAAGGGACATTTTCACTGTAATTACCCTACCGTCCCTCTACCACCACACACTGGGGACATTAGGAGTGCTTAGACTCACTATGTAGTTCTGGAATGCAAGCAGCCAGATCAAGCCTATTCAATGATAGTCACACCACTCACAGAAAGCTTATCATATCCAGCTTGTCATACATTAATTCCATTTTCATCCTCACAGCAACCCAATGAGGTAGATAATATTCTTATACCCATTCTGCACAGGAGGAAACTTCGGCGCAAAGAGGTTAAAAGACTGACCCTAAAGTCACAGAGCTGGTGAGCCAGGAGGGATGGCATTACTTGGAGAGCTTCTGGATACAGTAGCTGGACACTGGAGGGGTGAGCTCTTACTTGGAGGGGTGAGTGCTTCATCATAGATGTACTTTATCTATAGCAGCATTCAATTGGCAAGGGCCTGGAGGGAACTTGTCCACACATGTCTAAAGCAAAGGCCAACTTATCTATACATAACTAAAGTCAAAGCTAACTTGTCTGTACATTTTTAAATCACTCGCACATGCCTCAGAGAAGTTATCTGTGAGGCAACTTATCTGACACTCTCCAGGCTCATGAAACTGCTAGGACGTTCTGACAGTCTTTAAACCTGGGTCCTGATTTCCCCAAAACCAGGACTTTGTCAGAACTAAGTTTTGTTAGACAGCGTTCCATCCCCTTATAAGATTTGCTTCTCTCATTGTTTTTGCTTAGCCAATCATATTTTAGCTTCTGTAACTTCACTGCATTTACTATATAAACTGTCTCTTTCTCTGGAAAAAAAACAGAGCACTTTTGTCTCAGCATACAGCGGCCCTCAATTTGCAAATTGATTCCTTTTGATAACTGATCTTCTTGTCTAATTTCTTAAAATTTGTCTTTTATTTGACAATAGAGACATTTGGGGAATTGTGCTCATGAAAGGCAAGATGTGTGATGGTTGCCACAAGGGGAATACAGCAGAGAAATTGTTCCAGTTAACCAGCACACTTTCCTTTGGGTAACCAGCCTCCCCCACAACTCCCCATGATCCTGAAGAGTCACAAATCAGTGTTCTATAGGGATTACCATGTGATCCAGGCTGGGCCAATCAGAGTACACAGTGATTGGTTTAGGAGTGAGCATGTGATCTAAGCAGGGGCCTTTTCTAGAATTATCAAATGGGCCCTATAGGGAAAAAAAAAATCTTGGTGCAAACCTGAAAATGTGGGAGCCGGGGACAGCCAGTGGTCACCCCAGGTACAACCTAGATCGATTTACTGAATCCTCACACAAACCTTTCACTTTTAGCATCTCCATCTCTCAGAGAAGGGAGCTGAGGCCCGGGAGGGTGAAGGCCACACAGTTAGCAAGTGGTGGAGCTGGGGTCTGAACTACTCAGGCAGTTTGACCACAGAGTTGGCAACCTCAACCACTAATGAGTGCTAAGCCACAAGGGGAGGTGGTAGAGAGGAAAGGCAAGAGTTTCAAAGGAGCCTGGTGACTTTGTGAGGGAGGAAGGGAGAACATAAGTGTATTGGGAGAAGGCCACTCACCATGCAGGCCTGGGCCAGGCTCATGGCTAGGCGGAACCGGGCAGACATGGCAAGAGGCAGCAGGGGGCTGAGGCCAGAGCCCACCGCAGGGTTGATCACACGCAGGCAGCGGACCACAGCCTCTACAACCAGCTCAGTAGTGAAGGCCCGCAGCGTTTGCACATCTGGAGGAACTGCCCTGAAGAAGAAGCGGGCAGGCTCAAGGAAGGGAGTAGTCAGGAAAGAGGGATCAAGCTGGGGTCAGCCTCCCTTCTGGAGGCCCCAGGACCAGGGTGGGGGTAGAGAGGATGCCCACAGTTCTGACACATCCTGGGTGTGGGTAACTGTGACTTCCATTTGGAAAACTAAGAACTGGGGAAGGCCTCAGGTCTTAAGATCTGGGTGAAAGAGAATGGCAGAAAGAAGTGATCTGAGTTTAGAAAGTCTCAAAATTCCCCTACGCAGAAGAGCCCCAAATTTCAGTGGTGCAGGAAGGTCAAGGGGCCCAGGTAGCATGGACTCCAGATATCACGTCCCCTGCATGTCAGGGCCCCCCTAGATATTGAGCCACTGGGGTTTTGAGGAGACTAGATGTTGAAAGGCTAGAGTTTTCAGGGGATCCAAACATCATGGTCTCTGAATGTCAAGATCTCTAGATATGAAGACCTCCTAGTTTCTAACCTTTCAGAAATCAGTCTCCCTAAATGTTGGTATGCTGAGTTTTAGGACCCCAGAATGAAGGAGTCCTTGAATGTCCAAATCACTAAGTGCTAAGGTCGCCAGACTTTAGGGTCCTGGAGTTTTAAAAGGCCCCGGTGTCAGAGAACTAGAATTTTACGGTTTCCAAGTGTCCAGTTCGAGATTTGTGGTGTCCCTCGAAGCCAGGGTCCTGGGGTTTTAAGTTCCTTGGTTCTTATGGGTACAGGTGTCTTGGGGTCTCTAGATATCAGAGTCCTGGAGTATTAAGGCCCCCAGTTGTTGGTATGCTGGGATTTTAGGTTTCCCAGATGTCAAGATCCACAGATTTCAGGGTCACGGGTTTTGGATTCTGCGCTTTTAAGGCTGGGGGACGTCCGAGTCCCAGACTTTTGAGTTTACTGTGTCGGGGTCGAAGGGTATGGGAGGAGTGTGTTGGGGGTGAGAGTGGGGGTGAGGTCTTAGGGTCCTGGAAGTTGAAGTCCTGGCTGTCAAAGTCCCGAGTTTTAAGGTCCCAGGTGACGGGGTCCCGGGGTTTGGGATTCCCGGACAGGGGCATTCCGGGGTGGGCGGGGGCTGTGTGCTTACGTGCCGGCTTGGCGCAGGGAATGGATGAGGATTCGGTCCGCCTCCTCCATCGTGAGCTGGATCCAAGTCGGAGGCCGGGTCGAGGGCCGGGTCCGAGCGCGCGAAGAGTGCAGCTGTTGAAACCCAGCTCCGCGCCCGCGGTCCACTGAGTGTCACGGGCTGCGCGGGGAGAGCCGGGAAGTGTAGTTCCGTGAGCTCGCACATCACACACCGGATGCCTAACGTCCGGGTGTGTGGGTGAGTGCATGCCGGTTTGCGCGCGCAATGGCCGCTAGGAGATGTAGTTTTTCTGTCTGCAGACTGGTGGACTCTTCCAAGCAGTCAAGGGAACATGCCCTACGTGAGTGTGCGTGTGCGTGTGTGCGTGTGTGTTTGTGCGCGCGCGCGTATGCTGGGAGTCTTGACTCATTCAGAAGTATGGAAATTAAGAGCAGGAGCTTTATCACAAAGCGACTCACTGGGCTTGAGTCTCCGCTCTGCAACTTACTAAACGTGCAACCGTGGGCAGGTCACATAACTTTCCAGTGTGTCAGTTTCCTCATCTGTAAAAACGGGACTATTTATACTACCTGCCTCATAGATTAAAACAGAGTTAATTTATGTAAAGCGTGTACTTTGTGCCGGACATACAGTAAGAAAGCTTTATATAAATGATAGTTACTGGTATTCATGCATTCAATGTTTTATTTTAATATGTTATACATATTTGTACACTCCAAAGAATAATTACCCAGCCAACATCCCTGAAACCACCATGTATTGAAAAAACTGTCCTGTCACCACTGCATGGTAGTGCTACATTTGTAAATCACACGTCCGCATATGTGGGGCGGTGTTTCAGAACTTTGTTCTGAATTACTGTGGCTTTAAATCAGCCTTTATATCTGACATGGGAAGACCACCCATCTTGTTCTTTTGTAAACGATTTTGGCTTTTTTTAGGTCCTTTGTACTTCTATTTAGAACCAATTCATCAAATTTCACAGAAAATCTGTTGAGATTTTAATTGGGATTGCATCAACTCTCTAGGTCACTTTGGGAAGAATTGATATCTTCACAATGTTGAATATTTCAACCGGTAAACTTAATCTATCTCTCCATTTATTTAAGCCCCCTTTAATCAACTGATGTTATTTGATAATGTTTTCACGGAAATATTACATATATATCATGTATATTATGTTAGGTTTATTTCTATGTACGTTAAATTTTGGATATTTTGGGAAAATGATGACTTTTTTCTTATTTTCTTTTCTGGCTGCTTAGCACTAGTATATATTTGGTAAGCATTTAATCAGTACCTTTTCTGTTGCCAGGCTCTGGCCTAATAATGTCCCATCTGCACCCCTACCACCCTCCTGTCCGCCCCTTTTATCGCCCCGCCCTGTGACCTTAATCCCTCCAAAGCTGTGGAAGGAGAGAGGGACTGTATACAGATGGCCTTCAATCTCGAAAGGAAGATGTCGGAATCCGAAGGCTGGAAAGGTGAGAGCAGCTTTCCACCCCCCTGTAGATCCTTGGGACAAACCTGGACCCTGCTCCACCCTCAGCCCCTCTGCCCACCCCACCCCACCCCCGCTACCCTCTGGAACTCCAGCCCTGGGGAGGCTTTGGGGAACCAGAATCACATCCCCCTGTTCCCAGCCCAGCCAGCCCCGAACAAAGCCCCAACCCAATCTGAGCCCTCATGCTCAGCCTTAATTCCCAGTTGAAACCCAACCCCAATCCTGGCCTTGAACTATTTTAGCAGTCATCTCAACTCCAACTCCAAATCCAGCCCCAAACTTAACCCTAACCAACCATAGGACAAAACCCTATTAGAGTTCAAACCCCAGCCTGAGCATGAGCTCTAAATCACCTAACCTCGACCCCAACACCCGGAGGTCAATACTGTTAATGAGTGAATCTCTGACTTTTCCAGAAAGAATATAGCCCTATTTTTAAGGTCAAAATTAGAGAAAGAGAACACACACTTGATAGCAGTGGTAAGTCATGAAGGCTTGAAAGTGAGGCTGCTTGCCTCCCAATTCAATCACCTCATCAAATCCCTTAACCTCTCTTTTTACCTCAATTTCCCAATCTGCAAAATGGGAATAAGACTATGTGCCAGGCATTCTTCTGAGTGCTTTAACCATTTAATCCTCAAACAACCCTTAGGAGGTACTCTTAGTATCATCCTCTTTATATAGATAAGAAACTGAAGATCAAAGAGGTTACATAATTTTCCCAAGGCCACACACAGGTACCAAGTGGTTGAGTCAGGATTTTAATTCATACATCTTGTCTCCTCCAAAGCTGGGGATCTTAGCAAGGTCAGCCTACTGCCTCCTGGAGGCTGAAACAAGGCCAAAGGAATTGGAGATGGCTTTAGCTGAAAACCCAATGCAAAAAGGAAAATCCTACTCAAAACTCAACTTCAACCCTAACCTTGATCCGAATCCTAATCCTAACTCAATTCATATTCCAAATCCTAACCATCAAACCTCAAGCCCACTCCGCCTTCACCTATGTTTAAACCGAACCCCACCCCAATCCAAAATCTACCCCTCAAATTTAATCCTAAAATTGACTCCAACTGTAAACTTAATCCCACCCCATGCCAATTTAAACTCTACTCCCAACTCTAATACCAAATCCTACTTCACTTGAAAACTTAATCCCAACTTCACTCCTATAAAAACTCTCACTTTACCCCCTGCCCATCTTAATCCCAACACCAATTCTTACCCCTAGTCCTCTAATCCTCAATCCAGGTTTTCCCATTCTCCCTAATTTTACATGCTCTTCTCTCCTTCCCTCAGACAGAAGGATGGGATCAAGTAGGAGGCAGCCACAATTGCCCCAGTACCCTGTCCCTCCCTAACTCGGTTTCTCTACACAGAAACCACCCCAGAGCCCTGTCCAGCCAATGGGCCTGGCCCTGGTCCCGAATGGGGGCTGTGCCCTGGGCCCCCAGCCGTGGGAGGAGAAAGCTGCGAGGCTTCGGGCCTGGATACCCCTAAACGAAGGAACCAGCACAGCAAGCACAAGACGGTGGCAGTGGCCAGTGCACAGCGGTCACCCAGGGCCCTCTTTTGCCTCACACTGGCCAACCCCCTGCGGCGATTCTGCATCAGCATCGTGGAGTGGAAGCATCCTGAAGGGCCAGGGGCAGGGATCCGGGGCAAGGGTCACCAGAGTACCAAGAGCCGAGGATTGGGTCAGGGCAAGAATGGAAGAAGGCAGAAGGTCAAGAACGAGGTCAGAGGGGGGGAGTTGAAAACGGCGAAGGTCACTAGGGGATCAAGAGTCATGGATTGGGGCGGGCCACAGTGGCTCAGCAGACAGAGTTCTCACCTGCCATGCCGGAGATCCAGGTTCAATTCCTGGTGCCTCCCCATGCAAAAAAAAAAAAAAAGAGAGAGAGTCGTGGATTGAACCAGCGAGAGTTGGGAATAGCTAAGATTTTCAGGACCTTGGGCAGGGGCTGGGACTATAAGGGCAAGTCACCTTGGGATCAAGGGTCAGTATCTGGGGAGGGGACTACAAGGGGGTGGTCTGAAGCCATTTTGCCTGGATCCTTGACTGTGTCCACTTGAGGCCCTTCGATATCCTCATCCTGCTGACCATCTTTGCCAACTGCGTGGCCCTGGGGGTTTACATTCCCTTCCCTGAAGATGACTCCAACACCACCAACCACAACCTGGTGAGGCCCACCCAGCCCTCGACCCAGGGAGACATCCGCCCAGTAGAGCCACCCTTCAGGCTTTCCAGCCAAGCCTCTCTGACACCTCATTCCAACCCAGCTCCACCGGGACTCCTGGCCACGCTCAACCCCACCCCACCCCCAATACCTCCCCAATTTCCCTTCCCGCCCCCAGGAGCAGGTGGAGTACGTATTCCTGGTGATTTTCACAGTGGAGACGATGCTCAAGATTGTGGCCTATGGGCTGGTGCTCCACCCCAGCGCCTACATCCGCAACGGCTGGAACCTGCTGGACTTCATCATCGTGGTGGTCGGGTGCGCGCCCACAGGAGCAACCCATCCCAGGGCGCCTTCCCACCCCCGGGCCCAGGGAGGCCGCTGCCATGGACTGCCGGCATTTGGCCGCTGGAATCAGGAACGGTGACCTCGTTCAAACCGTTTGCCTTTCCCGTTCCAGAGGGACCCGAGCTTTTCCAGGGAGAAGGGAGGCTTGGAGGAGGGTCCCAAGGCCTGAGCCCTCCTCTTGGTCCCGTGCTTCCCCCCTTCAGGCTGTTCAGTGTGCTGCTGGAGCAGGGCCCGGGACGGCCGGGGGACACCCCGCATACCGGGGGGAAACCGGGCGGTTTTGATGTGAAAGCACTGCGGGCATTTCGGGTGCTGCGGCCACTGAGGCTGGTGTCCGGGGTCCCTAGTGAGTGACGTGCCCTACCCAGGGGCGGGAGGTGGGAAGTGGGGAGGGGGCTGAGCAGACGCCGTCTCTAAACTCCGCCCGCCCCCACCCCCTGCAGGCCTGCACATTGTGCTCAATTCCATCATGAAGGCGCTGGTGCCACTGCTGCACATTGCCCTGCTGGTGCTCTTTGTCATCATCATTTATGCCATCATCGGACTCGAGCTGTTCCTCGGACGCATGCACAAGACGTGCTACTTTCTGGGATCGGGTCAGCCAGTCCACCCTTCCCGGGACAGGCCACGCCCCTTCCAAGGTTTCCTGGGCCCCCACTCCGTTCTCAAGGAAATCCACCCAAATCCATAAGACTCCACCCACGGGCCAAGGTTTTGCCTCCTATCTGACTCCACCTTCCACGACTGGTGCCATATACCCACAAGCCCTTCAAATTTACCCTGGGCCGGGACCTGGCCCAGCTACACTCTGGCCCCGCTACACTCTGGCCCCACCCTCTTTTCAAAAGATTCCCGCAAAATCACAGGGCTCCGCCCCCAGACTCAGCCCAAGATTCACGGGCCCAGACCCCCAGATCCCGGTGGGTGGGACCCAGAATCCTGGCCTGGCAAAGTTGCAAGTTTTCCCAGGTAGGCGGGGTGGGGGTGGGGGGGGTAGGGCTGGCCTTGATTTAGAAACCTAGGACCCTGACTCGAACTCCAGGTAGACGGGACTCCAGGGCAGCCCGGGCTGCAAGTGGGCGTGGCTCGGGGCCCCCAGCTCCAGTCTCCCCGCAGACGTGGAGGCGGAGGAGGACCCATCGCCCTGTGCGTCTTCCGGCTCTGGTCGTGCGTGCACCCTGAACCAGACTGAGTGCCGTGGGCGTTGGGCAGGGCCCAACGGAGGCATCACCAACTTCGACAATTTCTTCTTCGCCATGCTGACGGTCTTCCAGTGTGTCACCATGGAAGGCTGGACCGACGTGCTCTACTGGGTGAGGTGGACGGCGGGCACATGAGCAAGGGCTGCCCAGCCCCGGCGGGAGTGGCTGCGTACCTTGAGTAATGCATTCCCCCTTTCTCCCCAGATGCAGGATGCCATGGGGTATGAACTGCCCTGGGTGTACTTCGTCAGCCTTGTCATCTTTGGGTCCTTCTTCGTCCTCAACCTTGTGCTGGGAGTCCTGAGTGGGTGAGAGGCCTAGACCTACCCCCCCACCACGCACACAAGGCATATATACACTGCCCCCACCGATTTTCTGTGCCTGGCAGACTCTTAGGCATCCTTCAAAACCACCTGAAATACGCCTTCATTCATTCAGCCAGTATTTATTGAGCATCAACTGTGTACAAGGCACTGTTATAGGAATAAACGAGACAAAAATCCCTGCCTTTGTTCTAGAAGGGAGAAACAGAAAATAGCTACATATTCAATAAGTATATATGCATGCATACAGGTATACAGTGTCCTAGGAATACATGCCATGGAGAGAAAGAAAAGATAAAGATCAAGATTGTGTAGCAAATTTTGCCATTCTAAGTAGGGAGAACAGGACCCATCTCATTAAGAAGGAGGTATTTGGGGAGGACCATGGTGGCTCAGCAGGCAGAGTTCTCCCCTGTGATGCTGGAGACCTGGGTTTGATTCCCCGTGCCTGCCCATGGGGGGAAAAAAGAAGATGGTATTTGAATAAAAACGTGGAGATGAGGAAGTGAGCCACGTAGGTATCTAAGGGGTGAGCATTCCAGGCAGAGAGAACAGCCAGTGCAAAGGATGGAAGCACCTGTCATATTCAAAGAACAGTGAGGAGGCCAGTGTTACTGGAGTGGCGAAGGCCAGAGGACTGGGGCAGTTCCCCCACCTAGCCCTCTGACCTGCCTCCTCAGGGAGTTCTCCAAGGAGAGGGAGAAGGCAAAAGCACGAGGAGACTTCCAGAAGCTGCGTGAGAAACAGCAGCTGGAAGAGGACCTGCGGGGCTACCTGGACTGGATCACACAAGCTGAGGAGCTGGACATCGAGGACCCCTCAGCAGGCGGCAATTCCGGTTCTGTGGCTGAAGAGGGGCGGGCCGGCTGCCATAGGCCACCCCGATCTAGCCCATTCCCTGTTCCACACATGCCTCAGATATGGGCTTCGTTCTTGAGACCCAACCCTAACCTGTGACACTCTAGGCCTTGTCCCCAGTTATGGCCCAGGACAAAGAACTCGGCCCCGGCCCCGGCCCCAGATACATCACCAGAACAAAGACTCCAAATAATCACCCCATACCCCCAGATGTGGCCGTAACCCTGTCCCCAGGCCAAGTTCCCTAACTGTCTCTTCTGTCCCTGTAGAGCCACCGCTGGCAGAGTTGACCCATAGGAGGCGTGGACATCTGCGCTGGTTCAGTCACTCCACACACTCCACCAGCAGCCATGGTGGGGGTCCAGCCAGGCCTGGGCAGGGTGGGGGGTGGGCAGAGGAGAAGCCAAAGGCAGCATCCTGGGATCTTCAGATCCTGACTTCTGTCCCCACCCTGCCCACAGCCAGCCTCCCAGCCAGTGACACCGGTTCGATGACAGAGACCCCAGGGGATGAGGATGAGGAGGAGGGGGCCCTGGCCAGCTGTACACGCTGCCTGTGAGGGTCCCCAGCCCTTGACACCTGACCCCAGCCCAGAACCCAGTCCTCACTTCAGTCTCTAACCTTGACCTCAGCCCCTGATCTCTAGCCCCAGCCCCTGACTCCCCCTCAGCCTCTTATGACCCGCCCCCCCACCTCCCATCCTCCTCTTTTCCAGAAACAAGATAATGAAAACAAGGGTGTGGTAAGTTGGGAAAGCTGTGTCACTCCTTGAACTCATGACCTCCGAGCTCCCCATGTCTGCCAGTCTGCCTATCTGAGACACACACACACAGGGCGGGCTTAGGTAGGTGATCTCAACTGGCCGGCTCCGCATTCCACTTCCTAGCCGCCGCCTCCACCGAGCCAACCGGGGCCTGCGGGTGCGCTGCCGGCGGGCTGTGAAGTCCAACGCCTGCTACTGGGCCGTGCTGCTTCTGGTCTTCCTCAACGCGCTGACCATCGCCTCCGAGCACCACGGGCAGCCTGTGTGGCTCACCCAGACCCAGGGTGCGACTCCCAGCCTGCCAGCCCTCCCCCATCCCCAATTCTGTCCATCTCAGAAGCTCCTATCTGGGCTCTCTACGGGTCTCAGACCCCCAAACACTGCCTTCCCATCCAGATAAATGCAAACAGCCTCATTCTGTCCCATCCCACTTCTGTAGTGCCCGCAGTGTGCACCATGCTTGCTTCTCAGCGTTTTACTCAATTTATTTTCACTCCAACCTTATGTGAATGAAGCACTAAAGCACAGAATACTGGGTACCAAGGCACAGAATGGTTGACTAATCCCAACTATTGAGTGGCAGAGCCAGAATTCAAACCCAGGCAGCCTGGCTCCAGAGTCAGGCTCTTATCACACTATCTGGACGAGTTAACCTCACCATGCCTCAGTTTCCCCATCGACAAAATGAGGGTATTAATTGTATCCAGTTCGTGGGGTGGTTGGTTGGATTAAATGAGTTAGAACATTGCCTGACCCACGCTAGGTACTTTATAAGTGTTAGCTCTTATTATTATCCATTATAACCTCAACCCCAACCTGAATAATGAATACACTTCTAACCCCAACCCTCAAACCAACCCCAGTCCCAACTAAACCCCAGATCCTAACTCTACCCTTTAATTGGGGTCTTCCTCGTCTCAAAGACTGCCCCCATCCCAAATCTGCCCCAGCTCCAAGCCCCTCAAAAACTTCATCCTCTCTGACTTACAAATTCACCCCAATCCCTAGTTCTACCTCTGTCCCAGCCTGTGCCTGGCCCAATGCCAACTCCCCCAGATCATCCCATGGTCTCTACCCCCCTCCCATTTCACCATAGAGACTAGCAAACTCAGTCACCCCTATTCATCTCCCCAACAGAGTACGCCAACAGAGTGTTGCTTTGTCTGTTCACGGTCGAGATGATTCTCAAGTTGTATGGTCTGGGCCCCTCCACCTATGTCTCCTCCTTCTTCAACCGCTTTGACTGTTTCGTGGTTTGTGGGGGCATCCTGGAGACCACTCTGGTGGAAGTGGGCGCCATGCAACCTCTGGGCATCTCAGTGCTCCGATGTGTGCGCCTTCTCAGAATCTTTAAGGTCACCAGGTATGTATGTATGTGAGGTGGGAGGACTGGGGCCACAGACATAGCCCCAATTGTCCCGAACCCAGCACCAATGATAACTTCATCCATATCACCATTCACTTAGCAAACACGCATTAAGTACTTACTGTGTGCCAGGCAACCTTCCAGGCCCAAGGAAATGCTAAGACTCAAAGTAGACACAAGTTCCTGCCTTTGTGATAACCACAGTCCTTTGGGGAGGTGTGTCTACTCCATTTCCACCGCCTTCCTCAACCTCAACCCCAGCTATAATATTATCCCCAACCCCATCGCCAAACTCAACTTCATTCCCATCCCCAACCCCCACCCATAGCACCATCTTTGCCCCAACCTCCCACCACAGTATCATCCACAAGCCCATTTACAACCCTAATGCCCAAGCCTAAGCCCAGCCCCACCTCCAACCTCATCCATAACTCCCAGCCATAACCTCATCTCCATCCCCATCACTAACCACCAACTATAACTTCATCCTCAATCCCCAACCACAACTCCCACATCCCTAATTCCTAACCATCACCTGTCTCCAACCACAAGCCTATTTTTATCTGTAATTCCATATCAAATCCCCAACGATCAAGCACAGCCCTTTATAAAATGCATACTCAACCCTGCCCCCAACTACAACCCTAATCTCATCCCCATCCCCAGCTTTATCCCAACTCTCAAACACAACCTTATCCCCAACTCCTTCTCCAACTCCAAATACTCCCCAACCCCTAACCTGAGTTTATCCCTAATCCAAACCGCAGTCCAAGTCCCAACCTGAAACCCAATTCTAGCTCTACCAACTTCCAACTAAACCCCCATCCTAACTTTATCTCCTGTTAGACCCAATGCCAACCCTAACCCCAAACTCTACTTTCCCATTACTTCTTACTCTATGTCTCGTCCAACTCCAAATCACTTTCAAACCTGACACCAAACCTCATTTTAACCCAGTCCACCCCAATACAACCCAAGCTGGAGCCCCTGCCCTGGCTCCTAGCTCACCAGAGGACATGCCATCAACTCTGACCCCTTCTATCTCTGCTGCAGACACTGGGCATCTCTGAGCAACCTAGTGGCATCCCTACTCAATTCAATGAAGTCCATTGCATCGCTGCTGCTTCTCCTCTTCCTCTTTATCATCATATTCTCCCTGCTTGGCATGCAGCTGTTTGGGGGCAAGTTCAACTTTGACCAGACCAACACCAAGCGAAGCACCTTTGACACCTTCCCCCAAGCCCTCCTCACCGTCTTTCAGGTGGAGCCTGGAGATCCTGGCATGAGTGGGTCAGGGGACCCTGGGATGGGGGAAATCTCAAGAGCTTCAGGGTGATCTTCCACCTCCAGATTCTGACAGGCGAGGACTGGAACGTGGTCATGTATGATGGTATAATGGCCTACGGTGGCCCTGTCTTCCCAGGGATGCTGGTCTGCATCTATTTTATCATCCTCTTCATCTGTGGCAACTGTATCCTCATAGACTTTGGGGACTAGATTGTGGTGGGGTGAGGGTAGATAGGGGAACTGGGGGTCCGCAGGCTGCCTCTCCATCCCTTGCAACCTGAGCTCACCCCAGACATCCTGTTGAATGTGTTTCTTGCCATTGCTGTGGACAATTTGGCCAGCGGAGATGCAGGCAGTGCCAAGGACAAGGGCAGGTGAGGCCTGACTCCACCCCCAAGACAGTGACCCCCTGGAACCCTTGACCAAAAACCCGCACATAAACATTCCACACCACCAGAAATGCCTCCGGCCGCACTGATAATCCCTGCCTCCAAATACAATCTGACATTCAGCATTCATTCAACATACATTTATTGAGTACCTCCTTTGTGCCCAGCCCTATTCTAGATGTCTGGTAAGGATCAAGGCAGACACAATCATTGCCTTCGTGGGGCTGACATTTTAGTTGGGGAAAGCAAACAAAATTCAAACAGGTGAATATAAGAATCTTAAATAGTGAAGAAAGGAAAGCAGAATTAAAGGATATAGAAAAGTGAAGATTGCTGTTTTGGTTAGGGCAGTTAAGGAAGTCCTCCAAGAGAAGGTGACTTTTTAACTTTTTATTTTGAAGTAAATTCAAACTTACAGGACTGTTGCAAAATAATACAAAACCCATACAGAGAGCTCTAATATACCCACCCCCAGATACCCAGATCCATCAACTTTTAACATTTTGCCACGTTTGCTATTTCTTTTTATCTATCTATCTATCTAGCTAGCTAGCTAGCTATCTACCTTTCTATCCATCCGTGCATCATTCATCTACCAATCCATCCATTTAACTACCCATCTATCTACCTATCTGTCTATCTATCTAAATCTTTCAGAGTAGGTTGTATACATCATGCTCCTTGAACACTTAATGCTGCCATGTACATTTCCTAAGAACAAGGATACTCACTTACATACCACCTTTAGTGCAGTTATCAAGTTCAAGCAATTTAATAGTGATAAAAAGCTTACAGTCTATATTCAAATTTTTCATATGTCCCAGTAATGCCTCTTTGAGCCTTTTCTCCTCCTTTGCTAGATCCCATCCAGGATCATGCCTTTAATTGCCATTGTCTCTTTATCACTCTCTGTGTGTGTGGCAACATATACGCAACTTAAACTTTCCCATCTCAACCCCTCCCAAGCATACCATTCAGTGGTATTAATCACATTTACAATGTTGCAGTACCCTCACCACCATCTGTTACTAGAACTTTCCAGTCACCCCAAACAGAGACCCCCTACCCATTATACATTAACTCCCTGTTTCCCCCACCCCTTGCCCCAGCCTCATAAACTGCACTCTATTTTCTGTCTCTATGAGTTTGCACATTCTAGATATTTCGTATAAGTGGAATTATGCAAATACCTGTCCCTTTGTGTTTTACTTATTTCACTCTACGTGATATCTTCAAGGTCCATGCACGTCATCACGTATATCAGGACTTAATTTCTTTTTAAGACCAAATAATATTCTATTGTTTGAAGATACCACATTTTGTTTATCCATTCATTTGCTGATAAACATTTGTTTGGTTAAACCTTCTGGCTATTGAGAATAGTGTTGCTATGATCATTGGTGTACATATCTATCTGAGTCCCTGTTTTCATTTCTTTTGGGTATATACCTAGAAGTTGAATTGCCGGGTCATGTGGTAGTTCTATGTTTAACTTTTTGAAGAACCACCAAACTGTTTTCCACAGCGGCTACACCGTTTTACATTCCCAAGAACGTACAAAGGTTCTATTTCTCCACATCTTGGCCAGCACTTACTATTTCCCTTTTTTTTAAATAGCCATTCTAGTGTATGTGAGATGGTATCTCATTGTGGTTTTGACTTGCTTTCCCTAATGGCTAATGATGGTGAACATCTTTTCCTGTGCTTATTGGCCATTTGTATGTCTTCTTTGAAAAAAATATCTATTCAAGTCTTTTGCCCATTTTTAAAATTGAGTTGTTTGACTTTTTGTTGTTGAGTTATAGGAGTTCTTTATATGTTTTGTATATTAAACCTTTATCAGATATATGGCTTCCAAATATTATCTCCATTCTGTAGGTTGTCTTTTCACATTCTTAATAAGTATGACCTTTTGATGTACAAAAGGTTTTAATTTTGATGAAGTCCAACTTATGTTTCCTTTCGTTGCTTGTGCTTTTTAGAGTATATAAATCCATTGCCTAAAACAAGGTCCTTAAGATATTTGCCTATGTTTTCTTCGAAGAGTTTTATTGTTTGGGCCCTTATATTTAGCAGAAAGTGATATTTGAACAGAGACCTGAGTGAAGTGAGGGAGTAACCATGCAAATATCTAGGGGAAGAGTATTCAAGGCAAGGGAACAGCAAGTGCAAAGGCCCTGAGGCCTTTGGCACATTCAAAAAACACCAACTAGATCAGTGAGGCTGGAGAAGAGTGGGCAAGGAGGAGTGTGGTAGGAGGTGAGCTCAAAGTGGGGCGGGGAGTGGGGACAAGGGAGACCAGATCAAATGCCTTATGAGCAATGGTGAGGACTTGGGTTTCTGCTCTAAGTGTGGGGGGAGCCACAGAAGGGCTCTGAGCAGAGGAGGGACAGGACCTGACCTAAGAGTTAAAAGGATCCCTCTAGCTGGTCCTGAGAAGAACAGACTGTGTAGGGCGAGAGCAGATGCAGGGAGGGTCAAGGGGACCCAAGGAAATTCTGTTCTGACTGCAGTGACCCTCTCAGTCGTGCCCGTCTACTGCAATCCTCAGCAATCTCTCCCCCCACCCCACAGGGAGAAGAGTACTGAGGGGAACCTCCCACGGGAGAATGGGGCATTGGTGAGTTAGAAACCTGAGTATTGGCTACACCTCCCACTACTACCAATACCTGTCTGTGCTGGTCTTCAGCTCCCATCTTCTGCCTATTTGTCCCCCCATTATTGTATCCCTCCAGTACCTCCCCTGCATCCATCCCCTGAGGTCGCCCCCACTATCGAGAACCCCCATTCCCTCTCCCCAGGTGCCTGGTGGGGAGAATGAGGAAGAAGAGGGTGCAAAGAGTGAAGAAGCAGGCAAGTGGACAGGGCCAGGTGGAGGAGGCATGGGACCTTGGAGACAGAGCCCAGGCAGAGCTCCTGACCCCTAAAACCCTCCTCTCTGGGGAACAGCCTTTTCCAAGATCATTTTGAAAATAACAGGCTTGGTGTGTGTCCAAAATTGGAGATATTGAGGTTAAAGAAGAGAAATTCACCTTTTGTTTTACTGTAGACCTTCTCAGAACCTTTATTATAAAACAATGCACGTGTGACTGTGATGATGGCAATTTTCTTTCAATACGCATTTGCTGAGCCCCTTCTGTGTACCAGGCACTGTCCTAACTGCCGGCGACACCGCAGTGAACAAAACAGATGAAAATCCCTGCCCTAATGAGCTGACATTCCGGTGGGGGTGGGGGAAGCAGATGGGGAGAAGTTATTGGGTGGCAAGCCCTGTTCTCGGTGCTTTACATAACTTTTCTCAGTTAATTATCTCTTTCTGCCTTCATCTTGGAGCCAGGCATAGAGGAAGAGGATGAAGACGACGAGGAGGAAGGGGGTATGGGGCATGTGGAACTCCTGCAGGAAGTTGTACCCAAGGAGAAAGTGGTACCCATCCCCGAGGGCAGCGCCTTCTTCTGCCTTAGCCAAACCAACCCGTGAGTGCTGAGGGCGGGCAGGGGCTAAGGCAAGAGGGGGCTGGGGCAGATGAGGGGCCGTGGGGCAGCCAAGGTAAGGGTCTCCCCATATCCCACCGGCCACAGAGGGGTGGGGTGCATGGCCCATTGCAACAGCGCCAAAACCCATATCCTCAGGATCTCCTAATCAACTGCAGAGTACTGGGTTCTGACTGTGACCTCCTTTCCCCCAACCCCCCCCCCCCACCGCTTCCCCAGGCTGAGGAAGGCCTGCCACTCCCTCATCCACCATCATATCTTCACCAATCTCATCCTGGGGTTCATCATCCTCAGCAGTGTGTCCCTGGCCGCTGAGGACCCCATCCGAGCCCACTCCTTCCGCAACCACGTGAGCCTGTGGCTGGGGGCTGAGGGCAGCACTCCCAAGGGTGTCCTACTGGAGGAGGAAGCTGTGCTCAGAGAGGTCAAACAGGCCAAGGGTACCCATGCGGCTGGGTAGGGGAAGAGGACCCCCGATTTGAACCTTATTCTCTTGGCTTATACAGACGTCCTTGATAGGGAGGGGAAAAGGAAGGGAAGGTGGAACGGATGGAAGGACAGCAAAACTTGCATAGAGAGGGGCACACACATGGACACACACTTAAGATCCCCCTCAGCCATGACTCAGTGGTTCCC
Organism: Tamandua tetradactyla; assembly: GCF_023851605.1. Taxonomy (NCBI): domain Eukaryota; kingdom Metazoa; phylum Chordata; class Mammalia; order Pilosa; family Myrmecophagidae; genus Tamandua; species Tamandua tetradactyla. Next base: position 120,931,019 of record NC_135353.1, read on the forward strand.
CCTCTCTCCTACACCCCCAGATTCTGGGATACTTCGACTATGCCTTTACCTCCATTTTCACTGTGGAGATTCTATTAAAGGTGACTAATGGGTCCCGAAGGATGTCCTCACTTGCCCTAACCCGCAGCTCTGTTCCCCCTCCACAGTCCACTTCCCCATGGCCCCAGCTTGCCTCTAATACTGCTTCCTACCCACCTCCCACTGCCCCCTCTCCTGTCCCCATCCCCTCCTCATCCTACCATCCCCAGCTCTGGGGTCTAGCCTGATGTCCTCCTGCCCCCAGATGACGGTGTTTGGGGCCTTCCTACACCGTGGCTCCTTCTGCCGAAGCTGGTTTAATCTGTTGGATCTGCTGGTGGTCAGTGTATCCCTCATCTCCTTTGGCATCCAGTGAGTGGCCCCACCCCCACCCCATCCCATTCCTCCTGGACCTGAGACCAGACCCAGACTGGGGCCTGAGAACTGCCTGCCCCCTTCCCAGTTCCAGCGCCATCTCAGTAGTGAAGATCCTGCGCGTCCTCCGAGTACTGCGGCCCCTCCGAGCCATCAACAGGGCCAAGGGACTCAAGGTAACCCTTAGCCCACCCAAACCCACGGGCACCAGGCCCTGCCCGGCCCCCAGGGCCACGATCGCTGATTAGACTGACCATTTGCACTGATGCACGACCAAGCAGCTTGACCCAATATGTAACGGCACATCTCTGGCCCACTGGCCATGTGTCCTGGCCCACGTTCCTTGCAAGTGGCCACATATCCCCAGCCCAAGTTCCCTAAGCCCCGTCCATGACTGGAGACCCTCCTCCCCCACTCCATGGGCACCTTGGCTGGTGGTATCCATTAGCCATATGTGCGGATGCCTGCAGCACGTGGTGCAGTGTGTGTTCGTGGCCATCCGGACCATTGGGAACATCATGATTGTCACCACACTCCTGCAGTTCATGTTTGCCTGCATCGGAGTGCAACTCTTCAAGGTGGGGGGATGGGGGAGGGACTGTGGAGGGAATCCCAGGCCAGGGTCAAGGCTGGGGATGGGAGGTGAAGGGTAAACATGCTTGACAAATGTCCTTCCCCACAGGGGAAGTTCTACAGTTGCACTGATGAGGCCAAGCACACTCCCCAAGAATGCAAGTGAGTGCCTGAGATCCTGCTCTCTACAGAGCCCAAGACCCCTCCCTAAAACCACAGAAGCCCCCACATCTCCTCAAGGCCCCTGAGACCCCCTAGAACTACCCCTCAAGAGCTGTAGAGACCTCCAGATTTCATCAAGGTCCCAGAGACCCCCAGAACTCCATGATACCTCCAAAATATACCCCTAGAACTCTCTCAAGAGCTGCAGAGGCCCTCAGATCTCAACAGGGCCCCAGAGATACCCCCTAGAATGCCACCAAGAATTTCAGAGGCCCCAGATCTCATTCACCAAGACTGTCTAAGTCCCCGTAAATGCCTCTCCAAATTCCTCAGAATTCCTACCCTCTTCTCCAGACACCCCAGCAGTCCATAACAACCCCCACCATCACCCCAGAAAGTCCCGGACTTCCCCCTTGAGACTCCTGAAGAGGTTAGTGGTTAAGAGCATGAGCTCTGAAGTTAGGCGTTTCTTGTTCAAATTCCACAGCCGCCACTTAGTAAGACTGGGTGCATTTCTTAACCTTACTATGTCCTATTTTCCTCAACTGCAAAGAGGGGGTGAAAAGAGTGCCCATCTCACAGGGTTGTGAGAAGTAAATGAATTACTACATGTAAAGTGCTTAGCACAGTGCCTGGCTTATAGTTAATGCTGAGAAATTATTAAGATTGCTTTTCCCTGAGTGGCAATGATGATGATGATGATGATGATGATGATGATGACAGCTAACACATATGGTTCCCATTCGAGCAATTCTAATTTATTAACTTATTTAATCTTTGCAATGAGCCATGGAATGGGTGCTACTAATAGGTGGGGAGAAACTAAAGCCCAAGGTCGTCCAACCAGGACCAGGATTTGAACCCAGGTTATCCAGCTCTACCACTATGCCCTGCTGCTACCATGCTGGAGACCCGAGTCCCTTTTTCACAGCTCCCTACCCCTATTCACCTAACAAGCTTATCTGCAACATCCACAGGGGCTCCTTCCTGGTCTACCCTGATGGAGATGTATCACGGCCCCTGGTCCGGGAGCGGCTCTGGGTCAACAGTGATTTCAACTTTGACAATGTCCTTTCAGCAATGATGGCCCTGTTCACTGTCTCCACCTTCGAAGGCTGGCCTGCGTGAGGGGCAGGACCCCAGGGCCTCAAAAGGATGGGCAGGGGACTGGGCAGTAGCCTGAGGGGTACTAGGTTGGGTTCCCTTGAGATTGGGGGAGAGCGTCTCCTGAGGATGTGATGAAGGTCTCTTGAGATTAGATAGAGGTTTCTAGGGACAAGAGGGTAAAAGAGAAGACTGAATGGAAGTCCCCTAGAAGCTAGCTGAGGATGCGCTAAGGACTTGGGAGGGTGGTCTCCAGGAATTGATTGGAAGTCTCTGAGGGATTTAGGTGGACGTCTAGAGAGGACTGGGTGGGATTTAGGGGAACTGGGTGGAGATCTGGCGGAACTGGGGTGGGAGGCTCTGAGGAGTTGAAGCAGGGGTTTCCAGAGGGCTATGCGGGTCTTTGGGTTACTAGTTGAAGCTTTCTGGGGAGATGGAGCCAGGTATTCAAGTTGATGGGACCAGGATTTAAAGATCTTTAGGGGCTCATGAGGATTCTGACGGAGATGCATAGGGTTCTCCAGGTGAATGGAAAGGGGAATTTGGGAATCTGTGAGGACTTAGGGGATTGGGGGTCTTTGAAGGTATGGTGGGGGTCTCTTGCTGTATGTATGGGGATCCCAGTGATTAGATCATGGGGACTTAGGGGTTTTTAGGGCACCAGAAAGGAGATTATGGGGTGACTGTGATGAATGGACTGGGGGTGGGTCTGAGGAGGGTGGGATATTCCCTTACCTGCCCCCACCTCTATCTCCTTACGATTCCCACAGGCTACTATACAAAGCAATTGATGCACATGCAGAGGACAAGGGCCCTATCTATAATTACCACGTGGAGATCTCGGTGTTCTTCATTGTCTATATCATCATCATCGCATTCTTCATGATGAACATCTTTGTGGGCTTTGTTATCATCACCTTCCGTGCACAAGGCGAGCAAGAGTACCAAAACTGTGAGCTAGACAAGAACCAGGTATCTCCTAATTCTTGACCTCTTACCCATGGCCACCAATCTCCACCCCCTTACCTGGGGACCTCGCTGCTCACCCATGTCCTGCACCTGTGTGCAGCGCCAATGTGTGGAATACGCACTCAAGGCCCAGCCACTTCGCCGCTACATCCCCAAGAACCCACATCAGTATCGTGTGTGGGCCGCTGTGAACTCTGCAGCCTTTGAATACCTCATGTTCCTGCTCATTCTGCTCAACACGGTTGCCCTGGCCATGCAGGTTCGAGCTCCCCATCCCACCCCCACCAGATATCGGGACCCGTTTACCTCTCATGATCCCTTGGGAACCATTAGGAATGTTTTAAGCTGCAAGTAACACAACTCCAACTCATGGTAGCTTATGTGATAAAGGCATTTGCCATACTTCCTCAAATCTAAGGCCAATAATTGGAAGTTGCATCTTGATTTCAGAGATGTTAGAATGTGAGAAGAAAAATGGCCAATGACAATTGTAAGTTGCTATCAATTGTAAAGTGTACCCCAATTTCAAAGAGTCTGAAATGTGAAAAGATGTGCATTGTGGAGTCAATGAAATATGAAAGTTACCTCCCAAAGCAAGAAGATTAGAGGTAGGCTATTTGCTCATTGCTCATCAGAGATCCAGACTATCCTTCTGGTCTTTCTACCCCACTATTCTTAGTAAGTTGGCTTCCATTCTCATGATTGTTGCTTCATGGTCACAAGATAACTGCCACAGCTCCAGGCATCAAGACCACATTTAAGGCAGAATAAAAGGAGGAGTGGTTGTACCAAGGGGCTCCCCTCTCTCATTTGAGCCTTTTATTGAAAAGCAAAATATTTTTCACAGAAGCCACCCAACCAGCAGCAGACTTATGATTATGTCTCATTAGCCAGAAGTGGTCTGGCCTAGCTGCAATGAAATCTTGGAAATCAAGAACTGGGCTTTCCAGCATCCATAATGGGTGGCTAATAGTGTGGAAAGTTCTAACAAATCACAGTGCTCCCACATCCCCAGACTCATCTCAGTCCAGGCCAGGGAAGATTTGGTTGATGGGGGTGGGTGTGTCTATCTCAGACTCTGACCCCACAACTGATTTTATCCCCCAGCATTATGAACAGACTGCGCCCTTCAACTATGCCATGGACATCCTCAATATGGTCTTCACTGGCCTCTTCACTGTTGAGATGGTACTCAAAATCATCGCCTTCAAACCCAAGGTACCCCCCAGCCCTAGATACCCACCCCTCAGTAGGTGGGTTTTTGGGGGGTGACCTTATTTCAGAGCTCTCAGGGAGCAACCATGAGGGAGTCATAAGGCTGGGAAGTAAAAGAGATCCAGGTGGAGGCCCAGTGTGTGGTCCAAGAGGGGCCTTGCCTCCTCAGTGCCCCCTTACCACCACTGCGGCCCCCTCCTGGCTTGCTAGCTCTGAGAAGACAATGCATTGCTTTCCTCCTGCCTACAGCATTACTTTACTGATGCCTGGAATACATTTGATGCTCTTATTGTGGTGGGCAGCGTGGTGGACATTGCCGTCACTGAAGTCAATGTGAGAACTGGCCTCTTCAATAACCCACTCTCCCCCTACCCAACTCTGCCCCAGGATTCTATTTCATATGGAGTGGTGGCTCCCACTGACATCCACCTCACTCTTGGCAGTGCTCCTCCTTCTAATTCCATCTCTTCTGAGTCCCTGTTGATATCCATCTTTTTTTTTTTTTTTGTGATATCCATCTTAGCCCCCTTCTACCATCTCCATCATTCCATTTTTGCAACCCCTCCACTGGATCCAACGTTTCCTAAAATGCTTCTCCTGTTATTTCTGTTATCTCCTCCATTATCTCTACATCCCTCTCCATTGGCTCCATTATCTCCACTGACTCCTGCTTTGGCTCCAACATCTCTTCCGACTCCTTCATTGGCTCCATTTCCTCCATCGACTTGATCATCTTCCATACTGGACCTTTCACGCCTGTCATCACCATTGACTGCACTGGTGGCTCCATCATCTCCTCCATTGGGTACTACATGGTTCTGTCACCTCAACTGGCAACAATGCTGGTTTTATATCCTCACTGGCTCCAATATCTCTCCTCCCTCATCTCCTTTACCCTCTCCTCTCCCTATCACCCCCATTACCAACTTTTTCCATGATCATCTTGATCTACTACCACATAACTTTCCCTTTCTTCCCTGGCATAATGACCTTACCATCTCCATCATTCCTTCTATCTGCTCCATCATATCTCACCCTGTTCATTTGGACATGTGTCCTCGTCATCTCCTCTATCACCTTTCTGGGCCATTTCACTCTCCAGAATGGTGGACATCTTGGCGAGGTAGCCCCTCACTTGGCAACAGGGACTCTGCCTCTTTTTCCACTCACCTACCCACCCAGCACTCACCCTCCCAACCATCTACCCACCCTCCATCCCTCCCTCCCTAGAAGTCCTTAAAAACATTCCCTAACTACCCTCAAGCCAGAGTTCTGAGATATTTGGGGATGGGGAGGTCTAAAACCTGAGACAAAGAAATAACTAGGGCAAATGTGGACTGAGCATACCCACCACACTCCAAACCCCAGAGCTCTGAGGACAGCTCCCGCATTTCCATCACCTTCTTTCGTCTCTTCCGAGTCATGAGGCTGGTCAAGCTTCTCAGTAAGGGTGAGGGGATCCGCACGTTGCTCTGGACATTCATCAAGTCCTTCCAGGTAAACTCCCTCCCCATGACTTTGACTGTCTCCTTGCCTCCACCTCACATCTCTCAATCTACCCCTTTATGACCCCGAGAACTACATTTCCCAGCTTGTCATACTCATCTCCAATTTACCATTCCTATTTTGTTCTCTCTTCTGGGCTTCCAATTCCCAAACTACCTCTGACCTCACTAACCCTACTATATTCCATTTAATTCTGTGCTGATGGGTAGACCACATATGTCAATTTGGGAGACACTGGTAGTCCTGGGTACTTGGGGGGATAGACCACATATCCCAGAGGGCCCAAGCCCTGGAAAGCAGTACATTCTCAGGCTTATACTGCCTGGATCTGAGCATCTATCCTCCCACCCCGCCCCCATAGGCCTTGCCCTATGTGGCTCTTCTCATCGCTATGATATTCTTCATCTACGCAGTAATTGGCATGCAGGCGAGTGGGGACCCTGGGGAGCTTCCCTCAGGCACCCCTCTGCTGTGGGTGGGGGTAGTTATAGCCCTAAAGTAGAGGTGGTAAGTGGAAAGACACAAGTTGGATGGCCCTGAGTCAGTCATCACATCCATGAAATAAGATCAGCAGTACCTGCTTCTCAGGGTTGTGGGAAGCCTGTAGGGATTAAGAAGTGTGAAATAGGTGGGAACATGTGGTGGCATGGGTTCATCTGTCTGAAAAAGCCCCCATGTACCCACAGATGTTCGGCAAAGTGGCTCTTCAGGATGGCACACAGATCAACCGAAACAACAACTTCCAGACCTTTCCACAGGCTGTACTGCTTCTGTTCAGGTGACATCCACCCTATCCCCTTCCACTTTGGTCCCCAGCATGTTCGCTGTTGCCCACACACCCTATCTAGGCCCCAGAATGCCTAATCTATGGAAATGACATGGCAGCATGGGACTCATATTGCCTGAGACATTTTCTGGCTGTGATCTGAGGGGTCTTTTAGCCTGTCCTCCTTTTCTGGCTGGAAGATGCAGCCCCGTCTTAGGTTTCAGTGCCCCATTGGTAAAATTCACACATGCCTGTCATCAACATGGCCACGTCAGCTGTTAAAATATTAAAATGCTATATGTGCCAGATGTAGGCTCTGGTGAGAAGTGGAGCATCTCCTTGCTCTCCCCAGCCCTCACAATCCCATTTGCCATGACTCCATAACCTCCCCTCCAGGATGCCAACCCTGTGTGACCCTCAGGTGTGCCACAGGTGAGGCATGGCAAGAGATAATGCTCGCCAGCCTTCCTGGGAATCGGTGTGACCCTGAGTCTGACTTTGGCCCTGGTGAGGAGTTTACCTGTGGGAGCAATTTTGCCATCGCCTATTTTATCAGCTTCTTCATGCTTTGCGCCTTCCTGGTGAGAACCATTTCCTCACACCCCACCACCACTGCCATAGGGGCTGGCTCTGAGGTGTTCAGGGGATGTCCAAATGAGACAGAGAGGCCAGATCTTAAGGGTGGGTGGGAGGGCTGGGCCTGATGACAAGGTCAACCCGGGGACTCAAACTCAGTAACCATATAAGCTCAACCCAGTCTCATGCCAACCTCCCAAGATCCTGCTCCTAAGCCCCCTTGCTCACTGGTCCACAGATTATAAATCTCTTTGTGGCTGTGATCATGGACAACTTTGATTATCTAACCAGAGATTGGTCTATCCTGGGCCCTCATCACCTCGATGAATTCAAGAGAATCTGGTCTGAATATGATCCTGGGGCCAAGTATGCCACCTAACCCTGACCTGGGATCCTGGGGGTGGATGTAATATACTGCCCCACACAGTCCCCCATTACTCAACCAATGGATGCCCCAAGATTTTCACGTCCCTGTATGCTGCCCTCCCCAACTGCTCTCCAATTCTTCCCTAGTAGGATGTGGAGTGAGGGAATGGGGGAGGGGGTGATGAGCTGTTTGGGCCTTGAAAAATGGCTAGAGGAGTTATCACCAATCTAAGGGTCACCTCCCCACACCTCCGCTCCTTCTCCACCTGCGCCAGGGGCCGCATCAAGCACTTGGATGTGGTTGCCTTGCTGAGACGTATCCAGCCACCACTGGGATTTGGAAAGCTGTGTCCACATCGTGTGGCCTGCAAGGTCTGTGTACCTGTCCATTCCCCAGGCCACCGAGAGGGCCGTCCACCACATGGCAGGGTGGGCAGGAACCCTGCCTTGGATGGCAAGGGGGTGTTTGGTAGTATCCTTAAAGGTTTCTGCCCCGGAGCTTTCATGCCTACATACCCAGCATTTGCCCAGAATGGGTTTCATGTCCCTGGTGTGTGCAGAGACTCGTGGCAATGAACATGCCCCTCAACTCGGACGGGACGGTGACATTCAATGCCACACTCTTTGCCCTGGTTCGGACGTCCCTGAAGATCAAGACAGAAGGTGTGAGGTCATAGGGCAGGAGCGGGGGGGGGGGGCGGTCCCTGGGGACGGTGTGGGGTGCAAATTCATTGAGTGCTGGGCCCACCCATCCCTCTGAACCTCAGATTACTTTGACCTGTTCAGGCTTGTTTTCCCACCTGCCCAATGGGGACAGTATGTTACTGAGGTAGAAGTTTGGGAGGCCCCCGTCCAATAGTGGCGGGGCAGCTTTGAAGGGTTCTTCCTATTGTGTCATGCCCCACATGCTCCCCCAATGCAGGGAACCTGGAGCAAGCCAACCAGGAGCTGCGGATTGTCATTAAAAAAATTTGGAAGCGGATGAAGCAGAAGCTGCTAGATGAGGTCATCCCTCCTCCTGATGGTGAGATAGTCCCACCCCAATTCTTTGGCCTGCTCGTGAATGTCAGATGATTGCTCACCACACCAAAACCAGCACTGGACAGCGGGTGGGGTGGGGTGGGTGGTAGGTTTACTCCATACCAGTGGGTAGGGAACCCTTGTGTAACCTTATCTCCTCTCCCTTGTCCCCAGAGGAGGAGGTCACCGTGGGCAAATTCTATGCCACATTTCTGATCCAGGACTATTTCCGCAAATTCCGGCGGAGGAAAGAAAAGGGGCTACTAGGGACTGAGGCTTCCCCAAGCACCTCCTCTGCCCTTCAGGTTTTCAAGGCAGGGCCTGGCATGGGTGGCGGGATTTGGAAGCATTGTATTTGGGATGACCTCCTTCTTTATCTCATGCAACCCCTGTCACAGATGAGAAGACTTAGGCTCCATGACATACAGAAGGTCAGGGGTAGCCTAGGGGCTCCTTCCCTCACCTTACTCTCCTGAATGGAAAGCAGGCTCATGCAGGGGGAATTTAGATCCTGAGCTGTCCTGCTTCCCTTTCTTGCCACCCCCACAGGCTGGTCTGAGGAGCTTACAGGACTTGGTTCCTGAGATCCGGCAGGCCCTCACCCAGGCCCATGACACAGATGAGGAGGAGGAAGAAGAGGCACAGGAGGGAGAGGAGGAAAATGAGAAGGACCCAGAAACATGCAAAGTGAGGACAGCAAGTTCTCACTTCCCCAGGAACTCTTTAACTGTAAATTACCCCCTCAACCCTTTGAGTGACTTTGACACTGGCCTTGAGGAGGAGTATCCCAGAGAAGACCCCTCTGCAATAGAAAAATATTCATTTGGTACCTACCATCTGCTGTTGAAGGACAAGACCTAGATTCTGCCGTGAAGAGCTCATGGACCAGTGGGGGTGAGGGGTGCTACATGACCAAGTGTCTTAGATATAGCATGGATAGAACACTCAGTCCTGTTGACTTTCCGCAGGCTCCAATGGACTCCCAGCCCCCATCTCACCACAGCTCCATGATTTCTGTGTCTCTGGCTGTTGGGGACAGACTCCCAGATTCGCTCTCCATTGGACCCAGTGATAACTCCAAGCAGTTCAGTGTGCTCCAGGCCGGAGCCTACACCCATAGGTACTGTCAAGGGTCTGGGGGAAATTTGTGGGGCTAACGGGGGGACTACTGTATGGGGGTCATTCAAGGAGCATAGGAGGAGAGTCTTGGAGGGGAAATTTGGAAAGGATGGAGGGGATCCAAGGGCTCAAGTGGGAATAGACAGGAATATGAGTCAAATGAGAAAGGCAGCATGATTTAATGTGGAACTCACAGGATTTCAGTTCAAATCCTGGCATTGCCATTTGCTAAGTGACCTCGGGTTACTCAATTTCTATGACCTTCATTTTCCACACCTGTAAAAGGAAGATGCTAAAACTTCTTACCTCATAGGATAATCAAAGGATGAGATGAAGTATTGCAGATCAAGTGCCTATCTTTATGCAGCCTCCTCCTCCTCCCTTTCCTCTCTACATCTCCATTTCTTAGGCTGGCAAGCTAAGCCTCTTCAACAGGCTAATTTGTTTTTAATTTTTTTATTGAGAAAAACTTTCACACATACTTTCTATACATAGTGTACAAGCAATGGCTCACAATATCATCACATAGTTATGTATTCATCACCATGATCATTTTTAGAACATTTGCATCACTCCAAAAAAGAAAAGAGAAAAAGCTCATGTATACCACACACTTTACCCCTCCCTCTTATTGACCACTAGTGTTTATGTTACCCAATTTATTTATCCTTTCCCCCATTATTTATTTATTTATTTTTATCCATATTTTTTACTTATCTGTCCATACCCTGATATAAGGAGCATCAGACACAATCATATGGTCACATTGTCAACATTACACCTTCATAAAATCATCTTCAAGAATCTAGGCTACTGGAACAAAGCTCAACAGTTTCAGGTACTTCCCTCTAGCTACTCCAATACACCATGAACTGAAAAGGGATATGCATATAAGGCATAAGAATAACCTCCGGGATAACCTCCCAACTCTGTTTGAAATTTCTCAGCCACTGACACTTTATTTTGTCTCATTTCTCTCTTCCCCTTTTGGTCAAGAAGGCTTTCTCAATCTCTTGATGCTGTGTCCAGCTCATCCCGGGATTTCTGTCCCACATTGCCAGGGAAATTTATACCCTTGGGAGACATGTACCACGTAGGCGGGAGGGCAGTGAGTTCACATGCTGAGTTCCACAGACTAATTTTGATTGTTTCAAAACTGAGGGTTCTTCTGAGGCAAAGCATCTATTCAAAAAAAAAAAAAAAAGCCAAGCACAGAGAATAAAAAAGTATTTGCAAAATCCCCTTGAGGGACTGGGGAGAAAGAAGGAATAATCAACTTCCCCACCTATGGAATTCCTGGTATTCTCACACGCAATGTGGACAACCAATTCAGTAGGCCGAGCCCTCAGTCTTGAGGTTCGCCCCGTGAAGCTTATTCCTGCAGGAGAAGCTAAGCTTATTGAGAATTATGCCTAAGAGTCGCCCCCAGAGAATCTGTTTTGTTACTCAGATATAGCCTCTCTTTCTAAGCCAACTTGGCAGGTAAACTCAATGCACTCCCCACCTTACATAGGGTATGACTCCCGGGGTTGTAAATCTCCCTGGCAACATGAGACATGACTCCTGAGCTGAGCCGGGACCCAGCATCATGGGATTGAGAAAGCCTTCTTGACCAAAAGGGGGGAAGAGAGAAATGAGACAAAATAAAGTTTCAGTGGCTGGGAGATTTCAAACAGAGCTAAGAGGTTATCCTGGAGGTTATTCTTATGTATTATATAGATATCCCTTTTTAGTTTCTAGTGTATTTGAAAAGCTAAAAAGAAATACCTGAAACTGTTGAACTGTATTCCAGTAGCCTTGATAACTGAAGACAATTGTATAACTAGATAGCTTTTACAGTGTGATCATGTGATTGTGAAAACCTTGTGACTGACGCTCCCTTTACCCAGGGTATGGAGAGATGAGTTAAAAATATATATATAAGGACAAAAGAAAATAAATAAATAGAGGGGGAAAGGGTAAAAAAAAATATTGGGTAGAGTGCAATACTAATGGTTAATGAGAGAGAGGGGTAAGGGGTATGGGATGTATGGTTTATTTTCCTCTGTCTTTTCCTTTTTCTGGAGTGAAGCAAGTGTTCTAAAAATGATCACGGTGATGAATACACAACTATGTGATGATATTGTGAGCCAATGACTATACACCTTGGATGGACTGTATGGTGCATGAAGCTATCTCAGTTTTTAAAAAAAGTCAAACAGGTATCTAGGAATGAAAACTGAGATTGTGCAAAACAGTGATGCAGAGCAGCGTGGCTTAGTGGTGGTCAAAGCTTGGAGTGTGGAGGGGAAAGATTACCTGGATTTGAATCTTGACTCTGCCTTTTATCACCTGCTTGATGTAGGTAAATCATGTAATTTCTCTGGGCTTCAGTTCCTCCAGCAGTAAAACAAGCATAATCATAATCCCCACTACCCAGAGCTGTTGCAAAGATTTAATGATTTAATACCTTTGAAGGGCTGATCATAGAGCCTGGCACATGGTAAGAAAGAACTCGGTAAATGTTAATGGTTATTTTTATTATCATAATTATTCGAAAATAATCCCATCTTATATACAAAGGCCATCAAAAATGTTTCTGCTCTCCAAACCACTCACCCAACTTCTGGGAATTTGCTCTAAGAAAATAACCCAAAGTACAGAAAAGATTTGTGTGCACGATTATTTAATGGCAATATTATTTATAATTTTACAAAAGAGTAAAACAAGGTTTCTAGGAATAAGTGAATGTTACACTGCATCACAATCATCAGTCTGTTATAGTGACATGATACATTTTTTAACAAAATAGGAAAAGAAACTTTGGCTACAATGTTAAGTGAAAAAAAAGTAGAAACAGGCTACAAAGTTATATTTATCCAATAATCTCAACCATTCATACAGATAAGCAGTTAAATAGATTGGAAAGTAAAAAATAAAAACAAAAATAAAAGTCCTGTTTTTCTGTAGGGGATGGGGCACAGGACAAGAGGGACCCAGGGTCCCAGGGACAAATGTTGGGTAGATCTGGTCTGCCTAACATACCTCACTTTGTCCAGGAGAAGCTCGGAGGCTCTCATTTTCACCATCCCAGAAGAAGGAAGTTCTCAGCCCAAGGGAACCAAAGAGCAGGACAAGCAGGAGAAGGAAGAGGACATCCCCAAACCACCCTCTGGCCAAGACACGTAGCCTGAGTCCACGAGTCGGGTGGGAGGGCAGGATTGACGGGCCCATCTCCCACGCCCAGCCTGAAGCTCATCCTCAGCCCTCCCTACCACACAGGCTCTCCTATCTAGACGAGCAGGCTGGGACACCCCCGCGCGTGGCCCTTTTGCACCCTCCTAGACCACAGAGATACATGAATGGGCATCATACTCCACGCCGCCGTCTGCTGCCCCCTACGCCGGCAGGTGAGAGCAGAGGTGGATCCTAGAAGCTCCCCAAAAGCCCGCCACTGGAAAGGTCCTGGCATCTCTCATACCCCCGCTGGGAAGGTCCTGACGTCTCCCTTTGCCCCCGGCACCTCACCCACCTCCAGGTCGGAAGCCTTCCTTTACCATCCAGTGCCTGAGACGCCAGGGCAGCTGTGAGGATTTACCCATTCCGGGAACCTATCATCGTGGGCGAAACTCAGGGCCTAGCAGGGTGCAGGTGAGGTGGGGGCGGGGGGGGGGCGGGGAGGGGATGCTGGGATCTGGAGGGGTGGGGGCAGTCCAGGCTGAATTTATCAAATACCCTGCCAGGCCTTCCTTAAGAACTGGACAGATATGAATGCTCATGACGCAAAATCTTCGTAATGCTCACTCTAGCTGTGAAGCGGCTCCTATTGTTACGCCCAGTTTACAGATGATACTGCAGCTCAGAGAGGCTTACCCAAGTGACAGAACTGAGATTTGAACCCAGGCCTTCTATGTGTTTCTATAAACTCAAGTCTGATTTATACCTGTTCAGTTTGATTCTGGTGGTGGAGTCCAGGGTAGGCGACAGGGGTGAATACCAGGCCCTCACACCCCACCCAGCAATCACCGCCCTCTGGTGTTTATTTTGGCCCAGGGTTCCTGGGCGACTCCTCCTCAGTGGGGTCGGCTCCTGTACGCCCCACTGTTTTTGGTGGAAGAGGGTGCAGCAGGGGAGGTATACCTCGGCAAGTCCGGCACGCCGCTGCGCGCCTTCACCCGTCTGCAAGTGCCTGGAACCCACTCTGACCCCAGCCGTGGCAAGAGGGGCAGTGCTGACAGCCTGGTGGAGGCTGTGAGTTCAGAGGGAACGTGCACCAGAGGGATGGGGCGGAAGGGGAGGGAGTGGGAGCTTGGGGAGGAAGAGAAAAGGGGTCCCCAGTTCCTGTGTTGGGCATGTAGATAGCCCATTGCGCTGCGACCTCTGCCCAGCTGGATGTATACACCTCGGTGCCCGCCGATTTCCCCACATGCCCTGAGGGGAGCGCCATTTATCCACACTAACCCCCCATGTGCACACTGCTTTGACCCCATGCTCTACCCTCTGTCAGTTCTGATCCCATCTGTGCCCTCCAGGTGCTCATCTCCGAGGGGCTGGGCCTCTTTGCCCGAGACCCGCGCTTTGTGGCCCTGGCCAAGCAGGAGATCGCAGATGCATGCCGCCTGACACTGGATGAGATGGACAGCGCTGCCAGTGACCTGCTGGCACAGGGGACCAGCTCGCTCTGTAGCGACGAGGAGTCCATCCTCTCCCGATTCGATGAGGAGGACCTGGGAGACGAGATAGCTTGTGTCCATGCCCTCTGAATGCTCATCCTTCTTCCACCACTGCTCAATAAACCTCCTGCCCTGCTCTCCCCAGAGGGAGAGAGACTTGGACCACCCCCGGTTTTAGTGTCTTTGCACTGGGAGCTTGGGGCTGTGCAGCAGCCCCCACATCCATCCATCCATCCATCCATCCATCCATCCATCCATCCATCCATCCATTCCCTGTTCCAACCCTGAGCCACTGCCCACACATGGGGTATTTCCAGAAACCAGGACAGCCAAGCCTGATTATTCAGCGTCAGGGAGGGAGGGAGGAGGAGGGGGAAGAGACAGAGGCCCAAAAAAAGCTGGAGACAGAGCGGAGGAGGTGGTGGCAGTGGAGACCGGACAGAGATGGAGGAAAGGGGAGAAAGAGGATGTGGAGAGGGCTTGGGAGGGGGGATCAGAGATTCCACAGGGGTCTGCCATGTCAGACTGAAAAAGGCAGACAGATGGGAAGGAAAGGATGTGGAAACTCAGAAGAGAGTCCTGCTGGGGGAAAGGCCTGAAGGTTGAAATTGACCTGCACGTGATGCCTCTTGGCCAGAGGGGTCCTCTAGCAAGCACCAGGAATTGCAGCGAGGCTGAATTGGGATCACCCTGTCTCCCAACTCCCACATTCTGCCTGAGAAAGAGAAGACAACCTAAATCCATTTGGTAGAAGCAAAGGGCTGGGAGCCCAGCACAGAGGTATATACTCAGGATCCACTTGGCTTTCCTGAGACCACCTAGAAGTGTCCCAGTGTCCTCCCACACAGATCCCAGATTTCTGCTTCCTGCCCCGCCTTTAGTCACGGCCTAACCTTTGGCGTAGCATTCATTCTGTTAAGATACATCGGGCACTGTTCTGGGTTTCCCTCAGAAAATAAAACTGAGCTGGCTTAGAGATGTGACAGGGTTTGTCCAAAGTGGTAGTCTGCTCCACACCAAAAGAATTGGAGGCAGCATTAGGAGTGGCACAGGAAGGAGCTGCACAGGGGAGAGTCC
Source organism: Tamandua tetradactyla (assembly GCF_023851605.1). Classification (NCBI taxonomy): domain Eukaryota; kingdom Metazoa; phylum Chordata; class Mammalia; order Pilosa; family Myrmecophagidae; genus Tamandua; species Tamandua tetradactyla. The sequence continues at coordinate 120,946,517 of NC_135353.1, forward strand.
GCCCTAGGGTCTCCTTCCAGCTCTCAGAGCATGGCCTTCTCATTTGCACCATTAGGGTCAATAGAGCCAGGTCTGAAATTTGGGGGAAGCCAGAACTGGAAACTAGAACTCAGAACAGAGAGCTACACTAGACCCTGAGATATGAGTAAGACTTTGGCCCTGGCGTCCAGAACAAGAACAAAGGCGTGAAGCGGTTGGGTTAGTGTGTGGTGGGAATAGCAAGTCCCATATGGGCGGGGCATAGAGAGTGAAGGTGGGGCTGCTGAGGGATGAAGGGGGAGAGATCACCTGGGGCCAGATCATGCAGAGCTTTGAATGCTGGACCCCAAGCTCTGGCATTTTTCCCGAAAGCAAGAGAGGAGCCATGGGAGGGATTTGAGCAGAGTAGTGACATAGTTAACTTTGCATTTTAAATAGATGCTCTGACGGCTGTGCTGAAAACAGAAGGGAGGGGGAAGATATAGAAGATGTTAAAATTGGCAGAAACGATGGTGGCCTTAGCTGAGGGAGGTGACAGAGGAAATGGTGAGAAGCGAGTGGATCCCAGAGATGTGTAGGAGGTAAAATGGACCATTTGTGGGGCCCGGTGCTAAGTGCATCACAATCATTATCTTGTTTAGTCAGTACAACAACTCTTTAGGTTCCATTATTAAACTATTTTGCATGAACAAGGTCATGGAGAACTAAAGAATAGAAATGGGCTTCAAATTTAAGCAATCGAGTGGCAAAACCCAGGTCTTAACCCCTCCCGTACACTGCTTCCCCCAATAAGGCAATGTCTAGGGAGTGTTGGAAGTGATACTTGTGTGAATTTGTATGTGTGTGTGTTTAAAAATAGGTATAGGTTCAGAGGGTTCAAAATTCAAAGGGTACAGGGGTGCATGGGTGGTTCAGTGGTAGAAGGCTCGCCTTTCATGTGGGAGACCCGGGTTCAATTCCCGGACCATGCACCGCGCCCCCCCCCCCCAAAAAAAATTCAAAGGGTACAAAGGTACAAAGTGAAAAGTTCCTCTTCCCTCTGGAAGTGACCAGTGTTATCAGATATTTTTCATATATATACAAGATGTGGCAGTGATAAGTTGGCAAGAGTAAAACGTCTGGAGGTAGACTTCCCAGATTCAAATCCTGGGTCTGTTACTTACCAGATGTGTGACCTTAGGCATAGTTCTTCACCTCTTTGCACCTCAGTTTATTCAGCTGTAAAATGAAGATAGTACCTGCCTCATAGGGCTGCTGTGAGAACTAAGTAACTAATAATCTGAAGTGCGCAGAACAGTGCTTAACACAAAACGACAACAATTTAAGTGTTAGCTCTTGTCTCTATAATTATGGTATAATCCCTCCCTCCTCTTTGTGCACAAATTCCACATGATTTGACATCTTATATTTTTGTACTTAACTAAATATCTTGGCTATCATTCATTACCTGGATATTATAGCGAATGACAACTGCACAGTACCCCAATTTTATGGCTGTTTTCAGAGTTTATTTAAACTGGCCTTCAGTAAGGAGTCCTAAGGGAGTGTCTCTCTTTCATAATACAGAGCTGCAATGTATCATCGAATACATGCATCTTTTAGCACATGTATGAGTCTATCTATAAGATAAATTCCTAGAAGGGTAAGTGCTGAGCCAAACAGTATATAAATTTATTATTTTGGTAAATTTTTTCAATTGCTTTCTACAGAGGTTATGCCAATTTAACTTCCACCAGCAAATTTATGAGAATGTCTGTTTGCCTAACCTCTAGAAACAAAACATTATCAAACTTTTTGACATTCAACAGCCTCAAAAATGAAAAACAGTATTTTAGTAGTTTTTATATGCATTTCTCTTAGTACAAGTGAGATTGGGTATCTTAAGAGCCAACTGCGTTTTATCTATTGGATTTTGCAGCATGGTGATCACCACTGACCTTGGTAGGACTAGTTTTAGCAGCATGAAGAAAGGGTAGTCCAACTCAGAGAGGGCGGAGGAGTAAATAGGACTTAAAGTGCAGGCAACTGGAGACGGGCAAGAGAGAAAGAGGGGAGATGTTTGGAAGGGGGAGGAAGGAATTTTTAGGCTGTGTTTAAAACGCAGAAGAGAAGGAATCCTCAAGACCTTAAATTATGTTTAAATTGCAGGGACTCTGGGCACTGCCAGTTAATAGCTGAGCGAGCTTGTGCAAGTCACTTAACATTTCTGGGACTCATTTACTTCATCTGTAAACATCACGGTGATAATAGCCTCTACCACATAGGGCTGTTGTAAAGATTAAGGGTGTGAACAAATTTAACAAACTCAGAAAAGAGTGGCAAAATGCCATCCTATAGGACCGAGGGGGGGGTCTTCCTCTCCCCAGTCTTCTAGCTGTGTTTTCAGACTGAATAAACAGCCTTAGGGCTCCAGCCTCGGGCCTGGAATGGCGACCAAGGAGACCTCGACGGGGCTCACAATGCGCAGCCGCGCCGGGCCAGGAGAGGAGGGGGAGGCTAGGGGCGGGGCAGCAGCCGCCCGGGCTGTTCCGGCGATCGCGTGTCCCTCCCGCCGCGCCTCGCGCCCGCCCTTGCTAGCAGACGCCTCCCGCCCCCCGCATTGCTGATGCTGCTGCTGGCAGACATGGACGTGGTGAATCAGGTACGCGCTCCAGCACCGCGGACAGAGCCCGCCGCTCCCCGGCCGCCCAGCCCCGGCAGCTTTTAGCCTCCGACTCTTGAGGGGTGACGGTAGCCAGGATCCCGGCTGCGGAGCCCCAGCCCCCGGCGAAGGGCTCGGGATTTGCGGCAGGCTAGGGGAGAAGGGGGAGGTGGAGAAAATGAGTGCGCTCACTGCCGCAGCGAGGGCAGTCCTCACTGCCGCAGCGGGGGCCGCCAGAAGCCCCATTTCTCACTGGCGATCTAGAAGGGAGGAAAAGGGGCCCCGGGGCTGGGGTGAGGGAAAGGGGTGCGGAGGAGGGGAGAGTGGATGGGAAGGCGGGGGGTGGCGGTGGGGGTGGGGTTGCTGCGGATGAGCTAGGAAATAGAGCGACAGAAGGCGTGGGGGCGAGGTATTGGCTAGGGGGGGAGGGCGGGTGGACAGGGTTGGCACCTGCCTCTCCCAAACAGAAATAACACCCCGGTAGATGACCCCCCACAACTCCCAGAGCAGACCTAGGGGGGCGATCCTGTTTGGCTTCTCCAAAACCCCTAGTCTCCCCTCCCCCAACACAATATCCACTGAAGCCACGTCCAAGCCCTCCCCCGCCTTAGTCAGCCCAGACCCTCTCTGCTATCTCATCTTCACCATTCCAGATCCTCATCTCCTCCCTAACCACTACCAACCCCTTCCCATCCTCACCTTGGACTCCCCCCCCACACACACACCACCATCTGACTCACCTTTATGGCTGCAGACCCCTCCCCCATCCTGGCCAACCCGACTGCTGTCCTATAGTATGACTCACCTTCACCCCTCGAGACCCACCCTAATGAACCCCAATCCTTCCTCGTCCTCCCCACCAGATCCCCCTCTGCCATCTGACTCACCTTTATCGTCTCAGACCTTCTCCCATTCCCTAATTAGTCCAGACCCCATCCCCATCTTCCTCACCTCTGACCTGTGCCGCCACCTGACTCACCATCACCCCAAACCTCCTCCCCCAGACCTCCCTACCAGTCCTGAACCTCAGGGGTGTTCACCTTTCAGAGGCCCTGGTGCCCACACCTTCCCCGAAGTATCACCTTCTCCTCACCCCCTCTCCGCAAGTCACCCCCTCCCCCAGGGTCACCTGCCCCACCCCCAGGGGTCATCAAATGGCAGCCTATCCAGTCACCTCCCTGTCCAGCCCCAACAACTCTACCCCCTCCCTGTCCTTTCTCTCCTTAGCTGGTGGCCGGGGGTCAGTTCCGGGTGGTCAAGGAGCCCCTGGGCTTCGTGAAGGTGCTGCAATGGGTGAGTGTGGGCCGGGCCATGGGGGAGAGTGCAGAGAGAGAGAGAGAGAGAGAGGGAGGTACTGGGGTCCAGAAGAGCAGGGGTGGAGTAGGGGTAGGGAACATGGAATGGATCCCGGCCAATGGGGGGGGGGGGGTGGCAGGAGGCAGGGAGGGAGTACTGGTTCCAGGGTGATGTTCCAGGGGGTTGGGGCCAGGGAATGGATGGGCTGTGGCATCACATAGGGCCGAGGGTACCCCCGTTGTGAGGTGGCAGATTGAGACGTCCTGCGTCCCCTCCTGAGCTGAGGGAGGGGCGAGGAAGGTGGAGCCTACCTGCAGCCGCTTGCCAGGGGAGAGAAATGCAAAGGCCGAGAAACCCAGAAACAGTGACAGGGACAGAATGAGAGACAGAGAAAAGATAGAGAGGTGAAAATGCTGAGAAAAAAGGAGATGCAGAGATAGTGAGGAAAATGAACGAACGAAAGGGGAGACAGAGAGAGAGACACAGAGAATAGGCAGGTAAAGAGAAATAGACATAGTGAGAAAGCCAAGAAAATGGTATGGGGGGGCGGGTAGAAAGAGACAGAGAGATACCCCAAGAGATGAAGAGAAACTGACATGCAGAGAAAGGCACCAGAGAGACAGAAAGAGAACCAAACACACAGAGACAGAGAAAAAAGACAGAAAGAGACATCCATAGAGACCGGACAGCCAGAGGCAGAGAGAAAAACAGATACTAAGAGATAAAGAGACATCTGAAGAAAGACAAAGATAGAGAGAAACACAGTCAGAGAAATAACGAGAGAAACGGAGACCCAGAGAGACAGGTAGAGCCCCCACCGCAGGGGGCCACACCTGCTCAAGACTTCACACATGCACAACAGCAGAATCAGATAAGGAGAGAAACAGAAATAGAGATAAAGAGAGACTGAGACAGGTAGAGAGAGAGAGAAGGAGGGAGGGAAGATGGTGGGGGATCAGAGCAGTGAGAGGCAGAGACCTGGAGAGACACAGGGAGAGAGAGAGAGAGACAGGAAGGAACACCGCACACCCTCCTAATCAGCTTGCCCTGTGACCTGATGAGCCCTGATTAGGGGGTGGGGGCAGGGACTTCTCCATCTGCTGTAGATTGTTCTGGGTCCCTGCAGAGGAGGGCAGCCCTCCCTGCACCACCACCACGACTGTGCACACGGGCTCACCGTAGCCATGCCATTCTCACCGCCCAAGGTCTTTGCCATCTTCGCCTTTGCCACATGCGGCAGCTACAGTGGAGAGCTACGACTGAGCGTGGAGTGTGCCAACAAGACCAAGAGTGACCTCAACATCGAGGTCGAGTTTGAGTACCCCTTCAGGTGCGTCCCCACCCTACCCCACCCCCGGGATCCTCACAGACCTGGGAGGAGGGCGGGGGGTGTGGTTTGGGATCAGCCGACACTTCCTCCCTCCCTGGTGGCCGTCGCCCAGCCCCCACCACAGGAGGCCACACCTGCTCAAGACTTCACATATGCACTGAACACCTACTTTGTACCTGGCACTGCTCTGGACATCTAGGACGCTGTGGTGAGCAAGAGAGACGTGGGCTGTGCCCTCAGGCTATGTTCTACAATGAGACAGGGAGAAACAGGCCATAAACAAGATTCAAAAGTAAGACAGATAGGGCGGTGTGATGGTGGCCCAGTGGCAAAATTCTCACCTGCCATGCTGTTGACCTGGGTTTGATTTCCGGTGGCTGCTCAATCAAAAAAATAAAGAAATAAAAAGTAAGACAGATAGATTTATTTATAACATCACCTTAACAGATAATGAGCACGCAGTAGGTGCTCATTTAATGTTAGCCTAGATCATTATTCAATCTTATTGATTAATTAATTCATTCATTCATTCCATACACATTTTTTTGAGAACCCAGTGTACACCCAGTACTGCTCAAAGTGCTAGGGGCACAGAAGTGAGCAAAACAGACAAAAACTCCTACCCTTATGGAGCCCACATTTTGACGAATAAAGAGGATAATTGTAGATTGGGAGAAATTCAAGGAGGGGATCTTCATGCAGGGTTTTCTGATGGAGAATAATAAAAGAGGGCTGCTTAGATATAGGGAACGGTTAAACCCAATTAAGGAAATTCTGACACATATTGAGTTCCTACTGTGTGCTGGGCGCCATGCAGAGGGGAAGAGGCATGCAAGGATGAGCTTGGGCAGGTGGGGTGGCCTTTACCTACTGGAGGTGAGGGAGATAGAGACCGACAGACAGATACAATTTCAGTCAAGGCTTCCGAAGGCCTGGGTTCAAATCTAGTCATCACCACTTGGGCAAAGCCCCTCACGGCCCCAGGTCTCAGTTTCCTGATCTGTAAAAGGGCGGATAATATTACCCATGTCACAGGTGAGCGAGGTGGTGAGGATTAAATGTCAATACTTGCAAAGGGCTGAGGGGAGGGCCTGGTGCCCAGTAAGTGAAAGAAATAAGTTTAAGAAATAAGTTTAAGGGGCTCAAGAAGGAGGTCAGGGATTAAGTTGGAAAGTGGGAAATTTTGAGCACTAAGGGTAAATATAGGCTCAGGTGATCATGGGGGAAGGGTATGGGGGGGAGGGGATGGTGAAAAGAGATGAAAGCCAAGCACTAGCGCTGAACAACGGTCAAAAAAAAAAAAAAGGAGGTGCCAGAAGGCAACCAGGGATCCACCCTTTCGCAGAAGCCAGGTAGAAGAGCGTTTGGGGGAGAGGGCAGTGTGAACACAGTTGAGATCCAGCCCTTAGAGAATCCACAGGAGCCCCCTCCCCCACCCGTGAACCCTCATACCTCTCACCCCTAGGACTTCAGAGCCTGGGGATTTGCCCTTTACATACATATCTCCTGGAAAAAAGTCCCTTCTCTGGATCCCCCTTACCAAGATCTGCCCCCCACCCCCACCCCCCATTCCTCTTGAACACCCTCTCCTTCCAACCCAGCCCACTAGAAACCCAGAAGCTCAGACCGATCCAGATTTAACACCTCGCTGCGCCACTGAGCAACTGTACAATCTCGGGCAAGTAGCTTAACCTCACTGAGCCTCTGTTTTCTCCTCTGCAAAATGGATAGAATAAAAAATAAAAAAATTTTTTAATGGGTAGAATAACGCCTGCTTTCGGGGATTATTAAACGAGACAGTTAAGTAAAGAGCTCAGCACTTCCCTTAGGACCTTTATTACTCGAGTGGCCCCACACCCTTCGCACAGTCTCAGAATCCAGCCTCCAACCTGAGACAAGAGCTCTGGAACCCCACCCCAATCCTTCCCACATCCAGGCATCTTCTCCCTACAGCCCCCTCTTCCATCTCACTACAGGAAAGGCCTCAGTCTTAGGATGCCTTCCCAATCTGCCTCTTCCATCCACCCTCTCACATACCCTTACACTGTCCCAGGATCCATTCTATCCTCCTCTCTGTCGGTCTGCCTTCTTCCTATTTTCTCATCTCTAGGGTCTCCTCCACTATGTGTACATTTTTTTTTCTCTCAGGGACCTGAAGTGGGGTGGGCGAAGAATGGTGATGTCGGGTTGAGGGGTAAGAAAGTGTTCAAATCCCAACTCTGCCATTTCCGTGCCAGCTGTATGTCTTAATTAATTAATTAATTAATCCACTTCCTGAGCCAACTCCGTTTCCTACTCTGTACACTTCATCCAATAAACATTGATTGTGTGCATGAGTACTCCCCACCTCTGGGAGTTGCAGCAAAAAATCAAGATAAGTAAGATAGATGGTATGACAGATGGGGGTCACTGCTCCAGTGAAAAATAGAGCAAGGAAGGGGGCAAAGGAGTGTTGAGGGGTTCCATTTAATTTTCAATAATGACAGCAAGGAAGGCCTCACTGAGACGGTGACAGCTAAGCAAAGCTTTGAAGGAGATGTGGGAGTGAGACAGGCAGATATCTAAGGAAAGAACATTCCTGGTCAAAGGGAACAGCCAGTGCAAAGCTTCTGAGCCGGGAGGGTGCCTGACATGTTCTAGGAATGGCAGAGAGACTAGAGGAGCTGGGCCAGAGTAGAGGATGAATAACACCTACCTCACTAGGATGCTTTGTGTAAGTGATGAAACGTGACTGGTGCTCAGTAGGTGGCCTGTGAATGATTATTTCCTCCACTTTCTGGGACCTTGTCTGAATCTGAGGGACCCATGACCGGGGTGGTGGGTGTGTGTGTGTATAATTGTGTATGATTGTGTGTGTGTGTGTGTGTGTGTGTGAAGGGGTTCTCAGGGACTGGGCCACCATTGCCCACCTCTCTCTGCAGGCTGCACCAAGTGTACTTTGAGGTACCCAACTGCCGAGGAAGCAACACCAAGGTCTTCCTGGTAGGGGACTACTCCTCATCAGCCGAATTCTTTGTCACGGTGGCTGTGTTTGCCTTCCTCTACTCCATGGGAGCTCTGGCCACCTATATCTTCCTGCAGAACAAATACCGGGAAAACAACAAAGGGCCCATGCTGGTGAGTCCCCATAGCCACTTGCAGATAGGGGCCTCGAGGACAAAGCTATGCTCACCGGCCAGACAGAATCTCAGGTGGACCCACACCCGAGCATACATCACAAACCATGCTTGCTGCCACTACTGCTAGTCCCCAGTTGGCATTGGGGACAACAGAGACACACTCACAGCCCACACAGTGTCCCAGACAGGAACATGTTTGTAAACCTGCCAACTGTCACCCAACCACACACTCTAGATCAAAGAAAGGGACGCACATGGGCCTGCCGTGACAGCCGTGCATGTCATCTTGCCACAGAAACACTCAGGTTCCTACCCAGCCATTCTCACACTGCCTCATCCCAGACACATAAGGACATAAATTCATACATGCAGACGAGAGGGGAAAGACACACTCCTTCCCACAAATTTGGAAACCCTCCCACAGATTTCCCTCCATACCCCCACACACATATCACAATCACATTCCCATGCTCCGTGTCACGTACGCACACGCAAGCCTAAGCTGGGAGAGCCACCTTCCATGATGAAAGTGCTGGGGGCTTCAGGGCTGAACAGGGCAGGGGAAGGACAGGCCTGTTCTGGGAGAAACCCACCCACCCAACCAAAAGCCTGTGATCCAAGGAGCTTGAAGCAGCACATTCACAATGCCTTCTCTCTCCACTCCCATCCACACCAGGACTTTCTGGCCACGGCAGTGTTCGCTTTCATGTGGCTGGTTAGCTCGTCAGCATGGGCCAAGGGGCTGTCAGATGTAAAGATGGCCACGGACCCAGAGAACATTATCAAGGAGATGGCTGTCTGCCGCCAGGCAGGGAACACATGCAAGGAACTGAGGGACCCTGTGACCTCTGGCCTCAACACCTCAGTGGTGAGCCCTGGGTAACCAACTGGGCCGGCTGGAGGCGGGTGGAGTGGGACTGGGAAACTTGCAGTCTGCCAGGTGGAATGGTGGAGAGAGAGAATGAGAGGAGAATTGGGGAGAAATCCGAGAGGGCTCCCTGGGGAAGGCATGTCAGCAACTGAGCCACAGATGTCACAAGCCGTCACCAAGGGAGGACCTTGAGACTTTTTGTCCAAATTAGGTTTGGGAGACCTGGATCCAAGATCCAACCTAGTCATGAATCTCAGGCAATTCAGTACCCTCTTGGGACCTCAGTTTCCTCAAGGGCAAAACCAAGGAATAGAATGTTTCCCACCTACATGCCCCCTAGTGGCCGGAGTTAGATTGCCTACGTTCAAGTCCCAGCTCTGCCATTTGCAAGCACTGTGACCTAAAACTAGTTAAGCAGCCTCTCAGGCCTTGGTTTGAGGATGTAAATTGAAGATTAATAATTGGTCCTGCTCCAAAGTGCAGTACCTAGTGAACTGATAACAGAGTGCTTAGAAAAGAGTCTGGCACGTGGTAAGTCATATATGTGTTACAGATGCACACCTTTTATATGGACTATATAAATATACACGCATGTATCATGTATGTGTATACATGCACACCACATGTATAATTGTGCGTGTGTGTATATATTTTTTCAGGATGCTAAGATGCCAATATTTTTTTCATTTGTTGGCTGTATGACCTTGAGGAACTTAGACTCTCTAAGCCTCAGTTTCTGCAACTGCAAAATGGAGATTTCCTGCCTCAGAACTGAATTTTAAATGAGCTAGTAATATGTAAAGTGCTTGGAAGAGGGCATGGCATATCCTAAGGGGTACTTAAAGTATTTTATATTTTATATATTAATATAAAACCCATATATTTACTTTAATATAGAAGTATAATTTTATACATGTGTACATATACAGCTATTTGTATATACGTATACATACATCTATAAGTGGTATATCTATTTAATAAGATATCTTTTACATATGTATCTATGTACACTTACATCTTACCATATATTACTAATGTATTTACTCTATTTTACACATGTATAAATGTGTATATATTATATATAAATACATGTGCAAATAGGCAAATACATATATATGTAACACTAAGACTTCAGCATCCCCGGAATCTGAATTCTAACATCATCACTCCCCAAGCCCCACAAAGTGATTTGTCTGGGCTTTTTTCGTTGCAATCACCAGCCCCTGGTTCCACGTCCCACCCCGCGGTCCCCGCGGTCCCCGCGCGCTAATGCGGCTTCGACGTTCCCCAGGGCCACCAGGGCAGGGGGCGCGGGCCGACCGCTGGGCCTTATCACCCCGCAGGTGTTCGGCTTCCTGAACCTGGTGCTCTGGATCGGTAACCTGTGGTTCGTGTTCAAGGAGACAGGCTGGGCCGCCCCGTTCGTGCGCGCGCCTCCCGGCGCCCCCGAGAAGCAACCGGCGCCCGGGGACGCCTATGGCGAGGCGGGCTACGGGCAGGGCCCCGGCGGGTACGGGCCCCAGGACTCGTACGGGCCCCAGGGCGGCTACCAGCCCGACTACGGGCAACCCGCCGGCGGCGGTGGCTACGGTCCCCAAGGCGACTACGGGCAGCAAGGCTATGGCCCGCAGGGCGCGCCCACCTCTTTCTCCAATCAGATGTAGTCTGGTGAGTGATGGGCGGGCCAAGGAGGGCAGAAGAAAGGAGATGGACGGGTTAGTGAACGAATGATAAGCAGGAGGAGACCAGCATTTAAAGGCTCTTGTGAGGCACGTAAGGGCGGGAGTTTGAAGACACCAATAGGGAGGCAGGGTTACGTGCCAAGAACAAAAAGCTAGCCAATGAATGGCGAGCAGGGGCTTGAAGGCGAATGAAGAGCCAATGGGAGAGAGGTAGAAGGGTAGCGCTTAGAGAAGGGAAAAGAGAAGCCGGCCAAACAACCAATGAAAGGAGAGAAGAACAGGAGGGGCTCCGGCAGTAGAGAATCGGCGGAGTGCTGGAGCCACTGAAAGGAAGAGAAGGGTGGGTACTAGAAGTGATTGATAATAGGTGATGAGGTCAATAGATGGTGAGGGGAAAAATGACCTTTGGCCATTGAAGGTCAGCCAAGCTCACCTATCCAGGAGGAGGGGATGGGTCTGCCGCCTCTTCTCAACCTTGGAGGTGAGGGAGGTGGTGTGGAATTTCAAAGAAGGAAGGGAGAGGGGCTGAGTGGCTGGGGGTGGGGGTCGGCTGGGGGGTCACTAGAAAGGTTTGCTGGCCTTTTTGCAGGGTCTTAAAGTAGAAGTGAGGTTTCCATAGGCAGATATGAGAGGAGAATAGGCAGAGGGGATGGGAGAGAGGGTAAAGGCAAAGAGGTGGCAACGCGTGGGTAAGGATAGTTTCTAGCACTGGGTTGTCCATGATGGAAAGGGCAGGGAGGAGTTTATTAAGTATCATGCATCTAATTCATTATAAAATCCTGTTACCTCTACCTTCAAAATATATCCATAATACTCTCATTTCTGTCATCTCTCCCCCAGACCTCTTCACAGGTCTCCACCTAACCCGCACGTCCACTCCCTTTTTGGTCTGCTCACAGCTGTCCCAAGGGATCCTGTTAAATCCTACATCAGCCCCCCACCCTCCTCTGCTCAGAGCCCTGCTATGGCTCCCATCACACTCAGAAAGTCTTCTCTGGTCACTTCTCTCACCTCACCACCTCTCCCCCTCACTCAGTCAGCCCCAGCCTCACTGGCCACCTCAGTGTTCCTTAAACGTGTGAGGCACAATCCAGCCTAAGGGCCTTTATACCTGCTTTTCCCGCTGCTTGGACTTTCACACCCACACCCACTGATCACCTTACCAGTTCCTTATCATTCTTTCGGTCACTTACTCAAAACAGGTGTTGCCTGACTACCCTGTCTGAGACAAGTCCTCCTTATTATCTTCCTCATACCTTGTGCTTTTCTTCATCACAATCTGCAATTATTAGTTTATTTTTTTATTGACTGTCTGCCCCACTAGACTAGGGAAGATGACCATGTCTTGTTCATGCTGTACACCCATCACTTAGAGCCCTATTAATGTTAAGAAACATGTATTGAGTCAATAGTGGGAACCACATAGTGTGAGGCATTTTATCTCACTTTACTGTTGTTTCCCCCAAACCCTCCTATCCCGATTGAAAGTTGAAGTCCTCATAACCTGGTGCATGAGGCCCTATGCCACCCAATTAACCTACCTCTGCGATATCATCTCCTGCCACTCTCCCCCTTGCTTACTCACACTAGCTCCCCTGTCTTCCTTGCTATTCCTCAAACACACTAGACATGGTCCCAGCCCACAGCTCTTGCCTGAAGTGCTCTTGCTCCTAGTTATCTGCATGGCTCATTCCCATACCTCCTTTAGTCTTTCTTCAAATCTCCCCTGCTGGCACTCCTAATCCTCCTTTCCCTGTTCTCCGTTGTTTTGTTTTTCTTTTCCATTCCACTTGTCCCTTATGTCATACCAGCTGATTACCTTTTGTATCATGTTCCTTGTTGGAAATCTGTCTCTCCCTGTTACCATGTAAGCTCCACAAGGACAGGTATCTTTGCTTTGTTCACTATAGTTTATCACCAGTGACTAGAACACTATCTATTAATGGACTTCTTTGGGGAGGGGGTGCATAATCTTTTGGGTACTTAACTCACTGTGGGGGCAAGGTCAGGAATGTCTTCCAGTAGGGCCAGATGGGATGAAGTTAACTCCAGGAATATGACTGCAAGAAGAAGGAAGGGGGAAATGGCATGCCAGGCAAAGGTAAAGCCAGGGGGAAGGTTTAGTAGCTCAGCCCCTCCCTGAGCGCACCAGCTGTGTCTGGGCTCCCTCTCCTTTCTGTCTTTTGTCTCCACAGGTCAGTGCAGCCCAGGAGGACCCCACGGGTGGGCAAGAGCTCAGGAGAAGGCCTGCCCCCCTTCCCCTCCCCACCCCCACATCCCAGGTCTCTGCCCTCAAGCCAGGAGACCTTGTCTTTGCTGTTTATATATATATATATTATATATAAATATCTATTTATCTGTCTGAGCCCAGCCCTCGCTCCCCTGCCCCCATGCATTAGTGGCCTGGACTTGGATGGGCCCCTCTCTTACTCCTTCACCTTCCCCTGCATCCTTCTGCTCCTCCCTGCTCCTTGGCCCTGTCCCCTGAGGTTGGTGGGGGGGGGGGCTCTAGAAGGTAGACAGGGAAGGGACAGACCTTGGCTGTATGGGGATGATAGGTGTGACTTCAGGCTTTCTTCCCTCTCACCCTCCCTTTCTTCCACTCTGGCCTTGGCTCCTCCAGCAATGCCTGAACAGGAGCCATTAGGGGAAGGTCAATCCTGCGAGTGGGATAAAGGCAGCGACTGGGGGAGCTTGGGGTGAAGAGAAAAACTTGAAACCCAAGAATGGTCTTGAAGGGGAGCACCTGAAGGGAGGGAACTAGTCAGCAGGGGATGTGAGTTTCCGGATCTACTGGAATCTAAAGAGGGGTGCCCTGGAGCATTCTGGGGGAAGGCCTTGGAGGTAGGCTGAGGGCGTGGTTCGAGAAGGGGCGAGGATTTGAGCGAGGCTGCCTGTGAACTCCAGAGTAGGACCGGCTTGGAGTAAGACAGAGTTCTATAGAATGGCTGTGACTTGGCATGGTGACTAGACTTGGAAGAAGACTGAGGATGCCGCTCTAGAGAGGGTGGGGCTCCAGCATTTTCAGCAGGGTTTGGATTGGGAACTGAATTTATGGAAGGGGTGTAACTTAAATCTTTCAGGGGTCTGAATTGGATTCGAAAGCCGACAGACTTTGTGCAAGGAAAGAAGTGGGATTCAGGGACGGGCCATGCTCAGGATGAAGTGGTGTGAGTTCTAGATGGGGCGGGGCTTAGAGTGGGGCACAGATGGTGGTCTCAGAAAGGGGCAGGCTCCTCCAATGGGGCAGTGAAGAAAATACCTTTCAAAATGGGAAATGGCTTGGGCAGTAGGAAAGGGGGTGCTTGGCCGGGGGGGGGGGGCTTCAGAATATACTTTGTTGCCGAGGGGTGGGGAATGCCCCTGGCCAAGGTTAGGAACTGAAGTGGCCTGAAGAAGAGCCGAGAGGTATGGGTTGGAAAGCAAGGGGTGGGATTCAGAAAGTAGCACCCCACACCCTGTCCACCCCCAACCTCCCAACCCCCACCCCCGCGACAGTTCAGCTGGGTAATAGAAGGACAGAACCGATGGGTCTGTGGGGCCGGCCCACCCCTTTCCTACTTTTCCCCTGCCCCCTCCCTCCCTCCCTCCCTCCCTCCATACACACACCCCTCCCCAGCCTGGGGTGGTTGGAGGCCCGATCTGGAGCCCCTATCCTGTACCCTCTGCTGTGTCTGTGATGTCGGTAGTGCCTGTGACTGTGTGTTGCCATTTTGTCTGGCTGTGGCCCCTCCCCTCCAGACCCTTTCCCCGTGCCCTTTGGTATTGTTTGAAGACATCCCCTACCCCCACCCCGCTCCCCGAGGAAGAACAAATACGATTAATTCTCCTCCCCCAAATAAACTCCTCAATCACCTAGTCCACCCGGCTCTGACTTCTCAGTGTGTCTTTTTGTTGGGGGTGGGGGGTGGGGAGGGGAGGACGAGAAGATGGACTGAGAAGGCAAGAAAAAGCTCCGCCCCCGACATGCTCGACGCCCTTCACGCTTCCCCACTATTTTAGACCCCTCCCATGGTATTGTACCAAGCCCCATCCTCTGTGGAGCCTCGTCTACCCGTCTAGGCTAAATCGCGTTCGGAGCAGACTAGCCACCCCATCCTGAGTTCTCTCCAGGGCTTAATGTGAGTCTGGTCCTTTAGCCCCGCCCCCTCTCAGCCCCGGGGGAGCCCTCCTCTCAAGTCCCCAAGGAGTTCGAATGGGGTCCCCATATTTCACAGGGAGACCCCACCCCTCCCCCTCCATGTTCTTCAGACCCTGCTGCCTTTCCTATTTCCACCAGGAGACAGGCTAGGCAGCAGGGCCGGGAGGCGGGAGTCCAAGGTGAGTCACTCGTTAATTCATTGCCTCCTATCCATCCCAAGCTCCTCCCTGGGGCAAGGAAGGGCGGGAAGTGACAGAGGTGTGCGTAATGGGGGAGGGGGCGGGAAGGTCGCCAGTGCCTGTGATGAAAGGCCCGGCTGACCGCCGCTGTGCCTGATTGGAGACCCTGGCCCCGCGCCGGAGTTTGGAGCGCGGGCTTTTCCCAGTCCAGAGACTCGGCAAAGCCTGGGAGCGCCGAAGAGAGACTCCTGGCTCTGGGACTGAGCTCAGGGAAGGGGATATCTGATTGGAGAGAGAGAAATGGGGTCAAGGCAGCGAAAGGATTTAGGGGGCAAGACAGCTGGGGCTATAAAGAGGGGGCGTGGAACCTGGCCGGTGATTTTCGCCCCTCCCCATAATCTCAAATAATCCTGGTAGTGGGAGGGAAATGGGAGCAGAGGTGTAAAATCTGGTTCTCTGGCAAGGGCGAGGGAGCACCAGCTGGGGCGGTGGATGGGGTTAAGGACCGTTCTCACAGCATTCATCCGGGTGGGGAGGGAGCCCCAAAAAAGTGGCTTTAACCCCTCTCCCAAATTCCCGAAATAAAAATCCAAGATAAAACTACCCTCTGTGTCAATGTAGTAAATCAGGTCGGTAGAATATAGTCAGGTCGCCGCCTCCAAATCCCCATGATAAGAGCTCCCAAACCTTAGAATGCCCAGTGAGGGCCCCGGTGAGAAGCCACGTGGCACACTGGGTTACTGGGGGCGGTGCCTTTTGGTGTCCGGCTCCAACCTGGGGCCTGAGGGCCTGGGGCTTTCTCGGTAAAACGCTCCTCGGCTGCTTGGCCCTCACCTCTAGGCAGGGGGCGCCTTAACCCGGGAGAGACCACAGCCCGCCGGGCGGGCCCTGCGGGGCGCGCTCCTCCCACCCGGTGTCAGGTTTACGGAACAGAGCTGCCCGGCCGGACGCGCGGTGGCCGCGAGGATTCCATTCGCCTGACCTGGCCCAGATTGACCCTGCCAGGGCGCGCCATGTTCGCGCGTGGGACCCGAAGGCGCCGCTCGGGGCGCACGGTGAGCTGTACTCGGGGTAGAGGAGGGGGCCAGGGGTAAACTGAGACCCAGTTGAGGGGGAAGGGGATAGAGATAGCGAGGAGGGCCTCAACGGAGGGTCGTTGGCACCTCCATCCCTAGGATTCCCAGACCCGAAAAGTGGGGCTGCTGGAAGCACGTGGATAATTTCGCCATACACCTTTATCAGTACCTCTGGGACCTAGTGCGCTCTCCCACCCCCACCCCTACCCCTGTGAATTATAAGGAGGGAGTCTGTGAACCAAAAGATTGGGTCCTGGGTTGTGCAAGGGACCTCCTGAATGTTTAAAGGAAGGGACCCCACTGTTCCTTGGGGGAACATGGACTGAGGAGTAGAATCCTGCAATCCTGGGGTGCCTGAATGCAGAAGTGGAGGGCTTAGGATTTGGGAGGAGAGGGCTTCTGTTTGAAACAGGCAGCTTTTGACTTCCTAGATAGGAGGGTCTCTCTCTTCTTTTGGAGGGGGTCTGTGATGGGAGAAAGTGGGGTCTGTTTTTTGTGGTCAAGAGGAGTGAAGAGTCCTAGGATCTGAGGTGAGGGCCAAGGCTTATCCAGGTGGGGGGTTCTGAATGGAGCAGGGACCTCTTGAGATCCTGGGGAGAGTTCCCAATTCCTTAGGTATGACGGAGTGAAATCAGGGCTTGGGGGAAGGGATTCTGACCTGGACTGGTAATTGGGGTTCCTGAGATCCAGAAGGGAGAGGCCAGGCTCATGAGCGAGAAAGGGTAGAGTCTCCGACTTCCATGCTGTGGAATTGGAGTTCTGCTGGCCTCGTGGATGGGAAGGGGACGCCCAGACTAAGCACTCGAGGGAGAATACTCTAAATTCTGGGGGAGGTGTTTGAGGTCTGGAGGGGTCCGAGGCTGGTGGGAGATGTCTGAGGCTGGGTAAGGAGGTACGAGGCCAGCCTGCGGAGGGAAATTATGGGGAGGTGGCTTCAGCCGCCCCGCCTCTGCCTCTGTGGTGTCCTCCCCCCGCGCTCCGGGCGCTGTCCTAGCCTGCCCAGCGCTGCCTTGGTTGGGCAGGCCCCAGCGTGCGGTTCGCAGGCCCTGGAGTGGAGAGGTGGGCGTTGACTTCTTCCTCCCCGCCCCCGCGCCTCGCCGGGTCCCGCGTCTGCTCTCGCCCACTGCAGCCTCCGGAGGCAGAGGACCCAGACCGCGGGCAACCCTGCAACTCCTGCCGGGAGCAGTGTCCCGGCTTCCTGCTGCACGGCTGGAGGTAGGTGACTGCCAGGGCCCCGCCTTCGTCAGAGCCCCGCCCTCGGGGAAAACTCCCAGAGGCTTAGCCACGCCCCTCGGCCTGAGCCCCGCCCTCAGAGGAAGCTCACTCGGGAAAAGAGCCGCACGCTCAGATTTAGACCTCAGTTCCCTGACTCATTCCCTAGAGTCTCATTCCCGGGAACGTCCCACCCAGCTGCGTGGCCCTGCCCACTGGAGAGTCCTCCCCAAGCCTCTGAGTCCCAACCCTAGGGAGATCCTCAACCTCAGCAGAGACCCGCCCACTGTCCTCCACTTCCCACCCAGTTTAGGCTCAGAACTCCTCTCCCATACCCAGTGTCCTAGCCTCCCACTGGAGCCCTGCACCCAAAAAGTCTCGTAAAATATACTCCCAGGCTCATCACAGGCTAAAGCCCGGCCACGTTCTGAGGGAAAGCCCCTAGATTCATAACTCAAATCTCGGTCTCCTGGTAGGGGGGCGTCCCCACTCAGGCCCCGTTTCCCCTTGAGAACCTGGCCCGAATCCCAGAGCTGAAAGGTCAGGGGATGTCCCTGAGACTCCACAACCCTATTCCTTCATGTCCCGCCCCCAGGCTCACAGCCCCACCCCCAGGTCACTGCCCCACCTCCTCTCAGCTCCGCCCCCAGCCCCAGAATCCTTTAGTCGTGATGATCTGCATGTCACGGCCCCTCAATTGGGCTTCCTTTGGCTGCCAGGGGTCCGGGTGGGCAGCAGCGTTGGTAATTGACTCCCAACCCCGCTCCCTCAGAAAGATCTGCCAGCACTGCAAATGTCCGCGGGAGGAGCACGCGGTGCACGCGGTGCCTGTAGACCTGGAACGCATCATGTGTCGGCTGATCTCGGACTTCCAGCGCCACTCCATCTCCGATGATGACTCGGGTTGCGCCTCCGAGGAGTATGCTTGGGTACCCCCAGGCCTCAAACCCGAGCAGGTGACCAGAGCCCGGCCTCTTTCTCTCGCTCTCCATGGGTGCTAGAACCTGCTAAGCTGTTTCTGGGGCAACACCAGGGTGCACGGTCAGACCGCGGGTGTACTTCTGACCCTTCTGTGATCTAAGGGTGGCCAGCCCCCCATACCTCTTTGAGCCTATTCACCCCACTCCTAGTCTACCCCTTCTCTCAGGCTTTATCCCAGCACTTTGTTCACCTCATCTCCATTGATTCATTCGTTCCACAAATATTTATTGAGCACCTACTCTGTGTCAGACACTGTTCTACACTGAGGACACAGCCGTGAACCAAACACACAAAGTATATCTACTCACATGGAGATTATATTCCAGGAGGGAGCTACAAATCTTTAAATATATGTCAGATAGTGTAAGGGCTATGGAATAAAAAAGCAGGGAAGAGGAGGTAGGGAGAGAGAAAAGGGAAGGGGGAGAGGAAGGAAAGGGAGATACAAAAGACAGTAGGATGTTAGAATTATAGGTAGCATGCCCAGGTAAGCCTCTGAAAAGATGATGTTTGAGCTTCCCTGAAGGAAGTGAGGAAGCATGCCATCCAGGGAGCGGGAAGAGTCCTGAGGCAACAGCATTTTCTTCAGAATGTTTGAGGAAAGGTCAGGAGGTTTGTGTGGCTAGAGCAGAGTGAGTTGAGGGAAGAGTGGTTGGAGGTGAGGTCAGAGAGGTGGCTTTTACTGTGAATGAGGGGGGGATCCATAAGTGAGCAGAGGAGGGACAGAATCTCGTATGATTTAACAGGATCCCTCAGACTGCTGAGTGAAGAATGGACTTTAGGGCTAAAAATGGAAGCAGAGGGACCAGCGAGGAGGAGGCTACTGCAATAGTCTGAGTGACTGATGATTGTACCAGCAGTGAAAGTGGTGACAAGTGGTCACAATCTAGATATATTTTGAAAGGAGAGCTGGATTTGTGGGGCTGAGAGAGAGAAGTCAAAAGTGATTCCAAGGATGGAGTTGCCATTAGCTGCTAGGAGGAAGGACAAGCCAGGAGCAAGTCTGAAGAGTAAAATCTTAAGTTTGGTTTTGGACATCTTGAGTTTGAGATGCCTGTTAGACATTTAAGGGGCGATGTTGTCCAGAACTTCATGCATTTGTGAGCCATTAGCCAACAGATGGTATTTACAGCCATGAGGTTGGATATAATTCTCAAGAGAGTGTGGTTAGGCAGGAAAAGGACCAACAACTGAGCCCTAGGATCCTCAAACATGTAGGGGACCAGCTAGTTGAGGAAGAATCAAAAAAGAGACAGAGATGGAGCTGCCAACAGGGTAGCATGAAAACTAGGCACATGTGGTGTCCTGAAAACCAAGGGAAGAAAGTGTTTCCGGGAAAAGGGAGAGAGCAGCCGTGTCCAGGGCTACTGATGGGTCAACTCGAACGAGGACTGAGGCCTGAACAATGATTTTAATGACATGGACATCATCAATGACCTTGACAGGAACAGCTTTGAAGGGGGGTAGGAGTGAAAACCTGATGGGAGTGGGGCCAAAAGAGAATGGGAGAAGAGGAAGTGGCGGCAGCGAGTACTGACAACTTTTGAGGAATTCTACTGTAAAGGGGAGGGAAAAATGGGACAGCAGCCGAAGGGAAAAGTGGGGTCAGAACATGTGGTGGCTCTCAGCAGGCTTGGGAGCTGATGGAAATGAACTGGCCTGGAGATGAAACTAATCATGAAGGAGGAAGGGGTGTGGGGAGTCAGTAGATTCCTTCCGATGACTTTAATTTTCTCAGAGAAAGAAGTAGGGACCCACCATCCTTCTGCATCTCACCCCACCCCTAGACCCCTAGTCTCAATTGTTTCCCCCTCCTTCTCTTGTGTCACCCCAGGTGTACCAGTTTTTCAGCTGCCTCCCAGAGGACAAGGTCCCGTATGTCAACAGCCCTGGGGAGAAATACAGGATCAAGCAGCTACTGCACCAGCTGCCCCCACATGACAGTGAGGTGAGAACAGAGAAGACTGGAAGGACATCCCAGGCAGGGGGCATGGCCTGGGCAAGTGCAGGCCAGCTGGAAAGAAATGGGCAGGATCTAAAGAGGATCAGGCGAGCTGATCTTAGGTGAGCTGAGGTGAAAGGTGAAAGGTGCAGCCAGGGCAAGCAGGGGATACTCTGACAAAACCACAGTTAGGCCTTGGAAGAAGAGGTAGGGGGTTAGTATTTCAGACCAGAGGTACCATTTAAATATCCAGAAGTAGACTTTTGGGGGCTGAATGAAGTTTGGAAGAGGGTGGGGGGCAGGCATCAAGGAAGGAGCTTGGAAGTTACCTCCCCCCTACTCCCAGGCACAATACTGCACAGCACTAGATGAGGAGGAGAAAAAAGAGCTCAGAGCCTTCAGCCAGCAGCGAAAGCGAGAAAATCTGGGGCGTGGTACTGTGCGCATCTTCCCGGTAACCATCACTGGGGCCATCTGTGAGGAGGTAAGCCGTGGAGGCCCTTGCCCAGTGACAGTACCTTTGCTGCAAGCCCCGGGGTGCAGCTCTCTCAGGCCTGGGGAGATGAGGCCTGTCACTTAGGCCTGTCTTTAGGATTCACTCTTGGTGGATATAGTCTGTCCCTCAGATCCCGTTCTTGGACAGGGACTATCTGTCTTCTAAGGCTACCTTGGGGAGTAGAGTCTGTCTGTAGGGACCCTAGAATGTAGAATCTGTCCCTCAGATCGCACTGTTGGTCAAGGTCCTAGTGTCTGTAGAGGTCCTAGTGGGTGTTACCTCCTCAGTGGTCACCTCCTCTCCATGCAATGGACATGGGCTGTCTCTGTGGCCCTCTTGTGGTCAGGAATTGTCTTTAAGAACCGACCCATAGATCCCCATGGTAGGAGGAATTTGTCCCCAAGCTCCCGCCACCCCAGTAGTGGAGAAGCTGTCCTCAGACCTAGAGTTAAGAAAGGTCTGTTGCTAAATTCCCTGTGCCTGGGAGACTATGTCAGTGTTCCCCTGCACACTGAGTATCACCTGTATCCAAGCTGCCCCGTGGGTGGGGCCAGTCACAAAGACCCTCCATGGCAAAAGCCCGGTGTGGCCCTCAGTAATGGTGGTGCTGGTGTCTGTCCGTCATTTGGCAGTGCGGGAGGCAGATTGGAGGTGGAGACATCGCAGTGTTTGCCAGCCGCGCAGGTCTGGGTGCCTGCTGGCACCCTCAGTGCTTTGTGTGCACCACCTGCCGGGAGCTGCTTGTGGACCTCATCTACTTTTACCATGCTGGCAAGGTCTACTGTGGCCGCCACCATGCCGAACGCCTGCGCCCGCGCTGCCAGGCCTGTGATGAGGTACATGCTTCCCTGCCCAGGGCTGGGAGTGGAGGGGGACCTGGCCACGGGCAGGCCCTTCTAACCGCCATGGATGGCTTGCATCCCCCAGATCATCTTCTCCCCTGAGTGCACGGAGGCCGAGGGCCGGCACTGGCACATGGGTCACTTCTGCTGCTTTGAGTGTGAAGTATCACTAGGAGGCCAGCGCTATGTCATGCGTCAGAGCCGCCCCCACTGCTGCTCCTGCTATGAGGCCCGCCACGCTGAGTACTGTGATGGCTGCGGGGAGCACATTGGTGGGTGAATATGAGATTGGACAGAGGGAAGGATGGGTGGACAGCAGGGCCACAAGGCCCCCACCCCCAGGATTCCTCCTATCCTCCAGGCCCCACCCCCCATTATACCCTATACTCTAAGTCTAGGCCGATACCCTCACTGCAAGCCCCACCCTCAAAACCCCCCTACCTCTCAAAACCCCCCTACCTCCATTATGCATCTTATGCCATGCTTTCTAAACCCCACCTGACCAACACTAGGCTACCACTGCACATCTGGGCCCACCTCCATAGTGCTCTCTAATTCTCAGTCCCCCTACCCTCAGCCTATCCCCTACTACCCTGAGCTATGCTCTATTCTCCAGGACTCTTAATCAGCAGCCTTGGCTAGGTTCTATCTTCTACCCTCAAACCACCCTACCCTCTAAATCGCACTCCTTTACCACCAAAGCCATGCCCTCCCTTCTAAGCCCCCTACCAGGCTTCTTGGGGTCCAGTCTTTCACCCTGCTTCTACCTGAAATGTCTAAACCTGGCCCACATCTCAGAGTTCTATACCCACTCCGGTTTAGGGTTAGCTTTCTGGAAGGGGCACCTTGGGAAAGAGAGGAGAGGGGGAGACATTTACTAGCCAGTCTCCTGGAGAAAAGGAGGATGGGGCAAGCTGGGGTGAAGGCCAAACCTCGGTTTTCCTGCATTTTCCTAAGAAAGGCCCCCATTCCGGAGAAGTGAGGAGGTGGGGGGTGGGGTAAGGGGTGGGTCCTGTGTGTGCGCATCCCCGGGCACCGGGTTTCAGATTCCCCAGGTCTTCCCGAAGTGGGCCCCATTCATAAGGGGTGGGAGTGTAACCTGGGGGCTCGGCCTCAGTTTCCCGCTCGCGTTGGTCCCCACAGGCCTGGACCAAGGCCAGATGGCTTACGAGGGCCAGCACTGGCACGCCTCAGACCGCTGCTTCTGCTGCAGTCGCTGCGGGCGGGCCCTACTAGGCCGTCCCTTCCTGCCGCGCCGTGGCCTGATCTTCTGCTCACGCGCCTGCAGCCTCCGGCCGGAGCCCGCCACTACCCGAACTGGCCGCCGCAGCTGGAGCGCCGGCACGGTCTCGGTGCCCCTAGCAGCCTCCACAGCCTCTTTCTCTGCTGCTGAGGAGGCGTCCGAGACCGCCACCAACGTCACCAGCACCGAGCCAGCGCCCGGTGAGCTCCTTTGGGCCCCCCCAGGCAAGGGCACGCCCCCTGCCTCAATCGCGGCCCCCTCCCCTTGACTCGCCCACTCCCTTCACCTACTTCGCCCGGCCCCGCCCCCATCTCATCCCAATCTCCAGCCCCAAGTGCACCCGCTTCGTGTACCCTGGTTCCATCCCCTTCTGTAAAGGGCCCACCCCCTACCTCAAATTGTCCCTGCTTGATCCCACGCCCTTCCTCCTCTTCCCTCAATCCTTGACCTTTCACCCTCGGATCCCAGGCATGGTCCTCACAGTAGCGCTGACCCTGTCTCTTCCAGCCTAAGCCCCACCCTCTTTCCACCCTGGGTCCCGCCCCCATTCCCGACCACCCCCATTATAGCAATCCAGTCCTGCTCTTCCTGAGTTTTTACTTCCAATCTCAGCCCACTCCCAGCCTCTTACTCCCCGGACCCCCCACCTCCCTGCCCCTCTCTGACTCCTGCCTCTACTTTCCCAGCCCTGATGGGGTAAAGGGAGAAGGGGAGGCCCTTCCACAGGCCACCCCACAGGAGGGGAGCAGGCTGGAGTTGGGGGCAGACACATGGAGTCAATCCATCTCTCCCTCTTCTCAGCCATAGACCCAGAAGAGCCCGCCCACTTTCTAAGAGGGGCCCCCCACCGCCACTCCATGCCTGAGCTGGGGCTCCGCAATGCTCCCGAACCACCCCCAGGGTCCCCTGGCCACCCGGACAGGCGCCCCGAAGATGGTGCTTTCGGCCGCCAGAGCACCCCGCGTGTCAGCTTCCGAGACCCTCTGGTTTCTGAGGGAGGCCCGCGGCGGACCCTGAGTGCACCCCCGGCCCAGCGCCGCAGGCCACGCAGTCCCCCACCCCGGGCCCCCAGCCGCCGCCGCCACCACCACCACCACCGCCGTCGCCACCACCACCATCACCACCATCACCACAGCCGCCATCCCAGCAGACGTCGCCACCATCAGTGTGACTCGGGATCAGGGTCTGACTCGGAATCTTGCTCCAGCTCTCCCTCCAGCCCCAGTTCCGAGTCCTCAGAGGACGACGGCTTCTTCCTGGGAGAACGCATCCCACTGCCCCCGCACCTGCGCCGGCAGGCGCTCACCCAGGACCCTGCAACTGAGACTCCCAACTCCCCACCCCCTTCGCTCCCAGGGGGTGCGCGCCCAGGGATGCCTCGCCAGGCCCGAGACAAAGACAAGAATTGTACCGTGGCTTGAAGGCAAGACAGTCCTTGGCAGGCTCCATTCTCCAGTCAGTATTGATAGTGACCCCCAAACCTGAGTCACAGGTCCCCTTCCTCCCTCCCTCCCATCTTTGTTTGTGTTATTGAAAAGTATAATTTAATATTTGTTGTCAAACAGACCTGACATCGTTGCTTCATTGATCAGGACGCCCCCTCCCCCCAAATTATTTCCCCCATGATGCTTGAGTTTAGCTACCTTTGATCAAAGGATTAATTTATTCATTATCATATTTTCTAGCCTTCTGTTTATTATTTATCCCTCCATAGAACCATCCCCACTCCTTTTGTGGCTTAGGTGGGGCATGGTCCAGGCAGAACTGGTTCCTCCTTTTTGGATACTGCAGAAGGAAGGGCGACCTAAGCACACGGAGAAATGTGGCCACACCCAGGAGGGGTGATTCGCAGGCCAGAAGACAAATTCACCCTATAAAGGCACTTTTACTCCCTTAAGGGGGCTGGGAGTTGGCTGGGAGTGTTGGGGGGAAGTGGGGTGCAGGGAGGAGCTATTGCGTTGGAGGAATTATTTGCAGGTTGCAGAAAGAAACCAGGGTAGTTCGCTTAGACAGAGCCATCTGCTGGGTCTGCTGGGTGAGGAAAAGAGAAAAAGCATTGGCTGCATCCATATGTCCATTTTACAGACAAGAATACTGAAGCCTAAAGGACAGGTCCTGGGTCAAAGACATAAGTACCAAGTACCAAAGAGGGACGATGTTGGCATTCAGGCCCTTGGGAGAGCCCTTTCCTTCCCTCCTTTACCCCCTCAGCACCTCCCATCTTTTCTCTGCCTCCCACTCCACCCCAACAGGCACACACATACACTCACCAGTAGGGGCTGCTGTATGTCTTTGCTGCCGCAAGGGGAAGGTAACAAAGGCATCGTAGCCAAAGAGGGCTGTAGCGATCAGGCCCAGTATCTGTAGTGGCAGGTGATGGAGTGAGGGGGTTGGATTAGGTTGGTCAACCTACTCAGCCTCTTGCCCCCTTGTACCTACCACCTCCAGTGCCCCCTGCAGGGATGTCAAGTCAAGCCCCAGGTTGGAAAGTCAAAGGGCTCCCAGGGAATAGCCAGGAGACTGGACTCTACCCCTACCATCCCCCCTCTCAGTACCTCTCAGCACACGGCAACCACACTTAAGGTCCCACGTGCAGGGGGCGCCATTCACACTGGATATTTAGAAACAAAGTCCCAGGAGATGGTAGTCAAGTGTGTTGACCAAGGGGCCATCTGTTTGTACTTCCCACAAAGGTCCCCGGCTGGCCAAGAGACAGCACTTGATGGCAAATGCTGATCATGGGAGGGAGCTGGGAATGCAAAAGCAGGGTCTGAACTAGACTTCTCTGCAGTGCCAACACTGCAGCCCCGAGGGCCAGGCTGACTGGCCAGGACTCACACACTTTCCACCAGAAGCCCTTGCATCCTCGAGTCCCTTTCCCTGTGCTTTGGAGTTGCTGCCAAAGCTCTTACCCCAGCAGTGATTTTGGAGTAGTTTCCTTTGTGGACAAGGACAACAATGGAGGTGATCAGGTAGAGGATTGTGGCTATGAGACTTCGAAAGAAATCCTGTGAAGTATGGGGAAGAGCGGAGTAGGGGGAAGTCAGCACCCATAGGTCCTCCCATCCCCACCCCAGGACAAAATCCCAGGTGCCCCAGCCCCTTCCCAGCCTGGTCATCATCAGCCCCCTTCTCACACTCCAGGGCCAGTTGATGAACTGTATCTTGGTGTGCAGGTCACACATATAGATGATAAAGAAGATAGCTGCGAGGATCATCTCAACCACAGACAGGGAGGAGTACCCTTGGTAGCTGTAGGAGGCACTGTAGCAGATCAGAATCACCAGACAGAGTATCTGCAGGGATCATGGGAAAGGGGACCTCCCATCAGCTCCCAAGGCCTGGTGTAAATTGAGGGTCTCAAACCCAGATGCCTCCTGGGGCTGGGAAGATGATGAATAGTAACAGCAAACTGCTTACTGTGCTGCAAGCATTATTCTAATCAACACAACCCCTTAATGAGGTGGGTACTATTATTAGTGCCTCTATTTTAGAGATGGGAAAACAGAGGCACAGAGAGGTTAAGTGGCTTTCCCAGGGTCACCCAGCTAGTAGAGTTGGATGCCCCGGGTTCCTCCTTTATCCCTTCTAGGGCAGGCGCCGCTGCAGGGAAGGGCCCTCCAAGTGTTTTGGGAGCACTACCCGCGCCAGCTTTCTTGCCTTGAGGGAAAGGAACATGCGGTTCCCCCAGCAACCCCTGGGGAAGCGGTGAGCATGACACCCCAGGGACAGGGCTCCATTAAAGGCGCCGCACCCCTTTTACAAGTGACTCAAAGATGGAGCCCACTCTAGGGGAAACGGGAAACTGAGGCTCCAGAGCAGCCCGGCGAGCTAAAGGACCTCCCGCCCGGCCCCCAGAAGGGCAAGAAAGAACCCGCGAAGGGCGGGGAGCCCTCCTCCCCGCGAACTAGCGCACCCAGGGCCCCACCCCAACAGACCCCGCCCCTGGGCGCACTGCCAGCCCGCCCGCCAGGACCGAGGCCGCACCACGCCCTGCCGAGGGAGGACCCCTTCCCCAACTTCCCAACCGGACCCCTTCAACGAGTCCACGCGGGCTTCCTCCAGGCCTCCCCGACATGAGCTGCAGGCTCCTCACTTTATTCCATGAGCCAGAAGTTCCCTAACACCTTCCCCAAACCCCACTGGACCCGTCCCGCACGCCGGGTTTCGGGCCTCGGCCACGAGCCCACCCACCCACGTCCCCCTGAGGAGAACCCCGGGCCACGTGCCTGCCTCTCCCGTGGCCGCACTGTCGCGCGTGGTCCCGCCACACCACCCGGTTCTTGCCCTCCCCGCCTGCCCCGGGACGCTCACAATCTCAGCAAACAGGAGAATTCCCTTTCGGGTACGCGAGAAGTTGGTGCAGGCGGCCCAGCAGCCCGGGGCCGAAAGGCGTTCAGAATCCGCCATGACGTGGGTCGGTGTTCTCGCGGGTTGCGGGGGATCCTGCTCGCTGGCTCGCGGGTTCGAGGACGCTGCGCGCCCAGCCTTGGTGCCCGCCGTCTGGCCGGGAAGGGGGCCCCGGGGCGAAGGAGGGAGTGAATCACCGCGCGGAGCGAAGCGGGCGGGGCCGGAGGGGGCCGGGCCAGGTGGCTGACGCCCCGGAAGCCCCCTCGCCCCGCCCGCCAAGGATACGCCCGGTCCTGACCGCGGCCCCCGGTGCTCACCATCTCCGGGCTTCGGACTTTGAGGCTTGGCAATTTGGGTTACCAGGCGCGGTGACAGCGCGTCCCTTTGCCTTTTTTAGAATGCAGATACTCCTGAGGCTGCCTTAATTCAGAACTGCGGGAATGTGGCTTTGAGATTCGGTTTCCTTAGCTGTAAAAACAGGAGGCGATTAAGACCGAAAGACTCATGCCAGGTATGATTCTGGAATTCGGAATATTTCGGATTTTAGAGAGTTTTCCCGGTGCATATACGATATATTGTTTAATACTCTCAGTTGGGTCTGAGGCTGCCCTGTTTCAAAAGCAAACAAACAAACAAGCAGAACACGTTTGGATTTCAACAAAAAGTGTGAGTGTTCACAAGTGAGAGAAGTCAAAACTGCAAATGACCCCTCTTTAGATCAGATCAGCTTTTGTAACCAATGGGTGCCAAACTTATGGGAAAACTATCAGTTTCTTGAGCTTTTTTGGACTTCGGAATTGTGGATAAAGGATTGTGGACCCTGGAATAAACCTCTTAGTGCTAGATGATGGGTTGAGAATGCTAGTGCAAAGGCTGAGAACAGGGCCCAGTGAGCACCAAGTGCTCAGTAAATGGTGGTGGACCTTATCTGTAATGTCAGAGCCCAGGTAGCCCTCCGGTCTGACTCTGTTCTGCAATCCCAGAGAAGTCCTCCATGTCCTGGTTCTGAGAGAAGGATTTGTCAACCCAGCCCTAAATGGGGAAGGAATGAATTTTTATTACTGGGGTGGTCTTGGCAAAACAAGGATATAGTACCTGAGGTGCAAGACTGATGACATTTGCAGAGTGTGACACAATGAGGGGGCAATTTCCCTTGGCTAGGCCTCAATTTCTGCATCTGAGATATGCACCTGGCCACCTGGAATCAGGAATTTCTAGGTGTGCCAAGGGGCATGCTCTCCAGACTGGATGCTGGTTTTCTTTTCATCTCATATGAGGTGGGGAGAATCATGGCTGGAAGGCCAATATGGTTCAGTCCAAAGGCCTGCCTGTCCTTCTGGTCAACGTGGGGCCCCTAAAGCCAAGAAAGGGTCACCCCACTTTCAGCCCAGGCTGTTGAAACAGTGTTTGCATGGTGGAAGGGCTGGTAGGTAATTTTCCCAGTGCTGAGTGTGTGCTTTCTGTCTCTGTGAGGACATGCCTGAATTTTTGGAACAAAACAAACTTGATTTGCCTCAGGGCCTTTCTACTTGCTCTTTTCATTACTGTCAATGGCTCTTCTACTCCGGGCTTTTGGTCATTTCCCAGCTCAGATGTCAAGATTTCAAAGACGCCAGCAGCCACCCCCCAGCCCCAATCACCGCCTTCCCCCAACATAAACTCATTTTGCTATCTTCATATCTCTTATTTCTCCCTGAAATTATCTCTCTCTTTTTTTTAACCACCACCCACTACCAAAACTTTCCCATCACTCCCAATACAAACTCGGCAGAGTTTAAGCATTAACTCCCCATTCCCCACCCTACTGCAGCCCTTGGTAGCCTGTATTCTAGTTTCAGACTCTGAGTTTGCTTATTCTAATTCTTTCACATCACTGAGATCACACAAAATTTGTCCTTCAGTGTCTGGCTTATTTCACTCAACATGATGTCTTCAAGGTTCATCCATTTTGTTGCATGTTAGAATAATTCTGAAATTATCTTTTATTTATTCATTTTTATGTCTAGCAAGTGTTTAACCCCACTATGTCAGCTACATGAGGGTAGGAATCTGTTTTGATGCCCCAGCATCTCCCCAGTGCCTATCACAGTATGAGGTATATAGTTGGGGCTCAATTAATATTTGTCCAATGCAAGACAAGTTTGGGAAATCGCCTTTGATTAAATCTTGCTCCAACCCCTCCTCCTTCAAGCTGTTTACCGTCTCTGAGCCGTGCTTCCCTCCTTCTTCTGTGAAGTGGACATAACAGGGTTGTTGAGTAGTTGTAAAGAGATGAAAAGACATGGTATGAGTAAAGCTGTAGCAGGGATAAGCCTAACTGGTGGCTGAGGTTACAATTAATCTCCTGGGTGTGACTGTGTTTATTGGGCTGTGACTGTGTTTATAGGGCTGTGACTCTGAGGCCCTTTCCTGACTTCCATAGAGCCACAACTCCTCCAGGCTCTGAGTCAGGAGTAGCTGGAATCCCCGACACCCTCCCTCACAATGTCTACACATTACCCCCCAACTCCCAACTCTCCTAGTCTAGCTCAGCAGTCACACTCTCCTCCCCAGCACCACTTTGAACTCTCAGGTCCTTTCATTTCTCGCCCCCTTTGCCGCCCCCTCCCCATAGGGACTCGAGTTTCCCCTTCCGCCTGACCACAGCTTCCCTCGTTGGGAGGATGGGGCCAAGTATTCAGGATGTGGTGACAGCGGAGGTGACTGGACATTTTTGGCCTTGGCCAGCGCCTGCTTAGGGGCTACTGGGGTTGGAGTGCCAGGCTAGTCATATACGCCCTGACTGCGGGACTCTGTTCCCAGAGTTGAGGAGACTCTGGGCCTCTCCTGGGGCCGGGAACGCCCAGCATGTGGCGTGTGCACACAAGCCCTGGCTGCAGGCCGTCACCAACTACGGAAAAGGTGGCCCCGGCCCAAGAGTTCTAATAGCCTTTTTTTAGCTCGGCCCGCCCTGGGGCACTGACTCACACCTTCCCAGCTCCGCCCTAAAAGGGGGCTCCGGGGCCCCAGACCGTGCCCTAAGGGTGGCAGTCTCCATGCCAGCGAAAGCTGGCAGAGGAGCCCGGAAATGGAAGACCGCAGGCTCTCAACAAGGAAGCCGCCCCTCTTTTAGCCTTGCCATCCGGATGTCAGCTGAGGGTCGCAACAATTCCGGGTTGTGGGTGTATTGGGGGCACACCCCCCCACAACAACAGGCCCACTTTCGCACCCCCCACGCCGCCTACACGATTATTATTGTAAGCCCCGTGCACGTCCAAAAAAGGGAAATGAATGAATAGAGGAGCAGAAGTTGAAGAAGAGAAAAGGAGTGTGTGTAGAGAGCACGCCCGGTGCGGGGCTGGCAGCAGTTTAAAAAAAAAAAAAAACGTCTGGAGGCATGGAACAAACAGCACAAAGTAAGCCTGTTGATGGTTAAGAGAAGAGGCCCGCCTCGAAACCGGATCGACGCACTCCCTCCTTTACTGGGTGAACTGGGCAGCCCCACCCAGCCTAAAGCACCTGCAAGTCGGGGCTAGATCGAACCATTTTATTACCTCCCCCGCCCGGGCCACCAAGCTCAGGGCTGGCCATTCAGGGAGGGCCGTACCACTAACGCCCAGAGGGGAGAGTGGGCTAGTCGACTGCCCTCCCAGCGATGCTAGGGCGGGGCCGGCGGGGCATGCCACACCCGGGATGGGCCGTCCTAAGTGAGCCCCGAGCCATCTAATGCACGCTCAGTGCCTACGCCTCCCGGCTGCCATCTCCAGCGCGAGCTGAGCGCCCCCAGGGACCCCCAGGGCCCGCGAGAGCCGTTCCTCGCTCGGCACCAGCCAGGGTCCTGGAGAACTGGAGGGCCGGTCGTCCTGGTCCTCCGTGCGGTGTTCAGAAAGAGAAACTGTGGCGCCGTCGGTCGCCGCCTCTGAGCCGGGCTTGGGGCTGCCAGGGGTCGTAGACGTCGTCCGGGACCGGGTGTGCTGAAGTGGGGAAGCGCTGGCGCCGCAAGATCTTGTCACCTTTGGTTCCCCAGGATCGAGGCTGCCCTCTAGGGATGGCGGGACTGAGGGTTAGATTGGGCGATGGGGATGGGGAGGGGGCGGAGAGCGGGGCCCTTGGTCAAGGGCGGGAGACCCCGAGGGCTGCGCGAGACACGGACCCTGCACGTTAAAAAAAATCTCCCTTCAAGGTCTGAACATGCCGCTCATATAGACCGATGCCACCCCGGATGGCCCTAGACACCTCCTTTACCGAGACCCCTCTCCTCCTGGGTCCAGGACAGGCCACTGAAGAATCACCTCCCACAACCCCCAAAGGAAATCAAACATCAACCACTGACCTCAGGCCCCACATCCCTCCCCTCCCTCCCCTCCCCTTCCCCCACACCCAACCCTTTCCTGTGTTGACCCTTCATCTTTCTGAACTAGACCCTCTAGAATTCTAAACCCTCCTCTCCCCTCGGAGACCCACTATGCTTACCCCTCCGGGCACCTTGACCCTCGCTCTTGAACACCCGCTTTTACCCCACTTCTCTTTCCCAGTACCTCCAAAGCCTCCCCTCCGAAACCCACTTATACTCCTATCCTTGGACCCCACCCCACCCCCCATCTGGCTTTTGAGAATACCCCTTCCAGCAGACACCAAACCTTCGACCTTCCCCAGGGAGATCATTACCACCCCCCATCCAGGACCCCAATCCCTCCACTCTGAGAGCCCTTCCTTTCTCTCACAGATCCCAGACCCCTCTCCCTTGGGACACCAGCCACCTCCTTTTCCCGGCCCTTCCATCCTCTCTGGTTTGCCGGGGTGACTTTCAGGCAGCCTACAGACCACAAGGTGAAGACGGCGTCCGCCAGCACGGATCCGCTCCACGACCTGGGCGTGAGTGAGACCCTGCGTGGGCTCTCCGTTGATGTGAAGCACGAGGTCACCGGCCTGCAAGAATGCAAGGCGAGGGGTGTCGTAGGGAGAGGGAATCCTGGAGGGCTGTTCAATGTAGGGTGGGGGGCCAGGGATAGCACTCACCAATGAAGGGCGCCCTGGGGCTCACCTGCAAACGACCACAGCGCTGTGCTGGCCCATCCTCCAGCAGTCCGCGCACTGCCAGCGGAGCTTCCCGGGTTCTGACATCTCGACCCCCACTTAAGGAGAGGCCGAAGCCTTCAGAACCACGGATCAGCTCCACACAGAACTGACCAGAGGCCTGGGAAGGCGTCGAAGCACAACGTGCCTCACCCGGGTTCACAATGGGTGGCACCTTACTCCTACCCAGGGTCTCTGACCGACGATGCTAGAGAAAGGACATGTATGGGAGCTCATAGGTTGCAGGTCCCAGAGACTAGTGGTCTCAAAAAGGAAGATGGGGTGGTACCTGGGTCCGCTGTCCTACAACAGGCGCATGAGGCAGACGACTGTCCGTGACCTCAATGTCCGCAGATTCCAGCCCGATGACAGCTGAAGGATTAGGGGAAGCTGAAGGGGCCCACAGGGGAACCCCGTGGAAACTCTCTAGAGCTTGCCCCCTGATTTAACATTCTAGTCTCAAATCTTTAATAGAATTCAAGGTCTGGCACAGCAAACGCATATACATGCCCTGTCCACCCAGAGAACTATCTAGGACCGCCCCTCGAGTGATCATATAGGCCCGTGAATAACTGTCCTAATTACTTTAGGGTCCATTCTTTGCGTTGTACAGTTCTATGAGTTTCTAATTTTTTTTTTTGTTCTGATAACACATATACATCGTAAAATTTCCCATGTCAATCACTCTTAAGAATACAAACCGGTGTTATTCATTACATTCACAGTACTGGGATGCCATCACCATTACCAAATTTTCCCACCGCTCCAAACAAACACTGTACAGTGTAAGCCTTTAACTCCCCACTCCCCACCCTGCCGCTGGCAGCCTACATTCTAATTATGTCATATAATAAGATCATACAATATTTGTTCTTTAGCGTCTGGCTTATTTCACTCAACTGACGTCTTCAAGGCTCATCCACGTTGTAGTATGTATGAGAACTTCATTCCTTTCTAGGGCTGAAAAGTATTCCACTGTGTGTATATCGACCCCACCTCTTAATTCATAATCCCAGACCGGGCTATGTGAATAATACTACAGCCCGTGTCTAAAACGCCCCAAATCCCATCCCCTCAAATAATACCCTTAGATACACCTGGGAGAGTGAAAATCCAGGATTGGGCTCCCAAACATTCCAGGCCCGCCCTCTGAACCTCAAAAATGCCTGACATTTCAAGCACCGTCTCCTCCTTAACTGGCATTCCACGCCCCTCTTCTACTTTATCTCCTCACCGCAATAACCCTCCAGCACCCGCCCCCTCAGAAAACAACAATCGAAGACCCGCTGGCGGAAATAATTATCCAGGCCCGCCCCGCCCACCCCCCCTTACAGTTCTGGCATTGCCTACTGGAATTACCCATGCACGGCGCACTTCCTACACTAACAATCTAGGATAACACCGGGTCCCGCCCCCGGGACGCGATGCCAGCCCCGCCCCCTCAACTCACGCCTCTGGGCCCCAACCAGGGGAAGTACCTAACGATCTGGGTCCTGCCGCCTCCAAAGCACCCAGCAGCTCCCCTTCTTCCCCGCCTCCCCAGAGGACCGCGGCAGGGTCACTCACCCTCCTTGGGGCGCAGGCGCAATGTTGCTCCTGCCCTGCGCGCCAGGGCCGCCACGTCCGCCGCAGCTCGGGCCGCTAGGGGGCGCGCGTCGAGCCGCGCCAGGAGCTGCCGGGCGCTGGCGCCCGCGGGCGGGGCAGGGCCGCGGCCTGAGCGGGAGGGGGACAGGTCAGCGCCCACCCTCAGCCTCGGAACACCCCCATGCTTCCAGACGTCCGAAGCCTAGATGCCCCTCGAGGTCCCCGGACACCCCTGACCACTCACTCCCTCGATAGTTCCGGAGGACATCGACTGCCCCTCAACCTCTCCCGCGCCCCTCGACCGTCTCGGGTATGCCCGTGGAACTCCACTCGCCCCTGGAGACAGCCGTTTCGCTGTACTATTCCTGGACACCTCCGACCACTCGCTGCATGCTTCTGGAGGTCCACGACTGCTCCCCAATTCCCTGGGGCTCCAAATGCGCCCCCCTCAATATCTCCGGAGACCCTGATGTCCCCAAGATGTCCCGAGACGCGATGTCGACACCAGGAAACCCGGGATCCCCGAATCTGCTTCCAAATATCCTGGGGTCCTCAGCCACCCTGCACAAATCCCTTGGGAGGCCCCGATTCCCTAGATATTCCCCGGAACTGCAGACTCTCTCTCTGCAGAGGCCCCGAGCTCCTCCTCAAGCCCCCATTCACCCCAAATCTTGACTGCCGGGGTGTGCTCAGGGACACCGGGAAGCCCGACCGCGCCCGTCTCCCCGGAGACTCCGGAGTGAGCCGGGATCTGGGGCGCGGACCCCTAGAGTAGGTGTGGGTAGGGGGTCTCGGGCCCAGCCCTGGTAGCTGGGCCGCTGCTCGCCGCCGCTTGGGCGCCAGAACTGCTGCGTTTACAACCTGCAGGAAGAAAGGCCGGGCGAGGGCGCGGGCAGAGAGCGCGCTCCCCTCTTCCTCCCCCTGGTACCTCCTCGGCCTCCCCTAGGGTCCGTGGCGCCTTCCCGGCGGGGCTCCATGGCCCGGAGGCGGCCGGGTGGACGCAGGGCCACCAGCGACGCGGTTCGAGCTCCGGGGCACGCTCACCTGGCGACCGGCCCGGGCCTGGACGCAGCTGAGACCGGCCGCTCCCGGCCAGGCGCCCAGCCCCGCGCGGTGACCTACCTGGCGGCCGGCGAGGAGGCCTGGCTGTGTGAGCCCGCACGTGCACTCCGCCTCGCTCGGCCTCAGGCGCTGCCTCTGTTTACTGACCACCGGGGCTGGGCTCCTCTTTCCATCGACGGGATGTTCCTATCCCGCTTATTTCTCTAAGTGACAGGGGACAAGGGTCTGGGAGAAGTAAGGGCCCCGTCTAGGGTCTAACAATTAAGGATGAAGATGCACAACTGGAACCCAAGTTTGCCAGGGAACTCTGCTGCCTTCAGCAGAGCTTTGCACGTAGTCAGCCTTCTGTAGTTTGCGGTGAATCTTTGCCTAAGACGGTCCCTACTGGGGAAACGGAAGGGTATGGTGGGGCTGGGAAGAGGCACGGCCTTGGAGTCTGTGGGGTCTCGGGGAAATTTGGGTCCCTGAGCATACTGGGGGTGGGGGAATCAAAAAATGGGGAAGGGCAGGTGCTCTGGAGAGTGGAGGGGAGGTGGAGGCCTGGACTAGAGAAGGCTTGGAAGACCCTGGGGTGTTATGTGACACTGGCCATGGGGACTGAAGCCTGGTCTAGGGTTGAGTTTGAACAGGGGTGTCTGAACATATCGACCAGAATGGAGAGCCCTTGGGCAGACTGCTGCTGCAGTGGAGGGAGAAATGAGGTTGCAGTGAGAGAGGGCCTGGGACTGCCACTTTGCAGAAGAAGAAACTGAGGGTCCCAGGGGCTCAGACACTTGCCTGGCTAGGCATCCCCACCGACCACCCTGCAATCAACCAACACAGAGCTGACCTCAAGATGCTTACCCCTGAGCACTCAGTTGGTCCATGGCTGTTTCACCAAGGCCTTGGACACAGTCTGATGGTATGATCTCATTTATATGAAATAACTAGAATATGCAGATTCATAGAGACAGAAAGTATATCACAGGTTGGGAGCAGGTAGAGAGTTAATGCTTAATGGGTGCAGTTTCTGTTTGGGGTCTTGAGAAATTTTTTTCAACTCTTTTTTAAAAAATTTATTTATTAATTAAAAAAATTAAGAACAAACAAACAAAACATTAACATATATTCCATTCTACATATATATTCATTAATTCTCAATATCATCACATAGTTGCATATTCTTCATTTCTAGAACATTTGCATCAATTCAGAAAATGAAATCTTGATAAATTTTGGTATTAGATGATGATGGAAGCACAACATTGTGAATGTAATTAATCCCACTGAATTGTATACTTGAAAGTGGTTAGAATGGGAAATGTGGTTAAAATATTGTATATAGGTTACCATATTTTCAAAATTTTAAAAAAGAAAGAAAACAGACAGTGATCCTTCCTCTAATGAAGTTGACAGTTTAGTAGGTGAGAGAGACAGTAAACAAAAATTGGAAAAGATGAGCAGGAAAGAATAGCAGATAATAAGCATCCTTGACTAAAAACTAAAGGGTCAAAGAAGGGATACCCGTGAGGAGGACACTGCAAAATCCCTGCCCCTTTCTCATTTACTTACAGGTGTTCTTCGTAGATTGGTTTGTTCATTATATATTTATGCACTTACATAAGTATCTCACAAAAGGCTGCCTACACCTTCAGGGGCCATGCAGCGGTTCAATGGACAAGGAAGGAAGGTCCTAAGGGGTCTTGATAGATGATGGTGGGGATGGCAGGTAGATGGTGTCCAGAATTCCAGGTCCTCCTGGGGCACTTGGAACCCTGAGAGTAACTAAGGTCAGCAGGAAGTATGTGAGCCAGTCGGTGGCTTCAGGACCAGTCATTGTGGTATATAGGAGTGGCAGAGGGCAGACTATGGGTGGCTTATTGGAGGGCAGGGGCCAAGTGCTTTCCTTCATCCTGGGCTTGGGGGCTCAGGTGGTACACTTTACACGCATAGTAGTCTGCAGTGGAGAGCTCACAATCAACAAGCCCACTTCACGTATGGTAACACTGAGTCCAAGGGAGATGAACAGACACTTCTGAGGTCCACAGATTGCAGCCAGGACAACGTGGGATAGAATCCTAGAATGAGCTGAGACTTAGCATCAAGGGATTGAGAAAACCTTCTTGACCAAAAGGAGGAAGAGTGAAATGAGACAAAGTGTCAATGGCTGAGAGATTCCAAACAGAGTCAAGAGGTTATCCTGGAGGTTATTCTTATGCGTTATATAGATATCACCTGTTTAGTTAAGGTGTAATGGAGAGGCTGGAGGGAAGTACCTGAAAATGTAGAGCTGTGTTCCAGTAGCCATGTTTCTTGATGATGATTGTATAATGATATAGCTTTCACAATGTGACTGTGTGATTGTGAAAACCTTGTGTCTGATGCTCCTTTTATCTACCTTATCAACAGATGAGTAAAACATATGGAATAAAAATAAATAATAGGGGAACAAATGTTAAAATAAATTTAGATTGAAATGCTAGTGATCAATGAAAGGGAGAGGTAAGGGTTATGGTATGTATGAATTTTTTTCTGTTTTCTTTTTATTTCTTTTTCTGAATAGATGCGAATGTTCCAAGAAATGATCATGACGAAGAATATGCAACTATGTGATGATATTGTGAAGTACTGATTATATATGTAGAACAGAATGATCAAAAGTTAAGAATGTTTGTGTTTGTTTGGTGTTTTTTGGTATTTAAAAATTTTTTTTAATTAATTAAAGAAACAAAAAGATTGCAGCCAGGAGTGGGTTGTGGATAAGGCATTTTGTTCTGCAACCCCTGCAGAAGACCCAACACCCAGGTACTCTTCTCACAGTCAATGTTAACATGCGCTTCTTGGTGTAAGGGGAAAGCAGTGAGGCATTTGTAGATATTGAAGATGGTAGCATTCAGTCCCAGCATCTGGAGGAGGGCAAGCGACGTGGACATGCCCGCCTCAGCACCTTTCTCCTGCCTTCTGCACCTAAGTCATCTGCCCTCTGCTACAGAACCCACCATTCTTCCCTTTGGGCTCTGGAATGACAATTTCCTGTGATATGGTGGGCATACAGGGCTGTGGCACCAAGTCAGCTCTAGTGAGCACTTGCTGTATGAGCAAGGGACCAGGGGATCCACTGTGGGAACCTCAGGGGGCGGAGTAAGACACAGAGCTGCTTCCTTCATGGGCAAGAACCTGTACAAAGGCCAGCTGAGGTCACGTCTACCCTCACTCATACATTGCTCTTCTATTTCTCTTTCTTCTTTTGCTTCCAAATACTTCCTCTCCATGACTCAGGTTATGGTTAGGTTAGAGGGAACCAGGGTTTTGAGAAAGCAGGTGGTCCAGACCCCTAGGGGGTGGAGATGGGTGCCAGCGTCTGACTAGGGGAGATGGGGCCAGTGTGCATGTGTGAGTGCATGTTCCTGCTCTCCCAGAATCACAGGTTGGGTCTGGGAGAGACCCTAGGCGAAGTGGGTCTTGAGTCCAGACTGACACTAAGATTTGGTTTTTAATTGAAGTTCAATCGAACAACAAATTTTTCAGTAGAATAAAATACAATAGATGACATTTAATTTGGTGGGTCTCAAATAGCACTGTTTTTTTTTTTTTTAAATTTATTTATTAATTAAAAATTAAGA
This sequence comes from Tamandua tetradactyla, assembly GCF_023851605.1. Lineage (NCBI taxonomy): Eukaryota > Metazoa > Chordata > Mammalia > Pilosa > Myrmecophagidae > Tamandua > Tamandua tetradactyla. The sequence continues at coordinate 120,985,200 of NC_135353.1, forward strand.
AACCAAATAAAACATCAACGTATATAATCAGTAATTCACAATATCATCACTTAGTTGCATATTCATCATTTCTTAGAACATTTGCATTAATTCAGAAAAAGAAATAAAAAGGCAATAGAAAAAGAAATAAAACGAATACAGGAAAGAAAAAAAAAGATTATACCTACCATACCCCTTATCCCTCGCTTTCATTGATCACTAGCATTTCAAACTAAATTTATTTTAGCATTTGTTCCCCCTATTTCTTATTTTGATTCCATATGTTCTACTCATCTGTTGACAAGGTACATAAAGGGAGCATCAGACACAAGGTTTTCACAATCAGTCACATTGTGACAGCTATATCATTATTCAATCATCCTCAAGAAACTATGTTTTTTTTATTTTTAACTTTTTATTGTATAGTGCAACATATATACAAAGCAAAGAAATAAAAAAGCAATAGTTTTCAAAGCACTCTTCCACAAGTAGTTACAGGACAGATCTCAGAGTTTGTCACAGGCTACCAGACGATCCTCTCACATTTTTCCTTCTAGCTGTTCCAGAACATAGGAGGCTAGAGGATTTAAATATTTTTTTTATCATCACAATTGACATTTTTTCCTTCTTTTTTGTGAAAAATAACATATATACAAAAAAAGCTATACATTTCAAAGCACAGCACCACTATTAGTTGTAGAACATATTTCAGAGTTTGACATGGGTTACAATTTCACAACTTTAGGTTTTTACTTCTAGTTACTCTAAAATACTGAAGACTAAAAGAGATATCAGTTTAATGATTCAGTATTCATATTCATTTGTTAAATTCTATCTAACTCCACTATCACCTTTGATCTCTCCATCTCTCTCTTTGGGGTTGTTTGGACTACGGCAATTCTAAATTTTTCATATTGGAAGGGGCTGTCACTAATACGGGGTAGGGAGATGGAACTATCTGATGTTCTGGAGACGCGGAGCTAGGTTTCAGGACTTATCTGGACCAGGGCCCCACCTGGAGGTTGTAAGTTTCTGGAAAGTTACTCTAGTGCAAGGAACCCTTCTGGAACCTTATATATTGCCCTAAGTGTTCTTTAGGATTGGCTGGAATGGTCCTGGTTGGGGGTTGGCAGGTTATGATAGGTAGCAAGGTCTAACTGAAGCTTGAATAAGAGCAGCCTCCAGAGTAGCCTCTCAACACTATTTGAACTCTCTCTGCCACTGATACTTTATTAGTTACATTTCGTTTCCTTGTTTTGGTCAGGATGGAACTGTTGATCCCACAGTGCCAGGTCTGGATTCATCCCTTGGAGTCCTCTCTCACGTCGCCAGGGAGATTTTCATCCTTGGATGTCATGTCCCACGTAGGGGAGAAGGCAATGATTTCCTTTTGCAAAGTTGGGCTTAGAGAGAGTGAGGCCACATCTGAGCAAAAACAGAGGTCCTCCAGAAGTAACTCTTAGGCATGCCTATAGGTAGCCTAAGCTTCTATGCTACCTACATAAGCTTCACAAGAGTAGCCTCATGATCAAGGACATGGCCTATTGATTTGGGTGTCCCTAAAGTTTGACACAGTATCAGGGGATTCCCAGGTGGTAAGTTTCCATATTCTTTCTCCCCTCCCTCAGGGGACTTTGCCAATACTTTTTATCTGCTTAATGTGGTCTAGGATTTTTCCAGGCATTACAATAATCTATACAGTATTAAAGGACCTCTTTCTTATTCTAGGCTCCCTGTGTTTCAACTGTGCAAATGACTATACAGATAGGTTGAGTTAGATTATGCACTACAGAAAATTTCACTTCCAGTTGGTTCTAGTTTGCTAGCTGCCAGAATGCAATATACCAGAAATGGAACAGCTTTTAAAAGGGAGAATTTAATAAGTTGCAAGTTTACAGTTCTAAGGCCGAGAAAATGTCCCAATTAAAGCAAGTCTAAGGAAAGGTCCAATCTAAGGCATCCAGGGAAAGATACCTTGATTCAAGAAGGCTGAGGAAGTTCAGGGTTTCTCTCTCAAGTGGAAAGGCACACGGTGAACACAGTCAGAGTTTCTCTCTCATCTGGAAAGGCATGTGGGATACACAGCGTCATCTATTCACTTTCTCTCCTGTTTCATGAAACTCCCTGGGAGGCATTTTCCTTCTTCATCTCCAAAGGCTGGCTGGTGGACTCTGCTTCTCGTAGCTATGTCATTCTTTGCTCTCTCTGAATCTCCTGGCTTTCTCTCTTGTTGTTCTCTCTTTTTTTGAGCTTACAATCTGAGGTTTAATTAATTAATTAATTTATTAAACAGAACAACATACAAGCACAAACGTTCTTACCACATGTTGTTGTTCCCTTTTATAGGATTCCAGTAAACTAATCAACACGCATGTGGAATAGGTAGAGACACATCTCCACCTAATTAAGTTTAATACCCATACTTGATTGAGTCACATCTCCAGGAAAATGATCTAATTACAGTTTCAAACATACAGTACTGAACAGGGATTAGAAGAAATGGCTGCCTTTACAAAACGGGATTAGGATTAAAACATGGCTTTTCCGGGGAGAAATTCAACTTCCCCAAGTTGAATTCTTGATATTCTCACAAGCAGTGTGGACAACCAAAGCTATAGGCTGAGCCCCCAGTCTTGGGGTTTGTTCATAAATAGGTCACGTCTACTTAAAATTTAGGCCTAAGAGTCACCCCCAAGAGAGCCTCTTTTTAATTATTTATTTATTTAAAAAAATTTTAATTTATTAATTAAAAAAATTAACAACAAACAAACAAAACATTAAGATATCATTCCATTCTACATATATAATCAGTAATTCTTAATATCATCACATAGTTGCATATTCATCATTTCTTAGAACATTTGCATCGATTTAGAAAAAGAAATAAAACGATAATAGAGAAAAAAAAGATTATACATACCATACCCCTTACCCCTCGCTTTCATTTATCACTAGCATTTCAAACTAAATTTATTTTAACATTTGTTCCCCCTATTATTTCTTTTTATTCCATATCTTCTACTCTTCTGTTAATATGGTAGATAAAAGGAGCATCAGACACAAGGTTTTCACAATCACACAGTCACATTGTGAAAGCTATATCATTGTTCAATCATCATCAAGAAACATGGCTACTGGAACACAGCTCTACATTTTCAGGCAGTTCACTCTAGCCTCTCCACTACATCTTGAACAACAAGGTGATATCTACTTAATGTGTAAAAATAACCTCCAGGATAACCTCTCGACTCTGTTTGGAATCTCTCAGCCATTGACACTTAGTCTCATTTCACTCTTCCCCCCTTTTGGTCGAGAAGTTTCTCTCAATCCCTTGATGTTAATTCTCAGCTCATTCTAGGGTTTTTCTCAATCCCTTGATGCTGAGTCTAAGAGAGCCTCTTTTGTTGCTCCGATGTGGCCTCCTCTTAACTCTTGTCCCTCCCCTCATTATTCACCTCTGCTGTTGCTGTGGTAGTGCTGATGGTTTCCTTTTGAACATAGCTCACAGCATGCAACAGCATTTTCCCCCCTGTACCCAGGACTTAAATACTCTTTATACAAGATTCATACTTTGAAGTAATTCTTACAAGGACTCATTCATATTTCTAGCGTGAGCCAGTGGAACACATAGGTCTATACAACCCCTTTCAATCTTGTTCATCTTCAATATGGTAATATTACTTCTAGACCTACTAGAGAATTGTCTTTGCGCCTATCTATTCCCTTACATTGGAGTTCAACCTCATTAGCTAACGGTTCACCCATCTCTAGCTTCTATGTACCTCTAAGTCCCCTATATTCTGTATTATAAGCCTCTGATTATACCTTTATGCTGGTCATAAAAGTGGACTCATACAGTATTTATCCATTTGTGTCTGACTAACTTCACTCAGCATTATGTCCTCAAGGCTCATCCATCTTGTCATGTGCTTCAGGACATCATTTTGTCTTACTGCTGCATAATATTCCATTGTATGTATATACCACGTTTTGTTGATCCACTTATCTGTTGATGGGCATTTGGTTTGTTTCCGTCTTTTGGCGATTGTGAATAATGTTGCTATGAACATCGGTGTGCAAATGTCTGTTTGTGTCGTTGCTTTCAGCTCTTCTGGGTATATACCAAGTGGTGCTTGTTATATCTTCATGGTGAATTGACCCTTTAATTAGTATATAGTGTCCTTCTTTGTCTCTTATAATGTCTTTACATTTAAAGTGTATTTTGTCCGATATTAGTATAGCTACTTACGCTTTCTTTTGGTTACAACTTGCATGGAAAATCTTTTTCCATCCTTTTACTTGCAATCTATTTGTATCCTTGTATCTAAAATGAGTCTCTTGTAAGCAGCATACAGCTGGATTATGTTTCTTAATCCTTTCTGCCAAACTGTATCTTTTAATTGGTAAATTTAGTCCGTTAACATTCAAAGTTATTACTGAAAAGGCGTTTTTTGATTCCACCATCTTATCTTTTTTCTTTTATTTGTCAAATCTATATATTCTTTTCCCTCTTTCTTTTTGTACTCTTCAATTCTGTGCCGTCCTCCAGATGTCCCTCTCCTGTCTTTTTTTTTTTCAGCTGGCAGAACTCCTTTTAGTATTTCTCATAGGGCTGGTTTCTTGTTGACAAAATCTTTCAGGACTTCTTTGTCTGTGAAAACTTTAATCTCTCCCTGTTTTTTTTTTTTTTTTTTTTTTGCAGGGTTTTTTTTTTTTTTTTTCAAGCATGGACAGGCACCGGGAATCGAACCCGGGTCTCCAGCATGGCAGGCGAGAACTCTGCCTGCTGAGCCACCATGGCCTGGCCATCTCCCTCAATTTTGAAGGAAAATTTGGCAGGGTAGAGAATTCTTGGTTGGAAATCTTTCTCTTTCAGGATCTTAAGTATATCATACCACTGCCTTCTCAAGCTTATGGTGCTGGTTAAGTAGTCTGAACTCAGTCTTATTTGATTTCCCTTGTTCAGTCTTATTTGATTTCCCTTGTATATAGTAGATTGTTTTCCTCTTGCCACTTTCAGGATTTTCTGCTTCTCTTCAACATTTCACAGGCTGATTAGTGTTTGTGTTTGTATATTGTTATGCTGAATTAAAAAAAATAAAAAATATTTAGTAGATTGAAATGTTAGTGATCAATGAAACGGAAGGGTATGGGGTATGGTATGTATGAATTTCATATTGTTTTTGTTTTATTTCTCTTTCTGAATTGATGCACATTTTCTAAGAATTGATCATGATGATGAATACACAACAATATGATGATATTGTGAGTTATTAATTATATATCAAGAATGGAATGATCATATGGTAAGAATGTTTGTGTTTGTGTGTTGTTATGTTAAATAAATAAATAAATGGAAATAAAAAAACTCATTAAAATATTCATTTCTCTGTTGAGGGGCACTTGAATTGCTTCCACCATTTGGCTATTCACCATTTGTGAATAATGTTTCTATGAACATTGGTGTGCTACCAAACTGATTTCATTAACCTCTTTTAGATTATAAACACTGGAAAAGGGAAGCTGCTTAGGTATAGGTAATTCACTTTTATATTTTCCACTCAATTCCATTTGGTTCTGTGATATTTTAATTTTAAAATACTGCTATTTGACCATTGTATATTTTGGATGGACTGTATGGTGCATGAAGATTATCTTAATAAAAATAATTTTTTAAAATACTGCTATTTGAGCTACGGTCCATAGTCAACAGTAACATTGTAATATGCTTCAACTAAATGTAACAAAGGCATTATGTCAAAACTAGATGTCTCTCACACCCTACACAAAAATTAACTCAAAATGGATCAAAGACCTAAACATTAGATCTAAGACCATAAAATTGTTAGAATAAAATGTAGGGAAATATTTTATAAATCTTATAATAGGAGGCAGTTTCCTAGACCTTACACCCAAAGTATGAGCTTGAAGAAAGAAAGAAAGAAATGGGAACTCTTCAAAATTAAACACTTTTGCGCATCAAAGAACTTCATCAAGAAAATGAAACAACAGCCTACACAATGGGAAACAATATTTGGAAATGACATATCAGAAAAAGGTCTAGTATCCAGAATATATAAAGAAATTGTTCAACTCAACAACGAAAAGACAGCCAATCCAATTACAAAATGGGCAAAAAACTTGAACAGACACTTCTCAGAAGAGGAAATACAAATAGCCAAAAGGCACATGAAAAGGTGCACAACCTTCCTGGTTATTAGGGAAATGCAAATCAAATATCATCTCATAGCCACCAGACTGGCCATTATCAATAAAACAGAAAACAACAAATGCTGGAGAGGATGTGGAGAAAGAGGCACACTTATCCATGGTTGATGGGAATGTCAAATGGTACAATCACTGTGGAAGGCAGTTTGGCGGTTCCTCAAAAAGCTGAACATAGAATTGCCATATGACCTGGCAATAGCATTGCTAGGTATCTACTCAGAGGACACAAGGGCAAGGACACAAATGGACATTGGCACACCAATATTTATAGCAGCATTATTTACAATTGCGAAGAGATAGAAACAGCCCAAATGTCCATCAACAAATGAGTGGCTAAACAAGCTGTGGTATATACATATGATGTAATATTATGCAGCTGTAAGACAGAATAAAGTTATGAAGTATGTATCAACATGGATGGACCTTAAGGACATTATGCTGAGTGAGATTAGCCAGAAACAAAAGGACAAATATTGTACAGTCTCACTGATATGAACTGACATTACTGAATAAACGTGGAGAATGTCATTGGTAACAGAGACCACCAGGAGATAGAAATAGGGTAAAATATTGGGTAATTGGCGCTAAATGGATACAGATTGTACAATGGGACTGATTGTAAAAACTCAGAAATGGACAGCACACTACTACCTAACTGTAATACAATTATGTTAGAACACTGAATGAAGCTGCATGTGAGAATGATATAAGAGGGAGGGCTGGGGGCATAAATAAAATCAGAAAAAAAGATAGACAATAAAGGCCGACATGGTATAATCTAGGAATACCTAGAGTGTATAATGATAGTGGCTAAATGTACAAATTTAAAAATGTTTTTGCATGAGGAAGAACACAGGAATGTCATTACTGCAGGGTTTTGAAGATAGATGGTAATTAATATTTTAAAACTTTAACTTAAGTATTAGATTAAAGCAAAAACATTTATATGGTACAAACTTTATATTTTGACTAGTGCACTTCCAAATATAACTTATGTGGACAGCTTAATTGAACACCATAAGTACATGGAACCTTGAGTAGAGTGTGAGATTTTGTAGGTTGTCCAGAGTGATGCCCCGATATGTCCCAGAGTGATTTGAACAGTGAATAAAAAAGTATTTTCAAAGTCCCCTTGGGAGAATGGTGAGAAAGGGGGAAAATTCAACTTCCCCAAGTGGAGAATTCTTGATATTCTCACAAGCAGTGCGGACAACCAAAGCTATAGGCTGACCCCCCAGTCTTGGGGTTTGTTCATAGGAAACTTAACCCCACAAAGGATAGGTCAAGGGTACTTAAAATTAGGCTTAAGAGTCGCCCCCAAGAGACCCTCTTTTGTTGCTCAGATGTGGCCTCTCTCTCCAGCCAACACAACAAGCAAACTTACCACCCTCCCCCTGTCTATGTGGGACATGACTCCCAGGGGTGTGGACCTTCCTGGCAATGTGGGACATAAATCCTAGAATGAGCTGGGACTCAGTATCAAGGGATTGAGAAAACCTTCTCTGCCAAAAGGGGGAAGAGAGAAATGAGACAAAATAAAGTGTCAATGGCTGATGCATTTCAGAGTCAAGAGATTATCCTGGAGGTTATTTTTATGTATTATATAGATATCACCTTTTTAGTAAAGGTATAATGGAGAGACTGGGGAGAAGTGCCTGAAACTATAGAGCTGTGTTCCAGTAGCCATGTTTCTTGAAGATGATTGTATAATGATATAGCTTTCACAATGTGACTGTGTGATTGTGAAAACCTTGTGTCTGATGCTCCTTTTATCTACCTATGGACAGATGAGTAAAACTTATGGAATAAAAATAAATAATAGGGGGAACAAATGTTAAAATAAATTTAGATTGAAATGCTAGTGATTAATGAAAGGGAGGGGTAAGGGGTATGGCATGTATGAATTTTTTTCTGTTGTTTTTTATTTCTTTTTCTGAATTGATGCAAATGTTCTAAGAAATGATCATGATGATGAATATGCAACTATGTGATGATATTGTGAATCACTGATTATTTATGTTGAACAGAATGAGCATAGTTAAGAATGTTTGTGTTTGTTACTATATATTTTTTTAATTTAGAAATTAATTAAAAAATGCAAATGAAAAAAAAACTTTGAAAGCCCCTGACTAAATCTATTCTTTCTTACTTCCTCCCATGCCTTACCATTTGGATCCTGAATAACCTGAGGCTCTGAGAAGGAAAGTGACTCGCTTAAGAACTCACAACAGAGGGAGGGGATACTCATTTACTGTGCTTTCCTGCCCCTTGCGGAGGTAGGAGCTCTTACTTCAGCTACATTCTCTGTAGGGTTGTTGAGCCAGGAAAGCATGACGATGGAAAGGATGAACAGCAGGAACCCAAAGAAGGCCTTGGAGGAAATCCTGGGAAGAAAGGGTCAGTGGGAAGAGGGGGTGTGAAGACCAGCAGTAGATGATCTCCAAACATAAGGTGAGCAATGGGGAGACCCGTACCCTCTTCTCCATATCCCACCCCACCCAAGTCAGCTCCCAGTCCAATCTTGTTCATCCTCTGGGTACTCCTCCCACTCAGGCTCTAGGTCCAGTCGATGAACTTAGCCTTGATGTGAACGTTGAGAAGACACAAAGGCCTGCTTGTCCACTGCAAGCCCCAATAAATCTGCCATGTACAATGCGGAGTAGCTGGTGAAGACTGTGAAGTACATCACATGGGTTGGCAGGTATGTAAGTGAACCGAGGTGAGTTGGCCATCGTGGAGAGGGGGATTAGGAAGGAGATGACCCAGGGAGAGGCCAAGGGCAACCCAGGCCCTAATATAGCTGGGTGCTCAAATGTGGAAATGAAGAATGACCCAGTCAAATGTGCCCTATATCCTTAGATGGGGGCTTGGTGGAAATACTTAAAAGAGGTGAAGATTTAAAAGGGGGTTAAATCCAGGAAAGCTGGCAGGGAAAGAGCTAGGCTTACATCTGTGAATGGTGGGATTTAAGAGGGAGATTGGCTTAAATCAAAGAATGGGGGCACAGCCAAGAAGGCAATAGCTGAAATAAACTAATGTGGGCAGACCTGGGAAAGAGAATGCCTTAAATCCCTGAATGAAGGGGGCAATTAAGAGGGAGAATAGTTTTAAATTCTAGGGGCTTAGAAGGATATTGGCTCAAATAACTTCTTGGGGCATGGCTATAAGAGTTATGCTTAAAGGCAGGAATGGAATGGGGCTGAAACAGGCATTGACTTAAATTCATGAACTGGGTGAACCTGAGGGTTAATTGGCTTAAAATTATGACTGCGTTAGGGCTAAAAGGATTTTGGTGTAAATTTATGTACGTGATGGGTCTTGAAAGGGGATTGGCCCAAGACATCTGATAGTAATCAATATTGATTATGTTGGAGTGAGATTAAGAGAGGATTGGTTTAAATTCATGAATTGGATGGGGTTATAGGGAGGATTATTTAATGGTAAAAAATCAACAACAACAAAATGAATGCTTTTCTGTAAGATCAGGAACAAGAAAAGCATCTTCTATTCAACATTGAACTGGAGGTTCTAACCAGAGCAATAAGGCAAGAAAAAGAAATAAATGACATACTAGATGGGAAAGAAAGAAGTAAAACTCTTTCTTGGCACGGGACATGATCATCTATGGGGAAAATTAGACTGAATCTCAAAAAATCTACTAGAACTAAATAAGTTTAGCAAGGTTGCAGATTACAAGATTAATATAGAACAATCACTTGTATTTTATATATTGGCAACAGCCCATTGGGAATTGAAAGAAAAAGTCAATACCATTTACAATAGCATCAAAAACAAAATACTGAGGAATAAATAATGCAAAAGATATGCAAAGACTGTACACTGAAAACTGAAACATTGCTGAGAGACATAAAGGAAGGTCTAAATAAATGGAGAAATATACCATGTGTTCTCGTTTGCTAGCTGCCAAAATGCGATATACCAGAAACAAAATGGCTTTTAAAAAGGGGAATTTAATAAGTTGCTAGCTTACAGTTCTAAGGCTCAGAAAATGTCCCAATTAAAGTAAGTCTATAGAAATGTCCAATCAAAGGTATACATCCAGGGAAAGATAACTTGGTTCAAGAAGGCCAGTGAAGTTCAGGGTTTCTCTCTCATCTGGAAGGGCACATGGTGAGCACAGTATCATCTGCTAGCTTTTTCTCCTGGCTTCCTGTTTCATGAAGCATTTTCCTTCTTCATCTCCTAAGGTGGGTAGCTGGTGGACTCTGCTTTTCGTGGCTATGTCTTTCTATTCTGCTCTCTTTGAATCTCCTTCATTCTCCAAAATGTTTCCTTTTTTATGGGACTTCAGAAACTGATCAAGACCCACCCAAATGGGTGAAGACACATTTCCCTCATTCCAGTTTAATAACCACTCTTGATTGGGTTACATCTCTGGGACATGATCTAATTACAGATTCAAACATACAGTATTGAATAGGGATTATTCTGCCTTTACAAAATGGGATTTAGATTAAAACATGGCTTTTCTAGGGGACATGCATCCTTTCAAACCAGTACACCATGCTTGTGTACTCAATAGTTAAACTCAATAGTTAAAATTCTCCCCAAATTAATTTTCCCCAAATAAATCTTTAGATTCAACAACGCCAATCCCAATAAAAGTCCTAGCAGGGTGTTTTTGTTGTTATTTTATAAAATGAGAAATGGACTATAAAGTTCATATGGAGAGTACTAGGCCAAGATGGTGGCTTAACAATGTGTGCATTTTAGTTTGTCCTTCAGAACAACTACTAAATAACAAGAAACAGTACAGAACAGCTCCTGGGGCCACGTCATTGACCGGACACACAACGTATCCGAGTCTGGACCAGCTGGACTGGCTGCGGGCCCCCCCAGAACTGTGAGTTCCCCAAACCACGGCGGTGGGCGCCCCTCCCCCACAGGCTCAGGTGAAAGGAAAGAGAGGGAAAGGAAAGAGATTTTAACAGCAGCAGGAGCTGAGCCCAACCAAACGCCAATTGCAGAATTAATTAACAAATTCTGACTACAAAAAATAGGCCCCCAGCTCAGATGAACCTGGTCAAAGCAGAGGTCGTTCATTTTTGCACCGGTGCGGCAGGGGTTCTCAGGGGTTCTCAGGCTGCAACTGCCCCAGGCAAAGGCAGAAACAATCTCGTTTGAGGACTTGTCTGCAACCTCTGCCTTCCCCAGGGGAAGGGTGAAGCCCACCTCAGGTGGAATCCCCCCTTCAAGGAATTCAGACCCCAGGGCTTGGAAATTTGAAGCCATTAAAACTAGCCTGTAACCTCTCTCCTCTGTCTCCACCATGGCCCCAGCAGGGAGAGTCTGCCAAAGTTAAAGGTACCGCAACATCTTATGCTGGTAGGACCTTTAGGCAGACAAGCACCACATACTGGGCAGATAAGAAAAACAGAGCCCAGAGACTTCACAGGAAAGCCTTTCAACCTGCTGGAACTCACCTTCAGGGAAAACCGATGCAGGTGACTCTTTCCTCCTGAGAAGAGGCCAGTTTGGTCTGGGAAAATCCGCTGGGGTCTATAATACCTAAGTAAACCCTCCTAAGTGTGGGGGGAGAAATGCACCATACAAGCAGGGCAAGAAACAAGAAGACAAGAACTGGAAAATTCTCTGTTAAACAAAACCTAAGCTAGAGGTCCAGATAAAGCTGAACTGAATGTCAAAGAACAGACAGACAACAATTCATCCAGCAAGAAAACCCTAGGTAAAAGAAGTGAAAGAAATCTCCAGAATAAGCTAATTAAGGTAATTAAATGCCCAGACACCAGCAAAAAATAACAAATCACACTAGGAAAATTGAAGATATGGCCCAGTCAAAGGAACAAATAAACAATTCAAATGAGATACAGGAGCTGAAACTATTAATTCAGAATATACGAACAGATATGGAAAGCCTCATCAAAAACCAAATCAATAATGCTAGTGATCAATGAAAGGGATCAGTAAGGGGTATGGCCTGTAAAATTTTTTTTTCTGTCTGTTATATTTTTCTGTTGTCTTTTTATTTCTTTTTCTGAATTGATGCTAATGTTCTGGGAAATGATCATGATGATGAATATGCAACTATGTGATGATATTGTGAATTGCTGAGTGTATGTGTTGGGAATGTTTGTTTCATGTAATTTTTTTAATTAATAAAAAATTTTAAAAATATTTAAGTGATTTAATTATTAAAAACCATTCATTCTGGGCCACAGTGGCTCAGCAGGCAAGAATGCTTGCCTGCCATGCCTGAGGACCTGGGTTCGAGTCCCAGTGCCTGCCCATGTAAAAAAAAAAAAACACTCATTCTCTGTGTGTCGTAAATGTACAATTGTCAAAAATGTTAGGGTCATTTCAACTGTTTTAAGCTGTATGTTTTTTCTTTATTTTAATTCTGCTTATTTCATGAAAAATATCAATAAATTTCTCAATTAAAAAGTAAAAAAAAAACCAATGAGTTGAGGGAGGATATAAAGAAGGCAAGGAATGACAAAAAGAAGAAATGGAAAGTCTGAAAAAACAAATCACAGAACTTATGGGAATGAAAGGCACAGTAGAGGAGATGGAAAAAACAATGGAAACCTACAATGGTAGATTTCAAGAGGCAGAACATAGGATTAGTGAACTGGAGGACGGAACATCTGAAATTTGACAAGAAAAAGAAAACATAGGGAAAAAATGGAAAAATATGAGCATGGATGCAGGGAATTGAAAGACAATATGAAGCACATGAATATACGTGTTGTGGGTGTCCCAGAAGGCGAAGAGAAGGGAAAAGGAGGAGAAAAACTAATGGAGGAAATTATCACTGAAAATTTCCCAACTCTTATGAAAGACTTAAAATTACAGATCAAAGAAGTGCAGTATACCCCAAAGAGAATAGATCCAAATAGAAGTACTCCAAGACATATACTAATCAGAATGTCAGAGGTCAAAAAGAAAGAGAGAATCTTGAAAGCAGCAAGAGAAAAGCAATCCATCACATACAAGGGAAGCCCAATAAAACTATGCGTAGATTTCTCAGCAGAAACCATGGAGGCAAGAAGACAGTGGTATGATATATTTAAATTATTAAAAGAGAAAAACTGCCAACTAAGAATTCTATATCCAGCAAAATTGTCCTTCAAAAATGAGGGTGAAATTAAAACATTTTCAGACAAAAAAAATCACTGAGAGAATTTGTGACCAAGAGACCAGCTCTGCAAGAAATACTAAAGGGAGCACTAGAGACAGATATGAAAAGACAGAAGAGAGAGGTGTGGAGAAGAGTGTAGAAAGGAAGACTATGAGCAAAGGTAAAAAGGAGGAAAATTAGATGTGACATATAAAATCCATAAGGCAAAATAGTAGAAGAAAGTACTACCTGTGCTGTAATAACACTAAATGTTAATGGATTAAACTCCCCAATCAAAAGAGATAGACTGGCATAATGGATTGAAAAACAGGACCCATATATGTGCTGTCTCTACTCAAAAGACATGAGGGCAAGGACACAAACGGACATTTGCACACCAATATTTATAGCAGCATTATTTACAATTACCAAGAGGTGGAAAGAGCCAAAATGTCCATCAACAGATGGGTGGCTAAATAAACTGTGGCATATACATACGATGGAATATGATGCAGCTGCAAGACAGAATAAAGTTATGAAGTATGTAACAACATGGATGGACCTTAAGGACATTATGCTGAGTGAGATTAGCCAAAAACAAAAGGACAAATACTGTATAGTCTCACTGATATAAACTGACATTAGTGAACAAACTTGGAATATTTCGTTGATAACAGAGACCATGAGGAGATAGAAATAGGGTAAGTTATTGGGTAATTGGAGCTGAAGGGATACAGACTGTGCAACAAGACTGAATATAAAAACTCAGAAATGGACAGCACAATACTACCTAACTGTAATACAATTATGCTAAAACACTGAATGAAGCTGAATGTGAGAATGATCGAGGGAGGAGGGCTGGAGGCATAAATGAAATCACAAAGAAAAATAGACAATAAAAATTGAGATGGTATAATCTACGAATGCCTAGAGTGTATAATGATAGTGACTAAATGTACACATTTTAAAAATGTTTTTGCAGGCGGGTCACGGTGGCTCAGCAGGTAAGAATGCTTGCCTGCCAAGCCCGAGGACCCGGGTTCGATTCCCGGTGCCTGCCCATGTTTAAAAAAAAAATGTTTTTGCATGAGGAAAAACAAAGGATTGTAATTACTGCAGGGTGCTGAAAATTGATGGTAATTAATATTTAAAAATTTCAACTTATGCGTGAGACTAAAGCAAAAAATGTTTATTTGGTACAAAATTTATATTTTGACTACTGCATCTCCTATTATAATTTATGTAGATAGTTGGTTGAACAACATAAGTACATGGAACCTTGAGTAGGACATGAGATTTTGTTGGTTTGTCCAGAGGGATGTTCCAATATATCCCAGAGTGATTTGATCAGTGAGTGGAAAAGTATTTGCAAAGTCCCCTTTGGGGAATGGTGAGAACGGGGGAAAATTCAACCTCCCCAAGTTGAATTCTTGATGTTCTCACAAGCAGTGTGGACAACCAAACCTATAGGCTGATCCCCCAGTCTTGGGGTTTGTTCATAGGAAACTTAACCCCACAAAGGATAGGTCAAGTCTACTTAAAATTAGGCCTAAGAGTCACCCCCAAGAGAGCCTCTTTTATTGTTCAGATGTGGCCTCTCTCTCCAACCAACGCAACAAACGAACTCACCACCCTCCCCCTGTCTACATGGGATATGACTCCCAGGGGTGTGGACCTTCCTGGTAACGTGGGACAGAAATCCTAGAATGAGCTGAGACTCAGCATCAAGGGATTGAGAAAACCTTCTCAACCAAAAGGGGGAAGAGTGAAAGGAGACAAAGTGTCAATGGCTGAGAGATTCCCAACAGAGTCGAGAGGCTATTCTGGAGGTTATTCTTATGCATTAAATATATATCACCTTGTTATTCAAGATGTAATGGAGAGGCTGGAGGGAATTGCCTGAAAATGTTGAGCTGTGTTCTGTAGCCATGTTTCTTGATGATGATTGTATAATGATATAGCTTTCACAATGTGACTGTGTGATTATGAAAACCTTGTGTCTGATGCTTCTTTTATCTACCTTGTCAACAGATGAGTAGAACATATGGAATAAAATTAAATGATAAGGGGAACAAATGTCAAAATAAATTTAGTTTGAAATGCTAGTGATCAATGAGAGGGAGGGGTAAGGGGTATGGTATGTATAATTTTTTTCTGTTTTTGTTCTATTTCTTTTATATTGTCTTTTATTTCTTTTTTCCAAATTGATGCAAATGTTCTAAAAAATGATCATGATGATTAATATGAAACTATGATGATATTGTGAATTACTGATTATATATGTAGAATGGAATGATTATATATTAAGAATGTTTGTGTTTCTTTGTTGTCATATTTTTTAAATTTAAAATTAATAAAAAATTTTAAAAGTTCATATGGAATGCAAAGAACAAAACAACTTTGAAAAATAAGAAAGTTGGAGTACTTATACTATCTAAGTTCTAGCCTTATTACAGAACTACAGTAATCAAGACAGTGTTGTATGCATGACAAAATAGACAAATAGATCAATGGAAAAGGATGAAAACATCCACAAATAGATTCACACATATATGGATAAATGACTTTAACGAAAGGGCAAAGATATTTCAGTGGAGAAAGGAGAGATTTTTCAATCAATGGTGTTGTGAAGGTTGGATGTCCTATGCAAAACAAACAAACAAAATTTGGAACATATCCTGCTCTACAAAAATGATTAATTCTCAGTAAATATTTCAAGGCAAATGAAAATGAAAACACAACATATCAAAACTTATGGGATGCAGCAAAGGCAGTGCTAAGAGGGGAATTTATTGCCCTAAATGCTTATATCAAAAAAGAAGAAAGGGCAAAAATCAAGGAACTAATTGTCCACTTGGAAGAAGTAGAGAAAGAACAGCAAACTAACCCCAAAGCAAGCAAAAGGAATGAAATAACGAAGATCAGAGAGAAATAAAAGAAACTGAGAATGTGGAAACAATTGAGAAAATCAACAAAACCAGAAACTGGTTCTATGAGAAAATCAATAAGATTGATGGACCCTTAGCAAGACTGACAAAAAGAAGAAGAGAGAGGATGCAAATAAATAACATCGGAAATGGAAGAGAAGACATAACCACTGACCCCACAGAAATAAAGGAAGTAATGACAGGATACTATGAACAACTTTATGCTAATAAATACAAATGAGTTAATGCACACACACAAAAATGATTAATTCAAAATACATCATAGACCAAAAATGCAAAACTTAAAACTACAAGATGTCTAGAAGAAAGCATAGTACAAAACCTTTTTACCTTTGGCTTAGGCAAAGATTTCCTAGGTAAGACATCAAAAGCATAAAGAGACAGAAACTGAGAGAGGAAGCCACAGAAACAGAGAAGCCACTGAAGTCAGAAGTTGGAAGCAACAAAACCCAGAAGAGGACAGAGAGACCAGTAGATGTTACCATGTGCCTTGCCATCTGACAGAGGAGTCCAGGCTCTCCTTGCAGCTTCTCTTCAGGAAGAAGGCCTCGGTGTCCTGCAAATCCAGTACCTGAAGTGACTGCCTGTCCCAGCTGGACAAGATGCCACTTCACCCCGTCAATGAGACAAAAACCTTAACTGGCCCGGAAGGTAAGTGGAGCCCTGGATCAAGACAAGTTAGCAGGCCATCGGTTGGTTAGTCTTTGAACTACCAGAACTTGCTTGATATTGGAAGAGAGAAATAGTAGAATAACATGCTAAATTTTCCTGATACAAAGTGCCCACCATCCTTTGGGAAGATTCACTGGCTGTTTATAGAAGGCCTGTGTATATAATATGAAAAAGCTGCTCTCAACTTTCCCGACAACCTTTCAAGAGAAAATTTTTGCCACATCTACATTTTCTAGATGTAAAGATACAAAACATACAAAGAGGTTGCCAACATATGATAAAGTAGAGTGAGAAAATCACATGTCTTATAATGTCCAGTTGTTAGAAAAAAAGTCATGGAAATATCTTCTGGAAATGATTTTGAAATGGAATTTAGACTGCCTCTGGAAGTGACACTGGAAGTGACACACACACATGCTTGTTCTGTGATTTAGAGGACATGCACCAGAATGCTAAGAAGAGGAAGAGGAGAAGGTTCTATGCAGACTGGTCATATTTCGAAGATATTTTTGTATTATAACCATTGTTCTCTGTGTGTATTTTATTCCTCACTTCTCTCTATATAGTTGACAATGCTAAGTACTTTTTGAAATATCTCCTCTTGCCAGATGTTCTAAAGTGCCTGAGAAGGGGTACTAAAAGAAAACATTTTGTAATTATCTTTTTACTAAAATTCATATGAAATATTGTAGGGTTTATTGGAATGGCCAAACCACCTCTCTGTGTAGTGCACATTTTATATACTGATTGGGGAAAGGAGGCAGAAGGAAATGCAAAGGTCTCTTAGCCAGTATGTTTATAATAAGGCAAGATTAACCTTGTCCCTAATTTGGGCATTTTCTTTGTGGGGGCATTTGGTTTTACTTTGCTGTGTATATGGTGTATATAATGGACGAAAACATCCTAATTTATAGCTCGTCTTCTAGATGTTAAAGAGGTTGCCAGTGTATGACAAAAATTGTTAGTAAACTAATACATCTTGTACATTTTGTGTCAAAATTCCTAGAAAAGACTTTTGGGTAAGAATTTGTTCAACCACCTCTAAGCATTACACTTGTATTTGTCCACTGAACTGGTGGTGGTAAAAGGAAGTGAGGAAGGAATCATTTGAGGCCAACGTGGTCAAGTTTAGGAGATACCTCAGATTATAATCATTGGTATGTGTGTGCAGTTTTTTTTAAACAATACTACATATGCAGTGGATAAGTAAGTTCTTATTTGAAATATCTAGTCTTTCTAAATACTTATAAGTGCTTGATGTGTTTAAAGTAGAGATAGTAGGATAACACTGAAAATAGCTTTTTCTTTTATTTAAGCCTACTTAAAATTAGGCCTAAGAGTCAAAATACAGGTAGTATTGTGCTATTCATTTCTGAATCTTTACAATCAGTCCTGTTGCACAATCTGTATTCCTTCAGCACCAGATGCCCAATCTCTACCCTATTTCTATCTCCAGATAACCTGTGTTCTTAACTTAAACCCTCAAAGTTCACTCATTAATGCTAACTCATATTAGTGAGACCATACAGTATTTGTACTTTTGTTTCTGGCTAATTTCACTCAGCATGATGTCCTCAAGATTCATCCACATTGTTACATGCTTCATGACTTTATTCTGTCTTACAGCTGCATAATATTCCATCGTATGTATACACCACAGCTTGTTTAGCCCCTCACCCGTTGATGGACATTTGGCCTGTTTCTATGTCTTGGCAATTGTTAATATTGCTGCTATAAACAATGGTGTGCAATTGTCTGTTTGTGTCCTTGCCTTCAGTTCCTCTGAACAGATATCTAGTCATGGGATTGCTAGACCACATGGCAATTCTATACTTAGCTTCCTGAGGAACCGCCAAACTGCCTTCCAGAGCGGTTGTACCATTTTTAGATTCCCACCAACAGTGGATAAGTGTGCCTCTTTGTCTACATTCTCTTCAGCACTTATCATTTTCTATTTTTTTGATAATGGCCATTATAGTGGCTGTCAGATAATAGCTCATTGTGGTTTTGGTTTGCATTTCCCTAATAGCCAGAGAAGTTGAGCATCTTTTCATGTACCTTTTAGCCATTTGTATTTTGTCTTCTGAAAAGTGTCTGTTCATGTCTTTGGCCCATTTTTATTTTTATTTTTTTATCTTTAAATACAGTTTTATTGAGATACACTTACACACCATACAAACTATCTGGAGTATACAATCACTGGCTTACAGTATCATCACATAGTTTTGCATACATCCCCATGATCAATTTTGGAACATTTTCATTACTCCAGAAAGGAAATAAAAATAAAAAATAAAACACAAAACCTCCCATACCCCTTATCCACCCACCCACCCACTGACCCATAGTGTGGTACATTTGATAACTGTTAATGAAACAATATTAAAATATTACTGTTAACCATAATCCATAGTCCGTTTGTCCCCATGTATCCATCTATTATTTTTTCTAACATTTGTTCCTCTTATTATTTATTTTTAATCTGTATGTTTTACTCATCTGTCCACACTGTAGATAAAAGGAGCATAAGACACAAGGTTTTCACAATCACACAGTCACATTGTGAAAGCTATATCATTATATAGTCATCTTCAAGAAACATGGCTACTGGAACACAGCTCTACAGTTTCAGGTACTTCCCTCCAGCCCCTCTAATATACCTTAAACTAAAAAGAGATTATGTATATAATGAATAAGAATAACCTCCAGGATAACTTCTCAATGCTATTGGAAATATCTCAGCCACTGACATTTTATTTTGTCTCATTTCTCTCTTCCCCCTTTTGGTTGAGAAGTTTTTTTCAATCCCTTGATGTTGAGTCCCAACTCATTCTAGGATTTCTGTCCCACATTGCCAGGGAGGTTACACCCCTGGGAGTCATGTCCCACGTAGAGAGAGGGAGGGCTGTGAGTTTGCTTGTTGTGTTGGCTGGAGAGAGAGACCACATCTGAGCAACAAAAGAGGTTCTCTGGGGGTGATTATTAGGCCTAATTTTAAGTAGGCTTAGCCTATCCTTTGCAGGGATAAGTTTCATATGAACAAACCCTAAGACTGAGGGCTCATTGGCCCATTTTTAAATTGGATTGTTTGTCTTCTTGTTGTTGAGTTGAAGAATCTCTTTATATATTCTGGATACTACACCCTTCTCTGGTATGTGATTTTGAAATATTGTCTCCCATTGTGTAGGATGCCTTTTTACTTTCTTTTTTAAAAAATTTATTTATTTACTAATTAAAAAAATTAACAACAAATGAACAAAAACATTAACATGTGATCATTCTGTTCTACATATATAATCAGTAATTCACAATATCATCACTTAGTTGTATATTCATCATTTCTTAGAACATTTGCACCAATTCAGAAAAAGAAATAAAATGAAAACAGAAAAAAAAGATTATACATACCATAGCCCTTACCCCTTGCTTTCATTAATCACTAGCATTTCAAACTAAATTTATTTTAACATTTTCCCCCTATTATTTATTTTTATTCCATATGTTCTACTCGTCTGTTGACAAGGTAGATAAAAGGAGCATCAGACACAAGGTTTTCACAATCACACAGTCACATTGTGAAAGCTTTTTACTTTCTTGACAAAGTTCTTTGATGCAAAAAATGTTTAGTTTTGAGGAGTTATCATTTATCTATTTCTTTTTTCAATGCTCAGGCTTAGGATGTAAGGTCTAAGAAACTGCCTCCTATTACAAGATTTTAAGATATTTCCCTACATTTTCTTTTTAAAATGTTATGGTCTTAGCTCTAATGTTTAGGCCTTTCATCCATTTTGAGTGAATTTTTGTATGGAGAGTGAGATATGGGCCCTCTTTCATTCTTTTGCATATGGATATCCAGCTCTCCAAACACCATTTATTGAAGAGGCTGCTCTGTCCCAGGTGAGTTGGCTTGACTGCCTTATCAAAGATCAATCGTCCATAGATTAGAGAGTCTAGTTCTAAACACTCTATTTGATTCCATTGGTTAGTATATCTATCTTTATGCCAGTACTGTGCTGTTTTGACCACTGTAACTTCATAATATACTTTAAAGTCAGGTAATGTGAGACCTGCTACTTCATTTTTCTTTCTCAAGATATTTTTAGCTATTCAAGGCACATTTCCCTTCCAAATAAATTTGGTTACTGCATTTTCTATTTCTGCAAAGTAAGTTTTTGTGATTTTAATTGGTATTGCATTGAATCTATAAATCAATTTGGGTACAATTGACATCTTAACCATATTTAGTCTTCCAATTAATGAACACGGTATGCCCTTCCATTCATTTAGGTCTTCCAGGGTTTCTTTTAGCAATTTCTTATAGTTTCCTGTTGTATAGGTCTCTTTTATCTTTAAATTTATTCTGAAATGTTTGCTTCTTTTGGTTGCTATTGTAAATGGAATGTTTTTCTTGATTCCCTTCTCAGATTACTCATTACTAGTCTATAGAAACACCACTGATTTTTAGATGTTGATTTTGTACCCTGCCTCTTTGCTGTACTTATTTATTAGCTTTAGCTGTAGATTTTTCAGGATTTTTGATATATAGTATCATATCATCTGCAAACAGTGAGAGTTTTACATCTTCCTTTGCAATTGGATGCCCTTTATTTCTTTTTCTTGTCTAATTGTTCTGGCTAGACTTTCCAGCACAATGTTGAATAACAATGGTGATAGTGGACATCCTTGTCTTATTCCTGAAGAGTTTTTAGACTTTCCCCATTGAGGATGATGTTAGCTGTGGGTTTTTTTGTATATTCTCTTCATCATGTTGAAGCCCCTTGCCTGGGGCCATGCTGGAGCCTGAGAGTGCTTCCAGTTCTATCTAATGAGAGTTCTGCGTGAGGTCTCAGCTGTTCACCCTGGTCCAGATTGGTGTACACTGTGTGTCTCTCACTGATGCGGCCACAGCAGTTGTTCTGTACTGTTCCTGGCTATTTACTAGCTGCTGTGGAGGACAAACTAAATTTCACACCTCACCAAGTTGCCATCTTGCCCCTGTAAATAGGTTTCAAACATTGATGGGAAAAATTGTCTTTGAGAATGGAATAGTTAAACCAATTATGAACATTGTAGTCTTGTACTTGGTTTCACTGGTTGAGGGAGGTAGGAGGGAAGAAACGGCAAAATGTGTTTCGCTAGTGTGTACTAGAAAATTTCTGATCATCCATTGCCCTGTATGTTATGTGAATTCATTTAACATTCAGGTATTTTATATATTGTGTATATACTCAACAAATGAGACCTAATTTTATACTACCTAGTCTCTAGATATGAAAGAGGTTGCTAATAAAAATGTTTATTTGGTACAAAATTTATATTTTGACTAGTGCAGTTTCTAATATAACTTATGTAGACAGCTTAATTAAACACCATAAGTACATGGAACCTTGGGTAGGACATGAGATTTTCTAGGTTTGTTCAGAGTGATGCCCCAATAAATCCCAGAGTGATTTGAACAGTGAATAAAAAGGTATTTGCAAAGTCCCCTTGGGGGAATGGTGAGAAAGGGGGAAAATTCAACTTCCCCAAGTGGAGAATTTTTGATATTCTCACAAGCAATGGGGACAACCAAAGCAATAGGCTGAGCCCCCAGTCTTGGGGTTTGTTCATATGAAACTTAATCCCGCAAAGGATAGGCTAGGCCTACTTAAAATTAAGCCTAAGAGTCACCCCCAGGAGAACCTCTTTTGTTGCTAAGATGTGGCCTCCCTCTCTGAGCCAACATGACAAGCAAACTCACTGCCCTCCCTCTCTCTATGTGGGACATGACTCCCAGGGGTGTGGACCTTCCTGGCAATGTGGGCAGAAATCCTAGAATGAGCTGGGACTCAGCATCAGGGGATTAAGAAAACCTTCTCTACCAAAAGGGGGAAGAGAGAAATAAGACAAAATAAAGTGTCAATTTCTGAGAGATTCCAAACAGAGTCAAGAGGTTATCTTGGAGGTTATTCTTATGCATTAAATAGATATCACATTTTCAGTTAAGGTGTAATGGAGAAGCTGGAGGGAACTGCCTGAAAATGCAGAGCTGTGTTCCAGTAGCCATGTTTCTTGAAGATGATTGTGCAATGATAGAGCTTTAGCAATGTGACTGTGTGATCATGAAAACTTTGTGTCTGATTTTATCTGCCTTGTCTTTTATCTACCTTGAAAACCTTGTGTCTGATTTTATCTATCTTGTCTTTTATCTACCTTGTCAACAGATGAGTAGAACATATGAAATAAAAATAAATAATGGGGGAACAAATGTTAAAACAAATTTAGTAGATTGAAATGCTAGTCATTAATGAAAGGGAGGAGTAAGAAGTATGATATGTATGGGTTTTTTTTGTTTTCTTTTTATTTCTTTTTCTGAATTGATGCAAATGTTCTAAGAAAGGATCATGATGCTGAATATACAACCATGTGATGAGAAAAAGAAAGTTTATATTGTATGTTAATTGGTTTTATTAATAAAAATTTAAAAAACAAAAAAAGGAAGAAGTACTTTAGTCCTGTGTAGATTATTACAATGCTTGGATACAGCCTAGAGTATATTAACCAGATAATCAAAAAGTATTGGCAAAGTCCCCTGAGGGAGGGGAGAAAGAGTATGTTTAACAGGGGAACTGTTAAACCTTACCATCAGGGAATCCCCTGATACTGTGTTAAACTTTAGGGACACCCAAATCAATAAGCCATGCCCTGATTATGAGGTTTACTCTTGTGAAGCTTATGTAGGTAGCAGAGTAGCTTAGACTGCCTATAGGCATGCCTAAGAGTTACTCTCTTCTGTTGTTGCTCAGATGTGGTCTCAGTCTCTCTAAGCCTATGTGGGACATGACATCCAGGGGTGAAAACCTCCCTGGCAATGTGGGAGATGACTCCCAGGGATGAATCAGACCTGGCAACTTGGGATCAACAATTGCATCTTATTATTCATCTTTATTCCATATGTTTTACTCGTCTGTTGATAAGGTAGATAAAAGGAGTATCAGACACAAGGTTTTAACAATCACACAGTCACATTGAAAAAGCTATATCATTATACAATCATCTTCAAGAAACAAGGCTACTGGAACACAGCTCCACATTTTCAGGCGGTTCCCTCCAGCCTCTCCATTACATCTATTTTGTTCAATTTTTTTTATTATGATCATTTCGTTCTACATATATAATCAGTAATTCTTAATATCATCACATAGTTACATATTCATCATCATAATCATTCCTTAGAATTTGCATCAATTAAGAAAAAGAAATAAAAGATAACATAAAAAGAAATAAAATGAAAACAGAAAGAAAAATTATACGTACCATACCCCTTACCCCACCCTTTCATTGATCACTAGCATTTCAAACTAAATTTATTTTGACATTTGTTCCTCTTATTATTTAATTTTATTCCATATGTTCTACTCGTCTGTTGACATGGTAGATGAAAGGAGCATCAGACACAAGGTTTTCACAATCACACAGTCACTTTGTGAAAGCTATATCATACAATCATCATCAAGAAACATGGCTACAGAACACAGCTCTACATTTTCAGGCAGTTCCCTCCAGCTGCTCCATTACATCTTGAATAAAAAGGCGATATCTACTTAATGCATAAGAATAACCTCCAGGATAGCCTCTCAACTCTGTTGGGAATCTCTCAGCCATTGACACTTCATCTCCTTTCACTCTTCCCCCTTTTGGTTGAGAAAGTTTTCTCAATCCCTTGATGCTGAGTCTCAGCTCATTCTAGGATTTTTCTCAATCCCTTGATGCCGAGTCTCTGCACACTCTAGGATTTCTGTCCCACGTTGCCAGGAAGGTCCACACTCCTGGGAGTCATGTCCCACGTAGACAGGGGGAAGGTGGTGAGTTTGCTTGTTGTGTTGGCTGGAGACAGAGGCTACATCTGAGCAAAAAAGAGGTTCTCTTGGGGGTGACTCTTAGGCCTAATTTTAAGTAGGCTTGACCTAACCTTTGTGGGGTTAAGTTTCATATGAACAAAATCCAAGACTGGGGGCTCAGCCTATAGCCTTGGTTGTCCACACTGCTTGTGAGAATATCAAGAATTCAACTGGGGGGGTTGAATTTTCCACCGTTCTCACCATTCCCCAAAGGGGATTTTGCAAATACTTTTCCACTCACTGATCAAATCACTCTGGGATTCATCAGGGCATCCCTCTGGACAAACCAACAAAATCTCATGTCCTACCCAAGGTTCCATGTACTTATGTTGTTCAACCAACTATCTACATAAGTTATATTAGGAAATGCACTAGTCAAAATATAAATTTTGTACCAAATAAACATTTTTCCTTTAGTCTCACACATAAGTTGAAATTTTAAAATATTAATTACCATCAATTTTCAGCACCCTGCAGTAATGATATTCCTTTGTTCCCTTCATGCAAAAACTTTTTTTAAAGTTGCACATTTAGTCACTATCATTATACACTCTAGGCATTCATAGATTATACCATCTCAATCTTTATAGTCTATTTTTCTTTGTGATTTCATTTATGCCTCCAGCCCTCCTCCCTCGATCATTCTCACATTCAGCTTCATTCAGTGATTTAACATAATTGTATTACAGTTAGGTAGTATTGTGCTGTCCATTTCTGAGTTTTTATATTCAGTCCTGTTGTACAATCTGTATCCCTTCAGCTCCAATTACCCAATATCTTACCTATTTCTATCTCCTCATGGTCTCTGTCACCAATGAAATATTCCAAGTTTGTTCACTAATGTCAGTTTATATCAGTGAGACCATACAGTATTTGTCCTTTTGTTTTTGGCAAATCTCACTCAGCATAATGTCCTTAAGGTCCATTTATGTTGTTACATACTTCATAACTTCGTTCTGTCTTACAGCTGCATAATATTCCATTGTATGTAAATGCCACAGTTTGTTTAGCCACTCGTATGTTGATGGACATTTTGGCTGTTCCTATCTCTTGGTAATTGTAAATAATGCTGCTATAAACATTGGTGTGCAAATGTCCATTTGTGTCCTTGCCCTCATGTCCTTTGAGTACAGACAACATATAGATAGGTCCTGTTTTTTAATCCATTCTGCCAGTCTATGTCTTTTGATTGGGGAGTTTAGTCCATTAACATTTAGTGTTATTACTGCACGGGTAGTACTTTTTCTACTATTTTGCCTTCTGGATTTTATATGTCCTATCTAATTTTCCTTCCTTTTACCTTTTTCATAGTATTCCTTTCTACACTCTTCTCCACACCTCTCTCTTCTGTCTTTTCATATCTGTCTCTAGTGCTCCCTTTAGAATTTCTTGCAGAGCTGGTCTCTTGGTCACAAATTCTGTCAGTGATTTTTGTCTGAAAATGTTTTAATTTCCCCCTCATTTTTGAAGGACAATTTTGCTGGATATAGAATTCTTGGTTGGCAGCTTTTCTCTTTTAATAATTTAAATATATTATCCCACTGTCTTCTCGCCTCCATGATTTCTGCTGAGAAATCTATGCATAGTCTTATTGGGTTTCCCTTGTATGTGATGGATTGCTTTTCTCTTGCTGCTTTCAAGATTCTCTCTTTCTCTTTGACCTCTGACATTCTGATTAGTAAATGTCTTGGAGTACTTCTATTTGGATCTATTCTCTTTGGGGTATGCTGTACTTCTATGATCTGTAATTTTAAGTCTTTCATAAGAGTTGGGAAATTTTCAGTGATAATTTCCTCCATTAGCTTTTCTCCTCCTTTCCCTTCTCTTCTCTTTCTGGAACACCCACAACATGTATATTTGTGCACTTCATGTTGTCCTTCAATTCCCTGAGTCCCTGCTCATATTTTTCCATTTTTTTCCCTATAGTTTCTGTTTCTTCTAGGATTTCAGATGTTCCATTCTCCAGTTCACTAATCCTATGTTCTGTCTCTCGAAATCTACAATTGTAGGTTTCCATTGTTTTTTTCATCTCCTCTACCGTGACTTTCATTCCCATATGTTCTGTGATTTGTTTTTTCAGACTTTCGATTTCTTCTCTTTGTTCATTCCTTGCCTTCTTTAAATCCTCCCTCAATTCACTGATTTGGTTTTTGATGAGGTTTTCCATATCTGTTCGTATACTCTGAATTAATTGTTTCAGCTCCTGTATCTCATTTGAATTATTGGTTTGTTTCTTTGACTGGGCCATGTCTTCAATTTTCCTAGTGTGATTTGTTATTTTTTGCTGGTGTCTGGGCACTTAATTACCTTAATTAGTTTATTCTGGAGATTGCTTTCACTTCTTTTACCTAGGTTTTCTTGCTGGATGAATTTGTTGTCTATCTGTTCTTTGACATTCAGTTCAGCTTTATCTGGACCTCTAGCTTAGGTTTTGTTTAACAGAGGAGAATTTTTCAGTTCTTGTTTTCTTATTTCTTGCCCTGCTTGTATGGCGCATTTTCCCCCCACACTTAGGAGGCTCTACTTAGGTATTATAGACCCCAGCCGGATTTTCCCAGACCAAACTGGCCTCCTATCAGGAAGAAAGTGTCACCTGCACCAGTTTTCCCTGAGGGTGAGACCTAGCAGGTTGAAAGACTTTCCTGTGAAGTCTCTGGACTCTTTTTTCATATCTCCAGTATGTGGCGCTTGTCTGCCTGTGGGTCCCACCAGCATAAGATGATGCGGTACCTTTAACTTTGGCAGACTCTCCCTGCTGGGAATGTGGTGGAGACAGAGGAGAGGTTTAGGCTGGTTTTAATTGGCTTCAAATTACCAAGCCCTGTTGTCTGAATTCCAAACAACCCTGTTTCTGCCTATGTCTGAGGCAGTTGCAGCCTGAGAAATCCTGCCGCTGAATCCAGAGGCAGTCAAGCCTTTGTAGAAACACAGCCACAAAAACCTCTGTTTCCTTTTTTTTTTCTTTTTCTGTCAGCCTTGCCCCCTCGGCTCTGGGGCAAAAATCAGTGACCTCTGATTTGACCAGGTTCACCTGAGCTGGAGGCCTATTTTTAGTAGTCAGAACTTGTTAATTAATTCCACAATAGGCGTTTCATTGGGCTCAGTCCCTGCTGCTGGTAAAGTCCCTTTCCTTTCCCCTCTGGGAAGCAGCCTGTGGGGGAGGGGCACAGGCAGCTGCGGCTTGGGGAACTCACGGTTCTGGGGGGGCTCGCAGCCATTCCAGCTGGTCCAGACTGGGGTACGCTGTGTGTCCGGTCGCTGAGGTGGCCCAGGAGCTGTTCTGCACTCTTTCTGGCTATTTAGTAGTTTTTCTGGAGGATGAACTAAAATGCACACATTGTTAAGCCACCATCTTGGCCCCTGTTCCCCCTGTTATTTATTTTTATTCCATTTGTTTTACTCATCTGTTAACAAGGTAGATAAAAGGAGTATCACTGGAATAGGTCGTTGGTAACAGAGACCATCAGAAGATAGAAATAGGGTAAGATATTGAGTAA
Organism: Tamandua tetradactyla; assembly: GCF_023851605.1. Taxonomy (NCBI): domain Eukaryota; kingdom Metazoa; phylum Chordata; class Mammalia; order Pilosa; family Myrmecophagidae; genus Tamandua; species Tamandua tetradactyla. Next base: position 121,013,503 of record NC_135353.1, read on the forward strand.
TTGGCGCTGAAGGGATACAGACTGTGCAACAGGACTGGATACAAAAACTCAGAAATGGACAGCACAATACTACCTAACTGTAATGTAATTATGTTAAAACACTGAATGAAGCTGCATGTGAAAATGATAGAGGGAGGAGGGCTGGGGACATAAATGAAATCAGAAAGAAAGATAGATGTTAAAGATCGAGATGGTATAATCTAGGAATGCCTAGAGTGTATGATAATAGTGAAATGTACAATGTACAAATTTTAAAAATGTTTTTGCATGAGGAAGAGCAAAGGAATGTCATTATTGCAGGGTGCTGAAAATAGATGAAAATTAATACTTTAAAATGTCACCCTACTTGTGAGATTAAGCAAAAAGTGTTTATTTGTTACAAAATTTATATTTTGACTAGAGCATTTCCTAATATAACTCATGTAGATAGTTTGATTGAATGTCATAAGTACTTGGAATCTCAGGTAGGACATGAGATTTTGTTGGTTTGTCCAGAGTGATCCCCCGACGAATCCCAGAGTGATTTGATCAGTGACTGGAAAAGTATTTGCAAGCCCCCTTTGGGGAATGGTGAGAGTGGGGAGAAATTCAACTTCCCCAAGTTGAATTCTTGATATTCTCACAAGCAGTGTGGACAACCAAAGCTATAGGCTGAGCCCCCAGTCTTGGGGTTTATTCATAGGAAACTTAACCCCACAAAGGATAGGTCAAGTCTACTTAAAATTTAGGCCTAAGAGTCACCCCCAAGAGAGCCTCTTTTGTTGCTCAGATGTGGCCTCTCTCTCCAGCCAACATGACGAGCAGTCTCACCACCCTCCCCCTCTCTGCGTGGGACATGACTCCCAGGGGTGTGGACCTTCCTGGCAACATGGGACAAAAATCCTGGAATCAGCTGAGACTCAGCATCAAGGGACTGAGAAAAACCCTAGAATGAGCTGAGAATTAACATCAAGGGATTGAGAGAACATTCTCGACCAAAGGGGGAAGAGTGAAATGAGACTAAGTGTCAATGGCTGAGAGATTCCAAACAGAGTCGAGAGGTTATCCTGGAGGTTATTCTTATGCATTAAGTAGATATCACCTTGTTGTTCAAGATGTAGTGGAGAGGCTGGAGGGAACTGCCTGAAAAGGTAGAGCTGTGTTCTAGTAGCCATGTTTCTTGATGATGATTGAACAATGATATAGCTTTCACAATGAGACTCTATGAATGTGAAAACCTTATGTCTGATGCTCCTTTTACCTACTATATCAACAGAAGAGTAGAACATATGGAATAAAAATAAATATAGGGGGAACAAATGTTAAAATAAATTTAGTTTGAAGTGCTAGTGGTAAATGAAAGCGAGGGGTAAGGGATATGGTATGTATAATATTTTTTTCTCTATTATCATTTTATTTCTTTTTCTGTTGTCTTTTTATTTCTTTTTCTAAATTGATGCAAATGTTCTAAGAAATGATGAATATGCAACTATGTGATGATATTAAGAATTACTGATTTATATGTAGAATGGAATGTTATCTTAATGTTTAATTAATAAAAAAATTTTTTAATGAAAAAAAAGAGCAAGAGACACAAGGTTTTCACAATCACACAGTCACATTGTGAAAGCTATATCATTATACAATCATCTTCAAGAAACATGGCTACTGGAACACAGCTCTACATTTTCAGGTAGTTCCCTCCAGCCTCTCCATTACATCTTGAATAACAGGGTGATATCTATTTAATGTGTAAGAATAACCTCCAGGATAACCTCTCAACTCTAGTTGGAATCTCTCAGACACTTTATTTTGTCTCATTTCGCTGTTTCCCCTTTTGGTCGTGAAGGTTTTCTCAATCCCTTGATGCTGAGTCTCAGCTCATTCTGGGATTTCTGTCCCATGTTTCCAGGAAGATCCACACCACTGGGAGTCATGTCCCACGTAGACAGGGGGCAGGAGGTGAGTTTGTTTGTTGTATTGGCTGGAAAGAGACGTTGAGGCCGTTTTTGAACAACTGTCCCCGATTCTTCTTCGCGATTCCCCAAGCTTGAGTCCCTCCCAGACTGGAAGTCATTTCCCATCCTGGGACAGTCAAAACCCCCATCCATCTAGTTAGCAAGCTCTCAGCACCATTTCAGCAGCATCGGGGCTGCCTCATGCTGGAAGCCTCCCATTGCTATTTCCGAGCATCTGGGGTAGGTGGTCTTGGTCGTATGCGGCTGCGATGCCAACTCTGTGCTTTTGCTCTCCCCAAGACAAACAGAAGAGGGAGGGGAATGTGGAGCAGTTCATAAGAACGTGACACACTAGGCTTTCTACAGTAAACATCCCAGCGCCCTGATCCAAGGCCAAGAGCCAAACAAACGAAAACACCCTGCCACTCAAGAAATATTGAACTGAGGTCATGCCCCACTAAGTGGTTTTATTTTCATTTTTATCTTGTTAATTAGTGGATTATACCAGAGTCACATTGCTAAGGGGCATAAATACAGGAATAGGAGGAATTTGGGGTCATATTTTGCATTCTACCACAGTCATAATAGTTGTGGGTTCCCCCCCCCAAAAAACCTGTTTTATTTCTTGACCATACAATCCATCCAAAGCAGTCATATAGTTTCTGCTTTAAATTTTAGGTCTTTGTCACCAGTGTTTATAGAAGCATTATTTACAATTGCGAAGAGATGGAAATAGCCAAAATATCCATCAACACACAAGTGGCTAAACAAACTGTGGCATATACATACGATGGAATATTGTGCAGCTGTAAGACAGAATAAAGTTATGAAGTATGTAACAACATGGATGGATCTTAAGGACATTATGCTGAGTGAGATTAGCCAGAAACAAAAGGACAAATACTGTATGGTCTCACTGATATGAACTGACATTAGTGAATAAACTTGGAATATTTCGTTGGTAACAGAGACCACCAGGAGATAGAAATAGGGTAAGATATTGGGTAATTGGAGCTGAAGGGATACAGATTGTGCAATAGGACTGAATATAAAAACTCAGAAATGGACAGCACAATACTACCTAACTGTAATACAATTATGTTAAAACACTGAATGAAGCTGCATGTGAGAATGATAGAGGGAGGGGGGCTGGGGGCACAAATGAAATCAGAAAGAAAGATAGATGTTAAAGATTGAGATGGTATAATCTAGGAATGCTTAGAGTGTATAATAATAGTGACTAAATGTACAAATTAAAAAAATGTTTTTGCATAAGGAAGAACAAAGGAATGTCATTATTGCAGGGTGCTGAAAATAGATGGTAATTAATATTTTAAAATCTCACCTTATGTGTGAGACTAAAGCAAAAAATGTTTATTTGGTACAAATTTTATATTTTGACTAGTGCATCTCCTAATACAACTTATGTAGCTGGCTTGATTGAACACCATAAGTACTTGGAATCTCAGGTAGGACATGAGAGTTTGTTGGGTTGTCCAGAGGGATGCCCTGATGAATCCCAGAGTGATTTGATCAGTGACTGGAAAACTATTTGCAAAGCCCCCTTTGGGGAATGGTGAGAACAGGGAGAAATTCAACTTCCCCAAGTTGAATTCTTCTTATTCTCACAAGCAGTGTAGACAGCCAAAGTTATAGGCTGAGCCCCCAGTCTTGGTGTTTGTTCATATGAAACTTAACCCCACAAAGGATAGGTCAAGACTACTTAAAATTTAGGCCTAAGTGTCACCACCAAGAGAGCCTCTTTTGTTGCTTAGATGTGGCCTCTGTCTCCAGCCAACACAACAAGCAAACTCACCACCCTCCCCCTGTCTACGTGGGACATGACTCCAAGGAGTGTGGACCTTCCTGGCAACGTGGGACAGAACTCCTAGAATGAGCTGAGACTCAGCATCAACGGATTGAGAAAAACCCTAGAATGAGCTGAGACTCAGCATCAACGGATTGAGAAAAACCCTAGAATGAGCTGAACCTCAGCATCAAGGGATTGAGAAAATCTTCTTGACCAAAAGGGGAGGAGGGAAATGAGACAAAGTGTCAGTGGCTGAGAGATTCCAAACAGAGTTGAGAGGTTATTCTGGAGGTTATTCTTACGCATTAAGTAGATATCACCTTGTTAGTCAAGATGTAATGGAGAGGCTGGAGGGAACTGCCTGAAAATGTAGAGCTATGTTCCAGTAGCCATGTTTCTTGAGGATGATTGAATAATGATATAGCTTTCACAATGTGACTGTGTGATTGTGAAAACCTTGTGTCTGATCCTCCTTTTATCTACCTTGTCAACAGATGAGTAGAACATATGGAATAAAAATAGATAATAGGGGGAACAAATGTTAAAATAAATTTAGTTTGAAATGCTAGTGATCAATGAAAGGGAGGGGTAAGGGGTATGATAGGTATAATCTTTTTTTTCTGTTTTCATTTTATTTCTTTTTCTATTGTCTCTTTATTTCTTTTTCTGAATTGATGCAAATGTTCTAAGAAATGATGAATGTGCAACTAAGTGATAATATTGTGAATTACTGATTATATATGTAGAACAGAATGGTCACATGTTAATGTTTTAGTTCATTTGTTAAATTTTTTTAATTAATAAATTAATAAAAAAATGTTTAGGTCTTTGTCCATCTTTGCAAATGGTATGAGGTAGCAATTTAGCTTCATTCTCCTTCATATAGTGAACCAATTTTCCCAACACCGTATACAAAAGATTCTGTCCTTTTTCCATTCGTTTGTGATGCCACGTATATCATGTATCAAATTTCTATACATAGCCAGTTCTTTCTTTTTTTTTTCTTATTCTTTTTGATGTTTTCCTGTTGTTTCAGTTCTTTCTTCTAAACTGCTGTGATGGTTAGGTCATGTGTCAACTTGGCCAGGTGATGGCTCCCAGTTGACTGTTCAGGCAAGCATTGGCCTAACTGCTACTGCAAGGACCTTTTGTGGCTGGCTTATTAAATCAGCAGAAGCACATTGATTGTATCCATGACATATTACCCTTGCAATTGGGCAAAGGGAGTGTACTGGTTTATTAATGCTGCCGGAACGCAATATACCAGAAATGGGTTGGGTTTTATAAAGGGAATTTATTAACTTGTAAGTTTACAGTTCGAAGGCCATAGAAATGTCCAAACTAAGTCAGTTACAAAGATTTTGTAGCTTAATAAATGCTAATTTACCCAATAATGGCCATAGATACAACCAATTTCTATATCCAAGCCCAAAAGTTACTACAGTACTAAGGCCAATAACTACCATGATTCTTCCTTATGGTCAGACTTCATTTACTATATAATACTATTATAAGACCCAAAAAAGAAACCTTAGTGGGACCTTCCAAAGCTGCATAATTTTCCAAATGATTTTCCTCTGGCTTCAGAACCTGTTCTTCTCTTCAGTCCCTTTTTAGTCATTTATCTTTTGCAATATTTTCTTGACGTTTTTGTTTCTTCTTCTGCTCCTCTTCCTTGGCAATCATCTTGGCCAATTTCCAGGACAGTAAAGCACTTCTTAGGAACAATGGCAGCATAAGGGTGGAAATCACTGTTGTAAGGAAGCCGCACAGGTCCTTTGTCCCCTATTCCACAACATACTCAGCCCAAGTCTTTATATCAGACACCTTTGTAGTGGTCTTAGGAAAACTTCTGCTTAAGTCATGAGCTCTAACTTTATTCAGGGATTATTAGAGAGCCAATCGCAACAATTTCAGATGACCTTGGTGTAAGGCCTGCCCCGGTAGCCTCTGGCTGGAAGGCCCTTACCCTAACTAAAACCGTGAACATCTGGACATACAGCTGTTCAAACTCAGCCAATCAGGACCTGCCCTGACAAACAAAGCCCCCCCACACACACACTGCACACGGCCTGTAGCTATGCCCACTGCACATGGCCCGTACCTATGCCCACTGCACACAGCCCGTAGCTATGCCCACTGCACACGCCCATAGCTATGCCCCCGGCCCTAAAGCACGCAAAACTCCTAACCTACCACAGGAGGCCCCGTAGGCATCGTCAGCACCCCTACTAGCTAGCCTATATCTAACCCCTCTGCTCCTAGGGGGGCACGACTTCCCCGGCCCGCACCCTGAGCACCCGGACCCAGGAACTTCACCCCGGGACAATAAGATTTTAAACTCAGACTCAGTTTCTCTGATTTCTCAATCAGCTACCGTTTAAAACCTGACACTTGGTTGTCTTCTTCTTTAATTCTACCATATACTTCTGAGAGAAGGTTTAAATTTCTTCCTTCCCTTAAAGGGACCCCTGGCCCCTGGGGGCCACAATCACCCCAGATCCTCGGCCTTCATGAGCATGGGCATTTCATCCCAAGGGGGGTTGTGCCACTTTGAAAGTATTATGTACCCCCAGAAAAGCCATGTTTTAATACTGAGCCAATCTTGTGGAGGCAGCTGTTTCTTTCCAATACTATAGGCAGGAAAGTTTGATTAGATTATCTCCAGGGAGCTGTGGCATGCTCGCTTGTGGGTATGACCTTTTGAGTACATGGAGATGTGACCCCACCCATTCCAGGTGGGTCTTGATTAGTTTACTGGAATCCTTTAAAAGTGAAACATTTGTAGAGAGCCAACAGAAACTTCAGGGCAGAGCTGATACAGATGCCAACACTTGGAGAACAGAGATACGGATATTTGAAGATACCTGGAGCCCATCAGACGTTGCCATTAGATGTCAAGCAAGACAGAAACTGGAGAGAGCCAAGGGAAGCCAAGAGATGAAAGTCAGCCCCAGAGAAGCAAAGTGAGGAACCCCCACAGGAGCAGAGGCTGAAAGCAATGGAGCCCAAGAGCAAGGGACCAGCAGATGCCAGCCACGTGACTTTCCAGCTGACAAAGGTGTTTCTGACCCATCGGCCTTCCTTGAATTAAGGTATCTTTCCCTGAATACCTTAGTTTGGACATTTGTGTAGGCTTAGAACTGGAAACTTGTAAGTTATTAAATTCCCCTTTTTAAAACCTGTTCCAGTCTGGTATATTGCATTTCAGCAGCTTGCAAACTAACCCAGAGGCCCTGCCATGCCTTGTGCTCCTTGCCCCCCGGCACCGTGGCTGACTCTGCAAGAAATCGGGGTAAAATTAGGGCACCAGCCTCCCCTACCTTGTGCCCCCACCTGAGGCACAGCATCTGTTCCTTTCTTTTCTTTTTAATGCAATTCTACTGAGATATAATCACACATCATAGAAACAACATATTTCTTTTTCTTTCAAATACTATGACATAAAGTTAATACAACTTGTGTTATCTGATGGGATAAGATAGGGAAGAAAAGAAAGATATCTGCTTTATGTATATAGACAAACATACTCATAATAAAACAAGGAAGAAATATTCATAACCATTACAGTCCTTGTTTCTATAACTAGTCACGTGGTTGTAGCTTACATTTATCACTACCTTCTTCCATTACCCATTCCATATTCCCTTTACTCTCAGCAATCACTTCAGTTGGTTATGCATTTTTTTGTTTTGTTTTGTTTTCTTTACCCCACCTTCATTCCTAAAATTCCTGGACCCACTAGTAGTCTTTCCTGGATTGGGTTGTTGCAGTTTTCCATTGACTTTAATCAGTGGGCATAGTAGTGCTAAGAGACACCTTAGGGGGCCTTTTGTGTTGCAGGCAAACTCTTCTTTACCTCCACTTTGTACTTGTAGTAGTAGTAGTCTTATTTCCCCTTGATAATCAGGATCAACCACCCCAGGCAGTACAGTAATCCCCTTTTTTTCAGAGGCATGAGGAATCCAAAGTGGCCAGGTGGCAGTCCTAACTTCCAGTTCAATGGAATCATTACTGTATCTTCTGGTGAAAGTACTCCCCCCTTTAGAACTAAAACCTGTGGACCAGCAGAACTTAAGGTCGCAGGGACAGGAAGCAAAACGTTTTCTAGTGGATCACTAGGGATAATAGTGAGTGGTGCCACTCCCATTTCCACCCCTTACTTCCTGGACTTGTGAATTCTGGCTATGAGAGAAACAGCACCATAGAGGGGATGCTGATTCAGACAACACTGCCCAAGTCCCTCAAGGTATTGACACCAGCTGGCAGGATAATCGAACCTTCAAAAGGTCATTCCATCTTTCTATCAATCCAGCTCCTTCAGGATGCTAGGGCATATGGTAAAACCAGTGAATTCCAAATGAGTATATGCCCATTCCCGCACTTAATTTGCTGTGAAATGGATTCCTTGGTCAGAAGCAAAGCTGTGTGGAATACCATGATGGTGGATAAGCCAGTCTGTATGTCCACAGATAGCAGTTTTAGCAGAAGACTTACGTGCAGGGAAGGCAAATCCATATCCAAGTATGTGTCTCTTTCAGTTAGAACAAATCACTGCCTCTTCCATAATGGAAGTGGTCCACTGTAATCAACCTGCCACCAGGTAGCAGGCTGATCACCTCGGGGAATGGTGTCATATTGGGGACTGAGTGTGGGTCTTGCTGCTGGCAGATTAGGCACTCAGCAGTGGCAGAAGGCAGGTCAGGTGTGCTGGTTTGAATCTGATCTCTACCCTAGAAAAGAGTATGTTCTTTTAATCCATTCTTGTGGGGGCAGTCCTGTTGTGGATGGGACCTTTTATCTTTTTCTTTTTTTAATCTTTTTAATGTATAATAAATACAACATAAGCAAGAAAGAAAAAAGCAATGATTTTCAAAGCACTCTTCAACAAGTAGTTACAGGGCAGATTCCAGAGTTTGTCGTGGGCTAATGGGTGGGACCTTTTTTTAATATTTAATTTATTAAACATATAAACACAAACATTTTTACCATATGATCATTCCATTCTACATATATAATTAGTAATTCACAATATCATCATATAGTTGCATACTCATCATCATGATCATTTCTTAGAACATTTGCATCAATTCAGAAAAAGAAAATAGAAAAAAATTCATACATACTATACCTCTAACCCCTCCCTTTCATTGATCACTAGCATTTCAATCTACTAAATTTATTTTAACAACTGTTCCTCCTATTATTTATTTATTTTTAATCCATATGTTTTACTTATCTGTCCATAAGGTAGATAAAAGAAGCATCATATACGAGGTTTTCACAATCACACAGTCACATTGTGAAAGCTATATCATTATACAATCATCTTCAAGAAACATGGCTACTGGAACACAGCTCTACATTTTCAGGCACTTCCCTCCAGCCTCTCCATCACACATTAACTAAACAGGTGATGTCTATATAATGCATAATAACCTCCAGGATAACCTCTTGACTCTGTTTGGAATCTCTCAGCCATTGACACTTTATTTTGTTTCATTGCATTCTTCCCCCTTTTGGTTGAGAAGGTTTTCTCAATCCCTTGATTCTGAGACTCAGCTCATTCTAGGATTTCTGTCCCGCGTTGCCAGGAAGGTCCACACCCCTGGTGGGTGGGACCTTTTGATTAGGTTCTTTCCATGGAGATGTGACCCACCCAATTCAAAGTGGGTCTTGATCCTTTATTGGATTCCTTTAAGAGAGCTCATGGAGAGAGAGAGACAGCGAGAGAGAGTAAGAGAGAGGAGAGAAGAGACAGAAATACCCCAGGAGAAACAAGCAACAACCCACAGAAGCCCGGAGACATTTTGGAGAGAAGGACCAGCAGATGTCACCATGTGCCTTCCCATGTGACACAGGAACCCTGGATATCATTGGCCTTTCTTCAGTGGAGGTATTCTTTTGTTGATGCCTTAATTTGGACATTTCCATATCCTTAGAATTTTACCTGTAACTTAATGAATACCCATTGTTAAAAGCCAACCCATTACACATGTTAAAATAAATTGGGTAGATGGAAATACCAGTGGTCAATGAAAGGGAGAGGTAAGGGGTATGGTATATGAGTTTTTTCCTTTTTCTTATTTTTTTTTCTGGAGTGATGCAAATGTTCTAAAAAATGATCATAGTGATGAATACACAACTATGTGATGATATTGTGAGTCACTGATTGTACACTATGTATGAAATGTTTGCATGTTAAGATTTATCAATAAAAATACTTTTTAAGGGGGTGCAAGGATAGTTCAGTGGTAGAATTCTTGCCTGCCATGAGAGAGACCTGGGTTCAATTCCTAGTCCACATACTTCCCTCCAAACAAGTAAAACAAACAAACAAAAAAATTCAACAAATGGTGCTGCAATAACAGAATGCTCACATGGAAAATTAATGAAATGTAACCCAATCATATAGCACACACACACACACAGCTGGAGTTGGGGCCATGGGCATTTGGGCCACATCTCATGTAACTTGCTTGTCCTTTCAGGCCCCGCTTGAGTCTGATCTCATATATGCCATTTCCATTTTATGATGGTGCTCTAGTTGGCTAACTGCTGGAATGCAATATACCAGGAATGGAATGACTTTTTAAAAGGGGAATTTAATAAGTTGCTAGTTTACAGTTCTAAGGCCGAGAAAATGTCCCAATTAAAACAAGTCTATAGAAATGTCCAATCAAAGGCATCCAGGGAAAGATACCTTGGTTCAAGAAGGCCGATGAAGTCCAGGGTTTCTCTCTCAAGTGAGAAGGCACATGGCGAACATAGTCAGGGTTTCTCTTTCATCTGGAAGGGCACATGGTGAACACAGCATCATCTGCTAGGTTTCTCTCCTGGTTTGCTGTTTCATGAAGTTCCCTGGGAGGCATTTTCCTTCTTCATCTCCAAAGGTCGCTGGCCGGTGGACTCTGCTTTGTGGTGCTGCAGCATTCTCTGCTCTCTCTGAATCTCTCATTCTCCAAAATGTTTCCTCTTTTATAGGATTCCAGTAAACTAATCAAGACCCACCCGAATGGGTGGAGACACATCTCCACCTAATTCAGTTTAACAACCACTCTTGACTGAGTCATATATCCAGGGAGATGATCTAATTACAGTTTCAAATATACAGTACTGAATAGGGATTAGAAGAAATGGCTGCCCTTATAAAATGGGATTAGGATTAAAACATGGCTTTCCTAGGGTACATACATCCTATCAAACCAGCACAGATGGAGTGTTGCTGTGCAGGCCCAACTTTATAGCTTAACAGGTCAGACAACACTCAGTTGATGATAGGCAACTCAGGTCTCATGGTTAAGTGTTTGCTCCTTCGCCAGGCCCAGTAGTAGTCAAAAACTGTTTCTCAAAAGGAGAGTAGTGGGAGTGCAAGGGTAGTTCAGTGGTAAAATCATTGCCTGCCATGCAGGAGACCTGGGTTTGATTCCTAGTACATGCATTTCCCAAAAAACACACAAACAAGCAAAACAAACAAACAAAAATTCAGTAAATGGTGCTGCAATAATGGGATACTCACATGGAAAAGGTGGAAGAGAGAAAATGAGGCAAAATAAAGTTTCAGTGGCTGAGCGATTTCAAACGGAGTCAAGAGGTTATCCTGGAGGTTATTCTTATGCATTGTATAGATATCCCTTTTTAGTTTATGGTGTTTTGGAGGGGCTGGAGGGAAATACCTGAAACAGTAGAGCTGTGTTCCAGTAGCCTTGATTCTTTTTTTTTTTTAATTTTTTTAAACACCAAAAAACCCACCATACAGCATACAAAAGAGAGAGAGAGAGAGAGAGAGAGAGAGATTCTTTTTAATCTCCAGTATCTTAGAACAGCTAGAAGTAAAAACCTAAAATTGTGGAATTGTAACCCATACCAAATCTGAAATCTGCTTTACAACTAATTGTGCAATGTGCTTTGAAATTTATTGACTTTTTGTATATATGCTATTTTTCACCGAAAAAAGTCAATTATGATGGTAAAAAAGAAAAACAAATAAATAAAGCTGCCAAGAAAAAAAAATACCCACCCAATAATAGGTCTGCCCCCACAAGATTGGATTAAAAAGCATGTCTTTGTGATATATCACAGAGTAATTTGGGCAGAAAATAAAGTATTTGCAAAGTCCCCTTGAGGGACTGAGGAGAAAGGAAGAAATATTCAGCTTCCCCATCTGGGGAATTCCTGATATTATCACAAGCAGTGGGGACAACCAATTCAATAGGCTGAGCCCTCGAACTTGGAGTTTGCCTCTATGAAACTTATTCCTGCAAAGGAGAAGCTAAGCTTATTTATAATTATGCCTAAGAGTCACCCCCAGAGAACTACTTTTGTTGCTCAGATGTGATCTCTCTCTCTAAGCCAACAAAGCAGTTGAATTCACTGCCATCCCGCTATATAGGACATGACTCCCAGGGGTGTAAATCTCCCTGACAACACGGGACAGGACTCCCGGGTGAGCCAGGACCCAGCATCATGGGATTGAGAAAGACTTATTGACCAAAAGGTGGAAGAGAGAAAATGAGGCAAAATAAAGTTTCAGTGGCTGAGCGATTTCAAATGGAGTCAAGAGGTTAACCTGGAGGTTATTCTTATGCATTATATAGATATCCCTTTTTAGTTTATGGTGTTTGGGAGGGGCTGGAGGGAAATACCTGAAACAGTAGAGCTGTGTTCCAGTAGCCTTGATTCTTTTTTTTTAAATTTTTTTAAACACCAAAAAACACCAAACGCAAACATTCTTAACTTTTGATCATTCCATTCTACATATATAATCAGTAATTCACAATATCATCACATAGTTCATTTCATCATCATGATCATTTCTTAGAACATTTGCATCTATTCAGAAAAAGAAACAAAAAGACAACAGAAAAAAAATCATATATACCATACCCCTTACCCCTCCCTTTCATTGAGCACTAGCATTTCACACTAAATTTATTTTTTTCTTTTTTTTTTGTTTGTTTTTTTTTATTAATTAAAAAAAGAATTAACAAAACAATTAGAAATCATTCCAATCTACATGTACAATCAGTAATTCTTAATAACATCACATAGTTGCATATTCATCATTTCTTAGTACATTTGCATCGATTTAGAAAAAGAAATAAAAAGACAACAGAATAAGAATTAAAACAATAATAGAAAGAAAAAAAACAAAAAAAACAAAAACAAAAAACCTATACCTCACATGCAGCTTCATTCAGCGTTTTAACATAATTGCATTACAATTGGGTAGTATTGTGCTGTCCATTTCTGAGTTTTTATATCCAGTCCCGTTGTACAGTCTGTATCCCTTCATCTCCAATTATCCCTTCTCTTTTTTTTTTTTAATTAACGGAAAAAAAGAAATTAACCCAACATTTAGAGATCATACCATTCTACACATGCAATCATTAATTCTTAACATCATCACATAGATGCATGATCATCCTTTCTTAGTACATTTGCATTGGTTTAGAAGAACTAGCAACATAACCGAAAAAGATACAGAATGTTAATATAGAGAAAAAAAATAAAAGTAATAATAGTAAAATCAAAACAAAACAACACAAAACAAAACAAAAACCTATAGCTCATATGCAGCTTCATTCAGTGTTTTAACATGATTACTTTACAATTAGGTATTATTGTGCTGTCCATTTTTGAGTTTTTGTATCTAGTCCTGTTGCACAGTCTGTATCCCTTCAGCTTCAATTACCCATTGTCTTACCCTGTTTCTAACTCCTGCTGAACTCTGTTACCAATGACATATTTCAAGTTTATTCTCGAATGTCCGTTCACATCAGTGGGACCATACAGTATTTGTCCTTTAGTTTTTGGCTGGATTCACTCAGCATAATATTCTCTAGGTCCATCCATGTTATTACATGGTTCATAAGTTTATCTTGTCTTAAAGCTGCATAATATTCCATCGTATGTATATACCACAGTTTGTTTAGCCACTCTTCTGTTGATGGAGATTTTGGCTGTTTCCATCTCTTTGCAATTGTAAATAATGCTGCTATAAACATTGGTGTGCAAATGTCCGTTTGTGTCTTTGCCCTTAAGTCCTTTGAGTAGATACCTAGCAATGGTATTGCTGGGTCGTATGGCAATTCTATATTCAGCTTTTTGAGGAACCACCAAACTGCCTTCCACAGTGGTTGCACCCTTTGACATTCCCACCAACAGTGGATAAGTGTGCCTCTTTCTCCGCATCCTCTCCAGCACTTGTCATTTTCTGTTTTGTTGATAATGGCCATTCTGGTGGGTGTGAGATGATATCTCATTGTGGTTTTGATTTGCATTTCTCTAATGGCCAGGGACATTGAGCATCTCTTCATGTGCCTCTTGGCCATCCGTATTTCCTCTTCTGAGAGGTGTCTGTTCAAGTCTTTTTCCCATTTTGTAATTGGGTTGGCTGTCTTTTTGTTGTTGAGATGAACAATCTCTTTATAAATTCTGGATACTAGACCTTTATCTGATATATCATTTCCAAATATTGTCTCCCATTGTGAAGGCTGTCTTTCTACTTTCTTGATGAAGTTCTTTGATGCACAAAAGTGTTTAATTTTGAGGAGTTCCCATTTATTTATTTCCTTCTTCAGTGCTCTTGCTTTAGGTTTAAGGTCCATAAAACCGCCTCCAGTTGTAAGATCCATAAGATATCTCCCAACATTTTCCTCTAACTGTTTTATGGTCTTAGACCTAATGTTTAAATCTTTGATCCATTTTGAGTTAACTTTTGTATAGGGTGTGAGAGATGGGTCTTCTTTCATTCTTTTGCATATGGATATCCAGTTCTCTAGGCACCATTTATTGAAGAGACTGCTCTGTCCCAGGTGAGTTGGCTTGACTGCCTTATCAAAGATCAAATGTCCATAGATGAGAGGGTCTATATCTGAGCACTCTATTCGATTCCATTGGTCGATATATCTATCTTTATGCCAATACCATGCTGTTTTGACCACTGTGGCTTCATAATATGCCTTAAAGTCAGGCAGCGCGAGACCTCCAGCTTCGTTTTTTTTCCTCAAGATGTTTTTAGCAATTCGGGGCACCCTGCCCTTCCAGATAAATTTGCTTATTGGTTTTTCTATTTCTGAAAAATAAGTTGTTGGGATTTTGATTGGTATTGCATTGAATCTGTAAATCAATTTAGGTAGGATTGACATCTTAACTATATTTAGTCTTCCAATCCATGAACACGGTATGCCCTTCCATCTATTTAGGTCTTCTGTGATTTCTTTTAGCAGTTTTTTGTAGTTTTCTTTATATAGGTTTTTTGTCTCTTTAGTTAAATTTATTCCTAGGTATTTTATTCTTTTAGTTGCAATTGTAAATGGGATTCGTTTCTTGATTTCCCCCTCAGCTTGTTCATTACTAGTGTATAGAAATGCTACAGATTTTTGAATGTTGATCTTGTAACCTGCTACTTTGCTGTACTCATTTATTAGCTCTAGTAGTTTTGTTGTGGATTTTTCCGGGTTTTCGACGTATAGTATCATATCGTCTGCAAACAGTGATAGTTTTACTTCTTCCTTTCCAATTTTGATGCCTTGTATTTCTTTTTCTTGTCTAATTGCTCTGGCTAGAACCTCCAACACAATGTTGAATAATAGTGGTGATAGTGGGCATCCTTGTCTTGTTCCTGATCTTAGGGGGAAAGTTTTCAATTTTTCCCCATTGAGGATGATATTAGCTGTGGGTTTTTCATATATTCCCTCTATCATTTTAAGGAAGTTCCCTTGTATTCCTATCTTTTGAAGTGTTTTCAACTAAATTTATTTTAACATTTGTTCCCCTTATTAGTTATTTTTATTCCATATGTTCTATTCATCTGTTGACAAGGTAGATACAAGGAGCATCAGACACAAGGTTTTCACAATCACACAGTCACATTGTGAAAGCTATGTCATTATACAATCATCTTCAAGAAACATGGCTACTGGATCATAGCACTACATTTTCAGGCAGTTCCCTCCAGCCTTTCCAATACATCTTTTAAAAATTTATTTATTAATTAAAAAAAATTAACAACAAACAAACAAAAACATTAACATATCATTCCATTCTACATATATAATCAGTAATTCTTACTATCATCACAAAGTTGCATATTCATCATTTCTTAGAACATTTGCATCGATTTAGAAAAAGAAATAAAAAGTCAACAGAAAAAGAAATTAAACGATAACAGAAAAAAAAGATTATACATACCGTACCCCTTACCCCTCGTTTTCATTTATCACTAGCATTTCAAACTAAATTTATTTTAACATTTGTTCCCCCTATTATCTATTTTTATTCCATATGTTCTACTCATCTGTTGATATGGTAGATAAAAGGAGCATCAGACACAAGGTTTTCACAATCACACAGTCACATTGTGAAAGCTATATCATTATTCAATCATCTTCAAGAAACACGGTTACTGGAACACAGCTCTACATTTTCAGGCAGTTCCCTCCAGCCTCTTCACTACATCTTGGATAACAAGGTGATATCTGCTTAATGCATAAGAATAACCTCCAGGATAGCCTCTCAACTCTGTTTGGAATCTCTCAGCCATTGGCACTTTGTCTCATTTCACTCTTCCCCCTTTTGGTTGAGAAGGTTTTCTCAATCCCTTGATGCTGAGTCTCAGCTCATTCTAGTGTTTTTCTCAATCCCTTAATGCTGAGTCTCAGCTCATTCTAGGAGTTCTGTCCCACATTGTCAGGAAGGTCCACACCCCTGGGAGTCATGTCCCACATAGGCAGGGGGAGGGTGCTGAGATTGCTTGTTGTGTTGGCTGGAGAGAGAGGCCACATCTAAGCCAGAAAAGAGGTTCTCTTGGGGGTGACTCTTAGGCCTAATTTTAAGTAGGCTTAACCTATCGTTTGTGGTGTTAAGTTTCATATGAACAAACTCCAAGACTGGGGGTTCAGCGTATAGCTTTGGTTGTCCACACTGCTTGTGAGAATATCAAGAATTCAACTTCGGGAAGTTGAATTTTCCCCCTTTCTCACCATTTCCCAAAGGGAACTTTGCAAATTCTTTTTTATTCACTGTTCAAATCACTCTGGGATTTATCGGGGCATCACTCTGGTCAAACCAACAGAATCTCATGCCCTACTCAAGGTTCCATGTACTTATGGTGTTAAATTTAGCTGTCTACATAAGTTATATTAGGAAATGCACTACTCAAAATACAAATTTTGTACCAAATAAACATTTTTTGCTTTAGTCTCACACATAAGTTGAAATTTTAAAATATTAATTACCATCTATTTTCAGCACCCTGCAGTAATGACATTCCTTTGTTCTTCCTCATGCAAAAACATTTTTTTAATTTGTACATTTAGTCACTGTCATCATATACTCTTGGCATTCCTAGATTATACCATCTCAGTCTTTATCATGTATCTTTCTTTCTGATTTCATTTGTGCCCTCAGCCCTCCTTCCTCTTTCATTCTCACATTCAGCTTCATTCAGTGTTCTAACATAATTGTATTACAGTTAGGTAGTATTGTGCTGTCCATTTCTGAGTTTTTATATTGACTCCTGTTGTACAATCTGTATTCCTTCAGCTCCAATTACCCAATATCTTACCCTATTTCTGTCTCCTGATGGTCTCTGTTACCAGCGAAATATTCCAAGTTTATTCACTAATGTCAGTTCATATCAGTGAGACCATACAGTATTTGTGCTTTTGTTTCTGGCTAATCTCACTCAGCATAATGTCCTCAAGGTTCATCCATGTTGTTACATACTTCATAACTTTATTCTGTCTTACAGCTACATAATATTCCATCGTATGTATATACCACAATTTGTTTAGCCACTCATTTGTTGATGGACATTTTGGCTGTTTCTATCTCTTGGCAATTGAAAATAATGGGGCTATAAACATTAGTATACAAATGTCTGTTTGTGTCCTTGCCCTCATGTCCTCCGAGTAGATGCTTAGCAATGGTATTGCTGGGTCATATGGCAATTCTATATTTAGCTTTTTGAGGAACCGCCAAACTGCCTTCCAGAGCGGTTGTACCATTTGACATTCCCACCAGCAGTGGATAAGTGTGCCTCTTTCTCCACATCCTCTCCAGCACTTGTCATTTTCTGTTTTATTGATAATGGCCATTCTGGTGAGTGTGAGATGATATCTCATTTTGATTTTGATTATTTGCATTTCTCTAATAGCCAGGGAAGTTGAGCATCTCTTCATGTGCCTTTTGGCCATTTGTATTTCTTCTTCTGAGAAGTGTCTGTTCAAGTCTTTTGTCATTTTGTAATTGGGTTGGCTGTCTTTTTGTTGTTGAGTTGAATAATCTCTTTATAAATTCTGGATACTAGAACTTTATCTGATATGTCATTTCCAAATATTGTCTCCCATTGTGTAGGCTGTCTTTTTACTTTCTTGACGAAGTTCTTTGATATGTGAAAGTGTTTATTTTTGATGAGTTCCTATTTATTTATTTATTTCTTCAATGCTCTTGCTTTGGGTGTAAGGTCTAGAAAACTGCCTCCTAGTATAAGATTTATAAGATATTTCCCTAGACTTTTTTCTAACAGTTTTATGGTCTTAGATCTAATGTTTAGGTCTTTGATCCATTTTGAGTTAACTTTTGTATAGGGTGTGAGATATGGGTTCTCTTTCATTCTTTTGTATATGGATATCCGGTCCTGTAGGCACCATTTATTGAAGAAATTGTTCTGTCCCGGGTGAGTTGGCTTTACTGACTTATCAAAGATCAATTGTCCATAGATGAGAGGGTCTATATCTGAACAGTCTATTTTATTCCATTGGTCAATATATCTATTTTTGTGCCAGTATCATGCTGTTTTGACCACTGTGGCTTCATAATATGCCTTAAAGTCTGGCAGCATGAGACCTCCAGCTTCGTTTTTTTCCCTCAAGATACTTTTAGCAATTTGGGGCACCCTGCCCTTCCAGATAAATTTGCTTATTGGTTTTTCTATTTCTGAAAAGTAAGTTGTTGTGATTTTGATTGATATTGCATTGAATCTGTAAATCAATTTAGGTAGAATTGACATCTTAACTATGTTTAGTCTTCTAATCCATGAATACAGTACGCCCTTCCATCTATTTAGGTCTTCTGTGATTTCTTTTAACAATTTCTTATAGTTTCTTTGTATAGGTCTTTTGTCTCTTTAGATAATTTAATCCAAAATATTTTATTCTTTTCGTCGCAATTGTAAATGGAATTCTTTTCTTGAATTCCCCCTCAGAATGTTCATTACCAGTGTATACAAACACTACAGATTTTTTAAATTTTTATTAATTTTTAAAAAATTAGAAGAAAGAAACACAAACATTCTTAGTATATGTTCATTCCGTTCTACATATACAATCAGTAATTCACAATATCATCACATAGTTACATATTCATGATCATGATCATTTCTTAGAACATTTGCATCAGTTCAGAAAAAGAAATAAAAGGACAACAGAAAAATAAAACAAAAAAAGAAAAAAAATTTACATACCATACCCCTTACCCATCCCTTCTATAGATCACTAGCATTTCAAACTAAATTTATTTTAACACTTGTTCCCCCTATTAGTTATTTTTATTCCATATGTTCTATTCATCTGTTGACAAGGTAGATAAAAGGAGTATCAGACACAAGGTTTTCACAATCACAGTGTCACACTGTGAAGCTATATCATTATACAATCATCTTCAAGAAACATGGCTACTGGATCACAGCTCTACATTTTCAGGCAGTTCCCTCAAGCTCTCCATTACATCTTGACTAACAAGGTGATATCTATTTAATGCGTAAGAATAACCTCCAGGATAACCTTTTGATTCTGTCTGGAATCTCTCAGCATTAACACTTCATTTTGTCTCATTTCGCTCTTTCACCTTTTGGTCGAGAAGGTTTTCTCAATCCCTTGATGCTGAATCTAAGCTCATTCTGGGATTTCTTTCCCACGTTGCCAGGAAGGCCCACACCCCTGGGAGTCATGTCCCACATAGGCAGGGGGAGGGTGGTGAGATTGCTTGTTTTGTTGGCTGGAGAGAGAGAGGCCACATCTGAGTAGCAAAAGAGGTTCTCTTGGGGGTGACTCTTAGGCCCAAACTTAAGGAGGCTTGACCTATCCTTTGTGGGGTTAAGTTTCATGTGAACAAACCCCAAGACTGGGGGCTCAGCCTTTAGATTTGGTTGTCCACACTGCTTGTGAGAATATCAAGAATTCAACTTGGGTAAGTTGAATTTTCCCCCGTTCTCACCATTCCCCGAAGGGGACTTTGCAAATACTTTTCCACTCACTTATCAAAGCACTCTGGAATTCATCAGGACATCATCTGGACAACCCAACAAAATCTCATGTCCTACCCAGGGTTCCATGTACATAAGTACATAAGTCAACCAACTATCTACATAAATTATATTAGGAGATGCAGTAGTCAAAATATAAATTTTGTACCAAATAAACATTTTTTGCTTTAGTCTCACACATAAGTTGAAATTTTAAAATATTAATTACTATCTATTTTCAGCACCCTGCAGTAATGACATTCCTTTGTTCTTCCTCATGCAAAAACATTTTTAAAATTTATACATTTACTCACTATCATTATACTCTCTAGGCATTCCTAGATTATACCATCTCAATGTTTATCGTCTATCTTTCTTTCTGATTTCATTTATGCCCCCAGCCCTCCTCCCTCTATCATTCTCACATTCAGCTTCTTTCAGTGTTTTAACATAACTGTATTATAGTTAGGTAGTATTGTGCTGTCCATTTCTGAGTTTTTATATGCAGTCCTGTTGCACAATCTGTACTCCTTCAGCTCCAGTTACCCAATATCTTACCCTATTTCTATCTCCTGATGGTCTCTGTTACCAATGAAATATTCCAAGTTTATTCACTAATGTCAGTTCATATCAGTGAGACCATACAGTATTTGTCCTTTTGTTTTTGTCTAATCACACTCAGCATAATAATATCCTTAAGGTCCATCCATGTTGTTACATACTTCATAACTTTATTCTGTCTTACAGCTGCATAATATTCCATCGACTGTATATGCCACAGTTTGTTTAGCCACCCGTCTGTTGATGGACATTTTGGCTGTTTCCATCTCTTGGTAATTGTAAATAATGCTGCTATATACATTGGTGTGCAAATGTCAGTTTGTGTCCTTGCCCTCATGTCCTTTGAGTAGAGACAGCATATAGATGGGTCCTGTTTTTTAATCCATTCTGCCAGTCTATGTCTTTTGATTGGGGGGGGCGGTTAATCCATTGACATTTAGTGTTATTATTGCACGGGTAGTACTTTCTTCTACTATTTTGCCTTCTGGATTTTATATGTCAATCTAATTTTCTTTCTTTTTACCTTTACTGATAGTCTTCCTTTCTACACTGTTCTCCACACCTCTCTTTTCTGTCTTTTCGTATCTGTCTCTAGTGCTCCCTTTAGTATCTCTTGCAGAACTGATCTCTTGGTCACAAATTCTCTCAGTGATATTTTTTGTCTGAAAATGTTTTAATTTCCCCCTCATTTTTGAAGGACAATTTTGCTGGATATAGAATTCTTGGTTGGCAGTTTTTCTTTTTTAATAATTTAAGTATATCAGCCCTCTGTCTTCTCGCCTCCATGGTTTCTGCTGAGAGATCTACACATAGTCTTATTGGGCTTCCCTTGTACGTGATGGATTGCTTTTCTCTTGCTGCTTTCAAGTTCTCTCTTTCTTTTTGACCTCTGACATTCTGATTAGTAAATGTCTTGGAGTACGACTATATGGATCTATTCTCTTTGTGGCATGCTGCACTTCTTGGATCTGTAATTTTAAGTCTTTCATAAGAGTTGGGAAATTTTCAGTGATAATTTACTCCATTAGTTTTTCTCATCCTTTTCCCTTCTCTTCTCCTTCGGGGACACCCACAACATGTATATTCGTGCACTTCATATTGTCCTTCAATTCCCTGAGTCCCTGCTCATATTTTCCCATTTTTTCCCTATATTTTCTTATTCTTGCTGGATTTCAGATGTTCTGTCCTCCAGTTCACTAATCCTATGTTCTGTCTCTCAAAATCTACCATTGTAGGTTTCCATTGTTTTTTTCATCTTTTTTACTATGCCTTTCATTCCCATAAGTTCTGTGATTCGTTTTTTCAGATTTTTAGTTTCTTCTTTTTGTTCATTCCTTGTCTTCTTTATATCCTCCTTCAATTCATTGATTTGGTTTTTGATGAAGTTTTCCATGTCTGTTTGTATATTCTGAATTAATTGTTTCAGCTCCTACATCTCATTTGAATTGTTGGTTTGTTCCTTTGACTGGGCCATATCCTCAATTTTCCTAGTGTGATTTGTTATTTTTTGCTGGCATCTAGGCATTTAATTACCTTAATTAGTTTATTCTGGAGATTGCTTTCACTTCTTTTACCTAGGGTTTTCTTGCTGGATGAATTTGTTGTCTATCTGTTCTTTGACATTCAGTTCAGCTTTTTCTGGATCTCTAGCTTAAGTTTTGTTTAACAGAGGATAATTTTTCAGTTCTTGTTTTCTTATTTCTTGTCCTGCTTGTACGGTGCCTTTCCCACACACACACACACACACTTAGGAGGGTCTACTTAGGTATTATAGACCCCAGCCAGATTTTCCCAGACCAAACTGGCCTCCTATCAGGAGGAAACAATCAACTGTGTTGGTTTTCCCTGAGGGTTAGACCCAGAAGATTGAAAGACTTTCCTGTGAAATCTCTGGACTCTGTTTTTCTTATCCTTCCCAGTATGAGGTGCTTGTCTGCCTGCAGGTCCCACCAGCATAAGATGATGCAGTACCATTAACTTTAGAAGACTCTCCCTACTGGGGGCATGATGGAGACAGAGGAGAGGTTGTAGGCTGGTTTTCATGGCTTCAAATTTCCAAGCCCTGGTGTCTGAATTTCTTGAGGGAGGGATTCCACCTGAGTTGGGCTTCACCCCTCCCCTGGGGAAGGCACAGGCTCCAGACAAGCCCCCCAAAGAGCTCACTTCTGCCTATGCCTAGGGGAGTTGCAGCCTGAGAAGTCTTGCTGCTATATCCAAAGGCAGTCTACAAGCCTTTGTAGAAACACAGCCACTAAAACCTCTGTTTCGAGACCATCAGGAGATTGAAATAGGGTAAGATAGTGCGTAATTGGAGCTGAAGGGATACAGACTGTGCAACAGGACTGGATACAAAAACTCAGAAGTGGACAGCAAAATACTACCTAACTGTAATGTAATTATGTTAAAACACTGAATGAAGCTGCATGTGAGAATGATAGAGGGAGGAGGGCTGGGGACATAAATGAAATCAGAAAGAAAGATAGATGTTAAAGATCGAGATGGTATAATCTAGGAATGCCTAGAGTGTATAATAATAATGAAATGTACAATGTAAAAACTTTTTAAATGTTTTTGCATGAGGAAGAACAAAGGAATGTCATTATTGCTGGGTGTTGAAAATAGATGATAATTAATACTTTAAAACGTCACCTTATGTGTGAGACTAAAGCAAAAAATGTTTATTTGTTTCAAAATTTATATTTTGACTAGAGCATTTCCTAACATAACTCATGTAGATCGTTTGTTTGAATGTCATAAGTACTTGGAATCTCAGGTAGCACATTAGATTTTGTTGGTTTGTCCAGAGTGATCCCCCGATGAATCCCAGAATGATTTGATCAGTGACTTGAAAAGTATTTGCAAGCCCCCTTTGGGGAATGGTGAGAGTGGGGAGAAATTCAACTTCCCCAAGTTGAATTCTTGATATTCTCAGAAGTAGTGTGGAAAACCAAAGCTATAGGCTGAGCCCCCAGTCTTGGGGTTTGTTCATATGAAACTTAACCCCACAAAGGATAGGTCAAGTCTACTTAAAATTTAGGCCTAAGAGTCATCCCCAAGAGAGCCTCTTTTGTTGCTCAGATGTGGCCTCTCTCTCCAGCCAACATGACGCGCAGTCTCACCACCCTTCCCCTCTCTGCGTGGGATATGACTCCCAGGGGTGTGGACCTTCCTGGCAACGTGGGACAGAAATCCTGGAATGAGCTGAGACTCAGCCTCAAGGGACTGAGAAAAACCCTAGAATGAGCTGAGAACTAACATCAAGGGATTGAGAGAACCTTCTCAACCAAAGGGGGAAGAGTAAAATGAGACAAAGTGTCAATGGCTGAGAGATTCCAAACAGAGTCGAGAGGTTATCCTGGAGGTTATTCTTATGCATTAAGTAGATATCACCTTGTTGTTCAAGATGTAGTGGATAGGCTGGAGGGAACAGCCTGAAAATGTAGAGCTGTGTTCCAGTAGCCATGTTTCTTGATGATGATTGAACAATGATATAGCTTTCACAATGAGACTCTGTGAATGTGAAAACCTTATGTCTGATACTCCTTTTAGCTACTATATCAACAGAAGAGTAGAACATATGGAATAAAAATAAATAATAGGGGGAACAAATGTTAAAATAAATTCAGTTTGAAATAGTGGTAAATGAAAGCAAGGGGTAAAGGGTATGGTACGTATAGTTTTTTTTTCTCTATTATCATTTTATTTCTTTTTCTGTTGTCCTTTTATTTCTTTTTCTAAATCGATGTAAATGTACTAAGAAATGATAAATATGCAACTATGTGATGATATTAAGAATTACTGATTGTATATGTAGAATGGAATGATATCTAAATGTTTTGTTTGTTAATTTTTTTAATTAATAAAAAAAGTTAAAAAAAAAAAAAAACCTCTGTTTCCTTCTTTTATTTTTCCCCCTTTTCCATCAGCCCTGTCCCCTTGGCGCCAGGACAAAAATGAGCAACCTCTGCTTTGACCAGGTTCACCTAAGCTGGGGGCCTCATTTTAGTAGTCAGAATTTGTTAATTAATTCCACAATTGGCGTTTGATTGTGTTCAGTCCCTTGTCCTGGTAAAGTTCCTTTACTTTTCCCTCTGGGAAGCAGCTTGTGTAGGAGGGGCTCTGGCTGCTGCCATAGCTTTGGGAACTCACGGTCCTGCGGGGGCTCGCAGCCGGTCCAGCTGGTCTGGACTGGGGTATGCTTTGTGTCTGGTCACTGACATGGCCCCAGGAGCTGTTCTGTACTGTTTCTGGTTATTTAGTAGTTGTTCTGGAGGACGAACTAAAATGCGCACTTTGTTAAGCTGCCATCTTCAACACTACAGATTTTTGAGTGTTGATCGTGTAACCTGCCACTTTGCTCTACTCATTTATTAGCTCTAGTAGTTTTGCTGTGGATGTTTTGGGGTTTTTGACATATAGTACCATATCATCTGCAAACAGTGAGAATTTTACTTCTTCCTTTCCAATTTTGATGTCTTGTATTTCTTTTTCTTGTCTAATTGCTCTGGCTAGAACTTCCAACACAATGTTGAATAACAATGGTGATAATGGACATCCTTGTCTTGTTCCTGATCTTAGGGGGAAAGTTTTCAGTTTTTCCCCATTGAGGATGATGTTAGCTGTGGGTTTTTCATATATTCCTTTTATCATGTTGAAAAAGTTCCCTTCTATTTCTATCCTTTGAAGTGTTTTCAACAGGAAAGGATGTTGAATTTTGTCAAATCCTTTTCTGCATCAATTGAGATGATCATGTGGTTTTTCTGCTTTGATTTGTTGATATGGTGTATTACATTAATTGATTTCTTATGTTGTCCCATCCTTGTGTACCTGGGATGAATCTTACTTGGTCATGATGTATAATTCTTTTAATGTGTGGCTGGATTCGATTTGCTAGAATTTTGTTGAGGATTTTTGCATCTATGTTCATTAGAGAGATTGGTCTGTAGTTTTCTTTTTTTGTAATATCTTCGTCTGGCTTTGGTATGAGGGTGATGTTGGCTTTGTAGAATGAATTAGGTAGCTTTCCCTCCTCTTCAATTTTTTTGAAGAATTTGTGCGGGATTGCTACTAATTCTTTCCGGAATGTTTGGTAGAATTCACATGTGAAGCCATCTGGTCCTGGACTTTTCTTTTTGAAGAGCTTCTTAATAACTGATTCAATTTCTTTACTTGTGATTGGTTTGTTGAGGTCGTCTATTTCTTCTCGAGTCAAAGTTGGTTGTTCATGTCTTCCTAGAAAGTTGTCCATTTCATCCAGTAGCCTTCATTCTTGAAGATGATTGTATAACTATATAGCTTTTACAATGTGACCATGTGATTGTGAAAACCTTGTGTCTTATGCTCTTTTTATGCAGGGTATGGACAGATGAGTAAAAAAATGAGGATAAAAAATAAATAATGGGGGGATAAAATCATTAAAAATTGGGTGAAATACTAGTCATCAATGAGAGGGAGGGGTAAGAGGTATGGGATGTATGATTTTTTTCTTTTTCTGGAGTGTTGAAAATGTTCTAAAAATGATCATGGTGATGAATATACAACTATGTGTTTATATTGTGAGCCACTGATTGTATAGCATGTATGCACTGTAATGTGTGTGAATATTTCTCAATAAAAACATTTTTTAAAAAGAACATGGCTTTTCTGGGATACATAAGTATTTCAAACCAACTTTGTTCCTTCCAACATTATTCTATACCCTTAATATCCATTCCTATGCATATTCTCCTGATTTCTGCCTATATAAATTGGAAATATCATGCAGTTCTTTCAGAGAGTAGCACAGTTCCTCATGGATCACTCTCTGTATCTCACATTTTGGGGCCTGTTAGGACTTCAGTCTAGTTATAGGTCTGGAAGAAAAGAGGTATGGCTGGAGTGAGCCATGAGAAGAATTAGCAGTGTCTTGCAAGCCAACTACCTCAGGGCATTCCACGGAAGCATCATCTGGTAAACCAGGGTTAATATCTACAGACAGAGGAGTGAGGGCTGCTTCCTCAGGAGAGACAATTACAGGTTTATCAGGCACCACAGGGTTAGTTTCTTTAGGTGGAAACTGGATGGCTGATTCCTTGGGAAAGACCTTTACAATTTTATCTGACAAAGAAGACTCAGAAGAATCTAGGGTTTCAGTGTCCCTACTGTCATCTTTATCAGCCCATATGTCCCAATTTTCAGGATCCCATTCCTTTCCAATCAACACCCTCACTTTGACAAAAGACACTCTGTAATGTTGGCAGTTCCATTTACACTGTAATTCAGCCACTTGAAAAAATGAAACTCTGGGTCTGGTTTTCAGAAATCGCAAGTCTGCGGTTACAAGAAATAAGACTTTCTTTCAGGGCACACATAGAAATTTTCATATCTTTCCTGCAGTGCTTGAGCTGGAAATTTGAAGCCTTGAGCTCTTCCCTTTCTTTTACAACTATATCTAGCATATTTAGGAACAACCAGCCGATATCATAATACTTTTGAATTCCTCGAAATTTTGTCTAGGTGTAAAAACGACATCGGGGGTGTGAGTCTCCCAGGCAACATGGGTCATCTCTCCCAGGGATGAGCGTGGTCCTGACACTGTGGGATCAACAATGCCTTCCTGATCAAGAAGGGGAAAGAAATGAAACAAAAAAGATATCCATCACTAAGAGAGTTCAAATAGAGTTGAGAGGCTATTCTGGAGGCAACTCTTATGTGAGTTTCAGCTAGATATTGCTAATTGCCACAGTTTTTCAAACTCCAACTAACATCAATCCTGTTAACCCTTAAGAACACCTATCTGAGATTCTACAAGAGTTTCATGTACTAAGTTTACTTTTCAGAAACCTAAAACTATCAGATGGTTCCTAGGCCAGTTACATCCTGAAACCTAGAGGTGCCAGTCTGTCCAAGAACATCAACCAGTTCTATCCCTCATCCATATTGTTGGCATCGCTTTTCAACATGAAAACAGAATGGGTATAACCCAAATATCTCTAAAGACTGGGAGAAGGATCAAAGGAGAAGGAGGAGTTATAACAGAGAAGATAGAATTTCACATATGAGTATGACTACTGAATCATTATATTGATATTTCTTTTTAGTCTCCAGTGTCTTGGAGCAGCCAGAAGGAAAAACCTGAAATTGTGCAACTGCAACCCTTACCAAACTTTGAAATCTGTTCTATAGCTACTTGTTAAAATGTACTTTGAAATTTATTGCTTTTTTGTATATATATCATATTTCATGATAAAAATGTTTAAAAATTATTACCAACAGTTTCAAAAACAGAGAAGAAAAAAATTCTTAATCCCAACATCCTAATATAGCCTTTTGCTCTGTTTCAGGAAGAGCTTTCTAATGATTAGTAGTGCTCTCTGAAATTGCTTAAAAGGCAGATAGCTCTCCATCACCAGGGATAGCCATCAGTAACAGATGGCTACCCATTCAGTGTGGACAATGTGAAGGGGATTAAAGCCCCCAACAAAGGACTGAACCAGATGAAAAAAGACAAAACATAACAGCAACAACAAAAAAAAACCCACTCAGATCCTGAGCCTTGACCCTTATTTGAGTAACAGTATCTAATAGTAATATTTTGCGTTTCTCTATTGCCAATTCATGCAGTGGACTATCAGTGTCATCTTGATAATTGGAAATAGAGTTATTAGTGCCTTTGACTCTAATCAGATTAGAGAACCAATTCCCAGAACCCCAAAATCAATTCAGAAATCTCATCTTTAAGATACTGTCTCTCGTGGGACAGAGATCCTGGAATGAGCTGAGACTCAGCATCAAGGGACTGAGAAAAACCCTAGAATGAGCTGAGAATTAACATCAAGGAATTGAGAGAACCTTCTCGAGCAAAAGGGGGAAGGGTGAAATGAGACTAAGTGTCAATGGCTGAGAGATTCCAAAGAGAGTTGAGAGGTTATCCTGGAGGTTATCCTTACACATTAAGTAGATATCACCTTGTTGTTCAAGATGTAGCGGAGAGGCTGGAGGGAACAGCCTGAAAATGCAGAGCTGTGTTCCGTAGCCATGTTTCTTGAGGATGATTGAATAATGATATAGCTGTCACAATGTTACTGTGTGATTGTGAAAACCTTGTGTCTGATGCTCCTTTTATCTACCTTGTCAACAGTCAAGTAGAACATATGGAATAAAAATAAATAATAGGGGGAACAAATGTTAAAATAAATTTAGTTTGAAATGCTAGTGGTAAATGAAATTGAGGGGTAAGGGGTATGGTACGTATAATCTTTTTTTTTCTCTGTTATCGTTTTATTTCTTTTTCTGTTGTCTTTTAATTTCTTTTTCTGAATCGATGCAAATGTTCTAAGAAATGATGAATATGCAACTATGTGATGATATTAAGAATTACTGATTGTATATGTAGAATGGAATGATATCTTAATGTTTTGTTTGTTAATTTTTTTAATTAATAAAAAAGTTAAAAAAAAAAGATACTGTCTCTCAAAATCCACTCTTACTACCAACTCTGTAATACTCAGGAATCTCCTGGGAAACAGAACAGAAAGAATATATAGTGCAAATATTATGAGATTTGTTATAGGAATTGACTCAAATGACTATGGGGATTGGCAAGTCCAAATTCCATAGAGCAGGCTGCAGGCTGGGAATTCCCATGAGAGTTTCAATGAATTCCCCAGGAGAAGCTGGCTGGCTAAAGTAGAGAGAGAAATTCTTCTTTCTGACTCCTGAAATCATTAGTTCTCCCTTTCCAATGATTGGATGAGATGTCTCTCGTTGCTATAGGCAACCTCCTTTGTTGATAACAGACGTAATCAGTCATAGCTATCAACTGATTTAAATCTGTCTAGGAAATATCCTCATAGTAACAATCAGGCCAGGGCTTGCTTGACTAAACAGCTGGACACCATAATCTAGCCAAGTTGATGCATGAACTTAACCATTACACTGCCAGAAACACTCGTGAGTTCCAGTATAAGGATACAAATGGAAAACCATGTATAAGAAGTCTAAATGTCTAAAAGTAATTAACAGAGGTAACTTTAAATAAAATATGGTGTACGGTCCTACTTTGACAAATATATTTCCGTACCAATCTCCAAGGACAGCAGGTAAGCAGATCCCAACCCTGGCCACACTGTGTTGTCAATCACAGGAGTACCCATGAGTGCCTTTCCCTCCAGACCAGGTGCCTCCTAATGAAAGAGGCCAGATTCCACCCTCATGTCCTCAATCATACTTGCATGGGGTTGGGTCCTGAGCAGGTGTCAGAGATCGTCTGTAGGATGCACAAATGATTGAGAATTGTAAGGAGGAAAACTGTCGTACAGAGGGTCTCAACCTTCCGACACCCAACTACCAACTCGGGTTGGTACAGACGCTGGTAGCTAGGCAGAGTCCTCCTGCAGCTCCAAAAGAGAAAGGCAGGGTAGTATGGTACCTGAAAGCAGCCTCTCAAGCCAGGACAGCCTGGATGGAGCAAATCTAAACTCCATCTCTTCCAGACTGTTCTCACCTTGGGAAAGTTACCTATCCTCTCTGGGCTTCTATCACCAACCTGTAAAATAGGTATAATTTTGTTCCTTGTGTTTATTTCTCCTTCCAAACGTTATAGGTCCCTGCTCAGTGCTGAAGTTTTGTGCAGCATAACAGGGCAATACAAAAGAACTGTCCTGACATCTCTGAAGAGAAGGTGGGCAGGTGTGGCCTGAATTGTCCAGGGCATGGTTGGGGGGACAGAGGGGATCCCAGACCAGGCAGCCAGATAACCAGCTGTCCCACAGAACTGGGGAAGTCTCCAGAGGAATGTGAGGTGACCTGACCCTGGAAACAGGGTGGGAAGTTATCCTAGTGGAGAAGAGGACATCAGAGCTGAGGGCTCAGACAGCTTTTCTCCTCAATACAGTTCGCATGGAAAAACACAGGAAAGCACAAAGGACATGAAAACAGCCTGGCACCCTTCCACAGACAGAAGCACGTTGAGTTACTTTTCTATGTATTCAACCATCCATCTTCTGTATATGACCACATGTTCTTTGTTTTCAGAAATGAAATAAACGAGGGTTGGAGCCTTTGAACTGAACCTTGATAGCAGGCAGGCTCCCTCCCGGCACACAAGGCCCTGGGAAAGGTCTCCCAGCGAGAGGGTACAGCATTTGCAAATCAGGGAGGTGCGAAAAACAGCAGGTGTATCTGGGGAGCTGTGATGGTTCCCCTTGGTGGCTGAGGCCACAAGTATGGGGCAGAGCAGGGAAACAGGTCCTGTGTATCCTCCCTGAGATTGAGTTCAGGTCAGAGGAGGGAGGGGCAGGAGACTGGGCGAGGAATAAAAGCAGGGACCAGGTCTGTTCAGCCTGGTTTACTTTGGACAAAACTGGGCCCTAAGATGGACCAGGGAGGTTGCCCAGACAACTAGGATGGGCGTCAGGACAAGGTTGTTCATACCCCTCAGTGAAATAGCCAAGGACCAAGTGAGCTGCTTGAAGTCGGCTCTGTACTCTTTGTTTACTTCATTCTCCCCTACTAAACTGTAAACTGACTTCACTAGGGGAAGAATCGCTGTTTTCTTTCATTCCTTTTTTTTTTTTGAGAAAAAAACAAAACACATAAATGTGGCCAAGATGGAGGCTTAACAATGTGCGCATTTTAGTTCGTCCTCCAGAACAACTACTAAATAACCAGAAACAGTACAGACCAACTCCTGGGGCCACATCAGTGACCGGACACACAGCGTACCCCAATCTGGACCAGCTGGACCAGCTGCGAGACCCCCAGAAACGTCAGTTCCCCATGCTGCGGCGCCCGGCACCCAGTGCCCGGCACCCCTCCCCCACAAGCTGCTTGCAGAGGGGAAAGGAAAGAGACATTACCAACAGCAGGGGCTGAGCCCAACCAAATGCCAATTGTGGAATTAATTAACAAATTCTGACTACTAAAAATAGGCCCCCAGCTCAGGTGAACCTGGTCAAAGCAGAGGTCGCTCATTTTTGCCCCGGCGCCAAGGGGGCAGGGCTGATGGAAGAAGAAAAAAACAGGAAACAGAGGTTTTTGTGGCTGTGTTTCTACAAAGGCTTGACTGGCTTTGGATACAGCAGCAAGACTTCTCAGGCTGTAACTGCCCCAGGCATAGGCAGAAACAAGCTCATTTGAGGGCTTGTCTGGAGCCTGTGCCTTCCCCAGAGGAGGGGTGAAGCCCAACTCAGGTGGAATCCCACCCTCAAGAAATTCAGACCCCAGGGCTTGGTAATTTGAAGCCATTAAAACCAGCCTACAACCTGTCCGCTGTCTCCACCACAACCCCAGCCAAAGTTAAAGGTACTGCGTAATCTTCTGCTGGTGGGACCTGCAGGCAGACAAGCACCATATATTGGGCAGGATAAGAAAAACAGAGTCCAGAGACTTCACAGGAAAGTCTTTCAACCTGCTAGGTCTAACCCTCAGGGAAAACCGACACAGTTGACTGTTTCCTCCTGATAGGAGGCCAGTTTGGTCTGGGAAAATCCGGCTGGGGTCTATAATACCTAAGTAGACCCTCCTAAGTGTGGGGGGGAAAAGGCACCATACAAGCAGTGCAAGAAACAAGAAATCAAGAACTGGAAAATTCTCCTCTGTTAAACAAAACCTAAGCTAGAGATCAAGATAAATGCTGAACTAAATGTCAAAGAACAGATAGACAACAAATTCATCCAGCAAGAAAACCCTAGATAAAAGAAGTGAAAGCAATCTCCAGAATAAACTAATTAAGGTAATTAAATGCCTAGACACTAGCAAAAAAAACAAATCACACTAGGAAAATTGAAGATATGGCCCAGTCAAAGGAACAAACCAACAATTCAAATGAGATGTAGGAGCTGAAACAATTAATTCAGAACATACGAACAGACATGGAAAACCTCATCAAAAACCAAATCAATGAATTGAGGGAGGATATAAAGAAGACAAGGAATGAACAAAAAGAAGAAACTAAAAATCTGAAAAAACAAATCACAGAACTTATGGGAATGAAAGTCATGGTAGAAGAGATCGAAAAAACAATGGAAACCTACAATGGTAGATTTTGAGAGACAGAACATAGGATTAGTGAACTGGAGGACAGAACATCCGAAATCCAGCAAGAATAAGAAAATATAGGGAAAAAATGGGAAAATATGAGCAGGGACTCAGGGAATTGAAGGACGATATGAAGTGCACGAATATACATGTTGTGGGTATCCCAGAAGTAGAAGAGAAGGGAAAAGGAGGAGAAAAACTAATGGAGGAAATTATCACTGAAAATTTCCCAACTCTTATGAAAGACTTAAAATTACAGATCAAAGAAGTGCAGTGTACCCCAAAGAGAATAGATCCAAATAGAAGTACTCCAAGACATTTACTAATCAGAATGTCAGAGGTCAAAGAGAAAGAGAGGATCTTGAAAGCAGTGAGACAAAAGCAATCCATCACATACAAGGGAAGCCCAATAAGACTATGTGTAGATTTCTCAGCAGAAGCCATGAAGGCGAGAAGACAGTGGGCTGATATATTTAAATTATTAAAAGAGAAAAACTGCCAACCAAGAATTCTATATCCAGAAAAATTGTCCTTTAAAAATGAGGGGGAAATTAAAACATTTTCAGACAAAAAATCACTGAGAGAATTTGTGACCAAGAGACCAGCTCTGCAAGAAATACTAAAGGGAGCACTAGAGACAGATATGAAAAGACAGAAGATAGAGGTGTGGAGAAGAGTGTAGAAAGGAAGACTATCAGTAAAGGTAAAAAGAAAGAAAATTAGATTGACATATAAAATCCAGAAGGCAAAATAGTAGAAGAAAGTACTACCCATGCAGTAATGACATTAAATGTTAATGGATTAAACTCCCCAATCAAAAGACATAGACTGGCAGAATGGATTAAAAAAACAGGACCCATCTATATGCTGTCTCTACTCAAAAGACATGAGGACAAGGACACAAATGGACATTTGCACACCAATGGTTATAGCAGCATTATTTACAATTACCAAGAGCCAAAATGTCCATCAACAGACAGGTGGCTAAATAAACTGTGGCATATACATATGATGGAATATTATGCATCTTTAAGACAGAATAAAGTTATGAAGTATGTAACAGCATTGATGGACCTTAAGGACATTATGCTGAGTGAGATTAGCCAAAAACAAAAGCACAAATACTGTATAGTGTCACTGATATGAACTGACATTAGTGAATAAACTTGGAGAATTTTGTTGGTAACAGAGACCATCAGGAGATAGAAATAGGGTAAGATATTGGGTAATTGGAGCTAAAGGGATACAGATTGTGCAACAGGACTGAATATAAAAACTCAGAAATGGACAGCACAGTACTACCTAACTCTATTACAACTATGTTAAAACACTGAATGGAGCTGAGTGTGAGGATGATAGAGGGAGGAGGGCTGGGGGCGTAAATGAAATCACAAACAAAGATAGACAATAAACATTGAGATGGTGTAATCTAGGAATGTCTAGAGTGTAGAATGATAGTGACTAAATGTGCAACTTTAAAAAATATTTTTGCATGAGGAAGAACAAAGGAATGTCATTACTGCAGGGTGCTGAAAATTGATGGTAATCAATATTTTAAAATTTCAACTTATGTGTGATACTAAAGCAAAAAATGTTTGTTTGGTACAAAATTTATATTTTGACTAGTGCATCTCCTAATATAACTTATGTAGATAGTTGGTTGAACAACATAAGTACATGGAACTTTGGGTAGGACATGAAATTTTGTTGGTTTGTCCAGAGTGATGCCCCGATGAATCCCAGAGTGATTTGATCAATGAGTGGAAAGTATTTGCAAAGTCCGCTTCAGGGAATGGTGAGAACGGGGAAAAATTCAACCTCCACCAGTTGAATTCTTGATATTCTCACAAGTAGTGTGGACAACCAAAGCTATAGGCTGAGCCCCCAGTCCTGGGGTTTGTTCATATGAAACTTAACCCCGCAAAGGATAGGTCAAGCCTACTTAAATTTAGGCCTAAGAATCACCCCCAAGAGAGCCTCTTTTGTTGCTCAGATGTGGCCTCTCTCTCCAGCCAACATACCACCCTCCCCCTGTCTACGTGAGACATGACTCCCAGGGGTGTGAACCTTCCTGGCAACATGGGACAGAAATCTTAGAATGAGCTGAGACTCAGCATCAAGGGATTGAGAAAAACTCTAGAATGAGCTGAGACCCAGCATCAAGGGATTGAGAGAACCTTCTCGACCAGAAGGGGAAAGAGTGAAATGAGACAAAGTGTCGATGGCTGAGAGATTCCAAACAGAGTCGAGGGGTTATCCCGGAGGTTATTCTTACACATTAAGTAGATATCACCTTGTTATCCAAGATGTAATGGAGAGGCTGGAGGGAACTGCTGAAAATGTAGAGCTGTGTTCCAGTAGCCATGTTTCTTGATGATGATTGTATGATGATATAGCTTTACAGTGTGACTGTGTGATTGTGAAAACCTTGTGTCTGATAATCCTTTTATCTACCTTGTCAACAGACGAGTAGAACATAAGGAATAAACATAAATAATAGGGGAAACAAATGTTAAAATAAATTTAGTTTGAAATGCTAGTGATCAATGAAAGGGAACGGTAAGGGGTATGGTATGTATAATTTTTTTTTGTTTTCGTTTTATTTTTCTGTTGACTTTTTATTTCTGTTTCTGAATTGATGCAAATGTTCCAAGAAATGATCATGATGATGAATATGCAACCATGTGATGATATTGTGAATTACTGATTATATATGTAGAACGGAATGAGCAAATGTTAAGGATGTTTGTGTTTCTTGTAGTTTTTTTAATTAATTAAAATTTTTAAAAACCACATAAATGTGATAATCTATGTACATTTTAACTGCATTTCCCATTTTAACCACTTTCAAGTATACAATTCAGTGGTATTAATTACATTCACAAAGTTGTGCTTCCATCATCATCTAATACCAAAATTTCTCAAGACCCCAAACAGAAACTGTACCCATTAAGCATTAACTCTCTACCTGCTCCCAACCTGTGATATACTTTCTGTCTCTATGAATCTGCATATTCTAGTTATTTCATATAAATGAGATCATACCATCAGACTGTGTCCAAGGCCTTGGTGAAACAGCCATGGACCAACTGAGTGCTCAGGGGTAAGCAGCTTGAGGTCAGCTCTGTGTTGGTTGATTGCAGGGTGGTCGGTGGGGATGCCTAGCCAGGCAAGTGTCTGAGCCCCTGGGACCCTCAGTTTCTTCTTCTGCAAAGTGGCAGTCTGAGGCCCTCTCTCACTGCAACCTCATTCCTCCCTCCACTGCAGCAGCAGTCTGCCCAAGGGCTCTCCATTCTGGTCGATATGTTCAGACACCCCTGTTCAAACTCAACCCTAGACCAGGCTTCAATCCCCATGGCCAGTGTCACATAACACCCCAGGGTCTTCCAAGCCTTCTCTAGTCCAGGCCTCCACCTCCCCTCCACTCTCCAGAGCACCTGCCCTTCCCCATTTTTTGACTCCCCCACCCCCAGTATGCTCAGGGACCCAAATTTCCCCGCGACCCCACAGACTCCAAGGCCGTGCCTCTTCCCAGCCCCACCATACCCTTCCGTTTCCCCAGTAGGGACCGTCTTAGGCAAAGATTCACCGCAAACTACAGAAGGCCGACTACGTGCAAAGCTCTGCTGAAGGCAGCAGAGTTCCCTGGCAAACTTGGGTTCCAGTTGTGCATCTTCATCTTTAGTTGTTAGACCCTAGACGGGGCCCTTACTTCTCCCAGACCCTTGTTCCCTATCACTTAGAGGAATAAGCGGGATAGGAACAAACCGTCGGTGGAAAGAGGAGCCCAGCCCCGGTGGTCAGTAAACAGAGGCAGCGCCTGAGGCCGAGCGAGGCGGAGTGCACGTGCGGGCTCACACAGCCAGGCCTCCTCGCCGGCCGCCAGGTAGGTCACCGCACGGGGCTGGGCGCCTGGCCGGGAGCGGCCGATCTCAGCTGCGTCCAGGCCCAGGCCGGTCGCCAAGTGAGCGTGCCCCGGAGCTCGAACCGCGTCGCTGGTGGCCCTACGTCCACCCGGCCGCCTCCGGGCCTTGGAGCCGCGCCGGGAAGGCGCCACGGACCCTAGGGGAGGCCGAGGAGGTACCAGGGGGAGGAAGAGGGGAGCGCGCTCTCTGCCCGCGCCCTCGCCCGGCCTTTCTTCCTGCAGGTTGTAAACGCAGCAGTTCTGGCGCCCAAGTGGCGGCGAGCAGCGGCCCAGCTACCAGGGCTGGGCCCGAGACCCCCTACCCACACCTACTCTAGGGGTCCGCGCCCCAGATCCCGGCTCACTCCGGAGTCTCCGGGGAGACGGGCGCGGTCGGGCTTCCCGGTGTCCCTGAGCACACCCCGGCAGTCAGGATTTGGGGTGAATGGGGGCTTGAGGAGGAGCTCGGGGCCTCTGCAGAGAGAGAGTCTGCAGTTCCGGGGAATATCTAGGGAATCGGGGCCTCCCAAGGGATTTGTGCAGGGTGGCTGAGGACCCCAGGATATTTGGAAGCAGATTCGGGGATCCCGGGTTTCCTGGTGTCGACATCGCGTCTCGGGACATCTTGGGGACATCAGGGTCTCCGGAGATATTGAGGGGGGCGCATTTGGAGCCCCAGGGAATTGGGGAGCAGTCGTGGACCTCCAGAAGCATGCAGCGAGTGGTTGAAGGTGTCCAGGAATAGTACAGCGAAACGGCTGTCTCCAGGGGCGAGTGGAGTTCCACGGGCATACCCGAGACGGTCGGGGGGCGCGGGAGAGGTTGAGGGGCAGTCGATGTCCTCCGGAACTATCGAGGGAGTGAGTGGTCAGGGGTGTCCGGGGACCTCGAGGGGCATCTAGGCTTCGGACGTCTGGAAGCATGGGGGTGTTCCGAGGCTGAGGGTGGGCGCTGACCTGTCCCCCTCCCGCTCAGGCCGCGGCCCTGCCCCGCCCGCGGGCGCCAGCGCCCGGCAGCTCCTGGCGCGGCTCGACGCGCGCCCCCTAGCGGCCCGAGCTGCGGCGGACGTGGCGGCCCTGGCGCGCAGGGCAGGAGCAACATTGCGCCTGCGCCCCAAGGAGGGTGAGTGACCCTGCCGCGGTCCTCTGGGGAGGCGGGGAAGAAGGGGAGCTGCTGGGTGCTTTGGAGGCGGCAGGACCCAGATCGTTGGGTAC
Organism: Tamandua tetradactyla; assembly: GCF_023851605.1. Classification (NCBI taxonomy): domain Eukaryota; kingdom Metazoa; phylum Chordata; class Mammalia; order Pilosa; family Myrmecophagidae; genus Tamandua; species Tamandua tetradactyla. The sequence continues at coordinate 121,051,196 of NC_135353.1, forward strand.
TTCCCCTGGTTGGGGCCCAGAGGCGTGAGTTGAGGGGGCGGGGCTGGCATCGCGTCCCAGGGGCGGGACCCGGTGTTATCCTAGATTGTTAGTGTAGGAAGTGCGCCGTGCATGGGTAATTCCAGTAGGCAATGCCAGAACTGTAAGGGGGGTGGGCGGGGCGGGCCTGGATAATTATTTCCGCCAGCGGGTCTTCGATTGTTGTTTTCTGAGGGGGCGGGTGCTGGAGGGTTATTGCGGTGAGGAGATAAAGTAGAAGAGGGGCGTGGAATGCCAGTTAAGGAGCAGACGGTGCTTGAAATGTCAGGCATTTTTGAGGTTCAGAGGGCGGGCCTGGAATGTTTGGGAGCCCAATCCTGGATTTTCACTCTCCCAGGTGTATCTAAGGGTATTATTTGAGGGGATGGGATTTGGGGCGTTTTAGACACGGGCTGTAGTATTATTCACATAGCCCTGTCTGGGATTATGAATTAAGAGGTGGGGTCGATATACACACAGTGGAATACTTTTCAGCCCTAGAAAGGAATGAAGTTCTCATACATACTACAACGTGGATGAGCCTTGAAGACGTCAGTTGAGTGAAATAAGCCAGACGCTAAAGAACAAATATTGTATGATCTTATTATATGACATAATTAGAATGTAGGCTGCCAGTGGCAGGGTGGGGAGTGGGGAGTTAAAGGCTTACACTGTACAGTGTTTGTTTGGAGTGGTGGGAAAATTTGGTAATGGTGATGGCATCCCAGTACTGTGAATGTAATGAATAACACTGGTTTGTATACTTGCGAGTGGTTGACATGGGGAGTTTTAGCTTGTATATGTATTGCCACCATTAAAAATACAACCCGTAGAACTGTACAACACAAATTTTGAACCCTAATATAAACTATGGAGTTTATTTAATAATATAATTATAATGTTATTGGTTCATCAATTGTAACAAATGTTACAATATGCAATGTTAACAATGGGAAAAACTGGGTGTGAAGGGATGTGTATGGGAACTCTACTTTCTGCATGATTTTTCTGTAAACCTGCAACTGGTGTTCTATAAATACATACATATTTTTTTGTTGTTGTTTTTTACATGGGCAGGCACCAGGAATCAAACCCGGGTCTCTAGCATGGTAAGGGAGAACTCTCTGCCACTGAGCCACCGTTGCCCGCCCTTAAAAATATGTATTTTTAAAAGTGCTCTAAAATAAATTAAGTGCTCTAAAAATAATTGTTTTAAAAACTTTATGGTTTTTTTGTGGTGCAGACCTAGGATGATTACTTGAGGGGTGGGGCCTAGATAGTTCTTTAGGTGGGCAGACCCGGATGTGAGTTCAGAGGGTTGAAAATGGCATGTTAATTTGTGGGGTGGGGTTTCCGTGGTTTATCCAATTGTACTCAACTGCGTTCTTATTATGTTCTATCCTTAGTTGCTATCCTGCTGGACTCTGCAACCATCAACATCATGGTTAGTTGCCTGCCCCGAGTCCGCTTTGCCATCCGCGTACAGGTCCCAGCATGACAAAGACAGTAAGGTCTGAGAAACAGTGAACATTTTGGGGGGAACTATGACAGGCCTAGGGTGCTGGAGACTGCTTTATTCAAACTTGGGGAGGGGGCGGAAGATGAGGATCCTAGCAGCTGAAGGAGAACAGTGGACAGGGCCTCACTGAGAATCCCGGGCAAGCCCTGAATATAGAGAATTGAGTAAGAACCCAATTGGGTAAGAAGGGCAGAGTGGCTAGGTTCAAGTGTGACTCTCCACCACCAGCTTCTTGACCTTTTATACTTCATTTAATCTCTGTATGAAAAGCTTAATTGCCTGAATATAAAAGTAATAGATTAATATCTTAAGGATGAGAACTGTGTAAAGTCCATATTTTTCTGTCGTTATCTCTTCTTTCTGACTTTAAAAATTTGTAGAAATTGGGGATGCGAGGGTACGTCAGTGGAAGAATTCTGGCTTACCATGGGGAGACTGGGGTTCGATTCCTGGCCCATGCACTTCCCAAACAAAGAAAACAAACCAACTAAAATAAACAAAGTTCAACAAATGATGCTGAAATAACGGGCTACTCACATGGAAAAAGAATGAAATGTGACCCTGCCATACAGCATACAAACAAAAAAAATTGTAGAAATTTGATTTAACATATATGAAATCATGGTAATGTTTTAAATCCTACTTTTTCAAAACTATTCTAACAGCTTTATTGAGCTATAATTCACATGCCATATAATTCACCCATTTACAGTGTACACTTTGAAGGTTTTTAATATATCCGCAGGGTTGTACAATCATCACTGCAATTGTAAATTTAGAACATTTTCCTTTCCCTAAAAGGAAACCCATACCTACTAGCAATCACTTCCTGTTCTCTAACTCTAATTAGCCCCCCCCAAGCCATAGGCAACCAGTAATATATTTTCTGTCTCATAGATTTGCTTATTCTCAACACTTAATAAAAATTGACTACTACAATATGTGGTCTTTTGTAACTGGCTTCTTTCACTGAGCATAGTATTCCCAAGGTCCATCCATTTTGTAGTATGTATTAATACCTCTTTCCTTTTTATTAGTCATTAATATTCCATTATATGGATATACTACATTTTATTTATCCATTCATCAGTAGATGGATATTTGGGTTGTTTCCACTTTTTGGCTGTTATAAATAATGCTGTGAACATTCATGTACAAATTTTTAAGTGGATGTAGGTTATTTCTTTCGGTGGAGTAGAATTGGATCATATAGTAACTCTATGTTTAAAATCTTGAGAAACTGTCAAACAAAGTCATCATACCATCTTACAATCCCACCAGTAATGTATAAGGCTTCCTATTTCTTCAGGTCCTCACCAATGCTTTTTTTTTTTTTTTTTTCATGTGGGCAGACACTGGGAATCGAACCTGGCATGGCAGGCTAGAGCTCTTGCCAGTGAGCCACCATGGCCCACATTGAACCTAGTTTGCGCAGTTAAGCTCTTAGCTAGTCTATTGTTTTCCTTGTTAATAGAGATATTAGCCTCTTCTTAACTGCTTATAATGCCCTTAGGGTTGAATTTCCTGTCTTTCTATTCCAGATAAAGGCCGTCCTTTTAGGAAGAGCTATGAGCTCTATGTCTTAGCATATGCCAGCCTCTCTGCTTGGGCAGAAACATTGCCCCACTGCTCTGCAGGGGCTGGTGTGGGGACAGTGGCTCACTTCTCTAAGAGTTACACCATGCTAGGCAGGGTTATAGCCCCTGGACCTAAGAGTGGGGTCTGGTTGGAGGAAGGGAGCCCCAGACCTCTCAGCCATAGCCTCCCTTAATAGAACTTTTCTGCAACAAAGGGCTGGAGGAGATGAGAAAAGCTGGTGGCCTGCCCCTCCTCAGCCCTTGACTGGGAGCTGGGTGGAGAGTGAGCCCCATATTCTTAGCCACATCAGGGTGGCACAGAGCTTCTGTCACGCTGAGTGGAGGCACAGGAAAGGAGCAGGTCATGGCTCAAATGCCAGACTCTTGCTGTTCTTACAAATATTTATTAGATTTTCTTGGATAAATGTTTCTCCAGTTGCTTCATGCCCTAGGACAATTACTAGAGATTTTACGTTGTTATTTTTTAATAATCTTCACCAGTTATAGTTGCTTCGCTGGAAATAGAGTCTGCTAGGCTCCTCATACTACAATTCTGAAGGTGCTTTTTCTATATATGGTGTTTTTGTTTTGTTTTGTTTTGTTTTTTGACATAGGCAGGCTCCGGGAATCAAACCCAGGTCTCCGGCATGGTAGGCAAGAACTCTGCAACTGAGCCACTGTTGCCCACCCTATATATGTTTTTTTTTTAACTTTTTTATTTATTAATTTAAAAAATTAACAACAAACAAAAATATTAACATATCATTCCATTCTACATATACAATCAGCAATTCTTGTAAGAATTTGAGAATTTTGCCACGCAAAGGAGGACTCCAAGAGACGTTCTCTCATGCAACACGCAAGGGGTTTATTTTCCACACATGTGTGGGGCTCGCTGAACACGCAGGAACAGAGAGCCCCGAACCTAAGTCTGCAAAAGCTTTTTAAAGGGTAAGATGAGGGGGGTGGGGGTTGAGCATGGGTCACAGGTGCTGTTTTGCAAAAAAAGCAGATAAGAACAGTTTTACAATAAGCATTTCTTAACAGTTTTACAAGAAGTAACCTTGGCGCCAGGATTGTTTATCTTCAGCCTGATGGGGCCCATAATTCTTTTCTTTATAATTCTTAACTCACACCAAATGCATAGCCGTGAATATAAAATGACACAAATGCTTTTGCTGGATATTTCAGAAGCTAAAATATATGTAAATAGCTAAATTAAGCAGGAAAAATTAGCTACTGTTAAGCTTTATAAAATTCCCTTTTACATTCTCAATATCATCACATAGTTGCATATCATCATTTCTTAGAACATTTGCATCAATTTAGAAAAAGGAATAAAAAGACAACAGAAAAAGAAATAAAACAATAACAGAAAAAAATAATTATACATACCATACCCCTTACCCCTCGCTTTCATTTATCATTAGCATTTCAAACTAAATTTATTTTAACATTTGTTCCCCCTATTATTTATTTTTATTTCATATGTTCTACTCGTCTGTTGATATGGTAGATAAAAGGAGCATCAGACACAAAATTTTCACAATCACACAGTCACATTGTGAAAGCTATGTCATTGTTCAATCATCATCAAGAAACATGGCTACTGGAACACAGCTCTACCTTTTCAGGCAGTTCCCTCCAGCCTCTCCACTACATCTTGAACAACAAGGTGATATCTACTTAATGCGTAAGAATAACCTCCAGGATAGCCTCTGGACTCTCTTTGGAATCTCTCAGCCATTGACACTTTGTCTCATTTCACTCTTCCCCCTTTTGGTCGAGAAGGTTTTCTCCGTCCCTTGATGCTGAGTCTGAGCTCATTCTAGGATTTCTGTCCCACGTTGCCAGGAAGGTCCACACCCCTGTTATCCATATTTTTTACTCATTTGTCCATACTGCAGATAAAAGGAGCATTAGACGCAAGGTTTTCACAATCACACAGTCGGACTGTAAAAGCTATATCATTATACAATCATCTTCAAGAAACATAGCTACTGGAACACAGCTCTACAGTTTCAGGTACTTCCCTCTAGCCACTCTAATACACCATAAACTAAAAAGGGGATATCTATGTAACCCATAAGAATAACCTCCAGGATAACCTCTCAACTCTTGGAAATCTCTCAGACACTGACACTTTATTTTGTCTCATTTTTCTCCCCCTTTTGGTTGAGAAAGTTTTCTCAATCTCTTGATGCTGAGTCCCAGCTCATCCCAAGATTTCTGTCCCATGTTGCCAGGGAGATTTACACCCCTGGGAATCATGTCCCATGTAGAGGGGGAGGGCAGTGAGTTCTTTGCTGTGTCAGCTTAGAGAGAGAAAGGCCACATCTGAGCAACAAAAGAGATTCTCTAGGGGTGACTCTTAGGCCTAATTTTAAGTAGGCTTATCCTGTCCTTTGCAGGGATAAGTTTCATAGGGGCAAACCCCAAGATCAAGGGCTTAGCCTATTGATTTGATTGTCCCCACTGCTTTGAGAATATCAAAAATTCTCCAAATGGGGAAGTTGAATATTTCCTCCTTTCTCCCCATCCCCACAAGGGGACTTTGCAAATACTTCTTTATTCACTGTTCAGATCACCTTGGGATTTATCAGGGCTTCACACTAACCTGGACAAACCAACAAAATCTCATGCCCTATTCAATGTTCTGTGTGTTTACGGTGTTCAATTAAACTGACCATACAAGTTAAATTAGGAAAGGCACTAATCAAAATATAAATTTTGCAGCAAATAAATTTCACTTAGTAAAAAAAAAAAAAAATTTCACTTAGTATAATGTCTTCAAGTCCCATCCATGTTGTTACATGCTTCATGAATTTATTCTTGTTCTAGTTTGCTAGCTGCTGGCATGCAACACACCAGAGATGAATTGGTTTTTTTAATAAAAGGGGATTTATTTTGTTGGTTCTTCAGAGGAAAGGCAGCTAACCTTCCACTGAGGTTCTTTCTTATGTGGAAGGCACAAGATGGTCTCTGCTGGTCTTCTCTCCAGGCCCCTGGGTTCCAACAACTTTCCCCAGGGTGACTTCTTTCTGCATCTCCAAAGGCCTGGGCTGAGCTGCAAGTGCTGAGATGAGGAATGATGAGCTGCTTAGCAGTGCTACGTTGCAATCTCTCATTTAAGCACCAGCCAATTAAGTCAAACATCACTCATTGCAGCAGACACGCCTCCTAGCTGACTGCAGATGTAATTGGCAACAGATGAGGTTCACATACCGTTGGCTTATGTCCGCAGCAACAAGACTAGGTATGCTCACCTGGCCAAGTTGACAACTGAATCTTACACAATTCTGTCTTACAGCTGTGTAATATTCCATCGTATGTATATACCACAGTTTGTTTAGTCACTCATCTGTTGATGGACATTTGGGCTGTTTCCATCTCTTGGCAATTGTAAATAATGCTGCTTTAAATATAGGTGTGCAAATGTTCATTTGTGTCCTTGTCCTCATGTTCTCTGAATAGATACCTAGCAATAGGATTGCTGGATCATATGGCAATTCTATACTTAGCTTCCTGAGGAACTGCCAAACTGCTTTCCAAAACGGTTGCACCATTTTATATTCCCACCAACAGTGGATAAGTTTGCCTCTTTCTCCACAACCTTTCCAGCACTTATCGTTTTCTGGTTTTTGTTTTGTTCTGTTTTGTTTTGATAACGGCCAATGGCCATTCTGGGGGGTGTGAGATGATACTCATTGTGATTTTGATTTGCATTTCTCGCATTATGATTTCACCACAAAATTTTGTTATCAGGACCAGGATAGCATGGCATATCTTCAGTGGCACATGTCAGGAGCAAGTCGGAGACCAGATGGGAACCAGCTGAGAAGGCAGGGATCTTTCAATGACCTCTGGTCAGAGCTTGTATAAGGCTCTTTGTATTACTTTCACACTGTCACAGGTGGCTGCCCCAGGAAGTGGTTATCACTTCAGCTACGGGTAGCTTGTTTCTTAGGCAACGGAGCCAATGGAGAAACCCAGAAGACATGACCTATCTTAATTTCCTCGTTGCTAAAGCAAAGACCATGTAATGTGTTCGATTAAATAATGGGAATTTATCAGCTCACTGTTTTGAGGCTAGGAGAAGTCAAATCAGGGTCTCATCAAGGTGATGCTTTCTTCCTGAAGACTGGCATTCTGGGGCTGGCTGCTGGTGATCCTTGATCTTGGGCTGCTCTGTCACATGAAAATGCACATGGCAGCCACTCTTGGCCTCTCCTCTTTTGGACTTTCAGTTTCTGGCTGCTCCCTTTGTGGCTTTTTGGGTCTGACATTCACTCTGCTGATAAAGCACTCCACTATCTCCAGATTAAAACCAACCTGATTCATTTGGACCACACCTTAACTGAATTAACATCTTGAAGAGATCTTACTTACAATGGGTCGACACCCACCGGAGTGGATTAAGTTTAAAAACATGTTTTTCTAGGGTGCATAGCTCCAAACCACTATACCATCTTAACCAAGTGATCAATGACACCATCACTAGTAATAAGACATATCAACATCATATAATGTGATGAAAAGGGCATATCACCTTCATGGCATTCTGGTCCAAAACCCTTAACCCCTGTCTAATCATGTGAAATCATCATATAAACCCAAATCAAGGTATATTCTACAAAATAATTAACCAGTACTTTTCAAGTGTTAAGGTACTGAAAAACAAGGAAGGACTAAGGAACTATCATAGACTGAAGGAGACTAAGGAGACATGACAACTAAATGTGATGTGTGATCCTAGATTGGATTCTGGAGCAGCAAATGGTTTGCACTAATGCGCATTTCCTGATTTTGATCATTGTACCATGGTTATATATAAAATGTTTAGAGGGAGATGGATGAGGGATATACAGGAACTCTATTATTTTTACAAAGTTTCTCAAAGTCTAAAATTATTTCAAAATAGAAAGTTAAAGATGTTGTTGTTGTTCTTGTAGTAGAATGAGAACCTTAATATTCCAGGGTCCATCCCAGGATACTCAAGGCTTCTCAGCCTGGGAATGCGGCCACGAGATTGATTGGATAGTGGGCTGCCTTTTTTCAAGTCTATTCTTTGAACCACCATACTATTCTACTTTCTAAAACATTGTGAACAGGACCCTATTTCATTTAATAATATTTATAGCTTCACATTTAAAGGCTCTAGCATATCATTCCATCCAAGGGGTGCTATAATTCATTTGCCCGATCTCTTTCTGTTGCTCATTTAAGTGATCTTCAAGCTTTGTCACTATAAATAATGCTATGATGAATCTTTTTTAAATTTTATTTATTTATTAATTTAAAAAATTTAACAAACTAAAACATTAACATGTGATCATTTCGTTCTACATATATAATCAGTAATTCACAATATCATCATTTAGTTGCATATTCATCATTTCTTAGAACATATGCATCACTTTAGAAAAAGAAATAAAAAGACAATAGAAAAAGAAATAAATGAAAACAGAAAAAAAATATTATACATACCATACCCCTTACCCCTCCCTTTCATTGATCACTAGCATTTCAAACTAAATTTACTTTAACATTTGTCCCCCCATTATTTATTTTTATTCTATATGTTCTACTCGTCTGTTAACAAAGTAGATAAAAGGAGCATCAGACACAAGGATTTCACAATCACATAGTCACATTGTGTAAGTTATATCATTGTTCAATCATCATCAAGAAACATGGCTACTGGAACACAGCTCTACCTTTTCAGGCAGTTCCCTCCAGCCTTTCCATTACATCTTGAATAACAAGGTGATATCTACTTAATGCGTAAGAATAACCTCCAGGATAACCTCTCGACTCTGTTTGGAATCTCTCAGCCATTGACAGTTTGTCTCATTTCCCTCTTCCCCCTTTTGGTCGAGAAGGTTTTCTCAATCCCTTGATGCTGAGTCTCAGCTCATTCTAGGGTTTTTCTCAATCCCTTGATGCTGAGTCTCAGCCCATTCTAGGATATCTGTCCCATGTTGCCAGGAAGGTCCACACCCCTGGGAGTCATGTCCCACTTAGACAGGGGGAGGGTGGTGAGTTTGCTTGTTGTGTTGGCTGGAGAGAGAGGCCACATCTGAGCAACAAAAAAGGCTCTCTTGGGGGTGACTCTTAGGCCTAAATTTTAAGTAGACTTGACCTATCCTTTGTGGGGTTGAGTTTCATATGAACAAACCCCAAGACTGGGGGCTCAGCCTATAGCTTTGGTTGTCCACACTGCTTGTGAGAATATGAAGAATTCAACTTGGGGAAGTTGAATTTCTCCCTGTTCTCACCATTCCCTGAAGGGGACTCTGCAAATACTGTTCTACTCACTGATCGAATCACTCTGGGATTCATCAGGGCATCACTGTGGACAAACCAACAAAATCTCATGTCCTAATGGTATGATTTCTAAATGTTGGGTTAATTTCTTTTTTTTCCGTTAATTAATAAAAAAAAAAAATCTCATGTCCTACCTGAGATTCCAAGTACTTATGGTGTTCAATCAAGCTAGCTACATCAGTTATATTAGGAAATGCACTAGTCATAAGTTTTGTACCAAATAAACATTTTTTGCTTTAGTCTCACACATAAAGTGACATTTTAAAATATTAATTACTGTTTTCAGCACCCTGCAGTAATGACATTCCTTTGTGCTATGATGAATCTTATATAAAAAATCTTTTTGATGACCTCTTTAGGATAAATTTGAAGCCAAGCTGTAGTATTACTTCTTGTGTCAATTTGTTTATCTGTCTTTGCCTTTACAAACTCTTAAGCTCCTGCACAAGAGAGACTTATTATTAATATCTGAAGCCTTAGGACAGGGCTCTGAAAACATGTTTAATGTTGCTAGGAGCTATCTTTACAAAAATCTGTTTAATTGCCACTGTACCCCGCTAGAATATGAGCCTCTAAGAAGGGGAAGTCTATTTTATTAATATTTGAATCCATCAATCTGCCGAGTATAATGTCTGGCAGAGAAGGCACCATTGAAATGTCTACTGTTTAATATTGTACACAACTAGGGCTCGCTAATTTTTTTTCTTAATGGCTTATTTTAGCTATACTTCTCACATCAGCACGCCACAACAAGATGCACACAGTAGGCGCTCAGTACATACTTGCCAAATGCCTACACGAATAAATAACTGGCGGTAATGAACCGACCTCCCGCCACGCCTATTCCACCCGAAGAACTGAATAATTACATTTCCGAGCATACTTCGTGCAATGCGCTCAAATAGCGACAATTACTTCCTACTGCCCCGTGTACGTCTTCAACTCGGCCGCAGTGCTTTATGGGAAGGGTAGTTCGTGCCGTCCTCGGTCCGCACCCAGTGAACTGATCCAAACTAAACTTCCCGGCAAGCAGCGCACCGACCTGGGAAGAGGGGCAAGATGGCGGATGCCGAAGAGAGTGTTTCCCGGCCGGCGGCAACCTCTACTGGTCCAATTTCGTTTGGCTTTATTCGCACCTCCGTCCGGAGGCGGGTGGTGAACCCGGGGAACAGCGCGGAGGCGGCCACGGAGGAGAAGGACTTCTTGAAGACCGTGGAAGGGAGGGAATTGCAGAGGTGATGCGCCGGGTCCCTTGCCCCCCTAGGAATCGGTGCGGTGGGAAGCCAGCGGGAGGGCGGAATCTGAGTTGGTTGCCTTGTTGACAGTGGCCTGGAAATCCTGAAGCACAGCCTGAACAAATTTGTGGAGGCGGGAAGGCGGAAGTTTGTCGTAGAGATGGGAAGTTTGAAGCTAAGGACTGTGGGGATTGAGACGAGAGGATGTATTCCTGAGGGAGTGTCTTTAAGATTTGGGAACACTTGAGGTGTTTGAGTTCTGGGAGATGGGAAAGCAGGGGAGGTTGATGGGACCCCGAGTGTCTCAGCTGAAGCAATGGTCCTACTCCTATGTGGAGCGACAGATTCAGTTTGGGCGAAGCCATCATCCCCTTAATTTGGAAAGGAGAGTCTGAGGGACCTGAGAGAGGGACTTCCAGAAGAGTCAGCCGTCTAGAAGGCTGGAGTGGAGCCTGGAGCTGGGTAGAGTCTGGGCTGGAGATGGTAATTTGCTGGTCACTGTAGAAGCCATCGAAGTGGGTCTTGGTATGAACAGAAGGTTCAGGATTGATTCTTTGAAGGCACTGACATTTAAGAGTCAAGGAGGAGAGGGAAATCCAGGGAAGGTGCCATCAGAGACATAACAGAACAGCCAGACAGGAGAATGGAGTATGTGGTCCATGGGGATGGAGATGAGTTTGGCTCTTGTATTTTCTGTGGGTGAAGGGGTGTGTCTCAGAACATACTGACCCTGCTACTCTCCCACCCTCATCCCCTCTATGTTGGCATCAGTGTGAAACCCTCAGAAGTCTCCAAGGAGCTCATCATCCCTTTGATCAAGAATGGTCATCGCAGGCAGCCATCAACCCAGGCCCCTAGGCCATCCAGAGAAACTGAGGTCTTAGTGGATGGGGTGCTGTCTCAGGCTGTGAAGGAGCTCATTGAGGGTGAGTAACCCCGACCCCTTGCCCACCTCAGTGAAGGAAGAAGGGGAGGAAGGTGGAAGTGTAGGGTGGGACCTAATTGCTCCTTCCCATTCTTCCTTAGAATCCAAGAAGTCTCTGGAGGAGAGAGACAACATGGGTGTTGACCCTGCACTCGCTATCCCCATGATCCAGAAAGAATGCACTCACAACAGGGAAGGGGCAGACAGCGAACCCCAGGCTGAGACAGTGAGCTGGACCCTTGCCCCCCTCCTGCCCCAGCTCTTCACCCTGCCTGTCAGGCTTGGAAAGTCTGTGTGGGAACTAGGGGCCTACTGCCTATCCTTTCCTCCTACTGTCCTTTTGGGAAGCATTTGTTGATTCCAGATCCCAGGGTGTGGAAAATCTGTATGGATTCTGGAATTAATCTGAGTGAGATGGGAAGCAAAGGGTACAGGAAACGTAAAAGCCCTGAGGCTAGACTTTGCCTGGAGTGTTTGAGGAACATCAAGGAGGGGAGTGTGGCTAGAGCAGAATGAGGAAGGGAGAAGAGGAGTAGATGAGATCAAAAAGGTAGCGAGGACTAGACGATGCAGAGCCTTGTGGGCCATGGTAAGGTCTTTGTCTTTTGCTCTGAGTGAGAGGAGCCAGAAAAGAAGAGACGTGACCTGACTTATGATTTGACGGAATCCCTCTGGCTCTTCTGACAGAGAGCATAATAGCACATAAAGGTAGAAGCAAGGGGACCAGAGAGATGCTTATTGTATAGTCCAGGTGAGAAAAGATGGGGACTCAGACAAAATTGGTAGGAGTGGAGGATAGGTAGGGTTTTGTGAGAGAGGGAAGAGCAGGGTGAGTACATCTAAGGGGAGCAGCAATGGCCTAAGCAAAAGCACTGTGGCAGAAAATTAGTATAGTGAGGCAACTCATGGTGTATCTGGAGCTGAGGGTGAATGCAAAGGATTGAGAGGGGTAAGGGTGGGAGTTGATAACAGGAAAGGTGAGGGGTGTGTCCCTCACACCCCCGTTCTTCACCTCTTCAGTCATGGTTATTTTTTGCAATGCTTCTTTGGGGCCTGGTTCTCCTATAGCCCCACAATACCCTCTTATTCTACTGAACTGTTCTCATCAGACTTCACATGTGCTCTAGTTTCTTTCATCTTAACAACAAAACCCTTACTTGACTCCTCATCCAGTTCCAGCTTTGGTCTCATTTCTCTAATTTTCCCTCCTACAGACCTCCTCCCACAGCCTTTCACATCTCAATTGATCACATTCCATCCTTCCTCTTACTCAGACTAAAAACCTTGGAGTCATCCTTGACTCCCCCCTTTGTTCCATACCCCATATACCGTCCATCAGCACAACCCCATCATCTCCTTTTTCAAAATACATCCAGATGGGAGAAAATATATAGAACTATTAAACCTTACCATCAGGGAATCCCCTGAACTGTGTCAAACTTTAGGGACACCCAAATCAATAGGCCACGCCCTCGATCTTGAGGCTTACTCTGGTGAAGCTTATGTAGGTAGCTGTGAAGCTTAGACTACCTATAGGCATGCCTAAGAGTTACTTCTGGGGGACCTCTTTTGTTACTCAGATGTGGCCTCGGTCTCTCCAAGCCTAACTCTGCAAGTGAAATCATTGCCCTCCCCACTATGTGAACATGACATCCAGGGGTGAAAGTCTCCCTGGCGATGTGGGAGATGATTCCCAGGGATGAGTCCGGCTCTGGGACTGTGGGATCAACAATTCCATCCTGACTAAAAGGGGGAAAAGAAGTGTAACTAATAAAGTGTCAGTGGCTGAGAGAGCTCAAAGAGTCGAGAGGTTACTCTGGTTAGACACTGGCAAGCTTTAGTTAGACACTGCTATCTATCATAACTTGCCAAACCCCATCCAAAACCATTCCAGTCAATCCTAAAGAATACCTAGGGCAATATATAAGATTCTACAAAGGTTCCATGCACTAGAGTAACTTTACAGAAACCTACAACCTCCAGATGGGTCCTTGGGCCAGATAAGTCCTGAAACCTAGACGGCCAAACCTCTTCAGATCATCAGCTAGTTCCTTTTTCCTACCCCATATTATTGACAGCCCCTTCCGACATGAAAAAGTTAGAATGGCCATAGCCCAAATACCCCTAAAGAGTGGGAGAAAGATTAAAGGTTATGGTCACGTTATACAGAGAAGGTAGGGTTTAACAAACGAATGATTGCTGAATCATTAAATTGATATTTCTTTTAGTCTCCAGTATCTTAGAGCAGCTAGAAGTAAAAACCTAAAATTGTGGAATTGTAACTCATACCAAACCCTGAAATCTGGTCTACAGCTAATTGTTGTTCTGTGCTTTGAAATTTATTGCTTTTTTGTATATATGCCGTTTTTTACAAAAAAGAAAACAATTTTGATTGTGATGATAAAAAATATTTATTCCTTCTAGCCTCCTATATTCTGGAGCAGCTAGAAGGAAAAATCTGAGATGATGGTATGGTAGCCCATGACAAACACTGGGATCTATCCTGTAACTACTTGTTGAAGAGTGCTTTGAAAACTGTTGCTTTTTTCTTTCTTTGCCTTGTATATATGTTATATTATACAATAAAAAAAGTTTAAAAAAATTTTTTTAAAATCCCATCCAGAAACGGACCACTTCTCACCATCACCACAACCACCACCCAGGTCTGAGCCACCATCATCTTTCACCTGGACTACTGCAGTAACTTCCTCCTTGGTCCACTTTCTCAAAACCCTGACCCAGGGTTTTGGCACCTGCTCAGCTCTCCTGATTAAATTCTGACCACCCCTCTTTCCCTCCTCATCTCAGTTTCAGTCATGTTGACTTTCATGATACTCTTCACAGATATGAAGTCTTCTCCTGCCTTAGGACCTTTCTTCTTACTGTTCTCTCTGCTTGGAGTATTCTTCCTTCTCTTCTCCTTATGGCTCCTTCCCTCATCTCCTTCTGGCCTCTGCCCACATGTCAACTTCTCAGTGACACACTCTTCTCCATTCCTCTGCATTCACTTAACCTGCTTTATTTCTTCATATGCTATCACCACCTGACACATCATGTATTTTTTTTTTTTTTTTTTTTTTTTTTTTTTTTTAAAGGAAAGACAGAGAGAAGGAAGGAAGGAAGAAAGGGAAACATTTTTTAAACATTTTCTTGTTTTTTATTGTATTCTGTTTCTCCGTTTTTGTTACATGGGCTGGGGCCGGGAATCGAACCGAGGTCCTCCGGCATAGCAGGCAAGCACTTTGCCCGCTGAGCCACCGCGGCCCGCCCCACATCATGTATTTTGTATCTTATTTATTGTGTGTCTCCGCAACTAGAATGTCAGCCCCAGAAGGCCAGGAGTTTTTGTCTCCTTTGTTCACTGCCTTATCCCCAGCACCCAAAACAGTATCTAGGACAGAATACATGCTTTATAAATAGTTTTTGAATGACTAAATGGAGGAGTGAAGTCAGGGGTGACTAGAGGAAATAAAAACTGACCCTGGAGCTGACTGGAAAAGCAGCATAGAGGGTTGCCCAGTGGGTGAGAGAAAGTTCACTTCAAACAGAGGGACCAGCATAAACAAAGCCTGACCTTCCTCCTTCTTCCTGAACCCATAGGTACCAGAGGAGGCAGATTATGAGGCAGTCCCTGTGGAGGCCTATGGGCTGGCCATGCTGCGAGGCATGGGCTGGAAACCTGGCGAGGGCATTGGCCACACCTTCAATCAGTGAGTTCTTGGGGAGCAGTGAGGGGACATTCAGATGGGGCAGAGAACAAAATGCCCATGACTACTGCCAGCCCAGAACTAAACATTCAGGCAGTGAACAAAGACATATTAGCAGTACCATAATAAATCCAGTTGCCCCTTCCACTACTGTTTCCAGTTCCTTCTTGTACTTTGTAAAGTTCGTGTAAACTTTTATATAAAGTTTCCCTCTCCGGGCATCAGTTTCCTCATCTGAAAACTGGAGATAATAATGGTGCTTACTTCACAGATATATTGTGAGGGTTAAATGAAATTCTACACATAAAGCACTGATAGTAGGCCTAGAATAAGGACAGATTAAACATCTTCCATTATTACATGGACTTACAATCCCTCATCTGCAATTCCAGACTCTAAAGAATTCTGAAAATCAATATTTTGTCATAATTTCTTTTGGCAGTCAAACATGACCTGAATTGATGTTGCACGTTTTATGGTCTTTTTTTCCCACTTGGGGTGAATATTCATACGATGTCCCCTGCAGAAATATTAATGTGTTTGGTTACAGGAATCTGCCTCAGATCCCACTGTAGATACTCTGTAATAGACAATATACACCGTATGCTATTAGGTTGAACTCTATGAAATTGCCATTTCTGTAGGTCAAAAAACAGTCCTAGAGTTGAGAGGTTATCCTGGAGGTTATTCTTATGCATTAAGTAGATATCACGTTGTTATCTAAGATGTAATGGAGAGGCTGGAGGGAACTGCCTGAAAATGTAGAGCTGTGTTGCAGTAGCCATGTTTCTTGATGATGATTGTATAATGACATAGCTTTCACAGTGTGACTGTGTGATTGTGAAAACCTTGTGTCTGATACTCCTTTTATCTACCTTGTCGATAGATGAGTAGAACATATGGAATAAAAATAAATAATAGGGGGGACAAATGTTAAAATAAATTTAGTTTGAAATGCTAGTGATCAATGAAAGGGAGGGGTAAGGGGTATGGTAGGTATAATCTTTTTTTATGTTTTCGTTTTATTTTTCTGTTGTCTTTTTATTTCTTTTTCTGAATTGATGAAAATGTTCTGGGAAATGATCATGATGATGAACATGCAATTATGTGATGATATTGTGAATTGCTGAGTGTATGTGTAGAGCGGAATGAGCATGTGTTGAGAATGTGTTTCTTGTAATTTTTTTTTAATTAATAAAAAATTTTTTTAAAAAACCGTCCTAATACAAGCTCAGGTAGCGTATTCTTGATGGTGTGGGGATTTGAGCAGAGGGAATGGAATATTGAAGCCCAAATTCCTCCCTTCAGAGTGGTAAAGCCCCGTGTCAACTCACTGAGGCCCAAGGGGTTAGGGCTGGGTGCCAACCTGGCTGCAGCCCAGGCCCTGGCTTCCACCAGCTCTTATCGCTTGCCGAGACCAGATGATGAGCAAGAGAAGGGGAAGGAAGACCAACCTCAAGGGCTGGTGCCTGGAGGAGCTGTGGTGGTCCTGTCTGGCCCCTACCGAGGCCTCTACGGGAAAGTGAGTAACCAAGAATTCCCTGGAGCCCAAGACAGGCAACTGGTTAGATTGGCATGAGAATCAGAGGGAGAAACAGTTGGGTTTGGGACTAGAATGGCTGGGAGTCCTTGTTTCAGGCATGACTGGCCCATTGTCATGCTAGGTAATCCAGGACTACATGCTGGGCCTTTCTGAAACCCCGTTTCCCACTAAAAAGAAGAGAACACCACATAACCACACATCCCTAAGGATTAAATGCTTAAAGTATGCCTACTGTCTGGCAGGAAAGAAGCAGGAGGCAGGCCTGGTCCCAGCCCTCAGGGAACACAATTTGGTGGAGACAGAGGGGCCAGGCCTATTGTAGGTAAGAGGATGACAGATTAGTCCTAGGTATATGGTTAGAGTCCATTCAAGTCCTACCTGACTTCTTCCCCCTAACTCTTTAGGTGGAGGGTCTTGATCCCGACAACGTCCGGGCCATGGTTCGCCTTGCAATGGCAAGCCGTGTGGTGACTGTTAGTGAGTACTGCCTGCGACCTGTTTCCCAGAAGGAGTTTGACAAGAACTCCTTGGATGTCAGTGAGTAAGCTCTTACATAACTGGAGAAGTTGGAGAAGCATTCCTGGGAGTGTAGCTTATGAGGTAAATTTTAGATCTGCGGAGGGGAGGGACAGTGGTTTGCCTGGTAGGTGTGACTTCTGTTCAAAGCTCAGAAGGTGAAAATGAACAGATCGTGGCTAATTCAAGTCATTTGAGTAATACCGAATTGAGTTGAATGGAATAGTGTCCTTTGGAGTCTTTAGCATCTTTCTGAGGGGGAAGAAATAGTTGGGGAAACCAGTTCCTACCCTCAGGAGGTCTGTCTATTTGTAGTGACAACCTTCTGTTTTGCTAAGGAGTGAAGGAGCAGCTAGGATTTTGGTATGGCCAAGGAGGAAGGCAGTCTAGACAGGCAGAATAGCCCAGACAAATGTATATCAATAAGATGGGGCAGTTTAGGAGATGATTGCATACAGAGTTCTCCAGGATCTGTCTAGTCCCTGCCAAACAGTTGACTCAGGTAAGCACTGTCAATGTAGGTTGGGGTGGTTAGGATGGCTTTCTGAAGGAGGCAGAAAAGATTGAGAGGAAGGCGAGAGGCATTTTCTTAGTCCCGTCAAATGGGTGATGGTGAGAAGGGAGTACTTTGGCAGATAGGGGATAGCCCTAGGCTGAGATGTGGCCTTAGAAGGAAAGGGCAGCAAGACACTTAAGCTCTTTCCTTGTTCTCCCCACATCCCCTTGAACAGGGCAAACACATAAAACTTCCCCAGAGCAACAGAACGGAACAACCTCATCATGTAAGGCCCTTCGGAATCAGGATCTTGGTGTCCAGCGGGAAGACTCAGAGAGGAAGAGGAAATACCCTCCAGACCGGTGGGTCCCTGGCATCTTGGATGGGGGAAGAATCCAGGGGCCTGGGTAGGCTTGAGCTGTCAGGGAAGGCTTCAAGGTAAGATAGGCACCTACAAGAAACTGGGAACAGCATTATGGGTGGGTTTCACAGCACAGACAAAGGTGGAGCAATCAGAATGTGTGTCTGATGAACTGAGCCTAGTTTGGACCACCTCTCCACAGACAGGATGAGCCCACAGCCAAGAATGAAAAATCAACCCCCAGGAATCAGCACTGGTTGCGCAGGGACCTGCGTGTACGATTTGTGGACAAACTGCACAAGGGTGGCCAGTATTACAACACCAAGGTGGGAACCCTGTAGCCTGGGTACCCTTCCTCCCCTAGGACTGGGCCTCTTTAACTCTCTGACATTCTCAATTCCCCCTACTCTCTTTCCCCAGATGACAATTGAAGATGTCCTGACCCCAGACACCTGTGTGTGTAGGACAGATGAAGGCCGAGTCCTGGAAGGTGAGTCTGAGGGATGGCAGCTAGGTTCTTTCATCCCAGAGGCTGTCCTTGAGAAGGGTGTCTTAGGCCAAGAGCATAGCCCAGGTAACAGCTGGGAAGTTGGGCAGAGTTCAGGTTTCTTGTCAGGTCCAGCATACTCTTAAAGAACATTTAAAGCTTCCATGATGGTTATTATCTGAGTTTCACTTTCTTCATCTGTAAAATTAGTATGGAAATTACCTACTTCTCCATCTTATGATTGGTGCCTTGTTGTATTAGTTAGGGTTCTCTAGAGAAACAGAATCAACAGGAAATATTCGTAAATATGAAATTTATAAAAGTGTCTCACATAACCATGGGAACATAGAGTCCAGAATCCACAGGGCAGCCTGTGAAGCCGACGACTCCAATGGAGGGTCTGGACGAACTCCACAGGAGAGGCTTACCGGCCGAAGTAGGAAGAGAGCCTGTTTCTTCTGAATCCTCCTTAAAAGGCTTCCAGTGATTAGATTAAGCATCACTCATTGCAGAAGACACTCCCCTTGGCTGATTACAAATGGAATCAGCTGTGGATGCAGCCGACGTGCTCGTGATATAATTCTATGAAATGTCCTCATAGCAACAGACAGGCCAGCACTTGCCCAACCAGACAAACAGGTACCACCACTTGGCCAAGTTGACACATGAACCTGACCATGACACTTGCAGAGGGGTGTCTGTTGAGCTCAGTGCAGGGTGGAGGTTACAACATTTGCCCAATAAATGGTGTCTGTTATCATCATCATCATCATCATCATTGTATGTAGGTGCTTCCTGTATTAGTTATTTCTGTGAACTGCTCTCTAGGTTTCTTCATCTGTGAAATGAGTGTGGTGGGACTCCATCTGTCAGTAGGGTATAGGGTAACTCCCGGGAATACGGAAAAGACCTAACAACCCTGACCCGGCTGGCCTTGGCTGCAGTCCTCACTCCCCTCTCCTTCATCTGTAGGCCTGAGGGAAGACATGCTGGAGACCCTGATTCCCAAGGCAGAGGGCAAGTGTGTAATGGTGGTGCTGGGACCACAAGCTGGAAGGGTAAGTCCCAGACCTGGGAATAGAGGGTTGGGGGTCATGCAGGGGCTGATCTGCGGTCTGGCAGTGGCTTTGCCAACACCACCACACCCTGTTCCAGGTGGGGCATCTGTTGTCCCGAGACAGAGAGCGGAGCCGGGCTTTGGTGCAGCTGCGGAGAAACAATCAGTTGGTGGAACTTCATTACGATGCTGTCTGCCAGTACATCGGCCCCAGTGACTCAGATGAAGACTGAGCTGTGTGACCCATTTCAGTCCAACATCAGTTCAGTATCAAAAACTGGCCTTCTTAAAGGCAGGGAGAAAATTTTTCCATCTTCCACTCACAGTGCGTACTAGTATGGGAAGAAGCAAGAAGATGGATGGACTGGAAGTGAGGCTAAACACAAACTCGATATACAGCATATAATGCCATTTCAAATACTTAACAAAATGATGGAATATTTAATAAATGGTGTGCTGACTGAGTTAAGGCGCCCATTCCATTTTTCAGGCCCACTTCTCTGCTTGGGGTGCAAGGCAAGAGAAAAGAGATAATCTGATTATTAGATCAGGGGCTTACTTTTAGAATATAAAAGCTATGAAATATGTCCTTTGAATAGATTAACTATGGAATCTGGAATGCCCCATCTCCAAACAACTTCCTGAGCAAGAACCCTAGAAGTGAGTTCTGCTTTCACTCTTGGTCTGGAACAGACCCCCAGAAAATATCTTAAGCCAGTGATAAGACCAAGAAGAAGGGAGACTTTTACCCACAATAGGGATATGTTAACTCTTAATTTCCCAAGAAGTTAATTTCTGCACCCCCATTTTAATCCCAAAACTATGGCTCAAGAATAAAAATGTTCTGTCTTGTGTAGAACTTCTCTGATTGCCCTAGCTCTGATTGCTTTGCCCTTCTCAAAAAGGGTCTGTCTGAGAGAATCCTCACACTTTTTCCTCTTTAATGGTCTGAGACATAAAATCATTAAGGAAAATTGGTGCTTTAGACACCAACTGTTTTTAAATCATCCACCATCACTAAATCATTGATGTGATCATTAGTTTTGAGTTAGATCTAGGCTATTGGTATAAATTCCTGACATGTCTGAGCATGACTTGGTGCTAGAGAATTTAAACAGTGACCCTTGTAGCAGGATGTAAAGGCAAATTGCTGTGCCTGCCAAGCAAAGGCAAACTGCTATTTTTAACGAAAATGAACAAGTATAGAAGAATAATTGGTTCGCCAGATCATTCGACATATGCTCAGTAAGGGATTTAGAAAAGCTTTCCAATAGAGAAACCACAACATGAAGTACAGTTGCCACGGTATCATTTAATTTCTTATTATCCACAGTTAATTCCAGAACTCAGTTGTATTCAAAATTGACTAACAAGGTTAAGCCAGACCATGTGGTAGCAAACTCCCACCATGGCTCTCATTTCGTCTTGTTCTTAAGTCGCGCCGATTTCAAGCACTGTGCCTGAAAACCAAACTGAATTCTGGTTTTTTGTTTTTTAATTTTTATTAATAAAATCAATCAACATACAATATGAACATTCATTTCTTATCACATAGTTGTATATTCATCCTCATGATCATTTCTTAGCACATTTGCATCAATTCAGAGAAAGAAATAAAAAAAAACAAAAAAATTCATATATACCATACCCCTTACCCCTAGCATTTCAATCTATTACATTTATTTTAACATTTGTTCCCCCATTATTTATTTATTTTTAATCCATATGTTTTACTCATCTGTCCATAAGGTAGATAAAAGAAGCATCAGACACAAGGTTTTCACAATCTCACAGTCACATTGCGAAAGCTGTATCATTATACAATCATCTTAAAGAAACATGGCTACTGGAACACAGCTCTACATTTTCAGGCAGTTCCCTCCAGCCTCTCTGTTATGCCTTAACTAAAAAAGGTGACATCTATTTAATGCATAAGAATAACCTCTAGGATAACCTCTTGACTATGTTTGGAATCTCTCAGCTATTGACACTTTATTTTGTCTCATTTCTCTCTTCCCCCTTTCAATCGAGGTTTTCTCAATCCCTTGGTGCTGAGTCTCAGCTCATTCTAGGATTTCTGTACCACACTGCCAGGAAGCTCCACACCCCTGGGAGTCATGTCCCATGTAGAGAGGGGGAGGGTGGTGAGTTTGCTTGTTGTGTTGGCTGGAGAGAGAGGCCACATCTGAGCCTGGGGGTGACTCTTAGGCCTAATTTTAAGTAGGCTTAGCCTATCCTTTGCGGGGTTAAGTTTCATATGAACAAACCCCAAGATTGGGGGCTCAGCCTATAGCTTTGGTTGTCCCCACTGCTTGTGAGAATACCAAGAATTCTCCACTTGGAGAAGCTGAATTTTCCCTCTTTCTCACCATTCCCCCAAGGGGACTTTGCAAATACTTTTTTATTCACTGTTCAAATCCTTCTGGGATTTATCGAGGCATCACTCTGGACAAACCTACAAAATCTCATGCCCTACTTAAGGTGCCATGTACTTATGGTGTTCAAATAAGCTGTCCACATAAGTTATGTTAGAAAATGCACTAGTCAAAATATAAATTTTGTACCAAATAAAGCAAATACTTTTTGCTTTAGTTTCACACATAAGTTAAAGTTTTAAAATATTACCATCTATTTTCAACACCCTGCATTATTGACATTCCTTTGTTCTTCGTCATGCAAGACATTTTTAAATTTGTACATTTAGTCACTATCATTATATACCCTAGGCATTCCTAGATTATACCATCTCAGTCTTTATCGCCTTTCTTTCCTTCTGGTTTCATTTGTTAAAAGTGATCTTTTACCAGATTCACATTTCCTGGAATTAATGTTTTTTCTAGGCCTATGTTTTCCCCATTCTGAATATTTCATATAAATGCAGTCATACATATTTGGACTTCTGTGTCTGGCATCATTCATTTAGCATAACATTTTTTTTTTTTTTTGCATGGGCAGGCACGGGGAATCGAACCCGGGTCTCCAGCATGTCAGGCAAGAACTCTCCCTGCTGAGCCATCATAGCCCACCCGCTTAGCATAACATTTTAAGTGTCATCTACATTATAGCATGTATCAGCGCTTCATTCTTTTTATGACCAAATAATATTCCATTGTATGGATGTTCTAGTTTGCTAGCTGCTGGAATGCAATATACCAGAAACTCAACGGCTCTTAAAAAGGGGAATTTAATAAATTGCAAGTTAACAGCTTTTAGGTATGGAAATGTTCCCACTAAAGCAAGTCTATAGAAATGTCTAATCTAAGGCATCCAAGGAAAGATACCTTGGTTCAAGAAGGCCGATGAAGTTCAGGGTTTCTCTCTGAAGTGCAGGAAAGGCACATGGTGAACACAGTCAGCACTTCTCTCTCACCTGGAAGGGCACATGGCAAACACGGCGTCATCTGCTAGCTTCCTCTCTAGCTCCCTGAGAGGCATTTTCCTTTTTCATCTCCAAAAATTGGTGGCTGGTGGACTCTGCTTTGTGGTTCTGTGGCATTCTGCTCTCTCAGAATCTCATGGTTTTCTTTCTTGTCATTCTCTAGCTTTTTCCAAAGTGCTTCTTCTTTTAAAGGATTCTGGTAAAACCAATCAAGACCCATCTGGAATGGGTGGAGACACATTTCCACCTAATCAGGTTTAATACTCACACTGACTGAGTCACATCTCCATGGAGATAAGCTAATTAAAATTTCCAGTATGTAATACTGAATAGGGATTAGAAGAAATAGCTGCCTTTACAAAATGGGATTAGGATTAAATCATGGCTTTTCTAGGGTACATAATCCTTTCAAACCAACACAGGGGACAAAGGTTAAAATAAATTGGGTGATGGAAACACTAGTGGTCAATGAAAGGGAGGGGTAAGGGTTATGATATGTATGAGTTTTTTCTTCCTTCTTTCTTTTTCTGGAGTGATGCAGATGTTCAAAAAAATTGATCATGGTGATGAATACATAACTATGTGATGATATTGTGAGCTGTTAATTGTACACCATGTATGGAATGTTTCTATGTTGTTTTATCAATCAAAAAAAAGATCAAGGGCTTGACCTATTGATTTGGGTGTCACTAATATTTGACACACTCAGGGGTTTCCCCAGTGGTAAAATTTAATAGTTCCATATTTGTTATCCCATCCCTCAAGGGACTTCGCCAACACTTGTTGATTATATGCTTAATATACTCTTAATGATTTAAGTAGGTCTGGAGCAGTACTAAATCTAGGGCTAATGATTTCCCATGACTGAGGCAAGACCTTTCTAAGAACTCTATGCCCTGTGAATTATGAGTTTTCCCAGTTTGGGTGGTGAGGGCAGGCACTATTCCCAGCTGTGTGAGTGCCAGTTCCTGTTTCCTCTCATCCATTTGGACAGTTCCTTCCCTGACTTTTCCCTGAGAGGAGTTTCCTCATAAACACGGTCTGATAAATACTCTGTTGAATACTCGGGGGACCCTCTACAGATCTCTGTGGTTCTCTTTGCATCTCTCTCCTTTCTGGTATTCTGTCCTTTTAACTCTAACCATCATTGTCTCCCTCAACTATTGCTGCCATCTGGTGAACTTAGGGGGTACACTGCACTCTGCCTCAGTTCTCCTTCCTGTGCATGGAAACTCTCCATTCAGTATGCTGGGACAATTGTAGGGCTCACCATATTTATGTACTGTCTTTCAAGGATCACTGTCCTCCATGCCTATGTCTAGTGTCTTGAAAACCAATGTTTCACGTAGTTTTCTTTTTTGAAGAGATGTTTCTTCATGTCAGAGAGCAAATTTGGTCCCTGTTACTCCATCTTGGCTGGGAAGAAGATGTCTGAGGGGTTGTATTTGATACACCTGTTTTTGTTTAAATACTTTTTTTGTTTTGTTTTGTTTAAATACTTTTATTGACAAATCTTCACACACATACAATCCATAGATGGTGTACAATCAATGGCTCACAACATCACCACATAGTTGTGTAGTCATCACCATGATCATTTTTAGTACATTTGCATCACTCTAGAAAAAGAAATAAAAAGAAAACTCATACATCCCATACCCCTTACCCTTCCCTCTTACTGACCACTAGTATTTCAAGCTACATAATTTATTTTACCCCTTATCCCCCCTATTATTTATTTTTTTATCCTTACTTTTTTTTTACTCATCTGTCCATACCCTGGACAAAAGGAGCATCAGATACAAGGTTTTCACAATCACATGGTAACATTATAAAAGCTATACTGTTATACAATCGTCTTCAAGAATCAGGGCTACTAATAACCTCCAGGATAACCTCTCAACTCTGTTTGAAACCTCTCAGCCACTGAATCTTTATTTTGTTGAGACACCTCTTGATAGTGGGCCTAACAAAAGTTGCCAATGAGAACAGAGTGGTATCAAGCACATGGCTGGTTCTGTACTTGAGTGACAAAGTGGATGTAGTGGTGCCATTGGGTGAGATGAGGGAGACAGGAGGAGGCTGGTTGAGCAGGGGAAATTCTGGAGTTCTGTTTGGATGGGCTAAGTTTAAGATGCCTTGTAACACATCCACATGGAGATGTCAAGCAGCACATAGTATTATGAATCTAGATTTCTGGAAAGACATCTAGGCTAGAGGCAAAATTTAGTGGGTCTTCTAAATATTTGCACAATTAAGATCGTAAGACAAGATGAAGTCACTTAGGGAGAGAATATTGGCTACAAAAGATAAAGGGGCCAGGGATGAATCCAGACCTGGCACGGAGGGATTAACAATTACATCCTGACCAAAAGGGGGAAAAGAAGTCTAATAAAGTATCAGTGGCAGAGAAAATTCAAATAGAGTCCAGAGGCTACTCTGGAGGTTGCTTTTACACAAGCTTCAGGTAGACCTTGCTACCTATCATAACCTGCCAACCCCCAACCAGAACCATTCCAGCCAATCCTAAAGAACACCTAGGGCAATATATAAGATTCCACAAGGGTTCCAGGCACTAGAGTAACTTGCCAGAAACCTACAACCTCGAGAAGGGTCCCTGGTCCCCATAAGTCCTGAAACCTAGCCCAGCCTCTCCAGAACATCAGATAGTTCCATCTCCCTACCCCATATTAGTGACAGACCCTTCCAATAGCAAAAATGTAGAATTGAGAGAGGTATGGAAAGATACAAAGTGATGGTGGAATTATACATAGAAGACTGGATTTAACAAATGAATATGAATGCTGAATCATTAAATTGATATTTTTTAGTCTCCAGTATTTTAGAGCAGCTAGAAGTAAAAACCTAAAATTGTGAAACTGTAACCCATGTCAAAGACTGAAATATGTTCTACAACCAATTGTGGTGCTGTGCTTTGAAATTTATAGCTTTTTTGTACATATGTTATTGTTCACAAAAAAAAGAAAGAAAAAAAGTCCATTGTTATGATAAAAAAGTATTTAAGTCCTCTAGCCTCCTATATTCTGGAGCAGCTAGAAGGAAAAATCTGAGAGGATCGTGTGATAGCCCATGAAAAACTCTGGGATCTGTCCTGTAACCACTTGTTGAAGAGTGCTTTGAAAACTATTGCTTTTTTATTTCTTTGCTTTGTATATATGTTATACTATACAATAAAAAAATGTTAAAAAAATAAAACCCAAAAAGATAAAGGAGCCAAGATCACACCAAGGACCCTCCAATATTTATAAATAGGACACAAGTGGAGAAGTATCCAAAAGTGTACAAGAAAACCAAGAGAATGCAGGAAGGAAAGTGAGAAACGCAGCCAGGAGGTCACACAAACGGGCAGAAAAGTGACTGCTGGATTGGTAAGATATTATTATTGGTGATTGCGTGAAGAGCAGTCTCAGTGACATGGGGGTAATAGAAGCCAAACTATTAAGTTAACTGAGGTCTGGGTGGTGAAAAAGTGGAGACTGAGAGTATGGACACCCTTGTCCAGAAGACTGGTCTTGCTAAGGAGCACACCAATAGAGTTACACCTAAAGGGATATATAGGGCCAGAATTCACAAGTAAAAACATCTAAGGATTTTTTTAATTGTGAAATATGACACACACAAAAAAGCAATAAATTTCAAAGTACATTTTAACAAGGAGTTATAGAACTGATTTCAAAGTTTGGTATGGGTTACCATTCCACAATTTCAGGTTTTTCCTTCTAGCTGCTCCAAGACATGGGAGATTAAAAAGAATATCAATATAATGATTCAGTAGTCATACTCATATGTGAAATACTATCTTCTCTGTTATAACTCCTCCTTCTTCTTTGATCCTTCTCCCAATCTTTAGACATATTTGCATTATGTCCATTTCTCATGTTGAAAAGTGGTACTGACAATATGGGATAGGGGGATGGAACTGGTTGACGTTCTTGAAGATACACAGGCACCTCTGGGTTTCAGGACTTACCTGGCCTAGGAACCATTAGAAGGTTTTAGATTTCTGAAAAGTTAACTTAATGGGTGCAACTCTTGTGAGATCTCAGATAGAGCCCTGGGTGTTCTTTAGGGTTAACAAGAATGATGTTAGTTGGGATTTGGCAAACTGTAGCAATTAGCAATACCTAGCTGAAGCTTGCATAAAAGTAGCTTCCAGGATAGCCTCTTTACTCTATTTGATATTTATGGATGCTGACCACACAGTTCTTAAAACAATCTAGATGTCCATTAGTGGGGGAACAGCTGAACAATGCTCCATCCATACCATGGAATAGCATGAATCAATTTAGAAGGATGAATTAAAGAGATTTACATTATATATTACTAAACGAAAAAATAAAAGCATCAAAACAATACTTCAAAAAAAAAGTAAAGGACGGGTAGATTGTATCAATGTCAATATACTGACTGTGATATTGTACCACTGGGGGACGCTATGTAAACAGTACATGAGATTTCTGTATTTTGCATACCAAAGTACAATTATCTCAAAATAAAGAGCTTAATTTTAAATCACTTGAGTATTGTACATAACTTGGGCTATGTGCGTTTTATTTTTCATAGTAAGCGTTCAATACCCAATTAGGAAACAATTTTTCATTTTGTGAATAAAATAGAATAGGGGGAAAAGAAGAAAGCCAGCAAAAACCCATACCTGATTTCCCCCAGCCAACGGAATAAAGTCTCTGTTCCCCAGATCCGCCCCCACCCCGTGCCTACCCAGCCTGCGCGGGAGGGCTGCGGATGACGGGCAAGGGGCGGCGACTCTCTATCCCACCTCCGAGGTCCAAGCCTCACCGGCCCAGAAGATTAACGCCTCTAGCTCTCCGTGCCTGACCGATGAGTAGAATGCTTGGCCTTTTCCAACTTAACGAGGGGGAAGTTCGTTCTCTCTCTCTCGCTCTCCCACTGCCTTTCCTGGTTCCCTCAGACAATCATGCTCTCGCGGAGCCTCCTCCACCTGCGGAGCCCCCGCCAGAGCTTCCTCCGCTGCCCCCGCCCTTGGAGGAGGAGCCTGCTGTTGTTCACCTGGCTCCAAACACCTTGTAGCCCTGCTGGAAGCACGGGGGACGGATTTTCCGGCCAGATTAAGTCATTTCCGGTGACCGACTACCTCCCCCGGAAGTGGAACCTGATGTAAACACCGGAGCCGGGTGCCAAAGCCCCGGAGGTCGGAAAGCCAGGCTGCAGGCGGCACCGACAGCTGGGATCCGGGTCGGAGACGCACGAAGGCCAGGTCAGTACAGGCGGCGGTGAACTTAAGCACGATCCCGGGACTGGTTGGAGTCTAGGGAGACTGTCTTCTGAGCAAGGGTCTTGGTAGACAGAGGTCTATGTCAGGGATCTTGAGTGGGTGCTGACGTTGGAAGGAGTATGACGTCGCTGTTGGACAAGGGTCTTTCGGGGGTGGTGTGAGACATGCCGGGCAGGTTTCTTAGGTAGCAGGGATCTCTGGAATGGGTTTTGTAGGGTGGAGATGGTGTCCAAGAAAGATGTCTTGGAAGGTGGGGCTGTCCATAGAAGGGACATTGGACAGTGAGGAGATCCAGAGGAAGGTGAGGAGGTGAAAAAGGGGGTGGGGTAGGGATTTGAGGGTTTGGGCAATTGGACATGGGGAGGAGGAGTGTAGTGCCTGGGCAGAGGTCTTGGGGAGGTGGGGTTTCAAGGGAGCATAGAGGCTCTTGGACAGGAATCTTAGGGGTCCTGGAGGTCCTGGCAGGCAACTTGGAGGTTGAAGTGTCCCAGGCAGGGATTTTGAGGGGTAGGTCCTGGGCAAGAGTCTTGAAATGGTAGGGGTTTACTAGGGGAAATTCTTGGAGAACAGAAAAGGGGCCTGGAGAAAGAAACTTTGAGGTATGGGGGTGGATACAAGCCAGCCCATGTTGGAGCCAGGGACAGCAGAGTACAATGAGGGGAGTGTCCCATGGGTAGGGAATTTGGAGTGATAGGGGATCCTGAGGAAGGTCTTCAGGGCACAGGGAGTTCTGGGGAAACGTCCAGGCTGGCCCTGGTTGGGCAGGGTTTAGCATGATATCAGAAGGGGTTATTCCTTCTTGTGGGATCCTGAAGAGGTTTGGGGAAGCCAGTGGGGTGTGTGAGAGAGGACGTGGAGTTGGTGGAATATGTTGGGGGGGCGGTTGAAGGGCATAAGATGGGGGTTCTAGTGGCTGGTGGACCAACCATGGCAGGTCTGAGGGTCAGGTCAAGGAGGTACAGGACGAGGGGGGAGTGGTCCTGACCATTCTGTTTGGGCCTTCAGTTGCTTAGATTGGGGACCCTAGGACTTCCACCCTGTTTCTGTCTTCTGTGTAGTCCTGCTGGAGTCAGTAAGTGACAGGCGGAGGAGGAAGAGAAGAAAATCAGTTGGGGATAGGGGTCAGGAACTTGGAGGGGAGACCCTAGGACTCTTCCCAACCGCACTCCCATTTGTGTCCAGGGGAGCAATCCTGGACCATGACTCAGCAGCCACTACGAGGAGTGACCAGTCTTCGTTTCAACCAAGATCAGAGTGAGAGGCTTGGGCCTGTATCCTGGAGGGAGGATAGGGTGGGGCAGATTTGGGTGATATCCCCCACCCAGGCTTCTGGCCTGAGAAAGTCAGCTTGGTCTCTTCCCATCCCCCAGGCTGCTTTTGCTGTGCCATGGAGACAGGTGTGCGCATCTACAACGTGGAGCCGTTGATGGAGAAGGGGCATCTGGGTGAGCCATTGGGGGGAGTGGCAATGGGCAGAAGGGCTGGGCTGGGCATTGGCTCCCATCCACTGACACCCTGGTCCCTGTCCAGACCATGAGCAGGTGGGCAGCATGGGCCTAGTGGAGATGCTACACCGCTCCAACCTGCTGGCCCTGGTGGGCGGCGGTAGCAGCCCCAAGTTCTCAGAGATCTCAGGTAAGCGCCCTCATCCTGCCCTTGGCCCAGATTCCCTGGATTCCCAGGCTCCAACAGGCACCCAAGGCACTGGCAGATGACAGTGTCAAAGCACCTCAGAGTCACATAGTGAGGCCTGCCGCTTGGGAGTCATGGATCTTGTGGCTCGAGAAACGTGGTGTTTTGTTTTCATTTACCAAACGTTCATTAAGTGCCTACCATACTCCATGTCCTTACCCATGTCACACTTACCATGAGCCTAGTACTATTCTAAGCACTTTACCTATATTAATTCATTTAATCTTCACAGTAACTCTATGTAGTAGGAAATATCATTATCCCCATTCTTACAGATGAGGAAACTGAGGCCCAGAGAGGCTAAGTGACTTGTTCAAGGTCACACAACTAATAGGTTTTAAAATCTTGGAGCCGACTCCCCAACGCCCCCTTGCCTTGAGCCTCAAGCGCCATCTTGTTTTAAGGGTTTTTCTTGTTGATCCCACCAGGACATGGCAAGAGTCGCCCTAGGTGAGTCACAGAGCCCTAGGATTCCTCACAGAAATCTCCTGGGGGTGTGGACTGGGACCCTGGAAACAAGACTTAGTTACTGAGGGGAAATTAGAGGCCTGGGTGTGAGTCCCTCTTTAGCCAGGCACTCAACCACATCGAGCCACAGTTTCTTCATCTGTATATGGGTAAAACAGAACTAGGGCTGGTTCTCTCAGGGCTTGTGTCTACAAGTGTTTGCACTGTGTGAGGCCCAGAATGGGTGTTCAGTGAAAGTAAGCTACTGGGTTGAGGTTCCATGGGGAGTAGGAGTGGGCCCTGTGTTACCAGGGCTGCCCCTCATCCTACCCCTTGGCCCCAACAACCCACCCACCTGCCCAGCAGTGCTGATCTGGGATGATGCCCGGGAGGGCAAGGACTCCAAGGACAAGCTCGTGCTTGAGTTCACCTTCACTAAGCCAGTGCTGGCTGTACGCATGCGCCATGACAAGTGAGCCTGAGGTGGACTGAGGGTGGGGGTGGGGCTGGTGATCCCACAGCACGTGAGAGGGGTTGGTTCAGCCTGGGCATCCTGCCCTCCCCTCACCGCCATTTTGTGTTGTGCGATGCACACAGGATCGTGATCGTGCTAAGGAACCGGATCTACGTGTACTCCTTCCCTGATAATCCCCGGAAGCTGTTTGAATTTGACACCCGGGATAATCCTAAGGGTGAGAGGACCCTGATAGGCAGATGTAAAGGCTAGAGGCAGTGGATGGGGCAGAGATGGGGAGAGAAAGGCAGGGACTCGCAGAAACTGGGCAAGAGAGGCAGGGTGAGAGATAGTCTGTGAGCAGAGAGAGGCTGAGATGGACCGAGAGATGCTCATACCTCCTGGTCCATCCATCTCCCCATCCCTCGGTGTGTTCTTTCTCCCCACCCTCACCCCTACCACCTCCCCTGGGTACTCTAGATGGCAGAGCAAAACACCTAGTAAGGACATGAGTGGGGGGTGTCAGGGATCCACTGGCTTCCTGGGGCTGTCATATCAGCTTACTTGGGGAAGAAGGGAGCACAGGTGAGGCAAAGCCCCAAGGAATCTGTGTTTCATGTACCACAGCAGGTCAAAGTCTGGCCCTTTTCCCTCTCTGTCCACTTGAAGACACTGCTTGGCCCCCTGCCTCCCCTTCTTTCACCCACTCACTCCTTTATCCTCACACCCTAGGACTCTGTGACCTCTGCCCCAGCCTGGAGAAGCAACTGCTAGTGTTCCCAGGACACAAATGTGGCAGTCTGCAGCTTGTGGTGAGCTGTCCAGGGAGCCAGGGTGGGTAGGTGGCTGGGCTGGCCCCTCCCCTCCCCACCCCACCCTCAACTGCTCCCTCCTACTCCAGGACCTGGCAAGCACAAAGCCTGGCACTTCTTCTGCTCCTTTCACCATCAATGCACATCAGAGCGATGTGGCTTGTGTATCACTGAACCAGCCAGGCACTGTCGTGGCCTCAGCCTCCCAGAAGGGCACCCTTATTCGCCTTTTTGACACACAGTCCAAGGAGAAACTGGTGGAGCTACGTCGAGGCACTGACCCTGCCACTCTCTACTGGTGAGCACAGGCTGTGTGTGATGGACTGGTGATCCCTTGCCACATGGCACACAGGTGTCACCTGCCGGTTCCTCTTCCAGCATCAACTTCAGCCACGACTCCTCCTTCCTCTGCGCTTCCAGCGATAAGGGAACCGTTCACATCTTTGCTCTCAAGGACACCCGCCTCAACCGCCGCTCAGCGTATGTACCCCCTGTCCCATCCCAATCCCCTCCCCACCCATGCACCATCCCTGGGTTCAATCTGTGCTGCCTGCAGGCTGGCTCGTGTGGGCAAGGTGGGGCCAATGATTGGGCAGTACGTGGACTCCCAGTGGAGCCTGGCAAGCTTCACCGTACCTGCTGAATCCGCCTGTATCTGCGCTTTTGGCCGCAATACTTCGAAGAACGTCAACTCTGTCATTGGTGAGTGGGAATAGCCCCTTGGGGAGGGTGGGAGTGGGTAATACTGCATGGGCAAAGACCTAGATATAATTCAAGGTCCATGGGAAAATTGAGTGAGCGGGAATGTGCGATTCAAACCCATCATCAGTAAGAAGACTGGCACAAAGGCAAAGACCTGGAGGTAGACCCTAGGCCACAACAGCATCCCAGAGAGGCCTGAGTTTATGGCTGTGGCAGCCTCTAATCTTTTTCTGCTCCGCCCTCCCCCAGCCATCTGTGTAGATGGGACCTTCCACAAATATGTCTTCACACCTGATGGAAACTGCAACAGGGAAGCTTTTGACGTGTACCTTGACATTTGTGATGATGATGACTTTTAAGGACGTTGGGGGCTGTGCTAAGAATCTACAGTGGCAGGT
The DNA here is from genome assembly GCF_023851605.1 of Tamandua tetradactyla. Taxonomy (NCBI): domain Eukaryota; kingdom Metazoa; phylum Chordata; class Mammalia; order Pilosa; family Myrmecophagidae; genus Tamandua; species Tamandua tetradactyla. The sequence continues at coordinate 121,084,123 of NC_135353.1, forward strand.
TGCCTAGCCCAGCCTCTAGAGGGGGTGGGGGTTCGCTGTGGAAACCACAGGGCAGCCAGCATTAACGGAGCGTGACCACTTTCTACTCAGCGGAGCTACAGAGCTACGAGCTACGTCTCAATAAGCAGCTCACTTCCCCAAGCACTTCTTGATGACTGTGTGCCTGCCCGCAGAGCTAGGCCAGAGACCCTGGGAGGGTGTGGACCGCCCCCTGAGGTTCCTAGCCTGGAGAAGACTCCTAGGGACCCAGAGGGAGTGTCCTAACCTGTGGGGAGTAAAGACTTCCCAGAAAGAGATAATCTCTGATGTGATGAATATGAATAAAAGACCCTTAAAGGCATTTATGGCTGGATCTCCGGGGTGGGGCATGGGATAGATAAGGTTGACAAGGCCCTGCAGGAGTTTCCAGAAGTGAGACCCTCTTGAACTCTGAGAGGCGAAGACCTGGCTTGGGTCCTCTGGCAGTCCCTGTTGCCTTTTCTCTGCACGTCCTTGCAGGCCTGGCTATTGTGTGCTTGAGCTGCCGGCGCCGCCTGAGGGTGGGGGGTGGGGGAGCGTCTCGCCTTTGGCGGACACTTGATTTCTGGGCGGCCCCTGCTGCTTTACTGCTCTGTATGCTGTTTGCATTTCCGGTCATGTGCATCGCCGCTGCTGCGCAGTCCACTTAGATGGTTAGAACAGTTGAACGACCAGGACTACAATTCCCGGTGTGCCTTGCGGTGGCGCGGGGTGGGACGGACGTTGTAGTCCTATCGCCCTTCTGGCTGGTCCAGCAACGTCGACCGGCAGGATGTCGGAGGTACGGTTGCCACCGCTACGCGCCTTGGACGACTTCGTTCTTGGCTCCGCGCGTCTGGCGGCTCCGGATCCATGCGACCCGCAGCGATGGTGCCACCGTGTCATCAACAACCTCCTCTATTACCAAACCAACTACTTACTCTGTTTCGGCTTGGGTTTCGCTCTGGCCGGGTGAGTAAGGGAGGGAGATGTGGGCAGCTGCCGGTTGGTGGGATATGCCCGCAGGGAATGGAGGCGAGTCTGTGGGGAATGCGAGCCCTGGAAGAGCTGAAGAGACCTGAGGGGCCTAGAAGAGGGACATTGAGGGAGGTGGGACCTGGCTAAGGACGGCCTGAGGGGAATGGAGGGCCTGGAGGGGTGACCTGGAGAGGATAGAAAAAGTGTGGAACTGAAGGGGACAGACGGCTGGGAGGGGGACATGAGGATAAAGACGGTCTGGGAAACGGGCATGAGAGTGTCTTGGGGGTTGGGGTGGACCATGTGTGATGGGACCTGGAGGGTGGACTTCTGGGGCATCTGGGCTTGAAAAGGAGCCTGGCTACAAATAGGAAGGTGCCTGGAGTCAGGGAGTGGGGAGTAACTATTGGGAAGGACCCAGAGGCCAGAGAGGGATGGAGAAACCGGAAGACGGACTTGGGTAGGGCTGGAAGTCTGGCGGGATTGAAGGTTTGGCAGGGGTTCCAACATGATCGAGGGAGGAAGGCCTGGAAGAGGATCCTGTAAGGATTGTGGGCCTGGCGAGAGAGAAATTTGTGGAGCCCGAAGACCTCGAAGAAGGATCTGCAGGAGCTAGGCCCAAAGGAGGAGATTCTGGAGCAGGTTGGGGGTCCTGGAGAGGAGCTCGGGAAGGATTAGAAGCCTGTGGGTCTAGCGGGATGGGAGGGCCTGAAGGGGGTGTCTGTGGAAGATGGAACTGTAGGATTGACCCTGAGGAAATGAGAGACCACACGGGAGCGCTTGGGTTCTGGCAGCCTTGAGTCGTAAGCCCTGGCGGGTGTTGAGACGGGGCTGGCAGTAGTATTTGCCAGGCTTGGAATGAGCGGAGGGGGACTAAAGCTCTTGGGATGTTGAAGTTTTAGTTCATTTGTTAAATTTTTTTAAATTAATAAATAAATTTTTTTAAAAAAAGCTCTTCGGAGCCTGGGATAGGATGGTAGGATGGTCCAGATGGGGGCGGAGGGAACTCAGAGGCCGGGCGATCCACTCCCCTGCCTGCCTGCCTAGCTCCTTTCCCTTGTTCCACCAGGTACATGCGCCCGCTGCACATGCTCCTCAGTGCGCTGACAGTAGCGGTAGGGCTGGGCGTGCTGGTGTGGGCGGCCGAGACCCGCGCAGCTGTGCGCCGCTGTCGCCGCAACCATCCTGCTGCCTGCCTGGCCGCAGTGCTTGCTGTCGGCCTCCTGGTTCTCTGGGCGGCGGGCGGCGCTTGCATCTTCTTGTTCGGTATCGCCGGGCCAGTGCTTCGTGAGTTTCCGCTACCCTGAAATATACGGGAAAACGGCCAGCGCACGCGCAGGGCGCCAGGCCCGCCCCGCCCTGGCTCTTGGGCTGAGGGGGTTGGATCACCACGCGGGCATGGCCACACCCCCATCCATGACAAAGCGCCTTCCCAGGCCTAGCTCCCTCCCTGGAACGTCCCTCTTAATTACCGCCTCTCTAAGTCTCAATTTAGGTTGCTAAGTGCCTCCCACTGGCCACGTCTCTGTTAGGGTACGCCTTCCATGGCCACACCCCCTTGCAAAGTGCTTTACTCGGCCACGCTTTCAGGGTCAGAGGCATCCTGGTTGTTCCCCACTTCACTGACCTGCCTTGGGTCCCACGTCCCCCCTGTGGGTCCCAACTGGCTGCAGGCTGAGGCCCCATCCCACTGACCCCACTTCTCTTGGTACCGCCCACAGTGATCCTGGTGCATGCCTCGCTGCGCCTGCGCAATCTCAAGAACAAGCTTGAGAACAAGATCGAGAGCATTGGTCTCAAGCGGACGCCAATGGGGCTGCTACTAGAGGCGCTGGGACAAGAGCAGGAGGCTGGATCTTAGGAGTCCGGCATCTATACCCGGGACCAGGCAAATGCCACTTCTGGTCCCTTTCCCCCACCCTTCCAGACCCTTCCCCCCCTCCCCCAGTTCCCTTCCCCCACCCTCTCACTCCTCAGCCAGAACCCAGGACGCAGAGACCTACGCATCTCCCTCCCAAGATCCACCCACATCCAGCCCCAAAACCGGGGCTTGACGATCACAATTTCCAAAGCCAACCTCAAACTCGCTACCCAGACACACTCCCCCAACCCAAATCTGGGACCCACCTTCTTCCATGACCAGCCCCAAAGCTGGGATCTGGGACTAAAGCATTCTCAAACATTGAACCCAGAACCAAGGTTTATCTAGACCCCCACCCTAGCTCTGAAGCCAGGTCAAAGCATTGCCAAATCCTGAACCTTAGATTCAGGTTTCCTAGCCCCCCATCTGGGTGGAGTCATCCTGACCCTGTTGAATCCTTGGTCCCAGGTGACTCAAACACTCACCAGATCCACTCACCTTCCTTCAGCTCTGCTTAGGGATCCTACCCCTCCCCCCAAAGCTCCACACTGGTGGGGACCAAGAGGTTGGATGGGAGGGAGTGGGCCCCTCCAGGAATGGAGCCTATATATCAGTGTTCCTGCAACAATAAAGGCTGTTGCATTTCTCAAACCAATTTGGGCCTCTGGGGTAGAGTCCTTTGAAATTTCAATGGATAAAAGTAGTCTTCTGCATTTCAGTTCTGCTAGAGATTCTTCCTGAATGGGTCTCTGTTTCTCTGTCAAATATGTGGGTTGAATGGGGTGATCTCTCAAACCCTCCTCAAACCTGTTATCTCTGGAGAGGCATTAAAGCACAGGGTAGTTTAGGGCATGAAATGTTTTCTATTATCTTATGTATTTCCAAGGGTTCCTATTTGGAATTGACTAGGAATCTGAGAACAGACAAGCAAAAACTTGCCCCATATCACAAAGCAACTAAACACAAAACAAACGTTACAACAGACTGTTTCCATAGTGTTACTTTTTTTAATGTAAAAATATCTAGTCTTAACTAAAGGTGTGGGCCCTAAAGCAGGACAGAAAGAGGAGCAACGCGTGGGTTCAGTTTACACGTTTATTATAGAAATCCCCTTCCAGTGTGGGTAGTGTCTTGGGCCTAGACCCACTGATACAAAAAGAAAAGTTTAACACCAGGTAAAGGGGGTAGGGGGACCCCCAGCTCCAGAAAGTCACAGAGATATATCATAGAAAACACAGCTTGTATGATTTGTTTAAAAACTGGTGGATGGACGGAAAGCCAAGGAAGATGTGATGTGGCCCATGGCCAGACGTCACCTGAGGATTTTACTGGCATCTATCAGATGCCAGGTTCAACCACCACAGCATCCCAACACACACAACACACCCTATGGCTCTGCCCGCTGCTCCTCCTCAGGGGCCTCCTGACCAGGGATGGTCAGAGCAGGGGCTCCCACCAAAGGCTGGGCCACCTCACCCTATGGGCAGAGACAGTGAGCACAGACACTTCTCCAGGCACCCCTGGGGTTGGGAAAATGAGCCCAAGCCCCTCACCCAGACCTCAATCCTCTGAGTGTAGGCAGAGAGCCTACCCCCAAAGAACTGCTCTGGTTGGGAGGGGGGGAGCAAAGAGTTCTGCTCACACTGAAGTCTCCTGGCTGCTCCAAGCTGGGCCCTGAGACCCTATATGGTCCGTTTTGTGGAGGGAATCCTGAATGGAATAGGCTGGGCATGGGGACAGGAATGAACCCAACCAGAATGAGATCAGTTTCCCTTTTATAAAAAGTCTAGCATTGGGGGAAGACTGAATATCTAAATCACAACTGTAAACAGAAATGGAGGAAGGGGCTTAGAGGCCCCATTACATCACCCCTTCTTTTAGGCTGGCTGAGGTCCCCCAAGTCCCCAGCACAATGTGAGAGGGGAAGCAGGGTGTCAGACACCTTCCTGGATCCATAGGGAGCAAGGGACCTTGGAAGATCAGGTCGGAGCCCCCCAGAACTGAGAGCACCCACACCTCAGGACTCAATGAGGTCAACTGCGGGCTCCCCAGGCCGACAAGGGGCATACCAGAAGGGGTCAGACCAGTGTCCCCGGGGTCTGGGGGTCAGAATTGGAAGACTGCTCCCCCTCTAACGTCAGGTCACTTAAACGAGCGCTCAGCTCCGGGGGATACAGGAAGTCCGCGTAGTATCTTTAGAAGGGGTAGCAGGAATCCGGAGGACAGGGTGGGAAAGATGGAGGAGAGAAAGGAAGACAGACAAGACACAGAAAGAGAGGAAAAGAGGCTCGTTAAAGAGGTGGAAGCAGCACAGGACAGAACGGCTTCAGGCTCCCAAACACGGGGCATGGAGAAAAGAGGAAGAAAAGACGGGGGCTAGGATGTCCCTCCCAGCACCCTGGTTTCAAGGCTCATTTTCAGCTGACATGCACTGTTAAGATAATGCAATTTTGCTACAGGTTTGTAACTGCTGCTACCAACGCCCGAGGTACCCCTCTACTGGAACCCCATGGACTTCTGCAGGTCATGCCCAGCACAGTGATCCCGTGCCAACACTGCTGCTAGTCCCCTTGTGGTCAAAGCCATCAGCTAATATTACTAGCTGTTCCCTAGCCTGGACACCTGCATCATCTGCCTCAAAAGACCCCTACCCATCAGTAAAAGCACCCCCCATACCTGCCGGAGACAGGGGGCGCCGTGAAACTCCTGGAGTGCGGGAGCGGCACCTGGCTGGGGACCCCGTAGAGCGCCTGGCCCACCTCATAGCAGCGAGCATGAAGAAAAGGTGGGTGTGGAGGGCCCGTGTGGGGGACCATGGGCCGGCGCTGGGGCCCTGCAGCCAGTCCCGAGTTCCGGATGTACCAGTCCCGTAGCCCCTCCAAAGCAAGGTTCTTGTGGCCGCTGCGCTCACCAGCCGGGGGAATACGGGTGGGTGGGTGCATCCACAGAAGAGGGGTTGGATGCACCTCTGGACCCTCAGTGGCCTCTAGGGGCAGGCCACAGGGCTTGGTACGGGTGGCACGGGCATGGGGGTCCTTGCTGCGGAGGAGGGGACTGTTGCCATCAGCTGTGTACACAGGTGGTGAGCCTGGGAGCATGGCTAGGAGCCCGTCCCGGCGGGAGAGGGGTCCTGGGGCCTCAGCTGTGGGCAGTAGTTCCCCCCAGCCTGCCCCACTGCCACCACGGGGCAGGCCCCGGTCCAAGGAATAGTCCAAGAGGAAGTCCCCACACAAAAGTGGGAGCCGGGAGGCCACACGCGAGGCAGGGGCAGCTGAGCTAGGTCGGGCGGCCCGGGGAGGGTCTGGGGGGCCAGTTGTGCGGGAGGAAAAGGCAGGGGTTGGCTGGGGTCGCTCATACAACACCTCACTGCTCTTGCAGACTGGGGGACCTGTGGCAGGGGGGGGCAGAGGGGCAGGTGGGGAGCCAGCTCCCCCACCAGCCACCCGGTCCACCAGCAGGGCCTCAGAGCTGTTGCTGCAGCGGGTGCGAGCTGTGAAGAGGGACGTGCGGTCAGAGGCAGGGTCGGCCCGGGGGAAGCCCATCTGTGAGTCCTGGCTGCCAGACCACTGACGAGAATGGAGGCCTTCAGGTCTGGGGGAGCAAAGGTGGGGGAAGTGGGAGTAAGGTCAGAAGAGTCAGGCAGATGGGCTACCAGCCCTCCCTACCCTGTCTCTCTCTCTCTCTTTTTTTTCTCTCTCTCTTTTTAATACAATTTTATTAAGATATATTCACACAACATATAATCTATCCAAAGTAGACAATCAATAGCTTATAGTACTATCACATGGCTGTGCATTCATCACCACAATCTATTTTAGAACATTTTCATGACCCCATCTCTTTTTGAGCCTTTGTTTCCATACCTCCAAAATGGGCCCGATATTCAAAACTGTATGTGTGAAGGCTGTGGGCATATAAAGGGCAGTAGGGATTAGAAATGTAATGAGGGGTTTGGTCTGGGAGCTGTTAGCCCTGAGCAAGATGTAAAGATGTGTTATCTGGAGAGGAAAGGCTAGCAGAGGAGGGGCCTGAGAGAGGGCTCTTCCTAATATATCTGACCTCTCGTCCCCTGCTAGGACCCTTTGCATGGCTCTCCACTGCCTCCACAATGAAGTCCAGGCCTCGAATTTAAGACTTTACCTGAACTCTCTGACCCACCATGAATATGAACCATCCAAGACTATCATCGCAACCATCACCGTTCACAGGACATAAGCTCCAGAAGGACATGTTTTGTTCAATGCTTGGGACAAAGACAGTCCTTGCTAAATGTTTTTTAAGAAGCAGTATAGTCTAGTGGTTAAAAAAAAAAAAAAAAAAAGCATGGATTCTAGAGCCAAAGTTGCCTAGGTTTGAATACCAGGTCTTCACTTTACTAATAAGTTATTTAACCTCTCTGTGCCTCAGTTTCCTCAATGAGAATTAACAATAGCATCTACTATTGTTAATAGCAGATCTTCTTTTAAAATGTTTTTTTCTTTATTAGAGAAGTTGTGGCTCATGTCTTGTGACAAATGAATTGGTATCACGTAAAGCACTGATTCCTGGCCAGTGGCAGGGCCCTCAGGACATGTTACCTGTAACCTTTACTATACCTACGTCTTTCAAAGGCAGAAATTATTATGTCCATTTCCCGAATGAGGAGACAAAGATTGAGAGAAGGGAAATGACTCATCTAACAGTCATAGAAAATACACAGAAAAGCCCACACTCAAACTCTGGTGCTTCTGCCCCAAATCCCCATTCCCTTCTCCAGGACAACTCCTATTCACCATTCAAAACCCATCTTCCCATTTCTCACACTCTTTGATAATGCTCTCCCCCAAATCCCAGTTAGAACTAATGGTTTCCTCCTCTGATCCTCAAACCCACCCTCAGAGTCCCCTTACTTGCAGAGCTGGGGGCCGGCGCCCCGGGTGAGGACAGGGGTGGCAGGCACACTTCGCCCCTCAAAACTGGAGGCACTCCTGGGCAGCGAGCGTGTGGGGCTAGACAGAGACAGGCAGGCCCGTGTGGGGGCCCAGGTTAGAGACCATACCTACCAGCGGGTCCTCCTGCCAGCCCAGGCTCAGGATCTCACTCCTGGCTCGTGAGAAAGGAGGGCGGAGGAGTTTGCCCTCACCTGGTGGGGCTGGCCACAGAGTTCCGCCGGCTCTTCAGATCCCCATAAAGATCTGACGGGGGTGGTTTCCATGGGGCTCGCCGCTCAGGGCTGCCCCCAGATACTGCCCGTAGCTGGTCCCAGGCCTTGGGTGGTGAGGGGCGCTCAGCCAGAGGGAAGCAGCCACGGGGCTCCTCTGGGTGGAAGGGAGAAAGTGAGAGAGGAGTCAGCAAGAGAGGGCCCAGAACGGGTAGGACAGGTTGGGGGCAAAGCAAAGGGTAGTGGCTAAGGAAGTAGGGGAAGGGCAAAGTGCTGGGGGAGTGTTAAGCAAGGCTGAGGAGGAGTTAAGGGATGAAGCAGGGCAAAAAGGGGAGGGGAAGGGCTGACAGGTAGGCTGGGGCTGAGGGAACAGGGGTGGGGTAAAGCTGAGAAGATGGGGGGGCCACAGAAGATGGGGCATGGCTGAAGAGATGGAGCTGAAGAAATGCAGTGGGGGGGGGGGCTCTGAGTAGCAAAGGGTGGGTGGGCCAAGGGGATGTGGGGGGAGGAATGGGGGTAGGTTAGGAGGATAGGAGTCCTCACCATTGTCATGGCTGGCCCCAGACTCCGAAAGGGAGCTGCTCTCCGAGTGCAGAACTACATCCTCTACAGGTGAGAAGGGGGAGAACCGGGCCTATCAATCCAAGGCCAGGGTGCCATCCCCTTACACCACCGGATGGGCTCCTCCAATTAGCCCTGCCTTCTGGACCAGCCTCCTCCTTACCCTGTTGTCTTCCCAAGCATCCACCTTTACCTGAATCCAAACCCACCATTGGCTTGGGTCCTCATTTTCCTCATGTCTATTAGCTGGTTCCCAATGGCCCCACCCTTCCCTGTTAGCCAGCTTATCACAACTCTTCTTACTGGTTGGCCTTTTAAGTCCCATCTGCCTTTCCATCTTCACTGGCTGTGTGCCCATGCCCAGCTTGTCCATTAGCCAGTGTTTACTCACAAGTCCACTCTCCCCCTCTCATTGGTGGGGTGACAGGGCCCAGCTCACCTTGGCTGAGCTGAGCGAGGCGAGTACCAAGGCAGACTCCCTGGGTGGAGACCACTGCCCCTGTGGACAGGGGCAGTGGCTGGGGTGGCGGGAGCACTGGGAGACCTAGGCGGGCCCGGACATCCCCGAGCTGCTCCTCCAGCTCGTGCAGCCTCCGTAGCGCATCTGCCTGGACCTGGCGCCGGCGCCGGCGCTGCTCAGTGCTCAGCTCTGGGGCCAGAGCCAGGCGGCGGGCAGCTGCTGCAATCTGCTGCTGCACAGACACCTCACGCTCCAGGGCCTCAAGAGCCAGCTCCTGCGGGACCCAACCAAGAGGGATAGAACAGGACCAAATGATGAAAACCAACAGGATGGGGCAGGGGCCATCCAGACTGGAGGCAGGGCCTGCTCTTCCTGGGGGTAGGGCTTATCTTGATGAAGGGTAGCCTATTTTTCTAGGCTTCTAGCTTATATCTCCTCTGGGGGAAGAGCCCTTCTTGATTAGGGGCTAAGTCTGTTCATCTTCTGGGGGCTGGGAAGCCTATCTTGACTAAGTTAGATACCAGCATCCTCCTGGGTATGGGCCTTAGCCCACCAAGAGGCAAAGTTTATCTTGGGACCTTCTCTTCTCCTTTGTCTTCCCCTGGAGACCACTGCACCTCTCATACCAGGAACCCACCCCCCTCAAGCCACCTATCCCTTTTCATCTTAGCCTCTCCCATCCCTGGACAGTCCCCGCTCTGACACATTTTCTTCCAGGCTCCTCTTCTGTAACTGACTCCCCTCTCCCCCCACCATTTTGCTCTCCAGACCCGTCTGCTCACCTCAGCAGGGCACAAGGCATGGTGTGCTGGGTTGGGGTGCAGTGGAGGGTATGCGCGGGCTGCAGGGAGCCGCCGTCGGACCAACTGGGGCCGTTCACCAGGCTCCAGTGGGCACTCAGGGGGCAGCTGGCCAGTCAGCTCCTGGAAGAGGGACAGGGGTCTGAGACTACCAATGATTAGTTGTGGGGAGAGGGATGGGGCAAAGTAGTAATGACCCCAGGAACTAAGAGATCCTACTGAACCCAGCCCTGCTCAGGGCACCACCCAGGTTATTTCTCTTCCTCCTTCCACTACCTCCACAGGGCAGGTGGGTACTATAGATTCTCAAATCCTTGGCGGGGCGGTGGGGGGACAGTGGGGGCAGGGAGACCTAATATGGAATCTAGAAGCATTTACTTTTTATAAAGACAACATAGGGTGGCCCTTGTACTATATATTACATAACATCTACGTGGGGGCCTGGGGCTGCAGGCTCTGAATTTTTCTGGCAAAACTTTGTGGATGTCTACACTCTAAGTGCGGTAAGGAGAAACTATAAATGATCGTGTCAGTTCAACCCAGATTTCATTGCCAAAGCTTCAAAATTGCCTTTTTTTGAGGTTTTTTTTGGGGGGGTTGAAATTGTAGATAAGGGAATATGGGCCTGCATTACTATACTTCATTAATTCTAAGATATCTAAGCTGAGCTTTGATGAGATAGAAGGTGACAGGTCAGATAAATGGCTCAGCAATTACCACCTAGGAGGCCCCCACTCCTCACCCTCCCACTATTTGTTTCATCCTTAGAAAAACTTTATTTACCAAACTGCATCTCAGTTTGCTTTGATATCACTACTGACAAAATGCCTACCATCCAGTTATTAGCTAAAGAGATATATTGATTTTAGCTTAACATAACACCAGAATCCAACACTATCCCAGGTTCCTATTACTTTGTAGCCCTGAAGGCAGCTTAAAAACAAAACAAAACAAAAACTCTTTTTAATGTACAATGGCTTAAGTAAACCACTCTTTTAGTTTTTCTCTGTTTAAAAGGTAGGACTGAGACTACTCATCTAAAATATGCTATTTATAGAGAAAGCCCAAGGGGATGGGATAATGTAAAGAATGAGGGTTTGTTTATTTGGCTTTCATAGTAAAATATCAGTAATGGCTTTAGAAGAATGGAAATAAATAATATCAATTAACAGTATATATTGATAATTTTCTGACCAACTTATTCATCTAACATTATGCCAGGCCCTTACCGCCTCCTGGAGACACACTTTGCGTAGCTCTTGAAGTTTTAGGCTCAGGGCCTCCTGCAGAGCCCGCTGTCTGTCAAGCAGACCCCGCAGACGCTCTGACTTCACCTGGGGGGCAGCCTCTCCGAACAGGGCAGCTGGACACAGAGGGAGCAAAAATCATTGGGAGAGCCAGGGTTTCCTTGAGCAGCTGTGGGGCCAGGGACCAACCCTTCCCATATTGACAGGTAGTGACTCAGGGCAGGGGAGGAGGCAGAAGGAAAGGGAACCAACCACCAACCTGGGGCATTGAAGGTGGGAGAGCTGATCAGCTGACCTTTGACTTCCATTCTGGTGCTGTTGAGAGGCGGTGGCTGATAGCTGGGTAAGGCCTGGCAGTAAGGTACAGGAGCCATTAAGGAAGTACATCCTGTTTAATTCCAACCCCCACCACTCCTGCCAGCTTCCCATGCCCCAAAGAGAATAAGGGGTGCCATGGGCCCCACCCGCCTGTTTAGACCTGCCCTCTCAGAATCTCTGTTGATATCTGGACCCACTGGGTTGTCCCAGAATGGTGTTGGCTCTAGTACCTTGGTTCCCTTCCCATTGAGTGGGAGCACAGCAAGTGGGGAGCTGGGTGGACTTACAACGCCTCCTCAGAGGCCCATCGGCCACAGCCAGGAGTCCTGCCTGGGGAGGGAGAATTAATGGTATTATTCAACCAACTGTAACAACAGTGGGCACTTATTAAGTACCTGGGTACCTGGTACAGTTACATACTAGGCCACATTTAATCTTCACAAAAACCCTATGATGGCTATCACCCCCATTTTCAGATGAGGAGAGTAAGGCAGAGAGAGATGAAAGAACTTGCCCACGGACACTGCCCAGGCCCACTCCATCAGTCCAATGCCTTCCCTCCCTAGAATTGCTCCATCCCCACCAACTTCCTCATTAGCTCCCAGGTCACAAGCCTCAGGACCTACGCCCAGGCTGTGGCTACTATCTGGAGGGCTCTTTTTGACTTCTCACCACCCAAACCTTGATTCTCACAGTATTCTTGGGCTTAAATATCACTTTCTGAGGTGGGTCCCTGCATTATGTCCTCTCACAATTACCGTACAAGAGATTGTGCATCCTCCATACATCCATGAGGACAGGAAACATATCTGTTGTTTTCTTCAGTATCTCCAGCACCTTGAACACTGCTGCACACACAGCAAGTGCTCAATGAATGTCTGCCAGTTGTATGAATAAATGATTGAATAAATGAATGAAGAGGTAGCAGAGCCAGAGTTCAAAGCCCTGATCTTTGGGTCTATACCTGCTGCCCTGGTGTGGCAAGGAGAGTATCCAGCTGCCTCCAGGGTCCCTCCAGCCCCTCTCCCCATCCTAGTCTGGCCTGAGCTCACATAGGGGAGGCATCCTGCTGGGATTTGTAGGAAGCAAGGTCCACAGCTGCAGATAACAAACACGACTGCCTCCTGCCTAGTGCCTCCTCCTCTGCACCCAGATGCCCTGGCTGACTATGGAGGCTGCCCTTGGTGGGTAGCAGTTCTGCTTTGGCCTCCTCCTCCAGAGTTTGCTCTCTCCCACATCCCGCACTGTTCCCATGCCTGGCCTGACCTCAGTGGCAGGTGACTGGGAAGGTCTCGTGGCGTCACAGAGGTCACATCCCACCCACCTCGAAACTCACAGCTTGTCTATGACATGGTGATTGGGTGTGGAAGAAACCCAATCAACCAAGGAGAAGTGGGTTCAAGCCCTTTCCCCATATATACATTATGGGGTTTGGCCAAGTTGCCTGTAAGTTCCCAACAGTTTCTCTGCAGTCTCTCCACCCCTCACCCCTACTCCAACCCCACCCAGAGCATCTGAACCTTTCCTTAAAGCAGTGGTTCCCTACCCTCAACATCAGGGGCAGGGGTCAGTCCCTAAAGCCTTTGCGCAAATCCAAGTACCAGCATATGTTTTGCAGAGGCACTCATATGCCTGCCTAAGGTCTGGCAGGGTGTGCTGACTCAGAAAACAAGACATTTCCCAGCCAGGGTTGCCTTCAGGTCCCAGCTCGGTCTCCTCTGCCCCTGAACTCCTGGGACACCCACTTCCCAAGCCTCCATTTTGGTTTGGGGAACCCTCACGGGGCTCCCCTGGACCTTCCTCCACCCCAACAGGAACCCCACCTCCTTCCTGATGGGCCCACTCGCCAGGACTGGTCCCAAAGCCACACTGAGCTGCTTCAATCCTTCTTCCCCTGGGAGCTGAGGGCATCCTGGAAGTCATTGCAGGGTCCAGACAGGAACCTCGACTCCACCCTGTGAGCCTAAGCTCAGGGAGATAGCTAAGGGCTGAGTCACGGGGTCACTGTCCAGGCTAGACACAGGATCAAGACACCTCCACCCAAGGCTCCCAAACCTTTGCTTCCTCTCACCTACTCTTCGCACACTTGCCTAGGGGCCCAGAGATGGTGAGACGGGGAGCCTAGCAACCCCCTCCCCAATACACACCCACACCAGCCCTTGGGTCTCCCCACTGGTGACCTTGTGGCCCTGACCAGTCTCAGGGAGAGGTTGTAGCAGGAGCACTGCAGAGGACAGCCCCCCCACACACACCCAGAGGCAGGCCCAGCAGGTTTTTCAGGTCTGCCCTTCTGACACCACAGCTGAGAAAGAAATTCCTGGCTGTAATGACTGTTTACAACTGAGACACCTCACCTGGGTGGCACCCCAACACCCTCAGTGGGATCCCCCCCATTTCCACATCCTGCCACTACTGGAGCATATACGAACACCCAAGGTCAGGAACAGTTCCCCAGTCTTTTCTAAAGTCCCCACTCTAGGTTAACAAATAGGGGGCTGGGTAGACAGGCAGGTATCTGGGAAATGGTTTCTCAATAGCCCAGTCTGGGATTTCCTAGGGGACTGGGCCCTGAGTTGAGGGAAGATAGCAGCTACTCCTGCGAGGGGAGGGGGAGAAAGCAGGGGAAAGATGGGAGTGAAGAAAGGGAGGGGGAGCTCATGCTTCATGTTCTGCCTGGGTCTCCCCCATCCCTTCTCCTCATCCATTTCATCCACTTCCGGCCAGGAACCAGCTTCATGCCAAGAAAGGAAATTGGACATTTTGGGCTTTACCCCTACTCAGGCTTTCCTTCCTTGCTGTCTCCCCACTTCCCATCCTCCCAGAGCACTGGGGCACCTTTCCCACAGACCTGACTCTCTCCCAACAGAAACTTCAGCACACCCCACCCCAGTTCTCCAGATGCCTTCTTCCTTCTCCCCACCCAACCACCCCTGGGCCCACTGCTCCCAGGTGCTCACCAATGCCAGAGAGGTGCTGTAGGGGGACCTCAGGTACTCAAAAAGCTAGTTGTCTCACCAGGCCCTGGCTCCTGCAGGGGCTGGCAGTGGCCGTGAGCAGTAGTGGCAGATACCTTGGCCACCTCCCACTAGCCCACTAAGGAAAGGCCCAGCCTACCTGGCACAGGACTGGGCCAGCCCACACCTTTTAACCCTTGCCTGTCTGCCACCAAGGCTAGGGCCACACCTGGGCACAGTCTTGGTGCCAGGTTCCCTCATGTCCAGCATGGCCAAGAAAAGAGCCTGGAATGCCCTCCTCATCTCGATACACCTAACAAGGCCCTGAGAACAGGGAAGAGGGGCTTAAGAGTGTGGAGTGGCAGCTGCCTCCCCCGCTGCCCAAATTCCCAGAGGATCAGATCCTGCCCCTCAAGGGTATTAACTTGGAACTGGGCAGGTGGGGGGTCGGGGGGGGGGGTTGTTAATCACAGGTGTAAATTGGGTCTATGGTTCTTACCACTGTGCATTACATTCCTGCGGCCCCTATCCTTCCCTCCCAGGGCAAGGCAGGAAGTGGTGGAAGGTCTCTGAGGCATTCCCACCCTCATCTGACTGATACTTTCCCAAGTGGGGACAGAGGAAGTCGACCTTTCTAAGGAGAGGCCAGGTCTCGAGACTACACCATTTTCTGCAACTCCAAAAGAAAGAATCCCAGTAAACTGACCACAACTTATACCCTACAAAACTCTGATGTATGTTAACTCCTCTTGGTCCCTACAAACCTGGGAGGATAACACTGAACCAGTCTTCTCATGGCATTTTATAGATGTGGAAGCTGAGGCTCGGAGAGGTCTGATTGATTCAGCTCACACGGTATAAGAGCAGAAAGAATCGGAATTTGGTGGGGGGGGGTCCTGGGGTGGAGTAGGGCAGAGGCTACTCCTACCAGGGAGGGGGAGTAAGGAAGGGGTCTCGAGCTTCCTCACATCCAGACTGGGTCTCCCCCATTCCATCCCCTCATGCCCTTCTGGCCAGGATTTGGCTTCATGACAGATAAGGAAATCGAGGATTCTGAGTCCCTATGACATACTGTCTCCCTGCTCAACACCACCCAGGCTCTGGGTCTGCCTCAGCATATACCATACATCCTGCTCTCAATTTGGGACCATCTGCTCTGTGACCTTAGGGTCCAAGCCCAACCCAGGCCTGTGCAGCAGCCCAAGCCCTGATATGGCAGAGCAGAATGGGGAAAGATCTGTCTCTGCTTGGAGGGCAGGCCAAGCCTAGACTGGAGGTTCCTCTGTAACAGTAGTACCCTGTGCATGTGATTTCAGAGGAGTCTCCCCATCCCCATCTACCTTTCTTCATGGGTGTGAGATTTCCATCGTGGGACATAAAGGCCCCTTTCATCCATCACCACCCCCTCTCATTTTCCCCTCCTTCCCTGCCTGGGGCTGGTGGAAGCAGGCAGCAGTGGGTGGGCAGCTGGGTATTGGTAAGGTGTGTCCTCTCAGCCACTGCCTCTCCCGCCTCTTATGAGCCACCAAGAATGTGGGGAAGAGGGACCTTTATAAACTCAGCGCCTAAGAGGAACAAGAGAATCTGGCTGGCAATGCAGACTGCAACTCAAGGCTTAGGTTTGTTTCTTTATCTGCAAAATGGGTAAAGGTTGGTTACTGAGACAAGAAAGGCCCAAATAACCTTGGAAAGCATTCAAAAGGCAAGGAAATTCACACCTTGTCACCAATGACTGTCAACAACAACAATAAACTCCCGCACAGGTGGGCTGGTGAGAGTAACTGGACCTCTTGGGCCAGGCAGACAGGTGGGGCAGGAGGCAAACACATCGGGACTTTTAACAGCCTGAGAGATGGCACAACCTCTAAGCCCCACTCCAGCCGGGTCCTGAGCCTCCTGTGGTCCTACATAGCTAGAATGCAATGAGTCTGGGATTTGACCCAACTCAACCACTTACTGAGGTGCTGTGGGGGGCCTCAGGTACTCAAAAAGCTAGTGGCTGCTTGGGAAGTCATTTAATCTCTCTGTGCCTTGATAATCTCGTAATATGGTGATGTTGATAATATTAGGTCCCTCACAGGGTTGTTTCGTGCCTTAAATGAGTTAATACAATTGAAGTTCCTTTACGATAGGGCCCGGCACACATAAGCGCTCAATTTGTGGTGGCTGTCAGAATTACAAACATCCCTTCCTATGTAGAACTTAGGAACCAAACAGATACATCCAGATACGATTTTTGAGACAGAACTAGTATCCCTCAGCTCAATAAATGTGAAACAGAGCTGTTTTCCCTCAGATAATTTGTCCCAATTCTCACTAACCAAAATCAGAAACTGAATGGATTCAGATACAGTCTTGGGACAAAGCTAGTATCCCTTAGCCTCCAAACCCTCCATATTTGCTACCCAGACACAGAACCCTTCCTACTGGCCAAGCCAGATACATTTGAAACAGCCGATTTCTCTCATTATCTGACCTCTCCCTATTAAATTATCGAAAAAGCAGCAATTGAATATGTTCAGACAACTTGTTTGCTCTGAACTCTCACTACCCCAAGTCAGGAGCGAATGGATTTACATATATTTTGGAGAAAGAGCTGTTATCCCTCACTCCCTGAACCTTCCTTACTCACCAGGCAAAAGGCAGCAATGAAATATATTTACACAACACGGTACTTCTCACTCTTCAACTCTTGTCACCGGAATTCAGGAAAGTGAATAGATTTGAATATACTTTTGAGTTAGAGCCTCATTATCTGAGCTCTCTCTACTCACCAGGTAAAATGAGGAAACTCAAATACTTTAGACAACATGGCATCATTCATGTCTGAACTATCAGAACTCTCCCTCTCAGAATTCAGGTACCAAATAGTCTGGGAGAGTGAGGGATGCTTGTGTTGTTATTATTAATGGGTTTAGATAAATGAGCTGGGTCTGGTATCCCTCACTTTTCAAACTCTCGCCACTTTCTATGAGAAACACAGAAAAAAAACATAATTGAATAAGACATTCCCCCCAAATTCTCCCTACCCATCCTCAGAATTCAGAAGATTCAGACAGTGACGGATCCTATTGTTGCTGCTGTTGTATTGTTCCTTCTGCATCAGCCTGATTCTAACATCCAGTGAACTCCCGGCCCCACCGTCCCAGACCTGCCCCACAGAGGTGGGGTGGACTTAGCATGAAGATTTTTGTTGTTTACTGCCAAGAGAGGGGGATAAATTCCTGCCCTAATCCTACCCACTCCAAGCCTGGAAGCCTGTAACTTAAAATGGACTTTTTTTTTTTCAGGCCAGTAAGGCAGGGATCGCACACACACCTAGAATCAAGACCAAGGGCTTGAGCAGTTACACGACCAGGAAGACACACATAACCCCAGGTTCATCTTTTACCAACCCCCTCTGACGTGGGGCAGTCCCCAACTTAGCAAGCCTGGAAACATAACCTGGACCGTGCAGACTCCCAGAGAGCCACTGAATAATTTAGGGTGTTCTTTTGCACTTGGGGAGGGCAGGGGGCGTAAGAACAGTTCCATGCCCTCCTGGAACAGAGAGAAAAATGCAAGCTCTGTGTGAGATCACTGGGGTGGGGGTGGGGGTGGGGGTGGGAGGAATCACATACAAAAAACCCTATCAGCCACACTGGCCCTACAAGGCTGTTTGTTTCAGGGAGCTGTGGGTCATGGGGGAGGCAGGGAGAGAATGCCATTCCCCCTCTTGCTAAGAGAAGCATCTGGGATATACCTCAGAGGTCCTAGGAACCGAGGAATCCCCAAGTTCAGGGGCAGGGTATAATGGGATCCCTGCCCTTCTGGGTTCAGAGGGTATGGGAAGGAGGGAGCAGGGTGGAGGGGCATAGTAAGGGGTAGATAATAGGGTCCGGGGTTGTGACAGGATATAGGGACAGGACAGGAAGGTGTGTAGGGGACAAGGCAGAATCAGAGTCATCATAGGACAGAGGTCAGGAGGCAGGCCTGGGAATGAGAAGGACACTGGCCAGGGGATAGGATAGAATGAAGTTCAGGACAGGGGTAAGAGAAAAATCACAAGGGGAGAAAACACCAGGACAGGGCTCCAGGTCTGTGTACAACCTTAGTCAGAAGACTTGATGCGGGACAGGTGAAGACAGTGGTCATAGAAGGGGCTAGGGAAAGGGGCAGGTTCAGGACGGAGGTCAAGAACAGGAAAAGACCAGGGCAGAATGAGGAAAGGAGTAAAGATGGTGATGAAACAAGAGAGGACTGGGAAAATCAGGACAGGATTGGGGGAAGGGACTGACAGGACAGGAGACATTCCAAAGGTGGTAAACCAGCTATTAGGGGAGGGGCCAGGGGGACGGTACAGGGTGGGGAGAAAGCACAGAAGTCAGAGGTCAGGAGTCAGGATACAGCAGAAGCAGACTGAGGTCAGGGGGGTAGAACATGCCCAGAGGGGGTTAGAGACCTGGACAGGGGGTTAGGGAAGAGACAACAGAAACTGAGGTGGATGTTGGGCATCAGGACAAGGCCAGACGAGCTTCAGAGATGAGACAGGGTCACACAAAGACCCGGGTTCAGGCCCAGGATCCCAAGGACAGAACTGGGGTTTGGGGTCAGTGCTAGAGGGTTAAGGGGGAAAAAAAAAAAAAAAAAACAGGTACAAATGATCAAAGCAGGCCAGAACATGGTTAGGTCAGCGATCAGGGCTGGGGTTCTGGGGCCAAGGGTGGCCGAGTTCGAGGTTAGGAAAAGAAATAGCCAGGTCAGGGCATGGGTCAGGAGTGAGGCCACCAGGTCAGAGGTCGCGGGGTGCGCGCCCAGGTACGTCCACCGTCGGTATTTCCAGGCCCTCACCCCGCCCTGTCCCTCCCCTGCCGCCCGGGACCGGGTTATGACTCACCGAGCGTCCTCGCACCGCGACGTCAGCGGGGTCGTGTCAGCCGGGAGGGGTAGTGGGTGCGCCCTTCCCTCGCCGAGCTCCGATCTTACCCGGGCGCGCGCCTATTCCCCTTCCGCGCCCTGCCCGTGGACCGCGTGCCGCCGCGAGACCGTTAGGCGTGGGGGCCAGACGGGGGACGCGAGAAGGGTGGGAGAGAGGCGCCAGACTCCGCGCTGCGGGTGGGGAAGCCCCGCTTGCCACCCTTCAGTTAAGTCTGTGGGCTTCGGCGGCACCACCGCCTCAGCCGCTGAGCGCGAGCCCCGGGAAGAAGGGGGAGGGGGCGGGGCGCAAGACCACAGCCGCGATGGGGCCCAAGTGCGCAAGCGCGAGCTCCGGACTTCAATTTTCCTGCCCTGGGAGCGCCCAGAGCGAACGAGCTGGAAGCGCGTGCGCACGCGCCTTCTCGAGGGCAGCCGCGCCAGCTAAGGAACAGGGCCTAACAGTGCGCGCCCCTGGAGCGCTCTCGTTCCCGGCCCGGGTCCCGCCCCCACCGAGGCCACGCCCCCTCAATGCCCAAACTGGGGCCCCTAACCCCAGGTCACCCTGCCCTCAAACAGCCCCTATAACAGACTTCTAAAACGCTCCCAACTACCCACCATGTCATCCCCAAATGCACCCCCAAACCACCCTCCAGTGACCGCCAAGCTATGCCCAAACCACACTATATTGACCCCAAGCTATATCCCTAAATTGTCCTCCATGGACATCAACATTGCACCCGAATTAATTATCAATGAATCCCCAAACCACACTCCATCAACCCCCAAATCACTACCCATTTGCCTCTGAATTTCAGCCTCAAACCACCATTCATTGCCCCCCCCCCCATTGACCCGCAAGCAGTACCTCCAATCTACCCTCCATGGACATCCAAGCTTCACCCATAAACTACCCTCACTACCTAAGTTGTTCCCCCAAACCATGCTCCATCAACCCTGAAATCATCCAACATTAACCTCCAACAGTAGTTCCAAACTACCCCCATCTATCCCCAATATATGCACCCAAAAACATGCTTCATTATCCCCAAAACCACCTCCCATGTACTCTCCAAACTACCATCCATTGCTCCCCAAGTCACTCACCAAGAGTCCCCAACATCACCCCAAACACTCAACTATCTGCAGTGTGGCCCTCACCTGCCATTCAAATCACTATCCAACAGTAACCTATGATACCTCCAAACCATGCTCCGTGGACCCCCAAACCACCCTCCATTGACCTCTCTTAATTACCTTCCAACAGCCCCCATTACTATCTCAAATACTCCCAACTACTCTTAGGTGTGATCCCAACTGCACTTCAAACCAGCCTCCAACACTCCCTGCACCTCCAAACCACAGTCCACAGACTTAAACTTCACTCCAAACCACTCTCCAACAGTCCCCAATTATACGTCCAAATAGCTATCAACAACGTTGCTGTAGTTATCCAATGAACCCCCAAATCATACTCCAGTGGCCCCAAATGTGTCCCCCAAACCCTCCAATGATTTTTTTAAAATATTTTTATTGAGAAATCTTCACACACATGCACTCCATTCATGCTGTACAATCAATGGCTCACGATGTCATTCATAGTTATGTATTCATCACCATGATCATTTTTTAGAACATTTGCATTACTCCAGAAAAAGAAGAGAGAAAAAACTCATACACACTATATCCCTTACCTCTCCCTCTCATTGACCACTAGTATTTTCATCTACCCAATTTATTTTACCCTTTGTCCCCCTATTATTTATTTATTTATTATCCATATTTTTTTTACTCATCTCTCCATACCCTGGATAAAAGGAGCATCAGACACAAGGTTTTCACAATCCCACCATCACATTGTAAAAGATATATCTTTATGTACAATCACTGCAAGCTAGGGTCTATAGTCAATAAAAACATTGTAATATGCTTCCACTCAATGTAATGAAGACATTATGCCAAAACTAAATGTCAACGGGGGGGGGGGTATGGATTTTTTGTGGAAGAAAAGGAAATGTCTTCATGTAGATTATGGTGGCAAAGGTATGTCTGTACACTTAGGTTGGATTGCATGATGTGTGAATAAAACTGTTTAAAAATGAACAGAGAGAAATAAGTGCTAGAGAAAATGTGGTGAAAGAGATGTACCTATTCACTGTTGGTAGAGAAACTAGAGGTGCAGCCTCTTGGAGGGCAGTGTGGTGGTTCCATAGGAGGCTAGGGGTGAGTTTCCATATGATCCTGCAACCCCGTTACTCAGTATATACCTGGAGAAACTGAGAGTGGGGACACAAATGGGCATTTGCACACTGGTGTTTATGGCAGCAGTGTTCCAGATCCACAATGAATGCAGGTGGCTAGAGGGTAGAACGACTGAGGAATGGAAGGGGGAACTATGGCGTATACATACAACAGACTACTGAGCAGTGGCAAGAAGGAATGAAGTTGTTAGGCATGCAACTAGGTAAATGAACCTTAAGGACTGTATGTTGAATGAAATATCAGAAACAAAAAAACAAATATTGTCAAGCCTCATTCATATGGACTAACTATAATGTAAAAACTTGGTGAACTGAAGTCGGGAGCATGGGTTATCAGGTTGGGGCCTATTGTAAAGGATCCTACATTGTAAGCTCTTACAGCAGTCACATATATTCATGAGTTGTAACTGTTAATTTTAAATTCTGAGATACTGAGCTGTTTGTTTATGACCTGGTCATTTCCAGAAATTTCAGGTATTTATGTGACAGCTGAGACTAAGAGTTAGAGCTCTGAAGCTATGAAAGTCAGCATTACCCCATATAGGAACTGTTTAAAAAATTGAAAAAATGATTAGACATCAAGTAGAGATATGAATGAAACTGATCTGGATAGGACTAAGGAATATTAGAAGACTGGGTAAAGGACGATATCATCCAGATTTAAAAATTTCAACTCCCTGAGTGAGACTGAAGTGAGAAATGATGATTTGGTGCAAAATTTATATTTTGGGTGTGCATTTCCTAATTTAACTTGCATGGTCAGTTTAGTTGAACACCATAAGTACATGGAATCTTGAATAAGGCATGAGATTGTGTTGGCTTGTCCAGATTAGTGTGATGTCCTGATAAATACCAAAGTGATTTGGACAGTTAATAAAGAAGTATTTGCTAAGCCCCCTTGGGGGAATGGGGAGAAAGGGGGAAATATTCACGTTCCCCATTTGGAGAATTTCTGATATTCTCGCAAGCAGTGGGGACAACCAAATCAATAGGCCAAGCCCTCAATCTTGGGGTTCGCCCCTATGAAACTTATCCCTGCTAAGGAAAGGCTAAGCCTACTTAAGATTAGGTCTAACAGTCACGCAGAGAACCTCTTTTGTTGCCCAGATGTGGCCTCTCTCTCTAAGTTGACATGGCAAGCTAACTCACTGCCCTTACCCACTATATGGGACATGACTCCCAGGGGTATAAATCTCCCTGGCCATGTGGGACAGAAATCCCGGGATGAGACAGGACCCAGCATCACGGGTTGATAAAACCTTCTTGACCAAAAGAGGGAAGAGAAAAGTGAGAAAAAATAAAGTCTCAGTGGCTGAGAGATTTCACGCAGTTAAGAGGTTATCCTGGAGATTATTCTTAGGCATTATATAGATATCCCTTTTTAGTTTATGGTGTACTGGAGTGGCTAGAGGAAAGTACCTGAAACTGTAGAGCTATGTTCTAGTAGCCATGTTTCTTGAAGATGATTATATAACAACATAGCTTTTACAATGTGACTGATTGTGAAAATCTTGTGTCTGATGCTCCTTTTATCTACAGTATGGACAGATGAGTAAAAAATGTGGATAAAAAATAAACAAATAATAGGAGGAACAAAGGTTAAAATAAATTGGTTAGATGCAAATATCAGTGGTCAATGACAGGGATGGAACGTATGAGGGTTTTTTCTCTTTTTCTGGAGTGATGCAAATGTTCAAAAAATGATCATGGTGATGAATACACAACTGTGTGATGATAATGTGAGCTATTGATCGTACACCATTCATAGAATGTTCGTATGTCAAGAATGTTTGTATGTTTGTTTGTTGTGTACAATAAAAATATTTTTTTAAAGAAGAATCAAGGCTACTGGAACACAGCTCTAGAGTTTCAGGTGCTTCCCTCTAGCTACTCCAATACACCATAAATTTAAAAGGGGATATCTATATAATGTATAAAAATGGCCTGTAGGAGACTCAGCATCAAGGGACTGAGAAAAACCCTAGAATGAGCTGAGAATTAACATCAAGGGATTGAGAGAACCTTCTCGACCAAAGGGGGAAGAGTGAAATAATACTAAATGTCAGTGGCTGAGAGATTCCAAACAGAGTCGAGAGGTTATCCTGGAGGTTATTCTTATGCATTAAGTAGATATCACCTTGTTGTTCAAGATGTAGTGGAGAGGCTGGAGAGAACTGCCTGAAAAGGTAGAGCTGTGTTCCAGTAGCCATGTTTCTTGATGATGATTGAACAGTGATATAGCTTTCACAATGAGACTCTGTGAATGTGAAAACCTTGTGTCTGATGCTCCTTTTAGCTACTATATCAGCAGAAGAGTAGAACATATGAAATAAAAATAAATAATAGGGGGAACAAATGTTAAAATAAATTTAGTTTGAAATGTTAGTGTTAAATGAAAGCGAGGGGTAAGGGGTATGGTATGTATAATCTTTTTTTCTCTATTGTTTTATTTC
Source organism: Tamandua tetradactyla (assembly GCF_023851605.1). Taxonomy (NCBI): domain Eukaryota; kingdom Metazoa; phylum Chordata; class Mammalia; order Pilosa; family Myrmecophagidae; genus Tamandua; species Tamandua tetradactyla. The sequence continues at coordinate 121,108,046 of NC_135353.1, forward strand.
TTTTTCTGTTGTCTTTTTATTTCTTTTTCTAAATCGATGCGAATGTTCTAAGAAATGATGAATATGCAACTATGTGATGATATTAAGAATTACTGATTGTATATGTAGAATGGATTGATATCTTAATGTTTTGTTTGTTCATTTTTTTTTAATCAATAAGAAAAAAATAGCCTGCAGGATAACCTCTCAAATCCAAACTCTCTCAGCCACTAAAACTTTATTTTGTCTCATTTCTCTCTTCCCATTTTGGTTAAGAAGGCTTTCTCAATCCCTTGACGCCAGGTCCTGGTTCATCCCAGGATTTTTGTCCCACGTTGCCAGGGAGATTTACACTGCTGGAAGTTATGTCCCACATAGGAGGGAGGGCAGTGAGTTCACCTACCAAATTGGCTTAGAGAGGCCACATCTGAGCAACAAAAGAGATTCTCTGGGCCGCCAATGATTTTAAACTGCACCCAAACCATACTTCAGTGATCCAAATATATCCCAAAACACCCTCCCATGATCTTTTCCTAATATAACTTCATTGACATATAATTTATATATCATAAAATCCACCTATTTTAAGTGTGCAATTCAATGATTTTAGTAAATTTAACAAGTTGTCAACAGTTACCATAATCCAGTTTTTTATCATTTCAAAAAAATATTTTTGATTGACAAATCTTCACACACTTGCAGTCTATAATCCAGTTTTAAAGCATTTTCATCACCCCAATAAGATCCCTCATTCCCACCCCCAGTCACAGGCAAGCACTAATCTACTTTCTCTATATATAGGTTTGTTTTTTCTGGGCATTGCATATAAATGCAATATGTGGATTTCTCATGTCTGGCTTCTTTCTCATTGCATAATGTTTTGGGGTTCATCCATGTTGTAGTATGTATCAGTAGTTTGTTCCTTTTATTGCTAAATAGTGTTCCACCCAATGACCCTTGCTCCCCAAATAATCCACTAATAGTTCCCAACTACAACTCACAAAGCCCTCTGCATTCAGACCTCCAAAGAGGCCCCAACCCCCAAACTCTTCCCACCAGCCCTCAACTGTACCCTCAAACTACTCTATTGATCCTCAAACAGCATCACTACACTAACCTCCCAGAGCCTCAACTTCATGCAAAAACCACTCTCCAACAGTCCCTACTACACCCTCAAACTACCCTTTATCAATTCCTGAGAATAGCCCCAAAGTGCCTTTTCAATGACCCCCAACTCTATTCCCAAACTACTCTTCAACAAGTCCATACCTTACCTCTAAAATTCCCCTTCCAACAGGCCACAACTCTGCTTATAAACACCCCCTACCTACCTGGTCCCTCAACTGCAGCCCCAAACTACATCTCCAAACCACCCTTCAATGACCCCAACCACCAAACCTTATCTTAAATTATGTGCAACTGCACCGGCAAAACATCTTCCCATTGTTCCAAACCATACCACCCACAGCACCTTCCAAGACCTTCAAATTACACCCTAAACTACCTTTTTTAATGATGTTTTATTGAGATATATTGACACACTATAAAACCATCTGAAGCGTAAACTGCCTTTTGATAGCCCCCATGCTATCCCCAAACATCTCTCATCTACCTTCCCACAGTCCCCTAACTATACCTCCAAATTGCCCTCCATGACTGCCCAATCCCACCTCAAGCTTCTCTTTGATGGTCTCAAACTGGACCCCAAACTTTCCAATGGTCCCCAATTATATGCACAAACTGCCCTCAATAACTCCCAAACCTACCCCTATGTACCTTCTAAGTCCCTTCAATGACCCCCAACTCTACCCCTAAGCCACCTGTATTAGTTTCCTGTTGCTGCTGTAACAAATTACCACAAAGTTGGTGGCTTACGACAGAAGTTTATTCTTTCATATTCTGGAGGGCAGAAACCCAAAATCAGTTTCACTAGACTCAAATCAAGGTGTTGGTAGGGCCAGATCTTCTCTGGGGGCTCTAGGGGAGAATCTCTTTCTTGCTTTATCTAGCTTCTGGTGGCTATTGGCACTCCTTGGCTTGTGGCCACATCACTCCAACCTCTGCCTCCATGATCAAATGACCACCTCCTCTTCTGTCTGTGTCAAATCTTCCTCTGCCTCCCTCTTGTAAGAACATGTGAAATTACATTTAGAGCCCACCTGGATAATCCAGGATAATCTCCCCATCTCAATTTCCTTAATTTAATGACATCTGTAAAATACTTTATTTTTTTGCCATGTAAGGTAACATTCACAGGTTTCAGTGATTAGGGCATGGATATCTTTCGGGGGGAGGGGGGCTGTTATTCAGCCAACCTCACCATCCTATCACAATTAATAACTTTATTTCTAAACTAGCTTACAGCAGACCCAACTCTGTCCCTAAGCACCCCCACTATCTTCCTATAATCCCTCCAATTGCACCCCAAACATCTTCCAACCCCTCAACTGTATTTCCAAACCACCTTCCCAAAAGTTCCTACCTGCACTTTTCTTTTTTCCTTAAACTTTTTATTTTGAAATATTTTTAAACTTACAAGATGGTTGCAAAAATATTACAAAACCCTTGCAGAGAACTCCGACATAGTCCTTCCCCCCAGATATATGGACCGGCTAATTTTAACATTTTGTCACATTTGCTGTATCATTCTATCTATCCATCCATTCATCCACCCATCCATCCATCTATCCATCCCAGCTACACCCTTAAGCCATCCTCTAGCAGCCCTATTCCTCCCAACGACCTTCACATGGCCCTTCCATTGCATGCAAACTATCCTCTCATAGACCCAAACATCACCCCAAGCTCCCTTTCATCACCACTTACATCTATCTCTAAACACCCTCAACATCACAATCCAACTGCCTTCCCTCCTCCCTCTACATGTCTCTTTAACTCCCCACACACAACTGCCTTTAAATGCAACTCCAGATGCATCTGAGAAAGTAGAAAGTGTGTGTGTGTGTGTGTGTGTGTGTGTGTGTGTGTGTGTGGTGAGTGTGCATATTGTGCAGACTATGTGATGGGGAAGCACTTGTCATAGAAACATTTGAAATGTGTTTGAAGCTGGTATTCATTGGTTTGGGATGTGTGATAGGACAGTTAGTTTACGGGTCTAATGTTGTAAGAATTTTCTCCCAGCCTGTCGCATGCATTTTTTTTTTTCATTTACAATAGCATCAAAAAGAATAAAATTCCTAGGAACAAGTTTAACAAAAGAAGTACAAAATTTTTACACTGAAAATTGTAAAACATTGCTGAAAGAAATTAAAGAACAACTAAATAGATGAAAAGACATCCCATGTATCAGTCAGGGTTCTCCAGAGAAACAAAACCAATATATAGATATAAATATACATATATACATATGATTTATTTTAAGAAATTGACTCACACGAGTGTGGCTGGTTGGAAACTCAGGCAGGAATTAATGCTGCTAACTTCGAGGCAGAATTTCTTCTCCAGAAGACTCTTCAGTGTTTGCTTTTTTTTAAATTTTTAAAGTAATTTTTAATTTTTTAAAAAAATATGACAACAAATAAACACAAACATTCTTAACATATGATCATTCCATTCTACATATATAATCAGTAATTCACAATATCATCACATAGTTGCATATTCATCATCATGATCATTTCTTAGAACATTTGCATCAATTCAGAAAAAGAAATAAAAAGACAACAGAGAAAAATTCATACATACCATACCCCTTACCCCCACCTTTCTTTTTTTAATTAATTTACTTTTTATTTATGATACATAACCACATACAAACACAAACATTCTTATCATATGATCATTCTGTTCTTACTATATAATCAATAACTCACACTATTATCACATAGTTGTATATTAATCATCATCATTTCCTAGAACGTCTGCATCAATTTGGAAAAAGCAATAAAAAGAAAACAAAAAATTCATACATACCATACCTCTTACCCCTCCCCTTCACCAATCACCAACATTTCAATCTACTAAATTTATTTTAACATTTGTTCCCCCTATTATTTATTTATTTTTAATCCATACATTTTACTTGTCCATCGATAGATAAAAAGGGCATCAGACACAAGGCTCCCACTACCACACAGTCACACTGCGACAGCCATATCATCATATAATTATCTTCAAGAAACATGGCTACCAGAGCACAGCTCCACATTTTCAGGCAGTTCCCTCCAGCCTCTCCATTACACCTTAAATAAACAGGTGATATCTATTTAATGCATAAGAATAACCTCCAGGATAACCTCTGGACTCTGGAATCTCTCAGCCATTGACACTTTATTTTGTCTCATTTCGCTCTTCCCCCTTTTCGTTGAGCAGATTTTCTCAATCCCTTGATGCTGAGTTCCAGCTCATTCTAGGATTTCTGTCCCACGTTGCCAGAAAGGTCCACACCTCTGGGAGTCATGTCCCACGTAGAGAGGGGGAGAGCAGTGAGTTTGCTTGCTGTGTCCACCCCAAAAGATAGTCATTTCTCCCCAAACCTCCCAGTGACTCGAAATGTCATTTTTATCATTTACTAATTCCCATAAATACCCAGGTTCCTCCCCTATTCCATGATACGGTTGTGTGCGTATGTGCATGTATGTGTTTACCAAGCAGACGAACAGATCTTGGAATTAAGAGTGCTAATATAGGAGGATGCAAGGCAAATGGGGACTCAACGTTTCCTGGAGGGCCAGCTGATGGGGGCGGGGGGAGGTGGTACTTGGGATGTTGAGAAGGAGAAAAAGAAGGCTGTGGGTTCTGGTGTTTTGTGAGCAGACTGTGCCGTGTACCTGAAGCATGGGCAGGACCCACAGCTGTGCGCAAGCTGGCTTGAATGTACCTGGCACATAGAGGTACTCAACGAATGTTTGTTCAATCATTGAAAAAGTGAGTAAATGAATTCATTTGACATAGAGTTGGTGGACCGCTCCTGGGAAGACCAGCTGGGCGGCTGGACTGCAGGTACCAAGACAGCAGAATTTCTGGCCTACACCTCCAAGAGAGTGTAGATGCCTCTGCTTCATAGTTATGGCTTTGGCTGAGGATGGCACTGCTTGATCGAGGTTGAGGCGCGGTCTAGGGCGCAGATATTAACGAACATTGGCCGAGAGGGGGCGCGGTTAGGCTGTTAGATATTAGAAAATTGACCGAGAGGGGGCGCAGGTCCAGGCTGCAGGAACATGGCCTAGAGACCCTCTGCGCGCAGACCGGACTCCAGTGCGCAGGCGCATCGGACTGAAGGCGCGGCTTAATATTATTTTGCGGAGGGATAATTTGAGGGAGGGGGCGGGGCTCAGCAGTGACGCACTATGGGGGCGTAACTCGACTAAATTACGCCTAGCCGATTTGCCTCTGTCTCTATGGGCGTGGTCTAGGCACCCCCTTTTGGAAAGAGGGCGGGCCGACTCTGGTTTTCCGACTGCGTTGGAGGCGTAGTTTGGGGCGGGGCCTCCTCTCGCAAGAGGCGCGGCCCGGTGAGCCGTCAGTCCCCGGTGTGGTCACTTCCTGTGGAGTTTCCCCAGCCCAGGGAGGAGGGGGAAGAGGACGAGGGGGAGGAAGGCGGTCGTCCGGGGTTAGGTTTGGGGGGGCGGGTGTCGGTCCGTCCAGGGACGAGGATGACTCACGGCCCATCCCGTCTCCCCGACACCGCCCGCCCGCGCAGAGCTCGCTCCATGGCTTAGCGGAGGAGGAGGTGGTGGCGAGCGGGGGGAGGGGGACTCTTATTTTGTTAGGGGGACCGGGCCGAGACCCGACCGGCCTGGCAGGGCTTGCCCGGGGCCGGGCGTCATGTCTCATGCGGCCGAGCCAGCTCGGGACGGTGTAGAGGCCGGCGCGGAGGGCCCTCGAGCCGTGTTCGTGCTGTTGGAGAAGCGCAGGCCGGCCGACTCGGCCCAGCTGCTCAGGTGCGAGGCCGCCTGGGGCCGGGAGTGCCGGCTGGGGTTCCCTGGGGCCTAACCTGGGGGGGCGGCCGGGGCCCTGGAATAGGATTGGCGGATCTCGGCCTGTGCTTGGAGGACGTCTGGCCGCTTGTCTTGGAGGGGCATTTAAGAGATCCAGCGGTGGCCTGCTTGAGCTGAGGCTTGAGGGAGTCCTGGGAGTGCATTAAGGGGGCCTGGGTCAGATTTGGGAGACTCTTGATTGAGTCTGGCGTGTCCAGAAACTGGCCTGGGTAGCTGAACTTGGGGGATTCTGCTTAGAGGCTCAGTTGGGGTCCTTGAGTCAGGCATGAGGGAGATGAATTGGGAGGGACACGTCAAGTGAGGCACTGATTTTAAGGGAGTCATGGAATCCTTTTCCCTCAGTGTGGGAGAGGGTCCAGGGAATAAGGGTGCTGTCTTGGGAGCTTGGTGACTCCCAGAGGCTGGTTGTGGGAGACGGTGTTTGGGTATGTCTTGCGTCCGGGGATTTGAGAGTATCTCAGGTATGCTGCTAGGGACCTGCCTTATGCGTGTGTGCTTACCGGTGAATGAGAGAAGCAACATTTCACCAAGACTTGGCCAGATTAATCCCTTCACCTCTGCCCACCCACTCACCTGGGTCAGCTCCCTAGGAGAGTGGACAAGTCCCCATCCTATACCCAAGAAGGGTTTGAACGGGAGACAGACAGACAGAAGATGGAGATGATGAAGATAGTGATACCTCTTAGCTCTGAGAAGAAGGCCTCAGACCTTATTTGGGAACCCAGAGAAGGGTCTTGTTCCTGCTCCCTAGTTTTTCAGCCAGCCCTGGGTACCCCGGCCCCACGAAAGATGCAACTTTTATGTCATCTTCCCAGTCTCTATCTCTCAACCTCTTGGGGGAATAATCTTGAATCTGTCCCTACAGCAGGATTGAGTCCCTGCTCACTTAGGAGTGAGTACCAATTGCACCAGCCCTCCCTGACCACACTGCTGCCGGCCAACTCCTGTGAAATGGACACATGAGTATGGGAGGGGGCTCTGCTTACTTTCTGCCTGGGATTGTGCTGAGCTCAGCGGCTCCCCCAGCTTCCTCTTCCTGACTTCCTGGGTGGTTTTAGGGCCCCGTCTAAGGGTGAGGAGAAGAAGGAAGACAGATCCTTGGGGAGGGGAGAGAATTCTTGTCAAGTGAAGTCACCCACAATTTCTCAGGATGCTAAGTATTTTACAAAATTCAAGGATGCATATCCATCCGTGTGCATTAGTGTCTCCTGCATGCTACGGTCCTCACACCTAACACAGGGCTGAGCCAGAGCCCTTCTGTGTATCCATTTGCCATCTCTTAAATCCTTTATAATCACAGGAGTGGGGATAGTTCCACATGGCTTCTTATTTTCTGTGTCAATGGGTGTTGGTGTTGGTTGTGTATATGTTTTGATCTATCCAAAAAAACTGGAGGGGCCTGAGAAGGCTCCTCCCACCAAGAAAAGAATGCTTGTATAAAGCGATCATCCACCCATATCCTCCCTCTTGTAAACCCACACTGTTGGAATGAGGGGTCCCTGTGCTATTTCCTTTTTGCATTTGGGCATATGTTGACATCCTGTCTACTCAAGCTGGAGCTGGGGGGAAAGATCATTTTGCCGAATTGCTGGATTCTTATGTAAAGTGAATCATCAAGCCCAGTTCTCTTTGTGATGAGAATTCAGTTGATGTTACAATGGACTGTTATGATGAGGAATGGTCCTATATGCTATGTATAATACATTTGTAGGCTCTCATTCAACTGTCAGGAAAACAGCGGGGGGGCGGGGGGTAGTTGGGTTGGGTGCTGGGAAAACTCGGAATGCAAAGTCAGGCATCCTGTAAAGTGAATTGTCATTCCTAAATTCTGAATTTCTGTTTTCCTCAAGCCCAGGTTGTTGTTATGCATGATTATTAGGGCAAGGGAGGGAGGGTGGGGTCCAGTCACCTTTATCATTTTGAATCCTAAGAGACTGGATACAATGGGGGAATGAAGGAGGGGAGAGGATGTGGAAATTCATCATGGTGGCACCCAGCAGGGTGGCTGAATGGGAGGGGTACACTCAGTTTCCCTGGTCTGCTTGTTTGTCTCTCTCTCTCTCTCTGGAAGGGGAGGGGAATGAGGCCTTCCTACAAAGCACTGACCACCATCCCTTCCCCCCACTCTCAGCCTGAACTCTTTGCTTCCGGAATCTGGGATTGTTGCTGACATCGAATTAGAAAACGTCCTTGATCCTGACAGCTTTTACGAGCTCAAAAGCCAACCCCTACCCCTACGCTCAAGGTATGATTCCTCTGACTCTCCTCCCAATTCCTGAACCCTCCTGTCCCCTCTTGATGGGCAAAGGCCATTAGTACCAACCCTACCCATTCTTTCAACAGCCTGTTTTTTTTTTTTTTACATGGTAAAATAGGGGCCAGAAAGAGAGCATGTCACACAGGAAAACAGGTGGCCAAACTAGGATTCCAGTATCTCTGGGAAGTCTTCCCCTGCCTCCCCCCACCCCATCTGTACACACATTCATACACAAATATTCTAGACTTCCTAGAGTGCCTGGAGATGGGCGGGGCTTGCTCAAGCCCACCCCCCAGGTGGGCAGATCCAACATCCACAATCCCTGTTCAGCCCCCTCTAGCACTCAACAGACACCCCCGCTCCCGCCCCTTGAGGAGCCCCTGCTGGTCTCTTCTTTCTTACTTGGAGTCTAAATGTGCTGAGTCATCGGCCTGGGCTCTTAAGAGAGGGGAGGGGACCTGGAAGAGGGGCCGGAAGAGAGGATTGTGAAATCTCTGAGATTTTCAAGACTGACTAGCTCCTAGGATCAGAGGCCCAGACAGGGGAAGAAGAGGAGCCTGGGGCTGCCTCTGTAGCCTGCTACCTACCCAAGGAGCTGTGGGAGCATCTCCTACCTCCAAATTGGACTTCAGAGCCCTCTATCCAAATTTCTATAGCCACATCCCCAATCTTACTTCCTTCTACTCTCCTTATATAGAAGAAAACCCTTCTCCCAGGCCCTAACCATGGCATCCCCACTCAGTATATAAAGAGGTCCAAATCCAGGCTTTGCCACTCAAAACTGGAAGAAATATCCCCCACTGGGCAGCGAACCTGAGGGCTGGGACTGGGTCTGGTCCCGATGTCTTCCCTTCTATGCTGTGGCCTTAGAAGGCAGAGAATAAACCTGGCTCCTGTGTCTCTTCCATGACCCTGTGACCCCTGAGGCTGGAGATGAGACTTAGAGCTTACCTGTGGCCCCCATATTTCCCATTCCACAGCCTCCCAATATCACTGCAGGCCACCCCAGCCACCCCAGCTACACTCTCTGCATCGTCTTCTGCAGGGGGCTCCAGGACCCCTGCCATGTCATCATCTTCCTCATCACGGGTCTTGCTGCGGCAGCAGCTAATGCGAGCCCAGGCCCAGGAGCAGGAGAGGCGTGAGCGTCGGGAACAGGCTGCTGCTGCTCCCTTCCCCAGCCCTGCACCTGCCTCTCCTGCCATCTCTGTGGTTGGTGTCTCTGCTGGGGGCCACACATTGGGCCGTCCTCCCCCTGCTCAGGTGCCCAGAGAGGTGCTCAAGGTAAGGTGAGGTCCAGAGGCCATGAAAGGGGTTCCTGGGGGAGGGGTGGGGAGAGGAGGGTAAGCAGTGGTAGAAGCTAGGGGAAGGGAGTTGGCACTTGGGGGCTCTGCTGACTTTTAGAGAAGGTCCTAAGGACTCTAAGGAAGTCCCCACTACTAAAATGGGCTGAGTTAGTGTCCTATTGTACTTAGGGTTTCTGAGGGGTTCTTGTGCACTTTTGTGGGGATTCTTGGGGGCCGTGAGGATGTCTTGGTGGACCACAGTGTCATGAGCGCTCACATGGGGCCTGGGATCGGTGAAGTGACTTTGTATGAAGAGCTTCATGTATGAGGGATGCATTAAGAATTCTTTGAGGGCCACCAGTGTGTCTTCCCCACATTTCTTCCACACAGGAAGCCATGTGTGGTTCCCAGGATCTGTTAGAGGTGTTAGGGACTAGGAGGAAACCTTGGGGACTGTGACAGGGTGTTCCAGAAACTGTGAGGGATCCTGTGAGTCTTGGAGGCTCTGAGGGATTTCTGAGAAAGGGAGCTTGGGTCTTGGGGAAGACTCACCAGTATTTTGGGGGAGGGATATGTCAGATTCTGGGCCTGGTTTTCCTGCCTAAGCCTGGGAACAGATGCGGTGCACGAGTCAGACCCAGGCTCAGAGTCGTCCCTCTGAGCCCTTGTCCCACCTTGTCTCCACCACTGCCTCCTCCCCGCCCCCATGCCACAGGTGCAGACCCATCTGGAGAACCCTACGCGCTACCACCTGCAGCAGGCCCGCCGGCAGCAGGTGAAACAGTACCTGTCTACCACGCTCGGGCCCAAGCTGGCTTCCCAAGCCCTCACCCCACCTCCGGGGCCTGCTAGCGCCCAGCCTCTTCCTGCCCCTGAGGCTGCCCATACCACCGGCCCTACAGGCAGCGCTCCCAACAGCCCCATGGCGCTGCTCACTATTGGGTCCAGCTCAGAGAAGGAGGTGAGTGACTGCAGACTGTCCTTCCATCCTCCTTACCACCCCCACCCCCACCCCACCCTCAAGCACATATCTTTTAACTCTGCCCCAATATTTACTTCTTCCTCCAGATTGATGATGTCATTGATGAGATCATCAGCCTGGAGTCCAGTTACAATGATGAAATGCTCAGTTATCTGCCCGGAGGCACCGCAGGACTGCAGCTCCCCAGCACGGTGAGTCCCTGACAATTAGGGCATGCCTCTGTCACTGCAACCACACCTCCTATTGGCTGTATATATAGGAGACCCTTGCTTGGGACTATACTAAGATAAAGAGGGAGGCCTTATGAGGAAAGTGGGACAAACTAATGCCCTTGGGCCTTGCGTTGGACTGTATGAAGAGGTAGACCGTGTAGATTTGATATATACAGGGTGGGGTATTCATGGAGCCAATGAGGGGATATCAGGGTATGTGGGTTCTGCTCTGGGAGGTACCAGGAAGTGAGAATCCTGTAGGAATTTGAATGTACCAAGGGATTCCAGTCATTGAGACATACCCAGACCATGCAGTGATTGGAACATATGAAAAGCCTCAAAACTTGATACAGGCTATAACAAGGGGTTAGAGTATGTAGTGATTAGAACCTACCAAGTCACTTGCTGTGAACCCTGCAGCATAGCAAGCAGGTTGGGCTTTGCTGTGATTGGAATGTACCAAGTCACTTGCTGTGAACCCTACTGTATGACAGGTAGTTGGACTTTGCTGTGATTGGAATGCACCAAGTCACTTGCTGTGAATCCTGCGCTATAACAAGTGTCTGGACTTCGTGGTGATTTGAATGTACCAAGTTACTTGCTGTGAGGCTGGGTCCTTGTAGACAGTGGATAAAACTTTTTGCAGCAATGGCTGTAAGAAGAAATTGTAACATGATGGTTCTAGAGCATTCCAGGAGTCTCACAGCTCACTTTGAGTCCTACTAGGTGACTGTACCTTTGCTTTTTCCAACTTATGGAGCAGATGGAAGCATATCTAAAAATGGTACTGATTTATCAATACGTTTTTATTGACTTGGCTATAGCTAGAAATTGGGACCTTATGTTAGATGGATCTGGCATTAAATTAGATTCAATAGAGGGAGTTTCAAGAGATGAAAACTCATCAAGAGGCAGGACTAATCACTTATTGATTAGCATGTTGCTTGGGAGTGTATGCAGGAGAGTGTGAAGGAGAGAAAAAAAAATCTAGATGACATAACAGCAGTGCCAGGTGAGAGATCAGAATGTGCATGGAAATTCTGGAGTCTCAAAGGGCCTTGGTTTCCAGCAGCAGAAGAGTGTGTTCATAATGTGGTAAGACTTGATCAGAGCAAAAGACTGGAGGTTGGACTAGAACTCTTTACTAGGCCAGATTTGGGATGGCATGTTGCCATGAAAATTTACAAAGGTCTGAGAAGTTTGGATTGGGGTGTTCCAAGAATGCTGGATTGGAATGTTGCAATAGGAGGGGCCAGCAGGCTGGACTGTTATATTGGAGCCGACAAAGACCTGCATTTGTCCTCAAAACCAATCTCAGTACTTGGGAGAGGGGCTTGAGGAGGGGCAGGCGATGAAGTCAGGCTTTTCAATGACTTCCCTATGAGATTGCTGCGTGAAATTCCCTCGAAAGAGAAGGAAAGGGTTCCTTTGGTAAGTCAGCCAATCCCTGGGTTAGAAGTCCCCAGAGAGCGTGTGTGGAAGGTCAGGAACCTGATTCTGAGGAGGGGACGAGCCTGGGGTTTGCTCCCAAACCGTTGTTTCCTCCCCACCCCACCCCCCACCCTAGCTGCCTGTGTCAGGGAATCTACTTGATGTGTACAGTAGCCAGGGTGTGGCCACACCAGCCATCACTGTCAGCAACTCCTGCCCAGCTGAGCTACCCAACATCAAACGGGAAATCTCTGGTAAGTGCCGGGGTCTTGGCCACATGCCCCCACCCTGTACCTGTGCCACAGGGTCAGCCCCATGTCTGCCAGGCTGGGGAATGGGTACTAATTGTGGGAGAAGGAACATACAAAATGGGGACTTGTTGACTCTCTTTTCCCACATGGCCCCCGGTCCTGCTTTCACCCCACTTCCTCTCATGGCTTCTCATCTTGGCGTTAACAACCGACATGCCACCATGGTTTTGTGGAAAAAAAAAATAGCAAAGAGACTGGCATTTAAAACTTCCCCTGCTTCCACCCATAATCCCCACCTTAGCAGCTGCACGTGCTCCCCTGTTTCCCATGCCCAGAAGCCCTGACGACCCCGACTCTTTTCCAGAGACGGAAGCCAAGGCCCTCTTGAAGGAACGGCAGAAGAAAGACAATCACAATCTAAGTAAGTAAGAGGCCGTGTGCACTTGGAAACAGGCTTGGCGGCCCTGCCTTGCTCTGAGTCCTCCCAGCTCCCCAGTTTCTCTTCCCTCCTTCGCCTGTTCATGACAGTTTTCCTCTCTTTCTTTCTCTCTTCCCCCAACCTCCAAAGTTGAGCGTCGCAGGCGTTTCAACATTAACGACAGGATCAAGGAGCTGGGCACCCTCATCCCCAAGTCCAGTGACCCGTGAGTCTAGGCTGGGAGCCCCCAGGCTAGTGGGAGGTAGGGTGGGGCTCTGTTCCCCTCAACTTGTACCTTAAGGTGGGCTTAGCAGGGAGTCTTGCCCCTGGTAGTTCTTTAGCTCTTCTGGTCCTTTCCTGAGCAGGGCAAGTTCACTGTGTACCCACCTAAAATTTTAGGGTACATGGTGTTATGGTCCGTATACTTCATCTGGTTCCCAAACATCACTGACACCTAGTTTTTCTGTTTATTTTGTACTTCCCTTTTTTAATTCTAAGAAACATTTCTTAGGCTGCAGCTTTGTGCCAGGCAATGTTCTAGGGCCTTGCAGATACCAGAAGGAACAAGACAGACAAAAAAAACCCTGATCTTACAGAACCAATGTGTTAATAGGGGCAGACAGACTAAACAAGATAAATAAGTAAGTCTCGTGAGACGCTGACGAACATCATGGAGAAGTGAAAGGATTGAAAGAAAGAGAGGAGAGTATTGGGGAGGCTTACGGATTCAGATGAGGGCAGGCCTCAATGTATGAGGAGATGTTTGAATAAAGAGCTTAAGGAGTTGAGGCAAGGAGCCATGTCAATGTCTGGAGAAAGAATGTTCCAGACTGAGGGGAATAGCCAGTCCAAAGACCCTGAGATGGGAATGGTTGTTTTCCCCTTGGGAAGGACCAAGAAGCCGGAGTGGCTGTAGTGAGGTGAATTAGAGGGAGATAAGTAAGAGATGAGTGTCGAGGTGGTCAGGTCCAAGAAGGCCTTGTGGGGTTCGGTGGGTGGGGCCCTGTGGGGAACGCCTTCCATAACTCTTGCTGGTGGCAGTGTGGCCCACCTACCTGCTGCAATTCCCGCAGCTCGTAGAAAACTCTCCGGAGCACCCACTTCTCTTCTCCCCACCTCGGGCCCCACAGGGAGATGCGCTGGAATAAGGGCACCATCTTGAAGGCCTCTGTGGATTACATCCGCAAGTTGCAGAAGGAGCAGCAGCGCTCCAAAGACTTGGAGAGCCGGCAGCGATCTCTGGAGCAGGCCAACCGCAGCCTGCAGCTCCGAATTCAGGTCTGGAGGGATGAAATGGTGGGGATCAGGTCGTGGGGGCAAGAGGGGGCTTCCTGCAAGTGAAGCAGAGGAAGAACAGGCCTGGATTTCCCATCCTGGCAAACTTGGGGCAGGGAGGGGATCCCCAGGCTTCCTGACTCACAGGATAATACTGATAATCATAAATGACAATCCTGACATTAACAACAACACATGTTGGTTAGTTTAAGTAACATTTATCTCAAGCCTTGCACTGTATCAGGAGCTTTATCTCCATTAACCCAGTTAATCCTCAACCCCCGTGACATAGGGGAGACTGAGGCTCAGAGCTGTTAACTGACTTGTTTAATGCAAGCAATTGAGTGACAGGGGTTGAATTCAAACCCAGGCAGCCTTGCCGTTTTTAACAGCTGCCTCTGTGGGACTGTGAATCTCATCTTATTCTGTGCCGCCCGCTCCCCCTTGTACTATTTGCAGGAGCTTGAACTACAGGCCCAAATCCATGGTCTGCCAGTACCTCCCACACCAGGGCTGCTTTCCCTGGCCACGACTTCGGCCTCTGACAGCCTCAAGCCAGAGCAGCTGGACGTGGAGGAAGATGGCAGGCCAGGGGCGGCAACATTTCCTGTAGGAGGGGGAGCTGCCCAGAGTGCTCCCCACCAACAGCCCCCAGCACCGCCCTCAGATGCCCTTCTGGACCTGCACTTTCCCAGCGACCCCCTGGGGGACCTGGGGGACCCTTTCCACCTGGGGCTGGAGGACATTCTGATGGAGGAGGAGGAGGGGATGGTGGGGGGGCTCTCGGGGGTCGCTCTGTCCCCACTGCGGGCAGCCTCCGACCCCTTGCTCTCTTCTGTGTCCCCGGCAGTCTCCAAGGCCAGCAGCCGCCGCAGCAGCTTCAGCATGGAGGAGGAGTCCTGATCAGGCCTCACCCCTCCCCTGGGACTTTCCCACTCAGGAAAGGAGGACTAGGCAGGCTGAGGCCCCGCCTACCCCTACCCCTACCCCCGCCCCCCCAACCCACTAGACTGCCTTGCCCAGGTGTTCTAGGGGAAGAGGACTTATGAACAGGCCCATGCCTGTAATAAGTCTTTCTGTTCTTCTCCCAAAAAACAGCCAGGCACAGGCTGACAAGGGGCAGACAGTGAGATCTGGCTCTGCCCCCATGGGATGGGTTCTTGTCCAGGGAAGGAGGGAAGGTGAAAGGATAAGGTCCGGCCCTTATCCCCCTGGGACCATCCTAGCCAGGCCTCCTGGGAAATGAAAGTGTCAGGCTGCTGCTTCAACCCCTTCTCTTGGAACCCTCCGTTTAGTCTGTCCTGGCAAGGAAGAGGGCATCAAAATGTCAGTAGTCCCACCTCTGGAGGGGTTAAGCGCTGCGCTTCCCCAGGAACCCCACCAAGCCTGGGCATGGAAAAGAAGGGAGGCTGAGACTCGGCCCTTGACCGTGGGAACTCAGTCTGGGCCTTCTAGGAATGGAGGAGTCAGGCCCCACCTCTTCACTATAGGAACATCCCAGCACAGGTATTTCAGGCATGGAGGAATCAGTAAGATCAGGTCACCCCAGGTGGAAATTGCAGCCCCACCCTTGGCCCTTAGGGACATCCCATCTGTGCATTCCACACTGTGGGGAAGGGTGGTAACTTAGATGCCCCTACCTTAACGTGGGACCAACCTGACCTAACGTTCTGACAGCGCTGAGCAGGCCTCACCTTTGGGGAAGGGGGCAGATCTTCAAATCCTGAGGATTGGGAGGAGCCCTGCCTCCTTCCATGGGGGCAGTTTTGCCAGGTAATGGTGACTAGAGGGACAGAGTCTACGTTCCCGGAATCCATACCCGACTACTACCCATTTTCAATGTGTGAAGGAACAGGCCATTACTGGGAATTCCCTGGCCCAGGAAAAAGTGGAGGCCACTCTCCCACCAAGCCAGAGGCTTTGGAGGGAGGGTTGCAGAAGTATACTCACTCCCCCCATTTGTTTATCTGATTTTTTTTTATTGCGCCCCCACTCAAAAGTTAGGTTACCCCCACTCAGTTCTCCATTTGGGGGAATTTCCCTGCCCCCACTTTCAGAGTTATTGAGAGACACTCCCCCCACCCCCACCCCACCCCTTCCCTTCCGTTCCTACCACAAACACCCAAGGTTGTCAGTTTGGGGCCAGACCCCCCTGGTGGTTGTAATGAGGGGGTCTGTAGGTTTGTGATAAAATAAAAGGCTAGGCGTGTTTGATGCGCTTTTAACTTTGGCAAAGAGTCTCCTGTTCTTGTTTTTGACTGTGTGCAATGAACATGGCTCATGGAGGCTGGGAGGGGTAAAGGCTTTTGGAAGAAAGAGATTATTAAGATTAAGAGATAAAAGAATTTCAATAGAAAGAGAAACTGCATGAAAACACATCTGCAGACAAAAGTAGTAGCTAATTATAGGTCTTTACCTGCCAAGCACTGTCCTGACTGCTGAGAATGGTTCACCTTATTTCTCTCTTAATATTATCCGAGTGATGATTCTTATTCCCACTTTATATTTGAAAAACTTAAGGAACAGAATTTAAGTAGCTATTTTGAAGATGAGCAGCTAGTAGATGTGTGAACAGCTACGATGTAAAGTTAAGCTAAGTAAGGGCTCTGGTTTTTTAAAATTGTCACACTTAGGGGTAGAGGGGGAAAGAAGATTTGCAAGTTGACTTAAAACTTACACGTGGAAATACATGAGGCTATCCACTGGCAGACTACAAAGGTGTTCAATGCGAAGGAAACGGTAAAGACAAAAAACACAAAGGTGGAAGAACAGGCAAGCAACTCAGTTTTGGAACTGATGACATCCTTGGGGGATTTAAATGGTGAACAGAAACAAATACAGTGGATTCTTGTTATTTAGAGATAAGGAACCATTCATTGCTCCTAGGAGAAATACTGAGCTATGTTCTTGAATCTCTGGTCACTACATTTCAATAAGCATTCAATGCATAAGCTTGCTTTATATTCATTTCTGTTTAAAGATACCTGTCTTTTGCTTCCTCAAATTTGCATACAGTGATTCCCTAAATGTTCTTTGTTTCACCAGCCTTTTAGAGACTGCCTCCATTTAACAATACTGCAATCTTCCAGACATCTTCAAGCAGCATTTAAACAAAGCCTCATAACATAAACTTAAGCAAGTTGAATCATAAATTGCATTGGGGGCGCAGGTAATTGGAGCTCATTAAATAAAGTGTCGCTTCATTAACATTGAATTCCTGGCCCATAGCACTATAATTTACGCCTGGATGAAGCATATCTAACACACTTATTTTCTCCCAAAGGCGTATCTTGCGTTTAGGAACATTAGACAGCATTTCAGCCTATGATTGAAAGCCCTTTCAAACACTGAAACCACCAATAAAAAGCATACTTTCTGTTGTGCTTGCAGTATGGAGAGCAGAAATAAAAAGACAGAGTATAGTCGCCATGTTCGTCGTCAGCTGACAATGTGCACGCTGGCATTTACCACTGCGCATGTCCACGAATGACCCTTAAAGTGTGCCAATATTGGTTTGAGGATTACAGATAAAGTTTTAGTTGGTGGGTGGATTCGTAAACACGGAACCCACAAATAATGAGTATCTGCTTAAAGGCTGTTCTGTTAAGAAATATTCCTTGGCGAGAAAGGGAAATTTTAACTTCCCCAAGTGGAGGATTCCTGATAGTCTCACAAACAGTGTGGATAACCAAAGCAATAGGCCTCAATCTTGGGGTTTTTTCATTTGAAACTTAACCACGCAAAGGATAGGCTAAGCCTACTTAAAATTAGGCCTGATTAGAAAACCTTCTCGACCAAAAGGGGGAAGAGTGAAATGAGACAAAGGCTCAATGGCTGAGAGATTCCAGAGTCGAGAGGTTTTCCTGGAGGTTATTCTTATGCATTAAACAGATATCACCTTGTTAGTCAAGATGTAATGGAGAGGCTGGAGGGAACTGCCTAAAAATGCGGAGCTGTGTTCCAGTAGCCATGTTTCTTGAAGATGATTGTATAATGATGTAGCTTTCACAGTGTGACTGTGATCGTGAAAACCTTGTGTCTGATGCTCCTTTTATCTACCTTGTCAACAGACGAGTAGAACATACGGAATAAAAATAGATAATAGGGGGAACAAATGTTGAAATAAATTTAGTTTGAAATGCTAGTGATAAATGAAAGTGAGGGGTAAGGGGTATGGTAGGTATAATCTTTTTTTTCTGTTTTCGTTTTGTTTCTTTTTCTATTGTCTTTTTATTTCTTTTTCTGAATTAATGCAAATGTTCTAAGAAATGATGAGTATGCAATTAAGTGATGATATTGTGAATTACTGATTATATATGTAATGTTTTATTTGGTTTGTTAATTTTTTTAATTAATAATAAAAAAAAGATATTGTCCCTGAGATTCCTCAACCAGACAGTGATTTCCCACCTTGGACATAGGGCTAGGTTCTTATGTTCCCCGCTCCCCTGGACTGTGAGCCCTAAGAGCTGGGTCCAGGCCTGGTTCCCATGTCTCCCCAAACAGACTGACCCCTGGGACTTGGTTTGGGAAACGAAAATATGCAGTCACAAGGTTTTTACATCTTTTGTTTTTTAGACCTTTTGTGTAGTTGTACAGTACTAATTCTAAATTGACTGTGGTAAGTTAAGGATGCATTTTGAAATCACCAGGGGAGCCATTAAAGGAAATAAGGAGGAAAGATACAGCTGAAAAGTTGATAGAAGAATTAAAATAGAATAACAAAATATATTTGGTTAATCCAAAAGAAGGTGGGAAAGGAGGAACAGAGGATCAAAAACCAGAAGGAACAAATAGAAAATTTAGCAATATTATAGAGCCTAATCTGACCATATTAATACTTCCATAAAATGTAAATGAACTAAATGTTCCAATTAAAAGGCAAGGAATTTTGCCCATTCTAACTTTTTCATGTTAAGAAGGGATGTCCACTGAATGAAGCTGAATATGAGTATGGTTGAGGGAGAAGGGCTGGAGGCATGTATGACACCAGAAGGAAAGGTAGAAAATAAAGACTGAGACAGCATAATCTGGGAATGCCTAGAGTGGTCAATAATGGTGATTAAATGTACAAATATAAGAATGTTTTTGCATGAGGGAGAACAAATGAATATCAACATTGCAAGGGGTTGAAAATGGGTGGTATAAAGGAAAAAAAACAATCAATGCAAGCTGGGTCTATAGTCAACAATAACATTGTAATATACTTCCTCTGAATGTGACAAAGGCATTATGCCAAAACTAAATGCTATCAGGCAGGGGGCATGGGGGAGGAGTGTGGTTTCTTTATTGGAAGGAAAGGAAATGTCTTCATAATGTAGATTATGGTGGCAAAGACATGTCTATACTTAGGTTAGATTGTATGATGTGTGAATAGAACTGGTTAAAAATGAACAGAGAGAAACAAGTGCTGGAGAAAATGTGGAGAAAGAGGTGTACCTATTCACTGTTGGTAGGGAAATTTGAGAGGAGGTGCAGCCCCTCTGGAGGGCAGTGTGGTTCCACAGGAGGCTAGGGGTGGGGTTGCCAGAGGATCCTGCAACCGGGTTGTTAGACTTGGAGGAACTAAGAGTCTGGACAAGAATGGACATTCGCATACTGGTGTTAATGGGGGCAGTGAATGGAGGTGACCTAACAGAACAACCACTGAGGAATGGAAGGGGGAACTACGATGTATACATACAATGGACTACTGAGCAGCTGCAACAGGGAATGAAGGTGTGAGGCATGTAATTAGGTGAAGGAAACTTGAGGACAGTATGTTGAGTGAAATGTCAGAAACAAAAAGACAAATATTACCATGCCTCACTCATATGGACTAACTATAACATACAAACTGAGAGAATTGAAGTCGAGAGCATGGGTTATCAGGTTGGGGCCTATTGTAAAGGGTCCTAGATTGTAAGCTCCTAACGCAGTCACATCTATTCAGGAGGTGTAACTGTTAATTCTAAATTCTGAGATACTGAGCTATCTGTGTATAACTTGGTTGTCCCCTGAAACTTTGGAATTTGTGTGACACCTGAGACTCAGAGTTAGAGCATTGACAAATGAAAGTCAGCACTATCCCATACAGTAACTGTTTAAAAAGGTGAAAAACTGGTCAGATTTCCACTAGAGATTTGAATGAAGCTGATCTGCACAGGACTAACGTAAATCAGAATACAGGGAAAAGGATGATATCATCCATATTTTGGAACTTCAACTTCTGTGTAAGATCAAAGGGCGAGATGTTTATTTGGTGCCAAATTTATATTTTGGGTAGCACATTACCTAATTTAACTTGTATGGTCAGTTTACTTGAACACTAATTACATGGAATTTTTAATAGGGCATGAGATCTTGTTGGTTTGTACAGGTTAGTGTGATGCCCCAATATATACCAGAGTAAGTATTTTTATGCATTATCTAGATATCCCTTTTTAGTTTATGGTGTATTGGAGTGGCGGAGGGAAGTACCTGAAACTATTGAGCTGTATTCCAGTAGCCTTGATTCTTGAAGACGATTGTATAACCATATAACTTTTATAGTGTGCTCCTTTTATCCAGGATATGGACAGATGAGTAAAAAAATAAGGATAAATAAATAAATAGGGCAGGATAAGGGGTAAAAAAAATCGGGTAGATTGAAATACTAGTGATCAATGAGAGGGAAGGGTAAGTGGTATGGGATATATGAGGGTTTTTTTTCTTTTTCCTTTTTATTTCTTTTTCTGGAGTAATGCAAATGTTCCAAAAATGATCATGGTGATGAATATATAACTATACGATGATATTGTGAGCCATTGATTGTATGGTGTGGATGGATCATATGTGTGTGAAGATTTCTCAATAATACTATTAAAAAATACCTAATACCAAAAAACTACACACCAAAAGTTTTTTAAAAATTAAATTCTCAAGCACAGGTAGTGCCAAACTTGGATGGATAATCTCCCAACCATCTCATGAAAAACATGCAACTTCCTCCCTCCTCTGGAATGTTTTCTTTTTTATCTTGCAGAGTAGTTCCTCACAGGTGGTGCCTGTGAGAACTGCCATCCGCATCTCCATTACAACTTGTGCAATACAAATTCAGTATTCCAGCTATTGAAAATCAAGTTTCCAACACTGACATTAGTAGATCATTGAATTACCATGAAATTCAGAATTAACTAAAGAATCTTCTTCAATTAATGAGGGAAAACACGAAGAAAGGGAAATACTAGAAATTTCAGTAACTAGTAACAAGTGTGAGAGCAAATGAATCTTAATACTCCTCTATCTTGACTGCCAACTTCTGATAAAATAAAAATTTAATTTCAATAGAACATAAACCTGACCAAGACCAAGATGAAGATTTTACAGAATCTATTTCACATGTTGGCCTAAGATTTCCCAAAGGCTGTTTTTTAAAAATGTTCTAAAGGTGAGTTGATTCATTGGTTCATTCCAAAGAATCCTTGTCTTTATTTTGTTTTCCATGCATACTTTTCAGCAACAATACAACTAAATCAAGTATTTGCAAGTCAAAAGGAGGTCTCAGGGGGGTGCCAGGGTAGTTCAGTGATGGAATTCTCACCTGCCAGGAAGGACACTGGGGTTCCATTTCCGGCAGTACACCTCCCCCCACAAAAAAATTCAACAAATGGTGCTGCAATAATGGGACAGTCACGTGGGAATGTAATGTGACCTTTACCATACAGCATACAAAAAGGAAAAAAAAAGTCTCAAAGATTGGAAGAATTTGCAACAATGAAAATTCCACTTTTCACCGTGATGCTTTCCTAAAATGATAATTTTTTAAAAAATATTAAAACTGAGAGTTTAATAGATGATGCTTTATAGAAGGCAATAAAAACAGAAAGACAAATATGATGGGATATTTTGTGAGTGATTTTAGATGTTGTTATGCTGAGGCAGCGTGGAAAAGAGCATAGAGGCTGTGGTCCCAGGTTTCCTATCCAGCTCGGAAAGACTTAATGCACAACTGCAAACTCCCAAGGACAAGAATTTCCCCTAAGGGCGGGAAACCCCCCCAAACCATAAAACTTGTAAAATCATGGGCCTGAAAGAGACCCTTAGTTAATAACAGAAAGCCTGGGGTCATAAAGATTAAATTAAATTATGTGTTAAATTATGTGCCCAGAACAAAATTTTAGTATGTGCCAGGGCTCCATAAGCACCAGTAGTTAGCTCCTCCTAAAACAAAGACACCTGGTATTCAAAGGTCAAAATGGAAAGTCATTGCTGCAAAATCTCCTTATAAAACAAGGTAAATCCATACCACTTGGGGCATGTCTCTCTCTTGACCATGTCTGCGCTAATTTCTCTAAAGTGTACTAACCTTTCAATAAACTTTACTGCTTACTTCTACTTACTTTCTCATCCCTGAATTCTTTCTTGCAGTGAGACTCTCAGCCTGGAGGGGAACTCAGCTCTGGTGTCTGCAGAGCTCTGGTTACAGTGTGTTGTGCCAAAAATAATGAATCCCTTAGAGGACAAGAAATTAGTGGAAGTCCGAATGCTGGAATGTTTCTTAACTTAGTTGAACTTACTGCTCATTATAATATTTGTATAGTTAATCATGTAGCTAATCATAAGCAAGAAAAAACTCATAAACAGGGATCTTGGTCTTATTTGTCTAATGAAATTCATAAATAGATTTATAATCCTGCTGGGAAATCGTGTTAGATCTGAAATACTGTTGAGAGTAGAAGGAGCAAAATATGTTTCTTTACTTTTTTCCATTGAAAATTGTTTATTTAATATATTTCCTCAGCCATAGGAAAATATTTTATAACAGGTTGTTTTAAAGTATTTTTGTAGCAATGTTTTCTGGTTGGTAACTTGATCAGTAGAGTTATAAATGCAAAATGGGAAAAGGGTTACCAGAAATAAGGCATTATTTGTAACAAAACTTCAGGTGAACCTTCCCCCTGTCTACGTGGGACCTGACTCCCAGGGGTGTGGGCCTTCCTGGCAACAAGGGACAGAAATCCTAGAACGAGCTGGGACTCGGCATCAAGGGATTGAGAAAAATTCTAGAATGAGCTGAGACCCAGCATCAAGGGATTGAGAAAACCTTCTCGACCAAAAAGGGGAAGAGTAAAATGAGACAAAGGGTCAATGGCTGAGAGATTCCAAACAGAGTCAAGAGGTTATCCTGGAGGGTATTCTTACGCATTAAGTAGATATCACCTTGTTAGTCAAGATGTAATGGAGAGGCGGGAGGGAACTGCCTGATAATGTAGAGCTGTGTTCCAGTAGCCATGTTTCTTGATGATGATTGTATAATGATATAGCTTGCACAATGTGACTGTGTGATTGTGAAAACCTTGTGTCTGACGCTCCTTTTATCTACCTTGTCAACAGATGAGTAGAACATATGGAATAAAAATAAATAATAAGGGGAACAAATGTTAAAATAAATTTAGTTTGAAATGCTAGTGATCAATGAAAGGGAGGGGTAAGGGGTATGTATAATTTTTTTTTTCTGTTTTCATTTTATTTTTCTGCTGTCTTTTTATTTCTTTTTCCGAATTGATGCAAATGTTCTAAGAAATGATCATGATGATGAATACGCAACTATGTGATGATATTGTGAATTACTGATTATATATGTAGAACTGAATGATCATATAAGAATGTGCTGCTTTCTTGTAACTTTTTTTAATTAATAAAAAAATTTTAAAAATTAAATAGTAGGTATTTCTTACGGTTTTCCATTAAGAAAAAAAAAGATGTAATGGAGAGGCTGGAGGGAACTGCTTGAAGATGTAGAGCTGTGTTCCAGTAGCCATGTTTCTTGAAGATGATTGTATAATGACATAGCTTTCACAATGTGACTGTGTGATTGTGAAAACCTTGTGTCTGATGCTCCTTTTATCTACCTTATCAACAGACAAGTAAAACATACGGCATGAAAATAAATAATAGGGGGAACAAATGTTAAAATGAATTTAGTTTGAAATGCTGGTGATCAATGAAAGTGAGGGATAAGGGGTATGGTATGTATAATCTTTTTATTCTGTTTTCGTTTTATTTCTTTTTCTGAATTGATGCAAATGTTCTAAGAAATGATGAATATGCAACTATGTGGTGATATTGTGAATTACTGATTATATATGTAGAACGGAATGATCACGTGTTAATGTTTTAGTTCGTTTGTTGTTAAATTTTTTTTCATTAATAAATAAATAATAAAAAACTTCAGGTGAATCTTGATTATAAAAATTCGTTTTATCTTACAAGTTTTGCACATATGGTTTGAGCTCCTCAGAGACCTCTACCAATCAGTCTCCTGCAATAGTAAACCATTTGCTACTGTAGCCTTAGGGATCCCCTTAGTGTTTTTTTGGCAATTGTCTCACAAAGCACACTTTTAATCATGATAGTCAGATACATCCTAAACTCCAAGGATAAATGCTGCTATTGAATTAATGGACTAGAATAAAATCATGTTTCCTTACGTTTTTTTTTAAGTGGCAAGAAGTCACACCACTTAAAATGTTTATTTCACATGATTTGCAACATGCAGTGTACTTTTTGGGAAAAAAAAGACTTTGCCCCAGTTCACATTATAAATTAATTTATAAATATAGAATTGTGTTAGAAACAATATTTACAGAAGTCTATACAATTTATCACATGCAAAAATATCCATGGAAGCAATTTTTTGCTCATTTTTATTTATTTTATTTATTAAACATAGCAACATACAAACAGAAACATTCTTACCATATGATCATTCCATTTTACATATATAATCAGTAATTCACAATATCATCACATAGTTGTGTATTCATCACCATGATCATTTCTTAGAACATTTGCATCAATGCAGAAAAAGAAATAAAAAAAGAAAACAGAAAAAAATTCATACATACCATACCGCTTACGCCTCCACTTCACCAATCACCAGCATTTCAATCTACTAAATTTACTTTAACATTTGTTCCCCCTATTATTTATTTTTATTCCATATGTCCTACTCATCTGTTGACAAGGTAGATAAAAGGAGCATCAAACACAAGGTTTTCGCAATCACACAGTCACATCGTAAAAGCTATATGTATCATTATACAATCATCTTCAAGAAACATGACTACTGGAACACAGCTCTACATTTTCAGGCAGTTCCCTCCAGCCGCTCTAGTATACCTTAACTAAAAAGGTGATATCAATTTAATGCGTAAGAATAACCTCCAGGATAACCTCTTGACTCTGTTTGGAATCTCTCAGCCACTGACGCTTTATTTTGTCTCATTTTTCTCTTCCCCCTTTCAGTCCAGAAGTTTTTCTCAATCCCTTGATGCTGAGTCTCAGCTCATTCTAGGATATCTGTCCCATGTTGCCAGAAAGGTCCACACCCCTGAGAGTCATGTCCCACATAGACAGGGGGAGGGTGGTGAGTTTGCTTGTTGTGTTGGCTGGAGAGAGAGGCCACATCTGAGCAACAGAAGAGGCTCTCTTGGGGGTGACTCTTAGGCCTAATTTTAAGTGAGCTTAGCCTATCCTTTGCAGGGTTAAGTTTATTATGAACAAACCAAACCCCAAGACCAGGGTCTCAGCCTATCGCTTTTGTTGTCCCCACTGCTTGTGAGAATATCAAGAATTCTCTACTTGGCAAGTTGAATTTTCCCTCTTTCACACCATTCCCCCAAGGGGACTTTGCAAATACTTTTTTTTTTAATTAATTAATTTAAAAAAATTAACTAACACAACATTTAGAAATCATTCCATTCTACATATACAATCAGTAATTCTTAATATCATCACATAGATGCATATTCATCATGTCAGTACATTTGCATCGATTTAGAAAAAGAAATAGAAAGACAACAGAAAAAGGAATAAAACGATAATAGAGAGAAAAAATTTTTTTAAAAATAAAAAATAATAATAAAAAAACTATAGCTCAGATGCAGCTTCATTCAGTGTTTTAACATAATTACATTACAATTAGGTAGTATTGTGCTGTCCATTTCTGAGTTTTTGTATTCAATCTTGTTGCACAGTCTGTATCCCTTCAGCTCCAATTACCCATTATTTTACCCTATTTCTATCTCCTGATGGTCTATGTTACCAATGACATATTCCAAGTTTATTCTCGAATGTCGGTTCACATCAGTGGGACCATACAGTATTTGTCCTTTAGTTTTTGGTTAGTCTCACTCAGCATAATGTTCTCTAGGTCCATCCATGTTATTACATGCTTCATAAGTTTATTCTGTCTTAAAGCTGGATAATATTCCATCGTATGTATATACCACAGTTTGTTTAGCCACTCGTCTGTTGATAGACATTTTGGCTGTTTCCATCTCTTTGCATGCAAATACTTTTTTATTCACTGTTCAAATCATTCTGGGATGTATTGGGGCATCACTCTGGACAAATCTACAAAATCTTGTGCCCTACTCAAGGTTCCATGTACTTATGGTAGAAACAAGTTTTTAGTATATACAGTGTGTGGATAGGTAGTTTCTTTGGTTTTCTCTTTGTATGACTTTTTTAAAATAATGCTGATTTAATTTATATCTCAGTAAAGCTGTTTTGTAATAGATCTTTTCTGTAGGTATATTTCAGAACTAAAAAAGAAAGTTTCAAGTAATGCAGTCTCAGAAAACAATGCAAGTGGAAAAGTTTAATTTTTTTAGTTTGTGCTCCTTTCCCTGAAAATAAAAAAAAAAATTAAAAAGCAGTAACACTCACATCAAAGACCCAAAAGCATGACACAAAGGCAATTCAAAAACATTATCTTCACCTTAATGGAATGCTAAGAAATTCAACAACCATCTCTATATATATTTTATCTTTTTCTTTTTTTGTTTTGTTTTGTTTTTGTTTTCTTTTCTACTATCTGTATTTTAATGAACATTTTGTGACTAAATTATTTGATTCAACAAATGGTGGCTATGTGTTTGCCATGTATTGGGAATTCAGTTGGGTACTGGGGAGTGACCACAAAATCATCAAGATGGAGATGCTTCTGAACATTGAGAATGCTTAGTATAAATTACATATGTATATATCCTTAAAAAAAAGTTGACTGCAACTGGTTTTATTGTATTAAAAAATTGTAAAAGTTCCATTGAAAACTATTTTTAATGGATGCACGGGTAGTTTGGAGGTTAGAATGCCCACCTTTCATGCAGGAGACCCAGGTTCAATTCCGGGGCCATGCACCCCCCCAAAAAAAATAAATTAAAAACTATTTTTAATAAAATTTTAAGACTTTGTTTAAAAATGAAAAATCCAGGGCCCGTGCTAAAAGATCCAGACCGGGCTGTCACAAACCAGAACAAGGGTCTCCCTAACTCTTGGAGTAGGGCAGCAGGAACATGGCAGGGGTGCCCACTCTTGCTGCTCAGGAATGTCTCAAATGATTTTCATTTCATTCTTTGGTCACAGGAGACCCAGCTCCATTCCTGCCCCTGCACATATATGTCTGCCTGTGTATGCTGCCTTCTTTTGTATTTTTTAAAATTATTTATTTTTATTGATATATATTATATATTCACATACCATATAATCATCAAAAGTGTACAGTGGTTCACAATATCATCATATAGCTGTGCATTTATCATCACAATTGTTTTTTTTCATTTATGTGAAAAATAACATATACAAAAAAGCAATAAATTTCAAAGCACAGCACCACAATTAGTTGTAGAACATACTTCAGAGTTTGACATGGGTTTACAATTCCACAATTTAAGGTTTTTACTTCTAGCTGCACTAAGATACTTGAGACTAAAAGAAATAGCAATATAATGATTCAGCAATCATAATCATTTATTAAACCCTGCCTTCTCTATATAACTCCACCATCACCTTTGATCTTTCTCCCACTCTTTAGGGGTATTTGAGCTATGCCTATTCTAACTTTTTCATGTTGGAAGGGATCATTGATAATATGGGGTAGGGAGATGGAACTAGCTGATGTTCTAGAGGGTCTGGCCCCTCTGCATTTCAGGACTCATATGGTCCAGGGATCCATCTGGATGTTGTAGGTTTCTGGAAAGTTACCCTAGTACATGGAACCTTTGTAGAATCTTATATATTGCCCTAGGTGTTCTTTAGAATTGGCTGGAATGGTTTGGGTTTGGGTTTGGGTTTGGCAAGTTATGATAGGTAGCAATGTCTAAGTGAAGCTTGCTTAAGACTGACCCGCAGAGTAGCCTCTCAACTCTATTTGAACTCTCACTGCCACTGATACCTTATTTGCTACATTCCTTTCCCCCCTTTTTTATCAGGATGGCATTGTTGACCCCATGGTGCCAGGGCAAGGTTCATCCCTAGGAGTCATCTCCCATGCTGCCAGGGAGACTTTCACCCCTGGATGTCATGTCCCAAGTAGGGTGTGAGGACAATGATTTCACTTGCAGAGTTGGGCTTAGAGAGAGTGAGGTCAGATCTGAGCAACAAAAGAGGTCCTCCAGAAGTAACTCTTAGGCACACCCATAGGTAGACTAAACTTCTCCGCTACCTACATAAGCTTCACAAGAATAAACCTCAAGATCAAGGGCTTGGCCTATTGAGTTGGGTGCCCCTAAGTATCAGGGGTTTCATGAGTCGTAAAGTGTAATAGTTCCATATTTTTTCTCCCATCCCTCAAGAGACTTTTTATTCTCTGCTTAATATACTCTGGGATTTTTCCAGGCATTACATTAAGCTATATAGGATTAAAGGCCCTCATTCTTATTCTGGGCTCCCAGTGATAGGATTGTTTAAATGATCTATCCAGACAGGTTGAGTTAGATTGTGTGCTACAAAAAATTTAAGTTCTGGACAAAATAAACCTTTCTTCCTTTGCTCTCAAAGAGTAGATGAGGTTCTAAAATATAGATGATGTCTTCTGTACCCCTATATTCTGAATTACCTTAATCCTGACCTGATTGACTTCATTCTTATCTTTAAATACCAGGTTATACATATATAAAGCAGTCCCTCAAAATCCAGATATAGCAAGTATCACTTAGGCTAAATGTGACTGCTGTAAGAGCTTACAATCTAGGACACTGTTTTCTCAAAAGTGTTTTCTAAATGAGACCATGCAGTATTTGCTCTTTTGTTTCTGGCTTATTTTGCCTCACCAAATATCCTACAGTTTCATTCACAATGTGCATGCCTCAGGATGCTGCTTTCTTTGTTTTTCAGGAACCAGAACATAGAGGTTACAAGTATTAGCTCTGGAGTCAGACTGCCTGGATTTCATCCTGCTTCCACAATCTGAGTGGCCTTGAGGAAGCGCCCCAACGTCCCAGGGGCTCACTCTCTTGAATGGAAAATGAAGGGTCATCATCTGTCTGCTGAGCCTGGTGTGAGGATTAAAGGAGTGAGTGCACGTGAGGTGTGGGTCAGTGCCTGGCACACAGGGCTAGTCTGGAGTTGACAGTTCCTTGCTACTAGTGTGAGCTACGTAACAGACACTTGGATATAAGCAGAGGTGGTTCAAGAACTCGATATAGCTCAAGGATTGGTGGTGTTTCCTGGTACAGTGTTTTAAAAACTTTACAAAGAGACAAAGAACAAAAAGCTGGAGGTTTCATATAAAAATCCAGATATATGGCTTCTCTAGGAAAACCAGAATGTTGCCTTGCAGGAGATAACGCAGCTATCCAAAGCTGAACTCAGCTGCTCAGTCCCAGCTACTCCTGACTGCTTCGTTTCCTTAGTTTAAAAAAAATACTTTTTTAGCTTTCACGATGTGACTGTGTGATTGTGAAAACCTTGTGTCTGATGCTTCTTTTTTTTTTAACTTTTTTTTATTAATTAAAAAAATTAACAAACAAAACCTTTAGATATCATTCCATTCTACATATACAATCAGTAATTCTTAATATCATCACATAGTTGCATATTCATCATTTCTTAGTATATTTGCATCGATTTAGAAAAAGAAATAAAAAGACAACAGAAAAAGAAATAAAATGATAAGAGAGAAAAAAAAAACTATACGTACCGTACCCCTTACCCCTCGCTTTCATTTACCACTATTTCAAACTGAATTTATTTTAACATTTGTTCCCCTATTATTTATTTTTATTCCATATGTTCTACTCTTCTGTTGATATAGTAGCTAAAAGGAGCATCAGACATAAGGTTTTCACATTCACAGAGTCTCATTGTGAAAGCTACATCATTGTTCAATCATCATCAAGAAACATGGCTACTGGAACACAGCACTACATTTTCAGGCAGTTCCCTCCAGCCTCTCCACTACATCTTGAACAAAAAGGTGATATCTACTTAATGCGTAAGAATAACCTCCAGGATAACCTCTCGACTCTGTTTGGAATCTCTCAACCATTGACACTTTGTCTCATTTCACTCTTCCCCCTTTGGTCGAGAAGGTTTACTCAATCCCTTGATGTTAATTCTCAGCTCGTTCAAGGGGTTTTCTCAGTCCTTTGATGCTGAGTCTCAGCTCATTCCAGGATCTTTGTCCCAGGTTGCCAGGAAGGTCCACACCCCTGGGAGTCATGTCCCACGCAGAGAGGGGGAGGATGGTGAGACTGCTTGTTGTCTGATGCTTCTTTTATCTAACTTATCAACAGACAAGTAAAACATATGGATTAAAAATAAATAAATAATAGGGGGAACAAATGTTAAAATAAATTTAGTAGATTGAAATGCTAGTGATCAATAAAAGGGAGGGGTAAGGTGTATGGTATGTATGCATTTGTTTCTGTTTTCTTTTTACGCTTTTTCTGAATTGATGCAAATGTTCTAGGAAATGATCATGGTGATGAATATACAACTAAAAAGTTTTTTATGAAGTTATATATATATATGTCTCAAAAATTCCCATTTTAACCACTTTCACATCTACAATTCAGTGGTGTTAAATACATTCACAATATTGTGCTACCATAACCATCATCCATTACCCCAACTTTTTCATCACCTCTAACAGAAATTCTGCACCCATTAAGCAGTAACTCACCCTTTTCCTCTGTCCACCCTCGGCCCCTGGTAACCTATAATTTACTATATGTCTCTGTGAAATTTGCTTCTCCTAGGTATTTATATCAGTGAGATCATACAATATTTGTATTTTTGTGTCTGGCTTATTTTACTCAACATGATGTCTTCAACGTTCATCCATGTTGTAGCATATATTAGAACATGATTCCTTTTCATGGTTTAATAATATTGTATTGTGTGTACATAACACATTTCATTTATCTTTTCATCTGTTGGTGGGCATTGGGGTTGCTTCCACCTTTTGACTATTGTGAATAATGCTGCCATGAACATTGGTGTACAAATATCTGAGTCCCTGTTTTCAATTCTTTGGAGTGTATACTCGGAAGTGGGAGTGACAGATCATATGGTAACTCTGGGTTCAACTCGCTGAGATTGTCAAACTGATTTTCACAGTGGCTGCACCATTTTACGATGCCACCAACAATGTACAAGGGTTCCAGTTTCTCCACATTCTTGTCAACACTTGTTATTTTCTGCTTGTTGTTTTTTTTAAGTTATAACCTTCCTAGTGACTGTAAAGTGTCCTTACTTTTTTGTTGTACACTAGATATAGTCCATTATGAATAAATGTGCCAAATTATTAAATATGTTCACATTAGGAATAATGTCATAACCAATAGAAGAAAGTTTATTGTTTTCATTGAAACAAAAGAAAAACCTGGATATTGTCTAGTTTATGTGGGAGGTGTATACAAGTGTGTACATGCCATTATTTCCCCCAAAAAAAGAATTATGACAAATTTGTGCCTTGCTCAACCATAATCTTAATTTTAATAAACAAAATGCTATCCCTATGAATTCAAATATGATAACCATTTATACAGTATGTACTGTATAAAGGATATATATTTGCATATTAAACAGGTATATGGGCTATTCTTTTTCTTTGTTCATATCATATGATTATTCCATTCTTGTTATATAATCAATAACTACACTATCATCACATAGTTCTATATTCATCATCATGATCATTTCTTAGAACAGCTACATCAATTCAGAAAAACTAATAAAAAGAAAACAGAAAAACATTCATGCATACCATACCCCTTACCCCTCCCCTACTCCGATCATCAGCATTTCAATCTACTAAATTTTATATGGGCTATTCTTATGTCTATTCTAAAAACAACATTAAGAGCTTATATGGATACCCAAAGGCACTTTGCTCACTGAGATGTTTATAAAATATTCAAAGATATAATGTCTAATAGCATTGTGCTAAAATCAAAGGTATCTTGGTGCAATTAGGTTACATGTTTTTGTGCAACTCATCGGAGTAGAATAATATTTTAAACCAAGTAGATAAAGTTAATAAAGCTCCACCAAAAGAAAACCATGACTGCACATAAAGCTGCATGCTTAATAGAGAACCTATCCCTTTTCTTACAAGTAAGAGAAAGTAACTTTGAAAGAATATTTGATGAATATACAACTTTAGCACAACATGTGAATATACTTCCTGAATTTGAAAAGAAATGAAAAAGAACAGAAATTGGAAGTGCATGAATCATTGGCTGAGATTATAATTTTTTAGAGGAAAAATGCATATCAAACAGAAATTAAGGATATTCGAGACATTCCAATTTCACATTTGGAATGGAGATATGAAAAATTAAACAATGTATCTTCAGATTTTTTTTTTTTTTACATGGGCAGATAACGGGAATTGAGCCAGGGTCTCTGGCATGACAGGCGAGAACTCTGCCACTGAGCCACCATGGCCTGCCCAGATTTTAAATGTTTAATCAGAGGAAAGTTACTTTCTATGATATCTGATTTACAAAAGCCAATCACTGACTCGGCTCTTAAATATTCTGATGATTTAAGTACTATAAAAATTAAAACTGCAATTAAAAAAATGTTATTAATAAAACCAATCAACATACAATATGAACATTCTTTTTTTCATCACATAGTTGTATGTTCATCAAAATGATCAATTCTTAGAATATTTGCATCAATTCAGAAAAAGAAATAAAAAGAAAACAGAAAAAAAATCATACATACCATAGCCCTTGCCCCTCCCTTTCATGGATCTCTAGCATTTCAATCCTCTAAATTTATTTTAACATTTGTTCCCCCTCTTATTTATTTCATTTTAATCCATATGTTTTACTCATCTGTCCATACCATAGATAAAAGAAGCATCAGACACAAGGTTTTCACAATCACAGTCACATTGCAAAAGCTATATTATTATACAATCATTTTCAAGAAACGTGGTTACTGGAACACAGCTCACATTTTCAGGCAGTTCCCTCCAGCCGCTCTGTTACACCTTAACCAAAAAGGTGATATCTATTTAACGCGTAAGAATAACCTCCAGGATAACCTCTCCACTCTGTTTGGAATTTCTCAGCCATTGACACTTTATTTTGTCTCATTTTTCTCTTCCCCCTTTTGGTCGAAAAGGTTTTCTCAATCCCTTTGTGCTGAGTTCCAGCTTATTCTGGGATTTCTGTCCCACGTTGCCAGGAAGTTCCACACCCCTGGGAGTCATGTCCCACATGGACAGAGGGAGGGCAATGAGTTTGCTTGTCGTGTCGGCTGAGAGAAGCCACATCTGAGCAACAAAAGAGGTTCTCTTGGGGGTGACTCTTAGGTGTAATTTTAAGTATGCTTAGCCTATCCTTTGTGGGATTAAGTTTCATATGAACAAACCCCAAGATTGGGGGCCCAGCCTATTGCTTTGGTTGTCCCCACTGCTTGTGAGAATATTAAGAATTCTCCACTTGGGGAAGCTGAATTTCCCCCTTTTCTCACCATTCTCCCAAGGGGACTTTGCAAATGCTTTTTTATTCGCTGTTCAAATCCTTCTGGGATTTATCGAGGCATCACTCTGGACAAACCTACAAAATCTCATGCCCTACTCAAGGTTCCATGTTTTATGGTGTTCAATTAAGCTGTCCACATAAATTATAATAGGAAACGCACTAGTCAAAATATAAATTTTGTACCAAATACATATTTTTTGCTTTAGTCTCACACATAAGTTTAAGTTTTAAAATATTACCATCTATTTTCAACACCCTGCATGATTGGCATTCCTTTGTTCTTCCTCATGCCACATTTTCTTGATTACTATCACTTTATAGTAGGTTTTAAAATCAGGTAGTGTGAGTTCTTCTACTTTGTTCTTTTGCGAAATTGCTTTGGCTATTCTAGTCCTTTATATTTTCATAAATTTTAATGCCTGTGTGCTGGTTTGAAAGGAAGTATGCCTCCTAAGAAAAGCCATGTTTTAATATAAATTCTATTTCATAAAGGTAGAATAATCTCTATTCAATACTGTATGTTTGAAACTGTAATGAGATCATCTCCCTGGATGATGTGACTTAGTCAAGAGTGGTTGTTCAACTGGATTAAGGGCCAACATGCCTCCACCCATTTGGGTGGGTCTTGATTGGTTTATTGGAGTCCTATAAAAGGGGAATAAGAGATTCAGAGAGAGCAGAGCAGAATGACATAGCCACGAGAAGCAGAGTCCACCAGCCAGCAACCTTTGGAGATGAAGAAGGAAAACACCTCCCGGGGAGCTTCATGAAACTAGAAGCCAGGAGAGAAAGTTAGCAGATGACGCCGCATTCGCCATGTGCCCTTCCATCCGAGAGAGAAGCCCCGACTGTGTTCGCCATGTGCCTTCTCACTTGAGAAACTCTGAACTTCATTGGCCTTTTTGAACCAAGGTATCTCTCCCTGGGTGTCTTAGACTGGACATTTCTATAGGCTTGTTTTAATTGGGACATTTTCTCGGCCTTAGAACTGTAAACTAGCAACTCATTAAATTCTCTTTGTTAAAAGCCATTCCGTTTCTGGTATATTGCATTCTGGCAGCTAGCAAACTAGAACAGCCTTGAAAACTGAAATTATTTTAAGTGTTTATACACGTCAATAATTTGTAATATAAATTCAACATTGTGTTTGGATCTTTTAAAACTGATTCACAAATTTTGCTCAGTGCAATCTTATCCAAATTAGAAACTGGCCTCGAGAATATTTTAATATTGCCAATTACAGTAGTGTCCTGTGAAAGAAATTTCCATAAAATGAAGTTAATTAAAAATTATTTGAGGAAAAAAAAACTATTTGAGATTACGTGGTCAAGAAAAAGTGTCAAACATGGTACTTCTCTCAACAGAAAACAAGATAAGTTAAAAAGTAAACTTTGAAAATATTATTGATGAGTATCCTTGTACTCAAGCAAGGAAAGCAAAATTACAATAAATTCTGGTTTGGGTATAAAGAAAATACTTAAATTTAATGTTCTGGAAAAAATTAACCATTAAAAAATACATTGAAACGTATATGGGGCACAGTTTTCCTTCTGCCTCAGGCTCCAATATGGGGTGGCACGGCACTGGATCCAATTATATGCTGTCTACAGGAGAAACACATTAAATAGAAACATATTTATATAAATATAAAGATAGTTTGAAAGTTAAAGCATAGAAAAAGATGTATCCTGTGAACATAGCCTAAGAAAGCTGGAGGCACTATATTAATAACAGAACAGACTTCAAGACAGTATTAACAGAGATAAAGAAGGACAATTTATAAGATAAAAAGGTGAATTCATTAGGAGGAAGTTGACATCATGTATGTGAAAAATACCTCATTCCAGGTTTTCTAAATATATGATGCAAAACCTAACAGAAATAAAGGAAAAAATAGACAAATCCACACTAATGGAACAGAGATTTTGACACTCTCACTCAGTAGTGCATAGAATTATAGATTTAAAAGAAAAGTAAGGAGACTTCCTTTTCCAACCAAGATGGAGTAATAGGGAACAAATTTACCTTCTTGCCTGAAACAACAAAAAATCCAGACAAAATATATGAAACGGCAAATCTCAAGATATTTGACCTCATACAATGAAGGAAAGCCATCTGAGAGATGAGAAACAAGGTCAGCCTTCTGAAGCCTTTAGACATGAAGGGCCAACTAAGGCAAAGCCTCGGAATTCTGCCTGTGCTGAAGAGACAGAACTGACAGTCTGGGGAAAGCCAAGGCAGCTAGAGTTAGCAGGGCAAAGTACTACCGAAGAGAGATATGCAGAGAGAGATTCAGAAGGTCTCTAGGGATATTCAATTGAGTATTGACCAGTATATGCATGTGGGAAAACTACCTAAAGCCAGGAAAAAACACCTGAAAGGATTAAAACGGATGATACCTGAAGTTCACATTGGGCAGAAAATTATGCCTGTTCCCCAAAGTCAGAGGGGAAAACCTCATAATTCAGGGACTGTTGAGTAGAGTACTAAAAACGATCTTGCCTTAGTAGTGGAGAAGACTAACCCTAGACTCAACTCTGATTTGGTCCTGCCTAATGAAGCTTAAAAGCAGGACCTGAAAGGATCCAAGTGTTTCTAAGTAACTCATTCACATCTCAGAACAAAGCTCAAGAATAGTTAGAGGAAACAGAAACACAATTCACAATATCTGGTGTCCAACAAAATTTACCAGTTATTCAAGGAAGCAGGAAAATATAACTCATAATGACGAGAAAACTCAACGAATAGTAACACATCCAGAAACAAAACAGGTGAAGGAATTACTAGATAAAAGAATTAAAACAGTTATTATAATATATTTCATATATTTAAGAAGCTACAGGAAAGATTGAACACATGAAGTGGAAACATGGAATATATAAAAAAAGACGTACTTGGAACATCTAGAAATGAAAACAATATCTAAGAGAAAAAGTACACCAGAAGGGATTAATGGCAGATTAAAAGTTCCAGGAGAAATTATTAATGAACTTGAACACATAACAAAAGAAATTAACCAAAATGAAACAGAGAAAAAAAGGACTTTAAAAAACATGATTGAATCTCAGTTACGACATGAAATTTTGTTGGTTGGTCCAGAGTGATGCCCCAATGAATCCCAGAGTGATTCGATCAGTGAGCGGAACAGTATTTGCAAAGCCCCCTTCAGGGAATGGTAAGAATGGGGAGAAATTCAACTTCCCCCAAGTTGAATTCTTGATATTCTCACAAGCAGTGTGGACAACTAAAGCAATAGGCTGAACCCCCAGTTTTGGGGGTTGTTCATATGAAACTTAACCCCACAAAGGATAGGTCAAGTCTACTTAAAATTTAGGCCTAAGAGTCACCCCCAAGAGAGCCTCTTTTATTGCTCAGATGTGGCCTCTCTCTCCAGCCAACACAACAACGATCTCAGCACCATCCCCCTGTCTACGTAGGACATGACTCCCAGGGGTGTGGACCTTCCTGGCAGCATGGGACAGAAATCCAAGAATAAGCTCAGACTCAGCATCAAGGGATTGAGAAAAACCCTAGAATGAGCTGAGACTTAGCATCAAGGGATTGAGAGAACCTTCTTGACCAAAAGGGGGAAGAGTGAAATGAGACAAAGTGTCAATGGCTGAGAGATTCCAAACAGAGTTGAGAGGTTATCCGGGAGGTTATTCTTATGCATTAAATAGATATCACCTTGTTAGTCAAGATGTAATGGAGAGGCTGGAGGGAAGTGCCTGAAAATGTAGAGCTATGTTCCAGTAGCCGTGTTTCTTGAAGATGATTGTATAATGATATAGCTTTCACAATGTGACTGTGTGATTGTGAAAACCTTGTGTCTGATGCTCCTTTTATCTACCTTGTCAACAAACGAGTAGAACATATGGAATAAAAATAAATAATAGGGGGAACAAATGCTAAAATAAATTTAGTTTGATATGCTAGTGATCAATGAAAGCGAGGATTAAGGGGTATGGTAGGTATAATCTTTTCTTTTTCTTTTCTGTTCTCATTTTATTTCTTTTTCTATTGTCTTTTTGTTTCTTTTTCTGAATTAATGCAAATGGTCTAAGAAATGATGAATATGCAACTAAGTGATGATATTGTGAATTACTGATTATATATGTTAATGTGTTATTTGATTTGTTAATTTTTTAAATTAATAAATAAATTTTAAAAACCATGATTGTATTCAAAATGAATGCAAAAAAAATTCCACAATAAACAAAATATCAACATTTGAAATCCAGGTGATATCTGACCCTTCACTTGCATGACTTTGCCTCTTGTGCTTCACCTTAATTCCAGCCCTGGTGACATCACCCTTAAATACTTCAGGGCAGAGAGGAGGGGCCAAGGTGGTGGCTTAGTGAGGTGTGGGATTTAGTTTGTCCTCCAGAGCAGCTAGTAAATAGCCAGGAACAGTACAGAACAACTGCTGCGGCCACATCAGTGACCAGACACACAGTGTACCCCAGTCTGGACCAGCTGGACCAGCTGTGAGCCCACCAAGAACCTTAAGTTCCCCAAACCATGGCATCTGGCACCCCTCCACCACAGGCTGCTTTCCAGAGGGAATAGGAAAGAGACTTTACTAGCAGCAGGGGCTGAGTGAATCAAGCTCTAATTGTGGAATTAATTAACAAATTCTGACTACTAAAAATATGCCCCCAGCTCAGCTGAACCTCAAGTAAAAGTTGAGGTTGCTGTTTTTTGCTCTGGCACAGAGGGGATAGGGCTGATGGAAAAAGAAAAAAAAGGAAAAAAAAACACAGAGGTTTTTTGGATTGGATAGGACATAATACGTGACAGGGTCTGGGCCCTGAAGGAAAAGAGGGGGCACATAGGACCTGGAGATACACAGAGCAACATACCAACTTAAGCTCTTGATTGGCAAACCTGAGGAAAGGGGCCCTTGCTCTGAAAATAATTTTTCTCTTTCTTTTTTGTGGCTGTGTTTTTTATGGCTTGACTACTCTTTGGATATAGCTGCAAGGCTTCTCTGGCTCCAACTGCCCAAGGCATAGGCAGAATTAAGCTTGTTTGAGTGTTTGTTTGGAGCCTGTGCCTTCCCCAGGAGAGGGGTGGAGCCCAGCTCCGGTGGAATCCCTCCCTCAAGGAATTCAGACCCCAGGACCTGGAAAAGTGAAGCAATTACAGCCAGCCTACAACCTCTCCTCTGCCTCCACCAGGCCCCAAGCAGGGAGAGTCCTCTGAAGTTAAAGGTACGGCATCACCTTATGCTCATGGGACCCATAGGCAGTAAAGTGCCACAAACTGGGCAGGAGAGGAAAAATGCAGAATCCAGAGGCTTCATAGGAAAGACTTTCAGCCTGTGGGGTCTCACCCTCAGGGAAAACTGATGCAGATGACTCTTTCCTTCTGACAGGAGGCCAGTTTGGTCTGGGAAAATCTGGCTGGGGTCTATAATACCTAAGTAGGCCCTCCTAAGTGGGGTGGGGTAAAAAAAGAAGGCACCATACAGGCAGGGCAAGAAACAAAAAAACAAGAACTGAAAAATTCTGATCTGTTAAACAAAACCTAAGCTAGAGGTCTTAGAATAAGCTGAACTGAATGTCAAAGAACAAATAGACAACAATGTCATCCAGAAAGAAAATCCTAGGTAAAAATAGTGAAAACAATCTCCAGAATAAACTAATTAAGGTAATTAAATGCCTAGATGACAGCAAAAAATAAAAATCACACTAGGAAAATTGAAGATATGGCCCAGTCAAAGGAACAAACCAACAATTCAAATGAGATGCAGGAGTTGAAACAATTAATTCAGAATGTTCAAGCAGACATGGAAAACCTCATCAAAAATCAAATCAGTGAATTGAGGGAGGATATAAAGAAGGCAAGGAATGAACAAAAAGAAGAAACTAAAAGTCTGAAAAAACAAATCGCAGAACTTATGGGACTGAAAGGCACAGTAGAAGAGCTAGAAAAACAATGGAAACCTACAATGATAGATTTCATGAGGCAGAAGATAGGATTAGTGTCCTGGAGGACCGGGTATCTGAAATCTGATAAGCAAAAGAAAATATAGGGAAAAGAATAGAAAAATATGAGCAGTGACTCAGGGAATTGAATGACAACATGAAGTGCATGAATATACGTGTTTTGGGTTTCCCAGAAGGAGAAGAGAAGGGAAAAGGAGGAGAAAAACTAATGGAGGAAATTATCACTGAAAATTTCCCAACTCTTATGAAAGAATTAAAATTACAGATCCAAGAAGTGCAGTGTACCCCAAACAGAAGAGATCCCAGAAGACATAATCCAAGAGACTTACCAATCAGAATGTCAGAAGTCAAAGAGAAAGAGAGAATCTTGAAAGCAGTAAGAGAAAAGCAATCCATCACATACATGGGAAACCCAATAAGACTTTGCATAGATATATCAGCAGAAACCATGGAGGTGAGAAGACAGTGGGATGACATATTTAAGTTACTAAAAGAGAAAAACTGCCAACCAAGAATTCTATATCCAGAAAAATTGTCCTTCAAAAATTAGGGAGAAATTAAAACATTTTCAGACAAAAAAATCACTGGGAGAATTTGTGACCATGAGACCAGCTCTGCAAGAAATACTAAAGAAAGCACTAGAGGAAGATATGAAAAGACAGGAGAGAGAGGTGTGGAGAAGAGTATAGAAGTGAAGACTATCAGTAAAGGTAAAAAGAAGAAAATTAGATATGACATATAAAATCCAAAAGGTAAAATGATAGAAGAAAATACTGCCCATACAGTAATAACACTAAATGTTAATGGATTAAACTTCCCAATCAAAAGTCATACATTGGCAGAATGGATTAAAAAACAGGACCCATCTATATGCTGTCTACAGAAAATGCATCTTAGACCCAAGGATAAACATAGGTTGAAAGTGAAAGGTTGGAAAAAGATATTCCGTGCAAATAAAAATCAGAAAAGAGCAGGAATAGCTATACTAATATCTAACAAATTAGACTTCAAATATAAAACAATTAAAAGAGACAAAGAAAGACACTATGTATTAATAAAAGGAACAATTCAACAAGAAGACAAAATAATCATAAATGTTTATGCACTGAGTCAGAATGCTCCAAAATACATGAGGCAAACACTGAAAAGAGAAATAGATGTATCTACCATAATAGTTGGAGACTTCAATTCCCCACTCTCATCAATGGACAGAACATCTAGACAGAGGATCAATCAAGAAACAGAGAATTTGAATAATACAATAAACTAACAAGACTTAAAAGACATTTATAAAACATTACACCCCACAACAGCAGGATACACCTTTTTCTCAAGTGTTCATGGGTCATTCTCAAGGATGGACCATATGCTGGGTCACAAAGCAAGTCTCAATAAATTTAAAAATATTGAAATCATACAAAAAACTCTCTCAGATCATAAAGGAATGAAGTTGGAAATCAATAATAGGCAGAGTGCCAGAAAATGCACAAATATATGGAGGCTCAACAGCACACTCTTAAACAACCAGTGGGTCAAGGAAGAAATTACAAGAGAAATCAGTAAATATCTTGAGGCAAATGAAAAGGAAAATACAACATATCAAAATTTATGGGATGCAGCAAAGTCAGTGTTAAGAAGGTAATTTATTGCCCTAAATTCCTATATCAAAAAAGAAGAAAGAGCAAAAATTGAGGAATTAATTGTCCACTTGGAAGAACTAGAGAAAGAACAGCAAACTAACCACAAAGCAAGCAAAAGGGAAGAATTAACGAAGATTAGAGCACAAATAAATGAAATTGAGAACATGAAAACAATCGAGAAAATCAGCAAAACCAGAATTTTGTTCTATGAGAAAATCAATAAGATTGATGGCCCCTTAGCGAGGTTGACAAAATGAAGAGAGAGGATGCAAATAAATAAAATAAAAAATGGAAGAAGAGACATAACCACTGACCCCACAGAAATAAAGGAAGGAGAGGATACTATAAACAACTTTATGCTAATAAACTCGACAATGTAGATGAAATGGACAACCTCCTAGAAAGGCATGAACAACCAACATTGACTTGAGAAGAAATAGACAACCTGAACAAACCAATCACAAGTAAAGAAATTGAATCAGTCATTAGGAAGCTTCCCAAAAAGAAAAGTTCAGGACCAGATGGTTTCACATGTGAATTCTACCAAACATTCAAGAAAGAATTAGTACACATCCTGGTCAAACTCTTCAAAAAAATTGAAGAGGAGGGAAAGCTACCTAATTCATTTTATGAAGCCAACATCACCCTCATACCAAAGGCAGACAAAGAAATTACAAGAAAAGAAAACCATAGACCAATCTCTCTTATGAATATAGATGCAAAAATTCTCAACAAAATTCTTGCAAATTGAATCCAGCAGCATATTAAAAGAATTATACACCATGACCAAGTAGGATTCATCCCAGGTATGCAAGGATGGTTCAACATAAGAAAATCAATTAATGTAATATGCCATATCAACAAATCAAAGCAGAAAAACCACATGATCATCTCGGTTGATGCAGAAAAGGCATTTGACAAAATTCAACATTGTTTCCTGTTGAAAACACTCCAAAGGACAGGAATAGAAGGGAACTTCTTCAACATGATAAAGGGAATATATGAAAAACCCAGAGCTAACATCATCCTCAAAGGGGAAAACCTGAAAACTTTCCCCCTAAGATCAAGAACAAGACAAGGATGTCCACTATCACCACTGTTATTCAACATTGTGTTAGAAGTTCTAGCCAGAGCAATTAGACAAGAAAAAGAAATACAAGACATCAAAATTGGAAAGGAAGAAGTAAAACTCTCACTGTTTGCAGATTATATGATACTATATGTCGAAAACCCTAAAAAATCCACAGCAAAACTACTAGAGCTAGTAAATGAGTACAGCAAAGTGGCAGGTTACAAGATCAACACTAAAAAATCTGTAGTGTTTGTATACACTAGTACGAACAATCTGAGGGGGAAATCATGAAAAAAGTTCCATTTGCAACTGCAACCAAAACAATAAAATATTTAGGAATAAATTTAACTAAAGAGACAAAAAGACCTATCCAGATAAAACTATAAGAAATTGTTAAAAGAAATCACAGAAGACCTAAATAAATGGAAGGGCATACTGTGGTCATGGATTGGAAGACTAAATATAGCTGAGATGTCAATTCTATGCAAATTGATTTATAGATTTAATGCAATCCCATTAAAATCCCAAAAACTTACTTTTCAGAAATAGAAAAACCAATAGCCAAACTTATCTGGAAGGGCAGGGTGTCCTGAATAGCTAAAAGGATCGTGAGAAAGAAAAATGAAGTTGGTGCCCTCACGCTACCTGACTTTAAGGCGTATTATGAAGCTACAGTGGTCAAAACAGCATGGTACTGGTATAAAGATAGATATACTGACCAATGGAATCTAATAGAGTGTTCAGATATGGATCCTCTCATCTATGGACAATTGATCTTTGATAAGTCAGTCAAGCAACTCACCTGGGACAGAACAGTCTATTCAATAGGGCCTAGAGAACTGGATATCCACATGTCAAAGAATGAAAGAGGATCCATATCTCACACCTTATACAAAAATGAACTCAAAATGGATCAAAGACCTAAACATTAGGTCTAAGACCATAAAACTTTTAGAAGAAAATGCAGGGAAATATCTTATCAATTGTATAATAGGAGGTGGTTTCCTAGACCTTATACCCAAAGCATGAGTAGTGAAGAAAGAAAGAAAGAAATGTGAACTCCTCAAAATTAAACACTTTTGTGCATCAAAGATCTTCATCAAGAAAGTAAAAAAAAAAACAGCCTACACAATGGGAGACAATATTTGGAAATGATATCTCAGATAAAGGTCTAGTACCCAGAATATATAAAGAGATTGTTCAACTTAACAACAAAAAGACAGACAACCCAATTA
Source organism: Tamandua tetradactyla (assembly GCF_023851605.1). Taxonomy (NCBI): domain Eukaryota; kingdom Metazoa; phylum Chordata; class Mammalia; order Pilosa; family Myrmecophagidae; genus Tamandua; species Tamandua tetradactyla. Next base: position 121,151,749 of record NC_135353.1, read on the forward strand.
CAAAATGGCCAAAGGACTTGAACAGACACTTCTCAGAACAGGAAATATGAATGGCCAAAAGGCACATGAAAAGATGCTCAACTTCCCTGGCTATTAGGGAAATGCAAACAAAACCACAATGAGATATGATCTGACACCCACCAGTATGGCCATTTTCAACAAAACAGAAAATGACAAGTGCTGGAGAGGATGTGGAGAAAGAGGCACACTTATCCACTGTTGGTGGGAATGTCAAATGATACAACCACTGTGGAAGGCAGTGTGGTAGTTCCTCAGAAAGCTAAGTATAGAATTGCCATATGGCCTGGCAATACCATTGCTAGGTAACTACTCAGAGGACATGAGGGCAAGAACACAAATGGACATTTGCACACCAATGTTTATAGCAGCATTATTTACAATTGCCAGGAGAGGGAAACAGCCAAAATGTCCATCAACAGACGAGTGGCTAAGCAAGCTGTGGTATATACATGCAATGGAATATTATGCAGCTATAAGACAGAACAAAGTCATGAAGCATGTAACAACATGGTTGGACCTTAAGGACATTACTGAGTGAGATTAGCCAGAAACAAATGGACAAATACTGTATGGTCTCACTGATAGGAACTCACATTAGAGAATGAACTTGGAAAATTTCAGTTGGTAACAGAGACCATCAGGAGACAGGAATAGGGTAGATATTGGGTCACTGGAACTGAAGGGATACAGATTGTACAATGGGACTGGTTGTAAAAATTCAGAAATGGATAGCACAATACTACCTAACTGTAATACAATAATGTTAGTACATTGAATGAAGCTGAATGTGAGAATGATAGAGGTTAGGAGGCCTGGGGGCACAAATGAAATCAGCAGGAAAGATAGACAGTAAAGACTGAGACGGTATAATCTAAGAATGCCTAGAGTGTATAATGATAGTGACTAAATGTGCAAATTTAAAAATGTTTCTGCATGAGGAAGAACAAAGGAATGTCATTACTGCACGGTGTTGAAAATAGATGGTAATTAATATTTTAAAACTTTAACATACGTGTGAGACAAGCAAAAAATGCTTATTTGGTACAAAATTTATATTTTCACTAGTGTATTTCCTAATATAACTTATGTGGACAGCTTAATCATACACCATAGTACTTGGAACCTTGCATAGGACATGAGATTTTGTAGGTTTGTCCAGAGTGATGCCCTGATAAATCCTAGAGTGATTTTAACAGTGAATAGGGAAGTATTTGCAGAGTCCCCTAGGGGGAAAATTCAATTTCCCCAAGTGGAGAATTCTTGATATTCTCACAGGCAGTGGGCACAGCCAAAGCAATAGGCTGAGCCTCCAGTATTGGGGTTTGTTCATATGAAATTTAATCCTGCAAAGGATAGACTAAGCCTACTTAAAATTACACCTAAGAGTCACCCCCAAGAGAACCTCTTCTGTTGCTGAGATGTGGCCTCTCTCTCCAGCCAACACAACAAGCAAACTCACCGCCCTCCCCCTCTCTACATGGGACATGACTCCCAGGAGTGTGGACCTTCCTGGCCACGTGGGACAGAAATCCTAGAATGAGCTGGGACTCAGCATCAAGGGATTGAGAAAACCTTCTCAACCAAAAGGGGGAAGAGAAAAAGGAGACAAAATAAAGTGTCAATGGCTGAGAGATTCCAAAGAGAGTCAAAAGCTTATCCTGGAGGTTATTCTTACGCATCAAATAGATATCACGTGTTTAGTTAAGGTGTAATGGAGAGGCTGGAGGGAACTGCCTGAAAATGTGGAGCTGTGCTCTAGTGGTCATGTTTCTTGAAGATAATTGTAGGATGATATGGCTGTCGCAGTGTGACTGTGTGGGTGTGAGAGCCTTGTGTCTAATGCTCCTTTTGCCTACCTTATTGATGGACAAGTAAAACATGTGGATTAAAAACAAACAAATAATAGGGGGAACAAATGTTAAAATAAATTTAGCAGATTGAAATGCTAGTGATCAGTGAAGGGGAGGGGTAAGGGATATGGTATGTATAAATTTTTTTTCTGTTTTCTTTTTATTGCTTTTTGAATTGATGCAGATGTTCTAAGAAATGATCATGATGCTGAATATAAAAAAATAAGGAAAATAAAATTACTTTAAGACATGTCTCTTGGAATAAGATCATACTTCTATATAGCCACACATACTCATAAAAACTAATGCCCTATAACACATTATAGCTGATTTTTTTTCTAACCAGAATTCAATCAAGATTGTTCACACAGTGCATTAAATTGTTTCGTCTCTTTAGTAGCATATTCTTGAGGAAGGCTCAGGGTTCAGAGGTCGGCTGCCCATTTTTGTAAATAAAGTTTTATTGGCACACAGCCACACCCATTCTTTTCTGTATTGCCTGCAGCTACTTTCATACAACAATGTCAGAGTTGAGCATTGTGACACAAAGTGTTGCATTCCTAAAGCTGAAAATACATACTGTCTGGCTCTGTACAGAAATAGTTTGCTGACCCTGATCTTAAGTCTTTTTTTTTTTTTTATGGTCAAAAAATTTGTATTTAGAATTTGCCAGCTAGATTCAGTTTAGATGATCCCAATTTGTTGGCAACATCCAAATCTTCATAGTCCAGAGCCACTCGAACATATGCCTTCTCTCCATCAGGCCCTTATAGTGTTGACCTTGGCCACGTCAGTGTCATAGAGCTCCTTCACAGCCTCTTTGATCTGATTCATGTTGGCCTTGACATCCACAATGAACACAACCGTGTTGTTGGCTCCACTCTTCTTTATGGGTTATTCAGTGGTCAGGGGAACTTGATGATGGCAGAGTCATCAAGCTTGTTTCTCCTGGTGGTGCTTTTCCAAAGATATTTGTGTTTTCTTCTGAGACACAGCATCTTGGCCCTGCTGGGTGTGGGTGAAGTGTGGATCGTCTTTTTTGTGTGGCTTTGGACAGCTTTCAGGACTGCTTTCTTGGCTTTCAAAGCCTTTGCTTTGGCTTCGGTTTTGGGAGGGGCAGGGTCTTCCCTCTTCACTTTCAGCACCATCTTCATGAAAGGCCGCTTTTTTTTTTTTTTTTTAAGATTTTCTTATTCATTATGTGTGAGACTAGAGCAAAAAATGTTTATTTTGTACAAAATTTATATTTCGAGTAGTGCAGTTCCTAATATAACTATGTGGACAGTTTAATTGAACACCATAAGTACAGGGAACCTTGAGAAGGGCATATGATTTTGTAGGTTTGTCCAGAGTGATGCCCCCATAAATCCTATAGTGATTTGAACAGTGAGTAAAAAAGTATTTGCAAAGTCCCCTTGGGGAAATGGTGAGAAAGGGGGAAAATTCAACCTCCCCAAGTTGAATTCTTGATATTCTCGCAAACAGTGTGGACAACCAAAGCAATAGGCTGAGCCCCCAGTCTTGGGGTTTGTTCATAGGAAATTTAACCCCACAAAGGATAGGTTAAGTCTACTTAAAATTAGGCCTAAGAGTCACCCCAAGAGAACCTCTTTTGTTGCTCAGATGTGGCCTCTCTCTCCAGCCAACACAACAAGCAAATGCACTGCCCTCCCCCTGTCTACACAGGACATGACTCCCAGGGGTGTGGACCTTCCTGGCAATGTGGGACAGAAATCCTAGAATGAGCTAGGACTCAGCATCAAGGGATTGTGAAAACCTTCTCCACCAAAAGGGGGAAGAGTGAAATGAGACAAAATAAAGTGTCAGTGGCTGAGAGACTCCAAACAGAGTCGAGAGGTTTATCCTGGAGGTTATTCTTACGCATTAAATAGATATCACCTTGTTAGTCAAGATGTAATGGAGAGGCTGGAGGGAACTGCCTGAAAATGTAGAGCTGTGTTCCAGTGGCCACGTTTCTTGAAGATAATTGTAGGATGATATGGCTGTCGCAGTGTGACTGTGTGGTTGTGAGAGCCTTGTGTCTGATGCTCCTTTTATCTACCTTATCAACATATGAGTAAAATGTATGGCAGAAAAATAGGTAATAGGGGGAATAAATGTTAAAATAAATTTAGTAGATTGAAATACTAGTGATCAATGAAAGGGAGGGGAAAGGGGTATGGTATATATGAATTTTTTTCTGTTTTCTTTTTAATTCTTTTTGTGAATTGATGCAAATGTTTGAAGAAATGATCATGATGATGAATATGCAACTATGTGATGATATTGTGAATTACTGATTATATATGTAAAATGGAATGATCATATGTTAAGAATGTTTTTGTCCGTTGTTATATATTTTTTAAAAAATTAATTAAAAAAAGTTTATAGTGAAGCAACAGAAATAAATATCCCCAGAGGAATGTAAGATTACAATTTAGATGTTTCAAAAACCTTGAAAATGTATAGAATGATCTATCTTTCTTTACATATACACAGCACATACATACAATATGTAACTCATTCTTAGAAATTTAGACCTTCAACCACCATTGTTCATTTTGGTGATTCAGAACTCAACAAAATGCCATTATGCCTAATAATTTACAAGATTTTGAACGATATATTACCTGATTATGTCTCCAATGGATAATCCTAAAAAACAATTCAGTAGATGGGAGATGTGAAAGCCTGTGCTACCACAACCAGCACCATCAAATTTAGGGGTATTTCAACTGGGACAAAAATGTGCCAGCACGTCCTTTTCTTTTGAGCATTTCCAGCAACTTGGTGGATATAAATGCAGCAACAATAACTCGATGCATTAGGAAAGGCTGATCTTAATGCTTGAATATATTTAGGGTAATGTTTTTTTTACTTTTTATTTTGAAATAATTTCAAACTTATGGTACAGTTGCAAAAATGCTACAAACCCATACAGAGAACTTCATATCACCCACCCAGATCCACCAACATTTTTATGTTTTGCCACTTTGCAGTATTTAGCTAGCTAGCTATCTACTTATCCATTTATCTAGCAAACTTCTATCTATGTTATTTTTCTATCCAACCACCTACTTTGTAAACCTTTGAGAGTAAGTTGTATACATCATGCTTCTTGAACACTTAATACTTCTATGTACATTTCCTAAAAGCAAGGCTATTCATTTACGTAACCACGTTAAGTACAGTTATCAAGTTCAAAAAATTTAACATTGATGTGAAAAATGATTATTCATAGATATTGCTGTTTATCATGGTTTGCCAAACCCCAACCAAAACCATTCCTGTCAACCCTAAAGAACACCTAGGGCTCTATCTGAGATTCTACAACAATTTCAGGCACTAAGATTACTTTCCAGAAGCCTACAACCTCCAGATGGTTCCTAAGCTAGATAAATCCTTAAACCCAGAGGGGGCAGCCTCTCCAGAACATCATGTAGTTCCATCCTCCAATCCCATATCCTCTACAACTCTTTCCAATGTGAAAAAATTAGAATGGTGTTCTAGTTTGCTAGCTGCTGGAATGCAACACACCAGAGACGGATTGGCTTTTAATAAAAGGGGATTTATTTTGTTGGTTCTTCAGAGGAAAGGCAGCTAACTTTCCACTGAGGTTCTTTCTTATGTGGAAGGCACAGGATGGTCTCTGCTGGCCTTCTCTCCAGGCCTCTGGGTTCCAACAACTTTCCCTGGGGTGATTTCTTTCTGCATCTCCAAAGGCCTGGGCTGAGCTGCAAGTGCTGAGATGAGGAATGCCAAGCTGCTTAGCTGTGCTACGTTGCGTTCTTTCATTTAAGCACCAGCCAATTAAGTCAAACGTCACTCATTGCAGCAGACACGCCTCCTAGCTGACTGCAGATGTAATTAGCAACAGATGAGTTTCGTACCATTGGCTTATGTCCGCAGCAACAAGATTAGGTATGCTCACCTGGCCAAGTTGACAACTGAATCTAACTAACACAAATGGGCATAGCCCAAATACCACTAAAGAGTGGGAGAAAGATCATATGTGATGGTGGAATTATACAGAGAAGTTCGGCCTTAACAAATGAATATGAGTGCTGAATCATTATACTGATATTTCTTTTAGTTTCCAGTGTCTTGTACAGCAACTAGAAAGAAGAACCTAAAATTGTGGAACAGTAACCCATGCCAAACTCTGAAATCTCTTCTGTAACTAATTGTGGTGTGCTTTGAAATTTATTGCTTTTTTGTATATATGCTATTTTTCACAATAAAAAGAATCAAAATAAAAAATGATTGTTCATAATAGCCAAAAAGGTCGAAGCAATCCAAATGTCCATCAATTGATGAATGGATGAATAAAATGTGGCATATCCACACAATAGAATATTATCCAATAGCAAAAAGGGATGAAACACAGATAAATGTTGTAACATGGATGGACCTTGAAAATTTAATGCTAAGAGAAACCAGGTGCAAAAACCACATATTGTATGATTCCCTTTATATGACATATCCAGAATAGAAAAATCCATACAGGAAAGAAGTAGATTAGTGGGTGGGCCATGGTGGCTCAGTGGCAGAGTTCTCATCTGCCATGCCAGAGACCCAGGTTCTATTCCCGGTGCCTGCCCACGCAAAAAGAAAAAAAAGATAGAAATGGGGAGTGACTGCTAATGGGTGCATGGTTTCTTTTTATTTTTCTTTTCCTAAATTTTTATTGCAGCAACATATATACAACATAAAATTTCTCATTTTAATGACTTTCACGTGTACATTTCATTGATATCAATTACATTCGCCATATTGTGCTACCATCACCACCATCCACTGTAAAACTTTTTCATCACCCCAAAGAGAAACTCTGTACCCATTAAGCAATAACTCTCTATCCCTTCCAACCTGGCCCCTGGTAACTTGTCATCTACTCTTTCTGTTTCTATGTATTTGTTTATTCTAGGTATTTCATATAAGGGGAGTCACATGGTAATTCAATGTTAAACTTTTGAAGAAACCAACCACTGTTTTCCACAGTGGCAGCACTGTTTTACATTCCTATCAACGATGTAGTAGGGTTCCTAGAACTCCCCAATCTCACCAGCACTTGTTACCTTCTGATTTTTTTAATAATAGCCATTCTCATGAGTGTTAGTTGGTATCACATTGAGTTGTTTTTTTTTAATTCTCTGAGTTTGTTTATTAGAGTTAGTACCTATGAGTGAGGCATGATAGTATTTTTCATTTTGTTTCTGACATTTCACTCAACATACTGTCCTCAAGTTTCCTTCACCTAGTTGCATGCCTCAGGACTTCATTCCCTGTTGCAGCCTCTCAATAGTCAATTGTATGTATACACCTTAGTTCCCTCTTCCATTCCTCAGTCCTTGAACGCTTAGGCCACCTCCATCCATTGTGACTCACACTGCCGTCATAAACACCAATGTGCAAAAGTCCATTCCTGTCCCCATTCTCAGTTCCTCCAGTCATATACCTAGTAACAGGTTGCAGGATCAGGTGGTAAACCTACCCCTAGCCTCCTGTGGAACCACCACACTGTCCACCAGAAAGGGCTGCACCTCTCAGCTTTCCTACCAACAGAGAATAGGTATATCTCTTTCTCCACATTTTCTCCAGCACTTGTATCTCTCTATCCATTTAAAAAAAATTTTAAACTTTTTTATTGTATAGTATAACACATATACAAAGCAAGGAAATAAAAAAGCAAGAGTTTTCAAAGTGTCAGTGGCTGAGAGATTCCAATCAGAGTCGAGAGGTTATCCTGGAGGTTATTCTTAAGCATTTAATAGATATCACCTTGTTAGTCAAGGTGTAATGGAGAGGCTGGAGGGAACTGTCTGAAAATGTAGAGCTGTGTTCCAGTAGCCATGTTTCTTGAAGATGATTGTATAATGATACAGCTGTCACAATGTGACTGTGTGATTGTGAAAACCTTGTTTCTGATGCTCCTTTTATCTACCTTGTCAACAGACAAGTAGAACATATGGAATAAAAATAAATAATAGGGGGAACAAATGTTAAAATAAATTTAGTTTGAAATGCTAGTGATAAATGAAAGGGAGGGGTAAGGGGTATGGCATGTATAAATTTTTTTTTCTGTTTTTCTTTTATTTCTTTTTCTGAATAGATGCAAATGTTCCAAGAAATGATCATGATGATGAATATGCAACTATGTGATGATATTGTGAATTACTGTTTATATATGTAGAACAGAATGATCATAAGTTAAGAATGTTTGCATTTGTTTGTTGTTATATGTTTTCTAAAAAATGAAAAATATATATACATATAAAAAAAAAGAAAAAGAATCAAGGCTACTGAAACACAGCTCGACAGTTTCAGGTACTTTCCTCTGGCCACTCCAATATACCATAAATTAAAGAGGGTTATCTATATAATGCATAAGAATAACCTTCAGGATAACCTCTCAACTTTGTTTGAAATCTCTCAGCAACTGAAACTTAATTTTGTCTCATTTCTCTCTTCTCCCTTTCTGTTAAGAAGGCATTCTCAATCTCATGATGTCAGGTCCTGGTTTATCCCAGGAGTCCTGTCTCACACTGTTAGGGAAATTTGCACCCCTGGGACTCATGTCCCATGTGGGGGGGTGGGGGGAGGGCAGTGAGTTCACCTGCTAGTTGGCTTAGAGAGAGGGCCCACATCTGAGCAACACATAGGTTCTCTGGGGGTGACTCTTAGGCCTAATTTTTAGTAGACTTAGCTTTCCTTTACAGGAATAAGTTTCATAGGGGTTGTTCAAGTTTGCTAGCTGCCAGAATGCGATATACCAGAAGCAGAATAGCTTTTAAAGGGGGGAATTTATTAAGTTGCAAGTCCACAGTTCTAAGGCCATGAAAATGTCCCAATTAAAGCAAGTCTATAAATTTTCACTTAAGAAAAGCTGATGAGGTTCAGGGTTTCTCTCTAAACTGGAAGGGCACATGGCAAATGCAGTGATGTCTGCTAGCTTTCTGTCCAGGCTTCCTGTTTCATGAAGCTCCCCCGGGGGACGTATTCTTTCTTCATCTCCAAAGGTCTCTGGTGGCTTGGGTTCTTGGCATCATGGCTCTGCTGTGGCTCTGCTCAGCTCTGCTGTGGCTTTCTTGTGGCTCAAAAAAAGGGGCTGTCTCCAAAATCTCTCTTTCAGAATCTCTCTCTTTTACAGGATTCTAGTAGACTAATCAAGACCCACCTGGAGTGGGTGGAGTCACATCTCCCTGGAAGCCATCTAATCAAATGTTACCACCCACGACTGGGTGGGTCACATCTTCATGGGAACAATCAAAAAGCTCCCAGCCAGCAATGCTGAATGAGGAATAAAGGGCATGGCTTTTCTGGGGTCCACCACAGATTCAAACAAGCACAGGGGTGAACCCCAAGATCCAGGACTCAACCTATTGAATTGGTAGTCCCCATTGCTTGTGAGAATATCAGGAATTCCCCGGATGAGGAAGTCGAATATTTCCTCCTTTCTCCTCAGTCCCCCAAGGGGACTTTGCAAATAATCTTTTTAATTAATTAATTAATTAAACATAACAATATACAAACACAAACATTCTTACCATATGATCATTCCATTCTTGATATATAATCAATAATTCACAATATTATCACATAGTTATATATTCATCATGATCATTTCTTAGAACATTTACATCAATTCAGAAAAAGAAATTTTAAAAAAGGACAAAAATTCATATATACCATACTCCTTACCCCTTCTTTATCATTAGCATTTCAATCTACTAAATTTATTCTAACATTTGTTCTCCCTATTATTTATTTATTTATTTAAATTTTTTTTTATTAATTAAAGAAAAAAGAAATTAACACAACATTTAGAAATCATTCCATTCTACATATGCAATCAGTAATTCTTAACATCATCACATAGATATTTATTTATTTTTAATTCATATGTTTTGCTCATCTGTCAATAAGGTAGATAAACGGACATCAGACACAAGGTTTTCACAATCATACATTCACATTGCAAAAGCTATATCATTATACAATCATCTTCAAGAAATATGCTACTGGAGCATAGCTCTACAGTTTCAGGCACTTCCCTCTAGCCACTCTAATACACCATTAACTAAAAAGGTGATATTTATATAATGCGTAAGAATAACCTCCAGGATAAACTCTCGACTTTGAAATCTCTCAGCCACTGACACTTTATTTTGTCTAATTTCTCTCTTCCTCCTTTCGATTGAGAAGTTTTTCCCAATCCTTTGACACTGAGTTACAGCTCGTTCTAGGATTTCTGTCCCATGTTGCCAGAGAAGTTTACGCCCCTGGGAGTCATATCCCATGTAGAGAGGGGGAGGGCGGTGAGTTTGCTTGCCGTGTTGGCTGAGAGGAAGATAGGTCACATCTGAGCAACAAAAGAGGTTCTCTGGGGGTGACTCTTAGGCCTAATTTTAAGTAGGCTTAGCCTACAGAATGGATAATCTTTTCAACAACTGATGTTGGAACAATTGAATATCCTCCTGCAAAAAAAAAAAAAGTATCAGGGCAATCACTGCCCCATAGGGGAAGGTAATCACTGGAAGGGGCAGGAGGGGACTTTCTGGGGTGATGGAATATTCTATATCTTGATTGGGGTATGGGATACTTGGATATATGCATTTATGAAAATGCTATGAATTTTGATCTGTGCATTTCACTGTATGTTCATTTTACCTTAAAAATACTTGTAAATAGGTAAAGAATGATTTCTTCCACGTTTTAATACTTCAATTTCTGTGTAAGACCAAAGGGAGAGATGTTGATTTGGTGCAAAATTTATATTTGCATAGCGCATTACATAATTTAACTTGTATGGTCAGTTTAGTTGAATACTATAAGAACTTGGAATTTTGAATAGAGCGTGAGATCCTGCTGGTTTGCACAGGTCAGTGTGATGCCTAACTATATCCCAGAGTAATTTGGGCAGTGAATAAAGAAGTATTTACAAAGTCCTCTTGGGGGACTGGGGAGAAAAAAGAAATATTCAACTTCCCCAGCTGGGGAATTCTTGATATTCTCTGTGCTAGTTTGGAAGGATGTTTGATTTTATTTTAATCAAAATCTCATTTCATAAAGGCAGAATAATCTCTTTTCAATACTGTGTGTTTGAATATGTAATTAGGTCATCTCCCTGTAGATGTAACTCAATCAAGAGTGGTTGTTAAGCTGGATTAGGTGGAGACCATTTGGGTGGGTCTTGATTAGTTTACTGGAATCCTATGAAAGAGGAAAGATTTTGGAGAATGTGGGAGACTCTGAGAAAGCAGAACGACATAGCCTCGAGAAGTAGAGAGTCCACCAGTCAGTGACCTTTGGAAATGAAAAAGGAATATGCCTCCAAGGGAGGTTCATGAAAGGAAGCCAGGAGAGAAAGCAAGCAGATGACGCTGTGTTCGCCACATGCCTTTCCAGATGAGAGAGAAACCCTGACTGGGTTCTCCATGTGCCTTCTCACTTGAGAGAGAAACCCTGAACTTCATCGGCCTTCTTGAACCGACGTATCTTTCCCTGGATGCCTTTGATTGGACATTTCTGTAGACTTGTTTAATTGGGACATTTTCTCAGCCTTAGAACTGTAAATTAGCAACTTATTAAATTCCCCTTTGAAAAAGCCATTCTGTTTCTGGTATACTGCGTTCTGGCAACTAGCAAACTAGAACATTCTCACAAGCAATGGGGACAACCAATTCAATAGGCCGAGCCCTCGATCTTTGGGTTTGCCCCTATGAAACTTATGCCTGCACAGGAAAAGCTAAGCCTACTTATAATTATGCCTAAGAGTCACTCCCAGAGAACTTCTTTTGTGACTCAGATGTGGCCTCTCTCTCTAAGCCAATTTGGCACATGAACTCACTGCCCTCATATGGGATGATTCCCAGGGGGTGTAAATCTCCCTGGCAATGTGGGCAGGACTCCCAGGGATGAGCTGGGACCCAGCATAATGGGAACGAGAAAGCCTTCTTGACAAAGGGGAAAGAGAGAAATGAGGCAAAATAAAGTTTCAGTGGCTGAGAGATTTCAAACAGTTGAGAGGTTATCCTGGAGGTTATTTTATGTAATATATATATATATATCCCCTTTTAGTTTAAGGTGTATCAAAGTGGCTGGCGGGAAGAACCTGAAAATGTTGGGCTGTGTTCCAGTAGCCCTGATTCTTTTTTTTCATTTTAATATTTTTATTGATAAAACAACATACAATCAAGCATTCTTGACATAGAAACATTCTATACATGGTGTACAATCAATGGCTTACAATATCATCACATAGTTGTGTATTCATCACCATGGTCATTTTTTTTAACATTTGCGTCACTCCAGAAAAAAAAATAAAAAGAAAAAACTTACATACCATACCCCTCATCCCTCCCTCTCATTGACCACTAGTATTTCCATCTACCCAATTAATTTTAACCTTTGTTCCCCCATTATTTGTTTATTTGTATCAATATTTTTTACTCATCTTTCCATATTGTAGATAAAAGGAGCATCTGACACAAAGTAGCCTTGATTCTTGAAGTCGATTGAATAACGATATAACTTTTACAATGTGACTGTGTGATTGTGAAAACCTTGTTTCTGATGCCCCTTTTATCTAGGATATGGACAGATGCGTAAAAAAAATAAGGATAAAAAATAAATAATAGAAGGCATAAAGTGTCAAAAATTGGGTAGATTGAAATACCCGTGGTCAATGAGAGGAAAGGGTTAGGAGTATGGGATATATGTGCTTTTTTTTCTTTTTATTTCTTTTTCTGGAGTGATACAAATGTTTTAAAAATGATTATGGTGATGAATACACAACTATGTGATGACATTGTGAACCATTGATTGTACACCATGTATGGACTGTATGTGTATGAAGTTTTGCCAATAAAAATATTTAAAAAGGAAAAATAAATCAATTGGGAAAGGAAATACTTGTAAACAATACTGGACTCCAGTAAGTAGACTTGTTTGTGTGGTCGTATGGCTTATCACTTCTCAAAATTCCTTGGTGTAATCTAGGCTTGAGGAGATGAATACATATGTTAAGAATAATGGGAGCCAGGATGCTTACTAAAAGAGTTACAAATATGGTAAGGGAGTAACAAATATGAATGGGGGGAAACATGAATGTGCCCTGAAGTGTTGAATTGGAATGGGACGTGTCAGGTGGATCTCATGGTTTATATATAGTCAGAGAAAGAGGGTTAGAAAGAGAACTCTGAGCATGCATGTGTGTGTATGTGTGTATGCCCTTCCCATATCTGTTCATTGAGATGCCTAGACACAATGCTATATCACTAGCAAAGAGTAATGAGCCCACCTAGGGTGCAGATTTGGTTTAATTAAAAATTTTCTTTTTATTTTGAGATAACTTCAGGCTAACAAACTTCACACTGAAACACTCCAAGATAATAAAGAACTCCTATATATCCTTCATCCATATTCTCCAGTGTTAACATTTTTGGGGGGTGCACGGTCCGGGAATTGAACATTCTGCCACTGAACCAGTGTTAACATTTTATCAGCTTTCCTTCGACATTCTCTCTCCCTCTCTGTGCCTGTGTGTGTGTGTGTTTGGGGTTCCCTAGTATTATCTTCAGATTCAGTGATTCTGTAAACTCACAGGACTCAGCAAAAAGTAGTACTCATTGTTAATGTTTATTACATTGAAGGCATATGTGATAGGGTCTGCAAGGGAAAAAAAAGCCATAGGCATAGGTAGAGTCTAGAAAAATCTAAGTGCAGGCATCCTTATGTTCTCTCCCTCCATCAAGCAAAGGGAAAACTCACATGGAGAGGAGTCCAGAGGATACCCATCTCATGTTTGCAAGCATCATCTCCCAGTGGATTTTCATGGGATGCACTTAATTCCTTCGGTCATGAGTTGTAACATGTGCAAAGTGTTATCTACCAGAAAAGCTCACTAGAGACACAGCAGCCAAGTTTTTTTGTTTTTTTTTAATGTTTTTTTATTGTGAAATATAAAGTATATATAAAAAATATATATTTCAAAATACATTGTAACAAGTAGTTATAGGACAGATTTCAAAACTCGGTATAGGGTACAGTTACACAATTTCAGGTGTTTCCTTTTAGCTGCTCCAAGACCCTGGAGACTAAAAAGAAACATCAGTATAATGATCCAGCACTCATACTCATTTGTTAAATCCTATCTTCTCTGTTATAACTCCTCCTTCTCCTTTGATCCTGCTCCCAGTCTTTAGCAATTTGCTCATTCTAACTTTTTCATGTTGAAAAGGGGTGTCAACAATATAGAATAGGGGAATGGAACTAGTTGATGTTCTTGGAGAGGCTGGTCCCTCTGGGTTTCAGGACTTATCTGGCCTTGGAACCATCTGGAGGTTATAGGCTTCTGTAAAGTAAACTTAGTGCATGAAACTTTTGTAGAATCTCAGAGGGAGCCTTAAATTTTCTTTAGGGTTAACAGAAGTGATGTTGGTTTGTGTTCTAGTTTGCTAGCTGCTGGAATGCAAATATACCAGAAACGGAATGGCTTTTAAAAAGGGCAATTTAGTAAGTTGCTAGTTTACAGTTCTAAGGCCGAGAAAATGTCCCAATTAAAACAACTCTATAGAAATGTCCAATCAAAGGCATCCAGGGAAAGATACCTTAAAGAAGGCAGATGAATTTCAGGGTTTCTCTCTCAAGTATGAAGGCACATGGTGAATACAGTCAGGGCTTCTCTCTCAGCTGGAAGGGCATGTGGCGAACACGGCGTCATCTGCTAGCTTCTACTAGCTTTCTCTCCTGGCTTCCGGTTTCATGAAGCTCCCCAGGAGGCGTTTTCCTTCTTCATCTCCAAAGGTCTCTGGCTCGTGGACTCTGCTTTGTGGTGCTGCAGCATTCTCTGCTCTCTCTGAGTCTCCCATTCTCCAAAATGTTTCCTCTTTTATAGGACTTCGGTAAACTAATCAAGACCCACCCAAATGGGTGGAGACATGTCGTCACCTAATCCAGTTTAACAATCACTCTTGATTAAATCACATCTCCAGGGAGACGATCTGATTACAGTTTCAAACATACAATATTGAATAGGGATTATTCTGCCATTTTACGAAATGGGATTTTGATTACAACATGGCTTTTGTAGGGGACATACATCCTTTCAAACCAGCACAGTTTGGATTTGGTAAATCACTGCAATTAGCAATATCTAGCTGAAGTTTGCATAAGAGTAGCCTCCAGAACAGGCTTTTGATGCTATTTGAACTCTCAGAGCCACTGATACCTTGTTTGTTACACTTCTTTTCCCCCTTTTGGTCAGGATGGCATTGTTGATCCCACGGAGCATGCCCAAGGTTTTTTATTGGGTCATGTAAGTATTCTCTGCCCAGCTCCTACCGAAATTCCAGACTCCCAGAAGGAAAGTAGGTATTCGGCATAAACCACATTGATTGTACAAACAATTGAGGCACAGTGAGCCATGCTTACCCATTAGGAAAGGTGTTATATCAGTGTAAGAAATGGTTTATCAGCTGAATTCCCAGATGCCAGTCAAGGGCTAGTCTTGTAATCATGTCTTTCAAATCAAAGGATAGGCAGTGTCAGGCCTACTGTTTTAATGCTCTTCTACCTAAAGACATAGAAGAGAAAGACATTCTCTTGTACAATCATAGTATAATTACCAATACGGTTACAATTCTATTATCTATTTTGCAAATATTATTCAAATTTTGCTAATTGTCCCACTAATGTCCTTTATACTAAAAAAAAAAAAAAATCTGATCCAGGATTCAGTCTAGGACCACATGTTGTGATGTGCTTTTAGTTTCCATTCATCTGGATCAGCACCTCAGTTTTTCTTTTTTTGCGCATGACTTTGGGGTGTTTTTGAAGCAACGTACAAGCTAAGTATTTTGTAGAATGTCCTTCAACGGGGTTTCTCTGATGTTTTCTCATTATTAGATTCAGGTTATAAATTTTGGGCAGAAATGCCATACAAGTGATGCTGTGTTCTTCCCAGCACATCACATCAGGAGGTACATGGTACCAGTTTACCCTCATATTGGTGATGTTAAGGGGGTGTCTGCCAGGTTCCTCCATTGTAAAGTTACCTTTTTCCTCATTACACTTAGGAAGTAATTTCCATGGCAATACTTGGATGCTATGTACCTATTACGTTCCTCATCACATTTTCACCCATTAGTTTTAGCATCCATGGATGATTCTTGCCTAAGGCAATTATTACGGTGGTGGTTGCCAAATAGTGATTTTCTAATCCAATCACCCCTTCTACATTTATTAGTAGGCATTCTGGAAGAGTTTTCTCTTCTGTTCTATTTATTTATTTATTTCTGTTTGAACTCATGGATTCTTTTTCTACTAAATTTCATTCAATGGATAATAAAACAAGACGTTCTAGCCACATCTTGTAATTTCCCTGCCCCCGCCCTGGAATCAGGCATTCCTCCAAGGAGCCCTGTTCCTTTTAGTGGACAATGATAACTGGATGACAGAAATCAATTAGAGGCATATGAACTGGAAATGAAGAAGTAACGATATCATTATTTTCAGATGATAAGATTTTGTACTTGGAAAATCTTAACGAATCAGCGATAAAGCTAACTCTAGCAGTAAAAGTCCTCATAAGGGGAAGGATATAAAATTAAAATAGAGAAATCAATGGCCTTCACATATACAAAGAATAACCAGTTAGAATATGTAATGATAGCGGAAACCCCATTTACAATAGCAACAAAGAAGGTAATATACTTAGGAAGAGACATAATAAGAAATGTTTTAAAAATCTACAGGAGGAAAACCCTAAAATACATTTGTCAAAACCTGTAGACATTTACAGCACAAAGAATGCACCTTTTTGTATGCAAATTTGAAAGAAAAACTCAACCAGGAAGTCAGGAGATGCCTGTATGGAATAGAGACTGTGACAACATAATCTAACTGTATTACAAATGAATGACATAACCTCACTGAAGAGGGTGGGGAAAATGAGCTGACCTATGTAACTTTGGAAAATGATGTTTTGATTGGCAACTGCAAGACTATTAAAGAAAATGTACATAAACACTTTACTCTAGTTGGTAAAGTTGTCTCCCATGGAAGTATGAGTTAATTCAGAAATCACTATAAATATATACTGGGATTGAATAAATAAATAAATGGGTGGTGGATGGTGGGATCCGGGTTTCCTGCTGTTGCAGTAAGAGGTTATAGATAATCAAGGAGGGACGCTAGATTGAAGCATGTAGTACTGGAACTTCAGTATGAATTCAGGATTATCTTAAAATATATAGAGATGCAAAGAGATGGAAACAGCCAAAATGTCCATCAACAGACGAGTGGCTAAACAAACTGTGGTATATACATACGATGGAATATTATGCAGCTTTAAGACAGGATAAACTTATGAAGCATGTAATAACATGGATGGACCTAGAGAACATTATGCTGAGTGAGTCTAGCCAAAAACTAAAGGACAAATACTGTATGGTCCCACTGATGTGAACCGACATTCGAGAATAAACTTGGAATATGTCATTGGTAACAGAGACCAGCAGGAGTTAGAAACAGGGTAAGATAATGGGTAATTGGAGCTGAAGGGATACAGACTGTGCAACAGGACTAGATACAAAAACTCAAAAATGGACAGCACAATAATACCTAATTGTAATGTAATTATGTTAAAACACTGAATGAAGCTGCATCTGAGCTATAGTTTTTTGTTTGTTTGTTTGTTTGTGTCTTTTTTATTATTATTATTATTTTTATTTTTTCTCTATATTAACATTCTATATCTTTTTCTGTTGTTTTGCTAGTTCTTTTCCTAAATTGATGCAAATGTACTAAGAAATGATGATCATGCATCTATGTGATGATGTTAAGAATTACTGATTGCATATGTAGAATGGAATGATTTCTAAATGTTGTGTTAATTTCTTTTTTCTTTAATTAATAAAAAAAACAAGTACCAAACAAACAAAAAATATATATAGAGATGGATAGATACAGAAATAATTATAGATAGATGTGTATGCATGGCTTAGTATACATACATATATTTCCTAGCTCTGTTCACTGAGAAAGCCTAGAAGCAATGACACCCTGGTAACAACCACCCATACCCAGCACCTAGCTCTTGGTTTCTAACAACATTTTCCAAGAAAAGCAACCAAGGTTCCCTTAGAGAAATGACTGCTTCTAGGAACAGGCAGGTAATGTCCAAGATGTCCAAGATGAGCTTGGGGCATCTTGTAGTGATATATATATGTATATCACTCATGCATATTTACTTTATACTTTGGGTTATAATATAACACTATGTTAGTTATTTTGTTGCTCAAATGGTTCCAGCATTGGCTATTGGCAGCCTTTTCAGCTTGGCTCCTGTGTCCTTTTGACATACTCCCATCCTTGTGTGCCTGTGTTGTGTGTGTGTGTGTGTGTGTGTGTGTGTGTGTGTGTGTGAGAGAGAGAGAGAGAGAGAGAGAGAACTAACTCAAGTAATTCTTGAATGCAGTATTTTGACTACAATCAGATTAAAGATGAAAAGAACTGCATCAAATATTGAAGTCGTGTTAGCAGGCTTGTTAAACACAACATTTTGACCACACGCCACCATGAGGTTATAGACAAAAGGAACTGTAAACAATATTGAATTCTAGTTGGAAAACTCATTTTTACAGTCTAATGGATTAGCAATTCTGAAGTTACTTAAAGTATTTTCTTGGATTACACAAATAAGTAAATTTACTGAGGATAATAGGATCCAGATTTCTTTCTGTTTGAAAAGGGATTTACAAATATGGAAAGGGCAAAAACTAAATCAACCTTGCATTTTTGGATTGGAATGAGAGGCATTAGCATGAATTCATGTTTTTTAAAAAGGTATACATATTGCTAAGTATGTATACATTGGTTAGGATTCATGCACGTATTTCCTAGTTTTGTCTACTGAGAAGACATAGAAGGAATTACACACTGGTAGTAATGAACTCATCAAGATCCTAGATCTTGGTTCTAAATACCATTTCCCCACTAAAAGGAACTCTTTGAAGAAATGGCAGATTCCAGGGCTGGGGCTGGGAAAGAACAAGGTGAACCTGGGGCATCTTGTAGTGCCAGAAAGCAAGGAAGTGATTTAAAAAATAAGTGATGGGAACATGTCAAAGGGACCACACAGAAGTCACCTTGAAGGTGCCTCAACTAGCCAAATCTGGAACAATTTGTGTCAAAGGAAATAATGATAGTAATTCATAGAATAAATTAAGACACTAGTCTTTACTGATAGAAATAAATAAGAGGGAAGAGAAAGCTCTTCCTTATAGTATAATAGCAACCAATAAAATATCAAAAGAATGTTGGTGCTAGAAAATCATCAATGGATGCTGAAGCCATTTGGTTAAAAAAAGTTTGTGTATATATATATGACTGATAAAGCAAAAATGGCAAAATAATTGATCAATCGGTGTAAAGGGTATACAGAATTTCCTTGTATCATTCTTGCTACTTTCCTCTGTTCTTAGAACATCAAAATTAACACCAGAAGAAAAAAAGAAAAGAAAGAAAAAAAAAGAAAACAAGGATTATCCTAGTAGAGGAATACTGTCGCTAAATAAACTGTCTGAATTTTTTTCTTTCCCACATAAAAATCTACTGCTTGGGGGCGGGGGGCAGGGTGGTTTGCTGAGGGGGAAGGAACGCACTAAAGAGGGTGATAATGCATTTCAATAGTTATTTGAATGTTCTTTTTTTTTAACGAAACATTTTTCGTTTGTTTCACTACCATTCTTTTCTCTCTGATTTTAAATTTGTTGGTGGCTAGGTTCTTTACCTAACATTAAGTGCAGCATCACGTTAATAAAATGAGTGTTAAATCTTAAAAAAGAGAGAAAAGAAAAAGGAAAAGAAAGGGGGAAAAACAGAAAAAGCCAAGGGTTTCCGAAGGGGTGTGTTTTCCTGTTTGGTGTCACCCGGAGGAGGGCGGGAACAAGACACCGCAAAGCTTCCGCTTTCATTAATACGATTATTCTCAACCATTCTCATTAAAGGAGTACCTCGAGACTGTGATTTTCTGCCGACATACACTTCCCTAGTGACGGGTCCACCCATGAGAGAGGGATGCTATAATGTCGCACCACAGTGGATAGTCTATGGGAGCTTAAAAGATAGATCAGATGACCTAGGATTACAGTAAAACATTAAATCACAATTCACCCAATTCGTCAGTTTCGTTTTTTTCTATCTCCAAAATGCTGAACTTTCAGATTAACTACCACCCCTACATTCCTGGTCAGTGGTTTGGTCCGACCCGGACTCCCGGCAGACGGCAAGAGCTGCGTCTGCGCAGAAAGCTGTTGGGGGGTGGGTGGGGGGGAGGAACATGGCGCAAGCTCTGTCTGAGGAGGAGTTTCAGCGGATGCAGGTGCAGCTCTCGGGAGATAAGACCACCAGGCTTCGCGTCCGGGGAGCGGGGTAGAGAGAGATTGTGCCACCGGCTCCGAGATGGGGTTGGTTGGGATGGACCCTGAGTCTATGAGCTTGGCCTGGAGAAGGGAAACTGAGGCTCTGAGTGGTGAGACTGTTAGATTCCGAGATACTGTGGGGTTTTGAGGAGGTGGATTCAGTTAGCCTTGTCGGGGGAGGGCAGAGTCCTTGAGTCAGTGATACTTCACTCAGACTTGGAGGGGACGAGACCTCTCGGCCCCTGGATGGGACGCCAGGGATCGGGGATCACGTTGGGCTTTAAGGGAAAGAGAGCTTGAGAGGGCGAAACCATTTTGTCCGGAGAGGAAGGAAGCGGGCGTTGGATTGTTTGCGTCATGGGGGAGCCCGTGAGAAGGCCATACCATTAGCCAGTGGGAGGTAGAAATTGTTGTGGTTGATACCACTATGCCAGGGGATTGGGAAAAGACCCCAGATATTGTCATTGTTCCTCGGAGGTAGAGAGCCTTTGCGAGTGCTGGAGGAGGCCATACCATTGGATGATTAGGGAAGATCCCATTAGATCCGGGGCGAAGAAGGCCCTGAATGGGTAATACCATTTATCTCTATTGCGGGGAGGACTAGAAGAGATGTAAGAGTGAGACCATTAGGTTGCAGGTGGGGGACATCCCTGGGCTCTTTGGGGGGCATCATTGTACATCTCTGTGACTGGGTATTCTAATCACTTGACTTCTGGGGGAGGGGGGAAGAAGGTTCTCTGAGATGGGATGAAGGGCCATAGCATTGCACCATGAGCAGGCCCTTTTTGAGGGAATTCCTCACTGGGGACCACTGGATTCCCTGTGTGGGGATACTCTCAGAGGAGAAAGAGCCATACAGTTGGACCCTGAGTGGGAGAAACCCTGAGTAGGGCCTTTTTGGGGGACAGGGGTACCCCAAGTGGGGAAGGGTAATTCTCTTGGACCTTGGATGAAGGAAACTAGTTGTCCGTGTGTGAGGGACTTTAAGACTGGAAAGGTGAGACCATTGGACCATGAGTAGGGAATAACACTATAACCTGTGCAGGGGATTCTAAGCTGGTAAGGGTGATCCAAGTGGCTTACCCAAGGCTTTCTGAATGAGAGACCTCAAAGGGTGTAGGGCCATCCCCTTGGATCACAATTTGGGAAATCTTGAGGGGTATGGGAGACCCTTGAGTGAGGAAGGTTAATCCCACTAGACCACGAGTGAGGGAAAACCATTGGACTTGGTTGGGAAGGGACTCTAGGGGCTGATACAAAGGGTGTCCCAATTGGGCCAAGACTGGGGGACACAGATCCCTGGGCTCTGGGCAAGACAGTGTAGGAATGATTCTGTAGGGGCCAAGTCCTCTGACCATGAGCACATCACCAGGGGATGGAGACTGGTATTATGGGAGGTAGAGGAAGGTCTAGTGGGGTAGGGGACGGAGGGCTTGAGACAACTGACCTCAGGGTTCTACAGGGCTAGTAGTGAGGGGTGTGCTGTTTGGAATGGGCCATGCTTCACTTTCCCTTAATTCTTAAGGGGCCTTGGACATGCTTTGAGAGCCTTGGCAGTAGGGCAACGGCAGCCCCCTGACTCAGTGAAAGTTGGGCAGGGGAGTATCAGGCCCTCTCCTTTTAGAAAGATGGAGAAAGGTGAACCCCTGCCTCCTGCTCTCAGGGCCTCCAGGTCTGGTCAGGAGGATGCACAATACTCACCCAACAAAAAGACAGTCAGAGCATTGTTTAGTGTGTGAGAAGGTCAGCCTAGATGAGTAGGACGAACTTTATCTTGTGCACATGGAGAACCGTGGAATGCATATGAGCAAGAAGAGCCTGACTGGGTCAACATGGGACATTAGAAAACACTCTGTGATAGCCTGAGTGCAGGGTGGATTGGAGAGGGAGAGATGGAGGCAGCAGGGAGATGGAAGAGTGAAGGTGACTGCATTTATAAATGGAGGTGGAAAAGGTGAGAGAAGCTGAGAGCTCATTAAGGATACAGCATGTACAGGTCTTAGGGAGTGGCTAGAGAGGTACATGGAGGGCACCAGGGTCCTCGGGGTTTGGGGATTGGTTCTCTCATGGTGGGGGTAGGAGCACATTCCTGACCAAGTCTTTTCCCTTCCCTGCTTCCCTCCAAAGGCTCAGCTCCTGGAACTCCGAACAAACAACTACCAGCTTTCAGATGAACTACGCAAGAATGGTGTTGGTAAGCCAAGAGGGTCTCATTTGATGAGGGTGGCTTTGAAGGATGGGGACCAAGGTTTTTTCCATCAGAGCCCTGGCAGAAAGTCAGCTTTTTCCACTGACTGAGGCTGGGACTCCCTGCTTTCCTCACACCAGAGCTCACCAGTCTTCGGCAGAGGGCCACCTACCTGGATAAGGAGTTGACCAAAGCTCAGAAGGTATTTCCTTCCATCCACCCACCCACCCACTCACACTCTACCCATCTGACTCATTCATCCATCCATTAAACACCTACAGTGAGCCAGGCCCAATGTTATGTGCTATTTTCATGTAGTCATTTAAAAAATGCTTATAGAAATATCTTTGATTTGATAATTTTATCTAATTCTGCTTAATTAATTTTAATTTACTTTTTATTCTTTCCTAATTTCAGTTACTGACTAATTCTCATTCACTAACTTCCAATTAAATGGTCAAATCCATGGGTAAATTTTCCTTAAATCTGCCCCTATCTTCTGTTCACCCTCCTGCCTTGTGATCATCTGCCCATTCCTGTCCTAAAACTTTTGGCAAAATGAAACTAAGCCCACCTGTCTGTTCCTCTAAAGATGAGATAGACTACAATGCATTATGGCCCCTCAAAACATTCAAGGCTCTCCTTTATCTCCTTTCTTCACCACTCCCATGCACAGCACAATGTTACATGTAGTAATGCTTGCTAAATATTTGTTGAATGAAGGAATATAGAATGTTGAAAATCTGACAGTCAGGAAGGCTGGGCTTCTCTTTAGTAGGGTGACTGATTCAGCAAACCTGGCAATGCCCTTGGCCAGGCAGCAAAGGAGCAGCAGTTTCCAGGTTGTATGGAAGGGATCCACATAGACATGCAGAAGCATGCAGTGATGCTGTCATTTCTGAGCCTGGAGTCAAGCCCATAAAGAGTTAAATACTAACCCCAGTGCACATCTTCCAGAGCTTAGAGGAAAGGATGAGTTCTGTCTAGGGTACCAAGGCAGGATTCCACTCATTTATTCATTCAGTCACATGCTCATCCATTCCTGTGGTTTGCAAGTCATCACACAAGTTCTGTAGTTGAAGATGCTCTCATCCCCGAACCCCCATCGTCATTGTCTCCCCTTAACACCGGCCCCAGTCATGTCTATACTCTAGTGAAGGGTCCATCTCTATTCATCTTATCTTTCTTCCCACTCCACTCCCCTTTAGGCACTAAGCAAGAGCAAGAAAGCGCAGGTAAGAGGACCTCTGGCGGGTGAATATGTCTGGGAGACTCTTAATGGGGATGTGTCTGTATGCTGGGATCTCCTTGTACTGGCCTTTCCGTGTGTGCGACTGTCCCTCTCACTGTCATGTGTTTCTTTGTCTGTCTTTGTTTTCCTGTGTTTGTCTCTTACTCTGTGCCCATCTCTGTATCTCTTTCCTTCTCCCTTTTTCTCTCTTTATTCTTCTTTCTTGAGTTTCTTTGTCCCTCTCTGCCTTTCTGTCCTCTCTGACTCTTATTTCTTTTCCCAATCCTCTCTGTCTCTCCCCTACTTCTATTCCTGTCTCTGTCGTCATTTCTCTTTTTTCTTCTTTCTCTTTCTTTTTCTCTCTCCCTCCTTTCTCTACCCATGCCTCTATCTCTTCTTGATACTTATCTTTTTCTCTGACTCTCCTCTGTCTTCTCTTTCTGTTCTGTTCTCTCCCTTTTACTCTTTTTGTTTCAATTTCTCTGTCTTCCTGCCTTTTCTTTTGTTTCTCTCTCCCTTTCCATCCCTCTCTCCTTCCCTATCTATTCCACACTCCCCATCTCTCTCTCTACCTCTTGTCTCCCCAATATCTTCTCTTCTCTTCCTCACACTCTCTGTATCTCTGTCTCTCTCTTCCTCCCTGCTTCTCCCTCTCCTGATCTCTGCTCCCCCATCTGTTCCCTCCCCATCCTGGTCTCTCTTCCATATCTCCCCCCCACCATGTCTCTCTCCCCTTCTCATCTTTCTCCCTCTCCCTGTTCTCTCTCTCCCTCTTTCTTGTCTCTCCCCCTTTCCTTTTCTCTCTCTTCCTGTCCTTTTGTTTCTCCCTGTGTCTCTCCCCGTGTTTCCTCATCTCCTCTGCGTCATTCTCTGTACCATACCCTATGTTCTCCTCCCCCCTTGTCTTTTTCTCCCTGTTCCTGTTTCTTTGCCCTACTTCCATATCCTTCCTGCCCCTGTTGGAGAACCTGGCCCATGTCTGCCACTGCAGGAGGTTGAGGTGCTGCTGAGTGAAAATGAGATGCTGCAGGCAAAGCTGCACAGCCAGGAGGAGGACTTCCGTTTGCAGAACAGCACACTTATGGCCGAGTTCAGCAAGGTACTGGTGCTGCGGGCAGCCATGGGGGATCCAAGGGGTAGGGGCCCCTTGGGCTGAACCAGAAGGCGGCAGAGGATGGTTGGACAGGGGCTGGTCCTGGGGGTACTGTCCTTGGTGCTGAAACAGGACTTGTATTGCTGCTGGGGTGGTGGGGGAAGGAGAGGTCGAGGCAGCGATTTAACAGATGGGGGTCACCCACTGTGCTGGGACTGGAAGGCTTCAAGCCTAGAGGTCAGCTGGTTCCTGGCTAAGTCACTCCTTTTCTTTGAGCTTCAAGTCTTATTTATAATTTGGAGCTGATGCTATGTAGTCCCAGGGTGTTTGGAGCAGGGGATCTTAGGTAAAGTTCTTGTACTTAATATAGGATGGAAAGGTGCTCAAGTTGCTTCCCTTTTCTCTTTCTTCTCTTCATGTGAACTGGGGTTCTAACTCTTTCAGATGATACATCCTAGATAAGATAATTCTATTGCCTCACTGATTTTAGTGTCCAGGCTGTTTCTAAACCTACAAGGGACGTTGTCTCTTATTTTCTTTTCTATATTCTATATCCATGGTTAATAATTTTCTAAGATTTTAGTGTGTTTTAAGGAAAAAAGTCTCATGGCAACAACAATGGTGCTTCCAAGCCTCCACCTAAGAATATAATGCATAGATTAAAAAAAGGAAAAAAAAGCAGTTACAGTACCAGGAGAAGCAATTTAGTAAGTAGTAGTTAAGAACAAGGGCCCTTGAGCCAGAGGCCTAGATTAAAATCTTGGCTCTACCTTTTACTAACTGTAACCTTTATCTGCCTCTTTCTTGGTTTCCAAATGTTTAAAAAGAAAATAATGATAATAACAGTACCTGTCTCATGGGACTTTGGGGAGGATTAAATGGGATAATATATATAAACCACTTAGAACAGAGCCTTGCATATAGTATCAGCTATATAAGTATTAGCTACTAATATTATTCTTTTACTAATTAATTCATTTTCCCTCTAAAGTATTTCTTGACTCTTAAAAAGTTTTATATAAAAAAATAAATAGAACAAAGAAAAAAAAAACAAAAAAAGTTTTATATCCATCCTGTGGCTCTGCCCTGCCTCAGCCATTACCACCTCTCACCTGCTACGTTTTCAGAGCCTCCTTCCTGGTCTCTTTACTTTTAGCTCCCTCTACCAGTTCATGCCATGGAGATTCTTCTGACTTGCAGGTCTTATCACGTGAATCCTTAACCTTCCGGTGGTTCCCTGCCCTCTACCCATAGTTAGATACTGGTGCTCCCAGCACAGCTGATGTTACTACCTTACTTCTCACTGCTTCTTGCCTCCAGCCTCAATAGTATCATGGTTCTTGTGGGGTGAGACAGGGACAAGCATTCCTTCATAAATCCAGCTCGTATTTCCCAACATCTACCCTGTTGCAGGCACCCTGCCAGATATAAAGCCCTCCTTGACATCCTTCCTTCTCCTTTTCCCAGGAACTATAAGTACTCACAGAGAGACCAGGGGTCAAGTCCTGTTAACATATTTCAGCTCAGTTATTCCTTCAACAAAGAGTTATTGAGTACCCACTATGTGTTCTGTGTTCTGAAAAATGGTCCCATTCTCAGGTAGCTTATACTCTGGGGGAAGGATGGGGAAGAGGATGATAACATAGTAAATAAATAATAATAGTAGTGATCGCTGACATTTCTATAGCATTTACTATGTGCCAGGTCCTGTGTGACATACTTTACATTATTAATTTCATTCTTGCAGCAAGCCTATGAGGTAGGTTTTACTATTATTATCCCTGTTTTACAGATAAGGAAAACTGAGCCCCAGAGAAATTAAGTGATTTGCCCCAAGGTCACAGAGCTAGTAAATGCCAGAGTAGAAATTCACAACCGAGCAGTCTGGTTTCAGAATTTGTGACAAAATAAAATTTTATTATAGAAAGCACTAGGTAAGAAGGAAATGAACAGAGTGCTGTGAAGGAAAGTACTGGAGTGTCTACCAGGGGATGCTACTTTCAAAGGTGCCATTTGAGCAGAGTCCTGAAGGATGTAAAGAAGCCAGTCATGTAAGAGCTGGAGGAAAGGACTAGTGTTCTGTGTAGAAAATATCCCAGCAATAAAAATTAAAATTCTCTGTGGGCTTCAGTATTCTCATCTGAAAATGGGAGCAAGGGCTCTTGTCCCCAAGACTGCTGTCAGAACTTCCGTAGGGCCTGGCTTAATTTTATTTGCATTTATACCCCTCCAAGGCCAAGGGCTGGAATTGTTAGCGTGCTGGCCCTAGAAATGCTCTGAAAGCTGTCTATGGGACCTGGGCCAAGACCCTACAGAAGAGGGGTGGTAGTGGGGTTCTCTGTGGTGACCAATCGCTTCCAAAGGAGCCTGAGGTCTTGGTTACATCTATGGGGTTTGGGGTGGGTAAGGGGAAATCTGTTCTCAGTATCCTCATCCTCTTTTACTCTGCTGCTTACTAGATTGTGAATTGGAAGTTGCTTAATATCTCTTTGCCTCAGTGTCCTTATCTGTAAAATGTAGATAATTAGAGCACCTACTTCAAAGGACTGTCATGTTAATTACATGAATGAACAGGTGTAAAGTGCATGTGCCAAGCACCGTGTTTCAGTGAATATTGTTATGATTCTCTGCTTCTCTGTCACCTCCCTGTTCCCCTGCTCAGCTCTGTAGCCAGATGGAACAGCTTGAGCAGGAGAACCAGCAATTGAAAGATGGGGCTGCCAGAGCAGGGGCTGTCCAAGCTGGGACCCTTGTGGATGGGGAGCTGCTGAGACTGCTGGCAGAAAACACAGCCTTGCAGAAGAACGTGGCAGGTATATGGAGGCCCTCCTGGGGATACAGAGACCTCAGAGCTAGAGTAGGGCAAGGAAATTGTATCTTCCCAGGGGAAGGGGAAAGGCTGCAGAATCAAGCTTGGCCCTGCCATAAACCGGTATGTGACTTTGGACAAGTCATTTCACTTCTCTGAGCCAAAGCTTCCTCACCTAGTCACATCCACCACCTGACAGATTGTGGTAGAGATAAGAGATGTTATCATTCTGCATTTAGTTCAGTGCCTACAACCTAGTATATGTTAGAGATTAGAAGATCAACATTGAAAAGGAGATCTTTGCAAAGTGTGGAAAGTGAATGAAGGAGTCTTGGGAAACATTCTCAGCCCAGGTTGTAGATGGGGTCTGAGATGAAAGTATGGGAGGGTCCCTGGTGTGTGGACTTTTGGAGAGTAACTAGAGTTTGTGGGGTAGTGGGTGGCAGTTAAGAGGAAGGACTTTGTAGAATGTGGGTGGGAATTAGGATGTTGTAGGAGGGATTCAGCTGAAGTAGGCGTGTAGCATGGTAGGTGTGACCTTGGAAGGCTGCGTGTGGGGCCTGGAGGACTGGGGATGGGGCTTGAGAAAGCACCTTGAGCTAATTTAATGGTAGACAGGATTCCAGTGGTTGGTAGGGCCTAAAAGATTCTTGAGAGGCATAGATGGGACTGAACTTTCAGCTTGTGGGTAGTACATGGCTTGGGGTCATTTGGGGCAGTGTCTCTGCTACCTGAGGGCCAAAGACCAGTTCTTCTTCTATTTGAGGCATGGAAAGACCGCCTCATCCATTATATATCCCTGTCCTACACACCAGCTTTGCAGGAACGCTATGGGAAAGAAGCCAGGAGGAACCCAGCTGCCAATGAGGGCCAAGGAGATCCCCCAGGGGGCCCAACCCCCACCATCCCAGCCCCCATACCCTTGGCAGAGGTGGAGCTGAAATGGGAGATGGAGAAAGAGGAAAAGAGATTGCTCTGGGAGCAGCTCCAAGGCTTGGAGGTGAATATGGGTCTTTTGAGGCTAGGGTGCCAGGGAGTAGGCAGATGCCCTAGCCCTGCCTGTGGTCCCACGGAGATGTCTGTGACATCATCATCTCGTGGACTGATCAGGGTGAGGGAGGCAGGAGGGCAGAGGTGATCAGAGGCCTTACCCCCACCTTGCTGACAACAACCCCATCCTTCACCCTTCCCTGCAGAGCTCGAAGCAGGCTGAAACATCCAGGCTGCAGGAGGAACTTGCTAAGGTGGGGCTGCCAGGCATTTCCCTGAGCTTTGCCCCATCCCATTCCCCACCTGCTGGGCATCCTCTGATCATTTGAAAGGGTCTAGTACCCCTTCAAAGCCTCAGTTTTGTCATCTGTCAAATGGCTGAAAGCAAAGGAGTTGCTTTCAGAATGGAATGGGCTGATGTAGTCCCATTATGTCTTGTGCATGGTAGGCTCCATCCCTTCCTTCTTTCTCCCCCAAGCTCTGCTTATTCATTTGTCCATTTGTTCATTCATTAATTCCTTTAGAAGTATTCATAGAATTCTAGCTCTTATCTTAGGAACTGGAGACTCACTGGGGAGGCAGCAAGTCATGGCCCAGCTTTCCAGGCCTCCCACCCTAGCCATATTATAACATGGCCATTGATTAATATTTGGGGGGGTCATGAAGAGCTGAACTTTGGAACTTGAGGGATTGGGATGGAGATCATGCTGTTGCTGCTGACCAGCTGGGTGGCCAAATTGCTTAACCATTCTGTGACTCAGTTTCCCCATTTGTAAACCAGTAGTACTCACTTCTCAGTGGTGTTTTGAAGATTCCATGAGGTAACACAAGTAAATTCTATCTTCCAGAGAGAACTTAGTAAGAAGTGTCTGTTACTAAGTTTATTTTTGTTTTGATTAATATTATTCTTACTGTTACCATTTTTCTGTTCCCTTTTTCCCTATAGCTTTCTGAGAAACTGAAAAAGAAGCAAGAAAGGTATGTTTCTTTTGTTCAGAGATGAGGAATAGTTTGGGGGGGGGCTAGAGAGTAGAAGACTTATGGAACTGACCCATCTATGTCTTCTTTTTCTATACCCAGTTTTTGCCGTCTACAGACAGAGAAAGAGACTCTGTTCAATGACAGCAGGTAACTGCCAGGGGTCATTTGGACCAGCGTCAAAGGTCCTGAATGGTCAAAGACCAGGTTTTCTTCTATTTGAGGCGTGGCAAGACCATCTCATCCATCATATATCCCTGTCCTATTGATGGACAACAGGGACAGTGCCCAGCAATGTAGGACAATGCAGTTGGCACAGAGCTGAGAGAATGGGCCTTGAGCTGTGCCCATTACACCTACCCCCCCATCCCAATCACTCTTAGGAACAAGATTGAGGAGTTACAGCAGCGTAAAGAAGCTGATCTCAAAGCCCAGTTGGTTCGAACCCAGAAGCTACAGCAGGAACTCGAGACTGCCAATCAGGTGAGGAGGGGTTATGCTCTGAGAATAGGGACCAGGGCTGGGAGGCTGGGATGTCTGAGGTCTACAAAGGCTTGTTGGGGAATCTGAGATTCCCTGTCTTGGGAATATAGGTACTGAATGGGTCCTAACCACACCCCCTCCCAGGAGCTAGGAAAATGGGAGCTGGGTAACCCTGAGACCCCTGGCAGTAGGGAAAATAATCTGCGTGAATCTAAGTCAGGGGGCTAAGTAAGTGGGGGGCTGTCTGCCAGGTGTGTTTTTCCAAAGGGAAATAAAGTGTATTACTAGTGTATGTCAGGAATTTTGATGAATGTGAAACTACTGGGGGTTGGAGACAGGAGTCTGGATAAATCTATGGTGACTCAGGATAGGAATTGGGGTAAATCTGGAACCCCTAGAGGCTGGGTGACTTTGATACTGTTAGAATTGGGGTATCATAAATTCAACACTCCCAGAGGCTGAGGACATAGGAGCTAGGTAGTTACAAGATTCCCAAGAGTGGGATGACTGGGGCTGGAGGCTGAGTACATATGAAACCCTCAGCATGTGGGGGCTGGTTTGGGTCTGAGATACCTAAGAACTGGAATAGTGTGGGCTGGGTGGTCCTGAGAACCCTGGGGGCTAGAAACAAAAACTGGTGAGTATGAGACTTCCAAGGCTTAGGCAAAAAGTCTAGGTGGTTATGAGGTCCTGACCATTGAGAGTTGGATGAGTTTAAAGCCTGTTGGATTCCCCTTAGAGGAAGTGAGTCTGAAGTCCTTTGGAATGGAGGATATGGTAACTATGGATTTAAGGTCCCTAGATGCTGGAAACATGGGGCTAGGTGAGCCTGAGACCCTTGGGGATCCGGGGAGAGAAGTCTGGATGAAGCTGAAACCCCTAGGAGCTAGTGGTTTGCTGGGTCTGAACATCCCCAGACTGGTGATGGGAATGATTGAGGGGAGGGAACTGTCTCAGACTTCCCCGGGACCTCAAAACTAGGAGGTTGGGTGAGTTTGAGACCTCTGTAATCTAGGGCTGTGAGTTTGGGTAGGTTTGAGATTCTTGGGAGCTAGGAGTATCGGGGTTGAGTGTGTCTGAGACCCCTGGGAGTTGGGGTGAATCTGAGATCTGTGGGCTAATTGAATCTGCAGTCCTTGGGGGCTGAGCATGTCTAAGGATTCTAGGGGTTCCCATCTGGAATCTGGATGAGTCTGAGACCTTTTATGGATAGGGACTGGGGGATTGGAAACATTGGGGCCTAGGGCAGGAACCTAGTTGTGTCTGAGCTGCTTGGAGGCTGTGGCATAGGGGTTCAGTGTGTCTGAGGCCCCTGTGGGTAATGACCTGGAGTCTGGGTAAGCCTGAGATCTCTGATGGCTGGGTAGTTTGAGACCCTTAGGTGCTGGCAACATGCAATTGGTTTGTCAAAGAGGGAGTCTCTGTGGGTATATGCACCTGAGGGGAGGCTGAGGTGTGGCATGGACTCCCTTGACCTCCTGGACCCCACAGACCTTGGCAGAACTGAGAGATCAGCGGCAGGGGGAGCGCCTGGAGCATGCTGCAGCTCTACGGGCCTTACAGGATCAGGTAGGTTGTAGGTGATGAGCTCAGGGAGGTGGGGTTTGAGGGTGGAAGGAGTCTGAATGGGTAGTATGCAGGCAGGCAAGGCCCCAGGGGTCCTGCTTCCCCCAGTCCTGCTTCTTGTGTGTGTGTGTCTCTCCTTTCTTTCTTGGCTGCGGGTAGGTCCTGTCCCTTTGTTCTGGGCCCGCTCCCACCTGTTGTGGGGGTGGGACCAGGTGTCCATCCAGAGTGCAGACGCGCAAGAACAAGTGGAAGGACTTTTGGCTGAGAACAGTGCCTTGAGGACTAGTCTGGCTGCCCTGGAGCAGGTACAGGACAGCAGGGAGCCCTTGCTGATCCCTTGCCAGTTCCCCAATCTCCCTCCACTTCTGACCTATTTTGGGGCAGGGTGGTCTGAACACCATGCTCTTCTCCTGCCTCTGTTTTTGTTTCATTTTCAGTTTTCCTTTCTGTTGGCTTTCATCCCTCTTCTCTTTGACCATCCATCCCTGATTCTCTTATATTCTAGTTTCTCTCTCAACAGAAGTGCATGAAGTGTACTAATCTTAAGTATAGCTCAGTGAATCATATATATATATGATTGTCTCATATATATGAAATATATGGTGTCTCCCTATAACCATCATCCAGATAGAACATTTTCAGTGTCACAGAAGTTGCCCTTATACCCTTTCTCAATCAACACCCCCTACCCAGGAGTAGCCACTATTCTGACCGCTGTCACTGTAGATTAGTTTTGCTTGTTCTTTAATACCATATAAATGGAATCACACACACTTTTGTGTCTGGCTGTTTTTTTTGCTGCAGCATTATGTCTGTGAGGTTTGTCCATATGTAGCACTGGCCTGTTCTTTTATCACTGTGTAATATTCCATTGTATGAATGCCACAATTTATCTGACTCCTGTTGATCTCTTTCTCTCACTGCTTTTCTCTCTGAAATTCCCTCTCTCTCTCCTCTTGGCTCTCTTTCCACTTCTCTCCCTGTCTGCCTGGAACTGGGAGGCCATGCCCTGTACCTGGTCCCCAGGGACTCTTTCATTACACTTCTCATAACCACTGCTTTCCTCAGATCCAAACAGCAAAGACCCAAGAACTGAATATGCTCCGGGAACAGACTGTTGGACTGGCAGCTGAGTTACAGCAGCGGCAGGCTGAGTATGAGGACCTCATGGGACAAAAAGATGACCTTAACTCCCAGCTCCAGGTGACAACTCTGGCTCTGGCCTGTCTTCTCTTAGTTACCTAGTACTAGCTCAGTGGAGTACCCCAAGAAGTGCAGTGGGAAGACAGTAGAGTCAGGGGGACCTATGTTCTAATCTGGCTCCTTAACTTATTAGCACTTGCGTGTCCTAGGACAAGTCATTTCAATTCTGTGAGACTGAGTCTCTCCAATTAGTTAGGATATGCACTCTGATACTGTAATAGAAGCAAAAATCATAGTGGATTAAATAGAATAGAAGTTTAGTTCTTTCTCATGTAAAAGTTCAGATAGGTTGGCCAAGAATGGAACTATAGCTTTTCAGTCCTCAGTGACCCAGGTTTCTTCCACATTTCTGCTCTGCCACTTTCAACATGAGACTTCTATCTTGTCATTCAAGATGGTCACTCAGTCTCCCCCGCCCCCAACATATTTTGCATTCCAGCTGGAGGGAAAGAGGAAATGGGGAAGGGGACAGCCTACCTTTTTCCTTTAAGAGAATGACCTAAGTTACACTTACCACTTCTGCACACAGAAATTAATCACGTGGCCATCCCTACTGCAAGAGATGAGAGGAAATGTCAGCTAGACAGCTGTGCACCCAACTTAAAAGTATTCTCTTGCTAGGGAAGTAAGGGAGAATGAATACTAGAGAACAACTGGTGGTTTCTGTCATACTTCTCATCCATAAAATAGGGATAATAACAGTGACTTTACAAGGGTTAAAAGAGATGGTCTACCTGAAGTATCCAGGGTGACCAGCACTTATTAGGGCTCTTTATCAAATCTTGCTCCCTTTGTTCTTGCATTAGGAGTCATTACGGGCCAATAGTCGACTGCTGGAACAACTTCAAGAACTAGGGCAAGAGAAGGAGCAGTTAAGCCAGGAATTGCAGGAGGCTCGAAAGGTGGGATAGTAGGGGCGGTGGTGGGGTGGTGGGGCAGGTCTTGGCCCAGGACATGGGGATGGAGGAATGATGTGGCCAAGTCCATGGAAATGGAAGGGGAAGGAAAGTCGATCAGTTTCATGAGGATGGATGAGTGACTTAGCCAGTTCCTTGGGAATGGAGAGAAGGTAAGGGGCCTTTTTTAGCATTAGGGCAGGAAGTTGACTGCTATTCTCCTGCCCCAACCTCCTGGCCCCCAGAGTGCTGAGAAGCGGAAGGCCATGCTAGATGAGCTAGCAATGGAAACACTGCAGGAAAAGTCACAGCACAAGGAAGAGCTGGGAGCAGTCCGACTCCGACATGAGAAGGAGGTGCTGGGTGTGCGTGCCCGCTATGAACGTGAGCTCAGAGAGCTACATGAAGATAAGAAGCGGCAAGAGGAAGAGCTCCGTGGGCAGATCCGTGAGGAGAAGGTGGGTAGGTAGATGATAGCCTCCCTCTAAAACCTGGGGACCACAACGTTGGTAATAGGTCAGTGAACGGCATGCATGAGGTCCTGTCCCTGCCTGGCCCATGACTGTCTGCTCTCTCCTAGGCCCGAACACGGGAGCTGGAGACTCTCCAGCAGACAGTGGAAGAACTTCAAGCTCAGGTACATTCCATGGATGGAGCCAAGGGCTGGTTTGAACGGCGCTTGAAGGAAGCTGAGGTGAGTTGGTGGTATCTGTTGAGATACAGAAACTGGTGGGGCACCCATGCTAAACCAGAGGAATAGGAGTCATGAGACCCTAGAACTTTCTGGAATGCCCTGGGCTTGAGGCCTCAACAGCAGCTCTCCGTAGGGGATCAGGGGATGACCAGCATATAGGCCAGTGTCAGGTGTGTGAGGCTTCCCTGCCTTTGTGCACGTTTGAAGAGGCATCTCTTCCACATGAAACTACTTCTCCTGTCAGAAAACTATTCCAATATACTAATTTTGTTAGAACAAGAACGTTTACTGCCATTTTCTGGAAAAATCATATTAATACATAGGAGGCAGTGTCATGTAGCAGTTGAGAGCAAAGTCTCTTCTTTTTTTTAATTTTTAAGAGCAAAACAACTGTAATCATTTATTGAAGAAAAAGTAATATAGTGGAACTTAAAAAGCTACATTTGTTATGCTCCATAAGGACAGGAATTTATAGTTTTCTTTTTTTTTTTTTTTAACACGGGCAGGCACCGGGAGTCGAACCCGGGTCTCCGGCATGGCAGGTGAAAATTCTGCTACTGAGCCACCATCACACCACCCTATACAGTTTTTTTGTATTTACACATTCATGACATACTATCACAACATTGAAGGCATCTTTAGTTGCTACTGTGTTAGGCAATGAATAACACTTATGCTAATTAACCTGTTTTTTAAAATCTAAAATGACAGTTTATTTTAAGAATATATAAATACTTGAAACATATTTAGATTAAGAAAAAATACTGCTTTCATGTGTGCATCACAATTCTCTCTAATTGTCAAAAGTATTATACCAAAATTCTGTTTCTCGAATAACACAAGAAGCTGTTATATTTAACCAAGCACCATTTTAGCTCGGCATTTTGATCTTCCATGAAATGGATATTTAAAAGAACCACTCAAATAATTTAGGCCCTCATTTTTTTTTAAGAGCATTGTTTTAAGAGCTAGTTGTTTTTATGGGTTTAAATCCTGTCTGGGCCATGGACTGGCTATATGACCTTGGGCAAGGTACCTTACCTCTCTGTGGCCCACTTTCATAGATAGCAGTAATACTTATTATCTAGGTACCATGGGAGGGTTATATAAAATAAGTTAATATATGTAGAAACCTTAGAATATTCCTATTGTGTAGTAAGTGCTGTGTTACATTTTAAGTCAAACGTATGTACCAATCTATATCTAGGATATGAATGCATCTAAGGTGCAGCCTTAGATGTGGTAACTTCCATGAACTGTCTAAGGGTACACACTATTCCCTGCAGGAGTTTCTTTTCCGCAAACTGTGGGCCCTCTTGCAGCCTCCCCGCCCCCCGACTTCTAACTGGGCAATGTATTTTCTGGGAGGCTGTAGCCAGACCTGGGACTTGTCTTACAGGAATCTCTGCAGCAGCAGCAGCAGGAACAAGAGGAAGCCCTTAAGCAGTGTCAGGAGCAGCACACTGCTGAGCTGAAGGTGCCTAGTGTGGATGATATTCTTCTCTCTGGGGAGTGGCAGACCCTAGTCAGTGGGGTGGGGGCGTATGGTGCTGAGGTTTTCCCAAGCTGAGGGCTGAACTGCCCTCTGCTTTGTAGGGCAAGGAGAAGGAGCTACTGGGTGTGCGGGATCAGCTCCAGCAGGCTGAGGAGGAGCGGGACTGCCACCTAAAGACCATCAGCAACCTGAAGCAGGTCACTGGTTCCTCTGTGGTCCCCAGGCACCCCTGGACCTCAGTGGGAAGTAAGGGGGCAGCAAGGAAGTGGACTGCATGTGACCATTCCAACACCTATCAACCATGCTTTCTCTGTCCCACAGGAGGTGAAAGACATAGTGGATGGACAACGTATCCTGGAGAAGAAAGGCAGTGCTGCAGTAAGATGGGGAAGTGCCCAAGCATGCCCCCCTCATGGCCTGGGACCTATGGGCCCACTGGACCTCAGCTGCCATCTCTCTCCCTGTTCCTCCACAGCTCAAGGACCTCAAGCGACAGCTGCATTTGGAGCGGAAACGGGCAGACAAGCTGCAGGAGCGCCTGCAGGACATCCTCACCAACAGCAAGAGCCGCTCAGGTAAAGGACTAGGACAGGCAGGGGAGGTTGAGGCACTGGGAAGACTAGCTTGGGCCTCAAGGCCAGAAGTCTTTCCTACACCTCACCCTGCCTCTTCTTTCTGTCCTGTGTCTTGAACTCTAGAACTTGGTCTTCTACTTTTTCTCTCATTTGTCACTTTCTCTTCTGCTTTTATTTCTGCACTATCTGTTTTCTTCTGTATCTCTGTCTCCTTTTTGCTGTATCTCTTCTCTGTTTCTGTCTGTCACTGCCTCTGTCTGTCTTGTCTTGTTTCTCTCTGTATCCCCTGTCTTTTGTTTCTCTCACTCTCTTTCCTCTTTCATAAACATTGACTGAGTCAGGGGCCCTGATGTGAAACCGCCTGAGTCCCTGCCCTCTAGGAGCTCCCAGTCTAGCTAGGGAGCAAGACTTGAAAATCGGCAGTGATGTTTTAATTATGCAGCTAATGTAATCCATGTTATTTCTGCCATTTAAGGCAGAAGACACACAGAAAAACTTGAGTAGTTTCGGCCATTTTTTAGAAGAGGATGGCCTATAAATACGTTTTAATAAATAAGTAAAGTGTAGTGGTGGTTCTTATTTATCTCCTGTATCACAGACTGAGAGAAAACTTGCCCCTTGTCCTCCTACTCAGGATACCCATGGAACCCACTCAACTACCCTTTCCTTCCCGGACACCCCTTAGGATGTGGTTTCAACCCCCTCCCTGATAACCCAGAACCAGCTGCAGGAGCAAGCAGCACAAGCTCAGTGCTTGCGTGTTTTAAGTGATGTGGCAAAATGGATGTATCACCAAATCAATTTCTTTCCAAGGCACTCAATCTCCTTAAGTAACCTCTCTTCAATAAAGGAAGATTTTTTTTTTTTGGTTCTCTTTTGTTATAGGTTAATGTAAAAATCACCAAAAAGTTTAGAATTGCATACTATACACTCTCCTCATCTGTTAGGTTAAAATCAGATTTAAGTGCATGGTTCTGAGAGTCTATCTTCATTTTTTGTCTCTGTGCTCTGACTCAGGTCTTTCTCCAGGGTCTCTGTTTTTCTCTTTCATCTGTTCTGTCTTTCTTTGTCTCTCTGGGATTTTCTCTTTGCATGTGGGTGTGCACCTCTGCCCTCTCCAGCTGTTTAGTTTCTTTTCTCTACCCCGACTCTGAGTGTAGACCACTTTATGCCTCCATATAGCCATATCTTTGTCTTTTTCCTGACCTCTTCGGCTATGTTTTTATGTTGTATGTGTTTGCCTATGGAGGCAGTTCCTTTTTCTATTTCTCTCTTTCTCTCTCTCTCCTTCCTTCCCTCCCTCTTTCTCTCTCTCAAATTCTGCCTCTGCCTTTCCCCAAACCCAAGTGTTTCTTTCCATCTCCTATCAAGTCTATTTCTGACTTTCTGCCTGTTGCTGCCCTGAGACCATAAGGGGGGACTGGGGCTCAGGTTTCTGTTTCCTCACTGCTCAGGCCTCGAGGAGCTGGTTCTCTCAGAGATGAACTCACCAAGCCGGACCCAGACAGGGGACAGCAGTAGCGTTTCCTCCTTCAGCTACCGTGAGATCTTGCGGGAGAAGGAGAGCTCGGTTGTTCCAGCCAGGGTAAGGGCAGGGGAGAACCTCCAGCCCCAGCTTCTTCTACATAAATTCTAGGACCCTCCATTCCCCGCCA
Organism: Tamandua tetradactyla; assembly: GCF_023851605.1. NCBI lineage: Eukaryota > Metazoa > Chordata > Mammalia > Pilosa > Myrmecophagidae > Tamandua > Tamandua tetradactyla. The sequence continues at coordinate 121,189,901 of NC_135353.1, forward strand.
CCTGCATCTATCTCCTACTAGGGCCCAGCACATACATTTTTTTGGTTAAGTTTTCCTCTGTCTCACCAACTTGGATTCAGATTGCTAAATTGGGAATGGCAAATCATTCTCTCTCTAACCCACTTTTTCATCATCTGTGGGCTAATTCCACCTTTTCTGAGACCATAACATGTGTGGCTCATAGTACCATTCCTGTAAAAGTTCCCTTTTTCCAGCTTATAATTATCATTATTGTTATTGTCATCTATAATGCCAGCTTCTGTGTCAGCCACTTTTATTTGGAAATAACTTTTTTATTATTACAAGTGTTAGAAATTACATTTTTATAGAAAAAATTTTTTTAAAGATGAGAAAAGATTAAAAAAAATTTTAAATCCCATTTTCACCAGAAATCACTGCTATATATCCTTAGTTCACACCCCTCAAGATCTCTCTCTCTCTCTGTGTATGTGTAAACATATTTAATCTAAATAAGATCATAAGTATCCTTTTGTTCAACTGATCTCTACCTTCCCAATTAGGTAAATTTTCATCTCATCTAATACTTTTACCTTAATCAAATTTTCCTAGTTGGCCCCGTTTCAGAGCACGTGTTGCATCTGGTTGTTTTATGTCAGCTAAGTCAAGTTTTCATCTAATGTGGTTTCTTCTTTTGTGACACCAACTTGTTGAAGAAACCAGGCCAGTTAACATGCAGAAAATCCCACCTTTTGGATTTTCCTACTTGCTTCCTTTGTGGTATCATTTAGCTCATTCCTCTCTCCCATAGTTTTCCTCTCAACTGGAAGTTTGATTTCATCTTCTACAGGATCTCTCTTCATCCTCCCAACAACACTATGAGTTTTAGAGCCCACCCTGTCTCCACTCCACCTCCAGCCTGGTTCTCCTTCTTAGCCCTTACTCTTCTCTGGGGCAGGCAGGGCAGGGCCTCCAGGTGACCTCTTCTCTGCTCTTCTCTGCAGTCATTATCTAGCAGCCCTCAGGCCCAGCCCCCTCGGCCAGCAGAGCTGTCAGATGAGGAAGTGGCTGAGCTGTTTCAGCGTCTGGCAGAGACACAGCAAGAGAAATGGATGCTGGAAGAGAAGGTGCTGTGGTATCTGTCTGCCTGCCCATGCCCACTTGGAGCACCCTGGGAAGGGGCAGGTGGGGGGTTCTGATGGGCCCACTCCTCAGGTCTGAATACATGTAGTTGAGGGGTCTGAGGTGGACTGGGCCATCTACAGGTGAAGCATCTGGAGGTGAGCAGTGCCTCCATGGCAGAGGACCTCTGCCGGAAGAGTGCCATCATTGAGACCTACGTCATGGATAGCCGGATTGGTCAGTGTTCCGCTCCCTCACCCTTATCCGGTCCCCATTCTCTTACCTGCCTGCCTCCCTCCACTGTTCTGTGTTATGGCTTTTCTCCTTGCTCCTTGCAACTCAGTAGAGTTATCAACAAGGCCACCAGTGGTGGCGGGGGAGAGCAACTTTGTGTCTCTGTTTGTTCTCTATCTCTTCGTTGTGGTGTCCCTCTCCTCTCCGGGTCTCTGTTCACCTTTCCCTCTTTCTCACTCCATTCTCACTTTATCTTGGCATCTCTCTCCTCTCAGTCTGTTCTCTCTCCACTCTCCATTCTCTGTGTGTGTCTGTATCCCTCTCTTTGTTCTCTCTTCCTTCCGCCCTCCCTTCATTTGATCTCACTGTTCCTGTTCCCTTTTGCTATTGTATCATCTTTAGAAATTCTCATTCTCTGTATGCATATCCCTCTTGGAGTCCTTATCTCTTCTTCCCCCTGTCCTTCTCTTCCTCTCTCCTCTTCCCCCCCCCCTCCCACCTTCTCTTATCTTTCCTTCCCCATCTCCCCTGTCTTTGTTTCTTTTGTTGTTTCTTTCAACCTTCTGCTTTTTTCCCTGTTTTCCCCTTACTAATGAAAATGATGCCGACTGCCTGAAATGCGCGGAGTGTTTACTGTGTACTCTGTGTTTCACATGCAGACATAGATATTAGCCCTCTTTCACAGAGGCACAGGGTTACACAACTAATAAGTGACAGAGCCAGGTGTCACATGGTAATGCTTATGCCCCCTACATAGCATGGCTCTCTGCCCTCCATTCTTTTTTTGGGGGGGGGGTGCATGGGCCAGGAATCAAACCCAGGTCTTCCGCATGGCAGGCAAGCATTCTACCACTGAACCACCATGCACCCCCTGCACCCCCACTCTGTTTCCTTCTTTTATCCTCTATCTCTGTTCATCTTGCTTCTGGCTCTGTCGAGAGGGTGGTTCACAGCCTGGGTCCTTGCAGATGTGTCTGTGGCAGCAGGCCACACAGACCGCAGCGGGCTGGGCAGCGTCCTGAGAGACCTAGTGAAGCCAGGTGACGAGAATCTTCGGGAGATGAACAAGAAGCTGCAGAACATGCTGGAGGAGCAGCTGACAAAGAATATGCACTTGCACAAGGCGAGTGTGGCCTGCCAGCCCACCCATCTGTATTCAGCCACCTGCCTAACCACCTACACAGTCACTGGTTCAGCTACCACCCACCTGTCCTTCTGTCCAGCCCCTTCCCCAGTAACCTACCTCTCCTTTATCCTCTCATCTTCCCATCCTCCTATCAACTTACTCATTAGTTTAGTCTTTCACTTTTCCCTCTAGCCATCCATCTACCCACTCATCCATTCATACATATATCCATCCAACCATTTGCCCATCTGTCTTCCCATTTAATCATCTATCCCATGCCTTTTTACCCATTTCCTGACTCACCTCTCTCTTATCTACTCATCAGTTATCCCTTGTGTTACCTTTCACCAACCCACCCAGTGATCTGCCTGCCTACCTGTTGTTCTCTGTCTATTCTCTGGGAAATTTATTTGTCCACCTCTTTCCTCCCATGAGTCCCTCATGTATCCACCCACACATCCACTTATTCTTTCACTTGTTTCCCACATGTCTGTGGAAATCAGAAGGGAGTCAGACTCAGCCCCTACCCTAGAGAAACAACCTCACTGTTTAGTACAAAGTACAAGAGAAGGTGGTGAGGGCAGGAATTGTATCTTTAGCAGCACCATGCCCCAACAGATGATCCACTCTTGTGTCAGGATCTCTAGAGATTCCCCAGCCCCCCCCAGACACACTTTTTCCAAATACAGCCCACTCACTGCTGGTGGCTTTATGAGCTTCTCCAAGTACCTTCCCATCCTAGGCCAGACATAGCTGGGCATTGATTAATAGGGAGAAAAGGAAATCACAGATGACATCCCAGGTTTGGTTAGGAAGCTGTGCCTGTACCTTCTCTGGCCCTTGATGGTTTGTTTGTTTCTTAGGACATGGAGGTTCTGTCCCAGGAAATTGTACGGCTCAGCAAGGAGTGCGTGGGGTCCCCTGATCCAGATTTAGAGCCTGGAGAGGCCAGCTAAAGACCTGCAGGTTTCACCACTCCCTGCCCTTCTCACCCCCCAGGACTCCGTTCTCTTGGGCTGTGGTGAGAAAATGGAGGCTGGCACCAAAAACCAATAGGTTGGGAAGCGGGACATTAAAGGGGTTGGTGGCCTAATGGCTGGTGTTAGTGACCCTGTCTTAGAGTGGGGGCCCCTGGAGATTGGGGATGCTAAGGGGAGGGGCAGCAATTTTTTCTTCTTCTTGGCCCTAGCTCCCAGGGGCCTCTGCCTTCATGTCTGCATGAGTGCTCCCTCCCAGAGACCAACTCTTTTTAATTTAATTTAATTTTTTAATTTATGTCTGGAAGCCTGGCTACTCTGCATTTGGGATTGGGGGTGTTGGGTGGGGGTATGGTCCATGTTCAGCATTCTAGCAACATGTGTGTGTGTGTGTAAAGGCTGTGCAGCCAAAATACCATCTGGCCAGATGGGCCCACCCACTGACTCTCTGGTCTCGTTCTTTACAACAAGGAGGGGTGTGTTGGGGATGGGGGGTGGTCATATGATTGGAACAGGATGAGTCGTCTCTGGCTGCAACTTTACTCCCCTTCTCCAACCCGCACCCAGTCTGTCTCCAGTACTGCTGACCAGCCTCTCTAACAGAATTGAACAGAAATATCTGTAGATGTGTGGATGGGTACACATAGGAATGTGAGTGTGCATGGGGATGTGAGTGTGCATGAGTGTCCAGATGCGAGGATGAATAAGTGGTTGGATGGACTGATGGATAATTAAGTGGAAGATTGCATGGATTGATGATGAGTAGGTTGGGGAATAAATGGACAGATAGATGGATAGGTAGTCAGACAGGTGGAAGCTAGGTTGGGATGTGAGTGGACAGATGGATGTATATAGGAGCATGAGTAAATGGACAAATGGATTAGATAGGGGAGCATATGGATGGATAAGTGGGCAGACGGATGGATAAGTGGGCAGACGGATGGATGAGCTAATGAATGGGAAGGGTAAAAGGTTGGTGAATAAATAATGGGCGGAGATATGGGTGAGTAAGTAGACAGAGGTGGATGGAAAGATGGTTGGATTGAGTTAGATGGATAGAAGATGGATACTTAAGGATAGGTTGGTGAATAGTTAGGTGGTTGGGGTGAATATATAAATGGATCACCAAGTGGGTGGAGGTGGATGGATTAATGACAAATAGATGGATGGGTGGAGGGATAGGTAGAATAATCGGTTGTGTGGGTGGGAAAATAGATGGGACTGGTGGGTGGGTAGGTGGAGGGATGGAGAAGTGGGCAAATCAGGGGTGTGATGAGTGAACAAACGGAGGATTATACAAGAGAGTAAATTAAAAGGATAAAATTGGCCCTGCATTACTGCTCCGCCATTACCACACACTTTTTTTTTATTTGCATGGGCAGGCACTGGGAATTGAACCCGGGTCTCCGGCATGGTAGATGAGAACTCTGCCTGCTGAGCCATTCTGGCCCGCCCTGCCACACACTTTTAATTACTAAATATTAGATACTTTCTGTGTGCCATGCCCTGTGTCATCCCTTTTCTATAATTTAATGCTCTCGACTGCACTATCAAGTTGGGGCCATTCTCCCCATCTAACAGCTAAGAAAACAATGCAAGTCACTTGCTCAAGGACACAGCAAGTCAGTGGCAAAGCTGGGGTTTGAACCCACTGAGGCATCCCAGAGCCACTTCATACCCAATGCTCCTGCCACCCAGGAGCAGAGCCCTCTAGGGTAGGAGGTGTGATTGGATATTCCTGGATATGGACAGATGAAGGAGTCTTTCTCTTAGTGGGACAGGCCTGGGAGAGAACCTGATATGGGGGTGGGATCTGGATTGTCCTTATCAGCACTTCTCTCTCACACATATACCCATTTCATATCTGAAGACAGGAAAACGCTTCAGTCCCACAGCATTAAGCCTTGGTTAGAGCTGTCTCTAACCCATGATTCCCGCACTGGAGCAGCTGTAGGGGCCTGGCTACCTAGAGAAGTGCCCCTTACCAACCACCCCCACCCCTGGCTTTTTCAGCCCTTGCACTTCCTGGGGTGAGGGGGCAGGGAGGGGACACAGCGCTGCATCATTCCCTGTGGCACTGCTCTGAGGCCATTAATGGACGCCTTCCCATCGATTGGATCTGCTAAGTGCTGCTGATTCAGACGGGTGGGGGTAGGGGCCCCTGGGGGCAGGGGAGAAGGAGCTAGGCCGGAAGAGGGGGGAGTCCAGGAAGGAGGTGGGGAGGACTGGCAAAACTCCCTGCCACCCCCATTTTCCAGATGACGCGACTGAGGCCCAACCAGCTTTGTAGGAGGCGGAGTCTCCCCAGGGTCCCTGTCAGGCCGTCCTAGGGGAGGGGGCTCTGGGAGCCACGAGGCCCCTCCCTTGCCTCTTTCTCCATCTCCCAGCAAGCTCAGAGGGGCGGGGAGAGAGAGAGCCAGAGGAGGACGAGAACTCGGGCAGCTCTGCAGAGGGGGTCGGGAGCTCCGGTGCTTGGTACTCCCCGCCCCACTGCTGTTGCTGCTGCTGCAGCGGGACACAGGTGAGGACAGCCCTATGGGGAGGGAGAGGGGGCCACCAATAGCACTGTCCTTGTCCTTCCCTGGTCCAGCCCCCACGTCCTAGCCCATCCTGGGCCAGTTTCCAGGGGTCCCACCGGGCCTTGTCTTTCCAGAGCTTCCTTCCCAGGACCCAGCTGCCCTCCCCTGCTTGTGCTGCCTTCTCTCCTAGACCTGGCTGTGGCTGCTTCTCTTCTCCTGCTGCTGCCGCTGCTGCTCAGCACCTGCCGCCAGCCCCCCGGGGTGTGGTTTCCCCAGACCTGCCCTCAGTGGTGGGACTCAGCTTTATTTGGCCTCCCCTGCCTGCTTCCTGTGGAGCCCAGCAGCCCCCACTCCCTGGAGACACACCCAACTCCCTTTCAACACCCCGCCCCCTCTTCAACGCACTTTGAGGGGGATCCCCAACCTTCTTATCCCCTCCGTGTCCTGAGCTGTGCTTAACTTCCTTCCAATTGAGCCCCAGGCCCTCTGGATTACCCAGCTCCCTCTTTCCTCCCCCTAGAACTCTTGAGAGTGTGTACCAGGTTTTCTCAGCCCCCCCCCATACACCCCTCCCCACCAGATACCTGTCAGCTTCTTAAAAAATAATCCATCCCCATACCTAGCCCTCTAGGTACCCCACTCCCCTTTCCATCCCCATCAGGGGCCCCCCAGTCTCTCCTTCCTTCCCCAGAACTCTTGTAGAGTGTAGACAACACCCCCCCCTCCGGCTATTTTTGGCAGCTCTGGGCACTCCCAAGACACCTCTCAGCCTCTTTACAACCTTCTGGCTTTATAGCCACCCCTCTAGATGTACCAGCCCCTTTTCCAGATCCACAAGGAGGCTCTAGCCACTCTATTTTTCCCCCAGAAGTCCTGGCAGTGTGAACAACCCTCCTTTGTGAGCCCCTCTAGACACCCCCCCCCCCAAGACACAGCCTCTTTCAAACACCTCTGGTCCCATTTCCACCCCTCTGGACACCCCAACCCCCTCCCAACCCCACAAAGGGGCTCTAGCCCCTTCATCCTTCTCTGAAATCTCTTGAGAATGTGGACAATTTCTCACGTGTTTCTTGGTCTCTCCAAACATCCCCAGGCATCACTCAGACACGCTGACCTCTCTTGAATCTTTCCAGTCTCTCTAAACACCCCCTCAGATCCTTCCTGGCCCTCTAGAAGCCCCTTTTTTGCTCCTCTCTATGTGCCCTAGCCCCTTCCCAGTGCCTCAAGACACCCCCAGGCGCCTCCCAGACACTCAAAATGCGCCCTCCCCCCCACACACTTCACCCAACCAAGCCCCTGCCCATCTTTCTAGTTCCTACTACTAGTTCCTCTTGGCCTCTCTAGACATCCCCAGTTACCTTGTCCTGGTGGCCCGGGGCGTCTCCAAGTCCCCCACCATCCTGGAGACAGCCACATCCACCTAAACGGCACTCCCCCCCCCCCCCCAAGTCTCCGCGGGCCCTGGGAGCGGCAGGATGGCGGCAGGCGTGGCCACATGGCTGCCTTTTGCCCGCGCGGCTGCCGTGGGCTGGCTGCCCCTGGCGCAGCAGCCCCTGCCCCCAGCGCCGGGGGTGAAAGCATCCCGCGGAGATGAGGTTCTGGTGGTGAACGTGAGCGGACGGCGTTTCGAGACGTGGAAGAACACTCTGGACCGATACCCAGACACGCTGCTGGGCAGTTCCGAGAAGGAGTTCTTCTACGATGCCGATTCCGGCGAATACTTCTTCGATCGCGACCCAGACATGTTCCGGCACGTGCTGAACTTCTACCGCACCGGGCGACTGCACTGTCCACGGCAAGAGTGCATCCAGGCTTTTGATGAAGAGCTGGCCTTCTACGGCCTGGTACCCGAGCTCGTGGGCGACTGCTGCCTGGAAGAGTACCGGGATCGCAAGAAGGAGAACGCTGAGCGCCTGGCGGAGGACGAGGAGGCCGAGCAGGCCGGAGATGGCCCAGCCCTACCGGCGGGCAGCTCCCTGAGGCAGCGTCTCTGGCGCGCCTTCGAGAACCCCCACACAAGCACCGCAGCCCTTGTTTTCTATTACGTGACCGGCTTTTTTATCGCTGTGTCGGTCATTGCCAATGTGGTTGAGACCATCCCATGCCGCGGGCCGGCCCGACGGACACTGAAGGAGCAGCCTTGTGGTGACCGCTTCCCGCTGGCCTTTTTCTGCATGGACACGGCCTGCGTCCTCATATTCACTGGGGAATACCTGCTGCGGCTCTTCGCGGCCCCCAGCCGTTGCCGTTTCCTGCGAAGTGTCATGAGCCTCATCGACGTGGTGGCTATCTTGCCTTACTACATTGGGCTTTTCGTTCCCAAGAATGAGGATGTCTCCGGTGCCTTTGTCACCCTCCGTGTGTTCCGGGTGTTCCGCATCTTCAAGTTCTCCCGGCACTCTCAGGGCCTGCGGATTCTGGGCTACACACTCAAGAGTTGTGCCTCTGAGTTGGGCTTTCTCCTCTTTTCCCTCACCATGGCCATCATCATCTTTGCCACTGTCATGTTCTATGCTGAGAAGGGCACAAACAAGACTAACTTTACAAGCATCCCGGCGGCTTTCTGGTATACCATTGTCACCATGACCACACTTGGGTGAGTGCAGCCCCCATGTAGGGAGCTGCCTCGTCAGTTACACTCGCCCTCTCTGTAAAACTAGGACCATTGCATGAATGATCTTTCTCTCTTGCTGAGCTTCAGTTTGCTCATCTGTAAAAAATGAGCCTTTATCATTTTGTATCTCCAAATCTCTCCTAGCTCTGACAATGCCTTGATTTTCCAGGTCAGTAGACTTGGATTCAAGGATTGTCTTAGCTGCTGTCTTTTGGTTGGTGTTGTTTTCTCTGGGTTTCAGTTTTTTCCTCTGTAAAATGTGAAACGATGATCCCTTCATCATCTAGAGAGGATTCAAAAACACCATGGTTGTGCAAGTCGTCCGAATGCTTTTGGAGCAAGACAAATAGGTATTGGCTTTTGATTGCCCCTTTTGTCTGTCCTGAGGACCCATGTGTCCCAACCCTCTGGAAGGGTCTGATGTGTGAGGCACTACTTCTGTGGTTCTGCGATTCCTTGATGTTCCTCAGAAAAATATGCTTTCTTCATTATTTCTTAACTGCCAATTCCTGAGAGGAAACAGAGTTGGGATAAAAGTATCAAACGGAATCACCCAACTCATGTAGTTCTTAAAGGCATTGCCTAGGGGGGAGGTATAGTGCCCGATCCTTCTCTGAGTTTCTGTCACTGGGATTAGGTACACAGTTGGTGGCCAGTATTTGTTGAATGAATGAATGAGTGGGCTTGTTAAGTGCCTTGAGACATTCAGAAAAATTATTTTGGGGTTCCTAAGGAGTACAGATTAATTCTGGTTGGAGACTCAGGATTGACAAACAAATATTGAGCCCCGACAATGGGTCAGAACTGGGTGCTTCAACTCCTTTTACCCTATGGCTCACAACAACCCTGTAAGGGTGGATGGCTGCCCATTTCTCATAGTTGAGGATATGGCTTGAGATGACCCATAACAGAGCCAGAAATAGTCAAATTGGACAGACTTTGGAATAGAGTCCTGAATGCCCAAAATGAGTCTATATCAACATGAAGAAAGAAGGAAGAGCCGCCATCCAAGGGGGGAGGACCCAGCATAGGAAAAGTCCCAGAAGCTGAAGACTGCAGAGTCTGTGTTTTGTGGAGTGATTCTTATTGGTCCCATGACGGTATAATCTGGGGCAAGTCAGTTATGGAAACTCCCTAAACTTTGGTTTTCCCATCTGTGAAACAAGTTGGTTAGGTTGGCTCTACTCCATCTCCATCCAGGATAGGGTTAGAGTGGGGAAAGGAAGGGGAAAGTTTCAAGCCCCAGCCCCTCTGTTTTTCCATACGATGACAGTTCCAAGGCTTCCCCTGGGGGGATAAGAAGGGGTCCTACCTAGAGAAGGTAAGACAGAGGCTGGCAAAACCAATAGAAAGTTCTCTCCCAGGCATCTGAGCCCCTCGGCTGGCCGGTGGTGATGGGACTTGGTTCCCAGGAGGCTCTCTTTACTGCCTCTGACTTCCTCACTCTCTCCTATGCTTGGTATTAATAGGTTTTCAGCTGACTCAGATGCCTGGTTCAGCATCGGATGGGGGCAGCAGACGGTAGGGGCTGAGGGCCGGACCCATTTCTCATTTGACTCTCACTGGTGGTCAGAGGGGCCATTCCCTATATTTTGCAGAGCAAGAAACTGAGGCTCAGAGAATTTGAGTGGCTGGCCAGGGTTTGCTGAGCAAGTTGGGGTTGGCTAGGGTGGAGTGGGGTAACTGACTGATGGGTGGGCACTTTTCCTGACCTTGGCCTACTTCCCTTCACCTCCAGGTATGGAGACATGGTGCCCAGCACCATTGCTGGCAAGATTTTCGGCTCCATCTGCTCACTCAGTGGTGTCTTGGTCATTGCCCTGCCCGTGCCAGTCATTGTGTCCAACTTTAGCCGCATCTACCACCAGAACCAGCGTGCTGACAAACGCCGAGCACAGCAGGTAACAGCATGTTCCATCTGAGCCCCTCCTATCCCCCCTCCACCTTGCCACCAAAAAACAACTCTTGGGTTTTCCTACCTGACCTTTTACCGCCTCCTCTCTCTGTAGAAGGTACGCTTGGCGAGGATCCGGTTGGCAAAGAGTGGTACCACCAATGCCTTCCTGCAGTACAAGCAGAATGGGGGCCTTGAGGTCGGTAGGGTCCCGGATTGGGTGGGAGGGGGTTGAGCAATGACAGGAGAAGGAAGGTGCTGACTTGTTCCTCTCTGTTCTGTCGACTCCAGGACAGCGGCAGTGGGGAGGAACAGGCACTATATGTCAGGAACCGTTCTGCTTTTGAGCAGCAACACCATCACCTGCTGCATTGTCTAGAGAAGACAACGGTGAGGCTTAATGAGAGGAGGTGTGGCACAATGAAGTGGGGGTGGGGGTCAACACTGTTGCCAAGCTAGCTCCGTACCTGGAATGGGAGGCTCACTACTAATTGCGGAAATCCTGGAGGACTTCCTGGAAGAAGTCACGAGAGAGCCGAGCCTTGAAGGGGTGGACAAGGAAAGGGAAGTGAGAGTGACTTCCAGAGAGTGGGAAGGTGGGACCAGCCTCTGTGGTGTGCCCTGTGATCTTGCTTCCCTTCTTCCCACAGTGTCATGAGTTCACGGATGAGTTGACCTTCAGTGAGGCCCTGGGAGCTGTCTCCCTCGGTGGCCGCACCAGCCGGAGCACCTCGGTGTCCTCCCAACCAGTGGGGACCAGCAGTTTGTTGTCCTCTTGCTGCCCCCGCAGGGCCAAGCGCCGTGCCATCCGCCTGGCCAACTCCACTGCCTCAGTCAGCCGTGGCAGCATGCAGGAGCTAGACACACTGGCTGGGCTGCGGAGGAGCCCTGGCCCTCAGAGGTAAGCATCCCTCTCACCTGCTGGCCATATCTGGGGTAGTGCAGATCTTGGACCAGGAGGTCTGAGATTTCCTGATTCTAAGTGCAGCCAAATCAAGATGGAACCCGAACTCCTCCATGTTAGGTATGGAACTCCTTGTTCTTCATTCATTTATTGAGCACCTACTGAATGCCAGGCAGTTTTAGGCACATGGGTTGAAGCAGTGAACAGAACAGACAGAAAACCCTGTCCTTCTGGACCTTATATTCTAGCAGGATGAGACAGTTAATGAACAAACACATATGCAGATTGTGTAGCATGTTAAACATTTGTAAACATCGAGGAGAAAAATAAATCAGGCTGGAGTGATAGAGTGGAGACCAGGGGCTAATGCAGTTTCAGCAGTGTAGTCAGGAAGGGTTTACTGAGGTGATGTCTGAGCCAAAACTTGAAGGAGTTAAGGGAGTGAGCCAGGGAGATATCTAGAGGAAGAGCTTTATAGGCAAGGGGAACAGCCTGTGCAGAGGCTCTGAGGCAGGACTGTGTCTGTATGTTAGAGACACAGCTTCCTACTGTGGTTGGAGTGGAGTGAACAATGGGGAGTGTGGTAGGAGTCAAAATCAGAAAGGAACGCAGAGGGGGGCAGATTATGCAATACCTACTGTAGGCTATTGTCAAGACTTGGGTGTTATTATGAGCAAGCATAATAAGTGACTTTTTTTTTGCTCTTAGTAAGAGGTTGTAAAATTTTATTTTTTTAGATAAGTCAAAGGTTTACCGAATAATCATGCATAAAATACGTACAATACCAAGTTCCCATATACCATGGTATTATTGAGACTTTGCCTTCATGTGGTATTTTTGCTATAATTCCTGAAAGAACATTTTTATCATCGTACTATTACCTATGGTCCATCGTTCACAACAGATGATATTTGTGTGTGTGTGCTCATTATGTTCCCAGGCCCTGTTCTGAGCACTTTATATCATTCGTTATCTCATCTACTCTCCGTAACAACCCTAGGAGGTAGGAAATATCATTATTCTTTTGTTACAGATGAGAGGAAAGAGAGGCTTGGAGTGGTTAAAGTGGAACCGGGATTTGAATCCAAGACTATCTGACTCTGGAGCCCGTACTCTCTACTACCATGATTGAGGATATAGGGGAAGCAGTTAGCACAGTGCCAGGTGCTTGATAAATGCTAGTAGGAGCTCAATAAATGCCATAATTACTGTGGCAATGATTAAGACATGACTTTTTTAAAGAGCCTTCCATCTTCCCCACCCTTGTCCACAGCCGTTCAAGCCTCAATGCCAAGCCCCATGACAGCCTTGACCTGAACTGCGACAGCCGGGACTTCGTGGCTGCCATTATCAGTATCCCTACCCCTCCTGCCAACACCCCAGATGAGAGTCAGCCTTCTTCCCCTGGCGGCGGCGGCAGGGCCAGCAGCACCCTCAGGAACTCCAGCCTGGGTACCCCTTGCCTCCTCTCTGAGACTGTCAAGATCTCTTCCCTGTGAAGGGTGGGCCTACCCAGCCAGAGGGCCCTCTCAACTCTTGGGACCTCCTTTCCAAAGCCATATTTTGAGGAGGCACAGAGGGGTAGGCCTGGGGACCCCTTCTGCCCTCCAGTGAGAACTATGCAATGGAGTTTCATAGAACTGCTCACCTGGTAGGGAAATAACCAGGAAAAAGGAAACTTCTCCCACTCCAGATGATTTTCCTGGTGGGAGCTGAAGAGCTGGGTGTCTGCAGGCCCCCAGCTTCCTTGACCCAGCACTTGGGGACTGGTCCCTCTCCCCTAGCTGGCCCCCCGCATGCCCCTACTCTCAGGCCCTTAGAGGTAGGTAAAGCTCCCATCTGTCATCTTAGCTCTGGTCCCAGTAGGAGAGCTGAGATTTTTTTCTTCTTTCTGGCTGGCCTGTGGAGGTTTGGGTGTTCAGAGAACATAACCTTCACTTCTGATCTGGTTGCTAGGAGAGGTCCCCACTCTCTACCAGGCCCAATGACTCCCAGACCCTGAAGCTTGGAATGCAACCACAGGCTTCCATGGGCTATGGCCTCAGCAGTGACCTGCCATCCCTAGGCCTTGTCTGAGGGGTCAGGTCACCCCTGCCAACACACACAGATAGCACAAACACCTTTTTCCCTGGCTGCTGGAAATGGGTCCCTGCAACCCGTCCTCTGCCGGGCCTCCAGCAAACTCTAGCAATAGCAGCTGCTGCTCTGACATTATGCAAAGCCTCTGCCCAGTTTGCTGCAGCATTTACATTTTCCCTAATCAGAAGGGCCACCTCTAACCATTCCTCCCTTCTCTTCTCTGGTTTGCTTCCTTCCTGGGTTGGGCTGGAGGCTGGACTGACTGAGATAAGAGTCTAGCAGCCAGCAAGTGCTTGGCTGTGTGTGGAGATCTTGGGCTGGAGTCCAGAAGCATAAGGGATCTGAGACCTGGGTTGGTCCTGAACTCTGGGAGTTGTAGGAGGCAAGAGGAACTTCACGATCTCCTCCTCCTCCTCCCCCAAAACTCCTTTTCACATATTCTTCTCTCTTCTCCCTCTTGGGTCACCTTCTGGAACTCTGTGTCTGCTCTCAGGCTGAATTCTGGCATCATCTCAGGTTCCCTGTCCCTAGCACTGTCCCCGTGGAGCTGGTGGCTGACAAAGATGTAGTTTCCATCAGTCAATAAAATCTGAGAGGAGAGATGAGGACTGAGCTCCTCCTGGCTCTGGGGGCTTGGGAGCTGGGTTGGGCTGGCGGGTTAAGAACACTCTGATTTCCATTCCTTTCAACTAGTAGAAGGGCTGGTGTGGTTAAGGTATAGCAGGTGGATGGTTAATGATATGTTCTGGAAGATGGGGATCTAGGAAAATGCCCTGGGACATACCCCTCGGACATTATCTGATTATTCAAGATGGGGAAACTGAGACCCAGGGGAGCACATAGCTGGTTGGAGGAGACTCAAACCCAGGTTTCCTGGTAGCAAGCAGCTCTGAATTTAATCCTAATGAAAAGCATCCCTGAGTTTGGTGCATTCCTTTTCCTCGTGGAGGTCCCCTACATTCTCTCTTTTGGGCTACTGATTATACTAGGTTGGTGTATGACTAGACTCTGTGGAGCAACAAGAAGACAGACCTTGAATTCAGGTTGACCTGGGTTTCAATTCCTGGGTGAGAGAATCACTTACCTTTTCTTGTCTGTCTACTAACCTGTACAATAGAGATAATCACTCATTTGTTCACCAAATATTTATTAAACACATATCACACGTTTATTCTAGGGATGCAAAGATGGGTAAAGTGGACGTTGTCCCTAAACTAGAGAGTTGAACACAGAAGGCAAAGACAATTAAGCAATTACAATATAGTGTGGTAGAAGAAAGGTAGATGGGTTACAAGAGCATAGAGATGGCAGGAGAACCTAACCTTGCCTACACATGAAAAATGAATTGGAGTTAGCCATGCAAAAGGCAAGGGGGCGGAAACGACTTGGGCAGAAGGAACAACATATGCAATGACCTGGAAGTTAAGAGAGCGAGCTCAGGGTATATAGAGAGCTGAAAGTACTTCAGTATGGCTGGGGAAGAGTTAGGCTGTGATGAGGGTGAGGATGTAGAGGTAGGCCAGGTCACAAAAGACCTCTGAAGCTATGATTCAGATTTTGGACTTCATCCTAAGGTTAATGGGAACATCTGTAGGCCTATCCACAGGAGAGTCATGGTGAGGCTCATGTTTCAGAAGGCTGTGAAATGTGGAGTTTTATAGAGCGAGAGTCCTGGAGGCAGGAAGAACAGTGAGGCTTTTCAGTATATAGTTGGGAAGTGATGGTGGTTTGGACCAGAGTAATGGCGGGAAATTCGGAGTCAAGAGATTTT
Source organism: Tamandua tetradactyla (assembly GCF_023851605.1). Lineage (NCBI taxonomy): Eukaryota > Metazoa > Chordata > Mammalia > Pilosa > Myrmecophagidae > Tamandua > Tamandua tetradactyla. The sequence goes on from NC_135353.1 coordinate 121,205,099, forward strand.
GGAGGGAGAATTGGCAGGTTTGGGTTGACTGGGAGTTGAGGGAGAGGGTAGCAGTCATGGTTAAGTCCCAGTTTTCTGGCTAGGGCAACTGTTGGATGGTGGTGCCATTCACTGTCAAAGGGAACATTAAGGCTGTTAGCCACACAGAGCCAGGAACATAGTAAATACTTAGCAAAGGTTAGCCATGATTATTCTTAAGAGCTCAGTTTTACATGTATAGTGCTGAACAAATATTCAGTAGGAAGTGGGATATGGCTCTGGAGTGAGATAATCTCGAGAAGATTCAGTGTGATAATGTGCATAAGTCATTTGACATAGTGGTCCAGGAAATGTAGGCCCCTAAATGTGTGCCCCTCACTTCCATAAAGTTTCATGAGCAGAAAACACCCCTAGAGCCCGTTTATTACTGGCACCCCTCAGGGAAGAACTTGAACTTGCTAGGCATCTGAAGGGAGAAGATAGGTGGCTTTCAGACGAGATTTCTGATGGTTTCTCTTTCAACCTGTTGTATAGCTTGCCTCCTAAGATTACAAGGACCGCTCACGTTTCAGAACTTTTTGATTCATGAGCCCATCCATCTGAACACCATAATTACTCCCTGAGGTTGTCTAGACAAACATTATCATTCACATTTTGCACGAGTAAACTAAAACAAAACAACAACAAAAACAATACAATGAGTTGCCTAGGGTCACACATTTATTTGGTGATGATCCATCCGGGACTGGGATGGAAATCTTGTCTCCCGAACCTGGGATCCTTCCACTGTACCGCCACGGAAACAAAGTTACTGAGCACTATGTGCCAGGCACAGCACCAATCCCTTTACAAACATCAATCTCTGATCCTCATTTTTAAAAAACCGGAATCATCGTTGGCATTTTAGAGAAGTACAAATTGAAGACGGTGCGTGCGTTAAATGACTTGCCAAGGATCATTCACACAGGCAGGGCAGAGCTAGGATGAGCTTGCTGCTCTCCAGCCGCTCAACAGCAGGGATTTTTTTACCAACCCCATTGTGAGACGCCAGCCAGTGACAGAGTCGGTTTGCAAACATTCACTAGACCCAAGCAAATTCAGTATTTCAGAAAAATGCTGTGCCGCGCCTGCGCTTTAGCTGAAGGGGCGGGGAGGTCAACGCGAGGGCGAGCTTGCCGTAGTGCCCAGAGAGGGCGTGTCTGCTTCCCAAACACCTACCGCTCCCTCGGAGGTTGCGTTTCTGTCCCAAGGTTGGCCCTTCCGACGTGAGTGACGGCGTCTCCTAGCAAACCAGCGCAGAATCCGGCCTGTTGCCAGGGTGAAGCGGCACCCGCCTCTCTGCCTGATGGGTTTTTGCAGGTGGGTGGGACCGGAAAGACGTTGCAGGGGCTGCTTTGCACTGGAAGTGTTGATGTTTTCCAGTCAGTCCGGCTGACTGCGGCCAAGAGTGCGAGCCTGGAGGTGAAGCGTGCTCGTCACTCGGCGCGGCACAGGCCGCACTGGCCTTTCGCAGTACCCACACCTGCAAAGCAGAGCCTCGGGAAGAAAAGCGAAAGGCAGGACGAGGTCAACGGGAAGAAAAGCGGGAAGCAAGGGTGCAGACTTTGAAGTCTCAAGGTGGAGGGCTCGGAGGGCCAACGCTCGCTCCTAATTGGCCCGTGGGCGTCGTTGAGAACCCGCGCAGCTGATCTGATTGGTTGGTGCCCGTAATTGTTGTGGCGGCAGTGGAGATTTTGCCCACGTACTTCCGAGCGAAGGGCGGGCCGGTATCCCGGCGCGCCTGCGTAGCGCCGCCCAGGCCCCACCCGGTAGTTTAAGAACCTGCGAAGGGGGCGGGGCGAAGAGGGCTTGTTTTGGTTCTGTTTCCCTCGAAGCAGAAGGCCGAAACGAGCGTAGCAGTAGACGTGCTGGACTTGGAGAGAAGGCCACGACAAACTCGCAGCGGTGCCTGCATCTTGGACTTCACATCCGATCTCTGCCAGCGTGACTCGGGAGCGACCGACAATTCTCGAACCGGCGTCTCAATCCCTTTATCCGGGTCCCGCCGTTCCCGGCGTGCTTCGCGCACCATCGTAGAACCCCCCCCTTCCCATCCGGGTCCCGTCCCGGCGTGCCGCGCGCCGGGTTTGCTGGGGGGTACTCCGTGGTGCAGCCATGACTATTCTCCCCAAAAAGAAGCCGCCGCCTCCCGACGCCGACCCCACCAACGAGCCGCCGCCGCCTGGGCCGCTGCCCCCGGCGCCGCGCCGCGGCGGGGGTGTGGGCGTGGGCGGCGGCGGCACAGGCGTGGGTGGCGGGGATCGCGACCGTGACTCGGGCGTAGTGGGGGCCCGTCCCCGGGCCTCACCACCACCGCAGGGCCCGTTACCCGGCCCACCGGGTGCACTTCACCGCTGGGCGCTAGCCGTACCGCCTGGCGCTGTGGCGGGTCCCCGGCCGCAGCAGGCCTCTCCGCCTCCGTGCGGGGGTCCTGGCGGTCCCGGCGGCGGTCCCGGCGACGCGTTAGGTGCAGCGGCGGCGGGCGTGGGCGCGGCGGGCGTGGTGGTGGGCGTGGGTGGTACCGTGGGGGTGGGCGGCTGCTGCTCTGGGCCGGGGCATAGCAAGCGGCGGCGTCAAGCCCCTGGGGTTGGCGCGGTTGGCGGGGGCAGCCCCGAGCGAGAGGAGGTCGGCGCAGGCTACAACAGTGAGGACGAGTATGAAGCGGCCGCAGCACGTATTGAGGCCATGGACCCTGCTACTGTCGAGCAGGTAAGGGCTTGGGAGGTGGTGGTGGCGGCGAGTGGTGGGTGGTATGGCTGATGGGATCCTCAGACTGGTTGGGGATCGGAGGAAGGCTCGTTTCAGATCACCTCGAGGGACCTGAGCTTTCTCTCAGGGCCTGGCACCCCTTTTTCTAGGGGTAGTGGCCCGAGACATCACTCCCTTCAGAGGACTCTGGGTTAGAGACCTAGATAAGATGGGGAACTTAAAGATGGGGTCTGAAGCCTCTTCTAGGGTTCATAGTCACTCGGGGCTTTAGGCTCTCAGCTGATAGGGCCAGTAGGTGAGAAACCCTCAGGGGACACTGGCCGGATGAAGAGCCTCCGGAGGAGTGGGAGTGGCTGATCTCAGGCCTCTCTCCAAGGTAACTAGATCTATGTTCCGTGGTTCAAGATCCTCTTTCCCCGGTGATAAAAGCTGGAGACTTCTCCTCCGTGGAACTCAAAGGAGGTGGAGACCTTAGTGATGGAGTCTGAGCATCCCAAAGTATTTAAACCTTTTCAGGATTGTGAGACATTTTGCCTGGGACAACCCTCACCTTCCCTCTTTCCCAGGGAGATACAGTATAGGATTGTTCATTAGTGAGGTCTGAGACATCCTCAAGGGTCCTAAGGTTGCCTTTAGGGACCTGAAACTCCCCTTTTCTAGAATCAACAGCCTGACACACATACATGCATACTCTTTAGAGATGATACAAGGTTTTTTGCCGGGTTATAAGACATCTCTTAGGGAAGTGAGAGCCCCCTCCCCCTTGGGGACAAGTGCCAAAACCTACCCCCAGGGACCAGAATCTCTACTCAGGTACATGAGACTCATCTTTCCTCTGAGTGACAAGGATCTGTGCTTTCCCTTAATGTATTGAGACTACTACTCAGGGAACATGGGCACCATAGTGTTCTCAGGGATGGGGTCTGAGGCCTACCCAGGGATCTAAGCCTGCCTTGAAGGGCCTGAGTTCTCCCATTTTGGGGCCACGGACCTGATACTCACTCTGCCAAGGAGACTTGGAGCTTTCCCTCAGGGACAGGAGACCCACATACATACCACAGTATGGCTGTGTCTCTAAGGATGAGGACTGGACTTCTCCCTCAAGGAACAGGAGTATTCTTTCCACCCCACCCCCTCCCCCAGAATGGAGCTCTGAGATGTTTCCCTTGGGACATGGGATACATGGATGCAGAGGCTTGAGTGTCCCCATCCCCATGGTCCCCCCACTTAAGCATTTGAACTTTCAGATACATAAGATCCTCCCCTCTCAGGACCTGAGACTTGAACCTGTCCTGAGGATACTGTCTGTCACCTCATCTCAGACAACATACACACACCCAGGTCATAGGCACCTTTATGGATATAAGATTTCTTGCCTTGGAGACTTGTGTCTGAGAATCCTCTCCCCACTTGTGAACTGAGTCCTGAGAACTCCCCATTCAACTTGGGGACACCAGGTAGGGTGAGATTCTGAGACACAGGCTCTGAGCCTTTTTCCAGGGGCCTGACCTTCCCCTCAAATTCAAGAGATCTTTCCCCTTTTGAACTGGGGCTGGAGCCTTCTTTGAGTGTGCAGCTCCCTCATCCCTCCCTCACCCCCCCCCACCAGATAATTCATTCTCACCAGGGAAAGGTACCTAAGGTTCTCCCAGCGTGGCCTAAACTTCCTCTATTGAACAGAACAGCCTGAGTGCCCCTTCAGGGTCATAAGAATCCCTTACCCTAAACCCTCTCAAGGTTAGGGCCAGGAAGGTTCCCCTACTTTCTAGGGGATCTGTCCTGGGACATGGAATCTGAGGCCTCCCTTCAGGAACTGGAGGTATTCTGAGTCTGACTCTGACTCAACTATGCTTGCTTCCCACTTCCACAGTCTGGGAAATATTCTAAGCTTCCTGAACTCCTGTATTTGAGAAGCTTTCTTCTTTTCAGGGATAGGGAAAGGGTTTGGGGCCTCCCCACTCCAGGGAAATTCTTTTCCCACATCCCACTCACCCTTGATGCACTTCATAGGGACCAGGGCCTTTTCTTGAACCTTCTGTTCTCATTCTCTTTCCACCCATCATTTGTTGTTTTTTCTCTCCTGAATTGGGGTGAAGTCTGCCTTTCCTCCCCAAAGGAATAGGGAGTGATCCATCCCTGGACCCAGGGAGAGAAAGAAAGAAAGTCCTATGCTGTCATGATGGCTAGAAAAACGCCTCCCTTCACCCCCTTTGCATCTCCTAGTTTGGGAGTCCCTCCCTTCTGCTTTTTCTCATAAGAACAAGGAGATAAAACCCTGTGGGCTCATGAAACTTTCACTTCTCAGTGACAGAGGAGAGGCTTGTACTTGAAGCAGAAGAAAATGCTCCTCTTCTCCCTGCTTCGGCTGGTCTAGCCTTTAGACTTTTTGCTGACTGTAACTCCAGTCTTGGTCCTGAACTGTCACTGGAGGCATTTGTAACCTGGAGATCAATTGAACCCTTTGGAAAGAGGGGAATTGTTGAGGGGGAGCCCAGATAGTGAATCTGGCGCCCCACTCAGGTTTTCTGTTCATCCCAATGCTGTGAACATACATACCCCTGCTTACTTTAGGAGACCTTTTGGTACTTTGGGGTCCAGGTGCTAGGGTGGTGGTGATGTTAGGGATTTCCTTTCCCAGGTATGGCTGCCTTGCTGAGAGTCTTCCCTATAAAAAGAATGGCTTGTAAACGTCCTGAGCTTAAGTACCTCACAGAGCTCTTTGGTGTGTGTGCGTGTGCGTGTGTGCGTGTGTGTGCGCGTGTGTGTGTGCGCGTAGAGCTCTTTGGTGTGTGCACGCGCTGAGGTGGGCTGTTGGTTGAAGAAGCTGGGCCTGGCACTGTAAGCCAGGGCATTTGGTTGACAGCTCTGGCCCTGTTTTGTTTACTTTGCCTGGTAAGCCAGAATAGGCTTTATCTATGCTTTCTGGACCTCAGTTTTTTCATTGATCAGGTAAGAAAGGGGTGCTGGTGAGGTGTTATTTGGCTTTGGAATTTTAGGGAACTCACCTGGAGGTGGCAGAGAATGGTAGGTATCTTTTGAGGAAGTACTGGATTCCTCTCCTCTCTTCCCTGCCCCCTCTTTTCCTTCCCAGCCATCAAGGCTTGGTGGGCAGGACAAGTGGCCTATTGGTACAAAAATCAGGGTTGGCAGACTGATTTTTTTTTTTTTTTTGGTGTGCTGTGGTGACAAGGAGTCTGTTGGATGGTATGGAGGTCAGGTTGTGTGTGGAAAGAGTTTGAGCTTTGGAGCCTGGCAGGCTTGAGTTCAAAGCTGTGTAGTCTTAGCTGCTGCTTTAAGGTTTTAGGCAAACTACTTCCTCTCTCAGCTGCCTTTTCTGCAAAGTCCACTCATGCCTAGGGTTACTGAGTGTGCAAGTACCTGACCTTACTCACCTTGGACCTTGGCTGTTTTTTTCTCTTGTCCAGGATGGGCAGTTTTCCCCCAGGATCATCTTGGTTCATCTGAAGAGCCTTTGTCTACCCATAGTAACCCATTTTTGATAGTAAGGATGCATTATTTGGCACCTAGGAACTTGCAGACTCCTTGTACTCTTTTTACACCTTCTGGAATTGGATAGATAGCTGGTGGAGAGGTAGAGTGGTATAGCAGGAGGTGATCTCTGCCTAGGCAACCTGGGTTTGTGTCCTGTTTCTGCGTTAACCTTTTTTGTGTTGTCTTTAGATAATTCTCTTTTTGGGCCTCAGTTTCTCCATCCATAAAATGGCTAGTGGTGAGGAGGGAGGTTGGACCCACTGATCTAGCGATCCATCCAGCTCTAAAGCAAGTTCTAGTCCCTCCTCAGACTACCTCCAGTGAAAGTTTTAAGTGGGGCCCCCTCTGCTTTGGGGTATATGTTACCTTTTGTGAACATTTTGTGAACTTCTCTGAAGTTTCAAGCAGCATTTGGCCTCTTTCTACCTAGCCACTGCTACAGGCCCCCCCCTTTTTAATGTAATAGCTTTGTTGAGATACAATTCACATACCGTATGTTCTAGTTTGCTAGCTGCTGGAATGCAATATACCAGAAACGGATGACTTTTAAGAAAGGGGAATTTAAGAAGTTGCAAGTTTACAGTTCTGAGGCCGAGAAAATGTCCCAGTTAAAACAAGTCTATAGAAATGTCCAATCTATGGCATCCAGGGAGCAATACCTTGGTTCAAGAAGGCCCATGAAGTTCAGGGTTTCTCTCTCAAGTGAGAACGCACATGTGAAACACAGTCGGGGTTTCTCTCTCTTCTGGAAAGGCACGTGGCAAACACAACGTCATCTGCTAGCTTTCTCTCCTGGCTTCCAGTTTCATGAAGCTCTCTGGGAGGCATTTTCCTAATTCATCTCCAAAGGTCACTGGCTGGTGGACTCTCTGCTTCTCGTGGCTATGTCATTCTCTGCTCTCTCAGAATCTCTCCTTTTCTCAGAAGTGTTCCCTCTTTTATAGAAAAGAATCCAGTAAACTAATCAAGACCCACCTGGAATGGGTGGAGACACATCTCCACCTAATCCAGTTTAACAACCACTCTTGATTGAGTCACATCTCCAGGGAGATGATCTAATTAAAATTTCAAATATACGATACTGAATAGGGACTAGAAGAAATGGCTGCCTTTATAGAATGGGATTAGGATTAAAACATGGTTTTTCTAGGGTACATAAACCTTTTCAAACCAGCATACCATACAACTCACCCATTTAAAGTGTATAATTCAGCGGCTTTTAATATATTCACACAGCTGCACAACTATCCCCACAGTCAATTTTAGAACATTTTCATCACCCCCAAAAGAAATCCTGCACCACTTAGCCATCATCCTCCAGTTTCCCAACCCTTGGCAACCATTAATCTACTTTTTGTTTCTATCTATTTGTCTCTTTTGGACATTTCATATAAATGTGCTGACACAATATGCAGTCCTTGTGACTGGCTTCATCAATGTCATAGTATGTATCAGTACTCAAGTTTTTAATTTTGCCAAATTATAGGGCCTTTGGGTTTTAGTCCCCTTCCCCTTAGTGGCCTAGTAATAAGTTTGGGGCCTTGCCCTTCTCGCATGTTCTCTGCCCTGGAGGGCTTGTGTTGGTCCTCAGAGAAGAGTGTATTTGTCTGTGTCTCTCATTGGATAGGTTGCCTGTGTTTGGCCCATGGTGCTGAATGTTTTGGGGGTTCCTGGATGTTTTTGGGGACAGAGGGGTGGTTTGGCACCAAGGTTGCTGGGATGGAGCTGTAAGGATCAGAATACTAAGCACATCTTGGCTATGAGCTCTGGAGAGCTATCTGTCTATAAACTGTATTCACCTGCCTTGTTCCTCCCTCTCCCTCACCCCCACCCTTCACTGGTAGGCAGTTAGTAGCTTCCCAGGCTGGGAGGGGGATTCCAGGCTCCTGCCTTAATTCTAAACCCCACCCTGGAGGGATACTAGGAAAGTGGATCCTGAAGGATGGGAGTCATGCCACGTTGCCTCACAGCCATAAGGCCTTAGAGCTCAGACACCAGTGAGTGCTCCAAGAGGTTTGTGTTAAGTTTCCTGTGGCTGCTGTAACAAATTACCACAAACTGAGTGGTTTCAAACAACAAAATGTATGCTTTCACAGTTCTGGAGGCCAGAGGTCCAAAATCATATCACTGGACTTAAATCAAGTTGTGGGAAGGGCCGAACTCCCTCTTGGAGGCTCTAGAAGAGAATCCATTCCTTCCCTCTCCCAGTCTCTGGTGGCTGCTGGCATTCCTTGATCTGTGGCTGCATCACTCTGATCTCTGCTTCCATCTTCGTATTTCCTTCTGCTCTGTGAGTGTGTCTCAAATCTCTCTCTACTTCTATCTTATAAAGACATTTGTAATTGCATTAGGGACCACCCAGGTAGTCCAAGAAAGTCTTCCATCCCAAGAGCCTTAACCTAATCACAACTCAAAGACTCTTTATCCCTATAAGGGAAATTTACAGGTCCCAGGGATTAGAACATTTCTTTTGGGGGGGGCAATTATTGAGCCTACTGCAGTCCCCCTTGTTACTGCAGACTCACGTCTATCCCACATGTAAACTACATTCATTCCATCCCAACATCCTCAAAATCTCAACCCATTATAGTATTAATTCGTCCAAAAATCTCATGTCAATATCACGTCAGAGTCCCAAATCACAGTAACTCACCTGAATCCAGTATGGATGAATTCTGGGTATGAACCATCCTGGAGCAAAATTCCTCTCCATCTCTGGACCTGTAAGACTAGAAAGCAAGTTATCTGCTTTCAAAATATTGTGGTGGGGCAGGTATAGGATAATAGTTAAAATTCTCATTCCGAAAGGGAGAAAATGGAAGGAGAAAAGAAGTCACAAGTCCCAAGCAATTTTGAAATCTAGCAGGACAAATTCCATTAGTTTCAAGGTCTGAGAATAATCCTGTGGTTTGAGCACACTTTCCTAATAGTGAATCTCCTAATTTTAGTGTCATTTGCAATCTGGATAGGCTGAGAATTTCTCAAATCATCGAGTCCTGGTTCCTTTTGTTTTACCATTTCTTTCCTCAATTTATCTCTTTCCTCTTGTACTTATCATAAGCAGCAAGAAGAAGCCAGGTCAGACCTTCAACACTTTGCTGGATAATCTCCTCAGTTAAATATCCAGATTTCATTGCTTATAATTTCTGCTTTCCACACCACTGTAGAACACAATTCAGCTGGATTTTCTGCCATTATATAACAAGGATTGCTTTTCCTCCAATTTCCGATAACACGTTCCTCATTCCCTTCTGAGTCCTCACCAGCAATGCCTTTAAACTCTATATTTCTACCAGTGGTCTGTTTAAAGCAATCTAGGCATTTTCTATTGGCCTCACAGTTCTTCCAGCCTTTACTCATTATTCAGTTCCAAAGTCATTTCCACATTTTTAGGTATTTGTTACAGCAGCACCCCAAACTTGGTACCAAAATCTTTATTAGTTTTCTGTGGCTGCTGTAACAAATTACCATAAACTGGATGACTTCCAACAACAGAAATTTATGCTTTCACAGTTCTGGAGGCCAGAAGTCCAAAATCAGTGTCACTGGGCTGAAGTCAAGGTGAGGGCAGGCCTGTGCTCCCTCCAGATTCTCTAGGGAAGGGTCCGTTTCTTGCCTCCTACTCTTTCTGGTGGCTGCTGGCATTCCTGGTTTGTGGCCACATTGTTCCAATCTGCTTCTGTCTTAAACATTGTCCTCTGTGTGTGTCTTAAATCTTCCTCTGCCTCTCTTTTATAAAGACACCTGTGATTGCATTTAGGGTCTACCCAGATAATCCAGGCTAATCTCTGTATCTCAAAATCTTTATATCTGCAAAGGCCTTTTTTCCTTATAAAGTTACATTTACAGGTTCCAAGTAACCTGATACTTTGGAAGAAGCCATTATACAGCCTACTGGGTAGAGAGGATTCTTGTTTCCCTTTCAGGGAGGGGAAGAGAGTTTATTAAGTGCTCTTGTTGGGTAAAACCCTGTAATATCTGAATCCGTTCAATGACCTTATTATTGGGAGGTTTGTTATTTCCATTTTACAGATTGGAAAACTGGCTCAAAGCAGTTAATCACATGGCTAGTAATTGGTGGGGCTGGGATTGGAACCCAGTTCTGTTGGGTCCCACAGCCTGCTTTGACTTCTGTGCCTTTGGATCCATAAATTGCAGGTCTTGCCTCAGCTTCTGGGATTCCAGCCACAGAGAGCTGACTTTCTCCAGCCCGCTTTTGGAGTTTCAGTTATAGGGAGGCACTCAGCCACAGGCTCAGCAGTGGACTTCCAAGGTGCAGGACCTGAGTTTAAGTCTCAGGCCAGGGTATTGATATAGTTTTGACTTATCTATGGCTGAGCCAGCATGCACCCCATTCCTACCACCCCTCCCTTCCTGGGCTGTATTCCCTTCCCCCAAACTCCTAAGTCAGCCCCTTTCTTGGAGGTTCCTGTTAGAAGTACCTGTCTAGCTTGGGGAATGGGGAAACTGGACTAGGAGCTCCTGGGACTCCCTCAACCCTTTCTGGAGCCCAGGATCATGACTTCCCTGTGTTTTCTCCCCTGGGGGAGAGAGAGGTGTCTCAGCCAGAGCCTAAGCTCTTGAGGATGCTGGTGCCAACGGCAGTGGGTGGCTAGGGACTTGGTGTGTAATCCAGGCCCAGATGCCAGTCTGGCTGCTCTAGTCCTGCTTGTACAAGGGCTGTACTCAGATCTCCTTCATTTTTAGGGACAAATCAGGCTTTTCCCAGGATGGGCTGCCAGGTAGGTCTTCCTGCAGCAGTACATGGGAGTCTTACTTGCTGTCTCTAGACCAGGCTTTATTCTAAGCCCCAGCTCCTTTGTAAAATAAAGATAGTATTTCCTACCATCTAGGGTTGTGGTAAGGATGATTAAATGAAGTCACCCTTTGCATCTGGGCACCTGGCATGGCAGGCTTTTGACTGATATAAGTTCATCTTTCTTCTGGCACTGCCCTGCTTACCTGCCTAGCCCTACTGAACTCCTTGCTGATCCCAGGATATCCTTGCTACTTTTTGTCAGAAATGACTTAGTTTTTCATCCAATTGATAGGTATTTCTGGATCCCCTGCTGTTTTAATCCTTTGCTGAGGTGGCATCTCTCAGGTGCCAGCTCTAATGGCTGGGTCAGGTCCCTTCATCAGTGCTTCAGTGGCACCCCTATGTTCACCTTTTACACATCCCTGTTCACACTATGTGTGATCATTGTTGTTTCTCTGTACTTCCCCTCCAGTTTGTGAGCTAATTGAGGGTAGAGACCAAGTCTGATTAATTTCGCTGACCTCAGTGCTAATCCAGGATCTGACCCTAGTGGCTTGGTCAATCTTTGTTGGATGAATAAATAGGAGCCCCTCTCTTCCTTTAAAAAAAAAATATATATATATATATATGTATTTTAGGAAGTTTTATTGAGATATATTCACATATCCTACAATCCATCCAAAGTGTATACCTCATCACATAATTGTACATTGATCAACAATCAATTTTAGAACATTTTCATTACTAACAAAACAAAACATCCTATACTTTTTATCCCCCACTATTATTGACCCTTAGCTCTAGCTTCCATTTTGATCTCCCTTTCCTTTCTCTCCCACCAACCCCTCACATCTGGATGCAGGAGGTTGCTGTGCTCCCTTCTTATAGAACTCTTCCTTCTGTTTGGTCTGGGGCAATTTTAAGTTGCAGCCTCCCTGCTGGAGACCACTGCCTGGAAAGGCCATCCCAGTTGAGCTTGGAAAATTGACTGGAGCAGGCAGGCCCCCAGTGGTGCCAGGGGTTGGCTGAATCTGTGGGGGTTGGAGAGGGACTTGGTAGAAACTCGCTGCACCATGCTATTCCACAGCCTCCAGGACAGGAGGAGCACCTGAATCCCAGGAATGTTGTCACCAACAGGGGTCTTTGTGCTGCCCATGGAAGCCCATTAAAGGGCTGCCAGGTGCCTTTGTCATCTCTGGAAAGCCAGCCACACCTTCTTGGGGTGTAGGCCCTGATGGGACTGGCTGAGTATTCATTCTCTTGTCACCCCTCTTTGTCCCCTTTTGTTCAGTCATTTACTCAGAACTTTCTGAGGGCCTCTCAGTTGTGTATCCTGTCTGTGCTTTTCTCTCCCCTTTTGGCTGATGACCACCTTACCAGTTTATGGTACATTATTTACAAAGCTTCTTATGGTCCTAAAACTACTCTGAGCCTCTCAACAGTTCTGTCAAGTAGATTATGTATCCTCTGTTTTATGAAAACTCAGTCTTGGTGAGTTCAGGCAGCTTCTTTGAAGTCATGTAGCAAGTGAGAGACAGAGCTGGGGTTGGAACCCATAGCTCTTAGCCTCCAAAGCTTGTACTTCCTACTTCCCTCCGGTTTTCCTGGGGGCTGGGGTTCTATCACTTACCTGGCCCTGCAGAGATAGTCCCCTCTGGTAGGCCTTAGCAGGGATCCTGGAAAATCCTGGGGTAGGGTAGTGTCCCTAAGGAGCAGGCTTGGGTTCTTGTGGCCATGTTGTGGGATCAGGTTGGCTTCTGGTGGCCAGCAGAGGGCATGAGGAGCCTCTGAAATGTCTGCTGCTGGTTTGTTTTGTTTTGAAATGGAAAATATGTTTTAAGTGATGCATTGTCGTTATTTTAAAAAAAAATCCAAAAATACACGTGTGTACAGATTCATTTAACCCAAACCTTTGGGGCCTGGTGTGGTTTGGAATTAAGAAAAATTTCAGAATTTAGAAGTTACCTGGTTCATATATTATGTAATGCCTCCAGTGGGATCTGGGGCAGCACTTCATAATCAAACACTTGAATATTTCTGCATTGAAACGTTTGAATAGTCACCCCCAAGTGGGAAAAATAGATTTTTGTCAGGTCAGGTCAGGTTATGGTGCCAAATGAGTTAGATTGAGACTTCCAGATTTTGGAGCTTTTTGGGGCTTTGGAATTTTGGACTAGGAGTTGTCTACCTCTGTAAGGAAGGAGAGGAAGTAAAATCATCTGTAATACCAACGCTTTTAGGGATAATGTTTTGTTGTATAGCCTTACCAATTTTGCGTGCGTATTTGTTTGTATACATACATAAGTAGACATAAATGTTTTTAGTTGCAAATGGCATCATACTTTGTATACTTTTTGCTTTATACAACAGATCTTGGAATTCCATAGCTATTTGTGGAGCTCAGGATCTAGGCTCTTGCCGGTAACTCCCTCCTCAACATCTCCTCCGCCCCAAGTGGATAGAAGGTCCCCAGGTGAAACTCCTTGAGGTTGAATCAGATTCTCTACCCAGGTCTCTGGTTGCCTGAGGGAGCATAGGGCTACCTGGGCCAGGCCCAGTGTTGGATTCCTAACATGGTCTGTAGGTTCAGAATGTAGATGGTACCTCTGCTCTCAGGGCAGCTGGGGTCCTCTTTGGGAGCAAGTCTTATGCTCATGTGGAGACTGATTTTCTAAAAGAAAGGTCTCTTCCTGCTCCGTGGTTTTGAGTAGTCAAGCAGGGCTGAGAGCTTAGAGGCTGATGTACTTTAAGTGTACTCTAAGTCAGCTGGGCCCCCACAGGGTTTGAGGGCAGGGTCCTGGGGAGGGGACTGTTGCTGATCCCCACCTCTTCCCTCTAGCAGGAGCATTGGTTTGAGAAGGCTCTGCGAGACAAGAAGGGCTTCATCATCAAGCAGATGAAGGAGGACGGTGCCTGTCTCTTCCGGGCTGTAGGTGAGTCTCTCTGTCAGTGCCCAAGGGCCTAGGGCTGCCCTGAGCTGTGTTCTATTGTTAGAGTAGCCCATGAGACAGGATTGGGGGCAGAGTTCGCTTGTCTTTTAAGAATTCCAGGCCCCAACCTCAAGTTAGTCCCTGGCCTCTAGCGTTCGGTCCTGCAGCAGCTGGTGTTGTGAATGTAATGGGAATATCAATAATAGTAATAAAGGAAAATAGTATCTTTTATGACAGTGTTCTGTCAGGCATTAAAGGAAGGCCTTGTAATTCTTCCCCAAACCAGGCAAATGTAGACACTGTTGTTGCTTCCATTTGTCAGATGAGAAAAGTAGCTCCAAGATGGGGAGCAGGTTGCTCAGGGTCGGACAGCTGGTCAGTGGTAGAGTTAGGATTCAGACCCTGGGTTAGATTAATCTAAGACCCATGTTCTCAATTACAGCACATTTCTGTCCTCTGGGATATGGGACACCTGGGTTTGCTCTGGACCTCTGTTCCCCCATCTGTATCTGTATCATAGTACCTATTTTTTAACTTAAAAGTAGAGAGAATTGTGAACCCTCATTTCTCCTCATCTGGCATCAGTAGTCATCAACACGTGGTCAGTCTTGTTTTATCACTATTCTACCCACTCTTTTTTCACTCCCATGAAATGAGTATTTTAAAACAAAACCCCACCACTGGATCATTTCGTTCATAAATATTTCTGTGTGTTCCTCTGACAGATAAGGACCCTTTCCCCTTCGCTCTCTTTTTTTAATGTAACTAAAATGCCATTTTAACAGCTCTACTAAAATTGGGGTCCGGTTAGTCCTGCCCCTATTCCTCAGAGAAGGCAGCTGCACATCTGTGTCTTGGGCCATCTTTGAGGCAAGCCTTGTAGTTAGTGAGGACCTATCTTGTCCAGTAACCTGTATCATGAGCAGTATATATGTGTATATGTGTGTGTATCTAACTGTTCTCTCCAAACATCCCCTGACCCTTTCCTGCCTTGGGGCCTTCCATTAAGGGGCCCCTGCTTAACAGCAAGAGCTAACTGGAGCAAGTTGAAGGCCTATCCCTATCAGTAGTATGGCTACCACATTTCCCCTAACTAGGCTGGGCTTGGGTTTTCTCCATAAAACCTCAGAAGTCCCGTGGTCTCTCCCCAGAAGTATGTGGTCCCTTGGTCTCCAGGCCTGATCTGGAGGTTTCCCTGGGACAGAGCGCATAGCACATGTGCCTGGGAAAGGGACTTTGTTCCCAAGCTTTCTGCATTCTCCTTGCTAACAGCCTAGCCTGGACAGGGACAAGTGGCATTTGCCCTAGGCTCTGGTAAGCATGCCTGCAGGCTTTTAACTACCACATATTGAGTAGTGGAATGACTATGTTCACATTGGAGGGCATTGCAGATAGATAGAGAAGACACTCTGGTATTTTTTTTATCCCAACTGTGTGCTAGGCATTAAGTTGTGTGCTTCAGGCTTACCTACAAAATTGGGATCATTATCCCATGGGACAGGTGAGAAATTTGAGGCTCAGAAATAGGAAATGACTTGTGCAGGATCATCAGTAGTACAGCTGGCATGGAAACCTAGTGGTGTCCATAGGACACATTCTCTCTGTGGCCCTAGGATCTCTGAGCCTTACTCACCTCACTCATCTAGAAACATGTGATCCTGTAGTGTTGGGAATCCTGAGGCAGGCAGGTGGCTTTCTGCCCTCTGTTTTACCCCAGAGATCTGGGTAGTCCCAGTGTGAACTAGCATAAATTGTGCCCAGTTCTCTACCACTACCCCATCAGGGAACTCATTAGTATCAGTGAAGGTTTGAGTAGGGTGGAGGTGGAAGCCTGAGTCTTAGAGGTATCCTGTGGCCCACTCTGCCTCCAGCCAGGCCCTGCAGGTTCAGATAACCTCCTCTTGGAAACATGAGTCTGCATCTCTCCCTCTCTGCCTCTTCCCATGTGGCTTTGACTCAGCAGAAACCTCTGGCCCTGGTACTGGCCTCTGGACAAAGTGGAGGCCACATGTTCATGCATGTGCATGGGCCAGGGAGAGTGGCTAGTCCTGTGCATGTTAAAGCAGTGGGACCCAGAAGCATTAGCCAGGTCCACTCTTCCTGGCCGCTTGTCTTGGAATGTGAACAATTAGCACTTAGAGGAATGGATCTTAGATAAGTTTTGACTTTTAACAGATGGAGAAAGTAAGAGAATAAATGGGGCTTCGAAAGAAACCAGGACCCTATTTATCTAGGTCACAGCCATTGTCAGAACACTGGTGTTTGAGGTTGAACCAGGCAATGGAAGGAAGAGATTCCCACAGGCCACTCTCATTCACAGACTTCCTTTAGCCTCCCTCAAGTTTGCCATGGGAGTCCTTGAGCAGAAGAGTAGTCATCTCAGAGACCAGGCTATTGAGAGGGCCATGTTCTGTCCCCTAGCTAACTCCCCACTGGTATGCCATTTGGGCTAATCGGGGTCACTGGTCAGGTCACACCACAGCTGCTTGATGGGTAGGCGAGGCCTTTTACCTGCTCATCTTAGTGAGGCCAAGATTCCCACTGGACCAGAAAGAAGTGGGAGAGAGACCAGGTCTCTGTTCCCTCCTGCTGCTGTCTGTACACCCATTTGGTTTTTTTGATCACTTTTTAGGAAATCTGAGATGGAAGATTACAGAGGTCTGGAGGACCTTGCCCCAGGCATCAGGGGAGATTGAAACAGATCTGTTAGAGCTATTAGTTATCCTTTCTCCTCTGCACCTAATCCCTTGGAAAGCTAGCTATCTAGGAAGCGAGGGAGTTCCTCACTTGTACAGCCTCATATCTTGTCTAGCCTTCAGCCAGTCCTGGTTGGTGTCAAGAACATCTACTCATTGAACAAGATAGTTCTCTGTTTCTGTGGGGGTTTGGGGATGGATATTTGGCCTCAGGGAACATCTTTTGCCGGGTCTGCTGGCAGTATGTGTGCACACGTGTCCGTTCCTTTTCTTGTGTCTCTGTGCTCAGAGAAAGGAAAGAAGTGGGATGTGGGGGCAGGGTTCATGCTGACCTATGTGGCCCTAGTGAGGGGTACAGCCTCTAATATCTGTAATCTCTCTCAGGTCTTCCCTGGGTTCTAGCTTATTCTTGCTTGTGTTGGTGGGAAAACGAGGCAGGCAGGATTGAGCCTGGCCGTAGGTAGGAATCAGGTGGCTAAAGTGAAAGCTGGATTGAAGTGTGGGTGTGTGGGTGGGTGGGGGTGGGTGGGTGGGTGGGATGGATAACACCACGGGGGCCTGCAGTGCTTTAAGTTATACTTACCCTTTGAGAGCCTGGTCTCACCTTCGTCCTCCATCCCCACTGGGGCAAGGATGAAAAGGGGGGCGCTTTTGCCTGCAGAGCCACCCTTACTTTGTGGCAGACATTCTAGTCTGCATTCTGGGTAGTTTGGTTTTTCAGCCTATCTCTTAGGACACAGAGTTCCATAGGCTAAGTTTTTCTAGTGCCTGAATTCATCCCTTCCCAAAAGGGCTAGTTGTGCCACATTTCTAGCAGTATCCCTCTTAGGTAATGTAGGGTTTATTTTCTTTTGGTTTTTTTTTTTTTTTTTTGAGGATCAAAAGAGTTGAAGTGTGAAAGGTCTCTGGTAGAACTAATTGTAGTATTGTACTGAGGATTTCCGATTTCTCTTTGGGTTGGGAACAGAGGTAGGAAGTGGGGGACCCCCTTCCAGCTGGATTCTGGGAGGGGAGAGCAGGTGCAGATTGCCCACAAGTGCAGCGTCAGCAAGAAGAGAAGTTTCAGTTTCTATCAAAACAAGTTTTCTGAATTCCCCTACCTCTGCAGGTCCACTGGGCCTTTCTTTCCCCCACTTTGGGTGCCCCCCCCCCACAGGGAAGTCCAGCCTGGTCCCCAGCTCACATGCGCATCTTCTGAGAGGAGGAGGGGGTCCTGGAGGACAGAGGTGGGGCCAGAAAAACTAAAAAAACTAATCCTTACTGAGTACTTACTATGTTTTTAGCCCTGTGCCGGATGCTTTTCCTGTCTTTTATCATTGAAAAAAATCCTTCTGATCTCCCTTATTGGGGAGGTACTGTTGCTTTATATTCTCAGCTTAGAGATGCACCTTTTTTCCTCCCACATTAATAATCCCCAAATCAGAGTGTATCTTATAATCAGTGTGGGGTTTTTCCCCAAAAAGCTGTGACTGAATATGTATTGTACCATACCACCTATCAGTGGCATCTTCAAATGTAGGAGAATTTACATTTTACGGATGACTAGGAATGTTATAACTTGGCCTCCCTTAAGGACCCTGTGTTGCAAAGCTTATCTTATTAACTCTTGCTTTTTGTTACTTACCTTTTGATCTGAGGGCACAGAAGGTAGGCTTAGGGAGCTTTGGATTCAGTAAAGGTCGAGACAGTCCCAAGATACTGGCCTTGAGGATGGACAGCAAGAAGAGGGACAGCCCAGGCTCTGCATTTGGGGCTTTCCTCTGGTTGAGGAAGTGCAACAAAAATGAGGAAGGGCCTGATAAATGGTCCTGGCAACATTGTGGCTGACTTGTGGGTGGCTAGGCATCTGAAAGAGTCATCGTCCTCATGACAGAGTTCCTGTTTCTTAAACACCTATTATGCCTCAGGTATTTTTGTAGGCCCTCCCCTGTTGTCTTGACAACACCCTGTGAAAGGAAGAGTTATTCTTCCCACTTCATGGATGAGAACATTGAGGCCTAGAGACATTAAAGACCTTGTCCAGTGCCACACTGCTAGGAGGCAGCAGAGCCTTTCTGCGAGGCTTTAACACCTCTCCAAGAGTGAGGCCAAAGGGGTCAGTGGCAAGGAAGTGGGGGATCCTTATGAGGTTCTCCCCCAGCTTTCTTTCCTGATCCATAGTCTCCCTTTCCCCCCTGTATTCCTGCATGTAGAAGATACCTCCCAGGCCTAGAAATGAAGGGTGGCCACTCCATGGGAGATACAGTTTTTCTCCATCACCTCAGTATATCTTCCTGAGCCTAGCAGGTCAAGCTCCATTTAACCCTTTCACTCCCGTTTGAGTTCCTGTTTACTACAGCTGCCAGCAGCATTGCCTTCCTGGCCCTGCAAGCTCAGCCTACAGAAATAGCTCCTCAAGCAGCATGGGTAGCCACAGAGGGCTCTGTGGTTCTGGCTTCTAAGAAAGGCAGCAGTTAGGGGGCCCCCAGCCTGTCTGCAGGGCATATGACTTGCTGGAAGTGCTGCTGGGGGAGGGGGTAGGAGTGTGGCTACAGAACCCACATCCTTGTTTACATCGGTAAAGGGGCTACCCCATTCTGCCTTCAAAACCCCCACTCTCCTCCATCCCTCATGCTTCTGTACCTCCAAGGGGGCTTGAGACAGAGGCAATGGGCCTCATTTGTTATCTTAGAGAAGTCCTCATTATCTCAAAGAAACCTCTGGGGAGGAAAGAGAAGAGCATTCTTCTGACAGTTCTTCTGATACACAGACAGCAGTCGTGGAGGAAATCTGGAATTGTATTCCCTACATTGACCTGACCCGTAACTCAGCACCCTAGAGAAGATCCCATCAGAGCACCAGTCCCCCAGGAAAGCACGTTCACTAGTAGAAATGATCTTCAAGCCTCATCTTACTTTCCCAGGGAGAAGCCTTCCTTGGCTTCTTCAGCCTATCCATCCATTCAGCACAGTTCTCCTGATTTACTTTACTTTGTTAGGCCTTGCGCTGGGGGCACACTTAGATGTGAACCATCCTCTGCCCCTCAGCAAGAGCCTAGTGTGACTGGGGAAATGACTTTGTATATACCTTTGATAAATTATAAGAGGTTCCCTTGGGGGAGGTGGAGAACTGTTAAAGAACCCATTGGTGCTTGACAAGTAGGCAGCCAAGGAGGATAGAAAGAGTGTCCTGGAAAAAGTGAATAGCAAGTGCGAAGATCCTCAAGACAAAAGGATCCTGGCTCCTTCTCTCCTTATTTTGACCCCAATCCCAGGATGCCTGGAATTTTGGGGCTACAGGCTGCCTTTTGTAGATTAGGCTTAAGTACATATGTATCCTCTCCCTCTTACTAGACTGTGTGCTCCTTGCAGCAGGGGCAGGGTTTTACTCACCTCTGTCTCTTTCACAGACCCTACATTAAGGCCTCATTGTGGAGAAGGGGACTCTGATTTACTGAGTGACTACTCCATACCAAGGCCAGTGCTAGTCATTTTACACCCATTATCTCATTTAATCCCCACAAGAGGCCAGGTAGTTATCCATCTTTTCCCCATTTTATAGGTGAGGCTAATGAGGCTCAGAAATCTTGGGTCACTTGCCTGTGGTGACTCAGCTCACTAGAATCTGGCAGAACTTTGTTTGGAGTCCAGTTATTTTTTTTAAAAAAATAACCTATGTAAGCTCTACTGACTCCTGGAAGTTAGGGCAATTGAATTCCAGAGTTGACTCCCACAAACTGTGTGACCTTGGGCAAGCCACAAACAGCCTCAGTTTCCTCATGTCGAGAGTATAGGTGGGGTGGAGGGAGGAATCAGTGATGCTCAAGGCCACTTGTGGGACTAAAAATGTTTGTTGATTTGTCTGAGTGGCTGGGCAAGCTCTAGACAAAACCATCCACCAGAGAGTTCTGTGATTGTGTCCCTTTCACCTGAGCACTCTTGTTCTTCAAGATTGTCCCTGCCTATACTTCTTTTTCCATGACCCCAGTCCAACCCACAAGGGAACAGACTGTCAAGGCCTTGGGATAGTAGGAAAGGAATTTTCTCTGCTTACTTCCCCAACCCCGGCCCAAGGCTGTTCCTTGACTCAGGTCTCTTCTCTGGTGGCAGTTCTGACTCAGCTTCTCCTTCTGTCCCCACAGCTGACCAGGTATATGGAGACCAGGACATGCATGAGGTTGTACGAAAGCACTGCATGGACTATCTGGTGAGATCTTGCCAGAGGTCTCGGGGAAAGGGCAGGGTGGGAGGATCTATTCTCCATGCAGACCTTGACCCTCCAGTTTATTTTGCAGATGAAGAATGCCGACTACTTCTCCAATTATGTCACAGAGGACTTCACCACCTACATTAACCGGAAGCGGAAAAACAACTGCCATGGCAACCACATTGAGATGCAGGCCATGGCAGAGATGTACAACCGTCCTGTGGAGGTGTACCAATATAGCACAGGTACTTCTCCAGTGTGTAGTGGGGAGACTGATGGCATCTCGTCCAAGCCTGCCCTGCTGGCCCACTGTGAATGCTGCCTTCTCTTTCTCTGCAGAACCTATCAACACATTCCATGGGATCCATCAAAACGAGGACGAACCCATCCGTGTCAGCTATCATCGGAATATCCACTACAATTCAGTGGTGAATCCCAACAAGGCCACCATTGGTGTGGGGCTGGGCCTGCCATCATTCAAACCGGGGGTGAGTGGGTCCCTGTGCCCAAGATAGCTGCTAGACACAGAGTCTCACTTCTTCTGCCTGTAGGTGACAAAAATGTCCCTTAAACTCTGGGTTTTCCCTTGAGTTATCCCAGGTGAACTCTCAGGGCTCACTCTGGTCTCAGTTTGCCTGTTGTGAGCTGGTGTGAATCATCCATCTTTTGTGCCTGTTGAGAGCTGGCATTTTAGGATATGGAGTCAGATTTGAGAACAGTGAACCCTTGGTCTGAGTGTTGTGGCACCTACCTGTATCCCCCTCCCAAACTCATAGCAGTTATAGACAGCTGTGGTCATAGAGACCTGAAATGCAGGCCTGGCCCCACCATTTACTGGCTGCAGGACCTTGGGCACATTGGGAAAGTCTTCTGGGCTGCCGCTTGGCTGATATGGAAAGCACTGGGCCTGGGGCACAGTAGGTGCTCAGAAGGTGGGGAATACATTCTCCCAACATGCGCTGATATATTTTCATTCTCCCTTCCGCATAAATGGTCTGCTGGGGATTTGATAGTTTCTATTCTGGTTTTATTTCCTACAGACAGAAAGTGCTTCTGTCTCATTTTAGGAAACACCCGCCATAACACCAACATATCTTTACAACGTGGATTTTTTTATTTGTTTTTGAATAAACTTTTAATTTTGGAAAAGTATGAGATTTATAGAATTATTAACCATATAGTATTGACAGTTTTTATACACCTCACTCCCAGTTTCCCCTCTTAAGATCTTATTTTAGTCTGATACTTTTGTCACAATTAATGAGCCAATACTGATATATTATTACTAGCTAACGACTACGCTATTTCCTTAGTTTTTATCTGTCCCAGGATCCCATCTAGGATACGTATTTCATTTAATAGTTATGTCTCCTTAGGCCCCTTTTGTCTACAAAAGTTTCTCAGATTTTCTTTGTTTTTGATGACCCTGACAGTTTTGAGGAGTACTTATTAGATGTAGAGTACCCCCTCTATTTGAATTTGTTTTTCTCATGACTAGATTGGGGTTATGGGTTTTAGAGAGCAAGATTACAGTGGTAAAAATCACAGCCCACATTTTAAGGAGTAGGGAATTATGTTCCATCTCCTGGAAAGCAGAGAATCTACACAAATTATTTGGAATTCTAATGCAAGGGAGATTTGGCTCTTCTCTCCCATTTATTGATGTATTTAATCCTTTATTTATATTGGTATGGACTCATGGATATATAGTGTATACTTTGGATTATAATCAAATACCACTTAATTTTGTTGTGTACATTATTCTGGTTTTGGCCTTTGAGAGCTCCTTCAGTTGGTTTTTGTGTACCTTTAACTTTCCCTGATCATTATGGTTTTTTTTTTTTTGTTTGTTTTTAAGCACTACTTTATTTTTTGGAACTACAAGATGCTCCAGGCTCATCTTTTTTCTTTTTTTTTTAAAGATGTGCACAAAAATGTACAAAGCTTTATTTGTATATCTGGGTCTTTTCACAGCTCCTTTAAGTTTTTAACGTTTTTTTTTTTTTTACATGGGCAGTCACTGGGAATTGAACCCGGGTCTCCAGCATGGCAGGTGAGAACTCTGCCTGCTGTGCCACCGTGGCCTGCCCTTAACATTTTTTTTTAATTGTGAAATATAACATATACAAAAAAGCAGTAAATTTCCAAGTACAAGTACATTTTAACAAGTAGTTATAGAACAGATTTTAAAGTTTGGTTTGGGTTACAGTTCCATGATTTTTTGTTTTTTCTTCTAGCTGCTCCAAGACACTGGAGACCAAAGAAATATCAATATAGTGATTCAGCAGTCATATTCATTTGTCAAATCCTATCTTCTCTGTTATACTCGTCCATTTCTTTAAATAATATATATATATACATGCACACACATAAAAGCAATAAATTTCAAAGCAGATCACAACAATTAGTTGTAGAACAGATTTCAGAGTTTGGTATGGTTACAGTTTCACAATTTTAGGTTTTTATTTCTAGTTGCTGTAAGGTACTGGAGGCTAGAAGAAATATCATAATGATTCAGCGCTCGTACTCATTTGTTAAACCCTACCTTCTCTGTATAATTCTACCATCACCTTTGACCTCTCTCCTACTCTTTAGGGGTATTTGTGCTATGCCTATTCTAACTTTTCATGTTGGAAGGTGCTGTTGGATCATATGGGATAAGGGGGTGGAACTAGTTGATATTCTGGAGAGGCTGGCCCCTCTGTGTTTCGGACTTATGTGGTCCAGGGACCCGTTCAAGCTTATCTTATCTATTCCTTGTCCCAGTCCAAGAATCTTCCATTTCTTCAAGGAGCTCTGGTTCCTTTTATTGGAGAATGCTATTAGAAACCAAAATCTGGGTGCTAGGTGTTTCTGTTGCTAATGGGTAGTGCCCTTGCTTCTAGGCCCTTTCAGTTGACAGAGCAAGGAGATAAACGTGTGTATGCCAACCTGTGTGTGTGTGTGTGTGTGTGTGTGTGTATGTATACATGTCTCTAAATCTTTCTGTGTGTATCTGTAGTAAGCTAACCATGAGTTCTATTCTGAGGTCTCCAACTTTAATCCTCTGCTACCACATGGATCATTCTAGACCTTTCCTCTTGCTTATCTATAAATTCTCACTCCAACAGTGAGAAACCTAGCTCCCCCATCCACCATTGTTCAGTTCCAGTATACATGTATATCAGTATCAGGATCATTAATTCATACCCTCATGGGAAACAACTTTTATCACCTAGAATACATTGCTTATGTATAGTTCTTTTTACCTTTAGTTTTATAGACTCCACTCATTTTCAGACTTACTTAGTTCATTATCTTTTAGCCCCACCCCTTTTAGTGAGGTGGTTCTATATGTTTGTGATACATTTACTCACCTTCTGCATTCCTTCCTGGTATATCCCCACATCCTAAATGATCTTTTAAAAGTTGGCGTACTTTAGGTTTTACTCTTTATGCTGTAAAATTCTGTGGTTTTGACAAAAGCATAATGTCACGTATCCACCGTCAGAGTATCGTACAGAATGTTTTCATAATTCTAATAATGTCCTGGCTTCACTTATTCAACCCTCACTCCCACTACCACCCCTGGACCATTGGGAACCACTTATCTGTTGACTGTCTCTATAGTTTTACATTTCAAGAATGTCAAACAATTGGAATCATACAGTATGTAGCTTTTTTAAACTGGGTTCTTTTACTCAACACTGCATTTAAGATGCCTCAGTGACTTTTTGTGGCTTGTTGGCTTATTTTTTTATTTTTAAAAAGTTTTTATTACTGGACTTTAGTTTTTAGAAGAGTGTTAGTTTTACAAAAAAATTGAGAAAATAATACAGAGAGTTCCCATATACCTCATCCTCCTTGCCCTTGAATACAGTTTCCCTATTATCAACATCTTAGATGCTACGGAACATTTGTTACAATTAATGAATTAATATTGATACATTATTATTAACTAAAGTCCTCATGTCTCCTTAGGCTCCTCTTGTCAGCAACAGTTTCTCAGACTTTCTTTGTTTTTGATGACCTTATGGCTTTGAGTAGCACTGATTTAGATGTCTTGTAGAATGCCCCTCTTGGAATTTGTTGTTTTTCCCATGATTAGACTGGGGTTATGGGTTTTAGAGAGCAAGATCACTGTGGTAAAGTGTCATTTTTACTACATCATACTAAAAGTATGTACAGTGACATGATTTATGACTGTTGATGCTGACCTTGATTGCCTGGCTCAGGCAGTTTGTCAGGTTTTTCCACTGTAAAGTTACTATCCCCCCTCCCCTTTTTTCCATACTGTATACTCTTCGGAAAGAAGTCACTATATACAGTCCACACTTAAGGAACAGGGAGTTATATTCTACCTCCTGAAGGACCCAGAATCTACATAAATTATTTGGAATTCTAATGCAAGGGAGAATTGGCTCTTCTCCCTCACTTATTTGTGTATTTAATCCTTTGTTTATATTGGTATGGACTCATGGATATATAGTGTATACTTTGGATTATAGTACCACTTTATTTTGTTGTGTATGTTTTTCCAGTTTTCACCCTTGGAAAATAATATGTGCTTTTCAGTTGGTTCCTTTGTGCCTTACGATACCCCCATCCTTGCTTGTGAGCTTTTTTTTTTTTAAGGCACTCCCTTAACTTTCTGGAACTATGAGATACTCCAGGTTTATTTTGTATATTTTGTGCACCAGTCCTAGACATAGACATTTCTCTAAGGAGTTCTAGTTCCTTTTATTGGAGAATGCTATTAGAAAGCAAGATCTGGATGCTAGACAACATTGTGGATGTGGTTAATCTCACTGACTGGTGTTATTTGGGAGGGGTTGCGATTGGAGAGTTTATGTTTCCACAATTTTAAAAAAGAGAGACTAAAGAGACAATGACAGTTAAATGCAATACATGATCCTGGACTGGATCTGATAATATAGGAGAAAAAGCTCAAAAGGACATTATTGGGGCCCTTTCCCAATCACGATGACAGAGAGAGAAGCTTCGGGGCCTGTCCCCCCACAGAAGCTTTGAATAATCAGCAGGAATTGGCAGAAACATCTTTTTGAAGCTCCAGAAATCAGTTAAAGGATTGCAGTAACAGAGCAAGTGCCGAATCAAGAAAGACTACTTAAAAATGACAGGATCTTGTGGTACCCTGGCTGGCCCCTCCCCATCAACTCAATGGCTCAGAACCAGCCTGGGCTCCCAGTGTAGGCCCCTGGTCTCAGTTCCCAGAGGGACCAGAGTAACCCTCGTTCATATACTAGGAGCATGTATGTCTGACCAAATCTGACTGGTGGTGGCCTGAGGGATTCAACCAGGACATGCCATCTCAGAGCTTGCCCTGAGTATAAATGGCATGCTCAGAACTCTCCTACAGAGAGCTGTCTGTATGGGAGAACAGATAATTCGTGGCTGCTTGGAGCAAGGGGTTGCTAGCTGTAGGATATAAAGTACAGTACCTGGGACCTTGAGGAAACTGTTTCCTAGGGAAGAGGGAGCATTTGTATCTATGTAAACGGGGGTTTTCCTAGGGCCAAATGCACATGCCTAAGAAAAGATGCAATTACAGAAAGCATTAGGGAGAACCCTATGATTTAGCCTGGTGCTATTCTCTAAACTCATTGCATACATAAGCTCTGAAAGAGAGCACTGATTGCAGGTCATCTACAAAGACTGGAAAGGTATTTTCTTTTTTTCTTTTTTCTGTTTTTTCTTTTGTTAGCTCCTGGCATTCAAGGAAAGCTCTGTTATAACACAAGCTGGATACAAGCTTAAGGAACTGATGCCTCAGAGTCTAAATTCCAGCAGTAACACCTTAAAGTATCAAACTGTCCAAGTTTCAACATAAGGTTGCAAAACATAAAAATAGGAAGTGATAACCCAGGCAAGGGAGAAGATTAAAGCATTAGAGGCCATCCATGAAGAGGACCAGACCTGGGGCATACCAGACAAAGACTTTAAAAGAATGTTCTTAAATATATTCCAAGAGCTAAAGGAATACATGAAGAAAGAACTGAAGGAAAAGAATGGTCCTAAATATGCTGAGTGCTAAAGGAAACAAAAAACTAAAGGAAATTGGAAAAACGATAGATGAACACAAAGAATATCAATAGAGAAGTGGAAATTATGGAAAGGAACCAAACCACAGGACCACAGTAACAGTAAAAATTCCCTAGAGGGGTTGGAGCTGTCAGAAGGAGTCCGTGTATGAAGATAAAACAGTTGAAAATCACCTACTCTGAGGAGGAGAAAGAATAAAGAATAAAGAAAAATGAACAGATCCTGAGGACCCTATAGGATACTTCCAAGCAAATAATATATGCATTGTGGGAGTCTGAGAAGAAGGAAGAGAGAATATTCAAAGACATATGGCTGAAAAGTTCCCAAATTTAATGAAAGACGAATATACACCTCCAAGATGGTCAACAAACTCCACAAACAAGATAAACCCAAGTAGACCCACACTGTGACATATGATCATACTAATGCCAAAGGTAAAGAGAGAATTCTGAAAGCCTCACCAGAGAAGAACATGTCACATACAAGAGAGCATCTATAAGATTAAGTGCTGATTTCTAATTGGAAACTGTTGAGGCAAGAAGACAGTGGTAAGACATAAACTGCTGAAGGCAAAAAAATTGCCCACCAAGAAATCTACATTTGGCAAAACTGTGGGTGAAAAATGAAGGAGAATTTAACACATTCTAGATAAACAAAAGCTGAGGGAGCTGGTCACCACTAGACTGGCCCTACAAGAGATGCTGAAGAGAGTTTAGCAGGTTTAAAGAAAAGGACAATAGAGCGAACACATGAGGAAATAAAGATCTCCAGTGAGGGTAATCATGTGGTGAATATAAATACCAGTACTATTGTTATTTTTGGCTTGTAACTCTACTTTTTACTTCTCAGGATATAAAAGGCAAATGTATAAAATGATAAATCAGTGACTTTGGACTCAGTGTATAACATGCCATTTGTGACTAGAACTGTGTAAAGGTGGGGGTGGGTGGCAGTATAGGAACATAGTTTGTATATTGTTGAAGCTAAATTGGCATCAAACCAAATGAAATTGTTATCAATTTGGGATGTTAAATTTAAGTTCCATAGAACCACAAAGAGAATATTGGAGAATATGCAATTTCATAGAGACAGAAAGTAGAGTATATGTTGCCAGGGGCAGAGGCAGGGGAAATGGTGAGTTAATGCATAATGGGGTAAAGGGTCTGCTTGGGGAGATGGGGAAAGTTTTAATAACAAAAGGTGGTGAGGGTACTGCAACATTGTGAATGTGATTAATCCCATTGAATGGTATGCTTAGGAAAGGTTGAGATGGGGAAGTTTATGTTGTATATATATTTCTACAATTTAAAAAAGAAAGCAACTGAAGAGATTAAGTCAAACACAAAATGTTATCCTGGGTGGGATCTAACAAGAAAGGAGAAAAGGGTGAAAAGGACATTATTCCAGTTTTTTTTCCTATTTCCATTGTATAGAGTTTGCTTGTCCAGTCATCTGTTGAAGGATATTTTGGTTGCTTCTTGGTTTTGGTAATGATGAATAAAGCTGTTATAAACTTCTGTGTGTAGATTTTTGGGTACACATCAGTTTTCTGATAAGTTAGGTAAATACCTAGGAGCATGTTTGCTGGATCTTATCATAAGACTGGTTAGATTTGTAAGAAACTGCTACACTGTCTTCCAAAATGGCTGTACCATTTTGCATTCCCACCCACAGTAAATGAGAGTTCATTTTATTCCACATTTTTGCTAGCATTTGCTATACTCAGTGTTTTGGATTTTAGTCATTTCATTAGGCATGTTGTAGTACCTCATTGTTTTAATTTGCAGATGCTAATGGTAAATGAACATCTTTTCATATGCTTACTTGACCTCTGTGTATTCTGCTGAAGTTGTGTTCAGATCTTTTGCCTGTTTTTAAAAAAATTATTTATTAAAAAATTAACAAACCAAATAAAACATCAGCATATATAATCAGTAATTCACAATATCATCACCTAGTTGCATATTCATCATTTCTTAGAACATTTGCATTAATCCAGAAAAAGAAATAAAAAGACAATAGAAAAAGAAAACGAACACAGAAAAAAAAAAGATTATACCTATCATACCCCTTACCCCTCGCTTTCATTGATCACTAGCATTTCAAACTAAATTAATTTTAGCATTTGTTCCCCCTATTATTTATTTTTATTCCATATGTTCTACTCGTTCGTTGACAAGGTAGATAAAAGGACATCAGACACAAGGTTTTCACAATCACACACATTGTGAAAGCTATATCATTATTCAATCATCCTCAAGAAACATGTCTACCGGAACACAGCTCTACATTTTCATTTTGCCAGGTTTTTAATTGGTGAATATAAGAGCTTTTTAAAATTGTGTTAACATATATACAACATAAAACTTCCGATTTTAACCACTTTCAAGTATACAGTTCTCTGGCATTAATTACATTCCAGCATAGAGTTTTTCATACTTTTTTGACTATTAACCATTTTACATCACAATGACTTCTTTTACATCATTATTTACCACATACATTTGTATGTGATGTGTATGTGTGTTAAAGTAATGAAAATAAAAATGTCACATAATAGTCCTTACACTTATTTCCTGGGATATACTGATGTTTTCAATTATTTTATTTAAAAAGAAGAATGCTGTTATTAACTCATAGCCTATAAAACACTACTCTCCTATCATGATCCACAAATTTGTAGCACCCTCTTTCTGTTGTACACCAACACTACTCTCATCACCTTACATGCTGGAAAACTCTTTTATCCTGTGAATACAAAGCTAACGTCTTAGGTGATCTTTTCTGTTTGGTCCATCTGGGCATATGTGAGGAAGGCCTCAGCATTGTGAAACTGAGTCATCAATTGGAGGGGTTGACTAGGCAGGTGAGCACCTCTCTGCTACAGTGTGACTGAGGTGTTTTGGGGTTGGGGATGTGTTTGTGCATATAGGAATTGGGAATGACATGTCCACAACCCAAGTCTGTTTTCTCCCAGTCCCTGATGAATAGGCATTCTGCTGTGGGGGCCCTTAGCCAGAGTACCTGCCTTTCTATCTTCTTTTCTGGGGTCTTTGGGCCTGCCTTCCTGAGCCAGTTCTGGCTATGGCCAAGGTTCAGTGTGTCACCCACATCCCTGTACTTCCCCTCTCTTGCAGTTTGCGGAGCAGTCCCTGATGAAGAATGCCATAAAAACATCAGAGGAGTCATGGATTGAACAGCAGATGCTGGAAGACAAGAAGCGGGCCACAGACTGGGAGGCCACGAATGAGGCCATCGAGGAGCAGGTGGCTCGGGAATCCTACCTGCAGTGGCTGCGGGATCAGGAGAAACAGGCCCGCCAGGTCCGCGGCCCCAGCCAGGTAGGTCATGGTCCCTGTCCCTGGTTTGCCTGAGAACCTTAGTACTTCCCATGCTCTGCCCCCAAATGGGCAGAAAGAAATTAGGTAGTTTTGACATCTGGGAAGGAAGGAAGCTTCCAACCTGGTATGTACCTCATCTTGACCTTTGTGTTGGCTTTGTTCCTTGGAACTCTCAATACCTTTGTAGAAGCAGCTTTTGTGGCATGAGGAATAGCAAGTAGTGATGACATAAGGGATGGGTAGATAGCTTCAGAGAGACATATGTTTGTTCGGTGTCCTTTGTGTGCCAGGGTCTGTGCTAAGTATGTAAATCAGATCTGGCCCATTTTACCTTTAATGATGCCCTGTCTCTTGAGAGAGAGAAACAGATTGCAGGGCACTTGAGCCTGGCTCTGAGGCTGGTGGAGGTAGGGACTCTAGTCAGGGTCAATAGAAGAAGGTTAAGTTTTAGGGCAAAGAAGATAGGCATCTGAGGAATCATATGGAGTTTGGAGTGATTCTAGATGTTTTAAGAGCTGAGGACTTTATTCAAATATTTATTGAAGGTCTGTGACAGACACTGCATGGGGTACATTGGTGAGTATATGTGATACATTGGTCAACAAGGCAGGCCAAAGTTTCCGCCCTTGTGATGCTTCCGTTCTTGCAGTGGAAAACAAAATAGATGACAAACATAATGAATGAATTAGCTGAGAGGTGCTATGGATGAAAATTGTGGAGCAGGATAAAGGGGATGAATAGGGCTGAGTGGGAGTACTCAGTATTAAATAGCATCGTCTTCCCAACAGGTGAGGTTTGAGCCAAAACTTGCAGGGAATGTAGAGGAGACAGAGCTAAGGTCCTGACATAGGAGTGTGCCTGGTGTGATTTATGAATAGCAAGGAGGCCAGTGTGGCTGAACAGTGGAGTGTGGTAGTAAATGAAGTCAGGGATTTTATGGGATCCAGATTGGGTAGGGATTTGTAGGCTTTGGTGAAGAATTTGGCTTTCACACTGAGGGATGAGGAAGCTGTGGGAAGTTGGTGAGCAGAGGAGGGACAGGATTTGACAGGATCCCCCTGACTGCTGACGTAGAACAGAGTCTAGGGGGTGAGGGTGGAAGCAGGGAGACAGGCGAGGAGAAGTTTACTGCATTAGCCCTGGTGAGATGTGTTTAGATTGTGAAAATATTTTGAAGAGGAAGAGCAGGAATTCCCATCAGGCTGGCAGGGGCGTGGGGGGTGGGGGGTGGAGGAGTGTGTGTGTGAGAGAGAGAGAGAAGTTAAGGAGCTTAAACCTTTGTCCTATGGGGAGTTGAAATAACTTTTGTCCTGTTATTTGGAATGATGGTGACCTATGTAGAAGCTGTACCATAACAAAGATTCTGGGAAGGGTGGGAGCATTCGAGGATGGGGCAGGGAAGGGTTGTACTTGGTGTCCATCCTTACTTCTTCCTTTCCCACAGCCCCGGAAAGCCAGCGCCACATGCAGTTCGGCAACAGCAGCAGCGTCTAGTGGCCTGGAAGAGTGGACCAGCCGGTCCCCACGGCAGCGTAGTTCAGCCTCGTCACCTGAACATCCTGAGCTGCATGCTGAGCTGGGCATCAAGCCCCCTTCCCCAGGCACTGTCTTAGCTCTTGCCAAACCTCCTTCGCCCTGTGCGCCAGGTCCGTGACTCGTTCACAGGTAGAGTGCTGGGGTTAGGAGGAGCTGCCCAGGTCTTGGGCCCTGCCTCTGACTGTCCATCTGTTCCAGGTACAAGCAGCCAGTTCTCGTCAGGGGCTGACCGGGCCACATCCCCTCTCGTGTCCCTCTACCCTGCTCTGGAGTGCCGGGCCCTCATTCAGCAGATGTCACCCTCTGCTTTTGGTAAGCCTCCTCTGACTAGGGGTCAGGTGCCACCTGGGAGTTAGGGAGAGACTGGAGGAAGAAGCAAGGCCAAAGATGGGGCTTTTGGAGACCTGGCCATCTTCCCAAGAGGAGGAATGAGGTGCTCAGGAGGGAGTTTTTCAGGCCCATGGGATGCACTCTTGAAGGGGGTCTGTGTGGGATTTCTTTGTCCTGGAAGAGCCTCTTTCCTAGAGAAAGGAGTGAGAGGGGCCATGAGTGGGGTTTTTGTATTCCATGAGTATCTGATCTCTAGAGAGGAAGGTTGATAAGGGGCTTGGATGGGGTTTCTCCAGAGCCAGGGATCAGAGAAGGATGAGGAGTAGACAGGCTGAGAGCTCATCTCCATATCATCCTTCTCCCCTTTTTCTTGCCTCAGCAGGTCTGAATGACTGGGATGATGATGAGATCCTCGCATCGGTGCTGGCAGTATCCCAACAGGAATACCTAGACAGTATGAAGAAAAATAAAGTACACAGAGACCCTCCCCCAGACAAGAGTTGATGGAGACCCAGGGACTGGAGACCATCTCCCAACCCCCCACCACTCCTGCCCTCTGGTGCCACCCCATCTTCTTTGGCTTTCTTCCCTCTTGCCTTCTTCCCTTCTTTCCTCTCTCCCCTTTCCTCTCCTCCCCATTTCCCTCTGGCCGGCCCACCCCTACACCCCCTCTCATCAATGCCACCACCACCACCACTGCCTGTCTCTGCCAGCTGACGTGTCCTGTTGCCCCCCACACAGCACCATCCCTGCATTCCACAGGGGACTCGGGCAAGAGTGCCGAAGGTAGGCGAGAGGCACACAGAGAGACCAACTGGCAGCCAGGCAGCTCCGGAAGAGACATTCAGACAGAGGAAAGCCTCCCTGTTCCCCATTCCTCCCAAGATCAGAAAAAAAATTGTTACCCGCCCCCACAGTGATGCCAGGGAGTGGGGGGGGGTGGGAAATCCCCTTCCCAGTACCCTAAGAATGTCTGAGCCTTCAATGTTGACTTTTTTCTTTATTAAAATGTACTTTTATCTTATAAAATCAACCAATCAAAAATGATTAGACAATAGCACTGGCTCTGTGGAAGTGGCATCTGTCTAGCTTGGGGGCAGGCAGGCCATGGGACATGGAGGGGGCGCAGAGATGTGAGTTGCTGTCTCTGGCCTCCAGCTGTGGAGGTGGGTAGGGTCTAGGATGTGAGCTGGGGCGGGGCCTTGGTGGACAGGTGTCAGATGGGCTTTGGACAATGAGACTCTGACCTCGCTGTGTTCCTGCTGTGCTTCTACCACCACCACCACTACCACCACACCACCACCAGTCTCTTTGGAATCTTGGGATGGGGCCATCCTTGGGGATCATGGACCCCACCTAGGATCTGAATATAGGAAATGGGAGCAGCCTTTTCAGATGGGGTACCTGTGCCCTGCAGGTTTTGACAAGATCCGCCATTTGTAAAGTTCTTGGCACAATAAACCAAATGTCAGTTTCCCCTGAGCGGCTCTGTTCTATATGGGGCTGGGGATGGGCTGGTCCCTGGGAAGAAGAGAAGATGGAGTATATATAGATCTTCGCTTCCCCCCTGCAGTCTGTATGTTTTCCAGTTGGGTCTGTCTGAGCAAGTAGAGTTTGTTCGTATTTGGTTGATTCGCCACTTTTTAAACCTCCTGGACCTGTGACCACTGAAGAAGTTCCGTCTTTGCCTGTTACCCCTACCACACTCATATTGGCACAGAATGCAGCCTCCCAACCCCTGGGGCATGTGATAGAGACCCGACTGTTAGCTTCCTGAGGGCAGGGACCAGATTTCCTGTGACACTCCAACTTTCCAGCCTGCTTGTACCATAAATGTTTATTTCCTTGTGAGAATTTGATGATGAAATGCTTTGGGAAAGGCCAATTGATGCTTCGTAGCAACATGAGTTTGGTGAAAGTGGCAGAGGAGCTCCCCCACCCCCCACTGGATTTTAGAGCTAAGGAATGGCCCAAGCCCTGATTTTTTTTAATGTTCCCAGTCCCCTTTCTTGGGGTAAAGCCAAGATACAAAAGGATGCCTGCCTCCCAGGTTTTCTCTCAAGTGTTTTTCTTTCCTACTGTGTATCTGTTATTGGGTCCCTGTGGAAGGATTCGTGTCCAGCCCTGCAAGTGAAGGTGTGGCTGAGTGTCTGAGAGATGTCTCTAATGCAGTGGTCAAATGTGTCTGTTGGAGGGTCAGGCCTTGGTTTGAAACCTTCCTCGGCCTTTTACTAGCTGTTGTGGCCTTGGTCAAATCACTTGGCCTCTCTTGAATTTCACCTTTCCTATCTATAAAATAGGGGTTATCAGTGCCTACTACCTTAAGCTCTCTCTGGTTGTGAGTGAGCATCAAGAGAATGCATATGGTCACCATAATTTATGACTGAACTCAGTGCCTAACACCTGCTAAGAGCTCAGTTGTTAGCCGGTATTATTTTCTCTAGTGTTGAAGTTTTGACCCCATCTGGCCCCAGCCTACCTCTGCCTGGAATGTGCCCTCCCTCTGTCTCTAGCCACCAATCTTGTTTTTCACGACTGACATTGATGACCTCCTTAGAAGCCCTATGTGACCCATCCCATTTCACCTCTATCAATGAGTATCTCTAATCCTCCTTTCCCTGTAAGTGTACTATTGACTTCCTGGGCAAGGGCTAGGCTGCTTCACTTACCCGTGTATCCTTAATATCCCTCACCCCCCACCCCAGATCAGACAAGCTTATAGAAGAACCCTAGTAAGTGTTAGATGAATAAGGGAGAGTTCATGTGTGTCTTTGTTTTTTGAGTGCTGTCTGTGCATGTGACTGATGAGTCCAAATCTTCATGTGCATCTCACAGTGTCTCCAATTGTGTGTATGATAAGGGCTTGTTTCCAGGTGTATCATATGGTGACAGTGTGAGACTACCTCTGACAGCTTGTATCTGTATCTGAGACAAGTGTATGTCTATGTGGGTCTGTCTGTGGCAGAGCATCTGTGGTTTCGATCTGATGAGGTGTAGATCCGTGTGTATCCCTGTGACAGTTTCTGCCTAGCTATTTGTGAAGAAGTTTATCTGAGTGATGATGCATGTAGTTCCTGTGACTGGGTCCACTGTTTATCTGTGCGTGTTTTAGGGACCCAGTGCATATATGTGTGGGTCTATCATATCAATAGATATGTCTGCCTTTGGAGTAGAGCATGCATGTCTCTGGAGCATCTGTATATCTTCCTGAGAGACTCTGGGTTTTGTATTTCTGTGACAGTACAATTCTTTCTGTGACAGTGCATGTCCGTTGGTGCTTATGTCTTTTTTGACAAGTCAATGTCTTATGGGACATTTCTGTCATTGACACGTGGCAGTATAGGTCTATGTAAGTCTCTGAGGTGCCTACCTTTTTGTGGCAGTGCATCTCTGGGTGTCTGTTCCTGACAACTCTGTTCCACCTCTGCTACTGCTCTGGGTGTCCTTCTGGAACGTAACTATTTCTCTGACAGCGTGCCTGCCAGACAGTGCATGTCAGTCTGTGTCTGACAGTGAATGTTTGCATGTGTCTATAAGTTTACAGTGTCTATTTGTGTATGTTTCACATGGCGTTTCTGTGTGTGTCTCCTTGGAATGCATGTCTTTCTTCCTGGGGGGCATAAGAGGAGCTGTCTGTCACAAATTTGTGTTTAAGTGTGTTTCACCAACTCCGTAGTAGCCTCTCTCTCTCTCACCCCTCCCCCAAGAAGGCCTTGCCAGGTCTGGGTAGGTTTAGGGCTCCCCAAACACCCCGCAGGCAGCTTCCTCCGGGCATGTGAACATTGCCTTTGACCAGAACGTCCACCGCCATGGTGGTCAAAGGGCGTTACTCCTCCCTGGCCACTGGACCCATGCTTCCAGAGTACCAGGCCGCCGGTCGCCTAGAAGGCCCCAGACCTATTTAAGGAGCATCCGTCGCGACAGGGTTCTACATAGCCAAGGGCTTGGATTCTTAGAAACCCGAGCTGGCCGCTAACACCGCGCTAA
Source organism: Tamandua tetradactyla (assembly GCF_023851605.1). NCBI lineage: Eukaryota > Metazoa > Chordata > Mammalia > Pilosa > Myrmecophagidae > Tamandua > Tamandua tetradactyla. Next base: position 121,241,124 of record NC_135353.1, read on the forward strand.
TCTCGAAGCGGTGGCGACAGGAAAGCAACTTCCTAAAAAAGGAGATGGCGGAGTTATTTCTTTAAAAGTTTATGTATATAAACCCCGCGCAACCACCCAAACAAATTGCTGCAGAGGGATTCCCAGAACCAGTTTCCTCTTCGCGTGTGCTGCACCTCGCGCCCGCCCTCGTTTGCATGCAGACCCCGCCCCCGCGGAAAACCAGGCACGTACCGTATTTGCATAATGGGCATTGGAGATGTTGAGAGTGTTATGCAAATAAGGCTTGACTCGATTGGCTGGGGTACAGCAGGTGCCGCGTCCGGATTGACCAGCGCCAAGAGGGCGGGGCCGTCGCCCTGGGCGACTCTCCCGGGTCGCGCGTGCCGCGGCTCAGAAGCGTTGGGGCTGGCGCGGGCGGTGAATCTCAACATCGCGCGGTCTGCGGGTGTTCCCGGGCCACCAGTTTCCCTCTTTTCCACCCTGGCGCCCCCCAGCCCTGGCTCGGCGGCCGCGCTGCCCCGGGCGTCCCCGCCCTGCGGGCTCAGCGGGCTCAATCTACGCAGTGCTTCCTCCATGTTGACCAAGCCTTTGCAGGGGCTTCCCGCGCCTCCGGTGCCCCCCACGTCGCCGCCAGGTGAGCGCCGCCTCCCCTTTCCGGATCAGGCGGGTTGGGCGGGAGTGGTGGGGGGCGGTGCGGGGGGAGGGGGTCGCGGTCCGGCTAAGCACGCCGCCGCCCTGACTTCCTCTCCTCCGCCTGCGTAGGAGGCAAGGATCGCGAAGCGTTCGAAGCCGAATATCGACTCGGCCCCCTCCTGGGCAAGGGGGGCTTCGGCACGGTCTTCGCGGGACATCGTGTCGCAGACCGACTCCAGGTATCCGCCACGAGGGTCTTGGGAGGGTTAAATATGTAGTGTGGTGGGATGCTGGCTGACCGGGGAGTGAGCCTGCAATGTGTGTAGTAGCGTCATGAGGATCCGGATAGCTGGGGGTGTCGGTATTTGTGTGGCGGCGGCGGCGGCCCAAGTGGTTATGTAGGGGGTAGGAGGTTGCAGGGCAGGAATTCTGGAGGTCCAGGGAGTGAAACTGAGGAGTGGGGGTCAGGAGGACTTGAAACCCGGAATCCAGGTGATTTGGGTATGTGTGGGAACGTGGTCTGAGATGTGGGGGATTTTGGAGGCAGGTGTCCATGTTGAGTCATGAGGTTCCAGTGCCCCGGTACAGCGATGGGATGTCCTAGAGCTGGATGGATCGAGGACTTGGGGTGTCAGGAGATTCAGAACTCAGAACCTACAGGGTTCTAAAGCCTGAGAAGGAAGAATCTGGGACTCAGGATGGTGGGAGAGGTGAAATTGGTTCTGAGAACTTAGAACAGGACCGGGGTTCGAAGCCCTGGCTCTCTGTGGGTTGTGGTGTGGTGCGGTGTGGTTAGCGACCAGAAAGACTAGGGTACTGGTTAATGGAGGGGGACTGGAGGTGGGAAGAGGGTCAAGACTGAAAGATTCTGGGGGTCACCTGCCGGCCCTCTCACCTCGGTCCTTGTCTTCAGGTGGCCATCAAGGTGATCCCCCGGAATCGCGTGCTAGGCTGGTCCTCTTTGGTGAGTATTTTTGGAGTCCTCCCTGATCTGTAGATTCCATCTCTGATGATGGACTCACCTTCCTGGGGCGGATTTGAGGGTGGATGACTCCCAAATGGTGAAGACACTCCTACCAGCGCATGTTTACTCCCCTGAGGTGTCGGCCATACCCCCCACAGTTCTGACTCACCCCAATTCCCCTGGAGCCCTGAACATGGGGCATGCTGGTGAGGAATGAGGGGCAGAGGTCAATGGTTGCCACGGTGATAGTGGCTGCTTTTCTACCGCTGTTCGAGGTAACGGCCAATGGGGCGGGTCTGGGAAGTTGTAAAGGCAGGAGTGCCCCCTGCGGGCCTTCGGGAGACTGTGCCTGCGCGGGCCTTAAGCCCCAGAGAGAGAGGATGCGCCTGCGCGCAATGGGATTTGCGTCACCGTGAGAAAACCTGTCTGCGTCTGTGCATGATACCGAGTTGACCGGGAGAGGGCCCCACCTCAGGCAGGAAGGCTACTTCTGGCAGTCGGTGTGCCGAGTGTGGGGCTTCTAGAGCGGGCGGAGCGGCTTTTGTGGCCAGTAACAGTTAAGCCTTTTATTGAGAGCTAACTGGATGTCTCAGGCTTTTCTTCATGGTAAAAGCACTCTCAGTCAGCAACCATTAGTAGGTGCTTGGTGACAGTGGTACAATATTGCATGATAAGGTTTATTGAGTTCTTTGTGCTGGGCGGATCCTTTGGGATTAATCACTTTCAGCTATTTAAAAAATTTATATTGCACACCAAATGTTATATAATAGTTATTGAGACCTTATTTTGTGGCGGGTCCTTTCTACTAATTGCATTCACCTCTATAACATTTATTGACCCCTACCTTGTTACCAGGCACTGTTCTAATGCTTGGGATATGTCAGTGAACAATACAGACAAATATGCTAATTGTATTTATCGAGTGCTTATACCATGCCAGACCCTGTGCTATACAGTGCTTTCATCTATTTCACAAACATTTATTGAGCACCTACTGCATGTAGGGTACTGTTCTAACCTCTTTGGATGTGCCAATGAGCAAGGCAGATAAAACATTACATAATGGTATTTATAAAGTGCTTCCTCTACCACTTTCATTTAGTTTAAAAATATTTACTAAGCTCCTTTTACACGCCAACTATGTTTGGGCTTTTTGCTGTTCCACCTTCCCAATAGTTCTGTGCATTTGAACCCTTAAGATGAGGAAATTGAGGCCCGGGGAAGTGAAGTATGTTTGTTGCTCAAGGGCACACAGCCAGAGGCTATGATTTGAGCCCAGGAGAGAAGTGGGCCTCAGAGCTGTTGGCCTAATGTCTGCCTTCTCTTTTCTCTCCCTGCTTATCTCTTGCCACTACTCTGCACCTCAGCCAGACTCAGCCACATGCCCACTCGAGGTGGCACTGCTGTGGAAGGTGGGTGAAGGCGGTGGGCACCCTGGTGTGATCAGCCTGCTTGACTGGTTTGAGACACCAGAGGGCTTCATGCTCATCCTCGAGAGGCCTTTGCCCGCCCAGGATCTCTTTGACTATATCACAGAGCGAGGCCCGCTGGGAGAGGGCCGAAGCCGCTGCTTCTTTGCCCAGGTAGTGGCGGCTGTTCGGCACTGCCATGCCCGTGGAGTTGTCCATCGTGACATCAAGGATGAGAACATCCTGATGGACCTCCGTCGGGGCTGTTGCAAACTGATCGATTTTGGTTCCGGTGCCCTGCTTCATGATGAACCCTACACTGACTTTGATGGTAAGCCGTCCCTACATCTCACCAGAGGGATTTTTTTTTTTAATCTTTTATCTTTATGGCCTCTTGACCTTTGACCTCCCATACTTGGGTGAGCTCTAACCCTTGACCTATATTGCACCTTCATAAAGTTCTTGATTTCTAATGCTGGGGCCTCTCAAGCCTTTCTCTCTGATACAGTCCATCTTCTGACCATACCTTGATTTTGTTCTGGGTTATTCTGATGAGGGGATCTTGTTATTATCTCAACTGTTCTTTTTCTGTATGGGATCCTACTGTTACTTTTAAGGGCTTTTATTTTGGTGAGGGGTTCTTGCTATTATCCTTCATGTGCTCTTATTCTAAAGGGGAGACCCTACTGTCACTTTAAGTGCTTTTTCTGTTATTTTAACATGAGACCCTACCATTTTATTTAAAGCCCTATGCTGGTGAGGAACCCTGCTCTTAGAGTGAGTGTTCATAGTTCTAGTAAGGGGACTATACTTCCTGGGGAAAGTTGGGTGGGAGAAAGGCATGATCAGAGTGGTCTAACCATCTATCCCTGACTTGCATGTAGGGACAAGGGTGTATAGTCCCCCAGAGTGGATCTCTCGACACCAGTACCACGCGCTCCCGGCCACTGTCTGGTCACTGGGTATTCTCCTCTATGACATGGTATGTGGGGACATTCCCTTTGAGCGAGACCAGGAGATTCTGGAGGCTGAGCTCCACTTTCCTGCCCATGTCTCCCCAGGTAAGATCCTCACCTACTCCTACCCCCTGCCCCCGATTCCATCCCTCCAAAGGACAAGTGCGCCCCCTACTGACTGCTAGTCTCATCTGTACTTATGATTTGCAGACTGCTGTGCTCTAATCCGCCGGTGCCTGGCCCCTAAGCCCTCTGCCCGACCATCACTGGAGGAGATTCTGCTGGACCCCTGGATGCAGACACCAGATGGGGATGCACCCCTCAACGCCTCCAGTGGAGACCCCACCCCCGTGACCTGGCCTCTGCTGCCCTAGGCCTGGCCAGGTCCCCATTGGCCAGAGTATCCATCCCATGACCATGCCACAGGGAGAGATGGACATCTGTTGGCCTGGTTTTACAGGTCATTAAAAATCCAGTGTTACTAGGGGTCAGGGGTTGGGAATCAGGGGTCAGAGAATATAAGCTGAGTCTGTCCAGTCTCCATCCCTGTCCTGCTAAGGAGCCTTCCTCCCGAAATGTGTGGTCTTTTCTTTCCTTGCTTCTCATTTTGTTAAGGATTTTTTTTTTTTTTTTTTTGATTGACGTTACTTCCATTCTAAGCCCCAGGACTCTTACTCTGATGGGTTGTAACCCCTACACTGGCACCTTCTACTACCACTGCATAAATTTCAAATGCTCTTACTTGGGCAAGGGTGCTTTCCTTCTGGTACCCAAGCAGCTTTTATTGTGGCAAAAGGACCCTTTCCCCAAGTTCACATTCCATGTTTGCTGCCTGCCTACCCCAGCCCAGGGTTGTGTATTCTGGGGGGAGGTAATGCCCTATTCTTATCCCAGAGCTCTTTTTTTTTGGTGAGGGGACTCTATTGTTATCCTAAGTGCTCTTATTCTGGTGAGAAAAGAACCCTACTTCCATGACTTGGGAAGGATTGGGAGATGGGCATCATCAGACACTAGGATGGGGTGAATGGGTAATTTTTGGGATAGGAGATAATAAGCCTTGCTGTCTCTTCTGGGGCTCCCCTCTCCAACTTTTGCAGATTCTTGCTGCCTTGTCCTGAGCAAGGATTGCCCAATTGCAGAGATGTAAATACTTACATATGGCAGGGTGGGGAGCTCTGAGTGTGTCTTCCTCTCCCTTCTCCCCTTGCCTGGATTATTTAAAAAGCCATGTGTGGAGACCTACTATTTAATAAATGTAACACAATCAGAAGTGACTGGCCATTTCTATATCCAGCAGGACATTTATGGAACACCTACTTTATGCTCAGCCAAGAGGGAGATTAGATGGGCCTCTCTTCTGCCCTCGGGGAAGTCTCAGTCTTTTGAAAGCATCCTCAAGAGTTTTTATGGGTTGGTTTAAGCAGGCTCCCAAAGAAAAACTGTTGATTTCCCCTCCAGGACTTATGCAGGGTCAAGTGTGTGCAGAAGGGCTCCATTGAAGATACAGGAGACAGTGAAGATGATTAGAACATGGTACTTGTCACCTAACAGGATGTAAAACCAGAAATGTTATCCATTCTTTTAAAAGTCCAGCTTTTGTATACAAAATGACTTTCTGCTTCAGCCAGCAGAAGGAAGAGCCCTTGGGAGTCCAGCCCACATCCCCAAAGAGGGTCAGCTCAGAGGCAGAAAAAGCTGCTCCCTCTCCGCAACCCCAGGAGAGGGAAGAAAGAAATCCTTTTCCCTGTTGTAGAAGGAAAGCCTTTTCTGGGCACTGGTGAGGGTGGGGCAGGGGTTGAGTGCTGCCTTGAACTTTCCCGGCCCTTCCCTGTTTCCCAGTAAGGTCCTGGGTATATGCAACTATCTTGCCCTGACTTTTAAACTTCTCCCTTTTCTTCTCCTTACCTGTTCATCCTTCTCATCTCTCCATCCTCAACCCTTGACTTAACTGACCTGCCCTTTTCTATCTTGGTTTCGCTTGTCCCGACCTCAGCTGTCCCCTCCACACCTACCCCACTTTTAAATGCTGTGAGCCTCTTACCTATTCTGGCTTACCTATTATGACCTGGCGTCCTTGCTCCTTATCTGCTAAACTTACCTGTCCCTTCACTTCTTTTACATGGTCAATGGTGGTTCATTTGTCCTCCCCTCTTTCATTCTCAACTCTCCTGTGCCTTCCTCGCATGTACAACTTCATCTGCTGTGCTTTTATCTGCTAGCTTATCTGCCTGACCCTCACCTGCCCCCACCTGCCGTATTACCCACGCACAGCTCTCCTCACCTGCCTCGCCCCCCCCCTCAAGACCCCAGTTCCCTCCCTGGTACCCACGAACTCTCCAGGGGGGCGGGTCCTCACTGGGAGAGGAGAAAGTGGAACATCAGTCCAACCAGGAAGGGCCTAGCAGTTTGTCACAGAAAGGGCAGTGCCACCTGAAGGGGGTGCCAATAAAAAGCCGAGATAGAAGAGGGTTAACCCTTGCGGACTAAGGAGGGAACGGATCCAATGGCAACTGAGCCAATGAGACGAGGGCGTGAGATGGGCGGGAGATATGGGAGCCAGATCAACAAAGCTGGCGAACAGGAGGATAAAGGCGGGTCCAGTGACGGGAATGGATCAAAGAACTTCTGTAAGACGGAGCTAGACCGAGCCGGCCGCATCCTCGATGTTCCGGTCCCGACGGAATTTGGGAATCCCGAGGCTGTCGTCTTACATTTAGCCTTCAGGAGCCAGAAAGGAATGCGACGCCCGGGCAGTCCCTTACTCGGCCCACCCCAACTCTGGGAGCCCGGAAGCGGAAGTCACGAGTACGGAAGTCGCCTGCTGTTGCCGAGGGGACTGGCCGGGCAGATGCCAACATGGCAGCGGTCGGGGCTGGCGGTTCCACCGCGGCGGTCGGGCCTGGGGCGGTCTCCGCGGGGACGTTGGAGCCTGGAACCGCGAGTGCCGGTGAGACAGGCTGTGGCAGAACAGTACGATGCGGGGTGGGGATTGGGAAGGTTCTTTATCGCTGGGGGTTGGAAAGGTTCCTTGCAGAAACGAGAAGGGGCATCTCATATGGACCAACCTATGTTTATGGGGGAGGGAGGACGGAATGGATCATTGTGTGTTTGGGCCGGGAGAGACCATCCTGAGTGTGGGGCTTATTCCCTTTTTGGGAGGCTCGGACCATTCCGATTGTGTGTGGAGTCCTTTCTTATTAGAAGAAAGAGACCATTCTGAGGGTTGTGGTTCCCTCCTTATAAAGGGACAGGGACCATTGTGAGTTAGGGTGGGGCGGGCCCTTCCTTATATGAATAGAGGGTCCATTTTGAGAATGGGGACGCCCTTCCTTATATGGGGAGAAGACCTTTCTGGGGCGGGGGAGCTTCTTAATAGTGGTAGGGTTCACTGTATTTTGGAGTGGGAGAGTTCTTCCTTTATATGGCGGATAAAGAATGTTATGAGGGTGCCAGTTCCTTCCTTATAGCTGGGAGAGTTCATTGCCAGTGTGGGTAGAATAAGGAATTATTCCTTGGGCGGGAGGGGGCGGGGCCGAAACGACTGGACCATGTGGAGTATAGGGAAATGGTTTCATATATGGCAGTTCCTTATAAGGGAATCAGACCATTCTCGCTGGGGTAACCATTCATAATAGGAGTTAAATCCTTGGGGTAGTGGGGGAATCATTCCTTTTGTTCATTAGACCAGTCTGGGTCTGGAGGAGTTAGTTGTCATAGGAGGGAGGGATTGGAGAGACCATTCTGAGTGTGGGGAGGATAATTACATATGGGTGTAGACTATTATGGGTGTGAGGGAATTGAAATGATTTCTTAGACAGGAGAAAGACTGTTACTTAGGAATTGGACACGCCTCGTATAATGGCCTCATTCCCTGTATTGGGATGTCATTCTTTACATGAGACAAGCCCTCATTAAATAGGAGCATTATTTCATACAAATCATCAGTTTTTTCATCCATAAAGTGGAAGTCCTCATAGTTCCATTGGCAATCAGATCAATATAAGGGTCTATTGAGGTAATCCATACAAATCCCTTAGCCCAGTGGCAGGCTTACACTAAACACTCAGTAAATGTGAAGAATGTAGTTATTGGTATTTGTCCGAGGGGAGAGTTGCTTCTCAATCAGGGGAGGAAGAAAGGGGGCTAGGTAGGTACCTAGAGCCTGCGCCAGGCATTTCCTGATACTTCTTTAAGGATTCCAGGTATGCGCTGGACAGGGAAGACACTCTTCTCCCTTTCTGGTTCTTCCTGCTTGTGGCTGAGGCAGGGGGGTGGGCAGACAGGAAGGAAGTGGCAGCAGCTAGGAGGATGGAGGATCCTGATTGAAAAAGGAGATAGGGTGGATGATGGTATACCTATGCCCTAGCAGCTTCTGACTACCACCTTCCCCCTTGCCCCTTCCATTCCCCACAGCTCACCGGCGCCTCAAGTACATATCCTTAGCTGTACTGGTGGTCCAGAATGCTTCCCTCATCCTCAGCATCCGCTACGCCCGTACGCTGCCTGGTGACCGCTTCTTTGCCACCACGGCTGTGGTTATGGCTGAAGTGCTCAAAGGTCTCACCTGCCTGCTGTTGCTCTTCGCACAGAAGAGGGGTACGAGCCAGGGAGGGGGGCTGCACTGGGGTCCTGGGTGGGACTCTGTATATATGTGCATGCATGTACATGGAGGGTCTGTTGGGGAGAATCTCTCTGTTGGTGGGGAGTGTGTAAGGGCGGCAACTAAGCTTCTTTGTTACCCGTCCCTGCAGCTGTAAGTAGCTGCATCTTCACTTACCCCTGAGACCCCAGGAGCTGGCTCATGTGGATTGTAGGAGACAGTCTGTGCCCATAAGAAGCCCATAGGGCAGCAGGTGATTCTCACCTAGTGATTAACTTATTTACTTTAATTTCAAACGTTTGGAAAATCAGAATGAATAGTATACTAGTAAAATTCCCATGTACCCATCCCCCGGATTCAACAATTTTTTCCCAGCCACTCTGCAGTTAGACAACATCAATGATTATCTGTATCTCTTCCTAACCTCATCCCTCCACTTACTATTTGAAGTAAATCCAAATGTTATTTTATCTATGAATATTTTAAAAAATAAGCACAGTACCTAGAGAGCACCCCTCCAAAAATTAACAAGATTTCAAAAGTTTAACAATAAAACAATCAAATATCCAGTCAGTGTTCAAGTTTATAATTATTTCTTAAATGTCTTAAGAGTTTTTAAATTTGTTTGAATCAGGTCTGCATAAGGTCAACATTTTGTAATTGGTCGATAATGGTTTCTAAGTCTAGGTTCGTCTCTAGGTTCCCCTCCAACTTTTTTTTTTCCTCTTTTTCAGTTAATTTGTGGAAGAAATCAAGTCATTTGTCCTATAGACTTTGGGCAGTCTGGATTTCACTGATTGCCTCCCCATGGTATCATTTAACATGTTCTGGCCTCTAGATTTCCTTTAAATTAGGAGCTGCATTTATCTACTGATTTTTTTTTTTTTTTTAGTTTTTTTTATTAATTAAAAAAAGAATTAACAAAACAATTAGAAATCATTCCATTCTACATGTACAATCAGTAATTCTTAATAACATCACATAGTTGCATATTCATCATTTCTTTATCTACTGATTTAAACATCTCCCTGAAGGGCTTCTACTTAAAATGTTCCCAAATTGTTTCTCTATAAAGGCCTTGCATATGTATAAGATAGAGATGGATTATCCAGCTCTGCCCTAGGTGTGTACATCAAAGAAAACATTCATATCCACCCATTAACTCCTCCTATTAATTCCTTGGGAGGCAGGTTAGAGACCCACTGCCTTTCTCTTTACTCAGTAGACCCTTACAAGTGAATGCTGGGTGTCAGGCCCTGCACTGGCTGTGGACGTACACATTTTAGCGATGCAGACGTGTCTTGCCCTCCTAGAGCTAATAGCTCGAGACTTAATTATAAACTTTCATCCCTTATCCTCAATTTCAACCCCCCAAAGATTTTTTTATCTGAATTGGTTTGGTGGTAAAACCTGGTCTGAACAGATGTTGGGCTATTTGTACATTGGTGCTCTTTATTTTTCCCAGTTGATGTGAACATTCACACAATTCACTGCAGAAATATGAATGTACTTGATTATGATGTGAAGCCCCAGAGCCTGCTGGGTGTATAATATCTATATGGTATATATATATATACCATGTTAGCTTTCTAACATCTGGGAAGTTTTGAATGCCAAAATCCATTTGGCCCCAGGGTGTTTGGCTTAGGGGTTAAAGACTGGTAATTACTCCTGGGACTGGTATCATGAAGGACAAGAACAGGGTCCTTGGGGTAACCTTGTGCAGAATTGTGGAGCCCTTCCCTAAGGAGTGACACTTAGCTGAGACTTAGAAAGTGAACTGGCGAAGTGGCGTGAACTTTGCAAAGGCCCTGAATATGTGTGAAGAAGATTATGACATAGTAAATGATATATTTATTCTTTGGAGTAAGGCATATCTGGACTTTCTGCTTTATGGTCAAGCCTGCATCAATCTATGTAGCAGGGACAACTCTTTGGTGTGTCTAGGGCTGACAGAAAAATGTGGCCAAATGGGAGATGGCCCTTGCCCTTAGGCAACTTACAGGCCAAGAAGGAGCTAGGATAAGTGAGGTAAAACTTACTTGCTCTGTTTGTTAAACAGCCTTCCACCCACACTCCTAGAGCTTCTACTTCATAAACTCTTAGTTCATGATGGTTACTTTGTTGTACAAGCATTGATTGAGTGCTTGCCCTTAATGGAGCTTTATGCCAGGGAGGTAGGCTCCAAGATGAGTGAAATATAGTTTGTGATTATCTCACATTCACAGTATTCTGGATTCGTTTGTGTCCATTTAACTGAGTTATCAGAAAGGCCTACTGGAGATGTGGTTGTATTGTAGCCCTTAGGGAATCAGTATCTTGTGGGGGAGATACAGGGACCAGGCCTGGTCCCATCCTTTAGAGGATCCCCATCTTGGTAGTCGGTGCTAAAAAGTGCCCTACTACCCCCACCTAGGTAACGTGAAGCACCTGGTTCTCTTCCTCCATGAGGCCATCCTGGTGCAATATGTGGACACACTGAAGCTCGCAGTGCCCTCTCTCATCTACACCTTGCAGAATAACCTCCAGTACGTCGCCATCTCCAACCTACCAGCTGCCACTTTCCAGGTGAGCCCCAAACCCAGCGTGGCCCCAGGAGAGCTGACTGGCTTGGCCGAAATGGGATGAGATAGGAGGGCTGTAGAGAGCAGGGGCAGTGCCACTTGGGGAACGTCCTTGGCATACCCTCAATTGCAGTTTCTTTATCTCTGAAATTGGGAATGTGAAGTCATACCTATTCACAGGGCTGCTGGGATGATTAAAAGAAATAATACCTGGGAAGAGCCCTCAGTTGGCAATAAGCTTTGAGCTATTCAGGGGTAGCCTTGTGGCTCCCTGGGTTCAAATCCAAGTTCTGCCACTTTCCAGCTGTGTGACATCAGGCAAGTCACCTAACCCCTCTTGGTTTTCTCATCTCTAAATTGAGGATTATAGTAGTGCTCACCTCATATGGAAGGTGTGAGGATTAAATGAACTAAGTCATGTAAAGGGCTTATACCCATATCTGGCACCTAGTAAGTACATTGTTAACATTATCATAGTGGTGATTAACTGGTATTAACACATATTTATCAAGACCTCCCTCAGCCCATAGCCTATTGCTCATTACCTACACTGTGGAAGGTGCTTAATACATGTCAGCCCTAGTTTATAGACTATGACACCAGGGCCCAGACAGGGCAAGTGCTCTGCCCCTGTTCACATAGCTGGGAAGTGGCAGGGTAGGATGTGGTCTTGGGTGAAGCCTGGGACATATGGGCACAGCCATGCTACTGTCTTCTGGGAGTTCCCTCTAGTTGCAACTCGGTGGCAAGTAGCTGGCTATTTTTGCTGTTTTTATTGTCGTCTACCCCACCTTGTCCCTCTGTTGTGCCTGGGGGCCCACAGTAGCTGCTTTTCCCCGTGTGCACACGTTGTGGGTTGGGATCAGCCCTCAGTGCCTGCCACATGCCACTGACAGGTGACGTACCAACTGAAGATCCTGACGACGGCACTGTTCTCCGTGCTCATGCTGAACCGCAGCCTCTCCCGGCTGCAGTGGGCATCCCTGCTCCTCCTCTTCACTGGCGTCGCCATCGTGCAGGCACAGCAAGCCGGGGCAGGCGGCCCACGGCCACTGGATCAGAACCCTGGGGCAGGCCTCGCAGCTGTGGTAGCCTCCTGTCTTTCCTCCGGTTTCGCAGGTGTCTACTTTGAGAAGATCCTTAAAGGCAGCTCCGGCTCTGTGTGGCTGCGTAACCTGCAGCTGGGCCTTTTCGGCACGGCGCTGGGCCTGGTGGGACTCTGGTGGGCCGAGGGTACTGCTGTAGCCCACCGTGGCTTCTTTTTTGGGTATACGCCTGCAGTTTGGGGTGTGGTGCTCAACCAGGCCTTTGGCGGGCTACTGGTGGCTGTTGTTGTAAAGTATGCTGACAACATTCTCAAGGGCTTTGCCACCTCCTTGTCCATTGTGCTGTCTACTGTTGCCTCCATTCGCCTCTTTGGCTTCCATGTGGACCCGTTATTTGCCCTTGGTGCTGGGCTCGTCATCGGTGCCGTCTACCTCTACAGCCTTCCCCGAGGTACAGCCAAAGCCATAGCTTCTGCCTCTGCCTCTGCCTCCGGGCCCTGCATGTACCAGCAGCCTCCAGGGCAGCCACCACCACAGCTGTCTTCCCACCGTGGAGACCTCATCACGGAGCCTTTTCTGCCAAAGTCAGTGCTGGTGAAGTGAGGGCTGGCGGCAGTGGGGGGAGACAGGGAAAGGGACTGAGGTAGAGGGTATTGGGTATCTGCTGGGCCCAGGTTGCTGCCAGGGCCTGGCTCCTCTGGGGTGGGAAGGCAGTCTCTTCTTCCAGGTTGTCAGGGCTTCTAGGGGAGCATCATGTGAACCCTTCCTGGTAGGCCTACCCCAGAAAGAGTTTTTACAGCTGCCTTCTTTGCCCCAGCGTAACTCCTCAGGGGCAGGTTTTGAGGGTTGGGGGTATCGTTGCTCAAGGCCTTTGCAGGCCTCCCTCTGCCAGAGATGGCCTGTCTCTCATGCGTGGGAGAGTCCCTCCCAGCCATCCTTCCACCTCTTTAAAGGTCAAATTGGACAAAAAACCTAGAGCTCTTTAGTAATCACTAATGCCTACCTGTGGGGTTCAATTTCCCATAGTTGGAAGCCTTCTTTCTTCCCTCACAACCACACTGGATCATCTTAGTGGCTTGGTATTCTGTGTGGCCTTGGGACCGCTTCCCTGACACTGAGACCCTTGAAAATGGGCCTTCTTGCAAGTACCCAGGGAGGGAGGAAGGGGCAACAGTAATTGTTTATGGTTGCTGAGAATTCTTGCCTCAGCCCATTCTGGGGGAGGCCAATGTTTTTAAGTGATTTGGGGACTCATGCTGTAATCAGATAATTAATGATCCAGGTTATTGGCCAGGGGGTGGGAAAGGGGGGAGGAGAGGTCCTTGAAGCCACTGGCTGAAATCTAAGGCACAGTCAGCTGCTGGATGCACACTTATTTTCCGAAACATCCAGAGAGGAAATATAAAGCTGCCAATCACTCTTGATACTCCACTGGCTATATAATACACCCTAATTTTGTGTGTGTGTGTGTGTGTGTGTGTGTGTGATAGGGGAGGGGGAGGTCCGTAGAATTTATGAAATGTGGAACCTGCCCCCTGCAACCCCAAAGCTTATTAACCCCTTAACTGTATCCCAGGGTGTGTGCGTGCATGGGAGATGCCTGGGCTGTCTTTGCTATATGTAAATAGAGCCGTTGGATCTTTATTTTTGATTAATTTGTTCTGATTTTTGGTTTGTTTTTCTAAGGAACTGTAACGGACAAATGTCAGGATATCTAATGCCAAATAAAGACGTTGTATTTATTTAGTCCACGTGCAGCTTCCTGACCCGGGGGACCCGCGCTCTCTGCATAGGCACTATTACTAACCCCAGGGGTGCCAGCACCACCTCTGTTGCCCTCGCTTGCTCAGGAAACCCACCTGCCAGCCCACCCCAGCTTTCTGTGTTTCTTTTTCCTTCCCGTTCCCACCACAGGTTGCTCAGCAAGGTGAAGGGTTCGTAGCTGCTGGGATTGAAGACGTTGGCCTGGCCTCGTTCTCCCTTCTTGCCCTGGTCCAGCTGGGACCAAACTGATCAGTATTGGGGGTGGGGTGAGATAGACATCGAACTCCCCTTCCTCACCACCCTTCGCTTCCACGTAGGGCTGACACGACTAACTTTTCTTTGATATTGAGGGCATGGACAGGACCCACCTCAGCCTCCAGCCCCTGCCACCCCCATGCTCTTTCTTAGGTGAGTTTTTGCAAATAAAATGTGTTCTCCATTTTGCTGGCTTGGGTTGAGAAACCTCAAAACAGAGAGAGAGAGAGAGAAAGAGAGAGAGGGAAGGAAGCACTCAGGTCTCACGGGCATGATCAACAGAAGCTTTTATTAAAAATCCCAGGGCTGGGGCTGGGAGGGTGAAGCTTCAGTCTTGCTGCTTGGTTCGGGAGGCCTCAGCGTTGGCCCGGAGCACAGCCCCTGGGGATGGGTATGGGCGCTGCTGGAAGAGGGGCCCGGCTGCTGTTGTGTCTGCACCCGTCTTGGCCTCGTTCCGCTTGGGGAGCCCTGTTGACCATGTGCCCCTGGGGGTGATACAGGGTCAGGGGTGGGAATGTGGGATGCAATGGGTAACTCCTGTGCCCTGATTAACGAATAAGGGGAAGGTGAGAGCAGCGGGGGAAGGGATGATATCTGCTCAGGCAGTGAGTCACGAGGGAAAAGAAGGACTTTGAGAGGCTGTCACTTACCGGGGTGCGTCTGAGTACGAGCTGGGGTCCATGGGGTCTAACTCTTCATCCTTTCGGCTTGCCACTGCAGAAGTGGTACAGTGAGACCAATCCAGGCACAAGGAACCCTGATCGTTGAACCCTCCCAACCCAGGAAGAAATGGCACACCATGGGGCCGCAGCACCTTTTCCCTAGGGCCTCAGCTTCAGGCACTTGCATGAGTGAGGGCCCCCTTAAATTCTGCACCCCAGGTGCTTTGTTTGCCTCACGCTAGTCCCAGCCCTACTTGGCTTACCCTTTTTGCTTTTGGGGTATGGAGCTAGCTCCTCACGGCGATGGTGGCGACGTTCTTTGCCCTCTTCTCGGTCTGCCTTATCATACCCGCGTTCCCGATCCCGATCCCTGTCCCGCTCTCTCTCTCTATCCACTTTGTCATAGCCACGTTCTCGGTCTCTATCGGACTTGTCGTGGCCCCGGTCAGGCTTGTCGTGGCCCCGGTCCGATTTGTCATGGCCTCGGTCCGACTTGTCATGGCTCCGGTCCAACTTCTCCTCAGCATCTGGGGACAGCAGGGTCTGTCTTATTCCATCTGCTCCTACTAGATCCACTATCACTGACCTGACCCTTCTTTGACAATTGCTAAAATCACTTGAGGCACTCCTGGATCTGCCAACTCACCTGCATTACTGCTCCTGAGCTTCTTGGCAGATTTGGTCACGACGGAATTGGGGTCATGTGGGGAGAGCCAGGACACGAGGTCTGTGTCCACATTCCAGTAGTAAGGGAGCCCACTGTGGGGCAATGGGAGGGAGGGAAGGAGTGTCAGCAAAGATCCTCAACTCCTGTCTCCCCAATCTCTGCCTAGACCTGCCCCATAGGGAGGACCCCCCAAATCTCCCATATCTCCCATATACCCCAATGCCCAGGATAGCCCAGGAAGGGTGAAGTTGGAGGTCATTTCCCCTCCCTGCCAGGTCCCCAGGCTCACCAGGAAGGGTCAAACACCTTGTACCAGCTTGGTGGCAGGCCCTCCAAGCGGGTGGCCTCATAGTCTACAGGATCATCATCATAGTCCTCAGCAATGATTTCTTCCTCTGGCTCTGGCAGGACAAGGGGGAGGAGGGCAGTGGTTAAGGACCAGGGCAATTCTCATCATACAGTCAGGGCCTACAAAGACTCACAGACCCTTGTTCACACCCCTGGCCAATCATGAACCACACCTGGTAGATACATGCATGTGTGGATGTACACAAAGTATCTTGTGTATTCCAAACCCAAATACCTGAATACCAGGGGATTTACCAAAACAAACTAACAAAACTTAACCCAAATCTATTCCATTCCCATGTTCAGATAATGACATAGCAATGTGTTAGCCAAATGTATATAGATAAAATATAAACAGCAAGGGATTTATCTGAAAAAATGTGTCCATTCAGCTGCCAAACTTAATATGGGGTTTTTGAGTCCTGTGTATTAAGTATGCCAGGATAGCAAAGGGATTTATCCAAATATTGCTCCAAATCCACTTGGCTCCTAAGTGGCAAGGTGAAAATGTACTGGCACATAGTAGGCTTGTAAGAGATGTCAGTTAATATTTATAGAATTTTTTAAAAAAGGTATGTTTTATCAGCTGTGTGCCTGGCTCTCGGTCAGCTCAGAACAGATTTCAGCTATGGACATAAAACTATGGACATAACAATGAAACATACGTATGTCAGCAATAGCATATAGTGCCTGTGGTGCAGTAGGCCTCAAACAGATGTCTGCTACCATCATTAGAATTGTTAATAAGATGTATGTCATCAGCACAGGAGCTGGCACTCAGAAAGGCTTAAAAGTAAGATCCATGACCATTATCTGTATTAGTAACTATCAAGTCTGCCTGGCACGCTGCAAGCTTGTAACAGGCAGCTGAAATCAATAAAGGTGAACAATAAGATGTATTTTTTCAGTGCCTGACATACTGTAGCCCAAAGTAAATGCCAACCTTTAGCATAAACAATAAAGTGTAAATATTAGCAGCAGCACAGAAGGCCTAAATAATAGCTCCTCACTGTCATTATTTTATACTCTCAACCCTAATGTGTTTGCCAGCAGGCACTTAGTAGGCCCAAAATACATGTCAGTTCTCAATGAGGTGAATAAAGTATATACATCACCAGCAGAGTGCCTTCCCCTACAGCAGGCCTGAAATACTATCTATCAGTCTGGTAAACAACAAAGTATCAAGGTCAACGCCCTGCTGTGCCTGGCATACAGAAGCCTGCACTAGATGTCAGCCGTCCTTGTTATTAGACAGTACTTACCACCCTATGGAACCTGGCATATAGCAGGCACTAGAGAGCTATCAGCTGTCAGAACTGTTAAGGATTGCAACATCTATCTGCCCCAGTGCTCGGCAAACATAGGAATGGATGTCAGGAATCCATGTTAATGAGATGCCCCAGCTCCTGGCTCCTAGCTGCTTAGCGCACAGAAGTCCCAAGCTTGGTGTTAAGTGTCAAGCCTCAACAACAAAGTGCTTGTCAAACCCGGCACAAAGAAAGCCCATTTGCGCTTAGCTCTCTTACCCGGCTCCAGATGTTTGAGAATGCCTCTCTTGGCCAGGCGGGTCTGCAGCGCCACGGGTAGCGGCATGGCAAGTAGCACAGACCTAGGGACGACCAACAGACTGAAAACCAGCTCGATGATTCCGGATCCTGTAACCAAGCGCCTCCCTCCAGCATGGACTCATCTTGATCCCTACCTCCCGACTGGCACCAGAAACTGGGCGGGCGGAACCTACGCGCCAAAAGATGGAGGAGATAGGTGGCCACGGTCAGCCAAGCGGACACCAGCACTCCTCTCGTGGCCGGGATTGCCATCGGGTCCTCCACCCCACCCCCGCATTCCTCTCGCAGGCTTTGCCCACCACCGAAGCAACCGGCGCAGTTTCCCCGCGCTGGAGAAATGGGCTCACCCAATATCCCTCAAAGCTTGCCAGGTGGGAGGAACCAAAGTGCTGGAACGGGGGAGCAGAATGCAGCACCTCCTCCGGCTCCAAAAGAATGCGTCCACCCCAGCGTTGCCGATACAGCCTCGGGGCTAGTGGAAGGCTGTCAGACAGGCTGCCTCTCTCTCCTCGTCGCCAGGATCACCGACACCACACTGCTCTCCCCTCAAAGCACAGAATGAAAGCCTTTCTCCCTGAACCTCGAGGTAACTGGGCGACGCTCGGAGGCGGGATGAACCCACGACACAAACCTGGCAGCCAATGAGCGCTCCCTGGGCCTGACGTCGAGGGAAGTGACCCGACCCTTGTCCGAGAATAGGTGAAGAGCTCGGACTCCTGTGTGCGTTGCCACTGGGGGCGTGGCCCGGCCGGACGCCGGCGCCATGGAGGAGTACGCTCGTGAGCCCTGGTACGGCGGTGGGCACAGGCCGCGGGATCGTTGTGGCGGCGCCCTGGCCGGCCGTGGGGGGCGGGCGGGGAAGACACCAGCCGCAAGGCGCCGCGTCCCAGATTCGGGAGCGTCTTGCAAAACTTACTTCCTTTCGCTCGCCCCACCACCCACCATCACCACCTGGGTGCCTCCCACCCAGGCTCGGTTAAGACGAGGCCCACTAACGGCGCTCCTGGAGGTGCGGCACTGGGCGAACCACTCCACCTCACCTCTGACTTTGTATCTCCCAGCCCTTCCTTGTTAACGACAAAGAGACACGCTGGTCGAATCCATTCCGGCAAGGGGTGGGGGGTTACGATGTTGAGCGGCGATCCCTAGGATTACCACGCGTGGTTTTTCCCAGGTCGCTTTGTTAATGGAGGGTGGGGCCTGGGTGATCATATTGTGGGCAAAGAGGGGAATGCTGGATCCTCCCCAGCGTCTGCTCTCGGTTTTTCCCACCGGTGCTCGGTTAAAAGGGAGGGCCGGACTTGATTGGCTGTAGCCATTGTTGGAGAAGGGGTTGCAACCCCATTCTGCTTTAATAACTTATGTGGTGGTTAGGTAAAAGTGCTGTCTCTTTGCTAGTGTCAGCTCATCTAATCTTTGACAGCCATTCCCCAGTTGGCTGCGAAGGGCACGGGTCAGCAGGGCAAAGACTGCTACCCCCCCCCCACCTCTGCCTTATATCTCGCTTTAATGAGAGAAAAAGTGACAGAACTAGCTCACTATTATATGAAGTACTTCTTCCCGCTCATGAAGTTCCCATCCGGGTGCCTTGGTTCCTCCGATTTGGAAAGAGTTCGTCCATGTGACAGCGCACAGTGTAGGGTTCACCTTAATCCCTTCCCCTCCCCCCCCCTCCCGCTTGCAGCCCGTGGCGGATTGTGGATGATTGCGGCGGAGCCTTCACCATGGGTGTCATAGGCGGCGGAGTCTTCCAAGCCATCAAGGGCTTCCGCAATGCCCCCGTGGTGAGTCCTGGCCTTCTCCGGGTGGTGTGAGGGTTGGCTGCCCTATTCACAAGTGATACTATCCTGCAAACCTCTTAGAGCTGCCAGTCACATGCACTTATTCATTCTGTTGTGTGCTCATCAATTCTTGCTCCCGGATCTGGGGTCTTAGGGGGAATTGCAAACATGGCCCCTGCCCCCTCTCCAACTGGGACTCCTTCCTGGACATGCCATGCTGTCAAAACAGTCATCAACAAATCCTAAATGTGCCTGCACAGACAGACATATCTTATCTCCTACAGGCAGATTTCAGGTCTGAAATCTGCATAAAGGGAGGTGATAGGAGTTTGTCAGAGAGAGGGCAGCTTTAAAGTTGTAAAAAAATAATCCTTTTATAACAATCCTGTTTTCTTTCTCTGCCCATGCCCTTTCAGAAGCAGCTCTCATCAATTGTCATGACTTTAAATGCCATCAGTTTGCCCAGGTCTCTGATTTTCCTTTTTTCCTTTTTGCATGGGCAGGCATCGGGAATCAAACCTGGGTCTCTGGAATGGCAGGCAAGAACTCTGCCACTGTGCCACCATCACCCACCCTCTGTGATTTTTATAACTAGCCTTGTTTCTCCCGTCAACTCCAGATCCATATATCCAAATATCTACTTTACATCTAAACTCAAGAGGTCAAAATCAGAGCTCCTGCTTCTTTCCCAGAACTAATCTCATCAGTCTACCTCATCTCAGTATTCCCTCTTCCTTATAGTCTTTTAGTCCAATAACCTTCAGCCATTCTTGGCTCTTCTTTTTCCTTCACACCCCATCTTGCATCTGATGTATCAGCAAAACCTGTGTACTCAGCATCCAAGCACATATATCCCCAAGTCAACAACTCACCACTTGTACTGCCACTATCCTTGCCTGTACTGCCACTATCCTTGCCTGAGTCCCCCTGATTGCTGTAGTCTCCTCACTCATTTCCTTGTTTCTTCCTCTACCCCCTTGGAGACTCTTCTCAACACATCAGCCACGGGGGCCTTTAAAAAGGCAAATCCAATCCTTGTTCCTCCTTATAATTCAATAGCTTTCTGTTACACTTAAAATAAAACCCAAACTTCTTACCCTGCCTTACACAGTCTAACTGCCTACTTCCTATCTTCTACCACTCTTCTCCTTGCCCACTCTGCCCCACCCTTATTGGCCTCCTTATTTTTCCTCCAGCGCCCTGTGTCATGCCTGCTGCATGGCCCTGGCACTTGCTGTCACCTGAGACTTTAACTTCTCTTTCCTGTTTCGTTGCCCTAGACTCTCCTTCAGGTCTCAGCACAGATGCCCTTTCCTTAAAGAAGCCTTTCCTGCCAGTCAGCACTATTCTATCTCTTCATCCTGTTTCCTGCTTATTGCTGTCTGAAACCATCTGATCTGTCTGTATCCTTGTATCTTTAAGTTCTGTCTCTTATACTAACTAATATGTGAGTTCTAAGGGGTTAGGGACTGGGTCTGCTTCATTCACTGCTGTAGCTCTGCATATAGCCTGGCATATAGTAGGTGTTTAACAATCACTTATTGAATGAATGAATGAGAACTTCTCAAACCAGCTCTGAGTGTTCCCCAGACCCTAGTTCTTGACTGCTTCTCACAGCTCTGCCCCTCATACCCCTAATAGGTCTCCCATCTCCTTGGCCTCCCTTAAAAGCCAGAAAGCCTGTCTGCCAGCGGCCTCATCACTGTCCTGACACCCCTCCTCATTTTCCCCCAGGGAATTCAGCACCGCTTGAGAGGTAGTGCCAACGCTGTGAGGATCCGAGCTCCCCAGATTGGAGGTAAGGGGCATGGGGAGACAAAGAAGATGTGATAGTAATATCGGGGGGGGGGGGGGTGTTCCTTTAGGTCTAGACTGCACGTTGTGGGGTGGGTCCAGATTCCAACCCCAACTCTGCCTAGGACTTCCCAGCGGGATGATGTTTTCCAACAATTTAATATGGAGGAACAAGAGCGTGGGTTCTGGTGTTTAAATCCAGGCCCTGGCTCTTCCCCACTCTGTGACCTTGGACTATCAGCTGCACCTCTCTGAACCACATTGGTAACGTGGGCTTTTTGATAACAGTAACCACCTTGGTAATTTTGTATAAACATTTACAGAGCATTTACTAAGAGCCTGCTGCTGTACTAAGGACTTTAATAATATTAATGAATTTAAAATTTTAGAAATCCAACAACAGTGCCTGGAACAGTAGGCACAAAGCAATCTTCAATAAACATTTTAACTGTCATTGCTATTAATTCACTTTCCTAACCTGTTTCCTTCTTCCTGAAACCAAGACCAGATTTCTAACTTTACATGATGGTTATGAAGTTGCTCTGATAAAAGGCAAAAAAAAGATAAATCTGCTTTAAAACATTGTAAAGGCAAAGGGAGTGAGGCTGTTGTTGGTAGACAGCTTAAAGTGGCATCTACCATCAGACTGGGACAGAGATGGACTATCTCCTGGGAGTTTGCTGCCTGCCTCTGCCTCTGTGTTTTTCTTCCCACTCTTGGGCAGAGCCTTCAGGCCTTGGAAATCCCCAGACCCAGGGATGTGGAGTCTCAGGAGTTCCCAGGAACAGTAATTTGGCTTTGGGCCCCTATAGGTAGCTTCGCTGTGTGGGGTGGCCTGTTTTCCACCATCGACTGTGGCCTGGTACGGCTGCGGGGCAAGGAGGATCCCTGGAATTCCATCACCAGTGGAGCTCTGACCGGGGCTGTGCTGGCTGCCCGCAGTGAGTACCCTATCCCTGAGCCCCAGCCTCCTCTGCCCTCTTGCCTGCCCTCACCTCTCTCCCTACCCCTTGCTCCTGCAGGTGGCCCACTGGCCATGGTGGGATCAGCAATGATGGGGGGCATCCTGTTGGCCCTCATTGAGGGAGTCGGCATCCTTCTCACCCGCTACACTGCCCAGCAGTTCCGCAATGGTGAGTACCTGGTAGATGCTAACCCGGGAAGGGGCAGGAATTGCTTTGCCTTTAGCTTCCTTTTCTCACTTTTATCTGATTCTTCTCTTCCCAGCACCCCCGTTCCTGGATGACCCCAGCCAACTACCACCCAAGGATGGTGCCCCCACCCCAGGCTATCCCAGCTACCAGCAGTACCACTGAGAAAGTGCCCACCTAGCACCTCCACTGTGGGAGCCCCTCCTTGGTCCCCTCCCTGATGATCTACCTCGAAGGGAGGGCTGGCTCCCAGTTGGCCCCGGGACCCTCCAGAGAGGGCTTCTACTCTGCTGCTTTGTCCCAGGGTGGGGGTGGGGCAACCCAGCTACCCTGACAGATGGGTCCCCTTTTTCTCTCTCAGGGCACCCATCCCCATAACCACATTGTAACAAGCTCTCACCCCAGCCCCTTTATTTGGTGCCCTGATGAGTATTTAAAGCCAGTTTTGAAATGCCTGTGTATGTACTCCTTGAACTACCCAAGGGAGCTCCTCTTCACTTGGGGCTTGTAGCCCCACAGAGACCGACATCTAATAGATGTTTGTGGAATGAATGAATTGGAGGGAAATGAATCAAGATGTGAGTAGGTACATAAATTGGGGAGGGGCACATGATGAATCATAAGCAGTCGGAGGGACAAGTTTGGGAAGATGTGAATGAACACAAGGGTTTGGGGTGTGGGGATAGTGTGGTTCTGCATGCTATCTCTGCTGCCCCTACACACACCAAAACCCTATTCCCTCCTCCCCACACACGCTCACCCTCAAGGCTGGGAAGTCTGACCTCACAAGGAACCCCTTCTTTCTGGATACCAGTCACCCCATGTGTGATGAGAATCTCCCTCTATGCCCCACCCATGGATCTGGGATGGAAACGGGTCAGGGAGAGCAGGTGCTATGTGCAAGTCTCCCCTTCTGTATCTCACAGATACTTTTCTCAGATGCTCAGTGCTTGACTGTCAGTATTTGTTTTCAAAGGACAACCAAAAAATAACCAGAAATGGGTTTTCATCTGGGGATCAGGATGTGACAGAGGTGTTTTTGGACATTGTCCCCAAACTTCCCTGCAACCCTCTAGAGGTGGGCCATACACTGTCTCCGCTAAGACGGCTCCACGAGGGTGCAAATGCCATCCCCTCTCTGCAGAGGGCCCCAAGGAGTTGTAAAACCGTCACTTCCTGTAGCAGGCAGGCCTTGCCCTCTTTCTGGTTTAGCTGTGCTCTCTGTGGAAAATCCCCAAACCCCCTCTCCTTGCAGGCAAGCAAGATAAGGCACATTTCCTGGGATAGAAACCCCCTCCCCTAGCCTTCAGGAACTGGTGAAGATCCACGTAGGCAAAAGAAGACATTCCTGGGGTGGGGGCCCCTCAACGGTTCAGCTCTGGGCCATTCTCAACTTAAATCAGCTAATTGTTTACCTTGTCTTTAACATGTCATACAGTCTATAAAAGCTAAGGTTGCCTTTTGTTCCGGGCTCAGACTTGCAGAGGTTACTCACTGAGCCCTATGGCCATAGCAAATAAAACCTGCTTCCCGAAACTAGGAATCCTTAGTCTCAGCCTGTTCTAACTTCCCAGAACATTCCTGGAAGCCTGCGGCTCACGCTACATTTCTGGGGGCTCGTCCGGGATATGAGGCAGGTGTACTGTCACCTCCCTCGCCCACAGCGGTGGCGGCGTCCGGACTGGAGACCCGACGGAATTCAGTGCCAGCAGTGGGGCATATCCCAGTCTCTCGGATTCCTGAACTCCCTGGATGGGGCGCCTGTCACCGCCAGAGCGGCAATGGATCCGGGACAGTTTCTGGAACCAGGTTTCTGGGAGCACTGCCCATCTGTCTGGTAAGCACCAGGGTGCATCAGTTTCAGCCCACTCAAAAGGCTAGGGGGGCCTGAGTGGAAGGGGAGCCTGATCACCTCCCAAACTACCCGAGTACCGGTCTCCAGTTGGAGGACCAGGGAAAACGGAAGTCTTCAGGTTCAGTCTGGAAAGGGCAGTGCAGGGGGGAATGTTGGAATGTGTGTGTGTGTGGAATTGTGAATGTGAACGAAAGGAAGTCCTGGGCTGCGCACCAGGCCATGAGTGAGTTCGGATTCTGCAAGTTTGTGGCAAACCTCTTATGGCTCAGGGTGAGCAACCCTGAAGGGGGGGGGCTGGCTGGGGGTTTAGATTCCCAATGTCCCCATGGGGGAGCAGCCAGACTGAAGGAAGTAACAGTTTATTCAAAACCCTTTGCTGTTTTTCTGCAAGCCCTCCCACTAATCATTGTTGCCGTAGATGTGAGAGGTGAAGTCAGTAAGACACAGTTGAAATGCATGATTTCTAATTTTAAAAAAGGCTTTCACTAATGACTGGGGAATCAAGCTGACCCCTGACTGACTTAGGAAACTGTATGAATTAAAGTGGACCACTTTTAGGAAGAATAAAACGAAGAAATTTTCTTATATTACAGCTTATCATTACTCTGTCTTATAAATTAAATCTTGCACATTTCAGAGTAAAAGGAAAACATCTATGTAAGGGTTTTAAAACTGACTTCATGAAAAGAATCTGTTCTGTACAATTAACGTTGCCATTGTGTAACCTTGGTAAAACAAACAAAATAGTTAAAATGTGCACTCTAGCTGGGAGGACTGGCTATCCTCTCAGAAGGAGGTGTACTTTAATAAAAATAACTAGGTCCCAGGAAGCTCCTCTTGGTCCCTAGCCAGTTCCCAGAGGACCAAACTGGGCCTAGTCAAACAAGCTTAATTGGAATTTGGCCACTATGTGAAGTTATCGTAAAAAGAGGAAAGAGAAAAATCTTATGAGAAATGGACAGTACCTCATCAAAATCTTATGCTTTGCTATGTATCCTAACTAAGGAGACTCTGAATGCTGTCCCCAAAATTGCTATGGATTTTTACTGAGAGTTATAATGCTGCTTCTGAAATTCTCCAGCACTTCTCTTCAGGTGGTAATGCCATCTTACCTGGTGATGTAACTATGCTCTATTTTTAAAGACTTTTAGTTGCTATCTTCTAATTATATTCTTTACTTACTTTCCTGACAAAATCTATTTTTATGAAACTGAAGTCAGTGTTGTCCGCGAATCCGAACCTATAAATTAAATGGCCCCAAATATCACATTGTCTTTTATGCACAAAATTGGCACTGGGAGCAGGATTCGCATTTCAGCAAGGCTTCATAGTAATAGAGATCAATGAGACAAGCTTTAAAAATTTATGCAGAAACTGTGGAATATGTTCTTCTAAATATTGTGATGCTTTATTAGGACCATACTTGATAAATTGAAAGTTGCAGTTTTCTTGTATTTTTGTATGCAGAATTGTTTTAAATTTAAATATTTTGTCTCCCTGGGTTATACTTTCTGATGCTTTAAGACATTTGGGAATTTTTATGTCAGTAAGCCCTCTTCGAAGTTTACTTAAAGTGAATTAACAGTAAGCCATGGGCTTTTAACATAGATTAGGAAATAATGTCATTTTTTTAGGGGAAAAGATCCTCTAAGCTCAAAAAAAAAAACAAAAAAACCCCAAGAAATCCCAGGATGGGATAATTTACCTTATTCCTCACTTGCAAAGGAATGAGCAAAATGCACAGGACCTTGTAAAAATTAAGAAAATAAAATAAAACAGGAAAAGCCTATGAAAAGGAATTGATAAAATTACAGGAAACTGTAAATACTGCAGGATCAAAATTTTGTTTTTGAAAAAAACTGTTTTAATTATCAATCAATAGCTGAGAGGGCCACAGTCCATATAGCCCAATATAAATGTAAGAAAGATAAGGTAAAATTAACAAAGGAAAAAGTACATATGGTATTAGCTACAGCCACTGTGATTAGAACCCTGATAAGTAGGATGTTAATGTATAGAATAAAGCAGATAATAGAAATATTTTTAAATAAAAAAGTTTGGTCAGGAAAGGAAAAAAATATATATTAATTATCTGGATGGTCAAAATTGCTAATGCAGGGGCTGAAGGAGTGGTGTTGAACTATGCAGACTGTATAAAATTTATAAAAATTGGCACCAACCCCATCATATAGACTACTTTTTAAAAATTTAATCGGCAAACTGGAAAAAGTTCTTTCTTTCTGGCATTGGTTGTGCAAAGGTGTAATAAGCAATGCCCTGCTGACACTGTGGCTACAAAACAATCAACTCTGGTATACTTCATAAAATGGCAAAGCTGGGAAACATGGGAGACTGGAATACAGGGAAAGGAAAAGCCAAAATGAACAAACAACAAAAATTTTTATATGTTGGAATTTTGGTTATGCATTAACTGGAGTGTTTTAAGTATTGAACATTATTCTAACTAATTTTGATAATAACTGTGTATAATGAAATGTTTGCTTGAGGTGGTGACTTGAGTTTGAAGGATATAAAAAATATTTTTTTTTTTGCTGAGAGGAAAAAAAGAATAGTTTTGTCCTAACATGAAATGAATGGCCATTGCAGAATGAAAAATGTGGGACAATGCCTGAACGAATATACTAAGTTATCAAAGGTTTGTAAAGGGAAAATTATGGTCAAAGTTAAGAAAAGTTCTAAATAAACTAAAAGGAGAGGTATTAAAAACAGTATCCAGGGCGGGCCGCGGTGACTCAGCGGGCAAAGTGCTTGCCTGCCATGCCGGAGGACCTCGGTTCGATTCCCGGCCCCAGCCCATGTAAAAAACAAACAAACAAACAAAATACAATAAAACAAGAAAATGTTTAAAGATGTTTCCCTTTCTTCCTCCCTTCCTTCCTTCCATCCTTCCTTCCTTCTCTCTGTCTTTCCTTCCCTTCCTCCCTCTAAAAGAAAAAAAAAAAAAAAAAAAAAAAAAAAAAAAAAAAAAAAAAAAAAAAAAAAACAGTATCCAAACTCTTTAGCATTTACCCTCCCTTACCTGAGGTCAAACCAGCAAACATGGTATGGGTAAAAAAGCTGTAAAGAGGAAAAAAAAATTAAAAAAAAAAAAAGAGGCTCCGTCCGTCTTAATAGAAAGATCCTCACCATGTTGTTTTAGTAATCCCAACAGCTGTCAAAGCTGTAAGGAGCATCCTATAAATTCACCACTCTCAGGTCAAAAGGGCCACTGCAGACCACCCCTGGGGGGTGCACCCCTGATCCCTGAACACCTGAGATGCACCATCCTCTGGGAGCCACTGTGCCCTTCTCCATCGCAGCTGAGATGAGCTGACCAGCCTGCGACTAAGGCCAGAGTGACCATCATTGCCCTGCTCCAGCTCACCAGAAGCAGCTAGTCAACGCACGGCCGAAGCCTGAGGAGACCTCCAAGCCCTGCCTCAGTCACCCCGGAAGCTGACTGATCTACGCAGGGCCAAAAATTAGAAAATCAACACATGGACATCCCGACCTGCCGGGTCTGTGGACTAACTGTCTTTTCTTGTTCTTTGTATTTGTCTTTCTTTTAGCAGTTTCAGCCTTCCTGGAAATAGGTCTCCTGGAGTTCTTCCTGAAAACCAACTTTACTCTAATTTGATGGAATCCCTCTTACCTGGGTAACTTCCCCCTTCCTAGCTGCTGCTCAGTGTGTGTGTCCACACTAACACTATAAAAAGGGTTTTAGGGTAGAAAATAAGTTACTGTTTGTAAAAGTTAAAAGGTTGATGTTTAACCCAAAGCTCGCAGACACAAGTCTATGAGGAAATGCAGACCTGAGCTTTCAGGATCTGGAACTACAATAGAAGCTGAGATATGCAAATAAAGTACAATGAGGTGTGGAAGAGACTTGCTTAAGGGAAATTAACATCCTAGCCTTAGAAGTATTTACTTCCTGGAACTTGTTTTTACATTGTATAGCTTTTGCATGCAAACAACCTTTATCATCTTTCTTGCTAGTAAATAATTTTGTACTTGGCTGAAAATATGCCCCAGCATACTATAATCCCACCTTACCAGGTTCAATAATGCTGTTTTTGTTACTCTAGGATGGCAAAAAAACTGAGAAAGCCTCCTGGGAGCTGGTGCTAACTTTATCTCTTGCCCAAAAGTTATGAGCTTAGCCTTCACTGAAGAAAGAAAAAAACATGGGCTCCCAAAAACATGTAACCAAAGCTAATGCCCCACCAGCAGGTGAAAAAAAAAAAAAAACCAAAGCAGGTACTGGGCATAGAGGCCAGGGGGCATAGACTGTCAAAGAGACAGATCAGACCCTCTCAGGGGTTATTACTGCTCCCTCACTTGCACACCTCATATCACCCTGCTTGGCCCCGGAAGATGGCTGGTTAGCCAAAGACGGGTAAGACTCCTCAGGGGAGGAACAACCTAAGACAGGCACAGTCACAAAGGGGCCATCAGAAGAAAACTTGAGGCTAACAGAGGGAGAACACAGACTTTACCCCCCTCCAACTTCACCGGGGCCTAAACCCTGCATGGCTACATTGTTTCCCATGCCCAGCTCAGATCAGAACATACCAACACCTGCAGCAAATAAATAAAAATGGAATATAAGTGATGCTATAACCCCTCCCTAAAAGTCGGGGTGAGCATCAAAGGGGGGAAATGTAGCAGGCAGGCCTTGCCCTCTTTCTGGTTTAGCTGTGCTCTCTGTGGAAAATCCCCAAACCCCCTCTCCTTGCAAGTGAGATAAGGCAAGTGAGATAAGGCACATTTCCTGGCATAGAAACCCCATCCCCTAGCCTTGAGGAACTGGTGAAGATCCACGTAGGCAAAAGAAGACATTTCTGGGGAGCGGAGAAGATGGCGGCTTAGTAAGACACGCGGGTCTTAGTTCCTCCTCCAGAACAGCTACTAGGGAAATAGAAACGATACAAAAACAGCTCCCGGAGCCACGACAGAGACCAAAAACAGAGCATACCCCATTCTGGAACGGCTGACTGGCTGGGAGAAACCGCTCTGGTGAGATCGCAGAGGGGCGCGGGCTTCCCTGGGCCAAGGCGGCAGGCGGCCGGAGTCCCTCCCCTCCTCCTTCCTGGGTCGGCTGGGAGAATTGGACAGGCAGTCCCCTCAAGCCGTGGCGGCTGGCGCCACCCCCCACGCGCGGCCCACCGGACCAGCTGGGAGAATTGGGTCGGAGATCCCCAAGCCGCGGAGAACGGTGACCGGGGTCCCTTCCAAACACGTGGCTTCCCGGTCCAGCTGGGAACAGTGGATAGGCACTCCCCCAAGCCGCAGCGGCTGGCGCCCCCCCCGCCACACTTGGCGCCCCGGGCAGGCTGGGAAATTTGGACAGGCGCTCCCCCAAGCTGCGGAGGCCGGCACCCCCTCACCAAGCTTGGCGCCCCGGGCCGGCTGGGAAATTTGAACAGGCGTTCCCCCAAGCAGCGAAGGCCGGCGACCCTCCCCGTGCGCGGATCCCGGGGCCGGCTGGGAGATTCGGATTGGCACTCCCCCAAGCCGCTTCGGCTGGCGACCCCGCCCTACAGCGAGAGTTTTCCAAAGTTAAAGGAGCCACAGCATCTTTTACTGGTGGGACCCGCAGACAGATGAGCACCACGAGTGCCACCTACTGGGCAGGATAAGAAAAACAGAGCCCAGAGATTTCACAGAAAAATCTTTCAACCTGCTGGGTCTCACACCCAGGGAAATCTGATTAAATGCCCAGACGCCAGCAGAAGATAATGGATCACGCTCAGAAAATTGAAAATATGGCCCAGTCAAAGGAACAAACCAATAGTTCAAATGAGATACAGGAGCTGAGACAACTAATGCTGACTATACGAACAGAAATGGAAAACCTCTTCAAAAACCAAATCAATAAATTGAGGGAGGACATGAAGAAGACATGGGCTGAACAAAAAGAAGAAATACAAAAACTGGAAAAACAAATCACAGAACTTATGGGAGTAAAGGACAAAGTAGAATAGATGGAAGAAACAATGGATACCTACAATGGTAGATTTAAAGAGACAGAAGCTAGAATTAGTGAATTGGAGGATGGAACATCTGAATTCCAAAAAGAAACAGAAACTATAGGGAAAAGAATGGAAAAATTTGAACAGGGGATCAGGGAACTGAATGACAATATGAAGCGCACAAATATACATGTTGTGGGTGTCCCAGAAGAAGAGAAGGGAAAAGGAGGAGAAAAACTAATGGAAGAAATTATCACTGAAAATTTCCCAACTCTTATGAAAGACCTAAAATTACAGATCCAAGAAGTGCAGCGCACCCCAAAGAGATTAGACCCAAATAGGCGTTCTCCAAGACACTTACTAGTTAGAATGTCAGAGGTCAAAGAGAAAGAGAAGATCTTGAAAGCAGCAAGAGAAAAACAATCCATCACATACAAGGGAAACCCAATAAGACTATGTGTAGATTTCTCAGCAGAAACCATGGAAGCTAGAAGACAGTGGGATGATATATTTAAATTACTAAAAGAGAAAAACAGCCAACCAAGACTTCTATATCCAGCAAAACTGTCCTTCAAAAATGAGGGAGAAATTAAAACATTTTCAGACAAAAAGTCACTGAGAGAATTTGTGACCAAGAGACCAGCTCTGCAAGAAATACTAAAGGGAGCACTAGAGTCAGATACGAAAAGACAGAAGAGAGAGGTATGGAGAAGAGTGTAGAAAGAAGGAAAATCAGATATGATATATATAATACAAAAGGCAAAATGGTAGAAGAAAATATTATCCAAACAGTAATAACCCTAAATGTTAATGGACTGAATTCCCCAATCAAAAGGCATAGACTGGCAGAATGGATTAAAAAACAGGATCCTTCTATATGCTGTCTACAGGAAACACATCTTAGACCCAAAGATAAACATAGGTTGAAAGTGAAAGGTTGGGAAAAGATATTTCATGCAAATAACAACCAGAAAAGAGCAGGAGTAGCTATACTAATATCCAACAAATTAGACTTCAAATGTAAAACAGTTAAAAGAGACAAAGAAGGACACTATCTACTAATAAAAGGAACAATTAAACAAGAAGACATAACAATCATAAATATTTATGCACCGAACCAGAATGCCCCAAAATACGTGAGGAATACACTGCAAACACTGAAAAGGGAAATAGACATATATACCATAATAGTTGGAGACTTCAATTCCCCACTCTCATCAATGGACACAACATCTAGACAGAGGATCAATAAAGAAATAGAGAATCTGAATATTACTATAAATGAGCTAGACTTAACAGACATTTTAGGACATTACATCCCACAACAGCAGGATACAACTTTTCTCAAGTGCTCATGGATCATTCTCAAAGATAGACCATATGCTGGGTCACAAAGCAAGTCTTAACAACTTTAAAAAGATTGAAATCATACACAACACTTTCTCGGATCATAAAGGAATGATGTTGGAAATCAATAATAGACGGAGTGCCAGAAAATTCACAAATACGTGGAGGCTCAACAACACACTCTTAAACAACGAGTGGGTTAAAGAAGAAATTGCAAGAGAAATTAGTAAATACCTCGAGGCGAATGAAAATGAAAACACAACATATCAAAACCTATAGGACGCAGCAAAGGCAGTGCTAAGAGGGAAATTTATTGCCCTAAATGCCTATATCAGAAAAGAAGAAAAAGCAAAAATGCAGGAATTAACTGTCCACTTGGAAGAACTGGAGAAAGAACAGCAAACTAACCCCAAAGCAAGCAAAAGGAAAGAAATAACAAAGATTAGAGCAGAAATAAATGAAATTGAAAACATGAAAACAATAGAGAAAATCAATAAGACCAGAAATTGGTTCTATGAGAAAATCAATAAGATTGATGGGCCCTTAGCAAGATTGACAAAAAGAAGAAGAGAGAGGATGCATATAAATAAGATCAGAAATGGAAGAGATGGAAACAGCCAAAATGTCCATCAACAGATGAGTGGCTAAACAAACTGTGGTATATACATACAATGGAATATTATGCAGCTTTAAGACAGAATAAACTTATGAAGCATGTAATAACATGGATGGACCTAGAGAACATTATGCTGAGTGAGTCTAGCCAAAAACTAAAGGACAAATACTGTATGGTCCCACTGATGTGAACTGACATTTGAGAATAAACTTGGAATATGTCACTGGTAACAGAGTCCAGCAGGAGTTAGAAACAGGGTAAGATAATGGGTAATTGGAGCTGAAGGGATACAGACTGTGCCACAGGACTAGATACAAAAACTAAAATATGGACAGCACAATAATACCTAATTGTAAAGTAATCATGTTAAAACACTGAATGAAGCTGCATCTGAGCTATAGGTTTTTTGTTTGTCTGTTTGTTTGTGTCTTTTTTTAATATTATTATTATTTTTATTTTTTCTCTATATTAACATTCTAAATCTTTTTCTGTTGTTTTGCTAGTTCTTTTCCTAAACCGATGCAAATGTACTAAGAAATGATGATCATGCATCTATGTGATGATGTTAAGAATTACTGATTGCATATGTAGAATGGAATGATTTCTAAAAAAAAAAAATGCCCACAGTAATGTTTGTAGTAATTGATTTTTAAGATAGATAACTATGGCAGGAGTAATAATGCAATACTGTATAGGAAAATCTGTCATTGATAGTTCATTCATCAGACTGAGCAAAATAGCTAATTATATTATTAATCATTCACCGTTTGAAAAAAAAAAGAAGACATTCCTGGGGTGGGGCCCCCTCAACGGTTCAGCTCTGGGCCATTCTCAACTTAAATCAGCTAATTGTTTACCTTGTCTTTAACATGTCATACAGTCCATAAAAGCTAAGTTTGCCTTTTGTTCCGGGCTCAGACTTGCAGAGGTTACTCACTGAGCCCTATGGCCATAGCAAATAAAACCTGCTTCCCGAAACTAGGGATCCTTAGTCTCAGCCTGTTCTAACTTCCCGGAACGTTCCTGGAGGCCTGAGGCCTCATTCCTGGTTTTTGCGCTACATTCCAAAGAAGTGTAAAGTGGCAAACGCAGTCTTATGTAGATGCTTTGCAGAGGCACAAATGACGTCGCTGTGCAAATGTCACTAGGGGGCGCAAAAGTCTCCAGAGAGCAATCAACAGTTAGCCTCTGCACCGTGTGCTTCAGAGAAAGCAAACACAGAGCTCCGCCTCACCTTTCACACGCATCATTGCAAAGAAAGATGAGGCAACGCCGTCTCCCCGGAACAAAACCGCTCCGTGGGGATGCAAAGGCCGGTTCAGCAGGCCTCCCAGGGTCCCCCACAGGTCCTGGCGGCGCTCAGTAGGCACAAAATTATGACACCTTCCGGTTTGAGCGACTCAGTGCTAGGCAGCGCGCAACCACCGGGTCGAGGGCCGCGGCCCGCTGGCCCGGGTGAGGACAGGGCAAGGGTAGCGGGCATAGCGTACACCATTGTCAACGCCCCAACAGGGCCCACCCGCAGCTCTACACGCGCGGCCGCCTCGTCCGGCCCTACTCATCTTGGCCTCCAGGCCCCAACCTTCCAGCATTTCCAGGCCTCCGGACCTTTCCCTCACGGGAAACGCTAGGCGCCGCCCCCTTAGTCATTCATGCCGCTGCAGCCTCCACACTCCCTTGTCTCCGGGCCCCGCCCCTCAGGCCCGCACCCGCTTCCTCCCTTTCCGCGCCGCCCTAGAAGGCTTCACCGACCGTACAAGGGTTCCGGTTCCTTTGAGATTCGGTCCCAATGTGCTCCGCCCCGGCAGGCCCCCGACTCGGCAAATTCCTGGCGGGCAGTGGCCTCTAGACCCTACCACTTCCTCCCTCAGACCCCGCCCCTTCCGGTAGCCCGGCGCCACCTCTTCAGGGCCCCTCCGAACACCGCTGGGCTCTGTCCCTATTCACCTTCTAGGTTCCGGAGGGCTGCTGGTTCTCCCGGACGTCTTCGGCCGGGTGAACTGGCTGCTCTCCGCGGCGTTCAGAGTCTGCCTTCCTGGGCGACTCCGGCGACCACGGCTGGGGCGGGGCCCGGGGTGGGATGGAGTCACAGGGGAGGGGCGTGACGGAAGGACCAGGCTAAGGGTCGGCCGCCGCGGGGAGAAGAGTCAGGCCTGGTCTGGGTGGAGATCTGAGGCCCTGTCCGCTACCCCGACCCAGGCTTGCACCTGCCTGGTTTTCTTCCCAAAAAGAGGTGCTAAAAGAAAAACATTTCATGCAGTTTAGGATCTCACAGCTTTATTGTGCCATTCATGAATCCGGCAGCATTCCATCCAGAAAGTACTGAGGGGGTGGAAAGGGGAAGCTCATAAAGGGCAAACGCCGAAGCAAATGAGAAAGCCTTTTTTGATTGGCTGAGTTAGGTTTCTTACAAAGTGGGGAGCTGGTGGTTGTTTAAGAATGAGGAAGTTAGTGAAAATTTATAAGATCTGGCTGTATTTAAATGAGGTCTTCTGGGCGAGTCCACAGGAATGGGGGGGGGGGGTGATAAACAAACCCCGTGTGGTTAAGGCTAGCGAGGGAGTACAGACAGGAGAGAAAGCCAGAGTGAGACAAATGGAGAGACAGGTAAATGTGGAGACAGAGAGAGAGACAGTGAAAGGGGAAGAAGCAGGATAGCAGAGACAGAAGAGAGAGATGACGAGAACTAGAAAAGGAGAGATAAACACATAAGGAGATAGAGACAGTGATGGAGATAAGTAGAAAGACAGAGGAAAGAGGGAGGCATACAAGAGACATGCAAAGACAGGCAAGGAGAAATGGCAGACAAGAGAAACAAGAAGCTGTGTGAGGGTCAGGTAGAGAGAAAGACACTCAACATCAGACGGAGGCAAACGCAGGAGAGATGGAGAGAGGAGGTGGTTCTACGGGCTGCTCTATAGTGTTGTGAGCTGGACTCAAGGGTAAACCAACAGAGAGCTGTCAGGTCAAGCTGCCTGCCCGCTTGAGGGGTCTCAGGGAACCAGAGGAATGGCCTATCTGCATCCTCTCTCTGGTCATCTCTCTCACTCTGTCGTTCAGCTATAATTTCATCCCACCTGTTTCCAATAAAGATTTCAGCCCTCTCCCTCAGGTTCTTTTTTTTAAAAAAGTTTTTAATTGTAAAGTATAATATATATACAAAGCAAAGAAAGAAAAGAGCAATAATTTGTTTCCTCGCATAGTTGTATATTCATCATCATGATCAATTCTTAGAACATTTGCATCAATTCAGAAAAAGAAATAAAAAGACAACAGAAAAAAAAATAAAATGAAAACAAAAAAAGATTACACATCCCATACCCCTTACCCCTGGCTTTCATTGATTACTAGCATTTCAAACTAAATTTTTTTCTGATTTTTAAATAATTTTTTATTAATAAAAAAATTACAAGAAAGAAATGCAAACATCCGTAATACATGCTCATTCCGTTCTACATACATAATCAGTAATTCACAATATCATCACATAGTTGCATATTCATCATCATGATCATTTCTTAGAACATTTGCATCAATTCAGAAAAAGAAATAAAAAGACAACAGAAAAAACAAAAACAGAAAAAGAAAGAAAAATTTTACATACCATACCCCTCACCCCTCCCTTTCATTGATCACTAGCATTTCAAACTGAATTTATTTTAACATTTGTTCCCCCATTATTTATTTTTATTCCATGTGTTCTACTCATCTGTTGACAAGGTAAATAAAAGGAGCATCAGACACAAGGTTTTCACAATCACACAGTCGCATTGTGAAACCTATATCATTATACAATCATCATCAAGAAGCATAGCTACTTCCCCCTCTCTGCGTGGGACATGACTCCCAGGGTTGTGGACCTTCCTGGCAACGTGGGACAGAGATCCTAGAATGAGCTGAGACTCAGCATCAAGGGATTGAGAAAAACCTTATAATGAGCTGAGATTTAGCATCAAGGGATTGAGAAAACCTTTTCGACCAAAAGGGGGAAGAGTGAAATGAGACAAAGTGTCAATGGCTGAGAGATTCCAAACAGAGTCGAGAGGTTATCCTGGAGGTTATTCTTACGCATTAAACAGATATCACCTTGTTAGTCAAGATGTAATGGAGATGCTGGAGGGAACTGCCTGAAAATGTAGAGCTGTGTTCTAGTAGCCATGTTTCTTGAGGATGATTGAATAATGACATAGCTTTGACAATGTGACTGTGTGATTGTGAAAACTTTGTGTCTGATGTTCCTTCTATCCAGCTTGTGAAGAAATGAGTAGAATATATGGAATAAAAATAAATAATAGGGGGAACAAATGTTAAAATAAATTTAGTTTGAAATGCTAGTGATCAGTGAAAGCGAGGGGTAAGGGGTATGTATGTATAACCTTTTTTTCCCTCTGTTATCGTTTTATTTCTTTTTCTGTTGTCTTTTTATTTCTTTTTCTAAATCGGTGCAAATGTTCTAAGAAATGATGAATATGCAACTTTGTGATGATATTAGGAATTACTGATTATATATGTAGAATGGAATGATAAAAAAAAAAAAAAAAACACAACCTAATATGCCCCTGAAGGAGACAGTCCCTAAGCCCAAGCAGCCCTTTCGATGAGAAACCCAGTGGTCTGTTCATTAACTTCTATGGATGTTTTTGAAAACTCGACTGTGTAACTGGATGTTCATGCCCTAAACCTTGTCCTTCAAAATACTTTTTAAAATAAACAGTTGAAACTTAAAAAAAAAAGAAAAGTTAAAAAGCAAAGAAGCCTCACCTCCTTAAACATTGCTTAATTTATATGGCAGAGCATCAACATGAATGTAATATATGTGGAAAATTTTTTTACTGGAAGTCAAACCTCATTTTTCATAAAAAAATCATAAAAAAGAGGAAGTCTTATGAATGTGGGAAACTTAAAATTAGCCTTTTAAACAAGAGAGAATTAATTGATAAGACACTATTGATTGAATATGGAAAAGCATGTGAAATTT
Source organism: Tamandua tetradactyla (assembly GCF_023851605.1). NCBI lineage: Eukaryota > Metazoa > Chordata > Mammalia > Pilosa > Myrmecophagidae > Tamandua > Tamandua tetradactyla. Next base: position 121,278,036 of record NC_135353.1, read on the forward strand.
CATATTATATGATATTACTGATTTTATTTAAAAGGTTACAGAAAATTTTGAGTTATAAGTGCTAGTTTTACTGTTGAGTATAAAGCTTAGGAAGTTGTGAAAAATTGAATGATCAAGGCATCAGAGCAACAAATGTATTTATACATTGCTCCTGATTCTTAATTTTTGCACAAATGCCTGAATTGCTTCCAAAATTTATGTACCGTAAGTATATAGATTTATGCACTTTATACAAATTATATCTACTAAAATCCTTTGTAGTAAGCACTTGTCTCTTCAAATCCAAAAAAAATCACTATTTCCAAACTTTTGACATTCAGTTTTCTAGTGTATGTATTTAGCTACATGTAAAGCTTTCTGTCATTGACTTCATTCTTTTTTTCACCAGCATAACCTTAAGAACAGAATGTGATTTTGATTTGGCAAGAAGAAAGACAAAACTATTTACACTCAGCTCAAAATGTACATAAACTTGTATCTACAGAAACCTATTTTTCTTTATTTGAAGTCTATGGACTTTTGTGTATGTTCTAATTTGCTAGCTGCCAGAATGCAATATACCAGAAACAGAATGGCTTTTAAAAAGGGAAATTTAATCAGATGCTAATTTATAGTTCTCAGGCTGAGAAAATGTCCCAATTAAAACAAGTCTATAGAAATCTCCAATCAAAGGCATCCAGGGAAAGATACCTTGGTTCAACAAGGCCGATGAAGTTCAGGGTTTCTCTCTCAAGTGAGAAGGCACGTGGCAAACACGGCGTCATCTGCTAGCTTTCTCTCCTGGCTTCCTGTTTCATGAAGCTCCGCAGAAGGCGCTTGCCTTCTCCATCTACAAAGGTCACTGGCTTGTGGGTTCTCTGCTTCTCGTGGCTATGTCGTTCTTCTCTGCCCTCTCTGAATCTCCTTCATTCTCCAAAATGTTTCCTCTTTTATAGGACTCCAGAAATTTATCAAGACCCACCCAAATGGGTGGAGACATGTCATCGCCTAATCCAGTTTAACAACCACTCATGATTAAATCACATCTCCAGGGAGATGATCTGATTACAGCTTCAAACATACAGTATTGAATAGGGATTATTCTGCCTTTATGAAATGGGATTTAGATTACAGCATGGCTTTTCCAGGGGACATGCATCCTTTCAAACCAGCACAGTGTAGTTGTCAAAAACATGTCTGTTCGGTTCCCGGACCATGCACCCCTCCCCCCCCCAAAAAAAAACCATGTCTGAAATAACCATGCATAATGTAGACCATATCTTTTACTTTTCATATCCACCTCCCTTCTAGAATATATTATACCTTGATATATCTTTACTTTTACTTTTTTTCCTTTTTAAAAGGAACATTCAGAAATATCACTTTTGGTGGAGGAAAAGAAGAGGGAGTTTTTGCTTAATGGGTGCAGCATTTTCTGTTTGAGGTAAAAAAGTTGGGGTAGTGGATATTGGTGGATTGTAGCACAATATTGCGAATGTAATTAATATTAGTTAATCGTACAGCTGAAAGAGGTTAAATGGGAAATTTTGAGTTGTATACTATTACAATTAAAAGTTTAGAAGAAAAAAAAGAAAAACCATCTGGATCTCTAAAACATAGACTAGCTGGATTCTGGGACATGTTTTCATTACCTGGGTTTGATAATCTAGCTTATTTCAAAGGCTAATAATTATCTTGTTTCTGGTAATTGTTTTTGTTGCATTTGGCTGATGGATCCTGTCCAGTGTCTTAAATGCTACTGCACAGCCATTATCACATCAGAGGATTCAAGAACTCACCCTACAACAAAAGGAGCATAGACACAAATGGTAGTCCCACTGCAGGCCATTTTTCTTTAAGCAACCTCCAGGTGGCATGGCACCATTAGTTGTCAATGGCAAAGATTGCATTGTCATGGACTAATGTCCTGGGACTGTCTTCATCTGGCTATAATAAAGAGTCTGGCTCTACTCTTTTTCTTTTTTAATTAGTGAAGTTGTGGGTTTTCTTCACTAATTTAGGAGAAGTTGTGGGTTTATGGAACAGCCATGTATAAAACACATTAATATTAATGTGTATTAATAATACAACCGTATTATTAATGCCACGCATTTGTGTGGTGCATTTGTTACCATTGATGAAAGCACACATTTATAATTATACTATTAACTCCAGACTCTGACCCCATTTTTGATGTTTACTGGCAGTTTTCAGCTTCACCCCCTCCCTCTTCCCTTTTTGCCCCACTTCTGGGCAAGCTGATAAGAAAACCTGGGTGTTTCCTCCTTTGGCACTGGCAGAAAGCTCAAACCACGTAAGCCCTAGCCTGTGAGAGGGAGCCCTTCTCCCAGCTCCTCCCCCTAACCACAATGAAAACTCAAACCAGTCTGCTTTCCCTGCATTGTAAAGCCATTTTCAGACCTGATTAGGAGCCTGCACTGCTCTCCTCAGGAAGTCTCATGCTGTCAGTAATAAACTCTTGGATCATGTGTAGTTGGCATCATCAGTCTTGACACCTGAACCAAATTTGGAGTGCGGGTGGGGTCCATTGCATCTCTGCAGGGTGGTCATCACACCGATCTTGGAATAAAGGGGGGACTGAGAAAGAGAAACACAGCTGGCCTTGTACTATAAGCTAGATCTTCGTGTTATCTTGCTGAACATAAACACCTTCCTAGAACATCAACATCAGACAAGGCCACTCAGCAACCATGATGGCTCAAGACAAAGACAAGATCATAATCCAGTCTGAGTACAGTTGTAAACATGAACATTTTCCAAACTACAAAATGACCAAACATCCCTCTATCCTGGCTAATATGAGTGACTGCTACTTCTTTTCCAAATATAGCTTTAGCCTTGCTTCATTCCTCTTGCCTTTTAGATAAAAATGATTAAGACATTTACTTAGAGGGAGAGGTGGGGGAAGATGTTTCCCCCACCTCTCCCTCTAACCTTTGGGAGGTTCCTCCAAAGCACCTAATAAATAGCTAACAGTGGTACAGAACAACTGCCTGGGGCACACCAGTGACCAGACACATGGCATACACCAGTCTGGAATGGTTGAGCTCTCACACAGAACTGTAAGTCCCCCAAGCCATGGAAGTCAGTACCCCTCCCCCACAGGCACTGCAGGCTCCGTCCCCCAGAGGAAAGGACAGAGATTTTAAAAGTAGCAAAGACTTAGCTCAACCAAGCTCCAACTTTGGAATTAATTAACAAATTCCGACTACTTAAAACAGGCCCCCCAGCACAGATAAACCTGAAATAAGCACTAAAGAAACTAGGGGTTTTTGCCCCTCAGAGAGGAGGTGGGGCTGATGGGAAAAAAATAACACAATGCTTTTTGAGTTAGACAGCACAAAATACTGGAAAAGGGTCAAACCTGAAGAAAAGAGGGGGCACATAGAGCCTGGAGATACATAGAGGCATGTACCAAATTGAGCTCTTGATTGGCAAGCCCAAGGAGCAGGTTCTGCTCTGAAAAGACTTTTTTTTTGTTTTTAATTCTTAGCAGTTCATTAGATAGAACTGCAAGCACTCTCAGGCTCCAGCACTGCTGCAGACAAGGGCAGAATTAAGTCATGTCTGAGACACAAAGTGACTAGTCAAGTGAAAGGGGTTAATTCCTTGCAGGGTATATCTTCCCCAAGAGAAGGGGATAGGGCCCAGCTCAAGAGGAATCCCTCCTTCAAGGAATTCAGGCGCCAGGGGCTGGAAAACAGAAGTAATCAAAGCCTGCTTACTACCTCACCTTTGTCTCAACCACACCCTTGGCAGGGAGAGTCTGCTGAAATTAAAGGCACCACACCACTTTATGCTGGTGGGAAGCTGCAGACAGACAAGTGCCACATGCTGGGCAGGATAGGAAAAGCACAGAATCAAAAAGCTTCATAGGAAAGTCTGACAACCTGCTGGGTCTCACCCTCAGGGCACACTGATGGTGGCTACTCTCTCCTCTGGAGACATGGACCTGTATGGTCTGGGAAAATCTGATGGGGACCTTCCTCAAGAGAAAAAAAAAGAGGCTCCATATAGGCAGAACAAGAAACAGAAAAACAAGAACTGAGAAATTTTGATCAGTTTAACAGAACCTATGCTAGAGGTCTAGAATAAGTTGAATTGAATGTCAAAGAACAGATAGAGAACAAAGTCATTCAGCAAGAAAACCCAAGGTAAAAGAGTGAAAACAACCTCCAGAATAAATAATAAAGCAAATCAAATACCTAGACGCCAGCAAAAAATAACAAGTCATAATAGGAAAATCAAAGATATGGCCCAGTCAAAGGAACAAACCAACACTTCAAATGAGATACAGGAGTTGAAACTACTAATTCAAGATGTTCAAAAAGACATACAAAATCTCATTTAAAAAATCAAATCAGTGAGGTGAGGGAGGATACAAAGAAGACATTGGATGAACATAAAGAAGAACTCAAAGTTTGAATAAAACAAATCACAAAATTTATGGGCATGAAAAGCACATAGAAAATAATAGAAACAACAATAGATTTGAAGAGGCAGAAGAAAGGATTCTTGAACTAGAGAACTGTACATCTGAAATCCAACAAGCAAAAGAAAATATAAGGAAAAGAATGGAAAAATATGAGCAGAGTCTCAGGAATTGAATGACAACATGAAGCAGATGAACATACATGTTGTGGGTGTCCCAGAAGGAGAAGAGAAGGGAAAAGGAGAAGGACTAATGGAGGAAATAATCACTGAAAATTTCCCATCTCTTATGAAAGATGTACAGTTACAGATCCAAGAAGTGCAGCATACTTTAAACAGAATAAATCCAAATAGACATACTCCAAGATACTTACCATCAGATTGTCAAATGTCAAAGACAAAGAAAGAATTTTGAAAGCAGCAAGAGAAAAGCAATCCATCATATACAAAAGAAGTTCAATAAGACTAAGTATGGATTTCTCAGCAGAAATCATGGAGTCATTTCAAGATTTATTCAAGATTTTCAAAGAGAAAAACTGCCTACCAAGAATCCAGTAAAATTGTCTTTCAAAAATGAGGTACAGGGGTGGGGTAATAAAAAAAGAAAGAAAGAAAATGAAGGTAAAATTAAAATATTCTCATACAAACAATCACTGAGAGAACTTGTGACAAAGACAAGTTGTACAATAAGTACTAACACTACAAGCAGAAAAAAAAAGTCAAGAGACAGTGTTTGGAGAAGACTGTAGAAATAAAGACTATAAGTAAAGGTAAAAAGAGAAAAAAATAGATATGAGATAAAATCTAAAAGATAAAATACTAGAAAAAATTATCGCCTTTACAGCAATAACATTAAATGTTAGTGGATTAAACTCCCCAATCAAAAGACATAGACTGGCAGAATGGATTTAAAAACAGGACCCATCTATATGCTGTCTACAGGAGACTCACTTTAGACCAAGGACAAAAATAAGTTGAAAGTGAAAGGTTGAGAAAATACATTTTATGCAAACAACAGAAAAGAGCAGGGGTAGCTATGGTAATATCCAACAAATTACACTTCAAATGTAAAACAATTAAAAGAGACAAAGAATGTGACTATGTATTAATAAAAGGAACAATTAAACAAGAAGACATAACAATCATAAATATTTATGCAATGAGCCAGAGTGCTCCAAAATACATGAGACAAATACTGACAATACTGAAGGGAAAAGTAGACACCTCTACCATAATAGTTGGAGACTTCAATTCCCCATTCTCATCAACAGGTAGAACATCTAGACAGAGGGTCAATAAGGAAATAGAGATTTTGAATAATACAATAAATGAACAAGAGTTAACAGACATTTACAGATCATTACACCCCACAACAGAAGGATACACATTTTTCTCAAGTCCTCATTGATCAGTCTCAAGGGTACACAATGTGCTGATTCATAAACAACTCTCAATAAATTTAAGATTAAAATTATACAAAACACATTCTGGGATCATAATGGAATGAACCTGGAAATCAATAACCAGGCAGAGGGCCAGAAAATTCACAAATATGTGGAGGCTAAACAACACACTCTTAAACAATCAGTGGGTCAATGAAGAAATTAAAAGAGAAATCAGTAAATATTTTGAGGCAAATGAAAATTTAAACACAAAATATCAAAATTTATAGGATGCAGCAAAGGCAGTGCTAAGAGGGAAATTTATTTATTGAAGAGACTGTTCTGTCCCAGGTGAGTTGTCTTGACTGCCTTATCAAAATCAAATGTCCATAGATGAGAGGGTCTATATCTGAGCACTCTATTCGATTTCATTTATCATTTATCATTTATCTCCTCCTTCTCCTTCTTCTTCTTTTTGGGGGTGCATGATCCAGGAATTGAACCCAGGGTCTCCCACATGAAAGGTGAGCATTCTGCCACTGAACCACTCGTGCACTCTTTTTTTTTAATATAGGCATTTAAGACAATAAATTTATCATCAATTCCTGGATCATGCACCCCCAAAAAGAAGAAGAAGGAGAAGGAGGAGATAAATGATAAATGATAAATGAAAGCAAGGGGTAAGGGGTATGGTATGTATAATCTTTTGTTTTTCTGTTATCATTTTATTTCTTTTTCTGTTGTCTTTTTATTTCTATTTCTAAATAGATGCAAATGTTCTAAGAAATTATGAATATGCAGCTATGTGATGATATTAAGAATTACTGATTATATATGTAGAATGGAATGATATGTTAATGTTTTTGTTTGCTTGCTGTTAATTTTTTTTTATTAATTAAAGAAAAAAAAGAAATTAACACAACATTTAGAAATCATTCCATTCTACATATGCAATCAGTAATTCTTAACATCATCACATAGATGCATGATCATCATTTTTTAGTACATTTGCATCAATTTAGGAAAAGAACTAGCAAAACAACAGAAAAAGATATAGAATGTTAATATAGAGAAAAAAATAAAAATAATAATAATAGTAAAAAAAAAGACACAAACAAACAGACAAACAAACAAAAAAACCTATAGCTCAGATGCAGCTTCATTCAGTGTTTTAACATGATTACTTTACAATTAGGTATTATTGTGCTGTCCATTTTTTAGTTTTTGTATCTAGTCCTGTTGCACAGTCTGTATCCCTTCATCTCCAATTGCCCATTATCTTACCCTGTTTCTAAGTCCTGTTGGTCTCTGTTACCAGTGACATATTCCAAGTTTATTCTCGAATGTCGGTTCACATCAGTGGGACCATACAGTATTTGTCCTTAAGTTTTTGGCTAGACTCACTCGGCATAATGTTCAACTTTTTAAATTAATTAATAATAAAGAAGAAACATGGCTATTGGAAAACAGCTCTACATTTTCAGGCAGTTCCCTCCAGCCTCTGTTGAATAACAAGATGATATCTACTTAATGTGTAAGAATAACCTCCAGGATAACCTCTTGACTCTGTTTGGAATCTCACAGCCATTGACACTTTGTCTCATTTCATTCTTCCCCCTTTCGGTCAAGAAAGTTTTCTCAATCCCTTTATGCTGGATCTCAGCTTATTCTAGGGTTTTTCTCAATCCCTTGATGCTGAGTCTCAGCTCATTCTAGGATTTCTGTCCCACGTTGCCAGGAAGGTCCACACCCCTGGGAGTCATGTCCCACGCAGAGGGGGGGAGGGTGCTGAGACTGCTCGTCATGTTGGCTGGAGAGAGAGGCCACATCTGAGTAACAAAAGAGGTTCTCTTGGGGGTGACTTTTAGGCCTTATTTTAAGTAGACTTGACCTATCCTTTGTGGGGTTAAGTTTAATATGAACAAACCCCAAGACTGGGGGCTCAGCCTATAGCTTTGGTTGTCCACACCGCTTGTGAGAATATCAAGAATTCAACTTGGGGAAGTTGAACTTTTCCCCGTTCTCACCATTCCCAAAGGGGACTTTGCAAATACTTTTCCACTCACTGATCAAATCACTCTGGGATTCACTGGGGCATCACTCTGGACAAACCAACAAAATCTAATGTCCTACCCAATGGTGCATGTACTTATGGTGTTCAACCAACTATCTACATAAGTTATATTAGGAGATGCACTAGTCAAAATATAAATTTTGAACCAAATAAACATTTTTTGATTTAGTCTCACACATAAGTTGAAATTTTAAAATGTTAATTACCATCTATTTTGAGCACCCTGCAATAATGACATTCCTTTGTTCTTCCTCATGCAAAAACATTTTTAAATTTGTACATTTAGTCATTGGTATTATACACTCTAGGCATTCCTAGGTTATACCATCTCAATCTTTGTCATGTATCTTTCTTTCTGATTTCATTTATGCCCCCCACCCTCCTCCCTCTATCATTCTCACATGCAGCTTCATTCAGTGTTTTAATATAATTGTATTACAGTTAGGTAGTATTGTGCTGTCCATTTCTGAGTTTTTGTATCCAGTTCTGTTGTACAGTCTGTATCCCTTCAGCTCCAATTACCCAATATCTTACCCTATTTCTATCTTCTGAATGGTCTCTGTTACCAATGAAATATTCCAAGTTTATTCACTAATGTCAGTTCATATCAGTGAGACCATACAGTATTTTTCCTTTAGTTTTTGGCTAGTCTCACTCAGCATAATGTTCTCTAGGTCCATCCATGTTATTACATGCTTCATAAGTTTATTCTGTCTTAAAGCTGCATAATATTCCATCATATGTATATACCACAGTTTGTTTAGCCACTCATCTGTTGATGGACAGTTTGGCTGTTTCCAACTCTTTTTTTTTTTAATTTTATTTTTTATTTTTTATTAACGGAAAGAAAGAAAAAAAAAGAAAAAAAGAAATTAACACAACATTTAGAAATCATATCGTTCTACATATGCACTCAGTAATTCTTAACATCATCACATAGATGCATGATCATCGTTTCTTAGTACATTTGCATCGGTTTAGAGGAACTAGCAACACAACAGAAAAAGATATAAAATGTTAATATAGAGAAAAGAAATAAAAGTAGTAATAATAGTAAAAAACAACAACAACAAAACCCTATAGCTCAGATGCAGCTTCATTCAGTGTTTTAACATGATTACTTTACAATTAGGTATTATTGTGCTGTCCATTTTTGAGTTTTTGTATCTAGTCCTGTTGCACAGTCTGTATCCCTTCCGCTCCAATTACCCATTATCTTACCCTGTTTCTAACTCCTGCTGGACTCTGTTACCAATGACATATTTCAAGTTTATTCTCGAATGTCCGTTCACATCAGTGGGACCATACAGTATTTGTCCTTTAGTTTTTGGCTGGACTCACTCAGCATAATATTCTCTAGGTCCATCCATGTTATTACATGCTTCATAAGTTTATCTTGTCTTAAAGCTGCATAATATTCCATCGTATGTATATACCACAGTTTATTTAGCCATTCTTCTGTTGATGGACATTTTGGCTGTTTCCATCTCTTTGCAATTGTAAATAATACTGCTATAAACATTGGTGTGCAAATGTCCGTTTGTGTCTTTGCCCTTAAGTCCTTTGAGTAGATACCTAGCAATGGTATTGCTGGGTCATATGGCAATTCTATATTCAGCTTTTTGAGGAACTGCCAAACTGCCTTCCACAGAGGTTGCACCATTTGACATTCCCACCAACAGTGGATAAGTGTGCCTCTTTCTCCACATCCTCTCCAGCACTTGTCATTTTCTGTTTTGTTGATAATGGCCATTCTGGTGGGTGTGAGAAGATATCTCATTGTGGTTTTGATTTGCATTTCTCTAATGGCCAGGGACATTGAGCATCTCTTCATGTGCCTTTTGGCCATTTGTATTTCCTCTTCTGAGAAGTGTCTGTTCAAGTCTTTTTCTCATTTTGTAATTGGGTTGGCTGTCTTTTTGTTGTTGAGTTGAACAATCTCTTTATAAATTCTGGATACTAGACCTTTATCTGATATGTTGTTTCCAAATATTGTCTCCCATTGTGTAGGCTGTGTTTTTACTTTCTTTTTCTTTTTTTTTCTTTTTTTTAATTAATTAAAAAAATTAACTAACACAACATTTAGAAATCATTCCATTCTACATATGCAATCAGTAATTCTTAATATCATCACATAGATGTATGATCATTTCTTAGTACATATGCATCGATATAGAAAAAGAAATAGCAAGACAACAGAAAAAGAAATAAAATGATAATATAGAGAAAAAATAAAAATAAAAATAAAAAATACAAAAATATATAAGAAAAAAAACTATGCCTCAGATGCAGCTTCATTCAGTTTTTTAACATAATTACATTACAATTATGTAGTATTGTGCTGTCCATTATTTTTTTTTAGAAATCATACCATTCTACATATGCAATCAGTAATTCTTAACATCATCACATAGATGCATGATCATCGTTTCTTAGTACATTTGCATCGGTTTAGAAGAACTAGCAATATAACCGAAAAAGATATAGAATGTTAATATAGAGAAAAAAGAATAAAAGTAATAATAGTAAGAACAAAACAAAACAAAACAAAACAAAACAAAAACCTATAGCTCGGATGCAGCTTCATTCAGTGTTTTAACATGATTACTTTACAATTAGGTATTATTGTGCTGTCCATTTTTGAGTTTTTGTATCTAGTCCTGTTGCACAGTCTGTATCCCTTCAGCTCCAATTACCCATTATCTTACCCTGTTTCTAACTCCTGCTGGACTCTGTTACCAAAGACATATTCCAAGTTTATTCTCGAGTGTCGATTCACATCATTGAGACCATACAGTATTTGTCTTTTAGTTTTTGGCTAGACTCACTCAGCATAATGTTCTCTAGGTCCATCCATGTTATTACATGCTTCATAAGTTTATCCTGCCTTAAAGCTGCATAATATTCCATCGTATGTATATACCACAGTTTGTTTAGCCACTCGTCTGTTGATGGACATTTTGGCTGTTTCCATCTCTTTGCAATTGTAAATAGCGCTGCTATAAACATTGGTGTGCAAATGTCCGTTTGAGTTTTTGCCCTTAATTCCTTTGAGTAGATTCCCAGCAATGGTATTGCTGGGTCGTATGGCAATTCTATATTCAGCTTTTTGAGGAACCGCCAAACTGCCTTCCACAGTGGTTGCACCATTTGACATTCCCACCAACAGTGGATAAGTGTGCCTCTTTCTCCACATCCTCTCCAGCACTTGTCATTTTCTGTTTTGTTGATAATGGCCATTATGGTGGGTGTGAGATGATATCTCATTGTGGTTTTGATTTGCATTTCTCTAATGGCCAGGGACATTGAGCATCTCTTCATGTGCCTTTTGGCCATTTGTATTTCCTCTTCTGAGAGGTGTCTGTTCAAGTCTTTTTCCCATTTTGTAATTGGGTTGGCTGTCTTTTTGTTGTTGAGTTGAACAATCTCTTTATAAATTCTGGATACTAGACCTTTATCTGATATGTCGTTTCCAAATATTGTCTCCCATTGTGTAGGCTGTCTTTTTACTTTCTTGATGAAGTTCTTTGATGCACAAAAGTGTTTAATTTTGAGGAGCTCCCATTTATTTATTTCCTTCTTCAGTGCTCTTGCTTTAGGTTTAAGGTCCATAAAACTGCCTCCAATTGTAAGATTCATAAGATATCTCCCTACATTTTCCTCTAACTGTTTTATGGTCTTAGACCTAATGTTTAGATCTTTGATCCATTTTGAGTTAACTTCTGTGTAGGGTGTGAGATATGGGTCTTCTTTCATTCTTTTGCATATGGATATCCAGTTCTCTAGGCACCATTTATTGAAGAGACTGTTCTGTCCCAGGTAGGTTGGCTTGACTGCCTTATCAAAGGTCAAATGTCCACAGATGTGAGGGTCTATATCTGAGCACTCTATTCGATTCCATTGGTCGATATATCTATCTTTATGCCAATACCATGCTGTTTTGACCACTGTGGCTTCATAATATGCCTTAAAGTCCGGCAGCGTGAGACCTCCAGCTTCGTTTTTTTTCTTCAAGATACTTTTAGCAATTCGGGACACCCTGCCCTTCCAGATAAATTTGCTTATTGGTTTTTCTATTTCTGAAAAGTAAGTTGTTGGGATTTTGATTGGTATTGCATTGAATCTGTAAATCAATTTGGATAGAATTGACATCTTAACTATATTTAGTCTTCCAATCCATGAACACAGTATGCCCTTCCATCTATTTAGGTCTTCTGTGATTTCTTTTAACAGTTTCTTGTAGTTTTCTTTGTATAGGTCTTTTGTCTCTTTAGTTAAATTTATTCCTAGGTATTTTATTCTTTTAGTTGCAATTGTAAATGGAATTCGTTTCTTGATTTCCCCCTCAGCTTGTTCATTACTAGTGTACAGAAACACTACAGAGTTTTGAGTGTTGATCTTGTAATCTGCCACTTTGCTGTACTCATTTATTAGCTGTAACAGTTTTGCTGTGGATTTTTCAGGGTTTTCAACATATAGTCTCATATCATCTGCAAACAGTGAGAATTTTACTTCTTTCTTTCCAATTTTGATGCCGTGTGTTTCTTTTTCTTGTGTAATTGCTCTGGCTAGAACTTCCAACACAATGTTGAATAACAGTGGTGAAAGTGGACATCCTTGTCTTGTTCCTGATCTTAGGGCAAAAGTTTTCAGTTTTTCCCCAGTGAGGATGATGTTACTGTGGGTTTTTCATATATTCTCTTTGTCATTTTAAGGATGTTCCCTTGTATTCCTATACTTTGAAGTGTTTTCGACAGGAAAGGATGTTGAATCTTGTCAAATGCCTTCTCTGCATCAATTGAGATGATCATGTGATTTTTCTACTTAGATTTGTTGATATGGTGTATTACATTAATTGATTTTCTTATGTTGAACCATCCTTGCATACCTGGGATGAATCCTACTTGGTCATGAGGTATAATTCTTTTAATGTGTTGCTGGATTAGATTTGCTAGAATTTTGTTGAGGATTTTTGCATCTATATTCATTAGAGAGATCGGTCTGTAGTTTTCTTTTTTTGTAATATCTTTGCCTGGTTTTGGTATGAGTGTGATGTTGGCTTCATAGAATGAATTAGGTGGCTTTCCCTCCCCTACAATTTTTTTGAAGAGTTTGAGCAGGATTGGTACTAATTCTTCCTGGAATGTTTGGTTGAATTCACATGAGAAGCCGTCTGGTCTTGGACTCTTTTTGGGGGGGAAGCTTTTGAATGACTGATTCAATTTCTTTACTTGTGATTGGTTTGTTGAGGTCATCTATTTCTTCTTGAGTCAAAGTTCATGCCTTTCTAGAAAGTTGTCTATTTCATCTATATTGTTGTATTTATTGGCATAAAGTTGTTCATAGTATCCTGTTATTACCTCCTTTATTTCTGTGGGGTCAGTGGTTATGTCTCCTTTTCCATTTCTGATCTTATTTATTTGCATCCTCTCTCTTCTTCTTTTTTTCAATCTTGCTAAGGGCCCATCAATCTTATTGATTTTCTCATAGAACCAACTTCTGGTTTTATTGATTTCTTAATTGTTTTCATGTTCTCAATTTCATTTATTTCTGCTCTAATCTTTGTTATTTCTTTCCTTTTGCTTGCTTTGGGGTTAGTTTGCTGTTCTTTTCCAATTCTTCCTAGTGGACAGTTAATTCCTGTATTTTTGCCCTTTCTTCTTTTTTGATATAGGCATTTAGGGCAATAAATTTCCCTCTTAGCACTGCCTTTGCTGTGTCCCATAAGTTTTGATATGTTGTGTTTTTATTTTCATTTGCCTCGAGATATTTACTGATTTCTCTTGTAATTTCTTCCTTGACCCACTAGTTGTTTAAGAGTGTGTTGTTGAGCCTCCACGTATTTGTGAATTTTCTGGCTCTCTGCCTGTTATTGATTTCCAACTTCATTCCTTTATGATCTGAGAAAGTGTTTTGTATGATTTCAATCTTTTTAAATTTGTTGAGACTTGCTTTGTGACCCAGCATGTGGTCTATCTTTGAGAATGTTCCATGAGCACTTGAGAAAAAGGTGTATCCTGCTGTTGCGGGGTGTAATGTCCTATAAATGTCTGTTAAGTCTAGCTCATCTATTGTAATATTCAAATTCTCTATTTCTTTATTGATCCTCTGTCTAGATGTTGTGTCCATTGATGAGAGTGGGGAATTGAAGTCTCCAACTATTATGGTAGGTGTGTCTATTTCCCTTTTCAGTGTTTGCCTCATGTATTTTGGGGCATTCTGGTTCGGTGCATAAATATTTATGATCATTATGTCTTCATGTTGAATTGTTCCTTTTATTAGTACATAGTATCCTTCTTTGTCTTTTTTAACTGTTTTATATTTGAAGTCTAATTTGTTGGATATTAGTATAGCTTCTCCTGCTCATTTCTGGTTGTGATTTGCTTGAAATTCTTTTCCCAACCTTTCACTTTCAACCTATGTTTATCTTTGGGTCTAAGATGTGTTTCCTGTAGACAGCATATGGAAGGATCCTGTTTTTTAATCCATTCTGCCAGTCTATGTCTTTTGATTGGGGAGTTCAATCCATTAAAATCTAGTGTTATTACTGTATGGGTAGTACTTTCTTCTACCATTTTGCCTTTTGTATTTTGTATGTCATATCTAATTTTCCTTCTTTCTACACTCTTCTTCGCACCTCTTGCTTCTGTCTTTTCGTATCTGTCTCTAGTGCTCGCTTTAGTATTTCTTGCAGAGCTTGTCTCTTGGTCACAAATTCTCTCAGTGATTTTTTGTCTGAAAATGTTTTAATTTCTCCCTCACTTTTTTTGGTCTTTTTTTTTTATTTATACTAGGTATTTTTTTATTAATTAAAGAAAAAAAAGAAATTAACACAACATTTAGAAATCATTCCATTCTACATATGCAATCAGTAATTCTTAACATCATCACGTAGATGCATGATCATCATTTCTTAGTACATTTGCATCGATTTAGGAAAAGAACTAGCAAAACAACAGAAAAAGATATAGAATGTTAATATAGAGAAAAAAATAATAAAAAAAACAAAAGAAAAAAAACCCAAAGACACAAACAAACAAACAAACAAAAAAACTATAGCTCAGATGCAGCCTCATTCAGTGTTTTAACATAATTACATTACAATTAGGTATTATTGTGCTGTCCATTTTTGAGTTTTTGTATCTAGTCCTGTTGCACAGTCTGTATCCCTTCAGCTCCAATTACCCATTATCTTACCCTGTTTCTAACTCCTGCTGGTCTCTGTTACCAATGACATATTCCAAGTTTATTCTCGAATGTCAGTTCACATCAGTGGGACCATACAGCATTTGTCCTTTAGTTTTTGGCTAGACTCACTCAGTATAATGTTCTCTAGGTCCATCCATGTTATTACATGCTTCATAAGTTTATCCTGCCTTAAAGCTGCATAATATTCCATCATATGTATATACCACAGTTTGTTTAGCCACTCGTCTGTTGATGGACATTTTGGCTGTTTCCATCTCTTCGCAATTGTAAATAATGCTGCTATAAACATTGGTGTGCAAATGTCCGTTTGTGTCTTTGCCTTTAAGTCCTTTGAGTAGATACCTAGCAATGGTATTACTGGGTCGTATGGCAATTTTATATTCAGTTTTTTGAGGAACCGCCAAACTGCCTTCCACAGTGGTTGCACCATTTGACATTCCCACCAACAGTGGATAAGTGTGCCTCTTTCACTGCATCCTCTCCAGCACTTGTCATTTTCTGTTTTTTTGATAATGGCCATTCTGCTGGGTGTGAGATGATATCTCATTGTGGTTTTGATTTGCATTTCTCTAATGGCCAGGGACATTGAGCATCTCTTCATGTGCCTTTTGGCCATTTGTATTTCCTCTTCTGAGAGGTGTCTGTTCAAGTCTTTTTCCCATTTTGTAATTGGGTTGGCTGTCTTTTTGTTGTTGAGTTGAACAATCTCTTTATAAATTCTGGATACTAGACCTTTATCTGATATGTCGTTTCCAAATATTGTCTCCCATCGTGTAGGCTGTCTTTTTACTTTCTTGATGAAGTTCTTTGATGCACAAAAGTGTTTAATTTTGAGGAGCCCCCATTTCTTTCTTTCTTTCTTCAGTGCTCTTGCTTTAGGTTTAAGGTCCATAAAACCACCTCTAATTGTAAGTTTCATAAGATATCTCCATACATTTTCCTCTAACTGTTTTATGGTCTTAGACCTAATGGTTAGATCTTTGATCCATTTTGAGTTAACTTTTGTATAGGGTGTGAGATACGGGTCCTCTTTCATTCTTTTGCATATGGATATCCAGTTCTCTAGGCACCATTTATTGAAGAGACTGTTCTGTCCCGGGTGAGTTGGCTTGACTGCCTTATCAAAGATCAAATGTCCATAGATGAGAGGGTCTATATCTGAGCACTCTATTTAATTCCATTGGTCGATATATCTATCTTTATGCCAATACCATGCTGTTTTGACCACTGTGGCTTCATAATATGCCTTAAAGTCCGGCAGCGTGAGACCTCCAGCTTCGTTTTTTTTCCTCAAGATACTTTTAGGAATTCGGGGCACCATGCCCTTCCAGATAAATTTACTTATTGGTTTTTCTATTTCTGAAAAATAAGTTGTTGGGATTTTGATTGGTATTGCATTGAATCTGTAAATCAATTTAGGTAGGATTGACATCTTAACTATATTTAGTCTTCCAATCCATGAACACGGTATGCCCTTCCATCTATTTAGGTCTTCTGTGATTTCTTTTAACAGTTTTTTGTAGTTTTCTTTGTATAGGTTTTTTGTCTCTTTAGTTAAATTTATTCCTCAGTATTTTATTCTTTTAGTTGCAATTGTAAATGGGATTCGTTTCTTGATTTCCCCCTCAGCTTGTTCATTGCTAATGTATAGAAATGCTACAGATTTTTGAATGTTGATCTTGTAACCTGCTACTTTGCTGTACTCATTTATTAGCTCTAGTAGTTTTGTTGTGGATTTTTCTAGGTTTTCGATCTCCCTCACTTTTGAAGGACAATTTTGCTGGGTATAGAATTCTTGGTTGACAGTTTTTCTCTTTTAGTAATTTAAATATATCATCCCACTGTCTTCTTGCCTCCATGGTTTCCGCTGAGAAATCTACACATAGTCTTATTGGGTTTCCCTTGTCTGTGATGGATTGCTTTTCTCTTGCTGCTTTCAAGATCCTCTCTTTCTCTTTGACCTCTGACATTCTGACTAGTAAGTGTCTTGGAGAAAGTCTATTTGGATCTATTCCTTTTGGGGTATGCTGTACTTCTTGGATCTGTAATTTTAGGTCTTTCATAAGAGTTGGGAAGTTTTCAGTGATAATTTCTTCCATTAGTTTTTCTCCTCCTTTTCCCTTCTCTTCTCCTTCTGGGACACCCACAACACTTATATTTGTGTGCTTCATATTATCTTTCAGTTCCCTGAGTCCCTGCTCATATTTTTCCATTTTTCCCTATAGTTTCTTTCTTGTCAGAGTTCAGATGATACGTCCTTCCAGTTCAGTAATCCTAACCTCTGTCTCTTGAAATCTACCATTGCAGTTTTCCATTGCTTTTTTCATCTCTTCTACTGTACCTTTCATTCCTATAAGTTCTGTGATTTGTTTTTTCAGACTTTCCATTTCTTCTTTTTGTTCATTCCTTGCCTTCTTCATATCCTCTCTCAATTCATTGATTTGGTTTTTGATGAGGTTTTCCATGTCTGTTCGTACATTCTGAATTAGTTGTTTCAGCTCTTGTATTTCATTTGAACTATTGGTTTGTTCCTTTGACTGGGCTGTATCTTCAATTTTCCTGGTGTGATTTGTAATTTTTTGCTGGCATCTAGATATTTAATTACCTTAATTAGTTTATTCTGGAGACTGCTTTCACTTCTTTTATCTAGGGTTTTCTTGCTGGATGAATTTGTTGTCTATCTGTTCTTTGACCTTCAGTTCAGCTTTTTCTGGACCTCTAGCTTAGGTTTTGTTTAACAGAGGATAATTTTTCAGTTCTTGTTTTCTTGTTTCTTGCCCTGCTTGTATGGTGCCTTTTCCCTCCCCACCCTTAGGAGGGTCTAAGTAGGTATTATAGACTCCAGCCACGTTTTCCCCAACTAAACTGGCCTCCTATCGGGGGAAGGAGTCACCTGTGTCAGTTTTCCTTGAGGGTGAGACCCAGCAAGTTGAAAGACTTTCCTGTGAAGTTTCTGGGCTCTGTTTTTCTTATCCTGCCCTGTGTGTGGTGGTTGTCTGCCTGCGGGTCCCACCAGCAAAAGATATTGCGGCACCTTTAACTTTGACAGACTCTCCCTGCTGGGGGCGTGGTGGAGACAGAGCAGAGGTTGTAGGCTGGTTTTAATGGCTTCAAATTGCCAAGCCCTGGGGTCTGAATTCCTTGAGGGAGGGATTCCACCTGAGTTGGGCTTCACCCCTCCCCTGGGGAAGGCACAGGTGGGAGACAGCCCTGAAAGCAGTCAGTTTCTGCCTATGCCTGGGGCAGTTGCAGCCTGAGAAGTCCCGCTGCGGAATCCAGAGGCTGCCAAGTCTCCGTAGAAACACAGCCACTAAAACCTCTGTTTCCTTCCCTTTCCTCTTTTTCCATGAGCCCAATGAGCAATGTCCACCTTGTGCAGGTTCTCCTGAGCTGGGGGCCTGTTTTTAGTAGTAAGAATTTGTTAATTAATTCCACAATAGGCGTTTAATTGTGCTCAGCCCCTGCTGCTGGTAAATTTCCTTTCCTTTCCCCTCTGGGAAGCAGCCTGTGGGGGAGTGGCTCCGGCCGTTGCAGCTTGGGGAACTCATGGTTCTGGGGTGTTTGCAGCCAGTCCAGCTGGTCCAGACTGGGGCACGCTGTGTGTCCGGTCACTGATGTGGTCCCAGGAGCTGTTCTGTACTGTTTCTGGTTATTTAATAGTTGTTCTGGAGGATGAACTAAAACATGCACATTGCTAAGCCGCCATCTTGCCTAAGCCGGGCACATTAGGTTTTCCTGTTCTCTGTTCTCACCACAGTCTTCACAAGGCTCAAAGCCTGAACCACACAGGCCAGCAGCTCCCTCAGGTGCAGTCCACACAGCTCTGGCAAAGGAGAGAGGGTGGATCTCTAACTGTTTTTATTGTATAGTATAACATACATACAAAACAAAGAAATGAAAAAGCACTAGTTCTCAAAGCACTCTTCAACAAGTAGTTACAGGACAGATCCCAGAGTTTGTCGTGGGCTACTATACCATCCTCTCAGACTTTTTTCTTTCTAAATGCTCCAGAATATAGGAGGCTAGAATTCTTAAATATTTTTTATCGTGATTGACATTTTTCCTTCTTTTTTTATGAAAAATAATATACATACAAAAAAGCAATAAATTTCAAAGCACTGCATTACAATTAGCTGTGGAACCTATTTCAGAGTTAGACATGGGTTACAATTCCATAATTTTAGGTTTTTACTCCTAGCTGCTCTAAGATATTGAAGACTAAAAGAGATATCCATTTAATGATTCAGAACTCATATTCACTTGTTAAATCCTATCTTCACTGTATAACTCCACTATCACCTTTGATCTTTACATCCCTCTCTTTAGGGGTGTTTGGGCTATGGCCATTCTAAATTTTTGCTATTGGAAGGGTCTGTCACTAATATGGGGTAGGTAGGTAGATGGAACTATCTGATGTTCTGGAGAGGCTGGGCTAGGTGTCAGGACTTATCTGGACCAGGAACCCATCTGGAGGTTGTAGGTTTCTGGAAAGTTACCCTAGTGCATGGGACCCTTGTGGGAGAGCAAGGACACCATGGATGGTGGAGGGAGAGAACCCATATTAGAGCTATCCAGAAGTTGTCTACTTACTTGGTAATGAGCTAGAGAGAAAATGGCAAAGCACAGATAATTTTTTGAACCCATATGTGTTCACTTTCAAAGAAACACTAAGGAGAAAGTTCAAAATTACAATTTGAACATAAACCTTATTTATCCAAGAAAAAAACAACATGAATGTGAATCAAATGGAAAGAGTTTGGAAGCTAATTTAGACTTATTCAGTTATAATAGAAGTTATACTGATGAAAATCCTTATGAATGCAGTAAGTGCAGGAAAGCCTTCAAAATTAGACATAAAAAAACAACTGAAGATCACTTTTGTCTTAGTGACTGGACATCCCACTGAGATTAGGTTCCTCAAGTTCCCCAGCCTCACATCACAACAGAGTTGCCTCTGAGCACAATCATGCAACTGCCACTTGTCCATGGTGAAGTCCACAGCTACACTCAGGTATGTCACTGATCCCTTTCTCCTCAAATGTTTGGGACATGTCCGAAATCCTTCATAATCCCTGGATTTAACACCACCAGTGAAGCCTTACTTTCATTTCCTGTGGCCCTAGGTTAACCTTTTAAGCAGAGCTGCTGGACCCAAGATGGACAGGAATGTGAAAGAGGGACCCTTGGCTTCAATTAATCCTCCCTAAATTTATACTTCCTTCCCATGAACCAACAAGCTGATATTTGCACTTCAGGTATCCCCCAAGCACTGTGGGGTCTCCGGCCACACCTATGGAATGGAGAACACCTCTTCATCCCCGGATGGCTTTTGCTTTGAGCTTCAACAAAGACCATTCTACATTTCCCTGTAGTATTTAGGCGCGGAGAGAAGTGTTTGCCAAAGTGTAAACTCCCCCCATGGCTAGCTAAAGGGAAGTCAAGGACTATGCAATTGTTCATGACAACTATTGGCTAATGAACTTAAATTTAAACTAGCGTGTTGGGCTTCTAAAGTAGAAAGCATGTGATTTTAGACGTCTACTAGGACCAGAGACAAATTTTGGACCACCTTTTCCAATTGTATCATCCCCACTCTCAGACTTGCCTCATTTTGGAGATCTCTAGATGTCTTCAGAAAAGCATAGCCCACAGGAAGGGTGGGAATTGTAAGTTTATCTGAATGTTTGTAGCAATTACCCTGAATACAGAAGATAAATTAGTGTGCTGCAGGCAGGGGTAAGCCTGTTGTCTGCATAAGCAGCAGTAAGTATCCAAATTGAGAGCACATAGCCTGTATTAAGAACATAAATATCATTTTTTTCACAGCAGGGAAGAGCCAATTTGTATATCTCAAGATAGGAAGATTCCTCCAGTGGAGTAAAAGCCAGAATGGCAAAACAAGCTAGAGTATCTCTGAAGAGAACAGACTGGTTATTGTAACCAGGCATAGCCCTCAGACACATCATTTTTCAGGTCAAGGCCCAATTTTTACAAGACTGACGTTTGGGATTAATTTGTGAGGAAAACTTAAGTACTAGAAGGAACCCACGAAAAGAAAGCTACCTTCTCAGATATTTAAAGGAATAGTTATTTAATTTTTGTCAGAATTTTGTGTGGTTGTTTGGGAGCAGATACAGCAATCAATTAAATTCAGAGCAGTAGTCATGGTCTGAGAAAACATCCAAGATAGTTTCGTTTTTTCTTAAGTGACCAGGGAAGACACAGGAGGTCAAAAGTATCAGGGTGAAAATAAAAGAGATCACAGTGAAAGATCTTCTTAGTTGGTTACTAGAGATTGTCAAGGCACAAAAACAGTCAAGAAGAATAAAGGAGCTCAAACAAAAAAGGGTGCTGAAGAATCAGAAAATCAATATTGTTTTCACTTTTTTTTATTGTGGAATATAACATATATACATAAAAAGCAGTACATTTCAAAGTACACTGCAATAAGTAGTTATAGAACAGATTCCAGAGTTTGGTAGTTCCACAATTTTAGGTTTTTCTTTCTAGCTGTTCCAAGACACTGCAGTCTAAAATAAATATAATGATTCAGCAGTCATACTCATTTGCTAAATCCCATCTTCTCTGTTATAACACCTCCCAATCTTTAGGGTTTTGCTCATTCTAAATTTGCTCATTCTAAATTTTTCATGTTGAAAAGGGGTGTTGACAATACAGATAGGGGGATGGAACTAGTTGATGTTCTGGAGAGGCTGGCTCCTCTGGGTTTCAGGACTTATCTGGCCTAGGAACCCATCTGGAGGTTGGAGGTTTCCGGAAAGTAATCTTAGTAAGTGAAACTTTTGTAGAATCTCAGATAGAGCCCTGGGTGTTCTTTAGGATTAACAGGAATGGTTGGGGGGTTGGCAAACCGTGGTAATTAGCAATATCTCAGTAAATCTTGCATAAGTGTAGCCTCCAGAGTAGCCTCTTGACTCTATTTGAACTCTTTTAGCCACTGATACCTTATTTTGTTATAGTTCTTTTCCCCCTTTTGGTCAGGATGGCATTGTCAAGCTCATGGTGCTAGGGCCAGGCTCATCCCTGGATGTCATGTCTCATGTTGCCAGGGAGATTTTAACCCCTGCAGGTCATGTCCCATGTAAGGGAGAGGGTAAAAATTTTCCTTGCAGAGTTAGACAGAGAGAGGCTACTTATGAGCAACAAAAGAGGTCCTCTAGAAGTAACTCTTAAGCATAACTATAGGTAGGCTTAGCTTCTCTGCTACATATATAAGCTTCACAAGAGCAAGCCTCAAGATTAAGGGCTTGGCCTATTGAATTGGGTGTCCCTAATACTTGAGAAAGTATCAGGAATTTCCTTGGCGGTAAAGCTTAATAGTTCCATATTTAGAAAATAAATCTTGTTCCATTGTTGTGGTGGATTGAATCATATACCTCAATTTAGACATATTCTTGGTCTTGATTTGCATTCCTGTAGGTGTGGATCCATTGTAACTAGGAACTTTGAAGATGTTATTTTACTTATGGTGTGGTCCAACTGAATGAGGTGGGTCTTATGATAACTGAAGGCCTTTATAACCAGAAGAAATTCAGAAATATAGAGGAAGCCCAGGGGAGCTGCCATAAGCTGGAAGCCAATGGAGTCCGGAAAAGAAAGGAGAAGACAATGTCGTATGCATTGCCATGTGACAGAAAAGCCAAGGAAGCCTGAAGATTGCCAACCAGCCAGAAGATACCATCCCAGGGAGGAAGCAAGCGTTCTACCTGAAACTTTGAGTAATAAATTTCTGTTTTAAATTAACCCATTTGTGGGGTTTGTTTTAGCATCTAGGAAACTAAAACCCTTAAGTCACCCTTGAAGTTACCCCATCAATGTTGTTTCAATATCCTGGCCAATTTACCTCTCCTATTGTGGGTAATATCATGAAATATTTTTGCTAAACTCCACTTTTATTATGGCTATTTCCTTAAGTAATAGCAAGACATGTAGAAATCTTTAATTATTTGTTGTCCATTTTTTATAAGGGTTCCTGTAGTGTTCAGGGAATTTCTTTGTTTATAAAATATTTCAAGCCATATACCTCATATCTATATTTATACTTGCACCTTTTGCCTTTTGTCAACTGGCAAATCTGTAAGAACAGTTAATTTAGCCATTTGAACTGATTTAGCTTCTGGGAGAAGCTTATATATTTAAGGATGAATTCAAATCTGTGATGGTATAGCCTACTTAGAAATTTTTCAGTTTTAAAATGAATCATCTATAACTATGATTAAGTCAGGGAGAGCCAAGGGAGTCTGTAGAAGGTCTGAGCAGGGTACAGATAGTTGCCTAACAAAGGTAGGCAATCATGGGGTTCTGCTTCTTCAGATAAAGGAAAGAGGGTGGTTGAATTTAGAACGTTGTGGTAGTGGATAGTTGTGTGTGAAGGGAAAGCAGCATTGTTTCATAGGAGGTTAGGATATGCCTTGGCTACTGGACCTAACGAAAGACTGAAAAAGAGCAGTAGGCCTCTGATGGTGTCCATATTATTGAATCAATACTCCTAATACTTGTTCAGACTTTTCCTGAACAAAAAGGAAGACAGGTGTGGTGGTTTGAAGTTATATGTACCTAGAAAAACATGAGAGCAACCCCCACAGGAACAGAGGCTGAAAGCAATGGAGCCCAGGAGCAAGGGACCAGCAGATGCCAGCCACATAACTTCCCAGCTGACAGAGCTGTTCCGGATGGCCTCGGCCTTTCTTGAGTGAGGTAAACTTTTTGGCACCTTAATTTGGACAATTTCATGGCCTTGGAATTGTAACTTACGATTTATTAAATTCCGGTGTTTTTTGTTTTGTTTTGTTTTGTTTTGGGTGCATGGTTGGGGAATCGAACCTGAGTCTCTCGCATGGAAAGTGAGCATTCTACCACTGAACCACCCATGCACCCTAAATTCCTTTTTTAAAAGCCATTCCATTTCTAGTTTATTGCATTTGGGCAGCTTTAGCAAACCAATACGTCCCCAGTACTTCTCTTCAATCCTGTACCTCCCTCAAAACCTCCCTCTCTAGTCTTTTCTCAGTCAGCAGAACTCCCTTTGATATTTCTTGTAGGGTAGGTCTTTAGTTCGCAAATTCTTGCAGGTGTTGTTTATCTGTGAAGATTTTACTCTCTCCCTCAATTTTGCAGGACAACCTGGCAGGATAAAGAATTCTTGGCTGAAAGTCTTTCTTATTCAGAATCTTAAATATACCATACCACTGCCTTCTCACCTCCATGGTGCCTATTGAGTAGTCTGAATTCAGTCTTATATAGTTTCCATTGTGTGTAATAAATATCTTTTTTCTTGCTGCCCTCAAGACTTTTTTCTTCTCTTTAAGATTTGACATTCTGATAAATATGTCTTGGAGTAAGCCTACTTAGATTTGCTCTATTTGCGGTTCACTGGTCTCATTTGGTTTGGATGTTTATGTCTTTTATAAGGGTTGGGAAGTTTTCCCCCTTACCTTCAACCAGTCTTCCTATCCCTTACTCTTCTCTTCTCCCTCTGGGACACCAATACATTTTATGTTTGTATGCTTCATGTTGTCTGTCATTTCCCTGACATCAAGTTGCATTTTTTCCATCTTTTTTGCCGTTAGTTCTTTTGAGCATTCAAGCTCATTTGTCTTATCTTCAAATTTGTTTATTCTTTCTTCTGTCTCTTGCAATGTACTATTGTGAATCTGTAATATGTTTTTCTTTTGGTCTACACCATCTTTCACCTCTATGATGTCTGATATTTTTCCATTTATTCTTTCAAATTCTTCTTGAAATACTCCTCTAGTAACCTCTTGATATCTTTCATGTTGTTATGAACAACCTTAATTAGTTGTTCTTAATTCTGAATCCCCTCGGATAATTTAACTTGGTCACTTGGCTAAGCCATATCTGCCTCTTTTTCTACTTCCCCAGTATCTTCAGGATATCCTCTGTTTCTTTCCAAACAAGCTTAAGCAGCTGTTCCACATTCAGTTTCCTTGGGTGATTTAATTTGTTCATTTGGCTGAGTCTTGTCTGCCTGGTCCTTCACATGCTTTGTAATCTTCTGTTGTGGACTGGGCATTTTAATGTATTAATGAAGTTATCATGCAGATTTATTTCCCTTCCACGTCTAAGATTTGGAATCGGTACTCCAGCCAGGGTTACTAAC
The DNA here is from genome assembly GCF_023851605.1 of Tamandua tetradactyla. Lineage (NCBI taxonomy): Eukaryota > Metazoa > Chordata > Mammalia > Pilosa > Myrmecophagidae > Tamandua > Tamandua tetradactyla. The sequence continues at coordinate 121,303,273 of NC_135353.1, forward strand.
TGAAGCACATGCCAAAATTCACCAACTCTGGGAATTGGGGACGAATGACACGCTCCCCAAGAGAGACTCCTCCTGCACAGCTGATGGCCCCCAAACTCCCCCCAGGGATGACACCGGGCTGTGGGACCAGGCACTTCAGCTTCACACATCTGTAGGCTTCCAACCTCCATGGGGGGCGGGGAGCGGTGCTAAATAGGTCTCCATTGTTGGTTGGCTGTTGGCTGGCATACTCCTCATCTGCTCCCTAGGGAAGGGCCTCCCAGTCCTCACCAAAAGAACCAAACAAAGACAGGCACCCACAGCAACGTGCCGCAAGGGTGGGGCGCAGGCATGGACTCCTGTCCAAGTGGAGTCCATGCACAGGAAACGCTCATCTATCTTCCAAATTCACCACAGGCACTCCCAGCTGTGAAACCGAAGGGAAAATCATCCCAAACCAGCTGCAGGAGTAGGCGGAGTCGTGACCGAGCACATTCACCCCGTTCTCTCCATCCGAATTTCTCAGTACTTCTCCCAGGGGCTCCCCATGCAGGGCAGAAGACCTGCCATGATCACTCGCAACCCAGGTCCACCATATCCTGGGCATTTTTCTATCATATTTCTAGTTGTTGCATGGAGTCGGGGTGACCCCAACCTCCTCTACTCTGCCATCTTATTGGATGTCGGGGGTCCTTTTTAAGAGAACGAAATTCAGGCACATAAACCATAGAAGCAAGAAGCTGAAATCAACACAACTAGGAAGAGAAGGGAGAGGCCAGGAGACACCACCACTTGCCTTGCCATGTGGCAGAGGAGTCAAGGATAGCTAGCAGCCTCACCTTCATGATGCTTTGATTTGCACATTTTCCTGGCCTCAAAACCATGGGTGAATAAATTCCCATGTTTAACCCAAGCCATTTCATGGTATTTGCTTTGAGCAGCCTAGGAAACTAAAACAATGGGTTACTAGAACCTTGGAAAGAAATCACAAATCTTTTTGTGGACAGTTGTTGTACCAGTGTTTCTGCTTAAACATGATTATGCTTCTTTTAAACATGAAAAGTATAAATTCATTGGAACATTTATATTAACATATTTTACTTTTGTGTAATTAACCTAGGAAGATAAAGTTTCCTTTTGATTTGCTAGTTCTTTTTAAGTTTAGTAAACCACAGAGATCTCGTAGCAACTTTAATAAAAATTTGGAGAATTCTAGACAAACCTAATTGCTCCTATGATCCTTCCTTTTTTAAGGTAAAGGAGAAGTCTTTGGGTTACCTATTGGCCATTTTAGGAAACACTAAAATAATTTAGACATAAAAGACACTTTACCAGTTTTATTATCCTGAATTGATGAAAGAAAAAAATCAAAAGTAGTCCTTAGGGGAGAGAAAATATGTCCTAGCTATGTAAACACAAAAAATATTTATAATCAACACTTCAAAATCACACAGCAATTAACAATAATATAAGTAGGAACTTAACTTTTTTCAAAAGTAAGGTCTCTTTTTAAAAATTATTTAAGAACATGTCCCAAAGCACCGACTGAGCGTTAATAGATTATTTTGCTGACAAAAGGAAACTTCCATTAATCTGGAAACAGAATAGTTTAGTCGTTGTATAGAAAAAAATATCCAAATTCTAATTTACTCCTTTGGTACATTTTTCATGTAATAATTTGCAATAGAGGATATGTTAATATACCTTTATATGTAATAAGTACTTCTTGGAAATATAAATATACAAATAGTCAATAGATGTAAAGTTTTTGACTACAGTTTAAGAATACAATTAGTTGGTGTAATAAATAAAACAATGTATTATTATAGTATTACCATCTTGATAAGCTAAATTAACTTCTTAATAAACAAATAAAAATCATATCCATTATCTTGTGAACATATTTGTACTTCTATGTAATTATTTTTACCTAGTATTATTATCCTTAACCAAAGTAAGTGATTTTTTTTATTAATTAAAGAAAAAAAATAAATTAACACAACATTTAGAAATCATTCCATTCTACATATGCAATCAGTAATTCTTAACATCATCACATAGATGCATGATCATCATTTCTTAGTACATTTGCATCGATTTAGGAAAAGAACTAGCAAAACAACAGAAAAAGATATAGAATGTTAATATAGAGAAAAAATAAAAATGATAATAATAATAAAAAAGACACAAACAAACAAACAAAAAACTATAGCTCAGATGCAGCTTCATTCAGTGTTTTAACATAATTACATTACAATTAGGTATTATTGTGCTGTCCATTTTTGAGTTTTTGTATCTAGTCCTGTTGCACAATCTGTATCCCTTCAGCTCCAATCACCCATTATCTTACCCTGTTTCTAACTCCTGATGGTCTCTGTTACCAATGACATATTCCAAGTTTATTCTCGAATGTCGGTTCACATCAGTGGGACCATACAGCATTTGTCCTTTAGTTTTTGGCTAGACTCACTCAGCATAATGTTCTCTAGGTCCATCCATGTTATTACATGCTTCATAAGTTTATCCTGTCTTAAAGTTGCATAATATTCCATCGTACGTATATACCAGTCTGTTTAGCCACTCGTCTGTTGATGGACATTTTGGCTGTTTCCAACTCTTTGCAATTGTAAATAACGCTGCTATAAACATTGGTGTGCAAATGTCCGTTTGTGTCTTTGCCCTTAAGTCCTTTGAGTAGATACCTAGCAATGGTATTGCTGGGTCGTATGGCAATTCTATATTCAGTTTTTTTAGGAACCGCCAAACTGCCTTCCACAGTGGTTGCACCATTTGACATTCCCACCAACAGTGGATAAGTGTACCTCTTTCTCCGCATTCTCTCCAGCACTTGTCATTTTCTGTTTTGTTGATCATGGCCATTCTGGTGGGTGTGAGATGATATCTCATTGTGGTTTTGATTTGCATTTCTCTAATGGCCAGGGACATTGAGCATCTCTTTATGTGCCTTTTGGCCATTTGTATTTCCTCTTCTGAAAGGTGTCTGTTCAAGTCTTTTTCCCATTTTGTAATTGGGTTGGCTGTCTTTTTGTTGTTGAGTTGAACACTCTCTTTATAAATTCTGGATACTAGACCTTTATCTGATATGTCGTTTCCAAATATTGTCTCCCATTGTGTAGGCTGTCTTTCTACTTTCTTGATGAAGTTCTTTGATGCACAAAAGTGTTTAATTTTGAGGAGCCCCCATTTCTTTCTTTCTTTCTTCAGTGCTCTTGCTTTAGGTTTAAGGTCCATAAAACCGCCTCCAATTGTAAGTTTCATAAGATATCTCCCTACATTTTCCTCTAACTGTTTTATGGTCTTAGATCTAATGTTTAGATCTTTGATCCATTTTGAGTTAACTTTTGTATAGGGTGTGAGAGACGGGTCCTCTTTCATTCTTTTGCATATGGATATCCAGTTCTCTAGGCACCATTTATTGAAGAGACTGTTCTGTCCCGGGTGAGTTGGCTTGACTGCCTTATCAAAGATCAAATGTCCATAGATGAGAGGGTCTATATCTGAGCACTCTATTTAATCCCATTGGTCGATATATCTATCTTTATGCCAATACATGCTGTTTTGACCACTGTGGCTTCATAATATGCCTTAAAGTCCGGCAGCGTGAGACCTCCAGCTTCGTTTTTTTTCCTCAAGATACTTTTAGGAATTCGGGGCACCATGCTCTTCCAGATAAATTTACTTATTGGTTTTTCTATTTCTGAAAAATAAGTTGTTGGGATTTTGATTGGTATTGCATTGAATCTGTAAATCAATTTAGGTAGGATTGACATCTTAACTATATTTAGTCTTCCAGTCCATGAACATGGTATGCCCTTCCATCTATTTAGGTCTTCTGTGATTTCTTTCAACAGTTTTTTGTAGTTTTCTTTGTATAGGTTTTTTGTCTCTTTAGTTAAATTTATTCCTAGGTATTTTATTCTTTTAGTTGCAATTGTAAATGGGATTCGTTTCTTGATTTCCCCCTCAGCTTGTTCATTGCTAGTGTATAGAAATGCTACAGATTTTTGAATGTTGATCTTGTAACCTGCTACTTTGCTGTACTCATTTATTAGCTCTAGTAGTTTTGTTGTGGATTTTTCCGGGTTTTTGACGTATAGTATCATATCGTCTGCAAACAGTGATAGTTTTACTTCTTCCTTTCCAATTTTGATGCCTTGTATTTCTTTTTCTTGTCTAATTGCTCTGGCTAGAACCTCCAACACGATGTTGAATAATAGTGGTGATAATGGACATCCTTGTCTTGTTCCTGATCTTAGGGGGAAGTTTTCAATTTTTCCCCATTGAGGATGATATTAGCTGTGGGTTTTTCATATATTCCCTCTATCATTTTAAGGAAGTTCCCTTGTATTCCTATCTTTTGAAGTGTTTTCAACAGGAAAGGATGTTGAATCTTGTCAAATGCCTTCTCTGCATCAATTGAGATGATCATGTGATTTTTCTGCTTTGATTTGTTGATATGGTATATTGCATTAATTGATTTTCTTATGTTGAACCATCCTTGCATACCTGGGATGAATCCTACTTGGTCATGATGTATAATTCTTTTAATGTGTTGTTGGATTCGATTTGCTAGAATTTTGTTGAGGATTTTTGCATCTATATTCATTAGAGAGATTGGTCTGTATTTTTCTTTTTTTGTAATATCTTTGCCTGGTTTTGGTATGAGGGTGATGTTGGCTTCATAGAATGAATTAGGTAGTTTTCCCTCCACTTCGATTTTTTTTGAAGAATTTGAGGAGAGTTGGTACTAATTCTTTCTGGAATGTTTGGTAGAATTCACATGTGAAGCCGTCTGGTCCTGGACTTTTCTTTTTAGGAAGCTTTTTAATGACTGATTCAATTTCTTTACTTGTGATTGGTTTGTTGAGGTCATGTATTTCTTCTTGAGTCAAAGTTGGTTGTTCATGCCTTTCTAGAAAGTTGTCCATTTCATCTACATTGTTGTATTTATTGGCATAAAGTTGTTCATAGTATCCTGTTATTACCTCCTTTATTTCTGTGAGGTCAGTAGTTATGTCTCCTCTTCCATTTCTGATCTTATTTATTTGTATCCTCTCTCTTCTTCTTTTTGTCAATCTTGCTAAGGGCCCATAAATCTTATTGATTTTCTCATAGAACCAACTTCTGGTCTTATTGATTTTCTCTATTGTTTTCATGTTTTCAATTTCATTTATTTCTGCTCTAATCTTTGTTTTTTTTTCCTTTTGCTTGCTTTGGGGTTAGCTTGCTGTTCTTTCTCCAGTTCTTCCAAGTGGACAGTTAATTCCTGAATTTTTGCCTTTTCTTCTTTTCTGATATAGGCATTTAGGGCAATAAATTTCCCTCTTAGCACTGCCTTTGCTGTGTCCCATAGGTTTTGATATGTTGTGTTTTCATTTTCATTTGCCTCGAGATATTTTCTAATTTCTCTTGCAATTTCTTCTTTGACCCACTCGATTTTAAGAGTGTGTTGTTGAGCCTCCACATATTTGTGAATTTTCTGGCACTCGGCCTATTATTGATTTCCAACTTCATTCCTTTATGATCCGAGAAAGTGTTGTGTATGATTTCAATCTTTTTAAATTTGTTAAGACTTGCTTTGTGATCCAGCATATGGTCTATCTTTGAGAATGATCCATGAGCACTTGAGAAAAAGGTGTATCCTGCTGTTGTGGGATGTAATGTCCTATAAATATCTGTTAAGTCTAGCTCATTTATAGTAATATTCAAATTCTCTATTTCTTTATTGATCCTCTGTCTAGATGTTGTGTCCATTGATGAGAGTGGGGAGTTGAAGTCTCCAACTATTATGGTATATGTGTCTATTTCCCTTTTCAGTGTTTGCAGTGTATTCCTCACGTATTTTGGGGCATTCTGGTTCGGTGCGTAAATATTTATGATTGTTATGTCTTCTTGTTTAATTGTTCCTTTTATTAGTAGATAGTGTCCTTCTTTGTCTCTTTTAACTGTTTTACATTTGAAGTCTAATTTGTTGGATATTAGTATAGCTACTCCTGCTCTTTTCTGGTTGTTATTTGCATGAAATATCTTTTCCCAACCTTTCACTTTCAACCTATGTTTATCTTTGGGTCTAAGATGTGTTTCCTGTAGACAGCATATAGAAGGATCCTGTTTTTTAATCCATTCTGCCAGTCTATGCCTTTTGATTGGGCAATTCAGTCCATTAACATTTAATGTTATTACTGTTTGGATAATATTTTCCTCTACCATTTTGCCTTTTGTATTATATATATCATATCTGATTTTCATTCTTTCTACACTCTTCTCCACACTTCTCTCTTCTGTCTTTTCATATCTGACTCTAGTGCTCCCTTTAGTATTTCTTGCAGAGCTGGTCTCTTGGTCAGAAATTCTCTCAGTGACTTTTTGTCTGAAAATGTTTTAATTTCTCCCTCATTTTTGAAGGACAATTTTGCTGGATATAGGAGCCTTGGTTGGCAGTTTTTCTCTTTTAGTAATTTAAATATGTCATCCCACTGTCTTCTGGCTTCCATGGTTTCTGCTGAGAAATCTACACATAGTCTTATTGGGTTTCCCTTGTATGTGATGGATTGTTTTTCTCTTGCTGCTTTCAAGATCCTTTCTTTCTCTTCGACCTCTGACATTCTAACTAGTAGTGTCTTGGAGAACGCCTATTTGGGTCTATTCTCTTTGGGGTGCGCTGCACTTCTTGGATCTGTAATTTTAGGTCTTTCATAAGAGTTGGGAAATTTTCAGTGATAATTTCTTCCATTAGTTTTTCTCCTCCTTTTCCTTTCTTTTCTCCTTCTGGGACACCCACAACACGTATATTTGTGCGCCTCATATTGTCATTCAGTTCCCTGATCCCCTGTTCAAATTTTTCCATTCTTTTCCCTATAGTTTCTGTTTCTTTTTGGAATTCAGATGTTCCATCCTCCAATTCACTAATTCTAGCTTCTGTCTCTTTAAATCTACCATTGTAGGTATCCATTGTTTCTTCCATCTATTCTACTTTGTCCTTCACTCCCATAAGTTCTGTGATTTGTTTTTCCAGTTTTTGTATTTCTTCTTTTTGTTCAGCCCATGTCTTCTTCATGTCCTCCCTCAATTTGTTGATTTGGTTTTTGAAGAGGTTTTCCATATCTGTTCGTATATTCAGCATTAGTTGTCTCAGCTCCTGTATCTCATTTGAACTATTGGTTTATTCCTTTGACTGGGCCATATTTTCAATTTTCTGAGCATGATCCGTTATCTTCTGCTGGCGTGTGGGCATTTAATCAGATTTCCCTGGGTGTGGGACCCAGCAGGTTGAAAGATTTTTCTGTGAAATCTCTGGGCTCTGTTTTTCTTATCCTGCCCAGTAGGTGGCGCTCATGGCGTTCGTCTGTCTGCGGGTCCCACCAGTAAAAGATGCTGTGGCTCCTTTAACTTTGGAAAACTCTCGCTGTAGGGGAGGGTCGCCAGCCGAAGCGGCTTGGGGGAGTGCCAATCTGAATCTACCAGCCCACCCGGGAATCCGCCTGTGGGGAGGGTCACCGGCCTCCGCGGCTTGGGGGAGCGCCTGTCCAAATTTCCCTGCCGGCCCAGGGCGCCAAGCATGGTGGGGGGGGCGCCGGCCTCCGCAGCTTGGGGGAGCGCCTGTCCAAATTTCCCAGCCGGCCCGGGGCGCCAAGCGTGGCGGGGGGGCGCCGGTCGCCGCAGCTTGGGGGAGTGCCTATCCACTGTTCCCAGCCGGACCGGGAAGCCACGTGTTTGGAACAGACCCCGGTCGCCGGTCTCTGTGGCTTGGGGGATCTCTGATCCAATTCTCCCAGCTGGTCCGGGGGGCTGTGCGTGGGGGGGGGGGCGCCTGTCCAATTCTCCCAGCTGACCCGGGAAGGAGGGAGGGAGGGACTCCGGCCGCCTGCCGCCCCAGCCCGGGGAAGCTTGCGCCCCTCGGTGATCTCACCGCAGCGGGTTCTCCCAGCCAGTCAGCCGTTCCAGAATGGGGTACGCTGTCTTCTTGTTCTCTGTCATGGCTCCGGGAGCTGTTCTGTACCATTTCTACTTCCCTAGTAGCTGTTCTGGAGGAGGAACTTAGACCCACGTGTCTTACTAAGCTGCCATCTTCTCCGGAAGTTAAGTGATTTTTTTCTCCAAACGCAAAAGAGAGTGAAATTACAGGAAACCAATAATTATTTAGTTCTTTTTTCTTCATACACTCATTTAATATCATGTGAATAATTTTGAGGTAGAAAAACCCAACATATATATTATATCATCCAAACAAGTCTGTATATTTGGTTAATTAAAAGCCATTCTGGGAAATAAGGGTAAATTAAAATTATGTTTAGTGACCAGTATTTTGTATTTGTTTCCTGCTTAGAAATTATCTGGACACACAGGGATTACTTATTACTTAACTTAATAATTTGTCTAACATCATGAAGTAGTTAAGTATCTGGAAATTACAATTTTAGCTAACACAATAAATCCTAACATCCTGTAGCAATTTTAAATCTTTATAATATTAAACTCTTTAGAAAGACATCCATTATTACCATTTCAATTAGCTGAATATATATGTATATGTGTATATATATATATTCTAAAAACCGACATAGGAACAAATGGTACTAGGAAAACAAGATATCCACATGCAAAAGAATGAAAATGACCCCTAACTCACACCATAAACAAAAATTAAATAAAAATGGATCAACAACCTGCATATAAGAGCTAAAACTATAAAACTCTTAGAAGAAAAGAGGGAAATCTCTTCCTGGCTTTGTATTAGGCAATGAATTCTTAGATTTTACACCAAAAGCATGAGCAACAAAAGAAAAAATGGATAAATTCGATTTCATTAAAATCAAAAACTTTTGTGCATCAAGAGACATTATCAAGAAAGAGAAAGATAATCAACAGAATGTGAGAAAATACTTGAAACCATATATCTGATTATGGTAGTTAGGTTCATGTGTCAATTTGGCCAGGTGATGGTACCAGTTGTCTGGTCAAGCAAGCACTGGCCTATCTGTTGCTGTGAAGACATATCATGGACTTAAAATCATCAGTCACTTGATTGCATCCATGGATGATTACATCTGCAGTCAACCAAAGAGGAGTGTCTTCTGCAATGAGAGACATTTAATCTAATCAGTTGAAAGCTTTTAGGGGGGAGGTGATAGCTTCAGCAGTCAGAACACAGAACTTTAATCTCTACTTCAGCCAGTCAGCTAGGGAATTCATCAAAGATCTTCATTGGTTTGCCAGCTTGCAGCCTGCCCTGTGGAATTTGGACTCATGTGTCCCCACGGTTGCATGAGACACTTTTATAAAATCTCATATCCGTAGAATGAGCTGGGACTCAGCATCAAGGGATTGAGAAAACCTTCTCAACCAAAAGGGGCAAGGGAGAAATGAGACAAAATAAAGTGTCAGTGGCTGAAAGATTCCAAACAGAGTCGAAAGGTTATACTGGAGGTTACTCTTATGCATTAAGTAGATATCACCTTGTTATCCAAGATGTAAAGGAGAGGCTGGAGGGAACTGCCTGAAAATGTAGAGCAGCGTTCCAGTAGCCATGTTTCCCGATGATGATTGTATAATGATATAGCTTTCACAGTGTGACTGTGTGATTGTGAAAACCTTGTGTCTGATGCTCCTTTTATCTACCTTATCAATAGATGAGTAAAAAATAAACAAATGATAGGGGGAACAAAGGTTAATATTAATTGAGTAGATTGAAATACTAGTGGTCAATGAAAGGGAGTGGTAAGGCGTATGGTATGTATGAGTTTTTACTTTTTTCTTTCTTTTTCTGGAGAGATGCAAATATTTAAAAAAATGATCATGGTGATGAATACACACCTATGTGATGTTATTGTAAGTCACTGATTGTAACTATGTCAAGGATGTTCACATGTCAAGAATGATTGTAGAGAATTAAATTTTAAAAATGTTTTTGCATGAAGAAGAACAAAGGAATGTCATTACTGCAGGGTGTTGAAAATAGATGATAATTGATATTTTAGAATTTTAACTTATGTATGAGACTAAAGCAAAAAATGTTTATTTGGTACAAAATTTATATTTTGACTGATGCATTTCCTAGTATAACTTATGTAGACAGCTAATTGAACACCATGAGTATAGGGAACCTTGAGTAGGACATGAGATTTTGTTGGTTTGTCCAGAGTGATGCCCCGATAAATCCTAGAGTGATTTGAACAGTGAATAAAAAAGTATTTGCAAAGTCCCCTTCAGGGAATGGTGAGAAAGGGGGAAAATTCGACTTCCCCAAGTTGAATTCTTGATATTTTCACAAGCCGTGGGAACAACCAAAGCAATAGGCTGAGTCCCCAATCTTGGGGTTTGTTCATATGAAACTTAACCCCACAAAGGATAGGTCAAGTCTACTTAAAATTAGGCCTAAGAGTCACCCCCAAGAGAGCCTCTTTTGTTGCTCAGATGTGCCCTCTCTCTCCAGCCAACACAACAAGCAAACTCACTGCCCTCCCCCTGTCTACGTGGGACATGACTCCCTGGGGTGTGGACCTTCCTGGCAACGTGGGACAGAAATCCTAGAATGAGCTAAGACTCAGTATCAAGGGATTGAGAAAACCTTCTTGACCAAAAGGGGTAAAAGTGAAATGATACAAAATAAAGTATCAGTGGCTGAGAGATTCCAAACAGAGTCGAGAGGCTATCCTGGAGGTTATTCTTACGCATTAAGTAGATATCACCTTGTTAGTCAAGATGTAATGGAGAGGTTGGAGGGAACTGCCTGAAAATGTAGAGCTGTGTTCCAGTAGCCATGTTTCTTGAAGACGGTTGTATAATGATACAGCTGTCACAATGTGACTGTGTGATTGTGAAAACCTTGTGTCTGATGCTCCTTTTAGCTACCTTATCAACAGATGAGTAAAACATATGGAATAAAAATAAATAATAGGGGGAACAAATGTTAAAATAAATTTAGTAGATTGAAATGCTAGTGACCAAAGAAAAAGAGGGGTAAGGGGTATGGTATGTATGATTTTTTTTCTGTTTTCTTTTTATTTTTTTTTCTGAATTGATGCAAATATTCTAAGAAATGATCATGATGACGAATATGCAACTATGTGATGATATTGTGAATTACTGATTATATATGTAGAAAGGAATGATCATAAGTTAAGAATGTGCTTGTTTGTTGTTATTTTTTTTAAATTTAAGAAGTAATAAAAAAAGAAAAGAAAAAAGAATGATTGTACAGAATCAAGCAAGAATGTTGGTATGTCGGTTCATTGATCATAATAATAATATTAAAAAATAAATAAACAAATAATAGGAGGAACAATGGTTAAAATAAGTTCGGTAGATGGAAATACTAGTGATCAATGAGGGGGGGTAAGAGGTATGGTATGCATGAGTTTTTTGTTTTTTCTTTATATTTCTTCTTCTGGAGTGATGCAAATGTTCTAAAAAATGATCATGGTGATGAATATACTACTATGTGATATTGTGAGCCATTGATTGTACACCATGTATGGAATGTTTGTATGTTAAGTATGTTTGTGTTTGTATGTTTTTTTGTCAATAAAAATATTTTTTAAATCTCATATCATTTACAGATATCTCCAGTTGGTTCTGTTTCCCTAGAGAACCCTGACTAATACAGTGATGAAGGTTTACTATCCAGAATATGTAAAAACCTCCTATAAATTAATAATAAAAAAACCAAAGAACCGAATTAAAATATGGGCAAAGGCATTCCTCAGAAAGTTAAGTATAGAATTATGACATGACCCAACAATTCCACTTCAAGGTATATACCCCACCCCTCAAATTGAAAGCAGGAACTCAAACAGGTATTTGCATACCAGTGATGCTCATGGCAGCATTATTCACAATTGCCAAAGGATGGAAGCAACTCAAGTGTCCATCAACAGATGGATGGATAAATAAAATGTAGTCTATCATACAATGGTCTTTTATTCAATCATAAAAAGGAATGAAGTTTGGATACATGTGACAATGTGGATGAACCTTGAAGACATCCTGTGGAGTGAAATAAGCAAACATAAAAGGACAAATATTTTATGATCTCACTTACATGAAATAATTAGAATATGTAGTCTCATAGAGTCAGAAATTAGAACACAAATTGCCAGGAGTTGAGATAGGGTGAGTGTGCTGGTTTGAAAGGATGTACATCCCCTAGAAAAGCCATGTTTTAATCTAAATCCTATTTCATAAAGGCAGAATAATCCTTATTCAATACTGTATGTTTGAAACTGTAATCAGATCATCTCCCTGGAGATGTGATTTAATCAAGAGTGGTTGTTAAGCTGGATTGGGTGATGACATGTCTCCACCCATTTGGGTGGGTCTTGATAAGTTTCTGGAGTCCTATAAAAGAGGAACATTTTGGAGAATGAGAAATTCAGAGACGGCAGAGAAGAACGACATAGCCATGAGAAGGAGAGTCCACCAGCCAGCGACCTTTGGAGATGAAGAAGGAACATGCCTCCCGGGGAGCTTCATGAAACAGGAAGCCAGGAGAAGAAGCTAGCAGATGACACTGTGTTTGCCATGTGCCCTTCCAGATGAGAGAGGAACCCTGACCATGTTCACCATGTGCCTTTCCAGATGAGAGAGAAACTCTGTGTTTGCCACGTGCCCTTCCACTTGAGAGAGAAACCCTGAACTTCATTGGCCTTCTTGAACCAAGGTATCTTTCCCTGGATGCCTTAGATTGCACATTTCTATAGACTTGTTTAATTGGGACATTTTCTCGGCCTTAGAACTGTAAACTATCAACTTATTAAATTCCTATTTTTAAAAGCCATTGAGTTCCTGGTATGTTGCATTCTGGCAGCTAGCAAACTAGAAGAGTGAGGAATGGGGTGTTAATGCTTAACTGGTATAGAGTTTCTGTTTGAGTTGATGGAAAATTTTGGTAACATTGTGAATGCGATTAACACCACTGAACCATATAATTGAAAGTGGTTTAAATGGGAAATTTTAGATCATATATATATTGCCAGAATAAAAATTTTAAAAGTCAAAGGACTATTCAACACAAAGAGTGAACCCTAATAAACTATAAACTATAATTAACAGTATAATTATAATAATGTTATTACATCAATTATAGCAAGTTACCACACTAATGCAAAATGTTAATATTAAGGAGAACTGTGTGTGTGTGTGCGGTATATGGGAACTCTGTACTTTATGTGTGATTTTTCTGTAAAACTAAAACTGCTTTAAAAAATGAAAAAAAAAAGAATGCAAAAGAAATGGGCTAAGGACTTAAATAGACATTTTTCCAAAGACGATATACAAATGGCCAATAAGTACATGAAAAGATTCTCAATATCTTTAGCCATTAGGGAAATGCAAACCAAAACTACAATGAGATACCACCTCACAGTCACTTGAAGAGCTACATTTTTTTAGTTCACTTAACTAAACTTTTAAATTTGTTTCTTAATTCTATTACATATAAAATTATTACATAAAGAAACAAAATGTGAAAAGGGGTGCGTAAGAAGTATTTATAGTAAAAATTATTTTATATGATTTCTTAGATTACCTTGCACCATATTAAAATATTACACTCAATATCAATTTTTCTCTCATATTTCTTTGTTATATGCTTTGTATTTCTCTTTTATATATTAATTATACATCTAATACATGCACATGGTAAAAAATTTTTTATAATCTGTATGTAAAACAGACAAATATAGTCTGCCTATACCCCTAATTACCCTCTCCTCTAGAAGGTAGGCACTTTAAACATTTTATTATGTGTTTTTCTCTAAAAAGTTATGTGCATTTTTGAACAAAGACCTGTGATGTGATCAGTAAATGATTTTTTTAGTCATTCATTATATTTCCATGCCTAAGCATGATTTTTAATTGCTCAAAAACATGTTGATGTGCTAAGCTTTGTCTGCAAATAGATGTAACTTTTCAAATATGTAATTAATTCCCCAACTTTTATGACATTCTTCAAAAGCATCAACCTGCTCAAGACAATGAATATTGCATTTTGTGCCAAACAGCCTTTAAATTTCAGTGTCTGGAATACAAAATCGTTGGCCTCCATGTTTAGTTGGATCATAAGAAACAGCAGATGCGAGGTACTGGAAGCCTTTTCTTGTTACGGACAACATTGCATCAACATAGCATTCTCGATCACCTAGATTAACAGCGACTAAGACTTCTCTATCCCAAATGCTGTCAAATTCACCATTATTTACTCTGGAAATATAAAAAATGCTGCAACAGTACAATGAAATGTTCTCTGAAGAGCTCTTAAATACTTTGGCTCTAGGAATTTCAGCAATTGGTTCTACCGAGTAAGAAAGATTCTGTTTTTTTAAAAATTCTCAAATCCCTAATTCACTGATCTCCAAACTGACTATGCTGTGTCCTCAGTCTGCAAACCATCACGTCTCAATTGCTTTTCCACAAAGAGGAAAAAATATTCCGAGCCCACTCTTGCCATTAAGAAAAGTATCCAAATGCTTCTTTAATAGCTGATGTCTTTGTTCTTGATGAAATGAAATGTTGAGGCTCACCCACTTTTCTTGTCATTCTTCCATATTTAGTACTCAGTTTTTCTGCACCTCATTATTGGGGTACTCATTAATTTTGAGGAAAGTTCTTGTATCATAGTTTTGTAGACACCTTTGCCTCACAAGCAGATATCTCCAAGCCACTTTTTGATCAGTAGCAGAAACCCAGAGGTCATTATTTTTCTTTTCTTTTTGCTGGTCAGACTTTCCATAGAAGGATCTTCTAATTCCTGTGTTAAAGATCATATCCTTGGGATCACTGATCTCCTCGGCCACCTGTTACCACCATAATAACCTTTTTTTTTTAAAAAAAAAAAACTTTTTATAGTGAAATATAACATTTATATACATACAGGCAATAAATTTCCAAGTTCATTTTAACAAGCAGTTATAGAACAGAGTTCAAAGTTTGGTATGGGTTACGGTTCCATGATTTTTTCTTTCTGCTAGCTGCTCCAAGACACTGGAGACCAACAGAAATATCAACATAATGATTCAGCAGTCATACTCATTTGTTAAATCCTATCTTCTGTTACGCTCTTTCTTCTCTTTAAATAGCATATATACATAAAAGCAATAAATTTCAAAGCACATTGCAACAATTAGTTGTAGAACAGATTTCAGAGTTTGGTATGGGTCACAATTGCATAATTTTAGATTTTTATTTCTAGCTGCTCTAAGGTACTGGAGACTAAAAGAAATATCAACATAATGATTCAGCAATCATGCTCATTTGTTAAACCCTACCTTCTCCGTATAACTCCATCACCTTTGATCTTTCTCCCACCCTGTAGGGGTATTTGGGCTATACCCATTCTAAATTTTTCATGTTGGGGAAGGGGCTGTCAATAACATGAGATGGGAGATGAAACTAGCTGATGTTCTGGAGAGGCTGGCCCCTCTGCTTTTCAGGATTTATCTGGTCCAGAGACCCATCTGGAGGTTGTAGGTTTTGTAGAGTTACCCTAGTGAATGAAACCTTTGTAGAATCTTATATAATGCCCTAGGTATTTTTTAAGATTGGCAGGAATGGTTTTGGTTGGGGTTTGGCAAGTTATGATAGGTAGCAAATGTCTAACTGAAACATTCATAAGAGTGACCTCCAGAGTAGCCTTTCAATTCTATTTGAACTCTCTCAGTCACTGATACCTTATTAGTTTTGGTCAGAACAGCATCATGATCCCATGGTGCCAGGGCCAGACTCATCCGTGGGAGTCATCTCCCACGTCGCCAGGTAGACTTTCACCCCTGGATGTCATGTCCCATGTAGGGGGGAGGGCAATGATTTCACTTGCAGAGTTGGGCTTAGGAGAGTGAGGCCACATCTGAGCAACAACAGAGGTCCTCCAGAAGTAACTCTTAGGCATGCCTATAGGTAGTCTAAGCTTCTCCACTACCTACATGAGCTTCAAAAGAGTAAGCCTCCTGATCGAGGGCATGGCCTATTGATTTGGGTGTCCCTAATGTTTCACACAGTATCAGGGGATTCCGCGGTGATAAAGTTTAACAGTTCCATAATTTTTCTCCCATCCCTCAAGGGATTTTGCCAATATTTTTGATTATCTGTTTAATATACTCTGGATGTATCCAGGCATTACATTAAGCTATACAGGATTAAAGGTCCTCATTCTTATACTGGGCTCCCTGCATTTGGATTGTTTAAATGATCTATCCAGACGGGTTGAGTTAGATTATGTGCTACAGAAAACCTAAGTTCTGGACATAATAGAACTTTCTTCTTTTGGTCTCAAAGAGTAGGTGAAGTTCCAAAATATATGCAATGTCTTCCTTAACCCTGTATTCTGAATTACCTTAATCCCAACCCAATTGGCTTCATTCTTATCTCAAAATACCAGATTATATATATATATATATATATATATATATATATATATGGCACAGCCTCTCAAAATCCAGAAATTACCACTCCAGACTAAATGTGACTGCTATAAGAGCTTACAATCTAGGCTCCAGCTTTCTTAAAAGTATTTTCCAAATGAGATTATACAACATGTGCTCTTTTATTTCTGCTTTATTTTGCCTCACCAAATGTCCCACGGGTTCATTCACAATGTTGCAAGCCTAACAACTTCGTTCCTTTTTGTAGCAGCATGGTGTTCAGTCATATGTTTATACTATCATTTACCAATCTACTTCTCAGTCAGTGCATCTTTCAGCCACCTCTACCTACTGGGCCTCATGTATAATGTCCAAAATCAGCAGTCCATCAACACTCTAAATTTTAGATAGTTTCATTGTTCCCAAGAGAAAGATAGCCAATAAACACACCCTCACCAAATAGAAAATCCAAACCTCCTCCTAACCCTTGTCCCTTCCACACATTATGCACTCCTGGTATTGCTGCAGTACTGTTGATGTTTTCTTGTTAAACATAGCATAGAGCATGCAATATCATTTCCCCCCACCCATACTCCAAAATTATAAGTCTCTGTACAAGGTCCATAGCTTTGCAGTAGTTCATGCAAGAACTTATTTATATTTGTAGTGTTAATTGGTGGGACACATGAGTCTATACAACCTCCTTCAATCATGTTCATCTTCAATATGGTAATATTACTTATAGACTCACTAGTGCACTGCCTTCATTTCTGTCTATTCTCTTATAATTAAATTCAACTTTATCAGCTAACTGTTCGCCTATCTCAAGCTTCTGTGTATCTTTAGATCCCCTATATTCTGTATTATAAGCCTCTGATTTTACCTTTACCATATTCATAATAATGGAATCATACAGTATCTATCCTTTTGTGTCTGGCTTATTTCACTCAGCATTATGTCCT
This sequence comes from Tamandua tetradactyla, assembly GCF_023851605.1. Taxonomy (NCBI): domain Eukaryota; kingdom Metazoa; phylum Chordata; class Mammalia; order Pilosa; family Myrmecophagidae; genus Tamandua; species Tamandua tetradactyla. The sequence continues at coordinate 121,320,590 of NC_135353.1, forward strand.
TAAGGCTCATCCATATTGTTGTGTGGTTCAGGATGTCATTTTGTCTTACTGCTGCATAATATTCCATCGTATGTATATACCACATTTTGTTAATCCACTGTCTGTTGACTGGCATTTGGATTGTTTCCATCTTTTGGTGATTGTGAATAATGCTGCTAGGAACATCAGCATGCAAATCTGTTTGTGTCATTGCTTTCAGCTCTTCTGGGTATATAACAAGTAATACTACTGCTGGGTCATAGGACAACTTGATATTTAGTTTTCTGAGGAACCACCAGGCTGTCTTCCGTAGAGGCTGTACCATTATACATTCCCACCAGCAGTGTATAAGTGTCCCAATTTCTCCACATCCTCTCCAACATTTGTAGTTTCCTATTTGTGTAATCGCAACCATTCTTATAGGTGTGAGGTGGTATCTCATTATAGTCTTTTTTTTTATTAATTAATGGAAAAAAGAAATATACCATTCTACATATGCAATCAGTAATTCTTAACATCATCACATAGATGCATGATCATCGTTTCTTAGTACATTTGCATCGGTTTAGAAGAGCTAGCAACACAACAGAAAAAGATATGGAATGTTAATATAGAGAAAAAAATAAAAATAATAATAATAGTAAAAAAAAAACAAAAAAACAAAAAAAACCTATAGCTCAGATGCAGCTTCATTCAGTGTTTTAACATGATTACTTTACAATTAGGTATTATTGTGCTGTCCATATTTTAGTTTTTGTATCTAGTCCTGTTGCACAGTCTGTATCCCTTCAGCTCCAATTACCCATTATCTTACCCTGTTTCTAACTCCTGCTGGACTCTGTTACCAATGACATATTCCAAGTTTATTCTCGAATGTCGGTTCACATCAGTGGGACCATACAGTATTTGTCTTTTAGTTTTTGGCTAGACTCACTCAGCATAATGTTCTCTAGGTCCATCCATGTTATTACATGCTTCATAAGTTTATCCTGTCTTAAAGCTGCATAATATTCCATCGTATGTATATACCAAAGTCTGTTTAGCCACTCGTCTGTTGATGGACATTTTGGCTGTTTCCATCTCTTTGCAATTGTAAATAACGCTGCTATAAACATTGGTGTGCAAATGTCCATTTGTGTCTTTGCCCTTAAGTCCTTTGAGTAGATACCTAGCAATGGTATTGCTGGGTCATATGGCAATTCTATATTCAGCTTTTTGAGGAACCGCCAAACTGCCTTCCACAGTGGTTGCACCATTTGACATTCCCACCAACAGTGGATAAGTGTGCCTCTTTCTCCGCATCCTCTCCAGCACTTGTCATTTTCTGTTTTGTTGATAATGGCCATTCTGGTGGGTGTGAGATGATATCTCATTGTGGTTTTGATTTGCATTTCTCTAATGGCCAGGGACATTGAGCATCTCTTCGTGTGCCTTTTGGCCATTTGTATTTCCTCTTCTGAGAAGTGTCTGTTCAAGTCTTTTTCTCATTTTATAATTGGGTTGGCTGTCTTTTTGTTGTTGAGTTGGACAATCTCTTTATAAATTCTGGATACTAGACCTTTATCTGATATGTCGTTTCCAAATATTGTCTCCCATTGTGTAGGCTGTCTTTTTACTTTCTTGATGAAGTTCTTTGATGCACAAAAGTGTTTAATTTTGAGGAGCTCCCATTTATTTATTTCCTTCTTCAGTGCTCTTGCTTTAGGTTTAAGGTCCATAAAACCGCCTCCAATTGTAAGTTTCATAAGATATCTCCCTACATTTTCCTCTAACTGTTTTATGGTCTTAGACCTAATGTTTAGATCTTTGATCCATTTTGAGTTAACTTTTGTATAGGGTGTGAGATACGGGTCCTCTTTCATTCTTTTGCATATGGATATCCAGTTCTCTAGGCACCATTTATTGAAGAGACTGTTCTGTCCCGGGTGAGTTGTCTTGACTGCCTTATCAAAGATCAAATGTCCATAGATGAGAGGGTCTATATCTGAGCACTCTATTCGATTCCATTGGTCGATATATCTATCTTTATGCCAATACCATGCTGTTTTGACCACTGTGGCTTCATAATATGCCTTAAAGTCAGGCAGCGCGAGACCTCCAGCTTCGTTTTTTTCCCTCAAGATGTTTTTAGCAATTTGGGGCACCCTGCCCTTCCAGATAAATTTGATTATTGGTTTTTCTATTTCTGAAAAATAAGTTGTTGGGATTTTGATTGGTATTGCATTGAATCTGTAAATAAATTTAGGTAGGATTGGCATCTTAACTATATTTAGTCTTCCAATCCAAGAACATGGTATGCCCTTCCATCTATTTAGGTCTTCTGTGATTTCTTTTAACAGTTTTTTGTAGTTTTCTTTATATAGGTTTTTTGTCTCTTTAGTTAAATTTATTCCTAGGTATTTTATTCTTTTAGTTGCAATTGTAAATGGGATTCGTTTCTTGATTTCCCCCTCAGCTTGTTCATTACTAGTGTATAGAAATGCTACAGATTTTTGAATGTTGATCTTGTAACCTGCTACTTAGCTGTACTCATTTATTAGCTCTAGTAGTTTTGTTGTGGATTTTTCTGGGTTTTCGACGTATAGTATCATATCGTCTGCAAACAGTGATAGTTTTACTTCTTCCTTTCCAATTTTGATGCCTTGTATTTCTTTTTCTTGTCTAATTGCTCTGGCTAGAACCTCCAACACAATATTGAATAATAGTGGTGATAGTGGGCATCCTTGTCTTGTTCCTGATCTTAGGGGGAAGTTTTCAATTTTTCCCCATTGAGGATGATATTAGCTGTGGGTTTTTCATATATTCCCTCTATCATTTTAAGGAAGTTCCCTTGTATTCCTATCTTTTGAAGTGTTTTCAACAGGAAAGGATGTTGAATCTTGTCAAATGCCTTCTCTGCATCAATTGAGATGATCATGTGATTTTTCTGCTTTGATTTGTTGATATGGTATATTGCATTAATTGATTTTCTTATGTTGAACCATCCTGCATACCTGGGATGAATCCTACTTGGTCATGATGTATAATTCTTTTAATGTGTTGTTGGATACGATTTTCTAGAATTTTGTTGAGGATTTTTGCATCTATATTCATTAGAGAGATTGGTCTGTATTTTTCTTTTTTTGTAATATCTTTGCCTGGTTTTGGTATGAGGGTGATGTTGGCTTCATAGAATGAATTAGGTAGCTTTCCCTCCACTTTGATTTTTTTGAAGAGTTTGAGGAGAGTTGGTACTAATTCTTTCTGGAATGTTTGATAGAATTCACATACGAAGCCGTCTGGTCCTGGACTTTTCTTTTTAGGAAGCTTTTTAATGACTGATTCAATTTCTTTACTTGTGATTGGTTTGTTGAGGTCATCTATGTCTTCTTGAGTCAAAGTTGGTTGTTCATGTCTTTCCAGGAACCCGTCCATTTCATCTAAATTGTTGTATTTATTAGCGTAAAGTTGTTCATAGTATCTTGTTATTACCTCCTTTATTTCTGTGAGGTCAGTAGTTATGTCTCCTCTTCCATTTCTGATCTTATTTATTTGCATCCTCTCTCTTCTTCTTTTTGTCAATCTTGCTAAGGGCCCATCAGTCTTATTGATTTTCTCATAGAACCAACTTCTGGTCTTATTGATTTTCTCTATTGTTTTCATGTTTTCAATTTCATTTATTTCTGCTCTAATCTTTGTTATTTCTTTCCTTTTGCTTGCTTTGGGATTAGTTTACTGTTCTTTCTCCAGTTCTTCCAAGTGGACTGTTAATTCCTCCATTTTTGCCTTTTCTTCTTTTCTGATATAGGCATTTAGGGCAATAAATTTCCCTCTTAGCACTGCCTTTGCTGTGTCCCATAAGTTTTGATATGTTGTGTTTTTATTTTCATTCGCCTCGAGGTATTTACTAATTTCTCTTGCAATTTCTTCTTTGACCCACTTGTTGTTTAAGAGTGTGTTGTTGAGACTCCACGTATTTGTGAATTTTCTGGCACTCGGCCTATTATTGATTTCCAACTTCATTCCTTTATGATCCGAGAAAGTGTTGTGTATGATTTCAATCTTTTTAAATTTGTTAAGACTTGCTTTGTGACCCAGCATATGGTCTATCTTTGAGAATGATCCATGAGCACTTGAGAAAAAGGTGTATCCTGCTGTTGTGGGATGTAATGTCCTATAAATATCTGTTAAGTCTAGCTCATTTATAGTAATATTCAGATTCTCTATTTCTTTATTGATCCTCTGTCTAGATGTTGTGTCCATTGATGACAGTGGTGAATTGAAGTCTCCAACTATTATGGTATATGTGTCTATTTCCCTTTTCAGTGTTTGCAGTGTATTCCTCACGTATTTTGGGCCATTCTGGTTCGGTGCGTAAATATTTATGATTGTTATGTCTTCTTGTTTAATTGTTCCTTTTATTAGTAGATAGTGTCCTTCTTTGTCTCTTTTAACTGTTTTACATTTGAAGTCTAATTTGTTGGATATTAGTATAGCTACTCCTGCTCTTTTCTGGTTGTTATTTGCATGAAATATCTTTTCCCAACCTTTCACTTTCAACCTATGTTTATCTTTGGGTCTAAGATGTGTTTCCTGTAGACAGCATATAGAAGGATCCTGTTTTTTAATCCATTCTGCCAGTCTATGCCTTTTGATTGGGCAATTCAGTCCATTAACATTTAGTGTTATTACTGTTTGGATAATATTTTCCTGTACCATTTTGCCTTTTGTATTATATATATCATATCTGACTTTCCTTCTTTGTACACTCTTCTCCATACCTCTTTCTTCAGTCTTTTCGTATCTGACTCTAGTGGTCCCTTTAGTATTTCTTGCAGAGCTGGTCTCTTGGTCACAAATTCTCTCAATGACTTTTTGTCTGAAAATGTTTTAATTTCTCCCTCCTTTTTGAAGGACAGTTTTGCTGGATATAGAAGTCTTGGTTGGCAGTTTTTCTCTTTTAGTAATTTAGATATGTCATCCCACTGTCTTCTAGCTTCCATGGTTTCTGCTGAGAAATCTTATTTAGATAAGATTTCTTATCTAAATACACATAGTCTTATTGGGTTTCCCTTGTATATGATGGATTGTTTTTCTCTTGCTGCTTTCAAGATCCTCTCTTTCTCTTCGACCTCTGACATTCTAACTAGTAAGTGTCTTGGAGAACGCCTATTTGGGTCTAATCTCTTTGGGGTGTGCTGCACTTCTTGGATCTGTAATTTTAGGTCTTTCATAAGAGTTGGGAAATTTTCAGTGATAATTTCTTCCATTAGTTTTTCTCCTCCTTTTCCCTTCTCTTCTCGTTCTGGGACACCCACAACACGTACATTTGTGCGGTTCATATTGTCCTTGAGTTCCCTGATACCCTGTTCATATTTTTCCATTCTTTTACCGATAGTTTCTGTTTCTTTTTGGAATTCAGATGTGCCATCCTCCAAATCACTAGTTCTATCTTCTGTCTCTTTAAATCTATCATTGTAGGTATCCATTGTTTTTTCCATCTTTTCTACTTTATCCTTCACTCCCATAAGTTCTGTGATTTGTTTTTTCAGGTTCTCTATTTCTTCTTTTTGTTCAGCCCATGTCTTCTTCATGTCCTCCCTCAATTTATCGATTTCGTTTTTGAAGAGGTTTTCCATTTCTGTTCGTATATTCAGCATTAGTTGTCTCAGCTCCTGTATCTCATTTGAACTATTGGTTTGTTCCTTTGACTGGGCCATATTTTCAATTTTCTGAGCATGATCCGTTATCTTCTGCTGGCATCTGGGCATTTAGTCAGATTTCCCTGGGTGTTGGACCCAACAGGTTGAAAGAATTTTTTGTGAAATCTCTGGGTTCTGTTTTTCTTATCCTGCCCAGTAGGTGGCGCTCGTGGCACACGTTTGTCTACGGGTCCCGCTAGTAAAAGGTGCTGTGGGTCCTTTAACTTTGGAAAACTCTCGCCGTGGGGGAGGTTCACCAGCCGAAGCGGCTTGGAAGAGTGCCAGCTGGCCCGGGGGTCCAAACGTGGGGAGGGTCGCCGGCCGCCGCAGCCCGGGAGAGCGCCCGTCCGAATTTCCTAATCGGCCTGGGGCACCAAGTGTGGTGGGAGGGCGCCAGTCGCCGCGGCCCGGGAGAGTGCACCGTTCCCAGCTGGACCGGGATGTTACGTGTTTGGAAGGGACCCCCCTGGTCACCGTTCTCTGTGGCCAGGGGATTTCCGATCCAATTCTTCCAGCTGGTCCGGGGGGCCGTGCGTGGTGGGGGCACCAGCCGCTGCGGCTTGAGGGGACCGCCTGCCCAATTCTGCCAGCTGGCCCGGGAAGGAGGAGGGGAGGGACTCCGGCCACTTGCCGCCCCGCCTGGGGAAGCCCGCGTCCCTTGGTGATCTGACCGGAGCGGGTTCTCCCAGCCAGTCAGCCATTCCAGGATGGGGTACGCTGTCTTTTTGATCTCTGTCGTGGCTCTGGGAGCTGTTCTGTATCGTTTCTACTCCCCTAGTAGCTGTTCTGGAGGAGGAAAGGTGAGGATGGCAAGGCTGTCGAGGACGTTGGCAGAGGAGCCGGTGAAGGCGGAAGAGGGCATGGTGGTGGTTGGAGAGCCGACCTTGTGAAGCAGACGCGAAGAGCAGCCTCCCTCCTGCTGGACTGTCCAGGACTCAAGAGCAGCTGTCTGTTCCCAGTAACTGTACTGTTGCCAGGGCCACCAACTGATGACCTTGGATGAATTACTCAAGCTCCAGGCCTCAGTTTATTCTCCTTCGAGCCGCCGGTGCTGGCACCTCATTATAGTCTTGATCTGCATTTCCCTTATAGCTAATGAGAATGAGCATCTCTCCTTGTGCTTTTTAGCCATCTGCATTTGCTCTTCAGAAAAAAGTCCATTCATATCTTTAGCCCATTATATAATTGGATTGTTTGGTCTTTTGTTGTTGAATTGTATGATTTCTTTATGTATACAGGATATCACACCTTTATCTGATGTGTTATTTCCAAGTATTTTCTCCCATTGAGTTGGCTGTCTCTACACCTTTTTGACAAAGTATTTTGAGGCCCAAAAGCATTTGATTGGAGTTCCCATATATCTATTCTTTCTTTTGTTGCTTGTGTTTTGGGTGTAAAATTTAGGGAGCTACCTACTATTACTAGGTCTTGAAGATGCTTCTCTATATTTTCTTTTAGGAGCTTTATGTTACTGGTTCTTGTATTTAGGTGTTTGATCCACTTTGAGTTAATTTTTGCATAGGGTGTCAGGTAAGGGTCTTCTTTCATTCTTCTGGCTATTGATATCTGGTTCTCCCATGCCCATAAAAAGGACTGAATCTCTGATACATAAACAACAACAGGGATGAACCTAGAAGACATCATATTGAGTGAAATAAGGCTGACACAAAAGGATGAATGTTGTATGATCTTGCTTATGTTAAATAACTAGAATACGCAAATTCATAAAGACAGAAATTAATGTACAGGTTACCAGGGGTGGAAAGGAAGGGGAATGGTGAGTGTGCCAATTTGAAAATATTATGTACCCCAGAAAAGCCATGTTTTAATCCTGATTCAGTCTTGCGGAAGCAGCTGTTTCTTCTAATCCTGATTCAGCATCACAAGGTGGAAAGTTTTGATTAGATTATCTTCCTGGAGATGTGACATGCCCAATTGTGTATGTAATCTTTTCATTAGATGGATACGTGACTCCACTCATTCTAAGTGGGTCTTGATAAGATTACTAGAGTCTTTAAAAGGGGAAACATTTTGGAGAAATGCCGGAAGCAACAGAGCCATCAGAGAGTCAGAAACAATGGAAATGACAGAAACCTCGGAGCTCACAGAAACAACAGAAACCTCAAAGCCAACAGAAACTTCACAGCAGAGCTGACACAGATGCAGACACATGGAGAACAGAAACACAGATGTTTGGAGATGTTTGGAGGCCAGCAGACATTGCCATAAGATATTAAGCAAGCCAGAACCTAGTGAGAGCCAAGGGAAGCCAAGAGATGAAAGTCAGCCCCAGAGAAGTAAATTGAGGAGCCCCCACAGGAACAGAGGCTGAAAGCAATGGAGCCCAGGAGCAAGGGACAAGCAGATGCCAGCCACGTGACTAACCAGCTCACAGAGCTGCTCCAGGCTTTTCTTGAGCCAAGGTGACCTCTTGTTGGTGCCTTAAGTTGGACACTTTCACTTCCTTAGAACTATAAACTTGTAACACATTGAATTCCCCTTTTAAAAAGCCATTCCAGTTCTGGTGTATGGCATTCCAGCAGCTTACTAACACAGGGAGTTACTGCATAATGAGTGTAGGGTCTCTGTTTGAGGTAATGGAAGTTCTGGTAATGGATGGCGGTGAGGGTACTGCCACATTGTGAATGTGATTAATCCCACTGAATGTTACGTTTGGGAGTGGTTGAGATGGGAAAGTTTATGTTGTATACTGTCTCCATTTAAAAAAAGTTTTAAAAAAGAGAGGCCAAAACAATGATGACAAACACATTACATGATCCTGGACTGGATCTAAAGATGGAGAAGAAAATACCCAAAAGAACATTATTGGGACATATGAATAAATTTAAATATGGATTGTAAGTCTTATATCAATGTTAAATTTCTTGGACTTGATAACTGTTCTTATTTTAGTTTGCTAAAGCTGCTGGAATGCAGTATACCAGAAATGGAATGGCCGATGAAGTTCAGGGTTTCTCTCTTGGCTGGAAGGGCACATGGTGAACACAGCATCATCTGCTAGCTTCTTCTCCTGGCTTCTGCTTTCATGAAGCTCCCTGGGAGGCGTTTCCTTCTTCATCTCCAAAGGTCGCTGGCTGGTGGACTCTCTGCTTTGTTGAAATGGGATTTTGATTAAAACATGGCTTTTCTATGGGGCATACTTCCTTTCAAACCAGCACATTCCACCCTCTGGCCCTTAAAATAGACATGTTTTTCCCATATACGAAATACATTAATTTCATAACAATATCAGAAATCCTTAAACCATTTCAGTAGCAATACAAATGAAATACCAAGTTAGAAACAGTATAAACTGTTTTTTACACACATGCTTTAATAAATTAATGTATGTAGTAAATTAGTCACCCAAATGAAACATGTTACAAGTGAATTGTGATAGTCTTCAGTTATCAAAGAATAAGTCCAAGTATTTTCTGCTTGAATGTAGTACTTTAAGCACTAAGCTTTTAGCTATTTCAAATGGAAATTGGTATCACTGAATGCAACACATATCCTACCTTCTTAATGAATTCACTGTTTATCTTGATTCAAATTCATTATTAAACATCACTTGTGCAATTTGATCACAATGATGCCCTCAGGGACTACTAAGGATCCTATTAAATTCTTAGCCGCTATGACGGGAAAAATAAAATCAAAGAACTTTCATAAACTTATGAAGACATAATTAGCAGCAAACTAGTCAAACAAAGTAAACACAAATCTATTTTGGTGATTTGTATGTTTGTTTAACTATGCTTCATAAAATGATTGAGGCCTCTTTTCTTCAAGTATTTTATTTCTAATGTTAAATTGCATTTTCTAAATATTTTTATAAAGAAAGGAAAAAGCTCACATACTGCTCCTTGTCACAAAGTTGTACACCATAAAATAAAATACAACCAACTGAATTTATACATGTTTCCCAATAATACATGTGACTTTTAGATGTTTTATATATACTTGATTCTTATTCATTTATGGAGATTAAGGAAAACTAATTACAATGAGTTGCTTTTATCTTTAAAATTACCTTCTATATACTGCATCTCCTTTCCAGCAAATCCAGCGTTAAAGTGAAAAATGTAATATTTCAGAAGTCCAAAACAATCCGTAACCTTAATTTCCCAAAAATCAATTTCACGTTTCTGCCTACATAGACAAAAAGACTCAAATAGCCAACAATCACAGTTAGTAGGAAGGAAAACATATGAATAAAGATTGTTTAACTAGAACTTTATTATTTATGCTTTCCTCCCAAGCTGCAGGCCCTCTTTAGTCTGCATTGGACATACACAACCGCAGAGTTTAGATTTTTTCGGGTGCATAATTACATGAAAAATAAATAACTTTCAAACACTTTTATAGTTGAATTGGCTCTTAAATATTTTCAGGGGAGGGGAATCCCAGGAATTTTGTGTTCCTTAAGAAACTGGTATATAAAAATGAACTCCCATATGTTTTTGAAGAAACCTAAAAAATTTTTTTTTCTAAAAGTGCAATGCAAATATGCATGGCCATCACTGTTTGTATAGTGAAAGGATGGGATGGTAAAAGTACATTCAATTTCCTGTAAGTGTACAGTTGTAAGCTAATGTAAATGGATAAAAACAAAATGAAAAATCCAGCACTGGCAATTGTTTAAAGGAAAATAGAATGAATCCAAGAAAAATAAACAAGAATATTTCCTCTTAAAAAGGAGAAAAGTCCTATTGAATGGAAAAATGAGAACTACAGATTTGAAAAGCACTTATTTTTCTTTGACTTAAAATACCATAAAAAAAAAAAAACGGTGGAAGGAGGAAGTCATGACCATTTAGAATTGAGGCAGGTCTCTGTAAAAATGGAACAGAGTACAGTGATTTCAACTCATGAAGGAAATGACTGAAGTGAAATTTCACAAGTCTCTATGTCTATAAAAAATTATATTAATGTAAAAAATCAATGCACAATTATCAAAAATATAAAGTCTGAATTTTTTCTCTTAGGTTTACAATAAATTACCAAACCTCTGTTTAATGCATGTACTTCTACAAGCCTGCTCTGTTTAGCAGCACATGGTATACAAGTACCTACATACATACTGGTATTTTAAGAGTCATATCTCAGTCAGAGGCAACATGGCAGCTTCGTGAGATTTGGAATTTAGTTCGTTCTCCAGAGCAGCTAGTAAATAGCCCGGAACAGTACAGAACAACTGCTGGGGCCACATCAGTGACCAGACACACAGTGTACCCCTGTCTGGACAAGCTGGACCAGCTGTGAGCCTACCCAGAGCTGAGTCCCCCAAACCGAGGACGCTAGTACCCCTCCCCCATAGGCTGCTTCCCAGAGGGTAAAGGAAAGAGACTTTACTAACAGCAAGCAGCTGAGCTCAACCAAGCTCCAATTGTGGGGTTAATTAACAAATTCTGACTACTGAAAATAGGCCCCCAGCTCAGATAAATCTGGAATAAGAGATAAAGGTACTAGGAGTTTTTGCCCCAGCAGAGAAAAACAAAAACAAAAACAAAAAAGAAACCCCAGAGGCTTTTTGAGTTGGACAGCACAAAATACTTGAAAAGGGCTGGTCCCTAAAAAAGGGGGGCGCATAGAGCCTAGACATAAACAGAGCAATTACCAACTTAAACTCTTGATTGACAAAACCCAGGGAACTGGGATCCTGCTTTTTTTTCTTTGTTTCTATTACTTAACAGCTCACTAGACAGAACTGCAAGGCATCTCAGTCTCCAGCACTGCCCCAGGCAAGAGTGGAATTAAGCTTGTCTGAGAAATAAAGCGACTGACTAATCAGGAGAAAGGAGTTAAATCGCTAAAGGTTGTACCTTCCTCAAAAGAAAGGTGGGGCCCAGTTCAAGTGGTATATCCCTCTATTGGTTATTGGTTTTTCTATTTCTGCAAAGTAAGTTTCTGAGATTTTAATTAGTACTGCAGTGAATTTATAAATCAATTTAGATAGAATTGACATCTTAACTCTATTTAGTTTTCCAGTCGTGAACACAGTATGCCCTTCTATTTACTTAGGTCGTCTGTGACTTCTTTCAGCAATTTCTTGCACACTCGACTCCTCCAGAACAATGTGGTGGCATCAATTTCAGGTTTGTTTGTTTTTTTTGGTATCCAAGTGTTCAATTCTCAACTTATCTCTTTCCTCTCACATTTTACCATAAGCTACAAGGAATAGCCAGACTGCATTTACCACATTTAGTTTGGAAATTTCTTCTGCTAAATATCCAAATTCATACTCTCAGATTCTTCCTTCCATCCACAAAGAATGCCTTACTTCCAGTTTGCAATGACACATTTATCATTTCTGTTTAAAGCCTTATCAGAAGTACCTCTAGAGTCCACATTTCTACCAACAGTTTCTTCAAAGGATTCTTGGCCTTCTCTGTCAAGCTCCTCACAACTCTTCCAGAATCTTTTAAAAAGACATTCCAACATGTTTGCTATTTGCAAACTGCAGCAGCACCTTACTTCTCCAGTACTAAAATCTGTTTTTATTTGTTAAAGCTGCCAGAATGCAATATACCAGAAACAGAGCAGCTTTTAAAAATGGAATTAATAAAGTTGCAAGTTCACAGTTCTAAGGCTATAAAAATATCCAAACTAAGGCCTCCAGATAAAGATATCTTGGTTCAAGAAAGGCTGATGGCTCCGGAGTATACCAACTTAACTTCAATAGCATGCATATATAATTTTCCTATACCCCTTTGTCTCCCCATGTTTTTTGTACTTGTTACCACACATCTTTGTAGGTTGTATGTCAAAAAACCTAGATTTATCATTACCTTGTATGCATTTTAATTTTAGTTGGAGCTCTAAAGTACATAGACTATCATCTTTTGTCCTGTATTCTGATTTATCTTAGTCCCAACCAGATCACCTTTATTTTAACCTCTAATTGAAGCCTGATCTCTTTTTTGGTTACTTTAACTTTTATTGTGTGTAGCAATGCTGATTTTCAGAGCTGCAGAACTCCAGCTCTGAATATTAGTTGTCACATAGGTACTCAGAGTTTCAGGGAAATGCCAACTGATACACATATAGCTCAGTATCTCAGAATCTAGAAATACACTAATATCTTTAGACTAAGTATGGCTGCTATAAGAGCTTATAATCTAGGCTCCAATTTTCTTATAAGTATTTTCTGAAAGGAACTATAGGATGTTTATTCTTTAGTTTCCAGCTTATTTTGCAAAACACATTGTCACCATGTTTCATTCAGTTCATTGTCTCATGACGTCATTCCTTTTTGTAACTGCACAGTATTCCATCATATATATACTACTGTTTGCCTTTCAGCTTCTCAGTCATTGTACTCTCAGGTTTCTCCATTCATTGGGCATCATGAATAATGTCTAAAATAAATAAACATTGACTTACAGTATCCCTACTTGGTTGTAAAATCAACAGCACTCTCAGTTTTAGACAATTTTCATTGGTCTAAAGAGACAAAGAACCAATAAATATAGCCTCACCAAATATCAAATGAAACCCTCCCCTAATCTCTAGTCCCTTACCTCCGATTAGTTACCCCTGGTATTTCTGTGGTACTGCTGATGTCTTCCTGTTAACTATAGCACACGGCATGCAATAGTAGTTTTCTCCCCATACCCTCTATTATTGACTCTTTGTACAAGATAAAACCTTTGAAGGAGTTCATGTGAGAACTTTTTTGTAATTGTAGAGTTAATCGGTGGGATACATAGCTCTATACAATCCCTTTCAATCATATTCACTTTCAATGTGGCAATGTCTCTTATAACCCCACTAATTAGTTACCATCACGTCTATCTGTTCCCTTACATTTAAGTTCAACCTCATTGGGTAACCATTGCCCGGTCTCTAGCGTCTGTGTATATATTCTACAATGAAAACCACTGAGTTTACCTTTACCAGAGTCATATTAGCGAGATCATACAGTATCTGAATTTTTGCTTCTGACTTATTCTACTCAGCATTTTCCTCAAGTTTTGTCCATGTTGTCATATGCTTCAGGAACTCATGTCATCTTACTGCTGTATAATATTCTGTTGTATGTATATAACACATTTTGTTTATACACTCGTCTGTTGATGAGCATTTGGATTGTTTCCATCTTTTGGCAATTATGAAAAGTGCCACGTGAGCATCAGTATGCAAATATCTGTTTCTGTCACTGTTTTCAGCTCTTCTAGGTATATATCAAGAAGCAGTATTGCCAGGTCATAAGGCAACTCGATATTTAGTTTTCTGAGAACTGCTAAACTGTCTTCCACAGTGGCTGTACCATGATACATTCCCACGAGCACTGCATAAGTGTTCCAATTTCTCCACATCCTCTCCAACATTTGTACTTTCCTGTTTGTTTAATATCAGCCATTCTTATACATGTGAGGTGATATCTCATTGTAGTCTTGATTTGCATTTCCCTTATAGCTAATCAAGATGAGCATCTCTTCATGTGCTTTTTAGTTGATTTTATTTGCTCTTTGGAAAAGTATCTATTCATATGCTTTGCTCATTTTATAATCGGGTTGTTTGTTCTTTCTTTTTAAAATGTTTTTATTGTGAAATATGACATATATACAAAGAAATTAAAGAAAAAGCAATAGTTTTCAAAGTACACTTCAAGTAGTTACAGAGCAGATTTCAGAGTTTGTTATGGGTTACCATTCCACTATTTCAGATTTTTCCTTGTAGACACTCCAAAACACTGGAAGCTAGAAGAAATATCAGTATAGTGATTCAGCAGTCATACTCATTTGTTAAATCCTCTTTTCTATTATAACTCCTCCTTCTCTTTGGATCCTTCTCCCAATCTATAGGGATCTTTAGGCAATGCCCGTTCTGACATTTTCATGTTTAAGACGGGTGTTGACACTAAAGGATAGCAGGATATAATTAGTTGATAATCTTAGAAAGGCTGGTCCCTCTGGTCTTCAGGATTTATCTGGCCTAGGAACCCTCTGGAAATTATAGGTTCCTAGAAAGCAAACTTAGTGCATGAAACTTATAGAGTCTCAGTATGAGCCCTAGATGTTCTTAAGAGTTAACAGAAGTGATGTTGGTTGGGGTTTTGCTAATGATAGCAATTGACACTGTCTAACTAAAGCTTACATAAGAGTAGTTTCCAGAACAGCCTCTCAACATGATTTGATCTCTCTTAGCCTTATTTTATTACACGTCTTTTCCACCTTTTGGTCAAGGAAGTGTTGTTGATCCCTCAGTGCCAGGGCCAGACTCATCCCTTGGAGACTTTCACCCCTGAATGTCATGTCCCATATAGGGGGGAGGGTAATGATTTTCCTTCCAGAGTTGGGCTTAGAGAGAGAGAGAGAGAGAAAGAGAGAGAGGGGGGCCACATCTGAGCAACAAAAGAGGTTTCCTGGATGCAATTCTTAGGCCTGGTTATAGGTAGTCTTAGCTTCTCCACTACAGAAATAAGTTTCATAAGGGCAAGACTCAAAACCAAAGGCATGGGGTGCAAGGGTAGCTCAATGGTAGAATTCTCACCTGCCATGCAGGAGACCTGGGTTCAATTCCTGGCTCATACACTTCCCCAAAAGAAACAAACAAGCAAAACAAACAAAGGGAAAAACAAACAAATAACAAAAACTCAACAAATGGTGCTGCAATAACAGGCTACTTACATGGAAAAAGAATGAAATGTGACCCTGCCATACAGCATACAAAAAATAAGTAAATAAAATCAAAGGCTTGGCCTATTTTCTTGGGTATTCCCAATGATTGAGAAGGTATCTGGGGTTTCCCAGATGAGGACATGTAATAGTTCCATTTTTTTTCCTTTGAACCCTCAAGGGACTCTATGAATACTTTTACATTTTCAACCCACCATAGTCTGAGATGTATCCAGATATTACATTAAACTATACATAATTACAAGGATCATTCCTGTTCTGGACTACAGGAGTTTGGGTTGTTTAAATGAGATCTCCAGACAAGTTGATTTACAGTGTGTGTTACAGAAAATTTAGGTTCTAGACATAATAAACCTCCCTGCCTCATAGAGTAGGTGAAGGTCTAGAGTACATACACTATCATCTTTTACCCTTATATTCTGATTTGCCTTAGTCCTAGTCACATTGGCTTCATTTTATTGCTCATTGAGGCCTGATTTCTTTTTGTTGTTGTTGTTTTATTTTAACTGTTATTGTATGTAGCTATGCTAAATGTCAGGGCTGCAGCACTCCATTTCTGGACTTAAGGTGTCATGGAGTTACTCAAAGTTCTAGGGAATTATCAGCTGATACACATATAGCTCAGTGTCTCAGAATCTAGAAGTACACTTACAACTTTTGACTAAGTGTGGCTATTATAAGGACGTACAATCTAGGCTCCAATTTTTTTATAAGTATTTTCTGAAAGAGACCTCAGCATATTTGTTCTTTTGCCTCTTGCTTATTTTTTTAATTTTTTTATTATTAAATAAAACATATTTACAAAGAAAAGAAAGAAGAAGCAATGATTTTCGAATTACACTTCAACAAGTAGTTACAGAACAGATTTCAGAATTTTTTATGGGTTACCATTCCACTATTTCAGATTTTTCCTTTTAGCTGCTCCAAAACACTGGAGGCTAGAAGAAATATACTTTTTCTTTTTTGTGAAAAATAGCATATATACAAAAAAGCTATAAATTTCAAAGCACATCACAACAAGTAGTTGCAGAACAAATTTCAGAGTTTGATATGGGTTACAATTCTACAATTTTAAGTTTTTACTTCTAACTCCTCTAAGATACTGGAGACTAAATGAAATAGCAATATAATGATTCAGGATTC
Organism: Tamandua tetradactyla; assembly: GCF_023851605.1. Lineage (NCBI taxonomy): Eukaryota > Metazoa > Chordata > Mammalia > Pilosa > Myrmecophagidae > Tamandua > Tamandua tetradactyla. The sequence goes on from NC_135353.1 coordinate 121,337,037, forward strand.
ATACTAGCTTGTTAGACCCTACCTTCTCTGTATAACTCCATCATCACCTTTGCTATTTTCCTCACACTTTAGGGGTAATTGGGCTATAGACATTCTAAATTTTTCATGTTGGAAGGGGCTGTCGAAAATATGAGATGGGGGTTAGAACTAGTTGATGTTCTGGAGAAACTGGCCCCTCTGTGATTCAGGCGTTATCTGGTCCAGGGACCCATCTGGAGGTTGTAGGTGTCTGGAAAGTTCCCCTAGTACATGGAATCTTTGTAGAATCTTATATAACACTCTAGGTATTCTTTAAGTTGGCAGGAATGGTTTTGGTTGGAGTTTGACAAGTTATGGTAGGTAGCAACGTCCAACTGAAGCTTGCAAAGGAGTGACCTCCAGCGTTTACAGTCTAGGCCCCTGTTTTCCTATAAATGTTTTCTAAATGAGACTATACAATAATTGCTCTTTTGTTTCGGGTTGCTTCTGGCTTATTTATCAGAATGTATTGTCCCCAAGATTTATTCAGTTCATTGTGTGCCTCTCAGTGTCCTTCCTTTTTTGTAGCTGCACCATATTATATCATCATTGTATCACAGTTCACCATTCTGCTTCTCTGTCATTGTACCCTTTGGCTCCCCCCCCATCTATTGGGCATCATAGATAATGTCCAAAATAAACAAACCTTGCCTTACAGTATCCTCACTTAGTTGTACAATCATTTGAATGCACAATTCTCAATTTTAGACCATTTTCATTGGTCCACAGAGACAACCAACAAACACAGCCTCATCAAATATCAAATAAAAACTACCCATTATCACTTTCCCCACCTTCCCCAATTAGTTGTCCCTGGTAGTGCTGTGGTACTTTTGATGTCTTTCTGTTAACTATTGGCCATAATATGCAATTTTAGTTTTCTATTTATACCCCCTCTACTATTTACTCTTTGTCCAATATCAAACCATTGAAATAGTTCATGCTATATCTTTTTTATAATTGTAAATTTAATCAGTGGAATACATGGCACTATACATCTCCTTTCAATCATATTCACCTTCAGTGTGGCAATGTTACTTGTAACCCCACTAATTAGTTACCACCATTCCTATCTGTTCCCTTCCATTTAAGTTCAACCTCATTGGGTAGATTTTCCCCAGTCTCAGCTTTTATGTTCCTTTATTTTCCCTTATTTTCTACCGTGTAACCTCTGGGATTACCTTTACCAGAGTCAGAAATAGTGAAATCATACAGTATCTGTCCTTTTGCATCTGACTTATTCTACTCAGCATTATGTCCTCAAGGTTCATCCATGTTGTCATATGCTTTGGGACCTCATTTCATCTTACTGCTGCATAATATTCCATTGTATGTGTATACCACATTTTGTTTACTCACTTATATGTTGACAGGCACTTGGATTGTTTCCATTTTTTGACAACTGGGAAAAGTGCTGCTATGAACATCAGTGTGCAAATGTCTGTTGGTGTCACTGCCTTCAGCTTCTCTGCTACATCCATAAGCTTCACAAGAGCAAGCCTCAAGATCAAGGGCTTGGCCTATTGATTTTGGGTGTCCCTAATGTTGAAAAAGTATAAGATTTTCCCTGGGGGTAAAGTTTAATAGTTCCTGATTTTTTCTCCCATCCCCAAGGGACTTTGCCAATATATATTTTTTTACTTGCCAATACTTTTGATTATCTGCTTAATATACCCTGGAATGTAGGATAATGTTTTTTAATTCATTCTGCCAATTTGCATCTTTTAATTGGTGAGTTTTGTCTATTAATGTTCAAAGTTTTTATTGTAAAAGCAGTTCTTGAATCTACCTTCTAATCTTTTAGTTTTTATTTTTCAGATTTGATTATTCTTGTCCCTCTTTCTCTTTTTATCCTTTGAATTACTGTTGCTGGTGCTCTTCAATTTTGTGCCCTCCTCAAGACCTCCCTCTCCTGTCATCTTCTTTTCAAACCAACTGAACTCTCTTTAGTGTATCTTTTTTTCTTTAACTTTTTTAATTGTATAATATAACATATATACAAAGCAAAGAAATAAAAAAGCAATAGTTTTCAAAGCACTCTTAAACAAGTAGTTACAGGACAGATCCCAGAGTTTGTCATGGGCTACCATACCATCCTCTCACATTTTTCCTTCTAGTCGCTCCAGAATAGAGGAGGCGAGAGGGCTTAAATATTTTTTTATCATCACAATCAACTTTTTTCCTTCTCTTTTTGTGAAAAATAACATATGTACAAAAAAGGTATAAATTTCAAAGAACAGCACCACAGTTAGTTGTAGAACATATTTCAGAGTTTGACATGGGTTACAAATTTTACAATTTTAGGTTTTTACTTCTAGCTGCTCTAAAATACTGGAGACAAAAAGAGATATCAATTTAATGATTCAGCATTCATATCCATTTGTTAAATCCTCTCTTCCCTGCATAACTCCACCATCACCTTTGATTTTTCCATCCCTCTCTTTAGTGGTGTTTGGGCTATTGCAATTCAAAATTTTTTATATTGGAAGGGTCTGTCACTAATATTGGGTAGGGAGATGGAACTATCTGATGTTCTGGAGAGGCTGGGCTAGATTTCAGGACTTATGTGGACCAGGGACCCATATGGAGGTTGTAGGTTTCTGGAAAGTTACTCTTGTGCCTGGAACCCTTGTGGAATCATATATTGCCCTAGATGTTCTTTAGGATTGGCTGGAATGGTCCTGGTTGGGGGTTGGCAGTTTATGATAGGTAGCAAGTTCTACCTGAATCTTGTGTAAGAGCAACCTCCAGAGTAGCCTCTCAACTCTATTTGAACTCTCTCTGCCACTGATACTTGGTTAATTACACTTCTTTCCCCCTTTTGGTCAGGATGGAATTGTTGATCCCATGGTGCCAGGTCTGGATTCATCCCTGGGAGTCATCTCCCATATCGCCAGGGAGACTTTCACCCCTGGATGTCATGTCCCACATATGGGGGAGGGCAATGATTTCACTTGCAGAGTTGGACTTACAGAGACTGAGGTCACATCTGAGTAACAAAATAGGTCCTCCAGAAGTAACACTTAGGCATGCCTACAGGTAGTCTAAGCTTCATCACTACCTATATAGGCTTCACAAGAGTAAGCCTCATGATCAAGGGCATGGCCTATTGATTTGGGTGTTGTCATGGTCAGGTTCACGTGTCAACTTGGCCATGGTGGTGGTACCCATTTGTCTGGTTGGGCAAGTGCTAGCCTGTTTCTATGAGGACATTTCATAGAATTAAGTCATGATCACATCGGCTGCATCCATAGCTGATTCTATTTGTAATCAGCCAAAGGGAGCATCTTCTGGAATGAGTGATATTTAATCTAACAATGGAAGGTTTTTAAGGAGGATTCAGAAGAGACAGTTTCTCTCTTCCTGCTTTGGCTGGCGAGCCTCTCCTGTGGAGTTTGTCCAGACATTGGACAAACTCCATAGTTGGAGTTTGGATTGGACTCCATTGGCGTCGTCAGCTTCACTGACTTCCCTACAGATTCTGGGCTCTACATTCCCATGGTTACATGAGACACTTTTATAAATTTTATATTTACAGATATTTCCTGTTGATTCTGTTTCTCTAGAGAACCCTAACTAATACAGCTTGATACTAGGATTGGTTCTTAAGAAACAGAATCTTAAAAATGGGTTTTTATGATTGGTTTTCTACTCCGACTGAACTCAAAGGCATTAAGGACTGATTCCTGTAAGCAGAATGATACTGCTAATATATAGGGTGACTTGGCAAAAGAGATGGTCAAAATATCACCATTGGATTCTTCTAATGATTCGCTTGTAGGAAGCCAGGCTCTAGGGGATAATGTTTTTGACACCTTTATGGAGTTTTGTGGAAATAGGAGGTGTAGAGATCTTGGCTGGTTGTTGTTATATACACTGTACACATTAATGAGTGAAAGGGAAAGGCTTAAGTCTTCAAATGAGAAGCTTACATGCCATCTGCAGATGTAAATGCTTCTATGAGTGCCCTGAAGGAAAATCTTATTTCCTGTAGCTGTAGACTTGAGCTCTCTGAAAATCAGACTCAGTATCTTATTGTTATTGTTAGAGTAGCAACTTCACAACACAAATTGAAATTTCAAACTTGCGTGGTGTCTGCCGTTAAAGTGAGGGCATTGATTGGAAAGGAGTGGGACCCTGAAAAATGGGATGGTGACATATGGATTGATAATGATGTCGGGGGTGAGGTTGAAACCCTAGGTCATGCTGAATCTTCTCTAGATAACCCTATAACAGTCTGCCCTGAAAACATAGCTGCCTCACCTCCAGCCTGCCCTGAGGAGTTGGCCATACAACCTCCACCTGAAGGGATTAGCCCTAGAGTGATTAATCTTGTTTCACCAGATGAAACTGCAAATGGATGCCCTGAAGCAAATGGCTTGGAAGGTATTTCTAATTCTTTTCATGACTCACCCCCATCAATCCTCATTTCTTCCAGACCTGTAACTAGACTACAGTCCCAACAGGCCCCTAAAGGTGAGGTAAAAAGTATCACCCATGAAGAGGTACGTTATACTTCAAAAACTGTGAGTTTTCCAATTTATATAGAGAGAAATCAGGGAAATATGTGTGGCAATGGATTTTAAGGGTGTGGGATAATGGTGGGAGGAACATAAAAATGGATGAGGCTGAATTTTTTCAGCCTTTTTTTTCCAGCCCATATTATTGATATGGGCCCACTAAGCAGTGATTCTACATTCAACATTATAGTTTGAGGTGTTAGAAAAGGTATTAACAGTTTGTTTGGATGGTTGGCTGAGACATGGATCACAAGGTGGCCAACATTACCTGAGGTTGAAATGCCAGAACTGCCCTGGTTTAACGTAGATGAGGGGATCTAGAGGCTTAGAGAGATTGGAATGCTAGAGTGGATTTATCATGCAAAGGCTGCTCTTACACCCCAGGAATGTCTGGAGGATGCACCTTTCACTAGAACAGTGAGAAATAAATTTGTGAGACTAGCACCATCATCCCTGAAGAGTTCTGTAGTTGTACTTCTCTGTAGGTCAGCTATTACTGTGAGAACTACTGTCACTGAGCTGGAATCCTTAAACACAATGGGGATGACTGGATCTCAAGTTTGCAGAAGCCAGGTGGCAGCACTTAATCGCCAAAGACAAGATGGATATGGCTAGCATAATAGACAGCAGACTCAAAGCAGGAGTCAAAATGATCTGACTCACAGACACTTGTGGCATTGGCTAGTAAATCATGAGGTACCTAGAAGTACAATAGATGGGCAGTCTACTAAATTCTTGTTTGAGATGTATAAACAAAAGAGTTCTAGGTCAAGTGAACAGAAGTCTAACTTGAATTACAAAAACAAAGAGTCACAGCCCCTTAATCAATTTCAGACTTGAGATAGTTTACAGATCCAGAGCCCCTTGAATGAGGGGGAGGTCAGGTCCTTTTGGGGGATGGCCCTGTTACACTGCCAGAAATTTATACTGTGAATCTTCCTCCAAGCCTTCCCCAAGGAGACAGACGGCCTTTTACCAGGGTAACTGTGCACTGGGGAAAAGGAAATGATTGAATATTTGGGGGATTATTAGACACTGGTTCAGAAATGACATTAATTCCAGGGGACCCAAAATGTCACTCTGGTCCACCAGTCAGAGTGGGGGCTTATGGAGGTCAGATGATTGATGGAGTTTTAGGTCAGGTCCATCTCACAGTGGGTCCAGTTGGCCCCCGGACCCATTCTGTATTTATTTCTCCAGTTCCAGAATGCATACTTGGAATAGACATACTGAGAAACTGACGGAATTCCCACATCAGCACTCTAACTTGTGCAGTGAGGGCTATTATGGTAGGAAAGGCCAAGTGGAAGCCAGTAAAACTGCCCCTACCTAGCAAAATAGTAAATCAGAAGCCATACTAGATTCCTGGAGGGATTGCAGACATTATTGTCACTCTTAAGGACCTGAAGGATGCAGGGGTGGTGATTCCCACCACACCCCCATTCAACTCTCCTATTTGGCCTGTGCAGAAAACAGATAGGTCTTGGAGGATGACAGTGGATTAGTGTAAGCTCAACCAGGTGGTAACTCCAATTGCAGCTGCTGTTCTGGATGTGGTATCATTGCTTGAGCAAATTGATACATTCCCTGTTATCTGGTATGCAGCAATTGATCTGGCAAACTCTTTTTTCTCAATAGCTGTTAGTAAAGACCATCAGAAACAGTGTGCTTTCAGCTGGCAAAGTCAGCAATGTACTTTCACTGTCCTACTTCAAGGGTATATCAATTCTCCAACCCTATGTCATAATCTTGTCTGCAGGGACCTTAATAGTTTCTCCCTCCCACAAGATATCACACTGGTCCATTATATTGAGGATATGATGTCGATTGGACCTAGTGAACAAGAAGTAGCAACAACTCTAGACTTACTGGTAAGCATTTGCATGTCAGAGGATGGGAGATAAATCCAACAAAAATACAGGGGCTTTCCACCTCAGTGAAATTTCTAGGTGTCCAGTGGCATGGGGCATGTCAAGATATCCCTTCTAAGGTGAAGGAGAAGTTGCTGCATCTGGCCCCTCCTATGACCAAAAAAGAGGCACAATGCCTAGTTGGTCTGTTTGGATTTTGGTGACAACATATTCCTCATTTGGGTGTGCTACTCTGGCCCATTTATCGAGTGACCAGAAAAGCTGCTAATTTTGAGTGGGGACCTGAACAAGAAGAGGCTCTGCCACAGGTCCAGGCTGCTGCACAAGCTGCTCTGTCACTTGAACCATATGATCCAGCAGATCCAGTGGCGCTGGAAGTGTTAGTGGCAAATAGAGATGCTGTCTGGAGCCTTTGGCAGGCCCCTATAGGAGAATCACAATGCAGATCCTTAGGATTTTGGAGCAAAGCCTTACTATCTGCTGCAGATAACTACTCTCCTTTTGAGAAACAGCTTTGGCCTGCCACTGGGCCTTAGCAGATACGGCACAGTTAACCATTAACCACCAAGTTACAATGAGACCTGAGTTGCCTAACAAGAGCTGAGTGTTGTCTGACCCACCAAGCCATAAAGTTGGGCATGCACAGCAGCACTCTATTGTAAAATGGAAATGGTATATACAAGACAAGGCCAGAGCAGGTCCTGAAGGCACAAGGAAGTTACATGAGGAAGTGGCCCAAATTCCCATGGTCTCCACTCCTGTCACATTACCTTCTATTTCCCAGACCAGAACTATGGCTTCTTGGGAAGTTCCTTACAGTAAATTGACTGAGGAAGAGAAAACTCGGGTCTGGTTTATAGATAGTTCAGCATGATATGCAGGTACCACCTGAAAGTGGACAGCTACAGTACCACAACCCCTTTCTGGGGTGTCCTTGAAGGATAATCGTGAGGGCAAATCCTCCAAGTGGGAGGAACTTTGAGCAGTGCACCTGGTTGTTCATTTTGCTTGGAAGGAAAAATGGCCAGAGCTGCGTTTGTATACTGACTCATGGGCTGCTGGTAATGGTTTGGCTGGATGGTCAGGGACTTGGAAAGACCATGATTGGAAAATTGATGACAAAGAGGTCTGGGTAAGACGTATGTGGACAGATATTTCTGAGTGGGCTAAAAATATGAAGATAATTGTGTCCCATGTGAATGCACACCAGAGGGTGACTTCAGCAGAGGAAGATTTTAATAATCAAGTGGATAAGATGACCCGTTCTGTGGATACCAGTCAGCCTCTTTCCCTAGCAACCACTGTCATTATCCAAAGGACTCATGAACAAAGCGGCCATGGTGGTAGGGATGGAGGTTATGCATGGGCTTAGCAACATGGACTTCCACTCACCGAGGCTGAGTTGGCTACAGCTACTGCTGAGTGCCCAATCTGCCAGCAGCAGAAACCCACACTCAGCCCCCAATGTGGCACCATTCCCCGAGGTGACCAGTCGACTACATGGTGGCAGGTTGTTTACATTGGACCACTCCCTTCATGGAAGGGGCGGCGATTTTTTCTAACTGGAATAGATGCATACTCTGGGTATGGGTTTGCTTTCCCTGCCAAAACTACCATCTATGGATTTACAGAATGCCTTACCCATCATCATGGTATTGCACACAACATTGCTTCTGATCAAGGAACACACTTCATGGCAAATGAAGTGTGGGAATGGGCACATGCTCATGGAATTCTCTGGTCTCACCATGTTCCCCATCATCCAGAAGCAGCTGGATTGATAGAATAGTCGAATGGCCTTTTGAAAACTCAATTATGGTGCCAACTAGGTGGCAATACCTTGAAGAGCTGGGGTAATGTTCTCCAGGAAGCTGTATATATCTCTGAATCAGCTTCCATTGTATGGTGCTGTTTCTCCCATAGCCAGGATCCATGGGTCCAGGAACCAAGGGGTGGAAATGGAAGTGGCACCAATCACTATTACCTCTAGTGATCCACTAGGAAAATTTTTGCTTCCTGTCCCTGCGACCTTGAGCTCTGCTGGTCTACAGATTTTAATTCCAAAAGGGGGAGTGCTCCCACCAGGAGAAATAACAATGTTTCCAATGAACTGGAATCTAAGACTGCCACCTTGTCACTTTGGAGTACTCACGCCCCTGGATCAACAAGCCAAGAAGGGGACTACACTACTGGTTGGGGTGATTGACCCTGACTAGCAGGGGGAAATAGGACTGCAACTACACAATGGAGGTAAAGAAGAGTTTTCTTGGAATATAGGAGATCCCCTAGGGCATCTTTTAATACTTCTGTGCCCTGTGATTAAAATCAATAGAAAACTGCAACAACACAATCTAGGCAGGACTACCAATGGCTCTGAAACTTCAGGAATGAAGGTTTGGGTCACCCCACCAGGCAAAGAACCACGGCCAGCTGAAGTGCTTGCTGAGGGTAAAGGGAACATGGAATGGGTAGTGAGAGAAGGTAGTGATGAATATGAACTTTGACCATGTGGTCAGTTACAGAAACAAGGACCGTGATGCTGTTTTGTTCATATTATAGTATTTAAGTTGTAAGGTATCAAGTTTAAGAATGAATATTACCCAAGGAACTTGCACCTTATACTGGGGAGATTTAATGTGTTTACGATTGTATGCAGGACAGTTAAGTACTGTTAGGCGAGGAAAAAATGAGTCTTTCATTGTTTTCTATTTAGAAATTAAGTACGGTTTAAGGTGATGTGAATAGCTGCCAATTTGACAAGGAGTGAACTGTCATGGTCAGGTTCATGTGTCAACTTGGCCAGGTGTTGGTGCCCATTTGTCTGGTTGGGCAAGTGCTGGCCTGTCTGTTGCTATGAGGACACTTCACTTCATAGAATAATACACCTAATACAGGTGTCCCTAAAGTTTGACACAGTATCAGGGGATTCTTTGATGGTAAGGTTAATACATCCATATTTCTTTCCCATTCCTCTGGTGACCTTGCCAATACTTTTTGATGATCTCCTTAATATACTCTAGGATGTCTCCAGGCATTGTAATAATCTATACAGGCTTAAGGGACCTCTTTCTTATTGTGTGCTCCCTGTGTTTCAATTGTTCAAGTAAGTTATACACACAGGTTGAATTAGATTATGCACTACAGAAAATCTCAGTTCCAGACCAAATAAAACTTTCTTCCATTGGTCTCAAAGAGTATGTGTGGTTCTAAAATTTAGACACTGTCTCCAGTACCCCTATGTTATGAATTACTTTAACCTCAATCTGTTTGGCTTTTTTCTTATCTCTAAATATCAGGTTATATATATAAAACATCTCTCAAAATCCAGAAATATATATTCACCACTCTGGACTTAATGTGTCTGCTCTAAAAGCTAAAAATCTAGGCCCATGTTTTCCTACAAGCATTTTCTAAAGGTGACCATACCCTGGTTGTTGTTTTGGTTTCTGGCTTATTTTGTCTCACCAAATGTCCCACATGTTCATTCACATCATTGCATGCCTCACAGCTTTGTTCCTTTTTATAGCAGCACATCCTTTGTTCATAAGTACACACCATTGTTAGCCAAGCTACTTCTCTGTCAGTGCATCCTTCAGCCACCTGCATTCATCAGGCATCGTGTAGAGGACCCAAAGTCCACAGTTCATCAACATTTTCAACTTTAGATAATTTCATTGTTCTCAAGAGACAGAAAATCAATAAACACACCCTCACCAAATAGGAAATCTAAACCTCCTCTTAAACTCTTGTCCCTCACCCCATTATTTACATCTGCTGTTGCTGTGGTAGTGCTAATGGTTTCTTTTTGAACATAGCTCATAGCATGCAATAGCTGTTTCCCCCCTGTACCCTGGACTTAAACACTCTTTGTACAAGAATCATATCTTTGAAGTAATTCTTGTTAGAACTAATTCATATTTCTAGTGTTAATCAGTGGCACATATAGGGCTATAAAACCCCTTTCACTCTTGTTCATCTTCAATATGGTAATATTACTTACAGACCCACTAGAGAACCACCTTTACTCCTATCTATTCCCTTACATTGGAATTCAACTTCATTAGCTAATGGTTCACCCATCTCTAGCTTCTATGTATCTCTATGTCCCCTATATTCTGTATTATAAGCCTCTGATTATACCTTTATGCTGGTCATAAAAGCGGACCCATACAGTATCTAACCTTTTGTGTCTGGCTAACTTTACACAGCGTTATGTCCTCAAGGTTCATCCATCTTGTCATGTGCTTCAGGACGTCATTTGTTGTTACTGCTGCATAATATTCCATCATATGTATATGCCACATTTGGTTGATCCACCCGTCTCTTGATGGGCATTTGGTTTGTTTCCGTCTTTTGGCAATTGTGAATAATGCTGCTATGAACATTGGTGTGCAAATGTCTGTGTCGTTGCTTTCAGCTCTTCTGGGTATATGCCAAGTAGTGCTTTGCCGGGTCATAGGGCAACTCGATGTTTAGTTTCCTAAGGATTGACCAAACAGTCTTCCATAGTGGCTGCACCATTATATATTCTCACCAACAGAGCGTAAGTATCCCAGTTTCTCCACATTCTCTCCAACATTTATAGTTTCCTGTTTGTTTAAAGACAGCCATTCTTATAGGTGTGAGGCGGTATCTCATAGTCTTGATCTGCATTTTCCTAATAGCTAATGAAAATGGGCATCTCTTCATGTGCTTTTGAGCCATCTGTATTTGTTCTTTAGAAAAATGCCTGTTCATAGCTTTAGCCCATTTTATAATTGGGTTGTTTGTTCTTTTTTTGTTGAGTTGTATGATTTCTTTGTATATATGGGAAATCAAGCATTTGTGTGATATGTGATTTCCAAATATTTTCTCCCATTGAGTTGGCTGCCTCTTCACCTTTTTGGCAAAGTCTTTTGAGGTGCAGAAGCATTTGATTTTGAGGCGTTCCCATTTGTCTATTTCTTCTTTTGTTGCTTGTGCTTTGGGTGTCAAGTTTAGGAAGCTGCCTCCTATTACTAGGTCTTGTAGATGTTTCACTACATTTTCTTCTAGAAGCTTTATGGTGCTAGTTCTTATATTTAGGTGTTTGATCCACCTTGAGTTAATTTTTGTGTAGGTTGTAAAATAGGGTCATCTTTCATTTTCTTGGCTATTGATATCCAGTTCTTCCATGCCCAATTATTGAAAAGACTATTTTGTCACAGTTCAGAGGATTTGGGGGCCTTGTCAAAAATCAGTTGACCATAGATTTGGTGGTCTATTTCTGCACTCTCGATTTGATTCCATTGGTCAATGCTTCTGTCTTTATGCCAGTACCATGCAGTTTTGACCACTTCGGCTTTATAATAGGTTTTAAAGCCAGGGAGTGTTAATCCTCCCACATCTTCCTACTTTTTTAGGATGCTTTTAGCTATTCAGGGTCTGTTTCCCTTCCCATGAATTTGGTAGTTAGCTTTTCCAAATCTTCAAAGTAGGTTGTTGGAATTTTGATTGGTACTGTGTTGAATCTGTAGATCAATTTGGGGAGAATTGACATGTTAACTATATTTAGCCTTCCTATCCATGAGCAGGGAATGTCTTTCCACCTATTTAGGTCTCCTTTGATTTCTTTTAGCAATGTTATGTTATTTTCTGTCTACAAGTCCTTTACATCCCTAGTTAAGTTCATTCCTAAGTATTTGATTCTTTTAGTTGCTATTTTGAATGGATTTTTTTCCTTAACTGACTCTTCAGCTAGGTCATTGCTTGTGTACAGAAATGTTACTGATTTTTGCACATTAATTCTATATTCTGCCACCTTGCTGAATTTGTTCATTAGCTCAAGTAACTTTGCTGTAAATTTCTCAGGATCTTCCAAGTATAGTATCATATCATCTGCAAATAATGAGAGTTTTACTTCTTCCTTTCCAATTTAGATTCCTTTTATTTCTTTGTTCTGCCTGATTGCTCTAGCTAGAACTTCTATCACAATGTTGAATAATAGTGGTGACAGTGGGCATCCTTGTCTTGTACCTGATCTCAGGAGGAAAGCTTTCAGTCTCTCTCCATTGGGTATGATGCTGGTATCGGTTTTTCATATATTCCCCTTATCATATTGAGATAGTTACCTTTGATTCCTATCTTTTGGAGTGTTTTTGTCAGAAAAAGATGCTGAATTTTGTTGAATGCTTTTTCAGCATCAATCGAGATGATTATGTGATTTTTCCTTTTGATTTGTTAATGTGCTGTATTACGTTAATTGATTTTCTTGTGTTGAACCATCTTTGCACTCCTGGTATAAACCCCACTTGGTCATGGTGTATAATTCTTTTAATGTGCTATATCAATTTGCTCATATTTTATTGAGAATTTTTGCATGTATGTTCATTAGGGAGATTGATCTATAGTTTTCCTTTCTTATAGCTTCTTACCTGGTTTTGGTATTGAAATGATGTTAGCTTCATAAAATGAGTTAGGTAGAGCTCCTTTTTCCTCAATTTTTTCAAAAAGTTTGAGCAGGAATGGTGTTACTTCTTTGTGGAATGTTTGATAAAATTCCCCTGTGAAGTCATCTGGCCCTGGGCTTTTCTGTGTAGGAAGATTTTTGATGACTGATTGAATCTCTTTACTTGTGATTGGTTTGTTGAGACCTTTAGTATATCTTGAGATCAGATCTATTGTTGTCTATTTTTCTCAATTTTTGTTTTTCTTTGAAGATTTTAATCTCTTCCTCAAACTTAAAGGACAACTTGGCTGAATAAAGAATTCTCAGCTAGAAGCCTATCTTATTCAGCATCTTAAATATATCATATCACTGCCTTCTCGTCTTCATAGTACCTGTCGTGCACTACAAACTCAGTCTTCTGTGGCTTCCCTTGTATGTGGTAGATCATTTTTTTAATGCCGCTTTCAGGATTCTCTGCTTCTCTTCAACATTTGTGTTTTGGAGTAAGGCCTATTTGGATTTTTTCAATTTGGGGTTTGTTGAGCCTCTTTGATTTGTACATTTATGTCTTTTATAAGTGTTGAAAAGTCTTCTCTGTTTTTCTCTTCAACTGACCTTCCCAGCCCTTTCTTCTTCTCCTCTCCTTCTGGAAACCAATGATTCTTTTATTTTGTTGTTCATCAGTTCCCTGACATCCATTTCTACTTTTTCTATCTTTCTTGCCATTTGTTCTCTTGTACACTTGAGTTCAATTTTCCTGTCTTCTTGTTCAATTATTCTTTGTTCCACCTCTTCAAATCTGTTGTTGTGTGTCTCTAGTATATTTTTAATTTGGTCTACAATATGTTTCAACTCTGTGAGAGCTGCTATTTTTCTATTTAATCTTTTAGTATCTTCTTGATATCCTTTATTTCTTTTTTTATTCATCAACTTTAATATTTATTGACTCTCATCTTCTCATTTTATTTCCAATTCAGCTAGTTGCTACATATATAGCATAAAATGATATACTTAAACTTCCATTTTTTAATTATGAATTTTAGACAGTGTTAAAATGTCCACATACTACTGTTTTTACCCTCCATGTTCTGTAATTCTCTTCTCCTTTCAATTTCTATCAGATCTCTTATTATTTTTTAACTTTTTTTATTCTATAGTATAACATATATACAAAGGAAAACAATAAAAAAGCAATAATTTTCAAAGTACTCTTCAAAAAGTGGTTACAGGGTAGATCCCAGCGTTTGTCACAGGCTACCATATGATCCTCTCATATTTTTCCTTCTAGCTGTTTCACAATATAGGAGGCTAGAGGGCTTAAATACTTTTTTATCATCACAATCGACTTTTTTTCCCCTTCCTTGTTTGTGAACACTAATGTATATACAAAAAAGCTATAAATTTCAAAGCACAACACCACAATTAATCATAGAACATATTTCAGACTTTGACATGGTTTACACATTCACAATTTTAGGTTTTTTACTTCTATCTGCTCTAAAATACTGGAGACTAAAAGAGATATCCATTTAATGATTCAGCATTCATATTCATTTATTAAGTCCTGTCTTCTATGTATAATTCCACCATCACCTTTGGATATCCTTTATTTCTTTTTAAGTGTATTTGAGTAGTTGTTGCATATTCTGTATTCCCTCCCATGTTTTGATTTCATCATTTTGCTGGGCTTTTTCTGCATGGATATTTTCATGCTTTCTGATTTTTCTGTTGTATCCAGGACATTTACTTATCTTAATGAAGTTATTATTTTTAAAGTTTTTTATTGTATAATAGAACATATATACATACAGAGAAAGAAAAAAGCAATAATTTTCAGAGCACTCTTCAACAAGTAGTGACAGAGTTTGTCATGGGCTACCATACCATCCTCTTAGATTTTTCCTTCTAGCTGCTCCAGAATATAGGAGGCTGGAAAGCATAAATATTTTTTTATCATCACAATCAACATTTTTTGTGAAAAATTGCATATACACACAAAAGCAATAAATTTCAAAGCACACCGCAACAATTAGTTGTAGAACAGATTTCAGAGTTTGATATGGATTACATTTCCATGATGTTAGGTTTTTATTTGTAGCTGCTATAAGATACTGGAGACTAAAAGAAATATCCAATTAATGATTATGCAATTATATTCGTTTGTTAAACCCTACCTTCTCTGTATAACTCCACCATCACCTTTGATTTTTATGTCACACTCTATAGTGGTATATTCTAATTTTTTACTGTTGGAAGGGGCTGTCAATAATATGAGGTAGGAAGATAGAACTAGCTGATGTTCTAGAGAGCCTGGCCCCTCTAGGTTTCAGGACTTATCTGGTCCAGGGACCCGTATGGTGGTTGTAAGTTTCTAGAAAGCTACCCTAGTGCATGAAACCTTTGTGGAATCTTATATATTGTCTTAGGTGTTCTTTGGGACTGGCTGGAATGGTTTTGGTTGGGGTTTGGCAAGTTGTGATAGGTAGTAATGTGTAACTGAAGGTTGCTTAAGAGCAACCACCAGAGTAGCTTCTCAACTCTTTTTGAACTCTCTCAGCCATTGATACTTTATTAGTTACACTTCTTTCGCCCCTTTTGGTCAGGATGGAATTGTTGATCCCACGGTGCCAGGGCCAGACTCATCCCTGGGAGTCATTTCCCATGTTGTCAGGGAGACTTTCACCCTGGATGTCATGTCCCACATATGTGGAAGGGAATGATTTCACTTACAGAATTGGGCTTAGAGACAGTGAGGCAACATCTGAGCAACAAAAGAGGCCCTCCAGAAGTAACTCTTAGGCATACTTATAGGTAGACTAAACTTCTCTGCTACCTATATAAGCATCACAAGAGCAAGCCTCAAGATCAAGGGCTTGTCCTATTGATTTGGGTGGCCCTAATGTTTGACACAGTACCAGGGGATTTCCTGATGGTAAAGTTTAATAGTTCCATATATTTTCTCCCATCCCTCAAGGGACTTTGCTGATACTTTTTGCTTATCTGCTTACTATATTATAATCCAGGTACTACATTAAGCTAGATAGGATTAAAGGCCCTCATTCTTATTTTGGCCCCCTTATGTTTCAATTGTTCAAATTTGCTATCCAGAGAGGTTGTATTAGCTAGGGTTCTCTAGAGAAATAGAATCAACAGGAATATCTGTGGATATAAAATTTATAAAAGTGTCTCACATAACTGTGGGAATGTAGAGTCCAAGGTCTGGAGGGCAGGCTGCAAGCTGGTGACTCAGATGGAGGGTCTGGATGAGCTCTCAGGAGAGGCTCACTGGCTGAAGCAGGAAGAGTGACTGTCTCTTCTGAATCCTCCTTAAAAGCCTTCAAGTGATTAGATTAAGTGTCATTCATTACAGAAGACATTCTACTTAGCTGATTACAAATGCAATCAGCTGTGGAAGCAGCCAACATAATCATGATTTAAATCCATGAAATAGCCTCATAGCAACAGAGAGGCCAGCGCTTGCCCAACCAGATGACTGGGAACCACCACCTGGCCAAGTTGACACATGAACATGACCATGACAATGTGGTACAGAAAATTTAGGCGCCAGGAAAAAGATATCTTTCTTCCTTTGGTCTCAAAGAGTAGGTACATTTCTAAAATATGGACAGTGTCTTCCTTACCTCTGTGTTCTGAATTACCTTAATCCAGACTTGATCAGCTTCATTATTATCTCTAAATACCAGGTTATAGATATATAAAACAGCCTTTCAAAATCCAGAAATAATAATTACCACTCTGGACTCAATGTGTCTGCTATAAGAGCTTACAATCTAGGCCCCTGTTTTCTTACAAGCATTTTCTAAAGGTGACCATACCACTGTCATTCTTTTGTTTCTGGCTTATTTTACCTTACCAAATGTCCCACAGGTTTATTTACATCATTGCATGCCTCATGACTTCGTTCCTTTGTGCAGCAGCACAATATTTGATCATATGTAAACACCATCGTTCCCCAATCTACTCAGTCAGTGCATCCTTCCACCACCTGCATACATTAGACATCATGTGCAATGCCCAAAGTCCACAGCCCATCAACACTCTCATTTGTAGATAAATCCATTGTTTCCAAGAGAAAGATAACCAATAAACAGAAAAATAACCTCACCAAATAGGAAATCTAAAAATTCGATGAACTCTTGTCCTTCCACCCATTATTTATCCCCACCGTTGCTGTGGTCTTGTTGATGTTTTCCTTTTAAACATAATCCATAGCATGCAAGAACCATTTTTACCCCTGTACCCTGGACTTAAACACACTTTGTACATGAACCAAACCTTTGAAGTAGTTCTTGTAATAACTTATTTATATTTGTAGTGTTAATCAGTGGGAAACACAGGTCCATACAACTCCTTTTAATCATGTTCACCTTCAATATGGTAATATTACTTATAGAGCCACTAGCGAACCACCACTTCTATCTATTCCCTTATATTTCAGTTCAACCCCATTAGCTAACCATCCACCTATTTGTAGCTTCTCTGTATCTCTAAGTCCCCTATATTCTCTATTATAAGCCCCTGATTTTACATTTACCATGGTCATAAAAGTGGAGTCATACAGTATCTATCCTTTTGTGTTTGGCTTATTTCACTCAGCATTATGTCCTCAAGGCTCATCTATCTTGTCATGTGCTTCAGGACACCATTTTGTGTTACTGCTGCATAATATTCCATCATATCTATATACCACATTTTGTGATCCACTCGTCTGTTGATGGACACTTGGATTGTTTACATCTTTTGGCAATTGTGAGTAATGTCGCTATGAACATCAGTCTGTTTGTGTCACTGCTTTCACCTCTTCTGGGTATATGACAAGTAGTGCTATTGCTGGGTCATAGGGCAACTTGATACTTAGTTTTCTAAGAAACTACCAAACTGTCTTCCAAAGTAGCTGTACCATTATACATTCCCACCAGCAGTGCATAAATGTCCCAATTTCTCCACATCCTCTCCAACATTTTTGGCTTCCTGTTTGCTTACTAGCAGCCATTCTTGTAGGTGTGAGGTGGTATCTCATTAAGTCTTGATCTGCATTTCCCTTATAGCTAATGAAGATGATCATCTCTTCATGTGCTTTTGAGCCATCTGTATTTGGTCTTCATAAACCGATTCACATATTTAGCCCATGTTATAATTCGGTTGTTTGTTCTTTTTTTGTTGAGTTGTATGATTTTTTTTTATGTATATAGGATATCAAACCATTATCCGATGTGTGATTTCCAAATTTTTATCCTATTGAATTGGCTGCCTCTTCACCTTTTTGACAGTCTTTGGAGTGCAGAAGCATTTGTTTTTAAGGAGTTCCCTTTACCTCTCTTTTCTTTTGTTGCTTGTGCTTTGGGTGTCAAGTTTAGGAAGCCACCTCCTATTATCAGGTCTTGAAGATGTTTCCCTATATTTTCTTCTAGAAGCTTTATGGTGCTAGTTTTTATATTTAGGTGTTTGATCCACTTTGAGTTAATTTTTGTATAGGGTGTGTGGTAGTTAGATTCAGGTGTCAACTTGGCCAGGTGAAAGTGCCTCGTTCTGTTGCGGTGGCCTTGAGCCAATGGCATATGAAGCTCATTTGTTGTTGATTACATCTGCAGTTGGCTAGGAGGTGTGCCTGCTGCAATGAATGACATTTGACTTATTTGGCTGGTGCTTAAATGAGAGAGCTCAACGTAGTGCAGCCCAAGCAGCTCAGCATATCTCATCTCAGCACTCGCAGCTCAGCCCAGGCCTTTGGAGATGCAGAAAGAAATCACCCCGGGGAAAGTTGTTGGAACCCAGAGGCCTGGAGAGAAGGCCAGCAGAGACCATCCTGTGCCTTCCCATGTAAGAAAGAACCTCAGTTGAAAGTTAGCTGCCTTTCCTCTGAAGAACTATACATCAACTAAATAAATCCCCTTTTATTGAAAGCCCATCGGTCTCTGTTGTGTTGCATTCCAGCAGCTAGAAAAGTAGAACAGGGACCCTGTCAAAAATCAGTTGACCATAGATTTGGTTCATTTCTTCACTCTTCACTTGATTCCATTTGTCAATACTTCTATCTTTTTGCCGTATCATGCTGTTTTGTCCACTCTGGCTTTATAATAATTTTTAAAGTCATAAGTTTAATCTTCCCACTTTGTTCTTTTTTAGGATGTTTTTAGTTATTTAGTGTCAGATGAATTTGGTAACTAGCTTTTTCAAGTCTTCAAAGTGGATTGTTGGAATTTTGATTGGTACTGCATTGAATCTGTAGATCAACTTGGGGAGAATTGACATCTTAACTATATTTAGCATTCCTATCCATGAGAGGGAATGTCTTTCCACCTATTTAGATCTTCTTTGATTTCTTTTTAGCAACGTTATGTTCTTTTTGGTGTACAAGTCCTTATGTCCCTAATTAAGTTCATTCCTAAGTACTTGATTCTTTTAGCTGCTATTTTGAATAGTCATTGCTTGTGTATAGAAACATTACTGATTTTTGCACATTAATTTTATACCCCACCACCTTGCTGAATTTATTAGCTCAAGTAAATTCTTGCAAATTTCTCAGGATTGTCCAAGTGTAGTATCATGCCATCTGCAAATAATGAAAGTTTTACTTATTCCTTTCCAATTTGGATGCCTTTTACTTCTTTTTCCTGCCTGATTGCTCTCACTAGAACTTCTAGCACATTGTTGAATAATAGTGGTGACGGTGGGCATCCTTCTCTCATTCCTGATCTTAGGGGGACAGCTTTCAGTCTCTCACCATTGAGTATGATGCTGCCTATCATATATGTCCTTTATCATATTGAGGAAGTTACCTTTAATTCCTATCTTTTGAAGTGTTTTTATCAGAAAAGGATGCTGAATTTTGTCTAATGCTTTTACAGCATCAATCGAGATGATCATGTGATTTTTCTCTTTCAATTTTTTAATGTGCTGTATTACATTAATTGATTTTTTTGTGTTGAACCACCTGTTGTTGGATTTGATTTGCTAGTACTTTTTTGAGAAGTTTTGCGTCTATGTTCATTAGGGAGATTGGCTTGTAGTTTTCCTTTCCTTACAGCAGCTTTACCCTGGTTTGGTATTAAAATGATATTAGCTTCATAAAATGAGTTAGGTATGTTCCTTTTTCCTCAATTTTTTGGAAAAGTTTGAGCAGGATTGGTGTTAGTTCCTTCTGGAATATTTGATAAAATTCCCCTGTGAAGCCATCTGGCCCTAGGCTTTTCTTAGTAGGAAGATTTTTTTTTTTGTTGGAAAATATATTTATACTTATATGGAGTCAAATAACACATTCATTTTTTAAAAATTTATTTAGTAATTAAAAAAATTAACAAATGAACTAAAACATTAACATATATAATCAGTAATTCACAATATCTTCACTTAGTTGCATATTCGTCATTTCTTAGAACATTTGCATCAATTCAGAAAAAGAAATAAAAAGACAACAGAAAAAGAAATAAAACGAAAACAGAAAAAAGTTTATACATACGATACCCCTTACCCCTCGCTTTCATTAGCATTTCAAACTGAATTTATTTTAACATTTGTTCCCCCTATTATTTATTTTTATTCCATATATTCTACTCATCTGTTGACAAGGTAGATAAAAGGAGCATCAGATGCAAGGTTTTCACAATCACACAGTCACATTGTGAA
This sequence comes from Tamandua tetradactyla, assembly GCF_023851605.1. Taxonomy (NCBI): domain Eukaryota; kingdom Metazoa; phylum Chordata; class Mammalia; order Pilosa; family Myrmecophagidae; genus Tamandua; species Tamandua tetradactyla. The sequence goes on from NC_135353.1 coordinate 121,357,499, forward strand.
AGCTATATCATTATTCAATCATCATAAAGAAACATGGCTACTGGAACACAGTTCTACATTTTCAGGGAGCTCCCTCCAGCCTCTCCACTACATCTTGAATAACAAGGTGATATCTACTTAATGTGTAAGAATAACCTCCAGGATAACCTCTCGACTCTATTTGGAATCTCTCAGCCATTGCCACTTTGTCTCATTTCACTCTTCCCCCAGTAGGAAGATTTTTGATGACTGATTGAATTTCTACTTGGGATTGGTTTGTTGAGATCTTCTCTTTCTTTCTGAATTGGTGTAGCTTGTTTGTGTTTCCATAAATTTGTCCATTTCATCTAAGTTGTCTAATTTGTTGGTGTATAGTTGTTTAATAAGGCTGTTTTGCAAGTTGGTTCCCTTTACTTATCCAAAGTTTTGTATTTATTTCTCTTGTGTTGAAGGTCTCCTTTTGCACTTGGTTTGTCAATAATTTCCCACCAAACCAAAGCCTGGACCTTATGTAAGGTGTGTAATTCTACTCAGCAGTCTATTAAAAGTTAGGCAGAAAAGATGCATGGGTGGTTCAGTGGCAGAATGCCTGCCAGTCACATGGGAGACCTGGGTTTGACACCTGGCCCATGCATGCAAAATAGAAATATACTGAGGGTCTGTTAAAAACTAGGCAGAGGACTTCCGGAGAAGATGGCGGCTTAGTAAGACGCGCGGGTCTTAGTTCCTCCTCCAGAAAAGCAACTAAAGAAACAGAAACAATACGAAACAGCTCCCGGAGTCACGACAGAGACCAAAAAGACAGCGTACCCCATTCTGGAACAGCTGAACGGGCAGGGAGAATCTGCTGCGGTGAGCTACCCGAGGGGCGCGCGTTTTCCCGGCCGGGGCGGCTGGCGACTGGGGTCTCCTCCACACACGTGGTTCCCCGGTCTGACTGGGAACGTTGGATAGCGGGGCCCTCCCGTCACGCTTGGCGTTTCCGGCCAGCTGGGCAATTAGGACCGGCACTCTCCCAAGCCGCGGCGGCCAGCGACCCCCACCTCCACGCGCGGTTTCCCGGGCCGACTGCCGTGCAGACAGACGAGCGCCACGAGCGCCACCTACTGGGCAGGAAAAGAAAAACAGAGCCCAGAGATTTCACAGAAAAACCTTTCAACCAGCTGGGTCCCACACCCAGGGAAATCTGATCAAATGCCCAGACACCAGCAGAAAATAATGGATGACGCTCGGAAAATTGAAGATATGGCCCAGTCAAAGGAACAAACCAATAGTTCAAATGAGATACAGGAGCTGAGACAACTAATGCTGAATATATGAACAGAAATGGAAAAATTCTTCAAAAACCAAATCAATAAATTGAGGGAGGACATGAAGAAGACATGGGCTGAACAAAAAGAAGAAATAGAAAATCTGAAAAAACAAATCACAGAACTTATGGGAGTGAAGGACAAAGAAGAAAAAATGGAAAAAACAATGGATACCTACAATGGTAGATCTAAAGAGACAGAAGCTACAATTAGTGAACTGGAGGATGGAACATCTGAATTCCAAAAAGAAACAGAAACTATAGGGAAAAGAATGGAAAAACTTGAGCAGGGGATCAGGGAACTGAATGACAATATGAAGCGCACAAATATACATGTTGTGGGTGTCCCAGAAGGAGAAGAGAAGGGAAAAGGAGGAGAAAAACTAAGGGAAGAAATTATCACTGAAAATTTCCCAACTCTTATGAAAGACCTAAATTTACAGATCCAAGAAGTGCAGCGCACCCCAAAGAGAATAGACCCAAATAGGCGTTCTCCAAGACACTTACTAGTTAGAATGTCAGAGGTCAAAGAGAAAGAGAGGATCTTGAAAGCAGCAAGAGAAAAACAATCTGTCACATACAAGGGAAACCCAATAAGACTATGTGTAGATTTCTCAGCAGAAACCATGGAAGCTAGAAGACAGTGGGATGATATATTTAAATTACTAAAAGAGAAAAACTGCCAACCAAGACTCCTATATCCAGCAAAATTGTCCTTCAAAAATGAAGGAGAAATTAAAACATTTATAGACAAAAAGTCACTGAGAGAATTTGTGACCAAGAGACCAGCTCTGCAAGAAATACTAAAGAGAGCACTAGAGTCAGATACGAAAAGACAGAAGAGAGAGGTATGGAGTAAAGTGTAGAAAGAAGGAAAATCAGATATGATATATATAATACAAAAGCCAAAATGGTAGAGGAAAATATTATCCAAACAGTAATAATACTAAAAGTTAATGGACTGAATTTCCCAATCAAAAGACATAGAATGGCAGAATGGATTACGACCCAGCAATACCACTGCTAGGTATCTACTCAAGGGACTTAAGGGCAAAGACACAGACGGACATTTGCACACCAGTGTTTATAGCAGCATTATCTACAATTGCAAAGAGATGGAAACAGCCAAAATGTTCATCAACAGACGAGTGGCTAAACAAACTGTGGCGTATACCTACGATGGAATATTATGCAGCTTTAAGACAGACTAAACTTATGAAGCATGTAATAACATGGATGGACCTAGAGAACATTATGCTGAGTGAGTCTAGCCCAAAACTAAAGGACAAATACTGTAAGGTCCCACTGATGTGAACCGACATTCGAGAATCAGCTTGGAATATATCATTGGTAACAGAGACCAGCAGGAGTTAGAAACAGGGTAAAATAATGGGTAATTGGAGCTGAAGGGATACAGACTGTGCAACAGGACTAGATACAAAAACTCAAAAATGGACAGCACAATAATACCTAAGTGTAATGTAACTAGGTTGGAACACTGAATGAAGCTGCACCTGAAATATGGTTTTTTGTTTGTTTGTTTGTGTGTTTGTATCTTTTGTTTTTGTTTTTTTTCTTTTTCCTTTATATATATATATATATATATATATATATATATATATATATATATTATTAGCATTATTATTTTAATTCTCTTCTCTATATTAACATTCTATATTTTTTCTGCTGTTTTGCTAGTTCTTTTCCTAAATCGATGCAAATGTACTAAGAAATGATGATCATACATCTATGTGATGATACTAAGAATTACTGAGTGCATTTGTAGAATGGAATGATTTCTAAATGTTGTGTTAATTTCTTTTCTTTTTTTTGATTAATAAAAAAATTAAAAAAAAAAAAACTAGGCAGATATGTGTACACAGGTAGGTCTGTGGTAGAAAGCTCACCTGTCATGCTGGGCACGTGAATTCTACTCCTGACCCAGGCACCAGGGGAAGAAGTGATAGTGGCATGTAACTTGGCCAGCTTCTCTGGTTCTGCCTCTCTATCCTTGCACACAAGAACCGCTGGCCTCCATGGGTAAAGTGGAGCAGGACCAGGACCCCATGAGCCTCCCTCATTGGCCAGCTATTGGGCCAGCTCTGCTCTGCCTCCCTCCCTCCTCCCTTGGTAGGGGGGACCCCCGGTCTCCACCAAAACCAAGTACCTACTGCAGCCCACCTCAGGGTTGGTAATCAAGCACTATGCACTGACCCACTGGTCCCTGTCAACATAGGAAGCATTCTGCTGCATCTGGGTTCCCTGCAGGAACTCCCAGCCATGGGGCCATGAGGGAAGATTCCCCAACCTGCACCAGGAGCTGACCAGAACGCAGGAATATGCTGATCCCTTGGGACCTGTAATCCTCATGTGCCACCCAGATCCAGGGGGCTTGTGTTTGAGGACACTCACACCTCTCTCTTTATTCCAGTCTCTCTGATTCAACTGCAGTCTTGGTTGTTTATTTATTTATTTTCATTCTGGCCCTCTTCTTTTTTTATTTCAATATTTTTAATGAAAAACTTACCATACAAACTCACAAAAATTCTTGACATAAAACATTCCATACATGGTGTACAACCAGTGGCTCACAATATCATCACATAATTGTGTATTCATCACCATGATCATTTTTTTTGTACATTTGCATCACTCCAGCAAAAGAAATAAAAAATAAAAAACTCATACATACCATACCCCTTACCCCTCCCTCTCACTGGCCACTATATTTCAAATTACTCAATTTATTTTAACCTTTGTTCCCCTTGTTATTTCTTTATTTTTATCCATATTTTTACTTATCTGTCCACACCCTAGAAAAAAGGAGCATCAGATACAAGGTTTTCATAATCACACAGTCACATTGTAAAAGCTATATCATTATACAATCATCTTCAAGAAACAGAACTACTGGAACACAGCTTTACAGTTCAGGTACTTCCCCCTAGCCACTCCAATACACCATAAGCTAAAAAGGGGATATCTATATAATGCACAAGAATAACTTCCAGGATAACCTCTTGACTCTGTTCAAAATCTCTCAGCCCACTGAAACTTTATTTTGTCTCATTTCTCTCTTCCCCCCTTTGGTTGAGAAGGTTTTCTCAATCCCTTGATGTTGGGTCCTGACTCATCCCAGGAGTTCTGTCCCACATTGCCAGGGAGATTTACACCCCTGGAAGTCATGTCCCACATGGGAGAGGGGGCAGTGAGTTCAATTGCTGTGTCTGCTTAGAGAGAGAGAGAGGCCACATCTGAGCCACAAATGAGGTTCTCTGAGAGTGACTCTTAAGACTAATTTTAAGTAGACTTAGCCTATCCTTTGCAGGGACAAGTTTCATAGGGGCAACCCCCAAAATCCAGGGCTCAGTCAATTGATTTGGTTGTCCCCACTGCTTGCAAGAATATCAGGAATTCTCTAAATGGGGGAGTTGAATATTTCCCCCTTTCTCCCCATTTACGCAAGGGAACTTTGCAATTATTTATTTATTCACTCTCCAGATCACTCTGGGATTTATTGGGGCATCACACTAACCTGGACAAACCAATAAGATCTCATGCCCTATTCAAGTTTCCATGCATTTATGGTATTCAACTAAATTGACCATACAAGTTAAATTAGGAAATGTACTATCCAAAATATAAATTTTGCATCGAATAAACATCTCTCCCTTTAGTCTCACACAGAAGTTGAAGTTTTAAAATATGGATGATATCATCCGTTACCAATCTTCTGATATAGCTTAGTCCTATCCAAATCAGCTTCATTCATATCTGTACTCAATATCTGATTAGTTTTTCAAGTTTTTAAGCAGTTCCTGAATGGGGTACTGCTGACTTTCATAGCTTCAGAGCTCTAACTCTGAGTCTCATGTGTCACATAAATACACGAAGTTTCTGGGAAAGACCATGTTAAATACAAACAGCTCAATATCTCAGAGTTTAGAATTAACAAATTACACTTCCTGAACATATGTGACTGCTGTAAGAGCTTGCAATCTAGGACTCTTTACAATAAGCCTCAACCTGATATCCTATGCTCTCAACTTTCATTCACTGAATTTCTCTATTATAATTAGTCCATATAATTGAGGCATGATAATATTTGTCTTTTTGTTCCTGACATTTCATTCAACATGCAGGTCTTAAGGTTCATTCACCTAGTTGCATGCCTCACAACTTCATTCCATCTTGTGGTTGCTAAGTAATCCATTGTATGTATACACCATAGTTCTCCTTTCCATTCCTCAATTGTTGTACCCTTAGGCCACCTCCATTCATTGTGGATCATGAACACTGCCACCAGAAACACCAGTGTGCAATTGTTCATTCATGTCTCCACCCTCAGTTCCTCCAGGTATTTACTGAGCAATGGGGTTTCAGGATCATATGGCAACCCCACCCCTAGCCTCCTGTGGAACCACCACACTGCCCTCCAAGGGGCTGCACCTCTCATTTCCCTACCAACAGTGAATAGGTACATCTCTTTCTCCAGCCCTTCTCTCTGTTAATTTTAAAAACAGTTTTATTCACACATCATACAAGCCAGACTAAGTGTATAGACATGCCTTCACCAGCATATTCTATCTGAAGACATTTCCTTTTCTTCCACACAGAATCTATACCCTTGTCCCAATCTCCCCACTGGCTGACATTTAGTTTTGACATGATGCCCTTGTTGCATTCAGTGGAAACATAGTACAATGTTACTATTGACTATAGACCCTAGCTTACATTGATCGTACATTTTCTCATATATCGTTTATTTTCAACACCCTGCAATACTGATATTCACTTGTTCTTCCTCATGTACAAACATTTTTTAATTTGTACATTTAATCATTATTATTGTACACTCTAAGAATTCTTAAATTATACCTTCTAAGTCTTAATCTCTATCTTTCCTTCTGATTTCTTATGTGCCCCCAACCCTTCTCCCTCCATCATATTCACATTCAGTTTCATTCAGTGTACTTATATTATTGTGCTACAATTAGGTAGCATTACGCTCTCCATTTCTGAATTTTTACACTCAGGCCTGTTGCACAATCTGTATTCCTTCAGCACCAATTGCCCAGTCTCTACCCTGTTTCTTTCTCCTGATAACTTGTATTCTTAACTTCAGTTCTCCAAGTTCACTCATTAATGTCAATTCATATCAGTGAGACCATACAGTATTTGTCCTTTTGTTTCTGGCTAATCTCACTCAGCAAAATGTCCTCAAGGTCCATCCATATTGTTACATGTTTCATGACTTTATTCTTTCTTACAGCTGTGTAATATTCCATCCTATGTATGTACCACAGCTTGTTTAGCAACTCATCTAGTGATGGACATTTTGACTGTTTCCATCTCTTTGCAATTGTAAATAATGCTGCTATAAACATTGGTGTGCAAATGTCCATTTGTGTACTTGCCCTCATTTCCTCTGAATAGATACCTAGCAATGGGATTGCTGGATCATATGGCAATTCTATACTTAACTTCCTGAGGAACTGCCAAACTGCTTTCCAGAGTGGTTGTATAATTTTACATTCCCACCAACAGTGGATAAGGATGCCTCTTTCTCCACATCCTCTCCAGCACTTGTCATTTTCTGGTTTTTTTTTTTTTTTTGATAATGGCAATTCTAGTGAGTGTCAGATGATATCTCATTGTGGTTTTGATTTGCATTTCTCTACTAGCTAGTGAAGTTGACCACCTTTTCAGTGCCTTTTATCCATTTGTATTTCCTCTTCTGAGAAGTGTCTGTTCATGTGTTTGCCCTTTGAATTATGTTGTTTTTCTTTCTGTTGTTGAGTTGAAGAATTTCTTTTTATATTCTGGATACTAAACCCTTATCTGATATGTGGTTTCCAAATATTGTCTCCCATTGCATAAGCTGCCTTTTTACTTTCTTGACAAAGTTCTTTGATGCTCAAAAGTGTTTAATTTTGAGGAGCGCTCATTTATCTATTTCTTTCTTCAATGCTCGTGCTTTGGGTGTAAGATCAAGGAAACCACCTCCTATTACAAGTTTTATAAGATATATCTCCTTATATTTTCTTCTAAAAGTTTTATGGTTTTAGTTCTGATGGTTAATTCTTTGCTCCATTTTGAGCTAATTTTTGTATAATGTGTGAGTTATGGATCCTCTTTCATTCTTTTGCACATGGATATCCAGTTCTCCAAGCACCATTTATTGAAGAGCCTGTTCTGTCCCAGGTGAGTTGGCTTGACCACCTTATCAAAGATCAAATGTCCATAGATGAGAGGGTCTGTTTCTGAACACTGAATTCAATTGCATCGGTCAGTATATCTATCTTCATGCCAGTACCATGCTGTTTTGACCACTGTAGTTTTGTAACATGCTTTAAAGTCAGGTAGTGTGGGACCTCCCACTTCATTTTTCTTTCTCATTATATTTTTGCCTATTTGGGGACCCCTGCCCTTCCAAATAAATTTGGTTATTCAATTTTTCTATTTCTGCAAAGTAAGTTTTTGGGATTTTAATTGATATTGCATTGAATGTGGTTTAATTGAATCTTAACTATATTAATCTTCCAATCCATGAACACAGTATGCCCTTCCATTTATTTAGGTCTTCCATGATTTCTTTTAGCAATTTCCTGTAGTTTTCTGTGTATAGGTCTTTAGTTTCCTTAGTTAAATTTATTCCTAAATATTTGATTCTTCTGGTCACTATTGTAAATGGAATTTTTTTCTAGACTTACTCCTCAAATTTGTCATTACTAGTGTATAGAAACACTACAGATTTTTGAGTGTTGATCTTGTAACCTACCACTTTGCTGTACTCATTTATTAGCTCTGGTAGCTTTGCTGTGAATTGTTCAGGGTTTTGGACATATAGTATCAAATCATCTGCAAACAATGAGAGTTTGACTTCTTCCTTTCCGATTTGGATGCTTCGCGTTTCTTTTTCTTGTCTAATTGCTCTGGCCACAACTTTCAGCACAATGTTGAATAACAATGGCGACAGTGGACATCCTTGTCTTGTTCCTGATCTTAGGGGGAAAGTTTCTAGACTTTCCCCATTGAGGATGATGTTAGCTGTGGGTTTTTCATATATTCCCTTTATTATGTTGAGGATGTTGCCTTCTATTCCTATCCTTTGATGTATTTTCATCAAGAAAGGATGTTGAATTTTGTCAAATGCCTTTTCTGTGTCAATTGAGATCATCATGTGGTTTTTCTCCTTTGAATTGTTGTCATGGTGTATTACATTAATTGCTTTTCTTATGTGGAACCATCCTTGCATACCTGGAATAAATCCCACTTGGTCATGGTGTATACTTCTTTTAATGTACTTCTGGATTCAATTTGCAAGTATTTTGTTGAGGGTTTTTGCATCTATATTAGAGAGATTGGTCTGTAATTTGCTTTTCTCATAGTATCTTTGATATGAGGGTGATCTTGGCTTCGGAGAATGAGTTAGGTAGCTTTCCCTCCTCTTCAAGTTTTTTGAAAAGTATGAGGATGATTGGTACTAATTCTTTCTTGAATACTTGGTATAATTTACATGTGAAGCCATCTGATCCTGGACTTTTCTTTTTTGCGAGCTTCTTGATGACTGATTCAATCTCTTTACTTGTGATTGGTTTGTTGAGGTCATCTATTTCTTCTCGAGTCAGTGCTGGTTGTTCATGCTTTTCTAGGAAGTTGTCCATTTCAGCTATGTTGTCTAGTTTATTAGCATATAGTTGCTCATAGTATTGTCTTATTGTCTCTCTTTTTTTCCTACAGGGTCAGTGGTTATGTCTCCTCTTCCATTTCTGATTTTATTTATTTGTATCTTTTCTCTTTTTCTTTTTGTCAACTTTGCAAAGGGTCCATTGATTTTAATGATTTTCTCAAAGAACTAACTTCTGGTTTTCTTGATTTTCTCAAATTTTTCATGTCCTCAATCTCATTGATTTTTATTCTATCTTTATTATTTATTTCTTTTTTGTTTGTTTTGAGGTTAGTTTGCTGTTCTTTCTCTTATTTTTCCAAGTGAACAATTAATTCCTCAATTTTTACTCTTTCTTTCTTTTTGCATGGGCAGGCTCCAGGAATTAAACCTGGGTCTGTGGCACAGCAGGCAAGAATTCTGCCTGCTGAGCCAGCATTGCACCGCCTTCTTTCTTCCTTTATAGTATAGGCATTTATGGCAATAAATTTCCCTCTTAACACTGCCTTTGCTTCATCCCATAAATTTTGATACGTTGTGTTTTCATCTTCATTTGCCTCGAGATATTTACTGATTTCTCTTGTAATTTATTCCTTGATCCCCCAGTTTTTAAGAGTGTGTTGTTTAGCCTCCATATATTTGTGAATTTTCTGACCCTCTGCCTATTATTGATTTCTAACTTCATTCCTTTATGATCTGAGAAAGTGTTCAGTATTATTTCAGTCTTTTTAAATTTATTGAGACTTGTTTTGTGATCCAGTATATGGTCTGTCCTTGAGTATGTTCCATGAGCACTTGAGAAAAACGTGTATCCTACTGTTATGGAGTGTAATGTTCTGTAAATGTATGTGAAGTCTAATTCATGTGTTGCATTATTCAAATTCTCTTGTTTCTTATTGATCCTCTGTCTAGATGTTCTATCCATTGATGAAAGCGGGGAATTGAAGTCTCCAGTTATTATGGTATTGGTGTCTCTTTCTCCCTTCAGTGCTGTCAGTGTGTGCTTCATATATTTTGGAGCACTCTGGCTCGGTGCATTAATATTTATGATTGTTATGATTATGATTGTTATGTCTTCTTATTGCATTTTTCCTTTTTAGTGTCCTTCTTTGTTGCTTTTAAGTGTTTTACCTTGGAAGTCTAATTTGTCAGATATTAGTATAGCTACTCCTGATCTTTTCTGATTGTTGTTTGCATGAAATATCTTTTCCCAACCTTTCAGTTTCAACCTATGTTTGTCCTTGGGTCTAAAATGAGTCTTCTGTTGACAGCATATGGCTGGGTCCTGTTTTTTAATCCATTCTGCCAGTCTACATCTTTTGATTTGGTTGTTCAATCCATTAACATTCAGTGTTATTACTTTAAAGGCAGTACTTTCTTCTACCATTTTGCGTTTTGGATTTTATATGTCATATCGATTTTTTTCTTTTTACCTTTACTGATAGTCTTCCTTTCTACACTATTCTCCAGACCTCTCTCTCCTGCCTTTTCTTATCTGCCTGTACTGCTCCCTTTGGTATTTCTTGCAGAGCTGATCTCTTGGTCACAAATTCTCTCAGATTGCTCATCTGAAAATGTTTTAACCTCCCCCTCATTTTTGAAGGACAATTTTCCTGGATATAGAATTCTTGGTTTGGAATTCTTCTCTTTTAGAATCTTAAATATAGCATACCATTGCCTTCTCACCTCCATGGTTTCAGCTGAGAAATCCACACATAGTCTTATTGGGCTTCCCTTGTATGTGATGGATTGCTCTTCTCTTGCTGCTTTCAAAATTTTCTCTTTCTCTCTCCATCTGACAGTCTGATTAGTAAGTGTCTTGGAGTATGTCTATTTTGATCTATTCTGTTTGGGATATGCTGTACTTCTTGGATCTATAATTTTATGTCTTTCATAAGAGATGGGAAATTTTCAGTGATTATTTCCTTCATTAGTCTTTCTTCTCCTTTTCCCTTCTCTTTCCCTTTTGGGACACTCACAGTATGTATATTCATGTGCTTCATGTTGTCGTTCAATTCCCTGAGACCCTGCTCATATTTTTCCATTCTTTTCCCTATATATTTTGTGTGTGTTGGGTTTCAGATTTTCAGTGTTCTAGTTCACTAATCCTTTCTTCTGCCTCTTCAAATCTGTCATTGTAGGTTTCCATTTTTTTTCATCTCTTCTATTCTGCCTTTCATTCTCATAAGTTCTGTGATTTGTTTGTTTTCAAACTTTCTGTTTCTTCTTGTTGTTCAATGCCTTCTTTATATCCTCCCTCAACTCCATGATTTGATTTTTGATGAGGTTTTCCATGTTTGTTCAAACATCCTGAATTAGTTGTTTCAACTCCTGTGTCTCATTTGAGTTGTTGGTTTGTTCTTTGACTGGGCCATATCTTCAACTTTCCTAGTATGACTCATTATTTTTTGCTGGCATCTTGGCATTTGATTTCCTTAATTACTTTATTCTGGAGGTTGTTCTCACTCTTTTATCTATGGTGTTTTTGCTGGATCGCTTTGCTCTCTATTTGTTCTTTCACATTCAGTTCAGCTTATTCTAGACCTCTAGCATAGGTTGTTTAACTGATCAGAATTTTTCAGTTTAGTTTTTCTGCCTATATGGAGCCTTTTTTTTTTTTTTGCAGAAGGTTTACTCAGATATTATTGACCCAATCATGTTTTCCTAGACCAGACAGGCTGATGTCTCAGGAGGAAAGAGTAGCTAGGATCTGTTTTCCTTGAGGGTGAGACCCAGCAGGTTGTCAGAGTTTCCTATGAAGCCTCTAGACTCTGTGCTTTTCCTGGCTTGCCCGGCATGTGGCACTTGTCTGCCTGTAGCTTCCCACCAGCGTAAAAGGATATGGTGCCTTTAATTTCAGCAGACTCTCCTTGCCAGGGGTGTGGTTGAGAAAGGGAGGAGGTTGTAGGTTGGCATTAATTGCTTTGGTTTTCTGGTCAGTGGGGCTCGAATTCCTTGAGGGAGGGATTCCACTTGAGTTGCCCCCCTCTTTTTCTTGGGGAAGGTACAGTTTTTAAGAAATTGAGTCCTTTCACCTGACTAGTTACTTTGTCTCTCAGAGGAGCTTATTTTAACATTTGTTCCCCCTATTATTTATTTTTATTCCATATGTTCTACTCATCTGTTGACAAGGTAGATAAAAGCAGCATCAGACACAAGGTTTTCACAATCACACAGTCACATTGCAAAAGCTTTATCATTATACAATCATCTTCAAGAAACATGGCTACTGGAACACAGCTCTACAGTTTCAGGCAGTTCCCTCCAGCCTCTCCATTACATCTTGACTAACAAGGTGATATCTACTTAATGCATAAGAATAACCTCCAGGATAACCTCTCGACTCTGGAATCTCTCAGCCATTGACAGTTTATTTTGTCTCATTTCTCTCTTCCCCCTTTTGGTCTAGAAGGTTTCCTCAATCCCTTGATGCTAGGTCTCAGCTCATTCTAGAGTTTTTCTCAATCCCTTGATGCTGAGTCTCAGCTCATTCTAGGATTTCTGTCCCACGTTGCCAGGAAGGTCCACACCCCTGGGAGTCATGTCCCACGTAGACAGGGGGAGGGTGGTGAGTTTGCTTGTTGTGTTGGCTGAAGAGAGAGGCCACATCTGAGCAACAAGAGAGGTTGTGATTTCTTCTTTGAACATTGGTTACTTAGTAGTATACTGTTTAGTTTGCACATACTTTTTAATTTCCAATTTTTCTTTCTGTTATTAATTTCATATTTCCATCCATTGTGACTGGAGAACATACTTTGTATGATTTTCATCCTTTAAATTTATTGAAGATTCCTTTATGGTCTAACATATTATCTATCCTTGAGACCGTTCTTTGTGTTTTTGAGAAGAATGTGCACTCTGTTGTTGTTAGGTGTTCTAGAGATGTCTATTAGATCTACTATTTATGATGCTGTTTAAATCTTCTATTTCCTTGTTAATCTTCTGTCTAGTTGTCTTATTCATTAATGAGAATGGGTTATTGAAGTCTTTGACCATTAATATTGAACTGTCTATTTCTCCCCTCAATTCTGTCAGTCTTTACTTCATGCATTTTGGTGCTCTGTTGTCAGGTGCCTATATGTTCTTATTATTTCTATTACAATATTTTAAAATCATTTTCATGTGGTTGCCCTGGGGATTAAAATGACCATTTAACCTTAAGATATATAGTTTGTATTTGCACTAACTTCATTTTAATAGCATACAGAAAGTTTGCTACAGTTTAGCTCTGTTCCTTACCCTATTATTTATCCTATTATTGGCATGCAAATTATCTTTATACCTTATAAATCCTTCAACACAGTTTTATAATTTTTTCTTTATGCTGTTATCTTTTAAATCAAATAAGAGAGGAAAAGAGTTAAAAATATTTATTTATACTGTCTTTTATATTTACCCATTATTTTAGTCTGCCAAGCTGCAGAAAGCAGCTACCATAAAATGGATTGGCTTTTAACAATGGGAATTTATTAGCTTACAGTTTTGAGGATGAGAAAAATGTCCAAATCAAAGCATCATCAAAGTGATGATTTCTTCCTGAAGAGTGGCTGTGGTGATCCTCGTGTCCTCTGCCACAAGGCAAGGCATTTGCTGGTTTCTCCTTTCTCTTCTTGGTTTCACTGATTTCAAGTTCTTTCTGCTGTGGCTTTCTTTCTGTCTATATTCATCTCATTTATAAAGGATTCCAGTAAGAAGAATAAAACCAATCCTGAAGGAAATGGGTCACACCTTTGGTAGCCTCACCAAAAAGTCCTACTTACAATGGGTTCACACCCACAAGAGTGGATTAATTTTAAGAATATGCTTTTCTTGAATACATAGAGTTTCAAACCACCACATTCTACCCTCTAGACCCTGAAAAGATATGTTCTTTCCATATACAAAATACATCCATTCTATCACAATATCCCAAAAGCCTTAATCATTTCAGAAATGTTTAGCAAAATGTTTCATCAAAATTGCTTATACATGTGGTCTTGTTGCAGCTCATAAGTGAATCCTCACCTGATGTGCACAGTAGACACCAGGATTTTGAGAAAAGGAAAAGTTTCTTTAGCAAAGGCTAACTTCATGAAGACAAGAGGACAGTTTCCTCAAATCTGTCTCTCCAAACTGGAGAACCTTTCAGTATTTTATAGCATTTAAACATTGGTAGGCAGGTTTAGGATTATAAGCAAAGCTGTTTTAGATGATAAGGTTAAAGATAGTCTAATTGCTGAGTATGCATAGACTGATTAAATACTTCATCTACTACAAGTGTCAGGTGTGCTAATTTTGGTTAGAACTGGCTTAGTTTGGCAAGACAGTTTAGGAATTTGGGGTGTTTAGGTCTGGGCTGACTTAATAATTCAAAAGGGGCTAGGTGCAAGGGCACCTGAATTCAGGGTTGCAAAACAAGATGAGAGGATACAAATGTGGTCAGTTAGAAGTTGTTTCGGTTACAAGGTGCAGTTTCAAAGCCTAGCATCAGGAAAACAAAGCATCTCGGTCTCAGTTAAAAGAGAAATGGAAAATCTTACAATTTAGGGAGGGAGCCACTTTGGAAAGTGGTGCTGGTGTGGTACAAAAAAATGGGGCAGGGTCTGTCCTTTTCTCAATGCTGAGGAAATGGACTGATGACCATTCGACCTACTTTCTGCTGATTTAGGGCATAGTTGGGGAGATGGAAGAGTAACGGAGCATCTTGTTTTGTTGCTGAAAGAACTCCTCGATTCCAGGGGCTGCTGGCTTTAGTGGTGACAAGGTCAGATCAGGTATAGATAATTGCTTTCCCATTCTGTGGAGATAAAGCTTTTAAAGAGGGGAAATAAGAGCAGACTAATAATATGGCTAGAAAGAGACATTATTGTTTCAACAATAGAAAAAGTGATTCCAACTCTCTGGTAACAAGCAAGCTTGCTGAAGTGTAAATAAAGATTATGAGAGTTATTGCAGCAACAAGTAATGATAAGATGCAAGGCCAAGCGGAGCAATCAGTGTTGCTCATCACTTATCCGGTGATTTTGTTTTGAAGAGGAATTTGAATTCAGAGATTGGTTTGCAGATGTATTCAGATGAAGTTGAGCTGTTCTTTCTTCTAGCGGAAGAGGTAATTCCTGTCTGGACAGTCTGGAATTTCACTCTGGAGTGGTGGACCTATGGCTTGATTCCCTGCAATTTAGCAGATGATTGAGTAACAAGTAAGACTAAATATGGCCCTTCCCATTTAGATGTTAACTGGCTATTCAGATGTTGAATTTTCCAGGTCTCAAGCCACACCCAATCTATGTTATATAAAGGAAAATCTGTGGGAAACAAGAGATGTTCAAAAGCATACTTATGAATAACTGATAGTGTAGTCCCCAAAGATCTAACATGTTTAATAGTTTCTATTTCTGAGGCTATGTGAGCATTATTATGGTGGTCATTCTTAAGATATGGTCTCCCATAAACCATTTCTTAGGGCTTAATCCAAGTCTGCTTCTGGGTCTACTCTTACCCTAAGCAGGCAACAGGCAAGGCTTTGCTCTAAGGTAACTTTGTTTCTTGGCAAATTTTCGCTCAAGTTTTTCTTTAATGTTTGGTTCATTTTTCCCCATTTTTTCCAGTAGATCAAGACCTCCAAGGGATATGTAGGTTTCAAGTAATATGCAAGGCTTTGGACATTTCCTGGGTAACTTAAGAAATAAATGCACCTCTGCTATCATTTTTGAATAGTGTTAGGCAGGCCAAATTTAGGAATGATTTCTTTTAGGAGGGCTTTCCTTCAGATGCTTTATGCTTAATGTCCTTATGATTTGAAGTTAAAAGGCCTCTCTCTTTCTAGATAACTCTATGAACATGCATCACTGAAAAGGTGTATTTAGAGTCAGTGTAGATATTAACTCTCTTTTTCTTCACCTATGTGTAGAGCTCTAGTGAGTGCAATGAGTTCGATGCATTTAAGCTGATGTACCTGGAGGAAGGGCTCCAGCACCTAGAGTCTTTGGAAGAATTACAATAGCATCCCCACTCTTTGGTGCTCTTTGTTCATAAAATTGCTTCCATTGGTAAACATTTCCAGGTTGGGGGTTTTCAGAGGCAGCTTACAAGGTCAGAGCAGCTAGAATAAACTTCTTCAATTAATTGTATCTAGTTCAGTTTCCTCCCAGTTATTCTCTGGCAAGACAGTTGCTGGGTTTAGTGAAGAGATAGCCTTGAACCTTACATTTTAATTATCAGGTAAAATGGCCTGATATTTACAGAGGTGTCCAGGACTGAGCCAGTATCTCCTTTTCTTCTTAACAGGCTCAGCAGTCCTGGCCCCCCTCCAGTATGCATTTGGCTTATCCTCCAGATGGTACCTTGGTTGGCAGTTTTTTTTTTAGCACCAGAGAAGCAGGTCTTCTGGATGTAGTAAGGCTGCCTGGAAGGCACAGGCCTGGTCCAGAGGCACTTCAACATCTATTTTCTCAGACAAGAAGATAATTTGGGCATTTAGTTTAGTTAGCAAGTCTCAGCTAAGCAAAGGAATGTGCTGTTATGGCACATAGTAAAACTGTGCTGAAGATGAGTTGCTCTTAATTAGCAATCAAGTGGATGTAAAAAGGGCTTATTTTTTGAGTCTTAAACTCCAATGACAAGGACTGACCTAAAAGATATACTCCCTTGTTTATTATTTAAGAGAGAATTTATTGCCCTCATATTTCCCACCTTTAGAGATACCTAGAGCTCTTGGTAGCTGATGGCAATATAATTATTAATGTTGGAAGGTACCCCCTAGCCTCGTCATACTTGGTCACTGTTGTCCCTCATAAATTGTGGAAGTTGAAACATGGGTGTATAACAGGTCTGAGTTCCATTTTTTTCTTACAAAGGATTGGACATTCTTGCTTCTAGTCTCCCTTTTCCTTTGTAATAGGCAAACTGTTGTGACACTAGGGGATGAGTGGGTCTTGGTTTCATGATTGGGGGTCCATTCATTGATCTTCTCTTGTGATTCTCCAGTTTCATCCAGGACATATTATTCCTAGATGGATGGCTGCTCCAATCAAAGTAGCTTGATATTTCTGTTTCTCCTGGGCTAGGTCCCAGTTGCCTCATGTATTTTTTTGGAGCACTCTGGCTTGGTGCATAAATATTTATGATTGTTATGTCTTCTTATTGAATTGTTCCTTTTATTAATACATAGTGTCCTTCTCTGTCTCTTTTAATTGTTTTACCTTTGAAATCTAATTTGTCAGATATTAGCATAGCTACCCCTGCTCTTTTCTGGTTGTTGTTTGCATGAAATATCTTCTCCCAACTTTTGACTTTCAACCTGTTTGTCCTTGGGTCTAAAATGTGTCTCTTGTAGATAGCAAATAGATTTCCACAAGTCGAGACATGGGCATCTTTAATTTGCCTTTTAACTATTGCTACCTGATTACCAATACTAAAGGGGACCTGCCTTAGCGGATATTGCCCTGTTTAGAATGGAGCAGATTCCCACCCTAATTGAGTACCCTGTTGGATATGTGAGGGAAAGACCATCCTTCCTGAGGAGGTGGCAGGGGATCACCCGTAGACCCATCCTGGAGTCAGGGGGTGGGGCTCTCTTCCACCTCGTTTCTTGCACATGGAAGTGGTGCAGCCATTGGAAACTTGAGGTATAATAAGGATCATTTCTGATCCAAGTTAGAATCAGGAACTACCTCCTTTTTTTGGGATTGAGTTTTCTGGTGTTTTTCATATTTTTATTATGATTGTGGTAATTTGAAGCTCTTATGTACCCAAGAAAAGGCCATGTTTTTAAATCTATTCCTGTGGGTGTAGGCCTGTTGTGGGTGGGACCTTTTGATTAAGTTATTTCAGTTGAAATGCGACCTACACCATTCAAAGTGGGTCTTCATCCACTTACTAGAGTCCTTTATAGGAAGGTAAAACACATACAGAAGTAGAGAGATGAAATTGAGAGAAGCTCACAGAGAAGAGCATGAGAGAAGCTCAGAAAGGAAGCCACTGAGGCCAGAAACTGAAAGCAATGAAACCCAGGAGCAAAGGACAAGCAGACACTGGCTGGCCATGTGCCTTCCCATGTGACAGAGGTAATCTTGGATGCGAGCAGTCTATCTTCAGAGTTCAGGTATCTTCCAGCTGATGCCCTGAGATAGACATTTCATGGCCTGAGAACTGCCAATTGTAAGTTAATATATCCCCATTATACAAGCCAACCCATTTCTGCTATATTGCATTTTGTCAGCTTTAGTAAACCAAAACAACAACACAAAAACATGAAGCATTTTCCAAATGAAGCTACTTCTAGAAACAAAATATTTGACAATTAAGTTATATAGAGATTATTAATCACAGACTATCGTAGAAGTTTTTCCTCTTTCTTCTTTACATTTTTTACTAGGGTTACATTAGTTAATGGGTAGAACACAATTTATATACTTTCTTTGCTTCTCATTTAAAGCTTCTAGTTGTTGTTGCTTAAGATAAAACTTTGATTTGCAGTTGGCTGTAAGTACTTTCAAAGAAGACTTAGAGTAAAACAATATAATTGATAAGAAGAGTTTATTGTTTTTGTGACATATAACTTCTTTAAAATAATTAAAAGCATGACCAGCAACACTATATTGTTGACTAATATTATGCATATCAGAATCAGGACATAGCATGGACGGTGAGAACATGGTCAAGTCTCTAGGAATTTTATATAATTGTTCTTTCCTTTAATGCAATTTTACTGAGAAATACATACCATACAAACCATCTGAAGTATATAATCAGTGGCTCACAATCTCATCACATAGTTGTGTATACATTACCATGACCATTTTAGAACACTTTCATTACTCCAGAAAAGAAATAAAAGGAAAAAAGAAGACCCAAGTCCTCCCACACCCCTTATCCCCCCACCATTGACCCCTAATATTGGTGTGGCACATTTGTTACTGTTGATGAAAGAATAGTAAGATATTACTGTTAACTGTAGTCCATAGTTTACAATAGGTACATTTTCCCCATACACCTTGTAATAATATTGTGTGTTTTTTCTAGTTTTTGAAATTACTTTTTAATATTTTTATAGTTAATCACAGTCATTGTCTACCACAAGATACACTGTTATACATTCCCATGTTTTAATCTCCAGCTTTCCTTCTGGTGGCATACATGACTCTAAACTTTCCCTTTCCACTATTATATAATTAAAAAAATATTTATATGAAAATTCCATCTATATAAATTCAAGCAAAAGAAGGTTAGAAAATCTCTTAATTTTTGTAACATTTTCTAAACATTTCCTATGCAACTTATATCAAATGAACTTTACTTTTTTACCACTTCATTTTCTTATAAGATGAAAGAAAAAATTCTTTGCAACTGTTTGGAATAAAACGATATCCTTTAGAGGGTGCACGGTGGTTCAGTGGTAGAATGCTCGTTTCTATGTGGGAGACCTGGGTTCAATTCCTGGACCATGCACCCCCCCACCCCCCCAAAAAGATATCCTTTAGGGTTTGATTTTTAAGAAATCAAAATATTAAAAGCTGTCAGATTTGAACATTATGTTAAACAGGAAAATGGGTTGTTGTGAAACAATATTTGGTTTCTTATTTAACTACAGTTAAGGAAAAGACCAAGTTCTTTTAAAAATGAGAAGACTTGATTCTCTTAAACAACCAAAGACATGACAAAGTCAACATAAAGTACAAGAAGTTATTCTGATGAAACACAGACTGTCTGCCTTTTATATTGATTATTCAACAAAACTTTTATAACTTCTTATTAAAAACAAACCAATAATCCAAGAAAACTGTGTAACTTTAATAGAGATAAAACAAAATTTTTGTTTTGCATCACTTTATTATTATTATTATTCTAATTATTTGGGGGGTGCATGGTCTGGGAATCGAACCCAGGTCTCCCACATGGAAGGCAAGCATTCTACCACTGAACCATCTGTGCATTCTGCATTGCTATATTATTTGATGCTCAGGTTTTGAAAATTTTTTAAAGATAGGCCCATCAAATTTTATCCAGCTCTGACTATAAGAAATAAATTTTCTTTCTGTGAACCTTCTGCAACTTTCACTGTCTATTCAGGATTTGTCCTACATTTTCTTCTTTTTAATTCTGTAACAACCAGTTATTTAGAGCAACATTACTCTTTCTTTCTTTTAATAGAAACACATCCTTTATACCTTACATACTCAAGTTACCACAATGATTCTGGACACTGTTTTTTGTTTTCCACAATGCAAAATCAAGAGTGTTTATTTTCATGATTGACACAACATTTATTCTATCATCCCTGGAACTGTAAAATAGATTTTCTTTCAATCTACTGAGCCAAGGAAAGTATTTGAAATGTCAAAATGTACATGCTGAATATGATTTAGCATATAAGCACCAAAAATCTGAAAAGTTTACAGAAATTGTTTAAACATGTAAGATGCATATATTCATTGATTATATTCAGTTTGAAGGAAGAAATTACTCTAAAGTTCCTTAATATTTAAGAGATGCCTGAATATCTTCTAATTTGGTTTACAGCAAAGTAACAAATACTGCTTTTAGTTTTTTATACAAGCCATCTAAAATTTAGATTCAAAATTTAAGTGCTGCCTTATGTTGTGAATGGCAGTTTGATCATTAAATTTGTTTACATTCCAGTCTAATGTACTTGATACACAATAGGTACTTAGTGCCCTAAAACAAAACAAAACAAACACACCTTGAATCATTTAGTGAACATCTCAAGCTAAGAAAAATGTTAGATCTCTCTTCCGTATGTTTATGTGGAATTGGGTATATTGCCATCTGTGGAAAAAAATTATTTTTTAAAAGTTGTAATTAGTCCTCTTAGTAATTAACACTTCTCTAAATATGCCATTATAACTTCAGGTAGAAAATAATATTATGAAGTCAGATGAAGTGAATATAGAATGAAAATTATTCTGACATTAAAGCATGCCCCCACTGCAAATCACTTGGTCAACGCTGATAACAATTAAATGAGGAAAATATATGCCGATATTGTTCTAAATACACTGGTGCAGTCACCCTAATTGACCTAATAATGTCACGTGGGAGACTTGGCCTAGTTCCCCAGTTCTGTGGCATTGCCACCTCCAGCCCTGCTCCGAATAGCTTTTACAAAATAAAGTTATTCACACTGCTCACGCAAAATCCAGCAAGCTGTAGTTCTGAGCACCATCTACGTTTATATATTTATTTTGTACTGTTTACATGAAAAAAAAGATTTTGTTGTGCTTTTCATATATCTGATATAAAGTTTTATTATCAAGCATTGTATTTCCAGTTTTATTGGAATGAGGGGAGGGAAGGGAAAGACTAAGAAAAGATGTACATCAGGAGAGTCAGCCTGTAGACTAATGTTATCCACACACAAACTAGCCAAGTATCTTTTTAATTCAAAAGACACTTATCAAAAGGCAATATGTATATAAAAGAACATATAGTCCCCTTCCTAAAATACATGTTATTCCATAGTCAATTTTCACAGCAACCAGTACATATATCCATACACATGGCATAGATTTATACATCAATTATACGTTTCACAATCTGTCCTGTTCAGTTATCTGTTGAGAACACTGATAGAATTAATGTCATTACCACAGCAGTCTAAGGCTAAACATTGTATAATTAGGGAACTGTGCTTAGAAATAGGTCAGTAATTTGCTCATTATGATGATTATTTACAAAGATATCTCTTTATGTTAGCAATAAATAATCTTGATATCAAAAGAGGCAATGTTCATGCACACACCGAGATGGCTGCATGCTCTTAAAATATTTACACAGAGTTTCTCTGTTACAGCTTTCCCATAAATAGTCAAAGTGGACCTTCTTCAATTTTCTCCATATTTCCTTTAGTCTTGCTTCTGGGGGTGCATCCTTCCATTTCTACAACTTCAGGCCATCCGTCATATTTGTTTGTGACCTTATTGTTCTTTATGTGCTGTTCAAAAGGGCTTTTTGTCTTAATGGCTTTTCCACCACAGAAGACCAGTTGTTTCTGAAACCAAGATTAATAATAGATATGCTCCCTAAGTCAGCAATGAGTTGCCTTGCTTCATCATTCAGTTTGGTTACTCCATCATCATACATTCCCATTAAGACTATTGCACCAACTGGTATGGACTTCAGAAACTCAATCATTGGCACCACATCTCCTCTCCACATGACAAAATATTTAGTGTCTAATGCTTCTCCTGTTTTCCCACTTACCAAGGCAACACTGATCCTTCTTCCAACATTATTCTTAACACAACTGATTAAAATATTTTCTTCTGGGCAAATTTTTGGTCCCAACACACTGGCTGCTCCACCTGCCAATTTAAACGCAAAATGCTTCTCAGGGCAAGCTTTTGAGATCCCACATTTATATCTGGGAAGCTTTGTAGCATGTGCAGCTGTGTCCAGTGCCGACCTTGCAAATAGATTTCCTAAACTTGCATCCATTTTTATTTCAAATACTTGAAATATAACATAAAATGTCAGTAAAAATATTGCCACAGCTATCACCAACTTTGTAGCACCTGCTACCCTCTTGTTTGGCTTTTCGGTTTATGGCATGTTCTCATTAAAACAGCTTTCATCTTGTGGAGGTAGCATTTCTTTTAAAACCTATCCAGTACTGTATGTTGGAAACTTGATTATATTATATCCATAGAGATGTGACCCCACCCATTCCAGGTGGGTCTTGATTAGTTTACTGGAATCCTTTAAAAGAGGAATATTTTGGAGAAAGCTGGAGAACAACAAGCAGAGCTATGAGAGAGCCATGAGGACCATGAGAGCCCACACAGCCAGAGACCTTTGGAGATGAAGAAGGAAAACACCCCACGGGGAGCTTCATGAAGCAAAAAGCCTGGAAAGAAAGTTAGCAGATGTTGCCATGCTCATTATGTGCCTTTCTAGCTGAGAGAGAGACCCTGAACCTCATCAGCCTCTTTTTAGTTGTTTCCATGGAGATGTGACCCACCCAATTGTGGGTGGTAACTTTTGATTAGATGGTGTTTTAGTTTGCTAGCTACTGGAATGCAATATACTAGAAACAGAATGGCCTTTAAAAGAGGGGATTTATTAAGTTGCAAGATTACAGTTCTAAGATCGTGAAAATGTCCCAATTAAAGCAAGTCTATAAAAATGTCCAAATTAAGGCATCAACAAGAGATTACCTTCACTCAAGAAACAGCTCCAGCTTCCCACCTGCCTCTCGGACCTCCCCGCAGTAAGTCTCCCACTCGCTCCTGGGCTTCACCCCGGGATCCTCCGACTTCCCCTCACCCCCGCGAGTGGCCAGGAGGAAGGCAGCTCGCCACTGGGCCTCCTTCCTGCTTCCCCCGGACACTGTTTTTAAGTAAACATCTTACAACATAGAATTACCATAAAAATCAAACTTGTCCGAAGAATGTTAAACACTTAAAACACTTTAGTCAATGCATTTTGGGGGGTGGGGGTGGGGGTGGGGTGCATGGTCCGGGACTCAAACCCGGGTCTCCCACATGAAAGGCGAGCATTCTCCCACCGAACCACCCCTGCACCCTAGTCAATGCGTTTTTGAAACAGTAATATACTGTTTTAACAAAGATTAATGGTACATATAGGTGTGACACTGCCCCTAAAAAGCATTGTGTTGTATACAATTTAATTGTATATGAATTTTGAAATCCATGAAGGTACTTTGTCCTTACAATTTTGTCAAATTATTTGAAATTCGGTATATACACAAATTTAATTCTTTTAAAGCTTGGAGAGAGGTTTTTTCTTAAGTGAATTACTTTTATTTATGAAGGCATAAGTAATAAGCATTCAAAAGGTTTATTTTTAGATTTTACTCCATTCTTGTAAGATCCTCAGAATGCAGAGTATTGAAAGGCACTTGGCTTCCTTAGAGGGCAAAGAGCATTGGAAGAGTGCTGTTTTTTTGAGAAGGTTTAAGGACTTTCTTTTCCAAGGTGGTTTATAGTAATCACAAATGCTAGTGCCCTGAACCTTGGTGCCTGGAGGGTCTATTGGGGACTTACTTAGCTGTAGTTTTAGCTCAAGAGACTCTCTTTTTTTCTTTCCTAATGGTTTTGTTTATTCAGATTTCTGTGTGACTTCACCAGCAGTCCCGTGAATTAATTGGCAAAGGTCTGAGTATCCAGGCTTACATGTCTGAATGGCAAGATTGAATTCTTTGCAAGATTCACTGAATCTCCAACAGGAGTTTGTAAATCTCCTCATTATAAAAGGAGACTTAGGCTAAGTGAAATCACAGAGGGAGAAGACAGGTGGATTTTAAAGAGTGCCAGAAGCTCTGGGCTTTTTTTTTTCTGTGTCCCAGAGATTGGGACTCCAGAAGTACTAATATATATGTATATATATATATACACAAATACTCATTTATCTTGAAGCAGTTTGAATCGAGCCTTCCTATGAATTTTATTTGTTAATTTGGTGTTACCATCCAGAGGTACGAGATTATAAATTAAACAGATGGAAACACAAATAGAAAGTCAGATACAAAACATAAAAGCACAAAACTCACTAGTTTGAACCATAATTTTGTACCTTTTTATGCAAATTTTTATTCTGATACAAAGACACAAAAGATTGTACACATTTCATTTTTTTCCTTTTATAAGTTGTTTCTGTTTACTAAAGCTTCCAGAATGCAATATACCAGAAAAGGGTTGGGCTTTTACAATGGGGATTTATCAGTTTACAATTCTAAGCCTGTGAAAATGTCCAAATTAAGGCACTGGAAAGCACATGCTGATTTCTGCTGGTACTTCTCTCCCACGTTTCATTACTTTCAGCTTCTGATTTCAGTGGCTTCCTCTCTCAACTTCTGTCTTTCAGCTTTTCTGGGGCTTCTCTGAGCTCTCTGGGCTTTTTTCTGTGTGTCCGTTATCCTCTTATAAAAGACTACAGAAGGAGGATTAAGACCCACCTAATTAAAAGATACCACCCACAATAGGCCTACACTCACAGAAATTTATTAGAAGAACTTGACCTTTTCTGGGGTACAGAACAGCTTCAAACTACCAAGTAAATTTAATTATAATATAATATTTTTCTCTATGGGAAAAATCTCTTCTCTTTCATAGATTCATAACTTAATATTGGTCAATTTTCTAAAATACATTTAAGAGGGTTGTAACTCTTTTTAGTAGTACTACAATTGTCACTCATGGTGCCTAGGTGGAATTAAATCAATTAAGTACAAAGATGAAAAGTACAAGAATACCAAATACCAAATCCAAGAACAATGTGAGTACTTCAGTGGCTAACTCTGATAAACCTATAACCAATGGCCTGACTAAGGTGGAACCAACCCACAATACTAACCAATAACCACTAACCAAAGTGGGACTTTAGCCCACAACCAAAAGCAAATTTAACAGACTTTGAAAAAAAGAGTAGGCATGTATACAAAGTTATTCACCCAAGAAGCATCTGTTCCCAGAACTGCTTCTCTCCCCCAAAGGAAGCGCCATTGGGATCAGCAATGCCAGTAAGGACATAGTTGAGCTTCATCCACTGAGCCTGTAGACAAAGAAGTCCAGGTGCCCACTCAGGATCAGCAGCTGACACTCACTGTCTCATGGGATCGTGGAGTACTTGAGCAGGAGTCTCAGAGACCTGGCCCCATGTTGGGTGCCAAATTGTTGCAGCTCAAAAGTGAGTCCTCATCTGATGTGCACAGAGTCAATCAGTTGACACTAGGATTTTGAAAAGACAAAAGTTTATTTAGCAAAGCCTTGCCTTGCAAAGACAGGAGGACAGATTCCTCAAACCTGTCTTTCCAAACTGGAGAAACATTCATTATTTTATAGTATTCAGACAAAGGCAGGTAGGCTTAGGACAATAAGCAAAGTTGTTTTAGACGACAACGTGAGAGACAGTCTAATTACTGAGTATGTGTAGAATGGTTACATACTTCAGCTACTGCACATGTCACGTGGGCTAACTTTGATTAGAATTGGTTTGGTTCGGCAAGATAGTTTAGGAATTTGGGGTGTTTAGTTCTGGGCTGACTTATATTAATTAGTAAGGGGCTAGGTGCAAATGCACCTAACTTCAGGGAGCTACATGTGAGGGCACCCAATTTCAGGGTGGCAAAACAATATAAGGGGATACAAGTGAGGTCAGTCAGGAGTTGTTTAAACTATAGGGTACAGTTTCAAAGCATAGCATCAGAAAAACAAAGCAGCTGGGTTTCAATTAAAGAGAAATGAAGGTGAGGCAAGATGACAGTATAGTGAGGTGTAAAATTTAGTTCATCCTCGAAAGCAGCTAGTAATAGCCAGGAATGGGACAAAACACCTGCTGGGGCTACATCAGTGACCAGACACACAGTGTACATCGGCCTGGATCAGGTGAAACAGCTGAGCTCTCACACAGAACTGTAAGTCCCCCAAGCCACAAAGGCTGGTGCCCTCTGCCATGGGCATGGCAGGGTGGTTCCCTGAGGGGAAAGGAAACAGACTTTACTAGTAGCAAGGGCTTAGCTCAACCATGCTCCAATTGAGGAATTAATTAACAAATTCTGACTCCTGAAGATAGGCCCCCAGCACAGAGAAACCTGGAATTAGCACTAAAGGAAGTAGGAGTTTTTGCCCCCACAGAGAGGGGGTGTGGCTAATGAAAAAAAAAGAGAAAAGAAAATAAGCTTTTTGAGTTGGACAGCACAAATACTGGAAAATGGCTGGATCCCAAGAGTAGGGGACACTTAGAGCCTTGAGATATATAGAGCCAGGTGCCAATTTAAGCTCTTGATTGACAAACTGAAGAAGCAGGGGTCCAACTTGGAATTGGCTTTTTTTTTTTCAGTCCTTAAGGGCTCATTAAATAGAACCGGAAGCATGTCAGGCTCCAGCATTGCCCCAGGCAACGGCAGAATTAAGCCGTCTGAGAGGCAAAGTAACTAGTCAGGTGAAAGGAGTTAATTCTCTAAAGGACATATCTTCCCAAAGACAAAAGGGGGCGGGGCTCAGCTCAAGAGGAATCAGTCCCCTGGGAATGGACAACTGAAGCAATTAAAGCCATCATATTACCCTTCCTCTGTCTCAACCACACGCCTGTCAGGGAAAGTCTGCTGAAATTATAGGCACCACATCATTTTAAGCTGGTGGGAAGCTGCAGGCAGACAAATGCCACATACTGGAAAGGATAGGAAAAGCACAGAGTCTAGAGGTTTCATAGGAAAGTCTGACAATCTGCCAGATCCCACCCTCAGGGAAAACAGATGCTGCCTACTATTTTCTCCTGAGATGTGGGCCTGTCTGGTCTGGGAAAATCTGACTGGGGTCTGTAATATCTGAGGAGACCCTGCTCAAAATAAAAAGGCTCCATATAGGCAGGACAAGAAACAGAAAAATAAGAACTGAAAAATTCTGATCAGTTAAACAAAACCTATGCTAGGGGTCTAGAATAAGCTGAACTGAATGTTAAAGAACAGATAGAGAACAAAGCCATCCCACAAGAAAACCCTAGGTAAAAGAGGGAAAACAACCTCCAGAATAAGCAAATTAAGGAACTCAAATGCCTAGACACCAATACAAAATAACAAGTCATATTAGGAAAATCGAAGATATGGCCCAGTCAAAGAACAAACCAACACTTCAGATGAGATACAGGAATTGAAACAACTATTCAGGATGTAGAAACAGATATGCAAAATCTCATCAAACATCAAATCAACCAGTTGAGGGAGGATATAAAGGATACATTGGGCAAAGAAAAATAACTCAAAAGTTTAAAAAATAAATCACAGAACTTATGGGGATGAAAGGCACAATAGAAGAGATGAAATAAATGGAAAACTAGAACAATAGATTTGAAGAGGCAGAAGAAAAGATTAGTGAACTAGTGGAGAGGACATCTGAAATTTGACACACAAAAGTAAATGTAGGGAAAAGAATGGAAAAATTTGAACAGGGTCTCAGGGAACTGAATGACAACATGAAGCACATGAATATACGTGTTGTGGGTGTCCCAGAAGGAGAAGAGAAGGGAAAAGGAGGAGAAAGACTAATGGAGGAAATTATCACTGAAAATTTCCCATCTCTTATGAAAGACATAAAATTACAGATGCAAGAAGTGCAGTGTACCCCAAACAGAATAGATCCAAATAGACATACTCCAAGACACTTACTAATCAGACTGTCAGATGTCAAAAAGAAAGAGAATTTTGAAAGCAGCAAGAGAAAAGCAATCCATCACATACAAGGGAAGTCAGAAATAAAAGAATAATGTATGGTCTCACTAATATGAACTAACATTAATGAGTGAACTTGGAGAATTTCAGTTAAGAGCACATGTTATCAGGAGATAGAAATAGGGTAGAGATTGGGCATTTAGTGCTGAAGGAATACAGATTGTGTAACAGGACTGATTATAAAATTCAGAAATTGATAGCACAATATTACCTGATTATAATACAATAATATAAGTATACTGAATGAAGCTGAATGTGAGTATGATAGAGAGAGAAGGGCTGCAGGCTTGTATGAAGCCAGAAGGAAAGATAGAGGATAAATACTGAGACAGGATAATTTAGGAATGCTTAGAGTGGGCAATGATGGTGATTAAATGTACAAATAAAAAATGTTTTTGCATGAGGGAGAACAAATGAATGTCATTGTTGCAGGGTGGTGAAAATAGATGGTATATGGGAAAAAGTACAATCAATGCAAGCTAGGGTCTATAGTCAACAGTAACATTGTAATATGCTTCGACTGAATGTAACAAAGGTATTATTACAAAACTAAATGTCAACAAGTGGGGGGATGGGGAAGGGATATGGATTCTTGGTGGAAGAAAAGGAAATGTCTTCAAGTGTCTTCAGGTAGATTATGGTGAAGGCATGTCTATATGCTTAGGTTGGATTGTATGATATGTGACTAAAACTGTTTAAAAATGAACAGAGAAAAAAATGAACAGAGAGATACAAGTGCTAGAGAAAATGTGGAGAAAGGGATGTACCTATTCACTGTCAGTAAGGAAAATGAGGGGTGCAGCCCCTTGGAGGGCAGGGTGATGGTTCCACAAGAGGCTAGGGGTGGGGTTGCCATATGATCCTGAAACCCTTTTGCTTAGTATATACCTGAAGGAACTGAGAGTGAGGATGAGTGGACATTTGCACACTGGTGTTTATGGTGGCAGTGTTCGCAATCAACAATGGATGAAGGCAGCCTAAGGGTACAACGACTGAGGAATGGAAGTGGGACCTGTGGTGTATATATACAATGGATTACTGATCACCCACAAGAAGAAATGAAGTTGTAAAGCATGCAACTAGGTGAATGAAACTTAAGGACTGTATGATACATAGAATGTCAGAAACAAAAGGACAAATGTTATGATGCCTCACTCATACGGACTATTTTATAAAAACTCAGTGAACCGAAATCAAGAGCATGGTGGCCAGGCTCTAGGCTCCACCTTCATCAAACATTGGGGTGACAGCCAGATTCTCCAGAATCCTCCAGACATCTGTGAATCCTGGGGTAATGTGCTGGTTTGAAATGGTTATGTACCCCCAGAAAAGCCATGTTCTTTTCATCCTAATCCAATCGTGTGGGAGTAGACCTATTTTTATGGTGGGATCTTTTGATTAGATTGTTTCCATGGAGATATGACCCTGCCCATTCAAGATGGGTCTTAATTAGTTTACTGGAGTACTTAAAAGAGCTCACAGAGGGAGGAAGAGTTCAGGGCTGACACAGAGAGCAGAGAGAGGGAATGAGAGGACAGATATCTGGAGATGCTAAGCTAAGAGTCAAAACCCAGTGTTGCCATAGAGAAGCTAAGTGAGGACCCAGATACCTAGAGAGAAAGCTACTGGAATCAGAGCCATTTGAAACCAGAAGCCAGGAAAGGACAGCAGATGTCACCATGTATCTTCCCATGTGATAGAGATACCCCAGGTGACATTGGCCTTTTCTTCAGCATCAAGGTATCTTTTTCTGGATGCCTTAGTTTGGACATTTTCATGGCCTTAGAACTGTACATTTGTAACCTAATGAATCTCCTTTGTAAAAACCAATTCATTTCCTTTATACTGCATTCTGGAAGCATCAGCAAACTGAAACAGATAGTAACACCGTTCTTAAACAACAGGGCAGAAGGAATCTTTAGATGGTAAACTCACCCTTTCCACACACATGGGTGAGTCTGCTCTCTTGGCTCAAGAATATGTCTTTGGTTCAGATCTCAGCTTCCATGGTTCTGCCTTTGAAGTATTTTTCTTTCAATCTGCCCTTTTTTGTCCTTTTTAGTCCAGGCTGGCAGTGATTCCATTCATACAGATCTCACAAAAAACTTGTTGGTTTTGCATGTAGCACAAAGGGGGTCCTAACCCATCAGACAAAAGAACTTTCCACAAATCCTTCTTTGATATCTCAATCTCCAGTCTTGACTTGGACTGAAATAACTGACTGTTTCCATGTTCAGTTAACTCCTCACATGGGGCACTATTCTTTGGGGACTTGCTTTCCAGAAGCTCAGAATTTTCCAAACCATCAGTTTCTGGTTTCTTTGTGCCCAGGAATTTGGTTCTCAACTTATCCCTTTCCTCTCACATTTTACTAAAAGGTGCAAGGAGAAACAAGGCTGTAGTTTCCACATTTAGTTTGGAAATCTCCTCAGCCAAATATTCAAGCTCATCACTTTCAAATTCTGCCTTCCATCTGATATCAGGACTCAATTTTGCCACGTTCTCTGCTCCTTTAAAACAAGGGTCACCTTTCTTCCAGTTTGCAATGACACATTCATCATTTTTGTCTAACGCTTCATCATAAGTACCTTAACTGTCCATATTTCTACCAACAACTTCATCAAAGCAAGCCAGGGCTTTTCTATCAAACACCTAAAAATTCTTCACCTCTACCCATTACCCAATTATAAAGCCATTTCCACAGTTTCAATATTTTCAATAGCAGCACCCCACTCTTCTGGTAACAAAATCTGCAGTTACCTTTATGGTGTCATTTCTTCATGTAGATTTGAGTTACCACCCAGTGTACTTTCAATTTGACTTGAAGGACTCCCTTTAGTATTTCTTGTAGAGCAGGTCTGTTAGTGATGAATTATCTGTTTTTGTTTATCTAGGAATGTTTTCATTTCTTCTTCAGTTTTAGAAGATCTTTTTGCTGGGTACAGAATTCTTGGTTGATTGTTATTTTCTTTAGGCACCTTGAACATGTCATTTCTCTGACTTCTGTCTAGCCTCCGTGGTTTCTGATGAGAAGTTAGCTGTTAAATCTTGTGATTCCCTTTTATGTGATGAATTAGTTTTCTCATGTTGCTTTCAATATTTTCCCTCTTTGTTTTTGTCTTTGAACAGTTATGTGTTTAGGTATAGCTCTCCTGTAGTTTATCCTACTTGGAATTTATTGAGCTTCTTGGATATGAGGATTAATGTCACCTAATTCAAAAAGTTTCTGGCCATTACTTCTTCAGGCAGATTACAAGTTTACACGTCTGGTATGTACTGACTTTTAACTTCTATATGTACACAGCCTCTTGCTCATTCAGGGCCTGACCTTCTCTGTGCTCTTCTTAGGGTATGTGCAGCCTTGCACATGAACACGGACTAGACCCCCAGAGATATGTGAGTGCTGTCAAGACTCACAATGTTTGTCTTATTCCTCAGATATCCCTGTTAAACCTCTGGCCAATGTGCTAGTCTGTGGCTTGCCCCAATTAGTATTGTAACCTCTGAATAGCTTTGATGTTGGTTTGCCACTGAGATGACTATTGTTTTTTCAACAATGCCCCCAAACATGCAAATTTTCCACATTCTACCAGCAGTGGAGGTACTGGTATTAACTCCTGCTCTGCCCTTCTATCACTGCTTTGCTAATAGAAATGGGGGGTAGATGAGAGCAGGATAAAACACCACAAAGTTCCACCATTCTTACCAAAGCTCAATGGTTTTTCTCAAATAAATGTACCTCAATTTGCTAAATTTCCAGAGTCCTGTATTTTGTCCATTTTACCTGATTTTGAAATTTCTTTTGGGGGAGAGATTGCTAAGCAACTCACCCAGTCATTCTGGAACTGCCATATCCTTCCTCCTGCTTGGATTCTTTCCTTCCTTCCTTCCTTCCTTCCTTCCTTCTTTCCCTCCCTCCCTCCTTCCTTCCCTCCTTCCTTCCTTCCTTCCTTCCTTCCTTCCTTCCTTCCTTCCTTCCTTCCTTCCTTCCTTCCTTCCTTCCTTCCTTCCTTCCTTCCTTCCTTCCTTCCTTCCTTCCTTCCTTCCCTCCCTCCCTCCCTCTCTCCCGCCTTCCCTCCTTCCTTCCTTCCTTCCTTCTTTCTTTTCTCTCTCTCTGTCTCTCTTCTCCCTCTCTATCTTTTCAGTTCATGCTTTTATAATTCTTTCAGAGAGGGTTTGTACATGATAAATTATCTGAACTGTAGTTATTGTAAAGGATCTTTATTTTGCCCTCATATGTGAATACTAGTTTACCGTTAGTTTAACAAATTCTCCTCATGGAAAAATTGAGGGAAGAAGGCAGAGAGACCATTGCAGCTCCCATGGCAACAGAGGCAGATCCACAGTGTCTGGGACTTTTTCCCAGCAGCACAATGGCCTCCCCAAAGAAGAAACTCCAAGGTCTTGTTGCCGCAACCATCACACCAATGACTGAGAATGGAGAAATCAAATTTTCAGTAATTGGTCAGTATATGGATTATCTTGTGGAAGAACAGGGAGTGAAGAGCATTTTTGTGAATGGCACAACAGGAGAAGGCCTGTCTCTGAGCATCTCAGAGCACTGTCACATCACAAAGGAGTGGGTGGCAAAAGGGTGAAACAAGTTGCATCAGGTGGTGATTCATGCGGGAATGCTGGGCTTGAAAGAATCACAAGATCCGGTTCAATATGCAGCAGAAATAGGAATTGATGGCATTGCAATCATTGTACCATTCTTTCTCAAGCCATGGAACAAAGATATCCTAATTAACTTCCTGAAAGAAGTATCTGCTGCTGCCCCTACATTGACATTTTATTACTATCACATTGCTGCCTTAACAGGGGTAAAGATTCATGCTGAGGAGTTGTTGATAGGATTCAGGATGAGATCCCCACCTTCCAAGGTCTGAAATTCAGTGACACAGATCTCTTAGACTTTGGGCAATGTATGGATCAGAATCGCCAGCAACAATTAATTTGCTTTCCTTTTTCAGGGGATGAGCAACTGTTGAGTGTGCTGGTGACGGGAACAATGGAGCAGTTGGCAGTACTGATAACTAACAGGGGAAAAGACAAAACCAGGCTTTTGAACAAAAGGGCATTTCTTTGGCCCTCAACTATCAGTTTTATATCCAGAGATTTATCAACTTTGTGGTGAAACTAGGTTTTGGAGTGTCACAGATCAAAGTTTTCATGACCCTGGTCTCTGGGATTCCAATGGGCCCATCCTGGCTTCCATTGCAGAATTAATTAATTAATTAATTACTGAATTCACTAATAATGCTGAAGCTAAACTGAAGAGACTGGATTTTCTTTCTTTCAATGGTTTAAAAGATGGAAACTTGGAAGCCTGTACCTAGGCCCTCTCTATCAAACCACTATGTAAACACAGAGCTAATCAACCTTGAATAGTGCATTTCTCAGGGACTTTTTAAAAAGAATGGAGAAGAAAAGTCTCAAAAGAACATTACTGGGATAAAAGAAAAAACTGGAATATAGACTGTTAGTTTTATATCAATATTAACTTTCTTGAACTTGATAACTGCACTTAAGGTGATTACATAAGTGAACATCCTTGTTTGTAGGAAATGTACATGGAAGTATTATGTGTGCAAGGATTATGATGTGTGCAACCTGCTCTCAAATGTTCAGAAAATAGGTATATAGGTAGATAGATAGGTAGAAATATACAACAAGGTGGCAAACCATTAAAATTGATGTATCTGGGTATCTGGAGGAGGTAGTGGTATATTGAATTTCTCTAACATATGGCATTTGTATTGCTTTCGCAACTGTCCTGACAGTTTGAAATTATTTCAAAATAAAAAGATTAAAAGAATTTCCTTTATAACTTTCAAGATGTATCATTGAGTTCTAGCACCCTGCATTGACCAAGAAAAGTCTTTTGCTCCTTTGATTATTTTAGGTGCTGTCTATGTTATGTTTTTAGAAGCTTTTTTACCCTTGGAGTTCTGAAATTTCACCAGGATCAATTGATTAATTAATTAATTCAGTATTGCACGTATATTTTATGTTGGGCATGGTGGGGATGATACAGCCAAGAACATTACAGATGACATCTGCTATTATTTATGGAGCTTCCATTCTAATGTGCGGAGGAGTAAGACAAAAAATAGATATATAAATGCAGGTTACACTAAGTGCAATTAAGAGAATGAACAAAGTGAAATGATGGAGGGTAATGGCTGGAGGAGGGCGCTGCTATATGCAGAAGTTGCTTAAGAGGGTAGCTGATTCTAAATAACTATAGCATGTGAAAATGCAGGAAGAAAGGATGCATGTTGAATTTTCAAGATTAATCTTTCATGGCTCTTAACTTTCTTCTTCCATTGTCTATCTCTTAAGATTTTGGGCTCTTCATTTGAGATATTTCTTCAAAATTACTTTCCAGATTATTAATTCTGTCTTCAGTTATGTCCACTCTATGTATTCCACCTTGTGTCTTCTGCTTTTTTGTAGTAGCTTGTTCTTAATTTATGAGTGTAGAATCAATATTTAAGAATTTTAGATTCTTTAAATTATATTTGTTTCCTCTTAGTTTTCTTACTCCATTTGTCATTCTTATTTCTTCTCTTTTGTGCTGCTGTTTTTTTGTTAAGTTAATTAATTCAACATTCTATACATACTTATTGAGCACTTACTACATGCCAGGCATGGTGAGGAAATTGAATACCCCATTCCTATGAAACTTACACTGCATTTGCGGAGATGGAATGTAAACCCATATGGAAATAATGTGATGGAGGGAAGTGATAAATGCTCTAATGGAAACTAAAGCAGAAAACAGAGACAGAGGACTTGACGTAGAGAATTCAGGGAAGACCTCTCTGAAGGGGTAATGTGTAAGCAGAGACCAGAATGAAATGAGAGAACAAGCCTCTTGGAAAACCAACAGGAGATGCAAAATTACTGATGTTGTGAACATGCTCAGTATGTATGACGAATGGAAAGGAGACCAACACAGTTGGATTGGAGTGACTGAGAGGAAAAGTGGTAGGAAGTGAGCTCAGAGAGGGGACAGAGACTAGATCATGCAGGGTCTTGTGGGCCATAGGTGGTGGTACTTTATCTTTCACTCTGATGGGAGCCAGCGGGGAGTTCTGATTAGATGTGTCATTACTTGAGTTAGAATTTAACAGATGCCTCTGGCTGCTCTGAAGAAGACAGTAAAGGGACAGAGGAGGAAAAAGGGAAACTACTGAGAAGGCTTCTTCAAGCGTCCAGATGAACAATGAAGGAGATAGCAGTGAAGATGGTAAGTGTTCTAGTTTGCTAGCTGCCGGAATGCAATATACCAGAAACGGAATTATTTTTAAAAAGCAGAATTTAATCAGATGCTAGTTTACAGTTCCAAGGCCGAGAAAATGTCCCAATTAAAACAAGTCTATAGAAATGTCCAATCTAAGGCATCCAGGGAAAGATACCTTGGTTCAAGAAGGCCAATAAAATTCAGAGTTTCTCTCTCAAGTGGAAGGGCACATGGCGAACATAGTCAGACTTTCTCTCTCATCTGGAAAGGCACACGGTGAACACAGTCAGGGTTGCTCTCTCATCTGGAAGGGCACATGGTGAACACGGTGTCATCTGCTAGCTTCTTCTCCTGGCTTCCTATTTCATGAAGCTCCCTGGGAGGCATTTTCCTTCTTCATCTCCAAAGCGCTGACTGATGGACTCTCTGCTTCGTGGTGCTGCAGCA
The DNA here is from genome assembly GCF_023851605.1 of Tamandua tetradactyla. Taxonomy (NCBI): domain Eukaryota; kingdom Metazoa; phylum Chordata; class Mammalia; order Pilosa; family Myrmecophagidae; genus Tamandua; species Tamandua tetradactyla. The sequence continues at coordinate 121,393,335 of NC_135353.1, forward strand.
TTCTCTGCTCTCTCCGAAACTCCATCATTCTCCAAAATATTTCCTCTTTAATAGAACTCCAAAAACTCATCAAGACCCACCCAAATGGGTGGAGGCATGTCGTCATCTAATCCAGTTTAACAACCACTCTTGATCAAATCACATCTCCAGGGAGATGATCTGATTACAGTTTCAAACATCCAGTACTGAATAGGGATTATTCTGCCTTTAGGAAATGGCATTTTGATTAAAACATGGCTTTTCTAGGGCCCATACATCCTTTCAAACCAGCACAGTAAGACTGGTTAGATTATTGTTTCAGTTTGCTAAAGCTGATGAAATCCAATATACTAGCAATGGACTGGCTTTTGACAATGGGGGTTTATCAGCTTACAAATTTACAGTTCTAAGGCCACTAAAATGTTCCAGTTAAGGCACCAACAGGACAATACCGCCTCTGAAGACCAGATATGGGGTGGGTGAACTCGGGCTCCTCTGTCAGATAGCAAGATACATGGTGTTGTCTGCTGGTCCTTCTCTCCTGGGTTTTGTTGCTTCAGCTTCTGGCTTCTCCATCTGTGACCTTTTCTCTAAACTTCTCTAGGTATTTCTCTCTGTTTTCTGTGTGTTCTTTATCCTCTTACAAAGGACTCCAGTAAGAGGACTGAGACCCACCCTGGGGCACATCTCAACTGAAATAACCTAATCAAAGGGTCCACCTACAATAAGTCTGTACCTACAGGAATGGATTAAAAGAACATAATCCTTTCTGGGGTATATACAACCTCCAAAGTACCGCAATTATGGATGTATTTTGAAGGTGGAACCAACAGAATTTCCTCAGAGATTAGATGTGGGGGTGAGAAAAAGAGAGAGAGGAGTCAAGGGTGACTTCAGTATTTTCAATCTGAGAAGCTGGGTGAATGATGGGCCATTTACTGAGATGGGGGAAGACTGAAGGAGGAGCAAGATTTTTTAGGGGAGAGGCAGTGCTTAGAAGAGTTCCATTTTGGACAAGTTAACATTGAGATGCCTATTAAACATCCAAGTTGAGATGTTGAGCAGGAGGCTGGATTTGGATTTGGAGTTCATGGGAGAGGTACACATTAGAGATATGCATTTGGGAGTAATAGTAAAGAAATACCATTTAAGGGCTATCGAGGGGAAGAGAAGTCTGTGGGATCTCACATTGGCGATGAAATACTCCAGTCTGAAGTGACACATGCCACTTCCATTCACAATTCATGGGCCCACTCATCCACCAGGAAGTGCAATCCTGTTATGTTCCATGTTCCTGGAAGAGAAAAAGAAGTGACAATAATGGCAATCAGTATGAATGACCACCAGAGACAGTCATCAAACTTGTTTTTACTGTTGCAGAAAGTTCTCCCACACCCCTACCCATGCACTGTGTATTTTGAGTATGGTTATCTTAGCTGTTTTTTTTTTTTTTTACCCACATCAGCCTGATTCCATCTGCTATCTCTCTTCTAGACACTGCATCAGAATATCTGGTCCCTTGATGGCTCCCTTTCTTTCTTTCTTTCTTTTTTTAAAATATTTTTTATTGATAAATCTTCACATACAGATCCCATACATGGTGTACAATCAGTGGTTCACAATATCATCACATAGTTTACTTTTAAATGACCACCATGATCATTTTTTAGAACATTTGCATCACTTCAGGAAAAGAAAGAAAAAAGAAAAAACCTGTATATACCATACCCCTTACCCCTCCCTCTCATTGACCACTAGTATTTCAAACTACTCAATTTATTTTAACCTTCATTCCCCCTATTATTTGTTTATTTTTTATCCATAGTTTTACTCATCTTTCCATACCCTGGATAAAAGGAGCATCAGACACAAGGTTTTCACCATCACACAATCACATTGTATAAGCTATATAGTTATACAGTCTTCTTCAAGAATCAAGACTACTGGAACGCAGCTCAAGAAGGCTTTCTCAATCCCTTGAGACTGGGTCCTGGCTCATCCCAAGATTTCTGTCACACGTTTCCAGGGAGATCTACACTCCTGGGGATGACTCCTTTTCTTGACAAGCACCACCAAATAGTTTCTCTTCAGTGTATTTTGGGGGTTGCTTTGAGGACTTTAGGATAGGAAGGAAGATGAATGAAATGAAAAATGGCCTTACTAGACAATTTTGTTACACTCTCCCAGGAGAATTTTTAAAAATTGCAAATCAGAACGTCACTGCTGGGCTTCAGCCTTTCAGGCCTTACTTCAGTTCCTTGAATATACCAAGCTGCTTCTCACTTTAGAACCTTTTCATTTGCAGTTCCCATTGTCTGAAATACTTTTCCCTTACACCTTTTCCTCTGACTAACTCCTTCTCAACCTTCAGTTCTCAGCCTAAATACCCTTTCTCAGGGGGAATTTTTCCAGACCCCCTCCAATATGGGTGATAGAATCCCTTTCTGTGGTGTACTTGAAAACTCTGGTATAGAAGTTAGGCATATAGAACTTCATTGGTTAGGTATTGTCAGACAGCTGTCCATAATGGCTGCTCAAGTCCACACTCAAGGACCCCTACATCCCAACACTTCGCATGATTCAGTTTTCAAATTTTTGCCAATATGTTGGGTGTAAAGTAATATTTTATTATTTAATTTAAAATTTTCACTTCTCTAATCATTAATGAAGTTGAGCATTTCTTCATATACCCTATAAGTTCGTGGGTTTCTTCTCGTGTGACCTGTTTCTATCCTTTGGCTATCTTTCTTTGGGATTCCTATCTTTTTCTCCTTGATTTCCCGAAGTCCCTCTTACATTCTAGATGTTTAATCACTTGTCATTTCAGACAGCAAATATCAATTCCCAGCCTGTCATGTCTGTTAACTTTGTGCAGGGTTGTTCATTAAACAGAAACCCTAAATTGTGATGTGTTCATCATCATCATCAACATTCTTCCTTGTCTTTTGTGTTTTGAACTTTTGTTTAAGAAGTCTTTCTTCATCCTTAGGTCACATAGCATTTTTTCTATTGTTATTATTATTATTATTTTTACTTTTACATTAAGGTCTTTAACCTGTCTGGGTTAAAGGAGTTTTAACATTTTCTTCTTAGAGGTCTTATAACATTGGTCTTCTATTGCCACAAATATTGTGGTAACAGTATTGCCACAAAATTAATAACTTGGAACAACTTACATTTATTGTGGTTGTTGATCAGGAATCAGGGCTCAGTTAGGTCCTCTGCTTAGAGTCTCACAAAGATTCTATTAAGATGTTGACTGGAGCTGCATCTCATGTTAGGCTTAACTGGGGAAGGATCTGCTTCCAGGGTCACTCAAGTTGGCAGAATTCAGTTCCTTGCAGTTGTAGGACTGGGGGCATCAACTTCTTGCTGGCTATTGGCTGGAAGCTACCCTCAGGTCCTAGTGGGCACTCATTATCCCTTGCCATATGGGGTTCCCCAAAGTGGCTACTTGCAGCATCAAAGCCAGCAAGAGAGAGGCTCCTCACAAAAGGAACTACAACCTTAAGTAACACAATCACGTACAAGGAATTGCATGCATCTCAGCACATCTCACCCCCTTTACCACATTATATTGGTTAGAAGCAAATCACAGGTAATGCCCATGAGATGCAAGGGCATGAATTACAGAAGGTGGTAATCATGGTTGAGGGGCACTGTAGGAATCTGTTCATCACAGTCTGCCCTCTAACCCCTCAATGATTCATTTCCTTCTTACTTGCAAAATACAGTTACCCCATTCCAAGGTCCCCATGAGTCCCATCCCATTACAACACCTGCAGAAAGTTTGGAATCTCATTATCTGAATTGGGTTGAGGTATGGACGAGGCTTATTGAGTATAGTGCCTCCTGATCTATAAAATTAGAGACAAGTTATCTGTGCTCCTCCACCAATATACAATGGATAACAACTATAGACATTCTCATTCCAAAAGGGAGAAAATAGAATGTACAAAGGGTCACCACAGTTCTGAAATCCAGCCAGGCAAGTATTAGGAGTTCCTTAATTAGGTTTCAGGGTCTCTTGGTTCAGTCCTGAGAGTCCTCCTTTCTTTTTTCACAAAAGGAGTTTGTAGTTGAGTGATTTTATCAGCATGCTCCCTGGCATTAGAATCTTGGGGGTCTAACAGCCTCCTTTCATTTTATACTTTTTTCCCATTCCTTTCAGTCCAAATGAATAGTATTTTTGCTGAGATAATACTTTGTGCATCTCCCATGGATTTCAGTGGGGTTCACACCTTTGGAGAAAAGCCATACCAACTGATCTTTTCCAGATAAACCCTCTCCTACTTTGGGCGCCTCTTGAGTTGACTAAGGAACAACTCAGGCTTTCTAGACAGCCTATGATTTGAGTAAGAGGTTCTGTGAGCACACCCTTATATATCTTGAAAGAGTCATTTGTGTGACTGAATACTAATCTGATCTTTCAATCTTTCTGAAGTTTTAAGAAAAGGTGGTACAATCGTACCCTTGGCATGTTGTTTTTCAGGAACTTTTTATTCTAGTAACATATATACCACTCAACGTTTCCCATTTTAACCACTTTAAAGTAAACAATTCAGAAGCATTACATTTATAATGTTGTGCTACTGTCATGATCAGGTTCATGTGTCAACTTGGCCAGGTGGTGGTGCCCAGTTGTCTGGTTGGGCAAGCACTGGCCTGTCTGTTGCTATGAGGACATTTCATGGACTTAAATCATGATCATGTTGGCTGCATCCACAGTTGATTGCATTTGTAATCAGCTAAGGACTGTCTTCTGCAATGAGTGATGCTCAATCTAACCATCAGAAGGCTTTAAGGAGGATTCAGAAGAGATAGTCACTCTTCCTGCTTCAGCCAGCTTGTAACCGGCCCTACAGACCTTGGATCCTTACATTCCCATGTTGCCCAGCCAGCCTCTTCTGAGAGTTCATTGAGGACATTCATTGGAGCTGCCAGCTTGTGGCTGGCCCTACAAACCTTTGACTCTACATTCCCACGGTTATGTGAGACACTTTTACAAATTTTATATTTATGGATATCTCCTGCTGATTCTGTTTCTCTAGAGAACCCTAGCTAATACAGCTACCATCACCACCATCTGTAACCAAAACCTTTTCATAACCTCAAACAGTAACTCACATCAGTAATCTCACATTTCCCCCTCCCCCAGCCCCTGATAACATCTAATCTACTTTTTGTCTCTACGAATTTGCTTATTCTAGATATCTACTATAGGCGGAATCATAAAATATCCGTCCTTTTGTGCTTCTCTTATTTTACTCAGTATGATGTCTCAAGGTTCATCTATGTTGTAGCATCTATCAGAACTTCATTCCTTTTTGTGGTTGCATAGTTTTACATTGTGAGATTATACCACATTTGTTTATCCATTAATCTGTTGATGGACACTTGGGTTAATTCCACCTTTTGATTTAGCATGTATTTTTGCCATCTGGGAAGGCTGAGAATGCTCAGAATCACCAAATTCCTTCAACTTATCTCTTTCCTCTCATATTTTACTAAAAACAGCAAGAAACCACCATATACAGCACCTTCAACATGCTTGGAAGTCTTCTTAGCTATATAACCAAGTTCACTTACAAATTCTGCTTAATATAAATTACAGGAAACTATTTCTACAAGCTTTCTGCCACTATGTAACAAGGATCACCTTTCCTCCTGTTTTCAGCAATATGCTTGTTTCATAGGCTGCTCAAGCAAATAGAATGAAATGGGTCAGGTTAAACAATGGGAATTTATTTGCTCACGGTTTTGAGGCTAAAAGAAAGTCCAAATCAAGGTGTCATGAAGGTGATGTTTTCTTCCTAAAGACTGTGGCATTCTGAGGCTAGTTACTGACGATTTTTGGTCCCTAGCTTGGCACACGGTGGCCTCTCCTAACCTCTTCCTTCTCTTCTGGGTTCCATTGAATTTCAGATTCTTGCTTCCATGTTTTTTTTTCTCTCTGTGTCTGAATTTTATTCCATTTATAAAGAACTCCAGTAATAGGATTAAGACCCATCCTGATTGGGCTGGGCCACAAGTTAACTGAAGTAACCTCATTGAAAGGTCCTACTTTGGATTCACACCCACAGGAATGAATTAGATTTAAGAACATTGTTTTCTGGGGTACATACAGCCTCAAACTACCACAGTACTTCTCACTTCCTTTGAGCCCTCACTGGCAGAGTCCGTGAAGTCCATATTTCTACATGAACAATCTGTTTAGGGAAATTTACACTTTCTCTATCATGCTCTTCAAAATTCTTGCTGCCTCCACCTACTGCCCAGTTCCAAAGCTACGCCCTTGGTTATGGAAGCACTCTACTTCCAGGTCCCAGAATCTGTATTAGCTTTGCCACATAACAATATTACCACAAACTTAGTGGCTTGAAACAGCATATATTTATTACCTCACAGTTTCTATGGGTCAGGAGTCAGGCCCTAGCTTAGCTGGATCCTCTGCTTAGGATCTCAGAAGGCTGCAACTCAAGGTGTCGACCAGAACTGCAGTCTTATCTGGACTTTGACTCGGAAAGAATCCATTTCCATGCTTACCCAGGTTGTCAGCAGAATTCAATTCTTGTAGTTGTCAGACTGAGGGCTCCAATTTCTTGCTGGCTGTTGGTTGGAGGCCACTGTCAGCAACCAGTGGTCACCCATTGTTCTTTGCCATGTGGGGTTCCCTAAACTGACCACTTGCTTCATCAAAGCCAGCAAGAGCCTTACACAGTATGGTTGTTTCACCCTTATTTAATATAACCACGAACATGTCATCACATACATTCTTTGATCATGTGCCAACTCAAGTAGGGGTATTGTGCACAAGGGTGAATACCAGGAGGCAGGGGTCCTCAGAGCTACTTGAAGAATCTCTCCCTTACACCTGCCCTGGGTATATGATCTTCAGATCCGTAATGGGATGTGCATAAGGATTTCCATTATAAAGTTGTTTGTAATATCGAGGGGATGGAGGCCATTAGAATCAATGGATTCTATACACCACAGCAACATAGATGGATCTTCCTTTTCTTCACTTTCAATGTATGCTAAGTTACCATACTCTCTTTTGTTTTTTTGAAGGGAAATTCATATAACATAAAATGAATTACTTCAAAGTGAGCAAATCAGTGGCAATTAGTGTGTTCACAATGGTATGCAACCACCACCTCCATCAGATTCTAAAACATTTTCATCAGCCAGAAGGGAAATCCTGTACCCACTGAGCAGTTGTTCCCCATTCTGCCCCTCACCGCAGACCCTGGAAACTACCAAAGTGCATTCTGTCTCTATGGATTTCCCAATTCTGGGTATTTCATATACATGGACTCTTACAATTTGTGACCTTTCATATCTGTCTTCTTTCATTTTAACAGAATGTCTTCAAGGTTCATTCATGCAGCATGAATCAGGACTTCATTGCTTTTATGGCTGAATAATATTCCATTTATGGATATGCCGCAATTTGTCTATTGATTCATTGATGGACGTTTGAGCTGTTTCTACCTTTTGGCTATTGTGAATATGCTATGCACCTGTGTGCACATGTGTGCATGTGAATCTCTGCCTTCAATTCATTTGGGTATAGACCTAAGTGTGGAATTCCTGAGTCATATGGTAATTCTGTGTCTAACTTTTTGTGGAATCGCCAAACTTTTCCACAGCACCTGAGCCATTTTACATTCCCATAAGCAATGCGCAAGGGTTCTAATTTCTCCACATTCTTGCGAACCCTTGCTATTTTCCATTTTTAAAAAAAATCATCCCACTCTTAGTGGGTCTGAAATGGTACTTTATTGTGACTTGATTTATGTTCCCCTAATGATTGTTAGCATTTTTTTTCTTGTCCTTGTTGGCCATTTGTATATCTTCTTTGCAGAAATGTCTGTTCAAGTTCTTTGTCCATTTTGGAGGGAGGGTTTCAAAAATTTTTATTCTGGTACCACATATACATAATTCCCATTTTAACCACTTTCGAGTATGCAATTTAGTGGTGTTAATTACATTCACAATATCGGGCTGACATCGTTACTATCCATTACCAAAACTTTTCCATCACCCCAAACAGAAACTCTGTACCAATTAAGCATTAACTCCCCATTCTTCACCCGTATCTTAGCCCTTGTTAACCTTTATTCTAATTTCTGACTATGAATTTGCATATTACCATTATTTCATATAAGTGAGATCATAAATATTTGTCCTTTTGTATCTGGCTTATTTTACTCAATGTGCTGTCTTCAAGACTCATCTATGTTGTAACATGTATCAGCACTTCATTACTCTCTACTTCTGAATATATTCCTTAACCTTTATATACCACATTTTGTTTATCCATTCATCTGTTGATGGACATTTGGGTTCCTTCCCCCTTTTGCCAATTGTGAATAATGCCACTATGCGCATCAGTGCTATGCAAATATTTGTTAGAATCTCTGCTTCCAATTCTTTTGGGCATATACCTAGTAGCAGGATTGCCAGATCATATAGTAATTCTATACTTAACTTTCTGAGAAACCACCAAACTGTTTTCCACAGCAGCTGCACCATTTTACATTCTCGCCAGCAATGTATGAGGGTTCCTATTTCTCCACAACCACGCCAACATTTGTTATTTTTTTATTTTTTAACGAACAGCCGTTCTAGCGGGTGTGAAGTAATATCTCATGGTTTTACTTGCCTTTGCCCAGTTTTTAACTGAGTTGTGAGAGTTACTATACTATTTTTAAATTCCAACTGAAATATCTTTATCATTTTTAAATCTGATTATAACAGTAATGGATATTCTTTGTAACATTTTTCCAAACAACATAGAAAAGCATAAAGGAAAAAAAGTGACAAACCGACCATTGTTTCTCTCCTTACCAAGACATAATCACTGTTAACATTTCCTTCCCAACATTTTTATTCCAGATGGGTAGTCATAATATACATTTTGACAAAATCTTGTTGCCTTTGATGCATCATTTTAAGTGGCTTGAAATCCTTTCTGGGACAATTTAGGGATAAAATATCTTTCTATTCATGGAGAAACAAGTAAATGCAGACAAGGAGGAGACAGAAGCATTTATTGAGTTCCTACTGAATGCCATTCTTATTAAGTCTTCCAAATCACTGTGAGGGCAGTTACTAGGAATCCCCTTATGCAGGTGTGGGACTGTGCCGCAGCTGTCACATCACCTGGATTCAAACCCATTGCCCTCTAAAGGACCTGGCCCACAGTAAGCAATCCATAATCATTTACCCGATAAACCAAGTAATGTTATTTCTACTCCCTAAGGAGGGGAAGGTGGGCACCGGACCCTCATTTCACCCCCCACAGAGCTAATTTTTCTTGCCTGGCTACAAAGGCGACAGCAAGGTCTGTTGCCCTGGCAACTGCCCTCCGGCTGCTATGGCAACCGCCGTCTCAGCTCCAGCTCTCCACCTTGCCCCTTGGGCATCTCCATGGCGACCGGCAGGATGGAGGGTCTGCCAGAGACCTGAGGCTGCGCCTGCGTAGAGTGGCGGGGGTGGGGGTGGGGGAGGGGGGAGGGCAGGAGAGGGCACGGTTCCCGGGCGTGCGCAGCCGCAGAGGACCGCAGCCTTGCCTGCTAGCCCAGGCGCTGCGCACTTGCCAGCCTGTCCGCCCGACCGGAGCCCGGCTCGCTGGGGCAGCATGGCGAGGTCGCCGCTGCTCGGCGGGCCGCGGGCCGGGGGCGTCGGCATTTTGGTGCTGCTGCTGTTGGGCCTACTTCGGCCGCCCCCCGCGTTCTGCGCTCGGCCGGTAAAGGTGCGACCCTAGTCGGGCGCGGGGTGGGTGCTTCGGGCGGAGGATGCGGTGGGCTGGGGTCGGTGCCTCACTGCCTCGCCATCGCTGGACCAGCTTCCAGCCTGTGCGGAGAGATCGGCAAGGGTGGCCCGTGGTCCAGACGCCAGTCCACGCCCAGGCCAGGCCCGCGCACCCAAGACCAGGCTAAGTGTCAGGGTCTGGCAGGACCTGCCCACTCGTCGACACCCTAAGCCCGGCTCGCCCTTCGGGGCTGTCCTTGGGACTTGGGCGCGTTAATGGAGGGTGTGCGCAAATCTGTATGTGTGCGCATGATGCGATGACGGGGGGTGGGGGTGGTGTCGTGCCCTTGTAAGGGTGTGTTCTTTCGTGTGAACCCTTCCGAAAGTCCATACGAAAGTGCCGTCGTGTGTCTGGCTTGTAGTGTGTGTGATAATGGGGTTCGATCTTGCTGCCGTGTGTGACTTTGTATGGGACCAGGTATTTTCTCAATGACACGGTGTTTGGGTTTGTGAAGCCTGATCTGTGATGGTGTGGCATATGGGCGTGTCTTTCTGTGTGTCTCAGTGTGTGTATGTGTGATTTCGTTTTCGTGTGGGAAGGGGTGGTCTTTGCATCCCATTTTGGTTCTGTTGGACCTACGTGGCAGGGAGTTTGTGTGCGCATTCATGACGCTGTTTCTCGCTCCTTCTTCGTAGACCTCTGTCGCTGTGGGGAAAGGGGCCATGATGTCTCCATGCGGCATTGTTTCTTGAAGGGGGTGGTGCATGTCCTTGGAGCTGGGTGGCTCCGTTGATAACTGCATCGACAGCCATGGTGTGAATGTGCGTGATTCCTTATGTGTGGATGTAGCATGTGTTGCGTTGCATCCCTGACATCTCAATTGCCTGTGAGTGTTTGTGAGCCTGTGATTGCTGGTGAGGATGTGGTTTCCCCCAGCGGGGGGTGGGGGGGGCAGCTGAGGAGTGGTGGCACCAGGCAGGAACACCAGCAGCAGCTTGCCCCTGTTGCTTTTCAGAGGTGTCTGCGTCAAGGATGGATGAGTTTAAAAATAATTATATATTAAATACATATATAATATACCATAATGTATTTAGCATGTGTGTACGATGTAGGGAATGATGATCAAATAAATTTCCACATATCCATCACCCAGCATAAGAAATAGAGCATGACAAGCATATTAGAAGCCTCTGTGTGTTCCTCTCCAAAGCAACCTTGTTTTCCTATCATCATTATCCTGTACTTTCTGTTCCTTGATCTCATATTTTTATTTGTAGTTTAATCACATACCTATGTCTTGCTAGAGAATATATTGTTTCATTTTTCTTGTTTTTGAACATTGCACAAATGGACTCCTACCAAGTCTGGCTTCTGGTAGTCACTAGGGGTCACTAGGCATGTCTTTAGGGTGTCTGGTCCTCTCAGGGAGTCTGTAGTGGAATTCTGCAACTTGCTGTTTTTGCTCTACGTTGGTTGTGAGATTTATCCATATTGAGGTGTGTGGCTGTAATTCACTTATTTGTAGTGCTACATATTTCATTCTATGTGTATACACATTCTCCTTGTCAGTGAACATTTGGGTTGTTTTCAGGCTTTTTTTTCTTGCTGTCTCCCCCCACTTTTACTGCTATTATGAACAGTGCTGCAGTCATCTTTCATGAACTCACATCCAATTGTATATGTGCAAAATTTACTCCGGAATGTAACATCCCAAGATTAGGCCATAGGATATGTGCACCTTTTTAGACATTGCCAAATTGCTCTTCAAAGTTATTTTGCCTTTTTTTTTTTTTGCATGGGTAGGCACTGGGAATATTTGCCATTTTAATTCCTACCAGCAATGTATGAAAGTTTCCGTTTTTCCACATCCCTGGCAACACTTGACAAGGCTTTAATTTCCCTGATTACTGAGGAGGATGACGATTTTTCATACACTTATTAAGCATTTCTTTTTTAAAAAAACAACATATAAACACGAACATTCGTACCATATTATCATTCCATTCTTGAAATATAATCAATAACTCATAATATCATCACATAGTTGTATATTCATCATCATGATCATTTCTTAGAACATTTGCATCAATTCAGAAAAAGGAAAAAGAAAAAAAATCATATATACCATACCCCTTACCTCTCCCTTTCATTGATCACTAGCATTTCAATCTACTAAATTTATTTTAACATTTATTAAGCATTTCTGATTCCCTTTTTGTGAAATATATTTCATGTATTCTTCCCATTTTTGTATCGTTTTGTTTTTTTCCCAATGGTTTTTAGGAATTCTTTGTATATTCTCGGTACTAATCCTTATTGACTATTCATGTAGCAGGTATCTCCTCTCTCACCACAGTTTTACTTTTGTTCTTTTTATGGTGTCTTGGGATAAAAAGACATTCTTAATTTTGAATGGAGTCAAATTTATTTGTCTCTGCCCTTCCATTTTTCCTGACTTTGGATGACTCGTTATTCCTACATCATTTATTGAAGAAGTCAGTCCCGTCCCCGCTGCTCTGCAATGCCACCACTGTCATGTAGCAGATCTTAATGTCTATGAGTCAGTTTCTGAGCTCTGTTCAATTCTATTACTTCCTCCAGCTGTGTCGAATCTATTTAACCTGTCTTTTGATTCTTAAAATCTCATTTAAAATATATTTCTAGATGTTCTAGATATTTCTTGTTCAGATCTTCGTGGCCATTTTTATGGTCTTTTGTTGCTTACTAATGCTTTTAAAACCCTCCTTTATTTCTTTAAACTTGCTGAAATTTTATTACAATTGCCTGGACCGAAAATTTTTCATTGGATAATTTATCTGAAGATAAATTTGCACGCATTCCAAATGATATAGGAGCAAGATTATTCATTCCAACATTGATAAGAATAATAAAAGATTGAAAAACATCCCAAATGTCTATCAGCTGAAGTCTGGTTAAATAAACTATTGTACATCCACGTGAAGAGATTCAATACAGCTGAGATGGAAGGAAGGGTGAGTGGGAGTGAGGTGAGGGGAGGGACTGTGGGGGGGGATAGGGAAGGAAGGAAGATAGGAAGGAAGGGAGGATGCTGTTAATGTGCTAATATAAAGATCTCCAAAAAGCAGGGTACAGAGCAGTTTGCTACCTTTTGGGTAAAATGAGTGAACAGTAGGAATATCTTTGCATTTGCTTATATATGCATTAAGAAAACCCAGAAGGAGTGATGATGGTAGATATGACAGCTATAGAATTGATGTTATACTGTCTTCTTGTAGTGGCTTTTCAGTTGATTAGAGTTTCTAGTATATAATCATATTATTTACACAGCCTGATAATTTTACTTCTTTATTTCAAAATTTTGTTCCTCTAACTTCTCATTCCTTATCTAATTGCTTTAGCAGGTATCTTCATGACATTATTAAATAACAGAGGAGATAGGGGACATCTTTGTCTTGCTTTTTTCTTTAGTGGAAATGCTTATACTTTTCAATGTTTTTCCCTTAAGCATTGTGGCTGACTTTTGGGCTGAGGCAAATATTTAACAATGCCTCTGCAAAAATATTTTAAAATAACATATCTAGTCTTTTTAGCAGTTTTGTTTGTAGTGGGAGGTTGTTTTTTGTTTTTTTTTTTTCTTTCGGGTTTGTAGTCCTTCTCATTACCAGAAATGAAAGCTACATACTTGCAAGACTTGAGTGGGAGACTGTGCTTGCTGTGTGTGTTTTGTGTGTTTCTGTGTGACCAGCACAATCTGCTATCTGAGGGTCTGGGAATCACCAGGGGGCACTAGGAGGTCTCGGGGAGTTTACAGTGGTCCTGGGAGTCACCAGGAGGACACTGGGAGGATATTTAGGGATCTCAGGGGCCTGCTGGGGCCCTTGTGTGCCTGAGGTTCTCCTGCGGTATCTGGGGCTAGTCCTGGGAATCACTGGGAGGTCACTGGTGGTGTATGAGGGATTTAGGAGGAGTATCTTAGAGTTCTGCAGAGGTATCTGGAGTTTCTGGTGGCCTCTGTAAGTCACTGGAAGGTCATAGAGAGGTTTGGGGGAGTCTCAGGGATCTACAGGGGTCTTTGAAGTGATTGAATGACTCCAGGGTCCCTGAGGAAAGTTCTGGGAGTCGCTGGGAAGTCACTAGGAGGTCTCGGGGTCTTTAGTGGATTTATATGTGTTTGGAGATATTTGTGGGGGTCTCCGTGACCTTCAGGTGGGCTTTTCGATTGCATCTCCTACTATGTGAAGTTCACGGAGACTCCCGGGCTGGAGGTCCCTGGTCCCCAGACACTGACGCACGTTTTTTCCCCCACCCCGTGTTCCCGCAGGAGCCCCGCGGCTTGGGTGCACCCTCGCAGCCCATGACCGAGGCTGGCGCTCCCCGCCGGTTTCGGCGGGCTGTGCCTCGGGGAGAGGCAGCCGGCGCCGTGCAGGAGCTGGCGCGGGCGCTGGCGCATCTGCTGGAGGCCGAACGACAGGAGCGGGCGCGGGTCGAGGCCCAGGAGGCTGAGGATCAGCAGGCACGCGTCCTGGCGCAGCTGCTGCGCCTCTGGGGCGCTCCCCGCGCCTCGGACCCAGGCCTGGCTCTGGACGAAGACCCGGACGCTCCCGCCGCGCAGCTAGCCCGCGCCCTGCTCCGCGCGCGCCTTGACCCTGCAGCCCTCGCAGCCCAGCTTGTCCCCGCTCCGGCCTCTGCGCTTAGACCCCGGCCTCCCGCTTACGAGGATAACCCCGCCGGCCCTGACGGCGAGGACACCGGCGACGAGAATCCGGATGTGGACCCGGAGCTGCTGAGGTACCCGGGAAAGGCGGGGGAAGCGGGTGGGCGTCTGCGTCCGGGGAAGATGAGGGTGGGGGACAGTGGGGTGCCTGCAGTTTAGGATGGAGAAGAGGACTAGTACTGGGGAGGGGCGGGGGTTCTGAGGCCCCGGCAAAGGGGGCGAAAGGCCCGGGCCCTGGGAGAGAGTGAGCTCCTGGATCTACGGCGTGGGCGGCAAGGATGCCTGGTCACAGGGGTGACATGGGAGAGGGGAGCTCCGATGTCCAGCGTCTAGGTTGGGGAGCTCGGATGCCCAGCTTTTAAGGCGCGGAAACCTGAGTTTCTGGGATTGGTGGTGGGGCTTCTATCTCCTGGAAACCGTGGGTTGGGGATGGACGGGTCCCCAGGCAGTAATGGGGTTCGGGGCCGTGTTGTCTGGGTGCCTGGGGCCGGGCGGTGACACGCAGACTCATAATTACGGCTTACCGCTTTGCTTCCTCTGCAGGTATTTGTTGGGGCGTCTCCTCGCCGGGAGCGCGGACTCTGAGGCAATGGCAGCCCCGCGCCGCCTCCGCCGCGCGGCAGACCAAGAGCTGAGCCCTGACGTTCCCTCTGAGGGCGTATTGGGGGCGCTGTTGCGTGTGAAACGCCTGGAGACCCCCGTGCCCCAGGCGCCAGCGCGCCGCCTCCTGCCACCCTGAGTGCCCAGGGAGTCCAGCCCGCCCGTCGACCCAGGACTTCCCACGCCTCCGCCTCGCGGATTGCTCTCCCTAAACGCGCGGAGAATGGCTTATCCCCGGCCTTGGTTGCCCTTTAATCCCAAGATACCCACCCCCTGGCCCCACAATAAATACGATCTGAAGCAGCTATGTGCATGTCTGAGCGGCAGTGTCTGGGGGGCTGGGGGGCTGGGTGGTGGTGGCTGCCCTTAGATCAGGGCCCAGGGGCTCCTGCCCTGGGTCCAGCACTTTAGAGCCCCCCCCCCCAGGCCATGTCTCTCTTCACTGGGGGATGCATCCATATGGACAATGGCAGAGCCCATCAGGATCCTGTGTTCCCCTTTTCAGGCCTCACTCGGCTGGGGAGCTCAAAGACTTTTTTTTTCCCCTCAAAGACTTTTGAGACCACTTTCAGCGCCTGTACCAGCATCTTCCCACAGTCCATCCTCCTGGTGGTCAAGGGGGTGGGGGTGGAGGAGTGTGGGGATGGGGGTGTGGGGAGCTTGCACTGTGCTGGCTTGGATGTCCACATGCATACCTAGGCCGCCTCCTTATGTTGGCAGGGGAATGGTGGGGAGTGGGAGAAAGGGCTTGGCATCAGCCCTCTCAGCACCTTTATGTTCTGGCATGGACCCCTGAAGAGTGGGAATTTTTAACCTGGACATCGGGGTCATTAAGAAAGTGTATTCATCCAGGTAGGAGGGTAGGGAGGATGTATAATGTCATGTTTGTTAGCTTGATTTGTTGTTGTAAAATATTTAAAATGTTGTTGGCTACATTATATGATTAATTATATATATTATATGATTACATTATATGATTATGTCTTTGTAAAATATTTAACATAACGTTGGCTATATTATATGATTAAAACAATTTTAATCATATAATGTAGCCAACTCTCTGTCTGGCTTCTTGCCTCAGGCCTTGAAGACACAGGGTGGGGTTGGGGTGGGGGTGGGGATGTTGGAGTGGGGGTGGCTGGTTCATGGCCGCGCCCGTTGTGCTGGCTCTTCCTTTCCCCCCTAGCTACCTGACAGTTTCTGCTCAAATGTCACCAACTCAAGACTTTCCTTCACTTCCCTGGCTAAGTAACATCCCTGCAACACTTTATTTCTTCCCCTGCCTATTTAATACATACCCTTTATTGCTAATCTTATGCTACATATTTGTTAATTTTACTTCACCACCAGGAATGTCTTATCTACATGTCTTGTTCACCTTTACATCCCTCATATCTGAAGCAGGGCCTGGCATACAGGCCATTTCAAGAAATACGAGCTCCCTCAAAGTTTTTGAATGATGGAATTCTCATAATGCAAGTTACATTCTACAGTCTCACCCCACCCAGATGACACTTGGCACAGAGGCTGCTTTGAAAACTAGGAACACCATTTATTTAATTTTGCACACAACTTTTCAACCTGACACACCAACAACAATACTAAATGAAATGGAAACCTCCCCGAGAAAGAGAGGTCTATCCTCAGGACACCAAAGGTGTCCCATGCAGCTAGCTGCTCTGGGGGCGGGGTTCCTATGTCAAAAAAAAATCATCTTGGGGTTGGGGAGGAGCAGCTTTTTTTGACAAAGACCTTCAGGCCACAGAGCAGCTATAGCAGCAAGTGGCATTCTGGGGCTGGGCCATTTTTCCCTCAGCCCCTGCCGTGGCCTCCTTTGCCATAGCCTCCCGGACCCTCTGGATCTCATGTATGAGTAGGGAAAAGGCCTCCTCTACACCTTGGCGGGTCTTGGCTGAAGTCTCCACAAAGGGGATCCCCCAACGCTGGGCAAGGGCTGCAGCAGCAACATGAGTATCTCCGGCAGCGGTCACTAGGTCACACTTGTTGCCCACCAGGACGAGGGGCTGGATGTAGTGAGGGCCCCAGGTGGCCAACATTTGCTGCAGCTGGGCTAGAGAAGTGGGGTCGTTGAGGGCGAAGACCCCCAGCACACCATCACCAATGGCCAAACACTGGTCACGCAGAGCCCAGTGAGTTGCCTGCCCTGCTGTATCCAGCACATTCAGGATGCAGGCCCTGTGGCCCAGGGTCACCTCCTTCCAGTAGGAATCTTGGACCGTGGGGTCGTGGTCCTCCACGAAGCACTGGTGGTTCAGTTGGATGGTCAGTGCACTCTTGCCCACACCACTGGCACCCACTACCACCGCCTTGTACTCTGGCAGCTGCTGGCAGTGCCCCAGAGTCCTGCACCTCTCTTCCTGAGAGCCAAGGCTCCATGTGCCCAGGCCCAGGTTGAAGATACTAGACTTCGTGGGGAGTGCCATGTTGTCTGGGAGATGTGGATGGCAAGCCCTGCAAGTGGGAAGAGCAGAAAGACGACTGGGAAAGATTAGGTGAGATCATTTGGGGGGGGGAGGGGACAACTGGTGTCACTGAATAAATATTTGAGTGCCTCACATGTGCTTATCACCTTCTGATATGCTATATAACGTCTGTTCTTTATGGTCTCTCTCTCTTCCTTCTACAACATAAAATCTGTAAGGGCAGGGATTTTTTTTTTTTTTACCAGCTTTACTGTGATATGATTTATATCCCATCAATTTCACCCATTTAAAGTGAACAATTCAATGGTTTTCAGTATATTCACAGAATTGTGTAAACATCACCATGACCTAATTTTAGAAGATTTTCGTCACCCTGAAAAGAACCCCTGTGCTCACTTGCCATCATCACCTTTTTTGGGGGTAGAAATTTTGCCTACTTTGTGTCCATATCATACAGTATGTGCACAGCTACATGCCTATCCTCAGCGAGTGTATGTTCAAAGAGGTGGAGATGGATAATAAACCAAATGAGTAAGTAAATTAGGTAGCATGTTAGCCATTATCATTATAACTTAATCCTTAGTCACTCATTATTCAACATACATTTATTAATCACCTACTGTGTGGCCAGGACACAGAGGTGAGAAAAGAAATAGATCAGAAATCCTGGACTTCATAAAGGTTACATTCTAGTCGGGGAGACAGACAATAAACAAGATAAATCAGTAAAATATATTTCAGGAATAGGTGAGAATGCAGAAGGTGCTGGGTTAATGTGAAGCATTATTATGATAACAATCTTCATGCATTAATTCAAGAATCTTAACTGTGTGCCAGGCATTGTGCCAGGTGCTGGGGATATGGCAGCAAACAAAATAAGACTAAAATCGCTGCCCTGGTGAGGTTTATATCCTGGTGGTGAGAAATGACAATAAACAAGGCTATTAGGTAGAGTATCTTGCCAGAAGGGATAGGCACACCACAAATGCTCAACTTAGTAAATCACCACAAATTCATTTAATAAATATTTATGTGCATTAGTTCCGGGCACTGGCATTGCAACTCTCTAGAAACCATGAGCAGTGGAAGTTTGGGTGAAGATGGTCCGTTTGAGGTACCCAAGGGAGCTGAGGAGGTGGGGAGCAAGGGCTCAGATGGGGATCCAGCTGTTGGGTCCTCAGCCCAGGGGTATGGCTGCAGATGGTCAATGGATGTGCTCAGAAAGGGGTGGGGTAGGGTATCCTGTGGGGAGAAGCAAGCAGGGGACAGAGCTCTGGGGGTCCCCAAAAGTTGGAGGACAGACACAGGTGTGAGGGCAGACTGGGGAGGGGGTGAGGACGGGAGCAGCAAGGTGGAGGCCACTGCAGCAGTCCAGACCCTCCACAATGGTGGTGGCCACATGATGGCCATGGGCCTGGTGAGGAGAGGTTGGATTCTAGATAGACTCTGAAGGTGGAACTGACAGAATTTTCTGCGACATTGCTTTAGAAGTTAAAAAGTAGGAGTTGGGGTGGAGTGTGGGGGAGTGTCAAGGCTATCCTGAGCCTCTGAGAAGCTGAGGGTGCTATCGTCTGAGGTGGAGATGTGAGAAGGGTTCCATCCCCTTGGCCAAGGTAGTCACAATGATATTATTAGTAATGGCAGCAGATATTATTTATTGAACGCTTAGTAAGCACCAGGTGATCTGCCAGACTGCCCATTCTTCACAACACCTTTACCAGTTACAACAGAGGCTCGGTGAGGTGACCGTGAGTGGCCCTAGGTCGTACAGTCAACCCCTCAGGGATACAACAGAAGAGAGGTCTCAGCCTTCTCAGTGTGGCGCAGGGTGGATACAGACTGCAAGAGTGAGGGGCTGGCAAGTTGGGTGAGGGCTTCGGAGAGAATGGGAGGGAATAGGCGAAGGAGTCCCCCAAGTCCAAGACTCGGGGACCTGCCAACATCGGTCATGCCCCCAAAACCCAGCACCAAAAAGACCTCCCAAGTCGGGGTTGGGGTCGGAGCCGGGGACTAGAAGCCCTGCCGGCCGGGCTCACCTCTGTGCAGGGAAAGCCGGTCCTGTTCGGCCCCGGGACAGCGCTCTGAAGGGAAACCTAGATACTTCCACCTGGCCGACGGCAGTGTTGGGGAAGGGGATTGTAGGCATGCGCAGCGCTCCCTCCAATACCTCCTGCCCCTACCCTGGCGCCACCCTGGGGTAAACGCGAGGTCATGCTGCGGAGGTCATGCCCCGGGCATGCCCCACAGCCCCGCGAGCAAGTGCGCGCCAGGGAGGGTCCCTTGGGGGTGCATCAGGCGGCTTGACATCCCAGCCTGCTGCCCCTACGTCCTGTGAGAGAATTGTGTGTGGGTGGGTGTGGAATTTTACCTGCATGGTCAGACTTTGGGAAATGATTTGCAAAAGCCTCTTGGAGGCCATGGAAACTGTCCCGCCTGTCCAGGCTTTTGGTAGCTGCGGAGCAGGTAGGCTCTGCTCCTGGAGCGAAAGACTTGGAGGGAGGGGTTATTTTGTCTGGTTACAAAGAACCTGGTTTTATTGGAGGTGGATCTGTGGCTGGCTAGAAATTTCCCTGACTCCCTTGCCGCTGTGGCAGTCATGTGGCACAGTTCTGACCAATGGTGAGTGGGAGTTATTGGGCGGGGCATCCTGAAGGCTCCTTAAAAGGAGTATGCTACTTGCCTGGGCTCTCATGCCTTTCCCCATTTCCCTTCTTGACTGAATGACTGGGGCTCTGGTGGACATCTTGGGATCATAAGGTGGTCATGAAGAAAAGGCCAAGAAGACTCAGTCCTGACTCCCTTGACCTGCCAAATGATTCTTATCATGTGGGAGAAATAAAACTCCAAAATTGCCCTCCAATTTTCCACTTTTGGTCAAGGGTAGGCACTCCCCCCAGGAACCTACCCACAACTTCTACATCCAGGTATATTAAACCTGGACCACACTCTCCCCGCCCCCCTCCTTCACAACCAGACAGATGGGGTGACTAAGGACTGTTGAGGACATTTCCTGATAGTTTTCTTGCCCTAACAGCCAAGAGTAGTATGACTGGGGCTCTGCATGAGGCCCACAATTCTAAGGCAGACATTCATTTTCTCACAGATTCCACCATTTACTCTCTAGCAGAGCCTGGCAAGCTGCTTGCTCTATTTTCAGTTAATAAAGGCAATGAAGGGGTAGGGGGTTGACCTGATGAAGACCCACCCCCTTATCCATTCATTATTTATCTGCCCAACTGGTCAGGGATGTGGGATCCATTCAAGGTTTAAAGGCTTTCTCCAGGTTTTAAAACAGCTTGCACTTTATTACATAGGCAACCCCACCATACCTGCTGCCTGACCCCCTCCCACTGATGTCATCTTCAGGATACTGGCCCCTTCTTGGGGGCAGTGAGCTATCCATATCCTTTCCTTATGAAGGGAAGTAGATGGAATCCCTCAAGCAGGCAGTGGGCAGGAGGAAATTCATGAGTGTAGTCTTCTTAAAAGTATTTACACTTAAGTAAGTGCCTTTGGGAGGTTGTAAAAAGTAGTCAGGATAGGATCGAGGCAGAGGCTACCACTCAGCCAAGGTATAGGCTGGAATGAACCAAGGCTTGTCTGTCTTGGCCATTAGAAGGCAGAGAAGAGAAAGTGCTTCTGGTATTTAGTGTGGGTGGGGTACGTCCTCCCCAAACTTGTTCCGGTAAGCAACGTTCTTCGCATCAAGGAGAGCCTAAGGAAGAGGCAAGAAGAGGGAAGGTGAGAGAGAGTAAGGCTCACTCTACCCTAGGCAGGAAGCTGCTCCTGCTCTAGCCTTCAGCCACCTTGTCTCCTTGGACTATCCCACAGCCCCCATACCACAAAAATAATCACATGAGACAGCCAAGCAGAGGGGTTGTCCATTCTACTCTTACCCAATCCGAGAAGGTATGTGGGGAGTAAGAGGGGTGGCTGAGTGCACACGTGTTAAACAGTCTGTCCAGGGCCTACCTGGTGGTGGATATAGGCCTGGCAGTGGTAACACCAGGTAGACAGATCAACGTAGCTGAGGACTAGTGGATGTCCTGAGTCTTCATGGTGTTGCATCATATGGGCATTGATGTAACGACCACAGTGGACCTGAGGTTGAGGAGTGCCAGGTGTAGAGGTTTAGTACCTACCTAGGGTTTTCTTCTGGGCCGACCTCCACCCTATTCCTTCCTTTGCTCCGCACCTGATAGCATGATAGACACACCCAATTCTCCTGGAGTGTTCCACAGTCCTGACAAGGTTGGGTCACATCCAGGCCTACTGCAGGTGTGGGGCATACTGCCACCAAATGGGGACACCAGGACAGTGGTGTCACAGCAAAACATGTGTCCTGGGGTGGGTGAAATTGAGTTAGGAAGCCCATCTTCCCATTACATATTCCTATATCACACACTCCTACTTGGAGACACAAATGGGCCAAAGAAGGAAGCCACAGTCCCAACCTCTTCCTGAGCTCACCTCATTAGTGTCAGGAAGATCCTCAAAGCCCTGTATCAGTATCAATTCTGTCACCTCTTGCCCTCCAGCTGCTTCTCCTAGTAGCATTTCCTCTTCTGGAGTCTGAGAACCTAGGGACTCCTGAACACACAGAGGTAAGGGATGTATCTGTGAGGCCTGATTCTTGCCCCCCTTACCCCTACCTGGGTGTGATGGGCCTTACCTGAGCCTTGTTGTTTAGTTCCAAGGTTCTAAGACTCCCAATCAGCTTACTGGGGGACATCTGTGGGGTGGCTTCCTGCAATGGTGAGGCTGGGGGTGTCTGGTTGTCAGTACATGAGGCCAGAGGGAGTTGGATCAGTGTGGCTTCCCCCACAGCCACTCCTGAGGTGGTTTGGTCCAGCGTGGCTCTCCCTGTGGCTGTTTCCAAAGACTGGTCCTGAGGGAACTCCACTACAATTGTCTCTGATTTAGTCTGGTGTGGAGTGGACTCTTCTGAGGAGGATACCGAGGCAGCCTTCCCCATGTCTGCTTCTGGCATGTTCCCTTCTGGCATGGTCATCCCCTTGGCCAACTCAGGATTGGCTAGTTGGGATGCATCCTTGGTGACTGGCTCAGAGTCAGAGGATCCCTTGTCTTCTACCTGTGGAACTGTGGATGGGAGTGTTGGCGCTCTCTCCTTTCCTGCCTCTAATCCCTGGCCCTCCCTGAGTACCCTCCTCGAGTCCCCCATTGCCCCCAATTCCCCACATCCACTTACTCATGGCCCACAAGCTGCGCCAGTATCTGCGATGGACATTGATGGTCTCAGTGATTGAGGCCAAGGACCCTGCTAGTGGGGGGCGCCATGGGGCCAGCAGGGGTGGTGGATCCCCAAGGAGGGAGCGGGTGCAGGCAGCCATGGACTCTGAGATGGATGTCAGATTATAGCCACCCTGTGTCAAGGAAAAGGGGTGGGGAAGGTATGGTCAGAGGGGGTCCTCAGGACTTTGGGGAGTAAAATGTCCTGACTCCCAAATGCCCCACCTGGGCCCTGCAAGTCTGACAGGGGAGGGCGGGGTACTGAGGAGAATGGAGTGGAACCTGCCATTTATAAGATGGGCAGTGCCCATTGTGTGAGGTTGCTGTGGGGGTGAAATTGTTTGTGATGGCAAGTATAAGCGAACAATAATAACAACAATGCCAACAATAATTGTGTCCCAAACCTTATTCTAAGCACTTTGCACATATTAATTCACTTAATCCTCACAACCCCATGCCCTCGACCTGTACAGGAACCCATCTTTATACAATACAGAAATCTCTATCTTTGCTCTATATGGGAATCCCTAGCCTCACACCACACAGAACACAGTGACCTGGTCTTGCCCAGGAATACCCACTGTAACCCTATAAAAAACCACTGTCTTTTCACAGTTCAGGAAGCCCTGTTCTACACCCTGGTAAAGGAACTCATCCTCTCCACATGGATTCCTGTCCTGATGTTGTACAGGAATCCCTTTTTCCATACTCTATTGGAACCTCAGACTCTACCTTTTTTTACAGATGAAGGAAACTGAGGCTCTGAGTGGTTATATGACTTGTCCGAGGGCATATATAGTTGGTTGGTACATGGTATATAAGAAGCAGTGCTGGGGTTTGAACCCGGGCTATCTGATGAAAGAGTCCGTTCTTCACCACCACCCTGCCCTGCCACTGTAGCTGCTTACTCTCTGTAAGCCAGTTAATCTCTCTGGGTCTTAATTTCTTCATCTATCAAGTGGTGAAAGTAACACACAGAGGATTGCTGAAAAGGCTAAACTAATGTATGAGATGCAAAACAATACATAAAATGCAATGTACTACAAAATAAGAAGATAAAGCATTTATACAATGTTTACTACATGCCAGGTACGCTTTCATGATTAGCTCCATTACACAGATGAGGAAACTGAGGCCCAGAGAGGGTGAGTGTACCAGTTTGAAAGTATTATGTACCCTAGAAAAGCCATGTTTTAATCCTGATCCAATCTTGTGGGAGTATCTGTTTCTTCTAATCCTGATTAAATACTGCAGGTTGGGATCTTTTGATTGGATTATCTCCACAGAGGTGTGACACGCCCAATTTTGGGTGTGACCTTGATTAGATGAAGATGTGACCCCACCCATTCCAGGTGAATCTTGATTAGTTTACTGGAATCCTTTAAAAGAGGAAACATTTTGGAGAGAGTCAGAAACGACAGAGTTGACAGAAACTTCAGAGCAGATCTGACAGGCAGAGAATAGAGACACAGATGCTTGGAAATGCTTGGAGCCCAGCAGATGTCACCATGAGATGTTAAGCAAGCCAGAACCTGAAGAGAGCCAAGGGAAGCCAAGAAATGAAAGCAAGCCCCAGAGAAGCAAAATGAGGAACCCCCACAGGAACAGAGGCTGAAAGCAACGGAGCCTAGGAGCAAGGGACCAGCAGATGCCAGCCACGTAACTTCCCAGCTGACAGAGGTGTTCCGGAGAGTATCAGCCTTTCTTAAATGAAGGTAACCACTTGTTGGTACCTTAATTTGGACACTTTCACTTCCTTAGAACTGTGAAATTTTAACTTATTAAATTCCCCATTTGTAAAAGCTGTTCCAGTTCTGGTATATCGCATTCCGGCAGCTTGCAAACTACTACAGTGGGGCACTAAGCAATTTACAAAAGGTAAGTGAATTCTCTTTGTCTCAGATACTTGTTAGAGCCAGCTCAGATAGTAGTTCAGAGCACAGATGCTGTAAGCCATGCTGTCTGGGTTTAGGCCCTGGCTCTGCCATTTGTTAAATGTGTGACCTCGGGCTCGTCACTTCACCTTCCTGTGCCTCACTTTCCCTCGACTTGAGTGAGGAAAATGATAATCAGAATAACAGCAGACCCTACCTTCTAATGCTGTTTTGTCAAGTCAATGAATTAGTAACATGCATTGAGTACACTTATACATTGTTAAAATTGGTGTGATTGTTATTATGAATGTCCGCTATGTGCCAACAATCCCAGGAGAGGACCATCACTGTCAAGTTTTGAAAGAGGCAGGGAACTGATACTCAAAGGAGATTTTAAGATATTGCCCTGAGGGACACAGCAAGCCAGCAGCAAGGGCAGGACTCTTCCCAACTACCCTCCCAGAGCAAGAAGAGGGACCCAGAGAGAGTTACCTCTAGGATCAGGATAACGCGACCATTGGCAAGGCCCATCAGCAGGTGTGTGAGGTGTGCATAGCCCTCGGGTGACACCAGGCAGCCCCCCAGGGGGTCCCCTCGTGCGGCATCAAAGCCTGCTGAGACCAGCACCAGTTCTGGGTTAAACTGAGGGAGAGAGAGAACAGATGCATGGGCATGAGGGCGGGGGGACTTCACTGGGTAGTAGGCGATGGAGGAACAGAAACACGGGAACCCAGAGCCATTAGACACCAACAGAGGGCCAGACACATAGACACGGAGACACAAAACAGAGCGCTGGAGGCACGACAACTAGAGACTGGGACACACAAGGCCAGAGACGTGAAAACAAGGTACGGGGAGACAGGGAGAGATAGAGATAGAGACTCAAAGATACAGTTCTTGGAGACAGAAGCCACAGACACACAGAGACCCAGGCACAGATAAACAGAGATGTGGACATAGCAGACACAAACTTAGAGACCCGAGAACTTAAGACACTAGAAATGAGACACAGAGACATGAGACATGGAGACTGAGACATCAAGAGATGGTGACATGAGGCATACAGAGACAGAGATATGTCCTCACACACTTCTCCCACCCCCAAGATAAGAGTGAGTGACACTTCCCTCCCTGGGTCAAACATGGGATACATATGCACAACATAGAGGGTTTTAAATACACAGGCACACACATACTTCCACCAAAGAGATGACAATACAAGTGCCATACACAGGGAAGATGGTGAAAGATGGTCACACATAGCCACGCACAGACCACGCACATGGTGCGCACAGTGCACACGCACAGTCCCCTATAGACCATGACTATACATCCACACCAGCCATACACGCAGCTTCTCACAGAGGAGTAATAATTTACAGCTTGTGCACAGTCACAATCACACACACACATAACTGGACAGCCACACAGAGGCCATCACCACACTTTCACAATAGTTATATCACACTATTGCACCCAGAAGAGGTAGTCACTTGCACGTACAGTCACACACAATTCACACAGTTATGTATACACAGAAGGTAGTTACAGCCACCTGTGCAGCCACACACACATGGAGTGGACACACACATGCAGTTTCACAGAGAGGGCAGCCACATGATCCACCCTCACAAGGTCAGTCATGTACACACAATCAGTCACACAAAAGGTCTCACACACACAGTTTACACAAAGAGAAGGTAGTCAGTCATACAGAGCCATTCAGACAAAAAAATTCAGAGCAATGAGAGGGAGGGATAAGGGATATGATATGTATGAGTTTTTATTTCTTTTTCTGGGGTGCTGCAAATGTTCTAAAAAATGCTCATGGTGATGAATACACAACTATGTGATGATATTGTGAGCCATTGATTATACACCATGTATGGAATGTATGTTTGTGAAGATTTCTTAATAAAAATATTTTTTTAAAAAATTCAGGCCATCACCCAGTTAGAGAGACGCACACACAGCCATGGCAGACAGAAAGACACACACAGTTATACACAGAAATGGCTATTGCACATGGTCCCCCATATGCAGAAAGTCTTACAAGGCTGTAACAGAGCTAGCTAACATGCAGTGACATACACTATCACACCCATTACAGATAGAAAAAATGGTGACAATTAGCCACTTGTGTGGAGTCTCAAACACATACATTCAAAGCCCTCTCCTACACTGCATACACAGGTACAGAGATGGCAGTCACACAGGCAGGCACAAAGTGACTCATGATGGGAACACACAGTGCACACATACAGACCACCACTGCACATCCAGACTCACTTGTATACATAGTTAAACACTGAGAAGGCAGTCACATGCAGCCATTGATGCAGAGCCAAACAAATGCAGGTATACCTCAGAGATACTGTGCATTCGGTTCCAGACCACTATAATAAAGTACATATCACAATAAAACAAGTCACATGAGATTTTTGGTTCCCCAACACATAGAAAAGTTATATTTATACTATTTTCTGTAGTCTATTAAATATATATTAAGTGTACAATAATAATGAAAAAGTTTGAAATAATTGTGATAATTACCAAAATGTGACACAGAGACTTGAACTGAGTATATGCTGTTGAAAAAATAGTGCTAAAGGACTTGCTTGATGCAGGGTTGCCATAAACCTTCAATTTGTAAAAAACACAGTATCTGTGAAGTGTAATAAAGTGAACCGCAATAAAATGAGGTATGCCTGTATTCAAAAGCCATCACATAGAGTCATATCCTCCTCATATCCAGAGAACAGTCACAGTCACCCACAGGCTGTCCCATATTCTCAGTCACCTGGCAGTCAAACCCTCACACACTTCTACTGGCACGGTAGTGTCACATCCATCCTGAACCGTACCTCATAGGCAATGGGAAGCACCACACGATGCCAGGCAGCAAGGTAGTCAGCGTCACCCACGCGGGGCCCATTCCAGGCCACGTTGATAGTGAAGCCCGTGCCTGCAGACCGGCCTATCTGGCTGCTGGCACCCTCGTTCCCCATGGGAAAGAAGGTGCCATGATCATAGCGGTGCAGGGACATGTATAGCACACTGCCAGGGAATGGGCGGAAGGAGGGGCCACAGTTGGTTAGGGGCTGCTTTGCCCCGTGAGCCCTCCAGCCCCCTTGGGGTGCAGCCTGCTCTGCCCATCTCCCTGACTACACCCCACCCTCTGCCCCAGCACCTCACCTGGGGTCATCCTCAAATATGTGCTGAGTACCATTCCCGTGATGGATGTCCCAATCCACGATCAGGATCCTGGGAAGGGGACAATTCCTCAGTAAACTGGGACATTCACTTCCTGGGAGAGGGCTAGGGCTAGACTCCTGGGGTCTGCAGAGGCATTTATTGCTGGGTGGCAGGACCCTAGGTCCCTTTTAGGAAAGCACTAGGTATCAGGCTTCTGGGTCCTATTAGAGTGTGTGTGAAAGTTGGATCCTGGGTCCTGAGAGCTTCACGGTGGGCCTGAATAAGAGCTGGGGGCTAGACGCTGGGGTCTTTTTAAGTAAGCACTGGAGGCCTGGACCCTGGGTTCTGTCGGGACAACTGTTAAGGTCCTAGACATGCTGGGGGCTGGATCCTGGACCCTGGATGTTGTTTTATGAGCTGCCCCAAGGGGCCTGTTGGGTAAGCACTGGGCTGGGGCCAAAGGTGGCCCTAAGAGCCCTCACCGCAGGGCATGCCCACTGATGGACTGGGCATGGCGAGCAGCTATGGCCACAGTGTTGAAAAAGCAGAAACCACAGGCAGCCTCCCGCTCTGCGTGATGTCCGGGGGGACGCACCACAGCAACGCCATTCAATACCTGGGAGAGGAATGGGGTTGCTGAAGTTAAACCCTCATCCCTCCCCACGTACTTTCCTTCTCCTTTTCTCTCTCCCCTCCCCTCATGCTACTCTACCAGCTGCTTGGGGCCCCCCTCCCCTGCCTCCCACCGCCCCCCTGCAATTCCTATTCCTCCCCCACCGCCCCCTGGGTGCACCTCTCTAGTGAAGCCCTTGGCGAAGAGATCCCTCCCCATGCCCGTTTGTTCGGGCCCTGCTCAACAACCCCAGAGCCTTCATAGGAGGCAGGTGGCCCTCCCTCTCCATTCCCCCAGGACCTCCCCGCCTCCGCCGCTTCCCTGCCGCTTCCCTCTTCTTTGAAGAGGCCGTACCTCCCCAGTGAGCACAGCCTCCACTAGGCGGCAGACGGCGCCCGTGGCGAGCTGCGCGCAGGCGAAGGTGTTGGGACAGATGTAGATCGAGTCAAAGTTGGAGCCCTCGCGGTGCAGCTCCCGGGTTTTCATGTTCTCAGTGGCACGGAGTCGACCCACGTACTCCGCACTGGGGGCGGGGAGGGGAAGCAGAGAGAGCGGCGCTCAGAGGCCAGTGGTTCCGGCCCCTCCACAGCCCGGCCCCTGAGGCAGGACCCTCAGACCCTCCAGAGGACCTCCGGGTGCTTGACACCACCCCGCTATACCGGGGATTGGCGGAGAGAGGAAGCACAGGCTCCAAGCCTCAGGGTGGTATTTGTGTCCCGAGGCCCGGCACAGCGCCCCAAGATCCCGGCCCCAGCCCAGGCCCGGGGGTCTGACCTGTGGCAGGAGAATAGCTCAGCGTTGGTGGCGGGACGCGCAGGCAGGGTGAGGCAGCGTCCAGCCAGGCCCAGCTCCTCCAGGCGGTGCACAATGCACAAGATGCGCTGGGGCATCTCAGGGTGATGGCTAGGATTGGGGCGACATCAGAGGTAGAGGCTCAAGGCTTGAGAAGGGGCAGGGCCCACCTCCCCCCATCCAAGTCCTCAGACTGCATACTTGTCCCATAGATTGTAGTGACTCGTCATTCGTTGGTCATAGACCAGCCCTGTGCGAGCAGGCAGCACCGGCCAGGCCAGGATTGAGGGCACAGAAGGCTCCGGCAGCCCCTCCTTCTTGGTCTCCCCCATCTTATCCTCCTTGGAGCTCTCAGCTACAAGGGGGAGATAATATTCACTCTACTCCTCAGTACATCCAAAGGCCTGAAACCAGGGCCCAGTGAGAAAGAGGGCTTGGCCCTCACCAACCACGGGAGCCCAGAAAAGTCAGAGGGGGTCTGGAAGAGGGACTCCCCTGACCACTTACTCCATTCCAAGCTCCCCACCAAGCCTACTCCCCACTTCCTACCAGATCTCAAAAGGACCTCCCAGAAAGGCTCCAGGGCAACCAGAACGCAGGAGAGTGAAGCCTGGGCACTGGAGGGCAGGAGAGATCAAGAACATGAGGAAGTGCCCCCCACCCCCAGAGGGGGTACTGAGGGTGACACTTTTTCCTCTTCCACCTGGACTCACCTCAGGCAGGGGGCACTAGGGAATTCCAGCATGGGGCAAGGGTCTCCCAGAAGGGTGTGGAGCGAGGCACTGACGCCCTCAGCCAGAGAGTGGAGGTTGTAGCCACCCTAGGAGAAGGATTTGGGAGGGGTGTCAGGAAAGGACCAGATATTATCAGGGGAAAATAATAATATGGTGCAGAAATACTACATGTCAAGCAACAAGACATTTAATTCTGTGGACAGTGATATGATGTGATTACTATTATTGTTATTATGATGCCAATTTTACACAAGGAAAACTGAGGCATGAAGAGGTTAAATGACCTATGCAAAGTTGTACAGCTAGGAAGTGGAAATGCTGGGATAGGTACTCATGCTGGACTCAAAAGTTTGGTTCTTAAGCCCTTCAGAAACTATAGGCTGAGAAACTTGGGAGGAGCCTGTAATGATGGGGAGAGGTTGCTGGCATTGGGAGTCACTTACCTCCAGAGATAGGATCAGCTTGCCTCCTGCTAGACCCATGAGCAGGTGGGTTAGCTGGGCAAATCCTGCTGGAGTGGCAGCCATTTCACCCTGGGGGGACATGGAGGGTCAGTTAGGCTCCACACAGCTCCCTTCTGACCACCTGCAATGCCAGGTAGCCTGCCTTACCTTGGGGTCTCCTTGGAGAGCATCGAATCCAGCAGCCACCAGGACCAACTGGGGCTGGAACTGAGGAGAGAATGCACTACCTGAACCCCCTGCCCTCGTGGCCCAATCTCCAACATTGCACCTACCCCCAACAAACCCCAGACCCCCAAGACCTCAAGGGCGACTGGCAGCAGGATATGCAGGAAAGCAGCAATGTAGTCGGCATCCCGCATCCCCACCTGCAGACAGAAAGGCGAGATGGGGTCATTTAGCCACTACCACCTGCCCTGAACTAGCTGGAGGGTGGGGGCAAGCCTCACATTGAGAGCGGAGAGTGGGCAAACACTGACCTGGTTCCAAGGCACATTGATGGTGTATCCCTGGCCTTGGCCGATGCCTGTGGCAGACCAGTTAGAGGCCTTAAGGTGGGGCCAGAACCGGCCATGCTCATAGCGGTGGATGGAAAAATAGAGGACACTGGGGGTAGAGGGAAGAAAAGAGGTGGGGGGAAGGGTTGGAGAAAAGAGTCAATCTTCTCAGACGCCCCAACCCACAACTGCCATGGTTTACTCAGCTACTCTTCCCATTCAATCCCATTCATTTTCCCATTCATTAATTTACCCACTAATTTGTAAGTTCATACATCCCTTCATTCTTCCATTAATTCACCCTTCCATTCAGTTGCCAATTTGTTCATTCTCCTATTTGTTAATTCTTCCGTCCATTTTTCCCGTTTCCCACCAGAACCCCTCCCTCAGCAAATCTCACTGCCCCCTCAGTGCCCATTCAGTTCCATACTTAGCTTAGAGACCCTGAGAGCTATCAGATCTACCCCAGCCCTTAGAGACCCCTGGCCCTGTTGGGGATTCTAGGTCATGCCTGCCACCCACCTGCCCCCGTGACCAGAGTGATTAACAGTAAGACAAGCCCTCTGACATTGGAAATCCACAGGGGGCTCTTAAATGAGAGGAATCAGCTAAAGTTGAAAAGGGCATCAGGCCAGGGTGGTGTCCAGTGTTTCCCCATGCCAGGTTAGGAACGGTTAGGACTTGGTTCTGTGTGTGGAGGTGGAGAGGGGCAAAGGCCTTGTTAGGGCTGCCAAGAGGCCAGTGAGGAGGCAGTTCCCTCTCTCCAGTATGTTACAGGCCACCTCTACTTCTTCTGTTTTATAGATGAGATGTTGAGCACTCATAGGAGTGAGGAAGATTAATATACAAAACAAACACTGAAAAATGTGATGGTAGATGTTCTCACAGAAAGCTGGGCAAGGGGCTGTGGGCTGCGACTGGGGGAAGTAAAATGAATAATCTATCATCCATCGATTCTTCTATCTATGCATCTGTCCCGTGCCTTGTCCCAGAAAGGATTTAAGGCAGCATTTTTTCTTTTTCTACGGATATGCAAGAAATAGTGGTAAGCAATGAATCTAGACAAACTCGACTCAACTTTTAATAAATGTCTGTAGTACGGTTTTAAAACATAATGCAGTCGATATAAAAGGTTCTTGAAATAGAAGATAAATACAGGATTGGGGAATGAAACCCATGCTAAAACTCTGATCTTGATTGGGAGGGAGGAATGAACTGTAATCACTGTTTAATTTTGACACAATAGATAAATACAGTTTTTTTTTGGGGGGGGACCATATATCTTTTTTTATTTTTTTAATTTATTTTATATTTTTATTAATAAAACCAATCAACATACAATATGAACATTCTTTTTTTCATCACATAGTTGTATATTCATCATCATGATCATTTCTTAGAACATTTGCATCAATTCAGAAAAAGAAATAAAAACAAAAAAAAATTCATACATACCATACCCCTTACCCCTCCCATTCATTGATCACTAGCAGACAAATATAGGTTTTAAACTTTTTTGTTTTGGAAGTTAACCACCAGAAGAAGAGAAATACACAGTAGAAATAAAAATTATCATTAGGGGAAGAAAGGAATAAAGAAAAGATGTGAAGAAAGCCAGCCCTAAGAAAACCACCAGAGCCAAGAGACAGAAGAACAGCAAAGGAAATGAAGTTTATAAAGCAAACAGAAGATTTTAAAATAAATTCAACTGACTTTCAGTGAAAGAATGGTGGATTCATAGCACAGGTTTACCTCCTCTCCCTCTTACAATCCCAGTCAAATGACAATAAACAAATATCAACCCAGAAAGATGCAGAGAATGGGAGAAAAGATGTCAGACAATGTGAAACCTTCACAAATCTCTGGAAGGTAGAGAGCCTCAGGACTGAGACACCCATAGGGTGGGATGACCCAAGAAGCATTAAATCCTCAGGGCCTTCTCTCATGCTGAGAAGCTAGGAAGGGGCACTCCACCCTCCCTTGCCCTCAAGAAGATGCCTGAGGTTTCACCTCTGGAGAAATCAAGCACGGGGACTCCAGGTCAATGCATTCAAAATCAATTCTGAATAGCCAATTCACCCAAATGTACATTAATGACTTAGTCTTGGTTTACCTGTTTTCATTGTCATCATAAGAGCATTTTTTTAAAAAAACTTTTTATTTTAAAATATTTTCGAACTTAGGTTTTTTTTTTTTTTTGCATGCCATATGGTGGGGTCACATTTCATTATTTTTCCATCTGAGTATCGCATTATTGCAGCAGCACTTGTTGAATTTTGTTTGTTTGTTTTGCTTGTTTTCGGAAGTGCATGGACCTGGAATCAAACCCGGGTCTCCCACATGGCAGGTGAGAATTCTACCACTGAACTACCCTTGTACCCCCTCAAACTTAGTCTTAGTTTACCTGGTTTTGACTTAGTCTTATCTGTTTCATTGTCTTTTTCAAAAAAGAAAATTTTGAAAAAAACTTAAAAAAAATACTTTCAAGCTTACAGGACAGTTAGAAAAATAATATAAAACTCATACAGAGAACCCCAAAATACCCCTATCCCCCAGATACTCAGATCCATCAATTTTAACATTTTGCCACATTTGCTGTATCATCTTTCCACGTCTATCATCCATCCATCTATCTATTTTCTGAACACCTGAGTATACTTGTATCATTTCCTTGAACACTTAATATTTCAATGTACATTTCCTAAAAACAAGGATATTCACTTATGTAACCACCTTGGTGCACTTACCAAGTTCAAGAAATTTAACATTGATATAAAGCTTACAGTCTGTATTCCATTTTTTCATGTAATTTCCTTTTGAGCTTTTTCTCCTTTATTATTAGATCCAGTTCAGGAACACGTATTGCATTTAATTGCCATTGTTTTAGTCTCTCCCTCTTTTTAATTGTGGAAGCATATATAAACATAAGCTTTCCCATCTCGACCTCTCCCAAGCATACCACTCAGTGGAATTAGTCACATTCACAATGTTGCACTATCCTCACCACCATCCATTACCAGAGTTTTCCTATCATACCAAACGGAAAACCTACACCGATTACACACTAACTCCCCATTTCCCCCACTCCATAACAGCATTTTAAGGACTAATTTGTTTCCACCACAGGACCCTGCTGCTGAAGTTAAAAGACTGAGATGGAGAGCTGGGAGATTGAAGAGCACTGCTAGAATTTTTTTCATTTATATATTCTTATTTATAAGGAAGAATGTATTGAATATATTCACAGTTCTTCACATCCATGTATATGGGCAACATTATATCCACAAAACAACACAGTGGTAGTCTCCAATGCATTTATTAGAACAAATAGAATGATAAATGATGTTAAGGAATTGTTAATTTTCTTAGGTATGATATTGTAGTTATGTTCTAGAGGTGCAGTCTAAAATATTCACAGATGAAATTATATGGTTCTGGGATTAGCTTCAAAATAATACAGGAGGAGGTCAGTGAGTGCAAGTATAGATGAAACAAGACTGGCCATTGAGTTGATAAATGTTAAAGCATTCAATTTGAGAAGCCAAAAATGAACAAAAGGAACATATAAGTAGGAAACTAATAGAGATAAAAACAGAAAAAATAACAGTCTAAAGAAAAAACAATAAACAATAAAACGGTAGAGATGATCAAAAGTGCCAAAAGTTAGATTTCAAAAGATAAGTAAAATAGACAAATCTTTGGCAAGGCTGAGGGAAAAAAAGAGAGATGGTAGCCCAAAGAAGAGATCTATTTTTTCTGGGATTAGGGAGGACCCCATCTACTGCCCAGGTCCTTGCCCACATTTCCTAGTAAGACCTAGCCATGAACATTCTCTGCCCTTATTCTGGGGAAACACCTTTCGGGAAAACAACCCCACAACAGTCACCAACAATGGTCAACACAGCCCTTCATTCTTAAGTATAAATAACCAAATCAGAATTGCTAGACATTTGAGGAAAATCACCAGCATGAAAGAGAAGGACAAAGATAAACAAAACAATTCAACCAAGCCCAGAATGAAGAGACATAATTTGGAGAATGGAAGAGAAGTTAAAACATTTCTAGTTAGTACTCGAAAAAAAAAAAAAAACCAAAAACCAAGATCAGGAATGAGAGGGCATAGAAACAGATGAAGAACGTAGTACTGGAGATTAAAAGAATGTCTAAATACAAAATTCAACAGAAGCAACAGAAGCAAGAGGCTACTCTGGAGGTCACTCTTATGCAAGCTTCAGTTAGACATTGCTACCTATCATAGCTTGCCAAACCCCAACCAAAACCATTCCTGCCAATCTTAAAGAACACCTAGGACAAGATATCAGATTCTAAAAAAGGTTCCATGCACTAGGTAACTTTCCAGAAACCTACAACCTCTAGATGGGTCCCCGGACCAGATAAGTCCTGAAATGCAGAGGAGCCAGTCTTTCCATCTCCCTAGTTCCATCAGCTAGTTCCATCTCCCTACCCCATATTATTGACAACCCCTTCCAACATGAAAAAGTTATAATGGCCATAGCCCAAATACCCCTAAAGAGAGAGACAGAAAGATCAAAGGTAATGGTGGAGTTATACAGAGAAGGTAGAGTTTAACAAATGAGTATGACTGCTAAATCATTATATTGATATTTCTTTTAGTCTCCAGTGTCTTAGAGCAGCTAGAAGTAAAAACCTAAAATTGTGGAATTGTAACCCATATGAAACTCTGAAATCTGTTCTACAACTAATTATTGTGATGTGTTTTGAAATTTATTGCTTTTTTTGTATATATGTTATTTTTCACAAAAAAGGGAGAAAAAAGTTGATTGTGATGACAAACACACAGGTATATGAAACTCAAAAACACTGCTGGGAGAAAGAAGCCAGACACAAAAATAATATATGCTGCATGGTTGTATTTATAGCAAGTCCTGGAACAGGCAAAACTAAACAATGTGATAGAAATCAAATCAGTGACTGTCTGGAGTGAAGGGGGAAATTGACTGAAAAAGAGTGTGAGGAAACTTTCTGAATGAGAGAAATGCTCTATATCTTCTTTAAGGTGGCAGTTACAGAGATGCGTACCTTTGTCCAGGCTCATCAAATTGTACACTCAAAAGGTACATTTTATTGTATATACCTCAATAAACTTGGTTTAAAAGAAAAAATCAACAGAAGAGCTTGCAGATAAAGTTGAGGAAATCTTCCAATGCAGAGAGCAAAAGTAAAAAGAGACAGAAAACATGAGACAAAAAATAAGAGACATAGAGGACCAACCCAGGAGACCAACATCTGACTAACAGGAATCCTAAAGAAAGAAAGAACACAGAAAACACAGTAGATGATCAAAATATCATAGAAAAATTCCAAGCATTTAAGAAAGGCCTGAGTTTTCAGACGCAAAATGTCCAAACACTGCTAAGATGAATGAGGGAGCCAGGATGAAAGTACAGAACATCATGGCTAAAAAGAAGAACCTAGAAGCTGCCAGAAAAGAAACGAGTATCCAGAAAAGAATGACAGCTGACATCTTTTGGCAACACTGAATGCTGAAAAAATAATAAAGTAAGTCCAGACAGCCACCAACCTAGATTGAACAATCAGCTATGGGAGCTGAGGATCTATGGGGGGAAAGGGGATTCTACACAGTCAGTTTGATAGAAGGCTGGATGAAACAGCAACTACTTAGTATTGTTCTGTAAGGGCAAAGACTTAGTAACTTTCTGCAGGAAGGGTAAATTGGCACAACCTTTCTGGAGGGAAGTATGGCAGTATATACCAGACTTTAAAGCCCACTGACGCTCTGACTCAGCAATTTTATTAGAAAGTCATCTACAGCTATACCCAGACAAGTGTGAGATTATATATTTGTAACAATGTTCACTGTAGAAATGTCTGTAAACAGCAAAAATTGGGACGCATCTTAAGTGTCCAGGCATTAAACAGGTATAGTTGTACAATGGAATGCTGTACAGCTCTTACAAAGAATGAGGTGGTTTTAGGAGTACTAACATGGAGAGGTGTCCACAGTTTGCTATTAAATGAAAAAAGTAAGTTGCTGAAGAACATATAGAGGATTATCCCATGAGGTAGCATGTTAACCATAATAATAATGATAATAAAGTCATACATCCATAGGAAATAAATCTGTAAGGCTATAACCCAAACTGTCAACAGTTATTTTTGAAGTAATGGGAATTATAGGAGACTCATACTTTAGGCATTTTTGTATTATTTAATTTTTATATATTTTTTATTTTTCCAAACAAACATCCCCCTTCCCCCAATCCCTTGGTAACCTTCAAATCTGCATTCTATCTCTGTGAATTTGCTTTATTTTTTAACAAATATTTACAGTATTGTTATAATCAGAAAAAATGAAGTAGTAATTTAAGGTTCACACCAGCTCAAAGGTAAATTGGTGAACAAGATTTCCCAAATACTTGTAGGCTCAACTCCCTCTCTCTACCATGTCTTTTCTGCATGGCCTCCTAACGTGTAAACCTCAGTTCCCACATCTGTAAAATGGGGAACCAAATAGCCCCTGCCTCACAGAGTGAAGTTAAGAAGAACATCAGAGATACAGAGAGCTGGCACAGATCTTGGTCCCAGGGTGGGCCCAATGAATGTGAATGCTTCCCTTTCCTCCTGGGCCCCTCTGGCTGGGACTGTAAGGGTGGGAGGTGGTTGGGAATCTAGCATCTGGGGTTGGACGTGGGGCGTACCTGGGGTCCTGGTCAAAGATGAACTGGGTTCCTTGACCATGGTGCACATCCCAATCCATGACAAGGACCCTGTGAAGGGGATCAAGGTGACTCTGGGGGGGAAAAGCCCAGAGCAGGATACTCCTCCCCATGCCACCCCATCACACCTCCTCTACTGCTGCTGACCTCTGAATATCATGCTTCTGCTGAGCGTAGCGGGCAGCCACAGCCACATGGTTGAACATGCAATACCCATTCATAAGATCGTAGTGGGCATGGTGTCCAGGAGGCCTGGGCAGGACAGGAAAGGCCACAGATGAAGGGGGAGTGTCCTTCTCTGCAGAGACAGACTCTCCCCTGCTCCCTAATCCTGACCACCAACTTCCCTAATGTCAATGACTTCAAATCTGCCAGGGAATGAGTAACTTGGGCCCTTAAACTTTCTCCCTGTCCAAATCTATAGCTTCCCCTTCGAGGGGGATTTGACAGTATTCATTAAAATCTCAAGGGAGATTTGACAGTATTCATTAAAATCATAAATCCATATACCCTCAGACCCATCCATTCTGCTGCTGGGGATTTAGGCCACAACCTGTATCACAAAAAGGGTAAAATAACATGTTTATAAATGTACAATCAGATCTGCCACGGCATTTTTTTGAAACAGCAAATGGTTAGAAAGAACCAAAATGTCTATCACTAGGGGCTGGATTAAATTACTGTGCATTTGCACAGTGGAGTTCTATGTGGCTCTAAGCTACAACTGTTAGAGAAAGACATATAAGTGAAAAATGCATAGGAGTGTGGCAAGTGCTATAACCATTTATGGTTAAAAAAAAAAGAAGAGGGAGGAGAAAGGATATAGCTACTGCAGTTCATCAATTCTGGGATTCCAACTATTTTAAGGGGTA
Source organism: Tamandua tetradactyla (assembly GCF_023851605.1). Lineage (NCBI taxonomy): Eukaryota > Metazoa > Chordata > Mammalia > Pilosa > Myrmecophagidae > Tamandua > Tamandua tetradactyla. The sequence continues at coordinate 121,431,821 of NC_135353.1, forward strand.
TTATAATTTTAAATTCCAACAACAAAGCACAAAATGCTGCCAACTAAATTTTGACATATTATTTCTAAGAACATCTGGATTTCCAGATGTCAAAATTATGAAAAATTGTACATCTTAGAATCAATGAAATCTGGTATTTATCCTTAAATAAGCACAGACTATTTTTGCGAGAAATGCATGAGAAAATGGGTTATACTGACTATCTCCCAGGACCAGAACCAGATGTCTCAGGGATGGAGGTGGGAAGGAGACTTCCTTGTATTCCCTTTTGTACCTTTTGACTTTTGAACCATGTGAATGTAGTACTGATAAATTTTAAATATGAGAGAAGGAATTTTTTTAAATATAAAAAGCCAAGGGTTCCTACCTGACGATGGCCATGCCATTCTGGACCTCGGCCCCCAGTACTGCATCTACCAGCCTGAGAAGAGAGCCTGAGGCCAGGCAGGCGCAGGTATATGAGTTCTGGAAAGACAATGGGGAACCACAGATGGAATGAGGGAGACAGCAGCCCTGTCCACTCAGCTGCTCCCAAGGAGAACAGAGGGGAGCAGGACTGCAGGGTTGAGAGGGCATGGGGATGGTGAACCCGCTCCGGGGTGCTGCTATCCCCAGGCCCCATAGTACTCATCCATACTGGATGCAGATAAACTGAGTCATAGGTGTCTGCTAGGATGCGGAGTTCTGCCTCATTCATATTCTGGGTTGTTTCCATCAGATCAATGTACTCTAGGCTGGGGAGACAGGTAGGGGATGGGATTCAGGATTTAGGGAACTGCCTCACTCCTCAGCCCTGAGCCGGCTGTACCCTCCTCAGCCTCCTCCCCAGCTGAGCCTTCATGTACCAGACCCTGGAACAAGTTAGGACCCTCCCCTCAACTGTCACTCTAGGGGGAAGGCCAATTATAGGACACATTTCCGGCTTCTTCCCTAGCCTGTCTCCTTTCCAGTAATGTCCTTTGTCACCCTCTTCTAGCCACACCAAATCCTATCTTCAGACCATTGGCCATACTGTTCCACTTTCCTGTATTTCCCTTCACTCAGCCCTCTTCTTCATCTGAGTCACTCCTATTCTCCTCTTAAAAGCTCAGTTTTGATATCCTCTCTAGTAAACTAGCTTTCCCTGAGCCACCCTGCAGCAGCAGGCTTCTTGCTCTGGGCTCCTGCAGCCCTCCAGGGGCAGAGCCCTGATTCTTCTCTCCACACATTAACCAGGTATTTATACAACCAGATTATGATAATACTAGATCATGGGCTGATGATATGTCAGGCACTGTTCTAAGTACCTGACATACACTGAGCTCTCCTGAAGAAGGTATGTTCACTAATCCCCATGTTAGGGGTGATGACACTGAGATTCAGAGAGGTTTGGCTACTTGCCCAAGGCCACAAAGCCCATGACATTCCTTTCCAAAGCATTCAGCCCACCCTGGTCTGCCCAAGGCTGTCTCTTCCCCATCCCTACAATACTCCAAATCCTTCACCTGTGAACCAACATCAGCTCCTCCTTTTTGGCAATGCGGGCCTGGGGAGACATGAGGAATAAAGGGCTAAAACATGAGCAGGACCTAGGTTCCACCAGCCCCCTGCCCCCCTCCCAGAGTATCTGACTGGGGGACTTACCTGAAAGGACACGCAGCGAACCAGGAGGCCCTCCTGGGTCAGTAGCTCCCTGATGGCGTGGAGGCGCTCAGGGCCTTCTGGGAAGCTGGGGAGACAGAGATATATCCTGTCATGTCTATATATGGAGACATCAGGGGGGACTTCTGCTCCTGCTACATCTCTCCCTCCACCCTTCCACAGCTGCTCAAGCCAAAAACTTTGGAGTCATCCCAGACTCCGGATGGATCCATTCTGAAAATCTATCCAGGGTCTGACCCTACCCTCATCACCTCCACTGTTGCCACCATAATCTCTCTCCTGAGCTATTGCTGTAATTTCCTCAGTGGTCTCCCAGCTTCCACCCTCACTCCCCCAACAGTCCTTTGCCCACATGGCAGCCAGAGACACAGGTTAAAACTCACAGCTCTACTTAAGACCAACCTGTGGCTGTCCACTCACTAAAAGTCAAACCCAAAGTCCTCACCATGGCCCAGAAGGCCCTGCATGATCTGTCCCACATCACCTCTCTGACCCCATCTCCTACCATTCCCCTCCTCACTCATTTTGTTTCAACTACACTGGTCTCCTTATTGGTCCTCCATCAAACCAATCATTGTCCCACCTCAGAACTTGACTCCAGCTTTTCCCCTCCCTAGAATACTCTTCTCCCAGATGTCTTCATGGTTCACTCCCTCACTTCCTCTGACTTGCTACTCAAATGTCAGCAAGGCCTTCCCTGACCATCCTATTTAAAAAGGAAGAATCCCTTCTATTGCACTTTCTATCTCTCCCTCCCACCTTATTCTTCTCCACATCACTTCTCTTTCTAACATACTATATAGTTTATTGGGGGTTTGTTGTTGTTGTTTACTGTCTTCCCCCTCTAAGATGTAACCTCCATGAGAAAGGGATTTCTGTTTGTTCTGCTTACTTTAGTATCCCTAACTCCTCCATAGATGCTAAAGATTTATTCAATAAATAAAAGGCAGACACAGTTTTTGCCATAATGAGTCTTATGTTAGGATAGATACTAACTGGTAAACAAACACATAAATATAGTAATTAACAATGACATGGGCTATGAAGATCTCTAAGACCAGGCGTGTTAGAGACTGGGGCAGGAAAAGACATTTGTGAGAAAGTCTCCTTGGGATGTGAATGATAAATACACATTAGCTGCTAGAGACGAAGGCAGAAACCTATCTCCTGAAAAGGGATCAGTCAGGGTAAAGACCTGAGGTGAGAGAGTTCCTGGCAGCTTTGAAGAACAGCAAGAGGACCAGTATGGGTAAGGCAAGGTGACTGAGGAGGGAGGGTGGAGTGATGAGACCACAGAAGTACGGCAGGGCCAGATCACATGAAAGAATGAAGAATTTGGACTTTACCTTACGGGCAGCAGTCTTTGCTTGAAGGATTTTAAGAAAGAGAATGTCATACGATACACATTTTTTTTAGGCTGCTGTGTGGGGAACAGACTGTAGGGATAGGTGTGGAAGGGGGGAGGGGGGAAATGAGGAGACCTCTGCAACATTCCAGGTGAATAGTGATGCTGAGTGCAGTGGGGGTGGTGAAGAGAGGTCAGATACTGAATATAATTTCAATGTAGAGCTACACGAATTTGGTGATGGATTACAACAAATGTGAAAAATAGGGCCAATGTGAGTGTAATTCTTCAGTTTCAGCACAAATCCCCTTTCCTCAAGAAGCCTTCTGGGGAAATGGGGATGCTAACTTAGGGCCATATCTTAAACACCCTTGAGTCCCCTGGACTTAAGTTCTCCTTCATTACACACTTCATACTGCTGTGTGGCTGTTTAATGGTCTGCTCTCCTACTCACCTATCAGCTTTGGGAGAGGGGATTCCTGTCTGTGTTTTCCACATTTGTATCACTAATCGGTGGCACAAAGGAGGTGCTCAACAATTGCTTGCTGGCTAAACGATAAGAACCCTTTCAAGCCTGAGTCACGTGTTCCTAAATCAATCAGCTTCCACAGTTCCTAGGCTGGCATAAGAAATGATTTGCTCTTCCTGATGGCTCAAAGTGGGTGGATGTGTGTGGTGCGGGATGGCCTAGAGGACCCAGCCTCACCTGTCATCCCAGAGGCAATGGAATTCATTTAGCTGCTCATCAAACACCAAGCCGGTGCCAGACAGTGCCCTGGCCTCAAGGTCCAGATCCTGCAGGGAAAAAAATGGGAGAGACAGATCCATTTAGGGCCTGAGTCAGAGGGGTCATCCTGTATGGTCCAGGATGGAGAACCTCAAGGTCTCAGGCTTTTGGTTGCTATGGGAGGCCAAACCGAGTCCAGGTCCCTCTCACCAGCCCTTGCAGCCCCATGATTAGGTCTTGCTCGGCTGTTGGGCTGAGCTTCTTCATTCTGCCTTTCTTCTTTACCTCCGCTAGACTGGGGCTGGAGCGGGGTCCAGCACCCTTTTTAACACCTCGCTTCTGCCGGGCAGAGAGAAGGGTCAGAGTCCAGGGGACGGCCCGCTGCTCCCCCTCCCCCTCATCAGAGCAGGTCTGAGGCCTCACCGCAGTGGTGACGCTGGAGTCGGAGACGTGGGGGGGCGAGTGGGGATTGTGCCTATTCCTTCGCTGCCTGGTGGAATCCTGGCCGATGGAAGTCATGGTCGGGGAGACTGCGACCTGCTGCGGTACTGGGGGAGTGGAGGTGACTGTGAGGGGGCTGGAAGTGCCTGAGGACCCCCACATTCCTGCCCCCTTCTCAGGCCCCACCCCATATACTATACTCCATCCATGCCTTCTAAACTCCGCCTCTCGTAAGACTCCCTCCCTTCACTGGGGTTTCCCTTCCACCTGGTCCCGCCCTTTCCACTAGACTCCACCCCTTTGACACTATTTTCTTACTCCTTTCAAAGCCTGGTCCTTTCACAGAGTCCTAAAGCCCCAGGCTCAGTCTGTTCTAGGGCCTGCGCTTCCCAGTTAGTCATCGCCCCTTCCGCTCCACCAAGGCTCATCCCCAGACCCTTTCATTCCTCTAAACCTAGTCCAGATTCCAGGGGAATTCCAGGCTGCATTCACATACCTGCCCTTTCCCGCCTATCTCCTGGGATAGTCACCCACCCCTCTCACTTAGCCAGACCCAGCCCCTGCCCCGACTCCACCCTGAGCGAAGCACTTAACTCCACCCCTTACCGGGCCGCACTTGCCCTTCTGCCAGATCCCGCCCCTAACGTTTCAATAAACCGCGCCCCCTCAAGGGACGGCTTCTTTCTTTCCACAGATCCCACCCCCGCCCAGACCCTACTCCCTGTTTCACCCAAGCCGCTTCGGCCAGTCCCGAGCCACCTCCCGCCAGTCTCCGCCCCCGAGGCCCACATACACCAATCTCTGGGTTCCGCTCACAGAGCGCAGCCCCTTTCTCAGACTCCGCCTCTTGCTCGTGCCGCCAAGCTCCCAGCGGCCTGCGGAGCACCCGGTGCCCGAGCCCTTCCTCTCCATTGGGCACGCTTTCTCGACCGCCAGCCCAGATCCCACCCACACCGGGCACCCTCCTTTCCGCGAGGCCCCACCCCTCGCGTCGGGCACACCTCCCGCTACTTCAGAAACGGGCGGCTGGCCGGCGCGTCAGCATGAGGCGCCAGTTGTTCAATACGGGATTTAAGCTTAAGCTGTACTTTCCCCCAGCTATCGTTGCGGTCGTCCGAGCTGCCACGGCCGTGCTCCTCCGCCCCTACCCCGTCACCTTGGGAGCCCTTCGGACCCGCGGCAACCGTGCCCTGCGACGATTCAAGACAGGGAGAGGGCGAGCAAGAGAAGGAAGGAGTTGGGAAGGGGCGTGTTCACACCGCCCCGCCGCTTCCCGCGCGGCGCCGGGTGATGACGTAACGCGGGCGGGTTGGCGCCGGCGAGTGAGGTTGAGGCGGGATGATGGCTGGTGGAGGCCAAAAATAGGAATGATGGTAACAATAAATGTGGTGGTTTATTCAGTGTTTCATGCTTTGGCTAAGGTGGCACACGTGGAACACTCACCGAACGTTAGCTGTTAATAGTCTGCTGTGACAAATGGGTGATGGGGAAGAGGGGCCCCAGCAGCTGTGAAGATAGCAAGTATTATGTGCCAGATGTTGTTAGCCACGACTCTATGAGGGATTTCCCATTGTTAACGCTACTTTGCAGATAAGGAAGCAGGTTCTTCGATTAGCCATGTGACCTTGGTCAAGTTCCGAATGTCTCTGTGCTTCAGTTTCCTCATCTGGAAAATTGTGATAATAATAATAGTGCCCAGGGCCAGAATGGACCAGGAGTTTTTCACGGCTGGCTGGTCTCCCTATCTGCCCCCTCCACCGGATAACCTCTGCTCCCAAGTTGCATGGGAAAGTGTGAGTGTGCCGGCCTCGGGCTCCCGTACCTCCACCCCCACCCCTGTCTAAATATCTGCCCCGCGGGGAGGCCGGTTTGTCTTTCCTAATCTCCCTCTCTCATTCTCTACCATTTCCTACCCGGCCGCAGGCTGGGGCGGGAGAGATAAGCGGTCTGGGGTTCAGCATCGCTGACTAATAAGCAGATTGACAACCTCACTGCCCAGTAGCCGGGCCTTCTGACTCCTTTGAGGTTCCCAGTTCCAGCCCCCTCTTCCTTTTCACTCTTTTCCTGCTGTCTTTTCTCCAAGTGGAAGAAGGCCACAGACTTAAGACCTTTAAACCTCCACATACACCAAAGAAACACATATGAAGTGATACACACTGGGGGACATTCTGGGATTGTGATGTCTGCAAAGCAGGGAGTCTTGTAAAAGGTCAAGGCCTATAGTTCTGTATAGTCAGGAGATTAATTCCTGTAGAACAGGGGTCAGCAAACTTTCGATAAAGGGCAGGAAGGCAAATATTTTAGGATTTGTAAGCTGCTTGAAGTCTCTGTGGCATAATTTTGTTTTCTTCTCTTTTTCACACCCCTTTCAGAAGGTAAAAACAGGCAGTGGGCTGGGCTTGGCTGGCTGACAATAGTTTTTCAATACTTGCTGTAGAGTGTCATTCTTTGGTTTTCATTACCTGGCTAGGATTCTTTTCAAGGATGAAAGCAGGGGTTCCAGGCTGCATGAGGAGAGGTATTCCTTTTGTGTGAGATGTGAGGACAGGGACTCTTGGATAGGATCAGGTCACTCCTGACCTTTCTCTACTGTGTCAAGCAAATGTCCCTTGATAGGGGAGTGCACAGAGGTTCCTGAACTTTCTGTTCCTCTACTGGATCAAGCAGGGGTTTCTATACAGCACAAGAAAGGTGTTCCTAGAGAGCTCCAGACTAGGGGAACCTGTCCAAGTTCAGGATGGGGCTCCTTAGACTGAATTATGGCAGGTTCCTACAAACAGATCAGGGTTAGGACAGGTTTTTCTGAACAGGTTCAGTACTTGTGATCATATAGATAGTAAGATCATATGATCATGCCTAGATTCAGGTCAAGAGACTGTTATTCATTAAAATAAATTATGCTAGCTGCTATAACAAACCAACCCAGAATCTCAGGGGCTTAACAAATGACTAGTGGATCATTCATGGACCAGGAGACCTCCATTTTGTGGCTGTACTCTCCTCTAGGTCCTTGGAGATTTTTTTCTCTTCAGCCAGTAGGTGGGGAAGGAAAGGGAGAGTGGAGGTCTGCCAGGGAAGTTTTTATGAGCCAGGAGAAGTGGTATGTATCACTTTGGCACATGTTCTGTTGGCCAGAATTCAGCTTGTGTCCCATCTGGCAGAGGTTGCAAGGGAGGTTGGAAAAGATAGAGTAGGCTCAGGAAGAAAGGGAACAGGCTTTGATGAACCCATGGCAGAGTCTACTCCAAGATTCTATTGACTCCATAGAGCTCCACTGTCCAATATGGTAGGTACTAGCCACATGTGGCTAATTAACCCTTGAAATGTGGCTCGCCCTAATTGGAATGGGTTATAAGTGTAAAATACCAAATTTACAAAGTTACAAATTTGTATTTGTAATTTTACAAATTTGTAAATTTAAAAATTTACAAATTTGTATTTGTAAAATACAAATATTGAATATTTGTATATAATGTGGTGCTGGTTTGAAACTGTTCTGTACCCTAGAAAATGTCATGTTCTTTTAATCCATTCTTGTGGATGCAGACCTGTTGGGGTGGGATCTTTTGATCAGGTTATTTCCATGGAGATGCGGCCCACCCAATTCAAGGTGAGTCTTAATCCCCTTTCTGGAGTCCTTTATGAGAGGATGCAGAGAAAAACCCAGAGACATTTTGGAGAGACCTCAGAGCCGAGAGAGTTTAGAGAGAGAAAATGCCCCGGGAGAAGCAAGAAGGGCCCACAGGAGCTGAGGGAGCCACACTGAAGCCAGAAGCTGGGAGAGAAGGATCAGCAGACATTGCCATGCCCCTTCCCATGTGTCAGAGGAACCCCGGATGCCATCAGCTTTTCTTCAGATAAGATATTGTCCTATTGATGCCTTAATTGGGACATTTTCATGGCCTTAGAACTGTATATTTGTAAACTAATAAATTTCCATTATAAAAACCAACCCATTCCTGGTATATTGCATTCTGGCAGTTTTAACAAACTAAAGCAAATGGGTAAAGTAAAATACACCATTAAAATTAATTTCACCTGTTTCTTTTCCTTTTTTAAAAAATGTGGCTGCATGAACATTTAAAATGACACGTGACTCTCATTATATTTCTGTCGGACAACACCGCTATAGAAAATTATGTTTAAAGTATTGGGACAGGCGTTCTTGTACTGAGCAGGGATATGGGTTTCTCTACAGAGTCCAGTTAGTGTTTCCTGTCTGGGATATGGAAAATGATTCTATTACAATGCAAGGCAGGTTTATAGGAAAAGATGCTAGTTGGAGACATTGTGGCGTGAGAGGGAAGGATGTGAAGGGCACTTTTCTCCCTGAACAGGTAAAGATTAGATGCTCCTTTGGAGGCCAGGAAAGTTACTTTCTATAGGATCACAACATGCTCAGGATGGTCAGGATTGGGTTCCTGTAGAGAGAGCGGTGGATCAGATAATCATGTTGAGGGTTAGGCCTGGGGTTCTCCTGCAGACTTGAGACAGATGTTCATGGAAATTCAGGCTATTGGTTGTTTAACAATTTCAGAACAGGGGTTCCTATAGAGAGTAGGTATATTTGTATTGGTTCATTTCTTGGATTCCTGTGAAGAGTTAGATCAAAGGTTCCTGTTGAGTAAATGTAGGGTTTTCTGTAGCAACTCAAGACACAGGTTCCTGCTGAGAGTCATGGAGGGTAGTCCTGTGCAGGGTCAGGACAGAAATCCTGTACAGTTAGGAAGGACACTGTTTCCTTCAGAGATTCAGGTGAGTGTTCTTCTTTTGCAGCAGGACAGTGGTTCTTTTTATTTTTTTTTTCACATGGGCAGGCACCGGGAATCAAACCCGGGTCTCCGCCATGGCAGGCAAGAACTCTGCCTGCTGAGCCACCATGGCCCGCCCAGGACAGTGGTTCTTATACAAGGTGAAGACAGGACTTCTGGGACAAGGCCAGCATAAGGGTTATTATGGAAAGTCAGATCAGGGCTTCCTGTTCAGTGTCAGGACTATGTTTCCAGAGAGTAAGGTCAAGAGTTCCAATAAAGGATTAGATCAGAGGTTCCCATAAATGACTAAAGTAAAGGATTTCTCTTGAGGTTCAGGAAAAGGTTTTCTACAGAGAGTCAGATCAGAAGTTCCTGAGTGGTTGTAAGGAAAGGGTTCCTGCAGAGGGTCAGGGAGGTAAATCTAACATAGGGGAAGGAAAAGTGTTCCTACATGGTGTAAGGACAGGGAGCCCCATAAAGCATCAGTAAACAGTACCTGTATAATGTCTGGGCAGGAAGTCTGGTACCAGTTGAGGTCACAGGGGGCTCCGTGAGGGTAGAGAGTCAGAACAGGGGTCCCAGCCACAGCGTCAGGAAATAATTTTCTACAGGTTTGAGACTGAGGCTCATACTGAGAGTTGGATTATGGATTCCTGTAGACCTGATGGTGTAGGGCGTGAGGTCAGGGATTGTGTAGAATGGGGTCAGGGGTTCCTGTACATTATGAATGCAAGAGTTTCTATATTCGAATCAGAGCTGGGTTCCTGAAGAGTTTAAGGACAGGTATTTCTATACTGAGAGAGAGCCAGGTCAGTGGTTCAGCACTTGGGTTTTTGTTGAGATTCAAGGTAGGAATTCCTGAAAGAAGTTCCTATACGTTGTCAGGCTTTGACAACACATTAACATCAACTGGGGAACTTGAGAAAGTACTACTGGAACAACAGAAAATAGACAAAAAGAGTACCTACTATGTGATTCCATTTATTTAACGTTCCTAACCAGGCAAAATTAATCTATGGAAATCAGGATAGTTATCTTTGTGGGAGTGGGGAGATGAGGAAGACTGGAAGTGGGCATGAGGAGGGCTTCTGATGGGATTGGTCATATTTTGCCTCTTGATCTGGGTTCTGCTCTGGAGCTGGGCTCACTCCATGTAAACCATTGTGTTGGTAGCTTACAGTGTATGCACTTAAGACGAAAAATACCGACGCTTGGGTTCTATCCAAGACCAGATAAATGAAAATGTCTTGAAATGAGGTGTTTCAAAAATGCTACCTGGAAAGCAGGGCTCCAGTACAATGTAGGGACAGACATTCCAGTCCAAGGTCGAGACAGGGTTTCTATAGAGAGACCAAGAACTCTCATAGAGGGTCAGGACAGACATTTCTGTAAGGGATGATGTGGAGTCTCCTTACAGTGTGAATTCAGAAATTCCTAAATGGGGTGAGACAGGGGCTCCTTCTATACAAGGTGAAGGCTGAAGCACCTGCCTAGGATAAGGACGGGTCTCCTGTTGGTAATAGATAAAGGGTTCCCTTGAAGTTTCTAAGCTGGGTTTCTGTACCAGGTTAGGTCAGTTGTTCTTATATTGGATGAGGACATGGGTTCCTGAACAAGTTGGGGTCAGGAGTTTCCATACAGGACCAGACACATTTTCAGCCACAGGTTCAAAGAGGGGTTTCTGTCCAAATGAGGACAGAGGTTCCTATGGAGTGTGAAAACTGGGGTTCTTATGGAGAGGCCAGGCCAGAAGCTTTTATGGACTCAGGCAGTTCTGGACAATCTCTGTATGAGCATAGAGGAGTGTGACACTACAGTGGGCTCCTCAATGTGGCTAATGTGGAGACTAGCTGAAGGAGCATTTTTTAAAGGACTACTCTTTTCATGTAATATGGACCAGGCCACAGTCCACCCCTTTTCACATTCAGGAAATATGGGCCCCACAGTTCCCGTCCCTGGGGCCCCACAATCCCCATCTCTGGAGCTCTAGAGGAGAAGCTATAAAGAGAAGCAGCCTAATTAAGTGTAAGCAACATTCAATTTTTTTTGGGGGGGGGGGGAGTGTATCATCCCATCCAAAATCCACTCCTTAAACTCAGAGTGGTGAGTTCTGAGCCTCACATTTTCAGTAGTAAGAGGAGGCTGAGTATACTTCCCTCAGAGTCCTTTTTTCAGGGATTAATGTTTAGCTAAAGCGACTAAAGCCTCCCAGCCTACTCCCTGACTCACAGGGAACCCTCAATAAATGGCGCTGCTTGTTCTGACGAAAGGCCATGTAAGCATGGCGTTAAGTAGGCTGACTCTGAGTCACACTGCCTGGCTCTGTCCCTTGCCATCAGCTCTGTGCAAGCCACTCAACCTCGCTGGCTCTGAGTCTGTTCCTATGTAAGTGTTTGTTCACTTGAAAAACAGATTCTACTTTGCGGGGAGAAGTTTACCCAGGTGAGTGTTAGGGAAGGTCTCGGGGTTGTGGGGAGCTCCTCACCTACCAATGTCTAAATATCACCTCCAGAGGCTTATTTTACTCCCCTAAGCTCTTATTCTCTTCCATTTCCCACAGGGCTGCAGGCCACCGTGGGGCAGGAGAGATAAGAGGTAACTAACAGGAAGCCACACTGAAAACCATACGGCCCAGCCTCTGGCCTTCTGACTTTCTTGAGGGCTACCATTCCAGCTCCACCCCTTCTCCATTTTCCTTCTCTGAACCTGTCTTTAGTCTCTTTGGGGGAGGGTCCCTAACTTACACCCACTGAAGCTGTATATGTTGATACTTCCACAAACAATTATACACAGGCCTGCTCACATTGTCAGCCACTCAGAGACCCTGTGACCTGGGCATGGGCCACGTGATATGCTCAAACCCACAGTGGTGGCTTGGAGCTGTATGTACCCCAGAATAACATGCTCTTAAACTTAATCTATTCTTTCTTGTGAATCCATGTAAATAGGACCTTTTGATGAGGTTACTTCAGTTAAGGTGTGACCCCTCAATCAGGATGGGTCTTAATCCCATTACTGGTATTATTTATAAATAAAATGAAACTCAGACAGATAGAAAAAAAAAAGCCACAGGAACCAAAAGCTAGAAGTCAACAGAACCCGGAAGAAAAGGGAGAGGCCACTATGTGCCTTGCCAAGTGGCAGAGCAGCCATGGACCAAGGATCACCTGCAGCCAGCCCCAGAACACCTGTCTTAGGAGAGAAAGGATCACTTTGATGATGTCTTGATTTGGACTTTTTCCCAGTCTCAAAATCGTGAGTGAATAAATTCCCATAGTTTAAGCTGGCTCATTGCATGGTATTTGCTTGAGCAGCCCAGGAAAATAAAATCCACACCCACTTGCATAGACTTCTACAGAAATATCGACATTACCAGACCCACAAAGACACCCTGATGCACCAGATCCTCATGGTCATACTGTTATGCCCTCACACACTGGCCACACAGTTCTTGTTCAAAAGGCCAAAAATATGTATCGATCAGCTTGCGCCCAGTGCATGTACTGCCACTGTGTCTCAAAGGTCACCCAGCAAACTCTAAGGATATCTGGACACCATTAAAAATCTATAAGATAAAGAGCTCAGTTGACTATCTAGCATGAAGAACAACTAGAGTACCCCAAAATATCCTACCAATCACAAGCAACTTGCATAATCTTCTCTTTTTTCCTTTAAAAACCCTTGCCTAGCATGGAAGATGACTCCCAGGGATGAGTCTCGCCCTGGCGCCATGGGATCAACAATGCCATCCTGACCAAAACGGGGGAAAGAAGTGTAATTAATAAAGCATCAGTGGTTGAGAGAGTTCAAATAGAGTTGAGAAGCTACTCTGGAGGTCACTCTTACACAAGCTTCAGTTAGACCTTGCTACCTATCATAACTTGCCAAACCCCAACCAAAACCATCCCTGCCAATCCTAAAGAACACCTGAGGCAAGATATAAAATTTCACAAGGGTTCCATGCACTAGAGTAACTTTCCAGAAACCTACAACATCCAGATGGGTCCTTGGACCAGATAAATCCTGAAACCTAGAGGGCCCAGCCTCTCCAGAACATCAGATGGTTCCATCTCCCTACCCCATATTAGTGACAGACCCTCCAAAATGAAAAAGTCAGAATGCCCAAAAGTCCAAATACCCCTAAAGAGTGGGAGAAGGAGAATGAGGAGTTATAACAGGATTTAACAAATGAATGTGACTGCTGAATCATTATACTGATATTTCTTTCAGTCTCCAGTGCTTTGGGGCAACTAGAAGGAAAAGCCTGAAATAGTGAAACTGTAACCCATACCAAATTCTTAAATCTGTTCTATAACTATTTGTCACAATGTACTTTGAAATTTATTGCTTTTTTGTATATACGTTATATTTCACAGTAAAAAAAAAAGTAAAAAACAAAGAAAGAAAAGAAAAACAAAAAAAGAAAGAAACCCTTGCCTAGAAAAATGATTTGGGTTGCTACCTGAATTTGTGCTCCCTAAATTGTAGTTCTAAGACTCCAAATGAATGCTTTTGTTGCCTTGCGAAGAAACAAGAAGATCACATGCAAACACACGAATAGCACCCCATCCCTTTCCTCGTCACAGGCTACCTCACATGTGCTCCCGCATCTAATCCTCTACTCCCTGCCCCTCACAGTTGTGTGGCATCATGCAGTCTTACCGTGGCAGCCACAACAACACGGTGCAACTGGTCACTCACACACTGCCTTTCACCATGGCCTGTGGATACACAAGCCACCTCACACACAACCTGGATGCTGTCACCCGTGGTTCCATGCACACTGTTGCACTCACCCATCATAACCCGGGGTCATGAAGTGCCACACATGCATCTCCCACAAACTGTCTCCTCAGTCACACCTTGTAGCCGTACACTATCATCTAATCCCCCACACCACCCAATGCCACTATTTATTCCACCAAGTACAGACTCACACCGCCAGTTTTAGGACTTTGGTAGTTTTATTGTACAAAAGCTTTGAAGGGCCAGGCCAGGGGTTGTCTGGGGCCCAGAGGGTTGGGTTATACAGACTGCTGGCTACAAGAGGAGGCATCGCCACCCTTGCCCCCTGAGGCCAAGCCTTGTGCCTTCATGAGCTCAGTGGAGCCACCACGGTAGTGGTGGTTGTGGGAGGCATGGGGCCTGTGGGGAAGGAGCCTGTGGGTGAGCCCAGCAGGGGTCCTGGGAAAGGCATGAGGTGGCTGACAGGTCCTGACAGAACCACAGGGCCCAGGCCTTGGTAGAGATGAGCAGTACCAGGTGGGCCCAATGTCAAGCCTGAGGCCACCTCCCCACAACTCCCGCTACCACTGCCCCCAGCCACCACCATGAAGCTGCCAGCTGGTCCTTCGGCTGTTCCAGTACCTCCCAGACTTGATCCCCGTTTCTTTTTCCCTTTTCCAGATGCCTTGCGGTTTCGAGTCTGAATACCATCCTTCCGCATGGTCAGTGGCCGGTTCACCTGTCAAAAGGGAGGTTGTTGGGTGTTTCCAACTTCAGACCTTTGCCTCTGTCTGCCATTACCAGAGCTACCCCCTTCACCCTACTTCTTCACGAATAGGCAATTGGTTCAAGGAATAGGGGTATGTACCCCAGATGATATTTTCCTAAGGAATCCTGAAGTCCTGAGGCCCTGAGCTTGGGAAGCCCTCCAGGATGATAGAAACTGCCCAAGGTCTAGGTATAGTGGGTGATGGATGGAGGCAGAAGGAGACAGGTGATGGAGGAGAGAGAAGGGAGCAGAAGGGAGGTATAAGAGATGAGGGAATGGAAAAGAGGAAGCAGATTAAGGAAAGGAAGAGGCAGGGAGGAGGGTGGGGGAAGAGAGAGAATGGAGAAGGAAGAAAGAAGGAGGGAGGAGAATAAGAGGAAGAAGAGAGGAGAGAGAAAAAGTTGAAGAGAGGAAGGAGAAAGAGAAACAAAGAGGGAAGAAGGAAAAATGAGAAGGAAAGAGGAGGAAGAAAAGAAAGAAGGAAGAGAAGGTAAGGGAAAAGGGGAGAAAAGAAAGGAATAAGGGTTATGAGGAGACAAGAGGGTTCAGGGTAGGACAAGAACAGAATGAGGAGGAGAAGTATGGTGTGAGGACAGGGGGTTCTGTATGGTGTAAGGACAGGGAAGGCAAGGTCTCACTTGGTGTAGCTTATAGTAGAGGCCACAGGCATTGCACACAGGGTCCCCACTGGCATTTCTCCGCCACAGGGTTGTGGTCGTTGTCTGGCAGTTGGTGCACTGGGTGCCTGCCCGTTTGCTGACAATCTGGGGGAAGAGAGAAGGTAAGGATCAGTGTACCAGGGAGGTGAAAGTAGGGAAAAGGGGTTCACAGGGTATAACAGGAGGACACAAGTGATAAGGGTCAGGTTGAAGGCAGGAGTTCCTATAGAATCATATTAGGGGTTTCTGCACCAAGTGTGGACAGGAGTATTTACAGAGCAGTGGCTGTGGATTCTGTTTGGGTTGAGGACAGGGGTTTCTGTACAGGCCAAGAGTTTCTAGTATTGTATTTGGGACCATGTCAGTTGATCCTCCACTTCGGCTGCACAGTGGAATCACCTGGGAAGTTAAAAATTCCTGATGCCCAGGCCACACCCCTGATGAATTTAATCAGCACATCTGGGGGGAGGGGCCCCAGGCCCCAGGTTTTTTTGAAGTGCTCCAAAGTGATTCCAATGGGGGTGCTAAGGGTGAAAACCATGCTGTACAGGATGAGGATGAAGGTTTCTGTCCAGTTTTAGGACAAAGGATCCCATTTGAAGCCTATAAGGGCCGGTTGAAGGTAAGAGTTCCTGTACAGAGCTGCAATTTGGGGTAAGGCAGGTGTTCCTATACCGGGTGATGACAGGGTCTTCTGTAAAGGATGAAAACAAGGATTTCTATACAGGATGAAGGGAAGTTTCTCTTGTATAGGGTGAGTGCAAAGGTATGGTGTTGGGACAGGATTCCTATAAGATTGAGGACAGGGGTTCCTGTATGGTGTGAGGACAGGGATTCCTGAGCAGGCAAGCACAGGATTCCCACACAGTGGGAGAACACGGGCTCTTGTACAAGGTGAGAACAGGAGTTCATGTATAATATGAGAACAGGGGTCTCTTTTCGCTGTGAGGATAGGGAATTCATGCACAAGTTGAGAAAGTGAGGTGGTCCTGGAGTCTTACCAGGCGCTTCTTGGGCCGGATGAGGGGCCTGTTCTGCCCATTCATCTTGTGATAGAGGCCACAGGCATTGCACAAGTAGTGGCCTGTCCTGTCCCTCCGCCACAGTGGAGTAGCTGTTGCTCCACAATTCACACACTCCCTCGCCTCTGGTGGGGTGGACAGAGGGGAAGAAGGAGCCAGGCTCAGCTCAATTTTGCCTTGGACCACCCCTCCCCGCAACCCCCCTGTCCCTTTACAAGGACCTCACCACAGGGGGGCAGGGGAAGTGTTCCACGCAGCTTGGGGGAAGAATAAGCCGCTGGATTGAGGGGGCTCCCGGTGGGGGAGAAGAAGGTACTGGAAAAGTCAGGCCCCCCATAGGCAGTGCTGGGGACAGGAAGTGATGAAGGCAGTGCAGGCCCCAGAGTCAAGAGGTCTGGACTCAGTCGCTCTGTTTTTAAGGTCTCCAGGAAGCTGGTGCTGCCTTTCCCATCTGGATCTTCAGGGACCTGGGGAGGGGACTCCTCGCGGGTGGAGCACACAGTTGAGGCAGGGTAGAGCCCCGTCTTGCCATAGGCCCAGCCAGCATACGGCGAGCCCCCTGGGATCCCCTCCATACAGTTGAGCAATGGGTATACCTGAAAGACTGTGGGGGGCAGATATGGGAAGGAGGAAAGAAGAGAACAGTGTAAGTACCCCCCACACACTTTCCAAGTGCAATGGTGCTCAGCAGCCCCAACACAATGAACAAATTTCCAACCTCTGCACAGGTTCCCAAACAGTTGCCAGCCATTGAGTAACTCCTGGCTTCTGACCCCTTTGGTCACTCTGGCAACTACAATAACCTCCAATCATGTCTAAACAGGCCTTGGGAATGACTGTTGGGATTCAAACCACCGTGGATCAGTTGACAATTAGGGCATCCACCACATACTTCCAATATTGCTTGTCAATATGGCTGCCTCAGTATGGCAGGTTGAATAGCATTGGGATTCCCAGGACTGGACTTCACCAGGGGGAAGTGATCAGCACATCGGTGTGAAAATCTATTTCCAAAATGAACTCAGTGGGATTCTGACCTAGCTAAGACTCTCCATGGCAACCCCAAAAGCAACCAGGCCATGCCAAGGCAGCTACCCAAAAGGGTTACCTGGGGAGTGTCTGTAGGCTTCGGCGTCCCGGTAGTAGGCCAGTGCAGCTGCTGCAGCAGTGGCGGTGCTCGGGGCAGTGGAGGAGGCTGCTGCATCCAAGGTCTCAGGCCCAGAGGGGAAGAAGACCCCTGACTCTGGTGCCGAAGACACCAGGGCAGGATCCACAAACTGGGGCAGGGGCTCTGAGGTCCCCAGGGCCCCCAGGCCAGGGAATTCCATAGGGTCTCTGGGGTTTGACCTGTGAGGACAGGAGGGATCCTCAGATGCAGAAGTCCTCCTCCACTCCCCTCTCCACCTCCTCAGTTTCTCTCTCCCTCTGCTCTCTCTATCTCTCACTCTCCGTATTCCTTCTCTCAATCTCCTTATTACCATCCTCTTCCTCTTTTCCCCCTCCCTCTCTTTCCTTCTCTCCTCCCTTCCCACTCTTCCTTCATCTCTCCCTTGTATTCTACCCCATTCTGTCACTTCCCATCCTCCTCTCATTTTCTTTCTTGTCCACCTCCCTTTCTGGTCCCTTTATCTTTCCCCTCCTCCCTCCAGCTTCTCCCTCTTTCTCCACTCTCATCCCCTCCCTCCTCTTCCTTCCCCTCCTTTTCTTCCTCCCTCCCATTCCCTCTCTTCTTCCTTCTCTTCTTTTTCTCCACCTCTCTCTCTTCCCTCCTCTCACTCAACTCCTCTACCTTGTTTTCCTCTTCTCTTTCCATTCCTTCTTCCTCATTCTCCTCTCCTTCCTCTCTTTTCTACTCCTCCACTGTCTCCTCCTTCTCCCCCTTTCCCTCCTCCTCTTCCCCTTCTTCGTTTCCTCTCCTCCCTCTCATCCTCCTTCTCCCCTTCCTCTTTCCTCTTCTCTTCTCTTCCTCCTTCCCTTCCCTTCCTTGGCTACCCTCCTCTTCCCTCCTCCTTTTTCATCCACCTTATCTCCTTTTCTGCCTTTCTTTATCTCCCCCATTCTTTCCTTCTGATGCTTTCTTTTCTTCTCTCTCTCTCCTCGCCTTCATCCTTCTCTCCTTCCTCCTTTTCTGTTCCCTTCTTCACCTTCCCTTCCACTCCTCCCACTCTGCTTCCTCTTCTTATCCTCCCCACCTCCCCCTACTCCCTCTAGAAGAGTCTGAATGGGGTGGGATTGGGTACAGACTCAGGGTCCCTTGAACCCCCTGGGTTACTCCCTGAGACCTTGGGGTTCACCCTTCCATGGTCCCCAACTTCATCCCTATCTGTTGCATCTTGCCCTCTGACTTTCTCAGAAACCCCATGGTTTCCGGCTTGACTCTCCCCTCCCCCGCCTCCGTTGGGTCTGCAGACAGAGGGCCCCCTCAGTTCCTCCCTGCTCCGTGAAGGGGGGGTCAGTACCTCCCACTGCTTATCTCTGCCACCCCCGCCCAACTTTTGAAATCACCCCAAGGCCACTGGCTTCCTCTGAGGAGGGGGCCAGGTGGGAGGTGTTCCCTTTACCCCTACCCTCTCCCTTGGGGAGGCTCTTGCCATGGTTCTGCTTTCAGGTTCTTTGGGCCCTTACCATTTCCAGACCTGTTTCCCCATCTGATAGACAGGAGATGGTGGTAGGGGCTCAGCTGAGACTCACACTGAGGATTGGTCTCTGTCCCCTTTGTCGCATCTTTCCCTGTTTGTGTCTTTGTCTCTCTGTCTCTCTGTCTCCCCATGTCTCTCTCTCTATTTCTCAAGTCTGACTGTCTTTCTCCCCCCACTCTTTCTATGCTCCTATAATACATCTGGTGTTCTTGCTCTCTCTCTCTCTTTGTGCTTTTATTAATGTCTGATTTATTACCCTCCCTTTCTTTTTCTTTCTGTCTTTATGTCTCTGATTGTCTCTCTCCATCTTCATCTCTGCCTCATGTCTCTTTTTGTTTCTGTCTCTGTCTCATTTTATCTTTCTCTGTCTTACTCTTTCTTAGCTCTATCTCTTTCTGCTTCTCTTTCTCCCTTCTTTTCAACTCATATCTCTCTGAATGTCTCTCTGAATCTCTCCATCTCTGCCTTTCTGCATCTCCCACTCTCTTTCTGTTTGTTTCTCCCCCCTTCCCATCCCACCCCAGGCTCTCTCTCTCTCTCTCTCCCTCCCCTCTGGCCTTTTTTCCATGACTCTCTTACCACTCTCACCCACCCCCTTGACCCTACCCCACTGACAGTCAAGAAACCGGGGTTCCAGTCCTACCCTAGCCCCTGATGGTTCCCTATGAATCTGAGGGTCTCAAGTTCCCTGTCTGTAAGCTGGGGCAATGGGGATGGAGCAGAGGCCTTCTTCGAACCCCCACCTACACAACTCATTATGCAGACAGGTAAAAGGGGTGTGCTGTATTTGTGCCCATCACCAACCCCTTCTCTGCCCCAAGGATCCCCTCTGTCTCTCTCTGGAGGGTGTCTCGCCATGATCTCTCCATCTCAGTCTCCAGCTCTCTCCTCTCTGTCTCTAATTGTTTTTCAGTCTCTGTCTCTCTCCAAAGTTCTTTCTGTCTGGGGGTACTCCTCTTTGCGTTCGTGTCTCACTCTCTTTCTCTATTGCTGGATCTCTTTCAGTCTCTCTCTCTCCCCCCTGCTGTCTCTTGCTCATTCTTTGAGTCTCTGTTTCTATCTCTGTCCCACCTTTCTCTCTCTTGATGTTTCTGCCTTTCACTCTTTTTCTCTGTCTCTTTGTCTCTGCCTCCCTTCCCTCTCTCTCTCACTGCAGGTCTCTTGCCCTCTTTCCGTCTCTATCCCCACTATTTCCTCATCCCCTCACCCTCAGCAATCCCCCCCATAACCTCCCTCCAGTCCCTTTAACCCCAGCCCTGCACCCTGTACCTTGGCAGGTCCAGAGTTGCCCACCCTCCTGTGGCAGGGGCCCAGCACCCGCCCCCCCAACCCTAGTTATCACTCTCCGGACAGAGATAAAGTTTATCTCGAGGCTGGGGGATATGAAAGCTCCTTATCAGCTGCCCCATTAGAGTAAGTGCTGCCCCAACGGCAGCAGGCAGCAACCCGGCACCCTGGACTCTCCCTCACCCCAGGTAACATCCCTGTTACAGCCTTCAAGGGAACATCCCATGGAACTGAAGGGGGCAGGGATGGGGTCTGGGGTGTCAGCTATGGGATTTGAGGGGTTAGAGGTGGCATTTCAGAGTCAGATATAGGGTTGAGGAGTCAGAGGGAGGTTTATGGGGGGTGGCCATGGAGTTTGGGGGAAGCAGCTCTGGAGTTTGAGGAGCAGGGACAAGTTTGGCAGCTCAGAGACACATTTTTGGGTTCAGAAATCTGTTGGGAAAGCAGAGATGCAGTTGGGGGTCGGACGTGAAGTTCGGGGGACAAAGATAATACTTCAAAGTTGGAGAGGTAGTTTGAGGTTCAGAAGTGGATTTTGAGGCTCATAGAGAAGTTTGGAGGATCCAAGCATTTTGCTGGAGCAGAGATGGAGTTTAGGGGTCAGGAAAGGGTTTGGCCAGACAAAAATGTGGCTGCCGAACAGAGATGGGTTATGGAAGCAGCATAGGAGGAGTTTGAGAAGTCGGGATGGAATTGGGGTGGAAAAAAATTCGGAGCTAGAGATGACATTGGAGTATAGAGACAAGTTGTAAAGACAGTGATAGGGCTTAGGAAAGGCAGATATAGGGGTTGATGGGACAGAACAGATTTGCAGGGGTAGATTTGGTATTTGAAGTGAGAAAGGCATTTTGGCAAGCAGGCAGGGGTGTGTGAGATCAGAGAGAAGTCATAGGGAGCAAATATGGGTAAGAGGAAGGAGCTAGGGTTTGGGGGATCAGAGATAGGTTTTGGGGGATCAGTGAGGCAGTTTGGGGTATAGACTGGGGTATAGATTGTTGTGGAGCAGAAAAAGGGGTTTGGGAACAGTAATAGGCTCGGGGGGAGAAAAGTGAGGTTAGGGAAGAACTCAGGGGGGTAGACACAAATTTGGGTGAGTGAGAATCAGATTTGGAGCAGAGATAAGATTTCGGGGGATGAAGGATTGTTTCATAGGGCAGAGATAGGGTTTAGGGGAGACAGAATTAAGGGGTACAGAATTCAGGGGTCGGAGAAAACAGAAGTCTTGGAAGAGGCAGATAGGAGAGCGGAGAAAAGTGGGGATTGGGGGGAGGTAGAGTTGGAGGCAGAGATGGGGGTTGGAAAAGCAGAGGTGGGTTTGGGGGAGAGCTGTGAAGGGATTCAGGGGTAGCAGACACTTTGGGAACCAGCGGTGGGTTGGGGAGCCTGGAGCAGCCTGGGGGAGTAGCCATGAGGTTAACGGCAGCAGGCCTGGAGTTTGCCTTGCTGGGGGCTCTTGGGGGCTGAGACTGACCTTGGGCTGGTGGGTGCAGAGGGTTCAGCTGCCTTGGGGATGTGGCGAGCTCGGTGTGATCCTGGGGGTGTCCTGGCTGGCCTTGGCCTTTGAGGCACCCTTTCTCCCTCCTCTCTCCCTCCTCCCTCCTCCCCAGGGAGTGGCTGGTGCCCCAGTGGGTGGGGCAATCCGGGGGAGAGGGAGGCCCCCTGCTTGTGGGGCACCTCCTGGACATTGCAGGCCCGCCCCCACCCCACATGCCCACCCTGTGATTCTTGGACCTTGCTCGACCTGGGTCCCTGTGAACTTCAGTGTCCAGCCAAGTGAGATGGGCTGAAACCATATAATATGAAAGTAGCAGAGATGGCTTCATGATGCCACTGGACTTTTCAGTTACTGTTTGTAAAGCCCCGACTGTGTGCCAGGTCGGTTGTGGGCTGGGCCCTTAGGTATGTGAATCCTCCTGGCTGCAGGGAGAGGAGGGTTGTGGCTGTACCCATTTTGCAGGTGAGAAGAGCGAGGCTCAGAGAGGTTCATAGGGATTTAAGCCCGAGCCTGTGTGACATCTTGACAACCCAGGCCCAGCCTGGGGGCCAGGCCGGGGCTGGAGGGAGGCAGGGGCACCACTCACTTGGCCGCCCCACTGGGGCTTACGCCAGCTCCTGCCTGCCCTGGGGCAGCAGATAAGTCTTATCAGATGGAGGCCACCGTGGCTGTTGGCGCCGCGGTAACAGGCTGTCTTGGGGTGGGGGGCAGGGCGCAAAGAGAGCGCCAGGGGCAGTGGCTTCAACCTCTTGCTGGCCATGCCGCCTTGGAGGCGGGAAACTGGGGTGGGACCTGGCATTGATTCCTCAGCTGGTCCTTGTGGAGCGGGATAGGATGAGGGAGGGAAAGGACGTGGAGAACTGAAGACGCACAGATGGGTACAGAGGGAGAGACAGAGAGAGGCCAAGAGACAGATAAAGACTAAAGCAGAGATAGAGAAAGATAGAAACGGGGAGACACAAGAGACTGAAAGAGACAAACAGAGAGAGAAAGAGACAGACAGCTGGAAAGAGTCAGCAGAGAGAGAGAGAGGACAGACTGAGAGGGAGAGACTCGCAGTAAAAGCTAGAAACAGGAATAGACAGATACAGAGAGAACAAGAGATAGGTAAGAGATGGAGAAAGAGAGAAAGACGGTATCTGAAAGCTGCAGAGGCCAAGGACACAGGTGGAAAAACTGAGATGGGAGACAGAGATGATGTTGTAAAGATAGAGCCAGAGACGGAGACATTCAGATACAGAGTCTGAGAGGGAGGCCGTGACACCCAAGGTGGCAGCTTGGGGTGAGCCCTGGGCAGGTGGTGCTGGGGTGGGATAACTGCATGTGGATTGATGTGGGTCCCTATGACCTGTGACTCTGCCCCAGCCCACCATGGGGGACCCCCAGAGGGTCTCTGGGCCTTTCAACCTCAGGGCCCCACCCTACCCTGCCTTGCCTCCCCCAAATAGTAGCAACAGTGACAACAACCACAAGTCTCTCCCGCTGACACAGACCTGTGCCTGCCCTGTTCTGAGCAGTTTCTCTGTATAGAATCACCTGACACACACACACACACACACACACACACACACACACACACACACACACACGGTAGGGTGTCCCCTATTTGGGGGTCCTCATAGGGCAGGAGATATGACCACCCAGTCACAGCACTGGGACTCCATGGGACAGGGAGCTCGCCTGACCACCCATTCTGCTGAAGGGGACGCTGAGGACCAGAGAGGGCAGAAGGCAGGGCTGGGACCCTGGGTCAGTGTGGTCTGCTTGCCCGCTGGCCCACCCGGAGGGAGTTTACCAACCTCGTCTTACCTTTCTGAGCCTCAGTGTCCTCATATGCAAAATGGGAGGTTTGAGGAGGAAAGAGAGCAAGGTCTCAACTTCCCATTTATTGAGCTCCTGTTGAGCACCACGCCCTGTGCTGGGGCCCTCATCAGTGAGAATGTTCTGTAAAGATGGGGCAAGAAGAGTGACTACTCCTTAGGGTGCTTTGGGGAGGCTCACTGAGCTTTAATCCATGGTAAGCAATTTTCAAAGTGCCTGGCACCCACTGAAATCTCAATAAATGTGAAGTACGTTTATCAGTTGATTGAGTACCTGCTGTATATGGGGCATAGTACTTGGCCCTTTCATACCACTGTTAATATAATGTGAGGACTAATATGTAGTACTGGTACTATACTTAATACTTAGTCCTCTAGTACTAAGAATATACTGGTGCCAATACTAGTACTAATTCCAGTCACTAACACTAATGGTAATGCTAATATTAACTCTCATGTTGATTCTGACACTCATACTAATTTTAACACTAATGCTAATCTAGTACTAACACTATTAGTAAGGCTGCTACAAATAGAATTCTAAAACGAATTATTGTTCATTCTCATTCTAACAACATGAAAGAACAATAACAACGCTAATACTAATTCTGACGCCAGTACTTTCACGAGCATTTATATAATAATAATAATGCCGAGGACAGTGGCGTTATTTGCCGAGCCATGATGTGCACCGGGCGCTGAGGTAAGTGCTCTCCACACATCATTTTATCCCGTTCTCACCAGGACCTTGCAATATAAGCACGTATAATGTCCCCAACCTCAAGACTTGCCCAAGAATCACACAGCAAATCAGTGTCAGAGTTCGGACAATAGCCCAGGGCCTTCATTGCTCTGCACCCCAGTCTGTTATTAGTAGAAGCAGCTATGGCAGTGTTGGGGGTGAGGTAGGAAAATTTGCCTTCACAGGGAAAGGGAAGCTCAAGGGAAGCACATCCAAGACAAGGGCTTGGCCGCTGGTTTCATGCCCCAGTTCTTCATTCTTGGAGAGGACAGAGAGCTTAGGAGGGGAAGGAAAGCATGGGGACTGGGGCTTCTCAGGGCCCTTCCTTCAAGAGGTAGAAAGCCTGAAGCCCTGAGGCACGGCCTCTCCCCATTCCCTCCCCCATCCCCATGGAGGGGGCACAGGCCCAGAAGTCTGCTGCGGTGGTTCAGCCAGCAGGGAGGCAGCTGAAAGTGGGCAGATAAGGGAATCAGTGGAGGCCAGGCCAGGCTTTGGGGGAGACGAGGGCGGTGGAAGGGGTGGGGTGTCCGGGCTGGATGTGTCTTCTCTGTCAGGCCTCCATTTGAGACTCAGCTCCAGCGTCCTCTCTTCCTGGAAGCTGTTCCTGACTAGCTCCCTCCCTCCTGGCATTTTCTGGGGTTCCACAGCCCTGGTGTGGTCTATGCTTTATTTCCGATCATTTTATAAAGAAATATATTAAAGCTACAGTTGAAGGCCTTGCATTGATTCAGTTTTCCTCCCTTCTTCTGCTACCTTGAGTTTGGCATTTATCTCCCTCATAAGTATTTTTATTCCATTACCGTATATAGATGTATCCATAAACAACATGTTTTTTAGTGTGCCTGTTTTTGAACTTCGTATAAATGTAATCATGCAGTATGTGCTTCTTTTGCTCAGAATGTCTGTGATATTCATCCATGTTGTGTATATCAATGGTTCATTCTTTTTTTTTATTGAGATGTAATTCACACATTATAAAATTCACTCTCTTAAGTGAAAAATTCAGTGGTTTGTAGTATATGCACAAGGTTGTATGACCATCACCACTATCTAATTCCAGAACACTTTCATTACCCCCAAAAGAAATCCTGTACCCATTAGCAATCACTCCCCATTGCCCCATAACCTCAGCCCCTGGCAACCACGAATCGACTTTCCATCCTTATGGATTTGCTTATTCTGGGTATTTCATATAAATGGAATCATACAATATGTGGCCTTTTGGGACTGGATTCTTTCACTTTACATCAAGTCTTCAAGGTCCATTCATATTGTAGGATGTATCAGTACTTCATTCTTTTTATGGCTGAATAATATTTCATTGTATGGATATACCACATTTTGTTTATACATTCATCAGTTGATGGACATTTTGGCTATCATGAATAATACTGCTATGAACATTCCTGTAAAACCTTTTATGTGGAGATGTGCTTTCAATTCTCTTTGGTATATACCTAGGAGTGGAATGGTATGTTCATTTGGTAACTTTATATTTAACTTTTTGAGGTGCTGTGTTTAACTTTTTGAAGTGTTTTCCACAGCAGCTGCACCATTTTACATCCCCATCAGTAATGGATGAGGGTTCCAATTTCTCCACATCCTCACCAACACTTGTCCCTCTTTTTTATTAAAGCCAATGTAGTAAGAGTGAAGAGGTATCTAACTGTGGTTTTGAATTGCATTTCCCTAGTGACTAAGGATGTAGAGCCTCTTTTCGTGTGCTTTTTGGCCATTTGAAAATCTTTGTTGGAAAGATGTCTATTCAAATCCTTTACCATTTTTAATTGGATTAGTTGCCTTTTTTATTATTGAGCTGTGAGAGTTCTTGATATATTCTGGATATTACACCCTTATCAGATATGTGATTTGTGAACACTTTTTTCCATTCTGTAAGTTATCTATTCACTTTCCTGGAAGCACAAAAGTTTTAAGTTTTGATGAAGTGTCCAACTTATCCATTTTTTCTTTGGTTGCTTCAGCTTTAAGTGTCATATCTAAGAATTTCAGATCCAAGGTCACAAATATTTACGTCTATGTTTTTGTCTAAGAGTTTTATAGTTTTAGCTCTTAACATTTAGTTTTTCTAAAGTTAATCTTTGTATTTGAAGTGAGATAGGAGTCCAATTTCATTTTTTTTGCATGTGTATATCCAGTATCCCAGAACCATTTGTTGAAAACACTGTTCTTTCCCCCATTGAATAGTCTTGTCAAAAATCCATTCACCATAAATGTACGAGTTTATTTCTGAACTCTCAGTTCTCTTCCATTGACCTATATGTCTATCCATATGCTGGTACCACACTGTTTACATTACTGTAGCTTTATAGTAAGTAGTGAAATGGGAGAGTAGGAGTCCTCCAATTTTGTTCAAGATGTTTTGGCTATTCTGGGTCCTTTGTATTTCTATATAAAATTCAGCATCAGTTTGTCAATTTCTTCAGAGAAACCAGCTGGAATTCTGATAGGGATTATGTTAAATCTGTAAATCAATTTGGGGAGTATTGCCATCTTAACAATATTAAGTCTTCTGATCCATGAATGCAGGATATCGTTCCATCTATTTAGGTCCTCTTACTTTCTTGCAACAGTGGTCTGTAGTTTTCAGTGTGCAAGTCTTGCATTTCTTTTGTTAAATTTGTTTTCTAAGTGTTTTATTCTTTTTGTTGCTATTGTAAATTGAATTGTTTTCTTAATTCCATTCGTCAGATTGTTTGTTGCTAGAGTATAGAAATACAGTTGATTTTTATATATTGATCTTGAATCCTGCAACCTTGCTGAGCTCACGTAGTTTTGAGCTTATTTAGCTCTAACAGTTTTGTTGTAGATTTCTAAAGATTTTTTGTTCCTGTTCTTCAAGGGAAAGTTTTCAGTCTTTCAACATTAAGTATGAGGTTAGCTGTGGAGCTTTTTTGTATATGCACATTATCTTGTTGGGAAAATACCCTTCTAATCCTAATTTGTTTGGTGTTTTATCATGCAAGTGTGTTGAATTTTCATCGAATACTTTTTCTGCGTCTAATAAGATGATCATGTGGGGTTTTTTCCTTTGTTCTATTAATGGATGTTAATTGATTGATTTTCATGTTGAACCAACCTTGCATTCCTGGGAAAAATCCCACTTGTTCAAGGTGTATAATCCTGTTTATATATTGCTGGATTTAGATTGGTAATATTTTGTTGAGGATTTAGGCAACTACATTAGTAGGAGATATTGGTCTGTAGTTTTCATGTGATGCTGCTGTCTGGTTTTGGTATAAGGGTAATGCTGCTTTTACAAGCTCATTTCTTTAAAAAAAATTATTGTGGTTGCATATATATAACATGAAATTTGCTGTTTTAACCATTTCTAAGTATCCATTTAGTGGCATTAATATTTGCAAGTTGTTCTGCTATCACCACCATCCATTACCAAAACTTTTTCTTCACCCCAAACAGAAACTCTGTACCCAGTAAGCAATAACTTCTCATTCTTCCCAGTCCCCCAGCCCCTGGTAATCTTTAATCTAATGAATTTTCCTATTGTTGATATTTTGTCTAAGTGGAATCATACAATATTCGTCCTCTTGTGTCTATTCCACTTAGCATAATGTTTTCACAGTTCATTCATGTAGCATATAGTATATATAAGTACTTCATTCCTTTTTATAACTGGATAATATTCCATTGTATGGATATATACTTTTTGTTTGTTCATTCATCTCTTGATGAACATTTGAATTGGTTTTACCTTTTGACTGTTGTGAATAATGCTGCTATGAACATTGTGTTATACACAACTGTTTGAGTCCCTGATCTCACTTCTTTCAGGTATATACCTAGGAGTGGAATTCCCGGGTCATATGCTAATTCAATTTTAAACTTTGTGAGGAACAATTCATTCCTTTTTATTGCTGAGTAGTGTTCTATGAAATGTATGTGCCACAGTTTGTGTAACCATTTATCTGTTGTTGGGCATTGAGTTGTTTCCAGTGTTTCCCCTATTATAGCAAGTCTGCATTTTATAAACTCATATTCTTCTCACTGTGCACACACATGTAAAGGAGTTTCTCCAGGGGATGAAGGGCTATCAGTTCATGTACCCATCCATCCACTAGACATATAACTGCTGGGTCCAAGGCAGGCTGTCTTTAAAAATATGCAGGAGGGCCACAGTGGCTCAGCAGGCAAGAACACTTGCCTGCCGTGCCCGAGGACCCAGGTTCGATTCCTGGTGCCTGCCCATGTAAAAAAAAAATTGCTAAAAATAGGCAGGAAATCTGCTACAGATTTAGGCAGAGCCTTTAGTGTGCTCAAACTCACACCCTCATGCTTTTTCTCTTCCCAGCATTTTTGCGGTCTCTAGTGGTTTCACACCTAGGGTCTGGCTGAGCCATCCTCTGGGAACTGTTAGACCAGAGATTTCCACAAGACTAGGGGTTCCCTCACCTCGAGGGACTCTCATACATGCTTATTCACCCATCACTCATGCACTCAGAAATTCACTCTTCCCTTTGATCCTTGCCTGCTTCATTTGCTTGTTCCTCCTCTTGTTTCAGAACTCTAAATATCCTTGGGCCTCTTCTTCAGCTGATATTTTCTCTCTTGGTGAACTCATCTGGTTTATATCTTCAAAATAGCACCAGAATCTGACCTCTTCTCTTCAAGTCTCCAGCCATCACACCATCATCATTCACTTAGACTGTTGCAGTAGCCTCCTCATCAATGGTCCTCTTGCTTCCAATTTTACTGCTATGGTCCATTCTCCTCATATCAGCCAGAGAGATTCTATTAAAGCCTATGTCAGACCATATCCCCTCCCTGTTCAAAACCTTCCTTTGGCTCTTTACTCATTCGGAGTAAAAGCCAAAGTCCTCACCATGACCCACAAGGACCTACACAACTTGACCCCCATCACCTCTCTGACCTTACCTTTTACCATTCTCCTCCTCACTTACTCTGCTTCAGCTGCACTGACCTCCTTGATGTTCCTTCACACACCAGGCACGTTTGTGCCTCAGGGTCTTTGCACGGGCTGTTCTCCGTGCCTGGTATGCCTCCTTCCAAATATCTTTGTGGCTTCCTGCCTCATCTCTTCATCTCTGTGCCCAAATGTCTCCATCTTGTTGTTCAACACTGTCATCCTAATGCCTGGAGCAGGGCCTAGCACACAGTATATAGTCCTCATTATATGCTTGTTAGTTGACTGAATGAGTGAATGACATGATGGTGAGGGCACAGAAACAGAGGAAATTTGACATCGTCCCACCTACTCTGTCAGAAACTAAGCCTCAAGTGTGACAACTCTAGACCTCACATATTCTTAGGTAAAAAGCGCTAAATACCATGGTAGTGAGACCAGAGAAGACTCTTTGGGAGTAGGTAGTGTCAGCTGGGCTGATCCTTGAATAGGAATCATAAAGATCTTGGGGTTCAGTAAGGCCAATGTGGTGGAGGAAGCAGCAGGCAGCACCTGGAAGTGGTGAGGCGAGTTTGGAAAGGATAAAAGGATGGGTACACTGACAATGAGAAATTTGTCAGGGGCCCTGATTTCCAAGGGGATGAACCTGAATTTGGTCCTCAGAGATGTCACCCTGGTCACTGACCCCCAAACAGCTCAAAGACCTCATACCCTGTACAAAGACCCATACATAGCTCAGAGGCAGTAATAATAAAGATCTCACATTAACTGAGAAATAATTTATTGAGGAAGTTGGATGGTAGATGTTGAGACGTAGATTTGTTCCCAAACCCATCTCAGGTATCCTCAGCAGGATGCATGGAGTGCCAACATCCTCAGTCCTCTGAGGTCTCTGGGGTGGGGGGTGGGGGTAGTAGGTGAGGGTTTGTAGGAAGAAAAGGTGAGCGTGGCATGATGGGGAACAGAATGGAGGAGGGCTAGTCTCAATCACAAGGAGATATAGTTGGATACCTCAATGAGGTTTCTGTCAGGGTCTTGAAAGTAGATGGACATAATGCGCCCTTTTGCCCCCGTTCTGGGGACTGGCCCCTCCTCAATTGGGACATCACAAGCCTGAAGAGGGAGGAGAAGACAAAAGTCATCCATCACAGTCTGTGTGAAATCAAAATTTAATTTCTTATGGTGGACTAGAAGACCTTATAAGACCCCTGTATCTTTCTGATCTCCTCTCCTACCATTTCCCCCCCTCATTCTGCTCCAACCACTTAGCTGAATTATGTTGTGTAGAGTATTTAACTGCTCCATACCTTGGTTTCCAAATCTGTAAAAATGGGAATGATGACAGTACATGGCCTTATTTGGTAAGTGGCAGAGCCAGAATTCAAATCCAGGGAGTCTGGCCCAAAGTCCATGCTCTTAACTCCTGCCCTTTATCCATTTTGTTTCCAAACCAGTCTTTTTTGCTGATACTTTCCAAAGAAGGAATCCAAGTTACTTGCACAAAATACATTCAACACCTCCACCTGTGTTTCCCAAAACAATTACCAATACCTCCTTTACATGAACTCAATTCAAACGTTACAGGGACACCAAATTAAATAACAGTGAATCAGAAATTATTCCCTCTTCATTCCTCTTTCAATCCTTCTGATTACTCCAAGAAGAAAATCTCAGGTGGATACTAACCATCTTTAGCATCTCCTTAAAACTTGCTAAATCTCCCTTTTTATTGTTAGGCCCAGAGTGTTTAGGGACTGAAATAGCTAGAATCTAATGACATTGCTATACTTTTATAGCTGTTTGTTTTTGCAGTCCTTCCCCTTATGAAAAGGTATAGTGTTTTTCATTTACTTGCTTGAACAACATTTTCTTGTTTTCTTTCTTAAAATGTTCATTTTGAAATAATTTCAAACTTACAGGACACCTGCAAAGGTAATATAAACCTTATACAAATAATTCCAACATACTCTGCCCACTCATCCCCAATACTCAGATCAACCAATTTTAATATTTTGCCACACTTCCTATATCATTCTATCTATACATCCATCTGTCCATATCTATCTATCTATCTATCTATCGATCTATCTATTTTCTAAACATTTGAGAGTAGGTTGCATAAATCATACTCCTTGAACACATAATACTTCCATGTATATTTCCTAAGAACAAGGATATTCACTTATTTAACCACCTTAAGTGTAGTTATGAAATTCAAGAAATTTTGGCGTAAAGCTTACCAACTATATTCCTATTTTTTCTATGTCCCAATAACATCCTTTTGGGCCTTTCCTCTTCTGTTATTAGATCTAGTCCAGTATCATGTACTGAATTTAATTGTCATCACCTCTTTAGTTGCTCTTTTCTTTTTACATAAACTTATATATGTAAAAAGAATGTAGGCATAATTTTTACAGGGGTGATGTAAAGTTTCTTTTTAAATACATTTGTTTACATGAAAAGCAATGTTAATAAAACTAATGAGTAAATAATTGTATACAGGCATTATCTGGATGTGATGAAACCCACCATATCTGAAGTTTGAGGAAGATGTCCCTGGCTCATGCTTCCTTCTTCACTATAGATGCAGCAGTTTTCTCAAAAAGAATGGAAGTCCAACTCACCTTGAGGTGTTAGATCATTTTGTCCTAAGGCATCTCTGTGATCAGACATATGTCCAGGGAGCCAGGAACTGGGTGTGCAGCTTTGGGCTGAAATTCTTTTCCCATCTCATGAAGGTTAAATTTCTGGTCTCCAAAACACGGTGCTTTCCGGACTCCCTGTTTGAGGAGAGAAATCAACCCCCAAGATGAGTGTGGACTAAAGCAAGCCCCCACCTACCTCCCCCAATAAGTTGTAAAATAATAAAAAGTAGAACAGGGCTTTTAATGAAAAACAGCATTGCCTTATCCACCCAAGTTTCATTCCCTCCAGGCAACTGTTTCTACCTCAAATATACATTTGTTTTTATTTCTCCTGGACATTATTTCCACATCTCTGAATGATATGTTTATAGTGTCCATGCCAATTTGCCTACCCAATATACATTTCCTCCTTTTTCTTATAAACACAATCCACATTTCAGTGGAGTCAATTGTGTGCCCAGCTTTAAAAAAAACCTGCATTTCCCAGCATACCTTGTAGAGAAGGGAGGTCGCAAAGGTAGACTGGACAATGAGATGTTAGCAGAGGTCGTGGGTAGGGCTTCCGGGAACGTCCTTGCCCCATTGAGCTGCCACTTTTTGTCTACTCACTTCCTTCTTCCCAGCCACTGCCCAAGCCTCTGGATTGGTCGTTAAATGAGAGAAAAAGAAAACCCATCTTACTTAACCCACTGTTAGTGTAGTTTTCTCCTACTCAATCCCTAACTGATATACAACTACTTCTTGATTTAGCAAATTTAGACATTTTCTGTCATCTCCGTTACATGATTAATGAGAATTTATATCATCCACACTACTACCCCACCCAATAGAATATTATCATCATTTTTAGTTCCTCTTGTGGTTCCTTCATAATTTTTAAATAACCTACTTGCATCTTTATTTTTAAATAGATCAACTATAGGAAGTATCTCATCAGCCCTACTATCCTTCTCTTCATGTCTCCTCCCTCTCCTGCACCTCTCAACTACTATTATTTCTTTTATAATTTGCATATTCCCTTCTTTTCTATCACCATAATTGATACCACATTCATTCTATCTGAAAATGACTTTATGCCACTTTTACAGTTCAATAATAGTTTGGCTGGATATAGTATTCTAGGTTGCAGGTTATTTTCCCATGACCCTTTCAATATGTTGCTTCATTGTCTTCTTGAAGCTGGTGTTACTGTTAAGAAGTCTTATGTTAATCTGCTTTTCATTCTTTTGTAGGTGATATATCCAACCTCGACTCCTGTATCACTTAGGATTTTTCTTGATCCCAGTTCTTCTGAAATTTCACTTCAATGCATCTAAATACAGAGAGCTGAGGCATCATGTGCTTCATAATCATCATTGAACCATGCAAGTCTCCTCTCTTGTTTTATTTGTGCATTTATACTTTTTATCTCCATTCTCCACATATGTCCCACCTTAGGCAAGCATTATAACGTATTCGATGAGCATCCTTTTGCTTTCATAGGTTATTGTAAAATGTGTAGTATTGCTTTTTATGCATGTGTTTCATAATTGGTCCTGCACTGTAGACCTGATTCTGTTTCTGATTTTTCACTTAACATGATGTTTTTAAGATCTCTCCATGTTGCTGTGTATTCATCCAGTCTGATACTGCATAATACTATGTTTTTGCAAAGTGTTCCATGTTAGTTTTAGAAATTTTACCACTTGCCATTCCATAGGCCCTTTTAATCTAAGACATACATTTTTTCTTTTTTAGTTCTGAACAATTCTCAGCTATTGTTTGTTCAAGCATCAGCTTCTCTTCATTCTGTTTATTGTCTTTATCTGGAGCTCTACTTTAGTAGGTATTGGAACTTCTGCACCTATGCTTCACGCTTCTTAAGTTTTCCTTTACATTTTCCAAATCTTCATTCTTTGTACTATTCTGATAGAGCTCTTTGACCTAATATTACCCTTAATTAACTCACTTTCACAGTTGTTTAAAAAACTAACACATAGTTTTCATTTCTGAGATCATTAATTGGTCCTTTTTCTGAACCGTCTGTTCTTGTGTTCTGGAGCATGAAACAGTTTAGCTCTCCAAGGAAATTGAGTATATAACTTAACTATAATCATAATTAATTCTCAATTATAAAATAATACCAATAAATAAACTTTAAATGAAGTCCAAGGATGCTGGACCAGATAAGTCCTGAAATGCAGAGGGATCAGCCTCTCCAGAACATCAACTAGTTCCATCCCCCTGTCCCATATTACGAACAGACTCTTCCAACATGAAAAAGTTGGAATGAGCATAGCCCAAATACCCCAAAGAGTGAGATAGAAAGAGCAAAGGTGATGGTGGCATTATACAGAGAAGGTTGGGTTTAACAAATGAGTATGATTGCTGGATCATTGTATTGATATTTCTTTTAGTCCCCAATACCTTCATTGCAGCAGACACGCCTCCTAGCCGACTGCAGATGTAATTGGCAACAGATGAGGTTCATGTACCGTTGGCTTATGTCCATAGCAACAAGATTAGGTATGCTCACCTGGCCAAGTTGACAACTGAATCTAACTAACACGGTCCCCAATACCTTAGAGCAGCTAGAAATAAAAGCCTAAAATTGTGGAATTGTAGCCCATACCAAACTCAGAAATCTATTCCATAACTAATTATTGCAATGTAGTTTGAAATTTATTGGGTTTTTTTTTTGTACATATGTTATTTTTCACAAAAAAGAAAAAAAGAGAGAGAAGGAAGAGTATAGTAGAGAAGATAGGATTTAACAAATGAATATGACTGCTGAATCAATATATTGATATTTCTTTTGGTCTCCAGTGTCTTGGAGCAGCTAGAAGAAAAAACATAAAATCGTGGAACTGTAGCCCATACCAAACTTTAAAATCTGCTGTATAACTACTTGTAAAAATGTACTTGGAAATTAAAAAAAAAAAAGGAAAAAAGAAATCCTGTTGAGAGTTTAATACTCACGAAATAGACAGTTATTACACTCCCTATATTCTCTCAAAAAAATCCAATTATGGTTATTCTGTTAATTCTTTTTTCCTCAAGGGTCAGGATAAAGTCCTATTATAGCTGTTTTATTAACTGTATTCAGGTGTCAGTTTGTCTGTTGAATTTTTCCTGTGTTTCATAATGTTGGTTTTCCTAGATGCTTAGTGATTCTGGAATATGATATTATCTTTGTTTTTGAGATTTCCTGTTAGACTTAAGATAGTAGGGAGTTACAGAGAGTTCAAGGCTGGATTAGCTCATCAAGCAGAGCACACTGTGGGCTGGTCTTCTAGCTATGCAACCTGTTTCTCCAACAGGTCACTACCTACCTGGAATGTTCTTGCCCTAGCTAATGACACCACCATCTGAAATAGAATTTTTCTTTGCATACCCTGGGCTATAACTCCCCTCTGTGGCTGTATCTCCCTCTGCATCTATGGCTTCTCTTTGATTCATTCACCTGATTCCTCAGTTTCTGGTCTGCTAGGAGTTCCCCTTTTTGCTGCTAATGTGTGGATTTATGATTTCTTTCTATCCAGTTATCATTATTTCGGTGCAGGAGAGGAAGACCTC
The DNA here is from genome assembly GCF_023851605.1 of Tamandua tetradactyla. NCBI lineage: Eukaryota > Metazoa > Chordata > Mammalia > Pilosa > Myrmecophagidae > Tamandua > Tamandua tetradactyla. The sequence continues at coordinate 121,466,987 of NC_135353.1, forward strand.
AGCATGTGCTCAGCCCCAAAGCCTTGAAACCAGAAGTCATGCTGTTCTGTAACCATAATTAAGTTTTCCCTACTTTGCCTATAGGTTGAGTTTTAAAGTTGAAAAAAATAAGGAAATATTATTTACATAATTATTACTGTGAAAATATCGCATATTGCACAGAAAGTATATTCTGTGATTACATTTCATTTTGGTACAGCTTTATTTAAATGTCAGCTTCTTTTTTCTTACTTTCTCTGCGTTTACCTTTTTTGAAATTATTCTGAATTCTCAAGAGTAGTTTTAAATCTAAAATCTTCCTTTTTTTTCTTGGATCTCTCTATCCTGGGAAACTTTTTCTCCTTGTTCCAAACTGGATTGATAATTTTCTAGCTATCTTTCTGTGATCTTCTTGGGATCCACAGCACTCCAAATTTTGTATCTCTCTTATTCCTGACTTAATCACTCATTTTTGATGTAGCATAACCTCAAGTAACTTTCAAGCAAGTGGCCAAAATTTCTGAGTCTTTTTTTTATCTAATAATACTTTATTCATAAAGCTCACCCTCGGTTGGGTGTGGAATTCTAGGTTGACATTTTTTCCCCAAAGAATCTTGAATGTGTTATTCTATTGTCTTCTAGTCTCTAGTGTAATTCTAGGAAAATGTGACCATGGTATGTTTCTATTTCCTTTGTATTTGGGCTACTTTTCTTCCAAATCTCTCTGAAAGCTCTAAGATCTTCTATTTCCCTATCATGGGCTATAATTTCATAAGGGATGTATCTAATGTCAATGTGCAGATATTCGGTTAACCCTTCCCCTATAAAGACTGGAAAGTTATCTTGCATTATTTCTACGATAATTTCCTCCCCTCCTTTTCTTTTATTTTCTCTTTGGAAGTCCCATTATTTGAAGTTTGAAATCTTCTCCACCGATCCTTTTACCTTTTTTTTCATAAAAATAAAAAACTTTGTATTTTGAGATATGTTCAAATAAACAGGACAGTTACAAAAATAATACAAACCCCATACAGAGAACTTCAACATACCCCTACAACCTCCTTCCTGATACATAGATCCAGAGCCACCAATTTTAACTTTTTGCCACATTTTCTGTATCATTCTCTCTATTTATCAATCCCATTTTTCTGAATACTTCAGTGTAGGTTATCTACAGCATGCTTCTTGGACATTTAGTACTACTGCCATATACATTTCCTAAGAACAAGGATATTCATTTATGTAACCGCCTTAAGCGCAGTTATCAAGTTCAAGCAAATTAATGTTGATATAAAGCTGAGTCTGAATTCTAATTTTTCATATGTCCTGATAATGTCCTTTTGAACATTTTCTACTCCCTTGCTAGATCCATTTAATTGTCATTGTCTCTTGTTTTTTTGTTTTCTTGTTTTTTTTGCATGGGCAGGCACTGGGAATCTAACCTGGGTCTCCGGCATGGCAGGTGAGAACTCTGCCTGCTGAGCCTCTGTGGCCCACCCTGTCATTGTCTCTTTAGTTGCTCTTTCTTTTTTTTTTATTGTGGGAGCATATATCTATAACCTAAACTTTCCCTTCTCTACCACCCCAAAGCACATCATTCAATGGGATTAATCACATTCACAATATTGGTGTACCCTCACCACCATCCATTACTAAAACTTTACCATCTCCCCAAACAGGAAACCTACACCCATTGTGCATTAATTCCCCATTCCTATTGCTCCCTACCCCTGGCGATCTGTACTCTAATTTCTGTCTCTATGAACTTGCATATTCTCTGATATTTTCTTTGTAGTTACCATGGGACTTAAATTTGACATCTGTATTAGTTAGGGTTCTCTAGAGAAACAGAATCAACAGGAAATATTCATAAATATAAAATTTGTAAAAGTGTCTCACATATCTGTGGGAACGTAGAGTCCAAAATCCTTAGGGCAGGCTGTGAAGCCAAGAACTCTGATGGAGGGTCTGCATGAACTCCACCGGAGAGGTTCACTGGCTGAAGCAGAAAGAGAACCTGTCTCTTCTGAATCCTCCTTAAAAGGCCTCCAGTGATCAGATTAAGGAATACTCATTGCAGAAGACACTCCCCTTTGGCTGATTACAAATGGAACCAGCTGTGGATGCAGCTAACATAATCATGATTTAATTCTATGAAATGTCCTCATAGCAACAGACAGGCCAGCACTTGCCCAGCTAGACAAAGAGGTACCACCACCTGGCCAAGTTGACACATGAACCTGACCATGACAACATCCTAAATCTATAACAATATCACTTGCCTTGATACCAACTTAACTTCAATAGTATACACAAACTATGTTCCTACCCCTAATCCCCCCACCTTTATGTAGTTCTTGGCACAAATTACATGTTTATACATTATGGGTTCAAAACTACTAATTCATAATTACATTTTATGCATTTGCCTTTTAGATCCTGTAGGAAGTAAAAAGTGGAGTTACAAATCAAAAATACAATAGCACTGGCATTTATAGTTACCTGTTAACTGCAGTGGAATTCTTTATTTCTTCATGCAGCTTTGATCTATTGTCTGTTGTTCTTTCCTTTCAACCTGAGAATATTCTTTAGCATCTCTTGTAGAGTTGGTCTAGTGGTGATGAAGGCCCTCAGGGTTTGTTTATCTGGGAATGTCTTAATCTTTCCCTCGGTTTTGAAAGACAGTTTTGCCAGATATAGAATTCTTGGGTGGCAATGTTTTGCTTTCAGCATGTTGCATATGTCATCTTACCTCGATGGCTTCTAATGAGAAATCAGCACTTATTCTTATCAAGACTCCTTTGTATGTGATATGTTGCTTCTCTCTTGCAGCTTTCAGAATTCTCTCTTTATTATTGCCATTTGTCAATCTGATTATAATATGGCTCAGCATGGGTCTATTTCGGTTTATTCTTTTTGGAGTTCATTGAACATCTTGGATGTGTATATTCAGGTCTTTTCTTAAATTTAGGAAGTTTTCAGCCATTATTTCCTTGAATATTGTCTCTACCCCTCTCTCTCTCTCTTACTTCTCCTTCTGGGAATTCCACAATGCATATGTTGGTTCACTTCATGGTATACCACAGATTCCCAGGCTCTGTTCAATTTTCTTCACGCTTTCTTCTTTCTTCTTAGACTGGGTGATTTCAATTATCTTATCTTTAAGTACACTGATTTTTTTCTCTTACTAGCTACAATCTGCTGTTACTGTGGTCTTTAACTCTGTTTGGTTCCTTTTTATAATTTCCATCTCTAAATTGACATTTTGTGTTCATCTGTCATATTCCTGATTTGATTTCCTTAAGTTCTTTGTCTATGTTTTCCTTTAGCTTTTTGAGCATATTTAGGGCCATTTTAAAAAAAGTCTTTTTCTGGTATGTCCCAAATCTGGTTCTCTTCATTGACGGTTTCTAATACTTTAATACTCTCCTTTGCTAGGGCCATCACTTATTGTTTCTTTGTATGTTTCATAACCTTTTGTTCAAACCTGGGCATTTTAATATTTTAATATGTTATCATTGAAATTTAGACTCTGCAGCAACTGCTCCTTAAGTTTGTATCCAGCTAGTGGTATGACTGGGTTTTCCTTAAATGCCAGGAGCTAACAAAAATAAAAAAAAGAAGGAAAAAAAAGCAAAGCACCTTCCCAAGACTTTGGAAATTGACATGTGCAAGTGCTCTTCTTCAGGATTTAGCCATACAAATGAGTTTAGAGAATAGCTCAAGGCCAAAGCACAGGCACCTCCCTGATCCTTTCTGCACATACATCTTGTTTTGGGCATGAGCATGTGACCCTAGGAATTCCCCCCTTTACGCAGTTTTGGATGTCTTCTCTTTCTTACAGAATAGTTCCCTCATGGCTCTGGGCACTCCACTCTTTGTCCTACAGTCAGCAAATCCCTTGACCCAGGCAGCCACTTGAGAGCTTTTCCACAGCATTCTGTAAGAGAGCACTTACAGCTTCCTTCCAAACACAGAGTAAATTCTGGGATGGCAAGTCCCTCAGGCTACCACCAACAGACAAGGCCAGATATACATCTCCCAGTATGTGTACAAAGATTAGGAACCTGCACTGGAAATGAAGGTCCATTCAACTCCAAGCTGGTGAGGTCGGAGAGATGGCACAAGATCCTACCACCTTTTTTTTTTTTTCAATATTCATGTAATGTTTTATTTGCTGAGCTCTTTGAAACATTCCAAAATTCATAACAGCCAATGGAACTTTCCATGCTAAAATGTTGCTCAACATGACAAATTTCTAACAAAAAATGTTTTAATGTATAATGCCTTTGTTTTACTCTTGAGGAATCAACATGTGAAAATTACATTTACATGGTAAAACTCAGGTTACAAATACAAAATAAACATCAATTAATATCATATTTCTAGTTTAATGTAAAACACAACAGTCATACTTAATACCTTGGATAATTAAATAGAAAATGGGCAGGGTTGTCACAGATGTATGCAAAGATTTAATAGTTCAAATAATCCTTAGTAAATTATAGATAGGATACATGTACTAAATATTTCTGTAACACAGTTGTTTTCTCATTAGTGACCATCATTCCATTCATACATTCAAAGTAATTGCAGTTATTTTTGATCACTGAAAGCTGGATTCAAATAAGTAATAGGTCAGTAAGCTAAGGATACTACAAATCCTTTACATTAAAAAATAAAGCTTAAATTTGTAAAGTGTAAGGTAAAGGAATACTTGTTATTCATAATTACCTTTAGATGTAAGTGAGATTACACTACTATACTGAAGTAGGTGTACTACTATGTGTATTTAATTTCAATTACCATATTATATGTTTACTCGTCATCAACAGCACAAATTTTTATGCTTCAAAAGAATTACTGATCCAATAAAATGGCTACATTTAATTTTCTTTTAAAGACAGATGAACTAAATCGAAGGAAGATTGGCTTCTTTTTCAAATAGCTGATACATATCTGCCTAAGAAATAATTATATATTTTGCCTAACATCAAATAATCTATAAAAAGTTTCCAAGATAGATGCATTTCTTGTTCAATGCATTTCTTTTCCAAAAACTGAAAGCACTTACATTCGTAGGTCTCTAAAGTAAACATTGAAAAACAAGGTACAAAAAAAGATTGTTCAGCTTTTGAATAGCCCACTTAGTTACATAAAGTATTTTCCGCTCCAACACTTCCTCAAATTCAAAACATATTTATTTACTTCCTAGGAACAGGACAGCTTTCATTTCAAACTATTCAGTCGGTTGCCACGGCAACACTGTGGGATTCCTTAGCTATCCAGACGCATTAGTTGACTGGATTTTCTCAGTCTTTTTAACCTCTTGAGCTTGATCTGTTCTATAGACCCCAAATCTCTGGGTCAAAACATCATGCTAGGTACTGGAAATACTGGTAAGTCTATTACTAATATATATCTCTATTGTCTTGAAGCGCCCAGTAACTAAATCATATATTACTTTAATACACAGACGCACATCAGAATGCCTTTATTTGAGAACCTACACGTGCCTTCACAGCGTCTGCTTAGTAGGGCTTCTGAGCCTTATGACCGAACTCCTCCCATATTTGCTACTGCGGCCTGGTGGGCTTGGGGTGGAAAGGGAGTGGGGAAAAGAGGTAAGGCCGTGGGACCAGAGGCAGCATGACCCGGCCCACTTACCTGCTTACCTACCTCCTATGGCCACCAGAGTCAGGAATCCCTGATCCTCCCACTCTTTTTTTCAACTCCAAGTAGCTTGTATTAGTTTTCTTTTCCCGCATAGCAAGTTTCCACAAACATAATGGCCTTAAACAACACCCATTTATTACCTCGTAGTTTCTATGGGTCAGAAGTTGGGTCCCCTGTTCAGCGTCTTAGCAGGCAGAAGTCATGGTTGTCCAAAGGGCTGCATTATTTTCTCAAGGTTCTAGGGAGAGGCCACTTCTAAAGTCATTCAGGATGTTGGCAAATTTAATTTCTTTCTCACGCTTTCCACATCTCCCTCCATCTTCAAGGCAGCAGTGGCAGGTAGAGTCCTCATGCTTCCAATCTCTCTGACATTCTCTTCTTCCTCAGGATCTTTCTGTTTTTAAGAAGTCTTCTTCTTGATTCAGAGCTCACCCTGTTACTACAGTCCTTTCACTATTTTCTGGAGCCCTGAGAAAGATGTATCTGTCGGTTTTTGCTGGTTGTTCAAAGCTTCTGTGGGCTGTTGGAGCCCTGGCATGCCTCACTCTAACATCTTGATTAGGGCAAGCTGTCCTTTTTCCTTTTCTATCTGTTTTTCTGTGTTTTTGTGTTTGCAGTTATGTGGGTGTTTTTTTTTTTTTTTTGCAGTGTTATAATTGAATTGGCATTGGGGGAAGAGATTATCTTGAAGGTCTTGACCTCCATGCCCAGGATCTTGGAGTAAAACACGATGGTATCCTTAATGCTCTTTACTGTCGTCATGATGTTGTCAAGTCTACAGACAAGACGTGGGGGAAGAGTCTGACTGCTGTCCCTCCATGACTAAAAGAAAAGAAATCTGATAAGACCACATTGCCATTCGTCACTCCTGTGTTTCCTTCTCCTCACCTCCATTACCTCCCCCAATTATTACACTTCCTACCTGTGCTGGTTTGAAAGGAAGCATGCCCCCTAAGAAAAGCCATGTTTTAATATAAATCCCATTTCATAAAGGTAGAATAATCTCTATTCAATACTGTATGTTTGAAACTGAGATTGGATCATCTCCCTGGTTGATGTGATTTAGTCAAGAAGGGTTGTTAAACTGGATTAGGGGATGATATGTCTCCACCCATTTGGGTGGGTCTTGATTGGTTTATTGGAGTCCTATAAAAGAAGAAACATTTTGGAGAATGAGAGATTCAGAGAGATTCAGAGAGAGCAACACTACAAAGCAGAGACTCCACCAGCCAGTGACCTTTGTAGATGAAGAAGGAAAACGCCTCCCGGGGAGCTTCATGAAACAGGAAGCCAGGAGACAAAGCTAGCAGATGACACCGTATTCACCATGTGCCCTTCCAGCCGATAGAGAAGCTCTGACTGTGTTTGCCATGTGCCGTCTCACTTGAGAGAGAAACCCTGAACTTCATCGGCCTTCTTGAATCAAGGTATCTTTCCCTGGATGCCTTTGATTGGACATTTCTATAGACTTGTTTTCATTAGGACATTTTCTCGGCCTTAGAACTGTAAACCAGCAACTTATTAAATTCCCCTTTAAAAAAGCCATTCTGTTTCTGGTATATTGCATTCTGGCAGCTAGCAGACTAGAACACTACCTCACCCCCATTTCAAGGGAAAAGTTCTGGGAGAAAACTTCAATAAGGTGTTATTGCCTGTGTGTGGATTCACACGAGTCCACATCTGCCATCACTCCTCTTCACTGTTTTCTTGTTCTCTTTCTCCTTCCAGAAAGATAGAGGTGATGATAAGAGAAGTTGAGACCAAGACCAAACCTTCCCTTCTTTTCTCCAAGCTGGAATTCTCCTCTCTTCCAAGAAATGACAAAACACAGAGGAGGCCCAACCCGATGACTACAAGCCCTCCATTGGCCAATTTTAACCCAGCCCTCTACTTTCTTACTCTATTGCTGTGAACACAGAGAACAGAACAAGAAAAGACCGTTTCAGACGAAATAAATGCTTCTAGGCTTGTGTCTTTACAGATTCATCTTGGCATCCATTTAGAGGGCATGCCACTCTACTCTCCTTTTGGCCTTCAGCAGCAATCCCCACCAGAACTTTCCCTTGTATTTTTGTGGCTTGTGTTCTTTAGTAATTTGTATGTTTACATCACCTCTGCTACAAAATTATAAGTCTCTTGTGGTCTGGCCCTATAGGTCGTAGAGCATATTGATAAAGAGAACAGATTCTGGAGTTAGACTGACATTTAATTAATCTCTTGGTTTTCCCTTCTACTAAATGGGCATAATTTTATTCTTATCTTTCAAGATTGTGAAGATTTTTTTAAAAAGTTATATTTTTAGGCTTAGAACAATGCTTGACACATGGCAAAAGCTACAAAAGGGTTAACTATTATTATTATTAGTAGTAATATTATCATTGTCATCACCATCTTGTTAAGAATCAAACTCCCTACCATGACCCCCAAACTCTAGAACCTCATCCATTGCTTTTTTTTCTTTACAACAGGTATAGAAGTTTATTTCATACTGACAAATGAGCTAATTCACCATGAGACCCAACAAACCTAAATGTTTATATAAATAACGACATAAGCAAAAACGAATAGAATGGCAAAGAGAAATAAACAAATCCAAAATTACATTTAGAAAATTTACCACCATTCTTTCAATAATTGAGAAAACAAAGAGAAAATCAGTAATACTATAGAAGACTTTAATAGTATTATCAACGAACTTGTCATAATTGACGTTTATAGAAAATTCCACCAATAAACCACAACAGAACACACATTCTTGGTAACAAGAAGAATGAACAATCAATACATGCAATAACGTGGATGAATCGCAAAATAATATGCTGGGTCAAAGAAGACAGACCAAAAACAAGTATAGACTTAGATTCCATTTATACAAGGTTCTAGAAAACTCAAACAAATCTGTGGTGACAGAAAGCAGAACAGTTGCCTGAGGATGGAGAAGGGGGTCAGGGAATGACATTCCAACTGAATGAAGCTCTAACTGTAAAACTTTGGGGTATTAGCCAGCTGGAGAAGACATTTGGAGAGTCAAGGAGTTGTTTACCCTCACATCCAATTTCAGTCCTCTGTGAGGTGTATCTCCACCAGCAACTGGGATTGTGCCTTTGGCACTCTTCATTGAGATGGCATTAAATGAGCCAGAAGCTGCATGTGTAAATCAAAGAAAACAAAAATGCATCAAAAGCAAATGTTACTAGAAATATAAATAAGTTCTTGCAAGAACTACTTCAAAGGTATGATTCTTGCACAAAGAGCGTTTAAGTCCAGGGTACAGAGGGAAAACTGCTATTATATGCTATGGGGTGTTTAACAGGAAAACATCAGCAGTACTACAGCAACACCAGGGGTAAATAATGGGTCGAGGGACAAGAGTCAAGGGGAGGTTTAGATTTCCGATTTGGTGAGGGTGCATTTATTGGTTATCTTTCTCTTAGGAACAATGAAATTATCTAAAATTGAGAGTGTTGATAGACTGTGGAGTTTGGGTTTTATACATGATGCCTAATGAATGCAGGTGGCTGAAGGATGCACTGACTGAGAAGTACATTGGCAAACGACAGTGTATACTTATGATCGAATATTGTGCTGCTACAAAAAGGAACAAAATTATGAGGCATGCAACAATGTGAATGAACCTGTGGGACATTTGGTGAGGCAAAATAAGCCAGAGACAAAAGAGCAATTATTGATGGTCTCCTTTAGAAAATGCTTATAAGAAAACGGGCTAGACTGTAAGTTCTTATAGCAGTCGTATTTAGTCCAGAGTGGCAATTATTATTTCTGGATTTTGAGAGGATCTTTTCTATATCTGTAACCTGGTATTTAGAGATAAGAATAAAGCTGATCAGGTCAGGACTAAGGTAATTCAGAAAACAGGAGTAAGGAAGACATTGTCTATATTTTAGAGCCATACCTATTCTTTGAGACCAAAGGAAGAAAGGTTTATTTTGTCTGGACCTAAATTTTCTATAGCGCATAATCTAACTCAACCTGTCTGGATAGCTCATTTGAACAATTGAAACACAGGGAGCCCAGAATAAAAATGAGGGCCCTTAATCCTGTATAGCTTAATGTAATGCCTGGATACATCCTAGAATATATTAAGCAAATCAGCAAAAAGTATCAGCAAAGTCCCTTGAGGGATGGGAGAAAAAATATGGAACTATTAAACTTTACCACTGGGGAAACCTCTGATACTGTGTCAGACATTAGGGACACCCAAATCAAAAGGCCAAGCCCTTGAGCTTGAGGCTTAGTCTTGTGAAGCTCATGTAGGTATGCCTAAGAGTCACTTCTGAAGGACCTCTTTTGTTGCTCAGACCTGGCCTCACTCTCTCTGCCCAACTCTGTAAGTGAAACCATTGCCCTCCCCCGTACGTGGGACATGACATCCAGGGGTGAAAGTCTCCCTCACGGCGTGGGAGACGACTCCCAGGGTTGAATCCAGACCTGGTACCGTGGGATCAACAATTTAAAAAAAATAATAAAATAAAATAAAAAGCAAATGTTATCAGCATCTATCTATTCTTCATTTAGGTTTATACTGTGGGACAAAGACTTTTATTTTTTGAGTGTATTTTTTTAAAGTCATTTCCCTTAAACCTCTCAATGCACAACAGCAACAACAGTCAAACCCTGACTGGGTCTCTCTGAGACTTTGCGACTTTAATAATTGCACTATGTATTTTTGAATTTCATGGTAAGAAAGATGAGGGGTCGTGTATTGGTTTCACTCATAGGAGCAGGTGATTTGAAGAATAAAAGAAGTCCATGTAAGGAAGCATTCTTGTGAAGTCATTTTCAGATGAAACTCAAACCTCAATGCAGGAAAAGCACTACTGTTCCATAAAGGAAATTGGCCCTGACATAGGAGTTTAGTTTAAAAGGACTGGATTTCATGGTGATAGATCACTAGATCATGAGGTGCTGACATTCGAAGGCTTGGAAGGCTGCTGTGGGAGCAGGGCAGATCTTTGCTTGACCGGCTGTTTTGAGGCTTTTTCTGAGTATTCTTGATCTGATACTTGGAGGCTGCTTATCTGTGATGTAACCAGTTGGTATTTGTTTATTTCTACAAGTGAATCCATCTCTTCTTCAAATCTCCAGCAAGTCCAGAAATCCTCCTTACGTTTTGGAGGAGACATGTTGGTTTAGTTTGCTGAAGCTATCTGAATGAAATATACCAGAAATGGGCTGGCTTTTTACAATGGGAATTTATTAGTTTACAAGCTTACAGTTCTGAGCCTGCAAAAATATTCCCATTAAGGCATCATCAACAGGCAATCGAGCAATCCAGCACTCCCCTGTCACATGGCAAAGGCACATGGCAGCATCTGCTGGTCCTTCTCTACTGGGTTTCGTTGCTTTCAGCTTCTGACTGCTCTGCCCATGGCTTTCTTTCTGAGCTTCTGTGTGTATCCTTCTCTCTCAGCCTCTCTTCTTTCTATCTTCTGTGTCCCATTGCTCTTTAATTACAGACTACACTGGGTTTTTTAGCCTGTTCCATAAAAAGGCTGTCCTTGTACATTTAGCCCCAGGAACTTTGCACATGCTAATATCAGTTTCCCTAACTACAATATAAGTTTTATAAAAATAGGGAGTTCTCTTTTTTGGTTCCCCACTGTGTCCTAAACAACTAGCAAGTGTCCAGTAATATTTGTCTAACAAATATCTACTGCAACAATTAGGCCCAAAGCCTGGCACAAAGTCAAGTCTGACTATTCTGCTCTATTCTAGCTTGTTCTGTTCTACTCTATCCTATGCTATTCTATTCTGTTCTATTCCACTGTGTTCATTTCCAGGCAAACCATTCCATTTTAAACAATTGATTTCACTGAGCCGCAGCTTAAAAAAAAAATACTGTGCTATTGTATTTTCATGCATGGAGGAGGCATTAGCAAAATTGCTGAGTTCTGCTGGTCTCCTGGGTGCAGAGGGTCCACATGGACACAGAAGCAATGGGATAAGGAAATGACTGACATTTAGGCTCCGTTGGAAAGAAAAATCTTCCTATCTTTTTAATGTCTGTAGCATTTGTAATAACACCCCTCTTTCCTTACTGATATTAGTAATCTCTTTTTTCTCTCAATTTCTTGCAAGAAAACAGAAGCTACAAATATTATTTTATTAGTCTGTTCAAAGAACCAACATTTGACATTGTTGACTTGCTCTATTGTACATTTACTTTCTTTTTCACCAGTTGTTGCTCTTATCTTATAATTTCCTTCCTCCTACTTTCTTAGGGTTCCATTTGCTGTTCCTTTCTCGGATTCTTGATATGGAAGCTTAGATCACTGGCTTTCAACCTTTCTTATTTTCTGATCTACCCATTTAGAGCTATATATTTCTCCTAAGCACTACTTGAAATGCATCCCCCCAACTTCTGTAAATAAACTCAACGGATTCCTCCTGTTATTCAAGGTCCTGCCAGCTCACATCTACTTCCCAGACCTGCTTTGCAGACTTGGAGCTCCAGCCAGCCCAGACCTCAAAGAGGAGCAGGGCTGGCTCTCTTAAGGAATAGGAAGGAGTCCAGTGTGGCTTAGAATTCAAGAGTGAGTGAGGGATGAGCTTGAGAGGAAGGCAGGGACCAGATCATGAGGTGAGGTTAGGGAGTCTGTTTGAATGATGGCCAAGGCTAGGTAATCATATGAGATTTACTGTTTGACAAGCACTGTCCTAAGTACCATAAAAATACAATCCATTTTATTCCTCACAGCATCCCTATAAGATAAGTGTAGTCAGAGTGCCATATGCCCCCTCCACACAGGGAAGGCATTTATCTTCTTATAAAGCCCTCTTCAAGGTCCCCTGAAGAGTGCCAGGGGCCCTGGAATTCTTCTGACTACCCTCAAGGTCAGCACTGTGTCTCCCGATCCCTCTCTACCCAGCCCCAAGGACAGCCTCAACAAGCCACCTTTGTGTTTCCACCTTTCCCTGACTGCTTCCCCCAGAGCCGCCCTGTGCCAACCCTCAGCCCTGGGCTGTGCCTCCCGCTGTGTTTACGGCTGATGGGGCCCTCAGTCTCTTCGTGCAGGGCCTTTCCATGTTCCTCTGCTGCCCTCTGCTTGTCTTTGAAAGAGAAAGAAAGGGAGGAGGACGGGGGAAAATGGAAGTCAACGCACCAGGACGGCCCACCCAGAAGGGAAGCAGATTACCAGCCCTGGGCTGGGAATCCCCAGCCTCAGCAACAATGCCCTATTTACTTGATTTCCTGCAGTCCTGCCCCACGTCCTGGCTGGCAGCCTAGAAGGCACGCGGCATAACATGGAGGGCAGGCATCCCCGACTGAGCTGGAAGAAGTGTCTGCCCATGCCAGGGGACCTCCAGACAACCCTTTGACCCAGCACCCAGAGATCAAGGGGCAGGCATGGGAGGGCTCCAAGCTGGAGGACTGCAGATGGTGGCAGAGGTACGCGGTGCAGATACAAGGACTCTGATATAAAACTCAGTACCAGGGGAGTAAAAAGCTGAAGGCATATGTGTGTGAGGAGATTACTTCATAGTAATGGAAAAACCCATCCAGCCAGCTCAGTTCTACTTCCCAGATCCCCCTTTATTCTAGGGTGTGAGGCCTCCCATCTATTTCGGGGTGAGTCACCAGAGTGTGAGGTCTCCGATCTGTTTGGGGGTCTGTGTTCAGGGTGTGAAGTTCTGAGCTGTTTGAGTTACGGTATCATGTCTCACACTTATGGGCCTGTTTCTGAGCCAAGATCTCTAAGCTATTAAGATGTCTATGAAAAAAAAATTTTTATTAATAATAAAAATTATTTAAAATTTTTTTAAATACCAAAAAACACCAAACAACCGCAAACATTCTTAACTTTTGATCGTTCTGTTCTACCTATATAATCAGTAATTCACAATATCATCACATAGTTGCATATTCATCATCATGATCGTTTCTTGGAACATTTGCATCTATTCAGAAAAAGAAATAAAAAGAACACAGAAAAAATTCATACATACCATACCCCTTACACCTCCCCTTCATTGATCACTAGCATTTCAATCTAAATTTATATTAACATTTGTTCCCCTATTATTTATTTTTATTCCATATGTTTTACTCATCTGTTGATAAGGTAGATAAAAGGAGCATCAGACACAAGGTTTTCACAATCACACAGTCACATTGTGAAAGCTATATCATTATTCAATCATCCTCAAGAAACATGGCTACTGGAACACAGCTCTACATTTTCAGGCAGTTCCCTCCAGCCTCTCCATTACATCTTGACTAACAAGGTGATATCTACTTAATGCGTAAGAATAACCTCCAGGATAACCTCTCGACTCTGTTTGGAATCTCTCAGCCATTGACACTTTATTTTGTCTCATTTCACTCTTCCCCCTTTTGGTCGAGAAGGTTTTCTCAATTCCTTGATGCTGAGTCTCAGCTCATGAAAAAAAATTTTAAATAAAAATAAAAGATTTATATGTCCCAGGGTGTGATGTTTCTGAATTCTTTCGAGGTGTGATCTCTGGGGTCTTTCCTATCCCCAGCCCACCTCTCACCTCACCTCATCATTACCTTTTGTGTTCGTGGAATGTTTGCCTCATCCTGAGCTGAGCCCTCTTTCTCTCATGCAGGTTACCTGTCTGGCATCTGAGAATATGAGTTTGAGATTCTTGTTTCTAGGCACACCCCAGTTACCCCCCCCCACACACACAAACAGTCTGTGGTATGGATATTGTGTTTAACAAGTCCTCTTCCTTTATAGAGTTACACAATAATGTATACAGATTTTTAGAAACTTTTAAAACTGTGTAATATAAGCATCTATACAAAGCAAAGAAAGAAAAAAGCAATAGTTTGCAAAGCACTCTTCAACAAGTAGTTACAGGACAGATGCCAGAGTTTGTCATGGGCTACTATCCCATCCTCTTAGATTTTTCCTTCTAGCTGCTCCAGAACATAGGAGGCTAGAAGGAATAAATATTCTTTTATCATCACAATCGACTGTTTTTTTTCTTTTTTGTGAAAAATAACATATATACAAAAAAACAATAAATTTCAAAGCACAGCATAACAATTAGCTATAAAACAGATTTCAGAGTTAGGTATGAGTTACAATTCCACAATTTTGGGTTTTTACACCTACTTACTCTAAGATACTAAAAGAAATATCAATTTAATGATTCAGCAATCATATTTGTTTAACCCTACCTTCTCTGTATAACTCCACCATTACCTTTGATCTTTGTATCCCACTCTTTTAGGGGTATTTGGGCTATGATCATTCTAACCTTTTCATGTTGGAAGGGGTTGTTGATTATATTGGACAGGGGGATGGAACTAGTTGATGTTCTGGAGAGGCTGGTCCCTCTGCATCTCAGGACTTAGGTGGTCCAGGGACCCATCTAGAGGTTGTAGGTTTCTGGAAAGTTACCCTAGTGCGTGGTACCTTTGTAGAATCTCATATATTGCCCTAGATGTTCTTTATGATTGGCAGGAATGGTTTGGGTTGGGGGTTTGGTAAGTTATGATAGGTAGCAATGTCTAACTGAAACATTCATAAGAGTGACCTCCAGAGTAGCTTCTCAACTATTTGAACTCTCTCAGCCACTGATACCTTATGTATTACATTCTTTCTCCTTTTTGGTCAGGATGGCATTGTTGATCCCATGGTGCCAGGGCCAGATTCATCCCTGGGAGTCATCTCCCACACTGCCAGGGAGCCTTTCACTCCTGGATGTCATGTCCCACATAGCGGGGAGAGCAATGATTTCACTTGCAGAGTTGGACTTAGAGAGGGTGAGGGCAGATCTGATCAACAAAAGAGGTCCTCCAGAAGTAACTCGTAGGCACCCCTATAGGTAGGCTAAGCTTCTGTGCTATATACATAAGCTTCACACAAGCAAGCCTCAAGATCAATAGCTTGGCCTATAGATTTGGGTATCCCTAAAGTTTGACACTGTATCAGGGGTTTCCCCGGTGGTAAAGTTTAATAATTTCATATTTTTTTCTCTCATTCTTCAAGGGACTTTGACAAAACTTTTTGATTATCTGCTTAATATACTCTGGGATGTATCCAGGCATTACATTAAGCTATACAGGATTAAAAGGCCCTCATTTTTATTCTGGGCTCCCTGTGTTTCAATTGTTCAATGAGCTATCCAGACAGGTTGAGTTAGATTATGTGCTACAGGAAATTTGGATTCTGGACAAAATAAACCTCTCTTCCTTTGGTCTCACAGGATAGGTGAGGTTCTAAAATACAGACAATGTCTTCCTTACCCCTTAAGGTAATATTCTGAATTACCTTAATCTCAGACTGATCGGCTCCATTCTTATCTCTAAATACCATGTTAAACATATATAAAACAGTCTCTCAAAATCCAGACATGACAATTACAGCTCCAGACTAAATGTGACTGCTGTAAGAGCTTACAATCTTGGCCCCAGCTTTCTTATAAGTATTTTCTAAACGTGATCATACAATATTTGCTCTTTTGTTTCTGGTTTATTTTGCCTCATCAAATGTCCCACAGGTTCATTCACAATGCTGCATGCCTCACAACTTCGTTAATTTTTGTAGCAGCACAATATTCAATCGAATGGATACACCGTTTGCCAATCTACTTCTCTGTCAGTGCATCTTAAAGCCACCTGCATTCATTAGGCATCATGTATAATGTCCAAAGTCCACAGTCCATCAACACTCTCAATTTTAAGATAATTTCCCCTTTTAAAAAGGGGGAGTTTAATAAATTGTTAGTTTATAGCTATAAGGCCGAGAAAATATCCCAATTAAAACAAGTCTATAGAAATGTCCAATCTAAGGCATCCAGGAAAGATACCTTGATTCAAGAAGGCCGATGAAGTTTGGGGTTTCTCTCTCAAGTGAGAAGGCACATGGTGAACACAGTCAGAGCTTCTCTATTGGCTGGAAGGGCACATGGTGAATACGGTGTCATCTGCTAGCTTTCTCTCCTGGCTTCTGGTTTCATGAAGCTCCTGGGGAGCTAATTACAGATTTAAACATACAGTACTAAACAGAGATTAGAAGAAATGGCTGCCTTTACAAAATGGGATTAGGATTAAAACATGGCTTTTCTAGGGTACATATATCCTTTCAAACCAGCACAATTTCTGTGTTCCTGAGAGAAAGATAACCAATAAATACACACTCACCAAATAGAAAATCCAAACCTCCCCTTAACTCATGTCCCTACCCCCATTATTTACCCCTGGTATTGCTGAGATACTGTTGATGTTTTCCTGAAGTTATATACTCTTTGCACAAGATTCTTACCTTTGCAGTAGTTTATGCAAGAACTTATTTATATTTGTATTGTTAATCAGTGGAACACGTGTCTATACAACCCCTTTCAATAATCTTCACCTTCAACATAGTAATATTATTTATGGACCCACTAGTGAACCACCTTCAATTCCATCAATTCCCTTACAATTAAGTTCAACCTCATTAGTCAACAGTTCACCCATCTACAGCTTCCGTATATCTCTACATCCCCTATATTCTGTATTATAACCCTCTGATTATACCTTATCATAATCATAAAAGTGGAATCATACAGTATCTGCATATAGATTTTTAATGCAATTTTATTGGGATATTTTCACACACCATGCAAACTATTCAAAATATGAAATCGCTGGCTCACAGTGCCATCATATAGTTGTGAATACATCACATGGTCAAATTTAGAACAATAAATATAGATTTTGTGTAAGTGATTCCAACAGTACATCAATGTATAGATTCCATAGGGAACCCCCACCCTCCATGCCAAAATGACCACTGGGATCATTTTCTTATTTTTGCTCCCAGACACTTTTCTCTGCATTTACATATTGCATGCACATGCACACGTCCACATTCACACACTCTCGCTCACACACACACACAGAGGATCGCCATTCCAGGTCCTGCCTGCTTTTCCCTGTTAACAGCAAGTCCCATAGATGGGACACCCCCCACGCTCACCCCAGCAGTATACACAGATCCCATTCAACCTCTTTCCTGTCCAGCAGGTGCTTCATGGTATAACCCGAACATCCCTCCCCAATTTGTTTTACCCTCCAACAGTCATGGCTATTGCGACGATTAAGGTTCAGTGTCAACTTGACCACGTGATGATGCCCAGTTGTCTGGTCAGGCAAGCACTGCCCTGACCCATTGCTGCAGGGATATTTCATGGCCAGAGCTGAAGGTCAATGGAACCCAGAAGAGAAGAGGAAAGCCAAGAGAGGCTGCTATGTGCCTTGCCATGTGACAGAGGAGCAAAGGAACAAGGATCTTTGGTAGCCAGCCCCAGATGTCTAGTGTTCTGGAAAATAGCATTGCCTTGATGACGGTTTGATTTTGGACTTCTCCTAGCCTCAAAACCATGAGCCAATAAATTTCCAATTTAAATCCAAACCATTGCATGGCATTTAATTTGGCAGCTAGGAAACTAAAACACCATCCTTGTGCACACAGCTCTGTGCACAGCAGTGTTTTTTAGGAACACATTCTTAGAACTGAAATTGCTGTGTGTCAAAGGGATTTTTCATTCAACAAACACCTAATAAGCATGTGCTCTGTGCCAGGCACTGTTCTAGGTGATGGGGAACATGAGGATACGAGACAGACAAATGTCCCTGCCCACACGGAGCTGTCATTCTAGGGGCAGGAGGGGAGTAAGTGTAGATGCTCAATACAATACCGGAAGGTTTTACTGGCATCGGTGGTACACTCACTGGCTTTCTTTTCAGTACCCTCAGAGGGGCAGGATCTCTGCAACAGGAGGCTGGACACCTTGACCTTTGTTCTCTACAAGAACTGCAGGATCTGGGGTTGTGTGGTGGTTTGAGTAACACACCCCAATTTAGACATGTTCTTAATCTTAATACATGTCCCCATAGGTGTGAACCCATTGTAATTAGGACCCTTTGATGATATTATTTTTTGTTAAAATATGGCTAAGTGAACCAGGGCGGGCCCTAATCTGGATTATGGGAAGCCTTTTAAAGATAAGCCAGAGTTCACAGAAGCCAGAAAGGAGAGAACATTACCATGTAACTTTTTCATGTTGGAAGGGTCTGTCAATAATATGGGGCAGGGATCGAGGGGGTTATTTTTGTTTTTTATTTTAACAGCATCTTCAGGCCCATATTATTGACAGCCCCTTCCAACAGGAAAAAGTTAGAGTGAGCAGAGCCCAAATAACCCTAACAAAAGGGATAGAAAGGTCAAAGGTGATGGTGGAGTTATATAGAGAAGACAGGATTTAACAAATGAATGGGAATGCTGAATCATTAAATTGATGTCTCTTTTAGTCTCGAGTATTTTACAGCAGCTAGAAGTAAAAACCTAAAATTGTGGAATTGTAACCCATACCATACTCTGAAATCTGTTCTTCAACTAATTCTGGTGCTGTGCTTTGAAATTTATTGCTTTTTTGTATATATGTTATTTTTCACAAAAAATAAAAGTCAATTGTGATGACAAAAAAATATTTATACAGGCCACGGTGGCTCAGCAGGCAGCATTCTCACCTGCCATGCTGTAGACCCAGGTTCGATTCCCGGTGCCGGCCCATGAAAAAAAAATAAATTTATGCCTTCTAGCCTCCCATATTCTGGAGAAGCTAGAAGGAAAAATCTGAAAGGATCATATGGTAGCTCATGACAAACTCTGGAATCTGTCCTGTAACCACTTGTTGAAGAGTGCTTTGAAAACTATTGCTTTTTCCTTTCTTTGCTTTGTATAGATGTTATATTATACCATAAAAAAAGTTAAAAAAAAAAAAACCCTAGAGAGAAAAACCCCATTCTAAGAGACCAAATATTTTATTGAGGCAAAAGGATAATTTAACTCATGAAACTCAAGAACACAGGAAAAAAAGAACGATGACAACAATAAAAAATAATTTCCTTGGATATATTTTTCTACACAAAACATTAGCCACTTTCTCAATACGCCAAAGATTTCCAATAAATAATTTTATGGCAAAAGGGACCACATCAGAACCATAAGTAAAAATTGATCCCGACAAGTGGGGAACACAAGTCACAGTGCTCTCACAGGCACACTGGTAGAGCCATACAAGAATGTCAAGGCCACCCAAAGTTCAGCCTGCAGTTTAGCCTTTTGTGAATGTGAATGAGTGGAGTTTCCACATTGCTTTACAGAACAATTCCATCTGGTGAGGTTGCGGTGATGAGTGAAGCCAAAGAGTACAACACGAGAAGTAGTTTCCCGCAATGCCTTTGTCCTCTGACCAATGCACTAGGTTTGAATGCTGAAGTCTGGCTTCAGGCTGGCAGTTCTTCAGCAGGGTCACTTCTCACCCATGTTTTAAGTCTTCTGTGCCTATCACGCAGGGAAAAGTTCAGGAGGGCTCTCGCCACAGCAATACTTCGCTATGGGATCCCTATAGGTATTGTCATGTTGCACACTCTGGGACAAGGTCCTGCATTTAGCTAAACACAATTCAAAGTGACTTTCCACTGCCATGAAGAGGTTCTGGAATGCCACGGTTGTCCGGTTGAGGAAGTGCTCCAGGAGAAGTTGCTTGTTGGGCTGCAAACAGTATTTGTAGGTGCTGTAGTAACCGTTAGACAAGCAGCCATCCCAGAAGTACTGCTTTGTGCTAGGCACGTTGACATGACACCCGCAAGTCCTTCCTTTCACAAATGTATCCTAGTTCATCCGTGATGAGGTGCTTCTCTTGAATAGAATTATGACACTGATTGCCTGATCGACTGCTGTTGCTCAGGCTAAACTGTACTTTCCAGGGAATGGGCTGATTATGGTCTTGAATCTGGAAGAGATTCTGATTTCTCACTGCTCGCTCCTCCTGCCTGAAGGTGATGGTGAGGAAGCAGACCAATCAGAGCTGAAGTCCAGGGCCAGCACCCTCCTCTTCCGCAGAAGCCGGTGCTACAGCATGGCGGCCAGATTCGCCATCCTGGCTCCCCACAGCCCCACCTTGCCCCAAGACGTGCTGTCCAGTCCCCCTTAGACCGACTCTTTTCATGGATATTGAGGAGTCAGGAGGAAGTGAAACATCCATAATTTATTAGTTGGAAAGTCTGCAGTGCCTGTGATCTCGGGCTTTTCACTTCTCTTCAGAGTTGATCTCACTCAGTTTCTTTATCTGTAAAATGGACCTCATTTGCCCTACTTCCTTTGTCAGGAGGCTTTGAAGATGAAGTCAGTTTCTCAAGTTAAAAATGCTTTGCAAAATAAAGCATCACATGGATGTTAAGACTTTAACATTCAAAGCAATTCAGAACCACGAGAGCCCAGGCAGTCAGAGACCTTTGGAGATGAAGAAGGAAGACACCCCCAGGGGAGCTTCATGAAATAAGAAGCCTGGAGAGAAAGCTAGCAGGTGACACGGTGTTCACCATGTGTCTTTTCAGCTGAGAGAAAAAGCCTGAACTTCATCAGCCTTCTGGAACCAAGATGGCTGATATATGCAATCCATGGAGGATCTTCAGTCAATCACCTGGAAACTGTCAGCATTTGGAACGATCCAGACAGTGACCCCTTGTGGAAAGCAAAGTGCTATGGTGGTATTTAAGGATACAACTTCAGCTTGTCACGCTACGAATGCTCTTCAAAGTAGGAACCCAAGCAGGCTGTTTCGGTGTTTCTGGCATCAACAGTTCATGTCGAAAGCTGTAAGACCCTTCCCCATCACCAAAAACCTATGCTGATTCTTAAAACTTGCTCTCAGTCATTTTTTTTCTCTTGTCATCAGGGCTCTGGTTCAATTTATAACTGTCAGCATAGATAGTTTAGCACTGACAAACGGCACAGCAGAAATTTATTTAGTTCAAGTATCAGAAATCAGAGGTCACGTCACACTCTCTCCTGTGAAACACCTAATGTTGCTGTAGTCACCATCATGGTTTTGCTGTTTTGGAGGAGAAGTTCAAGACTGTCTTCAGGCCCTCCTGGCTGCCATCTTTTCCTGCAGTCTTCACAATTAACAGTGTGGAGCTTTTCTTTCTCTCTGTATCGGATTACCTGTTTTGAAATTCTCATGGCCTGAAGAAAACAAAACCAATGAAAAGGTCGGGAGTTAATCTATTAGGACTGGGGTTATTCTGTAATTTATGTACTTTATTGACAAAACAAAACAGCATACAAACACAAACATCCTTAACATACAAACATTCCATACATGGAGTACAATCAATGGCTCACAGTATCATCACATAGTTGTGTATTCATCACCATGATCATTTCTTAGAACATTTGCATCACTCCAGAAAATTATTCTGTAATTCTGATTCTCATTTCTCCATTGTTCACTAAACTAATCCTGTTAAACTCTAAGCTATATGTGCAGTGTAAGACAGCGTTCTTCAAACTTTCATGTATACAGGCGTCATCTGGATATCTTTAGCTAAAGATTCTGATTCAGGAGGTATGGGGCAGGGCCTGAGACAGTACAGTTCTAAAAAGGTCCTGGAGTGAATGCTGAAGCTTTTTTTCTAGGACCATGTTTTTGTTTTTGTTTTTTATTTTAACCTTTTTATTATGTGGTATTGTAGCACAAAAACCAGGAACGAGGCCACAGGCCTCCAGGAAAGTTCCGGGAAGTTAGAACAGGCTGAGACTAAGGATCCATAGTTTCGGGAAGCAGGTTTTATTTGCTATGGCCATAGGGCTCAGTGAGTAACCTCTGCAAGTCTGAGCCCGGAACAAAAGGCAACCTTAGCTTTTATAGACTGTATGACATGTTAAAGACAAGGTAAACAATTGGCTGATTTAAGTTGAGAATGGCCCAGAGCTGAACCTTTGAGGGTCCCCCACCCCAGGAATGTCTTCTTTTGCCTACATGGATCTTCACCAGTTCCTGAAGGCTAGGGGAGGGGGTTTCTATCCCAGGAAATGTGCCTTATCTCGCTTGCCTGCAAGGAGAGGGGGTTTGGGGATTTTCCACAGAGAGCACAGCTAAACCAGAAAGAGGACAAGGCCTGCCTGCTACAGCATAACATATATACAAAGCAAAGAAATAAAAAAGCAATAGTTTTCAAAGAACTCTTCAACAAGCGGTTACAGGACAGGTCCCAGAGTTTGTCATGGGCTACCATATGATCCTCTCTGATTCTTAGTATTTCCAACAAAACTCAACAGGTCAATGAAACAGTCTCCCCCCTCCCCGCCCCGCCTCTCTCCCTCACCCCCATCCCAGATCAGCCCACGTGTAGCCTGGGCAACCAGGTTTCCATAAGCACAGAGAGAATCAATCTGCCACTTAGCCACCTTGGAAGCCCTCACACATGGGCAAAACAGGTGGATGTAAAGACTGTTGCCATTGGGAGTGGTTTTGGAAGCAGTAAATCCCCAGGAAGCCTCAATATCTGCTGTTACTTTATACAACTCCCACAGTAAAGAGGGCATCATGTCCCTATCATTGGTTGCTGCTCACTTATAATGCATTTAAATTGGGGCTTTGTGCCTGGAAGAGCAAGGGGGCTGGACCAGCCCTGGTCCTTCAGCTGGCTAATGCACAGAGCTGGCGAGGACAGGCCTGGGGTTAAAGAAAGCTATCACTGGGGCAACCCACGGAAAGAGCAACTCCCTTTGGAGTTGCAGAGGGAGCTTCTCTTTTCCTTCAGACCAGACACTCCACAGAGCCTAGTTCCTTCATCTATAAAAGCCAATAATTTGCTTCATTTCCTCCTTCCCTCCTTCCCTCCCTCCCTCCCTCCTTTCTTCCTTCCCTTCCCTTCCCCTTCCTTCCTTCCTCCCTTCCTTTCTTTTTATTGCCAACTCCCTTGTATTTTTTATGACATCTATTCCAAACGTTATTTTCTTCAAGGTCTATCTTTCTAAAATTTTTGAATTTATTTTTAATTGTGATAAAATAGACATAGCATAAAAATCATTTTAACCATTTTAAGTGGACAATTCTGTGACATTAGGTATATTGACAATACTGTGTAACTTTTACCACCACCTATTTCCAGGCTATTTTCATCATCCAAAACCAGAACTCATACTCATTTAGCAATAACTCTCCTTTTCTCCTACACCCTACCCCCTATTTTGCTTTTTTCTCTATGAATTTACTTATTCTAAGTATTTTATATGAGAAGTCATGCAATATTTGCCCTTTTGTTTCTGTCTTATCTCACTCAATGTGATCTCTTCAAGGTTTATCAATGTCGAAGCATGTGCCAGCCTTACTTCCTTTTTGTGTGTGAATAATATTCTATTGTATGGATATACATTTTGTTTATCCATTCATCTGTTGATGGACACTTAAGTTACTTCCACATTTGGGGTATTATGAATAATGTTGCAATGAATGTTGGTGTACAAATGAAAAATATTCAAAGCAATGAGCTTGGTAGTCAGTGTGGTACAGGGCAACAGCTGGGAGAGTGCACACCTGGTTTGTAATCATGGATCTAGTCTTGTGACCTTGAGTAAGTGACTTCTCTGTACTGAGTCTCAGGTTCCTGGATCCTGTTCAGTAAAATGGGGATAACACCCACCTGATAGGGAGTCACACTGATGGCTGATTGTCCACAAAGTTTGTGTTTTGGTTGCCCTTATGTTGAGATCTTGCAAAGCAGCTGCCCAGCCAGAAATTAAATTTCCCACCCTCCTTGCACCTGAGTGGGACCATATGGCCTAACTTGAGGAACTCAAGTTAAAAAGATGTGTGTCCCCATGTGGTGGGACTTGCAGGAAGATGGCCAATAGACTAGCTTGAGCTTTGCCTTGCTCCATGGAAAAGTTAGAGAAGGGACAGGAGGACGACTGAAGTGATGCTTTGGGAGTGCTGCTGACCTGGGAGAGCCTTCTGCACCACATGTGGCAGCCCTTGTTGCAGAGGCCGAGGAACTGACAGGCAGAAAGCTGGAGCCTGGCACAGAGGCACAGAGCCATGGAGAACACAGGAGTGCACGGATGGGAGGCCGGGACTAGGAAGTAAGCCAGGCCATGTTCCTTAGGCGCGTTACCCTCATCAGCACAGCGCCATCACTGGTGATGCACCCCACACCCCATGCACCCAAACCCCGTCATCCGTTCCCATTCCCTGTGCTCCAGAGGCCCCCACCCCACCAGTCCTCAGTGCACATACCTGCCCCCTCACCAAGTACAGCCCAACCCACCTCTCCTGCACCCCACCCCAGCACTACCTCCCCCTCCCTGTTCCCTGCAGGCTGTTGCCAATGCCTAAAGGCTGTGGGCACTAATCTCCATACCCAGGCTACCCTGCCCACCCCCCATAGTGTCTCACAGCCTCACCCTGCCTCCCCTGAACTCTGTACATTCATTTACAGCACTCCCAAGCCCATACATGTGCACAGGTCCCCAATCACATCATTCACTCTGGGAACCACACTTTACAGCACTCCTAGAACCACACATGTGCACAGCACTCAGCCTCACTTCCCAGCTCTGAGAAAGTGCTGACTTGCACAGCTGGGTCACATCAGCCCTCAGTCCACAAAGGCGTAATGCCAACGTGTTGGCACAGCTCTATGCATGCACACAAAGGGCCCATGCCTTAGACCAGTGCACACCAGGGTCACACACCCCCAGACCAGTGCACCCACACAGCTACATCTTCTTCCCTGGCCACTGGGTGCCCATGTTCACAAGCATCAGCATAACATCCCCAACCTGTGCCCATATCTGCCCTGAAACGAATCACCATACTGAGTGCTCCACCCCATGCTCTGATCCCTGCTGTACAACCATCCTGCAAACACAAGGCCTTAGTCTACTGAAAGAAATCAACTTCTAAAGTAAATCAATCAAGATATTCACATGCCACGAAGACAGCAGAAGATCACTAAGCATATCACAATGCAGACAGATATGGCCCTGCCTAGTGACCAAATTAAAACACCAGAGGAGACACAGACATTGTAACAACCAATCAAAGATGTTCATACAACTCTACTTAATAAATAACTGGGATAGCAAATGACATAAAGGAGATCAATAAGACAGTAGAAGAGCATAAAGAGGAATTTGAAAGAATAAATAGAAAAACAGTAGATATCACAGAGATTAAAGGCTCTGTTGACCAAATGAAAAACACCCTAGAGGCACACAACACCAGATTTGAAGAGACGGAAGAAAGAATAAGTGATATAGAGGACAGGATATTAAAGACTCAAAACAGAAAATGGCAAAAAGACGGAAAAAATTGAATTGGATCTGAGGGAAATGATAGACAAAACAAAACATGCAAATATAAGAATCATTGGTGTCCCTGAAGGAGAAGGGAGGAGTAAAAGGCTAGGAAGAGTAGTTGAGGATATAATAGGGAAAAACTTCCCAACCCTCCTAAAGGACATAAATATGCAAGTCAAAGATGCCCAACGAACTCCAAACAGAAAAAATCCAAATAGGCCTTACCCAAGACACATACTAATCAGTCTGCCAAATGTTGAAGAGAAGCAGAAAATCCTGAAAGGGGCAAGAGAAAAACAATCTACTACATACAAGGGAAATCAAATAAGATTGAGTTCAGACTACTCAACTAGCACCCTAGAGGGGAGAAGGCTGTGCTATGATATACTCAAGATCCAGCAAAAAATTCTATACCCAGCCAAATTGTCCTTCAAAATTGAAGGAGAGATTAAAGTTTTCACAGACAAAGAAGCCCTGAAAGAATTGGTCAACCAGAGACCAGCCCTACAAGAAATACTAAAAGGAGTTCTGCCAGCTGAAAAAAAGACAGGAGACGAAGACCTGGAGGAGGGCACAGAATTGAAGAGTGCCGCTAGGGATAATTTAAAGGATACAAAGAGAGAGAGGGAAATGGATATATAGATCTGAAAAAGTAAAAAAGATAAGATGGTGGAATCAAGAAATGCCTTTTCAGTAATAACTTTGAATGTTAATGGACTAAATTTACCAATTAAAAGATACAGATTGGCAGAGTGGATTAAGAAACATAATCCAGGACTGAATATAAAAACTCAGAAATGGACAGCACAATCCTACCTAACTGCAATACAGTTATGTTAAAACATTGAATGAACCTGAATGTGAGAATGATAGAGGAAGGAGGGCTGGGGGCATAAATGAAATCACAAAGAAAGATAGACAATAAAGATTGAGATGGCATAATCTAGGAATACCTAGAGTGTATAATGATAGTGATTAAATGTACAAATTTAAAAAATGTTTTTGCATGAGGAAGAACAAAGGAATGTCATTACTGCAGGGTGCTGAAAATAGATGGTAATTAATATTTAAAAATTTCGACTTATGTGTGAGACTAAATAAAAAAATGTTTATTTGGTACAAAATTTATATTTTGACTAGTGCATCTCCTAATATAACTTATGTAGATAGTTGGTTGAACAACATAAGTACATGGAACCTTGGGTAGGACATGAAATTTTGTTGGTTTGTCCAGAGTGATGCCCCGATGAATTCCACAGTGATTCGATCAATGAGTGGAAAAGTATTTGCAAAGTCCCCTTCGGGGAAGGATGAGAAAAATTCAAATTCCCCAAGTTGAATTATTGATATTCTCACAAGCAGTGGGGACAACCAAAGCTATAGGCTGAGCCCCCAGTCTTGGGGTTTGTTCATATGAAACTTAACCCCAGAAAGGATAGGTCAAGCCTACTTAAAATTATGCCTAACAGTCACCCCCAAGAGAACCTCTTTTGTTGCTCAGATGTGGCCTCTCTCTCCAGCCAACACAACAAGCAAACTCACCAGCCTTCCCCTGTCTACATGGGACATGACTCCCAGGGGTGTGGACCTTCCTGGCAATGTGGGACAGAAATCCTAGAATGAGCTGGGACTCAGCATCAAGGGATTGAGAAAACTTTCTCAACCAAAAGGGGGAAGAGTGAAATGAGACAAAGTGTCGATGGCTGAGAGATCCCAAACAGAGTCGAGAGGTTATCCTGGCGGTTATTCTTACACATTAAGTAGATATCACCTTGTTAGTCAAGATGTAATGGAGAGGCTGGAGGGAACTGCCTGAAAATGTAGAGCTGTGTTCCAATAGCCATGCTTCTTGAGGATGATTGAATAATGATATAGCTTTCACAATGTGACTGTGTGATTGTGAAAACCTTGTGTCTGATGTTCCTTCTATCTACCTTGTCAACAGATGAGTAGAACTATGGAATAAAAATAAATAATAAGGGGACCAAATGTTAAAATAAATTTAGATTGTAATGCTAGTGATCAATGAAAGGGAGGGGTAAGGGGTATGGTATGTATAATTTTTTTTCTGTTTTTGTTTTATTTTTCTGTTGTCTTTTTATTTCTTTTTCTGAATTGATGCAAATGTTCTAAGAAATGATCATGATGATGAATATGTAACTATGTGACGATGTTGGGAATTACTGATTATATATGCAGAATGGAATGATCATGTGTTAAGAATGTTTGTGTTTCTTTCTTGTAATATTTTTTAAAAATTAAAGAAAAAAAAGAAACATAATCCAGTTACATGTGTTTTACAAGAGACTCATCTTAGATGCAAGGATACAAATAGATTGAAAGTGAAAGGATGGAAAAATATTTTCCACGGAAGTTGTAACCAAAAGAAAGCAGGAGTAGCTATACTAATATTGGGCAAAATAGACTTTAAATGTAAAGACATTATAAGAGACAAAGAAGGACACTATATACTAATTAAAGGGTCAATTCACCCAGAAGATATAATAATCATAAATGTTTATGCTCCCAATCAAGGAGCGCCAAAGACATGAGACAGGCATTGGCAAAACTGAAGGGAGCGATAGATGTTTCAACAATAATAGTAGCAGACTTCAATACACCACTCTCCTCTATAGATAGAACAACCAGACAGAAGGAAATGGAGGAACAAGGAAATGGAGAAGTTAAATAATTTGATAAATGAATTAGACATAACAGACATATATAGGTCATTGCACACCAAAGCACAAGGTTCTACATTCTTCTCTAGTGCTCATGGAACATTCTCCAGGATAGATCATACGCTGGGACACAGAACAGATCTTCATAAATATAAAAATATTGAAATTATTCAAAGCACTTTCTCTGATCGCAATGGTATGAAGCTGGATCTCAATACCCACCAAAAAATGAGAACATTCACAATATATGGAGATTAAACAACACACTCTGAAATAACCAGTGAGTCAAAGAAGATTCTTGTATAAAGAGTGTTTAAGTCCAGGGTACAGGAGAAAAACTGCTAATGCATGCTATGAGCTATGTTCAAAAGGAAACCGTCAGCACTACCACAGCAGAGGTAAATAATGGGGTGAGGGACAAGAGTTAAGAGGAGGTTTAGATTTCCTATTTGGTGAGGTGTGTTTATTGGTTTTCTGTCTCTTGGGAACAATGAAATTATCTAAAATTGAGAATGCTGATGGACTGTGGACTTTGGGCCCTCTACATGATGCCCGATGAATGCAGGTGGCTGAAGGATGTACTGACAGAGAAGGAGATTGGTGAACGATGGTGTATGCTTATGAATGAAGGTCGTACTCCTACAAAAAGGAACAAAGTCGTGAGGCATGCAACGATATGAATGAACATGTGGGACATTTGGTGAGACAAAATAAGCCAGAAACAAAAGAACAAGAATGTTGTGGTCAACTTTAGAAAATGTTTATAAGAAAACAGGGGCCTAGATTTTAAGCTTTTAGAGCAGACACATTAAGTCTGGAGTGGTGATTATTATTTCTGGATTTTGAGAGGCTGTTTTATATATATAACCTGATATTTAGAGATAAGAACAAAGCCAAACAGGTGGGGGTTAAAGTAATTCAGAACATAGAGGTAGGGAAGACAGTGTCTATGTTTGAGACCAATGGAAGAAAGGTTTATTTGATCTGGAACTGGAATTTTCTGTAGTGCATAATCTAATTCAACCTATCCATATAGCTCATTCAGAGAATTGAAACACAGGAAGCCAGAATGAGAAAGAGGTCCTTTAATCCTGTATAGATTATTGTAATGCCTGGAAACATCCTAGAGTATATTAAACAGATAATCACAAAGTATTAGCAAAGTCCCCTGAGGGATAGGAGAAAGAATATGTTACTATTAAGCCTTACCATCAGGGAATCCCCTGATACTGTGTCAAACTTTAGGGACACCCAAATCAATGCCCATACCCTCGATCATGAGGCTTACTCTTGTGAAGCTTAAGTAGGTAGTGGAGAAGCTTAGACTTCCTATAGGCATGCCTAAGAGTTACTTCTGGAGGACCTCTATTGTTGCTCAGATGGGGCCTCAGTCTCTCTAAGCCCAACTCTGCAAGTGAAATCATTGCCCTCCCCCCTACGTGGGACATGACATCCAGGGGTGAAAGTCTCCCTGGCAATGTAGGAGATGACTCCCAGGGATGAATCCAGACCTGGCACAGTGAGATCAACAATTACATCCTGACCAAAAGGGGGGAAAGAACTGTAATTAATAAAGTATCAGTAGCAGAGAGAGTTCAAATAGAATTGAGAGGCTACTCTGGAGATTGCTTTTAAGCAAGCTTCAGGTAGACCTTGCTACCTATCATAACCTGCCAACCCCCAACCAGGACCATTCCAGCCAATGCTAAAGAACACCTAGGGCAATATATAAGATTCCACAAGGGCTCCAGGCACTAGAGTAACTTTCCGGAAACCTACCACCTCCAAATGGGTCCCTGGTCCAGATAAGTCCTGAAACCTAGCCCAGCCTCTGCAGAACATCAGATGGTTCCATCTCCCTACCCCATATTAGTGACAGACCCTTCCAATATAAAAAAATTTTAAATTGCCATAGTCCAAACAACCCAAAGGGAGGTACGGAAAGATCAAAGATGATGGTGGAATTATACGTAGAAGATAAGATTTAACAAACGAATATGAATGCTGAATCATTAAATGAATATCTCTTTTAGTCTCCAGTATTTTAGAGCAGCTAAAAGTAAAATCCTAAATTTGTAAAATTGTAACCCATGTCAAATTCTGAAATATGTTCTACAACTAATTGTGGTGCTGCACTTTGAAATTTATAGCTTTTTTGTATGTATGTTATTTTTCACAAAAAAAGAAGGAATAAAAGTCGACTGTGATGATAAAAAAAATATTCAAGCCCTCTAGCCTCCTATATTCTGGAGCAATTAGAAGGGAAAATCTGAGAGGATCATATGGTAGCCCATGACAAACACTGGCATCTGTCCTGTAACCGCTTGTTGAAGAGTGCTTTGAAAATTACTGCTTTTTCATTTCTTTACTTTGTATATATGTTATACTGTACAATAAAAAAAAGTTTTTTTTAAAAAAGGACATGTGTTCTTAAGAAACAGAGCTGCTTTCCCTATTTGCTCTTTGTCCATCTTTTGGGAGTCTAGAGTCCTAGCGGAGGGTGAAGTCACAATGTACAAGGATCCTGGGATCCTTAGCCACCAGATAGAAGCCCACCCATCAACCAGGAAAACCTCCATTAGTCTGTGACAAGAGCAAGAAATAAACTTTTATTATTATTGTGTGGAATTATTGACATAGTGGGATCTGTTTGATACAGCAGCAAGAATTACTTCCTTAATACACAGTGCCATTGTGTGGATCGAATCCTGAGTGAAGAAGGGCTCTGCGAGCTGAGAGGGTCATAACTTGGATAGTGGATGATTCTTCTAGAAGGGCCTCTGAGCTTCTAGGAGCTGGTCCTCTGAGGACAGAATGACCCCTTCCTTTACGGCAGGCTTTGCTCGGGCCAGAGCAACGATAGGAGCTGGGAGGACGTCTGCATTTCTAAGCAGGACACCGGCTTCACAGAAGGCAGCCAGTGGGTGTGAGACCAGAGGGAAATGAGGCTCTGGTGCTCTGTCACTTGGCTTGGTTTTAATAACAGGCTTCAGGTAACATCTGGAGTCTATAGAACCCAGCCACACCTTATATAGATGATTTTCAGATAGCTTTTATTTCACCAAATGTCTCCAACAGTGGCTTTTTTTTTCTACTTAGAATGAAGGCACTTTCTGTTGAGGAACTGAGAGCCACCATGCTCTCTCATTCTCCACTGCTAGCTCCAGCACTTCTCCAGTTGGGCGGCAACGAGGTTCTGCAAATCACGGCTTCCTTCAGGGCAATTCGATGTTTCTATAAACCCAGGCCCATACAATGTGCTAGGACAGTGTTTGGAGAATGTATTTCCACCCTAAAGAAAATGGCTGACTTTCCACTAGATCTGGAGTTTGTGAGGACTTAGGAGAAGACATTTAAAACACCTAGACTTTTAAACCACTGTAGCTCAGTTTCCCTGTCAATAAAATGGGTGTGCTAGAACCTGGCCTGGTCATCCCAAAAGGGTAGTTAGGAGATTTTGTGGAAAAGGACATCGTCAATTAGGGGTTCTTCCTGTTGAAAGTAACTGAAAGCCCTACAAGAATCCCTTCAAGTAAGAGGAGTTTATTTCCTCTCATTACTGGAAATTTTGAGGTTGATAGTCTCAGGCTCAATGATGTTGTGAGCAAGGTCAAAGTTTCCTTCCCTCTTTCACCTCTATCATCTTTAAGCATGCTAACATTTGTCCTCATGTTTGTTGCCTCATGGTCCCAAAATGGCTGCTGCATTCCAGACCTCACGTCTGTATCCAATGTAGGAAGAAAGGATCAGGAGAAAGGCTTTACTCTAATAAGACATTATCTTTTTATGTGGGATTATGCCATATATCTTATTGACCAACACCACATTAAAGCCCATTCCACACCGCTGCCCGCCCCCATATGAATCACTAACTAGAGGGAGTGAGATTACCAAGATTGGCTTTTTTTTTTTTTTTTTTTGCATGGGCAGACCAGGGTCTCGAACCCGGGTCTCCGGCATGGCAGGCAAGAACTTTGCTTGCTGAGCCACCATGGCCCGCCCACTATGACTGGTTTTGAGCAATCAAAATTCACCCCCTTAGTCTGGGGAAGGAACTTATCCTCAGTAAGAACAGGGATCTCCACCCACCGTGTGAAGAGAGTGAGGATAGACTAGTGGAGAGGAGAAGGATGGAGGTGGAGACTGTAGGGTAGGCAGTGGAAAGCATCTGCCAAAGAACCACAGACAAAAAGGCAAGATGACTGAGTTCTAGCCATAATTCTGCACTGAGCTTCTGTGTGGTTTGGTTCACTCCCTTGTCCTCTCTGGGTCTCGGTTTCCTCTTCTGTACCAGAGATCGCAAAGGGTGTTCCATGCATTGGTGCCCCGTGGCTTTAATTTGGACATGGACACTGGGATGTGGAATCCATCTCATGGCAGAGAAGACCCACTGAGTGTTGAATGGGAAAAGCCCAGGTTCTAGTTGGCGTGCATCATCTACCACCCAGAGGTGTCAAATTGATCTCTCCAACTTCAGGTATTTATGTGACACCTGAGACTCAGAATTAGAGCGCTGACGCTATGAAAGTCAGCAGTACCCCTTAAAGCAACTGTTAAAAAAAAGTTGAAAAAGTGATCAGACTTCAACTAGAGATATGAAGGAAGCTGATTTGGATAGGACTAAGGTATACAGAAGACTGGGTATAGGATGATATGGCCCATATTTTAAAACTTCAACTTCTGTGTGAGACCAAAGGGAGAGATGTTTATTTGGTACAAAATTTATATTTTGGGTAGTGCATTTCCTAATTTAACTTGCATGGTCAGTTTAGTTGAACACCATGGAATCTTGAATAAGGTATGAGATTGTGTTGGTTTGTCCAGGTTAGTGTGATGCCCCGATAAATCCCAGAGTAATTAGGGCAGTGAATAAAGAAGTATCTGCAAAGTCCCCTTGGGCAACTTGGGCGAAAGGAGGAAATATTCAACTTCCCTATTTGGAGAATTTTTGATATTATCGCAAGCTGTGGAGACAACCAAATCAAGAGGCTGATCCCTCGATCTTGGGGGTTGCCCCTATGAAACTTACCCCTGCAAAGGATAGGCTAAGCCTAGTTAAAATTATGCCTAAGGGTCACCCCCAGAGAACCTCTTTTGTTGCTCAGATGTGGCCTCTCTCTTGAAGCCAACTCAGCAGGTGAACTCACTGCCCTCCCTCCTACATGGGACATGATTCCCAGAGGTGTAAATCTCCCTGACAACATGGGACAGAAATCCTAGGATGAGCTGAGACCTGGCACAAGCGATTGAGGAAGGCTTCTTGACCAAAAGAGGGATTAAGGAAATGAGATAAAATAAAGTTTCAGTGGCTGAGAGATTTCAAACAGTCAAGAGATTATCCTGGAGGTTACTCTTATGCATTATATAGATATCCCTTTTTAGTTTGTGGTGTATTGGAGTAGCTGGAGGGAATACCTGAAACTGTTGAACTGTGTTCCAGTAGCCTTGATTCTTTTTTTTTTATTTTACAGTATAACATATATACAAAAGAAAGAAATAAAAAAGCACTATTTTTCAAAGCAGTTTTCAACAAGTAGTTATAGGACAGATCCCAGAGTTTGTCATGGGCTACCATATCATCATCTCAGATTTTTCCTTCTAGCTGCTCCAGAATATAGGAGGAATAAATATTCTTTTATCATCACAATAAGCTTTTTTTTCTCTTTTGTGAAAAAGAACATATTTACAAAAAAGCAATAAATTTCAAAGCAAAGCACAACAAATAGTAGCCTTGATCCTCAAAGATAATTGTATAAAGATATAACTTTTACAATGTGACTGTGTGATTGTGGAAACCTTGTGTCTGATGCTCCTTTTATCCAGGGTATGGACAGATGAGAAAATAAAATGGATAAAAAAACAAAAAATAGAGGGAAGAAAGATTAAAATAAGTTGAGTAGATTGAAATACTAGTGGTCAATGAGAGGGAAGGAAAAGGGGTTTGGCATGTATGAGCTTTTTTTTTTCTTTTTTCTTTCTTTTTCTGGAGTGATACAAATGTTCAAAAAAATGATCATAGTGATGAATACACAACTATATGATGATATTTTGAGCCATTGATTGCACACTATGTATGGAATGTTTGTATGTCAAGAATGTTTGTATGTTAAGTTACCATAAAAATATTAAAATTAAAAAAAACCTGTGAGCCAGTACATTCCCGTTCTTTAAGTTAACCCATTGTGTGGTATTTGTTTTAGCAGGTAGAAAACTAAATTGTATCAATTTACGCTTCCACCAGCAGCCTATCAAAGTTCTTGTAAGCAAAATAGTCCTTGCTAATACGGAAGGCTCTTGTGCTCACCCAAACATGCTAACCTTAATGAAAAAACATTAAGGCACTTGGGAGTTTAACAAACTATATTTCCTGAATTTCCACTTGATTTTTGAATAAGAATGATGACTTTTATAAAAGAGCCCTCCTTGGGTTCATTAATCAGTAATGTATCTGATCTTGTTTTGTCAAATGCTGCAATAAAGTGGATGGCCTGATATATACTCTTCTAAACCAAGTTTTCTTTACCTGCTGGCCTAATATGTCAAAATGGTGATTCCTTGTAATGGATTGCTCCTCTGGGCAAAATGGTCATGGGTCCTGGACTTCCATAAGTAGACATTAAAGTTGTATTTTTCATTGGAAAAAAAAAAGAAAGAAAGAAAGGGGGAGCAGAGAGAGCTCTATGAGCACTAATGAGGAGGATCCACAGCTAAAGGTGGGTATATTAGTTCCTGTGGCTGCTGTAATAAATTACTACAAACAAGTAACAAAATTTATTTGCTCACAGTTCTGGAGGCCAGAAGTCTGAAATAAATTTCACTGGGGCTGAAATCAAGGTGTTCGTAGGCTGTGCTCCTTCCAGAGGCTCTAAGCAAAAATTCCTCCTTGCTCATCTAGCGTCTGGCGGCTGCCAGCATTTCTTGGTCATGTCACTTCAATCTCTGCCTCCATGTCACATTGCCTTCCCCTCTTCTGTCTGTGTGACATCTCCATCTACCTCCTTTTCTCAAGGGTACATATGATTGCATCTAGGGCTAACCCAGATAATCTCTGGATCTCAAGCTTGTTAATTCAATCACTTCTGGAAAATCCCTTTTTGCTATATAAAATGATATTCACAAATCCCAGGCATTAGGACTTGGATATCTTATGGGGGTCATTATTCAGCCAACCCTAGTGGGGAATTCCAGGCTTGCTCTTGTGAAGCTTATGTAGGTAACAGAGAAGCTTAGCTACCTATAGGTATGCCTAAGGGTTACTTCTGAAGGACCTCTGTTGTTGCTCAGATGTGGCTTCACTCTCTCTAAGCCCAACTCTGCAAGTGAAACCACTGCCCTCCCCCCTATGTGTGACATAACATCCAGGGGTGAAAGACTCTGTTCTAGTTTGCTAGCTGCCAGAATGCAACACACCAGAGACAAATTAGCTTTCAATAAAAGGGGATTTACTTAGTTAACGTATGGTTCTTCAGAGGAAAGGCAGCTAACTTTCAACTGAGGTTCTTTCTTATGTGGGAAGGCACAGGATGATCTCTGCTGGCCTTCTCTCCAGGCCTCTGGGTTCCAACAACTTTCCCTGGGGTGATTTCTTTCTGCATCTCCAAAGGCCTGGGCTGAGCTGCGAGTGCTGAAATGAGGTATGCTGAGCTGCTCATCTGTGCTACGTTGAGCTCTTTCATTTAAGCACCAGCCAATTAAATCAAACATCATTCATTGCAGCAGGCACACCTGTTAGACGACTGCAGATGTAATCAGCAACAGATGAGGTTCACATACCATTGGCTCGTGTTCACAGCAACAGTACTAGGTACCTTCACCTGGCCAAGTTGACAACTGATCGTAACTAACAAAGGTCTCCCTGGCAGCGTGGGAGATGAACCCCCAAGGATGAGTTTGGCCCTGGCACCATAGGATCAACAATGCCATCCTAACCAAAATGGGGAAAGAAGTGTAACAAATAAGGTATCAGTGGCTAAGAGAGTTCAAATAGAGTTGACAAGATACTCTGGAGGTCACTTTTATGCAAGCTTCAGATAGACATTGCTACCTATGATAACTTGCCAGACTCAAAACAAAACCATTCCTGCCAAGCCTAAAGAATAGCTAGGGCAATATATAAGACTCTACAAATGCACTAGGATAATTTTCCAGAAGCCTACGACTTCCAGATGGTTCCCTGGACCAGAGAAGTCCTGAAATGCAGAGGGCCCGACCTCTCCAGAACATCAGCTAGTTCCATCCCCCTACCCCATATTATTGACAGCCCCTTCCAACATGAAAAAGTTAGAATGGCCATAGCCCAAATATCCCTAAGGAGAGGGAGAAAGATCAAAGGTGATGGTGGAGTTATACAGAGAAGGTCGGGTTTAACACAAGAGTATGACTGCTGAGTCATTATATAGATATTTCTTTTAGTCTCCAGTACCTTAGGGCAGCTAGAAGTGAAGACCTAAAATGGTGGAATTGTAACCCATACCAAACTCTGAAATATGTTCTATAACTAATTGTTGTGATGTGCTTTGAAATTTATTGCTTTTTTTGTGTATACGTTATTTTTCAAGAAAAAAAGATAAAAAGAAAGTACAGAGTAGAATAGAGAAGATAGGATTTAACAAACGAATATGACTGCTGAATCAATATATTGATATTTCTTTAGGTCTCCAGTGTCTTGGAGCAGCTGGAAGAAAAAATTAAAAATTGTGGAACTGTAACCCATACCAAACTTTAAAATCTGTTATATGAGTACTTGTTGAAATGTACTTGGAATATTGCTTTTTTGTATATATGTTATTTTTCACAATTAAAAAAAAACATTAAATGAGTTTGTTTCCTGGACCATGCACCCCCCCCAAAAAAATTTTTAAAAATAATAATATAGGGGTGTCACAGAAATGGAACCACTTCTAAAAAGGGGAAATTTATTAAATTGCAAGTTTACAGTTCTAAGGCCATGAAAATGTCCAAATTAAGGCAAAGCTATAAAAATGTCCAAATTAAGGCATCCATGGAATGATACCTTGAGTCAAGAAGGTCAATAACGTTCAGGGTTTCTTGCTCAGCTGGAAAGGTACAAGGTGACATCTGCTAGCTTTCTCTCCAGGCTTCTCCAATGGCTTCCCTGTGGGCATTTTCTTTCTTCATCTCCAAAGGTCTCTGGCTGTGAGAGCTCTGTTGGCTCTAAAGCTTTTTCCAAAATGATTCTCTCTTAAAGGGCTCCAGTAAGCAACCCCACCTTGAATGGCTGGAGATACATCTGCATGGAAACCATCTAATCAAAAGTTACCACCCACAATTGGGTGGGTCACATCTCCATGGAAACAATCAGAGAGATCCCTTCCAGCAATATTGAATGAGGATTCAAGTACATGGCCCTTCTGGGATACATAATAGCCTGAAGCCAGCACGTTGGTTATGAAGAATGTGGGAGCTAGTGCTGACCCTCCAGAGGGCATTTGAGAAGCACTAAGCACTTGTCTTCATTTTTCTCTGTCCTTTCTAGGTTTGTTGTTGGTCTAGTTGGCAGAGGAGGGTGAAGAGAGAGCTGGGATCAAATCAGGGTGGCTGCCCCAGCATGTCCCAAACTCAAATGCCTACATGGCCTGGCCTAAGCATGAATGAAGCCAAACTGGCAGTGGACATGGGGAGGCGGAGGGTGGACATTGGGGATTCCATGTCCTGTATAGGGGGAATATACACTACTCAGACCCAGCCCACTGTTGTAGAGGTGGCCAAGTCTTCTAACATCGGAATAGAAATCAGATATCTGATTTTTAGTAGAAAATCTCTTCATTTTTAAAGGTTGGCCACTAACTACATTTAAAAAAAATCCTTTGCAGCCAGTAGACAAGCGGGCAAAAGACTTGGACAGCACATTAGAGAAAAGGATCTCAAAATGTCCAGTAAATGTGTGAAAGTTGTTCAACCTCATTATTCATTAGGAAAAAGCAAATCAAAACCACAAGGAGGGAGTGGGGTGGGGTAGAGAGTAGGGGGCGGTAGTCGGGGTCAGGGGAGAAGGAGAAGGCGGTTAATCACTTATAAATGGCGCCGAAGCAGGACCCGAAGCTGAAATTCCAGGAGGGTGAGCGAGTGTTGTGCTTTCATGGGCCTCTGCTTTATGAAGCAAAGTGTGTAAAGGTTGCCATAAAGGCCAAACCAGTGAAATACTTTATACATTACAGTGGTTGGAATAAAAACTGGGATGAATGGGTTCCAGAAAGCAGAGTACTCAAATGCGTGGACACCAATCTGCAGGAACAGAGAGAACTTCAAAAAACCAATCTGCAGCAATATGCAGAAGGGAAAACGGAGAGGGGCTGCCCCAGAAAAGAAGACATCTAGTCTGCAGCAGAAAAATGTTGAAGTGAAAACAAAAAAGAACAAACAGAAAACACCTGGAGATGGAGATGGTGGAAGTACCTCAGCCTCCTCGGAAGAAAGGGGCCCGAGTACACCCCACAGGTGAAAACGAAAACATTCATGGAACAGAGTTGAAGTTAAAGTAAAGATTCCTGAAGAACTAAAACCATGGCTTGTTGATGACTGGGACTTAATTACCAGGCAAAAACAGCTCTTTTATCTTCCTGCCAAGAAGAATGTGGATTCCATTCTAGAGGATTATGCAAATTACAAGAAATCTCGAGGAAACAGCGATAATAAGGAATATGCTGTTAATGAAGTTGTGGCAGGGATAAAAGAATACTTCAGTGTAATGTTGGGCACTCAGCTACTCTACAAATCTTAGAGACCACAGAATGCTGAAATCCTTGCAGATCACCCTGATGTACCCATGTCCCAGGTGTGTGGAGCGCCACACCTACTGAGATGATTGGCACAAATTGGAGCAATGTTGGCCTATAATAAGAGCCTTGCTTCATTACTGAACTATCTTCATGATTTCCTGAAGTATCTGGCAAAGAATTCTGTGACTTTATTTAGTGCCACTGATTATGAAGTGGCTCCTTCTGAGTACCATTGGAAAGCTGTGTGAGACTGCTGACGCTCCCTCACGTTTGAATCTCTGTTAACACATTTTTGTTCCTAGTCCTTCTTTTGTACAAATGATGCACTTTGAAAATATTAGCATATAACAGAACTGATGTATGTTTGTTTTCTGTTTACTTTTAAATGGAAAATAAAAGGGCTATGCTCCTTTTTACTTTTCTTTTCTCTTCTTCTTTTTTTTGTTTTTCATTTCAAAATTGCTACCAGTGGGCGGGCCACGGTGGCTCAGCAGGTAAAGTTCTCGCCCGCCATGCTGGAAACCCGGGTTCGATTCCTGGTGCCTGCCCATGCCAAAAAAAAAAAGTTGCTACCAGTGTATTCAGTGATGGACAACAGAGAGACATGCTGTAGAGTGTTTTATGGCCAAATTGACAAAGCTTGTTTTGAATGCTGGTAGTTCTATTCCTTTGATACTACGCACTTTTATAATATGTGTTAATGCTATGTGACAAAATGTTCTCATTAGTGCCAAAGTTTCAATTCAGTGTATATAACTGAACACCCTCATTTGTGTTCTTTTTAAATTTCTTTTCTTTTTTTTTATCGTGCTTATACTAAAGAGCCCATCCTTTGCAAGTCATCCATGTTGTTCCTTAGGCATTTTATCTTTGCTCAGATTGTTGAAGAATGGTGGCTCGTCTCATGGTTTTTGTATTTGCGTCTAATGCACATTTTAACATGATAGACACAATGCATTATGCAGCTACAGTTTTCTGGAAAAGTCAGTCTTTTAGGAATTGTTTTTCAGATCTTCAATAAATTTTTTCTTTAAATTCCAAAAAAAGAAAAAACCGCAATGAGGAACCATCGCATAATATCAGATTGGTAAAAATATATTTTAATGGTAATTCTTTATACACTGCTGGTGGAAGTGCAATATGATGCAACCACTTTGGAAAACCATTTGGAATGATTTAGGTAAGTTGGAAGGTATGTATCCTCTCTAATCCAGAAATTCCATTCCTTGTTGCACGCTAAAAGACTGGACAAACAAATTGTGGAATACATTCACAGTGGAATACCATAGCAGATTACAGCTACACGCAACATATATGCATCTCATAGACAAACTGTTGAAAGGAAAAAGCAAGATATAAGAAATATATACTGTATGGTTTCATTTATATACAATTCAAAACAGGCAAAACGAAACTCTGTGTTTTAGGTTCACAGATATACATAAAGAAAAGCAAGAAGATGCCACCAAAGTCAGAGGGTTGGTTCTCTCAGGAGTAGGGGTGGAGAGAGGAAGATAAGCTGGGGGAAGGGTTTGTTGAGGGCTTCTGTGGTCCTCAGCAACTGGAAAACTATCATGGGCCAAATCTAACCTGCTGCCTATTTCTGTACATCATGACTAAGAACAGCTTGTAAATTTTTTTTAATCTTAGAAAAATAAATTTTAAAATTATATTTTGTATCACATGAAAATTGTATTGAAATTCAAATGTCAGAGTCTATGAATAAATTTTATCGGTACAAAACCACCCCCATTCATTTACTATTGTCTAGGGCTGCTTTCATGGACAATAGCTGACTAGTTGTGACAGAGACCATATGGCTCACAGAATCTAAAATATTTGCTCTCTGGCCCTTTATGGAGGATATTTCCCAACATCTCCCTGCTCTAATTCTTGACCTGGCAGGCAGTTTTGTTGGTGCTCACTTTATACTGCAGTGCACTCTATGAATTAGATGAAACAATGTGTGTGTGTGGTGTGTGTGTCATCCAAGATAGGGTTGCCAGGAGTCGTGTAGACACAGGACATGACCCAACTTTAATTTGTTCTGCATCTTGTATTGACCTTGTCAGGGTGCCCTAAATATTCCGTATTCTGCTTTTTCCAATACATTACAAAAATTTGGCAATTGGAGCTGGTTTTCTGCCATGGTAATTAGGTCTTAAATCACTCAAATGGTAACACTACTGAAAAACATAACTCCACAATCCATTATTGTCTCTCCTGCAAGTTTGGCTGAGGAAAGACCAAAAGGAGTGACTTAAAATGAAAGGTACTTACTTTTCATATTCAAAAAAAGGAAAAGTCTGTTCTTTGGCCAAGTCCCAAGTTATGAACAAGTAAACCACCATAATCAGAGAGAAGTTTGG
The DNA here is from genome assembly GCF_023851605.1 of Tamandua tetradactyla. Classification (NCBI taxonomy): domain Eukaryota; kingdom Metazoa; phylum Chordata; class Mammalia; order Pilosa; family Myrmecophagidae; genus Tamandua; species Tamandua tetradactyla. Next base: position 121,508,560 of record NC_135353.1, read on the forward strand.
ATTAGTTGCCAATCAGAGATGGCCTTACCCAGTGAATAACTTGGCTGGTCTTTGCCCAGGTTCTTGGGAGATACCTCCTAAATCTTTGGAATTTCTCACGATAGGAGTTGTCTTTTGATATTCATGATGGGACCACTTCTGATAGTTTATATCAGTCAGATGACTCAGGGAGGGGCCAGCTAAACCTATAATTTTGGGATGCAGATTGGTCATACCTGAAAGACCAAACAAATGGTTGGGGGATTGAGGGTTTGAGCCACAGCATATCAGCCAGATATCTGGGAAACGGAAGGGACTGGAGATTGGGTTCGACCATGTGGACCTTGATTCAATCAATCATGTCTACATGATGAAACAACAATAAAAACTCTGGACACTATAACTGGAGCACCTTTCCATCCTGGGTAATATGTATCGATGTGCTGGGACTGTGATGTGTCCTGACTCCAGGGGGAGGGAACACAGGAGTTTTGCATTTGGGAACCCTCCCAGATGTCTCCCTATGTGTCTAATTCATATCCTTTAGGCTATCATAAAACTAATCTATTGTATAGCGGTTTCCTGTGTTGTGTCCTTCTAGTGAATTATCAAACCTGAGGAGGTGGTCAAGCCCCCTGAATGTGTAACCAGTTGGTCAGAAGTGCGGATATTCTGGGAATCCCCAAATTTGTGGCTTGTGTCTGAAGTGCAGGTGGTTTGGGGATTGTGCCATTAACCTGTGGAGTCTGACCTAAACCCAGGTGGTTAGTCAGAATTGCATTGTAGTTCTCCTCAGAAATTATTGCCCTACATTTCAGAAAGTTAGCGAACCAAGGACAGCTCCAAGCCTTTGCAAGTCAATCACTCAGTTAACACAGTCCTGAAAGCCAATCAGTGCTAGCTCCATGCTTTTTGATAACAGCCAACCAGCTAGAGCTTCACTCCAGTTGCCATTTTGCTTCCGAAAGTCAACCAACCAGTGATAAACCTCCTGCTAGACAACAGCCAATCAGCAAGTGCCTCACTCCAGTTCCCATGCTTCTGGAAGTCAACCAATCAGTAATAAATCACATTCTACACAATATCCAATAAACAAGTGCTTTACTTTAGCCACCATTTTCTGAAAACCAGCCGTTCTACAGCAGCCTTACTCAAATGACGGCAGGAACATACCTGAAGTCGGTTCAGTCCTTAAACACCCTCACTTCTGAAAGTCCCTTAATCCCTGAACACCAGCCTTCCCAAAATGTTCTATAAGAGCAGTTCTGGCTTTGTTCTAGACGTCTGCACCTTACAAGTACAGCTCTCCCTTACAAGCAGACCAGAAGTTCACTGTCATGGTCAGGTTCATGTGTCAACTTGGTCAGGTGGTGATGCCTGTTTGTCTGGTCGGGCAAGCGCTGACCTGTCCGGTGCCATGAGGACATTTCATGGACTTAAATCATAATCACATTGGCTGCATCCACACTGACTGCATTTGCAACCAGCTAAGGGGAGTGTCATCAGCAATGAATGATGCTTAATCTAATCACAGGAATGCTTTTAAGGAGGATTCCGAAGAGACAATCACTCTTCCTGTTTCAGCCAGCCAGCCTCTCCTGAGAGTTCGTTGAGGACCTTCATTGGAGTTGCCAGCTTATGGCCTGCCCTACAGATCTTGAACTCTACACCCCATGGTTAAGTGAAGCAACCATTACATTTACAGATATCTCCTGCTGATTCTGTTTCTCTAGAAAACCCTAATACATTCACCTTTTTTTTTTTTTTTTTGCGTCAGGTAACAAGTACAATTTGTTTGTTCACAAATTCACAATCCTTTCAACGGTTCAAGGTTAGTTAGGAGTTTCAATTTGTAAAAGACACTGTGCGGTTGTGAGATTATCAGATTCAATCTTTTCAATTTTGTGGTTGTTGTTATTGTGTATGTTTTTTATTTGTGTATGGTTGAACCCCCCAAATGCTGAAAGGTAGGTGTAAATTTCACTTGAATTTTCTGAACAGGGGACATATACTCAACAAGGAAAAAGTCCTTTCTAAGATCTTTGAGCAGAATGGCCATTTGAGCAATATGTTCATTCAATATCATTAAGTAAACGGCAGAAAGTCTGATATAAACCAGCCTATTACAGCTAAGCATAAGAAATGTGTGAATTTCTTAACTAGCACCAAAGAAACTGATAAAATAATAACATTTTGAAAGAGAAATTCAGATAGAGAAGATAAATTAATCAGAAGAGAAGCTGTAATAGACGTCCAAACTGTATATCATCATTAGTCTTTTAGCCTCAATGGCTGTTTGAACATATTTCAAGCAAAGTTTTTAAGTGCTAGAATGAAATCTACTGCAATGATAAAAAAATGCAATAGCTCCACTTACTCTTACAGAGATTACCAAAGATCTAAAGTCTTCATTTTTTTACGGCTTAACATGGATGCACATGATCACAATGCAGAAAAACAATTTTCTATGTGCAATATTTTCCTAGTCAAAAGCTTGCTTATTAGGTTATTGCTAGTGAAATTCTTCGAGTTGAGACCTCAGAAACAATAGGAAGTTTCTGCAGAGATTCTCTTGAGTTGGGAGTTAATGAGAAAAAGTATACTGCTTTTCATGGAGATAATGTAACTACAAAATTTGGTCGATGTTTGAATAGAGGCGCACACAATGCACCTCTTAATAATAATTTAATTATTATTAAATGCATGAATAATTCTATGAAACGTGTGGGCTGTACTGCCCATATTCTGCATGATGCTGTTCAGACAGCCTTTGATGTCCTTTCTATCGATACTGAAGTAGTTGTCATGAAATTGTTCTCTTACACCAGCATTTGTACTCTTGGAACTGAGAAATAAACAATTTTTGCTGGCATTCTGTATTCTTCAATTCTCTCACACTAAAAAACTCATTGGCTCTCTTTTTTTGGGGGGGGGAGAGTTTCAGATACATAATCTCTTTTAACATTTTTTATTGTGAAATATAACATATATACAAACAAGCAATAAATTTCCAAGTACATTTAACCAGATCTTAAAGTTTGGTATGGGTTACAGTTCCACAATTTTCTGTTTTTTCTTCTAGCTGCTCCAAGACACTGGAGACCAACAGAAATATCAATATAATGATTCAGCAGTCATACTCAGTTGTTAAATCCTAACTTCTTTGTTATACTCTTCCTTCTCTTTAAATAATATATATACATAAAAGCAATAGACTTCAAAGTACATTGCAACAATTAGTTGTAGAACAGATTTCAGAGTTTGGTATGGGTTACAATTCCATAATTTTAGATTTTTATTTATAGCTGCTCTAAAGTACTGGAGACTAAAGGAAATATCAGCATATTGATTCAGCACTTATACTCATTTGTTAAACCCGACCTTCTGTGTATAAGTCCACCATCACCTTTTTTAGTCTGGGGTGCGTTGGAGAGGCTGGAGGGAAGTGCCTGAGACTGTGGAGCTGTGTTCTAGTGGCCATGTTTGTTGAAGATGATTGTACAATGATGTAGCTTTCCCAAAGTAACTATGTGATTGTGAAAACCTTGTGTCTGATGCTCCTTTTATCTACCTTATGGACAGATGCGTAAAAAAAAATGGGTTAAAAATAAAGAAATAATAGAGCCATATCAGCAGGCAGAGCTCTCGCCTGCCATGCCAGAGACCCAGGTTTGATTCTTGGTGCCTGTCCATGCAAAAAATAAATAAATAATAGGGGGAACAAGTGTTTAAAAAAAATAGATGGATACATGGGGAAAAATGTACCTATTGCAAACTGTGGACTATGGCTAACAATAATATTTTAATATTCTTTCATTAACGGTTAACAAATGTGCCACATCAACACCACCAGTCAATGGTGGTGGTGGGGGGGGATAAGGGGTAAGGGAGGATTTTGGTTTTATTTTTTATTTTTATTTCCTTTCTAGAGTGATGAAAATGTTCCAGAATTGATCATGGAGATGTGTGCACAGCTACGTGATGATACTGTGACCCAGTCATTGTACACTTCAGATGGTTTGTATGGTGTGTGAATGTATCTCAGTAAAACTGTATTAAAGGGTGTGGGGCGGCCCCACGCAGTGAGCGCAGCGGGGGACCCTCCTATACCATGGAGGCCAGATGCTTGCTCCAGGGCTTTCACCTCCAGGGCAACGTAAATCACAGGCACGATCTCGTCTTCCCATCTTCCATGGTGGACAAGGTCGCCTCTGCAGATCCAGGCTGGGCTTAGGGGTGCGCCAGGTGGAAAATTTTTTAAAGGCCTCTTGGGGCATATCACCATTGTTGGATACTTGGTATATTTAAGAAAGCTGATTGCATAGAAGATGCTCTGAACAGGCCCAAGAGGCTGTCTGGCCCAGGTGTTCCTTAATGCTGCATGTTCTGTTCTCCATTCAAGATGTCCTCATACTTCTGACATGTAAAGTGACGACTCTGAAAGCTATGACAGAGGGAAAATGAATGGTGCCTGAAGCCTAGAAGACTCCCCTTAACAAAGCAGAAGCCCTGATTACTATTTGAAATGCTGAGGAAGTTGCTGCGGAGAAGACTCTTTTCTTATCCTACCAAATACTACTTTTTGATTCTCATTTTTCTCTAGTCACCTTCTCGGTTTTAAGAATTCATCAAAAGCCCGAATATATGAATGTGGGACATTTGGAGCTGATTGGAGAGGATACAAGTAGTGATATTAATTCTACCAAAGTTTTACAGGGTGATAGAGATGAAATCAAAAAGGTAAAGTTTGAGATATTAACTGTGACATTTAAAAAGCGCCCTCGGTGGACAACCCATGACTATATCAACATGACCTGCAATTGTGCTTCTTTCATCAAGAGGCGCAAATATATTGTAGAATCCCTTAGCAAAGAAGAAGTGGAGTTTCCAATCACCTACTCTATTGTGGTTCATCACAAAATTGAAATGCTTGGCAGGCTCCTGAGGGCCATCTACATGCCTCAGAATTTGTATTGCATTCACATGGACAAAAAATCAGACAATTCCTTTTCAGCTGCAGTAATGGGCATTGCATCCTGTTTCAGTAACGTCTTTGTGACCAGTCAGTTGGAGAGCGTGGTTTCTGCTTGGCAGAGTCGGGTTCAGGCAGACCTCAACTGCATGAATCTCCAGCCTGAGTGCAGACTGGAAGTACTTGATCAATCTTTGTAGTATGGATTTTCCTATTAAAACCAACCTGGAAATTGTCAGGAAGCTCAAATCATTAATGGGCGAAAACAACTTAGAAACTGAGAAGATGCCGTCCAAAAAAGAGGATCGGTGGAAAAAGCATTATGAAGTCATTGACGGGAAACTAACCAACACAGGGACAGACAAAGTACGCCCTTCTCTTGAAACACCCATTTTTTTCCCTGGCAGTGCCTATTTTGCAGTCAGTAGAAAATATGTGGGGTACGTGCCAGAGAATGAAAAAATTCAGAAGTTTCTAGAATGGGCAAAAGACACATACAGCCCAGATGAATATCTCTGGGCCACTATTCAGAGGATCCTTGAGCCCAAAGTACGATATGTCTGACATGCATGCCGTGGCTCGGTTTGTCAAGTGGCACTACTTTGAAGGCGACGTTTCCAAGGGCGCCCGCTACCCACCCTGCAGCGGGGTCCACGTGCGCTCCGTGTGCGTTTTCGGGATGGGTGACTTGAACTGGATGCTGCGCAATCACCACTTCTTTGCCAATAAGATTGACACCGACGTGGACCCCTTTGCCATCCAGTGTTTGGATGAGCGTCTGAGACATAAAGCACTGGAGGCATTCAGACGTGGACCGTTGTAGGCAATTTTAGAAATAAGTAGAACGCACGAAGTACGTCCCGCCCTACTCTTCTGCCTTGTTAATGGGCATCCAGGGAGCTCTTGGGGTCAAGGACTCAAGTGGGTCTTTATGTTGGCGCAGCTACGTGTATTCTGCAGAGCACCATCTGTAAGAAAGGTTATAGCCTTAAATGTCCAACTAAAGTAAAGGGGAAGGGAGGTTAGAGTAGCAGAGAGGCCAGAGGAGGGAGCAAGGTATTGTAGGGAAAGTTGGACCGAGTAGCTGGGTGAGAGGTACAATGCAAAAATCTGTCAAAAAAAGCTCAGGGACTTAACAAAAGGAAAAGATATGACCCGTGCCAAAATTATTTGAGAGCTTTAAATCTGGTAATTTTCATGATTTAAATAAACTTATAACAACAACCAATCAAAAAAAAAAGTATCAAAAAAAAAAAAAAGAAAGATGGCATTATGTGCTTCAACAAATCAAAATTGAAGAACAGTTCTCAGGGTTATTTACGTTATATTAGTATGTATTCAATATACTGGCCCATAATGCTAATTACTGTTGAACATGTTTTGTCATTAATGTTTGTTGAACAGATAAAAGAACAAAATAAGTTGGATGTAACCACTGTCAAGTCCTGTTACAATGTCCCTATGTTACAACATACACTGTAACTAAAGGAATTTTATAGCCAAATGCTGCAAAACAAGGAACTGTTAAGGAGAGCCAAATCATAAGGGAAATATAATCAAAGGAAGAGGTAGGTAATTAAGATACTCACAATTTATTTTAGATACACAGCAAGTAATTTTTTTAGTGTATGCCCTGTGCTATTTTTCCTCTTTATTGCACTGAACAAACACATAGGCAATTAGAAGTAATTCAAATTTAACCAAGTATTCTGTTTTCTTATTTGCTAAATCTTGCAACCCTAAATCCCAGGAGGTGGGATCTCTGAGCTTTTGGTGTCTATGAACCACTGGGGATCTGTGATCCAGGACGTGAGGTCTCTGAGGTGGTTGGGGGATGGGATGTGAGTCAGGGCTACGATTAGGATCAGGCAAGTGAGGCACTCACCTTGAGTGCAAAATTTAAGGGGGTGGGTGCCAAAAATTTAGTAATCAAGATAAATAATATTTTAATGCAATATTTTAAAAATTAATGCAAAAAATCCACGATGAACAAAATATAAACATTTTAAATAAATACAACATCAGTACTGATCAAAGGTTTGAACTACTTGGGGATCCCAGGGTGTGAGTTTTATTTAAAAAAAAAACTTTCTATTTTCAGTTGTTATATTTTTCAGTTCTAAAATTTCAAACCGGTTCTTTTTTTTAAAATAATTTCTGTCTCTCTGCTGGGAACTTCTATCTTGTCATTGATTTCAAGCTTGTCTACCTTTACTCCATGGAACATGGTTGGCATAGCTTCTTTAAATTCTCTGAGAATTTTAACATCTTAGTCATCTTGTGTTGGTATCTGTGGATTCTCTTCTTCCTTGAGAATTAGCCACATTTTCCTGGTTTTTTAAGTACAATAATTTTAAGTTATATCTTGGACATTTTGAATAGTGCATTGTTTCAACTCTAGGTCTTGCTAAATCCTCTGCGTACTAATTAATTTTTTTTTAAATTTTAGCAGGCAATCAATATATTTAGGTCTAAACTCCAAGTTCTGTCTCACCTTTCAAGGCCTCAGAGATGCTATTTTGAGTCTGCCCAGAACATATGCAGCTCAGTAGTGAGTCTGAGGCTTGTGTCAATTTATATACAGAATTAGGGGATCCCCTTCTCCACTCTCTCCTCTATGGGATTCTCCCACACATCCTCCAGACTTTAAGGGACTGTTTTCCTGGTCCTCTGCCCAGAATGATGCCACCACTTTTGGAGACTTAGCTACCTCCCTGCCACCATACAGTTCAGCAACTGGCATGCCCTTGGGGCAAAGCTAAAAGAGGAAAAGTCTCCACTAATGTCCCTCCCCACTCCCACAAAGTCTTCAGAAATGTAGGGTCCCCTGTTCCAAGTTTCTTTGACCAGAACACAGGGTTTCTATCATAGTTTTAGCTTCCAACTGCCTTTGCATAGCTCCACAATTAGGGGGCATCCTCCTGTCTAAGCCACAAGAGAACAGAGAAAACAAAACAGGGAAACTCACTCCCATACGGGGTGCTTCCCCATGTCTTAATACCTCCTCACAATCCATCTGCTTTCGTTTAAATTGCAAAGTCCTCAGGTAGCTCCTTTTAAAAAAAATAAACTTTTAATTTGGAATAATTTTAGATCATCAGAAACATTGCAAAGATAGTACAGAGAGTTCCCAGGAGTAGTTGCTTTTTAAAAAGTTTGCCCAGAGTTTTTCATTATGATGAAGGAGCATTGGGAGCCTCTTTGGTATTTTGAGTACATCGCATGAATTCTCTTCAGTTTGGGATCCTGGGTTCTTTACAGTGGATTTTCTGAGCTGGTTTTGGGAGGGAGGGTGTTGTATATTTCATATGATGAGGTCTCTTGCCATGTTGGGTGTTGTGGTACTGAAGTGGGAGATCCTTTTGGCATTTGAAGACCGTTCCCCAGGATATGTGAGTTCTCAGCTGTTTGGGTTTTTTTTTTTTTTTTTAAATCTGAATTAGGAACTCCTTTGAGCATCTATGACAAAGGCATTGAGACCTTTGGGCTATGTGCAAGTCTTTGTCTAGTGTGTGAGGTCTCTGAGGACCTTTGGATTCTGTGTTCAGGGTTCCTGAGTTGTTTGGGGTATATTTCCAGGTGTGAGGTTTCTGCTTCCTTTGGGGGGGGGGGGCGGGTCTTAGTTCCAGGATATGATGTTTCTGACTTATGAGGGGGCTGTTCCAACAGCTGACATCTCTAAGCTACTTATGATCTCAGAGACATATATCCCAAGGAATAGGATCGCTGAAGTGTTTGTACTTGGATGTGAAGTGTCTGAGCTGTTTTGGTATCTCGATTGTAGGATATAAAAATTCTAAGGACTCTTTTGGCATCAGTGTTGCATGGTGTGGGGTACCTGAGCCATTTGGGGTATGTTTTAGGTATGACATCTCAGCTGATTTTTGAGAGTCTCCATTCCAGGAGTAATGTCCGTGATTAATTAAGGGCCGTGTCCAGGGTATGAGTTATCTGGACGGTTTACCAGTCTGAGTCACAGTATATACGGTCTGAGGACTATTCAAGGCTCTGTATATCAGGTTGTGAGGTAGCTGGGATTTTTGTGTGTCTTTATCCTAGGATGTGAGGTCTCTGATTAGCTTTGGGGTCTGTGTCCAGAAGGAGAGGTCTCTAGGGGTTTGAGGGGAAGCCTCTGTACTAGGGTGTGATGTCTCTTAGGTGTTTCAGTGTCTGTGTCCGAACATATGAGATCTCTGAGTTTCTCTGTTATGTGTGCTCATGGTATGATGATTATGAATTGTTTTTAGAGGGAGCAAGATCTCTTGGGTGTTTGGGGAACTGAGCTGTCTGAAGGGTGTGAGGTGTCTGAGCTCTTCTGGGTTCTAGGTTCCATACCATTAAATACCTGAGCCATTTGCAGTATGTTCCAAGAAGTGATGTCTCATATTTTTGATGCTCTCCATATGAGTGTGATGCCTCTGACCTATTCTCGTCTATTCCTAGGTTATGAGGTCTTAAAATTTGATGAGGTTTGTCTCTCATGCAGGAGGCTTCTTTGCTAATTTGTTTCTATGAAATTTGAGCGACTTAGAAAGCTGTTATCATGGTAGGAGGTTTTTGAACAGTTTTGTGGTCTGTGTCCAAGGTATGAAGTATCTGAGCTATTTGGGTAACTGGTGACTGTGTCCAAGGTGCAAGGATTCTTTGGGGAGTGTGTACCCCACAGTATGATGCCTCTGTGGTTTTTGAGGATTTGGATCCCAACATATGAACTCTATGAGCTCACTGGGCACCTGCTCATGGCAGAGGTCTCTGAATTGTTTTATGGCCTGTGTCTATGGCATGAGTTCTCTGAGTTGTTTGGGGGTCTTGATCCTAGGATGTGTGCTTTCTGAGATCTTTGGGGGGATCTATGTCCAGTGTGTGAGGTCTATGAGCTGTTTTGGGTTCTGCGTTGAATGATGGGAATTCTGAGCCATTTGGGACATATTTCCAGGTGTAGGTTCTCTGTTACTATTGGCACTTCCTAGCAAGACTATGATGTTACTGATTTTTTAGGGGTCTTTTTCTAGGGGGTGAGATATATTTAGAGTCTGTATGACAATGATTGAGAACGCTATCTATGGATTTGCAATCCAGAACCTGAGATCTGACCTGTTTGGGGATTTGTGTGCGGAGGGCACATCTCTGAGCTGTTTTAGTTTGCTGAATGTCAGAAAATGAGATTGCCAGGGTGCTTGCCACCTGTGTCCCAGGGTGAATTGTTCCAGCTGCCTGGGGTCTGTGTAACAGGATGAGTGGATGCCTGGCCTGTTTGGGGTATGTGTCTAGGTTGGATGTCTCTGAGGTATTCAGAGGTCTGTGTGACAGGATTTTAGGTTTCTCTGTGCTGTCTACAAGGTCTCTGAGGTAGTAGGTATGTGTGTGTTGTATGTATATATATCTTGTCTGTGCCTGTGCCCTGAAATTTTTCTCTCTATTCAGAGTGTCAGATCTCTGAGCCGTTTGGGACATTGCATCTCAGGGTGTATAGGGAGTGTTTCTGGGTCTATGATTCAGCTTATGAATTCTCTTTGAGAATCTGCCCAGGGAATGAGGTCTCTGAATTGTTTTGTGTTCTTTGTTGCAGGGTGTGAGGTCTTTGTGGTGTGGGAGTCTGGGTACCACAGAATGAGATTTCTGGACAATGATGGTGATTAAATGCACGAATATAAAAACATTTTTGCATGAGGGAGAACAAATGAATGTCAACATTGCAAGGGGTTGAAAATGGATGGTATACAGGAAAAGGTACAAAAAAGTACAATAAATGCAAGCTAGGGTCTATAGTCAACAGTAGTATTGTAATGTACTTCCATTGAATGTAACAAAGGCATTATGAATTAAATGTCAACAAACAGGGGACATGGGGAAGGAATATGGGTTCCATGTGGAAGAAAAGGAAATGTCTTCATACACATTATGGTGGTGAAGACATGCCTATACAATTAGGCTGGACTGTATGATATGTGTATAAAACTGTTTAAAAATGCACAGAGACAGGGGTGCAAATTTCCCTGGCAATGTGGGACAGAACTTCTGGGGATGAGCCAGGACCTGGCATCATGAGAAAGAGAAAACCTTCTTGACCAAAAGAGGGAAGAGAGAAATGAGACAAAATCTTTATTGAGTCAAAATCTCAGCCTCAGTGGCTGAGATATTTCAAACAGAGTTGGGAGGTTAATCTGGAGGTTATTCTTATGCATTATATAGATGTCCCTTTTTAGTTTATGGTGCATTGGAGTAGCTAGAGGGAAGTACCTGAAACTGTTGAACTGTGTTCCAGTAGCCTTGATTCTTTTTTTGTTTTTAATTAAAAAAAATTTTTTTAAACATAACAACATACAAACACGAACATTCTTACAATATGATCATTCCATTCTTGGTATATAATCAATAACTCACAATGTCATCACACAGTTGTATATTCATCATCACGATCATTTCTTAGAACACTTACATCAATTCAGAAAAAGAAATAAAAAGAAAAAAACTCATACATACCATATCCTTTACCCCTCCCTCTCATTGATTGCTAGTATTTCCATCTACCCAATATATTTTAGTCTTTGTTTCCCCCATTTTTTTCTATACCCCTTATCACTCTTTTTCATTGATCGCTAGTGTTTCAATCTACTAAATTCATTTTAACATTTGTTCCCCCTATTATTTATTTATTTTTAATCAATATGTTTTACTCAACTGTCCATACCATAGATAAAAGGAGCATCAGACACAAAGTTTTCACAATCACACAGTCCATTGCGAAAGCTATATCATTATACGATCATCTTCAAGAAACATGGCTACTGGAACACAGCTCTACATTTTCAGGCACTTCCCTCAAGCCTCTCCAATACACCTTAACTGAAAAGGGATATCTACATAATGCACAATAATAAACTCTGGGATAATCTCTCAGCTCTGTTTGAAATCTCTCAGCCATTGAATCTTTATTTTGTCTCATTTCTCTCTTCCCCCTTTTGGTCTAGGTTTTCTCAATCCCTCGATGCTGAGTCCCAGCTCATTCTAGGATTTCTATCCCACGTTGTCAGGAAGGTTTATACTCCTGGGGGTCATGACCCATGCAGAGAAGGGGAGGGCAGTGAGTTTGCTTGTTGTGTTGGCTGCGAGAAAGAGGCCACATCTGAGCAACAGAAGAGGTTCTCCAGGGGTGACACTTAGACCTAATTTTAAGCAAGTAGCCTTGATTCTTGAAGAAGACTGTATAACTTTTACAATGTGACTATGTGATTGTGAAAACCCTGTGTCTGATGCTCCTTTTATCCAGGGTATGGACAGATGAGAAAAAAAAATAAGAGGAGATAAAAGGGTAAAAACGGGTAGACTGGAATACTGTGGGTCGATGAGAGGGAGGGGTAAGGGGTATGGGATGTATGAGTTCTTTTTTATTCTTTTTCTGGAGTGATGCAAATGTTCTAAAAATGATCATGGTGATGAATACACAACTATGTGATGATATTGTGAGCCACTGATTAATACACCATGTATGGAATGTATGTGTGTCGATATTTCTTAAAGTATTTTTTTAAAAAGAATGAGATTACCGAGGTGTTTGTATTTTTTTTTTTTTTTTTTTTTGGTCTCCATGTAGGTATGTGGGTGTCTTTTTCCAAACATGTGAGGCTTTTGTGCTCTTTGGGGATATGTGTCCAGGGTTTAGGGTTTTTAAACTTTGTGGGACTCTCTCTTAAGATGACATCTCTTAGTTCTTGTGGGTTCTGTTTAGGGTTTTTAAACTTTGTGGGACCCTCTCTTGAGATGACATCTCTTAGTTCTTGTGGGTTCTAAGTCCCATCATATGAGATCTTTGAGCCATTTGGCATATGTTGCCAGGTGTAAGGTCTCTGACATTTTTGTGAGTCTCAGGCACAAGGAATGAGGTCTTTGATTTATTTCAGGGGATATTTCCAGAGTCTAAAGTCTCTGAGTTATTTTTATGAGAGTGTAGTTCGTATGACACCCTTGAAGTGTTTCAGGGTCTCTTCCCCAAGCTGTGAGGTCTCTAAGCTGTTTGGAGGTCTGTAACCCAGGACTTGAGGCTTCTGAGTTGTTTGGGGTCTGTGTCCAGGGTGTGAGTACCCAGCTGTTTCAGACTTTGTGTCCCAGGATGTGAGGTGTCTGAGCTCTTTGGATTAAGAGTTCCATGAGGTAACGCCCTTGAACCCTTTGGGATGTAATGTCTCCTTTCCTTTTGGAGATCTCAGTGCCAGGGTTGGTTGTGTCTGTCCTATTAGGGATTTCTTTCTTGATTGTAATGTACCTGCCTTGTTTGGGTCTCTTTCCAGAGTTTAAGATCTCTGAGCTATTTAAGGGAATGTGTCACAAGGTATGACATTTCTGTTTTCTTGGTGGGTCCATATCCCATGGCGTGTGACCTCTGAAATATTTTAGAAGTCTGTGTCTAGAGTATAAGTTCCATGAGGTATTGGGTATCTGTGTCCAGAGCATGAGGTCTGTGAGTGGCTTTGGATTCTGTGTCTCAGTTTTTAAGTTGTCTGAACTCATGTGGGTTCTGAGTTCGATGATGTGAGGTTTTGGGGTACTTTGGGATATGCTTCCAGGTGGTTTTTGTTTTTATCTTTTTGGTGGTCTTAGTTCCAGAAAGAGATGTGTCTGATCTATCAGGGATCTGTTTTTAGGCAGTGAGGTCACTGAGCTGTAGCAGCCTTTCTTTTCAAGGGTGTGAAGTATCTGAGTTTTTGAGTGTCTGCATTCTTGAGTGTGAAGTCTCATATTTGGGGGCTTGTTTCTAGGTCTGAAGTCTTTGATATATTTATGGCTCTGTGTGTGCCAGGTTGTGAGGTCTCTGAAATATTTTGGAGTCTATATCCAAGGTGTGAGGTCTCTGTGCTGTTTTAGACCCTGTGTCCCAGGTTTGGGAGTGTCCGAGATGTCTGGGGATCTTTGTAACAGGGTGGTAAGTCTCTGAACAGTTTGAGGACCTTTCTTCCAGGGTGTGAGGTTTCTGAGTTTTTGAATGTCTTTTTAAAGGTCTGTTTCTAGGATCTGAGATCACTGTTCTATTTTCGGTTCTGTGTTTTGTCTCAGGGTATGAGATCCCTGAGTTGTTTGGGAATTTATGTGCAGGGTGTCACTTTCTGAGGTGTTTTGGGGCAATTTCCCAGTGAGTGGGATCCCTGAAGTGTTTGTGAAGGGTATGAAGTATCAGAACACTTTCCAGGGCTGGTTCTCACGTTATAAGGTCTTTGAGCACTTTTTTCCCACTTGCTTTTACCCTGTTAACTTCATGTTCTTTAGATGGTCCCTCCAGTTGGTACAGGTATGTTGCCTTCATTCTGTTTCAGTGTCCAGGCTTCTGAATTGTTTCGTGATCTATGTCTAAAGGTGTGAGGACTTGGCTCAAATTTTGGATCCATAGCCCAGGTAGTAAGCTGTTTCCAGGTGTGTGCTGAGGGTATGAAGTATATGAGCTGTTTGGGGGTTTGTATCCCCAGGGTGCAAAGTCCCTGAGGTATTTAGGACTCAGTCCAGAGTGTAAGATCAGACATTTGCAGGAGTCTGTGACCAGCTGGGGAGGTCTCTGAAATGACTGGTATCTATGTCCCAGTTTTTGGCTTTGGGCCTGTCTTTGGCCAGAGTGTGAGGTCTCTAGGTTGTTTTGTAGTCTGTTCCATGAGTATGAGGAATTCTTGTGTGTCTATGTTCACAGCGTAAGATCCCTGAGCTGTTTTGAGCTCTGTGTCCCATAGTGTGAGGTCTCTGAGGGTTTTTCTGTTCAGTGTTCAATGCTGTGAAGTCCCTGAGCCATTCAGGGTATGTTTCCAATGGCAAGGCATCATCCTGTTTCACACCCAGCCCACATACTCCATGGCATAATGTGAATCACCAGATATTTATTTATCCTTAAGCTCCACCACCACTACCACCCCTGCCACCCTCAGTTGTTTGCGGCTCCTGTTCTTGTACACCCAGATGTAAATATTTCTTTAGGTCATAGGTTTGAAGGGGAATTTGTAGGCCAAAGGTCATTCACCCAACACACCCACTTTTGACCACCTACTGTGTGCTGGGCACAATTTTAAGCCCTGGGGAGACACTTGGTAACTAAAAGTCTACATGTTGCTGCCCTGATGACATTCTAGTGGGGAAAGGTGCCAATTTCTCATTTTGATAGATGCTACCACCCAAATTCAGACTTCCATCAGTGGTGCCAGGAGAAATGAATGCTTGTTCATTGGCCTCCTCCCTACCGTTCACAGGTTGGGGCTCTGCAGCAGGGGATCAGACTGTTTGGCCTTTGCTCTCCAGAAACTTATCTGGGTCTGGAGGTGGGACGGCCCATTTGCCGATGGTGAGGTTGTCGCGGACATGAATCCATTTACTCGTGTTGGAGTGAGCCGAAGACTGGATGATTCGCGGACGACTACATGAAACATCTCCTCCCAGATCCTACACATAAGGGGAGCGTGAGCGGGTGGGAATGAAGAGTTAAGGATGGGACATAGCGCCCATAATGTACCACAGCACAACGCGGAGATGGAACAGTCCGCTCAGGGAGATACCACAGGGAGGGGGTGTGCATTTAGGAAGAAACCATTGTATGTGCGGCGACACGGAAGGGCTCCTCATCTCGCGAGTATATCGGCTCCAATCCCAGAGAGAGGGAGGAATACTGCTGTCTGGTCAGACCTCGGCTCCACCTTGCCCTCTCGGCCTGTGTAGCCGTCTCTCTCGAGAAGAGACCTCCCCATGTCTGGAAGCCTCCCTTGTCATCGTCCGCCCCGCTACGCCCCCATCGGTTCTACAGACTCTAATCAATAGTGGAAGATGGCGTGGCGGAAAGCCATGGAGAGGTGATTGGCTCTCGGGTGAGTAGGGCGGGATCAAGTGATGGCCTGAGCTCTTACTGGTCACCAAGACATTGCCTACACAAGCCCTTCCGGGGTACCGAGGTTTCCCGGATTCATTTATAGGTCACGACCCCTGCCCCTCCCGCACCATGCTCCGATTGGTCGTTGGTTCGGAGCAGGCGCTATGGCTTCTGGATGGGCGTTAAGATTTGCACAAGTAGGTTTGGCTACTGGAGACCGTAGGTTCGAATCCCGTCGAGGAATTTCAGCTTTTGCACATCTGTAAAAGGAGCTGGCATTATTGACTTGTACTCAAAGGTTGGCACAGAATGTGTCGGTAAATTTTTATGTTCTCTTCTATTTATTAGTCCTATTTTTAAAACAATGCTTACTGCGTCCCATTATATTATTTTCACGACTCCACTCACCGTTCACAACAGCACTGAAAAAAAACTTCTCCAGGGTCCTGGTTACTGTCTTCCAGCCTACCTATAGGTCTGAGTCCTGCAGAGAAGGTTTGAGATGACCTCAGATCCTCCTCCGGGCCAAGCTCCCCCAGGGAGAGTGTGACCTAGAAGTTTCCTGTTCTCTCTGGACCAGGCCTGACTAGGTGTGGCGGGGGTGGGGTGGGGAGATGGGCGGGGGTAGTGGGTAGCGGGGTAAGTAGGAGGGTAGTAAATGACTAAAGATAGATACATGATTTGATGCTATGGAGTGATGAGGGGTGTGTGGAAGTTTAAAGGAGAATTTTGTTGGGGCGCAAGGTTTAACCCAAAGGAGGAAACTTTTAAAGCATCAGGCAAGGGAAATGTTTGGCTGAGGGTAGAAATTAGTAGGAGAAAGGTGGCCCTCAAGTTAGTCCGTTTATCATAAGGCACTTATTACATGCTGTGTGTGCAGTCTGGAGTGTGAAGGGTGAGAAGTCTCTGACTTGTTGTGCAATCTCAATTGAAAATAGAGGATAAAATCTCTCAGCTGTTTGGGGTCTGTGTCACAGAGGTTTAGGTCTTTGAGATGTTTGTAGATCTCTGTTCTAGAGCTTGAAGCCTCCAAGCTGTGTGTGGGTCTCTCCCTGGATGTGAGGTTGTTTTTTTCCCCTTAAAATTGAATTCATTTTTGTTTTACTGGCATTTCTCTGACTACGAGAGAGGTTTAACACTGTTTTCTGTGCTTGCTGACCACATGTATGCATTTTATAAATCTTACATCTTTATGTCCTTTGATAATGTTTCCTTTTTAAAAACATCTTTTTATTTTGAAATCATTTTAGACTTACAGAAAAATTGCAAAAAATAGTACAGAGAGTTCCTGTATCCTCTTCACCCAGTTTCCCCTAATGTTAGTAATTTACCTAGCCGTAGTATAATTTTCAAAACCAGGAAATGAGCGAATACTCATTTTAGTTACCATGTTTCCCTCTCCTCCAATGGGTGACAGTTCCTCATTAACTTTCCTTTCATGACCTTGACACTTTTGAAGCATACTGACCAGTTATTTTATAGAATGCCCCTCAATTTGCCTGATGTTATCTCATAATAAGATTGAGATTCTGCATCGTTGACATGGATTCTACCCTTCTCCGTGCATTGTAGGAGGGAAAAACATGATGTTGATATGTCTTATTGTTGGTAATGTTAACCATGATCACTTGGTAAAGTTGGTGTCTGCCAGGCTTTCTCTATTGTAAAGTTACTATTTTCCCTTTGTAATTAATCGATAAAAAGATGTGAGATTTCTGAACTGTTTTGTGGTCTGTACCCAAGGGCATAAGCATTCTCACCTGTTTAGTTTCTGGGCCCAGAATGTGATCTGAGCTCTTTAGACATAGAGTTCTTTTGGGTTCTGGGTCCCATGATGTTATGTCCCTGCGTGTCTGGTGTATGTTTCTAGATGGTAGGTCTTTCATATTCTTGGTGGTCCTTGCCCCTGAGTGTGATGTCTTTGACCTTAGGGGTCTTTTCAGGGGTCTTCTCTGAGCTGTTTGGGTTTCTGTTTCCAGGGTGTGTGGTCTCTAAGCACTATATCCAAAGTTGTGAGTTCTTTCAGCTATTTTTTATTGGACTCTACCAGAGATTATGGGTCAGTAAGTACTTTGGTAAGTATGTCTAGGGCAGGGTTTCTTAATCTCAGCACTGTTATTTTGGACCAGAAAATTCTTTGCTTTGGGGGGCTTTTCTGTCTGTTTATTGTAGAATATTAAGCATGAGAAAAAAAGAACAGAAAAAGAGCTTTTCCTGACATCCAGAAGCTGGCCTGGCACTCACAGGTGGGCCATGTTTTTCTCCTATTAGACATAAACAATCTCCTATTAAACTGCTCTGAGACCATGATAAGGTGAGACAAAGCTTGGCTACTTTTTAATGTTGTCTAAGCACAGACATAAACAAGGTTACTGTGCCACCCACAAAATACCAAACATCTCCCCCTCCTTGGTTAATATGTGTGGCGGCTACTTCTTTACCAATTCCAGCTTTATCCTTACTCTAATCTGCCCTTCCTATAGAAAAGATTTATAGAGATGCCCTGTGACAGAATTGCCCCCACTTTTAGACAGCACCCAATCTAGAGTGAGCGCTGCTTCCTTACACCCTCACCCAAATCACTCAACCAAAGCCCAAATCCTCTAGTAGGTTCTTTCTAACACCCTTTTATTGAGACACCCCTCTGTTCCCCTTGGAGTGCATTTTGCCTCATTGCCATGAGCCATAAACAACTTCAACTGCAAATGTGTTCCTGGTATCTCTTGAGCTAAATGACCCTGACAAACAGCACTCCTGGGTTCTGTCCACTAGATGGCAGTAACATCACCCACCCCCAGCCTGTGACGGGCAAGATTGCCTCCAGATATTTGCCTGCTTTGAGAGGCGAAATTATACCCTTCCTCCTGTTGAAAACCACGAGTCTAAGGTGTGAAGTATTTGAGTAGTTTGAGTGTCTTTGTCTAAGGTTTGTGTTCTCTAAGAGATTTTTGGATCTGTGTCTTAGGGTGCGGTCTCTGAGCTGTCTCAGGGTCTTGGACCCAAGGTTTGAAAGCTCTGAGTTCTTTGGGATGTTGTATCAAGAAATAGTGACCTAATTACATTCCAAAGTCCAGACATAAGGTATTTGTGGCACTGCACTCTCTGGCCAGCCAGAAAGACAGTGGCTGTCCGGAAACTCCTCCAAGCAGGCTCACAGCAGCTCTGGCTTCCTTGACTAGGTCAAAAGCATAGGCAGCCTGCTTCCTTCAGAACCTCTGTGTTGTCCAGTGTCATAGAGGTCACTGGGTCTCCTCTGATAACATTTGTGGAGATCATGTTGTAGGGGGATGTTTATTCTTTACCTCCTGACACCAGCCATGGAGCAGGGTCCCCTGTCTCTTGGAATAGATGCTGCTCATTTGGACACTGGAGTCCATCTCCCCTCAGACCTCCTTCAGACTCACAGCATAGGGTTTTGGAGCCTAGTAGACTCTATTTCAAAGCTTGGAACCCCCAAGTCCTAGTTGGATGGTTAGGGAGTCTAGCTTTTGGGATTATCTAAGATTTAACTTGAACTGCTGAGATTTTTCCAAGACTGGTCTGTCAGATAAACAACATAAAAGCCACACACTTACACTCCCCTGATTTCAGCTCCTTTCCCCTAATCACGCACCCCTTCTAAAAACAGAATTCAGACCTGGGGAAGGGAAGTGATTCAGATAAATGCCATTTCTAGCCAGGGGGAAAGTGGGAACTCGAGACTGTCTTCATTTGGAAAGCAGGAGTCATGTGCACATTTCATTTAATATAAATGTGCATTGGGATGAAGTAAAAGTAACACCCCTCCAAAATTGTGTTTCTACCTCTAGTAAACCCATATTTTTACTTCAACTGTTCCTTTGAGGACCTACATAAAGGCCGTCCACCATAAGGCAAGGATGCAGAGTGAGTGAAAAACATGGTTCCTCTTCTGGAAACTGTAAATCTGATTAGAAGGGAGACAGGTTTGTATATTTATGTAGGAGGCAGGGTATGAACTCAGGAGAAAGGCTTTGAGGGAAGGTTCAGGACTGCAGTGAGGGGACCGTGGAGCCTGTGGTCAGTGCTCTCACAGCCTGAGTGGTCTCTAGGTTCATGGTGTTCTCCTTTGCCTTGGGCAGAGGTCTTTGCAGACATCCTTCCTCCCTGTCTTCTTCTCCTTTTCTTTCCCATTCTCCTCTTCCCTTTCTTCCCCTCTGCCCTATCCTCCTCATTCTCCTGCTATTTCCCCTCCTGCTTTTCTTCATTCTCCTATTTCTTTCCTTCCCCCCTTCTTTCTCTTCCTTTTCCTCCTCTCTTCTTCCATTCCTAGCTCCCCATCCTTCCTACTCTTTCTACTTTCCTCTCCCCTCACGTGTTTTCTAAGACGTGCCCTTACTCTCTACTCCTCAGCAGTCACCTTGAATATGGCCTTCCCTCTAAATCCTGTTTTCTAGGATCCTGGGATAGAAGTCCAATTCTGAGCTACTTTGATGAGATCCCAAAGTAATATTTTTCCTTCTTGGACTCCATTTATGCTCTTTTTATCTCATTAACAGTTGTTTTTCCTGGACCTAAAGAAAACCATGTTATTATAGAAAAATTGGAAAACACAAAATAACAGAAGAGAAATAAAATCCATCCCCCACCCCATTTGTTTCTCTTTTGCCTTCGATATACAGAAGAAAATGCTTTTTCTATGGTGACCCAGTAAAGATATACCCCCATTCCCACCTGTATATTTGAAACAAAATTCACAATTTTTCTCTCATTATGTCAGTCACAGTAATATTTTCTATAGTAGTCTGTTCTAATGTTCAAATAATTATTAATCCTTAAACAATACATTAATAATAATTGCTGACATGATTTTGCAAGTACTTTCATACACTTCTGAGCTAATTTTCTCCTCCTCCCAGCACTCCCAGCAATCCACTGGGGTGGAGGGGTGGGAGTCACTTTCTCAGTCTGATAGGTCACCTAGATCATAAAAGCAGAGCCAGGACTAGGGCTGAGGCCCCTAACAAGGTATCTCAGGGCTCGAGCTGCCCTCGTGCCCAGGCCAATGCCAGGGCCACATGGCCATTATCCCTGCTCCTTCCACATCATGTTCAGACTTCATCAGGTCCCAGAGTTGCCCAGAGAAGCCTTTATGATTGCTACACCTCTTTCCCCTAAATCCTCAACTAGGAAATACCCCCTCCACAGGACGTTTCCTCCCTGGGTCAATGCACTATTTTTCTTAGACTCAGTGAGCCCCACCCCAAGAATGAAAGTCACTTTTGTTTTTATATTTGGAGTTTCTTTGGCTGCAAATTCCAAATACCATTCAGTCAGATTATTTCTACCAATTTGGCTTAGGACATTTCTACAAAAATATTCCCAAGATGAATGAGATAAATATGACATTTATGTTTTCTAAAGTGTTTTAGTGTCTCCCCACAGGACAAGTGAATGCATATACCCTCCAAGCAGTTGCATTTATTCCTAGGCTTTCTCCACTGGGAGGAAGGAGAAAGGATGGAAGCTGTCCTGGGAAGCTCTAATGTTTCCCACGTGAGTCAGCTTTAATGATGAGCTGCAGATATGCTCTGTACCCATCAACAGCCTGTTTGTGTGTGTATATGTCTTTGAGTGTGAGAGAGAGAGGAAAAGAGCCCTCCCCATGGGGAATTTGCTCAGGGCCCAGGGAAGGTCCTGACCCAGGCTGGCTGTCACAGGCTTGTGTAGCATTTTCAGCATGTGACGAAGAAATGCTAAGTTGGGTCAGGCCAGTGCACCTGGATGAAAAGGCTGCAGAAGAATGTTCCTGACTCACAAGTTTCCTGTCAAGAATACGTAGGAGTTGAGCAGTCATCAAGGCAAGGGATGAACACCAACTTTCCTGGTGTCAGAGAGGGAGGCTTAGCTCTTCAGGAGACCAGACAGGCCTCCAGGTGAAACCAGTCTGCATACATGACATCAGCTACACAGGATAGTTTTTTCTGAATTCTTTTGGGATCTTTGTCTCACCATTTATGATTCTGAAGCAGTTTGGGATGTCTTTGTGATTTCTCTGTACTTTGTTGCGGGGGTTCACCATCCCAGGTTTGATGTCACTCATTTATTAGGGGTTTTTGTCAAGGGTGTAAGGTCTCTGAGTTGTTTGGGGGTCTGTGTGCAGCATGTGAGGCCTCTGAACTGTGTGTAGATCTGTTTCCAGGGTATGAGATCTCTGAACTCTTTTGGCTTCTTTGTCCCCAGATATGAGATTTCTGAGATATTTTTAATGTTCTGTTTCTTGAGATAAGGTCTCTGAGCTCTTCGGAAAGTCTGTGTCTAGGCCTTAAGGTTTGAGATATTTATGGTATCTGTATCCAGGTTATATGTATGCTAGCCAGTCCCCTAGATGCCCCCCAATGATTCTTTCCTCCTGGTGTTCATGCCCTGTGTAGTTTTCCCCTCTCCCCTCCAACCACCTCACAACACTCCACATACACATTAATAGGGCTGGCCTATGTAACCAATAGGATATTGCAGAAATGACAGTATGATTTCTGAGGTTAGATCACAAAAGGCATTATAAGACTTCTTGTTTCAATTCTGACACATAAAAGCTTGGAAGTCATCCTTACAATAAGAAAGAGTTGAACAAACCAAAAATCAATGTATTTCACTGGACTCTTCAGAGAACTGAGGTTGCAGGCAAACCAACCCCTCGAAATCTGAAGAGAGAGATAAATAGTTGTGGGGCCAAGATCTGCTAACCTGGAGCAGAAGTGTTCTCTAGCCAAAAACTGGTAGGAACACATGGTAAATTTGATAAACAGTTTGAGGCTGAGCGTGGACTAGCATGAGACCGAGAAAATCTTGGGGGCTGCAGTCTTAGAGGAATCCCCATACTTGTGAGGGTTTTACTTCCAGGAGTCCCATCAGAGTCTCACAGTGAAGAGCCAAGAAAGATCTCCTTGTGGCTCTAAGCAGGGAGAGGGAAAGGCTAACCATTGTGAGAAAGTCCAGTGCGTTCTCCATAACAATACTCTCCAGGGAGAAAGACTTTATCAGAGTCTTATCCCACCTGGGGAAAAGGCACTTCTCCCACTCCATCCTGCTCTGGCCTTCCTGTCTCACCTAAGGGGGAAAAAGATAAGAAATACTTATGAAGGTCACAGGACAGACATACAGACCCACTAAAAGACTGAGATTTAAATCATAAGAATATAGAATGCCCTCCTCCCACAACCTACCACCACACCAAGAAGGCTCCAGTATAATAATAGTACATTACAGCCAAGAAAGCTGCAAGACACAGACTCTGAGGAGGAATTCTTAGGGAAGCCCAGAACAACAGGGGAGACAAAAACAAGGAAAACTAGAAGAATTTGAAGCCTCTGACATTTACAGCTAAACAAAAACCAACCACAGCCCAACTCCTATCCAGATTAACATGTCCTCACACTAAAGGCCTGTCTACCTCAGTTATTACCCTATATAACATTTCCAGCTTTCAAAAAAATTATAAGGCACACTAAAAGGCAAGGAAAAACACAGTTGGAAGAGATGACGTGAGCATTAGAACCAGACTCATATATGACACAGATCTTGGAAGTATTAAGGAATTTAAAATAACTATGATTCTCCCTGATTTTAAAACCTATTATAAAGCCAGTAGTCAAAACAGCATGGTACTGGCACAGAGATAGAAGCATTGACCAATGGAATCAAATCAAGAGTTCAGAAATAGACCACCAAATCTGTGGTCAACTGATTTTTGACAAGGCCCCTAAATCCTCTGAACTGGGAGAAAATAGTATTTTCAATAACTAGGCATATAAGAACTGCAGATCAAAAGCCAAAAGAATGAAAGAGAACCCCTATCTTGCACCATAAAGCTTCCAGAAGAAAATATAGGGAAACATCTTCAAGACCTAGTAGTAGGAGGTAGCTTCTTAAACTTTATACCCAAAGCACAAGCAACAAAAGAAAAAATAGATAAATGGGAACTCCTCAAAATTAAATGCTTCTGCACCTCACAAGACGTTGTCAAAAAGGTAAAGAGGCAGCCAACTCAATGGGAGAAAATATTTGGAAATCACATATCACACAAAGGTTTAATTTCCTGTATGTATAAAGAAATCATGCAACTCAACAACAAAAGAACAAACAACCGAATTATAAAATGGGCTAAAGATATGAATAGGCATTTTTCTGAGGAGCAAATACAGATGGCTCAAAAGCACATGAAGAGATGCTCATTTTCATTGGCTATAAAGGAAATGCAGATAAAGACTACAATGAGATAACACCTCTACACCTATAAGAACGGTGGCTATTACACAAACAGGAAACTACAAATGTTGGAGAGGATGTGGAGAAAGTGGGACACTTATGCACTGCTGGTGGGAATGTATAATGGTGCAGCCACTATGGAAGACTGGCAGTTCCTTAGGAAACTAAATATTGAGTTGCCCTATAATCCAGCAATAGCACTACTTGGTATATACCCAAAAGAGCTGAAAGCAATGACACAAACAGATATGTGCACACCGATGTTCATAGAAGCATTATTGACAATCGTCAAAAGATGGAAACAAACCAGATGTCCATCAACAGATGAGTGGATTAACCAAATGTGGTATATACATACAATAGAATATTACGGAGCAGTAAGACAAAATGATGTCCTGAAGCACAGGACAAGATGTTTGAGCCCTGAGGACTTAATGCTGAGTGAAATTAGCCAGGCACAAAAGGATAAATACTGTATGAGTCCACTTTTATGACCAGCATAAAGGTATAATCAGAGGCTTATAATACAGAATATAGGGGACTTAAAGGTACATAGAAGCTAGAGATGGGTGAACCGTTAGCTAATGAGGTGGAACTCCAATGTAAGGGAATAGATAGGAGTGAAGGTGGCTCTCTAGTGGGTTTATAAGTAATATTACCATATTGAAGATGAACAATATTGAAAAGGGTTGTACAGACCTACGTGTCCCACTGATTAACACTAGAAATATGAATGAGTTCTCGCAAGAATCACTTCAAAGATGTGATTCTTGTACAAAGATTGTTTAACTCCAGGGTCCAGGGGGAACACTGCTATTGCATGCTATCAGCTATGTTCAAAAGGAAACCATCAGCACTACCACAGCAACAGCAAAGGTAAATAATGGGGGGGGGGGGACAAGAGTTAAGGGGAGATTTAGATTCCCTATTTGGCGAGAGTGTGTTTCTTGGTTTTCCTTCTCTTGGGAAGAATGAAATTATCTAAAATTGAGAATGTTGATGAACTTTGGGTTCTCTACATGATGCCCGATGAATGCAGGTGGCTGAAGGATGCACTAACAGAGAAGTACATTGGTGAATGGGTGTATACTTATGAATGAAGGTTGTGCTGCTACAAAAAGGAACAAAGTCGTGAGGCATGCAATGATGTGAATGAGCATGTGGGACATTTGGTGAGACAAAAGAAGCCAGTAACAAAAGAACAAGAATGGTATGGTCACCTTTAGAAAATGCTTATAAGAAAACAGGAGGCTAGATTGTAAGCTTTTAGAGGAGACACATTAAGTCTGGAGTGGTGATTATTATTTCTGGATTTTGAGAGTCTGTTTTATATATGTAACCTGATATTTAGAGATAAGAACAAAGCCGAACAGTTGGGGTTAACGTAATTCAGTACATAGGGATAAGGAAGACAGTGTCTGTATTTTAGAACCACATATACTCTTTGAGACCAATGGAAGAAAGGTTTATTTGGTCTGGAACTGAAATTTTCTGTAGTGCATAATCTAATTCAACCTATCTGTATAGCTCATTTGAACAACTGAAACACAGGGAGCACAGAATAAGAACAAGGTCCTTATATCCTGTATAGATTATTGTAATGCCTGGAAACATCCTAGAGTATATTAAACAGATAATCAAAAAGCATTGGCAAAGTCACCTGAGGGATGGGAGAAAGAATTTGGAACTATTAAAGCTTACTATCACGGAATCCCCTGATACTGTGTCAAACTTTAGGGACACCCAAATCAATAGGCCATGCCCTTGATCATGAGGCTTACTCTTCTGAAGCTTATGTAGATAGCAGAGAAGCTTAGACTACCTATAGGCATGCCTAAGAGTTACTTTTGGAGGACCCCTGTTGTTGCTCAGATGTGGTCTCAGTCTCTCTAAGCTCAACTCTGCAAGTGAAATCATTGCCCTCCCCCTACGTGGGACATGACAGCCAGGGATGAAAGTCTCCCTGGCGACGTGGGAGATGACTCCCAGGAATGAATCCAGACCTGGAACCATGGGATCAACAATTCCATCTTGACCAAAAGGGGTAAAAGAAGTGTAATTAATAAAGTATCAGTGGCAGAGAGAGTTCAAATAGATTCGAGAGGCTACTCTGGAGGTTGCTCTTATGCAAGCTTCAGTTAGACCTTGCTACCTGTCATAACCTGCCAATCCCCAACCAGGGCCATTCCAACTAATCCTAAAGAACACCTAGGACAATATGTAAGATTCAACAAGGGTTCCGGACACTAGAGTAACTTTCCAGAAACCTACAACCTCCGGATGGGTCCCTGGTCGACATAAGTCCTGAAACCTAGACCAGCCTCTTCAGAACATCAGATAGTTCCATCTCCCTACCCAATATTAGTGACAGACCATTCCAGCATGAAAAATTTAGAATTGCCATAGCCCAAACACCCCTAAAGAGAGGGATGGAAAGATCAGTGGTGATGGTGGAGTTATACAGAGAAGATAGGATTTAACAAATGAATATGAATCCTGAATCTTTAAATTGGTATCTCTTTTAGTCTCCAGTATCTTAGAGCAGCTAGAAGTAAACACCTAAAATTGTGGAATTGTAACCCAACTCTGAAATATATTCTGCAACTATTGTGGTGCTTTGCTTTGAAATTTATAGCTTTTTTGTATATATGTTATTTTTCATTAAAAAAAGAAGGAAAAAAGTCAATTGTGATGATAAAAAATTTTTTAAGCCCTTTAGCCTCCTATATTCTGGAGCAGCCAGTAGGAAAAATATGAGAGGATGATATGGTAGCCCATGACAAACTCCTGAATCTATCCTGTAACTACTTGTTGAACAGTGCTTTGGAAACTATTGCTTTGTATATATGTTATACTATACAATAATAAGTTAAAAATAGAAAGAAAAAAAGGAGTTATGACACAGAAGATAGGAATTAACAAACTGTTGAATCACTACAATGATACTCCTTTTAGCTTCCAGTGTTTTGGAGCGGCTAGAAGGAAAAATCTGAAATGTGGAATGGTAACCCATACCAAACTTTGAATTCTGTAACTACTTGTTAAAATGTGCTTTGAAAATTATTAGGTTTTTTTGTTTGTATATATGTTATATTTCAGAATAAAAAACATTTAAAAATGAAAAAAAAAAGTCACCTGCCACTTAAATACTGCCAATGGGTGTCTTAGTCTTGAATTTGTAATTCACCAAGTTTTGCTCTCAAATTTGAGAATCAAAAAGCAAGGGCTATGGCTTAGTGATTCCAATTCTAGGAATTCAGCCTACTTATTTATATCCAAGTGAAATCTCATATGTAGAAGGTTAATCTTTAAAGTACTCTTCGTAATAGCAAAAGGTAGACTCAGCCTAAATGTTCATCAGATGGTCATTAATAATGGCATGTGAATACACAACTATGTGAAGATATTGTGAGCCATTGATTGTACACCATGTATGGAATGTTTATATGTCAAGAATGTTTGCATGTTTGTTTGTTGTTTACAATAAAAATTATAAAAATAAATAAGTATGATTCATATGTTAAGAGTACTGATAGAAAAAAATAGCCAGCACACAATAATAAATGGGTAATGTAAGCAGAGAGATAGAAAAGAAGAACTGAAAGGATATGCTAGAACTCAAAATCACCATAACAGAAATGAAGAATGCTTTTGATGGGCTCATCAGTAGATCCAGTACAGTTGAGGAAAGAACCAGTGAGCTTGAAGATAGGTCAATAGAAACTTCCCAAACTGAAGTATAACGAGGAAGAAAGAAAGGCAAAAACAGAATAGTACATCCAAGAACTGTGGGAAAGTTTCAAAAGGTATAACTAATGCATAATTAAGATACCAAAAGGAGAAGGAAAACATAATGGGGCAGAAGAAATACTTGAAGCAGTAATGGCCAAGAATTTTCCGAAATCAATGACAACACCAAACCAAACATTCAGGAGGCTCAGAGAGCATTAGGACCAAAAAAAATACCTAAGCATATCATATTCAAACTTTAGAAAACCAGACAGAGAAAATCTTGAAGGAAGTCAGAGGAACAAAAAAACAAGGATAAAAATCACAGTAGACTTCTCATAAGAAACCTTGCAAGCAAGAAGAGAGTGGAGTGAAATATTTAAAGAGTTGAAAGAAAAAATCCACCAAACTAAAATTCTAAATCTAGTGAAATATCCTTTTGAAGTGAAGGAGAAATACTTAGGAATAAATTTAAGCAAGGAGGTACAAAATATGCAAACTGAAAACTACGAAACACTGCTGGAATAAATTAAAGAAGACCTAGGTAAATGGAAAGTAGGTCATGTTCATGGATTGGGAAACTTATTATTGTTAATATGGTAGTAGTCCCCAAACTGTTCTAAAGATTCAGTGCAATCCTTATCAGAATCCTAATGGCCTTTTTTGCAGAAATGGAAAAGCCTATCTTCAAATTCATATGGAATTACAAGGGACCCAGAATAGCCAAAACTATCTTGAAAAAGGACAAAGTTGGAAGACTCATAGTCCCTGACTTCAGAACATAGTTCTAAGCTACAGTAATCAAAACTGTGTGACATTGCTATGGTGGTTTAGAACTGTATGTACCCCCAGAAAATCATGTTCTTAAATTTAATCCATTCCTGTGGGTGTAAACCTATTGTGAATAGGACCTTTTGATGAGGTTACTTCAGTTAAGGCCTGGTCCAGGGTGGGTCTTCATCCTTTTACTGGAGTCCTTTATAAACAGGATGAATACAGAGAGAGGGAGAGAAAGCCACGGAAGCAAGAAGCTGAAATCAACAAAATCTGGAAGAGAAGAGAGAGACCAGAAGGCACTGCCATGTGCCTTACCATGTAGCAGAGGAGGCAGGGATCACCAGCAGCAGGTCTTCAGGAAGAAAGCATCACCTTGTTAATGCCTTGATTTGGACATTTTCATGGGCTCAAAACTGTGAGCTTGTAAGCTAATATAATTCCCATTGTTTAAGCTGAAACAATTTCATGGTATCTGCTTTGAGCAACCTTGGAAACTAAAACACTTGGCATAAGGATAGACATAAAGATAGACAGTATAATAGAATTGAAATTCCAGAAATAAACCCATACATTGTGGTCAACTGATTTTTTGGCAAGGGTACCAAGACCATACAGTAAGGAAGGAATAGTCTCTTCAACGAATGGTGGAGGGAGAACTGGATTTCTGTGTGCACAAGAATGAAGTGGGACCCCTAACTCACACCATATACAAAAATTAACTCAAAATGTATCAAAGACCTACATATAAAATTTAAAACTATTAAAATATTAGGAAAAAACAGGTGTACATCTTCATTACCTTGGATTTGGCAATGGATTCTTAGATATGACACCAGAAAGACAAGCAATCAAAGAAAAAAATAGAGAAACTGGACTTCATGAAAACTAAGTTTTTGTGCATCAAATGATACTGTCAAGAAAGTGAAAAGACAACCTAAAGAATGGGAGAAACATTTATAAATTATATATCTGATAATAGTCTAGTGTCCATAATATATAAAGAATTCTCAACAACAGAAAGCAAACCAATTTAAATCGTGTAAAGGACTTGAACAGACATATTTCCAAAGAAGATCTGCAAATGCCTATAAGCACATGAAAAGATGCTCACCATCATTAGTTATTAGGGAAATGCATATCAAAACCACAATCAGATACCACTTCATACCCACTAGCATGCAGAATTATAATTTTTAAAAGGCAGAAAATAACAAGTGTTGGCAAGATTGTAGGGAAATTGGAACCCTAGTACATTGCTTGTGGGAATGTAAAATGGTGCAGCAGCTGTGGAAAACACTTGGGCAGTTACTCAGTAAGTTAAATATGAAATTACCATATGACCCAACAATTCCACTCCTAGGCATATACCCAAAAGAATTGAGAACTAGTATTCAAAGAAATATTTGTACACAAATTTCATAGCAGCACTATTACAATAGCCAAAAGGTCCATCAATGGACTTCCGGGTCAAGATGGCGGCTTAACAACATGCACATTTTAGTTCGTCCTCCAGAACAACTACTAAATAACCAGAAACAGTACAGAACAGCTCCTGGGGCCACGTCAGTGACCAGAAACACAGCATACCCCAGTCTGGACCAGCTGGACTGGCTGTAAGCAACCCCCAGAACCGTGAGTTCTGAAAGCTGCGGCCGCCAGTGCCCCTCCCCCACAGGCTGCTTCCCAGAGGGAAAAGGAAAGGATTTACCAGCAGCAGGGACTGGGCACAATCAAACGCCAATTGTGGAATTAATTAACAAATTCTGACTACTAAAAATAGGCCCCCAGCTTAGGTGAACCTGATCAAAGTGGAGGTTGCTCATTTTTGCCCCGGCGCCAAAGGGGCAGGACTGACAGAAAAAGGGGGGAAAAAAAGAGAAGGAAACAGAGGTTTTTGTGGCTGTGTATCTAAAAAGGCTTGACTGCCTCTGGATACAGCGGCAGGACTTTTCAGGCTGCAACTGCCCCAGGCATAGGCAGAAGTGAGCTCTTTTGGGGGCTTGTCTGGAGCCTGTGCCTTCCCCAGGGGAGGGGTGAAGCCCAACTCAGGTGGAATCCCTCCATCAAGGAATTCAGACACCAGGGCTTTGTAATTTGAAGCCATTAAAACCAGCCTACAACCTCTCCTCTGTCTCCACCACGCCCCCAGCAGGGAGAGTCTGCCAAAGTTAAAGGTACTGCATCATCTTATGCTGGTGGGACCTGCAGTCAGATAAGCGCCACACACAGGGCAGG
The DNA here is from genome assembly GCF_023851605.1 of Tamandua tetradactyla. NCBI lineage: Eukaryota > Metazoa > Chordata > Mammalia > Pilosa > Myrmecophagidae > Tamandua > Tamandua tetradactyla. The sequence continues at coordinate 121,539,312 of NC_135353.1, forward strand.
ATAAGGAAAACAGAGTCCAGAGACTTCACAGGAAAGTCTTTCAACCTGCTGGGTCTCACCCTCAGGGAAAACCGACGCAGGTGACTCTTTCCTCCTGATAGGAGGCCAGTTTGATCTGGGAAAATCTGGCTGGGGTCTATAATATCTAAGTAGACCCTCCTAAGTGTGTGTGTCACGGGGAGGCACCACACAAGCAGGGTAAGAAACAAGAAAACAAGAACTGAAAAATTCTCCTCTGTTAAACAAAACTTAAGCTAAAGGTCCAGATAAAGCTGAACATAATGTCAAAGAACAGATAGACAACAAATTCATCCAGCAAGAAAACTCTAGATAACAGAAGTGAAAGCAATCTCCAGAATAAACTAATTAAGGTAATTAAATGCCTGACGCCAGCAAAAAATAACAAATCACACTAGGAAAATTGAAGATATGGCCCAGTCAAAGGAACAAACCAACAATTCAAATGACATACAGGAGCTGAAACAATTAATTCAGAATGTACGAACAGACATGGAAAACCTCATCAAAAACCAAATCAATGAATTGAGGGAGGATATAAAGAAGGCAAGGAAAGAACAAAAAGAAGAAACTGAAAGTCTGAAAAAACAAATCACAGAACTTATGGGAAATGAAAGACACTGAAGAAGAGATGAAAAAAACAATGGAAACCTACAATGGTGGATTTCGAGAGACAGAACATAGGATTTCAAAACTGGAGGATGGAACATCTGAAATCCGACAAGAAACAGAAACTATAGGAAAAAAATGGAAAAATATGAGTAGGGACTCAGGGAATTGAAAGACAATATGAAGCGCACGAATATACGTGTTGTGGGTGTCCCAGAAGGAGAAGAGAAGGGAAAAGGAGGAGAAAAACTAATGGAAGAAATTATCACTGAAAATTTCCCAACTCTTATGAAAGACTTAAAATTACAGATCCAAGAAGTGCAGCGTACCCCAAAGAGAATAGATCCAAATAGACATACTCCAAGACATTTAATAATCAGAATGTGTGAGGTCAAAGAGAAAGAGAGGATCTTGAAAGCAGCAAGAGAAAAGCAATCCATCACATACAAGGGAAGCCCAATAAGACTATGTGCAGATCTCTCAGCAGAAACCATGGAGGCAAGAAGACAGTGGGATAATATATTTAAATTATTGAAAGAGAAAAACCGCCAACCAAGAATTCTATATCCAGCAAAATTGTCCTTCAAAAATGAGGGAAAAATTAAAACATTTTCAGACAAAAAATCACTGAGAGAATTTGTGACCAAGAGACCAGCTCTGCAAGAAATACTAAAGGGAACATTAGAGACAGATACAAAGACAGAAGAGAGAGGTGTGGAGAAGAGTGTAGCAAGGGAGACTATGAGTAAAGGTAAAAAGAAGGAAAATTAGATATGACATATAAAATCCAGAAGGCAAAAGAGTAGAAGACAGTACTACCCATGAAGTAATAACACTGAATGTTAATGGATTAAACTCTCCATTCAAAAGACATAGTCTGGCAAAATGAATTAAAAAACAGGACCCATCTATATGCTGTCTCTACTCAAAGGACACGAGGCCAAGGACACAAATGGACATTTACAAACCAATGTTTATAGCAGCATTATTAACAATTACCAAGAGATGGGAACAGCCAAAATGTCCATCAACAGACAGTTGGCTAAACAAACTGTGACATTTACATAAGATGGAATATTATGCAGCTGTAAGACAGAATAAAGTTATGAAGTATGTAACAACATGAATGGACTTTGGGGACATTATGCTGAGTGTGATTAGCCAGAAGCAGAGGGACAGGTACTGTATGGTCTCACTGATATGAACTGACTAATTAGTGAATAAACTTGGAATATTTCCTTGGTAACAGAGACCATCAGGAGATAGAAATAGGGTGAGATATTGGGTAATTGGAGCTGAAGGGATACAGGTTGTGCAACAGGACTGAATATAAAAACTCAGAAATGGACAGCACAGTACTAACTAACTGTAATGTAATTATGTTGAAACACTGAATGAAGCTGCATGTGAGAATGATAGAGGGAGGAGGGCTGGGGACATAAATGAAATCAGAAAGAAAGATAGATGTTAAAGATCGAGATGGTATAATCTAGGAATGCCTAGAGTGAATAATAATTAATAGTGATATGTACAATGTACAAATTTTAAAAATGTTTTGGCATGAGGAAGAACAAAGGAATGTCATTATTGTAGGGTGCTGAAAATAGATGATAATTAATACTTTAAAATGTCACCTTCTGTGTGAGACTAAAGCAAAAATGTTTATTTGTTACAAAATTTATATTTTGACTAGAGCATTTCCTAATATAACTCATGTAGATAGTTTGATTGAATGTCATAAGTGCTTGGAATCTCAGGTAGGACATGAGATTTTGTTGGTTTGTCCAGAGTGATGCCCCGATGAATCCCAGAGTGATTTGATCAGTGACTGGAAAAGTATTTGCAAGCCCCCTTTGGGGAATGGTGAGAGTGGGGAGAAATTCAACTTCCCCACGTTGAATTCTTGATATTCTCACAAGCAGTGTGGACAACCAAAGCTATAGGCTGAGCCCCCAGTCTTGGGGGTTTGTTCATATGAAACTTAACCACACAAAGGTAGGTCAAGTCTACTTAAAATTTAGGCCTAAGAGTCACCCCCAAGAGAGCCTCTTTTGTTGCTCAGATGTGGCCTCTCTCTCCAGCCAACATGACCAGCAGCCTCACCACCCTCCCCCTCTCTGCATGGGACATGACTCCCAGGGGTGTGGACCTTCCCAGCAACGTGGGACAGAGATCCTGGAATAAGCTGAGACTCAGCATCAAGGGACTGAGAAAAACCCTAGAATGAGCTGAGAATTAACATCAAAGGATTGAGAGAACCTTCTCAACCAAAGGGGGAAGAGTGAAATGAGACAAAATGTCAATGGCTGAGAGATTTCAAACAGAGTTGAGAGGTTATCCTGGAGGTTATTCTTATGCATTAAGTAGATATCACCTTGTTGTTCAAGATGTAGTGGAGAGGCTGGAGGGAACTGCCTGAAAATGTAGAGCTGTGTTCCAGTAGCCATGGTTCTTGATGATGATTGAACAATGATATAGCTTTCACAATGAGACTCTGTGAATGTGAAAACCTGTGTCTGATGCTCCTTTTAGCTACTATATCAACAGAATAGTAGAACATATGGAATAAAAATAAATAGGGGGAACAAATGTTAAAATAAATTTAGTTTGAAATGCTAGTGGGAAATGAAAGTGAGGGGTAAGGGGTATGGTATGTATAATCTTTTTTTTCTCTGTTATCGTTTTATTTCTTTTTCTGTTGTCTTTTTATTTCTTTTTCTAAATTGATGCAAATGTTCTAAGAAATGATGAATATACAACTATGTGATGATATTAAGAATTACTGATTGTATATGTAGAATGGAATGATATCTTAATGTTCCGTTTGTTAATTTTTTTTAATTAATAAAAAAAGTTAAAAAAAAGAAAAAAGATCCATCAATGGAGAATGGATAAACAAAATGTGCTCTTTCCATACAATGGAATTTTGGGCCATAAGACAAAATGAAGTACTGATACATGCAGCAATGTGGATGAACCTAAAAAACCTTATGATAAGTGAAAGAAGTCACACACCCACTAGGATGGTTACTATTTTTTAAAACATAGAAAACGGCAAGTGTTGGCAAGGGTGTGGAGAAATTGGAACTCACATGTATTTCTGGTGGAATGTAAAATGGTACAGCCACTAAGGAAAACAGTTTGATGGTTCTTCAAAATGTTAAACATAGACTTACCACGTAACCCAGCAATTCTCTTAGGTGTATACCCAAAAAAAATTGAAAGCAGGGACTAAACAGATACTAAGTATCTGTTTTTTTTAAAAACAGATACTTATATACCAATGTTCATAGCAGCATTTATTCACAGTACCCCTAAGGTGGAAACAACTCAGATGAGCATGGATAGATAAATGGATAAACAAAATCTGGTGTATCCATATATTGGGATACTACTCAGCCATAAAACGAATGAAGTTCTGATATATGCTACAACATAATGAAAACATTATGTTAAATGAAATACTCCAGACACAAAAGGACACATATTGTATGATTCTACCTATGTGTAATATTTATAATAAGCAAATTCATAGAGAAAGTAGATTAGAAGTTAACAGAGACTGGGAGGAAGGTGAAGGGGGAGTTGTTTCTTATTGGGTAACAAGTTTCTGTTTTGGGTGATGAAAAAGTTTTAATGAAGGTAGTGATGGTAGTGCAATATTGTAAAAGAAATTAATGCCACTAAATTGTACACATACAAAGTGGTTTAAATGGAAAATTTTATGATATATATATGTATATATATATATATACACACACACATATTACCACAATTTTAAAAGAGAGAAGCCACACAAAAGATCACATATTGTATGATTCCATTTACATAATGTGTCTGGGGTAGGTGAATTCATGGATATAGAGGGCACATTGGTGGTTTCCAAAGGTTGGGGAAAGGGAAGTGACTGCTTAGTGGGTGTGGGGTCTCCTCTGGAGGTGATGAAAGTGTTGAGGAATCAGATGAAGGTGGTGGTCTGTAATCCTGTAAATGGACTGGGTGCTACTGAGTTACGTGCTTTGAGAAATGGTTAATTTTGTGTTATATGAATTTCACCTTAAGAAATAAGAACAAAAACACTAAGATAATTCATTGCCAACAGATGGTCCCAGCAAGAGATGTTAAAAGAAGTTATTCCAGAAGAAAAAATAATGTAGGTAAGAAACTCTGCTATACATAAAGAAAGAAATGAAGAGCATTGGAGAAGGAATGAATGAAGGTAAAATAAAATATTTTATTTTTCTTATTTTTAATTGATCTAAAGGATAACTCTTTATTTCAAGTAATAGTAACAATATATTGAGTGATCATAGCATATGGATAAGTGAAATGAATAACAGCAATGTCGTAAAACTGGGAGGGAAAAATGAAAATACTCTGTCATAAGGTATCTGCACTGCGTGTGAAGAAGTACAGTATTACTTTAAGGCAGACTTAAATTAGTATATTGCAAACTCTAAGACCTCTAAGACAGCAACTAAAATTTTTTTAAAAGAAGAATAATTGATATTCTAAAAGAAGAGGTAAAATGCAATACTATAAAATGCTCACTTAAAACCAGAAAAGGCAGAAAATGGGAGAGAAGACACAGAACAAATGAATAGAAAACAGTAACAAACATGGTAGATATCCAACTATATCGTTAATAACTTCAAATGTGAATGGCCTGATTATACTGATTAAAAGACAGATATTGTCAAAAGTAGAAAACAGGGCCCAACTATATATCGTCTACAAGATTAAAGACTCAGATTGAAAGTAAAGGCATACAGAAAGATATACCATGTTAACAGCAATCAAAAGGAAGCTGGAGGGTGTACAAGGGTAGTTCAGTGGTAGAATTCTTGCCCACCATGTGGGGGACCCAGGTTCGATCCCTGGCCCATGCACTTCCTCCCATCCCCCCAAAAATCACAAATGGTGCTGTAATAATGGGATAGTCACATGGAAAAAGAATGAAATGTATGACCCCCCACCATACAGCATACAAAAAAAAGAAAAAGAAGAAAAAGGAAAGCTGGAATAGCTATATTAATTTCCAGCAAAGCAGACTTCAGGACAGGGAAATTAGCAAGGATAAAGAGAGGTATTATATAATAATAAAGGGATCAATTCTCTGAGATAACATAACAGTTTCAAATATGCATGTACTAATAACAGCAACAAAAATATATGAGGCAAAAAGGTGGAAGCAACCTGTGGTAGTTAGATTCAGTTGTCAACTTGGTCAGGTGAAGGTGCCTAGATCTATTGCTGTGGACATGAACCAATGGCCTGTGAACCTCATCTGTTGCTGATTACATCTGCAGTCAGCTAGGAGGCATGCCTGCTGCAATGAATGATGTTTGATTTAATTGGCTGGTGCTTAAATGAGAGAGCTCAACGTAGTGCAGCTCAGCATACCTCATCTCAGCACAAGCAGCTCAGCCCAGGCCTTTGGAGATGCAGAAAGAAATCACCCCAGAGAAAGTTGTTGGAACGCAGAGGCCTGGAGAGAAGGCCAGCAGAGATCATCCTGTGTCTTCGCATGTAAGAAAGAACCTCAGTTGAAAGTTAGCTGCCTTTCCTCAGAAGAACTAATGAAATAAATCCCCTTTTATTAAAAGCCAATCCGTTTCTGGTGTGTTGCATTCCGGCAGCTAGCAAGCTGAAACAGATTTTGGTACTGGAGGGTGGGGTGCTGCTGCAGTTTGCAAATACCAGGTATGTTGGAACGTTTTTTTTGATGCCTAAGGGGAAGATTTTGGAGGAACTGTGAAGAGAATGATGAAGTCCTGGAGTGTTTAAAGAGATTGTTGGTGTAAACGGAACCACTACCAATCTGGAAAAGGGGGGACACAAAAGGGACAAATTAGAGTTTGCAGAGTGAGAACCATGGAAGCTCAGGTTTGAAGCCAAGAGACCTCAGCCAGAAGAGTGGACCCACCCATATACATGGAGAGGATGAGTTTGCCCCGAGGGTAGAGGATGAGTCCCCCATCTCACTGCAGTGGAAGAGTTGTGCCGCCTCAGGCCTTTGAGAAGGCACAGCATGCTCCTTGGGGACTGGGGAGAGCCTGGCTGCCACCACATGGAGGGGTTGAGCATGTGCCTCAGAAATGGCAGAGAGCCCAGGGGTGGCCCCAATGCCTGGAGAGAGTGGAGCTGAGAAAAAGGTGGTCTCCTCAATGTCCCCCGAGGTTGATTTGGAAAGAGGTGGGCCACTGCATAGGCCCTGGGTAAGGGTGGGACTGCCACTTTCTAAAGCTGAAGGATAAATGACTTTCAGACTTTGAAATCTAATGGTCTTTGCCTTGCAGTTTTTCAGAATTGTTTGGATCTTGTGACCCCTGTATTCCTTCCAATTTCTCCCTATGGAAATGAAAACCTGAATCCTGTGAACGTCCTCCTTTGCATACTGGCACCAGATAACTTGTTTTGAGATTCATAGGTCCACAGCTAGAAGAGAATTTTTGCACCTTAATATTGTTTAAGGTGATGCGTGTAGTTGCCAAGTTGACAAGGGGTGGACATGTGGTAGTTAGATTCAGTTGTCAATTTGGCCAGGTGAAGGTGCCTAGATCTGTTGCTGTGGGCATGAGCCAATGGCGTGTGAACCTCATCTGTTGCTGATTACATGTGCAGTCGGCTAGGAGGCGTGCCTGCTGCAATGAATGATGTTTGATTTAATTGGCTGGTGCTTAAATGAGAGAGCTCAGTGTAGCACAGCCCAAGCAGCTCAGCCCAGGCCTTTGGAGATGCAGAAAGAAATCGCCTCAGGGAAAGTTGTTGGAACCCAGAGACCTGGAAGGAAGGCCAGCAGAGATCACCCTGTGCCTTTGCACGTAAGAAAGAACCTCAGTTGAGAGTTAGTTGCCTTTCCTCAGAAGAACTAATGAAATAAATCCCCTTTTGTTAAAAGCCAATCCGTCTCTGGTGTGTTGCATTCCGGCAGCTAGCAAACTAGAACACAACCCAAATGTCCATCAGCAGATGAATGGAGAAACTGTGGTATAGTCATACAATGGAATATTTACCACCACCTTAAAAAGGAATGAAGTCTTGATGCATGCCACTGCATGGATGAACCTTAAAACATCATGTTGCATGAACTAAGTCAGACACAAAGGGACAGATGTTGTGTGATTCCACATATATGAAATAGCTGGAATATGCAAAGGCTTAGAGACAGAAGGTACAGTACAAGTTACCAGGGGCAGGCACAGGGAGGGAAACTAGGGAATAATGCATAATGGGTATAGGGTTTCTGTGTTCTTGTAATAGATGGTGGTCAGGGTAGCACAACATTGTGAATGTGATTTATCCCACTTAATGGAATGCTTAGGAGTGGTTGAAATGGGAAAGTTTATGTTGTCTATATGTTTCCACAATTAAAAAAAAAAAGAGCAACTAAAGAGGCAGTGACAATCAAATGTGATACATGAGCCTGGATTGGCTCTAATAATGGAGGAGAAAAGGCCCAAAAGAATATTATTGGGACATATGAAAAATTGGAATATAGACCAAAAGCTTTATTATCATTGTTAAAGTTCTTGAACTTGATGACTATACTTGGTGGTTACATAAGTGAATATCCTCTTCTTAGGAAATTTACATGGAAGTATTAGGTAATCAATGAGCATGATGTATACAACCTACTCTCCAATGTTTAGAGTATTGATAGACAGATGGATAGATAGAATGATACAGTATACATGAAAGAATATTAAAACTCATCGGTGTGGGTATCTGGGGGGGTGGGAGAATGTTGGAGTTCTCTATGGAGTTTGTATTCTTTTTGGAATTGTTTTATAAGTTTGAAATTATAAAATAAAATTTTAAGAAAAAAGAATGTATTCATGAAAAATATATTTAGAAAAGGTTATTATATAAGGAACATTTGCACTTAAAAAAATATATCCAGCCCCCGCCCCCAAAGAATACATGGAGTAAAAACTAATAGAACTGAAAGGAGAAATAGAGAACGCCACTCTTCTAATTGGAGGTTTAAACACTCCTCTGTCAGTAACTGATGGATAGAACAGTCAGAAAATTAGTAAGGATTTAGATGACCTGCATTATCAGTCAACTTGATCTAACTGACATTTACAAAATACTCCAACAACAGCAGAATATACATTCTTCTCAAGCTCATGTGGCATATTCACCAAGATAAATCACATTCTAGGCCATAAAGCATACCTTAAAAAAAGCTCAAAACATAGACACAATACCAAGTATATTTTCAGATCACAATGGAATTAAGCCAGAAATCAATAATTAAAACATAGCTGGAAAATCTCTAAATATTTGAAAATTAGTATACTTCTAAACACATGGATCAGAGAAATCTCCAGAAGAATTAAAGCATATTTTGAACTAAATGAAAATGCAGGTTATCAAAATTTCTGGGATGCAGGGAAGCAATGCTCACTTAGAGGAAAATATAAAAGGCTTCCTTCCCTTCCTCTTTCTTGGATCATTTGCTCTAGTGGAAGCCTGCCACCATGCTCTAGAGATAACAAGCAACCTCATGGACAGTTCCAGCCAAAATCCAGCACTAACTTGTAAGCCATGTTAGTGATCCAGCTCAGAAGCAGAGCTTCCAATCCCGCTCAAGCCTTCAGAAAACTGCAGCCCTGGCCGATAATCTTGACTAAAACTGCCTGAGAGATCCCAATGCTAAGCTGCTCCCAAATTCCTGGCTCCCAGAAACTGTGTGAGATAATAAATGTAACTGTTGCTTTAAGCCAGTAAGTGTTGGAATAATTTGTTATACAGCAAAAGATAAAACCTAATAAATGATGTTTCTGAGCTCTTTGAGGGTCTCTGTCCAGGGTTTGAGATTTCTGAGCTTTTGTGTGTGGCCTTTATGAGGTCTGGGGATTTTGGGTGTTCAGTATTTCACATATTTAGGTTTGTGCTCTCTTTGGGTTCTCTTTCTAGGTTTTGGAATTTATATCAAAAGTGTAGGCATTGTGTGCTGTTTTCTGTACAGAGAATGTGAGGTCTCTGAACTGTTTAGGATCCTTAATCCTAGGGTATGTTGTCTGTAAAACACTTTGTCCTTGGGTCCAGAATTTGAAATCTCTGAGCTCTCTGACTGTCTGAGTTTGGGTGTGAGGTCCATCAAGGGGTTTGGCGGTCTGTGTCTCAGGTTTCACATCTATGAACTCTTTGTAGGACTGTGTACAGGTTGTGTTTATTCTTTGAGATATATGTGTGTCTAAATCCCAGGAAGACAAGTCACCAAGGTGACTGGAGTTTGTATCCAGGGCATCAGGTCTTGGAAGAATCTGGGCTACTCAGTCTCTGCATATCAAGACTCTGAGGTGTTTGAGAGTCTATGTTCAGACATTGATATTTCTGACTTGGGGGTGGGGCTGGACCAGTGTCTCAGAGTATTACCTCTCTGATCTTTTTATGAATGTAAGGTTCATGAAATGTTTATGGGTATGTGTCCCAAGATGTGGGGTGTCTGACATGTTTGTGGGTGTATGTCACAGTGTATGAAGTGTCTGTTCATGGGTATATGTACCAGAGTATAAGGTATTTGAGATCTTTGAGGGTTTATGTTCCACATTGTGAGGTCTCTGATGTACTCAGGTGTATATTTTTCAGGATATGAGATTTCCGAGTTGTTTGTGGGTATATATTGCAGGATGTGTGCGAGATCTCTGATCTATTTGTGTGTGTGTATGTCCGGGGTATGTAGTTTCTGCTTTCTTTGTATGTACAAGGGTGTGGGGTTTCTGGTCTTCTTGCAAGTTTATGTCCCAGGGTGTGAGATCTCTGTTCATGGGTATGTGTCAGGGTGTGAGATCTCTGATCTGTTTGGGAGTAGTAGTTCACAGAATGTGAGTTCTTAGGTCTGTTTGAGGCCATATGACCTTTTTCGGGATGTGTATTCATGGTGTAAAGTCTCTGAGATCATTGTGGGTATATATCCTAAGATGTGAGGGCTCCAATCTGTTGGGTGATATAATTCACAGGATGTGAGGTCTCTGATCCATTCGTCAGTATGTGACATCTGTCTTCACTGGTTTATGTCTGTTTGTGGGTATATCTCCCAGAGTATGAGTTCTCTGATCTGTTTCTGGGTATATGTCCCAAAGTAAGAAGATTCTACCTGTTTGTCCAACTATGTTTCTGTATGTACAGTCTCTGATCTGTGCATAGCTGTATCAAGAGTTTGAGGTATTTTTCTCCTTATAGTTGTAAACTGCCATTTGTGGTGTCTTTGTTGTGTTTGTGGCAGTATGTTCCAGAGTTTTAGGTTTCTGGCTGTTTTTGTGTATACATCTCAGGCTGTGAATTCTTGATCTGTTTTTGGACATGTGTCCAAAATGTCTAGAATGTGACATTTCCACTTACTGAACTTTTGGGTGCATGCACTAAGATGTCAGGTCGCTGTCCTCGTTCTGAGTGTATTTCCTTGCATGTAATGTCTCAAACCTGTTTGTCTCAAACCTGTAACACTTGGTTTCATGTTATAGGATTTGAGGTCACCAGTGTGTTATTTGTATTTCTTAGAGAAGACCACTGGCCTCTGTTCATTTATCACAGTATGTGCATTTTTGATCTTTGTGTATTTTGTGAGTCTTTTGTGTCTGTAGTTATATTTTCTAGTTTCTTCAGTCCCTGAGCTTTTTATGGGTGTTATGTCCCTGAATATGAGTGAATCTGCTCTTTGCATGTATGAGCCTCAGAGGTGGAGATGTAATATGGTTGGTGGTATAATGTCTCAGGATATGTGGTCCCTAATTTCTTTGGGGTGTATGTCCCAGGTGGTGTCTCTCTACTCTTTCAGGATATATGTTACAGAACTGAAGGACTGTAATATCTTTGGAGTTATATATTATGGGATATGAACTCTTTAATGTCATTGAGAGAACATTACCTTGAAGTGAGATCTGTTTTTCCTTGTGCATGTATGTGTTGGTTTAAACAAATATTAGCCCACATAACCTCAATTCCATGTCCCAATTCCTGAATTCTGAGACTGTATTAATTTACCTGGAAAAGGGGGCTTACAGATGTGACAGAGTTAGTCACCTTGAGTTGGAGAGATATCCTGGGTTATCCGAGTGGACCCAGTATAATCACAAGGGTCCTTATGTGAGTAAGCCTAGATGGTCGGAGTTAGGAAGACGGGATCATGACACACGCTGAATCATGAAGAGAAATGTGACGACGGAAGTAGAGTCAGAGAAGGCGATGGGATGACAAAAGCTGAGGACAGAGAGAGAGAGTTTTGAAGATTGATGCACTGCTCGTTTGGAAGATGGAGGCAAAAGCCATGAGCCAAAGAATGCAGCAGGCGGTCCCTAGAACCTGGAAAACACAAAAAATAAATTCTCCCCAAGAGCTTCCAGAAGGAATGAAGGTCTGCCCACACCTTGAATTTAGCCCTGAAAAACCCACATTTGGGCTCCTGACTTGCACAAATGTATTTTTTTCCTTACTTTTACCACCCTGAGATTGCAGTCGTTCCAGCAACAGTAGGAACAAACCTAATACAGTGAACTAGGTTGTGATGTCCTCACATCGATTGTCAGTGCACATGTCAGGATGTGAACTCCCTGATGTGTTTGTTAATGTATGTCTGATGGAGAAAGATTGCTGATCTGTGTGTGGGTGTATGAGCCAGGGTGTGCAGTCTGGGTCCTGGCTGAGGGTGTTTCTCCCTGAATGTGTAGTCTGTGTTCTGTTTATAGGTGAATGTGTGTGGATATGAAGAATGTGATATGTTTGTGTATGCATGCTCTTATGTGAGTCTCAGAGCTGACTTGGAGGTGTACATTGGAGTCTGCATGGTCTCTGAGGTGGTTGTCAGTTATGGCTGGATTGGTAACTCTCATGTTCATTGCTTTTCTCCAAGATATGAGGTTTCTGAATTTTTTGGTGGTATATATAGCATAACATAAGGTCTCTGGTCTGTGTAGGCATGCCTGTCCAGAAGGTGATGTTTCCTTGCCATTCTTTGTGGGTTTGAGTGCTCTGCTCTACTGCCGGTCTGTGTCCCAGTATACAAGCTCTTTGATATCTTTATAGGTGTATGTTTCAAGATGTCAGACTACAATCTGTTCCAGGGGGTTTCCCATAGCATCTAATGTCCTGTCTTGCCTGCAGGTATATGTTGCAGGATTTGAGATCTCTGATCTTTTGGTAGATTTGTGTCTCTGGTTGTATAGCCTCTGGTCGTATAATCTTTGCTCTGCTTGCGGATGTATGTTCCAGGATGTGAGGTCCTTGATTTGGTTGTGAGATCTGTGGTCTCGGATGTGCTTGTGGGGTGCATTCCCAGTTGTGAGGTCTGAATCTCTTTCATTGGTATATGTTCCAGGGTGAGAAGTCCGTGATATGTTGGTGGGTGTTTGTCTGATGTGAATTTTCTGATCTGATCGTGGGTGAATGAACCAGGGTGTGGGTTCTGTGTCTCTTTGAGGCTGTGCATCCCAGGATGTGAATTCTCTGATCACATTCTGGTTCCATGCACCAGGATGTGAGGTCTCTGATGTATTTGTGTATGGTTGTCAGAGCATGAAGCTTTTTAGACCTTTGTGATTTTATATCTCATGGCATGAATCTTCTGATACATTTGTGGATATATGGCCCATTTGACAGGTCCATAGTACATTTCTGGGTGCATTTCCCAGTAGCTGAGGCCTCTGACTTTTGTGTGGGAATATGTTGCAGGATTTATGGTTTCTGATCCAGGTCTTGAGGGTTCTACTCTCTTCTTTGGTTACATCCCATAATGTGAACTCCCTCGACTCTCTGTGGGTGTATGTCTGATGGTTTGAAGTCCCTGACCTCTTCACTGGAGAATGAACCAGGGTTGGAGGTCTCAGACTGCTGATGGTCTTTTCCCATCATTTAAGTTCTCTTGTCTGTTTCTGAATGTGTATACTGGGATGTGAGTATCAGAGCTGTTCATGGATGTACATCTCAGCTGAGTTTCAGGTGTGAGTTTTCTGGGCTCTTTGTTGGGTATATTTTCCAGGTTATTATATCCCTGGTTCATCTTTGGAGGTTATTTCAAAGCTTGAATGCTGTCTAATTTATTTGTAATAGGTATATATATACTGGGATGTAAGGTCTCTTATCTGTTAAGGTGTATCTCTGTAGGTTGTGGAGTTTGTGAGCTCCTTCTGAGTATATGTCTCATGGGAGGAGGCCTCTGATCTGTTTGCAGGTACCTGTGTCAGGATTGAGCTTCCTGATCTCCTTGTGGGTGTGTGCACTAAGAAGTCAGGGTGGTGTCCTCATCGGGTGTATTTACTAGCACCTGATGTCTCAAACCTGTTTGTGATTTCATGTTGCAGGATTTTGAAGTCACTGGTGTGTTTTTGTTTGTATTTCTTAGATAAGCTCTTTGGTCTCTTTGTTCATATATCACAGTATGTGCATTTCCAGTATGTGCATTTCTGATCTCTTTGTGTGCTTGTCAAAAATGTGGCTTGTTGTGTTTGTGGTTATATTTCCCAGTTTCTGAGGTCCCTGAGCTCTTCGTGGTGTATGTCCCAGAATGTGTGTGTGTCTCTATACTCTGTGTGTCTGAGTCCCAGAGATGGAGGTGTGATATATTTGGGGGTATATGTCTCAGGATATATGGTTCCTAATCTCTTTGTGAGTATATATCCCTGTATGTCAGATCCTTGATCTGTGTCGGTGTGTACATCCCATATAGTGAGTTTTGACATACTTTTGTGGCTTAATTCCTGGATGTAAGGACTCTGGACAATCTTTGGTGTATTTCCCTTAAAGGAGGGTCTCTCTACTGTTTTACATGTATGCCTGTCTCAGTTTCCCAGGCTACTAAAGCAAATACTACACAATGGGTTGACTTAGCAAAGGAATTCACTTGCTCACAGTTCAGAGGCTCGAAGACTTGCTTCCTCCCAGGAATGGTAGCATTCTGGCAGGCTGGCAATCCTTGGGTTCCTTGGTTTTCCTGTCTCATTGTGATGTCCTCTCCTTTCTCTTCTGGGTTCCTCCTGACTTCCGGCTTCTGGCTCCTCTCCTGGCTTTCTCTCTATAAGGCTTCTAATAATAGGATTAAGACCATCCTGATTCAGTTGGCCACATCTTAACTGAAAAAAAAAACATCTTCACAGGGTCCTATTTACAATGGATTCACACTCACAGGCACTGAATTAAGATTAAGAAGGTTTTATTTTGGGGGGATACATAATTCAACCTACCACAGTGTCCCAGAGTGGGAGGACTGGTATCTCCTCGGAGTTGTATATCTTTGATCTCTGATATCTGCTGTTTGACTCTTTGAATGTATGGGTCTCAGGAGGTGAAGTCTTTACTTCTTTGTGCCTGTATATCTCGTTGTGCCTATGTATCTCTATGTAGCTGGATAATGGCCCTCCATAGATGTCGATGTCCCAATCCTTGGGACCTGTAAATGTTAATTTTTGTGGTAAAAGTTACTTGGCAGGGTGGGCCACAGTGGCTTAGCAGGCAGAGTCGTCACCTGCCATGCTGGAGACCTGGGTTAAATTCCCAATGCCTGCCCATGTTAAAAAAAAAAAAGAAGTGACTTGGCAGATGTGATTGAGTTAAGTATACTGAGACGGACAGATTATCTTGGGTTATCTGGGTGGGCCCAGTGTAATTACAAGGGTTCCTAAATCAGGGAGGCTGGATGTTCAGGGTTAGGAAGACAGTATTAGGAGACATGCCAAGCCATGGAGGGAAATATGACGATGGAAGTAGAGTCAGAGAAGATGATAGGATGACAAAAGCTGAGGACAGAGAGAGTTTGGAAGATTGAGGCATTGCTGGTTTGGAACCTGGAGGCAAAAGCCATGAGCCAAAGAACACGACAGGCAGCCCTTCAAAACTAGAAAACACAAAGAAACAGGTTCTCCCTGAGAGCCTATAGAAGGAATGAAGCTTTGTCTAAACCTTAAATTTAGCCCCATAAGACCCACATTGGGGTTTCTGACTTGCACAAATATACAGTAATCAATTTGCACTGTTAACTACACTGAGATTGTGGTGGTTTGTTCCAGCAGCAGTAGGAAAGTAATAAAACCTGAACCACGTTGTGATGTCCTCAGACCAGGTGTCAGTGGACATGCCAGGATGTGAACTCTCTGATGTTTGTGCATATATGTCTAATGAAGGGAGGTCAGTGATCTGTGTGTGGGAGCCAGGGTGTATAGTCTGGGTCTTGGCTGAGGGTGTGTCTTCCCACATGTGGAATCTGTGAGCTGTTTGAATGCGAATGTGTATGGATATGAGGAATGTGATGTGTATGTGTACACACGTCCTCTGGTATGAGTCTCAGAGCTGACTTGGAGGTATACATTGGAGTCTGTGTGGTTTCTGAGGTGGTTATGGGTTACATCCAGATCGGTAATTCTTATGTGTTCATTGCTATTGTCCAAGATACAAGGTGTCTGATTTTTTTTTTTTTGGTGGTATATATAGCAGGACATAAGGTCTCTGGTCTGTGTAGGCATGCATGTCAAGAGGATAAAGTTCCTGGGCTCTGTGAGGGGGTCAGTGCTATGTGAGTGCTCTGTGTCCCAGCATATAAGCCCTCTGATATCTTTGTGGGTGTATGTCTCAAGATATCAGGTCTTCAATCTGTTCCTGGGTGTTTTCCCTAGCATCTGAGGTCTCTGTCTTGCTTGTGGGAATATGTTGCAGAATTTAATATCTCTGATCTGTTTGTGTTTGTCTTGGGTTGTGAAGTCTCTGATCTGTTTGTCTATGTACGTTGCTGGATAAGAGGTCTCTGATGTTCTTGTGATTACTTGTTCCAAGTTTTGATGTCTCTAATCTTTTTGTCAATTTTTATCCCAGGATGTAAACTCTCTGATGTTTTATGCTGTTTGTCCACTTGTGTAAGTGTCTGATGTTTCTTGTTGTATGTTGAAGATGTGAGGTCTGATCTGTTTTCTCTGTCCATGTGTAGGTTTTGAGGTCCTTGAGGGCTGTTTGTTTCAGGACATGACGTCTCTGAGGGTTTTGCGGGTCCCAATAAGTGATTTTTATATGTGTTTTTGTGCATATTTTCCAGAATGTGTGTCTCTCTACTTTGTGAGTGTGTTTTTGCAGAATGGGAGGTCTCTGTTCTGTTTGGCAGTGTATTTTCATGGATCTCAGGTCTCTGATATGTTTCTTAAAGTTTGTTTAAAGTTCTGTTATCTGTATTCTCTTTCTGGGAAATAGCCCCAGGACGTGAGGGTCTTGATTTGTTAGTGTGTTCCAGGATGCTAGGTCTGGGAATGGTTTGTGGGTGTGTTACAGAATTTTGTCTTTGATCTATTTGACAGTATATATCCCGGCATATGATGGTTCTGTTTATGAGCATATTTCCCAGCATATGAGATCTGTGAACATTTAGTCAGTGTAGATCCGAGGATATAGTATTTCTGATCTGGTCATGTTTATTGTCAAGTGTTTGAGGTCTCTAATTTGTTCATTGCTCTTTTTTCTAGGATACGGAGTCCTTAACTGTTTGTGGGCATATACCCCAGGGTGTGTTATCTCTGATCTGTTCGTGGATGTATATCCCAGTATTTGAAGTCTGTAAATGTCTCTGAGGATATATTTAAGAGAATTTTTTTATGTATTTACTAGAATGTATAGCTCTCTAGTCTTTTCAGTGTATATCCTTTAGTGGGTGGTATCTGATCTGTTTTTAAGTGTACATCCCATAGTGAAATGATCTTTGAACTTTTGGTATAGGTCTTCAGACGTGAGGTCTCTGTTGTGTGTATGTGTCTGGGTCCTAAGGTATGAGTTCTCTACCATCTTTCTCAGATTACTTCCCAGGAGGTGAAGTCTCTCGTTTAGTTCTGCATGTATGTCCAGCTTGCAAGGTCTCTGACCTGTTTGCAAGCTTATTTTACATCAGGATGTGGGTTTATGCTGCAGGATTTGAGGTGTGTCACCCAGCATGTAAGATCTCTGATTGATTTATAGGTGTGTGTCCTAGGAGTCGAGATTGCTGATCTCTTTGTGTCTCAGGATATGAGGGCTCTGATACTGTTCTTGTATGTTTGTCATTTGTTTGTGGTCTGTCACCTATTTGTGGCTCTGTGTCCCAGGGTGTGAGGTTTTGACCCATTTTTGTTTGTCCCAGCATGTGAGGTTTCTGAGGTTTTGGGTGTATGAACCAGGATTTGAGTGTCTGACCTCTTTGTATATTGCCCAGGATGTGAGGTCTCTGACCTGTTCATGGGTCTCTGTCCCAATATGTGAGGTCCCTGATTTATTCCTTGGTTTATTTCTTGGCTTTGTTGCAAGTATACGTCCTAGGTTGTGAAGTCTCTGATCTATTTGAGAGTCCATGTCCCAGGATGGCAGCCTCTCTTTTATTTGTGAGTATATATCAAGATGTGAGGTCTCTGATATGTTTATGTCCTAGGATGTGAAGTGTCTGATGTTTTTATGTGTATATGTGCCAGGATTAGAGATCTATAATCTGTTTGTAGGTATGTGTCCCTGGATGTTATTTCTCTGAAATATTTGTGGGTGTATGTCTCAGCTTATGCATTAAAAAAATAAAACTTTTTGTCAATATGTCACAGGATGTGAGGTCTTCGTTCTTTCAGGGCATACAGTTCCTAGAACTTGAATTCTCTGAGCTGCTTTTGTGACTGCGTCCCAGTGTGTGAAGTCCCTCATCTGTTTAACAGTGTATGTCTCTCCAGGATGTGAGGTCTCTGATCTGTTTGGATGTGCAGGCAGCAGATGAATTGTCTTGAGTTGTTTTAGGGTGTGTACCTGAAGTCTCAGAAAGATTTCTGAATCCTGGATTCAAGGGCTCTGAGCTTTTTTCTAATATGCATTCCAGGGGTGAGTTCACCGACTTGTTTGGGTCACTGTCTACATTGTGAGGTCTCTGTGTTATCTGGGGATGTGGTTGTTAGGATGTGTGGTCCCTGAGTTCTCTTGGCTTCATTGTTCCTTGACTTGGTTGGGATATATTTTCAGGTGTGAAGTCTCTATTCCTTTCAGGTTTCAGTCCCAGGGTGTGATAGAGCTCACTCATTAGGGGCTTGTTTACTGGGTCAAGGTTTCTGTACTTTTAATGGGTGCAAGTGCTAGTTAGTGGGTTTTCTGAGCCGTTTGGAGGTCTGTAGTTAGTGTGTGAAGTCTCTCAACTCTGTGGTGGTCTCTTTGCAAGGTATGATGCCCCAACTATTCAGCAGTCTGTCTTTTCAGGTGTCTGAGCTGTTGGTGGGCCTGTGACCTTTGTATGAGGACTCTGATGTGTTTGGGTGTCTGTGCCCAGGGTGTCACCTTTCTGAACTGTTTTGTCCTATGGTAATTTTACTGGGCAGTTGATCCAGAGTTTGTCTTCTTATTGTTTGTAGGTCTGTCTTGTAGATCTTTTGAGGCACTTCACCCTGTGTCTCAGAATGTGAGAACTTTGATCTTTGTATCCCTTGGTGTTGAAGTACCTAGACTATTGGGGTATGTTTCCAAGGGTAAGATAGTTCCTATTGTGAGAATCTCAGACCCAAGTATGATGTCTCTGACTTATCAGGGTTCTATTTTTAGGGTCTGAGGTCTGAGCAGTTTGGGGCTCTGTTACTGGTTTGCATCATCTCAGGTGTTTGGGGATCTGGTTGTGTGTGTGAAAGCTCTGAGCTGTTTCGGGAAATCTGTGTCCAATATATGGCATCCCTGAACAGTAATCTGTCCAAGATGTGAGGTCTCTGTTGTGTTAGAGTCTACATGCCAGTGTACATGATTTCTGAGCTCTCTAGTATTGTTTCAGGGTGCAAGGTCTCTGAACTATTTGCCCATCTCTGTTCCAGTTTGTGAGTTCTCTAAGAAACTGGTAGGTCTTTATCCTAGTTGTAAAGTCTCTGAGCCATGTGGGGGGTCTGTAATCTGATATTCAGGTCTCTGAACTCTTCAGGTGTGTGGGTTAGAAAGTGTGAGGTCTCAGAAGTGTTTTATAGGTTTCTTTAGGGTGTCACAACTCTGAACTGTCTAGGGTCTGTATCAGGTCTCTAAGCTGTATATAGATGTTTCCGAAGGTATGACTTCTCTAAATAGGATGTTTCCAGGTTGGGAAATCTCTAAACTGTTGTGAACCATGCTCAAGTTTTGAATCTCCAAGTTGTTTGTGGCCCTGTGTTCTAGGGAGTGAGGTCTCTGGGATACTTAGTGGTCTGTTTCCCAGGGTGTCTTTAAGCTCTTCTGGGGTCTGTATCCAAGATAGGGACTTTCTAAATCATCTCGGAATCGGTGTTCTGAGTGAGGTCTCTGAGATATTTGGGGGTCTGTGTCCAGGGTGTGAAATATCAGCTGTTTGGAAAACTGTCTCAGGAAATGAAGTCTCTGGGAAGTTTGGGTACCAGTGATCAGGGTGCCAGGGCTCTTAACAGTTAGCTTAGCCATGTCTCAGGTTGTGAGTTCTGAGATGTCTGTGCATCACTATCCCAGGAGGGAAGTTCTCTGGTGTGTTTGGGGTCTGAATTCCAGTGTATAATATAAGGTTGTATGGGATTCTGTCATCTGTGTGTGAAGTCTGTGAAATATTTGGGTGTCATGTGACATCTCTGAGCACAAAACAAAAGGCACTGGCTTGCATTCACATTGAGGGATGATGAAAATAAGTATATCTGAAATGTCATGTTTTTGTTCTCTGCTTTCCACCTTGGCATATATAAGTGCTCAATAAATATTAGCAGAAAAAGGTTCCCCCAGCGTGCACAAACTTTTTTTCCTTCGAATGCAAGTAATCCCATTCTTTGGGATTCAGAGCCTCTAAAGGCCAGGTGGGTCCAGCTAGAATTTTATCACCTTTCTATATTTCCACTAGTTATTTCTCTAGTTATTATTTTTTTTTGCTTATGGCAAATGCAATGCTTTTTAAAGTAGAAAGCAAGCTTATTTTAGGTCAAAATGTACATGATGGTGTAAGTGATATACTATGGTGGCAGAAATTTTGAAGATTAAACAAATGGCTGAAGTTTGGGTAACACATTCCTGGGCAGTTCCAGATCCCAGCCTCTCAGCCCACCCACCCCCAATCCAGGGTCCTCAATACCCCACACCTTGTTTTTTTCAATCAATATTTCATTTATTGATGCCCACTCCAGGCTGGGTAGGGCTGAGGGGTAATACAAGAGGAGAACCAGATTCAGTCCTTGCCTGAAGGTCAGTCTTGGGATGGGAGGGAGGACAGACACACAGACACAGATCTGGCATTTGGTGGGAGAGCACACAGCCTCACATAGGAGCACTCTGGGTATAGGTGATCAGGGAAGGCTTCCTAAAGAATGCTTCATGGGGGAAGCAAGGGGTGAGGCAGCCATAAAAACCTTCACTTTTAGTACATTTGTAGACAGGTAACTTTTGAGACCAATGGACCCAGGGTAAGCATGAAGGGCTAGATTCTGGGGCTAACAGGCAGCAGCAGGTTTCCCTCCCACCTCACCATACCCTAGTTGGGTAAGCCATGCCACCTCCACCCCCAATTCTTGAGCCATACCTCACCTTCTACCAAATGGGCCCTTTCCTGGGATCCAACTCCATGGTTTTCAAGGCTTCCCTGAGACAATCCACATGAGCCAGGTGCTCTGCCCAGTGCCTGGCACCTCTTAAGCACTCCATCAATGCACATTCTTGCCCTAAGTGCTATCTATGGCCTATCTAGGTCTGAGTTCCAGCTCTGAATAGTCCCAAGCATCATCCCCCAGGTCTGGGCTCCCAGAACCTTCAGAGCTCCCCAAAGCCTTAGGGGTCTTCTCTGGATTCCTTAAAGGCAGAGCTCAGTCCCTGTCCCACCTATAGGAACAGAAAAGTCTGGACTGCCCCCCCTCTCCCTGGTCAGTGGGTCATGGGCCTCCACTACTCAGTCCAGTGGCATGTGTGTGTGTGGGGGGGTGTCATCTCAGATGAGGCAGCCCTGAAGAAGAGATTCTACAGCTTCTAGGGCCAGCACTAGCAGTTTTCACTGTGAGCACAAGCAGAAACCAGCCTCAGCCCCCAGCCCTGCAAATCTCCTTTTTTTTTTTTCACCAGAGCAAAGATTCTGGCATTGGAGAACCAGGTTTGTATGGGACTGGGAACTGTGAGCTCTGCTGTTTGCCTGCCTTGGGGTTGTTTCCCCCCACCCTTAGGGCAGTAGAGAGGAGACCTGCCACAGACCCCTCAAGCTCCAGACAGAAACAGGTGCAACAACAAACATTTTTCTATTCTGGGGCTAGGCTTTGACAGGCCATGAATCCCAACTGCATCAAGTCCTGATATAGAAAATTAACTTCCGAAGGTGGGCAGGGGTTTGTAAGTGCAGCCCACAAATAGGACTGGGACAAGGAGAGGAGACTCCTGGAGTTGGGTCCTCACCGCAGCCCAGAGCATGGAGCATGTGGGAATAGGTAGAGGCAGGCAGAAGGCCCTGGCAGTCACTCCTGTGACAAGAGGGCAGTGGTGGGTGAGTAGGTAGGCGGCATCAGGCCCCCATGGCCAGTCTGGCCTCAGACTTCTATACGCTAGAAGAGGTACTTGCGGCAGGATTCAGTCCCACACTTGCACTCAATACGGACCCGCTTCTTAGGGGAGCCGGGGAGCCCGGCCAGGCCAAAGTTGGAGTCCATGCGGGTGCTCTCCATGTCCACGGGGTCCACTGTGGAGTTACAGCCAGGGCAGGTAGGAGGGAGGGAGGGGACTTGTTAGAAGGCTTCCCGCTACCCTTTTCGCATGCGACCAGTGAATCTGCGGGGCTGGGAAGGAGTCTGGGATTTGGGTTAAGAGTGGGTCTTAGGGTTGGTGATTTGGGGCTTGGGCCAGCAATGAAGTGTCCTGGTGTTAGGAAAATGACCAGTAGTTGTCAGGGGAGGGAGGGGGCTCTCATGGGGAAAGCAGGAGGGTCATGTAGGAGTCAGGAATGGAGAGCCAACCAGAGGGCATGACTTGTCCTGCCAAAAAGCCTCCCTTGACTGTCTCAGAGGCAGTTAGTTTATATGAAAGGGACTGATTGGAGGCCTCAAGGGTGTCCAGAGGCTTGGAATGAGGAAGGCCAAAGGGAGTTAGGATGGGGAAGGGTTTGTGGGACCAGGGACATTCAGATAGAGTCCAGAGGGGCATCTTAACTCTGCAGTCAAACAGCCTCCCCCAGGAATCTTGGAAGGAGTGTCTCAGGGTTGGGGGCTAGGGGCTAGGAATGAGGGGTCCTCCAGGGACAGTGTTCCAGGACTCCAGATGACAGGAGAGTGGGAGTCAGGGAGAGCATCTTAATGCTCCAGCTAAAGAATTATCCCTTGGTTCTTTGAAATATTGGTGTGTTTTGGGGAGGGGTCCTTGTGCCCCACACCGTGTGCCCCTGCCCCCAGTTCCTTGCCCTCCCTACCTTGCATGTTGTAATCAAAGGTGAGCTCCTCGCCTGCCCAAATGGTCCTTGTGGCAAAGAAGGCGATGCGGGGCAGCCGCTCATCAAGGTTGTCTATGAAGACATTGTATACCTGCAGGTTGGGGTCACACTGGACGAGAAAGAACAGCAGGAAGGTAAGGATGAGCCCAGCCTGCTCCCTCCCAACCCAGCTGCCCACCTGCTGGGGATACCCACACTGTGGTTGACAAAGTGAGAGATGTTGCCATAATAGGCAGCATCCACGGTGTACACATCCTCCACGTAGTCCAGGTCGAAGAGATAGGTGGCACCCTGGCGGTCGTAGATCTGACCCCGCCGCTCCGCTTCCTCTGAGGTAATGATCTGGGGAAAGGGCCATGGGGGGAGGGGACACTGTCCACAAAGGCTCAGGAAGGCCAGCTTGGCACCTGCGCCCCAGCCTGGTTCCCCAGGAAAAAGAAGAACAAATAAGGAAAGAGACACCCCATGTAGTTGGCTCAGGGGTTGCTGGCGGACTTGGACACACATGGGAGCAGAGGCACACATGGTCTGCTGGCTCTGAAGTGAGCCCCATTCAGGGAGATGGGCCTTGGATGCCTGCTTGCCCACCTACCCACTCTTCTGGCCTCTAGATGGTCAGTAGAGGCTAGCCACAGGGTTGAGTTAGGGTACAAATAGTGCTTCCTCCTACTGCTCAGCAAAAACTGCCTAGAACTCCCCATACTGTGGGCAGAGCAAGAAGGACCCACAGAGAGACAGAGAACAAAAAAGACCGAGGGGGGCAGGGAGAGTGTGTCAATGTGTGATAGGGTAGATGTAAAAGATGGCAAGAGGATGGACCATGGTGGCTCAGTGGCAGAGTTCTCGTCTGCCATGCTGGACACCTGCTATCGATTCCCAGGGCCTGCCCATGTGGAAAAAAGAAAAAAAAAAAAAGCAAGAGTGGGAGCAAGATCTAAAGTAAGAGTGAAAACAGAGACCCAGAGCAAGAGAAAGAGAAAGAGAAAAGCAAGAGACCCATAGTGAGACAGAGTGAAAAAGACCCAGAGCAAGGGCAAGAAAGGAAGAGACCGAGGGCACAACAGAGATGGGAGGAGTGGGAGAGAATGACTGATCGAGGGCAAGAGAGCGTGAGCTAGGGCGAGACCCAGTACAAGAAAGCAAGAGCCAGCACAAGGCAGTGCAAACAGCAAGGAGGACCCAGAGAATGAGGGTGGGAAGAGAGACTCTGAATGAATGAGAAACTTGCTAAGAGAGAGAAGCAGATGCAGAGTCAGAAACAAACAGAATGTGAGTGTACCAGACCCAGGTCCAGAGAGAAAACCACAACCCCCTGACACAGCTTAAGGCCAAGACCCCTGAGAGAATCTGAGAACTCCAAGAAAGGCTAAGGCCTACAACATCCAGACAGACAGAGTGAGTGACAAGAGATGAAAGAAACAAGGTAAGCATGTGTGTGAGAGAACCCCTCCCTCAGCTCTGAGGTTATGCAATGCCAACAACTAGAATTTAAGATATCAGTGGACAACTTCTCCTAAAGCTCCTCATCCCTAGTGGGGTCCCCATCTGTCCTAATGAACACGAAGTGGCACCACCATCCCTGCCTCCCAAATCTCTCCTCTCCAGTCATCAGGTTTCTTCTTCGTGAGGCCGACAACTACAGTCTTTCCTAAGCCTAACCAACTCTGCCCTTCTCTGGGTGAGAGTCCTACTGGACCTGAGACTGCTCCTGCCTCAGCCGAGGGTACCCCTAGACCAGGCAGCTCAATCTTTCCTCTCCTGGTTTTCCTACTACCTCTCTTCCCAATCATTAGAGACAACCACAAAGGAGACAGTTATTAAATGCTATTTATTTTTATTTTGCATACTAGCCCAGCAACCTGTCCTCTCTCCAACTGGTGGCTCTCCTATAGGCAACTCACTCTTCCTCCCCACACCTCTTCTTTCCCTCTCCCTTTGTCAGAGACCCACTGCCGACACTGCTGATACCCTACTTCCTACACTAGACCCAAACCCAAGAACCCACCCTGGACTCCTTCCTTGTCCATTCTCATGCCAACTAGTAAAATGCTCTTCCTGCTCTCAAATCTATCCCCATCCAGTCTTGACTACCCTCCGTTTTCTGTAGTTAGGACAGCCACACTAGTGTCCTCACCGTTTCCTCCCTGCCTCTTACACCATCACCTCCAGCTAATGCTCCGTGCCAGCTGCTGATCAACAGTGCCTTTATAAAACCATCTGTCCCTTGGGCCACACTACTTATTGCCCCATATTCCAGCTCAATTCTGGACTTCTCCACACCCCCAACTTTTGTTTGTTCACTCCTGTACAAGCTGTAGACTGGGAAACTTAGTACTCAGTTTTTGAAGAGGAATGGAAAAGAGATACATCATCTAAAGCAAACTGCAGAGCATAGCAACAGAAGCCACAAAAGCATTTTGAGGAGGAATATGTCAAGGTCACTCTGCCAGGAATGCCCCCTCCTTCCTCCTGAGAATATGCACTCTTCCTTGTAACATCAGCTCAAACAGAAGTTACTCCTCTGTGCAGCCTTACTGAATCTCCCCATCCCCATCCCA
Organism: Tamandua tetradactyla; assembly: GCF_023851605.1. Classification (NCBI taxonomy): domain Eukaryota; kingdom Metazoa; phylum Chordata; class Mammalia; order Pilosa; family Myrmecophagidae; genus Tamandua; species Tamandua tetradactyla. The sequence continues at coordinate 121,564,839 of NC_135353.1, forward strand.
CTCCAGAAGCTGACCACCTCTCTAATAAAGTCAGCCTCTCATGGGATTACGAGCACACTGGTGGTATCTGACACATCTTTATAATTTTGGCTCCTCTCCAACCCAGAGAGAATGCTCCATCCCCATCTTCCTGCCTATTCACCTGCTCTCTGGGTCTCATCAGGAGTGAGTCATACTGTAAGCCCTCCAGGGGACAAACTGTTCCTTCCAGCTCTGTCATCTTTTTAGACTAGCTCTATAGCAGTTGGCCTACCCTGAAAACTTGAGAACAAATCAGTCCCCATCCCTTATCCCTAGGAGCTCTCCAAATTGGGGAAGACAGATGGGATAGAACCCAGCAGCTGGGGAAAGGGGCTGAAGTGAATGGAATGAGGCTCTTGCTCTGCCCCCTATCATGTTCTCTGCTCGTTTCCTCAGCCAAAATAAAAAAAAAAAAAATCCACCAGGCCTGGCAGAGCAGTTTTAGACATTTGGGCCTTATTTCTTACCCACTTTATCAGCTTTGTGACTCTGAGCAAGTTTCTACACCTTTCTGGGCCTCAGCTTTCCCATCTATAGAATGGGGATGACTGACAATAATCCCAAACTGACAGGCACTATTGTAAAGATCCAATGAAATCATAGATGTGAAAGGTTTTCTCTGGCACTGGTTTGTTTTTTTAAGTCTGGATCCTGAGCAGTGTTAGGAGTGTTTATGAGAACTGTATCTTGTCAAAATCTAAGATGTACTCATATTTTATGTGCCCTTTACAAAGAAAGGAAAAACTGCTAATTAGATGACGATAGCCCATCATTTAATTCATTTAATTAAATAAGACTCACTTTAATATTAGAGAGGTTAAAATATGAAGAAAAATACGTTTCAAAATCAGTCGGACATGGAATTATTGTTCTCTTCAGGTGAAGGTGTGAATGCTCTGTGGGAATAGTTAATTGTAACCTGAATTGGGAAAGTACAAAAGAGGGCAAGGGCAGCTCAGGTGGAGACAACTGTTAGTACAAAGGTGGAGAGGTATGAAAATGAATGCCACGTCCAGATTTTAGAAGACAGCATAGTGTATATGTGTGTTGTACATGTCCAACCTAACAACTCCAGGAAGGTCTGGGACAGCACCACATAATCCAGTAAATTAATATTTCTGCAATGCAATTTGAATATTCACACCAAGTGGGATAAATAAAGGCTGTAAATAGGCCCCTCTCAGGTCAGGCTGGGTTTTGCACTCATAGGGGTTACACACATATGTTGGGGTTTCAAAGCATTTTGGATTGTCTGGATTTTGAACTGTAATGGCTAACATTTATTGAAGGCTTACTCTATACACTATTCAAGTGTTTTGCAGTTAATAACTCATTTAACTCTTCTAACCAGTGTATAAGGTGGGTGCTATTATTGTTCCCATTTTGCAGATTAGGACACAGAGACCCAGAGAGGTTAAATAACTGCTGATAAGCAGTGGAGTTGAGATTCAAACACAGGCAGTCTGTCTGCAGGGTCCACACTCCAAACCACTTTGCTATGCTGCCTCTGGGGGTACACAAGAAGATGAGTTTGGCTCTGGTAGTGTTTTGGGGCCTATGGTGCTATCATGAGGACCCACAGGTCTGAGGACTGGAGTCACTGAACATAGTGGAAGGGAGGCGAAGAAATGACTCAGGGAGAGTATGTGGAGAGTAAGAAGAGTTAGGAAAAAGAGTTCCTGGAAGGTCTGACGTTTACAGGGTAGAGGAATAAGGACACTAAGGAAGAGCATCAGGACCAGTAGATGCTCGGGCTGCTTGTGGGGTAGAGACTATTCCTCCTCTTAAACTGTCAGGAACCTCTGTGTTGCAGACAGCTTCTCCCTCACACTGTCAGTACAGCAAGGGTATAGACACTTCCTCCTCTGGACTTCCTCTAGGATTGCCAGGGTCCTCTAGGTCTGGCAAGGGGGTCTGGGCACCCCCTCCTCCAGACTGTCAGGGTGCTCCTGGTAAGGACCTGTCTTCCTTCAGACTGACAACATCCCTCTGGGGTGCTGACATCTCCTCCAGACTGTTAGGGTCCCTCTGAGACTTGGATACCTCCTCCAGAGTGTCAGGACACTGAGGGTGTGGACACTTCCTCCAGACTGCCAGGGTTCTTTTGGGTGTAGACACAATCTCCTTCAGACTGTTAAGATCTCTCTGGGGTGAGGACACTTCTCCTTCCTGTCAGGACAGTGTGGGTGTGGACACTTCCTAATTCAGACCAGCAGGATCCTTGGGAATGTGGAAAGCAGCTTACTCTCTTCCAGATTCTCAGGCTCCCGTGTGGTAAGGATATCTCCTCCTCCAGGTTCCTCCTCTAGACTGTCAGGAACCCTGTGGGGTGTGGACACTCCCTCCTTAACTCAGACTGTCAGTGTCCTCCAGCATGCGGACATTTCCTTCACCAGACTGTCAGACTTATTGGGGGTATGGACATTTCCTCATACAGACTGTCAGGGTCCTCTGGAGTGTAGACTGCTTGGTTTCTAGATTGTCACTGTCCCTCGAGGGTAAGACCCTGCAGTTTCTGAGTGGGAGCCTCTTCTCCCTTAAGTCAGTTTCTGTTACTGCCCAACCCTATCACATCCCTGAGGGACCTATGTAAATATATGGAGGTATTTTGGGTTATCACCATGACAGGGCACACTCATGCATTTAATGGGAAAGGTCCAAGGATGCTACAAATCCCCCAGAACATGGGATGGTTCAAATAACAAAAAACTGTCCCACCCTATGTTGAGAAATACAATCTTAGAAGGTGACACTTTCTGTTGCAGACACTTGCTAGCTGTTCATCCAAACCCATTTTGTTTTCCACCTGGGCAGAGAGCTAAAGAATACTTACTTCCCAGCTTCCCTTGCACTTAGGTAAGGATGCATGACTCAAGTCAGCTAATGGAGTGGGGGCAGAAATGATGTGCATTGCCCCAGGCCTGGCCCTTCTACCCTCCACACTCTTTCTCCATTTGCCAAGCAAAACTAAGGCTCTAGTGGTGGGCTCCAAAGCTCTAAGGCATAGCAAAGGCCTAAGAGGAAAGGAGCCTAGGTCCCCAAGTCACTGTCTGAACAGACGCCGACCCAAATACCTACACTGGACTAGTACATGAGCCTGAGAAGCACTAAGATTTGGGAGTTGTTTATTACAGTGGCTGGCCTGCCTTTCCTCAGTGTCCTGAAAGTCTAGTGGAAGAGGTGTCTGAGCCCTATAGCCTACTCCAGATTCTGTTGTGCAGATTACTAAAAGGTGCTCCTTCCAAGTAGACAATGGTGATAAGACCTTGGTGAAATTAGAAAAGTAAATGCTTTTTCAGGTGATGCAACTTTGTGCCAGACCACATGGCCTGTTCAAAGGAATGCTGCCTGGATTTCAGCTCCCATTTTTCCTCTTTGCTAGATACTCTTATGAAGTCAGCCCCATCTGGAAGCATTTCAGGGTTTTATTTTTTTTAACTGCCAGCATGGTTGTTCTGGTGTGGACTGACTTGGAATATTAGCCCCTGCCAGGATGTCCCTATCACACTTTGTTTAGAACCCCCAAACCTTCCTCCCAGGGAAAGCAGGGAAGTGTAAGGCATACATTGAGGAGAGCTAGGCACACACACTAGCGGCACACATGTTGGGAAGAGTGGCATACATACGCATTGTCCCATCTCCCTACCTCTCCCACGTACTCCATGACGAAGCTGTTCTTACGGATCTTCTCCAGCGTGCGGACACCCCAGCCGCGCCCATCATCGGTACGGAAGATGCAGAGGTCATAGCGGATGCCCTTCTGAACCACACGATTGGGGCAGTCATAGCCACAGCGGCAGCGTGAGTTGCACTCGTAGATGGGCAGCCCAGCTCGCAACCGCACCTGGCCCTGGTCATTATAGGCAAACTTGTGCAGTGAGGCTCCTGGGCAGCAGCCTCCAGCAGGTGCCCACAGACAGTCCTGGCACTCACAACCCACAGCCACCTGGTTGAGTGTGATGCCCTCACCAACCCGGTACTCGTTGATGTACACAAAGGCCCGTGGTGGCCCATCCAGATCCACCTCATTCTCCACAGTGATGCGCCCCAGATGGCTGCGCTTGGCGTTGAGCTCCTGCTCCCACCGCCTCAGTGCCCGCCTCTGCTTGGCCTTCTGCACCAGGTAGTTGGCCAGGCTTGGGTCCAGGTGCCGTGGTGGCCTTGAACGGTGGTGTCGTCGGAGCAGCTCCCTTTCTAAGTCCTTGTGGAACTGCTTGAGAATGCGTACACACTTGAGATTCTGCCGTGGTTCCCAGGTACTCTCAGAGTCTGGGTATCCACGCCACTTTACAAGGTAATACTCCTGTTCCTGGGGAGGGGCAGGGGGACGGGAGCACCATAAGTGGTGAGGACCTCGGGCCTGCCCTCATGGGGCTTCCAACCCAAAGCAGATGGATAATGCCCATACCCTTCCCACCGCAACCTTTCTGGAATGACCCCATGCATGGGCTCTGCAGTGAGGGTTACTAGGTTCAGCTGTTCCCTCCCATTGACTATCTGTCCAAATTCCAACTTTTAATTTAACCTCCCCCAGACCTACTTCCTTCTCTGTCTCCCCCATCTCAGAAAAACATCAGTCCCATCCTTCTAGCTGCTCAAGCCTAAACTCTTAAAGTCGTCATTTTTCTCACAGCCCCCACATCCACCCTTAGCAACTCCTGTCAGCCCCACCTTCAAAATACATCCAGAATCCAACCTCTTTAAACCATCATCACTGCCACCACCATCACGGCTTGCCTGGACTGCAGCGCTAGCCTCACTGGTCCCCCTGCTTCCTCCCTAGCCCCCTATAGTCTGTTCTCCACACAGCAGCCAGAAGGATTTTTATTGACGAGAGGTAGCTGCAGGATACAATTTAACAACATAGATTCTAAAGTTAGAAACCTTGGGTACAAATTCTGAATCTGCTACTCCCCAGCTATGTGACCTTAAGCAAGTTATTTAACTTTACCCAGCTTCAGTTTCCTCATCTTCAAATAAGTCATAGCTAACATTTTTCTAGCATTCATTATGTAGCAGGTACTGTCCTCAGAAATTTAAATGTATTATTAGCTAAATTTAATTTGACGAGGCGATACTGTTATCATTCCCATCTTACAGATGAGGAAAATGAAGTACAGAGGGTTTGGGTAAGTAACTGGGAGTCAAAAAGCCAGGATTTGAACCCAAGCATGCTGGCTCCAGTCTGTTCTATTCTACTGTTACCTCCTTTGGCAACAATAACAGTTTCCTTTTCACAGTGTTACCCGAGGGATTAAATGAGTTTCTGAGAGGAAGTGCCTGGCACACTGAAAGTGCTCAGTAACTATTAGCTATCTTCATCTCCATTCCTGAGTTCTGCATATAAGAAGTATTCTCAATCTTTGCAATTGGTTTGTCTTCCGAGGGAAATGGGAAGAGAGGCTTATTTGGGTGAATTCATTCTGGCCCTATCCCCTACCCCCTAAGAAAATCACTTAAGTTTCCCCATCTATAAAATGGGGACAATAAGAGGGCCTAGTCACCCTGTTTTTTAAGATCAGGAAAGAAAATTCCCTTTGGAAACAGATGCAGGCATTATTAGGCAAGAGGGCAGAAAGCCACCTTGAGACACCCTCCACCCCAGGGCTATGGTCACCCGCAGACTCACGCGGATCTTCTTGTAATCACACAGGTACTCGACTTCAAAGTCATAGAGGTTCCTCTTAGAGATGCCAAGGGCAGGGCAGGAGAGCTTAGCCAGGCGGCATAGGTCCTGTAACTGATTCCAAGAGGACTTGCAACACACACTGCAGCCTGGAACAAGGGGACAGGAAAGAACTATTACTGGGTAGCCTGGCCAGACTAGGGGTCAAAAGGGACTACCAAATCCTGCCTGGGACTTCTCAGGTACTGCCTCATAGTCAGTCATATTCAATCCACAGGCCTTCCCCAATGCCTTCCACAACCAAAATGTACTACTTCCTTAAACCCCAAGGGTCACTGCCCAAGGCTACCCCTGGAGCAGCAGTCCTCAAAGTGGGGTTTGCTGCATGAATTGTCCTAACAGTAAACATTCCCAGAGCTTCAAATTTCCTCTGTACTATTTCTTAAAACTGCCTGCAAACCTGCCTTGGGTTCAGATCAGATCACCCTTCTACCTCCTTTACAAAAGAGAGAACAACCCCCTCCACCCCCTTATCAGTACAGGGAAGGTGGGATTAAAACCTCTAAGGTACCAAACAAAGCATAACTGGAAAGACGGGTCCACAACCTTTATCTGAAACTCCTGAGGCCCAATATGTTTTGGAATTCAAATTTTGAGGGGATTTTACAATTGTAGTTCTAAGTATATACCATATATCACCTAACACCCCTTGATTATACCATAATCAAACACATTAATATTTCTACAGCAAAATTATAAATTTTCACATTAAATAAGAGAAAAAGAGGTGTAGAATAGCAGCACTGAATAGTCCCACCTTATAGTCTGGTTTTGCCACTGAGTGGTGCCAAACATAAGAAAAATATTTCAGTTTTCAGGACTTTTTCAGATTTCAGAATTACGAACAAGAGATTGTGGAATGGTATTCAATTACAGGAAGCTTCCCTGAAGCTTTAAGTATGGATGCCTTAAACACATGCTGCTTTTTTTTTTCACACTGCTTTTGACTTTCTCTGTCTCATCCACACTTTTGTGAAGGGTAAAGCTCACCCAAAGGGGAATGTCTGAAATCACGAACAGGCAAAGCAGTACAGGTTAGTGACAACCATTTTTAAAAGCATACCTGGAATGATTCCTGAGACTACCAAAAATTTTCATGCGACATAGATTTTTAAAAAGCAAAAGATTTCTATCTGACTTAGGACTAGGTCTTAAATAATGTGCTTAGAAGCCATTTTAACAAATCGTTTCACAAAACACTTGTTGCAAGTATAGTCCATCCTTAGCCTAGTTCATCTTTTTAATGCTTAATATTTTTTACTTCCCATTACAAAAATCAAACTTATTTAAACTTGGGATTAAACACTCAAGATATCAACCTAAAAATGTACAAGAGCTTTTCGAAGTTAGAAAATTATTTCGTGTGCACTTCACCCCCTCCACTTAGGCAGGCCTAGACACTTCAATTTCATATCTCCATCCCAGATTCTGGGCCTATGCCCACATTTTCCTCTTCCTTCCAAACCCCCAAACCTACATTTGAAACCTTACCTAAAGTGGTCCCAACTAAGATGTCCAGGTGCTGGCTCCAGCATACACCACAGAGAGACCACAGCTGGACTCTCCTACCCGCCTAGAGTCCCCCTCACACATCCTCTCCGCAGCTTTCCTCACACAGAGGAGCTATCCCTCCACCCTAACAAAATACCAAGAACGTCACCCCTCTTTCCCTGCACAGTGTGGAGTCCAACTCTATTAGAGAAGCCCCCTTCTCTTCATTCAGCGGGTGTTCTCTCTCCTCCAAAGCCTTCCCCCTCGCATCGAGAGGAGACACCCTACCCTGTTGAGTCCCCTGTCCCCCAACTCTAGGAAGATCCCCTTTCCTCCCCCTTCCTTTCCAGCGTCTCGCGTGGACACCAAGCGGGTAACGGTCACCGGCGGCCGATTTTCCCGCGCGCGGGCGCGGCCTCCCCAAACAATCTCCGGCGCGTAGGCGCGCCGGGTCAGATCTCGATGTGGGGCGTGCGCGCACAGCCCTACCCCGTCCCGCGACCCCACTGAGCCCCGCGCCCGCGGCTTCCGAGGCACGCGCCCCCTTTACTCAGCCCCGCCCAGCCCCGCGCACCAGGCCCGCGCTCCCCGAGCCCCATCCTTTCCGCGCTAGGCTCCAGGCTCCCGACTCCGCGGTCTCGGACTCCGGGGCCCCGGCCCGCGTCGCCACCCTTCCAGTTCACCCCAGCCCGGCCAGCGGGCCCGCTCCGCTGCCGCCACCGCTTCACCTTTTAAATTTTCCGCCATCTTTCCCCACGGCTAACGACATTCGGGCCTAGCCGGCCTCGCGAGAAGAGCGCTCGCGCGGGCGTGGCCGACAACGCGCAGCCTATTGGCCCGGGCGCGCCACGAGCGGCGCGGCTCCGACCAACCGGCGAGTCGTGACCGGACCCCTCCCCGCCACTCTGCCGGGTCCCGAAGGCGGTCTCGCCGCCCGCTGTTTCCCAGAGTGCGTCTGCACCGAAGCGGCGGCGGCGGCGACTGAGGTTGCCGGAGGCACTCCCCGTATGCCACTACGTCTGTCTTGCAGTTGACCAATTATGTCGTCAGCCTGCCACAAAGGGGGATTTGCCGTCCTATCAAACTCGTCAGTCAGTCGTCACATTTAGGCCCAAGCAGGCGGTGAGTCCACCAGAGTGGACTCTAACCACGTACAGATACCAAGGCAGTCACTTCATTCAAATCAGAGAATGTCACGACAGCTGTCTAGTCAAAATCCCCACCCCATTCAGCGTCCATCTGTGTCTTCACACCAGCTGTGATTCTCTTAAGGCTGACAGACAGCACTTATTACCAGCTACCCTGCTAGCCAACCAGCCTGTCACACCCTCAGACTGCCCCTTCTGTCAGTCACTCAATCAGCTGGTCACTTCTATCCTTGCCCTGGGACCAGCTGTGATTCCACCTCACGGAATCATATTGTACACACCCCAGTAAGCCACAGCGTCCAAATATGCCCCCAGGCAGGTTGTGATTAGGTCAGGACAGGCTGTCATTGTCAGCATCTAATATAACCTTGTCAAGGCAGCCATACTGTCAGTTGGTCACTCTGTAATCGCTTCAGGTTGCTCTTCATTCACACCCTGAGCAGTTTATTCAGGTACAATACCCAGCTAGGCCCACAGAGCAAATTGTCAGAGCAAGTAAAGGTACAGTAAAGTCACAATGCCACTTTCAATAACTCAGTAGTTTCTCAAGCACACCATTGATCAGTCAGCTTCCTTTGTTCCACTGGGCTCCTTCAGGAAAGCTGTGATTCCATCAGGGCAGTCTGTAGCCATGTACAGCCATTGACTCAGGCAGGTACACTGATCTTTCAGTTGATCAACTACCCTGTGATTCCTTCAGTCTACCCCTCATCATATTATCAGGGAATCATCCTCAGCATCCAATTGACTACATTAATTACTACTGTCTGTCAGTTGGGCAGTCAGAGCACTCAGCCAGGCCCTCAAGCATGGTGGCCAGTCAGGGTGGCCAGTCATTCACCATTCACAGTTGCCTATCAGGCAGCCACAAATCTGTTGATCAGCCAGCCTGAAATCCCCTTAAGGTAGCTCTCCTTTACACATTCTCAAACAGTGTAACATCCATCCCTTAGGCCTGGCATGATTCCTGGTAATAGTCTGTCATTCACAACATCCTGCCACCCAGTTAGGCAGCAACACCATAAATCATCAGCAAGTCAATAATTCCTTTAGGAGGCTGCCTGTCTTCCACATTGTGAGACTACCTGCCAGTCCCAGTGGGGGTTGAAATTCAGTCAGATGTTCAGTACCTCCCAACATCAGGAAACCACATCATCAGTTCCTCAAATTGCTCCTCTCCTTGTCGGTTCATGAATAATACTGTCAACCAGTTTTACAGTTAACCAAACGGTTATTCTGTTTGCTTGCCAGTCCAGCTATGAGCTAGTTAGAGCAATGGCTGGTCAGTCAGAAGTTCCATCAGCCCATACTTGGCATGAATGGAGCACTCAAAAGAGTAAATTCCACTATACACCTCCCTTCCCTTCCTTACTCCTTCTAGAACAAACTCAGGTTCTGGTGCCTCCTTATTCAGGCAAGACCCTCTCATATCCAGAAATCCTGGAGACTTGTCCCAGGAGAGTAGTTTAAAGAATGACCTTTTCCTTCCTCATCTGGAGGGCAACTGGGGCCCTGTTAGTGGTGGGGAGCATCTCTTGACCTTTCCCAAACAGTATAACGTACTTGATAAAAGCATGGATTCTAAAGCCACTGCCTGCTTTCACATCCCAACTCTACAACGTACCAAAATGTGTGACGTTAGGCAAACTAACCCTTCTGGCCTTCAGTTTCCTCACTTGTGAAACCTCAGGTGAGTGCTCTTGGGGTGCGCATCTCCCTTTTATGTAGAAAATGAATCTTATTGGTCTATCACCTTTTCAAGGCACCTCGAAAGTAAGAGGTCATGTAAAATCACCAAGATGGTGGAGTGAGATGCTCACTGCTCCACCACCACCTCCCCCAAAGAAGTGTTAAACAACGAAAAAAACAGGCAGACCCATCTTTATCTCAGCTCTGGAAGACAGTAAAAGGGTTGCGTCCCAACTGGCAAGTCCCAAATTAAAAAAATAAGCAACTTAAAACAGTAGGAAGCACTAGAATGGCCATTATCAAAACAACAACAAAACGACAAGTGCTGGTGAGGATGTGGAGAAAGCGGCACATTTATCCACTGTGGGTTGGAATGTAACATGGTACAGCCACTCTGGAAGGCAGTTTGGTAGTTCCTCAGGAAGCTAACCATAGAATTGCCATATGATCCAGCAATCCCATTACTAGGTATATATTCAGAGAAACTGAAGCAAGGACACAAACAGACATTTGCATACCAATGTTTATAGCAGCATTATTTAGAAGTGCCAAAAGATGGAAACAGCCCAAATGTCCATCAACAGACAAGTGGCTAAACAAACTGTGTTACATACATACAATGAAATATTACACAGCTGTAAGACAAAATAAAGTCATGAAGCCTATTACAATGTGGATGGACCTTGAGGACATTATGCTGAGTGAAATTAGCTAGAAACTAAAGGACAAATTTTGTGTGGTCTCACTTATCAGTAAACTAACATTAGTGAGTGAACTTGGAGAATGGAAGATAAGAACACAGGTTATCAGGAGATAGAAATAGGGGAGAGATTGGGAAATTGGTGCTGAAGGAATTCAGATTGTGCAACAAGACTGATTGCAAAAACTCAGATATGGATAGCACAACACGACCTGACTGTAGGATAATAATGTAAGTACACTGAATGAAGCTGAATGTGAGTATGGTTGAGGGAGAAGGGCTGGGACAAGTATGAAATCAGAAGGTAGGATAGAGAATGAAGACTGAGATGGGATAATTTAGAAATGCCTAGAGTGGACAATGATGGTGATTAAATGTACAAATTTCAAAATGTTTTTGCAGGAGGAAGAACAAAGGAATGTCAGTATTGCAAGGTGTTGAAAATAAATGGTATATGGGAAAAAGTACAATCAATGTAAGCTAGGGTCTGTGGTCAACAGAAACATTGTAACGTGCTTCCACTGAATGTAACAAAGGCATTATACCGAAACTAAATATCAATAGGTGGGGGGATTGTGAAAGGGGTATGGATTCTTTGTGGAAGAAAAGAAAATAGATTATGGTGGTGAAGGCATGTCTATTCACTTAGGCTGGATTGTATAATGTGTGAATAAAACTATTTAAAAAATGGTCAGACAGTTTAATTGAACACCATAAATACATGGAACCTTGAATAGGACATGAGATTTTGTCGATTTGTCCAGAGTGATGCCCCGATAAATCACAGGAAAAAAAAAGGGGGCGGGGATGAACTACTGATACACACTGCAGCATGAATGACTCTCAATATCACTAGATAAAAGAAAAGTACATTTTCCTGTGATTCCATTTAAATAAAACTGTAATAAATGCAAAACAATCTACAGTGACAGAAAGCAGTGAACGGCTGGGGTTGGGGTTTGAGGAGGAGTAAAAGGAAAAGATTACAAAGGGAGAGAGGAAGGTTTCGGGTGATGAATTTTTTTTTTCCACAAAAATAGGAACAAATATTTTATTAAAGATTTTCACTCTTTCTGTACTACCTGAACCTTTATAAAAACTATAGTTACTTACATAAAATATGAAAAAATAAGGTAAAGTTATGAATGTTTAACAAAAGAAATCTCTGGGCTTTGCAACTCCATAGTTTATTCTATGACCAAGTAGTTCTGTATAAGATGAGAGCTACATTAATAAAACATCTACACATTGCTAATTCATAAAAATTTAATGAGAAAAGATATACATACTTGCATTTTTTTTCCAAATAGTACAGGGAAATATAAAATAACTGAAAAAGAGCTCCCTTCCACAATTCTCTTTTACATGAATTACTTTACTCTCTGTTAACAGGTTGTGGTATATCTTTCCAGACTTTCTTTCTGTACAATTTCATGACCACACACAGATATGTAGATGTGCTTTACAAATGGGATCAATGAAATTAGTCTATATAGTCTATCCATTTTACTTTCATAATTTATCAAAACTTTGCAATAGGTTTTGGGGAATTCCTGTAAGAGATATATTTTTATATATAAGAGAAAAACCTCATTCTTTTTAGCAGCCACATATTGTTTCATAGTTCATATGAAAATACTAAAATTTGTTTAGTCACACCCCTATTGATAAGTGTTTAGGTTACCTTAAAATTTTCCCTACTATATAATTAATTTTCATGTATATTTGTCTCTATTTGTAAGTAATTTTGCAGGATGGATTGTTAGAAGTAGCATTATTTTATCAAAGGATAAACTTGAGTATATTGATGAATGTTCCCAAATTGATCTACAAAAATACTCTGATTGTTTATGGTCAGATGAACAGTGACAAAAGAACCCATTTCCTCATCGGGTGATGAATATTATGATTATACTGATTGTGGTGATGGCTTCAATGGTGTATATATATGTCAAAACTTTTCAGATTGTGCATTTTACATGTAGTTTATTGTTTGTCAATTACTCCTCAATAAAGCATTTATAAAAATAAAAATAATAAAAATAATTGAGAGAAAAAAACCGTCAGAGAGAAACAAGTGCTAGAGAAAATGCAGAGAAAGAGATGTACTTATTCACTGTGGGTAGGGAAATGAAAGGTGCAGGCCCTTGGAGGGCAGTGCGGTGGTTCCACAGGAGGCTAGGGGTGGGGTTGTCATATAATCCTGAAACCCATTGTTCAGTTTAAACCTGGAGGAACTGAGTGTGGGAACAAGAATGGACATTTGCACACTGAGGTTTCTGGTAGCAGTGCTCATAATCCACAATGAATGGAGGTGGCCTAAGGTTATAACGATTGAGGAATGAAAGGGAGAACTATAGTGTATATATACAAAGCACTACTGAGCTGACACAAGAAGGAATGAAGTTGTGAGGCATGCAACTAGATGAATGAAACTTAAGAGCTGTATGTTAAATGAAATGTCAGGAACAAAAAGACAAATATCGTCATGCCTCAGTTATATGGACTAACTATAGTATAAAAATCTGGTGAATTAAAGTTGAGAGCATGGGATATCAGGTTGAAGCTTATTGTAAAGGGTCCTAGATTGTAAGCTCTCACAGCAGTCACATATGTTCAGGAAGTGTAATTTGTTTATTCTAAATTTTGAGATACTGAGCTGTTTGTATATAATATGGTCTTTCCCAGAAACTTTGGGTATTTATATGAGACTTGAGACTCAGAGTTAGACCTCTGAAGCTTTGAATGTCAGCAGTACCCCATACAGGAACTGTTTAAAAAGTTGAAAAAGTGATCAGACATCAAGTAAGATATGAATGAAGCTGATCTAGATAGGATTAAGGTATATTAGAAGACTGGGTAAAGGATGATATCTATATCTTAAAACTTCAACTTCTGTGTGAGACTAAAGGGAGAGATGTTTATTTGATGCAAAATGTGTATTTTTGGGTAGTGCATTTCCTAATTTAACTTGTATGATCAGTTTAGTTGAATACCATAAGTAAAGAGAATCTTGAACAGAGCATGAGATTTTGTTGGTTTGTTCAGGTTAGCGTGATGACCCAATAATTCCCTGAGTGATCTGGGCAGTGAATAAAGAAGTATTTGCAGGGTCCCCTTAGGGGAGTGGGGAGAAAGGGGGAAAGATTCAACTTCTCCATTTGGAAAATTTCTGATACTCTCCCAAGTATCAGAATTTGGGGACAACCAAATCATTAGGCTGAGCCTCTGATCTTGGGGTTTGCCCCTGTGAAACTTATTCCTGGAAAGGATAGCTAAGCCTACTTAAAATTGTGCCTGAGTCACCCCCAGAGAACCTCTTTGATGCTTAGATGTGGCTTGTTCTAGTTCGCTAGCTGCCAGAATGCAATATACCAGAAACAAAATGGCTTTTAAAAAGGGAATTTAATAAATTGCAAGTTAGTTTTTAGGGCATAGAAATATCCCAATTAAAGCAAATCTGTAGAAATGTCCAATCTAAGGCATCCAGGGAAAGACACCTTGATTCAAGAAGTCCGATGAAGTTCAGGGTTTCTCTCTCAAGTGGAAAGTCACATGGCAAACACGGCATTATCTGCTAGCTTCCTTTCCAGCGCCCCAGGAGGCATTTTCCTTCTTCATTTCCAAAAGTTGCTGGCTGGTGGACTCTCTGCTTTGTGATTCTGCAGCATTCTCTGTTGTGGCTTTCTTGGGGCTCTGTCATTCTGCTCTGCTCTCTCTGAATCTCCTTCATTCTCCAGAATGTTTCCACTTTTACAGGATTCCAGTAAACTAATCAAGACCAACCCGAATGGGTGGAGTCTCCACCTAATCCAGTTTAACAACCACTCTTGATTGAGTCACATCTCCAGAGAGATGATCTAATTACAGTTTCAAACAATAAGTACTGAATAGGGATTAGAAGAAATGGCTGCCTTTACATAATGGGATTTGGATTAAAATAATGGTTTTTCTAGAGTACATACACTTTTTCAAACCGGCACATGACCTCTCTCACTAAGCCAACACAGCAAGTGAACCCACTGTCTTCCCCCCCCCTCCCCCACTTGGGACATGATTCCCAGGGGTGTAAATCTCCCTGGGAACTTGGGACAGAAATCCCAGAATGAGCTGGGACCCGGCATCAAGGGATTGAGAAAACCTTCTTGACCAAAAGGGGAAAGAGAGAAATGAGACAAAATAAAGTGTCAGTGGCTGAGAGATTTCAAACAGAGTTGAGAGGTTATCCTGGAGGTTATTCTGCACATTATATAAATATCCCTTTTCAAGTTTATGGTGTGTTTGAGTGGCTAAAGGGAAGTACCTGAAACTGTAGAGCTGTGTTCTTGTTTCTTGAAGATGATTGTATGAAGATATAATGTTTACAATGTGACCGTGTGATTGTGAAAACCTTGTATCTGATGCTCCCTTTATCTAGGGTATGGACAGATGAGTAAAAAATTAGTGATAAAAAAAATAATAGAAGGAACAAAAGTTAAAATACATTAGGTAGATGGAAGTACTAGTGGTCAAAGAGAGGAAGGGGCAAGGGATATTGCACGTATGAGTTTCTTTTCCTTTTTTATTTCTTTTGCTGGAGTGGTGCAAATGTTCAAAAAATTGATCATGGTGATGAATACACAACTATGTGGTTATATTGTGAGCCAGTGATTGTAAACTATGTATGGAATGTCTGTATGTCAAGAATGTTTGTATGTTAAGCTTTTACAAAGAAAAAAATATATATATATAAAAAAGAGCTAGGGTTCATAAGAAATAATCAGAAAAAATAAAAACAGTAAGAAGGCCCCAACCTGATGAAAATGGTGGAGTGATATGCTTCGGGGCTTTAAACAGCCATCAAAAATTGGCAGAAACCTCTTTATTAAAAGAGGTTTATTAAAATAAACCTCTTTATTAAAGCTCCAGAAAATAGTTAAATGACTGCAGTATCAGAGCAAGTGCCAAATTAAGAAAAAGGCCATTTCAAAGTGGCAAAATAAATAAATAAATAAAGTGACCGGTTTTTCAACCTGGAACCTGTCGCCATCCTCAGTATTGATCCCTGGTGTAACCCTCGGAGTTTGTATGTCTGGCCCAATGTGTCTGGTGGAGGCCTAAGGGATTTGCCATCCCGAAACTTGCCCTCCCAGAGCTTGTCCTGTAGGTAGAAAGCAGAGCACTGAATTCTCCTATGGAATGTTGTGGGAGAGCAGTCAGGTTAGGCTGCGTGGGGCAAGGGATTGCTGGCAACAGGACTTAACAGTGAAGGGTTCAGAACCATGAGGAAATAGTTTCCTAAGGAAAAGGGGACATTCTGAACCATGTAAATGGGGGAACTCCTAGGGCCACACTTTCATACCCAACACTAGAAAAATTAGCAAAAAGGATCAGGGACAGGTATAAATGTAATGTGTAAAATGTATAAATGTAATGTATAAAATGTAATGATAAATTGGTGGTTTTGGATTCAGTGTATAGATTTGTAATTTGTGACAAGAATTACATAAAGGTGGGGAGGCAGAAGGCTATAGTAACATAGTTTCTGTATGCTATTGAAGTAAGTTGGTATCAAAGGAAAGAAGGTTGTTATAGATTTAGAATGTTGAGCAACAGGAATTTTTTGACTTGTGGTTTTAATGCTAGGAGAAGTCTAAAATCAAGGTATCAGCAAGATAATGCTTTTTCCCTGAAGACTGAGGTTCTGGGGCTGGCTACCGGTGATCTTTGCTCCCTGATTTTTCTGTCACATGGCAATGTGCATGGCAGTGTCTTCTTTCTCTTTCGGGTTCCATTGGCTTTCAGCTTCTGGCTTCTCCCTGTGGCTTCTCTCTCCACATAACTTTCACTCTTATAAAGAACTCCAGTAATCCAGATTAATCCCAACCTGATTCAGTTGGGCCATATTTTAACGGAAGTACCACCTTGAAGAAATCTTATTTACAGTGGATCTATACCCACCAGAATGCAGACCAAAAGCAAGCACATTTCCAAACTGGGGTACACAAATCAATCCATCACATAGACAATGATAATTAAAGACAATACATGATCGTGGATGGAATCTAACAAGGGAGGAGAGAAGTCTCATTAGGACACTATTGGGACATAGGGAAAAGTGGGATATAGATTGTAGGCTTTATATTAATGCTAACTTTCTTGAACTTGATAACCAAAATTCAAGTGTATACATAAGTCAATATCCTTGTTCTTAAGAAATGTACAGGGCAATTTTAAGTGTTCAGGGAACTTGATGTATACAACCCTTTATTCAAGTGTTCAGAAAATGGACTGATAAATAGTCAAATAGATAGACAGACAGATGGATAGATAGAATGATATTGGTTGGCCTTGTATCTGGGGAGATAGAGATTTGTTGGAGTTATTTGTATGGGATGTGTATTATTTTTGAAACTATCTTGCACATTAGAAATTATTTCAAAATAAAAAGTCTAAAATGTTTTAAAAAGTAGGAAAACCTTGGGATGCTTTTGCTGACCCTTCTACCACACCCTCCCTGGCTCAGTGTGGAGCTGGCCTGTGCTCCCATTGCAGGACTCTGGACCCAATTCTGGAGGCAACAGAGTAACAATTATGCACCTACAAAGATGTGTGTATGTCTGTGCAAATCTGTCTGGTGACAGCCTAAGGACTGAACCAGGACACTCATTGCAAGCTCACTGACCCAGAAATTGCCCAGCATGTAGAAGTGACTTGCAGGGCAATGAGTATGCTATAAGAAAGCAATCAAATTACTGTTGCCTTGGGCAAAGAGTTACCACTTCAAAGACCTCCAATATACCTACTAAGACTAAGTGAAATACTATTCTAGGGGAAAAGGGTACATTCATATTTGTGTAATTGGGGAGTTCCTAAGACCACGAGTGCATACCCAGGACAAGATGCATGCTCAGAAAAGACCAGAAAGACCCTATGCCTCTCTTCCCCTCCCAGCTATTCTTTAGGCCCATTGTTAACATGGCTAAGATCTGAAACAGAGCACAAGATACATGAAGAAATAAAGCTCTCTGGTAAATGTAATGACATGGGTAAATATAAATGCCCATACTGTTGTATTTTGGGATTGTTCATTCACTTTTTACTTCTTACAGAATCTAAAATATAAATGCACAAAAAGTAATGATAATCTGTGGTTTGGGACATGCAATGTATAAAGACATAGTTTGTGTCAAAAACACAAAAAGGGAGACAGACAGGTATAGAAACATAGTTTGTGTATGTAATTGAAGTAAAGTTAATATCATGTCAAAATAGATTGTTATATGTTTAGGATATCAAATTTAAGCCCCTTGTTAACCATAAAGAAAATATCTGAAAAATATAAACAGATGGAAATGAGAAGGGATTCTAAAGTGTTCATTATAAAAGATCAACTAAATATGAAAGAAGGCAGTGATGGAAGAATTGAGGGCCAAAAAAAGGTGTAAGACTTACAAAAACCAAAGAGCAAAATGGCAAAAGTAAGTACTGCATTTTCAGTAATTACTTTAAATGTAAATGGCTAAATTCTCTAGTCAAGAGTCAGAGATTGGCAGAATGGATACAAGCAAGCATGATCCAGCTATAATTCTTTAGAAGAGACTCACTTTAAAATAAAAAACACAAATAGGTTGAAATGGAAAGGATAGAAAAAAATATTCCATGCAAATAGTAACCAAAAGAGAGCAGTGGTGGCTATATTAATATCAGAGAAAATAGACTTTAAGTCAAATATTGTTAAAAGGGACAAAGAAGGACACTAAATATGAATAAGGGGTCAATCCAAAAGCAGATACAATGATTATAAACATATATGCCTCTCTAACATCAAAGCCCCAAAATATATGAAGCAAACATTGACTGATTTGTAGGGAGAAATAGATAGTTCTACATTAATAGTCATAATCTTCAATACACGACTTTCAGTAATGGACAGAACATCTAGACAGAAGACCAACAAGGAAATAGAGGACTTGAGCAACAGTATAAACCAATCAGACCAGCAGAAATAGACAGAGCATTTATCCAACAACAGCAGAATATACCTTCTTCTCAAATGTACATGGTTCATTCTCTAGGATAGGCCATATGTTAAGTTACAAAATAAGTCACAGTAAATTTTAAAAGACTGAAATCATACAAAGTAACTTCTCCAAACACAATAGAATGAAATTAGAAATCAATAACAGAGGGACAACTGAAAAATTCAAAACTATGTGCAAACTTAACAATGCACTCAAATAACAAATAGGTCATAGAAGAAACCATGGGGAAATTAGAAAATATTTTGAGAAGAATGAAACTGAGAAATTTATGTGATGCAACAGTGCTCAGAGGGAAATTGATAGCTGAAAATGGATACAATATAAAAGAAGAAGGACTTCAAATAGAAGATCTAAGTACATACCTGGAGGAACTAGGAAAAGAAGAGCAGACAAAGCCCAAATTGAGTAGAAGGAAGGAAGTAATAAAGATTGGAGTAGAGATAAATGAAATGGAGTCTAGAAATGCAATGGAGAGAATCAATGAAATGCAAAAGTTGGCCCTTTGAAAAGATCAATGAAATTGACAAACCTTTAATAAGACGGACAAAGAAAATTGGAGAATGAATGCAAATAACAAAAAATCAGAGATGAAAGGGAAGACATTACTACTCTAACCTTCCAGAAATAAAAAGGATTACAAACAATTGTATACAAAAATTAGAAAATCAGATGAAAAGAACAAATTCCTAGAAACATGCTAACTACCAAAACTGACTCAAGAAGAAATAGAAGATCTCAATAAATTAATAATGAGTAAAGAGAATCAATAATGGAAAACTTCCCAAGAAAGATCATCCAGGACAGATGACTTCATTGTGAATTTTAACAATCATTCCAAGAAGAAATAATACCTGTCCTTCTCAAACTCCTCCAAAAAAACTGAAGAGGAGAGAAGACTTCCTAATGCATTTTATGAGGCCAGCATCATCCTAATATCAAAGCCAGATAAAGCTATCAGAAGAAACGAAAATTACAGCCCAGTATTCCTTCGGAATATAGATGAAAAAATCCTTAACAAGCTCCTAGCAAATCTAATCTAACAGCACATTAAAAGGATTATGCAACATGACCAAGTGTGATTTATCATCTCAATTAATGCAGAAATGGCATTTGATAAAATCCAGCACCCTTTCTTTTTTTCTTTTTTAAAAATCATTTATTTTTTATTGATACATATTATATGTATTCACATACCATATCATCAACCAATAGTTCACATCATCATATAGCTGTGCATTTATCACAATTGACTTTTGTAAAAAATAACATATATATATATATGTATATACAAAAAAGCAATAAATTTCAAAGCACATCGCCACAATTAGTTGTAGAACAGTTTTCAGAATTTAGTATGGGTTACAATTCCACAATTTTAGGTTATACTTCTAGCTTTTCTAAAATGCTGGAGACTAAAAAAATAACAATATAGTGATTCAGCAATCATACTCATTTATTAAACCTGACCTTCTCTGTATAATTCCATCATCACCTTTGTTTTTTCTCTCATTCTTTAGGGGTATTTGGGCTATGCTCCCCCTATTATTTATTTTTATTCCATATGTTTTACTCATCTGTTGATTAAGTAGATAAAAGGAGCATCAGACACAAGGTTTTCACAATCGCACAGTCACATTGTGAAGGATATATCATTATACAATCATCTTCAAGAAACATGGCTACTGGAACACAGCTCCACATTTTCAGGCAGTTCCCTCCAGCCTCTCCATTACATCCTGACTAACAAGACAGCATCCTTTCTTAATTTAAAAAAAGAAAACTCAGAAAACTAGTAATAGAAGAGAACTTCCTCAACATGATAAAGAGCATATATAATAAACTTGCAGCTAACATCATACTCAGTGGTGAAAGATTAAAAGCTTTCCCCATAAGATAAGAAACAAGAGAAATGTGCCTACTTTCACCACTGCTATTCAATATTGTAATGGAAGTGCTAGCCAGAGCAACTAGGCATGAAAAAGAAATAAAATGCATCCAAATTGGAAAGGAATAAGTAAAAATATCTCTTCACAGATGACATGATCGTATATATAGAAAATCTTGAAGAATCTACAATAAAGCTACTAGGGTTAATAAAGGTATTCAGCAAAGTGGCAGGGTATAACATCAACCTACAAAAATCACCAGCAATGAACAACCCAAGAAGGGAATCAAGACAACAATTTCATTACAATAGCAACCAAAATAATAAAATATCTAGGAATAAATTTAACCAAGGATGTAAAGGACTTGAACATGGAAATTTACAAATCATTGCTGAAATAAATTAAAGAAGACCTAAATAAATGGAAGGATATTCCACGCACATGGATTGGAAGACTTAATATCATTAAGTTGTCAATGCTTCCCAAAGCAATTTACAAATTCAAGGCCATCCTGATCAAAATCCCAACAGCCTTCTTTGCATAAACAGAAAAGCTAATCATCAAATTCATATGAAAGGGCAAGGTGCCCCAAGTAGCCAAAACTAAACTGAAAGCTAAAAACAAGTTTGGAAGACTCACACTTCCCATTTTTAAAACTTATTGCAAAGCTACAGTAAGTAAAACAATCTAGTATTGTCTTAAGGACAGACATAGAAATCAGTGGAATAGAATAAGGAATTCAGAAATGAACCCATACATCTGTGGCCAACTGATTTTTAATTTTTTAAAATTATATAATATAATATATATACAAAGCAAAGAACGAAAAAATACACAAATATCTTATCTGAGTACCTGTTTTCAATTCTTTTGGGTGTATACCTAGGAGTGGAATCCTATGGTAATTCTATATTTAAATTTCTGAGAAACCACCAAACTATTTTGCACAGTGGCTGCACCATTTTGCATTCCCGCCGACAATGTACACATACTCAGCAACATTGTCATTTTAGATTTTTTAATCTTTTTTTATTGTATAGTATAACATATATACAACATATATACAAAGCAAAGAAATAAAAAAGCAATAGTTTTACAAAGCACTTTTCAACAAGTGGTTACAGGACAGATCCCTGAGTTTGTCATGGGCTACCACACGGTCCTCTCATATTTTTCCTTGTAGCTGCTCTATAATATAGGAGGCTAGAGGACTTAAATACTTTTTTTATCATCACAATCGACTTTTTTTTCCTTTTTTTGTGAACAATAACATATATACAAAAAATCTATAAATTTCCAAGCACAGCACCACAATTAGTTGTAGAACATATTTCAGACTTTGACATGGGTTACAATTTCACAATTTTAGGTTTTTACTTCTAGCTGCTCTAAAATACTGGGGACTAAAAGGGATATCAATTTAATGATTCAGCACTCATATTCATTTGTTAAGTCCTGTCTTCTATGTATAATTCCACCATCACCTTTAAACTTTCCATACCTCTCTTTGGGGTTGTTTGGACTATGGCAAGTCTAAATTTTTTATATTGGAAGGGTTGTCAATACTTTTTGATTATCTGCTTAATATATTCTGGGATGTATCCAGGCATTACATTAAGTTTTACAGAATTAAAGACCCTCATTCTTGTTCTGGGTTCCCTATGTTTGGATTGTTTAAATGAACTATCCAGACAGGTTGAGTTAGATTATGTGCTACAGAAAATTCGAGTTCCGGATTAAATAAAACTTTCTTCCTTTGGTCTCAAAGAGTAGGTGAAGTTCTAAGATATAGACAATGTCTTGATTACCCCTGTGTTCTGAATTACTTAATCTCGACCTGATCAGCTTTATTCTTATCTCTAAATACCAGGTTATACATATATAAAACTGTCTCTCAAAATCCAGAAATAATAATTAGCATTCTGGACTAAATTTGTCTGCTATAAGAGCTTACATTCTAGGCTCCTGTTTTCTTATAAGCATTTCCTAAAGGAGACCATACAAAATTGCTCCTTTTTTTCTCGCTTATTTTGCCTCACCAAATGTCCCACAGGTTCATTCACAATGTTGCGTACCTCGCAACTTCATTCCTTTTTGTAGCAGCATGATATTCGATTATATGTATACACCATCTTTTGCCAATTTACTTTTCAGTCAGTGCATCCTTCAGCCACCTGCATTCATTAGGCATCATGTAGAGGGCCCAAAGACCACAGGCCAGCAACACTCTCAATTTTAGATAATTTAGTTGTTCCCAAGAGAAAGATAACCAATAAACACATCCTCACCAAATAGGAAATCTAAACCTCCCTAACTCTTGTCCTTCCCCCCATTATTTACCTCTGGTGTTGCTGTGGTACTGCTGATGTTTTCCTGTTAAACAGCCCATAGCATGCAATAGGAGATTTCCCCTGTATCCTGAACTTAAACACTCTTAGGTACAAGAATCATACCTTTGAAGTAGTTCATGCAAGAACTTATTTATATTTGTAGTGTTACTCAATGGGATACATAGGTCGATAAAACCCCTTTCAATCACGTTCACCTTCAGTATGTTAACATTACTTATAGACCCAGTAGTGACCCACCTTCACTTCTATTGATTCCCTTACATTTAAGTTCAACCTCATTAGCTAACCGTTCACCCATCTCTAGCTTTCTATATATCTCTAAATCTCCTATATTCTGTATTATAAGCCTCTAATTTTACCTTTACCATGGTCATAAAAGTGGAGTCATACAGTATGTATCCTTTTGTGTCTGGCGTATTTCATTCAGCATTATGTCCTCAAGGCTCATCCATCTTGTCATGTGCTTCAGTACGTTATTTCATCTTAGTGCTGCATAATAATCCATCATATATTTATATATACCATATTTTGTTAGCCCATTCGTCTGTTGATGGGCATTTGAATTGTTTCCATCTTTAGGAGATTGTAAATAATGCTGCTGTGAACATCGGTGTACAAATGTGTGTTTATGTCACTGCTTTCAGCTCTTCTGGGAATATATATACCAAGTAGTGCTATTGCCTCAATTGATTTTTTTACTGGAGTGCCAAGTCCACTCAATGGGGAAAAAAAGTCCCTTGAAGAAATGGTGCTAGGAAAACTCGATATCCACATGCAGAAAAATGAAAGTGGACCCCTACCTTACACTGTATACAAAAAGTAACTGAAGATGAGTCAGGGATCTAAATATTAGAGCTAAAACTATAGAACTCCTAGAAGAAAACATAAGGAAATATCTTTAGCACTTGTATTATGCAATGGATTTTCAGACTTTACACCAAAACCCAACAACACAAGAAAAAATAGATAAAATGGACTTCAACAAAATTAAAAATTTTTTTTGTATCGGAGAACATTATCAAGAAAATGAAAAGACAACCAACAGAATGGGGGAAAATATTTGCAAACATATATATCTAATAAGGGCTTAATATCCAGAATATATAAAGGATTCTTACAACTCAATAACAAAAAGAGAAATGACCCAGTAGGGAACTTTTTTGCCAAAAATGGCAAAGGACTTCAATAGATATTTCTCGAAAGATTTATAAATGGCCAGTAAGCACATGAAAAAATGCTCAACATGATTAGCCATTAGAGAAATGGAAATCAATAAAGCACGATGAGATACCATCTAACACCCCTTAGAATGGCTGTCATTTAAATAATGGACAATAACAAGTGCTGTCTAGAATGCAGAGAAATTGGATCCCTCATACATAGTTGGTGGGATGTAAAATAGGGTAGCTGCTGTGGAAAACAGTTTGGAAGTTTTTCAAAATGTTAAACATAGAATTACCATATGATCTGGCAATTCCACTCTTAGGTATGTACCCCAAAGAATTGAAAGCAGGGACTCAAGCAGATACTTGTGCATCAGAATTCAGGTAGCATTATTCATAATAGCAAAAGGTAGAAGCAAGCCAAGTATCCCATCAACAGATGAATGGATAAACAAAATGTGGTCTATACATACAATGGAATATTACTCAGTCTTAAAAAAGAATGAAGTTCCTTTATTTCTGTGCTCCACCCACAGCCATTTGTGTGTTCATTCAGCACTAATTTAGTGCCTATTGTGTATACTCCCTTGCCCAGTGCTGGAACAAAAACATGTTTTTAATCCATTCTAAACTGCCCAGGTTTGACCTGCTTTTAAAGTAAAACCTTGTATGAAGTGTAACACCCATACAGAGGAGTAAACAGACCATGGGTGAACAGAGTGATGAGTTTTCACAAGCAGACACACATGTGGAACCAGAATGCAGGTTAAAATAAAACAACATCACCAGCCAGAGTCCCAGAAATGTTTAATTTTTTAACATCTTTGAAATCAGGCTGCATCTTACTGGTGGGTCATAATTTAATTGGCAGCCCTGTATTTTCTTTCTTAGTGACACATAATGGTGCCTTTTATAATCAGTGGCAACTCAAAGTCAATGAACTATACCACCATTACCACCACCACCAGCAGCAGTAGCTAATGTTCATAGATGCCTACAGTGAGCCGGGCACTTTGCATATGTCATCTGTGAGGTAAGCATTTTATCTCCTTAAAGACTGAGGAAACCGAAGTGCAGAGAGGCTCAAGCAGCTTGCCCACTGTCAATTCTTTTGCCTACATCTGTGCCTGCTCTTAGCTTAAAGACTGTGTGATGTAAGGTCTTTTGCAGGACAAAGTCTGCCTTCATGTTTTCATGCCACGAATGGCCCCATCCCCCGGGGAAAGGAAGGAGTCCCAGAACACTGGCTTTCTAGGGTTTCTGTTGTGGAATAAATGATACCTGAAAGTCCTTCCTAGACTCAGTGCCTGCCCTTTGGGGCTGATGGATGGGTTGGGGAAAGGACTGAGAATTGATGAATAATGAAAGAATTAAATTATAGGAAATCTGAGACCCCATCTCCTTCTCCTGCTCTGGGAGAATTCCCTCTTCCACTGCTTCTGGGGCCAAGCTAGCCTCCACTCCTCTACCTGCACCCCTGCTGCCCTGCACCTCATTGTTTCCTCCCTGTCCCCTTTAATGGTACAGAAATTCTTCTCTGGGCCCTGTCTGGATTTCCTCTCACCTTTATTTCCCTCTCCCTCCCTTCCTTCTATTCCTGGGATTTTGAATCCACCAGATTTCAGAAATGGGAAAGGGGTAGGGTTCTCCATTCTAGGTTTCCAGGTGCAAGAGTTTGAAACTGAAAAAAGTTTCAAACACCAGGGGCAGTTTTGAGTGATTCCTTTTTTCCAGAGGAGCAGATCCAAGTAGAGGGGTGATCCAGTGGGATCCTAGTTGGAAATCAGTTTCATATTGTTATCTCCATGGCATAGAGGAAGAAACTGAGGCATCTTGCCTGTGTTCTACAGCAGGTCTGTCTGAATATGAAGTTTCTGTCTTTTACATTCCAATTGACCAGGGCTTGGTTTGTGCTGGTTGCTGAGCAGAGCCAAATTTAAAAATTGCCTTGTGTGTGAGTTATGTGTATGGGGAACAGGGATGGCTGGCCATCAAGTATTTCTTGACTTGCTGTTGTGTTGATCTAATTTTTAAAAAATAATTAAATAAGTGAATGAATAAATAAATCTCCAGCTCATTTACCATACAGGACCATCTGTAAATTCCTAGAACAAGCCAGGCTGTTTCCCACCTCAGGGCCTTTGCAGTGGCTGCTGTTCTCTTTGCCTGGAATATCTTTCCCCCTAATATTCACTCAGCTGACTCGTCTCATCCTTTAGGTCCAGCATTACTGTCACCTCCCCCAAGTGGCCTTCCCTGGCGACTCTGTATGAATGGGGTACCTCCTTTATCTCTGTCTCAGTACTTCATAGCATTTATCATGATCTATAACTATCTTTTGTTTCTATGTGATTCCTTGCTTCTTGTCTGTCTCATCCCCTAGAATGTCAGCCTTATGAGAACAGAAATTTTTGTCAATTTTTTTCCACCACTATATGCCCAGTACCGAAAGTAGTGCCTGGCAATGGATTTTTGTGGAAAGAAGGAAGGACAAAAGGAAACAAAGAAATACACTCAAATGACTGACTGAGTGAGTGAGTGAGTAAATGAAAAGCTAAATAAATAAAGGAAGGAAGAAAAGGAACCTTGGGGGAGAAAAAAAAGGATCCCTAACTCCCACATCTGGAATATAAGCAAACCGCGACTTAGAGAGATAAAAAGACAATTTATTTGGGTTTAAAAATCCCAAGCGAGGAGGATTGAAAAATTTCATCCAAAAAGGGCCCCAACAATTGCTAAGGGCAATTGTGGGGATGATTCAGGGATAACAGCATTTGGACGGGTTGGTAGAGAAGAAACAGGGTTTGAGAGCCTAGAAGCAAAGAGTGGAGTGCTTCGAGCAGCGGTTGCCAGGGGAACAGGGGAGAGCAGGTGCGAGTAGAGAGCTGGCAAAGCAGGTCTGTGAGGAGGATGCTGGGGGCAGGGAGCCAGTGACTCAGTCGTCCCATTCATCGTCCTCATCCTCCTCACCGGCCTGGTCCTCCCCTTCGTCTGGAGGCAAAGAGAAAGATGTGGGGTGGGGAATCAGGATGGGCTGGACGGTTCAGAGGCCTAGACAGGGTGGGGGTGGGGCACTTCCTAGAGCTTGAGATGTTAGATCTCCTGGCCTAGCAGACAAGGGTCTCCTATTAGGAAATCAGATGTGAGACCCTGCAGTCGGAGGAGGAAGGGGCCTCATCAGAGGAGTGAAAAGTTAGGGTTTCAGTTTGGGATGAGACAGGGATTATAACTGGGGTCTGGGTTCTTTTGGAGTTGAAGTTAATAGTATAGTCGAAAATGTGATTAGCTGTGATGTTATTGTCACCCAAAAGGTTAACGTTAACCAGTTTGTCACTGAATGGGGTAAATTTGAATAGTATCGTCAAAGGTGGGGTAAGTTATAATATTAATGTCTCCAAATGGGTTAGTGTTAATATTGTTGACTCACGATGGGGTTAATGATGTCAAAAGATGAGGTTCATTATGATATTGTCATATAATGAATTCATGTTGATCTTATGGGCTTGGGTTGAGGTTAATATTATTGCCATATATTGGGGTTAATGCTAATGATGTGGAGTTAAGGCTAACGTCATTGTCAAAGATGGGATTCTTTGTGATCTTATCATCACATGGGGTTGGCATTAACGCTATTATTATTAACAAAGCTAGAATTAATTTATAGTATGGTCGCATAATGAGTTAATGTTAACCCGTCAAATAATAAGATTTGTGTTAACACCCATCACCAACCTGTGGAACTAACATTAACATTGGTAAGGACTGGTGGGGTGGTTTTTATGCCAACATTGGCCCTGGGGACCAGGCTTACAGTCCTGGCAGGAAAGGCCTGTGGAGGGCAGGGCTCTCACCCGAAGAGTGGATGGCTTTGCTTCTCTTTTGCATCACGTGCATTAGGGCCCCCACCAGCCCCTCTGAGCTCTGCGGCGGCGGCTGCAGTGCTGAGCTCTCTGGGGCCCCGGGGGTCTGCAGCAGGAAGGAACACAACACAGTAGAACTCAGAAGCTTCATTATGTCTCCTTCCCCACATGCAAATCTTCTTCAGGGCCCCCCAGCCCACTCTCCCCCACCCCCAATCCAAACCCCATCAGTGAACCCCAGAATCCAAAAGTCGAAAAACCCCATCAGTCTTTGCTCCCAGGCCGCCCAATATCCTGACTTGCACAGCACAGCGCAGAGCCCCAGACTCCCAAACCTCCATCCTGACCGTCCTCACCTTGTTCAGCTGAATTCCCTGACGGATTTGATCCAAAAGTGCCCCCCGTCCCCCACCAGGGGCCAGGCCCCCCCCAGACCCCAAAGCAGGAGGGAGTGGGGGAGCGGCTGGCCCATTCCCAGAGCTGGGTGGCGGCGGCGGCGGCGGTGGTGGTGGTGGCGGTGGACCCCCAGCTCCAGGGGGCAGAGGGGGCGGTGGTCCAGAACGTCCAGTGGCTGGAGGGGGTGGTGGTGGAGGGCCCCCTCGGCCTGGGGGTGGGGGTCCCCGGGGTGTTGGTGGGGGTGGAGTACCCCCCATAGGTACAGGAGGAAGCGGACCAGAACGACCCTTGCTAGCCCCCACAGTAGGGGGCCGGGGCAGTTGGTTCCCTCCTCGTGATGGGGGTGGGGGCGGTGGAAGTGGCTCTGTGCAGGGAGAACAATACATATCTATTATTATTATAGTTCTTTTATCAGCGCTTCGGTTTTGCTCATTCGTAAAATGGGTACCCCAACTAACCAACTCCCAATTCAAGTAATACAGTAGTTTCCATGAGGACTGGGTGACTTCAGTGTATTTCTTAGGTATTGGTTGCCAGGGCTGGACAAGAAGAGGGTAAATAGGAGGTGGGGGGCTCACCCTGGCGCCTCATCTCCTGCCTCACAGCCTCCAGCCCTCCTTGGTCCTCAATGAAATCGTAGATGAGTTTGGAGGTCTCAGCGTCAGTGAGCTGGGCCTCGCTGATACCTGCCCTGGAGAACAGGCTCCGGAGATCCGGGTCCAAGTTATTCACCTGCCAGGGAGGAAAGAGGCCAGAGCAGGGGTGGGGGGATAAGGTGAGGAGGGAAGGGGCACAGATTATCATTGGGTCCACTCCAGAGGGGGATCTGATAGCGGTATGGGAAAGGGTGGGGCTTGGGGGTAAGATCTGAGCAATGGTTTGTGGAAAGGTAGGAGTTGAGTGGGGTCCAGGGAACTTTGGAGTTACTCACGTCAAATCCATTCTGGGGGTCCCACCCCACGTGGCTGACATGTCTGAAGGAGGTGAGGAGACCCCAGTGAAGCCTCACTGCCTTTCCTTCCCCGCCCTTCCTAGTGAAGCCCTCTCACCCTCTCCTGCCCAGAGGTACACTAAGAAGCCAGAATTAATGAATGAGTCAAGAGTGAACGAGTGAGAGCAGAAGTTATGGAATTAGAAGGGATTCCATAGTCTGTGATGCCCATCTGTCCACCTGTCCCTCTTTTCACCTATCCATTTGTCCACCTATCTATTCACCTGTCTGACCAGTGATCTATCCATACATCTCTCCATTTACCCATCTGCCCACACACATCTGTTTACCCTTTGTCCACCTTATCTATCCTCACACATGTCCACTCATCCATATTCCATCTGCCCATCCATTTATCCATGTGCTCACCTTTCCATACATCCACTAATTTGTCTACCCATCCAGCCACACACTTCTCTGTCCACTTATCTATTGAGCTGTCTATTCATGACACATCTGTCCACCTATTCATTCCCATCCATCTTATCTAACAACCAGTCAGCCTACATATCTATCTGTCAACACACCTATCCACTTACCCATCCATCTATCCCCAACTCACTTCCCATCTACCCCATTCACCCGTCTATCCAACCACCCATCCATTCATCTTCCATTCCACCCTCCATTCATTCATCCATCTGTCCATCCACCCACCCTCCACTAACCCACCCACCCACTTCCCCACTCACCCACCTCCTCTGCCATCCACCTCATCTACCGTCCACATCATCCACCCATCCATTCATCTATCTGCCCACTCACCAGCCCAACCAAGGCGAGACTAGGGTGAGGCAAGCAAGGTGCCAAGGTCAAAGAATTTACGGAGGCACTCGCTCTCAGAGTCATGAACTGCACTTGCATGACCCTGAGAATGACTGCTTCCTTAAATTTTGTACCCTAGGTGCCCCACTTGCCTTATCATAGTCCCAGCCCTGTACCCCCTCACCATTTACCCACCTAGCCCATTCACCTACCGACTTACCCATCTGCCCATTCTTCCTTCCATTCATCTATCCATTCAACTGTCCTCCTGTCCACCTGTTCATCTGCCTACCCAGGAATGTGTGGGCCCGCTTGGGGGAAGTTCTCACTTGAATCCACTGGGTGCACCGATATCAGCCTTGCTGATCTTCTTCTTTCCTGAGCGTTTCTTGTCAGCTGGGCCAGGCCCAGGTGCCGGGAGACCACGGTATCGTGAACTTGTGATGTCCGGGTTCTGGATGTCCACTGTCACCAGCCCCAGGGACAGTGCGCTGGCTGGTGGGCCTGTAGGCAAAATGGGGTGACTGGACCATTGACCCACTCACCTACCAACCAAAGCATAGAGGGAAGACTACAGGGGGAATCTCTGTATGTGTTTGATGGTCATGGGGAAGCTAGGTGAGGAGACAAAGTAGGGTCTATGGAAAAGTGGGTGAGTCCCATAAACCATTCATAAATGCACTGATTCATTCATTTATTCATTCACTCAAGATCATCACTTAACTATTGTCTCATTCATTCACTGACTTATTAATTTAATTATTCATTCATTCAATCATTGCTTTCTTCACTGATCAAAATTTTGTCATTTATACACTGTTCATTCATTCACTCATTCACAAATTCACTCAGTCATCCATCCATCTATTCACCCATGAATCCACCTACCCATTCATCTATACATCTACACGCCCACCTATACATTTATACTACTACTTCTACTCTCATCCTCCATCAATTCACTCCCCCACACAACCATCTATCTACCACCACTCCAATTCAACTATCCATTCACCCACCTGTTCCTCCATTCACTCATCTATCCATCCATCCATCCATCCATCCATCCATCCATCCTCCCATTCATCTACACATCCATGCACCTACTCATCCATCCATTTATTCATCCACTCATCTGTCCACCCATCCATCCACCCACCCACCCACCCAATCATCCATCCCACCCATTCACCTACCCACCCATCTACCCATCTATCCATTCACCATCCATCTACTCATCCATCCACCCACCCACTCCCCCACCTGTCTATTCATTCTTCCATTTACCCAATCACCCACCCATCCACCTAACCAACTATTCACCCACTTCTCTGTATCCACCCAACTACTCACCCATCCACCAACTCCCCACCTCCATCCATCCACCCAGAGACGTGGAAGAATCAGCACTCACCCCCTAGGTCTCCACCTGGGTGCGGAGGCAGGGGTGGGAGCCCCCCTCTTCTCTCTGGGAAGATGGAGTGGATAAAGTGCTATCATAACCCTGCCACAGGTTCCTGGGCTAGCCCCTTATTACCCCTACTTGAACTAGTGGACTCACCCTCATTGGCTGGTGCTGGCGGTGGGGGAAGCTGGCGTCTGTCTGTGGAGAGACAGGTAAACTGGGAACCAGAACCACAGGAGGGGCTTTTCTAGCTTCCCGTCCTTGCACTCATTTCCCCCAATCTCCTTTCCTCCCCCATGGCCTCCTCACCTCCACTTTGTCTCTGATTCCTCTTTTGTATCTTCTCCTGCACCAGGGCCCGGAAGACCTGGGCCTCCCCCTCGTCTGCAAAGTTCAGCCCTGCCTGGCAGTCCTACACATGCCTTAGCATCAGAAACCTTCCAGGCCCCCCACACCTTCCCCCATTTCCTCCCTGCACCCCAACTTAAATCCAGGGATTGGTTGGTCACTCACATCTCCAGCGAAAGTGTGGAAGTAGGGGGTGGGAGTGAAGTAGACCAGCTGTGAGTATAGTTCTTGTTCCCAGAGCAGCCGGCCAGCCTGGAGAGGTGCAGGATGGGGAACACATGGGCTCTGAGACTCACCCTCAGTGGCATGCCTTTGTTATCTGGGCAGGGAGCATGGTGTCCAGATTTGGGGCCCCAGGATCTGATTTGGAGATTTCCAGCTCAGTATTTGTGTTGAGGTTCTGGAGATCAAGGTTTTGGGATCTTCTCTGAAGGCTCAGAGCTATGGACACAAATCTGGGTTGCAGGATGAGAAGTGGTTTGCATGTCCAGTGAGGGGTGGGATTCACCTGAAGGCCATAAAGGCGGATGAAGTAAGACTTCTGGGGGTTATCCTTCACGAAGCACACAGCCCCACAATGCTCCTTGGTCCAGTGTTCAGCTCCAGGAGGCCGTGCCAGGTATAGTTGAACAACTGCAGTAGCCAGCGTCTAGGAGGGTAAAAGCAGGGGTCAGTGGAGTTTGGTCAGAAGCAGCCAGAGGGTGGGAGCCAGACCTAGTCCTTCCTTTCCAATGTATGCCCTGGGCCCAAAGGAAGAGCTACAGCCAGAGGGAAAGTGAGTAGACCTCAAGATCTTTCTGGGATGGTGAACAGTGGCAAGTGGATTCTAGGAAGGTGAGATGATGAGGGAAGGGGGGGGGGGAAGATGAGGAGAGGGGAAGGATGGGGAAGATGGAGGGAGAGGAAAAGGAGGAGGGGGGAAGATAGGAAGATGATGAGAGAGGAGGAGGAGAGAAAGAGGAGGAAAGCGAGACAGGGAAGGCCAGGAGGTCCTCAGCTTACCCAGCATTTCCGTCCCAGCATCTCAAAGAGTCGCTGGTTCTCATGGTCCTGGAGGAGGTTGGAGGGTATGTTCTGCTGAACCCCTGGCCCTCCACGGCCACCGGGTCTGCCTCCCATAGGGCCCCCACTCATGGTGCTTCTTGTCCTTCTCCTCTCCAGCTAGGCTCTGGGTGTAAAGTAAGAAGAGGAACTTCCGCAGTGAGCAAGGGAACAGGAAGTGCAAAAAACCACAAGGGAAACAAGTCCTCCAGGGGCCCCTCAGTGTGCCTGGCCTCCTCCTCCTTCCTAGGACAAGTTTGGGCCCTCCTCCCTTAGACCGGCTGGGGTCCTCCTCTCATAATTAGTTCAGGTTCTCTTCCATCTGACTGGTTAGACCCATCTCATTTTGGCTAGTTCTGGTCCTCCTCCCTTCTGACTGTTTGGGGCCCATCTTCCTTTAACTGGCTCAGACCCTCCTCCTTCTGATTGGCTGGGGTCACCAGCATGCTCCTGCCAGTGAGAGTTATACCATCTGCAGCAGCTCTGCAGGGTTCATTTGGGGCAGGGAACAGTCATGGGGCTAGGTGGCCGCCTTCCTCCCCAGATTTATCGAGTTGGCCTGAAGCCAAGGTCAAAGGCCCCTAGACCTGAACGGTTATCACACTAAAATTTTTCCCTTTAATTACACAGCGCTGACATTGCCAACAACATATATTCACCTGGATCACTCCCCTATCCCCGACACTTGCCTCCCCACAGCTCCCAAATTACTTTCTGCTTATCATCCCCTTTTCTTAAGAGAGGAATTTATAACATGCATGATTGCCTAAACAACATATTGTTTAATTTATGTTGTGTTTGAACTTTTAAAAAATACCTTCAGAAACTTGCTTTTTTCCACCCAACATTCTGTTTTTATCTAATAAACCCTCATGTAGGTCTTGATAAATACTAGGCAGTGTTCTGAACCCTTTCAAATACTGACACATTGAAAACAGCCCATGGGATGTACACTTTTACCATCTCCCTCTTGTTTTACAGATGAGGAAACTGAGGCAGAGTATGAATGAATGATTCCCCCCTCTCTTCCAGAGAGTAAGTGGTAGGACCCCAAATGCAAGCCAAGCAGGCTGGGCCCAGAGTCTATACTCTTACCATGCTCTGCACCGTTTTTCATGCACATTTGCCTGTGGCAGTGGTTTTTCATTTTCATGGCTGTATAGTATTGTATTGTATGAATGTATGATTTGTTTGTTCATAGCCTCCTGTTAACAGACAGCTCGGCTTTCTCTGGTTTTTGCTGTTGGGAGCAATACCTCCATGGATGCTTCTCTATACATCTCCCAAGCCACGTAAGGATGCTTAGCTCTCAGGCCTTTATTTACTCCAAGAAGGGAATTGGTGGGTTTGCATTTCTCTAACTTTACGTGATGAATCCCTGCTTTTACTTCTTGGGGTATATACCTAAGAGTAGAATTGCCAGGTCATATGGTAATTCTGTGTTTAACATTTTCTAACTTTACCCAAATGAATGCTAGATCAGTCCCCTCTTCTCCCTGGGCTTCACTTTCCCTGCCTATGAGGTAGGCTGCTTGGGGATTCGAAACTCGTAAGCAGTTTGGGGGAGCTAGGTAGATGTGGGATGTGACTGACATTCCTGCGTATCCTGCAAGGAAATAACACATCTCAGGGCGGAGCCCGCAATCCTGCTCGGAAACTTCCGTGGCTCCCCATTTCCCCGGGTTCAAAGCTTCTCTCTTAAGTGTGGGTTCAAAGCCCTTTCTGGTGTGGTGACTCCAACCTGCCACCCCCTCACAACTCAACTGTTGGTGCCCCAAAACACACCAGGCAATTTCATACCTCCAGGCTTGGCGCACCTTCCAACTTGATCATTAGGGTAAGCCCACAACTTGTCCTGAAAAGGCCATTGCATTCATTCATTTTAATACTACTTATCAAGCACTCACTGTGGGCCAAACATAGCACCAGTATCAGACACAAACTACATGCTCAATAAATGTTTACTGAAGGAATGAAGGCAGAATTAATAATAATGTCTAATTTTACTTAGTGTTTGCTGCTATGTCTTCCAAGGGCCTTACATTTATCAACTCATATAATATGCACAGACAACCTCATGAAGGAAGCACTACTGTTATCCCCATAGGGGATAGGGAAGCTGAGAACCAGAGAAGTTTAGACAACTTGCCCAACAACACATAGCTTGTAAGCAGGAGAGTAGAGGTCAACAGTTCCTAAACTGTTAGGTGCCATATGGCGGCCAAGATAAAATTCTGCTTCTTTTTTATGTCTTTTGTTCTCCACCTTCCTACTCCTTTCTTGGCCCCCAGATGTGTCCCTATAGCTCTACATCAGGGAACCCTAAACCTCTGCTACATGTGCTATTTTTTAAAATTAATATTTAAAAGTTGCATGTCACTCTTGAAAGTTGCATATTTCCTGTTTGTATTTCTAAGTAGCAAACAGGCTTATATCTTTTTCTTTAAATAAAAATCCTAAAGCAGATTTTGTTATTTGGGTCCTTAATAAAACGAGTTTCCCCACTCTGTAATACAGCAATTTTTGAATTTAGTATCATTGTTCATATTATAATATAGTATTAATTACTCTGTCAACCTGCATTAATAAATTGGAGCTGGTTTATACGTCTCCATTAAACAGTGCTTTTTGGCACTGGATAGCATTCGGTGAGGTGATGACCTCAAAGATAATTTGCTCTCCCATGCTTTCAAATAGGTTAAAAAACGAACCTTAATCCAACTTTTCTGATTGCTTTCACCAGGAGAGTTGGTCTGATACAATACAGGCAGCCCAAAACAGCTGGAAGCAGAAAGTCTAATTCACTTCTTATAATATTATGAACACCTACAAACCCCCAAATACCAGTGTATGCCCAATAATTTACACCCACCCATTGCTCCCCCATCATCTACGCCTGCCTCAAAGGGTACCAAATTGAGAATCATTTCCTGTTCATATCTTTGCTTAGTTTGCTTTCTTTGGGGAGATTACTGCCTATGCAATTCCCATTTCCATGCCTCAAGCCCTGTGACGAGTAAGACACAGTCAGTATTATGATCCCGGGTTGTTTTCCACATGCTGGTCACCACCACATGGAGTCCATGGAGGAGATCTAGGCATGGGGAGGGTCCAACTGCTGTCCTTTAAGATCAAGATAGAGGCCAGGACCGCAAAATTGATATTGCAATGCCATCCTTCTCCCCTCACCTTCCCACCCCTCATGGCCCTCCATACCCCTGAGGGGTGCTTCCTAGGGACAGGCCCAACCTAAGAAAACAATAGCTCCCAACCCTCAGACCCGATGCTCCGTTTTAATAAGTGTTTGCATTCAGCATCCTAAAATGACATGTATGGATGTTGTAAGTCTTTGTATTGTGGGACTGTCCCCTAGCCTTGCAGGTCCCTGCCGACTCAATGCCAGAAGCACCCCTGACACAGTGAGAACCACAAATGTCCCCAGGATTCCCAAAATACATCCCAAGGGCAGGTAGGAACAGGATCCTTGTCTGTCTTGTTCATTGCAGTATCCTCATCACCTCGCACAAGACCCTGCATGCAGTGGTAGAGGGTAAATCAATATTTGCTGAATAAATAATTATAGTCCAGATATCTATGCTGTGAATATACCATCCTCTTCCCACAAAGCTAAACTCATCCTCTCTTTACCACTGCCTCTCTGGTATCCCCTGGGAAAAGGGAGAAGAAAAATAACTCAGAACGCTGAGGGCCTAACCCCCTCCCATAAAGGCTCTACACTGTTCACTATGGAAAAATGGGTTCTTTAAGGGCCCTTATGAGAGCAGCTGATTTTTAGTCCTGGTGGGGGTGGGGTGAGTATAGGGTGTGCACAGAAAAGCAGAGACATCTGTAGAGATAAGAAGGGCTCAGTGGTCAGAACCCTACTGAGCCTTTTAGCCTGGCTTTACTGCTGGCCATTTACCAGCTGTGTAACTTCTGGCAACCTCTCAAATGCCTCAGTTCTCTCACCCACAAAGGGAATATAACAATGGTGGTTAGGGTTGTTGTAAAGATTAAATGAGAATTCATAGAAAGTGATTAGGGCAGAGCTTGACATATTATAATTATGCGTTATTGTTACTGTTTTTATGAATTAGCTGGGCAACCTAGATAAATGAAATATTATCCCTTTAGCCTAGCATTCACGCCCTGTTCTCTCGAGTTCTTCTTCACCCTTCTCCTTCCTGGATGGTCAAAGACCCAGAATACACGACCACTTTCCCACTGCCCTTTCTTTACTTTCTCTGCTGCAAAGCCCATCTCAGAGGTCCACTTGGTGGGACCCGGCCAGATTCCTGCAGTGCTGTGAGATGGCCCTGGAGCCCTCCCGGCCAACCTCAGAGGTCCCACCCACCAGGTTTCCCACTCCCGTACAGGAAAACACTGTGCTAGACAATAGCTCTACGGTATGGCTGCTAACCTGGATCAGCTGGGGGTCCAGAGTTCCCTCCCCCCTCCCCCCAGTCCCTACATTGTCCACACTCTCAAAGTCACCCCCAACTCTCCCTGGATGGGTGCTTCCTCCCTGCATCCCAATCTTTGTAGCTCTAGGAATGTCCACTCCTTTCAGTTGGTATGATCACAGGACTGTCCACACACCAGTTAGGGGACCCCAGGGCTGTGTTGACCCCAAGGGGACCCACTCCCCAGATTGCGTAAAGTCCGCAGCCTGGGACGGATCACCCGGGAGTAAGAATGAAACAGTCAGCCTACGATCCTAGCACTGGGTGGTGGCGGCCATCTTGTAACATACCACTTTTATTCTGCGGGGCTGGATTACTAAAGGCTGCCTCATCCCAACAAGAAGCCAGGCCCAAGCTCCAAACGGAGAGGAGAATGTCACAATCTTACTCGTCCCAAGCCTCCCAATTCCTCCCGACACCCACCCGCCTAGAGCGGACCTCACTTTCAGGCCCGCAGCCTCTCTCATATCCGCCATCTTAATTAACTTCGTTCACCGCCCACCCCTCGCTTCCGTAATTTCGAACAAGCTCTTGCCACACCGGAGCAGGCAATTGGCTCAGGGTGCGAGCAGATCGGGGACTGACGTGGGCTCTGATTGGTCGGTGAACGAATTCCCCTCCTTGCTGTGCTTTGAAGCCTCAGGGCTCTGGGAGAATAACATAGCCCCGCCTCCACTCCTGGGTGCCGGACTCTTATTGGCCACTGAATCGGGGCATGCGCAGTAGATGCCAGACCAGTGTTAGGGTCCGCTGAGGCAGGGTTTTGAAGATTAAGGGTGGTGGGTTCTGAAACCACCTCGGGCTGTCATTGTGTTCATCTGTAAAAGGAATGAGCATGGTGCTTTCTGTTGGGGTTTAAGTGAGATCACGCGCTGGGGCGTGGCACTTAGTGTCCTGGGTGATTCAATTGTTACAACTCTGTAACAAGCCCTTTAGGGTTTTCCTGCCTTCCCCCGTCGTTCCTGCATTCATTTATTCTGTGGTTTGCTCAAAACAAAAAGCGTTGCCTTCGGTTTGAATTTTAGGACAACTCTCAGAAGTGGTTTTAATAAAATTAAATTCTGCCGCAGTGGGACGCTTGGCTCTCCCAACACCAAAAAGATGCAGTGAGGCATCCTGTGGTATTTGGATACAAAGTAGTAAAATTATATTAGTTGACTAAGATACGGCCCAAAGGGATACAAAGTGTACAGCAGTTCAACGCTCTAATGGAGGGGCCTTTGACAGAGTGTATTTAAAAGAATAAACACGCTCCAGTTTTTGATGTGCCAAGCGATGGTTTCGGAGCATTAGGCCTGCCTGGTTAGACCTGAAGGGTTGCTGAGATTGACTCCTGTTATTTAATACACATCACAGGTGATATAGCCAGTCACCTGTTTTTTTTTTTCACTGTTTCTTTTGTTTGATTTGAAAATGAAATGTAGAAGTAGTTTCATGAGTATTTAAGACAGGAGATAGCTCATCAGTAAACACAGTCACAATATTCATAATGTAAATAATATGGAAACTGTACAGTTGAGCTGTCAGATTACAGTCCAAGATGATCAGTGTCTTTATGTTGCACTTATTGTTACATTTAGAGATCAGTAAATATTTTTTCTTTTTCAAATTTATTTATTAATTAAAAAATTAAG
The DNA here is from genome assembly GCF_023851605.1 of Tamandua tetradactyla. Classification (NCBI taxonomy): domain Eukaryota; kingdom Metazoa; phylum Chordata; class Mammalia; order Pilosa; family Myrmecophagidae; genus Tamandua; species Tamandua tetradactyla. The sequence continues at coordinate 121,603,901 of NC_135353.1, forward strand.
AAACCAAAAAATCAACATATATAATCAGTAATTCACAATATCATCACTTAGTTGCATATTTATCATTTCTTGGAACATTTGCATTAATTCAGAAAAAGAAAAAAAAGACAATAGAAAAAGAAATAAAAAGAAAACAGAAAAAAAAAGATTATACCTACTATACCCTTTACCCCTCGCTTACATTTATCACTAGCATTTCAAACTAAATTTATTTTAGCATTTGTTCCCCCTATTATTTATTTTTATTCCATATGTTCTACTTGACTGTTGACAAGGTAGATAAAAGGAGCATCAGACACAAGGTTTTCACAATCACACAGTAACATTGTGACAGCTATATCATTATTCAATCATCCTCAAGAAACATGGCTACTGGAACACAGCTCTACATTTTCAGGCAGTTCCCTCCAGCCTCTCCATTACATCTTGAATAACAAGATGATATGTACTTAATGCGTAAGAATAACCTCCAGGATAACCTCTCAACTCTGTTTGGAATCTCTCAGCCATTGACACTTTGTCTCATTTCACTCTTCCCCCTTTTGGTCGAGAAGGTTTCCTCAATCTCTTGATGCTGAGTCTCAGTTCATTCTAGAGTTTTTCTCAATCCCTTGATGCTGAGTCTCAGCTCATTCTAGGATTTCTGTCCCACGTTGCCAGGAAGGTCCACACCCCTGGGAGTCATGTCCCACGCAGAGAGGGGAAGGGTGGTGAGACTGCTCGTCATGTTGGCTGGAGAGAGATGCCACATCTGAGCAACAAAAGAGGCTCTCCTGGGGGTGACTCTTAGGCCTAAATTTTAAGTAGACTTGACCTATCCTTTGTGGGATTAAATTTCATATGAACAACCCCCAAGCCTGGGGGCTCAGCCTATAGCTTTGGTTGTCCACACTGCTTGTGAGAATATCAAGAATTCAGCTTGGGGAAGTTGAATTTCTCCCCATTCTCACCATTCTCCGAAGGGGGCTTTGCAAATACTTTTCCACTCATTGATCGAATCACTCTGGGATTCATCAGGGCATCACTCTGGAGAAACCAACAAAATCTCATGTCCTACCTGAGATTCCAAGTACTTATGGTGTTCAATCAAACTATCTACATAAGTTACATTAGGAAATGCACTAGTCAAAATATAAATTTTGTAACAAATAAGGATTTTTTGCTTTAGTCTCACACATAAGGTGACATTTTAAAATATTATCATCTATTTTTAGCACCCTGCAATAATGACATTCTTTTGTTCTTCCTCATGCAAAAACATTTTTAAAATTTGTACATTGTACATTTAGTCTCTGTTATTATACACTCCAGGCATTCCTAGATTATACCATCTCAATTTTTAACATCTGTCTTTCTTTCTGATTTCATTTATGTCCCCAGCCCTCCTCCCTCTATCATTCTCACATGCAGCTTCATTCAGTGTTTTAACATAATTGTATTACAGTTAGGTAGTATTTTGCTGTCCACTTCTGAGTTTTTGTATCCAGTCCTGTTGCACAGTCTGTATCCCTTCAGCTCCAATTACCCAATATCTTACCCTATTTCTATCTCCTGATGGTCTCTGTTACCAACAAAATATTCCAAGTTTATCACTAATGTCAGTTCATATCAGTGAGACCATACAATATTTGTCCTTTAGTTTTTGGCTAGACTCACTCAGCATAATGTTCTCTAAGTCCATCCATATTATTACATGCTTCATAAGTTTATTCTGTCTTAAAGCTGCATAATATTCCATCGTATGTATATGCCACAGTTTGTTTAGCCACTCGTCTGTTGATGGACATTTTGGCTGTTTCCATCTCTTTGCAATTGTAAATAATGCTGCTATAAACATTGATGTGCAAATGTCCGTTTGTGTCTTTGCCCTTATGTCCTCTGAGTAGATAGCTAGCAATGGTATTGCTGGGTCATATGGCAATTCTATATTCAGCTTTTTGAGGAACCGCCAAACTGCCTTCCACAGAGGTTGCACCATTTCAGTCACCTGTTTTGACGTTTACAATTTGAAAATTATGTATATATATATATAACCTGCCTTATAAAAGTACATGCAAATATGCATAAATAAATACATAATTTGTAGGATATGGATACATATGATTTAGATAAAGCAGTGGGGCCCCAGTTCACTGTCCTAAGTCAGTTAAATACTGAAGGAAAGGAGACCATTGATAATTTAACATAGTGACCAAAGGTTTAGGAGGCCTGAGCCCTGAGCTCCTTGCCTCCACCAGGCTGAGCAAATTCCCCTTAGTTAGCTTGCAAACTCCAGTTGTATAACAGGTGCTGCATCCAATGTGAAAACATCAGCTCTGATGCTAAGGAAGGTTGTTATTTTAAGTGTGTGGGTATTTGGGGGTGTGTATGGGTAAAACAAAGCAAAAGTTCAGTTGAAGTGTGGACACTTCATCACTGGATCTTTTCAATGGTGGCTGGATTCCTAAAATATATTTCATTTTAGTACCCCCACTCAGAGGCTATGGGAGGTGAAAGGTGCATTAATTTGTTGGAAATCTTGCTCTAATAGCTATAGTATGGTATAACCAAACATACGATAAGCTATATAATCTCTTTTTGGGGAAATGCACCCAAAATAAATCTTGCTCTAATGAATATAGTATGGTATAACCAAACATGCAATAAGCTATATAATCTCTTTTGGGGGAAATGCACCCAAAAGAAATGCAATTAAAGAAAATAGGAAAGAAAAAGAAAACTGTTAGCTTATGAGTTAGCCTATTTGAATAGACTAAAATGCTAAAAAAAAAAAACCCTCCAATAAAAGTAGCTCACACTGTAGGTCAGTTGCCCTTTATTATAAGAATTTTGTCACCACCATCAACCACACTTTAGACCTTGTTTACAGGCAACTTGAAGAGAAAGTTTGTTCTTGTTGGTTTTTTGGTGGCGGTTTGCTAAGTTTGGCCACTATGGGAAAACACAATATGTGTGTTTATAATCTTATGATCAATGGAACTTTCCAAGAATTGGATGATAAATATGTACGTAGACATGGTGTTAGCATGGCCTGTGTTAGAGCTGGTCAAGGCAGCTTCAAAAACATGTTTATTTATTTATTGCCAATGATGGTCTTCCTTTACAATCAAAGCAAAATATTTTAAAGATGAATTTTTCTTTCTGATTATCTTTGATGACTGAAAAACATTTTCAATGTTTAAAAGCATTTATCCTTTTGAAACTTTTTTCTGCTTCATTAGTAATGGTACTATCAAAGATGGGGTTGGAAACACTAGTTGTCAATGAAAGAGGGGGTAAGGTGTATGGTATGTGTGAGTTTTTTCTTTTTTCTTTTTATTTCATTTTCTGGAGTGATGCAAATGTTCTAAAAACCGATCATGGTAATGAATACACAACTATGTGATGACACTGTGAGCCATCGATTGTACACCATGTGTAGAATGTATGTGTGTGAAGATTTCTCAATTAGAAAAAAAAGATAGATGGGGGTACATGGGAGATGGGGGGGTGCATGGGTGGTTCAGTGGTAGAATGCTCGCCTGCCATGTGGGAGACTCAGGCTCAATTCCTGGCCCATGCACCCCCCCCCCCAAAAAAAAGATAGATGAAGAGGCTGATTTGGGAAATCTCCCAATCCTCCCACCAGTGTAAATAAACCTCTTTTTCCTCCTCAGTCACATTGTGTTAGCCATGCTGACCGATGAACCCAAATTTCAGAAGTGCCCCTTCTACAGTTTGGTGACCATGAATGGACCAAAACATTTGAATGAAGTTCAGTGGATTCCTTGATCCCCAAGTTGCAGGCAGTAAAGCCCTGGAATTCACCACACGAAAATCAATGCAACTGTTCCAGGATGGAGACACCGTCCTGTTAGCTGGAAAGCCACGGTGACAGTAAATCCTCCTGCTAATCCAGAACACAGAACTACCAAGAATGATCCATTCTCCCCCAAGGGAATTTGACAATATCTGCAATTTATAAGTCAAGAATTTCACCGATGACCCCTAACTACGTCCCAATCTAGCAGGAAATAGCCAGAAGGATGGCCAAATTCCCAAGAGTGGAAACACATATTGTTTTAAGGGGGAAATTGTAATGGTAACTTTTTTTTTTTTAACAATGAGAAAAAAATTTAATGTGTCATGTAAATTTAAGTCGGAAACAAAGATACAATGCACAAGAGGTGGCCTGAGGCCCGAAGTGGAGAGGCAGTTGATTGGAAAGACACAAAGGAGTTTTGAGGGATGGGGGAATTGTTCTAAGACTGGATTATGGTGATTGTCACACAACTGTATAAATGCATTAAAATTCGTTATTAGTAGACATAAAATGAGTGAATTTTATGCTAGGTAAGTTATGCTTCAATAAGCTATAGTTTTTAAAAAGAGTGATGGGTGGATGATAAAATTAGTAGACCTAAGTATGACGAGAACAAGATACTTAGATGGTCCCAGAGGATTTCCCTGCAGCTACTTATTAACTCCAACTAGAGAAACAGTAAATTTACAGTGGAGATGCCACTTTAACCAAGTGATCAGTTAATGTTATCAGTAGAGGGATGTAGGTACATTCCGTCCTCCCTGAAGGGAGACAATTTTTAGCATTCCCTCCAAAACTGCTAAACCCAAATTTAATTATAAAGTAACACACAAACCCAAGTTGAGAGACATTCTACAAAATAACTGGGTGCAGACTTTATATTCACACACTGCTGTAAACTTTACATTAACACATTGCTTCTTTGTGAGAGTAAGAGCTCCCATTAACAGCCTGCTTCTAGCTTAATTTACATTCAAAGGTTGTTCTAGAGGTTACATTCTATTTTACAATTGCCAGCTTCCTTACAGTTTTAAGATTATATTTAAAAGTTCGGTAACTAGAACAACCTTTGAATGTAACTTAAGCTAGAAGCAGGCTGTTAATGGGAGCTCTTACTCTCACAAAGAAGCAATGTGTTAATGTAAAGTTTACAGCAGTGTGTGAATATAAAGTCTGCACCCAGATTTAAATAAGCTTTCATTTATGATCCTGGGACTCCCAGATATAAATAAAGCTTTTCATTTATCTCGCTAAACTGGGAGACACTTTAGGTGTCACAGGATGTCAATCCTGAAGGATATAGGAAGTAACTAAGCTATACTATTGAAATTCTCCAGATCTTTGTTACTTATTAACTAAGATGATTATCTTTCATTGTTTTTGACCTGCCTAAAAGCCAAGTCAAAGGGAGGCTAATTTGGAAATCTCCTCAGTCCTCCTGGCAAACACAAATAAACCTTTTTTGCCTCAAAAAAAAAAAAAGATAGATGCACTCCTCATGTGAGATTTGAATTATAAAATAATTAGAGCAATGGTTACCTGGCAAAGAGTGAGGCCAGGTGTCAAAGAGAATATATCCCCCCTCCGTCACATTCTGAATATCTGCTTGTGATGTCCCCGAACACTCTAGTGATTTGGGTTTTGCCAAAAATCCCAGGCTACAAGGCAGAGAGGTCCACTCAACTTCTGAGCCACTGTCTTCACCCCAAAGAAATATTTTTTCCCAAAGAAATAAATCATGCACTGAAGTCAAAACAAGTAATTGTGATTGGTTTAAAACTCAATGCATTTGGGGTAGGTTGTTTGCAGAGATGGCCACAAAAATGTTCCTCTCATCCCTCTATTCATGTCCCTTAGCAATGTGACTTTGCATCTCCCCCATCCAGAGATAGAAGGCCTTGAATCTGGGCTGCCCTCATGACTTGCTTTGACCCACAAAATGCAGCTGAAGTGATGTTAGGTGAGATTCAGAGCCTGGGCCTCAAGAGGCCTGCAGTTTCCATCTTCCCCCTGTTTGAACGCTGCCCTGAGACCTCCATGTAAGGAGACTGGTCTAGCATGCTGGAAGATGAGAAGGGGGTGGGACAGCCAACATCAGTTACCAGACATGAGAGTAAAGCCATATTGGACCTTCTAGTCCAACCGACCCTCCAGCTGACTGCAGCCACAAAAATAAGTCAAAGGAAAACCAAGAGAGGAACCACCCAAATGATCCCAGTTCCAATTGCCTAGCTACAGAATTCTGTGTAAGTACATGGTTTTTAATTCCAATCTCCTGTGTTTTAGGGTAGTTTTCTATGCAGCAATAACTAACTGATACAACATTGGTCCTCTCCCTGGCCAGAGCTGAGAAAACCTGACAGTATTTCCAAAGGACTTTCTTCATTTTGGCAACCAAAAGACCAGTCCTTGCTAGAAGACCAGGGAATTCTCACAAGGAGGCAATGAAGACCCTCCACCTCCAGCTGGGGGTCCCATTGTGACACTCAACAGGCATCTGCTTTAATTCTCTCTCCCAAGATTCTGAGTCAATAGCCTTTGTGATCTTTGAAATCGTGGTGATAACTACTGAAAAACTTTTAAAAATGTATTTAAATCAATTGTGAGCCTTTTCCAAATAAGTGTCTCTATAAGGTGTTTTCTGGACAAGTGATGGTATATCATTTGAATACCTAATTATGTAATCTGAACAACCAAGTGTATAATTTCAAATGTAGAAACAGCATCCTTCGAAATCCAGAGAGAAAAGTCCATCAAAACTGCTTTATTAAAGACAAATATTGTATGATCTCACTGATAGGAAATAATTAGAATAAGCAAACTCATAGAGTCAGACTCTAGAATATAGGTTACCAAGGACAGGGTGGGGATAAAGAATAAGGAGTTAAGGCTGAAAATGTAGAGTCTCTATTTGGGATGAAGGAAAAGTTTGGGTAATGAATGGTGGTGATGGTAGCACAACGTTGTGAATGTCATTAGCCTCACTGAATTATTTATTTGATTGTGGCTAAAAGGAAATTTTAAGTTGCATATATGTTACTAGAATAAAAATTTTAAAAAAATCCATGGAACTACACAAGCAAACATGGACTATAGTAAATAGTATAATTGTTAAAATGTTTTTTCATCAATTTAAGCACTGTACCACACCAATGCAAGGTGTTAATAATTGGATGGTTTGTTGGAACCCTGCATTTGATGTACGATTTTTCTGTAAACCCCAAACCTCTCTAATAAAAAAAAATGCTTTGCTATTTTAATAGGTTTGACCAGTCTATTACAGAATTCTTTCCACTGCCAAAGAGTAATTGGGATTTTCAGTTGAAATGTTAAAAAAAAAATTTAATTTCTATCAGCAACTTGTTGGCATTGGGTGAGGAGGAATTTCTCATACAAAAGAAGTGCGATTCCTTCTGAAGACTTGCAAAAAAATTTTCTAAAGCATTGTTGTGAAAAGTGTCTTTTATCCCCCTGCCCAAATGGGTGTTGAATTTCAGGATAAGAAATTCACTGAATAGTTTGATTACACAGTGAGTACGCTTGTGGGTTTTTGTTTGTTTTTTTAATCACTGTTGGGAATTAAATCGTGTCCCCTACAAAAGGCATGCTCAGGTCCCAACCCCTGGTCCTATGGATAGGAACCCATTTGTAAATAGGACCTTTGAAGCTATTATTAATTAAGGTGTGCCCATACTGAATAAGGGTGGGCTTAATCCAGTATGACTGAAGTCCTTATGAGCAAAGGAAATTGGACATGGAAAGAGAAGCAACAGGAGAAGCAGGAAGCTGGAAATCAATGGAACCCAGAAGAGAAAGGAGAGGATGCCGCCATGTACACTGTTGTATGATTGATAAGCCAAGGAACCCCAAAGATAGCTCACCTGCCATAAGATACCAACCAGGGGAGGCAGCAAGCCTTCTAGCCTCTGAAACCATGAGCCAATATATTCCTGTTGTTAAGCCAACTCTTTCTGTGGTATTTGTTTGTAGCAGCTAGGAAACTAAAATAATCACCCTTAAAGGTTTACATGTTAACAATACTGCCTTGTGATACTAACTTTCAACTTTCAGTCTTTAGTTTCCTCTAGTAACTTCTGAGTTCAAATGGCATTTTTCATTCAGAAAAAGTATATCGCAGTAGTTCTTATGTTTATTGAAACAGGAAACTGTAAAGCTCAACCACAGGGTTGAGAAATCTCCAGAAATCCATCTAACGAGCTGAAAAGGCCCCTGACAAATATGCAATCTTCACATGACCTTTATTCAGAAAAGTAAATGTGTATAAATGCTTTATGTGCACAACTACACACATGTATGTGTGTTTATGTGGATCATAGACCCATATACTGGTCAGGGTCCTCAAGGGGAGAAGCCTAATTTTACAGTGATCCAAGTGATGTGACTATACACCTATCTTTGATCCCCAGTTATTCTTATGAACTAATGCTTTGAGATTATCACACAGAAGCAGGAGAGGAACACATGTAAACATTATAGAATGCATTAGATCCACTTGATCAAAATTCATTCATTCAACAAATATTTTTGAGTACCAACCATTTGCCAGGCACAGTGGTCAGCCCTGTGGGTAGAGCCTCAGGCCACAGGGGAAGATGGACAGGTTGCCAGGCAGTTATTAATTACTTGGCTCCAAAGTGATGAATTTATGATCAAGTAAGTTAATAAGCCATATTATTCTAAAGACATAGTTACAGCATCATGTCTTTTTTTTTCATTTTCAAAAAAATGTTTTTATTGTAAAAACAACATTCTTGACATACAAACATTCCATGCATGGTATACAATCAATGGCTCACAATATCATCACATAGTTGTATATTCACCCCATGGTCATTTTTTTGAACATTTGCCTCACTCCAGCAAAAGAAATAAAAACGAAAAAAGAAAAAATGCACACATACCATACCCGTTAACCCTCCCTCTCATTAACCACTAGTATTTCAATCTATTGACTTTATTTTAACCTTTGTTCCTCCTATTATTTGTTTATTTTGTAACCATATTTTTTACTTATCTATCCTACCCTAGATAAAAGGAGCATCAGACACAAGGTTTTCACAATCACACAGTCACATTGTAAAATTTTTTGTCATTATACAGACTTCTTCAAGAACCAAGGCTACTGAAACACAGCACCACAGTTTCAGGTACTTCCCTCTAGCTACTCCAGTACACCATAAACTAGAAAAGATAGCTATATAAAGCTTAAGAATAACCTCCAGGATAACCTCTCAACTGTGTTTGAAATCATTCAGCCACTGATGCTTTATTTTGTCTCATTTCTCTCTTCTCCCTTTTGGTTGAGAAGGTTTTTTCAATCCCTTGAGCATCGTGTCTTTTAAAACACAGTTAACTATGTGTTCTAGTTTGCTAGCTGCTAGAATGCAACACACCAGAGATGGATTGGCTTTCAATAAAAGGGGTTTTATTTAGTTAACGTATAGTTCTTCAGAGGAAAGGCAGCTAACTTTCAACTGAGGTTCTTTCTTTCATGGGAAGGCACAGGGTAATCTCTGCTGGCCTTCCCTCCAGGCCTCTGGGTTCCAACAACTTTTCCCGGGTGATTCCTTTTTGCATCTCCAAAGGCCTGGGCTCAGTTGCAAGTGCTGAAATGAGGTATGCTGAGCTGCTCATCTGTGGTATGTTGAGCTCTCTCATTTAAGCACCAGCCAATTAAATCAAACATCATTCATTGCAGCAGGCACGCCTCCTAGCCGACTGCAGATGTAATCAGGAACAGATGAGGTTCACACGCCATTGGCTCATGTCCACAGCAATAGATGTAGACATCTTCACCTGGCCAAGTTGACACCTGAATCTAAGTACCACACTATGTTTCCTAGAGTCAGCTAACTCAGTAAAAATGTGTAATTTCTCAGTATCAATAGTTTCATTCTTGTTTTAGGTACGGAGTTGTGCATTTCCCTATTGGGGAGGTCTAATCTGCTCCCTTCCAGACAGGGAAATCAAGGATCATTTAGAATTCTAAACATCAAATCTGCCCTCTTACTAGACTGTGAAGCTGTTGCTGGTGACAGGAGATGGTAACTAAAGTTACCAGAACACCATCAATGGCCCCTTGCCCAAGCTGCAGAGTGAAACCAGCAATCCCACGATCATGTATTTTTTTTTTCCCCATGGGCAGGCACTGGGAATCAAACCCAGGTCTCTGGCATGGCAGGCGAGAACTCTGCCTGCTGAGCCACTGTGGCCCACCCAATGTATTATTTTTTATTAGCAACTGAATCATTTTATAAAACTAGTTTTCATTCATATTATATCTTTGATGTATATACAGTAAAGTAAAACCCTAAATGAACTGTAATACAAAGGTGTGCTTACCTTTGATGTAGCCAGAAGACAAACACTTAAAATATAAAAAAAAGAAACCCTGACTGAACTACAGTCTGTAACTTTTAAAGTAGCCAGAAGTAAAAAGCCTATGTGAGGGGCGGGCCATGGTGGCTCAGCAGGCAAGAATGCTTGCCTGCCATTCCAGAGGACCCGGGTTCGATTCCCAGTGCCTGCCCATGTTAAAAAAAAAAAAAGCCTATGTAAGGCAGTAGACTGCCACCCAGATGTCTGGATGCTTCGCTAATAATGCCTTATTAAGTAGATACATAGATCTTATCTATAAATGTAAGTTTCTTGAAAAAAAATGTAACACTTCTTTAAAAAAAAAAACAAACTTGTAACTGGCTCTGCCAGCAAACTCAGCAGACTCTTATCTTGTCTTAGTGTCTGTTAACCTAAACCTCAAGCCTGGTTCCCCTGTATGTAAGCCCCTAATAATTATTAAAGTGCCTAGAATTAACCAGCTGGCTCATTACCCTAAGCCTCCGTCCCTTGGTTTGAATACTATAAAACTATCCAAGTTTCTGCAGTTTAAGGAGACAGATCTGAGGTTTTTAACCTCCTGTTCTTATGCTGTGCACCACAATTAAAAGCACTTTCTTGCTTTGAAATCCTGGCTTCTCAGAATCAGTCATTGAGTGCTTTGGGAAGTGAATCTGAGTTTGTCCGGTAGGATTTCCTTAGTGCTTCCCTGCATCTATTTTCAGGAACAATTTCTTTTGGTCTAATATGTACTTTTCAAAAGAAAATTATTTGGATTCTGATTGCCTGGCATCTGCAGTAAACTCCCTACCAGTTTGGTCAGCTTTCATCAACAGCTAAACATGAAGCACTTGGTATATACTTAGTCCACTCAGTTTGCAAAAGTGAGCTGTATCTCAACCTAGATCTTTGCAAAACAACAACAAAAAGAAACAACAAGAGATATGCCCCTGCTTCAAAAAAGGGGGAATTGAGTTGATGAATTATTGACGCTGCTCCATCAGATGTCTATTGAACATCTATTACAAGCCAGCCACTCTGCCAGATGTTTCATATAGAGAATTTCATGTAACCCTGATAACATATTCATTAGCTACTTTGATACCCATGTACTAGTGAGGAAACTGAGATTCAAAGTGTTACCAGACAAAGGCGTGGATTCTTTTGCCTGATGCACACAAATGACCAATTCCTGAGACATTGGGGTTTCAGAGAGAGAAGTTGATTACTAGGCACATAGCAGAAGGTCAGATGGCCTATCAGCCCAAAATCTGTCCCCAAACTACGGTGATTCTGATAAGTTTTATTAGAGAAAAAGATGGGCAGGGTTTAGGATAATGAGCAGGTGGCCCCAGATGATGTAATTAGAGGTGATTTAATTATTGAGCATGCACAGGTTGATTACATGCTTAGTCACAGAAGTAGGTAAGAAAATGGCAACCTTAATATGATGATGGGCATGATTTATACTATTATAATGAGATGTAGGTGACTGGTAGGTTAAAGTCTAAGCTGCTGTGCATGTCAGGCGGGCCCACCTTGGATGGATCCAGTCTCAGTTATCAAGATAACTTTGGACTTGGGGTGGGTTAGTTCTGGGCTGACCCAAGACCCTTTATTAGGGGCTGTCTTGAGTGATTTATAAGACTCTAACGTTGAAAAACTGGATAACTGGGTACAAATGAAGGCTAGTCACAAGATTTTTACAATCACAGGGGCAGAAGAAAAAGGCTATATAATGTTATCAGAGCAACTAGATTATTGTGGATAAAATGGGTACAAATGAAGGTTAGTTACAAGGATTTTACAATCACAGGGGCAGAAGGTAAAGGCTATACAATCATTAACAGAGATCAAGGCAGCTGGATTACAATTTACAGATTTCAGGAATTTCCCTCTGTCTACTCCAATATACCAGAAAAAAAAATCTATATAATGATTCAGTAATCAAAATCTTCCCTTAAATCCTAACTTCTCAGTTACAAGAGAGTTTAGGTGACTTGTTTGCTCAAGGACACGTAGCAAACAAAAATAAAGCTGAGTTGCGTCCTCAAAAGTCTAAACATCCCACTGTGTAGTGTGTGAATATGTCGCAATAAAATTGCATTGAAAAAATTTAAATGTCTAGCCATCCCTGCTCCCAACTCTTATCACCTCACCCCATTCATCTATCAGACTCTGATTCATCCTTCAGATCTTAGCCAAGACCTGCTGACACCCCAGTTCAGGTTATGTGCCTCTCCTGTGAGCTTCTGCTGCCCCCTGAATTTACCCTGTCACACTGACTCCAAGGCCATTTACCTCTTCTCTGTAATCTCTATGTGGGCAAGAGACTTGTGGCCTTATTTCACAGTTACAGGTATGGAGTAGATCTTCAAGAAATAGCGATTGGATGAGTGAATAAATCAATGTGTGAAGGATACACTCCAAAAGTCACCCGGGAATTCCAGAATGCAAGTTTCATTAGCATGGCACACGTTACAGAGATTTATAATGGGAAAGAGCCAGATTTGAGCAATCCACAGACATTCTGTCTACTACTTAGGTCCAGGCCCTGTGCTTAGCTCCAGGGAGGGGGTAGGGGTGGGGTTGGTACACAAACGAATGTGCCTATTCATTGTGGGTTCACTGATCGTTGGAGAAACAGACCAAAAATTAAATTGTTGGTAATGAATGCAATGTGCTGCCCAGGGCTGGAGGACAGGGCTGTGTAAGGCTCTAGGAATTTGGGAGGGGGTGGGGGTGGGGAGCGTGGTGAGGGCAGCTAAGAGAAAGAAAATCAAATGACGTCATCGCAGATGAGACAAATAAGTTTGGGTAGTCCGTATTTGTTTCTCAATTCAAATGTGAGAACTGGAAAATCTAGCCTTTATAATCAGATCCTGAGGCTGTAGGTTAAATATTCACAGTACTTTTGCCCATCAGTCACTTTTATTATTTCCAAGTGATTATTGTTACAAGTGACTTATCACTTCCTCATAATTCCATGGCATTTTGCACTCCCTCTTTCACCCTCCCTTCTAGGGTGTGCTCACCTCCTCAAACCCCACCCCACCCTTCCTGTCCTTGGTGACATTTTCCTCTCTGGGTCCTTCTGGCTGCCACCCTCTCTCTGTCACCCAGGCTCCAGCTTGTTCCCTCTTTGGGCAGTTCAGAACTTAGCCCCTCTCCCCCAAAGAAAAGGGAGACAGTTTGAGGCTAGGAATGGTGACTCTTATTTCTGTTCCGTCCACAGCCTCGGGCCAGGCCAGATCAAAGGTGGAGAAAGGTATATAATTTGGACCCTTAATTCAGAGTTTCCTAGTCTAATAGTTTAGGATTTCACTCCTGCAGATTACACTAGGGGTTCCTCTTTGCTCAAGGCACACATTAACTTTAACCCTTGGGCTGAAATACTTGAGTGCAGGTTGGATGAGAAAGGAGGATGGACTTTTAGAATGAGTAGAATTAGAACTTTGATGAAAGCTTTCTGCTTCAGGATTCTTGAAAATTATGGAGCTTAATTCTCTATGTTCTTTTGTAATCCTGAAAGCAGAAGGACTACCCTATTCTTTTCTTTTACCTTTCTTTCTCTAAGGTGTCCTTTTTCCTCTGCTAATAAGCGTAGATAATATCATGCCTTTCAATTAGGAAAAATAAAAGCAATTTTGGCACATTGCTTCAATAATGCAGCTCAAGAACCAAATTATTGGGGAGAGAGGGAAAATACTCGTTGCATCAGGTAATATTAAATTCTTAGGATATATGGATAATTTACTGTTCATAATTGTCCTAAAACGTCCGAGTTATTATACATGGGCTGGTGACAATTATATGCAATAAATGTAAGAATGTAAGAAAATGTATACATATTAAATGTAAAAATATATATAAAAAATGAATGTAAGAAAATATAGGATATGGAGGATAACCCAAGACTGTGATCGTTTTTCTATTCACTTCTTTTTATCACTGGCAGGGATTTGGTTTATGTTTAAAGACTTGCCTGTGTAAGTCTCTGTGTACGCATAAACATAGTATTCATGAATGCAAGTTTCATGGGTGCGGCACAAAGTTACAGAGATGTATAACAGGAAAAAGTCAGATTTGAGTAATGCACTTTTTAGTGGCTAATGAGGTAGAGAGGTTGCCACATTCTCCTGCCTCTCAGGTCCACACACACTTTTCAGAGAGGATTTCTTTTTGAGGTCCATTCATATAACAACCACAAAGATTCTTTGACTGTCTGACAGGGCTTCCTTAGTTTAATAAAGAGAGAAAGAGAGCTGGTCAGCATGGCTCAATGTTGAATGACAAGTCATTGCTAAGGGCTTCTAACCCTAAGTCCCTATCCCCCAAACCATGGTTAAAAATGTCCCTCACCTGAACTTTGGGCCTTCTACCTGATGCCCGATGAACGCAGGTGGCTGAAGGATGCACTGATGGAGAAGTAGATTGGCGAACGATGGTATATACTTATGAACAAAGGTTGTGCTGCTACAAAAAGGAACAAAGTCGTGAGTCATGCAATGATGTGAATGAGCATGTGGGACATTTGGTGAGACGAAAGAAGCCGGAAACAAAAAAACAACAACGGTATGGTCACGTTTAGAAAATGTTTATCAGAAAACAGGCGCCTAGATTGTAAGCTTTTAGAGCAGACACATTAAGTCCGGAGTGGTGATTATTATTTCTGGATTTTGAGAGGCTGTTTTATATATATAACCTGATATTTAGAGATAAGAGTGAAGCCGAACAGGTTGGGGTTAAAGTAATTCAGAACATAGGGGTAAGGAAGACAGTGTCTTTATTTTAGAACCACACATACTCTTTGAGATCAATGGAAGGAAGGTTTATTGGATCTGGAACTGAAATTTTCTGTAGTGCATAATCTAATTCAACCTATCTGCATAGCTCATTTGAAGAGCTGGAACACGGGGAGCCCAGAATAAGAAAGAGGTCTTTTAATACTGTATAGATATTGTAATGCCTGGATACATCCTAGAGTATATTAAGCAGATAATCAAAAAATATTGGCAAAGTCCCCTGAGGGAGGGGAGAAAGAATATGGAACTATTAAACCTTATCATCAGGGAATCCCCTGGTACTGTGTCAGACTTTAGGGACACCCAAATCAATAGGCCATGTCCTCAATCATGAGGCTTACTCTTGTGAAGCTTATGTAGGTAGCATAGGAGCTTAAACTACCTATAGGCATGCCTTAGTTACTTCTGGAGGATCTCTGTTGTTGCTCAGATGGGGCCTCAGTCTCTCCAAGCTCAACTCTGTAAGTGCAATCATTGCCGTCCCCCCTACACGGGACATGACATCCAGGGGTGAAAGTCTCCCTGGCGACATGCGAGAGGACTCCTAGGGATGAATCCAGACCTGGCACCATGGGATCAACAATTCCATCCTGACCAAAAGGGGGAAAAGAAGTGTAATTAATAAAGTATCAGTGGCAGAAAGAGTTCAAATAGAGTCGAGAGGCTACTCTGGAGGTTGCTCTTACACAAGCTTCAGGTAGACCTTGCTACCTATCATAACCTGCCAACCCCCAACCAGGACCATTCCAGCCAATCCTAAAGAACACCTAGGGCAATATATAAGATTCCACAGGGGTTCCAGACACTAGAGTAACTTTGTCTCTGTAGCTTCCCCTAATCATAACTCAAAATAAAGGCTCCCATGTCTCCAATCCTCACTCCCTTGCTCAGGCATGGATATTTAGGCTGGACCTCAGAATAGCTCTCATCCCTGCATGCCAGGCAGCTGTTAGCAGGCTTCAGACTTGACACTTGGGGTTAAATCCATCCCCAGTCCTGATAACTGTAACCCCTTCATAAGAGAAGGGGAGAATGGAGGCACTGTAGAGTCAAGCGAATCATCCAAGGTATGGAATATTTCCGGCCCTGTTTGAACTCTTTTGTATTTATTGTATAATTGATTTCATCGTCACAGCATCCTTATGAAGCGAGTACTATTATTAACCCAATTTTCAAAATGCGGCACAAAGATGGCAAGTAACTTGTACAGCTGGTAAGTGGCAGACAGAATTCATTCCCAAGATAACCAACTGCAGAGATGCTTTCATTGCCACCACATGCTGCTTCTGTAGAAATTTTGTTCTGGCTGTGTAAAAACGGTTAGAAGTAGCTGGCTTTCTTTTCTTTCTTTCTTTTTTTTTTTTTTAAAGAATGAATTTCAAAACAATGATACCATAGTCATTTTAGAAATATTGGCATTCTGAGACTGTAAATGAGCCTTTATTTTGGGTTATGATTAGAAAAGGCGTTGCAGCAAGCTGTTACCCCCACCCCCACCCCCCAAATCTCTAAACTGTAATCAAGCTGATTACAGCTCAGTTAATCAAGCTGAATGAATTTACAGTGAAAAAACGCTGCCTGCCATTCTTTCCAAATGTGGGACAGTTAAAGGGTAAGAAGGAAGCCATCACTGCTTTTGTCATCTTCATTTCTGACAGAGACTTCAGAGATGAGCAGTTCTTGAATTATCTGTGATGGTATTTGACACCCTTAATTCCTGTCATTCCACTGAAAAGAGGTGGAACAAAGAGAAGCTCAGGCTTGGCTTTTGAATTGGATGACAGCTGGAGACGCTACTCAGGACTGTCCCCCTCTGCTTGCTGAGACCAGACGCTACCGCTCGCACCACTGCACGGGAAAGGGAAGGAGTGCGCCAGAGCTGAAATGAAAAGCTGTCAGTAACCAGAAACCGCAACTGCAACTGTTAGCTCATTTCCCTGAGTAAGCTTCTAAGCCTCATCTCTTGGCAATGCCTCGGTTCCCACTGCCATCCCCTCAGAAAATAAACAACCAAAGTCAATGTTTACTTAGGATCAGATGAGAAAGCGTGGTGGGATCTCGCTGAAGGTTCATCCTTTGGATCAATTCCTTTATTAACCAACTGACGTATGCCTGAAAGCTTCACAGTAGAAATAACACACATTTTGGGCCTTAATCAGCCATGGGATTCTACTGCCGTTGGTTGCAATCCTCTAATGATTCCAAAGACAGTCGGGGTTGTTTTTCAGGACCTGTTTGTTTAATGCCTTGTTGCACATGGCAGTGTGCCAGGTGACATTTAAGGATAATGAAACAGGCCTGGCCTCTCTTCTCCAGAAATGTATGCTTAAGAAGGACAGGCAACTGCAAGATAAAAGAACAGAATCAGTTACTCCACAAGGGAGTGAAAAGGAATTTTTCCTTTGAACATATTCTGACCAGGAACACATATATTTTGGAAATGCCTTAAAAAGGACAGAAAGCAAAGTATGAGGTGGATGGAGAATAACATTTTGACAGAGACAGTTGAGATTAAATCCCATGTGGTGAATTAACCAAAGCCCCATTAGTGAAGGTGCCACATCTGCCTGTGTTGTATTTTTTTTTTCTGCCAGCCTCATTTTTTTTTTTTAAATGTCACATTACATATTATTTACTCCTCGGTAGCTACCACCTGGGCAATGTGTCTTTGGGTGTCATCTCTGGCTCCGATTCCACTGTCCCCAGAATTCTCGTTCTTTTCTCTGTGTTTGTATGTTTACAGATCACAGAAGGAGGGATGATAACCGCGGGTCAAACAGCAGAAAATTGAGAATTAAACACAAGACGTCCTTTTTCTTGGACGGTCCCTCAGCCCCAGCGGCTGGAGATTTCTGCTGTTTCCCTGCACCCCACTGCCAAGCGCCCTGAGCGTGCACTGTCTTGTACTGGCTTGCTGGCTTATCTGCCCTCCCCACATCTGTTCTCTTCACTTAATCCCTCAAAGATTGCCTCTGGCCATTTACTTGAAGTAATGCCTGGCACATGACTGAAAGTTTTAGTCGCTGTTTTTATTTTTCATTATTTCTCCTTTAGATGATCTGCCCTCGGACAAAGGTCACTTTTTTAAAAAAAGCCACATGAAGGACATTGGTGACTTGAGTCTACGTTATTAGTGAACAAGAAATATCACAAAAATTGTGAAATGGCAAAAAAAAAAAAAGAAAGTCCATAATATGGACACTAGTTCTTTCGGTTTCCTGGTGGCTAAAATGAATGCCACCCAAAGGGTTGGCTTAACTGCAGGAATTTGTGGGCTCATGGGTTCAGAGCCTAGAAGACTTGCTAAGTCCCAGGGTCATTATCTTCTGGCTGCCCAGCAATCTTTGGGATTCCTTGGCTTTCCCATCACACGGCAATGCACGTGGAGGCATCTCCTCTTTTCTTTTTCGGGTTCCATTGAATTCCAGCTTTTTGGTGCTCCTGGTGGCGTCTCCCTCCGTGGCCTTCTCCATAAAGCCTCCAGTAACAGGATTACGACCCACCCTGATGGTGGTAGGCCACACCTTAACTGAAGCAACCTCACTGAAAAGCCCTATTTACGAATTTTAGTCAGCCAATGGACTCCCGCACCTCCAAAAAGAGATGTAAGCACGTATGTGTACATGTGGGAGGGGGCAGAGGTTGCCAACTGTTAATTTTGCCAAGTTAGGGCATTGAACCAACTAACAAAGCCTCAGCCTGACTGTGCCATGACCATTTTATGAAAGAACTTTTGTTTTATCCCACACAAAAGAGTAGGAAAGACGGAATCTCAGAATAAAGACATCTCATCCTTTGGGATATCAGAAAAGGAAGCAAGAGAGGGTGTGAAGATGTCAAAAACTGAGCAGGAAGGTGGGAAGAATCTTCCAGATGATGTGGGATAGGACATCTGCCAAAGGAATAAGGAAATAAGCTTGAGGGTACTGGTCAAACTTGGGAATACTTTTTGAGAGAAATGGGAATTCCTTCCCAAACGTAAATAAATGTTATTTTGAAAGGATGTGAAGGCTCAGCAACACTTGTGATCCCTTCTTGGTGTAAGAAATTGATGTGGGTTTGTACCTGTCTTGTTATGGTAATGATTTGGAGGGAAACAGGGCGACAGCAGAGGTACCACTGTCTGTTTGTGCAAGCCTTAAAAAGTCTAATTCCAAGCCAAGGAAATGAAATATTCAGTCGCTAAAACCCTTAGAACAGCTTCTTGTTTGTTTTTTAAAATTGAGGCGAAGTTCACATAACATAAAGTTTACCATTTTAAAGCGTACATTTAGTACGCTTTGTACATAGTACAGTAACGTTTAGTACATTCCCGATGTTGTGCAACCACTGCCTCTATCTAGTTCCAGAACATTGGAAACATTTCCTATAATGTTAATAGCAGGTCCTTGAGGGAGTCAGCCAGACAGGGTTTGGTCAGAAGGAATCATACATGCAACAACCTTCCCCAGCCCTTGTTCCTCATCCGTGGACTCAGGGCGAAACCCTGGGTTTATCTTTCAGGCAAAAACTTGTAGTTGGTGTTGCTACTGCTGCTGGTGCAAGATAAAGCCTGTTCAGCTCTCCTTTCCCTGCGCATATTTTTTACAAGAACTTCATTGAGATATAACTTACTATGAAATCCACCCATGGCAAATGTATAATCAATGGCTTTTTATAAATTTATCAGAGTTGTGCAACCATCACCACAATACGGTTTTGGAATTTTCCCATCACCTCCAACATCTTGCTTCTTGTTTGTAGTCTCGCCCCACTACAGCCCCAGGTAGCCACTGACCTTTCTGTCTCTATAGTTTTGCCTGTTCTGGACATTTCATGTGAATGGAATCCTCTAGTATGTGGTCTTTTGTGTCTGGCCTCTTTGGCTTAGCATTATGTTTTTGAGTTTTCTCTGCTGTAGCCCATATCAGTATGTTGTTCCTTTCTGTTGCTGATAGTAGTCCATTGTATGAATATATTACATTTTTTGTTTATTCGTTCACCTGTTAATAGACATTTGGAAAGTTTCTAGTTTTTGTTTATGAATATTTGCATGCAAATCTTTGTGCGGACATATGTTTTTATTCTCTTAGGTAGATTCCTAGGACTAAAATTGCTGGGTCATATAGTTAACTTATGAATATATATTTAAAGCATTTTATTTATTTTTATTTTCTTAAAAAAAATTATTTTCTTCGTCTCCCAGACGATCCACCAACCCCCTCTCCACAGAAAAAAGAAAAAAAGGAAAAAAAATATTTTGAACTTATAGGAATTGTAAAAAATAATGCAAACCCTACACATAGACTTCCAACATACGCTTCCCACCCCCCAGATGCCAGAGCCACCAATTTTAACATTTTGCCATATTTGCCATTTCATTCAAACTATCCATCTATCTATCAATCCATCCATTCACCCATTTACCTATCAATCTATTTTGAATATATTTTTATGAAAACTGCCAAACTATTTTCCAAAATAGCTGCACCATTTCAAATTTCTTTGTCAACACTTGGTATTGTCTGTCTTTTTGGTTAAGGCTATTCTAATGGGTGCATAGTAGCATCTCACCATGGTTTTAATTTTCATTTCTCCAATGACAATAATGTTCAGCATCTTTTCACGTGCATGTTAGCCATTCCAGTATATTCTTTGATGAAACATCTATACATGATTTTAGTCCATTTTTAAAATTGGGTTGTTTGTTCTTATTATTGAGTTTTAAGAGCTCATTGCATATTCTGGATACAAGTCCTTTATCAGACACCTGATTTGAAAATAATTTGTCCCAGTCTAGTTTGTCTTTTCATTTTCTTAGTGGTATATTTTGAAGTCCAAATGTTTTTAATTTTAATGAAGTCCATTTTGCCAACTTTTTTCTTTCATGTGCATTTATTATCTTTTCAAAGATTTTCTACTATGATTTCTTCCAAAAATTTTATAATTTTATATTTAGGTCTATGACCCATTTTGAGTTAATTTTTGTGTATGATTTGAGGTAATGGTCTAAGTTTACTTTTTTTTTTGCATGGGCAGGCACCGGATCCAAGTTTACTTTCTGTATATAGCTATCCAATTGTTCCAGCACTATCTGTTGGAAAGACTGTCCCTTCCCCATTGAATGATCTTAGTACTTTAGTTGAAAATCAATTGGCCATAAATGTAGGTTTTACTTCTGAACTCTTATTGTATTCCCTTTTTCTATAGTCCTATCTCTACACCAATACCATAATGTCTTGATTACTGTATGTGGTTTTATAGTAACTTTTGAAATTTGGTAGTGTAATTACGTCCTCCAACTTTGTTCTTTTTCAAAATTGTTTTGTCTGTTATAGATCCTTTGCATTTCATATAGATTTTAGGGTTAGCTTGTCAATTTCTATAACAAAACCTGCTGGGATTTTCTTAGGGATTACACTGGATCTATAGATCAATTTTTAGAGAACAGCCATCTCAACAATATTGAGTTTCCCAATTCATGGGCATAGATTGTTTCTCCATTTATTTAGATCTTTTAAAATTTCTCTTAGCGATATTTAAAGTTTTCCGTGCACAAATCTTGCAATTATTTTTGTTAAGTTTATTCCTAAGTATTCTATTCTTTTGGATACAATTGTTAATGGAATTATTTTGTTAATGTTATTTTCATATTGCTCACTGCTAGTATATAAAATACAATAGATTTTTTCTGTTGATCTTGAAACCTTACTAAACTCACATATTAGTCCCAGTAGTTAGTTTTGTGGATTCCTTAGGATTTTCCACATATAGTATCATGCCATCTATGAATAAAGACAGTTGTACGTCTTCCTTTCCAATGTGGATGCCTTTAATTCCTTTTTTTCCCTTAATTGCCAGAACCTTCAGTACAGTGTTGAAGAAATGGCAAGAACATACATCCTTGACTTGTTTTTGAAACTGACAAGTTCACTTCATATAAGAAACTATGCCAAGACGATGATGCTTGTACAGCAGTAAGAGGTTATTTAAATTTTCTCTTCTCATTTTTATGTTGGTATTATATATCCTTTTAGGAATTGTGTATTAATAGGCTTTTGCTATGTAACAAAGAACCTCAAAACTTAGTAGCTTAAAATAATAAACATTATTTCCCATGATTCTGTGGGTCGGCTGGGTGGTTCTTCTGGCCTGGATCAGCTCATTTGGAGGGTACAGGATGACCTCACTCATATGTCTGGTGTTGGCTGGGTGGTAGGTCTAAGAGGGGCCTCTCCTGGGATGGCTCCCTCTGCTGCAGTAGGCTATTCTAGATTAAGGGTTCAATATGAAAGAGCAAGACTCAACCTGTACACACTTTCAGGCTTCTACTTGCATCATATTTGCCACTGTTCTATGGGCTAAAAAGCAGGTTTAGATTCATAGAATAGAGAAATAGATTCCACTTCCTGATGGGAGAAGCTGTAAAGTCACATTGCACAAGAGCATGGGTAGAGAGAGGGGTGCCACAAATAGTTGTGATTTTTAATCCTTTAATACTTAGAGGTCTCTGGGCTTATAATTTTTTAACATTTTTCTTATTGTGAAATATAACATAGATACAAAAAAGCAGCAACTTCCCAAGTACATTTTAACAAGTAGTTACAGAGTAGATTTTTAAAAAAATATTTTTATTGACAAATTTTCACAAACATACAGTCCATACATGGTATACAATCAGTGGCTCACAATATCATGACATAATTGTGTATTCTTCACCATAATCATTTTTTATGAAACATAACCACATACAAACACAAGCATTCTTACCATATGATCATTCCATTCTTGTTATATAATCAATAACTCACAAAATCATCACATAGTTGTATTTTCATCATCATGATAATTTCTCAGAACATTTTCATCAATTCAAAAAAAAGAAATAAAAAGAGAACAGAAAAAACTCATACATACCATACCCCTTACCCCTCCCTTTCATTGATCACTAGCATTTCAATTACTAAATCTATTTTAACATTTGTTCCCCCTATTATTTATTTATTTTTAATCCATATGTTCTACTCATCTGTCCATAAGGTAGATAAAAGGAGCATCAGACACAAGATTTTCACAATCACACAGTCACATTGCAAAAGCTGTGTAATTATACAATCATCTTCAAAAAACATGGCTACTGGAGCACAGCTCTACATTTTCAGGCAGTTCCCTCCAGCCTTTCCATTACATCTTGAATAACCAGGTGATATCTACTTAATGCATAAGAATAACCTCCAGGATAACCTCTCAACTCTGTTTGGACTCTCTCAGCCATTGACACTTTATTTTGTCTCATTTCACTTTTTCCTCTTTTGGTTGAGAAGGTTTTCTCAATCATTTGGTGCTGAGTGCCAGCTCATTCTAGGATTTCTGTCCCACGTTGCCAGGAAGGTTCACACCCCTGGGAGTCATGTCCCACATAGAAAGGGAAAGAGCAGTGAGTTTGCTTGTTGTGTTGGCTGGAGAGAGAGGCCACATCTGAGCAACAAAAGAGGTTCTCTTGGGGGTGACGCTTAGGCCTGATTTTAAGTAGGCTTGACCTATCCTTTGCGGGGTTAAGTTTCTTATGAACAACCCCCAAGACTTGGGGCTCAGCCTATTGCTTTGGTTGTCCCCACTGCTTGTGAGAATATCAAGAATTCTCCACTTGGGGAAGTTGAATTTTCCCCCTTTCTCACCATTCCCCAAAGGGAACTTTGTAAATACTTTTTTATTCACTGTTCAAATCCTTCTGGGATTTATTGAGGCTTCACTCTGGACAAACCTACAAAATTTCATGCCCTACTCAAGGTTCCATGTACTTATGATGTCCAATTAAGCTGTCCACATAAATTATATTAGGAAATGCACTAGTCAAAATATAAATTTTGTACCAAATAAACATTTTCTGCAAAGCCCATAATTTAACTGAACCTTCCTTGACCATACTTTTCACAAATTTATTTTTCCTCAAAGCATATGATTTCCTGTATAATGTAATATTTGCACATAGAAAAGAAACTGCTGAGTGCTACCTCACCTCTTTCTAATGTCACATTCAGATCAGAGGAAAACATGGAACCTTCTGGAACTTTTAGAAATGCAAAGACCTTCACTGCAAAGGCAAACCTTCAGGGGATGATTGGGACATCCAGATAAGGCTGAAGCTTCCTGAAACTTCACCTGGAGGCTCTCAGGGCTGGTGGGCCTGGATTCTTACAGGACAGTCTCCATTCTATTCCAGTGTGAACAGGAAATGCTCCTATTTTGCAAGGAATGATGAAGTTATGTGAATTATCTTTATGACCCAGAAAGCCTCCAGCTGAGGTTAGGAACTTGTCACCAGGTTTTTTGGAGCTTGATGGAGAAAAGTTGGGTTAGAAGGATTAAGGAAGAAATCTGCAACAGTCATCATCCAATCTGTTTTGCACCTCAGTACCTCCAATCAGTAACTCTTCTTTGCACAAGGAAGATGATCAGAAGGGGCGGGCTTCAATTGGTATTAACAAAACATATTAAGATAATTGTTCCAGTTTGCTAGCTGCCAGAATGCAACACACCAAAAACGGATTGGCTTTTAATAAAAGGGGACTTATTTCATTAGCTTTTCAGAGGAAAGGCAACTAACTTTCATCTGAGGTTCTTTCTTACATCAGAAGGCACAGGACGATCACTGCTGGCCTTCTCTCCAGGCCTCTGGGTTCCAACAACTTTCCCTGGGGTGATTCCTTTCTGCATCTCCAAAGGCCTGGGATGAGCTGCAAGTGCTGAGATGAGGTATGCTGAGCTGCTTGGTCTGTGCTACATTGAGCTCTCTCATTTAAGCACCAGCCAATTAAATCAAACACCAATCATGACAGCAGGCACGCCTCTTAGCTGACTGCAGATGTAATCAGCAACGGATGAGGTTCACATACCATTGACTCATGGCCACAGCAACAGAACTAGGTGCCTTCACCTGGCTAAGTTGACAACTGAATCTAACTACCGCAATAATAAAAGACGAAAACCACGTGATCATCTCAATAGACACAGAAAAGCCATTTAACAAAATTCAACACCCATTTGTGATTAAAAACTCTCGACAATCAGATAGAGTATGGTGGGGAAGTCACGTCTATACACTCAGGCTGGATTGTATGATGTGTGACTAAAACTTTAAAAATGATCAGAGAGAAACAAGTGCTAGAGAAAAGGCAGCAGAAGAGATGTACCTATCCAGTGCCGGTAGGGAAATAAGAAGTGCAGCCCCTTGGAGGGTTGTGTGGTGGCTCCACAGGAGGCTAGGGGTGGATTTGCCATATGCTCCTGCAACCCTGTTGCTCAGTATATACCTGTAGCAACTGAGTGTGGGAACCCGAATGGACATTTGCACATTGATGTTTATGGGGGCAGTTTGTGATTCATAATGGGTGGAAGTAGCCTGAGGAATGGAAGGGGGAACTATGGTGTATACACACAATGGACTACTGAGGGGCTACTAGAAGGAATGAAGTTGTGAGGCATGCAACTAGGTGAATGAACCTTAAGGACTGTATTTTGAATGAAATGTCAGGAACAAAAAAGCCAAATATTATCATGTGTCAAACATATGGACTAACTATAATATAAAAACTTGATGAACCAAAGTCAAGAGCATGGGTTATCAGGTTGGCATTTATTGTAAAGGGTCCTAGATTGTAAGCTCTTACAGCAGCCACATATATTCAGGAGGTGTAACTGTTAATTCTGAATTCTGAGATACTGAACTGTTTGCATATAACATGGTCTTTCCCAGTTACTTTGGGTATTTATGTGACACCTGAGACTCAGAGTTAGAGCTCTGAAGCCATGAAAGTCAGCAGTACCACATACAGTAATTCAGAACATAGGGGTACCCCATACAGGAACTGTTTGAAAAGTTGAAAAAGTGATCAGACATCGAGTAGATACAAATGGAGTTGATCTGGATAGGACTAAGGCATATCAGAATACAGGGTAAAGGAATGATATCATCCATGTTTTAAAACTTCAGCTTCTGTGTGAGACTAAAGGGAGAGATGTTTATTTGGTGCAAAATTTATATTCTGGGTAGAGCATTTCCTAATTTAACTTGTATGGTCAGTGTAATTGAACACCATAAGTAAATGGAATCTTGAATAGGGCATGAGATTTTGTTGGTTTGTCCAGGTTAGTGTGATGCCCCAATAAATCCCAGAGTGATTTGGACAGTGAATAAAGAAGTATTTGCAAAGTCCCCTTTGGGGAATGGGGAAAAGTGGAGAAAGATTCAACTTCCCCATTTGGAAAATTTCTGATACTCTCCCAAGCAGTGGGGACAACCCAATCAATAGGTCTCCACAAAGGATAGACTAAGCATACTTAAAATTAGACCTAAGAGTCACCCCCAGAGAACCCCTTTTGTTGCTTAGATGTGGCTGCTCTCACTAAACCAACACAGCAAGTGAATCCATTGCCCGTCCCACTCCTACATGTGACATGACTCCCAGGGGTGTAAATCTCGCTGGCAACATGGGAACAGAAATCCCAGGATGAGCTGGGACCCGGCCTCAAGGGATTGAGAAAACTTTCTTGATCAAAAGGGGGTATAGAGAAATGAGACAAAACAAAATTTCAGTGGCTGAGAGATTTCAAACAGAGTCAAGAGGTTTTCCTTGTAGTGTGAAATCAGGAACAAGGTTCTGCAAGAGCCTCCAGGAACATTACACGGAAACAGAACAAACCGGGATCAAGGCTCCGAAGTTTCAGGAAGTAGGTTTTATTAGTCTATGGCCATAGGACTCAGCCAAGTAACCTCTGAAAGTCTGAGCCTTGAACAAGGGCTGACACAAGATTTTTATGACAAGATGGCTCCTTAGAGGTAGGGTGTTCCTAATATGGCAACTGGCAATGTCTGAAGGAGATGATTGTCTGCATGCCTTCGATCAGACCCGGAAAGATTGCAAAGCTGAGTTTACAGAAGTGGATGAGCAGATATGGGGGAGGGACCTCCTAGGGAAACCTCTTATCTTTGCTTATGTGTACTTTCGACTGTCCTTGGGGCTGGGAGACTTTCCAAAGAGGGAATAGCTTGAGTAAACAAGGAGGGGTGCTTGCTGCCAGGGGCCTGTGTGCAACATCCTGGAGGTTATTCTTATACATTATATAGATATCCCTTTTTAGTTTATGGTGTATTGGAGTGGCTGGAGGGAAGTACCTGAAGCTGCTGAGCTGTGTTCCAGTAGCCTTGACTCTTGAAGATGATTGTATAATGATATAGCTTTTACAATATGACTGCATGATTATGAAAACCTTACAGATGAGTAAAAACTATTGATAAAAATAAACAAATAATAGAGGGAACAAAGGTTAAAATAAATTGGGTAGATTGAAATACTAGTGGTCAATGAGAGGGAGGGATAAGGGATATGGCATGTATGAGTTTTTTCTTTTTTCTTTTTTATGTTTTTTGCTGGAATGATGCAAATGTTCAAAAAAATGATCATGGTGATGAGTACACAACTATGTAATGATATGGTGAGCCATCGATTGTACACCATGTATGGAATATTTGTTTGCTAAGAATGTTTGTATGTTAATTTTTTCAATAAAAATATTTTTTAAAAAAAGACTCATCAAATTAGGAATAGAAGTAAACTTCTTTAACCTGATATTTCTACAAAATTCTACTAGCATTTCTACAAAATTCTACTAGTATTATAATGGCAAAAGACTGAATGTTTTCACCCTAAGATTGGGAAGAAGTCTGGAAATTAAATTGCCAAAAATATTAATGTGAGAGATGGAAAGAAGGAGTAGCCTGTGATGCAGATGAATCTATCTGTTCTTATTGAAGTAAAGGGATAGGATGTGATTTTTTTAAAAGTAGACAGTAGACCTTCCCATACCATAAAAGCTTGTAAAATTCTCGGCCCAAAGCAAACTCTAAGTTAATAATAGGAAGCATAGGGTTAAGAAGATTGTTAACCATTTGCCCAAAGACAAATTTTATGTATGTGACAATAAACCAGGAATTCCCTAGCTATCTTCTAGAACAAAGAAGACTTCTAGTATTCAAAAGTTACTATGGAAAACTGCCACTGGTAAAGCTTTCCTATAAAAACAAGCTGGCCCACTGCACTCAGTGCATGTCCCTCTCTTGGGCATGTGGCATTCACCTCTTTAACATGTACTCTTTCTCTTTGCTAAACTTCCCTTTTTAATAAACTTCACCATCTATTCATAAAAAAAAAGCAGACAGTAGAGATACTGATTAACTTTGGGTATGGTAGGAAAATACAGGTTTCAGTTAGTGAAGAAATTTATACAAACACTAAAATAATAGGAAGTATGACTTCCAAGCGAGTGGAAAAAGGAAATAAAATCCCCTAAGTCAGCCCATGAAGCAAAACAAATGCAATATAGATTGGTATTTCGTTTTAAAATATTTATATCTAATATGAATAGGTTAAAAGGAGAAGTTATGCTACTAAATTAAAAAGTCATTAGGTGTAAAGAAGAGTATTAACCTGTTCAGGACTTTCTTTTTTGGATGTTTTTGGAAAATAAATTTGTAGGCCTTGATCATAAAAGGATAAATAGGGAACTATTATATAAAATCCTGTAGAGGGGCCAGCCTCTCCAGAACATCAGCTAGTTCCATCCCCCTATCCCATATTATTGACACTCCTTTCCAACACGAAAAAATTAGAATGGGCATAGCCCAAATATCCCTGAAGTGTGGGAGAAGGATCAAAGGAGAAAGTAGAATTATAACAGAGAAGATAGAATTTAACAAATGAGTATGATTGCTGAATCATTATATTGATATTTCTTTTAGTCTCCAATGTCTTGGAGCCGCTAGAAGGAAACACCTGAAATGGTGGAAAAGTAACCCATACCAACTCTGAAAACTACTTGTTACAATGTACTTTGAAATTTATTCCTTTTCTGTATATATTTTTCAAAATTTAAAAATGTTTAAAAACACTGTGTAGACAAAAGTCCACTTTTAAGTGAAATATGAATATTTTTCTATTAGATAATGCATAGAAAGAAACTCACTAAGAATTTTTTAAATGCTTAATTTTTTTGAGAGATAAAGGTAAATTATTTTCTTATTTATAATTTCTAATTATTTCGAAACTTAGCAAATGCTTATGTTGGTTTTCCAATCAGAATAAATACTAAATTTCTATTCATAATTTTAAAAATAAAGATATAGCAGGCACTTTGAGCTTAATTACATGAGAACATTGCTATGGTAAATAATGAGATGATGGCATGACACACTGTATATGTATAAAAGAAATGTACCTGCTACAAGTAAAAATCTGAGAGGATGGTGTGGTAGCCCATGACAAACTCTGGGATCTATCCTGTAACTACTTGTTGAAGAGTGCTTTGAAACCTATTGCTTTTTTATTTCTTTGCTTTGTATATATGTTTTACTATACAATAAAAAAAGTTTAAAAAAAAAGAAATGTACCTAATACATTAAAATGTACTTATACATTATACTTAACGTACATATACATTATACTTAAACTTATAAAAGTTTTTTTATATGTTTTATACTTAAACGTATAAAAGAAAAAAATATGTAGTGTATTGTTTATAAATGTTTACACGCATGTTTATATATATATCTTGCAAAATGAGTATTATATGGATTGTATCTTTGGGCATTTTGTGTCCATGCTCATATATATTCGATATAATGCGATTGCATGTCAATAGAGATAGCCTGAAATTATACAAATCAAGCTGATCATAGTGAATATATTTTTTGAAAGTTAGTTTGAGTTGAAATATGTACTTTATTTGCTTCTATATTCCTGAATTTTCCTTATAACTCACAAGTTGCTGTTCCTGGGAAATTGCAAGTTATATAACAGTATGGAGAGAAGTGAAAAAGTAGGAACCAAAATAATATGGGCAAAAATACACCCAATTTTTTATTTTAAAAAACTATATAAATATGGAAATTTAGAAAGATATAAATATTTAAAGTACAGAAATGAGAAATTTTTCCTAGGATGTTGGGTTTATGTTTGCCATTTATTTCTGCAATGTATTTCCTTCTTTTCTGAAAAACTTGCAAGCAGCTGGGATGACTTCTCTCATGAAAAGAGAAGCCCCGATTTCTGAAATGAAAGTGAAGGAAATAGGAAGCACTTCAAGACGATTTAATGGCATGGGAAAGGGCTCCCATTCCAATGATAAGCGTTAAAACCAGGAGATAAAACTGTGTTATGTGCGTGTGCATGTGCGCGCGCGCGCGCGCACACACACACACACACACACACACACACACAAGGACATATGTCTGCATGTGAGTATTGTATGGTGATACTGATGTCCCTCTGAAGACTTGAGCCAAATAGCTACTTCCCACCTAAGGCACCTGGTCCAGGAAAGTGGTTCTCAAACTCTACCTTACATCAGAATCACCTGGAGGGCTTGTTAAACCACAGATTTCTGGGGGCCCATCCTCAGAGTTTCTGATTGAGTGGGTTTGGGGTGGAATCTGAGCATCTACATTTCTAACAAGTGCCCAGTGATGCAAACGCTGCTGTTCCAGGAACCATATTTGGAGAGCCACTGATTTAGGGCATAAGTCAGCTGATGGAGGACATCCCAGGGGCCTGGAAGGTATGTGAAGTCAGGGAACCTTAAGGGTTGCGTGGCTAGAGAT
Source organism: Tamandua tetradactyla (assembly GCF_023851605.1). Taxonomy (NCBI): domain Eukaryota; kingdom Metazoa; phylum Chordata; class Mammalia; order Pilosa; family Myrmecophagidae; genus Tamandua; species Tamandua tetradactyla. Next base: position 121,634,499 of record NC_135353.1, read on the forward strand.
GCCCGCCTTCGGGCTTTGTCTTGCTTCCTTATCCGGCCTTCATCCCTGAGGCTTGCCTCCTCAACCTGACAATTGAATAACCTGGAAAATGTTGGGGGTCTAATGTGGGGTAGAATTGAGCAGACAGAAAAAGCTTCGGTGGACGAGAAATGGAATTCTTTTATTTTTATTTTTTAATTAATTTTTAATTTTTTAAAAAACTATAACAACACAGACATTCTTAACTTATGATCATTCCGTTCTACATATATAATCAATAATTCACAATATTATCACATAGCTGCATATTCATCATCATGATCATCTCTTAGAACAAGAAATGGAATTCTTAAAAGAGGTCTAATAAGAGTTTGCAATTTAGGCTTCAGATTGATTTCTGATTCAAAGAAGAAACAAAACTGCAGCCACAGTGAGCAGGTTTCCCGCACATCAAAGGAGCCTATTTTCCAGAAATAATTCGTCGCTTAGTGGCATTTTTTTTATATATACACAAATGGCGGGGGCGAACGTGGGCCTGGGGAGGGAATTTCCGGGTGTCTTCGGCATTTCTGGGGCAACACTACCACCAAGAGGAAATTGTGAGAAAGCCTCACAACGACACCTTGGCGTGAAGATAAGCCCGGAAGGTCAGAAAGAAAGAAATAGCTGTGGCCCCAACTCCGGGAGTCATGAAAAAAAGCATTCAGAAGTCAACTTGAAAATGATCCACTGACGATGATGGGACCATTTGCTTATCAGTAAGGATTATAATCGCAGTGGATTGAAGCATATTAAATGTAACTAGGTTTAAATCCACGGATTCAAAAAAAAAAAATCAAAACAAAACCTGGGCGGGCCACGGGAGCTCACAGCAGGCAGAGTTCTTTCTTGCCTGCCATGCCAGAGACCCCGGTTGGATTCCCGGTGCCTGTCCTTGCCAAAAAAAGTAAATCCAGGAATGCATAATGATACAAAAAAAAAAAAGCTCATTGGTCGCCTTTGGAGGACACCTGGGAAGCAATTCTTTACACTGAAAACAGGTGAATACAGGGAAAGAATCAAGCATTTATCCTGCATTTTCTTTTCTCCTTTTTCATTTCATCTCTATCCCCCATTCACTTCCTCATTCCCATTGGTTTATTTTGAAGTCAAACCCAGATAACATACCATTTGATCCATAAATATTTTAAGATATTGTTGTAAATGATAAGGACTCTTTCAGAAAAGTTAGCGGTAAATCATTATCACACTCAAAAAAATGAACAACAATTACTTAAGATCAATTATCCAGCTAGTGTTAAATTTTTCCTTATTTTCTCGTAATTAAAAAAAAAATTTCTTTGTTGAAATCAGGATTCAAAAAAGGTCCTAAATTGCAATTCGTCGCTCGCTCTCCCTAAGTCTCTTTAAACTATAGGTTCTGCCTCTGTCTCTTTTATTTTCCTTGGAATGTATTTGTTGGAAAAAATAATAGCCGTCCCTTGTTTTGTAGCTTTTTCTGTATTCTGTGATTGTCCCTTGTAAATATGCCCCTTGTATTTTCTGTAAACTGGTCTTTAGCCCTCTCCAGGGGCTTGGTCAGAGGTGGGTTCAATTTGTTTGGCAAGATTACTTCATGGGTGACTCTGTGTTCTTCCCAGGAGGGACGTGGTGTTTTAGGATCTCTTTTTGTGCTGTTGAATTTGACTCATGGGTTCGGGGTGTATCAGCCTGACCCCTCCATTAGAAAGCACCCCATCAGCTTATCGCTTAATGGTTTTAGCTGCCATTGATTTAGATCCAGCATTTCATTATGGAATTGCAGAATGGCAATATTCTCAGCCTTTTTTTTCATTTATGAGTGGGAATATTTCTATGGAGAATAACTTCCCTTCATCAATTCTTTGATTGCTCCAAAGTACAGTTCACAAAAAACAGACAGAATACTTTCTTTGTTCTTTCCCTTTGTTTACCAGATGTCAGAATAAAGAGTGGGTTCACCAGTATACCAGAAAGGTGACCAATAAGATACTTTTTGCGGGGAATTCACCAGAAATTCCTGAATTTAAACTTATTTCATGTGTTTCAATCCACTGCAGTTTTTATTCTTTATGATGCTCAAATTACTTGATCTTTGGCAAGTGGGAGCACATTAAATTTAGTTGATATGACCCTAGTAATCTTTGAACATTTCCTTGCTTTTTCCTTTAGTTTTTTATTGTGAAATAGAACGTATATACAAAGAAAAGAAAGAAAAAGCAATATACTATTCCACTATTTCAGGTTTTTCCCTCTAGCAGCACCAAAACACTGGAGGTCAAAAGAAACATCAATATAGCAATTCAGCAGCCATCTTCATTTGCCAAATCCTATTCTCTCTATTAAACAACTCCTTCTTACCCGATTCCTTGCTTTTTTTTTTAAAAAAAAGAGGAGTTTATTGAGATCTATTCACATACCATACGTTCCATCCAAAGTGTACAAGTAACTTTTAATCTTTGTTATTTCTCTTCTTCTATTTGCTTTGGTTTTAGTTTGCTGTTCTTTCTCAAGTTCCTCCAGGTGAGCAGTTAAGTCATCGAATTTTGCTCTTTCTTGTTCATTAATATAGGCATTTAGGGCAATGAATTTCCCTCTCAGCATAGCCTTTGCCACATCCCACAAGTTCTGATATGTTGTATCTCATTTTCATTCGTCTACAGCTAGCTACTGATTTCTCTAGTAATTTCTTCTTTGACTTGCTGGTTGTTTAAGAATGTGTTATTTAATCTCCATATATTTGTGAACGTTCTCGTTCTTTGGTGGTTATTGAGATCCAGCTTCATTCCATTGTGGTCAGAGAAGGTGCTTTGAATAATTTCATTGTTTTTAAATGTATAAAGATATGTTTTGTGCTCCAGCATATGACCTATCCTGGAGAATGTCTCATGAGCAGTAGAGAAGAATGTATATCCTTGTGTTTTGGGGTGCAATGACCTATATATGTCTGTTAGGTCTAATTAATTTATCAAGTTGTTTAACTTCTCTATTTTCTTGTTGATCTTCTGTGTGGTTTTCCACTCTCCTCTATAGATAGAAAATGAAGGGAGCAATAGATGTTTCAGATGATACTGGTGAAACATCTATCACTCCCTTCAGTTTTGCCAATGTCTGTCTCATGTAATTTGGAGCTCCTTGATTGGGAGCATAAACATTTATGATTGTTATTTCTTCTTGGTGAATTGACCCTTTAATTAGTTTATAGTATCCTTCTTTGTTTCTTAATGTATCTTTACATTTAAAGTCTATTTTGTCCAATATTAGTATAGCTACTCCTGCTTTCTTTTGGTTAAAACTTGCATGGAAAATCTTTTTCCATCCTTTCATTTTCAATCTACTTGTATCCTTTGTCTAAGATGAGTTTCTTGTAAACAGCATATAGCTGGATTATACTTCTTAATCCATTCTGCCAGTCTGTATCTTTGAATTGGTAAGTTTCGTCCATTAACATCGAAGTTATTACTGAAAAGGTGTTTCTTGACTCCACCATCTTTTTTTATTGTTCAATGTTTTAACATAATTGTATTACGGTTAGGTAGTATTGTGTTGTCCATTTCTGAGTTTTTATATTCAGTCCTGTTGCACAATCTGTATCCCTTCAGCTCCAATTACCCAATATCTTACCCTATTTCTGTCTCCTGATGGTCTTTATTACCAATGAAATTCTCCAAGATTATCCACAAATGTCAATTCATATCAGTGAGACCATACAGTATTTGTCCTTTTGTTTCTGGCTGTTGCCACTTTCAGAATTTTCTGCTTCTCTTCAACATTTGACAGACTGATTAGTATGTGTCTTGGGGAAGACCTATTTGGATTTATTCTGTTTGGAGTTTGTTGAGTTTCTCTGGCTTGTATATTTATGTCCTTTGTAAGGGTTGGGCAGTTTTCCCCCATTATATCCTCAACTACTCTTCCTAGCCCTTTACTCCTCTCTTCTCCTTTGGGGACATCGATGATTCTTATATTTGTGTGCTTTGTTTTGTCCATCATTTAACTGAGATCCAATTCAAAAATTTCCATCTTTTTTGTCATTTGCTATTTTGAGTGTTCGATCCTGTTATCTAGTTTGCTTATTTCTTCTGCCACTTCAAATCTCATGTTGTGTGCCTCTCGTATATTTTTATTTGGTCAACAGAGCCTTTAATCTCTGTGATATCTGCTATTTTTCTATTTGTCCTTTCAAATTCCTTTTTATGCTCTTCTACTGTCTTCTTGATCTCCTTTATGTCATTTGCCATTCCACTTAGTTTATTAAGTAGAGTTGTATGAACACCTTTGATTAGTTGTTCCAACATCTGTGTCTCTTCTGGTGTTTTTATTTGGTCGTTAGGCTGGGCTATATCTCTCTGCATTGTGAAATGCTTAGTGATCTTCTGTTGTTTTCCTTGCATATAAATATCTTGATTGATTTACTTTGGAAGTTGATTTCCTTTAGTAGCCTAATACCTTGTGTTTGCAGGATGGATGTGTAGTAGGATGTAGGGCACGGGGTGGGGCACTCAGTATGGTGATTTGTTTCAGGGCAAGTATAGGCACAGGTTGGGGATGCTATGCTGGTGCCTGTGAATGTGGGCGCCCAGAGGCCAGGGAGGATGTAGCTGTGTGGGCACACCGGTCTGAGGGGTGTGGTGCTGGTGCGCACTGGTGTGCACATGCCCTTTGTGCGCATGTGCAGAGCTATGGCAGTGGGTCAGCCTTATGTCTGCATGGACTGGGGGCAGATGAGACCTGGCTGCACAGGTCAGCACTTTCCCAGAGCTGGGGATGTGTGACTGGGGGCCACATGCCTGGGCGAGTCAAGGAGTGCTATCAATTCATGTTATCAGAGCTAAGGGGTGTGACGAGGGACCGTGTGCATGCATGGGTCTAGGTGTGCTGTAAAACGGATGTTCCCAGAGCTAAGGGGATTGACTGAGGGCTGTGTGCATGAGCGGGCCTAGAAATGTCATAAACTAATGTTTACGGTGAAGTTGTGGGACACTATGAGCAGGGGGCGGGTGTAGCCTGTCTGTGGAGGTTAGTGCCTGCAGCCTTTATGCACTGGCAACAGCCTGCAGGGAACAGAGAGGGGGTGGTAGTGCTCAGGAGGGGTGCAGAAGAGGTGGGTTGGACTACACTTGGGATGGGGGTGTGCAGCGGGTACGGGCGCTAGGGGTTGGCGGGATGGGGGTGTCTGGAGCATAGGGAGTGGGGTGGGTGACAGGGTTCAGGTGCATGGGGTGTGGGGTGAGTCGCTGGTCATGGGGCTACACTGGTGAGGGTAGCACATTCAAGGAACTCGGCCTGGCTTACTTCCTAGACCCTATCTCCTTGTCCTAATGCACTCCCATGGGTCCTGGCCTCCGCACCAAGCTCCAGTTCTCTGCTTCTCAGTTCCTTAGCCCCCACAACCAGGGCTGCCTTATGTGGTGCAGAAGGCTCTCCCAAGTCAGTTGCACTCTGGAATCACCATCACAGTTACGTTCCCACCACTTCTGTAACTTTTCCTTGGAACAGGGCTGAACTCAATCTACCCTAATCCACTGTCTTCCTGGAACTTCTTAATGACTTTTAATATAGTCAGAGTAGTGCATTCAGTACCACAATTAATTTTAAAACATCTTAGTTACTCCAAAAAAGGAAAACCCTATACTCCTTAACAGTCACCTGTCAAGCTATCCTTCCCCAGCCCTACATAACCACACTAATCTATCTCTATAGATATATTTATATCTACATTTTATACAAATGGAATCATACAGTATGAGTACTTTGTATTGAGTTTCTTTCACTTAGCATAACATGCTGGTTTTTTTCTTAAAATTATTGTTATTTACTTTTATAATTAGAGACGTTGTAGGTTTACATAAAAGTCATATAAAAATACATACTCTGAAAAAGAAAGAAAAGGTATCCAGATTGGAAAGGAAAAAGTAAAACTTTCATTATTTGCAGATGACATGATACTATACTTGAAAAATCCTGAGAAATCTACAACAAAGTTACTTGAGCTAATAAATTCAGCAAGGTGGCAGGATATAAAATTAATGTGCAAAAGACAGTAATGTTTCTATGCACAAGCAATGACCTAACCGAGGAGTCAATTAAGGAAAAATTCCATTCAAAATAGCAACTAAAAGAATCAAGTATCTAGGAATGAACTTGACTAGGGACATAAAGGATTTGTACACAGAGAACTATATAACATTGCTAAAAGAAATCAAAGAAGATTTAAATAGATAGAATGACATTCCATGCTCATAGAAAGGAAGGTTAAATGCAGTTAAAATGAGAATTCTACCCAAGTTGATCTACAGATTCAACACAGTATCAGTCAAAATTCCAACAACCTACTTTGAAGACTTGGAAAAGCTAGTTACCAAATTCATCTGGAAGGGAAAGAGACCCTTTGCTAAAACCATCCCAAAAAAAGAAGAACAAAATGGGAGGATTAACACTACCCAATTTCAAAACTTATTATAAAGCCACAGTGGTCAAAACAGCATGGTACTGGCACAAAGATAGAAGTATTGACCAATGGAATCTAATCGAGAGAGCACAGAAATAGATCACCAAGTCTTTGGTAAACTGATTTTTAACAAGGCCCCCAACTCCACAAACTGGAACAAAATAGTCTTTTCAATAAATGGGCATGGGAGAACTGGATATCAATAGCCAAAAGAATGAAAGAGGACCCCTACATTACACCCCATATGAAAATTAACTCAAAGTAGGTTGAACACCTAAATATAAGAACCAATACCATAAAGCTTCTAGAAGAAAATGTAGGGAAAAATCTACAAGACCTAGTAATAGGAGGTATCTTCCTAACTTTACACCCAAAGCACAAGCAGCAAAAGAAAAAAATAGATAAATGTGAACTCCTCAAAATCAAATGTTTTTGTGCCTCAAAAGACTTTGCCAAAAGATGAAGAGGCAGCCAACTCAATGGGGTTAAGGGTAAAGGTTTGATATCCTGTATACACAAAGAAATCATACACCTCAACAACAAAAGAACAAACAACCCAAAATTATAAAATGAGCTAAAGATATGAGTAGACATTTTTCTGAAGAGCAAATACATAGGTCAAAAGCACATGAAGAGATGCTCATTCTCATTAGCTATAAGGGAAATGCAGATCAAGACTACAATGTGACACCACCTCACACCTATAAGAATGGCTGCTGTTAAACAAACAGGAAACTACAAATGTTGAAGAGGATATGGAGAAACTGTGACACTTATGCACTGTTGGTGGGAATGTATGATGATACAGCTCCTATCTAAGACACTTTGGTATTTCCTCAGAAAACTAAATATCAGGTTGCCCTATGACCCAGTGTGCTTGTTTGAAAGGATGTATGTACCCTAGAAAAGCCATGTTTTAATCCTAATTCCATTTTGTAAAGGCAGCTGTTTCTTCTAATCCCTATTCAGTACTGTATGTTTCAATCTGTAATTAGATCTTACCCCTGGAGATGTGACTCAATCAAGAGTGGTTGTTAAGCTGGACAAGGTGGAGACGTGTCTCTACCCATTTGGGTGGGTCTTGTTAGTTTACTGGAATCCTATAAAAGAGGAAACATTTTGGAGAAAGTTGGAGATTCAAAGAGAGCAGAGAATGACATAGTCACAAGAAGCAGAGAGTCCACCAGCCAGCGACCTTGGGATATGAAGAAGGAAATGCCTCCTGGGGAGCTTCATGAAACAGGAAGCCAGAAGAGAAAGCTGGCAGATGATGCTGTGTTCACCACATGCCTTTCCAGGTGAGAGAGAAATCCTGACTGTGTTTGCCATGTGCCTTTCCACTTGTGAGAGAAACCCTGAATTTCATCAGCTTTCTTGAATCAGGTATCTTTCCCTGGATGCCTTAGATTGGACGTTTCCATAGGCTTGCTTTAATTGGAACGTTTTCTTGGCTTTAGAACTGTAAACTAGCAACTTTTTAAAGTCCCCTTTTTAAAAGCCATTCTGTTTCTGGTATATTGCATTCTGGCAGCTAGCAAACTAGAACACCCAGCAATAAGACTACTCGGTGTATACCCAGAAGAGCTGCAAACAGACATTTGCACACTGATGTTCAGAGCATTATTTACAATCACCAAAAGATGGAAACAATCCAAGTGTCCATCAACAGGTGAGTGGATTAACAAAATGAGGTATATACATACGATGGAATATTATGCAGCAGTAAGATAATGCTTACTTACTGTCCTGAACCACATGAAAAGATGGATGAGCCTTGCAGACATAATGCTGAGTGAAATATGTCAGCCACAAAAGGATAGACACTGTATGATTCCATTTTTATGACCATGGCAAAGGTAAAGTCAGAGGCTTGTAATACCGAATAGAGTGGATCTAGAGATACACAGAAGCTGGAGAGGATGAACAGTTTGCTAATAAGGTTGAACTTAATTGTAAGGGAATCTGTAGAAGTGAGGGTGGTTCACTAGTGGGTCTATAAGTAGTATTACCAAATTGAAGGTGAACATGATTGAAAGGGATTGTATAGACTCATGTGTCCCACCAATTATACTACAAATGTAAATAAGTTCTTGCATGAACTACAAGAAAGGTATGAATCTTGTACAAAGAGTGTATAAGTTCTGGGTATAGGGGGAAAACTGCTACTGCATGCTATGGGCTATGTTTAACAGGAAAACATCAACAATACTGCAGCAATACCAGGGGTACATAATGGGGGGATATACAAGAGTTAAGGGGAGATTTGGATTTTCTATTTTGTGAGGGCGTGTTTATTAGTTATCTTTCTCTTGGGAACAGTGAAATTATCTAAAATTGAGTGTGTTGATGGACTGTTGACTTTGGACATTATACCTGAGGCCCAGTGGATGGAGGTTGCTTTATGATGCACTGACTGAGAAGTAGATTGGCGAACAGCAGTGTATACATGTGATTGAATATTGTACTGCTACAAAAATGAATGAAGTTGTGAGGCATGCAACAATGTGAATGAACCTGTGGGTAAGGCAAAATATGCCAGAAAAAAAAGAGCAAATACTGTATGATCTCATTTAGAAAATACTTACAGGAAAACTGGAGCCTAGATTGTAAGCTCTTATAGCGGTCACATTTAGTCCGGAGAGGCAATTGTTATTTCTGGATTTTGAGGGGCTGTTTTATATATGTATAACCTGGTATTTAGAGATAAGAATGAAGCCGATCAGATTGGGATAAAGGTAATTCAGAACACAGGTTGCTGTGTTTGGATTGTTTAAATGTTCTATCCAGACAAGTTGAATTAGATTATGTGCTATAGAAAACCTAGGTTCTGGATATAATAAAACATTCTTTCATTATGTTCTGGAGAGGCTGGTGCCTCTGCATTTCAGGACTTGTCTTGTCCAGAGACCCGTATGGAGGTTGTAGGCTTTGGAGAGTTAACCAAGTGCATGGAACCTTTGTACACTCTTATATAATACCCTAGGTATTCTTTAGGATTGACAGGAACGGTTTTAGTTGGGGTTTGGCAGGTTATGAAAAGTAGCAATGTCTAACTGAAGGTTGCATAAGAGTGACCTTCAGTGTAGCTTCTCAACTCTATTTGAACTCTATCAGCCACTGATATCTTACTTGCTACACTTCTTTTCCCCCTTTTGGTCAGGTTGGAATTGTTCATCCTACTGTGCCAGGTGTGGATTCATCCCTGGGAGTCATCTCCCATGTCTCCAGGGAGACTTTCACCCCTGGGTGTCATGTCTCATGTATGGGGGAGAGCAATGATTTCACTTGCAGAGTTGGGTTTAGAGAGACTACAGGACACATCTGAGCAACAGCAGAGGTCCTCCAGAAGTAACTCTTAGGCAGAGCTATAGGTAGGCTAAGCTTCTCTGCTACCTAAATAAGCTTCACAAGAGCAAGCCTCAATGGTTTCGTAGACCTTACACTCAAAGAACAAGCACTGAAGAAAGAAACAAATAAATAGGAACTCCTCAAAATTAAACACTTTTGTGCATCAAAGAACTTCATCAAGAAAGTAAAAACACAACCTATACAATGGGAGACAATATTTGAAAACAATATGTCAGATAAAGGTCTAGTATCCAGAATATACGAAAAGATTGTTCAAGTCAACAACAAAAAGACGACAAATCAATTACAAAATGGGCAAAAGACTTGAACAGACCCTTCTCAGAAGAGGAAATACGAATGGCCAAAAGGCACATGAAGAGATGGTCAACTTCCCTGGCTATCAGAGAAATGCAAATCAAAACCACAGTGAGATATCTCTCACACCCAACAGAATGGCCATTATCCATAAAACAGAAAATGACAAGTGCTGGAGAGGATGTGGAGAAAGAGGCACACTGATCCATTGTTGGTGGGAATGTCACATGGTACAACCACTGTGGAAGGCAGTTTGGTGGTTCCTCAGGAAGCTAAATATAGAATTGCCATATGACCTGTCAATACCATTACTAAGTAGCTACTCAGAGGACACAAGTGGACATTTCCACACCAATGTTTATAGCAGCATTATTTACAATTGCAAAGAGATGGGAATAGACAAAATGTCCATCAACAGATGAGTGGCTTTACAAACTGTGGTATATACATACGATGGAATATTATGCAGCTGTAAGACAGAATAAACTTATGAAGTATGTAACAACATGGATGGACCTTAAGGACATTATGCTGAGTGAGGTTAGCCGGAAACAAAAGGACAAATACTGTGTGGTCTCACTGTTATGAACTGACATTAGTGAATAAATTTGGAGAATTTCATTGGTAATAGTGACCATCAGGAGATAGAAATAGGGTAAAATATTGGGTAATTGGAGCTGAAGGGATACAGACTGTGCAACAAGACTGAATATAAAAACTCAGAAATGGATAGCATAATACTACCTAACTGTAATACAATAATGTTAGAACACTGAATGAAGCTGAATGTGAGAATGGTAGAGGGAGGAGGGCTGGGGGCACAAATGAAATCAGAAAGAAAAATAGATGATAAAGACTGAGATGGTATAATCTAGGAATGCCTAGAGTGTACAATGATAGTGACTAAATGTACAAATTAAAAAAATTATTTTTGCATGAGGAAGAACAAAGGAATGTCATTACTGCAGGGTGTTGAAAATTGATAGTAATTAATATTTTAAAAATTTAATTTATGTGTGAGACTAAAGCAAAAAATGTTTATTTGGTACAAAATTTATATTTTGACTAGTGCATTTCCTAATATACCTTCTGTAGACAGCTTAATTGAACACTATAAGTACATGGAACCTTGAGTAGGGCATGAGATTTTGTTGGTTTGTCCAGAGCGATACCCCGATGAATCCCAGAGTGATTCAATCAGTGAGTGGAACAGTATTTGCAAAGTCCCCTTTGGGGAATGGTGAGAACAGGGAGAAATTAAACTTCCCCAAGTTGAATTCTTGATATTCTCACAAGCAGTGTGGACAACCATAGCTATAGGCTGAGCCCCCAGTCTTGGGGGTTGTTTATATGAAACTTAACCCCACAAAGGATAGATCAAGCCTACTTAAAATTTAGACCTAAGAGTCACCCCCAAGAGAGCCTCTTTTGTTGCTCAGATGTGGCCTCTCTCTCCAGCCAACACAACAAGCAGACTCACCACCCTCCCCCTGTCTACATGGGACATGACTCCCAGGGGTGTGGATCTTCCTGGCAACGTGGGACAGAAATCCCAGAATGAGCCAAGACTCAGAATCAAGGGACTGAGAAAAACCCTAGAATGAGCTGAGACTTAGCATCAAGGGATTGAGAGAACCTTCTTGACCAAAGAGGGAAGAGTGAAATGAGACTAAATGTCAATGGCTGAGAGATTCCAAACCGAGTCGAGAGGTTATCCTGGAGATTATTCTAATGCATTAAGTAGATATCACCTTGTTGTTCAAGATGTAGTGGAGAGGCTGGAGGGAACTGCCTGAAAATGTAGAGTTGTGTTCCAGTAGCCATGTTTCTTGATGATGATTGAACAATGATATAGCTTTCACAATGAGACTCTGTGAATGTGAAAACCTTATGTCTGATGCTCCTTTTATCTACTATATCAACAGAAGAGTAGAACATATGGAATAAAAATAAATAATAGGGGGAACAAATGTTAAAATAAATTTAGTTTGAAATGCTAGTGGTAAATGAAAGTGAGGGGTCAGGGGTATGGTATGTATAATCTTTTTTTTCTCTGTTATCATTTTATTTCTTTTTCTGTTGTCTTTTTATTTCTTTTTCTAAATCGATGCAAATGTTCTAAGAAATGATGAATATGCAAGTATGTGATGATATTAAGAATTACTGATTGTATATGTAGAATGGAATGATATCTTAATGTTTTGTCTGTTAATTTTTTTTAGTTAATAAAAAAATTTAAAAAAAGAATTACTGATTGTATATGTAGAATGGAATGATATCTTAATGTTTTGTTTGTTGTTAATTTTTTTTAATTAATAGAAAAAAAAAACAAGTCTATAGAAATGTCCAATCAAAGGCATCCATCCAGGGAAAGATACCTTGTTTCAAGAAGGTCGATGAAGTTCAGGGTTTCTCTCTTAAGTGAGAAGGCACACAGTGAACACAGTCAGGGCTTCTCTCTCAGATGGAAGGGCACATGCTGAACAAGGTGTCATCTGCTAACTTTCTCTCCTGGCTTCCTGTTTCATGAACTCCCCGGGAGGCATTTTCCTTCTTCATCGCCAAAGGTTGCTGGCTCATGGACTCTCTGCTTCGTGGTGCTGCAGCATTCTCTGCTCTCTCCGAATCTCTTCCATTCTCCAAAATGTTTCCTCTTTTATAGGACTCCAGAAACTTATCAAGACCCACCCAAATGGTGGAGATATGTCGTCACCTAATCCATCTTAACAACCACTCTTGACTAAATCACATCATCCAGGGAGTTGATCTGATTACAGTTTCAAGCATACAGTATTGAATAGGGAATGGTATTTTGATTAAAACATGGCTTTTCTAGGGGACATACATCCTTTCAAACCAGCACATGTACAAAAAAGCAATAATTTCCAAAGTACATTTTAACAAGTGGTTACAGAACAGATTTCAGAGTTTGGTATGGTTTATAGTTCCACCATTTCTGGTTTGTCCTTCTAGCTGCTCCAAGACACTTTAGCCTCCAAAAGATATCAATATACTAATTTAGCAATCATACTTATTTGTTAAATCCTATCTTCTCTGTTACACTCCTCCTTCTCCTTTGATCCTTCTCCCAATCTTTAGTAGTATTTGGGCTATGCCCATTCTAACTTTTTCATGTTGGAAGGGGCTGTCGATAATATGGAATTGGAAGATGGAACTATATGATGTTCTGGAGAGGCTGGCCCCTTGGCATTTCAGGACTTATCTGGTCCAGGGACCCATCTGTAGTTTGTAGGTTTCTGGAAAGTAATTTTAGCGTGTGAAACTTTTGTAGAATCTCAGATAGACAACAAAAAGACAGCCAACCCAATTACAAAATGGGAAAAAGACTTGAACAGACACCTACCAGAAGAGGAAATATGGATGGCCAAAAGGCACATGAAGAGATGCTCAATGTCCCTTGCCATTAGAGAAATGCAAATCAAAACCACAATGAGATATCATCTCACACCCAGCAGAATGGCCATTATCAACAAAACAGAAAATGACAAGTGCTGGAGAGGATGCGGTGAAAGAGGCACACTTATCCACTGTTGGTGGGAATGTCAAATGGTGCAACCACTGTGGAAGGCAGTTTGGCGGTTGCTCAAAAAGCTGAATATAGAATTGCCATACGACCCAGCAATGCCATTGCTAGGTATCTACTCAAAGGACTTAAGGGCAAAGACACAAACGGACATTTGCACACCAATGTTTATAGCAGCGTTATTTACAATTGCAAAGAGATGGAAACAGCCAAAATGTCCATCAACAGAAGAATGGCTAAACAAACTGTGGTATATACGTACGATGCATTGTCTTAATGCAGCATTAAGACAAGATAAACTTATGAAGCATGTAATAACATGGATGGACCTAGAGAATATTATGCTGAGTGAGTCCAGCCAAAAACTAAAGGACAAATACTGTATGGTCCCACTGATGTGAACGGACATTCGAGAATAAACTTGAAATATGTCATTGGTAACATAGTCCAGCAGGAGTTAGAAACAGGGTAAGATAATGAGTAATTTATGCTGAAGGGATACAGACTGTGCAACAGGACTAGATACAAAAACTCAAAAATGGACAGCACAATAATACCTAATTGTAAAGTAATCATGTTAAAACACTGAATGAAGCTGCATCTGAGCTATAGGGTTTTTTTTTTTTTTTTTTACTATTATTACTACTTTTATTTCTTTTCCTTATATTAACATTTTATATCTTTTTCTGTTGTGTTGCCACTTCCTCTAAACCGATGCAAATGTACTAAGAAATGATGATCATGCATCTATGTGATGATGTTAAGAATTACTGAGTGCATATGTAGAATGGTATGGTTTCTAAATGTTGTGTTAATTTTTTTTTCTTTCTGTTAATAAAAAATAAAAAATAAAAAGTAAAAAGAATAACCTCCAAGATAACCTCTTGACTCTGTTTGGAATCTCTCTGCCATTGACAATTTATTTGTCTCATTTCTCTCTTCCCCCTTTTGGTTGAGAAGGTTTTCTTAGTCCCTTGATGCTGAATCTGAGCTCATTCTAGGATTTCTGTTCCACATTGCCAGGAAGGTCCACACCCCTGGGAGTCATGTCCCACGTAGACAGGGGGAGGGCAGTGAGTTTGCTTGTTCTGTTGGCTGGAGAGAGAGGCCACATCTGAGCAACAGAAGAGGTTCTCTGGGTGTGATTCTTAGGCCTAATTTTAAGTAGGCTTGGCCTATCCTTTGTGGGGATAGGTTTCATAGGAACAAACCCCAAGATTGAGGGCTGGGCCTACTGCTTTGGTTGTCACCACTGCTTGTGAGAATATCAGGAATTCTCCACAAGGGGAAGCTGAATTTTCCCCCTTTCTCACCATTCCCCCAAGGGGACTTTGCAAATACATTTTTATTCACTGTTCAAATTACTCTGGGATTTATTGAGACATTACTCTGGACAAACCTACAAAATCTCATGCCCTACTCAAGGTTCCATGTACTTATGAAACTGTACAATAAACTGTCCACTTAAGTTATATTAGGAAATGCACTAGTCAAAATATAAATTTTGTACCAAATAAACATTTTTTCCTTAGTCTCATACATAAGTTAAAATTTTTAAATATTAATTACTATCAATTTTCAATACCCTGCAGTAATGACATTCCTATATTCTTCCTCATGCAAAAACAATTTTTAAATTTGTACATTTAGTCACTATTATTATACACTCTAGGCATTCCTAGATTATACCATCTCAGTCATTATCGTCTGTCTTTCTTTCTGATTTCATTTATGCCCCCAGCCCTCCTCCCTCTACCATTCTCACATGCAGCTTCATTCAGTGTTCTAACATAATTCTATTACAGTTATGTGGTATTATGCTATCCATTTCTGAGTTTTTATATTCAGTCCTGTTGCACAATCTGTATCCCTTCAGCTCCAATTACCCAATATCTTACCCTATTTCTATCTCCTGATGGTCTCTGTTACCAATGAAATTCTCCAAATTTATTCACTAATGTCAGTTCATATCAGTGAGACCATACAGAATTTGTCCTTTTGTTTCTGGCTAATCTCACTCAGCATAATGTCCTCAAAATTCACCCATGGTATTGCATCGTATGTATATGTTTGTTTAGCCACTCATCTGTTGATGGACATTTGGGCTGTTTCCATCTCTTGGTACTTGTAAATAATGCTCCTATAAACATTGGTGTGCAAATGTCCACTTGTGTCCTTGCCGTCATGTCCTCCGAGTAGCTACCTCACAATGGTATTGCTGGATCATATGGCAATTCTATACTTAGCCTCCTGAGGAACTGCCAAATTGCCTTCCAAAGCGGTTGTTCCATTTTACATTCCCACCAACAGTGGATAAGTGTGCCTCTTTCTCCACATCCTCTTTAGCACTTGTCATTTTCTGTTTTATTGATAATGGCCATTCTGGTGGGTGTGAGATGAGATCTCATTGTGGTTTTGGTTTGCATTTCCCTAATAGCCAAGGAAGTTAGTTGGGCATCTTTTCCTGTGCCTTTTGGCTGTTTGTATTTCCTCTTCTGAGAAGTGTCTGTTCATGTCTTTGGCCCATTTTGTAATTGTGTCCTTTGTCTTTTTGTTGTTGAGTTGAACGATCTATATATTCTGGATACTAGACCTTTATCTGATATATTGTTTCCAAATATTGTCTCTTATTGTGTAGGCTGTCTTTTTACTTTCTTGACAAAGTTCTTTGATGCACAAAAGTATTTAATTTTGTGGAGTTCCCATTTATTTATTTATTTCTTCAATGCTTGTGCTTTGGGTGTAAGATCTAGGAAACCGCCTCCTATATTAAGATTTATAAGCTATTTCCCTACATTTTCTTCTAAAAGTTTTATGGTCTTAGCTCTAATGTTTAGGTCTTTGATCTATTTTGAGTTAATTTTTGTATAGGGTGTGAGATATGGATCCTCTTTCATTCTTTTGCATGTGGATATCCAGTTCTCCAAGCACCATTTACCGAAGAGACTATTCTGTCCCAGGTGAGTTGTCTTGACTGCCTTATCAAAGATCAATTGCCCATGGATGGGAGGGTCTATATCTGAACACTCCATTTGATTCCATTGGTCAGTATATCTATCTTTATGCCAGTACCATGCTGTTTTGACCACTGTAGCTTTATAATATGCCTTAAAGTCAGGTAGTGTGAGACCTCTGACTTTATTTTTCTTTCTCAGGATATTTTTAGCTATCCCTTCCAGATAAATTTGGTTATTGTTTTTTCTATTTCTGCAATGCAAGTTTTGGGGAATTTATTGTTATTGTATTGAATATATAAATTAATTTAGGTAGAATTGACATCTTAACTATATTTAGTCTTTGCATCCATGAACACAGTATGCCCTTCCATTTATTCAGGTCTTCTGTGATTTCCTTTAGCAATTTCTTGTAATTTTTCTTTGTATAGGTCTTTTGTCTCTTAGTTAAATTTATTCCTAAATATTTTATTCTTGTGTTTGCAATTGTAAATGGAATTTTTTTCTTGATTTCCCCCTCAGATTGTTCATTACTAGTGTATAGAAACACTACAGACTTTTTAGTATTGATCTTGTAACCTGCCTCTTTACTGTACTCATTTATTAGCTCTAGTGGTTTTGCTGTGAATTTTGGGGTTTTTTGACATATAGTGTTATATAATCTGCAAACAGTGAGAGTTTTACTTCTTCCTTTCCAATTTTGATGCCTTGTATTTCTTTTTCTTGTCTAATTGCTCTGGCTAGAACTTCCAACACTAAGTTGAATAACAATGGTGATAGTGGAATCTTTGTGTTATTCCTGATCTTAGGGAGAAGCTTTCAGTTTTTCCCTATCGAGGATGATGTTAGCTGTGGGTGTTTCACATATTCCCTTCATCATGTTGAGGAAGTTTCCTTCTATTCCTATCTTTTGAAGTGTTTTCAACATGAAAGGATGTTGAATTTTGTCAAATGCCTTTTCTGCATCAATCGAGATGATCATGTGTTTTTTCTGCTTTGATTTGTTGATATGGTGTATTACATTAATTGATTTTCATTTGTTGAATCATTCTTGCATACTTGGGATGTATCTACTTGCTCATGGTGTATAATTCTTTCAATGTGGTGCTGGAATCAATTTGTAAGAATTTTGTTGAGGATTTTTGCATCTACATGCATTAGAAAGATTGGTCTGTAGTTTTCTTTTCTTGTAATATCTTTCTCTGGGTTTGGTATGAGGATGATGTTAGCTTCATAGAATGAGTTAAGTAGCATTCCCTCCTCTTCAATTTTTTGAAGAGTTAGAGCAGAATTGGTACTAATTCTTTCTTGAATGTTTGGTAGAATTTACATGTAAAGCCATCTGGTCCTAGATTTTTCTTTTTGGGGAGCTTTTTAATGGCTAACTGAATTTCCTTACTTGCGATTGCTTTGTTGAGGTCATTCATTTCTTCTCAAGTCAATGGTGGTTGTTCATGTCTTTCTAGGAAGTTGTCCATTTCATCTACATTGTTGAGTTTATTAGCATAAAGTTGTTCATAGTACCCTCTCATTATCTCCTTTATTTCTGCGGGGTCAGTGGTTATGTGTCCTCTTCCATTTCTGATTTTGTTTATTTCATCCTCTCTCTTCTTTTTGTCAACCTCGCTAAGGGTCCATTAATCTTATTGATTTTCTCATGGAACCAACTTCTGGTTTTGTTGATTTTCTTGATTGTTTTCATGTTCTCAACTTCATTTGTTTCTGCTGTACTCATCGCTATTTCTTTCCTTTTGTTGGCTATGGGGTTAGTTTGCTATTCTTTCTCTAGTTCCTCCAAGTGGAGAGTTAATTTGTCCATTTTTGCTCTTTCTTCTTTTTTGATATAGGCATTTAGGGCAATAAATTTCTCTCTTAGCACTGCCTTTGTTACATCCCATAAATTTTATTTTATTTATTTATTTTTTTATTAATTAACGGAAAAAAGAAAAAAAAGAAATTAACCCAACATTTAGAAATCATACCATTCTACATATGCAATCAGTAATTCTCAACATCATCACATAGATGCATGATCATCGTTTCTTAGTACATTTGCATCGGTTTAGAAGAACTAGCAACACAACAGAAAAAGATATAGAATGTTAATATAGAGAAAAAAAATAAAAGTAATAATAATAGTAAAAAAAAACAACAAAAAACAACCAGACAGACAAAAACAAACAAAAAACAAAACAACAACAACAACAAAAAAAAAAACCTATACCTCAGATGCAGCTTCATTCAGTGTTTTAACATGATTACTTTACAATTAGGTATTATTGTGTTGTCCATTTTAGAGTTTTTGTATCTAGTCCTGCTGCACAGTCTGTATCCCTTCAGCTCCAATTACCCATTATCTTACCCTGTTTCTAACTCCTGCTGGACTCTGTTACCAATGACATATTCCAAGTTTATTCTCGAATGTCGGTTCACATCAGTGGGACCATACAGTATTTGTCTTTTAGTTTTTGGCTAGACTCACTCAGCATAATGTTCTCTAGGTCCATCCATGTTATTACATGCTTCATAAGTTTATCCTGTCTTAAAGCTGCATAATATTCCATCGTATGCATATACCACAGTTTGTTTAGCCACTCGTCTGTTGATGGACATTTTGGCTGTTTCCATCTCTTTGCAATTGTAAATAACACTGCTATAAACATTGGTGTGCAAATGTCCGTTTGTGTCTTTGCCTTTAAGTCCTTTGAGTAGATTCCCAGCAATGGTATTGCTGGGTCATATGGCAATTCTATATTCAGCTTTTTGAGGAACCGCCAAACTGCCTGCCACAGTGGTTGCACCATTTGACATTCCCACCAACATTGGATAAGTGTGCCTCTTTCACCGCATCCTCTCCAGCACTTGTCATTTTCTGTTTTGTTGATAATGGCCATTCTGCTGGGTGTGAGATGATATCTCATTGTGGTTTTGATTTGCATTTCTCTAATGGCCAGGGACATTGAGCATCTCTTCATGTGCCTTTTGGCCATTTGTATTTCCTCTTCTGAGAGGTGTCTGTTCAAGTTTTTTCCCATTTTGTAATTGGGTTGGCTGTCTTTTTGTTGTTGAGTTGGACAATCTCTTTATAAATTCTGGATACTAGACCTTTATCTGATATGTTGTTTCCAAATATTGTCTCCCATTGTGTAGGCTGTCTTTCTACTTTCTTGATGACGTTCTTTGATGCACAAAAGTGTTTAATTTTGAGGAGCTCCCATTTATTTATTTCCTTCTTCAGTGCTCTTGCTTTAGGTTTAAGGTCCATAAAACCGCCTCCAATTGTAAGTTTCATAAGATATCTCCCAACATTTTCCTCTAACTGTTTTATGGTCTTAGACCTAATGTTTAGATCTTTGATCCATTTTGAGTTAACTTTTGTATAGGGTGTGAGATATGGGTCCTCTTTCATTCTTTTGCATATGGATATCCAGTTCTCTAGGCACCATTTATTGAAGAGACTGTTCTGTCCCAGGTGAGTTGGCTTGACTGCCTTATCAAAGATCAAATGTCCATAGATGAGAGGGTCTATATCTGAGCACTCTATTCTATTCCATTGGTCGATATATCTATCTTTATGCCAATACCATGCTGTTTTGACCACTGTGGCTTCATAATATGCCTTAAAGTCCGGCAGCATGAGACCTCCAGCTTCGTTTTTTTTCCTCAAGATGTTTTTAGCAATTCGGGGCACCCTGCCCTTCCAGATAAATTTGCTTATTGGTTTTTCTATTTCTGAAAAATAAGTTGTTGGGATTTTGATTGGTATTGCATTGAATCTGTAGATCAGTTTAGGTAGGATTGACATCTTAACTATATTTAGTCTTCCAATCCATGAACACGGTATGCCCTTCCATCTATTTAGGTCTTCTGTGATTTCTTTTAACAGTTTTTTGTAGTTTTCTTTATATAGGTTTTTTGTCTCTTTAGTTAAATTTATTCCTAGGTATTTTATTCTTTTAGTTGCAATTGTAAATGGGATTCGTTTCTTGATTTCCCCCTCAGCTTGTTCATTGCTAGTGTATAGAAATGCTACAGATTTTTGAATGTTGATCTTGTAACCTGCTACTTTTCTGTACTCATTTATTAGCTCTAGTAGTTTTGTTGTGTATTTTTCCGGGTTTTCGACGTATAGTATCATATCGTCTGCAAACAGTGATAGTTTTACTTCTTCCTTTCCAATTTTGATGCCTTGTATTTCTTTTTCTTGTCTAATTGCTCTGGCTAGAACCTCCAACACAATGTTGAATAATAGTGGTGATAATGGACATCCTTGTCTTGTTCCTGATCTTAGGGGGAAAGTTTTCAATTTTTCCCCATTGAGGATGATATTAGCTGTGGGTTTTTCATATATTCCCTCTATCATTTTAAGGAAGTTCCCTTGTATTCCTATCTTTTGAAGTGTTTTCAACAGGAAAGGATGTTGAATCTTGTCAAATGCCTTCTCTGCATCAATTGAGATGATCATGTGATTTTTCTGCTTTAATTTGTTGATGTGGTGTATTACATTAATTGATTTTCTTATGTTGAACAATCCTTGCATACCTGGGATGAATCCTACTTGGTCATGATGTATAATTCTTTTAATATGTTGTTGGATACTATTTGCTAGAATTTTATTGAGGATTTTGCATCTATATTCATTAGAGAGATTGGTCTGTAGTTTTCTTTTTTTGTAATATCTTTGCCTGGTTTTGGTATGAGGGTGATGTTGGCTTCATAGAATGAATTAGGTAGTTTTCCCTCCACTTCAATTTTTTTGAAGAGTTTGAGGAGAGTTGGTACTAATTCTTTCTGGAATGTTTGGTAGAATTCACATGTGAAGCTGTCTGGTCCTGTACTTTTCTTTTTAGGAAGCTTTTGGATGACTAATTCAATTTCTTTACTTGTGATTGGTTTGTTGAGGTCATCTATTTCTTCTTGAGTCAAAGTTGGTTGTTCATGTCTTTCCAGGAACCCGTCCATTTCATTTAAATTGTTGTATTTATTAGCGTAAAGTTGTTCATAGTATCCTGTTATTACCTCCTTTATTTCTGTGAGGTCAGTAGTTATGTCTCCTCTTCCATTTCTGATCTTATTTATTTGCATCCTCTCTCTTCTTCTTTTTGTCAATCTTGCTAAGGGCCCATCAATCTTATTGATTTTCTCATAGAACCAACTTCTGGTCTTATTGATTTTCTCTATTGTTTTCATGTTTTCAATTTCATTTATTTCTGCTCTGATCTTTGTTATTTCTTTCCTTTTTCTTGCTTTGGGATTAGTTTGCTGTTCTTTCTCCAGTTCTTCCAAGTGGACAGTTAATTCCTGAATTTTTGCCTTTTCTTCTTTTCTGATATAGGCATTTAGGGCAATAAATTTCCCTCTTAGCACTGCCTTTGCTGTGTCCCATAAGTTTTGATATGTTGTGTTTTCATTTCATTCGCCTCTAGGTATTTACTAATTTCTCTTGCAATTTCTTCTTTGACCCACTCGTTGTTTAAGAGTGTGTTGTTGAGCCTCCACGTATTTGTGGATTTTCTGGCACTCTGCCTATTATTGATTTCCAACTTCATTCCTTTATGATCCGAGAAAGTGTTGTGTATGATTTTAATCTTTTTAAATTTGTTGAGACTTGCTTTGTTACCCATCATATGGTCTATCTTTGAGAATGATCCATGAGCACTTGAGAAAAAGGTGTATCCTGCTGTTGTGGGATGTAATGTCCTATAAATGTCTGTTAAGTCTAGCTCATTTATAGTAATATTCAAATTCTCTATTTCTTTATTGATCCTCTGTCTAGATGTTCTGTCCATTGATGAGAGTGGGGAATTGAAGTCTCCAACTATTATGGTATATGTGTCTATTTCCCTTTTCAGTGTTTGCAGTGTATTCCTTACGTATTTGGGGCATTCTGGTTCAGTGCATAAATATTTATGATTGTTATGTCTTCTTGTTTAGTTGTTCCTTTTATTAGTAGATAGTGTCCTTCTTTGTCTCTTTTAACTGTTTTACATTTGAAGTCTAATTTGTTGGATATTAGTATAGACACTCCTGCTCTTTTCTGGTTGTTATTTGCATGAAATATCTTTTCCCAACCTTTCACTTTCAACCTATGTTTATCTTTGGGTCTAAGATGTGTTTCCTGTAGACAGCATATAGAAGGATCCTGTTTTTTAATCCATTCTGCCAATCTATATCTTTTGATTGGGGAATTCAGTCCATTAACGTTTAGTGTTATTACTGTTTGGATAATATTTTCCTCTACCATTTTGCCTTTTGTATTATATATATCATATCTGACTTTCCTTCTTTCTACACTCTTCTCCATACCTCTCTCTTCTGTCTTTTTGTATCTGACTCTAGTGCTCCCTTTAGTATTTCTTGCAGAGCTGGTCTCTTGGTCACAAATTCTCTCAGTGACTTTTTGTCTGAGAATGTTTTAATTTCTCCCTCATTTTTGAAGGACAATTTTGCTGGATATAGGAGTCTTGGTTGGCAGTTTTTCTCTTTTAGTAAATTAAGTATATCATCCCACTGTCTTCTAGCCTCCATGGTTTCTGCTGAGATATCTACATATAGTCTTATTGGGTTTCCCTTGTATGTGATGGATTGTTTTTCTCTTGCTGCTTTCAAGATCCTCTCTTTCTCTTTGACCTCTGACATTCTAACTAGTAAGTGTCTTGGAGAACGCCTATTTGGGTCTAATCTCTTTGGGGTGTGCTGCACTTCTTGGATCTGTAATTTTACGTCTTTCATAAGAGTTGGGAAGTTTTCAGTGACAATTTCTTCCATTAGTTTTTCTCCTCCTTTTCCCTTCTCTTCTCCTTCTGGGATACCCACAGCACGTATATTTGTGCGCTTCATATTGTCCTTCAGTTCCCTGATCCCCTGTTCAAATTTTTCCATTCTTTTCCCGATAGTTTCTGTTTCTTTTTGGAATTCAGATGTTCCATCCTCCAAATCACTAATTCTATCTTCTGTCTCTTTAAATCTATCATTGTAGGTATCCATTGTTTTTTCCATCTTTTCTGCTTTATCCTTCACTTCCATAAGTTCTGTGATTTGTTTTTTCAGTTTTTCTATTTCTTCTTTTGTTCAGCCCATGTCTTCTTCATGTCCTCCCTCAGTTTATCGATTTCGTTTTTGAAGAGGTTTTCCATTTCTGTTCGTATATTCAGCATTAGTTGTCTCAGCTCCTGTATCTCATTTGAACTATTGGTTTGTTCCTTTGACTGGGCCATATCTTCAATTTTTTGAGCGTGATCCGTTATCTTCTGCTGGTGTCTGGGCATTTAGTCCAATTTCCCTGGGTGCTGGACCCAATAATTTGGAAGATTTTTCTGTGAAATCTCTGGGATCTGTTTTTCTTATCCTGCCCAGTAGGTGGCGCTCATGGCACACGTTTGTCTGCGGGTCCCACCAGTAAAAGGTGCTGTGGGTCCTTTAACTTTGGAAAACTCTCGCCGTCGGGGAGGTTCGCCAGCCGAATCGGCTTGGAAGAGTGCCAGCCGGCCCAGGGTCCGAAATCGGGGAGGGTCGCCGGCCGTCGCAGCCCGGGAGAGCGCCCGTCCGAATTTCCTAGTCGGCCCCGGGCGCCAAGCGTGGCGGGAGGGCACCAGCCACCGCGGCCCGCCCAGGAGAGTGCACCGTTCCCGGGGAGTCACGTTTTTGGAAGGCCCCCCCCGTCACCGTTCTCCGCGGCCTGGGGATTTCTGATCCAATTCTCTCAGTAGGTCTGGGGGGCCACGCGTGGTGTGGGTGCCAGCCGCCGCGGCTTGAGGGGACCACCTGTCCAATTCTCCCAGCCGGCCCGGGAAAGGGGAAGGGAGGAACTCTGGCCGCTTGCCGCCCCGCCCGGTGAAGCCCGCGCCCCTCGGCGATCTCATCGGAGCGGGTTCTCTCAGCCAGTCAGCCGTTCCAGGATGGGGTACGCTGTCTTTTTGATCTCTGTCGTGGTTCCGTGAGCTGTTCTGTATCGTTTCTTCTCCCCTAGTAGCTGTTCTGGAGGAGGAACTAAGATCCGCGCGTCTTACTAAGCCGCCATCTTCTCCAGAAGTTCCACATCCCATAAATTTTAACATGTTGTGTTTTCATTTTCATTTGCCTCGAGATATTTACTGATTTCTCTTGTCATTTCTTCTTTGACCCACTGGTTAAGAGTGTGTTGTTGAGGAAAGTAGATTTTCCCAGACCAAACTGGCCTCCTTTTGGGGGGAAAGAGTCACCCGCATCTGTTTTCTCTGAGGGTGAGACCCAGCAGGTTGAAGGACTTTCCTTTGAAGCCTCTGGACTCTGTGTTTTTCCTATCCTGCACAGTATATGGCGCTTGTCTGCTTGCAGGTCTTACCAGCATAAAATGATGTGGTGCTTTTAACTTTAGCAGACTCTCCCTGCTGGGGCATGGTCAAGAGAGAGGAGAGGTTGTAGGCTGGCTTTAATGGCTTCAGTTTTCCAGACCCTGGGGTCTGAATTCCTTGAGGGAGGAATTCCACCTGAGCTGAGCCCCACCCCTCTCCTGGAGAAGGCACAGCCTCCAGATAAACTTTCAAATGAGTTTAATTCTGCCAGTGCCTGCATCAACTGGCGCCTGAGAAGCCCTGCAGCTGTATCCAAAGAGCAGTCAAGCTGTAGAAACACAGCCATAAAATAGAAAAGAAAAAAAAAATCCTTTTAAGAGCAGGACCCCCATTCCTCAGGTTTGCTGATTAAGAGCTTAAGTTGGTACGTTACACTGTGTATCTCCAGGTCCTACGTGCCCCCTCCTTTCTTTCAGGGCCCAGACCCTTTGAAGTATTTTGTGCAGTCCAATTCAAAAAACCTCTTTTTTTTTTCTTTTTCTGTCAGCCCTGCCCCCTCCATCCCAAGGCAAAACCCAGCAACCTCAGCTTTTACTCAAGGTTCAGCTGAGCTGGGGGCCTATTTTTAGTAGTCAGAATTTGTTAATTAGTTCCACAGTTGGAGCTTGGTTGTGCTCAGCCCCTGTTGCTAGTAAAATCTCTTTCCTTTCCCCTCTGGGAAGCAGCCTGTGGGGGAGGGCCGCCGGCTGCTATGGCATGGGGGACTCACGGTTCTGGGTGGGCTCACAGCTGGTCCAGCTGGTCCAGACTGGAGTATGCTCTGTGTCCAGTCACTGATATGGCCCCAGAAGTTGTTCTGTACTGTTCCTGGCTATTTACTAGCTGCTCTGGGGGATGAACTAAATCCCACATCTCACTGAGAAGCCATCTTGGCTATTTCCCCTTTAGAAAGGGCATGTAAATATCTTGATTGATTTACTTTGGCAGTTGATTTCTTTCAGTAGACTAAGGCCTTGTGTTTGCTGGATGGTTTTACAGCATGGAGCAGGGCACGGGGTGGAGCACTCAGTACGGTGATTTGTTTGAGGGCAGGTATAGGCACAAGTTGAGGATGTTTCGCTGATGCTTGTGAACATGGGCTCCCAGTGGCCAGGGAGGATGTAGCTGTGTGGGTGCACCGGTCTCAGGGGTGTAACCCTGGTGTGCACTGGTCTAAGGCACGGGGCCCTTTGTGAGCATGTGTAGAGCTGTGACAGCGGGTTGGCATTACTCCCTCGTGGATTGGGGGCAGATGTGACCCACTTAGGCAGGTCAGCAGTTTCTCAGAGCTGGAAGTGAGGCTGAGGGCTGTGCGCATGTGCAGTTCTAGGACTGTTGTAAAGTGCGGTTCCCGAGCTGAATGGGGAACCATTCATGATTGGGTGCCCATGTGCATGTGTGGACCTGTGAGTGCTGTAAAGGGATGTGCTGAGCTCAGGGAGGGTGGGGTGAGGCTGTGCAACACTAGGGGTGGGGGTGGGGGCGGGGTAACCTAGGTATGAAGATTATTGCCTGCACGGGCAATAGCCTGCAGGGAGCAGGGAGTGGGTGGTAGTACTTGGGAGGGTTACAGGAGAGGTGGGTTGGGCTGCAGTTGGGGTGGGGCAGGTACATGCACTGGGGGCTGGTGGAGCGGGGGTTCCTGGAGCACAAGGAATGGGAGAGGGTGACAGGGTTCAGGTGCCTGTGGTATGAGGTGGGTCACCAGTCACGGGGCTGCGCTGGTGAGGGTAGCATGCCCAAGGGACGTGCCCTGGCTTACTTCCTACTCCTGCACTCCATTCCGTGCACTCCTGCGGGCTCCGTGGCTTCGCACCTGTGTACCAGGCTCAAACTTCTGCCTCTCAGTTCCTCGACCTCTGCAACCAGGGCTGCCACATGTGATGCAGAAGGCTCTCCCATATCAGCTGCACTCCCGAACTGCCACCTCAGTCGTCCTCCTGTCCCTTCTCTAACTTTTCCCTGGAGCAGGGCTAAGCTCGAGCTACTCTATTCAGCCATCTTCCAGCTTTAACTTTTATATAAACAAGTTTTATATAGTTAAATGTATTAAAAATTGGGACACAACCCCCCAAAATATATTGTTTTGAGAAATAAAAGTCACACAGAAAAGACAGCTTAAGAGAAACCTAACTATGAGGAAAGATTATGCTCTCCTGATAAAATACAACCAGAAACTAATTGGAAAATAAAATGTATTACAGGAAAAGAGAAACCCCAAGGATCTAATTGCCCCATTGAGAGATGCAGCTTCTTCTCGTGTGGTATCTGATTTAGTAAGTTTCATTGATGAGAGTCCTAAGCCCTGGCTTGTTCTGAAGTTCTGTATGAAATTTAGTAGCAAAATTAGTGAAGAATTAGGGTCCTTTTTCCTTGTATGTCTTGGAACTGGACATGAATTTCCTGTTTGGAATTGAATGTAAACTATTTTGAGGTGAACACTGGTGGTTGTAGAGTCAAAAGTGCCTGGGGTTTGAAATTTTTGTCTTTTAATACCAAGCATGCCTTCACTTCATCTGTTTGCCTTAGTCACTATAAAGTCTTGCTCTTCAGGGTGGTGAATAAAATGCAATTCTTGGCATTTTTTCTGTTTAAGAAAAAAACGGTATTTTATTCATAATAAAATTTGAATATTTGTAACACTTCCAAAACATTTTTTAAGTGCCAGGGTTTGAGGTCATATTAGATAGGCATTAATGGAGGAAATGTTAAGAGATGCCCAGATTTGAGGTCATGACAAAGAGGCAGTGATGGTACAAGGGTTAACAGAGGCCCAAATTCAAGATCAGGATGAGGCTAGTTGAGGTTGAAATGGGGCACAAGGGTGCTGATCACAAAATATTTAACAGAAGTCCAAGTTCAAGGTCAGATCAGGAGAGAATTGCTGGTGGAATCCTATGCAGAAGCCTTGGCTTGAGATTTAACTGGTGGTACACTGGTGGGATAATAATTAACAAAGGCCCAGCTTCAAGCTCAGACCAGAGAGGCTCTTGATGGAAACTAACAAATGCACAGGTTCAAAGTCAGACAAAGGGCACTGACCATGGAATAGTTAATAGAGCAAGATTTTAGGCAAGACTAGAGCAGCATTGATAGTGGAAATAGATAACAGAGCCCAAGATTTGACATCAAGCGAAAGGCACACTGATAATGGACCAGTTAACAGAGGTCTGAGTTTGACCAATAACATTTTTAATTCATTGCTTATTTGTTCATGATCTATTTTCCCTTAGGTTGCTAGTCAAGAAAAAGTCTCACGAGGAGGAATTTAAGGCAGAATGTCAACTGTGCCACCTCAGAATTGCACAAGGAAGAAAATGCAAAATCCTGTCCAAGAACAAGCATGATCGAGCATTTTGATTCCAGATTCAATAACATGAAAGAGTGTGGTGAAAAATAGAAAGTGTTAAAAGAGGTTGCCCAAAATTATCTTGCCCATACACTAACTTTAGCTGAAGCCAAGCATCTATTTGGTGTTACATAATATGTAGAAAAGAATGAACATAGTGGGCCTGAACTGCTCTCCTTGGAAAACCCACTTGCAAGGTTGGCCCTTGGCCTGTGGCTGGGAACTTGGATTTCAGAAGGGTTCCCACCATTCTCTAACTGACAAGAGTGACTCACTGTGCCTAAACTGTTTGAACAAATAGTGTGATGTATGTTGAAAATCTGCTCTTCTCTGGGAATCTGGAATTTTGGTACATGCTAGGCAGAGGGTACCTATGTGAATAATCCTGATAAAAACCTTGGACTGCTGGGCTTATGCAATCTTCCCTGATAGATAACATTTCATGTGTTGTTACAAGTCATTGCTGGAGGAATTAAGCATGTTCTGTGTGCCTCCACTGGGAGAGGACTTTTGGAATCTTGTGCATGGTTTTTCTTGTACTTTGCTCCAAAGGCCTTTTACCGTTGCTGATTTTCCTTTGTACCCTTTTGTGGCATAAATGATGGCCATGAAAACAATTAGATGCTGGGTTTTGTGACTCCTCCTAGCAAACCACTGAACCTGGGTGGTCTTGGGGACCTCCAACACACATAAGTATATCTCAACCACATGGATGATCCAGCTCACTGTTTTTTGTTTTTTGTATTTTTTGGCATGGACAGGCTCCAGGAATTGAACCCAGATCTCTGGCATGGCAGGTGAGAATTCTGCCACTGAGCCACCATGGCACCGCCCTTCCAACTCACTGTTATCCTTATCTCATTACCATTTACCTTAAGGTCTGCCAGAAGTACCAGTTAGGAATGCTTTGGCTGAAAGTAACCAAACTGTCAAATAAAGAAGATCAAATAAACAAGAGATTGTTTTTCTCTTCTGTTTTGATTTGCCAAAGCTGCCAGAATGCAAATTATCAGAAATAGGTTGGCTTTTACAGTGGGGATTTATTAGCTTACAAATGTAAAGTTCTAAGGCTATGAAAATGTCCAAATTAAGGCATCAATGGGACTATCTTCTCTGAAGAAAGGCTGCTAGCATCCAGAACACCTCAGTATCCAGGCTACTGCTGTCACATGACTGGCGTCTGCAGGTCCTTCTTTCCCAGGTTTCGTTGTTTTCAGCTTCTAGCTTCAGCGGCTCCTTCTCTCAGCTTCTGTGGGCATGTCCTTGTCCTCAGCTTCTCTGGGGGCTTCTCTCTATGAGCCTCTCTTAATTTAATCTCTACTTCTGTGTCTGGTTTGTCCTCTTATAAAGTACTCTAGCAAGGGGATTAAGACCTATCTTGAATGGGGTGGGTCACATTTCAATTGAAATAACATAATCAAAAGTTTCCACCCAAAACAGGTCTATACCCACAGGAATGGATTAAAAGAACATGGCCTTCAGTTAGACATTGCTGCCTATCATAACCTGTCAAAACCCAACCAGGACCATTCCAGCCAATCCTAAAGAACATCTAGGGCAATATATAAGATTCCACAAGAGTTGCATGCACTAGAGTAACTCTCCAGAAACCTACAACTTCCAGATGGGTCACTGGTCTAGATTAGTTCTGAAATCTAGAGGGCCCAGCCTCTCCAGAACATCAGCTAGTTCCATCTTCCTACTCCATATTATTGACAGACCCTTCCAACCTGAAAAAGTTAGAATAGCCATGGCCCAAACACCCCTAAAGAGAGGGATAGAAAGATCAAAGGTGATGGTGGAGTTATACAGAGAAGATAGGATTTAACAAATGAATATGATTGCTGAATCATTAAACTGATATCTCTTTTAGTCTCCAGTATCTTAGAAAAACTAGAAGTAAAAACCTAAAATTGTGGAATTGTAATCCATGTCAAACTCTGAAATATGTTCTACAACTAATTGTGGTACTGTGCTTTGAAATTTATTGTTTTTGTATAGATGTTATTTTTCACAAGAAAAAGAAAAAAACGTCAATTGTGATGATAAAAAAATATTTATGCCTTCTAGCCTCCTGTATTCTGGAGTAGCTAGAAGAAAAAATCTGAGAGGATCATATGGTAGTCCATGACAAACTCTGGAATCTGTCCTGTAACTACTTGTTGAAGAGTGCTTTGAAAACTATTACTTTTTTATTTGCTTTGGATATATGTTATATTATAAAATTAAAAAGTGAAAAAAAAAAAGAACATGGCCTTTTCTGGGATATAGAACAGCTTTTAAACCAGCACATCTTCCAACAATGCTGCTGGTGTTGGTTCAGTGTCCCAACACTGCTAGGCCAGGTTAGGGTCTCTGTGACTACGTGGACTGACCCTAAAGGTCTCAAAATGTTATCATAGTTGCCATTGATGCATCTGATCTGAATGTGGGCACATTTGGAGCTGGGAGGGAAGGAAGCAAGGAGAGCCAAAGCCTCTGACATTTCTGGTAACTTGGTTTTGGGATCACAAGACAGGTCATTCATAACGGATTTGGGTTATTTATCTCCCTATCTATACCTCAAGCTCTCTCTTAACTCAGGGAAGCTCCCCCTTCAAACACTGAACATCAGTTTTTGGTCCTTGAGCTGTTCAGGACTCGAATGTGACCCATGGGGCAGATGTGGGAGGAGACAGGTTGGTCTGAGGGTTTCCCTGGGGATGGGGGGAGTCCCCATCATCTTCACTCCACAGCAGGAGCCCCTGGGTCAGCCTTTGGGCCTAGGGTTGATCCTACACCAACCTGGAGCTCCAAATACTTAACACTTCTGCCCAGTGCTTGTGGGAAACCCAATGTCCTGCCAGGTGTGGAGGAAGTGCCCTGAGAAACCAGCACAGTCCAGCTGTCTAATGAGACATGATAGAACCGCAGTCCCCACCTTGACTTGTCTGCTGCCGACACCCCTGGTGCAAGTTACCATCAGTGCTTGCCTGAACTGTTACAGCAGTCCTGACTGGTCCTGTTTCCATCCTCACCCTTGTCTGTTCTCTTCACAGCAGCCAGAAGGATCCTGTTAACAACCAAGTGAGATCACACCTCTTCTCTGCTCAAAATCCTTCAGTGACTCACCCCTCACTCAGAGGAAAAGCCCAAACCCTCACAGTGGCCACAAAGCCCCACACTATGTGGTCTCTCTGACCTTATCTACAACCACACCCTGGCCCACCATGTGGCCCTTACAATGTTCCTTCTGGCACATTCCAACCTCGGCACCTTTACACTGGTTTTCTTTCTGCCTAGAATGCCTCCTCCCATCCCCTCACCCATCTGCCTCCACTAGAATGTAGGTTTTTATAAGGGATGGATTTCTGTCTGTTTAGGTCACAGCTGCATCCCCAATATGGAAGACAGTTCCTATCCTACGGAAGGTATTCAAAAATGTTTGCTGAATGTGCGACTATGTAAAACACTTAAAACCGTGTGTATGACACAGTGGATATTCAGTAAATGCTTACTGAATGAGTGAACAAACATGAGTAAATGAACCCCATTCCATTTTTGATCCTAGAGCTTCCCACTCCTCCCATCACCTCCCCCCCCATGCCCTTCACCACCACCCCCCTCCAAGAGACCGGAGAGCCAGCCATCAGCACAATCACAGAAACTTTATTTACAAACACAAGGCAGGAGGGGGTGGGAAGGTGGATGATGGCAGGGCTGAAAGGACCCTACTTCTGTTCGCGCCTCCAGACGATGACCATGCCACTGGCGTCACTGGAAGCTAGCAGGCTCTCATCGCAGTTGAAGCTGACATCGAGCACAGGTGCGCTGTGGCCCTGCAGCTTGTTGACAGCAGCCTTTGCTGCCCGCTCCACGTCAAAGAAGTGCACACACATGTCCTCGCTGCCCGTCACTGTCCAGGTGAGAGAGAGAGGGCATTAGAAGGCAGTAGGATGTCCTAGGTGTGAAGTCTCTGAGGTGAGGAGGGATTTATGCCCAGTGGTGAGGTTCAGAGTAGTTTTGGGAGGGGTGGTGTCTCCAAGGATGGGAAGGCACCTAACTGTTCGGGTTCTGTAGCCAGAGTAGGAGGTCTCTGAGCTCTTTGGGGGATTGATGTCTCAGGCTGTGAGGTTTCTAAGCTGACTAAGATTTGTGTTTAAAGCATGAGTTCTCTGAGCTGTTGGGAATTGTGGGGCCCGAAATGAGGTTGTTGGGACATGAGAAGTCGTGAGTCATCCCTGTATCATGATGAGGCCAGATCAGCACCAGCCCTGGTCCCTGTCCCTCCCCAACCACCCAGGCACCCTGATCCTGTGGAACTTACCCACACAGGCCCCCTGGCGGAAAGACATGAGGGGGCAGAAGATGCTGCGCACGGGGTGGGAGCTCTGCTCAATGGGGAAGCTCCTCTTCAGCTGCAGGGTGCCCTCATTATCCACTACCCTGAGGGGAGGGTGGAACAGCAGATCAGAGTGAAGCCCCAGCCCTAGAAGGGGGACCACTGGTGGGCCAGCCTGTGTCCACACCCCTGAACCTGAGTACTTTTCAAGAAACATGAAATCCAGTTTTGAGACAACGGCATAAACCTGTAAGTTATGAGCTAATGTGTGAGTTTGTGATGGTTCATTATCTGTCTCTGCTGATGTAAGTGGGAGCCTCTGCTCCAAAAGCAGCACAAAGAAAGGAAATGGCTGAACAAATTGTGGGACATCTACATCATGAAATACTCCACAGTCATTAATAAGAACAAACTACTGCAGTGGACCTGGGTTAGAAAAGTGAGAAGTGGGAAAGGATGGAGAAGGAGCCCATTTCTGTAAAATAGTAACCTTCCCTCAAAAACGTGTGGCTGTGTGTGCATGTCTAGGATTATATGATAGAGAACCGAACATGGAAAGTTACGTATGAAGCTCTTAACATGCTTTGCTGCAGCAGGAAGGAGGAAAGTAGGGAGAGGATGAGGGAACTGAGCAGAATAATTAAGAGTATATACATAAATAAAAAATTAAAAGTATACATGTCTCTTGAGAAAAAGTGTTTCAAAAGGAGAAGAATAAAATACTAAAATAAAGAGCATCCTGCTAAGCAGTGGTTCTCAGGCCTGGCTAGATACAGGGATGACTTGGGGAACTTTTAAATATACCAATGCCCAATTCCTCCCAAAGCTGCTGATATAGTTGGCCTGGAGTGGGAACTGGGCATTACTGTTTTCAAGTTCTTTAGTTCACTACAATGTACAGCCCTGGCTGAGAACTGCATTTGGTAATGTGCCAGATGTGAGTAGGGATATTAAACCTAATAAAAAAATAAATGAAGGCAGAAAACAGGAATTTGTCCTCCAGGAACTCTGGTCAATTGAAAAGACAGGGTCTCTCCTAAGGGGGCCTCAGTTTGCTCATCTGTAAAGATAATTTACCTACCTTACAGGGCTGTTGTGAGGATTAAATGAGGTGATACGTATAAAGGCTCCAAATAGGGCATGGACACAGCAACTGCTATGACTATTAGCTGTTACTATTACTGCTACTACTGATATTATTATTCTTGTTATTTTATTACTAAGATGCCCTCAGTGAAAATAATCTGATGGAAGAGACAGGTGCTTGGTGCTTATACGGCTCTGGGCGGATGGGAGAGACAGGTGTTCTGTTTCAGTCTGATTGAGGAGGTAGACCCTCCACCCCTGGGGAGCACTGACAGGGGTAACCCACCTGTAGAGCAGCAGCTTGTTGAGACAGGCGTTGATAAGCAGCGAGGGGTCCCGGGCCTCACGGCTGACCCAGGAACGGGCGGAGATGCTAGTGATGGGGCTACCTTCGTGCACCACCAGACGCTTGGCTTTCGTTAGCTTCCCTGCAGCAACAGAGGAAGGGGAAGCAAAAGTAAAGGTTGAGGGTGGGGCACAAGGAGGGCAGGACAGGGAGCAATCAGACATAGACCTGGGGTTCGCTTACCTGTAGCCATGTCGAAAAGAAAGGAGAAGACGCTGCCACGGTCGTCACCTGCCCAGAGCAGCCGGCCAGGGGCATCGAAGGACAAAGCGAGGACCCGGCCTGTCAGCTTGCTGGAGCCACCCTTCACTTTCTTGCCCGTGGAAATGTTCATGACATGCACGTTGTTCTTGGCATTCCCCACCTGTGGGTGGAACCCACACCATCATCCTGCTTCCAGCCAGTCCCTCCTTGTAGCTGACCACAGTGGGGCTGCTGCTGATAGAACTAAAGAGGTTGGTGACCTGCAATCCTGTTCCTGACTGGTCACTCCAGGAAACTAGAAACAGCCAGGTTGCAGCAGGTAGACTAGAAGGTAACCCTCATCTGCAATCTCCCTCCTGGTCGATCCCTCTCATTATCTGACCAGAGTAGGACAGATTCTATGGGGCTAAATGAGGTCTCAAACCCACAAGGCTGTCCCTTGGTCAGTGCCCCCTTGTAGTCTAAACACCACAGTGCTATCCCAGACCTGTGATAATAGTTTTCCCTGCTCCCTGACTTGTCCTTCCTGAACCTTGTAAGACAGCTGCTGATAGAATTACAATGGTCCCAGACCATAAATTCACGCTTTGCCAACTTCCCCTGCATTTTACCCACTAAGGGTCATGTCAGACTTTTAATTTGCTTCCCTTGCACCAATCAATCCTGGAGTCTGACCCAAGTGGGGCTGCCACTGACAGGCGAGATGAGGTCTCAAAAGCATAATCCTGCTCCCCAGCCAGTACCTGCTGCAGTCAGAAGACAGGAGAACAACTGCTGACAGTATCACAGGGGTCCCAAACCTTATAACCCTATCCAGTACTGATGACCACTGGAGTGTACCACAGTGGGACCATTCCAGACCAGTAACTGCACTTCCCTTTCTCTGATGTTTCCCTTCATGTTTGACCACAGTAGGACTGTATCAATGGGACAACAAGGGCCTTAGAGCCATCATCCTGTCCCCAGGAAGTACCCCTTCATGCTCTGATTCCCTTGGACAGCCTGAGCCCCCACCCTCCTGACCCAGAGTTCCCGCCCTTGGTGACCGGTTCCCCTGGAATCTGACCACGGTGAGGTTGTTGTTGACGGGCTGGAAGGTGCAGCAGAGCAATTCAGCGCCATCAGGGTCAGGGATCTCCCGGATGCAGCGGCCATCCTCAGAGGCCCAGATACGCATGGTGGCATCGAGCGAGGTGGACACAAGGATGTCATTGGAGAGGGACCAGGCAAAGTCGGAGACACCACGGGTGTGGCCCCGCAGCACACGGAGCACAGTGGGCGGGGCGGGCACCAGCTGGCACAGTGAGATGCTGCCATCGAGTGAGCAGCAGGCCAGGCGGTGCCGGTCATCATTGGCGAAGCGCACCCTTGGGACTGCAAGGCCAAGGAGCCATTGGTGGGAGTCGGCCCACTCACTGGATGCTTTAGTTTTAAAGTCCCAGCCTGTGTGCTGGGGGCTGTAACCCACTGCCCAAGGCAGACTGGGATCAGTAAAGGGCTTTCTTTGACTGATAAAGGGAGCTGTAACCCCAGAAGGCCCTCTGCCAAAAGCTATATTTTAGCAGGTACTTTGTAATGAAATGAAAGTCTTCTGCAATGTAACAAAGCTCCTAAATCTCAGTGAATGCTTTAGTTAGTTACAAAAGTCTTGGCAATTTGCCAACCCTTGAGACTACCTAACCCACTCTGCCCTTTACAAGGGGATTTGTCTTCAACAAAGGCTTTGAACTCTTCCAAGTGACATGCAAATCTGGAAGCCTTTTGCAAAGTGCTCTTTTAAGCTTCTGAGGCCCTTCACAGGATACGAAGTACCTGAAATTTAGCAGACTGCTTTGCAGAGGGCTTTTCCATTTGCAAAAGGCTTTATGGATTTTAATTTCTTCTTCTGAGGTGTGCAAGAGGCTTTGCATTCCAGAAAAGAGTGCCAGGGGTAGCTGCTGGAGTTTGGGCAAAAGTTTGGTGATGGGACCTGCCACCCCCTGGCTTACCTGCCTCGTCCACGTGTTGGTCAAAGACATGGTACATGCCTGCAAAGGCATAGTTCTCACTCAGCGACGTATCCCCAGCCATGGCCCGACTTGCCTCTGCTACCGACGTGGGCACCACACTGCCAGGGGGCCTGACAGGAGGGAGATATGAGTATTTGGCTTGCTATTCCCCTGTAGGCCCTCTCTTCCCCACAAACCCCCAACCTCAGTTGCGTCTGGTGCATACCTGTCCTCATAGACAGCACGGTTCATCTGTGCCTGCAGCTGATAGGAGCCGCGGCTGATGGAACGGCGATGCCCACGGGCCCCCAAGGCCCGAGGATCATCCTCAAAGTCCTGCAAATGGAGAGGGTCAAGGTGGGTGCATCCTGAAACAGGCTGTGAGGCCCTGTGATGTGCGGAGTGTTCAAACTATACCCAGGATCCCTTCTCATCATGTCCACCACTCCCATCACTGCTTGCCTAGGCTACTGCAGTAGCCTTGTAAACTCCCCTGTAACTGCCCTTGCCCTGCTCAGCAAAGACTCAATAAATGTTTGGTGAACAAAGAACTAACACTCTTCCCCCAGAAAACCATTTGGCATGGTCTCTCACTTCACTGAGGTCTTACCTCAATTGTCACCTCCTCAGAGAGGTCTGTGATCACTGCCATCAAATACAGCTCCCTTCTGCCCCCCATGCCAATTCTTTTTCTAATCCCCTCCATTTGCTTTATGTTTCTGTCTTAGCACATCTTACTACCATAGCATGTATTGACTTGGTTATCTGGTTTGCTGTATATTTATTGACCTATATGTCTTCTTTATTGCCTGTCCATCAGCCTGTTTATCTTGCATATTATATGTTTATTGACTTATTTATGTTGGATGTTGTCTCTCTCTTTTTTCCTCCCCTGCTGATCCTGAGCACCTGGAACAGTGTGTGACACACCACAAGAGCTTGACCAAAATCTGTTGAGAGAAGGCATGGAGACAGGTGATCGGCAAGGTAGGTGGCACGGCAAGGAGCTCACCTCCATGCGGTCGAGGGTAGTGCGGCTGCTGCGTACAATACTGTTGCTATAGGCCCGAGCGCTGCCTGGTTCGGAGAGGGGCCCGTAGCGCTGGCCCAACAGCTGCCCACGCAGCCTCAGGTACTGCCGACGTAGGGCTGGGGGGTGCCCAGCTTTGGCATTCTCCCGCAGCAGCTGGCTGCGCCGCCGGATATACTGTGTCCGGAACTGGGGAAATGTTGGCGTGCGGTACGCGTTGTACCTGCCAGGGCAGGAGGCAGGGGAGGCGGCAGGCGGCAGGCACAGGACAGAGGGGACTCAATCAGCTCATGAGACAGGGAAGGAGAATGAGGTGTGTGGTAGTGAGTGGGGGTCAGGATGGCAAGAGGAATCAGCATCAAAGTAGAGTGGTAATGGGGAGAATGTTCTCTCTGGTGTTGTGATGAGGGTGTCTGCAGTAATCACGGGTGTCGGTCAGGCAGGGCAATGGGGTTACTGTGGGAACAATAAAGTCAGTATGCAGCTTTGCTAGGGTTGGTGTGGGAAGACTGAGTACAGGCAATAATAGGGGTCAAGTAGCATGGCGATCGAAGTCAGACTGGCATGGTGATGGGGGGTTAGTGTGGGGTGGTGTTGGGATCAGTCTGGGGACTGATGCAGTCAGAGTGGGGAAGTGATGATGGTAAAAGAAGTCTGGGGGCAATAATGGGGGACAGGATGTCACCAGCCTGAGCTCCATCCCTCCCCCACCCCCACAAAGGCTCTAGCACTGCGACCTCTTTGCGCATGCCCGCATCTGACGGCATTTCCCCAGCATGCTCTTTAAGGACCCCTCTGGCCTGGCCATCTCACTGCAGATGGGTACCCATATCCCGCTACTGCGCACGCTCACCTTTGGCATGCCCAGGCAGCAGCATAAGGCAGGTTCTCCCGGCCTCACTTATCGCCATTGCGCATGCACTACAGTAACTTCCGCTCCCGTGTGCTCCGACCCCAGGCCTCACCTCGCGTCTACTGCTAAGACCTGCTGCCACACCGCGGCCATTCCCCGAACTCCGGACCCCTCCTCCGGCGCGTTCGCCCGCGGAAGCCTACAGGACAAGGACCTCGAACTTCAGCTTCCCAGGTCCCAAGGGAAGGGATTTGGCCACGCCCCTTCCGCTAAGCGAACGTTGCCGTAGACATCAAGTCCCGCCACGCAGGGACGTCATGAAATCCCACCCACCTCAAACGCACCTGGCGTTATCCCGGCCATCACCCCCGCCCAACCCTTCCCGGGCAGCGCCCAGATGACTCAGAGCGGAGCTTCAGACCTCACGCCGCCCATCCCCGGTCGCCATAGCGACGCCCCTCCCCCGCCGAGCAATCCTTATTGGCATTCCCCACCCATCTTGCCCGTGCTCCCCCCCGCCTTCCCTTCGCGGGTCCAAGAGCAGAGCTCGGGACAGGGAACCACCTCCGGGGCTGCCTCCGGCTCTTGAGGCCCCCGGGGCGGCCCTGAGATCACTGTCACCCTTTTCTTCTGTCTCTCTTCTCGCTCTCTCAGGCTCCAGGCAAGATGGCCACTCGCTGCCAGGAAGGACCACTCACCGCAGAGAGAATCTATGGGAATTCTCCCTAGGGCGTGGGAGACTCGCGCAGGCGCACTAAGGAACAGCAGCTTCTGGCGTGAGGACGGATGCTCCGCCCCTTAAGTTCTACCCTATTGGCACTTTTTGTATACACAAGGGATGATTAGGTCCAAGAGCCACAGGGACTGGGCGAGTCTGCGAATTACTTCCTTAAAATAGGCTCAAAAATGCGACTTTCAAACAAAAGGAAACACGACTTTCTTTTGAAAGAGCATCCATCTCCTTTAAGCAGCACGTTTGCCAAGCGAGATATGAAGCATAGAATAAACGATTAAGAGTTTTAAAGTGAATTCCCCTAGCCCTGATATTCCTTATTCATTAAGCTCCTGGTATCTAAGAAGGCAAATTTATTCTGTTCTTTAAACTTTTTTTGTCCTTTAATTGGTTCGAATGGCTTGACAGTCCCACTCTTTCAGGGATCACGTATGCAGAGGTTCTTAAGAGTGACTGATAAGCCTCTGGACACCCCTTGGATGAGAAGAGTCCGTTCTATATGTGTGACTGAGGGTGAGATGGAGGGTTTGAATGCTCCGAGGAAGCTAGGTCTCTAAAGGCACAAGACATTATTAGGCAAAACACGCTTTGAGATTTGGACCCAAGAAGGCTTATCAGAATCATCTTTTTATGTCAGCTGTAGCAGGAAGATGTATCTCAAACCCTTCATCTTAATGTCAGGATAAACAGAATTGAAAAGGTGGAAATACAAGGTTTAGTGGCTTCCTGTTGGATCTTAACATCAACTAATAATTTTCAAGACGGAGTTCTTTTGCAACTGGGAGACACATCTAAAAATGTATTCTTTTTTTCGTGTTCTATCACAAACAGGTCATACTGTATGTATTGACTTTGCATCTCCCTTGTTTATGTAACTGAGCTATCACTATCTTTCCATATTAAATACCCTATCACATGGTCGCTAAAGAATGAACTGTATTTTACTCTACAAAACTTGTAACCCTAACAAAAACCACTGACATTTATTGAACATGGACAATGTGCTGGGCACTGTTCATGGTAATTTACCAATATTAAATCCATTTAATCCTAATAACTGAATGTTGTGGGTGCCACTATTCCCATTTTACAGATGAGGAAATCTGAAGCTCAGGGAGTCCAGAGCCACATTTTAAGGAGCTGACCTCCTATTTGTGACAAGCATCATCCAGTGACCTCTCTGACCTCACCTCCACTCACCGCTCCAGCCACACTAGCCACCTCGCTGTTGTACTTCCTTTTTCTATTCTCTTCCCCTAGATGTAAAGGGAACATAAGGCTGAAAGATTTGGCCGGTAAATAAAAGCAACCCTTTTTAGATTGATATGCCTACCACTTATAAACACAGCCACAGCAAGAATAGTGGCAGGTGCTGACTGCTCATGTTCCTTGCATAGGGTGACACAAAAAGGGGCCCAATGACTGTCTTTTGCTGAGGGACCAATTTCATGCTGCAGCTTAACAGTTAGTTCTATAGCCCTAAATGGTGGGGATTGAGTGCTCATCTCTCATCAGAACCGCCAGAAGTAATGATAACAGCCTCCTTGGTAGTCAGGGAGGTGAACAGGGAATGGTTTTGTAGCAGCTCTTGACAAGCCTGTGTTCCCAGAGGATCATGAGGCCCTCTGCTAAGGCTCAAATTCAGCCTCCTACAAGGCCTGTGGAGATATGCAAGGCAGCTAAGGGTGTTATGGCAGATTCACAGGCACCAGATATCATTGCTTGTTGAAACGTCACCTTGTCTGAGATGCTTACCCTGACTGCCTGTGTAAAACAGCACATCCCATCACCCACCTCCAGCCTGCTTTCCTTAATGCTTGCCATTGCCTAGCCTTACACAAGATTAGTTCACCATAGGCTCCACTGATACCTGATTCCTGGAACGTCAAATCTGTTGCTGTGTTCCTATTATACAGCATAGATATAACAAAACCAATTTGCTCACTACATGCGAGGTACCTCTGTTCTAGGTGTTTCCCATTTTTCTGGCTCATTTAGCAGAGTACCTTTCTTATTTCCATTTTACAGGTAAGGAGATGGGCAGGCAAGCAAGAAGGGGCTCTAGGGCCAGTGCCTGGAAAATATTTAATTAATGAATACCAGATGCTAAGAAATAGAACAGAACTTACAGAAGAGCATTTCTTCAGGCCACCAGAGTAGAAATGCCTTTAACTATCTATGGAGGGGGCTTTGTAGGTACAGGGCAAGCTAGAAGAGAACACCTGATGGCTACCTAACTAACTCCCACCCCAGAACTGAGATCAAATAAACCAGACCCATTTTTTAAAAAATGTTTTATTATGGAAATCTTCAAACTCACACAAAAGAATAGTTATCCATAATATAATGAACCTTCACGTACCCATCACCCAGATTCAACTATAAACACAACAGCATCTTTCAAACTGCAAGCTCTATATTCATTTTAGTGTTAAAAAAGAAAACATCTGAGAACTTGGCACAAAGACATAGTCATTAAGCCTTTCTTTCCTTTACACAGACAAATGGGAGTACTGGATCACAGTGAAAAAAAAATCTACTTTGTATTATAGATTACAAATTGTCTGCTCTGGCTATAAGGACTAGAAAGAGTAAAGGAAATTGCTCGAGATGCATTTTGCTTACAGCTTAAAATTAAGTTAAAAAATGTAACTCTTCAACAATGCATTAGCAATGATTATGCAGAACAATGCCATGAGTTTTTTTTTTTTTTTTGGACAACTTAAGACACCTTAACTTTCTGTATATAGGAAATCCCACTCCCCAGAGGGTTTAGGTCAGCTCCCTGTAACCAAACATCATGTAACAGTATTTCTGCAGTGAACTGAATGCATTTGTACATTATGTGGGAAAAATAAAGATTATATAAAAAGCCTTAGGTTAGGTCTTGCCATCAAATTTGAAATCTTTTTATTTTCCAGATTGTTGTGTGTTCTGTATCAGGGACTGTGGACCTATTTGCTATTCCACAGAGTCTGTAAGAGGAATGTAGCTGGGTAAAGACTCGGTCACATTTTGTCTTGAGAAGCAGTTAAGAGCGGTAGGAACAATGACTACTGATTGTCTTTCAAGATGCTTTTTGACATGCCTTAAGATTCTTAACATATAAAAAAGCATTTTGAACATAGCTTTCAACACATCACTAAATCCTAGATGTGGGACTAGGGTGTGGGGAGCTGTTCAAACATTTTATAAGTCATTTAATACCCTAAACCCGTGTAACATGGGTACCATTAATTTTATTCCACTTTACAGATGTGAAAACTGAGACAAAGAAATTAAGCTATAAAGTCTAAAAACAGATCTCTGTCCACATGGGGTAGGAGGGGTGGACCTGAGATTAGAAAACCACATCTAGAATTTATTCTAGACCTTGAAATGGTTTGAGGGAGGTCCAAGGATTGTTTGATGTTCAAAGTTTTTGGTGCAGATAAGATCCAGGGCTTGAAAAAAAATACCTGCAGGGTAGGTATTTTGTCTGATGCATAGGCCTTGGGGATATATGCTCTCAAAGTACCTTTGAGCATCTGGGAACTTCTGGCCTCTATGGGTTCTTCGGAAACACTAAGATTCTGACCAAACCAAAGCACTTTAAGCCTGATCCCTGACTTTCAACCTGAAATATGGAATTTTATTCAAGGACTGTGGGAACCATGGAAAACCCAACTGCGGGCCCTCTAGGCCCTTTCCCTTAGAGCAAATAAACAGGAAGTGACTGGATCTCTCTGGGCTGAACAAAGCACTTGCCAGAGTTGTTAGTATGAGACTACAGTCTATTGATCCCACCTGGGGAACACTATTACAGAAATATCATAAATTATGAGATCATGCCTCTAGCCACATTGAGGGTGACAGGTATTTTCCTTCCTGAGGCAAGGAGCAGAGTAGGACCCCTCCCCACCTTCACACACCTACAAGGTACTAATGGTGATCCTTTTGTCAATTCCCACTGTTGTTAGTTCACCAATGGTCCAGTACATAATGCCTCCTTAGACCAAGTACCCACCTGGTGCGGGTAGCCACAATGCCCCATAACCTGGGCCTGGCTCAGTGGGTGAGGCAGAAGTCTGAGTTCTTGAGTCTCCACCTGCCAAAGCAAATTCATAACTGTTTGGGTGGGAGGAAGGGTCCCCGGGCCTGTCCCAGCTGGCCAGGAGATCCAGGAGACAGCCTCAAAGACCAGGACTCTCAATAGAATGCCCATACCCCAGGGAATAAGGCAATTTAGGATGTCCCAGAGCTTTCTTTCACTCCAGTATCCCTGCTAAACACCAGCCAGGTGGAAGCCATGGACATCACTGATTCTTCTCTTCCCAACTGCAACCATGGGGCCTCAATACAACCATCAGAACTGTGATTAACTGGAGAAGTGAGGTATTAAGACCTGCTAGAGGTATAAAACCAGACTAAGGGCCATCACCATCATTCTGGCACCAAGAAGACTGAATCCCTGTGACTGAGGGCTTTATTATTAAACAGGCTTACATACCTATTAAATTCACTTAAGCTTCTGCAGAAACTGTAATGGATAATGATGCCTACGAAGCTGTGTCAAGCACAGGTTAGACTCGTAAGAGGTCAAATAGCTGGGAAGTAGCAGAGCCTAGATTTGAATCCTGGAATCTGGAGTCCAAGCTCTTAACCACTTTCAAACCAAGTTTGTCCTATATCCCTCACAAGGTGAATAAACCTCCCTGAACCCATTACTTCAGGGGAAGTGAAACCACTTTCCATTTATGGCAGGTTT
Source organism: Tamandua tetradactyla (assembly GCF_023851605.1). Lineage (NCBI taxonomy): Eukaryota > Metazoa > Chordata > Mammalia > Pilosa > Myrmecophagidae > Tamandua > Tamandua tetradactyla. The sequence goes on from NC_135353.1 coordinate 121,678,077, forward strand.
AGCTCAAGACATGCGATTGGGTGCTTTATGTTCTCAAAACAATCTTGAAAGTGTTCCGAATACTCAGAAAAGCTAGGGAGATCCAAACCCAAGCAGTCTGATTCCCAAACAGAAACTAATTAAAACAATGGGACCATCTTAGGAAATCCCAGCCATAAGGATTTCTCCTGTACACTTAAAGGCTTCAATGTATACCCAAAACACTCCCAAATTTAGTCAAACTATGAAACTTGAGGTCTCTCCTCTTCCAGCAGTCCACGCCCACATCCACCTTTCCACTCCTTCACCAAATTATTTTCTCAAAGCCTCCCTCCTCCTGACCTTTCTCTAATTCTCAGTTTGTAAACTGGGTTGAGTAAGGAAACAGCACTGTCAATTTTCATGTTTTCAAATTCCATCTTTTTAATCAGCTCCATGAAGGACATCCTAAACACTATGAAACACAACAGAATATTTCTTTCTTCCAGTATTAAAAAGATGACATTCACAAACATTTTAAAGAAGTTCTTCTATATAATCAGGGTGGTAGTCTCATAACGTTGGAGTAAAAAACACCTCTTAGCAACCATGTTCTTGACGGAGATTTCTTGTAGGTACGTTCGGAAATTGCTTCCTAACTGTGATAAGAAAACATTGTGTACAAATTTTTTAGATGTCCCTACATGCACGTTAAAAAAAAATAATTCTGACCATTTTTTGCCAGAACCATTAATCCTGAGAGCCCAAACTAAAATTAAAAAGCTAGTAAAAGAAAAACAGCCAGGCTTTACAATGTCCCAGAATGTCTCTAAATGGAGGGAAAATTTTTGAAACACATGGACTTTTCTAAAAGGCCTTTCACAGAGGCTACCCTGGGAGCTCAATTCAAAAATAAACTTATGTACTAAAACAAAGATGTTTCAGTGCAGCTCCAAAAATCTTATAAATACAGCGATTTGGAAAGACGATGCTGGATCAGAAGAATTTTTATTCCTTGTGTATCTGAGAATAGTAAGAATGGGGAAAATTGTGAAGTCAGGAAGGGACAGGCTGACAACATGCTCACCTCCCAGGGTTGATAAAATGCAAAGGGCTGTATAAGACGGGCCCCCCCTTTACCTCCCTCCAGGTCAAGCAGTATAGATAGACTTCAGGGAGACAAGTTTTCAGCCCCTGATCCCAAGCAACTAGCCCTGACATGCATCTGAGAGAACAAGGGAGGCCAGAGGCCTAAGAATGAGGTTAGGTGGGCTGGCCAGGTGATATATGAAGGGAAGTGGAAATGCTGAGTAGTCTGGCAAGAAAAAAAGGTGACAGGGCTGGACCAAAAGAATCTTCTCAGTGGCAAGAAATACAAGTCTCACCTACATTATATGTGTGTATGTCTCATCTCAGTTGTCATAATTGTCTCTGTAATTCCCTCCAGAGTAGCGGTCATAACCACCCTGGCTTCTGGTGGGGAAAAAAAAAAGTTATATTACAGGAATGTACTGCATACCTCTGATATTAATCACAAGTCACATAATCTTATATACACTATATGTACATATTAACTTATGTTACATATCTATGTGAAACAGGATATATTAAAGTTACGAATATCACAGAAAGCATGTAATTGTACAGCACACAATTTACATATAAACCACATAACATTAATGTAAAACAGTTACATACATATTTACCACCTACCAGACAGTACTCCTATATACGACCATACAATTAACATTAATTGCCAACTTGCCACAACTGCACAGCTCATTAGAGCTGGGGATTAAAACACAGGCAAGCTGACCTCTTACGGAGAAGAAGCACTGCCTTAGTGCCCCAACCTCTTGCTACCCACCTGCCACCATAGTCTCTGGACCTTCCATATCCATATCCATATCCTCCAGGCCGACTGTCATACCGACTGCTGCCATATCCTTGGTCCCCGCCACCTGCAGCAGATAAACATTTAAATAATAGTAGTTGTCCAGACACAGGGCAATAAAAGGTGCTCATGCTCCCCCGTGATCAAACACCTAAGGCACTTACCTCTAGAGTAGCTGCGACCACGCCCATGGCCCCCAAAGGCACCCCCTCGGGTTCCCCGGGCTGACTTGCCCGCATGGTCCACACGAATCTGGCGACCATCCAGGGACTAGGTGTGGAAGGGAGACACAAGGGGAATGGGTTGTTGGTCAGTCGGGGCAGTGGTGAGGGAAGAGTGGGCAAGGGCAGGTGGGCAAAGGAGCCCAGAAACTTCTGCTAGGCACCAGGTTCTGGGTGCCACATTCCAGAACAAGCTCCTTTGACCAGAATGGCTTTATCAGGAGCTTTATCAGGAGCCCACAAAATGACCTGGATCCACCGTGTTCCCCCTGCTACTACTTACATCTTGACTGAACTCAGGTTGAGTTCTCCTCCCCACTCCTCTAAGCTGCCCGACTATTAGGGCTAGATAGACACAGACACCTCTCTTGGTTTGAGGCTTCAGAGTCCATCCCAGAAGACTCACGAGGTCCTCTCCGGGCCAGGCCCGCAGGTCTGCAGACTCTACTACCTAAGCCCAAGGCAGGTCAACCATCCACGGGTGGCTTCTCGGCCTCATGCAGGACCAGTCGTCGCCTCCCAGGCAGCCCGGCTCAGTCTGCCGCTGCCCTCCACCCCCTAGAACAGAAGGCAGTCACGGCTCCCGTGAGTGGGCACTGCGGGGCCTGGTGGCCGCGCTGCCCCTAGCAGACAGAGGGAAAAACAGAAGAACAGAGAAGTAGCAGATGGGGGCAGAGCCCCTCCGCAGGTAAGAGGCCTCACCTCTCCATTCATGGCTTGCATGGCATCTGAGGCATGCTCCGGATTGGTGAAAGTGATGAAGCCAAAACCCCGGGACCGTTGAGTCTCCCGGTCCTTGACGACAACCACTGGGGAAGAGAGAAAGTAGATGAGGAAATGCTGTTAAGTCATAACATAAAAAAAAAAAAAAAAACAAAAAAACGGAAGCCTAAAAAGAGGGATTCCTCCCACCAATCCTGGAGAGTTATCAGGTTATCCTCGACTTTAGAAACTGAACCCTTAGACCGAGGAACATAGGAAGGAAAGGAAAATCTGAAGGTCGAGGGCCTCGACTTTTCACCATCAATGTTTCTTGATATCCAAAAGCCCCAGACTTTCTCTCCTCCACCCCTTATCGGGGACCTGGTTCCTGTTCTCACCTTCAGAGATAGGCCCAAAGCTGCTGAAGTGGTCTTCCAACGCTTGCTCATCGGTGTTGAAGTTGAGCCCTCCCACGAAGAGTTTCCCTTCTTCAGACGACATGGCAGGAAATTCGAGTCCTAGGAAAGAACAAGGAAAAGGGTGGGAGAAACAGCGGAGGTGGAAGAAAAAGGAGAAAAGTTGGAGGACTGGGAAAGAAAAATGAAGAGAGGGAACGGAGACAGGGCAGAAAAAAAAGAGAGAAACAAAATGAGGAGTAACTAAAGAGAGACGAGGGTGGGGGAGGGGAGCCGAAAAGGCGGGAATCAGAACAGGATCACGCAGAGGTCGCCATTTGGGGGCCGCTATTGCGCATGCCCATAAAAATCCCCAGCCACCACGCCCGTCATTTTGTGCCGCTGCGCAGGCCTAGAACAGCCTTGCATTCCCTCCGTGCCCACAGAACAAGATGGCGGCGGTCACATGGGGAAGTGGGGGGGTGGTGGAGAGCAAGCAGGTCTGGGCCAACGCGTGGTCAAAGCCGCTACTAATGCCACTAATCCCTCCCGGCATTCCTCACACTGGGACACCGCGCGCCAGCCTCCAACCAACCGAAATGTTTCCTTTCCGAACACAGGCCCGCCCGCCCAGAAGTCCAAGCCTACGTGTCAGAGACTCTGCTCTCCATGCACGCCCCCACGCCCCAGGTCCCGCCCGGGGCGGTGGCAACTGAGCGAGTCGAGGAGCGGCTGCTCCACAGGACAGACGCTATTTACCTGGAAACTGGAAAACAAGACGAGACCAACAGCTAACGTTGAGGACCAGAGAGAATGGGGAGACTGCCGCGCGGGAAGACGCTTGATAAAGCGTACGTAGGAAGCACGTCACGGAACGTGCACCGTGAGGGGCGGTGTGCGTGTTCATTGGCTGAAAAGAGCAGTGGTGGGGGTGTGTGAGCGGGGGAGGGTGGAGGGCTGGGTACGGGAGGGAGGAAGGGACAGCAAAGCAAAAGGAGAAGTGCGCTCTTCTCGCATCCGGAAATGGGGCTCCCTGTGTGGAATTGTTGTGTCCTGACATCAGCACCCCCCACCAGCCGCGCGGTCGTCATCCCTCTCGTGCACGAACTTTATTGCCTGGCGGTCTCGATTCCTTACTGTCCCTGACATCATTTTCATTGTCCTTTGCGTCACCCCCCAGTGATTCTGTTGTCATCCTCACCATCACAGTCTCTTCCTCGCCAGTCCCTGACGACATAATTACTGTCCTCTTATATCCCCTCCTCACCCTCTAGTCCTCTAATTTTACACTCCTCAAGGGCTGACATTTTATCCCTGATTTCATCACCTCTCACAGTTCCTGACATCAGACCCTCCACTGACCCCTACCCCTTCTCCTCTATGCCCAACATCTTATTTCCTGTCACTGGACCCTTTTAACTGGAGTCATTCATTCTCATCTCTGTATTCAGTCCTCATCTGACAGCTCCCTGAATCAGCCTCTTGATTTCCCTGGCAGTAGACTGCCTGAGATGCCTTCTAGGATGATGCTCCGATCTTCAGATGGTGTACTGGTGTACATCCCGATTCACAGAACGATTTTTGCCCTCAGAGTAGTTGAGTTCTTCATCCACAGAAAGGACTTGCACAATACACAGTGGATTTATCCAAAAGGCAAGAGCGTCTTAGCCTGCTGCCCATGATTTGGTCTTGTCCAACTTGCAGGACGTCTGAACTTCCTTTGCAATGAATAGATTTGACAGATTTTTTGTTTCTGAGTTCACCATCAACAGAGAGTGGGCTGGTTTACCCTCAGAGACTCTAAATTCCTTATCCATAGGATGGATTCGGCCAGCCTTCTAAGGGTCAGTCCCCCAAACACAGATATATTTGTTCACCTTCAGAATACTTTGCTACTCTTCCACAAAATGGACTCGTCTGGCTTCCTCCTGCCCCCAGAATGGGCTTGAATACACTGGCCACGTAATACTAGTCTTAGATGGTCCTAAAGAATGAGCCCCCATACAAAAATATATTTCTTTGCCTCTTAAAGCGTCTGAGCTCTGATCATACTCCGTGGTTCAGGATGCATCCTCACTGCTACTCCAAGCAAAGACCCTCTTATTTTATTTATTGCCTTTATTCTCACACCCAACTTCCTTTCTTTTCCTCTCATTGTCAACCATGTTATTGTGTTTAATGTGTATCTTTTTTGCATTATTTCATATGAAATTTGCATTTTTGTCTATGCTTTTAAAGTAAATGTGATGTTCTGCTTTTAATTTTTTTCTTTCAACCAGCAGTTTTTTTTTTTTATTATTTTAATTTAATTTAATTTTTTTTTGTATGCTGTATGGTGGGGATCACATTTCATTCTTTTTTCCATGTGAGTATCCCCTTATTACAGCACCATTTGTTGAATTCCTTGTTTGTTTTTTGGTTTGGTTTTTCGTTTGTTTGTTTGTTTGGGAAGTGCATGGATCAGGAATCAAGCCCTGGTCTCCTGCATGGCAGGCGAGAATTCTACCACTGAACTACCAAGGAGCATTGTTTTTAAGAGCCATCTGTGTTGCTATGTGTACATCTAATCTGTCCATTGCTTATCTAATGGTTGTAATAAACTCCATGCTGTGCAAAAACTGCATCATTTTACCCTTCCACATTCCCAACAAGGGACACTCAAATTGCCTCAACACCCCACTTCAACAAATAATGCCTTGTAAATGTTTCTTTATGGGCCAGTGTGAAAATTCCTTTAGGATATATACTCAGAGAATAATTGCTGGGTCATAGGGGATGTACATACTTAATTTCTGCAAGCAGTGCCAGATTATCTGGAATGGGTGTATTGTCTGTACTCCTACCAGCAGTGCATGAAGGTGCCTACATTCCCGTCCCTGCCAACATTTAGCATTATCTAGCTTTCTAAAAATTTCCAGTCTAATAGGTGTAAAGTCATAGTTTGTTGGTTTTAAAATTTACATTTCTTTGATTGATAATGATTTTGAGCATCTCTTCATGTGCTTGTTCAGTTTGGGTTTTCCTCATGTAAATTGCCTCTTCATATCCCTTGCCAATATCCCTATTGGTCAAATTCCCATATTCCTCTCCTTGTTGATTTTCAGAGATTCCTCACATAATCTGAATATTAATCCCCTAGGTACCTCTCCCACTGTGGTATGGTATCCTTAGTTGAATATAGATATTTAACTTTGAAATAATAAAACATTTTTCCTTATAATCTGAGCTTCAGTGCTTTTAAAGAAATCCTTCTCTTCCCCCAAATCACAAAAGATGTCCTACATTTTCTTATATTAACTTTATAGTTTTGCCCTCACATTTTTTTCTCTTTAATCTATGTAGAGTCCATTCCTATATGTGATGTGAGAAAGGGATCTGTATCCTTTCTCATGAGCCAGATTTCCCATCACCATCTACTAAGCAATCTATTCCATCCTTTTTTTTTTTTTTTGGTACAACCTCTTTCATATATTATGTCTTGTAGATACATGGTTTTGTTTCTGAGCTATTTTCTCTGTTCCATTGGTCTTCCTGTCAGCTCTCAGGCCAATTTTTTTTTCTTTAATTACCATGGCTTAATGGTATGTCTTAATATCTAGTAAGGCAAGTCCCCATCAAAACTCCTCTTTTTGAAGGTTATCTTAGATATTCATGATCCTTTATCCATTCTAAATTCTAATGTAAGTTATTATAATTCTAAAAAAAGTAGTGGAAGTTTTATTGGGATTATCTACATTGAATTTGTAGATTTGCGTAGAAATAGCATCTTAATATTACTTGTGGAAGTTTTAAGTTAGGTCCATAAATTCTTTAACATTGCTCTCTTCAAGAGCTGGGGCCTAATTCCCTTCCCCGTGAATGTGGACTGGGCATAGTGATTCATTTGTAATGAATAGAATAAGGCATAAGTAATAGTGTGACACTTCTGAGACTAGGTCATAAAAGGCACTTTGGCTTCCTACTTTTTCCCACACACGGATTGCTCACGCTGCAGGAAGTTAGCTGCCATGTTGTGAGCAGCCCTTTGGAGAGGCCCTGATGACAAGGAACTAAGGCCTCTTGCCAACAGCCATGTGAGTGAGCCTTCTTGGAAGTGAATTCTCCTGTCCCAGCAAGCCTTCAGATAACTGCAGCCCTAACCCACATCCTGACTGCAACCTCACCTCCTCAGAGACTCTGAGCCAGAAAACACCCAGCCAAGCCTCTCCCTGAATCCTGATCCTCAGAAACTGTATGAGATAGTGTTTGTTGTTTTAAGCCAGTAGTTTTGGGGGTAATTTGCTACACAATAGATAACTAATACATCACCAGAAATCTTCAGCAAAGAGCAAGAAATGTTTCTCCTTTTATTCAGATCATGTTTGTTATTAGAATTTAAAAAATTTTCTTAATAGAGTTCTTTTATTAACCAATGTTAAATTTAAATTTGTTTTTGAATATTTTCTTGTTGTTTACTGCTGGTATAGAGAAACGCTTTTGATTTTCATAGGTTGATCTTGTATCTGGTAACCTTCTGAACTCTCTCATTTGTCCTAGTAACTTTTCTGTTGATTCTTTTGTTTCTTTAAGGTAGTTGATCATAACATTTGAAAATGAGTTTTATCAATTCTTTCCAAAATGTACACATTTCTTTTCCTCTCCTTACAGCATTGGCTAGTATTATATTAAATAGAATTGAGAGTGAACATCCTTGTTTTATTCTTGATCTTAAAGGGAAATGTATTTAAAATGTCTCTATTTGAAATATATTCAAATCTAATTTGTTTGCAGGGTTTTATTAATGATTTGATGCACAGAGATTCAATTTCTCTTATTAGCATTTTCCCATTTGCAGCACATAAAATTAGTTCATCCATCTGGAATGGTTTGATAATGTATCTTGCAAACTTTTTATATTTTTACATGTTATTATTTTAATGAATACATTTAAAATATTGATCCAGATAACACAGACTAATTTAGAGGTTAAATATCAGATTAGCTAATTTATGTATTTTAGAATATGCCCATTTTGAATGTAATTGAACTGAAAGTAATCCATTTGTTCCATTTAGTGATAATATAGCACAGCTATTTCTGTCAGAAACTGTGATTTTATTTGGATATAACTTTTTAAATGTACATAAGAAAATAGTCTATAAAGTCTTAAATATTTAAAAAAAAAAAAAGGTCTCTATTTGAAAGGGGGAAAATTCAACTTCCCCAAGTGGAGAATTCTTGATATTCTCACAAGCAGTGGGGACAACCAAAGCAATAGGTTGAGCACCCACTCTTGGGGTTTGTTCATATGAAATTTATCCCCACAAAGGATAGGTCAATTAGGCCTGAGTCACCATCAAGAGAACCTCTTCTGTTCCTCAGATGTGGCCTCTCTCAGCCAACACGACAAGCAAACTCACTGCCCTCCCTTTCTCTACGTGGGACATGACTCCCAGGGGTGTGGACCTTCCTGGCAACGTGGGACAGAAATCCTAGAATAAACTGGAACTCAGCACAAAGGGATTGAGAAAATCTTCTCAACCAAAAAGGGGGAGAGAGAAATGAGACAAAATAAAGTGTCAATGGCTGGGAGATTCCAAACAGAGTCAAGAGGTTATCCTGGAGGTTATTCTTATGCATTAAATAGATATTACCTTTTTAGTTAAGGTGTAACAGAGAGGCTGGAGGGAACTGCCTGAAAATGTAGAGCTGTGTTCCAGTAGCCATGTTTCTTGAAGATGATTGTATAATGATATAGCTTTCGCAATGTGACTGTGTGATTGTGAAAACCTTGTGTCTGATGCTTCTTTTATTTACCTTATGGACAGATGAGTAAAACATATGGATTAAATATAAATAAAGAATAGGGGGAACAAATGTTAAAATAAATTTAGTAGATTGAAATGAAAGAGAGGTGTAAGGGGTATGGTATGCATGAATTTTTTGTTTTCTGTTTATCTCTTTTTCTGAATTGATGCAAATGTTCTAAGAAATGATCATGAAGATGAATATACCACTATGTGATAAAAAAAGAAAAGAATGTTCATATTGCATGTTGTTTTTATTGAAAAATTTTTTTAAATGTCTCTATTCAAAATATTTGCTGTAAGTTTTTGCTACATAACCTTTATCAAGTATGGAACTTCTCTTATTTTGCTGAGTTCTTTTAAAAATATCATAAATTGGCACAGAACCTTTGTCAAATACATTTTCTGCTTTGATATTATCATATTTTTCTCCTTTAGTTGATTGATGTGGTAAATTACATTCATGAATTTCCTGATGTTGAAGCATCTTTGCATTCCTGGGATAAGCCGTATTTGTGATTTTTAAAAATACACTATTGGTTTCAGCTAGCTACTATTAGAACTTTTGCATATTTATTCATAAGTGAAGTGAGTCTTTAACTTTCATTGTCTTGGATTTTCCTTATCTGGTTTTCGAATCGAGATTACCCTAGCCTCATAAAATGAGCTGGTAGCTTTTGTATTTTTTGCTTTCTTCCTATTTTCTGGAACAATTTGTATAAGATGGGAGTTTATTTCCTTGAAAGCTTGATAGAACTACCTCTACAAAACCATGTGAGTCTGGTCCTGAGTCTTGTTACGGGAAAATGGAGCGTCTTTGACTACCATTTCAATGTTTCTTTAAATTTATTGGTTGTTCAAGTTTTGTATTTCTTTTTGGATCAATCTGAGCACATTCTTATTTCTCCAGAAACTTATGCATTTCATCTAGGTTTCCAAATGTACCAGCTTGCAATTTTTTAGCCTCTTTTTGTGTAATTTTCCTTTTTCTGTATTTTAATTTTTTAAAATCAGCCTTAGCAGAGATCTAATATTTTCAAAAATCCAGCTTTTGATTTTAATCCTTATTACTATTTTTATTTTTGCTTATTTCCTTCCTTATATTATTTCCTCCATGACTCAATCCTTTGAGTTTGTTCCTCTGCTTTTCCCAACTTGAGTTGAATGCTTAGATCATTTTCATTCTTCAACCTTTCTTCTTTCCTGATAAGTGTATTTAAAGCTATACATTTTCTATAACTGATTTTTCTGTGTCCTACAAGTGTGGGCATGTGGTGCTTTATTATTTAGTTTTAAATATTTCTAAAGTTCTTTCATGATTTCTTCTTTTATCCAAGGATTGTTTAGTAATTTAGGGGTTGCTTTTTTTTCCCCAGCTTTTTGTTATTACTTGCTAATTTTGTTATTGCTTGCTAATTTCATTGTATCATGGTCAGAGAACATTTTTAATATTGATACTTTTGAATTTATTGAGACTTTGTGCCCTAACATTGTCTATTTTTGTAATTGCTAAATGTAAACTTTTAGAAGTCTCCATTTAAGTGATGGGTTATATAGATGTATAATATATATACATATATATATATATATATATACACATACACATATATGTATCAATCTTAACAATGACTTGACAATAACTTGTTCAGGGTTTCTTAGAAATACATACGTGTGTGTTGATGGTAGAGACATCTTTATTGTATACTCAAATACATGTCCTTTGTCTTTTGTGATCTTAAATTCTATTATATTAGCTATCAAGATGGCTATCCCAGATTTCTTTGGGCTTTTATTAGTTTGATCAATGTTTTTATCATCCTTTCATTTTCAATATTTCTGACTCTTTTTCTATGTGTGTGTATTGTTGGACTTTTTTTTTTAAAATACACTGAGGGTCTCTGTGTTTTAAACAGTCTAACCCATTTAGATTTTTGTAATTATTATTATATTAGGACTTAGTTCTGACATCTCATTTCATAGACTCCATTTACAGTGTATTTTTTGTTCTTTTCTTCTATTATCATATTCATATCTAATATTTCCTCTGGGTCCTTTTTTAAAGATAAGTTCTTATTCCTGTTTCATATTCTAATATTATACCTTATTATACTTATTTAAAATTCTTCATCTGTCTGTCCCAATGCTTCAGATATTATATGTATGGGAGCAGGATGGTCCCAAGGACCCCCTGTGTAGTCCCCTCCCATGTTGTAAGCCAGGGTTGGTCTATCTGACCAATGGAATACAGCAGATGTGAAGGCATGTCATTTCTGAGATTGTTATAATAGTCTTGGTCACCGTCTCTTGCTTGCTCACTCAGATCACATGTTGTAAGCAGCCTATGAAGCCTCTTGGCAATAGTCATGGGAGTGAGCCACGTTGGAAGTGGGTCCTTCAGCCTTCACCTGCCTGCAGTCCTGGCTGATAACTTGACTGAGACCTCATGGGAGGCCCTGAGACAAAACCACCCAGCTAAGCCACTCATTGCTTCCTGACCCTCAGAAATTTTTCGATAATAAATATTCGTTGTTTAAGCTGATAGGTTTTGGGATATGTTGTTATATAGCAAGTTTATATTTCTCTGGAGGTAGTTATACTGCACAGATGTCTATGGTTTTTTAGGCTATGAGTTTATATTCCCCTGAAGTTATCAGCTGTTCTGGCTGGCAAAATGTACTGAGGAAAGGTTGGAGGCCAGACTCTAGTCAATCATCTGGAGTTCAAAGGGGGAAAGGGATGCACAAGGAATTGAAGCAGAGGGTGGACAGTCCCAGATACCACAAAAGCACAGTTATTTCTACTATCTACTAGCATACCACTTAATAATCCTCTGGTAGGGGTTTCATCTTTAAACCCTATGAGAAAAGCAGCTTAAAGAGGAGGTATAATTTACCAGCCCTGGTGTCAGGAAGGGAAGAGGTAGAGAGGTGATTACCTCTGCTGGTCATCTCTTTACCCCAGCAGGGTTCTTACTGCCCTGATGTTAACCCCAGGTGGGGAAAGGGACCTTTTTTGACCACTGCCCCACAAATAAGTAGGCAACTTCTTTCAGGACCTGAGTTTTATCAGGTCTTGATTTATATGTCCACATCAGTGGGATAGAGAAGGCAAATAAATGGTTAAAACAGGTGCTCATGAAAAAAAAAACAAAACAGGTGCTCACGAGCTAGAAAACGAGTTTATAGGTTTGTGGCATGAGCTGGCCCCTACGCAAGTGATGATAGGAGCCGTAGCCCCCTACCCAGAGCCACCAGCATTTGTGTATAAGACACCCAGGGGAGGATCTAGATCCTAAAAATGATGACATGTGGAATGCCAGGTGTGGTTGGTCCAATGTTTCTAATTAGTCCACACTTCCCAGTATTTGTAATGAATCTTGCCCTTTCTTGAGCCAGGAACTCTCTCTCATCCATCTATTCAAAATAGTTAAGTCAAGGGGCACATCCAGAAAACTTACATTCACAGACTTAATACAGACCCTCATAGGCAGACAGGTGTATCAATAAACAGACTCAGGTCTTCTTCCTCAAGCAGCGCCCCCACCCCCTCGGGGATGCAGGAGCCACCCTCCAAGAAGTAGAAGTATTTCAACTCCATTAGGTAAAGAGCCCATGGAGATTCCATTTACAGAAAAACCAAGGAAGGGAGCAGAATAATACACAGACCATAGTGACCTTCATGTGTGCAAAATACAGTTGTTTAAAAATAAAACAAACCAAACAAAGAAAGAGGCTGTAACCTCCATGGGGCAGTGCCAGAGCAGAGCCCCACACACTCAGACCTGGGGAGAGGGCCCCACACTCCGGCAGGTCTAGGGCTGGCAGGCAGGGAGGTGGGGTCTCACGTATAGGCCCTCATGGCAGAGAATGGATATCTGGTGGGGCTGGTGGTGGGATGGAGGGAGCCTGATCAAGATGGAGCTGTGGCCTCGGCCCCCTCCTCTGAGTCCCACACCTCTGACTGCAGGTAATCAGCAAAGAGAGCCTTGGCCCGGCGGAGGACTCGCCCCAGATGGTGTTTTCTCACAAGGCGGTCAAAGTGCATGGCCAGCTCATTATAATCCAGCCCATTGCGCATAATGTGGTCACGGTGCTCCAGCAGGATGGCAAGACAGAGGAAGAGCATGAATGGGTTTCCCCGGCCAAACTCCTGTGGGGGTGGCAGGCCCAGTGGTGGTGGGGGTGGCAGAGACTTCCCATGGTCCTGTGGGGAGCCCATGTCTTGCATCAAAGGGGATCCTGCAGCCATGTCACCAGCAGGAGAGGCCTCCTGGGTAGATGGTGGAGATGAGGAGGATGGGGAATCAGGATGGGAAGAGGAGGAGAGCAATGGATCTGGGGAATTCAGAAAGGGCTCAGAGAGGGACTTGGAGCTGAGGAGAGCGGCTGGGCATACCAGCTGGAGCAAAGGGTCCCTCCTGGGGCCTGTGCTATCCCTGAGTTGCTGGAGGTCATCCAGGCTGGCTTGTCTCAGGAGACGGCCCCCGCCACCAGGCCCCCGGCTAGCTGTGTCCAAATGGTCAACAGCATCTTCGAAAGCACCATTTCCTCCACCAGCAGGCCTCAACATGTGCCTCTGTCGCACAGGCCTCCCCCTGTGGCCACCGAAGCCGGTATCTACCACTTGGCTGGGGGGTCCTACAAGCTCAACCTCATGTTCAGGAGGATCTGGGGGCAGTGAACTCCAGGTAACCTCAAGCATGCGGAGGGCATCATCAAAGGCGAACTCACGCTTGAGCTCGAGCAGCAGCCAGCGGTAACAGAAGAAGAGGTCGTCAGCACCAGCTTCTTGCAGGTACTGGTAGAAGTCAGGGTCAGCATGTCGCAGCAGCAGCTTTAAGTGTGCAAACTTGGTGGCCATGGCGCGGCCATCAGGATGGAAGTTCGCAGCCAGGCGCTTCATGATGCCACAAAAGCAGACAAAGGCATGGCCCTCATGGTCCATGACAGCAAGGATGGGTGAGGCAAGGTCACTCATGCCCTGACAGTAGGATACCTGTGGATGGGTGACAGCATAGGTGGTGAGCAGGTCGTGCAGTGCTCGCAGGTGTGGGCCATCCTCAGGCCCCGCATAGTAGGGGTGGGCCCGGTCGGTACGTAGCACATCCTTGAGGACTGTGCTGCGGATGAATTCCAAGTCCTCAGGGCTTGCCCGCTGTGCCCACTCACTCTTGAGCTGCTCATACTCACGGCTCTTGCGTTTCATGTAGTCCATCCGCTCACGGCCTGTCAGCCCGTCAGGGTACACATTCAGCAAGTACCGCCACACCACCTGGCCAGGGATGAAAGGCTGAGGTTCTACAGATGAGCTACCATACTCCAGTATATATCCATTACCATCCACCTACCCACCTTGAGCCTCTGGCCTCCTCCTGAAAAGTATGGCTTCTCACCTCTGACTCTTAATCCCTTCTAAAGGTGAGCTTCCTGCCCTCGAGTACCCATCCCACCCCACAACATAGTAGACTGTATGGGTCTCATGAGTTATTAATGACTGAGTTAGCAAGTGAATAAGGCGGGGAGGTAGGGGTGATGGGCCCATGGAGAGGCCAAGGAAGCTTACCTTTCTCAGGGAGGGCTCGACACCACCGTGATAGATCCGCAGGCGTAACTCCTCAGGGCGGGAGAGCTGTCCCTCATGGTTCAGGTAGGTGTGAAATTCAGCATCACTCAGGGGTGGCTTGAAGGGCTTGACATCTTCCCCATATGACCAACTCAGCACCTGTTGGACCTTAGACAAGGTGCGACCTACCTGTGAAGGAAGGAGAGGTGTGGAAGCCACTGGTAAGCTGGGCAAGCTAGGGGCAAATGCCAACCAGTATGCTCAGAATTAGGGGTACTAGTGTTCCTATGGACTACCAGGTATGCCCTGCCCTCCAACCATAGTCAGGCCCCAGGGCTCCCTGAAATCACCTGAGAAAGGATGGACTGTGTGATCGGCAGGGCAACTGTTGTCAGTGTTGATCGTTTCTCAGCTAGCAGCACGTCAGAGCCAATGACATCCTTGGGGCTGATTATGTCCCAGTCTTCCAGCAGTGGGCCTGGGTATACAAGGTGAAGCAAGATGGGGGATGAGAACCCCAGACCTCAGAGCCAGGTTCCTCTCTGTCTACCAAAGCCAGGCCACCCAAGGGGCAATGAATAACTCCCATCCCTCTTCTCATGTCATCCAAAACATGCAAAAATTAAAACCATTAGCAATTCTTTTGTGATAACCATCTCAGAAAATGGCTGGACAGCCTTTAACATATACCACTGTAATGATATAAAATAATATTTAATGGGCCCTTAACTATGTTCCAGGCACTATGCTAGGTACTTAAGTTAATGAAAGAAATAAGAATAATAAATAACACTTTCAAAGTGCTAAGCACCAGAAACTGCTGTGAACCCTTTACAGATATCAACTCATTTAATATTCACGGCAATCCTACAAGTTTAGGTTCTATTATTATTTCCATTCTTTTTATGAGGAAAAAGGCACAGTCGAATTGGTACTGGCCCCACAGCTAGTAAGTGTGGGGCCAGTATCAAAGAACCCAAATTTCAACCACAGGCTGTCTAGCTCAAGAGCCCAAACTCTTTAACTTACATTCACAACAGCCTTCTCCCACAAACCACTGTTGCTCTCATTTTACAAGTGATGACAAAAAGGTTTGGAACAATTGGTAAACAGCCCAATGCACTACAGCCAGAAAACTGAAATCTTATTTAACTTATTTCAGAGCCCAAACATATTTCAGAAAAGTATTTAGAAAAGCATGATGTGTACATTAGACAAAGGACTTTCTCCAGTTCTGACCCTTGAAACGTCAGTGAAAGTCTGCTCCTTCTCTCTCTTACTCTCCCTCATACCCTTTCTTCCCACCTCGAATGTGATGTGGAGGCTGAAATAGTGTGACTACCTTGTAACCATGAAGGTAAATTTTATGGAATCTTAAGAGACGCCAGCTCTGACACCACTGAGTGGCTAGGCCAACATCAGCAATGCTTAGTAGCCAACTTTCAAACCCTGCTACATGAAGAAAAGCAACCTCTATTTGTTTCAGCCACTGTCATTTGCAGGCAAATGCCATCCCTAACTAGCATTTCCATGGAGTCCACTGCATTCTCTTCCACAGAGCTGAGGGGAAAGCAAACCCTAGGCCACATTTGGATGTCACTGTCTCTCTCTGGATGTCTCACACGGCATTGCAAACCTAAGGTGACCAAAAAGGGAGCCCAAGATCTACTCTCAGACATGACCTCCTCCTCTGCATGAACAGCACCTCTTCTCTATTCAGTTGCTAAAGCCAGAAACCTGAGAGACATACTTGCAGCCTTTTACTCTCACAAGCCCCCGGGGCCAAGCCGTCACTGAACCTTGAGGCTTCTGCATGCTAAATATACTTCAGTTCCACCTCTTCTCTCATCTCCACTTGTTATCTTGTCTGAGCCACCTTCATCTCTCACCTGAAACTGCCTCCTATCCAGTCCCTGCTTCCTCTTTCCCTCTCCAATCTCTCCCAAGAGATGCCAGAGTGGTCTTTCTTAAAACAATAATCAGATCATTGAAACATTTAACAGGTAAAATGAGAAAGGCCACACCTTTTGATTCTGAAAATCAAACTAATGGTCTGAAAGACCAAATAGAAGAACCACTTCAAGACACAGAGCTAAAATGTAATGATTTGAGTAAAAAAGTAGAGACCTGGAAGAGAAATCAAGGAGACCTAAATGTACAAATACTAGGAAATACAGTGGGAGAAAAGGGATGAGATGGAGGCATTATCATTAAACAAGTGATAAAGGCAAATTCTCCCGAGATGTAGAAATGACTCAGCAAATCTTAGATAGAATTAATTTTAAAAAACAAACACATACAACAGCCTCCCCCTTATTCATATGCTGATGAGATACCCAGATTCTAAGAATGAAGAAAAACTCTTGCTGGCTTCCAGAGAAAAAGAACAGGCTGCTTACAATGGAAAGCAGATGAGACTGGCAATGGACTTCTGCTCCACAACTCTGGAAGCAAGAAGACAGTGGTTCATGGCACTTAGCGAGCACCGAGAAGAAACACCTGAGATCCAAGAGTCCCACACCCAACCAAGACAGTACATAGCATCACAACCATACAAAGACATTTTTGGCCATGTGAGGTTTCAGGGTGTACATCTAATCCATGCACTCTATTGGAGGAAAACATCAAAGCAGTTCTCTAAGCAAATGGCTACTGAAGAACAGTAAGAGCTCAAGTTGGGGAAGGCAAAGAGGCAGGGAAATGGTGGTGGGCCACAAGTTTTTTATACAGCTAAACATAAAAGGACAAAGACAGTATAACTTGGAATGTCTAATATTAAGTGTTGCATTAGAAGTCCTAAACATAAACAACTTACTATAAAGGGAAATGTAATGATGACCTGGAATTTAATAAGAAAAAAAATCAAAGCTGTGTAAGCAAAACCTGGAAGTTAAGGGTTAGGGATCAGAGGAAGAATAAGAGTTAGAATTGTTTCAAAACTTTCATTTCAAGGGTTGGAGGAAAATGGGAGAGACTAGAGGAGAAAATGTAGTTTAAAGGTTTCACTGTTGATTGTATAAAAAGCATAAATTCAGTGTGGTGGATTGACTTGTACACTCCAGTTTGGACATGTTCTTGGTCTTGGTCCACATTCTGGTGGGTGTGGACCCATTATAAATAAAATCTCGTCAAGATGTTACTTCAATTAAGGTGTGGCCCAACTGAATCAAATTGGGCTTTAATCCAGATTACTGGAGTCCTTTTTAAGCCAGTGTGAAAGTCAGATGGAGAAAGAAGCCACAGGGAGCAGGCAGCAGCTGCCAGTCCATGAAACCTAGAAGAAAAGAAGACATTGCCATATGCACTGCCAGATGACAG
Organism: Tamandua tetradactyla; assembly: GCF_023851605.1. Lineage (NCBI taxonomy): Eukaryota > Metazoa > Chordata > Mammalia > Pilosa > Myrmecophagidae > Tamandua > Tamandua tetradactyla. The sequence continues at coordinate 121,695,913 of NC_135353.1, forward strand.
AAAGGCTAAGGAGCCCCAAAGATTGCCAGGTAGCCAGAAGGTACCAACCCCAGGAGGAAGCCTTCCAGCCTCTGAAACCATGAGCCAATAATGACTGTCCTGCTGTTAAGCCAACCCATTGTATTGATAGTTGTTTTAGCCAGCCAAGAAACTAAAACATTCAGCTATAGGGTATTTGTGAGAGACTCACCTAAAATGAGGTAACAGAAAGGTTGAAAGTGAAAGAAAAATAAAGGCATACCTAGACAACACAAACAAACAAAAAACAAGAGCAGCAGTGTGAATACCAGAAAAAGCACGGCTTAAAATCAAAAGCAATAAACAGGAAAAGAAGGAGGTTATATACTGATTAAAAAACAAGAACAAAAACAAAGACCAAACCTATTAATAAAATGGGTTAAGGATTTCTATATAAGCACAAACTCAATTAGTGGCAAAACCTGATCTGAACTGACATAAGACTATACATTGTTTTTACGTAACCCACTTAGTATGAATATGCAACATTTCCCTGAAGAAACATTTAAGTGTTTTCACTATGAGATGCTGCCTCAGACCCTGCTTGTGGTATTACATAATATATGTTGTGCACACTACATTTCCTTATCATAACATCATCAGATTTCCCAAACCTAAAATTAACATAAATTAAATGCAATGCCAATCAGAAATCTAATGGGTTTTTTCCTGGAACTGGATTAAAATAATTTCAAGGTTCATATTGTAGCACGAAAACAACGCATGAGGCTGCAGGCCTCCAGGAACGTTCCACGAAATTAGAGCAGGCTGAGACTAAGGGTCCACAGTTTAGGGAAGCAAGTGATTTATTAGTCGTGCCCACGGGGCTCAGCCAAGTCACCTCGAAAGTCTGAGTCCTGAACAAAAGGCAACATTGTTTTTTTTCATTCCACTCTACATATATAATCAGTAATTCTTAATATTATCACATAGTTGCATATTCATAATTTCTTAGAACACTTGCATCAATTTAGAAAAAGAAATAAAAAGACAACAGAAAAAGAAATAAAACGATAACAGAGAAAAAAAAAGATTATACATACCATACCCCTTACCCCTCGCTTTCATTTATCACTAGCATTTCAAACTAAATTTATTTTAACATTTGTTCCCCCTATTATTTATTTTTATTCCATATGTTCTACTCTTCTGTTAATATGGTAGATAAAAGGAGCATCAGACACAAGGTTTTCACAATCACACAGTCACATTGTGAAAGCTATATCATTGTTCAATCATCATCAAGAAACATGGCTACTGGAACACAGCTCTACATTTTCAGGCAGTTCACTCCAGCCTCTCCACTACATCTTGAACAACAAGGTGATATCTACTTAATGTGTAAAAATAACCTCCAGGATAACCTCTCGACTCTGTTTGGAATCTCTCAGCCATTGACACTTAGTCTCATTTCACTCTTCCCCCTTTTGGTCGAGAAGGTTTTCTCAATCCCTTGATGTTAATTCTCAGCTCATTCTAGGGTTTTTCTCAGTCCCTTGATGCTGAGTTTCAGCTCATTCCAGGATCTCTGTCCCACGTTGCCAGGAAGGTTCACACCCCTGAGAGTCATGTCCCACGTAGAGAGGCAACATTGGTTTTTATAGACACTATTACATGCTGCAGATAGGGCAAGTGTAATACGGCAAATAGCAATATTAAAGGAAAGACAATTGGTCAGTTTAAGGTGCAAAGCAGGTTACAGAAGCAGATAAGCTGTTAGGGGAGGGGTCCCTATCCCAGGAATGTATCTTATCTTTATTGCCTGGAGTTTCATCCGTTCCCAGCGGTAAGGAGAGGGGGTCTTTACCCCAGGAATGTATCCTATCTTTATTGCCTGCAGCTTCATCCGTTCCCAGAGGTCAGGAGAGGGGGTCTGGGGTTTTCTACAGGAAAGGCAGCCGAACAAGAGAGAGAAAGGGGGGGCCTGCTTGCTACAATCTGAAAGAATCCATGTTTAAGAATAGCTAAGAAAAGAGAATAGTGGGAGGATGGCAAAGGATAGCCTTATAAAAAATTTTTATTAAAGAAATTGTGTGTTTACAGAAAAATTATGCATAAAATATAGGATTCCCATATACCACCATATTATTAACTACTTGCACTGCTGTGGTACATTTGTTACAATTGGTGAAAGCACATTTTTATAACTGTACTACTACTATATTCCATGGTTTAACTTAGGATTCATTGTATAATGTGGTTTCATGGATTAAAAAAATTTTTTTATCCTATTACCATATATACAATATAACATTTCGCCTTTTAACCACATTCAGAATACTCCACTGCTGTTAATTATGTTCACAATGTCATGCTACCATCACCACATCCATTACCAAAACATTTCCATCCTTCCAAAAGGAGCTCTGTACATTTTTTTAAAAAGAAAATAAAAAGTAAAAGGAACACCCAAGACATCTATTCCTCTATCCCCCCAACTGTTTATTTTTTGTCTTTTTTTTTTCTTACACATCAGTCCTTACACTGGATAAAGGAAGTGTCAGTCACAAAGTTTTCACAATCACACGGACAGACCTTAAAAGCTCTGTGGTTATTCAACTGTCTTCAAGAATCAACGCTATTAGATTACAGTTCAACAGTTTCAGATATTTCTCTTTAGCTACTCCAATACACCAAAAGCTGAAAAGGAATATTTATAAATTACTTAAGAATAACTTCCATAATGACCTCTCAAATCTATTTGAAATCTCTCAACCACTGAAACTTTATTTTGTTTCATTTCTCTTCCCCCTATTGGTTACCTTATTAAAATTTACTACAAAACCACTGTCATAAAAATATGGGAGCTTGGGTCGTGGTGGTCCCGTGTCCCCATCTGCCACAGGTGTGTGAGCTGTTTGGGCCCAGGGCAGCTCTAGAAGCCATGGCTTTTACCCTGTACTCGCTGCTACAGGTGGCTCTGCTCTGCAACAATGCCATCTCTAGATAGCTCGAGGAGCCCTTCCCCAAGAACAATGGGGAACCTGAGACAGAAAAAGATTGGCTGGGGAACAAACCAAGGAATTAGTGGATCTGGAGAGGATTCAAGAATTAAATCTCAGCAAATGAACCTTATTCAACCTGTAAGAACTGTGATGAGAGTACCACTGAAAATAATAAACTCAACTGCAATTGTATTACTTTTATTATTTGAGTAAAGAGCCATGGGGGAAATGGAGACTTGGAAAAAGAGATAAAAGCAAAAGTTATTACTTGAGTCATTATTAGAATATATAGATATCTTTGCTGGCCAACCTTGCACTTGACAAAAATGTAAAGCTGATAATAAAATAAGAGTTCTTATTTATCTGATTTTTAAAAATGTTAAACTTATGGTTTCATTACAAAAAGATCAGACTAATACAACAGAGGCAATAATATTCAGAATTGAAATACATTTGATTGCTTGCTGTTAATAACAGTTCTTTCTGAGGTAATAATTGTTTAAAAAGGTACAAGACTGTCATGTCTACATTCATATTCCTCACTTGTCAGAGATAAGTTTGTTTGTTTTTCCAAATTTTAGACGTTCCTTATGACTTAGCTATGATGTGAGAGTGATTATCTCCCTAGATAAAATTTAAAGAATTTGAAAAACTAATTATTACATATAAAATGATAAATAGGCAATTAAAAACTTTTTAGTTAAATATTTTTTTAGCATTTTTAAATTTATTTTATTTTATTTTTTATACCAAAAAACACAAAGCAAGTGCAAATGTTCCTATTTTGATCATTCCATTCTACATATATAATCAGTAATTCACAATATCATCACATAGTTGCATATTCATCACCATAATCATTTCTCGGGACATTTGCATCTATTCAGAAAAAGAAATAAAATGAAAATAGAAAAAAAATTATACATACCATACCACTTACCCCTCCCTTTCATTGATCACTAGCATTTGAATCTAAATTTATTATAACATTTGTTCCCCTATTATTTATTTTTATTCCATATGTTCTACTCATCTGTTGACAAGGTAGATAAAAGGAGCATCAGACACAAGGTTTTCACAATCACACAGTCACATTGTTAGAGGTATATCATTATACAATCATCTTCAAGAAACATGGCTACTGGAACACAGCTCAGGCAGCTTCCCCAGCCTCTTCATTACATCTTGAATAACAAGGTAATATCTACTTAATGCATAAGAAAAACCTCCAGGATAACTTCTTGACTCTGTTTGGAATCTCTCAGCCATTGATACTTTTGTCTCATTTCACTCTTCCCGCTTTTGGTCAAGAAGGTTTTCTCAATCCCTTGATGCTAAATCTCAGCTCATTCTAGGGTTTTTCTCAATCTCTTGATGCTGAGTCTCAGCTCTTTCTAGGATTTCTGTCCCACATTGCCAGGAAGGTCCACACCCCTGGGAGTCATGTCCCACGTAGACAGGGGTAGGGTAGTGAGTTTGCTTGTTGTGTTGGCTGGAGAGAGGCCACATCTGAGCAACAAAAGAGGTTCTCTTGGGGGTGACTCTTAGGCCTAATTTTAAGTAGGCTTGACCTATCCTTTGTGGGGTTAAGTTTCATATGAACAAACCCCAAGACTGGGGGCTCAGCCTATAGCTTTGGTTGTCCACTTAGTTAAATATTTTGACTATATATTGTCTCAGTTATGGAAAAGTCAAATTTATAATAACTATTGAGGAGCAGTACTCCCTGATTTCAGGGAGAATTCTAAAATTGTAAGTCAGCCAGTCACATAATGATTGTGTTTCTGTTTTAAGTTCTTACATGCATTTGTTATTTTATTGATTTGCCTGATTGATGATATCAGACCATATTTTCACTGGTTAAAAAAATCTGTGTAGAAAAGTCTGTGTCATATTTTATGACGATGACTTAATTTTTTAAATCAGCATAAATGTAAGCCTACAAGAGCAATCCTAAACAATCACAATTAAACTATACTATATAAAAAGACTATGTTTATTGCGAAGGATTTACCTGCAAAAAAATGATCACATTTCCAGTTCTTCGTGGAAACATTAAGGTGTGTGAGTTTAATTCTTCATTCTGTTTGACAACAGAGCAATTACGCTGGATAAACTGTTTTATGTTTGGTATTGTTTTTATGTTTTAGACCATCTTGTGAGGTTATTTGCTTATCCATAATAACAGTTTTGTGAAAAAGGTCAAAACTATGCAATGTTTTTTTGTGGGAATTATCAGTTATAGTGTTTTGAATGGATGGAATGACATTTTTGTTTATAGGAGAACATCTGTAAATAAAGTTCAATTTCCAAGCCAAGCATTTGGTTTTTTTGTTTTGTTTTGTTTTTGGCATGGGCAGGCTCTGGGAATTGAACCTGGGTCTCTTGCATGGCAGGTGAGAATTCTGCCACTGAACAACCGTTGCACCACCCAATCATTTGGTTTTATACCTTCGTACATACCTACCAGTGTTAAACTGAATTAATTTCCATTTTGTGTATAGCACACTTGCTGTAAAATCGCTGAGCACAGATTTAATGAAAGGAAATATTCCCAATCCTTTTTTTTTCTTAAATGGATTAACTGAATTGCTGATATACATCAAGAATACTCAAAAGCAACATTTTATTCCACGGTTTAAATTACTTCTAAAACTTTGGAGCAGGTATTGAATACCTATCATCCATAATTGAGTCAGAGATGGATGATTTCTGGGTTGTGGGCTTGCAACTGAACCAAGGAAATATACCAGGGATTCTAATTTGATTACTTGGTTTATGTGAATAACTAACATATCTGCCACCTAGTGGCAGGGTTCTTTTGGACTTAGAGCTGATTCATGAGTCCGAGTTTAAGGCACAGAACAGATTCAAAAGAAGCAGTTAACGGAGGGCACTCCCATTTCTCCAAATGCTATGAGCTATACAGACTGTGAAAAGAAAAAAGAGACACACACACACACCTTGGTCTGAGGCCATTTTCATGTAAGACATACACACCTTCATGCTTAATTTAGCATTGGGACAGTACCCAAATTCACACTTCACTGGGGAGCAGTCACAGCAGGGCAGTGTCACAGTTTTCAGCAGCAAAATGGTTCTCAGGAAAGTGAACATCAAAATGTGTCATCTCTGGATGCCAGTTACACAATTCCAGTTTTAATGCACCTGAAAGGAGTTTTCCCCAGGGCAGTTCTGATTCAGTAATCATAGTACCATACTTTATAGACAATAACTTAAGTACTTGTTTGCCTACCTGCCTACCTACATTCCCTCCCCTGCCATCCATTCTCAGGGTTAACTATTTGTGACCATTCTTGACTCCAAATGGTCATAGTATTTATACCCCTTATGTATTCTGGCCCTGCATCTGCATGCCTTTGGCCTGTTGTGAAGGGTCTTGGCTCTAATCTATAAATCTATAAATATGAACTGAACATTGGTTTTAAATTTTGATTGTTAGGAGCAGAACTAGATTTTCAAAGGAGTTCTAACAGAAGTGTAATATTCCAATTTTGAATACAGATGAGAGCAGCTCCTTCGATTTATTTATTTATTTTTAGTTGAAGCAGAGCTGGAGCCCAAAGGCCCACTGTTCAGCCTCCATCTGACTCTTATCAAGCTTCCTGAGGCACTTCAACCAAACCTTAAGTTTTTGAAAACATGGTTAAAAGGATTAAAACTCTACTTTAGATAAAGTAAGAGGAGGCAAGGCGATCTATACTCTCTCTATAAGTCATCACTGTGAATTTATGTGTGTCTTCTCATGAAGAGAATTGAAAGAAAGGAATATATTAAAAAGAGTAGGGGGCAGGCCACACTGGCTCAGAAGGCAGGAATGCTTGTCTGCAATGCCAGAGGACCCGGGTTCGATTCCCGGTGCTGCCCATGTTAAAAAAAAAAAGAGTAGGCAGAAAGGTATTTCTAATATGCCAAGAAAACCTTTTACCATGTGACTTAAGGCACAGAAACTTCCTAGAACCTTAGATATTTTTTGGTTGTCTCATCTGTAAAACTGGTCAATAGCTATCTGAGAACAGAAATTTAAACCAGATGATCTATATGCATATTTTCAATATCATTAACATTTGATTCTAAATGTACCTCAGTTAAAGAGGTACGTTTAGGTACATGCTCATGAAGTAAAATGTTTTTGATAAAGTAAATCACTTTCTCACTAATTTATACATTTAAAATTATAACCAATAATAAAATTTTGATACTAAACAAAAATGAAATAATAATAATAAAAATATGGAGTTAGCACAGTAATAGACAAATACATCCAACAAGTGGAATTAAATAGAAATCCTAAAAATAAATTTAAGTATATTTGGGAACTCAATATGAGATAAAAGTAGAAATTAAAATCAGAATAGGGCAGTGCAATGGTGGCTCAGTGGCAGAATTCTTGCCTGCCATGCTGGAGACCCAAGTTTGACTCCCGGAGCCTGCCCACAACAACAACAACAACAACAACAAAAATCAATATAGAACAGGTGGTTTATTTAATAAATGATGCTGGCATAATAGACTATCTGGAATTTTATAAAAGCTGGGTTAGACGACTGGCTAAACAAGCTGTGGTATGTATATATAATACACTATTTGCAGTTGTAAGACAGAATAAAGTCATAAAGCATGTAACAAAGTGGACAGACCTTGAGGACATTATGCTGAGTGAGATTAGCCAGAAACAAAAAGACAAATACTGTATGGTCTCACTGATACAAACTAACATTAATGAATGAACTTGGAGAATTTCAGTTAAGAACAGAGGTGGTCATCAGGAGATAGAAACAGGGTAGATATTGGGTAATTCGAGCTGAAGGATATAGAGTGTACAACAGGACTTATTGTAAAAATTCAGAAATGGATAGCACAATACTATCTGATAGTAGCACAATAAAGTTCACTGAATGAAGCTGAATGTGAGAATGACAGAGGGAGGAGGGCTGGGGGCACATAAGGAACCAGAATGAAAGACAATAAAGACTGAGATGGTATAATCTAGGAATGCCTAGAGTATACAATGATAGTGACTAAATGTACAAATTAAAAGATGTTTTTGCATGAGGAAGAACAAAGGAATGTCAATATTGCAGGGTGTTGAAAATAGACGGTCATTTATACTTTAAAACGTCAACTTCTGTGTGAGACTAAAGCAAAAATTGTTTATTTCGTACAAAATTTATATTCTGACTGGTGCATTTCCTAATATAACTTATGTGGACACCTTAATTGAACACCATAAATACATGGAACCTTGACTAGGGCATGAGATTTTGTAGGTTTGTCCAGAGTGATGCCCTGATGAATCCCAGAGTGATTTGAACAGTGAATAAAAAAGTATTCGCAAAGTCCCCTTGGGGGAATGGCGAGAAAGGAGGAAAACTCAACTTCCCCAAGGGGAGAATTCCTGATATTCTCATAAGCAGTGGTGACAACCAAAGCAATAGGCTGAGCCCTCAATCTTGGGGTTAGTTCATATGAAACTTAACCCCGCAAAGGATAGGCTCAGCCTACTTAAAATGAGGTGTAAGAGTCACCCCCAGAGAACCTCTTTTGTTGCTCAGATGTGGCCTCTCTCTCTACAGCCAAGACGACAAGCAAACTCACTGCCCTCCCCTTCCCTAGGTGGGACATGACTCCCAGGGGTGTGGACCTTCCTGGCAACGTGGGACAGAAATCCTAGAACGTACTGGGACTCAGCATCAAGGGACTGAGAAAACCTTCTCGACCAAAAGGGAGAAGAGCAAAATGAGACAAAATAAAGTGTCAGTGGCTGAGAGGTTCCAAACAGAGGTAAGAGGTTATCCTGGAGGTTATTCTTATGCATTATATAGATATCACCTTTTTAGTTAAGGCATAACAGAGAGGCTGGAGGGAACTGCCTGAAAATGTAGAGCTGTGTGCCAGTAGCCATGTTTCTTGAAGACGGTTGAATAATGATACAGCTGTCACAATGTGACTGTGTGATTGTGAAAACCTTGTGTCTGATGGTTCTTTTATCTACCTTATGGACAGATGAGTAAAACACATGGATTAAAAAAAATAAATAATAGGGGGAAAAATGTTAAAATAAATTTAGTAGATTGAAATGGTAGTGATCAGTGAGGGGAAGGGGTAGGGGGTATGGCATGTACGAATTTTTTTCTTTCTTCTTTTTATTTCTTTTTCTGGATTGATGCAAATGTTTTAAGAGGTGATCATGTTGATGAATATACAACTATGTGATGATATTGTGAGCTACTGTTTATAAACCAAGAATGGAATGATCATATGGTAAGAATGTTCGGGTTTGTATGTTGTTATGTTTAAAAACAATTTAAAAAAAGATGGAGTGCGCGTGCGCGCTCCGGGCAGCTGGCGGAGGTTTTCTCGGGTCCCATCTCCTGGGCCTGATTCGTGGAGTATTTCTGGGGTTCCAACTCCTCAAGACTCTAGCGGGAGCTGGGGAGGCTGAGGGTGCTCCGCCATGCGCTGGGGACTGCGCCCTCGAAGGCCGGGGGCGGCGGTCCTAGCCGAGGCCCGAAATCTGTGGGGGCCGCCCCTCCTTCCTCGTCACCTGAGGTGGCGAGCAACTGGGAAGCTTCTGGCGCGGTCGGTCGCCGGTGCCAGTAACCGGGCGTGGAACCCAGATGGAGGCAGATACTGGGACACGGTGCTGCTACCGCAGACGAGCTTCCCCATGAAGCTGCTGGGCCGCCAGCAGCCGGACACGGAGCTGGAGGTCCAGCGGAATTGCAGATTTTTAGAACTTTATTCATGGCAAAGAGAAAGAAAAGTGAAGAGTGAATTTTGTCTTCATGATGGACCTCCTTATGCAAATGGTGACCCCCATGTTGGACATGCTTTAAATAAGATTTTAAAAGACATAGCCAACCGATACCATATGATGAAAGGTTCCAAAATACATTTTGTACCAGGTTGGGATTGTCATGGGTTACCCATTGAAATAAAGGTATTATCAGAACTTGGAGAAAAAGCTCAGAATCTTTCAGCTTTGGAAATTAGAGAAAAAGCCAGATCATTTGCTAAAGCAGCCATTGAGAAACAGAAATCGGCATTTATTCGTTGGGGAATAATGGCAGATTGGAATAATTGCTACTATACATTTGATGGGAAATATGAGGCCAAACAGTTGAGAATTTTCTATCAAATGTATGATAAGGGCTTGGTTTATCGAGCTTATAAACCTGTGTTTTGGTCTCTCTCATCAAGGTCTGCATTGGCTGAAGCAGAACTTGAATATAATCCTGAGCATGTCAGTCGTTCAATATATATAAAATTTCCTCTCCTGAAGCCTCCTCCTAAGTTGGCATCTCTTATAGATGGTTCCTCTCCTGTTAGTTATTTAGTCTGGACTACGCAACCTTGGACAATTCCAGCCAATCAGGCTGTTTGCTATATGCCAGATTCAAAGTATTCTCTTGTTAAATGTGCCAATTCTGGAGACATCTACATACTGGTTGCTGATAAAGTAACATTTGTTGCTTCTGTTTTGGAAACTACGTTTGAGATTATTGCAACATTTTCAGGTGTAGATTTGGAAAATGGTACTTGTGCTCATCCAGTAATTCCTGACAAAGTCTCCCTCTTTTACCTGCAAATCATGTGACCATGACAAAAGGAACAGGATTGGTTCACACAGCCCCAGCTCATGGATTGTTTAGTAGATGAAGATGGCATTTTCACGGATGATGCAGGCCCTGAACTTCAAAATAAAGCTGTTCTTAAAGAGGGAACAGATATGGTTATAAAGATGCTTGAAGCTGCAAAAAATTTGTTGAAAGAGGAAAAATTTGTACACAGCTATCCCTATGACTGGAGGACTAAGAAACCAGTTGTTATTCGTGCCAGCAAGCAGTGGTTTGTAAATATCACAGATATTAAGACCACAGCCAAGGAATTGTTAAAAAAGGTGAAATTTATTCCCGGATCAGCACAGAATGCCATGATTGAAATGATGGACAGGCGACCATATTGGTGTATATCAAGGCAGAGAATTTGGGGTGTTCCAATTCCTGTATTTCATCATAAGACAAAAGATGAATTCTTGATGAACAGCCAAACCATTGAGCATATTATTCAACTAGTAGAACAACATGGCAGTGATATTTGGTGGACTCTTCCCCCTGAGCAGTTTCTTCCAAAAGAAGTCTTATCTCAGATTGGTGGTTCAGATGCACTGGAATATGCTCCCGGTCAGGATATTTTAGACATCTGGTTTGACAGTGGAACTTCATGGTCCTTTGTTCTTCCAGGTTCTGACCAAAGAGCAGATTTGTACTTGGAAGGAAAAGACCAGCTTGGGGGTTGGTTTCAGTCTTCTTTATTAACAAGTGTGCCATCAAGAAATAAAGCACCTTATAAGGCAGTGGTTGTTCATGGATTTACCCTTGGAGAAAAGGGAGAAAAGATGTCCAAGTCTCTTGGGAATGTGATTAATCCTGATGTTGTCATTAATGGAGGACAAGACCAAAGCAAAGAGCCTCCCTATGGTGCTGATGTCCTTCGGCGGTGGGTAGCTGAGTCCAATGTCTTCACTGAAGTGACAATTGGTCCATCTGTACTTAATGCTGCCAGAGATGATATTAACAAGCTTAGGAATACACTCCGCTTTCTTTTGGGAAATGTGACTGGTTTCAACCCCAAAACAGATTCAGTTCCTGCTAAGGATATGTACGTCATAGACCAGTATATGCTGCACTTACTGCAGGACTTTGCAAGTAAGATTACCGAGTCATATAAACAATATGATTTTGGAAAGGTTATTCGGCTGTTACGAGCATTTTATACCAGAGAACTCTCCAACTTTTATTTCAGCATAATCAAAGACAGGCTTTATTGCAATCATGAAAATGATCCCAAACGACGCTCTTGTCAGACTGCATTAGCTGAAATTTTGGATGTAATAGTTCGTTCTTTTGCTCCCATTCTTCTTCATTTGGCTGAAGAAGTCTTCCAGCACATACCTTATGTTGAAGAACCCAAGAGTGTTTTTCGTACTGGGTGGATTAGTATGAGTTCTATCTGGAAGAAGCCTGGCTTGGAAGAAGCAGTGGAGAGTGCATGTGCAATGAGAGATTCGTTTCTTGGAAGCATCCCTGGCAAAAATGCAGCAGAGTACAATGTTATCATTGTGATAGAGCCTGGACTGCTCTTTGAGATGATAGAGATGCTACAAAGTGAGGAGACTTCCAGCACCTCTCAGCTGAATGAATTAATGATGGCTTCCCAGACAACTTTGCTTACTCAGGAACCACTAGAGATAACTGCAGATGTAATTAAGCTTGAAGGAACATTCCTAATCAATTTCGAAGGTGGTGATATTCGTGAAGAGTCTTCATATAAAGTGATTGTCATGCCAGCTACCAAAGAAAAATGCCCTCGTTGTTGGAAGTATACAGCTGAGTCTTCAGATACACTTTGTCCCCGATGTGCAGATGCTGTTGGGAAGTAGTACCTCACTCTGGTGTGAACAGCTTTCTGAACAAGAACCTGCTGACAGTACTGATTGAGAGTTTAGATGGATTATTTACATTGTTGGAGAGAAATCCAAATTCAGCTAATGAACAGAAGAGCAGATGGTGGAAGGTGAAGAGCACAGTGAGAATTATGAGGGAAGTACTTCCCGTGATTAAAGAAAGAAGTGTGTGCCTGTGTTTGCGTGTATATATATCCGTAATGGGCTTATTCTTGGCCACTGAATATGCTTACCTTAAAAAATGTGGCTGAGCAGGAAATGTTCTATATTTTAGTAATCTTTTTAGCACAGTATTTAGAGTTCTATAAAATAAAGTCATCTTGGTAAACTACAAAAAAAAAAAAAAAAAGATGTTTTTCCTTCTGGACCAAAAGGGGGAAGAGTGAAATGAGACAAAGTGTCAATGGCTGAGAGATTCCAAACAGAGTTGAGAGGTTATCCTGGAGGTTATTCTTATGCATTAAGTAGATATCATCTTGTTATTCAAGATGTAATGGAGAGGCTGGAGGGAACTGCCTGAAAATGTAGAACTGTGTTCCAGTAGCCATGTTTCTTGAGGATTATTGAATAATGATATAGCTGTCACAATGTTACTGTGTAATTGTGAAAACCTTGTGTCTGATGCTCCTTTTATCTACCTTGTCAACAAAGGAGTAGAACATATGGAATAAAAGTAAACAATAGGGGGAACAAATGCTAAAATAAATTTAGTTTGAAATGCTAGTGATCAATGAAAGTGAGGGGTAAGGGGTATGGTAGGTATAATCCTTTTTTTTTTTCCTTTCCTGTGTTCGTTTTATTTCTTTTTCTATTGTCTTTTTATTTCTTTTTCTGAATTAATGCAAATGTTCTAAGAAATGTTAAATATGCAACTAAGTGATGATATTGTGAATTACTGATTATATATGTTGTTTTTTTGGTTTCTTAATTTTTTAATTAATAAATTTAAAAAAGATGTTTTTGCATGAGGAAGAACAAAGGAATGTCAATATTGCAGGGTATTGAAAATAGATGGCCATTCATATTTTAAAACTTCAACTTTGTGTGAGACTAAAGCAAAAAATGCTTAACTGGTACAAAATGTATATTTTGACTAGTGCATTTCCTAATATGACTTATATGGGCACGTTAATTGAACACCATAAGTACATGGAACCTTGAATAGGACATGAGGTTTTGTAGGTTTGTCCAGTGTGATGCCCTGATAAATCCCAGAGTGATTTGAACAGTGGCTAAATAAGTATCTGCAAAGTCCCCTTGGGGGAATGGCAAGAAAGGAGGAAAATTCAACTTCCCCATTTGGAGAATTCCTGAAATTCTCACAAGCAGTGGGGACAAACAAATCAATAGGCTGAGCCCCCAATCTTGGGGGTTGTTCATATGAAACTTATCCCCACAAAGGATAGGTCAAGCCTACTTAAAATTAGGCCTAATAGTCACCCCCAGAGAACCTCTTTTGTTGCTCAGATGTGGCCTATCTCGCTCTCAGCCAATACAGCAAGCAAACTCACTGCCCTCCCCTCTCTACGTGGGACATGACTTCTCCCAGGGGTGTAAACCTCCCTGGCAACATGGGCTAGAAATCCTAGAATGAGTTGGGACTCAGCATCAAGGGATTGAGAAAACCTTCTAGACCAAAAGGGGGAAGAGTGAAATGAGACAAAATAAAGTGTCAGTGGTTGAGAGATTTCAAACAGAGTTAAGAGGTTATCCTGGAGGTTATTCTTATGCATTATATAGATATCCCCTTTTTAATTTGAGATGTATTAGAGAGGCTAGAGGGAAGTACCTGAAACTGTAGAGCTGTGTTCCAGCAGTCATGTTTCTTGAAGATGAAGGTATAATGATATAGCTTTTGCAATGTTTGTGAAAACCTTGTGTCTGATGCTCCTTTTATCTACAGTATGGACACATGAGTAAAAAATATGGATAAAAATTAAACAAATAATAGGGAGAACAATTGTTAAAGCAAATCGAGTAGATTGAAATGCTAGTGATCAATGAAAGGGAGTTGTAAGGGGTATAGAAAAAAATCGGGGGAACATATACTAGTAGTCAGTGAGAGGGAGGGGTAAGAGGTATGGCATGCATGAGTTTTTCTTTTTTTCATTTTATGTCTTTTTCTGGAGTGATGCAAATGTTCTAAAAAATGATCATGGTGATGAATATACTACTATGTGATGATATTGTGAGCCACTGATTGTACTCCATGTATGGAATGTTTGTATGTTAAGAATGTTCACGTTTGTATGTTGTTTTGGCTTGTCAATTAAAAAAAAATTTTAATAAAGTTAAAAAAATAAGAATAGGGGAGGATAAAAAAAAAAGCTAGGTCCTCTATTGCACTGTTGATGGAGTAGGGATTTAAATGTAAAAAAGAAAATAATCAGCACATGAGAGGAAAATTTAGAAGAATACCTGTATAAGCCTGTGAATGGCAAGATGTTCCAAAGTGTTCTGAGTCCTGAAAAGTCAGAAATCATAAAGGAAAATACAGATAAATGTATACAACTGCACACAAATTTTAAATTTTGGTATGACCAAAAAGAGATATCGTAAACAAAGCCATAAAAGAAAAACAAAACTAAAGATAAACTAGGAAAAAAAATTTGCAATACATATGACAGAAGGAGGCTCCATATCACAAATGAACAAACTGATCAAAGAACTAAGCTTCATAATCTTCACACTGTAGAGCTGATAGAAACTGGCTTCTTCCCAGAAAGAGGTACTGGGCCATCCAAGTGGTCACAACATGCCTGTTCCTTTCACAGCCATGAAAATGATCACAAGAATGAAACGAATAATATTTATAACAAATCCCATCTATTGGACACTCATTAATGTCTCCTATGATGTTATGCTAAACACATACTGTTGTGAATTGAATCATGTCCCCAACAAAAGGCATGTTCCGGTCCTAATCCCCAGTTCTGTGGGTCCTGTGAGCCCATTTGTCAATAGGTCTTCTGAAGATGTTATTAGTTAAGGTGAGGCCAAACTCAAGGATGATGGGCCATAATCCAGTATACATTGAGATCCTTATAAGCAAAGGAAACTGGACACAGAAGGAGAAAC
Organism: Tamandua tetradactyla; assembly: GCF_023851605.1. NCBI lineage: Eukaryota > Metazoa > Chordata > Mammalia > Pilosa > Myrmecophagidae > Tamandua > Tamandua tetradactyla. The sequence goes on from NC_135353.1 coordinate 121,711,444, forward strand.
CATGAGGAGCAGCCAGAATCTGAAATCAACAGAACCTGTAAGAGAAAGCAAAAATGCTGCCACGTGCATTGCCATGAGACAGGAAAGCCAAGGAATCCCAAAGATCGTCAACTGGCCAGAAGATACTGACCCCAAGAGAAGATACTGACCCCTTCTAGCCTCTGAACCCATGAGCAAGAAATTCCTGTTGTTAAGCCAACCCACTGTATGATATTTGTTTTAGCAGCTAGGAAACTAAAACACATTCCATTTCTGTATATATACGCACAAATAGGAATACACACATGTATCTACATATGTGGATACATTTCTACATGTGTCTGTGTGTATATATAAATAAAGGTCCTGTATGTTTACACATCGAACTGATCAAAGGGGTTCCTTCAGGGGAAAGGGGTAGGGGATTCTGGTTAGGCATAATGATCCTAGGAGACTTCAATATTATTTGAAATGTTTTCATTTTGTTTTTTGAGATAGATTAGATTTTTCTTTTATTAATTTTTAATTAAAAAACATATATAACAACAAATGCAAACATTCTTAACTTTTGACCATTCCATTCTACATATATAATCAGTAACTCACAATATGATCGTATAGTTGCATATTCATCATCATAATCATTTCTTAGAACATTTGCATTAATTCAGAAAAAGAAATAAAAGACAAAAGAAAAAATTCATACATACCATACCCCTTACCCCTCCCTTTCATTGATTATTAGTATTTCAAACTAAATTTATTTTAACATTTGTTCCCTCTATTATTTATTTTTATTCCATATGTTTTACTAATCTGTTGATAAGGTAGATAAAAGGAGCATCAGACACAAGGTTTTCACAATCACACAGTCACATTGTGACAGCTATATCATTATACAATCATCTTCAAGAAACATGGCTACTGGAACACAGCTCTACATTTTCAGGCAGTTCCCTCCAGCCTCTCCATTACATCTTGGCCAACAAAGTGGTATCTATTTAATGCATAAGAGTAACCTCCAGGATAACCTCTTGACTCTGTTTGAAATCTCTCAGCCATTGACACTTTATTTTGTCTCATTCGCTCTTCCCCCTTTTGGTTGAGAAGGTTTTCTCAATCCCTTCATGCTGAGTCTCAGCTCATTCTAGGATTTCTGTCCCACGTTACCAGGGAGGTCCATACCCCTGGGAGTCATGTCCCATGTAGACAGGGGGAGGGCAGTGAGTTGCTTGTTGTGTTGGCTGGAGAGAGAGAGGCCACATCTGAGCAACAAAACAGGTTCTCTTGGGAGTGACTCTTAGGCCTAATTTTAAGTAGGCTTGACCTGTTCATTGTGGGGTTAAGTTTCATATGAAGAAACCCCAAGATTGGAGGCTCAGCCTATAGCTTTGGTTGTCCACACTGCTTGTGAGAATATCAAGAATTCAACTTGGGGAAGTTGAATTTTCTCCCTTTCTCACCATTCCCCGAAGGGGATTTTGCAAACACTTTTGTATTCACATTTCAAATCACTCTGGGATTTATCGGGGCATCACTGTGGACAAACCAACAAAATCTCATGCCCTACTCAAAGTTCCATGTACTGATGGTGTTCAATTAAGCTGTTTACATAAGTTATATTAGGAAATGCACTAGTCAAAATATAAATTTTGTACCAAATAAACATTTTTGCTTTAGTCTCACACATAAGTTAAAATTCTAAACGATTAATTACCATCTATTTTCAACACCCTGCAGTAATGACATTCCTTTGTTCTTCCTCATGCAAAAACATTTTTTAAATTTGTATATTTAGTCACTATCATTATATACTCTAGGCATTCCTAGATTATACCATCTCAGTCTTTATCGTCTATCTTTCTTTCTGATTTCATGTGTGCCCCCAGCCATCCTCCCTCTATCATTCTCACATTCAGCTTCATTCAGTGTTTTAACATAATTGTATCACAGTTAGGTAGTATTCTGCTATTCATTTCTGAGCTTTTATAATCAGTCCTGTTGCACAATCTGTATCCCTTCAGCTCCAATTACCCAATATCTTGTGCTATTTCTATCTCCTGATGGTCTCTGTCATCAGTGACATTCTCCAAATTTATTCACTAATGTCAGTTCATATCAGTGAGACCATACAGTATTTGTCCTTTTGTTTCCAGCTAATCTCACTCAGCATAATGTTCTCAAGGTCCATCCATGTTGTTATAAACTTCCTAAGTTTATTCTGTCTTAGAGCTGCATAATAATATTCCACCATATGTATATACCACAGTTTGTTTAGCCACTCGTCTGTTGATGGACATTTTTGCCGTTTCAATCTCTTTGCAATTGTAAGTAATGCTGCTATAAACACTGGTGTGTAAATGTCCATTTGTGTGCTTGCCCTCATGTCCTGAGTAGATACCTAACAATGGTATTGCTGGGTCATATGGCAATTCTATATTTAGCTTTTTGAGGAACCACCAAATTGCCTTCCACAGCAGTTGTACCACTTGACATTCCCACCAACAGTGGATGAGTGTGCCTCTTCCTTCACATCCTCTCCAGCATTTGTCATTTTCTGTTTTATTGATAATGGCCATTCTGGTGGGGGTGAGATGATATCTCATTGTGGTTTTGATTTGCATTTCTCTAATAGCCAGGGAAGTTAAGCATCTTTTCATGTGCCTTTTGGCCATTTGTATTTCCTCTTCTGAGATGTGTCTGTTCAAGCCTTTGCTCATTTTGTAATTGGGTTGTCTGTCTTTTTGTTGTTGAGTTCAACAATCTCTTTATAAATTCTGGACACTAGACCTTTATTTGATATTTCATTTGCAAATATTGTCTCCCATCGTGTAAGGCTGTCTTTTTACTTTCTTGATGAAATTCTTTGATGTGCAAAAGTGTATAATTTTAAGGAGTTCCCATTTCTTTCTTTCTTTCTTCAATGCTCTTGCTTTCGGTGGAAGGTCTAGGAAACCGCCTCCTAGTATAATATTTATAAGATCTTTCCCTATATTTTCTTCTAACAGTTTTATGGTCTTAGTTCTAATGTTTAGGTCTTTGATCCATTTTGAGTAAATTTTTACATAGGGTGTGAGATAAGGATCCTCTTTCATTCTTTTGCATATGGATATCCAGTTCTCTAGGCACCATTTATTGAAGAAACTGTTCTGTCCCAGGTGAGTTGGCTTGACTGCCTTATCAAAGATCAATTGTCCATAGATGAGAGGGTCAACATCTGAACACTCGATTTGATTCCATTGGTCAGTATATCTATCTTCATGCCAGTATCATGCTGTTTTGACCACTGTAGATTCATAATACGCCTTAAGGTGAGATAGTGTGAGATCTTCAACTTCATCTTTTTTTCTCAGGATATTTTTAGGTATTCGGGGCACCCTGCCCTTCCAGATAAATTTGGTTATTGGTTTTTCTATTTCTGAAAAGTATGTTTTTGGGATTTTAATTGGTATTGCATTGAATCTGTAAATCAATTAAGGTAGAAGTGACATCTTAACTATATTTAGTCTTCCAATCTTCTGTGATTTCTTTTAACAATTTCTTGTAGTTTTCTTTGTATAGGTCTTTTGTGCCTTTGATCAAACTTATTCCTAAATACTTTATTCTTCTGGTTGCAATTGTAAATGGATTTTTTTCTTGATTTCCCCCTCAGATTGTTCATTACTAGTGTATAGAAACACTGCAGGTTTTTGAGTGTTTATCTTGTAACGTGCCACTTTTCTGTACTCATTTATTAGCTCTAGTAGTTCTGCTGTGGATTTTTGGGGGTTTTCGACATATAGTATCATATCATCTGCAAACAGTGAGAGTTTTACTTCTTCCTTTCCAATTTTGATGCCTTGTATTTCTTTTTCTTGTCTAATTGCTCTGGCTAGAACTTCCAACACAATGTTGAATAACAGTGGCAATAGTAGACATCCTTGTTTTGTTCCTGATCTTAGGGGGAAAGTTTTCAGCTTTTCCCCATTGAGGATGATGCTGGCTGTGGGTTTTTCATATATTCCCTTTATCATTTTGAGGAAGTTCCCTTCTATTCCTATCCTTTGAAGTGTTTTCAACAAGAAAGGATGTTGAATTTTGTCAAATGCCTTTTCTGCATCAATCGAGATGATCATGTGGTTTTTCTGCTTTGATTTGTGGTATGTGTATTACCTTAATTGATTTTCTTATGTTGAACCATTCTTGCATACCTGGGATGAATCCTACTTGGTCATGGTGTATAATTCTTTTAATGTGCTGCTGGATTCGATTTGCTAGAATTTTGTTGAGGATTTTTGCATCTATACTCATTAGAGAGATTGGTTTGTAGTTTTCTTTTTTTGTAAGATCTTTGTCTGGCTTCAGTATTAGGGTGATGCTGGCTTTGAGGAATGAGTTAGGTAGCTTCCCCTCCTCTTCAATTTTTTTGAAACGTTTGAGCAGGATTGGTATTAATTCTTTCTGGAATGTTTGGCAGAATTCACATGTGAAGCCATCTGGTCCTGGACTTTTCTTTTGGGGAGCTTCTTAATGACTGATTCAATTTCTTTACTTGTGATTGGTTTGTTGAGGTTGTCTATTTCTTCTCGAGTCAATGTTGGTTGTTCATGCCTTTCTAGAAAGTTGTCCATTTCATCTACATTGTCGTATTTATTAGCATAGTAGCCTGTCATTACTTCCTTTATTTCTGTGTGGTCAGTGGTTATGGCTCCTCTTCCATTTCTGATCTTATTTATTTGCATTCTCTCTCTTCTTTTTTGCCAATCTTGCTGAGGGTCCATCAATCTTATTGATTTTCTAGAGAACCAGCTTCTGGTTTTGTTGATTTTCTCAATTGTTTTCATGTTCTCAATTTAATTTATTTCTGTTCTAATTATTATTTCTTTCCTTTTGCTTGCTTTGGGGCTAGTTTGCTGTTCTTTCTCTAGTTTTTCCAAGTGGACAGTTAATTCCTCGATTTTTGCCCTTTCTTCTTTTTTGATATAGGCATTTAGGGCAATAAATTTCCCTCTTAGCACTGCCTTTGCTGCATCCCATAAGTTGTGATATGCTGTGTTTTCATTTTCATTTGCCTCAAGATATGTACTGATTTCTCTTATCAGTTCTTCCTTGACCCACTGGTTGTTTAAGAGTGTGTTGTTGAGCCTCCACATATTTGTGAATTTTCTGGTACTCTGCCTATTATTGATTTCCAACTTCATTCCTTTATCATCTGAGAAAGTGTTTTGTATGATTTCAATCTTTTAAATTTCTTGAGACTTGCTTTGTGACCCAGTATATGGTCTATCCTTGAGAATGATCCATGAGCACTTGAGAAAAAGGTATATCCTGCTGTTGTGGGGTGTAATGTTCTATAAATGTCTGTTAAGTTTAGTTCATTTATTGTATTATTCAAATTCTCTGGTTCTTTATTGATCCTCTGTCTAGATGTTCTGTCCATTGATGAGAGTGTGGAATTGAAGTCTCCAACTATTATGGTAGATGTGTCAATTTCTCTTTTCAGTGCTTGCCTCATGTATTTTGGAGCATTCTGGCTCGGTGCATAAATATTTATGATTGTTATGTGTTCTTGTTGAATTGTTCCTTTTATTAATGCATAGTGTCCTTCTTTGTCTCTTTTAACTGTTTTAATTTGAAGTCTAATTTGCTGGATAATAGTATAGCCACTCCTGCTCTTTTCTGATTGTTATTTGCATTAACTATCTTTTCCCAGCCTTTCACTTTCAACCTATGTTTATCCTTGGGTCTAAGATGCGTTTCCTGTAGACAGCATATAGATGGGCCCTGTTTTTTAATCCATTCTGCCAGTCTATGTCTTTCGATTAGAGAGTTTAATCCATTAACATGTAGTGTTATTACTGTACGGGCAGTACTTTCTTCTACTATTTTGCCTTTTGGATTTTATATGTCATATCTAATTTTTCTTCTTTTTACCTTTACTGATAGTCTTCATTTCTACACTCTTCTCCACACCTCTCTCTCCTATCTTTTCATATCTGCCTCTAGTGCTCCCTTTAGTATTCCTTGCAGAGCCGGTCTCTTGGTCACAAATTCTCTCAATGACTTTTTTGTCTGAAAATGTTTTAATTTCTCCCTCATTTTTGAAGGACAATTTTGCTGGATATAGAATTCTTGGTTGGCAGTTTTTCTCTTTTAGTAATTTAAATATATCATCCCACTGTCTTCTTGCCTCCATGGTTTCTGCTGAGAAATCTACGCATAGTTTTATTGGGCTTCCCTTGTAAGTGATGGATTGTTTTTCTCTTGCTGCTTTCAAGATTCTCTCTTTCTCTTTGACCTCTGACATTCTGATTAATAAGTGTCTTAGAGTATATCTATTTGGATCTATTCTCTTTGGGGTACACTGCATTTCTTGGATCTGTAATTTTAAGTCTTTCTGAAGAGTTGGGAAATTCTCAGTGATAATTTCCTCCATTAGTTTTTCTCCTCCTTTTCCCTTCTCTTCTCCTTCTGGGAAACCGACAACACCTATATTCATGTGCTTCATGTTGTCATTCAATTCACTGAGTCCCTGCTCATATTTTTCCATTCTTTCCCCTATATTTTCTTTTGCTTGTCGGATTTTAGATGTTCAGTCCTCCAGTTCACTAATCCTATCTTCTGCCTCTTGAAATCTAACATTGTAGGTTTCCATTGTTTTTTTCATCTCTTCTACTGTGCTTTTCATTTCCATAAGCTCTGTGATTTGTTTTTTCAGACTTTCTATTTCTTCTTTTTGTTCATTCCTTGCCTTCTTTATATCCTTCCTTAATTCATTGATTTGATTTTTGATGAGGTTTTCCATGTCTGTTTGAACATTCTGAATTAATTGTTTCAACTCCTGTATCTCATTTGAGTTTTTGCTTTGTTCTTTTGACTGGGCCATATCTTCAGTTTTCCTAGTGTGATCTGTAATTTTTTTGCTGGCGTCTAGGCATTTAATAACCTTAATTTGTTTATTCTGGAGATTGTTTTCACTTCTTTGACCTAGGATTTTCTTGCTGGATGAATTGGCTATCTGTCTGTTCTGACATTCAGTTCAGCTTATTCTGGACCACTAGCTTAGGTTTTGCTTAACAGAGCAGAATTTTTCAGTTCTTGTTTTCTTGCTTCTTACCCTGCTTATATGGTGCCTTCCCCCCCCCCCCCACCCAGGAGGGTCTACTTAGGTATTATACACCCCAGCCAGATTTTCCCAGACCAAACTGGCCTCCTGTCAGGAGGAAAGAGTCACCTGCCTCAGTTTTCCCTGAAGGTGAGACCCAGCAGGTTGAAAGACTTTCCTGTGAAGTCTTTAGACTCTGTTTTTCTTATCCTGCCCAGTATGTGGTGCTTGTCTGCCTGCAGGTCCCACCAGCATAAGATGATGTGGTACCTTTAACTTTGGCAGACTCTCCTGCAGAGGCCATGGTGGAGACAGAGGAAAGATTGTAGGCTGGCTTTAATGGCTTCAAATTTCCAAGCCCTGGGGTCTGAATTCCTTGAGGGAGGGATTCCACCTGAGTTGGGCCTCACCCCTCCCCTGGGGAAGGCACAGGCTTCAGACAAATTCTCAAACAAGTGTCTTTCTGCATATGCCTGGAGCAGTTGCAGCCTGAGAAGCCCTGCTGCTGTATCCAAAGGGAGTCAAGCCTTTGTAGAAGCACAGCCACAAAAACTTCTGTTTCTTTTTCTTTTTCTGTCAGCCCTGCCCCTTGGGGCCAGGGTTGAAATCAGCAACCTCCACTTTGACCAGGTTCACCTGAGCTGGGGGCCTATTTTTAGTAGTCAGAATTTGTGAATTAATTCCACACTTGAAGTTTAATTGTGCTAGGCCCCTGCTGCAGGTAAAGTCCCTTTCCTTTCCCCTCTGGGATGCAGCCTGTGGGGGTGGGGCGCCGGCCACCATGGCTTGGGGAACTCATGGTTCTGGGTGGGCTCGCTGCCAGTCCAGCTGGTCCAGACTGGGGTACGCTGTGTGTCCAGTCACTGACGTGGTCCCAGCAGTTGTTCTGTACTGTTCCTGGTTATTTAGTAGCTGCTCTGGAGGACAAACTAAATTCCACACCTTGCTAAGCTACCATCTTGGCACCTCCCTCCGTTTTCATTTTTAATAAGGGAAATATATGTATTGGGTAATTAATGTTAGTTTCTTTAAAAAAAAATGCAGCTCCAATCAAATTCCCATTAGGATATTAATGGAATAATGAGCTAATTACATTAAATCAAGAGAACAGTAAGTGCACAAGAATACTCAGGACAATTTATAAAAGAAGACATTAAAACATATCATAAAGGTACAGTGATTAAAACAACACAGAACTGGTGTAGGATTTAATAAAGAAATCAATGTAATAGAACAATAGAACCAGTAATTCAGAAAACAGACTTGTGTATAGGCAGGGATTTGGCAATCAAGAGTTGGCTCCGAAAACGGTAGGATAAAAACTGACTCATCAATAACTGAAAAACTGATTCTCCATTTGAAAATAAAAAGATAATTTACCAAAAATTTTATTTTTGCCAAACTGGTGTCTGTGCATGCGAGCCTCTCTGCCTCGCTCTCTCTTTTTTTTTATTGATATATATTATTGTGCTGGTTTGAATCTGTGTGTACCCCAGAAAAGTCATGTCCTTTAAAACTCATTCAATATTGCTGGGTGGAAGCTTTCTGATTATTCCCATGGAGATGTGACCCACCCAATTGTGAATGGTAACCTCTTTTTTTTTTTTTTTTGAATGGGTAGGCACCAGGAATCAAACCCAGGTCTCTGGCATAGCAGGTGAGAACTCTGCCTGCTGAGCCACCATGGCCTATCCTGAGTGGTAACTTTTGATTAGATAGTTCCCATAGAGTTATGTCTCCACCCATTCAAGGTGGGGTTGCTTACTGGAGCCCCTTAAGAGGGAACTATTTTGTAAAAAGCTTGAGAGCCACAGAACCTGCACAGCCAGAGACCTTTGGAGATGAAAAAGGAAAACATCCCTGTGGGGAGCTTCATAAAACAAGAAGCCTAGACAGAAAGCTAGCAGATGTCACCATGTTCGCCACATGCCTTTCCAATTGAGAAAAAAAACCTGTACTTTATTGGCCTTTCTTCAATGAAGGTAACCTCTTGATTGTGCCTTAATTTGTACATTTTTACAGACTTACTCTAATTTGGATATTTTCACGGCCTTAGAACCATAAACTTTCAACTTAATAAACTCCCTCTTTTAAAAGCTATTCTGTTTCTGGTATATCGCATTCCCACAGATACCAAACTAGAACAGATTTTGGTACCAGAGAAGTGGGATGCTGCTGCAGTTTAGAAATATTAAACATGTTAGAACAGCTTCTTAAATGGATAAGGGGAAGAGTCTGGTGGAGCTGTGAGGAGCTTGATAGAGAAGGCCTAGAATACTTTGAAGAGACTGTTGGTAGAAATGTGGACTCTAAAGATCCCTCTGACGAGGGTCTAGACAGAAATGAGGGCTGTGCTATTGCAAATTGGAAGGAAGGAAACCTTGTTTTAAAATGGCAGATAATATGGCAAAATTGACTATGGCTTTAGCTGGAAGGCAGATTTTAAAAGCCATAAACTTGGATATTTAGCAGAAGAGATTTCCAAATTATATGTGGAAAGTGCAGCCTGATTTTTCCTTGCAGCTTATAGTGAAATGCGACAGGAAAGAGAGAAGCTGAGAACTGAACTCTTGGGTACAAAGAAACCAGAAACTGATATTCTGGAAAATTCTGGGCTTCCAGGAAGGGAGATCCCTGTGAATAGTGCCCCATATGAGGATCTAACCAAATGTGGAAACAGTCAGCCATTTCAGAGGAAGCCAGGATTGGATATGGAGTTATCCAGTAAGAATTTGTGGAAACTCCTTCTGCCTGATGGACATGAGCTGAACCTACTGCATAGAAAGCCAATGAGAGTGTTACAGGATCTGTATAAACAGAACCACTGCCAGTTTGGACTGAGAGGGACAGAGAAGGGACACAATGGAGGAAAAATAACTTCAGAGGCAGAACTATGGAAGCTAAAGTCTAAAGTCAAGAAACCACTGCCAGGAAAGTGGACCCACCCAAGCACTTGGAAAGGGTAAGTTTGCCCTGAAGACAGAGGGTGGGCCTCCCACCTCCTTGCAGTGGGAGAGTTGTGCTGCCTCAGGCCTTGGAGAGGATGCAGCACATTCCTTGGGGATTGGGGAGAGCCTGGCTGCCACCACATGGAGGGGTTGAGCTTGTGCCACAGAGATGGCAGAGATCCCAGATGCAGCCCCAATGCCGGGACAGGGTGGAGCAGAGAAAAAGGTGGTCTCCTCAATGTCCCACAGGTTGCATTTGGAGAGGCAGGCCACTGCATAGGCCCTTGGAAAGGGTGGGACTGGCACTTTCTAAAGCCCCAAAGATAAATGACTCTCAGACTCTGAAATCTAATGGAGTTTGCCCTGCACGTTTTCAAAACTGCTTGGGTCAGGTGGCCCCATGCTCCTTCCAATTTCTCCCTACAGAAATGGAAATATGTATCCTTTGACTGTCTCTCATTTGTATGTTGGCAGCAAATAACTTGTTCTGAGTTTTATAGGCCCAGAGCCAGAGGAGAATTCTGCCTTAGGACAGACCATGGCTGTAGCTGACTTTGATGAGATTTTGTACTGTTTCTGAATTTGTATTGCATTTGTATTATTACTGAAATGCTTTAAGTCTTTCTCATATTGTTATGGAATGAATGTATTTTGTATTTGGAAAGAACACGTCTTTTTGGGTCCGGAGGGTGGAATGTGCCTGTTTGAATCTGTGGTATACCCCAGAAAAGCCATGTCCTTTAATCCTCATTCAATATTGCTGGGTGGGGATGTTTTTATTGTTCCCATGGAGATGTGACCCACTCAATTGTGAGTGGTAACTTTTGATTAGATGATTTCCATGGAGATGTGCCTCCACCCATTCAAGGTGGGATTGCTTACTGGAGCCCTTTAAGAGGAACCATTTTGGAAAAAGCTTGAGAGCCACAGAGCCCACACCGCCAAAGACCTTTGGAGATGAAGAAGGAAAATGCCCATGGGGGAGCTTAATGAAACAAGAAGCCTGGAAAGAAAGCTAGCAGACATTGCCATGTTTGCCATGTGCCTGTCCAGTTGTTGAGATAGAAACCCTGAGCTTCACTGGCTTTTCTTGAGTGAAGGTAACATCTTGATTGTGCCTTAACTTGGATATTTTTACATACTTGCTTTACTTTGGGCATTTTCATGTTCTTAGATTGTAAACTTGCAACTTAATAAATTTCTCCTTTTAAAAGCCATTCTATGAGCTGGGACTCAGCACCAAGGGATTGAGAAAGGGGGAAGAGAGAAATAAGGCAAAATAAAGTATCAATGGCTGAGAGATTCCAACAGAGTCGAGAGGTTATCCTGGAGGTTATTCTTATGCAGTAAATAGATATCACCTTTTTAGTTAAGGCATAACAGGGAGGCTGGAGGGAACTGACTGAAAGTGTAGAGTTCTGTTCCAGTAGCCATGTTTCTTGAAGATGATTGTATAATGACACAGCTTTCACAATGTGACTGTGTGATTGTGAAAACCTTGTGCCTGATGCTTCTTTTATCTACCTTATGGACAGATGAGTAAAACATATGGATTAAAAATAAATAAATAATAGGGGGAACAAATGTTAAAATAAGTTTAGTAGCATGAAATGCTAGTGATCAATGAAAGGGAGGGGTAAGCGGTATGGTATGTATGAATTTTTTTCTGTTTTCTTTTTATTTCTTTTTCTGAATTGATGCAAATGTTCTAAGAAATAATCATGATGATGAATATACAATTATGTGATGAAAAATAATGAAAAAAGAATGTTCATATTGTATGTTGATTGGTTTTATTAATAAAATTTTTTTTAAAAAAGCCATTCTGTTTCTGGTATATTGTATTCTGGCAGCTAGCAAACCAGAACAATTATATATTCACATACCATGCAATCATCCAAAGTGTACAGTCAATGATTCACAATATCATCATATAGTTTTGCATTTATCATCACAACTGACTTTTTTTTCTTTTTTGTGAAAAATAACAGATAGAAGAAAGCAATAAATTTCAAAGCATATTGCAACAATTAGTTGTAGAACAGATTTCTGAGTTTGATATGGGTTACAATCCCACAATTTTAGGTTTTTACTTCTGGCTGCTCTAAGAAACTGGTGACTGAAAGAAACATCAATATAATGATTCAGCAATCATACTCATTTGTTAAACCCTGCCTTCTCTGTATAACTCTACCATCACCTTTGATCTTTCTCTCACTCTTTAGGGGTATTTGGGCTATGGCCATTCTAACTTTTCATATTGGAAGGGGCTGTTGATAATATGGGATAAGGGATAGAACTAGTTGATGTTCAGGAGAGGATGGCCCCTCTGCATTTCAGGATTTATCTGCATTCAGGGACCCATCTGGAGGATGTAGGTTTATAGAAAATTACCCTAGTGCATGGAACCTTTGTAGAATCTTATATAACGCCCTAGGTATTCTTTAGGATTGGCAGGAGTGGTATTGGTTGGGGTTTGGTAAGTTATGATAGGTAGTGATGTCTAACTGAAGCTTGCATAAGAGTGACCCCCAGAATAGTATCTCAATTCTATTTGAACTCTCTCACCACTAATACCTTCTTTGTTATACTTCTTTTCCACCTTTTAGTCAGGATGGCTTTGTTGATTCCACAGTGCCAGGGCCAGGCTCATCCCTAGGAATCATCTCCCATGTTGCCAGGGAGACTTTCACCCCTGGATATCATGTCCCACATAGCAGGGAGGGCAATGATTTCCCTTGAAGACTTGGGCTTAGAGAGAGAGAGAGACTGCCTCTCTTTGTGCTTTAATTTGTATTACTCTCAGTTCTCCTGCAATTAAGGTTTTTCTTCACAAGTCTATTAGCCATGCAGATTTGATTTCTTTATTAAAACAGTGCTACTTCGTGTATTTGACAAGTGAAGAAACCGAGGCTTGAGAAATTAGTTACATGACTTACCTAAGCACATATGGCTGGTTACTCAACGGCAGAGGTTCCTCTATCTCTGGCTAGCTGTCTCCTTCTGTTTGTCTGTCTGCCTGTCTCTGTCACTGTCTTTCTGACACTTGTTTCCCTCTCCCACTCTCTCTCTCCCACTCTTCTTGTGTACCAATCTCTCTGTCACTTTCTCTTGAGGCTACCAACCTTAACAAGCTGCAAATTCTGTCGAGTTAATGGTTAAGAGCAAGGACTCCAGAACCAGACTTCCTGAGTTCAAATCCTGCTCCACCACTTAATGTCTTTGTGACATGGACAAATCCCTTCACCTCTCTGAGCCACAGTTTCCTCTGCTATAACATGGAGATAACAATCCTTCCTACCTTAAATGATTATTTTGACAATTTTGTGAATAAACATTATGTGAGGAGAATGGCCCTCCAATTGCTCAATACATGTTAGCTATTCATATATTATTATGACCTCAATGGAAATGTCTCAGTTTATCCCAAGTGGACATGTGAGTTCACTGAGGCTGGGAACCATGTCTTCTACCTCACAACTTTTTACTTAAAAAAATTGTAAACCTACAATAAAGTTAAAAGAAGTATACATTGATAACCCATACAACCTTCATCTAGGTATGAGACGAGAACAAGTGGCTGGGAGATCATGGGAACAAATGAGTAAGTGAGCCAAGAGTGTAAACAAATGAGTATGGGTGTAAAATGAATGAATACATAAATATAACTACCATTATAATAAGAATAGCTATACTTAGTTAATTTTAAAACTAAAATATACAATATTACAGCTACGTTGTCATATTACATTATATAATTACAACATATACAATCAGATTATATGCTATAATATTACAATATAATTATTAGAACCAACATTTTTTGAGCATTCACTAAGTGGCCATGCATCTTACATGAATTACCCTGTTTAATCCTCACAATAGCCCTAAGATAACATTATTTCTACTTTACAAGTAAAGAAACTGAGGTCCCCTGGCCAAGCTAGGATACCTTGGTCCGCAGTCTACATAAGAGATAGACGGTAAGAGGCGGAATCATCTTATGGGGAAAGGGTGGGTCCCAGAACAATGCTCTCAGGGACCTGGGTACTCACTGTCTTCGCTGGGTCGGATATCTACACGCAACTGCAGATAAGGTTTGGAGGCAGTGGCGAAGGCTGCACTGAGGTCCCAGTCAGAAAGGAGTGAGAGGTAAGCTTCCTGCCCCAGCCGATCCCGGCCAAGGTAGCTGATCCCAAAGTTCTTCTTCCTAGACAGAGGAGACACAGGGAGGTTTGAGTGCTCCAGTGCCCTGGAAGCCTCTGGGACAGTTTCCAAAATGAGGCAGGTAAGATAGAAGATGTTGGAAACAACTTCCTCCTATATGCTGGTGCTCTGCCAAGGACTGTACGCAGCCTGAGGTTAAGTCATTTATACCTACTTTGTTACACACAGAAACAGTCACACCTTTGCTCGTATTTGGGTGGGCATGTTGGAAACTGGTAAATGCTGATCCCCTCCGAAGAGGGTAAAAAGGCAGCTGGGGGTAAGAATGGGAAGAAAGCAGTCTTTATTCTTTACAGCATAACGAAATAAAACAGTCTATTTGTTTGTTACTTTTCACAACCAGAAACTATTTTTCAAAAAAAGTTAAACAAAAGTGAAGAATTTATTCTTCACCCAATGGACTAGAATTGAGAAGCCATAAGTAATATAGCTATATAAATACAGCTATGGCCATTGCTTTCCAACAAGGGTACCAAGTCCACTCAATGGAAAAGAATGGTCTCTTTAGCAAATGGTGCTGGGGCCACTGGATATATACATGCAAAAGAATGAAGCTGGATCTCAACTTCACATGATATATAAAAAATTCAAAATGGATCAAAAATCTTAATGTCAGAGCTCAATCCATAAACTTAGAAAAAACCTAGGGGAAAAATCTTCAAGGCCTTGGATTTGGCAATGTATTCGTAGAAACGACACCAAAATCAGCATGGTACTGGCATAAAGATAGATATATTGACCAACGGAATCGAATAGAGTGTTCAGATATAGACCCTCTCATCTATGGACATTTGATCTTTGATAAGGCAGTCAAGCCAACTCACCTGGGACAGAACAGTCTCTTCAATAAATGGTGCCTAGAGAACTGGATATCCATATGCAAAAGAATGAAAGAAGACCCATATCTCACACCCTATACAAAAGTTAACTCAAAATGGATCAAAGATCTAAACATTAGGTCTAAGACCATAAAACAGTTAGAGTAAAATGTAGGGAAATATCTTATAAATCTTATAATTGGAGGCGGTTTTATAGACCTTACACCCAAAGCAAGAGCACTGAAGAAAGAAAGAAATAAATGGGAACTCCTCAAAATTAAACTCTTTTGTGTATCAAAGAACTTCATCAAGAAAGTAGAAAGACAGCCTACACAATGGGAGACAATACTTGGAAATGACATATCAGATAAAGGTCTAGTATCCAGAATTTATAAAGAGATTGTTCAACTCAACACCAAAAAGACAGCCAATCCAATTACAAAATGGGAAAAAGACTTGAACAGACACTTCTCAGAAGAGGAACTACAAATGGCCAAAAGGCACATGAAGAGATGCTCAACGTCCCTGGCCATTAGAGAAATGCAAATCAAAACCACAATGAGATATCATCTCACACCCACTAGAATGGCAATAACCAACGGAACAGAAAATGACAACTGCTGAAGAGGATGTGGAGAAAGAGGCACACTGATCCACTGTTGGTGGGAATGTCAAATGGTGCAACCGCTGTGGAAGGCAGTTTGGTGGTTCCTCAAAAAGCTGAATATAGAATTGCCATATGACCCGGCAATACTATTGCTAGGTATCTACTCAAAGGACATAAGGGTAAAGACAGAAACGGACATTTGCACACCAATGTTTATAGCAGCATTATTTACAATTGCAAAGAGATGGAAACAGCAAAAATGTCCATCAACAGACGAGTGGCTAAACAAACTGTGGTATATACATACGGTGGAATATTATGCAGCTCTAAGACAGAATAAACTTAGGAAGTTTATAACAACATGGATGGACCTTGAGAACATTATGCTGAGTGAGACTAGCCAAAAACAAAAGGACAAATGCTGTATGGTCTCACTGATATGAACTGACATTAGTGAATAAATTTGGAATATTTTGTTGGTAACAGAGACCATCAGGAGATAGAAATAGTGTAAGACATTGGGTAATTGGAGCTGAAGGGATACAGACTGTGCAACAGGACTGAATACAAAAACTCAGAAATGGACAGCACAATACTACCTAACTGTAATATAATTTTGTTAAAATACTGAATGAAGCTGCATGTGAGAATGATAGAGGGAGGAGGGCTGGGGGCACACATGAAATCAGAAAGATAGACGATAAAGACTGAGATGGTATAATCTAGGAATGCCTAGAGTGTATAATAATAGAGACTAAATGTACAAATTTTAAAAATGTTTTTGCATGAGGAAGAACAAAGAAATGTCATTACTGCAGGGTGCTGAAAATAGATGGTAATTAATCTTTTAAAATTTTAACTTATGTGTGAGACTAAAGCAAAAAATGTTTATTTGGTACAAAATTTATATTTTGACTAGTGCATTTCCTAATATAACTTATGTAGATAGTTTGATTGAACACCATAAATACTTGGAATCTCAGGTAGGACATGAGATTTTGTTGGTTTGCCCAGAGTGATGCCCCGATGAATCCCACAGTGATTCGATCAGTGAGTGGAAAAGTATTTGCAAAGCCCCCTTCGGGGAATGGTGAGAATGGGGAGAAATTCAACTTCCCCAAGTTGAATTTTTGATATTCTCAGAAGCAGTGTGGACAACCAAAGCTATAGGCTGAGCCCCCAGCCTTGGGGTTTATTCATAGGAAACTTAACCCCACAAAGGATAGGTCAAGTCTACTTAATATTTAGGCCTAAGAGTCACCCCCAAGAGAGCCTCTTTTGTTGCTCACATGTGGCCTCTCTCTCCAGCCAACATGACGAGCAGTCTCACCACCCTCCCCTTGTCTACATGGGACATGACTCCCAGGGGTGTGGACCTTCCTGGCAACGTGGGACAGAAATCCTAGAATAAGCTGAGACACAGCATCAAGGGATTGAGAAAAACCCTAGAATGAGCTGAGACTCAGCATCACGGGATTGAGAAAACCTTCTCGACCAAAACGGGGAAGAGTGAAATGAGACAAAGTGTCAATGGCTGAGAGATTCCAAACAGAGTCAAGAGGTTATCCTGGAGGTTATTCTTATGCATTGAGTAGATATCACCTTGTTATTCAGGATGTAAGGGAGAGGCTGGAGGGAACTGCCTGAAAATGTAGAGCTGTGCTCCAGTAGCCATGTTTCTTGAAGATGATTGACTAATGATATAGCTTTCACAATGTGACTGTGTGATTGTGAAAACCTTGTGTCTGATGCTCCTTTTATCTACCTTGTCAACAGACGAGTAGAATATATGGAATAGAAATAAATAATAGAGGGAATAATTTATGTTAAAATAAATTTAGTTTGAAATGCTAGTCATCAGTGAAAGCGAGGGTAAGGGGTATGGTAGGTATAATCTTTTTTTTTTCTGTTTTCTTTTTATTTCTTTTTCTATTGTCTTTTTATTTCTTTTTCTGAATGGATACAAATGTTCTAAGAAATGATGAATATGCAACTATGTGATGATATTGTGAATTACTGATTATCTATGTTAATTTTTATTTCATTTGTTATTTTTTTAATTAATAAATAAATGTAAAAAAATTTAGAAGCAAAAAAAAAAATCTAAATGTCAGAGCTCAATCCATAAACTTAGAAGAAAACCTAGGGGAAAAATCTTCAAGGCCTTAGATTTGGCAATGTATTCTTAGAAACGACACCAAAATCAGAGCAACCGAATTAAAAAAAAAAAAAGATAAACTGGACTTCATCGAAATTAAAAACTTTTGTGTAAAAAAAAGCACTTTTGTGTATCAAAGGATATTATCAGGAAAGTGAAAAGATAACCTACAGAATGGGAGAAAATATTTAGAAACCATATACCTGATAAGGGTTCAACATGCAGAATATATAAAGAACTACAACTCAACAACAAAAAGACAACTCAATTTAAACATGGGCAAGAACTTATATAGACATTTCTCTAAAGAAGGTATACAAACAGCTAATACGCACAAGAAAAGATGCTCGGTATCATTAGTTATCAGGGAAATGCAAATCAAAAGCACAATGAAATATCACTGCACACTCACTAGGATGGTTATTGTTTTAAAAATGGAAAATAAATTTAATGCGGAGGTGGAGAAATTAGAGCCCTCATGCATTGCCGGTGGGAATGCAAAATGGTACAGCCACTGTGGAAAAGTTTGTTAATTCTTCAGAAAGTTAAACGTAGAATTACCATAGGACCAAACAATTCCACTCCTAGGTATATACCCCAAAGAACAAAAAAATAGGGACTTAAGCAGATACTTGTATGCCAATGCTCATAGTAGCATTATTCACAATAGCCAAAAGGTAGAAGCAACCCAAATGTCCATCAAAAGATGAATGGATAAATAAAACATGGTACTATATATACATGCAATGGCATACTATTCAGTCATGAAAAGGAATAAAGTTCTGATACATGCTACAACATGGATGAACCTTGAAAACATTATGCTAAGTGAAATAAGCCAGCCAAATATATAGATTCTACTTAAATGAAATATCTAGAATAAGCAAAGTCATAGAGACAGAAAGTAGGCTAGAGGTAACCAGGGACTGGGGGGTGGGGGAATGGGGAGTTATTGCTTAGTGGGTACAAAGTTTCTGTTTGGGGTGATAAAAAACTTTGGTACTGGATGGTGGTGATGGTTGCCTAACATTATGAATATAATTAATGCCACAACTTACACATAAAAATGGTTAAAATTGGCAAATTTTTATTATGTACATGCTACCAGGATAAATGAAAAAAAAATTTACCTTCAGATATATTTGTGCAATTGTGCAAAGTATGTTGTGTGATCATTGTAACCATAGAAATATCCTAAATACCCATCACTTCTGTACTGTTTGAATTTGTTACCAAAAGCGTGTACTCCTTCTCCAACAAACCACCACAACAAAATAACCATCACACCTGCTTTTAAGAACCACCACTTTTCATTTATGAAAGTGGCAAATTTTACAGTGTTTTGTAATAAGCAGTGTTTGTGCGGGTGTGATATACTGTTGGTGAAATTGGCAAGACCTGTCTGGGAAGTATTTGGAAACATCCAAAAATTTTTAAAAGCACATAGCCTTCACCTGGCAATACCACCACTAAGACTTTATCCTATGACTAGACTTTCCCAATACTCTAAGATATGTATATGTGGTTGTTCACTATGGGACTATTTGTAATAGTAAAACAAACAAATAAACAAACACCCTACCCACTGGCCAATTCCCAGCATCCCCTCACTCACCCGTTCAAGTCAAAGGCTCGGATGAGGATGTGCTGTAACACGTCGAGTGAGGTGATCTGGGGATCAACAGCAAAGGAGCGGAAGTCAGGCGGTAAGAAGCTCTCACATTTCTAGGGCAAAAAGACATGGGGGTAGGCTGTCAGGGCCACATCACGCTAATGTGGAGTGAGTGAAGGGTAGAGCGATGGGAGGCAAGGTTAAAGAGGTGGCGGGGACAGATCAAGGAGGGGCATTTGGGGCCACAGCGAGGACTGTGGTTTTTGTGGTTTTGGGAGCCACGGGAGGGTTCAGAGCAGGGGAGGGATGTGCCGTGACTTAAGATTTAACAGTATCCCTTGGCTGATCTGAGAACAGAGGAGGAGGCTACTGCAACAGTCCAGGCACCCAATTTTTCTTCTGTATCCCCTCAACTACCATCACCAGCATTGTCATGTCCAGTCTGATTTCTATTCAAACAGGCCCCTATGCTGAAACCAATCTAGCATGTGGGTCTACAATACTCCCCTGCTTAAACCTCTTCAATGGCCACCCACCACCTGCAGGAGAAACCCCAGTGTCCTCAGTATGTGAGCCTATAGGGCTCCAGTAAGCCCTCCTGTCAGCTTTTTAAACCTTAGTACTCTGGCAGTACCAAACTGCTAGAAGTTACTTTGAATGCATCAAGGCTCCAGGCCTCTGCTTGTGATCTTCCAGTCTATAAAACATCCTTCCCAATTTCTTCACCTGGCTCACTCACAGCTCAGGCATTATCTCTTTTCTGAACCCCCAAACCTCTACTATAGCATTATTAGACTGAAATGATCTATTTATTTCTGCCACCACACTGGTCTGAGCCACACCAAAGTCCCTTCACCATCTGCCCCACAGTCCCCCACTCATCCCACCCCACCCCGCCATCTTTTACCTCTCTGATTCACCTCCTACCACTCCTCCCTCTCACTCTTTCCAGTCCAGCAATATGGGAACCTACGGAAACATGCCAAGCTCATCCCCATCCCCCAGCCTTTGCCATTGCTGTTCCGTCAGTCTAGAACACTGTTCCTCCAGATATGCACATGACTGACTCCTTTTTATTTGAGTCTCTGTTCCTTCAATACCTCTTCTGTGCTTTTCCCATACAACCTTGGCTAAAGTAACTCCCTAACTCATCACCCTTTCCATTATTTCCTCCTGACGTTCATCAGTATGCAAACATCTCCTTTAACTGTTTGTCTTCCCCATGAATATGTTCGCTCACCGAGGGTGGGGACTTGCCTAGAAGTCCACTCTCAATGCATATGTGTGGACTGACTTCAGAGCCCCTTTCTGACAGCAATAGCTCGTCCTTCTCCCCCTACCCTCCCCCCATTTCTCAGGACCCCACCACGCAAGTACTAGGGTCCCACCTCCAAACCTACAGCCACTCCCCTCTACCCACAGTCTCCACCCATCCATTCTTCAGGCCCTGCCCCTCCAGTTTCAATGCCCCCCGCCCCAAGATATGTCCCTGAGCCTCCCTGCCAGCGGGTCCGCCCCCACCACTCTGCCCTCAGCCTCGCCCCTAGGTAACGCCCCAAATGTCAGGTCCCGCCTCCATCGTAGGAAAGCCACCAACTTCCCTAGGATAGCCCGGCCAGCTGGCCGACCCGCCGCTGGCCTCACCTTGACTCGGACCCGTACCACCTCCCGCTCCTCCTCCTCGGCCGCCGCCGCCAGGGGTCCACCGCCGGGCGGAGGCGGTCCAGAGCCGGCCAAGTCCGTGGACCCTGAAGCCGTCGCCATCCCGCCCCCACCCCTTAGAGTGCGCGAACCCTAGAGTGCAGAAACCCGCGGCCCCACCTTGCGCCGGGGCGCAAGCGCAGTGGGTACTGCGCGACCCTACCCCCACCGCCCCTCCCACCTAGCAAGGGGGGAGGGGTCACTTTTGCGCATGCGCAGAGGGCGCTGTTAGGAGCCCTCACCACAAAAGTCAGGTTTTTAGCTTCACTTCAGCTAGTGTGCAGGGGCCCAGTAAGGCCCCACCTCCCTTCGGTTGGGATGTTTTGGTAGTTTACTTCCGGATTCACCTTGCTGTGTGTTATACTGACGACCAATTCGGGCTAAAGGAGTGGGCGGGGAAAGGAAGCTACCGCGTTGACACCAAGCCCTAGGCCCCGCCCCTGTCGCCCCGAGCCTCCGCTGATGAATGATGTCATGTATTTCAAATACTTGTGGTCCTAGCTTCAAATGAATTCGCTGTACGGGGGAGGAAAAAAACATCCTTTTTCTAGAGTTTTTTTTTTTAACAAAAAGTGAACCCTGTTGTAAAATGGCTGTGGTTAATTGTACAAATAGAATGTTTTCACATGAACTAGAACAAATGTACGTCGCTGTAAAAGGTGTTAATGATAGGATGGTATATGGGAAAAACTAATGCAAACTATGGACTATAGTTAAAAGTAATATTGTAATACTCTTTCATCAGTGGTAACAAAGGTACTAAACCAATGCTAAGTGTCAATAGTAGGGGGCTATAAGGGATATGGAATTTTTTATTTAAGAAATCAAAATGTACTCATTGACTGGTGGTGAATACATAACTGATTATCCTAACAGCCATTGATTTTACACTTTGAACAAAAAGGATTAAAAATTAGTTTACACTGTGAAAACTCCTGAAGCTGTACATTTATGATTTTTTTACTTTCTATACCTGTGTTATATTTCATTAAATAATTGACAAAAAAAGCCATTTAAAATATTTTTTATTAATAAAACAACATAAAAACATACAAACATTCCATACATGGTATACAATCAATGGCTCACAATACCATAACATAGTTGTGTATTCATCACCATGATCATTTTTTTAACATTTGCATCACTCCAGAAAGAGAAATAAAAAAGAAAAAAACTCATATATCCCATACTCCTCACCCCTCCCTCTCATTGACCACTATTATTTCCATCTACTCAATTTATTTTAAGCTTCGTTACCCCTATTATTTATTTTTTATCCTTATTTTAAACTCATCTGTCCACACCCTAGTTAAAAGGAGCATCAGACACAAGGTTTTCACAATCACGCAGTCACATTGTAAAAGCTATATCATTATATAATCGTCTTCAAGAAACAAGGCTACTGGCACACAGCTCTACAATTCAGGTACTTCCCTCCCACCACTCCAATATACCATAAACTAAAAAGGGAATATTTATATAATGTATAAGAATAGCCTCCAGGAAAACCTCTTGATGCTGTTTGAAATCTCTCAGCCACTGACACATTATTTTTTCTCATTTTTCTCTTTCCCCTTCTGGTCAAGAAAGTTTTCTCAATCCCTTGATGGCAGGTTCCTTATCCTGGAATTTCTGTCCTGTGTTGCCAGGGAGGTTTAAACCCCTGGGAGTCATTCTCAACTGTAGGGAGGAGGGCAGTAAGTTCACTTGCTGTGTTGGCTTAGAGAGAGGCAACATCTGAGCAACAAAAGAAATTCTCTGGGGGTGACTCTTAGGCCTAATTTTAAGTAGGCTTAGCCTAGCATTTCAGTAATAAGTTTCAAAAGGGCAAATCATAAGATGCAAGGCTCGGTCTGTTGATTTGCTTGTCCCCACTGCTTGTGAGAGTATCAAGAATTCAACTTGGAGAAGTTGAATTTTCCCCCCGAAAGCTGTATCTTAATGTCAACTTTTAAGAAAAGTTCACAATTCTCTTTTGGTTTCTTTTACAATAATTTGTTGCCTTGGTATTAATAGTTAAATAGGCATCTCTGTTTTCTGGAACGTATAAGTAATGGGGAATTTTCCTTGAAAGGCAGAAGAGGGTTAATGGCATGTCTCTCGTCCCATAGAGTATACAACATCTATGGTTTTGGATTTTCTCATGGAAGAAGGGTTTGAGAGTCAGCTTCTCATATAAGTTATCATAGAATGGGATGCGCAAGACATTAGTCTGGAGCTTGGAGTTTATCCTGAGGGCAAAGGTGTAGGTTGTGTTGAGGTCAGATGCCTCTTGTACTGGTTGCGGAGAGTGAGCCTCGGATGGAAGATATGGAAGAGACCCAAAAGGAGATCCTTGCCTTAGTCCTGGGGAGAACTTTCTCCTTTTTCTTTCATTTGTTTATTCCTTCTTCTTCATTTCATAAATTCTAAGTGTATGCTGGGTGGACTACATATATTCATTCATTTAGTCTGCAAAACAACCCTATAAGGGACATATTATTATTATTAGCATCTTTCAGATGAGAACATGGAAGGCCAGGGGGTTTAAGAAACATGCTCAAGGTCAAAGGGATATTAAATGGCAGAGAGAGGAGCCGCTGCAATGGCCGGAAGGCAGGGTTGTCCCTGGAGTGCAAGGAAGAGCAAGGAGGCCAGCATGCCATAATCAGAGTAAACCATGGAGTGAATCATGGGATATAAGGTGAAAAAGTAATCAGCGCAAGGTCATGCAGGGTCTTGGCGTCACAGTGAGACATTTATCAAAAGGTACATTCAGCACAAGCAAAGGCAGGATTTGAACTGAAGTCCTGCTCAATACAGAACACCTGGAGCCAGTCTACAATTTTTCCACAATTGTGTGTCTACAATTTTCTTATTCTTTCTTTGTCAGGTCTTCAAAATTCATCAAGTAGCCAAGGTGAATGTTAGGGAGACCAGGCGTGAGGGAGCCTGTAGGGTGATTGGTGGAAAGTCTGTAGAGTGATGGAGGTGTGTGTGTGTGTGGGGGGGGATGATTCAGATTCCTCCGGGTTGAAAGATGGGTAAATGACAGAGAGTCTGTAAGAGTTATGTGAGGTCTGAGGGGTGAGTAATGGGGACTTTTTTTTTTTTTGGCATGGGCAGGCTCCGGGAATCAAACCTGGGTCTCCAGTATGGCAGATGAGAATTCTGCCACTGCACCACCGTTGCACTGCCCGTTGAGTAATAGGGATTTTAAGGTCAGTGATGAGGGATCTATGAGCTGAGTGATGAGGGTATCTGTGGGGTGAGTGAAAAGGGTCCTGTCAGATGAGTATTGAGGGATCTGTGGAGTGTGCAGTGGGGTCTGTGGGTTAAGTAATGGAGAGACAGGTGAATTATGGCATGTAGGTGAGTGATGGGGCCTATCTACGGGTGAACGATGGAGGACTGTGAAGTGATAGTTCTTTGAAGTGATGCACAGTCTGTGGGGGAGTGATTAGAGTCTCAGGGATATGTGATGGAAGGTATTTAAGGTGAGTTAGGGAGTGATTGGGGTGATGGGGGTTCTGCAGGGTGAAGGGTGAGTCTGTGGAAGAAGTGATGGGGGTTTTGTGGGGTGATAGGTCTGTGGGGTGAATACTGGGGATTGAGTAGGGCAAGTGATAAGGGGTCTGTAGGGCCAATGATGGAGCATTAGTGGGGTGATAGGGAGTCTTTAGGGTGAGTGATGGGGGTAGTCCATGGGTGAGTGTTAGGGGAGTCTGTGGTGAGTGATGGATGATCTGTGAAGTCTATGACTGGGGAGCCTATATGGTGAATAATAGGGGATCTGTGGGGTGAATGATGGGAGTTTATGGGGTGAGTGACTGGGGTGAATTATGCGATCTGTTGCACAAGTGATGGGGTATATGGGGTTGATAGAGGACTGAGGTGAGTGATGTGGGGGGGGTCTGTAGAATGAATGATGGGCTATTTGAGGGGTGAGTGTTGAACTGTGTGGGGTGAGTGATGGGGAGGTCCGTAGGGTCAGCTATGAGTATTTGTGGGGTGAGTGATGGAGGTCTTGAGGGTAGGTGATGGGACATCTATGGGATAAGTGCTGGGGTATATGTGGGGTGAGTGTTTGGGGGCCCGTAAGCTGAGCGATGGGGAGTTTTGCAGTATGACTGATGAGATTCTGTGGGGTCAGTGATGGGGTTTATGTGGTGCATGATAGGGGTTTGTGGGGTCAAAGAGGAGAGATCCATGTGACGATGATGAGGGTAGGTGGGCTGGGAGATGGATGGTCTGTTGAATAACCAACAGAGGGGTCTGTGGGGTTGGGGTTAATAAAGGTCTCACAGAGATACAGTCAAGATCTTTTGTTTCCTTATTTTCAAGACTGCCACCACAACAGACCTCCTATACCCTCTTCTCCTTTTGTCCCAATGGCTCCTGCCAGTAGCTCCACCCCTATCCTGACCCTGGCTCTTTTTGTTCCCACCCACCAGCCTGAGGGAGCAGGATTTGACTCTTCTAGCAGGCAGTGAGTTCCACAGCTAGCTTTCAAAGTCCAGTCATCAGTTCCGCTTGCTCTTGGCTTTTGCGACCTTGACATCCAGCATGCTCTGGGCATGAGTGATCTGCTTCACAGAATCGAGTACAAGCATTCCGGGCAGTACTAGCCAAAGTGTGTTCATGAAGACAAAATAGAACCAGAAGTAGAGCGGGTGGCCCAGCTCCCCATGCTGGAATCCATTGTATTGCTCTGTCAGAAAGTAGAGTACATCCCCATAGATCTGGCCTATGGGAAAGAGGAGGAGAATTCCAGTGAGGAAGTGGGAGCTATTCTATGCTCTCTATTCCAAGGCATTTTCCCAAATTATCATTCAAGGGCTCAGAGCTCAGGATTTCTGAATTCAGAGAACCAAGAATTCCAAAATCAGAGAGCTAAAAATTTCTGAAGTTGAGAGAGCTCATTTCTCCAGGACTTCTGCAATTTTAAATTACAGAATTCAAGACAGCTCAGGATTCCAGAACTAAAGAGAACTTATATTTCCAAAACTAGAGAAAGTGAATGATTTAAGTATATAAGAAGACTGAATCTCAGATGAAGGGAAGTCAGAATCCTGATCCTGGAGGAGCTAGGGGCTTCCCACCACCATGGACCACCTCATGTAACTGTCTCAGGAGACTGTGTGATGGAGGAGGATAAATGAACCTTCCCTGCTTTAGGGTGCAGGCTCAGAGAGGGACAAGGACTGTCCCAGAAGCTCAAGGGATTTCTGATCCAGTCTGACTTGCTACTGTGTGGGCACAATTGAAAGATCCCACCCACAGGGCTGCCCCTGTGTCTGTGGCTCCCCCACCAACCCCTGTGCCCAGTGTAGGCCCTCTCCTCACCCACAGAGACCACAAGCTGTAAGACAAAGCGATGCGGTTGCTGACGGAGAAAGGCGATCACCACCCACAGGCTGAGTGGTCCCCATATCCAAGCCGTGACAGACTCCATGGTTATTATGAAGCTGTCATCCCTGCAGGAGAAAGGGATAGGAGATACCTGACATCAGTGAACTCTGCCCACAGGTACCCCATTAGTACTCCTTGATTTGCTGCCACCCCCAAACAATGTAGATCTCCCTTGATAAAGGCAAACACTTACGTGATGTATCGGCTGTCCCCCTTGGCATACTCTTTCCCTACAGAAAACAAGAGAGACACGTGAATAATAAAGGCAGAAAAAAGAACTGACATTTTGAGATTACAGAGGGCCCCTGTAATCTCTGCATGCCTCAGTTTCTCCATCTGTGAAATGGGATAGCTATTTGGACTCTATAAGTTAATATATATAAAATAGGATAATGTGTGTGAGCCTGGTACAGAAAAGTCTTCCTGTGATTGTTTGGTATTCAATAAATATTTGTGGAATGAAAAGAGGAAGGTATAGATGATAGAGTGAGTAAAGAAACCTGAGAGAGAGAGAAAGGGAAAGAGGCAGGGACACAAGAGCAAGTGCACAAACGAACAGATGAATGGATTATAGATTAATGGAAGACTGAACAGAGAAATTAGTACGAAAAAGACGGACCACCTAATACAAAGATAGCCAGGAGACTTGAACAGATTCTTCCCAGGAGGATTTCCAAATGTTCAATAAACATATGGAAGTTTCTCAAACTTCCTTTAGTCATAAAGGAAAAGCAAATTAAAGCCATAATGGAATACCACTCACATCCTTCATATACTGTTGGTAGGAATGTAAAAGGATACAAGCATTTTGGAAAAGTTTGGTAATTTCTCATAAAGGTAAGCACACATAACATAGGACCCAGTCATTCCCCACCTATGTAGTTCCCCAAGAGAAATGAAAGCCTATGCCCATTCAAAACTTCTATAAGAATGGTCAGAGCAGTTTTATTCATATTGCTTATAACCACCAAGATTTGAGGGAAATGCCAATCATTACTGGGCAAGTCAAATAATTCTAAATATCTACATTTTGAAGGTTCTTTATGAACCCGCAAGGAGTGACCTCCAGGATACAGTGTTTAAAAAAAAAAGCAAAGTTCAGAAGTGTATATAGAATGCTATCATTTGTGTTAAAAAGGGAGAAATTAAAACAATAATGATAATAGTAGCAGTAGCAGTAAACAGTTACATGGCATTGTCTGTACTAAGCCCTGTTTTAAGTGCCTTAAGTATATTTGGATATTAATATTATCCTCCTTTTACAGTTGAGTAAACTGAAGCCTCTGCATGTAATTTATAGGTACATAACTCTGGAAGAAAGTATAGCGATTATTAACAGTGGTTATTGGTGTGTTTGGGGAAACTAGGTGAGATAGAAGACACATTTTAACAGCATACCTCCTTAAATTGTTTTTTGATCCCTGTGATATGATGACAACAAAAAAGTTAAATTTAAAAAATAAATTAATGGAAGAAGAGTTGGTGGGTGAGTAAATATCCAAGCCAATCTTGGCTCAGAACCCCCCCCCCCCCCACTCAGGACTCACAGAGTTGAGATAAGAAAGCTTGGTCTCCAAGGATATCCTTGTGGTAGAGGGAGAACCATCCCTCGATCACCATGTGAATGAAACTGCACACTGCAAACCAGCACAGGGACAGTCGACGCCATGTCCCTAGTGGGACAACTGCAGCTCGATCTGACAACAGCCATGTGGTCATGACTATGACCCCTGAGATGGAGAAGAGGCCAGTCACGAGATGCCAGGTGGTGATGTCATTAGGCACAAAATTGTCCAGCTTCAGGTGCTGAGGCCAGTATGGGTGCAAGGGGCTGGTGGTGGTGGCCATATCTTTGTAAGCTGATGGTTGTGCTTAGTTAAGTAGAGAGGAGAGGGAAGGAACAGACAAACCTGGCAAATAGAAAGCACAGAATGAGATAGTAAAATTAAATATTCAAATACTTCATCAATCATAATAAATACAAATGCACTAAAAGACTGGATCCTGGCCCTCCGGGGTCACAGTCTGTTGGGGGAGACACAGGGACCAGGTCTAGTTCCAGCCCTTAAGGGTCACTGTCTGGTTAGAGAGACACACGAACCAGGCTTAGTCCCATTACAGGGATCACTGTGTTGCACCGTTCAGTGGAAAGCTATACCCTTCCCGAAGTCCTCAAAATTGCAACTGGGGAGACCGGAGACGAAAAACCTGAACCACGACCCTCAGGGCCAGAGTCTGTAAAACCAGACTCTCCCCACAGTAATAGGCTAATGCAAACAAACAAACAAAAAAAGGTGAGGAAAGTGGAAGGCTGCTAGCAGTCCTCCTAAAAGGGATAATGAGGAAAAGTGAGGAAGGGATACGTGTCAAATACAGAGATAACCAATCAGAACCAGGACCCTCAAATCCAGCCACCCAATGAGAGGGCAGCTCTCCTGTCGTCCCGACAACCGCGCAGTAACCTGGAGGGGAGGGGGGAGGGGTCTCGCGCAGGTGGTGTAGAGGGTCTTGTGCAGGCCTGCCATTTCCCGTTGAGTGTAAGGGGATGGAGTGGGGGACTAGGCAGGCAGAGGCCACTTACCCAGCAGCGCGGTCGCAGCGGCTTCTCCCACAGGTTCCAGACCCTCTCTAGGCTCGCTCCGGGATCCAGAAGAATTCTGCCCTGAGCCTGCCTTCATTGGCGGTCAGTCCAGCTCTCAACCAATAACAGCTCTCTGTGCGCCGCCGGTCCCGCCCCCATGCATGGTGCCATTTCTACTGTTGGCTGAGACCAGTCGGCAGAGGAGGCGGGGACCCTAGTGAGAGCGGTTAACCAAAAGTGGGAATCACTGAGGTGTTCATCTCTGCCCTCCCCCAAGCGCACCTGCTTGCAAAGACCCATCGCATTGTGATCTCTCACCTCCATCATTGTTTTCTAGGCAGAGCAACTAGTCGGATCCCGTACCAACCCCCAGTCATAATGCCCAAATGGTCAAGAAAACTGTTAATACGATAGGCAGATCAGCAGATCACATCCTGTAGGCAGCCCTCCGCCCCCAGCCGCCGCCCTTCAGTTCTTAGGCTCTTCAGCGCTCAGAACTCTTTAGTCCTAATGGCAACATGTCATCCTCGCCCTCCCGGCTTGAAAGTCAGAAAACCCGGTCGAACCTAGGTCCCTCAGTCTTGCCGGCCGACTGGCCTGGAGGCCCTATAAAGAGCCAATCAGAAGCCAGAATCCTAAATCAATGGGCGCCTCCACAGAGCTGTCACTCAGACCCCCTCAACCAATTAGAACCCAGAACCTTCAGCATAAGGCCAATAAGCATCAACCCTTCATCTGTCTTACCTTTCCTCCTCTCTGTCCCAGACAGAAAAACCCATCATAACATGCATCCCAGCGTTTCCAGCCAATTGGTATCAGGCCTCTTCGTCATACAACTGTCCAACATGTGCCCGTGCCACTCAAGTCCGTAAGGACCAGGACATTTCCACCCTCGGCCTCATTATCCAATCATGAACCAATTATAAATAATAGAGTGACCATGAACCAATCACAACCTGCCCGTTTTCCTGGTTTCCAGCTTCTAAACCTTTGTCCGTTCTGTACCCCCTTCCTCATTCACTCCTATTCCCCTCTGAGCAGTAAAGAAAGAGCCTATCAGTGCTTTCCTACTTTTATTTGACAGTAACAAACTATATAAAAAGGGAGAAGGAAGGCGGGGAGGCCCGATCTCCTCCTCTGTTTCCCCACGCATCCTCCATTTCTGGGCCCCAGTAGGGAACACTCCCTCCCCGTCTTCTGGTGGTGTGGGGATAGTCAAGCATGGAATGATGTGTGTGTGTGTGTGTGTGTGTGTATGTGTGTGCGCGCGTGTGTGTGTGTGTGTGTGTAGTGGGTGGGGGTGTTGGGAGTCAAGGTTGGAGAGGGGCCTGCCCTCAGCTGGCACCCTGAAGAGGGGTCTTGAGGAGGGTGTGGGGGTCCACAGATGTGCCTCAGCCTATGAGGCGGTAGAAGATCCAGCATCCGAAAGTGACCCAGTGACTGGCCCAGCTGAGCTCTGACCACTTGTGGACAGTGTATGCCATGCCGTAGCCCTGTAGGAGAGAAAGAGGTGATGGTCCCACTCAACCAGGACAAGAGGGTTTCAGGAAAACCCATCCTTTTGCTCAAGGACATTTCTGTGACTCCACTAATCCTAGGTGAGGCCCCATAGAATGGCCTGCATACATACAAAAGGTAAAACAGATTTAGTTTGTTTTTTTCTTTTGTGTTTTCTTCTTAAAAAAACGTTTTATTGTGCACTATATTGTGTTAATGCAAAGTTTACTTTTATTTTTAATCTTTTAAAGCTTTATATTAATAAAATAATGAAATGTCCATGAGAAATATTACTAGATCGTGTTTGTATATATTCTGCAAATCTGACTTTCTTGCCAAAATCAAAAAGGCTACATACTGTGTGAAAAGGCAAAACTCTAAGTACAGAAAACAGGTGTCAGGGGCTTGGGATGGGGGATAAAGGATTGACTAAAAGGACAATGGGGACTTTGGCTGGGAAGAGGTGAATTATGTATCTTGATTGTGGTCGTAGTTATGATTGTATACACCTATATATACCTGTCAAAAATCCATAGAACTGTGTATCTAAAAAGATATACCTGTATAAATCTCAATAAATCTGAGTTCTATAGCTGAAAAAAATCATTTTATAGCAAATTTGCAGAGACAAAGCAGATTAGAGGTTAGCAGGGGAAGGGGGTAGAGTGTTTGTTTATAAAAAATAGATTAAATAAATATGTAAAAGATCCTTTACAAAACCATTTTAAAAACAAGACAAGGTATCTATTAGGGATTAGCTGCTAGATACCAGTTTTTTTTTTAAAAAGACAAAAAATTGGCAAAAGAGGTAAGTAGGCAATTCCCAGTGAAGGAAAAATAAATGGCCCTTAAATATATGAGAAGGTGCTCGGCCTCATTTGTCATCATCCTCCTATCAGACTGGCAAACATAACTAGGAAGTTTGAAAGGTACCCTGTGATGGTGGGACAACAGGCACATTCATGCATTGCTGGTGGGAGAGCAGTTCTAAACTGCACCTGTGTGAGTCCATGTGGGTATGAGGTCATTTGCAGCAGTGTCATCTGCAATAGGAAAGGAAAAACCACTTGCACACCCATGAGTAAGGGACAGACCAAATAAACTGTGTCACATCCTCACAATGGAAAAAAAATGAACGAGAATGTACTCTCCATACTGATGTGGAAGATTCTCAAGTATTATTTTGTGAAAAAGGCAACATGCACAAAAATATCTTTCATGTGCTACCTTTAGAGTAAAAACCAGGGGGAGGGTGCTTGGGGCTCCTGAACCCACATGGGTGACAAGGCCAGTGAGGGACTACTAGGCCTTCCAGAGGCTCAGCTTTCTGTACCATACCACCCACTGCGTCTTGGCACAGACCCCAAAACTCAGGCACTGGCGAGGTTTTACAGCCACGTGGAGAGGACCAAAGTGATGAGGTTCATCCTACGGTGAGACCCCTCAGTGAAGAGGCCCCTGTGTTGTGGCGGCTCTTCCCTCTTCATCCCAGGCCTGACTTGCACCCAGGTCCAGAGATGGCACCAGGGCCAGTGCTGGACAATGCAGCCAACGATTTCTCAATGATCCCAGGATTCTGCTCTGGGGAGACTGGCCTGAGGCTCAACTAGGGAGCCAGGCAGATCCGAAACCACCCCAGCCCAGCCCACCGTCCTGAGAGAAAGTGCAGCCTCAGAGTCCCAATCACCAGTGTTGGATTCATCCTATCTTCCAAAAAATAATAATAATAAGGTTGAATTCTATTTCAGAAAAAGGGGGGGGGGGAGAAATGAATATATATATTTATATTTTCTTGTCGTGTTTAAAGTTTGGAAGGATATTTTAATAAAATGGACAAAGGTGGTTACATGTAAGGGGGCAGAGAGCAGTACTGGGAAGAGAGGGCATGGAATGGGAGCAAGACATTTCCCTGAATATCTTGAAAAGTGTTTGGTTTTTGACCCATGCGCGGTGCATTAACTATTTAAAATATTTTAATAAAAACTTGTTTAAAACTTTCATTAAAGAAGAAGCAAAACCAGATTTTGCACACTCAACTTGAATAAAAATTTAAAAAATTGTTTTTAATGACAAAACCAAAATGAACTAAAGTTTGATTTTCAATAAAAGAATTGTTTTAAAAAGAAGCAAAGCCTGGATTTTGCGG
The DNA here is from genome assembly GCF_023851605.1 of Tamandua tetradactyla. NCBI lineage: Eukaryota > Metazoa > Chordata > Mammalia > Pilosa > Myrmecophagidae > Tamandua > Tamandua tetradactyla. The sequence continues at coordinate 121,744,196 of NC_135353.1, forward strand.
CAGCCAAATGAATGACAGTTATTTTCAGAAATGCTTTTAATTTAAGAAAGAAGTAAAACCTGGAATTTGCATACTCAGCATGAATAAAAATAAAATATACTTTTTAATATAAATGTTTAAGGTAGAAAAACCCAGAGTTGGCACTCTCAACCTGAGTAAAAATAAAATATCTTTTCTAAAAAAGTATATAAGAATGAAAACCCAGAGCTCAACAGAAAAGAAGGGAAACAAAAATTAATTTTTTAAAAAAAGTAACACCTGGGTTTTGTACTCCAGCTCCATAAAATACATCTTTTCATTTAAAATAAGTAAAGGGCGGTGCACTGGTGGCTCAGCAGGCAGAGTTCTCCCCTGCCATGCCAGAGACCCGGGTTCAATTCCCAGAGCGTGCCCATGCAAAACAACAACAACAACAAAAAAAAACAACAACAAGGTAAAATAAGTAAAACATCGCTGTGGCATGCTCCAGCCAAATTAACGGCCCAAAGTGTGAGCGAATGAACCCGAGGAACAATGAGAAGGACAGAGGAGCACTGGCTACACAAGCTGAAGACACACAGCACGAGAGGACCTCACAATTGGCCACTCCACCTTTGTCCTCCTGGTTCCCATGACCAGGTGGCACCACCCCAAGCTAACCCTTCCTACCGCAGGGTCCCACCTCACCTGCTCCTCTGTGGTGTCGTCCACATCAACATCGAAGAGGGAGCCCAGATAGGCCAGGTGGAAGACAGCCAGGGCCCCAAAAAGCAGGTTTAAAGCTCGCACCCCCAGGCCCTGTGGGGAACAGATGGATAGGCTTGGAGATCGGTCCTACTCACTGTCACCCTATACCCACCTAAGCAGGGGAGCCCAGGGAGACACACAAGACGCAGTGAGTACAAGGAGTGAGGGTGTCCATGGTACCCCCTGAGGTACAAAAGAGAAGGTTCAGGTCCAACTGTGGGAGGTCAGAGGTGATCCAGGAAGGAGGGTCCTGTTAGCAATGAGAGTGTCCATTGAGGGAGATGAGACTCTTCAGGCAGGGAAAGAAAAATGGTGGATCGTGGAGTCAGGGTTTTATGGTGGTAAACATCAATTGTCAGGAGGGAGGACAGATACAAGGTTGTCTTTACTTCTTATTGTAAACAGAATGAAAACAAAACAAAAAACAAATCCTGGCTATGACCTGTAGGGCCCTAACAGAGCAGGGTACCAGCTATGTCTCTGTAAGGCCTCCCACCACCTTCCCCATCGCTCACTCTGCTCAAACCACAAAGGCCCTTCTCGCTGTTCCTGAATATTCCAGGCCCACTCCAGTCTCAGGGCCTTTACCCTGACAGCCCTCATTACCTGGAATGGTTCCTTCCCTCATCTACATCCTTTAAAGAATGCAAAAGTCACCTCATCCAGGAGGCCTTCTCTGACTTCTCTAGTTAAAACTGAAACCACCAAGTCGCTGATATGTCCCATCCCCTTTCCCTTATCTCTTTTCTCCTTAGCACTTATCACAACCTAGCAAACGATCCTACTTCACTGACTTATTCTTTATTTACCATCTCCCCCATTAAAACCATATCCCCACCAGCGCTGGGACTTTCACCCGTTTTGTCCAGCCCTACATCTCTAACACCCAGAACAGTACCTGGCACCAGCAGTTGCACAGTAAGTGTTCACTGGGGGAAAAATTTGCCAGAAGTGTATACACCGGAGCTCAATAAATGCTTGTTAGAGAAACAGATGCCAATGAATACAGGCGAGGTTATGAGGGTGGCTCAGGGACCAGTAGAGGAAGCCAGGCCCTCACCCCCACCCCCACCCAGAGACAGATAAAAGATGGGGACAGAAGTATCATTTTCTTTGAGGGGGAAGTGCTGGGCACAAGGTCACCCGGGCTGAACCCTCACCGAGTGATGCTGGTGTGAACAGCCTGCTGGGCACCGTTTCGACAAGACGCAGGCGCTGAGGATTCGAGCCAGGCGCTTCCTGAGGACTGGGGTGGGTTGGGGGGAGGGGCAGGGGTCAGATTAGCCTCAGGGGGTGGCACTCCAGCCCCTCACCATCCTTCCCATTCCGCCTGCCAGGCTGGGCCTGGCACTCACCGTGCTCCACGTAAGTGATAAATGCCAGGGATAGCAGCACTGCAGCCAGGTGGAAGCTGAAGCCCTGGGTGCACCCAGGGTGGGGTGGGGGTGGGGCAATGAGATGAGTGAGGAGGAGGTGCTGCCAGCCCCGCCCAGCTTCCACCCTGATCCCATTCTCCCCTGCTCACGTGCAAGAGGGCACTGGCTGCATAGGTGACCAGCACGGCTGAGAAAGTCCCCAGGCGGAGTGCATTCTTGAAAATGTCTGGACGGAGGAGATTTGGGTCAAGAGACTCCTGAGATCCCCCCCCCACCCTTCCTGGAAGGTCATAGGGCAGGATGAGTGAGTGATATCCACAACCTATTGGAGCCCCCAAGTTTAAATCCTTATGATGCCCTCAAACTTGATATGTCCAAAAACTGAACTCCCCATCTTCCCTTCCAGCCCGCTCACCACCATAGTCTTCCCCGATTCAATGTCAACTCCACCCCTCCAGCTCCTTAGGCAAAAACCTCAGAATCACCCCTGATCTACCCCTGCCCCATCCCCACACCCAAACTCTTGACAATTCCTGTCAGTTCCACCTTCAAAGTTTTATCACAAATCTGAGCTCTGCTCACCACGCCCATGGCCCATTGCCACCACCATCTGCAGTGGCCTCCTGGCTGCTTCTGCCCTCACCCTTTCTCCAGTTTGTCCTCCTAGCAGCCAGATGGATCCTGTTATGACACAAGTCAGGTGCACCCCACCTCTGCTTGGAGCCCTGCCATGGATCCCATGGCACTCAGAGAAACAAACCAGTCTTCCCTATGGCCCACATGGGAGGCAGGCCCCTACAGGATCTGGTCCTTCTCTGACCTCACCTCCTACCACTGTCTCCCTCACTCACTCTGCTCCAGCCACACTGGCCACCTCAGTGTTCCTCACATCCACCAAGCAAGCTCCTGCCTCAGGGCCTTTGCAATGGCTGTTCCCCCCATCTGTTAAACTCTTTCCCTACAAATCCGCAATGACCTTCCCTCACCTTCCTCTGGTCTTTGTTCAAATGTCACTTCCCCAGGGCGACTGCCCCTGGCTAATTGATTTAAAACTGCAGCCTGCCCTCTAACTTCTGCCCCTCTCCACCAAGTCAACACTCATAAATCACCCTTACCCACTTTATTTTTTTCACCTAGGACTTATCACCACCTGAACTATTGTGTATTTTTTCTCTTATTTACTATCTGCTCCCCTCACTGAAATATCAGCTCCATGAAGGCAGGGATTTTTTTGTTTTGTTCCCCTGCTGTATCTTCAGAGTCTAGCCCCCAGTAAGTGCTCAGCAAATGTTTGTCATATGACAACCCCCAGAGAGGTGATTTGGCAACTCACAGTTATTTAGCCAATAAGACATGGGCAAGTTCCAGCTTGTAACGACTTCCACCATTGATCGGGGCAGCTCCACATTCAGTGGCTTGGACACTGTCAGGTCCCTGGGGGCAAAAGAAACCTGCATATCCACAGGGGATCTCAACCCATCTGACTTCCACATTTTTGCCTTGGCCTTTCCCTTTCCCCAGGAACACTCTCCCTCCTCCCTGCAGCCACTTTAGGCAGCACCCTATAGGACAGGGGGAGCCCACTAGCCCTCCCCACCATTTCAGGTGATCCTTCGCCTCGGTGAAGCCAGCCCCTGCCAACGTGGCCGTGGCTTCGGACAGAAAGCCCACAAAATAGTTGCTGAAGTGGAAGGAGACAGCACTTTCGTAGGCTCGCAGCCACCTGGGGAGGAAGGAGAAGACAAGAGAGGTGTGATACCCAGCCCCTGGCATGGCACCCCACCATCCATCAGCATTCCCAGCCCCACTCTGTGGACTCACCTTACCATGGTGCCCCTAGGGACCCCAGGGGTCGGGAAGGCAGCAGAAAAGAAAAAGGAGTCAGAGAGGCCCTGGGAGTTGGCCCGAGTTGTTCACAGATAAGACAGACAGAAACACAGTGGCAAAAGAGGTGGACTGGGATGGCCAACACACAGACATATACCGTCAGACAGTTTCCTGTGGATCAAACAGCTATGGGAACTGTTCTGCAGCCTGACATGGCTGGACATCTAAACACAGCCATTGTCAGGGGCCCGACCTGACAGTCCCATACCCTGCCTCAACCTCACAAGCAGACAGAAGCACGATCAGACTCCCAGCTTTGCAGTTCTCTAACCCGATTCGGTGAACACGAGGCAGACAAAACAGCCCTTTAGTTTGGCACAGAGACTACCAAACACTCCCCCACTGCTAGCACAGACACAATCCTACAGTCAAGCACAGTCACCCTATCAGTGGCACAATCAGACACTGTCAAAGGCAGGTGGCATCTTGCATGGGAAAAAGCACAGATCCTGGAATTAGGCCTGGGTTTAAAGTCTGGCTGCTTAGCTCAGTGACACTGGGCAAATCTCTCAAAGTTTTGGAACCTCATTCAGCATTAGACATAACCAGTGGCGACTGGGATGGGGGTGGATGGGTTTGCGGACAGGGAGTGTCACAAACAGCCAGATCGAATCTTATAGCCAAACCAGTGGCAGACAGTCGAACCCACAATCAGGCACAGGTACATAGTTAGTTACAACCCCTCAGCTAGACAATGCTAAGGGGCCAGACAAGGCATCACACAGTCAGAATCATATGGGCACACAACATGCCGTGGTCAGACACAGACAGGTGAGAATCAGCAACACAGTCTTATCCCGTGACAGCTACACAGCCTATTATCGACAATGGCACAGCCAAATGGCTGGTCCCACATTCAGGGAGACAGATGCCAATAGGCAAACAACCCATATGTACCCCTAGCCAGACAGGTCATCATCACCAATCAACACAGACTCATCACTCCCCATCAGTTACATAACTGGTTTCTAAGAGTGAATCAGCCGAACAGATGGATAGCCAGACACAGTTTGTGTCAGAGCGCCAGTTGTACATGGAGTCACACACTGAGCCAATCTTGGTGAAAGAGCCAGCCACAGACGGGCACCCACTCTGTCTAGTCACGGGGTAGACAGTCAGACAGATGCAGACTTCCAGAACCAATCAGTCCCCAATCACGGCCCCACCCCCATCCCCCAGTCAGCCCCACTTGCCCTCAGTACCTGCCCTCATTTACCTGGCTTTGCGTTTCTTGCTGTAGTAACAGAAGACAGACAGAAGCATTAAGAGACAGGCTCAGAGGCGGGGAGACCCCAGGTCCCTACCCAACCCCCTCACTGCAGAGCAGAGGCCTTGAAGGCTGTGCTCACTTGCGAAGGAGGCGGTCACCATCGAGGGGTATGAAGTACGGGAAGAGGTAGGGGCCCACACAGGTGGACAGCACAAGGCACAGCAGGGCCAGCACCAGGCTCCGGGCCACCTTCTGCAGCCATCGGCGGCTCTGTAGTGGGGGGATCAAGGCTCCATGAGCACTGCCCACGGTGGCCCCCACAGTCCCTGCTCACCTGTCCACCCAGGACCTCACCAGCGGGCGGCCTTGGACAGCCTGTAGGTAGCTGTGGAAGGATATCCAGGGCCCAAAGACGATGGTGCCCACGAAGTAGAGGTAGCCCATGAACTCCACGGGGGAGGGCACCGCACCCACCTCGCCCCGGTCGAGGTCGAAGCCCAGAGACACTGCCTTCATGGCCACGATCATCTGGGCTCCTATGTGTGGTGCCCAAGGTCAAGTGGATGGGCAGAGAGTAGGTCAACATGGAAGAGTGGAGGTGGATTGGGAGCACCAGGTGAGAGGTGGTAAGGAAAAGGGAGTATAAGCATGGACAGGTGGGCAAGTGGGCTCAGGACAGACAGACACCCTGACTCAAAAGTCAGGCATGTACATGGCATGGGACAGACACACTGGGGTGGGACGGGTGGGGGCAACAAATATAGTGGAGAGAGACACAGACACAAGGGGAATCTGAGGCCTGCATGTCCAGTGGAGTGGACCGACCCAGGAGGAAAGTGGGTGAAAGAAAGACACAACGTAGGGGGAGTTAAGAGGTGTGGGTTTGGGGCAGAAGGGCTGGGGCAGATGAGAGGGGCAAGGCTGCCTACCTCGCATCTTGTGCCATGTCACAGTGTCCACCATATGCATCTCACTGAGGGGAAAAAAAAGGGTGATGGTCTTGACCCTGGGATCCCTATGGCCTCGGAGACCTCAGAGGGTGGAAACCCCAGGTGCAGAGAAGGTTATGCCTTCCCCCGTCCTACAAAACCTCATGGAAGAAAAAGTTTCCTGGGCTTCCTCTTTCAGGGAAGCCCATGTCCTTCCCATCCTGTATAGCCTTGGAAAAGAACAAGTCTCCCACGTTTCCTCCTCAAAGAGGATCTCACACTCTCCCTGTCCTGAGTAACCCTGTATTGACAACAGTGTTTCTAGATTCCCTTCTCCAAGGTCATCCAACACCCTCCCTGTTCTGAACCCCCTCATAGGAGAACGATTCTCCCAGACTCCCTTCTCCAGGGACTCCCACTTCCTCCCTGTACTGCACAACCTCACAGCATGAGGACGAGGATGCACACCCATACCCCATGAGTAGGTAGATGAGGATGGTGACGGAGAGGAAGACGCCACGATGGCAGGAATGTCGGCAGAGGAACAGCACGAGGTAGCACAGGAGGCTGAGCAGCACGACCCAAACCATGTGCAGCTGGAAGAAGTGGTAGAGGCTGAAGAACCCACCTGCCACGGTGCTTGCATGTTTCAGGTAGGATGGCAACCCTTAGAGTGAGAGAAAACCAGAAACAGAAGATTGGTGGGCTGGTAGAGAGTGGAGGGCCATCTGGGCAGAGGGCACAGCCTAGGCTGGGCCCCGTGGCATGTGGTGAGGCTGGACACAGTGGGGCCTGGCTTGGCATGGCAGGACATGGCAGTGTACGGCTTGGCAGAGACGAACATGGTAGGAGTGATGTAGGCTGGGGTGGCGGTACTTGTCCTTACCAAGCCTCCAGAGGAGGCGACAGGCGAGACAAATGGCGAGAAGCAGCCAGATCTGGTCAAGGCCCTGCTGGGCAGTAGGCAGGAGACAGCCCTGCAGCAGCTGCTGGAAAAACTCCTGGCGGCTGAAGGTAGCCATGACGGACCCCCACGAATGGATGGATAGATGGATAGACCTGCCAAAAAGGGGGGACACAGAGGGAGCTGGGACGTCCAGGGGGGCAGACCAGTGCTCACCCATCGAACTCAACACTCAGATTTCAGTCTAGGGCTGCCCAACTGTTGTAGAGACAGGGTAAGGGGTATCCGGGGTCTGGAGGAGGATGTGAGATTCAGGGACATCAGATAGGGACTGGCCAACTGTGTGTGGGAGGGGTGCTGTGGGCGTGCACACACACAGACTGACCTGCAGTGAATGAAGGACCTGTGTCTCTTGTATGCTGTGAACGGTCGGGTCCGATGGTGATTGAGAGGTGTACATTCTAGGTCTGTATTTCAAATGGGGTGTGGGGGGGTTGCTTCCTGGTTGCCAAGGCATAGAACCAGCTTGGGTCGCTCTCTGTGTAGCAGGCAAGGAATGAGATCCTGTGACACTTGGGGGGCCGTGTGCATCTCTCCTTGTTTGGACTGGCAGGGGGTTGGGGAGGGGGTATCCTGTATCCCTGCGCGCCCCATCTCACCCCGACCCGTCCTCTGGAGACCGCCAACAAAGCCTGGCCCGGGTCCAGGGCTGCAGGGAGGTGGAGGTGAGGAGGAGGGCAGAGTGGGAGGAGGTGTGGGAAAGGTGATGGGGAGGGGGCCCCAGGACACGCGCTGCAGACGGGATCGGGGAGGCCGAATCTGGGATGCGAGTGGGGGAGCCGCGCGCGCACTATTGGCAACCTACCTGGCAGGAAGGAATCCGCGGTCCCAGCGGTCGGGGACGCACCGTCGCCGCCACCGTCGCCGCCTCCTCCGGGCAGCCTACCCTGCAGGCCGCAAGGCCGGGACCAGCTGCGGCTCCCAGGGCGGCGCGGAGAGCGGGCCCTTTAAATCCCGGGGAGGCCCGGCAGGCGGGCTCGGCCAATCAGAGGGCGAGAGTGGGGCGGAGACAGGGGAGGAGGGGTGCGAGAGGACCTGGGGAAGGAGGAGCCGGAGTGTGGAGTGGAGCTGGACGCGGCGGGACTTGGGCGCGCAGAGCGTTGGTGCATGCACCTTTCTGGCTCCTGAACTTTCAGGGCTGGAGATTTTGTGGCAGGCCAAAAATCACCAGGTTTCTAGTCCTTGGAAGCTGCGATGGGAAAGACGGGGGAGGTAAGAAGAAGGAACTCCCCTCCACTCAGTATTCACCCGCGCGCGCTCTCATTGCTGCGTCCCATTTCACAGATGGGAAAATAAACTGTCTCTCCTTCCCCCGTCCGCGAGGGAACTAAAAGAAATGTCCAACACGACCCAACGCCAGCTCCACCTAGCTTCTTCCTCCGAGGCTGGTGGCCCAGGGATCCGCCAGAAACTTAAGTAACGAATGTGTCACCCAGGAGCACGAATTAGACGCCTGCGTTTCCTATAGGGGTACTACCTGTGAGCATGTCGTTAAGAACTGATTTGCCTGCTTAATTCCCCACCAGACTCGACCGTGCACTCAGTCTGCTCTTTGTGAACCAGAAGGAGGCTGCTACGCAGCATCACCGATCGGGAGCATTTATAAAGCTCTTACAGTGGGAAGTAAGTGCTTCGGGAAGGAAGATTTGTATTGGGCTCTATCTGCCTCACTAAGGATCTGTGCAGCACCTGCCATCTGCCTACCCTACAGAGTCTGGGCACTCCACTCTGCCCCTAGGCTGATGAAGGGCCTCTTTCCCGCCCCCCCCCCCCCAAGAGCATTTATTTGGCACTTACTGCATGCTTAGCTCTGATGGTAGAAGGGAAAAGGAAACAGAACCCCACCTTGACCTGAGGCTCTAAGAAGAGTTTTAATCAGATTAATACCTGCCTGTATGGAACCTGGCAAGTCATGCCTATCGGGCTACAGCGTTCCTATCTGTTAAAAACAGGAGTAGCAGTCCTTTGCTTGGAAACGCCAGAGGCAATCGAGAAGAGATGTATAGTCTCCTCTTTAAAAAAAAGTTAGCATGAAGTTAGATGGAGTTTTAGCTCACAAGTTAATACTTATGTATTACAAATGAAAAATATTTAACCCAGTAAGAATATACAGTGATATAGATAGATTATATATTAGATAGAAATCATAAGCTAGATGCACAAATACCAATTCCTTTCTCTAACAGCAGAATACAGGCCATAAGTTTTTTTTATTTTTAATGATTTAGACTTCATTTTAGTTTCTTTTCTCAGTTTTCAAACATACTCGGGTAGAGTAAAAAATGACCCCCCTACACATACATACTCATCACTCAGATTCAATCGTTCTCAGGATTTTACCACATTTGCTTCATCTACCCTCTGTTTTTACTTTTTCTTTTGTTTTCCTTGCTTAACTACATTGGAGCAAATCCAAGACTTCTCCCTTACTCAGGATGCATCTCCAAGAAATATGGACTTTTTTTTTCTTTTTTACATAACCCCAGTGCTACTATCACACCTAACACAGTTTAATGGTCATTCCTTAGTTTCATGCAGTTCATTAGGCTCATATTAAAATTCCCCCAATTAGACACTTGTTTTTTTTTTTTTTTGGAGGGGTGTGCTTCCTGATGTATCCCAAGCACCTAGTCCAGTGCCTGGCACATCGTAGGGTCCTCAATAAATATGTATTGACTTTGAGTGAATATTGATTTGCAGGAATCATTACACATTTTTTTTAATCCATACCTATTCCAGTCTGCTTCTTTAAGAGATAAGGGTGCTTTAAAAAACATAAATAATACCATTATTACACCTAGAAATGAAAATAATTCCCGAAAAACATCATTATTGAGTCATGTTCAATTCTCAAAAAATTTGGGAGTATTTCGTTGTTCTAATCAGGGTCCATATACAATCCACACATTGCAATATATTAATTCCTCTCCTTAAATCTCCCTCTCCCTCTTAGCTTAATTCAATTCAGATTTTTTTCACTGTGATAACAAATATATAACACAAAGTTAGCCATTTTAGCCATCTTTAAATGTACAATTCAATGGCATTAATTACTTTTACAATGTTGTGCTACCATCACCACCTTCCATTACTAAAGTTTTTTCATCATCCATAACAGAAACCCTTTACTCATTGTGCTGGTTTAAAAGGATATATGTACCCTAGAAAAGCCATGTTTTCATTCTAATCCCATTTTGTAAAGGCAGTCATTTCTTCTAATCCCTATTCAGTATTATATGTTTGAAACTGTAATTAGATCATTTCCCTGGAGGTGTGATTTAATCAAGGGTGGTTGTTAAAGTGGATTAAGTAGAGGCATGTGTCCACCCATTTGGGTGGGTCTTGATTAGTTTCTGAAGTCTATAAAAGAGGAAACATGTTGCAGAATGGGAGAGATTCAGAAAGAGCAGAGAATAACGACACAGCCACGAGAAGCAGAGAGAACCAGCCAGCGACCTTTGGAGATGAAGAAGGAAAACACCTCCAGGGGAGCTTCATGAAACAGGAAGCCAGGAGAGAAAGCTAGCAGATGATGCCGTGTTCACCATATGCCCTTCCAGCGAAGCCCTGACTGTGTTCGCCATGGGCGTTCTCACTTGAGAGAGAAACCCTGAACTTCATCAGCCTTCTTGAATCAAGGTATCTTTCCCTGGATACCTTAGATTGGACATTTCTATTGACTTGTTTTAATTGGCACATTTTCTTGGCCTTAGAATGTAAACTAGCAACTTATTAAATTCCCCTTTTAAAAGCCATTCCATTTCTGGTATATTACATTCCGGCAGCTAGTGGACATCCTTTTCTCGTTCAGTACTGGTTTTTAATTTACAGAATGCATTCAGATTTTTTTCCAAACATCCCAATAATGTCCTTTGATAGGAAAAGAAAATCCTAGGTCACAGATACGTTCTGTTGTCCCATCTCTTTAGTCTCCTTCAATCTGCAGCAATTCACAGCCTTCTGTTCACTTGATCTTGATGTGTTTGAAGAGCACAGTCCAATTATTTGGAAGAAGTTCCCTCAGTTCAGGCTTACCTAATGTTTCCTCATGATTAGATTCAGGTTATGCATTTTCAGCAGAAATTCCACTGAAGTGATGTCATGTCCTTGTCAGTGCATCAGGAGGCCCAAGATGTCAGTTAGTCCCACCACTGGTGGCATTAGCTTTGATTATTTGGTTTTGGTGGTGTTTTCCAGGTTTCTTCTCCACTGTAAAGTTACAATTTCCCCCTTTGTAATTAATAAGTATCTTGTAGGGAGATATTTTGATACTACACAGCTACCCTATTTTTCTTCAAACTTCCACTTAATAGTTTAGCATCCATTGGTGATTCTTGCTTGATGAAATTACAGCTCCGATGGTGGCCAAATGGTGATTTCCTTTTACATGTATAGCCGGGGTTTTACTATAAGGAAGAGCTTTCCCTTCTCCCTTATTCATTTGTTTGTTCATTTATTTAATCAGCCTGGAAGTTGTGAATTATTTTAATTTATAAGTTAAAATCAGTTACTATCATTTTTTTTTTTTGTATGTTCAAATAGTTCTAGTTCTGGCCAGTAGGAAATTCCCTTGAGCAGCTCCTGTGTCTTTTTTTTTTTTTAATTATTTTTTGTTGTTTTATGTTATTTTATTTTTCTTTGTCTTTTTGACATGGCCCCATCATTTTTTCTTAATTTTTATTGTGATAACGTATATATAACACAAACATTTCCTATTTAACTATTTTTAAGTGTATAATCCATTGGTATTAATACCACAATGTTACCAAAATTTTTTATCACCCTAGAGATAAACTCTGTATCTATTCAGCAATAACTCCCCATTCTTCTCTCTCCCTAAGCCCTGGTAACCTCTAATTTCCTTTCTGTCTGTGTGAATTTGCTTATTCTAGATATTTCTTATAAGTGGAATCTTAAAATATTTGTCTTTATGTGTCTGACTTATTTCACCTAGCATAATGTCTTCAAGGTTCATCCATATCGTAGCATGTAGATAGCTTCATTTCGTTTTACGACTGAATAGTTTTCCAGTGTATGGAAATACCACACTTTGTGCATCCATTCATCTGTCAATGGACTCTTGAGTGTTTCCACCTTTTGGTTATTGTGAATAATGGTGCTACAAACATTGGTGTACAAGGATCTGTTTGAGTCCCTGCTTTCAATTCTTTAGGATATATACCTAAGGGTGGACTTGCCAGGTCAAATAGTAATTTGAGGTTTAACTTTCTGAGGAACCACCAACTGTTTTCCACAGCGGCTATAGTATTTTAAATTTACAGCAGCACTTTTTACAGATAACACGATCCTATATTAAAAGAATTCTAAAGAATCTACAAGAAAGCTACCAGAGCTAATAAACAAGTTCACCTAAATTTCAGGTGTGAGGTCAATATGCAAAAACCAGTTGTTTTTATACACCAGCAATGAACACTTCAAAATTAGGAAAACAATCACATCTCTTTTTTTTATTATTAATTAAAAAAAAGAAATTAACCCAACATTTAGAAATCATTCCATTCTACATATGCAATCAGTAATTCTTAACATCATCACATAGCTGCATGATCATCATTTCTTAGTACATTTGCATACATCTCTTTTTTTTGAGCATAACTTTTTATCTAGGTCACATCAAGTTTCCAGGCTCATTTTTTACTTCCCCAACTCTGGTCCTGGAAAATTCCCACCACCACAGGGGCCTTTTGAAATCTAGCAAATAAATTTCACCCAGCTTCTCCTGTGCCAGAGAGCCACTTGTCACTACACCCCTACCCCCCACCCCTCGTAGGCCCAAGAGATTGGGTCTATTAGAAATGACACCTCCAGGAACACGGGGTTGAGCCCCGGTGAAGAGGACCCTACCAAGTTCTCCTTATCACCTCCACAGCTGCCAAACTTTGAGGAGTAGAATCCTGGATCCATCTGTTGCACATAAAAGCCAGCTCCTCCACCTAAGTGGACCCTGAAACCAGCAGAGGCCTGACTCTGCAATTCTCTGGAATCCAGAAGCAGACGGCATCCTTTGCAGACTGCAGTCCCGATACCCTGGACCTGATGATCCCACAGAAGCAGATAGCACCAGAAGTAGACTGCTCTCTCAAGACTCCGATGAGGGCTTATTATACCTTCCCTTATGTACTGGTTTGAAACTGTGGCGTACCCCACAGTTGATCTTTGATCTCCATTCAATATTGCTGGGTGGGTTCTTTTTGATGGTTTCCATGGAGATGTGACCCACTCAATTGTGGGTGGTAACTTTTGATTAGCTGGTTTCCATGGAGATGTGTCTCCATCCACTCAAGATGGGATTGCTTACGGGAGCCCATTAAGAGGGAACAATTTTGAAGAAAGCTTAGAGCCACCAGAGCCCACACAGCCAGAGACCTTTGGAGATGCAGAAGGAAAATGCCCCCAGGGAAGTCCTTTAAAACAAGAAGCCAGAGACTACAGCAGATGCCAGCCACATGGCTTCCCAGCTGACAGAGGTGTTCTACACCCATTGGCCTTTCATTTGTTTAAATTTTTTTTTATTATAAATCTTAATAAACAAACATACAAACATTTTTGACATACAAACATTCTATACATGGTGTATAATCAATGACTCACAATATCATCACAGAGTTGTGTATTCATCACCCTGATCATTTTTTGAACATTTGCATCCCTCCAGCAAAAGAAATAAAAAAGAAAAAACTCTACATACCATATCCCTTACCCATCCTTTTTATTGACCACTAGTATTTCAATTTACTCAATTTATTTTAACCTTTGTTCCCCCTATTACTTGTTTATGTTTGATCCATAGTTTTTACTCATCTGTCCGTACTGTAGATAAAAGAAGCATCAGACCCAAGGTTTTCACAATCACACAGTCACATTGTGAAAGCTATATCATTATACAATCACCTTCAAGAAACACGGCTACTGGAACACAGCTCTGCAGTTTCAGGCAGTTCCCTCTAGCCTCTCCATTATACCTTAAACTAAAAAGGGGATATCTATATAATGCGTAAGAATAACCTCCAGGATAACCTCTCGAATCTTTTTGAAATCTCTCAGCCACTGACACTTTATTTTGTCTCATTTTTCTCTTCCCCCTTTTGGTCGAGAAGGTTTCTCAATCCCTTAATGCTGGGTCCCAGCTCATTCTAGGATTTCTGCCCCATGTTGCCAGGGAGTTTCACACCCCTGGGAGTCATGTCCTATGCAGACAGAGGGAGGGCAGTGAGTTTGCTTGCCCATCTGCCTTTCTTGAACCAAAGTATGTTTCTCTGGATGCCTTTGTTTGGGCATTTTTTATTGCCTTACAACTGTAAACTTGCAACTTAATAAATTCCCTTTTTAAAAGCTGTACCTTTCAGGCTGGGGGCACAAATGAAATCAGAAGGAAAGATAGACGATAAAGATTGAGATGGTATAATCTAGGAATGCCTAGAGTATATAACAATAGTGACTAAATATACAAATGTAAAGAATGTTTTTGCATGAGGAAGAACAAAGGAATGTCATTACTGCAGGGTGTTGAAAATAGATGGTAATTAATCTTTTAAAATTTTAACTTATGTGTGAGACTAAAGCAAAAAATGTTTATTTGGTACAAAATTTATATTTTGACTAGTGCATTTCCTAATATAACTTATGTAGACAGCTTAATTGAACACCATAAGTACATGGAACCTTGGGGAGGACATGAGATTTTGTTGGTTTGTCCAGAGTGATGCCCCAATAAATCCCAGAGTGATTTGAACAGTGAATACAAAAGTATTTGCAAAGTCCCCTTCGGGGAATGGTGAGAAAGGGGGAAAATTCAACTTCCCCAAGTTGAATTCTTGATATTCTCACAAGCAGTGGGGACAACCAATGCTATAGGCTGAGCCCCTAATCTTGGGGTTTGTTCATATGACACTTAACCCCACAATGGACAGTTCAAGCCTACTTAAAATTATGCCTAAGAGTCACCCCCAAGAGATCCTCTTTTGTTGCTCAGATGTGGCCTCTCTCTCCAGGCAATACAACAAGCAAACTCACCACCCTCCCCCTGTCTACGTGGGACATGACTCCCAGGGGTGTGGACCTTCCTGGCAACATGGGACAGAAATCCTAGAATGAGCTGAGACTCAGCATGAAGGGATTGAGAAAACCTTCTCGACCAAAAGGGGAAATGAAACAAAATAAACTGTCAATGGCTGAGAGATTCCAAACAGAGTCGAAAGGTTATCCTGGAGGTTATTCTTATGCATTAAATAGATATCACCTTGTTATTCAAGATGTAATGGAGAGGCTGGAGGGAACTGCCTGAAAATGTAGAGCTGTGTTCCAGTAGCCATGTTTCTTGAGGATGATTGTATAATGATATAGCTTTCACAGTGTGACTCTGTGATTGTGAAAACCTTGTGTCTGATGCTCCTTTTATCTACCTTGTCAACAGTCAAGTAGAACATATGGAATAAAAATAAATAATAGAGGGAACAAATGTTAAAATAAATTTAGTTTGAAATGCTAGAGATCAATGAAAGGGAGGGGTAAGGGGTATGGTATGTATAATTTTTTCCCTGTTTTTGTTTTATTTCTTTTTCTGTTGTCTTTTTATTTCTTTTTCTGAATTGATGCAAATGTTCTAAGAAATGATCATGAGGATGAATACGCAACTATGTGATGATATTGTGAATTACTGATTATATATGTAGAATGGAATGATCAAAATAGGAATGTTTGCGTTTATTTGGTGGTTTTTTTTTTGGTATTTAAAAAAATAATAAAAAAATAAAGAATGCAAAAAAAGATAATGGGGCGGGATGAGGAATATAGGAGGATTAGGGTTTCTTTTTTATTTGTCTTCTGGACTAATGAAAATGTTCTAAATTTGATCATGGGGCTGTATGCACAATCATGTGATGATTCTGTGAACCAGTATTGTATACTAGTTTCAATGCTGTGTGAATGTATCTCAATAAAATTACATTAAAAAAAAAAGCTGTTCTGTTTCTGGTATATTGCATTCTGGCAGCTTTAACAAACGAAAACACCCTTTGACTACACCCCTATGTGGTAATGATGAAAGCCATCCCTGCTAGCACTACCACCTGCTTTTTTCACCTCTATTATCATTGTAGCCCTAATATGGGCAATTATCAATTATCTTCTCCCTCAATTTTGCCTCTATTTCCCCTTCCCTAGCCCGAACTCTCACTCTGTCCTCCTTTCCTACTAATGTACGCTTAGAATAATAATGCCATTATTCAATTATCCCAAACAGTATAAGTGGAGAAAATTTAACTGCTGGATCTGCTATAACAACCCACAGCACTCTTCCCCTCCATCAGTGGGAACATCCTTAAGTAATGTTTCCTACTGGCCAGGCACTTGAAATACTGCTGGTGACATCTCCATTCCCCCAGGCATCTATATAACCCCGCCCCAGCCCGCTCCAAACAATCTACCCTGTGTAACTTTCAACTCCAAAAACCCACTGCATTACATAGAAAAATTCAGCAAAAGTGAAGGTAGTCTTCGTGTTTCAAATAACCCTCTCAAGCCTGATAACCGCGCTCCCCCCCACCAAGTCTATCCCCATCTCCCTGGTCCCTCATCCTCTCTGCCACCAGTAAGTGCAACTTTAGAAAAGTCTGCCTCCCTCTAGGTTTTACTTTCCTATTAATAGCTCTGAAGGTTTCCTCAGTCTTTCTTGCTCCACACAATCATACCACATGACAATGCACTGTCGGTTTCATCTCATACCCGAGCCTCACTAAGTACAATTCCACCTGTTTCCACCCATGGCGTTGTAAGGCACTAGCCAGCATCCTAGCAGGGGCAGGAGCTCTCTTAGGCCTAGCTGCCCTTTGGATCAGGTTTGGAATGCATGAAAACACCCTCTGAAACCTAACTATTACACTTAGAAAAAATTGCATCCAAAACCAGACAAGCCCTTTCAGAACCTACCACTTTGCTCAATTCCCTCACAACTGTAGATATGGATGACTGACTAGCTTTAGATTTATCTTTTTGCTGAAGAAGGTGGCACTTGTGCTGTTGTCAATACCTCCTGCTGCACCTGGATCAACACCATTGGACAAGTCGAAACTAACATCCAAAAAAAAATCTTCAAACAAACCAAATGGCTTCAAGGCATGAACCACGAACCAGCAACCCAGAGACATGTGGGAATCAGTCAAGGGGTTCCTGCCTAATGCCTCACTGCTGATCATGTTAATCATCATCCTGCTCCTTGGCTCTGTGTTCATCCACATCATCATCAATTTCATCCCACAATACCTCAAAGCCCCCCACCTCTTTCCCCTATCCTTTGTAGCTTTACGGTACCAGTCTATAAAATCATAAACCGACTGTACTTGGTCTTTGGGGAGTCCAAAAACTCCCTTGACCAAAAAGAGGGAATGTGAAAATGGAATGGTTAGTAGCTTCACTAATCAGCTTGATATGCTTGAGCTTCCTTTTTATCTGGGGAACTACTAAGAAGAAACAAAGAACAACTGAGTCAGGCTGACATACCCATAATCCTTCGCAGCACTAACTAAGAACTCTGCCCCTGCAGAAAAGAAACAAGTCATGATGACAACAACAAGTTTACTTATCTTCCCAGCTCCTGCAGCGACATCCTGCCTGTCCAAGTTGCAAAATTAATGAAACATAGCCCAAGGACATCCCACCCCAAACAACTCCTGTAGCTCCCTCTCCCTGGCTCCCCTTCCCTCTACCCATACCCTCCTTTTGTTCCTAGTAGTCCTATATGCTGCTTGCCCCAAACTTGCCTTTTGAGCGGTGACCTTTTGTTGCTGTTCTGCATTAATGCTAATTTAGTTCAATAAACTTCTTCTATACTTTGGTTTTTAGAGTCTGTTTTGAGCAAAATAGTTGATAGAGATTTTCTTCAGTCTTTTACAGTTGCAAGGACTCTGTTGTGTGGATGTACCACAGTTTATGCAACCACTGCCTTGTATAGGAACTGACATTGTTTTCAATATTTTACACTTACAAACCATGCCACAATGAATAACCTTGTGCGTATGTATTTTCACATTGTCAGAGGTATATCTTCCAAGTGAATTGCTAGAAATGAATTGCTGTATCAGAAAAATAAGCATCCATGCAGTTTTGTTAGATGCTGAATTTCCTTCCATTGGGAATGTAAAAAGACCTTTTTTTAAAGCACAAGAAGAAGAAAGGCTCCTGTTTACATGAAAAGACAAATGGCCCTTCGCATGGCCATCCAGTAGTCCATGTTGATTTTAAGATGGAGGAATTTAATTTTACAAAGGTGAAGTTTTTTCTATACTTTTTTATTGTATAATATAACATATATAGAAAAAAAAGAAAAGAAAAAAGTAATAATTCTTAAAGCACTCTTTAACAAGTAGTTACAGGACAGATCCCAGAGTTTGTCATGGGCTACCATACCATCCCCTCAGATTTTCCTTTTAGCTGCTCTAGAATATAGGAGGCTAGAAGGAATAAATATTCTTTTAGCATCACAATTGACTTTTTTTTTTTTACGAAGATTGAGGTTTACTGAGTGATTTAATTTCACCAGGATTGACTCATCCTCCCACACAAGGCTTACGCTGCCATAGATGCCACCCATTCTACAGAGACAGGAACCGAGGCTCAGATCAAGCCAAGGAGAGTGTCTTCTGTAATGAGTGATGCTTAATCTAATCACAGGAGGCTTTTAAGGAGGATTCAGAAGAGACAGGCTCTTCTTCCTGCTTTGGCTGGCGAGTCTCTCCTGGGGAGTTCGTCCAGATCCTCCATCGGAATCGTCAGCTTCACAGCCTGCCCTACAGATTTTGGACTCTACGTTCCCATGGTTACGTGAGACGCTTTTATAAATTTTATATTTGCGAGTGTTCCTTGTTAATTCTGTTTCTCTAGAGAACCCTAACTAATACAGTTACAGACAGTCTTTAGAGATTAAGCATTTGTTTTGCTCTGGGACCCCAGATCTCCCAGAAAATCAGATAAAAGCTAAGAGCCCTCTCCCTGGGAACACACTGAAAAAGTAAAAGGTAGTCCCTTCCCTGCTTCCAAATCATCTAACATAAACTCACATCCTATAAGTGCTTTCTACCATCCTCTTACTAAGTTACCCCCATGGTTCCCTACAGTGTGCATTGTCTCTATTTGCAATGAGCAATAACCTCAACTTGCTGAACCACTGGTGATCTTTGACTAGAGGGCTTAGAGAGTGCTTAGAGAGATCGTTGTAAGGTCAAGGGCTCTTGGGATCCCCATTTATGGATAACTAGTCCATGGGCTCCTAATTAAGTGGCCTCAAGTGTCAGTAATACCCTTAAATGGATGGAGAGACTGAGGGCTAGAGACATTAAATGATTTCCTCAAAGTCCCAGCATGAGCTGGTAGCCAGGTGGAAACTGACAACCGTGGCTGCTGATCTCAAGGTGAAGAGTGTTCAGAAGTCACGGGACTTGTACCCACACCCATCCTGACCCAACCAGGCAGGTCTCAACATGAAGGGTAACAACGTCCTCTCTGCACAAGCCCCAAAACCACCCGACAGGATTTGCATGGGCTCATCGCTGAAGGATGGCTTCATTCCCTCCTTGCCCAAGTGTTCTTTCTGTAAAATGAGGCAGTAAGATCCCAGGTTGAAGTGAGGGGATAAGGGAACCCCCATCTCTGGGTTACCCTGGGGGAGGCCTCAGCTCTAAGGAGCCTCATCTTCCCTGATTCAGCTGCTCTGTGTTCTCAGGCCCAGACCCTCACAGACCCCAGCACCGAAAGCATACCTCATTCCCATCTCTAAATTTACCTTGACGCACCTCCCTGCCTTTGCCTAAGCCATGCCCTCTCCCTGGTTTGCCTTTTCTTCCCTTCTCATCCTTGAGCTCTCATCATTTCCCTTCAAGATCCAGCTCAGTATCCCCTCCAATCTTTTCCACCTCCTGCCCTTGGGCCTTCCACAACCCCACAGATCTTCTCTTTCCATAATCCTCATCACACAGAACCATTTGATTATCTCTTCACAAGACAGTGCCTCTATCTCTGTCCTGTCTGGAAAAAAACGGTGCCTGCACTGGGCTGGGTTTTCAGGAGATGTCTGGCAAATGTTGACTATAGGACACCACCAACTAGCCAAATAATGAGGCTGAGGAAGGGGTGGGTGCTGCTGGTACTCAGTCTTCTCCACCCACCCTCTTCCTGCCTGGAGAATCCTCGGGATTGGCCCCACAGAGGACTCTCTGCCTTTAGGGGAGGGCACTGAGGCTCTTCCTCACCCTGTAGCCCCATTGCCCTTGCCCTCAGCTTCCAAGCCCAGCCCATCTATAGGCTTCTGCCCCCCACTTCCTTCCAGAGCCAGCTCGGGTCTCCTCACAGCCTTCCTGTGTGCTGTCCCCTGCTCCAGGTCCCTCTGCCATCCCATGACATAACTGCCTTGACCTCATGTCCAGCTGTCAAAGCTGAGGGCATTTCTGTCCAGACCTGACACCTGGGAGGCCAGTGTCACCAGACAGGTCAGGTTTATTCAGCCCTGAAGCCGGTCCTCTGCCAG
The DNA here is from genome assembly GCF_023851605.1 of Tamandua tetradactyla. Classification (NCBI taxonomy): domain Eukaryota; kingdom Metazoa; phylum Chordata; class Mammalia; order Pilosa; family Myrmecophagidae; genus Tamandua; species Tamandua tetradactyla. The sequence continues at coordinate 121,764,825 of NC_135353.1, forward strand.
GAGTGTCATTCCTAGGACACATCCTCAACTGTGTTCTTGTCTCTTGCTCCCTGTGAAAGACAACTCCATCTCAAGAGAGCCAATGGCACCAATGCTTCTAATTGGTCTACTATGATGGTTTCTTAGAAGAAAAATTCAGCTACACTCAGGACAATTCAGAAGCTGCTGCGCTTGAGGAAATTCTTAGAGTTCAAGGCCTGGTTAGAGCCACCAGCAGCACATTGACTCCCTAGCCCCGCGACTGTCAGCACTCCCTCCTGTCCTATCCCCTTGGCGATCTGATCATGCATCCTGTGAGCCTTCTAAGCCCTGTGGACATGCCTGATGCCCCTGACCACACTGGGCTCCTGGCATACGTCCTTGGAGCCTGTGGCATGGACCTGAGCTCATGGTTGCTTCTGCATACCAACCAGCCATCTATGCATCCATCCATCCATCTGTCCATCTTGAAAACAGTTCCTAAAAATGGCATCCTTCCTGTGGTTTGGGTTTTTTTTGTTTGTTAGTTTCTTTCTTTCTTTTAGTTGGAGACTAGAGGTTGGCAATTCTCTTTAGGGCCTACAGCAAGAACAGGCAAGCTACCCCAGGTTTCTGGGGGCCAGATCTTTTGTTCAAAAGCTAACACTGGCTCCCCAGGGCCAGGAATTATAGTCCGTGATTAACTTTCCAGGGTCAACTTCTGCCTCGGTCCTCTATTCACTCTATGCTTTAACAGCCCAGAAAAACATACCTTTCTCTTTAGAAAGATCCTTCCTCAGTGCTTTAGAAATGGAAGCTCAATGAATACACACCTGCACAGCAGCTTTGCAGCACAGCTGAACTGACAGGCTGACAGCGGGACAGGCAGAGAGCACAGATAAGGGGAATAGACGAGCCTGGAGCTATGATGTGCCTGGGAGGGTCATCTGGCTTGAAAGGAGAGATGAGAGTGGAAAGACTTTTCTCTCTCTTCTTGAACTGTCTTTATGCCCTTTGGTCCATTGAGTATATTTGGAAGTCTCCCAAGAGACTCATTCCTTTGTCACATTGCCTTAATTTCTCCCATTTTATTAAATCGTTTCCAGGGAGGCTTTGCCTTCCCCAGACAGCCTCTGCTGTGAACATGTTTAACTGGTTCTGGGAGTCATTGAACTTTAGCATACATTAATTTTTAAACTATCATAGGATGCAAAATTTCTGGGGGCTGAGAGAGACAAGGCAACTTTAAGGCATAAAACTGAGGACCTCTAAAGGATAAAGGAGGGACTAAAGCGCCCAGTGATTTTTCACTTAAGGAATCAGCAGTGGCTTACTTTAATGTTCCTTGCATTCCATACATTCCTTTTGTCAACTCAGCACCTGTGCCTTCTTCTATTAAACACCACCCTCCATGTTCTTCCTTGTTTTTTTTTTTTTTGGATGTACCATAATTTACTGAAACATTTCTCTATTGTTGCAAATTTAAGTCATTTCAGCATTTTATTATAAATAATGTTGCTATTTGGTTCCATGTACAGTTACTTAATTCCAGAATATTTAATTCATGTATATTTCTTGAAAAATAAACACAACAATGTCCCTGCCACTTTTGCTTTGGAATTTTGTATATACTTGGGAAGTATTTGAAGGTGGGAGCCCGTTCTCATTTTTTAGTAACTGAATCATTGTTTTGTCCTTCTATGAAGAAATGTATCAATGCTTTCTCCATTTTTAGTTTTATTTAACTTCCATCTACATTTAAAAGTTGTATTTTTTCCTTGCTAATGTAATTTCCATGATTGCCTTAAGGATTGGTCTAGTAGTCTTGGAGGTCTTTTTATTCCTCAGTTCCTTCATTCATATCAGTCATTCATCAAATGCTTATTATTATTTTAATGCAGTTTTATTGAGCTATACTCACACATCATACAATCCATCCGAAGTGTACAATCACTTGCTCACAGTATCATCACATATTTGGGCGTACAAACCCATGATCGATTTTAGAAAATTTCATTACTCCAGGAAAGAAATAAAAAGAAACAAGAAAACCCAAATCATCCCATACCCTTTATCCTCCTCTACCATTGACCCATGGCATTGGTGTGGTACATTTGTTTTGTTGATAAAAGAGTATTAAAGTATTACTGTTTACTATAGTCCATAGTTTGCAATAGGTACTTTCCCCCCATATACCCCTCTATTACTAACTCCTGTAATAGTGTCATACATTTGTTCCAGTTTATGAAAGAATTTCTTAATTCAGGGGTTATTTTTATCTTTGTCTCTTCTTAGGGACTTTGTTCTATATTTGCTCTTGCTAAAGAAATTCTAGATGACAATATGTACTGAGATGGAAGTATTCCAATAGTTAAAAGATAAAGTTACAGGAAAGATACTGCTGCAGTGGCAGAAGTTAAGTCTGTATTAGGAAGCAAGTTCACTGAAAATCTCCTAAATGGATTGCAAATGTTGGTGGTGGATTAAATACTACTACTAATAATAAATAGATAATAATTTGTGTCTCTTTGTATGGGTTAAATAGCATTTTGAAAAAATTAATATTTCAACCATTTAGATCATCCTTACATGACAATGATATATAACCCTCTCAAGAATGTCAAATTCCTAGGATTGATTCCTATCTCAAGAAACTGATATCTGCTTTATTTAGGGAGCTATATTACCAGCCTCTTACCTTCTATTTTTCCACCTATTTTATTTAATCAACATAAATGTAGCTTCCCATTCCTATTCTATTGATTTTCATAACAGATTTCAGTAGTATCCACAGACAGAAACAAAGTCAAGTCCCCTCCTGTCCTCTGACTGATGCATTCTTTTACCACACGCGACAAAGTGATAGATGTACTTAGTTAATTTTCTCCAAGATCATTAATACCACGTTCACTGGCTGGCTACTCAGGGATTTAAGTAGTTGTCATGCTTTTGCTACCTGAAACACTGCAATATTGAATAAGGAGCCCATTAATTTTCCTTCAAAATCAACTCCAAAGGATAGATATGAAATGCATAGTTAGAAAAGAAGTGGAAGAATATACCATAGGCTTCTCACAGGTTTTGGAGACTGCAAAATTACAACCTGAATCTGAGATAAAAAAGAGAAAGTAAATTGATTTTCTCTGAATTACACTTGGGACACTTATTTGAAATGTTAATATGTTTTCGGGAAAGCCATAATTTAGCTGCATATACATAGCATCTAATTTTTAATCATAAACCCACGAATGCACTCAAGCAATAGATGGCATGTTTTTGTTTCAGAACACTTTTTAAATGCAATTTTACTGAGATGTATTCATGCACCATATAATACATCCAAAGTATACAATCAAAAGCTCACAGTATTATCATATAGCTGTGTATTCATCACCACAATTATTTTAGAACATTTTCATTACTCCAAAAAAATAAATAAAAAAAACACTCAAAACATCCCTTATCGCCTTGTATTAGTTTGTTAAGCTGCCAGAATGCAGTATACCAGAAATGGAATGGCTTTTAAAAAGAAATTTTATAAGTCACAAGTTTACAGTTCTAAGGAAGTGAAAGTGTCCAAATTAAGGCACTAACAAGAGGTTACCTTCACTCAAGAAAGGTCAATGGGTCAGGAACACCTCTGTCGACTGGGAAGTCACATGGCTGGCATCTGCTAGTCCCTTGCTCCTGGGCTCTGTAGCTTTCAGCCTCTGTTCCTGTGGGGATTCCTCACTTTGCTTCTCGGGGGCTGGCTTTCATCTCTTGGCTTCCCTTGGCTCTCCACAGGTTCCGGCTTGATTAACACTTGCTTAATCTCATGGCAGTGGTTGCTGGGCCCCAAGCAGCTCCGAACATCCATGTCTCTGTTCTCTAAAGCAACTGTTCTCCAAGTGCATGCATCTGCTCTCTCTGTCAGTTCTGAGGCTTCTATTGTTCCTGGCTCTCTCTCCTAAATGTTTCTTCTTTTAAAGGATTCCAGTAAACTAGTCAAGATCCACCTGGAATGGGTGGAGTCACATCTCCATCTAGTCAAAGTTCATACCCACAATGGGCATGCCGTATCTCCATGGAGATAATCTAATCAAAAGTTTCAATCACACAATATTGAATCAGGATTGAAGGAAATCTTTGCTCCCACAGATTGCATTAGGATTAAAACATGACTTTTCTGGTGTACATAATACATGCAAACCAGCACACCCCCATATTATTTTTTTTGTTTTTATTACTCATCTACTCGTACACTGGTTGAAAGAAGTGTCGGTCATAAGGCTTTTACAATCACATGGCCACATAATAAAAGCTATATGATTATACAATCATTATCAAAGATCAGGGCTACTGGATTACAGTTCAACAATATCAGGTATTTCCTTGCAGTTATTCTAATATATAACATACTAGGAACTAAAAAGAAATATCTATATAAAGAGTCAGTAGTCATAATTCTTTGTTAGAACCCAATTTCTCAATTATACCTCCTCTCTCTCATTTGATCATTCTCTCAGTCTTCAGGAATATCTGGGCAATGACCATTTTAACTTCTTCATTCTGGAAATGGGTGTTGACCTTATGTGGTAGAGGAATGAAACTAGTTGATGTTCTTGGAGAGACTGGTACCTCTGGATTTCAGGGCTTATCCTGCATAGGGACAATATTGAGGCCTTAAGCTTTTGAAAAAATAAACTTACTAAGTAAAACTTTTATAAAGTCTTAAAGCCCAGGGTATTCTTTAGGATTTTCAGGAATACTGTCGGTGGGGGCTTGGCATACTATGGCAATTTATAATATATGGCTGAAGCTTGCATACAAATAACCTCCAGAATGAACTCTTGATTCTATTTGAAATCTCTTAGCCACTGAAACTTTATGTTGTTTCATTTCTTTTCCCCCTTTGGTCAAGAAGGTTTCCTCTATCACACAGTGCCAGGACCAAACTCACACCTGGGAGTTGTGTCCCATGTTGCCTGGGAGATTTACACCCCTGGGAATCATGTCCCATGTAGGGGGGAGGGCAGAGAGAGGCCGCATCTGAGCAACAAAAGAGGTCCTATAGGGGTGACTCTTAGGCACAATGTAAGTAGGCTTAGCTTTGCCATTTCAGAAATAAGTTTCATAAGGGCAAGACTCATGATTGAGGGCTTGGCTTATTAAATTGGGAGTCCCTAATACTTGAGAGAATATCAGGAATTCCCCAAGTAGGGAAGTTTAGTAGCTCCACATTTTTTCCCAGTCCCTCAAGGGGACTTTACATATACTTTTTTATTTTCTACTCAAAATATTCTGGAATCTATTAGGGTATTACATTAACATGTACAGGATAGCAAGATCTCAGTCCCTATTCTAGGTTTCATGTTATTATGTTGTTTAAATAAACTGACCAGATGGGTTAAATTAGATAGTGTGCTACAGAAATTAAATTTTGGGCCAAATAAGCATTTCTTCCTTTGGTCCCACACAGAAATTGAAGTTGTATAGTTCTAAAATACAGACAATATCATCCTTTACCTTGTATCAGAATACTTTTTATAAATGAGACGGGAATGAAGAATATAGAAAATGTGCAGATTGAATGAAAGGGTAATACTTTCCTAGTTAACAAAGGAAATTAATGAATAAATAGGTAAATGTTCCTGGAAAATAAGGGGGAAAAATTATTGACTTAGAAGTAATACATGTATTACTCATATTTTAGTGAAATAATTTAATGGTTCATTTCTAAATTTCATATCAGTATTACTCACATAGACTCTTTAAGCTATAATTGGATTTTCCCTCATGGAATAAAAGCTATGCTTTGCTTTTGAATCCAAGATAATTTATTTTTAGAGTTAATGAGGCAGTAACTAAAGTATAAGAACTGGTTGGTCAATTGAATACCGTGCAGCCCTAAAGACTTAAAATTGCTGGCTTGCTGTTTTTTTCATGCAATTTTATTGCGCCCATTTTCTTTTTTGTAACTCAGTTTTACTGAGATATAGCCATGCACCATACAAACTGTCCAAAGTATAGTCACTAGCTCACAGTTTCATCACAGTTGTGCACACAATCTCATGATTGATTTTAGAACATTCTCATTACTCCAGAAAAGAAATAAAAATTTAAAAGAAATCCCAAATCCCCCTATCCTCCCATTATTGACCCATAGTATTGGTGTAGTACATTTGTCAATATTGATGAAAGAATATTAAAATATTACTGTTAAGTATAGTCCATGGTTTGCAATAGGTAATTTTTTCCATATACCCCTCTATTATTACCTCCTTGCAATCGTGTCGTATATTTGTTCCAGTTCACAAAAGAACTTTTTAATGTTTGTAGTTAATCACGGGCATTGTCTACTGTATCAAAACCTCATATTCACTGGCCAATTCGCTTGGGCAACTTGGCTCTCTACTACCTGTCACTGAGCCTGTGTTTTAGTTTGTTAAAGCTGCCAGAATGCAACATACCAGAAAAAGAATGGCTTTTAAAAAGGGAATTTATTAAATTGCAAGTTTACAGTTCTAAGACTGTGAAAATGTCCAAATTAAGGCATCCAGATAAAGATACTCTAACTCCAAAGAAAGGACCGATAAGTTCGGGGTTTCTCAGTCAGCTGGGACGGCACACGGTGACAACTGCTAGCTTTTACTCCTCATTTCATAAGGCTTTCCTGTGGGCATTTTCCTTGTGTATCTTCAAAGATTTCTGGCTCTGTGGGCTCTGTCAGCACTGAGCTTTCCCCAAAATGCTTCCCTCTTAAAGTGCTCCAGTAAACAACCTCACCTTGAATGGGTGGAGATGCATTTCCATGGAAACCATCTAATCAAAAGTTACCACTCATAATTGGGTGGGTCACATCTCCATGGAAACCATCAAAAAGATCCCACGCAGCAAAATGAATGAGGATTAAAGAGCATGCCTCTTTTTTGGGTATACGACAGCTTCAAACCGGCACAGCCTGCTAGGTGACTTGGGGCTCTTCTTGAGCCTCATTTTACCACATAGCGTGGAGAGGAATGAATTTCACCATCTTCTGGTGTACTTTGCCTCTGAGAGTAGGATCTGGGCTCAGGAGGCCTCAGCTTCTAGCTGTTATGTTTTTGGAGCCTGTATTAGTCAGGGTTCTCTAGGGAAACAGAACCAACAGGAGATATTTGTAAAATATGAGATTTTGTAAAAGTGTCTCACGCAACTGTGGGGATGCACGAGTCCAAATTCCTTAGGGCAGGATGTGATCTGGCAACAACACTGAAGGTCTTCAGTGAATCCCCCAGGAGAGGCTGGCTGGCTGAAGCGAAAAGAGAGATGCTCTCTTCTGTCTTCTGAAGTCGTCATCTCTCCCTTAAAAGTCTTCAACTGATTGGATTAAGCATTCCTTAGTTGATCAGAGATGTAATCAGCCATAGATGCAATCAAGTGGCTGATGATTTAAGTCCATAAAATATCCTTGCACTAAAAGTTAGGCCAGTGATTGTCTTACCAGACAACTGGGCACCATTACCTGGCCAAGTTGAAACTTGAACCTAACCATCACAGAGACCATCTGTTCTTCTCTAAGAGGTAACTGCAAAGGTCCTCAGCAATTCCCAGCTCCAAATTGTGCATTCTGCAGATGGGGAAATTAAGGCTCAAAGAGATGACTTCTTCCCAGGGCACTCTTCAGTTACCTGTCAGGAATTTGCCTCTGTTCTCCCCTCCTTTTTCCTCTGGGCCTGCCTTGGTTTCCTAGGGCTACTGTAACAAAGTCCTACAAATTGCATGGCTTAAATAACAGAAATTTTCTTACAGTTCTGGAAGCCAGAAGTCCAAAATCAAGGCTATCAATGGGCCATGCTTCCTTTGAAATCTGTAGGAAAGGATCTGTTCTGTGCCTCTTCTAGCTTCTGGTGGTGGCTGGCTAGCAGTCCAGGGTGTTCTCTGCTTCATTCTGTCACATAGCATTTCCCCTCTGTCTATCTCTCCATCTGTGTCCAAATTTTCTTTTCTTATAAGGATCCCAGTCATATTGGATTAGGGCCCACCCTCACCCAGGTTGGTTTCTTCTTAACTAATAGCATCTTCAAAGATCCTATTTCCAAATGGGAACACATTCATAGGACCGGAGATTAGGACTTGAACGTGTCTTTTTTGAGGACACAATTCAATCCATAACAGGGCCCCAGTATCCAATAAGTGGCAGCCATTGGGTGTATGTGGGGGGAGGTGCACAAAAGAGAGCAAGCCAGGGCACCTTCTCACTGACTAGGGATCTGACTTCACTTGTCCATCACCCAGGGATTGTTGGTTGTCTTATCCAAGGATGGAGCAGCTGGGCCCAGCCAGGCCAGCATCTGGAAGGGGTTCCAAGCATCCTTTCAAACATTCCCACGTCTGGCAGTTTTGCAAAACACATGGACCTAATGACTCACAGCTGATATTTGTTGAGTATTTACTATGCACCAGGCTATTTGAAGAACTTAATGTCCATTATTTCATTTACTTTTCTGCATACCACTATAAAGCGGAAACTATAATTATCTTCATTTTACAGATGAGGAAGGTGAAATAATCTGCCCAAGAATAAAGGCCTTCTCACAGGGATCACAAGAATAGAAGCCTGGTGGATGGGCAATAGGGCATTTTCAGACCCCCGAAATTCAGAATAAACCCACTCAAATGGTCACCCAGTCTGAATGGCCTGGAGGAGTGGGGTTGGGGTAGGGTGACTGTCTGGGCCTTTAATCTGAATTGGGGCATAGCACAGGGGGTGGGAAACAACTATGGGGCCGCTGACCCCAGAGGGTCATTCAACATTCAACTGGGGCTGGAGTGTGTCACAGTCTTCTGTTCCACACCCCAGACAAAGCACAGGTCCTCTTCCTCCAGATTGAGACAGAGCCCAGAACAACCTGGCATCAGTTGAGTGCCGAGGCTGGAAGGGGAGACTACTCTGCTCTCTCCACATTTGCTCAACATCTGGACCACAACTGGAATTCAGGGAGTAGCGGCCATCCTTTCCCCAACCAGGGCCAAGAGGACAGTTGGGGTCCATGTGCCTCTCTTGACATGCCTAGGTCAGGCTGTGGGGGATCCAAGCTAGCTGTATGGTGGTGCCCCTTTCCAGCGCAGGGTTGCAGCCCCACCAGGCCAGGCCTCTACTATGTTGATGGGTCACTTGTCTCTCCCAAGCCTTGCCCATGGTGGCAGGGCGTGAGGACTTGGAGGTGGCAGAGGAGCAGAAGGGTGGTCCAACTTTCACTGCCCATGGGCTGTTCTCTTAGGCCACATGCTTTTCTGGATCCATGCTGCCAACAGGCAGGACAATTGACAATGGAGAATACTGAGGGTAAGCAAGTGCCTGAAGTGGTTCATGGAACCCTGATCATCTCCTTAAGCTTAAATTCCCTGATAGGTGGACACACGTGCATAACCGATTCTGCATCCAAACCAGCAAAACAGAAATGTACACATGTGTACCACATATGCACAAAGGCATTGCAAATATGAACCCACAGAGGCACAGCCATATCATGTATGCATTTGACTTCACACGTGCTGGCATGCGCACATGTGTACTGCATGATCATATACTCAGTTCCCACATGTGCACACATGCATTCATGCAGGCATACACACCCAGTTTCCATTTAGTCGCTTATCCACCTATCCTGCCTGGCTGGCAATCTCTCCCAGTTCTTGAATCTGCCCGAACATTTTTGGGAGGAACAGGCTGTGACACAGGAGTCATCCCAGCTTTGCTAGACCCCTATGTCATCTAGAGAGGCCCAGACATTTGTTCCTTCCTCTGCGCTGCCACCAGTACTGAAATGACACCATTACAGCTAATTTCCCGAACCAAGGCATCATGGCTCTAAAAATGTATACGTGTTCCACGGGAGGAACAACCTGGCATGAACCAATTGGGAGGAGCTTTAAAGGGAGATGTGGGGCAGCTCTGAAAGCTCCCCAAACAATGATTACTCATCTTGCAATGTGGCTGAGGAGATTCCAAGGACACAGCTCCCAGAAGCCACACAGTGCTAGATTTTGAGCCTGGTTTCCCTGAGCCAATTGCCCCCTCTCTGGGCTCCACAGCTCCCTTCAAGTACACCTGAATTCTTCCTTTCCCTGAACACTGGCTCCCCTCACAGGTGGTTGAGATGAGTCTCCTGAAATCAGCCCTGAAATTGAGAGCAACAAAGCACACCAGGGGCAGCTGCAGGATGGTCACAGCCCAGACATATCCTTCTTTTCAGGATGCATTCCTGAGATGTGTCCGTGTAGAAATCTCTTGGAGAGGAATAAGAGATGCTGTCACAACAACCTTCCATGTATTCACATACTTCTTTATTGCTTTGTAAAGTATTTCATGTAAAAAAAAAAAGCTCTATTCTGGTAATATATATAGAACACATTACACATTTTAACCGTTTTCAAGTGCACAATTCAGAGGCGCTAATTGCATTCATGTCATACAACCGTCACCACTATCTATTTCCAAAACAGTTTCATTACCCCCAAAAGAGACTCTGTACTCATTAAGCAATGATTCCCCATTTCCCCTCTTCCCTGTCCCTGGTAATGTCTAATCTAGTTTGCCTCTATAGATTTGCTTATTATAGATATTTCATATAAGTAGAATCACACACACTACCTGTCCCTTTGTGTCTGAGTCCCTTTGTGACTCAACACGATGTCTTCAAGTTTCATCCATATCATTGCATGTATCAGAATATCATTCCTTTTTATGGCTGAATAATAGAGCATTGTATGTATATACCACATTTTGTTCATCTATTTATCAGTTGTTTCCACCATTGCACTTTAAAAAAATTATGTTTATGGAGATGTAATTTACATACAGTAAAATTCGCTGTTTTTAGTGTATAGTTCTGAGATTTGGCACACAAAAACATTTGGATAAATATCACCACAATTAGGATACAGAACAGTTCTCTCACCTCAAAATATTCCTTTGTGTGGCCACTTTGAAGTCATTGGCAACACTGATCTGTTTGCTATTCCCATAGTTTTACCTTTTCCAGAATGTCACGTAATTGAAATCATACATCAGGTAGGCTTTTTATTTTGGCTTCTTTCACTTAGCATAGTGCATTTGAGATTCGTTTATGTTGTTGTATGTATCAGTTGTTTGTACCTTGTAGTTGCTGAGTAATAGATAAGGATGTACCGGTCTATTCATTTGTCAGTTGAAGTCATTTGGGTTGTTTCCAGTTTTTTTTGGGGGGGGGAGGGGTATGAATAAACCCACTATAAATATTTGCGTACAGATTTTTATGCAAACATAACTTTTCATTTCTCTTATTTAATACCTAGGAGTAGAATTGGTGGGTCACGTGGTGTGTTAGTTAGCGTCGGTTGTCAACTTGGCCAGGTGAGCATACCTAATCTTGTTGCTGCGGACATAAGTCAACGGTACCTGAACCTCATCTGTTGCCAATTACATCTGTAGTTAGCTAGGAGGCGTGTCTGCTGCAATGAGTGGTTTGACTTAATTGGCTGGTGCTTAAATGAGAGAGCGCAATGTAGCACAGCCTAAGCAGCTCGGCATTCCTCATCTCAGCATTCGCAGCTCAGCCCAGGCCTTTGGAGATGCAAAAAGAAGTCACCCCAGGGAAAGTTGTTGGAACCCAGGGGCCTGGAGAGAAGACCAGCAGAGACCATCCTGTGCCTTCCACATAAGAAAGAACCTCAGTGGAAAGTTAGCTGCCTTTCCTCTGAAGAACCAACAAAATAAATCCCCTTTTATTAAAAGCCAATCCATCTCTGGTGTGTCGCATTCTGGCAGCTAGCAAACTAGAACACGTGGTAACTGTATGTTTAACTTTATGGAAAACTGCCAATTGTTTTCCAAAGTGAGTGCACCATTAACATTCCCACCAGCAGCACAGGAGAGTTTCAGTTCCTCCACATTCTTATCAACACTTAATATGGTCAATCTTTTAAAGTTTGTAATTATAATAATGCAATAGATATCTCATTGTGGTTTTGATTTGCATCTCCCTAATGACTCATAATGTTGATCATCTTCTTGGGTGCTTGTTTGCTGTCTGTGTTTCTTCCTTGGTAAAGTGTCTGCTCAAATCTTTTGCCCACTTGTTAATTGGGTTGTTAGTTTTCTTATTATCAAATCCTTTATATATTCTGGATACTGGTCCTTTACCAGGCAATGTGGTTTACAAATATTTTCTTCTGGCTTGTGGTGTGTCCTTTCATTTTTAAAAATGCAATACTATGAGATGTTTTCACACATGGTACAGTCCATCCAAAGTATATGATCAATGGCTCACAGTATCATCACATAGTTGTGTATTCATCACTGAAATCAATTTCAGAACATTTTCATCACGACAAAAAAAAAGAAAAAGAAAACCCAAAACATCCCCCCATGTCCCTTGTCTCCCCATATCATTGACTCCTAGCATTGGTGTGGTACATTCATTACTGTTGATGAAAGAATTTTAAAATATTACTATTAACTATAGTTCATAAAAGTATAGTTCAAGAAACTATAAAACTATAGTTAAAACTATAAAACTATAGTTCAAGAAAGTGCAATAGATGCACTTTCTCCATATACTACTTTATTATTAACTCCTTGTAACAGTGTTGTACATTTGTTCTAGCTTACAAAAGAGCTTTTAAATATTTGTACAGTTAATCACAGTCATTGGCCATCACAAGACTCATTGTGTTATACAGCCCATGTTTTGATCTCTGGCTTTCCTTCTGGTGACATATACGACTCCAAACTTCTTTTCACCATATTCGCATACCATTCAGCACTGTTAATTATACTCACAATAATTGCTACCATCACCTCTATCCATTTTCAAGCATTTAAATTTTACCTAGTTAAAAATTCTGCACATACTAAATAATCACTCCACATTCTCTAGCCTCATTCTATCTCTTGGTATCCTATATTTTAGATTTTATGTCTATGAATTTACATATTATAATTAGTTCCTATTAGTGAGATCATACAATATTTTTCCTTTATAATATTTGTTTTTTTGTGTCTGACTTATTTCACTTAATATAATGTCCTCAAGGTTCATCCATGTTATCGCATTAGGATTTCATTTGTTTTTACTACTGAATAATATTCCATTGTATGTATATACCACATTTTGTTTACCCATTCATCGGTTGATGGACACTCGGGTTGTTTACATCATTTGGCAATTGTGAAGAATGCTGCTTTGAGTGTCCTTTCATTTTTGCATTTCTACTTTAATATCTGTTATTTGGTTCATTCATTGTTTCAACAAATATTTATTAAGAACCACCTACTCTGTGGCTGGATGCTGCATCAGGAACTACAAACAGAAGGGAAACAGCAGACAAAAATCCCTGCGTTCAGGGACCTCACAGGTACAATATTATTAAACAGATAATGGAAAATACCAAACAAATGTGTTAGATATTTTATTTGTACCCCCAATCCAATTTGCCCCCCTGCCCTGCCCTGCTCTGTGGCCCAGAAGGTTGTTACTGTGGACTACATTACCTGGATTCTGCCCCACTCTGGCTTCTGGGTTTGGCCAATAAGCGGCACTGGCAGGTAACTGGATAATAGAAGGAAAGAGAAATCTTGTTCTCTATTGCTCACTCTCTCACCACTTCAGCCTTGTAGTTCTGGTTGTGGCTGGGCTCCAGTTTCCCCTGGATTCTGGTAACAGCTCCCCTCTTTTGCTAGTCCGTGAGTATCTCAGGATTCTTTTTGGGGTTACTCTATCCTTCTCACAGCCCCATCAATGGTCCCTTCATTGAAGTCTCTACAAAATTCCAGCTGTGTATGCTTTGTGTCCCACCCCCTCCCCAGGACCCTGTCTGGTCCAACAAGTAGATAAATAATATATTATCAAGAAGTGCTAAGTGCTATGAAAGAAAACAAATGCAGGGATAGAGAGTGATGGGGGTATTATTTGGGATAGAGTAATCAGGGAAGGCTTCCTGAGGAGGTGATCTTTGAGAAGAAAATGAAGGAGTAGTCATGTAAATAGTATCCACGTAAATAGTATCCATGTAAATAGCAGCCCTGTAAATGTGAACTTTGTACATATCTCGGGAACAGTGTCCAAACACAGGGGGATCAGCAAATGCAAAGGCCCTGAGGTGTGCTTGAGGAACATCAATGAGGCCGGTGTAGTTGTAGAAAATGAAATGAGTAGGGAAGGCTTGATAGGCTGGCAGGCAGGAATTAGTACTCATCTGATAAACAGGGAAAACCGGGGTCCAGAGAAAGGCAGAATTGGCTTGAGGTCCCACGGTGATGTCATCTTGACTCAATTGCTACGCACTCTCCCCAAAATGTGCTGAGTTTCTGGGGGAACAGGAAGACCAGAAGCCCACGATATGCCCCTGAGAGAATGCACAGTCCCTTAGGGATGTCTGCCAAGTGGTTTTCGCTGCCGGCCCTACATGCTGGGCTAGGCTCTCTGGGACCCTTGAAGGCTCAGCTGGATCCCTGGCTTGCCATTCAGGAACTTCAGTTTGTCTTCAGGGTAGCCAGCAGGGTTCCATTACAACTCAAAATGCTTGGCCTTCCTCTACTCAGAACCCTCTCATGGTTTTCTCTGAGAGCTCACAAGACTCTACTCTGACCTCAAATTCAACCACTATCCCCATCACTCACTTTGTTCCAGCCACAGTGACCTCCTCCTCTTCCCTGTTCCAGATACATGCTTCCATCTCAGGGCCTCCCTTTGCTTGGAGTGCTCTTTCCCCAGGCACGCCCTGCTCGAGGACATACTAATTGGGAAGAGGACACTCCTGGGTTCACACTGGCTGGTGTTTGGACTTTTCTAGGGTCATACAATCTGGGATGCATACTCCATGGGGATATACATGGTCTGGGGTGTGGGGACTCACAATGTGATAGACAGGCATGTGAAGGCTCCTGAAGTCAGACACTGGGACGTGGACACACTTGTGGCTATTGACTGCAAGGTCACGTGGACTGGGAATAGGATATGCCTTCCATTGGAGTCTTCGCTATGTAAGCTTCTGCTGTCACAAGACTGGGGGTAACACAAGTAGGGACACACAGCCTGAAGTGCATACACTCCCGGGGTCACAGACAGGTGTGTTCACTCTTGGAGTCACACAGACTGGGGCCTGAACTCTGTGGACCCTCCTAGCGTGTTTAAGCTAGGGTGTGGACATTCCGGTGGTGACAGACTGGAATGTGTTCATCACTGGAGTTGCAGAGACTCCAGTGGGGATACTCTTGTATTTGCACTGTAGGGAATAAAGCTACATTTCAGTTATATCAGTGAAAATAAAGAGGCAATATTTTCCTCCATTAAGTTCACAGATACCCTTGCCTTCTAGCAAGTTATGAACCCCTCCTTGAGGGGTAAATTCAGGACACCCCTTGTGGTAGATTCAGGTGTCAACTTGGCCAGGCGAAGGTGCCTTGCTGTGGACATGAGCCAATGGCATGTGAACCTCATCTGTTGCTGATTACATCTGCAGTTGGCTAGGAGGCGTGCCTGCTGCAATGAATGATGTTTGACTTAATTGGCTGGTGCTTAAATGAGAGAGTGCAAGTAACAGAGCCCAAGCAGCTTAGCATACCTCATCTGAGCACTCGCAGCTCAGTCCAGGCCTTTGGAGATCCAGAAAGAAATCACCCCGGGGAAAGTTGTTGGAACCCAGAGGCCTGGAGAGAAGGCCAGCAGAGACCATCCTGTGCCTTCCCATGTAAGAAAGAACCTCAGTTGAAAGTTAGCTGCCTTTCCTCTGAAGAACTATACGTCAACTAAATAAATCCCCTTTTATTGAAAGCCAATCCATCTCTGGTGTGTTGCATTCCAGCAGCTAGCAAACTAGGACAGCCCTTGTGCTGGTCTGAAAGGATGTATGGACCCTAGAAAAGCCATGTTTTAATCAAAATCCCATTCAGAATAATCCCTGCTATGTTTGAAACTGTAATTAGATATGTGATTTAATTAAGAGTGGTTGTTAAGCTGGATTAGGTAATGACATGTCTCCACCCATTTGGGTAGGTCTTGATAAGTTTCTGGAGTCCTATAAAAGAGGAAACATTTTGGAGAATGAAGGAGATTCAGAGAGAGCAGAGAAGAACGACATAGCCATGAGAAGCAGAGAGCCCACCAGCCAGCAACCTTTGGAGATGAAGAAGGAAAAGGCCTCCCAGGGAGCTTCATGAACAGGAAGCCAGGAGAGAAAGCTAGCAGATGACATCTAGCTCTCCATGTGCCCTTCCAGCCGAGAGAAACTGTGATAGTGTTCACCATGTGCTTTCTCACTTGAGAGAGAAACCTGAAACCTGAACTGAAACCTGAACTCTTAAAAAGCCATTCTGTTCCTGATATATTGCATCATGGCAGTTAGCAAACTAGAACACCCCTGGAAAAGTTCACTTAGAGAAGGGGCCAGACCTTGTTCTTGAATTTCCACTGCAGTACAGATGGATATTCTGCAATGTTTGTTTCCTAGCTGTTTTCATGATGGTTGAAGCAGATTCACATGTGGAGCCTGTATGTTCATGTCATGCTGATGAAATAATGATACATGGAAAACAAGTTCATCAGTTCCAGCTTTCCTGATGGCTTCTGAATTGTAGCCGTTTGCCAGCAAACTGAAGGCCAAAGAAAAAAAATTTTACACAAAAATATTTTTTCCCACTTTATTCTCTAAACACTGGTCACTAAGCTAGTAGCATTTTTGTGAAGGCTTTCCCTACTTTTATTGTGAAGGATAACATTAAAAAAAACCCACAGAAAACAGGTATGTTCAGTTTAATGAGTAACTATCAGGTGAACAATATATCTGCATTATAACTGTAGAATGTTCAGTCATTGCCATGTAGTTCTCTGTGGTGAACTGAACACAATTTTATTATCCCTTGTACAGCTGATGAATGTTTGTTTTTTTTCTAGTTTTTGGGGGTAATACAAATTGTGCTGCAATGAGCATTCCACTCATTTCTTAAGGAGTGGAATTGGCATTTACAGTTTTAGTCGATAATGCCCGTTTTCAACAGAGACCACACCATTTTATACTCCCACCGGCAGTGAACAAGGTTCCAAGTGTCATGTAGCATCTCAAACATTTAGTATTGTCACTCGTTTCAGTTTTAGCTTGCATTCCTTCCCCCGATGAGCACTTTTTCATGGCTTATACTGGTCATTCTTGTATCTTTTCTTAGTGATTTGTAGGAGCATTCTAATCTTATGGATACCATGTACAGGGATTGAAACTATCTTTTCCTGCTGTGATTTATCATTTCACTTTTTAAAAGGTGTCTCTTTTTTCTTTTTTTTTAAATGGAAGGCTTAGTCTGAATAACCCCCAAAACCACTGTCAGAAAAGGACATCCTCTACTATTATATCCTAAATATAAGAATTTCTCCAGTACTGATGGACTTAGCCCACTGTTACAGGCAAACAGGCCCCCTTGCTGTTTCTCACAACACACAAGGCATAGTTCCACCTCAGGGCTTTTGCATTTGCTCTTTCCTTTACCTGGAAGGTTCTTTCCCTAAATAAACATATGGATTCATTTCGTTACCTTCTTCGGGTATTTGTTCAAATGCTATTTCATCAGTGAGGCCTTCTATGACTACTCTTAAAAGGTGCAAACTGCCAACCCTAGAATTCCTGATTCTCTTTATGTTTTTTTAAATGCAATTAATTTTATTGCAATCTAGTCACAGAATAGAAACCATCCGAAGTATACAATCACCGGTTCAGTGTCATCACATGGTTGTGCATACAGTCCCATGATCAAATTTAGAACATTTTCCTTACTCCAGAAAAGAAATAAAAGTAAATAAAAAAAAAAGAAAACCCTAATCCTCCCATACTCCTTATCCCCCCATATTATTGACCCATAGTGTTGGTGTGGTACATTTATTACTGTTGATGAAAGAGTATTAACATATTGCTAACTATAGCTCATAGTTTGCAACAGGTACATTTTCCCTCCACATACTTCTCTATTATTAACAACTTATAATAGTGTCATACATTATTAACGCCTTATAATAGTGTTGTTTATACACCTGCTCTAATTCATGTAAGAACTTTTTTGTATTTGTACAGTTAATTATTGACATTGTCAACCACAAGATTCACTGTGTTATACATTCCCATGTTTTAATCTCCAACTTTCCTTCTGGTGACACACATAACTTTAAACTTCCCCTTTCCACCACTCTCACATACCATTCAGTACTGTTAATGATTCTCACAATAACATGCTGTCACCTCTGTTCACTTCCAAATGGACACCCTAAACATTCTGCATGCATTAAGCCACCACTCCCCATTCTTTAGTCTCATTCTATATCCTGGTTACCTATATTCTATATTTTATGTCTATGAGTTTACATGTTATAATGAACTCATATCTATGCTGCTTTACTTTTTTCTACTTTTTCATAACTCTTATTACCTTATATTACACACACACATACAGCAATGCTAAATACAAATATGTAGTGAAATGCAAGCAAACTTGCTCTGTCTCTCACATATATGGAACTCCTGCATTCACAGAATGTTGTACTATTAATTATCTCTTTCCCAAACCAGAAGCTTCATGAGGGTCAGGATATTTGTGTTTTGTTCCCTGCTATTTCTCCAAATCTAGGACAGTATTTGGTACACAGTACAACTGAATATGTAATGTGTAGGTTGCCTGAAGCAGTTCCTGTCATATAACAACAGATACTTACTAAGAATTTGTTTCATAGACACAGAATCTATGTACAGGATTTTTAACTAGGTTGAGTTTAAATGCTGGGAAATGGATGGAGGTGATGGTAGCACATTACCATGAGTATGATTAACAGTGCTGAATGGTGTGTGTGAACGTGGTTGACAGGGGACGTTTAGAGTCATGTGTGTCACCAGAAAGCCAGAGGTTAAAACATGGGAACATATAGTGGATGACCTGGGATCCAGCATCATGGGATTGAGAAAGCCTTCTTGACCAAAAGGGGGGAAGAGAGAAATGAGACAAAATAATGTTTCAGTGGCTGAGAGATTTCAAATAGAATCTAGAGGCTGTCCTGGAGGTTATTCTTATGCATTATATAGTTATCCCTTTTTAGTTTGTGGTGTACTGGAGTGGCTAGAGGAGAGTACCTAGAACTGTTGAACTGTATTCCAGTAGACTTGATTCTTGAAGATTATATAACTATATGGCTTTTACAACGTGAATGTGTGATTATGAAAATGGTGTGTCTGATGCTTCCCTTTTCCGGGGTACAGAAAGATGAGTAAAAAAATAAGGACAAAAATAAATAATGGGAGGGTGGGATAAGAGCCAAAAAAATTGGTAGAGTGCAATACTAGTGGCCAATGAGAGGGAGGGGTAAAGGGTGTGGGATGTATGAGTTTTTTCTTTTGTCTTATAATTTACTTCTCTTGAGTGATGAAAATGTTCTAAAAATGATCATGACAATGAATACACAAATATGTGATGATACTGTAAGCCTGTGATTGTATTCTTTGGATGGACTGTATGGTGCGTGAAGATATCTCAATACAAATATTAAAAAAATGAAAAACAAAACATGTGACAGTGTAACAAAGTAAATCTTATGGTGGATGCTGACTATGATTAACAGCACAAATATAAAAAATTTCTTCCACGAACTAGAACAAATGTATGACACTACTACAAGGAGTTAGTAATAGAGTGGTATATGGAAAAAAAAATGCACCTATTGTAAACTATGGACTATAGTTAACAGTAATATTCTTTCAAAAGTAACAAATATACCACACCAATGCTAGGGGGTCAATGATGGCGGGGGTAATAAGAGGTATGGGATGTTTTGTTTTCCTGAGTAATGAAAATATCCTAAAATTGATTGTGGTGATGAATGCACAACTATGTGGCAATACTGTGAGCCATGGACTATATTCTTTTGATGGGTTATATAGTGTATGGATACATGTCACAAAAATTGCATTTAAAAAGAAAGAAAAGCTTGACTGAAATCTTTTTTTGTTGTTGATACACATGATCGAACATTGTGCTGCTACAAAAAGGAAGTTGTGAGGCACGTAATAATGTAAATGAACATGTGGGACATTTGGTAAGGCAAAATGAATCAGAAACAAAAGAGCAAATATTGTATGATCTCATTTAGAAAATATTTATAAGAAACCTAGGGCCTAGACTGTAAGCTCTTATAGCAGTCACATTAAGTCTGGAGTAATTGTTTTTGGATTTTGAGGGGCTGTTTTATATATGTACAACCTGGTATTTACAGATAAGAACAAAGCTGATCAGGTCATGATTAAGGTAATTCAGAATACAGGGGTAAGGAAAACATTGTCCATATTTTAGAATTTCACCTACTCTCTGAGACCAAAGGAAGAAAGGTTTATTTTGTCCAGAACCAAAATTTTCGTAGCACATAATCTAAGGCAACCTGTATGGATAGATCATTTAAACAATCCAAACACAGGGAGCCCAGAATAAGAATGAGGGCCTTTAATCCTATATGGCTTAATATTATGCCTAGATACATCCCAAAGTATATTAAGCAGATAACCAAAAAGTATTGGCAAAGGCCCTTGAGGGATGAGAGAAACAACATGGCACCATTAAATTTTATCACCCGGGAAACCCCTGATATTGTGTGAAACATTAGGGACACTCAAATCAATAGGCCAAGCCCTTGATCTTGAGGCTTTCCCTTGTGAAGCTCATGAATATAGCAGAGAAGCTTAGCCTACCTATAGGAACGCCTAAGAGTCACCTCAGGAGGACCTCTTTCATTGCTCAGATGTGGCCTCTCTCTCTCTAAGCCCAACTTTGCAAGTGAAACCACTGCCCTTCCCTGTACGTGGGACATGACATCCAGGGGTGAAAGTCTCCCTGGTGGTGTGGAAGATGACCCCCAGGGATGAGCCTGGCCCTGGTACCGTGGGATCGGTAATGCCATCCTGACCAAAATGGGGAAAAGAAATATAGCAAATAAGGTATTAGTGCCTGAGAGAGTTTAAATAGTGTTGAGAGGCTACTCTGGAGGTCACTCTTACACAAGTTTCAGTAAGACATTGCTACTATCACAATTTGCCAACCCCCAACCTAAACCATTCCTGCCATTCCTAAAGAATACCTAGAGTGTTATATAAGATTCCACAAAGGTTCCATGCACTAGGGTAACTATCCATAAACTTACAACCTCAAGATGGGTCCCGGGACCAGATAAATCCTAAAATGTAGAGGGGCCAGCCTCTCCAGAACATTAATTTGCTCCACCTTCCATCCCATATTATCGATAGCTCCTTCCAACATGAAAAAGTTAGAATGGGCATAGCCCAAATATCCCTAAAGAGTGAGAGAAAGATCAAAGGTGATGGTGGAATTATACAGAGAAGGTAGGGTCGAACAAATGAGTATGAGTGCTGATATTTCTTCAGTACCTTAGATCAGCTAGAAATAAAAACCTAAAATTGTAGAATTGTAACCCATACCAAACCCTGAAATCTTTTCTACAACTAATTGTTGCAATGTACTTTGAAATTTACTGCTTTTTTGTATATATATTATTTTTTCACAAAAAAGAGAAGGGTATAATAGAGAAGGGATTTAACAAATGAATACGACTGCTGAATCGATATATTGATTGTTTATTTTGGTCTCCAGTGTCTTGGAACAGCTAGAAGAAAAAATGAAAAATTGTGGGTCTGTAACCCATATCAAACTTTAAAATCTGTTGTATAACTATTTGTTAAAACGTACTTGGAAATTTATTGCTTTTTTGTATGTATGTTATTTTTCACACTTAAAAAATGTTAAAAAAAATCTTATCAGGTGATATAAAAATTTCAAAGGTGAAATGTTACTGAGCTTTTGCTTAAAGGTGCCCTTTATGAAAGCTCTTAGATAAAAGGCAAACTCACCTTCAGGTGTTAAGGTGAACAATTCATATCACTGTCTTCCACCTATCAAAGAAAAATAAAAGAGATCCTTGGCTAAGCTTTTCCATTTACCGTGCTTGGTTTTCCCCACTGATGTCTATAGCTATTGGGAGGCAGGGAAGAGAATTTTTGGCCAGAGAAACCACTTGAGCTAAATGGGGAAAGAGGTACACCAGGAGGGGGTCAGTGTGGGCTCAGAGAGAGGCCCTGGCCATGTTTCCAGACCTCAGAGGTCAGCAGAGTGTGGCACTGTGGGATGTCCATGGGTGGGGGCAACATGTCCACTATGGTGATGGGGCAGTCCTGTGGGCGGATTTCTTTGGCCAGCCGCCCCTTCTTCTTCAGCGTGCAGGCCTCCTGGTACGGTGGAGAGATGGGGGGTTGCGTAGGCGGGGTGTACTTGTACTCTGAGCCATCTTCTAGCTGCGGGGACACATGGGAGGAGATGGTGAGGAGCCCGGAATCTGGACAGCCTTTCTTCCCACCACTCTGCCTATTGCTGCTGGGGCACTCACGTCTAGTGGGTAGCTGCGGTCTGAATCATAGGAGCTCAGGTCCCCACAGGTCACAAATGGTACAATGATGCGGGTCGGGCCATCCAGCTGGTTGAAATCTGGGTCTGAGGAGGAGGATGACAGAATACTGAGGATGGGACTGGGATGCCTGGAAAGAGTCAGGACCCAGGCCACAACCTGGCTATTAACTCCTCCAAGTAGATTCCTGACCAATCTGGCCCAAAGTGCCACCAGCTACTTTCACACCCCTGCACCAGGATGCTTTCATTTGGTTCAGATCACCTCCTCAGGGAGGCCTTCGGGACCCCTATTAAAACATGGAGCCCCCTGCTCTATTTTCTTTCATAGGACTTATCTCCACCTGGCATTCTAACATAAGCTTGTTTGTATCTTGTCTTATTCGTATGTCATCTTCACAGGGCAGGATTGTCTTTTTCAGCCTGGGGCAAGGGAAAAGACCCTCATGGGGCAAAATTTCCACACAGGGGTGAAGTTTCCACCTGGGGGTACTGGCTGACTCTTCCTAGGGTAGAATTTCCTTAAGCAGGTGGAATCACCATCGGGGCAGGGCTCAGGATCCTCCTGGGACAGAATCTTTACCAGGCTAAAGAGTTACCACTAGGAGACTGGGCTAAAGAGCATCCTGGGACAAAATAGCCATAACAGGGTGGAATTTTCCCCAGAGGGCGGGGCTGAGAATCCTCCTAGGACAGAATTCCTAGAAGGGGGCCAAGTTTCCCCAGGGCTGGGCCCAAGGCTCTGGTTCTCACCGTAAGAATGGTCCAGCAGGGGTTTGGTCAGGTCTGGAATGAAGCCCTCAGGGGGGTCATAACCCTGACAGACAGCAAAGGCCTCTGTGGATGGAATCTGGAGTGAGGGGCGACTGCCATCTCTGCCAGTGTGGCAGCATCTGCAAGGTTCCCATCTGCCTCCCCAGGCCATGTACCCCACTGACCAATGCTAGAGTTCCGGCTGCTCCTGGGCTTGGCACAGACCACACTGGAGAAGAAGACACGTAGCTGGCTATAGATCAGTGTCACATCACGACCTCGGAATATCTGCAGGGTGGGGAGTCAGAGGTGGAGGGGCGAGGGCGGCCCTCAGGGACCCCTCCCTATACTCCACTAAGCTCCCCAAAGCTCACCTTGGCCACAAAGCAGCCTCCAGGCTTCAAAACATGTGTAGCGATGTTCAGAGCCTGTGAGCAGGAGAGATGGCTAAGGCTGCGGTGGAGACAGCGAGGAGGGGGCCAAACCAGGGCAGGGGCAGTCAGGGTTACTCACAGCGAGGAGGAGCTGGGCCTGCATGTATTCATCGACATCATGGAGGCCAGTTACTGCAACAAGAGAATAGCATTAGGGGGAGGGGGCATCAAGTTTTATGTATCCTTTTGTACCAAAAAGATTAGAAAGCTAAAATCAACCTTCTCTAGGTTCTCCTACTGGGATGCAAATTAAATATCTGCCAATCGGACACATATTCTAAGCTCCTAATCCTTAGGAATTCATTTTAATTCTCAAAACAACCTCAAACACAAGTATCATGACCATTACTTCCATCTCCAGCCCAGACTGCTCCTTAGCATTCCAGACTCAGATCAAACTCCATATGTCTCAAACCAAACTTCCGGGCCAAACCTGCTCTTTCCACCATCTTCCCCATCTCATTTGATCCTTCCAGTTGCTCAGGCCAAAAACTTCAGTTACGCTGGAACTGCCCCTCCCTTGCTTCACACCCGCATTCAAGCCATTAGTAAACACTGCCAGCTCTAGTTTCAAATGATATCCTGACTCCACCCTCTTCTCATCTCTACCACTGCTACCACTATTGCAGTAGCCTCCTCCTCACTGATACCTCTGCTTTCACCCTTTGTCATTACATTGCTCATAGCAGCCAGAGGGATCCAGTTACAGCCCAAGCCAAGAATGGCTCTTCACTGCTCAGAACCCTCTCCTGGTTTCCTCTGAGCTCTCATTTCAGAAAAAAACAGTCCTCACCATGGCCCATGAGACCCTACTGGCTCAGGCCCCTGTCACTTTTCTGACCTCTCCCCACCCCCATCACTCTCCTCCTCACTCTGTTCCAACCACATTAGGCTCCTCGCTGTCCCTCATACATGCCAAGTACACTCCCACTTCAGGACTTTTGCACTGGCTATGGCCTTGCATAGAATGGTCTTCTTCCAGACATACTTGAACTCAGCTCCTTGCCTCCTTTAGAACTTTGCTCTAAAGTTTCCATCTACTCTATTTAAGATTCCAACATATACTCTGCGTGTAACTGACTTCCTCATGGTGCCTATCACCTTTTAACAGGCTACACAGTTCAATCATTTACTTTGGTTCTTTCCCATCTGCTCCCATTAGAACATCAGCTCCATGAGGTCAAGGATTAGTGGGATTTTCTTCACTGATGTCTCCCAATGCCTAGAATAGTGCCTGATACATAGTAGGTGCTCACTAAATATGTGCAGAATAGATAGGTGATTGAATGAAGAAGTGAATGAACAGCAAAAATGGAATTGGACAGTTGCCAGAGTGATTAGAAGAGGGATGTTTGGACAACAAACACAAAACAGAAAGGGTGAGTTGGGGAAGGGAGAGGGAAGGAGATGACAGAGGCAGAGGGCAGGCTTGTAAAGGTGGGGAGAAGCTAGCAGTGGAGGGGAGAGGCAGGGAGTAGCTGAAAGAAGTCAAGAGATGGGCAATACAGAGGACAGATACAAGGACCTCCTGCCCGGCCTCCCAACCCTTGCTGCTTACCGTCAGGAGCCCCATCACACACCACTAGGTCTGCAGGGTGGCCCTCAAAGTGCTGGATGATCTCCTGGGCAGTGGACAGCTATGGAGAGAGGGAGAATGGGTGGCTCCAGGGCTCCCAGCTGCTGCCTCTGATCCCCACCTGCCCAGAGACCTGTCCTGCAATTCCTGGAGCAGCCAAATTCGCAGGCTTTGCCCATCTAAGACCAGGCTCCATCTCTGGGGACGCAGTCTCATCATTCTCTGTCTCTCTGCAATGATGGCCTGTTTCGCCAGTTATGTGCACATGGCTACTGTTACTGTCTTTCTTGGTCTTTGTTTCTCTTTTTTCTCTCTCTCTGTCTCTCCTTCATGTTCTGTAGTTCCTAAGTGAGGGCCTTTGCCCAGGATACACCCTGACTACTACTGGCCGTGGACTTACCTGGGTGATATCTCCCTGTATCTGTAACACGCCTGGCAGTGGAGCCATAGCCTGCAGGTCCACAGCAACTACATGGCCAGAACCCAAGCTCCTGTGGACAACACAGCCCATGTTAGCCTACTCTGCATCTCTGGTACCCCTATCCAACCTGCTCTCCTTGGCCCCTACCTGGGACCCCACACTCACCCAATTTTCTGGCTCAGCACCTGACTCCAGCTGCCTGGGGCTGCACACAGGTCAACTGCCCGGGTCACACCTGGGCACAGAAAGGAACGTATACTAGTCAGCTGTGCCTGTCTTTCCAATGCAGACCCTGCAAAGTTTATCCTTCTACCCTGGGAAGCATCCACGTCTAGCCACTGCCCACATACCCAACTCCTCTCAGGGATTCCGCAGATTTTCCTGTCTGTCTCCCTGCCCCAGAGACCCTCCAAGTCAGCCCACCTACACAAAGAACCCTGTAGCCCTAGCTCATTTGTCTCTCCCCCTTGCTCTTCTGTCCCCCAGTGACTTGCCCACTGGGTAGAGACCTTGGAAGAGCTGGAATTCCTCATCGAGCTGGAGCAGTTTGAACGCACTACGGGCACGCCAGCCACTCTCCTTTGCCAGGCGGTAGTAGACATCCCGTTTGTCCTTCGATGTCCGTCCCATTTCATATACTCTGTTTACCCAGGGACCTGCTGACAGAAAGCTGACATTACCCCATATTGGTACGGGGGTGGGGGGGTGGGGGTGGTCACCACCTACCTCTGTAGGGCAGCAAGGACATATAAACCAAACTGGGCTATCTGACCCACATGACAGCCCATTCAACAGATGGGAAGACTGAAGCCTAGTCACTGATCCCCATAGACCCCAAAGGACCCATCTCTGAGCTCTCAGGCTCTATCACTCATGGCACAGATCCCCCATTGCTGATTCCACAGACCACAAAAAGCCCTGCAATCCCGCCAACACTTAGCTCACAGATGACCGACCCATTACTGTCCCTGTCACTGCACATCACTGCCATCCACATGCCACACATTAAACCTCGTGACTTTCACAATATGACCAAATCATCTCCACTAACATCTCTCCGACTGTGTGCCCCAACTGATCCCATTGGCCCTACATTCGTATTCCCCTATAAATCCCCCTTAATCCTTCACTGCTCTCCTCATTCCAGATTAATCCCTGAAAATAATTAAGCCCTCAGTAATTCCTTTTATTACTCTGTTTTTATCTGCTCCCAAGAATGCCTGAATGGTCAGACTTATTATCTCTCAATTACTATGATTTAACAGCCCATTAACTCAATTCACCCCCAATGGCCCTTCCCCAATCTATACCTCAGCTCACACCTTCATTAGTTTCCTATCCACCTACCAATTACTATGACGCAAGGACTAACCATTAATCCCTCCATTACCACCCACTGACATTCATCCCTGGATGAGCACACACTTGCTAGCTCCTCATTCTCCCTTCACTGCCCACCCTCTCCCACCAATCACTTTGATCATGCCTCCAAAACGTACTATTACCCTTTCACTGCTCATTCTGTCCCCATTAATTCCTCGATGACCATTCTAGACTCACCCACCATTAAACTTTTGACTATGACATGCCCCACAGCCTCTCATCTCTTTGATCACCCCATCAATCCCTTGATCATCACACCATGAACCTAGTTGACTAAAACATTCCTATCAGCTCCCAAGAGTTCACGGATCAAGGCTCCGCCAGTCATCCACTTTATGCACGCTGTCCACGTAACCCATCCCCCATTGACCTCTGACCACAACCTCAGTGCCCTCCTCATCAATACCTCAAAGACCATGGCACCTTGGGACCACCGGGACCCCCCCGAAGGTGGCTATGCCTACATCTGGACT
This sequence comes from Tamandua tetradactyla, assembly GCF_023851605.1. Lineage (NCBI taxonomy): Eukaryota > Metazoa > Chordata > Mammalia > Pilosa > Myrmecophagidae > Tamandua > Tamandua tetradactyla. The sequence goes on from NC_135353.1 coordinate 121,792,261, forward strand.
CCCGTCTCCCACCCCTATCGGACTCCCGAGCCCACTAAGAACAGTGGTCCCTTTCTGCAAACAAACTTTGGGTCTGGAGCGCACCCAGTGCCAGCTTCCCGGACTACGCAATGGCAGGGACAAGGGCAGATCATTGCTCCCCGCGCTGGCGGAAGAGCGCAGGCGCGCCTCAAGGCGCCGGACGGCCTACCTTGGCTCACCCGGCGGAGAGAAACGGGAGGAAGGAGGCTAGTATGCCAGCAGCCCGAGCCTCGGCGAGAGCGCAAATGGGTGGGAGAGTGGGAGATTGGAGGGCTTCAGTTTGTGTCCCTAGTTGATTCGAATGCCTCTCGCGCATGCCTAAAGGCTAAAGCGGCATGCCATTCCTGGCACCGTAGGACGCCGGGGCACGGGCAAATTCTGGACTCGACTTGAACGTACAACGTGAATCCACTCATCTTGTGCCGACGTGGCTGGTCATGCGAATTGCCGTTCCCAGCATGCAACGCGCACGCCGTAGTTGAAACATCGCGAGGCACGAGAACTAGCTCTTTGCTCTTTTGTTCCAAGGCTAAGATCTATTTACTCCCGCATTCTTCCTTTGGACCGAGACGTTAATTGAGCCTGTGGACTACATTTCCCAGGATGCAACGAGCGCGACGGTGTCCGTGACCTTTCAGCGTGCTTCGAAGCAACGTTCTCCCTAAATTCGAGAATTTGTGAATGAGGAAGGTGTGTTAAGTGGGTGAGCGCGCTAAAGCTGCTCTGTAACAGGATCGACTCCCACCCCCGCTGGTTGCTAATGCTGCTTGCATTTTACCACCTCGGGACTTCACGATTTCCCCATCTGTAAAATGGGGATTATAACTACTACAAGACTTCTCCGGGTTATCGGGAGGACTAAATAGATGTAGCTTAACACACTGTCAGGTCTTTCGTAGTTCTGTGTTCTTTTAACATTGTTGAACCCGCCCCTCCCCCAATATATATATCGCGACCTAGTGCACAAATACAAATATAATAATGGAGATTTACGTATTTTCAGTGGCATGTTGGTAAATGTTAACAACTGGCTGGGGTCGCGGGCTGCGGATTAGTTTCCAACAGTTGCTGGTTTCCATGATTTATATACTCTCATCTTGGCAGATTCGAAGTTAACTAACGTGTGGTCACTGAACACGGAACTGGAAAGAGATGCAGTAGCGCGCCACTGTATATTTCCACCATCTAGCTAGAATAGAGGTTATACAACTTAAAGAGCAGAGATAATGGTGAAACCTAACAGGGTTATTAGGCAGTGACGAGTTCCGAGTACTCATCACCATTTTAAAAACAGAATTTATTTAGTTGTAAATGTATATCCTTTAATTTTTTAGTAATAGTTGTGTTTAACGACCAGTTTGCAAAATGCCTGAAAATTTAAGTCTGCTTTTCTGCAAACCTATCAGGGTGGGTTCCAGTAAGCCATTGAATGCTTTTGTGTTAGCTCATTTAATCTTTAAAACAACCCTATGAGGTGGTTACTGTAATTATCACCATTTTACAGACGAGGAAACTGAGATAACAGATGGGATATATTATATTAAATATATAAGCATATATGACATTTAACATATTTGTAATTATATAAAAATATAGTAATGTATATTTGCTAATATACAAATGATATGAAACATAACGACTATGCCATTATATGTAAATATAAAGACATTTATGATGGTTTATATTTTATGCATTTTATAGCGTGTGTAAAAATATGCATAGCATCTTATATATAATATATAGATGTGTATGCTAATATATAAATACACTATCTATATACATTTATTTATACAACAAAGTAACTACAGTTGTAAATATATTATTAAAGATGTCAATATGTAATGTTTTGTCAGGTAGTGAAGAAAGCTCTGAAGAAAGGGTATGGAGAGTAACAGAGGGGTTAACTTTCCTGAGTTGTCTCAGGAAAGGCGTCTTGGAGGAGGTGACCGTGGTGCTGAGCCCCAGGTTAACTGCAGGGGAGCACACCGTAGGAATATTTGGGAGAGAACACTCTAGGCAGAAGGAAGACTAAGTGTGAAGACCCTGAAGTGGGAACAAGGTTGATGAGTAGCCAAAAGACACAACAGTTGTTTGTGTTTGTATGTTGTTTTGTCAATAAAAATATTAAAAAAAAAAAAGACTGAACAATTGATTCATCCTTCCTTAGAATGTGAGCTTCAGAAAGGCAGGGATTTCCTTGTTAAGTTACTGCTGCCTCAAGAAATGGTTGTTGAATTCACCCTTTTGTTGCTTTCGTCCTTCATTCTTCCCTCCATGGTATGGTCTGCGTTTATACAGGACCTGTGAGGAGGCAGTGAGATCCCAGGAAGGAGGTAGAGACAGAGACAGAGACACTGTGGGAGCAGCTTCCTGGAGGAGTCTTTGAGAACCAGGGAGGAAACCAGAGTGTTGTCTGTGGAGCTCAAGGGGCTTGTGGGGGCCGGAGTCCTTGAGGGTGGTGGGAACTTGGCTCCCCTGTGGTGGTGAGCGAGTGTGGGAAAGGAAGGGTTCAATCCACCAGGTCACTGCTCCACAGAGAGGAGGGAGCGCCAGGCATTGCGCGGTGGGGGTGTGGGGTCATGCTCACCCTGTGGGATGCTTCCCATGTCCTGTTTTTTCGCCCGCACACAATGAGATGTTTAATATTTAGTAAAGAAACTTGCTTCCTCCAGCAGGGCCAGGGACTTGGGGGCAGGAGCCAGGCTCTGAACTTCCCAGGCTCTTCCCCTCTGAACTTCCCAGGCTCTTCCCGAAGTAGGGTGTCATCCTGCAGCTCCCACCCGGCACCCCACTGAGTATAAAGGTCTCTTTCCTCCCTTTAGCCTCCTGAAGAGGTCAAGGATGGGGGCCATGCCAAGCCAGCTGTTTCCCGGAGGGTATCTTCACAGTGTGAGGAAAAGAGAGGGTCCAAGACTCAAGAAGACTTGCTCTCCAGGGGCTGCTTTGAGGGGCGGAAGCCACTCAAAGAGTTAGTCAGTGGGGAGCCTTCCTGAAAGGATAAATTAGAATCCTAAAGGCAGCTGAGTGGGCACTTGCTTTAAAGGAATGGGGATTAATTCACGAATTCCTTGAACAAAAATATATTAAGTAATTGCTATCGTTTGAAGTGCTTTACCTGCATTAATTCATTGTCTTTCCAATAACCCTATGAGGTAGGCATTATTATGCCTTGAGGAAGCTGAGACACAGAGAGGCTTAGTAACTTGCTCGCAGCCACACAGCTAACAAGTGGCAGAAATGGGAAAGCGTGTGTGGTTAAGGGTTTTGCTTGGTTGCCCCCCCCCCGAAGGCTGCCAAGCATGATCCATTTTAATGAAAATAAGGGCTCAAATTGCCATGGAACAGAGGTCTGCTTAAAAAGACCAACAAGAACTTCTAATGAATTTTAATAAACTGGATAAGAATCTAAAATGTCACATGAAGATCTGCTTTAATGAACCAGCAAAAACCTCTTGACCCTGAGAAGGGGCCCTACTTTGATAAAGTAACAAGGCTTTCTTATCCCTGGCACAGCCTCAAGGCCTCTGTTCTGCTTAAAGACAGACACATCTCTTCCTTCTGAAGCAGACTGCCCTCCACCGCCAGATTTCACTTTCTCCCTTGTTTTCCCTTGTACCAGCCAATGTTGAGCACCCACTATTTGCACTCCCCAGGGAATTTAGCTGTGCTGTGGAGTATGGATGATGATCCATTCTTCCCCTAGAAAAGCTCACTTGGAAGAAATAAAACTCATAATGATGAGGACATGACCATTGAAAACTGCCCTTGTTGTGTGCTGGTGGCCCTGTGCTGGGCCACGCTGAAAGGCTGGGGAAGTCCTGGGACTGGAGGAGAATGGTCAGAGCAGGAAGCTGCTATCCGGAGGTGGTGGGTGGGAGGGAGTCTATTTTTGTTCAAGGTATACTAGCTCTTAGGACAGAACACTTCAGACTTTGCTTGAAATCTAGACATCTATGTAGCCTCCCCCACCTACTTCAGCCACTTGGGTCAAGGCCTTTGCTAACAGGTGTCTCTTTCCCTGGCCAGCCTGTACCACCCGGGTGGCTGGGGTGGTGCGGGGAGTGTGTGATTGCGGGAGGAGTATAAGAAAAGAGAGAAATGGAAGTAGGGCAGGAGAGAGTGGGTAGGGTGGTGGAGATGGATAGGGATGTGTGTGTGTGTGTGTGTGTGTGTGTGTGTGTGTGTGTGTGTGTGTGTGAATACCCTGAGTATAGCTCATTACCTGTACATTACTCTGTCACGGCCATGTGCGTGTGAACTGTCCCAGTGTCTTCCTATGCAACTTGCCTGGTGGTTTCCTTTTGTTGACTGTTTGGGTAAAAACTACTTGTGCATTTCATCTGTATGGGGTTCTGTGTGTGTGATTCTTGGGTGTTTGTGTGGTTCCTTTGTAATCTTGTGGGCGGTGAACGTGGTGGAGGATTCCTCTCTCCCATGAGCACGTCTTCTAAGGATGTATGTGCTTTCCTTCTCTGAATCTGCCACTGTCTCTGCATCTCTCCCTGGGGAGGGGTTGTAGGTGCTCAAGCTGTGGATGTTTCTTTTGATGCCATCGGTGCCATTGTATGCGTGTTATCTGATTCCCCTCTTTTCCCTTCAGGCAGCTTTTAAGTGTGTTTTCTGTATTTCCTCTTTGTAACAATAGTAAGGATACGCTCTGTATTCCTGCGTCCCCTGTTTGCCCACCTGTAGCTGTTTCTCTGCCTGTTTCTTGATTTGCAAATAGCTGTGTGTGTGCCCACAAGTGTGTGTGTGTAGCTGTATCCTTGAATGCAGTTGTGCATGTGCCTTTGACTGTGGCTTCTCTGTCCATACAGTTCTGTCTGCCTCCCAGTACCCCTTTCTGTGTGAACAGAGCTGTGTGTATGGTTACATGTGGTTACACCCAGACGCGCAAGTTCACGTGCACAGAGGTATCATCAAAAAGCCTGAATTTGGAAGTCAGCCTCCAGGGCTGTCAGTACCTGGAATCATATGTGTGGGAGAGACACAGGGCCCATGCATGATGTTGTCAGCTGTGCATAATCATATCTGCTCATGTGTGGCTGTAAATCTGTGTGTGCTTTGCCTGTCTGTTGGTTCTCTGTGATGTGGCTGCGAGTCAGTGGGCAAAGATGTCTGTGAGTCTGGCATGTCTGTAAATCTGTGTGGGGCTATACTCTGTGCAGCTCTGAGGCCGTGAAACTGTTGTGACTCTGTGTGGCTGTGTGGGGGTGACTGTGCCAGGAGCCTGGGTGTTCTATGTGCAGTGGTGAGAATGTGTGTGTATTAGATGTCAACCTGTACTTCCTCCGTGCAGCTGTGAGTTTGTGTGCAAATTTGCCTGTTTGTTTGCACCTTTTTGATGATTGTGAGTCTGCCTCCGTGGTCTCTCTCTGAACTTTTGTGGGGCTGTCATGGGAGCTGCTACGTAGCTGTGATTCCTGATTGGGTAGGAACCTCTGTCCCGCTGTGGGGCAGTAGACGCCCCTTCTTCCCCCTCCTCCACTGCGGGTGGGATGGGGGCATCTAGTTCTGACTTTGAAGCCCCAGCCAGCTCTTAGCCTTTCCGGGAATTCTGCACTCCCTGTGGGGGTGGGGGTAGGGGGGTGGCAGGTGGGTGGAGGGGCCTGGACAAGATGCTTTTCATCCACCTGGGCCTCAAGCAGCTCAGTCAAGTAGGACCTGGACCAATTCCACCCAGCCCGACTCTGCAGGGGACACATGCCTTGCTGGGACAGACACGCTTGTCAGATGCCTGAAGTGGATGGACAGATGGACCCCATATGAAAAAGACAGAGACAGTGGGGCTCCTCGGTTAGGTCCTGGACAGGCCTAGCCCCATGGCTGGGCTGGAATCCAGGACTCCTGGGCGTGCCGAGTTTGAAGCCTGTGTGTTCAGATGCCACACCCAACCACAAACACCCTCCCTGCCTCCCTCCCGGGGCCCCAGGACCTAAGGGTGTCTCCCAGCATGTGTCTATGGTTGCTTGCTTTAGTCTGCCCTGTACCTGTCCCACTCGTCCCCAGACCTGATCATCCACCCTGTCTGCTCCTCTGCCAGAACCTGACTTTTTTTCCTGTTGTCATGTGTTCCCTCTGGTGTCTCTTTACCTCCACCACTCTTCTCTTGTCCCCTTGTCTTTCTGGGCTGGTGTGTCTGTTTTCTATCTCTGGATAGGGATGTGTCTGGCTGTGTTCACCTGTTTATCAGCCTGTTTCTCCTGTTTATTATTGGGCTTTGACTGCCCGTTGCCTCCCTCCAAGTGTTTGTGTGAGCCTATCCCTGCCTGCCTGTTTCTGAGTCTTGTCTTTTCTCTCAGTGACTACTGTCCTCCTGCCTGTCAACTATGACCCCCCCATCCCCACTTCACATCTGTTTTTCTCCCTGTGGGTTGTTTCTCCTGCCTGCCTTTCTCTATTTGCCACTGCTTATTTCTCTAATTCCCTCTCACTCTGTCCTCTCTGCATCTCTTCCTGACATCTAGCCTGCTGTCTTAATCTTTCTGTCAGTCTCTTCCACCACCATGGCACACACAAACTTGTCTCCCTCCACGTGGGTCTGGCTTGCGGGAGGGAGGGGGAAATGGGAGGGGGGGTGGGGGTGGAAATGTGTCTCCCGTCCCTCCGCCCCCGCCCCCCTTCTTCCCTGCCTCCCCAGCCCTAGGGCCAGAAGGAGGGAAACTAAATTAAAATGAAAACTTTTTCCCAGAAAAAAAAAAAAAAAACCCGCGGGCCGATGGGGCGCGGGCAAGACTAATTGGCTGTGGGACAGGCGCGGGCGGAGTGGATTGGCGGGTACTTGGGGTCTTTGAGCTCAACCGGGAGTTGCCGTCGCTTCTGAAGCTGAGGAGAGCAGAGAGGTAAGGAAGGGGAGGGTGGGGTGGAGGCGTGGAGGTAGACCCAGGGCATGAATCGTGGTGGTGGTGGGGTGTCCCTGGAGGGAGCTCAGGGGTCCCTTGGAGACATTTTTAGCAGCAGTGGGAAATTGAATGGGGGTGGGGGTTAAGTCCTTTTGGTATCTTGACTGCAGGAAGCGAACTCAGGAGTGTGTGTGTGTGTGTGGGGGGGGGAATGTTCCCACAGGGTGCCGGTGACTTGGAATGGAGCCCCTTGAGACCTCTCCCCATATTCAGGTAGGGGCTTTAGGGCTTGGGGAGAGGGTTTCCGGGATAGAGTTTTAGCACCAATGGGGAACTGGAGTGGCTGTTTTGAGATACCTCATTCCCAGGAAGTGAGCTCGGGGTGTGGGGCTTCTTCAGAGACCCTCCATCAGTAGGACAGGAGGTCCAGGCTTGGATGGGGAGTGCAGAGACATCCCCACCCTAGGAAACCCATCGGACCCTGGGAGGGGGCTTTGATGGATGTCTCAGAAACAGATCATTCCCAGGAGGGGAAATTAGGGCTCAGGCCAGGTTCCTGAGAAGCCCAAGACCCAGGAGAGTCTCAAGTCTGGGAGTGTCAACAAAGGTACTTCTGCTAGAAGAGGAGTGCATAAGACTTTACATGTGTCCCAGAAAATACCCCCAGCCTCTAGAAGGGGGCTAAATGGGGGTTCTGGAGTCCCTCGAGAAGGGAGTCCCTTCTGGAGTCCCATTCCAGGGCTTGGGTTTGGGGAACTGTCTTTAGTGTCCAGTGAGGATATGCGGAGTTGGGGCAGAGAGTTTGGGGTGTCCTGGTCTGGGGTCTCTGAGGGTTCATGGCCCTCCATCCCCCAGCTCCAGCCCCTTGCATCAGCTCTGGGCTCAGCCTCGGAGAAGGGAGGAGGGGCATTAGGAGGGGTGGGACAGCCAGGCGACACGTGTCCCTGCAAGGAGTGAGGGGCTGGCAGGCCACAGAGTGAGTGTGGAGGGGCAGGGGGGAGGGCAGGGGACCAGGGAAAGAGAAGGAGAGACAGAGTGAATCTGGGTCTGGGAGGAGAGGCTATCCTAGCCCCAAGTGTCCATCTCATCTGCTGTGGGGTCGGTCTTATCTCTCTGTATCTTTCTGTCAGTCTGTCTCTCTCCCCCTTTATCTGTCACTGCCCTCTTTTCTCTGTGTCTCCCTGACTGTCTCTCTGAGTAACTGTTGGCATTTCCCCCCACCCCGATTCTTTTCTTCTCTCTTCCCCATCGCTGTCTCCATCTGCCTCTCTTGTCTCCAGCTCTCTCCATTTATCTCCCCGTCTCTCTCTATCCATTTCTGTTACTGTTCCCTCGGCCTCATCTCTGTCTCTGTCTCTCATCCCTTCCCCCCTCCTAGCTCTTCTCATTTTGTAGCCCCCTGCTCCATCTCTGACAACCCTCCCCCCCATTTCTTTGCCTACAGATGGAACTGCAGGATTCAAAGATGAATGGAGCCCTCCCTGAGGGCACTGTGGAGTAAGTTAGGAGTCCAAGGAGGTGGGGTCAGGGGTTAGGGATCTCCTCTCATCAGCCTTTCTATCCCCCTGCCCTATCCAGACACAGTCAGGGACCTGAGGACTTCCAGCCCACCCAGGATCCTGGCCAGTTCACGGATGTGAGTAACTACAGGATCTATCTCAGCTGTGCTTTCTCCAGCTAGTCTCCTCTCAACCATGTCTCCTCCTTCAGATAATCAACTCCCCAGCTGCTCCCTCTTGCCAGCTACATCCCCTACACAGCTGTTCCCTTGCCTAGCTATTTCCCACCCCAGCTATTCGCTACTCAGTTGCTCTCCTCTCCAGATAGTCCCTCTCCTCCTCCTCAGGTACTCCCTCTCTAGTTATCTCTGTTGCCCAGCTTCTCCCCTCCCTGGCTGGTTCCCCTACTCAGTGACTTCCCTCTCCAGTTGCTCTTCCTCCCCAAGTGTTCTCCATCCTCAGCTGCCCTCCATGCCCAGCTACTTCCCTCCCAGGTTGTTTTGCCTCAGGTAACTGTTTCACCTTCCCCTACTCTTCCCCAAAGTTTCTCCTCTGAGTTTTATCCTTCCCAGGTCTCCCTTTCCCAGCTTCTTCCCATCTTCGACTCTTTTCCCTTCCCAGCTTCTCCTCTCCTCCAAAGACCTTTCCCGGGCTTCTTCCCTCCCTAGCTGCTTCTCCCCCAGCATTGCCCTGGCTCCAGCACTGGTCCTCTCACTCAGTCCTCCTTCCCCGGGTGTGCCTGGGCTGTGCCTGGGCTGTGCCTCTGCCCACAGTTCGAGGGGAAGACATCATTTGGAATGTCAGTTTTCAACCTCAGCAACGCCATCATGGGCAGCGGCATCCTGGGGCTGGCCTACGCCATGGCCCACACAGGGGTCATCTTCTTCCTGTGAGTCTGTGAGCAGCCTGGGGGACCTGGGGTATTGGGGGCAGGTGGGAGGCCAGGCGACTAAGTCTGAGCTGTCCCATCCCCCACAGGGTTCTGCTGCTGTGCATCGCACTTCTGTCTTCTTACTCCATCCATCTCCTGCTGACCTGCGCTGGTGTTGTGGGTGAGATCCAGAGCCTGGACCCCTGTCCCCACCCCCACCCCTTTGGTCTTTGGATGCAAAACCTTGGACCCATCCCCCCTGACCTCAGAATCCAAACACTCAGGACCTCAAGGCCTCCACTCAAACTCTAGACTCTGGGAATACCTTTCTGACTCCCAGATCCAGTACCTGAAGCCCACACTTGATGCCCGTGGACTCCAGATTCCAGGCTGCACCCTGGCTCTCAGACCTTATCTCAGCTCCCAGATCTCCACACTCCAATCCTCAGTACCCACCCCTCAGTCTGGCCATTAGATCCTATCCCTCAGCCCCTCCCCACCCCCAGTCCACTATGGTCAACTTCTAACACCAACCCCTCAGGCTCTGCTCCCCCTTACCTTGGAAGCTAGTCCAGCAAACCCCAGATCCCCACTCCTCAGCCACCAGCTCCTAAGCTCTGCCTGCCCTAGATCCCAGACTTCCCTCTTGCTGTGGTCTTAGTCCATATCCTGGCTCTAAGACCCCCTCTATCTACCCTTAGCCCCCAGCCTTCTCCCTGGCCACCAGTCTCTGGCCTCAGACCCCACTTCCCAGACTCTACTCCAAGCCCAACCCTTACCTCCAGTACCATCTATCAGACCTAATCCTCTCTGTCCCAACTCCCCAGCTACCAGACCCCGTGGTCCCCTGCTGCTCACCTGTGGCCTGGCCCCCTTGACCCATAACCTGTTTTTTTCTCCCCCCACCCCCAGGCATCCGAGCCTATGAGCAGCTGGGACAGAGGGCGTTTGGGTCTGTGGGAAAGATAGTAGTGGCCGTGATCATCTGTCTGCACAATGTTGGGGGTGAGGACTCTGGAATTTGGGGGAGTCAGCTTGGAGGAAGAGGGTTAGGTTAGGTATGGTGGGCTTCCCCAGGTGGGACAGGGAAGATTAGGGGGTGGGTGGGTGAGGGGAATCCTTCTGCTTACACCTCCCTCCAACTGTACCAGCCATGTCCAGTTACCTGTTCATCATCAAATCCGAATTTCCACTGGTGATCGGCACCTTCCTGGGCAAGGACCCTGAGGGGTGAGTGAGCAATGCCCCCTTGAGGCCAGTGACCCTCCCAGACCATTGACTCTGCCTGTGAGGTGCGGCTGTTATCTTTGACTTAGTGCATCTAACTGACTCCCAGGTGTTCTATTTTGAGACTGTTGGGCTGGCCAATTTGGTTGGACTGTGATTCCTTTATAGTGTGATGCCAACAGTTTGTGTGACGAGTTGCCCTGACTATATGAATCCAGTAGACTCCACATGTTGATTTTTGTGACGTAGTTCTGGCTGATTCTGTCTGGGGATTGACTATATATCCATTGTATTCTGGTGTACATATCCAGTAGACTGTAGGTTTGATTCAGTGACTGTAGTATTGCCTGATTCTCTCTGGCTGGCTAGCTGATAGCCGATGACAACTGTGTCCTGTATTCTGTGATTCCAACCATGTATGTTTTTTTTTTAATTAAAAAAAATTTTTTAAACATAAAAACATACAAAAACGAACATTCTTACCATATGATCATTCCATTCTTGGTATATAAACAATAATTCACTATATCATCACATGGTTGTATATTCATCACCATGATCACCTCTCAGGACATTTGCATCAATCAAAATAAAGAAAAAGAAATAAAAAGAAAAAAAATTTGTACATACCATACCCCCTCCCCCTCCCCCTCCTCAATTACCAGCATTTCAATCTACTAAATTTATTTTAAAATTTGTTCCCCCTTTTATTTGTTTCTTTTTAATCCATATGTTTTACTCGTCTGTCCATAAGGTAGATAAAAGGAGCATCAGACACAAGGTTTTCACAATCACACAGTCACATTGAGAAAACTATATCATCATACAATCATCTTCAAGAAACATAGCTACTGGAACACAGCTCTGCATTTTCAGGCAGTTCCCTCTAGCCTCTCCATTACATCTTAACTAAAAAGATGATATCTATATAATGCATAAGAATAACTTCCAGGATAACCTCTCAATTCTCTTTGGATCTCTCAGCCATTGACATTTTATTGTGTCTCATTTCTCTCTTCCCCCTTTTGGTTGAGAAGGTTTTCTCAATCCATGATACTGAGACCCAGCTCATTCTAGGATTTCTGTCCCACACCCCTGGGAGTCATGTCTCATGTAGAGAGGGGAAGGGCGGTGAGTTTGCTTGTTGTGTTGGCTGAGAGAGAGAGGCTACATCTGGGCAGCAGAAGAGGTTCTCTTGGGGGTGACTCTTGGGCCTAATTTTAAGTAGGCTTAGCCTATCCTTTGTGGTGTTAAGTTTCATTTGAACAAACCCCAAGATTGAAGGCTCAGCCTATTGCTTTGCCAACCATGTATGTTTGACACTTGCTTTGACTTTACCTGTCTAGCTGATTCTCTGTGTTTGGCTCGGTCCATCAGGCTGGTTCAATCGGTCTGGCTGTGAGTGTATGATTGCTGACCCCATTGGTGCATGTGTACTCTGGTACCAGCTATGTGTGTGTGACTTGTTCTAACTGTACCTGTTCAGTTGGCTCTATCTCTATGTTCAATTTGGTGCCTATTGTTCTGGAAAATTCTCTGTGGTGTGTATGTGAGTGATACCTGACTATGACCGTATGTGTTTTCTGTACTATGGTCCCAACCATATATGTTTGACCCTTATTCTGACTTTTGGTTCAGCTTATTCTGTGTTTGATTCTGGATCCATCATGCTGGCTGAATCTGTCTGGTTGTATGCATATGATGGCTGATCCTAGCTGTGTGTGTGTGTGCGTGGGGGGGGCAGGGCGCAGTATACTGTGGTCCTTATGGTCCAGCCACCAACAATCAATCCTTATTATTCATGGATTCCATGTTTGTGTTGCCTGCTTGCTAAAATTTGTTTGTAAACCCCAAATCAATACTAGTGGTGCTTTCACAGTAATTTGCAGACATGTGCAGAGTGGTAAAAAATTTGAATTACTTGACGTGCATATTTCCTGCTGAGACGGAACAAGGTGACACTCTGCCTTTCTGATTCTGTAAGCAGGTATCCTTTTTGTGGTATGTTTAGTGCCACGGTTTTTGCATTTGAGGATTTTGCTGTTTAAAATGTCACCTAAGCATGAGATTTTGTTGGTTTGTTCAGGTTAGTGAGATGCCCTGATAAATCCCAAAATGATTTGGACAATAAATAAAGAAGTATTTGCAAAGTTCACTTAGGGGAATAGGGAGAAAGGGGGAAAGATTCAGCTTCCCCATTTGGAGAATTTCTGATACTCTCGCAAGCAGTGGAGACAATCAAATCAATAGGCCAAGCCCTGATCTTGGGGTTTGCCCCTATGAAACTTATTCCTGCAAAGGATAGGCTAAGCCTACTTAAAATTAGGTCTAAGCATCACCCCTAGAGAACCTCTTTTGTTGCTCACATATGGCCCCTCTCTCAGCCTACATGGCAAGTGAACATACTGTCCTACCCGCTACATGGGACATGACTCCCAGGGGTGTAAATCTCCCTGGCAATATGGGACAGAAATTCCGGGATAAGCTGGGATCCAGCATTAAGAGATTGAGAAAACCTTCTTGACCAAAAGAGGGAAGAGAGAAATAAGACAAAATAAAATGTCAATGGTTGAGAGTTTTCAAAGAGTTGAGAAGTTATTCTGGAGGTTATTCTTATACATTATATAGATATCCCCTTTTCAGTTTATAGTGTATTTGAGGGAAGTACCTGAAACTGTAGAGCTGTGTTCCAGTAGCCTTTTTTCTTGAAGATGATTGTATAAAAATATAATGTTTGCAATGTGACCGTGTGATTGTGAAAACTTTGTGCCTGATGCTCCCTTTATCTAGGGTATGGACAGATGAGTAAAAAATATGGATAAAAAATAAAATAATAGGGGGAACAAAAGTTAATATATATTGGGTAGATGGAAATACTAGTGGTTAATGAGAGAGAGTGGTGAGGGGTATGGAATGTATGTGTTTTTTCTTTTTTCTTTTTATTTCTTTTTCTGGAGTGATGCAAATGTTCCAAAAAAATGATCATGGTGATGAATACACAACTATGTGATGATATTGTGAGCCATTGATTGTACACCATGTGTGGAATGTTTGTATGTTAAGAATGTTTGTATGTTGTTTTATCAATAAAAATATTTTTAAAAATGTCTGCCAAGTGTAGTACTGAAGTGTTGTCTAGTGTTCCTAAGCACAAGGCTGTGATGTCCTTTGTGGAGAACATACATGTGTTAGAAAAGCTTTGTTTAGGCATGAGTTGGAGTGCTGTCAACTGAGTTCAATGTTAATGAATCAACAATATATATTAAATAAAGGTTCTTTGAGCAAAAACTTCACATAAAACCAGGTTATGAATTGATTGATTGTCAGAAATATTGTGACCAGAGGCTCACAAGAATCCAACCCCGTATTTCCCAAGGAGCAATGGTTCAGTAGTTGCTAATTCAGTGTTCATAACCACGTTTCTGAATGTTACCACAAATGATAAGAATCAGCTGTGTGTGTTGCTGACTGTATGCACAATGCACAGCTGTGTGTCTGATGTCTGACTCTGGCTGTGTGGGTCCCCTGGACGGTGCCACGTCTGACTGTGCATGTTTGGGCTTTGTCAGTCTAACTGAGCTAGGGGTCTGTGAGTCCGCCTAACAAGTTTTAACTGAGAGCTTGATATTCACCACCTGTGTGTATCTTGTTAGAACTTGTACTTTGATTCTGAGACTGTCTAGGTAGTGGTCTATGTGACTGCATGTGTCCAATTATTATGATCAGCTCCAGTGGTGTATATGGCTACTGGTGCTTTGTGAGTTTATTTCTATGTGACTATGTGTACGATATAGAGAGTATGTGAGAGCATGGCATGTAGTATGCACTCAATACAATTTTTTTTTATAATTTTATTGAGTGCATACTATGAATGAACAGTGGCCCAACTGATTCTGTGTTTATTAGCTGTCTTGACTCGGCACCTCCTTCCGGTTATCTGTATAGAGCCTACTTTCCTTTGAGCTGGGTTCCAATGGAGTGGCTAGCTGGCTGATTTTGTTTCTATTCCAGTCTTTCTCTGGCTGTGCAGCCAGACCTGCCCAGCTACTTCTACGCATTCAATAGACTTCATGCTATTCAAGCAATCACTTGTATGTTTGTCACTTTTTGCCCAACTCTGCATTTTTGCCTATCTGTCAGATCATCAGGCTGTTGTTCTACCTATCCAGTGTGCCAGGATCACTACTCTTACTCTGCCTTTCTTTCTGCCACCTTGTGTTTGTATATGGAAGTTCAGAATATTTGACCATTTGATTATATGCCCACTGGTAAGGCTGACGGTACAGTTTTGTCTGACCATACATCTATTTTCAGTTGTATCCCACTGACAGTATCTGACTGACAGTCTGGCCATCAGTCTGTTTCTGTTCATCTCTTTTGCCATTTGGCCCTGTTGCAACCTGAATGACTTCTCACAGCTGGGGTGTTGGCTTGTCTATTCTGTCTACAGGCAGAAATGTGGCTGTCTAGTTGTCTTCCATGAGTGTCTGCCTGACAGTTTTCTTTGACTGGCAATTAGTCATTCTGTCTGCCTGTTTCCCTAGGGACTGGTTCTTGAAGGGAAACCTCCTCCTCATCATTGTCAGTGTGCATATCATCCTTCCCCTGGCCCTCATGAAACACTTGGGTAAGAGGCTTCCGGGATTGGTTGTTTGATAGCAGAATTAGAGATGGGGAGCCAGACTGATAAAGATCCCCATTCTCAAGGGCTTTAAAATATCAGGGGAGAACTTGTTTGATTTGGGTTTTAACAGATGAGTAGGAGTTTGCTAAGGAGGGGGAGGCTGTTCCATATGAAAGTAAAAGTTTTTGCAAAGAGGGCATAAGAGATACAGACATAGCTATGTAATTGGGAGTGAGAGAACCTTGAAGAGTTTGGATAGGTTTGTTGTCTGGGGCAGAGGGGTTCCCCTGACTTTTGAGGCTCTGTATGTTGCCCCTTGCAGGCTACCTTGGGTATACTAGCGGTCTCTCTCTAATCTGCATGCTGTTTTTCCTCATTTCGGTGAGTCTGAGAGAGAAGAACATGAAAAAGTGGGAAGGGAGTTTGGGACACAGCCTCCTTCAAGAACTTGCTGTCTCCTCCCCTTTCCCCAGGTCATCTATAAGAAGTTCCAGCTTGTCTGTCCTGTGGGATACAATGAGACAGCAATGGAGATTGAGCACCCAACCCTCCCCACCCAGGGACTCAACAGAAGCTGTGAGGCCCAGATGTTCACAATTGACTCTCAGGTGGGTGTCCAGGCATGTAGGAGCTTGCATCTTGCTCAGGCCATCTGGCCCTGCCACATGATACATCCTGCTCAGAGTGGAGCTGGATATTGGGCATTTGGGGCTTCTATGGGTGTGGTATGGAGAGCAATGGTGGGTCCAGGGAGATTGGGAACAGAGTACACACCCCCTTGGGCTCTAATCCTGTGTACTTGGGCCATTCCTCCAGATGTCGTACACAGTGCCCATCATGGCTTTTGCCTTCGTCTGCCACCCTGAGGTGCTTCCCATATACACAGAGCTCCGCCGGTGAGAAGGCATGCATGACGGGCCAGCAGGGAGGGTGATAGTCCCTACAGGAGTCCTGGGTTTGTAGCTTGATCACGGGTAGGTTGTATCAAAGGAGGGGTTTTGGGTGGCAAAGTGACCTTGGGGGATTCAAGCAACACTTTACTGATTGGGGTTTAAGTATTCTACTATTTTAACATTCAGTATAAGTGTGGATGAACGGAGTGGGGAGAGACAGGGATGATCAGATGGAAGGGAGGAGGCATGGATGGTCAGATGGAGAGGGTAAGTAGGGATGGAGGCAGGGGTGATTGAGTGGACATAGGAGATGCAGGAATAGAGGGAAGAGGTAGGGGTGGTGAAACAGAGGATGAGGCTTAGATGGACAGACAGAGGAGAGTATAGGATGGTCAGATGGAGGATAGAGGTGTAGATGGACAGAGGCGGAGGCAGGGGTGGCTGGATGGAAAGGAGAGGCAGTGACAGTCAAAGGGATGGTTTGACAAAGGCAAGGGATGAGGGTCATATGGGGTAAGATATAGATGGACAGAAAGGGGAGGCTTGGCTAGTCACACAGGGGAGGCAAGGATGGGCATTTCCACAGTGTACCAGCTGTGGAATGCTCTGAGAGGGGTGTGGAGGGGGTAGTTTTGAGGGATTTTGACTGAGTCCAGGATTTGGGGCATGATGGTTCCATCTCCTCTGCACCTCAGGCCCTCTCAGCACAGGATGCAGGCAGTGGCCAACGTGTCCATCGGGGCAATGTTCTGCATGTATGCTCTCACAGCAACCTTTGGATACCTCACCTTCTACGGTGAGTGGGGCTGGGTCCAGGGTTGGGTGGGGTTTGGGCAGAGGGGTGGTGCCTCTGAGGTCCTTCCCTCCATGCCTATTGATTAATTTCCAAAGAAGGTCTGCATCATGTTCATAGATTTTGTCACAGTATATATGTGTGAGAGTTTGGGGGGCACTGTGCTGGTGCTCCCACACATCCTGCATCCTGTATTTCATGTTCCATGGCCCAGATAGCGTGGAGGCGGAGATGCTGCACATGTACAGCCACAAGGACCTGCTCATCCTCTGTGTGCGCCTGGCTGTGCTGCTTGCGGTGACCCTCACTGTCCCAGTTGTGCTGTTCCCTGTACGTGGAGGCGAGAGTGGGCCCATGGAGTGCAGGGACAGTGATGGATGGGTGGAAGGGTTAGGCAAGGATGGTTGCATGGAGGGTGGAGGTACGAGTGGAAGGATTGGTGAAGGAGGCAGGGATGGATAGACAGAGAATGCAGAGTTGTCAGAGGGACAGGGAGGGCAGAAAATAGGTGGTAAGACATAAGGGGGAACCTAGGTGGCAGGGTAGAGGTGGTACTGGTGGACAGAGGTAGTCATTTGGAGGCAGGAGACACAGCTGGTTGGCTAGACAGAAGGGAGAGGTAGGAATGGCCAGACAGGGTAGAGGCATAGATATGATGGCCAGCCAGAGTGGGGAAACAGGGATGGACATAAGAAAGATGGAGGCAGAAGTAGTGAGATGCAGGAGGGGTGAGGATCTTAGGGAGATGGGAATAATTAGAGGATAGAAGGAGAGATAGTCAGATGGAGGAGAAGGCAAGGATCTCAAACAGCAGTGGAGGGATAGATGAAAGAGACATCAGACTAAGGGGAGGCAGGAACCCCATTCAGAACGTGGAGGCACTGGTGGATGGTCAGACAGTATGGAGACATAGTCAGATGGGGGAGGAATCAGGGATATCAAACAGGTTAGAGGCACAGATGGATGCCTGTGAATTAAAAGGGGAATTAAAAGATGGATGATCACATGGAAGGGGAGGTGGCACTTGAGACCTGACCACTGTCCTGTCACTCCCTGGCCACAGATCCGCCGGGCACTGCAGCAGCTGCTCTTCCCCAGCAAGGCCTTCAGCTGGCCATGGCACGTGGCCATAGCCCTGGTCCTGCTTGTCTTGGTCAATGTCCTCGTCATCTGTGTGCCGACCATCCGGTATATCTTTGGGGTTATCGGTTAGTACCCCCAAACTCAGACCCAACCCCCACTTAATATGGGGCCTAGACCTGGGTTGACTCCTGTTTGTCCTTCTTGTCCTCTAGGGTCCACCTCAGCCCCTAGCCTCATCTTCATGCTTCCCAGCATCTTCTACCTTCGCATTGTACCTTCTGAGTTGGAGCCCCTCTTCTCATGGCCCAAGATCCAGGTGAGAATTCCAGAGGAGAACTGAGGAAGGACGGAGCATTCTGAGGAGGCAGTACTACAGGATGGCCAGAGATAGAGAGAACATTCTCAGAAGGGGCCTGAGGGAAGAGGGAGCACCCAAGGAGGGGGGAAGTTAGTTTGGAAGAGTAGAGATTGTCTTAGGAAGGGACAAAGCAGGCAGAACACCAGCAAAGTCTGGGAAGACAGAAGGAACTCTTAGGATGGGGCTGGCTCTGAGTGATCAAGGCATTCAGGAGGACTGACTAGAGGGAGCATTTCCCAGAAGGCTGGAAGGAGCACTAGTGGGAAGGGGCTCAAGAGCACTTTTAAGGAGGAGGATGGAAGAAAACCCTTGAGTGAGGGAATTCTCAGGAAGGAGCTGGCTTTGAGGAAGGAGAGGGAGCACTAAGGAAAGTCAGGAATGGATGGAGTACTCTCTGGAGGGGGAGGGGGGTTTCAGAAACCCTCTCAGGGGGCACTCAGGTTGTGGAGGCCCAACCAGTCCCATCTTTTCCCCCTTTTGCCTGCAGGCCCTGTGTTTTGGTGTCCTGGGGGTCCTCTTTATGGCAGGCAGTCTGGGCTTTATGTTTGCCAATTGGGCCACAGGCCAGAGTCATGTGTCTGGACACTGACCATGTCCTGCCCTGCCCAGGGATCCCTTGCGCATGCCTGTGTGGAGGAGGTTTGTACAGGAGGCCTGGTTCCCATTAACGTGGCTATCAAGGTGAAGGACTGTAGAGGGGTCCATTTTCCTTTTCCCCAGGGATTCTGAGCTTGGATTGTGCTCTGATTTCAATGCCAACCCCATGGGAGGAGGGGAAGGGCAGGTCCCCCTGCCCAGCTCAGACCTGTGTGCTTCTTCCTGGCAGAAGCTGTTTGTCAGGGTTTCCCTCAGGCTAAAAGGGAAGAATAAAAATGAATTCTAACTATGGCCTCCACCTTCTGATTTCTTCCTAAGACTTCCTGGGGGAGCCTGTCTAAGTCCAGGCAGGGGTAAAAGGTGACCCTGGGAGTAGAACTGAGTCAACTCTCATGTTCACCCACTTCTCCATGCCTTTGGTCATTTCTCGATTCACTCACTCACTCAGGAAGCATCTGTTGAGGGCCTCATGGGTGCCAGGCACTGTTCTGAGTGCTGGGGATATAGCAGTGAACCAAGCTGACAATAATCCTCTGAAGCTAATGTTCTAGCACAAGGCTCAGCAAACTATGACCTACAGGCCAAATCCAGCCTGCTGCCTATTTTTCTACAGCCCTCGAGCTAAGAATGCTTTTCACATTTTTAAATGGTTGGGGAAAAAAAATCAAAGGGAGGATAATAGTTTGTGATGCTTGAAAATGACATGAAGTTCACATTTCAGAGTCCATAAATAAAATTTGATTGGAACATAGTCCTGCCCTCTTGTGCATGTAGGTATTATTTATGACTGCTTGTATGCTAGGACCACAGAGCTGACGAGTTACAACAGAGAACAGGTGCAAAGTGTAAACTATTTACTCTTGGGCCTTTTACAGAGAAAGTTTGCTGACTCCTGATGGAGCAGAGGGGATAGGAAAAGAGAGAAATAATTTCTAATGAAGACTAGCACCGTGAGGACAATGAATAATGTGACAATGACTTAGGGAAGTCAGGGAGGCCTCAATGAGGAAGAGAAGAGGAGCTGGGTCCTAGAAGGTGCAAGTCCCATGGTTATCTGGGCAAAGAGTGTTCAAGGCAATGTGAGTGGCCAGTGTAAAGGTTCTGAGGTAGGAATGAGCATAGCAGGTTCAAGGAGGAGAAGACCAGTGTGGCCACTTTGCACTCCCAGCAGCAGCATATGTGAGCGCTGATTTCACCACAAATTCACTGACCATCTGAGTTCTGAAACTTTTGAATTTTTTTAAATATATATTTTTAATTAAAAAAAATTTTTAAACATAGCAACATACAAACACAAACATTCTTACCATATGATCATTCCATTCTTTGTATATAATCAATAACTCACAATATCATCACATAGTTGTATATTCATCACCACGATCATTTCTTAGAACATTCGTGTCAATTCAGAAAAAGAAATAAAACAAAACCTCATATATACCATACCCCCCCATTGACTGCCAGTATTTCCATCTACCCAATATATTTTAGCCTTTGTTTCCCTATTTTTTTCTATACCCCTTACCACTCCCTTTCATTGAACACTAGCATTTCAATTTACTAAATTTATTTTAACATTTGTTCCCCCTATTATTTACTTATTTTTAATCCATATGTTAACTTTTGGATTTTTGACGACCTATGGGTGAAAAATCATAGTTAAAATTCATGTGTTTCTTTATGAGAAAAATTTTTGGATGTTTAGGAGACATTTGCTTATCTTCCCACATCATTTAATGCATATAACCCAATGCAGATACATCGTCTTATTTTCCCTCTCCACATTTGCAAATAGGATAGTAGACTGGAGTCAGTTAATACTATGTGCGTCTTGTCTTACTGTTCTTCATTCCTTACCCACTGACTGCCACTAACCTTAAGATCAACAAGTGTGCTTTTTAATTACTTTAACTATTAAAATTCTGATGCCAGGCATTAAAAATGCAAGTCTTCACAGTTAACCAAAAGTACCTCAAAAAGAGATGAAGATGGTGCTGTTGCTTCCCTACATTGGCAGAGGCCAAGAACTTCCTGCTTCATAAAACTTGATCAAAGGACCTGTTTTGAAGTGATGTTAAAGTGAGTGCTTTCAAAAGAATTTTAATCCTATTTTCCAATGCAGCATGGAGACCTTGTTCTGGTCATAACTTGATGTTCTCTGTTAATATAAATGGTCATAACTTGTTCTGCTCTCTGTTAACATAAATCTGTCTTGGGAGTCTCTGAAGGTTTTTGGAATTGATGTCATGTGAAAAAAAATGTTGAACTCCATTTAAAATATTATCCTGGGAGCTTTACTAGTACTTTGGGTATATTGCGTAGAGATCTTCCTCATTTCTTCTTTTGAATGTTTTTTTGGATATAATTCACATACCATAAAGTCTACAATTTTAAAGTGTATAGTTAGGTGGTTTTTAGTGTCTTCACAAGATTGTGCAATCATAACCACTAATTTCAAAACATTTTAATCACTCCTCAAAGAATCCCCATACCCACTTAACAGTCACTTCCTATTTCCCCTTTCCCCCATCAACTGTCAGCTACTAGCCTACTTTCTGTCTCTATGGATTTGCCTACTGTAGAGATTCATATAAATGGAATAATACAATTTGTAACCTTTTGTGTCTGTCTTCTTTCACTGAGCCTGATGTTCTCAGTGTTAATCCTTTAGCATCTATCAACACATTATTTTATTCCTATTTATGGCTGAATAATATTCCATTGTATGGCTATGCCACATTTTGGTTGTTTCCAGTTGGGGGCTAATGTGGATAATGTTGCTATAAACATAATAGTACTGGTTTTTAAAAAAAAATTTTTAAGAGGCTTAATAAACAGACATTAATGTACAAATCTGATAGCAACCTACAAGCCTTCAAAGGTTCCCAGCACAAGATCAAAGGGATAAGGCAGCATTAACCTCATTCTAACTATCAGCGTTTTGATTTAACATCCAGTGTCTTAGCAACTGTGCAGGATGAAATGAAATGATGTGTACTCATGTAGGAATCCAATGAAGGTCCTCAATGACCTCTCAGAAGACACTGGCTGGGCAACCGTGGGGATGTAAGAGTCCAAGGTCTGTAGGGCAGGCCTCAAGCTGGCACTCTAATGAAGGTCCTCAATGAACTCTCAGGAGAGGCTGGCTGGCTGAAGCAAGAAGAGTGATTGTCTCTTCTGAATCCTCCTTAAAAACCTTCCAGTGATTAGATTAAGCATCACTCATTGCAGAAGATACTACCCTTAGCTGATTGTAAATGCAATCAGCTATGGATGCAGTGAACATGGTTATGATTTAAGTCCATGGAATGTTTTCACAGCAACAGACAGGCCAGCGCTTGCCTGACCAGATAGCCGAGCACCACCACCTGGTTAAGTTCACACATGAACCTGACCATGACATTCCACCCCTTGTCAACTTGGCAGCTATACACATCACCTTAAACCATACTTAATCTATAAATAGAAAACAATAACAGACACATTTATTTCTCATCTAACAACACTGAACTGTCCTGTGTACAACCTGAAATGTATTAAATCTCTCCAGAATAGGGTGCAAGTCCTTGGGTTATATTCACTCTTACACTTGATATCTTACAACTTATATACTATAACATGAGCAAAACAGTTTATGTCATATGATAAAAGGGATAAAATAAAGAGGAAAACAAAGATTTGATTTATGTATAAATACATAGATATTAATTACAAAGCAAGGAAGAAATATCCATACCATTACAGTCCTCATTTCTGTAACTGATCACGTGGTCGTCATTCATATTTATCATTACCTTCTTCTACTACCCATTCCATGTTTCCTTTACCCTCAGCAAGCACTTCAGTTGGCTGTGGTTCTTTTCCTGGTGGGGTGACCCAAACCTTCATTCCTGAAGTTTTAGAGCCATTGGTAGTCCTGCCTGGATTAGGTTGTTGCAGTTTTCCATTGACTTTTTTGTTTATTTTATTTTTTCCCATTGATTTTAATCACAGGGCATGGTAGTACTAGAGATGCCCTTGGGGATCTCCTATATTCCAGGAAAACTCTTCTTTACCTCCATTGTGTAGCTGCAGTCCTATTTCCCCCTTCTAGTCAGGGTCAATCACCCCAGACAAAATGTAATCCCCTTCTTGGCTTGTTGATCCAGGGGCATGAGTAGCCCGAAGTGCAGTCTTAGATTCCAGTTCAATGAAATCATTGTTTTTTCTCCCGGTGGAAACACTCCCCCTTCTGGAACTAAAACCTGTGGACCAGCAGAGCTCAAGGTCACAGGGACAGGAAATAAAAATTTTCTTAGTGGATCACTAGGGCAATGGTGAGTGCTGCCACTCATTTCCACCCCTTGACTCCTGGACCCATGGATCCTGGCTATGGGAGAAAGAGCACCATACAGTGGACGCTGATTCAGAGCATACACAGCTTCCTGGAGAACATCACCAAACTCTACAAAGTATTGCCACCTAGTTGGCACCATAATTGAGTTTTCAAAAGGCCATTCCACTATTTTATCAACCCAGCTGCCTCTGGATGATGAGGAACATGTTAAGACCAGAGAATTCCATGAGCACGTGCCCATCCCTGCACTTCATTTGCTGTGAAGTGTGTTCTTTGATCCGAAGCAATGCTGTGTGGAATACAATGATGATGGATAAGGCATTCTGTAAGCCCACGGATGGTAGTTTTGGCAGAAGCATTGCGTGCAGGGAAAGCAAACCCATATCCAGAGTTTGTGTCTATTCCAGATAGAACAAATCGCTGCTGCTTCCATGTAGCTGGCTGATCACCTCGGGGAATGGTGCCATATCAGGGGCAGAGTGTGGGTCTCTGCTGCTGGCAGATTGGGCACTCAGCAATGATTGTAGCCAGGTCAGCCTTGGTGAGTGGATGTCCATGTTGCTGAGTCCATGCATAACCTCCATCCCTACCACCATGACCACGTTGTTCATGAGTCCATTGGACAATGACAGGAGTTGCTGGGGAAAGAGGCTGACTGGTATCCACAGAATGGGTCATCTTATCCACTTGATTATTAAAACCTTCCTCTGCTGAAGTCACCTTCTGGTACATATTCACATGGGACACAAATATCTTCATGTTTTTAGTCCACTCAGAAAAGTCTGTCCACATATCTCTTCCTCAGACCTCTTTGTCACCAATCTTCCAATCATGCGCTTTCCAAGTTACCCTGACCATCCAGCCAAACCATTAGCAACAGCCCATGAGTCAGTATACAAACACACCTCCAGTCAGTTCTCCTTCCAAGCAAAATGAACAACCAGGTGCACTGCTCGAAGTTCTTCCCACTGAGAGGAATTTCCCTCACCACCCTCCTTCAGGGACACACCATAAAGGGGTTGCAGTGCTGCAACTGTCCACTTCTGGGTGGTACCTGCATATCATGCAGAACCATCTGTAAACCAGGCCCGAGTTTTCTCTTCCTCAGTCAATTTACTGTAAGGAACTCCCCAAGAGGAGCTCTGGTCTGGGAAAGAGAAGGTAATGTGGCAGGAGTGGAGACCACGGGCATTTGGGCCACTTCTTCATGTAACTTACTTGTGTCTTCAAGACCTGCTCTGGCCCTGTCTCGTATATACCATTTCCATTTTATGATGGAGTGCTGCTGTGCACACCCAACTTTATGGCTTGGTGGGTCAGACAACACCCAGCTCATGATAGGCAACTCAGGTCTCATGGTAACTTGGTGGCACATGGTTAAACGTTCAGTCTCTACTAAAGCCCAGCAGCAGGTCAAAAGCTGTTTCTCAAAAGGAGAGTAGTTATCTGCAGCAGATGGTAAGACTTTGCTCCAAAATCCTAAGGGTCTGCATTGTGATTCCCCAATAGGGGACTGCTAAGGCTCCAGACAGCATCTCTATTTGCCCTGACACTACCAGCACCATTGGATCTGTTGGTTCATATGGTCCAAGTGGCAGAGCAGCTTGTACAGCAGCATGGACCTGTCACAGAGCCTCTGCTTGTTCAGGTCCTCACTGAAAATTAGCTGCTTTTATGGTCACTCGATAAATTGGCCAGAGTAGCACACCCAAATGAGGAATATGTTGCCACCAAAATCCAAGAGACCAACTAGGCGCTGTGCCTCTTTTTTCCTCATGGGGGGGGGGGGCCAGATGCAGAAACTTATCCTTCACCTTAGAAGGGATATCTCAGCGTGTCCCACACAACTGGACATCTAAAAGTTTCACTGAGGTGGAAGACCCCTGTATTTTTGTTGGATTTATCTTGTATCCTCTGATGTGCAAATGTCTTACCAATAAGTCTAGAGTAGTTACTACTTCTTGCTCACTAGTTCCAATCAACATGATATCATCAATATAATGGACCAGTGTCATGTCTTGTGGGAGGGAGAAATGATCAAGATCTCTGCTGACAAGATTATGACATAGGGCTGGAGAGTTGATATACCCTGAGGTAGGACAGTGAAAGTATATTGCTGACCTCGTCAGCTGAAAGCAAATTGTTTCTGGTGGTCCTTACTAACAGCTATTGAGAAAAAAACATTTTCCAGCTTCAATAGCTGCATGCCAGGTACCAGGGGATGTGTTGATTTGCTCAAGAAATGATACCATATCTGGAACAGTAGCTGCAATTGGAGTCACCACCTGGTTGAGTTTACAAGAATCTACTGTCATCCTCCAAAACACATCTGTTTTCTACAGAGGCCAAATAAGAGAGATGAATGGGGATATGGTGGGAATCACCACCCCTGCATCCTTCAAATCCTTAAGATTGGCAGTAATCTCTGCAATCCCTCCAGGAATCTGGTATTGCTTCTCATTTACTATTTTGTTCAGTAGGGGCAGTTCTAGTGGCTTCCTCTTGGCCTTTCCTATCATAACAGCCCTCACTGCATGAGTTAGAGAGCCAACGTGGGGATTCTGCCAGTTTCTCAGTATGTCTATTCCAAGTATGCATTCTGGAACTGGGGAAATAACTACAGAATGGGTCCAGGGGCCCACTGGGCCCACTGTGAGATGGACCTGAGGTAAAACTTCATTGATCATCTCACCTTCACAAGCCCCCACTCTGACTGGTGAACCAGGGTGATGTTTTTTTTTCCCCTGGAATTAATACTACTTTTGAACCAGTGTCTAACAATCCTCGAAATACCTAATCATTTTCTTTTCCCAAATGTACAGTTACCCTGGTAAAAGGCTATCAGTCTCTTTGGGGAAGGCTGGGAGGATGTTTAATAGTATAAGTTTGTGGCAGTGTAACAGGGTCCTCTCCCAAAGGGACCCAGCCTTCCCCTCATTCAAGGGGCTGTGGGTCTGTAAACCGTCTCAAATATGGAAATTGGTTTAGGAGATGTGACTCTCTGTTTTTGTAATTCAAGTTAGACTTCTGCTCACTTGACCTAGAACACTTTTGTTTATACAGCTCAAACAAGAGTTTAGTAGACTGCCCATCTATTATATTTATAGGTACCCCATGATTTACTAGCCAATGCCACTAATCTCTGTGAGTCAGATTATCTTGACTCCTGCTTTGAGTTTGCTGTCTATTATAATAGCCACGTCTACCCTGTCTTTGGCGATTAAGTGCTGCCATCTGGCTTCTGCCAACTCGGGATCCAGTCATCCCCATTGTGTTTAAGGATTCCAGCTCAGTAACAGCAGTTCCCACAATAATATCTGACCTACAGAGAAGGGCGGCTACAGAGCTCTTCAGGGATGATGGAACTAGTTTCACAAATTTATTTCTCAAGGTTCTGGTAAAATATGCAGCCTCTGGACATTCCTGGGATGTATGAGCAGATTTTCCATGATAAATCCACTCTAACATTCCAATATCTCTAAGCTGTTGTATCCCCTCATCTACATTACACCAGAGAGATCTGGCATTTCAACCTCAGGTAATGTTGGTGACCTTTTGTTGTTGTTGTTGTTGTTTTTTAAATTTATTTATTCATTAAAAAATTAAGAAACAAACAAAAACATTAACGTATCATTCCGTTCTACATATATAATCAGTAATTCTCAATATCATCACATAGTTGCATATTCATCATCATGATCATTTCTTGGAACATTTGCATCTATTCAGAAAAAGAAATAAAATGAAAACAGAAAAAGAATTTATACATACCATACCCCTTACCCCTCCCTTTCATTGATCACTAGCATTTCAAACTAAATTTATTTTAACATTTGTTCCCCCATTCCTTATTTTTATTCCATATGTTCTACTTGTCTGTTGACATGGTAGATAAAAGGAGCATCAGACACAAGGTTTTCACAATGACAGAGTCACATTGTGAAAATTATATCATTATTCAATCATCATCAGGAAACATGGCTACTGGAACACAGCTCTACATTTTCAGGCAGTTCCCTCCAGCCTCTCCGCTACATCTTGAATAACAAGGTGATATCTGCTTAATGCATAAGAGTAACCTCCAGGATAACCTCTTGACTCTGTTTGTTTGGAATCTCTCAGCCATTGACACTTTGTCTCATTTTACTCTTCCCCCTTTTGGTCAAGAAGGTTTTCTCAATCCCCTGATGCTGAGTCTCAGCTCATTCTAGGGTTTTTCTCAATCCCTTGATGCTGAGTCTCAGCTCATTCTGGGATTTCTGTCCCATATTGCCAGGAAGATCCACACCCCTGGGAGTCATGTCCCACGTAGACAGGGGGAGGGTGGTGAGTTTGCTTGTTGTGTTGGCTGAAGAGAGAGGCCACATCTGAGCAACAAAAGGGGCTCTCTTGGGGGTGACTCTTAGGCCTAAATTTTAAGTAGACTTGACCTATCCTTTGCACGGTTAACTTTCATATGAACAAACCCCAAGACTGGGGGCTCAGCCTATAGCTTTGGTTGTCCACACTGCTTGTGAGAATATCCAGAATTCAACTTGGGGAAGTTGAATTTCTCCCCGTTCTCACCATTCCCCAAAGGGGACTTTGCAAATACTTTTCCACTCACTGATCAAATCACTCTGGGATTCATTGGGGCATCACTCAGGACAAACCAACAAAATCTCATGTCCTACCCAAGATTCCAAGTACTTATTGTATTCAATCAAGCTATCAACATAAGTTACATTAGGAGATGCACTAGTCAAAATATAAATGTTGTAGCAAATAAATATTTTTTACTTTAGTCTCACACATAAGGTGACATTTTAAAATATTAATTATCATCTATTTTCAGCACCATGCAGTAATGACATTCCTTTGTTCTTCCTCATGCACAAACATTTTTGAAATTTGTACATTTAGTCACTGTCATTATACACTCTAGGCATTCCTAGATTATACCATCTGTCATGGTTGGGGACATGTGTCAACTTGGCCAAGTTGTGGTACCTGTTTATCTGATTGGGCAAGTGCTGGCCTGTCTGTTGCATTGAAGACATTTCATAGGATTAGATCATGATCACGTCAACTGCATCCACAGCTGATTCCATTTGTAATCAGTCAAAGGGATGTGTCTTCTACAGTGAGTGATGCTTAATCTAATCACGGGAAGCCTTTTAAGGAGGACTCAGAAGAGACAGGTCCCATTCCTGCTTCGGCTGGTGAGCCTCTCCTGTGGAGTTCATCCAGACCATCCATCGGAGTCGTTGGCTTCACAGCCTGCCCTGTGGATTTTGGACTCTGCATTCCTGCGGTCACGTGAGACACTTTTATAAATTTTATATTTGCAAGTGTTCCCTGTTGATTCTGTTTCTCTAGAGAACCTTCACTAATACATCTTGGTACCAGGAGTGGTTCTTAAGAAACAGAATCTTAAAAATGGGTTTTTATGAATGGTTTTCTACTCTGACTGGACTCAGAGACACTAAGGACTCTGATTCCCGTAATCAGAATGACACTCCCAATCCATGGAGTGAGTTGGCAAAGGAGATAGTCAAAATATCATCATTCAGTTCTCCTAATGCTTCGCTTGTACAAAGCCAGACTCTCGGGGATAATGTTTTTGACACCTTTACAGAGTTTTGTAGAAATAAGAGGTATAGAGATGTTGGTTGGCTGTTGTTAGATACACTGGCTACATTAAGGGGTGAAAGGGATGGGCTTAAGTCTTCAAACGAGAAGCTTAAGCACTATCTGAAAGATGTAGACGTTTCTATGAGTATCCTGAAGGAAAATCTTATTTTCTATAGCTGCAGACTTGAGATTTCTGAAAATCAGACTCAGAATCTTATTGTTAGAGTAGCAACTTTACAATATAAACTGAAATCTTAGTCTTGCATGGTATCTGCTGTTAAAGTGAGGGCATTGATTGGAAAGGAGTGGAACCCTGAAAAATGGGATGGTGACATATGGATTGATAATGATGTTGGGGGCGAGGTTGAAACCCTAGACCATGCTGAGTCTTCTCTAGATAACCCTGTAATAGTCTGCCCTGAGGACATAGCCACCTCACCTCCAGCCTGCCTTGAGGAATTGGCCACCCAACCTCCTCCTGAAGGGATTAGTCCTAGAGTGATTAATCCTGTTTCACCAGATGAAACTGCAAATGAAGGCCCTGAAGCAAATGGCTTGGAAGGTATTTCTAATTCTTTTCATGACCCACCCCTACCACCCCTCATTTCTTCCAGACCAATAACTAAACTAAAGTCCCAACAGGCCCCTAAAGGTGAAGTGCAAAGTATCACACATGAGGAGGTATGTTATACTCCAAAAGAATTGTGTGAGTTTTCCAATTTATATAAACAGAAATCAGGGGAATATGTGTGGCAATGGATTTTAAGGGTGTGAGATAATGGTGGGAGGAATATAAGGCTGGATCAGGCAGAATTTATTGATATGGGCCCACTAAGCAGAGATTCTGCATTCAATGTTATAGCTCAAGTGGTTAGAAAAGGTGTTAACAGCTTGTTTGGGTGGTTGGTTGAAACATGGATCAAAAGGTGGCCAACATTAACTGAGGTTGAAATGCCAGAACTGCCCTGGTATAATGTAGATGAGGGGATCCAGAGGCTTAGAGAGATTGGAATGTTACAGTGGATTTATCATGCAAAGCCTGCTCTTACACCCCAGGAATGTCCAGAGGATGCACCTTTTACCAGAACAGTGAGAAATAAATTTGTGAGACTAGCACCATCATCCCTAAAGAGCTCTGTGGTTGCACTTCTCTGTAGGTCAGATATTACTGTAGGAACTGCTGTCACTGAGCTGGAATCCTTAAACGCAATGGGGATGACAGGATCCTGAGTTGGCAGAAGTCAGGTGGCAGCACTTAATCACCAAAGACAGGGTAGATGTGGCTATTATAATAGACAGCAAACTCAAAGGAAGTATCAAAATTATATGACACGCAGAGATTTGTGGCATTGGCTAGTAAATCATGGGGTACCTAGAAAAATAATAGAAAGGCAGTCTACTAAATTCTTGTTGGAGCTGTATAAACAAAAGAGTTCTAGGTCAAGTGAACAGAAGTCTAACCTGAATTACAAAAACACGGAGTCACGGCCCCTTAATCAATTTCCAGACTTGAAACAGTTTACAGACCCAGAGCCCCTTGAATGAAGAGGAGGCCAGGTCCCTTTGGGGGAGAAACCTGTTACACTGCCACAAATTTATACTGTTAATCTTCCTCTAAGTCTTCCCCAAGGAGACCAATGGCCTTTTACCAGGGTAACTGTGCATTGGGGAAAAGGAAATGATCAGATATTTCAGGGATTATTAGACACTGGTTCAGAAGTGACATTAATTCCAGGGGACCCAACATGTCACTCTGGACCACCAGTCAGAGTGGGGGCTTATGGAGGCCAGGTGATCAATGGAGTTTTAGCTCAGGTCCATCTCACAGTGGGTCCAGTGGGCCCCTGGACCCTTCCTGTAGTTATTTCCCCAGTTCCGGAATGTATAATTGGCATAGACATACTGAGAAACTGGCAGAATCCCCACATTGGCTCTCTAACTCATGCAGTGAGGGTTATTATGGTGGGAAAAGCCAAGTGGAAGTCGCTAGAACTGCCCTTACCCAGCAAAATAGTAAATCAGAAGCAATACCGTATTCCTGGAGGGACTGCAGAGATTACTGCCACTCTTAAGGACTTGAAAGATGCAGGGGTGGTGATTCCCACCACATCCCCATTCAACTCTCCTATTTGGCCTGTGCAGAAAACAGATGGGTCTTGGAGAATGACAGTGGATTATCATAAGCTCAGCCAGGTTGTAACTCCAATTGCAGCTGCTGTTCCAGATGTGGTATCATTGATTGAACAAAGAATACATCCCCTGGTACCTGGTATGCAGCTACTGACCTGGCAAATGCTTTTTTTTCGATAGCTATTAGTAAGGACCACCAGAAACAGTTTGCTTTCAGCTGGCAAGGTCAGCAATATACTTTCACTGTCCTACCTCAGGGGTATATCAACTCTCCAGCCCTATGTCATAATCTTGTTCGCAGAGACCTTGATCGTTTCTGCCTCCCACAAGACATCACACTGCTCCATTGTATTGATGATATCATGTTGATTGGATCTAGTGAGCAAGAAGTAGCAAATACTCTAGATTTACTGGTAAGGCATTTGCGTGTCAGAGGATGGGAGATAAATCCAACAAAAATACAGGAGCCTTCCACCTCAGTAAAATTTCTAGGTGTCCAGTGGTGTGGGGCATGTCGAGATATCCCTTCTAAGGTGAAGGATAAGTTGCTGCATCTGGCCCCTCCCACAACCAAAAAAGAGGCACAACGCCTAATTGGTCTTTTTGGATTTTGGCGACAACATATTCCTCATTTGGGTGTGCTACTCCAGCCCATTTATCGAGTGACCAGAAAAGCTTCTAATTTTGAGTGGGGACCTGAACAAGAGGAGG
Organism: Tamandua tetradactyla; assembly: GCF_023851605.1. Classification (NCBI taxonomy): domain Eukaryota; kingdom Metazoa; phylum Chordata; class Mammalia; order Pilosa; family Myrmecophagidae; genus Tamandua; species Tamandua tetradactyla. Next base: position 121,823,862 of record NC_135353.1, read on the forward strand.
CTCTGCGACAGGTCCAGGCTGCTGTACAAGCTGCTTTGCCACTTGGGCCATATGATCCAGCAGATCCAGTGATGCTGGAAGTGTCAGTGGCAAATAGAGGTGCTGTCTGGAGCATTTGGCAGGCCCCTATAGGAGAATCACAATGCAGACCCTTAGGATTTTGAAGCAAAGCCTTACCATCTGCTGCAGATAACTACTCTCCTTTTGAGAAACAGCTTTTGACCTGCTACTGGGCCTTAGTAGAGACTGAATGCTTAACCATGGGCCACCAAGTTACCATGAGACCTGAGTTGCCTATCATGAGTTGGGTGTTGTCTTACCCACCAAGCCATAAAGTTGGGCATGCACAGCAGCACTCTATTGTAAAATGCAAATGTTATATGAGATAGAGCCAGAGCAGGTCCTGAAGGCACAAGTAAGTTACATGAAGAAGTGGCCCAAATGCTCATGGTCTCCACTCCTGCCACATTACCTTCTCTTTCCCAGACCAGAGCTATGGCCTCTTGGGGAGTTCCTTACAGTGAATTGACTGAGAAAGAGAAAACTCGGGCTTGGTTTACAGATGGTTCAGCACGATATGCAGGTACCACCCGAAAGTGGACAGCTGAAGCATTACAACCCCTATCTGGGGTGTCCTTGAAGGACAGTGGTGAAGGGAAATCCTCCCAGTGGGCAGAACTTCGAGAAGCGCACCTGGTTGTTCATTTTTCTTGGAAGGAAAACTGGCCAGAGGTACGTTTGTGTACTGATGCATGGGTTGTTGGTAACGGTTTGGCTGGATGGTCAGGGACTTGGAAAGACCATAATTGGAAAATTGGTGACAAAGAGGTCTGGGGAAAAAGTATGTGGATAGACCTTTCCGAGTGGGCTAAAAACATGAAGATATTTGTGTCCCACGTGAATGCACACCAGAGGGTGACTTCAGCAGAGGAAGATTTTAATAATCAAGTGGATAAGATGACCCGTTCTGTGGATACCAGTCAGCCTCTTTCCCCAGCAACTCCTGTCATTGCCCATTGGGCTCATGAACAAAGTGGTCATGGTGGTAGGGATGGAGGTTATGCAAGGGCTCAGCAACATGGCCTTCTGCTCACCAAGACTGACCTGGCTACAGCCACTGCTGAGTGCCCAATCTGCCAGCAGCAGAGACCCACACTCAGCTCCTGATATGGCACCATTCCCTGAGGTGACCAGCCAGCTACATGGTGGGAGGTTGATTACATTGGACCACTCCCTTCATGGAAGGGGAAGCAATTTGTTCTAACTGGAATAGACACATACTCTGGATATGGGTTTGCTTTCCCTGCACACAATGCTTCTGCCAAAACTACCATCCGCGGGCTTACAGAATGCCTTATCCATCGTCATGGTATTCCGCATAGCATTGCTTCGGATCAAAGAACACACTTCACAGCAAATGAAGTGCGGGAATGGACGCATGCTCATGGAATTCTCTGGTCTTACCATGTTCCCCATCATCCAGAAGCAGCTGGATTGATAGAACGGTGGAATGGCCTTTTGAAAACTCAATTACGGTGCCAGCTAGGTGGCAAAAACTTGAAAGGCTGGGGTAATGTTCTCCAGGAAGCTGTATATGCTCTGAATCAATGTCCGCTGTATGGTGCTGTTTCTCCTATAGCCAGGATCCATGGGTCCAGGAACCAAGGGGTGGAAATGGGTGTAGTACAACTCACTATTACCCCTAGTGATCCACTAGGAAAATTTTTGCTTCCTGTCCCTGCTACCCTGATTTCTTCTGGTCTACAGGTTTTAGTTCCAAAACGGGGTGTGCTTCCTCCAGGAGAAACAACAGTGATACCACTGAACTGGAAGTTAAGATTGCCACCTGGTCACTTTGGGCTACTTATGCCTCTGGATCAACAAGCCAAGAAGGGGATTACATTATTGTCTGGGGTAATTGACCCTGACTATCAGAAGGAAGTAGGACTGCAACTACATAATGGAGGTAAAGAAGAGTTTTCTTGGAATATAGGAGATCCCCTAGGGCGTCTATTAGTACTACCATGCCCTGTGATTAAAATCAATGGAAAACTGCAACAACACAATCCAGGCAGGACTACTAATGGCTCTGAAACTTCAGGAATGAAGGTTTGGGTCACCCCACCAGGCAAAGAACCATGGCCAGCTGAAGTGCTTGCTGAGGGGAAAGGGAACATGGACTGGGTAGTGGAAGAAGGAAATGATAAATATGAACTTCGACCATGTGATCAGTTACAGAAACGAGGACTGTAATTCTGTTTTGTTCATGTTATACTATTTAAGTTGTAAGATATCAAGTTTAAGAATGAATGTTGCCAAAGGATTTGCACCCTATTCTGGAGAGATGTAATGTGTTTCCAGTTATATGCAGGATAGTTGAGTATTGTCAGGTAAAAGAAAAAATGTGTGCTTATTTGTTTACATTTGGAAATTAAGTATGGTTTAAGGCGATATATATATATAGGTGCCAAGTTGAAAAGGGGTGGACTGTCATGGTTAGGGACACGTGTCAACTTGGCCAAGTTGTGGTACCTGTTTATCTGATTGGGCAAGCACTGGCCTGTCTGTTGCAATGAGGACATTTCATAGGATTAGGTCATGATCACATCAGCTGCATCCACAGCTGATTCCATTTGTAATCAGCCAAAGGGGAGTGTCTTCTACAATTAGTGATGCTAAATCTAATCATGGGAAGCCTTTTAAGGAGGACTCAGAGGAGACAGGTTCCATTCCTGCTTTGGCTGGTGAGCCTCTCCTGCAGAGTTCATCCAGGCCATCCATCAGAGTCGTCGGCTTCGCAGCCTGCCCTGTGGATTTTGGACTCTGCATTCCTGCGGTCACGTCAGATACTTTTATAAATTTTATATTTGCAAGTGTTCCCTGTTGATTCTGTTTCTCTAGAGAACCCTAACTAATACAATCTTGTTTGGAGTTTGTTTAGCATCTTAAATGTGTATATTCATGTCTTTCATTAAATTTGAGAAGTTTTCAGCCATTATCTCCTTGAATATTTTCTCTGCCCCTTTCATTCTTTCTTCTCGTTCTGGGACTCCCACAAAGTGCTTATTTGTAGGCTTGATGGTGTCCCGTAGATTCCTCAGACTCTGTTCATCCATTCTTTCTTCTTTCTGCTCCTCAGACTGGATCATTTCAATTGTTTTATCTTCACATTCACTGATTCTTTCTTCTGCCAGATCCAATCTGTTGCTGAACTCCTCAAGGGAATCTTTTACATTTCTTTTACTCTGGCCCTTGGCTTTGTTTGGTTCCTTTTCATAAGTTTCATCTCTCTATTGATAGTCATCTACCATTTTCTTGATTTCCTTTAGGTCTTTTTCCCTGTTTTTCTTTTGCTCTTTGAGCATATTTAGGACATTTTAAAAAAGTCTTTGTCTGGTGTGTTCCAGGTGTGAGCCTCCTCATTGATGGTTTCTAATGCTTTAATATTCTCTTTTGCTTGGGTCATTGCTTCCTCTTTCTTTGTACATTTTGTAATTTTTGTTGAATTTTGAACATTTTGATATTTTATTGTGTCATCACTGGGATTTATACTTTGCTCCTTAAGCTTGTATCCAGCTCATGTTATGATAGATCTTTCCTTGATTGCCGGGAGCTAACAGCAACAACAATTAAAAGAACAAAAAGAAAACACCTTTCCCAGTCTTTGCAGATTGAACTGTAGGGACCTCTTCTTCAGAGCTTATGTATAGAAGTTTAGAGAATAACCCAAGGCCAAAGCATAGGGTCCTCCTTGATTCTTTCTGTGAATGCAGCTTGTCTTGGGAATACATATGTGGCCCTGGGAATTCCCCTGTGTTCTAGTTTGCTAGCTGCTGGAATGCAATATACCAGAAATGGAATGGCTTTTAACAAGGGGAATTTAATGAGTTGCTAGTTTACAGTTCTAAGGCCGAGAAAATGCCCCAATTAAAACAAGTCTATGGAAATGTCCAATCAAAGGCATCCATGACTGACTTGTAGTAGGCAGTGTTTCTGTTCTCTAAGTAGTGCTGATTTATGTATTTTATTTGGTGTGCAATACTATGGTCATTTTTCAAGCCATTCTTTATTGTACCTGTTTTCTACTTTATGTGAGCAAGGATTGCTGTTCAAGATGTGTTCTAGTTTGCTAGCTGCCAGAATGCAATATACCAGAAATGGAATGGCTTTTAAAAGGGGGAATTTAATGAGTTGCTACTTTACAGTTCTAAGGCCAAGAAAATGTCCCAATTTAAAAAGTCTATAGAAACGTCCAATCAAAGGCATCCAGGGAAAGATACCTTGGTTCAAGAAGGCCAATGATATTCAGGGTTTCTTTCTCATCTGGAAAGGCACATGGCAAACAGAGTCACAGTTTCTCTCTGGGCTGGAAGGGCACATGGTGAACACGGCATCATCTGCTACTTTCTCTCCTGGCTTCCTGTTTCATGGAGCTCCCCAAGAGGCGCTTTCCTTTTCCATCTCCAAAGGTCGCTGGCTTGTGGGCTCTCTGCTTCTCGTGGCTATGTCGTTCTTCTCTGCTTTCTCTGAATCTCCTTCATTCTCCAAAATGTTTCCTCTTTTATAGGACTCCAATAAACCAATCAAGAACCACCCAAATGGGTGGAGACATGTCACCTAATCTGCTTAACAACCACTCTTGATTAAATCACACCTCCAGGGAGATGATCTGATTATAGTTTCAAATATACAGTATTGAATAGGGATTATTCTACCTTTATGAAATGGGATTTTGATTAAAACATGGCTTTTCTAGGGTGCATACATCCTTTCAAACCAGCGCAAGGTGTAAATACTCAATGGGAATAAAACTGGTATGGGTTTTTGTTGTTGTTGTTGTTGTCGTTTTGGGGGGGGTGGCTCTTTCAAAAATAATGGCCCATCAACAAGCGTTTTTAACACACTCCGTAGTCTTTTCCTGTGGTGGTGTCTTTTTTTTTTCCTAGTGCTGGAAGTGGGTTTTCATGGGAGGAACTGCCCTTTAAATTTTAAGTGACACTACAGAAAAACACAAAAAGGTGGTGAGTTGTGTTGTGCTTTGTATTGAATGCTGTCTTGTCATTTCTTCCCTTGTCCTTCAGTATGTTGTGAAGCTGTGTATGAGATCTGGTTCAGCCTATCACTTTAGCTAGTGATAAGACTAAGTAATTCGCTATATATATTTTCTTTTAACTCCTTGTTTCCTTTCTCTGGAGGCAACACATGCTGGTGCTGTGTCTTTATGAATGTTTTAACCATTTTCATGGTGAAAGAATTTTATATTTATGCAGTTGTACAATTTTATGTTTTTCTGCAAGAAAAAGTGTAATGTATGAAATAAACAAGTCACCTGATTGAAAAAAAAATCTTTATTTTGAACTTTATAAAAAGCAAAGCAGGTGGAACCAAATGACCTCCACCTGAGAGAGTCATCTACAGAGAAGGGTGAAGCCAATCAACCCACCCAAATGCATTATCTACCACCAAGCACCACCCTGTAGAGAAGGGAAGGAAGAGAAAGTTCTGAACAAGGAAGGGGGAGGGGAGTAAGTAAAGCTAGTCTATAAAAGCAAATGGTCCCACATTGCCTATTGCCTCTCATCTCCCTCATCTCCGTCTTTGCAAGAGTGCAAATATCTGGACCATAGTATTGCACACTAAATAAAATACATAAATCAGCACTACTTAGAGAACAGAAACACTGCCTACTACAAGTCAGTTATGGAGTCATAATTTACAGTAAAAATGGGTGCATCTCAAGGCCCGGTTTTCATTTGTCATTTACAGTAGAATAAATATTTTGTTACTATTGATACACTTTAAATTTACATTCTAATCTATTAAATGCAGAACACCAGGGTAAAGCCTATAGATTAAGTGTAGCTCCCATATGCATCACACTTTTTTTTAAAGATAAATCAGACCTTGTTTTTGTATCTTTTAAAACTTTTTAAATGGCTAGTGGGAAAGATTTGTGCTTGTTATCAGTTGTGAACTTCAATTTTCACATTAAAACGTCCCTGAAAACTGTCTTTTTCACTCTCACCATACACCTCGTACTCTATGAGAATTTCAGTGTCCATGGTAAGCTTGGTGAACTGTACTTCCAGCAGGGGCTGCAGGTACTTAGGCTGCAGGATTTTGCCATAGTAGGGATAATACTGCAGAGGAAAGCCAGGGTAGCCACCCAGTCCAAAATATTCCATGTTTCCAACTTTGTCCTTATCTTCATCTTGCTTGCAGTGCACTGCACAGGCAGGACATATGGATTGTACTTCATCACTGGCTAAGCCTCCAAGGATTTATTCTTTGAAGGGTTAGGTTTGAAGCCTAGAACTTGGTTGAGCTTTATAAGGACAAATGATTTGCCCTCTTTGTAGCCAAAAGTTTCATCATTTAATGCAGAACAATTTCCCAACCACTCAAGCTTGAACCTGCAGACTTTTTGCCCTCCTCCTTCATTGTTAAATTCTCGTTCTTTGGGTTCCCTGGGCACATTGCCACAATCTTCAAAAGTCATTTCATCCTTCTGGGCTGAATCTTTGTTTTATCTGGGAACCCATGTTCAGCACAAATGCCTCATAGCTCTTGGGGTCGTTAGGATGAAAGGAAATTACAGTCTTTGGGATCTGAGGAATCTGTGTTAATCCCGGTGGGGCCACCCGGTGATACTGATGGTGAACAATATCATTTGGATGGTTTTAATGAAGATCCCAGCCAAGCAGCCATAAAATATTACGTAGAATAGAAGGATCTTAAACCAACTGCTATCAGTCCTGCCCCCAAACTCCTTTTCCGAGTTCCAAATGAATTTTTTTCCAGCTCCTGTCCTCCTTGGCTTTTCCCCTGTCAGCAGCTGCCGCTGGGACTGGGGCTGAGGGTGGGTGACTGCGGCGTGCGCCCTCGGTCCTCTCCTGCTGCCTGGTGTCCTGGGTCTGACTCTCCAGCAGGTTGGACCCGTCGCTGCCACTGCGGCTCTCAGAGGGCTAGGCAGGAACGCGAGGAGGGAGAGGCATAGCCTGTTCGGGGCGGAGGGAGGAGGGCGTTACTGTGCGGACTGGGCGGCTTTGAGCCCCTCACCTATTGGTGGACTCACTACGGCTCGCTGGCTCTCTTTGGTGGGTCACGCTCTCCTCAAGCACTCGGGGAGTCCTGGGCTCCGCAAACCCGCAGCGTCTGCTCCCGCTGCCCCTAGGGAGGTGTGCTTGACCCCCTCCCCTCCTCCTGTAACTTTCCCAGAGTGAGTCCTCATTGTGGTTTTTATTTGCATTTCCCTACTGTCTAATGATGTTGAGCATTGTTTCATTTGTTTATTGCACATTGGTTTATCTTCTTTGGAGAAATGTTTATTTAAATCCTTTGCCTATGTTTAAATTGGGTTGTTTGTCTTTTTGTTGTTCAGTTGTAAGAGTTCTTTATGTAATTTAATAGAAGTCCCTTATTGGATATATGATTTGCAAATATTTCCTCCTATTCCAGAGGTTTTTCTCTTCACTTTCTCGATACTGTCCTTAGATGCATGAAAGTTTTAAATTTTGATGAAGTCCAACCTATTTATTACTTCTTGGTTGCTTGTGGTTTCGATGTCATATCTATGAAACTGTTACTTAATCCAAGGTCATGAAGATTTATATCTATATTTTCCTCTAAGATTTTATAGTTTTGGTTCTTACTTTTATATCTTTGATCCATTTTGCATTAATTTTTGTATATGGTATGAGATGTGTGTTCAAATTCAATCTTTTGCATGTGGATATCCAGTGGTCCCAGCACCATTTGCCGAAACGGCAATTCTATCTCCATTGAATGGTCTTGGTGTCCTTGTTGAAAATCAATTGACCATAGATGTATGGGTTTATTTCTGGACTCCAATTTATTCCATCAATCTATTTATCTATCATTATACCAGTATTACATTGTCTTGAATATTGCAGTTTTGTAATAGGTTTTGAAATTGAAAAGTGTGAGTTCTCCAACTTTATTCTTTTTCAAGATTGTTTTGGCTATTTTAGGACCCTTACAAATCCATATGAATTTTAGGAACAGCTTGTCCACTTCTGTTTGAAAAGAGGTTGGAATTTTGATAAGAGATTGTGATCAATCTGTTGGTTAATGTGAGTAGCTATGCCATCTTAACAATATTAAGTCTTCCAGTCCATTAATATAGGATCTTCTTCCATTTATTTAGGTCTTTAATTTCTTTGAACTTTGTTTTGTAGTTTTCAGCATACAAGCACTACACTTCTTTTATTTTTTTTACAGATGAATACTACACTTCCTTTGATACATTTTTTCCCCTAAGAATTACATTCTTTTTGATGTTATTGTAAATGGAATTGTTTTCTTTGGTTTCATTTTCAGATTACCCATTGCTTGTGGATAAAATACAATCGATTTTTGTATATTGATCTTATTATCCCTCAACCTTGATGAATTTGTTTATTAGCTCTAACACTTCTTTTGTAGATTCTTTAGGGTTTTCTGGATGTATCAGTCAGGGTTCCATCAGGAAAAGAAAGCAAGGAGTGTGCATGTGTATATATATTTATACATATATACAATAAATTTCAATGAATCTATTATCAAATTTCCATTTTTGAATTCTATATTTTAATTAATCAAAAATAAAGTATATACAGCTATAGCAAAAACAATTCAGAAATGTATAAAAACAATAATACACCGTGACAAATCGAAATTATTCCAAATTAAGGATGGTTCAAACATTAGGAAAACTATTAATATAGTTAATTATATTAATAGATTAATGGGGAAATCATATGATGATATCAATAAATGTACAACTTAATGAAATTCTATACCCATTTCCTCCTTTCAAACCTCTTAATAAATTAGGAATGGAAGGAATTTTATTAATATAATAATAATTAATTATGAGAACACACAATCAAACATTGTACTGATCAGGAATGACACTTGTAACCACTCTATTCTTGCTTTGGAAAGCATCAGTAATCAATAAAGACACTCTTTCTAAGCCCAGATATGGCCACAGAATCATTTCTGACAGTACTTCAGGAAGTCACTTCCATTCCATTGGAGTGAGAGCACATGCTGTAACCTATTTGCCATCTTTTCACCAGAGGCTTTCACAGTCACATCAAGAGGAAGACAAGGATGCCCGCTATTGCCACTATTCGTCAACATTGGCCTGAGCATTGTGCCCAATGCAATAAGAGGTATAAATATTGTAAATGATGGTGAACATAATATTTTTCAGAGAATGGGATTATCTACTTAGGCAGGCCAAGAAAATCAACAAGGAGGGTTAGATTTAAAAAGAGAATTCAGTAAGTGGCATGGACAGAAAATAAATATCCAGAGTGATCTGTTGGCAGCCCTGTAGGCAGCTATGTGCAGTGACTTGCTGTCAACATGGAGGAGAGGGTGAGGCCGGGGCTTGGGGTCCTTATACTCACTGAGCTCTACTAGGGAACAGGTGGGGCAGCAGTCAGGTCATGCTACCTGGGCAAGGATGGCTGACTGTAGGTTACACATTCCCTGGAACGTGAGGAAATTGTTTCCTAGTGCAAGTGTAAGAAATAAACACTTCAGAAGTCTAACTTCCAGTGATAATACACTAAAATAGCAAAATGTCCAGGTTTCAAAAAAAGGTTACAAAGCATGCAAAGAAAGAAGAAGAGATGGTCCAGGCAAAGGAGATTATTAAAGCCTTAGAAACTATCTATGAGGAAGACCAGAGCTGTGACATAATGGACAAAGACTTTTTAAAAATAGTCCTAAATATTTTCAAAGTGCTAAAGGAAGACATGGACAAGGAACTAAAGGAAACGAGGAAAAGAGAATATCAATAGAAAGATGGAAATTATTAAAAGGAACTAAATAACAGAGGGGTTCATTGGTAGATTGGAGTTGGCAGAAGAGTAAGTGAACTTGAAGATGAAGTTGAAATAATCTGATTTGAGGAACAGAAAGAGGAAATAATGAAGAAAAGTGAGCAGAGCCTGAGGAATCTGTAGGACACCATGAAGCATACAGTATACGCACTGTGGGTGTCCTAGAAAGACAAGAAAGAGAGAAAGGGACAGAGAATATTCAAAGAAATAATGGTTATTTCCTAAATTTAATGAAAGACATGAATATACATATCCAAGATGCTCAACAAACTCCCACACCAGGATAAACCCAAATAGACCCACACTCCACCATGCTATAATTCAAACTATTGAATGCCGAAGATAAAGAGAGAAGACTGGATGCTGCAAGAGAGAAGCAACTTGTAACATACAAGGGGGCCTCATTAAGATCGAGGATTTCTTATCAGAAGCCATGGAAGCAAGAAGGCAGTGAGAAGACATATTTAAAGTGTTAAAAGTAAAACACTGTCAACCAAGAATTCTGTAACTGGCCAAATTGTAACTGGCAAAACTGTCTTTTAAAAATGAGAGAGGTATAAAGACATTCCCAGATGAACAAAAGCAGAGAAAGTTCGTGACTACTAGACCATCCCTATGAGAAATGCTAAAGGGAGTTCTACAGGTTGAAGAGAAAGGATACTAGACAATTGACTGAAGCCACAGAAAGAAATAATGATCTTTGGTAAAGGTAATGACATGGATAAATATAAATAAATACGTAATTGTGACAATAACCACAGAAAGGTGAGGAGACAGAGGGAACATAGTTTATGTATACTATTGAAGTTAAATTGGTATTAAAGCAAATGAGATTATTAGAGATTTAGGATGGATGGTAAAGAAATTATGAGAGATTGTGCAAACTCATATATACAGAAAGCAGAGTATAGATTACGAGGGGTAGGGGGCAGGGGCAATGGGGAGGTAATGCAAAATGAGCGCAGGGTTTCTGTTTGGGGAGGAGGGAAAGTTCTAGTAACAGAAGGTGGTAAAGGTACTGCAACATTATGAATGTGATTAACCCCACTGAACTGTATGCTTGGGAGGGTTTGGAATGGGAAGATTTATGTTGTATATGTTTTCATAATTTAAAAAAAAGAAAGAGAAACTAAAAAGATAATGACAATTAAATGCAATATATGATAGTAGATGGGACCTAAGAATGGAGGAGAAAAGGCTCAAAGTACATTATTGGGATGTAAGAAAATTTTAGAATATAAAACGTAAGCTTTACATAAATGTTAAATTTCCTGAACTTGATAACTGCACTTAAGATGATTACCTAAGTGAATATCCTTGTTTGTAGGAAATGTACATGGAAGTATTATGTGTTCAAGGTGTATGATGTGTGCAACCTGCTCTCAAATGTTCACAAAGTTGATAAACAGGCTGAAAGATAGAGAGATAGATGATAGATCGTACACAGTAAAGGTGGCAAAATGTTGAAATTGGTGGATCTGCGTATGTGGGGGGTAGGGGTGGTGTGTTGGATTTCTCTGTATGGGGTTTGTATTAGTTTTTCAAATGCCCTGTAAGTTTGAAATTATTTCAAAATAAAAAAATTCTTAAAAATAAAAAAAGAAAGGAAATATCCAAATTTGTATTACTATATCAGCAATACCTAGAAAGAAATTATAATGGGGGAAAACATCCCATTTACAATGGGAACAAAAGTAGTTTAAAAAAACACAACAGGAATAAACTGAAGAAGAAATATGCATGACCATAGTAACAAAACTATAAAACATAACTCAAAAACATAAGAGAAGAAGATGAGGATAAACTTGCAGAAATACTGTTTCTAGATGGGAAGACTCAATATTATGCAGATGTCATTTATTTTATGCACTTTCTATTTTATACACTGTCTATTTAATTCAATTTCTGGACAAAATCCAGGAGTTTCTTTTTGGATTATGACATATTGATTCCAAAGTTTTCCAATGGAAAACCGAGTTGCAGCAGAATAAATCTAATTAGAATAGCCAAGAATTAAAACCAAAGCAAGAACAAAAACCTGTTATACTCCTAATGAATCCTGAAATGTACTTTAAGGTCACAGTAAAGGGGCTGGCATAATGTGGTAAGCACAATATTGGCCCCCTAAAGCTATCCACTTCTTAGTACCTGGAACCTGTGAGTATTTTAGGTTACAAAGGGGCATTAAAGTTACATGTAGAATTAGCGTTGCTAATCAGCTGACTTTAAAATAGGGAGATTATTCTGGATTATTTTGGTGGAACCGATGTAGTCAGTAAGGATTTAATCATAAGTGTAAGAAGGAGGAAGAAGAGAGAGAGAGTCAGAGAAAGAGATGTGATGACAGAAGCAGAGCCAGGGTAACATTATTGGCTTTGAAGTCTGAGGAAGGGGACCATGAACCAAAAATATGTGGGTAGCCTCTGGAAGCAAAAATGGCAAGGAAATAGTTTCTCCCCTAGAGGCTCTGAAAAGAAATGTAGCCCCACCTGATACATTGATTTTAGTCCATTGAGACTCATATTGATACACAGAACTATAAGATAATAAATTAGTGTTGTTTTAAGCCACTAAATTTGCAGTAATTCATTAAAGCAGCAACAGACCAATTAGTGAAACAAAATGGAAAGTCATGAAACAGACCAACCTATATATAAAGCTTTAGCATGAATTTCCAGACAGGGTGCAAAAGATGGATCATATGGGTCGTATAATAAATGATTATTGACAAATGCCTATCCAATTAGAAAACATAAAGATGAAATCTTTACCTTGCACCATATAAAATAAGAAATTAAAGAAAAATTAGATCTTTATATCTGAAAATGTAAATTCATGGAAAACTAGAAGAATTTAGGAAAATATTGTTATAAATCTTGGGGTGGCATTTCTTGCCGTTATGCCAAGGCTATGAGCAATAAATATGACATGCTTAAAGATGCAAAAATTAAAGTATTACTGTTCTAGTTTGCTAGCTGCCAGAATGCAATATACCAGAAACAGAACGGTTTTTAAGAAAGGGAACTGAATAAGTTACAAGTTTACAGTTCTAAGCCCGTGAAAATGTCCAAATCAAAACAAGTTTATATAAATTTCCAATCTAAGGCATCCAGGGAAAGATACCTTGGTTTAAGAAGGCTGATAATGTTCAGGGTTTCTCTCTAGAGTGGAAGGGCACGTGACGAAGTCTGCTAGCTTTCTCTTCCGGCTTCTTGTTTCATGAAGTTCCCCCAGGGTCGGTGTGGGCTCTGGATCTTGTCATTTTCTGCTCTCTCAGAATTTCCAAAGTTCACTGGCTGGTGGACTCGTCATTCTCAAAAGGCACTCTCTGCTTTGTGTTCTGCGGTGTTCTGAAGTTTCCTCCAAAATACTTCTTCCTTTATAGGATTCCAGTAAACATATCAAGACCCGCTGAGAATAGGTGGAGACATATCTTCATCTAATCAAGTTTAATACCCACAGTTGATTGAGTCACATCTCCATGGAGATAACCTAACCAAGTTCACAACCTATAGTAGTGAATAGGGATTAGAAGAAACCATTGCTCTCACACTTGTTAGAATTAAAACATTGCATTTTTAGGGTACATAAATCCTTTCAAACTGGTACAATTACTAAGTCAAAAGACACCATAAATAGCCATTAAAAAAGGCAAATCTGAGTCTTAGGTGTCAAAGAGATACTCAAAGTTCCAAGGAAATACTAGGTTATACAAATATAGTAACCTCGCAGAATCTAGAAATAACGCAACTCCAGACTGAACATGACTGCTATAAAAGCTTATAATCCAGGCCCTAATTTTCTTATAAGTATTTTCTAAAAGAGAACATACAATATTTGTTCTTTTGTTTCTGATGTATTTTGCATAGCATAATGTCTCCAAGGTTCATTCACCATCGTTCCATGCCTCACAACTTCACTCCTTTCTTTAGCTGTACAATATTCCATCATATTTATACACCACAGTTGGCCTTTCTGCTTCTCAGTCAATGCACCCTTTGGCCACCTCCGTCCATTGGGCATCATGGATAATGTCCAAAATAAACAATCCGTGTCTTACAGTGTCCTCACTTAGTTGTACAATCATCAGCTCTCTTAATTTTAGACAGTTTTCATTGGTCCAAAGAGAAAAAGAACCAATAAACATGGCTCCACCAAATATCAAATCTATATCTCCCCCATCTCTTGTCCCTCCCCTCAGTTTATTTACCCCTGATATTGCTGTAGTACTGTCGATGTCTTCCTGTTAACTATAGGCCATAGCATGCAATATTAGTTTTCCCCCTATACTTTTCTATTGTTAACTCCCTGTACAAGATTAAATCTTAGGAGTGGTTCGTGCAAGAGTGAATTTATAATTATAGATTTAATTGGTGGGATACATGACTCTATACCACCCCTTTCAATCGTATTCACCTTTAATATGGCAGTGTTACTTATTAACTCCCTAATGAACTACCATCACTTGTACCTGTTCCCTTATATTTAAGTTCAACCTCATTGGGTAACCATTTATACATTTCTAGCTTTTATGTACCTCTAAGTCCCCCGTAATCTACATTGTGAGCTTCTGAGCTTACCTTTACCAGAGTCATAGTAGCGAAATCATACAGCATCTATCCTTCTATGTCTGGCTTACTTCACTCAGCATTATGTCCTCAAGGTTCATCTATACTGTCATATGCTTTGGGACCTCATTTTGTCTTATGCTGCATAATATTCCATTGAATGTATATACCATATTTTGTTTATCCACTAGTCTTTGATAGGCACTTAGATTGCTTCCATTTTTTGGCAATTGTAAATAGTGCTGCTATGAATTTTGGTGAGAAAATGTCTGTTTGTGTCACTGCTTTCAGCTCTTCTGGGCATATACCAAGTATTGGTAAAGCTGGGTGTTCTAGTTTGCTAGCTGCCGGAACGTGATATACCAGAAATGGAATGGCTTTTAAAAGGAGGAATTTACTAAGTTGCTAGTTTACAGTTCTAAGGCTGTGAAAATGTCCCAATTAAAGCAAGTCTACAAAAAATATCCAACCAAAGGCATTGGGGAAAGATGCCTTGGTTCAAGAAAGCCAGTGACATTCAGGGTTTCTCTCTCAACTGGAAAGGCACATGGTGAACATGGCAATGTCTGATAGCTTTCTCTCCAGGCTTCTTGTTTCATGAAGCTCCCACAGGGGCATTTTCCTTCTTCATCTCCAAGTCTCTGGCAGTGTGGGTTCTTGGGTTCTCGTGGCTCTACCATAGCTCCCTCATCATTCTGAAGCCTTCTGCAAAATGCTTCTCTTTTAAAGGATTCCAGTAAACTAATTGAGACCATCCATTCCACCTGGAATGGGTGGAGTCACATCTCCATCTAATCAAAAGTTAATACCCATGGAGACATACCAAGATGGCAGCTTTATGAGGTGTGGAATTTAGTTTGTCCTCCAGAGCAGCTAGTGCATAGCCAGGAACAATACAGACAACTACTGGGGCCACATCAGTGACCGAACACACAGCATATACCAGTCTGGACAAGTTGGACCAGGTGGGATCTCACCCAGTCCCCGAAGCCTTGGAGGCCGGTGCCCCTCCCACACAGCCTGGTTCCCAGAGGGGAAAGGAAGGAGACTTTACTAACAGCAAGGGGGTGAGCTCAACCAAGATCCAATTGTGGAATTAGTTAACAAAATCTGACTACTGAAGATAGGCCCCCAGATCAGATAAACCTCGAATAAAAGCTAAAGTTACTAGTTTTTGCCCCTGTGCAGAGGGGGCAGGGCTGATGGAAACAATAACAACAACAACACAGAGGTTTTTGGAGCAGACAGCACAAAATACTTGAAAATGTCTGGACCCTAAAAACAAGAGGGGGCATGTAGGACCTGGAGATACTCAGCAATGTACCAACTTCAAGCCAAAGAAAGGGGGGTCCTGCTCTGAAAAGGATTTTTTTGCTTTGTTTCTACTGTTTAACTGCTCATTAGATACAATTGCAAGGCTTCTCAGGCTCCAACTGCCCCCAGCAAGGGCAGAATTAAGCTTGTCTGATAGATGAAGAGGCTGGTCAGGTGAAAGGAGTTAATTCCCTGGAGGCTGTGCCTTCCCCAGGAGAGGGGTGGGGCCCAATTCAAGTGAAATCCTTCCCTCAAGGAATTCAGACCACAGGGACTGGAAAACTGAAGCAATTAAAGCCAGCCTACAAACGTTCCTCTGTCTCAACCACGCCCCCAGCAGGGAAAGGCTGCTGAAATTAAAGGTACTGCATCACTTTATGCTAGTGGGACCTGCAGGCAGACAAGCACCACATACTGGGCAGGAAGGGAAAAATGAAGAGTCCAGAGACTTCATAGGAAATTCTGTTAACCTGCTGGGTCTCACTCTCAGGGAAAACTGATGCAGATGATTCTTTGCTCCTGAGAGGAGGCCAGTCTGATCTGGAAAAATCTGACTGGGGTCTATAATACCTAAGTGGACCTCCTAAGGGAAAAAAAGGCTCCATACAGGCAGGGCAAGAAACAAGAAAACAAGAGCTGAAAAATTCTGATCTGTTAAATAAAACCTATGCTAGAGGTCTAGAATAAGCTGACCTGAATGTCAAAGAACAGATAGAAAACAATGCCATCCAGCAAGAAATTCCTAGGTAAAAAAATGAAAACAATCTACAGAATAAACTAATCAAGGAAATTAAATGCCTAGATGTCAGCAAAAAATAACAAGTCATACTTAGGAAAATTGAAGATATGGCCCAGTCAAAGGAACAAACCAACAATTCAAATGAGACACAGGAGTTGAAACAACTAATTTAGGATGTTCAAAAGACATGGAAAATCTAATAAAAAATCAAGTTAAATTGAGGGAGAATATAGGCCCGCCCTCCTCTCCCCTCTTTGTCCGCCGGCCCGGCGCGCGGCGCCCACGCCCCGCAGCAGCCGGCCCGCCCACCCTCCTCTTCCCTCTTTATCCGCCGGCCCCGCAGCAGCCGGCCCGCCTGCCCTCCTCTCCCCTCTTCCCCCTCCTGCTCCGGCGGCTCTCCAACCACCACCGTGCCCTCTTCCACCTTCACCGGCTCCTCCACCACTGGCCTCGACAGCCTTGCCACCCTCACCTTTCCTCCTCCAGAACAGTTACTGAGGGAGTGGAGACAATACAGAGCAGCTCCCGGAGCCACGATGGAGATCAAAGGGACGGCGTACCCCATCCTGGAACGGCTGACTGTCTGGGAGAACCAGCTCCGGTGAGATCACCAAGGGGCGCGGGCTTTCCCGGGCAGGACGGCAAGCGGCCGGAGTCCCTCCCTTCCTCCTTCCCAGGCCAGCTGGCAGAATTGGGCAGGCGGTCCCCTTGGGCCGCGGAGGCTGGCGCCCCCACCACGCGAGGCCCCCCAGACCAATTGAGAGAGTTGGGTCGGAAATCCCCAGACTGCGGAGAACGGTGACCGGGGGGTCCCTTCCAAACACGTGACTCCCCGGTCCGGCTGGGAACAGTGCACTCTCCCGGGCTGCGACAGTTGGCGCCCTCCCGCCATGCTTGGCACCCCAGGCTGACTAGGAAATTCGGTCGGGCGCTCTCCCGTGCTGCGGTGGCCAGCAACCCTCCCGGTGTTTGGACCCCCGGGCCGGCTGGCACTCTTCCAAGACGCTTCGGCTGCCGAACCTCCCCTACAGTGAGAGTTTTCCAGAGTTAAAGGACCCACAGCAACTTTCACTGGTGGAACCCGTAGACAAACGTGTGCCACGAGCGCCACCTACTGGGCAGGATAAGAAAAACAGAACCCAGAGTTTTCACAGAAAAATCTTTCAACCTGTGGGGTCCATCACCCAGGGAAATCTGACTAAATGCCCAGACGCCAGCAGAAGATAACGGATCACACTCAGAAAATTGAAAATATGGCCCAGTCAAAGGAACAAACCAATAGTTCAAATGAGATACAGGAGCTGAAACAACTAATGCTGAATATACGAACAGAAATGGAAAACCTCTTCAAAAACGAAATCGATAAATTGAGGGAGGACATGAAGAAGACATGGGCTGATCAAAAAGAAGAAATAGAAAAACTTAAAAAACAAATCACAGAGCTTATGGAAGTGAAGGATAAAGTAGAAAAGATGGAAAAAACAATGGATACCTACAATGATAGATTTAAAGAGACAGAAGATAGAATTAGTGATTTGGAGGATGGAACATCTGAATTCCAAAAACAAACAGAAACTATCCAGAAAAGAATGGAAAAATTTGAACAGGGTATCAGGGAACTCAAGGACAATGTGAATCGCACAAATATACGTGTTGTGGGTGTCCCAGAAGGAGAAGAGAAGGGAAAAGGAGGAGAAAAACTAATGGAAGAAATTATCACTGAAAATTTCCCAACTCTTATGAAAGACCTAAAATTACAGATCCAAGAAGTGCAGCGCACCCCAAAGAGATTAGACCCAAATAGGCGTTCCCCAAGACACTTACTAGTTAGAATGTCAGAGGTCAAAGAGAAAGAGAGGATCTTGAAAGCAGCGAGAGAGAAGCAATCCATCACATACAAGGGAAACCCAATAAGACTATGTGTAGATTTCTCAGCAGAAACCATGGAAGCTAGAAGACAGTGGGATGATATATTTAAGTTACTAAAAGAGAAAAACTGCCAACCAAGACTCCTATATCCAGCAAAATTGTCCTTCAAAAATGAGGGAGAAATTAAAACATTCTCAGACAAAAAGTCACTGAGAGAATTTGTGACCAAGAGACCAGCTCTGCAAGAAATACTAAAGGGAGCACTAGAGTCAGATACAAAAAGACAGAAGAGAGAGACATGGAGAAGAGTGTAGAAAGAAGGAAAGTCAGATATGATATATATAATACAAAAGGCAAAATGTGGGAAAAAGACTTTAACAGACACCTACCAGAAGAGGAAATACGGATGGCCAAGAGGCACATGAAGAGATGCTCAATGTCCCTGGCCATTAGAGAAATGCAAATCAAAACCACAATGAGATATCATCTCACACCCACCAGAATGGCCATTATCAACAAAACAGAAAATGACAAGTGCTGGAGAGGATGTGGAGAAAGAGGCACACTTATCCACTGTTGTTGGGAATGTCAAATGGTGCAACCACTGTGGAAAGCAGTTTGGCGGTTCCTCAAAAAGCTGAATATAGAATTGCCATATGACCCAGCAATACCATTGCTAGGTATCTACTCAAAGGACTTAAGGGCAAAGACACAAACGGACATTTGCACACCAATGTTTATAGCAGCGTTATTTACAATTGCAAAGAGATGGAAACAGCCAAAATGTCCATCAACAGAAGAATGGCTAAACAAACTGTGGTATATACATACGATGGAATATTATGCAGCTTTAAGACAGGATAAACTTATGAAGCATGTAATAACATGAATGGACCTAGAGAATATTATGCTGAGTGAGTCCAGCCAAAAACTAAAGGACAAATACTGTATGGTCCCACTGATGTGAACCAACATTCGAGAATAAACTTGAAATATGTCATTGGTAACATAGTCCAGCAGGAGTTAGAAACAGGATAAGATAATGGGTAATTGAAGCTGAAGGGATACAGACTGTGCAACAGGACTAGATACAAAAACTCAAAAATGGACAGCACAATACTACCTAATTGTAAAGTAATCATGTTAAAACACTGAATGAAGCTGCATCTGAGCTATAGGTTTTTTTTTTTTTTACTATTATTACTACTTTTATTTCTTTTCTCTATATTAACATTTTATATCTTTTCCTGTTGTGTTGCTAGTCCCTCTAAACCGATGCAAATGTACTAAGAAACGATGATCATGCATCTATGTGATGATGTTAAGAATTACTGAGTGCATATGTAGAATGGTATGATTTCTAAATGTTGTGTTAATTTCTTTTTTTTTCTTTCCGTTAATAAAAAAAAAGAAAAAGAAAAAAAAATTGAGGGAGAATATAAAGAAGGCAATGGGTGAACAAAAAGAAGAAATTGAAAGTCTGAAAAACCAAATCACAGAACTTACAGGAATGAAAGGCACGGTACAAGAGATGAAAGAAACAATGGAAACCTACAATATTAGATTTGAAGAGGCAGAAGATAGGATTAGCGAACTGAAGGATGGGACATCTGAAATCCAACAAGCAAAAGAAAATATATTGAAAAGAATGGAAAAATATGAACAGGGCCTCAGGGAATTGAATGACAACATGAAGCACATGAATATATGTGTTGTGGGTGTCCCAGAAGGAGAAGAGAAGGGAAAAGGAGGAGAAAAACTAATGGAGGAAACTATCACTGAAAATTTCCCAACTCTTATGAGAGACTTAAAATTATAGATCCAAGAAGTGCAGTGTATCCCAAACAGAATAGATCCAAATAGACATACTCCAAGACACTTACTAATCAGAATGTCAGATGTCAAAGAAAAAGAGAGAATTTTGAAAGCAGCAAGAGAAAAGCAATTCATCACATACAAAGGAAGCCAAATAAGATTATGCATAGATTTCTCAGCAGAAACCATGGAGGCAAGAAGACAGTGGTATAATATATTTAGATACTAAATCAGAAAAACTGCCAACAAAGAATTCTATATCTAGCAAGATTGTCCTTCAAAAATGAGGGGGAAATTAAAACCTTTTCAGACAAAAAAAATCACTGAGAGAATTTGTGACCAAGAGACCAGCTCTGTAAGAAATACTAAAGGGAGCACTAGAGACAGATAGGAAAAGAAAGCAGAGAAAGGTGTGGAAAAGAGTGTAGAAATGAAGACATCAGTAAAGGTAAAAAGAAGAAAAATTAAATATGACAAATAAAATTCAAAAGACAAAATTGTAGGAGTAATAACACTAAATGTTAATGGATTAAACTCCCCAATCAAAATATATAGACTGGCAGAATGGTTTAAAAAACAGGACCCATCTATATGCTGAGAGGATGCAAATAAATAAAAGCAGAAATGGGTAAGGAGACATAACCACTGACCCTGCAGAGATAAAGGAGATAATGAGGTGATACTATGAACAAATTTATGCTAATAAACTAGACAACATGAATGAAATGGACAACTTCCTTAGAAAGGCATGAACAACCAACATTGACTTGAGAAGAAATAGATGACTTCAACAAAGAAATCACAAGTAAAGAAACTGAAACAGTCATTAAGAAGCACCCCAAAACGAAAAGTCCAGGACCAGATGACTTCATATGTAAATTCTACCAAGCATTTAAGAAATAATTGGTACCAATCCTGCTCAAACTCTTCAAAAAATTAAAGAGGAGGGAAGGCTACCTAACTCATTCTATGAAGCCAACATCACCCTCATACCCAAGCCAGACAAAGATACTACAAGAAAAGAAAATTACGGACCAATCTCTGTAATGAATGTAGATGCAAAAATCCTCCACAAAATTCTTACAAATCGAATCCAGCAGCACATTAGAAGAATTATACACCATGACCAAGTTGGATTCATCCCAGGTATGCAAGGATGGTTCAACATAAGAAAATCAATTAATGTAATGCACCATATCAACAAATCAAAGAAGAAAAATCACATAACCATCTCGATTGATGCAGAAAAGGCATTTGACAAAATTCAACATCCTTTCTTGTTGAAAAAGCTTCATAGGATAGGAATAGAAGGGAACTTCCTCAACATAATAAAGGGAATATGTGAAAAACCCAAAGCTAACATCATCGTTAATGGGGAAAAACTGAAAACATTCCTGCTAAGATCAGGAACAAGACAAGGATGTCCACTGTCCTCATTGTTATTTAACATTGTGCTGGAAGTTCTAGCCAGAGCAATTAGACAAGAAAAACAAATACAAGGCATCCAAATTGGAAAGGAAGAAGTAAAACTCTCACTGTTTGCGGATGATATGATACTATGTTGAAATCACCCCCCCCCCCCGAAATCCACAGAAAAACCACTGGAGCTAATAAATGAGTACAGCAAAGTGGCAGGTTATAAGATCAACACTCAAAAATCTGTAGTGTTTCTACAAAGGCTAAAAAATAAAAAAATGAAAAAAAACTATAGTGTTTCTATACACTAGTAATGAGAAATCTGTGGGGGAATCAAGAAAAAAATTCCATTTACAATTGCAACCACAAAAATAAAATATTTAGGAATAAATTTAACTAAGGATACAAAAAGCTATACAAAGAAAACTTCAAGAACTTGCTTAAATAAATCAAAGAAGACCTAATTAAATGGAAGGGCACACCATATTCATGGATTGGAAGATTAAATATAGTTAAGATGTAAATTCTATCTAAATTGATTTATAGATTCAATGCAATACCAATTAAAATCCCAAAAACTTACTTTGCAGAAATAGAAAAACCAATAGCCAAATTTATCTGGAAGGGCAGGATGCACCAAATAACTAAAAATATCCTGAGAAAGAAAAATGAAGTTAGAGGTCTCACTCTACATGACTTTAAGGCATATCACAAAGCTACAGTGGTCAAAACAGCATGGTATAGGCATAAAGATAGATATACTGAACAATGGAATCAAATGGAGTGTTCGGATATAGACCCTCTCATCTATGGACAATTGATCTTTGATAAGGCAGTCACCAACTCATCTGGAACAGAAGAGTCTCTTCAATAAATGGCGCCTGGAGAACTAGATATCCACACGCAAAAGAATGAAAGAGAATCCATATCTCACACCCTATTCCAAAATTAACTCAAAATGGATCAGAGACCTAAACATTAGAGCTAAGACCATAAAACTTTTAGAAGAAAGTGTAGAGAAATCTCTTGTAAAACTTGTAACAGGAGGCAGTTTCCTAGATCTTACATCCAAAGCACGAGCATTGATGAAAGAAATAGATAAATTGGAACTCCTCAAAATTAAACACTTTTGCGCATCAAAGGATATTGTCAAGAAAGTAAAAAGGCAGCCTACACAATGGGAGACAATGTTTGGAAATGACATATCAGATAATGGTCCATATCCAGAATATATAAAGAGTTTGTTCAAATCAACAACAAGAAAACAAACAACCCAATTACAAAATGGGCAAAAGACATGAACACATACTTCTCAGAAGAGGAAATACAAATGACTAAAAGGCACATGAAAAGATGCTCGACTTCCTTGGCTATTAGGGAAATGCTAATCAAAACCACAATGAGATCTCATCTCACACCCACCAGAATGGCCATTATCAATAAAACAGGAAACGACAAGTGCTGGAGAGGATGTTGAGAAAGAGCCACACTTATCCACTGTTGGTGGGAATGTAAAATGGTACAACTACTGTGGAAGGCAGTTTGGCGGTTCCTCAGGAAGCTAAGTATAGAATTGCCATATGATCTGGCAATACCATTGCTACGTATCAATTCAGAGGACAGAGACAGAATAAAGTCATGAAGCATGTAACAACATGGATGGACCTTGAGGATAATACATTATGCTGAGTGAGATTAGCAAGAAACAAGAAGACAAATACTGTATGGTCTCACTGATATGAACTAACATTAATGAATGAACTTGGAGAATTTCAGTTAAGAACAGAGGTCTTCAGGAGATAGAAAAAAGGTAGATATTGGGTAACTGGAGCAGAAGGGATACAGATTATGCAACAGGACTGATTATAAAAATTCAGAAGTGGTTAGCACAATAATGCCTGATTGTATCACAATAAGTTAAGTACACTGAATGAAGCTGAATGTGAGAATGATAGAGGGAGGAAGGCTGGGGGACACATATGAAACCAGAAGGAAAGATAGACGATAAAGACTGAGATGGTATAATCTAGGAATGCCTAGAGTGTACAATGATAGCGACTAAGTGTACAAATTAAAAAATGTTTTTGCTTAAGAAGAACAAAGGAATGTCAATATTGCAGGACATTGAAAATAGATGGTCATTCATAATTTCTGCATGAGACTAAAGCAAGAGATGTTTATTTGGTTCAAAATTTATATTTTGACTAGTGCATTTCCTAATTTAACTTATGTGGACAGTTTAATTGAATGCCATAAATACATGGAACCTTGAATAGGACATGAGATTTTGTAGGTTTGTCCAGTGTGATGCCCCAATAAGTCCCAGAGTGATTTGAACAGTCAATAAAGAAGTATTTGCAAAGTCCCCTTGGGGGAAATAGGGAGAAAGGGGGAAAGTTCAGCGTCCCCATTTGGAAAATTTCTGATATTCTCGCAAGCAGTGGGGACAACCGAATCAATAGCCAAGCCCTAAATCTTGGGGTTTTTTCCTATGAAACTTATCCCCTCAAAGGATAGGCTAAGTCTAAGGCCTAAGAGTCACCCCCAGACAACCTTTTTGTTGCTCAGAAGTGGCGTCTCTCTCTCTGAGCCAACGTGGCAAGCAAACTCATATAAAAATATATAAAAGCCAATATATTTTAAGCTTGGTTCCCCCTATTTTTTTCCTATACCTCTTGACTCTGTTTGAAATCTCTCAGCCACTGACACTTTATTTTGTCTGATTTCACTCTTCCCTCTTTTGGTCAAGAAGGTTTTCTCAATCTCTTGACTCTGTGCACTGCTGCCAATACCCCGGCAGAGGTGCTGAGGTCAACATCGAATTTGAAATGTTTAAAGTGGATACAAAACTGTTTCAGCAATTCTGACAATTAAGTGCATTGTTGTGGGTGACGGTGCTGTTGGTAAAACATGTCTCCTAACATCCTACGCAATAAACAATTTTCCATCTGAATATGTACTAACTGTTTTTGACAACTATGCAGTCACAGTTACGATTGGTGGAGAGCCATATACTGTTGGACTTTTTGATACCGCGGGTCAAGAAGATTATGACAGATTATGACTGCTGAGTTATCCACAAACAAATGTATTTCTAGTTTCTTTTTCCGTGTTCTCTCTGTCCTCATTTGAAAATGTGAAAGAAAAGTGGGTACTTGGCATAACTCATCACTGTCCAAAGACTCCTTTCTTGCTTGTTGGGACCCAAAATAATCTCAGAGGTGACCCCTGTACTATTGAGAAACTTGCCAAGAACAAACAGAAGCCTATCACTTTGGAGACTGCTGAAATGCTAGCCTGTGACCTGAAGGTTTCAAATATGTGGAGTGTTCCACACTCACACAAAAAGGCTTAAAGAATGTATTTGATGAAGCAATATTGGCTGTCCTGGAGTCTCCAGAACCGAAATAAGGGCCGCAGGTGTGTGCTGCTATGGACATCTCTCCAGAGCCCTTTCTGCACAGCTGGTGTCAGCATCACACTAAAAGTAATGTTTAAATTTGAAAAAAAGAAGAAGAAGAAGAAGCTACCTCCTATAACTGGGTCTTGGAGACGTTTCCCTATATTTTCTTCTAAGAGTTTTATGGTACTAGCTCTTATATTTAGATCTTCGATCCATTTTTAATTAATTTTTGTATAGGGTGTAATATAGGGGTCCTCTTTCATTCTTTCGGCTATTGATATCCAGTTCTCTCGTGCCCATTTATTGAAAAAGACTATTCTGTCTCAATTCAGTGGATTTGGGGGACTTGTTGAAGATTACTTGATCATAGATTTGAGACGTATTTGTGAAAGTTCTGGTTCTTTAGTAGTTATTAATTTCCAGCTTCATTATGTTGTGGTCAGAGAAAGTGCTTTGAATAATTCCAATCTTATTAAATTTATAAATACCTGTTTTGTGCTCCAGCATATGACCTACCCTAGAGAACGTTTCATGAGCACTAGAGAAGAATGTATATCCTGGTGTTTTGGGGTGTAGTGATCTATATATGCCTTTCAGGTCCAATTCATTTATCAAATTGTTTAAGTTCTCTATTTGCTTGTTGATCCTCTATCTGGTTGTTCTGTGTATAGAGGAGACTGGTGTATTGAAGTCTCCCATTACTATTGTTGAAAAGTCTATTGCTCCCTTCAATTTTGCCAATGTTTTCCTCGTGTACTTTGGAGTGCCTTATTGGAAGCAAAAACATTTATGATTGTTATTTCTTCATGGTGAATTGTCCCTTTTATTAAAATGTAGTGTCCTTCCTTGTTTCTTATGACATCTTTGCATTTAAAGTCTATTTTATCTGCTATTAGTAAAGCTACTTCTGGTTTCTTTTGGTTATAGCTTGCATAGAAGATCTTTTTCCATCCTTTCACTTTCAATCTATTTATGTCCTTGGGTCTAAGATGAGTCTCTGGTAAGCAGCATATAGATGGATCCTGTTTTTTAACTCATTCTGCCAATTGGTATCTTTTAATTGGTGAGTTTAGTCCATTAACATTCAAAGTTATTAATGTAAAGACAGTTCTTGAATCTGCCATTTTATTCCTTTAGTTTACTTGTCAGATCTATATATTTTTGTCCTTTTCTCTCTCTTTTTATCCTTTAATTTACCCTACTGATACTCTTCAATTTTATACCCTCCTCCCTCTCCTATCTTTTTTATTTTCCAACCAGTAGAACTCTCTTTAGAATTTTTTTGTAGGGTAGGTCTCTTTTCACAAATTCTTTCAACATTTGTTTGTCTGAGATGATTTTAATCTCTCCCTCAATTTTAAAGGACAACTTGACTGGATAAAGGTTTCTTGGCTTGAAGTCTTTCTCATTCAGAATCTTAAATATATCATACCACTGCCTTCTCACCTCTATGGTGCCTTCTAAGTAGTCAGAACTCAGTCTTACGTGGTTTCCCCTGTAGGTAGTAGATAGCTTTTTCTCTTGCTGCTTTCAGCATTTTCTGCTTCTCTTCAACATTTGACAGTCTGATTGGAGTCTTGGAGTATGCTTTTTTTTTTTTTTTACATGTACAAGTCCAGTATTGCAGCATTTTTTTTTGTAATAAAAGTTTGGAAACCATTATTAAGGAACCTGTTATAAAAATTATGGAATAGCTATACAATGGAATAGAATGCATACTCTTTTTTGTGTTAATAAGAATGCTTTTATTAGAAATGACAAGAATACAACTCAAACTTACTTAAGGAAAAAGGGAAATGAATTGAAGGAGATGAACAACCAAACCACAAGGATACAGCTGATCCTCAAAAACAATTGAAATCAAGATCTTAAATAACTCCAGGATTCTTTTTCTCTTGCTCTCTCCCCAGCTTTCATATCTGTCTCTCTGAGTGTCAGTTTTATTCTTCCTTACTACTTCCCTCAGTAAGGTAGAACCCTGGCTGCTATTAGCTCCTGAGTTCAGATTTTGTGATTCCTGTTACCATATCCTCTCTGGATTAAATTCAAAATTCTCAAGGATGAGTTCTAACTGGCTGTTCTTGGATCAGGTAACCAACCTTGAGTCATGAACTGTGGCTAAAAGGCATGGTTGGTAAGATGGCGGCTCCTGTGCAAACCACATAATAGAGGGATTGGAATTGTGGGTTCCATTAGCAAGAGGCACTGTATCCAGAAAAAATAGGGGTAATGATATGACATTACATTAGATGGCTACTAAACAAACAAATCCTTTAGCAGAGTAGCTAGTTTATGGTAAATGCACAGCAAATAGCATCTTTTGACTGATTTAAAAATTGTCAGTATAATTATACTTAAAAAAGATAATACTGACTAAGTTTATTATCTTTTTTTTGGATTTCACTGATGATTTGATGTATGTGTGTTTTTTAATTTTTAAATTGATGTATATTATAGATTCACATACCATGTAATTATCCAAAGATATAATCAATGGTTTATAATATCATCATATAGCTGTGCATTTATCAAGTATGCCTATTTGGATTTATTCTATTTGGGGTTCGTTGGGTACCTTTGATTTGCATATTTATGTCTTCTATAAGGGTTGGGAAGTTTTCCCTCAATATCTCTTCTAGTAACCTTCCTAGTCCTTTACTCTTCTCTTCTCCTCCAGGGACACCTATGATTTTTATATTTGTGCTCTTCTTATTCATCATTTCCCTGAAATCCTGTTCCATTTTTTCCATCTTTCTTGCCATTTGTTCTTTTTTCCCATTCAAGTTCCATCATCCTTTCTTCTAGCTCACTTATTCTTTCTTCTTCCTCTTCAAATCTACTATTGCGTGTCTCTAGCGTATTTTAAATTTGGTCTACAGTATCTTTCTCCTCTGTGAGATCTGCTATTTTTCTATTTATTCTTTCAAATTCTTCCTTATACTCCTCCAGTGTCTTCTTGATATCCTTTTTTTATTTTTTGAAAACATTTTTATTGAGATAAGTCCTGAAACCTAGATGGCCCAGCCTCTCCGGAACATCAGTTAGTTCCATCTCCCTACCCCATGTTATTGATAGCCCCTTCCAACATGAAAAAGTTAGAATGGGCATAGCCCAAACACCCATAAGGTGGGATAGAAAGATCAAAGGTGACAGTGGGGTTATACAGAGAAGGTAGGGTTTAACAAATGAATATGGTTGCTGAATCATTAAATTGATATTTCTTTTAGTCTCCAGTATTTTAGAGCAGCTAGAAGTAAAAACCTAAAACTGTGAAACTGTAACCCATGTCAAACTCTGAAATATGTTCTACAACTAATTGTGGTGCTGTGCTTTGAAATTTATAGCTGTTTTGTATATGTGTTATTGTTCACAAAAAAGAAGGAAAAAGTCGATTGTGATGGATTGTAACCTATGTCTAACTCTGAAATATGTTCTACAACTACTTGTGGTGCTATGCTTAGAAATTTATTGCTTTTTTATATTTATGTTATTTTTCACAAAAAAAGAAAAAATTCCATTGTGATTATAAAAAATATTTATTCCTTCTAACCTCTTCTATTTGGGAGCAGCTAGAAGGAAAAACCTGAGATGATAGTACGGTAGCCCATGACAAACTCTGGGATCTGACCTGTAACTATTTTGAAAATTATTGCTTTTTTCTTTCATTGCTTTGTATATACGTTATATTATACAATACAAAAGTTTGAAAAAGTTTAAAAAAATGTTCGTATATGTCCCCAGAAACTTTGGGTATTTATGTGACACCTGAGGCTCAGACTTAGAGCTCTGAAGCTATGAAAGTCAGTAGTACATTATACAGGAACTGTTTAAAAAGTTGAAAAAGTGATCAGACTTTGGCTAGAGATATGAATGAAGCTGATCTGGATAGGGCTATGGTAAATCAGAAGACTGGGTAAAGGACGATATCATGCATGTTTTAAAAGTTCAACTTTTGTGTAAGACCAAAGGAGAGATGTTTATTTGGTGCAAAATTTATACTTTGGGTAGTGCAATTCCTAATTTAACTTGTATGGTCAGTTTAGTTGAACACCATAAGTACATGAAATCTTGAATTGAGCAGGAGACTTTGTCAGTTTGTCCGGGTTGGTGTGATGCCCGATATATCCCAGAGTAATTAGGGCAGTGAATAAAGAAGAATTTGCAAAGTCCCCTTGGGGCACTGGGGGTAAAGGAGAAAATATTCAACTTCCCCATTTGGAGAATTTCTGATATTCTCGCAAGCAGTGGGGACAACCAAACCAATCCAGCAAGCCCTCAATTTTTGGGTTTGGCCCTTTGAACCTTATTCCTGCAAAGGATAGGCTAAATCTACTTAAAATTAGGCCTAAGATTCACCCTTAGAGAACCTCTTCTGTGGCTTTGATGTGGCCTCTCTCTCTAAGCCAACTCAGCAGGTGAACTCACTGTCCTCCCCCTATATGGGAGGACAAATCTCCCTGGCAGTGTGGAACAGAAATCCCAGGATAAGCCAGAACCCAGCATTAAGGGATTGAGAAAGCCTTCTTGACCAAAAGAGGGAAGAGAGAAATGAGACAAAATGAAGTTTCAGTGGCTGAGAGATTTCAAATGGAGTCGAGAGATTATCCAGGATGTTATTCTTATGCATTGTATAGATGCCCCTTTTTAGTTCATGCTGTATTTGGAGTGGCTAGAGGGAAGTACCTGAAGCTGTTGATTGAGCTGTGTGCCTGTAGCCTAGATTCTTAAAGATGATTATATAAAGATATAACTTTTACAATGTGACTGTGTGATTGTGAAAACCTTGTGACTGATGCTCCTTTTATATACAATATTGAAAGATGAGTAAAAAATATGGATTAAAAATAAATAAATAATAGGGGGTACAAGTGTTAAAATAAATTGAGTAGATTGAAATACTGGTGAACGATGAAAGGGAGTGGTAAGGGATATAGAAAAAAATAGGGAGAACAAAGTTTAAAATCTATTGAGTAGATGGAAATAGTAGTGGTCAATGAGAGGGAGGGGTAAGGGGTATGGTATGTGTGAGTTTTTTCTTTTTTCTTTTTATTTCTTTTTCTGGAGTGATGCAAATGTTCTAAAAAATGATCATGGTGATGAATATACTACTATATGATGATATTGTGAACCATTGATTGTACACCATACACGGAATGTTTGTATGTTAAGAATGTTCATGTTTGTATGTTGTTTCGGTTTGATAATACAAAATAAATAAAAATAATAATATGGGGTAGGGAGATGAAACTATCTGATGTCCTGGAGAGGCTGGCCCCTCCAGGTTTCAGGACTTATTTGGTCCAGGGACCCATCTGGAGGTTGTAGGTTTCTGGAAAGTTACTCTAGGGCACGGAACCCTAGTGGAATCTTATATATTGCTCTAGGTGTTCTTTAGGATTGGCTAGAATGATCCTGGTTGGGGTTTGGTGCTTGGCTATTTGCAGCACCCGGCAGGGTGGGTGGTCTCAGCGGGCCAAGAAAAGCCTCTCATTCCTTCAGGGAACTAGCTCATTATGCCCACTGGGGAGGGGCGCCAGCAACCACAACTTGGACGACTCACAATTCTGAGCAGGATCTCGACCGTTACACCATTCGTGACTAGTGCACAATGTGCAACTGGTCACTGAAGTCCCTCAAACAGTTGTTTCATACAGTTGCCGGCCATTCACCAGCTACCCTAGAAGATAGACCAAATTCCATGCTGCCATCTTGTCCCACCTCTAAATAAGTTTTTATTATAAGACTTTTAAATTACAATCTTGAGCTAAAATTCCAGATAATTAAAGATGGAAGATGGAGTAGGAGGGGTAGGAAAGAGAAGAGAAGTTATTTTCTTTTTTTTTTTTTTGGAATTAAAGGTGTGTTTTTTTAAAAAAAAATTACAGGAAACACAAACATTCTTAATATGTGATTATTCCATTCTACATATATATTCAGTAATTCACAATATCACCACATAGTTGCATATTCATCATCATGATCATTTCTTAGAACATTTGCACTAATTCAGAAAAAGAAATAAAAAGACAACCGAAATAAAATGAAAACAGAAAAAAAACCATACACACCATACCCCTTACTCCTCCCTTTCATTGATCACTAGCATTTCAAACTAAATTTATTTTAACATTTGTTCCCCCTATTATTTATTTTTATTCCATATGTTCTACTCGTCTGTTGACAAGGTAGATAAAAGGAGCATCAGACACAAGGTTTTCCCAATCACACAGTCACATTGTGAAAGCTATATCATTATACAATCATCATCAAGAAACATGGCTACTGGAACACAGCTCTACATTTTCAGACAGTTCCCTCCAGCCTCTCCATTATATCTTGAGTAACAAGGTGATATCTACTTAATGCATAAGAATAACCTCCAGGATAACCTCTCGACTCTGTTTGGAATCTCTCAGCCATTGACACTTTGTCTAATTTCACTCTTCCCCCTTTTGGTTGAGAGGATTTTCTCAGTCCCTTGATGCTGAGTCACAGCTCATTCTCCAATTTCTGTCCCACATTGCCAGGAAGGTCCACACCCCTGGGAGTCATGTCCCACGTAGACAGGGGGAGGTTGGTGAATTTGCTTGTTGTGTTGGCTGGAGAGAGAGGCCACATCTGAGCAGCAAAAGAGGTTCTCTTGGGGGTGACTCTTAGGCCTAATTTTAAGTAGGCTTGACCTATCCTTTGTGGGGTTAAGTTTCATATGAACAACCCCCAAGACTGGGGGCTCAGCCTCTAACTTTGGTTGTCCACACTGCTTGTGAGAATATCAAGAGTTCAACTTGGGGAGGTTGAATTTTCCCCTATTCTCACCATTCCCCAAAGGGGACTTTGTAAATACTTTTCCAGTCACTGATCAAATCACTCTGGGATTCATCAGGGCATCACTCTGGGCAAATCAACAAGATCTGATGTCCTACCCATGGTTCCATGTACTTATGTCATTCAACCAAGCAATCTACTTAAGTTATATTAGTTAATATATAAATTTTGTACCAAATAAACATTTTTTTGCTTTAGTCTCACACATAAGTTGAAATTTTAACATATTAATTACCATCTATTTTCAGCACCCTGCAGTAATGACATTCCTCATGCAAAAACATTTTTTAAATTTGTACATTTAGTCACTGTCATTATACACTCTAGGCAATCCTAGATTATACCATCTCAATCTTTATTGTCTATCTTTCTTTCTGGTTTCATTTGTGCCCCCAGCCCTCCTCCCTCTATCGTTCTCACATTCAGCCTCATTCAGTGTTTTAACGTAATTGTATTATAGTCAGGTAGTAGGTAGTATTGTGCTGTCCATTTCTGAGTTTTTGCATTCAGTCCTGTTGGAAGTTATTTTCTTGTTCAGTGGATGGACATAGATTCTAATTAATAGTAGAATGGTAGAATCATTAGGAGCACTAGCCTTGAGAGAGCAAACTATGGAAACAAACTGCATGGGTTCAAATTATGGCTTCTCAACTTGCTAGCACTGTGCCTGTGTGTAAGTCACAAACTTTCTCAGCCTCAAGAGTAAACTTTTCTCAAGAGTAAACTGGGGACAGCTACAATATCTAACTCATAGAATCACTATGATGATAAAATGAGCTAGCATACATAAAGCACATAGGCCAGTACCTGTCATGTAGTATAAATGCTATAAATATATTTTAGTTGCTACTGCTGTTGTTACTATTATTAATGACTTAAAATGCTTATTCAAATGTAAATGCAAATCTGGTTCCAGTTGAAGATGGTGTACCATGTGGACTTCTTTCCCCACACCCAATCCTGCAGATGCCACAGAAGCCGTGAGGAGGTTGTTGGATTTCAGAACAGCTCCCAGCAACAAACTCATGATGGTTTGATCCTCAGTGGGGGATGAGATGGCCACATATAGAGGATCAGCTGAGGTGAAGCTTTCTAATTGTGTTCTTTTCTCGCCTCACATTTTCTGGAAGGCTCATTATCTGTCTTGTGAATATATGTATTAGTTTGTTAAATGTTGCTGGATGCAATATACCAGACATGGAATGGCCTTTAAAAAAGGAATGTATTAAGTTACAGTTTTACAGTTCTAAGGCCATAAAAACGTTCAAACTAAGGCATCTAGAGAAAGATACCTTAACTCAAGAAAGGCCTATGTCTGTCACATGGGAAAGCACATGGCTGGCGTCTTCTGATTCTTGTTCCTGATTCTGTGACTTCCAGTTTCTGATGCCAGTGGTTTCCTCTCTAAGCCTCTGTGGTCCTTCACTTAGCTCCTTCAGGACACAGGACACAACTCTGGGTTCTGGCTTGCTTAGTATCTCATGGGAAGGCATGTGTCAATTTCTGCTGGGCTCTGCATCTCCAAACGTCCATGTGTCTAGGTGTTTTCTCTCTCTGTTGGCACTCCAAGCATTTCCAAATGTTTGTATCTCTGTCAGCTTTGAAGCATCTGTGTTTTCTCCAAAATGTCTCCTTTTTTAAAGGACTCCAGTAAACTAATCAAGGCTGACTTTGAATCAGCAGAGTCACATCTCCATCTAATCAAAAGGACACATCCACAATTGCCCCACAAGATTGGATTAGGAAAAAGGCCATGGCTTTTCTAGGGTACATAAGAGCTTCAAACCAGAACAATACCACAGGCCAGAAAATTGGCAAGTTTGGTCCAGTGCCAACCTGATATGGCAAAATAACACTGAAGCATAGTGGGGTTGGAAGCTCATAGAAAAAGTTTGAGTCTGGCTGGCCAGTAAATGAGTATTCCCTCCTCATCTCTCCCTTCACTCTCTGAGCTAGCAGTTACAACAAAGCATAATATCCCTATCCCTTGTTCTCTACACATCCTATTTTTCTTTTCTTTCTTTCTTTCTCAGTTTCATTCACACACCATACAATCCATCCAAAATGTACAATCAATGGTACTTTGTATATTTGCATAGTTATGCATTCACCAACACAATCAATTTGAGAATATTCTCACTGCTCCAGAAAAAAAATCCCATACCTCTTATATTCCCCTATTATTGATGCTTAGCTTTTGTATAGTACCTTTGTTACAACTGATGAAAGAATATTACAATGTTACTGTTAACTACAATCCTTAGTTGGCATTAATTGTATTTTTTCCCATATACCTATACCTTGTACTAGTGATGTACAATTTAGTTCATGTAAGAACTTTCTTATGCTTGTACAATTAACTACAGTCATCATCTACAACAGGTTTTGCTATGTTGTACCGAGCCATGTTTTATCTTCTAGCTTTCCTTCTAATGACATACAGAACCCTGGACTTTCCCTTTCAACCATACTCACACTCAGCACTGTTAATTATACTTATAGTATTGTGGTACCATCGCCTCCATCCATTTCTGAACACTTACAATCAACCTCACTAAACATTCTGTACAACTTAAACATCATCTGCCCATTTTTTATCCTCTTTCTATCTCCTGCTAACCTATACTCTAGATTATAACTCCCAGAATTTGTTCATTAAAATTAGTTCATATTAGTGAGTGTTCTAGTTTGCTAGCTGCTGGAATGCAACATACCAGAGATGAATTGGCTTATAATAAAAGGGGATTTAATTCGTTAATTCTTCAGAGAAAAGGTAGCTAACTTTCATCTGAGGTTCTTTCTTATGTGGGAAGGCACAGGATGATCTTTGCTGGCTTTCTCTCCAGGACTCTGGGTTCCAACAACTTTCCCCAGGGTGATTCCTTTCTGCATCTCCAAAGGCCTGGGCTGAGCTGCAAGTGATGAGATGAGGCATGCCGAGCTGCTTGGGCTGTGCTACGTTGAGCTCTCTCATTTAAGCACCAGCCAATTAAGTTAAACGTCATTCATTGCAGCAGGCACGCCTCCTAGCTGACTGCAGATGTAATCGGCAACCGATGAGGTTCACATGCCATTGGCTCATGTCCACAGCAACAGAACTAGGTGCCTTCACTTGGCCAAGTTGACAACTGAATCTAACTACCACAGTGAGACTATACAACATCTGTCCTTTTGTGTCTGGCTTATGCCACTCAACATGATGTCCTCAAGTTTCATCCATGTTGTTGCATGCTTCAGGACTTAATTCCTTCTTACAGCTGCAGAATATTCCGTTGAACATATATACCACAGTTTCCTACACACCCTCTTTAGGTTGCTAAGGCAGAAGTCCTAGAAGCTTCCCTAGGGAGTCATAGGCTTGGGAGGGAAATGAAGAAGGATTGCCTGAGCCCATGTGGCATCTCAAGATGCACCCTTCTCTAAGACTTACCAATCTTCCAAACTCTTATGAGTGTCCAGGCTTACAAATCTCCCCAGGACTGAAAAGCTATACAGAAAAATTTACTAGAGATACTGGATATGAAAGAGAAAGATCAATTGCTCAAGTAAATAACTCAGTGGATAGGTTGAATATTAGAACGGATGCAGTTGAAAAGCAGTTACTAAACTGAAGAAAAGAGTCTGAAGAACTCTCATAGAAGTCACCAGGTATGGATGGAGATAGAGTAAATGAAAGAAAAGTTAATTAACAGGGAGGCTACAAACATAAATGTCAAAATTCATCTAATAATAGCTTCATAAGGAGAGAGCATGGTGATCGGAAACGAGGAAATACTTAAATCATTACTGAATGAGAATTTCTCAAAATTAGATAAAAGACCTCATTTTTAAAGGGATTATAGCATGCTGAACAGAATGGATAAAACACACACATATACGCACTTCTAGACACAATGACATTTAAGAATATGCAAGACAGAGAAAATTTTTAAGACTGCAAGAGAGAAATCACGGGTTACTTGTGATTATAATTACATATGAATAAAGTGATAGCAGACCTTTCAAACACCACACTGGAAGCATGAAGACAATGGTGTGGTAATTTCACAATGTTGAAAGAAATAAACTTTTATAGAGGGTAGAATAAAGTCAGTCTGAGGCATACAAAGTCTCAGAAGATTTAAGACAGCATGCTTTAAGAAAGCTTAAGCAATAAAGACAACAGTGAAATCAATGCGTGATGAAAGAGAATTTTTGTGCATTGCTACTCAGGAATTAACTTTAATTAACCATTCACCATTGGTATGACATATTTAAAGGTTTCCCCCCAAGTCAAATGATATACTGACTCTAAGCCAACTTGGTAGGTGAACTCACTGCCCTTCCCCCTCATGGGACATGACTCCCAAGGGTATAAATCTTCTGGCAAGATGGGACAGGACACCTGGGATGAGATAGGACCCAGAATTACAGGATTGAGAAAACCTTCTTGACCAAAAAGGGGAAGAGAGAAATGAGACAGAATGAAGTTTCAGTGGCTAAGAGATTTCAGAGTTGAGAGCTTATCCTGAAGGTTATTTTTATGTATTATATGAGTATCCCTTTTTAGTTGATGGTGTGTTGGAGTGGCTAGAGGGAAGTACCTGAAACCTGAAACTGTTGAACTGTGTTCCAGTAGCCTTGATTCTTTTTTTTTTTTTTTTTTTTGCATGGGCAGGCACCAGGAATCGAACCTGGGTCTCTGGCATGGCAGGCGAGAAATCTGCCACTGAGCCGTGGTTGCACCGCCCCCTTGATTATTTTCTTTTTTTTTTTTTTAGTGTTTTTCATATTGTGAAATATATCATATATGAAAAAGCAATAAATTTCCAAGTACATTTTAATAAGTAGTTATAGAACAGATTTTAAAGTTTGGTATGGGTTATACAAATCCATGATTTTTCATTTTTTCTTCGAGCTGCTCCAAGACACCGGAGACTAAAAGACATATCAATATAATGATTCAACAGCCATACTCATTTGTTAAATCCTATCATCTCTGTCATACTCCTACTTCTCTTTTTTTCCTTATTTTGTGATAAATAACATATATACAAAAGAGCAATAAATTTTAAAGTCCATCACAGCAATTAGTTGTAGAAAAAATTTCAGAGTTTGGAATGGGTTAATTTCCGTAATTTCAGGTTTTTACTTCTGGCTAAGTAAAAGGTACTGGAGACTAACGGAAATATCAATATAATGACTCAGCAATCATACTCATTTGTTAAATCCTACCTTCTCTGTATAACTCCGCTATCAGCTTTGATCTTTCTACCCTACTCTTTAGGGGTATTTGGGCTATGCCCATTCTACCTTTTTCATTTTGGAAGGGGCTGTCAATAATACGGGGTAGGGAGGTGGAACTAGCTGATATTCTGGATAGGCTGGGCCCTCTAGGTTTCAGGACTTATCTGGTCCAGGGATTCATCTGGAGGTTGTAAGATTCTGGAAAGTTACTTCAGTGCATGGAATCTTTGTCGAATCTTATATATTGCCCTAGGTGTTCTTTAGGATTGGCAGGAGTGGTTTTGGTTGGGGGTTGGCAAGTTATGATGGTAGCAATGTCTAACTGAAGCTTGCATAAGAGAACCTCCAGAGCAGCCTCTCGACTCTATTTGAACATTCTTAGCCACTAATACCTTATTTGTTACACTTCTAGTAGCCTTGATTCTTAGAAAATGATTGTATAACTATATAGCTTTTACAATGTGACCGTGTGATTGTGAAAACCTTGTGTCTGATGCTCCTTTTATCCAGGGTATGGACAGATGAATAATAAAAAATGGATAACAATAAATAAATATTAGGAGGGGATAAAAGGTAAAGAATTGGGTAAATTGAAATACTAGTGGCCAATGAGAGTGAGGGGTATGGGGTGTGGGATATATGAGGGTTTTTTTTTTATTAAAAAAATTAACTAACACAACATTTAGAAATCATTCCATTCTACATATACAATCAGTGATTCTTAATATCATCACATAGATGTATGATCATTCCTTAGTACATTTTCATCGATTTAGAAAAAGAAATAGCAAGATAAGAGAAAAAGAAATAAAATGATAATATAGAGAAAAATAAAAATAAAAAATACAAAAAATATATTAAAAAAGTATAGCTCAGATGCAGCTTCATTCATTGTTTTAACATGATTACTTTACAATTAGGTAGTATTGTGCTGTCCATTTTTGAGTTTTTGTATTCAGTCCTGTTGCACAGTCTGTATCCCTTCAGCTCCAATTACCCATTATCTTACCCTATTTCTAACTCCTGATGGTCTCTGTTACCAATGACATATTCCAAGTTTATTCTCGAATGTCGGTTCACATCAGTGGGACCATACAGTATTTGTCCTTTAGTTTTTGGCTAGTCTCACTCAGCATAATGTTCTCTAGGTCCATCCATGTTATTACATGCTTCATAAGTTTATCTTGTCTTAAAGCTGCATAATATTCCATCGTATGTATATACCAAAGTTTGTTTAGCCACTCGTCTGTTGATGGACATTTTGGCTGTTTCCATCTCTTTGCAATTGTAAATAATGCTGCTATAAACATTGGTGTGCAAATGTCCGTTTGTGTCTTTGCCCTTAAGTCCTTTGAGTAGATACCTAGCAATGGTATTGCTGGGTCGTATGGCAATTCTATACTCAGCTTTTTGAGGAAGTGCCAAACTGCCTTCCACAGTGGTTGCACCATTTGACATTCCCACCGACAGTGGATAAGTGTGCCTCTTTCTCCACGTCCTCTCCAGCACTTGTCATTTTTTGTTTTGTTGATAATGGCCATTCTGGTGGGTGTGAGATGATATTTCATTGCGGTTTTGATTTGCATTTCTCTAATGGCCAGGGACATTGAGCATCTCTTCATGTGGCTTTTTGCCATTTGTATTTCCTCCTCTGAGAGGTGTCTATTCAAGT
Source organism: Tamandua tetradactyla (assembly GCF_023851605.1). Lineage (NCBI taxonomy): Eukaryota > Metazoa > Chordata > Mammalia > Pilosa > Myrmecophagidae > Tamandua > Tamandua tetradactyla. The sequence continues at coordinate 121,862,566 of NC_135353.1, forward strand.
CTTTTTCCCATTTTGTAATTGGGTTGGTTGTCTTTTTGTTGTTGAGTTGAACAATCTCTTTATAAATTCTGGATACTAGACCTTTATCTGATATGTCATTTCCAAATATTGTCTCCCATTGTGTAGGCTGTCTTTCTACTTTCTTGATGAAGTTCTTTGATGCACAAAAGTGTTTAATTTTGAGGAGCTCCCATTTATTTATTTCTTTCTTCAGTGCTCTTGCTTTAGGTTTAAGGTCCATGAAACCGCCTCCAATTGTAAGATTCATAAGATATCTCCCTACATTTTCCTCTAACTGCTTTATGGTCTTAGACCTAATGTTAGATCTTTGATCCATTTTGAGTTAACTTTTGTATAGGGTATGAGATACGGGTTCTCTTTCATTCTTTTGCATATGGATATCCAGTTCTCTAGGCATCATTTATTGAAGAGACTGTTCTGTCCCAGGTGAGTTGGCTTGACTGCGTTATCAAAGATCAAATGTCCATAGATGAGAGGGTCTATATTTGAGCACTATGAGGGTTTTTTAAATTTCTTTTTCTTCAGTGATGAAAATGTTCTAAAAATGATGATGGTGATGAATATACAGCTATGTGATGATATTGTGAGCCATTGATTGTATACCATATATGGACTATATGTGTGTGAAGATTTCTCAATAAAAATATTTTATAAAAAGGAGAAGGAGGTGGTATAACAGAGAAAATGGGATTTAACAAATGAGTATAGCTGCTGAATCACTAGATTAATATTCCTTCTAGCCTCTAGTGTTTTTGAGCAGCTAGAAGGAAAAATATGAGAGGATGGTATGGTAGCCCATGACAAACTCTGGGATCTGTTGTGTAACTACTTGTTGACATGCACTTTGAAAATTACTGCATTTTTCTTTCTGTGCTTTGTGTATATATTATATTTTATAATAAAAAGTTTAAAAGTAAAAAAATGATATGCTGAATTTTTAAATTCAGACAGTTGTTTCTGATATTTGCTTTGTTATTTTACCATACAGACTTGCTGGTTATTTAGATGGCTGCAAACTAAAGAAAGGCAGAAATGGCAATAGGGATGGGCCATTCCAGTGCTACTATAAAAGTGTAATGAAAGGGGGAAACTGTAAGGGTGAATAAAAGTAAAATTTAAATTTCCCTGTTGGGACTGTGCCCCCCTTCCCTTTTCTTAGAGCATTTTCTTGAAAAATCTAGTACTTGTAAATCCTTCCTCTGTCCTTTTGATATCCATGTGAATAATTTTATAAAGCTAAATAAGCCTCCTGCTAACCTTATATAACCCTGAAAGGTTTCTTTTAAGGGCCTGGAAGCCATCTTTTTGAATGTAAACATCAAGGAAGATAGCACCCAATCTCCTTGATCAGTTGTTCCAAGCCATAAGTACTTGCATGTCATAGAGATTAAGAGTTTTATTCTTCCTTTGGACAAAGTTGGTTAATTGGAGTAGCATAGATGAGTACTTCAATTACAAGGTAAATTTAGTTGCACTGTGAAGTAATGCATAGCAAGTGGTGCTATGAAATCTGTAACATGAGACAAATTACCATTAATCTTAAATACAAGTATAAAAATGGATTGGCTGAGCAATATATAAAGGGTGAGATTTTATTCTGGTTTTGCAATCTCAGTAGCAGATTGCCTGTGATATATCACAGTCTGGTTTAATGCTTATTCAATAAGAAGCATTATGTTCTCTTTTTCTACAAATAAGCATTTGTTCTCTTTTCCACATTTGTGGAGAGGATTTTCTGGGTTGGCAAGAGATTTTATTTTAAAATTTCCCCCAACCGTGTCCACAACTTTATGGAACAAAACTATGGTAGATGCCAATATTGAAGGTGAGCAGGGGAACAGAAGGAGGTGAGTACAGGTTAAGGGTCTTTACTTGTTTAAGGGGGAAGATATTAGACAGATAGAATTTTGAGACATTGAGTATATATAGTGGATTTTGAAATTTTAGGATAATCACCAGAGGAATAAAAATAGAATATAGACTATTGTATTTCAATGATTCTAAGATGCCTATTTTCCCATATTTTAACATCTCTGAAATGAGGATGCATCTTACAATCAGTGACATAAATTATGTCCCTAGTGGTACATAAAATAATTTTGTGTTTTATAATTGATGGAAACTTAGATTCTATAAAATGCAGAATAGCTCTTAAATGAGCAAAAGACATTTTCACATATCCAATGGAAGTTAGGAAGAAAGGTAGTGGGCAAAAATAAATATTTGTATATATTTCTTTTACCTCCACCAGTCTCCCCTCTATTTTGCAGACTGGCCCTCCCCAAATCTGGGCTCATCACTTGGTGCCATCAAATGTACAGATACATCGAATGGCTGAGGCAGAAAAAAGCAGTTTATTTATGCTGACAGGAGAGTAGGGGAAGGTTTCCAAAATCTGCCTCTCCTTAGTGATTTTTCAATTGGATTTTGTACACATTAGAGACAAAGAAAGATAATCATCTTGGGTAACAGGTAACAGGGGTCTAGAAAACTTCATTAGTTCCTTATCTCAGTTATTTAGTACTTCCTTTAGGATTTACATACTCTGTGACACCTAGGACATGATACCTTCAGGTCTGGAACAATAGATGAAAGATTATTCATATCTGGGTGCAGACTTTACATTTAGATATTGCTCCTTTGTAAGACCAAGAGCTCACATTCACAGCTTGCTTATAGTTTTAAGATTACATTCAAAGGGTTACTGCTACAATTAAATCTTCAATAAATGAGCTTTTTGTTATTATTGCCTTGTGAAGTGCTATCTCACTGAGATATCTCCTCTGCCTGATGCCTAAAATCTCTCCATTTAAATGCCATTCCTTTAGCTAAGGTTTTTCAATTTTGGGACCATTGACGTTTTGGGCCTGGTAATTCTTTTCTTGGGGGTGGGTGGGTGGGGGTGGAGTCTGTCCTGTGCATTGTAGAATGCTTAAGCAGCATCCCTGGCCTCTCTATCCACTAGCTGCAAACCCTCAACCACCGTCACCCCCAGTTGTGGTAACCACAATTGCCTCCAGACATTGCCAAATATTGCTGCCACCCTCCCACCCCCACCCCCTATCCTTGAGACATCAGACCTGGCCTTTTAAATTGAATTTTTATTAAAAATTTTTTATTGCATAATATACATACAAAGCAAAGGGGTATTTGGGCCATGGCCATCCTAACTTTTTCATGTTGGAAGGGGCTGCGGATAATTTGGGATAGGGAGATTGAACTGGCTGATGTTCTGGAAAGGCTGGGTCCTCTAGGTTTCAGGACTTAGCTAGTCCAGGGACCCATCTGAAGGTTGTAAGTTTCTGGAAGGTTACCCTAGTGCATGGAAACTTTCTAGAATCTTATATATTGCCCCAGGTGTTCTTTAAGATTGGCTGGAATGGTTTTGGTTGGGGTTTGGGAAGCTATGCTAGGAAGCAATGTCTAACTGAAGCTTGTGTAAGAGTGACCTCCAGAGTAGCCTCTTGACTCTATTTGAACTCTTTCAGCCACTGCCTACTTTATTAGTTATACTTCTCCACCTTTTGGTCAGGATGGAATTGTTGGTCCCACAGTGTCAGGGCTGGACTCATCCCTGGGAGTCATCTCCCATATCACCAGGGAGCCTTTCACTCCTGGATGTCATGTCCTACGTAGGGGGGAGGGCAATGATTTCACTTACAGAGTTGGGCGTAGAGAGATTGAAGCTACAGCTGAGCAACAAAAGAAGAAGTAACTATAGGCTTACCTATAGGTAGGCTAAGCTTCTCTGCTACCTATATAAGCTTCACAAGAGTAAGCCTCAAGATCAATGACTTGGCCTATTGATTTGGGTGTCCCTAATGTTTCACATATATCCAGGGTTTCCCCAGTGGTAAAGTGTGGAGAGCCGCCTCCCGGGTCTGGCCTAGTGGACACGCTGCGGCCTGCTCTAGAGTTCCCCCCCGCCCATCGAGTGAGTCAAGATGGCGCCCGCATCCTGTTTCCGCGTATGACGCACGTGCCCACCAACCCTATCTTCCAATCACCTCTGTATACGTGGCACTAACCTATTGGGTTTGGGCACAGTATATAAGAGGTTACCCGGACAGGGTGGGGGGAGACGACCCATAGGGAGCCGTACCTGACGGCCGCATAGAGGTTGTTCCCCCGCGGGGTATTCTGTCCCGCGCGGAATTTGTAACAGAGCTTGCAAGCTTAGCTCCAGTAAAGGTCTGTGCTCACAACTGCAGCATGTCTCGAACCCGTGTCTGTCACTTGAGTCGGTTTGTCTGCGTCTGTCTCTCTCTCCCTCCTGTTCCCTCCGCCGGCCGGGGACCAGAAGCTGAGCGAGACGGCGCCGGACAAGTGGTGGCCCGTACGGGGACCCTCCTCTCTCGACACCTCTTCTGCAAGGAGAGCCGTACTGTCTCTTCTTGAACTGAGAAGGACGTGCATCCTGAGCTCGCAGCGGACTTCCCGCGCCTGATCACCGCGAGAAGGTGAGTACTTCTTATTACGTGAGAGTTAAGGCCCGCGGGCTTTCAGGTAGCCCCGGGGACTCGGAAGAGCTCTCCGAGTGATTAAAGTACAGTGCCGACTGCAAACATGGGGCAGTCCGGAAGTTTACCTTTGTTAGCTCCCTTAAAGACCCTTTTAGCGGACGGCTCCTGTGAAAGTGAGCCGCCCACTTGTAAGCCGCCAGAGTCTGGCGCTAGTTCAGACGACTCTGACTCAGAGTCAGATGGTGACGAGGCCGAGAGTGCAGGCGCACCTCTGCTGATCGATCTGGGGGGGCTCCCGGTCTCGCCCCCGCTGCCCTCCGCCCCGCCCGCGCCTACCGCTGCGCCCCTAGAGACGCGGCGCCTTCCGGTGGATGGTAGGCAAGGGCTCCCTCGAGTGGCAGCATCAGGTAATTCCGTCTGCCCTCCATTGCGAGATCCGGAGCCCCCTGCAGGCTGGTCATGGGAAGGGCAGTTACAGCCGTACCCCCCGCCTGCGTACGCGAGCCCTCGAGACCTTACGTCACCAAGTGATGGAGGGAGACATTTCTGGAAATGGAACCCCTTTTCAGCCTTTAGACCTTTCGGTATGATGGGTGGTTACCAGCCGCTTAAGCCAGAACCAGTCTCAGAGACGTACCCGGTTATTATCAATCCCCAAGGTAATAACCAGTATGAGCCATATGATTACAAAGTTTTAAGGGAATTGAGGCAAGCTGTCCATCAGTATGGCCCCAATGCTCCTTTTACCTTGAATATGGTTGAAAACCTTTCCACCCTGAATCATACGCCCGCAGATATATATCAGCTGGCCCGTGCTTGCTTGCCCCAGGGCCGATACATAGATTGGAAAGCATGGTTCGAAGAGTTAGCGGAGGAGCAAGCTGCGAAAAACGCAGCGGGGAGACATGGCGGATGGAATGCAGATATGCTATTGGGGAAAGGTGCCCACTCCCAGAATCCAACAGGGTTCCCTCAAGAAGTCTACGCCCAGATTTTCCGTTGTTTCGTAGGAGCCTGGAAAAAGCTGACAGGTGAGGGAGAGGCTCAAGCCTCACTCAGCAACATACATCAGGGCCCCACAGAACCCTTCGTGGATTTTGTAGCCAAAATGCAAACTGCGGCTGAGAGAATTTTCTCAGATCCAGGAGTGGCAGAGACTGTAGTTAAACAAATGATATTTGAGCAGTGCAACAAGGAATGTAAAGTTATCCTAGCACAAAACAGAGGAAAAAACCTGACGGAATGGGTTCGGCTCTGCAGAGATGCTGGTAGCCCGTTAACTAATGCAGGTCTAGCTGCCATGCTAGCCAGCTCCTTACAAGTAGCTGCAAAGAAATCCAAAGACCTAGGAACAAAGCCAAGAGGATGTTATCATTGTGGCCAGTTGGGACACATTAAGAGAAACTGTCCCAATAAAGGCCAACCACCTGCCACTCAACAGTTTGGTAGACCATATGCGGCAACCAGGCTATGTGGCCGTTGCCACAAGGGACCCCATCGCGCAGAAGACTGTAGGTCAGCCTTCAATGCGCAGGGTGTGCGCCTTTCTGGCCGTCCTGAACAGGACCCAAAAAACGGGCAGAGGGGGTCCACCCTTTCGGTGGACCCCCCTGCATGCCATCCGGCGACACAACACCCGTCCAAATTCGCGCATCCCCTGGATCAGCAGGACTGGACCTCTGTGCCACCTCCAGACTCGTACTGACCCCCTCCATGGGTGTCCAGTTGATAGGGACCTCCTTTAAAGGGCCCTTACCAACGAAGACTGTTGGGCTCATAATAGGGAGGGCATCCACAGCCCTGAAAGGACTAACAGTCATACCAGGCGTTGTAGATTCAGATTTCACAGGTTACGCCCAAATTATGGTACAATCTCAGCAAGGTACTCTGGTCATTGCAAAAGGTGATAAGCTGGCACAGCTCTTGCTCTTACCCAGCTTACATACATTCTTTCCGAGTAGACCCAGACAGAGAAGAGATAAGGGATTTGGGTCTTCTGGAGAAGTTTTTGAGGGCCTCCATATGTCTCTGGAGTCTCGACCCATGCTGACTATTAAGGTACAAGGCAGATCCTTCCTGGGCCTGCTAGATACCGGGGCCGATCGATCAATTATAAGACAACAAGACTGGCCCTCCACCTGGCCGACGTGCAAGGCGGAGGACACCATTAGAGGAATAGGCCAGGTCTCAGCACCCATGCTGAGTGCCACTGCCCTCCACTGGGCAGATGAGGAAGGACATCAAGGTAGTTTTCAGCCTTATGTATTAGCCCTGCCCGTTTCCCTGTGGGGAAGAGACATTCTAACCCAGATGGACGTTACCTTGACCAGTGGCTGCTCTCCAACTTCTAAGCGCTTGTTAAAAGGAATGGGATATGTCCCCGGCAAAGGCTTAGGAGCCTCATTGCACGAGCGCGCAAGGCCTATACAAGCTGTCTCCAATTCTGACAGACGAGGCCTGGGTTTTTCCTAGGGGCCACTGAGGAGAGATTCCCACCCACACCTATAAAACTAAGGTGGAAAACTAAGACTCCAGTCTGGGTGCCTCAGTGGCCCTTATCACAGGAAAAACTCTCAGCATTACACACTCTAGTGTCAGATCAGCTAAAAAAGGGCCACATCATTCCCTCCACATCACCTTGGAACACCCCTATTTTTGTCATAAAGAAAAAATCAGGCAGATGGAGATTGTTACATGATTTAAGAGCCATTAATAATTGCATGGAGTCCTTAGGACCTGTTCAGATGGGGTTGCCCCTTCTCTCAGCTCTGCCAGAGCATTGGTCTATTTTCATCTTAGACATCAAAGACTTACTAAAGAAACAGAAAGGGGGAATAGGTCACGGCCTGTCCCCAAAGGCTCAACTGCCTATAGCCTTGTTTACGTACAATTTTTTAAATGAAAATTCACAGGGAATGACACCTGCCCTTCAACACACCACTCCGAGTCCTCCACATAGAGGTCTAGTTCGATGGAAGGATGTCCTGTCGGGACAGTGGCAAGGCCCTGACCCCGTGCTCAGCTGGGCCAGAGGCTCTGTTTGTGTTTTTCCCCAGGAGCCAGGACGTCAACCAGTGTGGGTTCCGGAAAGACTGGTGAGAACCGTGACATCGCCCGAGGAGGCCACGGAGCTGTTGCCCAAAAAACCAACAAGCCTTCAACCTGAACCATCAGATCAGGCCTCCAACTCTGCTGATGACGGCGGCGACTGACGAGATGGCAACGAAAACGCCGGTCACCCTTCGACTGTTTAGAAGGGGGGACCAGTTTTAATACCCCCCGCTCTCCCAACAGGTGGAATCAGACCTTAAAGTGCTTGGGAAGATCAAGTTAACCCCCGTTGCCTTCGACCTTTCCAAACTGGGCGAGACTGTACAAAGTCTGTGGAACCGAGTCACCTCTTGGTTCTCCTGGCCCAATTTGACTACTTGGATTCTCGTAGCGGTGGGACTATTAGTGGGATTAGTCACTGTTAAATGCTTGTTAGAACGCTTGTTCCAGACACAGCAGCAATTGCGTGTTACTACCATGTTGGCTATGTTACTCGCCCCTGGTGCTCCTGACAACGACCGCCCTGCTGCCCAGTCCCCCATTTCACCATATGACCCATCCCAGCCACTCAGGGCGGGACGCTCGAAAGCAAGACCCGCTGCAAGGCCCATGGCTGTGTCCCGGGTATAAAAGGCGGCACCAGCAGTCATAATTTTGGTCGTAGGCTGATCTCTTAGGCGAAGTCGCAGTCCTGGCCAGACTAGACTCCAGCCATTGCACAGAGACACCTAGCGACACTCTCGATTCTGGTTGCCGCTCTCCTGCCCCCCCTCATAACCCAGTTGCGAGGCGAAGCACTGCAGGGAGAGTCACGTGGTTTCCAGCTCACGGGCTCTCCGGTCTCTATATGAGGTGGCATTCTGGTTGGTGCCTAGCAAGCCTAGTCCAGACTCCCCAAAGCACCAAAACATGTAGTGGGCCACTCAGGCCCACGGGAGCACACTCATCAATGGAGACACTGGGTCAAAATAAATAAAAAAAGGGGAGAATGTGGAGAGCCGCCTCCCGGGTCTGGCCTAGTGGACACGCTGCGGCCTGCTCTAGAGTTCCCCCCCGCCCATCGAGTGAGTCAAGATGGCGCCCGCATCCTGTTTCCGCGTATGACGCACGCGCCCACCAACCCTATCTTCCAATCACCTCTGTATACGTGGCACTAACCTATTGGGTTTGGGCACAGTATATAAGAGGTTACCCGGACAGGGTGGGGGGAGACGACCCATAGGGAGCCGTACCTGACGGCCGCATAGAGGTTGTTCCCCCGTGGGGTATTCTGTCCCGCACGGAATTTGTAACAGAGCTTGCAAGCTTAGCTCCAGTAAAGGTCTGTGCTCACAACTGCAGCGTGTCTCGAACCCGTGTCTGTCACTTGAGTCGGTTTGTCTGCGTCTGTCTCTCTCTCCCTCCTGTTCCCTCCGCCGGCCGGGGACCAGAAGCTGAGCGAGACGGCGCCGGACAGTAAAGTTTAATAGTTCCATATTTTTTCTTCCATCCATCAAGGTACCTTGCCAATACTTTTTGATTATCTGCTTAATATACCCTGGGATGTATCCAGGCATTACATTAAGCTATACAGGATTAAAGGCCCTCATTTTTATTCTGGGCTCTTTGTTTTTCAGTTGTTCAAATGAGCTATCGGGACAGGTTGAGTTAGATTATATGCTACAGGAAAATGAGGTTTCCAGATAAAATAAATCTTTCTTTCTTTGGTCTCAAAGTGTAGGTGGGTTTCTAAAATATAGACAATGTCTTTTTTACCCCTGTGTTCTGAATTACCTTAATCCCAACCTGATCGGCTTCATTCTTATCTCTAAATACCAGATTATAGATATATAAAAGAGCCTCTCAAAATCCAGAAATAATAATTACCACTCTGGAATAAATGTGTCTGCTATAAGAGCTTACAATCTAGGCCCCTGTTTTCTTATAAGTATTTTCTAAAGGAGACCATACAATAATTGTTCTTTTCATTTCTGGCTTATTTTGCCTTACCAAATGTCCCACAGGTTCATTCACATCATTACATGCCTCACGACTTCATTCCTTTTTTGTAGCAGCACAATATTCAATCATATGTATATACCATCGTTCGCCAGTCTGCTTCTTGGAGCATGCTTCAGCCACCAGCATTCATTACTCATCATGTATAATGCTCAAACTCTAGTCCATCAACCCTCTCAATTTTAGATAGTTTCATTGTTCCCAAGAGAAAAATAACTAATAAACACACCCTCACCAAATAGGAAGTCTAAACCTCCCCTTAAATCTTTTTCCTTCCCCCATTATTTACCCCTGATGTTGCTGTGGTTTTCCTGTTAAACATGGCTCATAGCATGCAATAGCAGTTTTCCACCTGTACCCTGGACTTAAACACTCCTTGTACACAAATCATACCTTTGAAGTAGTTCTTGCAAGAACTTACTTATATTTCTGATGTTAATCAATGGGACACACAGTTTGATACAATTCCTTTCAATCATGTTCACCTTCAATATGGTAATATTATTTACAGACCCACTCAAAAACTGCCTTCACTTCTATCTATTCTCTTACATTTGAGTTCAACCTCATTAGCTAACCGTTCACCCATCTCTAGCTTCTTCTTCTTTTTTTTTTTGCATGGACAAGCACCGGGAATTGAACCCGGGTCTTGGCATGGCAGGTGAGAACTCTGCCACTGAGCCACCGTTGCCTGCCCCATCTCTAAGTCCCCTATATTCTGTATTATAAACCTCTGATTTTACCTTTACTATGGTCATAAAAGTGGAGTCATACAGTATCTATCCTTTTCTGTCTGGCTTATTTCACTCAGTATTATGTCCTCAAGGCTCATCCATCTTGTCATGTGCTTCAGGATATCATTTCATTTTACTGATGGATAATATTCCATCGTGTGTATATCCTACATTTTGTTAATCTACTCGTCTGTTGATGGGTACTTGAATTGTTTCCATCTTTTCACAATTGTGAATAATGCTGCTATGAACTTCGGTGTGCAAATGTCTGTTTGTGTCATTGCTTTCAGCTCTTCTGGGTATATACCAAGTAGTGCTATTTCCGGGTCATAGGGCAACTCGATGTGTAGTTTCCTAAGGAACCACCAAATGGTCTTCCATAGTGGCTGCACCATTATACATTCCCACCAGTGGTGCATAAGTGTCCCAGTTTCTCCAAATCCTCTCCAACATTTAGTTTCCTCTTTGTTTCATAGCAGCCATTCTTATAGGTGTGAGGTGGTATCTCATTGTAGTCTTGAGCTGCATTTCCCTTATAGCTAATGAAAATGAGCATCTCTTTATGTACTTTTGAGCCATCTATATTTTCTCTTCAGAAAAATGCCTATTCATATCTTTAGCCCATTTTATGACTGGGTTGTTTGTTCTTTTGTTGTTGAGTTCTATGATTTCTCTGTGTACACAGGATATCAAACCTTTGTCCGATATGTGATTTCCAAATATTTTCTCCCAATAGAGTTGGCTGCCTCTTCATCTTTTTGACAAAGTGTTTTGAGGTGCAGAAGCATTTGATTTTGAGGAGTTCCCATTTATCTATTTTTTCTTGTGTTGCTTGTACTTTGGGTGTAAAGTTTAGGAAGCTACCTCCTATTACTAGGTCTTGAAGATGTTTCCCTAAATTTTCTTGTAGAAGCTTTATGGTGTTAGTTGTTATATTTAGGTGTTTGATCCACCTTGTTTTAGTTTTCATATAGGGTATAAGGTAAGGGTCCTCTTTCATTCTTTTGGCTAGTGATATGCAGTTCTCCCATGACTATTTATTGAAAAGATTGTTTTGTACCCTTTCAGTGGATTTGGGGCCTTGTTAAAAATCAGTTGACCATAGATTTGGTGGTCTATTTCTGCACTCTTGTTTCAATTCCATTAGTCAATCCTTCTATCTTTGCGCCAGTACCATGCTGTTTTGACCACTGTGGCTTTATAATAAGTTTTAAGGTGTTAATCATCCCACTTCATTCTTCTTTTTTAGGATGCTTTTAGCTATTTGTGGCCTCTTTCCCTTCCAGATGAATTTGGTAACTAGCTTTTTCAAGTCTTCAAAGTAGGTTGTTGGAATTTTGATAGGTATTGTGTTGAATCTGTAGATCAATTTGGGTAGAATTTACATCTTAACTACATTTAACCTTCCTAACCATGAACATGGAATGTCTTTCCACCTATTTAGATCTTCTTTAATTTATTTAAGCAATGTCATGTAGTTTTCTGTGTACCAGTCTTTTATGTTCCTCTTTAAGTTCATTCCTAAGTACTTGATTCTTTTAGTTGCTATTTTGAATGGATTTTTTTCCTTAACTGATTCCTCAGCTAGCTCATTGCTTGCATATAGAAACGTTACTGATTTTTGCACATTAATTTTATATTCTGCCACCTTGCTGAATTTACTATCTCAAGTAACTCTGCTGTAGATTTCTCAGGATTTTCCAAGTATGATATCATGTCATCTGCCAATAGTGAAAGTTTTACTTCTTCCTTTTTAATTTGGATGCCTCTTATTTCTTTGTCCTCCCTGATTGCTCTTGCTAGAACTTCTAGTACAATGTTGAATAATAGCGGTGACAGAGGGCTTCCTTGTCTTGTTCCTGATCTTAGGGGGAAGGCTTTCAGTCTCTCTCCCTTGAGTATGATGCTGGCTATTGGTTTTTCATATATACCCTTTGTCATATTGAGGAAGTTAACTTTGAATCCTATCTTTTGAAATGTTTCTTTTATCAGAAAAGGATGTTGAATTTTGTCGAATGCTTTTTCAACATCAATCGAGATGATCACGTGATCTTTCCCTTTCAATTTTTTAATGTGCTGTATTGCATTAATTGATTTTCTTGTGTTGAACCGCTCTTGCATTCCTGGTATAAACCCCACTTGGTCGTGGTGTATAATTCTTTGAATGTGCTGTTGGATTCGATTTGTTAGTATTTCATTGAGAATTTTTGCATCCATATTCATTAGGGAGATTGGTCTGCAGTTTTCCTTTCTTATAGCATCTTCACTTGGTTTTGGTATAAAATGATATTAGCTTCATAAAATGAGTTAGGTAGTATTTCTTTTTCTTCAATTTTTTTGAAAAGTTTGAGCAGAATTGGTGTTAGTTCTTTTTGGAATGTTTGATAAAATTCCCCTGTGAAGCCATCTGGTCCTGGGCTTTTCTTTGTAGGGAGATTTTTTTTTTCTTTTATTTTAGGGGAGAGTGCGAATGCAGTCCCCTCCTACCACAAATTATGCAGTTGAGTTTCCCACATTTGGGGAAATGGCAGGGGTCAACACATCCGGAGTGCAATGGATAAGTCTCACCCTGGGAAAACCACTTAGGTGATCATGGTGTCTCCTGTGCCGGGTAAGTATATAGGAAGATTTTTGATGATTGATTGAATCTCTTTACTTGTGATTGGTTTGTTGAGATCTTCTCTTTCTTCCTGAGTCAGCACAGTTTGTTTGTGTGTTTCCAGGAATTTATACATTTCGTATAAGTTGTCTAGTTTGTTGGCATATAGTTGCTTACAGTATCCTCTTATGATTTCTTTCATTTCTTCAGTGTCTGTGGTAACACATCTCATTTCTAATTTTGTTTATTTGCATCCTCTCTCTTTTTTTCTTTGTCAGTCTTGCTACTGGCCCATTGATTGTATTGATTTTCTCAAAGAACCAACTTTTGGTTTTATCAATTCTTTCTGTTGTTCTTTTGTTCTCCCCTTCATTTAATTCTGCTTTGATCTTTGTTATTTCTCTTCTTCTATTTGCTTTGAGGTTACTTCGCTGTTCTTTCTCAAGTTCCTCCAGGTGAGCATTTAAGTCCTCGATTTTGATCTTTCTTGTTTTTTAATATAGACATTTAGGGCAATAAATTTTGCTCTCAGCACAGTCTTTGCTGCATCCCATACGTTCTGATATGTTGTATTCTCGTTTTCATTCATCTCCAGATAGCTACTGATTTCTCTACAAATTTCTTCTTTGACCCACTGGTTGTTTAAGAGTGTATTATTTAATTTCCATATATTTTGTGAACATTTTCGTTCTTTGGTAGTTATTGAAATCCAGCTTCATTCTATTGTGATCAGAGAAAGTGTTTTGAATAATTTCAATGTTTTTAAATGTATAAAGACTTGTTTTGTGTCCCAGCATATGATCTATCCTGGAGAATGTCTCATAAGCACTATAGAAGAATGTAAAACCTTGTGTTTTGGGGTGCAATGACCTATATATGTCTGTTAGGTCTAATTCATTTATAAAGGTGTTTAACTTCTCTATTTCCTTGTTGATCTTCTGTCTGGTTGTTCTCTTTATAGAGGAGAGTGGTGAATTGAAGTCTCCTACTATTATTGTTGAAGCATCTATCGCTCCCTTCAGTTTTGCCAATGTCTGTCTCACGTACTTTGGAGCTCCTTGATTGGGAGTATAAACATTTGTTATTTCTTCTTGATGACTTGCCCTTTTTATTAATATATAGTGTCCTTTTTCTCTTATGATGTCTTTTCATTTAAAGTCAATTTTGTTCGATATTAACATAGCTACTCCTGCTTTATTTTGGTTACAACTTGTGTGGAACATCTTTTTCCATCCTTTCACTTTCAATGTATTTGTATCCTTGCGCCTAAGATCAGTCTCTTATAAGCAGTACATATCTGGATTATATTTCTTAATCCATTCTGCCAATCTGTATACTTTAATTGGTAAGTTTAGTCCATTAACATTCAAAGTTATTACTGAAAATGCATCTCTTGAATCCATCATCTTATCTTTTTATTGTATTTGTCAGATCTATACATTCATTTCTATATTTCTCTTTTTATCTTTTAGGTTGCCCTTACTAGTACCCTTCAATTCTGTTCCCTTCTCCAGACCTCCCTCTCTTGTCTTTTTTTTCAACTGGCAGAACTCCCTTTAGTATTTCTTGTAGGGCCAGTCTCTTATTGACAAATTCTTTCAGGATTTGTTTGTCTGTGAAAATTTTAATCTCCCCTTCAGTTTTTTGTTTGTTTGTTTTGCATGGGCAGGCACCCGGAATTGAATCTGGGTCTCTGGCATGGCAGGTGAGAACTTTGCCACTGAGCCACCATGGCCCACACTCTCCCTCAGTTTTGAAGGACAATTTGGCTGGGTAGAGAATTCTTTGCTGGAAGTCTTTCTCTTTCAGGATCTTATCATATCATATCACTGCCTTCTCGAGGCCATTATGCCAGTTGAGTAGTCTGAACTCAGTCTTATGTGATTACCCATGTATTTAGTAGATTGTTTTTCCCTTGCAGCTTTCAGGATTCTCTGCGTCTCTTCAACATTTGACAGACTGATTAGTATGTGTCTTGGGGAAGGCCTATTTGGATTTATTCTATTTGGAGTTCACTGAGCTTCTTTGACTTGCATATTTATGTCCTTTATAAGGTGTTCTAGTTTGCTAGCTGCTGGAATACAACACACCAGAAACAGATTGGCTTTTAATAAAAGGGGATTTATTTCATTAGTTCTTCAGAGGAAAGGCAGCTAACTTTCAACTGAGGTTCTTTCTTACGTGGGTAAGGCTCAGGGTGATCTCTGCTGACCATATCTCCAGGCCTCTGGGTTCCAACAACTTTCCTTGGGGTGTTTATTTTCTGCATCTCCAAAAGCCTGGGCTGAGCTGCGAGTGCTGAGATGAGGTATGCTGAGATGCTTGGGCTGTGCTACGTTGAGCTCTCTTTTAAGCACCAGCCAATTAAATCAAACACCATTCATTACAGCAGGCATGCCTCCTTGCCGACTGCAGATGTAATCAGCAACAGATGAGGTTCACATACCATTGGCTCATGTCCACAGCAACAGAACTAGGCACCTTCACCTGGTCAAGTTGACAACTGAATCTAACTACCACATAAGGGTTGGGAAGTTTTCCCCCATTATATCCTCAACTAACCTTAATAGCCCTTATTCTACTCTTCTCCTTCTGGGACACCAATGATTCTTATTTTTTGTGCACTTTGTTTTGTCCATCATTTCCCTGAGATCCAATTCAAAATTTTCCATCCTTTTCGTCATTTGCTGTTTTGAGTGTTTGAAATCAGTTGTCCTGTCCTCTAGTTCACTTATTCTTTCTTCTGCTTCTTCAGATCTGCTGTTGTGTATCTCTAGTACATTTTTTATTTGATCTACAGCATCTTTAATCTCTGTGATACCTACTATTTTTATGTTTATTCTTTCAAATTTCTCTTTATGATCTTCTATTGTCTTCTTTTTTTTTTCTCTTTGTATGCTGTATGGCAGGGTCACATTTCATTACTGCAGCACTGTTTGTTGAATTTTTGTTTTGTTTGTTTTTGTTTGGGAAGTGATTGGGCAGGGACTCACACCCAGGTTTCCCACATGGCAGGCAAGAATCTAGTGTCTTCTTGATCTCCTTTATGTCATTAGCTATACCATTTATTTTATTTACTAGAACTGTATGAGCATCTTTGATTAGTTGTTCCAACATCTGTGTCTCCTTTGGTGTTTTAATTTGGTTGTTAGGCTGGACTATATGTGTCTGTATCATGATATGCTTAGTGATCTTCTGCTGTCTTCACAGCATATGAATATCTTGAACTGTTCACTTTGGAAGTTGATGTCCTTCAGTAGTCTAAAGTCTTGTACTTGTGGAATGGATGTGGAGCAGAATGCAGGGTGTGGGGCGGAGCACCACAGTGCGGTGAGGCATTGAAGTACAGATATAGGTGCAGGCTGGGGATGCTACCCTGGTGCTTGTGAACGTGGGCGCCCAGAGATGGGGAGGATGTGGCTGTGCAGATGCATGGGTCTGTGGGGCAGGTCCCTGGTGTGCACTGGTCTAGGGCATGGGGCCCTTTGTGGGCATTTGCAGAATTCAGGGCAGCTCATCGGTGTTGTGCCTGTGTGGTTTGGAGGCAGATGTGACCCAGTGCACAGCAGACCTGGCCTTTTGATGAACCAGTTCATGCTTACCCACTGACTGACAATTTCCCAGGTGGGGCTGCTCTGCCTCCCTGGGTCCTGGAGTGAGTGTGTGGGTAATGTGGTAAAGGACACCAGCTCACCTACCAAACACAAGTAGCACAAGTGAGAAATAAAATAAACTGATCGTTTGTCATCTCAGCATACCCAGCCCATCCTGACCATTTATCCCTCCTCACCAAGAGGATGAACCCTGGGATGACTGTATTCCACCTCCCTGCCGCCCTCCCCACCCCTCCTTGTCAGGTCTGGACCAAGGGAGCAGGAAGCCTCCAGGTCACCATCTCCCAGAGGACTCTTACTCAGTGGGTCATCACAAGGCAACCTGGATCCTTCTCTTTAGGAGTAGGAGGGTCAGATTGCTGTGGGGCGCACCAAAAGAGAGACCACACAAGTCAAAGCAATTTGCAACCCAATTAGGAGTCTTTATTAGCCGACCAGGCCCGCGACTGCCTCAGAAACTCAAGAAGGAGGAATCAGAGAGCAGCCCCGAGGAGTTCTCAAGGGGGGCTTATAAAGGTAAAAACCACAAGTGTATCCACAGAAGCAGGAAAAAGGACATTATCTTTTTAGCCACATCTTGGTTTGCAGCTGTAAGCAAGCAATCTTATCTACAGAAGCAGAGAAATGCCATTTGCTCTTGCACAATACATCCCATTCTTTTTGTTTCTTAACAATGATTATTGTTCAATTTTTAACTCTTGGGAACTTCCCGCCCTGGATCTTGTGACTCCGGATACCTTCTTCTTGCTAGGGCCTGATTTATTGCTCCTGACTCCCCACAAGATTGCCTGGTGGATATACTCTGGGACCTTGGAAAAGAACTTTCTAAATGGCAGGTTGACTCGCAAGCAGGTCAACAGGACTCTGTAGTGGGTCCTGAACAGAAATATTGTTTTAATGAATTAGAATAAGCTAACACAGTGCAGCCCAGAACTGAATAGAAAATATGAGTACATCACCTGCATAAAGGGTCGGTATTGTCTTGTGAGCTGTTTGTTTTGAGTCGCGTGTTTTGTGTTGGATCACAATGCAAAATGTATTTTTTTTTTTACCGTAGGTGAATAAAGCTCAGAGCTCTCTTCTTGCAATGGAGCTAACCTTTGTCTCTCACACATCCTTTGCAGTTTCTCAATTCTCTACTAGCAACAGGGTTCGGTTTTAGAACCAGTTAGGAAAATGATTGAAAAAGAAACAAAATGAAGACCAGCAAGTAAAAGAAAAAAAGCAATTTTTAGATGTCGTCAGAAGAGGACATCCTTCCATACTGGGTCCCAGGCTTGGCAGGGAGAGGGGATTGTTTGGGTCCAGCCCCAACAGCAGCCTGGACCATGTATAGGCTGACTTCTGGGGTCTGGAATAAGCAGAGTCTCCCTGAATCTCAGAATTTGATTCTGTCACTTGGAGGAGGAGGAAGAAGAAGTGCAGGATAGAGGTGGGAGGACCTATATTTATATAAAGAACCTAAGGAAAATTTCCCTGTTTTTTTTTTTTTTAAAGCAGTCTCAGTGAGCTGCCCTGCCTGGTGCTGGTCCCACCTGCAGAGCCTCTGAATCACAGATAGAGCTAACCTGGGGAGCCCCTACCTCTCCCTGCAGTGCTGTAACCGAGAAATTAAGATTTAAGGGATGATTTTGATTACTGAGTCATTATATTCTATTTTGCTTTCTGGCATATTGAAGTAGACAGAGGGAAATACCTGAAATCCCTAAACTATAATTCAGCTGCCCTGATATCTGAAATGATTGTAAAAGCCCTTATCTTTTGTTTTTTTAGATCGTTCTTTTCTTTATGTATACAATCAGTAGTTCACAATGCCATCACATACTTGCATACTCATCATCATGATCGTTTCTACGAACAGTTTGCCTCTGCTCAGGAAATGAAATGAAATGAAAACTGGAAAACATTTCGCTGTACCGTATCCCTGACCGTTCCCTGTCGGGGATCACTGACATTTCCAACTAAATTTAGTTTGTCATTTGTTCCCCCCTATGATTTTTTTTATTAATTAAAAAAAATTAACTAACACAACATTTAGAAATCATTCCATTCTACATATGCAATCAGTAATTCTTAATTTCATCACATAGATGTATGATCATCTTTTCTTATTACATTTGCATCGATTTAGAAAAAGAAATAGCAAGATAACAGAAAAAGAAATAAAATGATAATACAGAGAAAAAAATAAAAATAAAAAATACAAAATATATATATAAACAAACAAACAAACAAACAAAAAAAACTATAGCTCAGATGCAGCTTCATTCAGTGTTTTAACATACTTATATTACAATTAGGGAATATAGTGCTGTCCATTTTTGAATTTTTGTATCTAGTCCTGTTGCACAGTCTGTATCCCTTCAGCTCCAATTACCCATTATCTTACCCTGTTTCTAACTCCTGATGGTCTCTGTTACCAATGACATATTCCAAGTTTATTCCCGAATGTCGGTTCACATCAGTGGGACCATACAGTATTTGTCCTTTAGTTTTTGGCTAGTCTCACTCAGCATAATGTTCTCTAGGTCCATCCATGTTATTACATGGTTCATAAGTTTATTCTGTCTTAAAGCTGCATAATATTCCATCGTATGTATATACCACAGTTTGTTTAGCCACTCGTCTGTTGCTGGACATTTTGGCTGTTTCCATCTCTTTGCAATTGTAAATAATGCTGCTATAAACATTGGTGTGCAAATGTCCGTTTGTGTCTTTGCCCTTAAGTCCTCTGAGTAGATACCTAGCAATGGTATTGCTGGGTCGTATGGCAATTCTATATTCAGTTTTTTGAGGAACCGCCAAACTGCCTTCCACAGTGGTTGCACCATTTGACATTCCCACCAACAGTGGATAAGTGTGCCTCTTTCTCCGCATCCTCTCCAGCATTTGTCATTTTTTGTTTTGTTGATAATGGCCATTCTGGTGGGTGTGAGATGATATTTCATTGTGGTTTTGATTTGCATTTCTCTAATGGCCAGGGACATTGAGCATCTCTTCATGTGCCTTTTGGCCATTTGTATTTCCTCTTCTGAGAGGTGTCTGTTCAAGTCTTTTTCCCATTTTGTAATTGGGTTGGCTGTCTTTTTGTTGTTGAGTTGAACACTCTCTTTATAAATTCTGGATACTAGACATTTATCTGATATGTCGTTTCCAAATATTGTCTCCCATTGTGTAGGCTGTCTTTCTACTTTCTTGATGAAGTTCTTTGATGCACAAAAGTGTTTAATTTTGAGGAGCTCCCATTTATTTATTTCTTTCTTCAGTGCTCTTGTTTTAGGTTTAAGGTCCATAAAACTGCCTCCAATTGTAAGTTTCATAAGATATCTCTCTACATTTTTCTCTAACTGTTTTATGGTCTTAGACCTAATGTTTAGATCTTTGATCCATTTTGAGTTAACTTTTGTATAGGGTGTGAGACACGGGTCCTCTTTCATTCTTTTGCATATGGATATCCAGTTCTCTAAGCACCATTTATTGAAGAGACTGTTCTGTTCCAGGTGAATTGGCTTGACTGCCTTATCAAAGATCAAATGTCCATAGATGAGAGGGTCTATATCTGAGCACTCTATTTGATTCCATTGAAATATATCTATCTTTATGCCAATACCATGCTGTTCTGACCACTGTGGCTTCATAATATGCCTTAAAGTCCGGCAGCGTGAGACCTCCAGCTTCGTTTTTTTCCCTCAAGATACTTTTAGCAATTCGGGGCACCCTGCCCTTCCAGATAAATTTGCTTATTGGTTTTTCTATTTCTGAAAAATAAGTTGTTGGGATTTTGATTGGTATTGCATTGAATCTGTAAATCAATTTAGGTAGGATTGACATCTTAACTATATTTAGTCTTCCAATCCATGAACACGGTATGCCCTTCCATCTATTTAGGTCTTCTGTGATTACTTTTAACAGTTTTTTGTAGCTTTCTTTGTATAGATCTTTTTTTTTTTTTTTTTTTTTTTTTTTAAAGGAAAGACAGAGAGAAGGAAGGAAGGATAGAAGGAAGGAAGGAAGGAAGAAAGGGAAACATTTTTAAACATTTTCTTGTTTTATTGTATTCTGTTTCTCCGTTTTTGTTACATGGGCTGGGGCCGGGAATCGAACCGAGGTCCTCCGGCATAGCAGGCAAGCACTTTGCCCGCTGAGCCACCGCGGCCCGCCCTGTATAGATCTTTTGTCTCTTTAGTTAAATTTATTCCTAAGTATTTTATTCTTTTAGTTGCAATTGTAAATGGGATTCGTTTCTTGATTTCCCCCTCAGCTTGTTCATTGCTAGTGTATATAAATGCTACAGATTTTTGAATGTCGATCTTGTAACCTGCTACTTTGCTGTACTCGTTTATTAGCTCTAGTAGTTTTGCTGTGGATTTTTCCGGGTTTTCGACGTACAGTATCATATCGTCTGCAAACAGTGATAGTTTTACTTCTTCCTTTCCAATTTTGATGCCTTGTATTTCTTTTTCTTGTCTAATTGCTCTGACTAGAACCTCCAACACGACGTTGAATAATAGTGGTGATAATGGACATCCTTGTCTTGTTCCTGATCTTAGGGGGAAAGTTTTCAATTTTTCCCCATTGAGGATGATATTAGCTGTGGGTTTTTCATATATTCCCTCTATCATTTTAAGGAAGTTCCCTTGTATTCCTATCCTTTGAAGTGTTTTCAACAGGAAAGGATGTTGAATCTTGTCAAATGCCTTCTCTGCATCAATTGAGATGATCATGTGATTTTTCTGCTTTGATTTGTTGATATGGTGTATTACATTAATTGATTTTCTTATGTTGAACCATCCTTGCATACCTGGGATGAATCCTACTTGGTCATGATGTACAATTCTTTTAATGTGTTGCTGGATTCGATTTGCTAGAATTTTGTTGAGGATTTTTACATCTATATTCATTAGAGAGATTGGTCTGTAGTTTTCTTTTTCTGTAATATCTTTACCTGGTTTTGGTATGAGGGTGATGTTGGCTTCATAGAATGAATTAGGTAGCTTTCCCTCCACTTCAATTTTTTTGAAGAGTTTGAGCAGAGTTGGTACTAATTCTTTCTGGAATGTTTGGTAGAATTCACATGTGAAGCCGTCTGGTCCTGGACTTTTCTTTTTGGGAAGCTTTTGAATGACTGATTCAATTTCTTTACTTGTGATTGGTTTGTTGAGGTCATCTATTTCTTCTTGAGTCAAAGTTGGTTGTTCATGCCTTTCTAGGAACTTGTCCATTTCATCTAAATTGTTGTATTTATTAGCGTAAAGTTGTTCATAGTATCCTGTTATTACCTCCTTTATTTCTGTGAGGTCAGTAGTTATGTCTCCTCTTCCATTTCTGATCTTATTTATTTGCGTCCTCTCTCTTCTTCTTTTTGTCAATCTTGCTAAGGGCCCATCAATCTTATTGATTTTCTCATAGAACCAACTTCTGGTCTTATTGATTTTCTCTATTGTTTTCATGTTTTCAATTTCATTTATTTCTGCTCTAATCTTTGTTATTTCTTTCCTTTTGCTTGCTTTGGGGTTAGTTTGCTGTTCTTTCTCCAGTTCTTCCAAGTGGACAGTTAATTCCTGAATTTTTGCCTTTTCTTCTTTTCTGATATAGGCATTTAGGGCAATAAATTTCCCTCTTAGCACTGCCTTTGCTGCATCCCATAGGTTTTGATATGTTGTGTTTTCATTTTCATTCGCCTCGAGATATTTACTAATTTCTCTTGTAATTTCTTCCTTGACCCACTGGTTGTTTAAGAGTGTGTTGTTGAGCCTCCACGTATTTGTGAATTTTCTGGCACTCCATCTATTATTGATTTCCAACTTCATTCCTTTATGATCCGAGAAAGTGTTGTGTATGATTTCAATCTTTTTAAATTTGTTGAGACTTGCTTTGTGACCCAGCATATGGTCTATCTTTGAGAATGATCCATGAGCACTTGAGAAAAAGGTGTATCCTGCTGTTGTGGGATGTAATGTCCTATAAGTGTCTGTTAAGTCTAGCTCATTTATTGTAATATTCAAATTCTCTGTTTCTTTATTGATACTCTGTCTAGATGTTCTGTCCATTGATGAGAGTGGGGAATTGAAGTCTCCAAGTATTATGGTAGATGTGTTTATTTCCCTTTTCAGTGTTTGCAGTGTATTCCTCATGTATTTTGGGGCATTCTGATTCAGTGCATAAATATTTATGATTGTTATGTCTTCTTGTTTAATTTTTCCTTTTATTAGTAGATAGTATCCTTCTTTGTCTCTTTTAACTGTTTTACATTTGAAGTCTCATTTGTTGGTATAAATTAATATAGCTACTCCTGCTCTTTTCTGGTTGTTATTTGCATGAAATATCTTTTCGAAACCTTTCACTTTCAACCTATGTTTATCTTTGGGTCTAAGATGTGTTTCCTGTAGACAGCATATAGAAGGATCCTGTTTTTTAATCCATTCTGCCAGTCTATGTCTTTTGATTGGGGAATTCAGTCCATTAACATTTAGTGTTATTACTGTTTGGATAATATTTTCCTCTACCATTTTGCCTTTTGTATTATATATATCATATCTGATTTTCCTTCTTTCTGCACTCTTCTCCATACCTCTCTCTTCTGTCTTTTCGGTTCTGACTCTAGTGCTCCCTTTAGTATTTCTTGCAGAGCTGGTCTCTTGGTCACAAATTCTCTCAGTGACTTTTTGTCTGAAAATATTTTAATTTCTCCCTCATTTTTGAAGGACAATTTTGCTGGATATAGAAGTCTTGGTTGGCAGTTTTTCTCTTTTAGTAATTTAAATATGTCATCCCACTGTCTTCTAGCTTCCTGGTTTCTGCTGAGAAATCTACACATAGTCTTATTGGGTTTCCCTTGTATGTGATGGATTGTTTTTCTCTTGCTGCTTTCAAGATCCTCTCTTTCTCTTTGACCTCTGACATTCTAACTGGTAAATGTCTTGGAGAACACCTATTTGGGTCTATTCTCTTTGGGGTGTGTTGCACTTCTTGGATCTTTAATTTTACGTCTTTCATAAGAGTTGGGAAATTTTCAGTGATAATTTCTTCCATTAGTTTTTCTCCTCCTTTTCCCTTCTCTTCTCCTTCTGGGACACCCACAACACGTATATTTGTGTGCTTCATATTATCATTCAATTCCCTGAGCCCCTGCTCAAATTTTTCCATTCTTTCCCCTATAGTTTCTGTTTCTTTTTGGATTTCAGATGTTCCATCCTCCAGTTCACTAATTCTATCCTCTGTCTCTTTGAATCTACCATTGTAGGTTTCCATTGTTTTTTTCATCTCTTCTATTGTGTCTTTGAATCCCATAAGTTCTGTGATTTGTTTTGTCAGACTTTCCATTTCTTCTTTTTATCAGGCAATGGGCACTCACTGCCACTTATTTCCTTCCCTCTCCTTACCCTAACGTCAAGTATGTGGCATGTGCCCATAAAGAAGAGCAGAACCTGGTGGCCTTTCAAGAACATGGGCAGATCTTCTACTATACCTGCTATGTATGATTGTGAACTCCTGGCCATCAAGTGTACAGCAAGTGAAAGAGTTCACAGCAGTGAAAAGTTAAGCACTTTGTTAGATGTTAGCGTTTTGTTTGCATATTTCTATCCATGCTTCCTTGCACGTACTTCAGAAAACAAGTGTTGTCAAGTGTTCACCTTCCCCCAACCCCAGACTACTGGGGTGGTCTAATGAGGGCAGTTCTGAGACTAGTGAGGGCCATTCTGGTTCCCCTCATTCAATTTCCTGTCCAGAAGTCACTCCATGCTGTGATCCCCCGTCATTCATTTACCCTGCAACAGTCACTGACAATAAACATTTACAAGTCATTACCAGTTGTTTACTCCTCTCATCCTTGTGTGAGTCTTTCTTTAGGATACAAGTGGAATTGCAGCGTCAGCGGTGAGCACTGTTTTATGTGCTGGGAAGACATGAGGGAACAGGGTAGACAAATGTCCCTGCCCACGTAGAACTGACATTCTGATGACGGCTCTTTCCAGTTTTTTACTTTAACAGACATTGTACGCCCCAATCCTGGGTCTGGGGATTCTGCGGCAGGGTGGTTGGATGCCTTGGCCTTTACCTTCTGAAAGATCTTGAGGGTCAAGGGCTCAGGCCGTCCATTTGAGGAGGTGTGGGAGGAGGCAGGTTTGAAATAGTCAGCTGAGGATGGTGGGGTAATAAGGAAGGAAAAGGTCCACTGTGAGACATGTGGTGGGAATCAAGAATTGCAGAGTCTGCTCAGTTGTGATGCAGAGAGAAAAATCCACTGGGCAAAGGAAACTGCCCACCAAGGGTCTCACAACCAAGGGCTTACGGCTGGGGTGGGAATGAGGAGTTGATGGAACAGTCCTTTCCCAGACATGCCATTGCAGAGCACAGAAATGGAACAATCAGCTCTGGGGAAAGGAAGAGGGAAATCTATTTTGGAATAAAACATTGTTTGTTTGGGCAGACAACAAGGCAGCCTTACCTTGCATGGGACATCAAATATCAGCCCCAGATGGAGGCAAGATCTTGCTGTTTTGATGATCTGTAGCCCATTGCCTCAGCTTCCCAGCTCCCACTCAGCCTTGGAAATGCCCCACTCTCCTGCTAAAGCCTCCATCCACCATATGGTTACCTTAGTCCCACCTCTGGACCTGCCCCTTGGCAGGATAGGCTTGGATCAAAGGGGTGAGGGGGAAGAGATAGGCTCATGGAAAAGGGCAGGAATGAAGGCACACTTTGGACGCTGATGATCTCCATGGCTCAGAGTAGGTCAGGAATTGGGGACTACCCCTTCCCTCACACACACTGGGACAGCTGCCAGACATAGGATCACTGTTCACACAGCAGCCCTGAAGCTGGGCCTGGGTCTCCTAAAACCTTCAGGACCCAGGGGGACTCACACAGAAGGACTTCACCCTGGGAGACACAAAAGCCTCAGAGGCTCATCACTCTGTGGTGCTCCAGACCCAGGGGTCCTGAGCCACAGACAATGGCAGACGGGTGGGGCAGGAAGCATGGCCTGGAGTGTAGACAGACATGGACACCCAAATGATCCTCTCTGGTCAGCATGCTCCTGCAACCCAGCCTTTCTCCCATGGGTCACCGCTCCCCACAGATCTGGCTTCCCCCTGGCCTCCCAGTTCACCTGAGGCCCCGCCAGCTTCTCGGAATCTAACACTGTCTCGTCACTCATGGTCACAGCTCTGTGTGGGACAGGTCCCAGACACAGAGGTCTGCATTTCTCCCCACTAGGAACACCGTCTACAGGAATGGGGTGGGGGTGGGGGAGTTGGTTCCCTGGGTTCTCCCTGCTCACTCCACCTTCCATAATAATTACAGAAAGTGCAATTAATATTCATCTTGTGCTTGCACTAGATCTGGCCTGATGTTAAGCATCTCATATGGATTCTCCAACTTATCCTCACAACGACTGAAGACGGACACTATCATCGCTGTGCTCATTTTATAGGTGAGAGACTGAGGCACACACGGATATCAGGCCTCTTGCAGGAGTTCTCAGGGCTGGTGTGTGCAGTCAGGGCTAGGTTTGGCACCACCATAAGCCAAACCTATGGTGAGACATTAAGAAGAACAGATATATGTAGGATGGAGGGTGGGAAGGAATCTTGCAAGAGACCCAGGTTTTATCCCAAATCTCAGGGTAGAGGATGTGGGATCATTTTTCTAAGACAGGGAGCTCCCAGAGAGGAAGTCCTGGTGGTAGTCGGAGGAGAGGAGGACAAAAATATACAGGGCAGACAGAAAGGCAAGGGAACCCCAGGGCCTACTGTGGGCTATCACAGCCACCCAAGGGAGAGGGTGTCAGAAAGAAGAACATGAGAGGTCTGATGGGTCCAGGGGCAGAGATTTCCAAAAACTTGTGAGCATGCTGTGCTTGGCAGTATTACTGGACAAAGACCATGGATTCTTTTGCCCGATGCACTAAATAACCAATTCTTGAGACACCAGGGTTTCAAAGAAAGAGTTTATTACTAGGTTCCCAGTGGGAGAGCAGATGGCTTAGCAGCTCGAAATCTGTCTCCCTAAGTGTGTTAGTTAGATTCAGTTGTCAACTTGGCCAGCTGAGCATACCTAGTCTTGTTGCTGCGGACATAAACCAATGGTATGTGAACCTGATCTGTTGCCAATTACATCTGCAGTCAGCTAGGAGGCGTGTCTGCTGCAATGAGTGACATTTGACTTAATTGGCTGGTGCTTAAATGAGAGAACACAATGTAGCACAGCCTAAGCAGCTCGGCATTCCTCATCTCAGCACTCGCAACTCAGCCCAGGCCTTTGGAGATGCAGAAAGAAGTCATCCCAGGGAAAGTTGTTGGAACCCAGGGGCCTGGAGAGAAGACCAGCAGAGACCATCTTCTGCCTTCCACGTAAGAAAGAACCTCAGTGGAAAGTTAGCTGCCTTTCCTCTGAAGAACCAACAAAATAAATCCCCTTTTATTAAAAGCCAATCCATCTCTGGTGTGTTGCATTCCAGCAGCTAGCAAACCAGAACAGATTTGGTACCGGAGAGTGGGGTGCTGCTGCGGTTTGCAAATGCCAGATCTGTTGGAACTGTG
The DNA here is from genome assembly GCF_023851605.1 of Tamandua tetradactyla. Lineage (NCBI taxonomy): Eukaryota > Metazoa > Chordata > Mammalia > Pilosa > Myrmecophagidae > Tamandua > Tamandua tetradactyla. Next base: position 121,889,590 of record NC_135353.1, read on the forward strand.
TTTTGGATGGCTAAGGGGAAGACTTTGGAGGAACTGTGAAGAGATTGATGGAGAAGTCCTGGAGGGCTTGAAGAGAGTGTTGGTGTAAATGGATCCACTGCCAATCTTGGCAAAGGAGGACACAAAAGGAAAAAATTGGACTTTGCAGAGTAAGAACCATGGAAGCTCAGGTCTGAAGCCAAGAAACCTCGGCCAGGAGAGTGGACCCACCCATATACATGGAGAGGGTGAGTTTACCCTGAAGGGCGAGGATGAGTCTCCCCTCTCATTGCAGTGGAAGAGTTGTGCAGCCTCGGGCCTTGGAAAAGGCGTAGCACTCTCCTTGGGGGACTGGGAGAGCCTGGCTGCCACCATGTGGAGGGGTTAAGCGTGTGCCCCAGAAATGGCAGAGAGCCCAGGGGTGGCCCTGATGCCTGCAGAGAGTGTAGCCCAGAGGTGGTCTCCTCGATGTTCCCCGAGGTTGATTTGGAAAGAGGCGGGCCACTGCATAGGCCCTTGGAAGGGGTGGGACAGCCACTTTCTAAAGCCGAAAGATAAATGACTTTCAGACTTTGAGATCCCACGGCGCTTGCCCTGCAGGTTTTACATCTGTGTTCCAGTTTCTCCCTATGGAAATGACAATCTCTATCCTGTGAATATCCTTTGCATCTTAGCACCAGACAACTTGTTCTGAGATTCACAGGTCCACAGCAAGAGAATTTTTTACATCTATGTAAGGTGATGCTTGAAGTTGCCAAGTTGACAAGGGGTGGACATGTGTTAGTTAGATTCAGTTGTCAACTTGGCCAGCTGAGCATACCTAGTTTTGTTGCTGTGGACATAAACCAATGGTACGTGAACCTCATCTGTTGCCAATTACATCTGCAGTCAGCTAGGAGGCGTGTCTGCTGCAATGAGTGACGTTTGACTTAATTGGCTGGTGCTTAAATGAGAGAACGCAACATAGCACAGCCTAAGCAGCTCGGCATTCCTCATCTCAGCTCTAGCAGCTCAGCCCAGGCCTTTGGAGATGCAGAAAGAAGTCACCCCGGGGAAAGTTGTTGGAACCCAGGGGCCTGGAGAGAAGACTAGCAGAGACCATCTTGTGCCTTCCACGTAAGAAAGAACCTCAGTGGAAAGTTAGCTGCCTTTCCTCTGAAGAACCAACAAAATAAATCCCCTTTTATTAAAAGCCAATCCGTCTCTGGTGTGTTGCATTCCGGCAACTAGCAAACTGGAACACTAAGTTTAAGGGGTTCAAGGTTTTTAAGGATTTTAGCAAGGGGAGATGAGATCATTACAATTTCAAATACCAAGTTCAAAGCAGAAAAGGAGGCAGTGTTATTATCATTTCAATAGAAGAAAATAACCTGAAAGGAGGGGAGGCAGAGCTATCACTTCTAAACTAAAAATGTAAATCGGGGCGGGCCGCGGTGGCTCAGCGGGCAAAGTGCTTGCCTGCTATGCCGGAGGACCTCGGTTCGATTCCCGGCCCCAGCCCATGTAACAAAAACGGAGAAACAGAATACAATAAAAACAAGAAAATGTTTAAAAATGTTTAAAAAAAAAAAAAAAAAAATGTAAATCGAAAGGAAGGGAGACGAGTTATCTTTCAATAGCAGAGTCTAGCTGTTAGAATTTACAAATGTCAAGGACTGAAACTAGTTAATGGTTGACTTCAAATTCTTCATTAGTCCTAGGGCCTTTACCCTACAAGAAAATGACAGATAAAGGGAGCAACAACTCTTACAGTCACAAAGGCACAAGATAAGGGCTTTTTGAGACTTCCGGAGAAGATGGCGGCTTAGTAAGGCGCACGGGTCTTAGTTCCTCCTCCAGAACAACTAATAAAGAACTAGAAACAGTACAGAACAGCTCCCGGAGCCATGACAGAGACCAGACACCCAGCGTACCCCATTCTGGAATGGCTGGACCAGCTAAGAGTCTCCGCTGCGGTGAGGTCCCTGAGAGGCACGCGCTTCCCCGGGCCATGGCGGCTGGTGGCCAGAGCCCCTCCCTCCCTCCTTCCCGGGCCGGCTGGGAGCTTTGTATTGGCAGTTCCCCAATCCGCGGCGGCCGGCGCCCCTCCCCCACGCGCGGCTTCCCAGGCCAGCTGGGAGCCTCGGAGCGGTGGTTCCCCAAGCCGCAGTGGCCGGCGACTGGAGCCCCTTCCACACACGCAGCTTCCTGGGCCGGCTGGGAACCTCGGAGCGGCAGTTCCCCAAGCCGCGGTGGCTGGCGACTGGAGCCCCTTCCACACACGCAGCTTCCCGGGCCGGCTGGGAACCTTGGCTCGGTGGTTCCCCAAGCCACGGTGGCCCTCCCACACGCAGCTTCCCGGGCCAGCTGGGAGCTTTGGATCGGCGGTTCCCCAAGCCACGGCGGCCAGCACCTCTCCCCCACGCGTGGCTTCCTGGGCCGGCTGGGAGCCTTGGAACAGCGGTTCCCCAAGCCGCGGTGGCTGGCGACCGCAGCCCCTTCCACACACGCGGCTTCCCGGGCCGGCTGGGAGCCTCGGAACAGCGGTTCCCCAAGCCGCGGCGGCTGGCGACCCTCCCCCACAGGCGACTTCCCAGAGGGAAAGGAAAGAGTCTCCAACAGTAGTAGAGACTGAGCCCAACCTAACACCAATAGTGGCATTAAGGAACAACTTCTGACTACTAAAAATAGGCCCTCAGCTCAGGCGAAACTGATCAAGGTGGAAGTGGCCGATTGGGCTAACTGAAAAAGAGGAAAGGGGGCAAAACAGAGCCTTCTGCGGCTGTTTCTACAGAGGCTTCGTTGCCTCTGGGTTCAGTGCTGGGATTACACAGGTTGCAACTGCCCCAAACGCAGAAACAGGCTGCTTTCAGGGCTCTCTACCAACTGAACCTTCCCCGCGGGAGGGGTGAAACGCAACACAGGTGGATTCCCTCTCTCAAGGAATTCAGATCCCAGGACTTCACAATTTAAAGCCAATAAAACCAACCTACAACCTTTCCTCTGTCTCCACCACACACCCAGCAGCGAGAGTCTTCCAAAGTTAAAGGAGAGACAACATGTTTTGCTGGTGGGACCCGCAGACAGACAAGCACCACATACTGGGCAGGATAAGAAAAACAGAGCCCAGAGACTCCACAGGAAAGTCTTTCAACCTGCTGGGTCCCACACTCAGGGAAATCTGATTAAATGCCCAGACGCCAGCAAAAAATAACAAATCACACCAGGAAAATTGAAGATATGGCCCAGTCAAAGGAACAAACCAATAGCTCAAATGAGATACAGGAGGTGAGACAACTAATTCTGAATATACGAACAGAAATGGAAAATCTCTTCAAAAACCAAATCAATACTACGTTTGGTGTTTTTTTTGGTATTTTTAAAAAAATTAATTAAAAAATATTTTCCTTTGACTTTTGGTATTTTGGAAATAAAAAAAAAAAAACCAAATCAATAAATTGAGGGAGGACATGAAGAAGATAAAGAGTACGTAATGCCTCATTCTGATCTGCAAGACCCTGCACCCTCCAATTCTGCCCTACCTCACGATCTACATGCGCCTCCCACTGCTCCTCAAAGCAAACCTCCTGCTCATGCCATGGCATCTTCCTCACCTATCATAGGAATTCCTAGGCTAAAGGAAGGTGTGGACTACATATTAGGAGCTGACCTGGAGTCTGGGAGCCCAGGGCATACTGAATAGGGAAGATCTCTGGATATATAGAGCAGGTAGTTGAAAGACCATGGAAAATCTCATCATTTAACCTCAAGTCTACACCCCAGAATAGGAGGAAAGAATGATATGGGGAACAAGTGACAGGATGGGATCCTGGTACCACAACAGAATGGTACATTTTTCAGAGGTATGGGGGATGGACTGAAGGCTCACTTACAGAGTTAGTCATCTTCCTCTGGGTCACTGATCTCTTCATAAGCTACTAGATTCTTCCTTTCACGCAACCTGTGAGTCCAGACTTTAATCTCCTCCTTTCTGGGTCCTATGGTGGAGAAGAGTGGATTGGGAAGTGTTGGTCCTTGTTTTATCAGAAAAGGAGATGCCTCCTCCCTCCCAAGTGCCCACGGGCTTTCTACACTCTGTTTTTCACATCTTCTGCCTCAGAGAGGCTGAGACATTAGTCCCGTACCAATACAGACCAAATGCCAGTTAAAGTTAGCTTCTGGCTCCTCCCATTGTCAGGTTTCGATTCCCAACCTCTTTACTTACCAAAACATTCATTCATACATTCAGCACATTTTTGTTAATGGCACATTGTGTGTCCAGTATTGACCTGAGGGCTGGGGATACAACAACGAATAACATATATTCCCAGATTATCACAGATGAAATTACTTAAGCACCTTTCCTGTTGTCAGGACTTCTACATCTAATTTAATGTTGTCAAACTATTTATGGACTAAGAGTCTTTATTTCCATGTTATGGACTAGGAATCGGATCTCAGAGAATTGAGATTTGCCCAAAACCACATGGCTTTTATAAGGATGACAACTCAAGTCTGTGACTTTGGAAGTCATGCTCTAACATCTCAGCTGGACCTTGGTGATCTCCTGAGTCCAGTTCCTACTCAGTTTCTGTCCAGAGTCATCCCACACACCTAGATCATACACTGGAACATAGCCAGAGAAGCCAGAGAGATGTGATCCCTAATATTTTTCTCTTACCTGCCACCCGCTTACTCTGCTCACCAGAGGTACTTGCTTTTCCAGTGGGGCACAACTGTTTCTGAGGCTGTTCCGAGTCAAGACCATTGCTCTTCAAGACTGATTCTCCTGGCGCTCCCTTTGAACCATCTTTTTCCTCTGATGGCTTCTGGGGCATCACCTTTTTAACGTGAAAGTCACATATAAACAGCATCAATGGCATTTCTCTAGTGCTTTAGTGCTTAAAAGGTGTATTCACATGCAATCCCTTAATTAATGTTCTCAAAAGCCCTGGGAGATGGTTACATTATTCATACCTAAATCATGAAGAATCTAAGAGTTGGAAGAAAAAGGAATGACCTAAATGAACGGTGCTTCCACAACTAAAACTCTTGTCGGCATGCTCTTTCCAGAGAGAAACCTTCTCAAATATGTAAGTGGGAGTATGCTATACAGAAGATCTGGGGAAGAACAGCATACTAAGAATCAACAAAGTGTGTGAGAGGAAGGTCTAAGGGCTATTATAAAATACAGGGGATTGAATATAAGCTAGTAGACAGTGGATGAGAGATGTAAAAAAACAGTGTATAGAGGGAACAAAACACTTCTGGAAAATAATGGAAGTGTGAAGATGGAAACAAGGAAGAGAGAGGAAAAGAATGATTCACAAAAATTAATCTAGACAGTTATATATATATATATATATATATATATATTGCATATGTGGCATACTGCACTACGCTGGGGAGAGCATTTAATATAGAATTTGGTGAGTTGGTTTCTGTACCAATTCTGTCTGCATCAGGATATGCATGTGTCACTGACCAATAATCTCAAATTTCCTTTCATTTAACTTTCTCATTTATGAAATAGTGAACAATGAATGTAAAAGAAGTTGGGTGAATGTACTTTCTAAGCTTGTAAACATTGGAATATGGTTATCATAAAAAAGAGTAACACTTTCTCTTGTGGTCTTTCTTTGCATTCACCCCTCAACTGTCTTCACATTTGCAATCCAATTCAGATACCTCCTTGGATCCTTTCACCTTCTTATTTTTTTGTTTTAGATGCTGTATGGCGGGGTCACATTTCATTAGTTTTCCATGTGAGTATCCCATTATTGCATCACCATTTGTTGAATTTTTAAAAATTCATCAAATTTAATTTACTCAATAAAAAATATAAGGAAGGAATAGGATATGTGCAGTTAGCATTTTTCAGAAATGGAATGGGAAGAATGGAAAACACAAGGTAGTCACTAGTCCATAACACGTGTCATATTGCAATAAAGATAAATAAAGAAGATACCTTGGTCAGCAGAGAAGTGAGTTCCTCAGTTGGCAAACTCAACAATCTCTGGTTCTGCTCTTGGGATGATTCTCTTTGCCTATTGGCCTCTATGATCACTTAACTGGCCTTTAGGAGGAACTTCACTGTTCATTATCTTCAACAGCTCCATCTGACATGGGCACTGAAGATGACTTGCTGGGAGTTAGCTTTCATGGTCTATTTTTATTTATTTTATTTTTTATTTTTAACTTTTTAAATTGTATAGTATAACATATACACAAAGCAAAGAAATAAAAAAGCCATAGTTTTCAAAGCACTCTTCATCAAATAGTTACAGGAGAGATCCCAGAGTTTGTCATGGGCTACCATACGATCTTCTCATATTTTTCCTTTTAGCTGCTCCAGAATATAGGAGGCCAGAGGGCGTAAATATTTTTTTTTTTATCAACACAATCGACTTTCTTTCTTTCTTTTTTTGTGAAAAATAACAAATACAAAAAAGCTATAAATTTCAAAGCACAGCACCATAATTAGTTGTAGAACAGATTTCAGACCTTGACATGGGTTACAATTCCACAATTTTAGGTTTTTACTTCTAGCTGCTCTAAGATACTGGAAGCTAACAGAGATATCAATTCAGTGATTCAGCAATCATATTCATTCGTTAAATCCTATCTTCTCTGTATAACTCCACCATCACCTGTGATCTTTCCATCACTCTCTTTAGGGGTGTTTGGGTTATGGAAATTCTAAATTTTTCATATTGGAAGGGCCTGTCACTAAAACGGGGTAGGGAGATGGAACTATCTGATGTTCTGGAGAGGTTTGGCTAGGTTTCAGGACTTATCTGGACCAGGGACCCATCTGGAGGTTGCAGGTTTCTGGAAAGTTACTCTAGTGCATGGAATCCTTGAGGAATCTTATACATTGCCCTAGGTGTTCTTTAGGATTGGCTGGAATGATCCTGGTCGGCGGTTGGCAGGTTATGATAGGTAGCAAGGTCTAACTGAAGTTTGCATAAGAGCAACCTCCAGAATAGCCTCTCGACTCTTTTGGAACTCTCTCTGCCACTGATACTTTATTAATTACACTTCTTTTTCCCCTTTTGGTCAGGATGGAATTGTTGATCCCTCGGTGCCAGGTCTGGATTCATCCCTTGCATTTGTTGATTTTTTTTTTATTTATGTTTTTGGGAAGTGCACGGGCCGGGAATCGAACCCGGGTCTCCTGCATGACAGGCGAGAATTCTACCACTGAAACACCCTTGCACCGCCTTCCCTTCACCTTTTAAAGTAGAGTTTTTAATCTGAAACTGTGGAATCACTCTTTCAAAAAACATTCAGGTGCCTCTGGGAGCCCTGGGTTGAGACTGAGGCTTCAGAGATGCATCAGGCACAGACAAGGCTCTCAAGGAGATCACAGTAGGGAGGGGACTACAGTTAGAGCAATAATTCCAAAGCGAAGGGAGAGCGAACTCTACAACAGAGCAGAGGGGAGCTGTTATTTTCTCTTGTGATAGTGGGTAACTAAATGGATGCATCAGTGATTTGTAGGTGAAAGCCCTATGGAGGGAACAGCCAAAACTTCAGAAACATATGAAAAATTTAATGAACTCTTAAATGAATTGGTGCTTTGGATTAAACTACTGCCACTGGTCTCAGGCAAATTATTTAACTTATCTGTACCATAATATCCTCATCTTATCTTTTTCTTATTATTTATAATAAGGAACATTCATTATTACTTGGGGATAGTAATAAAGACAAAGCCACAGGGTTTTTTTTTTTTTTTTTTTTTCACATGGGCAGGCACGGGGAATCGAACCCGGTTCCTCTGACATGGCAGGCGAGCATTCTTGCCTGCTGAACCACTGTGGCCTGCCCCATAGGTTTTTTTTAAAGGATTAAATTATTTAATCCATGTGAATTGCTAGCATACTATGAAAAGAAATATTAGCTATCACACCTGTTGTTAATTATTATTAAACTACTGATCAGACATTGTGATAAAGAGATCAGAAAAGAGAGGCAATGGTTGCTAGGACACATTCTACAGTCCTCCGCTCTTAACAATATCCACATCCATGGAGGGAGAAAGGTTCTCTTGCTCTTTAGATTTGGGAGATACTCACCTTCAGTATTTTTCTCTGTTGCACATTGGAAGTCACCTGAGGTGGTTCATCTAAAAGAGGGTGATAAATCATAAATTTTGTTGTTTGGTAAATATTACCAAACTTCAGAGAGACTCCTGTAGTATATCAAGGAATTCTGAAGCAAGGGGTTATGAGTCTACTCATTGTCAAGGAGTTAGTTTAGACTGGTTTCTGCCTTATCTTTAGGTATGGTGTATGCATTTATTTGTGGAATCAATTCATGGTTTTCTGATGGCCTATAAAATGTGGACCTATATCCATCACAGCCTCATCCTATTCCTTTTCATATCTCTTAATTTTTTCCCAAAGAATTGATTGGCTGGGAATTTGAACTGTTTTCACTTAAAGATGTGTGGCAACTAAAAATAACTGTACACCTAAAATAGGTGAAATTTATGGTTTGTACATTACCCCTCCATAAATTTGTTAAATGGGTGATGAACCATGGATGATTTAGTTCAATGGTTCTGAAATGTTTCCTATAAAAAGACTCTTCTTTAATGTCAAAAACTTTGTATACTCAAACACTAGCTCTTCAGATCTCTTATGGTAATTTTGGGTGCTTGAAGAATCTGGCATATATAGGTGGGATCAGAGGCCTATTAGGGATGGATTGGACATTTTGACCCTGTCCTCTTACAACTGCACCATCAGAGCATCAGAAGTAGTAAGCACATCACATCCATTTTATAATGATCATACACACTCATTTAATAATATAAAGACTTCTCCCCTGTAACCTGCCACTTTTTCCACCCTGTGTGGTGTCAGCTTACTGAGAAGTGAGGAGGCTCAGTTAGGAGAGGGAGGGAATCACTCTCTCAGACTATCCCCCAAGTTCAACACGTAGAATCAGGTCTGATTAGGGATGAGAAGACTATTCAGTTTTGATAAAATACAGGAAAATATGTCATTACATAATGGATTACTCAATTTCTCTCCTAATTTCTATGAGTTGTTCTGAAATTTACTCTGGAAATTTTGGGCGGATTTACACTTTAATTAATTTTCCTAATTGTCCTTTTATTCATTAACAGTGGCAAGCACAATATATCCTTTCAAAAAATGAAATACATTAATCACACAGTAACTTATGGAGAATATGGGAAACGTGAGCATCTACCACTGGGTCCAGTCAGATGTTAACATTATGCCACAACTGTTTCAGATCTCTCTGATTTCTTTATTCAATATATAAAAAAACTCTATAAAAAGTCACAGCTGAAGCCACCTGTGCACCCCTCACTAGACCCCCTGCCCTCCATCCTCCTCTATTTATAGTTATTCTCCTGAATTGGATATGTTACTCTCATTGGATTTTAAAAACTTATTATATATGTGGTAAGTTGCATTATGCACTCCAACAAATATATGTTCTTAATCTTAATCCATGTCCTTGTGGATGTGAGCCCACTGTAGATAGGATCTTCAGAAAATGTTATTTTTAGATAAGGTGTGACCTTATTGGAGATCTTTTAAGGAGAAAGCCACATGAAGAAGTGGGAAGTGGGAACCCAGAAAAGGAAGGAGAGGGCATCACCATGTGAAAGGAATTCCAAGGAACTGCAAGGATTGTCTGAAGCCACCCCCAGAACCCCACCAACCTCAGAAGGAAGCAAGTGTTGCTGATAACTAGATTTTGGACTTCTCCTAATCTCAAAACTCTGAGCCAATAAATTCTCATTGTTTAATTCAACCCAGTGTGTGGTATTTGTGATATCAGCTCAGGCAACTAAGACAATGTTATCCATAGAATATATGTACTTTTTCTTTTCTTTTTTTAAAATAATTAAAATAATTCATTTATTAGCTTTAGTTGCTTTTCTGGAAATCCTATACATATATATATATTTTTTCAGCATGGACACGCTCCGGGAATTGTACCCGGGTCTCTGGCATGGCAGGGCGAGAATTCTGCCACTGAGCCACCGTTGCACTGCCAGAGATTCCTTATAATTTTAAGTATGCAATCATGCCATCTGCAACAAAAGACAGGTTTACTTCCTTCCCAATCCTTTCCAATGCCTTCTATATATTTTTTGCCTCCTTGCCAATCTAGGAGGATTTCTCTTGACTGTGCTGAGACCACTCACCCTTTCCCTGTAAGAATATATATTCTTGTTTTACATGCTTCAGAATTTTATATGAACGATTTCACGCTGTACTTAACCATCTGCATATAACCCCCAACCCCCAGCTTGATGTTTTTTTGAGGGAACAGACTTTTGAGAATCTTTCCCAACCAGTTAGACTTAAAAACAATTGGGTTCCAGAAGACCAGGAAGTGGCCCTTCCTGTCCACTCACCTTGATTTCCAGAGGTCCAATTTTCAACATAATCTTCTCTTTTAGGTCTGATGGGCCGTCTATTAGGACACATGAAATCTGGGAGAGTGGTGTTAAGACCTAGAAAGAAGCAAAATATTTGTTCCTTAAGAAATGAGAGGAGGAATGAAGTGGGGGATAATGGGGTGTATCACAAATAGTAAGGCTCAGTCAGGTGGATCAGAACAAAGGCTGATGGAAGAGTAAGGTGCAGATTTCAGGTCTGAGGTCCATTGCAGCCAGTGTTTGCTACCATCACTGCACAGGATATAAATGCTCTGAAGCTGCCTGGGGATTTATTCCCACACAAAAAGAAAGTGTGGGCCTCTTGCTGCAGTCTAAGAAGAAGCCATAGGATTTAAAGGGATCGAGGGATGTTCACCTGTCCCCAGGTTGTCTGTACCCAGAACTTCCTGTTACCTAGCTTAGTCATGGTTTCATAGTTTCTCTTCAAATACACATAGCTGATTTTCTCCGAATATCCCAGTTCTGCCCACTCTTCCTCAGTGAAGTATTTGGAAATATTCTTGAAGGCCTAGAGAAGAGAGAAAAAGAAATTCTGCCAGCGGTTCTGCTAAACATAGCTGATATCCAGCCAGGGCCTCTTCCTCTGCCATAGTACTTCTGTGTTGGATCTGTGAACTGGGGATAAATATTCAGTTGTGCTGGTTGTTGTCACGGCTAACTGAAAGAACATGAATGACATTCCCTAGCTTCTCTCCTGATACCAATAGCTGCTTAATGCTTATGGCTTGCTCTCCTCACATCTCCCAGAATAAACTGAGAGCCATCAAACATAAAGTTTGTGTAAGTTACAGATCTGTTGTTTCCACTCCTTTTGGAGAGGACAGAGTGAGGGTGGGAAGCTACGGAGGCTCTAAATCTCCCCCTGAGTCTTTGTTCCTTGTCCCCAGTATCTATGACCTCACCTCCTCAGAAATCAAGTCATCCTACCCTGTCCCCTGGGCCACTCCTCTGCCTTCTCCAGATCACCTCACCTTGCTTTTCTTCTCCACTCTGGGGGTATCATCCTTGGGACTCTTTTTAAAGGAGTTGTCACTGTTCATAGTGCTAAGAACTGGTGTGATCTCAAAGGAACACAGCCTAGTCTCTCCAGCCACAAGGCCAAAGCTCCTGTGGAGAGAGAAAGCACTGAGGGAAGGCTGTAGGTCAGTCAGTCACCTGGAATTAAGGTTCTGTTTTTTCCATGCTGGGCTTCTCTGTCCCTGAGGGACATGGTGGTGGGGGGTGGAGTCAGAGGAGAGCAGGGGGCCGGGGGTCTCTAGGAGAATTGATTAGGAAATGACAGATTTTCTGTGGGTATGACCCAAATAGACTTGAATCTTTGCCTTTTACAGGGGTTGGTTAGTAGTTCCTCTGGAGTTTGGCTTGTCCTGAATGAAAGATATAAAGACCCCCGCTGGGGAAGCAGTGAGGGGAACATGCAGTTTTATCCAGAAGGTTCCTAAGGAGAAGGGTGAATCCCAGAGATCATATGGTTTTTCTGGCAGCAACTGGGTGCTCACCAAATGAAGAGCACTAGGGGTCTCTTAGAAAGAGAAAATTTAGGGGTCTCTGAAACCAAGGCGATCGCTGCTTCACTCCAGAGGAGGCAAGAAATAAGTCTCTTAGGCAGAGATCATTTGGCATTATCTCTGGTTGAGGAAATCTAGGGACTTCTGGATGATTTGGCAGAGGTGGGGGGGTGGAGGGGTGGGGGTGGGGTTCTCAGGCTGAGGGAAGTTTCGCTTCCCTCGGAAAAATCAATTAGGGAATCTTGCAGGCTGAAGATATTTAATTTTAGCTTTACCTTCGCCTGACAGGGATCTTGGGAATTCCTCACTCTAAAAGGATTTAGTCGTCTCTCAGATTCAAGATCTAAGGATCTTGAAGATCTGGGGGAGGGGGGGCACAATAAAAGCCTAACCTCTTGAGCGCCTGGCAGAGGCTCCCAGTCTTGCTACTTGACCCCCTTAACCTGTGTAGGCTGTCTTTCAGAGAAACCTACCTCACGCGTGAAGCTGTGGTGAAGGGTCACTCAACTAGGAGAAAAAAATTGGCGATCTAACCGCCTAGGGACAATTTACCAATCAGAGCAATGTTGAACTTGATCTGGCCAATCAGAGATCAGGAAGGAGGCGGGGAGAAAGTGAGGCAGATGTGGGATCTACCAGTCCAGGCTCCAGGGGCTGAGACTGCTCATAGGGGGCAGAGACTTATTTTCCCTTCATTAAGCAGAGTTTCGCCCTTTGCCACGTTTCGTAGACTTGGGTAAATGCCAGTTAACATGCATGCCCGATTTCTCTCTTTCCACTCAGCCTACATGTTTCTAGCTTTGGCTGTGCATTTTTGTTTGGATTTAATAAATGGTTTAGTAAATACGAGGTAGGCCGCCATCTCAAATCCTTCCCATCAGTCTCTGACGTCTTCAGATACGGGTCTTTTCTAGGACCTCGGTACTAATCTAAGAATTTTGAATAGGATTATTATTTTTGTTTTTAACTTATAAATCCACTTTTTCCAGAATAGCCAAGAACCATAAACGTGTTTTACCCCTTAATAGTAATAAATAGCATTAATCGTATCCATGTAATTGGTACTTTCTGTGTCCCTCAGGGAGCTTAGACGTCACTTTCTCTAGGAAGTCTCCCCCACCCCCACCACCAGTGTGAATAGCCAAGAACCGTAAACATGCTTTACCCATTAACAGTAATAAGTAACGTTAATCATATCCATGTAATTGGTACTTTCTGTGTCCCTCAGGAAGCTTAGAGGTCACTTCTTCCAGGAAGTTCCCCACCACCAGTGTGGGCTCCCATTGCCGCCTGGATATTCCATTCACAGCCGTGATCTTTCTAGGTTGCCCCTCCCAGAATGGCAGAGAAATGTCTTAGGGCAGGAACAGGGTCTGTTCTGCTCACCCAAATAACCTTTGTGTCCAGCACAAAACCCTGTATGTGAATCATTCCATTTAATCCCCACAACCATCCCTGGAGTTAAGTACTGTTATCATCCTATTGTGCAGATGTTGAGAATGAGGCTCTAAGAGGCCCACAGTCACACAGTTTGCCTGGGCAGGACTGGTGTTCAAATCCAGGTCACACTAAGTCCAAACTCTGGGCTCTTAATTATTCTTCTATGTTGTCTCAAATATTTGTTGTTTTGTTGAATGAATGAATGAATGCATCTTAGAACTGCAAAGAACCTTTAACATAATCTAGTCCAAACCATCCACATTCTTCTTTATACAGAAGTGGAAACTGAGTATTTGAGATGGAAAGGATCAGAGTTTCATACTTTTAAAGTTGTGGTTCCTTTCCTGGGGAATCCCCAAGAGTTCATCTAGTTATGAGGGCATTGAGTCTTGTGTTTGGACTAACAATGTAAAAGTTCAACCGTTTTCATGAAGAGGTCTAAATTTTTTTCCTCCTAAAAAGAGGCATCACTGTTAAGTGGTCAAGCAGTCTTTAAGCAGCAGTGTAGTTACTAACTGTGAACCAAATATCACTACTACAGCTATAAAATCGGCTTGCCATACTCTCATAGATTTGGTTGGTAGGGAAGCAACGAGCGCAAATGGATTCGAACAGTTTATTTACACAGACAGCAAAAGCAAGATAAGCATGGTGTCAGCCTTGTCCCATGGGATGACATTGAGGCATAGGACATATAACAGTTAGCTTAAATTGCAGTCAAGTGGATTTATACCTGCAGCTGTACCCCAAGAGGGATGAGGCAGAAAGTCTTGTATTCTACTGAAACTAGGGAGATAAATGATAAATTGCCTCATGGCAGAGAAGCAATGAGAAACTGATCCATGACAGCCCTTCACAAGGCTTCTATATCCCTATGTTCTGGCCCGTGGGAGTCTGTTCAACTTAAAGATCAAAGAAAATGCCAGGCGTTGACTGAGGTATGAATTTTATTAAGAGACTTACATAAGGCAGAATCAAGCAGCTGTGGAGGCAGCAGTCTGGGGAGTGAGGGTAGAGCTCTACGATTAGGGAAAAGTTAACAGGTCAGTTATAAGGGCCCAAAACAAAGATATTCCCTTGAGTATGAGAGCATAGGTGCCCTAAGGGGAATCTAGTGATGTGAAGGGTGGGGGTGTGTGTGGGGGGTGGGGGCAGGTGGGAACAAAAATTTATAGGCTTCTTTGTAGATAATATAGAACATGTTAAGGCTTTCCAGGAACATTCAGGGTATAGATTAACATTCTATGCAAGAGGGGTCTCATGATTTAAGGGGCTTTGCGATTTTGATTAAGATGTGGCCAGAAGAATCTTTAGGTTTTAACTTCTGTTTAATGCATAACTAGATAAGTGGCTTGACCATTCCTGGTCCGCCTGCCCCCTCCCCCCCCCCCCCACACACACACTGGAGAGGCTGCTTTTCTTCTAACCTGAGCTTTGGTCATACAGGCTGCTACAGCTTAAGGCTTCATTTTCTTTTTTTTTTCATAATCTAAGGGAGGGGGTCCTCACCCCTGGGTTGCCACAATCCACCCCCACACAGCGGTTGGCATTGACCATAGGACGGACATTGCATCCATAATTCACAGTAACAGTACAGTAAACAACAGAATACAAGTAAACCAGTATAGAAAGAAAGTAATCCTATTAATAAATGGCACCATGGCCAGGTTAAAGAATTCCACCATCGTGACAGAGGATCATTAGATAAATGTTTAACATTTTGTATATGCTTAGGTATATGATTAGTACGTTACAGTTTAAGAAGGTAAAGTTTTAGGTGATGATGGAAACGAGAGGGAATTCTTCCAAATTTGCCAGTGGTTAGTGTTTTGCCAAGTAAACATCACATTCCACATTGTCGGTGGTACCCGATGATGACAGTTCAGTACACACCCAGCACTGAAATTTATTGTGCACATAGGTTACTGCAGAAGCCTATTGCATAAAGGTATTTTCTATGACACTAAGGGAGAAAAAAAATAATATATATACAAAAAAGCAGTATATTAAAAAAAATCTCAATTTTAGATGATTTCCTTGTTTCCGAGAAAGATAACCAATAAACACACCTTAACCAAATAGGAAATTCAAACTTCTCTGTAACTCTTCTCCTCCCGCCCCGCTATCTACACCTGGTATTACTGTGGTACTGTTGATGTTTTCCTGTTAAACATAGCCCACAGCATGCAATAGCAGTTTTCCCCTGATACTCTGAAATTATACACTCTTTGTACAAGATTTACACCTGTGCAGTATTCCTGCAAAACTTATTTATATTTGTAGTGTTAATTGGTGGGACACGTGGGTCTATACAACCCCTTTCAATCATATTCACCTTCAATATGGTAATATTACTTAGAGACCCACTAGTGAACCATCTTCACTTCTATCTATTCTCTTACATTTAAGTTCAACTTCATTAGCTGACTGTTCACCCGTTCTCGTTTTTGTATATTCCTAGGTCCCCTATATTTTGTATTATAAGCCTCTGAATTTACCTTTATCATGGGTAAAATGATAAATAAAAGTGGAATCATACAGTATCTATCTTTTTGTATCTGGCGTCTTTCACTCAGCATTATGTTCTCAAGGCTTATCCATCTTCTCATGTGCTTCAGGATATCATTTTGTCTTACTTCTGCATAATATTCCGTTGTATGTATATACCACATTTTGTTGATCCACTTATCTGTTGATGGGCATTTGGTTTGTTTCCATCTTTTGGTGATTGTGAATAATGCTGCTATGAACATCGGTGTGCAAATGTCTGTTTGTGTCGTTGCTTTCAGCTCTTCTGAGTATATACCAAGTAGTGCTATTGCTGGGTTATAGGGCAACTTGATATTTAGTTTCCTAAGGAACCTCCAAACAATCTTCCATAGTGGCTGTACCATTATACATTCCTACCAGCAGTGCATAAGTGTCCCAGTTTCTCTACGTCCTCTCTAATATTTATAGTTTCCTGTTTGTTTAATAGCAGCCATTCTTATAGGTGTGAGGTGGTATCTCATTGTAGTCTTGAGCTGCATTTCCCTTATAGCCAGTGAAAATGAGCATCTCTTCATTTGCTTTTGAGCCATCTGTATTTGCTCTTCTGAAAAATGCCTTTTCATATCTTTACCCCATTTTATAATTGGGTTGTTTGTTCTTTTGTTGTTGAGTTGTATGATTTCTTTATGTGTACAGGTTATCAAACCTTTACCCGATGTGTGATTTCCAAACATTTTCTCCCATTGAGTTGGCTGCCTCTTTACCTTTTTGACAAAATCTTTTGAGGTGCAGAAGCATTTGATTTTGAGGCATTCCCATTTATCAAATTTTTCTTTTGTTGCTTGTGCTTTGGGTGTAAAGTTTAGGAAGCTACCTCCTTTACTAGGTCTTGAAGATGTTTCCCTACATTTTCTTCTAGAAGATTTATGGTGCTAGTCTTATATTTAGGTGTTTGGTCTACTTTGAGTTAATTTTTGTATAGGGTGCAAGTTAAGAGTCCTCTTTCATTCTTTTGGCTTTTGATATCCAGTTCTCCTATGCCCATTTATTGAAAAGACTGTTTTGTTCCAGTTCAGTGAATTTGGGGATCTTGTCAAAAATCAGTTGACCATAGATTCGGTGATCTATTTCTGCACTCTCAATTCGATTCCATTGGTCAATCCTTCTATCTTTGTGCCAGTACCATGCTGTTTTTTCCTTTTTTTTTGCATGGGCAGGCACCAGAAATCAAACCCGGGTCTCTAGCATGGCAGGTGAGAACTCTGCCTGCTGAGCCACCGTGACCTGCCCAGTACCATGCTGTTTTGACCACTGTGGCTTTATAATAAATTTTAAAGTCAGGAAGTGTTAATCCTCCCACTTCGTTCTTCTTTTTTAGGATGCTTTTAGCTATTCCTGGTCTCCTTCTCTTCCAGATGAATTTGGTAACTAGCTTTTCCAAGTCTTCAAAATAGGTTGTTGGAATTTTGATAGGTACTGTGCTAAATCTGTAGATCACTTTGGGTAGAATTTACATCTTAACTATATTTAACCTTCCTATCCATGAGCAGGGAATGTCTTTTCACCTATTTAGATCTCTTTTGATTTCTTTTAGCAATGTTATTTTGTTTTCTGTGTACAAGTCCTTTACATCCCTCATTAAGGTCATTCCTAAGTACTTGATTCTTTTAGTTGCTATTTTGGATGGATTTTTTTCCTTAACTGACTCCTCAGTTAGGTCATTGCTTATATGGAAACGTTACTGAGTTTTCACATTAATTTTATATCCTGCTACCTTGCTGAATTTGTTTATTATCTCAAGTAACTCTGCTGTAAATTTCTCAGGATTTTCCAAGTATAGTCTCATGTCATTTGCAAAGAATAAGAGTTTTACTTCTTCATTTCCAATTTGGATGCCTTTTATTTCTTTGTCCTGCCTGATTGCTCTAGAACTTCTAATACAATGTTGAATAATAGTGGTGACAATGGGCATCCTTTTCCTGTTCCTGATTTTGGGGGGAAAGCTTTCAATTCTCTCCATTGAGTATGATGCTGGCCATTGGTTTTTTCAAATATGCTGTTTATCATATTGAGGAAGTTACCTTTGATTCCTATGTTTTGAAGTGTTTTTATCAGAAAAGGATTTTGAGTTGTGTCAAATACTTTTTCAGCATCAATGGAGACGATCATGTGATTTTTCCCTTTAGAATTGTTGATCAAATGGGTATTATGTTAATAGATTTTCTTGTGTTGACCCATCCTAGCATACCTGGTATAAACTCCAGTTGGTCATGGTGTATAACTCTTAATGTGTTGTTGGAGTCTATTTGCTAGTATTTTGTTAAGAATTTTTGCATCTATGTTCATTAGGGAGATTGGCCTGTAGTTTTCCTTTCTTACAGCGTCTTTACCCAATTTTGGTATTAACATTAATTTCATAAAATGAGTTAGGTAGTGTTCTTTTTTCCTCAACTTTCTGGAAACCTTTGAGGAGGTCTAGTGTTAGTTCTTTTTAGAATGTTTGATAAAATTCCCCTATGAAGCCATCTGACCCTGGGCTTTCCTTTGTAAGAAGTTTTTTTTGGGGGGGAGGTGCATAGTCAGGGAATCGAACCTGGGTTTCACGCATGAAAGGTGAGTATTCTGTCACTGTGTAGGAAGTTTTTTGATGACTGATTCAATCTCTTTACTTGTGATTGATTTGTTGAGATCTTCCATTTCTTACTGAGTCGGTGTAGCTTGTTTGTGTGTTTCCAGGAATTTGTCCATTTCATCTAAGTTGTCTTGTTTGTTGGCATATAGTTGTTCATAGTTTCCTCTTATGATTTCTGTTATTTCTCCATGGTCTGTGGTAACACACCCCTTGCTTGTCATTTCTGATTTCGTTTTTGTTTTTTTTTTTTGCATCTTCTCTCTTTAATTCTTTGTCAGTCTTGCTAGTGACCCATTGATTTTAGTGATTTTCTCAAAGAACCAACTTTTGGTTTAATGATTCTTTCTATTGTTCTTTTGTTCTCCCATTCATTTAACTCTGCTTTAATCTTTGTTATTTATCTTCTTCTATTTGCTTTGGGGTCAGTTTGTTATTCTTTCTCAGGTTCCTCCAGGTGAGCAGTTAAGTCCTTGATTTTTGCTCTTTCTCATTTTTTAATATAGGCATTTAAGGTAATAAATTTCCCTCTCAGCACAGCTTTTGCTGCATCCCATAAGTTCTGATATGTTTTATTCTCATTTTCTTTAGTCTCCAGACAGCTACTGATTTTGTAACAATTTCTTCTTTAACCTACTGGTTGTTTAAGAGTGTGTTATATAATCTCCATATATTTGTGAGTGTTCTCATTCTTTGGTGGTTATTGATATCCAGCTTAATTCCACTGTGATCAGAGAAAGTGCTTTGAATAATTTCAATTTTTAAAATTCATAAAGACCTGTTTTGTGCCCCAGCATGTGATCTATTCAGGAGAATGTTCCATGAGCACTAGAGAAGATTGTTTATCGTAGTGTTTTGGGGTGTAATGACCTATATATGTCTGTTAGGTCTAATTCATTTATCAAGTTATTTAACTTCTCTATTTCTTTGTTAATCTTCTGTCTTGTTGTCCTATAGAAGAGAGTGGTATATTGAAATCTCCTACTGTTATTGTTGAAACATCTTTTGCTCCCTTCAGTTTGGCCAATGTTTGTCTCATATCTTTGTAGCTCCTTGACTGGGAGCATAACCATTCACGATTGTTAATTCTTCTTAGTGAATCTCCCCTTTAATTAATATAGAGTGTCCTTCTTTGTCTCTTTTGCTGTCTTCACATTTAAAGTTTACTTTGTCTGATATTAGTGTAGCTACTCCTGCTTTCTTTTGGTTACAACTTACGTGGAACTTCTTTTTCTAACCTTTCACTTTCAATGTGTTTGTATCCTTGTGCCTAAGATGAGTCTCTTATAAGCAGTATATAGCTGGATTATATTTTCAATCCATTCTGCCCATCTATATCTTTTTTTAATTGGTAAATTAGGCCATTAATACTCAAATTATTACTGAAAAGGTGTTTCTTGAATTCATCATCTTATCTTTTGGATTTTATTTGTCAGAAATATATATTCTTTTCCCTCTTTCTCTTTTTATCTTTTAAGTTACCCTTACTGGTACTCTTCGATTCTGTTCCTTCCTCTAGACCTCTATCTCTTGTCTTTTTTTTTTTTTTCAACTGGCAAAAATCCCTTTAGTATTTCTTGTAGGGCTGGTCTCTTGCTGACAAATTCTTTCAGGATATGTTTGTCTGTGAAAACTTTGCTCTCTCTCTCTCAGTTTTGAAGGACAATTTGTCTGGGTACAGAATTATCGGCTGGAAGTCTTTCTCTTTCAGTATCTTAAATATATCATACCCTTGCCTTCTTGCCTCCATGGTGCCAGTTGAGTAGTCTGAACTCAGTGTTACGAGATTACCCTTGTATGTTGTAGATTGCTTTACTTTTTCCACTTTCTGGATTTCTGCTTCTTTTCAATATATGACAGACTGATTAGTATGTGTCTTGGGGAAGGCCTATTTGGATTTATTCTATTTCGAGTTCTTTGAGCTTCTTTGACTTGCATATTTATATCCTTTATAAGGGTTGGGAAGCTTCCCCCCATTGTATCCTCAACTACTCTTCCTAGCCCTTTACTCCTCCCTTCTCCTTCTGGGACACCAATGATTCTTACCTTTTTGGGCTTTGCTTTGTCCACCATTCAAATTTTTCCTTAGATACAATTCAAAATTTTCCATCTTTTTTTGCCATTTGTTGTTTTGAGTGTTCAAAATCAGTTGTCCTATCCTCTAGTTCACTTATTCTTTCTTCTTCCTCTTCAAATCTGCTGTTGGGTGTCTCTAGCATGTTTTTTATTTGGTCTACAGCATCCTTAATCTCTCTTATATATGCTATTTTTCTATTTATCCTTTCACACTCTTCTTTATCTTCTTCTAGTGTCTTCTTGATCTCCTTCATGTCATTAGCCATCCCATTTATTTTAGTTAGTAAAGTTATATGAACATCTTTGAATTGTTGTTCCAATGTCTGTGTCTCCTCTGGTGTTTTAATTTGCTGATTAGGTTTTGGCTATATCATGATATACTTAGTGATCTGTTGTCTTCACGGCATGTAAATATCTTGATTGGCTTACTTTGGAAGTTGATTTCCTTCAGTAGTCTAAAGCGTTGTATTTGCTCGATGAATGTGGAGCAGGATGCAGGGTGCAGGGTGGGCACAAAAATGCGGTGATGTACACTGCAGCACAGGTATAGGCAGAGGTTGGTAATGCTATACTGGTGACTGTGAATGTGGATGCCCAGTGGCAGGGGTGGAGTGTGTGTGTGTGTGGCTGTACAGATGCATGGGTCTAGGAGGCATGGCCCTGGTGTGTGCAAGTCTAGGGCGTGGGGCCTTTGTGCACATGCACAGAGCTATGGTAGTGGTCCGTTTTACACTTTCATGGGCTGGGGTCGGATTTGACACAGCTGCACAGGTCAGTGCTTGCCCAAAGCTGGGGGATATGACTGGGGTTGTGCACATATGCAGGTCTGGGAGGGCTGTAAACTGATGTACACATGTGCAGAGCTCAGGTGGGGTGGGGTAGAGCTGCACAAGTGTATGAGCTGGGGGTTGGTGTAGCCTGAATACAGAGGTAAGCACCCGCAGCCTTTATGCACTGTCTACTGCCTGCAGGTTCAGGGACTGGGAGGTAGGGGTCGGGAGGGGTGGAGAGAGGTTGCACTTTTGCAGGAGAGGTGGGTTGGGCTGGGGCAGGCGTGCACGTGCTTGGGGTGGGGTTGTGGAGTGGGTACGTGCATGAGGGGTTGGCGGGGCAGAGGCGCTTGGAGCACGGTTGGGGGGGTGGGTGACAGGGTTCAGATGCACGGGGTGTAGGGTGAGTTGTGGGTTTGGGGGCTGTGCTGGTGAAGGTATTGCATTGAAGGAATGTGGCTTGGCTTACTTCCTAGTCCTTGTCTCCCCATCCGTGCACTCCTGAGGGTTCCAGGCTTCCATGTTAGGCTGTTTGTACCAACCAGATGGTTTCCGGTTCTCTGCTCCTCAGTTCCTCAGCTTCTGCAACCAGGGACACCCTATATGGTGCAGAAGACTCTCCCAGGTTACTTACACCCTGGAATCACTGTCTCAGTTGCCTTCTGGTCCCTTCTCTAGCTGTTTCTTGGAACAGGGTTGAACTCAATCTATCTTATTAAACCATCTTCCCAGAATTCCCTCAAATTTATTTTAACTTTCTTTATTGTATAGTATGATTTATATACAAAGCAAAGAAATTAAAAAAGCAATAATTTTCAAAGCACTCTTCAACAAGTGGTTACAGGAAAGATCCCAGAGTTTGTCATGGGCTACCATATGATCCTCTCATATTTTTCCTTCTAGCTGCTCCAGAATATAGGAGGCTAAAGGGTTTAAATATTTTTGATCATCACAATCGATGGTTTTCCTTCTTTTTATTGAAAAATAATATAAATAAATTTTTCATATTGGACATTTCTGTCATTTATATGGGGTAGGGAGATGGAACTATCTGATGTTCTGGAGAGGCTGGGCTAGGTTTCAGGACTTATCTGGACCAGGGACCCATCTGGAGGTTGTAAGTTTCTGGCAGGTTACTCTAGTGACTGGAACCCTTGTGGAATCTTATAAATCTCCCCAAGTGTTCTTTAGGATTGGCTGGAATGGTCCTGGTTGGGGGTTGGCGGGTTATGATAGGTAGGAAGGTCTACTTGAAGCTTGCATAAGAACAACCTCCAGAGTAGTTCAACCTCATTAGCTAATGGTTCACCCATCTCTAGTTTCTATGTATCTCTAAGTACCCTGTATTCTGTATTATAAGCCTCTGATCATACCTTTATGCTGGTCATAAAAGTGGAATCATACAGTATCTATCATTTTGTATCTGGTTAATTTCACTCAGCATTATGTCTTCAAGGCTCGTCCATCTTGTCATGTGCTTCAGGATGTCATTTTGTCTTACTACCCCATAATATTCCATTGTATGCATATAACACATTTGTTGATCCACTCATCTATTGACAGACATTTGATTTGTTTCCCACTTTTGGCGATTGTGAATAATGCTGCTATGAGCGTCGGCATGCAAATAGCTGTTTGTGTCACTGCTTTCAAATCTTCTGGGAATATACCCCTGTGCTGGGTCATAGGGCAACTCAATATTTAGTTTCCTAAGGAACTGCCAAACAGTCTTCCATAGTGGCTGTAGCATTATACATTTCTACCAGCAGTGCATAAGTGTCCTAGTTTCTCCACATTCTCTCCAACATTTATAGTTTCCTGTTTGCTTTTTAGCAGCCATTCTCATAGGTGTGAGGTGGTATCTCATTGTAGTCTTTATCTGGATTCCCCTTATAGGCAGTGAAAATGAGCATCTTTTCATGCAATCTTGAGCTATCTGTATTTGCTCTTCAGAAAAAATGCCTATTCATATCTTTAGCCCACTTTATAATTGGGTTGCTTGTTCTTTTGTTATTGAGTTGTATGATTTATTTATATATACAGGAAATCAAACCTTTGTCTGATATGTGATTTCCAAATATTTTCTCCCATTGAGTTGGCTGCCTCTTCACCTTTTTGACAAAGTCTTTTGAGGTGCAGAAGTATTTGATTTTGAGAAGTTCCCATTTATCTAATTTTTCTTTTGTTGCTTGTGCTTTGGGTATAAAGTTTAGGAAGCTACCTCCTTTACTAGGTCTTGAAGATGTTACCCTACATTTTCTTCTAGAAGCTTTATGGTGCTAGTCCTTATATTTAGGTGTTTGATCTACTTTGAGTTAATTTTTGTATGGGGTGTAAGGTAAGGGTCCTCTTTCATTCTTTGACTATTGATATTCAGTTCTCCCATGCCCATTTATTGAGAAGACTGTTTTGTCCCAGTTCAGAGGATTTGGGAGTCTTGTCAGAAATCAGTTGACCATAGATTTGGTGGTCTATTTCTGCACTCTTGATTCAATTCCATTGGCCAATGCTTCTGCCTTTGTGCCAGTACCATGCTGTTTCCACCCTGGTGGCTTTATAATAGGTTTTAAAGCGAGACAGTGTTAATCCTCCCACTTTGTTCTTCTTTTTAAGGATGCTTTTAGCTATTCAGGGTCACTTTTCCTTCCAGATGAGTTTTGTAGTTAGCTTTTCCAAATCTTCAAAGTAGGCTGTTGGAATTTTATTGGTACTGTGTTGAATCTGTAGGTTAATTTGGGGAGAATTGACATCTTAACTATATTTAGCTTTCGTATCCATGAGCAGGGAATGTCTTTCCACTTATGTAGATTTTCTTTGATTTCTTTTAGCAATGTTATGTAGTTTTCTGTGTACAAGTCCTTTACATTCCTAGTTAAGTTCATTCCTATGTATTTGATTCTTTTAGTTGCTGCTTTGAATGGAATTTTTTCCTTAACTGACTCCTCAGCTAGCTCATTGCTTGTGTATCGAAATGTTACTGATTTTTGCACATTTATTTTATTTCCCACCTCCTTGCTGAATTTATTTATTAGCTCAAGTAACTTTTGCTGTAGATTTCTCAGGATCTTCCAAGTATACTGTTATATCATCTTCAAATAATGAGAGTTTTACTTCTTCCTTTCCAATTTGGATGCCATTTATTTCTTTGTCCTTCCTGATTGCTTTAGGTAGAACTTCTAGCACAAAGTTGAGTAAAAGTGGTGACACTGGGCATCCTTGTCTTTTACCTGATCTTAGGGAGAGGAGGCTTTCAGTCTCTATCCATTGAGTATGGTGCTGGCTATCAGTTTTTCATATATTTCCTTTATCATATTGAGGTAGTTATCTTTGATATCTATCTTTTGGAGCATTTTTATCAGAAAAGAATGCTGAATTTGTTGAATGCTTTTTCAACGTCAATTGAGATGATCGTATGATTTTTCCCGTTTGATTAGCTAATGTGCTGTATTACATTAATCGATTTTCTTGTGTTAAACCATCTGTTTTAGTTTGCTAGCTGCCGGAATGCAACACACCAGAGACAGATTGGCTTTTAATAAAAGGGGATTTATTTTGTTAGTTCTTCAGAGGAAAGGCAGCTAACTTTCCACTGAGGTTCTTTCTTACGTGGAAGGCACAGGACGGTCTCTGCTGGCCTTCTCTCCAGCCCCTTGAGTTCCAACAACTTTCCCCAGGGCGACTTCTTTCTGCATCTCCAAAGGCCTGGGCTGAGCTGCGAGTGCTGGGATGAGGAATGCCGAGCTGGTTAGGCTGTGCTATGTTGTGCTCTCTCATTTAGGCACCAGCCAATTAAGTCAGATGTCACTCATTGCAGCAGTCGTGCCTCCTAGCCGACTGCAGATGTAATTAGCAACAGATGAGGTTCACGTACCATTGGCTTATGTCCACAGCAACAAAACTTGGTATGCTCACCTGGCCAAGTTGAGAACTGAATCTAACTAACACACCATCCTTGCATTCCTGGTGTAGATCCTACTTTGTCATGGTGTATAATTCTTTTAATGTGCTGTTGAATTTGATTTGCTAATATTTTATTGAGAATTTTTGCATCTGTGTTCATTAAGGAGATTGGCCTGTAGTTTTCCTTTCTTATAGCATCTTTACCCAGTTTTGGTATTAAAATGATATTATCTTCATAAAATGAATTAGGTAGAGTTCCTTTTTCCTCAATTGTTGGGAAAAGTTTCAGCCAAATTGGTGATAGTTCTTTCTGGAATATTTGATAAAATTCTCCTGTGAAGCCATCTGGCCCTGGGCTTTTCTTTGTGGGAAGATTTTTGAAGACTGATTGAATCTTTTTCCTTGCTATTGGTTTGTTGAGATCTATTTCTGCTGAGTCAGTGCTTGTTTGTGTGTCTCCAGGAATTTGTCTATTTCATCTAAGTTGTCTAATTTGTTGGTGTATAGTTGTTCACACTATCCTTTTATGAGTGGTAGTGCACCCCTTCTCATTTCTGATTTTGCTTTTTTGCATCATCTTTTTTTTTCCTTTGCAATCTTGCTAGTGGCCCATCAATTTTTTTTAATTCATTTTATTTTATTTTTTAAAATACCAAAAAAACACAAAGCAAATGCAGACATTCCTATTTTGATCATTCCGTTTTACGTGTATAATCAGTAATTCACAATATCATCTCATAGTTCTATATTCATCATCATAATAATTTCTTGGAACATTTGCATCTATTCAGAAAAAGAAATAAAATGAAAACAGAAAAAAATGTATGCATACCATACCCTTACCCCCTCTTTCATTGATCACTAGCATTTCAACTAAATTTATCTTAACATTTGTTCCCCCTATTATTTATTTTTATTCCATATGTTCTACTCGTCTGTTGACAAGGTAGATAAAAGGAGCATCAGGCACAAAGTTTTCACAGTCACACAGTCACATTGTGAAAGCTATATCATTATTCAGTCATCATCAAGAAACATGGTTACTGGAACACAGCTCTACATTTTCAGGCAGTTCCCTCCAGCCTCTCCATTATATCTTGAATAACAAGGTGATATCTACTTAATGCGTAAGAATAACCCCCAAGATAACCTCTCAATTCTGTTTGCATCTCTCCACCATTCACACTTTGTCTCATTTCATTCTTCCCCCTTTTGGTCGAGAAGGTTTTCTCAATCCCTTGAAGCTGAGTCCCAGCTCATTCTAGGATTTCTGTTCCACGTTGCCAGGAAGGTCCACACTCCTGAGAGTCATGTCCCACATAGACAGGGGAAGGGTGGTGAGTTTCTTGTTGTGTTGGCTGGAGCGAGAGAGGCCACATCTGAGCAACAAAAGAGGCTCTCTTGGGGGTGACTCTTAGGCCTAATTTTAAGTAGGCTTGACCTATCCTTTGTGGGGTTAAGTTTCCTATGAACAAGCCCCAAGACTGGGGGCTTAGCCTATAGCTTTGGTTGTCCACACTGCTTGTGAGAATATCAAGCATTCAATTTGGGGAGGTTGAATTTTCCTCTGTTCTCATCATTCCTCAAAGGGGACTTGCAAGTACTTTTCCACTCACTGATCAAATCACTCTGGGATTCATCAGATGGCCCATCAATTTTATTGATTTTCTCAAAGAACCAACTTTTGGTTTTATTGATTCTTTCTATTGTTCGCTTATTCTCCCATTCATTTCTTTCTGTTTTAATTTTTGTTATTCCTCTTCTCCTATTTGCTTTGGGGTTAGTTTGTTTTTCTCAAGTTCCTCCAGGTTTGCTGTTAAGTCCTCGATTTTGTTTTTTAATATAAGCATTTTGAGCAATAAATTTCCCTCTCAGCACAGCTTGTACTGGTTTGAAATGAGGTATGTACCCTAGAAAAGCCATGTTTTAATCTTAATCCCATTTTGTAAAGGCGGCCAATTCTTCTAATCCCTATTCAGCATTGTATGTTTGAAACTGTAATTAGATCATCTCCCTGGAGATTCGTTTCTGGTATATGGCATTCCAGCAGCTATCAAACTAGAACACAGCCTTTGCTGCATCCCATACATTCTGATAATTTGTATTCTTATTTTCATTAATCTCCAGATAGCTACTGAGTTCTCTAGCAATTTCTTCTTTGACTCACTGGTTGTTTAAGATTGTGTTATTTAATCTCCATATATTTGTGAATATTCTCGTTCTTTGGTGGTTATTGAGATCCAGCTTCATCCCATTGTGATCAGAGAAAGTGCTTGGAATAATTTCAATATTTTAAAATTTATAAAGACCTTTTTTGTGCTCAAATTTATTTTTGTGTAGAGTGTGAGGTTGGGAATCCAGCTTTATATGTGAATTTTTATTGCTACCCAGTTTTATATAATCTATCCCCTCCATTCTTATTTATAATGCCACCATTAGTATATTTTCAAGTTTCCCATTTGCACCTATTTCTAGACTCTCTATTCTCTTCCTTGCTAATGCCAGGATTTCCCAGTGTTTCTCTCATAAAGTATGCTACCCAACTATGTGCACAGTAGGCATCCTACATGCATTACTGTGGTTTACCTGTGAACAATGAGCAGATTGTACAGGAATATGTTATAATAGGAATGAGCGACATTTGAGGACATGGCTGTGCATTTCACCCAGGAAGAGTGGCAGCAAGTGGATCCTGTTCAGAAGACCTTGCACAGGGATGTGATGCTGGAGACCTATAGCCACCTGGTCTCTGTCAGTAAGGGCAGAATCCCTATGTAACTTAATGAACCTAATCCTCCTTATCCTTCAGAGATGTGAAGACCAAGACTTTTGTTATTTTCCCTTAACAAAATGTTTTATTTTGAGGTTTCAGTTTTTTTGTGTTTATATTCTTGTTGCCTCTGGAATTTATTTTTGGGCATGGTATGAGTTAAGGATCCGTCTTTGTTGAGAGGCCCCTGAAACTACTCCTTCTCCTCATGCATTTCTGAGATACAAGGCCAAGACTATCATAATTTATTCAGGTACAAACCCAGATATAATCTTCAAATTGGGACAGGGAGATGACCTGTGGCTCATACAGAGAGAATTGTCTAGGTGAGAATAGAGTAGATGATAAAGGGGGCATCTTCTTCTTGCCTGACATCAATGGCCTCCTTTCTTCCATAACATTTATCAGGCTTTCTTTACAACAGCCATCTGCAGCAGCCACCTTTCTAGTGCTTCTTTCCATTGCTATGTTTTGTATCTTCTTAATTTTACCTTTTTCTTTCAGACAAGAAGAAAAGCCATGAATCTTCCCAGCAGATCATTTCAGGAGGACTTTCCTTTCAAAGAGAGAAATTGGAAAGGCTCCAAAGAGTAATTCGTTGTACTCTATTTTAAAAGTTTGGCATATTGATGGTCAGATAGATACATATCTAGGAAACCAAGATGAGGTTTTCAGGCAGGTCACAGGCATCAGCAATGAGACATTGACTGAGAAGAAAGCCTCCAAATATGATGCATATAGAAACATATTTGCTAGGTGCACAGACTTTGATCCTTCAGGTAAAAACCTCCACAATTTTGATTCAAATGAAAAGAGTTTGAGGCTTAGTTTAGACTTACTAAATTATAACAGGAGCTATGCAAGAAAGAACTCCACTGAAATATTTGGATGTGGGAGATCACTTACTATAGTGTTTCTTGTTGTGTGCCAGAGAAAATTCATACTGGAATGAAACTCTGTGGAGATTGTCAATGTGGAAAATTTATCAGCCATAAACAAGCTTATATTCAGTATAAGAAAGTTCAAGCTGGGCAGAAACCCAGTACTTGTATTGTGTGTGGGAAAGGTTTTATCGAGAATTTGTGGTTCATTATACATCAGAGAATTCATGTTGGTGAGAAATTATATGTATGTGAAGATTATAAAAAGCCTTTAGTGAGAAATCACACCTAATTGTGCATCAGAGGCTTCATAATGGGGAGAAACCCTATGAATGTGTTGTCAAAAAGCCTTCTCCCAGAAGTCACATCTTATACATCAGTGAGTTCATACCAGAGAGAATCCCTTTGAATGCGGTCAATGTGAGAAAGTCTTCTGTGAGGAGTCTCATCTTTTTATACACCAGATAACTCATACTGGGGAGAAACCCTATGAACGCACTGAATGTGGGAAGACCTTCCCTCGGAAGACACAGCTTATCATATATCAGAGAACACATACTGGAGAGAAACCCTATAAGTGTAATGAATATGGGAAAACCTTCTGCCAGCAGTCCCAACTCATAGGACACAAGGAATTCATAAAGGAGAGAAACCATATGTCTGTATTGAGTGTGGGAAGGCCTTTTCCCAGAAGTCTCACTTCTCTTGACATCAAAGACTTCATACTGGAGAGAAACCTTACAGATATGCTGAATGTGAAAAAGGCTTTTCTCAGAAATCACCTTTTATTATACACCAGAGAATTCATACAAGGGAAAACCTTATGAGTATAGTCAATGTGGCAAAGCTTTCTTCCAGAAATCACCTCTCATTATTCATCAGATAATTATGAATGTACTGAATGTGGAAGGGCTTTTTCCCTGAAGTCACATCACAGTATATATCAAAGAGTTCATAATGGAGAGAAGCTATATGAATGTAGTGAATGTGGGAAGGCCGTCTGTGAGAAGTCTCCACTTGTTATACATCAGAAAACCCATATTGGGAGAAACCCTCTGAATATGCTGAATATAGGATGACTTCTTCCCAGAAATCACAGATGATCACCTAACTGAGAACACATACTCCAAACGCAGTAAAGGCGAGAAATCCTTCTGCCAGCATGCACACCTCACTGGACATCAGAATCCATATAGGAGAGAAACCTTATTGTGGGAGGGCCTTTTTCCAAAAGTCAGACTGTATCGTGCATAGGAAAACTCATGATGAGCGAAATCCTATGGATATGTTAAACATGGAAAAATGTGGTACCTTCTATACTGTAGAATAGACTCATACATTCCTTAGCATGTCTTATCACCCCTCTGCAGAATGATTGAGTCAGGGCCTCAGAGTATTTTCAGCATTAGGAATATGGAATGGAATTGCTCACCCTTGAAGTGTCTAAACTCCCTTCAAAGAATATAAGCTTGGAACAATTTTCACTGTCTTGGTGTTTTCTGGTCCTTAAACATTTATAGAATCCTCTAGTGATGTCATTTGAGTATGGTGCATTTTTTACGGGTAGCTCTTTTTCACTTTCTCTATTTTTCCATATTTTGTCTGTATAGATTATGTATGTATTTACACTGATATATCTATCAATACATAGATAAATGCAGTCCTTGTAATTGTCTTTAAAAGTCATCCATTCCATCAAAATTGTTAAATATATTTGCATAATTTTGAGGAAAATTGTGTCATGAGTCATTTAATTTCCTCTATATCTGTGGTCATTTCTCCAGTATAATTTCTCATAGAGTGTATTCATGGTTTCTTTTTCGTAAATTAACTAAACTAATGCTGAAGTTTTATTTAAATTCCCTGTACACCTGAAGACCAGTTCTTGAATTTATACCATTGTCTACTTTTTAATTCATTCATTTGTGCTTTTATTTTCACTAAAAATCTTCCACCTACTCTTCTATTTTTTTCTTCTTCTAACTTCTTTAGTTGAAAATGTAATTCAATTAATTTCACCTTTTCTGGTTTATTTATAGATGTATTTTGGGCTGTGTATTTTCATCTGAGAACTACTTTAGCTATTTCCAGTCCAATATGAGAGCATTCTATTTTTCGGTAGGAAATTCTACTGTTTTGGCCAATTTTGATGTAAATGTTACACATGTATTTGATCTGATGTCTCTCAGCCTATTTCCTATTATGCATCTTGTTTTCATTGCTTTTATGTGTTGTTAATCTTTCAACACAAAGTCTTGGTTTCCTTTGTATGCATTGTTTTGGGTGTGCTTCTTCTATTCCAGGGCATAGCAAAGGGAGAGATGCTTCCAAAGAGTTTTCTGAAAACTAGATTAATCCTGATAACCATAATCTCAATAATGCCTAATACCTGGGAGATGGGATTTGAGATGCAAAGAAACATGAATTAAGAGATACAGTTAGATGGATGTGGGTTTATTTCCAGCTTATTCTTCCACTGACTGAAGCACTTTTGTTCCCAGGTTTATATAGTCTTCTCCCACCAGGAGCAGGTCCTGTCCTCTCTCTACTGTCTTCTCACCACGTCTCTCTCTGACTATGGCTACAAAAGATTTTCAGCTTTTAAGGATTCATGTAATGAGGTTGGACCTACCTAGATAATACCAGATAATTTCCTCGTATCAAATCCATAATCTTAATCATAATTGCAAAGATCCTTTTGCCATGTACGCTAACACATTCTCAGGTTCTAAAGATTAAAATGCAGATATCTTTCATGGTCATTATTCTGCCTATCACAGGTGGATGTTTAAAAAAAAAAGACAAGAATTCACTAGGTCCAAAAAAGGGAAGGAGGGAGACAAAAATAAATATAGAATAGAAAGTGCAAAGTATGATTGTGCAAATAAATACAAATATATCACAAATCACAATAAATATGAATGTAATCTACCTACCAGTTAAAAGACAAAGTTGTCAGATTGGATAAAACAAAATCCAGCTACATACTGATTCAAGAGACTAAAGCCTAAACTAATTTTCAGAAGAATGTTAAACAATGGTGCTTGTTGCATTTTAGAAATGCCTCTATTGCTTCCCTATAAAACATTATGTAGGCTTTTAGTTGAGAGAGTGGTAATGTATCATGCTAAGGAAGTATCCATCTGTCCCTATTTTGTTGAGTTATTTTTAAAAAAACTTTTATTGTGAAATATTTTCAAACTTACAGGACAGTTACAAAAATTATACAGACTCCATACAGAGAACTCCAACATATTCCTATTCCCCGAGATACCATGGTCCACCAATTTTAACATTATGCCACATTTTCTGTATCACTCTATGTACCTAGCCATCTATCAATCCATTTCCTGAACACTTGAATGTAAGTTGTATACATCATGCTCCTTGAACACTTAATACTACCATGTACATTTGTTAAGAACAATGTTATTCATTTATGTATCCACCTCAAGTGAAGTTGTCAAGTCCAAGAATTTTAACATTGACATAAAGCTCACAGTCTATACTTCCATTTTTTCTTGTGTCCCAGTAATGCCCCTGTTTCAGTTTGCTAAAGCTGCCAGAATGCAATCTACTAGAAATGGGTTGGCTTTTACAATGAGAATTTATTAGCTTACAAATTTATAGTTCTAAGGGCATGAAGATGTCCAACTTAAGGCATCAAGAAGACTGACACCTTCTCTGAAGAAAGTCTGCTGGATTCTGGGTTCCTCTGTCATATAGCAAGGCATGTGGCTGGTGTCTACTGGTCCTTCACTCCTGGATCTCATTGCTTTCAGCTTCTAGTTTCAGGGGCCTCTTCTCTGAGTTTCTGTGGATCCTCTTTTAAGCATCTCTGAGGCTTTTCTCTAAGTTTTCCTGGGTCTTTCTCACTCTCTGTCCTTTATCCTCTTAAAGAATTCCTGTAAAAAGGATTAAGAACCACTTTTAATTGGGCTAGTCACATCTCAATTGAAATAACCTAAGCAAAAGGTTCCACCCACAACAGGTCTATACCCACAGGAATGGATTAAAAGAATATGGCCTTTTCAGGAGTGCATAGCAGCTTCAAGCCACCACATCCTCCAACAATGCTGGGCCAGGTTAGGGTCTCTGTGACTCTGTGGACTGACCCTAAAGGACTGACCCTTAACCACTCCCAATCATAGCATTCAATAGGATTAATCACATTTACAATATTGTGATACCCTCACCACCGTCCATTACTAAAACTTTCTCATCTCCCCAAACAGAAATCCTACACCCATTATGCATTAACTCTCCATTCCACCTCCTCTCCATGCCAACCTGCACTCTAATTCCTGCCTCTATAAGCCTGAATATTCTCTTACGTTTTCTATGTAGTTACTATGGGGCTTAAATTTAACATCTTAAATCTATAGTAATCTTACTTGCTTTGATACCAAGTTAACGTCAACAGTTTACACAAATTGTTGGAGTGGCTGTGTAAAAAGCCATTGGAGTTTCTAGGGTTACTAAAAACTGTTAAAGCTGCAAAGAGGAAGCAGGTAGCAGCTAGAACTGTGGAACAAAGGGAACCAAGTGCCCAGCATTCAAAACTAATGAAATGTACATAAATTATAAAAATTTTATGTCTGTACTTAGGCCAACATCCTGCACATATGGTTAACTATAATCTGCTTTTTTGGTCAAACAGAGAAGCTGGATTTCACTGGTTGTGAGCGCAGGTGCAGTAGCCCCCAAAATAGCCTTCTGGGGACTCCTGCCTTATTGGCACAGTAAAAGACACACCTAGAGGTGGGGACTTTCTGCCATTTTTGAACATGCAATGTATGAAATAGTATGTAGTTAGCATAGAATTAAATAACTCTAGGAACATGCTCATTAATTAGTAGTCAACAGGTAATTATAGATGTAAATGACACTAGCTTTATGTAAAACACCTGGCTTCCAAGTTATAGGCCAAGGATGGGATAGCAGGACTTGGCTTCTGGACGAGGGTTAGACCCTTAACTCTGAAGATGCAAATAAACTCCTTGACTTTCCTGCTTATATTGTGGTTCTTCTAACTTACAGTGGTCACCCTTCAGCCCCTACCTTTATTTAGTTCTTGTCACAAATGACATGTTTATACATTATGAGTCCAAAACCATTGCAAATCAAAACCACAAGATATCATTTCATACCTACTCGAATGGACATTATTAAAAAAAAAAGCAGAAAACTACAAGTGTTGGAGAGATGTAGAGAAATAGGAATACCCACTCATCATTTCACCAATGTAAAATGGTGCAAGTGCTGTGGAAGATGCTCTGGTAGTCCCTCAAGAATCTAAGTATGGATTTATCATAGACCCAGCAATCCTGCTACTAGGTATACACCCAGAAAAACTGAACACAGGGATGTAAACACACGTTTTCATACTGAGTTCACAGTGGCATTATTAACAATTGTCAAAAGATGGAAACAACCCAAGTGTCCATCAAGCTATGAATGGATAAACAAAATGTGGTATATGCATAGGATGGAAAATTATTCAGTTATAAGAAGAAATGAAGTACTGTCGCATGCTACAACATAGATAAACCTTGAGGACATTATCTTGAGTAAAATAAGCCAGACATAAAAGGACAAATATGAACTAATTATAATAAGCAAACTCATGGAGTTGAAATCTAGAATATAGGTTACTAGGAGCTACAATGAGGACAGAGAATGGGGAGCTGATGCTTAATTTGTGAAAAATTTTTAATTAGGTTGATTGTAAATGTTTGGAAATCGTGGAAATCATGGATTGTTTGGATGTGGTGGTGGTAGCACATTATTGTGAATGTAACCAACAGCGCTGAATTATGCATGTGTTGTGGTTGAAAGGGGGAAGTTAAGGGATGTGTATGTCACTAGAAAGAAAGTGTGCTGGTTTGAAATTATGTACAGCAGAAAAGACATGTTTTCTTTAGCAAACTAAAACAGAAAGCCAGAGAATAAAGCATAGGACTATATAATACAGGAATCCCTTTGTGGATGAAGAATGTAGTTAATAGTAAAATATAAAAATGTTCTTTTATGAATTAGAATAAGTGTACATCATTATTACAAGGTGTTAATAATAGGGTGGTATATGGGAAAACTACACATAATGCAAATTGTGGACTATAACCAACAGTAACATTTTGATGTTCTTTCATCAGTTGTAACAAAGGTACCACGCCAATGCTAAGTGTCAGTAATACGGGGTTATAAAGGGTATGGGTTTCTTTTTTGAGTAATGAAAATGGTCTCAAATTGATTGTGGTGATGAATGCACAACTCTGTGATTCTACTGCGAGCCACTGATTATATACTTTGGATGAATTGTATAGTGTATATCTCTCAATAAAACTGCTTTAAAATAAGCCATAAGCTATTAATTCCCATTGTTTAATCCAACACATTGTATGATTTTTGCTTAAGCAGCCTAGGAAACTAAAACACCAAATTTTCCTTGACTGTCAGGAGCTAAGAAAAATAACAGAAGAAGCAAAAAAAGAAAACACCTTTCCCAGTCTTTGCAGACTGAACTTTGCAAGTGCTCTTTTTTCACGGCTTATCCACACAATGGGTTTAGGGAAAAAACTTGGAGCCAAAGCATAGAGGCCTCCCTGAGGCTTTCTGTGCATGTGCATGTGCTTGTGTCTTGTCTTAGGCATGGTCCTAGGAATTCCCCCATTTACACAGTTCGGAATGCTCCCTATTCTGTAGGAAACAGTTTCTTCAGGGTCCTGGCATTGCCCTTTCTGTTTCTGGTCATCAATTCCTTGCCTCAAGTAGCACAGCTTGAGTGTTTTCCCACAGTATTCTGTAGGAGAGTTCTGCAAGCTGCTTTCTACACTGTTTAAGTTCGCTAAAGCTGCCAAAATGCAATATAGCAGAAATAGGCTGGCTTTTAACAATGGGGATTTATTAGTTTACAAGTTCACAGTTCTGAGGCTGTGAAAATGTCTAAATCAAGGCATCAACAGGCAATCCAGTGATCGTAGAATTCTCTGTCATATGGCAAGGCACATGGTGGCATCTGCTTGTCCTCCTCTCCTGTTTTTTTGTTTGTTTGCTCACTTGCAACTTTAGGTTTCTTTATCTGGGGCTTTCTTTCTGACCTTCTGTGTTTTTCTCTCTCAGCTTCTGTGTGTTTCTCTGAATTTCATTCTCATACAAAAGACTCCAATAAGAGGATTAAAACCCACCTAGGGCATGTCTTTCTCCAATTCTCTCCAACACTTGTCACTTTCCGTTTTTGTTTTTTTTTTATAATGGCTATTCTAGTGGGTGTCAGATGATACCTCATTGTGGTTTTGATTTGTATATATATATTTATATACATATATATATATTTGTATTTCCCTAACAGCCAATAAAGTTGAGCATCTTTCCATATGCCTATTACCCATTTGTGTTTCCTTTTCTGAAAAGTGTCTGTTCATGTCTTTTGCCCATTTTTTAAAATTGGGTTCTTTGCCTTTTTGTTGTTGAATTGAAGAACCTCTTTATATCTTCTGGATACTAAAACCTTATCTGATTTTGTTGGTTTGCCCAGAGTGATGCCCCAATGAATCCCAGAGTGATTTGATCAGTGAGTGGAAAAGTATTTGCAAAGTCCCCTTTGGGGAATGGTGAGAATGGGGGAAAATTCAACCTCCCCAAGTTGAATTCTTGATATTCTTACAAGCAGTGCGGACAACCAAAGCTATAGGCTAAGCCCCCAGTCTTGGGGTTTTTTCATAGGAAACTTAACCCCACAAAGGATAGGTCAAGCCTATTTAAAATTAGGCCTAAGAGTCACCCCCAAGAGAGCCTCTTTTGTTGCTCAGATGTGGCCTCTTTCTCCAGCCAACACAACAAGCAAACTCACCACCCTCCCCCTGTCTACGTGGGACATGACTCTCAGGAGTGTGGACCTTCCTGACAACGTGGGACAGAAATCCTAGAATGAGCTGGGACTCAGCTTCAAGGGATTGAGAAAACCTTCTCGAACGAAAGGGGAAAGAGTGAAATGAGACAGAGTGTCAATGGCTGAGAGATTCCAAACAGAGTCAAGAGGTTATCCTGGAGGCTATTCTTATGCATTAAGTAAATATCACCTTGTTATTCAAGATGTAATGGAGAGGCTGGAGGGAACTGCCTGAAAATGTAGAGCTGTGTTCCAATAGCCATGTTTCTTGATGATGATTGTATAATGATATAGCTTTCACAGTGTGACTGTGTGATTATGAAAACCTTGTGTCTGATGCTCCTTTTATCTACTTTGTCAACAGATCAGTAGAACATATGGAATAAAAATAAATAATAGGGGGAACAAATGTTTAGATAAATTTAGTTTGAAATGCTAGTGATCAATGAAAGGGAGGGGTAAGGGATATGGTACGCATAATTTTTTTCTTCTGTTTTTGTTTTATTTCTTTTTCTGTTGTCTTTTTATTTCTTTTTCTGAATTGATGCAAATGTTCCAAGAAATGATCATGATGATGAATACGCAACTATGTGATGATATTGTGAATTACTGATTATATATGTAGAACAGAATGATTATATGTTAGGAATGTTTGTGTTTCTTTGTTGTACTTTTTTAATTTAAAAAAATTAATTTTAAAATTAATTAAATAAAATTAATTTAAAAATTTTAATTTAAAATTAAAAAAAAAGTAAAACCTGATCTGATATGTTTCCAAATATTATCTCTCATTGCATGGACTGCCTTTTTACTTTCCTGACAAAATTTTTTGATGCACAAAAATGTTTACTTTTGAGGAAATCCATTTATCTATTTATTTTATCAATGCTTGTGCTTTGGGTATAAGATCTAGGAAACCACCTCCTATTGCTAGATTTATAAGATATTTCCCTAAATTTTCTTCTAAAAGTTTTATGGTCTTAACTCTAATGTTTAGGTCTCTGATCCTTTTTTAGTTAATATTTGTATAGGGTATGAGTTATAGATCCTCTTTCATCCTTTTGCTTATGGGTATCCAGTTCTCCAAACACCATTTATTGATGAGGCTTCTCTGTCCCAGATGGGTTGCCTTGACAACCTTATCAAAAATCAGCTGTTCATAGATGAGAGGGTCTCTTTCTGAACACTGAATTTGATTCCATTGGTCCGTATATCTATCTTTATGCCAGTACCATATTGTTTTGACCACTGTAGCTTCATAATATGCTTTAAAGTCAGGTAGTGTGAGATCACCCACTTCATTTTTCTTTCTCAAGATATTTTTAGTTATTTGGGGAATGTTCCCTTCTGAATAAATTTGTTCGTTGGTTTTTCTATTTCTGCAGAGTAAATTTTTGGGGATTTTAATTGGTATTTCATTGAATCTCTAAATCAATTAGGGTAGACTTGACATCTTAATTATATTCAGTCTTCAAATCAATGAACACGAAATGCTTTTCCATTTATTTAGTTCTTCCATGATTTTTTAAAAGCAATTTCTTGTAGTTTTCTGTGTATAGGTCTATAACTGTCCTTAGTTAAATTTATTCCTAAATATTTGATTCTTTTTGTTGTTAATGTAAATGGAATTTTTTCTTGATTTCCTCCTCAGATTGCTCATCACTAGTGTATAGCACTACTGATTTTTGGGTGTTGAACTTTGTGTTGGTTTGCAAGCTGCTGGAATGCAATATACGAGAAATGGAATGGCTTTTATAAAGGGAATTTAATAAGTTACTAGTTTACAGTTTTAAGCCCATGGAAATGTTCAAACTAAGGCATCCAGGGAAAGATACTTCAATTCAAGAAAGGCTAATGCATCTGGAACACCTCTGTCAGCAGGGAAGGCATGATGGTCCCTTGCTCCTGGGTTCCATGCTTTCAGCCTCTGTTTCTGTGAGAATTCCTCACTTTGCTTCTCCAGGGCTGACTTTCATCTCTTGGCTTCCCTTGACTCTCTCAAGGCTCTGGCTTGCTTAACATCTCATGGTGATGTCTGTTGCACTCCAAGAATCTCCAAATATTTGCGTCTCTGTTCTCCAAATATCAGCATCTGTGTCAGCCCTGCTATGAAGTTTCTTTTGGTTCTGAGGTTTCTGTCTTTTCTGGCTTCCTCTTCAAAATGTTTCCTCTTTTAAAGCATTCCAGTAAGCTAATCAAGAACCACCTGAAATGGGGGGAGTCACATCTCCATTTAATCATACATCACACCCACAATTGGGTGTGCCATATCTTTGTGGAGATAATCTTGTCAAAAGATTCCAACCTACAGTGTTTAATCAAGTTGAAAGAAATGGCTGCCTCCACAAGATTGTATCAGGATTAAAACATGGCTTTTCTGGGATACATAATACTTTCAAACCAGCACAGACTTGTACCTTGCCACTTTGCTATACTCATTTATTAGGTCTAGTAACTTTGCTGTAGGCTTTTTGGGATTTTCGATGTTTTAGTTTGCAAGCTGTCAGAATGCAATATACCAGAACTGGAATGGCTTTTTAAAAAGGAATTTTAATAAGTTATAAGTTTACAGTTCCAAGCCTATAAAAATTTCCAAACTAAGAAATCCAGAAAAAGGTACATTAATTCAAAGAAGGTCGATGGATACAGAACACCTCTCAGCTGGATAGTCACATGGCTGGTATCTACTGGTCCCTTGCTCCTGGGCTCTGTTGCTTTCAGACTCTGTTCCTGTGGGGGTTCCTCACTTTGCTTCTCTGGGCTGGCCTTCAGCTGTTGGTTTCATATTAGCTAGGGTTCTCTAGAGAAACAGAATCAACAGGAAATATCTCTATATATAAAATTTATAAAAGTGTCTCATGTAACCATGGGAATGTAGAGTCCAAGGTCCACAGGGCAGGCCACAAGCTGGCAACTCCAACGAAGGTCCACAATGAACTTCACAGGAGAGGCTCACCAGCCAAAGCAGGAAGAGAGCCTGTCTCTTCTGAATCCTCCTTAAAAGCCTTCCAGTGACTAGATTAAGCATCACTCATTGGAGAAGACACTCTCCTTAGCATATTGCAAAAGCAATCAGCTGTGGATGCAGCCAACATGATCATGATTTAAGTCCATGAAATGTTCTCATAGCAACAGACAGGCCAGCACTTGCCCCGACCAGACAATCAGGTACCACCACCACCTGGCCAAGTTGTTTTTCTGTTTCTTGTCCTGCCTATATGGAGCCTCTGTTCTTTTTTTTTTTCTTTTGCTTTTTTTTTTTTGAGGTCAGTCTTCTCAGATATTATAGACCTCAGTCAGATTTTCTCAGACCAGACAGGCCCATGACTCAGGAGGATAGAATAGCCGGCATCAGTTTTCCCTAAGGGTGAGACCCAGCAGGTTGTCAAGCTTTCCTATAAAGCCTCTAGACTCTTTTCTTTCCTTTCCTGCTCAGCATGTGGTGCTTGTCTGCCTGGGACATCACACCAGCATAAAGTGATGTGGTGCCTTTAATTTCAGCAAACTCCCCCGTCAGTGGCATCCTTGAGACAAGGGTGAGGTAGTAGGGGAGCTTTGATTACTTCTATTTTCCAGCCCCTGGGGCCTGAATTCC
This sequence comes from Tamandua tetradactyla, assembly GCF_023851605.1. Lineage (NCBI taxonomy): Eukaryota > Metazoa > Chordata > Mammalia > Pilosa > Myrmecophagidae > Tamandua > Tamandua tetradactyla. The sequence continues at coordinate 121,929,951 of NC_135353.1, forward strand.
CTGAAGGAGGGATTCCACTTGAACTGGGCCCTGCCCCAATTTCTTGGGGGAAGATATGCCCTTTAAGGAATGAGCCCCTTTCACCTGACTAGTTATTTTGTCTCTCAGATGTTCCTCAGTTACACCCCTGCCTGGGGCAGAGCTGGAGCCTGCAAATGCTTGCTTGAGTTGACAAGTGGCTCTATGTATCCCCAGGCTCTATGTGCCTCCTTTTCTTGGGACCCTGCCCTTTTCCAGTATTTTGTGTTGTCCAGCTCAAAAAGCTTTATTTAATTTTTTCCTTCAGCCCTGTGCCCTCTCTGCCAAGGTGAAAACTGATGGTTCCTTTAGTGCTTATTCTAGGTTTATCTGTGCTTGGGGCCTATTTTCAGTAGTCAGAATTTGTTAATTAATTCTGCAATTGGAGCTTGATTGAGCTAAGCCCTTGCTCCCAGTATAGTCTGTTTCCTTTTCCCTTGGGAACCAGCCTGTCATATCGATGGGGGAGGGGTGCTGGCCTCCACAGTTTGGGAGACAGTTCTGTGTGTGATCTCAGCCACCCCACTTGGTCCAGAATGCTGTATGCGGTGTGTCTGGTCACTGATGTCCCCCCAGAAGTTGTTCTGTATAGTTCTTGGGTATTTACTACCTGTTTTGGAGGATGCACTAAATTCCACACCTCAGTATGCCAACATCTTGCCCCACCTCTGATATAGGCAATTTTTTTTTTTGGCATGGGTAGGCTCCTGGAATCAAACCTGGGTCTTCAGCATGGCAGGCAAGAATTCTGCCATTGAGCCACCATTGTCTGCCCACAATATAGGCAATTTCAATGGTAAAGTATGGAATTCAAAATGAAAGTCTTCATAGCAATACATATATATGCCCCCAAACAGCATAGCATCAACATTTATAGCAATAACAACAGAAACTGTAAGAAATAGAGGAATATTCAGAAACATGTAGTAATAGGAGACTTTATCTATTGATCTATAACATCATTTGTACAAACAAAAAAGCTTAGAAAATAATTAAATAATCTCATACCTAACATACATAAGACTAAATAGATATGTTAGACCTATCAATAAACAGGTCTAACTTTATCTATTAAAAACAGAATGCCATTAGACTGGATCACAGTCTAATGAAGTTATATTCAGATGAAATATGATAGCCCTAAATGTTTCTATCAGTAAACAAGAAACCCTGTTAAGGGAAAATCATAAAAGTCTTGGCTTGACCTTGACAGTTTTGAAGTTCATGCAGATCAGGAATAGTTTCAGATGTCAGTCAGTGAAACTGCCCCCACCCCCAGCATCCCATCAAAGATTGTTCCCTACTTCACACTATGCATACAAATAAATTCCAGATATAACAAAAATGTGAACATTAATAAAAATGGAAACCATAAAGGTAATAAAAGAAGAAGACACATTTAAGGGAAAAACATAAATATCTTGGCCTGGATAGCTCTGAATGACAGAGATATAGATTAGGTCCATTAAATTACAGAGGATAGGGGTCCTTATCCACAGAGACCAAATGGCTGTAAGTCACCAGCTTCACTTTTCTGTTCAGGGTCCTTTGAACAGGGCCCAGGTTCTCCCACTCATTCTGGGAGAAGTCCACAGTCATGTTTTTTAATGTCACATGCATATTCAGTCTGAACTGATTATTTTGATTATTTTTACTACAGTGAAATGTGTAGAATGCCTAGTATACATCTAGATAATACTTTGCACTTTACAAGAGAAACAATGTAAAATCCTTCTATTAGCAGAATAATCAGTGAACCAAAACAAAATTCAGAAAGAGATCCAAATACAAATGGGAATTTAATAATATGATATAGGTTAAACTTCACATATACGGAGGAAAGATAGATTATTCAAAACTAAGCAGCCATGCAAAAAATATATAGTTTGACCCTTACCTCACACATTACATGAAAATGAATTCCACATGTGACAAATTTTAAGCCTAAACAATTGAAACCATAAAATGAATAAGAGAAACACAGAAGAACCAGGAAAATTCGGGATTATAATTTCTTACTGGAAAAGTTTTTTTTTTTTTGGCAAACCCATCCTTAGTCTCCTTTAGAACCACCACATTGCCCTCCAAAGGGCTAGACTTCTCATTTCCCTACCAACAGTGAATAGGTACATCTCTTTCTCCGCATTTTCTCTAGCATTTGTTTCTCTCTGTTCATTTTTAAATAGTTTTATTCACACATCATACAATCAGCCTAAGTGTATAGACATGCCTTCACCACCATACTCTATCTGAAGACATTTCCTTTCCTTCCACAAAGAATCCATAGCCCTTTCCCAATGCCCCTGCCTGTTGACATTTAGTTTTGGCATAATGCCTTTGTTACATTCATTTGAAGCATATTACAACATTATTGCTGACTATAGACTCTAGCTTTTTGCATTGACTGTACCTTTTCCCATATACCATCTATTTTCAACCCCCTGCAATATTGACATTCCTTTGTTCTTTCTCATGCAAAAACATTTTTAATTTGCATATTTAATCATCATCATTGTATACTCTAAGCATTCATAAATTACATCATCCCAGTCTATCCTCTATCTTTCCTTCTGGTTTCCTATGTGCCCCCAGCCCTTCTCCCTCAATCATACTTACATTCAGGTTCATTCAGTGTACTCACATTATTGTCCTACAATCAGGTAGTATTGTGCTATTATTATCTGAATTTTTACAATCAGTCTTGTTGCACAATCTGTATTCCTTCAGCACCAATTGCCCAATCTCTACCCTATTTCTATCTCCTGATAACTTGTGCTCTTAATTTAAATTCTCCAAGTTCACTCATTAATATTAGTTCATATTAATGAGACCATACAGTATTTGTTCTTTTGTTTCTGGCTAATTTCACTCAGCGTAATGTCCTCAAGGTCCAGCCATGGTGTCACATGGTTCATGACTTATTCTGTCTTACAGCTGTGTAATATTCCATCATGTGAATATACCATAGCTTGTGTAGCCACTCATGTGTTGATGGACATTTGGGTTGTTTCCATCTCTTGGCATTTGTAAATAATGCTAATATAAACATTGGTGTGCAAATGTCCATTTGTGTCTTTGCCCTTATGTCCTCTGAGTAGATACCTAGCAATGGTATTGCTGGGTCATCTGGCAATTCTATACTTAGCTTCCTGAGGAACTGCCAAACTGCCTTCCACAGTGGTTGTACCATTTGACATTCCCACCAACAGTGGATAAGTGTGCCTCTGCCTCCACATCCTCCCCAGCACTTGTCATTTTCTGTTTTACTGATAATGGCCATTCTGGTGGGTATGAGATGGTATCTCATTGTGGTTTTGATTAGGGGCAAAGTGTTTTTTTTTCAAAGTTCTTTTTAAGTATGGGATCAAACCTATACCACAAAAGAGAAGATTTGTAAGTTTACATAAACATTTCTCCAAATTATGCAAAATCTGCCATTAACAAAGAAAATTGCAGGATAGAACACATAATTTTTTGGTTGAGGAAAATATAAACCATAATGAGACACTAACATTCATTAACACACAAAGCTATACACATATAGATAGGCTTATATGTATATTAAACAAAGCTGGCAGGATCATCTTCAAACCCTATAATTGGGGTGGGATCGGGTTGGAGGAAGGTGTTAGAATATGGAGGATTTTACTTTTACAGAGGATTTTCTCTTCCTAATGTTACTGTGCTGTCTTGAATCTGTTATGTACCCCAGAAAAAGCTAAATTATTTTAATCCATTCTTGTCGGGGCTGACATATTGTGGGCAGGACCTTTTGATTAGGTTGTTTCCATAGAGATGTGACCCACCCAATTCAAGGTGGGTTTTAATCCTCTTTACTGGAGTTCTTTGTGAGAGAATAAAAAGACAATAAAAGCCAAGAGAGCCCATAGACATTTAGAGAGACAAAATAAACGCTTAGAGATATTTTCAAGAGAACTGATGCAGAAACCAGAGAGAGAGAGAGAGAGAGAGAGAGAGAGAGAGAGAGAGAGAGAAAAGTCCCAGAGACACTAAGAGTGGACCCGCAGAACACAGAGAACTCAGAGGGGCGTCCCCGGAGGAGCAAGCAAGGACCCACAGAAGCTCAGAGAGAAAAACTGCAATCCGGGAGCGAAGGCCCAGCAGATGCCAGCCATGTGCCTTCCCATGTGACAGAAGAACCCAGGATGCCATTGGCCTTTCTTCAAAATTAAGGTATTTTTCTCTTGATGCTTTAATTTGGACATTTTCATGGCCTTAGGATTGTAAATTTGTAACCTAATAAATTTCCACTGAAAAAGCCAATGCATTTCTGGTATATTGCATTCCAGCAGCTTTGGCAAACCTTTATAATTACCTATTTATATTGTTTGAATTCTTCCCCACATGTAGACTGTTAGGCCTGGAGGACAGGACCCCTTCCCCCCATGATGTAACCTACCCCTGGCAAATATTTCAGAAAGCCTCTATCACCCCAACCTGTGCCAGCCAGGTGTGTCCATCACCCTCCATCAGCTGCACTCTTGTGATAACCTCCCATTATTCAGCCTCCACTCTCTGGCAAATGCATTCTTGTGTAAACTCCCCTTACTCGCTGTCCACCCTCCAGCATTTACAACCCTGTGCACATAAGGCAGCCTTTGAAGTTTAAACTTTACCAATGGAAAGCTGCCAACTCCTAATTTAGCCCCTTATTCCTGAAAACTATCCAACAGTGACCTGCCTAACCCTTGCTCCCCAACTCCCTAACCCTAAGCCTTAAAAACACAATCCCCGCCCCCCCCCACACACATACCTCAGGGTAGCCATCTCTCTCTCTCCTGAAATGCTGCCTGGGAGGCTCTGGTTCTTCCCAAAATAAAGCCTTTGTCTGAACTCCTTTGTTCCCTGACACATTCCTGGTGAGTTTGTTGAGTTTGTCTTTCCTAGACTATGTCTGTGGGAAGGAAAAAAAATAAACATTTTTAAAGTAGAAGAGCACAAGAAAAGGAAATTGCCTTGAGTTGGGACATGAACCCACATATAGAGATGATAGTAAAGAAGCCACAGGAAGCCAGGAAAACCCATTCCATACCCTGAAACCCTCTGCAAGAGAATTTTCACTAAAAGTGGTCTTATTGGGAGAAAACTGATCTGAAAATCACTGATCTTTAGAAAGAATCAACAGTGAAATTTCTTAGGCCTAGCACATGGAAATCTTTACTTCCTAAGAAATTGATCCGTTTTCTCTTTATGGAGAGTGCATATCGTGTAGCTAGCTGATCGTGGTTGTCCTTTTCCCTGTGGTTGCCAGGAAGCTCACAGACAAATGTGCAGATCAATTTGTACAGTAGGAGTATTGCTAGATGAGCCATTTATCTCTTTATTCTCTCAAAATTTCTCTGACCCTCTTTTACAATATTTTGCCGTTTTCCATTTTGTTGTGTGCAAAAACAAGTAGGGAATACTGTTGTAGAGGTCCTCAAGACCACCCTCAGGTTCCATGATTTTCTACAAGAACTCAAAGAACTAAAAAATACTGTTATGCTCGTGGTTGTAGTTTATTACAGTAAAAGGATATAGATTAAAATCAGTAAAGGAAAAAGATGCATAGGGCAGTGTCCAGGTACAAAACAGATGTGAGCTTCCAGTTATCCTCTCTCAGTAGAGACATAACACTAGAACTTGATTCTCCCAGCAACAATGAATGATAATTTGTATAAAGTATTGCCAGCCAGGGAACTCATCGGAGCCTTAGTGTCCAGTTTTTATTGGGGGTCAGTCATTAAGGCATGGAGCGCCTTGGTGACTGACTTTACTGTTCAGTCTCCAGCTCCTCAGAGATCAAACTGAAATAGTGTGGCCCCAAGCTCCAGGAATACAAAAAACATTATGAGCATAAACTATATGGTGTGACCCAAAACCTCAGGAATACAAAGACACTTAGTAGGCCGAATATTCCAAAGGCTCAGATGTTATCTACTAAGATCCTGTCAAAGGCCAGTCCTGAAGACCTTTGGAATGTGCAGGGTTTGGGCAATCCAGGCCTTCTGAATTAACCCTTTACTGCATAGGAATAAACAAATAACTCTCTTAAGAAATGACCCAGGGAGCAGAACAGTCTTCAGAAATCAGTTGGTAAGCATCTTTACACTGGGAGCTGTGAAAATGTTGCCTTTTCACATAAACAACTGTTGCTCCCCATATGACCCAATAATTCTATTTCTGTTTCTAGAGCTGCATCCTAAGGGGATAATTATGAATGTTCCCAGTGCTTGAACTTCAGGAACCTTCATCACAGCTTTGTTTTTAACACCACGAAATTAGAAATAACCCAAATTCCAATTATGGGGTATTGGGGAAAGAATACAGTACCTCCAAAGGGTGGAATGCTGGGGATCATTAAAAGTAATGCTACAAAGGCGTTGCAACAGTGGCAGAAGTCTCGTCTGCTATGCCGGAGACCCAGGTTCAATTCCCAAAGCCTACCCATGACTAAAAAAAAAAAATGCTATGTTCAAAAAGGAAACCGTCAGCACTACCACAGCAACAGCAGAGGTAAACAATGGGGGGAGGGACAGGAGTTAAGAGGAGGTTTAGATTTCCTATTTGGCCAGGGTGTATTTATTTGTTTTTTTTTCTCTTGGGAACAAGGAAATTATCTAAAATTGATAGTGTTGATGGACTGCAGACGTTGGGCATTATACATGATGATTGATGAATGCAGGTGGCTGAAGGATGCACTGACTGAGAAGCAGATCGGCAAACGATTGTGTATACTTATGAATGAAGGTTGTGCTGCTACAAAAAGGAACAATGTCGTGAGGCATGCAACGATGTGAATGAACATGTGGGACATTTGGTGAGACAAAATAAGTCAGAAACAAAAAACAACAATGGTATGGTCATCTTTAGAAAATGCTTATAAGAAAACAGGGGCCTAGATTGTAAGCTTTTAGAGCAGACACATTAAGTCCGGAGTGGTGATTATTATTTCTGGATATATAGAGATAAGATAATTAGAGATAAGAACGAAGCCAATCAGGTTGGGGTTAAAGTAATTCAGAACACAGGGGTAAGGAAGACAGTATCTATATTTTAGAACCACACATACTCTTTGAGACCAAAGGAAGAAAGGTTTATTTGGTCTGGAACTGAAATTTTCTGTAGCACATAAACTAACTCAACCTATCTGTATAGTTCATTTGAACAACTGAAACACAGGGAGCCCAGAATAAGAAAGAGGTCCTTTAATCCTGTATAGATTATTATAATGCCTGGATACATCCTAGAGTATATTAAGAATATAATAAAAAAGTATTGGCAAAGTCCCTTGAGGGATGGGAGAAAGAATATGGAACTATTAAACCTTACCATCAGGGAATTCCCTGATACCGTGTCAAACTTTAGGGATGCCCAAATCAATAGGCTATGCCCTCGATCCTGAGGCTTACTCATGTGAAGCTTATGTAGGTAGTGGAGAAGCTTAGACTACCTATAGGCATGCCTAAGAGTTATTCTGGAGGACCTCTTTTGTTGCTCAGATGTGGCCACGTTCTCTCTAAGCCCAACTCTGCAAGGGAAATAACTACCCTCCCATCACGTGGGACATGACATCCAGGGGTGAAAGTCTCCCTGGCGACATGGGAGATGACTCCCAGGGATGAATCCAGACCTGGCACTGTGGGATCAACAATTACATCCTGACCAAAAGGGGGAAAAGAACTGTAACTAATAAAGTATCAGTGGCATAGAGTGTTCAAATAGAGTCGAGAGGCTACTCTGGAGGTTGCTCTTATGGAAGCTTCAGGTAGACCTTGCTACCTATCATAACCTGCCAATCCCCAACCAGAACCATTCCAGCCAATCCTAAAGAACACCTAGAGCAATATATAAGATTCTACAGGGGTTCCAGGCACTAGAGTAACTTTCTAGAAACCTACAACCTCCAGATGGGTCCCTGGACCAGATAAGTCCCGAAACCTAGAGGGCCCAGCCTCTCCAGAACATCAGATATTTCCATCTCCCTAGCCCATATTAATGCTAGGGAGCAGACCCTTCCAATATGAACAATTTAGAATGGCCATAACCTAACACTCCTAAAGAGAGAGATGGAAAGATCAAAGGTGATGGTGGAGTTATACAGTAAAGATAAGATTTAACAAATGAATATGAATGCTGAATCATTAAATTGATATCTCTTTTAGTCTCCAGTATCTTAGAGCTGCTAGAAGTAAAAACCTAAAATTATGGAATTGTAACCCATTTGAAACTCTGAAATCTGTTCTACAACTAATTGTGGTGCTGTGCTTTGAAATTTATTGCTTTTTTGTATATATGTCATTTTTCACAAAAAAGAAGGAGGAAAAGTCGATTGTGATGATAAAAAAAAAACATTTATGCCTTTTAGCCTCCCATATTCTGGAGCAGCTAGAAGGAAAAATCTGAGAACATCGTATGGTAGCCCATGACAAACTCTGGGATCTGTCCTGTAATGACTACCTGTTGAAGAGTGCTTTGAACACTATTTCCTTTTTCTTTCTTTGCTTTGTATATATGTTATACTATATAATAAAAAAGTTAAAAAAAAAAAGCAGTGCTACAGATGATTAAGCTACTCATGAGACATAGAAACCACATGCTATTTGTGACCCCAGGACTGAGGTACAGATTAGGGGGTCATTGATAGTGGAATAGATTTTTTTTTTAAACATTAAAAAAAAATTTTATTTTGAAATACTTACAAACTTAAAGGACAGTTACAAAATAATACAAGCCCCATGGAGAGAATAGTTGAATAGTTTTAAGAAGGTCAACTTCAAGGTCAGAACACAAGGACAAGGATGGTACAATAGTAAACAAGGGTTTGGGGTCCAGTTCAGACCTGAAAGACACAGATGTTGGAATATTTAATAAGGCCCATATTCAAAGGTAAGAGTAAAGGGGTATTGGTGGTGAATGTGTTTTTAGAAGTCTGGGTTCTAAATTTAAAAGAGAGGAATACTGATGGCAAAATAGTTAAAAGACACCCAAGTTTCAGATCAGATCCAAGAGACATTAGAGGTAGAGGAGTTAATACAAAAATTTGAGTCCTACACTAGGGTGCAATTGATGGTGAGAGGATTAACAATGGTCTAGTTTTCAGATCTAATATAGAGGAATATTGATGGTGGAAGAGTTAACAGAGGCCCAGGATTTGATATCTAGATGAGAGAGGTATTTATTGTTGAAGAGTTCACAGAAGTCTAGTTTAAAGTTCTAGAACCAGGGGGCATTAATCGTGGATTGTTTATATAGGCTGATTTCAAGGTCAGACCAGAGGGGCATTGGTGTTGAAAAAACTAATACATGCATGGGTCCTACTTATAGGAACGTTAATAGGGAAATAGTTAACAGAGACCTAGAGTCAATATCAACTCATGGAGACATTGTAGAAGATTTTATAGAGGACTGGGCTCAATGTCCTAAAAGAAGAATCCTCTCATTTGAATAATTAACAGAGTTTTGGACTGAAGGTTAAAGCAGAGGAACTTTTATGATGGAAGAGTAAAGAGAAACCTAGGTTCAAGATGAGACTAGAGGAGCATTCATTGATGGTGGAATTTTGACAGAGGTCTTAGATCAGACCAGAGGAGCATTGATGATAGAAAACATAACAAGGCTCAATTTGAGGTGAGGCCAAATAGACATTTATGATGAAATTTGTTCTTTACATCCAAGAACAAGATCCAGATCAGAGGGATATTGACGGTGGAAGAATTAACAAAGTCACAGATTTGATTTAAGAACCACAGGCCATTAATGGTGAAAGAGTTAACAGAGTCCTGAATTTGATTTTTGAATCAGTGGGTCAGTGATGTGGGAAACATTAAGCAGTTGTGGCAGATTGTTACATTAATGCCTTCCAGTGAAAGACGCCTCACATTGAGTCACTTCTCCTGGTATTTCTGTTCTTGTACAGTCCCTTCCAACAATGACTCTGGGTTCAGCCATGTGATTTGCTTTGGTCAATGGGGCATCAGCAAATGTGATGCAAGATGAACTTGAAAAACTCAGTGTAGTGAAGATTGCCCTCTCGTCTGCAGCTTTTGGAATTCTGAGATAGAGTAAAACCTGGATAGTCTGCTGGAGATATGTGGGTCATATGATAACCAGCACAACCACCAGATATGTGAGTGAAGCCTTCCTAGATCATCCAGCCCTGGTGGAGGCACCATCTGACTGCAGCCATATGAGAGATCCCAGGTGAGACCAGCAAGGGAGCCACCCAGCTGATTCAAAATGAAAGTTGCAAAGCATTGATAGTGGACTATATAGGAAAGCTCCAGAATTGAGATGGGATCATAGAAGCATAAACTGGGAAAATTGAACAAATATTCAAATTTGTGGTCTGTCCAGGGAGGCATTGCCACTAGAACAATTACCAAGTGCCTGAGTTCGCAGTAAAAGCTAAGGGACATTAATGGTGGGAGAGATTTCAGAGGTCCACTAGACCAGAGAGGCCTCGATAGCAGAAGAGTTAACAGAAGCCTAAGTCTGCAATCAGAGCAGAGGTCATAATGATGGAGAGACCTAGGATTTGATATGTAGATTAGAGAATCATTGATGTGGAACTGTTAGCAGAAGGGTTCAAAATATAGACCAGAAGGGCACTGGTGGGCAAAACAGTCAATAAATTCCAGGATAGAAAGTCAGAGCAGAGGGATAATGGTGACAGAAGAGTAAAAATAGGCCTGGGTTCTAGTTAACACCAGAGGGTCATTGAAGGTATGAGAGTTAACAGAGGCAAATGTTTGAATTCACAAAGTATAATTGTTGATGGAATGAAATAACAGAGGCCTGGATCAGAGAAGCAATGAGGGTGGAATTGTTGAAGAAGCCTGGGATTGAGGTCAGACCAGAGAGACATTGGTGGTGGAAAAGTTAACAGAAACTTGAAGGGCAGTAATGATGAACTACTCAATGAGGGCCTGAGCTTTAGGTCAAACCAAGAAGATTTTTATGATTGAAGAGTTAACAGAGGCATGGGTGCCAAGTCAGAACATAGGGACACTGATGGAGAAAGAAAGAACAGGGACCCATATTTAAGGACTGACCAGAGAGGCTTTGATGTCCTAGTTAACAGAGACCTAGAGAAGGCTTCTGCACATTCCAAGTTAACATGTGTCTGTCTCCATCCTTCCTCAGGACTTCCATAAGACTCATGAATAACTCCTCTGTTCACCAGCCTCTGTAGGTGAAATCCTTTGGAGATGTGCCTCATTAAGGATCATTCTTCCTACTGCAATATCCTGAAAAAAAAAATCATCTCCTTAATTGCTGGGTACATTTTGTCCTTCCCATGCAAATGTATCCAGAACCTTAGCACTGTCTATCTCCTCACTGAAGACCTCAGCACCACCCCTAGGACTCTGAATCAAAGCCCTTTAAGAGTTCTCTAGGTCACAAGTAGTGGATGCAAAGTGAGCCTGACAGGGCACCATAAGATCTGGATTTTCACCTAGTCTCCAGCACTAGGAGACTTTCACCTAGGACCTCAACTTGTCCGGGCCCTTTTGCCCCCAGGTTTCTGTCTCCGACTCTCCCAGCAACTACATTTCCCGATGTCACTGTCTTCAAGTCTCTTTCTCTGAGGGCAGAATTGTACCATCCCTCCGCCTTCTCCCCCACGTGCACCAATGGTATCTTCCAAAGAAGACCATACCACCCTGGGCCAGCCCAACATTATCTGTACTACTTCCGGCTTTTCCCCATCTCTCTAGTATAATCTAAGAGGGCGACCACCCGCACACATTCCACCCAGCTCCCTAGCGGTACTGATCGGTAGAGGAAAATATCATTCCCGCTTTGCTTCTCTTCTCTCGGTAAAAGTTCCCAGGACAGTACCATTCCAGGCCTCCCTCCAGATCTGCAGTGGTATCTCCCGATGGGGTCGCTGTGGTCCCCGGCTCTAAATTTTTACATACCAGTTTCTGTCAAACTCTCCAAACACGAGCATAATTCGCCTATCATCAGCCTTTGTACGAAAGACCCCACTCTTACCGCCACGGATGCGAAATTCCTCTCGAAATACTATCTCTTTCAAACCTTAAGAAGCATATTTCTCCAGTGTACGGAATGGTAACCAACTCTAAAGATGTCTGCTTCATTGACATCAGGGTTAATTGCGGCGGCCATATTTCTTGCCAGCTATCTAAAAGTTGAGGTTATGGTGGAATTCAATCGTAGCGACTAGCAACGATGGCTTCAGTAAGGGCTACTGCGCATGAGCAGACACAGTGAGGCTCATACATACGGTGGAGTAAAGGGCGAAGTAAGTGGCTGTAGAAGGAAGTTGTGACTGATTTTGGAAGCACCAAGCGGACCTTGCCAGAAAATAATTCACGTCTTAATAGCAGACCAGGAGGTCAAGAAGTCACTCAGAGCGGAGGCAGAAGTGAGAGGGCTGAGGTGGTGTGCGAGCGGAGTAACAGGGACCAGCGTGTGCTCTTTAAAGACGAAAAAGGTGGGAGAGAAGGGGCCCTGAGATGAGTAATGAGAGTCTCTGGGTTAGGTGAGGGGGGAGGAGTTTATAATCTGAGTGAATGAGTTTGTGGGGAGAGTGAATGGGGCGGGGTTGTCTGCGGAGTCAGTGAGGAGAGTTTGTGGGGTGAGGGATGGGGTATGTGGGGTGTTTGAAAGGGGAGTCTGGGGAGTTAATGATGAGGATCTGTGGGAGTGAGTGTTAGGAGAACTATGGGATAAGTGATAGGGCTGTGATGTTGAGTGATGCGGATCTATGGGGAAAACAAATGGACTTTCCCATTTTTCTTGGTTATGGCTTGGCTATTTTACCAGATGGCTTGTGTGCATTTCTGGCCTGGGTGATTCAAAGAATTTACGACTTGGGTTTTCCTTGCCCCCCCTAGCTTGTAACTTTTCTCCTCTTCTCTCCCATCTCAAGAGCTCTGCCTTCTTAGGCCTCTGACGGTCTTCACAACAGTTGGGTATGACTAAGTTCCAGGTAAGTTTTTATATACTTTTTTCCCCTAACCTAATTTAGGACACTTAGAAGCAAGGAAGCAATACTGTGTAGTGACTAAGACCACAGACTGTCTAGCCAAGCTGTACTTAACAGCTTTGTGAACTTAGGCAAACCGCCTAACCAGTCTGTATCTTAGTTTCCCCAATTGTAAAATGAAGATGATGGTGATGATGATGATAATAATACCTACCTTGTATGGTTATAGTGAAGCCCAGTTGAGTTAATGTTGATAATACTGCATAGTGTTCATAATAAGTACTATATAAGAGATTATATTATATATATGCATATATGAATGTATTTTTATATCATAAAATATTAATGTATAAACACATACAAAATTAGAATTAGAGAAGGTAGAGCAAGACCAGGGCAAGGTTGAAATTATGTAGCTCATAGGCTCCAATATAATTATGTTGAGCTGTCGTTATTTTTCTGAGCTTCTTGGAAGCTTTGACATAAAGAGAAAAAAACACACTCATGTATTTATCTCACCCATACAGAGAAATAAGCCACTTCCTCAGAAGCAAATCCTTCCTGATGTTGAAGTTTCAAGACATTTCTCTAATGGGCCAGCCAGGTCCCCATTAGCAATCTTATGATGAATACAGGGACAGGATTGTATAAACACAAACAAATGTAGCTTGTAGCTTAAAGTATTTCTTCATGTCAGCTAAAGGTATCCTGCCAGAGCAGAACTAATAGGATGTGACTCTTCAGGAAATCAAGGCCGTGTCTTCACAAACAGTTTTCTTATGTTTTGGCTCAATACAGGAATAAAACCTTCATTGGCAGGAAGACTCAATAAACCCCACAACCTTCAAATTATGCTCCAATGATTTTTTTTTTTCAGCCGAGATTTCAGTACAGCCTGAGCAACCCATAGGTCAGGCTTATATTCTCTGACAAAAATTTTCTGTCCATTAAAACATTCTCAGTTCATGCTGTCCCTAACCATTTTCTGGTCTTTCTCTTCTGCCTCCCATTTTTTAACTGCAAATTTTATTGAGATATAGTCACATACCAAATAATCCATCCAAAGTATGCAATCAGTGTCTCACAGTATCATCACTTAGTTGTGCAATCATCATCACACTCAATTTTAGACCATTTTCATTACTTCAAAAAGAAAAGTAACAAATAGACATAAAGAAAACCCAAAACACTCCGTAAGCGTTATCCCCACCTATTATTGATCTCTTGTATTGGTGTGGTACATTTGTAACTGTTGAAAGAATATTAAGATATTCCTATTAACTATAGTCTGTAGATTGCAATAGGTACTTTTTTCCTATTTACCACTCTTATTAACCCTTTGTACAATTGTTGTACATTTGTACTAGTTTATGGAAGAACTTATTTATATTTGTAATATTAATTACAATGTGCACCATAAGGTTCACTGTTTTATACAATCCGTTATTTTAACCTCTAACTTTTTTTTACTGACATACATGACTGTTAACAACCCCTTTCAACCAAATTGACCTACAATTCAGCACTACTACTTATAATCCCAATAATGAGCTACTCTCATCTCTATCCATTTCCAAACATTTAAGTTCAGTGTTGTTGAAAATTCTGTATGTATTAGGCAACTGCCCCTCATTTTCTAGACCCATTCTATCTCTTGGTAACCTATGTTCTAAGTTTTATGAGTTTACATGGTCTAGTTAGTTGATGTTAGTGAAATCATACAATATTTATCCTTTTTTTTTCTGACTTATTTCACTCAGCAATATGTTCTCAAGGTTCATCCATGTTGTCACATACTTCAGGACTTCATTCCTTCTTACTGCTCATTAATATTCCATTGCATGTTTATACTATGTTTCATTTACCCATTTCTTGGTTGATGGACACTTGGGTTGTTTCCATCTTTTGGCAATTGTGAATAATGTCCCTATGAATATTGTGAAAATGTCTGTTTACATCCCTGCTTTCATATCTTCTTGGTATATACTGAGTAGTGGAATTTCTGGGTCATAGGGCAACTCATTATTTAGTTTTCTGAGAAGCCGCCAAACTGTCTTCCACAGTGGCTGTACCATTCTACATTCCCACCAGTAGTGAATAAGTGTTCCTATTTCTCCCCATCCTCTCCAATACTTGTAGTTTTCTGTTTGTTTAATAGCAGCCATTCTCATAGGTGTGAGATGATAGCTCATTGTGGTTTTGATCTGTATTTTCCTAGTAGCTAATGAAAATGAACATCTTTTCATGTGCTTTTTAGCCATTTGTATTTCCTCTTTGGAGAAATATCTATTCATGTCTTTTGCTCATTTTATAATTAGGTTGTCTTTTTATAGTTGAGTTGTAAGATTTCTTTATATATACTGGATATCAAACCTTTATCTGATATGTGGTTTCCAAATATTTTCTCTCATTGAGTTGGCTGCCTTTTCACCCTTTTGAAAAAGTTCTTTGAAGCACAGAAGTATTCAATCTTGAGTGGTTCTTATTTATCTAATTTTTCTTTCATTGCTTGTGCTTTGGGTGTAAGATCTAAGAAGCTACCTCCTATTACTAGTCTTGAAGATGTTTCCCTAAATTTTCCTCTAGGAGTTGTATGATATTGGATCTTATATTTAGGTCTTTGATCATTTTGAGTTAATTTTTGAATAGGGTGTGAGGTGGGGAATTTATTTCAGTCCTTTGGATATGGATATCCAGTTTTCCCAGTACCATTTATTGAAGAGACTGTTCTGTCCTAGTTCAGTAGATTTGGGGGCTTTGTCAAGAACTAATTAACCATAGGTCTGAGGGTCTATTTCTGAACTCTCGATTTGATTCCATTGATTAATATGTCTATCTTTATGCTAGTACCATGCTGTTTTGACCATTGCAGCATTATAATAAGCTTTAAAGTAAGGAAGTATGAGTCCTCCCATTTCATTCTTCTTTTACAGGATGTTTTTGGCTACTTGAGGCCCTTTTCTGTTCCAAATAAGTTTGTTCTAACTAACTTTTCCAATTCTGCAAAATACATTTTTGGAATTTTGATTGGTATTGCATTGACTCTGTAGATCGATTTGGGTAGAATTGACACCTTAACGGCATTTAGGGGAATGTCTTTCTACCTAGTTTGGTCTTCTTTGATCCCTTTTAGCAGTGTTTTGTAGTCTTCTGTGTGTGAATCCTTTACATCCTTGGTTAAGTTTATTCCTAGATACTTGAGTATTATTTTTAAACTTTTTAAATTGTATAAATAACATATATACAAAGCAAAGAAAGAAAAAAGAAATAGTTTTCAAAGCACTCTTCAACAAGTAGTTACAGGACAGATACCAGAGTTTGTCATTGGCTACCATTCCATCCTCTCAGATTTTTCCTTCTAGCTGCTCCAGAGCATTAGAGGCTAGAAAGAATAACTATTTTTTTTATCATCAAAATTGACTTTCTTTTCTTTTTTGTGAAAAATAACATGTATACAAAAAAGGAATACATTTCAAAGCACAGGGCAGCAATTAGTTGTAGAACAGATTTCAAAGTTTGGCATGGGTTACAATTCCACAATTTTAGGTTTTTACTTCTAGCTGCTCTAAGATACTGGAGACTAAAAGAAATACCAATATAATGATTCAGCAATCATACTAGTTTGTTAAACCCTACCTTCTTTGTATAACTCCACCATCACCTTTGATCTTTCTGTTCCACTCTTTAGGGGTATTTGGGCCATGCTCATTCCAACTTTTTCACATTGGAAGGGGCTGTCAGTAATATGGGGTAGGGAGATGGAACCAGCTGATGTTGTGGAGAGGCTGGGCCCTCTAGGTTTCAGGACTTATGTGGTCCAGGGACCCATTTGTAGGTTGTAGGTTTCTGGAAAGTTACCCTATGTTAAGTATGAAGAACACTGTGAGATAAGAATCTTGCTCCCTCAGGAAATGCCTGCATATCTATTGACATCCTGTGGTATATAACAAGGATCTGGTTAAGAATAAAGTTGTCTGAAGTCTGTCTGAAGTAAACTCAAGCTTCAGACCCCCTGAGCCCGTCTGTGTCTTTCTTTCTTTCTTCCTTTCTTTTTTTCTCATCATTCCTTAATATCCTTCGAGCTCCGTATCAATAGGAAGCAACACCTAGTGCATGGGACCTTTGCAGAATCTTATGCCTTGCCCTAGGTGTTCTTTAGGATTGACTGGAATGGCTGGGGCTTGGCAAGTTATGATGGGTAGCAGTGATACTTGATTCTTTTAGTTACTATTGTAAATGAAATTTTTTTCTTAATTACCTCCTCAGATAGCTCATTACTAGTGTATAGAAACACTACTGATTTTTGCATGTTGATCTTGTATCCTTCCACTTTGCTGAATTCGCTAAGCTCAAGTAGCTTTGTCATGTTTTGTTTTGTTTTTTTCAGGATTTTCCAAATATAGGATCATGTTACCTGCAAATAATGAGAGTTTTACTTCTTCCTTTCCAATTTACATGCCTTTTATTTCTTTTTCTTGCCTAATTGTTCTAGCTAGATCTTCTAGCACAATGTTAAATAACAGTGGTGACAGTGAACATCCTTGTCTTGTTCTCAATCTTAGAGGAATGTTCTCACTGTTGAGTAAAATGTTTGATACGGGTTTTTCATATATGCCCTTTATCATGTTAAGGAAGTTTCCTTTAATTCCTACCTTTTGAAGTGTTTTTATCAAGAAAGGATGCTGAATTTTGTCAAATGCCTTTTCAGCATGAATTGAGATGATTTTTCCTTTTGATTTCTTAATGTGTCATATTACATTAATTGATTTTATTTTGTTAAGCCACATTTGCATATGTGGAACACCCAGTTGGTCATGGTGTACAATTCTTTTAATGTGCCATTGGAATCTATTTGCAAGTATTTTGTTGAGAATTTTTACATGCATATTTATTAAAGAGATTTGTCTGTAGTTTTCCTTTCTTGTAGTATCTTTATCAAGTTTCAGTATTAGGGTGATTTTCACTTCATAGAATGAGTTTATATCTTCAGTGTTTTGGAAGAGTTTGAGCAGGAATGGTATCAATTCTTTTTGGAATGTTTGATAAAATTCCCTTTGGAAACCATCTGGTCCTGGGCTTTTCTTTGTAGGGAGATTTTTGATGACTGATTAAATCTCTTTACTTGTGATTGGTTTGCTGAGGTCTTCTATTTCTTCTCCAGTTGATATAAGTTGTTCATATGTTACTAAGAAATTGTCCATTTCATCTAAGTTGTCTAGTTTGTTGGCATACAGTTGTTCATAGTATCCTCTTACGATCTTTTTTATTTCCATGGGGTCTGTGGTAATGACTGTCCTCTCATTTCTGATTTTACTTATTTGCATCTTCTCTGTTTTTGACTTTGTGAGTCTAGTTCAGGGTTTGTCGATCTTATTATTATTATTTTTAACTTTCTTATTGTATAATATAACATATATACAAAGCAAAGAGATAAAAAAGCAATAGTTTTCAAAGCACTTTTCAACAAGTGGTTAAAGGACAGATCCAGAGTAGGTCACGGGCTACTAGAAGATCCTCTCATATTTTTCCTTCTAGCTGCTCCAGAATATAGGAGGCTAGTGGGCTTAAATACTTTTTTATCATCACAATCGACTTTTTTTCACTTCTTTTTTTGTAAACATTAACGTATATACAAAAAAAGCTATAAATTTCAAAGCACAGCACCACAATTAGTTGTAGACCATATTTCAGTCTTTGGCATGGGTTACAGTTTCACAATTTTAGGTTTTTACTTCTAGCTGCTCTAAAATACTGGAGACTAAAAGAGATACCAATTTAATGATTCAGCATTCATATTCATTTGTTAAGTCCTATCTTCTATGTATAATTCCACCATCACCTTTGATATTTCCATATATCTCTTTGGGGTTGTTTGGGCTATGGCAATTCTAAATTTTTGATATTGGAAGGGCCTGTCACTAATATGGGGTAGGGAGATAGAACTATCTGATGTTCTGGAGAGGCTGGGCTCAGTTTCAGGATTTATGTAGACCAGGGACCCATCTGGAGGTTGTAGGTTTCTGGAAAGTTACTCTAGTGCCTGGAATCCTCGTGGAATCTTATATATTGCCCTAGGTGATCTTTAGGATTGGCTGGAATGGTCCTGGTTGGGGGTTGGCAGGTTATGATAGGTAGCAATTTATAACTGAAGCTTGCGTAAGAGCAACCTCCAGAGTAGCCTCTCGACTCTATTTGAACACTCTCTGCCTCTGATGCTTTATTAATTACATTTCTTTTCCCCCTTTTGGTCAGGATGGAATTGTTGATCCCACAGTGCCAGGTCTGGTTTCATCCCTGGGAGTCATCTCCCATGTCGCCAGGGAGACTTTCACCCCTGGATGTCATGTCTCGTGTTGGGCGGAGGGCAATGATTTCATTTGCAGAGTTGGGCTTAGAGAGACTGAGGCCATATCTGAGCAACAGAGGTCCTCCAGAAGTAACTCTTAGGCATGACTATAGATAGTCTAAGCATCTCTGCTACCTACATAAGGTTCACAGGAGTAAGCCTCATGGTTGAGGGCATGGCCTATTGATTTGGGTGTCCCTAAAGTTTGACACAGTATCAGGGGGTTCCCTGATGGTAAGGTTTAATAGTTCCATAGTTCTTTCTCCCCTCCCTCAGGGGATTTTGCCAATACTTTTTTTGATTATCTGCTTAATACACTCTAGGATGTTTCCAGGCATTACAATAATCTATACAGGATTAAAGGACCTCTTTCTTATTCTTTGCCTCCTGTGTTTTAATTGTTCAAATGAGCTATACAGATAGGTTGAATTAGATTATGCACTACAGAAAATTTCAGTTCCATATCAGATAAACCTTTCTTCCATTGGTCTCAAAGAGTATGTGTAGTTCTAAAATACAGACACTGTCTTCCGTACCCTTATGTTCTGAATTACTTTAACCCCAACCTGTTGGGCTTTGTTATTATCTCTAAATATCAGGTTATATATGTAAAACAACCTCTCAAAATCCAGAAATAATAATCACCAATCCGGACTTAATGTGTCTGCTCTAAAAGTTCACAATCTAGGCCCCTGTTTTCTTATAAACATTTTCTAAAGGTGACCATACCGTTGTTATTTTATTGTTTCTGGCTTATTTTGTCTCACCAAATGTCCCGCATGTTCATTCACATTGATGTATGCCTCACGACTTTGTTCCTTTTTGTTGAAGTACAACCTTCGTTCATAAGCATATACTATCATTCACCAATTTACTTCTCTGTCAGTGCATCCTTCAGCTACCTGCATTCATCGGGCATCATGTAGAGGTCCCAAAGACCACAGTCCATCAACATTCTCAAATTAAGATAATTCATTGTTCCCAAGAGACAGAAAACCAATGAACTCACCCCATTATTTCCTCTGATGTTGCTGTGGTAGTGCTGATGCTGTGGTTTCCTTTTGAACATAGCTCATAGCATGCAATAGCAGTTTTCCCCCTGTACCCTGGACTTAAACACTCTTTATACAAGAATCATATCTTTGAAGTAATTCTTGTGAGAACTAATTCATATTTCTAGTGTTAATCAGTAGGACCATAAGTCTATACAACCCCTTTCAATCTTGTTCATCTTCAATATGGTAATATTACTTCTAGACCTACTAGAGAACCACCTTGACACCTGTCTATTCCTGTACATTGGAGTTCAACCTCATTAGCTAATGATTCACCCATCTCTAGTTTCTATGTATCTCTGAGTACCCTGATCATACCTTTATACTGATCATAAAAGTGGAATCGTACACTATCTATCCTTTTGTATCTGGCTAATTTCACTCAGCATTATGTCCTCAGTGCTCATCCATCTTGTCTTGTGCTTCAGGATGTCATTTTGTCTTACTGCTGCATAGTGTTCCATCATATGTATATAACACATTTTGTTGATCCACTCGTCTATTGACAGGCATTTGGTTTGTTTCCCACTTTTGGCGATTTTGGGGTTTGTTTCCCACTTTTGGCAATTGTGAATAATGCTGCCAAGAGCGTCGGTGTGCAAATGGCTGTTTGTGTCATTGCTTTCAAAACTTCTGGGAATATACCCCTATGCTGGGTCATAGGGCAACTCAATATTTAGTTTCCTTAGGAACTACCAAACAGTCTTCCATAGTGGTTGTACCATTAAACATTTCCACCAGCTGTGCATAAGTGTTTCTTATGCAGTTTCTCCATATCCTCTCCAACATTTAGTTTCCTGTTTGTTTACTAGCAGCCATTCTTATAGGTCTGAGGTGGTATCTCATAGTGGTCTTGATCTGCATTTCTTTATAGCCAGTGAAAATGAGCATCTCTTCATGTGCTTTTGAGCCATCTGTATTTGCTCTTCAGACAAATGCCTATTCATATTTTAGCCCATTTTATAATTGGGTTGTTTGTTCTTTTGTTGTTGAGTTTTATTTCTTCGTATATACAGGAAAATCAAACCTTTGTTTGATATGTGATTTCCAAATATTTTCTCCCATTGAGTTGGCTGCCTCTTCACCTTTTTGACAAAGTCTTTTGAGGTGCAGAAGCATTTGATTTTGAGAAGTTCCCATTTATCTAATTTTTCTTTTGTTGCTTGTGCTTTGGGTGTAAAGTTTAGGAAGCTACCTCCTGTGACTAGGTCTTGAAGATGTTTCCCTACATTTTCTTCTAGAAGTTTTATGGTGCTAGTTCTTATATTTAGGTGTTTGCTCCACTTTGAGTTAATTTTTGGGTAAGATATAAGATAGGGGTCCTCTTGCATTCTCTTGACTATTGACGTGCAGTTCTTCCATGCCCAATTATTGAAAAGACTATTTTGTTGCAGTTCAGAGGATTTGGGGGCCTTGTCAAAAATCAGTTGGCCAGAGATTTACTGGTCTATTTCTGCACTCTCAATTTGGTTCCATTGGTTGATGCTTCTGTCTTTGTGCCAGTACCATGCTGTTTTGACAACTGTGGCTTTATAATAGGTTTTAAAGTCAGGGAGTGTTAATCCTCCCACTTTGTTCCTCTTTTTTTTTTTAGGATGCTTTTAGCTAGTTGGGGTCTCTCTTCCTTCCAGATGAATTTGGTAGTTAGCTTTTCCAAATCTTCAAAATAGGTTGTTGGAATTTTGATTGGTACTGTGTTGCATCTGTGGATCAATTTGGGGAGAATTGATATCTTAACTATATTTGTCCTTCCTATCCATGAGCAGGAAATGTCTTTCCACCTATTTAGATGTGCTTTGATTTCTTTTAGCAATGTTATGTGGTTTTCTACATACAAGTCCTTTAAATCCCTAGTTAAGTTGATTTCTAAGTATTAGATTCTTTTAGTTGCTATTTTGAATGGAATTTTTTTCTTAACTGACTCCTCAGCTAGCTCATTGCTTGTGTATCGAAATGTTACTGATTTTTGCACGTTAATTTTATATCCTGCCACCTTACTGAATTTGTTTATTAGCTCAAGTAACTTTGCTGTAGATTTCTCAGGATCTTCCAAATATAGTATGATATTATCTTCAAATAATGAGAGTTTTACTTCTTCCTTTCCAGTTTGAATGCCTTTTATTTCTTTGTCCTGCCTGATTGCTCTAGCTAGAACTTCTAGCACAGTGTTGAATAATAGTGGTGACAGTGGGCATCCTTGTCTTGTTCCTGATTTTAAGGGGGAAAGTTTTCAGTCTCTCTCCATTGAGTATGATGCTGGCTATTGGTTTTTCATATATTCCCTTTATCATATTGAGGTAGTTACCTTTGATTCCTATCTTTTAGAGTGTTTTTATCAGAAAAGGATGCTGAATATTGTCAAATGCTTTTTCAGCTTCAATCGAGATGATCATGTGATTTTGCCTGTTTGATTTGTTAATGTGCTGTATTACATTAGTTGATTTTCTTGTGTAGACCATCCTTGCATTCCTGGTGTAAACCCTGCTTGGTCATGGTGTATAATTCTTTTAATGTGCTGTTGGATTCGATTTGCTAATATTTTATTGAGAAGTTTTGCATCTGTGTTCATTAGGGAGATTGGTCTGTAGTTTTCCTTTCGTATAGCATCTTTACCTGGCTTTGGTATTAAAATGATATTAGCTTCATAAAATGAGTTAGGTAGAGTTCTTTTTCCTCAATTTTTTGGAAAAGTTTGAGCAGGATTCGTGTTAGTTCTTCCTGGAATGTTTGATAAAATTCTCCTGTGAAGCCATCTGGCCTTGGGCTTTTCTTTGTAGGAAGATTTTTGAAGACTGATTGAATCTCTTTACTTGTGATTGGTTTGTTGAGATCTTCTATTTCTTCCTGAGTCAGTGCAGCTTGTTTGTGTGTCTCCAGGAATTTGTCCATTTCATCTAAGTCGTCTAGTTTGTTGGCATATAGTTGTTCATAGTATCCTCTTATGATTTCTTTTATTTCTTCAGTGTCTGTGGTAACGCACCCCTTCTTATTTCTGATTTTGTTCATTTGCATCCTCTCTCTTTTTTTCTTTGTCAGTCTTGCTAGTGACCCATCAATTTTATTGATTTTCTCAAAGAACCAACTTTTGGTTTTACTGATTCTTTCTATTGTTCGTTTCTTCTCCCATTCATTTATCTCTGCTTTAATCTTTGTCATTTTTCTTCTCCTATTTGCTTTGGGGTTAGTTTGTTGTTCTTTCTCAAGTTCCTCCAGGTTTGCTTTTAAGTCCTCGATTTTGCTCTGTCTTATTTTTAATATAGGCATTTAGGGCACTGAATTTCCCTCTCAGCACATCATTTGCTGCATCCCATAAATTGTGATAAATTGTATTATCATTTTCATTCATCTCCAGATAGCTACTGATTTCTCTAGCAATTTCTTCTTTGATCCACTTTTGTTTAAGAGTGTGTTATTTAATCTCCATATATTTGTGAATGTTCTCGTTCTTTGGTGGTTATTGAGATCCAGTTTCATCCCATTGTGATCAGAGAAAGTGCTTTGAATAATTTAAATATTTTTATATTTATAAAGGCCTGTTTTGTACCCCAGTATATGATCTATCCTGGAGAATGTTCCTTGAGCACTAGAGAAGAATGTATAACCTTGTGCTTTGTGGTGCAATGGCCTGTAAATGTCTGTTAGGTCTAATTCATTTATCAAGGATTTATCTTCTCTATTTCCTTGTTGATCTTCTGTCTGGTTGTTCTACAGAGGAGAGTGGTGCATTGATGTCTCCTAGTATTGTTGTTGAAGCATCTATTGCCCTCTTCAGTTTTGCTAATGTCTCTCATGTACTTTAGAGCTCCTTAATTGGGAGCATAAACATTTATGATTGTTATATCTTCTTGGTGAATTGACCGTTTAATTAGTATATAGTGTCCTTCTTTGTCTCTTATGATATCTTAACATTTATGATAGTAGTATAGCTACTCATGCTTTTTTTTAGTTACCACTTGCATGGAAAATCTTTTTCCATCCTTTCACTTTCAATCTGTTTGTATTCTTGTGTCTGAGATAAGTCTCTTGTAAGCAGCACATAGCTGGATTATGTTTCTTAATCCATTCTGCCAATCTGTATCTTTTAATTGGTAAGTTTAGTTCATTAGCATTCAAAGTTATTACTGAAAAGGCATTTCTTGATTCCCCTATCATATCTTTTTTATTTTACTTGTCAGATCTATATATTCTTTTCCCTCTTTCTCTTTGTATTCTTTTAATTACCCTTAGTGGTACTCTTCAATATCATGCCCTCCTCTATACCTCCCTCTCCTGTGTTTTTATTTTCAGATGGCAGAACTCCTTTTAGTATTTCTTGTAGGGATGGTCTCTTGTTGACAGATTCTTTCAGGACTTCTTTGTCTGTGAAAACTTTAATCACTCCGATTTTTTTTTTTTTTTACATGGGCACACACTGGGAATCGAACCCAGGTCTCCGGCATTGCAGGCGAGACCTCTACCTGCTGAGCCACCATGGCCTGCCCTCTCCCTCAATTTTTAAAGACATTTTGGCTGGGTACAGAATTCTTGGCTGGAAGTCTTTCTCTTTCTGGATCTTGAATATATCATACCACTGCCTTCTCTCTTCCAGGGTGCTAGTTGAGTAGTCTGAACTCAGTCTTATTTGATTTCCCTTCTATGTAGTAGATTGTTTTTCTCTTGCCATTTTCAGGATTTTCTGCTTCTCTTCCATATTTGACAGACTGATTAGTATGTGCCTTGGGGAAGGCCTATTTGGATTTATTCTGTTTGGAGTTCTTTGGGCTTCTTTGACTTGTTTATTTATGTCCTTTATGAGGGTGGGAAGTTTTCACTGTTATATCCTCAACTACTCTTCCTAGTCCTTTTCTCCTCTCTTCTCCTTCTGGGACACCATTGATTCTTATATTTGTGCGCTTTGTTTTGTCTGTCATTTCCCTGAGTTCCCATTCATTTTTTTCCCATCTTTTTTGCCATTTGCTGTTTTGAGTCTTCAAAGTCAATTATCCTGTCCTCTATATCACTTATTCTTTCTTCTCTCTCTTCAAATCTGGTGTTGTGGGCCTCTAGTTTTTTATTTGGTCAACAGAGTCTTTAATCTCTGTGATATCTGCTATTTTTCTATTTATTCTTTCAAATTCCTCTTTATGCTCTTCTGCTGTCTTCTCGATCTCCTTTATGTCATTTGCCATCCCACAAGTAGAGTTGTATGAACATCTTTGATTAGTTGTTCTGACATCTGTGTCTCCTCTGGTGTTTTAATTTGGTCCTCAGGCAAGGCTATATCTGTCTGCATTGTGATATGCTTAGTGATCTTCTGCTGTCTTCGTGGCATATATATCTCTTGATTGATTTACTTTGGGAATTGATTTCTTTCAGTAGTCTGAGGCCTTATGTTTGTGGGATGGTTGTACAGCAGGGGGCAGGGCACAAGGTGGAGCACTCAGTATAGTGATTTGTTTCAGGGCAGGTATGGGCGCAGGTTGGGGATATTTCGCTGATGCTTGTGAATGTGGTCACCCAGCGGCCAGGGAGGATGCAGCTGTGTGGGTGCACCGGTCTGGGGGGCGTAACCCTGGTGTGTGCCGGTCTCAGGCGCGGGGCCCTTTGTGCGCATGCATAGAGCTGTGGTAGCAGGTTGGTGTTACGCCTTTGTGGATTGGGGGCAGATGTGACCTGGCTGCGCAGGTCGGCACTTTCTCAGAGGTGGGAAGTGAGGTTGAGGGTTGTGCGCATGCACGGTTCTAGGAGTGCTGTAAAGTGCAGTTCCCAGAGCTTAATGTCAGTTTTACTGATCTTCTCAAAGAACCAACTTTTGGTTTTGCTGATTCTCTCTATTGGTTTTTTGTTCTCCATTTCATTTATTTCCATTTTAATATTTGTTATTACTTTTTTTTTCTGTTTGCTTTGGGATTAATTTGCTGCTCTAATGGAGATGGGTA
This sequence comes from Tamandua tetradactyla, assembly GCF_023851605.1. Taxonomy (NCBI): domain Eukaryota; kingdom Metazoa; phylum Chordata; class Mammalia; order Pilosa; family Myrmecophagidae; genus Tamandua; species Tamandua tetradactyla. The sequence continues at coordinate 121,956,246 of NC_135353.1, forward strand.
CTGTGCACCATGGCAGGGTCTGTTTGTAGGTACAGTCGAGCTGGCGGTTCCCAGACTCCTGCGTGGAAAGACTCCAGGCTGCAGGACTAAGGGGGTCAACTTTACCAACCAGCATCTGACCCAGGAGTGCTTTGTGTTTCACTGGCCACCAAGACCCAGTCTGGTGCACAGTTGTCTGAGGGGTAGGGGAAGGAGGCCTGGCATTGCAATGCAGTTCCCTCCCTCACCCTGCCTCTCTGCCCATGTAAGCAGCCCAGTCAAATAATCAAGGCTGCAGGACCCAGATGGTTTCTCTCATTGGCCAACTGTCAAATCAGCAATACTCTGTGTCCCCCTCTTCTTCCAAGGAGCGGCCTTCCCTATCTCTCCCAAATCTGGGCACCCACTGCAGCTGGTCTCAGGGATAAGGTATGGGCATGGGATAACACAGTGGGATCTCTGTATGTGGATATAATGAATTTGCTGGTTTCTGTGTTCGATTGTGGCAGGACTGTAGGCTGCATTTCTGAGAGGGTTAACTTCATCAGCTGGCAGCCAAAGTAGGAGAGCCCTGCTTTTTGGTTGCCTGGTTCAGCAGGTACACAGCCTCAGGGGTGGTCGTCATTGAGTATACCCACCCCTATATTTCAGTTGTAGTTTCTCTGCTTTTTCATCCAGCTTTTCTTTATCTATTGCAATGGCCATTCTCTGGTTACCAAAGCTCTGGAACTGCTTAATGGACAGTTTCTGCCTGTTCTCTAGTTGTTTTATTACAGAGGAGTTCTGCCTGTCCTTATTCTGCCATCTTCTGGAAGTTTTCTGCTCTTTTAAAAAAATGCCTATTTTGTCATTTTTTCTTCTTACTGGAGAAGTGGTTTAGAAGTGGCACAAAAATTCAAACTCTAGAGGAATATACAGTCTAAAAAGGGAAAATATCCCATGATCTCATATCACCATTTATTCCAGATAACCAATTCTATGGTGAGAATTTGATTAATTTCTGTCTCTTTATATATATATATATATACACATATACATACATGTATATACACATACATATACACATAACACATACACATAAGTCTTCCTTTTACTAAAATTTGCTCATATTATAGAAACTGTTTTGCAATTTGCTATTTTCCCTTTATATAATGATATTGATAATGGTAGTAGTAGTAAGGATAACAATAATACAAATGATGATAATGATAATAGAAGTGGCAGTAATAGGAGCCAACATGTAATGAGCTTAGTGTGTGCCTGGTACTATACCCATGATCACCTTTAATCTTCACCACAAGCCTATGAAGCAGATACTCTTATTATCCACATTTTACAGATGAGGAAACTGAATGCCAACATGGATAAGCAAGTGGCATGGGGTTGCATAGCTGGTCACTGGCATAGCTGTGATAATCCCTACACAATGAGTATCTTCTTATAGGAAATATTTTAGTATCAGGACATAGATATATATATATATTTTTACTTATTTTTAAAAATTTATTTATTAATTAGAAAACAATAACAACAAACAAAAACATTAACATATGATCATTCTGTTCTACATATATAATCAGTAATTCTCAATATCATCACATAGTTGCATATTCATCATTTCTTAGAACATTTGCATCAATTCAGAAAAAGAAATAAAAAGACAACAGAAAAACAAATAAAATGAAAACAGAAAAAAAAGAATATACATACCATACCCCTTACCCCTTGCTTTCATTGATCACTAGCATTACAAACTAAATTTATTTTAACATTTGTTCCCCCTATTATTTATTTTTATTCCATATGTTCTACTCGTCTGTTGACAAGGTAGATAAAAGGAGCATCAGACACAAGGTTTTCACAATCACGCAGTCACATTGTGAAAGCTATATCATTATTCAATGATCCTCAAGAAACATGGCTACTGGAACACAGCTCTACGTTTTCAGGCATAGAGATATTTTCAACAGCTGCATATTTTTCTCATGTGCATATGCCAAGATTTATTTAATCAACTCTGTATTGAAGGACTTATGTGTAGTATCAGTTGCAGCATGGTAGTGATCTCTCTTGTCATCTGTTTTTATATACTGTGCTGAGACTTTCTGGTTCAAAAGGTTGGTACATTTTGAATATTCATAGACATTGCCAAGTTGCCTTATTAATAATGAAAATACCCTTTCTAATCTTTTTGTTATGTTGTTAATCCTTGTTATTTGATAGTTGAAAATATCTTATTTCTTTTGTTTTTATTTATCAATGAAGTTGAGTATCTTCTCATATTTTTTTCCTTTTTGTATTTCTTTTGTAAATTGTTCTTTTCCACAGTGCTCTTTTTTCCTGTGAGGTTTTAAATCATTATCTTAATGATTTTTTTCTCTTCAACTCTTTATGGAACTTAGATAAAAATATTTTGGGGTAGACTTTTTATTGAGGTATAACATAGAGAAAAGTGTATAAAGTATAATTTGATAAATTTCCACAAATCAAAACACCTATGTAACCAATACCTGGAATAAGAAACAGGAAATGACTGGCCACCCAGAAGCCTCCTTTATGCCACCTCTAATCACTATCCTGATTAATATGTAACCACTTTCTAATTTTTATCACTGTAGATTATTTTTGCCAGTCTTGAATATCATATAAATGGTATCGTATATTATATACTCTTTTGAATCTGGTTTGTTTTGTTCACTGTATTATTTCTGAGATTCATCCATGTTATTAATGTATTGGTAGTTTGTTATCTTTCCATTATTGTATCGTATTCCATCGTGTGTGTGTGTGTGTGTGTCTATGTAGTAATTGTTAATCCATTCTACTGCTGATGGATGTTTCCATTTTTGGCAATTACAAATGATACTTCTATGAATAATCTTGTACATGTCTTTTGGCAAACATATTTGTGCATTTCTATTGGGTGTATACCTAGGAGTGAGATTGCCTATTCATAGACTAGAGATATGGTGAGCTTTAGTAGATTCTGCCAAACTATTTTCCAAAATAAGTATATTATTTTACTCTTAGCAACAGTATATAAAAGTACCACTTTCCCTGCATCCTTGTCAACATTTGGGTTGTTGGCATTAATTTTAGCCATTCTGTTGGTATATTGTGATACCCCATTGTGGTTTAAATTTGCATTTCCATGATGACTAATGGTGTTGAGCACCTTTTCATGTTTACTGGCCATTTGAATATCCTCTTTTGTGAAGTATCTGTTCAAATATTTTTCTAATTTTTCTATTGAATTACTATCTGTTCCTTATTGATTTGTAGAAATTCTTTTTAGTATCTATATTATAAACGTCTTTTGCTATTGCAAAACATTAGAGAAGGTTTTTTTGAAATTATTAAATAATAGTTTCTCTCAAGAATATTCCCTCCTTCTTAAAAAATATCACTTTAATTTCTATCAAATTGATTGAACAGAAGTATGCAATTATAGGAATCAGTGTCATTTGAAGATGTGGCTGTGGACTTCACCCAGGAGGAGTGGAATCAACTAGATCCTACTCAGAGGACTCTGTACAGAGATGTGATGCTAGAGAACTATAGCCATCTGGTCTCTCTGGGTAAGGACGGCTTCCCTGAGTAATTCACAATGTACCCAATAGATAACTTTCCATCTCTGATGTGTTTCAATACTTTGACTTCAAGTTCCAGGAATTAAGGATTCCTAATTCCTTTTAGACTAAATAAGGTGTTTGTATTTTCACTTCCCATGTGAAACTTACCCTCATTAAAATGTACCTTCCTAATTATTTTGAGGCCTTGAAGCCCACACAGATGTGCCCAAGTTTTGTATCATTTTTCATTACAGGGTATCCTGTTACCAAACCAGACGTGATTGCCTCATTGGAGAAAGGAGGGCTTTGGATAGTAGAGAGAGAAATCCCAAGTACAAGTTGTATAGGTAAGTGGGTAAGAAGTGAACAGATGGGAGATGAGGAGAGTAAGATTACAGTAGGTCAGTGAGGACTAGATATCTTTGAAAGTTCATAATATCTTCCTAAGAATATGGGCCTTTGGTGTTTATCCATATTGTTAGTTTGGTGAGTTATTGTCTCACAATAAGCTTTGAATGAGATGGCGAGGAACTCAACTACAGTCTTGCCTAATCCTTCTACTTATTCTCTTGGTTACTTCAGTTGTTTCCAGCCTTCCTGAAAAGCTGTTTTCATTCTATTTTAGCACCCCTACCCCTCAAATCCTGGATTTGCTATTTTTCTAACATCTTTTCTTCCTACTCATAGCTCCCTAAATCAATTTTCAGCTTTTCTCCCCAATTTTAAGGCATCTTTCTTAAACAAATTCACATATTCTTACTTTCGTGTTCCAGTTTCTATTAGAGCAGTTTGTTCTTTTTCCTCAAGGTCATTTTTTCCACAAATGTATAGGAGAGAAATGCACTTGGAATTTCTTTCTGACTGGTATCTAGATCTAAAATAAAATAAAAGTCAACCCTACCAGAGGCCTACTTCTGACAAAAGTATATTCACAGAGTATGGTTTATTTTTCTTCCTAGAAGTCTGGCGAGTTGATGACCAGCTGGGGAGGCACCAGGAAAATCCAAACAGGCACTTGAGGCAAACCATATCCATTAACAAGAAAATTGTGACTAAGGAGAGAGGTCATGAGTGTAATGGATTTGTAAACTCACTTCCTCAGAGCACATGGGTATTTTCTTCAGTACAAGCACCATATATATATAAGTCATATGGGAAAATTTTTAACGATAATTTAGGCTTACTCAGTCATAATGGAAGCTTTGCAGCACAGAAACATTATGAATATAATGGATATGGGAAATTATTAATTCATGGCAGGCATGAGAAAAATAATGTAATGAAACTCCATGACCATAATGAGTATGGGAAAAACCTTAATCATAACTCATCCTTTGTTCAGCCTCATATAACTCAAACTGCAGAGAAACCCTATGAATGTCCTGAGTATACAAAAACTGTCAATAAGAATTCACTCCTCATTGTTCATCAGATCACTCATACAGGAAAGAAACTCTACGAATGTACAGAATGTGGAAAAGCCTTCAATAAGAAGGTACACCTCAGTGTGCATCTGAGAACACACACAGGAGAGAAACCCTTTGAATGCAATGACTGTGGCAAATCTTTCAGACAGAAATCTTCACTGCATGTACATCAAAGAGCTCATACAGGAGAGAAACCATTTGGATGCAATGAATGTGGCAAAGCCTATCGAGAAAAGGCAAAGCTCATCATACATCAACGAACTCACACAGGAGAGAAACCCTATAAATGTTCTGAATGTGGGAAAACCTTCAATCAAAAGGGACACCTCAGTATACATCAGAAAACACACACAGGAGAGAAACCCTATGAATGCAATGATTGTAGCAAATCCTTCAGAGAGAAATCAACACTGCGCAGACATCAAAGAACTCATACAGGAGAGAAACCGTATGTGTGTTCAGACTGTGGAAGAGCCTTCACCCTTAGGTTGAGTCTCAGTGCGCATCAGAGAATTCATACAGGAGAAAAAACTGATGGATGTACTGTGTGTGGGAAAGTCTTCTCCCGAAAGTCGTATCTCATGTTACATCAGAGAGCTCATTCAGGAGAAAATTTTGAGAAATTGTATGAATGCAATGAATGTGAGAAAGCTTTCATCCAGAAATCATATCTCATTATTCATCAGAGAGTTCACACTGGGGAGAAACCCTATGAATGTAATGTATGTGAGAAAGCTTTCTCCCAGAAATCATATCTCATTATACATCAAAGAATTCATACAGGAGAAAAACCCTATAAGTGTAGTAAGTGTGGTAGAGCCTTCAGAGAGAAGTCAAAACTCACTGTACATCAGAGAACTCACGTAGGAGAGAAACCCTATGACTGTCCTGAATATGAGAAAAACCTTCCAGAAGTCAAAGTGCCCTGTGGATCAAAGAACTCAAGAGAGAAGAGAAATCTTATGAAAGAACTGAAAATGAAAAATCCTTCATAGAAAAGCCTAAGCATATATAGTACATCAGAAATCTCAGAAACCCTGAGAATTCAATAATTTCATTAATTTATTCTTTTAGAAATACATGAGTATCTTCCAGGAGCTACAACACCACACTAAGACAGAAAAAGGTGAGGTAGGGATCATGCTTTAGCTAGGGTGGTCGGAGCAGCCTCTCATTTGAACTGAGAACTGAAAAATAAGGTGCCAGCCATACTAGGGGGAAGAGTATTCCAGGCAGAAGGAATTCCAAGGTCCTGAAGCAAAAAACTTGGATTTTCTTATTGCTATCATGGGTATATATTGAGTGATCATTTCACATAGGAGAAGTCATTAAACTGTGAAATCTTTTGAAGCCTTGAATATATAAGATCCTTCAACGAGAAGCCAAACCTCACTGTTAATCTGGGCATATGTATCAACGAAACCCTATTTAATTAATTTCAATAAGCATAGTCCCATTGAAATGCTATAAGGGAGGTAAATTTCAATACTTAATACCAAACTCAAACAAAAAATTAAAATCTATTATTAAGAAGGGCTGTTTTATCATCTCTCATAGTGAGGAATACTCATAGAAAAGAAGGTTTACCAAATAATAAAATGTTACAGATTTAAAAATAACCACTGAAGGAACAGCAACAAAAATAGCTGTAAATGTTCCACATTATTAGAAAGGAAGCATTACCAGAACAATGTAAATAAAACAATACTGAGACATCAAATTGAGTTCTCATAGGTAGTAACAGCAGATATTGCCAGCTTTTCTGCCTAAGCTCTTTCTGTGGGCATGATTTTGGCTGTGTTTACATACAGTCTGCTCCCTTTCTGTGCTGGAACATGTAACCTTCCTAGAAATACCTGAGCTACCTGGTAGGATTTATTTTCATGCTAAGAAAAACATTTTACTTCATAACGTCAATTCCAACAATGCCTTCTTGATAAACCGATTTCCATTTTATGGCTCCCCTATACTATGTGGAACAAAAGTTGTCATTTCTTGGTTTTTCTGGGACCCACGTGCTTTTTTTAAAAAATGCAATTTTATTGGGGTCTATTCACATACTATATAATCATCCAAAGTATACAATCAGTGGCTCACAGTATCATCATATAGTTGCACATTTATCACCACAGTCAATTTTAGAACATTTTCATTACTCAAAAAAATAAATAAAAATACAAGTCAAAATAAAAAAAAAGAACACCCCAAACATCCCATACCCCTATTATTTATTTATTTATTGTCTTTATTTTCTTACTCCTGTTCAAGGCTTTTAAAAGATCCATTTCTATCTTAAATTCACCAGAGTTAGTTTCTGCTATTCTTGATGCACAACTTGGTCACATTCAGAAATTGGAACTCAGAGCGATGGCACCCTCTGTAGACCCACAGGGAGTTGTAAGATTTGGTTATCTAGGCTGTTTAGGGTTGAAGGCAGAGGAAATCTAGCTGGCATTTAGGAAGGGGCCTTGGGCATTCCTTGGTATGCAGTGACAAATAGCTGTTTTAATGATTATCTGTGCTTGGATGAAGTGAACACTGGAAGCAAGGCTTTGGGTAATTGAGTTTCCACCCCCAACCAAAGGGTAGGAAAGATACGAGGTATTCAAGGACAGTGAGGGTGGCTGATTACAGTGGGCTAACTGGGACAAAGAGAAAGAATGGCAAGTTCAAATACCAGACATTCTGTAAAGAAAAATTGTTACCTTGTGTATACATTGAATTCCTGTATTCAAAATTCCCACTTTGTCATTTGAAACTTAGGACTTTGATCATGAGAAATAGAATGACAATATGTGGGAGGACATAGGATTTAAACTCCTAATTCCTACTGAACTTCCCATAAAATGGAAACCAATTCCATTTTCCCCTGATGGGGATGCATCTGCCTCAATTGAAGACCCTATTGTGACCTCAGCTGAGAGTGATACTTCTTAAGGAAAGCCAATTTTCATATCACATCTTCCCCATTTCTGTAGTTCCAAACCTGTAACCAAGAACTTTATATGTTTAATAAACTTTAACCCACTTAACCATCCCCAAATCTCCATGAGATAGTTTCTATCATTATCATCACTATTACTTTACAGATGAGGAAACTGAAGCACAGAGAAATTAAGTACCTTGCCCAAGGCAACACAGCTAGTAGGTGGTAGAACTGGGAATTGAACCTGGGAGAACTTATGCTCTTACATCACATTCTATACTGTCTCCCTGAGTGATCTGGTATTCCCTCATTAGAGATGTCAGTATATGGGGTAGTGATTGAATGGGGGTACCTCAAGGCGTTTGAAAATTGAAGGAAGCCAGGCATCAGAGAGTCTTTTGTACTGTTTAGAGATACCATCCTTTATTAAATCCACAAAAGAAAGAAAAGAAAAGAAAATCTGTATCTCTGGGAATCCGAGTCATGAATTTGTTTTCACTGGGTGAATTTTCACACGCATCTCACATCCCTTGAGCCATTCAGATAAATCATGGCCAGAACAATGCCGCTTCCAAGAATCCCTGGGAAATTAAGGGTGGGAGGATGAAGTGGACAGGTTGATGGGGTGTGGTGCCACTAGCCCAGGCTGCCCAGGGTCTAGACCATCTCCATGAACTCACCAGGCATCCATTCCCTTCTGTGAGGACACGACCTGCTTGGCACACAGAATATCATCCAGAAGATGGCGGTTAAGCAGGTCTGGAAGGAAGAAGGGGACAATAGCTATCTGGTGCACAGGGTACAGGGTGACAGTGTATAGAAGGGCCAAGTGTTCTGGTTCCCTGGGGCCTGAATAATTTCCATATCTCATTGGCTGATTCTAGATGATCTTGACTCACTTGTCAGCTGGTTATGAATTACCTCAACTGCCATATTGGTTAGTTCTCTAAAACCTTAACCCATGTTGACTGATCCTGGATGACCCTGACTGCCATGTTTGCTGGTCTCAGACAATCTGAAAATTCTGTGTTGGATAACTTCAACTGTCATTCTGTATGGTAATGAGTGATCTTGAACTGCAATGCTGGCTGGTCTGAACCCACCTCAACTACCTGTTTGCTAGTTGGGGAACTATTCAACTGCAAGGTTGGTCAGTCCTGGTGACTTCAAACATATGCTGTCAGGTCTTGGATAACTTCAGCTTCCCTTTTGACTGATTATGAATGATCTCAATTTTTACATTGCCTAGTCCTGTTCAACCACCATGGTGCTTAGTTCTGGATGACCTCAACTGCCATTCTGACTAGTTATGAATAACCTCAACAACTTGACCAGTTGTTGTTGACCAGTCCTGAATAACATCAGTTACCAGGGTGGCTGATTATTGGATGAGCTCAACTGCCATATTTTGTCAGTACTAGATGACCTCAAATGCCATTTTGACTGGTTGTGAATAACTTCAACCTACATATTGCTGGGTCCAGGACCTCCTTAATCACTGTTTGAGCTAATTCTAGTCTGCCTCACTTTCCATGTTCACTAGAACTGAACAGCCTTAACCTTCATTTTAGCTAGTCTCAAAAATCCTGAATAATCATGTTAGCCTCTTAAACAACCCCAACCCCTGTGGTTTCCCATCCTAGACAACCTCAACCTTCAGGCTGGCCAATCTTGGGCGACCACTTCTGCCATGTCAACAGGAATTGGACAACCTCAACCTCCATTTGGGTTGGGGCCCAATAATCTCAGTCCCCATTTTGGCCTCTCATGGACAACCTCATCTGTCATTTTGGCCACCCCTGAACAACTAACTGCTCTTCTGCGTTTTCCTCAACAACACCACACTCTAGTTTGGTAAGTTCTTCTTTCCTTTCTGTATGGAGGTAGACTGTTTCTGTTCTAACAGCCAGACACAACTGCTTTTTCCTTCAGGGCTCGGACAACCTCAACCAACATTTTGGCTTATCCTGAAAAACCTCAACCCCAAATCAGGACAATCTCTACCCCCATTCCATATGGAGCCAAATTTCCTGTATTTCCTGAGTCCCAGAAAACAATAGCTTCCATTCTGGGTGAGGTTTGGGAGCTCTGAGACAGCCTTTCAGGACCTCTTTTGTGTTTAGTGTTCACATGAGGAAAAGTTATTGTTAAAACCACATGGTTGGCCAAGCTCTTCCACAGAGCAGCCTCATATCCAGATAGTGTAACAGTTTTTCTGGGCAGGTAATTTGGGGGCACTGAAAGCCTCATGGGGTCTCTCATGTGTTCTCTTCTCCCCTCATTCCAGCTCAGCCTTTCAGTGCTATCTAGGTAAGGATATAGGATGGTGTCTTTTAACAGCTCAGGCAACTTCACTCCTTTCCCCATGATTTTCCTAATTCTGCTTGTAGGTGGAGATTATGGCCTAGACGTTATGGCCTTGACTCTGTTTGTGTGTTGGAGTAGGGCCAGCAGGGCTTTGCTTCAGGGTGTCCCCAGTGCTTTCTCACCTCGACAATCCATGTAGCAGAGGTTCAGGGTGGGTGTAACACCATTGTCGCACCACCAGGCGGAGTTCAGCTGGAAAATGCCATATTCACTGCTGCCATCGGGATTGTGGTCAATGAAGGAGGTGTCAAAGCCACTCTCATAGTGTGCCATGCACAACCCTGGGGTCAGGGAAGGAGGGGAGATAGCACGTAGGCATGGGGCCTGGGAATAGGGAAAGCCGGGATCGGGGGTGGGGTGGGGGATAGGGCTGGTTGTCATCCCAATTGTGGGGGTGCTGATCTCGGTTTGGTGGGTGGGTTGAGGTTGGTGATTGTGTTGAGATATCAGTGATGTGGTGGTGCTGGGGTGTTGATGGTGGAGATGGAGGTGATAGTTGTAAGGGCAGTAATGGTGATGACATTAGAGTTGATTAAACCACACAACACAGCCAGTCGGGTTTACCAAGAGGGTCATACCCTGGCCCAGGTAGGGAATATAGGACAAAGGGGACCTGACTCTTAAGTGTGGTGGGTGGCCTGGGGTTTGGATGGGACCCGAAGCACTGGAATCTCACAGTCTCCAACGGTGTAGCCTTTGAAGCTGTTGAGGCCCGCCTTCTCCAGCTTCTGTGCCAGCTCACAGCGTTCATAGATCTTGGCATCCACAGAGGCAACCATCAGCATGGCCAGGACCACTACCACAGTGCCCCTGACCTCCATTACTATACTCAGAAGCCCTCCTAGTTGACTCCTCACTCTAAACTCACCCCGCAGTGCCCAGAACTAGGGGCATTCTGGAACTCTGGGCTCTATGAGCCATTCAAAGTGATGAATTCTGGAACATAGAAGTCAGAGGACTGGGTACTTAGTGTACCCAGTTGTCAGCTTTGTCAGAGATCAAGAGGTAGAGACACAAGGAGAAAGAAAGATCCTGAGATATACACAGAGATAGAAAGGGACAAAGACAGGAAGAGACCCAGAGATGTCAGAGAGATGCAAGGGGAAAAGGGTGGGGACATGCAACATACATGCCTACTCCATGAGGTAGGCATTGTAACTATCCCCATTTTATAGATGAAGAAACTTAGCACAGGGAAACTAAGTTCCATGCACTAGGTCACACAGCTGGCAGGTTGCAGAACCAAGGTCTGAACCCAGGCTGCCTCTATTATTATTAGTTTTTTTTCCTGCTATCTTTCCAGTGTTTAGAACAGTACCTAGCATACAGACCATGCTTACACAAATTCTTGTGGAACTGACATTCTTGGGGGGGGGGGGGAGGGATAAACAGGCAATAAAAAGTGTCAAATATACAATACAGGTGTATTTAAAAAGTTAATATATAATGCTAGATTGCTTCAGAAAGTTAACTTAAAAATCTGATCCTTTTGTGGTTTCTTGTTTTTTGCGGAATGAAATATGAGCTCCGTTCCTGGCCAAGAAGATCCTACAGACCCCCACCCCCGCCCATCTCTCCCTGGCCCACACTTCCTACACCTCCAACACAACTAACATCGTTTCGGTTCCTCCAACATGCCAGTCTAAGTCTTACTTCAGGACCTTTGCAACAGCTGTGCTCTCCACCAGAAAGCTGTTTGCCCCAGATGTTTGTGTGGCTGGTTTCTTGTGGTCAGCATAACTGTCCCCTGCGACAAAGGGAGGCCCTTCACCATCCAGGAAAAAAACAACCTGTCAGCTACTACTTAACACAACCCCTTCTTATCTCCGGTTTTCTTTTCTTTCTTTTTTTCATGTCCATATCGCCGTTTATTTATTTGTCACCTTTTCGTCTGTCTGTATGCCGTCCTGAAAGGCTAGTATGTAAATTCCCGCCTCAGCCACTGGATGGAGCCAGTGACCTTGCCCAACTTCCTAGACTTTGTGCACACAGCTCTTCTGCTCACGCATACCGTCTTCCTGTTTAATTTCACCTTCTTCAAACTCAATGTTGCCCTCCATGTTCAAGCTACAAATATTTTGCTTAATTCAACGCTTCCCCTCACTGTCATAAGTAAATTGGTCTGGTCTCCGAAGTTTTAGAAATGATCGGCTGCACGGAACAAACTGAGCACCACCTCAACATGGCCGCCCTCGAGGGGAAGAAACACTCTGGGCGCGGCCATCTTGCCTCAGAACAGTGACGCATAGTGCAGCCATCTTCCCTCCACGCCTGGCAGCTGCTCCCGTAACTTTAGCGGTTGGCAGAGCAGAGGGGTGGGGCCTCCTGTTGACTTCTGGCAGATGCAGGCTCAAAGCCACCACTGAGCGTGCGCAGAAAGGGCCGCGGCAAACCCTTAGGCTGCGGTGCCAGAGAGTCAGTCCCGAAGCGGAAGTGCTTCTCGGGGACAGTTCTTGTAACGGTGGCCTCTGCAGGGAGCAGAAAATCTGATGTTGAGAGAGAGCGAGGTTGAGGGGGCGAGTACAAGGGGTCTTGGGCTGAATGATGGGGAGTTACTGGGAATGAGGTAGGGGGTTGTGGATGACATTGATGTGGGGATTTGTGGAGCGAGTGATGGAAGATTGGGAAGTCAGTGAGTGGGAAGGATCTATGGGCTCAATGGTGGACAAAGTTAGGGGGATAGTCAGAATTGAATAGGGCTTGTTGACTTTTGAATTTTACACATTTTCCAGCACAGGGACCTGCGCTAAGGGTTCAACCGCACCCCCAGGCCGCTGGCCCCTCCTTAGCACCCCTTGCCCGGTCTCCCCTTCTGCCCCCTCCCGCTGCCCAACTCGGGAAGAGGGAACAGGTGTGAATGCGCCAGCTGAAGTGAATCTGCATCTGAAGTCCTCCATCCAGTTCCTGGGCGAGACAGCGTCTGTGAGGTGAGAAAGTAGCAGCACCTGAAAGGACTCAGCTGACTAGCGGCCCCTCCCAAAGTTTTGGGCCTGGGATGGGTGAGCTGTGCCTGGTGCAGGGGGCTCTCAGGGAAATGGGGATTAAAACTTCATTAGGATAGAATGAAGTTCTGATACATGATACTGAATGGATGAACCTTGAAGACATCATGTTGACTGAAATAAATCAGACACAAAACTGTGTGATTCTACATATATGAAATAGGATATGCAAATCCATAGAGACAAAGTAGTGTACAGGTGGGGGAGGGGTGCAGGGGACTGGAGAGTTAATGCACGATGGCTGTAGGATTTCTGTTTGAGTGATGGGAAAGTCCTGGTAATGGATGGTGGTGAGGGCTATAATGTGGTCATGGTAAATGTGATTAATCTCACTGAATTGTATGCTTGGGGAATGGTTAAAATTGAAAAGTTCATGTTGTATATATGTTTCCACAATTAAAAAAAAGAGACTAAAAGACAATAACAACTAAATGCAATGTATGATCTGGATCAATATATGATACTGAGTCTAATAATGGAAGAGAAAATGCATTATTGGGACATATGAAAAAATTGGAATGTAGACTGTAAGCATTATATCAGCGTTAAATTTATTGAACTTGATATACTTAACATGGTTATATAAGTGAATATCCTTGTCCTTAGGAATAGTACGTGGCAGTATTAAGTGTTCAAGGAGCATGATTTGTACAACCTGCTCTCAAATATAGACGAATAGACAAATGAATAGATAGGTAGATAGACAGAATACACCCTATTCTCAAATATAGACAAATAGATAAATACAAAATAGACAGATAGATGGGTGGATAGATAGAATTATACTGCAAAATGTTAAAAGTTGGCTAAATGTTAAAAGTTGGTGGATTTGGGTACCAGGGGGTGTATACTGAAGTTCTCCATATGGATTTTGTATTATTTCTGCAGCTGTTTGTAAGTTGAAATTATTTCAAAATGAAAAGTTTATTTAAAAACCTTCATTAGAATAATAGGTAGTTTTAAAAATCAGGCTTTTGATGTTTAACAAATAATTAACATTTTAATTCTAGACTAATTAGGAAATAACAGAAAAGAAAGTCAAGAGGAACAAATTTCGCCTCCTTACCCCCATTTATATTTCTGTTCTTAGACTTTTTTGTAGTGTTCCTAGAGAATTTTTAGGGGTATGTGTTCTTAAATGTTAAACATATAGTTTTCTTGTGGTTTTATAGCCTACTTTTTTCCCATTTAGAAGGTTAATGTAGTTCACCTTAAACATTTTTTCTGTAACGTTTTAAAAAACTTTAAATGGTGATGTATATACAGAAAAGTGCCCAGGTAATAAGTGTACAGTTCCAAACAACATTAGTTTTAGCAGCTGCATCATATTTCATCCCTTGTATTTTTTTTATTAATTCCTTATTATGGGTCATATAAAATCTTTTAAATTAGTTGTTGAAATCAATGTTGGGATGATAGCACTTACAGAGAATTGTGTATGATCCATTATGATAAAGTATTTCATTAAGGAAAATACCTAGAAATACAATTTCTAAGTCAGTACCCATGTATAAAATTTTTAAAATGAAATCTTTTGTGTTCAATGTTCACATGAGGAAAAGTTATTGTTAAAACCACATGGTTGGCCAAGCTCTTCCACAGAGCAGCCTCATATCCAGATAGTGTAACAGTTTTTCTGGGCAGGTAATTTGGGGGCATTGAAAGCCTCATGGGGTCTCTCATGTGTTCTCTTCTCCCCTAATTCCAGCTCAGCCTTCACCCATGTCTTCCCTTTCCCAAAAAAAGCGAGAAATGGCCAAGTCCCAGGTATGTATATTGTCCGACTGTATCTGCCTCTATTTTATTGTGAATGTTATGGGATATATAGGAATATCTTGTAGAAAATAGAAATTATTTGAGCCTTCTGGCAGCCATAGCAAAAAGGGGAATGTCACCAGTAACATGGCTCACATTTACCCTTCAGGGGAGAGCATACCAAGTCCTCAGAGGATGTAAAGATTTCCTGGAATTTAGTTTAAAGACATTTTTTTTTTTGCCAGTCTTCATGTGGATGGTGGAATTGCCTTCACTGTTGTGTTAAGTGCAGTTGTTGCTTTCCTGCAAGTATTGCTTATAACATTCCTCAATGAGCTGGGCACATAATGTCAAGATGGAATCTAAGAATGAAATATCTTAGGGAAACTGCCTGTCTTTCAAATGATTTTGCTGAATTAATTTTCTCAGTTGGACTTTGGCATCTTATTTGGCCCACTGTATCTTATTTTTCCTTTCACTTTAATTTTTTTAAAAATTAATATACAATAAAATTGATTTTGTTGTTGTACAGTTCAATAAGTTAGCATGGTTAGAGAATAGTTCTATTACCTCAAAAGACTGCCTCATGCTACCCTTTGTAGTCATATCCTACCCACCCCTCTTGTGACTTCTGGCAGTCAGATCTATTCTGAGTTGATAGAGTTTTGCTTTCTTAAAAATGGAGTCATATGATATGTAATTTTTTTTAATTACCTGTTTTATTTTGGGACATGCAGTTGTATGAATAATACAGAGAGAGTCCATGTAACCCTTACCCAGTTTCCCCCAGTGGTAACATCTAACAAAACTATAGTACAACATCACAATTAGGATATTGACATAGATATGGTCAGGATACAGAACAGTTCTGTAACAGGGTGTCTTATATTGCCCTTTTATAGCCACACCCACTGTCCTTTCTTTTCATTCCCATTCTTAAACCCCATTCCTTATCCCTTTCCTAGGACACTAATCTGCTCTCCATTTCTACAATTGTGTCATTTCAAGAATGTTATGTAAATGGATTCATACAGTATGTGACCTTTTGGGATTGGATTTTTTCCCACAGCATAATTCCCTGGAAATTCATTGAAGTTGTTGCATATCAAGATTTCATTCCTTTTTATTTCTGAGTAGTATTCCATGATATGAATGTACCACAGCTTGTTTATCCATTTACCCAGTGAAAAGCATTTGGGTTCTTTCCAATATTGGGCAATTATGAGTGGAGCTGCTTTATAAATATTCATGCACAGGTCTTTGTGTGATCATACATTTTCATTTCTTTAGAGTAAATATTGGGTTTCTGAGTCATATAGTAAGTGTATACTTAACTTTTTAAGACTCTGTCAAATTGTCTTTCAGAGTGGTTGAACCATTTTTTTAACATTTTTTAATTAATTAAAGAAAAAAAAGAAATTAACACAACATTTAGAAATCATTCCGTTCTACATATGCAATCAGTAATTCTTGACATCATCAAATAGACGCATGATCATCATTTATTAGTACATTTGCATTGATTAAGGAAAAGAACTAGCAAAACAACAGAAAAAGATATAGAATGTTAATATAGAGAAAAAATAAAAATAATAATAATAGTAAAAAAAAACAGACAGACAAAAAAAAACCTATTGCTCAGATGCAGCTTCATTCAGTGTTTTAACATGATTACTTTACAATTAGGTATTATTGTGCTGTCCATTTTTGAGTTTTTGTATCTAGTCCTGTTGCACAGTCTGTATCCCTTCAGCTCCAATTACCCATTATCTTACCCTGTTTCTAACTCCTGCTGGTCTCTGTTACCAATGACATATTCCAAGTTTATTCTCGAATGTCGGGTCACATCAGTGGGACCATGCAGTATTTGTCCTTTAGTTTTTGGCTAGACTCACTCAGCATAATGTTCTCTAGGTCCATCCATGTTATTACATGCTTCATAAGTTTATTCTGTCTTAAAGCTGCATAATATTCCATCATATGTATATACCACAGTTTGTTTAGCCACTCGTCTGTTGATGGACATTTTGACTGTTTCCATCTCTTTGCAATTGTAAATAACGCTGCTATAAACATTGGTGTGCAAATGTCCGTTTGTGTCTTTGCCCTTAAGTCCTTTGAGTAGATTCCCAGCAATGGTATTGCTGGGTCGTATGGCAATTCTATATTCAGCTTTTTGAGGAACCGCCAAACTGCCTTCCACAGTGGTTGCACCATTTGACATTCCCACCAACAGTGGATAAGTGTGCCTCTTTCTCCGCATCCTCTCCAGCACTTGTCATTTTCTGTTTTGTTGATAATGGCCATTCTGGTGGGTGTGAGATGATATCTCATTGTGGTTTTGATTTGCATTTCTCTAATGGCCAGGGACATTGAGCATCTCTTCATGTGCCTTTTGGCCATTTGTATTCCTCTTCTGAGAGGTGTCTGTTCAAATCTTTTTCCCATTTTGTAATTGGATTAGCTGTCTTTTTGTTGTTGAGTTGGACAATCTCTTTATAAATTCTGGATACTAGACCTTTATCTGATATGTCATTTCCAAATATTGTCTCCCATTGTGTAGGCTGTCTTTCTACTTTCTTGATGAAATTCTTTGATGCACAAAAGTGTTAAATTTTGAGGAGCTCCCATTTATTTATTTCCTTCTTCAGTGCTCTTGCTTTAGGTTTAAGGTCCATAAAACCGCCTCCAATTGTAGGTTTCATAAGATATCTCCCTACATTTTCCTCTAACTGTTTTATGGTCTTAGACCTAGTGTTTAGATCTTTGATCCATTTTGAGTTAACTTTTGTATAGGGTGTGAGATACGGGTCTTCTTTCATTCTTTTGCATATGGATATCCAGTCCTCTAGGCACCATTTATTGAAGAGACTGTTCTTTCCCAGGTGAATTGGCTTGACTGCCTTATCAAAGATGAAATGTCCATAGATGAGAGGGTCTATATCTGAGCACTCTATTCGATTCCATTGGTTGATATATCTATCTTTATGCCAATACCGTGCTGTTTTGACCACTGTGGCTTCATAATATGCCTTAAAGTCCGGCAGCGTGAGACCTCCAGCTTCGTTTTTTTTCCTCAAGATGTTTTTAGCAATTCGGGGCACCCTGCCCTTCCAGATAAATTTGCTCATTGGTTTTTCTATTTCTGAAAAGTAAGTTGTTGGGATTTTGATTGGTATTGCGTTGAATCTGTAAATCAATTTAGGTAGGATTGACATCTTAACTATATTTAGTCTTCCAATCCATGAACATGGTATGCCCTTCCATCTATTTAGGTCTTCTGTGATTTCTTTTAACAGTTTCTTGTAGTTTTCTTTGTATAGGTCTTTTGTCTCTCTAGTTAAATTTATTCCTAAGTATTTTATTCTTTTAGTTGCAATTGTAAATGGGATTCATTTCTTGATTTCCCCCTCAGCTTGTTCATTACTAGTGTATAGAAATGCTACAGATTTTTGAATGTTGATCTTGTAACCTGCTACTGTGCTGTACTCATTTATTAGCTCTAGTAGTTTTGTTGTGGATTTTTCCGGGTTTTCGACGTATAGTATCATATCGTCTGCAAACAGTGAGAGTTTTACTTCTTCCTTTCCAATTTTGATGCCTTGTATTTCTTTTTCTTGTCTAATTGCTCTGACTAGAACCTCCAACACAATGTTGAATAATAGTGGTGATAGTGAACATCCTTGTCTTGTTCCTGATGTTAGGGGGAAAGTTTTCAATTTTTCCCCATTGAGGATGATATTAGCTGTGGTTTTTTCATATATTCCCTCTATCATTTTAAGGAGGTTCCCTTGTATTCCTATCTTTTGAAGTGTTTTCAACAGGAAAGGATGTTGAATCTTGTCAAATGCCTTCTCTGCATCAATTGAGATGATCATGTGATTTTTCTGCTTTGATTTGTTGATATGGTGTATTACATTAATTGATTTTCTTATGTTGAACCATCCTTGCATACCTGGGATGAATCCTACTTGGTCATAATGTATGATTCTTTTAATATGTTGTTGGATACGATTTGCTAGAATTTTATTGAGGATTTTTGCATCTATATTCATTAGAGAGATTGGTCTGTAGTTTTCATTTTTTGTAATATCTTTGCCTGGTTTTGGTATGAGGGTGATGTTGGCTTCATAGAATGAATTAGGTAGTTTTCCCTCCACTTCGATTATTTTGAAGAGTTTGAGGAGAGTTGGTACTAATTCTTTCTGGAATATTTGGTAGAATTCACATGTGAAGCTGTCTGGTCCTGGACTTTTCTTTTTGGGAAGCTTTTGAATGACTGATTCAATTTCTTTACTTGTGATTGGTTTGTTGAGGTCATCTATTTCTTCTTGAGTCAAAGTTGGTTGTTCATGTCTTTCCAGGAACCCGTCCATTTCATCTAAATTGTTGTATTTATTAGCGTAAAGTTGTTCATAGTATCCTGTTATTACCTCCTTTATTTCTGTGAGGTCAGTAGTTATGTCTCCTCTTCCATTTCTGATCTTATTTATTTGCATCCTCTCTCTTCTTCTTTTTGTCAATCTTGCTAAGGGCCCATCAATCTTATTGATTTTCTCATAGAACCAACTTCTGGTCTTATTGATTTTCTCTGTTGTTGTCATGTTTTCAATTTCATTTATTTCTGCTCTAATCTTTGTTATTTCTTTCCTTTTGCTTGCTTTGGGATTAGTTTGCTGTTCTTTCTCCAGTTCTTCCAAGTGGACAGTTAATTCCTGAATTTTTGCCTTTTCTTCTTTTCTGATATAGGCATTTAGGGCAATAAATTTCCCTCTTAGCACTGCCTTTGCTGCGTCCCATAAGTTTTGATATGTTGTGTTTTCGTTTTCATTCGCCTCGAGGTATTTACTAATTTCTCTTGCAATTTCTTCTTTGACCCACTGGTTGTTTAAGAGTGTGTTGTTGAGCCTCCACGTATTTGTGAATTTTCTGGCGCTCCACCTATTATTGATTTCCAACTTCATTCCTTTATGATCCGAGAAAGCGTTGTGTATGATTTCTATCTTTTTAAATTTGTTAAGACTTGCTTTGTGACCCAGCATATGGTCTATCTTTGAGAATGATCCATGAGCTCTTGAGGAAAAGGTGTATCCTGCTGTTGTGGGATGTAATGTCCTATAAATGTCTGTTAAGTCTAGCTCATTTATAGTAATATTCAGATTCTCTAATTCTTTATTGATCCTCTGTCTAGATGTTCTGTCCATTAATGAGAGTGGGGAATTGAAGTCTCCAACTATTATGGTATATGTGTCTATTTCCCTTCTCAGTGTTTGCAGTGTATTCCTCACGTATTTAGGGGCATTCCGGTTCGGTGCATAAATATTTATGATTGTTATGTCTTCTTGTTTAATTGTTTCTTTTATTAGTAGATAGTGTCCTTCTTTGTCTCTTTTAACTGTTTTACATTTGAAGTCTAATTTGTTGGATATTAGTATAGCTACTCCTGCTCTTTTCTGGTTGTTATTTGCATGAAATATCTTTTCCCAAACTTTCACTTTCAACCTATGTTTATCTTTGGGTCTAAGATGTGTTTCCTGTAGACAGCATATAGAAGGATCCTGTGTTTTAATCCATTCTGCCAGTCTATGTCTTTTGATTGGGGAATTCAGTCCATTAACATTTAGTGTTATTACTGTTTGGATAATATTTTCCTCTACCGTTTTGCCTTTTGTATTATATATCATATCTGATTTTCGTTCTTTCTACACTCTTCTCCATACCTCTCTCTTCTGTCTTTTCGTATCTGACTCTGGTGCTCCCTTTAGTATTTCTTGCAAAGCTGGTCTCTTGGTCACAAATTCTCTCAGTGACTTTTTGTCTGAAAATATTTTAATTTCTCCCTCATTTTTGAAGGACAATTTTGCTGGATATAGAAGTCTTGATTGGCAGTTTTTCTCTTTTAGTAATTTAAATATATCATCCCACTGTCTTCTAGCTTCCATGGTTTCTGCTGAGAAATCTACACATAGTCTTATTGGGTTTCCCTTGTATGTGATGGATTGTTTTTCTCTTGCTGCTTTCAAGATCCTCTGTTTCTCTTTGACCTCTGGCATTCTAACTAGTAAGTGTCTTGGAGAACGCCTATTTGGGTCTATTCTCTTTGGGGTGCACTGCACTTCTTGGATCTGTAATTTTAGGTCTTTCATAAGAGTTGGGAAATTTTCAGTGATAATTTTTTCCATTAGTTTTTCTCCTCCTTTTCCCTTCTCTTCTCCTTCTGGGACACCCACAACATGTATATTTGTGCGCTTCATATTGTCCTTCAGTTCCCTGATGCCCTGTTCAAATTTTTCCATTCTTTTCCCGATAGTTTCTGTTTCTTTTTGGAATTCAGATGTTCCATCCTCCAAATCACTAATTCTATCTTCTGTCTCTTTAAATCTACCATTGTAGGTATCCATTGGTTTTTTCCATCTTTTCTACTTTGTCCTTCACTTCCATAAGTTCTTTGATTTGTTTTTTCAGTTTTTCTCTTTCTTCTTTTTGTTCAGCCGATGTCTTCTTCATGTCCTCCCTCAATTTATCGATTTGGTTTTTGAAGAGGTTTTCCATTTCTGTTCGTATATTCAACATTAGTTGTCTCAGCTCCTGTATCTCATTTGAACTATTGGTTTGTTCCTTTGACTGGGCCATATTTTCAATTTTCTGAGCGTGATCCGTTATCTTCTGCTGGCGTCTGGGCATTTAGTCAGATTTCCCTGGGTGTTGGACCCAACAGGTTGAAAGATTTTTCTGTGAAATCTCTAGGTTCTGTTTTTCTTATCCTGCCCAGTAGGTGGCGCTCGTGGCACTCGTTTGTCTGCAGGTCCCACCAGTAAAAGGTGCTGTGGGTCCTTTAACTTTGGAAAACTCTCGCCGTGGTGGAGGTTCGCCAGCTGAAGCGGCTTGGAAGAGTGCCAATCTGAATCTCCCAGCCGGCTCGGGGATCCGAACGCGGGGAGGGTCGCTGGCCGCCGCAGCCCGGGAGAGTGCCCGTCCGAATCTCCTAGCCGGCCCGGGGCGCCAAGCGTGCCGGGAGGGCGCCAGCCGCCGCGGCCCAGGGGAGTGCACCGTTCCCAGCCGGACAAGGAAGCCACGTGTTTGGAAGGGACCCCGGTCACCTTTTCTCCGTGGCCTGGGGATCTCCGATCCAATTCTCCCAGCTGGTCCGGGGGGCTGTGCGTGGGGTGGGCGCCAGCCGCCGCGGCTTGAGGGGACCACCTGTTCAATTCTCCCAGCCGGCCTGGGAAGGAGGGAGGGAGGGACTCCGGCCGCCTGCCGCCCCGGGGAAGCCCGCGCCCCTCGGCGATCTCAGCGGAGCGGGTTCTCCCAGCCAGTCACCCATTCCAGAATGGGGTACGCTGTCTTCTTGATCTCTGTCGTGGCTCCGGGAGCTGTTCTGTATCGTTTCTACTCCCCTAGTAGCTGTTCTGGAGGAGGAACTAAGACCCGCGCATCTTACTAAGCCGCCATCTTCTCTGGAAGTTGGTTGAACCATTTTGTGTTCCCACCAGCAATGTACAGGAATTCCAGTGGTTTTTCATTCCTGCCAACATTTTGTACTGTCAGGATTTTTTACTTTAGTCATACTATTAGCTATGTAGTGGTATCTCATCGTGTTTTAATTTGCATTTCCCTGACAGCTAATGATGTTGAGCATCTTTTTATGTTTTTAACTTTTTTATTGTATAATATAACATATATGTACAAAGCAAAGAAATAAAAAAGTAATAGTTTTCAAAGCACTCTTCAACAAGTAGTTACAGGACAGATCCCAGAGTTTGTCATGGGCTAATATACCATCCTCTCAGATTTTTCCTTCTAGCTGCTCCAGAACATAGGAAGTTAGAAGGCATAAATATTTTTTTTATCATCACAATTGACTTTTTGTGTGAAAAATAACACATATACAAGAAAGCAATAAATTTCAAAGCACAGCACCATAATTAGTTGTAGAACAAATTTCAGAGTTTGGCATGGGTTACAATTCCACAATTTTAGGGCTTTACTTCTAGCTGCTCTAAGATACTGGAAACTAAAAGCGATATCAATTTAATGATTCAGCTATCATATTCATTTGTTAAATCCTATCTTCTCTGTATAACACCGCCCTCACCTTTGATCTTTCTATCCCTTCTCTTTAGGGGTGTTTGGGCTATGCACATTCTAACTTTTTCATGTTGAAAGGGTCTGTCGCTAATATGGGTTAGGAAGATGGAACTATCTGATGTTCTGGAGAGGCTGGGCTAGGTTTCAGGGCTTATCTGGTCCAGGGACCCATCTGGAGGTTGTAGGTTTCTGGAAAGTTTCTCTAGCGCATGGAACCCTTGTGGATTATTATGTATTGCCCTAGGTGTTCTTTGGAATTGACTGGAATGGTCCTGGTTGGGGTTTGTCAGGTTATCATAGGTAGCAATGTGATGTTGAACATCTTTTTATATGTTTATTTATTTTTGTATATCCTCTTCGGTGAAGTATCTGTTCAAAAGTCTTTTGCCATTTTTAAATTGGATTGTTTGTTTTTTTTACTTTTGAGTTTTGAGAATTCTTTATACACCCTGGGTTCAAATCCTTAGTCAGGTACGTGGTTTGCAAATATTTTCTTCCGTGCTATGGCTTGGCTTTTCATTCTCTGTGTAGTTGTTCTAGTTTGCTAGCTGCCAAAATGCAACATACCAGAAACGGAATGGCTTTTAAAAAGGGGAATTTAGTCAGATGCTAATTTATAGTTCTCAGGCTGAGAAAATGTCCCAATTAAAACAAGTTTATAGAAATGTCTAATCAAAGGCATCCATCCAGGGAAAGATACCTTGGTTCAAGAAGGCCGATGAAGTTCAGGGTTTCTCTCTCAAGTGAGAAGGGTGGAAGGGCACATGGCGAGCATGGCATCAATAGTTTTTTTTTTTTTTTTTTTTTTTTTTTTTTTTTTAAAGGAAAGACAGAGAGAAGGAAGGAAGGATAGAAGGAAGGAAGAGAGGAAGAAAGGGAAACATCTTTTAAACATTTTCTTGTTTTATTGTATTTTGTTTCTCCGTTTTCGTTACATGGGCTGGGGCCGGGAATCGAACCGAGGTCCTCCGGCATAGCAGGCAAGCACTTTGCCCGCTGAGCCACCGCGGCCCGCCCAATAGTTTTGCTCAAGAGCAAGAATTTTTATTTTTGATAGTGTCCAATTTATAAATTATTTCTTGTACTTTTGTTGTTATGTCTAATAACTCTTTGCCTAAGACTAGGTTATGAAGATTTTCTCCTATTCTATAAGTTTTATAGTTTAAGGTTTTACAAATATTTAAATCTATGACCTACTTGAATTAATTTTTGTGAATTATGAGGAATAGATTGAAGTTTACTATTTTGTATATGGATTTCTAGTTATTATACCAACATTTGTGGAATGTACTGTCCTTTCTTCATTGAATTACCTTTACAGTTTTGTAAAATATCAATTGGCAGTATATATGGACCTATTTCTGGATTTTGCTGCGTTCTATTGATCAGTACATCCTTTCACCAGTATGACACTGTCTTCGTTACTGCAACTTGAGATTCAATAGTGTGGTTCTGATAATGTTATTCTACTTTATCGAAATTGTTTTGACTCTTCTTGTTCCTTTGCCTTTTCATATAAATTTTAGAATAAACTTGTCTATATCTAAAAAAAATTCTGCTAGGATTTTGATAGGAATTGTATTATACCTCTAGATCAATTTGGGGAGAATTGACATTTTACTATGTCAATTAACATTTTACTATGTCAATAGTAAAATGTCAGTTCTCCAATATGGTAGGCCTTTCCATTTATTTAGGTCTTTATTTTATCAACATTTGGTAATTTTCAGATACGGATTCTGTACATGTTTTGTTAGACTTAAATCTTTCATTTTTAAAAAGCTATGGTAAATAGTATTACTTTTAAAACTTCAGTTTACAGTTTTCATTGCTGGTATATAGAAATGTCACTGATTTTTATTTTTTGACCTTGTATTTCTTGTGATCTTGCTAAATTCCCTTATTAGTTACAGGAATTTGTAGATTCCTTAGAATTTTCTATATACACAAATTATTTTTTCCATAAATGGAGACAAGTTTACCTTTTTCTTTTTAATCAGTATGCCTTTTTTTTTTCTTTGCATGGGCAGGGACTGGGAATTGAACCCCGGTGTCTGGCATGGCAGGCGAGAACTCTGCCTGCTGAGCCACAGTGGCCTGCCCTCAGTATACCTTTTATTTCTTTTTTTCTTATATTACTGCACTGGCTAAAATTTTTAGTATAATATTGAATTATTGAATGAGGTCGTGAGAGTATATATACTGGCCTTGTTTTTGATCTTAGGGAAAAGCATCCAGACTTTAACATTCAATTTGATATTCTCTCTAGTATTTTGTAGATGCCTTTTATCAGGTTCAGAATGTTCCTTTGTGTTACTAGTTTCCTGAGAATTTTTATCATAAATGAATGTTGAATTTTTCAAATGCCTTTTTCCTATGAACTTATGTGGTCATGTGATTATTCTTCTTTAAACTGCTGCTATGTTAGATTAGCGTTTTAGTTTGTAAAAACTGCCAGAATGCAATATACCAGATACAGAGTGGACTTTTTAAAAGGGAATTTATTAAGTTGCAAGTTTATAGTTCTAAGGCTGTGAAAATGTCCAAATTAAGGCAAGGCTATAAAAATGTCCAAACTAAGGTATCTGTGGAAAGATATCTTGCCTCAAGAAGGCTGATAATGTTTGGGGTTTTTCTCTCAGCTGGAAAGGCATATGGCAACATCTGCTAGCCTTTTCTGCAGGCTTCTTGTTTCGAAAGGATCGCCCAAGGGTGTTTTCCTTCGGCATCTCCAAAGGTCTCTGGCTGCGTGGGCTATATTGCTTCTGAAGCTTTTTCCAAAGTGGTTCCCTCTTAAAGGGCTCCAGTAAGCAACCCCACCTTGAGTGGGTGGAGACATATCTCCATGGAAACCACCCAAACTATAGGTCCCACCCACAATTGGGTGGATCACACTGCCATGGAGAACAACTTAATCAAAAGGATCCTACCCAGCAATATTGAATGAGAATTAAGGAATATGGCTTTTTTAGGGTACACAACAGTTTCAAACCAGCACAAACTCCATGTACATTTCCTACAAACGAAGATGTTAATTTATGTAATCACCTTAAGTGCAGTTATCAAGTTCAAGAAATTTATCAGTGATATAAAACATATATTTTATATTCCAGTTTTTTCTTATGTCCCAATAATATCCTTTTGATCATTTTCTCCTCCATTTTTTGATCCCTTCTATTATTATGTATTGCTTTATATGATATTATCTCTTTAGTTTTTCTTTCTTCCTTTATTTTTAACCTGTGGAAACATATATACAACATAAGTCTTCCGAATATCCCAGCACCTCCGAAGCATACCATTCAGTGAGATTAATCACATTCACAACATTTTAGTACCCTCAACATCACCATCTATCACTAGAACCTTCCCTTCACCCCAAACAAAAACTCTATACTCATTTTGCATTAACTCATTATTGTCCCTCCCCACTACGCCTGGCAACCTGTACTCTGCTTTCTGTCTCTTAAGCGTTTTCATAGTGGTTACCATAGGGCTTAAATTTAACATCTTAAATCTTTAATAATTTTGCTTGCTTTGATACCAAATTTTCAATAGTATATGCACACTATGTTTCTATACCTTTCCATTCTCCCACCTTTATGGGACTTTTCACAAATTACTTGTTTATACATTATAAGTCCAAATTCTGCATTACATTTTATACATTTGCCCTTTAGACCCTGTAGGAAGTAAAAAGTGAAGTTTCAAACCAAAAATACAAGGTACTTGCAATTATATTTACCCATGTAGTTACCCTCACTACAGATCTTTATTTATTCACGTGGCTTTGATCTACTGTCTGATGTCCTTTCCTTTCAACTTGCAGAACTCTTCTTTAGCATGTCTCATAGGGCCAGTCTAGTGGTGAACCACCCCCCCCCAGCTGTTGTTTATATGGGAATGTCTTAATTGTTCCCTCACTTTTTAGAAACATTTTAAATTGTGAAATATAACATATATACAAAAAAAAGCAATACATTTTGAGGTACATTGTAACAAAATGTACAAGCAGTTATAAACAGACTTCAGAGTTTGGTATGGGTTACAGTTCTGTACTTTCAGGTTTTTCCTTCTAGCTGCTTCAAAACACTAGAGCCAAGAAAAAAGAAATATATACTGATTTGTTAAATCCTATCCTCTGTGTTATAACTCCTCCTCCTTCTTTGATCCTTCTTCCAATCTTTAGGGGTATTTGGGCTATGCCCATTCTAAAATTTTCATGTTGGGACAGGGTATTGATAATATGGGATGGGGGATGGAACTACTTGATGTTCTTGGAGAGGCTGGGTCCTCTGAATTTCAGGACTTATCTGGCCTAGGGACCATCTGGAGGTTGTATGTTTCTGGAAAGTGATCTTTTTTTTTTAAACTTATTTTGTATTTTCAAATCAAAACAACAAACAAGCATGGACAGTCTTAACATACAAATATTCCATGTATGGTGTGCAATCAATAGCTCACAATATGATCACATACTAGTATATTCATCACCATGATCATTTTTTAGAACATTTGCATCACTCCAGAAAAAGAAATAAGAAGAAAAAAGAAAAAAACTCACACATATTATACTCCTTACCCGTCCCTCTCATTGACCACTAGTATTTCCATCTACTCAATAGATTTTAACCTTTGTTCCCCCTAGTTTTTTATACCCCTTACCACTCCCTTTCATTGTTCACTAGTATTTCAATCTACTCAATTTATTTTAACATTTGTTCCCCCTATTATTTATTTATTTTTATCCATATTTTTTACTCATCTGTCCATACTGTAGATAAAAGGAGCATCAGACACAAGGTTTTTACAATCACATAGTCACAGTGCGAAAGCTATATCATTATACATTCATCTTCAAGAAACATGGCTACTGGAACATAGCTCTACAGTTTCAGGCACTTCCCTCTAGCCTCTCTAATACACCTTAAACTAAAATGGGGATATCTATAAAATACGTCAGGATAACCTCTTGACTCTGAAATCTTTTAGCCACTGACACTTTTATTTTGTCTCATTTCTCTCTTCTCCTTTTTGGTTGAGCAGGTTTTCTCAATCCCTTGATGCTGAGTCCCAGCTCATTCTAGAATCTCTGTCCCATGTTGCCAGGGAGGTTTACACCCCTGGGAGTTATGTCCCATGTAGAGAGGGGGAGGGCGGTGAACTTGCTTGCCATCTTGGCTGAGAGAGAGAGGCCACATCTGAGCAACAAAAGAGGCTCTCTGGGGGTGACTCTTAGGCCTAATTTTAAGTAGGCTTAGTTTGTCTTTTGCAGGTATATTTCATATGAACAAACTCCAAGATTGAGGGCTTGGCCTATTGATTTGGTTGTCCCCACTGCTTGCAAGAATATCAGGAATTCTCCACATGGGAAAGTTGAATTTTCCCCCTTTCTCGCCATTCCCCCAAGGGGACTTTGAAAATACTTTTCAATTCACTATTAAAATCACTCTGGGATTTATCGGGGCATCACTTTGGACAAACCTACAAAATCTCATGCCCTATTCAAGGTTCCATGTACTTGTGGTGTTCAATTAAACTGTCCATATACGTTATATTAGTAAATGCACTACTCAAAATATAAATTTTATACCAAATAAACATTTTTTTGTTTTAGTCTCACACATAAGTTAAAGTTTTAAAATATGAATTACCATCTATTTTCAAAACGCTGCATTATTGACATTCCTTTATTCTTCCTCATGCAAAAACATTTTTTTAATTTGTACATTAATCACTATCATTGTATACTCTAGGCATTCCTAGATTATATGGTCTCAGTCTTTATCATCTAGCTTTCCTTCATGTTTTATTTGTGCCCTCAGCCCTCTTCCCTCTATCATTCTCACATTCAGCTTCATTCAGTGTACTAACATTATTATGCTACAATTAGGTAGTATTGTGCTATCCATTTCTGAATTTTTTTTAAACTTTTTTTTATTAATTAAAAAAATTAACAAACAAAACATTAAGATATCATTCCATTCTACATATACAATCAGTAATTCTTAATATCATCACATAGCTGCATATTCATCATTTCTTAGAACATTTGCATCGATTTAGAAAAAGAAATAAAACGATAATAGAGAAAAAAAAGATTATACATACGATACCCCTTACCCCTCGCTTTCATTTACCACTAGCATTTCAAACTAAATTTATTTTAACATTTGTTCCCCCTATTATTTATTTTTATTCCATATGTTCTACTCTTCTGTTGATATAGTAGCTAAAAGCATCAGACACAAGGTTTTCACATTCACAGAGTTTCATTGTGAAAGCTATATCATTGTTCAATCATCATCAAGAAACATGGCTACTGGAACACAGCTCTACATTTTCAGGCAGTTCCCTCCAGCCTCTCCACTACATCTTGAACAACAAGGTGATATCTACTTAATGCATAAGAATAACCTCCAGGATAACCTCTCGACTCTGTTTGGAATCTCTCAGCCATTGACACTTAGTCTCATTTCACTCTTCCCCCTTTGGTCGAGAAGGTTCTCTCAATCCCTTGATGTTAATTCTCAGCTCATTCTAGGGTTTTTCTCAGTCCCTTGATGCTGAGTCTCAGCTCATTCCAGGATCTCTGTCCCACATTGCCAGGAAGGTCCACACCCCTGGGAGTCATGTCCCATGCAGAGAGGGGGAGGGTGGTGAGACTGCTCGTCATGTTGGCTGGAGAGAGAGGCCACACCTGAGCAACAAAAGAGGCTCTCCTGGGGGTGACTCTTAGGCCTACATTTTAAGTAGACTTGACCTATCCTTTGTGGGGTTAAGTTTCATATGAACAAACCCCAAGACTGGGGGCTCAGCCTATAGCTTTGGTTGTCCACATTGCTTGTGAGAATATCAAGAATTCAACTTGGGGAAATTGAATTTCTCCCCACTCTCACCATTCCCCGAAGGGGGCTTGCAAATAGTTTTCCACTCACTGATCGAATCACTCTGGGATTCATCGGGGCATCACTCTGGACAAACCAACAAAATCTCATGTCCTACCTGAGATTCCAAGTACTTATGACATTCAATCAAACTATCTACATGAGTTATATTAGGAAGTGCTCTAGTCAAAATATAAATTTTGTAACACATAAACATTTTTTGCTTTAGTCTCACATATAAGATGACATTTTAAAGTATTATCATCTATTTTCAGCACCCTGCAATAATGACATTCCTTTGTTCTTCCTCATGCAAAAACATTTTTTTGATATTTTTAAAATTTATACATTGTACATTTCACTATTATTATACACTCTAGGCATTGCTAGATTATACCATCTCTATCTTGAACATCTATCTTTCTTTCTGATTTCATTTATGTCCCCAGCCCTCCTCCCTCTATCATTCTCACATGCAGCTTCATTCAGTGTTTTGACATAATTACATTACAGTTAGGTAGTATTGTGCTGTCCATTTCTGACTTTTTGTATCCAGTCCTGTTGCACAGTCTGTATCCCTTCAGCTCCAATTACCCAATATCTTGCCCTATTTCTATCTCCTGATGGTCTCTGTTATCAATGACATATTCCAAGTTTATTCACTAATGTCAGTTCATATCAGTGAGACCATACAGTATTTGTCCTTTAGTTTTTGGCTAGTCTCACTCAGCATAATGTTCTCAAGGTCCATCCATGTTGTTACATACTTCAAAAGTTTATTCTGTCTTAAAGCTGTGTAATATTCCACCATATGTATATACCACAGTTTGTTTAGCCACTCATCTGTTGATGGACGTTCTGGCTGTTTCCATCTCTTTGCAATTGTAAATAATGCTGCTATAAATATTGGTGTGCAAGTGTCTGTTTGTGTCTTTGCCCTTAAGTCCTCTGAGTAGATACCTAGCAATGGTATTGCTGGGTCATATGGCAACTCTATATTCAGCTTTTTGAGGAACCGCCAAACTGCCTTCCACAGTGGTTGCATCATTTGACATTCCCACCAACAGTGGATAAGTCTGCCTCTTTCTCCACATCCTCTCCAGCACTTGTCATTTTCTGTTTTGTTGATAATGGCCATTCTGGTGGGTGTGAGATGATATCTCATTGTGGTTTTGATTTGCATTTTTCTAATGGCCAAGGACATTGAGCATCTCTTCATGTGCCTTTTGGCCATTTGTATTTCCTCTTCTGAGAGGTGTCTGTTCAAGTCTTTTTCCCATTTTGTAATTGGATTAGCTGTCTTTTTGTTGTTGAGTTGAACAATCTCTTTATAAATTCTGGACACTAGACTTTTATCTGATATGTCGTTTCCAAATATTGTCTCCCATTGTGTAAGCTGTCTTTCTACTTTCTTGATGAAGTTCTTTGATGCACAAAAGTATTTAATTTTGAGGAGCTCCCATTTCTTTCTTTCTTTCTTCAGTGCTCTTGCTTTAGATGTAAGGTCCATAAAACTGCCTCTAATTATAAGATTTATAAGATATCTCCCTACATTTTCCTCTAACTGTTTTATGGTCTTAGACCTAATGTTTAGATCTTTGATCCATTTTGAGTTAACTTTTGTATAGGGTGTGAGATACGGGTCCTCTTTCATTCTTTTGCATATGGATATCCAGTTCTCTAGGCACCATTTATTGAAGAGACTGTTCTGTCCGAAATGAGTTGACTTGACTGCCTTATCAAAGATCAAATGTCCATAGATGAGAGGGTCTATATCTGAGCACTCTATTCGATTCCATTGGTCAATATATCTATCTTTATGCCAGTACCATGCTGTTTTGACCACTGTGGCTTCATGATATGCCTTAAAGTCAGGCAGCGTGAGACCTCCAGCTTCGTTTTTTTTCCTCAAGATACTTTTAGCAATTCGGGGCACCCTGCCCTTCCAGATAAATTTGCTCATTGGTTTTTCTATTTCTGAAAAGTAAGTTGTTGGGATTTTGATTGGTATTGCGTTGAATCTGTAAATCAATTTAGGTAGGATTGACATCTTAACTACATTTAGTCTTCCAATCCATGAACACGGTATGCTCTTCCATCTATTTAGGTCTTCTGTGATTTCTTTTAACAGTTTTTTGTAGTTTTCTTTGTATAGGTCTTTTGTCTCTTTAGTTAAATTTATTCCTAAGTATTTTATTCTTTTAGTTGCAATTGTAAATGGAATTCGATTCTTGATTTCCCCCTCAGCTTGTTCATTACTAGTGTATAGAAACACTACAGATTTTTGAATGTTGATCTTGTAACCTGCCACTTTGCTGTACTCATTTATTAGCTGTAGCAGTTTTGCTGTGAATTTTTCAGTGTTTTCGATGTATGGTATCATATCATCTGCAAACAGTGAGAGTTTTACTTCTTCCTTTCCAATTTTGATGCCTTGTATTTCTTTTTCTTGTCTAATTGCTCTGGCTAGAACTTCCAACACGATGTTGAATAACAGTGGTGATAGTGGACATCCTTGTCTTGTTCCTGATGTTAGGGGGAAAGTTTTCAATTTTTCCCCATTGAGGATGATATTAGCTGTGGGTTTTTCATATATTCCCTTTATCATTTTAAGGAAGTTCCCTTGTATTCCTATCCTTTGAAGTGTTTTCAACAAGAAAGGATGTTGAATCTTGTCAAATGCCTTCTCTGCATCAATTGAGATGATTATGTGATTTTTCTGCTTTGATTTGTTGATATGGTGTATTACATTCATTGATTTTCCTATGTTGAACCATCCTTGCATACCTGGGATGAATCCTACTTGGATTGGTCATGATGTATAATTCTTTTAATGTGTTGCTGGATTTGATTTGCTAGAATTTTGTTGAGGATTTCTGCATCTATATTCATTAGAGAGATTGGTCTGTAGTTTTCTTTTCTTGTAGTATCTTTGCCTGGTTTTGGTATGAGGGTGATGTTGGCTTCATAGAATGAATTAGGTAGCTTTCCCTCCATTTCAATTTTTTTGAAGAGTTTTAGCAGGGTTGGTACTAATTCTTTCTGGAGTGTTTGGTAGAATTCACATGTGAAGTCGTCTGGTCCTGGACTTTTCTTTTTGGGAAGCTTTTTAATGACTGATTCGATTTCTTTACTTGTGATGGGTTTGTTGAGGTTATCTATTTCTTCTTGAGTCAAAGTTGGTTGTTCATGCCTTTCTGGGAAGTTGTCCATTTCATCTACATTTTTGTATTTATTAGCATAAACTTGTGCATAATATCCTATTATTACCTCCTTTATTTCTGTGAGGTCAGTGGTTATGTCTCCTCTTTCATTCCTGATCTTATTTATTTGCATCCTCTCTCTTCTTTTTGCCAGTCTTGCTAAGGGCCCATCAATCTTATTGATTTTCTCATAGAACCAACTTCTGGTTTTATTGATTTTCTCAATTGTTTTCATGTTTTCAATTTCATTTATTTCTGCTCTAATCTTTATTTCTTTCCTTTTGCTTGCTTTGGGGTTAGTTTGCTGTTCTTTCTCCAGTTCTTCCAAGTGGACTGTTAATTCCCAAATTTTTGCCCTTTCTTCTTTTTTGATATAGGCATTTAGGGCAATAAATTTCCCTCTTAGCACTGCCTTTGCTGCATCCCATAAGCTTTGATATGTTGTGTTGTCATTTTCATTCGCCTCGAGATATTTACTGATTTCTCCTGTCATTTCTTCGTTGACCCACTGATTGTTTAAGAGTGTATTGTTGAGCCTCCACGTATTTGTGAATTTTCTGGCACTCTGCCTATTATTGATTTCCAACTTCATTCCTTTATGATCTGAGAAAGTGTTTTGTATGATTTCAATCTTTTTAAATTTGTTAAGACTTGCTTTGTGACCCAGCATATGGTCTATCTTTGAGAATGATCCATGAGCACTTGAGAAAAAGGTGTATCCTGCTGTTGTGGGGTGTCATGTCCTATAAATGTCTGTTAAGTCTAGCTCATTTATTGTAATATTCAAATTCTCTATTTCTTTATTGATCCTCTGTCTGGATGTTCTGTCCATTGATGAGAGTGGGGAATGGAAGTCTCCAACTATTATGGTAGATGTGTCTATTTCCCTTTTCAGTGTTTGCAGTGTTTGCCTCTCGTATTTTGGGGCATTCTGGTTCGGTGCATAAATATTTATGATTGTTATGTCTTCTTGTTTAATTGTTCCTTTTATTAGTAGATAGTATCCTTCTTTGTCTCTTTTAACTGTTTTAAATTTGAAGTCTCATTTGTTGGCATAAATTAGTATAGCTACTCCTGCTCTTTTCTGGTTGTTATTTTCATGAAGTATCTTTTCCCAACCTTTCACTTTCAACCTATGTTTATCTTTGGGTCTAAGATGTGTTTCCTGTAGACAGCATATAGAAGGA
The DNA here is from genome assembly GCF_023851605.1 of Tamandua tetradactyla. NCBI lineage: Eukaryota > Metazoa > Chordata > Mammalia > Pilosa > Myrmecophagidae > Tamandua > Tamandua tetradactyla. Next base: position 121,990,639 of record NC_135353.1, read on the forward strand.
TCCTGTTTTTTAATCCATTCTGCCAGTCTATGTCTTTTGATTGGGGAGTTCAATCCATTAACATTTAGTGTTATTACTGTTTGGGTAGTATTTTCCTCTACCATTTTGCCTTTTGTGTTTTATATGTCATATCTAATTTTCCTTCTTTCTACACTCTTCTCCACACCTCTCTCTTTTGTCTTTTCATATCTGTCTCTAGTGCTCCCTTTAGTATTTCTTGCAGAGCTGGTCTCTTGGTCACAAATTCTCTTAGTGACTTTTTGTCTGAAAATGTTTTAATTTCTCCCTCATTTTTGAAGGACAGTTTTGCTGGGTATAGAATTCTTGGTTGGCAGTTTTTCTCTTTTAGTAATTTAAATATATCATCCCTCTGTCTTCTCACCCCCATGGTTTCTGCTGAGAAATCTACACATAGTCTTATTGGGTTTCCCTTGTCTGTGATGGATTGCTTTTCTCTTGCTGCTTTCAAGATCCTCTCTTTCTCTTTGACCTCTGGCATTCTGACTAGTAAGTGTCTTGGAGAACATCTATTTGGATCTATTCTCCTTGGGGTACCCTGCACTTCTTGGATCTGTAATTTTAGGTCTTTCATAAGAGTTTGGAAATTTTCAGTGATAATTTCTTCCATTAGTTTTTCTCCTCCTTTTCCCTTCTCTTCTCCTTCCGCGACACCCACAGCACGTATATTTGTGTGCTTCATATTATCATTCAGTTCCCTGTGTCCCTGCTCATATTTTTCCATTCTTTTCCCTATAGTTTCTGCTTCTTTTTGGATTTCAGATGTTCCATCCTCCAGTTCACTAATGCTAACCTCTGTCTCTTGAAATCTACCATTGTAGGTTTCCATTGTTTTTTTTCATCTCTTCTACTGTATCTTTCATTCCCATAAGTTCTGTGATTTGTTTTTTCAGACTTTCCATTTCTTCTTTTTGTTCATTCCTTGCCTTCTTCATGTCTTCCCTCAATTCATTGATTTGGTTTTTGATGAGGTTTTCCATTTCTGTTCGTATATTTTGAATTAATTGTTTCATTATCTCATTTCAACTATTGGTTTGTTTCTTTGACTGGGCTGTATCTTCAATTTCCTGGTATGATTTGTTATTTTTTGCTGGCATCTAGACGTTTAATTACCTTAATTAGTTTATTCTGGAGATTGCTTTTACTTACCTTACCTAGGGTTTTCTTGCTAGATGAGTTTGTTGTCTATCTGTTCTTTGACCTTCAGTTCAGCTTTTTCTGGGCTTCTAGCTTAAGTTTTGTTTAACAGAGGGTAATTTTTCAGTTCTTATTTTCTTGTTTTTTGTCCTGCTTGTAAGGTGCCTTTTCCCTCCCCACCCTTACAAGGGTCTACATAGGTAATTACAGACTCCACCCGGGTTTTCCCAGACTAAACTGGCCTCCTATCAGGGGGAAGGAGTCACCTGCTTCAGTTTTCCCTGAGGGTGAGACCCAGCAAGTTGAATGACTTTCCTGTAAGTCTCTGGGCTCTGTTTTTCTTATCCTGCCCAGTATGTGGTGCTTGTCTGCCTGCGGGTCCCACCAGCAAAAGATGTTGTGGCTCCTTTAACTTTGGAAGGCTCTCCCTGCTGGGGGCGTGGTTGAAACAGAGGAGAGTTTGTAGGCTGGTTTTAATGGCTTCAAATTGCCAAGCCCTGGGGTCTGAATTCCTTGAGAGAGGGATTCCACCTAAGTTGGGCTTCACCTCTCCCCTGGGGAAGGCACAGGCAGGAGACAGCCCTGAAAGCAGTCTGTTTCTGCCTATGCCTGGGGCAGTTGCAGCCCGAGTAGTCCCACCGCTGAATCCAGAGGCAGCCAAACCTCCATAGAAAGAGCCACGAAAACCTCCATTTCGTCCCCTTTCCTCTTTTTCAGTTAGCCCAATAAGCAACCTCTGCCTTGACCAGTTTCGCCTGAGCTGGGGGCCTGTTTTTAGTAGTCAGAATTTGTTTATTGATGCCACAATTGGTGTTTGGTTGGATTCAGTCCCTGCTACTGTTACAGTGTCTTTCCTTTCCCTCCGGGAAGCCGCCTGTGGGGGAGGGGCGCCGGGCACCGGCCGCTGCGGCTTGGGGAACTCACGGTTCCAGAGACTCACAGCCGGTCTAGCTGGTCCAGACTGGGGTATGCTGTGTGTCTGGTCTCTATCGTGGCTCCGGGAGCTGTTCTGTAGTGTTTCTGGTTATTGAGTAGTTGTTCTGGAGGACGAACTAAAACGCGCACATTGCTAAGCCACCATCTTGGCCCCTCCCCCTGTTTCTGAATTTTTACAATCAGTTCTGTTGCACAATCTATATCCCTTCTGCTCCAATTACCCAATATCTACCCTATATCTATTTCCTAATGGTCTCTGTTCTTAACTGAAATTCTCCAAGTTCATTCATTAATGTTAGTTTGTATCAGTGAGACCATACAGTATTTGTCCTTTAGTTTCTGGCTAATTTCACTCAGCATAATGTCCTCAAGGTCCATCCATGTTGTTACATGCTTCATGACTTTATTCTGTCTCACAGCTACGTAATATTCCATCATATGTATATACTAGAGCTTGTTTAGCCACTTGTCTGTTGATGGACATTTGTGCTATTTCCTTCTCTTGGCAATTGTAAATAATGCTGCTATAAATATTGATGTGCAAATGTCCGTTTGTGTCTTTGCCCTCATGTCTTCTGAATAGGTACCTAGCAATGGTATTGCCAGGTCATATGGCAATTCTGTACTTAGCTTTCTGAGGAACTACCACACTGCCTTCCACAGTGGTTGTATCATTTGACATTCCCACCAACAGTGGATAAGTGTGCCTCTTTCTCCACGTCCTTTCCAGTACGTGTCGTTTTCTGTTTTATTGATAATGACCATTCTGGTGGTGTGAGATGATATCTCATTGTGGTTTTGATCTGCATTTCCCTAATAGCTAGGGAAGTTGAGCATCTTTTCATGTGCCTTTTGGCCATTTGTATTTCCTCTTCTGAGAGGCATCTGTTCATTTCTTTTGCCCATTTTGTAATTGGGTTGTCTGTCTTTTTGTTGTTGAGTTGAACAATCTCTTAATATATTCTGGATACTAGACCTTTATCTGATATATCATTTCCAAATATTGTCTCCCATTGTGTAGGCTGTCTTTTTACTTTCTTGATGAAGTTCTTTGATGCACAAAAGTGTTTAATTTTGAGGAGTTCCCATTTATTTCTTTCTTCAATGCTCGTGCTTTGGGTGTGAGGTCTAGGAAACTGCCACCTATTATAAAGTTGATAAGATATTTCCCTGCATTTAAAAGCTTTATGGTCTTAGATCTAATGTTATTAGATCTAATGTTTAAGTCTTTGATCCATTTTGAGTTAATTTTTGTAGAGGGTGTGAGATATGGATCCTCTTTCATTTTTTTGCATGTGGATATCCAGTTCTCTATTGAAGAGACTATTCTTTATTGAAGAGACTGTTCTGTCCCAGGCGAGTTGGCTTGACAGCTTTATCAAAGATCAATTGTCCATAGATGAGAGAGTCTATATCTGAACACTACGCGATTCCATTGGTCAGTATATCTATCTTGATGCTAGTACCATGCTGTTTTGACCACTATAGCTTTTTAATATGCCTTAAAGTCAGGTAGTATGAGACCCTGACTTCATTTTTCTTTCTCAGGATATTTTTAGCTATTCGGGGCACCCTGCCCTTCCAGATAAATATGATTATTGGTCTTTCTATTTCTGTAAAGTAAGTTTTTGGGATTTTAATTGGTATTGTATTGAATCTATAAATCAATTTAGGTAGAATTGACATCTTAACTAGATTTAGTCTTCCAGTCCATGAACACGGTATGCTCTTCCATTTATTTAGGTCTTCTGTGATTTCTTTTAGCAATTTCTTGTAGCTTTCTTTGTATGGGTCTTTTGTATCCTTAGTTAAATTTATTCCTAAATATTTTATTCTTGTGGTTGCAATTGTAAATGGATTTTTTTCTTGATTTCCTGCTCACATTGTTCATTACTAGTGTATAGAAACGCTACAGATTTTTGAGTGTTGATCTTGTAACCTGCCACTTTGCTGTACTCATTTATTAGCTGTAGCAGTTTTGCTGTGGATTTTTCCGGGTTTTCAACATATAGTCTCATATCATCTGCAAACAGTGAGAATTTTACTTCTTCCATTCCAATTTTGATGCCTTGTATTTCTTTTTCTTGTCTAATTGCTCTGGCTAGAACTTCCAACACAATGTTGAATAACAGTGGGGACAGTGGACATCCCTGTCTTGTTCCTGATCTTAGGGAGAATGTTTTCAGTTTTTCGCCATTGAGGATGATATTAGCTGTGGGTTTTTTCATATATTTCCTTTATCATGTTGAGGAAGTTCCCTTCTATTCCTATCATTTGAGGTGTTTTCAACAAGAAAGGATGTTGAATTCTGTCAAATGCCTTTTCTGTATCAGTCATGGTGATCATGTGGTTTTTCTGCTTTGATTTGTTGATATGGTGTATTACATTAATTGATTTCTTTATGTTGAACTCTCGTTGCATACCTGGGATGAATCCTACGTGATTATGGTGTATAATTCTTTTAATGTGCTTCTGGATTTGATTTGTAAAAATTTGAGGATTTTTTGCATCTATATTCATTAGAGAGATTGGTCTGTAGTTTTCTTTTCTTGTAGTATCTTTGCCTGGCTTTGGCATGAGGGTGATGTTGGTTTCATAGAATGATTTAGGTAGCCTTCCCTTGGGAATTTTTTTGAAGAGTTTGAGCAGAATTGGTCCTAATTCTTTCTTGAATGTTTGGTAGAATTCACATGTGAAACCATCTGATCCTGGACTTTTATTTTTTTGGGAGCTTCTTAATGACTAATTCAATTTCTTTACTTGTGATTGGTTTGTTGAGGTTGTCTATGTTTTTCTTGAGTTGCTGTTGGTTGTTCATGCCTTTCTCAGAAGTTGTCCACTTAATTTACATTGTCTGGTTTATTAGCATAAAGTTGTTCATAGTATCCTCTCATTACCTCCTTTATTTCTGCGGGGTCCATGGTTATGTCTCCTCTTCCATTTCTGCTTTTATTTATTTGCATCCTCTCTCTTCTTTTTGTCAACCTTGCTAACGGTCTATCAATCTCATTGATTTTCTCATAGAACCAACTTCTGTTTTTCTCGATTGTTTTCATGTTCTCAATTTCATTTATTTCTGCTCTAATCTTCATTATTTCTTTCCTTTTGCTTGCTTTGGAGTTAGTTTGCTGTTCTTTCTTTAGTTCTTCCAAGTGAACAGTTAATTCCTCGACTTTTGCCCTTTCTTCTTTTTTGATATAGGCGTTAAGGGCAATAAATTCCCCTCTTAGCACTGCCTTTGCTGCATCCCATAAATTTTGATATGTTGTGTTTTCATTTTCATTTGCCTTGATATATATACTGATTTCTCTTGTAATTTCTTCCCTGATCTACTGGTTGTTTAAGAGTATGTTATTCAGCCTCCATCTATTTCTGAATTTCTTCCTTGACACACTGGTAGTTTGAGTGTTTTATTGAGCCTCCGTGTATTTGTGAATTTTCTGGCCCTCTGCCTATTATTGATTTCCAGCTTCATTACTTTCTGATACTGTTTTGTATGATTTCAGTCTTTTAAAATTTATTGAGACTTGCTTTGTGACCCAGCATATGGTCTGTCCTTGATAATGATCCATGAGCACTTGAGAAAAAGGTGTATCCTGCTGTTGTGAGGTGTAATATTCTATAAATATGTGTTAAGTCTAGTTTGTTTATTATATTATTCAAATTATCTGTTTCTTTATTGAATGTCTGTCTAGATCTTACGTCCATTAATGAGAGCAGGGAATTGAAGTCTTCTACTATTATGATAGATGGTATTTCTCTTTTCACTGCTTGCCTCCTGTGTTTTGGAGCACTCTGGCTTGGAATACCAATATTTACCAAAAAATACCAATATTTATGATTGGTATGTCTTTTTGTTGAATTGCTCCTTTTATTAATACATAGTGTCCTTCTTTATCTCTTCTAATTGTTTTACATTTGAAGTCTAATTTGTTGGATATTAGTATAGCTACTCATGCTCTTTTCTGATTGTTGTTTGCATGAAATATCTTTTTCCCAACCTTTCACTTTCAACCTATGTTTATCCTTGGGTCTAAAATGCATCTCCTGTAGACAGCATATAGATGGGTCCTGTTTTTTAATCCATTCTGTCAGTCTATGTCTTTTGATTGGGGAGTTTAATCCATTCCATTTAGTGTTATCACAGTAAGGGCAGTACTTTCTTCTAGTATTTTGCCTTTTGGATTTTATATGTCATATATAACTTTTCTTCTTTTTACCTTTACTGATAGTCTTCATTTCTACACTCTTCTCCACACCTCTCTTTCCTATCTGTTTCTACTGCTCCATTTAGTATTTCTTGCAGAGCCGGTCTCTTGGTCACAAATTCTCCTTGTGATTTTTTTGTCTGAAAATGTTTTAATTTCCCCCTCATTTTAGAAGGACAATTTTTCCGGATATAGAATTCTTGGTTGGCAGTTTTTCTGTTTAATGTCTTAGGTATAGCATCTGCTGTCTTCTTGCCTCTATGGTTTCTGTTGAGAAATGTATGCATAGTCTTATTTGGCTTCCCTATTATGTGATGAATTGCTTTTCTCTTGCTGCTTTCAAAATTTTCTCTTTCTCTTTGATATCTGACATTCTGAATAGTTAGTGTCTTGGAGTACGTCTATTTGGATCTATTCTGTTTAGGGTACACTGCACTTCTTGGATCTGTAATTTTAAGTCTTTCATAAGAGTTGGGAAATTTTCAGTGATAATTTCCTCCATTAATTTTTCTCCTCCTTTTCCCTTCTCTTCTTCTGGCACACCCACAACACGTATATTCATGTGCTTCATTTTGGCATTCAATTCCCTGTCTGCTCATATTTTTCCATTCTTTTATCTATATTTAGTTTTACTTGTCAGATTTCAGATGTCCCATCCTCCAGTTCACTAGTCCTATCTTCTGCCTCTTGAAATCTACCATTGTAGGTTTCCATTGTTTTTTTCATCTCTTCTACTGTGTTTTTCATTCCTATAAGTTCTGTGATTTTTTTTCAGACTTTCAATTTCTTCTTTTTGTTCATCCCTTGTCTTCTTTATATCCTCCCTCAATTCATTTTTTTAATTTTTTATGAGATTTTCCATGTCTGTTCGAACACATCCTGAATTAATTGTTTCAACTCCTATATATTATTTGAATTGTTGGTTTGTTCCTTTGGGCCATATCTTCAATTTTCCTCGTATGATTCATTATTTTTTGCTGGCATCTAGATATTTAATTTCCATAAGTAGTTTATTCTGGAGATTGTTTTCACTTTTTTACCTAGGATTTTCTTGCTGGATAACTTTGTTGTCTGTCTGTTCTTGGACATTCAGTTCAGTTTATTCTAGCTTAGGTTTTCTTTAACAGATCAGTATTTTTCAGTTCTTGTTTCTTGCCCTGTCTGCATGGTGCCTTTTTTTTCCTCAGGTGGGGTCTACTTAGGTATTATAGACCCTAGTCAGATTTTCCCAGACCAGACTGGTACCCTCTCAGAAGGAAAGAGTCACCTGCATTAGTTTTCCCTGAGGATGAGACCCAGCAGTTTGAAAGACTTTCCTATGTAGCCTCTAGACTCTGTGTTTTTCCTATCCTGCCCAGTATGTGGAGCTTGTTTGCCTATGGGTCTTACCAGCATAAAGTGATGTGGTGCGTTTAACTTCAGCCGACTTTCCCTGCTGGGGTGTGGTCGAGACAGAGGAGAGGTTGTAGGCTGGCCTTAATGGCTTTAATTCTCCAGATCCCTGGGGTCTGAACTCCTTGAGTGAGGGAATCCACCTGAGCTGGGCCCCACTCCTCTCCTGGGGAAGGCACAGCCTCCAGGGAATTAATCCCTTTCACTTGACCAGCCTCTTTGCCTCTCAGACAAGCTTAATTCCGCCCTTGCCTGGGGCAGTTGGAGCCTGAGAAACCTTGCAGTTGTATGCAAAGAGCAGTCAAGCTATAGAAACACAGCCACAAAAAAGAAAAGAAAAAAATCCTTTTCAGAGCAGGACCCCCATTCCTCAGGTTTGCCAATCAAGAGCTTAAGCTGGTAGGTTGGTCTGTGTATCTCCAGATCTATGCTCCCCCTCCTCTCCTTCAAGGCCCAGACCTTTTCAAGTATTTTGTGCTGTCCGGTCTGAAAAAAAAACCTGTTTTTTGTTTTTTGTTTTTTTTTTTCATTTTCCATCAGCCCTCCTCCTACTGTGCAGGAGCAAAACCCAGCAACCTATGCTTTTACTCGAGGTTCAGCTGTGCTGGGGGGTCCATTTTTAGTAGTCAGAATTTTTTAATTGATTCCACAATTGGAGATTGGTTGAGCTCAGCTTCTTGCTGTTAGTAAAGTCTCTTTTCTTTCCCCTCTGGGAACCAGCCTGTGGGGAACGGGTGCCAGCCTTTGTGGCTTGGGATCCTCAAGGTTCTGGGTGGGATCGCAGCTGGTCCAGCTGGTCCAAACTGCTGTATGCTGTGTGTCCAGTCACTGATATGGCCCCAGCAGTTGTTCTGTATTGTTCCTGGCTATTTAGTAGCCGCTCTGGAGGACAAACTAAATTCCACACCTCACTAAGCTGCCATCTTGGACACCTCTGGAACGTAATCTTAGTACATGAAACTTTTGTAGAATCTCAGATAGAGCCCTAGGTGTTCTTTAGGGTTAACAGGAATGGTTTTGGTTGGGGTTTGGCAAACCGTGGTAATGAGCAATATCTAGCTGAAGTATACACAAGAGTATCCTCCAGAATAGCCTCTTGACTCCATTTGAACTCTTTTAGCCACTGATACCTTATTTTGATACATTTCTTTTCCCCTTTTTGGTTGGGAAGGTGTTGTTGATCCCATGGTGCCAGGGCCAGGCTCATTCCTCAGAGTCCTTTCCCACGTTACCTGGGAGACTTTCAACACTGGATGGCATGTCCCATGTAGTGGGGAGGGTAATGATTTTCCTTGAAGTGTTGGGCTTAGAGAGAGAGAGGCCACATCTGAGCAACAAAAGATGTTTTCTGAAAGTAACTCTTAGGAATAACTATATGTAGGTTTAACTTCTCGGCTACAGAAGCAAGCTTCATAAGAGTAAGCCTAAAAATCAAGGGCTTGGCCTATTGACTTGGGAGTGCCTAATGTTTGATAACAGTATTTGGGGTTTCCCTGGTGGTAAAGTTTAGTAGTGCCATATTTTTTCTACAGTCCCTCAAGGGACTTTGCCAATACTTTTTGATGTTCTGCCCAACACACTCTGGGATTTATCCAGGTATTACGTTAGGTTATACAGAATTACAAGCCCTCATTCCCATTCTTGGCACCATGTGTTTGGGCTGTTTAAATGAGCTATCTAGATAGGTTGAATTAGATTATGTGCTACAGGAAATTTAGGTTTTAGACAAATAAACCTCTCCTCCTTTGGTCTCATGGAGTAGGTGAAGTTCTAAAATATAATGTTACCCTTACCCCTTGTTTTAGTTTGTTAAATGATGCTGGAATGCAATATACCAGAAGTGGAACAGCTTTTAAAAAGGGAATTTATTAAATTACAAGTTTACAGTTCTAAGGCCATAAAAATGTCCAAACTAAAGCATTCAAAGAAAGATACCTTGATTCAAGAAAGGCTAATGTCTGTCACATGGGAAGGTATGTGGCTGGCATCTGCTGGTCCTTGTTCCTGGTTCTTTTGCTTCCAGTTTCTGATGCCAGTGGTTTCCTCTCTACGCATCTGTGGGCTTTCATTTAGCTCCTCTGGGGCATGATTCTGGGTTCTGGCTTGCTTAGGATGTCATGTGAAGGCACTGGTGATGGCTGCTGGGCTATGCATCTTCATACCTCTGTGTCTAGGCGTCTGCTCTCTCTATTGGCATTCTAAGCATCTCCAAATGTCTGTGTTTCTCTCGGCTGTGAGCATTCTTCAAAATGTTTCCCCTTTTAAAGGACTCCAGTAAACTAGTCAAAACACACCTAGAATGGGCAGAGTCACATCTCCATGGAAGTATTCTAATCAAAAGGTTATACCCACAACTGGGTGTGTCACATTTCCATGGAAACAATCCAAATCAAAGTTTCCACCCTAAACAATAGGTCTGCCCCCACAAGATTGGATGAGGAAAGAAAACCTGGCTTTTTTTTAGGTACATAACAATTTTAAAACATCACACTCCTCTGTACTGATTTACCTTAGTCCTGAACAGATCAGCTAAATTTCTATCTCTAATTGAAGGCTACTCTCTTTTTCATTTTCTTTAAAAGTTGTTGTTTGCTGACTTTCAGAGCTGCAGAACTCCAACTATGAATCTCACACTGGTAGCCAAATTTACAGGGCAATACCAGGTTTTATATATATATATAGCATAGCATCTTAAAATCTAGAAATAACATTTACAGATCCAGGCTAAATGTGACTGATATAAGAGAGTACCATCTAGTCCCCAATTTTCTTTTTTTTTTCTTACTAGGCATTCTTTCATTTATTTATTTTTTTCACTTTTTAAATTGTATAATATAACATATATACAAAGCAAAGAAAGAAAAAAGCAATAGTTTTCAAAGCACCCTTCAACAAGTGGTTACAGGACAGATCCCAGAGTTTGTCATTGGCTACCATACCATCATCTTAGATTTTTCCTTCTAGCTGCTTCAGAACATAGGACGCTAGAAGGAATAAGTATCTTTTTTTATCATCACAATGGACTTTTTTTCTTTTTTGTGGAAAGCAACATAGATACAGAAAAGCAATAAATTTCAAAGCACAGCACAAAAATTAGTTGTAGAACAGATTTCAGAGTTTGGCATGGGTTAGAATTCCACAATTTTAGGTATTTACTTCTGACTGCCCTAAGATACAGGAAACTAAAGGAAATATCAGTTTAATGATTCAGCAGTCATATTTGTTTGCTAAACCCTACCTTCTCTGTATAATTCCGCCATCACCTTTGATCTTTCTACCCTACTCTTTAGGGGTATTTGGGCTATGGCCATTCTAACTTTTTCATGTTGGAAGGGGCTGTCAATAATGTGGGGTTGGAAGATGGAACTAGCTGATGTTTTGGAGAGGCTGTACGCCCCAATTTTCTTATAAGTATTTTCTAAAAGATACCACACAATATTTGTTCTTTTGTTTCTGCCTTATTTTGTACCACATAATGTCCCCTTCATTTATTCACCTTGTTGGATTCATTCACCTTGTTGCATGCCTCACAGCTTTATTCCTTTCTCTAGCTGCACAATATCCCATCATATCTATACACCACAGTTTGCCATTCTACTTCTCAGTCAATATATCCTTCTGCCACCTCCATCCATTGGGCATCATGAATAATGTCCACAGTAGAAGTTCATGTTTCACATAATTCTCACTTAGTTGTATAATCATCAGCACTTAATTTAAGACAATTTCCATTGCTTCAAAGAGAAAAATGATCGATAAACACACCTCATTAAATAGAAAGTCCAAATCACCCCCCCCCCAATTTATTTACCCATGGTATTGCTGTGGTACTGTTGATGTCTTCTTGTTAAATATAGACCATAGCATGCAATAGTAGTTTACCCCCTATACCCTTCTATTGTTGACTCTTTATACAAGATTCATACCTTTGAAGTAGTTCATGCAATAACTTATTTATATTGTATTGTTAAGTGGTGGAATGCATGGCTCTATATAACCCCTTTCAATCATGTTCACTTTCAATAAGGTAATATTACTTACAGGTTCTGAGTTCTAATATCAGTTTAGTTTTCAGAGCCTTTCAAGTGCTAATTTGGTCTGCTTGATTTGTGTTTTGCTCCTGGGGCTTCTTATTGATCCCTGCTAGTGCCACCTGGTCTGAGCTGTTTGTTTCTTCTAGGTAAGGGAAGAGAGTCCTGACCCCTGGGGACAGACTGCTTCTCAGGACTGGGGGCTTGTTATGGTGGAATACCCTCTACTGGTACTACCTAGCCACTCAGTGTAACTGGGTGTATCTATTCGGGTTTAGGGATTCTCTCACTTGTGGGGAAAAAGAGTACTTCCTGGGAACTTATTGCAGCAAGATACTCCCTGCTGGAGCCCCCTGGCCACCTATATCTTTCTGTGGGAGACGGTGTCCTTTCCCAACTGGATCTGTGTTGTGTCAGGATCCTCCTGCCAGCTGCCCATCCCCCACCCTCATTGTCTGTTGTCTGTAGGCGGGGAAAGGTATTCTCCAGTATGGGGGCATAAAGAGTGCTTCCTGGGCTGGATGTCTTTTGTGGCAGGATTCCCCCCTCCTGAAACCTTTTTGGTTGCCTGGTGTTTTTCAGTGGGAGAAGAGGTTCTTTGGCTTGCAGGGATGAAGAGCATTTCCCAGATGGGTACTTGTTGTGTTGGGATCTCCCCTGTCATTATTACCTGGCTGCCAAGTGTCTCTAAGTGGGGGAGGTGTCTAGATGGGAAAAGGAAGTCTCAGACCTAGTGGGGAAGGAAAACATTTTCTCTGGTTGCTTGTTGTCATTGGGGCTCCCGATTAATCTCCTTTGCTGGTTCCTCAGGTCTTGCCTGGTGTTGTTGGAGGGACTCCTGTTCAATCTGGGGGAAGAATGAGACTACCTGGTCTGCCTTCTGTTGCAAGGTTAGGATCAGAGATGCTGGGCCTGGGTTGCCTTTTATTATTGTATGGGGGATTGTAAGATGCCTTGCTCCTATGTTGTTTTTCCAGTCCTTGGGTGCCTAATCAGTCTGCCTTCCTTTCATAGTCCTCCTTTGGTTGCCTTTTACATTATTTCCAGGTTTATAGTTGTACTCCATGGGAAAGAGAAGGGAGAGAGGAGTCAATGCCATCTTGTCCAGACTAGAAATCTACTCTTTATATCTAATTAATATCTATTTCTTTATTTTGAAACAGTAAAACATGTAAATATACAGTTTACCAGTTCATGGTTTTCACTAAACTTAGTAATTTAGCAGATATTTATTCTGACTAAATTGTGGTCATGATACTGATCAAAAGCAGGGGGTTCTTTACACAGTGAGCTCAAATGATCAATTTCTGAGACACTGGGATTTCAAAGACAGAAAGAGTTTATAGCTAGGCACAAAACAGGGGATCAGATGGCCTATCAGCCTAAAACTCTGTCTCCCCAAACTGCAGTAACTCTGATGGTTTTATAGTACCAAAAGATGGCAGGTTTTAGGATAATGAGCTCAGTGGCTCGAGATGATGAGGTTAGAGATGATCTAAATATTGGGCATGCACAGATTGATTACACGCTTAGTCACGGAGAGTATGTAAGAAAATGGGGCCTTAACAATGATGATGAGCATGATTTTTATTATTATAATGAGGTATAAGTCACTTATAGGTTAAAGTTTAAGCTACTGTGCATGTCACACGGGCCATATTTGGTTAGATCCAGCTACGTCTGCAAGATAGTTTTGGAATTGGTGTGGGTTAGTTCTAGGCTGACTCAAAAGCTTTCACTAATAAACATTTGGGGCTGTCTTTAGTGACCATAAGACACTAAAGTTGAAAAACAGGATAAAGGGGTACAAGTGAGGGTCAGTCATAATGTTTCTACAATCACAAGATAAACTTTATATAGTTATACAATCATAATCAGAGATCAAGGCAGTTGGATTACAGTTCAGAATTTTCAGGTATTTCTGTCTGGCTACTCTAATAAACAAAAAATTAAAAAGAAATGTGTATATAATGATTCAGTAATCATAGTCAAAAAAGCTGTTCTGTTTCTGGTATATTGCATTCTGGCAACTAGCAAACTAGAACACTGTGTTAGTTAGATTCAGTTGTCAACTTGGCCAGGTGAGCATACCTAGTCTTGTTGCTGTGGACATAAGCCAATGGTACGTGAACCTCATCTGTTGCCAATTAATCTGCAGTCAGCTAGGAGGCGTGTCTGCTGCAATGAGTGACATTTGACTTAATTGGCTGGTGCTTAAATGAGAGATCGCAAGGTAGCACAGCCAAAGCAGCTCGGCATTCCTCATCTCAGCACTCTCAGCTCAGTCCAGGCCTTTGGAGATGCAGAAAGAAGTCACCCCGGGGAAAGTTGTTGGAACCCAGGGGCCTGGAGAGAAGACCAGCAGAGACCATCCTGTGCCTTCCACGTAAGAAAGAACCTCAGTGGAAAGTTAGCTGCCTTTCCTCTGAAGAACCAACAAAATAAATCCCCTTTTATTAAAAGCCAGTCTGTCTCTGGTGTGTTGCATTGCTGCAGCTAGCAAACTAGAACAAACACCATGTGATTAAAATTAATATCACAATAATGGAATATACTGACAGTGTGTATCTCCTAATATGATGCACTAAAAAGAATATAACATTACCCATATAGGAATCCTGTCCAAATTGTTAACCTGAAATAATATAACCATGAAGAAATAAGCAGGTGAATGCAAATTGGGAGACACTGCAAAACAACTGGCCTAGATTCTTCAATAATGTCAATGTTATGAAAGATATAAAAGACCAGGAAACTGTTATAGGTTAAAGAAGACTAAAAAGACTTGACAAGTAAATACAATACATGATCCTTGGTCAAATCCTAGATCAGGTAATAAGCTGTCAAAGGGCATTACTGGGACAATTAGAATAACTGGAATAAAGACTAGATCTAACATAATAGAATTATATCTGTATTAATTTTCTGAGTGTGGTAACTTTAATGTAATGATATGGGAGAATGGCCTTGCTCATAGGAAATATAAAAGTGTCATTATGTCTGCCATCACCTCTCAAGCTGTTACCCCCAAAATAACATAACACTCATGTGTAGTTACAGAGAAAGAGAGATAAAGTGAAAATAAATGTGGCAAAAAGTCAATAATTGGTGAATTGAGGTGAAGGTATATTCTATTCTTTGTTCTATTCTTGCAACTTCTCTTAATTCCATCACAATATCAGAAATCTTTAAACCATTTCAGTAGCAATACAAATGAAATACAAAGTTAAAAATAGTATAAACTCCTATCAAAGTTAGTTACAGGCATGGTCTGTTTTAAGGCAAAATTCTCCTCTGTCTCTAGACCTGTAAAAACTCATAACAAGTTATTTGCTGCCAACATACAAAGGAGGAACAGTCATGGGATACATATATGCATTTCCATAGTGAAGAAGGAACACAGGGGTCACCGGACTCATACAGTTTCGAAAACCCACAGGGCAAAGTCCATTAGATTGTAAAATCTGAGAGTCATTTATCTTCGGGGCTTTAGAAAGCGGCAGTCTCACCCTTTCCAAGGCCTTTCAGAGGCCTGTCTTTCTCTGAACACAATCTTGGGGAGTATTGGGGAGACCACCTTTTCCTCGGCTCCACCCTCCCCAAGCATTGGGGCTGCACCCGGGCTCTCTGCCATCTCTGGGGCACAAGCTCAACCCCTCCGTGTGGTGGCAGCCAGGCTCTCCCCAAACCCCAACGAATGTGCTTCAGTCTCTCCAAGGCCTGAGGTGGCATGACTTTTCCACTGCAATGAGGTGGAAGGCCCACACTCTGCCTTTTGTACAAACTCACCCTCTCCATGGGCTTAGGTGGGCCCGCTCTCCTGGCCTGAGGCTTCTTGACTTCAGACCTCAGCCTCCATGGTTTTGCCTCTGAAGTAATTTTTCCTCCAATGTGTCCCTTCTCTGAACCCCCCAGTCCAGACTGGCAGCGTCTCTGTTTATACAGGTCCCACAGCACTCTCATTGGCTTTCTCTGCAGTAGCGATCATGCCCATCAGACATAAGGAGTTCCCACAAATCCTTCCTGGATAACTCCAGGTCCAATCCTGGCTTTCTCTGAATTGGCCAGCTGTTTCCACATTTGGCGAAACCTTCACATGGGGTGATATTCTCTGGGGTTTCCCTTCCTGGAAGCCCAGAATTTTCCAGAACATCAATTTCTGGTTTCTTTATACTCAAGAGGTCAGTTCTCAGCTTCTTTCTCTTCTGTTGCATTTCACTATAAGCTGTGAGGAGAAACCAGGCTGCACTTTCCACATTTAATTTGGAGATCTCTTCTATTAAATATCCAAGTTCATGGCTTTTAAAATCTGCCTTCCAGTCAAAGCCACTAGTCAATTTTGCCAGATTATCTGCTGTTTTAAAGCAAGATTTGCTTACCTTCCAGTTTGCAATAACATATGCCTCATTTCTATCTGGAGCCTGGTCAGAGGTATTTTTAGAGTCCACATTTCTAACCAACAGTCTCTTCAGAGCTTTCCAGGCCTTCTCTATCAAACTCTTCACAACTCTTCCAAAGACTTCCCCTTATCCATTTAAAAAGCTGTTCTAACATGTTTGGTATTTGCAAACTGTAGCAGCACCCCACTCTCGGTACCAAAATCTGTTCTAGTTTGCTAGCTGCTGGAATGCAATATACCAGAAACGGAACAGCTTTTAAAAAAGAGGAATTTAATAAATTGCTAGTTTATGTTCTAAGGCCAAGAAAATGTCCTAATTAAAACGAGTCTATAGAAATGTCCAGTCTAAGGCATCCAGGTAAAGATACCTTGGTTCAAGAAGACAGATGAAGTTCCGAGTTTCTCTCTCAAGTGAGAAGTCCCATGGCAAACACAGTCAGGGTTTCTCTCTCAGCAGGAAGGGCATGTGGCGAACATGGCATCATCTGCTAGCTTTCTCTCCTGGCTTCCTGTTTCATGAAGCTCCCTGTGAGGCATTTTCCTTCTTCATCTCCAAAGGTTGCTGGCTGGTGGACTCTCTGCTTTGTGGTGCTGCAGCATTTTCTGCTCTCTCTGAATCTCTCGTTTTCTCCAAAATGTTTCCTCTTTTATAGGGTTCCAATAAACTAATCAAGACCCACCTGGAATGGGTGGAGCACATCTCCACCTAATCCAGCTTAACAACCACTCTTGATTGAATCACATCTCCAGGGAGATGATCTAATTCAAGTTTCAAACATACAGTACTGCATAAGGATTAGAAGAAATGGCTGCCTTTACAAAATGGGATTAGGATTAAAACATGGATTTTCTAGGGTGCATACATCCTTTCAAACTAGCACACATGGCTAAGATGGTGTCCGCCAGTTCTTTCCATTGTAAATTTACCTTTTCCCTTTTGTAAGTAATCTGTGACGTACTATTTTTTTTTTCATGGTCAGGCTCTGGGAAATGAACCCAGGTCTCTGGCATGGCAGGCAAGAATTCTGCCACTGGCCACCGTTGCACCGCCTATGTGGCATACTATTATGAGACTGTGTAACTGTCCTATTCTCCAGTAGTCTTTTACAAACTCATTTTATAAAATAGTTTTGGTGTCCATTGATGATTGTTGTCTGATGGCCACAGAATGGTGATCTTTCTAACTCTGTCATTCATTGTACATTAGTTAGCATACTTCTATAAAGAAAGATTTTTCTTCACCTATTTATTTATTCATTATTAGTATGGACTTGGGGTTTCTTTTTTATTCAGTGAGTTGTAATTCATTCCTATCATTATTCATTCTTTGGAGTAACATTTTATTTTGATGTAATTTTAAACTTACAGAAAAATTTTAAGAAATGGTGAAAGGAACTCCTACAAAACCTTTACTCAAATTTACCAATTGTTTTTATTTTGCCCTATTTTGAGTTATTATTCTCTTTGTATTTATAAGTAATGTAAATATATATATATTTTTTTTATTTTTTTAATACTTTATTTTTTAGCATATTCTTTTTTTTTGAATTTTTTTTATTATTAATTAACAGGAAAAAAGAAATTAACCCATTTAGAAATCATACCATTCTACATATGCAATCAGTAATTCTTAACATCATCACATAGATGCATGATCATCGTTTCTTAGTACATTTGCCTCGGTTTAGAAGAATTAGCAACATAACCGAAAAAGATATAGAATGTTACTATAGAGAAAAAATAAAAGTAATAGTAGTAAAAACAAAACAAAACAAAACAAAACAAAAACCTATAGCTCGGATGCAGCTTCATTCAGTGTTTTAACATGATTACTTTACAATTAGGTATTATTGTGCTGTCCATTTTTTAGTTTTTATATCTAGTCCTGTTGCACAGTCTGTATCCCTTCAGCTCCAATTACCCATTATCTTACCCTGTTTCTAACTCCTGCTGGACTCTGTTACCAATGACATATTCCAAGTTTATTCTCGAATGTCGATTCACATCATTGGGACCATAAAGTATTTGTCTTTTAGTTTTTGGCTAGACTCACTCAGCATAATGTTCTCTAGGTCCATCCATGTTATTACATGCTTCATAAGTTTATCCTGTCTTAAAGCTGCATAATATTCCACCATATGTATATACCACAGTTTGTTTAGCCACTCGTCTGTTGATGGACATTTTGGCTGTTTCCATCTCTTTGCAATTGTAAATAACACTGCTATAAACATTGGTGTGCAAATGTCTGTTTGAGTTTTTGCCCTTAATTCCTTTGAGTAGATACCTAGCAATCGTATTGCTGGGTCGTATGGCAATTCTATATTCAGCTTTTTGAGGAACCGCCAAACTGCCTTCCACAGTGGTTGCACCCTTTGACATTCCCACCAACAGTGGATAAGTGTGCCTCTTTCACCGCATCCTCTCCAGCACTTGTCATTTTCTGTTTGTTGATAATGGCCATTCTGGTGGGTGTGAGATGATATCTCATTGTGGTTTTGATTTGCATTTCTCTAATGGCCAGGGACATTGAGCATCTCTTCATGTGCTTTTTGGCCATTTGTATTTCCTCTTCTGAGAGGTGTCTGTTCAAGTCTTTTTCCCATTTTGTAATTGGGTTGGCTGTCTTTTTGTTGTTGAGTTGAACAATCTCTTTATAAATTCTGGATACTAGACCTTTATCTGATATGTCATTTCCAAATATTGTCTCCCATTGTGTAGGCTCCCATCTACTTTCTTGATGAAGTTCTTTGATGCACAAAAGTGTTTAATTTTGAGGAGCTCCCATTTATTTATTTCCTTCTTCAGTGCTCTTGCTTTAGGTTTAAGGTCCATAAAACCGCCTCCAATTGTAAGATTCATAAGATATCTCCCTACATTTTCCTCTAACTGTTTTATGGTGTTAGACCTAATGTTTAGATCTTTGATCCATTTTGAATTAACTTTTGTATAGGGTGTGAGATATAGGTCTTCTTTCATTCATTTGCATATGGATATCCAGTTCTCTAGGCACCATTTATTGAAGAGACTGTTCTGTCCCAGGTGACTTGGCTTGACTGCCTTATCAAAGATCAAATGTCCATAGATGAGAGGGTCTATATCTGAGCACTCTATTCGATTCCATTGGTTGATATATCTATCTTTATGCCAATACCATGCTGTTTTGACCACTGTGGCTTCATAATATGCCTTAAAGTCAGGCAGTGCGAGACCTCCAGCTTCGTTTTTTTTCCTCAAGATGTTTTTAGCAATTCGGGGCACCCTGCCCTTCCAGATAAATTTGCTTATTGGTTTTTCTATTTCTGAAAAATAAGTTGTTGGGATTTTGATTGGTATTGCATTGAATCTGTAAATCAATTTAGGTAGGATTGACATCTTAACTATATTTAGTCTTCCAATCCATGAACATGGTATGCCCTTCCATCTATTTAGGTCTTCTGTGATTTCTTTTAACAGTTTTTTGTAGTTTTCTTTATATAGGTTTTTTGTCTCTTTAGTTAAATTTATTCCTAGGTATTTCATTCTTTTAGTTGCAATTGTAAATGGAATTCGTTTCTTGATTTCCCCCTCAGCTTGTTCATTACTAGTGTATAGAAATGCTACAGATTTTTGAATGTTGATCTTGTAACCTGCTACTTTGCTGTACTCATTTATTAGCTCTAGTAGTTTTGTTGTGGATTTTTCAGGGTTTTCGACGTACAGTATCATATCGTCTGCAAACAGTGATAGTTTTACTTATTCCTTTCCAATTTTGATGCCTTGTATTTCTTTTTCTTGTCTAATTGCTCTGGCTAGAACCTCCAACGCAATGTTGAATAATAGTGGTGATAATGGACATCCTTGTCTTGTTCCTGATCTTAGGGGGAAAGTTTTCAATTTTTCCCCATTGAGGATGATATTAGCTGTGGGTTTTTCATATATTCCCTCTATCATTTTAAGGAAGTTCCCTTGTATTCCTATCTTTTGAAGTGTTTTCAACAGGAAAGGATGTTGAATCTTGTCAAATGCCTTCTCTGCATCAATTGAGATGATCATGTGATTTTTCTGCTTTGATTTGTTGATATGGTGTATTACATTAATTGATTTTCTTATGTTGAACCATCCTTGCATACCTGGGATGAATCCTACTTGGTCATGATGTATAATTGTTTTAATATGTTGTTGGATACGATTTGCTAGAATTTTATTGAGGATTTTTGCATCTATATTCATTAGAGAGATTGGCCTGTAGTTTTCTTTTTTTGTAATATCTTTGCCTGGTTTTGGTATGAGGGTGATGTTGGCTTCATAGAATGAATTAGGTAGTTTTCCCTCCGCTTCGATTTTTTTGAAGAGTTTAAGGAGAGTTGCTACTAATTCTTTCTGGAATATTTGATAGAATTCGCATGTGAAGCCGTCTGGTCCTGGACTTTTCTTTTTAGGAAGCTTTTGAATGACTAATTCAATTTCTTTACTTGTGATTGGTTTGTTGAGGTCATCTATGTCTTCTTGAGTCAAAGTTGGTTGTTCATGTCTTTCCAGGAACCCGTCCATTTCATCTAAATTGTTGTATTTATTAGCGTAAAGTTGTTCATAGTATCCTGTTATTACCTCCTTTATTTCTGTGAGGTCAGTAGTTATGTCTCCTCTTCCATTTCTGATCTTATTTATTTGCATCCTCTCTCTTCTTCTTTTTGTCAATCTTGCTAAGGGCCCATCAATCTTATTGATTTTCTCATAGAACCAACTTCTGGTCTTATTGATTTTCTCTATTGTTTTCATGTTTTCAATTTCATTTATTTCTGCTCTAATCTTTGTTATTTCTTTCCTTTTGTTTGCTTTGGGATTAGTTTGCTGTTCTTTCTCCAGTTCTTCCAAGTGGACAGTTAATTCCTGCATTTTTGCCTTTTCTTCTTTTCTGATAGAGGCATTTAGGGCAATAAATTTCCCTCTTAGCACTGCCTTTGGTACATCCCATAAGTTTTGATATGTTGTGTTTTCATTTTCATTCGCCTCGAGGTATTTGCTAATTTCTCTTGCAATTTCTTCTTTGACCCACTCGTTGTTTAAGAGTGTGTTGTTGAGTCTCCACGTATTTGTGAATTTTCTGGCACTCCGCCTGTTATTGATTTCCAACTTCATTCCTTTATGATCTGAGAAAGTGTTGTGTATGATTTCAATCTTTTTAAATTTGTTAAGACTTGCTTTGAGACCCAGCATATGGTCTATCTTTGAGAATGATCCATGAGCACTTGAGAAAAAGGTGTATCCTGCTGTTGTGGGATGTAATGTCCTATAAATGTCTGTTAAGTCTAGCTCATTTATAGTAATATTCAGATTCTCTATTTCTTTATTGATCCTCTGTCTAGATGTTCTGTCCATTGATGAGAGTGGTGAATTGAAGTCTCCAACTATTATGGTATATGAATCTATTTCCGTTTTCAGTGTTTTCAGTGTATTCCTCACGTATTTTGGGGCATTCTGGTTCGGTGCGTAAATATTTATGATTGTTATGTCTTCTTGTTTAATTGTTCCTTTTATTAGTATATAGTGTCCTTCTTTGTCCCTTTTAACTGTTTTACATTTGAAGTCTAATTTTTTGGATATTAGTATAGCCACTCCTGCTCTTTTCTGGTTGTTATTTGCATGAAATATCTTTTCCCAAACTTTCACTTTCAACCTATGTTTATCTTTGGGTCTAAGATGTGTTTCCTGTAGACAGCATATAGAAGGATCCTGTTTTTTAATCCATTCTGTCAATCTATGTCTTTTGATTGGGGTATTCAGCCCATTAACATTTACTGTTATTACTGTTTGGATAATATTTTCCTCTAACATTTTGCCTTTTGTATTATATATATCATATCTGATTTTCCTTCTTTCTACACTCTTCTCCATACCTCTGTCTTCTGTCTTTTTGTATCTGACTCTAGTGCTCCCTTTAGTATTTCTTGCAGAGCTGGTCTCTTGGTCACAAATTCTCTCAGTGACTTTTTGTCTGAGAATGTTTTAATTTCTCCCTCATTTTTGAAGGACAATTTTGCTGGATATAGGAGTCTTGATTGGCAGTTTTTCTCTTTTAGTAATTTAAATATATCATCCCACTGTCTTCTAGCCTCCATGGTTTCTGCTGAGAAATCTACACATAGTCTTATTGGGTTTCCCTTGTTTGTGATGGATTGTTTTTCTCTTGCTGCTTTCAAGATCCTCTCTTTCTCTTTGATCTCTGACATTCTAACTAGTAAGTGTCTTGGAGAACGCCTATTTGGGTCTAATCTCTTTGGGGTGCGCTGCACTTCTTGGATCTGTAATTTTAGGTCTTTCATAAGAGTTTGGAAATTTTCAGTGATAATTTCTTCCATTAGTTTTTCTCCTCCTTTTCCCTTCTCTTCTCCTTCTGGGACACCCACAACATGTATATTTGTGCGGTCCATATTGTCCTTGAGTTCCCTGATGCCCTGTTCAAATTTTTCCATTCTTTTCCCGATAGTTTCTGTTTCTTTTTGGAATTCAGATGTTCCATCTTCCAAATCACTAATTCTATCTTCTGTCTCTTTAAATTTATCATTGTAGGTATCCATTGTTTTTTCCATCTTTTCTACTTTATCCTTCACTTCCATAAGTTCTGTGATTTGTTTTTTCAGTTTTTCTATTTCTTCTTTTTGTTCAGCCCATGTCTTCTTCATGTCCTCCCTCAATTTATTGATTTCATTTTTGAAGAGGTTTTCCATTTCTGTTCGTATATTCAGCATTAGTTGTCTCAGCTCCTGTATCTCATTTGAACTATTGGTTTGTTCCTTTGACTGGGCCATATTCTCAGTCTTCTGAGCATGGACCGTTATCTTCTGTTGGCGTCTGGGCATTTAGTCAGATTTCCCTGGGTTTCGGACCCAACAAGGTTGTAAGATTTTTCTGTGAAATCTCTGGGTTCTGTTTTTCTTATCCTGCCCAGTAGGTGGCGCTCGTGGCACACATTTTTTCTCACGTGTTTGGAAGGGATCCCCCCGGTCACCGTTTTCTGCGGCCTGGGGGATTTCCGATCCAATTCTCTCAGTTGGTCCGGGGGGCCGCGCGTGGTGGGGGCGTCAGCCGTCGCGGCTTGAGGGGACCCTGTGGCTCCTTTATTAATTCCCCTATTGGTGTTTGGTTGGACCCAGTCCCTGCCACTGTCGGAAATTCCCTCCTCTCCCTGGAGGGGTGTCGGTCGCTGGCTGCGGCGGCCTGGGGAATTCGCCACCGGACCAGGAAGCTGCCCGCGGGGGAGGGGCGTCGGTCGCCGGCTGCCACGGCTTGGGTAGCCCTCTGATCCGAGACTCGTAGCCGGTCCAGGAAGCCGCCTGCAAAAGAGGGGCGCCGGGTGCCGCGGCTTGGGTAGCCCTCTGATCCGAGACTCGTAGCCGGACCAGGAAGCCACCCGCAAAAGAGGGGCGCCAGCTGCCACGGCTTGGGTAACCCTCTGATCCGAGACTCGTAGCCGGACCAGGAAGCCGCCCGCAAAAGAGGGGTGCCGGGCGCTGCGGCTTGGGTAGCCCTCTGATCCGAGACTCATAGCCGGTCCAGGAAGCCGCCCGCAAAAGAGGGGCGCCGGCCGCCGCGGCTTGGGAAACTTGCCTCTCCGAGACTCTCAGCCGGCCCGGGAAGGAGGGAGGGAGGAGCTCCGGCCGCCACAGCTGCCGCGGCTTGGGGGATCACGCACTGCTCGGGGATCTCACCGCAGCAGAGTCTCGCAGTTAGATTAGCCAGTCCAGACTGGGGTACGCTGTGTGTTCATTCCCTGCCATGGCCCCGGGAGCTGTTCTGCACTGTTTCTGTTCACCTAGTAGTTGCTCTGGAGGAGGAGGAACTAAGATGCATGTACCTTACTAAGCCGCCATCTTGGATCTGTAAATATATTTTTACATGCAACTTATAAGTATATATAATGTATATTTAAAAATGTACTTATTTACATTTGTAAGTTATTCAGAAATTTCAGAAAAACTATATGTGTATATATATATGTATAAAAATATATAAAAGTTAAATATATATAAAATTTTTCTGCAACAGTTGAGTAAGTTACAGACACCGTGCTCCTTTACCAGTAAATACTTAAGTGTATATATTCTAAGAACTCTTATATAACTACAGTATAATTATCAAAATCTGGAAATTGAAATATGATACAAAGCTATTTCTAATCTAGAGATCTTACTCCAGTGGTCCCAATGATGTCTTTAATAGGAATTTATTCTTCCTGGCCCAGAATACACTCCAAGATTACACATTGCATTTAGTTGTCATGTCTTTTTAGTCTTCCTTAATCTTGCTCTTCTTTAATGAAGAGTTCCTTAGTGTTTCTTTGTCTTTCAAAGAAACATTTTTAAAGCATGCAGGCCATTTATTTTGTAAAAATATTCCTCACCTGGGGTTGTCTGATGCTTCCTAGATGTAGGATATGCATTTTGGGCAGAAATTCTACATAAGTGATGCTGTGTCTTTCTTGGTGCCTCATATCAAGGGGCATATGTCAATTTGTCTCATTTTGGGGGATATTTACTTTGATAACTTGCTTAAGTTTATCTCATTTGCCAGGTTTATCCACTGTAAAGTTACTATAT
The DNA here is from genome assembly GCF_023851605.1 of Tamandua tetradactyla. Taxonomy (NCBI): domain Eukaryota; kingdom Metazoa; phylum Chordata; class Mammalia; order Pilosa; family Myrmecophagidae; genus Tamandua; species Tamandua tetradactyla. The sequence goes on from NC_135353.1 coordinate 122,015,339, forward strand.
ATTTTTTTCTTTGTGTTATAGTTGAATTGTGTCCCCAAGAAAGATATGTTGAAGTCCTAACCCCGGGTACTTGTGATTGTGACCTTTGGAAATAGTGTCTTCTCAGATAGTAATTAAGTTAGGATGAGGTCATATTAGATTAGGGCCTACCCACCCTGATTCAGTATGAGTGATGTCCTTATAAGAAGAGATGAGACAGAGAGAAGATGGTTATGTGAAGACAAAGGCAGAGATTGAAGTTATCTTGTTCCTTATCAAGCTATTACCTATTTGTGTCAGTATCTATTGATGAATCTTGCCTGAATCAGTTATTATAGCTGCCAAGTGATTTCTAACTCTTAGCATTTTTTCTTTATTTATTCTTGCTTTACTAAAATGAAGAGCATAATCTTTATTTATTTACTTATTATCAGTAATAAATATTTTATTTTATTTTTATAGATTTTTATTTTATTCAGTGGGTTATAATCCACTACTATCATTATTTACTTTGAGACTGAGTTGTCCGTTAGTCGGCCAGTTGGAGCCAAGGCTCTTTTTTTCCCCTCCTTTTTTTTTTTATTGTGAAGAATAGCATATAAATAAAAGGAAAAAATTTCAAAGCACACCACAACCGTTAGTTACAGAACAGATTTCAGAATTTGGTATGGGTTACAGTTCCACAATTTTAGGTTTTTCCTTCTGGCTGCTCCAAGACACTGGAGACTAAAAGAAATATCAATATAATGATTAGGAGTCATGCTCATTTGTTAAATCCTATCTTCTCTTTTGTAACTCCACCTTCTCCTTTGATCTTTTTTAAAAAATTATTTTTATTGATATACAATACCATTGATATACAATAACATGATATACATACCATGTTATCACCCAAAGTGTACACTCAGTGGTTCACAATATCATCATATAGCTGTGCATTTATCATCACAAATGGCCTTTTCCCCTTATGTGAAAAATAACATGTATACAAAAAGCAATAAATTTCAAGGCATATCACAACAATTAGTTGAAGAACAGATTTCAGAGCCTGGTATGGGTTACAATTCCACAATTTTTGGTCCTGACTTCTAGGTGCTGTCAGATACTGGAGACTGAAAGAAATATCAATATAATGATCCAGCAGTCACACTCATCTTTTAACCCTGACTTCTCTGCATCACTCCACCATCACCCTTGATCTTTTGCCCATTCTTTAGAGGTATTTGTGCCATGCCCACTAACCTTTTTACATTGGAAGGGGCTGTCAGTAATATGGGATGGGGGATAGAAGAGGGGAGATGAAACCAGTCAATGTTCTGGAGAGGCTGGCCCCTCTACACTTCAGGACCCATCTTGTCCAGGGACCCATTTGGAGGTTGTACACCTAGGTGTTCCCTAGGATTGAGCCAAGGCTTTTGTATCTTTTTAATGTGTCTCTATCATTTTCTGAGCAATTCCTTACTTTCTGGCACAAAAAGCCCTCCTTTCTTACATTACCTGCTCCAGCCCTGGGCTCAGCTATTTCTTCAAGGAGCACTGGTTGCTTGCAGTGGATATTGATAATTAGAAACCAAATTATGGGTGCTAGGTGTGCTTATTGCTACTTGTTATCATTACTTCTAGTGCATTTCATTGGACAGAGCTGTGTGTGTCTATACATACAAAGGTATCATTTGGAACCAGCTGTGGATTTGGGGTGAGGTGTGTGGGTGGTGGGCACAGATGGGGGTTTGGGCTCTGGGGGAGTTTATGCCCCAGAGCCAGAAAGCTGCTTATTAACTAGGCCAAAGGTCAGTGTTGAGGCAAGCTTAGCCAAAGTAAGATGAATGCTGAGGCAGCACATACAAATTTTGATAGTTATTCCAATATATTATCCTAGGAATCTTCCTAGTCCTTCCTCATTCCATATTTGCATCTCCCTTTTCCAAAAATGAGCTCACCACCTTCAATAGATTAATTTATTTGCTCAGTGTTATAATACACAGAAAGTAAATTTCAGAATTGCTATACCCATACCACTTGTGAAAAAACAGTTTATTGATTTGTTTACATGCCTTTTATCTTTTGACTGAAGATACGTAGTTAAAGTTCTCTGTTCTAAAGTTACTTGGCTTAGTTTCTCTTTTTCTTTTTTCCTACATAGTATGGCTTATGTTATTTGTTTGGTATATGGTTAGGTTTATGTTATCTGTTTTTATTCCATTTTAGATTTTATTTCTTTCTATCTTTGTTTATTTAATTTTATTCTTAATTTTATGTGAAAAATGGTACCATGATTTGAACATACAAAACTATATAAGGAAGTATACTCAGAATTGTCACATCTCTCTTGTATCTGCCACTCCATTTTCACTCCACTCTGGAGATAACCAATCTTGTCAGTTTCTGATTTATTTATGATGTTTCTTTTTAAAAATAGGCAAATAGATGAATCTATTTTTTATTTTATCTTTTTTATTGCACAAAAGGTAGTATACTTCATTTATATACTCTTTTGCACTTTGCTTTTCCCTTAACAGTATATCCTGGAAATTTCTCCATGTAGGTTTACAGATATTGTTCTCATTCTTTTTTGTAGTTGTGTAGTATTCCATTGATGAGGTACCATTTATTCAGTCAGTTTGTTTTGTACTTGGGACTTTAGTTTGTTTCCTGCATTTTGCAATTAAGAATAAGACTGCAATGAAATAAGTACCTTGTTGCATATGTTGTTTCCTTTTTGTGCAGGTGTGTCTGGTGTGTAAATTCCTAAAGGTGATATTATTGGGTCAAATGGTAGATACAGTGTTCTTCTGTTAGATATCTCAAAATTCCCTTCTATGGGGGTATACTGTTTTGCATTCCCAAAAGCAACATATGAGAGTGCCTGTTTTTCCATAGCTGTGCCAATAGAGTACATCAGCCTTTTAAATTTTTTCCAATCTGATATGTAAGAAATGGTATCTATGTAGTTTTAATTGGCATTTCTCTTACTATGAGGGAAGTTGATCAACTTTTCATATGTTTAAGAGCCATTTTCCTATCTTTTTTGTGACTTTTTCAGGGTTTTCGCCTATTTTTCTATCAGATACTATGTCCTGTTTTTTTCCTTTGATTTCATGTTTTTACCATCTTGTAGCAGTTATTAAAATTTCATTTCTTTTCATGGCCGAATAATATTCCATTGTATAAATATACTGCATTTTGTTTATTCATTCATCTGTTGATGGACACTTGGGTTGTTTCCACTTTCGGCTGTTGTAAATAATGCTGCTGTGAACATTAGCATACATGTATGTGTTTGAGTCCCTATTTTCAATTCTATTGAGTATATACTCGGGAATGGAATTACTGGGTCATATCATAACTATGTTTAACTTTTTGAGGAACTGCCAAACAGCTTTCCACAGCTGCTGTACCATTTATATTCCCACCAGCAATGTACAAGGGTTCCAATTTTTCCATATCCTCTCCAATAATTGCTGTTTTCTGTTTTGTTTTTTTTTTTGATAGTACCCATCCTCACGGGTGTGAAGTGCATTTCCCTAATGACTAATGATGTTGAGCATCTTTTCATATGCTTGTGAGCATTTGTGAATTTGTGATTAAGTCCTTTGCTTATTTTTTAAATTGGGTTGTTTGTCCATTTGTTGTTGAATTGTAAGTCTTTACATATTCTGGATATTAAATCCTGTGCTGGTTTGAAACTATTGTGTTTCCACAACAGTTCCAGAAAAGCCGTGTTCTTTAACCTTAATTTAATATTGTTAGGTGGGATCATTTTTCTTGTTTCCTTAGAGATGTGACCTACCCAATGGTGGGTGGGACCTTTTTTAAACATTTTCTTTATTGTGAAATATGACATATATACAAAAAAAGCAATAAATTTCCAAGTACATTTTGACAAGTAGTTATAGAACAGATTTTAAAGTTTGGTACTGGTTACAGTTCCATGATTTTTCATTTTTTCTTCTAGCTGCTCCAAGACACTGGAGACCAAAAGAAATATCAATACAATGATTCAGTAGTCATACTCATTTGTTAAATCCTACCTTCACTGTTATACTTTTCCTTCTTTCTTTTTTGTGAAAAATAACTTATATATAGAAAAGCAATTAATTTCAAAGTACATCACAACAATTAGTTGTAGAACAGATTTCAGAGTTTGGTATGGGTTACAGTTCCACAATTTTAGAGTTTTATTTCTGGATGCTGTAAGGTATTGGAGACTAAAAGAAATATCAATATAATGATTCAGCACTCATACTCATTTGATAAACCTAACCTTCTCTGTTTAACTCCACCCTCACCTTTGATCTTTCTCCCATTCTTGAGGGATATTATTTATGCCTATGCCCATTCTAACTCCTTCATGTTGGAAGGGGCTGTTGATAATATGGGATAAGGGTATGGAACCAGTTAATGTTCTGGAGAGGCTGACCCCTCTTCATTTCAGGACTTATCTGGTCCAGGGACCAATCTGGAGGTTGTAGGTTTCTAGAAAATTACCCTAGTGGCTGGAACCTTTGTAGAATCATATATGATGTTCTAGGTGTTCTTTAGGATTGGCAGGAATGGTTTTGGTTGGGGTTTGGCAAATTATGATAGGTAACAATGTCTAATTGAAGCTTGCATAAGAGTGACCTCCAGAGTGGCCTCTTGATTCTATTTGAACTCTCTCAGCCACTGATCCCTTATTTGTTACACTTCTTTTCCCCCTTTTGTTCAAGATCGCATAGTTGATCCCACTGTGCCAGGGCCAGGCTCATCCCTGGGAGTCATCTCCCATGTTGCAGAAGACTTTCATCCCTGGATGTCATGTTCCACATGGGGGAAGGGCAATAGATTCACTTCCAGAGTTGGGCTTAGAGAGAGAGAGACCACACCTGAGCAACAAAAGAGGTCCTCCAGAGGTGATGCCTAAGGGCATACCTATAGGTAGGCTAAGCTTCTCCACTACGTACATAACCTTCACAAGATCAAGCCTCAAGATCAAGGGCTTGGCCTATTGATTTGGGTGTCCCTAATGTTTAACACAGTATTCGGGGTATTCCCGGCAGTAAAGTTTAATAGTTCCATATATTTTCTCCCATCCCTCAAGGGACTTTGCCGATACTTTTTTTTTTTTTTTTTTTGCTTTTTTATTGTATAACATATATACAAAACAAAGAAAGAAAAAAGCAATAGTTTTCAAAGCACTTTTCAACAAGTAGTTACAGGACAGATGCCAGAGTTTGTCATGGGCTACTATCACATCCTCTCAGACTTTTCCTTCTAGCTGCTCCAGAACATAGGAGGCTAGAAGGAATAAATATTCTTTTATCATCACAATTGACTTTTTTTTTCTTTTTTTGTGAAAAATAACATATATACAAAAAAAGCAATAAATTTCAAAGCACAGCATAAAATTAGTTCTAAAACAGATTTCAGAGTTTGGTATGAGTTACAATTCCACAATTTTAGGTTTTTACATCTACTTACTTTAAGATACTGGAGACTAAAAGAAATATCAATTTAATGATTCAGCAGTCATATTCGTTTGTTAAACCCTACTGTCTCTGTTTAACTCCACCATCACCTTTGATCTTTCTATATGACCCTTTAGGGGTATTTGGGTTATGGCCATTCTAATTTTTTCATGTTGGAAGGGTCTGTCAGTAATATGGGGTAGGGAAATGGAACTATCTGATGTTCTGGGGAGGCTGGACCCTCTATGTTTCTGGGCTTATCTGATCCAGGTACCCATCTGGAAGTTGTAAGATTCTGGAAAGTTACCCTAGTGCATGGAACCTTTGTAGAATCTTACATATTGCCCTAAGTGTTCTTTAGGATTGGCCGGAATGGTTTTGATTGGGGTTTGGCAAGTTATGATAGGTAGAAATGTCTAACTGAAGCTTGTTTAAAAGTGACCTCCCGAGTAGCCTCTTGACTTTATTTGAACTGATACTTTGTTAGTTACACTTCTTTTACCCCTATTGGTTAGGATGGAATTGTTGATTGCATCATGTCAGGGCTGGATGTCATGTCCTGCGTAGTGGGGAGGGCAAGTATTTCACTTACAGAGTTGGGCTTAAAGAGAATGAGGCCACATCAGAGCAACAAAGCAGGTCCTCCAGCAGTAACTCTTAGGCATACCTATAGGTAGGCTAAGCTTCTCCGCTATGTACATAAGCTTGACAAGATCAAGCTTCAAGATCAAGGGTTTGACCTATTGATTTGGGTGTCCCTAATGTTTAACACAGTATCAGGGGATTCCTAGGTGATAAAATTTAATAGTTCCATATTTTTTCTCCCATCCCTCAAGGGACTTTGCCAATACTTTTTGATTATCTGCTTAATATATTCTAGGATATATCTAGGCATTACATAAAGCTGTGCAAGATTAAAGGCCCCCATTCTTATTTTGGGCTCCCTGTGTTTCAGTTATTCAAAGGAGCTATACAGACAGGTTGAGTTAGATTATGTGCTACAGAAAATTTAGGTTCTGGACAAAATAAACTTTCTTCCCTTGGTGTCAAAGAGTAGGTGCAATTCTAAAATATAGACAATGTCTTCCTTCTTCCTTACCCCTGTGTTCTGAATTACCTTGATCCTGACCTAATCAGCTTTTTTCTTATCTCTAAATACCAGGTATATATAAAACAGCCTCTCAAAATCCAGAAATAATAACTACCTTCCAGACTATATGTGTCTGCTATAAGGGCTTACAATCTAGATCCCTGTTTTCTTCTAGGCATTTTCTAAAGGAGACCATATAATAATTGTTCTTTCATTTCTGGCTTATTTTACCTCACTGTATGTCCCATAGATTCATTTACATCGTTGCATGCCTCATTACTTCGTTCCTTTTTGTAGCAGCACAATATTCAATCATATGTATACACCATCGTTCGCCAGTCTACTTCTCAGTCAGTGTATCCTTCAGCCACCTGTGTTCATTAGGCATCCTGTATAATGTCCAAAGTCCACAATCCATCAACACTCTCAATTTTAGATAATTTCATTGTTCCCAAGAGAAAGATAAGCAATAAACACACCTTCACCAAACAGGAAATCTAAACGTCCCCTTAACTCTTGTCCCTCCCCCCATCATTTACCCCTGTTCTTGCTGTGGTAGTGCTGATGTTTTCCTGTTAAACATAGACTATAGCACGCAACAGCAATTTTCCCCCTGTATCCTGGACTTAAACACTCTTTGTATATGAATTATACCTTTGAAGTTGTTCTTACAATAACTAATTTATATTTCTAGTGTTAATTAGTGGGACACATAGGTCTATACAACCCTTTTCCATCTTGTTCACCTTCAATATGGTAATACTACTTACAGACCCACTCAAGACTGCCTTCACTTCTATCTATTCCCTTACATTTGTGTTTAACCTCATTAGCTAACCATTCACCCGTTGCTAGCTTCTATGTATCTCTAAGTCTCCTTTTGTGTCTGGCCTGTTTTACTCAGCCTTATGTCCTCGAGAGTTTCCCATCTTGTCATATGCTTCAGGACGTTATTTCATCTTATTGCTGCATAATATTCCATTGTATGTATATACCACATTTTGTTACTCCACTCGTCTGTTGATGGGTATTTGGATTGTTTCCATCGATTGTGAATAATGCTGCTATGACCATTGGAATGCAAATGTCTGTTTGTGTCACTGCTTTCAGCTCTTCTGGGTATGTGCCAAGTAGTGGTATTGCCAGGTCATAGGGCAACTTGATATTTAGTTTCCTAAGGAACCACCAAATGGTCTTCCATAGTGGCTGCACCATTGTACATTCCCACCAGCAGTGCATAAGTGTCCCAGGTTCTCCACATTCTCTCTGACATTTATAGTTTCCTGTTTGTTTAATAGCAACCATTCTTATAGGTGTGAATTGGTATCTCCTTGTAGTCTTGATCTGCATTTCCCTTAGCTAATGAAAAGGAGCATCTCTTCATGTATTTTTGAGCCATCTGTATTTGTGCTTCAGAAAAATGCCTATTCATATCTGTAGCCCATTTTATAATTGGGTTGTTTGTTCTTTTGTTGTTGAGTTGTATGATTTTTTTATGTATACAGGATATCAAACCTTTGTCCAATGTGTGATTTCCAAATATTTTCTTCCATTGACTTGGCTGCTTCTTCACCTTTTTGACAAAGTCTTTTGAGGTGCAGAAGTATGCAATTTTAAGGCGTTCCCATTTATCTATTTTTTTCTTTTGTTGCTTGTGCTTTGGGTTTAAAGTTTAGGAAGCTACCCTTCTATTACTAAGTCTTGAAAATGTTTCCCTATATTTTCTTCTTGAAGCCTTATGGTCTAGTTCTTATATTTAGGTGTTTGATCCACTATGACTTAATTTTTGTGTAGGGTATAAGGTAAGGGTCCTCTTTCATCCTTTTAGCTATTGATATCCAGTTTTCCCATGCCCATTTATTGAAAAGAGTTTTCTGACCCAGTTCAGTGGATTCAGGGGCCTTGTCAAAAATCAACTGATCATAGATTTGGTGGTCTATTTCGGCACTTGTGATTCGATTCTATTGGTCAATCCTTCTAGCTTTGTGCCAGTACCATGCTGTTTTGACTACTGTGGCTCTATAATAAGTTTTAAATTCAAGAAGTGTTAATCTGCCCAGTTTGTTCTTCTTTTTTTAGGATACTTTTAGCTATTCATACTCTCTTTACCTTCCAAATGAGTTCGGTAACTAGCTTTTCCAAGTTTTCAAAGTAGGTTGTTGGAATTTTGATTGGTAGTGTGTTGAATCTGTAGATCAATTTGGGCAGAACTGACAACTTAACTGTATTTAACTTTTCTATTCATGAGCAGGTAATGTGTTTCCACCACCAGTACTTTTTAGATGATCTGCTTAATATACTCTGGTGTGTATCCAGGCATTAATATTAAGCTATAAAGGATTAAAGGTTCTCATTCATATTCTGGGCTCCATTTATTTGGATTGTTTAAATGATCTATCCAGACAGATCGAGTTAGATTATGTGCTACAGAAAATTTGGGTTCTGGACAAAATATACCTTCTTCTTTTGGTCTCAAAGTATAAGTGAAGTTCTAAAATACAGGCAATGTCTTCCTTACCCCTGTATTCTGAATTACCTTAATCCTGACCTGATTGGCTTCATTCTTATCTCTGAATACAAGTTTATACATATATAAAACAGCCCCTCAAAATCCAGAAATAGCAAGTACCACTCTGGACTAAATGTGACTGCTATAAGAGCTTAAAATCTAGGCCCCAGTTTTCTTATAAGTATTTTCTAAATGAGATCATATAATATTTGCTCTTTTGTTTCTGGCTTATTTTGCCTCACCAAATGTCCCACAGGTTCATTCACATTGTTGCATGCTGCACAACTTCGTTCCTTTTTGTAGTAGCACAATGTTCGACCATATATTTACACTTTCGTTCACCAATCTACTTCTCAGTCAGTGCATCTTTCAGCCATCTCCATCTACTGGGCCTCATGTACAATGTCCTAAGCAAACAGTCCATCAATTTTACATAATTTCATTGTTTCCGAGAGAGAGAACCAATAAACACACCCTCACCAAAAAGAAAATACAGACCTCCCCCTACCTCTTGTCCCTCTCCCTATTATGTACCCCTGGTGTGGCTGCAGTACTGTTGATGTTTTCCTGTTAAACATAGCCCATATGAGTTTGCCCTAAAGGCAGAGGATGGGCCTTCTACCTCGTTGCAGTGGAAGAGTCATGCCACCTCAGGCTTTGGAGAACGTGAAGCACATTCCTTGGGGTTTGGGGAGAGCCTGGCTGCCACCACATGGAGGGGTTGAGCATGTGCCCCGGAGATGGCATAAAGCCTGGGTGTAGCCCCAATGCTTGGAGAGGGTGGAGCCTAGAAAAAGGTGGTCTCCCCCGTGTCCCCCAAGGTTGCATTCAGAGAGAGGCAGGCCTCTGCGTAGGCATTTGGAAAGGGTGGGACTGTCACTTTCTAAAGCCCTGAAGATAAATGATTCTCAGACTTTGAAATCTAATGGACTTTGCCCTGTGGGTTTTTGAAATTGTGTGGGTCCGGTGACCCCTGTGTTCCTTCCTTCCTATGGAAATTGTCATATGTATCCTATGAATGTTCCTCTTTTCTATGGTTGGCAGTAAACAACTTGTGAGTTTTCAAAGGTCCAAAGCCAGAGGATAATTTTGCCTTAAAACAGACCATGCCTGTAATTAACTTTGATAGGAGTTTGTGTGTTTTTAACTTTGTATTTCATGTATATTGCTACTGAAATGGTTTAAGGGTTTGTGATATTGTTATGAAATGAATGTATTTTGTATATGGGGAAAACATGTCTTTTTTAGGGTCCAGAGGGTAGACTGTGCTGGTTTGAAAGAATGTACGTCCCTAGAAAAGCCATGTTTTAATCTAAATCCCATTTCATAAAGGCAGAATAATCCCTATTCAATACTGTATGTTTGAAACTGTAATCAGATCATCTCCCTGGAGATGTGATTTAATCAAGAGTGGTTGTTAAGATGGATTAGGTGATGACGTGCCTCCACCCATTTGGGTGGGTCTTGAGAAGTTTCTAGAGTACTATAAAAGAGGAAATATTTTGGAGAATGAAAGAGATTCGGAGAGAGCAGAGAATGATGCAGCACCACAAAGCAGAGAGTCCACGAGCCAGCGACCTTTGGAGATGAAGAAGGAAAACGCCTCCTGGGGAGTTTCATGAAACTGGAAGCCATGAGAGAAAGCTAGCAGATGATGCCATATTCACCACGTGCACTTCCAGCTGAGAGAGAAGCCCTGACTGTGTTCGCTGTGTCCCTACTCAGTTGAGAGAGAAACCCTGAACTTCATTGGCCTTCTTGAACCACAGTATCTTTCCCTGGATGCCTTTGATTGTACATTCCTATAGACTTGTTTTAATTGGGACATTTTCTCAGCCTTAGAACTGTGAACTAGCAACTTATTAAATTCCCTTTTTAAAAAGCCATTCCGTTTCTGGTGTATTGCATTCCAGCAGCTAGCAAACTAGAACAGCATGTGATAATGTTTTTCCTCCTATACCCCCAAATTATACACTTTTCGCAAAGAGTCATACCTGTGTTAGTTAGATTCAGTTGTCAATTTGGCCAGGTGAGCATACCTAGTCTTGTTGCTGCAGACATAAGCCAATGGTACTTGAACCTCATTTGTTGCTACAGATTACATCTGCAGTCGGCTAGGAGGCGTGCCTGCTGCAATGAGTGACGTTTGACTTAATTGGCTGGTGCTTAAATGAGAGAACACAACGTAGCACAGCCTAAGCAGCTCGGCATTCCTCATCTCAGCACTTGCAGCTCAGCCCAGGCCTTTGGAGATGGAGAAAGAAATCACCCTGGGGAAAGTTGTTGGAACCCAAGGGCCTGGAGAGACGACCAGCAGAGACCATCCTGTGCCTTCCACGTAAGAAAGAGCCTCAGTGGAAAGTTAGCTGCCTTTCCTCTGAAGAACTAACAAAATAAATCCCCTTTTATTAAAAGCCAATCCGTCTCTGGTGTGTTGCATTCCGGCAGCTAGCAAACCAGAACAGATTTGGTACTGGAGAGTGGGGTGCTGCCGCGGTTTGCAAAAGCCAGATATGTTTGAACGATGTTTTGGATGGCTAAGGGGAAGATTTTGGAGGAATTGTGAAGAGAATTATGGAGAAGACCTGGAGTGCATGAAGGGACTGTTGGTGTAAATGGAACCACTGCCAATCTTGACAAAGGAGGACACAAAAGGGAGAGACTGGAGTTTGCAGAGTGAGAACCATGGACGCTCGGGTCTGAAGCCAAGAAACCTCGGCCAGGAGAATGAACCCACCTGTATACATGGAGAGGGTTAGTTTACCCTGAAGGGTGAGGATGAGCCTCTCTTCTGTTGCAGTGGAAGAGTTGTGTAGCCTCAGGCCTTACAGAAGGTAGAGCACGCTCCTTGGGGGACTGGGAGAGCCTGGCTGCCACCATGTGGAGGGGTTGAGCGTGTGCCCCAGAATTGGCAGAGAGCCCAGGGGTGGCCCTGATGCCTGGAGAGAGTGGAGCCCAGAGGTGGTCTCCTCGATGTTCCCCGAGGTTGATTTGGAAAGAGGCAGGCCACTGCATAGGCCCTCGGAAAGGGTGGGACTGCCACTTTCTAAGCCGAAGGATGAATGACTTTCAGACTTTGAAATTCCGTGGCGCTTGCCCTGCAGGTTTTACATCTGTGTTTCTTCCAATTTCTCCCTATGGAAATGAAAATCTGTATCCTGTGAGTATCCTCCTTTGCATCTTGGAATTAGACAACTTGTTTTGAGATTCACAGGTCCACAGCAAGAAGAGAATTTTTTGCACCTGTCTAAGGTGATGCTTGAAGTTGCCAAGTTGACAAGGGGTGGACATGTGTTAGTTAGATTCAGTTGTCAACTTAGCCAGGTGAGCATACCTAGTCTTGTTGCTGCAGACATAAGCCAATGGTACTTGAACCTCATTTGTTGCTACAGATTACATCTGCAGTCGGCTAGGAGGCGTGCCTGCTGCAATGAGTGACGTTTGACTTAATTGGCTGGTGCTTAAATGAGAGAACACAACGTAGCACAGCCAAAGCAGCTCGGCATTCCTCATCTCAGCACTTGCAGCTCAGCCCAGGCCTTTGGAGATGGAGAAAGAAATCACCCTGGGGAAAGTTGTTGGAACCCAAGGGCCTGGAGAGACGACCAGCAGAGACCATCCTGTGCCTTCCACGTAAGAAAGAGCCTCAGTGGAAAGTTAACAACCTTTCCTCTGAAGAACTAACAAAATAAATCCCCTTTTATTAAAAGCCAGTCCGTCTCTGGTGTGTTGCATTCCGGCAGCTAGCAAACCAGAACAATACCTTTGCAGTAGTTCATGCAAGAATTTATTTATATTTGTAGTGTTAATTGGCGGTACACGTGAGTCTATACAACCCCTTTTGTGCTAGTTTGAAAAGGTTTCTGTAACCTAGAAAAGCCATGTTTTAATCGTAATCAATCTGTGGGAGCACCAGTTTCTTCTAATCCCTATTCAGTACTATATGTTGGAAACTTTAATTAGCTTATCTCTGTGGAAATGTGACTCAATCAAGTGTGGGTATTAAGCTTGATTAGGTAGAGAAATGTCTTCACCCATTCCAAGTGGGTCTTGATTGGGTTTACTGGAATCCTTTAAAAGAAGAAGCACTTTGGAAAAAGCTAGAGAACAACTAGAGAGAAAGCCATGAGATTCTGAGCGAGCATAGAACACTGCAGAATCTGAAGCAGAGAGTCCACTGGCCAGTGACTTTTGGAGATGAAGAAGGAAAACACCTCCTGGGGAGCTTCATGAAACAAGAAGCCAGGAGAGAAAGCTAGCAGACTTCTCACCATGTACCCTTCCAGCTGAGAGAGAAACCCTGAATGTCATTGGCCTTCTTGAACCAAGGTATCTCTCCCTGGATGCCTTAGATTGGACATTTCTATAAACTTGTTTTAATTGGGATGTTTTCTCGGCCTCAGAACTGTAAACTAGCAACTTATTAAGTTCCCCTTTTAAAAAGCAATTCCATTTCTGGTATATTGTATTCCAGCAGCTAGCAAACTAGAACACCTTTCAATCACGTTCTCCTTCCATATGGTAATATTGATTATAGACCCATTAGTGAACCACGTTCACTTTTCTCTATTCCCTTACAGTTAAGTTCAACCTTATTACCTATTGTTCACCCATCTCAAGCTTCTGTGTATCTCTAGGTGGGTGGGACCTTTTGATTAGGTGCTTTCTATGGAGATGTGTCTCCATCCATTCAAGGTGGGGTTGCTTACTGGAGCCCTTTAAGAAGGAACCATTTTGGAAGAAGCTTTAGAGCCAATAGAGCCCACACAGCCAGAGACCTTTGGAGATGCAGAAAGAAAATGCCCCCGGGGAGGCCGTTTGAAGAAGCTGGTAGAGAAAGCTAGCAGATGTCACCATGTGTCTTCCTGGCTGATAGAGATGACTAGAAGTCAGAGACCCCAGCAGATGCCAGCCCTGTGCCATCCCACCTGACAGAGGTGTTCCTGGATGGTATCAGCCTTTCTTGAGTAAAGGTAACTGTTCTAGATTACTAGCTGCTGGAATACAATATACCAGAAATGGAATGGCTTTTTAAAAAGGGGAATTGTAATAAATTACAAGTTTATAGTTCTAAGGCCATGAAAATGTCCGAATTAAAGCAAGTCTATAGAACTGTCCAATCTAACGCATCCGGGGAAAGATACCATGATTCAAGAAGACCGATGAAGTTCAGGGTTTTTCTCTCAAGTGGAAAGCCACATGGTGAACACGGTAAGGGTTTTTCTCTCATCTGGAAAGGCACATGGTGAACATGGTGTCATCTGCTAACTTCCTCTCCAGCTCCCCAGGAGGCATTTTCCTTCTTCATCTCCAAAAGTCACTAGCTGGTAGACTATCTGCTTTGTGGTTCTGTGGCATTTTCTGGTCTCTCAGAATCTCCTGACTTTCTCTGTTGTTGTTCTCCAGCTTTTTCCAAAGTGCTTCTTCTTTTTAAGGATTCCAGTAAACCCAATCAAGACCTACCTGGAATGGTAATCAAGTGTAATACCCACACTTGGTTGAGTCAAAACTCCAATGAGATAAGCTAATTAAAGATTCCAACATACAGTACTGAATAGGGATTAGAAGAAACCGTTGCTCCCACAAGGTTGATTAGGATTAAAACATGGCTTTTCTAGGGTATATAAACCTTTTCGAATCGGCACATTCCATCCTCTGGTCCCTAAAAAAGCATGTTTTTTCCATATACAAAATGCATTTATTTCATAACAATATCAGAGAACCTTAAAGCATTTCAATAATTATCAAATGCAATACAGGGTTAAAACCAATGTAAAGTTCCATCAAAGTTAGTTATACGCATGGTATGCTCTAAGACAAAATTCTCCCCTGGCTCTGGACCTGTGAAACTCAAACAAGTTATTTGCTGCCAACATACAAAGAGGAACAGTCATAAGATACATATACCCATTTCATAGGCAGGAAGGAACACAGGGGTCACAGGATCCAAGCAGTCTCGAAAACCTGCAGGGCAAACTCCATTAGATTTCACAGACTGAGAGTCATTTATCTTCCAGGCCTTAATTAGGACATTGTCACAACCTTAGAACTGTAAACTTGTAACTTAATAAATTCCTTCTTTAAAAGCTGTTCTGTTTCTGGTGTATTGCATTCCAGCAACTTAACAAACTAAAACAAACCCTTATCAAATATATTATTTACAACAATTTTCTCCCATTCTGTAGCTGTCTTTTCACTTTCTTGATAATGTCCTTTAATGCACAAGTTTTTGTTTTTTATATTTAATTTTTATAATTTTAATGAAGTCTAATTTATGTATTTTTTCTTTTGTTACTCATGTTTTTGGTTTCATATCTCAGAAGCCATTGTCCAGTCCAAGTTCATAAAAATTTACCCCCATGTTTTCTCCCAAGAGGTTTATGGTTTTAGCTCTTATATTTAGGTTGTTGGTCTATTTTGAGTTAATTTTTGTTTATGGTATGTCCCTTGATTTTTTTTTCAATTTTTTTGAGATATATTCACACATCACACAAATGATTCAAATTACAATCATTGGCTCACAGTATCATCACGTATTTGTGCATACATCCATATGATTGATTTTTTTCATATGATGAATTTTTGAACATTTTCATTACTCCAGAACAGAAATAAGAATAAAAAATAAAATCTAAATCCTCTATACCCCTTATTCTCCACTATTGTTGATTCATAGTATTGGTATAATAAATTTGCTACTGTTGATGAAGAATATTAAAATATTACTGTTAACTATAGTCTATAGTTTGCAATAGCTATGTTTTTTCCCCTATACTCCTGTATTATTTTTTTTACATTTGTAGTAGTTCATACATGAACTTATTTACATGCATGGCTTTAAACAACCACTTTCAATCAAATTTACCTACAATACATTACTATTTCTTATAATCCCATATTCCTTGATTTTTAAGAGTTCTTTATATGTTAAGGATGTTACCCTTTATCTCTGGTATAGGGTTAGGAGGCAACAGTTCCCTTCTCCTACCCCACTTTGTCATTTGCCTTTGGCCTTTGCTTATATATTTGGATTTGCAAAGTGTTTTGATATTTTTTGGTTGAATTTTTCCATTTTTTATGCATCTGGATTTTGATTCATAGTTAGAAAGGCTACACTCAGGTTATAGGAGTATTCACTCATGCTTTCTTCTTGTGTTTTTTAATAGTTTCATTTTTAAATTTAGCTCCTTGATTCATTTGTTGTTGATTCTTATGTATGGTTTTGAAGTATCAATCCGATGTCATCTTTTTGTATATGGCTCTCCAGTTGTCCTAGCACCATTTCACGCCATGCTTTTGTATCAAAGTATGTTTTAGTATCTGGTAGGTTACTCCTCCTTCATAGTTTATTTTCTGGTGTTTTTCTGTCTATTCTTGTGTATTTTTTTTACATTTTTTATTGTGATATATAACATATATACAAAAAAAGCAATAAATTTCAAAGTACATTGTAACAAGTAGTTATAGAACAGATTTCAGAGTTTGGTATGGGTTACAGTTCCACAGTTTTAGGTGTTTCCTTTTATTTGCTCCATGTATTTACTTTTTGATGTGATCTTTAATATTACCTTGTTTAGCACCATTAAAAGCTTATTTTTTATTGGGATCATATTAAATTTATGAGTTAGAGATAGCTGACATCTTTGTGATTTTGTATGACTTTTTCCAAGAATAGGAGATGTCTTCTCATTTATTGAAGTGTAATTTTGTGTCTTTCAGGAATATTCTAAAGTTTTTTTCATAGGTTTTTCATATTTTCTTTGTTACTATTATAAATGTTTTTTTCCTACTATTTACATATTCTAACTGATGTTTGTAGGTTACTGATTTCTGTATGTTTGTTTTATATCTTGACACCTTACTGTATTCTTCGAATGACTGTGTTTTACTTTTGACTTTCTACTGTTTTCTAGATACACTCTCATAACAGCCGCAAATTGAGTTTTACTTTTTTTTTCAATTCTTAGGACTCTAATTGTTTTCTCATGTCTAATTTCATTAGCTAATTCCTCCAGTACAGTGTTACATAATGGGGTGACAGTAGGTATTCTTGCTTTGTTCCTGACCTTAGTGGAAATGCCTCTATAATCCCCCCATTAAGTAAAATGTGACTTTAGAGTTGATGTATATCTGTATTTATATCTATTTATCTATTGATCATCTATCTATCTATCTAATCACCTATCTATTTTTGGTTACTTTAAGGAAATTACTATCAATTTCAGTCTTTGGTGTTTCAGCAGGATCGGGTATTGAATTTTGTTCCAACTTTTTTGTTTCAGCATTGATGGAGGTAATTATACAAATTTTCTCCTTAGATCTGTTTAAATGGTGAATTATATTAATGGATTATCAAATACTGAACCGTCGTTGTGTTCCTGAAATAAATGTTACTTGGTCATCTTATAATATTGACTTAATGTGATTCCATTTTTTTGCTTATATTTAGGATTTTTCCTTTAATATTCATAAGTAAGACTGATCTATGTTATTGCAGTATTCCTGTTTTGTACAATCTTGAAGGAGTTTATGTATCAAGATAATTGATTCATGAAAAGAATTTGAAAGCTTTTCATTTTCTGTGCTGTGGAAGAATTTTTGTAGCATTGGTATTGTCTGGGCTTTGAAGGTGTGGTAAAATTCTTTGTCAAACTTTCGTGGGATAGTTGTTTACTAACTTTATCCTATGTAATTTGGTCTGCTTTAAACTTACTATATTTGCTGGGGTGAATTTTGTTAAAATGTATTTCTTTTAAGAAATTGTCCATTTCCTCCAAGTTCTCATATTCGTTTGCACAGAGATACACAGGTATTTTAGGGTTAAAATTTTTTTTTTCCTGTTTCAGTGTTTGTTGTCTCTAGTCATTTTTTAATGTTAAATATTTGTACTTTATTCTCTTTCTTCTTGATTAGGTCAACTTTCTACTTTTATCTCTATTGTTTCCTTTATTGAGCTTAATTTTGCTTTACTGCTGTGCTATTTTTCTAGGGTTTTGGGTAGGGAATTTAATTGATTTATTTTCATTCTTTCACTGTTATTTATATCAGTGTTTAAAGTTTTGAATTTTTCTCTGTTCACTGCTTTAACATATCCCATAGAAATGTAGTGTTTTTGTTATTAATTTGAGAAATTTTGTTTTTGTTTGTATTTCCTCTTCTCTTAATAATTGTTTAAAGTTGTTTTTTTTATTTCAAGGTGGAAGATTTTTTAGTTTTTAACTTTTAGTTCTTACGTCGTTGTCCAAATTTTGTTTGCAATATTTCTACTTAATGGAGCTTACTGATTTGTGACACATATGATCATTTTTATGAATGTTCCACATGAACTTGAGAAAAAGGTGTATTTCCTTTGATTGGGATGTACTTTGATAGCCATGAGATCTGTCTTACTGATTCTGTTGTTTAGGTCATCTGTATTCTTAATTTTTGCCTATTTGATCTGACTTGTACTGAGAGTGGTATCTCCTATTGTTAGTATGTTTCTCTTTGCATCTCTTGTACTTTATGCTTTACATAGGTGTTTGCTTATAATGCCCTTCTTTGCCATGTTTAATATGTTTTTGCTTTTTTGGTTTGAATTCTGATGTCAAGATATCAAACCCTGCTTTCTTACTGTTTTCATTCATCTGATGTGCTTTCGTCTATCTCTGTACTTTTAGCTATTTTAAATCACTTTGTTTTAGGTGTGTCCCTTGTATATAACATACCTGGGTCTTGCATTGTGACCCAATCTCAAAATCTTTTTCTTTTAATAGGCTAGTTAATCCTAATCACATTTATTAGTTTGACTGATGTATTTTATCTGAATTCTGGTATGCTGTTTTATGTTATAATTACTATGTGTTTATTTGATATGATGTTTTTGGCTATAATTACTATGTGTATTATGCTATATTTTCTGTGCTTCCTTATGTGTTTTCTCTGTTTTTTAAAAAAATTATTTTGATATTTAGGAAAGTTTGTATTTTTGTTTTAGTGGTTTCCTTTGTCCTTAATCCTTTAAAAAATGCCCTTAGTCTCCTGTTGTTGTTGTTGTTGTTTTAATAAAATTTACCTTTTATTCTCTAGCTCGGAAGTTTTTAATAGTATTCTTTGATTCCCATATATTGCCTATACAACGATCAATGAATTTATTCTATTTTCCCTTTTCCCTTCTCCTTCTGTTCACATTTTTTTAAGTTGCCTTACAACCACTTTGGTAAACTATATAACATTTACATATTCTTCCATACTTGCCCCACCTTTATTTAAGTCTATTTTTTTTTGTATGCTGTATGGTGGGGTCACATTTCATTCTTTTTCCATGTGAATATCCTGTTATTGCAGCACCATTTGTTGAATTTCTTTTTTTTTTCAGGGGGGATGTGCATGGGCCAAGAATTGAACCCAGGTCTCCCACATGGCAGGCGAGAATTCTACCACTGAACTACCCTTGTACCCCTTTATTTAGATCTAGAATCTACAATTAAATATATTAAATGCTCATGATCAGTCCTTTTGATGAAGTTTCCTCAGTCATCTTATGGTTGTATAAAGCTCATTTCTCTAGTAAGTTCCTCAAAAAGGGCCTTTGAGGATACTATGTCCAGAGTTCTTGAACATTTAAAACTGTTTTTCTAAAGCCATGATGCTTGAAGGACAGCTTGGCTGGATATAAAAATCCTTGGTTCACACTTTTTTCCCTTGGGTTTCTTGAAAATGCCAATCCACTATTGTCTGGCTTTTTATTTTACTCTCCTGTACTCTGATGCTAGCTGAATTTTCTTACCTTTTTAAGTAATTTGGTCTTTTTGCCTGGAGGCCCTGAGGACTTTTTTCTTTGTTTTTATGTCCACTGAGTTTTTTCAGGATATGTATCAGTGTTGACTTTTGCAGGTCAAGTATTCCATGGGTTGTTTCAATGTGTTTTATTTATGGAACACATTTATGTTCTTTTTTTTTTTTACTTCTTTTATTTATAGAAAGTTTTCTTGGATTATAGTTTTAAATATTAGTTCTATTCCATTGTTTTGTTTTTTTCGTCAGGGATTCCAGTATCAGTATGTTAAATTTTCAGCCTGTCTTCCACTTCAACCACTTTCTTTGTGATCCTTTTGTCTTCACTTATCTCATTTTTATTCTTTTGGTTGTTTTCCTGCCTTTGTTTAATGCCCCTTATTAAATTTTCATTCAACTCTTGGGCACCTTGCATTTTAATATTCCTTGGGCACCTTGCATTTTAATATTCATTTATGAGATGATTTTGTCTTCTTCAGTTTCTTTCCTGATTTCAATCAAGTATCATTTCATTTATTCCTAGTTTTTTTTGGTCTATTTCTAGGTGATTAAAGGTGGGGTTTTTTTTCATATCAGCATGTGCTTGTTTGAAGATATTTTATCCAGTTTGGAATACTGAATTTCTGTTTTCTTCTGCTTTGTGTTTGGTTATGTAGGGTGAATTTTTAATTACCTGACCTGTTTTCTCATTTTCTATTGTTCTTAAAGAACGTTTGAATGGATTCATACTGTTTTTGTCTATCTGAGCACAGGGTATAGGGTTGGGGTGGCTTACACAATTACTAGTTAAAGAGCAGCCTCTTGTCAGTGAAGTGAAGTGCAGTTTCTTTAATGGATGATGTTTTATTTTGGCAGTGGGAAAAAGGATTGTCTCACATGACTCAATTTCTCCTCTTGTTTTTTCCCTTTACCATGCAGTCTCTGAAAGGTGCTTTTTTCCTTCTTACCCTTTTCTCCCTTAGAAGTGATGCTTTTTGTGTCCCACACACATTTTTTGTGTCCCACACACATTTGAGACACTGGTGCTCTGACATATCTGAACAGTTTTTCAGTATTTTCATACTTATGGTACATTTTTTCTTTCTAAGATTGATTTTAGTTCATCCTTAGGCCCTCTACTCCCCTCTTCTCTTCTCTTTACCATCTTTTTTGGACCTGCTTCATACTCTGGAAAGGTTTATGACAGGAGTTTTGAAAGTGTTGTGGAATTTGATACTTATTTTTATTTTGCTACTTATTTTTTACTTATAGATGATTTGAAATTTGTAGCATTGTCTATTGTTATTATGTTATACTGAAGATGTAGGTTATGCATGGTTTTATTTGCTCTTCATGTTGATCTATACAGGTTTTTAGAGGACGTGTGGAAAGATTTGGGTTTATACAGATATATTTATCATAGATTACGGGAAGCCCTTTATTTTTTTTCATTTTCAAAGATTAAAGTATAATTTATATACAGTGAAACTTACCCAAGTGTTATGCAAGTTTCAAAAAACCCATATAATTATGTAACTACCATCATAATGAAGCTATAGAACAATATTTCCTCTTTGTGGTCAGCCCCTGGCAATCACTGATTTATTGTTGGTCTCTATAGTTTTACCTTTCCCAAAGGTCATATAAATGGAATTATATAGTTTGTAACCTTTGAGTCTGGCTTCTTTCATTTAGCACAATATATTGAGGTTCACCCATATTGCATGTATCAGTAGTTCATTTTTAATGCTGAGTAGTATTACATTATATTGTTCTAATTTGTTTATACATTCACTGGTTGAAGAACATTTGGGTTTTATTTCCAGTTTTTGTTGATTACAAATAAAGCTGCTATATAAATGTTCTGGTTTCTGGGTTTACATAAGTTGTCATTTCACTTGGATAAATACATAAGAGTGAGTATGCAGGGTCATATGGTAACTATATGTTTAACTTTATAAGAAACTAGCAAACTATTTTTCAAAGTGGCTGCACTATTTTTATGTCTACCTATGAAATATGATAGTTCTAGTTGCTCTGTATTCTTACCAGCACTTGGTATTGTCATTTGTTTTTTCCATGCTAGTAGGTGTGTTGTGGTATCTCATTGTTGTTTTAATTTGCAGTTCCTTCTAGGCTAATAATGTTGAGCATCTTTTCTTGTGCTTATTTGTCATTTGCATATCTTATTTGGAGAAGTATCTGTCTATTGCCCATGTTTTTTTTTTTTTTTTTTTTTTTTTTTTTTTTTTTTTTTAAAGGAAAGACAGAGAGAAGGAAGGAAGGATAGAAGGAAGGAAGAGAGGAAGAAAGGGAAACATCTTTTAAACACTTTCTTGTTTTATTGTATTTTGTTTCTCCGTTTTTCGTTACATGGGCTGGGGCCGGGAATCGAACCGAGGTCCTCCGGCATAGCAGGCAAGCACTTTGCCCGCTGAGCCACCGCGGCCCGCCCTGCCCATGTTTTTTTAATTGGATCATGTTTTGGTGTGCTAAGTTTGCTGAAATGCTGTTTATCAGAAAATGATTGGCTTTTAACAATGGGGATTTATTAGCTTACAAGTTACAATTGTAAGACTGTGAAAATGTTCGGATTAAAGCATCAACAGGAGGATACCTTCTCTGAAGAAAGGCTGCTAGCATCTGGGACAGCTCTGTCACACGGGAAAGCACATGGCCCGGCATCTGTTGGTCCTTCTCTCCTGGGTTTTGTTGCTTTCAGCTTCTGGCTTCAGTGGTTCTTTGCTTGCTTCTCTGGGGCTTTTCTCTTTCTAAACTTTTCTAGGTATTTCTCTCTGAACTCTCTGGGCTTTTTCTGTATTTTATCCTCATAAAGGACTCCAGTAAAAGGATTAAGACCCACCTTAAATGGGCTGGGTCACATCTCAATTGAAATAACTTAACCAAAAGTTCCCATCCACATTAGGTCTGCACTCACAGGAATAGATTAAAAGAACATGGCCTTTTCAGGGGTACATATCAGTTCCAAACCACCACAGACCATTTAGTTATTATTGAGCTTTGAGAATTCTTTATATATTCTCAATAAAACTCATTTGCTGGGTATGTGGTTTGTAAATATTTTTTCCTAGTCTATATCTTGTCTTTTCATTCTCTTAATGTTGTCTTTTTGAATTTTGTTGTCATAGCTAAGAAATCTTTGATTAAAAATGTTATTTTAAAAATAAAAATATTTTTCTCATATTTTCTTCTAGAAATTTTTAAAGTTTAGATTTTAGATATAGGTCTATAATCTATTTGAATTATTTTTAATATAGGTTTGGAGGTATGGATCAAGGTTCATTTTTTTTCCATATGGATATCTAATTGTTCCAGCACCATTTGTTGTAAAGGCAATTCAGTGGAGAAAGGCTGTCCTTTCTCCATTGAATTGCCTTAGCACTTTTGTTAAATATCATTTTAATGTAAGTATAACTTACATAAAGAAAAGTACAAGGTTTATAAGTGTACAGCTTGATGAATTTGATGTAGCTACCACCCAGGTCAAGGTACAGAACATCATCAGGACTTCAGAATTTCTCTCTCATGCCCTCTTGCAATTAGTGCCACCTCTCAAAGATAATTACTGTCCTGACTTCTAAAATCATGGATTAGCCTTGCAGTATGTATTCTTTTGTGTCTGGCTTCTTTTGCTCATCATTACATCTGAGATTCACCAGTTGTAGTTCATTTATTTTCATTACTGTATAGTAATCCATTAAATGACTGTGCCACAAATATATTTACTGTACTGTTGATGGCTATTTGGATGTTTTACACAGTATTAGATAATACTTCTATGAACATCCCTGTATTTGCTTTTTGGTTTACTTGTGCATGATTTTCTCTAAGGTATATATGTACCTACGAGTAGAACTACTGGGTCATAGTGTATGTAAATTTTTAACTTTAGTACTCAATGCTAGGCTGTTTCAAAGCATTTATACCATTTTACATTTTTAGTCATAGCATGTGAGAGTTCCCATTTCTCCACAATCTTATATTATTTTAATCTCCTTAAGTATAAACTTTCTGGTGGGTGCATAGTGATATCTCAGAGTGGCTTAAATTTTCATTTATGTGATTGTTAATAGGTTGAGTACATTTGCATTATCTTATGTTCCTATGTCATATTTGGTTTTCCTTTTTAGTGAAATACTTATTCATATTTCTTGTCCATTTTTCTGTTATGTCTTTTGTATATTTCTTACTGATTTGTAGGAGTTATTTTGTATATTCCAGATAAGATCCCTTTATCAATTGTGAATGTTGCATGTAGTCTCCTCCCCATCAATGGCTTGCCTTTTCACTGCCTTTCTTTCAGTGTTGTAACATTTGAGTCTTTTTCTTTATGATTAATGCTTTTTTGTCTTGTTTTAGAATTTTTCCTTATCCCAAGCTTGTAATATATAAATAACGTATTTTCCTATATTATTTTCTAGACACTTTGCTTCCTCTCACATTAGATTTAAATTTATCTGCAGCTGATATTTGTGTATGGTAAGAGTTAAGGGTTAAATTTCATTTTTTTCCTATATAGATATCTAATAACCCATCCACATTTATTTAAAAGATCATCCTTTCCCCACTGCTTTTCAAGTATCAAATGTATTCATAAATCATGTATCCATTCATGTTTAGATTCTCTATTTTGTTCCATTGGACTATTTGTCTATTCTTGTAGCAATACCATATTGTCTTTATTATTTTATTACTTAATGGGATTTTTTTTACCACGATTTATGATTCTCCCAAAGAGTAGGTCTAACTTGATATAAAGTAGATATCCTGTATTAAGTTGTTATAATGAATGGTGAACCAAATCAGAAGTTCCACATTCTATCCACATCACGTAGTGCTCAGAATTTTAGAATAAAAGGAATGTGCAATTACAGGGACCAGTGACTTTTGATGACGTGGCAGTGGATTTCACCCAGGAGGAATGGCAGTACCTAGATCCTCCACAGAGGACCCTGTACAGAGATGTGATGCTGGAGACCTACAGAAACCTGGTCTCTGTGGGTAAGAATGGCTTCCTCAGGCAATTCCGTTTGTAATTCTTGTGTCTAATATGGGGCCTGTTCTTTCTCAATTTCCAAAACTTACAAGGTCTCTGAACCGCTTGAAGATTTGACATTGAATTCAAGGGGTCAAAGTCCTTTTCCCCTTTTGCTCCCCTTACAGGATATGTGTGAACTTAAAACCCAGGTTAAAGGATTTGCAATTAATGGTATGTCAAGGGAGAGTGCTCTTGTATTGCCCTAAACTGCAACTTCCTCTTTCTTAAAGACTCAGAAGACCAAGGAGGTATCTCTATCATCTCTCACTAACAGGGCGTCAGGTTACCAAACCAGACCTTATCCTCAAATTGGAGGTAGAAGAGCCGTCCCCAGCAGAAGTAAAAATCTCAATTTGGAGCTTTCCAGGTAAGTGGGATTACTGTGAGGTCCTAGCTTGTCAGTCAGGGTTGAGAACCTCAGAAAGGGCTTCCAGGAGTATCTTGCCTTTGTTTAATGCCCCTTATTAAATTTTCATTCAACTCTTGGGCACCTTGCATTTTAATATTCCTTGGGCACCTTGCATTTTAATATTCATTTATGAGATGATTTTGTCTTCTTCAATTTCTTTCCTGATTTCAATCAAGTATCATTTCATTTATTCCTAGTTTTTTTTGGTCTATTTCTAGGTGATTAAAGGTGGGTTTTTTTTTTCATATCAGCATGTGCTTGTTTGAAGATATTCTATCCTGCTCCTGCCACTTCCACTAACCTCATTTCTCACTGATTTATCAGAAATCATAGGCTTGGAACCTAATGTTCTAATTCCATATCAGATTACATGATTTCATTCTTGTTCAGCTTACATGTTCCTGTCAGAATTACTCCTTCCAAAACACCTTATCTCTTTAAAAATAATTTATTGAAATATAATTCTCATACCATAAAATTCACTCTTAAAGTTATAATTTGCCAAGTTGTACAACCATCACCGTTACCTAATTTTAGAACATTTGCATTACAACAAAAAGAAACCCCTATCCCTTAGCACTTGCTTCCTATTCCCCTAGGTCCCCAATCCTTGGACCACTAATCTATTCTATGTCTCTGTGCATTTGCTTATTTTGAACACTTCATATGAAAGGAATCATACAGTATGTGTCTTTTCATATCTAGCTTTTTTCACTTAGCATGTTTTCAAGGTTTATCCATGTTGTAGACTATATCAGTACTTCATTCTTTTTTGTGGCTGAGTAATATTCCATTATATGGATATACTGCATTGTACTTATCCATTTATCTGTTGATAGCATTTAGATTGTTTCCTACTTTTTGGCTATTAAGAATAATGCTGCTACAAACATTCATATACAAGTTTTTATGTGGACATATGTTTTCAGTTCTTAGATATATACCTAGGAGTAGAATTGCTGGGTCATATTATAACTGTATGCTTAACTTATTTAAAAAATATTTTTATTATAAACAACGAACAAACATACAAACATTCTTGACATTCGAACATTCTTGGCCTACATTCTTTACATGGTTACAATCAGTGGCTCACAGTATTATCACATAGTTGTGTATTTATCATCTTGATCATTTTTTAAACATTTGCATCTCTCCAGCAAAAGAAAGAAAAATGAAAAAGAAAAAAACTCATATATGTCATACCCCTTACTGCTCCCTTTCATTGACCACTAGGATTGCAATCTATTCAATTTATTTCAACTGTTCTTCCCCCTATTATTTATTTCTTATCCATATTTTTTACTCACCTGTCCATACCATAGATAAAAGGTACACTTAACTTTTTGAGGTACTGCCAAACTGTTTTCCACAGTAGCTATACCATTTTACATACCATCAGCAATGTATGAGTGTTTCAATTTCTCCACATCCTTTCCAACACTTATTTTCCCTCTCATAGCTAGCATAGTGGATATGAAGTGTTATTTCATTGTGGTTCTGATTTATATTTCCCTAATGATTAATGATATTGTTTTAGTTTCATGGCTTCTAAAGTAAATACCATGTAATGGGTTGGCTTAAATAACAGGAATTTATTGGTTTATGGTTTTGAGGCTAGGAGAAGTCCAAAATCAAGTTGTTATCAAGGCAGCGCTTTCTTCTAGAAGATTGTAGCTTTCTGGGGCTAGCTGCTAGTGATCTTTGGTCCTTGTTTTTTCTTTCACATGGCAATGTGCATAGTGCCTTTTCTCTTCTGGGTTCTGTTGACTTTCAGCTGCTGCCTCTGGTTTTCTCTCTTCTCTTCCTTCCCTATAAGGCCTTCAGTAATAGGATTAAGACCCATCCTGAATCAATTAGGCCACATCATAAGTAAAGTAACATCATCAAAAGGTTCTATTTAAAATGGGTTTACACCCACAGGAATTGATTAAGTTTAAGAACATGTTTTATTCTGGAGTACATAGCTCTGAGCCACCACAGATGTAGAGCATCTTTTCTTATGCGTATTGGCCATTTGTATGTCTTCGTTGGAGAAATGTCTTTTCAAGTCCTTTGCCCATTTAAAAAATGGGTTGTCTTTTATTTTTGAGTTGTAAGAGTTCTTTATATATTCTGTATCTGTATATATATATAATATATATAAGACATATATATATATAATATATATAATGTTATATATATAATATTATATATATAACAGATACATGATTTCCAAATATTTTTTCCCATTCTGTGTATTGTCATTTCACTTTCTTGATAGTGTACTTTGATGCACAAAAGTTTAAAATTTTGATTTAGTTAAATTTACCTATTTTTCTTCATTGCTTGAGCTTTTGGTGTCATATCTGGGCCATTGCCTAACTGAAGGTCATGAATATTTACTCCTATGTTTTCTTCTAAGCATGCTACAGTTTTAGCACTTACATATAGCTCTGTGATCCACTTTGAGTTAATTTTTGTGTATCAAGTGTGAAGTAATGGATCCAGCAGTATTATTTTACATGTGGATATTTAGTTATCCCAGCATTATTTGTTGAAAAGACTGTTCTTTCTCTGTCAAATTGTCTTGGAGCCCTTGTTGAAAATCAGTTGATCATAAATGTGAGGGTTTATTTCTGGACATTCAATTCTTTTCCATTGATCTATATGTGTATCCTTAGACCAGTTCTATACTCTCTTTGTAGTAAGTTTTGAAATTGAGAAATGTGAATCCTCAGCTGTTTTGGCTATTCTAGGACTCTTGCATTTCCATGTGAATTTTAAGATTGATTTTTCAGTTTCTGAAAAGAACTTATCTGAGGTTTTGATAGGAATTGCATTAAATCTATAGATTAATTTGGAGAGAACTGCCATCATAACAATCTTAAGTCTTCCAATCCATGAACATGAAATGTCTTTCCACTTATTTAGATCACATTTACTTTTTGTTAGTAATGTTTAGTGATTTTCATTGTACAAGTCTTGTACTTCTTTTGTTAAATTTATTTTAAAATGTCTTATTATTTGTTGATGTTATTGAACGTAATTGTTTTCTTAATTTAATATTTGGATTTTTTTATTGCTAGTGTATGGAAATACAATTGATTTTTTTGTGTATTGATTTTGTCTGATTATGTTTTCCCAAACCTTCCTTCATATCCCTTTATTACTTCCTGTGTGACATTTAAATTCTATTTCTTTAAATAACTGCCTTTTATTTAACTTTACTTTACTTAGTTATTTCTTTCTGTTTCTCAAAAGTTAGTCTCTACTCCATTTGCAATAATCTCATTGATGCCTTCCAAAAAATTTATGCTCTTTCCTGTACTTGCCCTTCTTATTGTGTATACTGCCATTCAAAAGATGGTAGATCTTTTGAGCTTGAATTCAGTTTTCTACTCCTCCATGAACTATTCCTAAAATAATCCAGTTTGCACTGTCATCTGACTTAGCATTTGATTACCAAAACTTGGACCTCATCATATACACACCCTGTCCTGTATTTTAGCATGTAGGAACTTGAGGTTTTATATACTTCTGAATTTTAATCCACTAAATTAAAAGTTGTATGATTTATTCTTTCTTAACTTTGTTGGATACCCCATATTATACCCTCAGTAAAATTTTTGGTAATTGTAGTTAGGAATGGGGCAAAATCATTTTTATTCATCTTGTCAGTAAAGATTTATTTAATATAGCTTGTTTTTTCAATCCAGGATTTTAAACATTTTAAATTGTAAGCAAAAGTAGGGAGATTAGTAGAACAAATCTGATGGATTGTCAACAATTACCATCACATAAGTCTCATTTTATCTATATTCCCACCCATACCCCTTGCTCATATTCTTTTATTTTCTTTTTCTTTTCTGTGTGTGTGTTGGGGGTGTGGGTAAATGCGTCAGGAATCAAACCGGGGTCTCCTGCGTGGCAAGCGAGTATTCTACCACTGAACCACCCATGCACCCCTTTGCTCATATTATTTTGAAGCAAATTCTAGCCACAGTATCATTTAATCTGTCAATATTTCATTAGTTTCCTGAAAAATAAGGACTTCTATTTTTAATAAAGATACCATTATCACACCTAGTTATTGGTGATTATTGCTTAGATCTATTAATTCATTAATGGTTCAAAAATGGTAACATTCTGATTTTATTATTCCTTCATTGTTGATTCTTTAAATATAAATTGCCCCTCATCTAGTATTTGCTACCATAAAGTAGAGATTATACAGAAAAGGCAGGCTAAGTGATTGAGTTTTCCCTTTATTTACCAGTTTTCAAAATAATGAGCTCATTTCATAGTATCATCCAAAGGTGACCAATAAGTTATCTTTTGTTGAGTATTTTTTATGGACTTATGAATTTAAACACTTTCATGTTTTAATTCATTGCTATATTATCCTTATTGAGCCCAAACTGTCCTATCTCTGGTCTGTGAAAATCCCTCCAAGTTGGCTCCTTAATCTTTGGTAGCATTCTAGCTTTTTGGTGTTACAAGATGTTCCAGGCTCCTTTTATATATTTCCTGTCTCTGAGCTAGAACAAGTGATCTCTCCAAGAAGCCCTGGTTCTTTTTAGTGGGAAATATTGTTTTGAGATTACATTTTGGATGTTAGAGATTTGTTTCTAGGCCTTTTCTTTGGATAGAGCTAGGGAATAAGTACATTTTTTTTAAAGTAAAAAGTCATCCAAATAAAATTCTGGACTTAGTGATTTTTAATTTATTAATCTTACATTTGATGATAATATTGTTAATATTATTCTGAGACTGTTGTATGAATATAGTGCATTAGATTAATTGAGGTAATCATGTTGTATTTAGAATCAAGATTTTTCAACATTGTCAGAAGGAAATATAGATGAGGGGATGTTTGTTATTATTAGGGAATGATTTTATATTCAGTTTTGCCTTATAATTATATAAGATATTTACAGAATATTTACTTCCAAAGTCAAATCTAGAAAATAAGGTATATTCAAAGAAGTCCAGCTTCCTTCCCTCTCCATTCCACTTCTTTCCTCCCCGCTGTGGTAACTATTTATTAAGATTTAACATTTTATCCTTCCATTTTTTAATAGTATGAGCCTATATTAATATATATATTTATATTCACTTCCTTCCTTGAAAATTATAGCCTACTAAGCACCTTATTTCTTTCACTTAATATCCTTGGACATATTAAATATATAGAAATAGTCCTTATTTCTTTTTACTGTAATGTTATGGCTAATAGTCATAATATTAGTATATATCCTTAAACATTTAGTATGTGCCATGTCCTGTTATAGGTAATTTGATCTTCTCAACAACCATTTTGGTGGACTCTGTTATAATTTCTCTTTTACAGGCGGAAAAGTAACATACAAATAGATTAGGTAACCTCTCCAAGGTTGCAGAGCATATGAAAGTCTGACACAAGATTTGATCCTGAGCTGGAGCCCATGACTCTAACCCCTTGTGCTATACCGCTTCTTACCACCTTAGAAGGTTCAGAGATTGAGCAGATTCTTGGTGGAGTTTGGGTTCTACCAAGACTATTTTGTAGAAGTTTTTCCCTGTAATTCTGATGTTTATCCCTGATTAAGAAGCAGTGCTTTACTATTCAGAGACAGGAAGTCATAAGGAGGGTATCCACAGCTGCATGATCCATTTAAAAATTCAGTATTACTGTGGTAAAGTGTTAACCTTTCAAATCTCAATGACAACATGAGTAGTTATTGTGTTCTTCTTTTAGCTTTTTTGAACTCTTGAAAGCTTTTATATAAAAACTTGGGAAGAAATAAGAAAAGTAAATGATAAAACTGATAAAAAATTCAGTATATGTACAAAAAGTATTTACCATAATTTATTGACTCCTTATACCGTTGATTGCAAGACACACCATTAAGAAAGAAAAACGACTACTGCTTAATTTATGACATGCCACTGATTTTATGGTGTATCTGGGTGTCAGAGATACTAAAATGTGAAATAAGGTGTAGCTTGCAGTTGATGAAATGTATATAAAAGGCAAGGCTTTGCATTTTTAACCATCTAAATGAGTAAACACATGCATACTTTAGAAATTACTAAAATTAAAATTAAAATGATGTAGGAAGATCAGAGTAAGCATCTTTGTAAAGACTGAACTGCTTTTTGGAAGTTATCTAGAATCTGAAAAGAACAAAATATAAAAGACAGGGTCAGGTGAGTGAGTGATGGAACATGAGGAAGAGTTTGGAGTTAACAATATACTTAACTTTTACAGGGAATAGTATAGACAGGAGCAGAAGGTAGTGTTGAAAAATTGTGAATGCAGTATTGGATGGATACACAAGTGAACCCAGATTGAGCAAACATTCTTTTTTTTTGCTTTTCCTTTCTTTGTTTTTGTAAGGTTAATTACTCTATATTTTTCTCTTGTTCATTGGGAACACGGACTCAAGGTTGTTGTAAGATTTGCCATATAAGTCAGATACAGTTAAGAGTTCATAGGATGGGCCACAGTAGCTCAGCAGGCAGAGTTCTCACCTGCCATGCCGGAGACCTGGATTTGATTCCCGGTGCCTGCCCATGTTAAAAAAAAAGAGTTCATATGATGAGTGAAAGTAAAGGGCAATAAGGAATCTGATATTCAGGCCCTCAGAGTTGATGGAAATCAGAAATGATATAAAAGTAGAGGTAAGAAAAACTGAGGTGTCAGGTAAGATTGTTCTTGGTAAGAAAAAGACTTGCAGTTGGGAGGGTAGTAAAAGAATTGTATTTGATGGTCAAAATTCTTTCTCCAAGAACCCTGAGAAAATGAGATGATAGAATTAGCTTTCATATGGCAGGGCATTTCTAAAGAAGGTCCATTGCTTAATGTTAAAGTGTAAAGATGATTTATTGTGCTTCTTTCTAGAAGTCTGCCAAGTTGATGAACAGATTGAGAAGCAGCACCAGGATAACCGAAATAAACATTTGTTGAAGCAAGTTGGATTCCCTGACAAGAAAACAGCTACCAACAAGACTGGCCATGAATGTAATGAATTTGGAAACACACTTCATCTGAGTACAAATCTTGTTTCTTTAGTTCAAAGACCCCATAAACATGAATCATTTGGAAATAATATGACAGATAGTTTAGACTTATTTAGTAGAAGTTCTGCAGTAAAGAAACATGATACTGGATGTGCAAAGTTATTCTTCCATACCGAGTATGAGAAAACAAATCCAGGTGTGAAATCCTATGGATATAAAGAATGTGGAAAAGTCCTCAGGCGAAAGAAAGGTCTTAGTCTACATCAGAGAATTAAAAATGGTGAGAAGCCCTTTGAATGTACTGCATGTAGGAAAACCTTCAGCAAGAAGTCCCACCTCATTGTACATTGGAGAACTCATACAGGAGAAAAACCTTTTGGATGTACTGAATGTGGAAAAGCCTTTAGCCAAAAGTCTCAGCTCATTATACACCTGAGAACTCATACAGGTGAGAGACCCTTTGAGTGCCCTGAATGTGGGAAAGCCTTCAGAGAGAAGTCAACTGTCATCATACATTACAGGACTCATACAGGAGAGAAACCTTATGAATGCAATGAATGTGGGAAGGCTTTCACTCAGAAGTCAAACCTCATTGTCCATCAGAAAACTCATACAGGAGAAAAAACCTATGAATGTACTAAATGTGGGGAATCTTTTGTACAGAAGCTTGACCTAATTATACATCATAGTACTCATACAGGAAAGAAGCCCCATGAATGTAACGAGTGTAAAAAAACTTTCAGTGATAAATCAACCCTTATTATACATCAGAGAACTCATACAGGAGAGAAGCCCCATAAATGTACTGAATGTGGGAAGTCCTTTAATGAGAAGTCAACTCTCATTGTGCACCGGAGAACTCATACTGGAGAGAAGCCCTATGAATGTGATGTATGTGGAAAAACCTTCACCCAAAAGTCAAACCTTGGTGTACATCAGAGAACTCATTCAGGAGAGAAACCCTTTGAATGTAATGAATGTGAGAAAGCTTTCTCTCAGAAGTCTTATCTCATGTTACATCAGAGAGGTCATACTGGAGAGAAACCGTATGAATGCAATGAATGTGAAAAAGCTTTCTCCCAGAAATCATATCTCATTATACATCAAAGAACTCATACAGAAGAAAAGCCCTATAAATGCAATGAATGTGGCAAAGCCTTCAGAGAAAAGTCAAAACTCATTATACATCAGAGAATTCATACAGGAGAAAAACCCTATGAATGTCCTGTATGCTGGAAAGCTTTCAGTCAGAAGTCACAGCTCATAATACATCAGAGAACACACACAGGAGAAAAACCCTATGCATGCACAGAGTGTGGTAAAGCCTTCAGAGAAAAATCAACATTCACTGTACACCAGAGAACGCATACTGGAGAAAAACCCTATAAGTGTACAGAATGTGGGAAAGCTTTTACCCAAAAATCTAACCTTATTGTGCATCAGAGAACGCATACAGGAAAGAAAGCCCATGGGAAAGGCCATACTCGGAAGTCAAAATTCATCACACATTAGAGAGTGAATCAACCATGTCTGTTATGCACACTGAATGAAAGTTTTGTCAATTTAATAAACATTTTAAACATATTTCTGGTTTAAATAGGGTAGAATAAAGTTAGTCTTACCCCTTTTCATCTATGTTTTCACCCAGAAGCTATAGGGAGAAAGAGAATCAAAAGGGTAATTTCTATATCTGATTTAGGAGATAGCTGAAACTCTGACGAGAGGGCTGCCAGAATCAGAGGAAATCAATCAGTGCAGGATATTTCAGCGAGAGAATGATCAGGGCTGCACATGTGAGTCAGCATGGTAAAGACTCTTATCTGAGGCTCAGGATACACCTGGTGGCGCAAACTCACATATATATACATAAACAGTGGTAACAGAGTGCATGGGCATGTAAATGGTAGGATGTTTCCTAGGCTTATTTGGGGTCTAAGGAGAAACAGGCAGGGGCCTTGACAAGCAATCACGCAGACAAGCCATATTTGGAGAAAGTAGTTTGTATAGTTGGACAGAGTCGGGGGAAAGAGAAGGGTACTTTGCTTGTTAAGAACCCTACAGCTGCCCCTATTTACTGTGTGAACAGAAGTAAAATCTGAAAGAACTAACACAAAAATGCAAAAAAATTCCCAGTTGTAAGAAAAACTCTGATTTGCTTTAATGTTGCCCCAGTTTGTAACCCCACATGAACCTCCAGAAAATAGCAAGTCCAGGAAAAACTCTTCTCATTCACAGATGAATCATCAAAAAGTAATCGAACCCACAAATGCACGTGGCTTTTGAGCCAGCAATTCTAGTTCAGGCAATGTCTATACTCACACATGCACAAAATGCTGAGTGCACAAAGGTATTGATGCAGTATTTGTGAACTCAAAAGTGTGAAGACTGTGCAAATAACACCACCAAGGTGTGGTTCCTGAAATCATGTTATTTTCATTCAGCAAACTCCTAGGTAGACAAAAATGAAAAAATAAAGAGAATTTGGATAGCGTTTATATAGTGCCATGGGATGATCTCTAAGATACGTTATTAGGCGAGAAAAGCAAGATGCAGGATAGTATATGCTAGCACTTATATATAAAGGGGAGAAAATGGTAAGTACATAGTTGATAGTATATTCATAATCTATCTCCGGAAAGATACACAAGAAACTGGTAACATTGATTACCTCTGGGAAGGGGAAGGGGACAGCTGAGGGATGGGATTTGGAGGGAAAACTATATCCTTTCATAACTTTGGAAAATTTTACTATGTGGATGTACTGCTACCTTTTCAAAAATAAATAAAAATTTTAACAAGCATATTTTTATTTTATAGTATTAATATTATCATCAACCCAGATTCTAGAGTCAGGATTTCATAATATATTTAATATAGATATGTTCAATATGGAGCTTAATTTTTTTAAAAAGAGTGAGTAAATTAAATAGGCAGACAGAGCAATGTATCCAATCAGTTCCTAAAGCACATTGACATTACTTTCTTGAAGGGGCCAAATAAAGTGATTCTCAGGTCAGCTCGGACCACATTATGTAAACCTCGAATAATTTAGACTGCAACACATTTCTAATTTAGTATGCACATCGAAACACCTGTGAAAATATCCTTCACTAAAGACCACCAATGTTTTTCCATATCTTAACAAAATTAAATTATTTCATATATATATATATATATTTTTTTTTTTTTACAAGAGATGTAAAGCACAAATCCACAGAAAGGTTTACTATGTGGTCACATCACTACTAGTGAAACACATTTTCCAACGTGAGGTAAAGATTTAGAGTGATGGTCTGAATGGACACAGTCAAAGACCAGGTAATATCAGCACATTTGCTTCAGAATAAATTACATATTTGTATGAATTACATATTTGTGGTCCTCATGCTTTCTTGTGGTTTTTCACTGGGGATAGCTCTGTGGTGGAGCTGGACAACCCAAGCCGTGCAAACCCTGAAGATGGCCAGCGTTTAGATTTCACCTAACAGGTGGGTTAGTTAGACCTGAGCCTGTCTGTGTCCTCCCAGGCTTTGTTTGTTGCTGGCATTATCCTGCATGGAAATGAGCTATGGGCTCACACTTACATAGGGTATGTAATTCAGACACCACATTCAATGCTTTTCTAGGGAGCAGGAACTTGGGGAATAAATGGGCTGACTGGCCTGCACAGTCTGCTGGGAGGATACTCAAGGGCACTGGAAATGAAGACATTTCATCTTTCTATTGAGAGGG
Organism: Tamandua tetradactyla; assembly: GCF_023851605.1. Classification (NCBI taxonomy): domain Eukaryota; kingdom Metazoa; phylum Chordata; class Mammalia; order Pilosa; family Myrmecophagidae; genus Tamandua; species Tamandua tetradactyla. The sequence continues at coordinate 122,051,303 of NC_135353.1, forward strand.
AATCTTCCTGTGGTTTCAGGCAACCAAAGGCCAACCTGCAGTAGGATGGGGGTGGGGGTAAGGTCTTGCCATGTCAGGTGGATCTTGAGCTCTTGCTTTCAGCAAGACAGATGGAAACCTGTTTGGCAGCTGTTTTGGTTTGGTGAAGCTGCTGGAATGCAAATTTACAGTTCTAAGGCCATGAAAATGTCAAAAATAAGCATCAAGAAGAAAATACTTTCTCTGAGGGAAAGCTGCTGACATCCAGGGTTCCTTTGTGTTTTAGTTTGCTAAAGCTGCCAGAATGCAACACACCAGAAATGGATTGACTTTTAATAAGGGGATTTATTTAGTTAAAAATTTATGGTTTTCCAGAGGAAAGGCAGCTAGCTTTCATCTAAGGTACTCTGTTACATGGGAAGGCACATGGTGATGTCTGTTGGCCTTCTCTCCTGGCTTCTGGGTTCCAAAGGCCTTCCCTGGGGTGATTTCTTTCTGCATCTCCAAATGTCTGGGCTGAGCTGCAAGTGCTGAGATGAGGTATGCTGAGCTGCTTGGGCCCTGCTGTGCTCAGCTCCCTTCTGACCTCTCTTTTAAGCCTCCAGCTAATTAAATATCAGTCATTGTAGAAGTCACCCCCCCTTAGCCAACTGCAGATGTAATCAGCCATAGATGAATTTCACATGTTGATGAATCAAGTCCACAGCAACAGAAATGGGCACCATCACCTGGTAAAGTTGACACCTGAACCTAACTATCACACTCTGTCACATAGGAAGGCACATGGTGACATCTTCTGGCCCTCCTCTCCTAGGTTCTGGTTTCAGTGGCTCTCTCCAAATGTCTGTGGGCATTTTCTCACAGCCCCATAAAGGACCCCAGTAAAGGAATTAAGACCCACCCTGAATGAGCTAGGTCACATCTCAATTGAACCAAACAAAAGATCCCACCCACATGAATTAAAATAAATGGCCTTTTGTTGGGTACATAACAGCTCCAAACCAGCACAGCAGCCTTTGGGTGAATGGAGGTGGCTGAAGCACAGACCTAGAGGCAAAAGAATGAGAACAAACAGGATGAATAAATGGACTGGAATTAGGGGAAGAGAGAGGAAAGTAATGAAGGGCTATGTGTGGTTGAATGGGATAATGAGAGCCAGAGCGTGGATGAATAAGGGGAAGACTAGAGGTAAATGGGAGAAATATTAGGTGGAGTGAATCACTGAAGAAGAGACAATAGAGTATACATAAGTGTGAGTAATGTTGGGGAGAATGGAAATGAATACAGGCTGAGTGAATGTTGGAAATGCAGACAATGTTCATAAGTTGGGAGTAATATGAGGCAAAGTGTGAGCAAAAGTGTTGAATGGGGGCAGAGTGGAGTGAATGTTGTGAGTGAAGAGTAGTGCAAGTGACGGTAAAGTGTAGTGAATGGGATAGTGAAAAGAGGAGTGATGGGCAGTCAATGGTGGGCATAATTCTGTAGTGAGAGAATGATGGTGGTCTGTGGCTTCAGGAATTATAGGGTCTGGGGATTTCAGTGATGCAGGATCTCATCCTGATAATGGGGAATAGGTGTGGACTGAGCGAGTCCAGGAAGCAGGATGTGGCCACTAGAGTTTGTGCACAGAGAGGAGCTGCCCCAAGGTCCCTTCAGTGACCACAGGTATGTGGTGTGGAAACAGTCTGTGCTAGGGACACAGTCCTCAAAGAATGTCAGTTTTCCATGTTCTACTTATCATTTTTATATGTGCTCAGAGAGGAAGGAAATTGACAAACCAACTGGGATTTGTCTGTCAACAGTGGGAATTATGGTGAATTTACTTTAGTTTTCTTGGTTTCCCACATTTGAATTCATTATATGAATCGTGTTTTTCACAAAAACTCGTTTCCCATTTAAAACTTATGGTACCATTTGCAAAATAAAATTAGGGGAAATTATACCATGTTACTTGAGTACTTAAAAATGAATAACTTAAAATTTCAATTTAAAAAATGGAAAATATTTCTGACTCCAACATGGCTGATCTGGGGCTGAGAACTGACGAAACTACTAGCTTTCCCATTTATAAAAGTGGTGATAGTATATCAACATAGTCAATTTTCGCTTTGGTCTGTTCTATTGTTTGAGGTGGTGGAGTTGGAGTCTGCAAGGAAGAATTTTATAAAATTTATCTTTTTATTTTGTAATATAGCCACAATCTTACCATGAATCCAACCCAGGTCATCGGGGTGAAAACTTGCATTCCATACATGGAGTACAATATTGAATGAGGATTAAAGAACATGGCTTTTCTGAGGTACCCAACAGCTTCAAACCACCACATTCTACCCTCTGGACCCCCAAAATACATGTTTTTTCCGTATACAAAATGCATTCATTCCATTACAAAATCACAAAGCGTTAAACAATTTCAATAACAATACAAAGTCAGAAACAGTACATAATCTCATCAAAGTCAACACAGGCATGGTCTGTCCTAAGGCAAAATTATCCTTTGGCCCTGGACCTGTAAAAACTCAGAACATGTTATCTGCTACCAATATACAAACAAAGGAGAAACAGTCATAGGATACATGTTTCCAATTCTATAGGGAGAAATTGGAAGGAACACAACCTGCAGGGTAAATTCCATTAGATTTCAAAGTCTGAGTCATTTATCCTCAGGGCTTTAGAAAGTGGCAGTCTCACTCTTTCCAGGGGCTTATAGAGCATCCCTGTTCTCTCTAAATGCAACCTAGGGGGACGTTGCAGAGACCATCTTCTTGGCTCCACCCTCGCTAAACATCGCGGCAGCAGCTGGGATCTCTGCCATCTCCAAGGTACACGTTTAACCCCTCCAGAACAATGGAATGGCAGCCAGGCTCCCCCTAATCCCCAAGGAATGTGCTCTACCCTCTCAGAGGCCTGGGGCACCATAAGCCTTCCAGAACATCTAGGCAGAAGGCCTGCCCTCTGCCTTTGGGGCAAACTCACCCTCTCCAAGTGCATGGGTGGGTCCACTCTCCTGGCCTGAAGCTTCTTGGCTTCAGACCTTATATCCATGGTTCTACCTTTGAAGTTACTTTTTCTTCAAGTTGTCCCTTTTCTGTCCTGTTTAGTCCAGATTGGCAGTGGTTTCCTTTATACAGAACTATGGTTTTCTATGTAGTATGCATGGATCATAACCAGTAGACAATAGGAGTTTCATAAATCCTTCCTGGATGAGTCTATCTCCAATCCTGACTTTTCCTAAAATGGCTGACTTGTTACACGTTTGGTTAAATACTCACATGGGGCACTATTCTCTGGAGTCTACTTTTCTGTAAGCCCAGAATTTTCCAAACCATCTATTTTTGGTTCCTTTGTACTCAAGAGTTCTGTTCTCAACTTATCCCTTTCCTGTCACCTTTTACTATAAGGGGCAAGGAGCAGCCAAACTGCATTTTCCACATTTAGTTTGGAAATCTCTTCTACTAAATATCCAAGTTCATCGTTCTCAAATCCTGCCTCCATCCACAAAGATCGCCTTCCTTCCAGTTTTCAATGACACATTCACTGTTTCTGTCCAAAACCTTGTCAAAGATATCTTTAGAGTCCATATTTCTGCCAACAGTCTCTTCAAAGAATTCTAGGATTCTCTATCAAGATCCTCACAATTATTCAGAATCTTCCCCTTATTCATTAAAAAAGCTGTTCCAACATGTTTGGTGTTTGCAAACTGAAGCATCCCACTTCTCTGGTACCAAAGTCTGTCTTAGTTTGCTAAATGCAAATGGAATGCAATGTACCAGAAATGTAATGGTTTTTAAAAAGAGAATTTATTAAGGTGCAAATTTACAGTTCTAAGGCCATAGAAATTTCCAAACTATGGTATCCAGGAAAAGATAACTTCAAAGAAAGGGCCCGTGACCTTCAAGATTTCTCTCTCAGCTGGGGGGGGGGGGGGGCATATGGTGAGGTCTGCTAGCTTTCCCTACTGGCTTCTTCAAATGGCTTCCCCAGGGGCATTTTCTTTCTGTATCTCCAAAGATCTTTGGTTGTGTGGGCTGTAAAGCTTTTTCCAAAAAATAGTTCCCCCTTAAAGGACTCAAATAAGCAACCCCATCTTGAATTAGTGGAGAAACTTCTCCATGGAAGTTACCTAATCAAGAGGTACCACCCACAGTTGGATGGGTCACATCTCCATGGAAACAATAAAAAGATCCCACACAACAATATTGAATGAGGATTAAAGAACATGGCTTTACTGGGGGTACACAAATTTTAAACCAGCACAATCAGTGAAACAGAAAACAATAGTGAAAATCAAAGCTGGTTCTTTGAAAAGACTAATAAAGTAAGGAACTCTAGATTGTTCAAGAAAATACAACTTATCAAATAAAAATCTGTTAACAAATTAATAAGTCAAAGACCACATGACAAAAAAATGGGCAGATAACTTGGACATACACATCACAAAGAAGGATATCCACATCACCAATATTAGCACATGATATAATGGTCAACCTCATTGATGAGTAAAATGAGATATTTACTCAATAGAAAATACGTAGATATGATAATGAAACCAAAAGACCACTAAAATAGATAGACAACTCATTAGGAAGAGTCTATAGATCAAACAAATATGAAGATGATAAAGATAAAAGCAACCAGCATTAGGAATGAGCAAAGGAACATAATTACACATATCAGAGATTTAAAATAAAATTAAAACACAATGTAAGAGTTTCAAGTAAGTACACAGATTGACCACAAGCATTTATTTCATCTCCTGCATACAACACAGATGTAATAAATGCCAAAGAATTTTTTTAATATATAAACCCACCACATGGGCAATGGGAAGAGTAGGGGAGATATCAGGAGATGAAAGCACCATAAATTTCTGAAAAGTAGCTGGAGTGGGCACAGACCCAGCTAAACAAGAGAAACAGAAGCTCAAAAGGTCTTCGGACTTAGAAATATCAAGCCTCTAGGAGGATTGGAGTGGGGTGAGAGGTTGGCAATGGGGGACTGATCGAAGTATGGTAACCAACGAACTTGACTCCTGTATCAACTTTCCAAGAGTGTGGACAAGTTAACCCTGTCAGACACAGTTAGCGCCAGTGTCAATGGGTGCATCCTCTTTAGAGGGGATATGTACCGAAGACTAAAGCAAACATACTCACTTATCCTGAAACTCCACTTCTAGGAAATCATCTCATAGGTCTTCTTGCACCTATGCCCAAAGTAGCATATAGTATATTTCTACTGCTGCATATCAAATTACCACAAACTTAGCTTAACACAACACATACTTATGGTATCACTGTTTATGTAGAAGTCTGGGCACAACTTATCTGATTTCTCTACTTTCAGGTCTCACCTGGCTGAAATCCATGTGTTGGCTGGGGTTTTAGTCTCATCAGAGGCTCAACTGGGGAAAGATCTGCTTCTAAGCTCCCTGAGGTTGCTAGCAAAATTCATCTCTTAGCAACTGTAAGATTGTTTTCTTGCTGGTAGTTGGCTGGGGACCACTTTCGATTCTGGAGGCCATCCCCAGTTCCTTATCGTGTATCCCTCTCCATAAGTCCTCTCTTGACATGACAGCTTACTTTTTCAATGCCACCAAGGGGAAATCTATCTTTACAATTTGCTAAGATGGAGTCATATATTGTAACGTAATCACAAGAGCAAATATCTCATCAAATTTGTTATAAACTGTAATCTAATCAAGGGAGTGACAGTCTATCACTTTTGCCATATTCTGTTTATTATAAGAAAGTCATATGTGCCCATCTGCACTCAAGGAAAGGGGACTACACAAAGTCATGGACACCAGAAGGTGGGAATTATTGGGGGTCATCTTCCTGACTGTTCAGGAGGATATTCACTGTTACATTGTTTCTACACTTGATCTTTGTCAAAAGACTGAGAAGTGATGCCACATTGTTTCTAAGAAGGAATACTGGAAACAACTTATACAGACATCATTACAAATCCCAGTTAAATAAATTATTATCCATATATTAATATGTTTTATTTGGCACGTAAACTTGTGTAAAAATAAGAATACATTTTACTTTTAAAAATGCTGCAGTGCACAGTTTAAGTATAAATTTGAAAATCCAGTGTTTCGGTTTACACATATCACAGATTTAAAATAAAATTAAAACATAATGTAAGAGTTTCAAGTAAGTACACAGACTGACCATTTATTTCTTTGCTTTGAATATATGTTGTTATACTATAAATAAAAAAATTTAAAAACAACAACAACAACAAATTCTATGCCCTGAGAGGACAGGGCAAAATGGTGGTGTAGTGCAGTGTGGAATTTGGCTCAAACTCCAGGGCAGCTAGTACATACCCAGGAAGTGAATGGAACAACTGTTGGGTGGACATCAGTGACCAGACACACATTGTCCACCAGTGTGGAATGGGTGGAATGGCTGAGATCCCGTGCAGAATTGTATGTCTCCCAAGCTGCAGAGGCTGGCATCCCTCTCCCATGGCCATGGCAGGCTTGTTTCCAAGGGAAACAGAAACAGACCTTACTAGGAGCAAGGAAGGCAGCTCAATCAAGCTACAATTGTGGAAGTAATTATCAAATTCAGACTTCTGAAAACAGGACATTAGCACAAATAAACCTGGAGTAAGCACTAAAGGAACCAGGAATTTTTGCTCTGGGAGAGGGGGGGGTGGGTCTGACAGAAACAAAAACAGAGGCTTTCTGAGTTGTGCAACACAAAATACTGAAAAGGGCTGGGCCCCAAGAAAAGGGACATATAGAACTGGGGGACACATAGAGACATATACCAACTCCAGCTCTTGATCGACAAACGCTGGGAGCTGGAATTGGGTCTGAAAAGGCTGTTTTCACCTCTTTTTTCCCCGTTTTTTACTTCTTAACATCTTATTAGATAGAACTGCAGGCACTCTAAGGTTTCAGCGCTGCCCCAGGTTAGGGTAGAATTAAGGCATATCTGAAAGACAAATTAACTAGTCAAGTGAATGGGGATAATTTCCTAAAGGGTATAACTTCTCCAAGAAAAGGGGAGCAAGGCTCAGTTCAAGTGGTGGCTCTCCTTCAGGGAATTCAGGCCCCAGGGGCTGGAAAACAGAAGCAACTTAAGCCCATCTTCTACCTTAGCCTCCGTCTTAACCACACCACTGGCAGTGGTAGTCTGCTGAAAATGAAAGGCAGCACATCACTTTAGCGTGGTGAAAAGAAGCAGGCTGACAAGTGCCACAGGCAGGGCAGGATAGGAAAAGGACAGAGTCTAGAGGCTTCATAGGAAAGTCTGATAACCTGTGCTGGGTCTCACCCTCAGGGAAACTTGATACTGGTTACACCCTGAGATGTGGGCCTGTCTGATTTGAGAAAACCTGACTGGGGTTGATCATATCTAAGGAAATGCTCCTCAAAAAAAGATTACATACAGGCAGAGCAAAAACCAGAGAAACAAGAGTTGAAAATTCTGATAAGTTAAATAGAGGCTGTGCTATAGGTCTAGAATAAGTTAAATGAATGCCAAAAAATAGACAGAGAACAAAACCAACCAACAAGAAAACCCTAGGTAAAAGAATGAAAACAACCTCCAGAATAAACTAAGGAACTCAAATGCCTAGATGTCAGCAAAAAATAATGAATCATACTAGAAAAATTGAAGATATGACCCAGTCAAAGGAACAAATCAACAATTGAAATGCAAATAAGATACATGAGTTGAAACAACTAATTCAGTATGTTTGAAGAGGCATGCAAAAGTCTCATCAAAAATCAAATCAACGAGTTGAGGAAAGATATGGCAAAAGAGATGTAGGATATAAAGAATACATTGGGTGAACATAAAGAGGAACTCAAACATTTGAAAACACAAATGGCAGAACATATGGGAATGAAAGGCACAATAGAAGAGATGAAAAAACAATGGAGACCTAGAACAGTAGACTTGAAGAGGCAGAGGAAAGAATTAGTGAACTAGAGGACAAGCCATCTGAAATCCTACACATAAAAGAACAGATAGGGAAAAGAATGGAAAAATATGAACAGGGTCTCAGGGAATTAAGTGACAACATGAAGTGCATGAATATATGTGTTATGGGTGTCTCAGAAGGAGAATAGAAGGGAAAAGGGGCAAAAATACTAATGGAGAAAATAATTACTGAAAATTTTCCATCTGTTATGAAAGACATAAAATTATAGATCCAAGAAGGGCAGCGTAACCCAAAAAGAATAGATCCAAATAGACCTAACTCCACACACTTATCAGATTGCCAAACGTCAAAGAGAAAGAGAGAATTTTGCAAGCAGCAAGAGAAAAGCAATGCATCACACAGAAAGGAAGTTTGGTAAGACTGTGTGGATTTCTCAGTGAAACCATGGAGGCAAGAAGGCATTGGTATGATATATTTTTGATTCTGAAAGATAAAAACAGCCAACAAAGAATTCTATACCCAGCAAAATTTTCCTTCAGAATTGAGGGTATCTTTCAGAGAGTCACTGGCAGAGTTTGTGACTAAGAGTCTGGCTCTGCAAGAAATACTAAGCAGAGCACTACAGGCAGATGGGAAAAGACAGGAGCGAGTGGCTTGAAGAAGAGTGTAGAACTGAAGACTATCAGTAAAGGTGAAAAGAGGAAAAATAAGATATAACACATAAAATCCAAAAGACAAAATGACAGAAGTACTGCCTTTACAGTAGTAACATTTAATGTTAATAGATGAAACTTCCTAATCAAAAGACATAGACTGGCAGAGGGTATTAAAAAATAGGATACTTCTATATGCTGTCTACAAGAGACTCAAGGACAAAAAGAGATTGAAAGTGAAAGGTTGGAAAAAGATATTTCATACAAACAGCAACCAGAAAAGAGCATTGATAGATGTTCTAATATCTGACAAATTAGACTTCAAATGTAAAACAATTAAAAGAGATAAAGAAGGATGCTATGTATTAATAAAAGGAACAATTCCACAAGAAGACATAATAATCATAAATGTTTATGCACTAAGCCAGAGTGAGCCAAAATACATGAGGCAAACACTGACAACACTGAAGGGAGAAATAGACACATCTACCATAATAGTTGGAGACTTCAATTCACCATTCTATCAAAGGATAGACCATCTAGACAGAGGATCAATAAGGAAATAGAGATTTTTAAATAATACAATAAATGAACCTGATTCAACAAACATTTACAGAACATTACAGCATACAACAGCAGGATACACCTTTTTCTCAAGTGCTCATGGATCATTTGCAAGGATAGACCATATGCTGGGTCACAAAGCAAGTCTCAATAAATTTAAAAAGATTAAAATTATGCAAAACACTTTCTCAGATCATAACGGAATGAAGTTGGAAATCAATGAAAGGAAGAGGGCCAGGAAATTCACAAATATTTGGAGGCTAAACAACACACTCTTAAACAACCAACGGATCAGGGAAGAAATTACAAGAGAAATCAGTAAATATCTCGAGGCAATGGAAAATGTAAACACAATGTATCAAAATTTATGGTATGCAGCAAAGGCAGTGCTGAGAGGGAAATTTATTGCCTTAAATGCCTATCTTAAATAAGAAGAAAAAGCAAAAATAGAGAAATTAACTGTTCACCTGGAAGAACTAGAGAAAGAACAGCAAATTAGCCCCAAAGCAATTAGAAGGAAAGAAATAACGAAGATAGAGCAGAAATAAATGAAATGAGAATATGCAAACAATAGAGAAAATCAACAAAACCAGAAGCTGGTTCCTTGAGAAAATCAATAAAATCGATGGCCCCTTAGCCAGGCTGACAAAAAAGGAGGGAGGATGCAAATAAATAAAATCAGAAATGGGAGAGGGGACATAACCACTGAACCAACATAAATAAAGGAGGTTATGAGAAGATACTTTGAGCAACTATATGTTAACAAACTAGACAGCATAGATGAAATAGACAGCTTCCTAGGAAAACATGAATAACTAACACTGACTCGAGAAGAAACAGATTACCTCAACAAACCAATCACAAGCAAGAGATTGAATCAGTTATGCTAAGGCTCCCAAAAAAGATAAGTCCAAGACCAGATGGCTTCACATGTGAATTCTACTAAGCATTCAAGAAAATATCAGTACCAATTCGCTCAAATTTTTAAAAAAAATTGAATAGTAGGGAAAGCTATTTAACTCATTCTATGAAGCCAACAACACCCTAATACCAAAGCCGGACAAAGATACTTTAAGAAAAGAAAATTCCAATCTAATCTTTTCAATGAATATAGATGAAAAAAAATCCTCAACAAAATACTTGCAAATTGAATCCAGCAGCACATTAAAAGAATTATACACCATGACCAAGTGCGATTTATTCCAGTTACACAAGGCTGGTGAAACACAAGAAAATCAATTAATGCAATAATCCACATAATAAATCAAAGTAGAAAAACCACATGATCATCTCGAGCAATACAGAAAAGGCATTTGACAAAATTCAGCATCCTTTCTTGATAAAAGCACTACAAAGGATAGGAATAGATGGGAACTTCCTCAATATGATGAAGGGAATATATGAAAAACCCACAGCTAACGTCATCCTCAATGGGGAAAGATTGAAAGCTTCCACTCTAAGATCAGGAACAAGAGAAGGATGCCCACTGTCACCATTGTTATTCAACACTGTGTTGGAAGTTCTAGCCAGAGCAATTAGACAAGAAAAAAAAAAATACAAGGTATCAAAATTGGAAAGGAAGAAATAAAACTCTCACTGTTTGCAGATGGCATGATACTATATGTAAAAAAAATCCCAAAAAATCTACAGCAAAGCTACTAGAACTAATAAATGAGTACAGCAAAGTGGCAGGGTACAATATCAACACCTAAAAATCCATAGTGTTTCAATACACCAGCAATGAGCATTCTGAGGAGGAAATCAGGAAAAAAAAATCCATTTACAATAGTAACCAAAAGAAGTAAACATTTAGCAATCAGTTTAACTAAGGACACAAAAGACTTATACACAAGAAATTGCTAAAGGAAATTATGGAAGATATAAACGAATGGAAGGGCATACCATGTTCAATGACTGGAAGAATAAATATAATTCAGATGCCAATTCTACCCAAACTGATTTATAGATCCAATTCAATACCAATTTAACCCCCAACAACTTAATTTATAAAAACAGAAAAACCAATAACCAAATTTATTTAGAAGGGCAGGGTACCCTGAATAGCTAAAAATATCATGAATAGGGCATGAGATTTTGTTGGATTGTCCAGGTTATGCCACGATAAATCCCAGAGTGATTTGACCAGTGAATAAAGAAGCTTTTGCAAAGTCCCCTTGAGGGAATGGGGAGAAAGGGGAAAAATTCAACTTCCTCATTTGGAGAATTCCTGATATTCTCACAAGCAGTGGGGATAACCAAATTGATAGACTGAGCCCTCAATCTTGGGGTTTGCCCCTATAAAACTTATCCACGCAAAGGATCGGCTAAGCCTACTTAAAATTAGGCCCATGAGTCACACTCAGAGAACCTCAGATGTGGCCTCTCTCTAAGCTGACATGGCAACTAAACTCACAGCCCTCCCCCCTTTACATGGTACATGACTCCCAAGGGTGTAAACCTCCCTGGTAATGTGGGATAGAAATCCTGGGATGAGCTGGGGCTCAGCATCAAAGGATCGAGAAAACTTTCTTAACCAAAAGGAAGAAGAGAGAAATGAGACAAAATAAAGTTTCAGTGGCTGAGAGATTTGAAACGGAGTTGACAGGTTATTCTGGAGGTTATTCTTACATATTATATAGATATCCCCTTTTTAGTTTATGAGGTATTGGAGTGGCTAGAGGAAAGTACATGAAACTATAGAGCTGTGTTCCAGTAGCCATGTTTCTTGAAGATGATTGTATAATGATATAGCTTTTACAATGTGACTGTATGATTATGAAAACCTTGTGTATGATGCTCCTTTTATCTAAGGTATGGACAGATGAGTAAAAAATATGGATAAAAAATAAATAATAGGGGCACAAACGTTAAAATATACACAGTAGATTCAAACACTATGGTCAATGAGAGGGAGGGATAAGGGGTATGGTATGTATGAGTATTTTTTTTTCTTTCTTTTGCAGAAAGATGCAAATGTTCAAAAAAATGATCATAGTTATGAATACACAACTATATGATGATATTGTGAGCCATTGATTGTATGCTATGTATAGAATGTTTGTATGTTTGTTAAGGATTACAGTAAAAATATTGAAAAATAGACAAGAAACCAACTTAATTTATAGAAACAGAAAAACCAATAACCAAATTAATTTGGAAGGGCAGGGTGCCCTGAATATCGTGAGAAAGAGAAAGAAAGTCATACTACCTGACTTTAAAGGTACGCTACAAGCACATTACAAAGCTACAGTGGTTAAACAGCATGATACTGACATAAAGATAGATATACTGACCAATGTAATTGAATTGAGTGTTCAGAAATAGACCCTCTAATCTATGGACAATTGATCTTTGATAAAGTGGTCAAGCCAAGCCAACCCAACTAGAACAGAGCAGCCTCTTCAATAAATGGTGTTTGGAGAATTGGATATCCATATGTAAAATAATGAAATAGGACCTATGTCTCACACCCTATACAAAAACCAAATCAAGATGGATCAAAGACCTAAACATTAGATCTAAGACCAGAAAACTTTTAGAAGAAAATGTAGGGAAATATGTTATAAATCTGTGATAGGAGGTGGCTTTGTAGACCTTACACCCAAAGCATGAGCAATGAAAAAAAAAAAAAGATAAATGGGATCCTAAGGAAATTTTTCAGGAAAGTAAAACAGCAGCCTATACAATGGGAGACAATATTTGGAAACCACATATCAGATAAGGGTTAATATCTGAACTATACAAAGAGATTCTACAACTCAAAAACAAAATACAAACAACCCAATTAAAAAATGAGCAAAAGACATGAACAGACATTTTTTTCAGAAGAGGAAACGCAAATGGGTAATGGGGCATATATGAAAAGATGCTCAACTTCACTGGTTATTAGGGAAATGCAAATCAAAACCACAATGAACTATCATCTCACACCCACTAGAATGGCCGTTATCAAAAAAAAAAAAAAACAGAAAACAAGTGCTGGAGAGAATGTGGAGAAAGAAGCACACTTATCCACTGTTAGTAGGAATTTAAAATGGTACAACTGCTATGAATGGCCATTTGGTGGTTTCTCAGGAAGCTAAGTATAGAATTGCCATATGATCCAGTCATCCCATTGCTATGTATATGTTCAGATTAACTGAATTCAAGGACATAAATGGACATTTGCACACCAATGTTTATAGAAGCATTATTCACGATTGCCAACAGGTGAAACAGCCAAAATGTCCATCAACAGCCGAGTGACTAAACAAGCTGTGGTATATACATATGATGGCATTTTATGCAGCTGTAAGACAGAACAAAATCATGACGCATATAACAATGTGGATGAAACTTGAGGACATTATGCTGGGTGAAATGACCAGAAACAAAATTATAAATACTGTATGGTCTCAATAACATGAACTAACATTAATGAGTGAACTTTGAGCATTAAAATTAAGAATGCAGGTTATCAGGAGATAGAAAGTGGGTCGAGATTGGGCAATTGGAGCTAAAGGAGTATGGAATGTGCAACAAGATTGATTGTAAAGATTCAGAAATGGATAGCACAATATTATCTGATGGAAGCACGATAATATACATATATTGAATTACATTGAATTTGAGTATGGTTGAGGGAGGAGGGTTGGGGATATGTATGACACCAGAAGTAAAGACAGAGGATAAAGAATGAAATGGTATAACTTAGCAATGTCTAGAGTGGACAGTGATGGTGATTAAATGTACAAATATAAAAACCTTTTTGCACGAAGGAGAACAAATGAATGTCAACATTTCAAGGTGCTGAGAATGGGATGGCATAAGGAAAAAAAATACAATCAAGGCAAGCTAGGGTCTATAGTTAACAGTAATCTTGTAATATATTTTTATTGAATGTAACAAAGGTTATATGCTAAGACTAAATGTCAATAAGTGGGTGATATAGGGGAGGGGTATGGGAGTCTTTGAAGAAGAAAAGGAAATGTCCTCATATAGATTGTGGTGGTGAAGGCATGGCTATGTGATTATATTAGGAACTCTTGATTTTTTTACTTAGGTTGGATTGTATGATGTATGAATAAAGCTGTTTAAAGATGAAAAGAGTGATACAAGTGCTGGAGAAAATGTGGAGAAAGAGATGTACCTATTCACTGTTGGTACGGAAGTAGAGGGGTGCAGCCCCTCTGGAGGGCAGTGTGGTGGCTCCACAGGAGGCTAGGGGTGGGGTTGCCATATGATCCTCCATTCAATCACTAGTTATATACTTGGAGGAACTGAGAGTGGGCACATGAATAGACATTTGCACACTGGTGTTTATGGCGGCAGGGTTTGCACTTTGCAATAGGCGTAGGTGGCCTAAGGGTACATTGACTGAGGGATGTAAGGGGGATCTGTGGTATATACATTCAAACTGCTATTGAGCAGTTGCAAGAAGGAATGAAGTTGTGAGGCCTGCAACTAGATGAATGAATCTTGAGGACAGTATGTTGAATGAAACGTCAGAAACAGAAAGACAAATATTATCATGCCTCACTTATATGAACTCACTATAGTATACAAACTCAGAGGATTGAAGTCCAGAGCATGGGTTTTCAGGTTGAGGCCTATTGTAAACTTACACAATCTATTGTAATCTTTTGTAGATTGTAAGCTCTTATAGCAGTTACATCTATTCCAGAGTTTCTAAATTATAAATTTCTAAATTCTGAGATACTGAGCTATTTGTATACAACCTGGTCATTCCCTGGAACTATGGATATTTGTGTGACACCTGAGACTCAGCATTACAGCTCTGAAGTTATGAAAGTCAGCATTACCCATAAAGTAACTGTTAAACATTTTTTTGCATATTCATCATCATGATCATTTCCTGGAACATTTGCATATATTCAGAAAAAGAAATAAAACAAAAAAAGAAAAAAAATTATACATACCATGCCCCTTACCCCTCCCTTTCATTGATCACTAGCATTTCAAACTAAATTTATTTTAACATTTGTTCCCTCTATTATTTATTTTTATTCCATACGTTTTACTCATCTGTTGGTAAGGTAGATAAAAGGAGCATCAGACACAAGGTTTTCACAATCACAAACAGTCACATTGTGAAAGTTATATCATTATACAATCATCTTCAAGAAACATGGCTACTGGAACACAGCTCTACATTTTCAGGCAGTTTCCTCCAGTCTCTCCATTACATCTTGTCTAACAAGTGGTATCTATTTAATGCATAAGAGTAACCTCCAGGATAACCTTTTGACTCTGAAATCTCTCAGCCATTGACACTTTATTTTGTCTCATTTGCTCTTCCCCCTTTTGGTCGAGAAGGTTTTCTCAGTACCTTGGTGCTGAGTCTCAGGTCATTCTAGGATTTCTGTCCCATGTAGCCAGGAAGGTTCACACCCCTGGGAGTCATGTCCCACGTAGACAGGGGAAGGGTGGTGAGTTTGTTTGTTGTGTTGGCTGGAGAGAGAGGCCACATCTGAGCAACAAAAGAGGTTCTCTTGGGGGTGACTCTCAGGCCTAAATTTTAAGTAGGCTTGACCTATCCTTTGTGGAATTAAGCTTCCTATGAACAAACCCAAAAACTGAGGGCTCAGCCTATAGCTTTGGTTGTCCACACTGCTTGTGAGAATATCAAGAATTCAACTTGGGGAAGCTGAATTTCTCCCAGTTCTCACCATTCCCCGAAGGGGACTTTGCAAATATTTTTCCACTCACTGATCAAATCACTCTGGGATTCATCAGGGCATCACTTTGGACAAACCAATAAAATCTCATATCCTACCTGAGATTCCAAGTACTTATGGTGTTCAATCAAGCTATCTACATAAGTTATATTAGGAAATGCACTATTCAAAATATAAATTTTGTACCAAATAAACATTTTTTGCTTTAGTCTCAAACATAAGGTGAAATTTTAAAATATTAATTATCATCTATTTTCAGCACGCTGCAGTAATGACATTCCTTTGTTCTTCCTCATGCAAAAACATTTTTAAAATTTATACATTTAGTCACTATTATTATACACTCTAGGCATTCCTAGATTATATCATCTCAAGCTTTATCATCTATCTTCCTTTCTGACTTCATTTATGCCCCCAGCCCTCGTCCCTCTATCATTCTCATATTCAGCTTCATTCAGTGTTTGAACATAATTGTATTACAGTTAGGTAGTATTGTGCTGTCCATTTCTGAATTTTTATATTCAGTCCTGTTGCACAATTTGTATCCCTTCAGCTCCAATTGATCTCTGTTACCAATGAAATATTCCAAGTTTATCCACTAATGTCAGTTCATATCAAGGAGACCATACAGTATTTGTCCTTTTGTTTCTGGCTAATCTCACTCAGCATAATGTCCTCAAGGTCCATCCATGTTGTTACATACTTCATAACTTTATTCTGTCTTACAGCTGCATAATATTCCATCATATTTATATACCACAGCTTGTTTAGCCACTTGTCTGTTGATGGACATTTTGGCTGTTTCCATCTCTTCTCAATTGTAAATAATGCTGCTATAAACATTGGTGTGCAAATGTCCATTTGTGTCCTTGCTCTTATGTCCTTTGAGTAGATACCTAGCAATGGTATTGCCGGGTCATATGGCAATTCTATACTCAGCTTTTTGAGGAACCGCCAAACTGCCTTCCACAGCAGTTGCACAATTTGACATTCCCACCAGCAGTAGACAAGTGTGCCTCTTTCTCCACATCCTCTCCAGCACTTGTCATTTTCTGTTTTGTTGATAATGGCCATTCTGGTGGGTGTGAGATGATATCTCATTGTGGTTTTGATTTGCATTTCTCTAATGGCCAGAGACGTTAAGCATCTCTTCATGTGCCTTTTGGCCATTTGCATTTCCTCTTCTGAGAAGTGTCTGTTCAAGTCTTTTGCCCATTTTGTAATTGGATTGGCTGTCTTTTTGTTGTTGAGTTGAACAATCTCTTTATAAATTCTGAATATTAGACTTTTATCTGATATGTCGTTTCCAAATATTGTCTCCCATTGTGTAGGCTATCTTTCTACTTTCTTGATGAAGTTCTTTGATGCGCAAAAGTGTTTAATTTTGAGGAGTTCCCATTTGTTTATTTATTTATTTCTTCAATGCTCTTGTTTTGGATGGAAGATCTAGAAAACTGCCTCCAAGTGTAAGATTTATCAGATATTTCCCTACATTTTCTTCTAACAGTTTTATGGTCTTAGAACTAATGTTTAGGTCTTCGATCCATTTTGAGTTAACTTTTGTATAGGGTGTGAGATATGGGTCCGCTTTCATTCTTTTGCAATATGGATATCCAGTTCTCTATGCACCATTTATTGAAGAGACTATTCTGTCCCAGGTGAGTTGGCTTGACTGCCTTATCAAAGATCAAATGTCCATAGATGAGAGGGTCTATATCTGAACACTATTCGATTCCACTGGTCAATATATCTATCTTTAGGCCAGTACCATGCGGTTTTGACCACTGTAGCTTCATAATATGCCATAAAGTCAGGTAGAGTGAGACCTCTGACTTCATTTTTATTTTCTAAGGATACTTTTAGCTATTCGGGGCACCCTGCCCTTCCAGATAAATTTGGTTTCATTGGTTTTTCTATTTCTGAAAAGTAAGTTTTTGGGATTTTGATTGGTATTGCATTAAACCTGTAAATCAATTTAGGTAGAATTGACATCTTAACTATATTTAGTCGTCCAATCCATGAACACAGTATGCCCTTCCATCTATTTAGGTCTTCTGTGATTTCTTTTAACAATTTCTTGTACTTTTTTGTATAGGTCTTTCATCTCTTTAGTTCAATTTATTCCTAAATATTTTATTTTTTTGGTTGCAATTGTAAATGGAATTCTTTTCTTGATTTCCCACTCAGATTGTTCATTACTAGTGTATAGAAACACTACAGATTTTTGAGTGTTGATCTTGTAACCTGCCACTTTGCTGCACTCATTTATTAGCTCTAATAGTTTTGCTGTGGATTTTTCCGGGTTTTCAACATATAGTATATCATCTGCAAACAGTGAAAGTTTTACTTCTTCCTTCCCAGTTTTGATGCCTTGTATTTCTTTTTCTTGTCTAATTGTCCTGGCTAAAACTTCCAACACAATGTTGAATAACAGCGGTGATAGTGGACATCCTTGTCTTGTTCCTGATCTTAGGGGGAAAGTTTTCAGTTTTTTCCCATTGTGGATGACGTTAGCTGTGGGTTTTTCATATATTCCCTTTATCATTTTGAGGAAGTTCCCTTCTATTCCCATCCTTTGAAGTGTTTTCGACAAGAAAGGATGTTGAATCTTGTCAAATGCCTTTTCTGCATCAATTGAGATGATCACGTGGTTTTTCTGCTTTGATTTGTTGATATCATGTATTACATTAATTGATTTTCTTCTGTTGAACCATCCTTGCATACCTGGGATGAATCCTACTTGGTCATGATGTATAATTCTTTTAATGTGTTGCTGGATTCCATTTGCTAGAATTTTGTTGAGGATTTTTGCATCAATATTCATTAGAGAGATTGGTCTGTAGTTTTCTCTTTTTGTAATATCTTTGTCTGGCTTTGGTATGAGGTTGATGTTGGCTTCGTAGAATGAGTTAGTTAGCTTTCCTTCGTCTTCAATTTTTTTGAAGAGTTTTGAGCAGGATTGGTGCTAATTCCTTCTGGAATGTTTGGTAGAATTTGTAGGAGCCAAGGGTTAAAACAAGACCTGCAGGTTTTATTGGGAGCAGCTGGCCTCAGGATGGCGGCAGTAAACTGTGGAGATTGTTATGTAGAGCAGTCTGGGAGGAAGAGAATGTTTACCCCAAATGGTTATTTTAAGTACGAAGGAAGAACACTGAAAGATAAGAACTTTGTTCCCCCAGGAAATGCATGCATGCCTATTGTCATCCTGCGGTATATAACCAGGATCTGGTTAAGAATAACGTTGGCTGAAGTCTGTCTGTAGTAAACTTAAGCTTCAGACCCCCTGAGCCTGTCTGTGTCTTTCTTTCTCTTCTTCCTCATCATTCCTTAATATCCTTCGAGCTCAGTTTCAATAGGAAGCAACAAGAATTCACATGTGAAGCCATCTGGTCCTGGACTTTTCTTTTTGAGGAGCTTCTTAATGACTGATTCTATTTGTTTACATGTGATTGGTTTGTTGAGGTCGTCTATCTCTTCTTGAGTTAAAGTTGGTTGTTCATGACTTTCTAGAAAGTTGTCCATTTCATCTACATTGTTGTATTTATTAGCATAAAGTTGTTCATAGTTTCCTGTCATTACTTCCTTTATTTCTGTGGGGTCAGTGGTTATGTCTCCTCTTCCATTTCTGATCTTATTTATTTGCATCCTCTCTCTTTTTCTTTTTGTTAACCTTGCTAAGGGTCTATTAATCTTAGTGATTTTATCATGGAACCAACTTCTGGTTTTGTTGATTTTCTCAATTGTTTTTGTGTTCTCAATTTCATTTATTTCTGCTCTAATCTTCATTATTTCTTTCCTTTTGCTTGCTTTGGGGTTAATTTGCTGTTCTTTCTCTACTTCTTCCAAGTGGCCAGTTAATTCCTCAATTTTTGCCCTTTCTTCTTTTTTGATATACACATTAAGGGCAATAAATTTCCCTCTTAGCACTGCCTTTGCTGTGTCCCATAAGTTTTGATATGTTATGTTTTCATTTTCATTTGCCTCAAAATATTTACTGATTTCTCTTGTAATTTCTTCCTTGATGCACTGGTTGTTTAAGAGTGTGTTGTTGAACCTCCACATATTTGTGAATTTTCTGGCACTCTGCTTATTATTGATTTCCAACTTCATTCCTTTATGATCTGAGAAAGTGTTTTCTCTGATTTCAATCTTTTCAAATTTATTGAGACTTGCTTTGTGACCCAGCATATGGTCTATCCTTGAGAATGATCCATGAGCACTTGAGAAAAAGATGTATCCTGCTGTTGTGGGGTGTAATGTTCTATAAATGTCTGTTGAGTCTAGTTCATTTATTGTATTATTCAAATTCTGTTTCTTTATTGATCCTCTGTCTAGATGTTCTGTCCATTGATGAGAGTGGGGAATTGAAGTCTCCAACTACTATGGTAGATGTATCTATTTCTCTTTTCAGTGTTTGCCACATGTATTTCGGAGCATTCTGGCTCCATGCATAAATATTTATGATTGTTATGTCTTCTTGCTGAATTATTTCTTTTATTAACACATAATATCCTTCTTTGTCTCTTTTAACTGTTTTACATTTGATGTCTAATTTGTTGGATATTAGTATAGCTACTCCTGCTCTTTTCTGATTGTTAGTTGCATGAAATATGTTTCCCCAACCTTTCACTTTCAACCTATGTTTATCCTTGGGTCTAAGATGTGTTTCCTTAGACAGCATATATATGGGTCCTGTTTTTTAATCCATTCTGCCAGTCTATGTCTTTTGATTGGGGAGTTTAATTCATTAACATTTAGTGTTATTACTGTATGGGTAGTAATTTTTTCTACCATTTTGCCTTTTGGATTTATATGTCATATCTAATTTTCTTCTCTTTTACCTTTACTCATAGTCTTCCTTTCTACACTCTTCTCCACACCTCTCTCTTCTGTCTTTTCGTATCTGTCTCTAGTGCTCCCTTTAGTATTTCTTGCAGAGCTGGTCTCTTGGTCACAAATTCTCTTAGTGACTTTTTGTCTGAAAATGTTTTAATTTCTCCCTCATTTTTGAAGGACAGTTTTGCTGGGTATAGAATTCTTGGTTGGCAGTTTTTCTCTTTTAGTAATTTAAATATATCATCCCACTGTCTTCTCGCCTCCATGGTTTCTGCTGAGAAATCTACACATAGTCTTATTGGGTTTCCCTTGTCTGTGATGGATTGCTTTTCTCTTGCTGCTTTCAAGATCCTCTCTTTCTCTTTGACCTCTGACATTCTGACTAGTAAGTGTCTTGGAGAACATCTATTTGGATCTATTCTCCTTGGGGTACCCTGCACTTCTTGGATCTGTAATTTTAGGTCTTTTATAAGAGTTGGAAAATTTTCAGTGATAATTTCTTCCATTAGTTTTTCTCCTCCTTTTCCCTTCTCTTCTCCTTCCGGGACACCCACAGCACGTATATTTGTGTGCTTCATATTATCATTCAGTTCCCTGAGTCCCTGCTCATATTTTTCCATTCTTTTCCCTATAGTTTCTGCTTCTTTTTGGATTTCAGATGTTCCATCCTCCAGTTCACTAATCCTAACCTCTGTCTCTTGAAATCTACCATTGTAGGTTTCCATTGTTTTTTACATCTCTTCTACTGTATCTTTCATTCCCATAAGTTCTGTGATTTGTTTTTTCAGACTTTCCATTTCTTCTTTTTGTTCATTCCTTGCCTTCTTTATATCCTCCCTCAATGCGTTGATTTGGTTTTTGATGAAGTTTTCCATGTCTGTTCGTATATTCTGAATTAATTGTTTCAACTCTTGTATCTAATTTGAATTGTTGGTTTGTTCCTTTGACTGGGCCAGAGCTTCAATTTTCCTAGTGTGATTTGTTGTTTTTTGCTGGTGTCTAGGCATTTAATTCCCTTAATTAGTTTATTCTGGAGATTGTTTTCACTTCTTTTACCTAGGGGTTTCTTTCTGGATGAATTTATTGTCTGTCTGTTGTTTCACATTCATTTCAGCTTTTTCTGGATCTCTAGCTTAGGTTTTGTTTAAGAGAGGAGAATTTTTCACTTCTTGTTTTCTTGTTTCTTGCCCTGCCTGTATGGTGCCTTTCCCCACCACCACCACTCTTAGGAGTGTCTACTTAGATATTATAGACCCTAGCTGGATTTTCCCAGACCAAATTGGCCTCCTATCAGGAGGAAAGAGTCACCTGCATCAGTTTTCCCTGAGGGTGAGACCCAACAGGTTGAAAGACGTTCCTGTGAAGTCTCTGGACTCTGTTTTTCTTATCCTGCCCAATATGAGGCACTTGTCTGCCTGCAGGTCCCACCATCATAAGATGATGTGGTACCTTTAACTTTGGCAGACTCTCCCTGCTGGGGGCGTAATTGAGACAGAGGAGAGGTTGTAGGCTGGTTTTAATGGCTTAAAATTACCAAGCCCTGGTTCCTGAATTCCTAAAGGGAGGGATTCCACCTGAGTTGGGCTTCAGCCCTCCCCTGGGAAAGGCACAGGCTCCGGACAAGCCCTCAAACAAGCTTGTTTCTGCCTATGCCTGAGAAGCCCTGCTGCTGTGTCCAAAGGCAGTCAAGACTTCATAGAAACACAGCCGTGAAAACCTCTGTTTCTTTTTTTCTTCTTTTTCCATCAGCCCTGCCCCCTTGGCACCGGGGCAAAAATGAGTGACCTCCGCTTTGACCAAGTTCACCTGAGCCGAAGGCCTATTTTTAGTTGTCAGAATTTTTAAATTAATTCCACAATTGGCGTCCGGTTGTGCTCAGCCCCTGTTGCTGGTAAAGTCCCTTTCCTTTCCCTTCTGGGAAGCAGCCTGTGGGGGAGGGGCACCTTGGCTTGGGGAACTCACAGTTCTGGGGGGGCTCTCAGCCAGTCCAGCTGGTCCAGACTGGGGTACACTGTGTGTCTGGTCACTGACGTGGCCCCAGGAGCTGTTCTGTACTATTCCTGGTTATTCAGTAGCTGTTCTGGAGGACAAACTAAATCACGCACCTTGCTATGCTGCCATCTTGGCACCTCCTGAACTGGTAAACATTTTGAAAAAATGATCATCTTTAACTAGAGATATGAATGAAGTTGTTCTGGTTAGGATTAAGGTAAATAAGAATGCAGGGTATAGGATCATGTTGAATATTTTAAAACTCTAACTTCTATGTGAGACCGAAGAAGAGATGGCTATTTGGTGCAAAATTTATATTTTGGGTAATGCATTATGTAATTTAACTTGTATGATCAGTTTATTCAAGCACTATAATTACATGGAATCATAAATAAGGAGTGAGATTTTGTTGGTTTGTACAGGTCAATGTGTTGTCCTGATATATCCTACAGTAATCTGGGCAGAGAATAAAAAAGTATTTGCAAAGTCCTCTTGGGGGACTGAGGAGAAAGGAGGAAATATTCAACTTCCCCATCTGGGAATTCCTGATATTCTTGTAAGCAGTGGAGACAAACAATTCAATAGGCTGAGCCCTCGATCTTGACCCTATGAAACTGATTTTTGCAAATGAGAAGCTAAGCCTACTTATAATTATGCATAAGTCACCCACCCCAGAGAACCTCTGTTGTTGTTCAGATGTGGACTCTCTTTCTAAGCCAAGTTGGCAGGTGAACTCACTGCCATGCCCCCTATGTAAGACATGACTCCCAGGGGGTGTAAATCTCCCTGGCAGTGTGGGACAGAACTCCTGGGATGAGCTGGAGCCCAAAATCATGGGATTGAGAAAGCCTTCTTGACCAAAAGGAGAAAGAGAAAATGAGACAAAATAAAGTTTTGGTGTCTACGAGATTTAAAACAGAGTCGAGAGGTTATCCTGGAAGGTATTCTTATGTATTTTATAGCTATCCCTTTTCAGTTTGTGGTGTATTGGCATGACCAGAGGGAAGTACCTGAAACTGTTGAGCTGTGTTCCTGTAGCCTTGTTTCTTGAAGATGATTGTACAACTATATAGCTTTTACAATGTAACTGCGTGATTGTGAAAACCCTGTGTTGGATGCTCCCTTTATCCAGGGTATGGACAGATGAGTTAAAAAATAAGGAGAAAAAATAAATCAATTATAGGAGTGGATATGGTGTAAAAATTTGGGTAGATTACAATAGTAGTGGTTAATGAGGGGGGTAAGGGGTGTGGGATGTATGTGTTTCTTTTTATCTTTTTATTTCTTTTTCTAGAGTGATGTGAATGTTTTAAACATGATATTATGAGCCATCAATTGTATACTTAGGATGGATTGTTTGGTACATGAAGATATTTCAATGAAAAAATATATATTTTAAATTCCGTGTCCTTTCATGATAAAAACTATAATAAAGTAGAAATACAGAGAATTTCCTCAGTCTAATAAAAGGGGACTACAAAAAAGTTAAAGTAATATCATAGTTACTGGTGAAGTACTGAATAGTTTCTCCCTAATATAATGAAAAAAGCAATAATGTGCACTCTTACCACTTCTACACAAAATTTTATGAGGACCATTATGCTAGAGGACTAGTCAGTGCAACAAAGCAAGAAAAAGACCTTAAAGGCATACAGATTGGAAAGAAAGGCATAAAACTGCTTTTAATCACAAACATGATCTTATATATATAAAATCCTCAGTAACAGACACTAAAAATTATTAGATCTAATAAGCAAGTTCAGTAAGGTTGCAGAACATTAGGTTAATATACAAAAATCAATTCAACTTCCATACATTAACAACAGGTAATCCCAAATGAATATTAAAAAAACTAATTCTGTTTACAATAGTATCATGAAGAACAAAATATTTAGGAATAAATTTAACAAAAGAAATTTAAAATCTGTATACTGAAAACTAAAAAAAATTGCTAAGAGAAGTTAAAGAAGTTAAAGATCTCAAAATAAATAAATGAATAAAACCATACACAGAGATGTGGATTTGAAGATTCAGTATTTTTTTTTTGTATGCTGTATGGCAGGGTCACATTTCATTATTTTTCCATGTGAATATACTGCTGTTGTAGCACCATTTGTTGAGTTTTTGTTTGCTTGTTTTACTTGTTTGTTTGTTTTTGGGAAGTGCATTGACTGGGAATGGACCAGGTCTCCCACTTGGCAGGTAAGAATTTTACCCCTGAACTACACTGGCATCCCTGAAGTCTCAATATTTCTAAGATATTTATTGTTTGAAAACTTACTTATAGATTCAATGCACTCCCTATAAAATCCTAACAGGTTATGTTTTAGAAATTGAAAAGCAGATCCTAAAATTTACATGAAAATGCCAAGAGCATATAATGGCCAAAATAATTTTGAAAAAGAATAAACTTGCAGGACTTGACCTGATTCCAAACCTTAGTATAAAACTACAGTAATCAAGACAGTGTGCTATTGGCGTAAAGATAAACATATAGATTGAACAGAATAAAGAGTCCAGAAATAAGTACTCCCATTTTAGGAAAACTGATTTTTTACAAAGGTACCAAGCAATTCAAAGAAGAAAGGGCAGTCTTTTCAAAAATGGTCCTGGAACAACTGGATATCAACATGCAAAAAAAAAAAAATGAATTTAGATTCTTATCTCACATCATACACAAAAATTAACTTCAAATATATTGTAGACCTAAATGTAAGGACTAACATGATAAAACTTGTAGAAGAAAACAGGAAGAAATCTTTGTGATCTTGGGTAACACCAAGATTTCTTAGCTATGATACCAAAAGTGCAATCCATAAAAGCATAATTGGACTCCATTGAAATTAAAACCTTTTTCTCTTCAAAAGACATCATTAAGAAAATTAAAAGGCAAGCCACAGACTTGGAGAAATATTTGTGAATCATATATTGCATAAAGTGCTTGTGTCCACATTATGTAAAGAAATGTACAAGTCAATAAGAAGACAACCCCAAAATAGGCAAAATACTTGATCAGAAATTTAAGCAAAGGTATATGAATGACTAATAAGCACACAAAAAGATGGTCAACATCACTAGTAACTAGGGAAACGCAAATTAAAACTATGATTGAGATACCATTTCACGCCCACTAGAGTGTTTAGAATTAAAAAACTGACCATACCAATAGTGAGGATGTAGAACAACTGGAACTCTTATACATTGCAGCTAGGAGTGTAAAATGGTACAGTCACTTTGGAAATCAGTTCGCCAGTTTCTTAAAAAGTTAAACATGCACTTGCCATAAAGCCAAACATTTCCACTCCTAGGTAACTACTGAAGACAAATGAAAACATAGATCCACACAAAATTTGTATGTAGATGTTCACAGCAACAATAATCATAGCAACAATATTCATAATATACAAAATTAGAAACATTCTAAAATGTCCATTAACTGGTGAATCAATTAAAATATGGTATATGCAAAACACAACAAAGAATTATCCAGCCCCAAATGTCAATAGTTTTGAGGTTGAGAAACCCTGATTCAGAGCACAGGGACATAATTACATGTTATGGGTCAGATACCCCAGCCCTGCCCCAAACCAAATAATTTGCCCAAAACAAATTATTCACTCCTGCTCTGACTACACCTATGTGTCATGCCTCCACATCCCCACCCTCAATGCCATTAACCCCTGCCTCCCTGCAAGACACACTCCGGTAGGTTCTGCACATAACCTTCACAGTTCCCATCAGCCAACTTTACCTACTATCCTTATTACCATGCTTTGCAGTCCACTATGATTTCATCTACTCCTGTACAGCAATGGCCTTCCCATCTCTCCACCTGTCATTCTGATTCTGCTTGGGCCTGCCCACCCCTCCCTGGGCTGTTTGGTTGGCTGACTCTCCTGCCTCTCCATCGTTTGCTGGGCCATTCTCCATGTAAGGGCTTAGGTTAGGCGGGTATTAGTGGCAAACTTGGAGGACTGGGAACTTTACCTCACTCCATCCAGATGGACTCACCCCCAATTTTTGTCCTGGGGTATCCTCTGTGCTTGGGGCAAAGCTGTCTGAGTTGGAGGTGAGATGTTCAGGGATCTGTCCACTCCTGACATCACCCTTCATCCACAACTGAAGCTGAAAGTTTGATTAGATACAGTTGGATCATTGGGCAAGAGGGTGCTGCACAATGGCCTAGCTATTAGGGGGTCTGGATTTAGAGCTAGGGTCACCCAGTGTGAATCCCACCCCAGAAACTTGAAATATGTGGAAATTTGGACATCTTGTCCCTAGGCCTTTCTGCGATTCAGTTTTCTAATTTGTGAGATGGGAATGGTGATCATATCCCCCACATTGGGTGATTATGAGAAGTATAAATACCAAGGATTACTATTACTATAACATGGCAATCAGCAGGGTGCTCAGAGCTAGGCTATGAGCATTCTGTGAGACTATATAATTCCTACCAAAGATGTGTAATCTGAATTCAATCATGAGGAAGCATCAGACAAACCCAAATTGAGGGATATTCTAAAAGGAAAGGGCCTTTAACCTTCAAAAGTGTCAAGGTCATGGAAATCAATGAAAGATTTGAGGAACTGTTCCAGGTTAAAAGAAACCAAAGAGAGATGACAATTAAATGCAACAGGTGATCATGTATTGTATTCTGGACCAGAATTGGCAAGAAAAAGAGAGAATTATTGGTGAGATAGTTCTCTGGTATCAGTGTTAAATTTCTTGATTTTAACCACTGTACTACATTGGTGGTTATGTAAAAGAATGTATTTGTCCTTAGGAAATGCACACTGAATTATTTAGGGACAAAGAGGCAAGATGTCTGAAACTTATTCTCATAATGGTTCAGGAAAAAGGAGATAATAATGTGTGTGCGTCTGTGTGTACACCTAGATTGGGGGGAATTGAGGGGAATGGGGAGGGGAAAAGATCATAAAACAAGTTTGGCAAGTTATTAGTAATTGTTGAATCTTGTTGAAGAGCATATAGGAGCTCTCTATATTATTCTTGGAAATCATCTCTATGTTTAAAATTATTTCTAAATACAAAATTTAAAATTAATTCATTCTGATTGTTCCTTCAAGAGGTAGGAACAGTAGGAATTAGAGCAGTATGTCTGATTTGGACCAATAACATGGAATGTTTTCAACCTTTGGTTAAGCTCACTTTGCTTAGTCAAAGACTGTCTCCTTACATGGACGACAGTATCAGTCTCTCGTTTCTACAGAACTTTGATGTTCCCTATCTTACTTCACCCTCTATATAATCTTGTGTCTATATTGAACAAAAGTGCTTTATCATTGTACCAGTTTGAAGCTGTTATGTACCCCAGAAAAACCATGTCCTTTAATCCTACTTCAATATCGGAGTGGAAACCCTTTTGATTAGATTATCTCCACGCAGATGTGGCGTGCCCAATGTGGGTGTGATCTTTTAGTTAGATGGAAATGTGACTCCACCCATTCCAGGTGGGTCTTGATTAGTTTACTGGAGTCCTTTAAAAGGGGGAACATTCTGAAGAAATGTTACTGGTGTCCCAATAGAGAGAGCCGATGCAGATGCTTGGAGAACAGTTGCTTTAGTGCCAAAACAAGACCCAGACATTTGGAGATGTAGGTCCAAGCAGATGTAGCCATGTGCCTTCGAATGAGATAATAAGCAAGATAGAACTCAGAGTTGTGTCCTGGAGGAGCTAAGTGAAGGCCCACAGATGCTTAGAGGGGAAACCACTGGCATCAGAAGCTGGAAGCAATGGAACCAGGAACAAGGACCAGCAGATACCAACCGTGTGCCTTCCCAGCTGACAGAGGTGTTCTAGACAGCATCAGCCTTTCTTGAGTGAAAGGAACCTATTGTGGGTACCTTTATTTGGACATTTTCTTGGCACTAGAACTGTAAACTTGTAACTTATTAAATTCCCTTTTAAAAAAGCTGTTCCACTTCTGGTGTATTGCATTCTGACAACTTAGAAAACTAATACAATCATTTTAAGGATGAGGCTGTCACAGCTGAGAGTGGGTTGTCTGGGTCATTACCCTAGACTGCTGTGAGGGTCACCACACCAAAATTCGCCCTTGACACTTGAAATTATTTCCCTTCTCCTCAAAGGCATAAAGGATCTTTGTGTGAGACAGAGCACAAGTCCCCATTCGTGCTTGCCCAGAACATGACAGTAATTCATGACATATCTTTTCCTCCAACTCCTCCTTCTATCTTGTGCCAAACAAAAAGTCCAAATCCCTGACCTCACTCACCATATTACGTCTCCAGCTGCACAGGCTGCATGGCAAAGCTGATTGGATAAATGGGACACACTCAGGACTCTTCTGGAAGAGCCTGGCGTCTCCCCCCAGCAGAAGACTTGCTCCTGGCCTGCATGTCATTGTCAAGCCTCTCCCCACTTTGAAGGCAGAAAAGAACCCTTTCTTACTATCATAACTTAGAGGGATTCCTTTGAACCCATTCCCTGAGCTTTCCTCCAGTCCGGCATCTCTCCTCCCATAGCCAGGGGAAACCTTCTTTGCCCAAACTGATCCCAAGAAAACCCCAAAGTTGCCCTGCCTCAGCCCTTCGTATTTGCCACACCATCATTTCTGTTCATCTGCAGTGAAATTCGCTTCCCCAAATTGTGGCTGAGATTCTCACTTCCTTGGGTCCTTTCCTGAATCCTGAGCCTACCACCATGTTTCCTATTCTTAGCTGCAGGAACGCCTCTACTTCCTCAGGACCACACCATAAGCAACTTCCAGGTGGTAGGGCACACATCACATTTAGAAAGCCATTGTGCATTCATTCTTTAAGTCATTCAGTCACTCTGCAACATGCTGGATTCTTTGCTGGGTCAGAGATCAGTCTCTGCCCCCTGAGAGCTGAGAGTCTGCACTGTGAAAGGACTTCATATGATACTTCCTCGGGTGTATTCAAGAATAAATTTCACCCATTCCCTTGCCAGTGCAGTCTCTGCTCTTCCCTGGCCATCTGAAACTTGGATGGGTGATGCCCCAGTTTCACCAAGCAGAAGAGAGCCGTCCTTAGGGAATGACATCACTGTCCTATTACTCCTATTCAAAGATGAAGCACCCATCTGCCCTGGATCGTTATGTGTGGGAAAAGAAGCTATATCTTGTTTGGGCCAAAGTATTTTGAGGTCTCCTTGTTACTGCAGTTTTGTACCCACCTTAACTACTCCCATGTACCAATGCTAGCAGCTTTGGCCCACCAGGCCCTCCCAACAGAGCTGACTTATGTCTTCTTGGTGCCTCATTGTATTGAATCCACCTGTTTATGGCGTTGTCCTCCACATTAGATTTTTAAGCTCCTCCAAAGCAGACTCTGTTTTATATTTGTCTGTATCCCCAGAACTTAGCATAATCCTGCACATAGCAAGCATACAAAGATTTGGGTCTCTGAATGTATGGAATAAGAAGGAAATTTCTTATCTGGGCCCAAAGATTTCCAATCACTCTGCCTTATTTCTGTGGCTGCTTTCTATAACACGTCTTAACTTTTTTTGTGTGATTCCTAACAACTTATGACAGCTACAGGTGCATTCTACCTTTAGTGGCTCTCAAGCATATTCCAGTTAAGGTTCCCACTCCTGTGAAGGGGCCACATCCAGGATTTCCTGCTTAAAATGTCATGAATTATGTTAGATGACCCACTCTTCTCCAAAAACTTTCCACAATTTCATATCTCCTTGCCCTTGTCCACATCAAGCCTCCTTCCTAGAATTTCCTCTTGTCTCCTACTGGTCAGTCTACTGAATCTTCCCATTCTTTAAGAATCAGCTCAAATAGTATGGCCTCCATGTGGCCTTCCTTTGAACATCTTGGACAGATTTTGTCTCACCATCACCTGAACTCCCATGACACCATGCTGGTCTCTCTATTTCATGCACTAATAACATTCTACCTTATATCATTGGTACTGTTTTACCTTGTCACTCCTGTGATATGTAGGGGCTGACACAGTCACATTCATCTTTGTAACTCTCAGAGCATTGAAAAATGACTTGCTTACTGTTCTTAAAATGACTAGTAATAAGAAGAGCCAATATTTAATGAGAAATCATTAGGTGCAGATACAGCAAAGTGGCAGGGTAAAGATCAACACCCCAAAGTCAGTAGTGTTTCTATACACTAGAAATGAACAATATGAGGAGGAAATCAAGAAAAAAATTTCATTCAGGAACCCAAAGAACCAAATAGCAATCAAAACAATAGCATCCAGCTTCTTTTATCTACCTTATCGACAGATGAGAAAAACATATGGAATAAAAATAAATAATAGGGGGAAACAAATGTTAAAATAAATTTAGTAGATTGAAATGCTAGAGATCAATGAAGGGGAGGGGTAAGGGGTATGATATGTATGAATTTTTTTCTGTTGTCTTTTTATGAATTGATGCAAATATTCTAAGAAATGATCATGATGATGAATACGCAACTATGTGAAGATATTGTGAATTATATATGATTATATATGTAGAATGGAATGATCATATGTTAATAATGTTTGTGTTAGTTTGTTTTTATATCTTTAAAAAATTAAAAAATCAAAAAAAAGATGGAGGCAGGAATTGAAATGCTGCATCCACAAGCCAATGAACACCAAGGATTGCTGGCAACTACCAGAAGCTAACGGGGAAGTATGGGACAGTTTCTCCCCCAGAGCCTTCAGAAGGAACCAGCCCTGACAACACCTTGGTTTTAGGCTTCTGGCCTCCAGAACTATGAGAGAATAAATTTCTGTTGTTTTAAGCTACACACACACAGAAGGCAATAGCATCCAAAAGAATAAAATATTTAGGAATAAATTTAACCAAGGCCACAAAAGACCCATACACAGAAAAGTACAAGAAACTACAAGAAATTACTAAAAGAAATCAAAGAAGACCTAAATAAATAGAAAGATACACTGTGTTCATGGATTGGAAGACTAAATATAGCAAAGATATCAATACTACCTAAGCTGATTTATAGATTCAATGCAATACCAGTTAAAATCCCAACAACTTACTTTGCAGAACTAAATTTGTTTGGAAGGGCAGGGTGCTCTGAATAGTTACAAACATGTTGAGAAAGAGGAATGAAATGAGTGGTGTCACACTACCTGACTTTAAAGCAAATTACAAAGTATAGTGGTCAAAATAGCATGGTACTGGCATAAAGATAGATATACTGACCAATGGAATCGAATAGAGTGTTCAAATATAGACCCTTATGGACAACTGATCTTTTGATAAGGTGGTCAAGCCAACTTAACTGGGACAGAGAAGCCTCTTCAATAAAGTGTTTGGAGAACTAAATATCCATAGCCAGCAGAATGAAAGACGACCCATTTCTCACACTTTATACAAAATTAACTCAAAATGGATCAAAGACCTAAACACTAGAGCTAAGACCATAAAACTTTTAGAAGAAAATTTAGGGAAATATCTTATATACCTTGTGTTAGGAGGTAGTTTCCTAAATCTTACACCCAAATTGCAAGCAACGAAAGAAGAAATAGATAAACTGGATCACCTCAAAATTCGACACTTTTGTGCATCAAAGGGCTTTGTGAGGAAAGTAAAAAGGCAGCCTATACAATGGGATACAATATCTGGAAATCACATATCAGATAAGGGTTAAATATCCAGAATATATAAAGAGATTCTACCAGTCAACAACAAAACGATAAAAAAAAAAATTAAAAAATGGGCCAAACACTTTTTTGAAAAGGAAATATAAATGGATCAAAAACATATGAAAAAATGCTCAACTCACTGGCTATTAGAGAAATGCAAATCAAAACCACAATGAGATATCACCTCACATCTACTAGAATAGCCATTGTCAGAGAGAGAGAGAGAGAGAGAGAGAGAGAGACAGAGAGAGAGAGAGAGAGAGAGAGAGAGAGAGAGAGAGCGCTAAACAAACTGTGGTATATACATAGAATGGAATATTATGCAGCTGTAAGACAGAATAAAGTCATGAAGTATGCAACAACATAGATGACCCCTGAGGACATATTGCTGAGTGAAATTAGTCAGAAACAAAAGGACAAATACTCTATGGTCTCAGTAACAATAGCTAACATTAATAAGCGAAGTTTGAGAGTTAAAGTTGTGAGCACAAGTGTGCTGGCTTGAAACTGTTATGTACCCCAGAAAGCCATGTTTTTAAACTCTGATTCAGTATTTCTGGTTTCTGGGTGGAATCCTTTTGATTAAGTTGTTTCCATGAAGATATGACCCATCCAGTTGTGGGTGGGACCTGTTGATTAGGTGGTTTCCATGGAGATGTGTCTCTACTCATTCAAGGTGGGGTTGCTTACTGGAATCTTTTAAGAGGGAACCATTTTTGGGAAAAACTTTATAGAGTCCACACAGCTGGAGACCTTTGGAGATGCAGAAGGAAAATGTCCTGGGGGAAGTCCTTTGAAACCAGAAGCTTGGAGAGAAAGCTAAGCAGCTGTGACCATGTGCCTCCCGGCTGACAGAGGTGTTTGGGAACCATCAACCTTTCTTGAGCCAAGGTATCTTTCTCAGGACACCTTAATTTGGACATTTTCATAGTCTTAGAGCTATAAACTTGCAATTTAATAACTTCCCTTTTGAAAAGCCATTCCAGGTGCAACAGTAGCTCAGTGGTAGAATTCTTGCTTGCCATGCCAGAGACCTGGGTTCGATTCCCGGTGCCTGCCCATGTAAAAAAAAAACATAAAAATTAAAAATAAAAGCCATTCTATTTCTGGTATATTGCATTCCAGCAGCTTTAGCAAGCGAATACAGATTTTGGTACCAGAGAAATGGGGTGCTGCAGTTTGTAAATACTAGCCATGTTAGAACAGCTTTTTAAATGAATAAGGGGAAGATTTGGAAGAATTGTAAAGATCTTGATAGAGAAGGCCTAGAATGCTTTGAAGAGACTGCTCTTAGAAATGTGGTCTCTGAAGACATCTCCAATGAGACTTTAGACAGAAATGATGAACATGTTGTTGCAAACTGGAAGGCATGGATTCTTTGTGGTTGGAAGGCAGAATTTGAGAATGATGAACTTAGATATTTAGCAGAAGAAATTCCCAAACTAAATGTGGAAAATGCAGTCTGGCTGCTCCTTGCAGCTTATAGTAAAATGTGAGAGGAAAGAGATAAGTTGAGAATGGAACTCTTGGGTATAAAGAAACCAGAAATGGATAGTCTGGAAAATTCTGTGCTACCAGAAAGTGAGACCCCAGGGAATAGGGCTCCACGTGAGGACTTAACCAAACATGAAACCAGTGAACCATTTCAGAAGAAGTCAGGATTGGAGATGGAGTTATCCAGAAAGGATATGTGGAAAGTCTTATTGTCTGATGGCTTTGATCCTTGTCTTCTAAGTGGAAAATCAACAAATTTTTTGTGAGATCTGTGTGAACAGACCCACTGCAAGTCTGAAATAAAAGAGACAGAAAAGGAACAAATTGAAGAAAAGTGGCTTCAAAGGCAGAACCATGGAAGCTAAGGTCTGGAGCTAGGAAATCATGGGACAGGAGAGAGGACCCATCCACACATGTGGAGAGTGGGAGTTTGCCCTGAAGCAGAGGGCTGGCCTTGTGCTTTGTTGCTTAGAAATTGCTGTGCTGCCCCAGGCTTTAGAGAGGGTGGAGCACATAAACCAGGGATTAAGGGGAGACTGGCTGCCACCCCATTGTTCTGGAGGGGTTGGGCACGTGCCCCGGAGATGGCAGAGATCCCAGGTGTTGCCCTGATGTTTGGAGAGGGTGGAGCCGAGGAAAGTGTGGTTCCCCCAAATGTGCTCCAGCACTGCAACTCACCCCAGTATTTGGAGAGAGAGAGAGCAAGGCCACTGTGCAGACCCTTGGAAAGGGTGGGACTGGCACTTTCTAAAGCCTTGAGTATTAATGACTCTCAGATTTTGAAATAGAGTTTGCCCTGCACGTTTTTTTGGAATTATTTGAGTCTGGTGACCTCTGTTAACCATTTAATTTCTTCCTAGGGCAATGGAAACATGTATCATATGTTTCTTTTCCTTTGTACATTGTCAGCAGATAATTTGTTCTGAGTTTCACAGGTCTAGAGCCAGAAGATAATTTTTGCCTTAGAACAGACCATGCCTGTAGCTGACTTTGTTGTGATTTTGTATTGTTTCTGACTTTGTATTGTATTTTGATTGTTACTGAAATGGTTTAAGCCTTTCTGATATTGTATTGGAATGAATGTATTTTGTATATGTAAAAAATATGTCTTTTGGGGTCTGCAGGGTGAAATGTGTTGGTTTGAAAGTGTTCTGTACACCAGAAAAGCCATGTCCTTCAATCCTAATTCAATACTGTGTGGTGGAAACCCTTTCGATTAGATGTCTCCACGAATACGTGACACTCACATTGTGTTACCTTGTGATTAGAAGGTAAGAAGATTACAAGAAGAAGTAGCATGCCAAATCTTGGGTGGCCTTTTGGTTAGATGGAGATGAGACTCTGCCCATTCAAGTTGGGTCTTGATTAATTTACTGGAGTCCTTTAAAAGGGGGAAACATTCTGAAGAAACATTAATTGTAGACATTTGGAGAACAGTTGCTTCAGAGCTGACAGAGCCAACATAAGATACAGACATTTGGAGATGCAGGGCCCAGCAGAGGTTGCCATGTGCCTTCCCATGAGATGCTAAGCAAGCCAGAACCCAGAGTTGTGTCCTGAAGGAGCTAAGTGAAGGCACACAGTTGCCAAGTGAGGAACCCTCACAGGAAACAGAGGCTGAAGGCAATGGAGCCCAGGAGAAAGGGACCAGCAGATGCAAGCCAATTGCCTTCGCAGCTAATAGAGGTGTTCTGGATGGCATCAGCTTTTCTTGAGTGAAAGTAACCTTTGTTGGTGCCTTAATTTGGACATTTTCATGGCCTTAGAACTGTTTAAGTTGCAACTGAATAAATCCCCCTTTAAAAAACCTTTCTATTTTTGGTATATTGCATTCCGACAGCTAAGAGATTGGGCATTTGATGTTGAAGGAGTATAGAATGTTCAACAGAATTGATTGTAAAGATCCAGAAGTGGATAGTGCAAAACTATCTGATGGTAGCATGATATTCTAAGTACCTGAATGAAGCTGAGTGTGAGTTTGGTCGAAGAAGGAGGGTTGGGGTCATCTATGACACTAGAAGGAAAGATAGAGGATAAAAACTGAGACAGTATAACTTAGAAATGCCTAGAGTGAACAATGATGGTGATTAAAGGTACAAATATAAGAATGTTTTTGTATGAGGGAGAACAAATGAATGTTAACATTGCAGGTGTTGAAAATGGGATGGTATATGGAAAAAATACAATCAATACAAATTAGGGTTTATAGTCAACAGTAACATAATAATATGCTTCCATTGAATGTAACAAAGGCACTATGCCAAAACTAAATGTCAAAGTGGGTGATATGAGGAAGGGGTATGGGATTCTTTGTGGAAGAGACAGAAATGTCCTTATATAAATTGTGGTGGTGAAAGCACGGCTCTGTGATTATACTGGGAACCATTTACTTTTTGCTTAGGTTGGATTGTATGACGTGTGAATAAAACTGTGTAAAAATAAACAGAAAGATACAAGTGCTAGAGAAAATGTGGAGAGAGAGAGACATACCTATTCACTGTTGGTAGGGAAGTACCAAGTGGTGCAGTCACTCTGGAGGCTAGTGTGGTGGCTCTACAGGAGGCTAGGGGTGGGGTTTCCGTATGATCCTGAAACCTTCAAGTGTATATTTGAAGGAACTGAGAGTGGGGACATGAATGGACATTTGCACACTATGTTTATGGCGGCAGTGTTCAAGATCTACAATGGATGGACTTGACCTAATTGTATATTGACTGGGGAACAGAAGGGGGAGCTATGGTGTATACATACAATGGACTATTGAGTGGTTGATGCAATTAGGTGAATGAACCTCGAGGAGAGTATGTTGAGTGAAATAAGAAACGAAAAGACAAATACTATAATGCCTCACTAATATGGACTAACTATAATGTGCAAACTATGGGAATTAAACTTGAGAGAATAGGTTATCAGGAGAAGGCCTTTTATAAAGGTTTCTAGATTTTAAGGTCTCATAGCAGTCACATCTATTCTGGAGTGGTAACTGTTATTTCCAAATTCTGAGATGTGGAGCTCTTTGTGTATAACCTGGTCATTCCCTGGAACTTCAGGTATCTGTAAAACACCTGTGACTCAGAGCCAGTGTTCTGCAGCTATTAAAGTCAGCATTACCCCATAAGCAAACTGTTAAAAACACTGAAAAAATGATAAGACTTCAATTAGAGATATGAATGAAGCTAATCTGGTTAGGACTAAGGTAAAATCAGACTAAAGGGTAAAGGATGATATTGGATATGTTTTAAAACTTCAACTTCTGTGTGAGACCAAAGGAAGAGCTGTTGATTTGGTGCAAAATTTATATTTTTTTGTAGCACAATATCTAATTTAACTTGTATGATCAGCTTATTCAGACATCTTAATTACATGGAACCTTGAATAAGGAGTGAGATCTTGGTGGTCTGTACAGGTTAGTGTGATGCTCTGATACATCCCAGAGTAATTCGAGCAGAAGATAAACAAGTATTTGTAAAGTGCCCCTGAAGGACTGGGGAAAAGGGTGGAAATATTGAACTTCCCCACCTGGGGAAGACCTGATATTCTTGCAATCACTGGGGACTGCCAATTTGATGGGCCAGGCCCTTGATCTTGGGGCTTGCCCTTATGAAACTTATTCTTGCAAAAGAGAAGTTAAGCCTAATTATGATTAGGCCTAAGATTCACCCCCAGAGAACCTCTTTTGTTGCTCAGATGTGGCCTCTCTCTCTAAGCAAACTCTGCAAGTGAGCTCACTGCCTCCGCCCCCCACCATGTGGGACATGACTCCCAGAGATGTACATCTCCTTAGCAATGTGGGACAGGACTCCAGGGGACAAGCCTGGCCCTGGCATCACGGGATTGAGAGAGCCTTCTTGACCAAAAGGGAGAAGAGAAAAGAAACAAAATAAAGTTTCAGTGACTGAGAGATTTCAAATAGAGCCAAAAGGTCATTCTGTAGGTTATTCTTATGCAGTATATAGGTATGCCTTTTCAGTTTTTTTATGAATTGGAGTAGCTACAGGGAAATACTTGATAATGTTGAACTACAATACAATAGCCTTGATTCTTGAAGAT
Organism: Tamandua tetradactyla; assembly: GCF_023851605.1. NCBI lineage: Eukaryota > Metazoa > Chordata > Mammalia > Pilosa > Myrmecophagidae > Tamandua > Tamandua tetradactyla. The sequence continues at coordinate 122,089,083 of NC_135353.1, forward strand.
GATTTTACAAATATATATGAGTAACAAAATAAAGAGAAAATGTAAATAAATAGTCGGGAGGAGGGGAGGATGAGATGTTTTGAGTGGTCTTTTTACTTTTATTTTTAATTTTCTTCTTTCATTTGGAGTAATGAAAATGTTAAAAAATTGATTATAGTGATGAATGCTCAGCGATATGATGATACTGTGAGCCACTGATTATACATTTTGGGTGATTAGATGGTATGTTAATATATATATCAGTAAAATTTTAAAAAGGTCAAGGATGTCTAGGTAGCAAACAGCAAAATGTGTCAATCCTTAAATATCAATGTCTGTTAACCCGGAAACAACAGAAGAATTTCTTTGGAACTATGAAACTACATACTGTTACCAGATCTCTTATCTTTATCACCCTTTGCCACTAGTCTCTAGTCAACAAACTATTACCATAATCTCACCCTCTCCTGCTTTACCTTTTGCTACTCTTGTCAGTGTCACTGCTAACTCTTGCTAACTGGATCATTGGAATGCCAGTTTCTTCTTTAGGAAACTACCTTACACTACACTCTATATTTAAATTCACAGAATGCTTCTTTTATCTCTTTATAATAAGAAATATTTGGCTCTCTCTTGATGATGCAAATTTCCCTGCAATTCCTCATACAGCGGCTACTCATTTTACAAGGTGATGTAGCCAGAAGAGTCAGCAATATTTTTACTTCCCATGGTGAATTTCAGATCGATAATTCTCTTTCCTTGCAGTAGAACATTTTCTTAAAAACAAAAAGAGAAATAATCCAATTAAAATTGTGCAAAGGATGGTGAAGCTAAGCCTACTTATAATTATGCTAAGAGTCACCCGCAGAGAACCTTTTTTTGTTGTTCAGATGTGGCCTTTCTCTCTCTATTCTAGACTTTGCAAATAAACTCACTGTCCTCCCCTACATGGGAAGTGACTTCCAGTGGGGTAAGTCTTCCTGGCAACATGGAACATGACTCCCAAGGATGAGCCTGGTCTCAGTAGGACTGAGAAAGCCTTCTTGACCAAAAGGGGGAAGAAAAATGAAACAAAATAAAGTTTCAGTTGCTAAGAGGTTTCAAATAGAGTTGAGAAGTTATTCTGGAGGTTACTCTTATGCAAGCTTCAGCCAGACGTTACAAGTGACCACAGTATGCCAAGCCCTAACCAATAGTATTCCTGAAAACCCTAAAGAATACCTGGGCTTTATCTAAGACTCTAAAAAAGTTTTTATTAGTAAATTTATTTTTTTCAGAAACTTAGGACCTACACATTGTTCCTGTGCCAGATAAGCCTTGAAACTCAGAGGTACCAGTTTCTTCAAGAACATCAACCAGTTTCATTCCTCTACCCCATAAGGTCAACACCCCTTCTGAAGCATGAAGAAGGTAAAATAGTCATTGACTGGATATTCCTGAAGATTGAGAGAAAGAGCAAATGAGAGGGATGAGGTGTAATTGAGAAATTAGAATTTAACAAATGATCATGACTACTGAGTCATTATATAGATATTCCTTTTTAGTTTCTAGTTTATTAGGATAGCTAGAAGGAAATATTTGAGATTGCTGAACTGCAATCCAGTAGCCTTGATCTTTGATAATGATTGTATAATTGTGTAGCTTTTATTAAATGACTGTGTGATTGTAAAACCCTTGTGACTGACGCTCCCTTTATCCAGTATACGGGTAAATGAGAAATAAACACAAAAAAATAATAGAGGGGAGTAAGGGGTAGGGGTTGTTTTGGGTTGTCTTTTTTCTTTTTCTTTTGGTGTGATGAAAATGTTCTAAAATTGATTGTGGTGATGAATGCCCAACTATATGATGGCACTTTGAAGCACTGATTATATACTTTGGATGGATTATATGGTGTGTGAATATATCTCAGTAAAATTGCATTAAGATTGTGCAAAGGACTTGAATAAACATTTCCCTAAAGAAAATATACAAATGGCCAATAAGCACATGAAAATATTTGCAACATCATTAGCCATTATGGAAATACAAACCAAAACCACCTCATATCCAATAGAATGGTTATTATTTTAAAAATAATGTATGCCAGTACGGATGCAAAGAAATAGGAACCTATGTACATTGTTGGTGGGAATGTAAAGTGGTATACTCACTGTGGAAAACAGTTTGTTGGTTCCTCAAAAATTTAAACATAGACTTTCCATATGACCTGGAAATTACACTTCTAGGTATGGACTCAATAAGATATTTACACACTGATGTTCATAGCAGCATTATCCACAATTGCCAAAAGGTAGAAGCAACCTAAGTTTTTAATCAACGAATGGATAATCAAAACGTGATATATACATAACAGTGAATTATTACTCAGCCTTAAAAAGGAATGAATTTCTGATACATGCTACAACATGAATGAATCTTGAGGGCATCATGTTGAGTGAAATAAGAGAGACGAAAAGGACAGATACCGTATGATTCCGCTTACATGAAATGGCTAGAATATGCCTAAGTACAGGATGCAAGAGGAAGAATGGGGAGATACTGCATAATGGATGTAGGGTCTATGTTTGGGGTGATGGGAAGTGCTGGTAATGGAAGGTGGTGAAGATACTGAATGTTTCTGCAAATTTAAAAAGAGCAATAAAAATGAAAATTAAATGAATTACATGATCCTTGAAAGGATCTAGTAATGGAAGAGAAAAGGCTCAAAAGGACATTACAGGACACATGAATAAATTGGAATATAATCTGTAAAATTTATATCAATGTTAAAATTCTTGAACTTCACAACTGTCCTTAAGGTGTTACATACGAGAATATCTTTGTTCTTAGGGAATGTATATGGAAGTGTTCTGTGCTCAAGGAACATGATATGTACACACCTACTCTCAAACGTTTAGAAAATATATATGGACAAATAAATGGAAAAATGGATAGATGGATAGGTAGGTAGAATGATGTAGCAGATGTGGCAAAATGTTACAACTGGTGGTTTTGGGTATCTGGGGGTGGTATGTTGATATTCTCTGTATGGGAAATGTATTGTTCTTGCAACTGTCCTGTAGGTTTGAAATTATTTTAAAATAAACAGTTTAAGAAAGAAAAATCAGTCAGACCACTATGCACCTATTAGAATGGGTGAAAAAGGCCTTTAAAATAGCCGTGCTGGTGAAGATGCTAAGCAACTATGCCTCTCAAACATTGCTCATAGGAATGCAAAAGAAAATAGTGTAGTGAGTTCGAGTTTGCAGATTTCAGAGCTGCCTAAGAAAAAGATTTGAACACTAGATGGCAGTAACACAAAAGCTGTTTATTGGAGGGGGTGATACTGACAGATTTGCATGTGAGGGACAAGCCCTTGCAAGTAGGAAACCTTCCAGAAGGCAGCAGGACAAGGAGCCAACAGAAGGGAAGCAGATCTAGAGGAAAACTCCCATATTTCTTGGGGGGAGGGAGGAGAGAAGAAGGTGGGTGTTGCTTTAGTGTTTAGATGAAGGTGCTGAGGCAGCATGGCTGTGGCCTTTGGGCCAGAGAGCTGCTAAGGACTGAAGCAGCGTAGGACTTTAAAAGTGCAGGATCTTAAGTCGACAACTGAGATCAGACTCTGGGCAAAGCTGGGAGGGGTTTCACAGGGTATGCAAAGGAGTTTGACTGTAAATGACTAAAAATTGCGTATTTGGGCTATTTTCAAAACAACTGGATGTGTAAGGATTTGAGTTGGGCATCAGCAGGTTTTTCTTACAGAACCAGACTGTGTGAAAAAGCAAATAACACACAAGGCCACTACACAGAGGACATCTTTGGCTCATTTATATAATCTATAGCGATCATGTAAACTGTTTTTTGTAAGTATATACCTAACATGTGATCCAGAGATCCCATTCGAAGAGAAATGAAACCTTCACACGTGCGCGCGTGCGCACACGCACACACACACACACACATGTACATACAGGCTCACAAATGTTTATAGTGGTTTTACTCATAATTGCCATAACTGGAAAAAAACCTCAGATGTTTTCAAACGGTGAATGGATAAAGAAACTCAGGTATATATATAATGGAGTATTATTCAGCAATGAAAGGAAAAGAACTATATATTCATGCAGTAACATGGACAAATCTTAAATGCCTTTTGCTAAGTCAAAGAAGCCAGGTCCAAAAGTCTATATATCAGGGCGGGCCGCGGTGGCTCAGCGGGCAAAGTGCTTGCCTGCTATGCCGGAGGACCTCGGTTCGATTCCCGGCCCCAGCCCATGTAACAAAAACGGAGAAACAGAATACAATAAAACAAGAAAATGTTTAAAAAATGTTTCCCTTTCTTCCTTCCTTCCTTCCTTCTATCCTTCCTTCCTTCTCTCTGTCTTTCCTTTAAAAAAAAAAAAAAAAAAAAAAAAAAAAAAAAAGTCTATATATCATATGACTCAATGTATATGACATTTGGGAAAAAGCAAATCTACAGGGACAGAAAACAGATCAGTAGTTGTCAGAGATAAGGAGTGGGGGAGCGGTTGACTATAAAGGAAACTTAGGAGGACATTTTTGGGGCCATGGAACTATTCTGTAACATAATTCTGGTTGTGGATGCAGAACTCTATCCATTTGTCAAAATTCATATAACATCACATCAGAAAGAGCGTTCCCTAAGAGATAGGAAATAAATGAAGTGGGTCCTACTATTGCCCCATATTACTGCCTTCAGGGAGTTTTCATTCCACAGCACCAGGAGGGGCAACCCAGGTGGAGTCTGGCGAGCCACCTGTGTTCAGGGCTTGGAGCTGGAAGTCTGGGGAGACCAAGGACAGTAGAGTTTTCAGGCCTGTACAGGAGAGCAGAGAGCTGCACAGAAAAGGAACTCCTGATATTTGAGAAAGGGTGCCCTTTGAGTAGTCAGCAGAGACTGATCAGTACATGTGTATGAGGAAACTGCCTTAGGTATGGGAAAGAATCATCTGAGATGAAGGGGAGCCTGGTGCTCACACAGAATCAGGAGTGATCTCGCTAAGACCTTGCAGCCTTGGCCTGCCTGTGTGCAACCCTCTAGACACAGATTTGCTGCTCCTACAAATGCTCCTCTTGCTTGTGGTGCAGAGTGGCCACTCCACCTGCGAGTTCCCCTTCCCACACTGCTAATGTGTTCTGAAGGCCTTCTGCCCTTACCGAAACCCAGACTCCCTCTGCACACCGGTGCTACCAGTTACAGGTAACTGCTCCCCTGCCAACACTCCAACTCCAGACTGTCTCTGGTCTGCTAAAGCAGAGGACTTCTCTATCAGGTGGCTGAGGCACACCTTCTCCAACAAAATTCTGAACTCCTGCCAAGTTTGTCCTTGTTTGGGCACTTACCTTCAGCCCTAGGGTACCAAATAGAGTTTCCTTATATCTTAGTGTCTTTTATTATAACTAATCATTCTTACATAAACTTCCCCCTGTGTAACCTATTGCTTCATTTCTGCCTCCTGACTGGACCCACATTGCTACAACTACAGACATAAAAGCCCTACCAGACAATGTTATAATTTTTGTTTTCAATTGTAATGCACATTTTAAAGAACACAAGGGGGAAAATAATCTGTGTACCCAGCTACTGAACCAAATGCGTTGCTTTTCCTTAATACCTGCTGGGCTCATTTCCCTTCTATTTAAAGAACTTCCCTAGCAATTCTTTTACAGATATCTGCTTAGAACACATTCACCTAGTCTTCCATCATCTGAGAATAGTTTTATTTCCCGTTTATTCTTGAAGGATATTTTCACTGGATATAGAACTAAGGATTGACTGTTCTTTTCTTTCAACTCTTTAAAAATGTTTCGCTTCCGTCTTCCCTCCATGATTCTGAGGGATAACCCACAGTCATTCAAATTGTTGTTTCCTTATAGGTAATGTGTTGCTTTTTATCTGGCTGCTTTCAAGATTTTTTCATTGTGTTTAGTTTCAACAGTTTGATTTCTATATGTCTGGACATTGATTTCTTTGGGTTTATTCTGCTTGGGTTTGTTGAGCTTCTTTAGTCTGTAGTTTTATGTCTTTTGCCAAATTTGGGAAGTTTTTGATCATTATTTAAAAATTTTTTCTGCACTGCACTCTTTCTCCTTTCCTTTTGGGATACCAATGACACGAATATTAAACCTTTTGCCATTTCATTGTCCCACAGGTCGCTGATGACAGGTTCATTTTTTCAATATTTTTTCTCTCTGTTTTTCAGGTTGGATAATTTCTATTGCTCTTCAAGATCATCTTCAAGATCATCAAATCTTTCCTGTGTCATCTCCATTCTGCTGTTGAGTCCATCTAGTGATGGACTGTATTTTCAGTTTTAAAAGTGACTCTTACCTGTGGCTGGGGGATGAGTGGTTTAGTCCTCTGCTCAGAATTCAGAATGTTGGGAGAACCTTGACTTGTGTCTGGGCCTGAAACTAGATGTATCTCTGGACTCGAAGCTGAGCCTCAGTTCCCTCCTGTTTCTGCAGCTGCTCCATGTGCTGGAAGGACAAATAAATCATTGTTGTTGTGTTCTTAGTGCGGATGAGCAGACAACACTGATCTAAACATCTGGCCAAAATGAAACAGAACATGTAGTGCCCTCGGAAAAACAAAATAGGGCCCAGATGACAGTAGTGCTAAAGTATTGCTGTTGAAGGTTGAGTGAACACCCCCCAACACCGCCCCCCACAAAAAAACAACAACAACTAGGTAGTGCGCCCTTGCTGTCCTGCCACATGCAGGGTGGCGGCTTGTTGTCCCTTTGGGGGTGGGGACGCCTCTTGGTTTTGTTTCTTAATTTTGGTTTGTTGACACATGGAGTTCTTAGATTTAGTTTATCTGAATAGTGAGCGGTTCCTGCAGGAAACAAACCTGTTTCCCCGCGCCCCCAAGACCACACCCTGCCCTGATGGCAGCAGGGGTGTGTGGACAGCAGAGGTGGGCACCCGCTTGGCCCCTTCCTCTCTGAAAATGCCTTGTCTGTTATCCCTCTCTGCGTCAGCACAGTTCATTTCCAAGGCTGCTCTACAACCCAAGAGCAAATTAATTCCTAGCCTGTAAGTGAAATGTGACCAATTCATCCCACTTGGGGGCAGTTTATTGCACATCTGTTGCTGATTGGAGCTCATTTGTGCTGCTGGCATGGTGCCTTTGTTTACACAAACATCACCCACCTAATCACTGGGAGTTAGTGACTGCGTGGCCCTGCACTCCGTCTTTAATCTCATTTAATTTTTATTAAACATGCTCTGGACCTTTGTTGAGAAAATGATTCTTTATTCTAAAGATGATCTTTTTAAAGGGTCTTATATTTGCATGAGTTTTTGTTTAGTCTCTGAGGTTTTTGTACTCCATATTCTAGGACATTTTGTCATTTGACTTCTTACCAATATTATTAAAGTCTTATTAAAGTGTAAAAAAAAAGAAGGGCCAGAGTGAGCTTTTATGGAGTGTGAGGAAATGGAAAGGTTGAAAGTTTGGGACAGTGCCTGTCTTATTTTCCTAAGATTGCTGTTATAAATTACCACAACTGGTTTACTTAAAACAGAAATGCATTCTCTCACAGTTCTGGGGACTCGAAGTCTGATATCAAGATGTCGGCAGGGCTCGGTTCCCTATGAAGGCTCTGGGGCAGAATTCTTTCTTGCATCTCCTGGCTGCTGGTGGTTGCCCACAATACTAGGCATTTCTTTATTTTCAGTTGTAACACCTCACTCTCTGCCTGTGTCTTCACATGGCTGTTTTTCCTAATGTATTTCTCTCTGTGTATTCACATGACTTTCTTATAAGGACACCACGCTAATCTGGTATGACCTCATCAACAAATTGCATCTACAACGAGCCTATTTCTAAATTAGGTGACATTCTGAGGTTCCAGTTGAACATGATTTTTTTTTCTCTGAGCTGAAAATCTTTATTATGCCCAGGTATCAGCAGCAGATTTAGTGTATTAATAACGTTACACACAGATTCTTCCATGCTGTACTGCTTTCTGGTTTTGGTTTCTGAGTGTACCCTTCTTTCCTCTAATAACACAATATGTGTGATTTCCCTAAATCCCAGATTTTCCCACATTGGAAATGTAAGTTTCTAAGTTTCTGTCTCTAAATTATTTCCATTTTTAAAACTGGTAAAATGCCTCACAAAACGACCTTAATTCCAATCCAGTCTAGAAATGCGTTTTTGCTATAATGGACTTTTAAGTCTCCCAAGCCAATATATAACCAGTACCTCTTCCAGAATCAACTTAGTTGTAGTTTGTTAAACATTAGCAGTAATAAATCATTTTGTTGTTGTTGTTGCTGTTGTGGATTTTCTTCTTTTCTTTTAGCTGTCTGTGATGATTAATTTCATGTGTCAACCTGGCTAGATTATGGGGTCCAGTTGTTTGGTCAAACACTAGCCTACTTTTTTACTACGAAGGTATTTCATAGATGGGATTAGCATCTACAATCAGTTGACCTTAAGTAAAGGAGATTAGCCCCCATAATGAGGGTGGCCTCATGCAATCCATTGGCGGTCTCAATAGCGAGAACGGAGGGTTGCAGAGATTAGAAGGATTTAAGAATATATCCTCCACTTCTTCCTGAGTTTCCAGCCTAAGGAATTAGGACTCAAGAATTCAATATCTTTCTCACCAGAACTTTCAACCTCCAGGTTGCCGTACAAATTCGGACTTGCCAGCTCCTACAATTGTGTGAGTCAATTCCTTATAATAAATGTCTTTATATACATATTTATGTTGTGTTGGTTCTGTTTCCCTGGAGAACCTTGATGGATACACTGTCCACACTGTTCTGGCTCCTCTATCCTGCCACACAGGGACCATAGTTATTTTAAACTCCATATCTGATTTAAGTACCACACCCAAATAGATACTTTATAATTCACTGGAATTTGGGGTTTAAAAAGAGCTTTCTTTTTTTTTAGTGACCTAAAAGTAGGGTTACCAAATTTGGTGAATAAAAATACAGGATGCCCAGTTAAATTGAACCCCAGACACACAACAAATATTTTTCAGTATAAATCTGTCCTATGCAATATTTGGGACTAGCTTATATTAAAAAATCGTTCATTGTCCATCTGAAATTCAGATCTAAACTGGGCATCCTATACTTTATCTGGTAACCCTACCTATGAAAAGGTCCCTAATTATCTATTATCTGTATCAACAAAGGTACTATTTCCTGCTTATGCTTGAGATCAGAAACATTTTACACCATAAAATGAATGAAGCAAAATATCCTGAGAAGATTCCGTCATTAAATGATCACAGAAACTTGACATGTCTGCATGAGTATAGAGGCTAGTTTTCAAATGATTCAGGTATCAACAGGGGCTTGGCCCAAGTTGTTTGGGTGACAGGTTCTTAGTTTTGTGAATCTATCAGAGCCATGAGTAGGAAAGGAGAACGTATTTGCTCTAACAAATAGGAAGTAGAGAGTGGAGAGTTGCATACAAAATAAGGATAAGTCAAGTATCAAGTGGCATACTCACAAGGGTGAGATGAAGAAGAGAACATTTGCCTTACTTATCCTCTCTGGCCTAGTAACCACTCTTTAAGCTAGCCAATCTGTGACCCTGATCCAAAACATATGTAAATAAGGACTTTCTCTTAAAATGAAGTTTTTATACGTAGCTGTATGTATATGTGAAAGCAGCCTCTGAAAGTCAGGACAGTAGCTCCAAATTCTGGGATCTAGAAGGCTCTGTAGATTACAATGGGTTTCAACCAGTTATTAAATCTGAGGCAGCAACATTTGTGGGCGTGGTCTCAGGATTGTGAGGGAAAAATAAAGCCAAGAGTAAAAGCTTCACATTCTGAAAATAACAGTGGCAAAACACAGCACTCCTGGGCTAATAAAATTGAGAGAGGACCATGATTAGAAGGAAGCTTCTAGAATTCCTCTAAGCATAGGTTCTTCAAACTGGTATGACTAGTGACAATCTCTGGGTCACCCATCAAAGTTTGACAGAGAATGATGATCCACCGGGGCAGCCTTGCTGTGCCTGAGGAGCGCTTAACACCTGAAATGAGCTTTGAATTAGTTCTTGGCTGAACTCTGCCTGGGCCCCTTTCAGGAAGGCCAAGCAATCACAGTCAACCACCACTCTAGCCCCCATTCTGTTCAAAACTCTGTCGTCGAGGTCGATAACTGTATCCAGTGAACATCTGTATCGGGATCTGGAGCATCCATCTCCTTCCATCTGCAGTCTGAGGAATTCTGATCCCTCCGTGATTTTCAGAAGCCTCTGGAAGCAGGTAACAGCGAAGCAGATCTCTCCTTTGCCGGCCTCGGGATTGGAGGACAACAATTCCCCAGGAGCCTGAGGCCGGGAGAGGCTGCAGAGAGCCTTCGGCCAGCGGCCAGCGGGTGACTGCTCTCAGCACCCTGGCCGTTAAGGATAACGTCCCGGCACCTGCCATCTTCTACCACAAACGGCACATGAATTTTGGGGGGTCACTATTCAACCTAGTACAGTGTCCCAGAGGACTCTCCTTCCTTCCTTCTCTCCTTCCCTTTCTCTCCTTCTTCCTTCCCTCTATCCCTCATTCCCCTCCCTCCTCCTCTCTCCTTCCGCTTTCTTCCTCCTTGCCTTGCTCCCTCTTTCCCTTTCTCCTCCCTTTTGGCGTCCCCTCCCTCCTTTATTCAACCTTCTCTTTTCTCCTTCCTTCCATATTCTCCTTTCCTTACTCTGTAACAACTTTTCTTTCTTCCTCAAACCCTCTGGTCTTTTTCTCTCTCTACTCCTTCCTGTCTCACTCTCTTCCCTTTTCTTCCCCTCCCTCTCTCCCTTCCTTTCCTTCTTGCTTTCTCTCTCCCTCTGCATCTCTGTCTCTGTCCACCCCCCAGGCCTCCCTCCCTGCTTCCCACCCTCTCCCCTAACCATCTCCTTCCCTCCCTCTCTCTCTTCCTATATCCCCCTCTTTCTCCCTCCTTCTTCCCTATATCCCTCTCAGTCTGCTCCCTTTCTCCCTTCTCCCTCTGTCTATTCACTTCTCTCTTTCCTCTCTCCCTTCGTCTCGCTATGCTCCTCTCTCTTTCTCCCTCTTTTCCACCTCTTCTTCACACCTCCTCTGCCACTTCCTCCTTTTCATTCTTCTTCCATCTCTCTCCCATCCTGTCTTCCTTTCACCCCAACTTTTTCTCCCTCCCTAAGTTCAATTATTCCCCTTGGTGTTTAATGAAATATTTACACCAGACATGTCATTGAGCATAAAGATAAGTTAGATACAGTCAGAGCTCTCAAATCCTCCAAGTTCTGACCAGGAGGCACTCTCCAGAGTCCTTGGGCTCACACCAGTCCCTGCTCTGCCTGGTGGCCTAAGGGCAACCACTTCCCCGTCTTAGGGCCTAGCAGGCAAGGTGAGGTGGTCTCCAGGTGCTGTCTCTGCAAGGGGTACCTGCTGCACAGTCAATAAGGCTGAATGGGTTTTGAGGTTCAGTGATATCTCATTTTTCCATAGTTCTTTTGTCCATGCTTTGAAGAAAATGTGTATGCATGTATACATACTTAGTGGCAGCAATTACTTTTTTTTTAAGAGAAGTGATATGCTTACAGGTAAATCATGTAGAAAATACAGAGTTCTCATATACACCCCCTATTATTAACATCATACATTAGTGTTGTACATTTGTTAAAATTGATAGAAGAATATTATTGAAATTGTACTGCTGATTTAAGTCCATGGTTTACATTAGGGTTCACTCTTTGTGTTGTACTGTTTGTTCTATGGGTTTGTAGAAACTTTTACTCAATTATCCAACCTAAGATTTCCCCCTTTAACCATATTTAAATATATATATTTCAGTGGTGTTAATTACAATCACAATGTTGTGCTACCATCACCAGCTTCCATTACCAAAACTTTTCCATCACCACAAATAGAAACTGTATACAATTTAAGCATTAATTCTCCATTCCCTACCCCCACCCTGGCACCTGGTAAAACTGTGTTCTAGTTTTTGACTCTATGAATTTTCTTATTATGATAATTTTACATTTGTGAGATCATACTATATTTGTCCTTTTGGTGTCTGGTTTATTTCACTCAACATGAAGTCTTCAAGGTTTATCCATGTTGTCACATGTATCAGAATTTCATTCTTTTTTATAGGTGAATAATATTCCATCATATGCATATACCACATTTTGTTTATCCTTTCATTATCCGATGGGAACTGGGTTACTTCCATCTTTTGGCAATTGTGAATAATGCCACTATGAACACTGGTGTGCAAACATATGTTCAAGTACCTTTTTTCAGTTCTTGTAGGTATCTACCTAGAAGTGGACTTGTCACGTCATATGGTAATTCTAAACTTAACTTTCTGAACTGCCAAATTGTCTTGCACAGCACCAACACCATTTTGCATTCACCTAAGAATTTGCCTACACCTGAGAATATGTATTCCTATTTCTCCACAACCTCTCCAAAACTTGTAATTCCCCCCTTTTTAAATAGTAGCCATTTTAGTAGTATGAAATGATATTTTTTGTTGTTTTGTTTTGTTTTTTTGCTTGGGCAGGCACCAGGAAGTGAACTGAAATGATATCCTGTTGTAGTTTTGATTTGGATTTCCCTTAATGGCTAATGCAGTTGAGCATCTTTTCATGAGCTGTTTGGCCATTTGTATATTCTCTTTGGAGAAATATCTATTCAAGTCTTTTGCCTATTTTAAAATTGGGTTGTTTGTCTTTTTGTTGTTGAGTTGTAGGATTTCTTTATATATTCTAGATATTAAGCCTTTATTGGATAGGTGTTTTCCAAATATTTTCTTCCATTGAATAGGTTGTCTTTCACTTTTTTGACAAAGTTCTTTGAAGCACAAACATTTTTCATTTTGAGAAGGTCCCATTTTTCTATTTTGTATTTTTTCGTTGCTTGTGCTTTTGGTGTAAAGTCTAAGAAATCATTACCTAACACAAGATCCTGACGATGCTTCCCTACATTTTCTTCTAGGAATTTTATAGTCCTGGTTCTTTTTTTTATGGTTTTAACTTTTTAATCATATAAATATTTTACATATCCAAAAAATAAAATTTAAAAGAAAAAATAACTCAATATTGAAAATAGACTGAAGCAAATGAATCTATCTGTATATCAAGTTGATAACATTACCATACAAAATTCTCTTTATGGTTACTTTTGAGTACAGAATCCTGAATGAATATCCTTAGTGGGATGAAGGCAAAAGAAACTGTAAACTAGTTTAAACCTTACTTGATAGATTTTAATATTGTAATTTGGATGCTATTCTATGTACAGTATAAAGCACAAAACAAATATATTATCATTATTAGGAAGTTAGACATTCAATGCAATGAGAAAAGAGGTACATATAAAAGAAAATTTAAGATAAAAACTTTAGTATTAAATTTGAATGAAAATACCAACATAAATTCATGAATTTTTTTAAATTTTTAACTTTTTTATGTATAGTATATGTATGTATAGTATAGCATATATATGAAGCAAAGAAATTAAAGCACTCTTCAACAAGTAGTTACAAGACAGATCCCAGAGTTTTTCTTGGGCTACCATACAATCCTCTCAGATTTTTCCTCCTAACTGCTCCAGAATATAGGAGGCTAGAGGGCTTAAATATTTTTTTATCATCACAACCAAGTTTTTTCCTTCTTTTTTTGTGAAAAATAACATATATACAAAAAAAGCTATTAATTTCAAACCATAGCACCATAATTAGTTGTAAAACATATTTCAGAGTTTGACATGGGTTACAATTCCACAATTTTAGGTTTTTACTTCTATCAGCTCTAAAATATTAGAGACTAAAAGAGATGTCAATGTAATGACTCAGCGTTCATATTCATTTGTTAAGTCCTATTTTGTATGTATAACTCCACCATCCCTTTGATCTTTCCATCCCTCTCTTTAGGAGTGTTTGGGCTATGGCAGCTCTAAATTTTTTATATTGGAAGGGTCTGTCACTAATATGGGGTAGGGAGATGGAACTATCTGATGTTCTGGAGAAGCTGGACTAGGTTTCAGGACTTATCGGGACCAGGGACCCACCTGGAGGTTGTAGGTTTCTGAAAAGTTACTCTAGTACATGGAACTCTTGTTGGAATTTTATATATTGACCTAGGTGTCCTGTTTGGGGTTGGCAGTTTATGATAGGTAGCAAGGTAGTCATGGTTGATATAATGAGTTATTTGAATTAGTTTTTGTATGTGGTGTGAGGTAGGGGTCCCCTTTCATTTTTTTACATATACAATTCTCCCAGTATCATTTCTTGAAGAGACTATTCTTTCCCGAGTAGTGCACTTGGCACCCTTGTCAAAAATCAGTTAGCCATCATATTAGTTTGCTAAAGCTGCCAGAATGCAATATACCAGAAATGGAAAGGCTTTCAAAAGGGGGATTCATTAAGTTGCAAGTTTACAGTTCTAAGGCCCTGAAAATGTCCAAACTAAGGCATTAGGGAAAGATACCTTGATTCAAGAAAGCCCAATGAGTCTGGGATACCTCTATCAGCTGGAAAGCATGTGGCTGGCTTATGCTAGGGTCTTTGGCTTCTTGTTTCGAACAGCTTCACCAGGGGCGTTTTCCTTCTTCATCTCAAAAGTCTCTGCCTATGTCAGCTCTAAAGCATTTTCCAAAATGGTTCCCTCTTAAAGTCCTCCAGTAAGCAACCCCACCTTGAATGGGTGGAGACACATCTCCATGGAAACCACCTAATTAAATGGGCCGACACGCAATTGGGTGGGTCACATCTCCGTGGAAACAATATTGAATCAGGATTAAAGAACATGTTTTTCTGGGGTACATAACAGTTTCAAATCAGCACAACCATAGATTTGAGAGTTTATTTCTGAACTTTCAATTTTATTCCAGTGGTTTATATATTTGTCCTTGTTCCAGTACCATGCTGTTTGGATTGCTGTGGCTTTGTAACAAGTTTAATATTGGGAAGTGTGAGTCCTCCAACTTCATTCTTCTTTTGCAAGATGGCTTTATGTATTTGGAATTCCTTACCCTTCCATGTGAATTTTGTTTTGTTTTGTTTTTGCAAAATGTATTTTTATTTGTACATTTAATCACCATCATTGTCAACGCTAGGCATTCTTAAATTATACTGTCTCAGTCTTTGTCCTCTATCTTTTTCTAGCACATTTGCCTCACTTCACCAGTAGCCTTAAATCTTGAACTTTATTATGGTGCTATGGTTTGAAATGTATAGCTTTTTTTTGTATATATGCTATTTTTCACAAAAAAAAGAAGGAAAAAAGTTGGTTGTGATGATAAAAAATATTTAAGCCCTCTAGCCTCCTATATTCTGGAGCAGCTAGGGGGAAAAATCTGAGAGGATTGTATGGTAGCTCAAGACAAACTCTGGGATCTCTCTTGTAACTACTTGTTGAAGAGTGCTTTAATTTCTTTGCTTTGTATATATGCTATACTATACATACATATACTATACATAAAGACATAACTTTTACAATGCGAGTGTGTGATTGTGAAAACCTTGTGTCTGATGCTCCTTTCATCGAGGATATGGGCAGATAAGCAAAAAATATGGGTAAAAAAATCAATAAGTAATAGGGTTGATAAGGGGCAAATTAAATTGGATAGACGGAAAAACTAGAGGTCAATGAGAAGGAGGGGTAAGAGGTATGGTATGTATGAGTATTTCTTTTTTCTTTTTATTTCTTTTTCTGGAGTGACGTAGATATTATAAAAAGTGATCGTGGTGATGAATACATACCTATGTGATGATGCTGTGACCCACTAATTGTACACCACGTAAGGAATGTCCATGTGTGAAGTTCTGTCAATAAAAATATTTTTTTAAAAAATCAAGGCTACTCCCCCATACATGGGACATGACATCCAGGGGTGAAAGTCTCCCTGGCGACGTGAGAAATTACTCCCAGGGATGAATCCAGTCCTGGCACCGTGGGACCAACAATTCCATCCTGACCAAAAGGGAGGAAAAAAGTGTAATTAATAAAGTATCAGTGGCAGAGATAGTTCAAACCGACTTGAGAGGCTACTCTGGAGGTTGCTCTTACACAAGCTTCAGTTAGACCTTGCTACCTATCATTACCTGCCAAACACAAACCAGGACCATTCCAGCCAATCCTAAAGAACACCTAAGGCAATATATAAGATTCTACAAGGGTTCCACGCACTACAGTAATTTTCCAGAAACCTACAACCTCCAGATGGGTCCCTGGACCAGATAAGTCCTGAAACCTGGAGAAGCCAGCCTCTTAAGAGCATCAGCTTGTTCCATCTCCTTACCTCATATTAATGAGACCCCCTTCCAACTTGAAAAAGTTAGAATGGCCATACCCCAAATACCACTAAAGAGTGGGATAGAAAGATCAAAGGTTATGGTGGAGTTGTACAGAGAAGGTAGGGTTAACAAATGAGTATGATTGTTGAATTATTATATTCATGTCTTTTAGTCTCTGATATCTTAGAGCAGCTAGAAATAAATACCTAACATTGTGAAATTGTAATCCATACTAAACTCTGAAATCTGTTCTCCAATAATTGTTGTGCTGTGCTTTCAAATTTATTGCTTTTTTGTATATATGTTACTTTTCAAAAAAAAGAAAAAAGTTTATTGTGGTGACAAAAAAATATTCCAATCTTCTGGAGCAGCAAGAAGTAAAAATCTGAGAGGATGGTATGGTAGTCCATGACAGTCTCTGGGATCTGTCCTGTAACTTCTTGTTGAAGAGTGCTTTGGAAACTATTGCTTTTTCATTTCTTTGCTTTGTGTATATGCTATACTATAAAATAAAAAATTTAAAAATATCAAAACTACTGGAACACTCCAGCAGTTTCATATCCTTCCCTCTAGTCACTTCAATGCACCATAAACTAAAAAGGGATATCTAAATAATGCGTAAGAATAACCTCCATGATAGCCCCTCAACTCTGCTTGAAATCTCTCAGCCACAAAAATTTATTTTGTCTCATTTCTCTCTTTGCCCCTTTTGGTCAAGAAGGCTTTCTCAATCTCTTGATGCCAGGTCTCAGCTCATCCAGGGATTTCTGTCCCAAGTTCCAGGGGAGATTTACACCCTGGGAGTCATGTCTCACATGGGGGTGGGGCGTAGGGCAGTGAATTCACCTGCCAAGTTGGCTTAGAGAGAGAGGCCACATCTGAGCAACAAAAGAGGTTCTCTGGGGCTGACTCTTAGGCATAATTATAAGTAGGCTTAGCCTATCCTTTGCAGGAATAAGTTTCATAGGTTTGAACCACAAGATCGAGGGCTCAGAATATTGAACAGGTTGTCCCCACTGCTTGTGAGAATATCAGGAATTTCTAAGATAAGGAAGTTTAATATTTCCTCTTTTCTCCCCAGTCCCCCAAGGGAAACTGGCAAATACTTCTTTATTCACTGCCCAGATTACTTGGGGATATATCAGGGCATCTCACTAACCTGGACAAACTAACAGGATCTCATGCCCTATTCAAGATTCCATGTACTTATGGTGTTCAAGTAAATTGATCATACAAGCTAAATTAGATAATGCAATACCCAAAATACAAATTTTGCACCAAATAAACATCTCTCCCTGTGGTATCACACAGAGGTTGAAGTTTGAAAATATGGGCCATATCATCCTTTATCTAGTATTCTGATTTACCTTAGTCTTATCCAGATCAGCTTCATTTATATCTCTAGATGAAGTCTGATCAATTTTCCAGATTTTTTACCAGTTGCTGTATGGGTAATGCTGCTTTTGATAACTTCAGAGCTCTAACTCTGAGTCTCAGGTGTCACACAAATACCCCAAGTTTCAAGGAAAGACCAGGTTATATACAAATAGCCTAGTATCTCAGAATTTAGAAATAACAGTGACCACTCCTGAATATATGTGACTGCTATAAGAGTTTACAATCTAGGACCCTTTATTATAGGCCCCAACCTGATAACCCATGCTCTCAACTTCAATTCGCCAAGTTTGTGTATTATAGTTATCCATATGAGTGAGGCATGATATTTGTCTTTTTGTTTCTGACATTTCATTCATACTGTCCTTAAGTTTCATTCACCTAGTTAAAGACCTCACAACTCCATTTCTTCTTGGGACCCCTTAGTAGTCCATTGTATGTATAAACCACAGTTCCCCCTTTCATTCCTGAGCCTTAGTACCCTTAGGACACCTCCATCCATTGGGAATCCTGAACATTTCTAACCATACATAGCATATGCAAATGCCCATTCATGTTCCCATTCTCAGTTCCTGCAGTTATATACCTAGTAATGGGGTTTCAGGATCACATGGCAACCCCACTCCTAGCCTCTTGTGGAACACACTGCCCACTCAGTTCCTCTGAATATATACCTAGCAATGGGATTGATGGATCATATGGCAATTCTATACTTACCTTCCTGAGAAATGGCCACACAGCCTTCCAGAGTGGTTGCACTATTCTACATTCCCACCAACAGTGGATAAGTGTGCCTCTTTCTCCGCATCCAGCACTTGTCGTTTATTGTTTGTTTGTTTTTTTTTTTTATCATGACCATTCTAGTGGGTGTCAGATGATAACTCATCGTGGTTTTGATTTACATTTCTCTAATAGCCTTCATCTTTTCAGCATTCATATTCATTTATATTGGAAGGTTCTGTCACTAATATGGGGTAGGGAGCTGGAACTATCTGATGTTCTGGAGAGGGTGGACTAGGTTTCAGGACTTACCTGGACCAGGGACCCATCTGGAGGTTGTAAGTTTCTGGCAGGTTACTCTAGTGCATGGAACTCTTGTGGAATTTTATATATTGACCTAGGTGTCCTGTTTGGGGACATCTTTTCATGTGCCTTTTAGCCATTTCTATTCCTTCTTCTGAGAAGTGTCTACTCATGTCTTTTGCCCATTTTCTTTCTTTTTTTATTGATAAAACTTAACATACAAACATACATTCTTTTTTATCATTCACTTTTATTTCATTAGAGAATTTGTGAGTTTACAGAATAATCATGTATAAAATAGCGTATTCGCATAAACCACCCTATGATTAACACCTTGCATTGGTGTGGAACATTTGTTGCAATTGATGAAACCACATTTTTGTAATTGTACTATTAACCATAGTCCGTGATTTAGCCTAGGGCTTACTCTTTGTGTAGTGTCATTCAACGGATTTTTCTTAAAAAGTTTTATTCTATTACCGTATATACATGTTACATCAGGGATAAACCCTGAAGAAGCCATGTTGAGTGAAATAAGCTAGAGACAAAGGACAGACACTGCATGATCCCACTGATATGAAATAATAACAATAAGCAAACTAGGATCAGAATCTGGAATATAGGTTACCAAGAAACAAGATGGGGATAGGAAATAAGGAGTTAAGGCTTAAAATTTATAGAGTTCCTATTTGGAAGGATGGAACTGTTTTGATAATGATAGTGGTGATGGTGGCACAATATTGTGAACATAATTAATAGCACTGAAATATCTAAGTTCAGTTAAAAGGATAAATGTTAGCTTGTATCACTCACTTTTTTAAAAATAGTTTTATTGATAAAACAACATACAAACGTTCCATACATGGTGTACAATCAATGGCTCACAGTATCATCACATACTTGTGTATTCATCACCATGATCATTTTTTGTACATCTGCATCACTCCAGAAAAAGAAATAAAAAGAAAAAAGAAAAAAACTCATACATACCTTAGCCCTTAACCCTCCCTCTCATTGACCACTAGTATTTCCTCCTCTACCCAATATATTTTAACCTTTCTCCCCCCTATTATTTGTTTATTTTTATCCATATTTTTTACTCATCTGTCCATATTCTAGGTAAAAAGAGTATCAGACACAAGGTTTTCACAATCACAGTCACATTGTGAAAGCTATATCTTTATACAATCATCTTCAATAAACAAGGCCTCTAGCCACTTCAATACGCCATAAACTAAAAAAAGGTATCTGTATAATGCATAAGAATAACCTCCAGTATAACATCTTGACTCTGTTTGAAATTTTTCAGCCACTGACACTTTATTTTTCCTCATTTCTTTTTTCTCCTTTTTTGTCAAGAAGATTTTCTCAATCCCTTGATGCCAGGTTCCAGCTCATACCAGGCTTTCTGTCCCATGTTGCCAGGGAGATTTACACCCTTGGGAGTCGTGTCCCACAAGGTGGGGGGAAGCAGTGAGTTCACTTGCTGTGTCAGCTTAGAGAGAGAGACCACATCTGAGCAACAAAAGAGGTTCTCTGGGGGTGACCCTTAGGCCTAATATTAAGTAGGCTTAGCCTATTCTTTGCAGGAATAAGTTTCATGGGAGCAAACCCTAAGATCGAGAGCTTGGCTTACTGATTTTGTTGTCCGCACTGCTTGCAAGAGTATCAGGAATTCTCCAAATGGGGAAGTTGAATATTTCCCCCTTTCTCCCCATTCCCCCAAGGGGACTTTGAAAAATACTTCTTTATTCACTGTCCAAATTACTCTAGGGTTTCTCAGGGCATCACACTGACCTGGACAAACCAAAAAACCTCATGTCCTGTTCAAGAGTCCATGTACTTAATAGTGTTCAATTAAACTGATCTTAGAAGTTAAATTAGGAAATGCACCACCCAAAATATAAATTTGGCGCCAAATAAATGTATCTCCGTTTAGTCTCACACAGAAGTTGAAGTTTTAAAATATGAACAATATCATCCTTTTCCCAGTCTTCTGATATACCTTAGTCTTATCCAGCTCTGCTTCATTCATATCTCTACTCAATGTCTGATCAGTTTTTCAACTTTTAAAAACAGTTCCTGAGTAGGGTACTGCTGACTCTCATAGCTTCAGAGCTCTTACTTTGAGTCTCACGTGTCAAGTAAATACCCGGAGTTTCTGGGAAAGACCATGTTATATACAAACAGCTCAGTATCTCAGAATTTAGAATTAACAATTATACCTCCTGAATATATGTGAGTGCTGTAAAAGCTTACAATCTAAGACCCTTTACAATAAGCCCAACCTGATAACCCATGCTCACAACTTTAGTTCACTGAATTTTTATATGATAGTTAGTCCATATGATTGAGGCATGATAAAATTGTCTTTTTGTTCCTGACATTTCATTCATTAAGGTTCATTCATCTAGGTACATGCCTCACAACTCCATTTCTTCTTGTGGTCACTCAGTACTCTATTGTATGTATACAACACTGTTCCCCCTTCCATTCCTCAGTCGTTGTACCCTTAGTCCACCTCCATTCATTGTGGATCATAAACTCTGTTGCCAGAAACACCAGTGTGCAAATGTCCATTCATGTCCCACACTCAGTTCCTTTTGCCTATTTTTAATTGGGCTGTTTGTCTTTATGTTGTTGATTTCAAGAATCTCTTTATATATTCTGGATACTAAACCCTTATCTGATATGTGGTTTCCAAATACTGTCTACCATTGTGTAGGCTGCCATTTTACTTTCTTGAAAAAGTTCTTTGATGCACAAAAGTGTTTACTTTTGAGGAGTTCTATCTCTTTTTCAGTGTTTGTGCTTTGGGTTTAAGATCTTGGGAACTGCCTCCTGTTACAAGTTTTATAAGGTATTTCCCTACATTTTCTTCTAAAAGTTGTATAGTCTTAGTTCTAATGTTTAGGTCTTTGATCAATTTTGAGTTAATTTTTGAATAGGGTGTGAGATATGGATCCTCTTTCATTCTTTTGCATATGGATATCCAGTACTCCAAGCACCATTTATTGAAGAGGTTGCTCTGTCCAAGGTGGGTTGGCTTGACTGCCTCATCAAAGATCAATTGTCCATAGATGAGAAGATCTATTTCTGAACACTCTATTCAATTCCATTGGCCAGTATATCTATTTTTATGCCAGTACCATGCTGTTTTGACTACTGTAGCTTTGTAATGTGCTTAAAAGTCAATTAGTGTCAGACTTCCCACTTCATTTTTCTTTCTCAAGATATTTTTAGCTATTCCGGACACCTTCCCTTCCAAATAAATTTGGTTGTTGTTTTTTTATTTCTGCAGAGTAAGTTTTTGGGATTTTAATTGGCATTGCATTGAATCTATAAATCAATTTTGGTAGATTTGACATCTTAACTATATTTAGTCTTCTAAGCCATGAAAGCGAAATGCTCTTTCATTTATTTAGTTCTTCCATGATTTCTTTTTTTAATTTTTTAAAAAAATATAACAACAAACACAAACATTCTTAACATATGACCATTTTTTAAAATCTCTTTTAAAATGTTTTGTAATAATCTGTGTACAAGTCCTCGACATCCCTCCTTAGGCTTGTTCTTAAATACCTGATTCTTTTGGTTGCTATTTTGAAGGGAAATTTTTCTTTTTAGCTATTTCCTCAGACAAGTTGTTGCTTGTTGTGCTTGTTAGAGAAGCTGTTTCTTTTAGCCCTGATTCAATATTGTAGGTGGCAACTTTTGATTAGATTATCTCCACTGAGATGTGGCATGCCCAATTGTGGGTGTGACCTTTTGATTAGATGGGGATGTAACTCTACCCATTTCAGATGGGTCTTGATTCGTTTACTGAAGTCCTTTAAAAGAGAAACATTTTGGAGGCAGCAGAGCTGACCCAGATGCTGACACCTGGGGATCAGAGATACAGATATTTGGAGATGCTTGGAGTCCAGCAGACATAGCCATGTAGCTTCCATGAGACTTTAAGCAAGTCAGAATCTGGAAAGAGCAAAGGGAAGCCAAGAGAAGAAAGCCAGCACTGCAGGGGCAAAGTGAGGAACCCCCACAGGAACAGAGGCTGAAAGCAATGGAGCCCAGGAACAAGGGACCAGCAGATGCCAGCCACATACCTTTTCAGCTGACAGAGGTATTTCGGACAACGTTAGCCTTTCTTGAGAGAAGGTAACCTATTTTTGATGCTTTCATTTGTACATTTCTCAACACTAGAACTGTAATTTGTAACTTATTAAATTCCCTATTTAAAACCTGCTCCATTTCTGGTATATTGCCCTCTGTTGGCTTTAACAAACCAAAGCACCTGGGTATAGAAACATTACTGATTTTCTTACATTGAGCTTGTATCCTGCCACTTTGCTGAATTTATTAGCTCAAATAGCTTTGCCATAGATTTCTCGGGGTTTTCTAAGTATAGGATCATGTCATTTTCTTTGTTAGTCTGACTAGTGGTCCATCAATTTTATTGAACCAACTTTCAGTTTTATTGATTCTTTCTATTGCTTTATTGTTTTCCAGTTTGTTTATTTCTGCTTTAATCTTTGTTATTTCTCCTCTTTTATTTGCTTTGTGAGTAGTTTGCTGTCCTTCCTCTAACTTCTCCAGGTGAGCAAGTAAGTCCTTGATTTTTGCTCATTCTTGATTTTTAATATAGGCATTTCGGGCAATAAATTTCCCTTTCAGCACTGACTTTGCCGCATCTCATTAATTCCGATATGTTGTATTCTCGTTGTCATTTGTCTCCAGATATTTGCTGATTTCTCTAGCAATTTCTTCTTTGACCTACTGATTATTTAATATTGTGTTATTTAATCTCCAATTATTTGTGAAAACTCTGTGACTATTAATTTCCAGCTTCATTCTGTTGTGGTCAGAAAAACTGCTTTGGATTATTTCAATCTTATTAAATTTATGAAGATTCATTTTTTGTTCCAGCATACGATCTATAAAGGAGAATGTTCCATATGCACTAGAGAAGAGTGTATACTGGTATTCTGGGGTGTAATCATCTATATATATGTCTATTAGGTCTAATTCATTTATCATATTGTTTATGTTATCTATTTCCTCATTGATCCTCTGTCTGCTTATTCTATCTATAGTGGAGTTTGGTATATTGGAGTCTCCTTCTATTATTGCTGAAACATCTATAGTGCCAATTAGTTTTTCCAGTGTTTGCTTCATGTACTTTGGAGCTCCTTGATAGGGAGCATAAACATTTATGATTGCTATTTCCTCTTGGTGAATTGTCCCTTTCATTAATATGTAGTGTCCTTTTTGTCTCTTATGATATCTTTACATTTAAGGTCTATTCTGGATGGGCCACAGTGGCTCAGCAGGCAGAGTTCTCACCTGCCATGCCAGAGACCGGGGTTCAATTCCCAGTGTCCATGCAAAAGAAAAAGAAAAGATAAAGTCTATTTTGTCTGATATGAATATAGGTACTCCTGCTTTCTTTTGGTTATACTTTGATAGAACATCTTTTTCCATCCTTTCACTTTCAATGTATTTGTGTTTTGGGGTCTAAAATGAGTCTCTTGTAAGCAGCATATAGCTGGATTGTATTTTTAATCAATTCTGCAAATCTGTATTTTTTAATTGACGAGTTTAGTCCTTTAACATTCACAGTTATTACTGTAAAAGCAGTTCTTGAATCTACCATCTTATTCTTTAGCTTTTATTTGTCAGATCTATATATTCTTTTCCCTCTCTCTCTTTTTGTCCTTTAATTACCATTACTGGTACTTTATAATTCTGTACCCTCCTCCAGACCTCCCTCCCCTGTATTTTTTTCCAGCTGACAGGACACCCTTTAGTATTTCTTGTATGGCAGGTCCCTTGTTGACAAATTCTCTCAGCATTTGTTTGTGAAAATTTTAATCTCTCCCTCACTTTTAAAGTACAATTTGGCTGGGTACAGAATTCTTGGCTGGAAGTCTTTCTCTTTCGGGATCTTCAATATATCATTACCACTGCCTTCTTGCTTCCATGGTTCCTATTGTGTACTCCAAACTCAGTCTTATGTGGTTTCCCTTGTGTGTAGTAGATCAGTTTTCTCATGCTGCTTTCAGTACTTTCTGTTTCTTTTCAAAATTTGACAGTTTGATTAGCATGTGTATTGGTGTAGGCCTATTTGGATTTATTCTATTTGAGTTCATTGGACCTCTTTGATTTATGCATTTATGTCTTTTATAAACGTTTAGAATTTTTCCCTAATTATATCTTCAATTAACTTTCCCAGCCCTTTACTCTTATTTTCTCCTTTTGGAAGACCAACGATTCTTATATTTGTGTGCCTCTTCTTGTCCATCATTTCCCTAAGATCCTATTCCTTTTTTCCCATCTTTCTTGCCATTTGTTCTTATGTGTGCTCTAATTCAATTGTTCTGTGTCCTAGTTCACTTATTCTTCCTTCTGCTTCCTTGAATCTACTATCATGTGTCTCTAGTATATTTCTAATTTGGTCTATTGTATCTTTCATCTCTGTGAAATCTGCCATTACTCTATTTAATCTTTCGAATTCTTTATGCTCTTCTTGTGTCTTCCTGATATCCTTTATTTATTTATAAACATTGAGTAGTTTTTCCATATTCTGTGTCCCCTCTGGGGTTTTGATTTGGTTATTTGCCTGAGTCATTCTGCTTGGATCTTCATGTGCTTTGTGTTTTTTTGTTGTGTTCAGGGCATTTGATTATCTTAGTAAAGTTATTTTGCAAGTTGGTTTTCTTCACTGATTTGAAGTTTTGTATTTAGCTGGTTTTGCATTGAACGTTTCCTTTTGCACTTGGTTTGTCAGTAATTCTCCACCAAACTAAGGCCCAGATCTCAGGTGGGGGGGCAATTCTACTGAGGGTCTATTAAAGGATAGGGAGGGGTGCATGGGTATTTCAGTGGCAGAATGCCCACCTGCCATGTGGGGGACCCAGTATTCCCAGCCCATGCACCCCCCCAAAAAAAATAAAATAAAGTAAAATAATAATAACAAAATATAATAAAAATATAATTTAAAAATGAAAGAAAAAAACTCCACACTTTAATAGTAATAGGCCCCAGAGTCAGAAGGAGACACCCCCTCCTAGATACATTTGGAATGAACTAAGACTAGTTCCCAGAGAAGGGAGAGAAAACAATAAAATAATATTAATAATAATATCATAAGCTATAAAATAAATATAAGAAATAAGATATAGAAAGTAAAAAGTAAAAAAAAATATAAAAATACTACTAATAAAAATATATGTAGAAAAAATATGTTAAAATGCAGAAAAAAATAGAAAAACGGAAAAAAAAACTAGCAGTACAGGGAATTTGCCTGCTTGCACTCGCCGCTTCTCACCAGCAGGAGGTGCTCCGCCCTCATACCTGCCGCTCTGCTACTGGTGCAGCTGGCTGAGAAGTTGGTGGGGCGGGGGGAGGGGGGCTGCTCGCGGCCTGCAGCATTGGGACAGGGGAATGGACAGAAACTCCCTTGGGAATAGCTGAGCCACAGAGCCTGGTGCCCAGTGAATCCTCTACACTCTGTGTCCAACGGGCTGGCTATTCGAGGCACCTCGTGGGCGACTGCTCCCAGTGCCTGAGGCCTGATTCTTCGCAGTGGATGGCCGGGTCCATCTCAGGGCTCCCCTTGGGAGCCACCTTCCCCAGCCAGCAACTCTGGCAGGCTGGAGCAGAGGGAAGTTTTTTTCCTCTGATTTGGACCTCCCTGTATGCGGCCGTCTACCCCCACTGGGGACCACTGCCATTCTGACCAACCCTGCTCTCCCTTCCCTGATCTCCCCACCTTTCTTCACCCCAGGAATCACCAAAGAGCCCCCGCAGTGACTCATTCCCCCATCTCCTAGGACCACAGTCCCAATCATTATCTCCCCATCCCCTATGTTGTCACACAGAGCAAGGGTGCACTCAATCACCCCACTCTGCCATCTTCGCAGAAGTCTCCATCCCTTAACTTTCTTTTGGGGGAGGGGCGCATGATCCGGTAATCGAACCGGGTCTCCTGCATGCAAAGCAAGCATTCTACCACGGAACCACCTGTGCACCCTCTATCTTTTTACTTTGAATAGGAGTCTTTATATTTAAAGTGGGTTTCTTGTGGAAAATGTATAGCTGAGTCTTTTTTAAATTCACTCTGACAATTGTCTCTAATTGGTGTAATTAGACCACTCACATTTAAAGTGTCTATTGATATATCTGGATTAACATCTATACCATGTTTGTACACATTTTCTATTCTTTGCATTTGTTCTTTGTTTTTTGCACACACACATCCCTGTTGCTGATCTTGTTTCGATTGAATCATTTATATGATTCCATTTTATCTCTTCTCTTAACATATCAATTCTACTTCTTCAAAAAAGTGTTTTTGCCCTAGAGTTTATAATATACATTTTAAACTAATAATTCCACCTTCAGGCACACTGTCCAGTGTGTAGATGAAGCAAGATGTCATTCACTAAAGTACTAAAATTCTAGTAAAAAGCAAAACTTGAAAAATATTCTCCAGTAAGGCAGAGAGAGAGAGAGTTTGAAGTAAACAAGATTGGACAGTCATTTTTTGGGGTTCGGTCCCCAGGAATGACCTTATTTGATGACCTTTGAAGTTAACTGCATGTCTCTTTGAAGAAAGGATGTATGGACCCTAGAAAAGCCATGTTTTAATCAAAATCCCATTTCCTAAAGGCAGAATAATCCCTATTCAATACTGTATGTTTGAAACTAATTAGATCATCTCCCTGGAGATATGATTTAATCAAGAGTGGTTATTAAAGTGGATTAGGCGGAGGCATGTCTCCACCCGTTTGGGTGTGTCTTGATTAGTTTACTGGAATCCTATAAAAGAGAACAACAAGAGAGAAAGCTAGGAGATTCTGAGAGAGCAGAACGACATAGCCACAAGAAGCAGAGAGTCCACCAGCCAGCGACCTTCAGAAATGAAGAAGGAAAACGCTTCCCGGGGAGCTTCATAAAACAAGAAGCCAGGAGGGAAAGCTAGCAGATGATGCCATGTTTGCCATGTGCCTTCTCACTTGAGAGAGAGACCCTGAACTTCATTGGCCTTCTTGAACCAAGGTATCTTTAAATGGATGCCTTTGATTGGACATTTCTATAGATTTGCTTTAATTGGGACATTATCTTGGCCTTAGAACTGTAAACTAGCAACTTATTAAATTCCCCTTTTAAAAAGCCATTCCGTTTCTGGTATATTGCATTCTGAGAGCTAGCAAACTAGAACACATGTATACACCTAACAACGGGGTTGCAGGATCATACAGCCACCCCACCCCTAACCTCCTGTTGAACCACCAGCTGTTCTCCAGAGAGGGTGTACCTCTCAGTTTCCCTACCAACAGGGAACAGGTACATCTCTTTCTCCACATTTTCTGCAGCACTTGTATCTCTCTGTTCATTTTCTATTTTATTTTATATATTTTATTTATTTATTTATTTACTTACTTATTTGCATAGGCAGGCACCCGTAATTGAACCTGGGTCTCTGGCATGGCAGGCAAGAACTCTGCCTGCTGAGCCACCATAGCCCGCCCTCTCTGTTCTTCTTCTTTTTTTTTTTTGAATCACCTTAAATTTTATTAATAGGGTATCGTAAAATGCATTTTGGCACATCCATATAATGGAGTGAGTTACTCAGTATCCATTAAAAAAAGTGATGATTTTCAGGTTAAATCATTGCTTAAACAAACAAGCACACAGGTGTGTAAAACAATGTAGTATGCTTCCATATATGTCTCACACATACATACTTTTAAATGCTTAGAATGGCTCTTGAAAAATTCAATCAAAAGCTAGCAACAGTTGTTAGCATTGGGGAGGGAAGCTGGGTAGATGGGATATTGGTGTTTTTTTGTTTGTTTGTTTTTAACTTTTTTATTGCATATTATAACATATATACAAAGCAAAGTACTCTTCAACAAGTGGTTACAGGATAGATCCTGGAATTTGTCATGGGCTGCCACAGGATCTTCTCATATTTTTCCTTCCAGATGCTCCAGAATATAGGAGGGTAGAGGGCTTAAATACTTTTTTATCATCACAATTGACTTTTTTTCCTTCTTTTTTTTGTGACCAATAACATATATAAAAAAATGCTGTAAATTTCCAAGCACAGCACCACAATTAGTTGTAGAACATATTTTAGTCTTTGACATGGGTTACAATTTCACAATTTTAGGTTTTTACTTCTAGCTGCTCTAAAATACTGGAGACTAAAAGAGATATCAATTTAGTGATTCAGCATTCATGTTCATTTGTTAAGTCCTAACTTCTCTGTATAATTCCATCATCACCTTTGATCTTTCCATACCTCTCATTGGGGATGTTTGGGCTATGGCAAGTCTAAAGTTTTGATATTGGAAGGGTCTGTCACTAATATGGGGTAGGTAGATGGAACTACCTGATGTTCTGGAGAGGCTGGGGTAGCTTTCAGGACTTATCTGCACCAGGGACCCATCTGGAGGTTGTAGGTTTCTGGAAAGTTACACTAGTGTCTGGAACCCTTGTGGAATCTTATATATTGCCCTAGGTGTTCTTTAAGGTTGGCTGGAATGATCCTGGTTGGGGGTTGGCAGGTTATGATAGGTAGCAAGGTCTACCTGAAGCTTGCGTAAGAGCAACCTCCAGAGTAGCCTCTTAACTCTATTTGAACTCTCTGCCATTGATACTTTATTAATTACACTTCTTTTCCCCCATTTATTCTCTGTTCATTTTTAAACAGTTTTATTCACACATCATACAATCCAATGGAAATAAAACAATCAATGGTTCTCAGTATAATCATATAGCCATGCTTTCACCAACACAATCTGTATGAGGACATTTCCATTTCTTTTGCAAAGAATCCCATACACTTCCGCCACATCCCCCGCTTGTTGACATGTAGCTTTGGCATATTGCCTTTGTTACACTCAATGGAAGCATATTACAATATTACTGTTAATTATAGACTCTGGTATGCATTGATTATATTTTTCCCATATTCCATCTCATTTTCAACAACTTGCAACGTTGTTCTCCCTCATGCAAAAACCTTATATTTGTATGCTTAATTACCATCACTGTTCACTTTAGGCATCACCAAGTTATATCACCCAGTCTTTATCCTATATCTTTCCTTCTGGTGTCATACATGCCTGCAGCCCTCCTCCCTCAACCAAACTCATATTCAGCATATTTACAATATTGTGCTACCATCAGATAGTATTGTGCTATCATTTCTGCAACTTTACAATCAGTCCTCTTGAACATTCTGAACTCCTTCAGCATCAAATGCTTAGTCTCTTTCCTCTTTCTATTTCCTGATAACCTGTGTTCTCAACTTTGAAACTCAAAATTCACTCACTAACGTTAGCTCAAATTAGTGAGACCGTAGAGTATTTGTCCTTTTGTTTGTGGCTACTTTCACTCAGCATAATGTCCTCAAAGTTCATCCATATTGTTGCATGCTTCATGACTTTATTCTGGCTTACAGCTACAAAATATTCCATTGTATGTATATACCACAGCTTGTTTAGCGACTCCTCCGTTGATGGACATTTGGATGGTTTCCATCTCCTTGTAAACGAGAATAATGCTGTTATAAACTTAGGTGTCCAAATGTCCATTTGTGCCCTTGCCTTCATTTCCTCTGAACATATACCTAGTAATAGGATTGCTGAATCATATGACAATTCTATTCTTAGCTTCCTGAAGAACCACCAAACTGCCTTCCAGAGTGTTTGCACCATTCTACATTCCCACCAACAGTGAATAAATGTGTCTCTTTCCCCACATCTTCTCCTGCACTTGTTGTATTGTTTTCTTCTTCTTCTTCTTCTTCTTCTTCTTCTTCTTCTTCTTCTTCTTCTTCTTCTTCTTCTTCTTCTTCTTCTTCTTCTTCTTCTTCTTCTTCTTCTTCTTCTTTTTTTTTTGATAATGGCCACTTTGGTGGGTGTGAGATGACATATCATTGTGGTTTTGATTTGCATTTCCCTAATAACCAGTGTTATTGAGCATCTTCTCATATGTTTTTTTAAAAAAAATTTTTTTAATTGTACATTGTACATTTCACTATTATTATACACTCTAGGCATTCCTAGATTATACCATCTCAATCTTTAACATCTATCTTTCTTTCATATGTTTTTTAGCCATTTTTACTTCTTCTTTGGAAAGTGTCTGTCCATGTCTTTTGCCTGATTTTTTCTTTGGGATAAAAGAAAGATTTTATTTATATCTACAGACTTGAAAGGGAAAAATTAACAGTATTGTTGGTTGATATAATTAACAGATATTTTTAACAGTTATTAATAAAGATTTTAAAGGACAAGCCATAGCTTTTAATATATACTGTGAACATTGTTCACAGTGCTCCCTTTGAAGTGCAAATTCAGCCAGCCTGTAATTTTTTTAAAACTTTTTAATTGTATTTTATAACATACACGCAAAGCAAAGAAATAAAAAAGCAATAGTTTTCAAAATACTATTCAACAAATAGTTACAGCACAGATCCCAGAGTTTGTCAAGGGCTACCTCTCAGACGTTTCCTCCTAGCTGCTCCAGAATATAGGAGGCTAGAAGGCTCAATTTTTTTATCACAATCAACTTTTTTTCCTTCTTCTTTTGTGAGAAATAACATATATACAAAAAATCAATAAATTTCAAAGCACAGCATCACAAACAGTTGTAGAACATATTTCAGAGTTTGACATGGATTACAATTCCACAATTTTAGGTTTTTACATCTAGTTGCTCTAAGATACTGGAGACTAAAAGAGATATTAATTTAATGATTCAGCATTCACATTCATTTGTTAAATCCTATCTTCACTGTGTAACTCACCATCAACTTTGATCTTTCTGTCCCTTTCTTTAAGGGGATATATTTTTTTAGTTTGGGCTATGGCCATTCTAAATTTTTTATATTTGAAGGGTCTGTCACTAGTATGGGGTAGAGAGATGGAACTATCTGATGTTCTGGAGAGGCTGGGCCCTCTAGTTTTCAGGACCTATGTGGACCAGGGACCCATCTGGAGGTTGTAGGTTTCTGGAAAGTTACTCTAGTGCATGGAACCCTTGTGGAATCTTCAGTATTGCCCGAGGTGTTCTTTAGGATTGGCTGGAATGGTCCTGGTTGGGGGTTGGCAGGTTATGATAGGTAGCAAGGTCTACCTGATGCTTGCGTAAGAGCAACATCCAAAGTAGACACTTGACTATTTCAACTTTCTCTGCCACTGATACTTTATTAGTTATGCTTCTTTCCTCCCTTTACATCAGATTGAAATTGTTGATCCTACAGTACCAGGGCTGGATTCATCCCTGGGAGTCATCTCCACATCGCCAGGGTGACTTTCACCCCTGGATGTCATGTCCCATGTAGTGGGGGAGGACAATGATTTCACTTACAGAGTTGGGCTTAGGGAGAGTGAGGTCACATCTGAGCAGCAAAAGAGGTCCTCCAGAAGTAACTCTTAGGCATGCCTATAGGTAGTCTGAGCTTCTCCGCTACCTACATAAGCTTCACAATAACAAGCCTCAGGATCAGGGCATGGCTTATTGATATGGGTGTCCCTAAAGTTTGACACAGTATCAGGGGATTCCCTGATGGTAAGGTTTAATAGTTTCATATTCTTTCTCCCATCTTTCAAGGGACTTTGCCAATACTTTGTGATTATATGCTTAATATGTTCTAGGATGGATCCAGACATTATAATATTCTAGACAGGATTAAAAGACCTCTTTCTTATTCTGGGCTCCCTGTGTTTCAATTGTTCAAATGAGCTATACAGATAGGTTGAGTTAGAGTATGCACTACATAAAATTTCAGTTTCAGACCAAATAAAACTTTCTTCCTTTGGTTTCAAAGAGTATGTGTGGTTCTAAAATATAGACACTGTGTTCTAGTTTGCTAGCTGCCAGAATGCAATATACCAGAAATGGAATGGCTTTTAAAAAGGGAAATTAAATAAGTTGCTAGTTTACAGTTCTAAGGTCAAGAAAATGTCCCAGTTACAACAAGTCTGTAGAAATGTCCAATCAAAGGCATACAGGGAAAGATACCTTGGTTCAAGAAGGCCGATGAAATTCAGAGTTTCTTTCTCAGCTGAGAAGGCACATGGCGAACACAGTCAGAGTTTCTCTCTCATCTGGAAAGGCACATGGTGAACACGGTCACGATTCCTCCCTCATCTGGAAAGGCACATGGCAAACATGGCATCATCTGCTAGCTTTCTCTCCTGGCTTTCTGTTTCATGAAGCTCCCTGGGAGGCATTTTCCTTCTTCATCTCCAAAGGTTGCTGGTGAACTCTGCTTCGTGGTGCTGCAGCATTCTCTGCTCTCTCCAAATCTCTTTCATTCTCCAAAATATTTCCTCTTTTATAGGACTCCAGAAACTTATCAAGACCCACCCAAATGGGTGGAGACATGTCTTCCCCTAATCCACCTTAACAACCACTCTTGATTAAATCACATCTCCAGGGAGATGATCTGATTACAGTTTCAAATATACAGTATTGAATAGGGATTATTCTGCCTTTGTGAAATGGGATTTAGATTAAAACATGACTTTTCTAGGGGACGTACATCCTTTCAAACCAGCACACACTGTCTTCCTTACCCCTGTGTTCTGAATTACTTTAATTCCAACGTGATAGACTTTGTTCTTACCTCTAAATATCAGGTTATATATATATATATATATATATATATATATATATATATATATATATATACAGCCTCTCAAAATCCAGAAATAATAATCACCACTTAGGACTTAATGTGTCTTCTCTAAAAGCTTACAGTCTACGCCCCTGCTTTCTTATAAACATTTTCTAAAGGTGACCATACCCTTGTTGTTCCTTTGTTTCTGGCTTATTTTGTCTCATATCTTATTTAATTCACATCATTGCATGCCTGACAACTTTGTTCCTTTCTGTAGCAGCACAATCTTTGTTCATAGGTATATACCATCGTTTACCAATCTACTTCTCTGTCAGTGCATCCTTCAGCCACCTGCATTCATTGGGCATCATGTATAGGGCCCAAAGTCCACAGTCCATCAACATTTTCAATTTTAGATAATTTCATTGTTCCCAAGAGACAGAAAACCAATAAACACACTCTTGCCTAATAGGAAATCTAAACCTCCTCTTAAGTCTTGTCCCTGCCCCCATTATTCACCTCTGCTGTTGCTGTGGTAGTGCTGATGTTTTCCTTTTGAAAATAGGCCACAGCATGCAATAGCAGTTTTCCCCCATACCCTGGACTTAAACACTCTTTGTACATGAATCATATCTTTGAAGTAATTCTTGCAAGAACTAATTCATATTTCTAGTGTTAGTCAGTGGGACACGTAGGTCTACACAACCCCTTTCAATCTTGTTCATCTTCAATATGGTAATATTACTTCTAGACCCACCAGAGAACCACCTTCACTCCTATCTATTCCCTTATATTGGAGTTCACCCTCATTAGCTAACGATTCACCCATCTCTAGCTTCTATGTAGCTCTAAGTCCCCTATATTCTACATTATAAGCCTCTGATTTTACCTTTACCATGCTCATAAAAGTGGAAACATACAGTATGTATCCTTTTGTGTCTGGCTTATTTCACTCAGCATTATGTCCTCAAGACTCACCCATATTGTCATGTGCTTAAGGATATCATTTTGTCTTACTGCTGCATAATATTCCATCATATGTATATACCACATTTTGTTGATCCACTCATCTGTTGATGGGCATTTGGTTTGTTTCCATGTTTTGGTGATTGTGAATAATGCTGCTATGAACATCACTGTGCAAATGTCTGTTTGTGTCATTGCTTTCAGCTCTTCTGTGTATATACCAAGTAGTGCTGTTGCTGGGTCATAGGGCAACTCGATATTTAGTTTCCTAAGGAACTGCCAAATGGTCTTCCATAGTGGCTACACCATTATATATTCCCACCAACAGTGCTTAAGTGTCCCAGTTTCTCCACATTCTCTCCAACATTTATAGTTTCCTGTTTGTTTAATAGCAGCCATTCTTATAAGTGTGAGGTGGTATCTCATTGTAGTCTTGATCTGCATTTCCCTTATAGCCAATGAAAGCGAACATCTCTTCATGTGCTTTTTTGGGGGGTGCATGGTCCAGGGATTGAACCTGGGTCTCCCACATCTTCATGTGCTTTTGAGCCATGTGTATTTGCTCTTCAAAAATGCCTATTCATATCTTTAGCTCATTTTACAATTGGGTTGTTTGTTCTTTTGTTGTTGAGTTGTATGATTTCTTCGTATATACATGAAATCAATCCTTTGTCCGATATGTGATTTCCAAATATTTTCTCCCATTGAGTTGGCTGACTTTTCGCCTTTTGACAAAGTTTTTTGAGGTGCAGAAGCATGCAATTTTGAGGAGTTATCATTTGTCATTTTTTTCTTTTGTTGCTTGTGCTTTGGGTGTAAAATTTACAAGCTACCTTCTATTACTAGGTCTTGAAGATGTTTCCCTCCATTTTCTTCTAGAAGCCTAATGGTGCTGGTTCTTATATTTAGGTGTTTGATTCACTTTGAGTTAATTTTTGTGTAGGATGTAAGATAGGGGTCCTCTTTCATTCTTTTGGCTATTGCTATCCTGTTCTTCCATGACCAATTATTGAAAAGACTATTTTGTCCCAGTTCAGAGGATTTGGGGGCCTTGCCAAAATCAGTTACCCATAGATTTGGTGGTCTATTTCTGCACTCTTGATTCAATTCCATTGGTCAATGCGTCTTTCTTTGTGTCAGTTCCATGCTGTTTTGACCACTCTGGCTTTATAATAGGTTTTAAAGTCAGGGAGTATTAATCCTCCCAGTTTCTTCATTTTTAGGATACTTTTAGCTATTCAGGGTCTCTTTTCCCTTCCAGATGAATTTGGTAGTTAGCTTTTCCAAGTCTTCAAAGTAGGTTGTTGGAATTTTGATTGGTACTGTGTTGAACCTGTAGATCAATTTGGGGAGAATTGACATCTTAACTACATTTAACCTTCCCATCCATGAGCAGGAAATGTCTTTCCACCTATTTAAATCTCCTCTGATTTATTTTAGCAATGTTATGTAGTTTTCTGTGTATAAGTCCTTTACGTCCCTAGTTAAGTTCATTTCTAGGTACTTAATTCTTTTAGTTGCTATTTTGAATGGAAGTCTTTCCTTAACTGTCTTCTCAGCTAGGTCATTGCTTGTGTATAGAAACGTTACTGATTTTTGCACATTAATTTTATACCCTCCACCTTGCTGAATTTGTTTATTGGCTCAAGTAACTTTGCCATAGATTTCTCAGGATCTTCCAAGTATAGTATCATATCATCTGCAAATAATGAGAGTTTTACTTCTTGCTCTCCAATTTGGACCCTTTCTATTTCTTTGTCTTGTCTGATTGCTCTAGCTAGACCTTCTATTACAATGTTGAATAATAGTGGTGACAGTGGGCATCCTTGTCTGGTTCCTGATCTGAGGGAGAATGCTTTCAGCCTCTCTCCCTTGAGTACAATGCTGGCCATTGGTTTTTCATATATTCCCCTTATCGTATTGAGGTAGTTACCTTTGGTTCCTATCTTTTGGAGTGTTTTTATCAGAAAAGGATGTTGAATTTTGTTGAATGCCTTTTTTTTCGCCTCAATCGAGATGATCATATGATTTTCCCTTTTGACCTATTAGTGAGCTGTATTACATTAATTGATTTTCTTTTGTTGAAACATCCTTGCATTCCTGGTATAAACCCCACTTGGTCGTGGTGTATAATTCTTTTAATGTGTTCTTAGATTCGATTTGCTAATATTTTGTTGAGAGTTTTTGCATCTATATTCACTAGGGAGATTGGCTTGTAGTTTTCCTTTCTTATAGCATCTTTACCCGACTTTGGTATTAAAATGATATTAGCTTCATAAAACGAATTAGGTAGAGTTCCTTTTTCCTCAATTTTTTGGGAAAAGTTTGAGCCGGATTGCTGTTAGTTCTTTTTGGAATGTTTGATAAAGTTCCCTTGGGAAGCCATCTGGTCTTGGGCTTTTCTTTGTAGGAAGATTTTTGATGACTGATTGAATCTCTTCAGTTGTGATTGGTTTGTTGAGATCTTCTACTTCTTCCTGAATCAGTGTAGCTTGTTTGTGTGTTTCCAGGAATTGGCCATTTCATCTATGGTGTCTATTTGTTGAATATAGCTGTTCACAGTGTCCTGTAATGATTTCTTTTGTTTCTTCGGGGTCTGTGATAATGCACCCCTTCTCATTTCTGAATTTGCTTATTTGCATCCTCTCTTTTTTTCTTTGTCAGTCTTGCTAGTGGCCCATCAATTTTATTGATTTTCTCGAAGAACCAACTTTTGGTTTTATTGATTCTTTCTATTGTTCTTTTGTTCTCCCATTCGTTTATCTCTGCTTTAATCTTTGCTTTTTGTTTTCTTCTATTTGCTTTGGTGATAGCTTGCTGTTCCCTCTCAAGTTTCTCCGGTGTGCTGTTAAGTCCTCGGATTTTTCTCCTTCTTATTTTTAATGTAGGCATTTAGGGCAATAAATTTCCCTCTCAGCACAGCCTTTGCTGCGTCTCATTAATTCTGATAGGTTGTATTCTCATTTTCATTCCTTTCCAGATAGCTGCTGATTTCCCTAGCAATTTATTCTTTGACCTACTGGCTGTTTAAGGATGTGTTATTTAATCTCCATATATTTGGAATATTCTCATTCTTTGGTGTTTATTGAGAGCCAGCTTCATCCCATTGTGATCAGAGAAAGTGCTTTGAATCATTTCCATGTTTTAAAATTTATAAATACCTGTTTTATGCCAAAGAATATGATCTATCCTGGAGAATGTTCCATGAGCACTAGAGAAGAATTTATAGCCTTGTGTTTTGGGGTGCAATGACCTATATATGTCTGTTATGTCTAATTCATTTATCAAGTTATTTAACTTCTCTATTTCCTTAGATCTTCTGTTTGGTTGTTCTATCTATAGAGAGTGGTATATTGAAGTCTCCTACTATTATTGTTGAAACATCTGTCATTCCCTTCAGTTTTGCCAATGTCTGTCTTATGTACTTTGGAGTTCCTTGATTGGAAGCATAAACATTTATGATTGTTATATCTTCTTGGTGAATTGACCCTTCAATTAGTATATAGTGTCCTTCTTTGTCTCGTATGATGTCTTTACATTTAAAGTCTAATTTGTCTGATATTAGTATAGCTACTCCTCCTTTCCTTTGGTTACGACTTGTGTATTTTTTTTCCGTCCTTTCACTTTCAATATATTTGTATCCTTGTATCTAAGATGTGTCTGTTGTAGGCAACATATAGCTGGATTGTGTTTCTTAATCCATTCTGCCAATCTGTATCTTTTAAATGGTAAGTTTAGTCCCTTAACATTCAACGTTGTTACTGAAAAGGTGTTTGTTGATTCCAAAATCTTATCATTCTTATTTTATTTGTCAAATCTATGTATTATTTCCCCCTTTCTCTTTTTATCCTTTAAATTACCCTTAGTGGTGCTCTTCAATTCTGTGCCCTCCTCCAGACCTCCCTCTCCTGTCTTTTTTTTCAGCCTGCAGAACTCCTTTTAGTATTTCTTGTAGGGCCAGTCTCTTGTTGACAAATTCTTTCTGGACTTGTTTGTCATTGAAAATTTTAATCTCTCCCTAAGTTTTGAAGGACCATTTGGCTGGGTACAGAATTTTTGACTGGAAGTGTTTCTCTTTCAGTATCTTAAATATATCATACCGCTGCCTTCTCGCCTCCAGGGTGCTAATTGAGTAATCTGGACTCAGTCTTATATGGTTTCCCTTGTATGTAGTAGATTGTTTTTCTCTTGCTGCTTTCAGAATTTTCTGCTTCTCTTCAACATTTGACAGACTGATTAGTATGTGTCTTGGGGAACAGCCTATAATTTTTGTATTAGACTGCTGGTGGTGGGGAATCTATATTTAGAGTTTTTCATGAAAAATTACCATATCAGGAGTTTTCAATGATTGTAAATATATGGAGAAAGGTGCCAGGAATGTATAGGTAGCTTCCTAAGCTTTAACTGTTGCTTCTAAATTCTGAGATTCTTTGCTGTTTGTATAACCTAGTAATTCCCTAGAATTTCCTAAGTATCTGTGTAACACCCAAGACTCAGAGTTAAAGTTTTCCACCTCTGAAAGTCAGCATTACTCCATATAGCAATCTGTAAATGATGCTGATATTCTCTCACCACAAAAAATAGCGGTAGTTCATTACCCTGGCCATCAAAAAAAAAAAAATAATAACTCACACACACAGGCAAAACTAACATTTCTTGAGGGAATAACTGAGCTGACATTGAAGCCAAAATTGCAGACCAATAATTAAGCCCCTTCTAAGCCTCATTCCTACACCCCTTAACTTAGCACATGCACCCTCTTATTTCCTGGTTAAACAGAAACAAGCCTCCTATCTAGAATTCACTCTTAGACCTGAAGGATACTCATTCCCTTCCCTCTTCCCCACTCTCACTTGGCTAATACCTCTCCTAAGCCTGCTCACTTCTATCCTTCCCTTGCTATTGATCAGCCCTTGTATTTTTAAAATTCTTGCCAATTTTATTTCTTCCAGACTAGAGGCCTTTCACACCAAACCAATGCTAAGGTGGGGATTTTCAGCTATTCCAACGGCCCTTCTGAACTCCTCCCTCTCAGCTTAGATGAGATAGCCAGAAAGTTCTGTGCCCTATTAGGCAGGGCCTATACCCACTGGCAAGCCAGAAGCAGCTACAAAAGACAGACCCCCATCCCTCAGTACCCCTTAAGATTAAGGGGTGTTATCTCTCTAAGGCAACTCAGCAGGTGAAGTCACTGCTCTCGCCCCTACATGGGACATGACTCCCAGGGGTGTTAATCTCCTTGGCAACATGTGACAGAACTCCAGGGATGAGCTGGAACCCAGCATCATGGGACTGAGAAAGCCTTCTTAACCAAAACGGGGAAGAGAGAAATAACAAAATAGTTTCAGTGGCTGAGAGCTTTCAAACAGAGCTGAGGGGTTATCCTGGAGGTTATTCTTATAAATTATACAGATATCCCTTTTTAGCTTATGGTGTATTGGTGTGGCTGGAGGGAAGTACCTGAAACTGTTGAGCTATGTTTCAGTAGCCTTGATTCTTGAAGACAACTGTATGAAAATGCAACTTTTACAGTATAACTGTGTGATTGTGAGAACCTTGTGTCTGATGCTCCTTTTATCCAGGGTATGGACAGATGAGTAAAGAAATAAATATAAAAAACAAATAATAATGGGGGTGATAAAGGGTAAAAAGTTGGGTAGATTGAAATACTAGTGGTCAATGAGAGGCAGGAGAAAGGGGTATGGGATGTATGAGGGTTTTTTTTTATTATTTCTTTTCAGGGAGTGATGCAAATGTCCTAAAAATGATTGTTCTAGTTTGCTAGCTGCTAGAATGTGCTATACCAGAAAAGGAATGACTTTTAAAAGGGGGAATTTATTAAGTTGCTAGTTTACAGTTCTAAGGCTGTGAAGATGTCCAAATTAAAACAAGTCTATAAAAACGTCCATTTTAAGGCACCAACAAGAAGTTACCTTCACAAGAAAGGCTGATGAAGTTCGGGGTTTCTCTCTCAGCTGGAAGGGCC
The DNA here is from genome assembly GCF_023851605.1 of Tamandua tetradactyla. Taxonomy (NCBI): domain Eukaryota; kingdom Metazoa; phylum Chordata; class Mammalia; order Pilosa; family Myrmecophagidae; genus Tamandua; species Tamandua tetradactyla. Next base: position 122,129,318 of record NC_135353.1, read on the forward strand.
ATGACGAAGTCTGCTAGCTTTCTTTCCTGACTTCTTGTCTCATGAAGTTCCCCAGGAACGTTTTCCTTCTTCAATCCAAAGGTCTCTGGCTACATGGGCTCTCATGGTTCTTGTGGCTCTGAAGCTTTTTCCAAAATGTTTCCTTTTTTAAGGATTCTAGTAAACTAATCAAGACCTACCCGGAATGGGTGGAGTCACATCTCCATCTAACCAAAGATTAATACCCACAATTGGGTGTTTCACATTTCCATGGAGATAATCTATTCAAGTTTCCAACCTACAGTACTGAATAGGGATTAAAAGAAAGGGCTGCCTCCCCCAGATGGATCAGGAAGATTTCTCAATAAAAATATATATTTTTAAAAAAGCAAGTGCATTCCCAGCAGTTCAAAGCCTCAGCCATGTTCAGAAAAGAAAAAGGACAGAGAGAATGTGCATGAGAGAGATAAGCCAAACTAATCCACAGGAGCTAAGAGGGTCATTTTGAAGCCAACTCAGGAGTGAAGGCAAGCAGACATCACCATGTGCCTTCCCATGTGACAGAGGAACCCCATTTGCGATTGACCTTTCTTCATAGTCAAGGTATCTTTCTCTGTATGCCTTAATTTGGACATTTTCACGGGCTTAGAACTGTAAATTTGAAACAATTTGCCCCATACAGTAACTAAGACTATTATCAACAAGACTCCACATAGCAGTATTAGGCCACAGTCTGCAGTACTCTCTTCAACTATGACCTCCAAGTAACTTTCTCCTTAAGTCCTGTTTTGAGCTTTCCACTCTGTCTAGGACATTAATCCATATTCTGCAGGCTATAGTAGCAACCACACAGATCCTGCCTTGGTGCAAAAGGACAATATCATCATCTACAACAATATGTTGAGGCTGATTTGAGTGACTTTCAGAGCCAAGTGTCATTGATCACTTGAGCTAAAATCAGAGTCCAATTTCTTACCACCTTTTCTAACTGGACAATTAGAATCTATCTATTGTAGATTGTAGATAATAATCAATCTATTCTCTGTAGAGTGTTCATAAAATGTAAGTCAGTTATCCCACTAGTATCTACAAATAACCAAGGGTTGTCACAATTTGTAGAGTCTCCACAGACATCTAAGGGCTACATGAACCACTGGTGGTGCTTCCTTTAACACATGCAGGTCCCTTATGATCATCCTGAAGGTGCAAGTCACCACATTTTAGGGTAGGAGGCAAATTAGAGCCTGGTTTCTACACAAGGAGTGCACTTTCAGGGCTACATATGGTTCCCTGGAAAGAATTGTTTGCAACTTTCGAGTAAGTTGACACAGGTGGACAGTGCCTTCATTGTGGCTGCTCAAGTGACTGGTAGGTCTTATGGTTCAAGTTCTGTTTGAAAACTTGAGTCTAGTTCTCATTTTTAAGGGCCTTTTTCATGCAGTCAGTCCAATTGGTCCTGTATGTCTATGCCACCAGCCAGGTGGCATTCATCTGTCCCACAGAATGACTGAGTGACTGCTAAGGGAAAGAGTTGGGAAGGCATTTGGAAATGTTGACAGGTGTTTTGCATATGAGTTGCATGAGTGACCTCATCCCTGCTGTTTCTGATAGGCTTCTTTATTAGGTTACGAGTTATGGTGATGAAATCGTGGACAGAACTATCTGTCAGAGGATGGCAGCCCAACAGTCAGTTAAACTTAAGGCCCATGTAACAGTTGGGGAGAGATACACCAGGGCATTTTTCTTTGTAAGTAAGCTTCCAGGGCTGTTCTGAAAGAAATAGATCGTTAATTTCCCTCCCTCCAATATACTTCCCAGGGTCTAAATTCTTTCTATTCAGGTGCTGGGTTGTTGCTGACCCTCTATTGACATGAATTCATTGTGTCCCACTGCTAGGAATAAGTTGTTCACCTTCATTTTAATCATTCCCTAATAGTACACCCAGACCTTTCATCTGGAACAATAAAGTACAAGAAGGACAGAGGCATGTCATAAATTTAGAGATATTCATTATGTTCTATACTTTGGTCCATGCTGGTCTGTGTAGGAGGATACAGTGAGCAGTGTACTGAATCAAATGGTCATTTTCCTTATGATCTAGGGCAATGCCATTCCAACCAGAGAATCCAGGTGACTGAATCAGAAGTAGATTTAAATCCCTTAGGCTCCATTCAGTTCAGCTGCCACCCAAAAGCTACCAAGGAGGCCAGACTGGGGTTTCCTTTAGGGGAAAGAAAGAATTAAGTCCAGGAATGGTCAAGAGATAATTGGAAATGTTCAGAATGTGTTCGTATAACCCCCAACACCTTTCATTTGGATCAGGGAGTGACTGAGAAGAGATAATCCATTTCTGGAGACCTCCATATTCATTGAGCACTCACTTTATTAAAGTGAGTGGTCTAAGGAGAGGTGAGAGAGGTAGAGTCTAAAATCCTTTTGAGTCGATTTTTAAGGAAGCTGTTCCAATGCTGAGATACCTGTAATGATGGGGAGTGTGGAAGGTCCATTGAATACCTTGACATTGCTATGTAGTTTTGCACTTAAAGGTACTCTACATTCAGATTGAACATGGTCCAGAAAATAGAAAACATGATATATATTATTTCCAGTCATGAGGTTGGAGTCAAATGAGCAGAATGAAACAGCAATACTTTAACCAGAAAAAGTGTCAACACAGTGCTACACTAGTGAGAGTCCTGAGAAGGGTTTAAGGTCTGGTGCAATCACTTTTTCCAAGAGTGGGTGGGGGCCACACCTCATGTGATGTGGCCTTTATTTTGGCAAGAATCACAATCTGCCATGCGGTTGGGGTCTCTGCATCCGAAACAATCCTTTAATTTGTGCCAGTCCATGATGATGAATGTAGTGTCATATCCATTGTAAGCATGGATCCAGCAGCAATGGCAGTGATCTGGGTAGTGCAAGGTTGAACAGCAGCTTGACTCCATTTGGTCTTATGTCTAAGATTCATTCTAAGAGAATGAATCTTAGACATCTACATAGATGGTGCTGTTTAATCAACAGCTGTGACTTATTTCCACAGTTCATGATACCAAAGAAGGGTGTCTTTAATCTGTCAGTCTGCAGTGTTTGAAGTGGCAAACCAAATACCTAGGCCACTGGCAAGAACTCAAGTGTCATCAATATTATACTAAGGGTCATCTAAGGGAGTTTGGGCCTGGGCCATGAGAGGGGACTGAGTTCTGCTCAGTGAGTGGTACAACCAGGCCCATTTTCAGTTCTGCAGAGCTGACATTGAAGTTGAACAGCTGCAGTTCCCAGCAGACACCATCACATTTCATTTTAGCCAAACCATCAGTTTACCAGGTCCAGGCTTTTAAGGGAATGTTTGTGAATCAAGGATAAACTTTCTTCCAGAGGGATAGCTGTCATGTGTTCATGTAAAGCTGAGAAGCTGCTGTGCCCAGGATGGAGGTCTTGAATATACCATTTCCATTTGACAAGTGAAATGAGGCTTGTGAGCCCTTCAGTGAGTCTGAATCGATCTACCCCAAAATGGAAATGTCCAGCCAAGAGAGTCAGTAGGCCCCCCAAAGGGGAAGAGGTTTTTATGCTTTTTTTTTTTTTGCTACAGCTCTTCCATTGCAGGACAATTTGGAGCACCCAGGAAGTGCCCAGTAAACAGAGTTTGACTGATGAACATTCAGGAGCCTATCTCTGAAGGCAAACAGCAGAAACCCCTTTTAGGGTAATACTTATGCCTCAGATTACATCCCAAGCAGAGGTCAGCCTTCATCCCAGGGAATCCAAATTAGCTTAAGAACAATTGGGTAGGAAAGATTCAGAGCCTTCCTGTCTCTTTAAGCTTGGAGTTAAAGAGATTATGGGGACACTGTCTGAATTTAGGGCCTGGATACCATAAGCTGGGGATGTTCTCTCCTGGAGAGACAGCTGGAGAGCAAATTGGGAACTGACATCAGCATACGATTAAGGTGAGGTGGCAGCCTGTTAATAATTATTAAGGCATTCTGACTTGTTTGCCCAGCAACCTGTTATAGGTCACCAGGGGTCAGAGAAAATTTCAAGAAAATTTTGTACATAAGATGCACGGCTAACAGCAAAGTGTAAAAAGAGGATTAGGTATGATGTGTTGTGGGAGACATGAGTATAAATCTTCAGCAGAGGTGTCCTGGTATGGAGGTATATTACTTTGGAAGAAGATCTTGGCTAGACTGTAGAAGGTCTTAGATGCCAGGATAAAATGTCTATGAGTCTTTACCTCACAGACAACATACAGCCATGAAGCTTTTATGTAGAATAAGGCTGAAAATGCTGCATTGCCTACAGATTACTTCCCATTTTGAATCCCCTGACAGGCAGGGTTCTAGTCCTGGTTTGAATATCTTATGTACCCCAGAAAAGTCTATGTTCTTTTAATCCATACCTGTAGGTGCAGACCTATTGTGGGTGGGATCTTTTGCTTAGGTTGTTTCCATGGAGATGTGACCCAGCCCAGTCAAAGGTGGGTCTTAATCTCCTTGCTGGAGTCCTTTATGAGAGGATAAAAGGCAGAGACATCTTGGAGAGAGCTCAGAGAAGCTAAGAGAGAAACACCCAGAGACATTTTGGAGAGAAGGACCAGCAGACGTTGCTATGTGCCTTCCCATGTAACAGAGGCACCCCGGATGCCAGTAGCCTTTCCTGAGAGAAGGTGTACCTCTTGATACCTTAATTTGGACATTTTCATGGCCTTAGAACCATAAATTTGTAACCTAATAAATCTCCTTTGTAAAATCCAACCCATTTCTGGTATATTGCATTCTTTCAGTTTTAGCAAACTTAAACAGTTCTAAAGGGAATTTGTTAAATACAAGCAAGTTTCATTTCCTTTACTATGAAATGCCTATATTTAAGTATCACATTCTACACAGTTTAACATTGATATAAATTAATATATTCTGTAAATGGGTTTGAAATTTAGATAGCAAATACAATGATGATTAGTGATAATTATATTTACTTGTCCTCATGGGATTGTTACAGGGGGTTTAGAGAACACGTTTCCTTTATGAGAAAGCATCAGGCACATTTGGTTTTTTTGGCTGAGGAATGTAAATTAAGGAATCAACCCAGTGTGTTATCACTCCTTAAGAATTCCCAGTCTTTTGAAAGTATCATGATTCGAAATGTTTTTAGCTAGAATATTTTTTTGTGCTTTGATGGATTTATTTTTTCTACTTCTCTTCACAGAAGTTGATAGGTCCTTTGCCATCAAGATGATATGAAGGAGTTTTTTATATGTACACCAAATGATGTCAGTCATCTTTCCAGCTACTTTAGTTTTGGGGATTTACATCCATAAAGATTTTGTGAATTCTTATCTTTACAAAAAAGTGTTGAATGGCATGTATTTTATTGGAAAATGATACATTGCACTCAGGCTGTCTGGTCATGCTTGGCTCTGCCTCCTGTCTATCTGGTTTTCAAGCTTTGCACTCTTTCCCCTTCCCCTCTCTTTTTCATTTCTTTCCTCCTTTCTTCTTTCCTTCCCTTCTGCTCTCCTTCTTCTGCATTGTCATAATAATCATCATTTATTGAGATGCTTTGCACATGGCTTATTATTTGAATTATTATTATGTCCATTTTGGAGATTAGAAACTATGCCTGAGGGAGGTGGAGTAAATTCCTCCAAGTAACACTGGAGTGATCTACCCTTCAACTCTCTGTGAGGAGGGAATGTTCTTTCTCCTGGACATTTGTTTCCTTCCATATAAAAGTCTGGAAGTTCCACCAGCAAATAACATTTCTGATGTTTTAGTTTGCTAAAGCTGATGAAATGAAATATTCAAGAAATGGGTTGTCTTTAATACTGGGGATTTACTAACTTACAAGCTTACAGTTCTACAGCCATGAAAATGTCAAAATCACGGCATCAGCAAGATGATGCCTGGTGTGACCATGTGATTGTGAAAACCTTATGACGGATTCTCCTTTAATCCAGTGTAGGGACAGATGAGTAAGGAAAAAAAAGACAATAAATTAATAAATAATATGGGGGAGGGGGTTATGGGAGGCTTTGAGTGCTGTTTTTCACTTTTATTTTTTTTTATATTTTGGAGTAATCAAAGTGGTCAAAAATCTATTTGAAAACATTGCCTGGGGAGCTTCATGAAACCAGAAACCAGGAGAGAAGAAGCTAGCAGATGATGCCGTGTTCGCCATGTGTCCTTCCAGATGAGAGAGGAACCCTGATCGTGTTCACCATGTGCCTTCTCACTTGAGAGAGAAACCCTGAACTTCATTGGCCTTCTTGAACCAAGGTATCTTTCCCTGGATGCCTTTGATTGGATATTTCTATAGATTTGTTTTAATTGGACATTTTCTTGGCCATAGAACTGTAAACTAGCAATTCATTAAATTCTTCCTTTTAAAAGCCATTCTGTTTCTGGTGTTTTGCATTCCAGCAGCTAGCAAACTAGAATAAGGAGTGCCAGTGACAAGATTTTCACTATCACACAGTCACAAAATGAAAGCTATATTTATAGTCATCATCAAGAATCAAGTTTAGTGGACTACAGTGCAACAGTTTCAGGTATTCCCTTCTGGTTTTGCTAGTACACTAGAAACTAAAAAGGAATATCTATCCTTTGTGCACATGTGTAGAACTCAGGGCAGCGGGTTGGCATTGTGCATGCATGGGCTGGGGGTGGAATTGGTCTGGCTGTGCAGGTCAGCGCTTGCCCAGAGCTGGAGGGTGTGACTGGAGGCAGTGTGCATGTGTAGGGAATTTTTAAGTTGCAAGTTTACAGTTCTAAGGCCATGAAAATGTCCAAATTAAAGCACCAACAAGAGGTTACCTTCATTCAAGAAAGGCTGATGCCATCTGGAACACCTCTGTCAGTTGGGAAAGTACCTGGCTGGTGTCTGCTGGGGTCTTTGGGCTCTGGACACCCTCTCTCAGCTGGGAGGACCATGGCAACATCTGGTAGCTTTCTTTCCTATTTTTATAAGGCTTCCCAGGGGGCATTTTTCTTCTGTATCTTCAAAGATCTCTGGCTGTGTGGGCTCTGTAGGCACTAATATTTTCCAAAAGGTTCCCTCTTAAAGGGCTCCAGTAAGCAATTCCACCTTAAATGAGTGGATACACATCTCCATGGAACCATCGAATCAAAAGTTACCACCCACAATCCAGTGGGTCACATCTCCATGGAAACAATCAAAGAGATCCCACCCAGTAATATTGAATGATGATTAAAGAACATGGCTTTGCTGTGGTACATAACAGATTCAAACCAGCACAAATGGCTAAAATGAGAATACTGATAATACCAAATCAAATGCATGGCAACTGAATCTCATATTCATTGGTTTTGGGAGAGCAAAATAGTACAGCCACTCTGCAAAAAAACAATTTGGCTGTTTCCTTTGTAGTTAAACACACACTTCCAATATGATCTAGCAATTATATGCATGGGAATTTATCATAGAGAAATGAAAGCTTACGTTCACACAAAAACCTGTAAACAAATGTTCATAGTAGCTTTATCTGTAATATCCTTCAATGGTTAATGGCTGTACAAATTGTGGTCCATCCTTACAATGGGATTCTAGTAATAAGATGAATTCTCTATTCATACTTGCAATATATCTATGGGCATTGTGCTGATTGAAAAATGACCGTTTTGTAACCCTTTGATGTTTAATCTTAAATATTAAACACTTAAGAATATTATACATTATTAATATTAAGAATGTTTTATTTTAAATATTAAACATTTAAGAATGTTTGATAACATTCTTAAAATGAACAATTATATTGATGGAGGACAGATACGTGGTGTCCAAGGGCTGGGGTGAGTGGAAAGGGACGACTAAAAGTAATACTATTCACACATTTCTGGGGGGGAACAGTTCTGTATCTTGACTGTGGTTGTAGATGCTGCACTAGAACATTTCACAAAACTGTATACCAAAAAAAAAATGTTTAAAAATGGTAAAATTCAAATAAGGTCTGTAGCTTAGTTAATAGTATTGTATCAGTGACAATTTCCTGGCTTTGATAATTGTACTATGGTTATCACTGGGGATGCTAGATGAATGGCACATGGGAAGTCAAAGTACTACGTAAGTCTAAAATTATTTTAAACTAACAGGCTTTTTAAAATCTCAATAAATAAAGGGCAAACAGCTTAATAAGAAAATGGGCAAAAGATTTCAACAGATACTTCATAAAAGACCTACAAATGGCCATTAAGCACATGAAAGGATGCTCAACATCATTAGACATCAGGAAAATGCTAATTAAACCACAATGAGATATCACTTCCTATCCATTAGAATGGCTAAAATTAAAAATACAGATTTTACCAAGAGCTGGCAATGATGCAAAACAACCAAAATGTTATGCTTCAGGTGGGAAAAGTAAAATTGTAAAAGCACTTTGGAAAAGAGCTTGGCAGTTCCTGAAACATTTTAAACATGCACCTATGTAGGACCTAGTTTTCTACTCCTAAGTATTTACCGAAGAGATATACAAGTTTATGCCAATACATAGACTTTCACACAAGTGTTCATAGCAGCTTTATTTGTAATAGCCAAGGCCTGGGAAGAACCTAAAGATGTATTAACAGGTGAATGATAAATTAATTTTGGTAGATCCATACGACATAATTCTATGAACAATAAAAAGCAACGAACTATCTGTATGCTGATTCACTGAGAAACTTTTTTGTTCTCTAAAATTATAAGCTATCAGAAATTTTGCTGCTTGAAATCGTATTAGTAAGGCAAAAACATCCCACATTTGTCTGGGGGACATAAGTCTCTTTTGTGACACAGAGAAGTAGCCTCGATTTTCAACTCAGGTGTTGAGCTTCAGATAAGGGGTCACAACATTTATGTTGTCAGACAAGGGACACAACATTTCATGTCTACCTTTACTTTATTGTTTCCAAGTAAACAGGACTCTGGATTCTCTTTGCAGTGCAGAACTTTACACACAACCCTGCTTTGCTTTGAGCTTACCAAAACAGTGCATCATCTAAATTTCATCTGAATGTCACCCTTATTCAGAATCCTTTAATAATTCTAGTTTTTCTTCTGTTTAGTGAGATGCCCTGTAGTTTCACCAGTGTATGGTCTCCCTCATTGAAAAGGGTCAATAAATCTGACTTCGTCAGACTACTTTGTCTCTGATAATTTTAGGCCGATTGGAATAGGACTTTGTACACTTGAGATTGTTAAACTGAGCCCCAGAGGGGATGTGACTGGACTGAGAGCACTGAGAAAGTAAATACCTCATCCTATGTCAGGTCCAGTCAAAATCTTTCCTCATGTGAGGACTCAGAAAGGCCTTTAAGCAAGGTACAGAGATTTCTACCTTCTTCAGGAGGACTTCCTGGAGGAGGAGATATTTGAAATTGGTTTTGAAGGAAAAGTAGGCATTTCAGGTGAAGGGCAGAACAACTTCTTCCTCTTCTTCCCCACTAATATCTCCCAGAAGGGCAGTGGCATTTTCAGAATCTCCATGTTTGAGATGATAAAGAGCAGAAACTGATTGAAAGGCAGAATCAGAGTCTTGTCATAAAGTTAAATTTGCAAAGCAGAGGCACCACCACGTCTTAGATTTTATTTTATGAGGAAAAAGAGTAATAAATTTCCTTAAAGATGTTTTTGTTGATATATTGCATTAGACTGAGAACACGTCCAAAATTATTATTGATACATGGTTTTGTTTTAATTGGGGTGGCTGGGGTGGGACACAATGTAGATTATGCGGGCCTTCAAATCCCCCAATCAACCCCCACAAGCACAGCAGGGGGTAATCTAACACTGACTTCTCCGGATTTTCCCCCAGAGGTTTATTTTAGGAGGCCTGGAGCAACTCTGATTTCTCGCCCCTATTCCCTCGTGGTATGTTCCAGAGCCTGACTTCTACCCCCATCTTCTCATCCTGTGGTATGTGCCAGAAGATAACAGCCTCTGGAGCATACACATTTTTTCCAAGAGGCACCTCGGATTCTTAAAAAACCCTGATCCGTAGAGTCCGGAGAAAAACTAGAGTTTCTCCACGCCTCCAGCTATCCAGTTCAGAAAAACGTTCCCCACCCCTGTTCCCCGCCACCTATGGGACAGCTCCACTTTTCTGCTCCGCGAGTTTAGACGCATCCTCATCCTCAGTACAGAAAGGACACTCCTCCAACATGGCGTACCCCAAGGAGAACCGCTGATTGGGCTCGGCCATCATTTCCCTCCTGACAACCCTGACGAGGTGGGGTCACTGGACGCCTCAAAGAGCTTTCTGTGTAACTGCTCTATGATTACTGTTGCCTGACAGCGACTTCGTAGATGGTTTTGCGCATGCACATAACCATTAACTCCCCCTTCACCCCGCGGCGCACGGGCTGCGAAACCCTAGAAAGGGCGGTGCTAAGGGTGGTGACCGGAAGCTGCAGCAGCAGTGGTTCTCAGCAGCGGTTTAATAGTTGTCAGGAGGATCTCAACGGTTCAGTGCTGGAGGGATGTTGAGGTGATGGGGGCTGGGGAGGGTAAGTTTTGGGGGATTCTGTGTGATCAGTGATGGAATCGTTTTTCTAATTTTAGTCCGATGTTTCGCTTATTATTTTTCAGGCTCTCCTCTTTTCTAATGTAAACGTTAAGATCTAAAAGTTCGCTCGAAGACACACATAGTTTGGTGCTTTATGTTCTAAGTGTTTACCAAGAGTTGATTTTTCTTTTACCCGTGAGTTATTTAAAAGTGCGTTTTCAATTTCCAAAAGTTTACCTTTTTAGAGGATTTCTAATCTTAGTTTTCTGTGGTCAGAAAAATGTCTACGCTAAGCCCATTTTTTGAAATATGAGGCGATTAATTTCTGGCCTAGACCGTGGTGAATTTTTATAAATGTTCCATATATAACTTGAAAATAGTATTTTAGTATTTAGTTAATTGTGTAGTATAGAGTATGTACTTTTTGTATCTGCTGCTTCTATTACTGAGAGAGGAGAGGTAAATTTTCAAATGTTGTTGTTTATGTCCATTTCTACTTGCTGTTGTCCGTGACCCATTTTGAGTTAATTTTTGTATAAGGTATGAGACTTAGGGCGAGAATAATTTATTTGCCTGTGGATGTCCAATTACTCAAGTGCCATTTGTTGGAAAGATTATCCTTCCTCCATCGAATTGTTTTGTGCCTTTGTCAGTTGGCTGGATTTGTATGAAGTTATTTCTGGATTCTCTTGTCTTTTATTTTGATCTATGTGTCTATCCTTCTGCCAGTACTACTACACTATCTTGATTACTGTACCTATATAAGAAGTTTTGGATTGGATAGAGTGATTCCCCTCCCCCCACCTCATCCTTCGTTTTCAAAATTGCTTTAGCTCGTCTGAGTCCTTTCTTTGCCTTCCCATATAAATTTTACAATAATCTTGTCTATATGTACAAAACATCTTGCTGAGATTTTGAAAGAAATTACATTAGATCTTTTATCAACTTGGGAAGAATGAACATTTTTATTATGTCAGGTCTTCCGATCCATGAACACAGTAGGTCTCTCCATTAAATTAGATCTTCCTTGATGTCTTTTAACAGCATTCTGTAGTTTTCAGCAAAGAAGTTCTATACATGTTTTGTTAAGTTTATGACTAGGTATTTAATCTTGTTGGAATGGTTGTAAATGGTATTGTCTTTTAAATTTCGTTTTTCATATTTGTTGTTTATTTATATGAACACAGGTGAGTTTTGTGTCTTGATCTTGTATCCCCTGATCTATTTTTTTATTAGGAAAGTTGTAGATTTATAGAAAAATCTTGCAGAAAATAGTGCTCATATACCCGCACCATGTTATTAACAGCTTACAGTACTGCAGTGTATTACAATTGATGAAAGAATATTACTGCAATCGTGCTATTAACTATGGTCCATTGTTTACATTAGATTTCCCTGTTTATGTTATAAAGTCCTATGATGTTTCTTTTTAATTTTTATTCTAGTAACATATATACAACCCAAAATTTCCCTTTTAACCACATTTAAATATATAATTCAGTGCTGGTAATTACGTTCACAATGTTGTGCTACCATTACCACCAGCCATTACCAAAACTTTTCTATAACCCCCAAATTGAAACTCTGTACAATTTAAGCAGTGACTCACCATTCTCTGCTCTCACACTGGGCTATGGTAACCTATAATCTTGTTTCTGACTCAATGAATTTGCTTATTCTAATTATTTCATATCTTTGAGATCATACAATTTTGTTTTTTTGTGTCTGACTTATTTCAGTAAATATGGGATCTCTTCAACATTCATTTGTGTTGTTGCATGTATCAGGACTTCATTCCTTTTTATGGCCGGATAATATTCCATTATATGTTCACACACACACACACACACACACACACACACACATACACATACATACATACATACATACATACATACATACATACATATACTGCTTAGCCACTCATCTGTTGATGGAAACTTGGGTTGCTTCCGTCTTGGGGAAATTGTTAATAATGCTGCTATGAACATCAGCGTAAAAATATGTTCGAGTCCCTGCTTTCTATCCTTTGGGTATATTTGGAAGTGGGATTGCCAGGTTATATGGTAATTCTATCTTTAACTTTCTGAGGAACCACCAAACTGTCTTCCACAGCAGCTACACCATTTTACATTCCCATCAGCAATGAATGAGTGTGCCTTTTTCTCTACATTCTCTCCAACACTTTTGATGTTCCTTTTCTTTAAATAATAACCATTTTAGTGTGTGTGAAATGGTATCACATCGTGGTTTTCATTAGCATTTCCCTAATGGCCAGTGATGTTGAGCATCTTTTCATGTGCCTTTTGGCCATTTATATATCTTTTCTGAAGTAATGTCTATTCAAATCTTTTGCCCATTTTTAAGTTGAGTTGTCTTTTTATTGTTGAGTTGTAGTATCTCTATATATTTTGGATATTAAATCCTTATTGGATGTGTGGTTTCCAAATATTTTCTCCCATTGTGTAGGTTGTTTTATTTCCACAATAAGGTCCTTTGATGCACAAATGTTTTTAATTTTGATGATATCCAATTTATCTATTTTTTTTTCTTTTGTTGCTTTTGCTTTGGTTGCAAAGTCTAAGAAACCATTGCCTAACACAAGGTCCTGAAAATGCCTCCCATATTTTCTTCCAGGAGTTTTATAGTTTTGTTTCTTTGATCCATTTTGAATTGATTTTTGTATATGGTATGAGGTAGGGGTCCACTTTCATTCTCTTGCATATGGACATCCAGTTTCCCCAACATAAATTGTTAAGGTAACTATTCTTTCCCCATTGAATTGATTTGGCACCTTTGTCAAAATTCAGTTGGCCATCAGTGTGAGGATTGATTTTTGAACTCTGAATTCGATTCCATTGGTCTATATATCTGTCTTTGTGCCAGTACCATGATGTTTTGATCACTGTGGTTTTGTAAAAAAGTATTAAGTCTGGGAAGTGTGAGTTTTCCAACTTCATTCTTCTTTTTCATGATGTTACTAGCAATTCAGGACCTTACCCTTCCAAATTTATTGATTGGCTTCTCCAGTTTTGCAGAGAGGGCTGTTAGAATTTTGATTGAGATTGTGCTGACTCTGTAAATCACTTTGGGTAGAATTGACATCTTAGCAGTATTTAGTCTTCCAATCCATGATTATGGAATGTCCTTCCATTTATTTAGGTCTTCTTTGATTTCTTTTAGCAACGTTATATAGTATTCTATGTACAAGTCCTTTACATCCTTGGTTAGATTTACTCCTAGGTGTTTGATTCCTTTATTTGCTATTGTAAATGGATTTTTTTCTTAATTTCGTCTTCAGATTGTTCATTAGTAGTGTATAGAGCAATTACTGATTTTTGCATATTGATCTTGCACCCTGAAATTTTTGTTTCTTGGTTCTAGTAGCATTTTTGGGTAGATTTTTCAGGATTTTCTGCACATAGGATCGTGTTATCTGCACATAGGGAAAGTTTCATTTCCTCCTTTCCCATTTAGATGCCTTTTATATCTTTTTCTGTCCTAATTCCTCTAGTAGACCTCCAGTTTAGTGTTGAATAAAAGTGATGACAGTGGACATCCTTGTCTTCTTCCAGAACTCAGAGGAAAAGCTTTCAGTCTTTCAACATTGAGTATGATGTTAGAGATGGATTTTTCATATATGCTCTTTATCATGTTGAGGAGGTTTGCTTCTATTCCTAATTTTCAAAGTGTTTTTTTATCAAGAAGTGGTGCTGCATTATGTCAAATACCTTTTCTGTGTCAATTGAGGTGCTCAAGTTTTTTGTTGCACTTCATTCTGTTAATTTGCCATATTACATTAATTGATTTTCTCACATTGAACCACTCTTGCATACCAGGGATAAATCCCACTTGATCATGGTCTATAGTTATTTTGATGTGCTGTTGTAATTGGTTTGCTAGTATTTTGTTAAGGATTTTAACATCTGTATCCATAAGGAATATTGGTCCTTAATTTTCTTTTCTTGTGGTATCGTTATCTGGCTTTGGTATGAGGTGATGTTGGCCTCATATGAGGTAGGGAATGTTCCCTTCTCTCCCATTTTTTGGAAGAGTTTTAGCAGAATTGGTATTAATTCTTGGAATGTTGGGTAAAATTCCCACATGAAGCCATCTGGTCCTGGGCTTTTACTTGTTTTGACTACTGATTCAATCTCTTTACTAGTTGTTGGTTTATTGGTAGCTTCTGTTTTTTACTTGAGTCAATGTAGGTAGATTGTGTGTTTCTAGGAATTTGTCAATTTCATCTAGGTTATATAATTAGTTGGTATACAGTTTGTTTTAGTTTGTTAAAGCTGCCAGAATGCGATATACTAGAAATGGAATGGCTTTTAAAAAGGGAATTTATTAAATTGCAAGTTTACAGTTCTAAGGCCCTGAAAATATCCAAATTAAGGCACCAACAAGAGGCTATCTTCACTCGAGAAAGATAGATGCTGGGGCACCTCTGTCAGCTGGAAAGGCAAGTGGCTGGCATTTGCTGGGATCTTTGACCTCTGGACACCTCTCTTACCTAGTGGGGCACATGGCAATGTCTGCTAGCTTTCTCCTGGCTTCTTATTTTATGAGGCTTCCCCTGGGGCATTTTTCTTCTTCATCTCCACAGGTCTCTGGCTGTGTGGTTTCTGTCAGCACTAACTTTTTCCAAAATGGTTCCCTCTTAAAGGACTCTAGTAAGCAACTTTACCTGGAATGGATGGAGACACTGCTCCTTGGAAACTACCAAAGGTAGTGCCACCCACAGTTGGGTGTAGGTAGATTGTGTGTTTCTAGGAATTTGTCCATGTCATCTAGGTTATCTAATTTTTCTCCAAGGAAGAAATCAAAGAGAATGAGGATTAAAGAACATGGCTTTTCTGGGGTACACAACAGATTCAAACTGGCATATAGTATCCTCTTATAGTCCTTTTTAATTCTGTGATGTAGGAAGTAAGGTTCCCCTTTTCATTTCATTTGTGTCCCCTCTTTCGTTTTTCTTTGTCAATCTAAAGTTCTGCTGATTTTATTGATCTTTTCTAAGAACCAACTTTTTTTTGTTGATTCTCTGTTTTTTTATTATTATTCTCTATTTCCTCTCTAATCTTTGCTATTTCCTTCTTTCTCCTTGCTCTGGATTTAGTTTGCTCTTCTTTTTCTAAATCCTCCAGTTATGAGGTTGGTTCTCTGGTTTGAGATCTTTCTTTTTTTTTAATATAAGCATTTAGAGCTGTAAATTTTCCTCTCAGCATTGCCTTTGCTGAATCCCATAAGTTTTGGTATGTTTTCCTTTTCATCCTTAAGGTATTTCCCAATTTCCTTGGTCCTTTCTTTGACCCATTGGTTGACAGTGTGTTGTTTAATTTCCACTTATTTATGAATTTTCCATTTCTCCTTGTGTGGTTGATCTCTACCTTCATTCCATTGTGGTTGGAGAAGATACATTGCATAATTTCTATATTTTGAATTTATTGAGACTTATTTTTGTGACCTAACAAGTCATCTGTCCTGGAGAATGATTTATGTGAATGGCAAGCTACAGAATAATGTGTATTCTGCTGCTGTTGGGCGACGTGTTCTATATATGTCTGTTAAGTCTAAGTATTTAGAGTATCATTCAATCTTCTGTTTCTTTAATGATCTTCTGCTTAGATTTCTATCCATTATTGAAAGTCGTCTTTTAAAGTTTCCTACTATTAATATAGAACCTTCTATTTATCCCTTCAGATCTGTCAATATATGCTCCATATATTTTGGGGGTTCTGCTGTTAAGTGCATGTGTTTTAGTTTGTAAGCTGCGAATGCGATATACCAGAACTGGAATGGCTTTTAAAAGGGGGAATTTAATAAGTTGCAAGTTTATAGTTCTAAGGCCATGAAAATGTCCAAATTAAGGCATTGAGGGAAAGATACCTTAATTCCAAAGAAAAGGCTGATGAAGTTTGAGGTTTCTCTCTCAGGAGGATACATGGTGACGTCTGCTAACTTTCTCTCTTCATTTCATAAGGCTTCCCTGAGGACGTTCTACCTCTGCTCCAAAGGTCTCTGGCCATGTGGGCTCTGTTGGTTCTGGTGGCTCTGTCGGTTCTGGTGGCTCTAAAGCTTTTTCCAAAATGGTTCCCTCTTAAAGGGCTTCAGTAAGCAACTCCGCTTTGAATGGGTAAAGACACATCTCCATGGAAGCCATCTAATCAAAAGTTACCACCCACAATTGGGTGAGTCATATTTCCATGGAAACAATAAAAAAGATCCCACTCAGTAATACTGAATGAGGATTAAACAGCATGGCTTTTCTGGGGTACATAATAGCTTCAAACTGGCATAGTATATATATTTATAATTGCTATGTTTTTTTGTTGAGTTGACCTCTTTATCTGTATATAATGACATTCTTTGTCCCTCATAACAGTTTTTCATCCCAGTTCTGTTCTACCTGATGTTCGTATAGCTACCCTTTCTTCCTTTGGTTACTACTTGCATGGTATATATTTTCTGTTCTTTCACTTTCAGCCAACTTATGTCTTTCAATTTAAGGTGAGTCTCTTATAAACAGCATATAGTTCAGTCATGTTTTTTAATAGATTCTGTCAATCTCTGCCTTTAGAGTGGAGTTCAATAAATACATTTACATTAAAAATAACTGCTGATAATACAGTTCTTTCTTCTGCCATTTTGCTGTTTTGTCTTTGTCAGTCTTTATGTTTTTTTGACCCTCAACTCTTCTGTTAACGCCTACTTTCATGTTTATTTTATTTTTTGTATGGTACCATTTTGAGTCCTTTCTCATTTTTTTCTGAATAGATTTTTTCAGATATTTTCTTTGTGGTTATCATAGGGTTAAATTTAATATCTTAAATCTATAATAATCGTATTTGATTTGATACCAACTTAACTTCAGTAACATACACACACTGTTACTATAACCTCTGCAGTCTAGCTTTTTAAAATACTTTTACAAAGTATATTGTTTGTATATTGCATGTCCACAACCACAGATTTATCATTACTTTTTATGCATTTGGATTTTAACACCTGTAAGAAATATGAAGTGAAGTGACATACCAAGGAATACAATACAAAATTTCTGGCATTTATAATTATACATTTTGTTACCTTTACCGGAAGTATTTTTTCTTTATGCTGCTTTGATCCACTTTCTGCTATCCTTCCCCATCAATCTGAAAGAACTCCCTTTAGTATTGCTTGTAGATCAGGTCTAGTGGCAGTGAAGTCCCAGAGTTCACTTGTTTATCTGGGCATGTCTTAATCTCTCCCTCTTTTTTTTTTGAAAAAGTCTTGCTGGATATAAACATCTTAGTTAGTAATTGTTTTCTTTCAGCCATTTTAATATGTTATATCACTGCCTTCTTACCTCCATGATTTCTGATATGTAATCAACATTTAATCTTATTGAGATTCTCTTGTGCATAACTTGTTGCTTCACTCTTACAGCTTTCAAAATTCTCTCCTTGTCCTTGACATTGGACAGTTTGATTATTATGTGTCTGGGCTTGGTTCTCTTGAAGTTCATCCTTTTTGGGACTTGTGACTGTGGATATTAATGTCTTTTGTTAAATTTGGGAAATTTTTCTGCCATTATTTCTTTGAATATTCCTGTTGCCCATTTATCCCCCCCTCTGTGGCTTCCATAATGTGTATATTGGTACACTTGCTGGTGTCTCCTGGCCTCTTAGACTCTGCTTGCTCTTTTTTTTTTTTTCATTCTTTCTACTCCTCAGCCTGAATGATTTCAATTGTCTTGTGTTTGAGATCACTGATTCTTTCTTCTGCCATCTCTAATCTGTAGTTGAAACCATCTAGGGAATTTTTCATTTTTCTATTGTGTTTTTTCAACTCCAGTATTTCTGTTCTTATTGACACTTTCATATATCATTTAGTTATTTCTCTGTGATTTCCTTTATCTCTCTGAGCATATTGAGGATCATTTTTCTAGTAAATCCTAAGTCTGGTTCTCTTCATTGATAGTTTCTGGATTTTTATCCTTTTCCTTTGGATCAGCCATCATTTCCTGTTTCTTTGTTTGTCTTGTATGCTTTTGTTACACACTGTACATTTTAATATTTTATAGTATTAACTCCAGGAGTTACTCCCTGAGCTGTCTGTTCTTACGTTTATATCCAGCTAGTGATATGATAGAGTTTCTTGAATGTCAGGGGTTTTCCAAAATAAACAAACCATAGCAAAAAGCACCTTTCACAGTCTTTGCATATTGGCTCTGCTTTAGCCGGTGCTTTCCTGCACAGCTTAGCCTTCCTATCAAGAAAATCAACGGACTTTCATTCTGAAAAAAAAAAAAAAAGAAAATCAACTGAGGCAAATGCAAGGTGCATGATTCTTTTTTTGATCTGAGTCTGCATAGAGCTGTGAGCCTGCTTCTTACCCTGAGCTTCTGCTTGCTCATCTACTTAAGATTTCCCCCATTTGCAGTTTACAGGAGTTTGAGAGAATGCCTCCTGTACTCCCTTTGAAATAGTCTTTCACTCCTTCCTTGGTGTTCTTTTGTGTGACTTAATGCAGGTAGCCCTTTGCCCAAGGTGGTTTTTAAAATATTTTTATTCACACCATACAATCCATCCTAAGTGTACAATCAGTGGCTCTTGGTATAATCACATAGTTATGCATTCACCACTACAATCAATATGAGAATGTTCTCATTTCTTCTGAAGAAAAAAATCCCATACTCCTTATATCCCTCTGTTAGTGGCATTTAGCTTTGGTATATTGCCTTTGTTACAATCAATGAAAGCATATTACAATGTTACTGCTAACTATAGAACTTAGTTTACATTAATTCTATTTTCCCCCATATAACACCCTATTATTCTCTTATATTTATACAATAATCACCATCATTGTACACTTTGGGTTTTGCTACGTTATACCATCCCAGTTTTTATCCTATAGATTTTCTTTTGGTGATATACACAACTCTAGCCTTCCTCTTTCAACCACTCATACTCTGCTTTGTTAATTACACTTAATGTGCTACCATCACACCGTAGCACATTTATTTATAAACTTTTACAATGAACCTTATTGAACATTCTATACTCCTTAATCATCGACTGCCCAATTGCTGCTTACTTTCTATCTCCTAGTAACTTATGCTCTTGAATTTAATTCTCACAGTTTGCTCATTATAGTTAGTTCATATTAGTGAAACCATACACTATTTATCCTTTTGCTTCTAGCTTATTTCACACAATGTAATGTCCCCAAAGTTCACTCACCTTGTTGCATGCCTCACAACTTCATTTCTTTCTGCAGCTGCATAAAATTCCATTGTATGTATATACCATAGTTTGCCCTTCCTCTCATTAGTCAACGAACTCTTGGGCTGCCTCCATCCATTGGCAATCATGAATAATGCTGCCATAAACATTGGTGTGCAGATGTCTGTTCATGCCCCTGCTTTCAGTTCTTCCTAGTGATGGGATTGTGGAATCATATGGCAACCCTATACTTAGTTTCCTGTGGAAGTGCCACACTGCCCTCAAGAGGGGCTGCACAATTGTACTTCTGTACAGTGAATATGTATATCTTCCTCTTCACATCTTCTCCTGCACTTGTGGCTTTCTGTTTATGTATGTAACCATACAATTTTAACCATACAGTTTAAACTGTATGGCTACAGTCCATCCTAAGTGAACAGTCAATGGCTCCTGGTATAATCACAAAGTTATACATTCACCATCACAATCTATATGAGAACATTTCCATTACTTCCAGAAAGAAAGAAGAAAAAAAATTGATACTCTTCCCTTATATCCCCTTCTTATTGACATTTAGCTTTGGTATATTGTCTTTGTTACAATTAATGAAAGAATATTATAATGTTACTGTTAACTATAGGCCCTAGTTTGCATTAATTGTATTTTTTCCATATACTATCCATTTTAACACTTGTAATAGTGACATATATTTGTTCTCATCCATGTAAAAATTTTCTTATATTTGTACAATTAACCACAATCATTGCCACTCAAGGTGTCACTAAGTTATACATTCCCAGTTTTTATCCTCTAGCTTTCCTTCTGGTGTCATACATGCCCCTAGCCTTCCTCTTTCAACCATATCCACACTAAGCTTTGTTCATTATGCTTAAAATATTGTGCTACATCACAGAGTCTTGTGCTACCCATTTCTGAACTTTTACAATCAATCTTGTTAAGCATTCTATACTCCTTAAGCATCAAATGCCCAATCTTCTCCCTCTTTGAGGGAGGAGATTGGGCCTGTGTTCTCACATTTAATTGTCAGAGTCTGATAACCTGTGTTCTCACATTTAATTGTCAGAGTCTGCTCATTTTAGTTAGCTCTTATCAGTGAGACCATACATCATTTGTCCTTTTGTTCCTGGGTCATTTCACTCAGCATAATATCCTCAGGGTTCCATTTTGTTGCATGTGTCATGACTTTATTCCATCTTACAGCCTATTAATATTCCATCATATGTATATACCATGGTTTGCTTATCCACTCGTCAGTTGATGGACATTTGGGCTGCTTCCATCTATTGATGATCGTGAATGCTGCCACTACAAACATTAGTGTGGAAATGTCTGTTCGCATCTCTGTTTTCAGTTATTCTGAATACATACCGAGTAATGGGATTGCTAGATCATATGGCAATTCTGTACTAAGCTTCCTGAGGAACCACTAAACTGCCTTCCAGAGTGGTTGCACCATTCTATATTCCCACCAACAGTGAATGAGTGTACCTGTTTCTCCACATCCTCCTCAGCACTTGTCATTTCTGATTTTTTGATAATGGCCATTCAAGTAGGTGTGAGATAGTAACTCATTGTGATTTTGATTTGCATTTCTCTAAGAGCTCGTGAAGTAAAGCATCTTTTCATATGCTTTTGAGCCATTTGTATTTCCTCTTTGGAAGAGTGTCTGCCCATATCTTTTGCTCAGTTTTTAATTGGATTGTTTGTCTTTTTGTTGTTGACTTGCAGAATCTGTTTATATATTCTGGATATTAAACCCTTATCTGATATGTGGTTTCCAAATATTGTCTCCCATTGAGTAGGTTGCCTTTTTACTTTCTTGACGAAGTCCTTTGACACACATTTTGAGGATTTGAGGAAATCCTGTTTATCTATTTCTTCTTTTATTACTTGTGCTTTGGGTGTAAAGTCTAAAAAACCACCCCCTACCACAAGATCTTTAAGGTATTTCCCTACATTTTCTTCTAAGAGTTTTATTGTCTTAGCTCTAATGTTTACGTTTTGATCCATTTTCAGTTAATTTTTTATAAGGTGTGAGGTAGGAGTCCTCTTTCATTTTTTTGGATATGGATATCCAATTCTCCAAACACCATTTGTTGAAGAAGATGTTCCGTACAAGTTGAGTGGACTTGGCCACCTTGTAAAAAATGAGTTGTTCATAGATGAGCGGGTCTATTTCTGGACTCTCAATTCTATGCCATTGATCAGTATATCTGTCTTTATGCCAGTACCATGCTATTTTGACCACTGTAGCTTTGTAATATGCTTTAAAGTCAGGTAGTGTGAGACCTCCAGCTTCATTTTTCTTTCTCAAGATGTTTTTAGCTATTCAGGGCACCCTGCCCTTCCAAATAAATTTGATTATTAATTTTTCTATCTCTGTAAAGTAAGTTGTTGGGATTTTGGTTGGTATTGCATTGAATCTATAAGTCATTTTGGGTAGCATTGACATCTTAACTATATAGGTTCTTGGAAAGAATGTGCATTTCATTGGTGTTTGGCTAGAGTAGGGTAGGTATTTTCAAAAAGGTTTTCTGTTCTGTTAGGCCACCCTTTTACTGGTCCTTTAATTAGGAAGCATAGTCCTTTCTTAGAGTCTTTATTGTTAATGCCTGATGGCAGTTCTAAGGCATATCCTCCAGTGCTCCATCTGGAGTATATGGAAGGAGGAAATAAAATCCAGGGAACTTGCCACTGTGTTGTTCCTCAAGTTCTGAGGTCTATAGGCTACTTTCCTATCCTTCTTATTTGTGTTTATAGTGTAATGTCAGTTTTTTCCTTGTTTTCTATACTCACTGATCTCTTAGCAATTCCTTCTGTTCTTTCTTTTTTTCTTGTATTAACTTTAAAAAGTTAAAAAAAAGTTTAAAAAAAGCAATAGTTTTCAAAGCAGTCTTTAATACTTACTTACAGGACAGATCACAGAGTTTGTCATAGGCTACCATACCACCATCTCAGATTTTTCCTTCTAGCTGCTCCAGAATATAAGGAGCTAGAAGGAATAAATTATTTTTTGTCATCACAATCAATTTCATACGCTCTTGAGAAGAGCGTTCTCTTTATTAAGAACGTTTATTACGTTCTTAATGGGTGATATGTTCTATGAATGACTATTAAATCAAGTTGGTTTATAGTGATGTTCATCTTCTTCCTAGTTCTATTGATCTTTTAAAGTGAGTTATTAAAATCTCCAGCTATTATTGATGAATTGCATATTTCTCCCTTAAATGCTGTCAGAGTTCACTTCATGTATTTTGGAGGCTATTGTTAGGTGCTTATATGTTTATAGTCATCATATTTTCCTAATGATTGACCTTCTTATCATTATCAAATGGCCTTCTTTGTTGTTTATTAACAATTTTTGTATTAAAGTGTTTTGTTGGAATTTAGTATAGACACTCCAGTTATTGTTTGGTTGCTTCTTGGTATATATTTTTCCATCCTTTACTTTCCATGTGTTTGTGTCTTTGAATCTGAAGTGTGTCTCTTGTAGACAGAATATAGTTGAATCATGTTTGTTTATCCATTCTTCTAGTCTTTACCTTTTGATTGTTGTATTTAATCCATTTACATTTTGGGGGGAGGTGCATGGTCCGGAAATTGAACCCAGGTCTCCTGCATGGAAGGTGAGCATTTTACCGCTGAACCACCCATGCACCCCTAGACCCATTTACATTTAATATAATTACTGATAAGTTGGGATTTATGGCTACCATTTTGTTCTATATGTCTCATGTTCCTCTATTCCTTGTTCCTACCTTTATTTTGTGTTATATAAATATTTCCTAGTATACAACTTAAATTTTCTTGTTTCATTTACTGTATTTTAAAGTTATTTTCTTAGTGGTTGCCCTGGGGATTATGATTAGCATTTTTAAAAGTCTAGTTTGATTAATACTAACTTAATTTCAAAGATATAGAAAGACTTTGCTCTAAGATAATACCTTCCTTCCCATCTCCTTTGTACTATTATTGTCATACCATTTAAATCTTACATGGTACAATCCCATCAATGCAATTTTTAAATTATAACTTTATGCAGTTGTCTTTAAAAAGAATAGGAGAAGCAAAGAGTTATAAACAAAATATACTGTCTTTCATATTGTCCAAGTAGTTACTTTAACTGGTACTCTTTAATTTTTAGTGAGAATTTGAGTTACTGTCTAGTGTCCATTCATTTCAGGTTGAAGGACTTCCTTTTGTATTTCCTGTGGGGTAGTTGTACTAGTGATACATCCATTTTTTAAATTTGGAAATGTCTCACTTTCTCCTTCATTTTTGAAGGAGAATTTAGCTGTATAAAGAATTCTTGGTTGAAAGTCTTTATCTCTCAACTCTTTGAAGATGTTACTCCACTGCCTTCTGTCCTCCATGTTTCTCATGAGAAGTCAGCTGTTAATCTTACTGAATTTCCCATGATAACTCTTTTTTTCTGCTTTGTCTTTGATGTTCATCAGTTTGAATATGATGTGTCTAGATGTGGGTCTATTTGATTTTATTCAATTTGGAATTTTTGACCTTTTGAATGTGTAGATTAATATTTTCCATCAAATTTGGAAAGTTTTGTGCCACTATTTTGAGCATTTTTCTGCCTTTTTCTGCTGACTACTAAATCCAAATCTGGATGCCCTTATGGTCATTTTCTGTTGTTGTTTTTCTTTCCTGTGTAATGTAGTATACTTTCCTGTTTCTTTGCACATTCATAATTTTTTGTTGAAAACAGGCATTTTTGATAATATATTGTGACAACTCTGGTATTAGATTCCTCTACCTCCAAAGGTTTTCTGTTTTTACTAGTTTGTTGTTTTTCTTTTTCTTGCTGATGGTAATTTGTTTTATGGTTTTCTCAAACCTACTTTGTAATTTCTGTATTCACTGTAATGTGTGGCTACTGAATTCTTTACTAGCTTTTTAATTCAAATTATCATTTATATTTTTAAGTCTAACTTCATAGAGGTTACACCTGCATACCTATAATTTAGTTTATAAGCAGCCTGTTTTCACTTCCTGCATGGGCAGGACATCAGGGTCAGCCAGAAGTGAGTGACTGGTACCTTCTCCTTTCCCATATCTTTCCTGGGAAGGTATTGCACATGCACACAGTCTTTTAAATTCCCCAGGAATATGTCAGCACTTTAGAAGTTCCCTGTGGTCATGTAGTTTTCCAGGATTACCTTAGAATTCCTGCAAGGCTCTTGTTTACCCCAGTTGAAATAAGAGCCTTAGGCAGCTAAAATGTTGCCATGAGTTTGCTATTATTTCAGCAGTGTCGCTCATCAGCGCCCCCTCTGAGCTCTGAGTCAAATGAAATATCCATCGCATTCTGAGAATAGATTTTACAGGACCTTGCAAGTTCAGACCAACTATTTTTTACATGGGCAGGCACCGGGAATTGAACCTGGGTTCTCGGGCACGGCAGGCAAGCGTTCTTGCCTGCTGAGTCACCGTGGCCCACCCTCAGACCAACTATTTACTGTGCTTTGGGGATGGTGCTTTTAATAGAGCTCCAAAAGCAGTCAGATTTCTCCATTGTCTGCAATGCCCTGTCTTTTGGTGTTGCACCAAAGATCTGGGGAGGGAGAGGGGATGGCAATAGCCCAGCTTAAAACATCACAAACGCATTGTCTTACTGAGATTCTGTAGTTTCTCTTGGATAGATGAATTTCAGTTTATTCTCTGCCTTTGGTTAATTACTGGAGTTCTGAAGTGTTCGGTTTTAGTTGTTTGGCCTATATTTTGCTTTAGAAGCATAGAGAGTTTCCCAGGTCCTCACACAGCCATTCTGGAAGTTGATCTTCCAGGAAAGTGTTGCGTAATTTTTAACTGGCTAAGATATCTTGGCCATATTTTTTTTGTTATTTCTGATTTTCTTGTACTGTGAATAGAGAATGTAGATATTAATAATGGTAGCACAATATTGTGAATGAAATTAATACCACTATATCGTACAGTTCAAAGTGATTAATGGAAAAAAAAAATTTTTTTTACATGGGCAGGCACCAGGAATCGAACCCGGGTCCTCGGGCATGGCAGGCAAGCATTCTTACCTGCTGAGCCACCGTGGCCCACCCGAAAATTTTGAATTGCATGATTTTAGCTATAATAAAAAGTTAAAAAATTATCAGTATTTCTTTGTGAACAAGGTATTTGATGGAATTTTGTAAAAGATCAATGGGTGTAAGAGAAGAAAGCATATTGTCTCTTTCTTTGGTACAAAGTCCTCTTTATGTTTTTGAAATGTATCTTGATATGAACAAATTTATTTTATTTTACTTCTTATTTAGTTTAGTTAGTTGTTTTGTCTTTATCCCATTTCTTATTTCTGTTGTATTAATAGGTTCCTCTTCATTTTAAGTGAGTATTTTCCCTTTCCTAACAAAAATGACTAGGGCGGTGCAATGGTGGCTCCGTGGCAGAATATTTGCCTGACATGCCAGACACCTGGCAAAAAAAAAAAAAAAAAAAAAAGACTAAAACTGTATTGCCTCAATTAGTTGATTAGAATACAAATGCACCTCAACTTGAACACAGACACACCATTTCCTCCGTAGTTCCCTCAACGATAGGAATAGTTTTATGCCAGGTTGTTTTTTAGATAATTAAAAAATTTTTATCGCAGGCTAGTAACATTTTCCTTATGACATATCTCTTCTGTTTCAGTAAAATTTGCTTTTTTTTTTTCTAAATTCACAGGCACATTTTCAATATCTGTTAAAACAGAACCACATTTATTTTGAGCCTGCCATGTAAGGCATACTGGGTTTGACTTAACATAACTAAACCTCTGTTTCTGTGGGTATAAAGTGGAAATAATAATAATTGTAGTAACATCTTGATGATTGGACTGTTGGGCAACTTAAATGAGGTGCTTGCTTCTCCCTACATGGTCCCTTTTAACAACACTACATGCTATGTGTATAAAATGTTTACCTTATGCCAGGCTGGTGTTAAATGACTTGCAAACATCATCTTATTTAATTTTCACAACCTCGTGAGATTGTTTTGATTCATTTTGAATATGAAGAATCCTATTTCATATGGATATGAGAAACTTCTTCATATTCTTACAGCTGAAAGTTGACAGAGTCCAAATCTCATGGTCTTGTACTTTCCACTTTGATTAATAACTACAATAGGTTTTTCTGACCATGTGGACATTGTCTTTCCAGGTTTCTTGGAGTCTCTGCAGAGTTCCTGGGCCAGACCCTTTAGTGAAGGCTGCAGGATCTTCCTTCTGACCCCAGGAACTTCGTTTAAGTCGTTAAACCCCCACCAGGCTCTGAGCTACTGGGAAGAGTGAAAGAGTTTTCAGCAAGAGAGACCGAGGGCTGAGACCCAGCTTGAACATGCCAGCTTACAGAAATTCACCTCGTAGATCCCTGGCCCTGATTGCAGGGAAACATGGCAACTCCTGCGAGGTGAGAATCCCAGGGGCAGGAATTTATCCAGAGCTTTAGAGCCTGAATGAATGATAGTACATGATTGTTGTCTTAATTTATATTACTTTGTTGACCAGGAAGGATATTTTTTTCTCTCACATTTGAATTGGTCATTATTTCCCTTTTGTAAACTCCTTTCTTTGTCCATTGCAGATTTATTTATCTATTGAGTTGTCTTAGCTTATGGAGTTTTTAAGAGGTCTTTTTACTATTAAGGTTAATAACTCTTCATCATTCTTATGTACTTTTTTGTTGTTGTTAATTTTTTTTATTTAAGAAAACAAGCAATACACTTAGAACCACTAACAACGGATATCTTAGTTAGCTTAACCACAGGCATATTTAAATAAAGTATCCATATAATCATTGTAAAGCCTGTGTTTGCACAGTAAGTTTTATAAACCAATTTAAAATTAAGGCAACAAGGAAAAAATCTATCTATTCAGATAGCAAAGTTCTTAAATTCTGAGAATTAAATACTAACTTAGATACCATTTGATCAGCTGTCAAAACTGTGAATGTTCTCAAAATATCAAATAGAAAGTTCTTA
This sequence comes from Tamandua tetradactyla, assembly GCF_023851605.1. Classification (NCBI taxonomy): domain Eukaryota; kingdom Metazoa; phylum Chordata; class Mammalia; order Pilosa; family Myrmecophagidae; genus Tamandua; species Tamandua tetradactyla. The sequence goes on from NC_135353.1 coordinate 122,157,023, forward strand.
CAAGTAACTGCATTGCTATAATAATGACCTGCATTACTAAATAGTTTCCTGATTTCAGAAAAATGTGAAGATACAAATATTTTTACAATTAACATATGGAAATCTTAACCACCGAAAATGGATATCTAAGTTAGCTTATCCACAGGCATATTAAAACAATAACTAGGTGATCATCGTAAAGCCTGTTTGTACAATATATTTCATTTCATAAACCAATTTTAAAATAAAAGCAAGGAAGCAAGAAATCTATAAATACAGATATTAGAGTTACTTGAATTTTAAATATTAAAAACTATTTTAAATACTATTTGATTAACTATTAAAACTGTGTGTGTTCTCAAAATATCAAGTAAAAAGTTATTACAAATATCAGCTTTACTATCTAGCTCCTTTATTCTTCCTTCTGCTTCTTCAGATCTGCTATTATGTATTTCTAGTATATTTTTTATTGGTTTACTGTATCTTTCATTTCTATGAGATTTGCCATTTTTCTATTTAACCTCTGGAATTCCTCTTTATGCTCTTCTAGTGTCTTTCTGATATTCTTTACTTCTTTATAAATATCCTTGAGTAGTTGTTCCATATTCTGTGTCCCTTCTGGAATTTTGATTTGGTCATTTGGATGGACCATTTCTGCTTGAATCTTTATGTGTTTTGTGTTTGTTTTGTTTTGGGATTTTCTGTTGTGTTTGGGGCATTTGATTATCTTGATGTGGTTATTACGCACATTGCTCTCCTTCACTCTTCTAAAGTTTTGTATTTACCTAGTTTTTGCTTAATGTTTCCTTTTGCACTTTGTTTGTCGGTTATTCTCTGCCAAATGCCGGTCCAGATCTCATGTAAGGGGATACAGTTCAATTTCAGGGTCTATTATAAGGTAGGCTGGAGTGCACAGGTCCTCTAGTGGCAGAATGGCTGACTACCATGCAGGAGACCCAACATGAACTCCTAGCCTATGCAAAAGAAGAGATAAAAGAGATAAGAATAATAAAGTAAAATAATAATATAATAAAAATATGAAGCACAAAAACAACTGCAACAAAATACACCTTAACAGTAGTTGGCACCAGAATCGGAGGAAGACACCCCAGGACAAAATCAGGCTGGTGCCCACCAGAAGGAAGAAAAAATTTAAGAAAAAAAAAAATAATAAAAATAAAAATAAATGAAATGGAATAATAAAAAATATGTGAGATAAAATATAGTAATGATTAAAATATAAAATATCTATAATTTTTTTAAACAATGAAAAGAAAAAAAAGGAGAGACCTGGGTTTGATTCCCAGAGCCCGCCCCTGCCAAAAAAAAATAAAAAATAATGAAAAGGACAATTGTATTACTAATAAAAAAAATGTATAGAAAGAATACGTTTTAAAATGGGGGAAATAAAAAAGGAATATTAAGAAAAATTTTTTTAAATTGAAATTAAAAATAAAGTCTTTGGCATTGAGAGAGTTAGCTTACCTCCCCGTCTTCTATCTTGTCTCACAGAGCAGGAGTGAACTCACTCCACTCCGATCCACCATCTTCTCCACTTCTGTGACTATTTTTTGCCATTTTGTAGTTTGCAATAAGTTTTTAGCTTTATCTAAGTTGGCAAAAGGTATCAAATAGTTCTCTAAGTCTTGTTACAAAAAATGGCTCTTCCTTGATTTGTCCTCACCAAATTCCAGCTTCCTAGAGGCAAGTACTCTATAATAGATTCCTTTTTTTTTTTTTTTCATTTTTGGGCATTATCTGTTTTTTAAATTTTTATTGTATAATGTAACATATATATAAAGCAAAGAAATACAAAAGCAGTAGTTTTCAAAGCAATCTTCAACAACTACTTACGGATCCCAGAGTTTGTCATGGGCTACTAAACCAGCACCTCAAATTTTTCCTTCTAGCTACTCTGGAACATTGGAGGCTAGAAGGAATAAATATTTTTTATCATCACAATTGGCTTTTTTGTGTGTGTGAAAAATAACATATATATAAAAAGTCAATGAATTTCAAAGCACATCACCACATTAGTTATAGAACATATTTCAGAGTTTGGTATGGGTTACAATTCTACAAATTTAGGTTTTTACTTCTAGCTGCTCTAAGATACTGGAGACTAAGAGAAATATCAATGTAATGATCCAGCAATCAATACTAGTTTGTTAGTATAACTTCTCTGTATAACTCCACCATTACTTTTGGTCTTTCTCCCACTCTTTAGGGGGCATTAGAAAGTATGACTTTCTACTATAGAAGATGGAGATTTAGCTTCTTCATATACCCTTAGCACAACTTTTTCTTTTCCCTGGAATTGACAACTTTTGGTTTAATCATTTGTTTACTTTACTATATACATATCATTAATTCAATTACAATTAGCTAATAATCATAGTAATAATAATTACAACACTCATATAATGTTTACTACATTCATGGCACTATTATATGTACCCTCATGCTCTAGGTACCATTATTAACTCACGCTGTAGGTGCCATTATTATCTCCATTTTATAGAGAGGATACTGGGGGCATGGAAAAGATCTATTGGGCCCAAATTTACACAGCTAGTAATATGTGAGGTTGGTCTCAAGTCTGGGCATGAATGTCTTCTCCTTGAAGAAATATCTCCTGGAGCTTGTTGACTTGGTGATGTCTGGACTGATTGCTCTTATGGCTTGACACAACTATTACTTTGGTATCTTCCCTTCACCTCTGCCTGTGTCAAATCCCTTGTTTCCTGGATCCTGTGTCTTCCTCTTTTCTTGGTTTACCCCCTCATTTTGTGGGAGCATATCTTCCAGTATATCCTTGAGAACAGATACATGAGAGGCAAATTTTATGAAAGTTTGCAAATCTTAAAATGTCATGCAAAAATGTATTTAATAAATATAACAGTATAAATGTGTTTATAGAAATATAAAAATTTATAAATTCCATGAAATTATTTTTTTTTACCCTAACACTAAATTTACCTTTTTGGCTGGGTATAAATTCTAGATTTGAAGTCATTTTTGTGCAGAAATTTAATGGCCTGCTCCCAGTGTTTTCTAGCCTTTTTCTATTGATAATATATTTTCTCTGCTTTTTTAAAAGATCTTGATTGTTGATCCTCCAATGTTTTTTTCTTTGCTCTACTTATATCTATTTCTTTCTCTTTTGCTCTTCTTTCTGGTAGTTTTCTTTAAATTTAACTTTATCTTACAGATCTTTTGTGTCTCTCATTAATGTGGTTATGTTTTTATTTTTAAATAACTTTTTGTTTTCAGAATATTCCTTTTTAATAGTATGCTATTTTAATTTTATGAATGCAGTATTTGATCACTGTAAAATATTTGTGACCATTTTTATGTAATTTTGAATAATAATATAGAAAAATGGCAAAAAAATCAGAAAAACATAAAATATACAGTATAAAATCTCTTATTCATCTTTCTTGTATCTGCTCAACTCTCCCTAATACATATAACCAGATTTTTAGTTTCCTCTGCATATTAGAGTTTCTTTATGCAAACAAAAGCAGATGAGAAAAAAAAAAGCAGATGAGAGTACTTTCTTCATTTCTTCTTTTTTATTTGGCCTACTAAACATATTTTTATCAATTTTTGTTCATTTTTGACTTTTGGTGAAATAAAATACTATTGTAAGCAATGCTCCTATTAACGTTATTGTTCATGTCTCCTCATGTATTTGTGTATGCCTTTCTCTTAAGGATATACATGAGGTGAAATTAATGGGTCATAAGTTAAGCTTATCTTTTTAAAAAGTTTTTATTATGAAATACACACGAAGTATACAGAAGTAGACATGTTCAGCTCAGTGATTTATCACTGTGTAGGTCTAGAAAAAAGTTCACAGTCAGCATACCAGAATCCCCCTAATCCCAAAGATAGCTACCATCCTGACTTTTATGGTCATCACTCCCATTAAGAAGAGAAATGCAAGACACAGAACAGAAGAAGATATATACAGCAGAAGACTTATATCCAAAATATATAAAGGATGATAAAACAATAAGAAAAAGCAGATTACTAAGTATAATAGTAACAGGTGTTATTCGAATAGACATGAAACAAAAGAAGATATCCAAATGGCTAATAGTCACTTGAGATGGTGCTCAGTCTCATTAATCATCAGGGAAATGCAAATTTAAAGCACAATGTAATACCACTACACCTTCACCAGAATTGCTAATATTAATAATGACAGTTGTTGACAAGGATGAGGAAGCAACATGAGCTCTCATATGCTGCTGATAAGAGTGTAAAATTGGTACCATTACTTTGGAAAACATTTTGGCTGTATTCATCAAAGCATATGTAGACCATATGAGGAAACAGTTCTCCTCTTAGGAAAATACCCAACAGAAGTCTTTGACTGATGTACCAGGACATGTATATAAATGCCCACTGTAGTATTAGGTTGTAAGAGCCTGCAACTGAAAATAACTCAAATGACCATCAATAGTAGAATGGATAAATTGAACATTATATTGGGTAAAAGAAGCCAGATACAAAAGAATTTGTATTGTTTGTTTCAATTTATATTAAATTTTAATACAGGCATAACAGAAGTATATTGCACAGGAGTACATGCTTAGATGCTGAAATTAGGAAGCAAGGTAATGAAGTGCTTACCTGTAAAGGGCAGGAAAGTAGTTTGCTTGATTGTGGTGGGAAGAGGGTGAAGGGAGGAATGAGGAAAGCTGAGCAAGATGCTGATAATGTTCTGATTCCAGACTTCAGTGGGAATTAAGTAGGTATTTCTTTTTGAATAATTAGTCAAGTTGAAAGTTTGGGTTTCATATGTTTTTCTGCATGTATATTTCATAATAAAAATATGTTGAAAAGGAAAAAATGTACCCTCCAATTTTGACCCTGGTCTTTCATATTCCCTTCGCAAAGGCAGCTGCAGATGGTTTGCAAACACACACACACACACATATACCTATATCCATTTTTAAGAATATTTTTATTGACAAATCTTTACACACATGTAGTCCATACATGGTGTACAATCAGTGGCTCACAATATCATCACATAGTTGTGTATTCATCACCGTGATCACCCATATCCATTTTTAAACCAAAATGTTAGCATATGAACTTTCCAATATCTTGCTTTTCTCATTCAATAAATCATGGTGATCATTCAGTGGTTGTACATGTATTTAGTTACCTCATTCTTTTTATAGCCTGAATCTTCTTCCATTATATGGATGTATTAAAATGTAACTAACTAGTTCTCTCTTTAACAGACTTTTGGCATATTTCCAATCTTTTGCTGTTACAAATCTTGCTGCACTATTCTTATTCATATCACAGTTAACTGAAGGGGCAATATGTTTGAAGAGAAATTTCTACAAGTGAAATTCCCAGGACAAATGATATATGCATTTTCATTTTTGATAGATTTCGCAAAATTGCCTTCCTCATGGGTTGCATCATTTGTTTAAGAATGCCTGTGTTTTAATTTCCTAGGTATTAAGACAATACCATAGAATGGGTTGGCTTAACAAAGGAAATTTATTGGTTCATGATTTCAGAGGCTAGAAGGCTTACTTTGTCCCAAGGAGGCATCTTTTGGCAGGCTGGCAATCTTTGGGGTTCCTTGGCTTTTCTGTCACGTGGCAGTACACATGGTAGGATCTTCTTATTTTTCTTCTGGGGTCCATTGAGGTTGACTTCCACTTCTGGCTGCTTCCCATGGCTTCTCCTTCCATGTCTGAAAGTCCTTTACTTATAAAGACTTCAGCCATAATGGATTAAGGCCCACCTTCATTCAATTTGGGTTCCCTTTAACTAGTAATATCTTCAAAGGTCCTATTTACTAATGGATTTACACCCATAGGACTAGGAGTTGGGACCTGAAAATTTCTTTTATGGGAGATATCATTCAATCCTCAACTTCTGTTTTCATGATTCTCAAGACAATATAGTGTCTTGCCATATTTGCTTTTTTTTCCCTCTCTGGTCAATCTGATAGGTTAAAAAAAATTTTGCTGATTTGTTTTGCATGTCTCTTATGGCTGAGTTTGACTATATATGATTGTGTTTAATGACCCATTTATATTATTTTTCTGAATTGCTTATTAATGTGCTTTGCCCATATTTTCTCTTAGGTTGTTGATATTTATATATTAAGGATATTAGCTCTTATGTCTCAAATATTTTCCCCAATTTATCACTTGTGTGGTTTTTTTTTTTGCATGGACAGGTACTGGGAATCGAATCTGGGTCTCCGGCATGGCAGGCAAGAATTCTGCCACAGAGCCACAGTTGCACTGCCATTTCATTTGTCTTTTTAAAACTGTTTTATTATTGTGATAAAATAGATACAACACAATATTTCCCATTTTAACCACTTTCATGTGTACAATTCAGTGATACTATATTCATAATATTGTGCTATTAACACCACAAACCATTACCAAAATGTTTCCATCATCCCAAAGAGAAATTCTGTACCCATTAAGCAGTAATTCACCATGCCATGTCCCCATACTCCTCAGTTCCTGGTAACCTGTGATCTACCTTTTTTTCTAAGTATTTGCTTATTCTAGGTACATATCCAGATGACATCATACGATATTTGTCATTTTGTGTCTGGCATGTTTCATGCAACATGTTGTCTTCAATATACACCCATGTTGTAGCATGCATCAGAACTTAATTTTTTTAAAAAGCTGAATAATATTCCATTGTATGTGTATACCATATTTGTTTATCCATTCACCTATTGATGGACACTTGCTTTGCTTCCATCTTTTAGCTATTGTGAATAATGCTGCTATGGGCATTGGTGTGCAGGTATCTGTTTGAATCCCTGCTTTCAGTTCTTTTGGGTATATACCAAGAAGTGGGATTGCTAGGTCATATTTTCAACTTTTTGAGGAACCTTACCATTGCAGCTGCACCTTTTACATTCCTGCTAGCAGTGTAGGAGGGTTCCTATTTCTCAGCATCCTTACCAACATTTGTTATTGCCTGTCTGTTTCATTTTAGCCATCCTAGTGTTATGAAATTATATCTCATTATGGTTTTGATTTGCATTTCCCTAATGGCTAATGATGTTGAACATCTCTTAATGTGCTTCCGGACCATATGTATATCTTCTTTGAAGAAATGTCTATTCAGTCATTTGCTCATTTTAAAATTGAGTTGTTTTTCTTTCTGTTGTTGAGTTGTTGGAGTTCTTTTTATATTCTGGATATTAAACCCTTATCAGATCCATGATTTCTAAATATTTTCTCCCATTCTGTAGGTCTTTTTTTCACTTTCATGATAATGTCCTTTAATACACTATAGTTTTTAATTTTGGTGAAATCCAGTTTATCTGTTTTCTTTTGTTGCTTATGGTTTTGGTGTCATAGCTAAGAATCCATTGCATAGTAGAACGCATCCTGAAGATTTTCCTCTATGTTTTCTTCTAAGAGTTTTATGGTTTAATAGCTATTATATTTAGGTTGTTGATCTATTTTGAGTTAATTTTTGCATATTGTGTGGGATAGGGGTCCAGTTTCAGTATTTTGCATGTGGATATCCAGTTTTCCCAGCACTATTTGTTGAAGAGGCTATTCTTCTTTCACCAGGTAGTCTTGGTGTAGAAGTAGACTTATTGAAAATCCGTTGGCCATAGATATATGGGTTTATTTCTACACTCTCAGTTCTTTTCCAGTGGCATATTTGTCTTTACTCATACCAGTGCCACACTGTTTTGATTACTGTAGCTTTATAGTAAGTTTTGAAATTGGGGAGTGTGAATCTGTCAACTTTGTTCTTGACACATGATGTTTTTTACTATTCAGCCTCCTTTGCCATTCCCTACAAATTTTATGATCGGCTTTTCAATTTCTACATAAAAAGGCTGCTGCAATTTTCATCGGGATTGCATTGAATTTTTAAATTGCTTTTGGTAGTAATGACATGTTAACAATATTGAGTCTTCTAATCCATGAACAAAGAATGTCTTTCCATTTATTTAGTCTTTCATTTCTTTCAGCAATGATTTTTAGTTTTCTGTGTACAAGTCTTTTACATCATTGGTTAAATTTATTACTACTTTATTCTTTTTGACGCTATTGCAAATGGAATTATTTTCTTGATTTCTTCTCAGATTGGTCATTGCTGGTGTTCTATTTTGCTAGCTGCCAGAATGCGATATACCAGAAATAGAATGGCTTTTTAATAAGTTACAAGTTACAGTTCTAAGGCCATGAAAATGTCCCAAATAAAGCAAGTCTATAGAAATGTCCAATCTAAGGCATCCAGAGACAGATACCTTGATTCAAGAAAGCCAATGAAGTTTAGGGTTTCTCTCTCAAGTGAAAAGGCACATGGCAAACATGGTCAGGGTTTCTCTGTCATCTGGAAAGGCAGATGGCGAACACAGTACTAGCTTCCTCTCCAGGCCTCTTGGCTTCATGAAGCTTCCCGGCGACGTTCTCCTTCATCTTGGGTGGTGGACTCTTTGGTTCTCTTGTCATACTGTTGTGGTTCTGTGGCTCTCTCCTCACTCAAAAAAGGGGACTCTCTCTGAAATGTCTCCTTTTTTCACAGGATTCCAATAAACTAATCAAGACCCATGTAGAATGGGTAGAGACATGTCTCCATCTATTCAAGTTTAATACCCACAATTGATTGAGTCACATCGCTTGGAGATAATCTAATCAAAGGGTTTCCATTACAGTATTGGATCAGGATTAAAGGAAATGGCTTTTGTGGGGTACACGACACTTTCAAACCGGTGCACCAGCTTAGCTTCAATAGTGTACAAAACTTTGCTCCTATAAAGCTCAACCCCACCCTTTACTTTGCTGTGACAATTTCCATCTTTATATATTGTATGCTGTTATCATAGATTTATAATTATTTTTATTCATTTCTCTTTTAAATCATGTATATAATAAGAGGAGTTACAAAGCAAAAATACAATAATACTGGCTTTATATTATATATGTAATTACTTTTAATGGAGATCTTTATTGCTTCATATGGCTTCTGGTTACTTTCTGGTGTTCTTTCATTTCAGCTTGAAGGACTCTCTTTAACATTGCTTGGAGAGAAGGTTTTTTACTGGCAACAAACTCCCTCGGATTTTGTTTTCTGGGAAAAGTTTAAAAAGTTTAATTTTAAACTTTTTATTTTGAAATATTTTCAGACTTACAGGAAATTTACAAAAATAATAAAACCCCATAGAGAGAATTCCAACATACTACTCCCCCCACCAGATACCCAGATCAGCCAATTTTAATGTTTTTCACATTTTTTGTATCATTCTATCTATCCATCTGTCTACCTATTTACCTATCTTTCTGCCTTTCTATCTATCAATCCATTTTCTGAGCACTTGAATGTAGGTTGTTATTTTAGTTTCCTTGGCTGCTTAAAACAAATATGATGAAATACTTCAGCTTAAACAATGGGAATTTATTTGCTTGTGATTAGAGTCCAGGAAAATGTAATAATCAAGGCATCATCAAAGCAGTGTTTTCTTCCCAGAGACTGACTGCCAGCGATCCTGGCTCTTCTGCCACATGGCAGGCAAATAACGACATCTGCTAATCTCCCTTTCTATTCTGGGTTTCATTGCTTTAAGCTTCTCACTTCCGTGGCTCTCCTCTCCTCTCTTCTTTTCTTCTCTTCTCTTCTCTCTTTCTCTGTATTCATTCCATTTATAAAGGACTCTGGTAATAAGATTAAGACCCATCCTGAATGAGGTAGGTCACAACTTAATCGAAGTAGCTTCATCAAAAGTCCTACTTACAATGGGTTAACATCCACAGCAATGGAGTAGATTTAATAACATGTCTTTCTGGGGTACATACACTTTCAATCCACCACAATTGTATATATCATACTCTTTGAATACTTAACACTGCCATGTACAGTTCCGAAGAGCAAGAATATTCACTTACGTGATCACCTTAAGTGCAATTATCAAGTTCAAGGAATTTACTAGTTATAAAGCTTACAGTACATTTTAAATGTTTTTCATATGTCCCAATAATATCTATTTTTACTTTTTCTCCTCTCTTCTTAGATACCACCCAGGATCATTTATTGCATTTAAATGTCATTGTCTCTTTAATTGCTCCTTTTAGAATTGTGGAACAATATATAACATAAACTTTGCCATTCTCAAGCATACCATTCAGTGGAATTAATCACACTCACAATATTGCAGTACTCTCACCACCTTCTATTACTAAAATTTCCTCATCTCCCCAGAGACCCTATATCCATTATTCATTATTTCCCATTCCTCTTTCCACTGCCATGAGCAATTTGTATTCTAATTTCTGTCTCATTGAGCTTGCATGTTCTCTGAAATTTTGTTTGTAGATACCATAGGGCTTCAATTTAAATCCTGCATGTATAACGGTCCTTGTTTGCTTTTATACCAACTTAACTACAATAGTGTACAAAATTACGTTCCTACGCCCTTCTTCCCCCTACTTTGATGTAGCTCTTAACACAAATGATATCTTTATATATTACAAGTCCAAAACCAATTCATAATATTTTATGCATTTGTCTTTTAGATCCTGTAGGAAGTAAAAAGTAGAGTTATAAACCAAAACTACAATAATAAGAAAGTCATTACCCTTATGGAGATTTTAATTTCTTAATGTAACTTTGGTCTATTATCTACTGTCCCTTCCTTTCAACTTGCAAAACTCTCTTTAACATTTCTTGTATAGCTGGTCTAATGGTGACAGTTTCCCTCAGCTTTTGTTTATCTGTGACTGTCTTAATCTCGCCCTCATTTTTTTTTTTGTATTTTTTCTCAATCATTTTTGAAAGACAGTTTTGCCAGATTTAGAATTCCTGATCGCCAGTTTTTTTATTTCAGCACATTAAAGATATCATCACATTGCCTTCTTGCCTCCATTCAAAAGTTTGGTTATAATATGTCATGACATAGGTATACTTGAGTTTATCCTTGTGCCAGTTTGACAGTGTTATGTACTCTAGAAAGCTATCTTTTAAACTTTTTTATTGTATAGTATAACATATATACAAAGCAAAGAAATAAAAAGGCAAAAGTCTTCAAAGTATTCTTCAATAAGTAGTTACAGGACAGATACGAGAGTTTGTCATGGGCTACCATATGATCTTCTCATATTTTTCCTTCTAGATGCTCCAGAATATAGGAGGCTAGAGGGCTTAAATATTTTTTATCATCACAATTGACTTTTTTCCTTCATTTTTTTTTGTGAAAAATAACATATATACAATAACGCTATACATTTCAAAGCACAACACCACAATTAGTTGTAGAACATATTTCAGAGTTTGATGTGGATTACAATTTCACAAATTTTAGGTTTTTACTTCTAGCCGCTCTAAAGTACTGGAAATTAAAAGAAATGTCAGTTTAATGATTCAGCATTCATATTCATTTGTTAAATCCTATCTTCTCCGTATAACTCCACCATCACCTCTGATCTTTCCATCCCTTTCTTTAGTGTTTGGGCTATAGCAATTCTAAATTTTTCATATTGGAAGGGTCTGTCACTAATATGGGGTAGGGAGATGGAACCATCTGATGTTCTGGAGAGGCTTGGCTAGGTTTCAGGACTTATGTGGACCGGGGACCCATCTGGAGGTTGTAGGTTTCTGAAAAGTTACCCTAGTGCATGGAACCCTTGTGAAATCTTATAAATTGCCCTAAGTGTTCTTTAGGATTGCCTGGAATGGTCCTGGTTGGCGGTTGGCAGATTATGATAGGTAGCAAGTTCTAATTGAAGCTTGCATAAGAACAATCTCCAGAGTAGCCTCTTGGCTCTATTTGAACTCTCTCTGCCACTGATACCTTATTAATTACACTTCTTTTTCCTCTTATTGTCAGGATGGAATTCTTGATTCCATGGTGCCAGGTCTGCGTTCATCCCTGAGACTCATCTCCCATGTCGCCAGGGAGACTTTCACCTCTGGATGTCCTGTCCCATGTAGAGGGGAGGACAAGGATTTCACTTGCAGAGTTGGGCTTAGAGAGACTGAGGTCACATCTGAGCAACAAAAGAGGTCCTCCAGAAGTAACTCTTAGGCATGCCTATAGGTAGTCTATGCTTCTCCGCTACGTACATAAGCTTCATAAGAGTAAGCCTCCTGATCGAGGGCATGGCCTATTGATTTTGGTGTCCCGAAAGTTTGATGACAGTATCAGGGGATTCCCTGATGCTAAGGTTTAATAGTTCCATATTTTTCTCCCATCCTTCAGGGGACTTCGCTAAAACTTTTTGATTATCTGCTTAATATACTCTAGGATGTATCCAGGCAATACAATACTCTATACAGGATTAAAGGACCTCTTTCTTATTCTGGGCTCCCCGTGTTCCAGCTCTTCAAATGAGCTATGCAGATAGGTTGAATTAGATTATGCACTACAGAAAATTTCAGTTCCATACCAAATAAATCTTTCTTCCATTGGTCTCAAAGAGTATGTGTGGTTCTAAAATATAGACACGGTCTTCCCTACCCCTATATTCTAAATTATTTTAACCCCAACCTGTGCAACTTCGTATTTATCTCCAAATATCAGGTTATAAATATAAAACAACCTCTAAAAATCCAGAAATAGACAGCCAAGATGGTGGCCTAGCAAGGTGTGGGATTTAGTTTGTCCTCCAGAACAGCTACTAAATAACCAGAAACAGTACAGAACAGCTCCTGGAGCCATGTCAGTGACTGGACACACAGTGTACCCCAGTCTAGACCAGCTGGACCGGCTGTGAGCCCCCCCAGAACCGTAAGTTCCCCAAGCCGCAGCGGGTCGTGCCCCTCCCCCACAGGCTGCTTCCCAGAGGGGAAAGGAAAGGAACTTTATACTAGCAGCAGGAGCTGAGCACAACTAAACTTCAAGAGTGGAATTAATTCACAAATTCTGACAACTAAAAATAGGCCCCCAGCTCAGGTGGACCTGGTCAAAGTGGAGGTTGCTGATTTTTGCCCTGGTGCCAAGGGGGCAGGGCTGACAGAAAAAGAAAAAAAAGGAAACAGAGATTTTCATGGCTGTGTTTCTACAAAGGCTTGACTGCTTTTGGATGCAGCGGCAGGACTTCTCAGGCTGCAAGTGCCCAAGGCATAGGCAGAATCAAGCTTGTTTAAGACCTTCCCCAGGGGAGGGGTGAGGACCCTTTCTCACCTTTCCCGAAGGGGACTTTGCAAATACTTTTTTATGCATTGTTCAAATCACTCTGGGATTTATCGGGGCATCACTTTGGACAAACCAACAAAATCTCATGTCCTACTCAAGGTTCCATGTACTTATGGTGTTCAATTAAGCTGTCTACATAAGTTATATTAGGAAATGCACTAGTCAAAATATAAATTTTGTACCAAATAAACATTTTTTGCTTTAGTCTCACACATAAGGTAAAATTTTAAAATATTAATCACCATCTATTTTCAGCACCCTCCACTAATGACGTTCCTTTGTTCTTCCTCATACAAAAACATTTTTACAATTTGTACATTTAGTCACGATCATTATACACTCTCTCAGTCTTTATTGTCTATCTTTCTTTCTGATTTCATTTGTGCCCCCAGTCCTCCTACCTCTATCATTGTCACATTCAGCTTCTTTCAGTGTTTTAACATAACTGTATTACAGTTAGGTAGTATTGTGCTGTCCATTTCTAAGTTTTTACGTTCAGTCCTGTTGCACAATCTGTATCCCTTCAGTTCTAATTACCCAATATCTTACCCTATTTCTATCTCCTGATGATCTCTGATACCAATGAAATTCTCCAAGTTTCTGCACTAATGTCAGTTCATATCAGTGAGACCATACAGTATTTGTCCTTTTGTTTCTGGCTAATCTCACTCAGCATAATGTCCTTAAGGTCCATCCATGTTGTTACATACTTCATAACTTAATTCTGAATTACGGCTGCATAATATTCCATCGTATGTGGATATCACAGTTTGTTTAGCTACTCATCTGTTTATAGACATTTTGGCTGTTTCCATCTCTTTGCAATTGTAAAAAATGCTGCTATAAACATTGGTGTGCAAATGTCCGTTTGTGTCCTTGCCATCATGTCCTCTGAGTAGATACCTAGCAATGGTATTGCTGGGTCATATGGCAATTCTATGTTTAGCTTTCTGTGGAACTGCCAAACTGCCTTCCACAGTGGTTGTACCATTTGACATTCCCACCAACAGTGGATAAGTGTGGCTCTTTCTCCACATCCTCTTCAGCACTTGTCGTTTTCCATTTTATTGATAATGGCCATTCTGGTGGGTGTGAGATGATATCTCATATTTGATTTGCATTTCTCTAATAGCCAGGGAAGTTGAGCATCTCTTCACGGTGCCTTTTAGCCATTTATGTTTCCTCTTCTGAAAAGTGTCTGTTCAAGTCTTTTGCCCATTTTATAATTGTGTTGGGTGTCTTTGTTGTTGAGTTGAACAATCTCTTTATAAAATCGGGATACTAGACATTTATCAGATATATCGTTTCCATATATTGTCTCTCATTGTGTAGGCTGTCTTTTTACTTTCTTGACGAAGTTCTTTGAGGTGCAAAAGTGTGTAATTTTGAGGAGTTACCATTTATTTATTTCTTTCTTCAATGCTCTTGCTTTGGGTTTAAGTCTAGGAAACTGCCTCCTAGTATAAGATTTATAACATATTTCCCTACATTTTCTTCTAACAATTTTATGGTCTTAGATCTAATGTTTAGGTCTTAGATCCATTTTGAGTTAATTTTTGTATAGGGTGTGAGATATGGGTCCTCTTTCATTCTTTTGCATATGGATATCCAGTTCTCTAGGCACCATTTATTGAACAGACTGTTCTGTCCCAGGTGAGTTGGCTTGACTGCCTTATCAAAGATATCTGTTCTTTGACATTCAGTTCGACTTTTTCTGGACCTCTAGCTTATTTTTTGTTTAACAGAGGAGAATTTTTCAGTTCATGTTTTCTTATTTCTTGCCCTGCTGGTATGGTGCCTTTTCCCCCCCATCCTTGGGAGGGTCTACGTAGGTGTTATAGACCCCAGCTGGATTTTCCCAGACCAAACTGACCTCCTGTCAGGAGGAAAGAGTCACCTGCGTCAGTTTTCCCTGAGGGTAAGACCCAGCAGGTTGAAAGATTTTCCTGGGGAGTCTCTGGGCTCTGTTTTTCTTATCCTGCCCAGTATGTGGCACTTGTCTGCCTGTAGGTCCCACCAGTGTAAGAGGATGCGGTACCTTTAACTTTGGCAGACTGTCCCTGCTGGGGGCGTGGTGGAGACAGAGAGCTTGTAGGCTGGTTTTAATGGCTTCAAATTACCAAGCCCTGTGGTCTGGCTTCCTTGAGGGAGGGATTCCACCTTGGGGGCTCAGCCTATAGCTTTGATTGTCCGCATTGCTTGTGAGAATATCAAGAATTCAACTTGGGGAAGATAGAGGTAGGAGGACTGGGGGCACAAATGAAATCAGAAAGAAAGATAGACGATAAAGACTGAGAGAGTGTATAATGATCGTGACTAAATGTACAAATTGTAAAAATGTTTTTGTATGAGGAAGAACAAAGGAACGTCATTAGTGGAGGGTGCTGAAAATAGATGGTGATTAATATTTTAAAATTTTACCTTATGTGTGAGACTAAAGCAAAAAATGTTTATTTGGTACAAAATTTATATTTTGACTAGTGCATTTCCTAATATAACTTATGTAGACAGCTTAATTGAACACCATAAGTACATGGAACCTTGAGTAGGACATGAGATTTTGTTGGTTTGTCCAGAGTGATGCCCCGATAAATCCCAGAGTGATTTGAACAATGCATAAAAAAGTATTTGCAAAGTCCCCTTCAGGAAAGGTGAGAAAGGGGGAAAATTCAACTTCCCCAAGTTGAATTCTTGATATTCTCACAAGCAGTGCGGACAATCAAAGCTATAGGCTGAGCCCCCAATCTTGGGGCTTGTTCATATGAAACTTAACCCCATGAAGGATAGGTCTGTGGTAATGCACCCCTTCTCATTTTTTATTTTGTTTATCTGTATCTTCTCATTTTTTCTTTGTCAGTCTTGCTAGTGGCCTATCAATTTTATCGATTTTCTCAAAGAACCAGCTTTTGGTTTTATTGATTCTTTCTATTGTTCGTTTGTTCTCCCATTCATTTTCTCTGCTTTACTCTATATTATTTCTCTTCTGTTTGCTTTGGGGTTAGTTTGTTGTTCTTTCTCAAGTTCCTCCAGGTGTGCTGTTAAGTCCTCGATTTTTGCTCTTTCTTGTTTTTTAATATAGGCATTTAGGGCAATAAATTTCCCTCTCAGCACAGCCTTTGCCACATCTCATAAGTTCTGATAAGTTGTATTCTCATTTTCATTCCTCTCCAGTTAGCTACTGATTTTTTAAGCAATTTCTTCTTTGGCCCACTGGTTGTTTAAGAGTGTGTTATTTAATCTCCATATATTTGTGAATGTTCTTATTTCTTGGTGGTTATTGAGATCCAGCTTGATCACACTGTGATCAGAGAAAGTTCTTTGAATAATTTCAGTGTTTTTAAATTTATGAAGACCTTTTTGCCCTAGCATATGATCTATCCTGGAGAATGTTCCATGAACACTAGAGAAGAATGTATATCCTTGTGTTTTGGGGTGCAATGACCTATATATGTCTGTTATGTCTAATTCATTTATCAAGTTATTTAACTTCTCTATTTCCTTGTTGATCTTCTGTCTGGTTGTTCTATCTATAGAGGAGAGTGGTGTATTAAAGTCTTCTACTATTATTGTTGAAACATCTGTCACTCCCTTCAGTTTTGCCAATGTCTACCTCATGTACTTTGGAGCTCTTTGATTGGGAGCATAAACATTTATGATTGTTATATCTTATTGGTGAATTGACACTTTAATAAGTATATAGTGTCCTTCTTTGTCTCTTACAATGTCTTTATATTTAAAGTCTATTTTGTCTGATATTAGTATCGCTACTCTTGCTTTCTTTTGGCTACAACTTGAGTGGAAAATCTTTTTCCATCCTTTCACTTTCAATCTATTTGTATCCTTGTGTCTAAGATGAGTCTCTTTATGCTGGTTTGAAAAGATGCATGTACCCTAGAAAAGCCATGGTTTAATCCTAATCCCATTTTATAATGGCAGCCATTTCTTCTAATCCCTATTCAGTACTGCATATTTGAAACTGTAATTGGATCATCTCCCTGGAGATGTGACTCAGTCAAGAGTGGTTGTTAAACTGGATTAGGTGGAGATGTGTCTCAACCCATTCGGGTGGGTCTTGATTAGTTTACTGGAATCCTATGAAAGAAAATGACAAGAGAGAAGGCCAGGAGATTCCGAGAGAGTAGAGAATGCTGCTACACCATGAAGCAGAGAGTTCACCTGCCAGCACTTTGGAGATGAAGAAGGAAAATGCCTCCCGGGGAGCTTCATTAAACAGGAAGCCAGGAGAGAAAGCTAGCAGATGATGCCGTGTTTGCCATGTGCCCTTCCAGCTGAGAGAAACCCTGATTGTGTTCACCATATGGCTTCTCACTTGAGAGAGAAACCCTGAACTTCATCAGCCTTCTTGAACCAAGGTATCTTTCCCTGGATGGCTTTGATTGGACGTTTCTATAGACTTGTTTTAATTGGGATGTTTTCTCGGCCTTAGAACTGTAAACTAGCAATTTATTAAGTTCCCCTTTTTAAAAGCCATTCCGTTTCTGGTGTATTGCATTCTGGCAGCTAGCAGACTAGAACATTCTTGTAAGCAGCGTATAGCGGGATTATGTTTCTTAATCCATTCTGCCAATCTGTATCTTTTAATTGATAAGTTTAGTCCATTAATATTCAAAGTTATTACTGAACAAGCATTTCTTGATTCCACCATCTTATCTTTTTAACTTTATTTTTCAGATCTATATATTCTTTTCCCTCTTTCTCTTTGTATTCTTTAAATTACCCTTAGTGATGCTCTTCAATTCTGTGCCCTCCTCCAGACCTCCCTTTCTTGGCTTTTTTTTTCAGCCAACAGAACTCCTTTTAGTATTTCTTGTAGGGCTGGTCCCTTGTTGGCAGATTCTTTCAGGACTTCTTTTTCTGTGAAAACTTTAATCTCACCCTCAATTTTGAAGGACAGTTTGGCTGGGTACAGAATTCTTTGCTGGAAGTCTTTCTCTTTCAGGATCTTAAATATATCATACCATTGCCTTCTTGCCTCTAGGGTGCTACGTGTGTAGTCTGGACTAAGCCTTATATGGTTTCCCTTGTATGTAGTGGATTGTTTTTCTCTTGCCGCTTTCAGGATTTTTTGCTTCTCTTCAACATTTGACAGACTGATTAGTATGTGCCTTGGGGCAGGCCTATTTGGATTTATTCTGTTTGGAATTTGTTGGGATTCTTTGACTTGCATATTTCTGTCCTTTATGAGGTTTGGGAAATTTCCCCCATTATATCCTCAACTACTCATCCTAGCCCTTTACTCCTCTCTTCTCCTTCTGAGACACAAATGAATCTTATGTTTGTGCACTTTGTTTTGTCCATCATTTCCCTGAGTTACCATTCAATTTTTTCTATCTTTTTTGCCATTTGCTGTTTTCATCTTTCAAATTCAGTTATCCTATGCTCTATATCACTTACTCTTTCTTCTGTCTCTTCAAATCTGGTGTTGGGTACCTCTAACATATTTTTTATCTGGTGAACAGAGTCTTTAATCTCTGTGATATCTGCTATTTTTTCTATTTATTCTTTCAAATTCCTCTTTATGCTCTTCTGCTGTCTTGTTGATCTCCTTTATGTCATTTGCTATCCCACTTATTTTATTAAGTAGAGTTGTATGAACATCTTTGATTAGTTGTTGCAATGTCTGTGTCTCCTCTGGTGTTTTTATTTGGTAATCAGGCAGTGCTATCTGTCTGCATTGTGATACACTTGGTGATTTTCTGCTGTCTCTGTGGCATGTAAATATATTGATTGATTTACTTTGGGAGTTGATTTCTTTCAGTAGCTAAGGCCTTGTGTTTGCGGGATGGTTGTACAGCAGTGAGCAGGACACAGGGTTGGGCACTCAGTGTGGTGATTTGTTTCAGGGTAGGTATAGGCTCAGGTTGGGGATGTCACACTGCTGCTTGTGGACGTGGGTACCCAGTGGGCAGGGAGGGTTTGACTGTGTGGGTGCACTGGTCTAGGGGCCGTAACCCTGGTATGTGTTGGTCTAAGGCATGGGGCCCTTTGTGCGCATGCATAGAGGTGTGGCAGCAGGTTGGCATTATGTCTTCATGGATTGGGGGCAGACATGACCTGGCTGTGCAGGTTGGCACTTTCTGAGAGCTTGGAAATCAGGCTGAGGGCCATACACATGCACATTTCTAGGACTGTTGTAAAGTGAGGTCCCTAGAGCTGAATGACATGATTGAGGGCCCATGAGCATGCGTGGGCTTGGGAGTGCTGTCAGCAGATGTGCAGAGCTTAGGGGGGCCAGAGTGAGGCAGTGTGACACTTTGGGCAGGCAAGCAGGGGTAGCCTAAGTATGGAGGTTAGTGCCTGCAGCCTTTATGCACTGACAACAGCCTGCAGGGAACAGGGAGGGGGACGTAGTGCTTGGAAGGGGTGCAGAAGAGGTGGGTTGGGCTGCACTTGGCTTGTGGGTGTGGGGCAGTTACGTGCACTGGGAGTTGCTGGGGTAGGGGTGCATGGAGTGCGGGGAATGGGAGCAGGTGACAGGGTTCAGGTGCATGGGGTGAGGGGTGAATTGCCAGTCACGGGGCTGCGCTGGTGAGGATAGCTTGCCCAAGGAATGCAGCCTGGCTTACTTCCTAGTCCTGGGCTTCCATCTGTTCACTCCCTTGGGTTCCGCGGCTCCGCACTTCCATGCCAGGCTCCAGCTTTCTGCCTCTCAGTTCCTCAGCCTCTGCAACCTGGGCTGCCCCATGTAGTGCAAGAGGTTCTCCCAGGTCAGCCGGATACCGAATCACAGCTTCAGTTGCCCTCCTGTCCCTTCTCTAACTTTTCCATGGAGCAGGGCTAATCTCGAGCTGCTCTATTCGGCCATCTTCCCAGGAGTCCTCTATATTTTAAACTTGATTCATTCTTGTGGAGGCAGCCATTTCTTTTAATCCTGATTCAGTAATGTACATTGGAAACTTTTGATTAGATTATCTCCATGGAGATGTGGCATGCCGAATTGTTGGTGTGACCTTTTGATTACATGGAGAGGTGACTCCACCCATTCCAGGTGGGTCTTGATTAGTTCACTGGAAGCCTTTAAAAGAGGAAACATTTTGGAGAGAGTCAAATGATAGAAGCCTCAGAGCCAAAAGAAACTTCACAGCAGAGCTGACACAGATGCCAAGAAGTGGAGAATAGAGACACAGATGTTTGGAGATGCTTGGAGCTTAGCAGATGTGGCCATGAGATGTTAATCAAGTGTCATAGTCAGGTTCATGTGTCAACTTGACAGGTATTGGTGCCCGGTTGCCTGTTTGGGCAAGTGCTGGCCTGTCGCCATGAGGGTATTTCATGGACTTAAATCATGATCACATTGGCTGCATCTACATTTTATTGCATTTGTAATCAGCTAAGGGGAGTGTCTTCTGCAATGAGTGATGCTTAATCTAATCACTGGAAGGCTCTTAAGGAGAGCTCAGAAGAAACAGTCACCCTTCATGCTTCAGCCAGCTAGCCTCTCCTGAGAGTTTGTTGAGGACCTTCATTGGAGTTGCCAGCTTGTAGCTTGCCCTATGGATCTTGGACTCTTATATCCCCAAGGTTGCCCAGCCAGCCTCTCTTGTGAGTTTGTTATGGACCTTCATTGGAGCTGCCAGCTTCTGACCTGCCGTACAGATCTTGGACTCTATATCCCCATGATTATATGAGACACTTTTATAAATTTTATATTTACAAATATATCCTGCTGATTATGTTTCTCTAGTGAACCCTAATTAATACAGCAAGCCAGAACTTGGAGAGAGCCAAGGGAAGCCAAGAGATGGAAGCCAGCCCTGGAGAAGTAAAGTGAGGATCCCCTACAGTAGGAACAGAGGCTGAAAGCAGTGGAGCCCAAGAGCAAGGGACCAGCATCTGCCAGCCACCTGACTTCCCAGCTGTCAGATGTGTTCTAGACCCATTTGCCTTTCTTGAGTGAAGGTAACCTCCTTTTGGTGCCTTAATTTGGACATTTCCACAGGCTTAGAACTGTAAAATTATAATTAAATTCCCCCTTTTAAAAGCCATTCCAGTTCTGGTATATCACAATTAGGCAGCTTGTAAACTAACACAGATTTTGGTACCAGAGAGGTGGGATGCTGTTGCAATTTGCAAATACCAAACATGTTGGAACGGCTTTTTAAATTGATCAGGGGAAGGTTTTGGAAGAATTGTGAGGAGCTTGATAGACAGGGCCTAGAATGCTTTGAAGAGACTGTTAGTAGAAATGTGAACTCTAAAGATACCTCTGATGAGGCTTTAGACAGAAATGATGAATGAGTTGTTCCAAACTGGAAGGAAGGCATTCTTTGTAGATGGAGAGCATAATTTGAGAGTGATGAACTTGGATATTTAGCAGAAGAAATTTCCAGACTAAATATGGAAAACGTAGTCTGGCTGCTCATTGCAGCTTATAGCAAAATGTGAGAGGAAAGAGATAAGTTAAGAACTGAACTCTTGGGTACAAAAAAAAATAGGAATTGGTGATTTGTAAAATTCTTGGCTTCCAGAAAGTGAGACCCCAGTGAATAGGGCCCCATGTGAGGTTTTATCCAAGCGTGGAAGTAGTCAGCCATTACAGGACAAGCGAGGATTGGAGATGGAGGATTTGTGGAAAGTCCTTTTGTCTGATGGGCATAATGCCAGTGTATTGCATAGAAAATCAACAGGAGTGTTGTGGGATCTGTATAAACAGAACCACTGCCAGTCTAGACTAAAAGGAACAGAAGATGGATAAAGTGAAGGAAAAATATCTTCAGAGGCAGAACAATTGAAGCTAAGGTCTGGAGCCAGGAAACCTTGGGCCAGGAGAGCAGACCAAACCATACACATGGAGAGAGTGAGTTTGCCCTGGGAGCAGAGGGTGGGCCTTCTGCTTCATTGTTCAGGAAGAGTTGTGTCACCTCAGGCCTCAAAGAGGGTGAAGCACATAAATCAGTGATTGGGGGGAGCCTGGCTGCTACCCCATTGTTCTGGAGGGTTGAGAGTGTGCCCTGAAGTTGGCAGAGAGCCTGGATGCAGCCCCAGTGCTTGGAGAGGGTGGAGCCGAGAGAATGGTGGTCTCCTCAATGTCCCCCAATGTTGCAAACTCCATGCCAGCATTTGGAGAGAGCAAGGTTGCTTGATAGGCCCTTGGAAAGGGTGGGACTGCTGCTTTCTAAAGCCCCAAGGAAAAATGACTCTCAGACTTTGAAATCTAATGGATTTGCCCTACAGGTTTTCAGAACTATATGGGTCTGGTGACTCCTGTGTTCCTTCCAATTACTCCTTATGGAAATGGAAACATGTATCCTATGACTTCCCTTCTTTGTGTATTTGGCAGCAGATAACTTGTTTGGACTTTTGTAGGTCCAGAGCCAGAAGAAAATTTTTGCCTTAGAACAGACCATGCCTGTAGTTGACTTTGATAGTTTTGTATTGTTTCTGACTCTGTATTGTATTTGAATTGTTACTGAAATGGTTTAAGGCTTTTGTGATATTGTAATGGAGTGAATTTATTTTGTATATGAAAATAGCATATCTTTTTTAGGGTCCGGAGGGTGGAATGTGCCAGTTTGAAAGTATTATGTACCTTAGAAAAACCATGTTTTATTCCTGATATAATCTTGTGGAGGCAGCTGCTTTCTTTAATCCTGATTCAGTAATACACATTGGAAACTTTTGATTAGATTATCTCCATGGAGATATGGCACGCCCAATTGTTGGTGTGACATTTTGATTGATTACATGGAGATGTGACTCCACCCATTTCAGGTGGGTCTTGATTAGTGTACTGAAAGTCTTTAAAAGAGTAAACATTTTGGAGAGAGTCAGAAATGACAGAAGCTTCAGAGCCAACAGAAACCTCACAGCAGAGCTGACACAGATGAGGACAAGTGGAGAACAGAGACATGTATGTTTGGAGATGCTTAAAGCCCTGCAGATGTTGTCATGAGATGTTAAGCAAACCAGAACTTGGAGAGAGCCAAGGGAAGCCAAGAGATGAAAGCCAGCCCTGGAGAAGCAAGATGAGGAACCCCCACAGAAACAGAGGCTGAAAGCAATGGAGCCCAGGAGCAAAAGACCAGCAGATGCCAGCCACATGACTTCCCAGATGACAGAGGTGTTCCTGACCCATCAGCCTTTCTTGAGTTAAGGTAACCTCTTTTTGGTGCCTTAATTTGGACATCCATAGGCTTAGAATTGTAAACTTGTAAATTATTCGATTCCCCCCTTTAAAAGACCTTCCAGTTCTGGTATATCACATTCCAGCAGATTGCAAACTAACAATTCTGTTTGGAGATTGTTGAGCATCTGGGATGTGTGTATTTATCTTTCTTTAAATTTGGGAAGTTTTCACCTATTATTTTTTTTTAATATTTTCTCTGCCACTTTCTCTCATTGTGCTCCTGAGACTCCTGCAATCTATATATTGGTACACTGATGGTGTTCCACAGGTTCCTCAGGCACTGTTCCCTTTTCTTCATTCTTTCTTCTTTCTGCTCCTCAGACTGGATGAATTCAATTGTCTTATCATCAAGTTCACTATTATTTTTCTGCTAGCTCCAATGTGATGTTGAACCCCACCAGAGAATATTTAATTTGTTACTGTGGTCTTTAGCTCAGTTTGGTTCTTTTCATAATTTCTGTCTTTCCATTGATGTTCTGTTTGTATTCATCTGTCATTTTCCTTGTTTCCTTTAGTTCTTTGTATGTGTTCTCCTTTAGCTCTTTGAATATATTGAGGACCATTAAAAAAAATCTTTAGATGTTGCAAGCCTTGTCCTCCTCATTGATGCTTTTAATCTTCTCCTTTGACTGTGTCATCACTTCATGTTTCTTTGTTTATTTTGTTGTCTTTTCTTGAAACCTGGACATTATGGTCTGTTAATATGTTATTGTTGGAAATAAGACTCTGAGGCATCTGTTTCTTAAGCTTATATCCAGCTAGAATTACAGCAGAGATTTCTTTGAAAAGCAGGAGGCAACGTTAAAAAAAAAAGAAGGAAAAAAATAAAACCCTTCCCCAGTCTTTGCAGATTGACCTGGGCAAGTGCTTGCCTTCAGAACTTTTCCACATAATGAGTTTGCAGAATAGCTCCAGACCAAAGTGTAGGGACCTCCCTAATCCTTTCTGCATATGTACCTTGTCTTGGGAAGGCATATGTGGCCCTAGGAGTTCCTGCATTTCATGGATACAAATGTTCCCTCTTCCCTCGGGAACAGTTTCCTCATGATCCTGAGTACTGAACTGTATGTCCTACAGTCAGCAGTCCCTCTCTCCAGGCATCCACAACTTGACTGCTCTCCCACAGTGCTCTATAGGAAAGCTCTGTGAACTGCCTTGTTCTTCTTTTTATTTTTTTGACTTTTAGAAAGGGGAATTTAATAACTTACAAGTTTACAGTTCTAGGCCTATACAATTGTCCAAACTAAGACACCAATAAGAGGTTACCTTCACTTAAGAAAGACTGATGGGTCAGGGACACCTCTGTCAGCTGGGTAGTCACATGGCTGGCATCTGCTGGTCCCTTGTTCCTGGGCTCCATTGCCTTCAGCCTCTGTTCCTGTGGGAGTTCCTCACTTTGGTTCTCCAGTGCTGGCTTTCTTCTCTTGGTTTCCCTTGACTCTCTCCAGGTTCTGGCTTGATTAACATCTCATGGTGACATCTGCTGGCTCCAAGTATCTCCAGACGTCCATGTTCTCTTTCATTTTTGAAGGGTAGTTTAAACACATATAGAAGTCTTGGTTGACAGTTTTTATTTTTCTTTCAGTTCTTGAAATATGGCCTCCATGGTTTCTGGTGAGATACTGGCTATTAATCTTATTGAGAACCTCCTGTGTGTGATGAATTGCTTCTCTTTTGCTGCTTTTGATGTTCTCTCTTTGGCTTTTGAGAATTTGACTATAATGTGTCTTGGTATGGTTCACTTTGAACTTATCCGGCTTGGTATCTGTTGAGCTTTTTGAATGTGTAGACTAAGTTTTCACATTATTACTTTCATCGAAGTTTTAAAGTGTTTAGCCATTATTTTTCCAAATACTCTTTCTTACCCTTTCTCTTTCTTCTCTAGCTCTGGGACTCCTATTTTTCATTTTTCAGTATGCTTGATATTGTCCCTTGGTTCTTTTAGGCCTGTTCATTTTGTGCATTCGTTTATCTCTGTTCTCAGGTTAGATAATCTTAGTTGATTCATCCTCAAGATCATTGATTCTTTCTTCTACCTCCTCAAATCTGCTGTTGAACCCCTCGTGAATTTTTAACTGTAGTTATTATACTTTTATATCCAGGATATCTATTTAGTTTCATTTTATAATTTGTGTCTCTTTATGGATATTCTCTATTTGTTGAGAAATCATTCTCCTGGTTTCCTTTAGTTCTTTGTCCATGGCTTCCTTTAGCTCTTTGAACATATTTGAGGCAGGTGATTTAATATTTTTGTCTAATAAGTTGATTACCTGAGCTTCATTAATTAATTTATTTTTCCTGTAAATGGGCCATACTTTTTTTTTTGCATTCCTCAAGTTTTTGTTGAAAACTGAGCATTTTGAATTATAGTATGTAGGAACTCCCCCTCCCCAGGGTTTGTTGTTGCTGATTGAGGGATGTTGTTGTTTGCTTGTTGAGTGAATATTCTAAACTAATTTTGAAAATTCTCCATCATTTGTCATGTGTGGCCACTGAGGTCTGTGGTCTGTTCACTTAATGGTCAGCTTGTGTTTTGACAGAGATTTCCTTAACTACCTGGACCAAAAAAAAAACTAAGATAAAGAGAAGAAGAAAAGTACTATCTCCCAGTCTTTCCAGACTGGCTCTCTGTGGGGGACACTCCTTCAGCACTTAGAACCTTTGCTTAGTCTTCACTCCCTGCTTGCATGGAGCCTGGAGGCCATTTAAAGGTGAAAGATTTGGGTCTTCTCACGCATTTTTTGAGCATGTATCTCACCCTGGGCATATGTGCAGACTTCTTGATTCCTTAGTATACAGGCGAACTTCTGCAAGCACTAATTCCCCCATGTATTTCCTTTCTTAATCTTTTCTTTCCCAAGATTTTCAGTCTGAATTTTGCTTGTCCAAACTCTTATCATTGTCCTAGGCTGCTGCAGCCCATACAGGTGACCATAGAAGCCTCTCTGAAAACCAGAAACTAGACTTAGTGGCTTTTGAAGAGGGGAAAACTTGAGGCCATCATACATACCTTCCACAGGCATTAATTCTATGAAATCAACTGCCACTAGGTTCCTGACAAAATTGGTCTGGGAAAATTTCCTGTGCTTACCTTAGGAGTGTCCTGTAAAGAATCTTGTTGACAAATAGCACATCTCTTTAATATGTTTTGAATAATTTCATCTTTTTAGTGTGTGTAGTAAGAGTCTAGTGCCTCTGTACAAAACTATTGTGCTAATTTACAACTGCAGTAAACTCATCTCAGTGCCTCTTTTCTTCATAACTTTAATGATAAAGAATGATATTTGCTCCCTCCCACCTTCTGGAATTCAAGCACAAATTCATAGAATGGGGATAGTTCTAAAACTATCTTTTTATTTAGAAGGAAAGAACATAGATTCAAGATGGTGCTTTGTTGGAGCCCAGGTCAGGCTTTTTTCATGAAGCAGGCCTCTGACTGCTGGCAAGGCCACGTCAGAGTAACCTTGGAGGCAAGGTCCCTTGGCCTCCTGTGGAATGAGGTCTGGCTTGGGCTGTACCATATCTAATCTGGCCTTACTGTGGGAAAGTTCTACCTGTGCAGTTTCAGGCAGGCTAGTTAGTGTTCACTCTGTTCTCAAATAAAGTTCTGTATACCTTTTCATTACGTCAAGCACATTCTCATGTACTGCACTGCCTTATCTAGAATTTCTTTTGTTAAGCAGTATAAAATAAACTTGCGCTGGCTTCTCGGGGTTGCTGCCTGCAGTCAGGCAATGAACCACCTAGCCCCTACTTTCTCTTAATTCTGTGTTGTGTCTTTCTTAATCTTCCACTGCCCCTTCTGACCCTGTTTGGACAGTTGCTTGAGTTGGACTTGGCAGTGCTTAACTTCTCATTTGATTGCTCCCCACATACCCCCAGGGTCCACTGCTGTTTACATTTATTTGGGCATGTGAATGAATTAAAGAAAATAATGGCTTTGCACCAAAATAGAGACATCTACCCAATGAAGGGTCAGGTCTTATGGGTCTGATAATTCACTGAAAATTTGGAAAATGCTTTGAGAACACATCACTTCCCTAATGAAAGACTTAATATGTCAATACAGAAGTTTGTGACTGATGAGGGGATATGACATTTGAAAAATCCTTCCTTTCTGTAGATAAGAAATGGCTATTGCATCTCCATTCTTTGAGGTTTCATGTAAAAATATTGCATTTCTACAATATATCTAATTATCTAAGCCAAGAGCAAGAAGGAATACTGAAAGACAAAAAGGAGTTAATCTTTAAACCATCAGCTATTGTACACATCTGTGTTCTCTTACTGGAATCATGAATCATTGCCAACGAAGGTCAATCAGTTTAATTGGAATAAAACAAAATAGCAATGTAATTTTCTTAAAAAAATAATAAGAGTCTAATGAATTTACAATCCCCGTTTTACTCAGATGGTTTTGTTGATGCCATAAAAATACTAGCCAAGCAGCTAGGGGCTGTGGTATAAGAATTATTTTGTTAGGTAATTCCCTTAGTCCAGTTAAATTTCTTTTAGTTTCTTTCTCAATCTATTTGTCCATTTCCTTTTGTGAAGCACAATTTTGGAAATGACTGAAAATTTATTGTTGTATTAAAAGTGTGGCTTTTTAGTTTGGGGTCTGCCGTGTTTTAATGGTGGCTTTTGAAACTTTGTCAGCAAAATCATTACTTTTAGAAATCTCATTATTCTGTCCTCTATACAATGGTTTACTCATATCTCAGCAGGCAATTGTAAAGCTTTTAATAAGTCAGATATTAATTTTGCATGAGATATTTTAGTTCCTGTTGAAGTTAAGAATCCCCTACTTTTCTAAATTTGCCCTGTTGACTGACACCACTAAACACATATTTACTATCAATATATACATTCACTTTAAGCCCTGAACCAAGAATTGTAGCCCTGATAACTAGTATTGACTTGTCTGCTTGTGCTGATTTAATTTCAGGCAAAACATAAGCTTCCACGCTTTTATGAACAGCCACCATAGCATAGGAAGCCTTAAATTGATCATTTTCTTTCTGGGTACAGTATACATTATCAAATCTGCATTTGGGGTCTATTGTCATAGTCTCCTACCACTGTATATTCATGATCATCTATTTGATCAGTATATAGTAAAACAGTAGTAGGGTTTAGGAGATTCAACCTTCCAAGCACAATATTAGGATTGGATAATAATGCTTGTTCGTAGCTAGACTCATGGTACACCAAAAAGTGCTGGTTCTTATGTACATGTAAGATAGCTGTCACAGTATGGAGGCATGCCAATATGTTACCTAAGGTAAGTGATGGAGCCTTTGCATTGTGTCACTGTTGCTGCCATATCTAGAAGCATCCAGGCATTCCAAGTGCATCCAGAAGAACAGAAAGATACACTATTTCTATAGTCTAATCCACCTTTTGAGTTAAAATTCCACTAGCAGTGCCTTCATTTTCATGACAAAACAAGTGGAAAGGCTTTTCAGTATTTGGAATCCTCAAAGCTTGGGGAGAGACTGTGGACAATTTCAGTTGTTCAAAAGCCTCTTTACATTTAAAGGACCAAATTAGAGGATCTGAAGAATTATCATGCAATTTTGCCCTCCCTGAAAAGGCTGGAATCCACTTTACTAGTCCCCCAAATTGTTTCAATTCTTTTATTATAGTAGGCCCTTTAATCTACATTGCATAGTTGTAGCCTTCATCTGACAATAGATGCTTTAAATATTTTACCTCAGTTGGGCAACCTTGGAATATATCTAGTGAGGCCTTATGCCCAGTGAAGGGAGGAATTGTAACAAAGCCAGAGTATCAGTTTGCATTGCTCTTTAGTTTCCGAGGCTTCCAGTAAATTATCTACCTATTGAATAATTATAAACCTGTCTGATGGAGCCATTTTCACTAAGTTTTCCTATAAATGGCTAGGGAAAATTATAGGAGAGTCTGCAAACCCTTGAGGAGTTCTTTGCCATAAAACCTGGGCTCCTTCATAAGTAAAATCAAATGAAAATGTAGATTCATCAGCTATAAGAAAAGGAAAACAAAGCAGAATATGGAACAACTACACAGAAAAACTGCTGACAGTGGCACCAAAGTCAGAATAGCCATAGGGTTAAGAGCTACAAGGATTAATGAAACAAATTTATTTACTGCTGTAGATATTGTACAAATCTATATAGTGATTGACCATGTTTATCAAATTTACCTTCCTTCTTTACTGAAATTTTGGAAGTATTATGTGGTATTAGGCCCTTTTTATTAAAAAAAAAATTATCCCTTGTTTTTATAATGCTTTTATTCCTTCTAACTGAGCACTCAGCAAAGGATATTGTTTTATACATGTCTATGGCTTATCCTTTTGTTAAGATATTTTTATTAGTTCTATATCTCACATTACACTAGTATCATTATTCCCTTATGCCCACAGCAATTCATAGCTGTTTCAGCTCAGGTGTTTTAACATACCCCCTTTCTTTCAGAAGGCCCATAGTAACCAAATCAGGTGCCTTTTCCCCCCAGGTAGCACCACAAACATGCCATCCAGGATAAAGAATATGGTAGCCTTTAACTTACATAGCAAACTTGTAAGGAGGTCTCTCTCCAGTAGGTTTACAGGAGACTTAGAAGAAAGTATGAAAAGATGTTCCTCATCAGAGGGCCTATCTGTATGGGAACTTTGGAGAAAAAGGAACAAGTAGGATGCAGAACTCAAATACCAACAGTCTTTTATTGATCTATCACCAGATGTAAAGCAAGAAATTTCTGAGGATATTGCAGAATAAATAGCACCAGTATGTATTGGGAAAGGCAGGGATAATTTAGCTTGAGGGAAAACTATTGAAACATATATTTCACCAGTTCCCAACTCTGAGATTCCCTCAATCTGTCAACATTGAGCCTTTTACCAGTTATTCCCTAGTTAAGGGTTTTGACCTTGTAGGATTTTCTGATCCTGTTGTTACTGCAATTTCTGCATTCTCTGGAGTATCTTTCTACAATCCCTCATCCAATGTCTTGGCTTCTTGCAAAAGTGACATGCAGTTTTCCCTTCTGCTTTTGCTCCCTTCATGGATTGTCCAGGGACGTTATTCCCTTTGATGAATAGTTGTAACTGAGCAGCTAAAACAGATGTTTTTAATTGTTACTTTTCTTCTTTATCTTTCTCTAGTCTGTCCCAAAACTGAGTAGCTGCTGCTAAGATTTAAGTAATAGTCTGCCCTTGGCTGAGACAAAAGTGGATAGAAAGATAGGGTGATTTTTTAAAAAAACTTTTTATTGTAGTAACTTATATACAACCTAAAATTTCCCATTTTAACCACTTTGAAGTGTACAATTCAATGGTATTAGTTACATTAACTATATTTTACCACCAACACCAATATCTATCGCCTCATCTTTTTCATTATCTCAAACAGAAACTTTGTACCCATTAAGCAATAAGTCCCTTTTCTCCCCCACTCTTCCCCTCTGGCCCCTGGGAATCTATAATCTGCTCTCTGTCTCTTTTGTCTCTATGAAATTTGCTTCTAGGTATTACCTATAAGTGAGATCATACAATATTATATTTTTGTTTTGTCTGGCTTATTTCACTCAGCATGATGTCTTCAGCGTTCATCCATGTTGTAGCCTGCATCAGAATTTCATTTCTTTTGATGGCTGAATAACATTCCATTATATGTGTATACCACATTTTGTTTATCTGTTCACCTGTTGATGACACTTGGGTTCTTCCACCTTTCAGCTTTAGTGAATAATGTTGCTATGAACATTGGTGTGCGGGTATCTGTTTGAGTCCCTCCTTTTAGTTCTTTGGGGTATATACCAAGAGGTGGGATTGCAGGGTCATATGGTAATTCAATTTTTAACTTTCTGAGGAATCACTAAATTGATTTCTGCAGTGGCTGCACTGTTTTACAATGCCACCAGCAATGAAAGAGTGCTCCTATTTCTCCACATCCTTGCAAACACTTATTATTTTCTGTTTTTAAAATAATAGCAGAAGGCGAGTTGGATCTGCCCCTGGATCCATACCAGTAAATTTTGAGAAAGCCTCAAAAAAACATTAATGGAAATCAATAAGGAACTCACGTCTTCTGGATACACTGCTGCCTCTTCTCCCAGCTCACGTTAGCAACCACTCTCTCAATGAATCCTTAAAGTCCTTAATTCTTCCATAGTTTGAGGGGCAGATAATCAACTTCTGGCCACAGTACTACCCCTGATGTGGTGGGTCATATTCTGATCCCTTACATGCTCCATGAAACAAGTGAAGTCTGCTGGTTTCAGACTTCTGTGCACCAGCCAGTGCACGTTCCCGCGTGTGGGGTAGTAAACTGAAAACATGCTGCCGAATACTTCTGCAAACTTCTGTTTCAGGCACAGGAAAATAAGTCTTTAAGTTAATAGTGTTGGCTGGGGAGCAGAGCATGTAGATTCTTATTGTTTCAGGTGCCTCTGGGGGCCTGAGTAGTTTATTTTATTTTTTTTATAGTGAAATATAACATATATACAAAAAAGCAATAAATTTCCAAGTACATTTTAACAAGGTAGTTATAGAATAGATTTTAAAGTTTTGTATGGGTTACAGTCCCACACTGAATGGTTTCTTAATGGCATCAACTTTACTGACATCCAAATCGGAAAGGATAGTTTTCCTCTCATTGAGTTGAGAAAAATATAGAATCGTATGGCATTTTGCTTTCCTTTCTCATGTTGGTGTTTATCAGCCTAATAACTTTTTTGTTTGACTTTTCCGAGTGACTACTGCAAATACTCTATCCTATCACCTTTATATGGGGACACAGTCTTTTTACCCAAGTTCTTAACTATTCCCTGATTATGTCAGTTTATCACTACTACTTTCCTACCACATGGTGTGTGGATGGCAGGGGACTTTTGGAGATGGAATCTAGGCTAAGACTTGAAGTGGAATCAGAGCACGAGGCATACAAATATCAAACAGGGCAGATAATTCAATACTGGCTTAAAAAGTTGTTTCCTTGTCTGTCTAGGAAAATCCACTAACAAAAGGAACCACTGATCTAAAAGTTTATTGCTTCCCTTCTAAACGGAGTTAAGGAATTGATTTGAGGCATGGAGTGATAAAGAGAGATGCAGGAGGAGCAAAAGGAGTGAGGATAGCAAAGGAGGAGGTTTCTGTGCCTTTCTGAAAGAGAAAGTGTCTTTAATTCTTTCATTTTCACTTCCATTTTCCTCAATCTTTCCTTCTGGCTATCCAAATAATTCTAACTTTCTTCCTAGAATGATACCCCTCCCATAAACACAAGTAATTTATTTAGTTTGGATGAAGCTCTTCTAAGACTCACCACAAATAACTAATTTATCCACATCAAAGGAATTGTCCTATGGCCACTGTAAGACTGGATTCTTATTCCAAATGGATTCAACTCCATGTGACAGAGATATATTAGCCTTTTATGTGAAAGACCTAAAGGCAATTTCCTGGCTTCCCGTGTTCCTCCACCCTCCAAGCTGATGATCCTGACAGAATTTTAGATCTGGCATTACACATACTCAATAATAAAATCTGGAATTTGGAGAACGTGGTTCATCTGGTTGGTATTTAAAAAGAACAGAGATGTAGAAGGGGGATATTTTGAAATTCAGGCTCTCTTACTAAACTGTTGTGTGGCCAAAAGACCTTCAGCTGGTCCATTTAATTCCGGAACGTAAAACCATCTTCACTGCCAGATTTTGTGGGAAAATAAAATCTCATGGTAACCCAGGAAATCCTCTTCACAAATGTGGAAAAGAAATAGCATAGTTTTATTATTGAATAAGCATTAAAGCAGGCAATCACAGGCAGTCCTTCAATGATGTTGCAAAGACAGAAAGAAATCTCTGTATTTATAAACGCTTTTATATAGCCAAGCAGATAAAATCCATTATATACATGTTCTTAAGATAAACAATAACTTGTCCTCCTATAAGAGGACTTCATAGCACTATTTGCTATACATTCTTTCATAGTTCATCCTAAATTCACTTGGTAATTGCCATGGCAATCAGTGTTAGTTAACTGCCTTTATTTAAAAGCAAACAAACAAACAAAAAAACTTGTGTCTCTATGACAAGCTGTTAATTACAGCTTAAGGCAAGGCCTAGGCTAACTTCCCAGGGTGACAGGGAGATAGGGGTGCAATTTTCTTTGATGCTTACATTTCAGTGATGCAGTTGTCAGGCCCTTAAGAAAAACATTCCTGGATTGGTAATGCTGGAAAAAAGCTTTATTTGGCTTTTAAAACATTTTACGTACATATCAAAGGAACAGAGGAAGGATTTAAAAATACAAATTTTCTCAAGGAAATGCCCTAAGCAAGGGGAAGGGAGAAAAGGTCTCTTTCCCTTTTAGTAAGGGAAAATTCAATTTTTGTTTGTTATCCTTATATACCATCAGTTCCCTGAGCTCCAATTCCTACAGAGGTGATGCAATTTTTTGTAGAAGGATTCCTGCATGTGCTGTGAGTTGCTTTACAGGAAATAAACTCTGTGCTTGAGGAACCTGCTGCTTAATAGCTGCCTATGAGCAAAACTTGAAATATCTCCCTGCAAACCCGGCAAATGCCCAGATAAAGAGCAATCAGTTGATGTAATGGTAGCTGTTCTAGTTTGCTAGTTGCTGGAATGCGATATGCCCCAAGCAATACAAAATTCTAATTTGGTTTCATTTTTGCCTTCCAGTTGCCTAATGTTAAGGTTGGATAAATAAAGCATGCACAGCTATAGGCTTTCTACTTAACTTCTGGATTTCCTATTAAAAATGCTGTTTTCTCATACCTTTCTCCTTGGCCCTTCCTAACTCTTTGCCTCTATTCTTCTATACTGCAGATT
Organism: Tamandua tetradactyla; assembly: GCF_023851605.1. NCBI lineage: Eukaryota > Metazoa > Chordata > Mammalia > Pilosa > Myrmecophagidae > Tamandua > Tamandua tetradactyla. Next base: position 122,191,144 of record NC_135353.1, read on the forward strand.
TTTCTCACCTATTGTACAAAGAAATTGTGATATATATTTTCATGTAATTTGACTTTGGAATTCTGTCACCTTATTTAGTGAGTTCTTTCAAAATAAAAATTTTTCCCAATAATAAAAGAGCAATTGGGTGATGCAGTGGTAGCTGTTCTAGTTTGCTAGCTGCCGGTATGTGATATACCAGAACTAGAATGGCTTTTAAAAACGGGGAAGTTGCTAGTGTAAAGTTCTAAGGCAGAGAAAATGTCCCAATTAAAGCAAGTCAGATATCCAAGTTAAGACACCAATGAGAGGTTACCTTCATTCAAGAAAGGCTGATGAAGTTCAGGGTTTCTCTCTTAACTGGAAAGGCACATGGTGAACATGGTGACGTGTATTAGCTTCCTCTCCAGGCCTCTTGCTTCATGAAGCTCCCGAGGGGCATTCTCCTTCCTCATCTCTAAAGATGGCTGGCTGGTGGACTCTGTGGTTCTTTCATCACTCTGAAGCTTTCTCTAAAATGTTTCCTCTTTTAAAGGATTCCAGTAAACTAATCAAGACCCATGTTGTGGAGTCACATCACCCTCTATTAAAAAGTTAATACTTACAATTGGGCAATCCACATCTCTGTGGAGATAATCTAATCAAGTTTCCAATATACAGTGCTGAATAGGGTTTAAGAGAAACGGTTGCTCCCATAAAACTGGATTAGGATTAAAGCATGGCTTTTCTAGGGTACACAAATCCTTTCAAACCAGCACAGTAGCCCATGACAAAGTCTGGGATCTGTCCTGTGACTACTTGTTGAAGAGTGCTTTGAAAATTATTGCTTTTTTTCTTTCTTTGCTTTGTATATATGTTATACAGTAAAAAAATTTAAATATATATATATATATATATATATATATATATATATATATATATATACTTTAAAAAAAAAGCAATCAGGGTCTTCCTTTCTCCTTATACCCAGTGAGATGTGTGGAAGCACAAGAGATCCACAGGAGAGTGTCTTCCAACACTTAGGTGGCAGTGAAATAGATAAGAAGACATAGGTAATGTCCAACACAGCATCCCAAGTGCCATCGGTTTTTTTTTTTCACAATATAAACATTCTTTTTTTATCACATACTTGTATATTCATCATGATCATTTTTTAGAACATTTGCCTCAATTCAGAAAAAGAAATAAAAAGAAAACAGAAAAAATTTCATACATACCATACCCCTTACCCCTCCCTTTTATTGATCACTAGCATTTCAATCTACTAAATGTATTTTAACATTTGTTCCACCTATTATTTATTTATTTTTAATCCATATGTTCTACTCATCTGTCCATAAGTAGATACAAGAAGCATCAGATACAAGGTTTTCACAATCACACAGTACATTGCGAAAGCTATATCATTATACAATTATCTTCAAGAAACAAGGCTACTGGAACACGGCTCTACATTTTCAAGCAGTTCCCTCCATCCTCTCTGTTACACCTTAACTAAAAAGGTGATATATATTTAATGCGTAAGAATAACCTCCAGGATAACCTCTCGACTCTGTTTGGAATCTCCCAGCCATTGACACTTTATTTTGTCTCATTTCTCTCTTCCCCCTTTTGGTCGAGAAGGTTTACTCAATCCCTGGATGCTGAGTCTCAGCTCATTCCAGGATCTCTGTACCACATTGCCAGGAAGGTCCACACCCCTGGGAGTCATGTCCCACATAGAGAGGGGGAGGGCAGTAAGTTTGCTTGTCATGTTGGCTGAGAGGCCACATCTGAGCAACAAAAGTGGTTCTCTTAAAATTAGGCCTAATTTTAAGTAGGCTTGGCCTATCCTTTGTGGGGTTAAGTTTCATATGAACAAATCCCAAGATTGGGGGCTGAGCCTATTGGTTTGGTTGTCCCCACTGCTTGTGAAAATATCAAGAACTCTCCACTTGGGGAAGTTGAATTTTCACCCTTTCTCACCATTCCCCCAAGGGGACTTTGCATATACTTTTTTATTCACTGTTCAGATCCTTCTGGGATTTATCAAGGCATCACTCTGGACAAACCTACAGAATCTCATGCCCTACTCAAGTTTCCATGTGCTTATGTTCAGTTAAGCTGTCCACATAAGTTATATTAGGAAATGCCCTAGTCAAACTATACATTTTGTACCAAATAAATATTTTTTGCTTCAGTCTCACACATAAGTTAAAGTTTTAAAATATTGATTACCATCGATTTTCAACACCCTGCAGCATTGGCATTTCTTTGTTCTTCCTCATGCAAAACATTTTTAAATTTGTACATTTAATCACTATCATTATATACTCTAGGCATTTCTAGATTATACCATCTCAGTCTTTATTGTATAACTTTCCCTCTGATTTCATTTGTGCCCCCCAGCCTCCTCCCTCTATCATTCTCACATTCAGCTTCATTCAGGGTTCTAACATTATTGTATTACAGTTAGGTAGTACTGTGCTATCCATGTGTGAATTTTTACAGTCAGTCCTGTTGCACAATCTGTATCCCTTCAGTTCCAATTACCCAATATCTACCCTATTTCTATCTCCTGATGACCTCTGTTGTTAACTGAAATTATACAAGTTCATTCCTTAATGTTAGTTGATATCAGTGAGACCATACAATATTTGTCCTTTTGTTTCTGGCTAATCTCACTCAGCATAATGCCCTTAAGGTCCTTTCATGTTGTTACATACTTCATAACTTTATTCTGTCTTACAGCTGCATAATATTCCATCGTATGTATATGCCACAACTTGTTTAGCCACTCGTCTTTTGATGGACATGTTTCCATCTCTTGGCAATTGTAAATAATACTGCTATAAATATTGGTGTGCAAATGTCCATTTGTGTCTTTGCCCTCATGTCCTCTGAGTAGATACCTAGCAATGGTATTGCCGGGTCATATGGCAATTCTATACTTAGCTTCCTGATGACCTGTCAAACTGCCTTCCACAGCAGTTGTACCATTTGACATTCTACCAACAGTGGATAAGTGTGCCTCTTTCTCCACATCCTCTCCAGCACTTGTTGTTTTCTGTTTTATTGATAATGGCCATTCTGGTGAGTGTGAAATGATATCTCATTGTGGTTTTTATTTGCATTTCCCTAATAGCCAGGGAAGTTGAGCATCTTTTCATATGCCTTTTGGCCATTTGTATTTCCTCTTCTGAGAAGTGTCTGTTCATGTCTTTTGCCCATTTTGTAATTGGGTTGTATGTCTTTTTGTTGTTGAGTTGAACAATCTCTTTATATATTCTTGATACTAGACCTTTATCTGAGATATTGTTTCCAGGTATTGTCTCCCATTGTGTAGGCCATCTTTTTACTTTCTTGACGAAGTTCTTTGATGCACAGAAGTGTTTCATTTTTAAGAGTTCTCATTTATTTCTTTCTCTCTTCCATGCTCGTGCTTTGGTGTAGGGTCTAGGAAACTACCTCCTATTATAAGATTGATAAGATATTTCTCTACATTCTTTCCTAACAGGTTTATGATCTTAGATCTAATGTTTAGGTCTTTGATCCATTTTGAGTTAATTTTGCATAGGGTGTGAGATATGGATCCTCTTTCATTCTTTTGCACCTAGATAACCAGTTCTCTAGGCACCATTTATTGAAGAGACTTTTCTGTCCCAAGTGAGTTGGGTTGACTGCCTTATCAAAGATCAATTGTCCGTAGATGAGAAGGTCTATATGTGAACACTCTATTTGAATCCAGTGGTCAGTATACCTATCTTTATGCCAGTACCATGCTGTTCTGACCATAGCTTCGTAATATGCCTTAAAGTCAGGTAGTGTGAGACCTCTGACTTCATTTTTCTTTCTCAGGGTACTTTTAGCTATTTGGGGCACCCTGCCTTTCCAGATAAATTTGGCTATTGGTTGTTCTATTTCTGCAAAGTAAGTTTTGGGGATTTTTTTTTTTTACATACATGGGCAGGCACTGGGAATCGAACCGGGGTCCTCTGGCATTCCAGACAAGCGTTCTTGCCTGCTGAGCCACCGTGGCCCGCCCGGTTTTTGGGATTTTAATTGGTATTGCATTGAATCTGTAAATTGATTTAGGTAGTGTTCTAGTTTGCTAGCTGCTGGAATGCAATATACCAGAAACGGAATGGCTTTTAAAGGGGGCATTAATAAGTTGCTAGTTTACACTTCTAAGGTTGAGAAAATGTCCCAATTAAAACAAATCTATCAAAATGTCCAATCAAAGGCATCCATTCAGGGAAAGATACTTTGGTTCAAGAAGGCCGATGAGGTTCAGGGTTTCTTTCTCAAGTGAGAAAGCACATGGCGAACACAGTCAGGGTTTCTCTCTCAGCTGGAAGGGCATGGTGAACATGGCATCATCTACTTGCTTTCTCTCCTGGCTCCTGATTTCATGAAGCTCCCCAGAAGGCGTTTTTCTTCTTCATCATCAAAGGTCGCTGGTTCATGGCCTCTATGCTTCGTGATGCTGCAGCATTCTCTGCTCTCTCCAAATCTCTTATTCTTCAAAAGGTTTCCTCTTTTATAGGACTCCAGAAACTTATCAAGACCCACCCTAATGGGTTGAGACATGTTATCACCTAATCCAGCTTAACAACCACTCTTGACTAAATCACATCTCCAAGGAGATGATCTGATTACAATTTCAAACATACAGTATTGAATAGGGATTATTCTGCATTTATGAAATGGGATTTTGATTAAAACATGGCTTTTCTAGGGTCCATACATCCTTTCAAACCAGCACAGGTAGAACTGATATCTTAACTATATTTAGTCTTCCAATCCATGAACATGATATGCCCTTCCATTTATTTAGGTCTTCTCTGATTTCTTTTAACAATTTCTTATAGTTTTCTCTGTATAGGTCTTTTGTCTCTTTAGTTAAATGTACTTCTAAATATTTCATTCTTTTGGTTGCAGTTGTAAATGGAATTTTTTTCATGATTTTCCCCTCAGATTGTTCATAACTAGTGTATAGAACCACTACAGATTTTTGAGTGTTGATCTTGTAACCTGCCACTTTGTTGTAGTCATTTATTAGCTCTAGTAGTTTTGATGTGGATTTTTCAGGGTTTTTGATATATAGTATCATATCATCAGCAAACACTGAGAGTTTTACTTCTTCCTTTCCAATTTTGATGGCTTGTATTTCTTTTCCTTGTCTAATTGCTCTGTCTAGAACTTCCAACACAATGTTGAATAACAGTGGTGATAGTGGACATCCTTGTCTTGTTCCTGATCTTTGGGGGAAAGTTTTCAGTTTTTCCCCATTGAGGATGATGTTAGCTGTGGGTTTTTCATATATTCCCTTTATCATTTTAAGGAAATTCCTTTGTATTCCTATCCTTGGAAGCGTTTTCAACAGGAAAGGATGTTAAATTTTATCAAATGCCTTTTCTGCATCAATTGAGATGATCACATGGTTTTTCTGCTTTGATTTGTTGATACGGTGTATTACATTAGTTGATTTTCTTATGTTGAACCGTCTTTGTATACTTGGGATAAATCTACTTGGTCATGGTGTATAATTCTTTTAATATGCTGCTGGATTCGATTTGCTAGAAGTTTGTTGAGGATTTTTGCATCTATATTCATTAGAGAGATTGGTCTGTAGTTTTCTTTTTTTGTAATATCTTTGTCTGACTTTGGTATGAGGGTGATGTTGGCTTCATAGAATGAGTTAGTTAGCTTTCCCTCCTCTTCAATTTTTTTGAAGAGTTTGAGCAGAATTGATACTAATTCTTTCTTGAAGGTTTGGTAGAATTCACACGTGAAGCATCTGGTCCTGGACATTTCTTTTGGGGGAGCTTCTTAATGACTGATTCAATTTCTTTACTTGTGATTGGTTTGTTGAGGCCATCCATTTCTTCTCGAGTCAATGTTGGTTGTTTATGCCTTTCTAGGAAGTTGTCCATCTCATCTATATTGTTGAGTTTATCAGCATAAAGTTGTTCATAGTGCAGAAATAAATGAAATTGAGAACATGAAAACAATAGAGAAAATCAATAAAACCAGAAGTTGGTTCTATGAGAAAATCAATAAGATTGATGGGCACTTAGCAAGATTGACAAAAAGAAGAAGAGAGAGGACACATATAAATAAGATCAGAAATGGAAGAGGAGACATAACCACTGGCCTCACAGAAATAAAGGAGGTAATAACAAGATACTATGAACAACTTTATGCTAATAAATACAACAATGTAGATGAAATGGACAACTTCCCAGAAAGGCATGAACAACCAACTTTGACTCAAGAAGAAATAGATGACCTCAACAAACCAATCACAAGTAAAGAAATTGAATCAGTCATTAAAAAGCTTCCCAAAAAGAAAAGTCCAGGACCAGACGGCTTCACATGTGAATTCTACCAAACATTCCAAAAAGAATTAGTACCAACCCTGCTCAAACTCTTCAAAAAAATTGAAGTGGAGGGAAAGCTACCTAATTCATTCTCTGAAGCCAACATCACCCTCATACCAAAACCAGGCAAAGATATTACAAAAAAAGAAAACTACAGACCAATCTCTCTAATGAATATAGATGCAAAAATCCTCAACAAAATTCTAGCAAATCGAATCCAGCAACACATTAAAAGAATTATACATCATGACCAAGTAGGATTCATCCCAGGTATGCAAGGATGGTTCAACATAAGAAAATCAATTAATGTAATACACCATATCAACAAGTCAAAGCAGAAAAATCACATGATCATCTCAATTGATGCAGAAAAGGTATTTGATAAAATTTAACATCCTTTCCTGTTGAAAACACGTCAAAGGATAGGAATAGAAGGGACCTTCCTCAAAAGGATAAAGGGAATATATGAAAAACCCACAGCTAACATCATCCTCAATGGGGAAAAACTGAAAACTTTCCCCCAAAGATCAGGAACAAGACAAGGATGTCCACTATCACCACTGTTATTCAACATCGTGTTGGAAGTTCTAGCCAGAGCAATTAGGCAAGAAAAAGAAACACAAGGCATCAAAATTGGAAAGGAATAAGTAAAACTATCACTGTTTGCAGATGATATGATATTATACGTCAAAAACCCTGAAAAATCCACAGCAAAACTACTAGACCTAATAAACGGATACAGCAAAGTGGCAGGTTACAAGATCAACATTCAAAAATCTGTAGTGTTTCTATACACTAGTAATGAACAATCTGAGGGGGAAATCAAGAAACGAATTCCATTTACAATTGCAACTAAAAGAATAAAATACTTAGGAATAAATTTAACTAAAGAGACAAAAGACCTATACAAAGAAAACTACAAGAAACTGTTAAAAGAAATCACAGAAGACCTAAAGAGATGCAAGGGCATACCATGTTCATGGATTGGAAGACTAAATATAGTTAAGATGTCAATTCTACCTAAATTGATTTACAGATTCAATGCAATACCAATCAAAATCACAACAACTTACTTTTCAGAAATAGAAAAACCAATAAGCAAATTTATCTGGAAGGGCAGGGTGCCCCAAATTGCTAAAAGTATCTTGAGGAAAAAAAATGAAGCTGGAGATCTCACGCTGCCTGACTTTAAGGCATATTATGAAGCCACAGTGGTCAAAACAGCATGGTACTGGCATAAAGGTAGATATATTGACCAATGGAATCGAATAGAGTGCTCAGATATAGACCTTCTCATGTATGGACATTTGATCTTTGATAAGGCAGTCAAGCCAACTCACCTGGGACAGAACAGTCTCTTCAGTAAATGGTGCCTAGAGAACTAGATATCCATATGCAAAAGAATGAAAGAGGACCCGTATCTCACACCCTATACAAAAGTTAACTCAAAATGGATCAAAGATCTAAACATTAGGTCTAAGACCATAAAACAGAAAATGTAGGGAGATATCTTATGAATCTTATAATTGGAGGCGGTTATGGACCTTACACCTAAAGCAAGAGCACTGAAGAAAGAAATAAATAAATGGGAGCTCCTCAAAATTAAACACTTTCGTGTATCAAAGAACTTCATCAAGAAAGTAATAAGACAGCCTACACAATGGGAGACAATATTTGGAAACGACATATCAGATAAAGGTCTAGTATCCAGAATTTATAAAGAGATTGTTCAACTCAACAACAAAAAGACAGCCAATCCAATTACAAAATGGGAAAAAGACTTGAACAGATACTTCTCAGAAGAGGAAATACAAATGGCCAAAAGGCACATGAAGAGATGCTCAATGTCCCTGGCCATTAGAGAAATGCAAATCAAAACCACAATGAGATATCATCTCACACCCACCAGAATGGCCATTATCAACAAAACAGAAAATGACAGGTGCTGGAGAGGACGCGGAGAAAGAGGCACACTTATCCACTGTTGGTGGGAATGTCAAATGGTGCAACCACTGTGGAAGGCAGTTTGGTGGTTCCTCAAAAAGCTGAATATAGAATTGCCATATGACCCAGCAATACCATTGCTAGGTATCTACTCAGAGGACTTAAGGGCAAAGACACAAACAGACATTTGCACACCAATGTTTATAGCAGCATTATTTACAATTGCAAGGAGATGGAAACGGCCAAAATGTCCATCAGCAGACGAGTGGCTAAACAAACTGTGGTATATACATACGATGGAATATTATGCAGCTCTAAGACAGAATAATCTTATGAAGTATGTAACAACATGGATGGACCTAGAGAACATTATGCTGAGTGAGACTAGCCAAAAACTAAAGGACAAATACTGTATGGTCTCACTGATATGAACCGACATTAGTGAATAAACTTGGAATATGTCGTTGGTAACAGAGACCATCAGGAGATAGAAATAGGGTAAGATATTGGGTAATTGGAGCTGAAGGGATACAGACTGTGCAACAGGACTGGATACAAAAACTCAGAAATGGACAGCACAATACTACCTAACTGTAATGTAATTATGTTAAAACACTGAATGAAGCTGCATGTGAGAATGATAGAGGGAGGAGGGCTGGGGACATAAATGAAATCAGAAAGAAAGAGAGATGTTAAAGATCGAGATGGTATAATCTAGGAATGCCTAGAGTGTATAATAATAGTGAAATTTACAATGTACAAATTTTAAAAATGTTTTGGCATGAGGAAGAACAAAGGAATGTCATTATTGCAGGGTGCTGAAAATAGATGATAATCAATACTTTAAAATGTCACCTTCTGTGTGAGACTAAAGCAAAAAATGTTTATTTGTTACAAAATTTATATTTTGACTAGGGCATTTCCTAATATAACTCATGTAGATAGTTCGATTGAATGTCATAAGTACTTGGAATCTCAGGTAGCACACGAGATTTTGTTGGTTTGTCCAGAGTGATCCCCCGATGAATCCCAGACTGATTTGATCAGTGACCGGAAGAGTATTTGCAAGCCCCCTTCGGGGAATGTTGAGAGTGGGGAGAAATTCAACTTCCCCAAGTTGAATTCTTGATATTCTCACAAGCAGTGTGGACAACCATAGCTATAGGCTGAGCCCCCAGTCTTGGGGTTTGTTCACATGAAACTTAACCCCACAAAGGATAGGTCAAGTCTACTTAAAATTTAGGCCTAAGAGTCACCCCCAAGAGAGCCTCCCTTTGTTGCTCAGATGTGGCCCCTCTCTCCAGCCAACATGACAAGCAGTCTCACCACCCTCCCCCTCTCTACATGGGACATGACTCCCAGGGGTGTGGACCATCCTGGCAACGTGGGAAAGAGATCCTGGAATGAGCTGAGACTCAGCATCAAGGGACTGAGAAAAACCCTAGAATGAGCTGAGAATTAACATCAAGGGATTGAGAGAAACTTCTCGACCAAAAGGGGGAAGAGTAAAATGAGACAAAGTGTCAATGGCTGAGAGATTCTAAACGGAGTCGAGAGGTTATCCTGGAGGTTATTCTTATGCATTAAGTAGATATCACCTTGTTGTTCAAGATGTAATGGAGAGACTGGAGGGAATTGCCTGAAAATGTAGTGCTGTGTTCCAGTAGCCATATTTCTTGATGATGATTGAACAATGATATAGCTTTTACAGTGAGAGTCTGTGAATGTGAAAACCTTATGTCTGATGCTCCCTTTAGCTACTATATCAACAGAAGGGTAGAACATATGGAAGAAAAATAAATAATAGGGGGAACAAATATTAAAATAAATTCAGTTTGAAATAGTGGTAAATGAAAGCAAGGGGTAAGGGGTATGGTATGTATAGTCTTTTTTTCTCTATTATCATTTTATTTCTTTTTCTGTTGTCTTTTTATTTCTTCTTCTAAATCGATGCAAATGTACTGAGAAATGATGAATATGCAACTATGTGATGATATTAAGAATTACTGATTGTATATGTAGAATGGAATGATATCTAAATGTTTTGTTTGTTATTTTTTTTATTAATAAAAAAAGTTTTAAAAAATTGTTCATGGTATCCTCTCATCACTTCCTTTATTTCTGTCGGGTCAATGGTTATGTCACCTCTTCGTTTTCTGAGTTTATTTATTTGCATCCTCTCTCTTCTTTTCCTCAACCTTGCTAAATGTCCATCAATCTTATTGATTTTCTCATAGAACCAACTTCTTTTTTTTGTTGATTTTTCTCGATTGTTTTCATGTTCTCAATTTAATTTATTTCTGCTCTAATCTTCATTATTTCTTTCCTTTTGCTTGCTTTGGGATTAGTTTGCTGTTCTTTCTCTAGTTCTTCCAAGTGGACAGTTAATTCCTCATTTTATGCTTTTTCTTCTTTTTTGATATAGGCATTTAGGGCAATAAATTTCCATCTTGGCACTGCCTTTGCTGCATCCCCTAAGTTTTGATATGTCGTGTTTTCATTTTCATTTACCTCGAGATATTTACTGATTTCTCTTGTAATTTCTTCTTTGACCCACTGGTTGTTTAAGAGTGTGTTGTTGAGCTTCCATATAGTCATGAATTTTCTGACACTTTACCTATTATTGATTTCCAGCTTCATTCCTGTATGATCTGAGAAAGTGTTTTGTATGACTTCAGTCTTTTTAAATTTATTGAGGCTTGCTTTATGACCCAGCATATTGGTCTATCTTTGAGAATGATCCATGAGCACTTGAGAAAATTGTGTATCCTGCTGTTGTGTGCTGTAATATTGTATAAATGTTAAGTCTAGCTCATTTATTGTATTGTTCAAATTCTCTGTTTCTTTATTGATCCTCTGTCTAGATGTTTTGTTCATTGATGAGAGTGGTGAATTGAAGTCTCCAACTATTATGGTAGATGTATCTATTTCTCTTTTCAGTGTTTGCCACATGTATTTTGGAACACTCTTGCTTGGTGCATAAATATTTATGATTGTTATGTCTTCTTGTGGAATTGTTCCTTTTATTAATGCATAGTGTCCTTCTTTGTCTCTTTTAACTGTTTTACATTAAATTTGTTTATATTAGTATATAACTAATATAATTTGTTTATATTAGTATAAACAAATTTAACGTAAAAATTTGTTGGATATTAGTATAGCTACTCCTGCTCTTTTATCATCATTATTTGCATGTAATATCTTTTCCAAACCTTTCATGTTCGACCTATGTTTATCCTTGGGTCTAAGATGTGTTTCCTGTAGAGAGTATATAGATGGATCCTGTTTTTTAATCCATTCTTCCAGTCTATGTCTTTTGATTGGGGAGTTTAATCCATGAACATTTAGTATTATTACTGTATGGGCAGTACTTTCTTCTACCATTTTGCCTTTTGGATTTTATATGTCATATCTAATTTTCCTTCTTTTTACCTTTACTCATAGTCTTCATTTCTACACTCTTCTCCAAACCGCTCTCTCCTGTCTTTTCGTATCTGTCTCTAGTGCTCCCTTTATTATTTCTTACAGAGGTAGTCTCTTGGTCACAAATTCTCTCAGTGATTTTTTGTATGAAAATGTTTTAATTTCTCCCTCATTTTTGAAGGACAATTTTGCTGGATATAGAATTCTTGGTTGACAGTTTTTCTCTTTTAGTAATTTAAATGTATCATCCCACAGTCTTCTCGCATGGTTTGTAGTGAGAAATCTATGCATAGTCTTTGGGCTTCCCTTGTATGTGATGGATTGCTTTTCTCTTGCTGCTGTCAAAATTCTCTCTTTCTCTTTGACATCTGACGTTCTGATTAGTAAGTGTCTTGGAGTATGTCTATTTGGATCTGTTCTGTTTGGGGTATGCTGCACTTCTTGGATCTGTAATTTTAAGTATTTCTGAGAGTTGGAAATATTCAGTGATAATTTCCTCCATTAGTTTTTCTCCCCCTTTTCCCTCTCTTCTCCTTCTGGGACACCCACAAGATGTATATTTGTGTAGTGCATGTTGTCATTCAGTTCCCTGAGTCCCTGCTCATATTTTTCCATTCTTTTTCCTGTATTTTCTTTTGCTTGTCAGATTTCAGATGTCCCGTCCTCCAGTTCACTAATCCTACCTTAGGCCTTTTGAAATCTCACATTGTAGGTTCCATTGTTTTTTTTTGTCTCTCCTACTGTGCCTTTCATTCCCAATAAGTTCTGTGATTTGTTTTTTCAGACTTTGATTTCTTCTTTTTTGTTCATCCCTTGTGTTGTTTATATCCTCCCTCAATTCACTGATTTGATTTTTGATGAGGTTTTCCATGTCTGTTTGAACATTCTGAATTAATTGTTTCAATTCCTGTATCTCATTTGAATTGTTGCTTTGTTCCTTTGACTGCGCCATATCTTCAGTTTTCCTAGTATGATTCGTAATTTTTTGCTGGCATCTAGGCATTTAATTACCCTAATTAGTGTATTCTAGAGATTGTTTTCACTTTTTTTACCTAGGATTTTCTTGTTGGATGACTTTGTTGTCTATCTGTTCTTTGACATTCAGTTCAGCTTATTCTGCACCTCTAGCCTAGATTTTAACAGATCAGAATTCTTTCCCTGCCTGTATGGTGCCTTTTCCCCCCTTAGGAAGATCTACTTAGCTATTATAGACCCCATCCAGATTTTCCCAGACCAAACTGACCTCCTGTGAGGAGGAAAGAGTCACTTGTGTCAGTTTTCCCTGAGGGTGAGACCCAGCAGATTGAAATACTTTCCTATGAAGCCTCTGGGCTCTCCATTTTTCATATCCTGCTCATTATGTGGCACTTGTCTGCCTGCAGGTCCCACCAGCATAAGGTGATGTTGTACCTTTAACTTCAGCAGACTCTCTCTGCTGGGGGCATGGTGGAGACAGAAGAGAGATTGTATTCTGGCTTTAATTGCTCCACTTTTCCAGATCCTGGTGTCTGAACTTGTTGAGGGAGGGATTCCACCTTAGCTGGACCCCATCCCTCTCCTGGGGAAGGCACAGGCTCCAGACAAACACTCAAACAAGTTTAATTCTGACTATGCCTGGGGCAGTGGAGCCCTTCGCCTTGCAGCTGTATCCAAAGAGCAGTCAAGCGGTAGAAACACAGCCACCAAAACGAAAGAGAGAAATCCTTTTCAGAGCAGGAACCCCGTTCCTTGGTTTGCCAATCAAGAGCTTATGTTGGTATGTTGCTCTGTGTATCTCCAGGTCCTATGTGCCCCTACCTTTCCTTCAGGGTCCAAACCTTTCCAGATAAAAAAAAAGCCTCTGTTTTTTTTTTCTTTTTCCATCAGCCCTGTCCTCTCTGCACTGGGGCCAAAACCAGCGACCTCTGCTTTTACTCGAAGTTCAGCTGCGCTAGGGGCCTATTTTTAGTAGTCAGAATTTGTTCATTAATTCCACAACTGGAGTTTCGTTGGGCTCAGCCCCTGCTGCTGGTAAACTCTCTTTCCTTTTCCCTCTGGGAAGCAGCCTGTGGGGGAGGTTGCTGGCTGCCGCAGCTTGAGGTACTCACAGTTCTGGGTGGGCTCGTAGCCAGTCCAGCTGGTCTAGACTGGGGCACACTGTGTGTCCGGTCACTGATGTGGCCCCTGCAGTTGTTCTATACTGTTCCTGGGTACTTATTGGCTGCTCTAGAGAACAAACTAAATCCCACACCTCACTAAGCCACCATCTTGTCACCTCTCTCGTGGCATTAGTTTTTGCAGTGGATTCGGTTACAGTTACAGTGTCTGGATCAGCCAGGGCTATGAGGACAACAAGTAAATTGAATTGGCAGTAATCTACTATAAGCCTCAGCTCCCATTGGCCTTTTTCACTGGCTCTACAGGGCTGTTGTGTTGGATATTGTACCTCTTACTATACCTGCTGCCTTTTAGTCCTTAATCAAGGCTGTGATTTTTCTTTGTCCTTGTGAGATTCTGTATTGCTTCTATTGGACCACCTGGGAGGGGATAGGGAGATGGAATGGGGTGTGATTTCCTGTTCTACCAACACATCTCTACGTGTGGCAGCCCCTGAATGATAGAATCTCCATAGAATTTTATAAGCATTCACAAGCCAAGCATGTACGACATTAATACCAACTATATATTTGTCTGTGGAAACCACAATAATAGTACACTGAGTCATCCAAAAGAACACAACCCACAAAGTCACTTTAGGTACCTTTCTCTCTACAAATCCCTGCCTAAACCCCATCAGTTGAATTTGGTGCTGCCTCCCTTCCTCAAAATCAGGTCAAATGGTGACTTGGGCACCTGTATCTGACAAAGCCATAAAAGTCTGAGTCTCTCCCTTACCTGAAGTTCTCTTGCGTAGTCAGAGGAGTTTGTGTGGCTTTTGGTCCCTCTTGGGAGCAGGAAGACCTCTTTCACACCCATAACCATCATTCCCCTGAAAACAGCAGATTTCAGGGTCAAAGAGGAGGGAGGGATAAGGCATAGAGTAAGAGGGCAACTCCATGCCAGCAAGCAAGTGTTTACATTTATTGTTCATTTTAAGGGATCTGGCAGCCACTCAGGACTTGTCCAATTGAACTTCTAATGTTATCACAATACCCAGAGCTCTGTATCTCATGTCAAGGTAATAATTTCTGACACCATCTGTTTCAACTTTGGAGATGCCTTAATTCAACAGCCATAGCCACTATTGCTTTCTGTTTGTGCCAGTTGTGGGGTGTATGACCATTGACTAACTCAGGCCTTGCTAGCACAGTAGCAATTTTTGTTTTTAATATGTCCACTTTAATCTGGGGTATTTGCTGCCTATTGTCGTAATAACAGTGTTTTTGTTCAGTTTTAACATAAAAGTTAGGAGAGTTTTCCATGGCAATAAGAATGTATCTAGAATTCCTTGGGTCAGTTTCTCACTTTCCAGTGGGTCATCTTCATCAGCATTATAGATCTGATATCGGGCAGTGAGAGCCCAAATCTAGTCACTGCTTTATCTGTGGTCTCTAACAAGACTTTGTCTGTCCCAGAGAAATCTCACCAAGAGAATCAAAGCTCTTATACAGCAGTGAGGACCCACTAAAAAAAAACTCTGAGATCTTGTACTGTTGTCTCTGAATGGCTCTAAGATTGGCATGATAGCCTGCAGGAGAAGTTGAACCTTAAGAAATTTTAGCTGTGGCCTCTTCCTTAACAAGCTTTACTTGCCCTACCCACCCATCTCCTAACCCAACTTGCCGAAGTTATTACTATTAACATGGTTTCTGCATATACAGGCCATGAATTTGTCTCCTTTTATCCCAATATAGATGGTCATCTGTAATTTTTATCTAAAAAGGGGTAGACTCTCTCCACTCCCCAAAAATCTTATTATTAGTTGTCACATTGGAATGGACCTGAGGCTGACTATCAGATTGGTGGGAAGGCCCCACTTGGATGAGAATTAGGAAGAATCAAGGTGTGATGGTCAGGTTCTGGTGTCTACTTGACCAAGTGATGATGCCTGACTGTTACTGACAAGCACTGGCCTGACCGTGACTGCAAGGATATTTTATGGCTGGTTGATAAACTGGAAGACTGGTGTATTAAACCATGTCAGTTGATTGTACCTGTGGCTGACTACATCTGCAGTCAACTAAGGCACATCTCCCACCAATGAGATAATCCAATCATCTGGAGGCCTTTTAAGGGAAAAGAGAGATTCTTTCACTGCTTCTTTACTCAGACAACCTCTCCTGTGGAATTGTTCCAGATTCTTCATCAGAGCTGCCAGCTTTACAGTCTTCCCGATGGATTTTGGACTCTTCCATTCCCATGGTTATGTGAGGTACCTTTATAAATCTTATATTTACAGATATCTCCTGATGGTTCTGTTTCCCTAGAGAACAATGACTAATACACCTTGGTACTGGGAGTGGCTCTTGAGAAACAGATTCTTAAAAATGCATTTTTACAATTGGTTTTCCACATTGATTAGACTCAGAGGCACTGATGACTCTTTCCAATAATCAAGGTGGCACTGACTGTCCATGGAGTCATTTGGCAAGAGAAATACTCAAAATATCACCATTAGATTCTGCTGATTATACATTTATATCAGTCAAGGCTCTGTGTGAGAAGGTTTTTGACAACTTTATGAAGTTTTGTGGGATTAAGAGGTATAATGATGCCAGCTGGTTGTTGTTAGATGTACTGGATACAGTGATGAAAGAAAGGGATAAGCTTAAGGTTTCAAATTTGAAAGTTGTGTGCCATATGAGTGATGTAAAAATTTCCATATTTGCCCTGAAAGAAAATCTTATTTCCTGTGGTCACAGATTTGAGATCTCTGAAAACCAGATGCAGAGCCTTCTTGTGCAAGTAACAGATTTACAATGTAAACTAGAATCTCAACCTTACATGGTGTCGGCTGTCAAAGTAAGGGCTTTTATTGGAAAAGAATCGGATCCAGAAATGTGGCATGGTGATATATGACTTGATGTGATGGCGGTGGGGAGATGGAATCCCTGGAATCTGCCGAGCCTTTGCTAGATAAACTTGTAATGAACTGCCCTGAGGAAAGAGCTTCTTGGCCTCCAGCCTGCCTTGAAGAAACAGCTTCCTGGCCTCCAGTCTTCCCAGAGGAGTCTGCCATCCAACTTCCATCTAACAAGATTAACCCCTCAGTGCCTGCTAACCCTATAATCACCTCCAGTGGGGAAACAGCCCTCACGCCTCTGTCTGGACCAACTAATCCTCTTTCACCAGATGAAACTACAACGGAATGTCCTGAGGTAATTGGATAGAAAGACAAACTTCTATTTCTTTTCATCACCCATCCCCACCACCCCTCTTTTCTTCAAGACGTATAACTAGACCAAAGTCCCAACAGGCTCAGAAAGATGAGATACAAAGTGTGACTCATAAGGAGTGTGCCGGTTTGAAAGGATTTATGCACCCTAGAAAAGCCATGTTGTGGGAGCAAGGGTTTCTTCTAATCCCTATTCAGCACTATAGGTTGGAAACTTGATTAGGTTATCTTTACAGATCAAGTTATCTTTACTGAGATGTGACTCAATCAATTATGGGTATTAAACTTTATTAGATGGAGGCATGTCTCCATCTATTATATGTGGGTCTTGATTAGTTTACTGGGATCCTATAAAAGAGGACACATTTTTTGGAGAGAATGCCTTTGGGGAATGATGAGAAAGAGACAGCAGGGCCGAGCAGAGCCAAGAGGCCGAGAGAACCACAGAGTCCACTAGACAGTGACCTTTGGAGATGAAGGAGAATGCCCCTTGGGGAGCTTCATGAAGCAAGAGGCCTGGAGAGGAACCTATCAGATGACACTGTGTTCACCATGTACCTTTCTGGATGAGAGAGAAACCCTGACTGTGTTCGCTATGTGCCTTTCCACTTGAGAGAGAACCCCTGAACTTCATTGGAATTTTTGAATCAAGGTATTTTTCCTTGGATGCCTTATATTGGACATTTCTATAGACTTGCTTTAATTTATACATTTTCATTGCCTTAGAACTGTGAACTTGTAACATTAAATTCCCCTTTTTAAAAAGCTGTTCCATTTCTAATACATTGCATTCTGGCAGCTGGCAAACTAGAACAAGGAGGTATGCTATACTCCAAAAGAACTGCATGAGTTTTCCAATCTATATAAACAGAAATCAGAGGGATATGTGTGGGAATGGGCATTAAGGGTTTGCGATAATGGTGGAAGGAATGTAAAGTTGGATCAAGCTGAATTTATTGATATGCGCCCACTAAGCAGAGATTCTGCATTAAATGCTTTAGCTTGAGGGGTTAGAAAGGATATTAACAGTTTGGATAGTTGGCTGGAACATGGATCCAAAGGTGGCCAACATTACCTGAGCTCGAAATACCAGAACTTCCCTGGTGTAATGTAGATGAGGGGATCCAGAAGCGTAGAGAGATTGTAATGTTAGAGTAGATTTATCATGGAAGACCTGTTCACACACTCCAGGAATGTCCAGAGGACACAACTTTTACAAGAACCTTGAGAAATAATTTCATGAGACTAGCTCCATCATCCCTGAAAAACTCTGTCGTTCACCCTGCTCTGTAGGTCAGATATCACTGCAAGAACTGCTGTCACTGAACTGGAATCCTTAAACACAATGGGGATGATTGGATCCTGAATTGGCAGAAACCATGTGGCCACAGTTAATCACCATAGACAAGGTGTTCATGGCCACCATAATGGACAGCAGACTTAAAGCAGCAGTCAAAATAATCTGATTTGCAGAGACTTGTGGCATTGGCTAATGTATCATAGGGTACCTAGAAGTGAAATAGATGGGCAACCTACTAAATTCTTGCTTGAGCTGTATAAGCAGAAGAATTCTACGTCAAGTGAACAGAAGTCTAACTGGGATTACAAGAACAGAGAGTCACAGCCCTTTAATCACTTCTCAGACTTGAGACAGTTTACAGACCCAGACCCCCTTGAATCAGGGGAAGGCCGTGTACCCTTAGGGAAGGTATTTACACTGTTAACCTTTCTCCCAGCCTTCCCCAAGAAGTCCTACAGCCTTTTACCAAAGTGACTGTGTACTGGGGAAAAGGAAATGATTGGACATTTCAGGGATTATGAGACACTGGCTCAGAAGTGACACTAATTACAGGAGACCCAAAGGATCATCTTATCCACTAGTCAAAGTAGGGACTTATGGAGGTCAGGTGATTGATGGAGTTTCAGCTCAGGTCCATCTCACATCATCACATTTTGTGGTAATTTCCATAGTTCCAGGATGCATAATTGGAATAGACATACTCAGCTACTGGCAGAATCTCCACATCGGTTCTCTGACTCATGGAGTGAGAGCTATTATGGTAGAAAAGGCCAAGTGGAAGCCGCTAGAACTGCCCCTACCTAGCAAAATAGTGAATCAGAAGCAATACTGTATTATTGGAGGGATTGCAGAGATTAGTGCCACTCTTAAGGACTTGAAGGATGTAGGATTGGTGATTTGCACCACATCCCCACTCAACTCTCCTGTTTGGCCTATTTAAAAAACAGATAAGTCTTGGAAGATGACAGTGGATTATCATAAACTTAATCAGCTAGTGACTCCAGTTGCAGCTGCTGTTCCAAATGTGGTGTCATTGCTTGAACAAATCAGTACATTGCCTGGAAGCCGGCATGCAGCTGTTGATCTGGCAAATGCTTTTTTTCTCAATAGCTCTCAATAGCTGTCAGTAAGAACCACCAGAAACAAGTTGCATTCAGCTGGCAAGGCCAGCAGTATACTTTCACTGTCCTCCCTCAGGGATATATCAAGTCTCCAGCCCAATCTTGCCTCCAGGGGCGTTGATCATTTCTCCCTCCCACAAGACATCACACTGGTCCATTATATTGTTGATATCATCCTGATTGGAACTAGTGAGCAAGAAGTAGCAACCACTGTAGATTTATTGGTAAAGCGTTTGCATGTCAGGGAATGGGAGATAAATCCAAGAAAAATACAAGGGTCTTCTACCTCAGTGAAATTTCTGTGTTCAGTGTTGTGGGGCATCAGGCCCCTCTTATGACCAAAAAGAGGCATAACATCCAGTTGGCTTCTTTGGATCGTGGAGACAACCTATTTCTCATTTGGGTGTACTACTCAGGTCCATTTGCTGAGTGACCAGAAAAGCTGCTGGTTTTTAAGTGAAGACTGGAACAAAAGGAGGCTCTGCAACAAGTCCAGACTGCTGTGCAAGCTGCTCTGCCACTTGGTTCATATGATCCAGCAGATCCAATGGTGCTGGAAATGTCAGTGACAAATAGGAGTGCTGTCTGGTGCATTTGGCAGGGCCCTATAAGAGATTCACAGCACAGACCCTTAGGGTTTTGGAGCAAAGCCTTACCATCTGCTGCTGGTAACTACTCTCCTTTTGAGTAACAGCTTTTAGCCTGCTGCTGGGCCTTAGTAGAGACTGGATGCTTAACTATGGACCACAAGTTACCATGACACCTGAGTTACCTATCGTGAGCTGGGTGTTATCTGACCCACCAATCTGTAAAGTTGAGCATGCATGGTAGCACTCCTTCATAAAATGGAATTGGTAAATAAGAGATAGTGCTCAAGAAGGTTCTGAAGGCACAAGTAAGTTACATGAGAAAGTGGCCCAAATACCCATGGCCCCCATTCCTGCCACATTACCCTCTCTTTCCCAGACCAGAGCTGTGGCCTCTTGGGGAGTTCCTTACAGTCAGTTGACAGAGGAAGAGAAAATTTAGGCCTGATTTACAGATGATTCTGCATGATATGCAGGGACTACCCAGAAGTGGACACCTGTAGCACTACAACCCTTTTCTGGGAGGTCCTGAAGTGACAGTGTTGAGGGGAAATCCTCCCAGTGGGTGGATTCAAGCAGTGCACTTGGTTGTTTATTTTTCTTGGACAGAGAACTTGCCAGAGGTATGTTTCTATACTGACTCACGGGCTGTTGCTAATGGTTTGGTTGGATAGTCGGGGACTTGGAATGAGCATGATTGGAAAATTGGTGACAAAAAGTCCTGGGGAAGAGATATGTGGATAGGCTTTTCTGGATGGTCAAAGAACAAGATATTTGTGTCCCATATGAATGCTCACCACAGGGTGACTTGAGCAGAGGAAGGTTTTAATCATCAAGTGGATACAATGCTGTGGATACAGTCTTCTCTTTCCTCAGCCGTTCCTTCCATTGCCTGATGGGCTCTTGAACATAGTGGGCATGGTGGTAGGGATGGAGGTTATGTATGGTCTCAGCAACGTGGACTTCCACTCATGAAGCTCGACCTTGCTATGGCCGCTGATGAATACCCAATGTGCCAGCAGCAGAGACCCACCCTTTGTCCCTGATATGATGCCATTCCTTGAGATGATCAGCCTACTACCTGGTGGCAGGTTGATTACTTTGGCCCACTTCCAATTTGAATAGACACATACTCCAGATATGAGTTCGCATTCCTTGCACACAATGCTTCTATAAAAATTACCATCCGTTGGCTTATGGAATGCCTTATCTACCATCATGGTATTTCAAACAGCATTGCTTCTGATCAAAGTACCCACTTCACAATAAATGAAGTGTGGGAGTGTGCACATGCTGATGGAATTCTCTGGTCTTGCCATGTTCCCCATCATCCAGAGACAGCTGGGTTGATAGAACAGTGGAATGCCTTTTGAAGACCCAGTAATGGTGCCAACTAGGTGGCAGTACCTTGCAGGGCTGGAGCAGTGTTCTCCAGGCAGCTGTGTATGCTCTGAATCTCCTATAGCCAGGATTCACAGTTCCAGGAATCAAGGGGTAGAAATGCAAGTGACAGCATTCACCATCACCCCTTGTGATCCACTAGAAAAATCTTTACCTCCTGTCCCTGAAACCTTAAGCTCTGCTATTCTACAGATCTTAGTTCCAAAAGGAAGAGTGCTCCTACCAAGAGACACAACAATGTTTCCATTGAGCTGGAAGTTAAGACTGCCACCTGGCCACTTTGGGCTTCTCATGCCACTGAATCAACAGGCATAGAAGGGGATAACTACTCTGTGTGGGATGAATGGTCCTGACTATCAAGGAGAAATAGGACTGCAACTACACAATGGAGATAAAGAAGAGTTTTCCTGGAATACAGGATATCCCCTAGGATATCTGTTAGTACTACCATGACCTGTGATTAAAGTCAATGGAAAACTGCAACAACCCAATCCAGGCATGACTACCAATGGCCCCAAAACTTTGAGAATAAAGTTTGGGTAACCCCACCTGGCAATGAACCACAGCCAGTTGAAGTGCTTGCTGAGGGTAAAAGGAACATGGAATCCATAGTAGAAGAAGGTAGTGATAAATATGCACTACAACGACCTGACCAGTTACAGAAACAAGAACTGTGATTGTATGAATATTTCTTCTCTGTTTTGTTATGTGTTTGTTTGCATTTATACATAAGCATATATTTTGTTTTCCTCTTACTATGTGACATAAGTTATATTGTTCATGTTATAGTATTTAAGTCATAGAATATGAAGTGTGAGAGTGACTGTTACTTAAGGACTTGCACCCTATTCCAGAGAAATGTAGTGCATTTCCAGTTGTATGCAGGACAGTTGAGTATTGATAGTTGAAAATGTGTCTGTTATTGTGTTCTATGTGGAATTTAAGATATTTCAAGGTAATGTGTATAGCTGTCATGTTGTCAAGGGGTGGTTAGGTTCTGGTGTCAACTTGTGCAAGTGATTATGTCCTGACCATTGCTGCAAGTACATTTTGTGTTTGGTTGATAAACTGAGAGGCTGGTATATTAAATTATCAGTCAGTTGATTGCAATAATGGCTGGTTACATCTGCGATCAACTAAGGCATGCCTCCCACAATGAGATAGTCCAATCAGTTGACGGCTTTTAAGAAAGAAGAGGAACTTTTTCAATGCTTCTTCAGCCAGCAAGATTCTCCTGTGGAGTTTGTCCAGACCCTTCATTGGAGCTGCCAGCTTCACAGCCTACCCTGCGGATTTTGGACTCTTCCATCCCCATGGTTGCATGAGACACCTTTATAATCTCATATATATGGATATCTCCTGTTGCTTCTGTTTCTCTAGAGATCCCTGACTAATAAACAGGGCAATAGTTGTGTTAGTTGTCTTGAATCTACTTCCTGGTACTTGGCTTGCAATCTCCTCTCCAATTCCCCCTCATTAATAGGCAGTAAAGTGGAGGGCCATTTATTGCACCATTGATGATACAATTTGGTCAACATATTTGCTACTAATTTCCCTGGACTCCCCTTAAATCTCATTAATTGGCATGTATGTTGTCTACGGCTAACAGATTTTGGTGCCAGAGAAGTGGAGTGCTAGTGCAGTTTGCAAATACCAAACATGTGGGACAGCTTTTTAAATGGATATGGGTAAAATTCTGGAAGAGTTGTGAGGATCTGGGTAGAGAAGGCCTGAATTTCTTTGAACAGACTGCTGGTAGAAATGTGGACTCTGAAGATACCTCTGATGAGGCTTTAGACAGAAATGAGGAATGTGTCATTGCAAACTGGAAGGAAAGCGACCTTTGTTTTCAGGTGGCAGAGAATTTGGCAAAATTAAATGCTGGTATTGGGTGGAAGGCAGAATTTGAGAATGATGAATTTGGGTACTTAGCCAAAGAGATTTCCAAACTAAATGTGAAAATTGCAGCATGGCTTCTCCTTGCAGCTTGTAGTAAAATGTGACAGTAAATCATACCATTCTACATATGCTATCAGTAATTCTTAACATCATCACATAGATGCATGATCATCATTTCTTAGTA
The DNA here is from genome assembly GCF_023851605.1 of Tamandua tetradactyla. Classification (NCBI taxonomy): domain Eukaryota; kingdom Metazoa; phylum Chordata; class Mammalia; order Pilosa; family Myrmecophagidae; genus Tamandua; species Tamandua tetradactyla. Next base: position 122,214,658 of record NC_135353.1, read on the forward strand.
CATTTGCATCGATTTAGGAAAAGAACTAGCAAAACAACAGAAAAATATATAGAACGTTAATATAGAGAAAAAATAAAAATAATAATAACAGTAAAAAAAAAGACACAAACAGACAAGCAAAAAAAACGTATAGCTCAGATCCAGCTTCATTCAGTGTTTTAGCATGATTACTTTACAATTAGGTATTATTGTGCTGTCCATTTTTGAGTTTTTGTATCTAGTCCTGTTGCACAGTCTGTATCCCTTCAGCTTCAATTACCCATTATCTTACCCTGTTTCTAACTCCTGCTGGACTCTGTTACCAATGACATATTTCAAGTTTATTCTCGAATGTCCATTCACATCAGTGGGACCATACAGTATTTGTCCTTTAGTTTTTGGCTGGACTCACTCAGCATAATATTCTCTAGGTCCATCCATGTTATTACATGCTTCATAAGTTTATCTTGTCTTAAAGCTGCATAATATTCCATCGTATGTATATACCACAGTTTGTTTAGCCATTCTTCTGTTGATGGACATTTTGGCTGTTTCCATCTCTTTGCAATTGTAAATAACGCTGCTATAAACATTGGTGTGCAAATGTCCGTTTGTGTCTTTGCCCTTAAGTCCTTTGAGTAGATACCTAGCAATGGTATTGCTGGGTCGTAAGGCAATTCTATATTCAGCTTTTTGAGGAACCGCCAACCTGCCTTCCACAGTGGTTGCACCATTTGACATTCCCACCAACGGTGGATAAGTGTGCCTCTTTCTCCGCATCCTCTCCAGCACTTGTCATTTTCTGTTTTGTTGATAATGGCCATTCTGGTGGGTGTGAGATGATATCTCATTGTGGTTTTGATTTGCATTTCTCTAATGGCCAGGGACATTGAGCATCTCTTCATGTGCCTTTTGGCCATTTGTATTTCCTCTTCTGGTAGGTGTCTGTTCAAGTCTTTTTCCCATTTTGTAATTGGGTTGGCTGTCTTTTTGTTGTTGAGTTGGACAATCTCCTTATAAATTCTGGATACTAGACCTTTATCTGATATGTCATTTCCAAATATTGTCTCCCATTGTGTAGGCTGTCTTTCTACTTTCTTGATGAAGTTCTTTGATGCACAAAAGTGTTTAATTTTGAGGAGCTCCCATTTCTTTCTTTCTTTCTTCAGTGCTCTTGCTTTAGGTTTAAGGTCCATAAAACCGCCTCCAATTGTAAGTTTCATGAGATATCTCCCTACATTTTCCTCTAACTGTTTTATGGTCTTAGACCTAATGTTTAGATCTTTGATCCATTTTGAGTTAACTTTTGTATAAGGTGTGAGATACGGGTCTTCTTTCATTCTTTTGCATATAGATATCCAGTTCTCTAGGCACCATTTATTGAAGAGACTGTTCTGTCCCAGGTGAGTTGGCTTGACTGCCTTATCAAAGATCAAATGTCCATACATGAGAGGGTCTATATCTGAGCACTCTATTCAATTCCATTGGTCGATATATCTATCTTTATGCCAATACCATGCTGTTTCGACCACTGTGGCTTCATGATATGCCTTAAAGTCCGGCAGCGTGAGACCTCCAGCTTCGTTTTTTTTCCTCAAGATACTTTTAGCAATTCGGGGCACCCTGCCCTTCCAGATAAATTTGCTTATTGGTTTTTCTATTTTTGAAAATAAGTTGTTGGGATTTTGATTGGTATTGCATTGAATCTATAAATCAATTCAGGTAGGATTGACATCTTAACTATATTTAGTCTTCCAATCCATGAACACGGTATGCCCTTCCATCTATTTAGGTCTTCTGTGATTTCTTTTAACAGTTTTTTGTCATTTTCTTTGTATAGTTTTTTTGTCTCTTTAGTTAAATTTATTCCTAGGTATTTTATTCTTTTAGTTGCAATTGTAAATGGGATTCGTTTCTTGATTTCCCCCTCAGCTTGTTCATTACTAGTGTATAGAAATGCTACAGATTTTTGAATGTTGATCTTGTAACCTGCTACTTTGCTGTACTCATTTACTAGCTCTAGTAGTTTTGTTGTGGATTTTTCCGGGTTTTCGACGTATAATATCATATCGTCAGCAAACAGTGATAGTTTTACTTCTTCCTTTCCAATTTTGATGCCTTGTATTTCTTTTTCTTGTCTAATTGCTCTGGCTAAAACCTTCAACACGATGTTGAATAATAGTGGTGATAATGGACATCCTTGTCTTGTTCTTGATCTTAGGGGGAAAGTTTTCAATTTTTCCCCATTGAGGATGATATTACCTGTGGGTTTTTCATATATTCCCTCTATCATTTTAAGGAAGTTCCCTTGTATTCCTATCTTTTGAAGTGTTTTCAACAGGAAAGGATGTTGAATCTTGTCAAATGCCTTCTCTGCATCAACTGAGATGATCATGTGATTTTTCTGCTTTGGTTTGTTGATATGGTGTATTACATTAATTGATTTTCTTATGTTGAACCATCCTTGCATATCTGGGATGAATCCTACTTGGTCATGATGTATAATTATTTTAACGTGTTGTTGGATTCGATTTGCTAGAATTTTGTTGAGGATTTTTGCATCTATATTCATTAGAGAGATTGGTCTGTAGTTTTCTATTTTTGTAATATCTTTGCCTGATTTGGGTATGAGAGTGATGTTGGCTTCATAGAATGAATTAGGTAGCTTTCCCTCCACTTCAATTTTTTTGAAGAGTTTGAGCAGAGTTGGTACTAATTCTTTCTGGAATGTTTGATAAAATTCACATGTGAAGCCGTCTGGTCCTGGACTTTTCTTTTTAGGAAGCTTTTGAATGACTGATTCAATTTCTTTACTTGTGATTGGTTTGTTGAGGTCATCTATTTCTTCTTGAGTCAAAGTTGGTTGTTCATGTCTTTCCAGGAACCCGTCCATTTCATCTACATTGTTGTATTTATTAGCATAAAGTTGTTCATAGTATCCTGTTATTACCTCCTTTGTTTCTGTGAGGTCAGTGGTTATGTCTCCTCTTCCATTTCTGATCTTATTTGCACCCTCTCTCTTCTTCTTTTTATCAATCTTGCTAAGGGCCCATCAATCTTATTGATTTTCTCATAGAACCAACTTCTGGTCTTATTGATTTTCTCTATTGTTTTCATGTTTTCAATTTCATTTATTTCTGCTCTAATCTTTGTTATTTCTTTCCTTTTGCTTGCTTTGGGGTTAGTTTGCTGTTCTTTCTCCAGTTCTTCCAAGTGAACAGTTAATTCCTGAATTTTTGCCTTTTCTTCTTTTCTGATATAGGCATTTAGGGCAATAAGTTTCCCTCTTAGCACTGCCTTTGCTGCGTCCCATAGGATTTGATATGTTGTGTTTTCATTTTCATTCGCCTCGAGGTATTTACTAATTTCTCTTGCAATTTCTTCTTTGACCCACTCATTGTTTATGAGTGTGTTGTTGAGCCTCCACATATTTGTGAATTTTCTGGCACTTGGCCTATTATTGATTTCCAACTTCATTCCTTTATGATCTGAGAAAGTGTTGTGTATGATTTCAATCTTTTTAAATTTGTTAAGACTTGCTTTGTGACCCAGTATATGGTCTATCTTTGAGAATGATCCATGAGCACTTGAGAAAAAGGTGTATCCTGCTGTTGTGGGATGTAATATCCTATAAATGTCTGTTAAGTCTAGCTCGTTTTTAGTAATATTCAGATTCTCTATTTCTTTATTGATCCTCTGTCTAGATGTTCTGTCCATTGATGAGAGTGGTGAATTGAAGTCTCCAACTTTTGTGGAATATGAGTCTATTTCCCTTTTCAGTGTTTGCAGTGTATTCCTCACGTATTTTGGGGCATTCTGGTTCAGTGCATAAATATTTATGATTGTTATGTCTTCTTGTTTAATTGTTCCTTTTATTAGTATATAGTGTCCTTCTTTGTCTCTTTTAACTGTTTTACATTTGAAGTCTAATTTGTTGGATATTAGTATAGCTACTCCTGCTCCTTTCTGGTTGTTATTTGCATGAAATATCTTTTCCCAACCTTTCACTTTCAATCTATGTTTATCTTTGGGTCTAAGATGTGTTTCCTGTAGACAGCATATAGAAGGATCCTGTTTTTTAATCCATTCTGCCAGTCTATGTCTTTTGATTGGGGAATTCAGTCCATTAACATTTAGTGTTATTACTGTTTGGATAATATTTTCCTCTACCATTTTGCCTTTTGTATTATATATATCATATCTGATTTTCCTTCTTTGTACACTCTTCTCCATACCTCTCTCTTCTGTCTTTTCGTATCTGACTCTAGTGCTCCCTTTAGTATTTCTTGCAGAGCTGGTCTCTTGGTCACAAATTCTCTCAGTGACTTTTTGTCTGAGAATGTTTTAATCTCTCCCTCATTTTTGAAGGATAATTTTGCTGGATATAGGAGTCTTGGTTGGCAGTTTTTCTCTTTTAGTAGTTTAAATATGTCATCCCACTGTCTTCTAGCTTCCATGGTTTCTGCTGAGAAATCTACACATAGTCTATTGGGTTTCCCTTGTATGTGATGGATTGTTTTTCTCTTGCTGCTTTCAAGATCCTCTCTTTCTCTTTGACCTCTGACATTCTTACTAGTAAGTGTCTTGGAGAACGCCTATTTGAGTCTATTCTCTTTGGGGTGCGCTGCACTTATTGGATCTGTAATTTTAGGTCTTTCATAAGAGTTGGGAAATTTTCAGTGATAATTTCTTCCATTAGTTTTTCTCCTCCTTTTCCCTTCTCCTCTCCTTCTGGGACACCCACAACACGTATATTTGTGCGCTTCATATTGTCCTTCAGTTCCCTGATACCCTGTTCAAATTTTTCCATTCTTTTCCCTATAGTTTCTGTTTCTTTTTGGAATTCAGATGTTCCATCCTCCAATTCACTAATTCTAGCTTCTGTCTTTTTAAATCTACCATTGTAAGTATCCATTTTTTTTCCAGCTTTTCCACTTTGTCCTTCACTCCCATAAGTTCTGTGATTTGTTTTTTCAGTTTTTCTATTTCTTCTTTTTGTTCAGCCCATGTCTTCTTCATGTCCTCCCTCAATTTATCGATTTGGTTTTTGAAGAGGTTTTCCATTTCTGTTCGTATATTCAGCATTAGTTGTCTCAGCTCCTGTATCTCATTTGAACTATTGGTTTGTTCCTTTGACTGGGCCATATTTTCAATTTTCTGAGCGTGATCCATTATCTTCTGCTGGCGTCTGGGCATTTAATCAGATTTCCCTGGGTGTAAGACCCCGCAGGTTGAAAAATTTTTCTGTGAAATCTCTGGGCTCTGTTTTTCTATCCTGCCCAGTAGGTGGTGCTCGTGGTGCTCATCTGTCTGCAGGTCCCACCAGTAAAAGATGCTGTGGCTCCTTTAACTGGAAAACTCTCGCTGTATGGGGGGAGTCGCCAACTGAAGCGGCTTGGGGGAGTGCCAATCCGAATCTCCCAGCCGGCCCGGGGATCCGTGCGCGGGGAGGGTCGCCGGTCTCCCCAGCTTGGGGGAGCGCCTGTTCAAATTTCCCAGCCAGCCCGGGGGGCACCAGCCGCCGCGGCTTGGGGAAGTGTCTATCCACCGTTCCCAGCCGGACTGGGAAGCCATGTGTTTGGAAGGGACCCCAGTCGCCATTCTCCGCGGATTGGGGATCTCCGATCCAATTCTCCCAGCTGGTCCGTGGGGCCACGCGTGGGGGGGGGCGCCAGCCACCACGTCTTGAGGGGACCTCCTGTCCAATTCTCCCAGCCGGCCCAGGAAGGAGGGAGGGAGGGACTCCGGCCGCCTGCCGCCCTGGCCCGGGGAAGCCCACGCCCCTCAGCGATCTCACCGGAGCGGGTTCTCCCAGCCAGTCAGCCGTTCCAGAATGGGGTACGCTGTCTTCTTGGTCTCTGTTGTGGCTCCGGGAGCTGTTCTGAATCGTTTCTACTTCTCTAGTAGCTGTTCTGGAGGAGGAACTAAGACCCGCGCATCTTACTAAGCTGCCATCTTCTCCGTAAGTCCAGCTTTTGGATCTTTTATTGAGCTTGGTTTTACATAGTTTAGGAAGTACAAAACCTCTGAAGTATACAAACCAAAAGCATTGGGCAAATTATTGAAAAATAAAACAAAACATAAACTTACTAATAATTCAAGAAATGCTGAGTGGTACAGTAGGGTGCATAAGAATATAACACAGCATAAAGATAGATATATCAACCAATGGAATTGAATAGAGTGCTCAGATATAGACCCTCTCATGTATGGACATTTGATCTTTGATAAGGCAGTCAAGCCAACTCACCTGGGACAGAACAGTCTCTTCAATAAATGGTGCCTAGAGAACTGGATATCCATATGTAAAAGAATGAAAGAAGACCCCTATCTCACACCTTATACAAAAGTTAACTCAAAATGGATCAAAGATCTAAACATTAGGTCTAAGACCATAAAACAGTTAGAGGAAAATGTAGGGAGATATCTTATGAATCTTACAACTGGAGGCGGTTTTATGGACCTTAAACCTAAAGCAAGAGCACTGAAGAAAGAAAGAAAGAAATGGGAGCTCCTCAAAATTAAACACTTTTGTGCATCAAAGAACTTCATCAAGAAAGTAGAAAGACAGCCTACACAATGGGAGACAATATTTGGAAATGACATATCAGATAAAGGTCTAGTATCCAGAATTTATAAAGAGATTGTTCAACTCAACAACAAAAAGACAGCCAACCCAATTACAAAATGGGAAAAAGACTTGAACAGACACCTACCAGAAGAGGAAATACGGATGGCCAAGAGGCACATGAAGAGATGCTCAATGTCCCTGGCCATTAGAGAAATGCAAATCAAAACCACAATGAGATATCATCTCACACCCACCAGAATGGCCATTATCAACAAAACAGAAAATGACAAGTGCTGGAGAGGATGCGGAGAAAGAGGCACACTTATCCACCGTTGGTGGGAATGTCAAATGGTGCAACCACTGTGGAAGGCAGGTTGGCGGTTCCTCAAAAAGCTGAATATAGAATTGCCTTACGACCCAGCAATACCATTGCTAGGTATCTACTCAAAGGACTTAAGGGCAAAGACACAAACGGACATTTGCACACCAATGTTTATAGCAGCGTTATTTACAATTGCAAAGAGATGGAAACAGCCAAAATGTCCATCAACAGAAGAATGGCTAAACAAACTGTGGTATATACATACGATGGAATATTATGCAGCTTTAAGACAAGATAAACTTATGAAGCATGTAATAACATGGATGGACCTAGAGAATATTATGCTGAGTGAGTCCAGCCAAAAACTAAAGGACAAATACTGTATGGTCCCACTGATGTGAATGGACATTCGAGAATAAACTTGAAATATGTCATTGGTAACAGAGTCCAGCAGGAGTTAGAAACAGGGTAAGATAATGGGTAATTGAAGCTGAAGGGATACAGACTGTGCAACAGGACTAGATACAAAAACTCAAAAATGGACAGCACAATAATACCTAATTGTAAAGTAATCATGTTAAAACACTGAATGAAGCTGCATCTGAGCTATAGGTTTTGTTTTTTTTTTTTTTACTATTATTACTACTTTTATTTCTTTTCTCTCTATTAACATTTTATATCTTTTTCTGTTGTGTTGCTAGTTCCTCTAAACTGATGCAAATGTACTAAGAAATGATGATCATGCATCTATGTGATGATGTTAAGAATTACTGAGTGCATATGTAGAATGGTATGATTTCTAAATATTGTGTCAATTTCTTTTTTTTTCTTTCCTTTAATAAAAAAAAGAATATAACATAATTGAAAGTTCTTCTATGAGAACTTTTGCTCATGTATTCAGTAAATGTCGTTGGAACAACCACTATCCTCCAGGTAATTGCAGGAACTTGGAATATTTAACTGAACTAAACAAATAAAAATCCTGCACTTCATGACATTATAGTCTAATAGGGGATAATAGAAAATCATAATACATACATAATATGTCACAAGATGATTTACTAATGGAAGGAATAAAAGTAAATCATGGTAAGGGGGATTAGGAATGCCAGGTTTGATATGGTGGTTTAATTATTAAAAAATGAACCAAAATGGTAACAGTTGATGAAATCTTGAGATAATGGAGCTAGTCATTAAATACATGGTAAAATTTCCTTGCACACACAGCAGTACAGAAACCTTAAGTCGGGAGAGTTTTGTAGGTTCAAAGAACAGCAAGGAAGCCAGTGCAGCAAAGTGATTGAGGGAGAGAGTATTGGAAATGAGCTCAGAGAGGAAGTGAAGGGCTGGATCATGTAGTACCTCGTAGGTCATATTATGGGCTTAAGCTTTTACTCTTAAGTATATGGGTGCCATTACAGGATTTTGACTAGAAGAGAGACATGATTTGATTAACATTTTTAAAGAAGCACCCTGGCTGCTGTGTTGATTTAATAATGGAAGGTATGATAGGCAATGGTAGAAGCAGACATAAAATTAAGGAATGTGGTAGTTTTTCGCTGTTATATGCCACAGAAAAGGGCATGCTCTTTTAATCCATTCCTGTAGGTATAGAACTTTTATGAGTTGGACTTTTTGATTTGGTTATTTCAATTGAGATGTGACCCCAATTTAAGGTGAATTTTAATCTTCTTACTAGAGTCCTTTATAAGAGAATAAAATACATACAGAAGTTAATAGGGATGAAATTAAGAGAAGCTCATAAAGAAACACCTCAGAAAAGCTGAGAGGACCCATAGAAGCTCAGAGAGGAGACTACTGAAGCCAGAAGCAGAAAGCAATGAAAGTTGGAGTGAAGAACCAGCAGACACTAGCCATGTTTTTTCCCATGTGATAGATGTGTCCTGGATGCTGGCGACTGGTCTTCAGAGTCCAGGTATCATCTTATTGATGCCTTGAGTTGGACACTTTCATGGTCTAAGAACCGTTAATTAAGTTAATAAATCCCTTTTGTAAAAGCCAGCCCATCTCTGGTATATTGCATTTCAGCAGCTTTAGCAAACCAAAACAGGAGCCTATTGTACTAATCTAAGAAAGGTGAGCATGGCTATCACCAAAGTGATTGTAGTGACAATAAATCCAGTAAATGAGTATAAGAAAGAGTGGTAAATAATGTAAGAAGAAGAAAAGAAAGTGTGATGTCTGGCTTGCTTTACATCTCATGATGACATCTGCTGGGCTCCAAACGTCTCCATACATCCGTGTCTGTGTTCTCCAAATGTTGGCATCTGTGTCATATTTGCTTGGAAGTTTCTGTTGGCTCTGTTATTTCTGTCAGCTGTGATTCTCCAAAATGTTTCCTCTTTTAAAGCTTTCTAGTGAACTAATCAAGACCCACTCTGAATGGGTAGTTACAGCTCCATCGAATCATAAGATCACACCCATAATTGGACATGTCTCATCTCAATGGAGATAATTAAATCAAAAGTTTCCAGCCAACAGTATTAAATCAGGATTAAAAGAAATGGCTGCTTCCACAAGATAGGATCAGGATTAAAACATGGCTTTTCTGGGGTACAGAATACTTTCAAACCGGCACATTCCACCCACTGGACCCAAAAAAAGACATGTTTTTTCTATATACAAAATACATTCACTCCATTACAATATCACAAAATCTTAACACATTCAGTTAGAATACAAATACAATACAAAGTGAAAACCAGTACAAAAATCTCATCAGAGTCAGCTACAGGCATGGTCTGTTCTAAGGCAAAAAATTTTCTTCCAGCTCTGGACCTGTAAAACTCAGAACAAGTTATTTGCTGCCAATATACAAAGGAGGGATAGTCATAAGATACATGTTTCCATTTACATGAGGAGAAATTGGAAGGAACACAGGTGTCCCTGGACCCAAACCATTCTGGAAACCTGCAGGGCAAACTCCATTCGATTTCAAAATCTGAGAGTCGTTTATCCTTGAGGCTTTAGAAGGCAGCAGTCCCACCCTTTCCCAGGATCTACACAGTGGATTTGCTCTCTCTAAACACTCAAGTGGTTACAATCTTGGGGGAAACTGGGGAGACCACCTTGTTCTCGGCTCCGCCCTCTCCAAGCTTCGGAGCAGCACCTAGGATCTTTGCCATCTCTGGGGCACACACTCAGCCCCTGCAGAACAATGGGTTGTCAACCAGGCTCCCCCCGATCTTGAGTTTATATGCTTCACCCTCTCCAATGCCTGGAGTGGCACAATCCCTCCTGAACAATGAAGCAGAAGGCCCACCCTCTGCTATGCGTCTATCTGCTCACCTGGCCTGAAGTTTCTTGGCTTCAGACCTTAACTTCCATGGTTTTGCCTCCAAAGTTATCTTTCCTTCAATTTGTCCCTTTTATGTCCCTTTTCGTCCAGACTGGCAATGGTTCTGTTTATACAGATCCCACAACACTCTTCAACTGGCAAAACTCCCTTTAGTATTTCTTGTAGAGCTGGTCTCTTGTTGACAGATTCTTTTCAGGATTTGTTTGTCTGTGAAAATTCTAATCTCTCCCTCAATTTTGAAGGATAGTTTGGCTGGATACAGAATTCTTGGCTGGAATTCTTTCTCTTTCAGGATCTTAAATATATCAAACCATTGCCTTCTTGCCTCCATGATGCCAGTTGAATAGTCTGAACTTAGTCTTAAGTGGTTTCGCTTGTATGTAGTAGATTGTTTTTCTCTTGCTTCAGGATTTTCAACTTCTTTTCAATATCTGACAAGCTGATTAGTATGTGTCTTGGGGAAGGCCTATTTGGATTTACTCTGTTTGAAGTTCATTGAGCTTCTTTGACTTGTTTATTTATGTCCTTTATAAGAGTTGGGAAGTTTTCCCCCATTATATCCTCACCTGATATTCTAACCCTTTGCTCTTCTCTTCTCCTTCTGGGACACCAATGATTCTTATATTTGTGCACTTTGTTTTGTCCATCATTTCCCTGAGATCCAGTTCAGAGTTTTCCATCTTTTTTTTTGCCATTTGCTGTTTTGAGTGTTCAAAATCAGTTGTCCTGTCCTCTAGTTCACTTATTCTTTCTTCTACCTCTTCAAATCTGCTGTTGTGTGTCTCTAGTATGCATTTTATTTGTCTATAGGATGTTTAATCTCTGTGATATCTGCTATTTTTCTATTTATTCTTTCAAATTCCTCTTTATGCTGATTCTAGTGTCTTCTTGATCTTTATGTCATTAGCCATCCAATTTGTTTTATTTAGTAGAGTTATATGAACATCTTTGATTAGTTGTTCCAACATCTGCATCTCCTGTAGTTTTTTAATTTGGTTGTTAGGCTGGGCTATATCTGTCTGCATCATGATATGTTTAATGGGCTACTGCTGTCTTCATGACATGTAAATGTCTTGATTGGTTTACTTTGGAAATTGTTTTCCTTCAGTATTTAAAGCCTTGTATTTGCTGGATGGATGTGGAACAGGATGCAGGGCACGGGGTGGGGCACAACAGTGCAGTGATGCATTGCAGTGCAGGTATAGGTGCAGGTTCGGGATGCTACACTGGTGCTTGTGAGCGTGGGCACCCAGCAGCAGGGAGGCTGTGGCTGTGTGGGTACACAGATCTGGGGGGCAGGGCCCTAGTGTGCGCTGGTCTAGGGCATGGGGCCCTTTGTGCACATGTGCAGAGTTAGGGCAGTGGGTTGGCATTGTGCCTGCGTAGGCTGGATGCAGATGTGGCCCAACTGTGCAGGTCAGTGCTTTCCCAGAGCTGGGGGGTGTGACATGGGTCTGTGTACATGCACGGATCTGGGAGTGGCATAAACTGATGTACCTGTGCACAGAGCTCGGAGGGGCAGAGTGGGGCTGTGCGACTGTATGGGCTTGGGGTGGGTGTAGGTGTAGCCTGGGTATGGAGGTAAGTGCCCTCATCCTTTATGTGCTGGCAACTATTTGCAGGGGGCAGGGACTGCGAAGTAGGGCTTGGAAGAGGCGGAGTGAGACTGCCCGTGCTTGGGGTGGTTTTGTGAGGCAGGTACACATGCGAGGGGTTGGCGGGCAGGGGCGCTTGGAGTGTGGGGAGTGGAATCAGATGACTGGGTTCAGGGGTGTGGGATGAGTCACGGGTCACAGGGCTGTGCTGGTGAGGGTAGTGCATTCTAGGAACGTGGCTTGGCATTCTCCTTAGTCTCCATCTTCCCTTCCGTGCACTCCTGAGGGCTCCGGGCTTCCGTGTTAGGCTGTTTGCACCAGCCAGACCATCTCCAGTTCTCTGCTTCTCAGTTCTTCGGCTTTTGCAAGGCCACTCTGTGTGGTGCAGAAGAATCTCCTGGGTCACTTACACCCTGAAATCACCTTCTCAATTGCCCTCCCATCCCTTCTCTAACTGTTCCTTGGAGCATGGTTGAACTCCGTCTATCCTGTTACACCATCTTCCCGGCACTCTAGATCCCACAACACTCTTGCTGGTTATGCTGTACGCTGGGATCATGCCCATCAGACAAAAGACTTTCCACAAAACCTTTCTGGATAACTCCATCTCAAATTCTTGCTTGTTCTATAATAGCTAACTGCTTCCATGTTTGGTTAAATCCTCACATGGGACACTATTCTTTGGGATCTCCCTCCCTGGAAACCCAGAATTCTCCAGACCATCAACTCCTGACATCTTTGTACTCAACAGTTCAGTCCAAAAAAAAGAGTTCAGTTCACAGTTTATCTCTTTCTGGTCACATTTCACTATAAGCGTCAAGGAGAAGCCAGGCTTCCTTTTCCACACCTACTTTGGAAATTTCTTCTACTAAGTAGCCAAGCTCACTACTTTCAAATTCTGCCTTCCATCTATAAAGAATGCCCTCCTTCCAGATTGGAACAACTTGTACATAATTTCTGTCTAAGACACATCAGGGGCATCTTTAGAGCCCACATTTCTATGAACAGTCTTTTCAAAGCATTCTAGGCCTTCTCTATTAACGTCCTCACAGCTCTTCCAGAATCTTCCCCTATCCATTTAAAAAGTCATTCCAACATGTTAAGTATTTGCAAACCACAGCAGCTCCCTACTCCTCCAATGCCAAAATCTGTGTTAATTTGTTAATTTGGAAGCTGGTGTATCTTTGGATACACCAGAACTGGAAAGGATTTTTAAAGGGGGAATTTAATAAGTTACAAGCTTACATTTCTAAGCCAAACTAAAGCATCCAAGGAAAGATACCTTAATTCAAGGAAGGTCAATGGGTCAGGAATGTCTCTGTCAGTGGGGAAGGCCCAGTTGACCCTTCCTCCTGCACTCCATTACTTTCAGCCTCTGTTCCTGTGCGGGTTCCTCACTTTGCTTCTCCAGGGCTAGCTTTCACCACTTGGCTTTCCTTGGCTCTCCAGATTCTGGCTTCCTTAACATCTCATGGTGACATCTGCTGGGATCCAAGCTTCTCCAAACATTCATGTCCCTGTTCTCCAAGTATTGGCATCTGTGTCAGCCTTGCTCTGAAGATTCTTTTGGCTCTATCATTTCTGCCAACTCTGACTATCCAAAATGTTTCCTCTTTTAAAGGTTTCCAGTAAACTAATCAAGAACCACTCTGAATGGGCAGAGTTACATCTCTGTTTAATCAAAGGTTACACCCATAATTGAAAATAATTTAATAAAAAATTTCCCACCTATGGTACTGAATCAGGATGAAAAGAAATGGCCATTCCCGTAAAATTGGATTAAGATATAACTTCTCTGAGGCATATTATACTTTCAAACCTGCACACCTACCATAATAGACCTAACACTAAGAGTCAGAGAATTAATGTGGGGATTCTGCTAGTTGTTGAGTACATCTATTCCAGTTATGCATTCTGGAGCTGTGAAAGTGACCACAGAATGGGTCTCAGGACCCACAATACCCACTGTGATACGGACCTGAGCTAAACACCATTGATCACTTAACTTCCATAAGCCCCTACTCTGACTGGTGGATCAGAGTGACGTTTTGGGTCTCCTGGAATTAGTGTCACTTCTGAGCCAGTGTCTTGTAATCCATGAAATAATCTGATCATTTCCTTTTCCCAGTGTAGTCATCCTGGTAAAAGGCCATAGATCTCCTTGGGGAAGACTGTGAGGAAGGTTAACAGTATAAATTTTGGGCAGGGTAAAAGGGCCCTTCCCCAAGGGTTCCGAGCCTTCCCCTCATTCTAGGGGCTATGGGTCTGTAAACCGTCTCAAGTCCTAGAATTGACTAAGGGGCCATGGCTCTGTTTTTCTAATTCCAGTTAGACTTCTGTTCACTTAACCTAGAATTCTTCTTTTACAGTTCAAACAAGAGCTTAGTAGACTGCCCATCTATTTTACTTGTACGTATCCCATGATCTGCCATCCAAAGTCACAAACCTCTGCAAGTCAGATTATTTTGACTGCTACTTTGAGTCTGCTATCCATAATGGTGGCCATGTCCACCTTTTAAAAAAAATTTTTAATTTTTAAAATTTATTTATGAAACATAACCACATACAAACACAAACATTCTTACCATATGATCATTTCATCTTTGTTATATAATCAGTAACTCACAATATCATCACATAGTTGTATATTCATCATCATGATCATTTCTTTGAACGTTTGCATCAATTCAGAAAAAGAAATAAAAAGAAAACAGAAAAAAATTTATACATACCATACCCCTTACCCCTGCCTTTTATTGACCACTAGCATTTCAATCTACTAAATTTATTTTAACATTTGTTCCCCCTATTATTTATTTATTTTTAATCCATATGTTTTACTCATCTGTTGATTGTATAATGATATAGCTTTCGCAATGTGACTGTGTGATTGTGAAAACCTTGTGTCTGATGCTCCTTTTATCTATCTTATTGACAGACGAGTTTTTTTTTTTTTTTTTTTAAACATGGCTCCTGGAAAACAGCTCTACATTTTCAGGCAGTTCTCTCCAGCCTCTCCACTACGCTTTGACTGAACAGGTGATATCTATTTAATGTGTAAGAATAACCTCCAGGATAACCTCTCAGCTCTGTTTGGAGTCTCTCAGCCTTTGACACTTTATTTTGTCTCATTTCACTCTTCCCCCTTTTGGTCGAGAAGGTTTTCTCAATCCCTTGATGCTGAGTCCCAGCTCATTCTAGGATTTCTGTCCCACGTTGCCAGGAAGGTCCACACCCCTGGGAGTCATGTCCCGTGTAGAGAGGGGAAGAGCAGTGAGTTTGCTTGTCGTGTTGGCTGAGAGAGAGAGCATGCCCACCTTTTCTATGGTGATTAACTGTGGGCACATGGCTTCTGCCAACTCTGGATCCAGTCATCCCCATTGTGTTTAAGGATTCCAGTTCAGTAACAGCAATTCCCACAGTAATATCTGACCTACAGAGAATGGGAGACTACAGAGCTCTTCAGGGACGATGGAGCTAGTCTCACAAATTTATTTCTCAGTGTTCTGGTGAAAGATGTGTCCTTTGGACATTCCTGGGCTATGTGAGCAGGTCGTCCATGATAAATCCACTCTAACATTCTCTTCTCTCTAAGCCTCTGGATCCCTTTATCTGCATTATACCAGGGAAGTTCTGGCATTTCAATCTCAGGGAATGTCGGCCAACTTTGGACCCATGTTTCAGCCAACCATCCAAACTGTTAACACACTTTCTAACCCCTCAACGTACAACACTGAATGCAGAATCTCTGCTTAGTGGGCCCATATCAATAAATTCAGCTTGATTCAACTTTATATTCCTTCCACCATTATTCCACACCCTTAATATCCATTCCCACACATATTCTCCTGATTTCTGCCTATATATTGGAAAACTGCAGTTCTTTAGGAGAATAGCATACTTCCTCATGGGTCACATTTTGTACCTCACCTTTCAAGGCCTTTTTGGGACTTTAGTCTAGTTATAGGGCTTGAAGAAAGAGGGTGATGGGGGTGGGTCATGAAAAAAATAGGAATGTCTTTCAAGCCAATTACCTTCGGGCACTCCACTGCAGTTTCATTTGGTTAAACAGGATTTGTTGCGCCAGACAGAGGAGTGAGGGCTGTTTCCGCAGAGGAGGTGGTTACCGGATTAGCAGGAACTAAAGGATGAATTTATTTAGGTGGAGGTTGATTGGCAGACTCCTCCGGGCAGGCTGAAGGCTGGGAAACTGTTTCCTTAAGGCTGTCCATCAGAAGTGTATCTAACAAATGCTCAGCAGATTCCAGGGAGTCCATCTCCCAATTGCCATCATTATCAAGCCATGTATCCCCATCCCACGTTTCAGGATCCCATCCTTTTCCAGTCAAAGCCTTAGCTTTGACAGCAATCACCCTACAAGGTTGAGATTTTAGTTTATGTTGTAAATCTGGTACTTGCACAATGAGGCTGTGTGTCTGGTTTTTAAAGAGCCCAAGTCTGTGACCACAAGAATTAAGATTTTCTTTCAGGGTAAAGATGGAAACTTTTTCATTCATATGGCACTCAAATTTCAAATTTGAAGACTTCAACTCATCCCTTCCCTCGTCACTGTATCCAGCATATCTAACAACCAGTCAACATCATTATACCTCTTAATTCCAGAAAACTTTGTAAAGGTGTCAAAAACCTTGTCACCCAGAGCCTTGCCTTGTATGTGTGCAATTAGCAAAATCTAATGGTGATATTTTGAGTATCTCTTTTGCCAACTCATCCCATGGTCTGTTGGTGCCATCGTGATTACTGGAAACAATGTCATCAGTGCCTTTGCGTCTAGTCAGAGTAGAAAACCAATTGTAAAAGCCCATTTTTAAGAATCTGTTTCTCAAGAGCACTCTTGGTACCATGCATGCTAGTCAGGGCTCTCTAGAGGAACAGAAGCAACAGGAGATGTCCAATAATGTGAGATTTAAAAGGTGCCTCACACAACTGTCGGAATGGGAGGAGACCAAAATTGCCAGGTTAGGCTATGAGGCTGGCAGCTCTGATGCAGGGTCTGGGCAAACCACAAGAGAGGCTCGCTGACTGAAGAAGCAGTGAAAGAGTATTTCTTCTTCCTTAAAAGCCTTCAACTGATTATTATCTTGTTGTGGGAGACATGCCTTATTTGATTGCTGATATAATCAGCCACAGATACAATCAACTGACTGATTATTTAATACACCAGCCCTCCAGTTTATCAACCAGCCATGAAATATCCTTGCAGCAATGGTCAGGCTGCCACTGGGCATAATCACTTGGCCAAGTTGACACCAGAACCTAACCATTAGACATAACATCTGGTATATAATGGTAAAAATCTTTAAAAACATCTTCCTACTTATCTTCTCCCCATCCCCCAGTGCTGACATGTCACCTTGAACAGGATTGTGTTGTTACAGGTATCAGTGTCATTCGAGGATGTGGCTGTGGACTTCAGCAGGGAGGAGTGGCAGCACTTGGACTCTGCCCAGAGACACCTGTACAGGGATGTGATGCTGGAGAACTACAGCCACCTGCTCTCAGTGGGTAAGCACAGCTGCCCTACATATCTGTGAGGGGCCTCAGTGAGGGCATTTCATTTTCAGCTGCTGAGTACTATGGGACATTTGAAGTGTGGAATGGTGTGGTCCCTGACTTGTCTGAGACTCTTGAGTCCCTTTCAGCTCTTTGATTATTACTCTGGCCCAGTGAAATGTGGTTTTTTTTCCAAAGTGCAAATAGAAAGCATTGTTGAAAGTTCCCTGAAATCCAATTAGCTGGACCCAATGCTGTATGATATCCTGTTAACAGGGTATGAAGTTCCAAAACCAGAGATCATCTTCAGGTTGGAGCAAGGAGAGGAGCTATGGACTTTGGCGGGAAACATCCGACATCAGAGCTGTTCAGGTGAGTGAGTATCACCCAAGCAGATGGGTGACATGAAAATATTTTTTATAAGAGATAGCAATGCCTTTAATATGTTATTATGGCTACCTTTCATGAGGGTTCTAAATTTTAGTAACTGCTTGATGGTAGATAACATTGGCCCCTCAGGTACCAAAGTGCTAACTCCCTTTTAAAATTTTTAAAAATTTATTAGAGAAGTTGTAGCTATACAGAAAAATTGTGCATAAAAAAAAAATATATATAGGTTCCCATATACCCCCTTTGCTGGTTTGAATCTGTGGTGGACCCCAGAAAAGCCATGTCCTTTAATCCGCATTCAATATTGCTGGGTGGAAGCATTTTGGTTGTTCCCATGAAGATGTGATCACCCAATTGTGGGTAGTAACTTTTGATCAGATGGCTTCTATGGAGTTGTGTCTCCACCCATTGAAGGTGGAGTTGCTTGCTGGGATCCTTTAAAAGAGGAAATATTTTGGAGAGAGTCCCTTTTTGGTAGAGCCACGAGAAAGCCAGCAGGTGCCGCCATGTTCGCCATGTGCCCTTCCAACTGAGAGAGAAACGTTGAACGTCATCGGCCTTCTTGAACCAAGTTATCCTTCCCCGGACGCCTTAAATTGGACATTTCTATAGACTTGTTTTAATTGGGACATTTTCTCAGCCTTAGAACTCTAAACTAGTAACTTATTAAATTCCCCTTTTTAAAACCATTCCATTTCTGGTTTATTGCATTCTGGCAGCTAGCAAACTAGAACACCCCCCCCCATCCACATGCAGTTTTCCTTATTATTAACGCTTTTCATTAGTGTAGTACTGTTGTTAGAATTGGTGAAACAATATTATTATAATTACATTATTCATAGTTTAACATTAGAGATAACTGCATTCATTGTACAGAGCTATGTTTTTTATCACCAACTAATTAATATTTTGCTTTATTTGCTTTATTACATCTGTCCATCCATCCATCCAATCAATACATCTTTTATATTTTTATTTATTTCAAGTTAAGTTGTTGCATGCAGACATTAATATATTTCTCCTTTAAACACTTCAGCTTGCTTTTCTTTAGAAATTACTAATGAAATCTCTAATCTCTAATTGTAAATGCACAAATCTTAAGTGTACCATTGATCAATTCTGACAAATGCACACACCTGTGTAGTGCAAATCCTTATGAAGAAAAAAAACATTATGAACCTAGAAATCTCCCTCATATGCCTTTCCAGCCAATTCCATACCCCATTCCCTCAGAGGCAACCCTTATCTGTTGTGGTTGTTTGCATTAAAAATTGTTTGTCTCTTCTAGAAAGTTCCTATAAATGGAATCGTATAGTATGTAGCTCTTTTTGTGCATCTTGCTTCTTTAGTTCAGCATAGTTTAATGCAGTTTTGAGATATATTCACAAGCCATGTAATCTATCCAAAGTATACAGTCAGTGGCTCACAGTATCATCATATCATTGTGCATTCATCACCACATTCAATTTTAGAACATTTTCATTACTCCAAAGAAATAAAAATACAAATAAGAAAGAACACCCAAAATATCTGTCACCCTTATGCCCTCTACTATTTATTTATTTGATTGTGTCTTAATTTTATCCTTCATCTGCCCATACACTGGATGTGCCGGTTTGAAAGGATGCATGTACCCTAGAAAAGCCATGCTTTAATCCTAGTCCCATTTTGTAAAGGCAGCTGTTTCTTCTAATCCCTATTCAGTACTGTATGTTTGAAACTTTAATTAGATCATCTCCCTGGAGATGTGACTCAATCAATAGTGGCTGATAAGCTGGATTAGGTGGAGATGTGTCGCCACCCATTCTAGGTGGGTCTTGATTACTTTACTGGAATCCTATAAAAGAGAGATTCTTAGAAAGCAGAATCACATAGCCACGAGAAGCAGGGAGTCCACCAGCCAGCGACCTTTGGAGATGAAGAAGGAAAATACCTCCTGGACAGCATCATGAAATAGGAAGCCAGGAGAGAAAGCTAGCACATAATGCTGTGTTTGTCATGTGCCTTTCCAGATGAGAGAAAAACCCTAACCATGTTCACATGTACATGTGCCTTCTCGCTTGAGAGAGAAACCCTGAACTTCATCGGCCTTCTTGAACCAAGGTATCTTTCCCTGGATGCCTTGGATTGGACATTTCTATAGACTTGCTTTAATGGGGACATTTCTGTAGCCTAAAAACTGTTAACTTGTAACTTATTAAACTCTCCTTTTGAAAAGCCATTCCATTTCTGGTATACTGCATTCCAGCAGCTAGCAAACTAGAACACTGGATAAATGGGAGTGTCAGTTACAAGATTTTCACAATCCCACGGTTAGACCATAAAAGCTCCGTGGTTGTACAGTCATCATCAGGAGTCAAAACTAGTGGATTACAGTTCAACAGTTACAGTTCTTTCCTTCTAACTATTCTAATACTGTAGAAATTAAAAAGGAATATCCATATAGTGCATAAAAATAACTTCCAGAATGACCTCTCGACTCTATTTGAAATCTCTTAGCCACTGAAACTTTATTTTGTTTCATTTCTTTTCCCACTTTTGGTCAAGAGGACTTTCTCAATCCCATAATGCCAGGGCCAGGCTCATCCCTAGGAATCATGGCCCAAGAAGGGGGTGGTGGTGGTCAGTTTATTTGCAGAGTTGGGTTAGAGAGAGAGAAGCACATCTAAGCAACAAAAGAGGTTCTCTGGGGGTGACTCTTAGGCATAATTGTAAAAAGGCTTAGCTTCAACTTTGCAGGAATGAGTTTCATAAGGACAGGCCCCAAGATCAAGAGCTTGGCTTTATTAATTGGTAGTCCCTAAAGCTTGAGAGAGTATCAGGATTTACCCAAGTGGGGAGTTCTAATAGTTCCACATTTTTCCCCCAGCCCCTCAAGGCGACTTTACAAATACTTGTTTATTTTCTTCCCAAAATACCCTGGCATACATCAGGATATTACATTAATCTGTACGGAACAACAATATCTCATTCCCTGTTCTAGGTTCCATGTAATTATGTTGTTTAAATAAACTGACCATACAAGTTAAATTAGATAGTGTGCTACAGAAAATATAAATTTTATACCAAATAAAAATCTCTTCCTTTGGTCTCACACAGAAATTCAAGCTTTAAAATACAGTCAATATCATCCTTTACCCTGCATTCTGATTTACCTTAGTCCTAACCAAGTCTGTTTCCTTCATATCTCTAATTGAAGTCTGATCTCTTTTGCAGCTTCTTTACCAGTCGCTGCATGCACTAATGCTGACTTTCAGAGCTGCAGAACTCTAAATCTGAGTCTCAGGTGTCACACACCTGCCCAAAGTTCCAGGGAACGACCAGATTATACACAAAGTGCTCAGCTTCACAGAATTAAGAAATAACAATTACAACTCAGGAATAGATATGACTGCATAAAAGCTTACAATGTCAGAACCTTTACAATGAACCTCATTGAACATTCTGTACTTCTTAATCATTGACTGCCCAATCTCTGCCCTCTTTCTATCTCTTCATAACCTATGCTCTTGTATTTAATTATCACAGTTTGCTCATTATAGTTCGTTCATATTAGTAAGACCATACAATATTTGTCCTTTTGTTTCTAGCTTATTTCACTCATCATAATGTCCTTAAGGTTCATTCACCTCATTGCATGCTTCATGACTTCATTCCTTTCTGCTGCCGAACAATATTCCATCATATGTATCAGTCAATGGACCCTTGCACCACCTTCATCCATTGGCAATCATGAATAATGCTGCCATAAACATTGGTGTGCAAATGTCTACTTGTGTCCCTGCTTTCAATTCTTCTGAGTATATACCTGGTAATGGGCTTGTGGGATCATATGGCAATTCTATACTTAGCTTCCTGTGGAACCGCCACACTGCCCTCAAGTGGCGCTGCACGATTTTACTTCCCTACCAACAGCAAATAGGTATATATCTCTCTCCACATCTTCTCTAGCACTTGTAGTTTTCTGTTTATTTTTTAAAGTTTTTTTCACATACCATACACTCCGTGTTAAGTAAATAATCAGTGGCTCCTGGTATAATCATATGGTTATGCATTCACCACTGCAATCTATATGAGAACTTTTTCATTTTTTCTACAATAAAAGAAAAAGAGGAAATAATTAAAATAAAGAAAAAAATAAAAAAAGAGAAATAACAGCAACAAGAATCTCATACCCCTCCCTTAAATCCCCCTCTTACTGACATTTAGATTTGGCATATTGCTTTTGTTACAATTAATGAAAGAATATTACAATGTTACTGTTAACTATAGATCCTAGTTTGTATTGACTGTATTTTTCCATACACCATCCCATTTTCAACACTTTGCAATGTTGAAATACATTTGTTCTCCCTCATGTAAATATTTTCTTATATTTGTTTAACTGCCATCATTGTCCACTCTAGGTTTTGCTAAATTATGCCACTGCAATTTTTATTCTCTATCTTTCCTTCTGGTGTCATACATGCCAATAGCCTTCCTCTTTCAACCATACTCACACTCTTCTCCATAATTCTCTCTCCTGT
Organism: Tamandua tetradactyla; assembly: GCF_023851605.1. NCBI lineage: Eukaryota > Metazoa > Chordata > Mammalia > Pilosa > Myrmecophagidae > Tamandua > Tamandua tetradactyla. Next base: position 122,236,874 of record NC_135353.1, read on the forward strand.
CTTTTTCTAAGTGCCTGTAGTGCTCTCTTTAGTATTTCTTTTAGAGCAGGCCTCTTGTTGTGCCTCTTCAATCTGCTGTTGTATGTCTCCATGTGTTTTTTAAAATATTTTTATTGAGAAACATGCACACAAGTACAGTCCAACCACCGTTCATATGTTTTTCAACTCTTCTATTGTGCCTTTCATTCTGCTAAGTTCTGCTATTTCTCTTTTCAAGCTTTCAAGTTCTTCTGTATGGTTACCCAGTGTCTTCTTTATATCCTTCATCGCTTTGCCATTTTTATTTCAACTTGTTGATTTGATTTCAAAGATTTATTTGAACATCTTTAGTTAGTTGTTTCAGCTCCTATATCTCATTTGAAGTGTTAGTTTGTTCCTTAGACTGGGCCGTATCTTCATGCTTCCTAGTATGACTCATGAGCTTTTGCTGGTGTCTTGGCATCTGGTTTCTTTGATTAGTTTATTCTGGAGGTTGTTTCCTCTCTTGCTTAGGGTTTTCTTGTTGGTTGACTTTGTTCCCTATCTGTTCTTTGACATTCAGTTCAACTTTTTCTAGACCTCTTGCATTGTTTCTGTTTAGCTGATTAGAATTTTTCAGCTCTTGCTTTTCTGGGGTTTTTTTCTATGCCTATATGGAAGAATTTAGGGGTGGGTCTCCCCAGATATGATTGACCCCAACCAGATTTTCCCATACAGGATAGGCCCAGGTTTCAGGAAGAGGGTGTAATCAGTATCAAGGTCCCTTGGGGTGAGACCCAGCAAGATGCCATTCTTTTCTGTGAAGCCTCTTTATTCTGTGCTCTTCCTATCCTGCCCAGCAGGTGGTACTTGTCAGCCTGCATGCAGCTCCCCACCAGTGTAAAGTGGTATGGTGCCTTTAATTCTCATCAGGCCCTGTTCCTGCCAGGGGGTGGTTGAGGTAGCAGGTAGGTTTAAGCTGTTTCTGTTTTTCAGCCCCTGGCGTCTGAATTCTCTGATGAGAGCGTTCACTTGTTCCTGGCCCTGCCCACTCCCCTTCTCTTGGGGAAGATATGCCCTTTAGGGAATTATCTCTTTCACCTGACTAGTTACTTTTTTTCTCAGACATCGCTTAACCCCACCCTTGCCTGGGGCAGTGCTATTTAAAATGCCTGGTGCTTTCTTTAATGAGGTTCTAAAAAGTTTAAAAAAATAATCCTTTTCAGAGCCAGTCAAATCTGGCTCCCAAATTTGCCAATCAAAAGCTGCAGTTTGTATTCAGCTCTATGTGCCCCTTTTCTGGGGGCTTAGCCTTTTTCCAGTATTCTGAGCTCAGCCTACTCCAAAAGCCTGTTTTTTTTTTCCTTCAGCCCACCTCCTCTCTGTGGGGAGAGACCTCCAGGTTCCTTTTGTGCTTGCTCTGAATTTATCTGTGCTTAGCGCTTATATTCAGCAGTCTAAATTTGTTAATTAAATCTGCAATTGGAGCTTGCTTGAACTCTCCTTGCCTTGCTCCTGGAAGAGACTGCTTTTTTCCATGGGGGAGTGACTCCAAAACAGCCTCCTATGCCAGTGGGGGAGGGGCACCAGCCTCCACAGTTTGAGACACTTTACATACAATTCTACACTGTGATCTTGGCCCTTCTGTGCATTCTAGACTGGTGTATGATATGTATCTGGTCACAGAAGTCCCCCAAACAATAGTTCCAGGTAGTTCCTGGCTATTTACTAGCTACCCTGAAAGGACAAACTAAATTTCACACCTCCCTATGCTGCCATCTTGCCCTCCCCTCCCTTATATTTTCTTAAAGGTTTCATTCTATTAAATTATATGCAACATAAAATTGCCCTTTTAATCACTTTCAAATATATAATCCAGTGCTATTAATTACATTTCCAATGTGGATGCTCCCATCACCACCTTTGATGGTTGGGTTCAGGTGTTACCTTGGCCTGCTGATGGTGCCCAGTTGTTTGGTCAGGCAAGCACTGGCCCAGCCATTACTGCAAGGATATTTCGTGGTTGATTGATAAACCAGAAGGCTAGTTTATTAAATCATCAGTCAGCTGATTGCATCTGTGGCTGATTACATCTATTATCAACTCAGGGTGTGTCTTCCATAAATGAGAGAATCAGTTGGATTTGATTCCATCAGTTGAATACCTTTAAGGGAGAAGAGAGAATTTTCACTTTTTCTTCAGCTAGCCAGCCTCTCTTGTGGAGTTCATTGAGACCCTTCATTGGAGTTGCCAGCCTTGCAGCCTGCCTCACAGATTTTGGACTCTTGCATCAACACAGTTGTGTGAGACACTTAAAATCTCATATTTAGGGAGTACATGGGTAGTTCAGTGGTAGAATTCTTACCTGCCATGTGGGAGTCCTGGGTTCGATTCCTGGCCCATGCACTCCAAAAAAAAAAAATCAGCAAATTGTGCTGCAATTAGGGGATATTCACATGGAAAAGAATGAAATATGACTCCCACTGCACAGCATACAAAGAATCTTCATATTTACAGATATCTCCTTTCGGTTCTGTTTCTCTTTAGAGGACCCTGACTAATACAGCTTGCTACCAGGAGTGGTTCTTGAGAACTTGAATCTAAAAAATGGGTTTTTGCTATTGGCTTTCTACTCTGATTAGACTCAAAGGCAATAATAACTCTATTTCCAGTAATGAAGATGGCATTGATGTCCATAGCATGAGTTGGAAATAGAAATATGCAAAATATCACCATTTGATTCTGTTAACTGTACAATATTACAGTTAACATATACAATGCAAGGCTATAGGTGAGAATGTTTTTGAAACGTTAGCACAGTTTTGTGGAGTTAAGAGGTATAATGATGTTTGTTGGCTGGTTGTTCTTAGACACACTGGATACAGTTATGAGATAAATGGATCAGCTTAAGACTTCAAATTTGCAACTTAAATGCCGTATGAAAGATGTAAAAGTTTCTATGTGTGCCCTGAAAGAAAATCTTATTTCCTATGGTTGCAGAATTGAGATCTCTGAAAACCAGACCCAAAGTCTCATTGTACAAGTAGCAGATTTACAATGTAAACTAAATTCTCAAGTTTACAGGGTGTCTGCTGTTAAATTAAGGTTTTGATTGGAAAATAATTGGATCCTGAAAATTGGAATGGCAGCATATGGGTTGATAATGATGGCAATGGGGACATGGAAACCCTGGATTATTCTGGATCTTTGCTAGATAGACCTGCAATGTCTGTATTGAGGAAACAGCCACCTCACCTCCAGCCTGCCCTTAGAAAATAGCCAAGTAATCTCCAGCCTGTCTTGAGGAGACAGCTACCCAATCTTAAGGCTGCCCTGAGGAAAGACTTTCCTGATCTCCATCTTGTCTAGAGGAAATAGCTTCCTGGCTTCTAATCAGCCCTGAGGAGTCTGCCATCCAACCTCCACCTAAATAGATTAATCCTTCAGTGTTTGCTAAACCTTGAATCACCTCCCATGAGGAAACAGCTCTCACTCCTGTCTGGAGAGATTAATCTTATTTCATCAGATGAAACTACAATGGAGTGCCCTGAGGTAACGGGCTTGAAAGATACTTCTAATTCTTTTCATGACCCACCCTCACCAGCACTCTTTTCTTTATGACCTACAACTAGACTAAAATCCCAAAAGGCCCTGAAAGCTGATGTGCAAAGTGAGACCCATGAGGAAGTACACTATACTCCAAAAAAACTGCATGAGTTTTCCAATTTATATAGACAGAAATCAGGGGAATATGTGTGAGAATGGATATTAAGGGTGTGGGATGATGGTAGAAGGAATATAAAGTTGGATCAAGTGGAATTTTTTCATATGAGCCCACTAAGCAGAGATTCTACACTCAATGTTTTAGCTCGAGGAGTTAGAAAGGGTGTTAACAGTTTGTTTGGATGACTGGCTGAAACATGGATCAAAAGGCTGCCACCATTACCTGAGGTCAAAATGTCAGAACTGCCCGGTGTAATGTAGATGTGGGGATCCAAAGACTTAGAGAGATTGGAATGTTAGAGTGGATTTATCATGGAAGTCCCACTCACACACCCCAGGAATGTCCAGAGGACCCACCTTTTACCAGGACTTTGAGGAATAAATTTGTGAGACTAACTCCATCATTCCTGAAGAGCTCTGTAGTTTCCCTTCCCTGTAGGTCAGCTATTACTGTGGAAACTGCTGTCACAGAGCTGGACTCCTTAAACAGAATGGGGATGATCAGATCCTGAGTTGGCAGAAGCCATGTGGCCACAGTTTATCACTATAGAGAAGGTGGTTGTGGCTACCATAATGGACAGCAGACTCAAAGCAGCAGTCAAAATAATCTGACTTGCAGATACTTATGGTGTTGGCTAGTAGATCATGGGGTACCTAGAAGTAAAATAGATAGACTATCTGCTAAATTCTTGTTTGAGTTGTATAAGCAGAAGAATTCTAGGTCTAGTGAACAGCAGTCTAACTTGAATCACAAAAACAGAGTCGTGGCCCCTTAATCAATTCCCAGACTTCAGATAGTTTACAGACCCTTTAGTCCCTTGAATTAGGGGAAGGCCCCTGTTACACTGCCCAAAATTTACACTGATATTCTTCCTCCAAGCCCTCCCCAAGGAGACTTACGGCCTTTTACCAAGGTAACTGAGCATTGTGGTACAGGAAATGATCAGATATTTCATGGATTACTAGACACTGGCTCAGAAGTGACACTAATTCCAGGAGACCCAAAGTGTCATGCTGGTCCACCAGTCAAGAGTAGAGGCTTATGGAGGTTAGGTGATCAGTGGAGCTTTATCTCAGGTTCATCTCACAGTGGATCCATTGGGTCCCTGGACCCATTCTATGATCATTTCCCCAGTTCTGGAATGTATAATTGAAATTGACATACTCAACAACTGGTATAAGCCCCACATTGGTTCCCTGACTCATGGAGTAAGGGCTATTATGGTGGGAAAAGCCATTTGAAAGCCACTAGAACTGCCCCTACCTAGCAAAATACCAGATTTCTGGAGGGATTGCAGAGATTAGTGCCACTCTTAGCACTTGAAGGATTCAAGGGTGGTGATTCTCACCACATCCCCATTAAACTCTCTTATTTGGCCTATGCAGAAAACAGATGGGTCTTGAAGGATGACAGTGGATTATCATACACTTAATTCCAATTGCACCTGCTGTTCCAGGTGCAGTATCGCTTGAGCAAATCAACACATCCCTTGGTGTCTGCTATGCAGCTATTGATCTGGCAAATTATTTTTTCTCAATAGCTATCAGCAAAGACCACCAGAAACAGTTTGCATTCAGCTGGCAAAGCCAGCAATATACTTCAGTGTCCTACCTCAGGGGTATATCAAATCTCCAGCCCTATGTCATAAAGTTGCCTCCAGGAATGTTGATCGTGTCTCCTCTCCAAGACATCACACTGGTCCATTATATTGATGATATCATGCTGATTGGACCTAATGAGCAAGTAGTAGCAACTAGTCTAGACTTATTGGTAAGGCATTTGTGTGTCAGGGAATGGGAGATAAATCCAACAAAAATACAGGGGTCTTCCACCTCAGTGAAATTTCTAGGTGTCCGGTGGTGTGGGGCATGTCTAAATATCCCTTCTAAGGTGAAGGATAAGCTGTTCCATGTGGCCCCCCTACAACCAAAAAAGAGCTACAATGCCTGTTGGTCTCTTTGGATTTTGGAGTCATCATATTCCTCATTTGGGTGTGCTACTCCAGCCCATTTACCAAGTTCCCAGAAAAGCTGGTAGTTTTGAGTCGGGACAGAAGAAGAGGAGGCTCTGTAACAGGTCCAAGCTGCTGTACAAACTGCTCTGCCACTTGGACCTTATGATCCAGCAGATCCAATATTGCTGGAAACGTCAGGAGCAAGTAGAAATGCTGTTTGGTGCATTTGATAGGCCCCTATAGGAGAATCATCATGCAGATCCTTAGGATTTTGGAGCAAAGCCTTATCATCCTCTGCAGATAACTTCTCCTTTTGAGAAACAGATTTTAGGCTTCTACTGGGCCTTAGTAGACTGAACCCTTAACCATGGGCAACAAAATTACCAGGAGACCTGAGTTGCCTATCATGAGCTGGATGTTGTCTGACCCACCAAGCTATAGAGTTGGGCATGCACAGCAGCACTCCATCATAAAATGGAATTGGTAAGTAAGAGATAGGGCTGGAGCATGTAGTGAAGGTATGAGTAAGTTACATGAGGAAGTCGCCCAAATGTCCATGGCCCCCACTCCTGCCACATTACCCTCTCTTTCCCAGACCAGAGCTATGGCCTCTTGGCAAGTTCCTTACAGTTAGTTGACTGAGGAAGAGAAAACTCGGGCCAGATTTACAGATGGTTCTGCACGATAATGTAGGTACCACCTGGAAGTGGACAGCTATAGCACTACAACCCCTTTTTGGGATGTCCTTGAAAACGGTGGTGAGTGGAAATCCTCCCAGTGGGTGGACCTTCAAGCAGCACACCTGGCTATTCATTTTGCTTAGAAGGAGACCTGACCAGAGGTGCATTTGTATACTGACTCATTGGGTGTTGCTAATGGTTTGACTGGATGGTCAGGGACTTGGAAGGAGTATAATTAGAAAATTGGTGACAAAAAGGTCTGGGGAAGAGGTTTGTGGATAGACCTTTCTGAGTGGGCAAAATACATGAAAATATTTGTGTCCCTTGTGAATGCTCACCAGTGGGTGACATCAGCAGAGGAACGTTTTTAATAATCAAGTGGATAAGATGACCTGTTCTGTGGATACAAGTCATCCTCTTTCCCTAGCCACTCCTGCCATTGCCCAATGGGCTCATCATCCTAAAATGGTCATGGTGGTAGGGATGGAGGTTATGCATAGGCTCAGCAACATGGACTTCCACTTATCAAGGCTGACCTGGCTATGGCCACTTCTGAGTACCCAGTCTGCCAGCAGCAGAAATACTCAGTCCCTGATATGGCACCATTCCCTGAGGTGATGAGCCTGCTACCTGTTGGCAGGTTGATTACATTGGACCACTTCCATCATGGGAGGGGCAGCAATTTGGTCTAACTGGAATAGACCCACACTCTGGATATGGGTTTGCCTTCCCTGCATGCAGTGCTTCCCTGCACACCAAAACTACCATCTGTGGACTTACAGAATGTTTTATCCACCATCATGGTATTCCACACAGCATTGTTTCTGATCAAGGAACCCACTTCACAGCAAATGAAGTGCAGGAATGGGCACGTACTCATTGAATTCTCTTGTTTTACCATGCTCCCCATCATCCAGAGGCAGCTGTGTTGATAGAATTTTGGAATGGCCTTTTGAAGACCCAATTACTGTGCCAGTTGGGTTGCAGTACTCTGCAGGGCTGGGGCAGTGTTCCCCAGGAGGCTACGTATATGCTCTGAATCACATCCACCGTATGGAGCTCTTTCTCCTACGGTTCCAGGAATCAAGGGATGAAAATGGGAGTGGCACCACTCACTATCACCCCTAATGGTCCACTAGGAAAATTTTTGCTTCCTGTCCCTGAAACCTTAAGCTCTGCTGTTCTACAAGTCTTAATTCCAAAAGGAGGAGTGCTCCTACCAAGAGACCCAACAATGATTCCATTGAACTGGAAGTTAAGACTGCCACTTGGCCACTTTGGGCTTCTCATTCCTCTGAATCAACAGGCAAGGAAGGGGATTACTGTAATGGCTGGTGTGATCGATCGTGACCATCAAGGAGAAATAGGACTGCAACTACACAGTGGAGGTAAAGAAGCGTTTTCTTGGAATGCCGGAGATCCCCTAGGGCGTCTGTTAGTACTACCCTGCCATGTGATTAAAGTCAATGGAAAACTACAACAACTCAATACAAGCATGACTATCAATGGCCCAGAAACTTCAAGAATGAAGGTTTGAGTCACCCCACAAGACAAAGAACCATGGCCATCTGAATTGCTTTTTGAGAGTACAGGGAACATGGAATGGGTAGTGGAAAAAGGTAGTGATAAATATGAACTATAACCATGTGACCATTTACAGAAATGAAGACTGTAATGTTATCAATATTTCCTCCCTGTTTTGTTATGAACATGTTTGTGTTTGTACATAAAGCAAATATCTTGTTTTCTTTTTATCATATGACATAGGTTGTATTGTTCAAGTCATAGTATTTAAAGTTATAGGATGCCAAGTTTAAGAGTAAACATTACCTAAGTACTTGCACCCTATTCTGGAGAAATTTAGTGCATTTTTGGTTGTATGCAAGACAGTTGAGTATTGCTAGTGAAACTTATGTCTGTTCTTGTGTTCTATTTAGAGATTAAGTATGGTTTGAGTTGATGTGTTTAGCTTACCATTTGACAAATGGTGGACTGTGTGTCAACTTGGCCAGGTGATTATGCCCAGTTATCTGGTCAGACAAGAACTGGCCTAACCATTACTGCAAGGATATTTCATGACTGATTGATAAACCAGAAGGCTAGTTTATTAAATTGTCAGTCAGTTGATTGCATCTATGGCTGATTACATCTATGATCAACTAAGGGCATGTCTTCCAGAAATGAGAGAATACAATCAGTTTGACTTATCAAATCAGTTGAATACTTTTAAGGGAGAAAAGAAAATTTTCTTCAGTCAGCCAGCCTCTCCTGTGGAGTCCATCGAGCCCCTTCATCAGAGTTGTCAGTCTCATGGCCTGTCGTATGGATTTTTGGTGCTTGCTTCCCCACGATTGTGTAAGACACTTTTATAAATCCCATATTTACACATATCTCCTGTTGATTTTCTTTGTCTAGAGATCCCTAACTGATACACCATTATCTCAGAATAAAACCTTTCCATCATCCCAACAGAAAGTGTGTATGAATTAAGCCTAACTCCCCATGTCCTACCCCCACAATGGGCCCTGGTAACCTGTAATCTAGTTTCTGACTATGAATTTGCTTATTTTAATAATTTCATATTGCATCATACAGGTTTGACCTTTTTTTCCTGGCTTACTTCACTCAACATGGGGTCTTCAAGGTTCATCCATATTGTTGCATATGTTAGATCATCATTCCTTTTTACAACTGAATATTACATTGTTTGTATATATAACATTTTATCTATCAGTTCATCTGATGAAAAACACATGGGTTGTGTCCATCTTTTGGCAATTGTGAATAATTCTGCTATGAACATTGGTGTGCAAATATCTGTTCAAGTCCATGCTTTCAGTTCTTTTGGGTATATGTGTGGAAGCAGGATTGCTGTGTCATATAGTAATTCTATGCTTAATTTTCTGAGGAACCACTACACTGTTTTCCAGTGACTAGACCATTTTATACTCCCTCAACAATGTACGAGTATTCTGTTTCTCCACAACCTCTCCAATACTTGTTACTTTTTTTTTTTTTTCGGAAATATTCTATATCTTGATTATGATCACCACCATAATACCCAGGTATATATCTGTCAAAACTCATTGAACTATATTCTTTCAATAGATGTATTTTTATATATGTACATTTTATCTCAGTAAAGTTGATTAAAATAATAGCTCCCCACATGAATGTCCTATGTAGATGAATTTGAGAACCCTTGATCTCTAGCCTCTGAAAATCCATGTCTGTCCTCACTCTCTTGGTCAGTACCCTGCTAGTTTTTTATGGTGGCTGAGCTCCCTTACACTTTTTTAAATGCTTTTTTTTTGCTGTTAAATTTAACATATATATATATATATATTTGATAGTAGCTGCTCTAGTTTGTTAGCTGCTGAAATTTAATATACCAGAAATGGAATGGCTTTTAAAAAGGGGAATTTATTAAGTTGCAGGTTTACAGTTCTAAGGCCATGAAAATGTCCTAATTAAAGCAAGTCTATAAAAATGTCCAAATTAAGGCACCAAGAGTTTACCCTCACTTAAGAAAGGCCGATGAAGTTCAGGGTTTCTCTCTCAACTGGAAAGGCACATGATGAACATGGTGACATCTGCTGGCTTTCTCGCCAGGCTTCTTGTTTCATGAAACCCTCCCCAGGGGCATTTTCCTTCTTTTTCTCCAAAGGTCTCTGGCTGCATGGGCTCTGTGATTCTTGTGTCTCTCTCGTCATTTTGGAACTTTCTCCAAAATGCTTTCTCTTCAAAGGGTTCCACTTAACTAATCTAGACCCACCTGGAATGGGTAGAGTAACATCTCCCTCTAATCGAAGGTTAATACCCACAATTGGCAAGTCACATCCCCATGTAGATAATCTAATCAAAAGATTCCAACCTACATTATTGAGTAGGGATTAAAAAGAAAAATTGCTCCCACAAGATTGGATCAGGATTAAAATATGGCTTTTCTATGGTACATAATGCTTTCAAACCAGCACAGTAGCCATTCTAGTGGTTGTGAAATGTTATCTCATTGAGGTTTTGATTTGCATTTCCCTAATGGCTAATGATGTTCATCATCTTTTCCTGTTTTGTTTTTTTTCTTTTTGGTCATTTATATATGATCTTCAGAGAAATGTCTATTCAAATGTTTTGACTTATTTTAAATTGGGTTATTTGTCTTTTTGTTGTTGAGTTGCAGAATTTCTTTATATATTCTGGATAGTAAACCTTTATCAGATATGTGGTTTCCAAATATTTTCTCCCATTGTGTAGTTATTGCTTTACTTTCATGAGACAGTCCTTTCAGGCACAAAAGTTTTTCATTTTGATTGATTCCCAATTATCTATTATTTCATATTTTGCTTGTACTTTGTGTGTAAAGTCTAAGAAAACATTGCCTAACACATGATCCTGAAGATGCTTCCTTATGTTTTCTTCTCCAATTTTATATTTCTGGCTATATAAAATATTAATAAAATATATAAAATACTATATTTTATATTTAAGTCTTTGATATATTTTGAGATAATTTTTGTATATGATGTGATGTAGGGGTCCACTTTTTTTTTTTGCATTTGGATATTCAGTTTTCCCAGCATCATTTGTTGAAGAGATATTCTTTCCCCATTGAGTGGACTTGGCACCCTTGTTGAAATCAGCTGGCCATTGATGTATGGGGTTTATTTCTGACCTCTCAATTCAATTTCATTAGTCTATATGCCTGCCCTTGTTCCAGTACCATGCTGTTTTGATTAATATAACTTTGTAGTATGTTTTTTCTGTATAAATCTTTCTCTTCATTTTTAAATCACAAACCTTAATGAATATATAGTGCCCAATTTTAAATAAATGGATCCTTCAAACAGATAATGGTGATCATATTATAAATATCTAAAGTTTGCAGATTCCTTACATTCTTGAAAAAATCCAAGTAACCCAGTTTTTTCAACACCCATATAACACATGGTTGTATTTCTTTAACCTTAGATACTAAATATTATAATTTATTTTTACTCTCTCCCATGGTGGAATTTAAAAATGGGACACTCAACACATTCAGCTATTTCTCCAATGTCCCTTTACAAGACTGTAAATAGTTTTAGAATATAAATATTTTGTAATAATTTTCCAAACACAATTTATGTACCCTATAGTGGTCAAGGGAAAAACCAGGTTTCATCATGGTTGCCAAATGTCCTCCTTATTAGACTGTTCTGCTCTTCAGTGTTCATAGCTCCTTCATGGGCTAACTTTTTTTGGAGTGGCTCCACTCTGCAAAGGCATCACTGTTCTAGTTCAGTACTGGTTCCTTTGCATGAACAAACCAGACGGACCATGTCCATTTATCTAGTGGGATATGGGTGAGTATGGTTTCCATCAGGAAAACATCAATATCAGACCCATATCATATAATCAGGCAGCTATAAGGCTGACATGTTGCCTACTCCAATTATTTTGTTCCCAATACTTTCTGTACTGTACAGTGGCTGATGATATTGACTTCTTGTTTGTTTTTTGTGTTTTTTCTTTGAGGAAAAAAACTTTGAGAAAAGGTGTCACCCCCACTATCCCAGCTGAAATTTACTTGGAGAGACCAGCATAACCATGGGCTGCTAGTTGTAACTGAAAAGTAAAATTTTGTGGGTTTTCAGCAGTCATTTCTGGAGGCATACAAATCATGTGTGCTGTCTGGAATGAAGTGCTTTCTTTCCCAACATCACTTGCAAGTTCTTTGTGACACCACAGGTACTCTAGGTTCTTAAAATAGAGTCCTGCTCCATGAAAGTTATTCTTTATAGATGATTAATTCAGCACCAGTTTCAAAGTAAAAATTTTGTTCCAGTTTCTGAATCATCCTTATAGTCATGGGTAGCAAGAACAAATAAAGATGCAATCTGTCACTTCTGGCAAAGTACGAATTTGTTTAAGACTGCTTCATTTATAAAGCAAACATGAACTGTTACCCTCCAATATATAAAAATAACAGTGTTGATATGAGCCACAGTTACGCTTCTTGAACCTCTTTCTCTTTTTCTTGCAACATACTTATCTCTTCATCACTTTCATTAAGCTCTATTTTTTCAACTGCCCTTGTGAGATTTGGTTGTTTCTTCTTCTAGTATAAACCTTCAAAAGCAAACCACATTACAAGAGAAAAGCATGCTGGCAATGCCATGGCTGCCCATTGTAGAGTGGAGTATCCAGTGGAATTTGAGGCCTTCCCTTTCTCAGGACTTAATGTAGAAGAAACCACACATTCACTAGTTTCATTAGCTACCATAAATTCCTTGAAGGCATCAGTGAATCTATTTAAAACAGTTGTTTTCAGGAGTAAATTACCTTCATTTTGTTTTTAGATGTTTGTATTTTTTTTTAACATTCTTAGGTGAGTGTTCTTCCATGTACTCCCCAAGGCCATCCACTGTTTTCACCAGTTTGTCTATGATAGAATCATTACTTAAGCCTTCAAAGATATCCAAAACAGTCAAGCTGACAGTCAATTCTTGCACCATTACATTTATCCAACTATGAGTAGGCAAGACGTTCATCCTGCATACATAGTCGAGGGTTATCATGTAGTCTTTTGAAAGATTTGCTGCCGATTTTGTAGCATCTTTTACATCATCAGTCATACGATTCCTGCAGATTCCTTTAATTTTGACAAGAGGATTGAATAGGAGCAGTTGAAGTTAAATGCAAGTGATAATCCAAGTTTGTCTCTTTTTCATAAGGAAAGGCAGCAATGCAATCCACCCCAGGCATGTGGCCACAGTGTGGCAACTCTGCTTAGTTCTTCTGGATCTCCAGCATAATGCGTCAGCAGTGGGGGCAGATAGTCCATGCATTGGATAGTCTGAGCACAGAATCCTCTCTGCAGCCCATGCCTCCCACGATGCTCCCAATTCTGACATGAGCGTAGAGTGAATCCCATGTAATAAGTTTTAAAATCAAGAAGTATGAATCCTCCAACTTTGTTCTTCTTTTTCAAAATGGCTTTGGCTATTCGGGGCCCCTTACCCTTCCATATAAATTTGATAATTGACTTTTCCATTTCTGCAAGAAAGGCTGTTGGAATTTTGATTGGGATTTTAGTGAATCTGTACATTGCTTTGTATAGAAAGTTCCAATGGGAGGGCAACCTGGCTCCACCTTGCATTGTGGAGGGGGTGGGGAAGGGGCCAGCAAGGACACCAGGAGCTTCCTCCATGGCTTTCGAAGCTGCCTGTTTTGATTCAGTATTTGCCCAATTAATGCAGGCCTTTAATTGTTTTCCATTGATTTGAAGAAGGTTACTGTCTTTAAGATTCCTCTGTTCCCTTTGCCTAAGGGAGTTTGGAACAATGTTCACCCTCAGAGCTAACCCCTAGTGATCTGAAGTAGCTGATCACAGGTAGAGATCTGCTATCAGACCACATCCCCTGCCCAGTAGTTGGAAGACTAGGTCTTTATGACCCATCCTGCTACTAGCCTGAGCTCTGGTCCCCACTGCTGCCTGGCATGAGGATATGGGAAGGAGGACGGTACCTGCTGTAGGCAGGGTGAAACTCATTGGTATTTATTATAATTTACTAGTTGCTTTGTCCTGCTCCTCCCTGGATGCTGCACAGTGTTCCACTAGACCCTGGAGTTTCAAAGTATTTGATTCAGACAGTTCCTGCCAATTTAATAGTTGTTTTCTTGGAGGGACTGATACCTGGAGTGGTCTGCTCTGTCATCTTCCCACAATCCTTCTCCTATAATAGTCCTTTGTTATCATTTTAATTTGTCTTGGATCTTCAGTGAGTACCCTCTTTCTCTCCTGATATTGGCAATTTGTATTTTCTCTTATTTTCTTGGTCCATCTATCCAGAGGTTTATCAATTTTATTAATATTTTAAAATTTCATCAATTTTTTTCTATCTTTTTTCTGGTTTCTTTTTCATTAATTTCTACGTTGTGTGTCTTTTTTCTTTCTTTTACTTGTTTTGGTTTAATTTGGTCTCCTTTTTTTAGCTTCTTAAAGTAGATAATTGATTTTATTTATTTTTCTTTTCACATATAAGCATTTAAAACCACAAATTTCCCTCTAAATACTGCTTTAGCTGAATTCCACAAACTTTGATATGCTGTATTTTCATTTATATTAGGCTCCAAATAATTCCTCTGTTTCCTCAGCTTAATGACGCCATTGTTCTCTGCTTTTGTTCTCTCTCCCTGTGCCACAGTCTAGAAAATACTTCCATGAAGAAAGCTGGGTCATTTTTAGGCCTGACCTCTGTTTCCATTCTCTCAGAATTACTATCCTGTCCAGCCTGTTATCCAATATATGAACACATTTTTTTCATATATTTTGCTTGCTTCCTCATAATAATTATAAGAGGTCAGGTTAGGTATCATTACTCCATCATGGCTGAAAGTGGAAACTTACTTATTTTTATTATTTTTAAAGCTTTTACCTTCATTTGCAGAACTTTGAGTTAAAACTCGGCAGTTCTGACACACTACCATCAATCCAAATGAGGGCCCTCCCTCTCCTTTTGTTTCATGATGTATTCCCACTTCTCTCCATGTGTCCCATGTGCATTTCCTTCCCTTCCATAGACAGCTATTCTGAATGATTTAATGTATCCCCTTGAATTTGTTGGTGTTTTTGCGAAATCTAAATTTTGGGATTTTATGTATATTTTTATCATTAGACATGAGTGATATTGTGCTGCACATTCTATTTTTTCCTACTTCTTCCAATAAGTACTTTGGTCTTTCTATGTAGCTGTGTATTTATTCAGCTCATTCCCTCTAATGTATTGTACTTTATAGTATGGCAATACCAAATTTTATTAAACCATTTCCCTGTGTTAGTCACTTAAGTTCCTGGTTGCTTCAAATCCAAACTATTGAGAACAATGAAATAATTATTTGCTTATACACTTTTGGTGCCCAACACAATGAAATTATTATTTGAGTTATGCTTGCACCATAAATAATAATAAAACCTACATAAAATACATAGTACAACAGTTTGCAGGTATTGTGTATAAATCAAAGCAGCCAATGGTCCTTATGAGATGGAGGCATATAAGGTGACACCTGCATTAGCCATGCTTTCTTCTTGAGGAAATTTCCTGGGCTAAGACAGTGAGTGATGGAGCCCAAGCAAGGAGTGATTGGAGGAGGCAAACATCAGAATTTGGACCACCAAGATGACTTGGATTTGGGGGACAGAGTGCCAGAGAGATGGAGCCCAAAGAAAACAAAGTTCAGAAGTCTGTGAGAAAGTTCCATTCATGTCTTTCTCTGATCTGGGCTGGAAAGGCATTGGACAAAACTTTAGGAGTTCTAGTAGTGACCTGCCAAGAGGCTGAGACCTGAGTGAAGAATGGTGGGTAGATAGAGTGAAGACCAACCAAGCCAAAGAAGAGAGACATTGGTTAACACCTGGGTATATACTTGAGACCCAGAAAGGCCATGCTCTAGTTGCAAAGACCATGCCTTATAAGTAAGGATTATGCTGTCAGAGTAAGGAAAAAACTGAAACAGAACTGCCCTAACAAAGCATAAAACAAATTCTGTATAGTGTTGAGGTGATCTACCAGAAATGTAACTGCCTTACACAATAAAACGGAGCACTCTTTTGAAAAAGATGACAGAGGACTGGACATGACTGAGAAAAGGATCAATGAGCTTGGTGATATAGTAATAGAAACTTTCCAAATTGAAATGTAAAGAGAAAAAAAGAATGAAAAAAATGAAATGGAAAATCCAAGAACTCTGAAGCAATTTCAAAAGATACAACATACACATAATTGGAATACCAGAAAGAGAGGACAAAGAGAAGTAAGCAGAAGAAATATTTGAAATAATAACAACCAAGAATGTTCCAAAATTAATGATAGACACCAAAGCACAGCTCCGGGAAACTCAGAGAACACCAAGCAGAATTAATATAAAACAAACAAGCAGAAAACACCTAGATATATCATTCTCAAACTATAGAAAACCAAAGACAAATAGAAAACCTTGAAAGAAGTCAGAATAAAAAATAAAACACCTTACCCTTAGAGGAACAAGATTAAGAATTACACTGGCTATATCATCAGAAACCATGCAAGCAAGAAGAGAGTGGAGTGAAATATTTAAAGTGTTGAAAGAAAAAAAAGGCCATTAACTTAGGACTCTATATTCAGAAAAAGTATTCTTCAAATGTGAAGGAGGAAAAAAAATAATTAAAAAATTAAAAACAAAATTTAAAAAAAATAAAAAGAGAATGAAAAAACAATGTGAAGGAGAAATACTTTTTCAGACAAAGATAATTTCAGGGAATTCATCACAAGTAGACCTGACCTGTAAGAAATATTAAGAAAAGTTCTTCTGAGAGAAGGAAAATGATATATGTCAGAAATTGGGCATTGTCATGGTCAGGTTCTTGTGTCAACTTGGCCAAGTGGTGGTACCTGTTTGGTTGGGCAAGTGCTGGTCTGTCTGTTGCAATAAGGACATTTCATAGAATTAAATCATGATCACGTCAGCTGCATCCACAGCTGATTCCATTTGTAATCAGCCAAGGGGAGTGTCTTCTGCAATGAGTGATACTTAATGTTATCACTGGAAGCCTTTTAAGGAGGATTCAGAAGAGACAGGCTCTTCTTCCTGCTTCGGCCAGTGAGCCTCTCCTGTGGAGTTTGTCTAGACCCTCCATCAGAATCATCGGCTTCACAGCCTGCCCTGTGGATTTTGGACTCTGCATTCCTACGGTTACGTGAGACACTTTTTAAAATTTTATATTTGCGAGTGTTTCCTGTTGATTCTGTTTCTTTAGAGAACCCTAACTGATACAACTTGGTACCAGGAGTGATTCTTAAGAAACAGAATGTTAAAAATGGGTTTTTATGAATAGTTTTCTACTCTGACTGGACTCAAAGGCACTAAGGACTCTGATTGCCATAATCAGAATGACAGTCCCAATCCATGGAGTGAGTTGACAAAAGAGATAGTAAAAAAAATCACCATTCAATTCTCCTAATGCTTCGCTTGTACAAAGCCAGGCTCTGGGGGATAATGTTTTTGACACCTGTACGGAGTTTTGTGGAAATAAGAGGTATAGAGATATTGGCTGGTTGTTTTTAGATGCACTGGATACATTAAGAAGTGAAAGGGATGGGCTTAAGGCTTCAGACAAGAAGCTTTAGCGCCGTCTGACAGATGTAGAAGTTTCTATGAGTATCCTGAAGGAAAATCCTATTTCCTGTAGCCGCAGACTTAAGATCTCTGAAAATCAGACTCAGAATCTTGTTAGAGTAGCAACTTTACAACGCAAACTGAAATCTCAGTGTTGCATGATGTCTGCCTCCAAAGTGTGGGCATGGATTGGAAAGGAGTTGGGATCCTGAAAAATGGGATGGTGACATATGTATTGATAATGATGTTGGGGGTAAGGTTGAAACCCTAGGTCATGCTGAGTCTTCTCCAGATAACCCTGTAATAGTCTGCCCTGAGGACATAGCCGCCCCACCTCCAGCCTGCCTTGAGGAGTTGGCCACCCAACCTCCTCCTGAAGGGATTAGCCCTAGAGTGATTAATCCTGTTTCACCAGATGAAACTGCAAATGAATACCCTGAAGCAAATGGCTTGGAAGATATTTCTAATTCTTTTCATGATCCACCCCCACCACCCCTCATTTCTTCCAGACCTATGAGTAGATGAAAGTCCCAACAGGCCCCTAAAGGTGAGGTACTAGGTATCACACATGAGGAGGTATGTTATACTCCAAAAGAAGTGTGTGAGTTTTCCAATTTATATAGATAGATATCAGGGGAGTATGCGTGGCAATGGATTTTAAGGGTGAGGGATAATGGTGGGAGAAATATAAGGCTGGACCAAGCTGAATTTATTGATATGGGCCCACTAAGCAGAGATCCTGCACTCAATGTTATAACTTGAGGGGTTAGAAAAGGTATTAAGAGTTTGTATGAATGGTTGGTTGAAACATGGATCAAAAGGTGGTCGACATTACCTGAGGTTGAAATGCCAGAACTGCCCTGATATAATGTAGATGAGGGGATCCAGAGGCTTACAGAGATTGAAATGTTAGAGTCGATTTATCATGCAAAGCCTGCTCTTACACCCCAGGAATGTCTGGAGATGCACCTTTTACCAGAACAGTGAGAAATAAATTTGTGAGACTAGCACCATCATCCCTAAAGAGCTCTGCAGTTGCAGTTCTCTGTAGGTAAGATATTACTGTAGGAACTGCTGTCACTGAGCTGAAATCCTTAAACACAATGGGGATGATGGGATCCCAAGTTGGCAGAAGCCAGGTGGCAGCACTTAATCACCAAACGCAGGGTAGACATGGCTATTATAATAGATAGCAAACTCAAAGCAAGAGTCAAAATTATATGACTCACAGAGATTTGTGGCACTGGCTAGTAAATCATGGAGTACCTATAAATACAGTAGATGGGCAGTCTACTAAATTCTTATTCAAACTGTATAAACAAAAGCGTTCTAGATCAAGTGAACAGAAGTCTAACCTGAATTACAAAAACCCAGGAAGATGGTGGAATAGATTACGTTGAGTTCACCCCTGCTCCAAGAACAGCTGGAAAAGGGATGGGAAAGCGACTGAGACAGTGATGCTAGGGTTTAAGTGACCTGGGGGGGGCGGGTCCTCTACACCACATAGGGAGGCCCTGGTTACAAAACCTGAAGAACTGAGACACAGAGAAGCGGAAACTGTTCTGCTGGTGCAGACCGCCTAGCACACCCATTTCCAAATGGAAGCCCAGAGTCCTCAAGAGTGCACCAATGGGGAGACTGGGACTAGAAACACTCTGCCTCTGTTTCCCCCATGCTGCACCCTGCTCCTGTGCTCCAAAGTCTGCCTGAGCTGCACCACATACTCACAGCCCCCTAGCACCTCTACAACCCCATGACATGCACCCACCCCATGCTCAAAGGCACCAGCATAGCATTCCCAACCTGTACTTATACCTGTGGTGCAACACATCAGCACACTGTTGTGTCCTGCCCTGCACCCCACATCCTGCTCCACATTCATCCCACAAATACAAAGCTTTAGACTACTGAGGGAAATCAATTTACAAAGTAAACCAATCAAGATATTTACATGCCATGAAAACAATAGATCACTAAGCATATCATGATGTGGACAGACATAGCCCAGCCTAATGACCAAATTAAAACAATGGAGGAGACACAACTAATCAAAGATGTTCATATAACTCTACTCAATAAAATAAATTAGATGACTAATAACATAAAGGAGATCAAGAAGACACTAAAAGAGCACAAAGAGGAATTTGAAAGAATAAATAGAAAAATAGCAGCTATCACAGAGATTAAAGATCCTGTAGGCCAAATAAAAAAATATACTTGAGACACGCAACAGCAGATTTGAAGAGGCAGAAAAAAGAACACGTGAACTAGAGTACCAGATAATGGATTTTGAACACTCAGAACAGCAAGTGGCAAAAAAGATGGAAAAATTTGAGTTGGATCTCAGGGAAATTATGGACAAAACAAAGTGCACAAATATGAGAATCACTGGTGACCCAAAAGAAGAGAAGAGTAAAGGACTAGGGAGATTAGTTGAGAATATAATGGTGGAAAACTTCAAAGCCCTTATAAAAGACATGAATATGCAAATCAAAGAAGCCAAATGAACTCCACACAAAATAAATCCAAATGGGCCTTCCCCAATTCATATACAAATCAGTCTGTGAAATGTTGAAGAGAAGCAGAGAATCCTGAAAGCAGCAAGAGTAAAACAATCTACTATTTACAAGGGAAACCACATAAGACTGAGTTCGGACTACTCAACTGACACTATAAAGGTGGTAAGGCAGTGGTATGAGCCTGAAAGAGAGAGACTTTCAGCCAAGAATTCTGTACCCAGCCAAACTGTCCTTCAAAACTGAGGGAGAGATTAAAACTTTCACAGAAAAACGAATCCTGAAAGAATTTCTCAACAAGAGACCAGCCCTACAAGAATTACTAAAGGGAGTTCTGCCAGATGAAAAAAAAAAGACAAAAAAGGAAAGGAGGTCTGGAGGAGCAGAATTGGAAAGTACCAGTAAGGGTAACTTAAAGGATAAAATGAGATAGAGGGAAAAGAATATATAGATCTGATCAATAAAATCCAAAGGATAAAATGGTGGATTCAAGAAATGCCTTTTCAGTAATAACTTTGAATGTGAATGTACTAAACCTACCAATTCAAAGGTACAGATTGGCAGAATGGATTAAGAAATATAATCCAGATATATGCTGCTTATGAGAGACTCATCTTAGACGCAAGGATACAAATAGATTGAAAATGAAATGATGAAAAAAAGATGTTCCATGCAAGTTGTAACCTAAAGAAAGCAGGAGTAGCTATACTAATATCGGACAAAATAAACTTTAAATGTAAAGACATCATAAGAGACAAAGAAGGTCACTATGTATTAATAAAAGGGACAATTCACCAAGAAGAAATAACAGTCATAAATGTTTATGTTCCCCATCAAGGAACTCCAAAATACATGAGACAGACATTGGCAAAACTGAAGGGAGCAATAGATGTTTCAACAATAATAGTAGGAGACTCCTGTGCTGGTTTGAAAGGATATCTGTCCCCTAGAAAAGCTATGTTTTAATCAAAATCCCATTTTGTAGAGGCAGAATAATTCCTATTCAATACTGTATGTAATTAGATCATTTCCCTGGAGATGTAACCCAATCAAGAGTGGTTGTTAAACTGGATTAGGGGAGGTGTGTCTCCACCCATTTGGGTGGGTCTTGATTGGTTTACTGGAGTCCTATAAAAGAGGAAACATTTTGGAGAATGAAAGAGATTTGGAGAGAGCAGAGAATGCTGCAGCACCACAAAGCAGAGAGTCCATCAGCCAGTGACCTTTGGCGATGAAGAAGGAAAATGCCTCCTGGGAAGCTTCATGAAACCAGAAGCCAGGAGAGAAAGCTAACAGATGACGCCTTGTTCATCGCATGCCCTTCCAGCTGAGAAAGAAGCCCTGACTGTGTTTGCCATGTGCCCTTCCACTTGAGAGAGAAACCCTGAACTTCATCGGCCTTCTTGAACCAAGGTATCTTTCCCTGGATGGATGCCTTTGATTGGACATTTCTATAGACTTGTTTTAATTGGGACATTTTGTCAGCCATAGAATTGTAAACTAACAACTTATTAAATTCTCCTTTTTAAAGCCGTTCTGTTTCTGGTATACTGCATTCTGGCAGGTAGCAAACTAGAACAACTTCTATACACCACTATCCTCTATAAATAGAACAACCAGACAGAGGATCAACAAGGAAATAGAGAAATTAAATAACTTGATAAATAAATTACATCTAACAGACATATATAAGTCATTATCCCTCAAAACACCAGGATATACATTTTTCTCTAGTGCTCATAGAACATTCTCCCGGATAGATTATATGCTGGGGCACAAAACAGGTCTTTATAAATTTAAAAACATCGAAATTATTCAAAGCACCTTCTCCAATCACAATGGAATGAAGCTGGATATCAACCACCAAAGAAAAAACTTTCACAAATATATGGAGATTAAATAACACACTCTTAAACAACCAGTGGTTCAATGAAGGAATTGCTAGAGAAATTAGTAGCTATCTGGACATGAATAAAAATGAGAATACAACATATCAGAACTTATGGGATGCAGAAAAGGCTGTATTGAGAGGGAAATTTATTGCCCTAAATGCTTATATTAAAAAAAAGAAAGAAAGAGCAAAACTCGAGGACTTAACTGCTCACCTGGAGGAACTTGAGAAAGTTTCTGTTCTTAAAGCAAGTAGAAGAACAGAAATAACAAAGATTAAAGCAGAGTGAAATGAATGAGAGAACAAAAGAACAATTGAGAGAATCAATAAAACCAAAAGTTGGTTCTTTGGGAAAATCAGTAAAATAGATGGGCCACTAGGAAGGCTGACAAAGAAAAGAAGAGAGAGGATACAAATAAACAAAATTAGAAATGAGAGGGGAGTCATTACCACAGAGAAAAACAATCTACTACATACAAGGAAAACTACGTAAGACTGAGTTCAGACTACTGAAGAATAGTCTGAGTTCAGACCCTGAAGAAAGAAAAGAAGTCATAAGAGGATACTATGAACAATTATATACCAACAAACTAGACAACTTAGATGAAATGGACAAATTCCTGGAAACACACAAACAAGTTACACTGACTCAAAAAGAAATAGAAGATCTCAAGAAACTGATTACGAGAAAGATTCAGTCATCAAAAATCATCCTACAAAGAAAAGCCCAGGGCAAGATGGCTTCACAGGGGAATTTTGTCAAACATTCCAAAAAGAACTAACACCAATCCTGCTAAACCTTTTCCAAAATATAGAGGAAAAATGAACACTGCCTAACTCATTTTATGAAGCTAACATCACCTTAATAACAAACCGGGTAAAGACGCTGCAAGAAAGGAAAACTACAGGCCAATCTCCCTAATGAACATAGATGCCAAAATTCTCAACAAAATATTAGCAAATTGAATCCAACAACACATTAAAAGAATTATACACCATGACCAAGTGGGGGTTATACCAGGAACGCAATGATGGTTCAACACAAGAAAATCAACTAATGTAATACAGCACATTAACAAATTGAAAGGGAAAAATCACATGATCATCTCGATTGATGCTGAAAAACCATTTGGCAAACTTCAACACCCTTTTCTGATAAAAACACTTCAAAAGATGGGAATGAAAGGTAACGTCCTGAATATGATAAAGGGCATATTATGAAAAACCCATAGCCATCATCGTACTCAATGGAGAGAGACTGAAAGCTTACCCCTTAAGATCGGGACAAGGGAGCCCTTGCTCACCACTATTATTCAACATTGTACTAGTTCTAGCTAGAGCAATCAGGCAAAACAAAAAAATAAAAGGCATCCAAATTAGAAAGGAAGAAGTACAACTTTCATTATTTGCAGATAACTTGAGACTATACTTGGAAAATCCTGAGAAATCTGCAGCAAAGTCACTTGAGCTAATAATAAACAAATTCAGCAAGGTGGCAGGTTATAAAATCAATGTGCAAAAATCAGTAGTGTTTCTATACACAAGCAATGACCTAATTGAGGAGTCAGTTAAGGAAAAAAATCCATTCAAAATAGTAACTAAAAGCATCAAGCACTTAGAAATGTACTTAACTAGGTAGTTAAAGAACTTGTACACAGAAAACTACATAACATTGGTAAAAGAAATCAAAGGAGACCTGAATAGGTGGAAAGGCATTCCTTGCTAAGGGATAGGTAAGTTAAATATAGTTAAGGTATCATTTCTACCCAAATTGATCTACAGATTCAACACAGTACCAATCAAAATTCCAACAACCTACTTTGAAAACTTGGAAAAGCTAGTTACCAAATTCGTTTGGAAGAAAAAGAGGTCCTGAATAGCTAAAAACATTCTTAAAAAAAAAGAAGAATGAAGTAGGAGGATTAACACTTCCTGATTTTAAAACTTACATAAATCCACAGTGGTCAAAACAGCATGGTACTGGCACAAGGATAGAAGTATTGACCAATGGAATCTAATGGTGAGTGCAGAAATAGACCACAAAATCTAATGTAAACTGATTTTTAAAAACTTTTTAATTGTATAGTATAACATATATACAAAGCAAAGGAATAAAAAAGCAATAATTTTCAAAGGACTCTTCAACAAGTAGTTACAGGACAGATCCCAGAGTTTGTCATGGGCTGCCATGCAATCCTCTCAGATTTTTCCTTCTAGCTGCTCCAGAATATCGGAGGCTTGAAGACTTAATTTTTTTTTTTATCACCACAATCGACTTTTTTTCTTTCTTTTTTTGTGAAAGATAACATATACACAAAAAAGCAATAAATTTCAAAGCACAGCACCACTATTAGTTGTACAACATATTTCAGAGTGTGACATAGGTTACAATTCTACAATTTTAAGGTTTTATTCTAGATGCTCTAAGACACTGGAGATTAAGAGATATCAGTTTAATAATTCAGCAATCATAAACACTTGTTAAATCCTACCTTCTCTGTATAACTCCACCATCACCTTTGATCTTTCTGTCCCTCTCTTTAGGGGTGTTTGGCTATGGCCATTCTAACATTTTTATGTTGGAAAGGTCTGTCACTAATATGGGGTAGGGATTTGGTACTATTTCATGTTCTGGGGAGGCTGGACCCTCTAGGTTTCAGGACTTATCTGGTCCAGGGACCCATCTGGAGGCTTTAGGCTTTTGAAAAGTTACTCTCATGAATGGAACCGCTGTGGAATCTTCTATATTGCCGTAGGTATTCTTTAGGATTGGCTGGAATGGTACTGTTTGGGGTTTGGGAGGTTATGGTCAACTGATTTTTGACAAGGCCCCCAAATCCACTGAACTGGGACAAAATAGTCTTTTCAATAAATGGGCATGGGAGAAGTGGATATTAATAGCCAAAAGAATGAAAGAGGACACTTACCTCACCCGCTATACAAAAATTAACTCAGTGGATCAAACACCTACATATAAGAACTAGTACCATAAAGCTTCTGGAAGAGAATATAAGGACACATCTTCATAGTAATAGGAGGTAGCTTCCTAGACTTTACACCCAAAGCACAAGCAACAAAAGGAAAAAATAGATAAATAGGAATTCCTCAAATCAAATGTTTTTGTACTTCAAAAGACTTTGGCGAAAAGGTGATGAGACAGCCAACTCAATGAGAGAAAATATTTGGAAGCCACACATCGAACAAAGGTTTGATATCCTGTATACATAAAGAAATCATACAATTCAAAAACAAAAGAACAAACAACCCAATTATAAAATGGGCTAAAGATATGTATAGGCATTTTTCTGACAAGCAAATAGAGATGGCTCAGAAGCTCATGAAGAGATGCTCATTTTCATTAGCTACAAGGTAAATGCAGATCAAGACTACAAGATACCACCTCACACTATAAGAATGGCTGCTATTAAACCAACTGGAAACTGCAAATGTTGGAGAGGATGTGGAGAAACTGGGACACTTAGACACTGGTGGTGAGAATGTATAACGGTACAGCCATTAAGGAAGACAGTTTTATGGTTCCTTAGGAAACTAGATATCAAGTTGCCCTATGACCTGGCAATAGGACTACTTGGTATATACCCAAAAGAGCTGAAAGCAGTGACACAAAAAGACATTTGCTCACCAGTGTTCATAGCAGCATTATTCACAATCACTAAAAGATGTAAACAATCCCAGTTTGCCCATCAATAGATGAGTGGATTAACAAAAATGTGGTATATACATATGATGGAATATTAAGCAGTAACAAGACAAAATGACATCATAAAGCACATGACAAGGTGGATGAGCCTTGAGGACATAATGCTGAGTGAAATAAGCCAGACACAAAAGGGTAGATACTGTATGACTCCACTTTTATGACAATGGTAAAGGTGGCTGAAGGATGCACTGACTGAGAAGTAGATTGGCAAATGATGGTGGATACATGTGATTGGATATTATGCTGCCACAAAAAGAAACAAAGTTGCAAGGCATGCAACATTCTGAATGAATCTGTGGGACATTTGGTGGGGCAAAATAAACCAGAAACAAAAGAGCAATTATTGTATGGTCTCATTTAGAAAATGCTTATAAGAAAACAGAGCCCTAGATTGTAGCAGTCACATTTTGTCCTTAATGGTAATTATTATTTCTGAATTTTTAGAGGCTGTTTTATATATGTATAATCTGGTATTCAGAGATAGGACCAAGGCAATTAGGGCAGGATTAAGGTAATTCAGAACACAGGGGTAAGGAGGACATTTTCTATATTTTAGAACCTCACCTACTCTTTGAGACCAAAGGAAGAAAGGTTTATTTTGTCCAGAACCTAAGTTTTCTGTAGCACATAATTGAACTCCACTTGTCTAGAAAGTGCATTTGAACAATAGAAACACAGGGAACCCAGAATAAAAATGGGGGCCTTTAATCCTGTATAGCTTAATGTAATGCCTGGATATATCCCAGAATATATTGTGCTGACAATCAAAAAGTATTGGCAAAGTTCCTTGAAGTTGGGAGAGAAAAATATGGAACTATTAAACTTTACCACCAGGAAAACACCTGATACTGTGTCAGACATTGGGGATACCCAAATCAATAGGCTAAGCTCTTGATCTTGAGGCTTGCCCTTGTGATGCTTATGTCGGTAGTGGAGAAGCTTAGCCTATCTATAGGTAGACCTAGGAGGGACCTCTGGAGGACCTCTTTTGTTGCTCAGATGTGCCCTCACTCTCTCAAAGCCCAACTCTGCAAATGAAATCATGGCCCTCTCTGCTATGTGGGACATGACATCCAGGGGTGAAAGTCTCCCTGGGGACATGGGAGATGTCTACCAGGGATGAGTTTGGTCCTGGCAACATGGGATCAACAATGCATCCTGACCAAAAGGGGGAAAAAGTGTAACAAATAAGGTGTCAGTGGCTGAGAGTTCAAATAAAGTTGGGAGGCTACTTTGGTAGTCTCTAGGACTAGTTCCATAATGCTTCTATAAGAAAATATAGGGCTGTATCTTCAGGACCTGGTAATAGGAGGTAGCTTCCTAAACTTTACACCCAAAGAAAAAATAAATAAATGGGAATTCCTCAAATCAAATACTTTTGTTTCTTATGCAAACTTCAGCTAGACATCGCTACCTACCATAACTTGCCAACCGCCGACTAAAACCATTCCAGCCTATCCTAAAGAACACCTAGGGTGATATACAAGATTCTACAAAGGTTCCAATGCATTAGGATAACTTTACATAAACTTACAACCTCCAGATGGATCCCTGGGCCAGATAAGTTTGGAAACCTAGTGGGGTCAGCCTTTCCAGAACATGAACTAGTTTCCTCTCCCAACCCCTTATTATTGGAAGCCCTTCCAACATGAAAAAGGTAGAATGGGCATAGCCCAAATACCCTTAAAGAGTGTGAGAAAGGTCAAAGGTGATGATGGAGTTATACAGAGAAGGTAGGGTTTAACAAATGAGTATGATTGCTGAATCATATTGATATATCCTTTAGTCACCAGTGTCTTAGAGCAGCTAGGACTAAACCTAAAATTGTGGAATTGTAACCCATCCAAACTCTGAAATCTGTTCTGCAACTAATCACTGTGCTGTGCTTTGAAATTTATTGTTTTTCAGTATATATTATTTTTCACAAAAAAGAAAAAAAAATGTGATGATAAAAAATGTATATAGGGCCGCGGTGGCTCAGCGGGCAAGAGTGCTTGCCTGCCGTGCCGGAGGACCCCGGTTCGATTCCCGGCCCCAGCCCATGTAAAAAACAAACAAACAAACAAAATATAATAAAACAAGAAAATGTTTAAAAATGTTTCCCTTTCTTCCTCCCTTCCTTCCTTCCATCCTTCCTTCCTTCTCTGTCTTTCCTTCCTTTAAAAAAAAAAAAAAAAAAAAAAAAAAAAATGTATATATTCCTTCTAGCCTCCAGTGTACTGGAGCAGCTTGAAAGAAAAATTTGAGATGATGGTATGGTGGCCCATGACAAACTCTGGGATCTGTCCTGTAACTCCTTGTTGAAGAGTGCTTTGAAAACTATTGCTTTTTTCCTCTCTTTGCTTTTATTATACAATAAAAATAATTTTTAAAAAAGTAAAAGATATATTATGCTAACATTAATCAAAAGAAAGCTCAGTTGCTATGTTAATTCAAAACAAAGAAGATTTCAGAACCAGGAAAATTATCAGTGATAAAGAGGGCCATTATATAATGATAATGGAATCAGTTCTCCAAGAAGACATAATAATCCTCAATGTGTATGCACCTAAGAAGAGAATGTCAACATACATGAGACAAAAACTGATAAAACTGTGAGGTGAAATCGACAAATCCACTATTATAGTTGGAATCTTCAATGCCTTTTTTTCCCAATAATTAATAGACCCAGAAAACAGAAAATCAGTATGGAATTGAGCAATACTATAACTGAATCTGATTGGTATTTACAGAATAGTTATCCAACAACAGCAGAATGCACATTATGCTCAAGCTGACATGAAATATTCATCAAGGTAGATGACATTTTGGGCCATAAAGCACACTCTGCCAAATATAAAAGAATAAAAATACATACAGTATGACAGTGGCCCAGTGGCAGAATTCTCACCTGCCATGCCGGAGATCTGGGTTCAATTCCTGGTGCCTACCCATGCAAAAAAATCCCCTTTTGGGTGGGCAATGGGGGCTCTATGGCAGAATTCTCATCTGCCATGCTGGAGACTGGGTTTGATTCCCAGAGACTGTCCATGCCAAAAAAAAAAAGAAGAAAGTCATACAAAGTATATTCTCAGAAAACAACAGAATATCACTAGACACAGATAACAAAAGATAACTGGAAAAGCTCAAAATATTTATGCATTATTTAACACACTTCTAAATACCACATTGGTTATAGAAGAAGTCTCAAGAGAAATTAGTTTGAACTAAATGAAAGTAAAAACACAGCGTACCAAAATTTCTGAGATGCAGCAAAAGCAGTGCTTAGAGGGAAATCTATAGCATTGAATATTAGAAAAGAAGAAAAATTTAAAAATCAATTAACTAAGTTTCCCCTTTAGGAAACCAGAGAAAAAAGAGCAATTTAACCCTAAAACTAGCAGAAGAAAAGAAAATCTAAAGAAAGAAAAAAGATGCAAATTACTAACGTCAGAAATGGACAACTCTGTGTTCACAAGTTTGTTAACGTAGGTCAAATGGACCATTTCCTTGAGAGATATAAGCTCAAGCTACAGAATCTCACATAATGATAAATACATAAATCTCGATAGGCCTATATCTATGAAAGAAAATGAATCAATTATTAATAACTTTCC
Organism: Tamandua tetradactyla; assembly: GCF_023851605.1. Classification (NCBI taxonomy): domain Eukaryota; kingdom Metazoa; phylum Chordata; class Mammalia; order Pilosa; family Myrmecophagidae; genus Tamandua; species Tamandua tetradactyla. Next base: position 122,266,050 of record NC_135353.1, read on the forward strand.
TTAAAATAACCACCAGGCTTAGATAGTTTAACTGATTAATGCTACCAAAGATTTAAGGAAGAAATGATACCAATTCTCTATAATTTCTCAGAGGAAACACTTCTGTATTAGCTAGGGTTCGCTAGAGAAACAGAATCACCAAGAGATATCTGTAAATATAAAATTTATAAAAATATCTCATGCAACCATAGGATGTAAGTGTCCATGATCTGTAGGGCAGGCTGCAAGCTGGCAACTCCAATGAAGGTCCTCAACGAACTCTCAGGAGAGGCTGGCTGGCTGAAGCAGGAAGAGTGACTGTCTCTTCTGAATCCTCCTTAAAAACCCTCCAGTGATCAGATTAAGCATCATTCATTGCGGAAGACACTCCCCTTAGCAAATGCAATCAGCTATGGATGCAGCCAACATGGTCATGATTTAAGTCCATGAAATGTCCTCACAGCAACAGACAGGCCAGCGGTTGCTCAACCAGAAAACCGGGCACTACCACCTGGGAAAGCTGACACATGAACCTGACCATCACAACTTCTTAACTCTTTATGAGGCCAGGATTACACTAATAACAAAACCAGATAAAAACATACAAGAAAAGAAAACTACAGATGAATATCTCTTGTGAAAACTGATGAAAAACACCTCCACAAAATCTCAAATACAATCCAACAATATTTAAAGTAATTATACACCATGACCACGTATGCAAAGCTAGTTCAGCATTTAAAAATTAATTAATGTCATCTACCACATAAAGGTTAAAGAAAAATAATATAATCATATCAACTAATGCAAAAAAAAGGCATTTGACAGAATTCAACATCCATTCATGCTAAAGACTCAGTAAACTAGAAATAGGGAGAGCTCACCCAACTTGGTAAAATGCATATACAAAAAGCCTACAGCTAACGTCATATCTAACAGTGAGAAATTGAATATTTTCCTCCTAAGATTGGGAAAAAAGATAAAGATATCCCCTCTCAGCACTCCAATGTAACATCACATTGGAAGTCCTAGCTAGTACAATAATATAGGAAAAAGAAATAAAATTTGCATCGATTGGAAAGGAAGAAATAAAGTTGACCTTGCTCATATATGACAGATTGCTTCTGTAGCAAATCCCCAACAATCCCCCCCAAAAAACTCCTGGAACTAATAAGCGATTATAACAGGGTTGCTATGTAGAAGGTGTTTCAGTTTGTTAAAGCTGCCAGAATTCAATATACTTCCAATGAATTGGAAGTTACAAATTACAATTCTAAAGCCAAGCAAATATCTAAATTAAGGCATCAACAAGAGGATACCTTCTTGGAGGAAAGGTTGTTGGCATCTGGTGCTCCTCTGTCACATGGTGTTCTAGTTTGCAAGGTGCGGAATGTGAAATACCAGAAACATTATGGCTTTTAAAAGGGGAAATTTATTAAGTTGCAAGTTTACAGTTCTAAGGCCGTGAAAATGTCCAAATTAAGAAAGTCTATAAAAATTTCCAAATTAAGGCACCAACAAGAGCTTACCTTCACTCAGTAAAGACCGATGAAGTTCAGGGTTTCTCTCTCAACTGGAAAGACACATGGCAAACATGATGACTTCTGATAGCTTTCTCTCCAGGCTTCTTGTTTCATGATGCTCCCCTGAGGATGTTTTCCAAAGGTCTCTGGCTGCGTGGGCTCTCATGGTTCTGAAAAAGGGATTCTCTCCAAAATGTTTCCTCTTTTAAAGAATTCTAGTGAACTAATCAAAACCCACCTAGTATGGGTGGAGTCACAACTCCATAGAAGCCATTTGATCAAAAGTTACCACCCACAGATGGATGGGTCACATCTCCATGGGAACAATGAAAAAACTTCCAGCCAGCAATATTGAATGAGGATTAAAAGACATGGCTTTTCTGGAGTCCACCACAGATTCAAACCAGCCACATGGGAAAGCACATGGTGATGTCTGCCAGTCCCTTTCTCCTGGGCTCTGGTTTAATGGCTCTCCTCCAGATGCCTTTCTTTGGATTTCATCTCTTAGCTTCTCTCTTAGATCTCTCTCATAAAGGGCTCCAGGAAAGAATTAAGACCCACCTCGGATTGGGTGGATCACATCTCCATGGAAACAACCTAATCAAAAGTTCCCATCCACCATAGGTCAACACCCATGAGAATGGATGAGATGAATATGGCTTCTCTGGGGGTATATAACAGTTTTAAACCAGCACAGAAGGTCAATATACAAAATCAGTTGCTTTCCTATGTACTAGCAATGAACAATTGGAATATTTATTTATTTTTTCTTTATTAAAGAAGTTGTGGATTTGCAGAATAATCAGGCATAAAGAGACAGAATTCCCACTGTGCCAGTTTGAAACTGTTATGTGCCCCAGAAAAGCCATGTTCTTTAACCCATATTTAATGTTGTTGGGTGGGATCTTTTCTAATAAGTTTTTTCCATGGAGATGTGACCCACCCAGTTGTGGATGGTGCCTTTTGATTGGGTGGTTTCCATGAAGATATGACTTCACCCATTCAAGGTGGACTGCTTAGTGGTGTCCTTTAACAGGGAACCATTTTGGAAAAAGCTTCAGAGCTGACACAGTGGAGATACAGAAAGAAAACACCCCAGGAAAGCTGTTTGAAATGAGAAGCCAGGAGAGAAATCTAGGAGACTTCGCCATGTGCCTTCCCAGCTGATAAAGAAACCCCAGACATCACTGGCTTTTCTTGAGTCAAGGTATCTTTCTCTAAATATCTTAGTGGGACATTTTTATGGTCTTAGAACTGTAAACTAAGTTTTACTTAATAGATTTCTTTTATAAAAGCCACCCCATTTCTGGTATATTGCATTTCTGACAGCACTAACAAACTAAAACAACCACCCTATTATTAACACCTTCACCGGTGTGGAACATTTGTCTATTTTTTTTACATGGGCAGGCACTGGGAATCAAACCTGGGTCCTCTGGCATGGCAGGCAAGTGTTCTTGCCTGCTGAGCCACCGTGGCCTGCCCGGAACATTTGTTATAACATTTTTATAATTGTACTAACTGTAGTCCATGGTTTAACTTAGGGTTCGCTGTTTGTGTAGTGTAATTCCATGAAATTCTTTTTAATTTTTATTCTGCTACCATATATACAATCTAAGATTTCCCCTTTTCATCACATTCAGATATATATATGTATTATGTTCACACTGTTGTGCTACCATCACCACCATCAGTTACCAAAACATTACTATCATTCCAAATAGAAAGCATGTACATTTTAAGCCTTAACTTCCTATTCCCTATCCTCACCCTACCCCTTGGTAACCTATATTCTAGATTCTGACCCTATGATTTGCTTTTTATAATTATTTCAAGCTAGTGAGAGCATATAATATTTGTCCTTATGTGTCTGGCATGTTTCACTACAACATGATATCCTCAAGGTTTATCCATGTTTGTCACATGCATCAGGACGTCATTCCTTTTTATGACTGACTAATATTCCATTGTGTGTATAGACCACATTTTATTTATCCATTCATTGTTTGATGGACACTTGGTTGCTTCCATCTTGTGACAATTGTGAATGTTGCTTCTATGAACCTTGGTGTGCAAATATCTGTTTGAATCTTATTTTCAGTTCTTTTGGGTATATACATAGTAGTAGAATTGCTGAGTCATATGGTTGTTCTCTACTTAGCTTTCTGAGGAGCCACCCAACTGTCTTCCACAGTGGCTGCATCATTTTACATTGCCACCAGCAATGAATAAGTGTTCCTGTTTCTCCACATCCTCTCCAAAACTTGTAATTTTCCTTTTTTTAAAATAACAACCATTCTACTTTACTGCCCCTTCCATTCAAAGGTGGAGTCCCTTTCTGTAGTCCTTCCACCCTGGAAGGTCATGTGACCAACTGACAAATAGAATGTGACACAAGTGATGTGGTGTGAGTTCCAGAGTCTGAGCCTCAAGACACTTGGCAACTTTTGCTTATACCCTCTTGGAACCCTGAAACCACTGGACCTTTAAGAAGCCCAAGATTAAAGTCTCCTTGGAGATAGATACCCAGCTCTCCAGCTGTCACAGCTGAGCCCAACTTTGCAGCTGCATGCATTGGAGGCAAAAAAAAAACACCAAGTCAAGCCATATAATCAAGAGAAACAATAAATCATTGCTGTTTTAAACCACTAAAGAAAATAGCCATTTTAATTGATGTGAAATTGTATCTCATTGTGGTTTTGACTTGCATTTCCCTGATGGCTAATAATATAGCCATCTTTTCATGTATTCTCTGGTCATTTGTATGTCTTCTGTGCAGAGATGACTATTCAAGTCTTTTGCCCATTTTTAAAATTTGGTTGTCTGTTTTTTTCCATAGAGTTAGACATGAATTTTATTAGGACTAAAGAACAGGAGAAGATCTTACATGGTGGTGGCCAGCCATGGAAAATGAAGGTTAGCATCCTGCAAAGGCAGAGAGTGACAGAGGGTGGCTTATAAGGGTTCAGGACAAAGAAATTTCATAGGGTGTGGCAACAGAGTTTCAGGAGGGTCTTATGGCACGGGTTTGGAGATTTGTTATCAGCAGTGATCAGGGGAGCGGAGTTTCAGTGCCTCATTTATAAAATCATTTGTACATTCTTTCCCCTCTGAGGAGTTTGATAACCTTTAATTTCTGTCCCAGTCATGTAGGCAGTTACACGCAGTGACCTGCTCTCAATATCAAGGGGGAATGCTCTTAATATCAAGGGGAATCCCAGGCACTCTATCCCCACAATCCACCCCCAGACAGCAGACTACATTGACTATAGGAGAGACATTGCATCCATATTCCACAACAACAGTATAAGAGACAACAAAACACTAGGCACCCCTCACACAGAGATAACAACCCCACAAAAAGTTGCTGCCATGGCCAAGAAAAGGAATTAAACCATTTATACAGGGGTCTACTGATAATTGATCAGTATTATGGATGTGTTCTTGCATATGATTTAAGTCTTGTGAAACATTGTGTGAATGATCAGGAATACATATGCAGAACTGCACATTAATTAGGGCACAGGTGCCACCTGTGCTGAAGTGAAGATGTCTAAGGCCATTCTGTTTTGTGAAACTACTTTTCTAAGCTGTGTCGTTTCTTCAATTAGGAAGGATATAGCCATTTTGGAATCAATTAAGGGCTTGGGCATTGTGATTGGCTAGAGCTGCCGCATGTTTTTCAGTAACTATTGCAGCTCTACCTGGTATAAGAATGGCTACAGGATAATACCACCAGGGAGTGTGTTTTATTCTATATTTAGCTTTAACCATTTCCTAATTAGTAAGAGTATGGAGTAAAGAATCATATAAGGTAGTGGGGACATAGGGCTGTCCCTGCATACAACTTCTGTCCAGTTATAGAGTAAATAGGGCCAATCTTATTGCCCACAGACCTAGCCATCCCTTGGGGGGAGGATATGCCTCATGCTGGTTGGAGATGTTTTGCCAGTGGAAAAGACTATTATTTTGTGGTTTAATAGTAAAATTACACAATTCAAGGGGTAGCCACCCCACACCAAGGATTCCATTAAGTTGTTCCATACAAATAGGGGCAACACTGTCTACTGTTAAAGCTTCTGCCACCCTAAACCATCATATACCACATACCTTAATAGAGGTCGGGGCTTGTTCACCTGCTCCTGTATGAGGGATGAGATGTAAGCCCTCATCTATTATAGAATGGTAGTTGGATTTCAGTTTTAAATGAGAAGATTCTTTTCCAGATTTTCCGGTGTGCTGAATTCTGCCAAGCCAGCAAGGTATTCCATGCAGTCCAATTCACAGGTGTCACAATGCAAGGAAAGCCGATAGTGTCTAAAGATGGCAAGTCCATGTAAATCCAACATCGGGTCCGATTGTGGGCATGAGTTACTGCTGAAGCCCACCATAAGAAGGTGCTTGCTAGGGTGTTATGGGCAAGAAGAAGGATGTTTATGGGAAACAATAAAGGGCCAACTCCTGCTAATTTAACAATATATGTGATAGAGTCCCATTGGCTGACAGCAAGGTACCAGGCAGAGGATCATTATGGGGAGGTTTTAAATACCAGATATTTCCCCCCTGCAAATCCTGAGAGTCCTCCACCATTATATCAATTGTTAATCTGGGCATAAGAAGGGTCCACATAGTCATGCATAAAGAGCCCATGGAAATAGGAGGCCCTAGATTGGTGATAAATATTTTTAACAGGTATTTTTCTGCATAAATTGAGGTGTTATTACAATATTGTGGGTAACTCCTATTCCCCAGGGACTTAAGTTTCCTAACCAATGTGGCTGCATAGGCCTGCACCATGTCCAATTGACCTCATTTTCCCCGTTTTGTGTGGTCTGAGGTACAAGCAAGTTATTACTATTCCCCTGCATAGGCTATAAGGCAGCTAGTCCTTTAATTTGTATTCTCAGTGCCTGCATCTGTCCTACCATTAGCATTTCAGTGGGGGTGGGTGCAGCCCCCCACAGCATTGCATTCAAGTAGGTTAAAGCCTGATAGAGCCTTTTAGTCCACTGCTGCAAGAACCTCTTATTATTTTTTGACTGTTCTTTTAAGAAACCATTCAGTCTTGCTTAAGTCCCACACCTGTGGGATTGTAGGTCAGGTGGAACATGCAGTCCACATGATGTCCTAATCCATGGCTCAGGGTTGGGCTATTTGTAAATTGGGTTGTCTTTTAAGTTGAAGGATTTCTTTATATATTCTGGATACTAAATCTTTATCAGATGTGTGGTGTGCTGGTTTGAAACTGTTATGTACCCAGAAAAGCCATGCTCTTTCAATTAAATCATGTGAGTGCAGACATATCATGGGACGGGATCTGCTTTTTTTAGGGGGGGAAGGGGTGCATGGTCTGGGAAAGGGATCTTTTGTTTAGGTTGTTTCCATGGGTTGTTTCCACTCAACTGTGGGTGAGACCTTATGATTAGATTATGTCCATGGAATTGTGGCTCCATCCATTTAAGTTGGGTCTTAATTAGTTTGCTAGAGACTTTAAAAGAGCCAACACAGGGGGTGCAAGTGTAGTTCAGTAGTAGAAATCTCGCCTGCCATGCGGGAGATCTGGGTTCAATTCCCAGTCCATGCACATCTCAAAAAACAAAAAACAAACAAAAATTAAACAAATGGTGCTGCAATGATGGAATTCTTGCATGGAAAAATAATGAAATGTGACCTTGCCATACAGCATACAAAAAAGAAAAAAGAGCCAACACAGAGAGCAGAGAGATTAAACTAAGTGACAGATGTTTGAAGGTTCTTGGAGACAGACAGAAGCTCAGAGAGGAGGCCATTGAAACTAGGAGCTGAAAGCAATGAAACCCGAGAGCAAAGAGCCATCAGATATTGCCATTTGCCTTCCCATGTGACAGAGAAATTCCAGACATGATCGGCCTTGCTTGAGTGAAGGGATCCTCTTGTTGATGCCTTAATTTGGACATTTTCATGGCCTTAGATCAGTAAGTGTAACCTAATAAATTCCCTTTGTAAAAGCCAATCCATTTCTGATAATGCTGCATTCCAGCAGCATTAGCAAACCAAAACATTTAATTTCCAAATATTTTCTACCATTGTGTAGATTGTCATTTTACTTTCATGATAAAGTCCTTTGAGGTTCAAAATTTTTTAATTTTAATCAATACCTATTTATCTATTTTTTCTTTTGCTGCTTGTTTTTGGGTATAAAGTCTAAGAAATCATTGCCTAGCACAAGACCCTAGCAATGTATTTTCTTCTAAAAGTTTGATAGTTCTTGCTCTTGTATTTAGGTCTTTGATCCATTGTGAATTGGTTTTTGTAAAAGGTGTGATATAGAGGTACACCTTTTTTTTTTTTTTTTTGCAAACGGAGATCCAGTTTTCCCAGTGCCATTTGTTGAGGAGACTATTCTTTCCCAATTGAGTGGTCACTGCCCCCTTGTCAAAAGGCAGTTGGTTAACCACACAGATTCTACATGACATTAACTCAGGATAAGCCACAGAGATGCAAAGGCGGCCCCCTTGGTGCCACCATGTAGCAAATGACTCCAGAGTTGCATGCCTGAGAAAATGCTTCACAGCCCCTTAATGGCTCAGCCAATATGCTGTTGCTATCCTTAATGATGAACTCGTGGTCAGTGTGCAGTCCTGGGTACCCACCAGATAGTATACAGGGACCCATGGAACAAGGTTCTCTGCATACCACCGCCACACATACCCCCAACTTGATGTGTGGCAGATGGAAAGGCCCTGGTTCTAAGCTGAGGGCATTTCCACCTAGGAGTGCTGAGAGCCATGGCTGCCATCTGGCTAATTTGAGCTCCTTATGGCAGACACCAGCAGGCTGAGCCAGTAGTCACTGTGCTGGCCAAGGAACTTGGTATTGCTTATTGTCAAGGTGCAGAGATGCTGCTACTTGACAAGGAAGGGAGAAGTCTGGAGGTTCACTGAGGCCTTTGTAGATGCCCCCAAGGCCAGCTTTAACTGTGACTGGGCCATGACAGCAGTCACAGTGGACAAGGGTGTAGTGGTTTGAAGGTCTGGGCCAACTCAGGCAACCAGAGCAGCTGGAGGGCTGGCCCAGGGTCAGGGAACTCCAGAAAGGGTGGTGGAGAATTCAGACCAATGCAGAAGGGCCTCAAGCTCCTCTCACCAACCCTTGCCCCATATACCTTCTTCCTAGAGATCATGATGAGTCACCATCCAGAACCTACCTCTGCAGCACTAAAGGAGCATGATGCCCCCAGACAGTCCTTCTCAAGAACTGAAGGGATGGCCCTGAGGTGTGGCCTGCCCTTCCAATTGGGGGCTAAACCAAATCTATTCCCTGGTGACATGGCTTTCCGCCACCTCCTCCCAGTCTGTTTCCCATTCCCCTCTGCTGGTTTTTGCTAGGAGCGCCTTTACATGAGCGCTTACCTCAACGTGTGCTACTGGAGAATTCAAACTAACAACAAATGAGTTTTTGTGCTATTGATGCCTAACTTAATGCCTTGTACTCAGAGAGTGTTGTCTTTATGCATCAGACTTTTGAAATTTGTTGAGACTAGTGTATATCCTAGCACTTGGCCAATTTTCAGAAATAATTTACATGTTTAATAAGAATGAGTATCACTAGTTATTTACAACTAAGTCTACAATTTAAATCTACAACTTAGTTTCCTTTCGTCTTTATGTTTCAATTGTTCATTGCTTGTGTATAGAAACACTAGTGAGTATTGGGTGTTTATTTTGTACCCTGCCACTTTGCTGAATTCATTTATTAGCTCTAGGAATTGTGTTGTGGATTTTTCAGGATTTTATGTATATAGGATCATGTTATCTGAAAATAGGGAAAGCTTTTCTTCTTCCTTCCAATTTGGATACCTTTTATTTGTTTTTTTTTACCTAATTGCTCTGGGAAGAATTTCCAGGATAATGTTGAATAATGGTGTGGCAGTGGGCATCCTTGTCTTGTTCCTGATCTTTGAGAGAAAGCGTTCAGTGTTTCACCATTAAGTATGATTTTAGCTGTGGGTTTTTCATATATGCCCTTTATCATGTTGAGGAAGTTTCCTTTTACTACCAGTGTTCTAAGTGTTTTTATCAAGAAGGGGTGCTGTATTTTGTCAAATCCTTTTCTGCATTAGGTGAGGTGATCCTGTGTTTCCCCCTTCATTGTGTTAATGTGGTAGATTACATTAATTTATTTTCTTATGTTGAACCCATTCTGCATACCAGAGATAAATTCAACTTGATCATGGTGTATAATTCTTTTAATATACTGTTGAATTGTGTTTGTTAGTATTTTGTTGATTATTATTGCATCTATATTCATCAGAGATATTGGTCCATAATTTTATTGTGATATTTTTATCTGTCTTTAGTATGAGAGTAATGTGGGCCTCATAGAATGAATTAGGGAGGGTTCCTTCCTGTTCAGTGTTTTCGAAGAGTTTGAGCAGAATTGGAGTTAAGTATTCTTGAAATGTTCTGTAGAATTCCCCTGTGAAGCCACCTGGTCCTGAGCTTTTCTTTGTTCTTTGGAGGTTTTTGATGACTGATTCAATCTCCTTATCAGTAACTTGTTTGTTGAGATCTCCTATTTCTTCTTGAGTGACTGTAGTAGTTTGTATACTTCTAAGACTTTGTCCATTTGATCTAGGTTATCAAATTTATTGGCCTCCAGTTGTTCATAGTATCCTCTTATAATCTTTTTTATTTCAGCAGGGTTGGTAGTAATATCCCCTTTTTCATTTCTGATTTTTGTTATTTGTATCCTTTCTTTTTTTCTTTTTCAGTCATGCTAAAGGTTTATCAATTTTATAGATATTTCCAAAGAACCAACTTTTGATTTTGTTGATTCTCTCTATTGTTTTTTTTTGTTCTCTATTTCATTTATCTGCTCTCTAATCTTTGTTATTTCCTTCCATCTTCTCACTTTGGGTTTAGTTTGCACTTCTTTTTCTAGATATTTCAGTTTTGAAGTTAGGTCTCTGATTTCAAGTCCTCTTTTTTAATGTAAACATTTAAAGCTATAAATTTCCCTCTGAGCACTGCTTTTTCTGCCTCCCATAAGCTTTGGTGTGTTGTATTTTCACTTTCATTTGCTTCAAGGTAGTCCTTAATTTCACTTGTGATTTCTTCTTTAATCCACTAAGAGTTTGTTGTTTAATTTCCACGTATTTATGAATTTTCCATTTCTCCCTCTGTGTGCCCATTTGAAGCTATTATGTACCCCAGAAAAGCCATGTTTTACTCATGATCTAGTCTTGTGGGGGGCAGCTGTTTCTTTTAGTCCTGATTCAATACTGCAATGTGGAAACTTTTCTATCTCCATGAGATGTAGCACACCCAGTTGTGGGTGTGAACTTTTGATTAAATGGAGATGTGACCCTACCCATTCAAGATGGGTCTTGATTGGTTGACTGGAGTCCTTTAAAAGAGGAAACATTTTGGAGAAAGAGCAGAGCCAATGTAGACATTTGGAGATAGAGACAGAAATAGCCTGGATGCTAAGCACGAACTCACAGAAATAGCCAGAACCTGAAAAAGAAGAAATCTCCAGCCCCAGCAGATGCTAAGCTAACAGATGAAACCCAGAGTTTTGTCCTGGAGCAGCTAAGTGAATGCTCACAGACACTTAGAAAGGAAACCAATGGCATAAGAAGCTGGAAGCAATGGAACTGGGAACAAGGACCAGGACGAGCAAACACCAGTCACATGCTTTCTCAAATCACTCTTCCTTCAACCAATCTATCTTTTTCTGGATGCCTTATTTAGGATGTATTTATGGCCTTAGAACTGTAAATTTGTAATTTATTAAATTCCCTTTTTAAAAGCCATTCCAGGCTCTCCCCTTGAGCTACAAAAGAGTGCTTAGTCTCAGTTGGGCAAGATGGTGGCAAAGTGAGGGGTATAAACTTAGTTTGTCCTCCAGAGCAGCTAGTAAATAGCCAGGAATGGTACAGACCAACTGCTGGGGGAAGATTGGTGACCAGACACACAGCATACACAAGTCTGGACTTGGTTGAATGTCTGAGAGTCCACACAAAACTGTAAGGCCTCCAAACTACAGAGGCCAGTGCCCTTCCCCCATGGTCATGGCTGGCTGGTTTCCTGCGAGGAAAGGAAACAGACTTTATTAGCACAAGGGCTTAGTTCAACCAAGCTCCAATTGTGGAATTGATTAACAAATTCTGGCTACTGAAAAGAGGCCCCCAGCACAAATAAACCTGGACTAAGCACTAAAGGAGCTAGGAGTTTTTTGCCTCAGCAGAGAGGGAGCAGACACAATGGGAAAAAAAACTGAGGCTTTTTGAGTTGGACAACACAAAATACTGGAAAAGGGCTGGATCCCAAGAAAAGGGAGTACATGAAGCCTGGAAATGCATACAGTCATGTACCAATGCAAGCTTTTGATTGACAAACCAGAGGAGCCAGGGTCAGCTCTGAAAAGGCTTTTTTTCTATACTTCTTAACAGCTCATTAGATAGAACTGGAAGCACTCTTGGCTCCAGTGCTGCCCCAGGCAAGGGTGGAATGAAAACTTGTATGAGAGACAAAGTAGTCAGGTGAAAAGGGTGTATTCCCTAAAGGATATATCTTCAAGGAATTCAGGCCCTAGGGGCTAGAAAAGAGAAGCAATCAAAGCCATCCTGCTACCTTACCTCACCCCTGGCAGGGAGAACCAGCTGAATTTAAAGGCACTGCATCACTTTGAGCTTATGAGAAGCCATAGGTAGACAAGCATTACAAGGTGGGCAGGATAGGAAAAGGACAGAGTCTAGAGGCTTCATAGGAAAATCTGAGAACCTGCTGGGTCACACCCTCAGGGAAAAGTGATGCTTGCTACTTTCTGCTCCTGAGACATGGGCCTGTCTGGTCTGGGAAAATCTAACTGGGGTTGATAATATCTGAGGGGGCCCTCCTCAAAAAAAAGAAGGCTCCATATAGGCAGGGCAAGAAACAGAAAAACAACTGAAAATTTTTGATCAATTAAACAGAACCTATGCTGGAGGTCTAGAATAAGTTGAACTGAATGTCAAAGAACAGATAGAGAACAAAGACATCCAGCAAGAAAACCCTAGGTAAAAGAGGGAAAACAACCTCCCGAATAAACTAAGGAAATCAAATGTGTAAGACACCAGCAGAAAATAATGAGTCATACTAGGAAAATTGAAGACATGGCCCAGTCAAAAGAACAACCAACAGTTCAAATGAGATACAGGAGTTGAAACAACTAATTCAGTGTGTTCAAACAGACATGCAAAATCCCATAAAAATCAAATAAACAAGTTGAGGGAGGATATAAAGAAGACATTGGGTGAACAAAAAGAAGAACTCAAAAATTTGAAAAAGCAAATCCCAAAATTTATGGGAATGAAAGGCACAATAGAAGAGATGAAAAAACAATTGTAACCTACAACAATAGATTTGAAGAGGCAGAAGAAAGGATTAGTGAACTAGAGCCCTGGACATCTGAAATCTGACACACTAAAGAAAATATAGGGAAAAGGATGGAAAAATATGACCTGGGTATCAGGGAATTGAATGACAACATAAAGCACATGAATACACGTGTTCTGGGTGTCCCAGTAAGTAAACAGAAGGGAAAGGGAGGAGAAAGAATAATGGAGGAAATTATCATTGAAAATTTCCCATCTCTTATGAAAGACTTAAAGGTACAGATCCAAGAAGTGCAGCATACATACCCAAAAAAGAATAGATCCAAATAGACATAGTTCAAGACACTTACTAATCAGATTGGGAAATGTCAAAGACAAAGAGAAAATCTTGAAAGCTTCAAGAGAAAAAGCAATCCATCACATACAAGGGAAGCCCAATAAGACTATTGTGGATTTCTCAGCGGAAACCATGGAGGTGAGAAGGTAATGGTGTGTTATATTTAAGATCTTAAAAGAGAAAAACTGTCAACCAATAATTTTATACCCAGTAAAATTGTCTTTCAAAAATAAGGGGGAGATTAAAATATTTTCAAACAAATAATCATTGAGGCAATTTGTGATCAAAAGACTGCCTCTGCAAGAAATACTAAAGGGAGCAGTACAGGCAGATAGAAAAAGGCAGGAGAGGGAGATGTCTGAAGAAGAGTGTAGAAATGAAGACTATCAGTAAACGTAAAAAGAGAAAAAATTAGATATGATGTAAAAATCCAAACCATAAAATGGTAGGGCAATGCAACAGTGGTTCAGTGGCAGAATTCTCGCCTGCCATGCCAGTGACCTGGATTCAATTCTCAGAGCCTGCCCATGCCAAAAAAAAAAAAAAATGGTAGAAGAAAGTACTGCCTTTGCAGTAATCACCAATCAAAAGACATAGACTGGCAGAATGGTTTTAAAAAACAGGACCCAACTATATGTTGTGTACAGGAGACTCGCTTTAAACCCATGGACAAAAATAGGTGGTAAGTGAAAGAATGGGAAAAGATATTTCATGCAAACAACAATTAGAAAAGAGCAGAAGTAGCTATACTAATATCTGAAAACTTAGACTTGAAATATAAAACAATTTAAAAAGGCAAAGAAAGACACTATGTATTAATAAGAGGAACAATTGAACAAGAAGACGCTACAATAATAAATATTTATGCACCAAGCCAGAGTGCTCCAAAATACATGAAGCAAACACGTACAACACTGAATGAGAAGTAGACAGCTCTACCATAATAGTTGGAGACTTCAATTCCCCACTTTCATCAATGGATAGAACATCTAGACAGAGGACCAATAAGGAAACAAAGATTTTGAATAATATGATAAAATGAACTAGACTTAATAGACATTTACAGAACAATACACCCAACAGCAGGATGCACATTTTTCTCAAGTGTTCATGGGTCATTCTCAAGATAGATCATACACAGGTCACAAAGTAACTCTCAATGAATTTAAAAAGATTGAAATCATATGAAACACTTTTGTGGATCATAATGAAATAAATTTGAAATCAATAATAGGTAGAGGGCCAGAAAATTCACAAATACATGGAGAAGGGTCCAAGATGGTGGCTTGGGGAGGTGTGGACTTTAATTCATCCTCCAGAGAAGCTAATAAATAGCCAGAAACAGTTCAGAACAACTGCTGGGGCCACATCAGTGACCAGACACACAGCGTACACCAGTCTGGATAAGCTGGACCAACTCCGATCCCATCCAGAACCATGAGTCCCCCAAGCCATGGAGGCCAGGGCCCCTCCCCAACAGGCTGTTTTCCACAGGGTAAAGGAAAGAGACTTTACTAACAGCAAGGGGCTGAGCTCAACCAAATTCCAATTGTGGAATTAATTAACGAATTCTGACTACTAAAAATAGACTCCCAGCTCAGTTGAACCTCGAATAAAAGCTGAGGTTACTGGTTTTTGCCCAGTGCAAAGGGGCAGGGCTGATGGGAAAAGGAAAAAAAAACAGAAGTTAGTTTTGGATCAGACAGCACAAAATACTTGAAAAGGTCTAGGCCCTGAAGGAAAGGAGGGGGCACATACAACCTGGAGATACACAGAGCAATGTACCATCTTAAGCTCTTGATTGGTAAACGTGAGGAACAGGGTTCCTACTCTGAAAAGGATTTGTTATGTTTTCTTTTTTGTGCCTGTGTTTCTACAGCTTGACTACTCTTTGGATAAAACTGCAAGGTTTCTCAGGCTCGAACTGCCCTAGGTAAGATCAGAATTAAGCTTGTCTGAGAGACAAACAGTCTGGTCAGGTGAAAGGAAATAATTGCCAGAGGCTATGCCTTGCCCAGGAGAGGGGTTGGGCTCACTTCAGGTGGAATCCCACCCTCGAGGAATTCAGACCCCAGGGTCTAGAAAACTGAAGCAATTAAAGCCAGACTACAACCTCTCCTCTGTCTCCACCATGCCCCCAGCAGGGAAAGTCTGCTGAAGTTAAAGGTACTGCATCACTTCATGCTGGTGGGACCCACAGGCAGACAAATGCCACAACCTGGGCAGGATAGGAAAAACATAGAGTCTAGAGGCTTCATAGGAAAGTCTTTCAACCTGCTGGCCCTCATCCTCAAGGAAAACTGATGCAGATTACTCTTTCCTCCTAAAAGGAGGTCAGTCTGGTCTGGAAAAATCTGACTGGGGTCTATAATATCTAAGTAGACTCACCTAAGGGACAGGGAAAAAAAAGACACCATACAGGCAGGGCAAGAAACAGGAAAACAAGAGCTGAAAAAAAGGGACAGGTCAAAAAAAGACACCATACAGGGCAAGAAACAGGAAAACAAGAGCTGAAAAATTCTGATTGATTAAACAAAACCTAAGCTAGAGGTCTAGAATAAGCAGAACTGAATATCAAAGAACAGATAGACAACAAAGTCATACAGCAAGAAAATCCCAGGTAAAAGAGTGAAAACGATCTCCAGAATAAACTAATTAAGGAAATTATATCTTAGATACCAGCAAAAAATAACAAATCATACTACAAAAATTGAAGATATTGCCCAGTCAAAGGAATAAATCAACAATTCAAATGAGATACACGAGTTGAAATAATTAATTCAGGATGCTTGAACACACATGGAAAGCCTCATCAAAAATCAAATCGGTGAATTGAGGGAGGATATAAAGAAGGCAAGGGATGAACAAAAAGAAGAAATCAAAAGTCTGAAAAAACAAATCACAAAACTTATGGGAATGAAAGACAGTAGAAGAGATGAAAAAAATGGAAATCTACAATGTTAGATTTCAAGAGGCCTAAGATAGGATTAGTGAACTGGAGGACAGGACATCAGAAATCTGACGAAAGAAATATATAGGTAAAAGAATGGAAAAATATTATCAGAGACTCAGGGAATTGAATAACAACATGAAGCACAGGAATATATGTGTTGTGGGTGTCCCAGAAGGAGAAGGGAAAAGGAGGAGAAAACCTAATGGAGGAAATTGTCATTGAAAATTTCCCAACTCTATGAAAGACTTAAAATTACAGATCCAAGAAGTGCAGTGTACCCCAAACAGAATACATCCAAATAGACATACTCCAAGACCCTTACTAATCAGAATGTCAGATGTCAAAGAGAAAGACAGAACTTTGACAGCAGCCAGAGAAAAGCAATCCATCACATACAACTTAAGCCCAGTAACACTATACATAGATTTCTCAGCAGAAACCATGGACGTGAGAAAAGACAGGAGTATGATATATTTAAGATACTAAAAGAGAAAAACTGCCAACCAAGAATTCTCTATCCAGTAAAATTGTCCTTCATAAATGAGCGGCAAATTAAAACATTTTCAGACAAAAAATCACTGAGTGAATTTGTGACCAAGAGACCACCTCTGCAAGAAATACTAAAGGGAGCACTAGAGACAGATAGGGAAAAAAAGGAGAGAGAGGTGTGGAGAAGAGTGTGGAAAGGAAGGCTATCAGTAAAGGTAAAAAGAAGAAAAATTAGATGTGACATATAAAATCCAAAAGGCAAAATGGTAGAAGAAAGTACTGCTCTTACAGTAATAACACTAAATGTCAATGGATTAAAATCCCCAATTAAAAGACATAGACTGGCAGAATGGATTACAAAACAGGACCCATCTATATGCTGTCTACAGGAAACACATCTTAGACCCAAGGATAAACATAGGTTGAAAGTGAAAGGTGGGGAAAAGATATTTCATGCAAACAACAATAAGATAAGAGCAGGAGTAGCTATACTAATATCCAACAAATTAGACTTCAAATGTAAAGCAGTTAAAAGAGATAAAGGAGGACACTATGTATTAATGAAAGGAACAATTCAACAAGAAGACATAACAATCATAAATATTTATGCACCGAGCCAGAGTGCTCCAAAATACATGAGGCAAATACTGAAAAGAGAAAT
This sequence comes from Tamandua tetradactyla, assembly GCF_023851605.1. Taxonomy (NCBI): domain Eukaryota; kingdom Metazoa; phylum Chordata; class Mammalia; order Pilosa; family Myrmecophagidae; genus Tamandua; species Tamandua tetradactyla. The sequence continues at coordinate 122,283,351 of NC_135353.1, forward strand.
AGACACATCTACCATAATAGTTGAAGACTTCGATTCCCTGCTCTCATAAATGGATAGACCATCTAGACAGAGGATCTATAAAGAAACAGAGAATTTGAATAATACATAAATGAACTGGACTTAATAGACACTTATAGAACATTATACCTCACAACAGCAGGATACACCTTTTTTTTTCAAGTGCTGATGGATCATTCTCAAGGATAGACCATATTCTGGGTCACAAAGCATATGTCAATAAATTTAAAAAGATTGAAATCATACAAAACACTTTCTCAGATCATAAAGGAATGAAGTTGGAAATCAATAATAGGCAGAGTGCCAGGAAATTCACAAATATATGGAGGCTCAACCACACATTCTTAAACAACTAGTGGGTCAAGGAAGAAATTACAAGAGAAATCAGTAAAAATCTCTGGGCAAATAAAAATGAAAACACAACATATCAAAATTTATGGGATGCAGTGCTAAGAGGGAAATTTATTGCCCTAAATGCCTATATCAAAAAAGAGGAAAGAGCATAAATTGAGGAATTAACTGTCCACTTGGAAGAACTAGAGAAAGAACAGCAAACTAACCCCAAAGCAAGCAAAAGAAAGAAATAATAAAGATTACAGCTGAAGTAAATGAAATTGAGAACATGAAAACAATCGAGAAAATCAGCAAAAAAAGAAGTTGGTTCTATGAGAAAATCCATAATGTTGATGGACCCTTAGCAAGGTTGACAAAAAGAAGAAGAAAGAGTATGCAAGTAAATAAAATCAGAAATGGAAGAGGAGACATAACCACTGACCCAAAGAAATAAAGGAGGAATGAGAGGATACTATGAACAACTTTATGCTAATGAACTAGACAATTTAGATGAAATGGACAACTTCTTAGAAAGGCATGACCAACTAACATTGACTCGAGAAGAAATAGAAGCCCTCAACAAGTCAATCACAAGTAAAGGAATTGAATTAGTCATTAAGTAGCTCCCAAAAAAGAAAAGTCCAAGACCAGATGGCTTCACACGTGAATTCTACCAAACATTCAAGAAAAAATTAGTACCAAACCTGCTCAAACTCTTCAAAAAAAAATTGAAGAGGAGGGAAGGCTACCTAACTGATTCTATGAAGTCAACCTCACCCTCATACCAAAGCCAGACAAAGATACTATGAGAAAAGAAAATTACAGATCAATCCCTCTAATGCATATAGATGCAGAAATCCTCAACAAAATTCTTGCAAATCGATTCCAGCAGCACATTAAAAGAATTATACAGCATGACCAAGTAGGAGTCATCCAGGTAGGCAAAGATGGTTCAACATATGAAAATCAATTAATGTAATACACCATTCAATAATCAAAACAGAAAAACCACATGATCATATCCCCACTGATGCAGAAAAGGCATTTGACAAAATTCAATGTCCTTTCTTGTTGAAAACACTTCAAAGGATAAGAATAGGAGGGAACTTCCTCAACATGATAAAGGGGATGTATGAAAAACTTACAGCTAACATCATCCTCAGTCGGGAAAGAGTGAAAGCTTTCTCCCTAAAATCAGGAACAAGAAAGGATGTCCACTATCACCACTGTTGTAAGTTCTAGCCAGAGCAATTAGACAAGGAAAAGAAATACAAGGCATCAAAATTGGAAAGGAAGAAGTAAAACTCTGTTTGCAGATGATATGATGATATATGTCAAAAACCCCTGAAAAATCCACAGCAAAACTACTAGAGCTAATAATAAATGAGTACAGCAAAGTGGCAGTTTACAAGATCAACACTCAAAAATCTGTAGTCTTTCTATACATTAGTAATGAGCAATCTGAGGGAGAAATAAAAAAAAGTTCCATTTACAATTGCAACCAAAAGAATAAAATATTTAGGAATAATTTAAGGTTACAAAACACCTATACAAAGAAAACTACAAGAAATTGCTAAAAGAAATCAGAAGAGCTAAATAAATGGAAGGGCATATGGTGTTCATGGATTGGAAGTCTAAATATAGTTAAAATGTCAATTCTACCTAAATTGATTTATTGATTCAATGCAATTCCAATTAAAATCCCCAAAACTTACTTTTCCAAAACAGAAAAAACAATAACCAAATTTATCTGGAAGGGCACGGTGCCCCAAATAGCTACAAATATCCTGAGAAAGAAAAATGAAATCAGAGGTCTCACACTACCTGACTTTAAGGCGTATTACAAAGCTGCAGTGGTCAAAAGAGCATGGTACTGGCATAAAGATTGATATGCTGACCAATGGAATCAAATAGAGTGTTCAGATAGAGACCCTCTCATCTATGGACAATTGATTTTTGATACGGCAGTCAAGCCAACTCACCCGGAACAAAACAGTCTCTTCAATAAATGGTGCCTTGAAAACTGGATATCCACATGCAAAAGAATGAAAGAGGATCCATATCTCACACCCTATACAAAAATTAACTCAAAATGCATCAAAGAACTAAACATTAGATCTAGACCATAAAATTTTTAGAAGAAAATGTAGGGAAATATCTTATAAAACTTAAAGTAGGAAGCAGTTTCCTAGATCTTATACCCAAAGCACGAGCATTGAAGAAAGAAATAGATAAATGGGAACTCCTCAAAATTAAACACTTTTGTGCACCAAAGAACTTTGTCAAGAAAGTAAAAGGACAGCCTACAAAATGGGAGACAATTTGGAAATGATATATCAGATAAGGGCCTAGTATCCAGAATATATAAAGAGATTGTTCCATTCAACAACAAAAGACAAACAACCCAATTACAAAATGGGCAAAAAACATGAACAGACACTTATCAGAAGAGGAAATACAAATGACTAAATGGCACATGAAAAGATGCTCAACTACCCTGGCTATTAAGGAAATGCAAATATAAACCACAATAAGATATCATCTCACACCCACAGAATGGCCACTATCAATAAAACAGCAAGTGTTGGAGAGAATGTGCAGAAAAAGGCACACTTATCCACTGTTGGTGGGAATGTAAAATGGTATAACTGCTGTGGAAGGCAGTTTGGCGGTTCCTCGGGAAGCTAAGTATAGAATTGCCATTTGATTCAACAATACCATTTTTAGGTATCTATTCAGAAGACATGAGGGCAAGAACACAAATGGACATTTGCACACCAGGGTTTGTAGCAGCATTATTTACAGTTGCCAAGAGATGGAAACAGCCCAAATGTCCATCAAACAGCCCAAATGTCCATTGACATTTAGACAAGTGGCTAAATCAGCTGTGATATATGCATATGATGGAGTATTACACAGCTGTAAAACAGAATAAAGTCGTGAAGCATGTAACAACATGGATTGACCTTAATGACATTACACTGAGTGAGATTAGTCAGAAACAAAAGGACAAATATTGTATGGTCTCACTGATATGAACTAACATTAATGAATGAACTTGGAGAATACAAACAGAAGCCATCAGGAGATAGAAATAGGGTACATTTTGGGTAATTGGAGCTGAAGGGACACAGGTTGTGCAACACGACTGATTGTAAAAATTCAGAAATGGATAGCACAATACTACCTAATTGTAGCACAATAATGTTAGTACACTGAATGAAGGTGAATATGAGAATGATAGAGGGAGGAGGGCTGGGGGTACAAATGAAACCAGAAGGAAAGATAGACATTAAATATTGAGATGATATAATCTAGGAATGCCTAGAGTGTACAATATAGTGACTAAATGTACAAATTAAAAAATGTTTTTACATGAGGAACAGCAAAGGAATGTCAATATTGCAGGGTGTTGAAAATAGATGGTCACTTATATTTTAAAACTTTAACTTTTGTGTGAGGCTAAAGCAAAAAATATGTTTATTTGGTACAAAATTTATATTTTGACTAGTGCAGTTCCTAATATAACTCATATGGCAGTTTAATTAAACACCATAAGTACATGGAACCTTGAGTAGGGCATGAGATTTTGTAGGTTTGTCCAGAGTGATGCCCCGATAAATCCCAGAGTGATTTCAACAATGAATAAAAAAGCATTTGCAAGTGCCCTTGGGGGAACGGTGAGAAAGGGGGAAAATACAATTTCCCCATTTGGAGAATTCCTGATATTCTCGCAAGCAGTGGGGATAACCAAATCAATGGCTGAGCCCTCAATCTTTGGGTTTGTTCATATGAAACTCATCCCCACAAAGGATAGACTAAACATACTTAAAATTAGGCCTAAGAGTCACCCCCAGAGAACCTCTTTTGTTGCTCAGATGTGGCCTATCTCTCTCTCGGCCAACATGACAAGCAAACTCACCACCCTCCCCCTCTCCACATGGGACATGATTCCCAGGGGTGTAAACCTCCCTGGCAACGTGGGATAGAAATCCTAGAATGAGCTGGGACTCAGCATCAAGGGATTGAGAAAACCTTCTCGACCAAAAGGGGGAAGAGAGAAATGAGACAAAATAAGGTGTCAGTGGCTGAGAGATTTCAAGCAGAGTTGAGAGGTTATCCTGGAGGTTATACTTACACATTTTATAGTTATCCCATTTTTAGTTTATGGTATATTAGAGAGGCTAGAAGGAAGTGCTTGAAACTGTACAGCTGTGTATCCATGTTTCTTGAAGATGAATGTATAATGATATAGCTTTCGCAGTGTGACTGTGTGATTGTGAAAACCTTGTGTCTGATGCTCCTTTTATCTATGATATTGACAGATGAGTAAATAATATCGATTAAAAATAAATAAATAAATGGGGGAACAAATGTTAAGATAAATTGAATAGATTGAAATACTGGTGATCAATAAAAGGGAATGTAAGGGGTATAGAATTAAATAGGGGGACAAAGGTTAAAGTCTATTGAGTAGATGCAAATACTAGTGGTCAATGAGAGGGAGGGGTAAGGGGTATGACATGTATGAGATTTTTCTTTTTTCTTTTTATTTCTTTTTCTGCAGTGATGCAAATGTTCTAAAAAATGATCATGGTGATGAATATACTACTATGTGATGATATTGTGAGCCATGATTGTACACCATGCATGGAATGTTTGTATGTTAAAAATGTTCATGTTTGTATGTTGTTTGGGTTTGATAATAAAAAAATAAATTTTAAAAAATTCACAAATATATGGAGGCTAAACAACAGACTCTTAAAGCAACCAGTGGCTCAAGGAAAAAATTACAAAGGAAATCATTAAATATTTTGAGGCAAATGAAAATGAAAACGCAGCATGTCAAAGTTTATGGGATGCAGCAAAGGCAGTGCTAAGAAGGAAATATATTGCCTTAAATGCCTATATTTAAAAAGAAGAATGAACAAAAATCAAGGAACTAACTGTTCACTTGGAAGAACTAGAGAAAGAACAGCAAACTGACCCCAAAGCAAACAATAGGAAAGAAATAATGAAGATTAAAGAAGAAATAAGTGAAATTGCTAATATGAGAACAATTGAGAAAATCAACAAAACCAGAAGTTGGTTTTTCGAGAAAATCAATAAAATCCTTAGCTAGGTTGAACAAAAAAAGAGAGAGAGAGAATGTAAATAAATAAAATCAGAAATAGGAGGGGGCATAATACTGACCCCACAGAAATAAGATAATGAGAGGATACTATGAAGAACTATATGCTAATAAATTAGACAATGTCAATGAAATGGACAACTTCCTAGAAAGTTATGAACAACCAACATTGACTTGAGAAGAAATAGAAGACCTCAACAAAACAATCGCAAGTAAAAAGATTGAATCAGTATCAAGATGCTCCCAAAAAGTACAAGTTCCGGACCAGATGGTTTCACATCGTAGTTAGATTCAGTTGTCAACTTGGCCAGGTGAAGGCACCTAGTTCTGTTGCTGCGGACATGAGCCAATGGTATGTGAACGTCATCTGTTGCTGATTACATCTGCAGTCGGCTAGGAGGTGTGTCTGCTGCAATGAATGATGTTTGATTTAATTGGCTGGTGCTTAAATGAGAGAGCTCAATGTAGCACAGCCCAAGCAGCTCAGCATACCTCATCTCAGCACTCGCAGCTCAGCCCAGACCTTTAGAGTTGCAGAAAAAAATCACCCCGGGGAAAGTTGTTGGAACCCAGAGGTCTGGAGAGGCCAGCAGAGACCATCCTGTGCCTTCCCACGTAAGAAAGAACCTCAGTGGAAAGTTAGCTGCCTTTCCTCTGAAGAACTAACAAAATAAATCCCCTTTTATTAAAAGGCAATCCATCTCTGGTGTGTTGCATTCCGGCAGCTAGCAAACTAGAACAACATGTGAATTCTACCAAGCATTCAAGAAAGAATTAATACCAATCCTGCTCAAACTCATCAAAAAAGTTGAAGAGGAAAGAAAGCACCTAACTCATTCTCTGAAGCCAATGTCACCCTAATACCAAAGCCAGATAAAGAAACTACATGGAAAGAAAATTACAGACCAATTTCTTTAATGAATATAGATGTGAAAGTCCTCAACAAAATGCTTACAAATTGAATCCAGCAGCACATTAAAAGAATTATACACCATGACCAAGTGGGATTTATTCCCAGTATGCAAGGATGGTTCAATATAAGAAAATAATTAAAAAATACACCATATCAACAAATCAAAACAGAAAATCCACATTATCATCTCCATTGATGCAGAAAAAGGCATTTGACAAAATTCAACATCCTTTTTTGATGAAAACACTTCAAAGGAAAGGAATAGAAAGGAACTTCCTCAACATGACAAAGGGGATGTATGAAAAACTTACAGCTAACATCATCCTCAATGAGGAAAGACTAAAAGCTTTCCCTCTAAGATCAGGAACAAGACAAGATGCCCTCTGGCACCATTGTAATTCAACGTTGTGCTGGACGTTCTAGCCAAAACAATTAGACAAGAAAAAGAAGTAAAATTCATCCAGATTAAAAAGGAAGAAGTAAAACTGTCATTGTTGGAAGATGACATGACACTGTATGTTGCAAATCTGGAAAAATCTACAGCAAAGCTACTAGAGCTAATAAATGAGTACAGCAAAGTGGCAGGATAAAAGACCAATGCCCCCAAATCAGTTATGTTCTATACACTAGTGATGAGCAGTCTGAGGAGGAAAGCAATAAAAAAAATACCATTTACAATAGCAACCAAAAGAATAAAATATTTATGAATAAATGTAACTAAGGATACAAAAGCCTTATACACAGAAAACCACAAGAAATTGCTAAAAGAAATCCTGGAGAATCTAAATAAGTGGGAAGGCATACCATGTTCATGCATTGAAAGACTAAGTATAGTTAAGATGTCAATTCTACCCAAATTGATTTATAGATTCACTGCAATGCTAATTAAAATCCCAACAACTGACTTTCCAGAAATAGAAAACCAATAAACAAATGTATTTTGAAGGGCAGTTTGCCCCCAATAGCTAAAAATATCTTGAGAAAGAAAAATGAAGTAGGAGGTCTCACACTACCTGACTTTAAAGCATATTATGAAGCTACAGTGGTCAAAACAGCATGGTACTGGCATAAAGATAGATATACTGACCAATGGAATAGAATTGAGTGTTTAGAAATAGAACCTCTCATCTATGGACAACTGATCTTTGATAAGGCTGTCAAGGCAACCCACTTGGGACAGAGAAGCCTCACAAATAAATGGTGTTTGGAGAACTGGATATCCATATGCAAAAGAATGAAAGAGGATCCATATCTCACATCCTATACAAAAATTAACTCAAAATAGATCAAGACCTAAATATTAGAGATAAGAACATAAAACTTTTAGAAGAAAACATAAGGAAATATCTTATAAGTCTTGTAATAGGAGGTGGTTTCATAGACCTTACACCCAAAGCATAGTATTGTAAAAAATAAATAAATAAGTTCTCCTCAAAGTTAAACACTTCTGTGCATCAAAGAACTTTGTCAGGAAAAGAAAAAGGCACCCTACACAATGTGAAACAATATTTGGAAGCCACATATCAGATAAGGGTTTCACATCCAAAATATATAAAGAGATTCTTCAACTCAACAACAAAAAAACAACCCAATTTAAAAATGGGCAAAAGACATGGACACTTCTCAGAAGAGGAAATACAAATGGCTAAAAAGCACATGAAAAGATGCTCAACTTCACTGGCTATTAGGCAAATGCAAGACAAAACCACTATGAGATATCATCTGACACCCACTAGAATGGCTATTATCAAAAAAACAAAATGACAAGTGCTGGAGAGGATGTGGAGGAAGAGTCACTTATCCATTGTTGGTGGGATTGTAAAATGGTACAACTACTCTGGAAAACAGTTTGGCACTTCCTTGGGAAGCTAAGTATAGAATTGCCAAATGATCCAGAGCAATCCCATTACTAGGTATATATATTCAGAGAAACTGAAGGTAAGGACACAAAGGAACATTTTCATACCTATGTTTATAGCAGCATTATTTACAATTGCCAACAGATGGAAATAGCCCAAATGTCCATCAACAGATGAATGACTCTACAAGCTGTGGTATATGCATACAATGGAATATTATGCAGCTGTAAGACAGAATAAAGTCATGAGGCATGTAACAACGTAGATGAATCTTGAGGACATTATGCTGAGTGTAATTAGCCAGAAACAAAAGGACAAATACTGTATGGTCTCACTAACGTGAACTTACATTAATGAGTGAACTTTGAGAGTTAAGGTTAAGAACACAGGTTATCAGGAGATAGAAATAGAGTAGAGATTGGGCTTTTGGTGCTGAAGCAATATAGAATGTGCAACAGGACTGATTGTAAAAATTCATAAATGGAGAGCACAATACTACCTGAATGTTGCACAGTAATATAAGTACACTGAATGAAGCTGAATGTGAGTGTGGTTGAGGGAGAAAGGCTGAGGGCAAGTATGAAACCAGAAAGAAAGATAGAGGATAAAGACTGAGGGCAGTATAACTTAGGAATGCCTAGAGTGGACAGTGATGGTGATTAAATGTACAAATATAAAAACATTTTTACCTGAAAAACAAATGAATGTCAACATTGCAAACTGTTGAAAATGGATGGTATACAGGAAAAAGTACGATCCATGCAAGCTAGGTCTATAGTCAACAATGACATTGTAATATGCTTCCACTGAATGTAACAAAGGCATTATGCCTCAACTAAATGTCAAGAAGTGGGGGACATGGGGAAGGGGGAGGGACTCTTTGTGAATGCAAAGGAAATGTTTTCATATAGATGTTGCCAAAGGTATGTCTATTTACTTAGGTTCGATTGTATGATGTGTGAATAAAACTGTTTAAAAATGAACGGAGACAAACACGTGCTAGAGAAAATGCATAGAAAGAGATTTACCTACTTGCCATCGGTAGGAAAACTGAAAAGTGCAGCCCTTTGGAGGGCAGTGTGGTGGTTCCTCAGGAGGCTAGGGGTGGGTTGCCATATGGTCCTGCAACCTCATTGCTCAGTATATACTTGGAGGAACTGAGTGTGGGGACAGGAATGGACATTTGGTGTTTATGGCGGCAGCGTTCATGATTCACAATGAATGGAGGTGCCCTAAGGGTACAACGACTGAGGGAAGGAAGGGGAAACTGTGGTGTATACATACAATGACTACTGTTCTGCTGCAAGAAGGAGTGAAGTTGTGAGGCATGCAACTAGGTGAATGAACATTAAGTACTGTATGTTAAATAAAATGTCAGAAACAAAAAGACAAATATTATCATGCCTCTTTCCTGTGGACTAACTATAATATAAAAACTCAGTGAACTGAAGTTGAGAGCATGGGTTATCAGGTGGAAGCCTATTGTAAACGGTCTTCAATTGTAAGCTCTTACAGTGGTCACATATACTCAGGAGTTGTAACTGTTACTTCTAAATTCTGAGATAATGAGCTGTTTGTATATAACCTGGTCATTCCCAAAAACTTTGGGTATTTATGTTATACCTGAAACTCAGAGTTAGAGCTGTGAAGCTATGAAAGTCAGCACTACCCCATACAGGAACTGTTTAAAAAGTTGAAAAAGTGATCAGAACTTGTCTAGAGATATGAATGAAGCTCATCTGCATAAGACTAAGGTAGATCAGAATACAGGGTAAAGGATGATATCATCCATATTTTAAAACTTCAACTTCTATGTGAGACCAAAGGGGGAGATGTTTATTTGGTGCAACACTTATATGTTGGGTAGCACATTACCTAATTTAACTTGTATGGTCAGTTTAGTTGACCACCATAAGTACATGGAATTTTGAATAGGGCATGAAATCTTGGTTTGTCCAGGTTAGTGTGATGCCCTGATATTTCTCAGAGTAATTTGGGTAGTAAATAAGGAAGTATTTTCAAAGTCCCCAAAGGGACAGGGGAGAAAGGAGGAAATACTCAACTTCCCCATTTGAAAAATTCCTGATATTCTCACAAGCATTGGGGACAGCCAAATCAATAGGCTGAGCCCTTGATCTTGGGGTTTGCCCCTATGAAACTTACTCCTGCCAATGATAGGCTAAGTCTACTTATAATTAGCCCTAAGAGTCACCCCCAGGGAATCTCTTTTTTTACTCAGATGTGGCCTCTCTCTCTAAGCCAACTCAGCAGGTGTACTCAGTGTCCACCCCCTCCTAAGTGGGATATGACTCCCAGGGGTGTAAATCTCCCTGGCAATGTGGTACAGAACTCCTGGAATGAGCCAAAACCCAGCATCATGGGATTGAGAAAGCCTTCTTGACCAAAAGTGGGAAGAGAGAAATAAGACAAAATAAAGTTTCAGTGGCTGAGAGATTTCAGAGTCAAGAGGTTATCCTGGAGGTTATTCTTATGCATTATATAGGTGTCCCTTTTTACTTTATGGTGTATTGGAATGGCTAGAGGGAAGTACCTGTAACAATTGAACTGTGTTCCAGTAGCCCTGATTATTGATGATGATTGTGTAAAGATAAAACCTTTACAGTGTGACTGTGTGGTTGTGAAAACCTTGTGTCTGATACTCTTTTTATCCAGCACATGGACAGATGAGTAAAAAAAAATGGATAAAAATAAATAACAGGGGGATAAGAGGTAAAAATAAATTGGGTAAATTGAAATACTAGTGGTCAGTGACAGGGAGGGGTAAGGGGTAGGGGATATATGAGTTTTTTATTTTTCTTTTTATTTCTTTTTCTGGAGTGATACAAATGTTCTGAAAGTGATCATGGTGATGAATACACAGCATGTGATATTGTGAGCCATTGATTGTACACCGTGTATGGACTGCATGTGTGTGAAAATTTGTCAATAAAAATATTAAATTTAAAAAAAAGCCATTCCATTTCTTGTATATTGCCTTCCGGTAGCATTAGAAAACTAACACACTCTTATTGATTTCTAGCTTCATTCCATTGTGATTGGAGAATATACGTTGTATGATTTCAATATTTTTTAATTTATTGAGACTTGTTTTGGGACCTAACATATGGTATATCCTGGAGAATGACCCATGTACATTCTGGTAGAATGTGTATTCTGTTCCTGTAGGATAAAATGTTTTATACATGTCTGTCAGGTCTAGTGGGTTTAGATTATCATTCTAGTCTTGTTTTCCTTACTGATCTGACTAGATGTTTCATACATTATTGCGAATGGTTTAATAAAGTCTCCTATTAGTGTAGAACCATCATTTGCTCCATTTAAACTGTCAGTATTTGCTTCATATATTTTTTATTGTGAAAAATAACATAAATACAAAAAAGCAATAAATTTCACAGCACACCACAACAATAGAACAGATTTCAGAGTTCGGTATGGGTTACAGTTCTACAATTTTAAGTCTTTCCTTCTAGCTGCTCTAAGACACTGGAGACTAAAAGTAATATCAATATAATAATTCAGTAGTCATACTCATTTGTTAAATCCTATTTTCTCTGTTATAACTCCACCTTCTCCTTTAATCTTTTCCCAAATCTTTAGGGGTAATTGGGATATGCCCATTCTAACTTTTTCAAATTGGAAAGGACTGTTGATAATATGGGATAGATGGATGGAAATAGTCAATGTCCTGGAGAGGCTGGCCCCTCTGAGTTTCAGGACTCATCTGTCCTAGGAAACCCAAGGAGGTTGTAGGTTTCCGGAAAGTAATCATAGTGCATGGAACCTTTGTAGAACCTCAGATAAAACCCAAGATGTTCTTTAGGGTTGGCAGGAATGGTTTCGGTTGGGGTTTGGCAAAGCATGATAAATAGCAATATCTAGTTGAAGCTTGCATAAGTGTAGCCTTTCAAATCTATTTGAACTTTCTCAGGTACTGATAACATATTTGTTAGAATTCTTTTCCTCTTTTTGGTCAGGAAGACATTGTTGATCCCATGGTGCCAGGGCCAGGCTCATCCCTGGGAGCTGTCTCCTACATTGCCAGGGAAACCTTCACCCCTGGATGCCATAGCCTACATAGCAGGGAAGGTAATGATCTTACTTGCAGTGTTTGGCTTAGAGAGAGAGGGGCCACATCTGAACAACAGAAGAGGTCCTCTGGAAGTAACTCTCAGGCACAACCATAAGTAGGCCTAGCTTCTCCACTACATAAGTAAGCCTCACAGGCAAGCCTCAAGATCAAGGGCTTGTTGCATGGACTTGGGAGTCCATAATATTTGACAGTATCAGTGATTTCCCAGGTGGTGAAATTCAATAGTTCCATATTTTTTCTCCCATCCCTCAAGGGACTTTGCCAATACTTTTTAATTATCTGCTCAGCATACTCTGGAGTGTATCTTGGCTATACAGAATTACAAGCCCTTACCCCCATTCTGGGCTCCATGTGTTTGGTTGTTTAAGTGATCTATACAGACAGGTTGAGTTAGATTATGTGCTACAGGAAATTTAGGTTTTTGACAAAATAAAACTCTCTTCCTTTGGTCTCAGAGAGTAGATGAAATTCTAAAATACAGACAATGTCCTCCTTGCCCCTGTATTCTAATTTACCTTAATCTTGATGAGATTGGCTTCATTCTTATCTCTCATTAAAGCCTGATGTCTTTTTCAGTTTCTTTAACAGTTGTTGTATGTGGCAATGCTGACTTTTAGACCTGCAGAATTCCTACTCTGACTCTTAGGTGTCACATGGGTACCCAAAGTTCCAGGAAAATACCAGGTCATGCATTTATAACACAGCCTCACAAAATCTAGAAATAATGATTACAACTCCAATCTAAACGTGACTGTTTATAAGAGCTTACAATCTAGGCCTCAATTTTCCTATAAGTATTTTCTAAATAAGACCATATAAGATTCCCAGACCCTGCACATGCAAGAAAAAAAACGGAGGTGAAGACCATATAATATTTGCTCATTTGTTTCTGGCTTATTTTGCATCACATAATGTCCCACAGGTTCATTCACAACATTGCATGCCTCATGACTTCATTCTTTCTGTAGCAGTACAATATTCATATGTATACACCACAGTTACCCATTCTACTTCTCAATCAGTGTATCCTTCAGCCACCTCCATCCATTGGGCATCATGTATAATGTCCAAAGTCAACAGTCTCTGTCTCACACTATCCTCACCTAGTGGTATAATCATCAATACTCTCAATTTTAGACAATTTTCATTGCTCCTCAGATAAAAATAACTGAAAAACACACCCTCACCAAATAGAAAATCCAAAATTCCCCTTAACTCTTGTCCCCCTCCCCCAATAATCTACCCTGGTATTGTTGTGTACTGTTGAAGTCTTCCTGTTAAACATAGTCCATAGCTATATATATATATATATATATATATATATATATATATATATATATATATATATATATGCTTCATATATTTGGGACTTTCTTTATATTTATTTATTTATTACATTTTCTGGTTGAATTGTCCCTTTTAGTAGTACATAATGACCATCTTTATCCCTTGTTCTAGTTTGCTAGCTGCCGGAATGCAACACACCAGAGACAGATTGGCTTTTAATAAAAGGGGATTTATTTTGTTGGTTCTTCAGAGGAAAGGCAGCTAACTTTCCACTGAGGTTCTTTCTTACGTGGAAGGCACAGGATGGTCTCTGCTGGTCTTCTCTCCAGGCCCCTGGGTTCCAACAACTTTCCCCGGGGTGATTTCTTTCTCCATCTCCAAGGGCCCGGGCTGAGCTGCAAGTGCTGAGATGAGGAATGCCAAGCTGCCTAGCAGTGCTACGTTGCAATCTCTCATTTAAGCACCAGCCAATTAAGTCAAACATCACTCATTGCAGCAGACACGCCTCCTAGCTGACTGCAGATGTAATTGGCAACAGATGAGGTTCACGTACCGCTGGCTTATGTCCGCAGCAACAAGACTAGGTATGCTCACCTGGCCAAGTTGACAACTGAATCTAACTAACACATCCCTCATAACTGTTTTTTTTTTTTTTTAATCTTTTAACTGATATTAGTATAGCTGCCCCAGCTCTCTTTGGATTACTACTTGCATGGTATCACTTTTTCCATCCTTTCGCCCTCAACCTGCTTGTATTTTTTACTTTAAGGTGAGTCTCTTGCAGACACTATATAGCTGGGTCATGCTTTTGTATCCATTCTTCCAATCTTTGCCTTTTGACTGGAAAGTTTAATCCATTTACACTTAAAGTCACATTGATAATGCAGGACTTTCTTCTGTCATTTTGCTATTTAGTCTTTCTATATTTTATACCTTTTTTATCCCTTAATTCTTCTATTATTGCCTACTTTTATATTTATTTAATTTGTGTTGTACTATATTGAGTGCCTTTTCTTTTATCTGGATATATTTTTCATTTATTTTCCTTATGGTTACCATGGGGTTAAAATTTAACATCCTAATATATAACAATCATATTTGGTTTGATACTTACTTCATTTCAATAGCATACATATATACTGTTTCTATACCCCTCTGTCCCTCCACTTTTTTTTTATTGTTACTATTTATATTTTTTCATTGTATGTCTAAAACTGTAGCTTTGTCATTTCTATTTATGCATTTGCATTTTAGCATCTATAGTAAGTAGAAAGTGGAGTTACCTAACAATATGCTACAATAATACTGGCATTTATAATTACCTACATGGTTACCTTTACCACAGGTCTGTTTCTGTCACTTTTAACCACTGTCTCCTGTTCTTTCTTTTGAGTCTGAAGAACTCTTTTTAACATTCTCTTACCAGACAAAGGTCATGGATTCTTTTGCCAATGCACTCAATAGCCAATTCCTGAGACACTGGGGTTTCAAAGAGAGAAAGAGTTTATTACTAGGTGCATAGTAAGAGAGCAGATGGCCTAGCAGCCCAAAATCTGTCTCCCTGCACTGCAATAATTTGGGTAGTTTATTAGAGAAAAGATGGGCAGGGTTTAGAATAATGAGCACAGTGGCCTCAGAAGATGTAACTCAAGGTGATTTAATTATTGAACATGCACCAATTGATTACATGCTTAGTCACAGAACGTGTGTAAGAAAATGGTGGGATGAGTTACAGGTGACTTGTATGTTAAAGTCTAAGCTACTGAGCATGTCAGGTGGGCCCATTTTGGTTAGAACCAGTCTTGGATATTAAGATAACTTTGGACTTGGGTTGGGTTAGTTCTAGGTGGGTCCAATACCCTTCACTAATAAACATTAGTCTTTAGTGATTACAAGACTCTAAAGTTGAAAAACTTGATAACTGGGTGCAAATGAAGGTTAGTCACAAAGTTTTTACAATCACAGGGGCAGAAGATAAGGGCTATACAATCATTATCAGAGATCAGGGAAGCTGGATTACAATTTAGAGATTTCAGGAATTTCCCTCTGTCTACTCCAGTATACCAGAAAGCAAAGAGGAATATCTAAATAATGATTCAGTAATCAGAATTATCCCTTAAATCCTAATTTCTTGGTTACAGTTCCTCCTGCTCATTTGATAACTGTCTCAATCTTGAGGGATATCTGGATGATGACTTTCTAACTGCTTCAAGGCTGAAAAGGGGTGTTGTTATTACAGGGCCAAGGGATGAAATGACGAAGCTGGTTGTTCTTGGAAAGTCCAGTATCTCTGGGTTTCAGAGCTTCTCTGGCATGGAAACAATCTGGAGGTTTCAAGTCTCTGAAAAATTAAGTTAATAAGTAAAATTTTATAGAATACAGGATATCTTTCAGGGTTTCCAAGAACACTGTTGGTTGGGGTTTGCCATACTGTGGCAGTTTGCAATATCTGGAGAAGATATTGCATAAGAGTAACCTCTAAAATGACCTCTCAACTCTATTTGAAATCTCTTAGCCACTGCAACTGTACTTTACCCTTTTGATCAGTTCATCCATGATTCCAGGGCCAGGCTTATTCTTGGACCTTATGTCTCATGATGCCAGGGCCAGTTATGTTTCATGTTGCCAATGCCAGGCTTACACCCCTGGAAATTATGTCCCACATAGGAGGGAAGCTCAGAGTTTGGCTTAGAGAGAGACCACATTTGAGCAACAGCATAGATTTTCTGGAGATGGCTCTTAGGCACTAATCCTAAGTAGGTTCAGTTTACTATTATAGAAATAAATTTCATAAGGGCAAGCCTCAAAATTGAGGCCTTGGCTTATTAAATTTGTAGCGCCTTTTGCTTAAGAAAATGTCAGGAACTCCCCAGGTGGGGAAGCTCAATAGTTGTATTTTTCCCAGTTCCTCAAGGGACTTTGCAAACACTTTTCAATTTTTGCCCAAAATACTCTGAAATACATCATTGCATAACATTAACTTGTACAGAACATTAAGATTTTTTCCCTATTTCAGGTTCTATATCAAATAAAGCTGAATTAGATAACTGACTAGACAGATTAAATTACATAATGTAAATTTTGGACAAAATAAACATTTTTTTATCTCACACCAAAACTAAAGCTTTAATATACAGCCAATATTATTCTTTACCTTGTATATTGACTTATCTTAGTTTTAACCAGATCAGTTTCATCATCTCTTTAATAAGAGTTTGATCATTTTTAGTTTTTTTTTAACAGTTGCTGTATGAACTTATGCTGACTTTCAGAGCTGAAGAACTAAATCTGAGGCTCAGGTGTCATCCAGATACTTAAAGTTCCATGGAACGACTAGGTTATATAAAGAGCAAAGTATTTCAGAATTTAAAGATAACAGTTAAAGTTTACAATCTGAGCTTTAATTTTTGTAAGTATTTTTAAATGAAGCTACGTTCAGAAATAAAAAACATTAGACAGTTGTTTTATATTAAGGAACCATAGCAGAGGTTTTGTTCTGTTTTGCTTTTACACATTTACCAGAGTTATGTTAATTAACAGATAAAATATAATATATATATAATAGTCCTGCCTTTCTTTTAAAGTTTTTTCCTTGGTACAGATGGAGCTCTGATCTATAGCTGATCACATATACTTTTAGAGAAGTGTATTAGCTAGGGTTCTCTAGAGAAACAGAATCGGCAGGAGATATCTGTAGATATAAAATTTATAAAAGTGTCTCACATAACCGTGGGAATATAGAGTCCAAGGTCTGTAGGGCAGGTTACAAGTTGGTAACTCTGATGAAGGTCTGCAACGAACTCTCACGAGAGGCTGGCTGGATAACCATGAGGATGGAAGAGTCTAAATCCATAGAGCAGTCGGTGAAGCTGGTGACTCCATTGAAGGGCTGAATGAAGTTCACAGGAGAGGCTCACTGGCTGAAGCAGGAAGAGTGACTGTCTCTTCTGAATCCTCCTTAAAAGCCTTCCAGTGGTTAGATTAACTGTCACTTACTGCATAAGTCACTCCCCTTAGTTGATTACAAACACAACTAATTGTGGTGCTGTGCTTTGAAATTTATAGCTTTTTTGTATATATGTTATTGTTCACAAAAAAAGAAGGGAAAAAAGTCCATTGTGATGATAAAAAGGTATTAAAGCCCTCTAGCCTCCTATATTCTGGAGCAGCTAGAAGGAAAAATATGAGAGGATCATATGGTAGCCCATGACAAACTGTGCCATCTGTCCTGTAACCACTCGTTGAAGAGTGCTTTGAAAACTATTGCTTTTATATTACTTTGTTTTGTATATATGTTATACAATAAAAAAAGTTTAAAAAGAAAACGTTGATATCTTACAGCTTAAATTTTATAACATGAACAAAATACCATTACAGTCCTCGTTTCTGTAACTGATCATGTGATCATAGTTCATAGTTATCACTGCCTTATGCCACTACCCATTCCATTTTCCCTTTCCCCTCAGCAAGCACTTCAGCTGGCTATGGTTCTTTGCCTGGTAGGGTCACCCAAACCTTCATCTCTGAAGTTTCAGAGCCATTAGTATTCCTGCCTGGATTGGGTTGTTGGAGTTTTCCATTGATTTTAATCACAGGGCATGGTAGCACTAAAAGACACCCTAGGGGATCTCTTATATTCCAGGAAAACTCTTCTTTACCTCCATTGTGTAGTTGCAGTCTATTTCCCTCTGATAGCATCAGTCACCCCAGCCAGTGAAGTAATCCCCTTCTTGGCTTGTTGTTCCAGGGGCATGAGTAGCCCAAAGTGACCAGATGGCAGTCTCAGATTCCAGTTCAATGGAATCATTGTTGTTTCTCCTGGTGGAAGCACTCCCCCTTCTGGAACTAAAACCTATAGACCAGCAGAGCTCAAGGTCACAGAGTCAGGAAGCAAAAATTTTCCTAGTGGATTGCTAAGGATGATAGTGAGTGGTGCCACTCCCACTTCCACCCCTTGGTTCCTAGACCTGTGAATCCTGGCTATGGGAAAACAACACCATACAGCGGATGCTGACTCAAGAGCATACAGAGCCTCATGGAGAACATCACCCCAGCACTGCAAGGTATTATTGCCACCTAGTTGGCACCATAATTGAGTTTTCAAAAGGCTGTTCCCCCGTTCTATCAATCCACCTGCCTCTGGATAATGGGGAATATGGTAAGACCACAGAATTCCATGATCATGTGCCCATTTACACACTTCATTTGCTGTGAAGTGTGTTCCTTGATCAGAAGCAATGCTGTGTGAAATATCATGACAATGGATAAGGCATTCTGTAAGTCCATGGATGGTAGTTTTGGTAGAAGCATTACATACAGGGAAAGCAAGCCCATATTCAGAGTATGTGTCTATTCTGGTTAGAACAAAATCCCTCCCGTGATGGGAGTGGTC
Organism: Tamandua tetradactyla; assembly: GCF_023851605.1. NCBI lineage: Eukaryota > Metazoa > Chordata > Mammalia > Pilosa > Myrmecophagidae > Tamandua > Tamandua tetradactyla. Next base: position 122,302,395 of record NC_135353.1, read on the forward strand.
CAATGTAATCAACCTGCCACCATGTAGCTGGCTGGTCACCTCGGGGAATGGTGCCATATCAGGGGCTGAGTTGTGGGTCTCTGCTGCTGGGAGATTGGACACTCAGCAGTGGCTGTACCCGAGCCAGCCTTGGTGAGTGGAAGCCCATGTGCTGAGCCTATGCATAAGCTCCATCTCTGCTCCAAATCCTAACAGTCTGCATTGTGATTCTCTGATAAGGGCCTGCCAAAGGCTCCAGACAGCATCTCTATTTACCACTGACACTTCCAGCACCATTGGATCTGCTGGATCATATGGTCTAAGTGGCAGAGCAGCTTGTACAGCAGCCTGGACCTGTTGCAGAGCCTCCTCTTGTTCAGGTCCCCACTCAAAATTAGCAGCTTTTCTGGTCACTCAATAAATGGGCCAGAGTAGCACACCCAAATGAGAAACATGTTGCCACCAGAATCCAAAGAGACCAACTAGGTGTTGTGCTTCTTTTTTGGTCATAGGCAGGGCCAAATGCAGCAACTTATACTTCACCTTAGAAGGAATATCTCGACATGCCCCACACCACTAAACACCTAGAAATTTTACTGAGGTGGAAGGCCCCTGTATTTTTGTTGGATGTATCTCCCATCCTCTGACATACAAATGCCTTACCACTAAGTCTAGATTAGTTGCTACTTCTTGCTCACTAGGTCCAATCAACATGATATTATCAATATAATGGACCAGCATGATGTCTTGTGGGAGGGAGAAACGATCAAGGTCCCTGCAGACAAGATTATGACATAGGGCTGGAGAGTTGATATACCCCTGAGATAGGACAGTGAAAGTATATTGCTGGCCTTGCCAGCTGAAAGAAAATTGTTTCTGTGGTCCTTACTAACAGCTATTGAGAAAAAAACATTTGCTAGATCAATAGCTGCATACCAGGTACCAAGGGACATATTGATTTGCTCAAGCAATGATACCACATCTGGGACAGCAGCTGCAATTGGAGTTACCACCTGGTTGAGCTTACGATAATCCACTGTCATCCTCCAAGACCCATCTGTTTATTGCACAGGCCAAATAGGAGAGTGAATGGGGATGTGGGAGTCACCACCTCTGCATCCTTCAAATCCTTAAGAGTAGCACTAATGTCTGCAATCCCTCCAAGAATCTGGTATTCTTCTGATTTACTATTTTGCTAGGTAGGGGCAGTTCTAGTGGCTTCCACTTGTCCTTTCCTACCTTAATAGCACTCACTCCATGAGTTAGAAAGCCAATGTGGGGATTCTGCCAGTTTCTCAGTATGTCTATTCCAAATATGCATTCTGGAACTGGGGAAATAACTACAGAATGGGTCTGGGGACCCACTGGACCCACTGTGAGATGGACCTGAGCTGAAACTCTGTTGATCACCTGACCTCCATAAGCCCCCACTCTGGTGGACCAGAGTGACATTTTGGGTCCTCTGGAATTAATGTCACATCTGAACCAGTGTCTGATAATCCCTGAAATATCTGATCATTTCCTTTTCCCCAGTGCACAGTTACCCTGGTAAAAGGCCATCAGTCTTTTTGCGGAAGGCTTGGAGGAAAATTAACAGTATAAATTTGCGGCAGTGTAACAGGGTCCCCCCCTCCAAATGGACCTGGCCTCCCCCTCATTCAAGGGGCTCTGAGTCACTTCTATAAACTCTTTTGTTTATACAGCTCAAACAAGAATTTAGCAGACTGCCCATCTATTATACTTCTAGGTACCCCATGATAAACTAGCCAATGCCACAAGTCTCTGCAAGTCAGATTATTTTGACTTGTGCTTTGAGTCTGCTGTCCATTATGATAGCTACATCCACCTTATCTTTGGTGATTAAGTGCTGCCACCTGGCTTCTGCCAACTCGGGGTTCAATCATCCCCATTGTGTTTCAGGAGTCCAGCTCAGTGACAGCAGTTCCCACAGTAATATCTGACCTGTAGAGAAGGGCAGCTACAGAGCTCTTCAGGGATGATAGGCTAGTCTCACAAATTTATTTCTTACAGTTCTGGTAAAAGGTGTGTGGTAGTTAGGTTCAGGTGTCAACTTGGCCAGGTGAAGGTGCCTAGTTCTGTTGCTGTAGACATGAACTAGTGGTATGTGAAGCTCATCTGTCACTGATTGCATCAGTGGTTGGCTAGGAGGAGTGCCTTCTGCAATGAGTGATGTTTAGTTTAATTGGCTGGATGCTTAAATGATAGAGCTCAGCACAGCACAGCCCAAGCAGCTCAGCATACCACATCTCAGCACTCACAGCTCAGCCCAGACCTTTGGAGATGTAGAAAGGAATCACTTCAGGGAAAGCTGTAGGAACCCAGAAGCCAGGAGAGGCCAGCAGAGATTGCCCTGTGCCGTCCCATGTAAGAAAGAACCTCAGATGAAAGTTAGCTTTCTTTCATCTGAAGAACTATAAGTTTTTAACTAAATAAATCCCCCTTTATTAAAAGCCAATCCATCTCTGGTGTGTTGCATTCTGACAGCTTTAGAAACTAGAACAAGGTGCATCCTCTGGACATTCCTGGGGTGTATGAGCAGGCTTTGCATGATAAATCCACTCTAACATTCCAGTCTCTCTAAGCCTCTGGATCCCCTCATCTACATTATACCAGGACAGTTCTGGCATTTCAACCTCTGGTAATACTGGCCACCTTTTGATCCATGTTTCAGCCATCCGTTCAAATTGTTAATGCCTTTTCTAACCCCTCAAGCTGCAATGAATGCAGAATCTTTGCTTAGTGGGCCCATGTCAACAAATTCAGCCTGATCCAGCCCTATATTCCTCCCACCATTATCCCAGACTCTTAAAATCCATTGCCACACATATTCCCCTGATTTCTGTTTATATAAATTGGAAAACTCATGCAGTTATTTTGGAGTATAAGGTATCTCGTCATGGGTGACACTTTAAACCTCACCTTTTGGGGCCTGTTGGGACTTTAGTTATAGGTCTGGGAGAAATGAGGGGTGGTGGGGGTGGGTCATGAAAAGAATTAGAAGTATTTTCCAAGCCATTTGCTTCAGGACATTCATTTGCAGTTTGATCTAGTGAAACATGATTAATCACTCTAGGGCTAATCCTTTCAGGTGGAAGCTGGGTGGCCAACTCCTCAGGGCAGGCTGGAGGTGGGGCAGCTATGTCCTTAGTGAAGACTATTACAGGGTTATCTATAAAAGACTCAGCATGAGCTAGCATTTCAACCTCTCCACACACATAATTATCAACCTATATGCCACCATCCCATTTTTCAGGGTCCCACTCCTTTCCAATCAATGCCCTCACTTTAACATCAGATACCATGCAAGATTGAGATTCCAGTTTATGTTGTAAAGTTGCTACTCTAACAATAAGATTCTGAATCTGATTTTCAGAGATCTCAAGTCTGTGGCAACAAGAAATAAGATTTTCCTTCAGGGAACTCATAGAAATGTTTACATCTGTCATACAGTGCATAAGTTTCTCATTTGAAGCCTTCAGGTCATCCATTTCTCTCATCAATGTATACAGCATATCTAACAACAACCAGCCAACATCTCTATAGCTCCAATTTCCAAAAAACCTCCAGAAAGGTGTCAAAAACATTATCTCCCAGCGCCTGGCTTCGTACAAGTGAAGCCTTAGAAGAATCCAGTGGTGATATTTTAACTCTTTTGCCAACTCACTCTATAGATTGGCAGTGTCATTCTGATTAGGGGAACAGAGTCCTTGGTGACTTCAAGTCCACTCAGAGTAGAAAACCAATCATAAAAACCCGTTTTAAAAATCCTATTTCTTAAGAACCACTCCCGGTACCAAGCTGTATTAGGATTGTCTAGAGAAATAGAGTCAGCAGGAGATATCCACAGATATAAAATTTATAAAAGTGTCTCACATAACTGTGGGAATGTAGAATCCAAGGTCTGTAGGGCAGGCTGCAAGCTGGTAACTCCAGTGAAGGTCCTCAGTGAACTCTCAACAAGAGACTGGCTGGGCAACCATGGGAACATAAGGGTCCAAGGTCTGTAGGACAGACCACAAGCTGGTAACTCTGATGAAGTTCCTCAATGAACTCTCAGGAGAGATGGCTGGACAGCTGTGGGGACGGAAGAGTCCAAATCCATAGGGCAGGCTATGAAGCTGGTGACTCCAATGAAGGGTCTGGATGAACTCCACAAGAGAGGCTCACCAGCTGAAGCAGGAAGAGTGACTGTCTCTTCTGAATCCTCCTTAAAAGCCTTCCAGTGATTAGCTTAAGCGTCACTCATTGCAGAAGACACTCCCTTTAGCTGATTACAAATGCAATCAACTGTGGATACAGCTGGTGTTATCATGATTTAAGTACATGAAATGTTCTCATAGCAACAGAACAGGCTAGCACTTGCCCAACCAGATGACCGGGCACCACCACCTGGCCAGGTTGACACATGAACCTGACCATGACAAGAAATATTAGAGCAAAGCAATGCAACTGACAATTTGGCTGTTTCTATGATCTGTAACTTTTTAAGAATAATTAAAACCATGATTAACAACACCATGCCATTGCTTAACAGCATACAGATTAGTATTAGCATATAATATGGACAGTGAGAACATTGTCAAATTTTTAGGAATTTTATACAATCTCTAAATATGTGAATAATATTTTACCTATACAAATTTAACTAGCAACAGTATAGAAAATCCTTTTTAACCACTAATACTTCCCAAACACCTCCTACGCAATAGGTTAAACTAGTTTAGCACCTTACTTTTATAAAGTGAAAGAAAAAATTATTTGCAACATTTTCCCTTAACAGTGAGAAGACTTGTTCTCTGAAATAAAGAATGATAATGCCAAATAAATTAAAAAGCATATTATTATGTTGTCTATGTTATTTTAATATGCAGAAAACTAAATTTTAGTTTTGCCTGAATACCTAGCTTGACACAAAATCTTTGTTTTAAAATTTATGATAATAAATTCACAAAGCATTTGAACCTGCATACCTCCTTCCAATAACAGTATTCATGAAGGGGAGAAGAGACAAAGATACTACAAAATAATGGAAGAAGGGGAGAAATTTATGCTTGAGTTTAGAACACAGGCAGGCATCTATATATTTTATACTCAGAACACGTAAATGATTATTTACAATATGCCTAAAATCTCTCAGTCCAATTCAGCACTACCTCTAGAGGTCAGAAAAGCCCCAAGCTTGAAATATAATCAGCTTTTTTATATTTAAGGAATTTATATCCAGAAAATATCAAATTTTCTCAACAATATTCCCAACTGCAAAATGATGCCAGGAATGCATTAGTTCACAAAATTAAATTATGGTTTCTAAAAACTAGTTCAGTGTTCTATTTATTTAAATGCTACTTTCTTATTTAAAGGTCTTACAAGTGTCATCTCTTCTATGATGACTTCTTAGGTCATTCTTTATCTATTGCTTTTTAAGTTCTTCCAGCATTTTTATTCCTTTATTACCACTGTCTTATACTATGCCCTAGTACAGTATATTCTAAGTAAAATATAAACTTTTTAAAGCTAAAACATGTCTTTTCTATTCATAAGACACTGACATTAACAAAGCCACTACAAATTCAAATTCTTACACATGCTGAGGTAACAAATGGCCAAGTAACAAAAAGTCAGATTCCTTGAAATCCAGGTACTCAAGGTTATAAAAAATCCATTTATATTTCTTACTAAACTTAACCAATTTCTTTAATAGGGTATATTTGAAGCATCAGCATATTCTTAATTATACTTTATGTAACTATTATTATTACCAGGTACACTGCTCAGTTTATGTAACTTAACCTATCTAGTTAGGTTATTTTAAGAGGAATTTTGAGAATATATTTATAATACTAGCTTATTTCTTTCCGTAAGCTTATATAGACTTAGGAAGAACATACCTAAGCAGAATAAAATTTCATTTATTCAATTCAAAATTTATCATAAAATTCCTTTTATCGGAGGCTGAAAAAAATCTCTTTGTTTTCATAATATCTTAAAATACAAGCAATTTTAAAAGTACATTGACTATCAAGTTCTGGAAACAAAATGCAGTTGTTTAATTTGTCCCAAGCCTAAATTCAAGAAAAACTTTTCCTTATCTCTCAAAGATTTTTCATTTTACTTGCTGAAACTTTTAATCAGTTACTCCTATCCCAAGGCTATTTATATATTATTAATGATCTGATTACAAGTTACCACTGCAAAAGTATTATTGGAAAAAAATAATATTAACAAACATAGCCTATTCTATAGCATTTTATACTTACCATTTCTAATTTCCAGGCCGAATAAAAATAATTCTAAACCACACCTCGCCATATCTTGCCTAGTCCTTCCCCGCAACTTTTAGCTTTAGGTGGTTGAGTCTTAGGGCAGGGATAGGTTGCACAGACAGAAAGATGTCAGGCTTGTTGAGTTTGGATTTGAAAGTTTTCGGTGAGGGCTGTGGAATTTTGAGAGCTCCTATGCCCTTCTTTTAACTATTCCCAATTATTAGATTTATTTTACTAAAAGCTGTGACCAGAACCAGATACTTAACACTTATTATGTTTAAGTAATGCACCAATTAATAACTAGAGTGAACACATCAACTAACAAAGAGGCATTAAATGCTTAACACATCAGTTAACAATTAAACAAACATCAACTGACTATACCATGATGTGCTGGTTTGAAAGGATTATGTACCTTAGAAAAGCCATGTTTTAATCCTAATGCATCTTGTGGGGGACAGCCATTTCTTCTAATCCCTATTCAGTACTGTAGGTTGGCACTTGATTATGTTATCTCCATGGAGTTGTGACATACCCAATTATGGGTATTAACCTTTGATTAGAGGGAGATGTGACTCCACCCATTCCAGGTGGGTCTTGATTACTTTACTGGAATTCTTTAAAAAAATTTTGGAAAAAGCTTCAGAGCCACAAAAGCTGCAGAACCCACACAGCCAGAGACCTTTGGAGATGAAGAAGGAATACACCCCCGGAGGAGCTTCATGAAACAAGAAACCTGGAGAGAAAGCTAGCAGACCATTGTCATGTTCACCATGTGCCTTTCCAGTTGAGAGAGAAACCCTGAACTTCATGGGTCTTTCTTGAGTAAAGGTAACCTCTCGTTGGCGCCTTACTTTGGACATTTTTATAGACTTGCTTTAGTTTGGACATTTTCATGGCCTTAGAACTGTAAACTTGCAATTTAATAAATTCCCCCTTTTAAAAGCCATTCTGTTTCTGGTATATCGCATTCCAGCAGCTAGCAAACTAGAACACCAGGTAACACAACAGCTAGCATTTACACAAGGGTTACTTAATTTCGTTAACTACCAAAGAAATGTCGGATTACTCATTTCTTTAGGAGTATAGTCAACAGACAAATTTAGGTCAAGGCCCCAAACCCTAGCACACCAACTAACAATGAAACAATACCTAGGTAACACGCCAGCTAACATTAAACAGGCCTACTTAATTTTATTAGACACCAGTTAATTGTTGGATTAGGTCAGGGCTTCAGACCATGTATAGTATGGTACCCAAAATCAGAAGGTACAGATGTCAGAGCAAGGGGTATTGTTCTGAAAGCATGACCCGGGCCTAGGTCAAGAGGACTTGAACCACCTATTTACTCCCCAACCCACTTTTACCTTGATGACCCACTCTCCCAGTCAGATGTCCAGACATGGAACTGGAAACTGTTTCTCTTCTTGATGCTTTTCAAGGTGCCCAACATCTCTGGAGTGCCAGCAGAATAGAGAAGCCCCAGTTGCTGAGCCTCTAGACTAAATTCAGTCCAGTGGCTGTGAAAGTCATGGTTACCTGGTTTACCTGCTCTGCTGGGGCTCCAGAGATTTGGGCATTTATCCCAGAGAGTAGCCAAATCATTACAGACAAAGGCCATGGATTCTTTTGCCCAACATGCTCAATAACCAATTCCTGAGACACTGGGGTTTGAAAAAGAGATTTTATTATTCAGTGCATAGTAGGAGAGCAGATGGCCTAGCAGCCCAAAATCTGTTTCCCTGCACTGCAATAATTTGAGTAGTTTATTAGAGAAAAGATGGGCAGGGTTTAGAATAATGAGCACAGTAGCCTCAGAAGATGTAACTAGAGGTGATTTAATTATTGAACATGCGCAGATTGATTTCATGCTTAGTCACAGAAAATGTGTAAGAAAATAGTGGAATGAGGTATAAGTGACTTGTGGGTTAAAGTCTAAGCTATTGTGCATGTCAGGCAGGCTCACTTTGGTTAGATCCAGTCTGTTTTCAAGATAACTTTAGATTTGAGGTGGATTTGTTCTGGGCTGATGCAAGACCCTTCACTAATAAACATTAGAGGTTGTCTTTAGCGATTGCAAGACTCTGAAGTTGAAAAACCATAACTGGTACAAATGAAGGTTAGTCACAAAGTTTTTGCAATCATAGGGGCAGAAGATAAGAGCTATATGATCATTATCAGAGATCAAGGCAGCTGGATTACAATTTAGAGATTTCATGAATTTCCCTCTGTCTACTCCAGTGTACCAGAAAGCAAAAAGGAACATCTAAATAATGATTCAGTAATCATAATCATCCCTTAAATCCTAATTTCTCAACTACAATTGTTTGTAGGGCAGGTCTAGTGGTGATGAATTCCCTCAGCTTTTCTTTATCTGGGAATGTCTTAATCTCTCCATTTTTGAAAGAAAGTTTTGCTGAATATAAAACTCTTCATTGTCAGTTGTTTTATTTCAGTGTAAGTATTTTAACCCACTGCCTTCTTGCCTCCATGGTTTCTGATAAGAAATCAGCACTCAATCTACTTGAGACTCCCTTGTATTTAACATGTTGCTTTTCTCTTACAACTTTCAGAACTCTCTCTTTGTCCTCTGCATTCAATAGTGTGATCAATATATGACAGGGTGTATTTTTCATCACGTTTATCCTGTTTGATCTTCTCTGGCCTTCTTGAATGTCCACATTAATATCTTTTGCTATATTTGGGGAGCCATTATTTGTCATTATTTCTTGAACATTCCTTCTGCCCCTTTCTCTCTTTCTTCACCTGGGACTTCCATAATGCGTATATCAGTATGCTTGATGGTGTCCCAAAGGTGTCATTGGCTATTTTCACTTCTGCTCCTCAACCTCATTTCAAGTGTCTTGTCTTTGTGTGTGTGTGTGTGTGTATGCTATATGGTGGGGGTCACATTTCATTTTTTTTTCCATGCGAGTATCCCCTCATTACAGCACCATCTGCTGAATTTTTATTTGTTTTGTTTGTTTGCTTGCTTGCTTGTTTGGGAAGCGCATGGGCTGGGAATTGAACCCGGGTCTCCCACTTGGTAGGCGGGAATTCTACCACTGAACTACCCTTGCACCCCCAAGTGTCTTGTCTTTGAGTTTACTGATTTTTCCTTCTGCCAGCTCCAATTTGCTCTTGAAACCCCCCTGGGAGTTTTTCATTTCGGTTATTTTGTTCTTCAATTCCAGTAGTTCTGTTTGGTTCCTTTTTAAAATTTCTATCTGTTTACTAAGATTATCATATTGCTCATTCATTGTTTCCCTGATATCGTTTAGTTCTTTCTCTGTATTTTCCTTCATATCCTTGAGCATTTTTTTAAAGGCTTTATTTGGTATGTCCACATTTTGTTTCTCTTCATTTTATGTTTATTGAATTTTATCCTCTCTCTTTGGATGGGCCATCATTTCTTATGTCTTTGTCTTGTACTCTTTTGTTGCACACTGTTCTAGTTTGGTAGCTGCAAGAATGCAACACACCAGAGACGGATTGGCTTTCAATAAAAGAGGATTTATTTAGTTAACGTATAGCTCTTCAGAGGAAAGGCAGCTAACGTTCAACTGAGGTTCTTTCTTATGTGGGAAGGCAACAAGGCAATCTCTGCTGGCCCTCTCTCCAGGCCTTTGGGTTCCAACAACTTTCCCTGGGGTGATTCCTTTCTGCATCTGCAAAGGCCTGGGCTGAGCTGCGAGTGCTGAGATGTGGTATGCTGAGCTGCTTGGGCTGTGCTGTGCTGAGCTCTATCATTTAAGCATCCAGCCAATTAAACTAAACATCACTCATTGCAGAAGGCACTCCTCCTAGCCGACCACTGATGCAATCAGTGACAGATGAGCTTCACATACCACTAGTTCATGTCTACAGCAACAGAACTAGGCACCTTCACCTGGCCAAGTTGACAAGGTATACTGAGCTGCCAAGTTGAGGTATACTGAGCTGCTTTGGCTATGCTACATTGAGCTCTCTCATTTAAGCACCAGCCAATTAAATCAAACATCATTCATTGCAGCAGGCACGCCTCCTACCCAACTGCAGATGTAATCAGCAACAGATGAGGTTCACATGCCATTGGCTCAGGTCCACAGCAATAGAACTAGGCACCTTCACCTGGCCAAGTTGACACCTGAACCTAACTACCACACGCACTGTGCATTTTAGCATTTTAAAATATTAAGTCTGGGATTTATTCTAGGATGTCTGTTTCTTGTTTTTGTAACCAGCTGGTAATAAGACAGGGATTTTCTTGAGCTTTAGCCCTCCTATCAGGAGGGTCTGTCCAAGGCACTGTACAGGGTTCCCCCTGTCTTTCTGGACCTATGTCTTGTCCTGGGCTTTTTCTTGTTAATTATTTTGAAGTTCCCTTGTTTACAGGAGTTTGGTTGTCCTTTCTGTTTCCCAGGAAATAGGACTCCCTCTCCCGAGTACTTGAAGCTAGCAAGCCTTTGTCCCAAACTTTCTACCTCTATAGTTTCTTACACTCCTTTCATTGTCTCTATCTACTTTTGCCTAGAAGGCAAATTATAGGAGGAGAGGACTTTCTTAAGTTAGTCATTCCCCATCAAAACAGGGCCAGGGTCCCATAAGGAGCCAGTCCCAAACTTCGCTGGTTTGGGGATTAGGAAGGGTGCCAAGAGCTTCTTCCACAACTCCCCAAAGCTGAGCTTTCTTGGCCTGCCAAAATTACAGCTCTTCACCTCTTCCCCGAAGCCCTAACGAAGAGGTAGTGCCTTTCAGTCTCCTCTGGCCGAGGCTTTGTCCAGGGCAGGTTGAAATGATGGCTGACCTCATATTCAGGCCACCAGCAATCCAAAGCTGCTAATCAAAAGCCATGATCAGTGATCAGCTGTGCCCACCCCTGGTCTAGGGAAAGAGGAGTTTTACATACCTTTCTGTCACCAGCGACCTAGCCCGGGTGGTCTGCTGTGAAAATTGGTGATGGGGATCAGTAGCTGCTGTGTGGAGAGAGCAATTTACTGTTCTTTACAGTAACTTATCAGACTCTTTTCCCCGTCCTTCCCTAGATGCTATACAATGTTCTTCTGACTTCCAGATTTTCAAAATAGTTGTTTCAGACAGTTCCTGCCTGTTTAGTAGTTTTTTCAGGTGGAAGGACTGAGTCCCAGAGCTCCCTACCCCACCATTTTCCCACAATCCCTGTAGAATTCTATTTTTCTCCATTTTTGAAAGACTTTTTAAAGTTTTGCAAGAATTCAAAGTAACATACATTGCAATTGGAAAGTAAAGACAAGTGTATGACATGTCAAAAACTTTATCCTCTGTGCATAGTTTCTATTATAATATAAATCTATTAAAATTATTAGCAAAATGAATGGCACAGAGGGTGTCTGCCTTTGAAATTCAGAAAAGAAAGGTTTCTATCAGCAACATCAGGTTCATCTTCAGAGTAAAAGATTTTTTTAACGAAGTACACATTTTTTTAATGTTCTTATTGTGAAATATAACATATATTCAAAAAAGCAATAAACTTCCAAGTACATTTTAACAAGTTGTTTTAGAACAAATTTTAAAGTTTGGTACAGGTAACAGTTCCACAGTTGTTTTTTGTGGTCATTGTTGTTTTTTCTTCTAGCTGCTCCAAGACACTGGAGACAACGGAAATATCAATATAATGACTCAGCAGTCATACTTATTTGTTAAATCCTATCTTCTCTGTTATACTCCTCCTTCTCCTTAAATAACATATATACATTAAAAATGATAAATTTCAAAGTACATTGCAACAACAAAGAATAGATTTTAGAATTTGGTATGGATTACACTTCCACAATTTTAGGTTTTTATTTCTAGCTGCTCTAAAGTACTAGAGGCTAAAAGAAATATCAGTATGATGATTCAGTAGGTAATTCAGAATACAGGGCTATGGAAGACATTGCCTGTGTTTTAGAACTTCACCTACTGTTTGAGACCAAAGGAAGAAAATTTTATTACGTTCAGAACCTACATTTTTCTATTCAATAACTCATTTGTTAAACTTGACTTTCTCTGTAGAACTCCACCATCACCTTTGATCTTTTCCCCACTTTTTAAGGGTATGCCCATTCTAACTTTTTCATGTTAAAAAAAGGCTGTCGATAATATTAGATAGGGGGATGGAACTAGTAGATGTTCTGGGAGGGCTGGCCCCTCTGTATTTCAGGGCTTTCTGGAGGTTGTAGGTTTTGAAGAGTTACCCTGGTGCATGGAACCTTTGTAGAATCTTATAAAGAATACCTTAATGTCCTAGGTATTCTTTAGGATTGGCAGGAATGATTTTGATTGGAGTTTCACAAGTTATGATAGGTAGCAATGTCTAACTGAAGCATGCATAAGAGTGACCTCCAGTGTAGCCTCTTGACTCTATTTTAACTCTCTCAGCCACTGATACCTTATTTGTTACACTTCTTTTCCCCCTTTTGGTCAGAATGGCATTGTTGATCCCATGGTTCCAGGGCCAGGCTCATCCGTGTGGGTCATCTTCCACACCACCAGGGAGACTTTCATCCCTGGATGTCATGTCCCACATAGGGGAGAAGGCCTTCCAATTGCAGAATTGGGTTTAGAGAGAGAGAGGCCACATCTGAGCAACAAAAGAGGTCCTCTGGAGGTGACTCTTAGGCATGCCTATAGGTAGGCTAAGCTTCTCCACTACATACATAAGCTTCACAAGAGCAAGCCTCAAGATCATGGGCTTGGCCTATTGATTTGGATGTCCCTAATGTTTGGCACAATATCCAGGGTTTCCTTGTTAGTAAAGTTTAATAGTTCCATAATTTCTATCCCATCCCTCAAGGGACTTTGCCAATACTTTTTGATTGCCCAGGCATTACATTAAGCTGTACAAGATTAAATAAAGGCTTTCATACTTATTCTGGGCTCCCTATGTTTGGACTGTTTAAGTGATCTATCCAGACAGGTTGATTTAGATTACAGAAAACCTAGGTTCTAAACAAATTAAAATTTTCTTCCTTTGGTCTCAAACACTAGATGAAGTTCTAAAATACAGGCAATGTCTTCCATAACCCTGTATTCTGAATTACCTTAATCCTGACCCAATTGGCTTCACTCTTATCTCTAAATAACAGGATATACATACATAAAACAGCCCCTCAAAATCCAGAAATAACAATTACCACTCCAGACTAAATGTGACTGCTATAAGAGTTTACAATCTAGGCCCCTGATTTCTTATAAGTATTTTCTAAATGAGACCATACAATATTTGCTCTATTGTTTCTGGCTTATTTTGCCTCACCAAATGTCCCACAAGGTTCACTCACATGCCTCACAACTTCATTCCTTTTTGTAGGAGCACCATGTTCGATCATATGTTTACACCATTGTTTGCCAATCTACTTCTCAGTCAGTGCATCTTTCAGCCACCTCCATCTCCTGGGCCTCATATAGAATGTCCAAAGTCAACAGTCCATTGACATTCTCAATTTTGGATAATTTCATTGTTCCCAAGAGAAGATAGCCAATAAATACACCCTCACCAAATAGAAAATCCGAACCTCCCCTTAACACTTGTCCCTCCTCCAATTATGTACCCCTGGTATTGCTGCAGTGCTATTGATATTGTCCTGTTAAACACAGCCCCATAGCATGCAATAACACTTTTCCACCTATACCCTGAAATTATATAGTCTTTGTACAAGATTCTTATCTTTACAGTAGTCCATGCAAGAACTTGTTTATATTTGTAGTGTTAATTGGTAGGACACCTGAGTCTATACAACCCCTTTCAATTATGTTCACCTTCAATATGGTAATATTATTTATGGACCCTGAAGTACACATAAGTTTTTATATGGCACAAAAAATGGTAATGAAGTTTAACAGAAGAGGAAGACATGAGCATGTTCTTGCATTTGAGAATAAACTGATCTTTTTTGAGCCATTTTTGTGAATAAGAAGTGGAGTTGTGCTTGCATGCACAAGTAATTTTTACTAGACTCATGACTCTTTGTTTATGTGCTGTTCATTCAATCTGTGGGCTCAGGAGAAGTGTAAAGAATCTTTTAATCACAGGAGTAAATTTTTACAGTGAACATTTCTAGTGATGATCTGAATACTGTTAAGCAGAGTAAGAGATTTATAAACTAAATGAAGTGAAAACCATGCCTAGGAATCCAGTGCTCAATATCTCCAGAATAAATTAAAGCCAAATGTGTGAGAAAAAAAAATTCAATTTAAGAATAAGAGGATCAGATTTTGTACAGGATATATATCTGGAATACAGTATCAAGCTGACCAAAAGGGGGGAAACTGGATTTGATGAGTCAGAAAATTCTCAGTATCTAAAATCTCTTCTTGCTGAATAAGATCATTAAATATAATTTATTTATTCTAAAATTATTTTTCAAGATTCAAATGTGTCATGCACTGTTCCAGTAACTGAAACATAACTCCCTAGTCTGGGAATGAATGGTGTATTACTTATGGAAAAGCTAATTTGCAATAACAAATTAAAAATAAAATAAAATAATTTTATTTGCCTCAAATATGAAGTTTCCACTATAGAAAGCTACTAGGAAGCTCTGCTGCTCATGCTTACTCAGAGATCCAATTTCATTCCAATACATCAAGCCACCATCTCTTAGGGTTTTTTGGTGTGTGTGCGCACATCTGGCATCTTCATGACTGAAACTGTGTTGCTGCAAAATTCAGGTCTTAGTAATTAAGAAGATAGAAGAGGGTGTGGAGAATCATGCACAGTGGCTCAATGCTCTAGTTTGAAAGTGGCATCTATAATTTTCTCTCACATCTATTGATGAGAACATTGTCACATGGCCACACCTATTTGCAAAGGAAAATGTTATATGACTGAGCAGCCAAATGCCTGGTGTTTCAGTTCGCTAATGTTGCCAGAATGCAATATGCCAGAAATGGATTGGCTTTTTTTTTTTTTGTATGCCCTTCCATTTATTTAGGTCTTTTTTAAAACATTTTTATTATATACTATAACATAATATACAAAGCAAAGAAATAAAAAGGTAATAGTTTTCAAAGCACTCTTTAACAAATAGTTACAGGACAGAACCCAGAGTTTGTCATGGACTGCCATACAATCCTCTCAGATTTTTCCTTCTAGCCACTCCAGAATATAGGAGGCTAGAAGGCTTAAATATGTTTTTATCACCACAATCGACTTTTTTCTTTCTTTTTTGTAAAAAATAACATGTACACAAAAAAGCAATAAATTTCAAAGCACAGCAAAACAATCAGTTATAGACCATATTTCAGAGTTTGACATGGGTTTCAATTTCACAATTTTAGTTTTTTTCTTCTAGCTGCTCTAAGATATGGAGACTAAAAGAGATATCAATTTAATGATTCAGCAATTGTATCTATTTGTTAAACCTACTTCTCTGTATAACTCCACATTCACTTTTGATCTTTCTATCCTACACTTTAGCGGTGTTTGGGCTACGGCCATTCTAAATTTTTCATGTTCAAAGGGTCTGTCACTAATATGGGGTAGAGAGATGGAACTATCTGATGTTCTGGAGAGGCTGGGTCCTCTAGGCTTCAGAGCTTATCTGGTCCAGGGGTCCATCTGGAGGTTGTAGGTTTCTGTAAAGTTACACTAGGGCATGGAACCCTTGTGGAATCCTATATATTGCCCCAGCTGTTCTTTAGGATTGGCTGGAATGGTCCTGGTTGGGGTTTAGAAGGTTATGATAGGTAGCAAGGTCTAACTGAAGTGTGCACAAGAGCAGCCTCCAGAGTAGCCTCTCGACTCTATTTGAATTCTCTCTGCCACTGATACTTTATTAATTACAGTTCTTTTCCCCCTTTTGGTCAGGATGGAATTGTTGATCCCATGGTGCCAGGGCTGGATTCATCCCTAGGAGTCATCTCCCACATCGCCAGGGAGGCTTTCACCCCTGAATGTCATGTCCCACGTAGGGGGGAGGGCAATGATTTCACTTACAGAGTTTGTCTTAGAGAGAGTGAGGTCACATCTTAGAAACAAAAGAGATCCTCCAGAAGTTACTCTTAGGCATACCTATTGGTAGTCTAAGCTTCTCCGCTACCTACATAAGCTTCACAAGACTAAACCTCAAGGTCAAGCACATGGCCTATTGATTTGGGTGTCCCTAAAGTTTGACACAGTATCAGGGGATTTCCTGATGGTAAAATTTAATAGTTCCATATTTTTTCTCCCATCCCTCAAGGGACTTTGCCAATACTTTTTAATTATCTGCTTAATATACTCTAAGATGTATCCAGCCATTACATTAGGCTATACAGAATCTTCCTTATTCTGGGCATCCTATGTTTCATTTGTTCAAATGAGCTATACAGATAGGTTGAGTTAGATTATGTGCTACAGAAAATTTCAGTTGCAGATTAAATAAACCTTTGGTCTCAAAGAGTATGTGTGGTTCTAAAATATAGACACTGTCTTCTTTACCCCTGTGTTCTGAATTACATTAACCCCAACCTGATCGGCTTCATTCTTATCTCTAAATATCAGCCTTTTTTTTTAATAGGTTATATATATATATATATATATATATATATATATATATATTAAAAACAACTTCTTGAAGTACAGAAATAAGAATTACCACTCGGGACCAAACGTGTTTTCTACAAAAGCTTACAATGTAGGCCCCTGTTTTCTTGTAAGCATTTTCTAAAGGAGACCATACCATTGTTGTTCTTTTGTTTCTGGCTTATTTTGCCTCACCAAATGTCCCACACATTCATTCACATCATTGCTTGCCTCACAACTTCATCCCTTTTTCGTAGCATCAAAACCTTTGTTTATAAGTATACACCATCATTCGCCAATTTACTTCTCAGTCAAGTGCATCCTTCAGCCACCTGCATTCATCAAGGATCATGTATAGTGCCCAAAGTCCACAGTCCATTAAATTTTAGATAATTTCCTTGTTCCCAACAGAAGGAAAACCAATAAACACACCCTCGCCAAACTGGAAATCTGAAACTCCTCTTAATTGTTGTCCCTCCTCTCATTATTTACCTCTGCTGTTGCTGTGGTAGTGCTGATGGTTTCCATTTGAGCATAGGTCATAGCATGCAATAGCAGTTTTCCCCCTGTACCCTGGACTTAAACACTCTTTGTACATGAATCATACCTTTGAAGTAACTTTTGCAAGAACTGATTTATATTTCTAATGTTAATCAGTGGGACATGTAAGTCTATACAACCCCTTTCAATCTTGTTCATCTTCAAAATGGTAATATTATTTATAGGCCCACTAGAGAACTGCCTTCACTTCTATCTATTCCCTTACATTGGAGTTCAACCTCATTAGCTAACTGTTCACCCATCTCTAGCTTCTGTGTATCTCTAAGTCCCTTATATTCTGCATTATAAACCTCTGATTCTACCTTTACCATGGTCATAAAAGTGGAAACATACAGTATCTATCCTTTTGTGTCTGCCTTGTTTCACTCAACATTATGTCCTCAAGGTACATCCATCTTGTCATGTGCTTCAGGACGTCATTTTGTCTTACTACTGCATAATATTCCATCGTTATCATATGCATCGTTATATAACATTTTGTTAACCCACTTGTCTGCTGATGGGCATTTGGTTTGTTTCCATCTTTTGGTGATTGTGAATAATGCTGCTATGAACTTCGGTGTGCAACTGTCTGTGTAATTGCTTTCAGCTCTTCTGGGTATATACCAAGTAGTGCTATTGCTGGGTCATAGGGCAACTCGATTAGTTTCCTAAGGAACTGCTAAACAGTCTTCCATAGTGGCTACATTGGATTGGCTTTTATAAAGCGGATGTATTAGATTATACATTTACAAATCTAAGGCTGCAAAAATGTCCAAATTAAGGAATCAACAAGAGGACACCTTCACTCAAGAAAGGCTGATTATGTCCAGGATTTCTCTGTCACATAGGAAGGCACATGGCAATGTCTGCTGGCCCTTTGCTCCCGGGTTTCTTTGCTTCCAGCTCCTGGTTCCAGTGGCCTCCTCTCAGAGATTCTATCTGTCTCCAAGCATCTCCAAACTTCTGTCACTTGGTTTCATCTCTCTGCTCTCTGTGTTGGCTCTTTTAAAGACTCCAGTAAACTAATTAAGACCTACCTTGAATGGGTGGGGTCACAACTCCGTGGAAATAACCTAACCATAAGGTCTCACCCAACTGTGGGTGAGACAACCTGATCAAAAGATCCCAGGCATCTCCAAACGGCTGTGTCTGGTTCAGCTCTCTACTTTCTGTGTCAGCTCAGAACTCTCTTTAATAAAGGGCTCCAGAAAAGGATTAAGACCAACCTTGAATAGATGGGGTCACATCTCCATGGAAACAACCAAATCAAGAGGTCCCACCCAAGAATATGTCCGCCCCCACAAGACTGTATTAAAAGAACATGGGGGTTCATGGGTAGTTCAGTGGTAGAATTCTTGCCTGCCATGTCAGAGACCAGGGTTCAATTCCTAGCCCATGCACTCCAAAACAAACAAACAAACAACAAAAACATTCAACAAATAGTGCTGTGATAATGGGATATTCACATGGAAAAGAATGAAATGAGGACCCCACCGCACAGCATACGAAAAAAAAAAAAAAACATGGCTTTTCTGGGGTTACATAACTGCTTCAAACTAGCACACCTGGCTAAACCCTGTTACTATGAAAGCCAGCTTGTAATCTCCACCACAGATGGCTTGTCCTTTCTCCTATTTTATACTATTGTTAGATACATGTATTTTTAGGTCCAAGAAAATAATTACAGCTGGATGGAGAGTTGGAATATAGTCAACCATTATTGTTTGCATAGCTCAGGAGGCTATAACCACAATATTTTTTCCATAGATATGAATAAATTGGATTTAGGGTCACATAATGGTATTGTAGCTAATGAGCAAGATGAAGCTGCAAGATTAGGGAGGATTTAAAATTGAAAGCTAATGAAGACAGATTCCGAACCACTAAGCTCTCCACAGATACTTCTCCTTAAACCCATTGTCTTTTTAATATTCTTTCTCCCCTACTTAATACTGAAGCCTCTTACCAAAGTAAGCTAGGCTACATATGTTGAAATTCAGTCTCCAACACTTAATAACTATGTTTTAGGGTAAATGAGATAACCATTGAGTCTCAATTTCCTTATCCGCGAAAGGTATGTAATAACAGTAGATGACTAATAGGACTTTAAAAAGTATGAAATTAGTTCATATGCATATATGTATGTGTATATTTCTTAGAATGCCTGAAACATTATAAGTGCCATGTATGAATTTTCTGTAGTTGTCATTATTATTATCCTTGTCATCATCATATTTAGTTTTCCATGTGTTCAATCTGGATTAGTTTATGTGTATCTTTTTAATCTTTTGCTATCTATTTTTCATGTAAATTGCACTTTCTCTTTTTCTTTTTAGGTGGGAAGTTTGGAATTAAGACTCCACAACAGAGGATTTCTGAAAAAGCTATATTCCATAGGAAAATGGAGGGTGAGGTTACACGAGATCATTCATTGCATTCTATTTTAGAAGAACTGTGGCAAGATGATGGCCAGATAGAGAAGCATCAGGATAAACAAGATAAACCTCTGAGTCATGCTGCTTTCATCAACAAGAAAATATTGAATACAGAGTGGAATTATGAATATAGAGACACTGCAAAATTCATTCATCCAAGCCCAAACCTTATTCCTTCACAGAAAAGACCTGATAAACCTGGCTCATTTGGAAAGAGTTTGAAGCGAAATGTAGATTTACGTATTCATAATAAAAACAATGCTACAAAGAACTTTGCTAAAATTGTTGAATGCAGTCAAGTTTTCACCCAGAATTATTCTTATACTAACCATGAAAATCCTCATACAGGAGTGAAATTCTGTGAAAGTAATGAGTGTGGAAAGGTTCTCACCCTCAAACAAGCACTCAGTCAAAATCTGAAATTTCCTGTTGGGGAGAAAGCAAACTTATGTACTGAATTTGGGAAGATTTTCTCCCATAAGTCACACCTCTTTGCACCTCAGAGAATTTATGCTATGGGAAAATCTCATGAATTTAGCAAATGTGTAAATGTTTTTACACAGAAGCCGTTACTCAGTATATATTTCAGAGTTCACAGAGATGAAAAAGTATATATATGTACTGAATGTGGGAAGGCCTTCATCCAGAAGTCAGAGTTAGTTATACATGAGAAAATGCATACTAGAGAAAAACCCTATAAATGCAGTGAATGTGGAAAATCGTTCTTCCAAGTATCATCTCTACTTAGGCATCAGACAACTCATACTGGAGAAAAACTCTATGAATGCAGTGAATGTGGGAAAGGTTTCGCTCTGAACTCAGCCCTCAATATACATCAGAAAATTCATACTGGAGAGAGACACCACAAATGTGGTGAGTGTGGGAAGGCTTTTACCCAAAAATCAACACTCAGAATGCATCAGAGAATTCATACAGGAGAGAGATCCTATGTTTGTACCGAGTGTGGGCAGGCCTTCATCCAGAAGGCACACTTGATTGCACATCAGAGAATCCATACTGGAGAGAAACCTTTTGAATGCAGTGACTGTGGGAAATCCTTCCCTTCTAAGTCACAACTCCAGATGCATAAGCGAATTCATACAGGAGAGAAACCCTATATATGTACTGAATGTGGGAAGGCCTTCACTAACAGGTCAAATCTCAATACTCACCAGAAATCTCATACTGGGGAGAAGTCTTATATATGTGCTGAATGTGGGAAGGCCTTCACTGATAGATCAAATTTCAATAAACACCAGACAATTCATACTGGAGAGAAACCTTTTGTTTGTACTGATTGTGGTAGGGCCTTTATCCAGAAGTCAGAGTTAATCACACATCAAAGGATTCATACTACAGTGAAACCTTATAAATGTCCTGACTGTGAGAAATCCTTCTCCAAGAAACCACATCTCAAAGTACATCAGCGAATTCACACAGGAGAGAAGCCATATATATGTGCAGAATGTGGAAAAGCCTTCACTGACAGATCAAATTTCAATAAACACCAGATAATCCATACTGGAGAAAAGCCCTATAAATGCAGTGATTGTGGAAAGGGCTTCACCCAAAAATCTGTTCTCAGTATGCATCGTAATAGTCATAATGAGAGTAACCCTATATCTTGAAAATGAGAAAGCCTTATCACAGAAGTCAGGTCTAAGTGAATGTTATAGAATTCAACCAAAATAGTTATTGTATGAATGCATATGTATGGAAAATCCTTCATCAAGTTATCTCACCTGAGATGACAAAAAATTATTTAGAGGAGACCTTCTGATAATTAATTGAATGGGGGAAAATTTTCATATTTTCACAGCCTCACAAAATTTAATGGAATTAATACTGGGAAAATTTTTCTAATGCTGTCAGATGCATTAGAAAAACACCTTCCTATAGAAAGTATTATAAGGCTGATTGTTACCAAATTCTTTATAGGAAAGATGGTGCAAAATTATGTAAATGACAGTCATTTTACTTTGTGTTATAGTAAGCATTTTTAAATGATAACAAGATGAAAAGTAGGACAACAAAATAAAATATGTGGTGTTTAGACCTACTCAGTTCTGTAGGACATGTATGTGGTAAAACACATAATATAACAGGAATAATTGAATTTATAATTTTTTTAATTTTAAATAATTGTATCTATCAAATGTTTCCTATTGAGTATTTCTATCAAGTGAATCCACAATTTAAAAGTCATTATATCTTTCTATATACTAACATCTGCATATATAATTTTACATAAATACATAAATATAATATTATCATACATACTTATTTTCATGACAGTATTTTTCATCTTCATTCATTGTGGTGGAGTACAAAATAGCCACAGATTCCTCCTATCACTTTATGCACATCCCTTTGCAATGTTACTTTTTTGCTCCTCTTATTAAGAGGTAGAATTTCAAAAAAAAAAAAAGAAGTAGAATCTCTTTCACTTTAATTTTGGGCTTGGCCATGTGACTTGCTTTGGTCAATGGGAAATTAGCAAAAGATATTCAAGAAGAGGCTTGAAAAGTGTGAAAAGTCTGCCTTGAGGCTTACCCTCTCTTGCTGCTCTTTGGAATCTTGAAACATCCATGTGATGAAGCTCAGGTTACCCTACTTGGGATAGAAATCACATAGAGCAGAGAAATGCCAATCCAGTCAAGGCCTCTTAGACTAACTACTCTACTAACTGCCAGATCATGTGTATGAGAATTTCCTAGACCTCCAGCTCCAGTCATGCTGACCCATACTAACAGAGCCATGCCGTTATATCAGGCAACCTACAGAATTGTGATCTAAATAAAGTGATTATTTTTAAGCCACTAAATTTTGGAGTAGTTTTTTGCACAACAAATTCTAAGTAATACCTAAAAGTGGGGGTGTGGTATTGTACCAAAGCATAAGGCATGTGGCATTGGCTTTGGGTCTAGGCAGCAGGTGGAGGCTGGAAAAACAGCAAGGAGATCTGTTAGTGAGGACTGGAAAATAGGGCAACCCATGCTATTTGGCAATGGAAAAAAAAGTCAAAACAGTATCCATGATATGTGGTAAGATAGAAAATGTACCAAATAAACTTGTGGATCTGGCTAGAGAGATTTCTTTTAGCTGCATATGACAAGGTAAAAAAGAGAGCGAGAGATGAGCTAATATATAAGTAGCTGTTTCATTTGAAAGTCGAATTTAGAAGAAATATAGAAAAGCTAAGGCTTCATGGTTAAAAAATACACGTTTTCACATTTCTAGTCACTCCAAACATCAAAATATTCTCAAGGTGAAAAGAAAATGGCCTCAAGGTAAAAATCAAATCATGGATGTGGCTTTAAGACCCTTTATTAAAATGCCTGAAATATTTGAGTTGATGTTCAGGAGACCTCAGCTAAACACAAGGGCTTCTAAAAAATTCTTCATGTTGTTCTGATACACTGCTCAAAGTAGAGAGAGGCTTGTCTTGAAAAAAAATTGTCAGTGTGGCATTTCAAACATGGAAGATATCCAAATCTGAGTCACAGAAATCCATAAAGATTTTAAGACATTTCCAGTTTGACCTTAAAGGGACTGAAACAGTTCCAAACGTAAAGTAGCCTCTGGACCCCCCTCCCTAACTTCTATGAGCAGGAAGCAAACTGAAAAAGCTACACAAATGCAAACATGGGCCATTTCTCATGGGAAAAGAAGAACGTTTCAGAGGGGAGACCCAAGAACAGTATAGTAAAATGAACTTGAGAGCCACTCCCATGGAAAATTGTGCCTTAATCAAGAATCATTGTTTGCCTCTGGATTAGGAGGTCCTGGCAATATCTTCTCTGTGGGATTTCAGAATTATTATGAACCAGTGACTGATATGTGCCTCTCCTTCCCACTTTTGAATGGGAATTCTATTGCAGTTAGATGTGTCCCTGGATCACCACTGTATATGCATACATACATACATGCTTGAGTGTGTGACTATACACAATTATGTGTGTGTTGGGGAGGGGTGTCAGAATACTTGTTCTTTAGCTCACACGTCACTGGATAAAAATGACTGCACCTGAGAAGTTGCACCTAAGGCGCCCCACCCACATATGGACATGATGCAGAAGAACTGAGATCCTGGATTTGAGCCTACTAGCATAATTTGGATGAGACATTTGGAAGTCTCTTGTATAGGGGTGAACATACTTTGCATGGGGTGGTAATGTGAATAATTTGTTACCCGAAAGCAGGCTATGGTGGGTAGAAAAATGCTAAAAGAGATCTGTATGCCCCTTTTCAATCTTTTTTTCTCTTTGTGTTTCAGTTGGAATCATTTTTATTGACCTATTTTTAAGTTCACTAATTTCCCCCCCAGCTCTATCAAGTCTACTTATGAACCTGTTGAAGGCATTCTTCATCATAGTGAAGTTTTCTTTTTTATTTCTAGCAATTTCCATTTGACTCTTTCTTATAGTTTTCATTTCCCTGCTGAAATACCCCATCTTTTTAAATCTTAAATTATTTTTAAGATATAATAAGGCAGAATATTTAGCCTGAAAATCTTTTCAGGGTCTAGTCTAGGCTGGCCATCCTGGAATGCTGATATCATGGAAGCCAACAGCCTGACAGATCCAAATGTCTGGACACTGTTTTCCATTAGAACCATATGGATGCTCTAAAATCTAACATGATGATAACTACATTAACAAGATATATTTCGATGACAGTGAAATCTACTTCACACAAATATTTCATTTTAAACAATTGTTGAGATAAGCATTAAGATTAATTTATTTAATCACTTGAAAATGTGATTATTTAACTTGATATGCATACTGTACATTACAAAGTCTGTTCACCTGTATAAGTTCAGGAAATAACCCAGGCAAAGGAAAAAAAGCATTTTAATGCATGTTCTTCATGTTTTCCACTGTAGTCTTTGTACTGGCTTGAATGGTGCCCCCTGTCCCAAATCAATGCCCACCCTGGAACCTGTGAATGTGATCTTATTTGGAAATAGGATTTTTGAAGATGTAACCAAGTTAACCTGAGGTCATTCTGGATTAGGGTGGGCCTTAAATCCAATATGATGGGTGTCCTTTTAAGAACAGGGAAATTTGAACTCAGAGACACAGACACACAGGGAGAACACCATGTGACAATGGTTGCAGAGATTGAAGTGACTTGTCTACAAGCCAAGGAATGCCGAAGATTGCCAGCAACCACCAAAAGCTAAGAAGAGTCATGGAAGGATCCACCAGAGTCTCCAGAGGACAGGATGGCCTTGCTGACACCTTGATTACCGATTTCTAGCCTCCAGAACTGTGAGACAATAAATGTATGTGGTTTTAAGCCACCTGGTTTGTGGTAATTTGTTACAGAAGTGAAATTAATACATCCATTAACATATTAATCATAGTTATTTTAAATTCCATCTGATAGTTCCAGCAATTGGGTCAACTGTGCCTAGTTCTGTTGATTGCTTTGTCTCTTGACAGTGAGGGTTTTGTTCTTGCTGTTTTGTATGTAATAATTTTTGACTGAATGCCAACCACTGTATATAGAACAGTAGAGACTAAGGTAAATAGTATTTATGCCTGAAAATACACACAGCTCCTCTTCTGCTAGGCCATTAGTGTGAGAATATTGAGTCTGTGTAATCAGATCAGTTTCATTTTTGCTATGATTACCCTCAGTGTGCCACAGACTTCAAATTCTTTTAGTATTACCTCATACTTAGGGCAGGCAATAGTTTTCCAGGGAAATTTTCATAATGTTCCTTGCACCACCCTTCTCTATAGGCCTTTCCTGTATGCTTCTCCATAGGAAGTATCTCTCTCCATGCTCTTGCCTCTCACTTAGTGGTAGAATGCTGTTATTACTCAGTTTATGCTGGCCTGGTGAGTAAGGGGCATTGGTATTCTCTGCTGTCCTGACCCAGCCTTAGTTTTCATCAGGTCTCATATTCCTGAATCTTTTCAGTGATCATTCCTTTCCTCCACTAGTGGAAGACCTCTAACAGTCCAAGCCCAGGATGGTTTCCTGCCCTTCCCCAATGGGTAGAGGTTCTCTTTTGTTTTGTTTTCCTCTAGCTAAGATGGATTTTCACCTGTTTCTTGGGGCAACAGAGTTTGCTGCATTTCCTTCAGTGGTTTATGACTTTTGTTCTGTAGGGTATTAGAGATCCATGGGGCCATCTTGCTGACCTACAGCACTAATGAAGAAATCCAGTATCCTTTCCTGCCCCCAATCTTGTGTGAGCACCCAGTGCAGGTCTGTAGAAAAGAGCCTGAAAGTGGGTGCCAACTATTTTTATTATTATTATTACTATTTAAAAAGTTACCCCAAAGCTTAGCAGTGTAAAACAGAAGACATTATCTCACATTTTTTGTGGGTCAGGGATGCAGTTGTGGTTTAGAATGGTGCCTCTGGCTGAAAGTCTCTCATGAGGTTGCAGTTAAGCTGTTTTCTGGGGCTGTGTTCTCACATGAAGGTTAGAATGGGGCTGTATTCTCACATAAAGTTTAGATATCTGCATCTTGTGCAGAAGCCAGAAGTCTGGACAGTCTCCTTTGGCCACAACCAAAATAATATATGCCCCTTTTCAGTGTGACTTTGTCACTCTTTTCATCAAGTGGTGGAGTCTATTTCTTCATCCCTTGTATCTGGGTTTTGTCATTTAACTTGCTTTGGCCAATGGGATATTAGCAAACATGATATAAGTAGAGGTTTGAGAAGTGGTAGCCCATAGAGGTTTGCTCTCTTTTGTTACTTTTTTGGAATCCTGAGACCATGTGTGAAGAAGCCCAGGCTGGGCTCTTGGAAGATGAGAGACTACATGGAGCAATGATGGAGCAGAGATGAACCATCCCAGCTGAGGCCCCATAACCAACTGTACTTTCAACTGCCAGACATGTGGATGAAGCCATCCTACCATCCAGCATTGGTAAAGCTAATTGTGATAGCCACCCTCTAAGATGACCCTCAATTATCCCCACATCCTGGTAGTCACACCCTTGTGTAATCTTCTCCCTTTAAGTGTGGGCTAGATGTGGTGGCTTGCTTCTGAAATCAAATATAATGAGGCAGAGGTAATGGGATTTCACTCCCAAAACTGGACTACTAAAACTGGTTACCATCTAGGGTCCTCGTTCACACACTCTTGGATGGCTCACCCAAGGGTAATTCAGCTGCTATTTCATCAGGCAGCCCACTGGAGAGCTCCACATGAGTGATCTTAGAAACATATTCTTCCCCAGTCTAACCTTCATGTGAGAACACAGCCCCAGAAAACAGCTTAACTGCAACCTCATGAGAGACTTTCAGCCAGAGGCATCCTTCTAATCCACACTTGCATCCCTCACCCAAAATGTATTCTGTTTTACACTGCTAAGTTTTAGGGAAACTTGTTAAATAGTAATATATTAGCAATATACTGGTTTAGACTAGAAGAGCTCTCCCATCCAACCACTCATCCTAGACAACTCACAGAATCATGAAATAAAATGTTTACTGTTTTAAGTCACTAAATTTTGGGTGACCTGTTACACTGGAAAAGTTCATTGATTCATTAATTATGTACTGAATTTCCTCCCCCACTATTCTTCTGTCATAACTAATACTGATCAATTACTACGAACATTTTCATGTTTTAATCTGTGTCCATATACATACATAGACATATAGGTGTTACCAGGCTTGTAATGTAATCATATGCAAGCTATATAAGGGTTGTTTTCCTTGATTTTATAAAATGGTATCATATCATACAACCATATCTGCATCTTTGTTACTCAACAATATCTCTTTTGGATAGTTGCATGATAATTGATGGAGTATATGTAAAGTAATTTATTCAGCTATTTGCATATTTTATTTTATTCACCCTTCTTTCAACTTTTTTTTTTCACCACCAAGAGCAATGTTGTTAAAAATATTAAGAGGCAGTTTGCATAGTAATTTAAGTGATAAACTCAGGAACAAGCATATTTGGGTTTCAATTCGGGCTCTACTAGTTACTAGCTACGTGACCTTGGCCATATTAGTTAACCTCTCTGTCTGATTTCTTCAGCAGTAAAGTAGATTCATACTTGTATCTATCTCATATATTTTACATGAGACTCAAAAGGATTAACAGTAAAACATAATATTGCAGGGTGTTGAAAATAAATTGTCAGTCGTATTTTAAAACTTCAGCTTTTGTGTGAGACTAAAGCAAGAAATGTTTATTTGGTACAAAATTTATATTTTGACTAGTGCATTTCCTGATTTAACTTACATGGACAGCTTAACTGAACACCATAAGTACATGGAACTTTGAATATGGCATGAGATTTTATAGATTTGTCCAGGTTAGTGTGATGCCCTGATAAATCCCAGAGTAATTTGAACAGCGAATAAAGAAGTATTTGTAAAGTCCCCTGGGGAAGAATGGGAAGAAAGGGGGAAAATTAAACTTCCCCCTTTAACTTTAAATTAAATTAAAATTAGAGAATTCCTGATGTTCTTGCAAGGAGTGGGGCCAGCCAAATCAACAGACCAAGCCCTCAGTCTTTGGGATTTGTTCCCATGAAACTTATCCCTGCAAAGTATAGGCTAAGCCTACTTAAAATTAGGCTTAAGAGTCACGCTCAGAGAACCACTAGTGTTGCTCAGATGAGGCCTATCTCTCTCTCAGCCAACATGGCAAACAAACTCACCGCCCTCCCCCTCTCTACGTGGGACATGACTCTCAGGGGTGTGGACCTTCCTGGCAACATGGGATAGAAATCCTACAATGAGCTGGGACTCAGCATCAAGGGATTGAGAAAACCTTCTCGACCAAAGGGGAAGAGAGATGAGACAAAATAAAATGTCAGTGGCTGAGAGATTTCAAACAGAGTTGAGAAGTTATCCTGGAGGTTATTCTTATGCATTATATAGATATCCCCTTATTAGTTTAAGGTGATTCAGAGTGGCTAGAGGGAAGTGTCTAAAACTGTAGAGCTGTGTTCCGGTAGCCATGTTTCTTGAAGATGATTGCATAATGGTATAACTTCCGCAATATGACTCTATGATTGTGAAAACCTTGTGTCTGATGCTCCTTTATAAAAGGTATGGACAGACAAGTAAAAAAATATGGGGTGGTGTGATGGTAGCTCAGTGGCAGAATTCTCACCTGCCATGCTGGAGACCTGGGTTCAATTCCTGGTGCCTGCCCATGCCAATATATATATTATACATATACATAATGGGGGAACAAATGTTAAAATACATTGAGTAGATTGAAATACTAGTGATCAATGAAAGGAAGTGGTAAGGGGTATAGAAAAAATAGAGGGAACAAAGGTTGAAATATATTGGGTAGATGGAAATATTAGTGGGCAATGAGAGGGAGGGGCAAGGGGTACAGTATATATGAGTCTTTTCTTTTTTCCTTTATTTCTTTTTCTGGAGTGACGCAAATGTTCAAAGAAATGATCATGGTGATGAATATACAACTATGTGATGATTAAAAAAAGGGTAAAATACTTAGAACTATGCATGGAGAGACATTCTGATAAATATAAGTGGAACCCCATTTCTTGAACTTGCCTATATCCCCCTTTGTGCTTGGGGCACAGGGGAGGAATTTGAGAGATTGTCTGTGTCATCTCAGTCTCATCCAACTACCTAAAGAAAATGTATGGAGTAACAGGAAAAGCAGGCTTGTGCTACCAATACTTGGTGGCTGGGTCAAGAAGGATTCATCTATAGAAGATAAGGGAAATGACTAGCCAAAGGTAAGAACATACCAGATAAACTAGGGGACCCACAAAGACAGACTGTTTGCAACAGCCTTCAACAGAAGAACAATCCACACTGGAAGTCAGTTCATGTGAGGATGGAAAAATGCCTCTTGGATTTTGTGACAAGAAGGTCATCATTGACTTTGATAAGTGCTGTTTTGAAAGTGAATTTAACCAAAGAAAATGATTGTGCAAAGCTGAAGGAATTTTTGAATCCAGATAATGTTTCTTCACCATAAAAAAGTTTTTTTCTGATAGAAAAATATTAGGTCATTGTGCTGGATTTCTCTGAGGATGGTTTGGTTACTCTGAGAACTATATTTTCAAAAATTTCCTTCCCTTCTTGATTCCAGGTTAGAGTTAGCCAAAAGTAGAAATTATCTGAGATTTAGGAGGTCGATGTGAAAGAGGAACCATTGCTCTAAAAGTCTTTGAGATTAAATACAGTGAAATACAGATGCAGAGGCACAAGGTTCTACTTTTTCCTCACTCTCTTACACCCTATATCCAGCTCGTGTTTCCATCTCCCAGCCCTGATGACCAAACATGTCCCCAGACCTACCACCAGAAGCTTCACTACAGGCCCACAGAAGCAACAGCTTTTCACAGACTTCTCCAGCAGCTCTCCTTTATAGTCCCACTTTGGCAAATGGATATGCCTAGCTTCTCAGATTTTCCTGCATGTTCTGACTAGTTCACCAATGGCAATGTTTCAAGAGGAGTGGTTTAGTGACTCTTCTCTGATCTCCTAACTCCCCCTTCCATACTTTTGCTCCCCCAGCTACTCTCACAATTTTGCATTGTCTAATTCACATTTAAAAGTCCTTATTCTGGAGACTTCCAGGAAGATGGCCAACTAGAGCACCTTGAGATTAGCCCTGCTCCATGGTAAAGTTAGAGAAGGGACAGGATTGTGGCTGAGGCAGCAATTCGTGAGTGCAGCTGACCTGGGAGAGTCTTCTGCACCACATGTGGCAGCCCTGGTTGGAGAGGCCGAGGAACTGAGAGGCAGAAAGTTGGAACCTAGACTGGCAAGGAGGCAGAGCGGGGGAGCCCGTGGGAGTGCAAGGATGGGTACATGGGACTAGAAGGTAAGCCAGGCTGCGTTCCCTGGGCGTGCTACCCTCACTGGCACAGCCCCATGACCAGTGACTCACCCCACACCCCACTCATTTGAACCCCCTCACCTACCCCCACTCCCCACGCTCCAGGTGCCCCCACCCCACCAGCCCCCAGTGCATGTACCTGCCCCACACCCCTACCCCAAGTGTAGCCCAACCCACCTCTACTACATCTGTCCCACGCACTACCTCCACCTCCCTGTTCCCTGCAGGCTGTTACCAGTGCATAAAGGTTGCAGGCCCTAGCCTCCATACCTTGGCTACCCCCGCCCCTTACCCATAGTGTCGCAGAGCCTCACCCTGCCCTCCCTGAGCTCAGCACATCCATCTATAACACTCCCAGGCCCAGCACATCCATCTATAACACTCCCAGGCCCACCCCCCAATCACGTCTTTCAGGTCCCGGAACTGCACGTTATGGCAGTCCTAGAACCACGCATGCACACAGCCCTCAGCCTCATTTCCCAGCTCTGAGAAAGTGCTGACCTGCACAGCTGCGTTACATCTGCCCCCAATACAAGAAGGGGTAATGCCGACCTGCTGCCACAACTCTATTCATGTGCACAATGTAACATCCCCAACCTGCGCCCATACCTGCCATGAAACAAATCACCATACTAAATGCTCCACCCCATGCCCTGCTCCATGCTGTACAACCATCCTGCAAACACAAGGCCTTAGACTACTGAAAGAAATCAACTCCAAAGTAAATCAATCAAGATATCTATATGCGATGAAGACAGTAGACGATGACTAAGCATATCATAATGCAGTCAGATACAGACATGCCTAATGATCAAATTAAAACATCTGAGTAGACATAGACATTGGAACAACTAATCAAAGATGTTCATACAACTCTACTTAATAAAATAAGTGGGATAGCAAATGACATGAAGGAGATCAAGAAGACAGTAGAAGAGCATAATGACGAATTTGAAAGAATAAATAGAAAAATAGCACAAATTACAGACATTAAAGACTCTGTTGACCAAATAAAAAGCATACTAGAGGCACATAACACCAGATTTGACCAGACAGAAGAAGGAATAAGTGATATAGAGGGCAGGATAACTAATTTCGAAGACTCAAAACAGCAAATGGCAAAAGAAGATGGAAAAAATTCAATGTGAACTCAGGGAAATGATAGACAAAACAAAGCACACAAATATAAGAATCACTGGTGTCCCAGAATGAGAAGAGAGGAGTAAAGGGTTAGGAAGAGTTGTTGAGAGTATAATTGGGGAAAACTTCCCAACCCTCATAAAGGACATAAATACACAAGTCAAAGAAACCCAAAGAACTCCAAACAGAATAAATTCAAATAGGCCTTCCCCAAGGCACATGCTAATCAGTCTGTCAAATGTTAAAGAGAAGCAGAAAATTCTGAAAGCGGCAAGAGAAAAATAATCGACTACATACAAGGGAAATCAAATAAGGGGAATCAAATCAAATCATTAACTTTATAAATGAATTAGACCTAACAGACATATATAGGTCATTGTACCCCAAAACACAAGGTTGTGCATTCTTCTCTAGTGCTCATGGAGCATTCTCCAGGATAGATCATATGCTGAGACACAAAATAGGTCTTTATAATTTAAAAAATACTAAAATTATTCAAAGCACTTTCTCTGATTACAATGGAGTGAAGCTGGATCTCAATAACCACCAAAGAAAGAGAACATTCACAAATATTTGAAGATTATATAACACACTCGTAAACAACCAGTGGGTCAAAGAAGAAATTGCTAGAGAAATTAGCAGCTATCTGGAGATGAAGGAAAATGAGAATACAACTTATTAGAACTGATGGGATGTGGCAAAGACTGTGCTGAGAAGGAAATTTATTGCCTTAAATGCCTATATTAAAAAACAAGAAAGAGCAAAAATTGAGGACTTAACAACAATCCTGGAGGAACTTGAGATAGAACAGCAAAGTAACCCCAAAGCAAATAGGAGAAGTGAAATAACAAGGATTAAAGCAGAGATAAATGAATGGTAGAACAAAAGAACAATAGAAAGAATCAATAAAACCAGAAGTTGGTTCTTTGAGAAAATCAATAAAATTGATGGGCTACTAGCAAGACTTATAAAGGAAAAAAGAGAGAGGATGCAAATAAACAAAATCAGAAATGAGAAGGGGTGCATTACCACAGACCCTGAAGAAATAAAAGAAATCATAAAAGGAT
Organism: Tamandua tetradactyla; assembly: GCF_023851605.1. Classification (NCBI taxonomy): domain Eukaryota; kingdom Metazoa; phylum Chordata; class Mammalia; order Pilosa; family Myrmecophagidae; genus Tamandua; species Tamandua tetradactyla. The sequence continues at coordinate 122,335,172 of NC_135353.1, forward strand.
ACTATGAACAACTATGCGTCAAAAAATTAGACAACCTAGATTAAATGGACAAATTACTGAAGACACGCAAACAAGCTACACTGACTTAGGAAGAAATAGAAGATATTAACAAACCAATCACAAGTAAAGACTTTCAATCAGTCATCAAAAATCCTCCAAAAAAAGAAAAGCCCAGGGCCAGATGGCTTCACAGGGGAATTTTATCAAACATTCCAGAAAGAACTAACACCAATCCTGCTCAAACTTTTCCCAAAAAAATGAGGAAAAAGGAACTCTACTTAACTCAGTTTATGAAGCTAATATCATTTTAATACCAAAATTGGGTAAAGATGCTATAAGAAAGGAAAACTACAGGCCAATCTCCCTAATGAGCATAGATGCAAAACTTCTCAATAAAATATTAGCAAATCGAATCCAACAGCACATTAAAAGAATTATACACCATGACCAAGTGGGGTTTATACCAGGAATGCAAGGATGGATTAACACTAGAAAATCAATTAATGTAACACAGCATATTAACAAATCAAAAGGGAAAAATCACATGATCATCTCGACTGATGCTGAAAAAGCATTCAACAAAATTCAGCATCCTTTTCTGATAAAAACACTCCAAAACATAGGAATCGAAGGTAACTACCACAATATGATAGAAGGGAATATATGAAAAACCGATAGCCAGCATAGTACTCAATGGAGAGAGACTGAAAGCCTTCCCCCCAAGATCAGGTACAAGACAAGGATGCCCACTGTCACCACTATTATTCAACATTGTGCTAGAAGTTCTAGCTAGAGCAATCAGGCAGGACAATGAAATAAAAAGCATCCAAATTGGAAAGGAAGAAGTAAAACTCTCATTATTTGCAGATGATATGATACTATACTTGGAAGTTCCTGAGAAATCCACAGCAAAGTTACTTGAGCTAATTCAGCAAGGTGGCAGGATAAAAAATTAATGTGCAAAAATCAGTAACATTTCTATACGCAAGTAATGAGCTAGCTGAGGAGTCAGTTAAGGAAAAAACTCCATTCAAAATAGCAACTAAAAGAATCAAATACTTAGGAATGAACTTAACTAGGGATGTAAAGGACTTGTACATAGAAAACTGCATAAGATTGCTAAAAGAAATCAAAGGAGATCTAAGTAGGTGGAAAGACATTCCCTGCTCATTGACAGGAAGGCTGAATATAGTTAAGATGCCAATTCTCCCAAAATTGATCTACAGATTCAACACAGCACCAATCAAAATTCCAACAGCCTACTCTGAAGATTTGGAAAAATTCATCTGGAAGGGAAAGAGACCCTGAATAGCTAAAAGCATCCTAAAAAAGAAGAATGAAGTGGGAAGATTAACACACCCTGACTTTAAAACATATTATAAAGCCACGGTGGTCAAAATAGCATGGTACTGGCAGAAAGACAGAAGCAGTGACTGATGGAATCAACTCAAGAGTGCAGAAAAAGATCACCAAATCTATGATGAGCTGATTTCTGACAAGGTCCCCAAATTCGCTGAACTTTGACAAAATAGTCTTTTCAATAATTGGAAATGGAAGAACTGGATATTAAGCCAAGAGAATAAAAGAGGACCCCTATCTTATATCCTACACAAAAATTAACTCAAAGTGGATCAAACACCTAATATAAGAACTAGCACCATAAAGTTTCTAGAAGAAAATGTAGGGAAACATCTTCAAGACCTAGTAATAGGAGGTAGCTTCCTAAACTTTTCACCCAAAACACAAGCAACAAAAGAAAAAAGTAGATAAATGGGAGTTCCTCAAAATGAAATGCTTCTGCACCTGAAAAGACTTTGTCAAAAAGGTGAAGAGGCAGCCAACTCAATGGGAGAAAATATTTGGAACTCGCATATCAGACAAAGGTTTGATTTCCTGTATATACAAAGAAATCATACAACTCAACAACAAAAGAACAAACAACCCAATTAAAAAATGGGCTAAAGATATGAATAGGCATTTTTCTGAAGAGCAAATACAGATGGCTCAAAAGCACATGAAGCGATGCTCATTTTCACTGGCTATAAGGGAAATGCAGATTAAGACTACAATGAAATACCACCTCACACCTATAAGAATGGCGACTGTTAAACAATCAGGAAACTATAAATGTTGAAGAGGATGTAGAGAAACTGGGACACTTATGCACTGCTGGTGGGAATGTACAATGGTGCAGCCACTATGGAAGACTGGGGACTCCTTTGGAAACTAAACATCAAATTGCCCTATGACGGGTGGGCCACGGTGGCTCAGCAGGCAAGAATGCTTGCCTGCCATGCCAGAGGACCCGGGTTTGATTCCTGGTGCCAGTCCATGAAAAAAAAATTGCCCTATGACACAGCAATAGTACTACTTGGTATATACCCAAAAGAGCTAAAAGCGATGGCACAGACATTTGCACACTGATGTTCATAGCAGCATTATTCACAATCGCCAAAAGATGGAATCAAACCAAATGCCCATCAACAGATGAGTGAATCAACAAAATGTGCTACATAAATACAATGGAATATTATGCAGCAGTAAGACAAAATGACATCCTGAAACACATGACAAGATGGATGAGACTTGAGGACATATGCTGAGAGAAATTAGCCTGACACAAAAAGACAGACAGATACTGTATGAATCCAGTTTTATGACCAGCATAAAGGTATGATCAGAGACTTACAATACAGAATACAGGGTACTTAGAGATACATAGAAGCTAGAGATGGGTGAAGTGTTAGCTAAACAGGTTGAACTCCAATGTAAGGGAATAGATAGGAGTGAAGGTGATTCTCTAGTGAGTTTAGAAGTAATATTACTATATTGAAGAGGAACAAGATTGAAAGGGGTTGTATAGACCTATGTGTCCCACTGACACACTGGAAATATGAATGAGTTCTTGTCAGAATTATTTCAAAGATATGATGCATGTACAAAGAGTGTTTAAGTCCAGGGTATGGGGGAAAACTGCTATTGCAAGCTGTGGTATATACATACAATGGAATATTATGCAGCTGTAAGACAGAATAAAGTTATGAAGTATGTAACAACATGGATGGACCTTGAGGACATTATGCTGAATGAGATTAGCCAGAAACAAAAGGACAAATACTGTATGGTCTCACTGATATGCACTAACATTAATAAATGAACTTGGAGAATTTCAGTTAAGAACAGAAACCACCAGGAGATAGAAATAGGGTAGATTCTGGGTAATCGGAGCTGAAGGGATACAGATTGTGCAACAGGACTGACTGTAAAAATTCAGAAATGGATAGCACAATACTACCAAATTGTAACACAATCATGTTAGTACACTCAATGAACCTGAATGTGAGAATGGTAGAGGGAAGAGAGCTGGGGACATAAATGAAACCAGAAGGAAAGATAGACGATTGATTTGAACAGTAAATAAACAGTATTTGCGAAGTCCCCTTGGGGGAAGTTGAGAAAAGGGGGAAAATTCAACCACCCCATTTCAATAATTCCTGATATTCTTGCAAGTAGTGGGGACAATCAAATCAAAAGGCCAAGCCCTCAGTCTTGGGGTTCGTTCATATGAAACTTGTCCCCACAAAGGATAGTCTAAGCTTACTTAAAATTAGGTTTAAGAGTCACCCCCAGAGAACCTCCTTTGTTGCTCCAGATGTGGCCCATCTCTCTCTCAGCCAACATGGCAAGCAAACTCACCACCCTCCCCCTCTCTACATGGGACATGACCCTGAGGGGTGTAAACTTGCCTGGCGACAGAGGACAGAAATCCTAGAGTGAGCTGGGACTTGGCATCAAGGGATTGAGAAAACCTTCTTGACCAAAAGAGGGAAGAGAGAAACGAGACAAAATAAAGTGTCAGTGGCTGAGAGATTTCAAACAGAGTTGAGAGGTTATCCTGGAGGTTTTTCTTACGCATTTTATAGCTATCCCGTTTTACTTTAAGGTGTATTCGAGAGGCTAGAGAGAAGTGCCTGTAACTTTAGAGCTGTGTTCCAGTAGCCGTGTTTCTCAAAGATGAATGTATGATACTGCTTTCACAGTGTGACTATGTACATGTGAAAATCTTGTGTCTGATGCTCCTTGTTCTAGTTTGCTAGAATGCTGCCGGAATGCAACACACCAGAAACAAATTGGCTTTTAATAGAAGGGGATTTATTTTGTTAGTTCTTCAGAGGAAAGGCAGCTAACTTTCCACTGAGTTCTTTCTTACATGGGAAGGCACAGGATGGTCTCTGCCGGCCTTCTCTCCAGGCCCCTGAGTTTCAACAACTTTCCCTGGGGTGACTTCTTTCTGCATCTCCCAAGGCCTGGGCTGAGCTGCGAGTGCTGAGATGAGGAATACCGAGCTGCTTAGGCTGTGCTACTTAGCGCTCTCTCATTTAAGCCCCAGCCAATTAAGTCAAACCTCACTCATTGCAGCAGACACGCCTCCTAACTGACTGCAGATGTAATTAGCAACAGATGAGGTTCACATACCATTGGCTTATGTCCACAGCAACAAGACTAGGTATGCTCACCTGGCCAAGTTGACAACTGAATAACTAACACACTCCTTTTATGAAGGATATTGACAGATGAGTAAAAAATACGAATTAAAAATAAATAAATAATAGGGGGAACAAATGTTAAAATAAATTGAGTAGATTGAAATACTAGTGAACAATGAAAAGGAGTGGCAAGAGATACAGAAAAAATAGGGGAACAAAGTTTAAAATATATTAAGTAGATGGAAATACTAGCGGTCAATGAGGGGGGGTAAGGGGTATGGTATGTATGAGTTTTTTCTTTTTATCTCTTTTTCTGGAGTGATGCAGATGGTCTAAAAAATGATCATGGTGATGAATATACTACTATGTGGTGATATTGTGAGTCATTGATTGTACACTATGTATGGAACATTTGTATGTTAAGAAGGTTCATGTTTGCATATTGTTTTGGTTTGATGATAAAAAATAAATTTAAAACACTTTTCTGTTTGTGTTAATGGAAAAATTCTGATAATGGATGGTGGTGATAGCAGTACATACAACACTGTGAATGTAATCGACAGGACTGAATTATGTATTTGAATGTGGTTTAAAGGGGAAATTTTAGGTTGTAGACATGTTACTAGAATAAATTTAAATTCATAAATTTACAAACCAAAAGTCTACAAAACAAAGTGAGTACCAATTTAAACTGTGGATTATAGTTAGTAGTATAATATAATAATATTGTTTCATCAATTGTAACAAATTACCACAATAATGCAAAGTATTAATAGCAGGGTAAACTACTTTGGGAGCGATTTGAGAACTCTATATTTTCTGCATGGTTTCTCTATAAACCTACAATCTCTCTAATAAAAACATTTTAAAAATAACCAATGTAATCCATCATCTTAATAGACTAAAGAAGAAAAATCACAAGATCATATCAATTCATACAGTAAAAAGCATTTGAAAAATTCAAGACCCACCCATGAAAATAAATTGTCAGGAAGTTAGAAATAGATAGGAACTTCCTCAATATGATAAAGATCTTCTATAAAACATCTTTAGCTTATGTCATCATACTTAACAGTGAAAAACTGAATGATTTCTAAGATTGGGAACAAAGCAAAGATGTCTAAATGTCACCACAGTACTGGAAGTCTTAGCCAAGCATTACAGCAGGTAAAGCAAATAAAAATCATATGTCAGAAAAAATAAATAAAACTGTCTATATTTGCAAATGACATGACTGTCTATGTAGAAAGTCCTAAGTAATCTTATAAAAATCCTCCTAGAACTAATAAGTGAATTCATTAAGATCACAGATTATTTTGATCAACAAAAATTAAATTTTTATATTTAATTATATTCCTATATACACGGAATGGAAATGTTGAAACTGAAGTAAAAAATATATATATATACAATACCATATTCAATAGCTTCCCAAAAAGGGACATACCTAGGCATGAATCTAATAAAACATATACAGGGCATGTGTGCTGAAAAATTTTAAATGCTGATGAAAGAAATCAAATAATATCTAAATGCATGGAAAGACATACTATAATCATAGATTGGAAGACTCAATATAGTAGAGGTATCAATATTCCCCCATACTAATCTATAGATGTAACACTATTCCTACCAAAATCCCTACAATATTTTTGTAGATATATGTAAGCTTATTCTAAAATTTATATAGAAAGAAAAAGGGATCAGAATTGCTAAAAAATTTTTGAAAGAAAAGAAGAAACTGAAAGAATAACTCTGGCTGATATTAAGATTTACTTTACAGCTACAGTAATCAAGACAGTGTGGTATTGTCATAAGCATAGATAATGGGACAGAATAGAGAACCAAAAATTACCAACATAAATACATACAATTTTTTTACAAAGGTGCAAAAGCAATAATGGAGAAAGTACAGGGTTCAATAAGTGGTGCTGAAATAACTGGACATTCCAAGGCAAAAAAAAAGAACTTCAATCTAAACCTCATACTATATAGAAAATTTTGTTCAAAATGATCACAGATTTAAATATAAAGCTTAGAATTATTCAACTTTTAGAAGGAAACATAGGAGAATATCTTTTGGACCAAGGGTTAGATGAAGAGTTCTTAGACATAGCACCAAACGCCTGTTCCACAAAAGAAAATAATAAATTGTGCTGCATCGAAATTTAAAACTTTTATGCTACAAAAGACCCTGTTAAGAGGATGGAGAAAGAAGCTAATGACTGTAACAAAATATTTGCAAACCACGTATGTGAGAAAGGCCTCATATCTAGAAAATGTAAAGAACTCTCAAAACTCAACAGTAAAAAAATCTAATTCTAAAATAAGCAGAAAACATGAACAGATAGTTCACCAAAGAGGAGATACAACTGGCAAATAGGCACATGAAAAGACATTCAACATCATTAGTCATTTTAGAAATACAAATACAAAAGAAAAGGAAACAAACAACAACAAAAACCTACAATGAGATACCACTACACTTTATGAAAATAAAATAAAAATTCTTGACAACAAAAGATGGTGAGGGTGAGGAGCAACTAAATCTTTCCTACTTTGCTGGTTGGAATGTAAAATGGTACAGCCACTCTGCAAAACAGTTTGGTAGCTTCTTATAAAACTAAACATACATTTACCATGTGACCCAGCAATCACACTTTGGGGCATTTATCCCTGAGAAACAATAACTTATGTTCACACAAAAACTTGCATATTAATGCTCACAGTACTTTCATTCATAGTAGCAAAATACTAGAAACAACCCAAATGTACTTTAATGAGTGAATGGCTGAACAATCTCTGGTATATTTATACAATGGAATACTACTCAGTGATATAAAGAAAAGAACTATTGATACTGCAACAACCTGGATGGGCCTAAAGGACATGATGACAAAAAAAAGGGTCATCTCAAAATGATACATACAATTTCATTTATGTATAACATTCTTGAAATGACAAAACTATAGTGACATAGAAGAGATTAGTGGTTGCCACTGTACAGAGATGGGTCCTGGGGTGGGGGTAGGGTAGGGAGTGAAAATAGAAAGAGGTAGCACAAGGAAGCTCTTTTATGGTAATGGAAAAGTTCGGTATCTTGATTGTGTTGGTAGTTACATGACTCTTTACATAGGATGAAATTTCACAAAACTATACACAAATGAATGCAGGTAAAAATGATGAAAACTGAATGAGAGATGATAGATGGATAGATTAGATAGGTAGATAGATAGACAGACAAATATAGAATGACACAACAAGTGTGGAAAAAATGGTGGATCTGAGTATTGGGGAAGGACATGTTGACCTTCTCTGTGAAGGTTTTGTTTTGTTTTTGTGACTGATCTGTAAATTTCAAATTATTTCAAAAATAGAAAGTTTGAGAAAAACCTGAATGAGTTATACAGTTTAGTTAACAATTGTTACAAATTGTAGTATATACAAAAAATGGGATCTACTGAGTAATAAAGGAAGGAACTATAAATATACACAGCATGGATGAATCTCAGCATAATAATGTGTGAAAGAAGACACACAAAATAGTACATACCATATGATTACATTTATGACATTAGAAACTGAAAACTTATCTACAGGGACAAAAATCAAATGACTGTTTGCCCAGGTAAGGTGATCAAAGGGCACAGAAGGGAAGGATACCCAAAGGGCACAAAGATACTTTGGTAGTGATAAATATGTTCATTATCTTGAGTGTGATGATGATTTCACAGGTATCTACATGTTAAATCTTATTTAATTGTACATTTCAAAATAGGTGCCATTTTGTACTATGCCAATTATACCTCAGTAAAGTTGTTTTAAAACACTAGAAAGCCATACAGTGTTCCTTAAAATTCTTTCTAAGGGTCTTAGATATTATAAGTCAGCTGTGCTAATTTAAAGCTCCTTGATAGCATAAAAGTCTAGTAAAACAACCTACGTATTTATTTGAATCCTCTCTATTTTTCTTTTTGTCAACCTTATTAAGGGTCCATCAATTTTATTTTTTCAAAGAACCCACTTCTGGTTTTGTTGATTTTCTCCATTGTTTTTATGTTCTTGATTTCATTTATTTCTGCTCTAATCTTTATCATTTTTCCTTTTGCTTGCTTTGGGGTTTGTTGGCTATTCTTTCTCTAGTTGTTCCAAGTGAACAGTTAATTTCTCAATTTTTGCTCTTTCTTCTTTTTTGATATAGGCATTTAAGGAAATAAATTTCCCTTTCCTGCATCCCATAAATTTTTATATGTTGTGTTTTCATTTTCATTTGTCTTGAGATATTCACTGATTTCTCTTGTAATTTCTTCCTTGACCCACTGGTTGCTGAAGAGTATGTTGTTCAGCCTCCATATATTTGTGGATTTTCTGGCTTTCTGCCTGTTACTGATTTCCAATTTCATTCCTTTATGAGCCGAGAAAGTGTTCTGTATGATTTTGAACTTTTTAAGTTTATTGAGACTTGCTTTGTGACCCAGCATATGGTCTATCCTTGAGAATGGTCCATGAGCACATGAGAAAAAGGTATATCCTGCTGTTGTGGGGTGTAATATTCTATATATGTCTTTTAAGCCTACTTCGTTTACTGTATTACTCAAATTCTCTGTTTCTTCATTGATCCTCTGTCTAGATGTTCTATCTATTGATGAGAGTGGGGAATTGAAGTCGCCAACTATTACAGTAGAAGCGTCTATTTCTCTTTTCAGTGTTGTCAATGTTTGCCTCATATATTTTGGAGCACTCTGGCTAGGTGCATAAATACTTATGATAGTTATGTCTTCTTGTTGAAGTATTCCTTTTATTAATACATAGTATCATTCTTTGTCTCTTTTGTTTTACATTAGAAGTCTAATTTGTTGGATATTAGTATACCTACTCCTGCTCTTTTCTAATTGTTGTTTGCATGAAATACCTTTTCCCAACTTTTCACTTTCAACCTATTTTTGTTCTTCAGTTTAAAATGAGTCTCCTGTAGACAACATATAGATGGGTCCTGTTTTTTAATCTATTCTGCTCATCTATATCTTTTGATTGGGGAGTTTAATCTATTAATATTTAGTGTTTTAAAGGCAGTACTTTCTTCTACCATTTTGCCTTTGGGATTTTATATGTCATATCTGATTTTTTTTTCTCTTTTTACCTTTACTGATAGCCTTCATTTCTATACTCTTCTCCACACCTCTCTCTCCTGTCTTTTTCTATCTGCCTTAGTGCTCCCTTTAGTATTTCTTGCAGAGCCAGTCTCTGAGTCATAAATTATCTCGGTGACTGTCTGAATATGTTTCAATTTCCCCCTCATTTTTGAAGGACAATTTTGCTGGATATAGAATTCTTGGTTGGCAATTTCTCTCTTTTAGAATCTTAAATATATCATACCACTGCTTTATCACCTCCATGGTTTATGCTGATAAATCCACATATAGTTTTACTGGGCTTCCCTTGTATGTGATGGACTGCTTTTCTCTTACTGCTTTCAAAATTCTATCTTTCTCTTTGACATCTGACAGTCTGATTAGTAAGTGTCTTGTAGTAGGCCTATTTGGATCTATTGTTTGGGGTACACTGCACTTCTTGAATCTGTAATTTTATGTCTTTCATAAGAGATGGGAAATTTTCAGTGATAATTTCCTCCATTAGTCTTTCTCCTCCTTTTCCCTTCTCTTCTGCTTCTAGAACACCCACAACATATATATTCGCATGCTTCATGTTATCACTCAATTCCCTGAGACCCTGCTCATATTTTTCCATTCTTTTCCTTATACTTTCTTTTGCGTGTCGGATTTCAGACATCCAGTCCTCCAGTTCACTAATCTTTCCTTCTGCCTCTTCAAATCTAATGTTGTATGTTTCCATTGTTTTTTTCATCTCTTCTACTGTGTGCCTTTCATTCCCATAAGTTCTTTGATTTGTTTTGCAGACATTAAATTTCTTCTTTTTGTTCATTCCTTGCCTTCTTTATATCCTTCATCAATTCATTGATTTGATTTTTGATGAGATTTTCCACATCTGTTCAAACATCCTGAATTAGCTGTTTCAACTCCTGTATCTCATTTGAATTGTTGATTTGTTCCTTTGACTGGGCCATATCTTTGATTTTCCTAGTATGACTTGTTTTTTTTGCTGGCATCTAGGCATTTAATTTCCTAAATTAGTTTGTTCTGGACATTGTTTTCACTCTTTTACCTAGGATTTTCTTGCTGTATGGCTTTGTTCTCTATCTATTCTTTGACATTCAGTTCAGCTTATTCTAGACCTCTAGCATAGATTTTGTTTATGGATCAGAATTTTTCAGTTCCTGTTTTTCTGTTTCTTGCCCTGCCTCTATGGAGCCATTTTTTAGGAGGGTCTACTTAGATATTGTAGACCCCAGTCAGATTTTCCCAGACCAGATTGGCCTCCTCTCAGGAGGAGTCACCTGCATCAGTTTTGCCTAAGGGTGAGACCCAACAAGTTGACAGACTTTCCAAAGAAACCTCTGGACTCTGTTTTTCCTATCCTGCCCAGTATGTGGTGCTTGTCTACCTTCAGTTTCCCACCAGCATAAAGTGATGTGGTACCTTTAACTTCAGCAGACCCTTCCTGCTGGGGGTGTGGTTGAGACAGAGAAAAGGTTGTAGGTTGGTTTTAATTGTTTCAGTTTTCCAGTCCCTAGGGTCTGAATTCCTTGAGGGAGGGATTCCACCTGAGCTGGGCCCCACCCCTCTCCTGGGGCAGGCACAGTCTCCATTGAATTAACTCCTTTCACCTGATCAACCTCTTTGTCTCTCAGACAAGCTTAATTACACCCTTGCCTGGGGCAGTTGGAGCCTGAGAAGCCATGCAGTTCTATCTAATGAGCAGTTAAGCAGTAGAAACAAAGCAAAAAAATCCTTTTCGGAGCAGGACCCCAGTCCTTGGGTTTATTAATCAAGAACTTAAGTTGGTACATGGCTCTATGTATCTCCAGGCTCTATGTGCCACACACATCCCTTTTTTAAGGGTCCAGATCTTTTCAAGTATTGTGTGCTGTCTGCTCCAAAAAGTCTCTGTTTTGTTTTGCTTTCCTGTCAGCCCTGCCACCTCTCTGCTGGGACAAAAAGTCCTAGTACCTTTAGCTCTTATTCAAGGTTTATCTGAGGTGGGGGCCTATTTTCAGTAGTCAGAATTTGTTCATTAATTCTGCAATTGGAGCTTGGTTGAGCTAAGTCCCTGCTGCTAGTAAAGTTTCTTTCCTTTCCCCTTGGGGAACCAGGCTGCCATGCCCATGGGGGAGGGGCATGGGCCTCCATAGCTTGGGGGACCTAGAGTTCGGTGTGGGGTCTCAACCAGTCCAGTTTGTTCAGACTAGTATACACTGTGCATATGGTCACTGATATGGCCCCAGCAGTTGTTCTGTTCTGTTCCTGACTATTTACTAGCTGCTCTGGAGGATGAACTAAATTCCACACCTCATTAAGCCACCATCTTGGAACTCTGTCCTCCGTATTTATTTTTAAAGAGAAAGGCATTCTGATAAACAGTGCTAAATTAATCCAATTATTGCCCTCTAAAGAAGGAAATACATACCTGTGTTTAAAGGTTACCTATATAAAAGATACTATGTACTATGATTACAAAGTACAGGAAGAAACAGAAAATAAAAGTATTATTCCTTGTGAAACACAAACACAACATGAAATTAAGGGCAATGCATTACATCCTTTTATAATATGTTTTCAGAAACAAATGAGATTTTACTTAGACTTCCGTAGTTTCTTCCCACATCAGTATATGAGACTTTCAGTTGTTTTACATTCTCACAAAAATTCGGTATGATCAGACTTATTAATTTTAGCCATTCCAGTGGGTATGTACTGGTATCTCATTGTGGTTTTAATTTGAATTCTCAAAGATATAATGTTGAATTTACAAAAATGTACCTTTTTGTTACCTACAAATCTTTGGTGAAGTGTTGGCCAAGCATATGCCCATTTTTCTATTGGCTTTTTGGTTTTTCACTTTTGCACTTTGGAGTGTTCTTTATAGGTTCTCAATACAAGTCCTTTATCAGATAGGTGATGTGCAATTACATATCCTAATCTTTCTTTGATTTCTCTTTTCATTCTCTTAACAGTATCTTTGGAGGAGTAGATGTTCTTAATTTTGATGAAGTTCAACTTATCAATATTTTTCTTTTTTCCAGTGTACTTAAGCACTGTGGTGTTGTAGATATTCTAGGCACTTTGCTTTCCATGTGAATTTTGGAATTATTTGTTGAATTCCACAAAAAATCCTCCATCAGGATGGATGTTGAATTTTATAAAATGCTTTTTTTGCTTCTATTGAAATGATAATGTTATTATTTGTTTTAGTTTGTTAATATTATGAATTATATAGATTTTGAAATGTTAAACTAACCTTGCACTAGTTGGGAAATTCCATACTTGGTCGTGATGTACTGTCATTTTTATATAACTGTTCAATTATATTTACTAAAATTTTCTAGTATTATTTCTTCATTAAATGTTTGGTAGAATATACCAGTGAAACTATCTGGGCCTACAATTTTCTTTCTGGGGTTGTTCTTACCTACAAATTCTGTTTCTTTAATGGACATAAGGCTATTTGGTTTGTCTATCTCTTCATGAGTGTGCTGTGATAGTTTGTGTCTTTCAAACATTGTTTTCAAAATTTTTCTTGTAGTAATATATATAAAATATGAAGTTTCCCATTTTAACCACATTCAAGTACACAATTCAATATAATTAATTACAATTGCAATATTGTGCTACCATCACTAATATCCAGTACCCCAACTTTTTCATCATCTCAAACAGAAACTCTGCATCCATTAAGCAATAACTCCCCAATACTCTATCCCTCCCCTGCCCCTGGTAACCTATAATCTACTATCTGTCTGTGAAATTTGCTTCTTCTATGTATTTCACAGAAGAAGATCAAAGAGCATTTTGTATCTATTATTTTCTTTGATCAATCTGGCTAGAGGCTTAACAATTTTATTGGTTTTCTCAAAGAATGAGCTATTTGGTTTCATTGATTTCCTCTATTGGTTTTCTGTTTTCTATTTCATTAACTTCCACTATAATCTTTGTTATTTCTTTTCTTATGCTTACTTTAGGATTTATTTGTTGTCCTTGTTTTAGTTTCTTTAAAAGGAAGTTAAAATCATTGATTTGAGAGCTTTTATTTCTCCTACTATAAGTATTAAGTGCTTGAAATTTACCTCTGGGTACTTCTTCAACTGCATCCCAACATTTTTTGCCACATTTTAATTTTCACGTAGTTGAAAATTCCTTCCAATTTATATTCTTTTAATGTGAATTCATACTTAGAAGCATGTAAATACAGAGTTCCCACATGCTCCATTTTTAATATTTTTCATTAGTGTGGTAGCTGTGTTACAAGTGATGACAGAATATTATTATAATTGTACTATTAACTATAGTCCATAGTTTATATTAAGGTTCGCTGTTCCTACAGTTCTTTGGTTGTTTTTTTTAATCTACCAACATATATGCCACTTAAAATTTACCCTTTTAACCACATTCAAATAAATAATTCAGTGCTGTTAATTACACTCACAATGTTGTGTTATCACCGCTATACACCACTAAACTTTTCCATCACCCTCAAAAGAAATTCTGCATTAATTAAGAATCACCTCCCCAAGAAAGGGGGAACTTCCTCATGTGGAGAATTCCTGATATTCTCAGAAGCAGTGGGAACAACCAAATCAATAGACCGAGCCCTCAATCTTGGGGTTTCTTCCTGTGAAACATCCCCACAAAGTATAGGCTAAGCCTACTTAAAACTAAGCCTCAGAGTCACCCCTAGAGAACCTCTTCTGTTGCTCAGATGTGGCCTGTCACTCTCTCGGCCAACATGACAAGTGAACTCACTGCCATCCCCCTCTCTACGTGGGACATGACTCCCAGGGGTGTAAACCTCCCTGGCAATGTGGGGCAGAAATCCTAGAATGAGCTGGGACTCAACATCAAGGGATTGAGAAAACCTTCTCGACTGAATGGGGGAAGAGAGAAATGAGACAAAATGAAGTGTCAGTGGCTGAGAGATTTCAAACAGAGTTGAGAGGTTAACCTGGAGGTTATTCTTATTATAAAGATAACCTCTTTTTAGTTTATGGTGTATTAGAGTGGCTAGAGGGAAGTGCCTGAAACTGTTGAGCTGAGTTCCAGTAGCCTTGATTCTTAAGGAAGACTGTATAATCATATAACTTTCACAATGTGTCTGTGTGACTGTGAAAACCTTGTGTCTGATGCTCCTTTTATCTACAGTATGGACAGATAAGTAAAAAATATGGACAAGGGGTGAAAGTCTCCCTGGCGATGTGGGAGATGACTCCCAGGGATGAATCCAGACCTGGCACCATGGGATCAACAGTTCTATCCTGACCAAAAGGGGGGAAAGAAGTGTAATTAATAAAGTATCAGTGGCAGAGAGAGTTCAAATAGAGTCAAGAGGCTACTCTGGAGGTTGCTCTTACACAAGCTTTAGGTAGACCTTGCTACCTATCATAACCTACCAAACCCCAACCAGGACCATTACAGCCAATCCTAAAAAACACCTAGGGAAATATATAAGATTACACAAGGGTTCCATGCACAAGAGTAACTCTCCAGAAACCTACAACCTCCAGATGGGTCCCTGGTCCAGATAAGTCCTGAAACCTAGACCAGCCTCTCCAGAACATCAGGTAGTTTCATCTCCCTAACCCGTATTAGTGACAGACCCTTACAATATCAAAAATGTAGAATTGTCATAGCCCAAACAATTCTAAAGAGAGGTATGGAAAGATCAAAAGTGATGGTGGAGTTATACATAGAAGGTAGGATTTAATGAATGAATATGATTGCTGAAAAATTAAATTGATATTTCCAGTATTTTAGAGCAGCTAAAAGTAAAAACCTAAAATTGTGAAATTGTAACCCATGTCAAAGTCTGAAATATGTTCTACAACTAATTGTGGTGCTGTGCTTTGAAATCTATAGCTTTTTTGTATATATGTTATTTTTCACAAAAAAAGAAGGAAAAAAGTTAATTCTGATGATAAAAAATTGTTTAAGCACACTACTCTCCTATATTCTGGAGCAGCTAGAAGGAAAAATATGAGGGGATCATATGGTAGCCGAAGACAAATTCTGGGATCTGTCCTGTAACCACTTTTGAAGAGTGCTTTGAAAACTACTGCTTTTTTATTCCTTTGCTTGTATATGTGTTATACTATACAATAAAAAAGTTTTAAAAGTATGGATAAAAATAAACAAATAATAGGGAGAACAAAGTTTAAAATAAATTGAGTAGATTGAAATACTAGTGGTCAGTGAAAGGGAGTAGTAAGGGATATGACATGTATGAGGTTTTTTTTTATTTCTTTTGCTGGGGAAATGTAAATATTCAAAAAAATGATCAAGGTGATGAATGCACAACTATGTGATGATATTGTGAGCCACTGATTGTACATCATATATGAAATGTTTGTATGTTAAGAACGTTTGTGTCTGTGTGTTCTTGTTTTAACTTTTTTATTGTATAATATAACATATATTGTATATTGTTTTAGCAATAAAAATATTAAAAAACAAAAGCAAAAACAAACAAACAAAAATCACCTCCCCACACCATAACCGCACTCCGGGCCCTGGCCTGGTAACTTGTATTCTAGTTTTTGACTCTAAGAATTTGCTGATTCTAATTACTTCGTATCAGTGAAGTCATACAATTTTCTCCTTTTGCGTCTGGCTTATTTCACTAACAGATGTCTTCAAGTCTCATCCATCTTGCCGCATGTATCAGAATGCCATTCTTTTTCACAGCTGAGTAATATTCCATTGTATTATATCCCACATTTTGTTTATTCATTCATCTGTTGATGGATGTTTGTATTGCTTCCGTCTTTTGGAAACTGGGGATAAGGCTGCTACAAACATCAGTCTGAAAATATCTGTCTGAGTCTCTGCTTTCATGTCTTTTGGCTATATACTTAGAAGTAGGCTTGCTGGGTCATGTAGAAATTCTATACTTAGTTTTCTGAGGAACTGCCCAAATATATTCTAGCACTGACTTTGTCCACTCTGCCTATATTTTTGCTGACATAACTTTTACTTGTACATTTTAGTAAAGGGATTCTTAAAAGACCCTAAAAACCTGAAGAAAGCAAAGGTGGCAACAAACAAAAAATTATAACTCATGAGAAACTTGGTTATTTCTTTCTTTTGTTTGGAAGGGGAATAGATCTGTAAAGTCAAAGCTGCAGAAGGGAGGAAGTGAAAGTGTTTTTGTAGAGTTCAGATCCACTAGCCTGGAAATTACTACATTTAAGCTGTACAAGAGGCCAAATTCTATGGAAAGGCCAAAGAACACCACTTTTCTATGGCCATAAACTATCAATCTGTGACAGATATGAGCATATGGCACTTGGAAAAGTCATATTTATCACTAGGAGCATGTGTACAATTGGCCTCTCCAATATAATTTACCATTTAATAACCATCTGTTCACCCTGACCAAAGATTTCAATTTCTAGTAGTTTATCCACAGAAAATAATCATGTGTGTGAATAGAGATTTAAACGTAAGAATTTCATCACAGTTTTGTTTACAGCAGTAAAAATCAAAATCATCCTTCATAAATATTTCTTAACAGTATACTGTTTATATAAATTACATTCATGGATGCAATGTCACGCAGCTGTTAAAATTTTGTTCAATAATATTTGCTGGGGAAGGTGGCAGAATAGGATAGGCTGAGTTCACCCCTGCACCGAGCAATGAGAAAATGGACAGAAAAACAACCGGGACCGCAGTTCTAGCATATGCATGTCCAGAAAGGATCTTCTACACTGTACAGAGAAATTGGGATGAAAGAGCAGAGAAATTGGGATGGAGAGAATGAAGTGAGTGTACCTGGTTGTGACTCCACCAGGGACAAGTGGTGGCATGTAGGAAAGTGTGAGTCCCAAAGTAGGGGCTCACACCTTCACTTCAGCCTACCCTCACATCTAGCTTAGGAGACCTTTCCTTGCAGCTCCACAGCCAGGAGCTCCCGTGGGGAACCCAGAAGCCAGCAAACTTACTTTCCCCATGCCAGGGCACAGTTCCTGCTCCTGACCCCTGAGAGAGGCTGCTGTGGGTGCCCAATTTTTTTGGCAGAGACTTGGGGGCCCTTTCCCTGGGAAGAGCGGGAGATGCAGAATGGTTCCAGTGTGATAACTGGCTGGTGAAAGAGACTCACCCCAACACCACTCCCTTTCCCCATAGAGGTCTGGAGCCCTCAGGTGTGCAGAGATGGGGAGGCAGAGATGAGGAAGTGCACCTGGCTTCCAGGAATTCCCAGATTGCCTGAAGGCAGAGGCAGTTGAAATACCAAGTCCTACAGCCCAAGGTCATCCCAAGTGGGAGCCTACATCAAGCCTACAAGTGGATTTTTCATCAAGGTGCACACTGCTCATCCCTCAGCCCCTGGGATGTGGGCTTTGAGCACACACTGAGACCAATAGACAGGGCTGGAGTTGCACTGGGTCTCCATCCACCTCAGGTGGCTGCTGCAGTGAGGGAGCGGCAGGCCTGAGGGGAAGAGGTGGCTTAAGAGAGCAATCTGTTGGGAAGAATCAGAAAGTACGATTTGGTAAACTGCTTATCTGCCTAGCTTTTAACAGATTCTCAAGTAGAGTCACATCCCCTGAATGAGGTCCAGGCCTTTGTTTGGCAGGGAATTTCTGACAAACCAAGTGCGAAAGGAGACTTTCA
This sequence comes from Tamandua tetradactyla, assembly GCF_023851605.1. NCBI lineage: Eukaryota > Metazoa > Chordata > Mammalia > Pilosa > Myrmecophagidae > Tamandua > Tamandua tetradactyla. Next base: position 122,353,404 of record NC_135353.1, read on the forward strand.
ATACAAACCCAAGGAAACACAAAACCTTAGAAAGTGAAGGAAAACAACTTTCAAAATAAGCTCATCAAGATAATCAAATGCGGGAGACTTCCTGGAAGATGGCGGCTTAGTAAGACGCGCGGATCTTAGTTTCTTCTCCAGGACACCTACTAGGGGAGTAGAAACGATACAGAAAGCACCCAAAGCCACAACAGAGATAAAAAAGACAGCGTACCCCATCCTGGAACGGCTGGCTGGCTGAGAGAAGCAGCTCGGGTGAGATCGCCGAGGCGCGGGGGCCTTACCGGGTGGGGTGGCAAGCGGCCGGAGTTACTCCCTTCCCCCTTCCCGGGCCGGCTGGGAGAATTGGAGAGGTGGTCCCCTGAAACCAAGGCGACTGGCGCCCACACCACGCGCAGCCCCCGGACCAACTGAGAGAATTGGATCGGAAACCCCCAGGCCGCGGAGAACGGTGACCCCGTGACTCCCGGGGAACGTGCACTCTCTCGGGCGGGCCGCTGCCACTGGCGCCCTCCCGCCACGCTTGTTGCCCAGGGCCGACTAGGAAATTCGGACGGGCTCTTTCCCTGGCTGCGGCGACCAGCAACCCTCCCTGCGTTCGGACACCCTCCCTGCGTTCGGACCCAGGGCCGGCTCAAGCCGCTTCGGCTAGCGAACCCCCAGGACGGCGAGAGTTTTCCAAAGTTTAAGGTCCCACAGCACCTTTTACTGGTGGGACCCGCAGACAAACGTGTGCCATGAGCGCCACCTACTGGGCAGGATAAGAAAAACAGAACCCAGAGATTTCACAGAAAAATATTACAACCTTGCTGGGTCCAACACCAAGAGAAATCTGAATAAATGCCCAGACGCCAGCAGCAGAAGATAACTGTCCACGCTCAAAAGATTGAGAATATGGCTCAGTCAAAGGAACAAACCAATAGCTCAAATGAGACACAAGAGCTGAGACAACTAATGCTGAATATACGAACAGAAATGGAAAACCTCTTCAAAAATGAAATCGATAAATTGAGGGAGGACATGAAGAGGACATGGGCTGAACATGAAGAAGAAATAGAAAAACTGAAAAAACAAATCGCAGAACTTATGGAAGTGAAGGATAAAGTAGCAAACATAGAAAAAATAATGGATAGCTACAATGATAGATTTAAAGAGACAGAAGATAGAATTAGTGATTTGGAGGATGGAACATCTGAATTCCAAAAAGAAACAGAAACTATAGGGAAAAGAATGGAAAAATTTGAACAGGGTATCAGGGAACTCAAGGACAATATGAACCGCACAAATATACGTGCTGTGGGTGTCCCAGAAGGAGAAGAGAAGGGAAAAGGAGGAGAAAAACTAATGGAAGAAATTATCACTGAAAATTTCCCAACTCTTATGAAAGACCTAAAATTACAGATCCAAGAAGTACAGCGCACCCCAAAGAGATTAGACCCAAATAGGCGTTCTCGAAGACACTTACTAGTTAGAATGTCAGAGGTCAAAGAGAAAGAGAAGATCTTGAAAGCAGCAAGAGAAAAACAATCCATTACATACAAGGGAAACCTAATAAGACTTTGTGTAGATTTCTCAGCAGAAACCATGGAAGCTAGAAGACAGTGGGATGATATATTTAAAATACTAAAAGAGAAAAACTGCCAACCAAGACTCCTATATCCAGCAAAATTATCCTTCAAAAATGAGGGAGAAATTAAAACATTCTCAGACAAAAAGTCACTGAAAGAATTTGTGACCAAGAGACCAGCTCTGCAAGAAATACTAAAGGGAGCACTAGAGTCAGATACAAAAAGACAGAAGAGAGAGATATGGAAAAGACTGTAGAAAGAAGGAAAATCAGATATGATATATATAATACAAAAGGCAAAATGTTAGAGGAAAATATTATCCAAACAGTAATAACACTAAATGTCAATGGACTGAATTCCCCAATCAAAAGACATAGATTGGCAGAATGGATTAAAAAACAGGATCCTTCGATATGCTGTCTACAGGAAACACATCTTAGACCCAAAGATAAACATAGGTTGAAAGTGAAAGGTTGGGAAAAGATATTTCATGCAAATAACAACCAGAAAAGAGCAGGAGTGGCTATACTAATATCCAACAAATTAGACTTCAAATGTAAAACAGTTAAAAGAGACAAAGAAGGACACTATATACTAATAAAAGGAACAATTAAACAAGAAGACATAACAATCATAAATATTTACGCACCGAATCAGAATGCCCCAAAATACGTGAGGAATATAATGCACTGAAAAGGGAAATAGACTCATATACCATAATAGTTGGAGACTTCAACTCACCACTCTCATCAAGGGACAGAACATCTAGACAGAGGATCAACAAAGAGATAGAGAATCTGAATATTACTATAAATGAACTAGACTTAATAGACATTTATAGGACATTACATCCCACAACAGCAGGATACACCTTTTTCTCAAGTGCTCATGGATCATTCTCAAAGATAGACCATATGCTGGGTCACAAAGCAAGTCTCAACAAATTTAAAAAGATTGAAATCTTACACAACACTTTCTCGGACCATAAAGGAATGATGTTGGAAATCAATAATAGGCAGAGTGCCAGAAAATTCACAAATACATGGAGGCTCAACAACACACTCTTAAACAACGACTGGGTCAAAGAAGAAATTGCAAGAGAAATTAGCAAATACCTCGAGGCGAATGAAAATGAAAACACAACATATCAAAACTTATGGGACGCAGCAAAGGCAGTGCTAAGAGGGAAATTTATTGCTCTAAATGCCTATATCAGAAAAGAAGAAAAGGCAAAAATTCAGGAATTAACTATCCATTTGGAAGAACTGGAGAAAGAACAGCAAGCTAACCTCAAAGCAAGCAAAAGGAAAGAAATAACAAAGATTAGAGCACAAATAAATGAAATTGAAAACATGAAAACAATAGAGAAAATCAATAAGGCCAGAAGTTGGTTCTATGAGAAAATCAATAAGATTGATGGGCCCTTAGCAAGATTGACAAAAAGAAGAAGAGAGAGGATGCAAATAAATAAGATCAGAAATGGAAGAGGAGACATAACTACTGACCTCACAGAAATAAAGGAGGTAATAACAGGATACTATGAACAACTTTACGCTAATAAATACAACAATTTAGAGGAAATGGACGGGTTCCTGGAAAGACATGAACAACCAACTTTGACTCAAGAAGACATAGATGACCTCAACAAACCAATCACAAGTAAAGAAATTGAATTAGTCATTCAAAAGCTTCCTAAAAAGAAAAGTCCAGGACCAGATGGCTTCACATGTGAATTCTACCAAACGTTCCAGAAAGAATTAGTACCAATTCTCTTCAAACTCTTCAAAAAAATCGAAGTGGAGGGAAAACTACCTAATTCATTCTATGAAGCCAACATCACCCTCATACCAAAACCAGGCAAAGATATTACAAAAAAAGAAAACTACAGACCAATCTCTCTAATGAATACAGATGCAAAAATCCTCAATAAAATTCTAGCAAATCGTATCCAACAACACATTAAAAGAATTATACATCATGACCAAGTAGGATTCATCCCAGGTATGCAAGGATGGTTCAACATAAGAAAATCAATTAATGTAATACACCATATCAACAAATCAAAGCAGAAAAATCACATGATCATCTCAATTGATGCAGAGAAGGCATTCGACAAGATTCAACATCCTTTCCTGTTGAAAACACTTCAAAAGATAGGAATACAAGGGAATTTCCTTAAAATGATAGAGGGAATATATGAAAAACCCACAGCTAATATCATCCTCAATGGGGAAAAATTGAAAACTTTCCCCCTAAGATCAGGAACAAGACAAGGATGTCCACTATCACCACTATTATTCAACATTGTGTTGGAGGTTCTAGCCAGAGCAATTAGACAAGAAAAAGAAATACAAGGCATCAAAATTGGAAAGGAAGAAGTAAAACTATCACTGTTTGCAGACGATATGATACTATACGTCGAAAACCCGGAAAAATCCACAACAAAACTACTAGAGCTAATAAATGAGTACAGCAAAGTAGCAGGTTACAAGATCAACATTCAAAAATCTGTAGCATTTCTATACACTAGCAATGAACAAGCTGAGGGGGAAATCAAGAAACGAATCCCATTTACAATTGCAACTAAAAGAATAAAATACCTAGGAATAAATTTAACTAAAGAGACAAAAAACCTATATAAAGAAAACTACAAAAAACTGCTAAAAGAAATCACAGAAGACCTAAATAGATGGAAGGGCATACCGTGTTCATGGATTGGAAGACTAAATATAGTTAAGATGTCAATCCTACCTAAATTGATTTACAGATTCAATGCAATACCAATCAAAATCCCAACAACTTATTTTTCAGAAATAGAAAAACCAATAAGCAAATTTATCTGGAAGGGCAGGGTGCCCCGAATTGCTAAAAACATCTTGAGGAAAAAAAACGAAGCTGGAGGTCTCGCGCTGCCTGACTTTAAGGCATATTATGAAGCCACAGTGGTCAAAACAGCATGGTATTGGCATAAAGATAGATATATCGACCAATGGAATCGAATAGAGTGCTCAGATATAGACCCTCTCATCTATGGACATTTGATCTTTGATAAGGCAGTCAAGCCAACTCACCTGGGACAGAGCAGTCTCTTCAATAAATGGTGCCTAGAGAACTGGATATCCATATGCAAAAGAATGAAAGAAGACCCATCTCTCACACCCTATACAAAAGTTAACTCAAAATGGATCAAAGATCTAAACATTAGGTCTAAGACCATAAAACAGTTAGAGGAAAATGTTGGGAGATATCTTATGGATCTTACAACTGGAGGCGGTTTTATGGACCTTAAACCTAAAGCAAGAGCACTGAAGAAGGAAATAAATAAATGGGAACTCCTCAAAATTAAACACTTTTGTGCATCAAAGAACTTCATCAAGAAAGTAGAAAGACAGCCTTCACAATGGGAGACAATATTTGGAACTGATATATCAGATAAAGGTCTAGTATCCAGAATTTATAAAGAGATTGTTCATCTCAACAACAAAAAGACAGCCAACCCAATTACAAAATGGGAAAAAGACTTGAACAGACACCTCTCAGAAGAGGAAATACGGATGGCCAAGAGGCACATGAAGAGATGCTCAATGTCCCTGGCCATTAGAGAAATGCAAATCAAAACCACAATGAGATATCATCTCACACCCACCAGAATGGCCATTATCAACAAAACAGAAAATGACAAGTGCTGGAGAGGATGCGGAGAAAGAGGCACACTTATCCACTGTTGGTGGGAATGTCAAAGGGTGCAACCACTGTGGAAGGCAGTTTGGCGGTTCCTCAAAAAGCTGAATATAGAATTGCCATACAACCCAGCAATACCATTGCTAGGTATCTACTCAAAGGACTTAAGGGCAAAGACACAAATGGACATTTGCACACCAATGTTTATAGTAGCATTATTTACAATTGCAAAGAGATGGAAACAGCCAAAATCTCCATCAACAGAAGAGTGGCTAAACAAACTGTGGTATATACATACGATGGAATATTATGCAGCTTTAAGACAAGATAAACTTATGAACCATGTAATAACATGGATGGACCTAGAGAATATTATGCTGAGTGAATCCAGCCAAAAACTAAAGGACAAATACTGTATGGTCCCACTGATGTGAACGGACATTCGAGAATAAACTTGAAATATGTCATTGGTAACAGAGTTCAGCAGGAGTTAGAAACAGGGTAAGACAATGGGTAATTGAAGCTGAAGGGATACAGACTGTGCAACAGGACTAGATACAAAAACTCAAAAATGGACAGCACAATAATACCTAATTGTAAAGTAATCATGTTAAAACACTGAATGAAGCTGCATCTGAGCTATAGGTTTTTGTTTTGTTTTGTGTTGTTTTGTTTTGATTTTACTATTATTACTTTTATTTTTTTCTCTATATTAACATTCTATATCTTTTTCGGTTATGTTGCTAGTTCTTCTAAACCAATGCAAATGTACTAAGAAATGATGATCATGCAGCTATGTGATTATGTTAAGAATTAATGATTGCATGTGTAGAATGGTATGATCTCTAAATGTTGGGTTAATTTCTTTTTTTCCGTTAATTAAAAAAAAAAAAAAAAGAGAAGGGATAATTGGAGATGAAGGGATACAGACTGTACAACGGGACTGGATATAAAAACTCAGAAATGGACAGCACAATACTACCCAATTGTAATGCAATTATGTTAAAACACTGAATGAAGCTGCATGTGAGGTATAGGTTTTTTGTTTTTGTTTTTTTTGTTTTTTTTTTTCTTTCTATTATTGTTTTAATTCTTATTCTGTTGTCTTTTTATTTCTTTTTCTAAATCGATGCAAATGTACTAAGAAATGATGAATATGCAACTATGTGATGTTATTAAGAATTACTGATTGTACATGTAGATTGAAATGATTTCTAATTGTTTTGTTAATTCTTTTTTTAATTAATAAAAAAAATAAAAAATAAAAAAAAAATAAAAATATATATATATATATACTAGAGACACAGCAGCAGATTTGAAGAAGCAGAAGAAAGAATAAATGAACTAGAGGACAGAACAATTGAATTTGAATGCACAAACGAACAAATGGCAAGAAAGACAGAAAAAATGGAATTGATCTCAGAGAAATGATGGACAGCACGAAGGGCAGAAATATAAGAATATCGGTGTCCCAGGAGAAGAGTAGAGTAAAGGGTTAGAAAGATTAGTTGAAAAGATAATGGGTAGAAACTTTCCAACCCTTATAAAAGACATAAATATGCAAATCAAAGAAGCCAAACAAAACCCCAATAGAATAAATATAAATGGGCCTTCCCCAAAACACATACTGATCAGACTGTCAAATGTTGAAGAAAAACGGAAAATTCTGAAAGCAGCAAGAGAAAAACAATCTACTATATGCAAGGGAAACCACATATGACTGAGTTCAGACTACTCAACTGGCACTATGGAGGCGAGAAAGCAGTGGTATGATATATTTAACATCCTGAAAGAGAAAGACTTCCAGCCAAGACTTCTGTATACAGCCAAATTGTCCTTCAAAACGGAGGGAGAGACTAAAATTTTCAGACAAAGGCTGAGAGATTTTGTCAACAAGAGACCAGCTCTACAAAAATATTAAAAAGAGTTCTTTCAGGTGAAAAAAAAAGGAGAAGGGGGTCTGGAAGAGGGCACAGAATTGAAGAGTATTAGTAAGGGTAATTTAAGGGACAAAAAGAGGAAGAAGGAAAAGAATATGTAGATCTGACAACTAAAAACCAAAGAATGAGATGTTAGATTCAAGAAATGCCTTTACATCGATTTACGAAAAGAACTAGCAAAACAACAGAAAAAGATATAGAATGTTAATATAGAGAAAAAAATAAAAATAATAATAATAGTAAAAAAAGAAAAGGAAAAAGAAAAAAAGACAAACAAACAAACAGACAAAAAAAAAGAAATGCCTTTACAGTAATAACTTTAAAAGTGAATGCACTAATTAACAAATACAGATTGGAAAAGTGGATTAAAAAATATGATCCATCTATATGATCCTTACAAGAGACTCATCTTAGATTCAAGTTTACAAGTAGATTGAAAATGAAGGGATGGAAAAAGATGTTTCATGAAAGCTCTAACCAAAAGAAAACAGTAGTCATACTAGTATCAGATAAAATAGACTTTAAATGTAAAGATGTCGGCATTCCTGCTTTGGCTGGTGAGCCTCTCCTGTGGAGTTCATCCAGGCCATCCACTGGAGTCATCGGCTTCACAGCCTGCCCTGTGGATTTTGGACTCTGCGTTCCTACAGTCACCTACTAGAAAACTTAAAACTACTTATATGGCTTGCATTATATCTCAAGAACAATGAAACAATGAATTTCTGCTGTTTTAAGGCTCCCAGTCTTCAATGCTTCATTGTGGCAGCCCTGGGAGTTGAAGACAGCTTAATGACCTGCCCTTTCGAGAGCCTCAAATATGCACTTGTCATGCTACCATTAAGATTCTAAAATATTGGGACTTCCGGAGAAGATGGCGGCTTAGTAAGACGCACGGGTCTTAGTTCCTCCTCCAGAAAAGCAACTAAAGAAACAGAAACAATACGAAACAGCTCCCGGAGTCACGACAGAGACCAAAAAGACAGCGTACCCCATTCTGGAACAGCTGAACGGGCAGGGAGAATCTGCTGCGGTGAGATCCGAGGGGCGCACGTTTTCCCGGCCGGGGCGGCTGGTGACTGGGGTCCCCTCCACGCACGTGGCTCCCCGGTCTGACTGGGAACGTTGGATAGCGGGGCCCTCCTGTCACGCTTGGCGTTTCGGGCCAGCTGGGCAATTAGGACCGGCACTCTCCCAAGCCGCAGCGGCCAGCGACCCCCGCCTCCACGCGCGGTTTCCTGGGCCGACTGCCGTGCAGACAGACGAGCGCCACGAGCGCCACCTACTGGGCAGGAAAAGAAAAACAGAGCCCAGAGATTTCACAGAAAAAGCTTTCAACCAGCTGGGTCCCACACCCAGGGAAATCTGATCAAATGCCCAGACACCAGCAGAAAATAATGGATGACGCTCGGAAAATTGAAGATATGGCCCAGTCAAAGGAACAAACCAATAGTTCAAATGAGATACAGGAGCTGAGACAACTAATGCTGAATATACGAACAGAAATGGAAAAACTCTTCAAAAACCAAATCAATAAATTGAGGGAGGACATGAAGAAGACATGGGCTGAACAAAAAGAAGAAATAGAAAATCTGAAAAAACAAATCACAGAACTTATGGGAGTGAAGGACAAAGAAGAAAAAATGGAAAAAATAATGGATACCTACAATGGTAGATCTAAAGAGACAGAAGCTACAATTAGTGAACTGGAGGATGGAACATCTGAATTCCAAAAAGAAACAGAAACTATAGGGAAAAGAATGGAAAAACTTGAGCAGGGGATCAGGGAACTGAATGACAATATGAAGCGCACAAATATACGTGTTGTGGGTGTCCCAGAAGGAGAAGAGAAGGGAAAAGGAGGAGAAAAACTAATGGAAGAAATTATCACTGAAAATTTCCCAACTCTTATGAAAGACCTAGATTTGCAGATCCAAGAAGTGCAGCGCACCCCAAAGAGAATAGACCCAAATAGGCGTTCTCCAAGATACTTACTAGTTAGAATGTCAGAGGTCAAAGAGAAAGAGAGGATCTTGAAAGCAGCAAGAGAAAACCAATCTGTCACATACAAGGGAAACCCAATAAGACTATGTGTAGATTTCTCAGCAGAAACCATGGAAGCTAGAAGACAGTGGGATGATATATTTAAATTACTAAAAGAGAAAAACTGCCAACCAAGACTCCTATATCCAGCAAAATTGTCCTTCAAAAATGAAGGAGAAATTAAAACATTTATAGACAAAAAGTCACTGAGAGAATTTGTGACCAAGAGACCAGCTCTGCAAGAAATACTAAAGGGAGCACTAGAGTCAGATACGAAAAGACAGAAGAGAGAGGTATGGAGTAAAGTGTAGAAAGAAGGAAAATCAGATATGATATATATAATACAAAAGTCAAAATGGTAGAGGAAAATATTATCCAAACAGTAATAATACTAAAAGTTAATGGACTGAATTTCCCAATCAAAAGACATAGAATGGCAGGATGGATTACGACCCAGCAATACCACTGCTAGGTATCTACTCAAAGGACTTAAGGGCAAAGACACAGACGGACATTTGCACACTAGTGTTTATAGCAGCATTATCTACAATTGCAAAGAGATGGAAACAGCCAAAATGTTCATCAACAGACGAGTGGCTAAACAAACTGTGGCGTATACCTACGATGGAATATTATGCAGCTTTAAGACAGACTAAACTTATGAAGCATGTAATAACATGGATGGACCTAGAGAACATTATGCTGAGTGAGTCTAGCCCAAAACTAAAGGACAAATACTGTAAGGTCCCACTGATGTGAACCGACATTCGAGAATCAGCTTGGAATATATCATTGGTAACAGAGACCAGCAGGAGTTAGAAACAGGGTAAGATAATGGGTAATTGGAGCTGAAGGGATACAGACTGTGCAACAGGACTAGATACAAAAACTCAAAAATGGACAGCACAATAATACCTAAGTGTAATGTAACTAGGTTGGAACACTGAATGAAGCTGCACCTGAAATATGGTTTTTTGTTTGTTTGTTTGTGTGTTTGTATCTTTTGTTTTTGTTTTTTTCTTTTTCCTTTATATATATATATATATTATTAGTATTATTATTTTAATTCTCTTCTCTATATTAACATTCTATATCTTTTTCTGCTGTTTTGCTAGTTCTTTTCCTAAATCGATGCAAATGTACTAAGAAATGATGATCATACATCTATGTGATGATACTAAGAATTACTGAGTGCATTTGTAGAATGGAATGATTTCTAAATGTTGTGTTAATTTCTTTTCTTTTTTTGATTAATAAAAAAAATTTTTTTTAAATGTAAAGATGTCATTTGTTCTCCATCATGCAAAAACGTTTTCATATTTGTATATTTAATCACCATCACTGTCCACTCTAAGCATTCCTAAGTTATACCATCTCAGTTTTTATCATTTCTCTTTTCTTCTTGTGTCATATGTGCCCCCAGCACTTCTCCCTCAAGCATACTCATATTCAGCTTCATTCAGTGTACTTATATTATTGTGCTGCCATCAGATAATATTAAACTATCTATTTCTTAATTTTACAATCTGTCCTGTTCCACATTCTGTACTCCTTCAGCACCAAATGCCCCATCTCTACCCTGTTTCTATCTGCTGATAACCTGTGTTCTTAACTTTAACTCTCAAAGTTCACTTATTAATGTTAGTTCATATCAGTGAGACCATACAGTATTTGTCCTTTTGTTTCTGGCTAATTTCACTCAGCACAATATCCTCAAGGTTCATCAACATTGCTACATTCTGCATGGCTTTATTCTGTCTTAACAGAAGTGTAATATTTCATCCTGTGCAAGCTAGGGTCTATAGTCAACAGTAACATTGTAATATGCTTTCAGTGAATATAACAACAGCATTATGCCAAAACTAAATGTCAACGAATGGGGGATATGGAGGAAGGGTATGGATTTCTTGCAGAAGAAAAGGCAATGTCTTCATACAGATTATAGTGGTGAAGGCATGCCTATTTACTTAGGTTGGATTGCATGATGTGTGAATAAAACTGGTTAAAAATGAACAGAAAGAAACAAGTGCTAGAGAAAATGTGGAGAAAGAGATGTACCTATTCACAGTTGGTAGGGAAGCTGAGAGGTGCAGCCCCTACAAAGGGCAGTGTGGTGGTTCCACAGAAGGCCAGGGGTGGGTTGCCATATGATCCTGCAACCCTGTTGCTAAGTGTATACCTGGAGGAACTGAGAGTAGGGACATGAATGGACACTTCCACACTGGTATTAATGGTGGCAGTGTTTGTGATAGATGGCCTAAGGGTACAACAACTAAGGGATGGAAGGGGAAAATGTGCTGTATACATACAATGGCTGGAAGAAGGAATGAAGTTGTGAGGCATGCAACTAGGTGATGAACTTTAAATACAGTATGTTTAACGAAATGTCAGAAACAAAAAGACGAATATTATCATGCCTATGCATATGGACTAACTATAATATACAAATTTGGAGAACTGAAGTCAAGAGTATGGGTTATCAGGTTGGGGCCTATTGTAAAGAATACTAGATTGCAAGTTTTTAGTAGTAACTGTCATTTCTAAATTCTGAAATACTGACGTGTTTGTGTATAGCCTGGTTGGTTCTCTGAAACTTTGGGTATTTATGTGACACCTGAGACTTAGTTAGCATGCTGAAGGTATGAAAGTCAGCATTACCCCATGCAGCAACCATTTAAAAAGTTGAAAAACTGATCAGACTTTGACTAGAGATATGAATGAAGCTGATCTGAATAGGACTGACGGTTTGAAAGGATTTATGTACCCTAGAAACGCCATGTTTTAATCCTAATCCCATCATGTAAAGGCAGCTGTTTCTTCTAATCCCTTCTCAGTACTGTGTGTTGGAAGCTTTAATTAGATTATCTCCATGGAGATGTGACTCAATCAAGTGTAAGTATTAAACTTGATTAGGTAGAGACGTGTTTCCATCCATTCCAGGTAGGTCTTGATTGGTTTTACTGGAATCCTTTAAAAGAAGAAGCACTTTGGAAAAAGCTGGAGAACAACAATAGAAAGCCACGAGATTCTGAGAGAGACAGAGTCCACCAGCCAGCTACCTTCGGAGATGAAGAAGGAGAACGCCCCTGGGGGTTGGGGCTTCATGAAACAAATGGCCTTGAGAGGAAGCTAGCAGATGCTGTGTTTGCCATGTGCCTTTCCACTTGAGAGAGAAACCCTGAACTTCATCGGCCTTCCTGAATCAAGGTATCTTTCCCCAGGTACCTTAGATTGGACATCTCTATAGACTTGCTTTAACTGGGACCATTTTCATGGCCTTAGAACTGTAAACATGTAGCTTATTAAATTCCCCTTTTTAAAAAGCCATTCTGTTTCTGGTATATTGTATTCTGGCAGCTAACAAACTAGAACAAGGACTAAGGTAAATTAGAATACAGGGTAAAGGATGATATGGTCCACATTTTATAATTTCAATTTCTGTGAGATCAAAGGGAGAGATGTTTATCTGGTGCAAGATTTATATTTAATTTAAAGTGTATGGTCAGTTTATTTGAACACCATAATTAGGCAGAGTCATGAATGGGGCATGAGATCTTGTTGGCTTGTATAGCTTGGTTTGATGGCCCAATATATCCCAGAGTAACTTGGGCAGAGAATAAAAAAAAGTATTTACAAAGTCCCCTTGGGGGACTGGGGAGAAAGGAAGAAATATTAAACTTCTCCATCTGGGGAATTCCTGATATACTTGAAAACTGTGGGGACAACCAGTTAAAAAGGCCGAGCTCTCGATCTTCGGGTTCATGCCTGTTCTAGTTTGCTAGCTGCTGGAATGCAACACACCAGAGACAGACTGGCTTTTAATAAAAGGGGATTTATTTCGTTAGTTCTTCAGAGGAAAGGCAGCTAACTTTCATCTGAGGTTCTTTCTTACATGGGAAGGCACAGGGTGGTCTCTGCTGGCCTTCTCTCCAGGCCTCTGGGTTCCAACAACTTTCCCCGGGGTGATTTCTTTCTGCATCTCCAAAGGCCTGGGCTGAGCTGCGAGTGCTGAGATGAGGTATGCCGAGCTGCTTGGGCTGTGCTACGTTGAGTTCCTCATTTAACTACCAGCCAATTAAATCAAACATCATTCATTACAGAAGGCATGCCTTCTAGCTGACTGCAGAAGTAATGAGCAACAGATGAGGTTCACATGCCATTGGCTCATGTCCACAGCAAGAGAACTAGGTACCTCCACCTGGCCAAGTTGACAACTGAATCTAACTACCACAATGCCTATGAAAACTTATTCCTGCAAAGAAGATGTTAAACCTACTTATAATTATGCCTAATAGTCACCCTCAGGAAACCTCTTTTGTTGCTCAGATGTGGCCTCTCTCTCTAAGCCAACTCAACCATTGAATTCACCGCCCTTCCTCCTACGTGGGCTATGATTCCCAGGGGTATAAATCTCCCTGGCAATGTGGGACAGGAATCTCAGGACCTGGCATCATGAGATTGAGAAAGCCTTCTTGATCAAAAGGGGGAAGAGAGAAATGAGACACAATAAAGTTTCAATGGTTGAAATTTTTCAGAGTTGAGAAGTTATCCTAGAGGTTATTCTTCTGATTTTCTCAAAGAAACAACTTTGTTTATTTTTATAGATATTCTATATTTTATAGATATAGATATGCATTATATAGATATAGCATTTTATAGATACTCATTTTTAGTTTATGACATATTGGAGTGATTAGAGGGAAGTAGTGAAACTGTTGAACTGTGTTCCAGTAGCCAAAACACTAGGATGTACATTCTTCTCTGGTGACATGGAATGTTCCCCAGGATAGATCATATACGCCACCAAAGAAACAGAACTTGCACAAATATATATAGCTATAGATTAAATTGCACACTTTTAAATAACCAGTGGATCAAAGAAGAAATTGCTAGCCCAACTGGCAAATATCTGGAGATAATAGAAATGATAATACAATGTATCAGAACTTATGAGATGCAGCAAAGGCAGTGCTGAGAGGGAATTTTATTGCCCTAAATTCCTATGATAAAAAAGAAGAACAAGAAAAAATCGAGGACTTAGCTGCTTGCATGGAGGAACTAGAGAAAGAAGGGCAAACTAACCCCAAAGCAAATAGAAGAAGAGAAATAACAAAGATTGAAGCAGAAATAAATGAATTGGAGAACAAAAAAAAACAATAGAAAGAATCAACAAACCAAAGTTGTTTCTTTGAGAAAATCAGTAAAATCAATGGCCCACTAGCTAGGCTGGCAAAGAAAAAAGAGAGAGCAGATGCAAATAAACAAAATCAGAAATGAAAATGGGTTCATTACCATGGATATTGAAGAAATAAAAAAAATCATAAGCGAATACTATGAACAACTATACACCAACAAACTAAACAACTTAGGTAAATTGGACAAATTCCTAAAAACAATCTACACTGACTCTAGAAGAAACAGAAGAACTCAACAAACCAATTATAAGTAAAGAAATTCAGTCATCGAAAATCTTGCTACAAGAAAAGCCCAGGACCAGGCAGCTTCACAGGGGAATTTTATCAAATATTCCAAAAAGAACTAACATCTATCTGCTCAAACTCTTCCAAAAAATTGAGGACAAAGGGACACTACCTAGCTCATTTTATGAAGCTAATATCACTCTAGTACCAAAACAAGATAAAGATGCTAGAAGAAAGGAAAACAACAGACCAATCTCCCTAATGAATATAGATGCAAAAATTCTCAACAAAATACTAGCAAGTTGAAGCCATAACCCAGTGTGTTAGTTAGATTCAGTTGTCAACTTGGCCAGGTGAGCATACCTAGTTCTGTTGCTGTGGACACAAGCCAATGGTATGTGAACCTCATCTGTTGCTAATTACATCTGCAGTCGGCTAGGAGGCGTTTCTGCTGCAATGAGTGACGTTTGAATTAATTGGCTGGTGCTTAAATGAGAGAACACAATGTAGCACAGCCTAGCAGCTCGGCATTCCTCATCTCAGCACTCGCAGCTCAGCCCAGGCCTTTGGAGATGCAGAAAGAAGTCACCCTGGGGAAAGTTGTTGGAACCCAGGGGTCTGGAGAGAAGACCAGCAGAGACCATCCTGTGCCTTCGTAAGAAAGAACCTCAGTGGAAAGTTAGCTGCCTTTCCTCTGAAGAACCAACAAAATAAATCCCCTTTTATTAAAAGCCAATCCGTCTCTGGTGTGTTGCATTCCGGCAGCTAGCAAACTAGAACACCCAGTGAAAGAATTATACATCACAACCAAGAGGGCTTTATACCAGCAATGCAAGGGTGGTTCAACACAAGGAAATCAATCAATGTAATAAAGTACATAAACAAATTGAAAGGAAAAACTGACAGTGAAAACATTCGACAAAATTCAGCATCTTTTTCTGACAAAATCACTTCAACAAGTAGGAATCAAAGGAAATCTCCTCAATATCATAAAATGTATATATGAAAAACCCATAGCCAGCATCACAATTAATGGTGAGATTGAAAGCATTCCCCCTAAGATCACGAACAAGACAAGGATGCCCATTATCATCCTATTATTCAACATCATACTACATAGAGGTCCTAGCTAGAATAATCAGGCTGAAAAAAACAAAAAAGCATCCAAATAGGAAAGGAAGAAGTAAAATTGTCATTATTTGCAGATGACATGATCCTATACCTGGAAAATTCTGAAACATCTACCATAAAGCTACTTGAGCTAATAAACAAATTCAGCAAAGTGTTGGGATACAAGATTAATGTCAGGAATCAGTAAGGTTTTTATACATGAATAATGACCTAGCTGAGGAGAAAATTCCACTCAAAATAGCAACTAAAAGAATCAAGTATCTAGGAATAAAATTAACCAAGGGGCAAAGATGGTGGCTTAGCAAGGTGTAGGATTTAGTTCGTCCTTCAGAGCAGCTAATAAATAGCCAGGAAAAGTACAGAACAACTGCTGGGGCCACCTCAGTGACCAGACACAGAGCATACCAGTCTGCACCAGCTGGACCAGCTGCAAGATCGCCACCCCCATAACCATGAATTCCCCAAGCCGTGGCAGCCGGCACCCCTCTCCCACAGGCTGCTTCCCAGAGGGGAAAGGAAAGGGACATTACCAGCAGCAGAGGCTGAATGCAGTTAATTGTGGAATTAATTCACAAATTCTGACTACTAAAAATAGGCCCCCAGCTCAGCTGAACCTCGAGTCAAAGCAGAGGTTGCTGATTTTTTCCCTGGCGCAGAGCAGGCAGGGCTGACAGAAAAAGAAAAAAGAAAAAAAAGAAACAGAGGTTTTCTGGATTGGATAGCACATAATATTTGAGAGAGCCTGGGCCCTGAAGGAAAGGAGGGGGCACATAGGATCTGAAGGCACACAGAGCAACATACCAACTTAAGCTCTTGATTGGCAAATCCGAGGAATGGGGGAAGCGAGGCTTCTCAGGCTCCAACCCCATGCATAGGCAGAATTAAGCTTGTCTGAGAGCTTGTCTGGAGCCTGTGCCTTCCCCAGGAGAGGGGTGGGGCCCAGCTCAGGTGGATTCCCTCCCTCAAGGGATTCAGACCCCAGGGTCTGGAAAAGTGAAACGATTAAAGCCAGCCTACAACCTCTCCCTCGTCTCAACCATGCCTGCAGCAGGGAGAGTCTGCTGAAGTTAAAGGTACCACATCACCGTATGCTGGTGAGACCCGCAGGCAGAAAAGCACCACATATTGGGCAGGATAGGAAAAACAGAGTCCAGAGGCTTCAGAGGAAAGTCTTTCAATCTGCTGGGTCTCACCCTCAGGGAAAACTGATGCAGGTAACTCTTTCCTCCTGAGAGGAGGCCAGTTTAGTCTTGGAAAATCTGGCTGGGATCTATAATACCTAAGTAGACCCTCCTAAGGAGGGTAAAAGGCACCATACAGGCAGGGCAAGAAACAAGAAAACAAGAACTGAAAAATTCTCCTTTCTTAAACAAAACCTAAGCTAGAGAGCCACAAAAAGCTGAAATGAATGTGAAACAACAGACAATAAATTCATCCAGAAAGAAAACCCTAGGTAAAAGAAGTGAAAACAATCTCCAGAATAAACTACTTAAAGTAATTAAATGCCTAGATGCCAGCAAAAAATAACGAACACACTAGTAAAGCTGAAGATATGGCCCAGTCAAAGGAAGAAACCAACAATTCAAATGAGATACAGGAGTTGAAACAATTAATTCAGAATGTTCAAACAGACATGGAAAACCTTATCAAAAATCAAATCAATGAATTGAGGGAGGATATAAAGAAGGCAAGGACTGAAGAAATTGAAAGTCTGGGAAAACAAAACACAGAACTTATGGAAATGAATAACACAGTAAGAAGAGATGAAAAAAAAATGGAAACCTACAATGTCAGATTTCAAGAAGCAGAAGGTAGGATTAATGAACGGGAGGACGGAACATCTGAAATCTGACAAGCAAAAGAAAATACAGGGAAATGAATGGAAAAATATGAGCAGGGATTCAGGAAATTGAATGGTAACATGAAGCGCATGAATATTTGTGTTCTGGGTGTCCCAGAAGGAGAAGAGAAGGGAAAAGGCAGAGAAAAACTAATGAAGGGAATTATCACTGACCATTTCCCAACTCTTATGAAAGATTTAAAAGTACAGATACAAGAAGCGCAGCATACCCCAAAAGAATAGCTCCAAATAGACGTACTCCAAAACACTTACTAATCAGAATGTCAGAGGTAAGAGAGAATCTTGAAAGCAGCAAGAGAAAAGCAATCCATCACATACAAGGGAAGCCCAATAAGACTATGTGTAGATTTCTCAGCAGAAACCATGGAGGAGAGAAGAAAGTGGGATGATATATTTAAATTACTAAAAGATAAAAACTGTCAACCAGGAATTCTATATCCAGCAAAATTGTTCTTCAAAAATGAGGGGCAAATTAAAACACTTTCAGACAAAAAATTACTGAGGGAATTTGTGACCAAGAAACAGCTCTGCAAGAAATACTAAAGAGAGCACTAGAGACAGGTATGAAAAGACAGGAGAGAGAGGTGTGGAGAAGAGTGTAGAAAGGAAGACTATCAGTAAAGGTAAAAAAAAAGAAAAATTAGATGTGACATGTAAAATCCAAAAGGCAAAATGGTAGAAGAAAGTACTACCCATAGAGTAATAACACTAAATGTTAATGTATTAAACTCCCCAATCAAAAGACATAGACTGGCAGAATGGATTAAAAAACAGGCTCCATCTATATGCTGTCTACAGGAAACATATCTTAGACCCAAGGATAAACATAGGTTGAAAATGAGGGGTTGGGAAAAGATATTTCATGCAAATAACAATCAGAAAAGAGCAGGAGTTGCTGTACTAATATCCAACAAATTAGACTTCAGATGTAAAACAGTTAAAAGAGACAAAGAACAGCACTATGTATTAATAAAAGGAACAATTCAACAAGAAGACATAACAATCATAAATATTTATGCACCAAGCCAGAATGCTTCAAAATACATGAGGCAAGCACTGAAAAGAGAAATAGACACATCTACCAGAATAATTGGAGACTTCAATTCCCCACTCTCATCAATGGACAGAACGTCTAGACAGAGGATCAATAAAGAAACAGAGAATTTGAATAATACAATAAATGAGCTAGATTTAACAGACATTTATACAATATTACACCCCACAACAGCAGGATACACAATTTTCTCAAGTGCTCATGGATCATTCACAAGGATAGACCCATATGCTGGGTCATAAAGCAAGTCTCAATAAATTTAAAAAGATTGAAATCATACAAAACACTTTCCCAGATCATAAAGGAATGAATTTGGAAATCATAATAGGTAGAGTGCCAGAAAATTCACAAATATATGGAGACTCAATAACACACTCTTAAACAACCAATGGATCAAGGAAGAAATTATAAGAGAAATCAGTAAAAATCTCTGGGCAAATGAAAATGAAAACACAACATATCAAAACTTATGGAATGCAGCAAAGGCAGTGCTGAGAGGGAAATTTACTGCCCTAAATGCCTATATCAAAAAAGAAGAAAGGGCAAAAATCGAGGAATTAACTGTCCACTTGGAAGAACTAAAGAAAGAACAGTAAACTAACCCAAAAGCAAGCAAAAGGAAAGAAGTGATGAAGATTAGAGCTGAAATAAATGAAATTGAGAACATGAACACAACCGAGAAAATCAACAAAAAAAGAAGTTGGTTCTATGAGAAAATCAATAAGATTGATGGATACTTAGTGAGGCTGACAAAAAGAAAAAGAGAGAGGATGCAAATAGACAAAATCAGAAATGGAAGAGGAGACATAACCACTGAACCCACAGAAATAAAGGAGGTCATGAGAGGATACTATGAACAACTATATGCTAATAAACTCGACAATGTAGATGAAATGGACAACCTCCTAGAAAGGCATGAACAACCAACATCAACTCAAGAAAAAAATAGATGACCTCAACAAACCAATCACAAGTAAAGAAATGAATCAGTCATTAGGAAGCTCCCCAAAAAGAAAAGTCCAGGAACAGATGGTGTCACATGTGAATTCTACCAAATCTTCAAGAAAGAATTAGTACTAATCCTGCTCAAACTCTTCAAAAAAATTGAAGAGGAAGGAAAGCTACCTAACTCATTCTACGAAGCCAACATCACCCTCAAACCAAAGCCAGGCAAAGATATTACAAAAAAAGAAAACTACAGACAGATCTCTCTAATGAATATAGATGCAAAAATCTGCAACAAAATTCTAGCAAATCAAATCCAGCAGCACGTTAAAAGAATTATACACCATGACCAAGAAGGATTCATTTCAGGTATGTAAGGATGGCTCAACATAAGAAAATCAACTAATGTAATACACCATATCAGCAAATTAAAGCAGAAAAACCACATGATCATCTCAATTGATGCAGAAAAGGCTTTTCACAAAATAAACATCCTTTCCTGTTGAAAACACTTCAAAGGATAGGAATAGAAGGGAACTTCCTCAATGTGATAAAGGAAATATATGAAAAACTCACAGCTAACATTATCCTCAATGGAGAAAAACTGAAAACTTTCTCCCTAAGATCAGGAACAAGACAAGGATGTCCTCTTTCACCACTTTTATTCAACAGTGTGTTAGAAGTTCTAGCCAAAGCAATTGGACAAGGAAAAGAAATACAAGACATCAAAACTGGAAAGGAAAAAGTAAAACTCTCACAGTTTGCAGATGATATGATACTATATGTTGAAAACTCAAAAAAATCCATAGCAAAACTACTAGAGCTAATAAATGAGTACAGCAAAGTGTCAGGTTACAAGATCAACACTCAAAAATCTGTAGTGTTTCTGTACACTAATAACGAACAATCTGAGGGGGAAATCAAGAAAAAAAATCCATTTACAACTGCAGCCAAAAGAATAAAATATTTAGAAATAAATTTAACTAAAGAGACAAAAGACCTATACAAAGAAAACTAAAAGAAATTGTTAAAAGAAATCACAGAAGACCTAAATAAATGGAAGGCATACCATGTTCGTGGATTGGAAGACTAAATATAGTTAAGATGTCAATTTTACTAAATTGATTTACAGATTCAATGCAATACCAATTAAAATCCCAAAAACTTACTTTTCAGAAATAGAAAAACTAATAACCAAACTTATCTGGAAGGGCAGGGTGCCCCGAATTGCTATAAGTATCCTGAGAAAGAAAAATGAAGTCCGAGGTCTCATGCTACCTGACTTTAAGGCATATCATAAAGCTACAGTGGTCAAAACATCATGGTACTGGCATAAAGATAGATATACTGACCAATGGAATTGAATAGAGTGTTCAGATATAGACCCTCTCATCTATGGACAATTGATCTTTGATAAGGCAGTCAAACCAACTCACCTGGGACAAAAAAAATCTCTTCAATAAATGGTGTCTAGAGAAATGGATGTCCATATGCAAAAGAATGAAAGAGGATCCATATCTCACACCCTATACAAAATTAACTCAAAATGGATCAAAGACCTAAACATTAGATCCAAGACCATAAAACTGTTAGAAGAAAATGTAGGGAAACATCTTATAAATTTTATAATAGGAGGCTGTTTCCTAGACCTTACACCCAAAGCATGAACATTGAAAAAAGAAAGAAAGAAATGGGAACTCCTCAAAATTAAACACTTCTGTGCATCAAAGAACTTAGTCAAGAAAGTAAAAAGACATCCCACACAATGGGAGACAATATTTGGAAACAATATATCAGATAAAGGTTTAGTATCCAGAATATATAAAGAGATTGTTCAACTCAACAACAAAAAGACAGACAACCCAACTACAAAATGGAAAAAAGACATGAACAGATACTTCACAGAAGAGGAAATGCAAATGGCTAAAAAGCACATGAAAAGATGCTCAACTTCCCTGGCTATTAGGGAAATGCAAATCAAAACCACAATGAGATATCATCTCATACCCACCAGAATGGTCATTATCAATAAAACAGAAAACAACAAGTGCTGGAGAGGATGTGGAGAAAGAGCCACACTTATCCACTGTTGGTGGGAATGTCAAATGGTACAACCACTGTGGAAGGCAATTTGGTGGTTCCTGAGGAAACTAAGTATAGAATTGCCATATGACCTGGCAATACCATTGCTAGGTATCTAATCAGAGGACATGAGGGCAAAGATACAAACGGACATTTGCACACCAATGTTTATAGCAGCACTATTTACAATTGCAAAGAGATGGAAACAGCCAAAATGTCCATCAACAGAGGAGTGGCTAAACAAACTGTGGCATATACATATGATGGAATACTAGGCAGATGTAAGACAGAATAAAGTTACAAAGTATGTAACAACATTGATGGACCTTAAGGACATTATGCTGAGTGAGATTAGCCAGAAACAAAAGGGCAAATACCGTATGATCTCACTGATATGAACTGACATTAATGAATGAACTTAGAGAATTTCAGTTG
The DNA here is from genome assembly GCF_023851605.1 of Tamandua tetradactyla. Taxonomy (NCBI): domain Eukaryota; kingdom Metazoa; phylum Chordata; class Mammalia; order Pilosa; family Myrmecophagidae; genus Tamandua; species Tamandua tetradactyla. The sequence continues at coordinate 122,375,561 of NC_135353.1, forward strand.
GTAACAAAGACCATCAGGAGATAGAAATAGGGTAAGATATTGGGTAATTGGAGCTGAAAGGATACAGATTGTACAACAGGACTGATTGTAAAAATTCAGAAATGGATAGCACAATACTACCTAACTCTAACACAATAATGTTAGAACACTGAAAGCTGAATGTGAGAATGATAAAGGGAGAAGGGCTGGGGGCACACATGAAATCAGAAAGAAAGATAGATGATAAAGACTGAGAAGGTATAATCTAGGAATGCCTAGAGTGTATAATCTGATAGTGACTAAATGTACAAATTTAAAAACGTTTTTTTCATGAGGAAGAACAAAGGAATGTCAATACTGCAGGGTGTTGAAAATAGATGGTAATTAATATTTTAAAATTTTAACTTATGTGTGAGACTAAAGCAAAAAATATTTATTTGGTACAAAATGTATATTTTGACTAGTGCAGTTCCTAATTTAACTTATGTGGACAGCTTAATTGAACATCATAAGTACATGGAATCTTGAGTAAGGCATGAGATTTTGTAGGTTTGTCCAGAGTGATGTCCCAATAAATCCCAGAGTGATTTGAACAGTGAATCAAAAAGTATTTGCAAAGTCACCTTGGAGGAATGATGAGAAAGGGGGAAGATTCCACTTACCCAAGTGGAGAATTCTCGATATTCTCACAAGCAGTGCAGACAATGAAAGCAATAGGCTGAGCCCCCAATCCTGGGGTTTGTTCATATGAAACTTAACCCCACAGAGGATAGGTTAAGCCTACTTAAAATTAGGCCTAAGAGTCACCCCCAAAAGAACCCCTTTTGTTGCTCAGATGTGGCCTCTCTCTCCAGCCAACACAACAAGCAAACTCACCACCCTCCCCCTCTCTACGTGGGACATAACTTCCAGGGGTGTAAACCTTCCTGGCAATGTGGGACAGAAATCCTAGAATGCGCAGGGACTGAGCCTCAAAGGATTGAGAAAAACTTCTTGACCAAAAGGGGGAAGAGCGAAATGAGACAAAATTAAGTGTCAATGGCTGAGCGATTCCAAACACAGTCGAGAGGTTATCCTGGAGGTTATTCTGGTGTTTATTCTTATGCATTAAGTAGATATCACCTTGTTAGTTAAGATGTAATGGAAAGCCTGGAGGGAACTGCCTCAAAATGCAGAGCTGTGTTCCAGTAGCCATGTTTCTTGAAGACGAGTGTATAATGATATATCTTTCTCAGTGTGACTGCTTGATTGTGAAAACTTTGTGTCTGATGCTCCTTTTATCTACCTTATCAACAGATAAGTAAAACATATGGAATAAAAATAAATAATAGGCGGAACAAATGTTAAAATAAATTTAGTACATTGAAATGCTAGCGATCAATGGTATGTATGAATTTTTTTCTGTTGTCTGCTTATTTCTTTTTCTGAATTGATGCAAATGTTCTAAGAAATGATCATAATGATGAATATACAACTATGTGATGATATTGTGAATTACTGATTATGTATGTAGAACGGATTGATCATATATTAAGAATATTTGTGTTTGTTATCTTTTAAAAAATATATAACCAAGGATGTAAAGGACCTGTACATAGAAAACAACAAAACACTGCTAAAAGGAATCAAAGAAGATCTAAATCTATGCGGAGACATTTCATGCCATGGTAGGAAGGTTACATGTTGTTATGATGTCAATTCTTCCCAAATTGATCTAAAGATTTAACACAGTACCTATCAAAATTCCAACAACCTACTTGAAGACTTTGAAAAGCTAGTGATCGAATATATTTGGAAAGGAAAGAGACCTTGAATAGCTAAAGATATCCTAAAACAGAAGAGTGAGGTGGGAAGAATAACACTTCCTGACCTTAAAGCTTACTATAAATCCACAGTGGTCATAACAGCATGGTACTGGGGCAAAGATAGAGGTATTGACAGGTGGAATCAAATGGAGAGTGTGGAGCTCAACCACCAAATCTATGGCCAATTGATCTTTGACAAGGACTCCAAATCTACTGAACTGGAACATAATACTCTTTTCAATAAATCGGCATGGGAGAATTGGATATCAATAGCCAATAGCATGAGAGGACCCCTACCTTACCCCTTTACAAAAATTAACTCAAAATGGCTCAAAGACCTAAACATAAGAGCCTGCATCATAAAACTTCTAAAAGAAAATATAGGGAAACATCCTTAAGACCTAATAATAGGAGGTAGCTTCTTAAACTTTACACCCAAAGCACAAAAACGAAAGAATAAATAGATAAATGGGAACTCCTTAAAATCAAAATCTTCTGTGCCTCAAGAAACTTTGTCGAAAAAGGTGAAGAGGGAGAAAAATCAATGGAAAATTTGGAAACCACATGCCGGTCAAAGTTTGATATCCTGTATACATAAAGAAATTATACAACTCGACATCAAAATAACAAACAACCCAATTATAAAATGGGCAAAAGATATTAATAGACATTTCTCAGAAAAGCAAGTACAAATGACTAAAAGCACATGAAGAGATGCTCATTTTCATTAGGTATAAGGGAAATGCAAATCAAGACTACAATGAGATACCACCTCACACCTATAAGAATGGCTACTAGTAAACAAACAGGAAACTAAATGGTGGAGAGGATGTGGAGAAATTGGAAACTTATGCACTGCTAGTGGGAATGTATAATGGTCAGCTGCTGTAGAAGACAGTCTGGCGGTTCTTCAGAAAACCAGTGAGTTGCCCTCCGACCCAGCAATTCCATTACTCAGTATATTCCCAGAAGAGTTTAAAGCAGTGACATGAACAGACATTTGCACACCCATGTTCACAGTGGCATTACTCACAATTGCCAAGCAATGGAAACAATCCAAAGTGCCCATCAACAGACGAGTGGATAAACAAAATGTGGTGTGTATATATATATATATATATCCGATGGAATATTATGCAGCAGTAAGCTATGAAATGAGCTCCTGAAGTACATGACAAGATGGATGAGACTTGAGGACATAACGCTGACTAAATTAAGCCAGACACTAAAGGATAGATACTGTATAATTTTGCTAATATGACCCTGGTAAAGGTAAACTCAGAGGCTTATAATATAGAATATAAGGGGAACTAGAGATACACAGAAGCTACAGATGAGCAAATGGTTACCTAATGAGATTGAAATTAAATATATGGGAATGGATAAAAGGGATGGTAGTTCATTAGTGGGTTTATAAGTAACATTGCCATATTGAATATTATTGAAAGGGACTGAATAGAGCCATGTATCCCACCAATTTACACTACCAATATAAGTTCTTGCATGAACTACTTCAAAGGTATGACTCTTGTGCAAAGAGTCAATAACAGAGTGGCATGGGAAAAATTACTATTGCATGCAATGGCCTGTAGTTGACAGGAAGGCATCAACAGAACCACAGCAATACCAAGAGTAAATAATTGGGGCAAAGGACAAGAGTTAAGGGCAGGTTTAGGTTTGGTGATTGTGTGTTTATCTGTTATTTTTTTCTTTGGACTAATAAAATTTTCTAACATTGAGAGTGTTGATGTACAGCTAAGCAAGGATACTATAAGGCAGGGATTGTTTATTTTAGACATTGTCCATGATGTTCAATGGATAGAGGTGGCTGAAAAGTAGGTTGAGAAGCAGAAAGGCAAACTATGATGTATTCATGATGATGGGATATCGTGTGGCTACAGAAAGGAACAAAGTCGTGAGGCATGCAAAGAAGTGAATGAACCTTGGGAATATTATGTTGTGCAAAATAAGCTAGAAACAAAAGCACAAATATGGTATGGTCACTTTAGAAAATACTAAGAAAGTTGGGGTCTAGATTGTAAGCGCTTATAGCCGTCACATATACTCAAGAGTTATAAGTGAATTTGTAGATTGTGAGATGCTGTGCTACCTGTGTATAATCTGGTATCCCCCTGGAACTCTGCATACCTGTATGACACCTCAGACACAGAGTAGGAGTTCTGCAGCTCTGAAAGAGATCAGACTTCAATTAGAGATAAGAACTAAGCTGATCTGGTTGGGACTAGGGTAAATCAAAATACAGTGCAAAGGAAGACATTGTCTTTATTATAGAGCTTCACACATTGTATGAGACCAAAGGCAGAGAGTTTTATTTTGTCCAAAAACTAAATTTTCTGTAACACACACTCTAAATCAACCTGCCTGAATAGCTCATTTAAACAACCCAAATACATGGAATCCATCTTGGGAACCACGGCTTGTAAATCTGTGTAGCCTAATGTAATACCCAGATACATCCCAGGTATGTTGGGCAGATAATTTTAAAAGATTGGCAAAGTCTCTTGAGGGACTGGAGAAACAATATGAAATTATTAACCTTTCTCACCTGGGAAATCCCTGAAACTCTCTCAAATACTAGGGACTCCTAAGTTAATTGGCCAAGCCCTTGATCTTGAGGCTTGCTCTTATGGAACTTATTTCTGTAGCAGAAAAACTAAGCCTAAGTGCAATCATGCCTAAGAGTTACTTCCAGAAAACTTCTTTTATGCTCAGATGTGGCCTCTCTCTCTCTCTAAGCCCAACTCTGCAAGTGAAATCATTGCCCTCCCTACTAAGTGGGACAGAACATCCAGGGGTGAAAGTCTCCCTGGCAACGTGGGACATGAATCTCAGGGATGAGCCTGGCCCAGCACCATGGGATCGACAATGCCTTCCAGACCAAAAGAGGGAAAAGAAATATAACAAAATAAGGTATCAGTAGATAAGAGAGTTCAAATAGAGTCAAGAGGTTATTCTGGAGGCTACACTTATTCATGCTTCACCTAGCTATGGCTAATTGCCATGGTTTGCCAAAACCCAACCAACATCACTCCTGTTAATCCTAAAGACCACCTAGGACTCTATCTGAGAGACTACAAAAGTTTCATGCACTAAGTTTACTTTCCAGAAACAAAGCCTTCTGATGGTTTCTAAGCCAAATAAGTCCTGAAACCCAGAGGGGCCAGTCTCTAAGTCAGAACATCAGTTCTGAGAACATCAACTAGTTCCATTCCCCTATCATATAGTGTCTACACCCTTTCCCAACATGAAGAAGTTCGAATTGGCATAGCCCAAATACCCTTAAATATTGGGTGAAGGATCAAAGGAAAAGGAGGAGTTATAACAGAGAATATAAGATTTAACAAATGAGTATGACAGCTGAATCATTATATTGATATTCCTTTTAGTCTCCAGTGTCTTGGGGCAGCTAGAAGGAAAAATCTGAAATTATGAAACTGTAACCCACACCAAACTTTGAAATCTGTCCTATAACTACTTGTTAAAATGTACTTTGAAAATCATTGCTTCTTTGTATATATATTTCACAACAAAATCATTAAAAATAATACTTGTTGATACGAAAAAACACCTCAGTTAGAATAAAAAGTAAAAGGAGAAGGTAACCTGTACATCAAAGAACATTACCAAGGAAGTGAAAAAACAACATCCATAATGGCAGAATCATTTGGAAATCATATAAGATATTAATATGTAGAATATTCAAAAGAATTCCTACAGCTCAACAACAAAAACACAAGCAGACCAATTTAAAAATTGGCAAAGGACTTAAAGAGATACTTCTCCAAGAAGTATACAAATGGCCAACAAGCACATGAAAAGATGCTCAGCATCATTAGCCATTATGAAATGCAAATCAAAATGACAATGACAGCACCTCATAACCACAAAAAAAAAAACACTATTATTTAAAAGAAAACAGAAAATTACAAGTGCTGATGATGTGAAGAAATAGGAACCCTATTATATTGTTGCTGGGAATGTAAAATGGTGCAGCCACTGTGGAATACAGTTTGGTAGTTCTTAGAAAAGTTAAACACAGAAGTACCATATGACCCAGAAATCCTACTTCTAGGTATATACCCCAAAGAATTGAATACGAGGACTCAAACAGAGATCTGTATACCAATGTCCACAGCAATATTATTCACAATAGCCAAAAGGTGAAAGTAACCTACATGTCCATTATCAGAATAATGGATAGCAAAATGTGGTATAGGCATACAAAGGAATGTTATTCACCCATGAAAAGTAATGAAGCTTTGGTACACGCTGCTACATCGATGAACCTTTAAAACATCATGTTGAGTGAAACAGGTCAAACAAAAAAGATATATATTGTATGATTCTACTTATATGAAATACCTAGAATAAGCAAATGTACAGAGACAGAAAGTAGAATATAGTTTAACAGGGGCAAGGAAGAGGGAGAAATGAGAGGTTAATGAATAATGTGTGCCAAGCTTCTGTTAGGAGTATGGAAAAGTGTTGATAATGGATGGTGGCATGGGCAGAACAACACTGTGAATGTGATTAATCCCACTGAATTGTATGCTTAAGAGTGGTTGAGATGGGAAATTTTATGTTGTATATATGTTTCCAGAATAAAAAGAGAGAAAGAGACTAAGGAGACACTGAAAATTAAATGCAACACATGACTTTAGACTAGATTTAATAATGGATGAGAAAATGCCCGAAATAACATTATTGGAATAATCTTAAAGACAGAATATAGACTGTATATTTTATATCAAATGTTTTGAATTGGTTAACTGTACTCATGAGTGTGCTGGTTTGAAAAGGTTTATGCACCCTAGAAAAGCCATATTTTAATCTTAATCAACCTTGCAGAAGCAACAGTTTCTTCTAATCCCTATTCAATACTGTATGTTGGAAACTTTAATTATATTTTCTCCATGGAGATGTGACTTAATCAAGTGTGGGTATTAAACTTGATTAGGTGGGTCTTGATTGGTTTTACTAGAATCCTTTAAAAAAAAGAAGCACTTTGGAAAAAGCTAGAGAACAAGAGAGAAAGCCACAAGTTTCTGAGAGAGCAAGTAAGGCTGCAGAACCATGAAGCAGAGAGTCCACCAGCCAGCAACCTTTTGAGAATGAAGAAAGAACCACAGAATCACGACAGAAAGACAAGAGAACCACAGAGTCCACCAGCCAGTGACCCTTTGGAGATGAAGAAGGAAAATGCCTCCCAGGGAGTTTCATGAAACAAGAGGCCTGGAGGCTCTTAGCTAGGAAACACCACCATGTTCACCATGCACCCTTCTATCTGAGATAGAAACGCCGAACATTGTCGGCTTTCTTGAATCAAGGTATCTTTCCCTGGATGCCTTAGATTGGACATGTCTATAGACTTGCTTTAATTGGGACATTTCCAGGGCCTAAAAACTTAACTTGCAATTTATTACATTCCCCTTTTTAGAAGCTATTCCATTTCTGCTATATTGCATTCCAGCAGCTAGCAAACTAGAACAATGAGGTTACATAACTGACTATCCTTGTTCTTGGGAAATATACATGAATGCATTAAGTTTTCAAAGAGCATGCATCTTACTCTCAAATGTTTAGAAAATAGATTAGATAGATATAGATAGTTGTGGTAGTTAGATTCAGTTGTCAACTTGGCCAGGTGAAAGCACCTAGTTCGTTGCTGTGGACATGAGCCAATGGTAGGTGAATCTCATCTGTTGCTAATTACATCCTCAGTCGGCTAGGAGGCGTGTCTGCTGCAATGAGTGACGTTTAACTTAATTGGCTTGTGCTTAAATGAGAGAACGCAATGTAGCACAGTCTAGCAGCTTGGCATTCCTCATCTCAGCACTTGCAGCTCAGCCCGGGCCCTTGGAGATGGAGAAAGAAATCACCCCGGGGAAAGTTGTTGGAACCCAGGGGCCTGGAGAGAAGACCAGCAGAGACCATCCTGTGCCTTCCACGTAAGAAAGAACCTCAGTGGAAAGTTAGCTGCCTTTCCTCTGAAGAACCAACAAAATAAATCCCCTTTTATTAAAAGCCAATCCGTCTCTGGTGTGTTGCATTCTGGCAGCTAGCAAACTAGAACAATAGTTAAAACAAATATGGCAAAATGTTAAAGTTGGTAAAACTGGGTATCTGAGTAGGGTTATATTAAAGTTCTCTCTATTGGTTCTGTATTATTGTTTCAACTGTCCTGTAAGTTTGAAATTACTTCAAAATAAAAATTTATTTAAAAATCAAGAGGTAATCAAACAGAATGATTCCAGTTGTCATTTTAACTAAATATGCATGTATAAACATGCTGAATATTCATGGAACATAAACTCTGAAGTACATAGTCATATAAAATTATCTGGGTGAAAATAATCAATATGATTTATACGTAAGAGATAATGAAGTTACAGGTCATTTTTACTTTCTTTGTTCTGCTTATTTGTGGTGCTTAATTAGCTATTATGAATATAATTATTCATACACCATATAAAATTAAATAACATAGTTTTCATACCTATAATGCCTTAGACATATAGACCAATTGAATTGACTTGAGAGTTCAGAAATAAATCCTCACATCCTTGAACAACTGATTTTTCACAAGAGTGCCAATTCCACTCAATGTGAAAAGAAGTGTCTTTTCAACAAATGGTACTGGAAAAACTAGACATCCATATGCAAATGAATGAAGGTGGACCCATATCTCATAACATATACGAAATTTAACTCAAAATGGATAAAAGACCTAAATATAAGAACCAAAACTCCTAGAGCAAAACATTGAAAAATATCTTCAATCTTGTATTAGGCAATGGTTTCTTAGACTTTACACTAAAAGCATGAACAACAAAAGAAAAAAATAGAAAAATGAGACTTCATTAAAATTTTTAAATTTTGTACATCAAAAGACTTTACCAAGAAAGTAAAAAGACAACCTACAGAATGGGAGGAAATATTTGGGAACCATATATCTAATAGGGGTTTAATACCCAGAATATATAAAGAAATCCTACAATTCAACTACAAAAAGCCAAACAGCCTAATTTTAAAATGGGCAAAAGACTTGAATAGATATTTCTCCAAAGAAGATGATCTAATGGCCAAAAAGCATATGAAAAGATGTTCAACATCATTAGCCATTAGGGAACTACAAATGAAAACCACAATGCAATATCATCTCACACATGCTGGAATGGCTACTATTTAAAAAAATGGAAAATAACAACTATTGGAGAGGATGTGGAGAAATAGGAACACTCATTCATTGCTGGTGGAAATGTAAAATGATACAGCCACTGTGGAAGACTAATTGGCGAATCCTCAGAAAGTTAAGCATAGAATTACCATATGACCCAGGATTCCCCTTTATAGGAATATACCCAAAAGAACTGAAAGCAAGGACTAGAACAGATGTTTGGACACCGATGTCCATAGTGGCATTATTCACAATTGCCAAAAGATGAAAGCAGCCCAATGGTCCATCGACTGACGAATGGATAAACAAAATGCATATATTTACAATGGAATACTATTCATCCATGAAAAGGAATGAAGTTCTTATACATGCTACAATATGGATGAACCTTGAAGATATCACATTGAGTGAAATAAGCCAGGCACAAAAGGACAAATATTGTATGATCTCATTGATATGAAATAATTAGAATATGCAAATTCATAGAATCAGAAACTAGGATACAGGTTATCAGGGGTCAGGGTGGGAGTGGGGAATGGGGAATTAATGACTGATCAGTACAGAGCTTCTCTTTGGGGTGATGGAAAAGTTTTGGTACAGATGGCCATGATTATGGCACAACATTGTGACTGTAATTAGCAACAATGAATTATATATTTGAAAGTGGATAAAATAGGGAAATTTCAGTTTGTATATGTTTCCAGAATAAAAAAAAATAACAGAACTGCACAACACAGTGAGCCCTAATGTAAACTAACGTTTATAGTTAATAGTATAATTATAATAATATTGTGTAAGAAAAGTACCACACTAATGCAAAATGTTAATAATAAAGATAACTGGGGGAAGGGGTTATGTGGTTTTTCTGCATGATTTTTCTGTAAACCTACGACTTCTCTAATAAAAAATGGAAAAACTATGTATGCTATCTTATAGGCCACATGACCCTTAGCCCCTGTGATGACAAAACCTTCCCCAGAGGTGAGAGCATCCACAGGAAGGTCTGAACCTTGGGAGCTATAAGGCAGGATGTGGCTCTCTCATGGTCTTCACCTGTTTATAGCATCTCAAAGGGAACCTTTATTGGGAAGCTTGATCTTGGCTGTAGCGTAGTGAGGACGGACAGCACATGCAGTGCCAGTGTAGTGCTGCCACTCACATCCTGAGAGACCTGTGCAAGTCACACACGTTCTCAGGCCCCTTCCTCATCTTTGAAAGGAGGAAGAACTAGAAAGGTCTTGGAAATTGTTGTCACTCTACTACCCTACCATTCACTAAATTCCAAAGAAAAGAGAATTTTCTGAACCTAGACCAGTATAAAGGAGAAATTAGCAAATCCCCAAAGACTATAGGGAATGAAGGCTCTGGTGGGATCAGCCAAGGGTCTGTAAAGAGCCAATGGAGAGTGTAGGGCCTATGCTGGGAGCTCAAGATTAGTGTTTCCCTGGCTATGGCTGGTGTCCACCCACACCAAGACCCTGTCATCAGACACACTGCAGCGAGCTGCCTCCTCCTCTTTCCTAGGCTGTAGGACTAGACCCTCTACATCGCACCTTTCCTCCAACAGGTGCATCATATTTTCCACTGAAACAGGTAGGGCTCTGGATGTGGTGACATCAGCCACTGTTGATCATTCTAAGCAGGAGGATTGTGATCTGTCTCAAGGGCAGCAAGTCTAGAATTGCTTCCTCTGATCTGCCCTGAGGCTCTGGTGACAGATAGCAAGCACCTCGTTTAATTTTCACTGCAACCCTGTCAACTAGGTGGTAATGATTTTCATTAGGCCCATTTTACAATAGAAGGAGCTGAGGTTCAGTGACGCTAGGTCATTTGTCCTAAGGTTATACTGCTAGCAAGTAGAACGACAGGGAAGCATTAAAGCCAAGTCTACTGAATCCAAAATACCCACATTCAGCCACTCTGTGATACTGAAGGCCATAGAGGGTTAGCTCCCAATAAACAATATTTCTATTTTCTGTCGCCTTCAAAGTATTCAGGATGAGGGATGATAACATCTTATGCCCATAAACTGAGCTCTGTATATTTCAGTACACATCCAGGGCAACCTATATAGTCCTCCTTCTTGTGACAAAAATGAAAAACTCAAACTCACATTTATCATTCCCCACTTGGATCCTGAAAAACAGGTGTGCATCAAGTGCCCCAATAACTGATTAACTCATACCTGTTGATTTTGATCACCCCAGGCCTAAATCCCTGGGACCATGTCCCTGATTCCTCTGACCTCGAAACACTGGCTAGCAGAAACCACCCATGGCAGGACTACCGGGATTATTAGAGGACATTTTAAATCTCCTAATCACTGATATGACCCAAGATTCACAGTGATGGCCAATTACTACATCCCAGAGGGGACCCTTAGCTGCTCTCAAATAATGCCGAATACATGCAATCTTGTACTATACCTCAAACAGGTTTCCATTTATTGATCTTCCCAGGCTGTCAATCACTGACCCATATAGTGTCTGAAACAACTCAAGGAGCAGCCAAACACTGACCATTTCCTGACAGATGTTATGGCTTGAGCGCTCATTCCAGAAACCAATCCAGTGTCTCTCACAAAATCACTGACCCTCCAGACCTTAACTGACAGACTCCAGATCTCCAAAATTATTGCTATCCCCAGGACCCCAAACCAATGATCCCAATTGTTTTCAAGATATGATCCCCAAAGTCCTCAAATCCTTGAAGTTTGCGGCTTCCTAGTTAATCACTGAGCATCTTAAGCCCTCAGTTATTAACTCCTGTAGGCCCCAATCATTAACCACAAGACCCTTACAGATTACCAGTTAATGATTCTTACAGAGGTGTCAATCAACTGTCTAACCCCCTTCCAATTATTGTGCAGTGCTGGTATCCTTAAGATGCCCATTCACTGTCACAAATTATTATCAACCATAAGCCTTGCCATTACTGACACTTTTAGTTCTCAAATCAGTAATTACCAGTTCGATACAAATTAGAATCACCTAAGAACTTCTACCATACGCTGATGCACAGGCACCATTCCTGAATTATTATACCAATATATCTGGGGATGGAGCTCAGGAAATCTGTATTCGTTAACAGTTCCACATGAGATTCTGATATATAGTGAAAAATGAAGACCGGAGTCCTAAAGCACTGATCATTCCTCATATATCTCTTAAAAATCATTAATCCTTATAGGAATCCATGCAAAGACCAAACCTGGTTAAATTCCTGTAGTTCAAATATGAGTAAAAATTATTAAACACTTCCATTCAAAAACAACAAGTTTTATACAAGGGAAAGGAATTAGACCACCATCGGACTCCTCATGTACAACAACAGAATCCAGAAAGTTATTTAACATCTACATATCCTGTATCAGTTGTTTATTACTCCATAACAAATTACCACCAATTTAGCAGCTTAAGAAATATACCTTTATTTCATAGTTTCTGTAGGTTAAGAATTTGAGCACAGCTTACCTGAGTCCTGTGTTTCAGGTTCTCATCTGAAGGTTTAACTGGGAAAGAATCCACTTACAAGCTCACTTATATGGTCATTGGAAAAGTTTGGTTCCTTTTGGGCTATTGGACTGAGAGCCTCAGTTCCCTACTGGATGATGGATAGAGGTCATCCCTGTTTCTTGCTATATATGCCTCCCCAAGATGGAAAGATTACTTCATCAAAGCCAGTAAGGGAGAGAACCTGTTAGCAAGGCAGAAGTAACAATCTCTTATAATGTGATATAGAAGTGACATCCCCTCAAGGTTAATGAATTCTATTGGTTAGAAACAAGTTACTCAAGTGAAGGAAATTACACAAGACCATAAATATAGGAGGTGGGGGATCATTGACAGCAATCTAAGAAGCTACTTACCATAGACTATGGGGAGATAAAGATTCCAATGCCAGACCCTATTTCCCCTCACAAGATACCATTCCTCAGTCAGGACAGAAAAATGACACTTTCAGATATGGAATAATTTGAACAATATTCCAGCAATTTACCCCATTTGCAGAAAACACTCAAGGAAGTATTCTGAATAAATGAATATTAAATCAAAAGAAAGATCTAAAAATAAGAAAGAAAAACAATGTTTAGCAATGACTGTTGTGGTAAAATACAATTATATAAATAAGCCAAAGATAGTCCCTGTGCACTGGCCCTTTGTGTTGTTTACTTCTTTACATCAGGCTAGGACCATTAAACCAAAAACCCACCAGCACCAAACTCAAATTGTTGCACATCCATTATTTATATATAGCCCAAAAAGACATGTTTTATTTTCTCAACTTATTTAAAATTTTCTAAAATTTACAAACACTCAATGCCCAGCAAGCAACAACTCTCCTTTTCCCCAGGCCCTGGTAACTTCCAAGCTCCTTTCTGTCTCTATAAATGTGCTATTTCTAGGTATTTCATGTAATTGAAATTATAAAGTATTGTCCCCAGATAAGTATAGTTTGGCCATTTGAAGCCTGTCTTCTATATACATCCCATAAAACTACACCCAACATCTGCTAACTGCAGATAAGACAATTCCTGGTCTATAAAGACCTCAAGCCACTTTTGCCCTTCAGAGCTCTGACTCAAAGACTCCCTGTCGTGCTGCTGAGCAACATCACCTAGACACCTAAGCCCCTTCTCCAATCCCCCTCATCCCTGGCAGTAATCTTGCCCTGCACCCCTTCTAGGTGGTCCCTAACACTGCAGGTTCTGAAGGGCTGCCGCTGAGAGGGACTACCCTTACCAGGTGAACTTAAGTGCCACTTAAATAAAATTTGTGTGTTACTGCTCCCTCATGAACAAATATTTTATCTTGATCAGTCCTAAAATCCTCAAACTCACAACAAATACACATCCTCAGGTGCACATTCATACAAATATAATTAAATTATAATAAATTAAATGACAGGATTTTTGAATAAAAATATTAAATGAGGTTTCTTGAAGCAGAATTGACTTAACATAAGAAAAATATAAATATCCTTGAAATAAACATCTTTTCTAAAAACATGCAGAAACAAATCTTTCTGAGGCAAATATGAAGAACAGGACATTTTTCTCTACAGGTCCAATTATATTTTTATCAAATAATAGAAAAATATAAATCAAATCATACCTGCTAGAAATGAAAGCTATTTAATTAGACAATTATTAAGAATAAAAATTTGCAATCTAATGACGCAAGAGGGAGGCACAAAAATAAACAGACTAAATTGAATCATTAAGAAGAGGAAAATTTATGCTTAGAAAATACAAAATAAATAATAACCATAATATAACATGAAAATAAGATTATCATAATTACACAAATTCAAATGAACTGAATGTCAGGATACAAAAGTGAGCTTAAGGCGAAAAGTGCATTTATATACAGTTACAAGAAGTATATCGTAAACAAGGAGAAAAATACAAAATAAAGGTTTAGGCAAGGATACACCAGGTAAACAACCACAAAATAAACAGAGTGGTGATGCAATATTAAAGTAAAATTTAAGGTCAAAAACTCTCAACAGACACAATAAGGAAAATACATAATGACATTGTGCAAAATGACATAAGATATAAAACTTTGGATTCCCTTTTCCATCCCCCAAAAGACCACAAAACCACAAGGGGAAATTTGTACAAAAGTATTACAACAGATTTATTCTACCGTTTGATAGTAAAATACCTGAAATAGAGAGACCAAAAAAAATGAATAAGAGCAAAGAAACCTTAATTAGCAAGCTAGATTGAAAAGTTCTAATGAGTAATCTGTACTCCAAAACAGGATGTATTTTCTTCTCTTATATCCATGAAACTTCTACAAAATTCAGTTGCATATCTGTACCTCAAAGAAAATCTTGAATGTTTATAAGTTCAAATTCAATAGGCTACATTGCCTGCTCATAGTAAAAACATAATTAAAGAAAAAAGAAAAGACAAAACAAACTGCCTTAAGTTAGAAACTCAGAAACTATCTGCGATAAATTAGGATCAAAATGAGAAATCAATTCTGAAACTGTCTGCTTTTTACAAGAATTTCTGAGACACAGCTGGATTTTGAATAAAATTTATAGCCTCATAACCTTTACTGTAAAAAAGACTGGGGGGAGGGGGAGGGTAGTTCAGTGGTAGAATTCTTGCCTGCCATGAGGGAGACCGAGGTTCAATTCCTGGCCCTTGCACTTCCCAAACAAACAAGTAAAACAAACAAAAAGTCAAACATAAACAAAAATTCAACAAATGGTGCTGCAATAAGGGGACACTCACATGGAAAAAGAATGAAACGTGACCCCCACCATACAGCATACAAAGGAATAAATAAATAAATAAAAACCGGAAAACCAAAAATAATTGAATTATAAATAAATTAAGAAAAGAAATGAAGATGAAAACAAAATAAACAAAACATAAAAAATTAATAAAAATTAAAGCTTAAACAAATAAAATAAGTATAAATTAAGGAGTATAAATAAAGCAAATCTGGTCCTGTGAAATGATCAATTATATGGATTAACCCTAGCAAACTTTATTAAATTGAAGAGAAAGAAAAAATACAATATTAGCAGTAAAAAAGAAAATATTGTACCAGACAGGCAGTAATATAAATAAATTAGTTATAGTGTCTAGAGCAGCATATTTGAACATTTAGGAAAAATCATGTGAGCCCCTGGGAAAAGAGTAATTCTAAAAATTAACTTTAAAACTCCATAAGACCAGTGAGAATAGAAAAAAAACAGGAAAAGAAGTTAAAGTGCTTCATTCAAGACATACCAGTACCCACAGGTAGCGCGACTGCACACACCTCCAATGACATAGGATGCCTGACTGGGGCTGGCAAAGGCAGATGTGGCAGCGGTCCCAGTCCTCTTCTGAAAACCCTATGGCTCCTATTGGACAGGGCAGGATGGAAAGGTTGGAACCAGGGCAGGGTGGTGGGAGAGGGCCAGGATATGATGGACAGGGCTAGGATGAGACAGACAGGCCACGAATGGGGTGATGGGCAGGGGCCAAGGCTGATAGGACTGGGCCTTGTAGGAAGGGGCATGATGGACCATGGCAGGCAGGGTGGGGAGCAGTGCACCACCCTGAATCCCCTCAATGTCCCAAAGTGGAATCATCAGAGAGGACTACACCATGCTACCTTATCCCCATCTTCCTGAGGTATCTAACAAGGAAGCTGTCCCACCTTAGGTTTTGTGCAACATCTCTGGCCCAGGGAGATTAACAATTATACAAGAATTGGCAAACTGGCTGTGCACTAATCAGATGCTAACTATATACCTGCTGGCCGAGGTGGGAGTCTTCAGGGGACAGGGGTCACTGGCATCCCCTTTGTAAAATCACATCTACCCTGGCAGAAGGGGACCCACCAAGTACTGAGTGGACATCATCACACGCCCACCCCTGCATGTGCACTGGACGCCCCTCCTAAGTACAGTTGCATAGTCAATCATCACCCTCGGCTTGGGAACTGGGTTTGAGGCCAGAGAGATGGGTTTAAGGGGCAACTAGGGGGGGTATATCAAAGGCCCCTGTTCTTCTAAAGTTTATTAGCAAAACTTGGACAGTGGGAGGTGAGAGGAGGACAGATCCCATGGCTCTGCCCAAGTTCAGGAGAGGAAGAGAAAGAGATGGAGGAAGAGACTAGAACAGGGGGGGAGTTTGAAACATCCTCCCGAAGTAGGCAGACAGAGAGAGATATGGGATCAAATGGTGGACAGAGAGAGAGGCACAGGCAGAAACTCCAAGATGCCTTGAGAAAGAGATGGATGGAGGGAGAGGTGTGTAGGCAATTCATGTGGCAGCTTTTTTTCCCACGGTGTGGGTACAGGACGCAGGTTGGCAGAGCTCAGCTGACTCCACTGTAGCGCAGGTCAGTAGTGTGCGGGTCATGCTGGATTGTCTCATGAAGCATCAGGGCCAGCAGCCCTGCCCGGTTTGTCATAGCCATGTGAACCTTGCGCTCCTGCTCAAACAGCTCCTCCAGCTTGTGCAACTGTGGAAGAGAAGCATGAGAGGGGGATTCTAGGACCCTATCCAGCCCCCAGCCACACTCAGCATTGTAGCCTACCGCACGCACGCGCTCCAGGTCCACCTCAGCACGTCTCAGCTTCTCCCAGCAGTAGTGGAGGTTGCACAGGCGTTTGGGGAGGCGACAGAAATCACCCGTGAGCTCAAAGACATTGCGCACTAGTGGGCAACCACACACCTCATCATTTGATACCTGAGGGGAAGAATGAAGAAAGATGAGTGTGGAGGAGAGTAGTGGGGGTTCTGGTAAGGCAGGCTTGATGGGAGGAACAAGGGGTGATCAAGCAGGATATATGGTGGGGTGGAGGGCAGTCATGTAGGGAGAAGAGGACTGGTGAGTGATGAAGCAGCAGGAAGAGAGGAATTCAGATTGATCAGGCAAGGAAGTGGGACAAAGAGGGGATGAGCAAGCATGGAGGATGAAGGAATGAAATTGATCAAGCAGGGATGGAGGGATAGGCGTGATCAGCTAGGAAGGACAGAGGAGTAGACAGTAAACAGGGAGAAGGGTAGGGACAGAAGGACATCAGGCAGGGAGAACAGGGGGAACAGAAGGCAGTAAAGCAAGGAGGAGGGAAGGATTAAAGGAAGTCAGAGAGGGAGAAGTAGATGAATGAGAGTTGGTGAGGCAGTGAGGAGGTGAGGAACGAGGGAAGGAGGTGAGGAATGAGGGAAGGAGGTGAGGAACAGGCAGGAAGGAGTTAAAGAATAGGGAAGGGGTGGGGAATAATATCGGGCACTCAGACAGGGAAGAATAGATGAAGCATTTAGGAGAGGACAGGCAGGGAGAATTGGGGGGCAGTGAGGCAGGGAGAATGAAAAGAATAGAGGGAAACCAGAGAGTGAGGAAGAGAAGAATTGAGGGAGGTGATACAGGGAGGAGGAGAGAAATGCTGGATGGTCACGCAGGGAGAAGGGGACGAATGGAAGGCAGTACACAGAGAAGAGGGGAGAAATGTGTGAGGAATGGGAGATACCCAGGAAGGGAGGAAAGAAGGAATGGAAGGTGGTCAGGCAGAGAGGAGGGAGGTACAGAGGACAGTTAGCTAGGGAAGAACTGAAGGAATGGAGGGTGTTGGTGAGGTAGGGAAAGGAGAGCCGCACCTTAGGGTCTTGTGAGTGCTCAGGGCACAGCACCTGGAGCCGCTTACAGTAGGTCTCGGTCTTCGGGTTATAGACATCACAGAAGAGCCGTGTGGTCCTGGGGGTAGGTGTAAAGTGAGGTGGTAAAGGTCAGAAGGAGAGAGGTTCCACTGCAACCCCTGCCCACACCTTGTCCACACCCCCACTCATATTGTGCCTCTAAAGAAGTCCCCATCTTGTCAGTGACTCTATGTAGCCCTGCCCCTGGCCTTGCTGACATCATGCTCTTGACCCTGACAAGTACCCACACTCACCCCTCAATGCAAGTGGGGTACTTCGACCCAAAGGATGCCTGGCACTCATACTGGAAAGAGAAGAAATGGGAGGTAGTCTGGATGTACACTGCATGTCCACGCATGACAAAGCCCCAAACAACACATCTGTTCCCTGTGAATCTTGATGCTCCCGTCTACCCAGTCAATGTCCCCCCACCCCCCACTCACTGTTGGCTGTTGTCCCGACTTTGGTTTCAGTATTGGGGGTGGGGAGAAAGCACAAATGGATGGGGCCATGGATGTGTGTTGCACTCAGTTCTACAGCAAACACTCAAGCACCAAACTTGCCCATCCCACACACAGACTCTACCCATGCTCCACCCCACCCAGTCCAAAACACCGCTGCCACAATTGACCTCCCAGCCAGTCATCCAACCTTGGAGAAGCAGTGCTCCATGTGGCGCAGGGCGACTTGTGTACTGATGGACTTCCCACAGGAGACACAGAAAATCTTCACGTTTGTGTTGTTCCTGGCACCTTTGTTGCTCTGCACGGGAGAGCGGAGAGGCCAGTAAACCGTGGAGGGCAAGATATCAGGCGCATTTCTGCCCCACCTCAGCCATACCTGCTCACCTCCTCATCGTGGCACACAGTCTGCTGTTTACCACGCAGGATGATGGCCTCAAGTTCATGGAAATGGCACTCCATGTCCTTCAGGCGGGTTTGGGCCTCCTGCTGCTCACGGTGGATGCGCTCAAGCATTTTCTTGCTATGCTCTTCAGCAATGCAGGGACTCTTCTGCCACTGCCGAATGCGCTGTGGCAGGATCTCATAGATGCGGCTAGAAGGAGAGACAGCAACAAGTGGAAAGGGTGGGTGGGGCATCAAAGAAAGAAATGGGTGAGTGATTGAAGAATGAATGTATAAGATACATACATGTATGTACACATACATGGTGGATGAATGAGTGTTGGTGAATGGGTGGATGCATGGGGGTTCAGTGAGTGGGTGACTGTAAGGGTGGATGGATGAGTGGGTAGGTGAGTGGAGGGTGGAAGGCGGCTGAATGGTTGGAGGATGCATGGGTGAGTGGGCGGATGAACTTGCAGATGGCACAGGTAATGCTCTACTTCACCCTTTGCCCCTTAACCTCCAGGTGCACTCACTCCGCTGCCAGCTTCATGCCACAGTCGTCAGAGCAGTACTTGGAGTGGGGCCGGGTGGGATGCACACAGCCAGGCCCCAGGCACTGCTGCAGTGAGGCTGGGTCCTTGACATCTACTTGCTGTGGTTGTTTCCACTTGTCCATGTGCCTATGCTTGTGTTTCTGCTTCTGCTTCTGCTTCTGCTTCTGCTTCTGCTTCTGCTTCTGCTTCTTCTCCTTCCGTTGGGGCAAGAGTGGTCAGGGCAAGAGTCAGAAGAGTCAGCCCCAACCCCTGCATTTCTGCCCTGCTTTCTGCCCCCAACCTCTGCCTCCATGACCCCATTCTATCATTTCTGTCACCTTCAGCTCTACCTTGTTCTTCATGGGATTCAAATTCACTGCTTGCTTCTGCAGAGTAGGATCCAGGAACAGGAACTCTTTGTCACTCATTCAGACCTGCAGGCCAGAAAAATGCTCACAGGGCTCACCTGCTTGCTTCTCACATTGTCTTTCACATTCCCTGCCTCCTCTCTACTCATTGCTGACCGTCTCTGCCTTCACGGTCTCCATCCTGTCACCCGAGGACACTGCCATACACTCATCAGGCCTTGATTATCAAAACTCCCCTATACAATGGTCCTGGCATGGAGTCTAGTGGCAGATCCTCTTCAGAAACAGCTGGACTGCGGCCTGGTCTCAAGTGCCTCCTTCATTGCCAATGGCACCACTTCTGCCAGGTACTTCTGAGCCAGCCTGAACTTCTGCAGCTGAAGCAGCTGTGAAGTGAGCAGTGGCCAGTGGGACCACAGCAAATTCTCCAAGGGTGTCATAGGCAAGAGCTGAGGGGCAGACCCTCGGCACCAGCTCCATTCCCCCATCTACCCTGTGCCCTGAACTTACCATGAATTACAAGTGGGATTCCTGTACTGGTGGGAAGAAAGCTCTGGGTAAGCCCCAAGTGGGTGTGGCCACCCTGCCCCAACACTGCTGGCTTCACACTCCAGGCAACCTGGCCTGATCCAACCACACCTGCCTGGATACACTAGGCCCCACCCACCTGGGAATGACTGGCACCACCTGGCCCTCCCTGCCCACCTTACCAAGGTGCTCACCTACCTTCCTGGCCCATTTACTTGGACATGTGGACTCATCCTTCCCAGCCTGATACATGAAGCCCTATCTATCTGTCCAGAAGGGCTAGGCGCCATTCTCTCACACCTGCTTGGCTCAGCCTGCCTGGTTCCTCCCTCTAGGACACACCTGGTCCAGCCCTACACTGACTGCCCAGCACCATAGGCTGAGACAAGCCCACCTCTGCCCAGCCCACCCAAATGCACTTGCTCAGCCCTCCTGCCTGACCAGTCCACCTAGGCTATCCAGGCCCCGCCTGTCCAACTCTGTTCTCAAGGACACATTCGGTCTCGCTGTATGCTCTGGGCTCTGCAGGCCCCAAACAGGGTACCTTGACATACCCAGCCCCACTCCCCACCAGACCCCTACCAGTGACAGGCCCCACCCCCATCCAATCTCTCTCAGCCCCACGTGCAGTACCTGGCCCTCCGTGACATACAGTGTTCTGACTTGGCCCCCCACTTGAAAAGTGCCAAGCCTTGCCCATGTCCCCACCTGCACATGCCAGGCCCTGCCCTGTCTGCCCAAACACATTTGGTCTCATCTGACCTGACCACCAACCTACAGTAAGCTGGCAGTCTTTATTTTGAGTACTCCTACCTGTATTAATAACACCACTTAAAGTACATAAATAGAAACAGAGATACAAATATGTATTTGTGTGTGTGGATATATATACACACACACACACAAACGAATCACTACTCTCAATACTTAATAAGGTAAGTACACACACAGCAAGAATATACATGTTTTGAACAAGGCAATTATCAGTTGGAGAACACAAGCTAGAGATGCAATATTAATAAAAATTGACCTTGTACTCAGCCTTAAAGGAAATCTAAACACATTCCAGTAAGCAAGCATCACACATCCACAAATCAGTTACATTCAAAATCAATAAAAAGCTTAACTTTCTTTGGGGATTGAAAAGACACTCTTGGTGAAAAAGAAAAATCGCTGTAACTAGAAAACATTTCGAATTTAACAATAACAAAACAATACATATAAAACTAGTCGATTTAAATAGAACTTTAGGACCTTAAAGAGGATACGAGAAAAGAAAGACAGAAATTATTGATCTAAGCATTCAACTCAACTTGAAGCAAATCTCCACAGAGACCCCAAAGACGCCACCCCCTCACCCCCAAATCCCCAGACCCACCCTTCCAATCAGAAAACCCACAGTCACTCATGAAGACCCGTACAAAATACCTCAGCGCACCTCAGGGGATAAAACACGCGAACCTTGTGGTAGATGCGTTGAAATGGCGGGTAGAGCCTTTTCCCGCTCTGGTAGCGACACTCGCCCCGCCCCTTCTAGAAAGTCTTGGATTCGCGCTTGCTCGAGACCTGTCGCTCAAGACCACCTGTGGAGCAGCTGCGCCGCGCAAAGTTCAAACAGTAAGGTTACAGAGGCACCAGGAGCGTGTGGTAACATGGGTAACATGGCCCCATCTGCAAAACATGGCTACAGGCCTGTGTGCACACTCTTGTCTTTTCTAACGCCGGGATCACGGTGTTTCACATACTGCTGGTGATTAACTATTGTGTTATTGTATGTAAGGAAATTTCCCTCCTCATCATTTCTAATAAGTTTTTCTTATTATTATTTAACTATCTGGTAATATTTTAGTTATGGGGTAAGCAGTGAGAAAAACAAAGCATATAAATAAATGTTTAAAACTCAAGAAAGTAAAAAAGATTTATAGAAAGGGCAGGAAAAATAGAAAGCAAAATGTAAGAAAGTAGGGACAAATTCCTATATGTCGGTAATAAAAAATGTTAATGGAGTAAATGCTCCAGTTAAAGTAAAAAATGATAACTTTGGATGAAAATTTTTAAATCAAGTTATATGCTTTTACATCAAATGCAGTAAATCCTAAGAAACAAGAGAACTTCAGAAGTAAAGGGATGAAGAAAATTTGCCAAACAAATGCTAATCAAAAGAAAACAAGGTGTAATATTAAAACCAGACTAAAAAAGACTAAGACAAAAAAAGCATGTATTGGGATTGAGGGGTTCATTCCATATATCAATTCATAATGAGTGTGTAAAAATTTCAATCTTGTAGGCGCTTAATAAAATGGTCTGAAATAACTATAAAACCAAAGTTGCTAGATGATACGACAAAAATAGACTTCTCACTATGGATAACTATAACCGTATTGGCTTTGCTCACCCTTCAAGACAGCTTGGATATTACCAGCCAAGAACCTCTCTGTGCTTTCTAACTGGGTCACCTGCCTCTCTTCTGATATACTTGTGAACCTCATTATAGTACAAAGGATATTATTTTTATTTTTATATTGAAATTAAAAAGGAAAGAGAGGTATTGCCTGAACTTCACACACCTGCTTCAAGTCTGCCTTCCTCACTAGAAACGAGGGCAGTGACAATATCTGTCTTGATAACTGCTGTATTGCCAGTGCACCATTTACTGTCTGGCAAAAGAAAAGTCCATCAGCCATTGGTGATTAAGAATTGCATCAAGGACCCTGGCCCTCTGGGACTGTTGCAAAATGGAAAATTGCTGTACAGATAAAAACAAATTTATATGTTCTAATTTACACTAGAACTATGTTTAATTAATCATTGACAAGAAAAAAAGGGTCAAAAAAGGTTTAGATCACTCTGTTGGGAAGGTATCTTTCCTGATTCCAGCCTGGTGTCTAATGATAATGCCCCTAGCTAAATCTTCACATCTTGTATCAAACCACATTTAGGGAATAGGGCTGTAGGTGAGAAATCCAAGCTGAACATAGAAGTACTCTGTGAGTTCTAAAGAAAGTGTTACCTCCCTGTGACTATGAAAGTTTATAAGCACTAGTTGTATCTAACTTTCCTTAAATTATTTTTCACCACTGTGGCCCTCACAGATGAATCATTAACAACTTTTTGCTATTCTTTACCTCTGACTTCAGAACTACTTCTTCAGTATCTCGTGTCTTTTTACCGTGTTTTTCTTTCATTCTCAATTCCACAGCTTTAGCTTAGGTTTCCTGTATTTTACATGGTAATGAACTCCTCGCCTCTAAGATGTGCCTGGCCAATCCATTCTACCTCCATATTTCCTGTCATTTTCCTTCTTGGGAATCTTCCCTGGCTTCCCAGGGTGTTCAAATCAGGTCTCAACTGTATGACATGTCCTCCGAGGTTCTCTATGACAGGGTTTCACTTTCTTGTCCCAAATAAGGTCTTTACTCAGGCCCTCCAGGCATCCAACAATCAAGGCATCCAACAATTGGGGCATCCTGGATACTTGCTGTCTCACCAATCCAGGGTAGGCTTCCATATTCTGAGCCTTTGCTCAGGCTTATCCTGGTCTTTTACTAATTCCTACTCACCCTTCAAGACTCAGCTTTGGCTGATATCACCATATGGGGAGCGCCCTCTTCTTCCTTTCCTACTGGGTAAACCGCCACTCTTCTAAATATTTGTGGGCGTGATTATATTAAGGAAGGGCATTCCTTTTTCTTCTAGTCTGCTAGCTGCTGGAATGCAATATACCAGAAACAGAATGGCTTTTAACAAGGGGAATTTAATAAGTTGCTAGTTTATAGTTCTAAGGCTGAGAAAATATTCCAGTTAAAGCAAGTCTATAGAAATGTCCCATCAAAGGCATTCACGGAAAGATACCTTGGTTCAAGAAGGCCGATGAAGTTCAGGGTTTCTCTCTCAAGTGGAAGGGCACAGGGCAAACACAGTCAGAGTTTCTCTCTCATCTGAAAAGGCACATGGTGAACATGGTGTCATCTGCTAGCTTCTTCTGGCTTCCTGTTTCATGAAGCTTCCCGGGAGGCATTTTCCTTCTTCATCTCCAAACGTCACTGGCTGGCGAACTCTGCTTCTCATGGCTATGTCGTTCTTCTCTGCTCTCTCTGAATCTCTTTCACTCTCCAAAATGTTTCCTCTTTTATAGGACTTCAGAAACTTATCAAGACCCACCCAAATGGGCAGAGACATGCCGTCACCTAATCCAGCTTAACCACCACTCGATTAAATCACATCTCCAGGGAGATGATTTAATTACAGATTCAAACATACAGTATTGAATAGGGATTATTCTGCCTTTACGAAATGGGATTTAGATTAAAACATGGCTTTTCTAGGGGACATACATCCTTTCAAACCAACACACTTTTATTTTAATCTTAAAATTATAAAAAAGCGGTGTCGCCCAAATCTCTCTACGCCTGTTCCAGGTCTATCTGCTCATCTTTCAAGGCTCAACTTGATGCCTTCCCCCTGCTAGGAAGTCCTCTCCATTCCCCTTCCTCCTCCTTCCTCAGTTTTCCCACAGCACTGGTGTCATTCTGCTCTGTGTCACTGCATGATTTGCAGGTTTCTCTACTCTACCAGACTGTTAGGGCAAAGCAGGAGTATGAATGTCCTGACTCCCAGACCAGTGTTCCCACAACGGTCCAGTACTGCTGACTCCTGACCTACAATCTCTTCTGATTGCCCTGACATACTGGATGCCAAGTGCTTTTTGAATGGAAGGACATATCCTTGGGATCAATGCTAGGTTGACCATCTATATGGGATGAAGCAGGAACATGAACCAGCCCAGGAATAGATACTTTAGATTTAACATTTCTCTACTAACTGTTTTTGTACTTAGAATTTTGATTTTTGTAACACCGAACTTCTCAATATTTTATAGATCTTTTTTTTGGGTATCATATCTAAAACTTTTGGGGTCAAAAAGATTTTATATGTTTTCTTCTAGAAGTTTTATAATTTCACATTTGGGCTTATGATCTGAGTTCATTTTTGTATAACATGTGTGGTGTAAGTTGAGGTTGGCTTTTTGTTGTGGTAATGGTGGATTTTTTTGCATATGGATATTCAATTGTTCCAACATCATTTATTGAAAAGATGTCCTTTCTTCATTAAAATGATTTTGCACTTACTTAAAAACCAGTTGATTATATGTATTTGGGTGTATTTCTGGGTTCTGTGCTCTGTTCCACTGATCTCTGGGTTTTATTTTCACAAACAATCATACTATAAATTACTGTAGATCTATAGTAAGTCATAAAAACATGTAGTGTAAGTACCTCACCTTTGTAATAATTGTTTTGGCTATTCAAGTTCCTTTGCCTTTCACATATTTTGTAGAATTTATAACAGTATTTCTTTTCTTTTTTGTGCCACTGTAAAAAATATTGTTTTATTTCAATGTTCTTTGGTTCATTGCATGTGTATAGAAATACAATTGATTTTTTATTTTTTGAACCTGTATCCTGTGACCATGCTAAATTTACTTATTAATTCTAGGAAATTTTTCATAGATTCTTTAGGATTTTCTGCGTAAACAATCATGTTGTGTACAAAAGGGAGAGTTTTATTTCTTCTTTTCCAATCTAAAAGCTTTTGATTTATTTTTCTGGCCTTATTGTACTGACTAAGCCTTTAAGTACATTGTTGAATAGGAGTTGTGAAAGAGGACATCTTTTCCTTGTTCCTGATCTTCAGGTGAAAGTGTTCAGTTTTTCACCATTAAGTATGATGTTAGCTGTAGACTTTTGTAGATGCCGTTTGGCAGATTAAGCTAATTTTCCAGGAGCTTTTTCATGGACAGATTTTACATATTTGTCGTATGCGTTTTCTGCGTATACTGAGATGATCATGTGATTGTTCTGTTAATAAAATGAATTACATTCATTGCTATTTAAATGTTGACCTAGTGTTGCATTCTTGAGATAGACTCCACTTAATGACCATATATTATCTATGGGATAAAAAATGTGAGTTCTATGTGCTGAGAGACAGATAATGTAGTGTACTGAGTAATAGAGGATATATGACACGAGTGATGGAGGTATATGCCATGGAGTGTGTGATAGTGGGTAGGTAGGAAGTGCAATGAGAGAGTCTATGAGTTAAATAATGAAAATTCAGTAGAGTGAGTGATGGGGTGTCTGTGATGTGACTAATGGTTGGGTCTAGGAGATAAGTGAGAGGGGTAGTCTGTGGAATTGGTAACCAGAGCTCATGAAGTGAGTGACAGGGTGTATATGAAATTAGTAATGGATACTCAGAAGTGAGTAATGGTGTCTGTAGAGTAAGCAATACAGGGATCTGTAGGGTGAGTCATGTCAGCCTATGAGGAGACTGATGGTGTATCTGTGAATTTAGTAATGGGGAGGTCTGTGTGATGAGTTATGAGGTATCTGTGGTATGAATGAAGGTGGTCTCTAGGAAAAGTGCTGAAGATTCTATAGTGTGAGCAAAGGAAGTCTCCGGTGGGTGATGTGGGGTCTGTAGGTGAGTAATGGGGCATCTGTAAGGATGAGTAATCCAGGAGTCTGTAGGTTGATCGATCAGATTCTCTGGAAAGAACGATGGGTTCTTTGAGGTGATTATTTTGCAGAATAGTGGAC
Organism: Tamandua tetradactyla; assembly: GCF_023851605.1. Taxonomy (NCBI): domain Eukaryota; kingdom Metazoa; phylum Chordata; class Mammalia; order Pilosa; family Myrmecophagidae; genus Tamandua; species Tamandua tetradactyla. Next base: position 122,402,579 of record NC_135353.1, read on the forward strand.
TGACTTATGGGCTTTGTGAGGTAAATCTGAGTGGCAAATTTGGTGAATTATGGGGATCTGTTGGATGAGTGATGTGCAGCCTATGGGGTAAATGATGGTGTTCAGTAAAGTCAGTGATGGGGGTCTGTGGGGTGATTGATGAGCATCTGTATGGAGAAAGTTGGAGGTTCTGTGGGGTGAGTGGTGGGAATCTATGTGGTGAGTAATGGAGGTATGGGAGATGAGGAATGGGGTATGTGTAAGGTAAATAATCAAGGGTCTCTGGGTGAAAGATGTGTGGTCTGTATGGTGAATGATAGGTGGATCTATAGGATGAGTGATGGATGACTGTGGAATGAATAATGACAGTTTGTAGGGTGAGTGATGTGGGTCTGTCATGAAAATGGTAAATATTAAGAATCATAATCCAGCTATATGATGTTTACAAGAGACTCATCTTAGACACAAGGATACAAATAGATTGAAAGTGAAAGGATGGAAAAAGATTTTCCACGCAAGTTGTAACCAAAAGGAAGCAGGAGTAGCTATACTAATATCGGACAAAATAGACTTTAAATGTAAAGACATCATAAGAGACAAAGAAGGACACTATATATGAATTAGAGGGTCAACTCACCAAGAAAATAAAACAATCACAAATGTTTATGCTCCCAATCAAGGGGCTCCAAAGCCAAACTGAAGGGAGTGATAGATGTTTCAACAATAATAGTAGGAGACTTCAATACACCACTCTCTGCTATAGATAGAACAACCAGACAGAAGATCAACAAGGAAATAGAGAAGTTAAATAACTTGATAAATGAGTTAGACCTAACAGACATATATAGGTCATTGCACCCGAAAGCGCAAGGTACTACATTTTTCTCTAGTGCTCATGGAACATTCTCCAGGATAGATGATATGCTGGGGCACAAAACAGGTCTTTATAAATTTAAAAATATTAAAATTATTCAAAACACTTTCTCTGATCACAATGGGATGAAGCTGGATCTCAATAACCACCAAAGATTGAGAATATTCACAAATATATGGAGATCAAATAACACACTCTTAAACAACCAGTGGATCAAAGAAGAAACTGCTAGAGAAATCAGTAGCTATCTGGAGATGAGTGAAAATGAGACTACAACATATCAGAACTGATGTGGGAATGGCAATGCTGAGAGGGAAACTTATTGCCCTAAAGGCCTATATTAAAAAACAAGGAAGAGCAAAAATCGAGGACTTAACAGGAAACCTGGAGGAACTTGAGAAAGTACAGCGAACTAACCACAAAGCAAATAGGAGAAGAGAAATAACAAAGATTAAAGCAGAGATAAATGAACGGGAGAAAAAAGAACAATAGAAAGAATCAGTAAAAACAAAGGTTGGCTCTTTGAGAAAATCAATAAAATTGATGGGCCACTAGCAAAACTGACAAAGAAAAAAAGAGAAAGGTGATACTAAAGAACATCTAGGGCAATATATAAGATTCCATAAGGGCGGGCGGGCCAAGGTGGCTCAGCAGGCAAGAATGCTTGCCTGCCATGCCAGAGGACCCGGGTTCGATTCCCGGTGCCTGGCCATGTTAAAAAAATAAAAAAATTTCCACAAGGCCTCCAGGCACTAGAGTAACTTTCCAGAAATCTACAACCTCCGGATGGGTCCCTGGTCCAGATAAGTCCTGAAACCTAGCCCAGCCTTTCCAGTACATCAGATAGTTCCATCTCCCTACTCCATATTAGGGGCAGACCCTTCCAATATCAAAAATTTAGAATTGCCATAGCCCAAACAACCCTAAAGAGAGGGATGGAAAGATCAAAGGTGATGGTGGAGTTACACAGAGAAGATAGGCATTTAACAAATGAGTATGAATGCTGAATCATTACATTGATATCTCTCATAGTCTCCAGTATTTTAGAGCAGCCAAAAGTAAAAACCTAAAATTGTGAAATTGTAACCCAGGTCAAAGTCTGAAATATGTTCTACAGCTAATTGTGGTGCTGTGCTTTGAAATTTATAGCTTTTTTGTATATGTTATTTTCACACAAAAAAGGAGTGGAGTCGATTGTGATGATTAAAAAAATATTTAAGCACTCTAGCCTCCTATATTCTGGAGCAGCTAGAAGGAAAAATATGATAGGAGCATATGGTAGCCCATGACAAACTCTAGGATCTGTCCTGTAACCATTTGTTGAAGAGTTCTTTGAAAACTATTGCTTTCTTACTCCTTTGCTTTTCATGTATGTTATACTACACAAAAAAAAGTTTTAAAAAATGCATACAGCTGTGTAGTTTAAGGCTGTCAAGATATCAAACATTATCATCACCAAAGAAAGTATCCTCATGCTTCTTTCTTGGTGTGGTGATTTGGAGCTGTTATGTACCCCAGAAAGGGCCACATTCTTTCAATTCTTTTAAAATAGGGTGCAGACCTATTGTGGGTGGGACCTTATGATTAGGTTATTTCAACTGAGATGTGACCCAGCCCATTCAAGGAGGCCTTAATCTTTTTATTGGAGTCCTTTATGAAAAGATAAGAGCTCAGAGAAGCTGCAGAGAAGCAGGGAGATGACAGTAGAGATGCTCATAGAGAAGAAGCCTGTAAAGGATTGAGAGAGGAAGCCACTGAAGCCAGAAGCTGAAACATCTGGGAGGAAGAACAGATGTCTGAAATGTGTCTTCCCATGTGACAGAGGTGTCCCAGATACCATCAGCCTTTCTTCAGAGAACATGTCATCCTGTTCATGCCTAAACATGAACATTTTCATGGGCTTGGAACCAAAAATTTGTAAGCTAATACACCCCCATTGTATTTTTTGTCATTGAAGACTAATGAAAACTGTCTAAAATTGAGAGTGCTGCTGTTTGTACAACCAAACAAAGATACTGTAAGACATGGCTTGTTTATTTTGGACATTATCCATGATGCCCAATAGATGGAGGAAGCCAAAGGATACAATGACTGAGAAGCACAATGGCAAAAGGCGATATATTTATATGATGAAATTTGGTGTGGCTACAAAAGGAGGGACCTCAAGGGGCACACAGCTAACTGAATAAACCTTAGGGACAATATGTTGTGCAAAATAAGCCAGACGCAAAAGAAAAAATATGCTAATGTCTTTCTCTCATAAAATACTTATAAGATAATGGGAGCCTAGATTGTGGGCCCTTATAGCAGCCACATTTGATCTGAATTTGTGGATGTATTTCTGTCTTCTGAGACACTGAGCTATATATGTATCAGGTGGTATTTCCCTGAAACTTTGAGTAGCTCTGTGACACCTAGGTCCCAGAATTCGAGCGCTGCAGACAGGAGAGTTAGCATAGCTGTATATAAAAACAGTTATAGGAACAGAAAAAAGAGTTAATAGGCCTCAATTAGAGTTAATACAAAGCCAATCTGGCTGGGTCTTAGGTAAATTAGATACAGGGTAAAAGATGATAATGTATGGACTGTAGACCTTTAGCTAATGTATGAGATCAAAGGCAGAGAGGTTTATTATGTTTAGAACCTAAATTTTCTGTAACACATAATCTAAATCAATCTCTGTGGATGTCTCATTTAACCAACCCAAACTCCTGGAGTCCAGAACGGGAATGAGGTCTTATAAGTCTGTATAGCTCAATGTAATACCAGGATATGTCAAAGACTATGGTGAGCTGATAATTAAAAAGTATTGGTAGATTAACTGTAATACAATTATGTTAAAACACTGAATGAAGCTGAATGTGAGAATGATAGAGGGAGGAGGGCTGGGGGCACAAATGAAATCAGAAACAATAACAGACAGTAAAGACTGAGATGGTATAATCTAGGAATGCGTAGAGTGTATAATGATAGTGACTAAATGTACAAATTTAAAAAATGTTTTTGCATGAGGAAGAACAAAAGAATGTCATTACAGCAGTGTGCTGAAAATAGATGGTAATTAACATTTTAGAATTTCAACTGATGTGTGAGACTAAAGCAAAAATGTTTATTTGGTACAAGTTTATATTTTGACTAGTGCATCTAATATAACTTATTTAGATAGCTTGATTGAACACCATAAGTACTTGGAACCTTCGGTAGGACATGAGATTTTGGTGGTTTGTCCAGAGTGATGCCCCAATGAATCCCAGAGTGATTCAATCAGTGAGTGGAAAAATATTTGCAAAGTCCCCTTTGGGGAATGGTGAGAACGGGGAGTAATTCAACTTCCCCAAGTTGAATTCTTGATATTCTCACAAGCAGTGTGAGAGCCCAAGAGAGCCTCTTTTGCTGCCTCTCTTCAGCCAACACAAGAAGCAAACTCACCACCCTCCCCCTGTCTACTTGGGACATGACTCCCAGGGGTGTGGACCTTCCTGGCAACGTGGGACAGAGTTCCTAGAATGAGCTGAGACTCAGCATAAAGGGATTGAGAAAAACTCTAGAATGAGCTGAGACCCAGCATTAAGGGATTGAGGAAACCTTCTCGACCAAAAGGGGTAATAGTGAAACTTCCCAAACAGAGTTGAGATGTTATCCTGGACGTTATTCTTACACATTAAGTAGATATCACCTTGTTATCCAAGATGTAATGGAAAGGCTGGAGGGAACTGCCTGAAAATGTAGAGCTGTGTTCCAGTAGCCATGTTTCTAGATGATGACTGTATAATGATATAGCTTTCACAATGTGACTGTGTGATTGTGAAAACCTTGTGTCTGATACTCCTTTTTCTCTACTTTGTCAACAGACAAGTAGAACATATGGAATAAAAGTAAATAATAGGGGGAACAAATGTTAAAACAAATTTAGTCTGAAATGCTAGTGAATGAAAGGGAGGGGTAAGGTGTATGGTATGTATAATTTTTTTTCTCCATTTTCGTTTTATTTTTCTGTTGTCTTTTTATTTCCTTTTCTGAATTGATGCAAGTGTTCTAACAAATGATCATGATGATGAATATGCAACTATGGGATGATATTGTGAATTACTGATTATATATGTCGAATGGAATGAGCATATCTTAAGAATGTTTGTGTCTCTTTCTTGTAATTTTTTTAATTAATAAAAAAACAGATGTAATGGAAAGGCTGGAGGGAATGGTCTGAAAATGTAGAGCTGTGTTCCAGTAGCCATGTTTCTTGATGATGATTGTATAATGATATAGCTTTCACAATGTGACTGTGTGATTGTGAAAACCTTGTGCCTGATGCTCCTTTTATCTACCTTGTCAACAGACGAGTAGAACATATGGAATAAAAATAGCTAATAGGGGGAACAAATGTTAAAATAAATTTAGTTTGAAGTGCTAGTGATCAATGAAAGGGAGGGGTAAGGAGTATGGTGTGTATGAATTTTTTTCTGTTTTCATTTTATTTCTTTTTCTGAATAGATGCAAATATTCCAAGAAATGATTATGATGATGAATATGCAGCTATGTGATGATATTGTGAATTACTGATTATATATGTAGAATGGAATGATCAAAATAGGAATGTTTGCATTTGGTGTTTTCTGGTATTTAAAAAAATAAAATTATAATAATAACAAAAAAGAGGATAACTTCCAGGATAAAAAAAAAAAAAGAATACCCAGGGCTCTACTTGAGACTCTATAAAAGGTTCACTCATTAAGTTTATTTTCCAGAAACCTAAAATCTCCAGAAGGTTCCTAGGCCAAATAAGCTCTGAAACCTAGAGTTATCAGTCTCTCTCCAAGAGCATCAACCCTGCATCTCCCTACCCCATAATGTCAACACCCCTTTTCTACAGGAAGAAATCAGAATGTTCATTGTCCAAATATCCCTGAAGGTTGGCACAAGGATCAAAAGAGAAGGAGGAGTTGTAACAGAGAAGATAAAATTTAACAAATGAGTATGACTACTCAATCATTATATTGATATTTCTATTTAGCCTCTAGTGTCTTAGAGCAGCTAGAAGGAAACACCTGAAATGGTGATACTGTAACCCATACCATACTTTGAAATTTGTTCTATAACTATTTGTAAAAATATACTTTAAAATTTATTGCTGTTTTGTATATATGTTATATTTTACAATAAAAATGTTTTTTAAAAAGTATTGGTAGAGTCCCTTGAGGATCTGAAGGGGAAAATATATATATGGAACTAATAAACTCTCCCATCTGGGAAACCCCAGGTACCCTCCTAACTACTGGGGACTGCCAAGAAAATAAGCCAAGTCCAGGATTTTTTAATTATTTTTTATTTTTTAAATGTTTTTAAAAATTTTTTTTGATACGACAACATACAAGCACATACATTCTTTTTTTAAAGATATTTTTATTGACAAACCTTCACAAACATGGTCTATACATGGTATACAATCAATGGCTCACAATATTATGACATAGTTGTGTATTCTTCACCATAATCATTCTTTTATGAAACATAACCACATACAAACACAAATATTCTTACTATATGATCATTCCATTCTTGTTATATAATCAATAACTCACAAAATCATCACATAGTTGTATACTCATCATCATGGTCATTTCTCAGAATGTTTGCATCAATTCAGAAAAAGAAATAAAAAGAAAACAGAAAAAAACTCATACATACCACACCACTTACCCCGCCCTTTCATTGATCACTAGCATTTCAATCAACTAATTTTATTTTAGTATTTATTCCCCCTATTATTTATTTCTAATCCATATGTTCTACTCGTCTGTTGATAAGGTAGATAAAAGGAGCATCAGACACAAGCTTACCCTAACTCTGTTTGGAATCTCTCAACTATTGACACTTTTATTTTGTCTCATTTTGCTCTTCCCCTTTTTGGTTGAGAAGGTTTTCTCAATCCCTTGACGCTGAAGCTCTGCTCATTCTAGGGGTTTTCTCAATCCCTTGATGCTGAGTCTCAGCTCATTCTAGTAGACAAATACTCATTTGATTTTTTTTCTATCATATATTACTTTTGTCTGTTCTAGACTGTCATAGAAGTTGAATCATAAATTACAATCTTTTATGTTTGGCTTCTATTGCTTATATCCTGTGTTGTTGTTACTTTTTTGCAATTTATCTGTTTTGCATGCATTAATAGTTCATTATTTTGTTTTTGCTTTTGTTTTTTGGTTTTTTTTGCAGAGTAGTATTTCATTCTATGCACATTCTACAGCTTATTTATACACTCATATATTGTTTGACACTTCGGTTCTCCTGGTTCTTTGCCTAAAGGAAGCAGCATATGCGTATGCCATCTGGGAATATTTTTCTGTACCTTTTGGTGATCTCATATAGTAGTCTTCTCCGTAGACTTGTTTGGGACATGTGAGAGGCCAAAGGAAAACACAAAGAATTCATTGCCATGTTGTTCCTCGAGTTTCTTACAAACTAAACATTCACATACCAAATGACCCAGTGATTGGGTATTTATCCCAGACAAATGCAGACTTATGGTCATACAAAAAATAATCTGCAAACAAATGTTTTAGCAGCTTTATTCATAATAGAAAAATACTGGAAACAAGTCAAATGTCTTTTAGTGTATGAATAGTTGAACAAACTAGGATACAGCATAAAATGGAATACTAATAAGCGATAGAAAGGAGCGAACTTTGACATACACAGCAAAATGGATGAATCTCAAAATAATAATGTTGCATTAAAGAAGACAGACAAAAAAAGCACATACCTTATAACACCATATATGTAAGACACTTGCAAATGCAATCCAATCTGCAGTAACAGAAAGCACATGAATATTTGCCTAGAGAAGCGGATGTGGTGCAAAAAAAGAGAGTGTGGCAGCCCGGGGGTTGGAACCACCTGTACATTAGGGGAAAGGATGGAGCCTTGAGCACACATTGGCCTGCATGACCAGAACACAGACATAGAAGGTCACTGAGCCTAATCACTGTTGGTAATCAACTTTCACAAGATTCAGCTGAGACTTTTTTGTGACCAGGTCTCATGAGGCTCTGCTATATAAGGCATTCCCTCTCCTCTTGTATTTTGCAGATCACTGACTTCTAACGGTTGAGTGGATTGGAACAATTGGCTGGCTGGCCAGGAGGCCAAAGAGCTGCCAACCATAAAAGGCATGAGTATTGGTAAAGGAGACTCCCCACAGGGAATCCCGGGATGGCCTGCAACATCCATGCATGTGGGGTGGGGGAAGCCTACTCTCTTAGATGAATGGGAACCACTGAGTATGGAGATGCTTATACCTCCGCATCTGGATGAATAGCCCTTCTGCAACAGGCTGCAGAACAGTTGTGATTTAATAAAAACATGGAAAGCCACCCAGCAGCTGCATCTGTGGCTTGGCCAACTTTGGAAGCTGTGTGGTCATCTAGAGAAGAGACCCTGAAGACTAAAGCAGCAGTTCACTGCCTGGAGGAGCAACTTAAGTTAGAGGGGGATATACAGGTAACCCAAGTGGATTCGTCATGGTCAGGTTCGTGTGTCAACTTGACCAAGTGGTGGTACCTGCTTGTCTGGTTGTGCGAGTGCTGGCCTGTCTGTTGTGATGAGGACATTTCATAGAATTAAATCATGATCATTATATAGATATCCCTTTTTAGTTTATGGTGTATTGAAGTGGCTGGAGGGAAGTACCTGAAACTGTTGAGCTGTGTTCCAGTAGCCTTGATTCTTGAAGGCAACTGTATAACAATATAGCATTTACAGTGTGACTGTGTGATTGTGAAAACCTTGTGACTGATTCTCCTTTTATCTAGTGTGCACAGATGAGTAAAATATATATATATGGATAAAAATAAATAAATAATAGGGAGAATAAGGGGTAAAATAAATTGAGTAGATTGAAAGGAGAGGAAGGGGTAAGGGGTGTGGTGTATATTAGTTTTTTCTTTTTTCTTTTTCCAGAGTGATGCAAATGTTCTAAAAATGACCATGGTGATGAACACACAACTATGTGATGATATGGTGAGTCATTGATTGTAAAATAAGGTTGGACTGTATGTGTGTGAAGATTTCTCAATAAAAATATTTTAAAACAAAACAAAAAAAACTGCTGGACCTATACAAGCCCTGTGAATATAGGTAAATGGACCAGCCGTGCTACAACTGCAACAAGGTAATGGAAATAATTTGCCCTTTCTTGTGCCACAAGCATTAGAATTTGGGGAAAATAAGTTCAATTGAGCATGCTCCTGGCCAATTCAGCTGCACTGGTTTGGAATCCTAAGCCTATGGGATAAGTAAAATGTTTATAGAAATAGTAAATAATTATTTTTTCAATTTTACTGATGTGGAAGATATGGAAGATGCAGGTAGGCTTATAACTATTGCCTTAATTTGACTGTATTACTCTTAAATGGTCATTTAAAACAGTTCATCCTGTAACAGTTTATTGACCTTTCATTCCTGAAATCTAAAGTTTGTTGGTACATATAGGGATTAAGAATTACACAATGTTGGTCAGGGTCCTTATATTTAGATCTAGTATGTTTGTGATAAGGAAATGCCAATTGTTCACTATAAAGATGTTTTGAAATTGCCCCTTATTAAGTTCAAATGATAGAAATGGCATTAGGTAGAAATAAATTATTCATTACATTGTAAATTTCTGTTTACTATGTGCTAGTACTGTCTTGCTATCTAGAGAATATAAACAAAAAATATTGTTCTACAATATGTCACTTTGTTCTTTTGCTCCTTCTAAAGAATTCAGTTTGTTAGCATCTATGTTTTTAAGCTGATCCAAATGTGTAGAGAAAAAAATGAACAAAAGAGTTGATGGCTTGACGGACCTACTATTTTTAAGGACAAATCCAAAAATAGATGGCAACAGTATTTTTGTTAGATTGATAAGAACTCCTTCACTGTGTTGGGGTCATATTGAGACAACATGGTCATTCTTATATGGTGAATATGAGTGTTCACTGAACTGCCATCATTGGGTACCATTGGTCTACCTTGGACTGTGACCCTGGTAAATTAGACTACCCTGCTTGCCTGACAGAATTCAGCACATTGGAAGATTTGGAAGGGAATCTTCGCATTTTGGACTGAGCTCACAGGTTTTTTTCAGTTATCAGTGGAATGGTTTGGCTCGCTTTTTGGCCATGATGGGGTCACTTTGTGAAGTTGTTGTCTCTGTGTGGGACTCTTAGTCTCTTGTACTGTTGTTTCGTGTACTGTTGTTGTGGAATATAGATACAATGCCTGTCCTATGGTCAACAAACACTGGATTGTGGCAGCCCATGGGTTGAAACCACCCTTCCTCTTTTAGGGAAAAGGGTGGGGCTTTGAGCATTCAGTGGACCTGAGCAGAACACAGACAGTGAATGTCACTGAGCCTAATCAACAGTATTGCAAAATACTATTGTAATCTACTTTTAGATTTGTCCTTACATATTTGTTCTAATTTGCTAGCTGCTGGAAGGCAATATACCAGAAATGGAATGTTTTTTTTAAAAAAAAAAGCTAGTTTACAGTTCCAAGGCCAAGAAAATGTCCCAATTAAAACAAATCTATAGAAATGTCCAATCTAAGGCATCCAGGGAAAGATACCTTGGTTCAAGAAGGCCAATGAAGTTCAGAGTTTTTCTCTCAAGTGAGAAGGCACATGGCGAACACAGTCAGAGTTTCTCTCCTATCTGGAAAGGCACATGGTGAACACTGCATCGTATGCTAGCTTCTTCTCCTGGCTTCTTGTTTCATAAATCTCCCCAGGAGACATTTTCCTTCTTAATCTCCAAGGGTTGCTGGCTGGCGGACTCTGCTTCTCGTGGCTATATCGTTCTACACTGCTCTCTCTGAATCGCCCATTCACCAAAATGTTTCCTCTTTTATAGGACTCCAGTAAACCAATCAAGACCCACTCAAATGGGTGGAGACACATCTCCCCTAATCCAGCTTAACAACCATTCTTGATTGGGTTACATCTCCAGGGAGATGATCTAATTTCATACAGTATTGAATAAGAATTATTCTGCCTTTAAAAAATGGGATTTTGATTAAAACATGGCTTTTCTACAGTCCATACATCCTTTCAAACCAACAGTCAGTAATCAACTTTCATGAGACTCAACTGAGACTTCTTTGCAGCCAGGTCTTGCAAGGCTCTGCTATATAAGGCATTCCCCTTCCTCTTGTTTTTTGTACATGACTGATTTCCAATCCCTGACTTGCCACCATCAGGAAATAGCTGACTCCTGTTAGTAAGTCCCAAGTTAAACTCTGCCTGGAGAATATTTTGCCTGGTGTGTTCTTTGGTCTTGGGGTTGAGCTGGACTGGAACAGACGAATTACTTTTGATGGTGATGGATATATACACTATCTCAATTGTGTCAATAGTTTCATGGGTATATTCATATGTCAGATCTCATTTGTGCCATTTATTGTACGTAAATTATGCCTTAATAATGTTATTAGAAAACATTAAACAGTGAGAAACACTTCCGGAGTGGCAGAATAAAAATCTTGAAAAATTCATTCCTCCATAAAAGAATGCTGGCAAGCTGTGTGCTGAAACAAAATTCCTGTACCAGTGCATGGTGACAGCATCAGCATCCAGCCTGGTCGCTGCCACCAAGGTTAGACCCACAGAGGTGATGTCAGACTACGGGGACGATGGCCCTTTTGCTGACCCAAGTGACAATGGCGGTGGTTCATAATGAGGTGGAGATCGAGGACTTCCAGTATGATGAAGACTTGGAGATGTATTTCTACCCCTGCCCATATGGGGATAACTTCACCATCGCCAAGGAAGATTTGGAGAATGGGGAAGACATGCCAATGTGCCCTAGCTGCTCTCTCATTATAAAAGTGATTTATGACAACAATCAATTTATGTGTGAGGAAATTATTCCAGCACCTTCCACCAACAAAGCATTAGTTAAATGCTGAATAAGGTGGTAAGACTCTAAATCTCCAACAGTTGAGAATGAACTAAGATGGAAAAATCAGATGCAAAGTTACAGACCTCTTCACAAGGACAACCTTTTTATGGTTTGCTGTTTTGTTAGAATATGTATTCTTTCATCAACTGCTACGTTCACCTTCAATTAAAGAAGTAACCCACAGCATGACATACCTGGATTTCATGCATAAAACTTTGAATTGCACACTTAAGAACTTAAGTGTTCTCAAGTTTCCATTCAAATCTTTTAAAAAGATAATTTCAAATCAGTATTTTTCCCTCTGTTCCAACATTTTAATATCTTAAACCTAATTACTTCAGTATCTGATAACAGAATCATCTACCTCAAAGTCATTAGTATTCCTTGACAAAAAAGGGATTGTATTTTTAGTTGGTTTCTAAGATTATTAACATTAGTCCCTTCCTTTCAAATTTGACATCAACCTTGCTACTCTAAACTTAAGAAAATTGGTCTCCCTTCATTTGTGGCACTGTTAGAATGTTGATATTCTGTTAAGCATGCCTTTTGTGTTATGTTTGATGTATACAGTGTTGGCTGTGGTGAGGTCATAATTTCTCCAGAGCTAAAAAGAGTTAGTGAATAAAAAAGAAAAGTTAAACATTGAAATGGGCAAAGAATATTGAATTTCTTTTTCAGTATTCTATATGTTCCTTGAAAATCAGGATATGATAAAAGACATGCAGCCAAAGGAAGCAAAATTGCTAACAGAATGAGAGGAGCCAAACATATGAACTTAATAAATGAGACGCTTGAATGATTTTGCCAGATCAGAGCAAACAAAATTTCTGTTTCTGGGTTTTCTTTGCTTCTTTTTAGAAAAGGCTAATGAAATTGTACTCCAGATGGGGGGCCAGCCTTTATGGCTGGAGGCAATGCTTTCAGCATGATTAAAATATCATGCCACTGTGGCTAAAAGTTGAAGCCTCTACAATGGTTTCTGTTTGCCAAAAATGAGTTTGAAAACTGGAGGTCCATTTTGAATAAATATCCCCATGAGGCACATGCACGCTTGCCAAGATATTGCTTGGTAAGAAGCAATTTGTAATGTAGGCTCTGCCGCTTACTAGCTTTTGGAATCTTTGACAATGCCAGTGGATTCCTATCTGTACAATTAGGTGATTAAATCCAATGATTTTTGAACTGTCAGTTCTATAACGTCAGGTTTGGTAGTCTGCAGGAACTAAAATGGCATCTGAAACCTTTATAAATTCAAACTAAACCATGAATTACAGAGAAAGAGATTCTGTTCTTCAAAACTTGATGTTACTACATTTGAATTTGAAAATTATAAAGACAACTGTTTAAATGGTTCTACATACACCTCCTTCAAAAGCACCCAACATTTTTTGATAACTGTACATATTAATTTATTACCAGGATAAACAATTAGTATGTTAAATAAAGTCAGAGAAATCAAATATTTTTTATATGTAGTTTTTCTTCCCCTAAATATCAACGTTTTTAATTAAAATACATGGGTGTTAGGATTTCACATCAGGTAGAACTCTGCCTTGATCTTCTTTGGGACATTAGTAGTAGCTTTAGACATTAAAGTTTTCAAGTCAGAAGGAAATTGCCACTATTTCTACAGTTTGGCCACCTGGATTTGAATTCTGGGTTTTTGTTATTTGGAAATAATAGATTTGAGTCAAGTGACACTAAAGCAAAGATAACTGACACTCTTAGGTGAATAACTCAATTTATCACCAGAAGAGAAGTCTGATGCTTTATTTAAGACTGATGCTCAACCACCTTGCAGTGGTTTTGAGAGCCTGGCTCTAATCAGGGCACAATCTGAATCTCAGTTCCTCTGTTATGATCTTGGATAAGTTACTTAATCTTTTTCCATTTGTATGTCCAGATTGTGAAATGTAGACCATAATATTACTTTGATGGGGCTGTTCTGTGGTTTATACATTCAGTGAAAGTTTGTTGCATGCCTACCACCTGTTAGGCACTGGGAAAAAGTGGTGAAGATACACAAGGTTTCTGCCATCACAGAACTTCCACGCAACTAGAAGAGAAGAAATAAATAGTATTACAGACTGTGATTATGGCCCAAAGGGAAATAAACCAAGACATGTGATAGTAACTGGGATAGGTAACTTTATAAAAGTTGGAAAAAGGCTTCTGAGACCTGGTATTTTTTTCTGAAACCTGAATGATAAGAATGAAAGAGCCTTGTAAAAATGATTAAATGAGCTAATGACTATTAAAAAAAAAGAACACTGGCAGAAGTGTTCAAAAATCAACATTTTCAGAATATTGAAATGAACCTAAGGCTTACAAAAATCCCCAAACACCAGGATATATATTCTTCTCTGGTGCTTATGGAACATTCTCTAGGATAGATCATATACTGGGGCACAAAATAGGTCTTCATAAATTTAAAAACATTGAAATTATTCAAAGCATTTTCTCTGATCACAATGTACTAAAGCTGGATATCAATAACCACCAAAGAAAGAGAACTTTCACAAATATATGACGATCAAATAACACACTCTTAAACAACTAGTGGGTCAAAGAAGAAATTCCTAGAGAAATCAGTAGGTATCTGGAGATGAATGAAAATGAGAATACAACATATCAGAACTTAGAGGATGTGGAAAAGGCTGTTCTGAGAGGGAAATGTATTGCCCTAAATGCCTATATCAAAAAACAAGAAAGAGCAAAACTCAAGGATTTAATTACTCACCTGGAGGAACTTGAGAAGGAACAGCAAACTAACCCCAAAGCAAATAGGAGAAGAGAAATAACAAACATTAAAGCAGAGTTAAATGAATGGGAGAACAAAAGAATAATAGAAACAATCAACAAACCAAAAGTTAGTTATTTGAGAAAATCAATAAAATTGATGGGCCACTAGCAAGCCTGACAAAGAAAAAGAGAGAGAGGATGCAAATAAACAAAATCAGAAATGAGAAGGGGGGCATTACCACAGACCCTGAAAAAAATAAAAGAAATTGTGCTGGTTTGAAAGGAAGTATGCCCCCTAGAAAAGCCATGTTTTAATCAAAATCCCATTTCATAAAGGTAGAATAATCCCTATTCAATACCTTATGTTTGAAACTGTAATCAGATCATCTCTCTGGATGATGTGATTTAGTCAAGGGTGGTTGTTAAGATGGATTAGGTGATGACATGTCTCCACCCACTTGGGTGAGTCTTGATTGGTTTACTGGAGTCCTATAAAAGAGGAAACATTTTGGAGAAAGAAAGAGATTCAGAGAGAGCAGAGAATGCTGCAGCACCACGAAGCAGAGAGTACATGAGCCAGCGACCTTTAGAGCCACCTCCCAGGGAGCTTTATGAAACTGGAAACCAGGAGAGGAAGTTAGCAGATGATGCTGTGTTCGCCATGTGCCCTTCCAGATGAGAAAGAAACTGTGAACTTCATCGGCCTTTTTGAACCAAGGTATCTTTCTCTGGATGCCTTCATTTCTATAGACTTGTTTTAATTGGGACATTTTCTTGGCCTCAGAACTGTAAACTAGCAACTTATTAAATTCCCCTTTTTAAAAGTCATTCTTTTTCTGGTATATTGCATTCCAGCAGCTAGCAAACTAGAACAGAAATCATAAAGGGATACCATGAACAAATGTATGCCCACAAACTAGGCAACTTGGTGAAATGGACAAATTCCTGGAAACAAACAAACAAGCTACACTGACTCAGGAAGAAATAGAAGATCTCAACAAACCAATCACAACTAAACAGATTCAATCAGTCATCAAAAATCTACCTACAAAGAAAAGCCCAGGGCCAGATGACTGCACAAAGGAATTTTATCAAACATTCCAAAAAAAAAAACTAATACGAATCCTGCTCAAACTTTTCCAAAAATTGAGGAAGACAGAACACAACCTAATTCATTTTATGAAGCTAATATCATTTTAATACCAAAACCAGATAAAGATGCTATAAGAAAAGAAAACTACAGGCCAATCTCCCTGATGAACATAGATGCAAACATTCTCAACGAAATACTAGCAAATCAAATCCAACAACACAGTAAAAGAATTATACACCACAACCAAGTGGGGTTTATACCAGGAATGCAAGGATGGTTCAACACACGAAAATCAATAAATGTAATACAGCACATTAACAAATCAAAAGGGGAAAATTGCATGATCATATCAATTGATGCTGAAAAAGCATTAAAAAAATCCAACATCTTTTTCTGATAAAAATATTTCAAAAGTTAGGAATTGAAGGTAACTTCCTCAATATGATAGACGGCATTTATGAAAAACCAATAGCCAGCATCATATGAATGGAGAGAGACTGAAAGCTTTCCCCCTAACTTCAGGAATGAGACAAGGATGCCCTCAGTCACCACTATTATTCAACATTGTACTAGAATTTCTAGCTAGAGCAATCAGGCAAGACAAAGAAATAAAAGGCATCCGAATTGGAAAGGAAGGAATAAAACTTTCCTTATTTTCAGATGACATGATACTATCCTTGGAAAATCTTGAGAAATCTACAACAAAGTTACTTGAGCTAATAAATTCAGCCAGGTGGCAGGATACAAAATTAATGTGCAAAAATCAGTAATGTTTCTATAGACAAGCAATGACCTAGCTGAGGAGTCAGTTAAGGAAAAAAATCTACTCAAAATAGCAACTAAAAGAATCAAGTACCTAGGAATAAACTTAACTAGGGATGTAAAGGACGTGAACACAGAAAACTACATAACAATGCTAAAAGAAATTAAAGAAGATCTAAATAGGTGGAAATACATTCCCTGCTCATGGACAGGAAAGTCAAATATAGTTAAGATGTCAATTCTCCCAAAATAGATCTACAGATTCAACAGAGTACCAGTCAAAGTTCCAACAACCTACTTTGAAGACTTGGAAAAGCTAGTTACCAAATTCATATGGAAGGTAAAGAGACCCAAAATAGCTAAAAGCATCCTAAAAAAGAAGAACGAGGTGGGAGGATTAACACTTCTTGACTTTAAAACTTATTATAAAGCCACAGTGGTCAAAACAGCATGGTACTGGCACAAAGAGAGAAGTACTGACCAATGGAATTGAACTGAGAATGCAGAAATAGACCACCAAATCCATGGTCAACTGAATTTTGACAAGGCCCCCAAATCCACTGAATTAGGAGAAAATAGTGTTTTCAATAAATGGGCATGGGAGAACTGCATCTCAATAGCTAAAAGAATGAAAAAAGGACCCTTACCTTACACTCTATACAAAAATTAACTCAAAGTGGATCAAACACCTAAATATAAGAACTAGCTCCATAAAGCTTCTAGAAGAAAATGTAGGGAAACATATTCAAGACCTAGTAATAGGGGGTAGCTTTCTAAACTTTACACCCAAAGCACAAGCAACAAAAGAAAAAATAAATACATGGGAACTTCTCAAAATCAAATATTCTGCACCTCAAAAGACTCTCTCAAAAGGTGAAGAGGCAGCCAACTCAATGGGAGAAAATATTTGGAAATCACACATCGATTTCCAAAAAAAGAAATCATACAACTCAACAACAAGAGAACAAACAACCCAATTATAAAATGGGCTAAAGATATGAATAGACATTTTTCTGAAGAGCAAATACTGATGGCTCAAAAGCACATAAAGAGATGCTCTTTACATTAGTATAATGGAAATGCAGATCAAGACTACAATGATGTAGAGCGGAATGAGCATGTGTTGGGAATGTCCATGTTTCTTTCTTGTAATTTTTTTTAATTACAAAAAAAACTGTTTAAAGATCAACAAATTATTAAAAAAAAAGACTACAATGACATACCGCCTCACACCATATAAGAATGGCTGCTATTAAACAAATAGGAAGCCACAAATGTTGGAGAGGATGTGGAGAAATTGGAACACATGCACTGCTGGATGGAATGCATAATGGTACAGCTGTTATGGAAAACAGTTTGGTGATTCCTTAGGAAACTAAATATCGAGTTGCCTTATGGCCCAGGAATAGTACTACTTAGTATATACTCAGAAGAACTGAAAACAATGACACAAACAAATATTTGCACAGCAGTGTTCATAGCAGCATTATTCACAATCGCCAAAAGATGGAAACAAACCAAATGCCCATCAACAGACAACTGTTGACAAAATTTGGTATATACACATGATGGAATATTATGCACCAGTAAGACGAAATGACATCCTGAAGCACATGACAAGATGGATGAGCCATGAGTACATAATCCTGAGTGAAATAAACCAGACACCAAAGGACAGATATTGTATGACCCAAGTTTTATGACCATGGTAAGGGTAAAATCAGAGGCTTAAATACAGAATATAGGGAACTTAGAGATACATAGAAGCTAGAGATGGGTGAACAGTTAGGTAATGAGGTTGAACTCAAATATAAGGGAACAGATAGAAGTAAAGGTGATTCACTAATGGGTCTATAAGTAATATTACCATATTGAAGGTGAACATGATTGAAAGGGGTTGTTTAGACCTATGTGTCCCACTGATTAACACTGGAAATATAAATTAGTTCTTCCAAGAACTACTTCAAAGGCATGATTCATGTACAAAAAGTGTTTAAGTCCAGGTTACAGGGGGAAAACTGCCATTGCATGCAATTGGCTATGTTTAACAGGAAAACATCAGCAACACCACAGCAACACAAGGGTTAAATACTGGGGGGAGGGACAAGAGTTAAGGGGAGGCTTAGGTTTCCTATTTGGTGAGGGTGTGTTTATTGATGATCTTTCCCTTGGGAACAATGAGATTATCTAAAATTGAGAGTGTTGATGGACTGTGGACTGTGGACTTTGGACATTATACATGTCTCTACCCATTCGGGTGGGTCTTAAGTTTTTGGTGTACTATAAAAGAGGAAACATTTTGGAGAATAATAGATTCAAAGAGAACAAAGAACGACATAGCCATGAGAAGCAGAGAGCCCACAAGCCAGCAACCTTTGGAGATGAAGAAGGAAATGCCTCCCAGGGAGCTTCATGAAACAGGAAGCCAGGAGAGAAAGTAGCAGATGACACCTTGCTCGCCATGTGCCTTTCCAGCCGAGAGAGAAACTGTGACTGTGTTCTCCATGTGCCTTCTCACTTGAGAGAGAAACCCTGAACTTCATCGGCCTTCTTGAGCTTCTTCCTGGATGCTTGTGATTGGACATTTCCACAGACTTGTTTAATTGGGAGATTTTCTTGGCCTTAGAACTGTAAACTAGCAACTTATTAAATTCCCTTTTTAAAAGCCATTCCATTTCTGGTATATTGCATTTTGGCAGCTAGCAAACTAGAACAGGTGGGGTCACATCTCCATGGAAACAACCTAATCAAAAGATCTGACCCAACAATAGGTCTACTCCCACAAGATTGGATTAAAAGAGCATGATTTTTCTGGGGTACATAACAGTTTCAAACCAGCACATTCCACCCTCTTGATACCAAAAAGACATGTTCTTTCCATATACCAAATATGTTCATTCTGCCACAAAACTCTTAAACTATTTCAGAACAACAGAAATAGAATATCAAGTCAAAAACAGTACAAAGTATCATCAAAATCAGCTACAGGGATGGTCTGTCCTAAATCAAAATTGTCCTCTGGCTGTGGAACTGTGAAACTCAGGGCAAGATATCTGCTGCCAATATGAAAGGGAGAGTTAGTCATAGGATAAACATTACCATTTCCATAGGGAGAAATTGGAATGAAAACAGGGTTCACTGGACCCAAACAGTTCCAAAAACCTGCAGGTAAATGCCATTAGATTTCAAAGTCTGAGAGTCATTTATAGAATGACATTTTATACTCAAGGCTTGAGAGAACAGCAGTCCCACCCTCTCCAAGGGCTTATGCAGTGGCCCTGCTGTCTCTAAACACTGGGGTGAGGGTTGAAATATTGGGGAGCATTGGAGAGCCCACCTTGTTCTTGGCCCCACCTTCCTAAGCATCTGGGTAGCACCCAGACTCTCTGCCATCTCAAGGGCACACTTCAACCTCTTCAGAACAGTGGGTGGTGTCAAGGATCTCCCCAATCCCTGGGGAATGTTCTCCATCCTCTCTGAGGGAGCAAACATTCTTCTGGCACAACGAGGCAGAAAACCCACCTGTATCTCCAGGGTAAACTCACTCCCTCCACATGTATGGGTGTGCCCACTCTCCTGGCCCAAGATTTCTTGGCTCCAGACCTTAGTTTCCATGGTTCTGCCTTTGAAGTCATTTTTCCTTTGAACTGTTCTGTTTCTGGCCCTTTCAGTGCAGACTGGGGGTGGTTCCATCCATACAGATATCGCAAAAAAAAAAAAAAAGAAAGAAAAAATGTTGTGAGCTTGGCATGCAACATACGGGGGTTACAGCCATCAGACAACAGGACTTTCCACAAATCCTTTCTGCATAACTGCATTTCCATTCCTGGCTTTTTCTATAACAGCTGACTAGTTCCATGTTTAGTTAAATCCTCACATCAGGCACTATTCTCTAAGGTCTCACTTTCTGGAAACACAGAATTTTCTATACCATCAATTTCTAGTATCTTTGTACCCAAGAATTCAGTTCTAAGCTTATCCCTTTCCTGTAGCCTTTTACTATAAGCTGCAAGGAGAAGCCAGGCTGCATTTTCCACATTTAGTTTGGAAATCTGTTCAGCTAAGTATCCCAGCTTATCACTTTCAAATTCTGCCTTCCATCCAACACCAGTACTCAATTTTGCCAAATTCTCTACCACTTTAAAACAAGGGTCACCTTTCTTCCAGTTTGCAATGACACATTCATCATTTTTGTCTAAGTCCTCATCAGAAGTTTCTTTAGAGTCCATATTTCTACCAACAGTCTGTTCAAGGAAATTCAGGCCTTTTCAATCAAGCATATAACAATTCTTCCAGAATCTTCCCCTTACTAATTTATAAAGCCATTCCAGCATTTTTGGTATTTGCAAATCACATCACACCAGTCCGCTGGCACAAAAATCTGTTTCAGTTTGCTAAATCTGCCAGAATGCATTATACCAGAAATAGATTGGCTTTTACAAAGGCAATTTTTTAAGCTACAAGTTATAATTCTAAGGCCATGGCAATGTCCAAACTAATGCATCAGAAAGCAAATACCCTCACTGAAGAAAAGCCTATTTTGTCCAGTTTCCTCTGTCACATGGAAGACACACGGTGATGTCTGCTGGCCCTTCTCTCCTGGACTGGTTTCCAAAAGCCTCTTTCAGCTCCTGTGGGCCATTCTAGCTTTTGCTGGGGCATTTTCTTTCTTCAAGCATCTGTGCTTTTCTTGAAAATACCTCTCCCTTAAAGGACTCCAGTAAGTAGATTGAGACCCACCTTGAATGGGTGGGGTCACATCTCCATGGAAGCAACCTAATCAAAAGATCTCACCCAACAATAAGTCTGCTCCTACAAAATTGGATTAAAAGGATGTGCGTTTCTGGGATACATAACAGTTTCAAACCAGCACACTTCCCCAGTTCCAGAATATATAATTGGAATGAACATAGTACTGGCAAAATCTCTACATCGGTTCCCCGACCTGTGGCATGAGGGCTATTATGGTAGGAAAGTCCAACTGAAGGCAATTACAATGTCATCTACCTAGGAAAATAGTAAACTGAAAGGAATCCCACATTCCTGGAGGTATTTCAGAAATTAGCACCACCATCAAGGACTTGAAAGATCCAGGAACAGTGATTCCCACCTACATCCACATTTGCTTCATTTATTTTTCCTGTGTAGAAAACATGTGGATCTTGGAGAATTATAGCAGATTATTGTAAACTCAACCAGGTGGTGACTCCAATTGTAGCAGCTATTCCAGATGTGGTTCCATTGCTTAAGCAAATTAACACATCCTCTAGAACTGATGTACAGCTATTGATCTAACCAATGCTTTTCTCAGATAACTGTTAGTAAAGACCATCAGGGTAGTTTGCTTTCAGCTGGTAAGGTCAGATATACACCTTCACTGTCCTACCTCAGGGGTATATTAACTCTTCAGCTCTATGTCATAATCTAGTCCACAAAGAACTTGATCACCTTTCCTTTCCACAAGACATCACACTGGTCCATTACACTGATGACATTATGCTAATTAGACCAGTGTCCAAGAAATAGAAACTACCCTAGACATATTGGTAAGACATATTCATGGTTGAAAATAAACCTGACAAAAATTCAGGGGCCTTCCACCTTAATGAAATTTCTAGGTTTCCAGTGGTGTGGATCATGTTGAGATATCCCTTCTAAGGTGAAGGATATGTTGTTGAGATCAGTTGACTGAGAAAAAGAAAACTGGTTCCTGGTTTATAAATGATTCTGCACAATAACGTAGATACCACCCAAAAGTGGACAGCTGTACCACTTTAGAACCTCTATGGGACATCTCTGAATGACATTGGTGAAGAGAAATCTTCCCAGTGGATGGAACTTCAAATCATGTACTTCATTGCTCATTTCACTTAAAAAGAGTAATGACCAAAGTTGTGATTGTATACCAATTCATTGGCTGTGGCCAGTGGTTTATCTGGCTGGTCAGGACATGGAAGGAACCCAGTTAGAAAATTGGTGACAAGGAGGTTGGGAGAAGTATGTTGACCAACCTTTCTGAATGAGCAAAAAGCATGAAAATATTTGTGTACCACATGAATGCTCACCAAAGGGTGACTCATCAGAGGAGGATTTCAGTAATCAAGTGTATAGGATGACCCATTCTGTGGATACCAATCAACCTCTTTCCTCTGTCATTGTCCAAACTGGCAATGGTTGCAGGGATGGAAGTTATGCATGGGCTTGGCAGCATGGACTGACATTCATAGAGGCTAACCTAGTTACAGCTATTGATGAGTGCCCAGTCTTCCAACAACAGAGTTGAACACGGAATCCCTGATACGGCACCATTTCCTGGGTTGATTAACCAGCCACCTGATGACAGATTGATTATAATGTACTGAAAAGAACAGTGCTTTGTTTTTTCATGAATAGACATTCTGGATATGGGCTTGATTTCCCCATACATAATGTGTCTGCAAAAACTTCTGTCATCCGTGAACTTACAGAATGGCTTATACTCTGTCATGGTCTTCTATACAACATTGCTTCTGATCAAGGAGCTCAATTCACAGCAAATGAAGTGTGACAATGGGCCCATGGTCCTAGAATTCACTGATCTTACCCTGTTCTTTATTATTATGAAGTAGCAGACTTGGTAGAATTATGGAATAGCCTTTTGAAGACTCAGTTACAGTACCAACTAGGTGAAATATCTTGCAGGGCTGGGAAAAGATCTTCCAGAAGGTGGTGTGTGCTATATAACCAGAATTCACAGGTCCAAGAATCAAGTGGTGGAAATGGAAGTGTTATTACTCTCTATAAATAGTGATCCACTAGTAAGTTTTGCTTCATCTCCTCAAGACTTTATGCTCTTAGGGTCTAAAAGTATTGTTCTAATTTGCAAGCTGCCAGAATGTGATATACCAGAAACAGAATGGCTTTTAAAAGGGGGAATTTAAGTTGCAAGTTCACAGTTCAAAGGCTATGAAAATGTCCCAATTAAAACAAATCCATAAAAATGCCCAAAGTAAGGCACCAACAAAGAAGTTTCCTTCATTGAAGAAAGGCCTATGAGGTTCAGGCTTTCTCTCTCAACTGAAAGGCACATGGCGAACATGGCAGCATCTGCTAGCTTTCTCTCCCAGCTTCTTGTTTCATGAAGCTCACCCAGGGGTGTTTTCCTTCTTTGTCTTCAAATGTCCCTGGCTATGCAGGCTCTCGTGGTTTTCTCATCATCCTGCAGCTTTCTCCAAAATTCTTCCTATTTTAAAGGATACCGGTAAATTAATCAAGACCCACCTGGAATGGGTGAAGTTACACCTCCCTCTAATGAAAGGTTAATACTCAGGTGGGAGCGAAACCAACGCCTGGCTCGGAGCAGCAGCACCAGCAGCAGCAGCAGCAGCCGCGGCGGCCGCCGAGGGGTTTCTCTGGCCAGTGTTGATTACACCAGTCTACAAGCATGGGGAATATTTTTGCTAACCTCTTCAAGGGCCTTTTCAGCAAAAAAGAAATGCGCATTCTCATGGTTGGCCTGGACGCCGCAGGGAAGACTACTATTTTGTACAAATTGAAACTTGGTGAAATAGTAACTACTATTCCCACTATAGGTTTCAATGTGGAAACTGTAGAGTACAAGAACATCAGCTTCACCGTGTGGGACGTGGGTGGCCAGGATAAGATTCGGCCTCTGTGGCGCCACTATTTCCAGAACACACAAGGTCTGATCTTTGTGGTCGACAGCAATGACCGAGAGCGTGTGACTGAGGCCCGCGAAGAGCTCATGAGGATGTTGGCAGAAGACGAGCTCAGGGATGCTGTCTTATTAGTGTTCGCTAACAAGCAGGATCTTCCCAATGCCATGAATGCTGCTGAAATCACAGATAAACTGGGATTGCGTTCTCTGCGCCACAGAAACTGGTACATTCAGGCCACCTGTGCCACCAGTGGGGATGGGCTTTACGAGGAACTGGACTGGCTGTCCAATCAGCTCCGAAACCAGAAGTGAACCGAGAGCCTGTCCTCTTCCCTCTCCCTCCTCTCCCTCTTACTTCCTCCTCTTCGCCCTCCGCTTTACTCTCATGTGGCAAACTGTGCTACTCTGTGGTATTGAGTGCCAGAAGCTGTTTCCATGGGTTTTGGTCACAGTATGTATTGCACCATGCTGTAAATGTGGCAGACGCAGCCTGCAAACAGGTTTTTTATTTAATGTAAGTAGTTTTTGTTTCCAATGAGGCAGTTTCTGGTACTCCTATTGCAATATTACTCAGCTTTTTTTATTATAAAAAAAAAAAGGAAAATCAACTCACTGTTTAGTACTGAGAAGGGATTTCAGGCGCTCTGGCACCTGGGCTTCCAGGGGTTACTGTGTTACAAGAGCCAAGGGTGCCTCCTTTTGGCTTTAGGTCTGTGTTGAGATCTATTTTGGTGGTTGGTTTTTAACCCAAAAACTCAGTGCATTTTTTTTAAATAGTTAAAAATAAAAGATAAGGAGAACACTTGAACACACAGAAGGGAGAAATATGCCTAGTGTAGATTTTGCAGTAACGACCTGAATACTAGTTCATCTGATCGTCTGTGTTTCCCTTTGGGAACGAGAGAAGGTGACACAAATCAAACCCATGATCAAATTTTGCATGGTCACAATAGAGATCCCTGTAATTACGCTTGGTCTTTGCATCATCCTGTATTTCATAGAGTTTGTGCTTGTACTTGTCCTCACACGGTTACCTAGCAAACAAGGTTTGAGGCTGTGGCGTGGCCCTGGCCACTATGAGACCAGCATCCCTTCCATCAGGTCTTGAGCCCTAGACCCCCCACTGTGCCCAGACCACTGATGTTGGGCCTCTCGAGGCCCCACAGGAGGGCCTTTGCGCTGGCCTCGGGCACGGCCGCAGCCTCTGGCTCTCAGTTTAGAAGAAAGCAGGGAGCCACCAGCCTTTTATTTTGGTCAGATGTGTGGTGCTTTTGTTTGAAACCACTTGCCAGAGCAGAGAGCCTCTGTTATTCCCAGCGTTTACTCAGAGCAGATCTCGGGGCCCTACGGTCTCACCACCAGAAACGCATGCAAGTTTGGAAAGTCATTCCATTCTAGAACGCACAGCCTGTCTTGGAGCACCCCTGTCTGTATTTGTGTGAAGTAGCTTTCACTCCCTCCTCCTGCCAGAGTCAGATTTGCCAGCAGGAAAAGATGACCTCTATCCTTTTTTTCTTTTGTGTTTTGATAAACACTGAAGAAGCTGGAGCTGTTAAACTTTATCTTGGGGAAAAACAACCTCAGAACTGGTTTATTTGGTGTTGTGGAACCTCTTACTGCTTTCAATACACAATTAGTAATCAAAAAAAAAAGGTTAATACTCACAATTGGATGAGTCACATCTTCGTAGGAAGTAACCTAATCAAGTTTCTGACATACAGTACTGAACAGGGATTAAAAGAAGTGGCTGCCTCCACAAATGAAACAGGATTAAAACATGGCTTTTCTAGGTATATGATCCTTTCAAACCAGCACAGGCATTAATTCCAAAGGGAGTAATTTTTCCACCAGAAGACACGAAAATGATTCCAGCAAACTCGAAATTAAGACTACCATCCATCCACTTTGAGCTCCTCATGCCCCTGAATCAACAGGCAAAAAGGGGAGTTACTGTACTAGCTGGGGTGATTGATCCTTATTACCAAGGAGAAATTAGGCTGCTGCAACACAATAGAGGTAAGGAAGCATATGTTTGGAATATAGGAGATTTCTTAGGGTGTCTCTTAATACTACCATGCCTTCTAATTAAAGTCAATAGAAAACTAAAACAATACAATTCAAGAACAAATATTAATAACTCAGACATTTCAGGAATGAAGGTTTGGGTCACTCCACCAGGCAAAAGACCGTAAGCAACTGAGGTACTTGCTGAGGGCAAAGGAAATGTGAAATGGGTAGTGAAAGAAGGTAGTTATAAATAGAAGCTACAATGACATGACCAGGTGCAAGTGAAGATGGTATTTGTTATGATTATGTCTTCCTAATTTTGTAAGGAATATGTTTACATATGTGTGTATATGTGTGTGCATATATGTATGTATATATGGAAAATATTTTTGTTTTCTTCCCTCTGATCCCATCATCATCTAACAGAAGAGGTATTAATAATCCTTAACTCTACATCACAATAAAGGATATTGTGGTGGGCTGAACTATGTACACCAACAAACACACGGTCTTAATAATAATCCACATTCCTGGGCAAGTGAGCCCATTATAAATAGGACTTTTTGCAGATGTTATTTGTAGATAAAGTGCGGCCAACTGAACTAGGGTGGGCTTAATCCAGATACTATAAGCCTTATAAAGAGAACCTGGAAGTCACAGAAGCTAGACAGGAGAGGTCTCATCAGTTAAGAGAGGCAGTAATTCAAGCCAAGGAACCCCAAGGATTGCCAGCAGCCAGCACCAGAATTCTACAGTCTTTTGGGAGAAAGAAAGCCCTGCCAATATATAGATTTGGGCTTTCCTTTAGCCTCAAAACAGTGAGCCAAAAAATTCCTGTTGTTTAAGCCAATCCATTGTGTGGTATTTGTCACAGCAGCCTACAAACTAAGACAGATATCAGGGAGAAGAGTGAACATCACTCAAGCCCTTTGCATTTCTTCTGGGGTAAAAGCTAGTACATTTTTTATTGTATACTGGAAATTATATCATGTCATGCAGATTTTGACTTTGTTATTGTCTTTATTTGGAGATTACTTATGGTTTAAGGAGATGTGTATGAATATTGAGCTTACAAGGGGAGGACTGTGATTGTCACTAGGCTATAGGACCCATTTATTCAACCAAACACTAATCTAACTGTTGCTGTGAAGTTATTTGTAAGTGTGGTTAACATCTACAGTCAGTTGAATTTAAGTAAAAATTAAGCTGGCTAATGTGGGTGATCCTCATCCAATCACTTGAAAGGCCTTACAAGCAAACTGAGATTTCCTTGAGGGACAAAAAATTCAACCTGTTAACTGTATGTCAGTTCCTGTCTGTTGGCCTAACCCCTGACCTGCAGATTTCTGACTTATAGGGAGTTTGGTTACCTGATTATCCACAATCACATAATCAAACTTCTTGAAATAAACATAGATATAACTATATGTTCTGTTTCTCTGTAGAGCCCTGATACAGCATTCAAGTAAATCTCTGCCAAATCATTAGCTAACCATAAAGTTAACTGAGCAGAGACTTAAATGGCTTCACACAACAAACTTTTTATGGAATTAAGATGGTGGAATTAAGAGAAGTGAGTTCACTCCTGCTCCCTGAAGCAAGATAGAAGACACGAGGAAAATGTCCAGGACTTCAGGTCCCGGTTGTGAGTAGTCTAGGAGGGTCTTTAGACATTTTGGGGAAGGCGGATCAGGGGAGAGCAAGTGGGACGGGTGACTGAGATCCCCACGAGGTGGGCTGCGGTACACCAGGGAAGTGCAATAGCAGGAAACTGACCCTCCTGGGCTCCAGCCTGCACAGCTGCGGGCTGGGGAAACCTCCCTCATGTGGTTGCGGTGAGTAGTGCCTACAGGGAGCCTGGAGGGCAGCAATTTTCCACCACAGGGTAGGCCTGGGGTGGAGGGGAGTGATCACCCCATCGGGTGTGGGAAAAGCCAGTTCGCAGTCGCGATATCTGGCAGGCCCACCAGCGCTGCGTATCAGCTGATCAGCTGATCCCCCAGTGCTGGTCAGCTCCCCAGGCCCCCAGCAGAGACCCACCTGCCAGCTGCCCCAGGTGAGGCAGCCAGCCTGCTGCAAGAGGCTACCTGAAGTCGCCAGGGCCAGGAGGGGCGGGGCTGAGGGAGGAGGAGACTCAAGCTTGCCATCTGCTGGAAAGATTTGGTAAGTGCAAGTCGGCTGCACCAGACAGGGAGAAGTGTTTGTGGGAGGAAGAGACTCACGGTCGCCACCTGCTGGGCAGAAAGGGTAAGTGCAGGCAAGCCTACTCCCTGTCTGCCTAGGTCTTTTTTTATTTTTTCCTCTTGATATTCTTTTTTTATTTTCCCCCTTTTAAAACACATTCTTTCTGTACATTTTATTAGTAATATAATTTTACTTTTTATTAAAAAGCTTTTATAGCTATTTTATATTATATTTTACACATTTTCTATTTTTTTGGGGTGGGGGGTGTGCATGGTCCAGGAATCAAACCTGGGTCTCTCACATGGAAGGCAAGCATTCTACCACTGAACCACCATTTTCTATTTTTTACTTCACATTTTTTATTACTCCATTTCATTTATTTTTATTATTACTATTGTTATTTTTCTCTTAAATTTTCTTTCCCTCTGGTGTGCCCCAGCCTGATGTCACTCCCAGTATGTCCTGGAGTGTCTCCTTTTGATTCTGGTGCCTACTCTTGTTGAGGTGTATTTTTTTGTGGTTCTTGTTTTTGTGTTTCATATTTTTTATCACATTATTATTTTACTTTATTATTATTATCTCCTTTTTCTTTTCTTTTCTCATTCTTTTTTTGTGCATCGACTAGGAGTCCACCTTGGGTCTCCTGAGTGGTAGTCAGCCATTCTGCCACTGGAGTACCGTGCATAGTGGCCTACCTTATAATAGACACTTAAGTTCAATTGTGTCCCCTACATGAGATCTGGACCTTGATTTGGCAGATAATAACTGATAAATAAAATGCAAAAGGAAACGTTCAGCAAAAACTAAATAAATACAAACCTTTAGAAGAGTGAAAGAAGCCAACTTGCATAAAAACCATATCAGGATAATCAAATGCCCTGAACACAGCAGAAAATCACAAAACACACAAAGATCCAAGCAGAAATGGCCCAGCCAAATGACCAAATCAAAATTCCAGAAGGGGATTTCCCGAGCAGCGGCAGCTGTGGCGGCCGGAGCTCCTCCCTCCCTCCTTCCCGGGCCGGCTGAGAGTCTCGGAGAGGCAAGTTTCCCAAGTCGAGGCGGCCGGCGCCCCTCTTTTGCGGGCGGCTTCCTGGTCCAGCTACGAGTCTCGGATCAGAGGGCTACTCAAGCCGCGGTAGCCCTCCCCCGCGGGCGGCTTCCTGGTCCGGTGGGGAATTCCACAGGCCGCGGCGGCCGGTGACCGACACCCCTCCCCCGCGGGCGACTTCCTGGTCCGGTGGCGAATTCCCTGGGCCTGCTGCGGCCGGCGACCAGCCACAGGGTCCCCTCAAGCCGCGGCAGCTGACTCCCCCACCACGCACGGCCCCCCAAACCAACGGAGAGAATTGGATCGGAAATCCCCAGGCCACGGAGATCGGTGACCGGGGGATCCCTTCCAAACACGTGAGACAAACGTGCGCCACGAGCGCCACCTACTGGGCAGGATAAGAAAAACAGAACCCAGAGATTTCACAGAAAAATCTTACAACCTTGTTGGGTCCGACACCCAGGGAAATCTGACTAAATGCCCAGACACCAGCAGCAGAAGATAATGGTCCACGCTCAGAAGATTGAGAATATGGCCCAGTCAAAGGCACAAACCAATAGTTCAAATGAGATACAAGAGCTGAGACAACTAATGCTGAATATATGAACAGAAATGGAAAACCTCTTCAAAAATGAAATCGATAAATTGAGGGAGGACATGAATAAGACATGGGCTGAACATAAAGAAGAAATAGAAAAACTGAAAAAACAAATCACAGAACTTATGGAAGTGAAGGATAAAGTAGAAAAGATGGAAAAAACAATGGATACCTACAATGATAGATTTAAAGAGACAGAAGATAGAATTAGTGATTTGGAGGATGGAACATCTGAATTCCAAAAAGAAACAGAAACTATTGGGAAAAGAATGGAAAAATTTGAACAGGGTATCAGGGAACTCAAGGACAATATGAACCGCACAAATATACGTGTTGTGGGTGTCCCAGAAGGAGAAGAGAAGGGAAAAGAAGGAGAAAAACTAATGGAAGAAATTATCACTGAAAATTTCCCAACTCTTATGAAAGACCTAAAATTACAGATCCAAGAAGTACAGCGGACCCCAAAGAGATTAGACCCAAATAGGCGTTCTCCAAGACACTTACTAGTTAGAATGTCAGAGGTCAAAGAGAAAGAGAGGATCTTGAAAGCAGCAAGAGAAAAACAATCCATCACATACAAGGGAAACCCAATAAGACTATGTGTAGATTTCTCAGCAGAAACCATGGAAGCTAGAAGACAGTGGGATGATATATTTAAATTACTAAAAGAGAAAAACTGCCAACCAAGACTCCTATATCCAGCAAAATTATCCTTCAAAAATGAGGGAGAAATTAAAACATTCTCAGACAAAAAGTCACTGAGAGAATTTGTGACCAAGAGACCAGCTCTGCAAGAAATACTAAAGGGAGCACTAGAGTCAGATACGAAAAGACAGAAGAGAGAGGTATGGAGAAGAGTGTAGAAAGAAGGAAAATCAGATATGATATATATAATACAAAAGGCAAAATGGTAGAGGAAAATATTATGCAAACAGTAATAACACTAAATGTTAATGGACTGAATTCCCCAATCAAAAGACATAGATTGGCAGAATGGATTAAAAAAACAGGATCCTTCTATATGCTGTCTACAGGAAACACATCTTAGACCCAAAGATAAACATAGGTTGAAAGTGAAAGGTTGGGAAAAGATATTTCATGCAAATAACAACCAGAAAAGAGCAGGAGTGGCTATACTAATATCCAATAAATTAGACTTCAAATGTAAAACAGTTAAAAGAGACAAAGAAGGACACTATATACTAATAAAAGGAACAATTAAACAAGAAGACATAACAATCATAAATATTTAGGCACCGAACCAGAATGCCCCAAAATATGTGAGGAATACACTGCAAACACTGAAAAGGGAAATAGACTCATATACCATAATAGTTGGAGACTTCAATTCACCACTCTCATCAATGGACAGAACATCTAGACAGAGGATCAATAAAGAAATAGAGAATCTGAATATTACTATAAATGAGCTAGACTTAACAGACATTTATAGGACATTACATCCCACAACAGCAGGATACACCTTTTTTTCAAGTGCTCATGGAACATTCTCAAAGATATACCATATGCTGGGTCACAAAGCAAGTCTTAACAAATTTTAAAAGATTGAAATCATACACAACACTTTCTCGGATCATAAAGGAATGAAGTTGGAAATCAATAATAGGCAGAGTGCCAGAAAATTCACAAATACATGGAGGCTCAACAACACACTCCTAAACAACGAGTGGGTCAAAGAAGAAATTGCTAGAGAAATTAGCAAATACCTCGAGGCGAATGAAAATGAAAACACAACATATCAAAACCTATGGGACACAGCAAAGGCAGTGCTAAGAGGGAAATTTATTGCCCTAAATGCCTATATCAGAAAAGAAGAAAAGGCAAAAATGCAGGAATTAACTATCCATTTGGAAGAACTGGAGAAAGAACAGCAAACTAATCCCAAAGCAAGCAAAAGGAAAGAAATAACAAAGATTAGAGCAGAAATAAATGAAAGTGAAAACAATAGAGAAAATCAATAAGGCCAGAAGTTGGTTCTATGAGAAAATCAATAAGATTGATGGGCCCTTAGCAAGATTGACAAAAAGAAGAAGAGAGAGGATGCAAATAAATAAGATCAGAAATGGAAGAGGAGACATAACTACTGACCTCACAGAAATAAAGGAGGTAATAACAGGATACTATGAACAACTTTACGCTAATAAATACAACAATTTAGAGGAAATGGACGGGTTCCTGGAAAGACATGAACAACCAACTTTGACTCAAGAAGACATAGATGACCTCAACAAACCAAT
The DNA here is from genome assembly GCF_023851605.1 of Tamandua tetradactyla. Taxonomy (NCBI): domain Eukaryota; kingdom Metazoa; phylum Chordata; class Mammalia; order Pilosa; family Myrmecophagidae; genus Tamandua; species Tamandua tetradactyla. The sequence continues at coordinate 122,434,721 of NC_135353.1, forward strand.
CACAAGTAAAGAAATTGAATTAGTCATTCAAAAGCTTCCTAAAAAGAAAAGTCCAGGACCAGACGGCTTCACATCTGAATTCTATCAAACATTCCAGAAAGAATTAGTACCAACTATCCTCAAACTCTTCAAAAAAATCAAAGCGGAGGGAAAACTACCTAATTCATTCTATGAAGCCAACATCACCCTCATACCAAAACCAGGCAAAGATATTACAAAAAAAGAAAACTATAGGCCAATCTCTCTAATGAATATAGATGCAAAAATCCTCAATAAAATTCTAGCAAATCGTATCCAACAACACATTAAAAGAATTATACATCATGACCAAGTAGGATTCATCCCAGGTATGCAAGGATGGTTCAACATAAGAAAATCAATTAATGTAATACACCATATCAACAAATCAAAGCAGAAAAATCACATGATCATCTCAATTGATGCAGAGAAGGCATTTGACAAGATTCAACATCCTTTCCTGTTGAAAACACTTCAAAGGATAGGAATACAAGGGAACTTCCTTAAAATGATAGAGGGAATATATGAAAAACCCACAGCTAATATCATCCTCAATGGGGAAAAATTGAAAACTTTCCCCCTAAGATCAGGAACAAGACAAGGATGTCCACTATCACCACTATTATTCAACATTGTGTTGGAGGTTCTAGCCAGAGCAATTAGACAAGAAAAAGAAATGCAAGGCATCAAAAAATTGGAAAGGAAGAAGTAAAACTATCACTGTTTGCAGACGATATGATACTATACGTCGAAAACCCAGAAAAACCCACAACAAAACTACTAGAGCTAATAAATGAGTACAGCAAAGTAGCAGGTTACAAGATCAACATTCAAAAATCTGTAGCATTTCTATACACTAGCAATGAACAAGCAGAGGGAGAAATCAAGAAACGAATCCCATTTACAATTGCAACTAAAAGAATAAAATACCTAGGAATAAATTTAACTAAAGAGACAAAAAACCTATATAAAGAAAACTACAAAAAACTGCTAAAAGAAATCACAGAAGACCTAAATAGATGGAAGGGCATACCGTGTTCATGGATTGGAAGACTAAATATAGTTAAGATGTCAATCCTACCTAAATTGATTTACAGATTCAATGCGATACCAATCAAAATCCCAACAACTTATTTTTCAGAAATAGAAAAACCAATAAGCAAATTTATCTGGAAGGGCAGGGTGCCCCGAATTGCTAAAAGCATCTTGAGGGAAAAAAAACGAAGCTGGAGGTCTTGCACTGCCTGACTTTAAGGCATATTATGAAGCCACAGTGGTCAAAACAGCATGGTATTGGCATAAAGATAGATATATCGACCAATGGAATCGAATAGAGTGCTCAGATATAGACCCTCTCATCTATGGACATTTGATCTTTGATAAGGCAGTCAAGCCAACTCACCTGGGACAGAACAGTCTCTTCAATAAATGGTGCCTAGAGAACTGGATATCCATATGCAAAAGAATGAAAGAAGACCCATCTCTCACACCCTACACAAAAGTTAACTCAAAATGGATCGAAGATCTAAACATTAGGTCAAAGACCATAAAACAGTTAGAGGAAAATGTAGGGAGATATCTTATGAATCTTACAATTGGAGGCAGTTTTATGGACCTTAAACCTAAAGCAAGAGCACTGAAGAAGGAAATAAATAAATGGGAACTCCTCAAAATTAAACACTCTTGTGCATCAAAGAACTTCATCAAGAAAGTAGAAAGACAGCCTACACAATGGGAAACAATATTTGGAAATGATATATCAGATAAAGGTCTAGTATCCAGAATTTATAAAGAGGTTGTTCAACTCAACAACAAAAAGACAGCCACCCAATTACAAAATGGGAAAAAGACTTGAATAGACACCTCTCAGAGGAGGAAATACAAATGGCCAAAAGGCACATGAAGAGATGCTCAACATCCCTGGCCATTAGAGAAATGCAAATCAAAACCACAATGAGATATCATCTCACACCCACCAGAATGGCCATTATCAACAAAACAGAAAATGACAAGTGCTGGAGAGGATTCGGAGAAAGGGGCACACTTATCCACTGTTGGTGGGAATGTCAAATGGTGCAACCACTGTGAAAGGCAGTTTGGCGGTTCCTCAAAAAGCTGAATATAGAATTGCCATACGACCCAGCAATACCATTGCTGGGAATCTACTCAAAGGAATTAAGGGCAAAAACTCAAACGGACATTTGCACACCAATGTTTATAGCAGTGTTATTTACAATTGCAAAGAGATAGGCAGTATTAAGTGTTCAAGGAGCATGATGTATACACCTATACTAAGATGCCCAGAAAATAGATTGATAAACAGATGGATGGATGGATGAATAGAGAGAAAAATACAGCAAATGTGGCAAAATGTTAAAATTGGTGAGTCTGAGAGACTGTAGGGAACAGCCTGAGAATGTAGAGCTGTGTTCCAGTAACCATGTTTCTTGAAGATGATTGTACAATGACATAGCTTTCGCAATGTGACTGTGTGATTGTGAAACCTTGTGCCTGGTGCTCCTTTTATCTACTTTATCAACAGATGAGTAAAACATATGGAATAAAAATAAATAACAGGGGGAACAAACGTTAAAATAAACTTGGTAGATTGAAATGCTAGTGATCAATGAAATGGAGGGGTAAAGGGTATGGTATGTATGAATTTTTTTCTGTTGTCTTTTTATTTCTATATCTGAATTGATGCAAATATTCTAAGAAATGACCATGATGATGAATATGCAACTATGTGATGAGATTGTGAATTATTGATTATATATGTATAATAGAATGATCAAAATAAGAATGTTTGCATTTGCTTTGTGTTTTTTGGTATTTAAAAAAATAAAATTAGAAAAAATTAAAAAAAAAAATTCCAGAAGGGACACAGTATGTGGAACAAGGATATTTATGAAGAAATAAAGGATATCAGGAAGACACTAGAAGAGCATGGAGAAGAATTTGGGAGGTTAAATAGAAAAATGGCAGATCTGACAGAAATAAAAGATATGGTAGATCAAATAAAAAATATACTGGAGACACATGATACCAGATTCGAAGAAGCAGAAGAAAAATTAAGTGAGCTAGAAGATAGAACTAGAACTAGATAGAACAAGATAGGACATGTGCACATAGAGTGCACAAAAGAACAAATGGTAAGAAAGATGAGGAAAAATGCAACTGGATCTTAGGGAAATGATGGACAGCAAGAGGCATGAAAATACAGGAATTATTGGTGTCCCAGAAGGAGGAGAGAAGAGAAGAGTAAAGGGTTGGGAAAGTTAGTTGAAGATATAATTGGAGTAAACTTCCCAAAACTTCCTAACACAAGACACAAATATGCATATCAAAGAGGACCAGCAAACTCCAAATAGAATAAATGTGAACAAGCCCACTCCAAGACACATACTAATCAGACTTTCAGGTGTTGAAGAGAAACAGAAAGTTCTGAAAGCAGCACAAGAAAAGCAATCTACTACATACAAGGCAAACCACATATGCTGGTGTTCTAGTTTGGTAGCTGCCAGAATGCAATATACCAGAAACAGAGCGGCTTTTAAAAAGGGGTATTTAATAAGTTTGTAGTTTACATTTCTAAGGCCGAGAAAATGTCCCGATTAAAGCAAGTTTTTAGAAATGTCCAATCGAAGGCATCCAGGGAAAGATACCTTGGTTCAAGAAGACCGATGAAGTTCAGGGTTTCTTTCTGAAGTGGAAGGGCACATGGCGAACACAGTCAGAGTTTCTCTGTCATCTGAAAAGGCACATGGTGAACATGGGCAGGGTTCCTCTCTCATCTGGAAGGGCACATGGTGAGCATGGCATCATCTACTAGCTTCTTCTTCTGGCTTCCTGTTTCGTGAAGCTTCCTGGGAGGCATGTTCCTTCTTCATCTCCAAAGGTCTCTGGCTGGTGGACTCTACTTCTCATGGCTATGTTGTTCTGCTCTGCTCTCTCTGAATCTCTCTCATTCTCCAAAATGTTTCCTCTTTTATACTCCTTCAGAAACTAATCAAGACCCATCCAAATGGGTGGAGACATGTCATCACCTAATACAGTTTAACAACCACTCTTGATTAAATCACATCTCCAGAGAGATGATCTAATTACTTTCAAACATACAGTATTGAATAGGGATTATTCTGCCTTTATGAAATGGGATTTTGATTAAAACATGGATTTTCTAGAGGACATACATCCTTTCTGGTTTGAAAGGATATATGTACCCTAGAAAAGCCATGGTTTAATCCTAATCAATCTTGTAGGAGCAATGGTTTCTTCTAATCCCTATTCAGTACTATAGGTTGGAAACTTGATTAGGTTATCTCCATGGAGATGTGACTCCATCAATTGTGAGTATTAAACTTGATTAGATGGAGCCATGTCTCCACCCATTCTATGTGAGTCTTGGTTAGTTTACTGGGGTCCTATAAAAGAGGAGACATTTTTGGAGAGAATGCTCTTTAAGAATGACATAGCCATGAGAAGCAGAGAATCCACCAGCCAGTGACTTTTGGAGATGAAGAAGGAAAATGCCTCCCAGGGAGCTTCCTGAAACATGAAGCCAGAAGAGAAAGCTAGCAGACTTCACCACGTGCCCTTCCAACTGAGAGAGAAACCCTGAATGTTATCAGCATTCTTAAACCAAAGTATTTTTCCCTGGATGCCTTAGATTGGATATTTCTATAGACTTTCTTTAATTGGCCTTAAAACTGTAAACTTGAAACTTAATAAATTCCACTTTTGAAAAGCCGTTCCATTTCTGCTATATTGCATTATGGCAGCCAGCAAACTAGAACAGATTTTAGTACCAGGTGAGGGGTACTGCTGCAGTTTGCAAATACCAAAAATGTTGGGATGGCTTTTTAAATGGATAAGGGGAAGAGTCTGGTGGAGTTGTGAGGAGCTTGATAGAGAAGGCCTGGAATTATTTGAAGAGACTGTTGGTAGAAACGTGGACTCTAGGGATGCCTCTGGACCTGCACTAGACAGAAATGAAGCGTGTTATTACAGACCGGAAGGAAGGTAATCCTTGTTTTAAAATGGCAGATCATCTGGCAACATTGACTAGTGGCTCTGGCTGGAAGGTAGATTTTAAAGGCCATGAACTTGGATATTTAGCAGAAGAGATTTCCAAATTAAATGTGGGAAATGCAGCCTGGTTTCTCCTCAAAGCTTATAGTGAAATGTGACAGGAAAGAGATAAGCTGAGAACTGAACTCCTGGGTACAAAGAAACCAGAAATTGATGTTCTGGAAAATTCTGGTCTTCCAGGAAAGGAGACCCCAGAGAATGGTGCCCCATGTGAGGATTTGGCCAAATGTGGAGCCAGTCAGGCATTTCACAAAAAGCCAGGACTGGAGATTGAGTTATCCAGGAAGGATTTGTATTGTTGCAGGATCTGTATAAAAAGAACCACTGCCAGTTGATACTGAGAGGGATAGAGAAGGGACACATTGGAGGAAAAATAATGTCAGATGCAGGGCCATGGAAGCTGAGGTCTGGAGTCAAGTAGCCTCAGTCCAGGAGAGTGAACACACCCAAGCACGTGGAGAGGGTAAGTTTGCCCCAAAGGCAGAGGATAGGCCTTCCACCTCATTGCAGCTTCCGGCCTTGGAGAGGGTGAAGCACATTCCTTGGGGTGTGAGGAGAACCTGGCTGCCACCACATGGTGGGGTTGAGCATGTGCCCTGGAAATGGCAGAGAGCCTGGGTGCAGCCCCAATCCTTGGAGAGCATGGAGCTGAGAAAAATATGGCCTCCCCAATGTCCCCCAAGGTTGCATTCAGAGAGAGGCAGGCCTCTGTGTAGGCCCTTGGAAAGGGTGGGACTGCCGCTTTCAGAAGCCATGAAGATAAATGACTCTTAAACTTTGGAGTTTAATGGAGTTTGCCCTGTAGGTTTTTGAAACTATTTGGGTCCTGTGACCCCTATGTTCCTTCCTTCCTATGGAAATGGGAACATGTTTCCTATGACTGTTCATCCTTTGTATGTTGGCAGCAAATAACTTGATTGAGTTTCATAGGTTCAGAGTCAGAGGAGAATTTTGCCATAGAACAGGCCATGCCTGTAACTGACTTTGTACTGGTTTTAACCTTGTATTCTATTTGTATTAGTTATTGAAATAGTTTAAGGATTTCTGATATTGTGATGGAATTAATATATTTTGTATATGGAAAAAAATGTCTTTTTTAGGATTCTCAGTGTTTGCCTGACTGTAAGTAGCAACTTATTAAGTTCCCCTTTTTAAAAGCTATTCCAAATGTGCCCACTGTGTCCATGAAGAGAGGCTGAGGTGACCAAGCTCTGGCCAGAAGCACTGGGATGCTGGAACAGCCAAGATGTTGGCTTCATTAGCCCAGGCTAATGAAGGCTAATTTAGGCTTTTTAGGCTTTGAGCAAAAGGAAGCTACAGCCCACCCAGGCCACCATCACCGTGAAACCTTCAACAGTAAACAAAATAAAACAGCTTCTTAAAGATAAGCCTTAACATGTAGATGTGAAAGTTGGCATCCAAGCCAGGGGTTGTAATTGGCCTTTCTTATGCAACTAGATTATATGAAGACAAAAGGAGATTTTGATGAAGAAGTTGTTCAAGATGGAGTCAGAGTGTTTATTGAGAAGAAAGCCCAGCTAAACTTAGGTTTTTTAGTGGAAAGATCTCTTAAAAGCCACCTAGCCCACTCTCCGCTCAATTCCATAGCTGAGTAAGCAGAACTCCAGGGAAGCTAAAGTCTTGTCCAACCTCACACTGCAAGTTAGGGCAGTGTCAGGATTCGATCTCAGGTCTCCTGTCACTGTAGGTGACACATTCCCTGTGCTCTTAGGCAGTCAGCAAAGTGACTGTCTGGTTAAAGTTTCAATAAAATGTTTTAGTAATTTCATGGAGATCATGTACATTTTTATTTTATTTTGAATGGTAGGAATCTTATTTTAAATCCCATTTATGTGAATTACCATCTTGTTTCTTCTATGAAACAATGGTTTAAATGAGCAGGGAAGATATTATGGCAGTCCAGAATTATTCTTTTTAAATATAGTAGTGTTCATTTTGTAATTTAGCTATTGATTTTAGGTTTCACATGGACAGTGAGGTGGCAAATATGCTTTTTTTGAAAGCTAATTTGTATTAATTGAAGTAGCACTCAGATTCCTTTATTTGTCATATTCACTAAAGTAGCTGGCACAAAATGCACCAAACCTAGAACAGCAGCTTTCTGTAAATGCTCATGAGTTTATATTGTTAATATAATTGTTGACCAATTTATGATTTGTGAAATACTGTTTGTGTGTAGAGATTAAATTGTCAATAAAAAAATGTGGCTTCTTTGTGATCATGAAAAAAAGCCATTCCATTTCTGGTATATTGCATTCTGGCAGCTAGCAAACTAGAACACATAAAACTGACTTCAACAGGCACCATGGAAGCAAGAAGGCAGTGGTATGGTATTTTTAAGATCCTGAATGAGGAAGGCTTTCAACCAAGAATTCTTTATCCAGCCAAGTTATTCTTCAAAACTGAGGGAGAGATTAAATTATTCAAAAATAGGGAAAGATTGAGAGCACTAATCAACAAGAGACCAGTTCTACAAGAAATACTAAAGGAAGCCCCATCAACTGATAATAAAAGACAGGAGAGGGAGTTCTGGAGGAGGACACAGAATTGAAGAATACGAGTAAAGGTAATTTAAAGGAAAAGAGAGAGAGAAGGAAAATAATATAGAGATCTGACAAATAAAAACTAAAGGACAAGATGGTAGAATCAAGAAACTGCTTTTACAGTAACTATTTTGATTGTTAATGGACTGAACTCACCAATTAAAAGATGCAGACTGACAGAATGAATCAGAAAACATAATCCATTTATATGCTGTTTACAAGAGATGCATCTTAGACTCAAGGACACAGTTAGATTGAAAATGGAAGGATGGAAAAAGATCTCCTATGCAAGCTGTAACCAAAAGAAAGCAGGAGTAGCTATAGTAATATCAGACAAAATACACTTTAAGTGTAAAGACATCATGAGAAACAAAGAAGGAAACGACATATTAATAAAAGGGACAATTGACCAGGGAGAAATAACAATCATAAATGTGTATACTCACAATCAAGGAGCTCCAAAGTACATGAGGCACATATTGGAAAAACTAAAGGAACCTATTGACACATCAACAGTAACAGTGGGATATTTGAATACACCACTCTCCACTATAGACAGAACAATCACATAGAGGATCAACAAGGAAATAGAGAGCCTAATTGTTCTAGTTTGCCAGCTGCCGGGAATGCAACATACCAGAAATGGAATGGCTTTTAAAAAGGGGAACTTAATAAGTTGCTGGTTTACAGTTCTAAGGCTGAGAAAATGTCCCGATTAAAGCAAGTCTATAGAAATGTCCAATCAAAGACATCCAGGGAAAGATACTTTGGTTCAAGAAGGCTGATGAAGTTCAGGGTTTCTCTCTCAAGTGGAAGAGCACATGGTGAACACAGTCAGAGTTTCTCTTTCATCTGGAAAAGCACATGGCAAATACAGTCAGGGTTCCTCTCTCATCTGGAAGGGCACATGGCGAACATGGTGTCATCTGCTAGTTTCTTCTCCTGGCTTCCTGTTTCATGAAACTCCCCGGGAGGCATTTTCCTTCTTCATCTCCAAAGGTCGCTGACTGGTGGACTCTGCTTCTCGTGGCTATATCGTTCTGTTCTGCTCCCTCTGAATCTCATTCTCCAAAATGCTTCCTCTTTTATAGGACTTCAGAAACTTATCAAGACCCACCCAAATGGGTGGAGACATGTCGTCACCTAATCCAGTTTAACAACCACTCTTGACTAAATCACATCATCCAGGGAGATAATCTGATTACAGTTTCAAACATACAGTATTGAATAAGGATTATTCTGCCTTTATGAAATGGGATTTTGATTAAAACATGGCTTTTCTAGGGGACATACATCCTTTCAAACCAGCACACTAATCAATAAGATAAATGAATTAGATCTAATGGAAAGATTAGATTATTACATCCCAAAATACCAAGATACACATTCTTCTCTAGTGCATATGGAACATTCTTCAGGATGGTTCATATTCTGGAACATAAACTGAGTCTCTATAAATTTAATGAGATTGAAATTATTCAAAGCACTTTCTCTGATCACAATGAAATAAAGTTGGAAATTAATATTCACCAAAGAACTAGAGCTTTCACAAATATATGGAGATTAAACAACACACTCTTAGATAATCAGTGGGTCAAGGAAAAATTTGCTAGAGAGATCAGTAAATATATGTAGATGAATGATAATGAGAATAGAACATATCAAAACTTATGGGACATGGCAAAGGCAGTAATGGGAGGGAAATTTATTGCCTTAAATGCCTATATTACAGAATAAGAACGAGCAAAACTTGAGGATTTAACTGCCCACCTGGAGAATTTAGAGAAAGAACAGCAAACTAACCCCAAAGCCAATAAAGGAAGAGAAATAAGAAAGACTAAAGCAGAAATAAGCAAACTGGGGAACAATAAAACATAGAAAGAATCAACCAAACAAAAAGTTGGTTCCTTGAAAAAATTAATAAAATTGGTGGTCCCCTAGCTAGACTAACAAAGAACAAAAGAAGAGGACACAAATAAAATCAGAAATGAGAGAGGGGTTGTTACCACAGATCATGAATAAATTTTTAAAAAATCATAAGAGAATATTATGAACAACTATATGCCAACAAACTAGATAATTTAGATGAAATGGACAAATTCCTAGAAACACACGAATTACATATACTGAATCAAGGAGAAATAGAAGACCTCAACAAACCAATTAAAAGTAAAGTGATCCAATCAGTCATCAAAAATCTTCCCACACACACACACAAAAGCCCAGGACCTGATGGCTTCACAGGAGAATTTTATCAAAATTTTCAAGAAGAACTGACACCAAACCTGCTCAAACTCTTCCAAAAAATTGAATAAAAATGAACACTACATAACTTATTTTATGAAGCTGGCATCACTGTAATACCAAAACCGGATAAAGATGATACAAGAAAAGAAAACTATAGATCAATTTTCCTAATGAACAGAGACATGAAAATTCTCAACAAAATACTAGCAAATCATATCCAATGCCACATTAAAAGAATTATACATCATGATCAAGTGGGATTCTTACCAGGATACAAGGGTGGTTCAACCTAAGAAAATCATTCAACATAATACAGCACATTAACAACTCAAAATGGAAAAAAATCACGTGATCATATTGATTGATGCTGAAAAAGTATTTGACAAAATCCAGCAACTTTTCCTGATAAAAATACTTCAAAAGTTAAGCATTGAAGAAAACGTTTTCAATATCATAAAGGGTATATATGAAAAACCCACAGCCAGCATCATACATAATGGTGAGAAATTGAGAGCATTCCCCTTGAGATCAGGGATGGGACAAGGATGACCACTGTTACCACTATTATTCAACATTGTATTAGACTTACAACTGGAGCAATTAGACAGGAGAAATAAATAATAGGCATCCAAATAGGAAGGGAAGAAGTAAAATTTTATTTGTAAATCCTACACTTAGAAATCTTGAAAAAATCTACAGTAGAACTACTTGAGCTAATAAACAAATTCAGCAAAGTGGCAGGATATGAGACTAATGTACAAAAATCAATAATGTTTCTATAAACAAGCAATGACTTATCTGAGGTGACAACTAAGGAAAAAATTCCACTCAGAATAGCGACGAGAAGAATTAGGCATCTAGGAATAAGCCTAACCAGGGATGTCAAGGACTTGTGCACAGAAAATTACAATAAATTGCTAAAAGATTTTTAAATGACCTAAATACATGGAAAGATATTCCATGCTCATGGATAGGAAGGTTGAATATCATCAAGATGTCAATCCTACTCAAACTGATCTACAGATTCTATGCAATAAAAATCTCAACAATCTATTTTGAAGACTTAGAAAAATGGGTGATCAAATTTATATGGAAGGGAAACTTCTGGGAAGATGGCTGACTAGAGTAGCTCGAGATTAGCCCTGCTCCACGGAAAAGTTAGAGAAGGGACAGGAGAGCAACTGAGGCAGCAATTCGGGAGTGCAGCTGACCAGGGAGAGCCTTCTGCACAGCATGCAGCAGCCCTGGTTACAGAGGCCAAGAACTCAGAGGCAGAAAGCTGGAGCCTGGTGTGGTGCCACGGAGCTCGCGGGAGTGCATGGATGGGAGCATGGGAATAGGAAGTAAGCCAGGCAGCATTCCTTGGAGGCGCTACCCTCACCACCATGTGCAGCCCCATGACCGGTGACTCATCCCACACCCCACACACCTGAACCCCGTCACCTGCTTCCATCCCCTGCCCTCCAGGTACCCCCACCCCACCAGCCCCCAGTGCACATACCTACCCCACACCCCTACCCCAAGTGCAGCCCAACCCACCTCTCCTGCACCCCTCCTGAGCACTAGCTCCCCCTCCCTATTCACTGCAGGCTGTTGCCAGTGCATAAATGTTGTGGGCACTAACCTCCATATCTAGGCTACCCCGCCCCCACCCATACTGTCACATAGCCTCACCCCACCCTCCCTGAGCTCAGCATATCCGTTTAGGACACTCCCAGGCCCACACATGTACATGGGCCCCCAATCACATCATTCAGCTCTGGGAACCACACTTTACAGCATTCCTAGTACTGCACATGTACACAGCCCTCGGCCTCACTTCCCAGCTCTGAGAAAGAGCCTACCTGCTCATCTAGGTCACATCTGCCCCCAATCCATGAAGGCATAACACCAACCTGCTGCCCCAACTCTATGCGTGTGCACAAAGAGCCCCATGCCTTAGACCACCGCACACCGGGATTATGCCCCTAGACCTGTGCGCCCACGCAGCTACATCCTTCCTGGCTGCTGGGCACTCACATTCACAAACATCAGTGTAACATCCCCAACTTGTGCCATACCTACCCTGGAACAAATCACCATACTGAGTGCTCCATCCCATTCCCTGCTCCCTGCTATACAACTATCCCACAAACACATGGCCTTACACTACTGAAAGAAATTAACTCCTAACATAAATCAATCAACGTATTTACATGCCATAAAGACAGCAGAAGATCACTAAGTATATCACAATGCAGACACATATAGCCCTGTCTAATGACCAAATCAAAACACAAGAGGAGACACAGACATTGGAACAACTAATCAAAGATGTTCATACAACTCTACGTAATAAAATAAGTGGGATATCAAGAAGACAGTAGAAGAGCACAAAGAGGAAGTCGAAAGAATAAATACAAAAATAGCAGATATCACAGAGATTAAAGATTCTGTTGACCAAATGAAAAACATACTAGAGTCACACAAAACCAGATTTGAAGGGACAGAAGAAAGAATAAGTGATATAGACAGCAGGATAATTGACTTCGAAGACTCAAAACAGCAGATGACAAAAAAGATGGAAAAAATGATTTGGAACTCAGGGAAATGATAGATAAAACAAAGCATACCTTCCTGGCAACGTGGGACAGAAATCTTAGAATGAGCTGGAACTCAGCATCAAAGGATTGAGAAAACCTTCTCGACCAAAAGGGGGAAGAGCAAAAAAAGAGACAAAATAAACTGTCAATGGCTGAGAGATTCCAAACAGAGTCAAGAGATTATCCTGGAGGTTATTCTTATGCATTAAATAGATATCACTTTGTTAGTTAAGGTGTAATAGAGAGGCTGGAGGGAACTGCCTGAAAATGTAGAGCTGTGTCCCAGTAGCCATGTTTCTTGAAGATGTTTGCATAATGATATAGCTTTTGCAATGTGACTCTGTGATTGTGAAAACCTTGTGTCTGATGCTTCTTTTATCAACCTTATGGACAGATGAGTAAAACATATGGATTAAAAATAAATAAATAATAAAGGGAACAAATGTTAAAATAAATTTAGTAGATTGAAATGCTAGTGATCAATGAAAGAGAGGGGTAAGGGGAATGGCATGTATGAATTTTTTTCTGTTTTCTTTCTATTTCTTTTTCTGAATTGATGCAAATGTTATAAGAAATGATCATGATGATGAATATACAACTATGTGATGAAAAAAGAATATTCATATTGTATGCTGATTGGTTTTATTAATAAAAATTTTTTTAAAAATCGACATTCTTTCGACACATTCTTTGAAGTGTCAAAAACACTTCAAAGGATAGGAATAGAAAGGAACTTCCTCAACACAATAAAGGGAATATATGAAAAACTCACAGTTAACATCATCCTTAATGCAGAAAAACTGAAAACTTTCCCCCTGAGATCTGAAACAAGACAAGGATGTCCACTATCACCATTGCTATTCAACATTGTGTTGGAAATTCTACCCAGAGCAATTAGACAAGAAAAAGGAATACAAGACATCAAAATTGGAAAGAAGAGGTAAAACTCTCCGTGTTTGCAGATGACATGATACTATATGTCGAAAACCCCAAAAAATCCACAGCAAAACTACTAAAGTAATAAATGAGTAGAGCAAATTGGTAGGTTACAAACTGAACACTCAAAAATCTGCAGTGTTTCTATACACTAGTAATGAACAATCTGAGGGGGAAATCAAGAAAAAAATTCCATTTACAACTGCAACCAAAAGAATAAAATACTTTGGAATAAATTTAACTAAAGAGACAAAAGACCTATACAAAGAAAACTACAAGAAATTGTTAAAAGAAATCACAGAAGACCTCAATAAATGGAAGGGAATACCATGTTCATGGATTGGAAGACTAAATGTAGTTAAGATGTCAATTCTACCTAAACTGATTTATAGATTCAATGCAATACCAATTAAAATCCCCAAAACTTACTTTTTCGCAAATAGAAAAACCAATAACCAAATTTATCTGGAAGGGAAGGGTGCCCCAAATAGGTAAAAGTATCCTGAGAAAGAAAAATGAAGTCGGAGGTCTCACACACCTGACTTTAAGGCATATTACAAAGCTACAGGGGTCAAAACAGCATGGTACTGGCATAAAGATAGACATACTGACCAATGGAATCGAATAGAATGATCAGATATAGACCCTCTCATCTATGAACAATTGATCTTTGATAAGGCAGTCAAGCCAATCCACCTGGGCCAGAGCAGCCTCTTCAATAAATGGTGTGCAGAGAACTGAGTATCCATATTTAAAAGAATGAAAGAGAATCCATATATCACACCCTATACAAAAATCACCTCAAAATGGATCAAAGACCTAAACATTAGGATAAGACCAAAAAGCTTTTAGAAAAAAATGTAGAGAGATATCTTATAAAACTTGTAATAGGAAGTGGTTTCCTAGACCTTACTCCCAATTTAAAAAAAGAAATAGATAAATGGGAGTGCCTCAAAATTTAACACTATTGTGTATCAAAGAACTTGATCAAGAAAGTAAAAAGGCAGCCAAAGCAATTGGAGACAATATTTGGAAACCACATTTCAGATAAGGGTTTAGAATCCAGAATATATAAAGAGATTCCTCAACTCAACAACAAGAAAGACAAACAACCCAATTTTAAAATGGGCAAAAAAAAAAACATGAATAGACACTTCTCAGAGGAGGAAATAGAAATTGTTAAAAGGCACATGAAAAGATGCTCAACTTTACTGGCTACTAGGGAGATGCAAATCAAAACCACAATGAGATATCATCCCACACCCACTAGAATGGCCATTATAAAAAAAAAAAACAGAAAATCACAAGTGCTGAAGAGAATGTGGTGAAAGAGGCACACTTATCCACTCTTGGTGGAAATGTAAAATGGTACAACATCAGTGGAAGGCAGTTTGGTGGTTCCTCAGGAAGCAAAGTATAGAATTGCCATATGATCCAGCAATCCCATTACTAGGTAACAGGATTCAGAGGACCTGAGGGCCAGGACACAAATGAACATTTGCACACCAGTGTCTATAGCAGCATTATTTATGACTGCCAAGATATGGAAACAGCCCAAATTTCCATTAACCGATGAGTGGCCAAACATATGTATATATACATGATGGAATATTATGCAGCTGTAAGATGGAATAAAGTCATGAAGCATGTAACAATGTGGATGAACCTTGAGGACATTATGCTAAGTGAATTTAGCCAGAAACAAAAGGACAAATGCTGTATGGTCTCACCAATATGAACTAACATTAATGAGTGAATTTCTAGAGTTGAAGTTGAGAACACAGGTTGTCAGGAGCTAGAAATAGGGTAGAGATTTGGCAATTGATGCCGAAAGGACAGATTGTGCAACAGTACTGTGCCATTATGAAGCTATTATGTACCCTAGAAAAACCGTATCCTTTAATCCTCATTCAATATTGCTGGATGGACAAGTTAATAGGCCAAGCCCTTGATCTTGAGGCTTGCTCTTGTGAAGCTTACGTATGTAGCAGAGACGCTTAACCTACCTAAAGGTATGCCTAAGAGTTACTTCTGGAGGACCTCTTTTCTTGCTCAAATGTGGCCTCACTCTCTCTAAACCCAAATCAGCAAGTGAAATCATTGCCCTCCCCCCATATGTGGGATATGACATCCAGGGGTGAAAGTCTCCCTGTTGGCATGGTAGATGATTTCCATGGATGAGTCTGGCCCTGGGACCATGGGATCAATAATGCCATCCTGACAGAAAGAGGGAAAAGAAGCATAACAAATAAGGTATCAGTGGCAGAGACAGTTCAAATGGAATCGAGAGGCTACTCTGGAGATCACTCTTATGCAAACTTCAGTTAGACATTGATACCCATTATAACTTGTGAAACCCCAACCAAAACCATTCCAGCCAATCCTAAAGAACACCTAGGGCAATATATAAGATTCTACAAAGGTTCCATGCACTAGAGTAACTTTCCAGAAACCTACAACCTCCAGGTGGGTCCCTGAACCAGATAAGTCCTGAAACCTGGAAGGACCAGCCTTTCCATAACATCAGCTAGTTCCATCTCCCTACTCCTTATTATTGATACCCCCTCAAATATGAAAAAGTTAAAATGGGCATAGCCCAAATACACCTAAAGAGTAGGATAGAAAGATCAAAGTTGATAATGGAGTTATATAGAGAAGGTAGGGTTTACCAAATGAATATGATTACTGAATCATTAAACTGACATTTATTTTAGTCTCCAGTACCTTAGAGCAGCTAGATGTAAAACGTAAAATTGTGGGATTGTAACTCATACCAAACTCTGAAATCTGTTCTACAACTAATTGTTGTGCTGTGCCTTGCAATTTATTGCTTTTTTGTATATATGTTATTTTTCACAAAAAAAAGTTGATTGTGGTGATTAAAAAATATTTATTCCTTCTAGCCTCCAATGTTCTGGAGCAGCTAAAAGGAAAAATCTGAGATGATGGTATGGTAGCCCATGACAAACTCTGGAATATGTCCTGTAACTACTTATTGAAGAATGCTTTGAAAAACTATTTCTTTTGTTATTTCTTTGTTTTGTATTTCTGCTATATTACACAATTTAAAAAGTTAAAACAAATATTGCTGGGTGGAATCTTTGTGATTGGTTCCATGGAGATGTGACCCAACCAATTGTGGGTAGTAACTTTTGATTAAATGTTTCCATGGAGCTATGTCTCCATCCACTCAAGGTGGGATTGCTTACTGGAGTCCTTTAAGAGGGAACCCTTTTGATAAAAGCTAGAAAGCCACCAGAACCGATAGAGCCACCAGGGAACAGAGCCCTGGGGAAACCATTGAAGAGAAAGCTAGCAGATCTTGCCATATGCCTTTCCAGCTGAAAGAGAAACCCTGAACATCATTGGCCTTCTTGAACCAATGCATGTTTCTCTGGATGCCTTAGATTGGAAAGTTTATAACCTTGCCTTAATTTGGACATTTTCACAGCCTTAAAACTGTAAACTTACAACTTAATAAATTCCCCTTCTAAAAAAATGCCTTTTCATTTCTGGTATATTGCATTCCAGTGACTTGCAAACTAAAACAGATTTTGGTACCAAAAGTGGGGTGCTGTGGTTTGCAAATACCAAACATGTTAGAATGGCTTCTTAAATGGATAAGGGGAAGATTCTGGAAGAGTTGTGAGGAGCTTGATAGAGAAGGCCTTGACTACTTTGAAGAGACTGTTGGTAGAAATGTGGACTCTAAAGACACCTGTGATGAAACTTTAGACAGAAATTATGAATGTGTCATTTCAAACTGGAAAGGAGGCATTCTTCGTAGATGGAGAGCATCATTTGACAGTGATGAACCTGGGTATTCAGCAGAAGAAATTTCCAAACTAAATGTCAAAAATGCAGTTTGGCTGCTCCTTGAAGCTTATAGTAAAATGCAAGGGGGGAAGAGATAACTTGAGAACTGAACTCTGGGGTACAAAGAAACCAGAAATTGATGATCTGGAAAATCCTGGGTTTCCAGAAAGGAAGACTGCAGAGAGTAGTGCCCCACGTGAGGACTTGACCAAACATGGAAGCAGTCAGCCATTACAGGACAAGTTATGATTGGAGATGGAGTTATCCAGGAAGGATTTGTGGAAACTCCTTCTGTGTGATGGGCATGATCCTTGCCTACTATATAGAAAACCAACAAGAGGGCTGTGGGATCTGTATAAATGGAATTTCTGCCTATGCTGGTTTGAAATGATGTATGTACCCTTAAAAAGCCATGTTTTAATCCTAATTCTGTTTTGTAAAAGGCAGCCATTTCTTCTAATCCCTATTCAGTATTATATGTCTGAAACTGTAATTAGATCATCTTCCTGGAGATGTGATTTAGTCAAGACTGGCTGTTAAGCTGGATTAAGTGGAGGTGTGTCTCCACCCATTTCAGTGGGTCTTGATTAGTTTCTGGAGTCTTATAAAAGCGGGAACATTTCGGGGAATGAAACAGATTCAGAGAGAGCAGAGCAGAACAACATAGCCACAAGAAGAAGAGTCCACCAGCCAGCAATCTTTGGAGATGAAGAAGGAAAATACCTCCCGGGGAGCTTCATGAAACAGGAGGCCAGGAGAAGAAGCTAGCAGATGATGCCATGTTCGCCATGTGCCCTTCCAGATGAGAGAGGAACCTGACTCTGTTCGCCATGTGCCCTTCCACTTGAGAGAGAAACCCTGAACTTCATCAGCCTTCTTGAATCAAGATATTTTTCCCTGGATGCCTTAGATTGGACATTTCTATAGACTTGCTTTAACTGGGACATTTTCTCAGCCTTAGAACTGTAAACTAGCAATCTATTAAATTCCCCTTTTTAAAAGCCATTCCATTTCTAGTATATTGCATTCCAGCAGTTAGCAAACTAGAACACTGCCAGTCTGGACTAAAAGGCTCAGAAAAGGGACAAAGTGAAGGTAAAATGTCTTCAGAGGCAGAACCATGGAGGCAAAGGACTGAAGTCAAGAAACCTCAGGCAAGAAGAGCGGACCCACCCAAGTACTTGGAGAAGGTGAGTTTGCCCCAGGGTTAGTGGGTGGACCTTCGACCTTACTGCAGTGGAAGAATTGTGCTGCCTCAGGCTTTGGAGAGGGTGGAGCATGTTCCTTGGGGGTTGGGGAGAGTCTGGCTGCCATCATATTGACGGGTTGAGCATGTGTCCTGGAGGTGGTAGAGAGCCCAGTTGTGGCCATGATGCTTAGAGAGGGTGGAGCCAAAGAAAAGGTGATCTCCCCAATATCCCCTAAGGTCGCATTCAGAGAGAGATGGGCTGCTGCATCGGTCCTTGGAAAGAGTGGGACTGCCAGTTTTTAAAGCCCTGAAGATAAATGATTCTCAGACTTTGAAATCTAATGAAGTTTGCCCTGCATGTTTTCAAAACTTCTTAGGTTCAGTGACCCCGGGGTTCCTTCCAATTTCTCCCTATGGAAATTGGAATATGTATCCTACCACTGTCCCTCCTCTGTATGCTGGCAGCAAATAACTGGTTTTGAGTTTTACAAGTCCAGAGCCAGAGGAGAATTTTGCCTTAGGACAGACCATGACTGTAGCCGACCTTGATGAGATTTTGTACTTTTTCTGACTTTGTATTGTATTTGTATTGTTACTGAAATGGTTTAAGTCTTTCTGATATTGTCATGGAATGAATCTATTTTTTCATTTGGAAAGAACATGTCTTTTGGAGGTTCAAAGGGTGGAATGTTCCGGTTTGAATCTGTGATGTATCCCAGAAAAGCAATGTCCCATAATCCTAATTCAACATTGCTGGGTGGAATCTTTTTTATTGTTTCCAATGGAGATGCAACCCACCGAATTGTGGGTGGTAACTCTTGATTAGATGTTTCCATTGAGATCTGTCTCTACCCATTCAAGTTGCTTACTGGAGCCCTTTAAGAGGGCATCATTTTGGAAAAAGCCAGAGAGCCACAAGAGCCACCAGAACTGCAAGAGCCAACAGAATGGACAAAGCCCCAGAAAAGCCATTGAAGAAAAGGCTAGCAGATGTCACCATGTGTCTTTCCAGCTGAGAGACAAATCCTGAACATCATCAGCCTTCTAGATCCAAGGTATCTTTCCCTGGATGCCTTAGATTGGACATTTTCATGGCCTTGCCTTAGTCAGGACATTTTCACAGCCTTACAACTGTAACTCGCAACTTAATAAATTCCCCTTTTAAAAAGCCATTCCATTTCTAGTATATTGCATTCTGGCAACTTGCAAACTTAAACAAGGACTAATTTTTAAAAATCAGAAATGGATAGCACTATACTACCTGATTGTAGCACAACAATATAAGTACTTGGAATGAAGCTAAATGTGAGTATGTTTGAGGGAGAAGGGCTGGGGGCACATTTGAAACCAGAAGGATAATGATGGTGATTAAATGTCCGAATTAAAAAACAGTTTTGCAAGAGGGAGAACAAATGAATGTCAACATCCCAGGATGTTGAAAAAGTACAATCAATGCAAACTATGGTCTATGGTCAACAGTAATATTGTAATATGCTTCCACTGAATGTAACAAAGGCATTATGCCAAAATGAAATGTCAGCAGGCAGGGGACATGGGGGAGGAGTATGGATTCTTTCTGGAAGAAAAAGAATGTCTTCATATAGATTATGGTGGTGAAGGCATGTCTATTTGCTTAGGTTGCATTGTATGATGTGTGAATAAAACTGTTTAAAAATGAATAGAAAGAAACCAGTGCTAGAGAAAATGTGGAAAAAGAGATGTACCTATTCACTGTCAGTAGGGATATGAGATGGGCAGCCCCTTGGAGGGCTGTGTGGTGGTTCCACAGGAGGCTAGGGGTGGGGTTGCCATATGATCCTGCAACCCCATTGCTCAATATATACCTGGAGGAACTGAGTGTGGGGACACAAATGGACATTTGCACACTGGTGTTTATGGTGGCAGTGCTGGAGATCCACAATAGATGGAGGTGGCCTAAGGGTACAAGGTCTGAGGAATGGAAGGGGGAACTATGGTGTATACATAGAATGGACTATTGAGGGTCTGCAAGAAGAAATGAAGTTGTGAAGCATGTAACTAGGTGTATGAACCTTAAGGACTGTATGTTGAATGAAATGTCAGGAACAAAAAGGCAAATATTATCATGCCTCAATCATATGGACTAACTATAACATAAAAACTTGGTAAACTAAAGTCAAGAACATGAGTTATCAGGTTGGGGTCTGTTGCAAAGGGTCCTAGATTGTAAGCTTCTACAGCAGTCACATCTATTCCGGAGTGCTAACTGTTATTTCTAAATTCTGAGATACTGAGCTGTTTGTTTATAACCTCCTCATTCCCAGAAATATTGGGTATTTATGTGACACCTGAGACTCAGAACCAGAACTCTGAACCTGTGAAAGTCAGCATTATCCCCTACAGGAACTGTTTAAACAGTTGAAAAAGTAATTAGAATTTGAGTGGAGATATGAATGAAGCTGATCTGGATAGGACTAAGGTAAATCAGAATATAGGGTAAAGGATGATATCGTCCATATTTTAAAACTTGAACTTCTGTATGAGACTAAAGGGAGAGATGTTTATTTGGTGCAAAATTCATATTTTGGGTACTGCGTTTCCTAATTTAACTTATATGGTCATTTAGTTGGCACCATAAGTACATGGAATCTTGAGCAGGGCATGAGATTTTGTTGATTTGTCCAAGTTAGTATGATGCCCCGATATATCCCAGAGTAATTTTGGCAGTGAATAAAGAATTATTTTGCAAGGTCTCCTTGGGAGTCTGGGGAAAAAGGAGGAAATATTCAACATTCCCATTTGGAGAATTTCTGATATTCTCACAAGCAGTGCAGACAGCCAAATCAATAGGCCAAGCCCTAGAACTTGGAGTTAGCCCTTATGAAACTTATTCCTGCAAAGGACAGTGTTCTAGGTTGCTAGTTGCTGGAATGCAACACACCAGAGATGGATTATCTTTTAATAAAAGGGGATTTATTTCATTAGTTCTTGGAGGAAAGGCAGCTAACTTTCAACTGAGGTTCTTTCTTACATGGGAAGGCACAGGGTGGTCTCTGCTGGCCTTCTCTCCAGGCCTCTGGGTTCCAACAACTTTCCCCAGGGTGATTTTTCTGCACCTCCAAAGGGCTGGGCTGAGCTGCAAGTGCTGAGATGAGATATGTGAGCTGCTTGGGCTGTGCTACGTTGAGCTCTCTCATTTAAGTACCAGGCAATAAACTCAAACATCATTTAAGCATGCCTCTTAGCTGACTGCAGATATAATCAGGAACAGATGAGGGTTCACATGCCATCAGCTCATGTCCACAGCAATATAACCAGGCATCTTCACCTGGCCAAGTTGACAACTGAATCTAACTACCACAGACAGGCTAAGCCTACTTAAAATTAGGCCTAAGAGTCACCCCCAAAGAACCCCTTTTGTTGCTCAGATGTGGCCTCTCTCTCTAAGCTGACATGGCAAGTGAACCCACTGCCCTATACACACACACCCATATGGGGCATGACTCCCAGATTTACATAGTGTAAATCTTCTAGGCAATGTAGGACAGAAATCCTGGGATGACCTGGGACCTGGCAACAAGGGATTGAGAAAAACTTCTTGACCAAAAGACGGAAGAAATAAATGAGAAAAAATAAAGTGTCAGTGACTGAGAGATTTCAGAGTTGAGAGATTATCCTGGAGTTTATTCTTATGCATTGCATATATATCCCTTTTTAGTTTATGGTGTAATGGAGTGGCTAGCGGGACGTACCTGAAATTGTAAAGCTCTGTTCCAGTAGCCATGTTTCTAGAATATGATTATTTAATGATAGCCTTTACAACATTGACTGTGTGATTATGAAAGCCTTGTGTTTGATGCTCCTTTTATCTAGGGTATAGACAGATGTGTAAAAATATGGATAAAAATAAACAAATAATGGGGGGACAAATGCTAAAATAAATTGGGTAAATGGGAATACTAGTGGTCAATGAGAGGGAGGCATAAGGGGTATTGTATGTATGAATTTTTTCTTTTTTCTTTTTTATTTCTTTTTTTGGAGTGATGCAAATGTTACAAAAAAATGATCATGGTGATGAATACACAACCGTGTGATGATATTGTGAGTCATTAATTGTACACCATGTATGGAATGTTTGTATGTTAAGAATGTTTGTACATTTGTATGTTGTTTCCTCAATAAAAATAAAAATAAAAATAAAAGAACCAGTACCATAAAGCTCCTAGAAGAAAATTTAGAGAAACATCTTCAAGACCTAGTAATAGGAGGTAGCTTCTTACACTTGACACCCAAAACACAAGCAACAAAAGAAAAAACAGATAAGTGAGAACCGTTCTAGTTTGCTAGCTGCTGGAATGGAACACACCAGAGATGGATTGGCTTTTAATAAAAGGTGATTTATTTAATTAAAAAATGTATAGCTCTTCAGGGCCACGGTGGCTCAGTGACAAGAACACTTGCCTGCCATGCCAGAGGACCCCGGTTCGATTCCCGGTGCCTGCCCATGTTTAAAAAAAAAAAATGTATAGCTCTTCAGAGGAAAGGTAGCTAACTTTCAACTGAGGTTCTTTCTTATGTGGGAAGGCACAGGGTGATCTCTGCTGGCCTTCTTTCCAGGCCTCTGTGTTCCAACAACTTTCCCCCCGGGTGATTCCTTTCTGCATCTCCAAAGGGCTGGGCTTAGCTGTGAGTGCTGAGATGAGGTATGCTGAGCTGCATGGGCTGTGCTATGTTGAGCTCCTCATTTAAGCTTCCAGTCAATTAAATCACACATCATTCATTGCAGCAAGCACACCTCCTGGCTCACTGCAGATGTAATCAGCAACAGATGAGGTTCACATGCCATTGGCTCATGTCCACAGCAATAGAACTAGGTACCTTCACCTGGCCAAGTTGACACCTGAACCTAATTACCACAAGAACGCCTCAAAATCAAATGCTTTTGCATCTCAAAAGACTTTGTCAAAAGCTGAAGAGGCAGCCAACTCAGTGAGAGAAAATATTTGGAAATCACACATTGGATAAAAGTTTGATATCCTTAAAAACTCAGAAATGGACAGCACAATACTACCCAATTGTAATGCAATTATGTTAAAACACTGAATGAAGCTGCATGTGAGGTATAGGTTTTTTGTTTTTGTTTTTTTTTCTTTCTATTATTGTTTTAATTCTTATTCTGTTGTCTTTTTATTTCTTTTTCCAAATCGATGCAAATGTACTAAGAAATGATGAATATGCAACTATGTGATGTTATTAAGAATTACTGATTGTACATGTAGATTGGAATGATTTCTAATTGTTTTGTTAATTCTTTTTTTAATTAATAAAAAAAAAGTTTGATATCCTGTATACATAAAGAAATCATAGAATTCACAACAAAAGAACAAACAATCCAACTATAAAACTGTGCTAAAGATATGAATAGACATTTTTCTGAAGTGTAAATACAGATAGCTCAAAAGCAAACACATGAAGAGATGCTAATTTTCATTGGCTATAAGTGAAAGGCAGATCAAGACAACAATGAGATACCACCTCACACCTATAAGAATGGCTGCTATTAAACAAACAGGAAACTATAAATGTTGGAGAGCATGTGGAGAAATTAGGACACTTAAGCACTGCTAATGGGAATGTATAATGCTACAGCCGCTACAGAAGACAGTTTAGCAGTTCCTTAGGAAACTAAATATCAAGGTGCCCTATGACCTAGCAATAGCAGTACTTGGTATATACCAGAAGAGCTGAAAGCAATGACACAAACAGACATTTTCACACTGATATTTGCAATAGCATTATTCACAATCGCCAAAAGATGGAAACAATCCAAATGCCCAACAACAAACAAGTGGATTAACAAAATTTGGTACATACATATGACGGAATATTATGCAGCACTAAGATGAAATGACATCCTGAAGCACATGACAAGATGGATGAGCCTTGAGGACATAATGCTGAATGAAATAAGCCAGACACTAAAGGATACTGTATGACTCCACTTTTATGATATGACCATGGTAAAGGTAAAATCAGAGGCTTATAAAACAGAATACAGGGGACTTAGAGATACATAGAAGCTAGAGACAGGTGAATGATTAGCTAATGAGGTTGAACTCAAATGTAAGGGAATAGAAGTGAAGGTGGTTCACTAGTGGATCTATAATTAATATTACCATATTAAAGATGAATTTGATTGGAAGGGATTGTACAGACCTATGTGTCCCACTGATTAACACTACAAATATGAATAAGTTATTGCATGAACAACTTCAAAGGTGTGATTCTTGTACAAACAGTGTTTAAGTTCAGGGTATAAGGAGAAAACTGCTATTGCATGCTATGAGCTATGTTTAACAGGAAAACATCAGCAGTACTACAGCAACACTAGGGATAAATAATGGGGGGACGGACAAGAGTTAAGTGGAGGTTTAGATTTCCTATTTGGTGAGGGTGTATTTGTTGATTATCTTTCTCTTGGGAACAATGAAATTATCTAAAATTGAGGGTGTTGATGGACTGTGGACTTTGGGTATTATACATGATGCCTAATGAATGCAGGTGGCTGAAGGATACACTGAGAAGTAGATTGGCAAACAATGGTGTATACATATGATTGAATATTGTGCTGCTACAAAAACGAATGAAGTTGTGAGGCATGCAACATTGTGAATGAACCTGTGGGACATTTGGTGAGGCAAAATAAGCCAGAAACAAAAGAGCAATTATTGTATGGTCTCCTTTAGAAAATGCTTATAAGAAAACAGAGGCCTAGATTATCAGCTCTTATAGCAGCCAAATTTAGTCCAGAGTGGTAATTATTCCTTCTGGATTTTGAGAGACTGTTTTATATATGTATAACCTGGTATTTAGAGATAAGAATGAAGCTGATTAGGTTAGGATTAAGGTAATTTAGAACTATATTTTATTACCACACCTACTCTTTGAGACCAAAGGAAGAAAGGTTGATTTTGTCCAGAACCTAAATTTTCTGTAGCACATAATCTAATTTAACCTGTTTGGATAGCTCATTTAAACAATTCAAACATGGAGCCCAGAAACAATGAGGGCCTTTAATCCTGTATAGCTTAATATAACGCTTGAATACATCCTAGAATATATTAAGCAGAAAATCGAGAAGTATTGGCAAAGTCCCTTGAGGGATGGGAGAAAAAATAACCAAGGAAACACCTTAGGACACCCAAACATTAGGGACACCCAAGTCAATATGCCAAGCGCTTGATCTTGAGGCTTGCTCCTGTGATGCTTATGTATGTAGTGGAGAAACTTAGCCTATGAATAGGTGTGCCTAAGAGTTACTTCTGGAAAACCTCTTTTGTTACTCAGATGTGACCTCACTCTCTCTAAGCCCAACTCTGCAAATGAAGTCATTGCTCTCCCCTCTATGGGGTGCATGGTGTCCAGGGGTGAAAGTCTCCCTGGTGGTGTGGGAGATGACTCCCAGGGATGAGCCTGACCTGGCACTGTGGGATCAACAATGCCATCCTGACCAAAGGGGGAAAAGAAGTGTAACAAATAAGGTATCAGTGGCTGAGAGAGTTCAAATAGAGTCAAGAGGCTACTCTGGAGTCTTACACAAGCTTCAGTTAGACATTGCTACCTATCATAACTTGTCAAACCCCAATGAACACCTAGAGCATTATGTAAGATTCTACAAAGTTTCCATGCACTAAGGTAACTTTCCAGAAACCTACAACCTCCAGATGGATCCCTGGGCCAGATAAATCCTGAAATCCAGAGGGCCCAGCCTCTCCAGAACATCAGCTAGTTCCACCTTCCTGCCACATATTATTGACAGCCCTTTCCAACATGAAAAATTTAGAATGGGCATAGCCCTAGTGCCCCTAAAGGTAGGGTTTAACAAACAAGTATGATTTTGAATCACTAAATTGATATTTCTTTTAGTCTCCAGAATCTTAGAGCAGCTAGAAGTAAAAGCCTAAAATTGTGGAATTGTAATCCATACCAAACTCTGAAATCTGTTCTCCAACTAATTGTTGTGCTGTGCTTTGAAATTTATTGCTGTTTTGTATATGCTATTTTTCACAATAAAGAAAAAAGAAGTCGATGTGATGTTAAGATGTATTTATTCCTTCTAGCCTCCTATATTTGGAGCAGTTACAGGAAAAATCTGAGAGGATGGTATGGTAGCCCATGACAAATTCTGGGATCTGTACTGTAACTGCTTGTTGAAGAGTGCTTTGAAAACTATTGCTTTTTTTTTTTTCTTTGCTTTGTATATATGTTATATTATATGATAAAAAAAGTTTATAAAATTGCCTCGTGTAGCTGAGATGTAGAAACATTTGACAAAAGTTCACCAGGGAGAGGCTTTTAGCACTAGGCAATCAGGCTGATATTTTATAAGGTTACAGCGGAGCTGGGAAGTGTGAGGGTTGGACTAGGGTAAGTTAAAATCCGTAAGTTCACTGTTCTCGATATTCAGCAGATTTTCTTAACTAAATATTTCCTAGGAAGCTGTAAGATCTTGGTTAATATCCAGAGTTATGAAAACATTGATTTTCACAATTTTTTCCAGTTTTCTTCATTTCATTTATGGAGGTCCTTAATGCACCATTTTCACTGTGTAAATTCCCTTTTATAGTTTTATATATCCTTTTTAATATATGCAGTGAATTCACCTGTCATTCTTTTTTCTTTAAACACTTTATTTTGAAATACTTTCAAAATTAGAAGACATTGCAAGAATTAAACAAAACCTATACAGAGAACACCAACACACACACACACACAAACACACACATAGACAGATGCCCAGATCCACCAATATTAACATATTGCAACATGTGCTGTATCATTTAATCTATCTATTAAACCAGCATCTATTTTCTGAATATTGAGAGTAGGTTGCATGCATCATACTCCTTGAACACATAATACTCCCATATTTGTTTCCTAAGAATAAGGATATTCACTTATGGAATCACTTTATGGGCAATTAAGTTCAAGAAATTTAACACTGATATATATCTTATGTTATATATTCCAACACAGAGAACTCCAACATAACCCTACATCTCCTCCAGATACTTAGACCCACCAATTTTAATATTTTACCACATTTGCCATATCATTCTCCCTATCAATCTATCCATCAACCCATCTATCTATTTATCCATCTATATGTCTGTTGCCTATCTATATATGATCCATTTTCTGAACACTTGTGTATAGGTTGCATTCACATCCTTGAGCTCTTAATACTGCCATGTACACCTCCCAAGACCAAGGTTATTCACTTATGTAACCATTTCAAGTGAAGTTATTCAGTCTAAGAAATTTAACATTGATATAAAACTTACAACCTATATTCTATTTTTTATATGTCCCCAAAATAGCCTTTCAAGCCTTTTCTCCTCCAATCTTAGTTACCATCCAGAATCATGTATTGCATTTAATTGTCATTATCACTTTAGTTTCTCTTTCTTTCCTTTTATCTTTTTAATTGTGGAAACACATATACAACAGAAATTTTCCCATCCTAACACCTCCCAAGAATACTATTCAGTGGGATTACTGCATGCACAATGTTGCAGTACTTTCACCATCATCTATTATTACAATACTCCCTTCTGGTCCAAATATAAACCCTATGGCCCTTTTACATTAACTCTCCATTGCCCCTCATACCCCTTGATAACTTTCACTCTGCATTCTGTCTCTATGAGTTTGCATATTCTCTGATATCTTCTTTCTGGTTAAAATGGGGCTTAAATTTAATATTCTAAATCTATAACAATTTTACTTTCATACCAACTTAACTTCGATAGCAAACACAAACTATGCTCCTATAAACCTCCATCCATCCACATTTATGTATTTCTTGTCACAAATTTCATTTTTATATATTATGAGTCTAAAATCATTGATTTATCATTACATTTGTACCTTACATACAGTAGGAAATACAAAGCGGAGTTACAAATCAACAATACAATAGTACTTGTATTTATACTTACCCATGTCATCATGTTTATCAGAGATCTTTATTTCTTCATACAGCTTTGGTCAATTGTCTGGTGTCCTTTACATTTCAAACTGCAGAACTCCCTTTAGAATTTCTTGCCAGTCTAGAAAGCTTTGGTTTAACTGGGAATATCTTAATCTCTCCCCCATTTTTGAAAGACAGGTTTGCAAGATATAAAAGTCTTGGTTGGCCAGTTTTTCCTTTCAGGATTTAAACACATCATCCCACTGTCTTCTTGCCCCCATGGTTTCAGATAAGAGATTGGCACTTAATTATTTTTTGTATTATTAGAGAAGTTGTAGGTTTACAGAAAATTCATGCAGAAAATACAGAGTTCCCATATACCTCCCCTCACTTGGAGTTTTCCCCATTATTAACATTTTATGTTAGTGTGGTAACTTACTTGCAATTGATGAAACAATATTATTATAATTATATTATTAACTATAGTCCATACTTTACATAAGGGTTCAATGTGTTTTACAGTCCTGTGGTTTTTCTTATATTCTAGTAACATATATACAACCTAAAATTTCCCCTTTTAACCACATTCAAATATCTAATTCAGGGACATTGATTACATTCACAATATTGGGGTACCATCAATACCATCCATAACCAAAGCTTTCCATCACTGCAAAGAAAAACACTGTACCAATTGAGCATTTACTCCACATTCCCTACCTCCACCCTGGCCACTGATAACTTGTATTTTGGTTTCTGACTCCATAAATTTGCTTATTCTCATTATTTTTTATCAGTGAGATCTCTCAATATTTGTCCTGTTCCATCTGACTTATTTCACTCTACATGATGTCTTCAAGGTTCATCTATGTTGTCGCATGTATCATAACTTTACTCCTATTTATGGCTGAATAATATTTCATTGTATGTGTATACTACATTTGGTTTATCCATTCATCTGTTAATGGATACTTAGTGTGTCTGCTTGAAAGGATTTATTTGCCCTAGGAAAACCATGTTTTAATCCTAATCAATCTTGTGGGAGCAACCATTTCTTCTAATCCCTATTCAGTTCTAGGTGATGATGACTTGGCTGATGTGGACTCTGGTCACCATGCCCTGAGGCTTTTCAAAGGCACCACGCAAACCTCTCTTGAGCCTGTTAGCCCCAGCACAGTGTCTTGTAGTTTTGATTTACATTTCCCTCATGGATAATGATGTTGAGCATATTTTCATGTGCTTTTTAGCCATGATTAGGCTTTAGGAAACTTGATTAGGCTATCTCCATGGAGATGTGACTCATCCAATTGTGGGTATTAACTTTTTGACAGAGGGAGATGTGACTCCACCCATTCCAGGTGGGTCTTGAGTACTGGAATCTTTTTTTTTTTTTTTAACATGGGCAGGCACCGGGAATCGATCCCAGGTCCTCTGGCATGGCAGGCAAGCATTATTGCCTGCTGAGCCACCGTGGTCCGCCCGAGTACTGGAATCTTTTAAAAGAGGAAGCATTTTGGAGAAAGCTTGAGAATGAGGAGAGCAGCAGAGACACAAGAATTACAGAGTCCACCAGCCAGCAATCTTTGGAGATGAAGAACAATACCACTGGAGGAGCTTTAAGAAGCAAGAGGCCTAAAGAATAAGCTAGAAGATGTTGCCATGTTTGCCATGTGCCTTTCCAATTGAGAGAGAAAGCCTGAACTTCATTGGCCTTTCTTGAGTGAAGGTAACCTCTCAGTGCCTTAATTTGGACATTTTTATAGACTTGCTTTAATTGGGACATTTTCCCAGCCTTAGGACTGTAAACTAGCAACTTATTAAATTCCCCTTTTAAAACCCATTCCATTTCTGGTATATCACATTCCAGCAGCTAGCTAACTAGAATACATGGGTTGTGTCCATGTTTTGGCAATTGCACATAATGCCACTGTGAACATTAAGTGTGCAAAATCTGCTTGTGTCCCTGCTTTCAATTTTGGGGGTAATTATTTAAAGTGGATTGCCAGGCCATATGGTAATTCTATACCTAACTTTCTCAGGAACTACCAAACTGTCTTCCACAGTGGCTGTACCACTTTACATTCCCACCAACAATGGATGAGTGTTCCTGTTTCTCTACATCCTCACCAACACTGATTTTACATTCTAGGGTGTGTGAAATGGTATTTCATGTGGTTTTTTATTTTTAGACAGTCAGGAAGTAGGTTCTTTTTTTGGGGGTGGGGAGGCACAAATCAGGCAAGGACAGTGCTGGCAAAGCCTTCATGAGTGCAGGGCCCACCACTTGTCAAATGGGCTGCAAATGGGGTTGTATTTGACTCCACAGCCAGCTGGAATGAGGTGCTTCTCAGCCACCATGTCTTCAGATTTGTCAGCACTGAACTAGGTAAAGCCCCACTTCTTAGCAATGTGGATTTTCTGGTGGCCAGGGAACTTGAACTTGGCCCTGTGCAGTGCTTTAATTACATGCTCCTTGTTTGAAATCTTGGTGCGGATGGACATGATGACTTAGCTGATGTGGACTCTGGTCACCATGCCCTGAGGCTTTTCAAAGGCACCACGCAAACCTCTCTTGAGCCTGTTAGCCCCAGCACAGTGTCTTGTAGTTTTGATTTACATTTCCCTCATGGATAATGATGTTGAGCATATTTTCATGTGCTTTTTAGCCATTTTTATATATTCTTTGCAGAGACGTCTATTCAAGTATTTCCCCCATTTTGTAATTAGAGTGTTTGTCTTTCTGTTGTTGAGCTGCAAGATTTCTTCATATATTCTTTTTTATATATACTATAAGACATGGCTTGTTTATTTTGGACATTATCCATCTTGCCCAATAGATGGACAGAACTGAAGGACACATTGACTGAGATGCAGAATTTATATGATGGAATATGGTGCAGCTACAAGAAGGAAGGACATCAAGAGGCACACAACAAACTGAATAAAACTTGGGGACAATGTGTTGTGCAAAATAAGCCAGAAACAAAAGAACAAATATGCTAAGGTCTCTTTCAGAAAATGCTTACAAGAAAATTGGAGCCAAGATGGTAAGCTCTTATGGCAACCACATTTACTCTGAAGTTTTAAGTGTATTTCCAGATTCTGAGACACTGAGCTATATGTGTATAAGCTGGTATTTCCCTGGAAGTCTGATCAACTCTGTGACACCCAAGACCCAGCAATGGAGTGCTGCAGTCCTGAAAGTTAGCATAGTATATACAACAATAGTTAAAGTAGCTGAAAATGAGATCAGGCCTCAATTAGGGATAAAAATGAAGCCAATCTGGCTGGGACAATGGTAAATCAGAATACAGAGTTCTTTATATATTCTTGATATTTAACTCTTATCAGATATGTGGTTGCCAAATATTCTCTCCCATTCTGCAGATTAACTTTTACTTTCATAATGAAGTCCTTAGATATGTACAAGTTTTTAATTTTGATGTCCCATTTATCTATACTTTCCTTTGTTGCTGATGCTTTTGGTGTAAAGTCTAGGGAACCACTGCCTAACACAACGTCTGGAAGATGCTTCCCTTTGTTTTCTTCTACCAGTTTTTAAGTCCTAGTTCTTATATTAGGTCTTTGATCCATTTTGCATTAATTTTTGAATATGATATGAGATGGGAATCCTCCTTCGTTCTTTTGCATGTGGTTATCCAGTTCTCCCAGCACCATTTATTGAAGAGACTATTCATTCCCAATTGAGTGGATTTGGCATTGTTGTCAAAAATCAATTGGACCTGGAGGAACTGAGTGTGGGGAAATGAATGGACATTCGCACACTGGTGTTTCTGGCGGCAGTGATCACTATCCACAAAGAATGGGTAGCCTAAGGATAAAATGACTGAGGACTGGAAGGGGAAACAATGGTGTATACAATGGACTACTGAGCTGCTGCAAGAAGGAATGAAGTTGGAAGGCATGCAATAAGATGAATGAACCTTAAGAACTGAATGTTGAATAAAATGTCAGGATAAAGAAAAATATTGTCATGCCTCAATTATATGGTCTAACTATAATATAAAAACTCACTGAATTAAAGTTGAGAGCATGGGTTATCAGGTTGGGGCTTTTGTAAAGGGTCCTAGATTCTAGGCTCTTACAGCAGTCACGTATATTCAGGAGATGTAATTGTTAATTCTAAATTCTGAGATACTGAGCTGCTTGCATGTAACATGATCTTTCCCAGAAACTTCGGGTATTTATGTGACACCTAAGACTCAGAGTCAGAGCTCTGAAGCTATGAAAGTAAGCAGTACCCCGTACAGGAACAGTTTAAAAAGTTGAAAAAGTGATCAGACATTGAGTAGAGATATGAATGAAGCTGATCTGGACAGGACTAAGGTATATAAGAAGACTGGGAAAAGGACAGTATCATTCATATCTTAAAACTTCGACTTCTGTGTGAGACTAAAGGGATAGATGTTTATTTGGGACAAAATTTATATTTTGGGTAGTGCATTTCCTAATTTAATTTGTGTGGTCAGTTTAGTTGAACACCTTAAGTACAGGGAATCTTGAATAGGGCATGAGATTTTGTTAGATTGTCCAGGTTAGTGTGATGTCCCAATAAATCCCAAAATGATTCAGACAGTGAATAAAGAAGTAATTGCCAGTTCTCCTTAGGGGAATGGGGAGAAAGGGGAAAAGATTCAACTTCCACATTTGGAGAATTTCTGATACTCTCACAAAGCAGTGGGGACAACCAAATCAATAGGCTGAGTCCCCAGTCTTGGGGTTCGCCCCTATGAAATTTATTCCTGCGAAGGATAAGCTAAGCCTACTTAAAATTAGGCATAAGAGTCACACACACACACACCCAGAGAACCTCTTTTGTTGCTCAGATGTGGTTTCTTTCTCTAAGGTGACATGGCAAGGGAACCCACAGCCCTTCCCTCCTATGTGAGACATGACTTCCAGGGGTGTAAATCTCCCTGGCAATGTGGGACAGAAATTCCAGGATGAGATGGGACTCAGCATCAAGGGATTGAGAAAACCTTATTGACCAAAAGGAGGAAGAGAGAAATGAGAAAAAATAAAGTGTCAGTGGCTGAGAGATTTCAAACAGAGTCAAGATATTATCCTGGAGGTTGTTCACACAAATTATATAGATATTCCTTTTTAGTTTATGGTGTATTTGAGTGGCTAGAGGAAAGTACCTGAAACTGTAGAGCTGTGCTCCAGTAGCCTTGTTTCTTAAAGATGATTATATAATGATATGGCTTTTACAAAGTGACTGTGTGATTGTGAAAACCTTGTGTCTGATGCTCCTTTTATCTATGGTGTGGACAGATGAGTAAAAAATGTGGATAAAAAATAAACAGATAATAAGAGGTACAAAGATTAAAATAAATTGGGTAGATGGAGATACTAGTGGTAAATACTAGTGGTCAATGAGAGGGAGCAGTTAGAGGTATGGTATGTATGAGTTGTTTTTTTTAAGGAGGAGGTTCATTCATTTTTTTCATTTATTCATTCATCGTACAAGTATTTTGGGTGCCCATTTGAACAAGTATAAGGCCTTTTACTAGGTTCTCATTTGGCCCCAGAGACAGGAAGAAATGCATGCCTTCCCAGAGAACTTATAAACCTTCCCTTTTGGCGTTTTCTGGTTACGGTATGGTTTAATCCCTAATTAGCACTGCATGGTTTAATTCCAAATCCATAACTCTTATATTTCCTCTGGCCACTATGATAAGCAGGTAGCTGGGTTTTCTATGGAGCTTGCTCTTGAAGTTGCAGAAATCCTCCCTGTTGTAGATATTTCATTTTTTATAGCTCATCCCTCATGAAAAATGGCTGTTGCCACTGTTGGAACAGAAGGAGGGATAATGACCAACCAATTCCCAAACCCAGTTTCACTGGGCCCAGCTTTGGGAAACAAACACCCCATAATCAAGCTGCTGCAACTGATTTTGAAATGTATTTACCAGTTGTATCCATTTTAAATTATTTTCTCTTTCCCTGCTTACAAATATATATTGCCTAAATAGATCTAGTTCAAAACAATCCTCATAGAGCACCATGATAAAACTGGAGATGGAGACATGATTTGTCTTTTGTAACAGCTACGCAACTTAAACTATAGAAGTGTCCTCCTCTTTATCAACAAAAGCTGCTCAAGAAAGGACTTGGTTTTTTGTTTGTTTTAATTTTAATTTTTTTAAAAATATATAACAACAAACACAAAATTCTTAAAATATGATCATTCTGGTCTACATATATAATCAGTAATTCACACTATCATCACATACGTGCATATTCAACATCATAATTTCTTAGAACATTTGCATCAATTCAGAAAAAGGAATAAAAAGACAACAGAAAAAAATTCATACATACCATACCCCTTACCCCTCCCTTTCATTGATCACTAGCATTTCAATCTATTAAATTTATTTTAACATTTGTTCCCCCATTATTTATTTATTTTTAATCCTTATGTTTTACTCATCTGTCATTAAGGTAGATAAAAGAAGCATCGGAAGCAAGGTTTTCACAATCACACAGTCACATTGCGAAAGCTATATCACTATACAATCATCTTCAAGAAACATGGCTACTAGAACACAGCTCTACATTTTCAGGCAGTTCCCTCCAGCCTCTCCATTACATCTTGAATAACAAGGTGATATCTACTTAATGTGTAAGAATAACATCCAGGATAACCTCTCGACTCCGTTTGGACTCTCAGCCATTGACACTTTATTTTGTTTCATTTCTCTCTTTCCCCTTTTGGTCGAGAAGGTTTTCTCAATCCCTTGATGCTGAGTCCCAGCCTATTCTAGGATATCTGTCCCACCTTGCTAGGAAGGTCCACACCCCTGGGAGTCATATCCCACGTAAAGAGGGGGAGGGCAGTGAGTTTGCTTGCTGTGTTGGCTGGAGAGAGAGGCCATATCTGAACAACAAAAGAGGTTCTCTTGGGGATGACTCTTAGGCCTAATTTTAAGTAGGCTTAACCTATCCTTTGTGGGGTTAAGTTTCATATAAACAAACCCCAAGATTGGGGACTCAGCCTATTGCTTTAGTTGTCCCCACTGCTTGTGAGAGTATCAAGAATTCTCCACTTGGGGAAGTTGAATTTTCCCCTTTTCTCACCATTCCCCGAAGGGGACTTTGCAAATAACTTTTTTATTCACTTTTCAAATCATCCTGGGATTTATGGGGGCATCACTCTAGACAAACCTTCAAAATCTTATGTCCTGCTCAAGGTTCCAAGTACTTATTGTGTTCAATTAAGCTGTCCACATAAGTTATATTAGGGACTGCACTAGTCAAAATATAAATTTTGTACCAAATAAACATTTTTTGGAAAGGACTTGTTTTAGTGGCATAATGTCGATGGATGAAAACGCTTTTTAAAATGTTATCCTGCTAGCTTACTCTTTTTTTCTTTTTATTTCTTTTTCTGGAGTGATGCAAATGTTCAAAAAAGATCATGGTGATGAATACACAGCCATATGATGATATTGTGAGCCACTGATTGTATACCATGTATGGACTGTATGTATGTTGAAGATTTCTCAATAAAAAATATTTTTTAAAAAAGAACGTAACAATAAAAAAAAAGCTTACAAATTTAAATAAAACACACAGGAACTATTTCTACTACGAGATAGCCAAACGTGAGTGGAAAACGTCATCGACCCTCCATATGACCTCCCTACTACAAGAGGCAATTAGAGGCAATTAGACATAACAGGTTAATGTCCACTTGAACCCCATTTATGGATTGTGGGCCGCAAAGCTGCAGTCATCAATGATGAATTTGAGACAATCTGACTCCGTTAAAAAAAAAAAAAGTTTAAATGCTCACACTCATTACCATTACCGTGATTCAAACTCAAATCTCCCAGGTGAGTAAAAATCAAATCCAGGTCGATAGGTTACATGGGATGTACTCCCTTCCCTGCAGACCAGAACCATAATTAACTTTTGCAGGTCTCTTTCCACAGCCCTTCCTTTTAAATATCAAATGCTTTACTCCCTTTCTCTATCTCTACCTGTGAGTCCCACCTCCCCCAGAACCCGCCAAATCCCATTAAACCCCACCCCTACGAGTTCTGCATGCTCCCCATAAGCTCCGCACGTAACTTTCATTGTCCCTACTAGCTGGTTCATTGCCAAAACAGCCCCTACTCGCACGCTCCGCAGTCTTCACTTCGCTTCGGATACATAAAGCTCCGCCCTTCTCTTCTCCGCTTTGGCCAGTCTTCTTCCGTTCAGGACCGCCCCCTCCATACCTGGCCATATGATTGGCCATCCGGCTTGCCATTACATCATTCATCCGCGCCACCCGGAAGCCGCGGTTCATACCAACTCGCCGTTCTTTTTCCTGGCGGTTCTAAGGTACGGGCCGCATTTGGATGTCCCTGAATGGCAGTGTCCCAGAGTTGGGAGGGACGGAAGGCGGAACCCCCAGGTTGGGTCGGACGAGCCCATTCCCAACGTCAGGAGGGTGGAGATGTGCTGGTCATGAGGCCGAATTGGAGTGATCAACATGTCTTCCCCCTCCTAACTGTCCAGGAGCCCATCATGGCGACGCCCCCGCCCCCTAAACGGCGGGCCTTGGAAGCCACGGCAGAGAAAGTGCTGCGCTATGAGGCATTTATCAGCGACGTGCTACAGCGGGACCTGCAGTGAGTGACTGGATACGGGGCAGGACGTTTGGAAAGCTCCACGTGGTGGGCGGGGTGTTCAGAGTCAGGGCCGAACCTTCTGATTGGTGAGCGGGCGTTTGGAGCTCGTCCCCTCGCCCCTTGCTATCCGGAAGGAAGGACTACATTTGGGGTGA
The DNA here is from genome assembly GCF_023851605.1 of Tamandua tetradactyla. NCBI lineage: Eukaryota > Metazoa > Chordata > Mammalia > Pilosa > Myrmecophagidae > Tamandua > Tamandua tetradactyla. The sequence goes on from NC_135353.1 coordinate 122,471,916, forward strand.
GGTTTGGCTGGGACTTGGCGTTCAGAGTGGCAGGCACGTCCGCGCCTACGTAGCCTATGATATCGCGTAATGGTTCAGAGCTAGGTTTCTGGACCCAAGTTCGAATCCCGGTTCAGCCACTTGCCATCCGTGTGAATACCTTGTTCCTCGCCTCTGTGTGCCTCAGTCTCCCCAGAGGTGAAATGGAGAAGTAGATAAACCTCATGCAGTGGCCTTGGGTTTTCAATGAATCCTATCATTGTAAAGAATTTAGCATGAATGCTGGAAACATACTAGAGCCTCAACGAGTATGAAGAATTGTTATTAATGTATCATAATCCAAGCAGGAAGTAGAGTGCTCAGAACTAGGGCTATGAGAATTTTCTAGGGTAAAGATGGGACATTCTCATCGAGGAAGATATTTGGGTTGGAGTATAATAATAATAGTAATAATTAATAGCTATCATGTATGTAGAGCTTACTGTTTGGCAGTCACTATTCTAAGCACTTTATATGAAACACTCATTTAATCTTCCTAATGAATTTGAGGTAACACTGTCATCCCTGTTTTATAGATGGGAAAACTGAGTCCCAGAGAGGTTACTTGTCAAGGTCACACAAGCTAGTAAAGGGGAGAGCCTGGATTCAAGCCCAGGTAGTCTGACTCCAGAGGCCAAAATCTTAACTTCTGCACCAAAATGCCTCTTCATGGCGTGGTAACATGAGGGTCTCAGAGGGTCATGATATCAGGTATCCCCAGAGGGACAGGATCACGTATTGGTCACCAATTAGACTCTCACCCCATCAGAAAGGTGCTGGACCATCGTGACAAGGTATATGAGCAGCTGGCCAAATACCTTCAACTGAGAAACGTCATTGAAAAACTCCAGGTAAAAACACTAGGGTTGGGTACCTTTGGGAGATGGGAGAAGAAACTCCAGAGCAAGACCTGTCACCTGACATAAAATCTGACACCTGACCCCTACCTCTTTCTCCCTCACCCCATAGGAAACTAACCATTCGGAGTTATATATGCAGGTGGATTTGGGCTGTAACTTCTTCGTTGACGCAGTGGTGTGAGTGCCTACCCATCTACCTACCTTTGAATCTACAAGGTTCAGCATCCCCCCTCCTTCATTCAACAAAATATTTTTGAGCATCTGCTATATACCAGACACCATGCTAGGTTCTGGGGATGTGACAGTGAATAAAGTAGGACAAAAGTCTTGCCCTCCCAGAGCTTCAATTTGGGCCAGGCTGGGGGTAGGGAGGAATCAGAAAACATCTTAAACTGGCTGGTATGCTAAATGATGTAAAGAACTTTACACCTCCTCTAACCACTCTTTCATTAGCCCAGACACTTCACGGATCTTTGTGGCCATTGGATATGGCTTTTTCCTGGAGCTGACATTGGCAGAAGCTCTCAAGTTCATTGATCGTAAGAGCAGCCTTCTCACAGAGTAAGTTCCATTCATGAGGACAGTGTCTAAAAACACCACCATTATCAATACCCTTCTTCCTCTTCCCATGGCTACCATGGATGATACTTTAGGACCCAACTCCCTTCCTTCTCGGGGCTGGGGCTGAAGAAAGTGAGAATGCAAAGCTTAGCACCAAACACAGCACCTAATAAGCATTCAGTTATGGTCTTTGTATTGTTCATTTGCACAAATATTTATTGGGCATCTTTTGGATGTGATAATGGCATTGCACTCTTGAAGGACAGTGGCCTTATTTACACACAGGAGTGTTTAATGGTAAAGTGTCATGATGCCTGGAACTTTCATATGGTCCAGCAAAAAAAGCATGAGTTTGTAGAGAAAAAGAGAAAGTAGATGTAACAGATGATTAATGAGTTATGAATCTGGGTGAAGGGTTTACAGGTGTTCATTATACTATTTCATTGGTTCTGTAGGATTGAAATTTTTCAAAGTAAAAGAAAAGCTTCAAAAAATTTTTACAGTTGATTTGTTCAAATCCACAAAAGACCATATAACAAGGTCCATATATCACACTTGGTTGATAGGTCTTTTAGGTCTCTATTACTTTATTTCATTTTCTAGGATTGAGAACTATTTTGATGGCTATAGAAAACCAGATAGGGTTATATACAACCTTTTTCTCTCCCAGAAGTTTAGATGTGAATTAAAGGAGAAAAAGATGTGTACCCAGTGGGAGAAATGGGAGGGAGGAGGAGGTGTTTGTTTTCAAGAATGGTCTAGTAATAGTGATAAAAATAATAATAGCAAACATTTACATAGCACTTACTATGCCAGGATAAGCACTGGACATTTTTCACTCATTTAACCCTCACAACAACCCTATGAAGTGGGTACTATTATCCCATTTTCAGATGCATGATTGAGGCCCAAAAAAGGTTAGAAGTGGAGATGGGATTTAAACCCAGGCTTTCTGGCTCCGAATTTGTGCCCTCCAGTGGATTGAATTGTTTAATGTCTGAGGGTTCCCTGTTCATGGAAAGAAATACTCAACACTGTTTTTATTTTGTTTGGTTACTTATTAATCTTATGGATTTATTACAGTCAACATGGCACTACATAGTAACATACACACAAAAAAGAACAGATCAAAACAGGTTGAAAAAGGTACAGTGTCCCCAATTAAACTTCAATTACCTCGAACACTGCTAAATATTTACTGAAAATCTCACCTAATATCCAATTCACTTAAGTGTTTTAAAAACCTTAAAAAACAAACAAAAGGGTGCACGAGTGGTTCAGTGGTAGAATGCTTGCCTTCCATGTGGGAGATCCAGGTTCGAATCCCAGACCATGCAAATCACCCCCCCCCAAAATCAGTGATCATAATGCTAAGAAGTCCTAGAGGTACCTCTGATCAAAACAGGTAAAAATCCATTTCCTCGTAGATCCTATATGCTAGTGGAGAAAACACAATAAACGAGCTAGTTAAGTAAACTATAAGTATGTTAGATGGTAGTAAGTAATACGGGGGAAAATAAAGCAGTGAAGGAGGTTTGGGAGTGTGGATGAGGGGTTTGAAATGTTGCTAGTGAAATCCTCTCTGAGAAAGTGAAATTTGAGTTACTTGGTTGAGTGAACAAGCCGCATGGATGTCTGGAGAGAGCATTTTCTGACAAGGGGAAAAGTGTACCTGGTATGTTAGAGAAACTACAAAAAGAGAATAGCGTGACTGGGATGAAGTGAGCAAGGGTACACTGACTGATATACTTAGATTAACAATATTTCATGAGTGTGAACGCCACTAATCTAAAAATTCCTTCTGAGTTCTATTTCTCTTTTTTCCTATATTTATTTCCTTCCTTAGGCTTTCAGTGATTTTTCTCCTTTCAGACTTTCCCAAGATTTCAGTCTTAGTAGACCTAAAAGAACCTTAGACCCACTGAGATGTGTGGTAGGGGGCCTGCTTTCATGGCCAGTGCAATTCTGAGCTGTTGGTCATTCCAGCCAAGACCATTTTTTATACCAAAGCTTTCCTTGTTATATCACAGGATTCCTGAGCCTTTAAAGTAGATTTTAATTTTTTACTTTTTATTTTGAAATAATTTCAAACTTACAGGACAGCTGCAAAAATAATACAAACCCCAAACAGAGAATTCCAACATACCCCTACGCTCCAAATACTCAGATCCATCAATTTTAACATTTTGCCATAGTTGCCATTTCATCCTATCTACCTATCATTTATATATCTTATTTATATGTTCATTTATTTATCTATTTTCTGAACATTTGAGAGCAGATTGCACACATCATACTCCTTGTAGATATTTCAGGTAGATTTCCTACAGACAAGGATATTCACTTATGTAATCACCTTAAATGCAATTACCAAGTTCAAGAGATTTAATATTGATATAAAGCTTACATTCTATATGCCAAAATTTTCTTATGTTCCATTATGTCCTTTTGAGTCTTCTCTCCTCCCTTGTTAGATCCCATCCAAGATCATTTATTGCATTTAATTTTCATTATGTCTTTACTTTATCTCCTTTTTTAAATTGTGGAAACCTATATACAACATTAATCTTCCCTTCCCAACCCCTCTCAAGCGTACCATTCAGTGGGATTAATCACATTCACAATGTTGCAGTGCCCTCACCACCATCTGTTACTAGAACTTTCCCTTCGCCCCAAACAAAAACCCTACACTTATTTTGCATTAAATCCCTATTACTCCTGCCCCCCCACCTCTACTAACCTATACTCTACTTTCTGTGTCTATGAATTTACATATTCTCTGATTTTTTTTGTGGTTACTATGAGGCTTGTATTTGACATCCTAGAACCATAACAATTACATTTGCTTTCATACCAGTTTACTTCAATAATATATATATATATGCAATAGCATATAACTCTCTGTCCCCCCACCTTTTTGTAGTTCTTGTCACAAATTATTTATTTATACATTAATTCAAAACCATTGACTTCTCATACATTTTATGCATTTGCCTTTTAGATCCTATGGGAAGTAAAAAGTGGAATTACAAATTGAAATACAGTAGTACTGGTATTGGTATTTACTCATGTCATTATCTTAACTGGAAATCTTTATTTCTTCAAGTGGCTTCAGTCTATTGCCTAACATTCTTTCTCTCAACCTGCAGAGTTTAACATTTCTTGTAGGGCAGGTCGTGTAGTGATAAAGTCCCTCAGCTTTTGTTTATCTGGAAATGTCTTAATCCCTCATATTTGAAAGACAGTTTTGCTGTATATAAAATTTTTGGTTAGCAGTTTTTGCTTTCAGCACTTTAAATATGTATTCCCATGGTTTTCTTGCCTCCATGGTTTCTGATGAGAAATCAGCATTTAATCTTATCGGGGCTCCCTTGTATGTGACACGTTGCTTCTTTGTGACTTTCAGAATTCTCTCTTTTTCTTTGGCACTCAAGCAGTTTGATTGTTAACATACTGTGGTGTGGGTCTATTTGGGTTTATCCTGTTTGGAGGTTGTTGAATATCTTGGATATGTATATTCATGTCTTTTGCTAAATTTGGGGAGTTTTCAGCTATTATTTCTCTGAATATTCTCTCTGCTCCTTTCTTCTTCTGGGAATTCTACAGTACATATTTTGGTACACATGATGGTGTCCCACAGGTTTCTCAGTCTCTGTTCTCCTTTCTTCTTTCTTTCTGCTCCTCAAACTGGATGATTTCAATTGTTATCTTCAAGTCTGAGTCTTTTCTTCTTTCAGATCCAATCCACTGTTGAACCCCTCTGGGGAATTTTAAATTTCCATTACTGTTGTCTTCAGTTCTATTTGGTTCCATCTCTATATTAATATTCTCTTTGTGTTCATCTGTCTTTTTCTTGATTTCCTTTAGGTTTTTGGTTTTTTTTTGGGGGGGGGGGGGGGTGGTGCATGGTCCAGGAATCGAACCTGGGTCTCCTGCATGGAAGGCGAGCATTCTACCACTGAACCACCCATGCACCCTGATTTCCTTTATTTTTTTTGTCCATATTTTCCTTTAGTTCTTTGCGCATATTTAGGACCATTATTTTTTTTTAATTTTTTAATTTTATTTTTTAAATACCAAAAAACACCAAATGCAAACATTCCTATTTTGATCATTCCGTTCTACATATATAATCAGTAATTCATAATATCATCACATAGTTGCATATTCATCATGATGATCATTTCTTGAAACATTTGCATCTATTCAGAAAAAGAAATAAAACAAAAACAGAAAAAAAATTTATACATGCCATACCCCTTACCCCTCACTTTCATTTATCACTAGCATTTCAAACTAAATTTATTTTAACATTTGTTCCCCCTATTATTTATTTTTATTCCATATGTTCTACTCGTCTGTTGACAAGGTAGATAAAAGGAGCATCAGACACAAGGTTTTCACAATCACACAGTCACATTGTGAAAGCTCTGTCATTATTCAATCATTCTCAAGAAACATGGCTACTGGAACATAGCTCTACATTTTCAGGCAGTTCCCTCCAGCCTCTCCATTACGTCTTGAATAACAAGGTGATATCTACTTAATGTGTAAGAATAAACTCCAGGATAACCTCTCGACAATGTTTGGAATCTCTCAGCCATTGACACTTTGTCTCATTTCACTCTTCCCCCTTTTGGTCGAGAAGGTTTTCTCAATCCCTTGATGCTGAATCTCAGCTCATTCTAGGGTTTTTCTCAATCCCTTGATGCTGAGTCTCAGCTCATTCTAGGATTTCTGTCTCACATTGCCAGGAAGGTAGGACCATTATTTTTAAGTCTTTGTCTAGAATGTCCTAGGTCTGATCCTCTTCACTGATGGTTTCTAATGCTTTAATCTTCTCCTTTGCCTAAGCCATTGCTTCCTGTTTCTCTGTATGTTTGACAATCATTTGTTGAAACCTGCATGATCCTGCCCTTCCCTCCCTCCTAGACCTTATCTTGAATGTACCACTTTCCTTCTACCATTCACTTAATCCCTAACACTCTGGCCTCCTGCCTGTTTCTCAAAAAAACTCTTTCCTGCCTCTTGGCCTTTTTGTGGAAAAGTCCCTCCCACTGTTTAACTCTTACTCATTCTCAGTTCTTACTCATTCTTCATTTTCAGAAAGACCTTCTTTCACCCTTTCTATCAATTAGAATTATTTTGGGTAAGTCGTTATCCAAACTAGCTTAAACATAAGGAATTTACTGGTTTATGTAACTCAGTAGTCCAGGATCAGAGCAATTCCAGGCACTACTTGATCCGAGGCTCAAATGATTTGATCAGGACCCACTTTCTACCCTTTTCTCCTACCACAATATTTATTAGACCTCTGCTGTTTTTCTCTCAGAGAACACAATGCTTGTTCATCATAGCACTTATAGCATTTGTTTAGTTGCCTTATTTCTCTCTCCCCCAGGGGACAATAGACTCTTAAAAGAGCTATTGTTTCCTTTGTTTTGTTCACTCCCCATATATCCACATGCAATTTTCTTTCTCATCAACTATGCCTTATACACTAGGAGCTCAGTGTGTTTCAGTGATCTAAAAAAAAAGGCTCTGAAATAGTCATGGCAGACAAGTTGGCCAGAGAAAGGAGTAAGTGGCAGCACTGAGGGCCCCATGGAGGTTGGTGAATTTAGGATGCATGATTTACAAACTTTTGGATCTCTGAGAGTTAGGAGTACATTTTAACAAGGTCCTGGATGATTCTATTTAATGATTCTTGATCCATACTTTTAGAAATCCTATGAAATGATACCCAGCTGCAGCTCTCTGTCACTTTTTTAACTAGGAAGATCTGTTGATTCTTTTTTCTTCAATGATTTTTTACTGAGATATAATCATCTAAAGTGTACAATCAGTGGTTCACAGTATCATCATAAAGCTGTGCATTCATCATTACAATAGATTTTTGAACATTTTTATTAACTCCAAAAACAATAAAAATAAAAGTAAAAAAGTATACCCAGGGCAGGCCACGATAGCTTAACAGGCAGAGTTCTTGCCTGCCATGCTGGAGACCTGGGTTTGATTCCTGGGGCCTGCCTATGCAAAAAAAGAAAAAAAAAACTATACCCAAAACATCCCATACCTCCCATGTCTTTTTTTTTTTCTTACTCACCTGTCCATACACTGGATGAAGGGAGTGTCAGTCACATGGTTTTCACACTCACACGTTCACACCTTAAAAGCTCTATAGTTATTCAGTCATCTTCAGGAATCAAGGCTATTGGATTACAGTTCAACAGTTTCAGGTATTTCCTTCTAGCTACTCCAATACACCAAAAACTGAAATGGGGTATCTATATACTACATAAGAATAACCTTCAGAAAGACCTCTCAACTCTATTTGAAATCTCTCAGCCATTGAAACTTTATTTTGTTTCATTCCTCTTCCCCCTTTTAGTCGAGAAAGCTTTCTTACTCTCATGATTCCTGGGCCAGGCTTATGTTCAGGAGTCATGTCCCATGTTGCCAGGAGATTTACACCCTTGGGAGTCTTACATAGCAGGGAGGGCAGTGAGTTTACCTGCAAAGTTGGTTTAGAGAGATGCCACATCTGAGCAACAAAAGTGATTCTCTGAGGGTGACTCTTAGACAAAATCATAAGTAAGCTTAGCTTCTCCTTTGCAGGAAAAAGTTTCATAAGAGCAAGCCCCAAGATCAAGGACTTGTCCCATCAAATTGGCAGTCCCCAATATTTGCGAGAATATCAGGTCTTCCCCTGGTGGAGAAGTTTAATATTTCCACCTTTTCCCCAGTCCCTCAAGAGGAGTGTGCCAATACTTTTTAATCTTTTGCCCAACTTACTCTGGGGTTATCGGGGCATCACACCAACCTGTACAAACCAACAAGATCTCACTCCCTATTCATGGTTCCATATAATTATGGTGTTCAAATAAGCTAACCGTACAAGTTATATTAGATAGTGTCTCTGTCAGTTTTTTAAAGAGCAACCTGCTAACCCTGTTCCTGGCACACAGTTGGTGAATAGTTTGGGTCGTGCAGTGTTAGGGGATGGTCACAGGTCAGAGAGGAAAGAAAACTAAAGGTATTGCCGCGATTGTGATAATATGATAGGCAGTGGACTCTAAACTGAAGACGGAAATGCTAGTAGGAGGACTTGGAGATTAAGGTGGAAGTGGAAGAGCGGAAGGATCTAGAAGTTGCCAAAACGAGTTGCCTGGGTAGTGCTTTTGAACTGGCTGCCACCATGAGTGGCATTGGAAATCAGGCTGTTGAATACATTTCTTTTAGAAGAACAGTTTTTCAGGATAATGTTACCTTTAGTCATCAGTTTAAGGTCTTTGAGAGGTATCTCAAATTTAATATGTACAAAGGAAATTTTATGATCTTCCTTTCCTCCCCACTAACTTGTATGCCGTCTTCCCCTTGTCAGTCTATGACAACACCAGATTCCCAGTTGCTTGGCCTTGGCATCCTCCTTGAGTCCTCTCACATCTGATATCCAACCCTTTTTCAAAATATATCCTAAATCCAATAATTTCTAATCACCTCAACTGCTACCACTGTGGTCTGAGCCTCCATCATCTCTCACCTGGACTTTTGCAACAGCCTCATCACTGGACTTCATGCTTCCACATTTTCTCCCCTTACCCCCAATTAATCCTTCTCACAGCAGCCAGATGGATTCTCTTAAAACCCAAGTCAGTTCACAGCCTTCCTCTGCTCAAAACTTTTCTATGGCTCCTATCTCACAATAAAAGCTGGAGTCTCGGGCCAGCCACGGTGGCTCAGCAGGCAAGAATGCTCGCCTGCCATGCCAGAGGACCCAGGTTCCATTCCTGATGCCTGCCCATGTAAAAAAAAAAAAAAAAAGCTAGAGTCTCTACTATGGCCTTGTAGGTTTTATACAACCTGCCTCCCATCCTTAACCTCTTTGACCTCACCTCTTACTACAGTCCCCCTTTGCTTATTCTTTTCCAGCCATGCTGGCCTCTTTGCTGTGACTCAGACATACCAGGTACACCTCAGCACCCTTTGCTATCCCTTCTGTTTAGAACACTCATCCTCCAGGTAGCCACGTAATTAACTTCTCCCCTTCCTTTAAGTCTTTGCTCAGATGCTTCTCAGTGAATCCATTTCTGGGCATTCTATTTTAAATTGTAGACCCTACTCCTGCACTCCTTAACCTTCCTCATTGTTTGTTTGTTTATTTTTTTGGCATGGGCAGGCTCCAGGAATAGAACCCAGGTCTCTAGCACGGCAGGAGAGCCATTGTTTAAATCTTTTAATTGCACTTATATCCATTTGACATACTGTATATATTTTTTCATTTATTTTATTTATTAAATGTACCAACATACAAACACATTCTTAACATATGATCATTCCATTCTATATATATAATCAGTAATTCACAATATCATCACATAGTTGTATATCCATCATCATGATCATTTCTTAAAACATTTGCATCAATTCAGAAAAAGAAAAAGAAAACAGAAAGAAATTCATATATACCATACCTCTTACCCCTCCCTTTCATTGATCACTAGCGTTTCAATCTGCTAAATTTATTTTAACATTTGTTCCCCCATTATTTATTTATTTTTAATCCATATGTATACTGTATATTTTATTCCATCATTTATCTATCTGTGTCTCATAATAAGAATGTGAGTTCCACAAGGCCAGGATTTTTGTTGTGTTCACTGTTGACCCCCAATGCCTAGAACTGCCTGACATACAGCAGGCACTCAGTAAATGTCTTTTGAATCAGTGAAGTCCAGGTGGCTGCCAGGCCTGGTGACCTGTGAAAGTTATCCAGGTTATAGGTAGTTCTTAAAGTGAAGAAGAGTCATCCTCATAATCTCATGTGGGGCCCACTTCGCCCTTTCTTGTTTCCCTTCTCCAGGCTCAGCGACAGCCTCACCAGGGACTCCATGAATATCAAGGCCCATATCCACATGTTGCTAGAGGTGAGAGCAGCTCACAGACTCTATCTCCAAATGTGTTTAGGGTGATGACCTGAGGAAGGGAGAGAACCTGAGAAGGGAAGAACCATCTTTTCACCTGAGCTGGAGCCAAGCTGAAGCTTGGCTGACTCCAAGGGTAGAGAGGTCACAGCAACCCTGGGGTGGGGCCTGGACCCAGTGTCTGTTCAAACTCTTCTGTCCTCTTTTTTAGGGGCTTAGAGAGCTACAAGGCCTGCAGAATTTCCCAGAGATGCCTCATTACTGACTTCCTGCCCTCCTTCTCCGACATTAAAGAGCCTGAATGCCTTTGAGTTCCATGGCCCTTCTTTTTCTCCTTAACCCCTACTGGTTGCCAAGGTGCCGTTTCTAGAGCACACTGTTACTAGGAGGCTCGGAGCTCCAATCTCCATATGGAAGGTATAAAGCATCCCAGAAGTCCCGCCTCCAGCCTGTTGCCTGGCAACCTTTACCACTTGCCTCAATTCTCTGCCCGGTTGCCTGGCAGCGTTTACCACTGGCCTTTATACTCTGCCCTCTCTTCTGTAGTCTTGACAACCTGGACCCCCCACCTCACCCTTCCTTCCATTCCTTTTATTCCATTCCTTTTCCTGGAAACCACCCTTTGAGTTTCCACAGAGAATGAGCCAGTTCAGGGTGAAGATTTGGTACCAACACAGTCACCCTTTCACTCCTGGCGCTAAGGCTTACCCCTGCCCTGCGCCGTAGTCGTTCCGCAAATACCCTAATTATGCCCTAGTTCCTCTCGGCCCAACCTCGGCCTCACCCCTACTTCTTAATGGTTCAAGCTTCTGCCAATAGGTGCAGAGTTGGGTCCCGCCCTTCCCCAGCCCTGCGCGGGCCTCTAAGCTAAGATGAGTCCAGCTTCCGCCAATCAGAGTAGAGCCAGGTTCCTCCCCTTTGTAATTCTGGCCGCGGCTCGACCCTGCCCTCTTCGTAGGCATTTGATTTCCTCCACTCAGCGCTTCTCGTGTCTAGCAGCCGTACCGCCCTCCTACTTCCGCTCCAATCTAAATTAGTATTTTCTAGCCAGTCCTCAGAGTTACGCTGGCCGCCAGGTCCACTGCTACTCCCACTTCTATAGAAGTCCGGCTTCCGCTGAGCAGCGTGGAGTGCGGCACTGCCCCCTTGATGTTTTGGCAGCTGTCTAGGAGACACTTTTCCGCCAATCAGCAAAGGGTAGGGCCCACCCTCTTCTCCGAGGCTGGCTATCTCTTCCATCAATCCTATTTAGGCCAATCCGTGCAGGCAGAAGCCCCCAGACCCTTGTCAGCCGCCCACTGTCTATCAGTCCTTGAGCCAATCAGCACAGGGCATCTGTGGGGCTGGGTTCGCTCCCCCGCCCCGACCCTCGGGCGGCCATCCGCGTTCCAACAGTTCCGCTTGGGCCAATCAAGGCACAGCTCTGAGGCTGTGGGGCCCGCCCCTCACTCCCACCTCCCGAAATCGCACGTTTGATCTGTGCTGCTTGGGCCAACCAGCGAGTGGCAGGACGCTTGTCTCCGCCCCCATGGGCCCACGTGAGCGGTAGGGAAACGCAAGGGCGGCTTGTGGGTGCCGCCGCCGCCGCAACCGCCGCCGCCGCCTCAGAGCCGAGCCTGGGGGGCGGTGGGGCCGCGCATGGAGCCCCCGCCCCCCGGAGCTGCCAACACTGCCCACGCCGCTGCACCGCTCTGCACAGGTGAGCCCTGGGCCTGGAGGGTGGGGGCCCGCGTCCGTGACCCCTTGTATCCTTCCCGCCCCCGCGTGGGGCGATGTGGCTTGGCCCATCGCCTACTGGTATTCGACTCCCCACAGTACCGCCACCGCTGGTGGAACTGCCCGTGGCATTGTCCCCTCCCTTCGCCCCTTGTAGTATATCTGAGTGTGGTCTATCCCCCGCTCCCGTTTTGTAATGGATCAGCCTGCGTGCTTGAATTTTTCCCCATCCCAACTTACAGTGGACCCGTCCATGTTCTAGCCCCCATCCCCACTTATTAGGGATCAGTCTGTGGCACTGTCGGACCCCTTTTATATATAGGTGAGTCTGGGTGCTTGTATTTTTCTGTCCGCAACTTTCAAGGGACCCGTCTGTGGCCTTGTTTGTTCTACCCCTCCTCTTCCTTGTAGTGAATTAATCCGTGGCGTTGTACCCTCACCCCTCTTGAATAGTCTGTCAGTTTATATTCCTTTCTCCTCCAGTCCCCAAGTGCAGCGGTCCATGACTTTATCTGCCGTCCTCCCTCTCCCCCCACCCACCCCATTTTATAGTGGATCAGTTACATCCCCCTAGTCATCAGTCCGTTGCCCTGTCTCTCCTCCCTTTTCTGTACACTGTCAATTCGTGGGTTTCTCCTATCCTTTTAATTCTGAATCAGTCTAGTGCTTTGTATCTCCCCACTTCCAGGAGCGCAGGCCATAGCCTTGTGCTTATCTCCTTTTATCAGTCTGTGTGATGGCTTTTCTTCCCCTCCACTGTAGTGTATCAGTTAGTGAGCTTTTCTGCTGCCCTATTTGCCAGTAGGTGAGTTCATGGCCTTACTCCCCATCCCCTCTTTGTAGTGGATCTGTCCAATGGCCTTCCTGCTACCTGTGTGCTTACATTCACGTCCCTACCCCCACTTGCCCATCTATGAATCCAATGCTTTTATATTCCCCCTCCTTTCCTTGTGGTGCCTCAGTCCATGCCCTGCCCCCCCCCCCCTTCAATAATAGTGGATAAGTCTGTGTGATTGTTGAACCTAGGTCTTTTTTACTCTGGAACACACCCCCTCACACTCTTAACCACCAAGACATTCTTCCTTACTAAAATAAATGAATACATTAGTGATAATGATAATAATGCTAGTAGGAGCTAAAATTTATCAAGCACCTAGTATGTAAGGCATGCTTTTTCAGTGTTTTATATTAATGAACTCATTTAATCCTCACCACAACCCTATGAGATAGGTATTATCATTTTCCCCATTTCACGGATGGAAAACTGAGGCATGGGGAGGTTAGATACCTTACTCAAAGGTAATCTCAGAAAGAACCAGGTTAGGTTGCCCCTTAGGGCACAGGATAATATTTGAGGCTCCCCTCTGTCACTTCATCAAACCCCGCATAAGCCCCACTCCGTTAAAATCAAATTAGTTCTTATCTCCAAGCTTTTATTCTTGCAATTCCCTCTGCCTGCAGAGATGTCTCCATTCCACACCTTGTCCCAGCACCCACCCATCCCCAGTCCTACAGCAACTGTGACCTTAGATTAGTAAATTAACTGTCTTCTCTCTGTGCCTGTTTTCTCTCTTCCAAGATGGGGAGAATAGGGTGAGAACCCCATCACCCCACCCCTGCCCAGTATTTATAAAGAATACCTGAGTTAGTAACAATAAAATAAGTTACCTCTCTGACCTCACCTCCTAGACCTCCACCCCCTCACTAACTCTGCCCCAGTCACACTGGCCTCCTCATGATTCTCCAATACACCAAGCCTTGGGGCCTTTGCACTGACTTTTCTTTCTTCCAAGAACACTCTACCCCCAGATATCTGCATGGTTGTCTTTACAGCTCTGTTAAAATGTCAGCCTCTCAATGAGGTCCTCCCACCATCTTGTTTAAAAGAGATCCCTGGACCCACACACCCAGCAGTACTCAGGCCTCTTCCCTGCTGTATTTGTCTCTGCCTTTTGTCACACTCTTGACACATTGCATAATTTACCAGTTCACTATCCTTTCTGTCTGTCTCTCCCCATTAGAATGGGAGTCCCATGGGGTTTATAGTTTTTGTCTGCTTATTCACTGCTGTGTCTCCAGCACCTAAAAATGTACATGGCATGTAGTAGGTGCTCAATAAGAATTTATTATGGGAATGAATGGAAAAATAATTTCAGACAAATCAGGGTGGGAGACAGATGGAGATGAAGAGGGGACATGAGAGCTAGTTAAGAGGCTAGTTAGCTGGATCTGTTCATTCAACAAACATTTACTGAGTACCAGATGCTCTTCTAGGTGCTGAGAATTTGGGAGGGAACAAAACAGACAGATATCTCTGCCCTTGTGCAGCAGCCATTTATTGAGGGAGACAGCCTATATAAATAAAACTGTAAATAAAATTAGATGGTATTTTAGAGAAGTATGAAGAGAAGAAAGGAAGGTAGACATTGAGTATTGGGGTGTTTGAAATGTTAAGGTGGAGCAGCTAGAAGGAAAAATCTGAGATAATGGAATGGTAGCCCATGACAAACTCTGGGATCTGTTCTGTAACTACTTGTAGAAGAGTGCTTTGAAAATTATTGCTTTTTTCTTTCTTTGCTTTGTAAATATGTTATATTTGCGATTTTTAAAAAACATTAAAAAGAAAAGAAATCTTAGGGTGGCCAGGGCAGCCTCATTTGGAAGGTGACTTTTGAATTAAGGCCTGGATCAGGAGGTGACAGAGAGAACCAAAATGTCTAGGGGAATACTGTACAAAAGAGCGAACAGCCAGTGCAAAGTCCCTGGCTAGTGCGTGGCATGTTCAAGGAGCATCAAGGAGGCCAGGACAGATGGAGTGGAATGAGCGAAGGGGATAAGGGTAGGAGGTGATGTCACATTGGTGACAGAAGCCAGATGGTGTGGGCGGGGGAAGGGGGAGCTGTTTGGGGAGGGAGAAGATTGACATACTAGCTAATAGCTAACATTTGTTGAGTATCTACCATGTGCCATAGATACTTTTTCAAGTCGTTTATGTGTGCTTTCTAAATCCTCACAAGGAATTAAATATCTAAATCCTTGACACATTTAATCCTCACAAAAACCTTTGAGGGTAGTTGTGTTTTTGAGCATATTTTACTTTTTGAGAGAAAAAGACCCCCATTTTACAGCTCAGGAAACACAGAGAGGTTGAGTAATTTGTTCAAGGTCACACAGCTAGAACAGGACCAAGGAGTATGATGTTGAAGATCCAGAGAGAAAGAAGTAGTTTTGCAAGGGCAGATGGGTTATTCGGCACATTGGATCATGCAGAGGAAGAATGAATTCTGTCTAGAGAGGAAACAGAACTTGATGATTGTGTAATAAAGGGTTCTTCAGGTACAGGACAGAAAAAGGACACCCCTGGCAGGGAGAACAGCACATGTGTATCCTCAGATGTGAGAAGTCTCCTGGTGCATTAGGGGAACTGTGAATAGTTAAGGGTAGCCATGATATAGCATGTGAAGCTTGTGCCCACCTCAGAGCCTTTGTACATGCTGTTGCACCTTCCTGAAGCACCTTTCCCACAGACAACATGGCTTGCTACTTCCTCCCCTTCGGGTCACTGTTCACTGTCACCTGTTCAGGGAAGGCAACCCCATTACTCTCTGGGATCTTACCCTTCTGTTATTTTCTTCAGAGAGAGCTAGTGTTGTAAGGTGGTTAGGATCACTAATTGAAGCCAAACCTCCTGGGTTTGAATCCCAGCTCTGCTGTCTTCCAGCTCTGTGACCTTGGGCAAGTTACTTATCTTCTCTGTGCTTCCATGTTCTCACCTTAAAAATGGAGAGAATACTGATGATACCCACCCTATAGTGTTGGTTTGAAGATTAAATGAAGAAAAGAATTCAAATGATAGGTAATGCATAGAAAGGGCTATGTGTCTGGTTGCTATTTTTAAAACTAATATTCTTCATAGCATATACATAAATGTCTAACAGGCCTCTGAAACTGGCCATCTCCAAAACTGGCCTCCCGATCTCCCCCTTACAACCTGCTCTCCCATAGTGTTCCCCATCTCAGTTGATCACAGCTCCATCCTTCCAGGTGATCAGGCCAAAAACATAGAGTCACCCTTGATTTCTCTTTCTCTTATCTGTCAACAAATCTTGCTGGCCCTTTCTTCAGATGTTATCCAGAATTCATCCACTTCTCACGAGTTCTGCTTCTACCGCCATCATCATTCACTTGGACTGTTACAGTAGCCTCTTCAGCCCCTACAGTCTGCTCTCCTCACACGAGCCAGAGGGATCCGATTAAACTCCAAGTCACAGCCTGTCACCCCTCTGTTTTCAACCCTCCCCTGGCTCCTCTCTCATTCAGAGTAAACGCTAAAGTCCTTACAGTGCTTGGAAAAGCCTTCCTCAGTCTGACCTATTACCTCTCTGTTCTCATCTCCTACTACTTTTGCCCTCCTTCATCTCACTCTAACTGCACTGAACTCTCCTCCTCTAACATGCCAGGCACTCTCCAGCCTCAGGGCCACTTACACTGGCTGTTCCCTCTGTCTGATCACTGTTCCCCAGATGTTCACACACCTGACTCTTTCACCTCTTTGAGGGCTTTGCTCAAATGTTCCCTCCTTGGGGAACATTTTGTAATTTAAAAAAAAACTTTTTTTTTTACAAAACATTTAATTTTAATTATATTTAAATTATATGTTTGTAATTTTGAAAATGTTTAATGTGGTAACATATATATAAAACACATTTCCCATTTTAACCATTTTAAGTGTACAATCCTGACTACCATTTTAAAAATAAAAACTCCTTCCAGCTTTATTTTTATCCATGCCTCTTATCACCATCTGACATATTCTTCATTTGTCTATCTTCCCCACTAATACGTGAATTCCACCACTGTTTTGTTCATGCCTGTATCCCCAGGACCTGGCCCACAGTAAGCACTCAGTAAATGTTTGCTAAGCAAATGAGATGAGGAGAAATAAACACATTTGAATAAGGCAAATTACTAAAACTCTTACTAGAGGTCAAGGTGAAAGATGTGGTAATAAATGCAATACAAAACCCTGTGTGCTATTGAGGTTTGAAACATACAATCAGTTTTCACTTAACCAATGTGTTCTGTTGCAGCTGAATGAGGAACTGGTGAAATTGCCTATCTTAGCCACTGGGAGTCACACTGAACTCTTGGAGCTTCGAAGTGGGCTTCAAAACAAAATCAGTGAAGTCTCCAATGACAAGACTTTCCAGTCTGGACACTGTTCATGGCCTTGACTTGTATAATTGACTAAAGCTGTGTCCACTGAATGAATTTCAAAACAATTCAGTCATAAGAGGATCATCTTGTATATTTCATTAGAGATTAATGAATCAAATTGTAAATAACAGAGGGAGATTCTTCGAAACCCGCTGATTTGGAAGGTTTTATCCTTAACCCAACCATCCCAGTCAGCTGAACAGTTTGATGTATTAAAGCTCATTCCCCTAAGGAATAAGAAACTCATGTTTATTTCCTGTTTATTTCCTGTTTCCACCTCCCAGTGGTTGCAGGGAGGGATCCTGTTCTCTGTGGAACATGCTAAGAGAAGGCTGTCATTGTGAGGGACAGTTTAGACTAATGGTTAAGGTCTTTGACAACTGGAAGCTGACTACCCAGGTTCAAATCCTGGCCCTGCCATTTATAGCTACAAATCATTTAACCTCTTTGTGCCTCAGCTTCTTCATCAATAATATAATTAGTGATATTAAGAATGCCTACTTCTCAGAGTTCTGGTGAGGGATAAATGAGTCATGATCTATAAAATTAACAGTACAGGTCTATATTGACTTATCCAAAACCCTTGGTGCCAGATGTGTTTCAGAATTTAGAATTTTTCAGATTTTAGAAAGGTGACACGGTACATATACAGGTTACATAACACCCTTAGTAGCTTCGTAATCAGCCACATTCATATTTCTGCAGTGAAATGTATGAATATTCGTACTACTTGAGGATCAGTAAAGACCAGAATGGGCCTTGTTTCATTTCAAATCGGGTTCTGCTAGCAACCTGCCAAGAGACTTAGAAAAAAGCTTTCTGTTTTTAGAGCTTTTTGAATTTTGAAATAGCTGATAAAGAATTATGAACAAATTAGTACCAAATATTTATTTAGAACTTACCTTATCCCAGCCATATTATATTTAATCCACACAGTAACCCTATGAATTGATATTATTATTCTCTTTTAAAGTTGAGAATGTTATTATCCTTTTTATAGATGATAAAAGGTATAAAGAGATTAATATGTTCCTCAGATTGGTAGGTTTGGCTATCTGAGGCGGAGGTGTAGGTGGGGCTGGAGTTTTTTGTGTGGGTTTTGTATTTGTTTTCCAACTGTCCTGTAAGCTTGGAATTATTTTAAAATAAAAAGTTTAAAGCAAGGGGGAGAATTTGCCTATAGTCAAACAGCTAATAAGGGGCAGAACCAGGATTTGAACCCTGGCAGTCTGGCCCCCATCCCTGGGTGATTAACCAGTACACTATATTGCTGTTCTGCTGAAAGCAGTGCCTGACATGTATAAAGCACTCTAAATGTTCATTGTTGTCACTGATGTTATTATCAAGTTGAAGAACATTCAGAGACAATAACCAGTCAGAGGACCTAGGGAGTAGAGCAACAATGGAAGACAACAGATACACAGTTCCAGGAAGGTTTCATACAGGAAAGGACTCTTGAGCTGGCACTTGAAAGATGAGGAAGGCTGTTAGGCAGAGGAAGGGAGCCCAGATGGAGAGTAAACAGCCTCTGCTTAGGTCAGACAAACTAAACCTCCTGAAAATTTTGAAACTGTTGTGGTAGAAGATGGAATGATAAAGTTCACATGGGGAGGATTGTATTAGATTCCTATTTGTTCTGTAACATCACAAACTTAGTTGCATAAAACAACACAGGTTTATTATGTTATAGTTCTGTAGGTCAGAAGTCCAGCACAAGACTCACTGAGCTAAAATCAAGGTATTGGCAGGGCTGCATTCCTTTCCAGATGTTCTAGGGGTGAATCCATTTCCTGCTTATCCAAATTGTTGGCAGAATTCAATTCCTTGCTTTTGTAGGACTTCCTTACTGGCTATCCACTGAGGGCCATTCTCAACTTTAATAGGCTGCCGTTATTCCTTAGCTCATAGCCCCCCTTCCTCTATCTTCAAAGCCAGCCTTCTCATGCTTTGAATTTCTACCTCTTCTGTCATCACATCTCTCTGAGCTAACTTCCTGCCTCCCTCTTCCATATTAGAGCTCATATGATTCAATTAGGCCCACTCATTTAATCCAAGATAGTCCCCTATTCTAAAGTTCCATCTGCAGAGTTCCTTTGGCCATGTAACTTAACATACTCATAGGTTCCGTGGATTAGAACTACCCACCACCGTCTGCCCTCTGGCCTAAAGATTCACATTTTGCCTGATGAGCAAAATGCATTCACATCATCCCAAAGTCCCCAAAAGTCTCATCTCATTACAAGGCTCCTCCAAAGCCAGGCTGCTGAACTTAGAATTTAGTCTGAGAGTGTTTAGGGAATGATGATGGGGTTTCGGGACAGAGGTAAAGGCAAGATGGCAAGAAAGGAATCCTCTTCCTGCTGACCTCTGCCCTCTCCTGTGTCCACAGCCTCTCAGCTCTGAGCTGTCTGCCCTCCAGGTACCCCTGGAATGGCGTGAGCACTCCCCCAGTGATGGACCCCTCTGTGACGCTGTGGCAGTTTCTGCTGCAGCTGCTAAGAGAGCAAGGCAATGGCCATATCATCTCCTGGACCTCACGGGATGGTGGTGAGTTCAAGCTGGTCGATGCAGAGGAGGTGGCCCGGCTGTGGGGACTGCGCAAGAACAAGACCAACATGAATTATGACAAGCTCAGCCGGGCTTTGCGGTACTACTACGACAAGGTAAGGCCTCCATGTCCAGTGCTGGGAACCCCCAACATTGATATCAGTTATTTCATTTTCTTTCTTAATTACTGTAGCTGTATCTTTGAAAACAATATTAAAAGTTGCAATTTCTTACCCCTTCCTCTGGCACCCTCAGACCAATGTTGAACCCCTGAATAGTTATATCAATTAATTTATTTCCTTGTCTTACTGCTTTGGCTTCATAGCACTACTGGCCCCTCCTCACTTCCTCCTCTGAAATCCCCAAACAGGGCTCTCCTGCCATATCCCACACAACACTTAAATTTCTTGCCCTATTCCTATAGCCAAAACTTTGAAAACACAAATTATAATGACCCTCCTTCATTCTGTCTTCTGGAACCCCTGCATCAATGGTGGGCTCCCCAAGTTCTTTCATATTCTTATCTTATACCTACAATCAAAACCTCCATACCAATTTCATACTGATCTTTCCTTATCCCATCCTCTGGACCCCTGACATTTTTATCAATTATTTCATTTTCTTCTCTTATTCCTTTAGCTAAAACCTCCAAAACAATATATATAAAGCCAGCTTCACACCCCATCTTCCTAGATTCCCAGACTAGGACTGGTCCACCCCAATATTTATATCAATTATTTTATCTTATCAACTCACTCCTATACTTAAATTTTAAATATTCCTCATCCTATCCTCTCAGACCCCTAAACCAGCACTAGATCCCCCCCAATATTTATACCAATTATTTTATTTTTTTAGCTGAAACTTCCCAAACAATATTAATAAATATCCTTTTTCATTCCTCTTCTGAGAAACACAAACCCTCTCTGTGATATACCTGGCACAGATACCTGACCCCCTCCCCAAGCTCCTCTTGCCCCCAGAACAGCCCTAGTCCTGAGCTGTACATTCTTACTATTTATGGTATTTATTCCATTTCACGTTGATTTCCTTAAGCCCAAACCTCCAAAACAATATTAATAATGAGGCTACCTCACCCTGTCCTCTGGGGCCATCAGAGCATCCCTGAGGCCTCCCAGAACTGTCCTGAAATACCCCAAACATACTCTATGACCCACTCAAACCAGCCTTGAGAGCCCGCCAGAATTTTAATGTTATTTTATTACTCTCAGTTAATTCATTTTCTTATTGCTTTAGCTAAAACCTCCACAATAGTACTAATAATGACTCAGCCTGTTCTCTAGAATAATCTTCCTTTGTTCCATTTCTGTGTCGACAGCTTTAAATAATCCTCTGTATAAATAATAATACATCACACCATTCTTCTATGTCAGTTTAGTCTCTTCCAGCATTCGTATCAGGCATTTCATTTTCCTGTCTCCAAGACTGTGCCCTGACAGACACCCCCAAGGCCTCACCCTGTCAGCCCACAGGCACCCCTGGTTTTTAGAGCCAATAGGAAAGCCTGCTCCTGTACCTACTCTCCCAGATGGGCCCTATTGTGGTGAGGAGTCTGTGTATGTGTATCCAAGGTGGAGGGGCAGAGGGGAGTCTGAGAGATGTAAATGAAGAAAAACAAGGAAACTTTTAGCAGGATGGATGGAAAGGAGACAGGGAAGGGAGAGAAAGGCAGTAGACTGAAGAAAGAATCATGGAGGGGAGAATTGAGAAGAAGGAGAGACCAGGGAGGGTTAACAGAGGGGAATCTGGGGAAGAGGGAGGAGGAGACATACTGGGGTTGAGGTGGATACTTAGGGAAGAGAAGGAAGGAGCCCCAAAATTGAGAAAAAGATGAGTGAAAAGTGAAATGGGCTGGGAGGGGGAACATGTGGGGGGGCAGACACAGATGATGGACAGTGTATATGTAAAAAAGACAGGAGAGGGGCAAGAGGGAAGAAAGACACTAGAAGAAAGGACACACCCCTCTACCCCCTCCTCTTCCACCCACATCTCCCTTCACCCTGCCTCTTTCCTCTAAGGCCCTCTATCCTGTCTCCTCCCTCCCTAGAACATCATCCGCAAGGTGAGCGGCCAGAAGTTCGTCTACAAGTTTGTGTCCTACCCCGAAGTCGCAGGGTGCTCTACTGAGGACTGCTTGCCACAGCCCGAGGTGTCTGTTGCCTCCACTGTGGCAAATGTGGCCCCTGCTGCTGTACATGCCACCCCTGGGGACACCACCTCAGGGAAGCCAGGCACACCCAAGGGCACAGGAATGGCAGGCCCAGGCAGCTTGGCGCGCAGCAGCCGGAATGAGTACATGCGCTCAGGCCTCTATTCCACCTTCACCATCCAGTCCCTGCAGCCACAGCCCCCACCTCAGCTACCCCCTCATCCTCGGCCTGCCTCAGTGCTTCCCAACACCGCCCCTGCAGGAGCAGCAGCACCCCCCTCAGGGAGCAGGAACACCAGTCCAAGCCCCTTGGAGGCCTGCCTGGAAGCAGAGGAGGCTGGCCTGCCTCTGCAGGTGAGGAATGGAATATGGAAATTAAGAGCAGGGGATGAAGAGGAGGGATGTACAATTCCCAATTGAGGAGGAAGGCTAATAGGAAAAGAGACGTGGAAGTCCTGTTAGAGGAGGTGGGGTGGGGGACAGGATACTGAAGTTCCATTCGTAAAGGAGACCTATGGAAGCCCTAAGAAGGAAGAGGGAGATATAATGTACTACAATCAGTAGTTACCCAGCATGTACACGTACCCTGAACATATTCATTTAACACACTGGTTCTCACACAGAATCACCTGGATGGTTGTTAAAACACAAATTGCTGGGCGCCAGCCCCAGACTTTCTGATTGAGTGGGACTGGGAGGATCCCCAAAATTCACATTTTCACAAGTGCTCCTGGCGCTTAGGGCAAATTTTTCAGAGCCACTGTTTTAATGAATGAGGGAGATATCTCTGGGAGTCCCGCCCCTAGGGACAGCCCCGTCCCATCAGGTTGTCTCTCCCAGGCCAACAGGGGAGCCTACCCCCAGAGGAAGCCTCACTTCCTTGGACGGGCAGTCACACCAGCAGTACCAAGTCTGCCTTCCGAGGGACATTAGCTGGCCCGCAGGGGAAATCCTCTTTACCCTAGGAGTCCTTACGCGCCCCTCCCACACCCACTTCTCTCCCAGGTCATCCTGACTCCGCCCGAGGCCCCGAACCCGAAAACGGAAGAGCTGAATATGGAGCCGGGTCTGGGCCGCCCACTGCCGCCAGAAGTGAAAGTGGACGAACCCAAGGAAGAATTAGAAGCAGCTGGTAGGGAGGCGGGGCTTGTGCCGGAAGCCGTTAAGGCTGGGCCGGAAATCCCTCCCACAGAGGGTGCCCCGGCCCGGCTGGCCGGGGTCGTTATGGAGACGGCAACGCAGGAGGGCCTAGCGGCTTCCACAGCTCCCAACACAGAAATCGCCCAGCCACAGAAGGGCAGGAAGCCCCGGGACTTGGAGCTTCCACTCAGCCCAAGCTTGCTGGTTGGGCCGGGACCCGAACGGACGCCCGGATCCGGAGTTGGCTCTGGCCTGCAGGCTCCCGGGCCGGCGCTGACGCCGTCCCTGCTGCCTACACATACATTGGTGAGTGCCTGCAGTGGGGCGGGGCTAAGGGCCGAGACGAATGGGATTGACGCACGGAGGGCGACTAGGTGAGGGTAGGCTGACGGTGAGGAGGCCTGTGTTATCTCTGAGGGGGCGGGGCCCGGTGGGTAAACGGGAGGGTGGAGCCGCTGAGTGTGACCGGCTGAGCTGAGGCCCCGGTTGGAGGGATGGAGCTTGATTGATTAGTTGAGGGCGAGTGAGAATCCAGTGCTGGAGGATTGGCTGTCCGAAGGAAGGTCAGGTCTGGGGAATTATGTGCGCGGGAACTGAGGAGCGTGAATCCCCCTTTTGTGGGAACAGTTTCCGGGTTGGGGCAAGACTTAGGAACTTTTGTGGGAGATTTCTTGTGAAGTATACAGGTAGAGCCGAAGGTTTGGGAGGTTGGGCCTGAGCTGTTGGGCTCAAGAATTGTGAGGTTTGAGAGTGGAATGTGGACGCGTTCTTGTGGGTAGTCTTGCCTGATAGGGTCTCAGGAACTGGGCCAGTGTGCTCTAGGGAGTTGGGGGAGGGGGCTGCTCTGCATAAAGTTTGAGAGATGCCTATGGGCATGACCTTAGCTGGTTATGGTCTAAGCCTCTGAAGTTTTGAGGCGTGACTTGGGGGTGTCTTGAATGGGAAATCTGTAGTGGAGCTGGAACCAAGCTCCTTCCCTCTTTGCACACATCTGCCCTTTACTCACTTGAGCTCTGACCACCCTTCCCCGCAGACCCCAGTGCTGCTGACGCCCAGCGCACTGCCCCCCAGCATTCACTTCTGGAGCACCCTGAGTCCCATCGCACCCCGTAGCCCGGCCAAGCTCTCCTTCCAGGTAGGATCTCCTCTGCACATCTTGGAGAGGGTGAGAGACCCTACCATGGCCCCAATCTGTGACTTTCCCTATTTCTGCCCCCAGTTTCCATCCAGTGGCAACACCCAGGTACACATCCCTTCCATCAGCGTGGACGGACTCTCGACCCCCGTGGTGCTCTCCCCAGGGCCCCAGAAGCCATGACTTCCACCACCACCGCAGCCTCCTGCTGGAGTAACTTCATCCGGCCCCCAAACTTCTTTCCAGCCAGCTGTCTTGAGAAGAGCCACAGTTCAACTGACAGACTTGTGATCTGATTGTGATGGGGTGGGGATTCTTAGGAAAAAGAATTTCTCAGTACCCCACCCCCACATACATGCAACTTTGTTCTTCCTTGTCAGTTCCCCAGTGGCCGCCCTTACACATCCCTTACCTTAGCGGTAGGGGCGGTTTATTTATTTATTTTTTGAAGGCCACTGGGAAGAGCCTCACCCAACCCTTTGGGGAGAATGGTTAGGACATTTCCCCCATTTCCACATTTTTTCCCCCAAGACAAGATACTCGGGGGTCTGGCATGAGAAGGACTTTTCTTTATTTATTTTTCAGCCAGCCCTTGGGAAGGTAAGGGGGCCCTTTCTCATTTGGGGGTTTGGGTAGAAAGCAAGCTTGTTTTATTTTATTATTCCTGGACATACCCAAGGGTCCAGGAAGAATTTGCACCATTTAATGGTTTGGGAGTCCTGGCCAAGGAAGAATCACACCCTTGGAATAGGAATTTCCACCTCCCCAACCTTTCTTTTAGACAGTTTGTCCTTTTCTCAGCCAACCTTCTGACCAGGGAGGAATGCCCCTTTTCCTCTTCTCCCCCCTGAGAAGCCATTCCTTTGTCTGCCAAGCTCCCTGGAGTCCTGCCTGCTACCTCCCAATGGAGGGGTTTTTTTTTGGGGGGTGGTTCCCGTCTGGGGGACCCCTCCAGCCAGTACTGCAGATTTCCCTGTCTCCTTCACCCCCTGCCATTTTGATAGTATAATCTATTTTTAAACAGGGCTTTTAAATAGGGGAGAGGGGATCATTTATTTCTTCCTGTATCTGAGATGAGGGTGGGTGGGAAGGAAGGGATTTAGGGGGGAATCTTCCTGCCACCCCCCCAAGTGTTTATTTTTGATACCAAACGTGTATTTTCAATTCCCTCCCTCCCAGCCCCCCAATTTCCTGCAGGCGGGTACAAAGGACCCTTTAAGTGTCCCTGGAGTTGGGAGGGAGGAATGGGGGACATAAAGCCTGTCCTATCAATTCCAGGCTAGAGAGAGTGGGTTCAAAAGACTTCTAGGCTCACCTCCTATCAGCAATGGCCTAGCCCAGGCCTGGGGACCTGGAGGTTGGTGATTTGGGGGACGGTGCTACACCTGTCTCCACCGTTTGTTTTACTTCCCCAACATGGATCTTTTTTTGTAAGAGTCCCAGAGAATGGGGAATTGTTCCTGTAAATATATATTTTTAAAGGTGATGCTGGAGGCTGCTGGCATTTTTTTCCCTGATATCAGAACTTATAGATGATAGGCATGGCTTTGTGTGAAAGGCAGTGAGGGTGTGAGGCAGAGATTAATTGGAAGAGAAACAGCTTTATGGCATGTGTGTTAAAAGCGGTAGAAGAGATACAAATTGACAACTGTGTATGTGTGTGTGAAAGAAAAAAACTGCAGAAAGCTGTGACTGGTTGTATAGATGTGTGAAACCATGTGCAAGAGGGTAGAAGCTGTCACCACAAACTTTTGAATTTGTGTCTATGTGAGAAATTGTGGCTCTGTGTCAGAAGATCGCTGTAAGACTGAATGAGTAATTAAGCTACCGTACAAGAAACTGATGATATGTGTGAAATAATGTTTCTGAGAAGGTAGTAGGAACTGCACATGCACATCAATTGCTGTTTGACTGGGCCGATAGTGAACAAGACAGACTGAGTGACTGAAACAGTGTATGAGAGACTGGGCAGGAAACTGGTAATAATTGTCCAAAAGTGTGAAGGCAAGAAATGTTACTGTCCATAAGAAGGTGACTTAGTGTTTGAGAAATGAATTGTGTGTGAAACTGTTCTTGTGAGGCTGTGGTGTCATCTAAAGTAACGGGAGTAGATGTGTGAGAGATATGAGGAAAAAATGACTGTGAAGCCAAATGGGTGACTGAGACACAAGAGATGAGAATGTATGATTGTGTCTATGAAAACTTCTCGTGAGAGACTATGGTAAAGATTGTATATGTGAGAAACAGAAAAATGGTTAGAACTTGGAGACTATGAGAGACTTTAATTGTGTTTGTTTGTATGTGAAACTAAGAGACAAGAAGCAAATCGATTTACAGTCTGTTCCAACAGGTCCGGTGATTGTATATATGAGAAAATTTGAGAGAAAATAATGATGAGACTGACTAAGGTATGAGAGACCACATAATTGTGTCTGTGAGACAGAAGAGGAACTGTTCAAGAAAAACTGCAAGTAGTGACAACCAGAAGTCAGTAACTGTGAGAAACTGAGAGAGTAAAAATTAGTGGTTGAGACAGTGTCTCAGATTGTGTAGGTATGTGAAACATTTCATAAGAGACTAAATCAGGGGCTGTGAATTTGAAAAACCAAGAAAGTGACAGGAACTGAGTGAATGAGACACTGAGAGACCATGTCATTGAGTGTATAAGAGAAACTTCATGAAAGGCTGTACTATTGACTGTAAATCAGTAACTGTATGTAGAAGACTGAGACAATGATTGGAACTCAATGAATGGCTGAAACAGCTTAGGAGACTATTACTGTGGGTGGGGTGAAACGGACTGTGAGAGAAAATTTTTATAGTCGTGTATGAAACTGTTAGTGAGATACCATAATAGCAATTGTAAATCAATGACTGTACAGTAGAAGTCAACACATAGAAAATGGACCTGTGACTGAATGGGTAACAGTGTCAAAGACTGGGATTCTGTGGGAGGGTGTGAACCTATTGGGATAGGCTGTAGTCTTAACTGTAGATCAAATACTAAATATGCGAAGATGACTTCGAGGGAAAAAATGACTGAGAGACTGGTTGTGATGAATGTGAGACCAATGATGAGAGACTGCCACTGAGACTATAAATTGTGGATTGCATTTGTGTTATAAGAAAAAAATGTGAGAGAAAAATGAGTCAGACTTAGTGTAAGGTCAGGGACTGTGATTGTATGTGCCAATGGAACTCTAAAAGAGACTGAATTAGTGACCATGTATAAGAAAATGGGACTAAATGTGGTTGAAACAGCTTATGAGACTGTAATTGTGCGTGTGTGTACACAATAAGCCAACTATATAAAGAAAATGATGATGTGAATGAGAACGGCATGAGACACTGGTCATATATGTGAAACTTACTGAGATACTACTAGTGATTTTGAATCAGTGTCCACATACATCAGAAGCTGACTGAGAGAAAGTAATCATGAGACTGAATGGGTTTGAGAGTCTGAGAAACAGATCATGTGGGTATGTGTAAAACTCTTCGCGAGGGACTTTAGAATAAAAGGTGGTAAAATCAAGGTCTGGGTATATTGGAAGGTGATGAAGAAATAGGAGACTAGATGACTGAAACAGTGTCTATGACTGATTGTGTGTGCACGTGAAACTTCATGGAAAACTAGTAGAGGACATAATCAGGGTCTGTGGGGGGTGAG
This sequence comes from Tamandua tetradactyla, assembly GCF_023851605.1. Taxonomy (NCBI): domain Eukaryota; kingdom Metazoa; phylum Chordata; class Mammalia; order Pilosa; family Myrmecophagidae; genus Tamandua; species Tamandua tetradactyla. The sequence continues at coordinate 122,499,874 of NC_135353.1, forward strand.
AAAAAGTGGCTTGAGTTAAGGGGTATGAGATATGCTGATGGCGATTTTGTACACTTATATGAGAAACTTCATGAGAGACTAGTAACTAAATCAGTAACTATTTGTGTAACTGAGAAAACAAATGAGACAATGTGACTCCGTTTGCGTGTATGTGAAAAACTGGTGAGAAAATGTTGGTGAGCTTGAATAAAACAAGATATGAGATATTATGATTGTGTGTGTGAAACTCTTAGTGGGAGACTGTACTAAGACTGAATCTGTGACAAAGAAAATGACTCCCTGTGTAACAGGGAATATCTGAGAGCCTGTCTGATTGAATATGCATGTGAACCAGTTTGTAAGAGACTACAGTTGAGGCTATAAATCTAGAACTGTGTCCATATATGTAAAAAAAAAAAAAGTGAATGAATTACTGAGACTGTGTGAGACATTATATGAGAGAACCACTTATTGCATCTGCCAGATCTAGCAAAAACCCTCTTGTTTGTCCTCTTCCTTCCCAGCCCCCTCCTCTTCTGGCTTCTCCCAGTTCTCCAAAACTTGAAATGTGGGGCTTCCCCAGGGCTTTGCCTCAGGTTCCCTTCTCTCTTCTCAAAAGCCCTCTCTAGGAGGTACAAGGGTAGTTCAGTGGTAGAATTCTCACCTGCCATGCGGGAGACCCAGGTTCAATTCCCAGCCCATGCATTCCCCCCCACTAAAAAATAAGCAAGTAAACAAACAAAAATTCAACAAATGGTGCTACAATAATGGGATACTCACATGGAAAAAGAATGAAATGTGACCCTGCCATACAGCATACCAAAAAAATAGCCCTCTTTAGGTAAATTCATCCAATATACACCCCCCCCCCCAAATGGTGCCCACATTTTCGTCTCTACACCAAACTGTTCCTCTTAGCAGTTATCAGGAGTTCTAAAGATCTATTTGCTTATTTCCTTTATTTGTTCATGCAGCAGACAGTGATTGAACACCTCCTGCATGCCAGTGCTGATCTAGGCCCTACAGACACAGCAGTTAACATTCGAGACAAAAATTCCTGCCCTCATGGAGCTGATATTTTAGTAACAGAGACAGACAAGAAACAGATGAATATAAAATAATAGATAGTGAGGCAGTCATTAAATGAGACAAGACTCTCACTGTTTTTTTAAATAAGGAATCTGCAGATTGATTTTTTGCCTGAACTCGTGTGGGAGAAGGTGAAAGTGCCAGCAAACCTCTTCAACAGAGAATCCTGTATTTATGCCATTTAGGAACAAAGGAAATACTGATTATAACTTTATTACCAGGGCAGCAGGTGATTAAATAAAGCAGCCAGCCAGAATTACAGGTTTCTCTGGTAGTTTATTTTCACAGGGTAACACAGCACTGATGTCTGAATTCTTCAAATCTAACAAGACCCCTTTGTCCAATTCACAGTTTCAAAGATGGGCTTATATTATTAGAGAACAAAGTATACCTGTAACAGATGCAATTATCAACACACACCTTATTGCCCATTAAAAAACACAGATATTCTTGTGGAAGTTGTGTTTTAACACCTGACCAAATCAAATTCCTTTATCTCGTTTTAATTTACAGAATGGTGTTTCTTTCTCCATGAATGTAGGGGAAATGAGAGCTTGCCTTCATGTCTTTCTTAGACAACTTTTTGTTAAAGATTCTCATTCTAAAGCAGGCTCTGGAGTTTCACTTATTAGAGTTTATTAAAAAAATAAATAACAGGTCTGTGGAACTCAGTTTTACTTGCATGGAAAATGGATTGGAGGAATTAATTATTAACAGTAAAATAGGGAGCATGTAGAGTTGTTTTCTATAGATGAAACCACAAAGAAGAGAGGGGTCAGAGGCTAGAACAGTAGTTCACAAAATATGGGCCCTGAATCAGCAGCACCAGCAACACCTGGAAATGTGTTAGAAATGCACATTCTTAAGCCCCAGTCCAGACTGACTGAATTAGAAACTCTGGAATGGGGCTCAGCTGTGTTTCAATGAGCCTTCTAGATGATTGTGAGGCACACTAATGTTTGATAACCACTGGGTTTGAAAGTGACAAGGGTGCCACACTAGAGGGTAGATGGGAAGCCCTCAGAGAGGTGACATTTATTATCTGTCTCCTCCTTTAGAATGTAAGCTTGAGGGCCAGGGTTTTTTTTGTTTGTTTGTTTGTTTTTGTCTGTTTTGTTCTCTGCACTGCCCAATGCCTAGAACAGCATCTGGCACCTAACAGGTACTCAACAAATGACTGTTGAGTGAATTTGTCTAACAATCAGAACACGTACTATATGCCAGGCACTGTTCTAAACACTTAAAAATCTTAACTCCCAATCCTTGCCACAAACTCTACAATATACATCCTCATTTTACAGAGGAGGAAACTGAGGCTCAAGGAAGGCAGAGTTGGAACATGGCAGAGCCAGTTCTTTCCTAACTACTCACTCCACAGACCATGCAAGTGTCCCCAACTGGGCCCCCAAGGCAGCAGACAACCCTATTGGCTGCTTCTGCATCCCTCTTCCCACACCCCTATCACTTCCCCTTCTCACTTCCCTTGTGCTGACCTCTCCACTATGCTGACTGCAGGGAACCTCATTTTCCTGAAAGACCATGGCTGAGGTTAAGTCAGGATAGAGGATGAAGCAATTACCCCAATGTCCCCTCCACCCTGTAAGCACTTCACACTCATTTCATCCTTGTTCAACAACTTCGTGGTTATGTTATTATGGTATAGATTATGTGTCTTACGGATAGGGAAACTGAGACGCAAAGTGGTTTAAGTGACTTGCTCAAGGCTACACAGCTAGGAAGTTTGTCTTGTTCCATACTGTGCTCCATTTCCCCTAAGTGAGAATTTGCCTAAAGAGCACTGATGGGAGCACTCAAAGGTTGCTAGGCAGACTGCTAGGTACTGGGGATGCGACGACAAACAAAACAGGACTAAGTGAGAGAGGAAACAGGGCGAGGACATAGATGGGACAAAGGCAAGGTCAGGGCAGCAGATACCTGCACAGCACCCTCCTCCGTGCCCCACCCCACCCCCATCTGCCCCAGTGCCCTCCCAGTTCCTCCTGCAGCCTGGTTCCTCTTTCCCTGCTGACTCCAGGAGGCAGGGCAGAGCAGATAAAGCCAGGCTTCCTCTCTGGTGGTGGCACAGTGCTCAGCATGACCGTTCAAACACAGACCTCTCGGTTGCTGCTGCTGCTGCCATTACCACTGTTGCTGTTCACCCTGCCCACCACAGGTAAGTGGGGAAAGGCCTCGCTGGCCCCCAGGGGTGCCTAGGCTCTTCACACCCCTGACTGTACCTTCCCACCTGGCCTCATCACAGGCTCAGACCCGGTTTTCTGCTTCACCCAGTATGAGGAATCCTCGGCCAAGTGCAAGGGCCTCCTGGGGGGAGGTGTCAGTACCAAAGACTGCTGCCTCAATGCTGCCTACGCCTTCCAGGAGCCAGGAGGTGGGCCCTGTCAAGCTTGCAGGTAAGGGGGAACCTGGAACAGAGCATTGGTGGGGGAGGTTTGGGGGTGGTGGCAAGGGGTAGGTAGAAAGAGCTGTCTGCAGGATGACCCAGGGCTGAGCTCTTTCCTTCTCTGGGATTTTCAAGGGTCATTCTGAGGCCCTGACTATGACCACAGCTCAGGATTTCTCAATTTTGGCACTAGCGACATTTGGGGCCAGAAAATTCTTTGCCCCGTGCATTGTAGGATGTTTATTAGCATCTCTGGCCTCTACCCAATAGACGCCAGTAGCAGCACACACACACTCTCCCAAAATTGTGATGACCAAAAATGTCTTCAGACATTGCTGAATGTCTCCTGTGGGACAAAACCACCCCAGGTTGAGAACTGCCACCGTAGCTCACACATACTGAGCCCTTCCTACATACTAGAAGCAGGGTGGGGTGAGGCAGGTGGGGCCAAAGGTATCCCTAGTCCCCTAATTGTGATAACAGCTCTTATTTATTGCATGCTTATTGTATATGGATACATTGTGGAGGTGAAAGAGTCTGGGGAGTTCAGAGGGCAGCTCCTGGCTCTTAAGTAGGATGACATGTGATATTCATTAAGCACTTTTGGCATACCAGATGCATTGTCGATGTGGGAGGGCAACCTGAGGGTAGCTCTAGTCTTCCAATCAAGATGCCAGCTTACATTTATTGAGCCCTTACTGTATACCAGATGTTTTTTCTAAATGCTTACTGTATATACCAGACATATTGTGAGGATTTTTGAGGGCAGTTCTGGGCCCCTAGACATGTCAGCACTTCACTATTAATTATTACTAACAACCTGCTCAGTGCTGTGCAGAAGGCTGGGAGTAGGTCTTGGGGTATTTCTGAGGTGGGGGGGGCGCCTGAGCCCCTTATCAGGATGATGGCTCTTATTATTAAGCACTTACTATTTGCCTATTCCCATGCAGGGTGGTGGCCTGACGGGTTTCTGACAGCAGTTCTGGGCCCATATTCCCTACATTTGCTTACTGTGTGCCTGGCACTGTACTTGGGGGACTTCCAAGGGTGGCTCCAGGTCCCTAGACATGAAGATAAATAACATTTATTAAGCACTTACTGTGTGCGCACCTCTTCTCAGTCTTCCAACATTCCTAAGAGGTAGGTGCTCCTATCAATCTATTCCACACACATATATACAGCATCCCCCATGTGCCACACGCCATTCCTGCCACTTCAATGGTACCAGACACAGCCAGAATGGAACACCTGTGCTCCTCTTTGCAGTAGCCCACGATGGTCACAGTGGTCTGTGTGGGCCCCCTGCTCAGTGACCTGCTCCGAGGGCTCCCAGCTGCGGCACCGGCGCTGCGTGGGCCAGGGAGGGCAGTGCTCTGAGAAGGAAGAGCCTGGAACCCTCGAGTGGCAGCTGCAGGCATGTGAGGACCAGGCATGCTGTCCTGGTGAGGAGGAGCAGTGAGGCGGGCAAGCACTCTCCATTAGTGAGGCCCTGACGGTGGGATCATGCCTGATGTTCGCAAGGAGCAGTCGGGGAGGCCAGTGTGGCTGGAGGAGAGCCAGTGAAGGGGAGAGTGATGGGAGGGGAAGTCAGAGAAGTGACAGGGCCTGATTGTATAGGACTTCATGGGCCATAGTGAGGAGAGGATTTTAGCTTTCACTCAGTGATTGGGGTTGTGGGCAGGAGAGACATGATCTGACTTGAGCTATAAAGGAGGGGTCAGCATGAAGCTTACCACGATAACCCAGCCTGACCATGACAGAGAACTAGGTGTGGTACCAGAGAATGCAGGGACAGATTGGCAGACAGACCAGATGTGGGGTACATGAGGAGGCAGGAAGCCCTGAATGATGCCCCCACCTCCATCCTATCCTCCTTTCTTCTCCCCTACAGAGATGGGAGGCTGGTCCAACTGGGGTCCCTGGAGCTCCTGCTCTGTCACCTGCGCCAAAGGGACCCGGGCCCGCCAGCGAGCCTGTGACAACCCTGCTCCCAAGTGTGGGGGCAGCTGCCCAGGAGAAGCACGCAACTTAGAGGCCTGCGACACCCAGAAAGTCTGCCCCAGTGAGTGAGGGCAGCCGCAGGGCACTAATGGGGGCACCTAGGGTGGATGTGTGGGGCTACAGCAGGGAATGCCAGGGTAGAAGGACCTCAGCATGCATGGCCACACCTGGCATTTCCCCACCCCCATCCCACTACAGCACATGGGGCCTGGGCTGCCTGGGGCCCATGGGGCCCCTGCTCAGGCTCCTGCCATGGTGGACCTCACGCACCTGTGGAGAAAAGAAGCCGCACCTGTACTGCACCTGAGCCCTCTACAGTGCCTCCCGGGAAGCCCTGCCCAGGGCTAGCTTACGAGCAGCAGGGCTGCACCAACCTGCCACCCTGTCCAGGTATGTAGACATGAGGACTTTGACACTCTGCCAACAGAGCTCTTGATTCCATGCACAGATTTTCTGCCAGTTGCAGGAGCTAAAAGTCCCAAATAATGTGACTCCATAGCTCTTCATTTGGGGGCAGTCTACCTACAGGATGGTGGACTCTCTCCTTACTCTCTTATTCCCCAACAGTGGCTGGGGGCTGGGGGCCATGGAGCCATATCAGCACCTGCTCTGTGACCTGCGGCCTGGGCCTGATCCTGGATCAGCGGACATGCGATCAACCTATTCCCCAACATGGAGGTTCCTACTGTGCCGGTGACTCGACCCAGACCCATATCTGCAACACAAACGTGCCCTGCCCTGGTCAGCACCTCAGGACATACCATTTCTATACCTAAGCTTCCCTGCCAATCTGTTGCCTGGTTCCTGCTGCCGATACCCTATTCCTGCCTCTAATTCCTCCATTCCTGGCCCAATGCCTTGGTTTCACCTCTGGTTCCCCCATTGCCCACATCTGATAGTTTCCATTTCCTGCCCCAGACCTTGAACCCCTCTCTCGCTCCCTGGTTTGGTCCAAGCCGCTGTTGTGCCCCTCTTCCCAACATCCTCCCCCCGCCCCTGTCTCTATAGTGGATGGTGAGTGGGAGCCCTGGGGAGCATGGACCGTCTGCTCCCGCCCAAGCATGAAGACCATCAGATGTGAGGAAATCCCAGGGCAGCAGACACGCTCGAGAATCTGCAAGGGCCGCAAGTTCAATGGACAGCGATGTCCAGGGAATCATCAGGATATCCGACACTGCTATAACATTGACCGCTGCCGCTGTGAGTCTCCCACAGACTACACTATGAGGGTGGGGCAGCCCATGTACGGACCAGGTTCTCAGAATTCTTTCCTGGACTCCATGTCCCTGTAGCCTCTCTCTCACCTTCCCAGTGAGACCTCTGACTCTGACTCTGTGACCCTCTTCTCTCATTCTAGATACTGGCTCATGGTCAGAGTGGACTGACTGGGGGCTGTGCACACCTCCGTGTGGGCCCAACCCTACCCGCAGCCGCAAGCGCCTCTGCACGGCCCAGCTCCCCAAGTTCCCGTGAGTGAAGGGACAGAGTGCTTCAGCAGTCAGGGTGGGGAAGTCACCAGGGCTACCACCTCTCAGCCTGACGTGCCTGCCTTGCCGGAGGCCATCTCTCAGCCGCAGGAAGAGAGGAGAAACTAAAGAAGAAAATGAGAAAAAAAAGATGCTGGGGGAGAGTTAGCAGCCTTTGTGCCCCTCAGTCACTCATTCAGTCACTCAGCCATTCTAACATTCTCTCAGTCCTTCAGGTATCCATTTACTCTTATTTCTCAGATACCCAGGCTTTGATGGCCTCATTCAGTCACTTGGTCGCTTATGCCCCCATTCACTCACTCACTGTCTCACTGCCCCAAGGCACTCCAAGGCCTGATAGCCAAAAGTTGCAGACACAAAGAACCCAGATCCCATGGATTCTCCAAGGGATCCCAGGTGGGCAGGGGCCTAATAGAAGGCATATGAGGGACAGCTGGTACATGGAAAAGGGACCATCACCTTAACCTAGTCCAGGAAGCTGATCGGACCTCCCTCCAACAAGTAGGGGTTAAGAAAGGCATTCCTGGCATCAAGTCTGTGTGAGCAGAGTCCTGGACACAGGATAGTCAGCCACCCAAAGTATTTCCATGTAACCAAAGTGGCCCAGGTATTGGAGAGGGTTAAGACTCATTCATTCATCCCTTCTTGTATGTATGTCTACATACATCAAGCTACTAGATTAAGTGGGCTGCTCCCAACTCATGGAAGGCCTGCTCTCTGGGAAGTGATGTCCTAACAGTAGGATTTAGAGTGGGAAGATGAGTTAGGGGTGTTGAAGGGAGGCATATAGGACTTGACTGAGAGAGTAACTGGAGAAAGGAGTGATTGAGAGGATTGGGGTAGGAGTAAATGAAGAGCCTGCCTGTCAAACAGGAAAAGTAACTCAAAAGCCTTTCGGGACATGCGACTACAACTGATAAAGTAGAGGACAGAAGTGTAGATCAAGTTTGGGGACAGGGATTGGGGCACAGCAACAAGGCCTTGAGTGTCAGGACATGCCATATAGTTTTAGTTTTATCAGGAGGCAGTGGGATGAGATGTAAAAAGTTTGGGAGGTGTAAAAGTATAGCTGTTAAAAAAAGGGGGGGGAGTAGCTGTGTCAACAATAATTACAAGCATTTATTGAGCACTTAACTGTGTGCCAGGCACTGCTCTGAGCACTTTACCTGAATCAACTCATTTATCCTTACTCAACCCAGTGAAGTGGATATTATTATTTTTATTTTTATTATTATTATTCCATTTTGCAGATTAGGGAAACTGAGGTGTAAGGAAGATAAATCAATTGCCCAGTATTGCACAGGTAAAAAGTAGTGTCGAGGTACATGGGTAGTTCAGTAGTTAGAATGCCCGCCTTCCATACGGGAGACCCGGGTTCGATTCCATGCACCCCCCCCAAAAAAAAAGTAGTGTCAGGCACACAGTAGACACTCGATAAGAGTTTGCTGAATGCACTCTTGCCTTCCCTGAGCTTCTCCCCTCTCTTCATCCCTTCCTCTGCAACATTCCAGGCTCACCTTTTCCGCGGTAGAAGGCCAGGGTGAGAAGAACTTGACCTTCTCGGGGAGGCCGTTTCCCCAGTGCCAAGAACTGCAAGGGCAGAAGTTCGAGGTGGAGGAGAAGCGGCCATGTCTACATGTACCTCCCTGCAATGACCCTGAGGAGGTGAAGCCCTAACCCTTCTTCCTCCAACTTTGACCCCCTAACCTCCCAGACCTCAATAAACCAGCCTCTTCGGGCTCATCTAATGTTCCTTGAAGGAGGAAAAGCTCACCATCCGCCTCCCTAGGAGTTGGGCAATGGCATCGTCTAAGTCAAAGAGCACGGCACGGTCAAAGTCGCAGAGGCCTGTTTCAGAAAACAGTTTGGCCCCATTTTGGCAGGAGTGAAGGCTAGCATACAGCTCCAACCGCCTTCGGCTGCCAGAACCCCAGTGTCTGTGCCCACCCCACCCCACCCCCACTTCCTTTGGTGCCCCAGGGCGGGCCACACATCCCTCTGCAGAGCTCTGTGTTATGGGACTTTCGATTGGCTGCTCGTCCTGAGATGTACTCTCTGATTGGTTGGTGTACTTGTCAGTTGCCATCTCCCAGCCTTCTGAAGTAATGTCTAGGTTCCCACCCGCCCGAGCCCGGAGCCCGGGCGGGGCTAGCGGATTCAGCAGTGATCTGGTGTTGAATGGAGACAGAGGAGTTGTCCGGATTGGCTCCCCGCTGCGCGAACACCTGCATCCACCCACTCCCAACAGCCCAACTCCAACGCCGCAATTAGCAGCGCAAATAGCTTCGTGGGGTGGGAGGCGGACCAACGAAGTGCCTACGATGTGCTCTGAGCTGGGAAGGAGGCTGGAGTCATTCCTGTACACTAGAGCTAAGTCTGAGTATTAAGGCTGAAGGAGGGCTGATAGGAGAGGATGTCTGAACCAGGACCTGCCTCCCCAGTGAGGGCATACACAAGCCAAGACATACCTTTCAGCATTTGGTCATCCTTCCCTTAGCACCAACTGCACACTAAAGCCAGAGCTGAGAATTATGGGGGTGTTGAGGTAAAGAGATGTCTGAGGTGTACCTGTTATCCACGACAAAAAAAAACAGACGCAGAATAGGTGATCCTTTATTTTGAACATTTGTTCAGCACTTATTAGGGGCTACTATATGCTACCAATAGTGCTGAACACCATGGGGATAGGGAACAAACCCGGACAACAATGCTGTTAGCATTTACTCATTTAACACTTGCTGAATGCTGGGCCCCTTGTGGTGAGACAAATAATAAGAACAATCATAATTTGAGAAATAGAGAGTAAGATCTTAGTATGTGCTTAGTAATGTTTTAAGGCTTTCCATAGCATGAATTCATTTAATCTTCACAGCAAACCCATGAGGGCCAGTACTATTATTATCCCTATTTTACAAAGGAGGGAAACAGTGGCACAGAAATGTAGTGGGCTACACAAATCTGAAGTGCTATGGATTGTGGCAAGGCTTTAAATGTCAGCAGCAGAGTTTAGGACTTTGTACTGTGAGTGCAGGGTCACCCCTCTGTGTGGGAAGGTTTGGATAGGAGATTTGTGATACCAGGAGTCTGTCAGGAAGCTCACTTGACTTCTCTGAGTCAGTTTCTTCTTGTGTAAATGGGTCAGTCAAAAACAAAGCCCTTGAATACTTGGTGATCTAAAGAGGACAGGGGCAATGTGAGAGATTCTGTTTGATACTCCAAGGTATGAGAGAGGTTATATGTGCTTACAGGAAAGTAGCAGTTTGGCTGTGGTGTGCACTATAAGGTGCATATCTTTGTGTATGTGTAATAAGCAGGACTATGGGTCTGTGCAAGAATTAAGGATGTATTGGATGTATGTAGAGTTTGTGTGATGTTACAACCATGTGTGTGGCATAGCAATATGTGAGTTATAGTTATATGTGAGTATGTGTGTGTATGCATATGTGCATGTACATTAAGGTGTCTACCTATCTGTATATGTGAGATAGGTGTACAGGTGTGTGAATTTAGGCTGTCTTGAATGCACATGATGTGTTTGTGGGTTACAATAGTGTGGGGGACATGGAAGTGCAAGGTGTGCCTGTGTCTTGCATGTGTGTGTCTTGCTTGTGTGTGTACACATTATGGTGTAAATATGGGAATGTGATGTGAGTAGATGGGTGTATATGAATTAAAGGTGTATTTTATGGTGTGCAGGGTTGCAACTATGGTTAATGCGTGTGAGTTTTGTGTGCATTATGTAGACATGAATGTGGGAATAGGGGTGTATGATGTGTTTGTATTCTGTGTAGGAGGCAGGTTTGAGTGTATTTTGTAACTGTTAAGGGTGTATGTGAGTGTGTGCACTATAATGTGTGTACACATGTGCTAAGTAGAGGGCATATGTGATTTAAGGCTGTATTGAGTGTATATGGTGAAGGGGTTACAACTATAGGGACCATATAACTGAATTATGGGTGGCATGTAAAAGCATGTATATGTCATCTATCATTAGGGTGTTCATTGTGGCTGTGCAAATAAGTTAGAGTTCTAGATAATGGTATGGACATGTATGTGTGTAAGTCATAATCGTGGGTCCAGTACTGAGTATTCACACAAAATTATTCTTGGAGTACCCTCCGTACACCCATTCCTACTGGAGAAGATGGAGATAGTGCAGAGGAGTCTTACCTCTGCCTCAGAGAGTTGAGGCATTCCTAGGGGGATTCCTCATTCCTCTGCAAACTAATCACAAAAAAATAATTTCTGGAAGTTGAGCCACCTGCAGAAAAGTGGTGCCTTTGAGGGCAATGAGGACTGGGAACAGGGCTTCTGGGAAGGAGTCTGAAGACAGGTTCCTGAGGAACACAAGTTTGAGCCCAGAAGAGCCAGGAAGGTCTGTAAGCCAACATCTGTTCCTGTCCCCAGAGAAGGCACCGTGGATCCACCATAGCCTGTTCGCTCCAGTTATTGAGCAGAAAAACTGGGAAGCACACATTTCAAAATGTTGGAAAAATACCCAATTCATGGGGAGTTTCCCATCTGGGAAACACTAGGGTTTGGAATGCCAGAGAGGATATTCGAGAGAGATGGGGAAGGAATGGCCAAAGCAAAGGCCTAGAGGTGGACTGAAGCTGTTTGGGATGGAGGAGGGATGCAGAGGATGATTTGGGAAGTATTTGACTTGGGGACTGTGGGATATTAGGGGAAGAGGAGCTCTTTCCTTTTTTCGTTTATGTGTTTTTATTGGTGCGTTTTCGTTTATGTGTTTTTATTGGTACATTTTTGTTTATGTGTTTTTATTGGTACGTTTGCTTTTCTGGAGGTTCTTTTTAAATATATATATATATTTATTTATTGAGAAACTTCACACACATACAGTCCAGACATAGTATACAATCAATGGCTCACAATATCTTAACATATTTTCATATTCATCACCATGATCATTTTTAGAATATTTGCATCATTCCATAAAAAGAACTAAAAAACTCACATCCCATACCCTTACCTCTCCTTCTTATTGACCGCTAGTATTTCAATCTACCCATTTTTTTTACCCTTTATCCCCCCCAATCATTTATTTTTCCTTATTTTTTTACTCATCTGCCCATATCCTAATACAAGGAGCATCAGAAACAAGGTTTTCACAATCACACAGTCATGTTGTAAAAGCTGTATAGTTATGCAATTGTCTTCAAGAATCGAGGCTACTGGTCCCCTCTATGTGGGACGTGACATCCAGGGTTGAAAGTCTCCGTGGCGGCGTGGGAGATGACTCCCAGGGATGAGTCTGGCCCTGGCACCATGGGAGCAACAATGCCATCCTGACCAAAAGGGGGGAAAAAGTGTAACAAATAAGGTATCAGTGGCTGAGAGAGTTCAAATAGAGTTAAGAAGGTACTCTGGAGGTCACTCTTAAACAAACTTCAGATAGACATTGCTGCCCATCATAATTTGCCAAACCTCAACCAAAACTATTCCTTCCAATCATAAAGAACACCTAGGGTAATATATAAGATTCTACAAAGGATCCATGTACTAGTGTAACTTCCCAGAAACCTGCAACCTCCAGATGGGTCCCTGGACCAGGTAAGTCCTAACACTTAGAGGGGCCAGCCTCTCCAGAACATCAGCTAGTTCCTTCTCCCTAGCCCTTATTATTGACAGTCCCTTCCAACATGAAAAGTTAGAATGGCCATAGCCCAAATACCCCTTAAGAGTGGGAGAAAGGAGGTGGAGTTATACAGAGAAGATAGTTTAACAAACGAATTTGATTGCTGAATCATATTGATATTCCTTTTAGTCTCCAGTATCTTAGAGCAGCTAGAAGTAAAAACTGAAGATTGTGCAATTGTAACCCATACCAAACTCTGAAATCTGTTCTACAACTAATGGTTTCATTTATGTTTTGAAATTTATTGCTTTTTTGTATATATGGCATTTCTCACAAAAAAGAAAAAAGTGATGATAAAAAATACATATATTCTCAGAAAAATCTGAGATGATGGTATGGTAGCCCATGACAAACTCTGGGATCTGTCCTGTGACTACTTTTGGAACAGTGTTTTGAAAATTACTGCTTTTTTCCTTTCTTTGCTTTGTATATATGTTATATTATACAATTAAAAAGTTAAAAATGAATAAATAATTAAAAAAAGACTACTGGAACACAGTTCAACCGTTTCGGGTACTTCCCTCTAGCCACTCCAATTCACCATAAACTGAAAACGGATGTCTATATAATGCATAAGAATAACCTCCAGGATAACCTCTTGTCTCTGCTTGAAATCTCTCAGCCACTGAAACTTTATTTTATTTTATTTAAAAAAAATTACAAGAAAGAAACACAGGCATTCCCAACACATGCTCATTCTGCTCTACACATACACTCAGCAATTCACAATATCATCATATAGTTGCATATTCATCATCATGATCATTTCCCAGAACATTTGTATCAATTCAGAAAAAGAAAGAAAAAGACAACAACAGAAAAAGAAAACAGAAAAAAAAAATTTTACATACCATATTCCTTACCCCTCCCTTTCATTGATCACTAGCATTTCAATCTAAATTTAACATTTGTTCCCCCTATTATTTATTTTTATTCCATATGTTCTACTCATCTGTTGACAAGGTAGATAAAAGGAGCATCAGACACAAAGTTTTCACAATCACATAGTCACATTGTGAAAGCTGTATCATTATACAATCATCATCAAGAAACATGGCTACTGGAACACAGCTCTACATTTTCAGGCCGTTCCCTCCCGCCTCTCCATTACATCTTGGATAATAAGGTGATATCTACTTAATGCATAAGAATAACCTCCAGGATAACCTCTTGACTCTGTTTGGGATCTCTCAGCCATTGACACTTTGTCTCATTTCACTCTTTCCCCTTGGTGGAGAAGGTTTTCTCAATCCCTTGATGCTGGGTCTTAGCTCATTCTAGAGTTTTTCTCAATCCCTTGGTGCTGAGTCTCAGCTCATTCTGCGATTTCTGTCCCACGTTGCCAGGAAGATCCACACCCCTGGGAGTCATGTCCCATGTAGACAGGGGAAAGGTGGTGAGTTTGCTTGCTGTGTTGGCTGGAGAGAGAGGCCACATCTGAGCAACAAAAGAGGTTCTCTTGGGAGTGACTCTTAGGCCTAATTTTAAGTAGGCTTGACCTATCCCTTGTTCATATGAACAAACCCCGAGACTGGGGGCTCAGCCTATAGCTTTGGTTGTCCATACTGTTTGTGAGAATATCAAGAATTCAACTTGGGGAAGTTGAGTTTTCCCCCATTCTGAAACTTTATTTTGTCTTATTTCTCTCTTCCCCCTTTTGGTCAAGAAGGCTCTCAAGAAGGCTCTTGAGAGAGGGAATGAAAAAGCATCTTTGCAGAGGTCACAGCACATTTAAAAGTATAAAGGCTTCCCTTCCCCTTCTCCTTGGAGTGAGTCAGATGATCACCCCTTTGCTACAACTGAGAAGACTAAGTGTCAGAGGTGCTAAGTCACCTTCCCAAGAGAATGATGGAGACCGGATTTGAACTCAGGCACTCAGTCGTCAGGCCTCACACTATATACTGCCTCTTTAAAATTGGCCAGTGACTTAATAAATGAAGAATGAACAAATGAATCGGTGGATAATTCACTTGGAAATCCTGCAGGCAAAAGAGACACCTAATCTGCCTACTTCTTGCCATATCTTCTGCTACCTCAGCTTGTCCACCATTATTGCTCTCTCTACGACCCACAAGGCCTAACCTAATCCGGCCCCTGCTAACCTCCCTGACCTCATCTACCACGATTTCCCTCCGGTGCTTTGTTCCAGCCACACTGGCACTGGCAGTTCCTTCTTCCTGACACATTCTTTAAAGTGAAAAAACAAACATGAATCACAAAGTGATTCATGCAGGAATGAATTGGAGTTCTCAGTTTCCCTCAACTGTAAAATGGAAACAATATTACCTGCCCCATAGGATTGTTGTGTGGGTTGAACGAATATGTATGTAAATAATTTAGTTTAGTTTTGGGTACAGTCAGTCAATAAATTATTTTTAAATGGATTTGTGCTTTCATTGTATTCAGGTTCTCGTAGGGGTTGACAGGATGGCCTTCATGGTCCACCTCTGTCCTGACTACAAAGGTCATTTGCTCACTTGGCAAATATTATTTGGCACCTACTGACTACATGCCCTGGGCTGGGTCTGCCTCTATCTGTGGGAAGTTCTGGCTACAGTCATAACATTGATGACATCAGGTGGTTACCCTGGTTTTGGCTGTGTCCAGGGCAGAGAAATGGAAATATATCAACAGAGTGGGGGCGGTGAGCAGGGAAAGGGGTGGACAGGCATTGGGCTAGAGATGCAGGGAATGTGTGCTGTAGATCTAGGTGTGTCCCTAATTGCCTGTGGATGTGTGTTTTATCTGGGCGTACATACTCGTGTGCATACCCCTGGGTCTCTGTGTGTCTGTGCAGTACCTGTTTGTGTGTGCACGCGTATGTATGTACACATGCCCATGTGTGTTACTCCGGGCTTTTTAAACCTAGATCTGGGTGTGTTCTGTCCTTGCATGACCCGTGTGCTTCCTTGCTTTTGTGTGTGTCATTCCCTGTGTGCCTCCAGGGACCCCTCCACCAGAGACAAGTGTGTGTACCACGCCCAGATGTCCACCTCTGCATGTCTGATGCTGTCTACGCTGCCCCCGCACACTTCTTTATGCCTTGCTGAGCCTGTGTGGATGTAGGAGACTGATCTTCTCGTGGGGCACTACGTTTGATCCACCTCTCATTGAGAGGGGCTCATTTCCCCACTTCTCTGTCTTGGGGTGTGCCTTCCACTCTCTCCCCTAATCTGCCTTCTATAGTGAATATCGACGCTGGAAACCGAGTATCTGCGGAGGGTCCTGCGTGACCGAGGGGTTGTGAGGACCAGGTTAAGGCGGTTTTGGAGGATCCTGCCTGGTAATCCGCCTAGACCCTCGGGAAAAATCACCCACCCCACCCCCACTCCCCAAATTGCGCATCCCCAACGGGAGGGGGAGGGGAAGCAGGATGCGGCGCGGCGCGTGCGCACTGCCGCTTTCAGCACCGCGGACAGAGCCTTCGCCCCCGCTTGTCGGCGCACGCCACCGCCTCCCTGGCACTGAAGGCGCGCTGACGTCACTCGCTGGTCCTCCGCAAACTCCCCTTTCCCTCTGCCTTGGTCGCGTCCGCGCTGCCGACGGCCCAGCCGGGTTGCACCACGCGGCGCGCAAGATAGGGGAGCACGGGCGCGACCATCCGCGCTGCGGCGGCGGCGATTTAGCGCTGCCTCAGTCTGCGGCGGGCAGCGGAGGAGTCGCATCGTATCGGAGAGCGCGGCTGTGCGGTTGGGCCCCGCAAGGTCCGCCCCCGCGTCCCCTAGCCAGACTGTTCCCAGGACCACCTGCCCCGCGCCGCAGCCATGAACTACCTGCGGCGCCGCCTGTCGGACAGCAACTTCATGGCCAATCTGCCAAATGGGTACATGACAGACCTGCAGCGCCCACAGCCGCCCCCGCCGCCTCCGGCTGCCCCTAGCCCCGGAGCCACGCCCGGCCCCGCAACCGCCACTGCCGAAAGGGCCTCCGCAGCCGCCCCTGTGGCCTCTCCGGCCGCCCCTAGCCCGGGGTCTTCAGGAGGCGGTGGCTTCTTCTCGTCGCTGTCCAACGCGGTCAAGCAGACAACAGCAGCCGCGGCCGCCACCTTCAGCGAGCAGGTGGGCGGCGGTGCTGGGGGCGCAGGCCGTGGGGGCGCCGCCGCCAGAGTGCTGCTGGTCATCGACGAGCCGCACACTGACTGGTAAGCCACTGTCGAGGATATCTCCTCGCGGGCCTGGGTCCTCAGATCGTCCCGCAGCGAGCAATTATCAAACGCAATTTGTGTGCTGGTCATCTGGCCACGTCCCCCAAAGCCTTTTCCTTTAAATTATTATGCTGGGCGCTTCTGTATGCCCAGGCCTTGACTCCCACGCCCATCCAAGGCCTTCTCGATGGATAGAGGGAGCAATTTTGGAATGCCTACTGTGTACCTCTTCCCCAATACCCCTCCCCAAAGCCTGCAGCTTCAATACATCCTGTGAACATTTATTTGAAAGCCTAACCTGTTTCCTAAACACTGTCCCCCAACCCCACCCCGCACCAACCCTCACCCTAAAAGCCTTTTCCCCTAATGGATCTTGGGAGCATTTATCAAATACCTGCAGTGTGCCTCATAGAGGAGCTCTTCCTCAAGGCCTTTAGCTCCACTGAATTTTGTGAACATTTATTAAGAACCTGGTCTGTGCCCTGCTCCCCCCACCCACCACCAACCCTTTACCTAAAGCCTTCTCTCTAATGAAACTTAGGAGTATGTATCCAGTCTGTGCTGTGTGTCCCACTCTCAGCCCCCTCCTCAAAGACCTTTTAAACTGTTCAGTGAACATTGAGTACCTGCCAAAAGCTTTTCTTTAGTGGATCCTGTGAGCCTTTATTGGATGCTTTCTGTGTGCCCCAACTCCAGATCCCCCTCCTAGGCCTTTTCCTTGAAAGTATTTAGGAAATGATTATTAAGTGTTTGCTGAATACCCCACCCCCAAACCCCTTTCCCAAACAAACCCTTTACCTCATGCTCATGAGCATTTTTTGACCTTTTGAGTGACTCATTTCTTTTCCTATAATGGATCTAGAAAATGTTTGAGTACCTCCTCAGTTGAGTAGCCCCAATTCTCAAGCCAGTTCTTCAAAGATCTTTCCTTTAGTGGATCATCTAGCATTTATCAACTGCCTCGTTCGTGAACTTTCCTTACAGGCTATTCCCTCCAGTATATTCACCAAGCACCTATTGAGTACCTGCTGTGTACCCCATCCAAAGATTCTTTTTCCATTGACTTTTTCTCTGGTGAATTCTTTCCGCATGTATTGAGCACCTTCTGCATGACCCAACCTTAGCCCCCCTCTATAAAGACCTTTGCCTCTAATTAATCTGGTTGCCAGATATCCAGTATTTGTGTGCCTCATTTCAATCCCTCTTTCCAAAAACCTTTTCTTTTAATTGCTCCATTTAACATTTATGGAGCACCTTCTGTGTGCCTGATTCTATGTCTTCTCTAGAAAAACTTTTCCTCTCTCTTATGGATGGAGAATCACACTTACATAGACCAAGTCTCTGCACCCCCCCCCCCCCATTCCCCTTCCCCACAGGAGTTTTCCTCTTATGGATCCAGTTAGCATTTTTCAAGTGATTGTATGTCAGTCTCGATCCCCCCTCCCTGAAGGCTTTTTTTTTTTCATGGATCCAGTGAATATTTATTCATTGTCTGTCATGTGCTGCATTCTAATCCCCTTCCCCTGAAGACCTTTTCTGTGAGCATTTATGGAGTGCCTTCAGTGTGCCCTAAGTTCACACCTCCTCCCCAAAGTCCTTTTCTCCCAGTAGACCCAGTGAACATGTATTCAGTGTCTGTTGTATATTGGGAGTATACTCCCCTTCATTACTCCTTGAAGAACCTGCCCCAACTGTAAGGCCTCTCCCCAGGGTCCAGTCCTTTGATAAATTCAAAGCTCACATTATAGGGGTTGCCCCTTTCCCACTCCCTTCAGGACCCCTAGAATTTCTTCTGCCGACCTTGAGTTCATATCTCAAAGAGCCTTTCTTCCATGTAAGCCAGTATACATTTATTAAGCACCACCTACTAGGTGAGTCATTCTGAACTTCCCCTTTCCACATCTCTGAAAGTTCTCGCCCCTGCCTCAAGAGCTCTCTCTCTCTCTCTCTCTCTCTAGGGCTCTACTTCAGCCTACACTCATTAAGTACCAGCTGTTTACTGGCTAGATAACCGCTCCCCCAGGAGCCTTTACCCTTCTGTTTCAAGGCCATTTATTCTTTCCATAGATATGTATTGCATACTTTCTATGTGTCAGAGTACAAGAGACATTTGTTAACCAC
The DNA here is from genome assembly GCF_023851605.1 of Tamandua tetradactyla. Taxonomy (NCBI): domain Eukaryota; kingdom Metazoa; phylum Chordata; class Mammalia; order Pilosa; family Myrmecophagidae; genus Tamandua; species Tamandua tetradactyla. Next base: position 122,518,752 of record NC_135353.1, read on the forward strand.
TATTGTATACTAGGAAGAACCCTCTTTCAGCTCCCCTTCCCTCTAATCCCAACCACCAACTGGCTTCTCCATACCTTTTCCTCCATTCTACTCCACAATAATTTGGTAAGCACTTATTGTATACGAGTAAGAACCCCATATTCAATGTCTCTTCTCCTTCCCCTCTTGTAGCCTTAATTCCCTCTTCAGCAGTCTCCATCTTGCCTTTCACACTACACAATCCTGAAAGCTCATGATGTACACCTATTGTATCCTGGCTAGTTCCCCTCTCCCCCTTAGTAGCCATCTCCTCAACTACAGCTTATTCCCAATTAATCCAGAAAGTCCTTATTAGTCTCCTATCATATGCTGTTCAAACAACACATTCCTATCCCTGCGGTAGACTCCTCCACTCTTTTTTTTCCATCAATCCACAAAACATTTATTGGGCACCTGCTGTGATTCCGTCACCAATATCCACTCACGCTGGTGCCATCTTCCTGGCCAAATTTGCTTCACTGAAGTCAGAAAGTCTTAATGAGGTCCCTTCTGTATATTGGTAACCGCCCTCCTTTAGATTTTCTTTCTCTACTCCCATCCTCCAGGCAGTTTCTTTGCTGCTTCATCCTTCATTCTTTCAAGCATTTATTTATTATCTACTGAATACTGAAAAGTATTCTCTTTTCCATAACTGCAACTCCGGTATTTTGCGTTTTTTTTCCTCTGATCTGTTCAGCAAGCATTTATTGAGCACCTGCTGAATTCAGTAAAAGAGGGTTCCCTTCCCTTTCTCCATACTAGAAGCCCCCTTTTATCCCAGCATCACCACAAATCTTTACTTCCAGTCAATCTAGCAAATATTTATTATCTTTTGCTATAAACAATTATTGCTGTAATATATGAATTACATTAAGCAAATATTTACTCAGTGCCTACTATATGTGGGGTAAGGTGGACAAAGAGAGAGAGCACTTATGATTACCAGGTTCAGTGTAGTTAACAGACACTTCTGTACCATCAAATTAATGACACTCTAACCATGCAAGGACTTCAAGGACTTCAGCCTGGAATATAGGAGAAATTGTGCAAACTCTGTAATGGAGTGAATGCCTATGTGCAGTCCAATGTCTTTCTCACGAAGCCACACCCCTCTGTTTCCTAAATCTTGATTCCTCTGTGGTTTAAAGTTGAAAACTGAATTGAAACTCACCTCCAGTGTTTTTCAAACTGTGGGTCGTCTACTGACTTATGACAAGACTTTTATTTTCTTCATAAAGTAGAATAAATGAGAATAGAAAATAACAGGATGTATTGCACATAGTAAGGATAATTATTGTTTAGCAAAATTGTTTGTTCCAATATATATAATCTACATATAAACCATGTGGTACATAGTTGGTTTATTAAGTATATTATACATATACATGTGTGTGTTTTTCTTCATGACATGGAATAAAATAGAATAGGAAAAAAAGAAAAATAGAACAGGAAATATCAGACTGCGTTGCATAAAATAAAGGTAATTATTTACAGAAACTGTCATTTCAATTATATATATATATGCATTCTACTATACATTCTATATACATATACACTTAGTATATAATATAGAACATGTTATATATTACATAAGATGTATTATATTTTATTTGCTGTATAACATATATGTATTGTATAATATATATTACATATATAGGGTGGATTATTATATATATATGTATGTATATGTATATAGTGAGTTATATAAACTATATTTCTTATTGTGGTTTGTTTTCTTAGGATTCCCTGGAAGCAGACCCTGAGATTTGTTTGTATGAGATTTATTGGGGAGAGCTCTTGGAAACAACACGTGTGGTGGAGTAAGGGAAGCAGGACTAGGCAGAGGGAAAAGTTGAGCTGTGATGTAATCCCCATAGAGGCCTCAGTCAACCCTCTGGGAAACTCTGGAGCTGGGATGGTCCTTCTGAGTTTTCTTAATTGAGGAGGGGTGGCCAGGCTTTTGTATTCCTGCATCAGTTGGTCGTTGACTGCAGGCTGTCCCCTAGAAGGAGGTGCCATGTTGGGTGAGGCAAACTCTACTACAGAGGGCAATTCTCAGTGAGTGAGCCTTCAGCAGCAGATATTCCCTGAACCTGAGGGACAGATATGAGAACCTGAAGGAAGAAGGGAGGTAAAGATCTAAGTGGAGCTCTCAGCCCACCCCGTGTATCACTCAGATCCAATTGCTTCTTATAATAAGTTCACGCCATGTGGAGACAGCATTTCCATGATTCTCATTGGTCTTTTGTTCTGGGGGAAATTCCAAAGAACAAGGTTAGTGAAACAGACTACAGCCTCCACTGTTGCAATTGATTACAAGACCATACATGTTATTCACTGTCTACTTCAGCTACTATACATTCTAGATTCCCCTCACTGTCATCCAGCCCCTCTTTTGGTCTAAGTTACTTATCTGGTGGCTGATCCATTCTCTCATACTTGGGTGGTCTGAGCCCCTGGTCACTGTGCCCTTCTTAGGCTGTGGCTGCTGCATTAGTCCATTTGTCATCAAAGTTGAGCAGGGATTACCAAGAGATGCCCAAATTAATCACCAACATACCAAGCACATTTTTCTCTGCCCCCACTGTGCAACAGTGACCCTATTTTCTCCTTATGGTCAGGGTAAACTATCTCTGCCAAAACAATGGCTCCTCCTCATGTTCCTTGACATGAGAACCCTGAAGTGTTTGGGTGGCAGCCATATCTTATAATTTAATGAGATTCTTGTTCTGTCCCCTGGTAGCAGTGTTCCCTTTTGGAGAACCAGGAACTTTAATCTTACAGAGTCCTGAGGGAATAGGAATCACAGATTACAAAATTGAATCACTGAAGGTGATGGTAACCTGGGCCACTTCTATTTTAACCTCTCAGTTCCCAGATCCATGTATTCTACCTGTTAGAAACACCACATGTTCAATGGTCATTGATTTAAGATATATAATGTTTGAGGGGATGATGCCCCATTCTTGTACTGTATCACCTCTAAGCTGGGGTCTTAACTGTGTCTTCAACAAGTTGTTCTGTCACTCTGTTAGGCCAGATGCTTCTGGCTGATGTGCTATGTGATATAATCAGTGGAGCCCATCATCATGTACCCACATTTTTTTTTTTTTTTTGCACGGGCAGTCTCCGGGAATCGAACCTGGGTCGCCAGCATGGCAGGCGAGAATTCTGCCACTGATCTACCGTTGCCTGCCCCATGCACCCACTTTTATACCTCCTTTTCTTAAACTGTGTCCTTTGGTCTGAAGCAGTGTTATATGGGATCCCGTGCTGGTTGGTAAAATCCTCTGTGAGTCCTTGGATGGTGATAGTCCTTCCTTTCCATATAAAGGCCAACTCATATGTGGAATATTCCAGTCAAAGTGAATCGCTACTCTTACCAGGGTGGAAATAGCTCAATGTAATCAGTTTGGCACCAGTGGCTGGTTGATCTCTTTGAGGAATGGTGCCTTATCAGGGACTCTTCATTGATCTCTGTTGGTGGCACGTCCCCAGAGATAGCCTGTCTCTGCTACTGCTGCTGCTTCATTTATGTGCCCATCTGCTAGCACTGGGGCAACTGATTAAAAAGGCTGACTGATGTCATCTTGCTGACTCATTCTGTCTACCTGATTGTTTAGTGCCACTTCCATGGTGGATGCTAGTCTGGTGAGTGTTAACATGCAACGCAAAAATCTTCACTTCTCACTTTTTGCCCACTCCCATATGTCCACCCACATTCCTATATCCTAGATCGCCTTATACTGATTTTCCAGTATTTTTCCTTCTAGATGCCTGATCAACCACTCAAGCCATTCACTACTGCATATAAGTAAATATATATTCTAACCTTGGACCACGTCTCTTTCTACACAAAGTGTATGACCAGTTACACTGCCTGAAGCTCTGCCCATCAGGAGCTCTGCCACTGTCTTTCAAAGCCATTCCAAGTGGGGCTATAGTGCAGACACTGTCCAGTTTTGTCTTCTACCCAAACACCAAGACAGCCCACTTGTGAACCAAGCTTGGGCTTTTTCTTCCTTCATCGCCTGGTTATAAGTAACCCTTTTGGTGAACAGAGTGGGAGACACCAATGTAACAGTTGTGGATGGACGTGGAAATCTGGATTACCTACTTATGCAACTTACTTTTTCCTGCTGGGCTTCCTTACTTTATTACTTGGCAGGTCTGACAGGACTCAGCTTATACTGAGCAGTTCTGGATGCATAGTCACTTGGTGCCCATGTCAAGTATTCTGTCTCTACCAGGGCCCAGTACTGACCAGGATTTGTTTCTTGAAAGGCATATCATTCCCTGCTGCAGATGTCATGGCCTTGCTCCACAACCCCAAGGGCCTCTCACTCAGGCTTCTCCAAAGCTCAACCCTGCATCTTTCCCACTGTTGTTACCTCCAGTTTCATAAGATTTGTCAGATTATATGGCCTAAGTGTCAGGGTTGCTTGTACCACAGCCTGGACTTGCTGTAGAGCCCTGTTCTGCTTTGGCCCCCACTCTGAGCTGTCAGCCTTACGTGTCACCTGATATATGGGTCAGAGCAGTATTTCCAGGTGTGGAATATGCTACCTCCAGAACCTGAAGAGGCCTACATCTACCAGGTATTGTGCTTTTTGTCTTCATGATTAGAGATGTAAGATGCAATAATTTTCCCTATTCTTTGGAAGGACTGTCCTGGCATACCCTGGACCACTGGATCCCTAAAAATTTTATTATTGTGTCAGGCCCCTCCCTGAGTCTTCACAGGATTTGTCCCTACCCTCAGAAGTGCATGTATCTTACCAAAGCAACATGCTAGGAAGCTCTTGCTCAGCTTGCCAATGAGCATGATGTGATTGATGTAGTGGTCCAGTGTGATATTGTATGGTATATCTAGATGCTCTAATCCCTTTGGGCAATATTATGACACAGGGCAAGAGTTAACATAACCCTTTGGCGGGACCACAAATGAATATTCTTGTCAATTTCACATGAATGTGAACTTTTCTGGTCCTCTTTTCTAATCACAATAGAATAGTGGTGCATTTGTGAACTGAGGAAATGATGACTGGGTGGGTCTGTGGATCCAGTGGACCCATTGTGAGCAGGACCTGGGCCAGGACTTCATTTGTTACCTTACCCCTGCTGTGTTTTTGGACATTGCTGGTGCCCCTCTCACCAGCACATTCCTTATTGCTTTGTTAAGTTGTGTATATTTCCTATAGACAGCAATAGAAAGCAACATGCTAGCCAGCTCTTGCTCAGCTTGCCAATGAGCATGATGTGATTGATATAGTGGTCCAATGTGATATTGTATGGTATATCCAGATGCTCTAGTCCCTTTGGGCAATATTATGACACAGGGCAAGAGTTAACATAACCCTTTGGCAGGACCACAAATGAATATTGTTGTCAATCTCACATGAATGTGAACTTTTCTGGTCCTCTTTTCTAATCACAATAGAAAATAATGCATTTGTCAAATAGGTGGCCACATACCATGTACCTAAGGTCTTATTAAGCTGCTTTAGCAATGACAGCATGGCAGTATAGCGGCTACAGTAAAAGCTACTACTTGGTCAGGCTTATGGTAACCTACAGTCATTCTACAGGATCCATCCAGTCTCCTCAAGAGCCAAGTGGAACCAACACCCTGCAGCCTTTGAATCTTTAATAGTGTCACAAATTTCCACCATTACCCCTAGGATTCAATATTATTTTTAATTTACTGCTTTGATCAGGAAGGGAAGGCAATTTCAGAGACTTCTACTTGGTCTTCCCACTACAATAGCTCTTATGCCACAGGCCAAGAGGGAGACCTGTAAGGCTTCAGACAACTACAAATTATGTCCATTCCAATTATGCATTTGTGAACTGGGGAAATGATGACTGGGTGGGTCTGTGGATCCAGTGGACCCACCGTGAACAGGACCTGAGCCAGGACTTCATTTGTTACCTTACCCCTACTGTGCTTTTGGACATTGCTGGTGCCGCTCTCACCTGCACATTCCTTATTGCTTTGTTAAGTTGTATATATTTCCTCTGGGCTCTCTCATGGATCATAGTCATATTTCCAGACTTGAATAGTATATCTACTTTAGTAGTCTATTTCTCTGAGCCCTTTGGTCCTTTTGTCCACAATCTGCCATGGAAGTTCTGACATTTCTGCTTCATTTAGTGTGGGACCTTGTGTTCTCCAGAATTCCAAGACTCATCTTAGCATGTGTTAGCAAGATCTCCTAAGATCCTTGCCAGGGTTTTAAACACTGTATTCCAGAAGAAAATTTTATGTTCCACCCCCTTGATCCATTGTCACCGGGATCCAGTCCCATGCATAGTTTTCCAGTTCCTTCCAGTACATATTAACCAGATTCTTCAGCTTATTTTGTATAAAGTTCCTTTCCTTCCATTATAAGCCTCTAGTTTCTTCAGTCAGGTTGTGCTAGGATTTGACCCTGGTCATAGATCTGGTTTCTGGGAGGGGAGGTAGGGATAGATTCTGAGAAGATCAAACATTGTCTTATAAGTCACCTGCTTCATTTGAGGCCCCTGAACTATCTTCAAGCAGAAGGACTCTATGTTCTAACAAGGGAATGGGGTGAGATATTAATGCAGGCCCAATGGGTCCAGGTGAATCTGTAAATTCAAGAGTTTTAACTGCATCTGCTCATATATCCCCATGCTAAGTCTCCTTCTCTTATAGGGCCCCGAGTATGGTATAGGAGAAGTGCTGGGCCTGATAATTCAACCTTTTCTGAATCTGCTACACTTACAATTAAGTCCTAAGCCTGGTCCTCCTCTCTGTCCCTCTGCCTGCAGAAAATAGGATTTCTTTAAATGTAGCCAAGGAAGACCTTGGGCTTCTGCATTTTACCTTGAATTGGTAACTGTTCACCCTGAGCACATCAGATCTTTCTTCAGCTAATCAATGGCACTTACCAAATAGTCCCCCAACTCTGGTTATTTCCCTTACACCTCTCAATTGCTAGGGATGTTCACCAGCCACTGCATTCCCTTCCACCTGTATCTTGTTACAGTCTGCCATTGGTAAAAAGTCATTGCTGCTCCAGCACCCCAGGGGTCTGCCTTGTGATTTTCCTGCTTGGGCTTCTCATAAACCCCACACTATATCTTTTCCTACTACTGACACCTCCAGTATCAGAGGATCTGCCGGATCCTACAGCCTGAATGGCAGAGCTGCTTGCATCACAGCCTGAAACTGCTGCAGAGCCCTTTAGATTGCTACAAATACAAGATAGATTGTCAGGGGCTGTTCTAGTTTGCTAGCTGCTGGAATGCAACACAGCAGAGATGGATTGGCTTTTAATAAAAGGGGATTTATTTTGTTAGTTCTTCAGAGGAAAGGCAGCTAACTTTCCACTGAGGCTCTTTCTTACATGGAAGGCACAGGATGGTCTCTGCTGGTCTTCTCTCCAGGCCCTTGGGTTCCAACTTTCCCCGGGGTGATTTATTTCTCCATCTCCAAAGGCCTGGGCTGAGCTGCAAGTGCTGAGATGAGGAATGCCAAGCTGCTTAGCTGTGCTACATTGCGTTCTCTCATTTAAGCACCAGCCAATTAAGTCAAATGTCACTCATTGCAGCAGACACGCCTCCTAGCAGATGTAATTGGCAACAGATGAGGTTCACATACCGTTGGCTTATGTCCGCAGCAATAAGATTAGGTATGTTCACCTGGCCAAGTTGACAACTGAATCTAACACAGGGGCTATCTGGGCTCCACCTCCCACCTGTGATGGATGTTCATCACCAATGGACTGTTGAGTGATCCTGCTCGAGAATTACATTAGAGTATGCTTTGTAGTTTTGTTTCTCTTGCCCATTGTTTTTGGTCGGGTTTCCTGGAGTCAGACTTTGAGTCAGAGATTCACATGTAGGTGACTTAGTGGGGAGTTCCTTTGAGATCAACACCTGTAAGAAGGGTACGACTGGACTGAGGAAGAAGCGGGCTCACCATGTGGTTGCATCAGAAGCCTCGAATGATCCTAGGGGGAGCCCATATTGAAGAAAGGAGGCTGATCTTTGTACCACCTCAGAGACCAGATACAGGCTAAGGGCTGCCCTCAGTAAGTAGGTGTAACCTTAGCCATGGCAGTCGTCTGTGACAGTGGACAATTCCCAGTGGGAGCAAACTGTGAGCTCTTAACAACTGTTATTCCCAGCAGCTGAGAGATGGGTGCACTGGCCCTTAAGAGGAGATCTGAGCACACCACCACGGTAACTTCTACGATGTTGATCAAAGGAGTTTGAAAAACGGTGATATACTCTGAACTCATCTTCATTTTATAGATGAAAAATGTGCAGATCTGAGAGAGTCTCTTCTGGCACTTTTGGTTGTGTGTTGGGGGAGAGAAAATAGCTGTGCTTGGGGACTTTCACATGTGTTGGTGATGTCACTAGGACCCATTTGTGCTGTATATGTCAGAGACTCTGTACATGTCAGTGACCCTGGCACCATGTCCTCCCCTCAATCCCATTCCGTGAGAATCTGACCGGAGGTGAGGTTCTGTCTGTGAAGAAGCCCGTCACGCAGTAATCTTGGGCTTGGGGAAGGAGGCAACTGGAAATTGAGCCCAGCTAGGGATGGGCCCAGGGACAGTGACATAGCAATTCGTGATGTGCTCACTGCTGCTCCAACTCCTCTCCCCACCTATGGCATCTCCTCATTTTCAGCTGCATTCATTCCTTCCCCCACCTTCCGGCCCATCAGTGCTGGTTACAGCCACTTTAAAAAACATCCCAACCCACGTCCCTCAATCTGCTTCTCCTTTTCTGATACAGCTGACCATCCATGGTGGTTTTATCCTCTCAGCACATAACCAAATGGTGAATGTGCTTCCCCTTGGGAAAGGGCCAGAAAGCTGAGAAATGCTTTCAGATACACAGGCAGATACAGGCACAGAGATATACACAGGCACTGAAGTGTGCCCAAGCACACGCTTCACATGTATGTATTTTATAAGGTTCATTGCCATTTACAAACCTCCACGCAATTTCAAAGTATTTTATAGTTTGCAAAACACTACTCATTTTGATAAGCTTTTCAACATTTACAATAGCAGTGTGACTAGCAGACTATACTTGGGAAATGCCTGCTCTCTGTGGTTTAAGGAAATATTTTACATTTTTTCAGTGTCCTTTGACATGTACACACCTCTATATGGATTACAACAGACTTTATGTTTGCAAAGTATTGTTCATTTTGCAAAGTATCTCAACAATTACAGTGCACTTTTAAAAATATTTTTAATTGTGGAAAATAACATATAGACAAAAAAGCAATAAATCTCAAAGCACACCACAACAATTATTTATACAACAGATTTCAGAGTTGGGTATGAGTCACAGTTCCACAATTTTTAGGTTTTTCCTTCTGGCTATTCCAAGACACTGAATACTAAAAAAATGTCAATATAATGATTCAGGAATCATACCCATTTGTTAAATCCTATCCTCTCTTTTATAACTCCATCTTCTGCTTTGATCTTTTTTTAATTATTTATTTTTTATTGATATATATTATATATTCACATACCATGTAATCATCCAAAACAATGCACTTTGTAGTTTCTATAGTGACACTGAAGGGGCAAAGGCTGGAGATCAAGGGACCAGGCTGGGTTTTGTCTTCCTTTCTGGGATTTGAGCGTTGATGTGCTCTGCTTTTCCTCTCCAGGGCAAAATACTTCAAAGGGAAAAAGATCCATGGAGAAATTGACATTAAAGTAGAACAGGTTAGTTGAGCCTCGGGGTCAACTGTACAGACTGCAAACTGAGTGGTTATTTTTGTGTGATTTGGGAAAATCACAAATTACTCCCTTTCTTAGGCTGAATTCTCTGATCTTAACCTTGTGGCTCATGCCAATGGTGGATTCTCTGTGGACATGGAAGTTCTTCGGAATGGGGTGAAGGTCGTGCGGTGAGTATAAAAAGGTTACCTTGGTATAATGGGAGAAGCATAAGGACTCCCTTACAAGAGTCCCCACCTCCCTACCTATCCTTCTGTGAGCAAGATCATAGTGACAAAATGTACAGAGATAGCTTTTCTTCTTCTGAAGAGCCAAGGATCCCAGCAACCCACAAGTAAAAATTGTCTCTTATTAATTCAATAAATATTTGTTGAGCATCTACTGCATGCCAGGCACTGCTGTGAGCATTTTACATTCAACAAATGTTTATTGAGCACTTAGAGGGTGCCAGGAACTGTCCTAGGTGCTGAGGACCTAGCGGCAAACGTAACAGACCAAAAATAAAAGGAAAAAAGAAATCGCTACCCTTATGAAGCCTACATTCTACAGATTCCAATGTGGGATACACACAATAAACATATAAATAAGAAAATTAAATAGTATTAAAGTGCTAAGAAAAAAATGCATACCAGTAAGGAGGTGTACGGATTGTTAGATGGTGGTGGGGTCTGCAATTTGAAAAGGGTGGCCCAATAGTGTGGGAGACTGAAGTAGGTGAAGGAGTGATCCATGTCGATTTCTAGGGAAAGAAATGTTCCAGGTAGAGGGAACAGCCAGTGTAGAGGCCCTGAAGCTGGAATTAATTCTGGGCAGCACACTTTGAGGAGAACTAGTGGTCTAAGTGACTGTGACCAGGAGCTGCTAGAGCTGACCTTGGTGAGGAGAGAGAAGCAGGTAGGAAAGGGTTAAGGAGATCACCAAATGGAGAAAGAATACAAAAGCTGCTTGTGGCAGAGGGAGCAGCTTGTGCATGTCTGCGGAGGTGAGAAACCACTTTGCAATTTCTTGGAACTGTGGAGATTTAGAAACTTGGTCTTTGTTCCAAGAGTGGTGAAGAGCTTCTGGGGGGACCCTCAATATTCCTATCCCTACCACCTCAGGTCTCTGAAGCCGGACTTTGTGCTGATCCGCCAGCATGCTTTCAGCATGGCTCGGAATGGAGACTACCGCAGTTTGGTCATTGGGCTGCAGTATGCCGGAATCCCCAGTGTTAACTCTTTGCATTCTGTCTACAACTTCTGTGACAAGCCCTGGGTGGTAAGTGATGGGAAGGTGCTACTGGCAGATGAAACAGCTCATGCATGCATGTGGAAGTCTGAAACCACTCTGATTTGGGGGATGTGAGGAAGTTTAAAACCTTGGAGTCCCAGCTTGGAGACTCACTCTAAGTGAAGGACTTGCTGACTCATCTTTCCTGGCTCTCATAGTTTGCCCAGATGGTTCGACTGCACAAGAAACTGGGGACTGAGGAATTTCCCCTAATCGATCAGACCTTCTATCCCAATCACAAAGAGATGGTGAGTCTGGGGGAAGGAGAGTGGGCAGAAAGGAGTAACGTCTTGATTACTGCAATAATATTACCAATAGGTGTGTTATCAGTGGTATATCAGAAAATCCTAATATCTAGTGTTATAATTTATTACCAATGTTTCTAATTAAGATCATCATTATAAAAGATATGTTTTGAATTAAACTGTAATTACTAAAGGAAACTAAAGTGTTAGTACAAATATTGTAAATATCATTAGAGATACACAAACTATTATGAATCAAGATGATGACTAGTATAAATTATGAGTACCTATGTTTTGTATTATAGTTACTAATAGAAATCATTATTAATTGGGTTAACATTCCAACTATTATAAATGATTACTAATATTAAAGTTATAATTACTAATATAAATCATGAATAGCACAGTTGTGAATTCAATTGTAGTTACAAATAAAAATTGAATCGTTACTAATGTCATCAGATTTTACAACTAATTTTACAAAATTTTACCAGAGTTATAAATTATGCTTATTTATATAATTATCACCAGTTTTGTGGAATAAATAAGTTAAATATCAAGATTGACCCAACATTACCAACTTGATGAAGTAAGCATTGCTGCTAATATTACAAATTCTTACCAGTATCACAAATTATGGTCACTGATATAAGTTAACAGTATCAATGTTATGAATTAAATTTATTTACTAGTAAAGATTGAGTCACTAGTTCTAATTAAACTCAATCTTTATATTATTTTTACTATTCCACATTCTTTGAAAGACAATATAGCTGAGTACAATTAAGAGCATGAACTCTGTAGCCAGAATTTTTTAATGTGAATGTCAGCTCCACAACTTATTAGCCGCCTGCCATCGGAAAAGTTTCTTAAATACTGTGCCTCAGCATACCCATCTGTAAAATGTGTGTAATAATAGTTCTTGTCTCATAGAGTTGGTGTGATAATTAAATTGTCAAATATAAATGTAAAATGGTTAGAACAGTGCATCTGCATTTGGTAACTACTACATAAGTTTTTTTTAATTAATTAAAAATTTTTTTAAAAATATGACAACTAACAAACACAAACATTCTTAACTTATGATCATTCCATTCTACATATATAATCAGTAATTCACAATATCATCACACAGTCGTATATTCATCATCATGATAATTTCTTAGAATATTTGCTTCGATTCAGAAAAAGAAATAAAAAGAAATCAGAAAAAAAACCATACATACCATACCCCTTACCCCTCCCTTTCATTGATCACTAGCATTTCAATCTAAATTTATTTTAACATTTGTTCCCCCTATTCTTTATTTTTATTCCATATGTTTTACTCATCTGTCGACAAGGTAGATAAAAGGAGCATCAGACACAAGGTTTTCACAATCACACAGTCACATTGTGAAAGCTATATCATAATACAGTCATCTTCAAGAAACATGGCTACTGGAACACAGCTCTGCATTTTCAGGCAGTTCCCTCCAGCCTCTCCATTGCATCTTGATTAACAAGGTGATATCTACTTAATGCGTAAGAATAACCTCCAGGATAGCCGCTGGACTCTGTTTGGAATCTCTCAGCCATTGACACTTTATTTTGTCTCATTTCACTCTTCCCCCTTTTGGTCAAGAAGGTTTTCTCAATCCCTTGATGCTGAGTCTCAGCTCATTCTAGGATTTCTGTCCCACGTTGCCAGGAAGGCCCACACCTGTGGGAATCACGTCCCATGTAGACAGGGGGAGGGTGGTGAGTTTGCTTGTTGTGTTGGCTGGAGAGAGAGGCCACATCTGAGCAAAAGAAGAGTTTCTCTTGGGGGTGACTCTTAGGCCTAATTTTAAGTAGGCTTGACCTATCCTTTGTGGGATTAAATTTCATATTAATAAACCCCAAGATTGGGGCTCAGCCTATTACTTTGGTTGTCCCCACTGCTTGTGAGAATATCAAGAATTCAACTTGGGGAAGTTGAATTTTCCCCCTTTCTCACCATTCCCCAAAGGGGACTTTGCAAATATTTTTCTATTCACTGTTCAAATTACTCTGGGATTTATCGGGGCATCACTCTGGACAAACCAAGAAAATCTCATGCCCTACTCATGGTTCCATGTACTTATGGTATTCAATTAAGCTGTCTACATAAGATATATTAGAAAATGCACTAGTCAAAATATAAGTTTTGTGCTACCTAAGTTTTGACAAAGTTCTTTTCTTTTCTTAGTTTGTTGAATGTTTTTTTTGTGAAAGGGTTTTGAACTTTGTCAAATACTTTTTCTGTGTTTACTGACATGATCATGTGCTTTTGAACCTCTGTTCTATGAATATGTGCATTACACTGATTGATTTCAGATGTTGAATCTTGCATAAACCCCACTTGGTTTTGGTGTATAATCCTTTTTTATGTCACTGGATACTCCTGTTAGAATTTTGTTCAGGATTGTGGTATCTTGTACTCATAAGGGATATTAGTCTATAGTTTTCTCATGATATTTTTGCCTGGTTTTGGTATCAGAGTAAATACTGTTTAACCTCATAAACAGTTCTCTGTTTATGAAAGTGTTCTCCCCTCTTCCATTTTTTTTGGAAGAGTTTGTGAATGACTGATGTTAAATTAATCTTTCTTTAAACATTTGGTAGAGTTTACCAGTGAAATCATCTGGTCTCAGGTATTTCTTCGTTTTCAGCTAGGTTTTGTAATATGTTGGCATACAGTTGTTCATGGTGTTCCTTTAGAAACTTTTTTATTTCTGTAAGGCCAATAGTAATGCCTCCTCTTTCATTCCTGATTTTAGTAATGTGCATTTTTTTCCCTCCTTTTTCCTTGGTCAGTCTAGCTAAAGGTTTGTCAATTTTGTTTATCTTTTCAAAGAACCAACTTTTGGCTTCACTGATTTTCTCCATTGTTTTCCTACTCCTGTTTCATTTATTTCCACTTTAATCTTTATTATTTCCTTCCATTTTCTTCTTTTAGGTTTCATTTGCTCTTCTTTTTATAATTTCTTAAGATGGAAGATTAAGTTATTGACTTGAGATCTTTCTTCTTTTTTAATATAGGCATTTACAACTATAAATTTCCCTCTAAATACCACTTTAGCTACATCCTGTACATTTTGGTATGTTGCATTTTCATTTTTATTCATCTCAAAGTATTTTCTAATTTCCATTGTGATTTCTTCTTTGATCCATTGGTCATTTAAAGAGTGGGTTGTTTAATTTCCACATATCTGTTAATTTCCTAAATTTCTTTCTGTAATTGAGTCCTAATTTCATTCCACTGTGCTCAGAGATTCCATTGTGGTCAGAGAACAAACTTTGTATGATTTCAATCATTTTAAATTTATTGAGATTTGTTTTGTGTTCTAACATATGATCTCTCTTGTAGAATGTTCTTTGTGTACTTGAGAAGAACGTGCATTCTGCTGCTGTGGGGTGGAGTGTTCTATAGGTGTCTGTTAGGTCTATTTGGTTTATAGGTTAGGTTAACCTAACGTGTTGTTCATGTCTACTCATTCTTTGTTCATCTTCTATCTAGTTGTTCTATCTTTTATTGAAAGTGAAACCTCCAACTATTATGTTGAATTGTTTATTTCTTCCTTCAGTTCTGTCCTTTTTTGTCTAAGGTATTTTGGGGCTCTGTGGTTAGGCACATAAATTTTATGTGTTTTATATTCTTGATGGATTGATTCTTTTTGTTTTAATGCCTATTTTGTCTCATGTTACTATAGCCACTCCAACTCTCTTTTGATTATTGTTTGTATGGTATATCTTTCTCCTTCTGTTAACTTTCAACCTATTTGTGTCTTTTAATCTAAAGTGAGTCTCTTGTAGACAGCATATAGTTAGTTCATGTTTTTCATCCTTTCTGCCAATCTCTGCCTTTTATTTGGAGTGTTTGCCCATTTGCTTGATCATATGATACGCAGAAAGTGTTTTCAGAATTGCAATATCCATATAACTATGAAAAATAAACCTACTAAGGTAGAGATGGGGATTTGTATGCATTTTTTATGTCATTAGATGGAATACAGTCAAAGTCACATATTCAAAAGTTATTTGGTTCATGTCTTTTTATTCCTCATTTAACATGGTTATGTAATTCACTTGATTTTAAATATACTTCGTTTCTCTTTGCATTCAATTTTAGTTTTTCCTATCCATGCTTATTGACTATTATTTTTCAGTGTGAGCCATTAGTATGGTTCCAAAAATCAAAATATAGAAAGGCATACTCAGATAAATTTGAAAACCTAGATGGAATGGATAATGTTGTAGGAAAATACAGTTTGCCAAAATTTACCATATTGGAGCTTACCAGAGCAATTTTCAAAAAAGAAATGGAGAACATTATTAAGGAACTACCTCCATAAGAAAGCATCAGGCCCAGATAGTTTCACAGGGGAATTCTACCACACCATTAGATACCAGTTAGTCCCAATGCTATATAAATTGGTTCAGAGCTTAGAAAATGAAAGAAAACATCCACATTATTTTTATAAAGCAAGTATGACAGTGATAGCACAGAAAAGAAAATTATAGACCTAACTATCAATGCAAAAACCCTAAATAAACTGTTAGCAGACAGAATTCAGGACCACATTAAGAAAAGAATATAGCATGAACAAATGCATTTCATTCTGGGAATGCAAGCATGGTTAAATATAGTAATGCATTCATATAATACTACATGTTAATAGATCTAAGGAGAAAATATATGATTATCTCCATAGATAATTTTAAACCCCTTGATTCAGCACCCATTCTGATAAAAGCATTTAAAAACTAAAAATCAATCGATATTTCCTTAAAATGATAAAATATCAGTGCTAAAGTTAGCATCTTAATATAATGGGAAAACACTGAAGACATGTCCACTAAGATCAGGAGCAAGGCAGTAATGCCTACAATCATCTTCACTCCTTTTCAACATTGTTCTGGAGGTATTAAGCCAGTGCAATTAAGCCAGAGAAAACAATTATAGATGACAGATGTAAGAATATGTGAAGGGGAAATAAAACCATCTGTATTTCTAGATGATATGATAGTGTACATGGAAATCCCTAAAGCTAATCCAAACATTAAAAGAGTTCAGTAATATAGCAGAATATAAAATCAGGATACAGAAGCCAGCAGTTTTCATATACATGAATAATCAGAAGATATAATGGAAGAGAAAATCCCATTTATGATAACAACAAAAAGTATAAAATATGTAGGGATAAAGTTAACAAGGGATGTGCAAACCTGTATCAGGAAAAGTTTAAAACACTCTTGAAAGACAAAAGGTAGACTTGAACAAACAGAAAGACATTTCTTGTTCTTGGACAGAACAAATTAAAATCATAAAGATATTAATTCATCTTCAGTTCATTTACAAATTTAATGTGATTCCAAAAATATACCTACAAACTTTTATTTGGAGCTAAATAAGTTGATATTAAGGTACAAATGGAAAGACAAACATGCAAGAATAATCAGGAAAACCCAGAAAAATAAGAGCTATGAGGGGGGACTAACTGTACCGTATTTTAAAACATTATGAAGCTTTTATAATTTAAACTGTATGATACTGACATGTGACTAGACAGACCAAAAGAAGAGAAATAAAAAGTCCAGATATAGATCCATGTGCATAAGGAAATTTAATATATGGTAAGAGGCAACTCAAGTCACTAGGGCAAAGAAGAACTCTTTAGTAAAGCTTTGTTTTTAACATTTAAATTCTTCACCCCTCTGAAACTGATTTTCACATGCAGTGTAAACTGGGTAGGGCTCCAGGTTCAGCTTTTCCTGTGAACTGGGTAGGGCTCCATGTTCAGCTTTTTCCTTATAGGTAGTCCTTTTCACCCCCACTGATCTGGTATGCCACCTCAGTCATCTATTAAGTTTCATATAAATGGGGTCAGGTTCTGAACTCTATTGATCAGTTTCTCTATACCTATGCCAATGCCCACTATCTTAATCACTATGTTTTTGCACAAGTTCCTTATATCTGATAGATCAGGTCGCACCTCCTAGCTCTTCTATAAATGTGTACAGGCTATTTTTGTCAGGACAGAGAGAACAGGACCTCAGAGGCCAGGAAGAAGACAGAATTAATGCTGGGTAATGTTGGGTTTGGAGGTGGTAGTAACAGAAGCATTAGACTCTGTGCAGGCCTATTTCCATCTTTGCTTCCCACTCCACTGTGCAGCATAGAGGGGCAAAATGTAGGCCTGGATTTGTGGGATCAGTCTTCTCCCATCCTACGTTTTGAAGCTTTGATGGGAAGGTTACCCAGTTATTTTTGGTTTGCTAAATCTTTCAGAATGCAATATGCCAGAAATGGGGTGGGTATTACAATGGAGATTTACTAGCTTACAAATTTACAGTTCTAAGGCTGTGAAAATGTCCAAATTAAGGCATTAAGAGAAAGATACCTTCTCTGAAGAAAGGTTGTTGGCATCCAGTGTTCCTCAGTCACATGAGAAGGCACATGACCAGTGTCTGCTGGTCCTTCACTCTCAGAATTCCTTGCTTCAGCTCCTGGTTTCAGTGGCTTTCTCCATAAGCTCCCGTGGGTCCTCTCTTTTATGCTCTCACAAAGAACTTCAGTAAAGGAATTAAAACCCACCTTGAACGGGCTGGGTCACATTTCAACTGAACCAAAAGGTCCCACCCACAATAGGTCTGCCACCCACAAGAATGGATTAAAAGAACGTGGCCAAAAAAATAATACTAAATTAGTTAATTACTTAATTAATTTTTTAAAAAGAAGAAGAACATGGCCTTTTCTGGGGTATATAACAGCTCGAAACCACCACACCACTCTCCATCATGTGGTGGGAGGCACATCTTGAGACTAGTTCTGATAGTCCTCCATCTATTCCCACCCCGTTTGCAAGCCACCAGGAATCCTTTGAACGCTGCTCAGCTCAATTGTGTCTAAGTAGTTTCCAAAGGTAGCAGCAGGGGAGGTCATGGGAGAATGCTACCAAGTGCAATTTGGCATCTCTCCATCCCAACTTCCCTGTTCTGATACTCTGCTTACATCAACCTGGTCATACAGACCTAGGGGTTGGGGTGGGGATGCTATGATAATAGGGAATTCCCCTTCTTTGCCACCCCTACTCCAGTTCATTCATGGTTCAGCAAATATTTGTAGAAAGTTTACGATGTGAAAGGTGGAGTCTGACTCGAAGTTCTCTCTGGACCCAGTTCCTTCTCTGGGAGTAAGATTCATGGTCCCTGTGAAGTAAGGAAAGAAGATGCTTTGGAGTGAGATCAACAGGGTCAGGGAGGTGAGAATTATATGAAAGAGAGGCAGGGGTGAGTGAGGAATTGAAGAAAGGAGCAGGGGAGAGATGTAAGGGGTTGAGGGGGAGAGGTGGGCAATTTTATTGAGATATGACAAGTTCCAAAAGCAGGACATATCATAAGTGTACAGATCATTGAATTTTCACAAAGTGTACACCCACCTGTCACCTATACCCAGATCACAAAGCAGAATATGACCAGAAACCCGCTAGTAAGTTAGATGTTGATGGTGTTTGAGAGGCTTAAGCAGGGAGCTGTTGGGAGAAGTTGATGGGCCTAGAGAAGTTTATACGTTTGAAGAAGGTGGAGAGTCCTAGCTCATTGTGACTGTGAGCAGAAATCTGGGTCTGAGGCAGTAGACTGTCAAACATGAAGGTCCGATCACAGACTGTGGGTCACTAGGGAAGGCAGCCAAGTGCATGGCTTCATAGCCTTCTTGCCAGTGCTCAGAGAAGCAGGTATCACTCCAGGAACACTATGAGAGTTGGGATTCAGACAAGCCACTTTGCAGGGGAGGAGAACACAAGGGTATATCACTATTTCACACCATTCTTCTCATAGTTCCTGCTCCTAGAAGAAGAGGAGCAGGAACTAAGGACTGCCAGAGGGGCCAACAAACAGTGAAATGGAATAGCAAATAGGGAGAAGGGACATGGAGGAGTGGGAAACGGAAAAGGCACAGAGAATGTGGAGGGAAGCAGAGAGCAGGGAGTGGGAATGAGAACAGGGAATAGGAAGAGAGAGCACAGGCCAAAGAAAAGGACCAGGGGGCAGGGAGTAGGGAACATGGAGAGAAGGCAGGGAATAGGACAAAGTAAACAATAGCAAACAGGAGCAGGGAGCAGAAAGAAGAGAACAGCTGGGGCACACAGGGGACACCTATGGCTGCAGGGATAACTGAGGGGCACACTCAAGGCACAGTTGCATCCTTTCCTGCAGATATTCTGGAAGCCCTTTCTCTGCTCCTCACTGAGCTCCTCCAAGGATGCATTTTGTGAAGTGCAAGTTCCCATCCTTCAAAGAGCCTGGAAGGGACAGAGGCCATACCTCAAGGGTCAGTAAAATGTGACCAGATGTCCCTCGGCGAGGACGTACTGTGGTCAAGTGGTCAGCGCCAAAGATTTGGGGACAGGCTGACTGACCTGTGATGGGGAATTTCTCAAGGGTATCCTCTCCTCATGGATGTAACCAGTTGTCATTGGTGGGTGTGTAAATACATATAACCATGTGAGTCTTCATTTTGGGGCATTTCCATGAACCAGAGGTTTGGGGCCCCCTTAGAGCCTTAATTGTTGGTAAGGGGGGTAGGGGAGAAAGGATAGAGGGACACTGGAACTGAGAAACATTATGGGATGGGAGGCTGGGGTGTTAGTATTACATCAGGAGCTTCTGGGCCTCAGAGACCCACGCTACTCCCTCAGTCAGAGAAAGGTCAGGGGTTGTGTCTTAGTGGAGAAACAGGTATGGGAAGGAGGTGGGAAGGGTACCTTGGTGATTTTTATCTCAAAATGCTGCATGGTCTCAGTGAGAAAGATAAACCCGAGGAGTTAAGCCATGATGATAAGGGGTGGGAGAAGTATGTCAGGGGGAGGAGTCCTTTGGGGTTCAGGCATTTAAGATTTCCCTATCTCCAAGTTTCCTGAAAAAAAGTTTGCAGAACATCTCCTTTTCTGGCTCTACCACCTCCTGGAGCTTTCTCCACTCTTCCAGAACCTCATCATGAACCCCTGTTGGAGGCGTCTCTGAGGTCTGCTCTGCCCAGATTTACCCAAGTCTAAGTTACAGTAAACAGCATGGGGGCATAGGCCTGCCTAGAGCTGGTCACAGACAGAGCCAGAAGCAAAGCAAAGGTCAACAGCAAGGTGGGATTCATAGCAGGGGCCTGAGGGACATGGGGGCAAAGGTGAAGCTTAAACTTTTTCTAGCCCATATCACTACCACCCCACCCCACCACCACCACCATTAGGAAGGGATGATTCAGGAAGCATCTAACACTATTGCTTTCCAGGGACCTGGGGTAAGGGGTGGCTTCCATGGTGTCTGGAGGGATAGTACACTGAATCTGGGGTCCCTGGTACCAATGCCCCCCTTCATCTGTCAAGCTATAGCTCCCCACAAAGGTTCTCAGGAAGCTCAAGCTCAAGGGTAGATAGTCAATAAAGAGGTGCAGCCTGGGCAGCATAAACCACCCCCCTCTATTTTACTATCTCAAAAGATCATACCTTTATCCTTCTACTGGAGTGGAGCATTGGAAGTTGGGGAATGTTTCTGGGGCTCTAATAGCTTCTTATCCACCCTTTCACCCAGTCTTCTTTATTAAGTCCCAACTTTACCCCCACATCCAGGGAGAACATGTGCCCTAATCTGTTCCTTTGTGGTGGGACTTTACTGTGTAACTGTAGTTTGACCCACAGATTTTCACCACCATAGAAGGTGTCCAGAGCTAGATCATAAGAAGTTGGTATCATCACTATTGATAAAAGAAAAGGACTTGTCTTATATAAATCTACCTGTGCATCTGTCTTTTGGAGGAACATGAGATATATGTCACCATTATGGGGTATATATTTGGAGCTGTTTCAGCAGGGGGATTTTCCAAGATATGTCCTTTGAAGGACATATCTAGGGATGGGAAAATGTGTCCGTGGGGGATCGATCAATAGGGGCTATATTGATGGGTGGATTTTATGAATGGAAAGATTTTCAACCAGGCTTATCAATGAGATAAATATCAATGTGGGTATTTTTGAATGGGGAGATTTAACAACGGAGCTCATGAATGGGAACATCTGGATGGGCGTGACTGAATGGGGAGATTTATCATTCCTAGTGGACATCTGGAGAAGTGCCAGTGGGTCAAGATTTGTCAACAGAGGTGATCAATGAGAGTTATATCATGGAAAGATACTTATGAGTGGAGATATTTGTCAACTAGGTAGTCAGTAAGGAAATATGCCAATGGATAGGTAGTTTTGAAGAGAGATGTATCACTGGGGTCCATCAATGAGTGACAGCTTGCTGCTGGGCATTTGTGAATGGGGAGATTTGTCAGTGGGGAGTATCAAAGGGGATATGTCAATGAGATATTTATGAATAAGAAAATAGCTCAACAGTGGTATTTGTCAGTGGGGTATTTGTGAAAGATGGGATTTGTCACAGTGAGAAGGGACTTTTCAAAGGAAGGATTTACCAAGGGCTTGGGGATTTGTTATCTGTAGTTGTGGAATCAGTAGAGATTTATAAATGTTCACAGTGAGAACCTCATAGTGGGGAACATTACCACTGGGAGGATACTTGTCCTCCAAAGTCTTTGAAAATGTTGGTATTTATTGTTAGGTGAATTTGCACACTAGAAAGCAGTGTGTGTGCATCATCATAATAAGAAAGATATTGCAAATGAGCATTTTAAATATTTGTAACATCTTTTGGAGAGATTATCAGGATCATGAGTTTAGCTAAGGTTTCCAGAGTCCATTAAATTATTACTATTAACATTATACATTATTTTTAATATCATAAAATTATTCCTGATATTAAGCATTATTTGCAGTATTGTAAACAATCATTGCTGATAAGAAGCATCACTATTAAAGTTATAGATTAAATTATATTTACCATTATTTATAACTCTCTAAAAAAAGAGTAGTGGGAAGAGAGCTAGCACAGTTCTAAGCACTTTACATATACAACTTCATTTAATACTCACATTGTCCCTTTTAGTTGGGCATTATTTTTATCCTCCATTTTACAGATGTGGAATCTGAGGCACAAAACGGTAATGCGATTTCCCCAAGGACCCAGAACTAGGGCATGGAAGGTGTAGGCTTTTTGAATGCAGATGGCCTGGCTCCAGAGTCCCTGCTCTTAACCACTACACTTCACTGACTGTCTAGAAATAAAGTTGTTGTTAGTAATATTACAAGTTAAGTTATTGTTATGAGAGTTTCATGTATTTTTACCTGAAAAATATCCAAGGTCTCCATATATTCAATAATCTTCTCCCAAACTTATAATAGACCTCTGAAGGAGGGATTCTGATGCCCATTTTTTAGGAAGAACTACTGAGACCCAAGTAAAGGAAGGGTCCGTCCCATTGAGCTGGACCCCATGTCTCCCACAGCTGTAAGCCCCACATGCTTCCTCTCAAACTGTCAGAGTCTCTCCCAAGCAGAGATTCACATATAGACACACCAAATGCTGGGGGTGCTCACTTTAATGGATTTTCTAGAAGGGTGATGAGGGGGACATAGTGACCTCAGGACTGCAGCTCCTGCCAATAGTTCATTCCAGGGCTCTGGTGCAGGTATTATACACTGTTCTAAAGTCTGTGAAAAGACACAGTAGGGCCTGGTGGCCCTGAGGGTCATTTAGTGCTGTCCATGCTGCATTGGGTCTTGGTACAGAGCACCACCTGCAGGGTGAGCAGATTGACAGGGGCAGGGTCTCCACACTGGGCTCCATCCTTCCCCTCCCATCTTCTACCTGACCTTCCTCCCAGGGCTCAAAATAGCAGAAGCTCAGGGAACCAGCCCTGGAATTAGGGAACAGTATGGAAATGCAGGGAGCTAATTTGTCAAACTCTTGCAGGAAACTGAGGAAATAGCATCAAGGTCACCAAGTCCAAAAACTGGACCCTCCCCTTACAGTTGTACCCATCAGCAAAGAATGCTATTCATCCCTTTTGGTGAAACGGGTTCAGATCCTCCCAGGGCATAGTCAGGGTGCAGATGGCAGAATTGTGGTGAGTGTCTCTTGCTGAGATAGATAAGCGCTGGATGATCAAAATCTTCCACCCGTCCTGATCCAGCATATACGTTGGGCCCTGGAAGAACCTTCCAGGGGTGCAAAAGACTCTAGGGCAGGACCAGAGAGGATCCAGAGGGCCACCTTGGTGGCCCAGAATGTCCTGAGGGTGCCCTGGGTTACTGGTAGGTCTAGAGTAGTGGGAGAGAATTTGAGTGTCCTTTTCTTCACCGAAGAAGATATACTGAAGTCTTTTATTCAAACTAATAAGACTCCTGGGTGGTCCATTGAGTGTTTCCAACAGTCTGAAATTCTGGTTCCCCAGTGATCTCATTTGAATCTGAGGTCTTCTGGAATATAAGGACCAATAGCTAAGGACGGTGAAGGGCCCAAAGGAGCCTAGGCCCAACTGGAGATTACAGGAAGGCCTAAGGAAGGGAGTGTTTGAAAGGTCCCTCACCCAGGTTTTATGGAGGAAGATGAACCAGAGAAGTGAGGGTCAGATCTAGAGGCTCGTTTTTGGGGGAGGGGGCAGCTGTGCAGCGGGAGGTGTGTGCAGCAGGTGGATGGCATACCTGGATGGTCCTGATTTTGAACCTTAGGTGTATTTTATTATTGTAAATAATTTCT
The DNA here is from genome assembly GCF_023851605.1 of Tamandua tetradactyla. Taxonomy (NCBI): domain Eukaryota; kingdom Metazoa; phylum Chordata; class Mammalia; order Pilosa; family Myrmecophagidae; genus Tamandua; species Tamandua tetradactyla. Next base: position 122,542,681 of record NC_135353.1, read on the forward strand.
TCAGAGTTGGTCAGAGCAGTGAGGAGAGGAGAGGTAGGATCTGGAGAAGCGGAAAAAGCAGGGCAGAGGTTGGGGATTGTGAGAACACAACCTCACCCCATCCCATCCCTCCTATTCCCATACCACTTTCAAGGAATCTCCTACAGGCCACGGGTGGTCGTGGGTGGCAGAGTTACTTTCTTCCAAATTCCTCAGCAAGGTTATGTTGCGGGCTCTTGTTCTCTGGAGGTTCCCCCTTTCACTCAAATCAGACTCACAGTACAAGACCTAAGGTAGGACTCTATATTTTCTGTGATTTTTCTGTAAACCTACTTCTCCAATTAAAAAAATGATATATGTATATATATTTTATATATATATATATTCAACCCTAAGGGTGGAAACATTAGCACCCACAGGTTTAGATGGGACACCCTCACTTGACATCAGGACAATGCTTGAGGCAAGGAGAGCTATTTGCCAATCCATAGGGCATCTGTCATTGAGCTTGTTATCTAGAGACATTTGTGACTAGGGGAATTTACTATTGAGATAGTGATTTGTCAGCAGTGGGAAGAATGTATAAACTAGAGAGCCCTGTGCAAATAGGAATTATAAATTAGTACATTAGAACATTTTAAACTATTGTCTAGAGAAACTATGCAGTAAGCTGTGGTTGATAATGCAGGTTAAATTACCATTCCTGAATTGTACCAAATGTTCCACACTAATGCAAGATGTTAATAATAGGGTGGTATATGGGAACTCTGTATTTAAGCATGATTTTTCTGCCAAAGTACAAGTTCTCTAATTTAAAAAAATCATGTTGTAGGTCACCAATGTTAATGTCAGTGTTGAGAATTATTACCAAAATATCAAACTTTATGTAAAATATTTTTAAAAAACACTAATTTTGCAGCCCTCACCCCCACAACTTTGGTCAGAATGCCGCCACCAGGTCATCAGTGAAATATGTTTGTGTGGAACAAGACACATGGACACTGCCTGCTGGGTGGTAGTTCTTTTTATTTCATTATCGGGGAGAAAGATGGGAGTTGGAAAGGGGGTGAACACTGGGCAGGCTCAGGTTTCTGCTGGGAGTAGGATTCAGGCCATTCGGGGCTGTAGGGACTGCCAGGTACACAGCCCTGCCTCCCGTGGAAGGCAAGCAAGGTGGCGGCTCTGGAAGCTGTTCTCAGAGCTTGTGAGGAACAGGTCAGTCCACAGGCAATGAGTATCGCTCTCCAGCTTGCAGGGGATGGATAAACAAGGAAACACCTGGAGGAGAGAAGGGTGGCACATCTCAGAGAAGCCCTCCCCTACCATCCCCATGGGGCAGAACTTTCCCCTCCTTAACGTTAATCATCAAGTTTCCAGGGAGTCTGTGCCCCACCTGGCACAGACTCAAGAACAGCCCATCCCATTGGAGGGGAACAGCCATTGATCTCTGCAGGGTAATGTTAAGCCAGTGAAAGGTCCAGTTTTCTGGGAATGGTGATTGAGGACAGTTACTAGGTGGGGGTCAGGCAGGGAGGTCTCCTGGCAAACAGTCCAAAGGATAGTGAACAACTGACAGTAGTAGGGAACAGGAGGTGGCTGGCAAACTTAGCCAGTGGGGCATCAGAGGACAACTCTGAGCCATGAGGGAACAGTCTTGGAACAGTCAGAAAATCAAGGTAACAGTCCCTTGTGTCAGGAAAGTCAAGGTTGTAGAGCAGAGCAACAATCAGATGTGCTAGAATACAATCAGTGGATTTGAGGAATAGCACTTGGGGTTCTTGGAGAACATTCCAGGGAATCCAGAAGGTTGGGACAGACAGAGGGACTGGAGAAAAGTCGCAAGAAAGAGTGGGAAGAACAGGGAACAGCCAATCCCAAGGTATCAGACACAGGGCAAGGGAACAATCAGAATTTCCAAGGAAATAGCCTCAAGTTTGGGGGAATAGCGAGAGATCAGGGAAGGTCCTAGGATTTGGGGAGCAGCCTTAGGGATAAGAAGTCGCCAGAGGAGTAAGAAACAATCCCAGGGTTTGGGGACGAGCCCAAGGAACTATCTCCAGGATGACAGCAGGGCCCAAGCACTCACTGTGCACTCCTCACAGCCAGCAGAGTAGGCCTTGGTGAAGCCCCGGCGCTGAGCAAAGCTCAGACTGCTCCAGGGAACCACGAAGCTGCAGGTAGTGATGTACAAGCCTCCCTCCTGCAGGCGTCCTGGAACGGGCAGAGGGAGAGAGTCAACAGGAAGCTTCTGATTGGCTGGCCCAGGGCAAGGGCGGCGCCTGATTGGCGTCCCTCGTGCACGAAAGCCCCTGCCTTCTGATAGGCTGAAATTAGGGCGGTCCCCGTTTCAACTGGGATCTTTGAAAACCTCGCTCCCCCTCCCCGCGGTTGCTAGGCAACGTCCGAGCTATGGGTTGGCGTGGCACAGGGAGGGACCTCACCAGCGATGAGAAACTCCTGGCTTCGGTTCTGGGACCGGTGGAAGTATCCGCAGACGCTCTCCATGGCTGGAGTGTAGATGAACCGGATATCAGGAGCATCCCCCAAGGCATCGAACCCTTTGAACATCTGTTGATGGATGAAGGGAAAAATCTCTGTTTTACTGATATAATCTCCCGCTCCATGTTCTGCTGAAGTCCTACAACATCCTGAGATCACAGCCAACTTCCTCCTCGACCTGTAGCCTCAGGCTTCTATTTTGATGGGGAGGTAGATGTTAGGAATTGCTGGGGAACGGGTAGGAGGAATACCTTGGTCATCTTGATTTCATAACGCTGGTGTAGGGAGGTCTGGTTGATTTCTGCGGGCCCTACGAACTTGGCCCGGATGACTGCAGGAGAAAAGGGAAAGGAGTCAAATGGACGGCACGCAGACAATAAAAATTAAATAATCACAATAATAAAACTAGCAGAGCACATTCTTAAATAGGGATTACTGACTGGCCAACAGCACACTAGCGCTTTATGCCTTTGTTAATGGATCCATCCGGTTAATGGATCCATCCGAATATTGACAGCCTACTCTTTGCCAGGCACTGCTCTAAGCCTTGTTCATATATCCCTTTGTCATTTTCCCCACAAATATTTTGGAGCACCCACTCTGTGCCAAGCACTGTTCTGGGTGGTAGGGACACAACAGTGAACAAAACACAAAAATCCCTTCCCTTGTGGAGTTCACATGCTAGCCAAGGGGGGAGACAGACTAGAAACAAGCAAAATAAATAAGTATATGGGATGTTGGAAGGTATTAAGTGTGGTAGAGAATTCCAGAGGTGGGGGAGGGGGGCTGTTCAGGAGTACTAGGGAGCAGGGGCTAAATTTTTAAATAGGGCAGTCAGGGAAGGCTGCCCTGAGAAGGTGACATTTGAGGCAGTCACCCATATGGATACCCGGAGGGAAGGGTGTACCAGGCAGAGGGAGCAGCCAGTATAAGGGCCCTGAGGTGGGACTGAGCCTGGTGTACTCACGTAAGTGGGAGGAGACCAGTGTGGCTAGAGCAGAGTAAGTGGAAGGATGGGTGGAATCTTGTTCTTCAGCTGGGTGTGCCACTGTCAACCTAATCAGACTAAGAGGGAACAGAAACATGGAGTGTATGGGCAGCATGGGGTGCACACTCACCAAGGTCCGAGGTGCAGAAGGCTGTCTGCGGGTGGAGTGCGGCACAGGTGCAGGCTCTGCTGGGGACTATCAGCCACAGCAACAACAGGATACCAGAGGCCAGGGATGTGCAGGGGGCCATGATGTGTTCTGTGGGAGGGGAGGGGAGGGGAAGGGAGGGGAGGGGAGGTCAGTAGGCTCCCAGCCTAACTGATCTGCTGGCCTGGGCAGGCTTCCTACCCCAATCTACCCCAGTACGTCCTGGAGGAGGATTTGGAGGATTTTAAGGGGCTTGGGGATGTGGAGGACTCAAAGAAGTTTAGCGGGTTGGGAGAGTTTAGGGGGCTGTGAAGTTCTGGTGAATTGGGGGATTAGAGGGCTGCAGAGTTTAAGGGGACTAGGGGAATTTGAGGATTTAGGGGAATTGGGAGAATTTGGAGGTAAGGAATTTGGGGTTTGGGGGCTGGAGGAGTTTGGGGGAGGTTGGGAATTATTTAGAGGCTGTAGACTTTGAGAGGTATAGGTGGCTAGGGAAGTTTAAGGTTTAGGAAGGTTAAAGAATTTGGAGGTTGGGGATTTAGGGAATTGACGGAGTTTGGGGGGTGAAGGGGGTAGAGTGCTTGGGGGATTTGGGGGTAGAGGAAGTTTTCAGATTTAGGGGGTTGAAGTTTGACAAGTTTGGGAAATGGGAACTGGAGGAATTTAGGGGAGTTGGTAGGTTGGGAGGAGTTTGTGGTATTAAGGGGTCACAGGTATGGATATAAGGGGTAGAGAGAGTTTTGGGAGGGGGTGTGGGTAGAGGATCAGTTCCTTCCACCCTTTTCTCCCTTGACCAGCCCAGGATCCTGATGCCCACAGCCAGACCGTGGTCACAGAAATGGACAGACCTGGTTGCCGTTTAAGCTCCCGCCCAGCCCCAGGCTCTGCAGTGCCACCCAGGCCCCTTGCCTACCTCTGGTGTCTCTCTAGGCGATGGGTCTGCGGAGATGGCGGCAGGGTCTGAGCGGTACAGGATAAATGCCCGTGCGAGGGGCGGGGGTGGCAACGGCGCGGAAACCACAGGCGTCCAGGCTTCCTGGATGCATTACTCATCCGCCCACCATCACTGCAGAGGCCAAGGGGCGGGCCGCTGGGCTGCGGAAAAGGGGCTGCACCCTCCTCCTCTCCCTCCCCCCGGGGCCTCAGGCCCTAGCCTTCCCCCTCCCCCATTTCCACGTGGAGCACCAGTCCTTTCGAGCAGGCTCAATGGAGCGCTTAGAGGCAGGATTCCTCCAAGTCCTCTCAAATTTCCAGACCCCTTCCACATTCCTCAGCCACAGGGATGGCTGAAATCCTAATTAGTTTATTCCTTCAACAAGCATTTATTATTGTGCACCTACTGTGTGCCAAGCACATGCACAGAAAACCCTTTCCTGACATTCTGGTGAAGAGCAGGGGAGGCGGAGAGAAACCAATCAAGTCAAAGCAGTGAAGGAGATAAGGGACTTGGAGGAATACAAGGTGGAGAAACTGAAGCACAGAGTGGTTAAGTGACTTATCCAAGATCACAGAATTCATTAGGGGGAGAATTGGGATTTCACTGAGCTGGGTCTTAACCCACCCTCAAAAAACATAGGCAAATAGCCAGCATTTATATGGCAACTACTGTTTGCCAGGCAGTCAGCCTAGTTTATCTCGTTTAAAATTCAGATAGTATTTGTAGTATTCCCATTTTACAGATGAGAAACTATGAGGCATAGAAAGGACTGAAGAACCTTCTCAGAGTCACAAGTTATGGCTGGGATTTGAACTAGCTCACTAGCACCAGGCTCTTAACCCAGGCGGGGCACAGTCCTGGCAAGGAGGGAATGGAGGGAGAGAGTAGAATGTGGTGAAAGAGGCCAGTGAGTCAGTAGAAAACTGATCCCCACCCCATCCTGCCCTGCCCCTTCCCCACCAACCCTCCCACAGCCCTGGTGGGGCATGAGGTGAGGCAATCACTGCCCACCAGCCTCCAGATAATGCCTGAATCTTCCCTGGGGTTCTGGGGGCCTGAGAGCTGGTTAACATCCCTGGTTAATTCAGGGACAGTAGACCAATAATAACGAAGATGATAGTGCTAATAGCCGCCACTTATTGAGCACTTACTGTATACTGTGCCCTAAAGTCTTTGTGTAAATTATTTTATTTAATCTCCATTCCCCCTTTGCTAATTAAACTAGATTAACTCAGGGCACCTAGACCAATAGTAAGGAGGATGACATCAACTAGCCTTCACAGTTCGAGATTACTAGGTATCAAGCATCCTTTCAAAGTCTTTGTATGTTCATTATCTCATTCAGTCAATCCCAATTAGATTACCTTGTTAAAGAATGCTGGTTATGAAGGGATATTAAACTAATAATAATAACAATGTCCAACATTGGTTGACGATTGAGACTTTCTTTATGCCAGCCAGATACTGGGCTAAATTCCCCTCCCCTACACTGGAAATAACGAATTTATTCTTCAGCAACATTCCAGTGAGTTAGATGAAGAAACTGAGACACAAAGGGGCTGAGTGACCTTCCTAGAAATGAATGAAGAAATTACTTTCTTGAAGGGCAGGAGAGGCGGCAGTAAACCAAGACCTTGGAGAAGCTAGCTGTGAAAGTGGATGAGTGCCTGGGGGTAGTAAAAGTGAATGAGATGGGGTTGAGTAAGTCAGTAGCGTGACTGAGGGAGAAGTGAGGGAAGGGAAATTTCTGCTGCAGCCCCTCGCTGACCCTAGTTCTGTTTCTGTGAAACGTACGTCAGCACAGTTTGCTACTTAGATGTGAGGGGCTGTGTTGGTCTGGGTTATCACACACATTGTGAAATCAGTGAAGTTTTGTAGCAGGGTGTCTGGGTGTTGGATAATCTGAGGAGCCGGATGGGGGTGGGGGCCCTTGATGTCCAGCTGGTGGCTGCACAGCTAACACTCAACAATCCCCACAACATAACAAGAGCTTGGGTTTGACTATGTCCTTTGTACAGATCAGGAAACTGAGGCACAGAGAGGGGTTAAGTGACTTTCTTGGGATCCTACATGGCCTTAGGAAGAAGAGAGGCCAAGATTTGAGAACTCTCCAGGAGGACCCCAGATCTAAAGGTCCATTCATGCACACACATGTGAAGGCACATATACACAGTCTTGTGTTCAGGTTCAGAGGAAACAAGGGCTGTTTTTGAAAAGAAGGATCTAGAAACCTTGGGGTGTGTGCATGTGTGTGAGTAGCCGTCTGGTATGTTTCAGCCTCTAACACTGTGTGCTTCTCAGACTTCTGTGTATGTGCCTCTGAGAGTTGTGTGTGTGCCTCTGAGAGTTGAGTGTGCCTCTGAGAGTGTGTGTGTGTGCCTCTGAGAATTGTGCATGTGCTTCTAAGAATTATGTGTGCCTCAGAGTTGTATGTGTGCTTAAGAAAGTTGTGTGTGTGCTTCTGAGACTTATGTGTCTGTTTCTGAGAGTCACATGCCTACCTGAGTGTTTTGTATATCCCTGTGTGTTCTGTTGCTTCTGGGAGTTGTGTTTCTGCCTTTGTATCTGTGTTGTCTATGTAATTGTGAAAGTTTGATTCCCTCTCTGTGTGCTGGGTGTATGCCTCAGGGTTACATCATGTGCATGCCTCTGCATTGTTTCCCTGGCAAGCTACCTAGAGGACCCGGAATACCCCATCCCAACACTGAGCCTCTCAGCACTACCCCCCCCCCCCCATAATGACGTCAGTCATTTGGGAAATGAGGAACGTGGAGTGGGGGGGAGGTGAGGCAGAGGGAGGGTGAGGTCTGAAGGTCAGTCGGTCACTCTGAGCCTGCGGGCTTCCTGTGCTTGTCGGGAACTGGGAACTGCCTCCGCCCCAGCATCCCCTCCGGGAATGGCATCTCTCTACCCTGTCAGACACTGGTCTCCACAGCAGGAGGGGCGTGAAGAGAGACCCTGCATAGCATACATGCTATGGCAGGGCTGGGATCATCCAACCCCATCCCTTCTATCCCGCCCAGGGCCTGGGGAGACTTGAGGTGTCCCCCACACCCGAGTATGTGTATGTGAATGCGCGCGCGTGCACATGCGCTTTAGGAATGTTGTGTGCACACACCCAAGAGTGCTAGCTTTGTACTTAGGAGTACTGGGGATGTCCCTGACCATTTGTATGCCTCTCTGTGTTGTGTATATGGCAAGGCATGCTGTGTGCGTCCAAATATACTTTTAGTGTCCAGGAGTGTGGTGTGGATTGCAGCGGCTATGTGAACACCTAGAATTATGTGTGTGTACCTCTGTTGTGCAGGTCCTTCTGTTTGTTTTGCAGGTACCTGAGGGTGTGATATGTGTGCCTGTGAGTGAAGATGTGTCCAATTTTGTATCTGTGCCTGTCAGAGCTGTATGTGCCTTTGTATCCTTTGGCTGTGCCCCTGAGGATTGTTTCTGTGTTGCCTGGGTTATCGTGTGAGTCCCTCTGATTGTTATGTGGTTAGGCGAGAGGAGGGGGGCAGTGTTGTGTCTGTACCCCAAAGTGTTGATTGTGAGTCCAGGAGTGTTGCGTGTGTGTTGCTGGGTAAGGAGGCAGGCCAAAAAGGCTGGTCACTTTCCCGTGCTGAGCATGTGGCTGGATGAATGACTGTTGTGGGTGTCCTGAGAGGTTAGGTGTGCTTTGGAGCCTGTGTTGGTTGTGGGTCTCTCAATCTCGTGTCTCAATGTGCGTGGGCATCTCTGATTTTGGTTGTGTAGTTCTGAATGTGTGTAGCTCTAGGCTGTGTGGGTGGGGAACAAGGCTTGCATGCAAGGCCTAGCTGTGGGGTCCAGTTGCCACATGCTCACCACCACACCCCTATACACACATGCACACACACTCACCTCCCCATCATTCACCCACTGTGAAAACAAACTTTCCCTTTCCGGAAAGTCCCCCACTTTTATCCCATGCTTCTTCCTGGGAAAGCATGGGCAGGAAGTCTGGAGACTTGGGGGTGGTGGGAGGAGGGGTAGGCAGGCAGGGCTCTGGGTTCAATTCCCAACTCGAAGGGCACTGTGTGACCCCTAGCTGCTGTCTGCCTGTCTCTGACCTGCCTCTTCTGGGAAATGGCCCATTACATTGTTCCCACTGGATGGGTTCCCCTGCGCACCACTCTTGCCCCTGGCACAGGGCCCTCCTACCCTGATTGGACCTCCTCTGTCTTTTCACCCTACTCAGCTCAGCAGTACAACGTACCCTGTGGTTGTGAAGATGGGACATGCACACTCTGGGATGGGTAAGGTGAGTCCCTGAGGGTCAGGAGGTTGTTTGCATGTGTATGTGTATTTGAACACAGTGCATGCATCTGGCATCATATGTTTATATATAGATGTGATTTGTGTATTCAGCATATATCAGTAATTCTGTATGATTGTGTTCCCACGGGGGGAGGCCGGGCTTTATCTATTTGTATATTTGTTTTCTACATTCAGCTGGTTTTTCTTGTGGGCCCAATTTTCTATCCTGCACTCGGCCAATTTTGTGCAATTTTTGTTAGTTTATCCAGCATTGTGTAAACACATATCTGAAGGCCTTTGTATTGAACATCCACAGCCATAATCCTTATGCTCAAGGGTCTTGGGGTCCTTGTATGCTTCCATCCATCTGACTTTGTCTCTGTGTGTACCTAGAAAATGGACTTGTAATTTGTATGTTTGAGTGCTTCTGTATGTTTGTATGTTGTGTGTACAACCGATGTTCTGCCTGGGGCCCATGTGTGTATACTGTGTATACATCCAATTTTTTAACAGTTTAAGAGATATATGCCACACAATTCACCCTTTTAAATTGTACAATTCTGGGTTTTTCATGTTCACAGAGTTGTATACATCTTTGTGTCTGCATGTTCATGTAAAAAACAGAAGGCCTAGAATTATGCGTGTTTGAGTACCTTGGTGTGTCTGTTACTATACTGTGTCCACCTCATTTTTGTGCACTCACTTCCCCTGTGTGTCATGTATTCCCACTTCCTGAGGTACTCCCACTGCTTCCCCAATCCTGACCAGGCCCTGCTCTCCACCCCCACTCTCACAGGTCAAGGTGGATAACCAGCATGACTTCCAGGACATCGCAAGTGTTGTGGCACTGACCAAAACATATGCCACTGCTGAGCCCTTCATCGATGCCAAATATGATGTGCGTGTCCAGAAGATTGGGCAGAACTACAAGGCCTACATGTGAGTGGGGAAACTGAGGCCCAGGGAGGGGTCCCCTGCCCTGTCCCGTCCACCCCAGACCTCTCTGACCCTCTCTCACCCTATCTACCAGGAGGACATCAGTGTCGGGGAACTGGAAGACGAACACTGGCTCTGCAATGCTTGAGCAGATCGCCATGTCTGACAGGTGGGCTGCTCAAGCTTGGGACAGAAGAGTGAGGGTGGCAACACAGCCACCCAGGCAGGGCCCTGATGGGTTTCCCTGCCCCATGCCTTGGCAGGTACAAGCTATGGGTGGACACGTGCTCAGAGATCTTTGGGGGACTGGACATTTGCGCAGTGGAAGCTCTGCATGGCAAGGATGGAAGGGATCACATCATTGAGGTAAGAGCACAGAGGGATTAGTGAGAGCTCAGAGAGAGGAGCAGGAGCACAGCAGCAACACCCTGTAAACTGTGGCATGCTCTGTGACTCAAAAGGTTCTGAGCAAATGGCAAGTTGCTTAGTAAACTGTGAAGTGCTTTGTAAACTAGGCTGTGCCTGGCAAATGGCAAAACACTCAGTAAATTCTAACCCACTCTATGAACTTCAGTGTCCTTGGTGAATTGCAAAACATTTGTTAAACTATCAAGTGCCTTGTGAACCAAGACATCTTGGTGAATGGCAAAGCTTTTGGTAAACTGTAGAGTGTTCTGTGAACTGGGAGGTCTTTGGCAAACAGAAAAGCACTTTGTAAACTATAAATACTTTGTAAAGAGTGGAGATCGAGAGTAAAGCACTCTATAATCTGTAAAGAACATTATATATCATGGAAGTGCTTGATGAACTACAAAGTGATTTGTAAAACTATTAAAAATAAACGCTGTAAACTGGGAAGCCCTTGTTATGAAGCAAAGTGCTTTTAAAATTCTAAAGCTCTATGTAAACAGTGGTGCCCCCTTGATAAATTGTAAAGCAATTTGTAAACTGTAAAATGCCCTGAAAATCAGACACTGCCTGGTTAACAGCAGTGCTTTATATATGTTAAAATATTTTGTAAACACTGGAGTTTTTTGTAAAGCAGTGGTGTCCTTAACTCGAAACATACCATATATCACATAGTCCTTTTTAAAAGGCAAGATGCTTTGTACACTGTAAAGTACCATGTATACTACAAAGTCCTCTGTAAAGGGCAAGCACCTAGGAAACCCTAAAGCAGGAATTGGCAAACTTTTTCTGAAAAGAGACAGATTGTATATATTTTAGGCTTTGCGGGCCAATATGGTCTCTGTCGAAACTACACAGTTCCTACATAGACTATATGTAAACACGTAAGTGTGGTTGTGTTCCAACAGAATTTTATTTATGGACCCTGAGATTTGAATTTCATATCATTTTCACTCATCACGAAATTTTTTTGGATATTTTTTTCAACTAATGAAAAAATGTAAAACCCATTCTGAGCTCACTGGTCATATAAAAAAAAAAAGAAAGAAAAAAGAAATCAGGCAGAGGACTGGATTTGGCCCATGGGCCCTAGTTTGCTGACTCCTGCTCTAAAGTTGCTCATAAGCTGTAAGGCAAATCTAAAGACAAGCCGTCCTCATGGTGCACAACGAGTACCTCTTAAACCAAAGCTCATTTCCTTGGTCATCTCCAAGCCTTTTGCCATCTTAAAACTCTTGGTAACTGCCACCTCCACACGCACTTCCTGCTTCTATCCTCACTGGATCCCTTTTCCTCCCCCAGGTGGTGGGCTCCTCCATGCCGCTCATTGGAGACCACCAGGATGAAGACAAGCAGCTCATTGTAGAGCTCGTTGTCAACAAGATGGCCCAGGCCTTGCCCCGGCAGCGGCCACGAGATGCCTCCCCCGGCAGGGGTTCCCATGGCCAGGTCAGGCCCCTGGCCTCCTGGGGCTAGTGGAGGGGAGGCCAGCCCTTGGTCACAGGGCACAACAGAGTTGCTAATCAGTGGCAGCAATAACCAATCATTGGGAAAAAAACAAAAACAAACAAAACAGAGAAAGCTGCTACCCTGACTCCCCTGAGTGCCTCCTGACCCTCTCCCCTGAGAATGGCAACCTCCCCCATCCCAACATCCCCTCTGCTCAGCCGCAAATGGGGCAACACCCAGCACAGAGGGAACCCCTGGCACTGATTGGCTGATTCTTCACTGGCTGCTATTTTTAACTTCTCTCCTGCTCTACTCCTCTGCCCACAGACTCCATCCCCTGGGGCCCTGCCCTTGGGCCGCCAGACCTCCCAGCAACCCACAGGGCCTCCGGCTCAGCAGCGACCCCCACCACAGGGTAAGTGAGAGTCCTTCCCAGCAGCTCTCATTACCTCTTACTTGCTTGCTCTCATGTGGACGCTCTTTCTCTGTCCCTCAGGTGGCCCTCCACAGTCGGGGCCAGGCCCCCAGCGCCAGGGACCCCCGTTGCAGCAGCGCCCGCCCCCGCAGGGCCAGCAGCATCTTTCGGGCCTTGGACCCCCAGCTGGCAGCCCCGTGCCCCAGCGCCTACCAAGCCCCACATCGGCGGCCCAACAGCCTGTGTCCCAGACCCCACCACTGACCCAGGGTCAAGGCCGCCAATCTCGACCGGTGGCAGGAGGACCTGGGGCGCCTCCAGCAGCCCGCCCACCTGCCTCTCCCTCACCCCAGCGTCAGGCGGGTCCCCCACAGGCTACTCGTCAGACATCCGTCTCTGGTCCGGCTCCTCCAAAGGCCTCAGGGGTTCCACAGGGTGGGCAGCAACGCCAGGGCCCACCCCAGAAACCTCCAGGCCCCACTGGTCCCACACGCCAGGCCAGCCAGGCAGGTCCCGGGCCCCGCACTGGGCCACCCACCACACAGCAGCCACGGCCCAGTGGCCCAGGCCCCTCTGGACGTCCCACCAAGCCACAGCTGGCCCAGAAACCCAGCCAGGACGTGCCACCACCTGCCACCGCCGCTGCCGGGGGACCCCCGCACCCCCAGCTCAAGTAAGGGGTCCCCCCACAGCAGCCCTAACCCTGTTGCTCACAAAGTGGGCTCCTGCACCTGTGTGGCAGCCCCAGCTCCCATACTCCTCAGACCGAGGTCCTATGGGGGTTCAAGAGAACTCCCTCTCTAACTGGAGCCAAAACTCTCATCCAAGTTACTGCTCCTCCTAGTCCATGAGAGACACCCCACTTCCACCCCAATACTTTTCCCCTCATCTCAGGATTTGGTCCCAAGCTCCCAGAAAAACTCCTTTCAGTTCACATTCTCCCAAAAGGCCCCAAAGAAATTTCCCTCATCCAGTCCCTCTCAGCCCATCTCAGGCACCTTGTTGACCCTCCTTTGGTGTCTCCCTGCCCATCACCTCCTCCTCCCAGCCATCTCAGAGTCTTCCCTGTCAAACCCACCCTCCTCTTGCCCAATCTCAGACTCCTCCTGGCCCAATTCATAGTCCTCCCATGTCACTTCAGTCTCTTCCCAGTTGATTCTTAATACTTTTCCCTGCAGGGTAGGCTTTTTCCTGGTCCATCCCCAAATCCTCCTGGTCCATCTCAATCTCCTCCCAAACCATTACACCATCTTCGCCCTACCTCTTCTGATGAATTCGACTCCTCTTCCTCAGTTCAAAATTGCTCCCTGCCCCATCCTGCTGCTTTTTCCTTAGGTTTGCCTACCAGCCTGTCCAGAATTCCATTTCCTTCATCCAAGGTTCCTCCTACTTCATCCTAGACACTCCTCACCCTTAGACCGGAATTATTCCAGCTCACTTCCCCTTACCTGAAATTCCTCCGAGTCTAGCCTAGAATTTGAAAGTTCAGCTCTTCCCAGATTCCTTGGCCTCCGGTCCAAGTCCTCCCAGCCTGTCCTAGATCCTACCTTCTTGGCCCAAGGTACCACCTGTTCTGAGTCCTCCCAGTCTTGAGAATCCTTCAGGGACCAGACCCCTGGGGGTGGGTGGGAAGGTCACAGGCACAGCCCCAGGATCAGAGGGGCAGGGCTGGGGCCGGGCCTGGGGTAACTTTGTGTTTCTCTCCCCTTCCTCCCCTTCCTCTTCCCCCCTTCCTCCCATTACTCCACCTTGTTTCTCTCTAGCAAATCCCAGTCTCTGACCAATGCCTTCAACCTTCCAGAACCAGCCCCGCCCAGGCCCAGCCTTAGCCAGGATGAGGTGAAAGCTGAGACCATCCGCAGCCTGAGGAAGTCTTTCGCCAGCCTCTTCTCCGACTGACACCCCACTCTGAGAATCCCTAAATCCCTGGCAAACCCCACTCTGGGCCCTGAATCCATTTGTCACTTTTGGAACCTCCAAATCCCTTGAGAATCCTTCTCCTGGTTCTCCAAGATCCTACTTCCCATTCCTTGAGCTCCCTAAATCCCTTGAGAAGCCTCACTCCTGGTCCTAAATCTAGTTCTTACATTGGGAATCCCCTAGTCCTTTAAAAACTCAACCCCTGTTCACCTCAGTATCTCCTTCTTGGTTTCAGAACTTCCAAGTTCCTGAAGATGTCCACTCCAGGTACCCAGGGTACAGTTTTCCTTCCTGGAAGCTCCCAAATACCAGACAACCTCTTTCTGGTCCTTATACCACTGAATCTCCTCCTGGAACCCTGAAATTCCTGGAAAACCCTACTCCTGTTCTCTAATCTCTTAAGCATACCTTGTTCATCAGAATTTTCCAACTCCTTCAGAAATCCCTCCTTTCAACCCCTTTTCATGGATCTCTTTGGAGATCCACATCTTCAAAAACCACACCCAACCCCAGGAGGATTTCCTTTCACCCTCCCTCGAACCCATTCAACACACTGGGATCTCCTCCCATTTCTAGGACCCCTCAGTTCCCACAGGGACCACTCCCTCCCCAGTCTCTTGCCTCTGACAGCTGTCGTGAAATATGCAAACTCCACCCACCCTCCCAGAATCCTTTGCACATGGAAGGCCAGTGGTCCCCCACTTCCCCACCTTTGCTGTGATGTCTGTGTCTGTGACTGACGTGGCCTCTTCTTGTGCCGTGCTTGGCATATGTGGTCCTCGTTCATCGTGCCGCCTGTGGTGACGCGTGCAGTGATGCTGTTTGTGTGGTACGCACCTCCCCACAACCTCCACTCCCTGCCTGGACTGACCCCTGCCCCTCAGCGGCTCTGAACCCCAAGAGAAGAGTCCGGAAGCAAAATAAACAAGCAAAGGCCTAGCAGAATTTTGTGCTTCTTGGTGAAGAAAGAGGGGAGTCCTTGAATGGAAGGGGAGACACAGGGCCCCCCTTCCAAATCCACATGGGGTACTGGGGACCCCAAAATCCAGTGGAAGGCACATCAGGCACAAATCCCAGAGTGGTTCTGAGTGGAATCTCTGCCATAAATCTCAGCCATTGGAGATGAAGGAGCTCCCCAAATTTAGAAGTACCCCCGGAAGCCAAAAGGAACCCAAATAATGGAGGAGGCAAGGCCTCAGTCCTTGAAGGCCCCCCAATTCCAGAGGAACTGGTAAAGCACATGTGGACCCCCCTCACCCTCCATGGGTGGGGAGGGTAGGGGATCCTGAGGCAGTATCAAGGCAGAGAGAACATTGATTGGTTGGTGGGTGGGGCTCCTCGGCGAGGCAGGCTGAGATTGGCTCCCTGGTGGCTGTGGGTAGGGCCTAAGGCACAAGGCGGGCTGCGCTGAGTAGGCAGGCAGGCAACTCATCAGCCTGGGTACGGTGCAAGGAGGGTTCTGAAGCACTCCGCTCTATCTTGGGGAGTGACCGCTGCAGCAGCTCAATCGTGGCCAGGATCTAGGGGCAGGTGGGGTGAGGAGGGGCGTCTAGACCCCCAGGGCAATCCAACACCCCAGATTAATGGGGAAACACACATGCAC
Source organism: Tamandua tetradactyla (assembly GCF_023851605.1). NCBI lineage: Eukaryota > Metazoa > Chordata > Mammalia > Pilosa > Myrmecophagidae > Tamandua > Tamandua tetradactyla. The sequence continues at coordinate 122,558,232 of NC_135353.1, forward strand.
GGTATATATCTGAGCCTTGAACACAGTTCACATCCACACCTTTGTGTCTTCCTCCTCCTCAGAACCTCACCCCTGACGCCCTTCTATGTGGCCCACCTGGGGGAAGAGGGGCCGCTCCTCCCGCTGGAACTTGAGGCAGTCAGACAGCAGACGCCGCATAGCCTTGGGGCAGTTGCTGGAGATTTTGCTGAGGTCCGGGGACAGATAACCTCGGCCCACCATAAAGATAATCTGAAGGGCAGGGGAGAGGAGAGGGAGCAGGATTGGAGTGATCTTGGGGTTTAGGCCAGTCCTAAGAGATTTGGGGTCTCTAGGGACTTGACAGGTTCCTTCCTGAGGCAGTGTGGATATTGCGTGGTTCCAAGGATTCTCTGCTTGTGAAACAGAGAGACTTAAGTTTAGGGAAGTGAAAGATTTTGGGTATCTGGGGCCCAGAGGATTATGGGTATACAGGTTTCTAGGGAGTTCAGGAGCCTGGGAAATACTGAGTCTGGAGGAAAATATGGGGGGTAGGGTAGGGCAGGTAAGGGATTCTAGTCCCTAGGAGCTTGCATGTTTGTGGATACCTGGGACCCAGAGGATTATAGGTCCCTGTGGCCTGTAGGATTCTGAGTGCTCAGAGCTCAAAGACTGTTGGTATCTGGAGCCTAGAAGATACTGCGTTTTTGAGGCAGTGGGAGATAACTGGGCCTTGAACCAGGGAGACTGGGGCAGTCTGGACCTAGGGTACTGTGGGTACCAGGGCCCAGATGCTTGCTGGATGCCCCAGACCTGGATGGTTGTGAGTGTGTGGAAGCACAAAAGGATTGTTTCTGAGAGAAACAGGGGTCTGGGAACTGGGGGCTTAGGAGATTTTAAGCACCCACGCCAGAGGACTAGAGGTGACAAGAGGTCCAGAGGACTCCTCGGTATTTGGGCAGCCTAAGAGGATTGTAGATATAGGTGATTCAGGAGATTCAGGACTCTGAGAATCCAGAGGATTAAGGGCATCTGGAGCCCAGAGGATTCTGGGAGTTCCAAATCCCAGAAGATTCTTGGAGAAGCATAGCAGTTGTGGTCTGTGCAAAGGGAGGATCTGAGGTACAGAGGCCTGAGGGGATCTTTCTCAGCCTGGGGAACTGTGGGTAAGGTGTGGGGCTCACCTGGTCACGGCTGCCAATGTGGCTGTAAGGCAGTGAGCCGGTCATGAGCTCGTACAGCACAACCCCGTAGGCATAGACATCCGACTGGAAGCTGTAGGGGTTCGGATCCTGCATACGGATCACTTCAGCCGCCTTCGATAGACCAGACCAGGCAGGGAACCGTGGGGTCGATAGCTGGCCCATAGTCCCAATGCCACTGGGTACAACCCTGAGCCACTCACACTAGGTGACACGACACCCACACCTGGCACAGGTGTCCACATCCCCACTTGGCCCCCTATGTCCCAACCCAGGAGCCCATGTCCCTCTAGGCCTCCTGTCTGGCCTGGCCCAACTCACCATCCATAGCACAGAACCCGAGGGCTGCTCCAAGGGCTGGGCCCCACTCCACCGTGTCTTCACTGTAGCCAGGCCAAAGTCACCAATCTTTACTGTGAGCCCCTCATGGAGGAAGATGTCCGGCAGGGTCAAGGACCACTATGGACACTCCCAATAACCACACCTCTCACCCTGATTGGGAGGCTCCCATTAAATGCCCCACACCAGTCATACTGCTGACCTTGACCAGAAGCCCTCCAATGCCATACAAATTATCTACAGCTTTGGTTCTGGTGGGAAACTCCAATCAATAGCCCCTACACTTGGCCCCCTTGTGATGCCTGACCAGGAAGCCCCTCTAATGGTACCCAAACCCACCATGCATATGACCCTGATCAGGAGCTCCCTGTAATGCCCTCCACAACTACCACACTTCATACCCTGACCCAACTCTCCAGGGGCAGCATCCAAACCAGCCACACCTGTGACTCCTGATGAAGCAGTCCCCTTAGACTGCTTCATCAGCCACAGCTCTGTGCCCTGGCAAGGAGCCATACAACACATCTCCCTCCCTGTTCACCCCCATGAAACACCCACAAGGACTATCCCTCTAAGCCCTTACCCTGCTCCCCACCCCCCACCCCAATCCCAGCCCTCAGACAGGGGCAGGTAGATACTGTTAGACTTGAGATCTCGGTGGATGATGTTCTTGGCATGGAGGTAGCTGTGGGGGTGGAGGTGGGTGATGAGTTTTCTGCGAGCCACCTTATCTCCTCCACCCCCAGCTCCCTCGTTTCCCTCCCTAGTCCCGGGGACAGGAGGCTCACTCCATGCCCTGGGCGGTCTGCCGGGCCACGTCGATGAGCTGGACCATGTCGAAGCGTGTGTCAGCCACGTGCAGGTGGTGGTAGAGGCTGGAGCCCTCGCACCACTGTGTGATGATGGCAAATCCTGGCCGCGTCATGAAGCCCATGAACAGCAAGATGTTGACATGACGTGTCTTCCTGTAGGTGGGGGGTGAGGGTGAGGGTGAGGGAGGAAAAATGAGCATCAGGAATGGCACTGTAGTTGGAGCTGTAGCCCAATAGCCTTGATTCTTGAAGACAACTGAGTAACTATAGAACTTTTTTTTTTTAACATGGGCAGGCACCTGGAAACGACTATAGAACTTTTGAGGTCTGATTGTGTGATTGAAAACCTTGGGACGGACACTCCCTTTATCCAGTGTATGGAGAGATAAGAAAATAAAGACAAAAAATAAACAATAGGGGGGATGGGAGGAGATGGGATGTTTTGGATGTTCTTTTTACTTTTAATTTTCTTAAAAAAAATTTACAGTGCTCTTATTTGGAACAATGGAAGTGTTTTGGTAATGGATGTGGTGATAGCACAATACTGTGAGCATAATTAACAGCACTGAAATATATATCTGAATGTGGTTAAAAGGGGAAATGTTATATTGTATATATGGTAACAGGATAAAAAATTTTTAAATATCCAAGAAACTGCACTATACAGTGAACCCTAGGTTTAACATAAAATCGTGCTTTCACCAATTATAACAAATGTACCACACCAATGCAAGGTGTTAACAGGGTGGTATATGGGAATCCTGTATTTTGTGCATGATTGTTCTGTAAACCCACATTTTTTCTAATGAAAATTAACAAAAAAAAAAACAAGAACGACACTGTTCATGACCACCTTCTATCATTCATTTTCACCCTGTCTTTTAGGCAGCTCAGGGCCAGATGGTTGCTAGAGGAAACAAAATTGTGAAACATGTATGTTTGCCACGCTCTGATTCTGTGCTGGGGGCTTATGTCCTGAGCTTCTTCGTCAGAGTCCTCTGACAAAAGCATTTACCATTTCCACTTCTCTGCCCCCTAATGGTATCTCTAATCATGACTGACAGCCTCCCAATACCATCCTCTCCGCTGCTGACTCTGACCACCACCTGGGCCTGTGACCATTTTACAGATGAAAAAGTGAAATATCAACCTTCTTTACTGATATATCAATATCGTATGGATGAGTACAAGGTAAAAATACTGGTGGCACACAATTAATTATTCCTGTTCATCTCATCTCCATCAGAGGCCTAGAGGTAAGGAAACTGAGTTTGGACTCAAATGATATCCTATGTTCAAATCCAGGTTTCACTAGGTACTCACTGTGCAACCTCAGAGAAGATATTTAACCTCTCTGGGCCTCATTACTCTTGACTGTCAAATGGTGATAATTATATTGGCTCCCTTCTAAGGATGCTGGGAGGAGTGAGTGAATGATCTGCAAGGTACTTTGAACCACGTCAGACACACAGTAAACACTCTGAGTATTTCACTGTCCTTCCTGGTTGCTGTTACTGCTATTGGGCACCTAAGTCTACCTCTTGGTAACTCTGTCCCATATGATCTGTTTCACCCTAGTTTAGAAGAAAGTCTTTATTCCTCACAGAAGTATCAACTGCAATTGTAATGGCAACAAAAATGCACATAACAGCGGTAATGTGCTGTAATATTTTTTGTCAGAGGTCAGCAGAGCACACGAGGATTCTTAGTGATGGTAAGATTATGGCTCAAAATATAATGCAAATTAGCAGTGTGCTCAACTCATCCTCATCTCATAGAGGGGGACATCCATTATGTTACAATGTGGCATCCATTAGGAGGATAAATATTAATATAGCACAAGTAATAGTGACAACATCAACTCTGCAACACAATTATACCCATCTGACAAATGGGAAAAGTCCATGCCAGCATCCCCAGAAGTGGTAGTAACTACGGCAGCAAATGGGGAACACCAGGGTTCTCGGTATGAATGAATTAACAGAGTGCTAACTGCATGTTAATCATAGCAATTATAATAATTGAACGATGATAAATTAAACATTAATACTATCCTTTACATGACGGTATTATTAGAACGAATAACAAGAACGCAACCTAAAAAACACAACACTGATGGTAATGATATCATGTAAGCATAGGGGAAGGTAGGACACGAGCCTTCCTGGTAGCACAGCTAACTAACATGCTTTTAATAAGTGTACATAATAACATTAAGGACATCCCATAATTAAAAACATTTCACAGTACAGAAATGGGAAGACCCGCCTTTGGGGAAGAGGGCCATAACCTCTAATTAATATTATGATTGATCCAAACATAAACAATAACATCATCAGACGTCCTCTAAATAGACCCACTTCCCAGATGGGAAGGGGACATTCTTGATACAGAAACAAGATACATAATCATAATTATGATTATAGCACAATGTAAACCGGTGAAATCCACAAAGCACCCTGAGCACGGCCTCTTCCCAGAAGGATAACACCAAGGCTTGTCCCTGCCACCCTCACCCCTCCCCATCCACACCCACCTGTGCTCTCACCTAAGCACCTGCATCTCATTCTTGAAGGCCTGGGCCTGCTCAGCGGTGGGTTGGGCCACCTTGAGAACCTTCACGGCCACATCTCCATGCCACCGCCCACGAAACACAGTGCCAAACGAGCCTGTCCCAATCCTCTTCAGCAGCTGCACCTCACTGGGTGGCACTTCCCAGTAATAGCCTGAGTCCCGGTACCCCAGGTTCTTCTGTGGGCCAGATGGGCAGCACCTTAGGGGCCTGCCCACATCCCTCATCCCACCGCCTGTGATGTCCCCCTAGATGTTTCCCCTCAAGCTTACCACCTTTTTCTTTTCATCAGCCAGGGACTTCCGCTCCCGCTGCTCTGACGGTGACTTGGAATGTGGGGACTTCCTCCCTGAAGAAACACTGGCCGGGCTGGGGCTCCCCCGGGGGGCTCCTTCACCACCACCTCTACTGCCAGCAGCTGAGGCTGTGGAGAGTATGTGAGTGGAGGGTAGTGGAGCAGGGGTGGGGCTCAGGGTGTAGGCAGGGGTTGGCTCACCATCAGTGCTGAAACTCTGGCCAGTGAGCTGAAAGAAGAGGGATGGGAGTCAAAGAGACATGGGTGCCAACGGGAATGGCTTGCCCTCCTGCCCAATGGCCTCCCAACTGCCCCTGCCCGCGGGCACCAACCTGGATGAGGCTGGAGTCCATGGGGGCTGTGGTGCTGACCATATGGACGTTGGGAGTGGATGTAGAACGGATGCGCTGGAGAGGGGCATTGGCCGGGGCAGGGAAGGGGAAGTGTTCAGGATCACCGTGCTGCATGCGGGAGCTGACAGGGGAAAGGCTTTGAAATCACTGCTGAATGACTCAAAGAGCCAATAAGGTCCCCAGCCCCATCGTAAACATGTTGTTAGCTCACATAGTATAAACGTCCAAGGTTATTATCCATTTGTTCAATAAACATTTATTGAGTACCTGCTATATGCCAGACACTGTTCTAGAGGTACTAGAAAAAAAAAACTGAATAAAACAAATAAAAGTTTTTGCCCTTTAGGGGCTGACATTCCAGTAGGGGGAATAAGAAATTAAAAATAAACCAAGAAATAGTTAATATTTCCAATGGTGATAAATGCAATTAAAGAAAAGAACAGAGCAAAATACAGGGACAAAAAGTATCACTGGGCACCCAGAACTGCGGAGGTGACATTTGAGCAAAGACCTAAAGGAGGAATAACAAGCCACATGGATAGTGAGGATAGGGAAATAGAGAATACTTTATAATCATGTATGCTATTCAAGTATGTTATTATACAATATGCAATATATTATCGATATTAAAATGTTTAAAATACATATTATAATACCACATGTAATGTTATACATATTATGCTAAATAATTATTTCTTTTTTTCTTCCCTGCAGAGAGAATGGAAGGGAATGAATGGAAGGGCTGGGAATCGAACCCAGGTCTCCTGCATGGCAGGTGGGCATTCTACCACTGAACCACTCATGCACCCTATGCAAAATTATTTCTTATTGCTCCTTTCATTATCCTGAAATGAAATTCACAGGTAATTAATCGACAGACACCCATAATTAAAAATAATCAACATAATGCCTGCACTTTACTATTTTATATATTATATAAAAATACAAATATGACTATGTAACATAATACATGATACAATACTTAAATATATCATACAAATATGTACATTATAAAATACATGACATATATAAAAATGGATAATATATAAACTCATGATATATTAGTACAATACTATATTTGATATATAAATACTGTAGTATTTTAATACTTCACATAAAGGAGAAATAAAAATGAAGTAATTTTTGATAAAATAATGTGTTTTTCAAAATTGAAAGGCTTGGCTGTGGTTATACTGTAAGAATTAACAAAGTAGTAGGACGGTTATATATATTTAAAATTAATAGTCTTTAATAGTAAGAAGAATTGAAAGTATCACTACCCTTTCTTTACAGATAAAACAGACCCAGAGAGATTAGGGGATTTGCCCAAGGTCCCATAGCTCCATGCCCTTAATCACTTTGATTGTGCTTGTAAGTTCTCAATAAACATTTGTCATGTAAACAAATGAATAAAATATGACTTGTGTTCCACTGGGGCCCCCAGATCTTTTTCTCCCGACAATAGCCCTTCAGCTAAGGTATCCCTACCTGGGACCCTGGGGGGTTAGTAGCTCATTCAGGGGGCGGTTCGAGGGAGCCTCGTGCTGTCTGGAGACTCCTGACAAATCCTGGACACTATGGTAGAACCTTAAGGGCAAAAAGGTATAGAGGGAGGGAACATGGGTCAGCTGTTTATAAGGGTCTTGTGGCTAGGCCTCTGTTCTTCCCATCCCCCCGTCCACCCTAGGCCAGGCTCACTGTCGGCGGTTGGTGCTCATGTCGACACAGACTGTGGGGACCTTGGAGGAACAGTGTTGGTGGAACTTGTAGCCACAGGTTTGGCAGCGGAAGCCATGGAACAGAAACTTAAGACAGAAGTCACAGAACGCCAGGCTGAAGAACGTCTTCCGTACCTGCTGCCACAAAGCAGGGAGGTTGAAGCCTGGTCAAGGACCCTCCCGCCACTCCCACAGCCTGCCCTCACTATCCACCCTACACTCACAAAATTGTGCATGGTCAGTGGGACGTCTTCGAGGACCTCAACAATGAGTTCCTCACCATCCAGGGGAGCAATGGCTGTGTCCCAGGCAGTGACTGTCTTTCGCCTACAGAGGGCATGGAAGGGAAAGAGTGGGAGGGTAGACAGGGCCATGGAGAGGCAGGAAACCTCCCAGAAGTCCCTCTAAGCCTGCCATACATAGAATAATATCTGGCATATTTAATTCTCATCACAGAAACCCTAGAAACTAGTTACCATCCTTGTCCCCATTTTATAGATGAAGAAACCAAGGCCCAGAGGGGGTAAAGTGACCTGCCCAAGTTCACAAGGGTAATGAGTGGTAGGAGAGTGTGAAGAGTCCATTTCTTAACCACGGGGTGAGACTCAAATAAGACTGTGAACAAAAGCTGAGAAAGGGTTGAAGAGACACTGAACCAACAGATATAAAGCAAAATGTGGAGAAAAAAGTAAGGAGCCCCCAAACAGAGGAATAAATAGGTCAGCAAAGCCCCATTCAGAAAAGTGGGGAAACTGAGGAAGGCCAGAACTGATGAATTAATGACATGGTGAATGAACAAAACAGCTGAACTCCAGGAGGTGGCAATGGAGCATGGTGAAGACTTGGGGACCAAGCAGTGAATGAGCTGTTGAACTCACAAGCCAATAAAATAGTGAAGTAATGATATAAAAGATGGATGAACTCGTGAATTAACTGAACTAATGGAAGTCCAAGGAAAGTGAATGGAAAACTCCATAGCAGAGTGAAAGGGGAGTCAGATGACTCTGAAGAGAGGATGGCAGGGAGGTTGGGTACCCAGTGGGTGGGTGTAGGAGTGCCACACTTACCCTTTGATGAGTCTGTAGACCACACAGCAATCCTGATTGAGACCCCGCACCTTGAGGGCCTTGTCTAGAGAGTCGTAGACACTCATGCCATCCCGGACAGTCACCTGCGTATGTGTGTGCATAGGTGGGGGGCCCCATCCCTCCACAAAGACCTCACCCTCATCCCTTGTCATCTTTTTGATCAAAGACTTACAATTGGGTCCATTCCCAACCCCTGCCAGCTTTGCCCCCATCAGACTCACCACTGTGCGTTGTTTGTTGGGCAGGTACACTTTGACGGTGCCTACTGCCCGGGACAGCTCAGCCCCGTTGGCAGGGGGGGCCCGTGGCGGCTCCATGGAGCCTAGGACTTTGTCAAGATGGGCTGAGGTGGGGCTGGGTGGGTGCCATGGGGCTCCTAGGGGAAGAGAGGCAGAGAAGGAATTCAGAGGTCCAATAATAGTAGTCTGGAAGCAAAGTAGCAGGGAACAAAATAAAATTCAATCTCCAGGCTCCACGTTGATCCAGCCCTTCCTCTGCTCAGACCTTGTTGCTTGTCTCACTCTTGAGCTCCAAGGTCTCAGATTTACTGTGTGGGGGTGGGGGTGGGGGTAGGGTGAGGGAGTGGAAGCAGCACACTGTACTGGAGGGCACAGGGTACACAAGACTCTGTGGCTCTCTTCTGGGGACTAAATGGGGAAGTCAGCACACGCTGTACTGTGGGAGTTAGGTACATCAAGGACATGAATAAACACTTTCTTGGCTTTTTAGTGGAGTTATCAGGTTCTGTGGTGAGGGAGGAGTGGGGAATAGAGGATAATCAGACACTGTCCTTAGTTTAGGGGGAATGTGGCTGTACCAGTTTTCTTAAAGGGTACCGTGGTTATCCTTAAGCACTGGGGGGGGGGGGGGGTGTAGTATTGATGGGAGGATCATAGGCCATAAGTTAGATGGATAATGGGAAGTAACCAGACTATGTAATGAGGAGTTCATATGGGGTCATCAGACACTGTGCGGAAGGGAGATGTAATCAGGGTCACTAGAAGCTGTAATGAGGAGACAGGTGGCAAATGGGGATCACCAGACATTGAGCTCAATGGGGTGGGGTGATGGTGGATATTCAGACATGGGTAAAAGAAAAGGAGGTGCAACATCAGACATTGTTTTCATGAGCTATATGGGAAGTAACGTCTCCAACATTCTCCCTGATAACTTAATGACGGGTCACAGATATAATATTGGTGTAAAGTGAAAAGGACTGATGGAAGGAATCCAAACGTGCTGGGGAGAATTAAGGATGGGTAGTGGAGAAATCCTGACATTGTCCGGTCAAACATTGATCCAGAATAAGGGAAGCGAGTAGGGAGGAGTCACATTTCCATGCACCGCCTGGAGTTGATAAGAATCATCAGACACTTTAGGATGGTTAAGAGGGAAATAGGAACACACCGCGCTTCAGCCCAGGACTGGGTCGGCCTTGCCCCGCCTACCGAGGGCCACCGGGCTCTGCGCAGGCGCGCTGACAAGGCGGGTGAAACCATCACCGGCAGCCAATTCCTGTCTATTACCCCCCCACCCCCGCTGTCCACGATGGTATCGCCCCAGGTCAAACCACTCCTCCGGTTCTGGGCGGGGGGCGCCAAGACCTAGGCACAGCCATCCTGGATCTGAGTTTTCGCTTCAGACTCCCTGCTCGTGCCCGGCGGCTGCTCGAGAAACCGAGTCTTGCCGGGCCCGCCCTCACCTGTCATGCCGCCACGGCTGCCGCCGCCTCCATCTTGAGCCTGTCTTCTTGCTTCCTCGCAGGGCCCGCCTCCACCCCCGCTTTGGCTTTCGCTATTGGCTCTACAGGACTCAGCCCCCCATGCTTATTGGGTTGAGATCATGCCTGTCAAGGCAGGACCGGCGGAATGTGGGTCGTGTTCCGGATTAGGAGGGTCTGTCTGAAACGTCATAGTCTATGGCAAATTCGCAGGTCCCGACTCGCGCAGGCGCAATCGGGGAGAGGTCTGAGCACTACGAAACTTTAACCCCAGTAATGCCGTGGCGGAATAAAGCTGGGTGTTTTTCGGTCACTTGGGGCTGACCTTGGGGGTTTCAGAATCTGGACGGGATGTCCTTAAGCGTCCTTTTCATGCCAATGACTGGGAGCCTTACGCACCCAATTGGGATTTTCTTGTTGTCTCAGTTTTTCCTTCTTTGAAATGGGTCGGAACCATACCAAATGATCTGCAGTGTTTTCCAGTTCTTGGAGGCTGCAATCATGGCCTTTGATAAGGCGGGTTTCGGGTGTGGGGTGGGGGCTGGCGCTAGGAGAGGCGGCCTGCTGTTCTGGGAGGCTTCCTTGAGGAACGGGGTCGATAAGAATTTTGAAAGATGAGACCGGCAGATGAAGAGGGCAGGGGAGTGTGGACCTGGAAGTATCGTAAGGGTAAATACAAATCTTAAATAAATAAAAGAATTGTCCCTGGTGCCAAAAGGGAAAGAGACACCCCATCCCTCATTCCCTTTTCTTAGAACTTTCTTTAAAAAACAAACACTTGTAATTGTAAACTTTTTCTCTGTCCCTTTGAGATATATGTAAATCTTTTTTTTTTTTTTTTAGCATGAGGCAGGCACCAAGAATCGAACCTGGGTCTCCAGCACAACAGGTAAGAACTCTGCCACTGAGCCACCATTGCCCACCCATGTAAGTCTTTTAAAAGCTAAATAAACCTTTTGCCACTTTACAACTCAGGGAGGCTTTTCTTGAGGGTCTTAGAGCCATCCATCTCTTTGAAATGTAAACATTAAGGAAGATAGCAGCCCTATCTCCAGGTCTCTATGCGAGTTTAGCCTAGGTGCCTGGCTCTAAGGTGTAACTACCTGCATGTCATAGAAATATGAGGTTTATTTTTTTCCTCTGTATATAGGCAATTAACTAACACAGATGGCCATCCCCAATTAATAGGTGAATTTAAGTTGAGCAATAGGAAGTGTATGCTGTCATATTTCCTTACCTGAGGATAAGTTATTATTTATCATGAAAACATGTAATGGGCTGTATCTGCTTGGCTATATAAAAGGGTGAAATTTCTTTCTCTTTGCAATCACTTTAGCAGATTTCTTGTGATGTGTATTGCAGTCTGATTTAATGCTTATTCATAAAACAACTGCTTCATTCTTTCTACCTTTGTGGAGGAGAGTCTTTGGGTTGGCAGATTTTAATTTTAATTATCCCCCCAACAGTATGAACTGCCTGCGGTATTTGAGATGACTGCCTTCTCCTGTTTGGAGCCTCAGCATCCCTCTACAATGAAATGAGATTAGGTCACTACGTAAGGGGCCTCAACATGCTTCAACTTTTATTCACTGAGTATCTTCTCTGTGTATAGGAAGAAAGACAGAAGTTCCACTTAGTTGGCTGTCATATCTGTTTCCCATTACCCCTTTTCCATTCAGATCTGCATCATTTAATAGCTAAAATTGAAAGGACTTTCAATACCACAAGTTGATGAGGATGTGGAACAACTTTCATACTTTGTTAGTGGGAAGGTAAAATGGTACAACTACTTTGGAAACATTTTGCCAGCTTCTTATTAACTTAAACATAGACCTGCTATACAGTCTGGCAATCTTACTTCTAGGTATTTACCCGAGAAAAATGAAAACACATGTCCAATGGTGTTTGGTAAGTGTTTAAAAACCAGCTCTCCGGAAAAAAAACTAATTTTTAGCAGTCGTCATTTTATATCATAAATACTCTCACCATGACTTATTTCAAATTATTAATATGACATCATCAAACCAAAGTTGGGAAGAGATGTGCAAAATCAACTCTGGAAAACTCACTGCACTGCCCCGCTGCAGGACATGACTCCCACGGTGTAAATGTCCCTGGCAATGTGTGACAGGACTCCAGGGATGAGCTGGGACCTGGCATCATGGGATTGAGAAAACCTTCTTAACCAAAAGGGGGAAGAGAGAAATAAGACAAAGTTTCAGTGGCTGAGAGATTTCAAACAGAGTTGAGAGGTTATCCTGGAGGTTATTCTTATGCATTCTGTAGACATCCCTTTTTAGTTTATCGTGTATTGGACTGGCTCGAGGGAAGTACTTGAAACTGTTGAACTGTGCTCCAGTAGCCTTGATTCTTTTTTTTTTTTTTACATTTTTTAAATTAATTTTTAAATTAAAAAAATATATAGCAATAAGCACAAACATTCTTATGATCATTCCGTTCTACATATATAATCAGTAATTCACAATATCATCACATAGTTGCATATTCATCATCGTGATCATTTATTAGAACATTTACATCAATTCAGAGAAAGAAATAAAAAGAAAACAAAAAAAATTCATATATACCATACCCCTTACCCCTCCCTTTCATTGATCACTAGCATTTCAATCTAAATTTATTTTAACATTTGTTCCCCGTATTATTATTTTTATGCTGTATATTTTACTTGTCTGTTGGTAAGGTAGGAAAAAGGAGCATCAGACCCAAGGTTTTCACAATCACACACTCACATTGTGAAAGCTATATCATTATACAATCGTCTTCAAGAAACATGGCTACTGGAACACAGCTCTACATTTTCAGGCACTTCCCTGCAGGCTCTCCAATATACCTTAACTTTTAGTTAAATTATTAAATAGGTGATACCTATTTAATGTGTAATAATAACCTCCAGGATAACCTCTCGACTCTGTTTGGAATCTCTCAGCCATTGACACTTTACTTTGTCTCATCTCACCCTTTCCTCCTCTGGTCGAGAAGGTTCTCTCAATCCCTTGATGCTGAGTCCCAGCTCATTCCAGGATTTCTGTCCCACGTTGCCAGGAAGGTACACACCCCTGGGAGTTATGTCCCATATAGACAGGGGGAGGGCAATGAGCTTGCTTGTTGTGTTGGCTGGAGAGAGAGGCCACATCTGAGCAACAAAAGAGGTTCTCTTGGGGGTGACTCTTAGGCCTAATTTTAAATAAGTAGCCTTGATTCTTGAGAATGATTGTATAACTATACAGCTTTTACATGGTGACTGTGTGAATTGTGAAAACCTTGGTTCTGATGCTCCTTTTATTCAGGGTATGGAGAGATGAGTAAAAAAATAGGATAAAAAAGTAAATAATGGGGGGAGGGGTTAAGGGTTATAGAAATTGGGTAGATTGAAATACAAGTGGTTAATGAGAGGATGGGGTAAGGGGTATGGGATATATGAGTTTTTCATTTTTCTTTTTCTGGAGTGATGCGAATCTAAAAATGATTAAGGTGAATGAATACATAATTATATGATGATACTGTGAGCCACTGATTGCTTACTGTGGATGGACAGTATGTGTGTGATGATTTCACAATAAAAATATTTTTAAAAATTTTTTATTAATTAAAAAATATTACAAGAAACACAAACATTCCCAACACATGCACTCAGCAATTCACAATATCATCACATAGTTGCATATTCATCATCATGATCATTTCGCAGAACATTAGCATCAATTCAGAAAAAGAAATAAAAAGACAACAGAAAAATAAAACAAACAGAAAAAAAGTTTACATACCATACCCCTTACCCCTCCCTTTCATTGATCACTAGCATTTCAAACTAAATTTATTCTAACATTTGTTCCCTCTATTATTTATTTTTATTCCATATGTTCTACACATCTGTTGACAAGGTAGATAAAAGGAGCATCAGACACAAGGTTTTCACAATCACACAGTCACATTGTGAAAGCTATATCATTATACAATCATCATCGAGAAACATGGCTACTGGAACACAGCTCTAAATTTTCAGGCACTTCCTTCCAGCCTCTCCATTACATCTTGAATAACAAGGTGATATCTACTTAATGCGTAAGAATAACCTCCAGGATAGCCTCTCGACTCTGTTTGGAATCTCTCAGCCATTGACACTTTGTCCCATTTCACTCTTCCCCTTTTGGTCAAGAAGGTTTTCTCAATCCCTTGATGCTGGGTCTGAGCTCCTTCTAGAGTTTTTCTCAATCCCTTGATGCTGAATCTCAGCTCATTCTGGGATTTCTGTCCCACGTTGCTAGGAAGGTCCACACCCCTGGGAGTCATGTCCCACATAGACAGGGGGAGGGTGGTGAGTTCGCTTGCTGTGTTGGCTGGAGAGAGAGGCCACATCTGAGCAACAAAAGAGGTTCTCTTGGGGGTGACTCTTAGGCCCAATTTTAAGTAGGCTTGACCTATCCCCTGTGGGGTTAAGGTTCATATGAACAAACCCCAAGACTGGGGGCTCAGCCTATAGCCTTGGTTGCCCACACTGCTTGTGAGAATATCAAGAATTCAACTTGGGGAAGTTGAGTTTTCCCCCGTTCTCACCATTCCCCGAAGGCGTCTTTGCAAAGACTTTTCAACTCACTGATCAAATCACTCTGGGATTCATCAGGGCATCACCTGGACAAACCAACAAAATCTCATGTCCTGTACAAAGTTCCATGTATTTAAGGTGTTCAATCAACTATCCACATAAGATATGTTAGGAGATACACTAGTCAAAGTATAGATTTGTACCAAATAAACATTTTTTCCTTTGGTCTCACACGTAAGTTGAAATTTTAAAATATTAATTATCATCTATTTTCAGCACACTGCAGTAATGACATTCTTTTGTTCTTCCTCATGCAAAAACATTTTTTAAATTTGTACATTTAGTCACTATCATTATACGCTCTAGGCATTCCTGGATTATACCATCTCAATCTTTATCACCTGTCTTTCTTTGTGCTTTCATTAATGCCCCCAGCCCTCCTCCCTGTATCATTCTCACATGCAGCTTCATTCAATGTTTTAACATAATTGTATTACACTTAGGTAATATTGTGCTGTCCATTTCTGAGTTTTTTTAATTATTAAAATTATTGTCCTGTTGCACAATCTGTATCCCTTCAGTTCTAATTATTCAATATCTTACCCTATTTCTATCTCCTGATGGTCTCTGTTACCAACGAAATATTCCAAGTTTATTCACTAATGTCAGTTCATATCAGTGAGACCATACAGTATTTGTCCCTTTGTTTCTGGCTAATCACACTCAGCATAATGTCCTTAAAGTCCATTCATGTTGTTACATACTTCATAAATTTATTCTGTCTTACAGCTGCATAATATTCCATCTTATGTAAATGTCACAGTTTGTTTAGCCACTCGTCTGTTGATGGACATTTGGCTGCTTCCATCTCTTGGTAATTGTAAATAATGCTGCTATAAACATTGGCGTGTAAATGTCCGTTTGTGCCCTTGCCCTCATGTCCTTTGAGTAGAGACAGCATATAGATGGGTCCTGTTTTTTAATCCATTCTGCCAGACTATGTCTTTTGATTGGAGAGTTTAATCCATAAACATTCAGCGTTATTACTGCATGGGTAGTACTTTCTTCTACTATTTTACCTTCTGGATTTTATATGTCATATCTAATTTTCCTTCCTTTTACCTTTACTCATAGTCTTCCTTTCTACACTCTTCTCCACACCTCTCTCTTCTGTCTTCGTATCTGTCTCTAGTGTTCCCTTTAGTATTTCTTGCAGAGCTGGTCTCTTGGTCACAAATTCTCTCATTGATTTTTTGTCTGAAAATGTTTTCATTTCTCCCTCATTTTTGAAGGACAATTTTGCTGGATATAGAATTCTTGGTTGGCAGTTTTTCTCTTTTAATAATTTAAATATATCATCCCACTGTCTTCTTGCCTCCATGGTTTCTGCTGAGAGATCCACGCATAGTCTTATTGGGCTTCCCTTGTATGTGATGGATTGCTTTTCTCTTGCTGCTTTCAAGATTCTCTCTTTCTCTTTGACCTCTGACATTCTGATTATTAAATGTCTTGGAGTATGTCTATTTGGACCTATTCTCTTTGGGGGTACGCTGCAATTCTTGGATCTGTAATTTTAAGTCTTTCATAAGAGTTGGGAAATTTTCAGTGATAATTTCTTCCATTAGTTTTTCTCCTCCTTTTCCCTTCTCTTCTCCTTCTGGGACACCCACAACACGTATGTTCGTGAGCTTCATATTGTCTTTCAATTCCGTGAGTCCCTGCTCATATTTTTCCCTATACTTTCTTTTTCTTGCCGGATTTCAGATGTTCTGTCTTCCAGTTCACTAATCCTATGCTCTGTCTCTGAAAATCTACCATTATAGGTTTCCATTGTTTTTTTCATCTCTTCTACCTTGCCTTCATTCCCATAAGTTCTGTGATTTGTTTTTTCAGACTTTCAATTTCTTCTTTTTGTTCATTCCTTGCCTTCTTTATATCCTCCTTCAATTCATTGATTTGGTTTTTTTTTAACTTTTTTTATTAACTAAAAAAATTAACAAACAAAACATTAAGATATCATTCCATTCTACATATACAATCAGTAATTCTTAATATCATCACATAGTTGCATATTAATAATTTCTTAGAACATTTGCATCGATTTAGAGAAAGAAAAAGACAACATAAAAAGAAATAAAATGATAACAGAGAAAAAAAAGATTATACATACCATACCCCTTACCCCTCGCTTTCATTTACCACTAGCATTTCAAACTAAATTTATTTTAACATTTGTTCCCCCTATTATTTATTTTTATTCCATATGTTCTACTGTTCTGCTGATATAGTAGCTAAAAGGAGCATCAGATACAAGGTTTTCACATTCGCAGAGTCTCGTTGTGAAAGCTATATCATTGTTCAATCATCATCAAGAAACATGGCTACTGGAACACAGCTCTACATTTTCAGGCAGTTCCCTCCAGCCTCTCCACTACATCTTGAACAACAAGGTGATATCTACTTAATACATAAGAATAACCTCCAGGATAACCTCTCAACTCTGTTTGGAATCTCTCAGCCATTGACACTTAGTCTCATTTCACTCTTCCCCCTTTGGTCGAGAAGGTTCTCTCAATCCCTTGATGTTAATTCTCAGCTCATTCTAGGGTTTTTCTCAGTCCCTTGATGCTGAGTCTCAGCTCATTCCAGGATCTCTGTCCCACGTTGCCAGGAAGGTCCACACCCCTGGGAGTCATGTCCCATGCAGAGAGGGGGAGGGTGGTGAGACTGCTCGTCATGTTGGCTGGAGAGAATTGATTTGGTTTTTGATGAGGTTTTCCATATCTGTTCGTATATTCTGAATTAATTGTTTCAGCTCCTGTATGTCATTTGAATTGTTGGTTTGTTCCTTTGACTGGGCCATATCTTCAATTTTCCTGGTGTGATTTGTTATTTTTTGCTGGCGTCTAGGCATTTAATTACCTTAATTAGTTTATTCTGGAAATTGCTTGCACTTCTTTTTCCTAGGGTTTCTTGCTGGATGAATTTGTTGTCTATCTGTTCTTTGACATTCAGTTCAGCTTTATTTGGACCTCTAGCTTAAGTTTTATTTAACAGAGGAGAATTTTTCAGTTCTTGTTTTCTTGTTTCTTGCCCTGCTTGTGTGGTGCCTTTTTCCCCCCACACTTAGGATGGTCTACTTAGATATTATAGTCCCCAGCTGGATTTTCCCAGATCAAACTGACCTCCTATCAGGAGGAAAGAGTCACTTGCGTTGGTTTTCCCTGAAGGTGATACCCAGTATGTTGAAAGACTTCCCTGTGAAGTCTCTGAACTCTGTTTTTCTTATCCTGCCCAGTATGTGGTGCTTGTCTGCCTGCAGGTCCCACCAACGTAAGATGATGCAGTATCTTTAACTTTGGCAGACTCTCCTTGCTGAGGGCGTGGTGGAGACAGAGGAGAGTTTGTAGGCTGGTTTTAATGGCTTCAAATTACCAAGCCCTGGTGTCTGAATTCCTTGAGGGAGGGATTCCACCTGAGTTGGGCTTCACCCCTCCTCTGGGGAAGTCACAGGCTACAGAAAAGCCCCCTAAAGAGGTCACTTCTGCCTATGCCTGGGACAGTTGCAGCCTGAGAAGTCCTTCTGCTATAACCAAAGGCAGTCAAGCCTTTGTAGAAACACAGCCACCAAAACCTCTGTTTCCTTCCTTTTTTTTTTTTTTCTTTTTCTGTCAGCCCTGCCCCCTTGGCGCCGGGGCAAAAATAAGCAACCTCCACTTTGACCAGGTTCACCTGAACTGGGGGCCTATTTTTAGTAGTCAGAATTTGTTAAGTAATTCCACAATTGGTGTTTGATTGTGCCCAGTCCCTGCTGCTGGTAAAGTCCCTTTCCTTTCCCCTCTGGAAAGCAGCCTGTGGGGGAATGGCGCCGGCCACAGCAGCTTTGGGAACTCACAGTTCTGGGTGGGCTTGCAGCCGGTCCAGCTGGTCCAGACTGGGGTACACTATGTGCCCGGTCACTGACGTGGCCCCAGGAACTGTTCTGTACTGTGTCTGGTTATTTAGTAGTTCTGGAGGACGAACTAAAACACACACATTGTTAAGCCGCTATCTTGCGACATGAAGGATTTTTAAGTGATTTGAGGTTTTATCAGCAGCAGTGCATTAAAACCATCAGAGGCACCATATATTAAAACCTGACCTAGCTGATTATTCTGACATACCCATCTAAATCACCCACCTAGAAATTTTAAAGTAGTTATTGGTTTTTATTGTTGCTATTCATTTGAAATTCTCAGAGTTAAAAAAATGTCGTTGGAAAAATTAAAAATCGTAAGTGTTCACCAACGCTGTTGCAATGCTACATATTTTACAGTTGAGTAGACTGAGATTCATGTTGGTCTTGGGGGGGGGGGGGGTGGAGAAGAGAGAGCTCCAGGAAACCAAGTTTAATTAAAAAGAGTTTCACAAGGGTGCAGGCTAGGAGCAATTCCTTAAGGAATTTTAGGTTAACCCCAGCAATCCTGGTTGCCTGAGAGTGTCCTCTAAAACATGCCACACTCATTTCCCAACACCACTGACCTCGCCTGCCCCTGCTGCCGCCAGGAAAATGCCATTGCTGAGACCCCATCGCACCATCTCTTTCTCAACTGCACATTTCGGGGGCGTGGGGAGGGGAAATGATCTCGCATACCCATTTTACAGAGGTAGACACCGAGTCCTAGATGAGGGCCTCACAGGCCTGACTCAGACCTCTACTACTAGTTACCTTAGGCTAACGGAGGGATCTGCACCAATCTATTCTCGGTTCCACGCCTCAGAATGGCAATGAGGTCAGCCAATGGCAGTGCAGTGCAGGCGGGTTTAGGGATGCCGCGGGTATTGATAGGCTTAATCTCAGCTCTGATTGTGAGTGACAAGATAAAGTAGACACGCAGAACCTGAGCAACTATTTGCAGACCAATTGATATTCACCGGGGTGGGATGGGGTGGGGTGGGCTTTGGCTGTCCCAGGCAGTGGGAGGTGATGTTCCCCAGACCTGCTTAGAAAAGAGCAATTTAATGTTACATTTAAAGTAGTGACGGTGCAACTGTAATTGTCATAAGGCTTTAATAAGGCAAAGAATGGAAGTTTCCACTTCTGGATATTCCTTGAAGAGATTTTTTTTTAACATATCATTCCATTCTACATATATAAGCAGTAATTCTCAATATCATCACATAGTTGCATATTCATCATTTCTTAGAACATTTACATCAATTCAGAAAAAGAAAAAGACAACAGAAAAAGAAATAAAACGATAACAGAGAAAAAATATATACATACCATACCCCTTACCCCTTGCTTTCATTTATCACTAGCATTTCAAACTAAATTTAAACACTTGTTCCCCCTATTATTTATTTTTATTCCATATGTTCTACTCGTCTGTTTACAAGGTAGATAAAAGGAGCATCAGACACAAGTTTCACACAGTCACATAGTCACATTGCAAAAGCTGTATAATTATACAATCATCTTCAAAAAACATGGCTATTGGAACACAGCTCTACATTTTCAGGCAGTTCCCTCCAGCCTCTCCATTACATCTTGGTTAACAAGGTGATATCTACTTAATGCATAAGAATAACCTCCAGGATAACCTCTCCACTCTGTTTGGAATCTCTCAGCCATTGACAGTTTATTTTGTTTCATTTCCCTTTTTGGTCAAGAAGGTTTTCTCAATCCCTTGATGCTGAGTCTCAGCTCATTCTAAGATTTCTGTCCCACGTTGCCAGGAAGGCCGACACCCCTGGGAGTCAAGTGCCACATAGACAGGGGGAGGGTTGTGAGTTTGTTTGTTGTGTTGGCTGGAGAGAGAGGCCACATCTGAGCAACAATAGAGGCTCTCCTTGAAGAGATTTTTTTTTTTTTACATGGGCAGGCACCGGGAATCGAACCCGGGTCCTCGGGCATGGCAGGCAAGCACTCTTACCTGCTGAGTCACCGTGGCCCGCCCTAAGAGATTTTTGATACACAGACTTGGGGTCAGAAGGGTGGGAAATTTAGAAGTAAGTGCACCTATACATTACTTTTAACTTGCATTTTCCTTATTAAAAATTCATTCCTGGGGGTACAAGGGCAGTTCGGTGGTAGAATTCTCACCTGCCATAGGGGAGACCCGGGTTGGATTCCGGGTCCATGCACTTCCACAAAACAAACAAACAAAAACTCAACGAATGGTGCTGCAGTAACGAGATACATGGAAAAATAATGAAATGTGACTGTACCATACAAAGAAAAAAAATCACTCCTAAAGAGTCATTGAGCAGTAATTTGAATTTCTTATCCCTATGATCTGAAGTGATGAAAAACACATCATTACACCAATAGAGTTTTTTTGTTTTAAATTTATTTTTTAAAATTCATTGTGTGCTATAGGCATATGCATTTTTTCATAAAATTAAACAAATGTGTAGGTTTCTATATATGCAATTTCCAAACCCAAGGATCAAATCACTGGGGAAAAATTAATCCAAGTAACAGTCCTATAATTTTGAAACAATTTTATTATTAAATATTTACTCTGATGAGGAAATCTTTTAGTATTATTATTTCTTAAAAATAAAACAAAGTTCAGGAATGGAAATATTTAATAGTCAAACAAAGGAAGTAGCATAAACCTACAAACATTGAGCAGTGGAGACAACCTTTGGGATGCCGTGGGCAGTGACACACCCCTGGCCCAACCCTTGGAAAAGATTGCAATTCAATATTGTGCCAGTTTGAAAAAGTTTATGTACCCCAGAAAAGCCATGCTTTAATACTAATCCCATTTTGTGGGAGCAACGGTTTCTTCTAATCTCTATTTAGTACTGTATGTTAGAAATTTTAATTAGATTGTCTCCATGGAGATGTGACTCACTCGAGTGCGTGTTAGACTGTTTTAGGTGGAGACATATCTCCACCCATTCTAGGTGGGGCTTGATTACTTTACTGGAATCCTATAAAAGAGGAAACATTTTGGAGAAAGCAGAATCTGAGAGAGCAGAGAACACCAGCCAGTGACTTTTGGAGATGAAGAAGGAAAATGCCTCCGGGGGAGCTGGAGAGGAAGCTAGCAGATGATGCCATGTTCGCCATGTGCCCTTCCAGCTGAGAGAGAAACCCTGACCGTGTTCACCATGTACCTTTCCACTAGAGATAGAAAGCCTGAACTTAATCGGCCTTCCAGAATCAAGATATCTTTTCCTGGATGCCTTAGCTTGGACATTCTATAGACTTGCTTTAATGGACATTTCCACTGCCTAAAAACTGTTAAATTACAATTTATTAAATTCCGCTTTTTAGAAGCTGTTGAGTTTCTGGTATATTGCCTTCCGGCAGCTAGCAAACTAGAACAAATCTGTTCAATTTTTTAAAAAATTTTAATTAATTAAACAAACCAACACAAATCATGTCCCCAAAGGAAGTGGTTCTGAAATGTGCATTTTTGTTTTTGATCAGGAAAGCATTTTGTCATGGTTAAAACAGTTATTCCAAGCACAAACAGACACACTGACCCATATGCCCATCATAGGTGGGGGAAAAAATGAACATCTGCTGGTTTGCATCACAAGTATTCAATAACTTTGCATTCAATTTACAAAACCATTGTAAATTAAATTTCAAATAAATGTAATCCAAACAAGTTCTCATGAGCATGTTTATTTCTGCACAAATAATCCACATGTGGTCTTTGCTACATATCATTCTTGATACAATATATATGTTATATATAGACCCAGGTAGATATAAAATAATCCCTAATGATTTTTGTGTCTCCCATATAAATGCTGTGTATGACCATGTAGTATGAGAAAACAATTCTGAAATTACTCAGAATACTTTACCTTAAGATTGAATTCCTTGTCTAGTTGAAGTGTGTCAGTATCCCCAGGTCCAACTATGTAGCTACGTGACCTTGGAAAACTTCTTTCTCCTCTCAGTGCCTCAGTTTCCACATATTTAATGTGTATATATTTTAATAACAACAATAATGTATTGTTAGACCTTCACAGCAATAGCCATGAAAAAAAGACTCAAAGATCACATAATGGTCATTGTGCTGGTTTGAAACTGTTATGTACCCCAGAAAAGCCATGCTCTTCTAATCCACTGTTATGTGGGCAGTCCTATTGTTTGTGTGGGACCTTTTGATTAGAGTGTTTTCATGAAGATGTGATCCACCCAGTTGTGGGTGGGACCTTTTGATTGGATTGGTTTCATGGAGATGTGACCCCAGCCATTCAAGGTGGGTCTTAATCCTTTTACCAGAGTCCTCTATGAAGAGAATACAAATCAGAAAACATGGAGAGAGCTCAGAGCTGACACGGAGGGCAGAGAGAAGAAACCAAGAGACACAGACATTTGGAGATGCTAAGCGGCAGTGAGTCTGGGTGCTGCTCAAATGCTTGGAGAGGGTGGGGCCAAGAACAAGGCTGTCTCCCCAGTCCTCTCCATTGTTGTGACCCTCGTCCTGGTGTTGGGAGGGAACAGGGCCACTGCATAGGCCCTTGGAAAGGGTGGGACTGCTGCCCTCTCAAGCCCAGAGGATGAAACATCATTCTCGAGAAAATGGAGACATAGTCAAGTAACTTGCTTCATCACACAGCAAATAGTTGAGCCCTAATAGCACATCACGCTTATCTGTCTATACTTATCTATCCTTCTTTCCTCCCTTCCTCTTTCCCTCTTCCCTTCTGTGTTAGGGTCTTCTACAGAAACAGAACCAATAGGAGAGATCTGTAAATATGAGATTTAAAAAAAGGTGTCTCATGCAACTGTGGGGATGGAAGAGTCTAAAATCCATACGGCAGGCTGTGAAGCTGGTGGTTCCAATGAAGGGTCTTGATGAACTTCACAAGAGAGGTTCGCTGGCTGAAGAAGCTGTGAGTCTCCTCTCTTAAAAGCCTTCAACTGGTTGGATTATCTTGTGGGAGGCACATCTTAGTTGATTGTAGATGTAATCAACCATAGATGCAATCAACTGACTGATGATTTAATACACCAGCCTTCTGGTTTATCAACCAGCCACAAAATATCCTTGCAACAAAGGTCAGGCCAGTGCTCACCTGACAAGACAACTGGGCCTCATCACTTGCCCAAGTTGACACCAGAACCTAACCATCACAGATATATTTTTCTCCATATACCACCTTATTATTGACACCTTATAGTTGTGACATGCATTTGTTCTAATTCATTGAAACACATTCTCATATTTGTACTATTAGCCACCTTAATCATCCACAAGAGGGTTCACTATATTATACAGTCCCTCGTTTCATCCTCTAGCTTTTCTTCTAGTGATATACGTCACCCTAAACTCTGCCTTTCCATCCCAATCATACCCAGAACTCAATGCTGTTATTTACACATATGATAAAGTGCTCCCATTACCTTTATCCATTTTTCAAACATTTGCAGTCAAACTTCTTTAAAAATTCAACACAAATTAATAATCAGTTCCCCATTCTCTATCCTCACTGTATCCTCTGGTAACCTATATTACTGAAATTAACTCCACGAGTTTGCTCAATAGATTTAGTTGATATTAGTGAGATCATACCACATTTGTCCTTTTTGCCTTGCCTATTTCACTCAACATAATGTCCTCTAGGTTCATCCAAGTTGTTGCATGCATCGGGACTTCATTCCTTCTTATAGCTGATTAATATTACATCATGTATGTATATACCACAATCTGTTTATCCATTCATCAGTTGACGGACACTTGGGTTGCTTCCATCTTTTGGCAATTGTAAATAATGCCACTATAAACATTGGTGTGTAATCGCACCTGTGATTCCAATTATTTTTTGAGTATATATCTAGCAGGTTGTTCGTGTGCTTCTAGGAAATTGTCTGTTTCATCTAAGTTGTCTAATTTGTTGGCCACAGTTGTTCATAGTATCTTCTTATGGTCCTTTTTATTTCTATGGGGTAAGTAATAATGACCCCCTCTCATTTTCAATTTAATTTATTTACATCTTCTCTCTTTTTTTCTTTGTCATCCTAGCAAAAGGTCTGCAAATTTTATTGATTTTTTTCAAAGAACAAACTTTGGTTTTGTTAATTCTCTCTATTTTTTTTTTAATTCTTGATTTCATTTATTTCTGCTCTAATCTTTATTTCTTTCTGCTTGCTTTGTGATTAGTTTCCTGTTCTTTCTTTAGTTCCTTCAAGTATGCAGTTAGGTCCATTATTTTAGCTCTTTTATATATATATATAATATATATATATTTATATATGTATAAATATATATTTATATATATAGATATATTATATATATAATATATATATATATTAGGAGATAAGTTACAAATTACAGCATTCCTGCTTTATGTACATAGAATTCCTCATGTGTAATTTCTCTAGCTTGTCAGAGTGATAGATAAGGACTCTGTACTTCCATTCAGTTTACATTGTGAGTTCTCTCATATGCTATATCATCAGTTCAGCTACTAAGGGCCTTGATACATAGATGACATTCATAAAAGTTCTTTCCCATATGAATTTCTTTATATTAACTGAAATAATAGAGATAGCTAAAGGCACTACCATATTGATTACAAACTTCAGTATGGAAGTTCTCTGGTGTGGTTAAAGCTTAAAGCTATGTCTGAAGTTTTCCATATTGACAGTATGTGTAATGTGAGTTCTCACGTTCCATCTAATGTCAGAATATTGAGTGAAAGCTTTCCCACATTGATGACACTCATTGGGTTTCTCTCAAGTTTGAATAATTTCACATTGTCTAAGGGTAGAAAAATTAAGGTTTTCACATACAAATGACATTCTTATGGCTTCTGTCCGCTGTATGTTCTCTCATGTTGCCTGAGGGTAGAACTTTGAGTGGAAGCTTCCCCACATAAATGACATTCATGGGTTCTTTCTCCAGTGTGAGTTCTCTTTTGTTGTCTGCAGGCAGAACAATAAATGAAGGTTTACCCACATAGATGACATTCATAGGCTTTCTCTCCAGTGTGTGTTCTCTCGTGTTGTCTAAGATAAGAGTATTGACTGAATTTTCCCACATATTATGGCATTTATAGGGTTTCTCTACACAGTGTGTGTTCTCTCATGTTGTCTGAGGGTAGAGCAATGAGTAAAGGCTTTCCCATGTAGATGGCAGTTATGGGGTTTCTCTCCAGTGTGTGTTTTCTCATGTTGTCTAAGATGAAGATATTGACCATAGGTTTTCCTACATAAAAAATATTCATAGGCTTTCTCTCCAGTGTGCCTTCTCTCATGTTGATTAGAAGATTAAAGGCTTTTTCACAGAGATGGCATTTGTATTAGTCAGGATTCTCTAGAGAAACAGAACCAACAGGAGATATCTAAATATGAGGTTTATAAAGGTATCTCATGCAACTTGGGAATGGAAGAGTGCAGAATCTGTACAGCTGGCTGTGAAGCTAGCAGCTCCAAAAGAAGGGTCTCAACAAACTCTGCAGGAGAGGCTTGCCAGCTACAGAAACATGTGAAAAAGTCTCTCTTCCCTTTTAACAGTCTTCAACTGACTCGATTATCTCATTTGCAGGAGACACACCCTTAGTTGTTCACAAATGTAATCAGCTACAACTGCAATCAACTGACTTATGATTTAATACACCATCCTTCCAGTTTATAAACAAGCCATGAATTATCCTTCCAGCATCAGTCAGGCCAGAGCTTGTCTGACCAGACAACTGGGCATATCATCTGGCCAAGTTGACCCTAACCATCACAACATTCATAGGGCTTCTCTCTCCAAGGTGAGATCTCTCATGTTGTCTAAGTTGAAAAAAATCCAGTGAAAGTTTCCCACATAGAAGGCATTCATATGGTTTATCTCCAGTTTTAGTTCTATTGTATTGTCTGTGGCCAGAAATTTTACTAAATTTACTAAAGACTACTTCAATGGCGTTCATATGACTTACTTCTAGCATGAATCTGCTTATGTTAATTAAAAGGTGACTGGTCACAGAGGACTTTTCCATGTGGTTGCTTAAATAAGGTTTCTTTCCCTTGAGAATTATTGCATGTTGGATCACTGTGGATATGATAGTGGAATCTTCTTGCAAATAATTACATTGAAAGGAATTCTTTTGAGTGTGAAATATCTGCAATGACATGATGTTAAATTTGTTTTCCCTGCAGGTAAGTTGCATGACTATCATTTCTTGCTGTTTACAGGCACTTTTCCTGCCTGGACTATGGTTTTGGTGAAATCCCATTCCTTCTCTCCACACTTCCTCTCCTTGTGCCAACTGGGAAAATACATCTGATTTGCAGACCTGACATCCCACTGAGACCAAATTATTGATATTTTTCAGCATCACTTCTCTGAACAGCATTCTCTGAGATGCATGTAGCAATGCTTACTGTTCATGGGTGAAGTCTACAGATACATCTTTGAAGGTCAATAGCTCCTGTGGTTACATTAGCAATAGCTGAGCTGACAACTGTCTTTCTCTGGATTTTCACACAAAATCAGACAGTTGGTAGGTGAGCATAGCAGAGATATGATCTCCGATGCCATCTTGCAACCATTGCAGACATCTCTTTTTCCTTTTTAATGTAGGCATTTAGGGCTATAAATTTCCCTCTCAACACTGCCTTCACTGAATCCCGTAAGTTTTGATATGCTGTGTTTTCATTTTCATTTGTCTTGCGATATTTACCAATTTCTTTTGCAATTTCTCCTTTGACCCACTGATTGTTTAAGAGTGTGTTAACTTCCATATATTTGTGAATTTTTCAGTTCTCTACCTGTTATTGATTTCCAGCTTCATTCCTTTATGATCAGAGAAGGTGCTTTGCATAATTTCAATCATTTCTAATTTATTGAGAACTGCTTGTTTTGTGACCCAACATGTGATTTATCCTGGAGAATGATCTGTGAATACTTGAGAAGAAAGTGTATCCTTCATGTTTTGTATGTGTCTGTTAGGTCTAGTTCATTTATCATATTATGCAGGTTCTGTTTCCTTATTGATCCTCTGTCTAGATGTTCTGTCTATTGAGGAGAATGGTGTATTGAAGTCTCTTACTATTATTGTAGAGGTGTCTAGTTCTCCCTTCGGTTTTGCCAGTATTTGCCTTGTATTTGGAGCACCCTGATTAGGTCCATAAATATTTATGATTGTAATTTCTTCTTGGTGGATTGCCCCTTTATTAATATATAGTGCCCTTCTTTGTCTCTTTTACAGTTTTGCATTTAAACTCTATTTTTTTCCGATATTAGTATCAGATCTTTTTTTGGTTACTGCTTGGGTGGACTATCTTTTTCCATCCTTTTACTTTCAACCTATTTGTATCCTTTGGATCTAAGGTGAGTCTCTTGTAGCTCAAATATAGATGGATTATACTTTTTATCCATTCTACCCTCTGCATCTTTTGAGTGGGAAGTTTAACCCAATTTAATATTCAATATTTTTACTGTAAAGACATTACTTACCTCAACTATTTTATCCTTTGGCTTTTATTTGTCACACCTTATTTTTGTCTCTCTTTTTATCCTTTTAGTTACCCTTACTGATGATCTTCAATTCTACACTCTCCTCCAAGCCTCTATCTCCAGTCTTCTTTTCAATATGGAGAACTCCCTTTAGTATTTCTTTAGGGAAGGTCTCTTGTTAACAAACTAACAAACTCTCTAAGCTTCTGATTAAGTGTAAATATTTTAAACTCTTCCATGTTTTTTTTGGGGGGGGAGGTACATGGTCCTGGAATTGAACCCGGGTCTCCCGCATGAAAGGCGAGTATTCTACCACTGAACCATCCATGCACCTTCTTCCCTGTTTTTTGAAGAACAATTTTACTGGATAAAGAATTCTTGGCTGGTAATTTTTCTCTTTCAGCGTCTTAAATATACCATGCCACTCCTTTCTCATCTCCATGTTTTCTGATCAGAGATCAGGATGTAGTCTTAATGGGCATCCCTTGTATGTGGCAAACCACTTTTCTCTTGCTCCTTTCAGAATTCTATCTTTGGCATTTGATGGTTTGATTAGTATATGTCTCAAAGTGGGTGCTTTTAGATTTATTTTGTCTGGAATATGTTGTGCTTCTTGAATATACATACCTATGTCTTTTTGTAAGAATTGGGAAATTTTCAGCTATTATTTCCTCAAGTAGTCTTTGTTACAATCTGATAGTGTAAGAATTAAGCTAAGTTTAGTTTTCACACAAGGTGACGCAGGTGGGGAAAGGGGAGAGCCTCTGATGCAAGCCTAGATTGGCACCAAATCCTTAATGGCCAGGGTCATTAAAATGTAAAGCATAATCAAAAGGGGGAATCTTCGGCGGGAAGTTTGAATTAGTTAGACTATCCAGATAGGCTGTAACTTCTGAAGCATCCAATCAGCGGAGA
This sequence comes from Tamandua tetradactyla, assembly GCF_023851605.1. Classification (NCBI taxonomy): domain Eukaryota; kingdom Metazoa; phylum Chordata; class Mammalia; order Pilosa; family Myrmecophagidae; genus Tamandua; species Tamandua tetradactyla. The sequence continues at coordinate 122,587,174 of NC_135353.1, forward strand.
AACAGGGGAGAGACCCGCATGCTAGGCATAGGTAAAATATTTATGCATTCTATTATTTGGTGTTCCAGCCACCATTTTGTGTTTGGCTAGTTGCCCGCTCTTGCAAGACTGTGAATAAATTATTTTCTTCTTCACAATCGGATGCGCTTTTGTTTTCTTTCAGGTACGGAGTTCTTTCTAACACTAGTCTGCTGAAACGCAATATACCAGAAGTGGGCTGGCTTTTGACAAGGAGCATTTATTAGTTTACAAGCTTACAGTTCTGAGGCCATAAAAATGTCCAAGTCAAGGCATCATCAGACAATTCAATGACAAGCTGCCGGTGATCTTGCATTCCTGTCACATAGCAATGCACATGGCAGTGCCTGCTGGTCTCTCTTCTCTTTTGGGTTTTGTTAATTCCAGCCTCTGGCTTCAGTGGTTTCCACTCGGTTTCTATAGCTTTCTCTCTCAGCTCCTGTGTCTTTCTCTCTGTGTTGATTTCATTCTCTTATAAAGGACTCCAGTAAGTTGATTAAGATCCACCCTGAATGAGGTGGGATACATCTTAATTTATGATCCTACTCATCAAAGATCCTAGTTACAATGGATCCACACCCACAGGAATAGATTAACTTTGAAAACATGCTTTTCTGGGGTACATACAGCTTCAAACCATCACATTCTTCCTGTCCCTTTTCCCTTCTCTTCTCCTTCTGGGACGCCCATGGTGTGTATATTTGTGTGCATTGTGCCATCACTCAATTCTTTGAGATGCTGCTCTATTTTTTCCCATTCTTTTCTCTGTCTGTTCTTTTGTCTGTCCAATTCAAGATGTTCTGTCTTCTAGCTCACTGGTCCTTTCTTCTGCCTGCTCAAATCTGCTATTGTATGCTGCTAGTGTATTGTTGTTGTTGTTGTTTTTATATTCTGTAAGGAAAGTTTATTATATTTGAGGAAAAAAAACCTTTAAAAAACAAAGTGCTTTATAGTTAAGCCATCTGGAAAATTAATTTATATGGAACCAAAAAAAAAGATGGATAAACAAGTTTATTCTACCTACCAAGTCCTCAGGTGAAGTTGCTAAGTGTCGAGTTAGTATGCTATATGTATTTGCTATGAAAATTAATAGACCAATTCACCACACAAAAAAGGAACATACTAGTAATAAGAAATACCCAACAACAAGAGAACATCAAAGAGGATGGATTTTTAAAAAGAGCAAACATTTTATTTCTTTGCTTTGTATATGTTTGTGGTGGTTAGATTCAGTTGTCAACTTGGCCAGGTGAAGATACCTAGTTCTGTTGCTGTGGCTATGAGCCAATGGTACATGAACCTCATCTGTTGCTGATTACATCTGCAGTCGGCTAAGAGGCGTGCCTGCTGCAATGAATGATGTTTGATTTAATTGGCGGGTGCTTACATGAGAGAGCTCAATGTAGCACAGCCCAAGCAGCTCAGCATACCTCATTTCAGCACTCGCAGCTCAGCCCAGACCTTTGGAGATGCAGAAAGAAATCACCGGGAGAACATTGTTGGAACCCAGAGGCCTGAAGAGAAGACCAGCAGAGATCACCCTGTGCCTTAAATGAAAGAGCTCTATGTAGCACAGCCCAAATAGCTCGGCGTACCTCATCTCAGCACTCACAGCTCAGCCCAGGCCTTTGGAGATGCAGAAAGGAATCACCCTAGGGAAAGTTGTTGGAACCCAGAGGCCTGGAGAGAAGGCCAGCAGAAATCGTCCTGTGCCTTCCCACGTAAGAAAGAACCTCAGTTGAAAGTTAGCTGCCTTTCCTCTGAAGAACTATATGTTAACTAAATAAATACACTTTTATTGAAAGTCAATCCGTCTCTGATGTGTGGCATTCTGGCAGCTAGCAAACTAGAACAATGTTATATTATATAATTTTTTTTAAGTTTTAAAAAATAAAAGAGCAAACAAATTTAAAAAATCAAACTTTATTCCAAACATAATTACCAAAACAGCACATTAACATTTGGAGATTTCATTAGATTCATGCAGTCATAAAATTCAAAATATCAAACAAAAATAGCTTGTGTGCTTAACCACTTTTAATGAAGAACTTAAATAAAAGAAACATATAGAGTCCCATGCAATTTGGAAGTCATTTAGGCAAGCAATATTTAATAAGCAAAAGGACAGCACTGAAAACTAGAAATGTTCACATTTAAGAAAAATGCCTTTTCAAATGCATATCAGGACTTGAAAAGGCATTTTCCTTAAATGTGAATATTTCTAGTCCTTAACACTAGTGTATTTTTTCTCTTTACTTTTTTTTAACTTTTTTTATTAATAAAAAAAATTAACAAACAAAACATTAAGAGATCATTCCATTCTACGTATACAATCGGTAATTCTTAATATCATCACATAGTTGCATATTCATCATTTCTTAGAACATTTGCATGAATTTAGAAAAAGAAATAGACAACAGAAAAAGAAATAAAACGATAACAGAGAAAAAAAAGGTTATAGATACCATACCCCTTACCCCTCGCTTTCATTTACCACTAGCATTTCAAACTAAATTTATTTTAACATTTATTCCCCCTATTATTTATTTTTATTCCGTATGTTCTACTCTTCTGCTGATATAGTAGCTAAAAGGAGCATCAGACACAAGGTTTTCACATTCGCAGAGTCTCATTGTGAAAGCTATATCATTGTTCAATCATCATCAAGAAACATGGCTACTGGAACACAGCTCTACATTTTCAGGCAGTTCCCTCCAGCCTCTCCACTACATCTTGAACAACAAGGTGATATCTACTTAATGCATAAGAATAACCTCCAGGATAACCTCTCAACTCTGTTTGGAATCTCCCAGCCATTGACACTTAGTCTCATTTCACTCTTCCCCCTTTGGTCGAGAAAGTTCTCTCAATCCCTTGATCTTAATTCTCAGCTCATTCTAGGGTTTTTCTCAGTCCCTTGATGCTGAGTCTCAGCTCATTCCAGGATCTCTGTCCCATGTTGCCAGGAAGGTCCACACCCCTGGGAGTCATGTCCCATTCAGAGAGGGGGAGGGTGGTGAGACTGCTCGTTGTGTTGGCTGGAGAGAGAGGCCACATCTGAGCAACAAAAGAAGCTCTCTTGGGGGTGACTCTTAGGCCTAAATTTTAAGTAGACTTGACCTATCCTTTGTGGGGTTAAGTTTCATGTGAACAAACCCCAAGCCTGGGGGCTCAGCCTATAGCTTTGGTTGTCCACACTGCTTGTGAGAATATCAAGAATTCAACTTGGGGAAGTTGAATTTCTCCCCACTCTCACCATTCCCTGAAGGGGGCTTGCAAATACTTTTCCAGTTACTGATCAAATCACTCTGGGATTCATCGGGGCATCACTCTGGACAAACCAACAAAATCTCATGTGCTACCTGAGATTCCAAGTACTTATGACAGTCAATCAAACTATCTACATGAGTTATATTAGGAAATGCTCTAGTCAAAATATAAATTTTGTAACAAATAAACATTTTTTGCTTTAGTCTCACGCATAAGGTGACATTTTGAAGTATTAATTATCATCTATTTTCAACACCCTGCAATAATGACATTCCTTTGTTCTTCCTCAGGCAAAAACATTTCTTAAATTTGTACATTGTACCTTTCACTATTATTATACACTCTAGGCATTCCTAGATTATACCATCTCGATCTTTAACATCTATCTTTCTTTCTGATTTCATTTATGTCCCCAGCCCTCCTCCCTCCATCATTCCCACATGCAGCTTCATTCAGTGTTTTAACATAATTGTATTACAGTTAGGTAGCATTGTGCTGTCCATATCTGAGATTTTATATTCAGTCCTGTTGCACAATCTGTATCCCTTCAGCTCCAGTCACCCAATATCTCACCCTATTTCTATCTCCTGATGGTCTCTGTTACCAAGGAAATATTCTAAGTTTATTCACTAACGTCAGTTCATGTCAGTGAGACCATACAGTATTTGTCCTTTTGTTTCTGGCTAATCACACTCAGCATAATGTCCTTAAGGTCCATTCATGTTGTTACATACTTCATATCTGTATTCTGTCTTACAGCTGCATTATATTCCATCTTATGTAAATGTCACAGTTTGTTTAGTCAACTGTCTGTTGATGGACATTTTGACTGTTTCCATCACTTGGTCATTGTTAATAATGCTGCTATAAACATGTAAATGTCCATTTGTGTCCTTGGCCTCGTGGCCTTTGAGTAGAGACATCATATACATGGGTCCTGTTTTTTAAACCATTCTGCCAGACTATGTCTTTTGATTGGAGAGTTTAATCCATTAACATTCAGTGTTATTACTGTATGGGTAGTACTTTCTTCTACTATTTTGCCTTCTGGATTTTATATGTCATATCTAATTTTCCTTCCTTTTACCTTTACTCATAGTCTTCCTTTCTACACTCTTCTCCACACCTCTCTCTTCTGTCTTCGTATCTGTCTCTAGTGTTCCCTTTAGTATTTCTTGCAGAGCTGGTCTCTTGGTCACAAATTCTCTCATTGATTTTTTGTCTGAAAATGTTTTCATTTCTCCCTCATTTTTGAAGGACAATTTTGCTGGATATAGAATTCTTGGTTGGCAGTTTTTCTCTTTTAATAATTTAAATATATTATCCCACTGTCTTCTCGCCTCCATGGTTTCTGCTGAGAGATCTGCGCATAGTCTTATTGGGCTTCCCTTGTATGTGATGGATTGCTTTTCTCTTGCTGCTTTCAAGATCCTCTCTTTCTCTTTGACCTTGGACATTCTGATTATTAAATGTCTTGGAGTATGTCTATTTGGATCTGTTCTCTTTGGGGTATGCTGCACTTCTTGGATCTGTAATTTTAAGTCTTTCATAAGAGTTGGGAAATTTTCAGTGATAATTTCCTCCATTAGTTTTTCTCCTCCTTTTCCATTCTCTTCTCCTTCTGGGACACCCACAACACGTATATTCATGTCTTTCAATTTTCTGAGTCCCTGCTCGTATTTTTCCATTTTTTTCCCTATAGTTTCTGTTTCCTGTTGGATTTCAGATGTTTCATCCTCCAGTTTTGAAATCCTATGTTCTGTCTCTCGAAATCTACCATTGTAGGTTTCCATTGTTTTTTTCATCTCTTCTACTGTGTCTTTCATTCCCATAAGTTCTGTGATTTGTTTTTTCAGACTTTCAGTTTCTTCTTGTTGTTCTTTCCTTGCCTTCTTTATATCCTCCCTCAATTCATTGATTTGGTTTTTGATGAGGTTTTCCATGTGTGTTCATACATTCTGAATTAATTGTTTCAGCCCCTGTATGTCATTTGAATTGTTGGTTTGTTCCTTTGACTGGGCCATATCTTCAGTTTCCTTAGTGTGATTTGTTATTTTTTGCTGGCGTCTAGGCATTTAATTACCTTAATTAGTTTATTCTGGAGATTGTTTTCACTTCTTTTATCTAGGGTTTTCTTGCTGGATGAATTTGTTGTCTATCTGTTCTTTGACATTCTGTTCAGCTTTATCTGGACCTTTAGCTTAAGTTTTGTTTAACAGAGGAGAATTTTTCAGTTCTTGTTTTCTTGTTTCTTGCCCTGCTTGTGTGGTGCCTTCCCCCTACACACACTTAGGAGGGTCTACTTAGATATTATATACCCCAGCCAGATTTTCCCAGACCAAACTGGCCTCCTATCAGGAGGAAAGAGTCACCTGCGCCAGTTTTCCCTGAGGGTGAGACCCAGCAGGTTGAAAGACTTTCCTGTGAAGTCTCTGGACTCTGTTTTTCTTATCCTGCCCAGTATGTGGCACTTGTCTGACTGCAGGTCCCACCAGCATAAGATGATACGGTACCTTTAACTTTGGCAGACTCTCCCTGCTGGGGGCATGGTGGAGATAGAGGAGAGGTTGTAGGCTGGTTTTTTTTTTATTAAAAAAAATTAACTAACACAACATTTAGAAATCATTCCATTTGTAGGCTGGTTTTAATGGCTTCAAATTACCAAGCCCTGGTGTCTAAATTCCTTGATGGAAGGATTCCACCTGGGTAGGGCTTCACTCCTCTCCTGGGGAAGGTGCAAGCTCCAGATAATCCCCCAAAAGAGCTCACTTCTGCTTATGCCTGGGACAGTTGCAGCCTGAAAAGTCCTTCTGCTGTATCCAGAGGCAGTCAAGCCTTTGTAGATACACAGCCACAAAAACCTCTGTTTACTTCTTTCTTTTTTTCCCCCTTTTTCTGTCAGTCCTGACCCCTTGGTGCCAGGGCAAAAATGAGCAACCTCCGCTTTGATCAGGTTCGCCTAAGCTGGGGGCCTATTTTTAGTAGTCAGAGTTTGTTAATTAGTTCCACAATTGGCATTTGATCGTGCCCAGTCCCTGCTGCTGGTAAAGTCCTTTCGTTTCCCGTCTCGGAAGTGGCCTGTGGGGGAGGTGTGCTGGCTGCTGCAGCTTTGGGAACTCACAGTTCTGGGGGTGCTCGCAGCCAGTCCAGCTGGTCCAGACTGGGGTACGCTGTGTGTCTGGTCACTGACGTGGCCCCAGGAGCTTTCTGTACTGTTTCTGGTTATTTAGTAGTTGTTCTGGAGGATGAACTAAAACGCGCGTGTTGTTAAGCCGCCATCTTGACCTGGAAGTCTGTAATAGCATCTTTTTTTTTATTATTAATTAAAGAAAAAAAGAAATTAACACAACATTTAGAAATCATACCATTCTACATATGCAATCAGTAATTCTTAATGTAATAGCATCTTAATCGAGCTCCATGTAGGACATGCTATTGTGCTTTCCTATCAACTTCATTTATCTATTCATCTAACCCTGAACCATTACCACACTGCCCTAATATATACATTCTGACATCTGATGGAGCAAGTCTTTCAAACTTGCTTCTCTCTCAGAAGGACGTCTGGGCAATTCTTGACCCTGTGCCCATGACTCGCAGGTCCTGAAGCAAGACAACAAATACAGGCTACATATCATGTATATCAATATTGAAGTTCTAAGTCAAACTAAAAATCTAAACAAGTATGCTGTGTCTTCCTACCCACATCTTCCATCTTCCTACCTTGAAGAACAAATTTTGTAATGATAAAATTGAACAATATGGTCAAAGTTGTAGTTTTTTAAAAAGCTTTTTAAATTGTATAATATAACATATATACAAAGAAAAGAAGCAATAGTTTTCAAAGCACTCTTCAACAAGTAGTTGCAGGGCAGATCCCAGAGTTTGTCTCAGATTTTCCCGTCTAGCTGCTCCAGAACATTGGAGGCTAGAAGGAATATTTATTTTTTAATCATTTTTTTCTTTTTTTTGTGAAATATAATATATATACAAAAAAGCAATAAATTTCAAAGCCCAGCACCACAATTAGTTGTAGAACAGATTTCAGAGTTTGGTATGGGTTACAATTCCACAATTGTAGGTTTTTACTTCTAGTTGCTCTATGATACTGGAGACTAAAAGAAATATCAGTATAATGATTCAGCAATCATACTCATTAAAATGATTTTCAGCATTTAAAATTACTTGTCTTAAATACTCAAAATTAACTGTTAAAATTAAAATTAATGTTATAAACAAAAAAATTAAATGTATCAAATGATAGCTTTTTTCACCCAGGAGAGAGAATAGACTAAAACTCGATCAAAGAAGCTTTATTGCAAGCTATCTTCCTACCTCTATCACAGGCAGTCTAAAGCCAAAGATGGCAATAGCCCTGAGCAGGAGAAAGAGTACAGTTTATGTAGTATGATTGGTGGGAAATAAGGAAAGTGAGATGATGGATTTTCATTGTCCCATTTGGATGTGGGAAATTGGCACGTTCTCACTGGTTGGTTTAGAAGCCAAGGGCTAAACAGGGAGTTGGCAGCTTTTCATCAGCGAGGTTTAAAATTTAAATGCCGCTGTAGTCATGCAGGATTGCAACTGTCAGAGGGCGGATATTGGGTAAGAGGAGTTTCTTGCAAGATTACAGCTGCCAGAGGGCAAGAGGGCATGGGCTGGGGTGGGCTCAGTGGTTTCCTGGAAATCATGGGCGGGGGAAGTTTCCTGGAATATTTGCTAGGGGTTGGTCACGTCATGGGGAAAGGGGTTCTGCCTAACATTCCAGCCTTTTCCTTTTAATTTTCCTGGGATACTGAAGAGCAAAGTTCTGTTTTCTGTATCTGCTTCTGGATGGTAGAGGGCATAGAGCTGTCCCTACATTTCCTCCTGAGGCAATGACTGGTTCCTGTATTTTTGCCGGAGGAGTAGCATGTCACTGACAGCTAGATTTGTCATTGCTTGGAGAGTTCTGCAGATAAAACTGATTAAGAGATGTAAGAGATAGGGCCCTAAAATGAGGAGTAGTATAATTATGAGAAGGGGTATTAAAAACGTGTGTTAGTCAAAGAAAGATAGATGATAAAAATTGAGATGTATAATCTAGGAATACCTAGAGTGTATAATAATAGTGACTAAATGTACAAATTTAAAAAATGTTTGTGCATGAGGAAGAACAAAGGAATGTCATCACTGCAGGTGCTTAAAATAGATGGTAATTAATATTTTAAAATTTCAACCTATGTGTGAGACTAAAGCAAAAATGTTTCTCTGGTACAAAATTTATATTTTGACTAGTGCATCTCCTAATATAAATTATATAGATAGTTGGTTGAACATGGAACCTTGGGTAGGACATGAGATTTTGTTGGTTTGTCCAGAGTGATGCCCCGATGAATCCCAGAGTGATTTGAACAGTGAATACAAAAGTATTTCCAAAGTCCCCTTTGGGGAATGGTGAGAATGGGGGAAAATTCAACCTCCCCAAGGTGAGTTCTTGATATTCTCACAAGCAGTGGGGACAACCAAAGCTATAGGCTGAGCCCCCAGTCTTCGGGTTTGTTCATATGAAACTTAACCCCACAAAGGATAGGTCAAGCCTACTTAAAATTAGGCCTAAGAGTCACCCCCAAGAGAACCTCTGTTGTTGCTCAGATGTGGCCTCTCTCTCCAGCCAACACAACAAGCAAACTCACCACCATCCCCCTGTTTACGTGGGATGACTCCCAGGAGTGTGGACCTTCTGGCAACGTGGGACAAAAATCTCAGAATAAGCTGAGACTCAGCATCAAGGGATGGAGGAAAACTCTAGAATGAGCTGAGACCCAGCATCAAGGAACTGAGAAAACCTTCTCAACCAAAAGGGGGAAGAGTGAAATGAGACAAAGTGTCAATGGCTGAGAGATTCCAAACAGAGTCAAGAGGTTATCCTGGAGGTTAATTCTTACACATTAAGTAGATATCACCTTGTTATTCAAGATGTAATGGAGAGGCTGGAGGGAACTGCCTGAAAATGTAGAGCTGTGTTCCAGTAGCCATGTTTTCTTTTTTCTTTTTAAAATTTGTTTATTAATTAAAAAATTAACAAACCAAATAAAACATCAACATATATAATCAGTAATTCACAATATCATTTTAGTTACATATTCATCATTTCTTAGAACATTTGCATTAATTCAGAAAAAGAAATAAAAAGACAACAGAAAAAGAAATAAAACGAACACAGGAAAGGAAAAAAAAAAAAGGATTATACCTACCATACCCCTTACCCCTCACTTTCATTGATCGCTAGCATTTCAAACTAAATTTATTTTAGCATTTGTTCCCCCTATTGTTTACTTTTATTCCATATGTTCTACTCCTTTGTTGACAAGGTAGATAAAAGGAGCATCAGACACAAGGTTTTCACAATCACACAGTCACATTGTGAAAGCTATATCATTATACAATCATCTTCAGGATGATTGAATAGGATAAAAGGAGCATCAGACACAAGGTTTTCACAATCACACAGTCACATTGTGAAAGCTATATCATTATTCAATCATCATCAAGAAACATGGAAGAGTAGAACATATGGAATAAAAGTAAACAATAGGGGGAACAAATGCTAAAATATGAAATGCTAGTGATCAATGAAAGTGAGGGGTAAGGGGTATGGTATGTAAAATTTTTTTTTCTGTTTTTGTTTTATTTTTCTGTTGTCTTTTTATTTCTTTTTCTGAATTGATGCAAATGTTCTAAGAAATGATCATGGTGATGAATATGCAACTCTGATGATATTGTGAATTACGGATTGTATATATAAAATGGAATGAGCATATACTAAGAATTTTTTTGTTTCTTTCCTATAATTTTTTTTAATTAATAAAAAAAAATTTTAAAATGTCTGTTAGTTAGGTTCAGGTGTCAACTTGGCCAAGTGATGGTACCTAGCTTTTTTGCTTTGAATTTGAAATATTAGCATGTGAAAGTCACCTATGGTTGATTCCATCTGCAGTCAGCTAAGAGGAGTGCCTTCCGCAATGAGTGATGTTTAATTTAACTAGCTGGAGGCTTAAAAAAGAGAGGTCAGAAGAGAGCACAATGCAGCACAGCCCAAGCAGCTCAGCACACCTCATCTCAGCACTCACAGCTCAGCCCAGACTTTTGAAGATGCAAAAAGGAATTGCCCCAGGGTAAGTTGTTTGAACCCAGAAGCCAGGAGAGAAGGCCAGCAGACATTACCCTATGCCTTCTCCTGTAAGAGAGAACCTCAGATGAAAGTTAGCTGCCTTTCCTCTGAAGAACTGTCAGTTTTTAACTAAATAAATCCTCTTTCATTAAAAGCCAATCCATCTCTGGTATGTTGCATTCTGGCAGCTTTGGCAGATTAAAGCAAAGTGGAATTAAAATTGTCTTCAGAGGAGAGGAGAAATAAGATAGAATAGACCCTAGCCATGATGAGTTGTCATATACAACATTCTCTTATGCCTGCTTTATTATTTTTATGTTATCTTTTAGGAATTTTAGGTTAAAACAGAGGTTTAGTTTTTTTTGCTAATATAACTAAGGTTAAGTTAGTTAACAGGTAGAACAATAATTTAAATACTTGCCTTGCTTCTTTTAAAAGTTTCCTTTTGTTGAAGATGAATTTTTTGTTTAAATGTAATACTGTTTATTTAACTTCAAAAACATTTTAGCATTCTAAACATACAAAAAAAAATAACAGAACGTTGCAAATTGTGTTTAAGTACAGATGGTTCCTGAACTTTGATTCAGTGGCTCTTCACTTTGCTGACAATGAAGAGTTCTACGGTTTGTTGGAAAAGAGTTTTAAAACTACCACACTTAGTTAAAAAAAAATCCAAACGCTTTTCATGCCAGCTGACCTTCCCTCCTCTTTAAACAGCTATGAATGGCAGCAGAATGCTATGTCACTACATACAAGAACAAGGCAACCTGAAACTAAGTGGATGCCCACTGCAGTGTCAACACACCCAGCTTCCCGGCGCATGCGCTGAGCTGTGGCCCTGACAAGAGGCATCTCCACCACTGGCTCGACGCCCAGCATGAACCATCTGAGAATTTCCCTCGTTTCATTCACTTTTTTTACAAACTATATATACAGTTGATAACACGATTTATACCAGAAACCAGAGTTAATACCACCTTACAAATTAGAAAACAAACAAACCAACAAATGCCAGAAACATCTTTCAATGCCTGTCACACCAACAGCAAAGTGCACAGAGTGAGGAGAACACCATTGTACATATTTCCAAACATTTTAAAATGAAAAGACCCTCTTCATTTTAAATTGTTTGGAAATATGTACAATTTTGATACAGTTTTAGGGTGCTCCCGACACCCATGGCCACTTCATGAAAAACACTGACAATTTCTAGAGCACTTTGAGAGACTACAGTATGATGATGATCCAATTTTGTAATTAAACCTAATGAGGCCAACAGACATGCCTCAAATAACAGCTGTGTCTGGTACAGCGCTCCCCTACTCGAAGGTATTCACGAAGAGACAGGGCAACAGTTTTTTATTCATCTTCCTCCTCCTCCTGCTCGTCTTCTTCCTTCTCCTCCTCTTCCTCTTCCTCTTCCATCTTTTTTCTGGGCAACTTCAGGGGGGACCCTTTGCGCCATCAAACTTTCCCTTAGACTTATAGTCAGCAACATCCTTCTCCTACTTACTTCTTCAGCTTCTCTGCCTTATCTTTGCAAGACTGCTTTCATTGTCACTCAGGTTGTTACACATCTCACCCAGCTTTTTGGCCAGGTCTCCAATAGCAATGCCAGGGTTTGTGCATTTGCTCTTGGGGAAAAATTCTCAACAGAAGAGGAAGAACCCAGACGATGGCCACTTTGGAGCTTTAGGATCAATTTTTAAATTTTTTTAATTTATTTTTTATTTTTTGTTATTTTATATTTCGTTTGCATTACCAGTGGGATTTTTAAAAATTTTTTATTAATTAAAAAAATTACAAGAAGCACAAACATTCGCAACACATACACTCAGCAATTCACAATATCATCACATAGTTGCATATTCATCATCATGATCATTTCCCACACATTTGCATCAATTCATAAACAGACATAAAAAGACAACAGAAAAATAAAACAAGAACAGGAAAAAAAATTTACATACCATACCCCTTACCCCTCGCTTTCATTGATCACTAGCATTTCAAACTAAATTTATTTTAACATTTGTTCCCCCTATTATTTATTTTTATTCCATATGTTCCTCTCATCTGTTGACAAGGTAGATAAAAGGAGCATCAGACACAAGGTTTTCACAATCACACAGTCACATTGTGAAAGCTATATCATTATTCAATCATCATCAAGAAACATGGCTACTGGAACACAGCTCTACATTTTCAGGCAGTTCCCTCCAGCCTCTCCATTACATCTTGAATAACAAGATGATATCTACTTGATGCATAAGAATAACCTCCAGGATAACCTCTCAACTCTGTTTGGAATCTCCCAGCCATTGACACTTAGTCTCATTTCCCTCTTCCCCCTTTTGGTCGAGAAGGTTTTCTCAATCCCTCGATGCTGAGTCTGAGCTCATTCTAGGGTTTTTCTCAATCCCTTGATGCTGAGTCTCAGCTCATTCCAAGATCTCTATCCCACTTTGCCAGGAAGGTCCACACCACTGGGAGTCATGTCCCACGTAGAGAGGGGCAGTGTGGTGAGACTGCTCGTTGTGTTGGCTGGAGAGAGGGGCCACATCTGAGCAACAAAAGAGCCTCTCTTGGGGGTGACTTAGGCCTAAATTTTAAGTAGACTTGACCTATCCTTTGTGGGGTTAAGTTTCATATGAACAAACCCCAAGACTGGGGGCTCTGCCTATAGGTTTGGTTGTCCACACTGTTTGTGAGAATATCAAGAATTCAACTTGGAGAAGTTGAATTTCTCCCCCTTTTCACCACTCCCCGAAGGGGGCTTTGCAGATACTTTTCCACTCACTGATCGAATCACTCTGGGATTCATTGGGGCATCACTCTGGACAAACCAACAAAATCTCATGTCCTACGTGAGATTCCAAGTACTTATGGCGTTCAATCAAACTATCTACATAAGTTATATTAGGAAATGCACTAGTCAAAATATTAATTTTGTAGCAAATAAACATTTTTTGCTTTAGTCTCACACAGAAGGTGACATTTTAAAATATTAATTACCATCTATTTACAGTACCCTGCAATAATGACATTCCTTTGTTCTTCCTCATACAAAAACATTTTTAAAATTGTACCTTGTACATTTCACTGTTATTATACACTCTAGGCATTCCTAGATTATACCATCTCAATCTTTAACATCTATCTTTCTGATTTCAATATGTCCCCAGCCCTCCTCCCTCTATCATTCTCACATGCAGCTTCATTCAGTGTTTTAATATAATTATATTACAGTTAGGTAGTATTCTGCTGTCCATTTCTGAGTTTTTGTATCCAGTCCTGTTGCACAGTCTGTATCCCTTCAGCTCCAATTACCCAATATCTTACCCTATTTCTATCTCCTGGTCTCTGTTACGAACAAAATATTCCAAGTTTATTCACTAATGTCAGTTCATATCAATGAGACCATACAGTATTTGTCCTTTAGTTTTTGGATAGTCTCACTCAGCATAATGTTCTCAAGGTCCATCCATGTTATTACATACTTCATAAGTTTATTCTGTCTTAAAGCTGCATAATATTCTATCGTATGTATATACCACAGTTTGTTTAGCCACTCATCTGTTGATGGACATTTTGGCTGTTTCCATCTCTTTGCAATTGTAAATAATGCTGCTATAAACATTGGTGTGCAAATGTCCGTTTGTGTCTTTGCCCTTATGTCCTCTGAGTAGATACCTAGCAATGGTATTGCTGGGTCATATGGCAATTCTATATTCAGCTTTTTGAGGAACCACCAAACTGCCTTCCACAGTGGTTGCACCATTTGACATTCCCACCAACAGTGAATAAGTAAGTGTGCCTCTTTCTCCACATCCTCTCCAGCACTTGTCATTTTCTGTTTTGTTGATAATGGCCATTCTGGTGGGTGTGAGATGATATCTCATTGTGGTTTTGATTTGCATTTCTCTAATGGCCAGGGATGTTGAGCATCTCTTCATGTGCCTTTTGGCCATTTGTATGTTTTGTCCTCCAGTTCAGAAATCCTATGTTCTGTCTCTCGAAATCTACCATTGTAGGTTTCCATTGTTTTTTTCATCTCTTCTACCTTGCCTTTCATTCCCATAAGTTCTGTGATTTGTTTTTTCAGACTTTCAGTTTCTTCTTTTTGTTCTTTCCTTGCCTTCTTTATATCCTCCCTCAATTCATTGATTTGGTTTTTGATGAGGTTTTCCATGTCTTTTCGTACATTCTGAATTAGTTGTTTCAGCTCCCGTATGTCATCTGAATTGTTGGTTTGTTTCTTTGACTCGGCCATATCTTCAATTTTCCTAGTGTGATCTGTTATTTTTTGCTGGTGTCTAGGCATTTAATTACCTTAATTAGTTTATTCTGGAGATTGTTTTCACTTCTTTTATCTAGGGTTTTCTTGCTGGATGAATTTGTTGTCTGTCTGTTCTTTGACATTCCATTCAGCTTTATCTGGACCTTTAGCTTAAGTTTTGTTTAACAGAGGAGAATTTTTCAGTTCTTGTTTTCTTGTTTCTTGCCCTGCTTGTGTGGTGCCTTTCCCCCACACACACTCAGGAGGGTCTACGTAGGTATTATAGACTCGAGCTGGGTTTTCCCGGACCAACTGGCCTCCTATCAGGGGCAAGGAGTCACCTGCGCCAGTTTTCCCTGAGGGTGAAACCCAGCAGGTTGAAAGACTTTCCTGTGAAGTCTCTGGGCTCTATTTTTCTTATCCTGCCCAGTATGTGGCGCGTCTGCCTGCAGGTTGCACCAGCAAAGATGTTCCGGCTCCTTTAAGTTTGGAAGACTCTCCCTGCTGGGGGCATGGTGGAGATGGAGGAGAGGTTGTAGGCTGGTTTTAATGGCTTCAAATTACCAAGCCCTGGGGTCTGAGTTCTTTGATGGAGGGATTCCACCTGAGTTGGGCTTCACCCCTCCCCTGGGGAAGGCACAGGTGGGAGACAGCCCTGAAAGCAGCCCGTTTCTACCTATGCCTGGGGCAGTTGCAGCCTGAGAAGCCCCGCTGCTGAATCCAGAAGCTGCCAAGTCTCCGTAGAGACACAGCCACTAAAACCTCCGTTTCCTCCCCTTTCTTCTTTTTCCGTGAGGCCAATGCTCGACCTCTGCCTTGACCAGGTTTAGAGTCTCTTTCCTTTTCCTCTTGGAAGCCACCTGTGGGGGAGGGGCACCGGCCACCACAGCTTGGGGAATTCACAGTTTTGGGGAGGCTTGTAGCTGGTCCAGCTGGTCCCGACTGGGGTACACTGTGTTTCCGGTCACTGACGTGGCTCCGGGAGCTGTTCTGTACTGTTTCTGGTTATTTAGTAGTTGTTCTGGAGGATGAACTAAAACACGCACATTGCTAAGCTGCCATCTTGACCCCTCCGGAGCATTAGGATCTTTCTATTTGTTGCCTCCCTTAGCTGGTCCATAATCCTTCATTTCCAATTGTAACATACTTTGCCCGCCTTTGCCTCCTCATCAAATTTAGGTTTCTCTTTCCCGGACATTATCTTCCACCTCTCAGAGCACTTCTTGGAAAATTCTGAAAAATTGACAGGGACCTCAGGGTTTTTCTTCTTATGTTCCTCTCTGCATGTCTGCACAAAGAAGGCATAAGCAGACATCTTGCCCTCTGGTTTCTTGGGGTCACCTATAGCCATCCTGACAGTACTGTTTGTCAGTCTCGAAGATGAATTTTTAATTTGTATTTTACTGCAAGCACTTTTAGAGAAGTGCTAGACTGAAACAAAGTAGTTGACAGGGAAGTTTAATTATAACAGCGAATGCTTTTATGCAACTTATAATATATTAAATGAATTTAGCTATTTTTAACACTTACTTTTTATAAAGTGAAAGAAAAATTTTTTGCAGCTGTTTGGAATAAAAAGATATTTTTAGGGTTTGACTTTAAGAAAGCAAAATGTTAGCGGTAGTCAGGTTTGAAACAATGTTTTTTTATTTAAAGTTAGGAGAAGACTTAGAAGTTTTATTTTGAACAACTAAAGTTATGCTAATGTTAACACAGACACAAGTTATTTTGCCAAACTATGAACATTTTGCTTTGACACTACTACTTAAGGAAAACTCTGTACTGAAGATGGAATGATAGTTTAAGAAAACTTTGTCAGTTTAACAGAAAACTAAGTTTTACTTTTGTATTAGTATATTATAGATCCATCAAACTTTTCTTAACCTTGACCACAATTTCTCTATTCATGAACTTCCTACAACTTTCCATATTCATTTAAGTTTTCTTTTGTAGTTTTTCATTCTGTAACAACCATTCATTTTTCTTAAATTTTTATTAATAAAACCAATCAACATACAACATGAACATTCTTAACATATGACTATTCCGTACTTGGTGCACAATCAATGACTCACAGTATAATCACATAGTTGTATATTCATCACCATGATCATTTCTCAGAACATTTGCATCACTCCAGAAAAAGAAATAAAAAGAAAAAAGAAAAAACTCATACATACCATACCCCTTACGTTCCCTCTCATTGGCCACTAGTATTTCCCTCTACCCATTTTATTTTTTTTTATTTTTTTTTTATTAATTAAAAAAAGAATTAACAAAACAATTAGAAATCATTCCAATCTACATGTACAATCAGTAATTCTTAATAACATCACATAGTTGCATATTCATCATTTTTTAGTACATTTGCATCGATTTAGAAAAAGAAATAAAAAGACAACAGAATAAGAATTAAAACAATAATAGAAAGAAAAAAAACAAAAAAAACAAAAACAAAAAACCTATACCTCACATGCAGCTTCATTCAGTGTTTTAACATAATTGCATTACAATTGGGTAGTATTGTGCTGTCCATTTCTGAGTTTTTATATCCAGTCCCGTTGTACAGTCTGTATCCCTTCATCTCCAATTATCCCTTCTCTTTTTTTTTTTTTTTTTAATTAACGGAAAAAAAGAAATTAACCCAACATTTAGAGATCATACCATTCTACACATGCAATCATTAATTCTTAACATCATCACATAGATGCATGATCATCATTTCTTAGTACATTTGCATTGGTTTAGAAGAACTAGCAACATAACCGAAAAAGATATAGAATGTTAATATAGAGAAAAAAATAAAAGTAATAATAGTAAAATCAAAACAAAACAGCACAAAACAAAACAAAAACCTATAGCTCAGATGCAGCTTCATTCAGTGTTTTAACATGATTACTTTACAATTAGGTATTATTGTGCTGTCCATTTTTGAGTTTTTGTATCTAGTCCTGTTGCACAGTCTGTATCCCTTCAGCTTCAATTACCCATTGTCTTACCCTGTTTCTAACTCCTGCTGAACTCTGTTACCAATGACATATTTCAAGTTTATTCTCGAATGTCCGTTCACATCAGTGGGACCATACAGTATTTGTCCTTTAGTTTTTGGCTGGATTCACTCAGCATAATATTCTCTAGGTCCATCCATGTTATTACATGGTTCATAAGTTTATCTTGTCTTAAGGCTGCATAATATTCCATCGTATGTATATACCACAGTTTGTTTAGCCACTCTTCTGTTGATGGAGATTTTGGCTGTTTCCATCTCTTTGCAATTGTAAATAATGCTGCTATAAACATTGGTGTGCAAATGTCCGTTTGTGTCTTTGCCCTTAAGTCCTTTGAGTAGATACCTAGCAATGGTATTGCTGGGTCGTATGGCAGTTCTATATTCAGCTTTTTGAGGAACCGCCAAACTGCCTTCCACAGTGGTTGCACCCTTTGACATTCCCACCAACAGTGGATAAGTGTGCCTCTTTCTCCGCATCCTCTCCAGCACTTGTCATTTTCTGTTTTGTTGATAATGGCCATTCTGGTGGGTGTGAGATGATATCTCATTGTGGTTTTGATTTGCATTTCTCTAATGGCCAGGGACATTGAGCATCTCTTCATGTGCCTCTTGGCCATCCGTATTTCCTCTTCTGAGAGGTGTCTGTTCAAGTCTTTTTCCCATTTTGTAATTGGGTTGGCTGTCTTTTTGTTGTTGAGATGAACAATCTCTTTATAAATTCTGGATACTAGACCTTTATCTGATATATCATTTCCAAATATTGTCTCCCATTGTGAAGGCTGTCTTTCTACTTTCTTGATGAAGTTCTTTGATGCACAAAAGTGTTTAATTTTGAGGAGTTCCCATTTATTTATTTCCTTCTTCAGTGCTCTTGCTTTAGGTTTAAGGTCCATAAAACCGCCTCCAGTTGTAAGATCCATAAGATATCTCCCAACATTTTCCTCTAACTGTTTTATGGTCTTAGACCTAATGTTTAGATCTTTGATCCATTTTGAGTTAACTTTTGTATAGGGTGTGAGAGATGGGTCTTCTTTCATTCTTTTGCATATGGATATCCAGTTCTCTAGGCACCATTTATTGAAGAGACTGCTCTGTCCCAGGTGAGTTGGCTTGACTGCCTTATCAAAGATCAAATGTCCATAGATGAGAGGGTCTATATCTGAGCACTCTATTCGATTCCATTGGTCGATATATCTATCTTTATGCCAATACCATGCTGTTTTGACCACTGTGGCTTCATAATATGCCTTAAAGTCAGGCAGCGCGAGACCTCCAGCTTCATTTTTTTTCCTCAAGATGTTTTTAGCAATTCGGGGCACCCATTTTATTTTAACATTTGTTCCCCCTATTATTTATTTATTTTTAACTCATATTTTTACTCATCTGTCAATGTTGTAAATAAAAGGAGCATCTGACCCAAGGTTTTCACAATCACACAGTCACATTGTGAAAGCTATATCCTTATACAATCATCTTAAAGAAACATGGCTACTGGATCACAGCTCTACATTTTCAGGCAGTTCCCTCCAGCCTCTCCATTACATCTTGAATAACAAGGTGATATCTACTTAATGCGTAAGAATAACCCCCAGGATAACCTCTCCACTCTGTTTGGAATCTCTCAGCCATTGACACTTTGTCTCATTTCATTCTTCCCCCTTTTGGTCGAGAAGGTTTTCTCAGTCCCTTGATGCTGAGTCCCAGCTCATTCTAGGATTTCTGTCCCACGTTGCCAGGGAGGTTTACACCCCTGGGAGTCATGTCCCACGTAGAGAGGGGGAGGGTAGTGAGTTTGCTTGCCAACAACCATTCATTTGATCTTAGGACAAAACTATAGTTTTTTTCTTTTTAATAAAAAAACACATTCCTTTTATCTTTCAACTTAAGTTATTAAAATAGTTTTGGAACCTGTTTCCAAGCAAACATCTCACAACATATAATTACCATCAAAACAAAACTTGTCAGAATATATTTAATGCGTTTTGAAACAGTGACACTTTTTTTTTGGGGCATGGGTAGGCACTGGGAATCGAACCCGGGTCTCTGGCATGGCAGGCGAGAACTCTGCCTGCTGAGCCACTATGGCCCACCCAACAGTGACACTTTTGCTATTTGCTATTTCTGTTGCTGCCTTTTAATACTTAAATTTTATGTTTTAGTTTAGGTTTACATTTCAGAGTATAGCCTGGATTTTCTCAGATTACAAACAGTGCTCCCCGGGGGGTGAGGATAAACCCAAGGTAAAAAACCTTTTGTCCAATAATTTGAGCTTTAGAAGGTGAAACTCAATAGGGTGAAGGAGAATGATAAATTGGGTTTATAGCCTTAAAATTCTGCATTAACCTGTAGGACCCATTTGGCTTTTTACTTGGTAAAATGGGGTGTAGTAAGGAGAATTTTAGTTGGTTTTAAGATTCCCGCTGGTAGGAGGCATTTCGCAATGGGTTCAATTCCTCAGAGGGCTTCAGGGGGGGTATTGGGGATGATCAGGAAAGAAGGTGAGGTATGGGCTTGGGTGGGTTCAGGGAGTTGCCTGGATATCATGGGTGGGGGAAGCTTCTTAGAATATTTGCTAGGGGTTGGTCATGTCATGGGGGAAGAGTTTCTACCTAACATCCAGATATTGGGTTTTAAGTTTCATTCCCTATGATAAAAGGAACCTGGGCCAGGGAAAACAATGTCGTCTTGTGCAAGTAAGAAAGTGCTCAAACAGTGATAAGGACATGTTCAAAGGATACAGGAGCCAGCTTGAGGGGAGTTCCGCTGGCCAAATCTCGGACCAGTTGAGCATCAAAATAAGTACTGGTAGAAACAGATTATAACCCATTTTAAAGGAATAACAATCTATGAGTCTATACTGATAATAAGCACACAATGCATACATGTATACATACATACATACATATGGTTGCATTACAGTAGAATACAAATATTAAATGTAGAAGAAATGATGGAGTTAGAAATTCACCATTTTTCCACCATTCTTTTTTTTTTTTTTTTAAAGGAAAGACAGAGAGAAGGAAGGAAGGAAGGAAGAAAGGAAGAAAGGGAAACATTTTTAAACATTTTCTTGTATTCTGTTTCTCCGTTTTTGTTACATGGGCTGGGGCCGGGAATCGAACCGAGGTCCTCCGGCATAGCAGGCAAGCACTTTGCCCGCTGAGCCACCGCGGCCCGCCATCCACCATTCTTAATTCAGGCAAAATAACCTATGAATGCTACATGGAAGGGGGACGTTTGAGTCTACAAAATGTCTTGTTCATCCTCAAAGTATTTCTCTGCAATATACTTGTTAATTATAAAGAGAAAAATGGAGAAACCTGGCTGACATCACCTTAACTAAGTGATCAAAGCTAATATTCCATCAAATCTACTGTTCCAGATTAAAAGTGACTGGAATTGTTGCTGGTTTTGGCTTCCTAGGTTCTTGGCCATACCATGAGAAAGAATTCAAGGGCATGGCACAGCATAGAGTAAGCAGGCAGAAAATTTATTGAGAACATATGTGAGAGGACATGTGGGCACGCCCACAAAACCAGAGGTGAGAAGGTTGAGAGAGCTTGGCAATGTAGGGGCATTTGCTTTTATAACTTAGCTTTACTTACTTCCCTTTCCTTGTGTGGGGCTTTTCCTCCCTTCTCTCCAGGACTGTGCTTGTTGGTAGATAAAACATTTGGGTGCGTGGGTTGGCTCCACTCTTCTCTGTAGATGACTCACTCGGGTAGGGGTCCTTTGGCTCCAGGTGCTGCTTATTGCTGTTCTCAGCGATATCCTTCTCCTTGAGGCCTGACTGCTTCTGGGAATTTGCCCTTTGCTCAGCCAAGCCACCACTCTAATTCTAACCCTATTGAAAAAGGATGTAACAATTAAGTGAAATATGTGAGGTTGAATTGGATCCTGGACCATGAAAAAGAAAAGACATTATTAGAGAAATGGACAACATTTAATTAAGAATTGTAGATTAGATAATATTTGTATCAGTGTTAACTTTCTTGAATTTGATAACTGTATTGTGCTTTTGCAAGATAACGTCCTTTTTAGTAGGAGATATACACGGAAATATTTGATGTTTTTAACATCTGTATTTATTCATATTAACCTTAAATTAAATATAAGATTTCTTCTGTGTCAAGGCAGATTATTGTTACTTACAGGAATAACCACATCGTTTTCCCTTTGCTCCAATTCTTCCCCCTTCTGGGGTGCTGCATTGAGAGTCAGATGGACAATCCTGAATGTAGAGGGATCATACTAGGAGAGGAAATTCAAAGGTAGGAATTTGGGAGTTTATGTAGGAGTAGGACAGCTGCCCTCCCATTCTGAGAAATGGAGAGAAACCTTTGCTCCCTAATCCTTTAAAAGCCTTTGTAAGTTAAATGACTGGCCTTGGATTTCATCTCAGAAATGTAAACATGTACTTCTGGGAAGGTAAATCTCTTGATGGGTTCTCCTTTCACCTAATTATCCTTTAACTTCTAAGGTCTGTCTTTTAACTCAGATTTTGCTCAGAGAACCTGAACCATGGAGAAACATAAAAATAGTTTCTCTAAGGCTGGAGGGGAGTGCCTGAAAATGTAGAGCTGTGTTCCAGTAGCCTTGTTTCTTGAAGATGATTGTATAATGATATAGCTTTTGCAATATGACTGGGTGATTGTGAAAACCTTGTGTCTGATGCTTCTTTTATCTGCCTTGTCAACAGACGAGTAGAACATATGGAATAAAAATAAATAATGGGTGAACAAATGTTAAAATAGATTTAGTTTGAAATACTAGTGATCAATGGAAGGAAGGGGTAAGGGGTATGGTATGTATGATTTTTTCTGTTGTATTTTTATTTCTTTTTCTGAATTGATGCAGATGTTCTAAGAAATGATCATGATAATGAGTATGCAACTATGTGATGATATTGTGAATTACTGATTATATATGTAGAACAGAATGATCATAAGTTAAGAATGTTTGTGTTTGTTGTTATATATATATTTTAAATTTAAAAATTAATAAAAAAGAAAAAAAAAGTTTCTCTATGGTCCCACAGTATTTAGGAGTAACGGGGAGTCATGTCTGCAATATGAAAGAGAGGGAGAGGGGGAGAGGGAGAAGGCAAGCATTTTCATGGGATTGTAGTCGTGGTTCACGGTGTGAAAGTGCCTGTTACATAAAAGGAACTGTTACCGAACAAGGGCTCATTGTTCAGTGCGCACAGAAGGTCAACGCTGTGACACCAGGATTTTGAGAAAAGGACCAGTTTTATTGCAGGAAATCAGCAAAAATAAAGTTCAAATCTATCTCCCCAAGTCTAGAGAGTTTAGGGTTTTTTATGGGATTGAAACAAGGAGAGATGGAGTTGTTATGGAGCAGTGCTACAAATCGCTCAAGTAATATAAGATAGTTATAATTTCATGTAAAGGTATGGAAATAAGCTAAAGTAGCAACTACAATTACAGGTACAGAAATGGAAATAAGCTAAGGTAACAATTACAAGAACAAGTATAAACCACTCAGTTAACATAAAATGACAACTACAATGTCATGTAAAGGAATGGAAACAAGCTAAAGTAACAACCAGAATTACACGTAAAACTGCTATAGTTAGCGGTTTCAGAACCTCTAAATATTTGTGAAATAAATGAGTAAATGAGTCTCTGATTCCAAATATACTTCTTTTTTCACATGGGCAGGCACGGGAACCAAGCCCAGGTCTCTGGCATGGCAGGCAAGAACTCTGCCGCTGAGCCACCGTGGCCCACCCTCCAGATCTGCTTTTATAACAGGAATTCATGGACAATGTTCCCCCCTCCTGCTTAGAATCAAAATAAAAACAATAGCACTTCATGTTGCAAGTTTTGTTTTTGTTTTTCTTTAAAATTTGTTTATTGAAAAAAAACTATGCCCTCTGTATATATGGGAATTCTTCCATTTTGGGCTGAAAGGATAAAAATGAACAATTAGACAAAGATGGAATGAGTCATCTTCATTTACATTATCTTCTATTGCTCTAAGAAATATTTTAATAAAGATTACTCTAAGAATTGTTCTAAGTGTTTTGAATGTTTTTGATAAGCATATATTGAGTCCCTGTCTCCTGCTTTTTCAAACTTCTATGCTTTTTTCTTTTTTTCAAACTTCTATATTTTTATATTTTCTTATTTTGAAAGTAGAATATACAAAACAAAAGACCCATGCTAACAGTGCAAAATCTGGGAAATAAAAAAAATGTAGCAAAATTACCCTTCAGTCAAAGGTAACCATTACTTACCATTGTGATTAAGTCTTTTTAAAAAAATAAATAGACCTTTTAATGTATTGTTTTCCTAATCATTTATAATACATGCTGATATATCTTTCAAAAACATTTTTAAATGAGAATAAAAATCCTAGGGGGATAAAAGCTGCAATATAAAACACTTGCTTGCTAATTCACATAATGGGAATATTTTCCTCAGTCAGGAGTTATTCTTAGAAACTGTTTCTTCTGCCTGCCTAACTAAAAAGGAATGCAGACGCCATCTGTTGTTACCAGACCAGCTGTAAATGGAACCTGATACCTCCGGGGTGGGGGTGGGGGCGGGGGGTACTTGTTCTCATTTCTGATTTCCGGATGGTTTCTGCAGTGACTTCTACAGATGCCAGATCATGGCTAGATTACAGGGCCCTCTGCTGGACTAAATGCAAAATTCTGTCCAGGGAATTTTCTGAAAAGAAACAAGCCATGGAAAGAGTCGGGGTGGAAAAAAGCCTCTGAGAACCAAAGAAAAGAACTAAGTATTCATTTGATTTTTATATATAACTTTGGAATTGCTTGATACAGTATAAGAGACAGTATTTAGGTCACCAAATTAGAAAGCTCATTTTTCCTTCTCCTTTTTGTTTAGTGACACCTAAGATGTAGTGATGTAAGTTTTTTTTTTTAAGTGAATTACTAAAATGATGCATGTTTTATCATCACTCTGGAAAGCAGAACTATGTAATTCTCAAAATCTATACCTTTATTGTCTTCAGAATCTTAATTAACTTTTGATTAGTTCATAATCCACTTCACACCCACCTGGGGATGGTGCAAAATATGTTCCTTTGACTCAGCATGTATTGTGTATTAGGGACTTCTCCAAGTGATTTACACATATTAATTAATCCACATTTTACAGATGAGGAGACTGAGGCATGGAGGAAGGAAGTAATTTAGCCAGGGTCATAGAATTCACTTGTGGCAGAGCCAAGATTCCAGCCCAGGCCGTGAGGTTTCAGCAACCATGTAATTGCTTGTTTATCTCTTCTATCTCCAGAAGAGTCCCTCATTCCCCACCTTATTCTTACCATTCCCCTAGCTACTACCATGGGCCATGATCTAAGCATACACATTTTTTTTAATTAAACTTTATTTTGAGATAATTTTAGATTCACACGCAATTGTAACAAATAATACACAAAGGGACTTAATACTTAATGGGTATAGAGTTTCTGTTGGGATGATGGAAAAATTTTGGCAATGGATGGAGGCGATGGTAGCACAACATTGCAAATGTAATTAACACCACTGAATTACATACTTGAGAGTGGTTAAAATGGGAAATGTTATGTCGTATGCGTTTTGCAATCTTGTACTTTAAATTTACCTATGTCATATTTGAAGTGAGTTTCTTGTAGACACTGTATTGTTGAATCATGCTTTTTGATCCACTCTGTCAATCCCTGTCTTTTAATTGGTGAATGTAGAACATTTACATTTCAGGTAATTAATTATATGTTAGAATTTAATTCTCCCATTTAATATTAGTTTCTTCTTTTCTAATTCCTCTATTTCTTTTCTCACCTTCCTGTGGGTTAACTGAACACTTTTTAGGGTTCCGTTTTGATTTATTTGTAGTACTTTCAGTTTATTTCTTTGTATAAATTTCTTGGTGGTTGCTCCAGGTATATTGGTATCAATATTTAACAACTTTGAATGAAGTATAGAAATCTTACTTCCTTTAATCCTCCCCACTTAAAAAAAAATCGTCTTAAGTATTTACTCTTTATCTATTGAGCACTACATCAGATGGTATCATAATTTTTGCTTCGACTATAAAATATGATTTAAGAAACTCGTAAGAATAGTTGATTATGGTTATCCCAATTTTTACCCACTCTGATGTTTTTATTACTTTCTGAAGTTTCAACTCATTTTCTGTTAGCATTTCCTTTCTGTTCAAGAACTTCCTTTAGCTGTTCTTTAAGTGTAGGTTTGCTAGAAACAAATTCTCTTAGTTTCCCTTTGTCTAAGAAGGTCTTTATTTCTTCTTCATTCCTGAAGAATATGTATTTTTTTATTAATAAAACCAATCAACATACAATATGAACATTATTTTTTAATGCCGTAGTGGTATATTCATCATCATGATCACTTCTTAGAACATTTGCATCAATTCAGAAAAAGTAAACAGAAAAAAATTCATACGTAGCATACCCTTTACCCCTCCATTTCATCAATAACTACCATTTCAATCTACTAAATTTATTTTGACATTTGTTCCCCATTATTTATTTATTTTTAATCCATACGTTTTACTCATCTGTCCATAAGGTAGATAAAAGAAGTATCAGACACAAGGTTTTCACAATTACACAGTCACTCTGTGAAAGCTATATCATTATACTATCATCTTCATGAAACATGGCTACTGGAACACAGCTCTACATTTTCAGGCAGTTCTCTCCAGCCTCTCTGTTATGCCTTAACTAAAAAGGTGATATCTAAGTAATGCATAAGAATAACCTCCAGGATAACCTCTCAACTCTGTTTGGAATCTCTCAGCCATTGACACTTTATTTTGTTTCATTTCTCTCTTTCCCCTTTCAGGCGAGAAGGTTTTCTCAATCCCTTGATGCTGAGTCTCAGCTTATTCTAGGATTTCTGTCCCACATTGCCAGGAAGGTCCACACCCCTGGCAGTTATGTCCCATATAGACAGGGGGAGGGCAATGAGCTTGCTTGTTGTGTTGGCTGGAGAGAGAGGCCACATCTGAGCAACAAAAGAGGTTCTCTTGGGAGTGACTCTTAGGCCTAATTTTAAGTAGGCTTAGCCTATCCTTTGTGGGGTTAAGTTTCATATGAACAAACCCCAAGATTGGGGACTCAGCCTATTGCTTTAGTTGTCCCCACTGCTTGTGAGAATATCAAGAATTCTCCACTTGGGGAAGTTGAATTTTCCCCCTTCTCATTGTCTCCCCAAGGGGACTTTGCAAATATTTTTTTATTCATTTCCTGAAGGATATTTTTACCTGACAAAGAATTCACAGTGACAGTCTTTTCTTTTGACATTTCAGCACTTGAAAAATCTTATCACTTTCTTCTGGCCTCCATGGTTTCAGATGAGACATCGCTATCATTTGAATTGGTGTTCTCTGTCTAGCTGCTTACAAGATTTTTTTTTAATTTTCAGGTTTTGTTTTCAGAATTTCAAGTATGATGTGTCTTAGGTTTCTTTGTGTTTGTCCTCTTTAAATATTTAAGGTTTATTCAGCCTCTTAAATCTGTAAATTTGTTTTTCACCAACTTTGGGTAATTTCTAGTGATTATTTCTTTGAACATACTTTCGTCCCACTCTCTCTCCTCTTCTTTTGGGAGTCTGGTGACACAAATGTTAACTCTTTCGTTATTGTCCCACAAGTCTTGAGACACTGTTGTTTCCTTCTTCAGTCTGTGTTCTCTCCGTTGTTTATATTGGGTAAATGCTATTGATCTGTCCTCAAGTACACTGATTCTATCCTTTATCATCATCTCTACTCTGCGATTTTATGGTGGCTGCTTTAAAATCCTTGTCAGATAGTTCCAATATATGATTCATGTCAGTGTTGGCATCTGTTGTTTCTTGTTTCTCATTCAAGTTGTGATTTTCCTGGTTTTTGGTATGATGAGTGATTTTTTTTTATTATATCCAGGACATTTTGGATATTATGAAATTTAATCTTCTCTTTCTCTTTATGATGTGAGATTTAATCTTTTTCAGTAAGTAGGGTGTGTATGTTCAGCTTCCTGAAGTACTGCTCTGACACTACCCCATTAAAGGTGGAGCACTTACACTGCCTCATTGTAGATGGGTGGGGTGGAAAGTCATCCTCTCCTTTGACCTGCTGGTTCCTTTCCAGTGCAAGTGGGGCACAGACTGGCACCAACTTGTTACCTATGTGGGTGACTGTAAGCTCATTTCTCTGCCGGGTCCCACTGGCACCAGAGAATATGAAGTCTTGACTAGATTCCACTCATACTGCTTTCTTTAGTCTGGCTGATGCCAAGTGAGGGTAGAGGCTCAGCTCCCTGCTGGATTTTGCTGACATGGACAGATGGTGGTGTGTGAAGTGCAGAGACTAGCCTTGCCTTGCCCTTTGAACACTTCCTTAAGTCTTGTTGCTTCCTAATGGGGGCAGAGGCTGAGTTTGCCTTTAGACCCTGATGATCCTAGCAGGGGAGTCAGAGCACTTTCTAATTCCGCAGGGTGGGGGTTAGCAGATCAGCTCCTTGATCAGTCCTGCCAACACTACTGGGTAGGGCATCAGAACCAGTATACCTGCTTCGTTATGGTGGAGGGTGGAGTGAAATATCAGTTTCCTGCTTGCCTGATAAAAGCCTGGGGGATGGGGTGGAGTTCAGGTTTTCTGTTGGTGTTTGGCAGGTGTAGGGCAGATATTGCCTAAAAAGTTTCTTGTCATTAGCCTTTCCCAGAACAGGCTTTTCTTGTAGCTTGTGTGTGTGTGTGTGTGTGTGTGTGTGTGTGTGTGTGTGTGTGTGTGTGTGTGTGTGTGTGTGTGTGTGTGTGTGTGTGTGTGTGTGTGTGTGTGTGCCTGTTCTCAGTTCCAGATTGCAGGCTTCTGCAGTTTCTTGTCTAGTATAAATGAGAGGCTTTAAGTAAGCTGAGGGAACTCACTGCCATGTTGTTCCTTAAGCCCCAAGGTCTCTAGGAAATCCACCACCTTCTTTCCACCTTTCAGAGTCTTCTTATGCTTGTTTGTTTTGTTATATTTGGGGTTTTTTAGTTGTAAGAGGGAGCACTTGCAGAAATGGTACTACTCCATCTTGGCTGAAACCAGAAGTTCTGTCATTATTTATTTTGGTGCTAAAGTTGTCAACATTTAGCATAATGGGAGCCTTTTCAACCTGGCTCCTGTATCATTTTGGTATGTCCCCATCATTCTTTGTGTACTTCCTTATTTTCCAAGCACAAGATGTTCTAAGTTCATCTTGTACTTTTCCTGCCCCAGCCCTAGAATATGCCATTTATCCAAAGACCCATGGTATTTAGCCAAAGAATGGTATTTAGAAACCATGATGATTGGCAGGGGAGGTGGCTAGCAGATACCATCCTCACGCACCTGGGGATCCTACAGTCAGCTTTTCCTGATAAAAGGTGTATGGAAGTCAAGGTTAGATGTGCTTCATCACAGTAAATGCTCTTCCCCTTGTAGCACCTCACTAGGCATTCCAGTCAGTCTGAAATTGGTCAGTAAGAAGCTGTGGGCTTGTCCTTGGAGATGAGCTTACACACTTACACTATGCCAGTTCCAGACATAGCTAGATGATTCCTCAGGGACCCCAGAGTTGGAAAAATGAACGCCTTAGTTTGCTGGGAGGTGTGTGGGGGGGGAGGGGGGTGGGGGGTGGGGCAGGGATAGGTTATGTAAATGAACAACAAACCCGCTCACGAGATTGGTGCCCTCCTGTCTTTGCCCTGTCACGTGCTCGCCTTCTGTCGCGTCTCACTGCGGAGTGCTGGGCCTTGAGGGGTCTGACCTGGGACAGTCAAGGCCCCGCCCCCCCACCCTGGAATCTTTTCCCGCCAGGGGCGCAGTGCTCGCCGTCCCCCACTCCAGCATCTCCGCTCTTCCTCTTTCCCGGCTTCTGAGGGTCTCCTCCAGAGTCTACGATGGCCATTAACGTACCACCCCCGCCCCTGTCTTCCAGGTACAACCCCCTCTTCCCCCTTTCCCCGCCCCATCGAGTCGGCGTGCGTCTCTCACTGGCGCCCCCTGCGCGGTGGAGAGACGTCCTCGTGGTGCGCCCGGGCGGGTCCTTCCTGGCCGGGTATCCGAGGCGACAGAGGCGGGGCTCGCAAGGAGCTTTGGAGACAATGGATTAATCCTTTTCCCATGGTTAATAAATGCGAGAGGGTATTCAGGTCTTACTGAGTGCCAGCCACCAAGTTGGCACCGGATACGTGTTCTACCCCTTAAAACCTCATGGGTGTCAGACAATTCTCTGCATTTTCGAAATGAGGAAATGCGCGACAATTTTCTCCAAGGTCATACCGTTCCTGGTGGAGCCCGGATCAGGATAGCTGCCCACCAGGGGCTCTGAGTGTGCTGAGTGGTGCCCCGAAGGGAGCACGTGGTTCTCTCTGGGTAGACCAGGAGAGGATGGGGAAAGATGGAAAGAAGCGAAGGGTCACCCAGGCTTCTTTGCGTCCAGCGAGGACAACATGGCTTTTTTTCTGCACCTTTTGTATTTTTTTTTCACGCTGTAAATGATGTCAGCATATGTGTTTTTATGCAGTGCCTTGTTTCTCTCAACATATTTCCTGATCATTAATCCTTTCTTGGTTGCATTGCAAATAACTTTTTAACGCTCTGTGGATCGTATGTCTTAAAGTTCTATATAGAAGAATCAAAGTATCCATTCCTATGTAGTTGGAGTGTTTGTATCTAATTTAAGGTATTCTTTCCTTCCCTATTCCCTTATAATTTCTTCAATAATTTAAAAAGTTTTGGGTTTCGCATTAAGTTTAAATCCTCTGATGCTAATCAAAAGCAGGAGATTCTCTGCCTGATGTGTTGAAACGACCAATTCCTGAGACACCAGGGTTTCAAAGAGAGAAAAAGTTTATTGCTAAGCATGAAGTAGGAGATCAGATGGCCTATCAGCTTAAAAATTTGTTTCCCCCAACTGCAGTGACTCTGATACTCTTTTACAGTATCAAAAGGTGGTCAGTCTAGGATAATGTGCACAATGGCTAGAGATGACAAAGTTAAATTTGATCTAATTATTGAGCATGGGCAGGTTGATTACATGCTAGCTTTGCCTAGTAAGATAGTTTAGGAATTGGGGAGGGTTAGTTCTAGGCTGACCCCAGATTCCTACCTTAATAAACATTAGGAGCTGTCTTTGTGATTATAAGACTCTAAACTTGTAAAACAAAGATAAGGGGATTATAAACTGCGCCAGCAAGGAGGTTTTACAATTACAAGATAAAGCCTCTATAGTTATACAATCATTATTCAAGGTTAAGGCAGCTGAGTCACAGTTCAGCAACCTCAGGCTTTTCCCTTTGGCCATTTTACAATAAATAAGGGAAGTATCTCTTTAACAATTCAGTAATCATAATTATTTGTTAATTCATGGATCTAGACAGGTGTCTGTTTCCGAGCACTCTCTTTTTTTCTTTCTTTGGGATGTCTGCATTTTCTTTCAACAACATCACGCTGCCTTGATTCCCATATCTTTATAATAAATCTTGAAACCTTGTGGGCAATTTCCCCTATCTTGTTTTTCTTTTAAAGACTGTCTTAGGTCATTACACTTCCATTATCAATTTTAAAATCAGCTCATGATGATCCTTAAAACCTTTTAACGATTTTGCCTGAAAGTGCATTAATTAATGTGGTGAGACTTGACATCTTACTGATGATGATTCTTCCAGTGGCTGAATCTCTAGTGTAACTCTCCATTTATTTTGGTCTCCTTTTCTGCCTTTCGACAATATGTTATAATTTTGCCATAAGAGTTGATTCTGGACACAACTGCATGAGTTCAAATCTTGGCTCTGCTAAGATGTTTGACCTTGGGAAAATTACCTAACTTCTCAGTGCTACAGTGTACTCGTCAGCAATCTGGGGGTAATAGCGCTTATTTCCTACTTGGAAGATTAGATATGTATATAATGTTCATGAACTAGTGTATGGCATGCAATAATCACTATAAATTATTTTCACAACTCTTCCTAAATTTATTCCGGACCCTTGTATTTTGGGTTGCCATTGTAGATGTTGTCTGTTTTTCAAGTATGGTTTCTAATGTTTATTGTGAGTATTTGGAAATGCAATGGATTTTGGTATATTTAGCCTATGTTACAGCCACTTTGCTGAAATCTCTTATTAATTTTTTCTATTTTTTAAATTTATTTATTAATTAGAAAACAATAACAACAAACAAAAACATTAACATATGATCATTCTGTTCTACATATATAATCAGTAATTCTCAATATCATCACATAGTTGCATATTCATTATCATGATCATTTCTTAGAACATTTGCATCAATTCAGAAAAAGAAATAAAAAGACAACAGCAAAAGAAATAAAACGAAAACAGAAAAAAGAGAATATACATACCATATCTTATTATTTTTTAACACTTCTTCTGCTCTTGACCCTTTGTCTTCTCTTTACCTGCTTTCCTTGGGCAATCACCTCCTTGCTCATGACTTTAAACTTCTACATGCGTGTTTCTCACTATCAAATTTATGTTTCCGGCTCTGAGGACTCTCTGATTTGACCTAAGGGAATGTCTCACAGATATTTCAAGCTCAATATATCCAGAATGATCTTGTCACCTTAGAGTCCAGTCCTCTCCACTGCCCTCCCCCATCCTCGTTCTCTGGTGTTAACACCAAAATAACCCTCAAATGTAAGTATTCCAAACTGGGAAGTTGGACTCTCCTTCCCCCACATTTCATGAAACAGCAAGACTCGTGGATTTTTACATCCTCAAATAAATTCTGTTCTACTTCCTCCTTTTTGTCTGTCCTTCCATAGCTTTAGTTCAAGTCCTAGGCTCCTAATCTATTCTCCCTCTTCTATTCTGGGTCCCTCTCCCATTCAGTCTTTTTTTTTAAATATTTTTATTGGCAAACCTTCACACACATACAGTCTGTACATGGTGTACAATCAATGGCTCACAATATCATCACATAGTTGTGTATTCATCACCATGGTCATTTTTAGAACATTTGCATCGCTCTAGAAAAAGAAATAAAAAGAAAAAAGAAAAAACTCATATATACTATACCCCTTACCCCTCCCTCTCATTGACCACTAGTATTTCAATCTACACAAGTTATTTTACTCCTTATCCCCCTTATTATTTTTTTTACTCATATGTCCATACTCTGGATAAAAGTAGCATCAGACACAAGGTTTTCACAAACACATACTGTAAATGTCACACTGTAAATGTCATATAATTTTATGCAAATCAAAACCACAATGACATATCATCTCACACCCACCAGAATGGCCATTATCAATAAAACAGAAAATGACAAGTGCTGGAGAGGATGCGGAGAAAGAGGCACACCAATCCATTGTCGGTGGGAATGTAGAATGGTACAACCGCTGTGGAAGGCAGTTTGGCGATTCCTCAGGAAGCTAAGTATAGAATTGCCATATGACCCGGCAATACCATTGCTAGGTATCTACTCAGAGGACATGAGGGCAAAGATACAAACAGACATTTGTACACCAATGTTTATAGCAGCATTATTTACAATTGCAAAGAGATGGAAACAGCCAAAATGTCCATCAACAGATGAGTGGCTAAACAAACTGTGGTATATACATACGATGGAATATTATGTAGCTTTAAGACAGAATAAACTTTTGAAGTATGAAACAACATGGATGGACCTTGAGAACATTATGCTGAGTGAGACTAGCCAAAAACTAAAGGACAAATACTGTATGGTCTCACTGATATGAACTGACATTAAGGAATGAACTTGTATAATTTCAGTTAAGAACAGGGGTCATCAGGAGATAGGAATAGGGTAGATATTGGATAATTGGAACTGAAGGGATACAGACTGTGCAACGGAAATGATTGTAAAAACTCAGAAATGGACAGCACAATACTACCTAACTGCAATACAGTAATGTTAGACACTGAGTGAAGCTGAATGTGAGAATGATAGAGGGAGGAGGGCTGGGGACAGAAATGAAATCAGAAGGAAAGACAGACGATAAAGACTGAGATGGTATAATTTAGGAATGCCTAGAGTGTATAGTGATAGTGACTGAATGTACAAATTTAAAAATGTTTTGCATGAGGAAGAACAAAGGAATGTCAGTAATGCAGGGTGTTGAAAATAGATGGTAATTAATCTTTTAAAACTATGTGTGAGAATAAAGCAAAAAATATTTATTTGTTACAAAATTTATATTTTGACTAGTGCATTTCCTAATATAACTTATGTGGACAGCTTAATTGAACAGCATAAGTACATGGAACCTTGAGTAAGGCATGAGATTTTGTAGGTTTGACCAGAGTGGTGCATCGATAAATCCCAGAGGGATTTGAACAGTGAATAAAAAAGTATTTTCAAAGTCCCCTTGGGGGAATGGTGAGAAAGGGGAAAATTCAACTTCCCCAAGTGGAGAATTCTTCTTCTTCTTCTTCTTCTTCTTTTTTTTTTTTTTACATGGGCAGGCCTCAGGAATCAAACCCGGGTCCTCTGGCATGGCAGGAAAGCATTCTTGCCTGCTGAGTCACCGTGGCCTGCCCCAAGTGGAAAATTCTTGATATTCTCATAAGCAGTGTGGACAACTAAAGCAATAGGCTGATCCCCTAATCTTGGGGTTTGTTCATATGAAACTTAATCCTGCAAAGAATAGCTAAGCCTAATTAAAATTAGGCCTAAGAGTCACCCCCAAGAGAACCTCTGTTGTTGCTCAGATGTGGCCTCTCTCTCCAACCAACACAACAAGCAAACTCACTCCCCTCCCCCTCCCTACCTGGGGCATGACTCCCAGGGGTGTGGACCTTCCTGGCAACGTGGGACAGAAATCCTAGAATAAGCTGGGACTCAGCATCAAAGGATTGAGAAAACCTTCTCAACAGAAAGGGGGAAGAGAGAAATGAAACAAAATAAAGTCAATGGCTGAGAGATTCCAAACAGAGTCAAGAGGTTATCCTGGAGGTTATTTTTATGCATTACATAGATATCACCTTTTTAGTTAAGGCACAACAGAGAGGCTGGAGAGAACTGCCTGAAAATATAGAGCTGTGTTCCAGTAGCCATGTTTCTTGAAGATGATTGTATAATGATATAGCTTTCGCAATGTGACTGTGTGATTGTGAAAACCTTGTGTCTGATACTTCTTTTATCTACCTTATGGACAGATGAGTAAAACATAAGGATTAAAAATAAATAAATAATAGGTGGAACAAATGTTAAAATAAATTTAGTAGATTGAAATGCTAGTGATCAATGAAAGGGGGGTAAGGGGTACGGTATGTATGAATTTTTTTTCTGTTTTGTTTTTATTTCTTTTTCTGAATTGATGCAAATGTTCTAAGAAATGATCATGATGAATATTCAACTATGTGATGAGAAGAGTGTTCATATTGTATGTTCATTGGTTTTATTAATAAAACTTAAAAAAAGTTACATCATTTTATAATCGTCTTTAAGAATCAAGGCTACTGCACACAGTGCAACAGTTTCAGGTACTTCCCTCCAGTCACTCTAAAACACCAAAAACTAAAAAGGAATATCTATATAATGCATAAGAGAAACCTCCAGGATAATCTCTCAACTCTGAAATATCTCAGCCACTGAAAGTTTATTTTGTCTCATTTCTCTCTTCCCCCTTTTAGCCAAGAAGCCTTTCTCAATCCCTTGATGCTGGGTCCCTGCTTATCCGAGGATTTCTGTCCCACACTGCCAGGGAGATAGATTTACACCCCTGGGAGTCATGTCCCACACAGCAGGGAAGGAAGTGAGTTCACCTTCCAAAATGGCTTGGAGGGAGAGGCCACATTTGAGCAGCAAAAGTGGTTCTCTGGGGGGTGACTATTTTAGGCATAATTATAAGTAGGCTTAGCCTATCCTTTGCAGGAATAAGTTTCATAGTGGCAAGCCCCAAGATCAAGGGGTCAGCTGTTGATTTGGTTGTCCTCACTGCTTGTGAGAATATCAGAAATTCTCCAAATGGGGAAATTAAATATTTCCTCCTTTCTCCCCAGTCCTCCAAGGGGCTTTGCAAATACTTTTTTATTCACTACCCAAATTACTCTGGGATATATTAGGGCATCACAGTAACCTGAACAAACCAACCAGATCTCACACCCTATTCAAGATTCCGTGTATTTATGGTGTCCATCTAAACTGACCATACAAGTTAAATTAGGTAACATGCTACCCAAAATACAAATTTTGCACCAACTAAACACCTCTCCCTTCTCACACAGAAGTTGAAGTTTTAAAATATCCATTTACTCTTAACACTGCAGCCAAGGAACTGAATCTGAAGACAAATCTACCCATATCATTCTCCTGCTAAAACCCTTTCAATATATTAAGTAAAATAAAATGGCCACCTGTATTGGGCGTTGCCAGGAAAAGACTTGTTTCTGAGACCGAGAAGACAAAATAATTTTTCCAGAAGAAAAAAACAATCGACCTCCGGTTGTTTTCTGAGAAAATGGAACATACCTTACAGGGTTGCAGATAAGCAAAACCTGATGATAAAGCTATTTTTGGTCCAGTAGGACAGCTTATAAAAATGGACAAGCCTACCATACTAATCAATGTACATCTGCTCCCCACTTTTTAAAGATCCCATCTAAGTAAAATGGAAATTTAATGTCAGCCAATCAAAACATTTCCTCATTTGCTTGGACATTTACTCTGTATGAGCGTTCTCTTTCCCACCCCCTCAGTGGAGCACTCTTCTACTTTGTGGAGGGGATGCTGCCTTACTCATGAATCACCCAATAAAGCTGTGAGATCCTAAATTCTAGGAAAAGTCTTTTCTTTCTTTCTCAAATAGCTCTCCCTCATTTCCAAAAAGTGGTCCTAACTCTTTCCAGTGGTGTTTAAGTCTATTCATATTCCAGCTCCTTCTAGCCCCAACTACCCCATCTCTCTGCCCTCCCAATCTCCCAGTTTAGCTCTTTCATCCATCTGCTTTTGGTTTCTTCGCCATCTTGTACAAGTTCATGCCCTTGGCCCTTTATTCCTGCTTTTCTTTCTGCCTGTAAGATTCCTCTGTGTTGTGAAAACCTTGTGTCTGATGCTCCTTTTATCTACCTTATCAACAGATGAGTAAAACAAATGGAATAAAAATAAATAATAGGGGGAATAAATGTTAAAATAAACTTAGATTGAAATGCTAGCAATCAATGAAAAGGAGGGGTAAGGGGTATGGTATGTATACATTTTTTTCTGTTTTCGTTTTATTTCTTTTTCTGAATAGATGCAAATGTTCCAAGAAATGATCATGATGATGAATATGCAACTAAGTGATGATATTGTGAATTACTGATTATATATGTAGAATGGAATGATCATAATAAAAAAAATGTAACTAGATTGAAGTTGAGGGAGGGGGTTGAAACCTCAGAAATCAGATACTGTAATGAATGGTGAGGATTCCAGCCTGGTGGATGTGGTGCTTCTTCGCAAGATGTCCCTTAAATAGAGTATATCCTCTCTCTGTCTTTTTTTTTTTAATTATTTATTTATTAATTTAAAAAAATTAACAAACGGAACATTAAGATATCACTCCATTCTACATATATAATCAGTAATTCTTAATATCATCACATAGTTGTATATGCACCGATTTAGAAAAAGAAATATAAAGACAACAGAAAAAGAAATAAAACGATAACAGAAAAAACAGATTATACATACCATACCCTTTACCCCTCGCTTTCATTTATCACTAGCATCATAATCATTTCCCAGAACATTAGCATCAATTCAGAAAAAGAAATAAAAAGACAACAGAAAAATATAACAAACAGAAAAAAAATTTTTTACAGGTCATACCCCTTACTGATCCCTTTCATTGATCACTAGCATTTCAAACTAAATCTATTTTAACATTTGTTCCCCCTATTATTTATTTTTATTCCATATGTTCATCTCATCTGTTGACAAGGTAGATAAAAGGAGCATCAGACACAAGGTTTTCACAATCACACAGTCACATTGTGAAAGCTATATCATTAGACAATCATCATCAAGAAACATGGCTACTGGAACACAGCTCTACATTTTCAGGCAGTACCCTCCAGCATCTCCATTACATCTTGGATAACAAGGTGATATCTACTTAATGCATAAGAATAACCTCCAGGATAACCTCTTGACTCTGTTTGGAGTCTCTCAGCCATTGACACTTTGTCTCATTTCAGTCTTCCCCCTTTTGGTCGAGAAGGTTTTCTCAATCCCTTGATGCTGGGTCTCAGCTCATTCTAGAGTTTTTCTCAATCCCTTGATGCTGAATCTCAGCTCATTCTGCGATTTCTGTCCCACGCTGCCAGGAAGATCCACACCCCTGGTAGTCATGTCCCACGTAGACAGTGGGAGGGTGGTGAGTTTGCTTGCTGTGTTGGCTGGAGAGAGCGGCCACATCTGAGCAACAAAAGAGGTTCTCTTGGGGGTGACTCTTAGGCTTAACTTTAAATAGGCTTGACCTATCCCCTGTGGGGTTAAGTTTCATATGAACAAACCCCAAGACTGGGGGCTCAGCCTATAGCTTTGGTTTTCCACACTGCTTTTGAGAATATCAAGAATTCAACTTGGGGAAGTTGAATTTTCCCCCCTTTCTCACCATTCCCCGAAGGGGACTTTGCAAATACTTTTCCACTCCCTGATGAAATCACTCTGGGATTCTTCAGGGCATCACCTGGACAAACCAACAAAATCTCATGTCCTATACAAAGTTCCATGTACTTAAGGTGTTCAATCAACTATCTACATAAGTTATATTAGGAGATGCACTAGTCAAAGTATAGATTTGTACCAAATAAACACTTTTTGCTTTAGTCTCACACATTGGTTGAAATTTTAAAATATTAAGTACCATCTATTTTCAGCACACTGCAGTAATGACATTCTTTTGTTCTTCCTCATGCAAAAACATTTTTAAAATTTGTACATTTAGTCACTATCATTATACGCTCTAGGCATTCCTAGATTACACCATCTCAATCTTTATCATCTATCTTTCTTTGTGATTTCATTTATGCCCCAGCCCTCCTCCCTCCTCTCTTTCTCTCTTAAAAGTGATATTTATCTCTCTCTCTCTCTCTCTCTCTCTCTCTCTCTCTCTCTCTCTCTCTCTCTCACACACACACACACAACAAAAAACACCAATAAACAAAAAACCCACATCTTGTTTAAAATCAGATGCACCAGTTATCCCAAATGATAATAAAATATAGCAACATAATAACTCAGACAGTGATCAAAATCCCCTTTATTTCCATAAGAAAAATTCAGGTGCCCATTTTCTGCTGAATATATAGTGTTTTTATTTAGACAGTTTTATTTAGTAGAGTTTTGGCACAGCTACTCCTCACTCTGATCAAGACTCTTAATTAAAACT
Source organism: Tamandua tetradactyla (assembly GCF_023851605.1). Classification (NCBI taxonomy): domain Eukaryota; kingdom Metazoa; phylum Chordata; class Mammalia; order Pilosa; family Myrmecophagidae; genus Tamandua; species Tamandua tetradactyla. The sequence continues at coordinate 122,626,271 of NC_135353.1, forward strand.
GACTATGATAATTCCTATGGAAATGAGTGTTTATGCTAGTTTTCTGCTTCAAAAGCATTTCTCTAGAACTTTTTTTTTTGCATATTCATCATCATGATCATTTCCTGGAATATTTGCATCTATTCAGAAAAAGAAATTTAAAAAAAACAGAAAAAATTTTTACATCCCATACCCCTTACCCCTCTCTTTCATTGATCACTAGCATTTCAAACTAAATTTATTTTAACCTTTGTTCCCCCTATTATTTATTTTTATTCCATATGTTCTAATCTTCTGTTGATAAAGTAGATAAAAGGAGCATCAGACACAAGGTTTTCACAATCACAGAATCTCATTGTGAAAGCTATATCATTGTTCAATCATCATCAAGAAACATGGGTACTGGAACACAGCTCTACATTTTCAGGCAGTTCCCTCCAGCCTCTCCACTACATCTTGAGGTGATATCTACTTAATGCGTAAGAATAACCTCCAGGATAGCCTCTCTACTCTGTTTGGAATCTCTCAGCCATTGACACCTTATTTTGTCTCATTTCACTCTTCCCCCTTTTTGTCGAGAGTGTTTTCTCAATCCCTTAATGCTGAGTCTCAGCTCATTCTAGGGGTTTTCTCAATCCCTTGATGCTAAGTCCCAGCTCATTCTAGGATTTCTGTCCCACATTGCCAGGAAGGTCCACACCCCTGGGAGTCATGCCCCACGTAGACAGCGGGAGGGTGGTGAGTTTGCTTGTTGTGTTGGCTGAGACAGAAAAGCCACATCTGAGCCACGAAAGAGGTTCTCTTGGGGGTGACTCTTAAGCCTAATTTTAAGTAGGTTTAACCTATCCTTTGTGGGGTTAAGTTTCATATGAACCAATCCCAAGACTGGGGGCTCAGCCTACAGCTTTGGTTGTCCATAGTGCTTGTGAGAATATCAAGAATTCAAGTTGGGGAAGTTGAGTTTTCCCCCTTTCTCACCATTCCCCGAAGGGGACTTTGCAAATACTTTTTATTCACTGCAGAACTTGTATTTTAATCCCAGGAGCACACATTGGAATTTTTTCTGCTTGGAAATGTAATTAAAAACTCATTTGATTACTATATTTCTGGCTCTGTTTTACTTATTAAATTCCTGTAATCAGTTTTCTTTTATGAAACTGCTGGGAAATGATCTGAAAAGCAACACATTTTTCTCTTCCTTGGCAAGTTCCTGTGCATTTACTAACTTACATTCATAGCACCTGCCCATGATTCGAATTACTCCACCAATTTATTCTTTAAACCATTTCAGTTTATTTAGCTTAGCTCCAAACAGATTTCTTTCCTTTATCCTAACTCTTTCTTCTTCCTCTTGCTTCCACTGTGCTGAATAAAATATTTGGGGTATACATACTTCTCAGAATTCCTTCTTTTCCTTTGTTTCATATTATCCTGACAGAGAATTGCTATACTAAAATATTGCTTGCCTCTGGCCAGGTGCTGGTTCTAGGCAAAGGTAGACAAAATTCTGTCCTGAAGAATTACTTTTACCACACTGTAAATTTCTCCCATAAATCCAATTAGCTGAGAGAATATGGAACGATTAGAATATCAGTAAGATTATCATTTCCATTTGATAGATTAGAGAACTGAGATTTGGTAAGGTTAAGTGTCTTGTCTATGGTCATGTAGTGATAGATGTAATCAGGATTTTTGCCTAAGGCTTTTGAACTTTATTGTGTGAAAAGTTCCCTCTTGCAGAACTAGTCATCCTTTGACACACAATTCACATTCTGCCTTCTCTGTGAAGTTTTCTCTGGTGTTCTGGGGGTAAAACCATGCTTCCCCCTAATTTTACTTTCCTATAGCATGTTCTCTATCTCAGTAAATATACCTATCATACCAAAAATGTGTTTGGATTTTTCCCAGTACTTTAAAGATGTCTTCTAGATTGTATTGTTTTCTTTGTAAACAATTTTTTTTCCATGCTTCCTTTTTGGATTTTTCTTTTTATCACTGGTTTTAAATAATTTGATTATGATGTACTTTGGTGTCATCTCCTTCATGTTTTTTCTGCTTGGGGTTCATTAAGAATCGTAGTTCTAGTGGGTAAACAAGTATTTGCAAAGTCCCCTTGGGGGAATGGTGAGAAAGGGGGAAATTCAACTTCCCCAAGTGGAGAATTCTTGATATTCTCACAAGCAGTGGGGACAACCAAAGCCATAGGCATAGCCCTCAATCTGGGGGGGTTGTTCATATGAAACTTAACCCCACAAAGGATAGGCTGAGCCTACTTAAAATTAGGCCTAAGAGTCACCCCCAAGAGAACCTCTTTGGTTGCTCAGATGTGGCTTCTCTCTCTCAGCCAACATGACAAGCAAACTCACTGCCTTCCCCCTGTCTACGTGGGATATGACTCCCAGGGGTGTGGACCTTCCTGGCAACGTGGGACAGAAATCCTAGAATGAGCTGGGATTCAGCATCAAGGGATTGAGAAACCTTCTCGACCGAAAAGGGGAAGAGAGAAATGAGACAAAACAAAGTGTCAATGGCTGAGAGATTCCAAACAGAGTTGAGAGGTTATCCTGGAGGTTATTGTTATGCATTAAATAGATATCACCTTTTTAGTTAAGGCATAACAGAGAGGCTAGAGGGAACTGCCTGAAAATGTAGAGCTGTGTTCCAGTAGCCATGTTTCTTGAAGATGATTGTATAATGATAGAACTTTCGCAATGTGAGTGTGTGATTGTGAAAACCTTGTGTCTGATGTCCGTTTATCTACCTTATTGACAGATGAGTAAAACGTATGGATTAAAAATAAATAAATAATAGGTGGAACAAATGTTAAAATAAATTTAGTAGATTGAAATGCTGGTGATCAATGAAGGAGGTAAGGGGTATGGTTTGTATGAAATTTTTTTCTTTTTTTAAATTTCTTTTTCTGAATCGATGCAAATGTTCTAAGATCATGATGATGAATATACAACTATATGATGAAGAAAAAAGAATGTTCATATTGTATGTTGATTGGTTTTATTAATAAAAAATTTTTTAAAATTCCTCTGTGTTCAAACTCCTTCAATACTCAGCTCTGGCATTTTCTTCACCAGGAAGCTTTCAGGGAAAATTATCCCCTTCTCTGTACCAGATGTAAATCCCTATCTTACTATTCCATAGAAATGACCTCATGAAGTGCCCTGCTCTCCTATGAGGAGTGTCATCTGAAGGATAAGGCATGTGTTTGATTCATCTCTGTGCTGTTCTGGCCCAGCACAGTTCTTGCAGGACACAAAGTAGGAAGTCATTAAAAATTCACCTAAAAATACAAAACTAAAACATAAAGCCACAAAAGACCCGAACAGGCAAGTGTTTAGGTGGAACTATAACTGGTGATTAGTGCTGTAGAAAAATGTTCATCCTAATAGTGAAAAGCAAAATTTAAATTAACACCAGAAAAAAATAACTTTGAAATCTCAGATTAGCATTAATTAGAAATAATGATATTCAGTGCTGAGGAGGGAGTATGATGCAGGGTAAGAGTGTAAAACAATTTATTTTGGAAAATGGATCAAAACACTTATGGAAGGCTATGCCCTTGGGCTCAGTAATCCCTCTTCTGTGGCCATATAGCTGAAGGAAAAAATGGAAAAACAGGTAAAACCTTAACCTTGAAAATAATCAGCTCCTACTCTTCACTGCAGCTTGAGTGTTAATGGCCTAGCTTGGCCCTGGGCCACCCTGACCTGGAGCCCTTATTCACGGGGAAGCAGAGCTATTCCTTCTCTGTGATCCCTAGAGCGAAAGGGCAGAGTCCCAGGGCTGTGAGAGGAGACAGGGATGGGGTTGAGTCCCTGCCCCTAGACCTGGGGGTAGAAGACCAGGAGCTCAGGGTGACTCTTGAACAGCTGATGGGCCAGCAGGGCCAGAGAAGAGCTTGGGTGTGGGACTGGCTCAGGGTGGGCAGGCTATGAGGAGTCACTTGGAATAGGAGTCACACCAAAAGTTAACTCATCCTTCTGCATTCGCCACTGGATCAGGGACTATATGCATGGTATGGGGGTGGGGGCGGGGTTGGGTGGGTAGAGAAGAAACAAGAAGAGAGGCCACATTGAACCAATAACCTCAGGGTGATTGTCCACTGGGACCACTACACACTTGTTTTGTTCTACAAGAATACCCCAGCCTTCTTTGTCTACTTGGCAAAATCCTTTCTTCCCCCAGCTTGGTTTTGAGGGAACTTGTTGGAAGCAGAGTTTTCTGGCCCCCTCCTGTCCCTCCAGTAGAGTTGGCCAATTCTTCCCAGTTGTCCCCAGCTTTCTGGACACATGCTTCCAACAAGGCCCCTGCATCCTGTGAAGCCGATCTCCCTTCCTTCCTCCCCTAAGCACCTTCTTATTTACCGTTGCATTTCCACTGCCCCAGGAGCTCTACACATACTTGGTTCAAGTGTAAATGCGTGTAGATTCTGAAACTTTGTGAGGTTCGGACACGTGTCTTAGCTCCCAGGTCAGAGCTATGTGAATGAATCAATGTTCCCGGGGGTGTGGGAACCATTCCTGGGCTCCATGGCCTGGGACAGCATGAGGGATAGGCTTGTCCAAGCAAACAGAGGTGTGCAGAAGCATGGTAAGTGGGGATTCGGAGTGAGACGAAATGCTAAGTGGATCCCACTAAGGATGATTTGGTACCAGGTTTTGGGAGGATCGCTGTGGTCTGTACTTGCCCCATGTGGATTTGCTCAGTTTCAAGGGTGAGGCAAGAGAAGGCTCTTGGGCCAACGTCGGGTTGAGATTTGAGTTACCCTGAGGCCGCCGAAGTGGGGTGTCGATCATCCGCAGCGTGAGCTCTGGAGACCCGCAAAAGGCGCAGAGAGGTGGCTGGTCCGTATAGGCCCCTCTGCTGGCTCCTGGGCAGTTTTTCTGTTGTCTTGATGTGCCACCCTCTCCCTGTGCCGGCATTTCCGAGGTCCGGGAGACTCGAGACCTCTGCCCCCTGTGTTCCACTCCCTCTGCCTGCAGGAAGGGACTGCGGGGTCGCGGGCTTTAAGGTCCCATTATCCCACCCTAGTGTCGGTGGCTTCCGGCACTTCCTACCCTTGACAGGCGGTCCAGGTCTTCAACTGTCCCCGCCCGCCCGGCCGCCTTCTCGGCTGTGTCATGTCCCAATTTCACAGTGTTAGCCCTGTCCCACGCCCTTGGGATCCTGGTGGTGCGTAAAGGTCTCAGCTAATTCCCTAAGGGACTGCTTCCGGGCCTGCACCTGGGCTGGGATTCTCGCAAATGAAGAACTGCAGTAAATCGGGGAAAAGGACTGAGGGGAACGCCCTAGAATAAGCAAAATGGAGGAGGAGGCGGAGACTTGGAAAAAGAACCGAGCAACCGGTTCTTGCCAGATTTACGCTGCGAAAGGTAGGGGGCGCCAGAGACCGCCTGAGGGCCATCGACGAGGCCCAGAGCAGCTCCCCCCGGACCCCATCTCCCACCCCTCACTGCGCCACTCCGCTTTCCGGTATCAGCTGCTCGGCTCAGCCTGGGGGCCGCTGTCCTGATTACGGACGTGCTCCCCCCAGGCTCCCGGCTCAGGGACCAGGGTTCTTAACTTGAGGGGCTAGCTCTCCTCCCGCGCTCCTGTCTGCCCCCACTCCTCCATCTTCTGCATTGCATCCGCATCCTCCATCTTCTCCATCCTCCATCTTCCCCTTTATCTTCTTTTCTGTATTTATGTCCCCTTTCTCCACCCCCCCACCCCCCGTCCAAAGGCAGCGCATAACATTTCCTGTGTGCCTAAAGATATTCATCCAAGCATTATTTGGAAAAAGGGAAATATTCCAAACCGTAGTTGGGGAATCTCATTTCAAAAAACGGCAGGGGGAAGTGAAACAGGCAAGGATGACTTTATTCACGGGCTGCTATAACGGAAGCGGGGGTGGGGGGCGGGGAGGAGAACAAAATTCAATTCCGAGGAAGGCAGGTTGAGTTTCAGAGTCTGGGCAAGGGCAGTGGAAAAGTACCAGTTAGTCATGTAGCGATAGAGAGGCGGAGCAGATCGGGGACGAAATTGATTGCTTGGAATAGCTAGCATCCCAAGTTTTTTGTTTTTCCTCCCCCCCCGCCCCCCCCGCCCCCCCCCCCGCAGTCTGAGATGTTTTTCTCCCACAAGCGGTGGAGGGAGCGGGGAGCAAAGCTTGGTCAAGAGAAAGAAAAATAATCTTTGTCAGGGATAATAAATGAAGGAAACTGCAGTAGAAAGGCTCTCTCAAAAGATATTATTAAAGCATTTAAAATGCTTTATATCTAGACCATACAACATCATGGCAAAATGATTTGCGCATGATATTAATGTGAAAAATGGAGGATACGCAATGATTTCCAGGCAAAAATTTCAACTATACAGAAAGAAAGGAATGATAGTCTAAATCCCCCAAATGTGAATGATGTTTTTCTATAGGTATGGCTCTGCTTTTCCAGATTTTTTTCAAATTTGTAGAATATGTATAAGTTCATATGAGGTTTGTAGCAGGGAAAAAGCGGAGGATGTGCAGGGCTTGAGAGCAAAAAGGGTCTTCGGCAATGTCAAATCCAACTGTCACCCAGGTCCTTGAATTGTACCCCTACACATCTCTGAAACCCATCAGTTCACCACTCTACTTGGGTATCCCTGGTCTTCGACATTCCCCTTCCTCACCCCTCCAAGACTAAAACCTTACTCCTCAGGTCTGTTGACATAATCTCCCAACTGTTAACATTTCCCTGCGCAAAATATTTCAGACTCTCAATTTACCTAATGAAGTAAGTAAATCTACGCCTGGCATTAGAAGCACGCACATTTTGGACCCGAGTTACAGTTTTCCAGTAACTACGTTTTTTTTCCTGTACCCCTTGCCTCAGACAAAGGAGGCAGATTTCCATTTCCAAATCCTCCTCGCTGCTCTGGGTGTGCTCAGGGGAATCCCTGAACCTGAGACCTGAACCCTGGGGGTCTAGAGTTGGGCTCAAAGGCTTTTCGTATAATAGTTACGATTGAGATAAAAATACACACAAGTTACATGCGTCAGGCACACACCTGATGAAATTCTTAACGTAAGGGACTAGCCCTCCTCCCACTCTCCTTTCCCTGCCCCCACTCCTCCTCCATCTTCTGCATCCTCCATCTTCTCCCTTCGCTTCTCTTCCATATTTAAGTCCCCTTTCTCCACCACCCCCCCCCCGCCTCCCACCAAAGGCCGTACATAACATTTCCTGTGTGCCTACTGATATTTACCCATGTACATCTTTGTGGGATAAAATATGCATTTAAATGCTCTCAAGGATAAATGAAAATATTGGCAAACACGGTTTTAAAACACACATTTAATTTCAACGTGTATAATACACTTGAGAGTCGTTTTCGGACGCTATTCAGGAATTGCCCCTAAAGATAAGTTTCATTTAATTATATTCGAGCCGGGGTGCCAGGTAAGGAATTCTCACCCAGCCCTGACCAAGAGTTCCCCACATAGGACAGGAAGACAAGCACAGCAGCCAGCACCACACGGAGAAAAACTTGGCATCCTCTGTCCAAATATGAAGGGGCAGTTTGTCTCCTTCTTTCTGACTGTCCCGGGTAGGGGAAGTGGTCTCCTGAGGTACACTGGTCTTGATTTACAGGTCTCCCTAGAATGCAGCTAAGACCATATCTGCTCAAGAAGCTGCCAGAAGACACTGCCTGCTTGAACTACAGTCAGTCAGGACCTGGGCTCCGTGGGGGTGGTGGGGGGTGGTGGCGGAAGTGGCAGCAAAGGAAGTTGGGGGTATGGAGAGAAATGGAAATTACCCCAACTGCCCTTACTCCCTCTCTCCCCGGTCAGGTCTTCTGTATTCTCAGCACCTGATTGTATCCTTTCTCTTCCAAATTGTCACAGTGACCGGAATAAGTGGAGGGATGAGTCAGGCCCTGGCAGGGACTCAGGCGCTGGGAGGGAGGAGCTGGGCCTCTGCCTCATACTTCCTGTTAACAGCAGGGAGGCAAGAAACAAGTGAGAGCCCTGCCTTCAGTTGCTAGACAGGTGGCTGGGGAGGTGGGGAGACATGGGACCTAGAAGCAGCATTTGTTCTTTTCCTTTCTCCCCCAACTTCCTTTGGCTGCTATTTCTGCTCTGTGTCCCAGGCTGACCTGACACCAGCCCCATTGCTCCAGTTCCAGTAACTCCATCCTCACCTCATATTAAGTTTTGATCCAGGATATTATTAGAATGTTGAACATATGTATCTTAGAATCAAGAACATATGATAATTCTCTGAATGCCAAGTTCAAGACTGAAGTGGCATTTTCGAGTCTCATCTATTTAATAGAACGAATCTAACATATATTTAATCATTGGTACACCCTTCCCCATCCCCGATTCTTTTTTAAAAAAATATTTTAATTGAGAAATCTTCACACACATACAGTCCATCCATAGTATACAGTCCAATGGCTCACACAATGTCATCACATTGTTTGTGTATTAATCACCATGATCATTTTTAGAACATTTGCATCACTCCAGAAAAAGAAGTAAAAAGAAAAAAGAAGAAACGAATGCACCCCATACCCCTTACCCCTCCCTCTCATTGACCACTAGTGTTTCAATCTGCCCAATTTTTTAATCCCTTATTCTCCCCATTATTTATTTTTTTATCCTTATTTTTTAACTCATCTGTCCATACCCTGGATAAAAAGAGCATCAAACACAAGGTTTCAGAATCACATGGTCACATTGTAAAAGATACATTGTGGAGGGCCAAGAACAATCAATCAGGCGGGAGCAGGGGAAGTCCCCAAGAGTTAAACAATAACCAATGTTAGGGAACTGAGGGAACGGGATGTGTTTTGGCAACAGCTAACTGCATTTTTCTGCTTCTATGATACGCTTGCTTGCTAGCAACTGCAAAACCACAACATGATTTTAGCCTTTATAAGCACACCTTGAAAACCTTTGGGCTGCTCTCTGAATCTTCCTTCTTGGAAGTTTCTGAGGCAGTTGCCGGCCGGCTAATAAAGACTCCAAATTGGCTTGCAATTTTGAATTATGTGGTCTCTCTTTCTGTGCGCCCCACAACAATATCACTATACAATTGTCTTCAAGAATCATGGCTACTGGAACACAGCTAAACAGTTTCAGGTACTTCCCTCCTGCCACTCCAATATGCTGTAAACTAAAAAGGGATATCTATATACTACATAAGAATCACCTCCAGGATAACTTTTTGTCTGTGAAATCTCTCAGCCACTGAAACTTCACTTTGTCTCATTTCCCTCTTCCCACTTTTGGTCAAGAAGGCTTTCTCAACCTCTTGATGCTAGGCCCCAGCTCATTCTAGGATTTCTGTCCCACATAGCCAGGGAGGTTTATACTCATGGGAGTCATGTCCCATGCAGAGAGCAGTAAGGTGGTGAGTTGCTTGCCATGTTGGCTGAGAGAGAGAGAGGCCACATCTGAGCAACAAAAGAGGTTCTCTGGGGGTGACTCTTAGGCCTAATTTTAAGTAAGCTTAGTCTATCCTTTGTGAGGATAAGTTTCATGTGAACAAATCCCAGGATCAAGGGCTCAGTCTCTTAAATTGGTTGTCCCCACTGCTTACAAGATTATCAGTAGTTCCCTAGATGGTGAAGTTGAATATTTCCTCTTTTCTCCCGAGTCCTCCAAGGGGATTTTGCAAAAACTTTTTTATTCTCTGCCCAACTTACTCTGGGATATATCAGGGCATCACACTAACCTGGACAAACTAACAACATGTCACGTTCTGTACAAGATTTCATGTATTTATGTGTTCAACTAAACTGACCATACAGGTCGATTAGGTAATGTGCTACCCAAAATATAAGTTTTACACCAGATAAACATCTTTCCCTTTGTTCTCACACAGAAGTTGAAGTTTTAAAATATGGACCATATCATCCTTTACCCTGTATTCTGATTTACCCTTGTCCTGTTCTGATCAGTTTCATTCATATCTCTACTAAAAGTCTGATCCCTTTTTCAACTTTTTAAAGAGTTGCTGCATGGCCACCCCCAATTCTTGATAATTTAAAACATAGCCTAGGATTTAGGATTCATATAGTTATCAATATTATATTTTTATATAATACTCTTTTGATCATATTTTGACATTTGGGTTTATAACTAGATTTAGAATTTTATAAATCATGTTTATGTTTAACCCCTCTGGACCAGCCACTGGTGGTCTAATAGAAATATAACCTAAGCCACATATGCAATTTAAAATTTTCTGTTAGCAACTTTAGAAGAAGTAAAAAGAAGCAAGTGAAATTAATTCTAATTATATATTCTATTTAACCCAATATATCCTTTTTTAAAATCATTTCAGCATGTAACCAATATGAAAATATTAAGGCACTATTCTACACTCTTTTTATGCTAAATCTTTAAAATCTACTGTTCATTTTTACACACTTCAATTCATGTGGCTAGTGGCTACCGTATTGGGCAGAACAAGTCTATGAATTCTCCATCCTTTTGTAGGCAGGAAGACAAATCTCACATTCACTTAATTTCAAGATGAAATACTGGCATAACCTTTTAAACCATCATATTAGAGAACAAGCACTTTTTTTTTTGAAATGACAGATTTAACTTTTTTTTTTTTTTTTCAGGCATAACTTTTTTTTTTTTTTTTTTAAATCAGTAAAAGAAACTGGGTCCTAGAAGCTGCAGTGATCTAAGCAGCAAGTTTGTGCATTCGTCCTTTTTTGTTTGTTTAAATACGTTTAAATTATCACACTGCCGGCACACCTCATTTGCATGAAATTCTGCACCAAACATACTAATTGTAGTAAAGTTATCCCCCATCCCACGAAGGAAAAAAAACCTACTCTGTAAGAGAATTTTCACTGAAATCTAACCAAACTTCGTTAAGTGGACTGTGACAAGATTATAAATGATATGAAAAATAACATTTTAACATTTGGCCATTAACTTAAGGAAATGGTTTGCCTATACATTGTTTAATTTTTGTAATTTTAGTAGGTAATGTATTCTACCCTCATACCGTCTTCAGAAGTAAAGCATAATGAAAAAGAAAAGAATGCAACTGAGTGCTAAGGCAAAACATCTTGCCTGAAGTAATGAGGGTAGAGTATATACTAAATACCCAGTGCAGAATTTCATAGGGCCAACAAGATAACAGTCTATTTTTCACTTACACAGGCGAAGTGGATTTTGCAATTACCAGTTGCGTTAATGCACCAAATAAAGCTCCTAAAATTGATACTATAAGGCGCCACCTTAAGTTTTCCAGGCTGCAACTGTGCATAATTTTAAAATGGTTTTCTTAAATTTATTTATTTCTTTAAACATAACACGAGGAAGGTGTTAAAACTGGTGTAATAGCTCAATAGAATAAGTATTCCAGATTTTGGGAGGGATGAAGATGGAGATATTCAGAACCCTTCACCAGAATCCCCCCCAACTTGATCATAGTGGATTAATGATGTGCTTTGTGGATGTGGTTAGTCAATGACACCAGCTTGACGGATCTTTCTTTCTGCACCAAATCCCATTGAGTTATCTGGTCCCCTAGGCTGACGAAGAACCATTACGCGTGGAGCACTGGCATCATCCAGGGTGATGCTCTTCAAGCGATTGACCAACCGATCAGGTCTTGGAGCTGCAACAGCCTTCGGGCCTTCGCAGACTCGCCAAACATTACAGGCGCTGCACTTGCCAGTGCGCTGATTAAGAATCACTGAGAACTCCACCTCATCTCCTGCCTGTAGCTCAATGCCATCCTGAACTTCTTTCACATGGAAAAAGAGCTTCTTGCTATCTCCTACTTCATAGTTAATGAAGCCAAACTGATCTTTCACACACTCCACTGTGGCCCTACGCAGGGGTGTGATGTTATAGGCCATAGTCTGTGCATTTTGGCCCAGGACACACAACTGGAACTTGACACTCTCCCCTTTCTGTAGGCAATCCCCTTTGTTGGCCATCCCAACTATGCCAAATGGATAGACCTCACCTTTCATATCCCCCTCCTCCACGATCTCAATCATTCCTTGGTATTCAGTTTGTGTTGGATCAACACTCCTCAGGGGGCGAATGACTTTACCAGAGTAGATGGTGGGATCAGCTTCCTCAGTAATGCCATTCACTGAGTGCGTTTTGTTCACCTTTTCTGCACTGACTTTGTTGCCTTTGCCTTTGGACAAGCTGTACTCCACCATGTCCCCCAGTTCCAGGCTATCAACATCACCTGAGAACTCACTGTAATGGAAAAAGATTTCCTTATCATGATTGGCTGTTTCAATAAATCCAAAATTATCCTTCAGAGTTGCCACATAACCCAAGAGCCTCTTGGAATTGGAATTACGACCTAAAAGTCGCACACAAGTTGCAATCTGCTGCCCAGGCCTCTGTTTGTCATTAATACTAAATTCAACCTTATCTCCTATTTGAGGAGAAGTAGATCCTTCCACATCCTTGGCTTGAAAAGCAATAGTCAGTTTTACCCCACAATCATCATAAGCAATTATGCCATCCTCAGCCTCCTTCTTTTTGCCTTTATTTGGGCTAGTGGTTTTGGGATTGGAAAAAGTGGCTTCTTTTTCTACAGTGCCCAAGAAACGATGATCTGAATGGGAATGGAATGAAACCGTGCCCTTCGGAAGTTTTTTAATCCTAATAGCATGATTTCTTTGGGCAGAGAGCATATCAGGAACTACAGTAAACTCTACTTCATCAGCAATATGAAGCTGGTTTCCATCAAGAATTTCACTGAAGTGGAAGAACATGCGAGCATCACGATCCACACATTTGATGAAACCAAAACCATCTCTCATGGCAGCAATCACACCCATTTCTCTAGCTTCATTTGTGAACTGAAATGTATTTGACAGAACTTCTATGTTGGTTGCTCGTTCTAGTTTGTCACGTCTGTCTGTTGAAATATTAAACCTAACATGGTCACCTTCCAGCAAGGTCACTTTGGATTTTGTATCTTTGTCTCCAAAGGGAAGTTCTTTAGGAATCACAAAGTCAACTTTGATGCGTCCTGGCAATGGGTCATTCTGATTTTTACTGGGTACTTTTGGGATCACTTTGGTTACAGTTCCTTCAAAATGTTCAATGCTGATATCTTCAAAAATGACTGTTCCTTGAGGCAATAGTCTGACATCTGTTGCAACTTCTTTACCATTTCTGTCCTTGATTGTGAACTCCACATCATCTCCAGGCTGTAAGGTTTCTAGGTCACCCTTAAATTCACTATAGTGAAAGAATATCTCTTTTACTACATCACCTCTTTCAATAAAGCCAAATGCCTCCTTCATGGCACAAACTACTCCCTGACAGCGGGCTTGTTTCTTTTTCAACAGCATAATGTTACGAGCACTTACAGCACCAGTATGTTTATTGTTATCAATTACAAAGTTTATTTTATCTCCAGTTTCCAGCTGAACGTTCCCTTCGACATCTTCAGGGGTGTAAGTCAGATAAAACACTTCCCCATTACGTTCGTAGCATACACTCCCTGTTGGACTCTGACCCGGGGCAGCTGGAGATTTACTCTCTAAGTTGTGAGGAACAGCGCACACAACTTGTCCATTAATTCGTTCTTCAGGGAGGATTTCTGGTTTTATCTTCACCAGTTTAACAGCAATGGGTTTCCCAGTCCGCCGGTCAGATGATACTTCAAATTCAACATCATCTCCTACTTTTAAGTCCTGCAGGTTGCCATTATATTGTGAACAGTGGAAGAAAAGTCTAGCTTGACGTTCTGAACACTGAATAAATCTGTAAGAGGTTAGCAGTTTTTCGATAACCCCAGTTTCACGCAGTGCTGCTGAAGTACCATTGGGGTACCCATTGTGTCCACTGTTGTGGAGAAGGTTTGGATCAAAGCTCATCTCACAGTGATAATCAAATATTATTGCACTTTCAGTAGTATTTGCTGATTCTTCTTTTTCAGCACACGTTTGAAAGGATGAAAGTTGCTAATATTAAAAAAAAAAAAAGAGCGAGAGAAAATGATCTATCAAGCTAATAAAGAATACAACTGCTGCTGCACCGGGCAATCTCACAGTACAGCACTGAAGAAAACAAAGACTACTGGCAGCGTTGGGAAGTGCTCTTTCAAAGCTGTTGAGTAGGCACAAACTTCTTGTTTCAGATCAAGTGTTGTGTCTTCAACTTAAGTGTACTCTTCTTTGGTCTTGTTAGTTGTTACGACGTTTGTTCCTTGCCTGATCTGAACTTGAAGCAGCAGTTTCAGGTGGTAAAGTCTGTTCTGTTACACTTCATACCCAACAGCTCAGCGCCCCCTCTCCAGCGCCGCCATAAGCAGCACGGCCCTGACAGATTTAACTTTAATAATTGAAATCACGCACAACAAAATCACAAGGAATGATTTTCCTTGACTTGCCATTCCAATATCTTGTTTGGTATCACTTGAGAACGAATGATTCCAACTCTCTCAATGTCAAAGTTTTGCACTCAGCCAATCGTTAACATGTGGTGGTCCATCATTAACATGTACTGAGTACACATTGACTAGACAGTGAACTGCTCAACTTCCTGGATCTTCAGGAAAAGCAGCGGTGAAATACTGAGAGAAGGAGAATTCTGGATCCACTTAGCATTTCTGACTATGCTGGAGGGAGCCCAGAAAGGTGTTTGGTTATAGTGCCCTTACAGGGATTTGGTCCACTATTGAGTGGAGCTGGGTGTCTGCTTCATACTAGGACTCCGAGTTCTCTCCAGATTCACTCTGGAAAAACCTGAATTTTCAGTTCTATTATCAAAGTGGACTTCCTGAGGTCCTTTGATCTCATGGAGCACCTGTCATGTGCCAGCTATATGCCAGATGCTCTGAGGATACAAAGCTAGCGATAGAGAAGATAAAACAATTATGACCCCATATACTATCCTGTGACTCAAATATAATCATATTTATTTAAATTCTTCAATTAATTGGCCTACCCATACCTTTATTAGCAGAAAGTCTAATACCTCCCTCCCCCAAAATATTTAATTAATTATTTAGCCACTGGCCACATGAATTGAAGTGTGTAAAAACGAACAGCAGAATTCAAAACATTTCCTCAGTCCAAAGGGTTATTATGACCTACTTCCAAAAGCCAGGTTGAAAGAAAGTTAATCAATCCAAAAGTATCTTCGTTCCAATTCTACCATACTGGCTCTGAGCTGCTACTTCACAGATTACTGGGATTGCCCACTGCTGGGGATATTGCTGGTGCACATCCTACCCTGGCTGCAGTGTTCCAAGCTTTGTCTTCAAGGTTCAGCTCCCTAGCTCACTTAGTACACACTCAGTGTATTCATTCATTCATTCTTTTTTTTAATTTTTTTTTATTTGAGAAATGTGGATTTACAGAACAATAGTACATAAAATACAGGATTTCCGTATACTGCCCCCCCAACACTTTGCATTGGTGTGGAATATTTGTTACAATTGATGATAGCACTATTATATCATTGTACTTTTTTTTAACAGTAGTTGCCTTTCTTACAATTAATGAAAGATTATTAAAATAGTACTATTAACTATCATCCATAGTTTACATTAGATGTATTTTTCTCCATATACCACCTTAATTTTTTTAAATTTTTATTGATAAAACAACATACAAGCACATAACATTCTTAACATAAAAACATTATGTTAACACCATATATGGTGTAAAATCAATGGCTCACAATATCATCACATAGTTGGAGAACAAGCACTTTCAATCACAGATTCAAAACAACTGCCGTGTTTCTTTTTTTCAAGGATACAGTGTGTTGAAACAAAAGGGAAAGTCGCAGATGCTTCTGGATGACATCGACTGTATCTAATTGTTTTATTAACCTTCTTAATGATTATCATTTAGTAAACATTCACCACATGCCAGCACCTCTATGTTTTATGGACTTTCTGGAAGCACACCGTTAAGAGTGTGGGGTTCTGGAGGTAGACTGCCTGTAGATTCAAAAGGGCTTGATCATTTGGTAGCTGTGTTACCTTGAATAAGGGCGTTGAATTCCCTAATCCTGTTTTCTCACTTGTAATATAGGGACACTAACAATGTCTCCCACATGATTCTTATGAGGATTAAATGAGCTAATTCTTGTCCAGTCCTTAGCCCACTGCCTGGCTCATGGGAGGCCCTCAATGAATGCTTATCTGGTTCTATTATTATCATACTCAGTAGGTTAAGTAGCTTTTCCAAGGTCATAGGAGCTGTAGGCAATGGAATTAGTGTTAAACCTGTTATCCTGATTCAGAATTCAGGATTTTTACCTGCCATAATAGCCAACAGCCTCCAAAGTTACATGGCAGAGGACTTGGTTACATATGATTTGGAATCCACTCAATACAAATGGCTTCATATAGGGAAAAGCATTAATGTGAAAGCTGAATATACATAATTGCTCCTTTGGGGAGCAAAGAACTCTAGACATTAAATGGAATAATTATTTGCAAGTAACTTTTCTTTGCAGGACTTTTGGATACTTTTTTTTTACAAGCTGTAAATGGCTGTAAACATTTTTCTCTTCATTAGTCAATGCTTGTTAATTATATGTATTCAGAGAAAACACAACAGCATAAAGCATTTTTTTTAAAAAAGGTATATGTATTCCCATTGCCCCAATAAAATCACCATTAACATTTGGGTATAGCTTTCCAGACTTTTCTTTCTATATATTTGCAATCAGACACCAGGGAACCAAACCAAGATGAGAAGTACATATAGAGATGGAGTTGAAGAGAAGAAATATGTATGTGTGCGCACACACGTGTGTGTGTGTGTGTGTGTGTGTGTAAACTTTTACCAAAACAGAATGGTGCCATTATAGGTTTTGGAGACTACCCTACTGTAGGTCCTTCCTGCCAGTCATGGTCTGCCTGGCGCTGACCTGACCTGGTTTGAAGTTCCAATTAAACCAGAACACGAAACATTAAGAGGTTAACCTGGGGGGAGGGGGAGGGAGAAGGAGAAGGAATGAGGCTGGGAAGTGCATTCAGAGACCACTGGGAAGAACTGGGCTAGTTTACATCTGTCTGGAAAGAAAATGGCACCCGAGGTTCCCACATGTACTTGCTGCTTGGAGGCAGGTGGGATTTAGCAGTTGGAAAGATCAGGGCCCTACAGGATGACCTGCGCTTCATGCTTTCAGGTTCCCAATTTCTGACAGGCAACCCTTGGCTCCATCTCCCTTCTTTCAGCCTTAAGCCATGGGCTCATTCCTAGAGGTTCCGGCAGTTTTCAGATTGAGCGCACTACACTCCCACAAGCGGCATGCTTACCTTTGCCCACGTTTTTGTCATTTTCACAATTTGCCAAGTGTGAGGGTGCCATCTGTTTTCTACCAGGACCCTGACTAATAGAAATACCCTAAAAGTATATTTATTTTTCACATTTCCTTCTCATAATAATTCCACCTCCTTACTTTGGTATGCTATGTTGTCATGATGCGACTGTTTCATTCCAGCTCTACATTTTTCCCTAGGTGCTGTTGGTGCAAGGGTAGCTCAGTGTTTGAATTCTTGCCTGTCATGCCAGAGACCTGGGTTCAATTCCCAGAGCCTGCACATGCCAAAAAAACAAAACAACAAAAAATCTTCCTTTCTTGGAGAGGTGGTTAATAAAATTTTTAGGTGCATGTCTTAAAAGGGTCAGTAACATTCACTGTCCCAAGATGTTCTGGAGAGGGCCACCTCCATGGCCTTGGCCTTTGAGGAAATACTTGAGTCCTGGTGTGTGAGAGCATCTGGCACGAAGCAGGTGTTTTGCTGGGATATATCAGAGGAAAACCACAAAATCCTGGTGCTTTGTGTTCAGACCAGCTTTGGCCAGATAGCTTGGAATGTCAGCATAAAAAGAAGGTGATGTCATTGCCTCTCATGTTTACTTTTGCTGTTGTTGTTGTTTGTTTGTTTGCTTTTCATTTGTACCCTGTTTTGTTGGCAAGAATTCAGTCACATAACCACACATAGTTACAAAGGAATTATATTCCATTATGTTCACAGAGTGGGGTCAATATGACAAAGTCCTTAATTTTTTTTTAAGGTTTCCTTTGAGAGCTAGTACCTGGTCAAATTTTCTAAATGTTCCATATGTTTTAAAAATATGTATATTCTCTCAATTGTAACAAATGTTCCTCTCATATTTTAATCCCCATCTTTATACCAGCCATCACAAAATTTGTATTTTCAGCCCAGACTGTTCTTCTCAGCTTTAGTCTCCTTGACATTGTTATTTGGATATTTTACTGCTTTTGCAGAAACCTAAAATTCATCATTAACCTCATCTACCTACTAGGATGTGAGCACCATATGGCAGGGACTTTGTTTTTTGGTGTGCAAGCAACACCAAAATTAATGCCTCCCATATGGTAGTTGTTCAATAAAAATTTGTTGAATTTTGCAAAAAGAAATGTATTGCCCCCTTTAACCAAACAATGTTACAGCATGTTGCTATAACATCATTTACTTAACTAAAATAGTGGTTAGGAATTTTTCCATATTGTGAATAATATTTTCATTACGTTTTTATACCTGCAGTTTTTAGTGATATTGAGTAATGTTTTAAAGAAAAATTCTGAGATGTGGCGCTAACACACTAAATGCTATGAACATTTTTATGATAAACACTATGTACTATGCAAATGTTTTTCAATATGGATAAATAAAAACCACTGCAGCAATACTAGACTAAAACATAGGTGATATATAATATATATAACTTTCTCCAGTAATATAATCAGTGTACGGTTTTGCTCTAGTTTGCTAGCTGCCGGAATACAATACACCAGAAACGGAACGGCTTTTAACAAGGGGAATTTAATAAGTTGCTTGTTTATAGTTCTAAGGCCAAGAAAATGTCCAATTAAAATAAGTCTATAGAAACGTCCAATCAAAGGCATCCAGGGAAAGATACCTTGGTTCAAGAAGGCCAATGATATTCAGGGTTTCTTTCTCATCTGGAAAGGCACATGGCAAACAGAGTCACAGTTCCTCTCTGGGCTGGAAGGGCACATGGTGAACAAGGCATCATCTGCTACTTTTTCTCCTGGCTTCCCGTTTCATGAAGCTCCCCAGGAGGCGTTTTCCTTCTTCATCTCCAAAGGTCACTGCCTTGTGGGCTCTCTGCTCTCATGACTATGTCATTCTTCTCTGCTCTCTCTGAATCTCCCATTCCCCAAACCGTTTCATCTTTTATAGGACTCCAATAAACCAATCAAGACCCACCCACATGGGTGCAGACATGTCATCCCCTAATCCAGTTTAACAACCACTCTCGACTAAATCACATCATCCAGGGAGATGATCCGACTACAGTTTCAAACATACAGTATTAAATAGGAATTATTCTACCTTTCTGAAATGGAATTTTGATTAAAACATGGCTTTTCTAGGGGGCATATTTCATTTCAAACCAGCACAGCTTTCCACCTTTGTTTCTTTTTCTTTTTCTTCTTTTCCAGAAGAAGGTTGTCTGGGCAGGCGATCTGGATGTCAAAGTAAATGTCCAACTACTCTGGAACCAAGTAATAGACTAAACCCCCCAAACTGCAGTTGAATATTTATTCTTAGCTATCTAAAAGACCTAAGAGCTTTCCAAGTGAATTTCAGACAGCTTATTCTTGAATGTGTAGATAATATGCACCTCAGAGGTTTGAGATAGTTTGCATTTCAAAGGTTTGAGAAAATTCAATAATGAAATTGTGAAACTTATGGGTAGATTCTGACATTGAAAGATGTCTATACTATATTGATAAGAAAAAAAAAGTTACAATAGCTAAGGCCACTGATCAGTATTAATATCACAAAAAGAGAAACAATCCAAAATTATCTGCTTATGTATAGCTTCTATTTACAATGCACAGCACCTCCTATGAAGTATTCTTAATCCCAATTTTTTTTTTTTTTTTGCATGGGCACGCACCGGAAATCCAACCCAGGTCTCCGGCATCTGCCTGCTGTATATAGAAAATTCAGGGAATGGAGGTACATGTTGGACACAATTTGGATGCAGTACGCTAAATCCAGAATGTAGAAAGTTATAGGATAAATGACCAAGATACTTTAATAAGTAAAATGCAAGAATAAAAAAGAGGGAGGGGACATGTTAATAATTAAAAGATACGTAAGATCAAGAGGCATGTCAACCAAAGGCAATGTGGACAATGCTTAGATTCTCATTTGAATAGTCCAACTGAAAATAAGAGATTTATGAGGCAACCAGGAAAATTTGAACACTGTTGATAGTAAGGGATGTGGGGTAAATTTTAAGTGCGGTAATGGTATTATGGTTATGTCATTAAATGAGAGAGTCCTTATGCTGAGAGACACATAATACAGTATTTATTGATAATATGATATGATGTCTAGGAATTACTTTTGAATATTCTAATGAGGGAGTTAAAGTACAGATTTTAAAAAGATGAAATGGAAAGCCTGAAAATAATAAAATGGAAAAAAATTTTTGCAAAAATACTGAACTGGTTATTCAGTTCATTATTGCCTTCCACATTCCAATTTTGGGAAAGTGACTCGCTTTCTAGAGATTTAAGTTCATAGGAATTCAATTCTGGAATATGGAGGAGGATAATGGTGGGAAGTGGTTGTATGCAGGAAGACCTTGTGGTTGATGGGAAAGCGAGGCGTTTTAATCACGCTTTCAGCAGGCAGTAGAAGTTTTATTTTGAGAATGTTGGTGTCTTGGTTTTAAATTGAGGTTTTGGACTGGTGTCAGTAAGCTGTTTTCTTCCACTGCTTTTGCTATAAAACCCAAGGCGGATTTCTGCTTCTGGCATGACTGTAAGTTTGAAAAATCCTCTCCCCCAAAAGCATGTATAAAGCTGGAAAAACTGTCAAAACAAATTTCAATTCTTGGGAATTTGACCAAATGCATACTACAAACCGAGAAGTGTTTATTCATCCAAAAGACTCAACGTTGGATAAGGACATTTTGTGAGTATTTTTTTCCAGGAAAGCTCCCATTCTTTTTCCACCTCTGTTGCTACAGTAGGTCAAACAGGGCAGGGCAGACATGAAAACAAGCTTCACTGCCGCTGCTGGAGAGGGCTAAAATAATTTGAACGTGGTCAGTTAAGTGGTTATCTCAGCAGCAAGCAAAAGGAAAGGGCCAGCAGTGCCACTGGCCTGAGTTGGCCTACTCATGGCAAGCAACTGACTGGTCTGACAGGAATTTGACATGGAGACAGCATAGGGGGTTTGGTAAACAGCTCCCCATATCTTGGGTTTATTGGAGACTATGTGCATATGTAGCAGAGATCAAGCAGGCCCCAAACAACCACACACCCCTGGCCTACTGAACATGCACATACACAGAGGAGATACTACCAAGTCTAGTGAAAAGTAAAAGCCAAGGCAGGAGCTTGAATGCATTCCCCGACACTAAAGCAAAGAGCTTTACTTGCTTGACATATTGAGGCATAAGCTTTGATCAATCTTTGGCTGAACACAAAGCTATAGAGATATGAAAGTGACCGCGAAAAAACCAACTTTAAATATAAAATGAGAAAAAAAAATCTGAACAGAGTGGTCACACATTGCAGGGGCAACAGACTACACAGATTTAACTCAGCTATTTGAAGACTCTGAAAAGTAAATAGTAGCAGGAAGACTGGAGAAGAAGACCAGAATTTGAAGTACCACTGAAATGGCAGTGTGTTTGCCTTTTTTTTTTGACTCTTACACTCTCCAGGCTGAACTTAATGCAGATCAAAACCCAGAAGTAAGTACTGTGGTACAGACAGAAAGAAATTCAGAAGAAGTGCTCTAGTTCTGGCTTGAGGAATAGGAAGGAGAACTCCTAATGCTCACAGAAAGTCCTCCACCATTTAATTGCTGGTTTTATTTTATTTTCTCCATTCTCCTATGCCCAGGCCCCTAAGCAATTTCATGGTGGCAGTGGCAGCGACCACAAAGGAATTTCATAGAAACCAAAACTCTGAAGGAGGGGAAGGAACCTTCCTCTCCAATCGTTGGAGCCATGGTCCCAGGGAGATAGGGCTTCCCTTTCTTCCTATAGGGAGGAACTTGGTAAAGTGACCACATAAAACTGTTTGTGAATGCTAAGGATCACCCTCTAACTGCACATGTATGGAACTATTCCTGAGAAGTGAACTAGGATAGACCACCATCTAGGTCCCAAACTGAATAATGGGTGGTGCACACTGGGAACAGATCTAAAGGCCACTGTAAGGATTTTGAAAACTAAATTGACATTGGACTCATTGCCCACAGGAGATGGGTTGAAACTTGAAACTGGAACAAATCAGACTAATTGCCTGCTGAAACAAAAATATAAACATTCTCCATAGGATTTAAACAATATCCAAAATGTCCAGAATATGATCGAAGTGACTTTGCATACGAAAAACCATGCAAATCTCAGTTTGAAAGGGAAAAGACAATAAACAGATGCCAACAACAAGATGCTACAGATGTTGGAATTACCTGACAAATCCTTTTTTTTTTAATTAGAGAAGTTGTAGGTTTACAGAACAATCATGCATCAAATACAGGATTCCCACAACTACACCAACAGTATCTTGCATGGGCGTGAATCATTTGTTACAATTGATGATAGCACTTTTCTACAACTGTACCACTAATAAAAGTTCGTAGTTTAACTTAGGGTTCACTGTGTACATGAGTTTTTTTTTTTATAGTTTTTTTTTAATTAAAAAAAGAATTAACAAAACAATTAGAAATCATTCTGTACATGAGTTTTTAAAGAAAGTTTTTATTCTGTTATCATATATGGAATCTAACATTTACTGTTTTAATCACATTCAGATGTATATTTCAGTGCTGTTAATTGCATTGACAATGTCGTGCTACCATCATCACCATCCTCTGCCATAATATTTCCATCATTCCAAACAGAAACCCTGCATATTTTCGGCCTTAATATTCCTCCTTAACCCCATCCCATCCCCTGGTGTGCTGGTTTGGAAGGATTTATGCACCCTAGAAAAGCCATGACTTAATCCTAATCCAGTTTTGTGGAGATAGCTGTTTCTTTTAAACCCTATATTGGAAACTTGATTAGATTATCTCTACAGAGATGTGGCTCACCCAATTGTGGGTATTAACCTTTGATCAGATGGAGATGTGACACCACCCATTACAAATGGGGCTTGATTAGTTTACTGGAATCCTTTAAAAGAGGAAACATTTTCGAGAGAGTCATGAGAGAGCCATGAGAAACATGAGAGCACACACAGCCATAGCTCCTTGGAGATTAAGAAGGAAAACGCTCCTGGGGGAGCTTCATGAAACAAGAGACCTGGAGAGAAAGCTAGTAGATGTCACCATGTTGACCATGTGTCTTTCTTGTTGAGAGAGAAACCCTGAACTTCATCAGCCTTCTTAGACCAAGGTATCTTTCCCTGGATGTCTTAGATTGGACATTTCTATAGCCTTGCTTTAATTGGGACATTTTCATGGCCTTAGAACTGTGAACTTGCAACTTAATAAATTCCCTTCTTTTAAAAGCCATTCCATTTCTGGTATATCACATTTTGGCAGCTTGCAAACTAGAACATCTGGTAACATATATTCTAGATTCTGACCATATAAACTTGCTTATTCTAATTATTTCACATCAGTAAGATCATACAACACTTTGTGTCTGGCTTATTTCACTCAACATGATGTCTTCAAGGTTCATCCATGTTGTCACATATATCATGACTTCATTCCTTTTTATGGCTGAATAGTATTCCATTGTATGTTTAACCATTCGTCTGTTGATGGACACTTGGGTTGCTTCCATTTCTAGGGGTGGGGGAGCATATGGGCCAGGAATTGAACTGGGGTCTCCCACATGGCAGGCGAGCATTCTCCTTGCTTCTATCTTTTGGAAATTGTGAATAATGCTGCTGCGAACATTGTTGTGAAAATATCTGTTCGAGTCCCTGCTTTAAATTCTTTTGGATATATACCTATCTAGTAGTGGGATTTCTGAGTCATATGGTTGTTCTATACTTAGCTTTCTGAGGAACTGCCAAAATGTCTTGCAGAGTGGCTACACTGTTTTACATCACCACCAACAATGAATGAGTGTTCTCATTTTCTGCATCTTTTCTAACACTTGTTATTTTCCTTGTTTTTGTATGCTGTATGGCAGGGTCACATTTCATTCTTTTCCCATATGAGTATCCATTATTGCAGGACTATTTGTTGAATTTTTGCTTGCTTTTGTTTGTTTGCTTTGGGGGAAGTGCATGGGCCAGAAATCAAACCCAGGTCTCCCACATGGCAGGCGAGAATTCTACCACTGAATTACCTTTGCACCCCAATTTTCCTTTTTTTAATAGCTGCCATTCTAATAGGTGTGAAATGGAATCTCATTGTGTTTTTAAAAATATTTTAATTGTCAAATGTTAACAAACATACAAACATTCTATATATGGTGTATAATCAGTGGCTCACAATATCATCACATACTTGTGTATTCATCATCATGATAATTTTTTTGAGCATTTGCATCTCTCTAGCAAAAGAAATTTAAAAAAAGGAAAAACTCATACATACCATACCATACTCCTTACCCCTCTTTCTCATTGACCACTAGTATTTCAAGCTATTTAATTTATTTTAACCTTTGTTCCCCCTATTATTTGTTTATTTTTTAATCCATGGTTTTTACTCATCTGTCCATACCCTAGATAAAAGTAGCATCAGACACAATCATACAGTCACATCGTAAAAGCTATATCATTATACAATCATCTTCAAGAAACATGACTACTGGAACACAGCTTTACATTTTCAGGCAGTTCCCTCCAGCCTCTTCGTTACACTTTAACTAAACAGGTGATATCTACTTAATGCGTAAGAATAACCTCCAGGATAACTTCTCGACTCTGTTTGGAATCTCTTAGCCATTGACACTTTTTTTTGTCTCATTTTTCTCTTCCCCCTTTTGCTTGAGAAGGTTTTCTCAATCCGTTGGTGCTGAGTCTCAGCTCAGTCTAGGATTTCTGTCCCATGTTGCCAAGAAGGTCCACACCCCTGGGAGTCGTGTCCCATGTAGAAAGGGGGAGGGAAGTGAGTTTTCTTGTTGTGTTGGCTGAGAGAGAGAGGCCACATCTGAGCAACAGAAGAGGTTCTCTTGGGGGTGACTCTTGGGCCTAATTTTAAGTAGGCTTAGCTTATCCTTTGTGGGGTTAAGTTTCATATGAATGAAAGCCAAGATTGGGGACTCAGCCTATTGCTTTGGTTGTCCCCACTGCTTGTGAGAATATCAAGAATTCTCCACTTGGGGAAGTTGAATTTTCCCCCTTTCTCACCATTCCCCCAAGGGGGTTTTGCAAATACTTTTTATTCACTGTTTAAATCACTCTGGGATTTATTGTGGCATCACTCTGGACAAACCTTCAAAATCTCTTGCCCTACTCAAGGTTCCATGTACTATGGTGTTCAATTAAGCTGTCCAAATAAGTTATATTAGGAAATGCACTAGTCAAAATATAAATTTTGTACCAAATAAACATTTTTTTGCTTTAGTCTCACACATAAGTTTAAGTTTTAAAACATTAATTACCATCTATTTTCAACACCCTTCATTATTGACATTCCTTTGTTCTTCCTCAAGCAAAACATTTTTTAATTTGTACATTTAATCACTATCATTATACACTCTAGGCATTCCTAGATTATACCATCTCCGTCTTTATTGTCTATCTTTCCTTCTGATTTCATTTGTGCCTCCAGGCCTCTTTCCTCTATCATTTTCACATTCAGCTTCATTCAGTGTTCTAACATTATTGTATTGCAGTTAGGTAGTATTGTGCTATCCATTTCTGAATTTTTACAATCAGTCCTGTTGTACAATCTGTATCCCTTCAGCTCCAATTACCCAATATCTACCCTATTTCTATCTCCTGGTGGTCTCTGTTACTAATGAAATATTCCAAGTTTATTCAATAATGTCATTTCATAACAGTGAGACCATACAATATTTGTCCTTTTGTTTCTGGCTAATCTCACTCAGCATAATGTTAAGACCTGTTTTGTGACCCAACATGGGGTGTATCCTGGAGAATTATCCATGAGAACTTAAAATTGTATATACTGCTGTTTGAGGTGCAATGTTCTGTATATGTCTATTGGGTCTAGTTCATTTATCATATTATTCAAGTTCTATGCTTCCTTATTGATCCTCTGTCTAGATGTTCGATCCACTGATGAGAGTGGTGTGAAATCTCCAACTATTATTGGAGAGATGTTTATTTCTCCCTTCGATTTTGCCAATGTTTGCTTCATGTATTTTGGGGTACCCTGGTTAAGTGTGTAAATATTTGATTGCTATTTTTTCTTGGTGGATTACCCCCTTTATTAATATATAATGTCTTTATTTGTCTCTTTTAACAGTTTTGCATTTAAAGTCCGTTTTGTCTAATATTAGTATAAATACCCCAGCTCTTTTCTGGTTACTGTTTGCATGGAATATCTTTTCCCATCCTTTCACTTTAAACCTATTTGTGTCCTTGAATCTAAGGTGAGTCTCTTGTAGACAGCATAAAGATGGTGTCCACTGGATGTCACAGATGGTGAAAATTTATGTACCCCAGAAAAGCCATGTTCTTCTAATCCATTTTTGTGAGTGCAGACCTATTTTGGGTGGGACCTTTTGATTAGCTTGTTTCCATAGAGTTGTGACCCACCTAATTCAAGGTGGGTCTTAATCTTCTTTTCTGGAGTTCTTTGTGAGAGGAGAAAAAGACAATAAAAGACAAGAGAGTCCAGAGATGTTTAGAGACAGAAAAGAAATGCCCAGAAACATTTTTTGGGGGGAGAGGCAATACAGAGCACACACACACATACAGACAAACACCCTGGAGGTGCTAAGAGTGGACGTACAGGACACAGAGAGCTCACAGGGGTGTCCATGGACAAGAAAACAAGGACCCATAGAAGCTCAGAGAGAAAGTCAGTGGAATCAGAAGCTGAAAGCAATGCAACCCAGCAGTGAAGGACCAGCAGATGCCAAACACATGATTTCCAATGTGACAGAGGAACCCCAGATGCTATCAGCCTTTCTTCAGTGAAAGTATCATCTTGGTGATGCCTTAATTTGGACATTTCCGTGGCCTTAGAACTGTAAATTTGTAACCTAACAAATCCTCATTGAAAAAGCTAGCCTATTTCTGATATACTGTGTTCCATTAGCTTTAGCACACTGAAACAGATGGCTCATATATGTATATTTTTATCCATTCTGCTAGTTTGTATCTTTTGATTGAGGAGTTAATCCATTAACATTCAATATTATTACTGTAAAGGCACAGTGTTTACTTCAACCATTTTATCCTTTGGTTTTTATATGTCATATCTTGTTTTGGTTTCTCTTTTTACCCTTTTAGTTATCTTTACTAATAATCTTAATTTCTATGTTCTCATCTAAACCTCTTTCTCTGGTCTTTTCCTTTTAGCTGTAGACCTCCCTTTAGTATTTCTTGTCAGGGATGTCTCTTGTTAATGAACTCTCTCAGCTACTGTTTTTTTGTGAATCTTTAAACTCTTGTCATTTTTGCCTTTTGCCTTTTTTTTTGCATGGCAGGCAAGAACTCTGCCTGCTGGGCCACCATGGCCCCCCCTTTTGAATTTAAACAAATATATTTTTATTAAGAAATATCCACACACACACAGTCCAACCATATTATACAATCAATGGCTCTTGATATCATCACTTTGTTGTGTATTCATCACCATGATAATTTTTAGAATGTTTGCATCACTCCAGAAAAAGAAATGAAAAGAAGAAAAAAGAACTCATACATTATATCCCTTACCACTCCCTCTAATTGATCCATAGTATTTCAATATACCCATTTTTAAAATAATTTTTTATTAATTAAAAAAATTACAAGAAATGCAAACATCCTTAATATATGCTCATTCTGCTCTACATATATAATCAGTAATTCACAGTATCATTACATAGTTGCATATTCATCATCATGATCATTTCTTAGAACATTTGCATCAATTCAGAAAAAGAAATAAAAAGATAACAGAAAAAAATTTAATACCATACCCCTTGCCCCTCCCTTTCATTGATCACTAGCATTTCATACTAAGTTTATTTTCACATTTGTTCCCTCTATTATTTATTTTTATTCCATATGTTCTACTCATCTGTTGACAAGGTAGATAAAAGGAGCATCAGACACAAGGTTTTCACATTCACACAATCACATTGTGAAAGCTATATCATTATTCAATCATCCTCAAGAAACATGGCTACTGGTACACAGCTCTACATTTTCAGGAAGTTCCCTCCAGCCTCTCCATTACATCTTGAACAGCAAGGTGATATCTACTTAATGTGTAAAAATAACCTCCAGAATAACCTCTCAACTCTGTTTGGAATCTCTCAGCTATTGACACTTTGTCTCATTTCACTCTTCTCCCTTTTGGTCAAGAAGGTTTTCTCAATCCCTTCATGCTGAGTCTCAGCTCATTCAGGAGTTTTCCTCAATCCCTTGATGCCGAGTTCCAGCCAATTCTAGGATCTCTGCCCCATGTTGCCAGGAAGATCCACACCCCTGGGAGTTATGTCCCACATAGACATGGGGAGAGTGGTGAGTTTGTTTGTTGTGTTGGCTGGAGAGAGAGGCCACATCTGAGCAACAAAAGAGGTTCTCTTGGGGGTGACGCTTAGGCCTAATTTTAAATAGGCCTGACCTATCCTTTGTGGGGTTAAGTTTCATGTGAACAAACCCCAAGACTGGGGGCTCAGCCTATAGCTTTGGTTGTCTGCACTGCTTGTGAGAATATCAATAATTCAACTTGGGGAGGTTGAATTTTCCCCCGTTCTCACCATTCCCCGAAAGGGACTTTGCAAATACTTTTCCACTCGCTGATCAAATCACTCTGGGATTCATCGGAACATCACTCTGGGCAAACCAATAAAATCTAATGTCCTACCCAAGGTTCCATGTACTTATGTTGTTCAACCAACTATCTACATAAGTTATATTAGGAGATGCACTAGTCAAATATAAATTTTGTACCAAATAAACATTTTTTGATTTAGTCTCACATAGAAGTTGAAATTTTAAAATATTAATTACCATCTATTTTCAGCACTCTGCAGTAATGACATTCCTTTGTTCTTCCTCATGCAAAAACATTTTAAAATTTGTACATTTAGTCATTATCATTATACACTCTAGGGATTCCTAGATTATACCATCTCAATCTTTATCGTCTATCTTTCCTTATGATTTCATTTATGCCCCCAGCCCTCCTCCCTCTATCATTCTCACATGCAGCTTCATTCAGTGTTTTAACATAATTGTATTACAGTTAAGTAGTGTTGTGCTGCCCATTTCTGAGTTTTTATATTCAGTCCTGTTACACAATCTGTATCTGTTCAGCTCCAGTTACCCAATATCTTACCCTATTTCTATCTCCTGATGATCTCTGTTACCAACGAAATGTTCCCAGTTTATTCACTAATGTCAGTTCATATCAGTGAGACCATACAGTATTTGTCCTTTTGTTTTTGGCTAATCACACTCAGCATAATGTCCTTAAGGTCCATCCATGTTGTTACATACTTCATAACTTTATTCTGTCTTACAGCTGCATAATATTCCATCATATGTATATGCCACAGTTTGTTTAGCCACCCATGGACATTTTGGCTGTTTCCATCTCTTGGTATTTGTAAATAATGCTGCTATAAATATTTGTGTGCAAATGTCCGTTTGTGTCCTTGCTCTCATGTCCTTTGAGTAGAGACAGCATATAGATGGGTCTGTTTTAAAATCCATTCTGCCAGTCTATGTCTTTTGATTGGGGATTTAATCCATTAACATTTAGTGTTAATACTGCATGGGTAGTACTTTCTTCTACCATTTTGCCTTTTGGATTTTATCTGTCATATCTAATTTTCCTTCTTTTTACCTTTACTCATAGTCTTCCTTTCTACACTCTTCTCCACACCTCTCTCTTCTGTCTTCGTATCTGTCTCTAGTGCTCCCTTTAGTATTTCTTGCAGAGCTGGTCTCTTGGTCACAAATTCTCTCAGTGATTTTTTGTCTGAAAATATTTTAATTTCTCCCTCAGTTTTGAAGGACAATTTTGCTGGATATAGAATTCTTGGTTGGCAGTTTTTCTTTTTTAATAATTTAAATATATCACCCCACTGTCTTCTCGCCTCCATGGTTTCTGCTGAGAAATCTACACATAGTCTTATTGGGTTTGCCTTGTATGTGATGGATTGCTTTTCTCTTGCTGCTTTCAAGATTCTCTCTTTTTCTTTAACCTCTGACATTCTGATTAGTAAGTGTCTTGGAGTACGTCTATTTGGATCTATTCTCTTTGGGGTATGCTGCACTTCTTGGATCTGTAATTTTAAGTCTTTCATAAGAGTTGGGAAATTTTCAGTGATAATTTCTTCCATTAGTTTTTCTCCTCCTTTTCCCTTCTCTTCTCCTTCTGGGACATCCACAACACGTATATTCGTGCGCCTCATATTGTCTTTCAGTTTCCTGAGCTCCTGCTCATATTTTTCCATTTTTTCCCCTGTATTTTCTTTTTCTTGCTGGATTTCAGATGTTCCATCCTCCAGTTTAGAAATTCTACATTCTGTCTCTCAAAATCTACCATTGTAGGTTTCCATTGTTTTTTTCATCTCTTCTACCATGCCTTTCATTCCCATAAGTTCTGTGATTCATTTTTTCAGACTTTAGATTTCTTCTTTTTGTTCATTCCTTGCCTTCTTTATATCCTCCCTCAATTCATTGATTTGGTTTTTAATAAGGTTTTCCATGTCTGTTCGTATATTCTGAATTAAATGTTTCAGCTCCTGTATGTCATTTGAATTGTTGGTTTGTTCCTTTGACTGGGCCAGATCTTCAATTTTCCTAGTGTGATTTGTTATTTTTTGCTGGCATTTAGGCATTTAATTACCTTAATCAGTTTATTCTGCAGATTGCTTGCACTTATTTTACCTAGGGTTTTCTTGCTGGATGAATTTGTTGTCTATCTGTTCTTTGACATTCAATTCAGCTTTTTCTAGACCTCTAACTTAAGTTTTGTTTAACAGAGGAGAATTTTTCAGTTTTTGTTTTCTTGTTTCTTGCCCTGCTTGTATGGTGCCTTTTCCCCCCACCCTTAGGAGGGTCTACTTTGGTATTTTAGACTGCAGCCGGATTTTCCCAGACCAAACTGGCCTCCTATCAGGAGGAAAGAGTCACCTGAGTTGGTTTTCCCTGAGGGTGAGACCCAGCAGGTTGAAAGACTTTCCTGTGAAGTCTCTGGACTCTGTTTTTCTTATCTTGCCCAGTATGTGGTGCTTGTCTGCCTGCAGGTCCCACCAGCATAAGATGATGTGGTACCTTTAACTTTGGCTGGGGCCGTGGTGGACACTGAGGAAAGGTTGTAGACTGGTTTTAATGGTTTCAAATTATCAAGCCCTGGTGTCTGAATTCCTTGAGAGAGGGATTCCACCTGAGTTGGGTTTCACCCCTCCCCTGGGGAAGGCTCTGGCGAAAAAATGAGCGACCTTTGCTTTGACCAGGTTCACCTGAGCTGGGGGTCTATTTTTAGTTGTTAGAATTTGTTAATTAATTCCACAATTGGTGTTCGGTTGGGCTCAGCTCCTGCTGCTGGTAAAGTCCTTTCCTTCCCCCTCTGGGAAGTGGCCTGTGGGGGAGGGGCACCAGCCACTGCATCATGGGGAACTCACGGCTCTGGGGGGGCTCGCAGCCAGTCCAGCTGGTCCAGATTGGGGTATGCTGTGTGTCTGGTCACTGACGTGGCCCCAGGAGCTGTTCTGTATTGTTTCTGGTTATTTAGTAGTTGTTCTGGAGGACAAACTAAAATTCGCACATTGTTAAGCTACCATCTTGGCCCGGAAGTCTCAATATACCCATTTTTCATTTCCTTTCTCTTTCCCTATTATTTATT
The DNA here is from genome assembly GCF_023851605.1 of Tamandua tetradactyla. Classification (NCBI taxonomy): domain Eukaryota; kingdom Metazoa; phylum Chordata; class Mammalia; order Pilosa; family Myrmecophagidae; genus Tamandua; species Tamandua tetradactyla. The sequence goes on from NC_135353.1 coordinate 122,658,178, forward strand.
ATTTTTATCCTTTTTTTTTAATGCATCTGTCCATTCCCTGGATAAAAGGGGCATCAGACACAAGGTTTTCACAATCATACAGTCACACTGTAAAAGCTTTATAGTTATACAACCTTCTTCAAGAAACTAGGCTATTGGAACACAGCTCTACAGTTTCAGGTACTTCCCTCTAGCCTCTCCAATACACCATAAACTAAAAAGGGATATCTATATAATGCATAAGAATAACCTCAAGCATAACCTCTCAATTCTGTTCAAAATCTCTCAGCCACTGAGATTTTATTTTGTCTCATTTCTCTCTTCCCCCTTTTGGCCAAGAAGACTTTTTCATTCCCATGATGCCGGGTCCTGGCCCATCCCCAGGAGTCAGGTCCCATGTTGGCAGGGAGATTTGCACTGCTGAAAATCATGTCTGCTCCTTATATTTGAAGCACAGTATTGCCAGACAAAGAGTTCTTGGCTGGCAGTTTTTCTCTTTCACTGCCTTAAATATATCACACCACAGCCTTCTTATGCCCATGGATTCTGATGAGGAATCATAACCTAGTTTTAATGAACATTGCTTGTGTGTGATGAATCACTTTTCTCTCACTGCTTTCAGAACTCTCTTTGTATTGGCATTTGACATTCTGATTAGTATGTGTCTTGGAGTAGGTGTATTAGTATTTATTCTGTTTGGGGTACATTGTGCTTCTTGGACATGTACATTAATGTCCTTCATAAGAGCTGGGCAATTTTCAGCCTTTTTCCTCAAATATTCTTTCTGCCATTTTCCCCTTCTCTTCTCCTTCTGGGACAAAATGATTCATATATTTGCATGCTTAGTGATGTTTTTCAATTCTCTGAGACCTTACTACATTTTTTTTGCATTCTTTTCTCTATCTGTTCTTTTGTCTGTAAGATTTCAGGTGTCCTATCCTCTAGTTTGCTGATCCTTTCTTCTGCCTATTCAAATCTGCTCTTGTATGCCTCTAGTATATTTGTGTGTGTGCATTTTTAGAATAAAATAAAAATTTTCATTCTTAAAATTATGTTTATAATTTGAAAGTGTGTTGCTCCCAACATAATTTCTTTGAGCACAAAGATCAACCATTATTCAAAATAACCTTCAGGTTAGTTGTCTTATCCTTTGAAAGCTTGAGAAAAATTTTCATTTAAATTTCCAAATATTCATGTTCATGTTTATTTTTTCCCTTATAAATTGATAGCCTAAATCTTGCAGATTTCTGTTCATTTTATAAATACTTATGGTCAATATCTTGTGATTAAGAACATTTTAATCACAAAGCCAGCACAATTACCATGAATATGGTTAAAAGTTCGTAGTTGCTGAATGGAACAAACAGCAGCAAGAGCTGGAATTTTATTATAAAAATGTTTCATGCACTTTTTTTTATTTAAAAAATTTTTTTATTAATTTTTAAAAAATATTACAAGAAAGAAACACAAACATTCTTAACATATGCTCATTCCGTTCTAAATATATAATCAATAATTCATAATATCATCACATAGTTGCATATTCATCATCATGATCATTTCTTATAACATTTGTCATGCATACTTCTTAAATTATCTTAGCAGCATCTACAGTATCAAATCTTGCTTCAAGCTCAGGGATCAGAATTCTTCTATTATAGCATAACATTTGCCAACCAATATTTTCCCAAATTGGAGTAGAACCATCAAATTGCAACGTGTTTCTTTTCAGAAGATTTTTGGCTTGGAAAACTTCACTTTTTTTACAATCACACTTGTACAGAGTCACATCCATTCTTTTTGAACATGTGCTATGTCTGCAACTGTGACTAATTCCCAAACCATATAAAGTCTCCACAATCCTGTATCTGTGTGGAAATGTTGAAAGAGTGGGAGCTATGGCAAATGTTGCCACAAGTGGGCCAGCTTGCTAGATAAATTCATCCCTTCTCTAAAAGACTGATCCCAGTTGCCAATCAGTGTGTTTGCAACCATGAGAGTTGTATCTGGATGTGCACAGCCAACAGCTTGAACAGCTACTGCAAGATGTGCCAAAGGCATCTTATCATCCCTCACACAAATCTCACTTCCTGTACATTTGCAGGGAGGCAGAACTGGCATTTCTCCCTTGTATGTGGACAGAGAGTCATCAAAATGGAACTTTACTAACTCAAGCAGTTCATCATGGGAAACTCCTCTAGCAGCCGCAAGCACAATTCTTGGCCCCTTATAATGTGAGGTTATATAGTCCACTAAGTCCTTATGATTTATAGATTTGATGTTTTCAGTTGGCCCCCAAATTGTCCATCCAAGTGCAGTATTTTGATACGTTGTGCCATGAAGATAATAAAAAACCTCTTTAATTGGTTTTAGCTTCCTGCATCTTTCTACGGATTACTTCACAGTCACGTTCAATCTCTGCTTCTCCCACTGAGTTTCTCTATAATGTCAGCAAGAATTTCTAGAGCTCTGGACAAATCTTTAGAGAATACTTTGGTATAATATACAGTTTGCTCTCTGGAGGTACAGGCATTGAAGTGAGCACCCATGTTTTCAATGTCAAGCTCCAGATCTAATTGAGGTATCTTTTTGCCCTTGAAAAACATATGTTCCAGAAAGTGAGCTATTCTATTATTCTTCTCATTTTCATATCAACTAACTTCCAGCATCAATCCACAGCCCAATTGTGCATGTTCAGAGGCCACTCAGAGTCCATTTTCCAAACATATTACTTGTGTTTCAGGAACATTCATAATAATTTGTGTAGCTGCCTACGTACCTCTCAATCTGTTCCTCCATAATAAAACAACCACCCAGCAGTGCCTCTGACCAGAAGCCTGTCAGTGAAACTCCAGAGCTCCTGCCTTGCCACAGGCAAAAGAACAGCTCATGCAGCCGCTGTATGTTTCATGCCTACTTCTTGAATTATCTCAGCATCTACAGTATCAAATCTTGCTTCAAGCTCAGGGATCAGAATTCTTCTATTCTAGCATAACATTTGCCAACCAATATTTTCCCAGATTGGAGTAGAACCACGAAATTGCAACAACATGTTTCTTTTCAGAAAATTTTTGGCTTGGAAAACTTCATTTTCAGTGACACTTGTACAGAGTCACATCCATTCTTTTTGAACATGTAACATGTCTGTAACTGTGTTAGCCACCACCAAGACTATCTCTCCTAGGGATAAGTAGGAGAATAGCTAGTGTATTTTAACCTTTTCAGTTGTGGCTTTTATTCCCATAAGTTCTGTGGGAGTTTGAAAGTATTATGTACCCCAGAAAGCCATGTTTTAATCCGGATTCAATCTTGTGGGGGCAGCCATTTCTTTTAATCTTGATTCAATTTTGTAGTGTGGAAACTTTTTATAGATTATCTCCACAGAGCCATGGCATGCCCAGTTGTAGGTGTGAACATTTGATTAGATGTAGATGTGACTCTGCCCATTCAAGGTTGGTCTCAATTAGTTTACTGGAATCCTTTAAAAGGGGAAGCATTTTGGAGAAACATCAGAGCCAACAGAGAAAGCAGAAGTAGAGACTTGGAGAACAGTTGTTTCACAGAACAGAGACACAGATGTTTGGAGATGCTTGAAGCCCAGCAGATGTTGCCATGAGATGTTAATCAAGCCAGAACCTGGAGAGAGCCAAGGGAAGCAATGAGATGAAAGCCAGCCCCAGAGAAGCCAAGTGAGACACCCCCACAGGAACAGAGGCTGAAAGCAACAGATCGCAGGAACAAGGGGCCAGGAGATGCCAGCCACATGAGTTCCCAGCTGTCAGAAGTATTCTAGACCCACTGGCCTTCCTTGAATTAAGGTATCTTTCCTTAATGCCTTAGTCTGGACATTTTTTTAAATTGACAAATGAAAACAACATACAGACATGAACATTATTAACATACAAACATTCCATATATGGTGTACAATCAATGGGTCACAATATCATCACATGGTAGTATATCCATCACCATCATAATTTTTTAGAACATTTGCATCACTCCAGAAAAATAAATAAAAAGAAAAAAGAGAAAACTCATACATACCATGCCCCTTACCACTCCCTCTCATTGACCACTAGTATTTCTATCTACCCAGTATATTTTGACCTTTGTTCTCCCTATTTTTTCTATACCCCTTACCACTCCCTTTCATTGGTCACTAGTATTCACATCTATTCAATTTATTTTAACATTTGTTTTCCCCTATTATTTATGTATTTTTAATCCATATTTTTTACTCATCAGTTCATACCATAGATAAAAGGAGCATCAGACCCAAGGTTTTCCTTTTTTGCCCTTAAACTCTTTTTTTTCCCCCAATCACACACTCACATTGTGAAAGCTATATTATTATATGATCATCTTCAAGAAACATGGCTATGGAACACAGCTCTACAGTTTCAGGCACTTCCCTCTAGTCTATTTAATACATTTTAAATTAAAAATGGATATCTATATAATGTGTAAGAATAACCTCCAGGATAATCTCTCAAGTCTGTTTGAAATCTCTCAGCCATTGACACTTCATTTTGTCTCATTTCTCTCTTCCCCCATTCAGTTGAGAAGGTTTTCTTAATCCCTTGATGTTGAGTCCCAGCTCATTCTAGGATTTCTGTCCCATATTACCAGGGAGGTTTACACCTCTAGGAGTCATGTCCCATGTAGATAGGGGGAAGGCAGTGAATTTGCTTGCTATGTTGGGTGAGAGAGAGGTAGGCCACATCTGAGCAACCAAAGAGGTTCTCTGGGGGTGACTTTTTTAAAATTAATTTTTAAAATAAAAAATATATGTAACAACAAACAAATGCAAACATTCTTAACTTATGATCATTCCGTTCTACAATTATAGTCAGTAATTCACAATATCATCACATAGTTGCATATTCATCATCACGATAATTTCTTAGAACATTTGCATCAATTCAGAAAAAGAAATGAAAAGACAACAGAAAAAAATTCATACATACCATACCCCTTACCCTTCCCTTTCATTGATCACTAGCATTTCAATCTAAATTTATTTTAGCATTTGTTCTGGGGGTGACTTTTAGGCCTAATTTTAAGTATGCTTAGCTTATCCTTTGTGGGGATAAGTTTCATATGAACAAATCCCAAGATATAGGGCTTGGCCTGCTGATTTCACTGTCCCCATTGCTTGTGAGAATATCAGGAATTCTCCAAATGGGGAAGTTGAATTTTCCCCCTTTCTTGCCATTCCCCTAAAGGGACTTTGCAAATACTTCTTTATTAACTGTTCAAATCACTCTGGATTTATCGGGGCATCACACAGGACAAATCTACAAAATCTTATGCCCTATTAAAGGTTCCATGTACTTATGGTGTTCAATTAACTTGTCCTTTTAAGTCATATTAGGAAATGCACTAGTCAAAATATGAATTTTGTACCAAATAAACATTTTTTGCTTTAGCCTCACACAGAAGTTGAAGTTTTAAAATATGGACGTTCATCTATTTTCAGCACCCTGCAATATTGACATTCTTTTGTTCTTCCTCATGCAAAACCATGTTTTAATTTCTACATTTAGTCGCTATGATTGTACACTCTAGGCATTCTTAGATATACCATCTCAATCTTTATCGTTTATCTTTCCAAATGGTTTCGTATGTGCCCCCAGCCCTCCTCCCACCATCATTCTCACATTCAGCTTCATTCAGTGTACTTATGTTATTGTGCTACAATCAGGTAGTATTTTGCTATCCATTCCTGAATTTTTACAATCAGTAGTTTGGACGTTTTTGTAAGTTTAGCACTGTAAACTTGCAACTTAATAAATTCCCTTTTTAAAAGCCACTCCATTTCTGGTATATTGCATTCTGGCAGCTGAACAAACTACAACAAGCTCTGTTCTTCTTTGCTGGTTTTCAAATTCTTCTTTATGCTCATCCAGTGTCTTCTTAATATCTTTTATCTCTTTAGCCATATTTTCCTTCCCCTGCTTGAATTGAGATTTGTTTGATCATTAATTAGTTGTTTGAAATCCTGGGTCATATATGAAGTTTTAATTTATTCCTCTGACTGGGTCATATCTTCCTGTTTCTTAGTATGGCTTGTAACTTTTTGCTGGTATCTAGGCACCTGGTTTTCTTTATGAGTTTACTCTGGAGGTCAGTTTCTTTCACTTTCAAACAATTTTTGCGTTGATTGTCTTTGTGCTAAAGCTCTTCTTTGACGCTTAGTTCAATTTATTCTAGACCTTTAGAATAGCTTTTATTTAACTGCACTATTTGTGAAATTGTTTCACCCAGGGGAAAGCTTCCTTTCCCCTGTTCCTCCTCCAGGAATGTTGATCTGTTCTGTTTTTTTTTAGTGGGGGGGGGGGGAGAAAGAATTATTTGTAATTTCATGGTTCTAATTCACATAGGCATATTAAGTACTATATAAACTTGTCTTTTGGGGATTAATGTTAGACTTGTGGCAAACTATTTCATCTGAATTTATTTGGAGAAATACAGCTTATTCATCCTGCTTACAAATATAAAAGAGCTGAAAAATTAGAAGATAGGGCATTTACAGTAATTTTTAATCTAACTCCACACGTTTTTTTTTTCTAACTCACTATTTGGTTAACGGTTGTTTAATATTTATCCTTAAGAATGGTTAAACATGTTACTGTTTTGTGTAAGTGGTCCCCCAGGTTTCACTTATGACAGAAAAGAAAATACACTGGCATCATACAATAAACTATAGTAGTATCAAAGGTTACAAAAATTGGTCAAAGTCAAAATGGATCTTTAAAAGTTGGAGGGGCCCTTTAATATTCCTCTTTGTGTGAGAAAAAAAAAGTCCTGTCAGGTTTCTAAAACACAAGAAGTGTTTTAACAGTTTAAATCTTTGCAATTACCACATAAAACTTCTTACACTAGGGTTTACCTTGAAAAATAGTTTAAAACCAAGCCAATTGTAACATACATACACTGGCACTTTAGCACAAAGGCAAATTTTAAAAGCAAATTAATCTGAAGCTTTAAAATTAGGCTATAATATAAAAAAGTTCATGGTCTTATATTCATCAAATTCATACTAAAATATTCTATTTTTGTTGGATAAAGACCAATAAAATTTTACATATGCTACAAGTTTATTATATATATTTACATGGCTCTTTCTTCCCTAGATACATAAAACTCACATTATACAATTCCGCACTTAATGCCAACCTCTACAAGGATGATTTGAGGCCAGATCACTGTCAATAGTTTGTACAGTGCTAGAATACAGAAAATGTATTTTGAAAGCTACTCAGTGACCACCAGATACTGTTTCTATGAAAAATGGTTTGGGAGCATTTATTGGCAGACACCATTCACAGGGCCATCAGGGCGTAGTGCACTTCATTCTAGTATGCCCCCAAGTGCCCTTTCCACATGAACTGCTGTAAAAGTTATTACAATGTACTTAACTACTCGTTAAGGAAAAATCACATTTTCTCTTGGCAGTGCCTCAAGTTGTTGGCATACTTGTTCAGGTCTTTGCAGGACATTAAACTTTCAAAATTTTCACTAGTTCTCAGTCTCTGTATGTCTTAGCTAGATGTCTGTAATCTGATTCACTAGCTTTCAACAAGTAAATCTACTAATCCATGACTGATAATTCCCCCAAAAAGCATCAGAAAAAGATTTCTTTGTTGTTCTCTAAATTTAAACATAAACGGTTTCACTTGTTATTCAATTAAGAACAACATCAAGTGCAATCAATAAGAGTTATTTTAAGTTGCACTGATAGTACCATTACCTCATGGTGCCTACAACACACAAAACAAGTGAGATGAGGTCTAATAATATTTTCTACATTAGCAGTTTTACACAAATATAGATAAAATAGATGAATGTTTCAGATCAACTGACAACTAGTCTTAAATGTGATGCCTAAATTTAAACATTAGTACTTATTTTATACCGGTACTTAAGTAAGGTTTTAAGTTTAAATGTCATTATTTCCTTATCAGAAGGATTAAAGGAAACAGACACCCAGGAGCTTGGTGGTTTAGGAACAACACTTGGTGATGTTGGCTCACTAAATTTGGCTCCAGCATAGTTCTGACTAGTTTGAGATTTACAAAGTAAGCTGTGAAAGGTTTTAAGAAATGAGGTATTCAAGAGAAAGGAAAGTAGTCGAAATGGTTTTAAGTGAGCATGCTTTATTGGCTGCGCTCCCGGTCAGAGCTCACCGAACCCAAGATGGAGTGGAGTGAGTCCGCGCACGGGCTTTGGTGCGTGCAGTTTTTAAGGGCAGGGGTCAGGTGATGGCATGAAAGGGGCGGCACATTAAGCAAAGGATCATTATGCAAGGGGATTGAGCAGCAGGTGGTCAGATGTCCGTTGAGCAATGAGTGGACAGATGTCTTCTGAGTAATGAGTGGTCCGATGTCTCATGATTCCAGCCGCAGCGCCCTCTCCTGTTCCCCCGACCTAACAAGCTGGAATTCCAATTTTGATTATTTAGAAAATGTAGTTTGTTCTTTCCCCCATTTTGCATGACCTGCCATGCAGCTGCTGATGAGTTATAACTATGTTCTCTTTCTCTTTTCTTATGAACAATCTTCATCTGGGAATTCTGGTCCTTGGTTTTCTGTCTATTATGTTGCTGTTGGTTCTTACTAACATTTCTAGATTGAGGAACTGGAATATTATACCTCTCTCCAACACCCATCTTCAGGTTCTTTGTCACCTTTCAGTCGGCTTTTCAGATTGCAAGATTCCATTATAACTCCTCTTCTTTGCTGCCAAGCCCAGGATAATAGGTATTGCTTTCTGATAGATCCTTTCCTCTGTATGAATATAGAAGTTTTCATGAGCTGATCTGCTGAGTTCAGCCTAGGAGCTGAAGCCAACATCTGAATTTCCTCAGCACACAAGTTTGACAGAAGTCTTAGAGACTTCAAGCTCGGGACTGACAGCAGTGAACCCTATTAGGCGATGAAGCCTCACTCCCCTTTCAGGGAGAGAGGAGGCAAGGAATGAGCAAAGTCTGACAGCATCGACCTGCTGAACACCCCAGCAATGGCCGGCCTGACCATCGCTTTCTGTCTCTACCAACAAATAGACTGTTCTGTTTATTTTTTATTTACCTCTCTCTATTTTTAACACTATTTTTGTTATCTCTAGCTGCTTTAATATGGAGAACTAATTGTGGAAGGATGTTCCCCCTGAAGAGAACTTTCCCAACTCAATTTTTCCCAGTCAGACAGGCCCAGGGATCTCAAAGCGGGTGTAGATTGGTTCCAAAGTGCCCTGGGGAGGGGATTAAGAAGGGCACCAAGACCTTCTCCGATGGCTCCCCAAAGCTGAGCTTTCCTGGCCTGCACAGCAGATGGCATTCTTCACCCACTGTTCACCTCATGCCTAAGGTGGTACTGTGCCTTTAATTCAAATCAACTCCACCTCTGCTGGCACGTGGTTGCGGCAGAGTCTGCCAGCCATTTTGGCCTGGGCAGGTTGAAACTCTTCCTCAGATCCCAGACCCTGTGATGTGAATTCTCTAATCAAAAGCAGCAAACTGCACTGAGCAGATGCCAGCCATGTGCCTTCCTAGCTGACAGATGTGTTCCTGACCCATCAGCCTTCCTTAAATTAAGTTATGTCTTCCTGGATGCTTTAGTTTGAACATTTTCTTGGCACTGGAACTGTAGAATTGTAACTATTAAATTCCTGTTTTAATTAGAAATAGAAATAGAAAGAGCTATTTTATTTCTGGTATATTGCATTTTGGCAGCTTAACAAACTAATACACACCCCCAAGAAGGCACTGTGTCTTCCATGCAGCCCCACTTCCTCCCCTGCCAGAGGTAGGCTTAAAACAGAGGCTGCCAGATGATTTCTGTCCTGGGTGGTGAAACTGTAGCTGTTCTTGGAGCTATAATCCAGTAATCCAAATTCGCTAATCAAAAGCTTCAGTTATTGCCGAGCCTTTTGCACCCCCCTCTTCTTGGAGGAGGAGCCACCCCAGCAAACTGTGCCCCAAGAAGTTACTGTATCCTCAATCAGCCATTGTTTCACCCCTGCTGGAGGTGGGATTGAAACAGAAGCTACCAGCTGCTTTCTCTCCTGGGTAGGTTGAAACTATCTGTCCTCAGAGCTGGAACCCAGCAATCCAAATTCCCTAATCAAAAGCTGCAGTTGGTACCTGGTTGTGCCCCACCCCCCATTCTTGGGAAAGACTACTTCTACTTCCAGTCAGGGAGTGCCTCACCAGTGGGGGACGGGCATCAGCCTCCACAGCATGGAGAGATCTGCTCACAGAATTTCATCACAGTTTATCAGTTTCTCCCTTCTGCTCTTCACTGGATGTTCTTCTAGTCTTTAGAGCCCCCCAAACAGTGATTTCAGACAATCTCTGGCTGCTTACTAGCCACCCTAGAGGACAAACTGAATCTTAGAGCTCCCCATTCCACCATCTGGGCTTGTTTTCCCTAACTGATTTTTTTTAATGTAACTTTATTGGATACACATCATACAGTCCATCCAAAGTATACAATCAGTGGCCCACAGTATCATCACATAGTTGTGCATTCAGCATCACAGTCAATTTTAGAACATTTTCATTATTCTAAAAATAAAAATATAAAAAAATCCTAAAACACCACATATTCTTATCCCCTCCCCCATTGTTGACCCCTAGTATTGTTGTGGTACATTTGTTACTGTTGGAGAGAGAATATTAAGATATTACTATTAACTATAGTCCATAGACTGCAATAGGTACATTTTCCCCATATACCCCTCTATTATTAATTCCATGTAACAGTGCCATACATTTGTTCTAGATAATGAAATAACTTTTTAATGAGCAGTTAATAGCAGTCATCATCCACCACAAGATTCACTGTTATACATTCCCATATTTTAACATCTAGCTTTCCTTCTGTTGCCATAGATGACTCTGAAATCCCCTTTCAACCACTCCAACTGATTTTTTACAAGACCACCAAGTCCACTCAATATGGAAAGAATAGTATCTTCAACAAATGGTCCTGGGAAAACCGGATACCCATATGCAAAAGGATGAAGGTGGACCCCTACCTCACACCGTATAAAAAGTTCACTCAAAAGGGGGAGAATTCAACTTCCCCAAGTGGAAAATTCTTGATATTCTCACAAACAGTGGAGACAACCAAAGCAATAGGCTGAGCCCCCAATCTTGAGGTTTGTTCATATGAAACTTAACCCCGCAAAGGATAGGCCAAGCATACTTAAAATTAGGCCTAAGAGTCACCCCCAGGAGAACCTCTTCTGTTGCTCAGATGTGGCCTCTCTCTCTCAGCCAACACAGCAAACAAACTCACTGCCCTCCCCCTGTCTACATGGGACATGAATTCCAGGGGTGTGGACCTTCCTGGCAACATGGGATAGAAATCCTAGAATGAGCTGGGACTCAGCACCTAGGGATTGAGAAAACCTTCTCGACCGAAAGGGGGAAGAGAGAAATGAGACAAAATAAAGTGTCAATGGCTAAGAGATTCCAAACACAGTCAAGAGGTTATCCTGGAGGTTATTCTTACTCATTAAGTACATATCTTGTTATTCAAGATGTAATGGGGAGACTGGAGGGAACTGCCTGAAAATGTAGAGCTGTATTTCAGTAGCCATGTTTCTTGAAGATGACTGAATAATGATATAGCTTTCACAATGTGACTGTGTGATTGTGAAAACCTTGTGTTTGATGCTCCTTTTATCTACCTTGTCAACAGATGAGTAGAACATATGGAATAAAAATAAATAATAGGGGGAACAAATGTTAAAGTAAATTTAGTTTGAAATGCTAGTGATCAATGAATGGGAGGGGTAAGGGGTATGGTATGCATGAAATTTTTTTCTGTTTTCTTTTTATTTCTTTCTCTGAATTGATGCAAATGTTCTAATAAATGATCATGGTGATAAATATACAACTATGTGATAAAAAAGAATGTTCATATTGTGTGTTGATTGGTTTTATTAATAAAAAAATTCATTCAAAATGGATCAAAGACCTAAACATAAGAACTAAGAGTATAAAACTCTGAGAAAATGTAGGGAAGCATCTTCAGGACATTGGGTTAGGCAATGGTTTCTTAGACTTTATACCAAAAACATAAGCAATAAAAGAAAAAATAGCTAAATGAGACTGCATCAAAATAAACATTGTGCATCAAAGGACTTTATCATGAAAATAAAATGACAACTTACACAGCAGGAGAAAATATTTGGAAATCATATATACTGTAAAGGCTTAATATAAAGAATGTATAAAGAAATCCCACAATTCAACAATAAAAAAGTAAACCCAATTCAAAAAAAAGGTCAAAAAATTTGAATAGACATTTCTCCAAAGAATATATACAAATGATAAAAAAGTACATGAAAAGATGCTCAATATCATTAGCCATTAGGGAAATGCAAATCAAAACCACAGTGAGATACCACTTCACACTCACTAGAATGGATACTGTACAATTTTTTAAAATAACAAGTATCAGAGAGGGTGTGGAGAAATGGAAACACTTGTTTATTTATTTATTTATACCCAGAAAAGCTGAAAGGAGTGATGCAAACTGAGTTTTGCACACTGATGTTCATAGCACCATTATTCACAAACGCCAAAAGATGGAAACAATCCAAATGCCCATCAACAGATGAGTGGATTAAGAAAATGTGGTATATACATACAATGGGATATTATGCAACAGCAAGACAAAATGACGTCCTGAAGCACATGACAAGATGGATGAGTCTTGAAGACATAATGCTGAGTAAAATAAGCCAGATACAAAAGAACAGATACTGTATGATTCCACTTTTATGACCATGGTAAAGGTAAAATCAGAGGCTTATAATACAAAATACAGGTGACCTAGAGATACACAGAAGCTAGAGCTGGGTGAATGGTTACCTAATGAGATTGAACTGAAATGTAAGACAATAGAGAGAAGTCAAGATGGTTCGTTAGTGGGTCTATAAGTAATATTACCATATTGAAAATGAACATTATTAAAAGGTGTTATATAGATCCATGAGTCCCACCCATTAACAGTACAAATATAAATAAGTTCTTGCATTAACTACTTCAAAGGTGTGATTCGTATCCAAAGAGTGTATAGGTTCAGGGTATAGGGAAAATTGCTATTGCATTCTATGGTCTATGTTTAACAGGAAAACACCAACAGTACCACAGCAACACCATGGGTAAATAATGGGAAAGAGGGACAAGAGTTAAAGGGAAGTTTGGATTTTCTATTTGGTGAGGGTGTGCTTATTTGGTATCTTTCCCTTTGGAACAATGACACTACCTAAAATTGAGAGTGTGGATGGACTATTGACTTTGGACATTATACATGATGCCTAATGAATGCAGGTGGCTGAAGGGTGTACTTACTGAAAAGTAGATTGGTGAAAGATCATGTATACATATGATTGAGTTTTGTGCTGCTACAAAAAGTAGTGAAGTTGTGAGGCATGCAATGTTGTGAATGAACCTGTGGGACATTAGATGAGGCTAAATAAGTTAGAAACAAAAGAGCAAATATTGTATGGTCTCATTTAGAAAATACTTATTAAAAAACAGGGTCCTAGATTGTAAGCTCTTATAGCAGTCATATTTAGTCTGGAGCAGTAATTGTTATTTCTGGATTTTGAGGGCTGTTTTATATATGTATAATCTGGCAATTTAGAGATAAGAATGAAGTCAATCAGGTCAAGATTAAGGTAATTCAAAATACAGGGGCAAGGAAGACATTGTCTATATTTTAAAACTTCATCTACTCTTTGAGACCAAATGAAGAAAGGTTTATTTTGTCCAGAACCTAAATTTCTGTGCCCCATGATCTAACTCAACCTGTCTGGATAGATCATGTAAACAATTAAAAAACAGGGAGCCCAGAATAAGAATGAAGGCCTTTAATCCTGTATCACTTAATGTAATGCCTAGATAGATCCCAGAGTAAATAAAGCAGATAATAAAACAGTATTGGTTAAGTCCATTGAGGGATGGGAGAAAAAATATGGAATTATTAAACTTTACCACTGGGGAAACTCCTGAGACTGTATCAAACATTAGAGACACCTAAAACAATAGGCCAAGCCCTTGATCTTGAGGTTTGGTCTTGAACCTTATGTATGTAGTGGAGAAGCTTAGCCTACCTATAGGTATGTCTAGGAGTTACTTCCAGAGGACCTCTTTTGTGGCTCAGATGTGGCCTCTCTCTCTCTAGGCCCAACTCTGCAAGTGAAATCATTGCCCTCCTCCCTATGTGGGACAGGACATTTAGGGGTGAATGTCTCCCTGGCAGTATGGGAGATGACTCCCAGGGATGCGTCTGGGCTTAGCATCATTGGATCAACAATGCCATCCTAACCAAAAGGGGGAAAAGAAGTGTAACAAATAAGGTATCAGTGGCAGAGAAAGTTCAAATACAGTCGAGAGGGTACTCTGAAGGTCACTCTTATACAAACTTCAGTTAGACATTGCTACCTACCATAACTTGCCAAACCCCAACCTAAACCATTTCTGGCAATTTTAAAGAACACCTAGGGCAATATATGATTCTACAAAGGTTCCATGCAATAAGGTACCTTTCCAGAAGCCTACAACCTCCAGTTAGCTCCCTGGATCAGATAAGTCCTGGAACCTAGAGGGGCCAGCCTTTCCAGAACATCAGTTTGTTCCATCTTCTTGCCTCATATTATTGAAAGCCCCTTCCAACATGAAAAAGTTAGAATGGGCATAGCCTAAACACCCCTAAAGAGTAGGATATGAAGATCAAAGGTGATGGTGGAATTATACAGAGAAGGTAGGGTTTAACAAGTGAATATGATTGCTGAATCATTAAATTGATACTTCTTTTGGTCTCCAGTATTGTAAAGCAGCTAGAAGTAAAAACCTAAAACTGTGGAATTGTAACCCATACCAAACTCTGAAATCTGTTGTACAACTAATTGTTGTGTTGTGCTTTGAAATTTATTGCTTTTTTGTATATATGTCATTTCTCACAAAAAAAGAAAAAAAAGTGATGTTTAAAAATATAATATTCCTTCTAGCCTCCAATGTTCTGGAGCAGTTAGAAGGAAAAATCTGAAAGGATGGTATGATAGTCCATGACAAACTTTTGGATGTGTCCTGTAACTACTTGTTGAAGAGTGCTTTGAAAACTTCTTTTTTACCTTCTTTGCTTTGTTATATGTTATATTATACAATAAAAATTTAAAAATATATAATAAAAATTTAACTGGTACATAATTTCTTTGTGGTGCTGGAAAAGTTTTGGTAATGGAGTTAAGGCGATGGCAGCACAACACTGTGGATGTAATTAATACCACCAAATTATTTAAGTGAATATGATTAAAGAGTAATTTTAGGTTGTATACATGTTCATAAAATAAATTTTAAAAAAAAGAAAGTTAGAGTGGCTATATTAATATCAGAAAAAGTTTACTTCAGAGCAATAAAAATTACTAGGAATAAAATTTCCAGGAATTGATAAAAGGGTCAATTTACCAAGAAGACATAAAACTCTGAACATGTTTCACCGAACAGCAGAACTTCAATGTGGATGAAGCAAAAATTTATAGAACAGAAAGGAGAAATAGAAAAAGTAGAGTCTTCGATACTCCTCTGTCAGTAATTGAAAGAACAAGTAGACAGAAAATCAACAAGGATTTAGAAGAATTGAACACCATCAACCAAGTAGACCAAACTAACAGTTATAGAACACTCATTCAAACAATAGCAAAATAAACATTCTTTTCAAGTCCACATGGAACATTCACCACCATAGAATATATCCTAGGTCTTAAAACAAACCTTAACAAATGTAATTGTAAAAGAATCAAAATCATAAGAAGTGTGTTCCCTGACCATAACACAATTAAATTAGAAATCAATAATGGAAAAATAACTGGAACATTTGCAAATAATTGGACATTAAGCAACAGAATTCTAAATAATCCATATGTGATGGTTTGGAAGCTTTATGGACCCCTTAAGAAAAGTATGTTCTTAAATTAATCCATTCCTGTGAGTGTGGACCTATTGTAGGTGGGACCTTTTAATTAGGTTATTTCAATTGAGATGTGGCCCATGTCATTCAAGGTGGGGTCTTATCCTCTTTTTTAAAAAAATTTTTTATTGAGATATCTTTATACACATACAGCCCCCCCAATGAATACAATAAATGGCTCACAATATTATTACATAGTTGTGTACTCATCACTATGATCATTTTTAGAACATTTGCATCACTCCAGAAAAAGAAATAAAAGAATAAAGTAAAAACCTGTACATCCCATACCCCTTACCCCACCCTCTTATTGACCACTAGTATTGCAATCTACCCTGTATTTTAACCCCTTATTCCCCCACCAGTATCTACAATTTTTTGTCCTTATTGTTTTACTCATCTGTCTATACCCTGGAAAAAGGGAACATCAGACACAAGGTTTTCACAATCACACAGTTACATTACAAAATATATAGTTACACAATCTTCTTCAAGAATCAAGGCTACTGGGATACAGTTCAATAGCTTCAGGTACTTCCCTCTAGCCACTCTAATGCACAATAATTAAAAGGGATGTCCATATAATGCATCAGAATAACCTCCAGAATAACCTCTCAACTCTGAAATCACTCAGCCACTGAAACTTTATTTTGTCTCATGTCTCTCTTCCCCCTTTTGGTCAAGAAGGTTTTCTCAATCCCATGATGCCAGGTCCTGCCCCACATTGCTAGGTAGACTTGCACCCCTGGGAGTCATGTCCGCGGGAGTGAGGAGGGCAGTGAATTCACCTGCCAAGGTGGCTTAGAGAGAGAGAGAGAGAGAGTCCTCATCTGAGCAACAGAAGAGGTTCTCTGGGGGTACTCTAAGGCATAATTATAAGTAGGCTTAGCTTCTCCTTTGCAGGAATAGGTTTCATAGGGTCTGTTTTAGTTTGGAAGCTGCCAGAATGAAAAATACCAGAACTGGAAGGGCTTTTAAAAAGGAAAATTTAATAAGTTACAAGTGGACATTTCTAAGCTTATAAAGATGTCCAAACTAAGGCATCTAGGGAAAGATACCTTAATTCAAGGAAAGCCAATTAATCTGAAATAGCTCTGTAAGCTTGGAAGTCATCTGGTTGGCATCTGCTGGCCCCTTGCTCCTGACCTCTGTTGCTTTCAGCCTCTGGTCCGGTGGGGGCTTCTCAATTTGCTTCTCCAGGGATGCTTTCCATCTCTTGGCTTCCCTTGGGTTTCGCCAGGATCTGGCTTGCTTAACATCTCATGGTGATGTCTGCTGGGCTACAAGCATCTCCAAACATCCATGTCTGTGTTCTCCCAGTGTTGGCATCTGTGTCAGCACTGTTCTGAAGTTTCTGTTGGCTCTGTTGTTTATGGCTCTCTGCAAAATGTTTCCTTTTTTAAAGGATTCCAGTAAACTAATCAATACCCACCTGCCCTCCAGAAAGGCTGCACCTCAGTTTCCCGACCAACAGTGAATAGGAACATATCTTTCTTCACATTTTCTCTAACAATTGTTTCTCCCTATTCATTTTAAAGCAGTTTTATTTACACATCATACAATCCAACCTAAGCAAAAAACCAATGGTTCCTGGTATAATCCCAAGACCATGCCCTCGCCACCACAATCTTTATGAAGGCATTTGCTTTACTTCCCCAAAGAATTCCATAAACCTCTCCCATATCTCCTCCTTATTGACACTTAGTTTAGGCATAATGCCTTTGTTACATTCAGTGGAAACATATTACAATGTTATTGTCGACTACAAACTCTAGCTTACCTTGACTGTATTTTTCCTGTATACATCCTATTTTCAACACTTTGCAATGTTGACATTCATTTGTTCTCCCTCATGTAAAAACAGTCTTATATTCATATATTAATCACCATGATCATCCACTCTAAGCATTCCTAAGTTATACCATCTGTCTTTATCCTCTATCTTTCCTTCTGGTTTCATATGTGCCCCCAGTCCTTCTCCCTCAACCATACTCATATTTAGCTTCATTCACTGTACTTGTATTATTATGCTACATTCAGGTAGTATTGTGTGATCCATTTCTGAATTTTCACAATCAGTCTTATTGCACATTCTGTACTCCTTCAGAGCTAAATGCCCAATCTCTACCCTATTTTTATCTCCTGATAACCTGTGTTCTTAGCTTCATCTCTCAAAGTTCACTCATTAATGTTAGTTCATATTAGTGAAACCATTAAATATTTGTCCTTTTGTTTTTGGCTAATTTCACTTAGCATGATGTCCTCAAGGTTCATCCATATTGTTATGTGCTTCATGACTTTATTCTGTCTTACAGCTGTATAATATTCCATTGTATGTATATACCACAGCTTATAGCCACTTGTCCATTGATGGCTATTTGGGCCTTTTCCATCACTTGACAATCATAAAAATGCTGCTATAAACTTATTGGTGTGCAAATGTCCATTTTGTCCTTGCCTTCAGTTCCTCTGAATATGTACCTAGTAACAGAATTGCTGGATTATATGGCAATTCTATACTTAGCTTCCCGAGGAATCACCAATCTGCCTTTCACAGTCCTTGCACCATTTTACAGTCCCACCAATAGTGGATAAATTACCTCTTTCTCTACATTCTCTGCAGCACTTGCCATTTTCTTTCTTTCTTTCTTTTTTAACAATGGCTATTCTAGTGGGTGTCATGTGATATCTCATTGTGGTTTTGAATTGCATTTCCCTAATAGCCAGTGAACTTGAGCATCTTTTCATATGCCTTTCAGTCATTTGTGTTTTCTCCTCTGAAAAGTCCCTGTTCATGTTTTCTGCCCATTTTCTATTTGGGCTGTTTGTTTTTTCATTGTTGAGTTGAAAAAAACTCTTTATATATTCTGAATAGTAAATGTTGAGTCAATGTTGGTTTTTCATGCCGTTCTAGGAGGTTATCCATTTCATCTAGTTGTCTAGTTTATTAGCATATAGTTGCTCTCATTGTCTCTTTTTGTTGTTGTTGGGTCAGCAGTTATATCCTTCTGTTCCCTTTCTGATTTTATTTATTTTCATCCTATGTCTTTTTATCAGCCTAGCTAATGGTCCATTGAATTTACTGATTTTCTCAAAGAACCAGCTTCCAGTTTTGTTGATTTTCCTGATTGTTTTCATATTGTCAATTTCACTTATTTTTGCTCTAATCTTCATTATTTCTTTCCTTTTGCTTGCTTTGGGGTTAGTTTGCTGTTCTTTCTCTATTTCTTCCAGGTGAACAGTTAACGCCTCGATTTTTGGTCTTTGTTGTTTTTTAATATAGGTATTTTGGAGAATAAACTTCCCTCTCAGTACTGCCTTTGCTGCATCCCATAAATTTTGATATGTTGTGTTTCATTTTCATTTGCCTCATTATATTTACTGATTTCTCTTGTAATATCTTCCTTGGCCCACTGGTTGTTTAAGAACATATTGTTTAGCCTCCATATATTTGTGAAATTTCTGGCTCTCTGCCTGTTATTGATTTCCAACTTCATTCCATTATGATCTGAGAAAGTGTTTTAATCTTTTTAAATGTATTTAGATTTGATTTGTGACCCAGCATATGGTCTATCCTTGAGAATGATACATGAGCACTTGGGAAAAATGTGTATCCTGTTGTTGTGGGGTGTAATGTTCTATAAATGTCTTTTAAGTCCAGTTCATTTATTGTATTATTCAAAATCTCTGTTTTCTTATTGATCCTCTGTCTATATGTTCTCTCTATTGATGAGAGTGGGGAATAGAAGTCTCCAGCTATTACTGTAGATATGTCTACTTCTGCCTTCAGTGTTGTCAGTGTTTGCTTTATGTATTTTGGTGTACTCTGATTTGGTGCATAAATATTTATGATTATTATGTCTTCTTGTTGAATTATTCCTTTTATTAATACAAATTAATATTTGTCCCTTTGTTCTGGTTTGCTAGCTGCCAAATGCAATATACCAGAAATGGCATGGCTTTTAAAAAGGAGAATTTAATAAGTTGCTAGTTTACAGTTCTAAGGCTGAGATAATGTCCCAATTAAAGCAAGTCTATAGAAATGTTCAGTCAAAGGCATCCATGGAAAGATACCTTGGTTCAAGAAAGCTGATGAGGTTCAGGGTTTCTCTCTTAAGTGAGAAGGCACATGGTGAACACAGTCAGGGCTTCTCTCTCTCTCAGCTGGAAGAACATGGTGAACACAGCGTCATCTGCTAACTTTCTCTCCTGGCTTCCTGTTTCATGAAGCTCCCTGGGAGGCATTTTCCTTCTTCATCTCCAAAGGTCGCTGGTTAGTGGACTCTCTGTTTCTCATGGCTATGTCATTCTTCTCTGCTCTCTCCAAATCTTTCTGTGAATCTCCCAAAATGTATCCTCTTTTATAGGACTTCAGAAACTAATCAAGATCCACCCAGATGAATGGAGACACGCCTCTACCTAATCCATCTTAACAACCACCCTTGATTAAATCACATCTCCAGGGAAATTATCTAATTACATTTCCAAAGATACAATACTGAAAAGGGATTAGAAGAAATGTCTGCCTTTATAAAATGGGATTAGGATTAAAACATGGCTTTTCTAGGGGCCAGATATCACTTCAAACCAGCACACCCTTTTAGTTGTTTTACCTTTGAAGTCTAATTTGTATAGATAAATTTGAAGTTGGATATTAGTATAGCTACCCCTGTTCTTTTCTGCTTATTGTTTGTGTGATATATCTTTTTCTAACTTTATTTTCAATCTGTTTTTGACCTTGGGTCTAAAGTGAGTGTTCTGCAGACAGCGTATAGATAAGTTCTGTTTTTTTAATCCATTCTTCCATTCTATGTCTTTTGATTGCAGAGTTTAATCCATTAATATTTAATATTATTACTGTAAAGGCATTGTCTTTTGGATTTTCTATGTCATATCTTATTTTTTTTCTCTTTTCACCCTTACTGATAGTTTTCACTTCTACAGTCTTCTCCAGACCCTTCTGTCCTGTCTTTTCCTATATGGCTGTAGTGCCCCCTTAACTGTTTCTTGTAAAACCAGTCCCTTAGTCACAAATTCAGTGACTGTTCATCTGAAAATATTTTAATATCCCTCTCATTTTTGAAGGACATCTTTGCTGGGTATAGAATTCTTGGTTGGCAGTTTTTTTTCTTTCAGAATTTTAAATACAGCATAGCACTGCCTTGTCAGACTTTCCTGTGAAGCCTCTAGACTGTGTGTTTCTCTCCTGCCCAGCATGTGGTGCTTGTCTGTCCACAGCTTCCCACCAGTGTAAAGTGATATGATGCCTTTAATTTCAACAGTCTCTCCCTGCCAGAGATGTGGTTGAGACAGAGGCTGAGGCAGAGGGTGTGCTTAGGTTGCTTCTGTTTTCTAGCCCCTGGAGCCTGAATTCCCCATAGGAGGGCTGCCACTTGAGCTGGGCCCTACCTCCCTTTTCTTGGGGAAGATACACCCTTCAGTGAATTGTCCCCATTAACTTATTTACTTTGTCTCTCAAACATGCCTTAATTCTGCCCTTGCCTGAGCTGTTAAGTTAAAAAAAAAAGTCTTTTCAGAGCCAGACCCCAGCTCCTTGGCTTGCAAATCAAGAGCTGGAGTTGATACATGGCTCTATGCATCCCCAGGCTCTATATGCCTGGTTTTATTTGGGTCCAGCCATTTTCCAGTATTTTGTGCTGTCCAGCTTAAAAAGGACCTGTTTTTTTTTTCTCCCATCAGCCCCAACCTCTCTCTGCCTGAGTGAAAACTCCTGGTTCCTTTAGTGCTTACTTCAGGTTTTATGTCTTCAGGGCCTGTTTTCAGTAGTCAGAATTTATTAATTCATTTTTCAATTGGAGCTTGGTTGGACTAAATTCTTTGGTACTAGTAATGTCTGTTTCCTTTCCCCTTGGGGAACCAGTCTTCCATGCCCATGGGGGAGGGGTACCAGCTTCCAGGGCTTGGGAGACTTACAGTTCTGTGTGGGATCTTAGCCTGTCCACCCATTCCAGACTGGTGTACAAGTGTGTCCGGTCACTGATATCCCCCTAATATTTGTTCCATACAATTCCTGGCTATTTACTAGCTGCTCTGGAGGACAAAGTAAATTTCACACTTCAGTATGCCGCCATCTTGCCCCACCTCTTTAATCCTCTTTGTGCCACTTTGAAAGGATTTACACACCCTAGAAAAAGGCCATTATTTAATCCCATCAATCTTGTGGGAGCAACGTTTTATTCTCATCCCTATTCAGCGCTACAGGCTGGAAACTTGATTAGGTTATCTTCTCAATCAATTGTGGATATTAAACTTGATTAGATGGAGAAGTGTCTCCACCCATTCTACATGAATCTTGATTAGTTTACTGAAATCCTATAATTTCAGAGAGAGTACCTTTTTGAGAATGAGGAGAGAGCCACAGAACCATGACAGAAGGATGAGAGGCCTGGAAAGGAAACTAGCAGATGCCACCATGTTCACCACGTGCCCTTCCAGCTGAGAGGGAAACACTGAATGTCATCAGCCTTCTTAAACCAAGGTGTCTTTACCTGGATGCCTTAAATTGGACATTTCTATAGACTTGTTTTAATTTGGAAAGGCCTTAGAACTGTAAACCAGCAACTTATTAAATTCCCTTTCTTCAAAGCTTTTCCATTTCTTGTATATTGCATTCTGGCAGCTAGCAAACTAGAACAGATTTTGGTACCAGAATAGTGGGGTGCTGCTGCAGTTTGCAAATACCATACATGTTGGAACAGTTTTTTAAATGGATAAGGGGAAGATTCTGGAGGAATTGTGAGGAGCTTGATAGAGAAATCCTAGAATGCCTTGAAGAGACTGTTGGTAGAAATGTGGACTCTAAAGACACTTCTGATAAGGCCTTAGACAGAAATGAGGCACATGCTATTATAGACTGGAGAGAAGGTTAAGCTTGTTTTAAAATGGCAGATAATCTGGCAATATTGATTAGTGGCTTTGGCTGAAAGGCAGATTTTAAGGTTTTTTTTTTTATTTTTTTTATTTTTTTTTTTTATTAATTAAAAAAAGAATTAACAAAACAATTAGAAATCATTCCAATCTACATGTACAATCAGTAATTCTTAATAACATCACATAGTTGCATATTCATCATTTCTTAGTACATTTGCATCGATTTAGAAAAAGAAATAAAAAGACAACAGAATAAGAATTAAAACAATAATAGAAAGAAAAAAAACAAAAAAAACAAAAACAAAAAACCTATACCTCACATGCAGCTTCATTCAGTGTTTTAACATAATTGCATTACAATTGGGTAGTATTGTGCTGTCCATTTCTGAGTTTTTATATCCAGTCCCGTTGTACAGTCTGTATCCCTTCATCTCCAATTATCCCTTCTCTTTTTTTTTTTTTTTAATTAACGGAAAAAAAGAAATTAACCCAACATTTAGAGATCATACCATTCTACACATGCAATCATTAATTCTTAACATCATCACATAGATGCATGATCATCATTTCTTAGTACATTTGCATTGGTTTAGAAGAACTAGCAACATAACCGAAAAAGATATAGAATGTTAATATAGAGAAAAAAATAAAAGTAATAATAGTAAAATCAAAACAAAACAACACAAAACAAAACAAAAACCTATAGCTCAGATGCAGCTTCATTCAGTGTTTTAACATGATTACTTTACAATTAGGTATTATTGTGCTGTCCATTTTTGAGTTTTTGTATCTAGTCCTGTTGCACAGTCTGTATCCCTTCAGCTTCAATTACCCATTGTCTTACCCTGTTTCTAACTCCTGCTGAACTCTGTTACCAATGACATATTTCAAGTTTATTCTCGAATGTCCGTTCACATCAGTGGGACCATACAGTATTTGTCCTTTAGTTTTTGGCTGGATTCACTCAGCATAATATTCTCTAGGTCCATCCATGTTATTACATGGTTCATAAGTTTATCTTGTCTTAAAGCTGCATAATATTCCATCGTATGTATATACCACAGTTTGTTTAGCCACTCTTCTGTTGATGGAGATTTTGGCTGTTTCCATCTCTTTGCAATTGTAAATAATGCTGCTATAAACATTGGTGTGCAAATGTCCGTTTGTGTCTTTGCCCTTAAGTCCTTTGAGTAGATACCTAGCAATGGTATTGCTGGGTCGTATGGCAGTTCTATATTCAGCTTTTTGAGGAACCGCCAAACTGCCTTCCACAGTGGTTGCACCCTTTGACATTCCCACCAACAGTGGATAAGTGTGCCTCTTTCTCCGCATCCTCTCCAGCATTTGTCATTTTCTGTTTTGTTGATAATGGCCATTCTGGTGGGTGTGAGATGATATCTCATTGTGGTTTTGATTTGCATTTCTCTAATGGCCAGGGACATTGAGCATCTCTTCATGTGCCTCTTGGCCATCCGTATTTCCTCTTCTGAGAGGTGTCTGTTCAAGTCTTTTTCCCATTTTGTAATTGGGTTGGCTGTCTTTTTCTTGTTGAGATGAACAATCTCTTTATAAATTCTGGATACTAGACCTTTATCTGATGTATCATTTCCAAATATTGTCTCCCATTGTGAAGGCTGTCTTTCTACTTTCTTGATGTAGTTCTTTGATGCACAAAAGTGTTTAATTTTGAGGAGTTCCCATTTATTTATTTCCTTCTTCAGTGCTCTTGCTTTAGGTTTAAGGTCCATAAAACCGCCTCCAGTTGTAAGATCCATAAGATATCTCCCAACATTTTCCTCTAACTGTTTTATGGTCTTAGACCTAATGTTTAGATCTTTGATCCATTTTGAGTTAACTTTTGTATAGGGTGTGAGAGATGGGTCTTCTTTCATTCTTTTGCATATGGATATCCAGTTCTCTAGGCACCATTTATTGAAGAGACTGCTCTGTCCCAGGTGAGTTGGCTTGACTGCCTTATCAAAGATCAAATGTCCATAGATGAGAGGGTCTATATCTGAGCACTCTATTCGATTCCATTGGTCGATATATCTATCTTTATGCCAATACCATGCTGTTTTGACCACTGTGGCTTCATAATATGCCTTAAAGTCAGGCAGCGCGAGACCTCCAGCTTCGTTTTTTTTCCTCAAGATGTTTTTAGCAATTCGGGGCACCCTGCCCTTCCAGATAAATTTGCTTATTGGTTTTTCTATTTCTGAAAAATAAGTTGTTGGGATTTTGATTGGTATTGCATTGAATCTGTAAATCAATTTAGGTAGGATTGACATCTTAACTATATTTAGTCTTCCAATCCATGAACACGGTATGCCCTTCCATCTATTTAGGTCTTCTGTGATTTCTTTTAGCAGTTTTTTGTAGTTTTCTTTATATAGGTTTTTTGTCTCTTTAGTTAAATTTATTCCTAGGTATTTTATTCTTTTAGTTGCAATTGTAAATGGGATTCGTTTCTTGATTTCCCCCTCAGCTTGTTCATTACTAGTGTATAGAAATGCTACAGATTTTTGAATGTTGATCTTGTAACCTGCTACTTTGCTGTACTCATTTATTAGCTCTAGTAGTTTTGTTGTGGATTTTTCCGGGTTTTTGACGTATAGTATTATATCGTCTGCAAACAGTGATAGTTTTACTTCTTCCTTTCCAATTTTGATCCCTTGTATTTCTTTTTCTTGTCTAATTGCTCTGGCTAGAACCTCCAACACAATGTTGAATAATAGTGGTGATAGTGGACATCCTTGTCTTGTTCTTGATCTTAGGGGGAAAGTTTTCAATTTTTCCCCATTGAGGATGATATTAGCTGTGGGTTTTTCATATATTCCCTCTATCATTTTAAGGAAGTTCCCTTGTATTCCTATCTTTTGAAGTGTTTTCAACAGGAAAGGATGTTGAATCTTGTCGAATGCCTTCTCTGCATCAATTGAGATGATCATGTGATTTTTCTGCTTTGATTTGTTGATATGGTGTATTACATTAATTGATTTTCTTATGTTGAACCATCCTTGCATACCTGGGATGAATCCTACTTGGTCATGATGTATAATTCTTTTAATGTGCTGTTGGATACGATTTGCTAGAATTTTATTGAGGATTTTTGCATCTGTATTCATTAGAGAGATTGGTCTGTAGTTTTCTTTTTTTGTAATATCTTTGCCTGGTTTTGGTATGAGGGTGATGTTGGCTTCATAGAATGAATTAGGTAGTTTTCCCTCCACTTCGATTTTTTTGAAGAGTTTGAAGAGAATTGGTACTAATTCTTTCTGGAACGTTTGGTAGAATTCACATGTGAAGCCATCTGGTCCTGGACTTTTCTTTTTAGGAAGCTTTTGAATGACTAATTCAATTTCTTTACTTGTGATTGGTTTGTTGAGGTCATCTATGTCTTCTTGAGTCAAAGTTGGTTGTTCATGTCTTTCCAGGAACCCGTCCATTTCCTCTAAATTGTTGTATTTATTAGCGTAAAGTTGTTCGTAGTATCCTGTTATTACCTCCTTTATTTCTGTGAGGTCAGTAGTTATGTCTCCTCTTCCATTTCTGATCTTATTTATTTGCATCCTCTCTCTTCTTCTTTTTGTCAATCTTGCTAAGGGCCCATCAATCTTATTGATTTTCTCATAGAACCAACTTCTGGCCTTATTGATATTCTCTATTGTTTTCATGTTTTCAATTTCATTTATTTGTGCTCTAATCTTTGTTATTTCTTTCCTTTTGCTTGCTTTGGGGTTAGCTTGCTGTTCTTTCTCCAGTTCTTCCAAATGGATAGTTAATTCCTGAATTTTTGCCTTTTCTTCTTTTCTGATATAGGCATTTAGAGCAATAAATTTCCCTCTTAGCACTGCCTTTGCTGCGTCCCATAAGTTTTGATATGTTGTGTTTTCATTTTCATTCGCCTCGAGGTATTTGCTAATTTCCCTTGCAATTTCTTCTTTGACCCAGTCGTTGTTTAGGAGTGTGTTGTTGAGCCTCCATGTATTTGTGAATTTTCTGGCACTCTGCCTATTATTGATTTCCAACATCATTCCTTTATGGTCCGAGAAAGTGTTGTGTATGATTTCAATCTTTTTAAATTTGTTAAGACTTGCTTTGTGACCCAGCATATGGTCTATCTTTGAGAATGATCCATGAGCACTTGAGAAAATGAAAGGCAGATTTTAAAAGCCATGAACTTGGATATTTAGCAAAAGAGATCTCCAAATTAAATTTGGAAAGTGCAGCTTGGTTTCTCCTCACAGCTTATAGTGAAATGTGACAGGAAAAACATAACCTGAAAACTAAACTCTTGGGTACAAGGAAACCAGAAATTGTTCTGGAAAATTCTGAGCTTCCAGAAAGGGAGAACCCAGAGAATGGTGACTCACTTGGGGATTTGGCCAAATGTGTAACCAGTCAGCCATTTCAAAGAAAGCCAGGATTGGAGATGGAGTTATCTAGGAAGGATCTGTGGAAACTCCTTATGTCTGATGTGCATGATCCGAGGCTACTGCATAGAAAGCTAAGAAGCGTATGGCCGGATCTCTATAAAGAGAATCACTGTCAGTTGGAACTCAGAAGAACAGAGAAGGGACACATTGGAGAAAAAATAACTTCAGAGGCAAAGCCATGGAGGGTGGGGTCTGAAGTCAAGGAGCCTCAGGCCAGGAAAGTGGACCCATCCAAGCATGTGGAGAGGGTGAGTTTGCCCCAAAGGCAGAAGGTGGGTCTTCCACCTCATTTCAGTGGAAGAGTGGTGCCACCTCAGACTTTGGAGAGGGAGCAGCACACTACTTGGGGACTGGGGAGAGCCTGGCCACCACCACACAGAGGGGTTGAGCATGTGCCCCAGAGAGGGCAGAGAGCCTAAGTGCAGCCCTGATTTTTGGAGAGGATGGAGCCAAGAAAAAGGTGGTCTTCCCAATGTCCCGCAAGGTTGCATTCGGAGAGAAGTGGGCTTCTGCATAGGCCCTTGGAAAGGGTGGAACTGCCATTTTCTAAAGCCCCAAAGATAAATGACTCTCAGACTTTGGAATCTAATGGAGTTTGACGTGCAGGTTTCTGAAATTACTTGGGTCCTGTGACCCCTGTGTTCCTTCCTCCCTATGGAAATGGGAACTTGTATCTTATTATTGTCCCCTCTTTGTACATTGGCAGCAAATAACTTGATTGAGTTTCACAGGTTCAGAGTCAGAGGAGAATTTTGTCTTAGAACAGACCTGTAATTGACTTCGTACTGTTTTTAACTTTGTATTGTATTTGTATTGTTATTGAAATGGTTTAAGGATTTCTGATATTGTGATGGAATTAATGTATTTTGTATATGGAAAAAACATGTCCTTTCTTTTTGTTTGTTTTTAAATTTAATTACTTATTAATTAAAAAATTTAACAACAAACAAAAACATCAACATATGATCTTTCCATTCTACATATATAATCAGTAATTCACAATATCATCACATAGTTGCATATTCATCATTTCTTAGAACGTTTGCATCAATTCAGAAAAAGAAATAAAATGAAAACAGAAAAAAAAGATTATGCATACCACACCCCTTACCCCTCACTTTCATTGATCACTAGCATTTCAAACTAAATTTATTTTAACATTTGATCCCCCATTATTTATTTTTATTCCATATGTTCTACTCGTCTATTGACAAGGTAGATAAAAGGAGCATCAAACACAAGGTTTTCACAATCACACAGTCACCTTGTGAAAGCTATATCATTATTCAATCATCCTCAAGAAACATGGCTACTGGAACACAGCTCTACATTTTCAAGCAGTTCCCACCAGCCTCTCCATTACATCTTGAATAACAAGGTGATATCTACTTAATGCATAAGAATAACCTCCAGGATAATCTCTCGACTCTGTTTGGAATTTCTCAGCCATTGACACTTTGTCTCATTTCCCTCTTCCCCCTTTTGGTCAAGAAGGTTTTCTCAATCCCTTGATGCTGAGTCTAAGCTCATTCTAGGTTTTTTCTCAATCCCTTGATGCTGAGTTCCAACTCATTCTAGGATTTCTGTCCCACATTGCCAGGAAGGTCCACACCCCTGGGAGTCATGTCCCATGTAGATAGGTGGAGGGTGGTGAGTTTGCTTGTTGTGTTGGCTGGAGAGAGAAGACACATTTGAGTAACAAAAGAGGCTCTCTTGGAGGTGACTTAGGCCTAAATTTTTTTAAATTTATTTATTAATTAAAAAAATAAAGAAACAAAATAAAACAACATGCATAATCAGTAATTCACAATATCATCACTTAGTTGCATATTCATCATTTCTTAGAACATTTGCATTAATTCAGAAAAAGAAATAAAACAAACACAGGAAAGAAAAAAAAGAGATTATACCTACCATACCCCTTATCCCTTGCTTTCAGGGAACACTAGCACTTAAACTAAATTTACTTTAACATTTGTTCCCCCTATTATTTATTTTTATTCCATATGTTCTACTCCTTTGTTGACAAGGTAGATAAAAGGAGCATCAGCCACAAGGTTTTCACAATCACACAGTCACATTGTGACAGCTGCATCATTATTCAATCATCCTCAAGAAACATGGCTACTGGAATACAGCTCTACATTTTCAGGCAGTTCCTTCCAGCCTCTCCATTACGTCTTGAGTGACAAGATGATATCTACTTGATGCATAAGAATAACCTCCAGGATAACCTCTCGACTCTGTTTGGAATTTCCCAGCCATTGACACTTTGTCTCATTTTCCTCTTCCCCCTTTTGGTCGAGAAGGTTTTCTCAATCCTTTGATGCTAAGTCTCAGCTCATTCTAGGGTTTTTCTCAATCCCTTGATGCTGAATCTCTGCTCATTCCAAGATCTCTGTCCCACATTGCCAGGAAGGTCCACACCCCTGGGAGTCATGTCCCACGTAGAGAGGGGTAGAGTGGTGAGACTGCTTGTTGTGTTGGCTGGAGAGAGGGGCCACATCTGAGCAACAAAAGAGGCTCTCTTGGGGGTGACTCTTAGGCCTAAATTTTAAGTAGGCTTGACCTATCCTTTGTGGGGTTAAGTTTCATATGAACAAACCTCAAGACTGGAGGCTCTGCCTATAGCTTTGGTTGTCCACACTGCTTGTGAGAATATCAAGAATTCAACTTGGGGAAATTGAATTTCTCCCCATTCTCACCACTCCCCGAAGGGGGCTTTGCAGATACTTTTCCGCTCACTGATCGAATCACTCTGGGATTCATTGGGGCATCACTCTGGACAAACCAGTAAATCTCATGTCCCACCTGAGATTCCAAGTACTTATGGCGTTCAATCAAACTATCTACATAAGTTATATTAGGAAATGCACTAGTCAAAATATTAATTTTGTAACTAATAAACATTTTTTGCTTTAGTCTCACACATAAGGTGACATTTTAAAATATTAATTACCATCTATTTTCAGTACCCTGCAATAATGACATTCCTTTGTTCTTCCTCATGCAAAAACATTTTTAAAGTTGTACTTTGTACATTTCACTATCATTATATGCTCTAGGCATTCCCAGATTACAACATCTCAATCTTTTTTTTTATTAATCAAAAAAAAGAAAAGAAATTAACACAACATTTAGAAATCATTCCATTCTACACATGCACTCAGTAATTCTTAGTATCATCACATAGATGTATGATCATCATTTCTTAGTACATTTGCATCGATTTAGGAAAAGAACTAGCAAAACAGCAGAAAAAGATATAGAATGCTAATATAGAGAAGAGAATTAAAATAATAATACTAATAAAATATATATATAAAAAGGAAAAAGAAAAAAACAAAAACAAAAGATACAAACAAACAAACAAACAAACAAAAAACTATATTTCAGGTGCAGCTTCATTCAGTGTTCCAACATAGTTACATTACACTTAGGTATTATTGTGCTGTCCATTTTTGAGTTTTTGTATCTAGTCCTGTTGCACAGTCTGTATCCCTTCAGCTCCAATTACCCATTATCTTACCCTGTTTCTAACTCCTGCTGGTCTCTGTTACCAATGATATATTCCAAGCTGATTCTCGAATGTCGGTTCACATCAGTGGGACCATACAGTATTTGTCCTTTAGTTTTTGGCTAGACTCACTCAGCATAATGTTCTCTAGGTCCATCCATGTTATTACATGCTTCATAAGTTTAGTCTGTCTTAAAGCTGCATAATATTCCATCGTAGGTATACGCCACAGTTTGTTTAGCCACTCGTCTGTTGATGGACATTTTGGCTGTTTCCATCTCTTTGCAATTGTAGATAATGCTGCTATAAACACTGGTGTGCAAATGTCCATCTGTGTCTTTGCCCTTAAGTCCTTTGAGTAGATACCTAGCAGTGGTATTGCTGGGTCGTAATCCATTCTGCCATTCTATGTCTTTTGATTGGGAAATTCAGTCCATTAACTTTTAGTGTTATTACTGTTTGGATAATATTTTCCTCTACCATTTTGGCTTTTGTATTATATATATCATATCTGATTTTCCTTCTTTCTACACTTTACTCCATACCTCTCTCTTCTGTCTTTTCGTATCTGACTCTAGTGCTCCCTTTAGTATTTCTTGCAGAGCTGGTCTCTGGGTCACAAATTCTCTCAGTGACTTTTTGTCTATAAATGTTTTAATTTCTCCTTCATTTTTGAAGGACAATTTTGCTGGATATAGGAGTCTTGGTTGGCAGTTTTTCTCTTTTAGTAATTTAAATATATCATCCCACTGTCTTCTAGCTTCCATGGTTTCTGCTGAGAAATCTACACATAGTCTTATTGGGTTTCCCTTGTATGTGACAGATTGTTTTTCTCTTGCTGCTTTCAAGATCCTCTCTTTCTCTTTGACCTCTGACATTCTAACTAGTAAGTGTCTTGGAGAACGCCTATTTGGGTCTATTCTCTTTGGGGTGCGCTGCACTTCTTGGATCTGTAAATTTAGGTCTTTCATAAAAGTTGGGAAATTTTCAGTGATAATTTCTTCCATTAGTTTTTCTCCTCCTTTTCCCTTCTCTTCTCCTTCTGGGACACCCACAACATGTATATTTGTGCGCTTCATATTGTCATTCAGTTCCCTGATCCCCTGCTCAAGTTTTTTCATTCTTTTCCCTATAGTTTCTGTTTCTTTTTGGAATTCAGATGTTCCATCCTCCAGTTCACTAATTGTAGCTTCTGTCTCTTTAGATCTACCATTGTAGGTATCCATTGTTTTTTCCATTTTTTCTTCTTTGTCCTTCACTCTCCTAAGTTCTGTGATTTGTTTTTTCAGATTTTCTATTTCTTCTTTTTGTTCAGCCCATGTCTTCTTCATGTCCTCCCTCAATTTATTGATTTGGTTTTTGAAGAGTTTTTCCATTTCTGTTCGTATATTCAGCATTAGTTGTCTCAGCTCCTGTATCTCATTTGAACTATTGGTTTGTTCCTTTGACTGGGCCATATCTTCAATTTTCCGAGCATCATCCATTATTTTCTGCTGGTGTCTGGGCATTTGATCAGATTTCCCTGGGTTTGGGACCCGGCTGGTTGAAAGGTTTTTCTGTGAAATCTCTGGGCTCTGTTTTTCTTTTCCTGCCCAGTAGGTGGCGCTCATCTGTCTGCGGGGCCCACCAGTAAAAGATGCTGTGGCTCCTTTAACTTGCCAATCCGAATCTCGCAATCGGCCCAGGAAACCGCACGTGGAGGTGGGGGTCGCCGACCGCTGCGGCTTGGGGGAGTGCCGGTCCAAATTGCCCAGCTGGCCCGAGACGCCAAGCGTGGCGGGAGGGCCCCGCTATCCAACGTTCCCAGTCAGACCGGGGAGCCACGTGCGTGGAGGGGACCCCAGTCGCCAGCCGCCCCGGCCGGGAAAACGCGCGCCCCTCGGGTGTCTCACCGCAGCGGATTCTCCCTGCCTGTTCAGCCGTTCCAGAATGGGGTACACTGTCTTTTTGGTCTCTGTCGTGGCTCCAGGAGCTGTTTCATATTGTTTCTGTTTCTTTAGTTGCTTTTCTGGAGGAGTAACTAAGACCCGCGCGTCTTACTAAGCTGCCATCTTCTCCGGAAGTCAACATCTCAATCTTTATCGTCTATCTTTCTTTCTGATTTCATTTATGTCCCCAGCCCTCCTCCCTCTATCATTCTTACATGCAGCTTCATTCAGTGTTTAAACATAATTGTATTACAGTTAGGTAGTACTGTGCTGTCCATTTCTGAGTTTTTTTTATCCAGTCCTGTTGCACAATCTGTATCCCTTCAGCTCCAAATACCCAATATCTTACCCTATTTCTATCTCCTGATGGTCTCTGTTACGAACAAAATATTCCAAGTTTATTCACTAATGTCAGTTCATATCAATGAGACCATACAGTATTTGTCCTTTAGTTTTTGGCTAGTCTCACTCAGCATAATGTTCTCAAGGTCCATCCATGTTGTTACATACTTCATAACTTTATTCTGTCTTACAGATGCATAATATTCCATTGTATGTATATACACAGTTTGTTTAGCCACTCATCTGTTGATGGACATTTTGGCTGTTTCCATCTCTTTGCAATCGCAAATAATGCTGCTATAAATATTGGTGTGCAAATGTCTGTTTGTGTCTTTGCCTTTATGTCCTTTGAGCAGATACCTAATGTAAGAGCCAAGGGTTAAAACAAGACCTGCAGGTTTTGTTGGGAGCAGCTGGCCTCAGGATGGTGGTAGTAAACTGTGGAAATTGTTATGTAGAGCAGTCTGGGAGGAAGAGAATGTTTACCCCAAATGGTTATTTTAAGTATGAAGGAAGAACACTGAAAGATAAGAACTTTGTTCCCTCAGGAAATGCATGCATGCCTATTGTCATCCTGTGGTATATAACCAGGATCTGGTTAAGAATAAAATTGTCTGAAGTCTGTCTGAAGTAAACTCAAGCTTCAGACCCCCTGAGCCCATCTGTGTCTTTTTTTCTCTCCTTCTTCCTTTCTTTCTTTCTCATCATTCCTTAATATCCTTCGAGCTCCGTTTCAACAGGAAGCAACA
The DNA here is from genome assembly GCF_023851605.1 of Tamandua tetradactyla. Taxonomy (NCBI): domain Eukaryota; kingdom Metazoa; phylum Chordata; class Mammalia; order Pilosa; family Myrmecophagidae; genus Tamandua; species Tamandua tetradactyla. Next base: position 122,692,009 of record NC_135353.1, read on the forward strand.
CCTAGCAATGGTATTGCCGGGTCATATGGCAATTCTATATTCAGCTTTTTGAGGAACCGCCAAGATGCCTTCCACAGCAGTTGCACCATTTGACGTTCCCACCAACAGTGGATAAGTGTGCCTCTTTCTCCACATCCTCTCCAGCACTTGTCATTTTCTGTTTTGTTGATAATGGCCATTCTGGCGGGTGTGAGATGATATCTCATTGTGGTTTTGATTTGCATTTCTCTAATGGCCAGGGACATTGAGCATCTCTTCATGTGCCTTTTGGCCATTTGTATTTCCTCTTCTGAGAAGTGTCTGTTCAAGTCTTTTTCCCATTTGTAATTGGATTGGCTGTCTTTTTGTTGTTGAGTTGAACAATTTCTTTATAAATTCCAGATACTAGAACATGTCCTTTTTTTATGGTCCAGAGGGTGGGATCTGCTGGTTTGAAAGGATTTACATACCCTAAAAAAGCCATGCTTTAATCCCAATCAATTTCATGGGAGCAATGGTTTCTTCTAATCCCTATCTAGTACTATAGGTTGGAAACTTGATTAGGTTATCTCCATGGAGATACGACTCAATCAATTGTGGGCATTAAACTTGATTAGATGGAGATGTGTCTCCATCCATTCCACCCATGTGAGTCTTGATTCTGAAGACTTGATTCTTGATACTGAAATCCTATAAAAGAGGAGACATTTTGGAGAGAGTATCTTTTTGAGAATGAGGAGAGAGCTGCAGAACCACAACAGAAGGACAAGAGGCCTGGAAAGCAAGCAAGCAGATGCCACCATGCTCACCATGTGTCCTTCCAAATGAGAGAGAAATGCTGAACGTCATCAGTCTTATAGAATTGTCTTAATTTGGATAATTTCATAGACTTAGAACTGTAAACTAGCAATTTAATAATTCTCCTTTTTAAAAGCCGTTCCATTTCTGGTATATCGCATTCTGGCAGTTAGCAAACTAGCACACTCTTACTGGAGTCCTTTCTAAAAAGATGAAAGAGAAAGAGAAACCCTCAGAGGGAAATTCCCAGAGAAGTTTAAAGAAAGAGGCACAGAGAATCCAGAAGCTGAAGCAATGAAATCTAGAATAGAAGGTCCAGCAGATGTCGCCATGTGCCTTGCTATCTAACAGAGGGGCCCAAGCTCACCGGTAAGTGGTTTTCAGAGAAGAAATCATCTTATTGATGATTTCATTTGGACATTTTCATGGCCTTAAAACTATAAATTTGTAAGTGAATAAATATCAATTGTTAAAAGCCCGTCCATTACTGGTATATTACATTTTTGTTATCTTTAGCAAACCAAAACACCATGGGTCACAGAAAATTCACAAGAAATATTGGAAAATATTTTGAACTGAACAAAAATGAAAATATAATATATCCATATTTGTGAGATTCTGCTTCTTGTAGGCAGAATAATTGCCCCTCAAAGATATCAGGTCCTTTCCCAGCAACCTGTATATCTCACCTTATTAGAAAAGAAAGGTCTTTGACAATGTGATTAAATTAAGGCTGTTGAGATAGATTATCTTGGATTATCCAGTGTGCTCTAAATGCAATCAGAAGTGTCCTTATAAGGGAGATGCTGAGGAATATTTGACATATAAAGGAGAAGGTGATGTGAAAAGCTGAGCGATTTGAAGATGTCAACATTGAAGATTGGAGTGATTCATCCAGAAGCCAAGGAATGCTGGAAGCCAGTTGAAGGAGGAAAAAGAAGAAGTTGATTTCTCCCCTACAGCCTCTGGAAGGAGCCAGGCTCTGCACCTTGATTTTGGCCCACTGATAATGATTTTGGACTCCTTACTTGTAGAACTGCAAGAGAATAAATTTCTTTTGTTTTATGTTACCAAATTTGTGATGATTTGTTACTGCAGCTACAGGAAACTAATACAGAGCTAAAGCAGTGCTTAGCGGAAAATTTATACCACTAAGTGCTTATATTAGAAGAGAATAAAAGTCTCACATCAACAATCTATGTTCACACCTTAAGAAAATAGAAAAGGAAAGGATGCAAATAAATAAAATCAGAAAAGAAAGAGGAGACATAAACACTGACCCTGCAGAAATAAAGGAGGTAATGAGAGGATACTATGAGCAACTATATGCTAATAAACTAGACAATGTAGATGAAATGGACAACTTCCTAGAAAGGCATGAACAACCAACATTGACTTGAGAAGAAACAGATGACTTCAACAAACCAATCACAAGTAAAGAGATTGATTCAGTCATCAAGAAGCACCCAAAAAAGAAAAGTCCAAGACCAGATGGCTTCACATGTGAATTCTACCAAACATTTAAGAAATAATTAGTACCAATCCTCTTCAAATTCTTCAAAAAAATTGAAGTGGAGTCAAGGCTACCTAACTCATTCTATGAAGCCAACACCACCCTCATACCAAAGCCAGACAAAGATACTCCAGGAAAGAAAATTACAGACCAAGCTCTCTAATGAATAAAGATGCAAAATTCCTCAACAAAATTCTGACAAATCAAATCCAGCAGCACATTAAAAGAAGTATACACCATGACCAAGTGGGACTTATTCCAGGTATGCAAGAATGGCTCAACATAAGAAAATCAATTAATGTAACACTCTATATCAACAAATCAAAGAGGCAAAACCACATGATCATCTTGATTGATGCTGAAAAGGCATTCGACAAAATTCAACATCCTTTCTTGGTGATACTTCTTCAAAGGATGGGAATAGAAGGGAACTTCCTCAACATGGTAAAAAGAATATATGAAAAACCCACAGCTAACATCATCCTCAGTGGGTAAAGATGGAAAGTTTTTCCCCTAAGATCAAGACAAGGATTTCCACTGTCATCATTGTTATTCAACATTGTGCTATAAGTTCTAGCCAGGGCAATTACACAAGAAAAAGAAATAAAAAGCATTAAAATTGAAAACGAAGAAATAAACTCGCATTGTTTGAAGATGATATGATATATATGTCAACCCCCCCAAAAAAAATCCACAACAAAGCTACTAGAGCTAATAAGTGAGTACAACAAAGTAGCAGGATCAACACCCAAAAATCAGTAGTGTTTCTATACACTGGTAATGAGCAATCTGAGGAGGAAATCAAGAAAAAAATTCCATTTACAATTGCAACCAAAAGAATAAAATATTTAGGAATAAATTTAACCAAGGATAAAAAAAAGACCTATACATAGACAACTACAAGAAATTGATTAAAGAAATTAGGGAAGACCTAAATAAATGGAAGGGCATACTGTGCTCATGGAGTGAAAGACTAAATATAGATAAGATGCCAATTCTACACAAATTGATTTATACATTCAATGCAATGCGAATTGAAATCCCAAGAACTTACTCTGCAGAAATAGAAAAACTAATAACAAAATTTATCTGGAAGGGCAGGGTGCCCTGAATAGCTAAAAATATCTTGAGAAAGAAAAAGGAAGTAGGAGGTCTCACACTACCTGGGTTTAAAGCATATTACGAAGGAACAGTGGTCAAAACAGCATGGTACTAGCATAAAGATAGATATACTGACCAATGGAATTGAATAGAGGGTTCAGATGTAGACCCTCTCATCTATGAACAATTGATCTTTGATAAGGCAGTCAAGCCAACTCACTTGGGACAGCCTGTTCAATAAATGGTGCATGGAAAACTGTATATCCACATGTGAAAGAATGAAAGAGGAGGCATATCTCACATCTAAACATTAGAGCTAAGACCATAGAACTTTTAGAAGAAAATGTAAGGAAATTTATTATAAAACTTGTAATAGGAGGTGGTTTCCTAGATCTTACACTCAAAACACGAGCATTGAAGAAAGAAATAGATAAATTGGAACTCCCCAAAAGTAAACACTTTTGTGCATCAAAGAACTTTGTCAAGAAAGTTAAAAAGGCAGCCTACACAATGGGAGACAATATTTGGAAACAACATATCAGATAAGGGTCCAGCATCCAGAATATACGAAGAGATCCTTCAACTTATCAACAAAAAGAAAAACAGCCCAATTAAAAAAAAATGGGCAAAAGACATGAACAGATACTTCTCAAAAGAGGAAATACAAATGGCTAAAGGCACATGAAAAGGTGCTTAACTTCACTGGCTATTAGGGAAATGCAAATCAAAACTACAATGAGATATCATCTCACACTCATTAGAATGCCATTATAAAAAAACAAACAGAAAATGACAAGTGCTGGATGCGGAGAAAGAGGTACACTTATCCACTGTTGGTGGGAATGTAAAATGGTACAACTGCTGTGGAAGGCATTTCAGTGGTTCTCAGGAAGCTAAGTATAGAATTGCGATATGATCCAGCAATCCCATTGCTAGGTATTATTCAGAGTGCCTGAGTGCAAGGACAGAAATTGACATTTCCACAGCAATGTTTATAGCAGCATTATTTACAATTGCCAAGAGATGGAAACAGCCCAAATGTCCATCAACAGATGAGTGGCTAAACAAGCTGTGGTGTATACATATGATGGAATATTTAACAGCTGTAAAACAGAATAAAGTCGTGAAACATTTACCAACATGGATGGACCATGAGGACATTATGCTGAGTGAGATTAGCCAGAAACAAAAAGACAAATACTGTATGGTCTCACTAATATGAACTAACATTAATGAGTGAATTTTGAGAGTTGAAGTTGAGAATACAGGTTATCAGGAGATAGAAATAGGGTAGAGATTAGGCAATTGGTGCTGAAGGAATATAGATTATGCAACAAGACTCATTGTAAAAACTCAGATATGGATAGCACCATACTATGCTATCCGGATAGCATCGGATAGCATCGGATATTGTGCTATCCGATTGTAACACAATAATGTAAATACACTGAATGAAGCTGACTGTGAGTATGTTTGAGGGAGAAGGGCTGGGGCCACATATGAAATCAGAAGGCAAGATAGAGGATAAAGACTGAGATGGTATAATTTAGGAATGCCTAGAGTGTACAATGATGGTGATTAAATGTATAAATTTAAAAATGTTTTTGCAGGAGGAAGAACAAGGGAATGTCAGTATTGCAGGATGTTGAAAATATATGGGAGGGCGGGCCACGGTGGCTCAGCAGGCAAGAATTCTTGCCTGTCATACCAGAGGACCCGGGTTCGATTCCTGGTGCCTGCCCATGTAAAAAAAGGAAAATATATGGGAAAAAATACAATCAATGCAAATTAGGGTCTATAGTCAACAGTCACATTGTAATATGCTTCCACTGAGTGTAACAAAGGCATTATGCCAAAGCTAAATATTAACAGATGGGGGACTGGGAAAGGGGTATGGATTTTTTGTGGAAGAAAAGGAAATATCTTCAGATAGAGAATGGTAACAAAGACATGTCACACTTACGCTGGATTGTATGATGTGTGAATAAAACTACTTAAAAATGGTCAGAGAGAAACAAGTGCTAGAGAAAATGTGGAGAAAGAGATATCCCTATTCACTGTTGGTAGGGAAATGAGAGGTGCAGCCCCTTGGAGGGCAGATTGGTGGATCCACAGGAGGCTAAGGGTGGGTTTGTCATATGAGCCTGCAACCCCATTGCTCAGTATATACCTGGAGGAACTGAGTGTGGGGAAAGAAATGGACATTTGCACACTGATGTTTCCGGTGGCAGTGTTCCCAATTTACAATGAATATAGGTGGCTTAAGGGTGCAATGACTTTGAGGAATGGAAGGGGGAACTATGGTGTATACACAATGGACTACTGAGTGGCCACAAGAAGGAATGAAGTTGTGAGGCATGCAACTAGGTGAATGAATCTTAAGAGCTATATGTTGAATGAAATATCAGGAACAACAACAACAACAACAACAAAAACAAGCATTATCATGCCTCAATCATATGGACTAACTATAATACAAAAATTTGGTGAACTAAAGTTGAGAGCATGGTTTATTAGGTTGGGACTTATTGTAAAGTGTCATAGACTGTAAGTTCTTACAGTAGTCACATATATTCAGGAGATGTAACTGTTCATTCTAAATTCTGAGATACTGAGTTGTTTGTATATATACAAACAGGTATTTATGTGACACCTGAGACTCAGAGTCAGAGCCCTGAAGCTGTGAAAGTCAGCAGTACCCCATACAGGAATTGTTTAAAAGTTGAAAAAGTGATCAGTTATCAAGTAGAGATATGAATGAAGTTGATCTCGATAAGACTATGGTTTATCAGAATACTGGGTAAAGGATGATATTGTCCATATCTTAAAACTTCAACTTCTGTGTGAGATTAAAGGGAGAGATATGTATTTGGTGCAAAATTTATATTTTGGGTGGTGCATTTCCTAATTTGCCTTGTATGGTCAGTTTAGTTGAACACCATAAGCACAGAGAATCTTGAATAGGGCATGAGATTTTGTTGGTTTGTCCAGGTTAGTGTGATGCCCCGATAAATCCCAGAGTAATTTGGACAGTGAATAAATATTTGCAAAGTCCCCTTTGGGTACTGGGGAGAAAGGAGGAAATATTCAACTTCCCCATTTGGAGAATTTGTGATATTTTCGCAAGCAATGGGGACAACTAAATCAATAGGCCGAGCCCTCGATCTTGGGGTTCACTCCTGCGAAACTTATTCCTGCAAAGGAAAGGCCAAGCCTACTCAAAATTAGGTCTAAGAGTCACCCGCAGAGAACCTCTTTTATTGCTCAGATGTGGTCTCTTTCTCTAACCCGACATGGCAAAGGAACCCATTGCCCTTCCCCACCTCCCATAATGGGACATGACTCCCTGAGGTGTAAATCTCCTTGGGAACATGGGACAGAAATCCTGGAAAGAGCTGGGACCTGGCATCAAGGAATTGAGAAAACCTTTGTGACCAAAAGGGAGAAGAGAGAAATGGAACAAAATAAAGTGTCAATGGCTGAGAAATTCCAGGGTTGAGATGTTATCCTGGAGGTTATTCTTAAGCATTACATAGTTATCCCTTTTCAGGTTATGGTGTATCCGAGTGGCTAAACGGAAGTACCTGAAACTGTAGTGCTGTGTTCTAGTAGCCTTGTTTCTTGAAGATGATTGTATAATGATATAGCTTTTACAGTGTGACTGTGTGATTGTGAAAACCTTGTGTCTGATGCTCCCTTTATCTTTTTACAGATGAGTAAAAAATATGGATAAGAAAATAAACAAATAATAGGAGGAACAAAGGTTAAAATAAATTGGGTAGTGTTGTGCGATGGTAGCTCAGTGGCAGAATTCTCACCTGCCATGCTGGAGACCCGGGTTCGATTTCAGTGCCTGTCCATGCAAAATAAATAAATAAATTGGGTAGATGGAAATACAAGTGGTCAATTGATTGTACACCATGTATGGAACATCTGTACGTTAAGAATGTCTTTGTATGTTTTATCAATAAAAAAGAGTTAACTAGAAAAAAAAAAGAAACTAGAAAAGAAGAGCAAAATAATCCTGAAGCTGGTAGAAGGAAAGAAATAATAAAGATAAAAGCAGAAATCAATCAAATTGAAAACAGAAAAACCATATAGAAAATCAATAAAATCAAAAGTTGGCTCTTAGGAAAGATTGATAAACCTCTAGAAAGAGATATTTTTAAAAAGAGAGCAAGAGAGAGAAGACACAAATTATAAATATCAGGAATAAAAAGAGAATATCAGTTCATACTCCATATAAAGTAAAAGTATAAGACGGGAATACCAAGAACTCTATACACACAGTTTGTCAACTGACTTGACGTGGATACACTGTTTGAAATTCACAAACTACTAAAATTTACCCAAGATGACATAGATAACCTGAACAATACTCATCGATTAAAGAAATTAAATGCATAGTTAAACACCTTTCTTAGAATAACAGCAGTTTCAGATGGATTAACTGACAAATTCTACAAAACTTTTTAACAAGAATTAACCCCCATTCTACACACTCTTCCAGTAAATAGAGGAGGAGGGATCAAATCGGTTCTAGTTAGCAAGCTGTCAGAATGTGATATACCAGAAATGAAACAGCTTTTAAAAAGGGGAATTTATTAAGTTGCAAGTTTATAGTTCTAAGGCTACAAAAATGTCCAAATTAAAGCAAGGCTATAGAGATGTGCAATCTAAGGCATCCAGGGAAAGATATGTTGGTTCAAGAAGGCCAATGACGTTCAGGGTTTCTATCTTAACTGGAAAGGCACATGATGAATATGGTGATGTCTGCTAGCTTTCTCTCCAGGCTTCTTGTTTCATGAAGCTCCCTTGGGGGCATTTACCTCCTCCATCTCCAAAGGTCCCTGGCTGCATGGGCTCTCATGGTTCTTGTGGGTCTAAAGCTTTTTCCAAAATGTTTCCTCTTTTAAAGAATTCCAGTAAACTAATCAATACCCACCTGGAAAGGGTGGAGTCACATCTCCTTCTAACCAAAAGTTAATACCGACAATTGAGTGTGTCACATCTCTGTGGAGATAATATAATCAAATTTCCAACCTATAGTACTGAATAGAGATAAAAAGAAACAGCTGCCTCCACAAGAATGCATTGGGATTAAAACATGGCTTTTCTACGGTACATAACTTAATATCGACACAATATTTTTGCATAAGTTACTATCCATATTTCAATTTTCTCAACTGCCAAAATCCAAGTTCCCAGATGCCACTCAAGGGCCAACCATGCAAGCATGCCTTTCAAAGAATAAAGGTCTCAGATCTGCTAAGTTAAATCTTGTATGCACGGTTATAATCAGGTTATCCATTCCTAGCTGGAAGACTACATAAGGTGATGTTGCGCTCTTCTCAGGGCATTGGATTAGGAAGCATGTGATAGCCATCTACTGTTCATAGATGTTGTTAATTTTGAACGCTTGGTAAGGTGTTGGCCAATTTCTCCAGCACATTGTTATTATTATTTTTTTACCTTGCAAATAATAAGAAATCTCTGAGGAGACATTTTAACACTATACAAATAGCCTTCTCTTCATCAAACATTCCCCCTAAATTTAGCATCCATTAATGATTCTTGCTTGATCCAATCTTTACAATGATGATCACGAAATATAAAGACATTTTCATATTCATAAGATCTCAAGAAATTATCTCTCTCATACTCCCTTTCTCAGGGAGCTACTGGGGGCTATGCTCCAACTAAATGAGGGAGTAAACTAAGAAAGAGAAAGACATGGAAATTAGCAAATAGAGGATCCAATGCATGAGAGAGGTGAATGGAATTCCGATGAGGATGATAAAAAGAAATCCCAAGGTAGTAGCTATGTACAAAGTAAACAATAGTCAATCCTGATAGAATAGGTGAGAGAGCTTCAGGAGAGATTTTTTTGAGCAATGGGATGAAATTGGCCTACTTATGATTTGAAAGAATTATTGAATTCCAGCTCCACCACTTAAGCCTGTGATGTAGGGTGACTTACTTAAACTGTCCGTGCTTCAATCTCCACAACTATTAAAAGGAGGATATTAAGATTAACTTTCTCATCAGGTGGTTGTGAGGGTTCACTGAGTTAATGAATATATGAAATTACTAGATTATTGCTTGTTATATAAGTGTTTGCTATTATTATCATTATTATCTAATATGTAGAATATGCTGATAAAATTTACACAGCTGGGGAGAATTCTGGGTTCAGTTACTGGTCAGAATATAGAAAATAAGGTGAATAAGTTAACGAGACAATTGTTAGTTGCAGAAAAAATGTAAAGATGTACAGGAAATGAAAATAATCAAGTACTCTACTTCATGGCACAGCTGTGAATAGTTTACATAGTCAAAATAATAAATACTGTCTATTGATATAAGTAAATTACATATTTTAGGAGGATAGGAGCTTGGGATTTGGGGTTGTGAATGCTGGGAATGTTGGTGGATTGTGTGAAAGAAAGTTAAATTTAAAACTCTCATGGTAAAAAGTCAAAATGTAATACCTTCAAAAGTAAAAAATAATTAACATGGAAGGAGAAGTCACTAGGAACAGCCAGAAGCTGGAAGTCAATGGAACCCAGAAGAGAAAGGAGAAGATGGTGCCATGTGCATCGTCATGTGACGGAAAGGCCAAGGAACCTCAAAGATTTGCTGGCCAGCCAGAAGATAACAACCCCAGGAAGTAGCAAGCCTCTTAGCCTCTGAAACTATGAGCCAATAAATATTCCTGTCATTATGCTAACCAGTTGTATAGTATTTGTTTTAGCAGTCAAGAAACTAAAACAAGGAATCAAGGAAATGCCTTTTTTGTTGTTTTTGGTAACAAGCTTTGCATAAATTTGATAATTCTTACTAAATACAGGTATAATTTTGATAACATATAAAACTAAGTTCTCCATGAAGAAAACTTGAAAGAAGGAATTGTGTAATTGATTTGATAAATTTTTTTTTTTTTTGGGCATGGGCAGGCTCTGGGAATTGAACCCAGGTCTCCAGCATGGCAGACAAGAATTCTGCCACTGAGCCACCATTGCCCGCCTTTGATTTCAGTTTTTGCTAAGTTTGCTAAGTAATCAGAGACAAATTTATAGTTCAAGTTTGTCCTGGTGTTGATACTCTGCTCACTCTATATTTTTCTTGCTCATAAATTTTTATCTATATATTTTGGTTATTTTGCTATCTGGAATCTTAGAAGCATCCTAAACTCAATGAAAAACAAAGAAGGCAACAATAAATAAATAACAAGTGATAAATCATTAGGAATGTGCTCATCTCTGCCCATGTGGCAACATCAACCATGTGTTGCTCATGCTCAGTAGAGGGATTGTACTATGTCTCAGGGGCAGCAAGTGTAAGGACTGCCACTTCCTATGATCTACCTGCTCCATCCCTGAGGCTCTGATGTCAGGCCATGGGTATCTTTTCCCAGGATAAATTCCTAACTCTGGAGTCCTCTTCACCTCCTCTGGAACCCAGATACCTCTGGGGAGTTCCCATTAGCTGACATGTTCACACTGAACCTCAGCCTTGATCTCTCCTGCCAAGGACTCCACCCTTCTTAAGAGTCCAAAGCCTGGTGGGCATCTGTGGACCCAACCAGAGTTGCCGGGCTCAGAAGGAAAGTCCTGCAGCCTTCACTAAGGGGTCTAGCTCAGGACTCTGTAGAGACTCCAGGACACCTGGAAAGACATCCGCATGGTCAGAGTCATTCAGCATTCACCGTACAAAAATGGGTATGAGATGGTATGATGGAATTATTATTAATTTTATTATGTACGATAATGGTTTTACGGTTATATTAAACAATTAGTGTTTATCTATTAGAAATATAACTGAAGTATTTATGGATGAACAGATATAATCAAATATAGCAAAATGTTATATAAAACAAATATAGCAAAATGTTATATAAAACAAATATAGCATAATGTTAATTGTAGATTCTAGATGATAGGCACATGGGTATTCACTATACAATTCTTTCAACTTCTCTTATATTTAAAAATTTTCACAATAAAATATTGGGAGAAAAATCCTGGCACAAAAAAATATTCAAAGAATATATGAAACGAGAATGGCGAATTGTTGATATTTGCTAGCTCTCAATAACAGTTCACAAGGGTTCTTTATACTATTCCCTCTTCTTTAGTATATGCTTAAAATTTTCCAATTTACAAGGCTTTTTAAAAAAATTACTGGGCAAATATATTCTAGGATCACTTGATATAGGCTACTGTCCTAGACATAACATACCATAAGTGCCGTGAAAATCAACTCTAGATTTTAGTCAGGATGAAATACCTCAAAGACATTTTTAGACAAGGAATATTTAGAGAATTTACTACCAATGCTCTGGACTTGAGGCAAATATTCAAGAATGTTCTCAGAACTTCAGAACAGAAATCTCAAAATAGGGGGAAAATAGTATTAAGCAATGACTTGCAACATATGCATAAAAGTATATCTAAAAGGATGATGACTGGGCATTTAAAATAAATATTCTTTATTATAAGGAAAAAGTCAATAATAGTGCAGGATTTAAATTTTTATTAAAGTAAAATAAAATACAGATATAGAAAGCTGTATGTGGTAGTTTAAAGTTGTATGTACCCCAGAAAAGATCATGTTCAGAAAAGATCAGCTAATCCATTCCTGTGGGTGTAGACCTATTGTGGGTAGGGCCTTTTGATTAGGTTATTTCAGTTAAGGAGTGCTGCAGGGTGTCTTAATCCTCTTACTAGAGTCCTATATAAGAGGATAAATACCCCAGAGAAGCTTAGAGATGAAATTCAGAAAAGCACCCAGAAGCTGAGAGATGGAGCAGCCAGAAGCTGAAAGCGATGAAACTTAGGAAAGAAGGACCAGCCGATACTACTATGTGCCTTTCCAGGTGACAGAGGTGCCTAAACTCACCTGGAGCCACCCTTTGCCATCCAGGTATCATCCTATTGATGCCTTGAATTGGAATTTTTTCATGGCCTCAGAACTATTAAGTTGTAAGCTAATATATACCCACTGTAAAAGCTAACCCATTTCTGGGTATATTGCACTCAAGCAGCTTTCGCAAACCAAAACACTGTACAACACAAAAGTATAGCTTAATGAGTTAATACAAATGCCCTTCTAAACACCACCAAATTCCAGCAAGAATTCTGCCAGCCACCCCAGAAGTCTCACCCCAATTTCAACCCACCAACAACTACCATAACTTTACAGTAATTACTTCTCTAGATTTTTTCACAGTTTTATTATCCAAGTACACATTGCCAGTCATTATAGTTTAGTCTTGCCCATTAAAAAACAATTTTGTCTTCCAAGACTCTTTTTTCAAAAAAATATTTTTATTGAGAAATCTTCTTACACATACAGTCAGCACATGGTATACAATCCATGGCTCACAATATCATCACATAGTTGTATATTAATCACCATGATCAGTTTTAGAATATTTGCATCACTCCAGAAAAAGAAATAATAGGAAAAAGAAAAAAAAAACATATATCCCATACCCTTACCCTCCCTCTCATTGACCATCATTTTTTCAATCTACCCATTTTTTTTACCCTTTGTCCCCCCCATTATTTATTTATTTTTTATCCGTCTTTTTTTTTTTTTCTTTTTACTCATCTGTCCATATGCTGGATAAAAGGAGCATCAGACTCAAGGTTTTCACAATCACGCAGTCACATTGTGAAAGCTATATCATTATACAATCATCTTCAAGAATCAAGGCTGCTGGAACACAGCTCAACAGTTTCAGGTATTTCCCTCCAGCCACTCCAATACACAATAAACTAAAAAGATATATATAATGCATAAGAATAACCTCCAGGATAACCTCTCGACTCTGAAATCTCTCAGCTACTGACACTATTTCTCACTTCTCTCTTCCCCCTTTTGGTCAAGAAGGCTTTCTCAACCCCATGATGCCATGTCCCAGCTCATCCCAGGAGTTCTGTCCCACATTTCCAAGGAGATTTACACCCCTGGGAGTCATGTCCCACGTAGCAGGGGTGGGAGGGGGAGAGGAAGGCAGTGAGTTCACCTGCCAAGTTGGCTTAGAAAGAGAGAGAGACCACAATTGAGCAACAAAAGAGGTTCTCTGGGGGTGACTCAGGCTTATTTATAAGTAAGCTTAGCTTTTCCTTTTCTAAGACTCTTCTAATCTCAAGTTTCTTTCACTCCAATCTAGATTTTCCAGAGACTGGATTTAGTTAATTACATATTTGTATTTCACTTTATTTCTCAGTCCGCTATGTTTCCTGCAAGTTGACAGCTGGATCCAGAGGCCAGATCTGGCACAGGTTTTATCTTGTTGGCAAGAGGTAGTGATGTGTCCTTTCATCAGGGGCACACAATGTCTGGTTGTCATTCCTTTTGTGATATTAGCAGCTTAGATGCTCAAGGCCTAGGTCCATTAAGTTCATTGTTGAAAACAAAATGGTGATACTGAAATGCTAACATTTCTTTTTCACTTATTAATTACTAGACTTTTATAAAGATATGCCTTCCCTCATCTACTGTTTGATTATCCAATGATATAGTTCATATAGGAAAGTCAGGATAATTGTTTTATTCTTTTTCCTTCATTTACTGGTTTTCCAGAAAATGATTTAGTTTCCTATCATCCTCCACAGGTAACAGCTTTTCTTTGTGTGTGTGTGTGTTCAATAGGATTTGTTATTTTCTTAAAAACATTTATCTATGTATTTGTATATATATTTAACCAAAAGCAAGCTGCATATGTCAGAGACCAATAAAGATATAGACCAATAGTTCCTTGAATAGGAAATAGTTTAACATAAATAGTCAACAACTATAATAGGGAAGTATCTATGAAGGATAAACAGAACTCTAAGAAATACTCTTTTTTTTTTTTTTTCACATGGGCAGGCACCGGGAATAGAACCAGGATCCTCTGGCATGGCAGGCAAGCGTCCTTGCCTGCTGAGCCACCATGGCCCACCCTCTAAGAAATACTCTTGTGGTAAGGAAGGAACAATCCACTTCCTAAAGCCAGGATTCAGACCTTATGGGAGAAAATATAGATGGAGCACAATGGATAACAAATTCTATTGGCTTGCTTCAAGACAGATCTGGTCCACAGTGGCTGAGAAAGCAGAAAACATCCCTCCAGGCTGCAGGTGAACAAAGGCTGGCAGGCAGAAAATTGACTGGCAAGCAAGAAATATCCCTCCAGGGTATAGGTGAGGAAGAAATGTGCCTCCAGGGTAACAGGTGGGCTGAGGCTGGTGGCAAAAGTATGGAGGGAGACATGGTGTTGACCTTGCTTACTGGTCAGGTACCTGATGTCATATTAGGAAGACTGGTAAGGTGGTCTCAGGGACAGAACTGTGAGCTTGCCAAGGGACTGCATCCTGGATGCACAGCCAAGTAAAAGCATCACTTCATGTCACCTCACTGACCCATTATAAAGAAGCTAGAGGCTTGGAGACCATCTTTGCTGATGTTTCCACACTTCTGTACCAAGGTGTTAGAAAGAATCCTGGAGAAGTTTAGGGCTGGCTGATCCATTTTCCCACCTCCAACCAGAATTGTTCCTCAGAGCAACCCAGTAAAAGTCAGCATGGAGGAGATCTTTGAGCAAGCTCATTTCTGGGTTCTCCCTAAATATAAGGAGATGTGCATCTATTACTAAGAAGAATTCCAGACTAGAATTCCAGGCCCTTTTCTCACTGAGAAGTAGTAACAGTGGTCACCATACCTCATCCAGGTGTCGGGGCAGCTAGGACAGCTGGCACAAAGGGAAGTGGTAACAGCTTTTAAAACTATCATTATGTACTGATGAATTTAAACATATTTGATGGGTTTCAATCAAATTGCAATTATTATCTTCTTGAAGTTCACACTGTCTCATCTGTGGCCAGTGGGAGAATCCTGAAATTGGCTCCTGAGTCCGTTTAAAATGACCCCAGTAGGCTTTGACAGCTTCCTCACTATCTGGTATGACAGGATTTCAGGATCATCTTGTACATTTCCAGACCAGACTTGGAATCAGCCATTTCTCCAAGAAATCTTAGTTTCTTTTAATGGGAAGCAATATGTCAAGACTACATTCTGGAGGCCACGGTTGCTCACTACTACTGAGTTGGTCACTGCTTCTAAGCCTCTTGGACAGAGCTGAGAAGTATATAAGCATACACAGGCACACATATACAGAACACACCCATTCTTTTTTCTAGATAAATCATCTCATGAAATCATACTATTTCCCATTCAACTCAGGAATATGGGTCTGTTTGTTTTTTAACCTATTGAAGCTGTCTTCCCTTTCTTCCACATTGAAAATACAGGTTCTCAAATATGCAGGGGGTGGTAGAATTAGAATATCTCACAACTAATTCATTTACTTTATCCCACTGTGTCAGGAGACCCCAAGACCATCCCCAAGTTCAGCGACTCACTAGCAGCGAGTATATAGCTGTACTCAGCTAAAGTTTATTACTGCAAAAGGATATGCAACCGGATCTGCAAGGGAAAAAGACACAGGCAGAATCTGGATGAATCCATGTGTATGTAGGCTTTTTTATGCTCTCTCCCTCCCATGAGGGGCCACAAAGAGCACACTCCTCTTCTAACAATGAAAATGAAGCAACATGTGTGCCATATTTCTGCCTAAGGAAGCCCATTAAGAGATGCATTGTCCTTTCCTGTGGACATTTGTATAAGACCCAAACAGTCCAACCCAGTCAGGATCCATATTTTCATAGTTTATGGCCCAGCAGAGGCTGTCCTAAATTGACAACTATTTCAGAATCTGAATTCTGTGCTGTGTGTGAGTAGAGCAATTGTATTTGCTTTCAGTTCCACACAGCTCACCCTGAGACTGAAATAGCTCACACCAACCAGTATGAGGTTTCAGCTTAGAGTCAGGTCTGGGCCATAGAATCTATGAATCCAGGGTTTTTAAAAAGTCACAAGCATTCTTTCAGCAGCAGCAAAGCTGAGACAAAGAAAGGCCAGACAGCTAGCTGTGTTGAATCTGAATGACAAGCAAGGCTTTCCTAAGGCCTTAAAAAAAAAAAAAAAAAAAAAAAAACTTGTAATTTTTAGCTTCCAAATTGACACATTCAAAAATATGCACATCAGGCTGGAAAAATGATCAGCCTTCAAGGATCAGGCATCTGATTTCAACAAAAACATATTAGCACACTAAAAGCTGTTTTGTAATACAGTGCATTTCCATAAGGAGACTGACTATCTTTTCATGTCATCTCCCTTTCCCCAGAGGCACAAGTGGACAAAAATCTTTTACATAGGAACACTTGTTCTGTTATCAACCCTCAGAATTTAAATTGCAGTCTTCCCAAAGGCCGCACAAAGCAAGGGAGTTGTGATCCACGAACACCTTTTTTTTTTTTCTTTGCAGCTTTCCCTATTGGGATGATACTTCCAGCATGTATGAAATGAAGCACACAGTATTTTACATCAATTTTTATCATACATCCAGATTGAAAGCCGTCAAACATAAAGCCAGTTTTTAAAACCCTCCCCTTTATTGCCTCATTGCCAGCTTACCCAAACATCCAGCAGTAAAATCAGCATTTATAGGATTAACATGATAGCCTTCAGGAGATCCAGGCCAGAAAGTAAGGAGGGGCTACTGTGCTAAGAACACGGCAAAGGCAGCTACTAGGCTGAAGAAATGGCTGGAGTAATTTTTACCCCTTTTTCCTTCTAGTTCATCTAAAGCCTTGCTCTGGCTCTGGGAACTGATTTAACTTTTTTTTTTCTTTCGACCTGGAGGAAAGAGCAACTAGAAACTAATTTTTGTCTTTGGCTCATACAAAGCTCATTTTGGGAGAACATTTAGGCCCTTTCTTTTCCTACCTAGAGGCGAGAACAAAAACCAAAGGCATCACACAAACTACATTTCCCCCCTCACTTCATTCACCATGGTCCAAAGCAGCCAAGGGATCCAATAATCCAACTCTCTTATGGTTGGATTTATCATTTTCAAATTCCATAGGTAGACTTTTACCTCTAATGAAAGAGATCAGCTCAATTGCTGTTTCCTACCATAGGTAACTCCATAGCCGTCAGGTACCAGGGTTTTGTCACACACACACTCCCCCCAACCTCACCCCGCCATTCCTCTTTCTTTCTTTTCCTAGATAGCTGTAGCCATATTAGCTGTATTTCAGAGAGTCAGGGTTGTTCCAGTGACTCCCAAGATCATCCCCTCATTCGGTAATTTGTTAGAAGGACTCACAGAACTCGGCCTATGGTTGTATTCACAGGTAAGGCTTATAACAGCAAGATTATGCAACACAATCAGCAAGGGAAAAGAGACCCAGGTAGAATCTGGGGGAATACAAGCTTTCTTACTCTCTCCCTCCCACGAAAGGTCACACAGCACTCTTTCCCCAGCAACAAAAATGCAGTCACATGTTTTCACTTGCCCAGCTCCTGAGAAATAACCTCTAAATCTTTGGAATATCCTGCCTATTAAGAGTATCTTTGTTTACCGGAGATCTTGGGCAACACCACATAATTTATGCCAACAATCCAATTTTTGGTAGGGAGACTTGGGCCACGCAGTATCAGCTTGACCTCTAGAGGGGCTAGAGTCTGAGTAATCAATTCAGACCCTCAATTAAAATCCCTGGACTCCAAGGCTCAACTGAACTTCCCTAGGTGACAGTATTTCATGCATGTTGCCACACATTGTTGTGGGAGAGTTAAGCACTGGGCCTGATGTCTTCCAGACTCTGTCCTATGTGTCTTTTTCATTGCTGATTTTAATCTGTTCCCTTTTAGTGTAATAAACCATAATCCTGATTATAACAGCTTTACTGAGTTCTGTGAGTCCTTCCAACAAATCATTGAACAGAGGGTAGTCCTGGGGATCCCTAAGCAGTCATTCTTTTCTTTAACAATATTTTTATTGACAAATCTTCGGACACATACAGTCCATACATGGTGTACAAACAATGGCTCACAATACCATCACATAGTTGCATATTCATCGCCATGATCATTTTTCGAACATTTGCATCACTCCAGAAAAAGAAAAAAGAACAAACTCATACATACCATACCACTTACCCCTCCCTCTCATTGACCATGAGTATTTCCATTTACCCAATTTATTTAGCCTCTTATTCCCCCTATTATTTATTTATTTTTTATCCTTATATTTTTTACTCATCTGTCCATACCCTGGAAAGAAGGAGCATCAGACACAAGGCCTTCACAATCACACAGTCACATTGCAAAAGCCATATCATCATACAATCGTCTTCAAGAATCAAGGCTACTGAAACACAGCTTAACAACCCCAGGCACCTCCCTCCAGTCACTCCAACACCCCACAGACCAAAAAGGGATAGTTATATAATGCATAAGAATAACCTCCAAGATAACCTCTCCACTCTGTTTGAAATCTCAGCCACTGACTATTTTGTCTCATTTCTGTCTTCCCTCTTTTGGTCAAGAAAGCTTTCTCAATCCCATGATGCCAGGTCCTGGTGAATCCCGGGAGTCTTGTCCCACATTGCCAGGGAGATTTACACCCCTGGGAGTCATGTCCCATGTAGGGGGGAGGGCAGTTAAAATCTGCTGATTTGGCTTACAGAGAGAGGCCACCTCTGAGCAGCAAAAGAAGTTCTCTGGGGGTGATTCCTAGGCTTAATTTTAAGTAGACTTAGCCTTTTCTTTGCAGGAATAAGTTTCATAGGGGCAAACCCCAAGACTGAGAGCTCAGCCCATTGATTGGGTTGTCCCCCCTGCTTGCAAGAATATCAGAAATTCTCCAAATGGAGAAGTTGAATATTTCCTCCTTTCTCCCCAGCCCCTGAAGGGGACTTTGTAAATACTTATTTATTCACTTCCTAAATTACTCTGGGATATATCAGGGCATCAGACCAACCTGGGCAAACCAACAAGATCTCATGCCGTACTCAAGATTCCCATGTACTCATGGTGTTCAAATAAACTGACAGTACAGGTTAAATTAGGTAATGCACTACCCAAAATATAAATTTTGCACTAGCTAAAGTCTCACATAGAAGTTGAGGTTTTAAAATATGGACCGTATTATCCTTTACCCTGTGTTCTGATCTACCCCAGTCCTATCCAGAACAGCTTCATTCATATCTCTAGTCAAAGTCCAATTCTTTTGTCAACTTTTTACTGTTCCTGTATGGGGTACTGCTGACTTTCACAGCCTCAGAGTTCCAATCTGAGTCTGAGGCATCACACAAGTACCCAAAGTTTCTGGGAATGACCAGGCTACACAAAAAGCTCAGCATATCAAAATTCAGAAAAAACAAGCCACAACTTCTGAATACATGTGACTGCTACAAGAGCTCACAATCCAGGAGCCTCTAAAATAGGCTTCAACTTGATAACCCATATTCTTGACCTCAGCTCACCGAGCTTTTATATTATAGTTAGTCCACATGAGTGAGGCAGGATAATACCTGTCCTTCTGTCTCTGACATTTCATCCAAAATACAGTCCTTAAGGTTCATTCATATAGTTGCATGCCCCACGAATTCACTCCCCTTTGCGGCCCTCAGCAGTCTGTTGTATGCACATACCACAGTTCCCTTTCCATTCTCCAGTTATTGCACCCCTAGGCCACCTCCAGCTACCATGAATCTTGAACACTGTACCATAAACACCAGTGTGGAAATGTCTACTCGTGTTCCTATACCCAACTCCTCTTGATATACATGAGCAGCAGGGTTACAGGATCACATGGCAGCCCCACCCCTAGCCTCCTGCAGAACCACAAGACTGCCCTCCAAGGGACTACACCTCCAAGTCTCCCCACCAACAGTAAACAGGCATATCTCTCCCTCTGCATCCTCTCCAGCACCTGCTTCTCTCTGTTCACCTTCAGTTCTATTAGCACATCACACAATCCAACTCAAGTAAATAGACATGCCTTCATCCCCGCAATTCATATGAAGACATTTTCCTTTCCCCCACAAAGAATCCATACCCTTCCCTCATGCCCCCCTGCCTGTTGAAATTTAGTCTTGGCATAATGTTTTTGCCACATTCAGTGGAAGCACACAACAATGTTACTGTTGACCAGCATTGATTGTACTCCTTCATGCACACCATCCATTTTCAGTACCTCACAATGTTGACACCCATCTGCTCTCCACCATGCCAAAACATCCCTCCATTTGTATATCTAATCACCATCATCCATTCCAGGCATTCCCAAGCTATACCGTCTCCATCCTCCATCCCTTCCTCTGGTTTCAAATGTGTTCCCAGACACCCTCCCCAACCATACTCACATTCAGCTTCATTCAGTGTACTTATATTATTGTACTACAATCAGGTAGTACTGTGCTATCCATTTCTGAATTTTTACAATCAGTCCTGCTGCACAATCTGTATCCCTTCAGCTCCAATTACCCAATCTCTACCTGTGCTTGTTTGAAAGGATTATGTCCCCTAGAAAAAGCATGTTTTAATCCTGATCCCATCCTGTGGAGGCAGCCTTTTCTCTTCGTTTTTTAAATTTTTTTTATTAATTGAAATAAAAAAAATGACAAGAAAGAAACACAAACATTCTTAACATACGATCATTCCATTCTACATATATAATCACTAATTCACAATATCATCACATAGTTGCATATTCATCATCATGATCATTTCTTAGAACATTTGCATCAATTCAGAAAAAGAAATAAAAAGATAACAGAAAAAAATTTAACATCATACCCCTTACCCCTCCCTTTCATTGATCACTAGCATTTCAATCTAAGTTTATTTTAACATTTGTTCCCCCTATTATTTATTTTTATTCCATATGTTCTAATTGTTTGTTGACAAGGTAGATAAAAGGAGCATCAGACACTAGGTTTTCACAATCACACAGTCACATTGTGAAAGCTGTATCATTACACAATCATCTTCAAGAAACATGGCTACTGGAACACAGCTCTACATTTTCAGGCAGTTCCCTCCAGCCTCTCCATTACATCTTGACTAACAAGGTGACATCTATTTAATGCGTAAGAATAACCTCCAGGACAACCTCTCGACTCTGGAATCTATCAGCCATTGACACTTCATTTTGTCTCATTTCGCTCTTCCCCCTTTTGGTCGAGAAGGTTTTCTCAATCCGTTGATGCTGAGTCTCAGCTCATTCTAGGGTTTTTTTTTTTTCAATCCCTTGGTGCTGAGTCTCAGCTTACTCTAGGATTTCTGTCCCATGTTGCCAGGAAGGTTCACAGCCCTGGGAGTCATGTCCCACGTAGACAGGGAGAGGGTGGTGAGTTTGCCTGTTGTGTTGGCTGGAGAGAGAGGCCACATCTGAGCAACAAAAGAGGTTCTCTTGGGGGTGACTCTTACGCCTAATTTTAAGTAGGCTTGACCTATCCTTTGTGGGATAACCCATGTTCTTGATTTCAGTTCACTGAGTCCATATGATTGAGGCATGATAATATTTGCCTTTTTGTTCCTGACATTTCATTCAACATACAGTCCTTAAGATTCAAACATACTTGCATGCCTCACAATTTCATTCCTTCTTGTGGCCGCTCAGTAGTCCATTGTATGTATACACCATAGTTTTCCCTTCCATTCCTTAGTTATTGTAACCTTAGGCCACCTCCATCCATTGTGGATTGCAAACACTGCGGCCAGAAACACCAGTGCGCAGATGTCCATTCCAGTTGCCCCACTCAGTTCCTCCAGGTATATACTGACCAACGGGTTACAGGATCATATGGCAACCTCACCCCTAGCCTCCTGTGGAAGCACCACACTACCCTCCGTGGGGTTGCACCTCTCAGCTTCCCTACCGACATTGAATAGGTACATCTCTTTCTCCACCTTATCTCTAACATTTGTTTTTCTCTGTTTATTTATTTTTTTAAATTTTTTTATTAATCAAAAAAAGAAAAGAAATTAACACAACATTTAGAAATCATTCCATTCTACACATGCACTCAGTAATTCTTAGTATCATCACATAGATGTATGATCATCATTTCTTAGTACATTTGCATCGATTTAGGAAAAGAACTAGCAAAACAGCAGAAAAAGATATAGAATGTTAATATAGAGAAGAGAATTAAAATAATAATACTAATAAAATATATATATAAAAAGGAAAAAGAAAAAAACAAAAACAAAAGATACAAACAAACAAACAAACAAAAAACTATATTTCAGGTGCAGCTTCATTCAGTGTTCCAACATAGTTACATTACACTTAGGTATTATTGTGCTGTCCATTTTTGAGTTTTTGTATCTAGTCCTGTTGCACAGTCTGTATCCCTTCAGCTCCAATTACCCATTATCTTACCCTGTTTCTAACTCCTGCTGGTCTCTGTTACCAATGATATATTCCAAGCTGATTCTCGAATGTCGGTTCACATCAGTGGGACCATACAGTATTTGTCCTTTAGTTTTTGGCTAGACTCACTCAGCATAATGTTCTCTAGGTCCATCCATGTTACTACATGCTTCATAAGTTTAGTCTGTCTTAAAGCTGCATAATATTCCATCGTAGGTATACGCCACAGTTTGTTTAGCCACTCGTCTGTTGATGGACATTTTGGCTGTTTCCATCTCTTTGCAATTGTAGATAATGCTGCTATAAACACTGGTGTGCAAATGTCCGTCTGTGTCTTTGCCCTTAAGTCCTTTGAGTAGATACCTAGCAGTGGTATTGCTGGGTCGTAATCCATTCTGCCATTCTATGTCTTTTGATTGGGAAATTCAGTCCATTAACTTTTAGTGTTATTACTGTTTGGATAATATTTTCCTCTACCATTTTGGCTTTTGTATTATATATATCATATCTGATTTTCCTTCTTTCTACACTTTACTCCATACCTCTCTCTTCTGTCTTTTCGTATCTGACTCTAGTGCTCCCTTTAGTATTTCTTGCAGAGCTGGTCTCTGGGTCACAAATTCTCTCAGTGACTTTTTGTCTATAAATGTTTTAATTTCTCCTTCATTTTTGAAGGACAATTTTGCTGGATATAGGAGTCTTGGTTGGCAGTTTTTCTCTTTTAGTAATTTAAATATATCATCCCACTGTCTTCTAGCTTCCATGGTTTCTGCTGAGAAATCTACACATAGTCTTATTGGGTTTCCCTTGTATGTGACAGATTGTTTTTCTCTTGCTGCTTTCAAGATCCTCTCTTTCTCTTTGACCTCTGACATTCTAACTAGTAAGTGTCTTGGAGAACGCCTATTTGGGTCTATTCTCTTTGGGGTGCGCTGCACTTCTTGGATCTGTAAATTTAGGTCTTTCATAAAAGTTGGGAAATTTTCAGTGATAATTTCTTCCATTAGTTTTTCTCCTCCTTTTCCCTTCTCTTCTCCTTCTGGGACACCCACAACATGTATATTTGTGCGCTTCATATTGTCATTCAGTTCCCTGATCCCCTGCTCAAGTTTTTTCATTCTTTTCCCTATAGTTTCTGTTTCTTTTTGGAATTCAGATGTTCCATCCTCCAGTTCACTAATTGTAGCTTCTGTCTCTTTAGATCTACCATTGTAGGTATCCATTGTTTTTTCCATTTTTTCTTCTTTGTCCTTCACTCTCCTAAGTTCTGTGATTTGTTTTTTCAGATTTTCTATTTCTTCTTTTTGTTCAGCCCATGTCTTCTTCATGTCCTCCCTCAATTTATTGATTTGGTTTTTGAAGAGTTTTTCCATTTCTGTTCGTATATTCAGCATTAGTTGTCTCAGCTCCTGTATCTCATTTGAACTATTGGTTTGTTCCTTTGACTGGGCCATATCTTCAATTTTCCGAGCGTCATCCATTATTTTCTGCTGGTGTCTGGGCATTTGATCAGATTTCCCTGGGTTTGGGACCCGGCTGGTTGAAAGGTTTTTCTGTGAAATCTCTGGGCTCTGTTTTTCTTTTCCTGCCCAGTAGGTGGCGCTCATCTGTCTGCGGGGCCCACCAGTAAAAGATGCTGTGGCTCCTTTAACTTGCCAATCCGAATCTCGCAGTCGGCCCGGGAAACCGCGCGTGGAGGGGGGGTTGCCGGCCGCCGCGGCTTGGGGGAGTGCCGGTCCAAATTGCCCAGCTGGCCCGAGACGCCAAGCGTGGCGGGAGGGCCCCGCTATCCAACGTTCCCAGTCAGACCGGGGAACCACGTGCATGGAGGGGACCCCAGTCGCCAGCCGCCCCGGCCGGGAAAACGCGTGCCCCTTGGGTATCTCACCGCAGCGGATTCTCCCTGCCCGTTCAGCCATTCCAGAATGGGGTACGCTGTCTTTTTGGTCTCTGTCGTGGCTCTGGGAGCTGTTTCGAATTGTTTCTTTTCTTTAGTTGCTCTTCTGGAGGAGGAACTAAGACCTGCGCGTCTTACTAAGCCGCCATCTTCTCCGGAAGTCCCTTTTTACTTTCTTGACAAAGTTCTTTGATGCACAAAAAACTTTTTTTTAAATATAACAACTTAAAACATGAACATTCTTACCATATGATCATTCCATTCTTGGTATATAATTAATAACTCACAATATCATCACATAATTGTATATTCATCACCATGATCATTTTTTGGAACATTTGCATCAATTCAGAAAAATAAATATAAAGAAGAAAGAAAAAACTCATACATACCATACCCCTTACCCCTCCCTCTTATTGATTGCTAGTATTTCCATCTACCCAATATATTTTAGATTTTGTTTCCCCTATTTTTTTCTATACCCCTTATCACTCCCTTTCATTGATCACTAGCATTTCAGTCTACTAAATTTATTTTAACACCGGGTCAAGATGGTGGCTTAACAACATGCACATTTTAGTTTGTCCTCCAGAACAACTACTAAATAACCATAAACAATACAGAACAGCTCCCAGAGCCATGATAGTGACCAGACACACAGCGTACCCCAGTCTAGACCAGCTGGACTGGCTGCGAGCACCCCCAGAACCGTGAGTTCCCAAAGCTGCAGCAGCCAGCTCCCCTCCCCCACAGGCCACTTCCCAGAGGGGAAAGGAAAGGACTTTACCAGCAGCAGGGACTGGGCACAATCAAACGCCAATTGTGGAACTAATTAACAAATTCTGACTACTAAAAATAGGCCCCCAGCTTAGGTGAACCTGATCAAAGTGGAGGTTGCTCATTTTTGCCCCGGCACCAAGGGGGCAGGACTGACAGAAAAAGGGGGAAAAAAAAAGAAGGAAACAGAGGTTTTTGTGGCTCTGTATCTACAAAGGCTTGACTGCCTCTGGATACAGTGGCAGGACTTTTCAGGCTGCAACTGTCCCAGGCATAGGCAGAAGTGAGCTCTTTTGGGGGCTTATCTGGAGCTTGTGCCTTCCCCAGGGGAGGGGTGAAGCCCCACCCAGGTGGAATCCCTCCATCAAGGAATTCAGACACCAGGACTTGGTAATTTGAAGCCATTAAAACCAGCCTACAACCTCTCCTCTGTCTCCACCACGCCCCCAGCAGGGAGAGTCTGCCAAAGTTAAAGGTACTGCATCATCTTATGTTGGTGGGATCTGCAGTCAGACAAGTGCCACATACTGGGCAGGATAAGAAAAACAGAGTCCAGAGGCTTCACAGGAAATTCTTTCAACCTGCTGGGTCTCACCCTCAGGGAAAATCGACGCAGGTGACTCTTTCCTCCTGATAAGAGGCCAGTTTGGTCTGGGAAAATCCGGCTGAGGTCTATAATATCTAAGTAGACCCTCCTAAGTGTGTGTGTGGGAAAGGCACCACACAAGCAGGGCAAGAAACAAGAAAACAAGAACTGAAAAATTCTCCTCTGTTAAACAAAACTTAAGCTAAAGTCCAGATAAAGCTGAACGGAATGTCAAAGAACAGACAACAAATTCATCCAGCAAGAAAACCCTAGATAAAACAAGTGAAAGCAATCTCCAAAATAAACTAATTAAGGTAATTAAATGCCTAGACACCAGCAAAAAATAACAAATGACACTAGGAAAATTGAAGATATGACCCAGTCAAAGGAACAAACCAACAATTCAAATGACGTACAGGAGCTGAAACAATTAATTCAGAATGTACGAACAGACATGGAAAACCTCATCAAAAACCAAATCAGTGAATTGAGGGAGGATATAAAGAAGGCAAGGAAAGAAGAAAAAGAAGAAACTGAAAGTCAAAAAACAAATCACAGAACTTATGGGAATGAAAGACACAGTAGAAGAGATGAAAAAAACAATGGAAACCTACAATGGTAGATTTCGAGAGACCGAACACAGGATTTCTGAACTGGAGGATGGAACATCTGAAATCTGACAAGAAACAGAAACTATAGGGAAAAAATGGAAAAATAGGAGCAGGGACTCATGGAATTGAAAGACAATATGAAGTGCATGAATATACATGTTGTGGGTGTCCCAGAAGGAGAAGAGAAGGGAAAGGAGGAGAAAAACTAATGCAGGAAATTATCACTGAAAATTTCCCAACTCTTATGAAAGACTTAAAATTACAGATCCAAGAAGTGCAGCGTACTCCAAAGAGAATAGATCCAAACAGATGTACTCCAAGACATTTACTAATCAGAATGTCAGAGGTCAAAGAGAAAGAGAGACTCTTGAAAGCAGCAAGAGAAAAGCAATCCATCACATACAAGGGAAACCCAATAGGACTATGCACAGATCTCTCAGCAGAAACCATGGAGGTGAGAAGACAGTGGGATGATATATTTAAATTATTAAAAGAGAAAAACTGCCAACCAAGAATTCTATATCCAGCAAAATTGTCCTTCAAAAATGAGGGAGAAATTAAAACATTTTCAGACAAAAAAATCACAGAGAATTTGTGACCAAGAGACCAGCTCTGCAAGAAATACTAAAGGGAACACTAGAGACAGATACGAAGACAGAAGAGAGAGATGTGGAGAAGAGTGTAGAAAGGAAGACTATGAGTAAAGGTAAAAAGAAGGAAAATTAGATATGACATATAAAATCCAGAAGGCAAAATAGTAGAAGAAAGTACTACCCATGCAGTAATAACACTGAATGTTAATGGATTAAACTCTCCAATCAAAAGACATAATCTGGCAGAATGGATTAAAAAACAGGACCCATCTATAAGCTGTCTCTACTCAAAGGACACGAGGCCAAGGACAGAAATGGACATTTACACACCAATGTTTATAGCAGCATTATTAACAATTACCAAGTGATGGAAACAACCAAAATGTCCATCAACAGACAGTTGGCTAAACAAACTGTAGCACTTACAGAAGATGGAATATTATGCAGCTGTAAGACAGAATAAAGTTATGAAGTATGTAACAACATGAATGGACCTTAAGGACATTATGCTGAGTGTGATTAGCCAGAAACAAAAGGACAAATACTGTATGGTCTCACTGATATGAACTGACATTAGTGAATAAACTTGGAATATTTCCTTGGTAACAGAGACCATCAGGAGATAGAAATAGGGTAAGATATTGAATAATTAGAGCTGAAGGGATACAGATTGTGCAACAGGACAATAATTTTAATAATTTAAAAAACTCAGAAATGGACA
Source organism: Tamandua tetradactyla (assembly GCF_023851605.1). Classification (NCBI taxonomy): domain Eukaryota; kingdom Metazoa; phylum Chordata; class Mammalia; order Pilosa; family Myrmecophagidae; genus Tamandua; species Tamandua tetradactyla. The sequence goes on from NC_135353.1 coordinate 122,719,867, forward strand.
GCACAATATTACCTAAGTGTAATACAATTATGTTAAAACATTGAATGAAGCTGCATATGAGAATGATAGAGGGAGGAGGGCTGGGGCATAAATGAAATCACAAAGAAAGATAGATGATAAAGATTGAGATGGTGTAATCTAGGAATGCCTAGAGTATATAATGATAGTGACTAAATGTACAAATTAAAAAAATGTTTTTGCATGAGGAAGAACAAAAGAATGTCATTACTGCAGTGTGCTGAAGATAGATGGTACTTAATATTTTAAAATTTCAACTAATGTGTGAGACTAAAGCAAAAATGTTTATTTGGTACAAATCTATACTTTGACTAGTGCGTCTTCTAATATAACTTATGTAGATAGTTGATTGAACACCTTAAGTACATGGAACTTTGTATAGGACATGAGATTTTGTTGGTTTGTCCAGGTGATGCCCTGAAGAATCCCAGAGTGATTTCATCAGTGAGTGGAAAAGTATTTGCAAAGTCCCCTTCGGGGAATGGTGAGAACGGGGGAAAACTCAACTTCCCCAAGTTGAATTCTTGATATTCTCACAAGCAATGTGGACAACCAAAGCTATAGGCTGAGCCCCCAGTCTTGGGGTTTGTTCACATGAAACTTAACCCCACAGGGAATAGGTCAAGCCTACTTAAAATTAAGCCTAAGAGTCACCCCCAAGAGAACCTCTTTTGTTGCTCAGATGTGGCCTCTCTCTCCAGCCAACACAGCAAGCAGACTCACCACCCTCCCCCTGTCTACGTGGGACATGACTCCCAGGGGTGTGGATCTTCCTGGCACGTGGGACAGAAATCCCAGAATGAGCTGAGATTCAGCATCAAGGGATTGAGAAAAACTCAAGAATGAGCTGAGATCCAGCATCAAGGGATTGAGAAAACCTTCCCGACCAAAAGGGGGAAGAGTGAAATGAGACAAAGTGTCAATGACTGATTCCCAACAGAGTCAAGAGGTTATCCTGGAGGTTATTCTTACGCATAAAATAGATATCCCCTTGTTAGTCAAGATGTAATGGAGAGACTGGAGGGAACTGCCTGAAAATGTAGAGCTGTGTTCCAGTAGCCATGTTTCTTGATGATGATTGTCTAATGATATAGCTTTCACAATGTGACTGTGTGATTGTGAAAACCTTGTGTCTGATGCTCCTTTTATCTACCTTGTCAACAGATGAGAGGAACATATGGAATAAAAATAAATAATAGGGGGAACAAATGTTAAAATAGATTTAGTTTGAAATGCTAGTGATCAGTGAAAGGGATCAGTAAGGGGTATGGCCTGTAAAATTTTTTTTTCTGTTTGTTATATTTTTCTGTTGTCTTTTTATTTCTTTTTCTGAATTGATGCTAATGTTCTGGGAAATGGTCATGATGATGAATATGCAACTATGTGATGATATTGTGAATTGCTCAGTGTATGTGTTGGGAATGTTTGTTTCTTGTAATTTTTTTTTAATTAATAAAAAATTAAAAAAATTATTTTAATATATGTTCCCCCTATTATTTATTTATTTTTTAATCCATATGTTTTACTCATCTGTCGATAAGGTAGATAAAAGGAGCATCAGACACAAGGTTTTCACAATCACACAGTCACATTGTGGAAGCTAAATCATTATACAATTATCATCAAGAAACGTGGCTACTGCAGCACAGCTCTACATTTTTAGGCACCTCCCTCCAGTCTCTCCAATATACCTTAACTAAAAAGGTGATATCTATATAATGCATAAGAATAACCTCCAGGATAACCTCTCAACTTTGTTTGAAATCAAGGTGATCCCATTTATCTATTTCTTTCTTCAATGCTCATGCTTTGGGTGTAAGATCTAGGAAACGACCTCCTATTACAAGTTTTATAAGATATTTCCCTACATTTTCTCCTAAAAGTTTTACAGTCTTAGCTCTACTGTTTAGGTCTTTGATCCATTTTGAGTTAATTTTTGTAAAGGGTGTGAGATATGAATCTTCTTTCATTCTTTGCATGTGGATATGCAGTTCTCCAAGCAGCATTTATTGAAGAGACTGTTCTGTCCCAGGTGAGTTGGCTTGACTCCCTTATGAAAGATCAATTGTCCATAGATGAGAGGGTCCAAGATATTTTCAACTATTCAGGGCACCCTGCCCTTCCAGATAAATTTTGTTATTGGTTTTTCTAAATCTGCAAAGTAAGGTTTTTGGATTTTAATTCGTATTGCATTGAATCTATAAATCAATTTAGGGAACCTTGACACCTTAACTATATTTAGCCTTCCAATCCATGAACACAGTATGCCCTTCCATTTATTTAGGTCTTCTGTGATTTCTTTTAGCAATTTCTTGTACTTTTCTTTGTATAGGTCTTTTGTATCCTTAATTAAATTTATTCCTAAATATTTTATTATTTTGGTTGCAATTGTAAATGGAATTTTTTTTTGATCTCCCCCTCAGATTGCTCATTACCTGTTGTAGTAGTTAGGTTCAGGTGTCATCTTGGCCAGATGAAGGTGCCTAGTTTCGTTGCTGTGGACATGAGTCAGTGGCATGTGAAGCTCAACTGTTGCTGATTACATCTTCAGTCAGCTAAGAGGTGTGCCTGCTGCAATGAATGATGTTTGATTTAATTGGCTAGAAGCTTAAATGAGAGAGCTCAATGTAGCACAGCCCATGCAGCTCAGCACACCTCATCTCAGCACACACAGCACAGCCCAGGCCTTTGGAGATGCAGAAAGGAATCACCCGGGGGAAAGTTGTTGGAACCCAGAGGCCTGTAGAGAAGGCCAGCAGAGATCACCCTGTGCCTTCCCATGTAAGAAAGAACCTCAGTTGAAAGTTAGCTGCCTTTCCTCTGAAGAACTATATGTTTTCAACTAGATAAATTCCCTTTTATTAAAATCCAGTCCATCTCTGGTGTGTTGCATTCTGGCAGCTTTGGCAGACTAGAACACTTGTGTAAAGAAACACTACAGATTTTTGAGTGTTGACCTTGTAATCTGTCACTTTGCTGTACTCTGCTGTCACTTTGCTCTAGTAGTTTTGCTGTGGATTTTTTGGAGTTTTCGACATATGGTATCATATCACCTGCAAACAGAGTTTTGCTTCTTCCTTTCTAATTTTGATGCCTTTTATTGCTTTTTCTTGTCTATTTGCTCTGGCTAGAAATTCCAACACATTGTTGAATAACAATGGGGATAGTGGGCATCCTTGTCTTCTTCCTGGTCTTAGGGGGAAAGATGGAAATCCTTAGGGAGGATGATGTTAGCTGTGGGTTTTTCATATATTCCCTTTATCATGTTAAGTAAGTTCCTTTCTATTCCTATCCTTTGAAGTGTTTTCAACAAGAAAGGATGTTGAATTTTGTCAAATGCCTTTTGTGCATCAATGGTAATGATCATGTGCTTTTTCTGCTTTGATTTATTGATATGGTGTATTACATTCATTGATTTTCTTATGTTGAACCATCCTTGTATACCTGGGATAAATCCAACCTGGTCATGGTGTATAATTCTTTTAATGCACTGCTGGATTCAATTTGAAAGTATTTTGTTGAGGATTTTTGCATCTATATTCATTAGAGACATTGGCCTGTAATTTTCTTTTCTTATAATATCTTTGTCTGGCTTAGGTATGAGGTGATGTTGGTTTCATAGAATGAGTTAGGTAGCCTTCCCTCCTCTTCAGTTTTTTTGAAGAGTTTGAGCAGGATTGTACTAATTCTTTCTCGAATGTTTGATAGAATTCATATGTGAAGCCATCTGGTCCTGGACTTTTCTTTTTCGGGAGCTTCTTAATGACAGATCCCATTTCTTTATTTGTGATTGGTTTATTGAGGTCGTCTATTTCTTCTTGAGTCAATGTTGTTTGTTCATGCCTTTCTAGGAAGTTGTCCGTTTCATCTACGTTGTCTAGCTTATTAGCATAAAGTTGTTCATATTATCCTCTCATTGCCTCCTTTATTTTTGTGGGACCAGTGGTTATGTCTCCTCTTCCATTTCTGATTTTATTTATTTGCATCCTCTCTTTTTCTTTTTGTCAACCTTGCTAAGGGTCTATCCATTTTATTAATTTTCCCAAAGAACCAACTTCTGGTTTTGTTGATTTTCTTGATTGTTTTCATGTTCTCAATTTCATTTATTTCTACTCTGATCTTTGTTATTTCTTTCCTTTTGCTTGCTTTGGGGTTAGTTTGCTGTTCTTTCTCTAGTTCTTCCAAGAGAACAGTTTATTCCTCGATTTTTGCTCTTTCTTCTTTTTTGGCATATGCATTTAAGGCAATAAATTTCCCTCTTAGCACTGCCTTTCCTGCATCCCATAAATTTTGATATGTTGGTTTTCACTTTCATTTGCTTTGAGATATTTACTGATTTCTCTTGTAATTTCTTCCTTGACCTGCTGGTTGTTTAAGAGTGTGTTGTTGAGCCTCCATATATTTGTGAATTTTTTGGCCCTCTGCTTGTTATTGATTTCCTACTTCATTCCTTTATGATCCAAGAAAGTGTTTTTTATTATTTCAATATTAAAAAATATATTGAGACTTCCTTTGTGACCCAGCATATGGTCTATCCTTAAGAATGATCCATGAGCACTTGAGAAAAAGGTGTATCCTGATGTTGTGGGGTGTAATGTTCTATAAATGTCTGTTAAGTCTAGATAATTTATTGTATTATTCAAATTCTCTGTTTCTTTATTGATCCTCTGTATAGATCAGAATTGAAGAGAGTGGGGAATTGAAGTCTCCAACTATTATGGTAGATGTGTCTGTTTCTCTTTTCAGTGTTTGTCTCATGTATTTTGGAGTACTCTGGCTCAGTGCATAAATATTTATGATTGTTATGTCTTCTTGTTGAATTGTTCCTTTTATTGATACATAGTGTTCTTTGTCTCTTTTAATTGTTTTACATTACAAGTCTAATTTGTTGGATATTAGTATGGCTATTCCTGCTCTTTTCTGATTGTTGTTTGCATGAAATTTCTTTTCCCAACCTTTCACTTTCACCCTATGTTTATGCTTGGGTCTAAAATGCGTTTCCTATAGATAGCAAATAGATGGGTCCTGTTTTTTTTTATCCATTCTGCCAGCCTGTGTCTTTTGATTGGGGAGTCTAATCCATTAACATTTAGTGTTATTAGTGTTAGGGCAGTACTTTCTTCTGCCATTTTGCCTTTTGGACTTTATATATCATAGCTAATTTTTTTTCTCTTTTTACCTTTACTGATATTCTTCATTTCTACACTCTTCTCCACGCCTCTCTCTCTTGTCTTTTCCTATCTGCCTCTAGTACTCTCTTTAGTATTTCTTGCAGATCCAGTCTCTAGGTCACAAATTCTCTCAGTGTTTTTTTTTTGTCTGAAAATGTTTTAATTTCCCCCTCATTTTGAAGGACAATTTTGCTGGATATAGATCTTGGTAGGCAGTTTTTCTCTTTTAGATTCTTAAATATATCATACCATTGTCTTCTCGCCTCCATGGTTTCTGCTGAGAAATCCACACATAGTCTTATTGGGCTTCTCTTATATGTGATGGTTTGCTTTTCTCTTGCTGCTTTCAAAATTCTCTCTTTTCTTTGACATCTGACTTTCTGATTATTAAGTGTCTTGGAGTATGTCTATTTGGATCTGTTCTGTTTGGGGTATACTGCACTTCTTGGATCCATAATTTTAAGTCTTTCATTAGAGTTGGGAAATTTTCAGCGATAATTTCCTCCATTAGTGTGCCAGTTTGAATATGTGGTGGACCCCAGAAAAGCCATGTCCTTTAATCTTCATTCAGTATTGCTGGGTGGGAGCATTTTCATTGTTTCCCTGGAGATGTGACCCACCCAGTTGTGGGTGGTAACTTTTGATTAGATGATTTCCATGGAGATGTGTCTCCACCCATTGAAGGTAGAGTTGCTTACTGGAATCCTTTAAAAGAGGAAACATTTTGGAGAGAGTCTCTTTTTGTAGAGCCACAAGAAAGCCAGCAGATGCCACCATGTTTGTCATGTGCCCTTCTAGCTGAGAGAGAAGCATTGAACGTCATTGGCTTTCTTGAACCAAGGTATCTATCCCTGGATGCCTTAAAGTGGAAATTTCTATAGACTTGTTTTAATTGGGACATTTTCTCAGCCGTAGAACTGTAAACTTGTAACATTAAATTCCCCTTTTTAAAAGCCATTCTGTTTCTGGTATATTGCATTCCGGCAGCTAGCAAACTAGAACAATTAGTCTTTCTCTTCCTTTTCCCCTCTCTTCTCCTTCTGGGACACCCACAACACGTATATTCTTGCACTTCATGCTGTCATTCAATTCCTTGAGTCTCTGCTCTTATTTTTCCATTCTTTCCCTATATTTTCTTTTGCATGTCATATTTCAGATGCCCTATCCTCCTATTCATTAATCCTTTCTTCTGCCTCTTGAAATCTAACATTGCTGGTTTCCATTGTTTTTTTCATCTTTTCTGCTGTGCCTTTCATTCTCATAGGTTCTGTGATTTCGTTTTCCGGACTTTTGATTTCTTCTTTTTGTTTGCCCATTGCCTTTTTCATATTCTCCCTCAGTTCGTTGATTTGATTTTTGATAAGATTTTTCATATCTGTTCCAACATCATGAATTAGTTGTTTCAACTCCTGTATCTCATTTGAATTGTTGGTTTGTTCCTTTCACTGAACCATATCTTCAGGTTTCCTAGTATGACTCCTTATTTTTTGCTGGCATCTAGGCATTTAATTTCTTTAATGAGTTTATTTTGGAGATTGTTTTCTCTCTTTTACCTAGGGTTTTCTTTCTGGATGGCTTTGTTGTCTGTCTGTTCTTTGACATTCAGTTCAGCTTATTCTAGACCTCTGGCATAGATTTTGTTTAATGGATCAGAGTTTTTCAGTTTTTGTTTTCTTGTTTCTTGCCCTGCTTGTATGAAGCCCCCCCCGTTTTTTTTTTCTTTGAAAGGTCTACTTAGATATTATAGACCCCAGACAGATTTTCCCTGACCAGACTGGCCTCCTCTCAGGAGGAAAGAGTCACCTGTATCTGTTTTCCCTGAGGGTGAGACCCAGCAGGTTGAAAGGCTTTCCTATGAAGCCTCTAGACTGTGTTTTTCCTATCCTGCCCAGTATGTGGCACTTGTCTACCTGTGGGTCCCACTAGCATAAAGTGATGCAACACCTTTAACTTCAGTAGACTTTCCCTGCTGGGGCCGTGGTTGAGACAAAGGAGAAGTTGTAGGCTGGATTTTAATGGCTTCAGTTTTCCAATCCCTGGGGTCTGAATTCCTTGAGGGAGGGATTTTACCTGAGCTGGGCTCCACCCCTCTCCTGGGGCAGGCACAGCCTCCAGGGAATTAACTCCTTTCACCTGATCAGCCTTTTTGTATCTCATATAAGCTTAATTCCCCCCTTGCCTGGGGCACTTGGAATCTGAGAAGCCTTGCAGTTGTATCTAATGAGCAGTTAAGTAGTGGAAATAAAGCAAAAAAAAAAAAATCCTTTTCAGTGCAGGACCCCCGTTGGGTGTGTTAATCAAGAGCTTAAGTTGGTACATTGCTCTATGTATCTCCAGGTCCTATGTGCCTCTCCCCCCCAACCCACCATTTTTTAGGGTCCAGACATTTTCAAGTATTTTGTGCTGACCAATCAAAAAAATCCTGTTTTTTTTCATCCCCTCTGTGCAGGGGCAATAACTAATACCTTTAGCTTTTATTCGAGGTCTATCTGAGCTGGAGGCCTGGTTTTAGTACTCATCATTTGTTAATTAATTCCACAATTGGAACTTGGTTGAGCTCAGCCGCTGTTGTTGGTAAAGTCTCTTTCCTTTTCCCTCTGGGTCCCAGCCTATGGAGGAGGGGCGCCAGCCTCCGAGGCTTGGGGGACTCACAGTTCTGGGTGGGATTGCAGCTGGTCCAGCTTGTCGAGACTAGTGTATGTTGTGTGTCCAGTCACTGATGTGGCCCCAGCTGTTGTTCTGTACTGTTCCTGGCTATTTACTAGCTGATCTGGAGGATGAACTAAATTTCACACCTTGATATTTGGATCCTCTTGATTCTTTTTAAACAATTTCTGCTAGTAGTTGCACTCACCTACCTTACAAGTATGATTAAATCTATATTCTCTCTATTACTAGATCCAAATATCAACATCTGTCCGTGGGGATGTCTAATTTACCTTTTCATTTCATTCAGTAATATTTCCCAGGGTATTTCAAACTTTCCATTTAGTAATAGCAATAGTCTTATTATTCAGAATACCCAATCACATTATTATTCTTCATTCAGATATAGTACTTATATTGTTGCAAATGAGACATCTACTGTCATTGTGATCCCATTCCATTGTGATTCTCTATTAGCTTTGAGGCATTTGATTATCTTGATAGGGTTGTTTTGAAAGTTGATTTCCCTCACTCATTTAAGGTTTTGTATTTGCTTGAGTTCGCATTGAAGATCTCCTTTTGCACTTGGTTCCTCAGTGATTCCCCACCAAACCAAGACCTGGACCTCATGGAAGGGATGCAACTCTACTGGAGTATCTATTTGAAGCTAGACAAATAGGCAGTTTGCTAGACTGCACTTTCCATTTCTTCAGCAGATGACACTCTTGTGCCTCCTCTTCCTCTCAGCCCCGCCTCTCCCAGACTGTGGCCCCCAGCTGAGGTGGATGGAGACCAAGTACAATTCCAGCTAGGGTTGCTGATCCTGGTGTGCTCTGAATGCTGCCAACCCTGGGGCTGGCGGTGGGCAGTGTACACCTCAGTGGAGCATCTGCTTGTGGGTTTGATGGGTCTGGAGGCCCCAGGCCCCCACTTGGAATGCCCTTGGGCTGTGGGACTAGGTATGTTCGCGGGCCCTGTCCACACCCAATCTGGAAATGCTTGCCGACTAAGCATGAGGCAGAGTGCCAGGGACAGGACATGGCTCAAGGTGTGTGGGGGCAGGGGGGGATGGGGCATGGTGGCACATGGGTGTAGTGTGCAGTGGCACTGAAATGCAGGGCTGTGGGGCACAGTATGGCTTGCTTCCTAGTCCCCACCTCCCCACCCATGCACTCCCAAGGGCTCTTGGCTTCTGTATGGTAAGGGGAGCAGTAGGTTCTGTGCACTAACTAGATGGTCTCTTTGAGCAGGAAAAGCAAGTTTGTTTGTTTCCAGGTTCCCCAAGGAGCTCTGGGTTGTGGAGCTGAGGGGGGCTGATATCGCAAGCTAGCTGTGGAGGCAGGTCCTTCCTGGGTGTAGCCTTTTGTCCCAGGTAGAGTCCTGACCGAACCCACTCACCCCATTCTCTGCATTCCCATTCCTTAGATTTTTCATCCAGGACCTTTCTATATAGTGTAGAAAACCCTCTCAAGTCATTTTTACGTGGAAATGCTGTCCCGGTTGTTTTGCTGTCACTTCTGTAGTTCCTTGGAGCAGGAGTGAACTCAGCCTGTCCGATTCCACCATCTTCCCAGAAGTCAATCCCTTCCATTTTAATTAACATGTTTCTGCCTGGAGGAATTTTAGATTTTCTTTCTTTTTTTTTTCTTAAATTCAATGCCAGACCAAATTTGGGCATTGTATGATTCCTCTGGGAAGCAAGGATTGGGTGATTTCTGTAGGGAGGATCAGTATGTTAGGATCCAATAGGATCAGAGAATCCAGGGTGTTATTCATATGAGGGAGTGAGTAACAATTTTAGAGAGTCCTTAAAGGAAAATTGGAGGCATATTTGGGTAAGTAATTGGGGCCTCTGTAGAAATTCTTGAGGTTTTATAGGGGTTGTAAGTATCTGAAGCCATTGATTCAGATACTGCGAGTTATTGATTGGGGCTCTGAGGTGGTAAATGATTGATTGCAAGCCTGGGATCATCAAGGGATTATAAGCCTTGGGTAGTCAGTTTTCGGGGGCCTATAGGAGTCATTAATTGGGGCCTGTAGACACCAGTAATTGCAAGACTGTGAGTTTGCATGTGATGACTGGAAGGTTTGTATTGAGGGTTTTATGGGGGTTACTGATTCTATATATGAGATATGAGTTTATGGGATCCTATAGAAGGTCAGGTTTGACCTTTGAGAAGATCAATGGTTGGTTTCCTATTGAGGGTGCCTTATTATGATGTCTGTGTGAGTGGTTATTTGAGGTGCCTGTAGAAGACAGTTGATGACACTATTTGAGACACAGTTTTTATCAAGCAGTGTGGATTAATGATTTGAGGAGTTTGTACAGACTTTCTGTACAGGGCCCACATGGGAAATAGGAGGTGGGGGAGGGTGGGTGAGTTTAATTTTTCATCTTTGCAGAAGACGGTGGGCTCTGTAAATTGCCCAGGATGTACACTGAATTCTGCAGATTGGTTTATACACATGTGACATGGTTTCCCCTTAGCCTGAGTCCTTTGAAGAAAGCAGAAAACAGAAATAATATTTATTATGACTCTATACTATGCATAGAGTATCATCTGGCAGAGTAGTTAAGAAAATGCACTTTGCAGCTAGGAATACCTGGGTTTCAATCGCTGTTCTTCCCCCCTAAACTGAATGATCTTGGGGGCAAATTATTTCTGCACAGCTCTATCTGATGATAAATGGGAATATTAATAATAGTAATACATGGTTCATGGGATGAATGTGAAAATTAAATGAGGCACCTAATAAAACATACCTTGTACCTCGTGATAATAGCAATATTTCATACTAATTGGGTGGGTCTAGGTGCCATGTAAGGGTGAGTGCTTTAGAAGCATCATTACATTTAATTCTAATAACCCTATGAGTTAGGTATTTTCATCTTCAGTTTTAACATGAAGAAACTCAGACTAAAGAAACTTTCCCAGATTTTCACAGGTTCTCACTACTAGAATATAAAAGGGCTAGAAATCAAACCCTCCTTCATTTTACACCACTTCTCATTAATTTTCCTCATATTCCACACAAACTAATACTTGCTGTTCTAGTTTGCTAGCTGCCAGAATGCATCACACCAGAGATGGATTGGCTTTTAATAAAGGGGGATTTATTTTGTTGGTTCTTCAGAGGAAAGGCAGCTAACTTTCCACTGAGGTTCTTTCTTACGTGGAAGGCACAAGATGGTCTCTGCTGGTCTTCTCTCCAGGCCCCTGGGTTCCAACAACTTTCCCCGGGGTGACTTCTTTCTGCATCTCCAAAGGCCTGAGCTGAGCTGCCAGTGCTGAGATGAGGAATGCCGAGCTGCTTAGCAGTGCTATGTTGCGATCTCTCATTTAAGCACCAGCCAATTAAGTCAAACATCACTCATTGCAGCAGACATGCCTCCTAGCTGACTGCAGATGTAATTGGCAACAGATGAGGTTCACATACCGTTGGCTTATGTCCACAGCAACAAGACTAGGTATGCTCATCTGGCCAAGTTGACAACTGAATCTAACTAACACACTTGCTGTTGCTTTTACTGAACTGTTTTCTTCCACACAAAATATTCAGCAGGGTGAGCTGCCCTTTGGTGCCCCTAGGAAGTGTTTATGGGGTGAATGTGGACTAACAAAATGCTATCTTTCCAGGGTTTCTTGGTACCTTTGAAGAATCCCTCAGCCAGACATCTTAGTGAAAACTGCAGGATCTTCCTTCTGACCTCAGCCCGCTTCACCTCAGATGTCTCCCTGGTTTCAGGCTCCTGAGAAGAGTGGAGTTGTCAACAATAGAGACCGAGGGCTGAGGCGCAGCGTGAACACGTCAGCTAATGGGAACGCTTGCCAGTGGTCCCCAGCCCTGGCTGCAGGGGGACAAGGCAGTTTGCGTGAGGTGAGGGAGGGGAGGACCCCAGGGGCAGAAATTCATTCAGCAGGGAGATACCCCTTACCTGTTGCCAAAGCCTCAGGGCGGGGGCAAGTGGATGTCAGGAAGTGGCAGATTTTAGATTTGCTGCCTCTGAGACAGAGCAAATCCTCTTGCTGAGAGAGAGTGAGCAGTTTCTGGCTGATGTTACCACATCTAGAGCCCTGCCTGTTTCAGTAGAAAATGTGATACGTCCGTCCGGGGAGGAAAGGTGGGATATGGAGGGTCCAGTCCCATAGCCTAGGGGAGAGGCGGAGGCACCTCCCTTCAGGGTATCTGAGGGTGGGGTATTAGTGGGGGTGGAACCAGCCATAGTCAGGGAAACACTAACCTTGAACTCCCAGCGTAGGCCCTACACTCTCCATTGGCTCTTTACAGACCCTCAGCTAATCCCCACCAGAGCCTCCCTTTCCTGAGGTCTCTGGAGATTTACTAATTTTTCCTCTGTCCTGATCCAGATGCAGAAAAACCTCTTTTCTTTGGAACATAGAGAATGACAGGGTAGTAGAGTGACAACAGTCTCTGGCACCCTTCCAGTTCTTTCTCCTCTTCTCAAAGATGAGGAAGGGGCCTGAGAAGGTGTGTGACTTGCACAGGTCTCTCAGGATGGGAGTGGCAGTGCTAGACTGGAACCAGGCCTCTGAATGTGCCCTCTGTCCTCACTACAATCACGGCCAAGATCAATTTTCCCACTAAAAGTTCCCTTTGAGATACTGTAAACAGGTGAAGAGCATGAGCGAGCCACATCCTGCTTGACACCTCCCAATGTTAAAGACCTTCCTGTGAATGCTTTCACTTCTGAGGAAGGGCTTGTTGTCCCAGGGACTCAGGGTCATATGGCCATTAGGATAGTATTAAATTTCAAAAAATGACATGGATATTATTTTATAATTTCATAATAAAATGTTAGAAAATATCGGCCAACAAATAGAAGATATTAAGATATTACTTTACTTTTAGCATTATAAAGATAAGCATTGTTAACATTTTGCCATCTTTCGTTTCAGTTGTTTTTTTTCTTTGTGCATGTATGTGTGCATGTATGTGGGTATACATATGGAGCTATGAGTATGCATGTACACGCATGCCCATACATATAGCTAAAGTTAAAAAATGGAATCATGCTCTTTGGTTATGTCTTTTGGACTTTGTGGTTAACAAATAATTGTCTAGGTAGTAAATACCTTTGTTCATACCTACATGATGAATATACCATTATATCATTTGGATATGCTATAATTACTGTAATCAATCCACTCTTAATGTGCACTTATGGTGTTTCAGGGTTTTTATTGTGATTAAAACAGTTGTGGTAAAATTCCTACATTAAAATTTTTTGCCAAAGTGATAAAATTATATTTTTGAGTCAAAGGTATAAGGGCATTGAATAGTAAATTACTCAATACTTTATACTTCCACCCCATGGAAAATCTCCCTTGTCTGAGCTCTGCTAGATCATATCAATCCCACAGGTTGGAGCTACAATGCTGTAGTGCACACCATTCCTTCCACAGGTGGTCTCCTGCCCAGCTGATGTGTATATATATATCTGTACTAATGATTCTAGTATCTGCAATGTACATTTCTGTACTCATCTCTTCTTCCCCGACCAACTTCACAAATCTCTACCACTTCTCCAGAAGAGATGGAAAAGACCAAGGTCCTGGTGAATGTTATTCACTTATTTATTTGTTATGTTCTTTGTTTTTCATTATATTTTAGGGAGCAGGGAATAGGCAGAGATACAAAGACACCAATCAAAATGTGCTCAGGGGTTGGGGAACAGTTAGATGGACCAGGAAACAGTGGCTGAAGCAAGAGGACAGGCAGAGGGATCACTAAGACAAAAAAAGACTAGAGAACAGCCACAGGGACAACTGGAGGGACCATAGTGCACTTCCTGGAGATGGAGAATTGCCAGGGGGTCCAGGGCACAGGTTGGGGTTCAGTAGAACAAATGGAGGAAACAGGAAGCATGAGCCAGAGGCCTGGTAGCAACCAGAGAGCCCAAGAAAGTCTTTGCCACTGGAGAAGTGGTTGAGAGACTAGGGAAAAAGCAAAAGAACCAGGTAATAGTCTGGATACAGAAAAATGTGGAAACAATCAGAGGGATCACAAAACAGAAGGAATGAACAGGGAATAATCAGAGGAGTCAGATTGTAACCAGCGAGAGCAAGGAACATCCAGAAGGATGAGGAAACAGAAGAACCAGATAAAACGGAAAGAGGAAAAATATTCAAGGTGCTGGGTAACAGCCAGAGGGACAAGCAACTTGCAGAGGAACCAAAGAACAGTTCCTTGGTTTAGAGGAGAATTTGAGGGTATAGGGAAAAAGCAGAGGTACCAGGGGATAAGAAACAAGAAACACAACTCTGAGAAAGGGTAGCAGTCAGAGGGAACAGGAAACGGCTACTGAGGCTGTAGAACAGGTACATGGATCAAGGAAGACAGAGGACCCATGGAAGAGTTGGAGAGATGAGAAAAAAGCCTCTGAGGCTAAGAAATAGCTTAGGTAGTGGTACTAGGGAACACATGAGGCAAGGAACGGTTACTGACTTTGGGGAAGAACCAAAGGGAACAGTAAAAAAGGGAACACAGATAATCAGTCTTATATCCAAGAAATAACAGATGAACCAGGGAACAGACAAAAGGAATATTAGAAGTGTATCTGGTATATCAGGTGATAGCAGCCTGAACAGAGAGAAAAGGTAGAGGGATTAGAGAACAGCCAGAAGGAATATAATCAATTACTGAAGCTAGTTCACATCAGAGGTCACTGGGGGCTATGCAACAGTTAAAGAAACCAGGGAGATACTACAAAACAGCCAGAGTTCCTAGAGATAGGGTGACGAACTACTTTGGTGTACCTGCAACTGACAAGTTCCCCTAGACTCAGGACTTTCACTGCTAGACCTTTGTAAATCTTGGGCAAACTGGGACAGTTGGTCACTCTACCCAAGAAATGACCGAGGAACCAGCCAACAGTCAGATATAATCAGAGTAATAGAAAAGATGGAAGTATAGAACTCAGCTATAGCATAGAACACACAGAAGTAGCAGACGTTAGTGTTAAGGGCATAGACTATGAAGCCAGCTATTCAAAAGTGTGCTCTATGACGAGATGCATCAGCATCGTGTGAGAGCATATTAGAAATGCATTAATAAAGTGGGGAAGGATCAGGAGGACTAGGGAACAGTCTGAGTAAATAAATACCAGCCTATGAATAAAAAACATCTAGAGGAAACAAGGATCTTAGGAACCAGGGAAGAGTCAGATGGACTAGAGGGCAATCAGAATGGTACCATAGAACGAGAGTCAGCCAGAGAGACAACCGTCTAAGGAAACACAGGGCAGCCGGAGTTTCCAGGGATTGGAGGGAACTGGAAACAGGAGTTACGGAACAGTTAGAGGTACCCAGGATAGGATCAAAGGAAGCAAGAAATAGAGGCATCAGGAAAAAGAACAGAGGACCGTCATAAGAAACAAAAAACACTGAGAAAGAACAGTAAAAAGAGTAAGGAACAAGAAATCCAAATAGACAAGGAACACTCAGAGGGAACAAGGACCAACGGAGGGAGCAGGAACAAGTCAGGGGAACCAGAAAATGGACAGATGGATGGAGAATTGCCAGGGGAAGTGGAAAAATCAGGAAGGAAGTAGTAGTTACAGGGGCACAGAAAACAATCAGAAGGAACAAGGAACAGTTGTATGGATACAGAACAGCCAGAAGGAGCAAGAAAGACCAGGGAACCCCCTGCCAAGGAAGAACATCCAGGGAGGCTGGGGTCTGGTCCCAGGTGAGTGCACAGTGAGCCAAGCACTTCACTGCATACGGTCAGTCATGCTAGTAAGTGCCCTTCTGCTAGGCCTGGTACAGGATATAAAGGGCAGGATCATATCACAGGACGTGATGTAGAAATGTCCTGGTGCAGGAGAGGGAGCAGCACTCCTGTGCCCCCAGGAGGTACATGATGAGACAGTGGGCAGTGAGTGGCCAAACCTGGCAGCCCTGCGGCCCAGCAGCCTTGAGGGGGAGAGTGCATAATGTACTGGGGCTGAGATGACCCTGAAGGGAGCCACTGTTGTATAATCATACAGCTGGAAAGTGAGGAACTGGGGTGGAGGCTTTACCTAGGAAGAGGAGGTCCTTGTAGGAATCCTTGAAGTGGTAGAAACTGCCCAGGAAATCAAACCTCTTCATATGTGGCCAAGTGAGGCTGGAATCTGGGTGGGTCTGTGTCATCAAATCCCTAGCTCCAAAATTTTCCACCACCCCCTAGCCAGTGTGGAGTCCAAGTCTTTTATTTTGGTGGAGAGAGGGATCAAACTGAGGCATTGGGGAGACAGGTGAGCATGGTCTTTTGTCCACCAGCTTGGCCTGTAGGTCAAACAGGTGGGCAGCAAGAATTGTTTAACAATGTCAGGTGCTAAAATATTTTAATACTTCCAGAATGGTTGAAAAATAGCCTACCTTCCCTGACCCCCTGAGGCTCCTCCCCTTTGACACCCACACCCCTGCTGGTGTTTCCTGGAGTGGCCAGCAGGAGAACCAGAGCAACTATCAATAGGGTGGTGTAGCCCATGCAGGCGTGAGGCAGGCAGAATGAGAGCTTCCTTCAACCCTGACTCCTAAGGCTCTTGATCACTGACTTACCTTTAGTGATGAAAGGTGGGCGGGGGGCAGAGGGACATGTCATGTTGTTAGAGGCTCACCACTGCTCTGGGCTCCTGCTCAGAAGAATTGGTAGGTAGAGAAGTGCAGGGTGGGGATGGGGTGGCCCAGGGTGCTGCACATCTGCCTCTGGATGCTGCAGTTGGTGGAACAGGTTCTGTTCTGTCAGTCACCACCCTGCCTCCTGAATGCCTCTAAATACTCATTGACAAGGGAAAGGCAACCGGGGCTCTGAAAGACCAAAGTGTCTTTTGATGAATAAAGGGTTCCTTATTCTACTACAATCAAATTGTTACATCTTTTCTTTGATAGTGCATTTTCTGGCTTGTTTAGGAAATCCTCACCTACCCCAAGGCCTCAAAAAATAAACACCTAAGAGTTTTAAAGCTGTGATTCTTTTATAACTTTGTTTTCAAATAATTTCAAAATTAAACAGAAATTGTGATAGTACAAAGAACTACATAGGGCCATCATCCAGAATCCCTACAATTATTGACATTTTGCCGTATGTGCATTCATTCTCTTCTCAATTTATGTATATATATATACAGATATATTTAAAATTTTATTTTCTGAACCACTTGAGAATAATTCAGACATAATGAATTCCCCTTATCCCTAATACTTCAATGTGTATCTCTTAAGCACAAGGACATTCTTTTGCATACCATAGTACAGTTATGTAAACGAGAAATTTAACATTGGTATAGTATTATTATTTAATATACCATATGTAATATACAATTTCACCAGTCATCACAGTAATAGCCTTTATAGCATTTTCCCCCTAATCCAGGATCCAATCCAGGTTCATCTATTGCATTTGGTTGTCATGTCTCTTTAGTCTTTAATTTGTAACAGTTCTTTCCTTTGCCTTCATGACACTGACATTTTTGAAGAATGTCTCTCAATTTGGGTTTGTTTGTTTTTTAATCATGATTAGATTCAGGTTCTTTGTTGTTCGGAATATCACAGAAGTGAAGCTGTGCTCTTCTCAGTGCCTTATGTTAGGAAGCATTCAATATCAATTTGTTCCTTTATTAATGATATTAACTTTGACCACTAGATTAAGGTGGTGTCTGTCAGGCATTTTCACTAGAAAGTTAAGGCTTTTCCTTTGGATTAATAAGTATTTTGTGGGGAGATATTTTGAGACTATGTACATATCATGTTTCTCATATTTTTGCCCACTGATTTTAGTATCCATTGATAATTCTTGCCCTAACAATTAATTACTTTGGTGTTTCTCTAATGGTGTTTTTCTTACTCCATCACTCCTTCCACATTTATTAGTTGATATTCTACCTTAAGGAGAAATATTCCTAACTCTTACTGCTGAAACAACAATGAAGTATGTGGTAGTTAGATTCAATTGTCAACTTGGCCAGGTGAGGGTACCTATTTCTGTTGCTGTGGACATGAGCCAATGATACGTGAATCTCATCTGTTCCTCATTACATCTGCAGTCAGCAAAGAGGCGTGCCTGCTGTAATGAATGATGTTTGAGTTAATTGGCTGGTGCTTAAATGAGAGAGTTCAACATAGCACAGCCCAAGCAGCTCAGCATACCTCATCTCAGCAGTTGCAGCTCAGCCCAGGCCTTTGGAGATGCAGAAAGAAATCACCCCAGGGGAAGTTGTTGGAACCCAGAGGCCTGGAGAGAAGGCCAGCAGAGATCGTCCTGTGCCTTTCCACATAAGAAAGAAACTCGGTTGAAAGCTAGCTGCCTTTCTTCTGAAGAACTAACGAAATAAATCCCCTTTTATTGAAAGCCAATCCATCTCTGGTGTGTTGCATTCCAGCAGCTAGCAAACTAGAATATCGTGCCAGGCACAATGAGCACACCTTGATTTATAAATATCATTTCCAATTAATAGGAACTATAGCTTCTGGGACTGACTCCAGTAGTAGGGCAGGGAATGCATAAGATGATTCTGGAAGAATTTGTACTGAAAAGTATGGAAGTACTCAAAAGATATGGATATGTCAAAAGAACATGTAACCGTGCTCACTTTGGCAGCACATATACTAAAATTGGAACAATACAGAGAAGATTAGCATGGCCCCTGTGCAAGGATGACAGGCAAATTTGTGAAGCGTTCCATGTTTTTTTTTTTTTTAAGGACATGTAACCACTACCACAATCAATATACAGAACTAGAACTATTCCATCACCATAAAGGTTTACTGGTGTTGACATTTTATGAATTAAAGTGTAGAAACTTTACCTTCCTTTAAGACCCTATCCTCTCACCCATTAATAGTATAATTATCTTAAAATTTCCTCTCTATGTATTGACATCCACATCAGACAATGTTAAATTTTTTTATTTGACCTTCAAATATAATTTACAAAACCCAAGAGGAGAAGGAAATCTGTTGTATTTAGCCATATTTTTGCTCTTCCTGTACATTCTTCTTCCCTGATACTCCAAGATTCCTTCTTTATCATCTCCTTTCTGTTTAGAGAAATTCCTTTACCATTCATTTAGGGTAGGTCTCCTGGTGATGAGTTCCCTTAGTCTCCCTTCATCTGAGATGTCTTGCTTTTCCCTTCATTTTTTCTATTTTAAATAAGAGACTTATTGAGATATAATTCATTGCCATGCAATTTCACCCATTTAAAATGTACAATTCAGTTGTTTTTAGTATAGTCACAGATATGTGCAACCATCACCACAATTTTAGAACATTTTCAACACCTCAGAAAGAAACCTGTACCCTTTAGCTCTCATCCCACTCCATCCCAATGCCTCCCAATCCTAAACAACCAATAATTTACTTTCTGACTCTATATAGTTGCCTATTCCGGACATTTCATATAAATATAATCATACAATATGTGGTCTTTTGTGATTTACTTTGTTCACTTAGCATATTTTCAACGTTTAGCCATGTTATAGCATGGATCAGTACTTCATTCTTTCTATGGCTGAATAATATTCCATTGTGTCACTAAACCACATTTTGTTTATTCTTTCTTCAGTTGGTGGACATCTGAGTTCTTTCCACCTTTTGGCAATTATAAATCGTGCTACAATAGACATTTTTTACAAGTTTTTGTACAGACATGTTTTCATTTCTCTTGGGTAGATACCTAGGAGTAGAATTGTTGCTGGTTCATGGTAATTCTATGCTCAATCATTTGAGGAACTGCCAGACTGTTTTCCAAAGTGGCTATACCATTTTAAATTTCCATTATCAGTATAGAAACATTCCAGTTTCTCCCCATTCTTGCCAACATTTATTTTTTTTATTCTACCCATCCTAGTGGGTGTGAAGTGTTAACTCATTGTGGTTTTTAGTTGCATTTTTCTGATGATTAATGATGTAGAGCATCTTTTCATGTGGTCATTGTCCATTACCTCTTCATTTCTGAAGAATAATTTTGCTGGAAATAGAATCAGAATTGATAGTTCCTTTATTTAAGCATTTGAAAAATATTGTGCCACTTCCTTCTTGTCTCCATGGTTTCTGATGAGAAATCCACTGTCATTTAATTGTTTTCCCAATATAGGTGTCATTTATCTCTCACTTATTTCAAGATTTTTTTCCTTTGCCTTTAGATCTGTGTCTTAGTTTTCTAAAATTTGATTATGATGTGTCTTAGTATAGATTTCTTTGGTTTATACTTTTGTGGTTTGCACAGCTTCTTGTATTTCTAGATTGATATCATTTGCCAAATTTGGGGAATTTTCAACCATTATTCTTTTGAATGCTTTTTCAGTCCCATGCTCTTCATACTCTCCTTCTGAGACTCTGATGAAATGTTAGATCTTTTATGTCTTACGTGTCCCTGAGGCTTTGTTCATTTTTTTTGGTCAATTTTCTCCCTGGTTTTTTGTTTTTGGGCAATTTCTATTCTTCTGTCTTTAAGTTCACTGCTTCTTTCCCCTGTCCTCTCTATTCAGCTGTTGAGTCCATCCATTCATTTTTTTCATTTTGGTTTGTGTAATTTTCAGTTCTAAAATTTCCGTTTGGTTCTTCTTTATATTTTCTATTTCTTTGCAGAGGCTTTTTATTTCTCCATTTCTTTTAAGCGTATTGTACATTTTTATTATGGCTACTTTAAAATCCTTGTCAGAAAATTCCAACATCTGTGTCATGTTGGTGTTGGCTTCTGTTACTTGTCTTTTCTTATTCAAATTGAGCTTTTTCTGATTCTTGATATGATACCTGATTTTCAATTATGTCCTGGATATTTTGGATATTATGAGTCTCTGGATCTTATATTTTAGCAGGTCTCCTTTAACACTACTTTGCTAGGAAAAGAGGAGCATCTCCTCATTACTGCCAGGAAGAAGTGGAAGTTCAGGTTCCCAATTTGAACTCTATTGACATCCAGAGGGGGAAGAGTGCCTCATTACTGTTGGGAAGGGGTAGGGTTTCAGGCTACCACTCAGCCTCCTCTTACAAAACACTGGTGGGAAGGGGGAAAGGTGCCTTGTTCCACTGGGTGGAAGTGGATGTCCAGGATACCCACATGACCTCAACAGATGCCACGGTGAAGGGCCTCATTTTCCCAAGGTGGGGATGAAAGTTTTGGCCCCTATTTGGTTTTCGCTGATGCCACTTCATGAGATGAGTGAGTAGCACCTCATTACAGCCAGGCAAGAGTGAAAGTCTAGGTTCCCCACTGGGCTTTTGCTTACAGGAATGGTGGTGAGGACCACAATTTTTCTGACACTTGGCTGGAATAGGGCACTTATCTAACATTTTATTTCTTGCTAGGTTGCCCCTTTCCTGGCCCTTTGGCTACAGAAAGCAGGGTTTTCTTGGGGCTGTTTCTGTCTATACCTGTTTGTATTTCTGGGTTGCTAGCTTCTCCAACACCCAGTCCAGGATATATGAGGCAAAAAAAAAAAAAAAAAAAAACAACGCAGGGACCTCACCACTGTTTGTCATTCCTCAGATTCCTATGATTCCTACGTCCTTAGCGGATCTACCTTCTCTCCAACTTTCAGAGAATTCTTATCTTTGTTTTTAATATATAATGTCCAGGGTTTTTAGCTGTACTAAAGAGGAGGAATAGGCAAAAGTTTGTTCACTACATTTTTGGTCCTAATGGTAGTTTTTACCTTAATATTTTAATAGGTAATACATTCACTGGTTCTTGTTCCCATTTTCCCATGTCTCCCTAAGACAGAAAACCAGTCTTTATTAGTTTGTGGAGTGTGGGACAGGCAGTGGGGGAGGCTTAATTTATGTAAATAAAAGCAATAAAGAAAATATCCTTAATATTTGTTCACAAAGACAATAGGGTATTGTCCATACATTGAACATGGATTTTTAAAAATTACTGTTAATTTTACACCTTTTTATCATGATAAATTGCACACATTATGAATAATAGTGCTATAAATATTCTTGGACGTGTCTTCTATTGCACATGTGCACATATTTCAATTAGTCATGTATCTAGGAGTGGAATTGCTGTGTTATAATACAAGCATGTCTTCAACATTACCAGATAAAGTATTTCCCAACACAGTTGTATCAATTTACTCCCCCATTAGCAATATGAGAGTTCTCTTTGCAGCACATCCTCTTCAAAACTTGGTATTGTCAGTCTTAATTCATTTGAGACATTCTGAGGGTTGTGTAGTGAGATCTTATTGTGGTTTTAATCTGCACTCCCTGATTAATAAGAAGGTTAAGCCACTTTTAATATGTTTATTGAAACCTTGGATTTCTGCTTTTGTAAACAGAAATCAAATCCTTCACCCATTTTTCTACTAGGTGGTTGCTTTTTTTCGTACTGATTTTTACGAGTTCTTTAGAAATTCTAGATTTGAGCCCTTTGTTGGTAATATCTTCTCCTATCTAAGCTTTCTTTTGTTCTCTCTTTTAATGCTATCTTGTAAATGATAGGAGTTTTTAATTTCATTGTAGACAAATTTGTCCATCTTTTTATTTATGGTTAACGGTGTTTTTTGTGGTTTTTTTTTTTTGCATTCTGTTTCAGAATTATTTTCCTAATCTAAGTTCATAAAGATATTCACCTATATTATCTTTTAAAGGCTTTATTGGTTTGCCTTTCACATTTAGGTCTAGAATACATATAGAACTGTTTTTTTCGCATGTTATGTAAGGTAGAGGTAAATATTTTTCTTTTATATACAATTACCCGAGCACCATTTATTGAAAATATTTTTCCTTACCATCTGTATGGACACCTTTGGCATAAATCAGATTATCATAAATGTGTAGGTCTGTTTCTGCAATATCTAGTCTGTTCTGATGATTTGTCTATCCTAGCACTGATACCTCAGTGCCTTAAATTTTTGTTACTTTATAAGTCTTGAGATCTGGGAAAGCATGCACTCCCATCTTGCTTTCACTATTCAAGACTGTCTTGGCTATTTTTGGCCATTTCCATTTTAGATTTGGTTTCTCAGATTCCACAAAAACCTGATATGATTTTGATTGAGATGACATTGAATTTATTAATTTCTGCTCTTTTATTCTTTTTCTGTTGTGATTACTCAGTTATTTTTATAATGTCCTGATTTAAGGCTTAATGCATTAAATTTTAGACTTTATTTTTTCTAATATGAGGATTGAGAATCTAACGTCCACTCTAATTACCATTTTTTTATTCTACGAATTCATGCATGTATTAATTGCATTATTGTTCTAGATACATTCTAATGTTATAGTATCTTCTTTGATTATTAGTTATTTTGAATAGTGTTTTTTAATTTTTAAATTTTCATTCTGGGAAAGTTTCCTTTTATTATTGATTTCTGACCTAATTGCTTTGCATTTAGAATTGTTCTGTATTATATGGCTTCTACATCTTCTCTGGCTGTGTGCCCACCCTTAGCAGCCTCATCTGTTTGCCATATCTATACTTGGGACTCCTAAATCTTACCTCTACCCAACCCTAACAACTTATTGTATAGCTCCTTATATGTTTTACCACTTTATAATTTCAACCTGAATAAAATCTAACTTATGTTTCATCATCTTTCCCATCCCCCTTCCTCACAACTAGTCCCTCTCTCATTATATAACACCAGAGTCTACCTGGTTGTGTAAAATTGCCCTTGAATTTTTTATTTTTCTCAACCCCATAACCCACATCAATTCTGCTTCCTTAATATATAGAATCAATACCTTCTTCTGCATCCCCATTATTTCTACTACCTTAAGTCAGGTTTTCTTATCCTCTCACATAAAGTATGCAGTGCTTCTCCAGTCTCACCCATTTCAAACATTTCTCATAATACACATCTTGAATGCTGTTTTAAAGATACACAGTTATGAGCATGTCTTTTCCCGTGTATGGCAGTCCATTCTCTACTGCAAAAAAATACTTGTACCTTGTTCTGATCCCAGGATATCTGTACTGAATTTTCCTGATAATCACCTTCTCAATATACTACACAAACTCTTCTTTATATAGAACTATTTGCAATAGCTTGAATATCCATGTAGTTTTCTATTTTTCTTCCTCCACACTTTCACTTATGCTGCTCCCTTCTCAAAAACTCTTCCTCCACCATCTCTATGTATCTTAACTTTACACTCCCATATTTTTCTTTCAAATACCTTTTAGCCCCCTTTATATCTTCCTATGTTGGTTTCCAATTCTTTAAGGTGTTTTATATATTTTTCAACTTTATATTGCCATTGCCTAGCACAATAGCTAGCTTAAAAGCAATCAATAAATGCATTATATTTCATCCCTAAGTTAATTTGAGGACTTAAAAAGGGCCTATTTTAGTCCTCATTTTTGAAAAAAGAATGAGTAAATAAATAAATAAATGTGGTACACGATGAATGTCAAGATACTTTTTTTTTCCTCTTACAAAATAAAATACAAAACTAAGTATTTAGTGAAAACCTCACATGCTGCATTATGGTAAAAATAATTAAAACCAACTTCCTATTTATCTTTTCCCCATCTGGCAGTGCTGACATGTCACCTTGAACAAGACTGTTGTTACAGGTATCAGTGTGTTTTGAGGATGTGGCTATGGACTTCAGCAGGGAGGAGTGGCAGCACTTGGACCCTGCTCAGAGACGCCTGTAGAGGGATGTGATGCTGGAGAACTACAGCCACCTGCTCTCAGTGGGTAAGCACAACTGCCCTACATATCTGCGAGGGGCCGCAGTGAGGGCATTTTCATTCTCAGCTGCTGAGTACTGTGGGACATTTGAAGTGGGGGATGGTGTGGTCTCCGACTTGTCTGAGATTCTTCAGTCACTTTTAGCTCTTTGATTATTACTCTGGTCCCAGTGAATTGCAGTCCTTTTCTGAAGAGCAAATGGAAAGCATTATTTAGTGATTCCAAAAACCCAATTAGCTGAACCCAATCCTGTATGATGTCCTGCTAACAGGGTACCAAGTTCCGAAACCAGAGGTCATCTTCAGGATGGAGCAGGGAGAGGAGCCATGGGCATTAGAGAGAAAAATCCAACATCAGAGCTGTTCAGGTGAGTAAGTGTGACCCAGGCAGATGGGTCACAGGAAAGTAAATCTCATTTTTTTAGGAGAGGTTAATGCCTTTGAAATGCTCTGAAGATAATCCACCTTGAAGGTTTTAAATTTTGGAGTTGCTTGGAGATAGTTGACTGGAGCCTCTCAGATGCCTAAAGGCCATCTCCATGTATGAACTTCGTCATATCCTCTGTCTTCTTTGCCTGTCTTTTTTGCAGAAGACCTGTCCCTAATCTTTGTATCCTGGATCACATACTACCCAATCTTATCTAAGAACTTTTTATTCTTCCTACTTCAGCTCTTCCCCACCCACACCATGATCTTAGATCCTTTGGTTACATATTCAGGTATTTTTATATTTCTTCCCTTTTATTCCAATTTCTCATATCCATTCCCTAGGACTTCTCCCTTGGACAACTGGTCTAATGTGTTTGATCGTTGAAATTGTGTGGTATTGTTTTAAAGTCTGAATTATTGGTTATAAACATGCATTTTTAATCTATATAAATTATATTATGTTACGCATCTTAATTACATTTTTTTTGACTCATCCTTAAGGTCTGTTTATATTGTATTGTGTTCATTGGGCTTCATTCCTTCAAATTGCTCCATAGTATTCCACAGTGATCTGGGGCCATATTTTACTTAGCCATTCACCCAGTGATGAACACCTAGGGTTGCCTCTGACTCCCAGCTAATATGAACAACTCTGCAATAAATTTCTGCAAAAATGTTCCCTTATGAGGTGTACTGGTTTGAATCTGTGGTATACCCCAGAAAAGCCATGTCCTTTAATCCTCATTCGATATTGCTGGGTGGGAGCTTTTTGATTATCCATGGAGATGTAACCCACCCAATTGTGGGTGGTAACTTTTGATTAGATGGGTTCCATGGAAATGTGTCTCTCCACACATTCAAGGTAGGGTGCTTACTGGAGCCCTTTTTGAGAAGGAACCATTTTGGAGAGGAGTTTTAGAGCCAGGATAGCCCATGCAGCCAGAGACCTTTGGAGATGAAGAAAGAAAATACCCCCAGGGGAGCTTCATGAAACAAGAAGCCTGGAGAGAAACCTAGCAGAGGTCACTATGTTCGCCATAAGGCCTTTCCAGTTAACAGAGAAACCCTGAACGTCATTGGCCTTCTTGAACCGAAGTATTTTTCCCTGGATGCCTTAGTTTGGACCTTGCTTTATTTTGGACATTTTCACCACCTTAGAACTGTAAAATTGCAACTTATTAAATTCTGCCTTTTAAAAGCCATTCTTTTTCTAGTATATTGCATTCTGGCAGCTTGCAAACTGAAACAGATTTTGGTACCAAAGAAGTGGGGAGTTGCTGTGGTTTGCAAATTCCAAACATGTTGGTATGGATTTTTAAATGGATAAGGGGACGATTCTGGAAACTTTGTGAGGAGCGCGATAGAGAAGTCCTAGAATGCTTTGGAGAGACTGTTGGTAGAAATGTGGACTCTAAAGTCACCTCTGATGAGGCTCTAGACGGAAATGAGGCACATGTTATTGCAAACTTGAAGGAAGGTGATCCTTGTTTTAAAATGGCAGATAATCTGGCAAAATTGACTAGCGGCTTTGGCTCGAAGGCATATTTTAAAAGCCATGAACTTGGATATTTATCAGAAGAGATTTCCAAATTAAAAGTGGAAAGGGCAGTCTGCTTTCTCCTTGCAGCTTTTAGTGAAATGCGTCAGGACAGCGATAAGCTAAGAATTGAACTCTTGGGTACAAAGAAACCAGAAGTTGATGTTCTGGAAAATTCTGGGTTTCCAGGAAGGGAGACCCCAGAGAATAGTGCCCCATGTGAGCATTTAACCAAATGTATAACCAGTCAGCCATTTCAGAAAAAAACAGGATTGGAGATGGAATTATCCAGGAAGGATCTATGGAAACTCATTCTGTCTGATGGTCATGATCCTTGCTTAGTACATAGAAAGCCAACAACAGTGCAGTGGGAACTGAATAATGGAACCACTGCCAGTCTGGACAAAAAACCTCAGAAAAAGACAAAGTGATGGTAAAATGTCTTGAGAGGCAGGATCATGGTGACTAAAATCTGAAGTCAAGAAACTACGGGCCAGGAGAGCAGACCCACCCAAGCACTTGGAGAGGGTGAGTTTGCACTGAAGGCAGAGGGTAGGCCTTCCACATGCTTGCAGTGGGAGAGTTGTGCTGCCTCAGGCCTTGGAGAGGGTGGAATACATTCCTTGGGGATTGGGGAGACCCTGGCTGCCACCACGTGGAGGGGTTGAGCATGTGCCCCAGAGATGGCAGAGAGCCTGGGTGTAGCCCCAATATTTGGAGAGGGTTGAGCTGAGAAAAAGGTGATCTCTCCAGTGTCCCCCAAGGTTGCCTCTGGAGACGGGTGGGCCACTGTTGTAGGCCCTTGGAAATGGTGGGACTGCTGCTTTCTAAAGCCCTGAAGATAAATGACTCTCAGACTCTGAAATCTAATGGAGTTTACCCTGCAGGTTTTTGAAACTGCTTGTGTCTGGTGACTCCTGTGTTCTTTACAGTTTCTCCCTATAGAAATGGGAATATGACTGTGCATCCTTTGTTTGTTGCCAGCAAATAATTTGTTCTGAGTTTTACAGGTCCAGAGCCAGAGGAGAGTTTTGCCTTAGGACAGACGATTTCAGTAGCTGACTTTGATGAGATTTTGTACTGTTTCTGACTTTGTATTCTATTTGTATTGTTACTGAAATGGTTTAAGGCTTTCTGATATTGTTATGGAATGAACATATTTTGCATTTGGAAAGAACATGTCTTTTGGGGGTACAAAGAATAGAATGTGCCGGTTTGAATCTGTGGTGTACCCCAGAAAATCCTCATTCAATAGTGCTAGGTGGGAGCTTTTTGATTATCCATGGAGATGTAACCCACCAAATTGTGGGTGGTAACTTTTGATTAGATGAGTTCCATAGAGATGTGTCTCTACCTATTCAAGGTGGGGTTGCTTCCTGGAGCCCTTTAGGAGGGAACCATTGTGGAAAAAAGCTTCAGAGCTATGGAGAGCACATGCAGCCAGAAACCTTTGGAAATGAAGAAGGAAAACACCCCCACAGGAGCTTCATGAAACCAGAAGCCTGGAGAGAAACCTAGCAGAGGTCGCCATGTTCACCATGTGCCTTTCCAGTTGAGAAAGAAACCCTGAACATCATCAGCCTTCTTGAACCAAGGTATCTTCCCTTGGATGCCTTATATTGAAATTTTCTAGAGTCTTGCTTTAATTTGGCCATTTTCACAGCCTTAGAACATATACACTTGCAACTTATTAGAACTATATTTAGTTTCCCAGATAAACTATTCTATTGATATGATTCTGTTGATCCTCAGTATATCAGAAATTAGAATCATCACCTTACACATCAGAAATCTTTCTAACCTTCTAAAAATTTTGTCAATTTTTCTTAAATCTTTCCTCTCAGCCATTTAAAAATGAATCACTCTGTAGTTCATACTGCTATTCACTTTTCTTTTTCTTCTTCTTCTTTTTTTTTGTATGCATTGAACCCGGGTCTCCCACATGAAAGAAAGGTGGGCATTCTAACCACTGAACTACCTGTGTGCCCTCCATACTGCTATTCACTTTTTAAAAATATCATTTTCAATTCTCAGTTCTTCTCAGTTACCAGTGCTATCATCCAATACCAGGTCCAAATTTTCTAATGCCTGGATTATGATCATCTTATTCCAGGTTAGATTTGCTGATTCCATTCTTATCACTAGTTCGTTTTAAATGGTAATGACAAATTTCATTACCTAAAGCATTCTATTCATTTTGTCATTAGCTTTATGAAACAAACCTACAGATACTCCCAATTGATAGTTGACAATTAAACTCTTCTTTCAAAGAGATATATAGGGGGTGCACAGGTGGTTCAATGGTAGAATGCTCACCTTTCATGCAGGAGACCCGGGTTCAATTCCCGGGCCATGCACCACCACCCCCAGAAAAAAAAACTTATCTCAAAGAGATATACAGGGTGGGCAACAGTGGCTCAGTGTCAGAGTTCTCGTTTGCCATGCCGGAGACCTAGGTTTGATTCCCGGTGCCTGCCCATGTTAAAAAAAAAAAGAGATACACAACATGGCCTTATATTTCCAATTCAAACTCTGCTCGGCTCCATTTTTTTTTCCTTTAATGTCCATCATATTTGTTAGTCTTTCCTGAATCTTTATACTTCCGTGTCTAATTAGATGATACATTTTTAACCTTGTGATCAGATTTCAAAATGGCTCTTAATTATACTCCAACATATATGACTCTTTACTTTTTCTCATCCTCCAACCCACCAACTGGCAGAATAAAACACAGAATTTTAGACTGTGTGGTTACTAAGACTTTTACCTCTATGTTTTTAGAAAAGATCCCAGAATTAAGACCCTGTTTCTTATTGGATACTGCAGGGTTTGATCAGGAGAGAAAAGTCATAGAGTAACTTGAACAGGGAAAGTATAAAGAATTATTATTCATAATGAGGTTGGAGTAATGAGTGATTGCCTAGCAAAATATGAAGAGAACTCTGAAAAATAAAGGAATTGCAGCTATACAGAACAGCCAGTACCTTTAGGACTTTGATAGAGCACCTAAGGAAGTCTCCCCCCACTCCCCAGGGATAAGATCTAGACCTCATTGAGAAGGCACAACCATGGCTTAAGGCATGGCAGAAGAATTGGTGTGGTGCCGCACTGGGGAAACTTTCTGCGAATTTGCCCTGTAGGGTTCCAGAGAAAGCTGTTCATGGGGAGCTGTTTCACCAGAGGTATTCTGCACAAATCCTCTGAAAGGTGTTAAAGAGTAAACCACTAGGTTCTTGGTACTACTGCCTGCCATACACTGTGGTAGCTAAAGCTAGAGAACCTACGAGTGCTGCAGGAGCTAGGTGCTTGGGATGCCATATGAGCTGCAGGAGATGGAGGCTGGAGAAGTTGTCCATACTGAAGAAACTTGAGTGTTAGAGAAGCCACCTGCACTTCAGGAACCTAGTGCTGTAGGAGTCTGCCAAGTGAGCCCACCAGAACCAAGAAGCTAAACTACTTACTCCTGCAAAGCATTTCCCATGCTTAACACAGTCCCAGCTGGCAAAAGACAAAAATATATAAAGAGCCCAGATCTATTTTTTTTTAGATTGTTAGTAACATTTATTTTACTCATCTTACTTATCTACATCTTCTAATTTTTTTAACTTTTTTATTGTATAGTATAACATATAAAGAAAGCAAAGAAATAAAAAAGCAATAGTTTTCAAAGCACTCTTCAACAAGTAGTTACAGGATACATCCCAGAGTTTTTCATGGGCTACCATACAATCCTCTCATATTTTTTCCTTCAAACTGCTCCAGAATATAGGAGGCTAGAGAGCTTAAATATTTTTTTATCATCACAATCGACTTTTTTCCTTCTTTTTTGTGAAAAAATAACATATATACAAAAAAAACCTATAAATTTCAAAGCACAGCACCACGATTAGTTGTAGATCATATTTCAGATTTTGGCATGGGTTACAATTCCACAATTTTAGGTTTTTACCTCTAGCTGCTGTAAAATACTGGAGACTAAAAGAGATATCAATTTAATGATTCAGCTTTCATATTAATTTGTTAAATCCTATCTTCTCTGTATAACTCCACCATCACCTTTGATCTTTCCATCCCTCTCTTTAGGAGTGTTTGGGCCATGGCAATTCTAAATTTTTCATACTGGAAGGGTCTGTCACTAATATGAGGTAGGGAGATGGAACTACCTGATGTTCTGGAGAGGCTGGGCTAGGTTTCAGGACTTATCTGGACCAGGGACCCATCTGGAGGTTTTTGGTTTCTGGAAAGTTACTCTAGTGCATGGAACCCTTGTGGAATCTTATATATTGCCCTAGGTGTTCTTTAGGATTGGCTGGAATGGTCCTGGTTGGGGTTTGGCAAGTTATGATAGGTAGCAAGGTCTACCTGAAGCTTGCGTAAGAGCAACCTCCAGAGTAGTCTCTCGACTCTATTTGAACTCTCTCTGCCACTGACACTTTATTAATTACGCTTCTTTTCTCCCTTTTTGTGAGGATGGAATTGTTGTTCCCATGGCGCCAGGTCTGGATTCATCCCTGGGAGTCATTTCCCAAGTTGCCAGGGAGACTTTCACCCCTGGATGAGCCCAGATCTATTTTTGCAGGGCAAGCAAGGAAGGTGATTTTGAGTTGAAAGGCAATAACTTGATAACTGGTGCACATTTCTTCAGTTTTCTGAAGTTAAGCATGTAGAAAATACTCCATAAAGTTAAATTTATTGAATTTGTGGAGATAGGCAGAGGAGGATATTTTGCTTTGTTTCAGAAGGATTGTTCAGGTGTCTGCTCAGAGGAATTCAAATGACCATCGATTATATGTGGAAAGAAAAAACAACTGCATGAAATATTAACAATTTTACCCTTTGTGTATTCATTATTTCTGTTGCAATGCAAAACTTTGCCAAGTTAAGTATGAATATGAATCATACAATGTCTGTTTTATAAATTCATAGCAACAATAGCCTCCCTAGAGGTATCCTGAGATAAGGGCTAATATAAGATTGTACATTTTGAATACTCACAAATAAGCAAAAACAACGAGCTTAATATTGGCATATATCCTCTCTCAAATAAGAATATTGAGGTGAGTAGGTCTGGTTCAATAAGTCAACTTTGATCCTGACATTCAAGAACCATGTTCCAAGTCATTGCTCAGCCATCTTCTCGGGCATTGTTGTCAGCTGCATGGTTAATATTGGGTTACTATTGTGTGCAGTAGGAAGGGGGAAGAAAATATGGTAGAGATTTGCCCATTGTCTTAAGGCCTTGGCCTGGAAGAGGCACTTACCACTTCTATTCATATTCCATTGGTGAGATCAAAATGAAGCTGGTAAATGCAGTGTAGCTGGGCAGCCAAGTGCCAGGATACATTCTATTACCATGAAAGAAAGGGAGAATAGATTTTGGTGGATGGTGTGCAGTCTCTGGCCACAGATGGCTTTCCTCTCCTATCTGACACTTCTTATTAGAAGCATGTATTCCTGGGACCAAGAAAAAATTACAACTAGTTATGGAATTGAAACACAGGTCTCCATTTACTATTTGACTATGCCAAGATGCCTGGAGTTGCAACAGTTATATATAGATATTAAGGATTTGGTGTTTGAAGCATATGTTTAACATCGATGCTCATAATGGTTCAAAGGGAAAGGCAAGAGGAAGCAGAGAGACTAATGAACTTTTTAGAGCTGAAAGTTAATCAACATATATTCTGAAATATTTCTTCCATGCTTAGGCTTCCCCTTAATAGACTTCTCAGTTTCTTCTTCTGGTTTCTCTACTCACTATCCAGACCTCCTACATTGGTAGAACTGGATTCCCAGGGTTCAAATCCAACCTCCCCCCACTTATTTAGTCATTTGATTTTTAGCAAGTTACATAATTTTGCTCATAGATTTCCAGTGAGAATTAAATGAGCTATTATGCATAAAGCAATTGAAACAGTGCCTGGTGTATCACAAATGGTATATAACTGTTTTGCCCATATTAAGTATTCTATATGAGTTTTGTAACTTTTGTTATCATCATCATATGGACTCTTCCATTTCTCTGCTTGTCTTGTCTAAGCTACATGTACCCTCTGTCTTCTGCTAATTGTTCTTTATGTCATTTTCATTTATTTATTTTTCTTTTCAGATGGTAATGTTGGGCAAAGCCAACAACAGATTTCCAGAGAAGTTTCCTTCTACTGTGAGAGAGTCAATCAATCTACAGGAGAAGCTTCTTTTTCTTCCATTTTAGAAGAACTGTGGCAAGATAACGACCAGCTAGAGGGATTTCAGAAAAAACAGGATAATTCTCTAAGTCATGCAAAAATATTGATTAAGGAAAAGGGCTATGGATATGAGAACACTGGAAAAATAATTCATGCAAGTACCAAGCTTGCTCCTTCAAGAATAAGACTTCATAACTGTGACACATTTGGAAAGAGTTTGAAGCATACTTTAAACTTACATAATCGTAATAGAAACAATGCAACAAAGAACTTTGATAAGATTCTTGAAACTGGTAACAATTTTGCTCATAGCTCTTCCTCTACTAAGAATGAGATTACTAATATCAGAATGAATTCCTGTGAGCATAATCAATGTGAGAAACATCTCAGCCACAAACAAGGTCTTATCCACCATCAGAAAATTCATACTGGGGAGAAACTTTATATATGTACTGAATGTGTGAAAGGCTTCACTCAGAAGTCACATCTCTTCGAGCACCAGAGAATTCATGCCAGAGAAAATTCCCATGAATGCAACAAAAGTGAGGAAGTCTTCACTCAGGAGCCACAAATTGATGTACATCAGAGAATGTATTCAGGAGAGAACCCATATTTATGTATTCAATAAATATGTCTTTACCCTCAAGTCAAACCTCATTACACATCAAAATTAAGTATTCAATAAATAAGTCTTTACCCTCAAGTCAAACCTCATTACACATCAAAAAATTCATATTGGGCAGAAACCTTACAAATGCAGTGAATGTGGAAAAGCCTTTTTCCAGAGGTCAGATCTCTTTAGACATATGAGAATTCATACTGGAGATAAACCTTAATGTGGAAAAGGTTTCTCACAGAATTCAGACCTCAGTATACATCAGAAAACTCATACTGGAGAGAGACACTATGGATGCAATAAATGTGGAAAAGCCTTCACGAGAAAATCAGCATTGAGGATGCATCAGAGAATTCATACAGGAGAGAAACCCCATGTATGCACTGAATGTGGGAAGGCTTTCATCCAGAAATCACACTTCAATACACATCAGAGAATTCACATTGGAGAGAAACCTTATGAATGCAGTGACTGTGGGAAATCATTTAGTAAGAAGTCACAGCTCCATGTACATCAGAGAATTCACACAGGAGAAAAAACCTATATATGTATGGAATATAGAAAGGTCTTCACTCATAGGACAAATCTCATTACACATCAGAAAACTCATACTGGGGAGAAACCCTATATATGTCCTGAATGTGGGAAGGCCTTCTCTGATCAGTCAAATCTTATTAAACACCAAAAAACTCATAGTGGGGAGAAACCTTATAAATGCAATGGCTGTGGGAAAGCTTTAATATGGAGGTCATGCCTCAAAATACATCAGAAGTCTCATATTGGAGAGAGACACTATCAATGCAATGAATGCGGGAAAGCCTTTATCCAGAAATCAACATTAAGTGTGCATCAGAGAATCCATACAGGAGAGAAACCCTACATGTGTCCTGAATGTGGGAAGGCCTTCATCCAAAAATCACACTTAATTGTACATCACAGAATTCATACTGGAGAGAAACCTTTTGAATGCAGTGATTGTGGGAAATCCTTTACTAAGAAGTCACAACTCCGTGTGCATTGGGGTATTCACATAGGAGAGACACCCAATATATGTACTGAATGTGGAAAGGTATTCACTGACAGGTCAAATCTCATTACACACCAGAAAATCCATACTAAAGAGAAACCCTATACATGCAGTGACTGTGGAAAAGCCTTCACCTGGAAGTCACGCCTCAGTATACATCAGAAATCTCATACTGGAGAGACACAATATGAATGCAGCAAATGTGGGAGAGCTTTCATTCAGAAAGCAATGCTAAGAATGCACCAGACAATTCATACTGGAAAGAAACCTTATGCTTGTACAGAATGTCAGAAGGCCTTCACTAGCAGATCAAATCTCATTAAACACCAGAAAACCCATAGTGGAGAAAAACTCTACAAAGTCAGTGATTGAAAAAGCCTTCACTTGTAAATCACAACTTTATTATATCATTTATCTCATAGTGGGGAAGAAGAGTGCCTGGTACTGCAGTCATTGTGCAGTGGGGAGTAGATGTGAGAGACTATGACTTAATTGAACAGAATGCAAATAAAGCCAAGTGTCTTTCAGTCAATTCAAAATCACCATAGTTGATGTACAATCATATCCATAAGGAGACATTTTAGAAAAAGCACTTGGCCAATATCCATGTATGGTTATCTGATTGATCCTTGGAATCTTGAGCCCCTGCAAAAGGTAAAAGCAAAGACCCAAGGACATGACTTGCAATCTCTTAAGTTTCACTTATTGGATAAATGACTTTATATTTTTAGCACTGGTTTAGTTCTTCATGCTCTGGAATGTAAAAGTATTCAATGCTGGCTAAAGAAATTTCATATTTCTAGAGTGGGGAAAATTGTTTTCCCTGCCCAAACACCTTTAGGGCACTGATGTCAAGGCAAAAAGCATATTTGGGAATGCAGATCTATAATGTGTAGAAGCCAGCAGTTTGTGATCATTGACATTTAAGATGAAGCAAAGGATTCCCATGAAGATTGATTCATTCTCTTCCTTTTGGGGAATCACTATAAAATGTGATTTTTTTTGTTGTTTCCTTATGTTTTGTTTAAGTAAAATAGATTTTTTTAAAAGTTTGACTGTATGAATTTGAAAATTAGGCACAGCTCTAGCCTATGTTACAGATATATAGTTATTAAATATTCCCTCATTAATTCTCTGCTTGGCAGCAGATTACTCACACCCTATAAAGATATGCAAACCTTTTAAACTGTATCCCGAAGACTATCAGTTATGTAAGCTTTAAGCCATAGCCTCCTTTTCCCATTATTAATTGACTCTAAGACAATGGAACTGAGCCACAGCACTCTGGAATTTCGTTCTCTTCCAATGAAGCTTCTGCATTCTTTGGCATTCCTGTTTGAAAAACAGTGGTTGAGAAATTGGGTCTCAATACATTAAAATTTTCTTATTTGATTAAGATGTATTTTCTATATGCACATTAAAATTAGTTCTCTGTAGACTGTGTAGGCCTTGGAATATGTTCATATATTACAGGTGGTTATTCTAAGATGTGTTTATAAGTTAATACAGCTCAATAACTGGAAGACTTCTCTAGAAAGATCATTGATCATTTTTAGCACTGATATATAGACATTTCTCCCTTAAACATTTTTAAAATACTCATAAGAATAGGCCTTTCTAGCATACAATTTTATTTTATTTTAAACCATTTTACTAAAGTACAATGCATGCAGAAAATGCATGTGTCATAAGCATACATGTCATGGAATTCTTACAAACTGAACATACTTAGATCAAGAAACAGAACATGACCAGCACTCCAGAAGCATCCCTGTGCCCCCTTGCAGTCCTTACACTTCCCCAACAGTAAACATTATCCTGACTTCTAACAGCATAGATTAGTTTTGCCTGTTTTTTACATTTCATATAAATGGAGTCAATTCTATTTCATATAATTGAGTGATATACTCTTTAGTGTCTAACTTCTTTCACATTATGAATGTGAGATTCATCCATATCGTTGCATATAGATAATTCAATCTCATTGTCATATATTACATTGTGGGGATATGCTGTAATATATTTTCCATTATTCTGATGATGGACCTTTTTATTGTTTTCAGCTTGGGGCTATTAGGAATAGTGCTGCTATAAACATCTTAATACCTATCTATTGATGAACATGTACATGAATTTCTGTTGGGTATATACCTAGGGATGGAATTTCCAGGTCACAGGGTATCCATATGTTCAGCTTTAGTATGTAAGACCAGTTTTCCAGTTGGCTGTACCAATATACCCTCCCGCCTGCAGAGTATGTGAGTTCTAATTGTTCAATGTCCTTGCCAACATTTGGTGTTTTCCAGCTTTTTCACTTTAGCCATTATGGTGGATGTGTAGTGGTATCTCAGTGGTACCTCAGAGGGAGGTTTCCCTATCTTCCAAGCCAAACATCATGTCTCCCCAGGATGAACCAGTGATGTCTGATATCTGAGATCCAGGCATGGTCCTTATATGGCTGTACCATTTTACATTCCTGCCACTGATGTATTAGGGTTCCAGTTTTCCCACATCCTCACTAGTACTTTTTATTGTTTCTCGTTTTTATTATGCCTATTCTAGTGCCTATGAATTGGTAACTCATTGTGCTATTAATTTACATTGCCCTAGTGATTACTGATCTCAAGCATGTTTTTGAGTATCTCTGGTGAAGTATCTGTTCAAATCTTAGGCATGGTTTTTAGTTGGGTATATATTGGGCTTTGTTATTTTTGAGCTTTGAGGGTTCTTTACATATTGTGGGTACAGGTCCATTATCAGAATATGCTTTGCAAAGGTTTTCTCCCAGCCTCTGGATGTCTTTTCATTTTCTTAAGAGTGTCTTTTGAAGAGCAGAAGTGCTTATTTTGATAAAGTCTGATTTTCCAATTTGTTCTTTTATGAGTTGTGCTTTTTGTATCACATCTATGAAATCTTTGCCTAACCCAAGATCACAAATACTGTTTCTTATGTTTTCTTCTAGAAGTTTTACAATTTCAGGTTTTGCATTTAGGCCTATGATCCAATTTTAATTATTTTTATTACATGGTACAAAGTATGGATCCAAGTTTTGTTTTTGTTTGTATTTTGTGTATGGATATCCAAATTGTCCCATACCATTTGTTAAAAAAAAGATGATCATTTTTCTAAATTTTTATTTTTCTCAAAAATTGTCCAGGGGTCAAACTTTCAGAATGAGTGGAATGAAGAGCTTGTTAAATCCTCTCCCCCAAACACAACTATAAAAGTGTAAAAATAAAAAAAAGGGGGAAATAACCATTTTAGAATTCAGAATTCACCAAAGGCCATATGTCAAATTGAAAAATGTTCATTAATGAAAACTACTGAGCCTTGATAAGAACAGTGGGGGTTGGGGGCATTTTAACTTGGGCTGCTCTCATCCCCATCTCCATGGCACAATGACCATGAGTAATGGAAACCTAGCCGCAACTGGATGGAGCAGACTTGATTTAGAGCTCCATATGGAAAAGCTCTATGCCTAGGGGTATTGTGAAAAATAATAGCGATCTTGGTGGCAAGTGATCAGGGAAGACCATCATTGCAACTACATGAGGCTGTGATAGTTGTTGGGAAAAGCAACAGACCAGCCAAAAGGGAGATGTGGAGAATTAGACAGCAGTTGTGGACTTTGATAAGCTACACCATGTTCTTGGGGATGTAGAAGGCTGTGTGCATGACCATAAAAGGTCAGAGAGGGCCCCACTGTTTTGACTCCTCCATGGATCAATGTGATGCCCTGTACAAGCAAAAACTGGATGCCAAGGCAAACACGAGCAGCCTGAACTTTATATGTATGCCTCAGCTCTCGCATCTGTTTACTTGGTGGAAGCCTTACTGACTTAAAGTGTATAATCACAACTTCTGAACAACTGTTAGTTGACACTAAACTATGCTAACCAAGGGGCAACCTCCAAGAAAGCCAGGCATAAAAAATAAGAAAATTTAAAAAACGGATCAGAGACATCAGTACATGCCCAATGAAGGGATGATTGACTATAGAGAATTAGTCCTTGCAAGTCCCTAAACAAACAACAACAGCATCAAAAACCACTGAGTGTGGAATCATAATCCTGAGTTGCTACAACATATTATTTATAATGTCTAGTTTTCAACAATTATAACACATGCAAAAAAAGAAAAAAACAAGAATGTGTGGCCCATCTGCTGAGAGAAAACATTTGCAAATCATGTATCTAAAAAAGGACTTGTTTTCATAATATATAAAGAGCATGTGGAGAATCAAGTACCTTCAGGCATTTCTGACATAATGTAAAATGGTGTAGCCACTTCGGAAAACTAGAAACTTTTTAAAACGTTGAAATTATCCTAGGGCCCAGTAATGCCACTCTCAAAATAAATGTAACGTGTTCATCCAAACACTTGCACAGAACTATGCATAGCAGCGTTATTTATAACAGCCAAAAAAGCAGAAACAACCTAAATGTTCACCAATGGATGAATGGATAAACATAATATGGTATATTCAGCATTAAAAAGGAACAAAATACAGATAAATACTACAACATGGATGAATTTCAAAAAATTATAGTAAATGAAAAACAGGCACAAAGGATGAGATACAGTATTTGTATACGATATTTTTATGTAATGTCAAGAAAAGGCAAATCTGTAGACATCTCTGTGTGAGTGGTTGTCAGACTGGGAATGTGACTAGGTAAAAACTGTAAACTACTACAAGATAGTTAATTTTAGTGATAGAAATATTCTGGAACACTGTTTGCACAACTAGGTAAATTTAATAAAGCTCTTTGAATTGTACAATCTAAATGAATGACATTTATGGAATGTAAATTATACCTCAATAAAGTTGTTAAAAATTTAATGAGAATTGTCCATGTATGTGTTATAAGTTTCTTTCTGGATTATCTTCTGTTCCATTGATCTATTCATCAATATTACACTAATACTATTCAGTTTCTTTTAAAATTTAATTTTGAAATTGTTTCAAACTTACAGGTTACTTATAAAAATTATGCAAACCCCATACAGAGAACTCCAACATACCCATATCCTCCCAGATACCAAGTGTTCTAGTTTTCTAGCTACCAGAATGCAATATAACAGAAATGGAATGGCTTTTAAAAAGGGGAATTTAACAAGTTGCTAGTTTACAGTTCTAAGCCCAAGAAAATGTCCCAATTAAAGCAAGTCTATAAAACTGTCCAAATTAAGGCACCAACGAGAGGTTGCCTTTACTCAAGAAAGGCCGATGACATTCAGGGTTTCTCTCTCTACTGGAAAGGCATATGACAAACATGGTGACATCGAGCTTCCTCTCCAGGCCTCTTGCTTCATGAAGCTCCCCCAGGGGCGTTCTCCTTCATCTCCAAAGGTTGCTGGCTGGGGGACTCTGGAGTTCTCTTGTCTCTGCTGCTCTTGTCATTCTTGTGACTCTGCTCTGCTGCTCTCCTGTCGTTCTGAAGCTTTCTCCAAAATGCCTCCTCTTTTAAAGGATTCCAGTAAAGTAATCAAGACCCACCTGGAATTGGTGGAGTCACATCTCCCTCTATTCAAAAGCTAATACCCACAATTGGGTGTCATATCTCTGTGGAGATAACCTAATCAAGTTTCCAACCTATATTTCTGAATAGGAATTAGAAGAAATGGTTGCTCCCACAAGATTGATTAGGATTAAAACATGACTTTTCTAAGAAACATAAATCCTTTCAAACTAGCACACCAAAATCAACCAATTTTAACATTTTGTCACAGCATTCTGTCTATCCATCCATTTATTAATCAATCTGTCTACCTATCTATTTATCAATCCACTTTTTGAACACTTGAGGGTAGCTTGTATACGCCATGCTCCTGGAACACAAAACTACCATATACCTTTCCTAAGAACAAGGATATTCACTTATGTATCCACCTTAAGTACAGTTATCAAGTATAAGAAATTTAATATTAATTTTACAGTTGGAAAGTTTGGAAAAGATTGGAAAGTTAATGTTCCAATCTTTTCATATGTCCCCAAAATGTCCTTTTAGGTCTTTTCTCCTCCCTTATTATATCCAATCCACGATCATGTATTGTATTTAATCATCATTCTCTCTTTAGTTAGTTGCTCATTCTTTTTTTTTTAATTGTAGGAACATATATACAACATAAATTTCCCCATCTCAACCAATCCAAAGCATACCATTCAATGGGATTAATCACATTCATTATGCTGCAGTACCCTCAGTACCTTCCATTATTAACACTTTCCCAACTCCCCAAACAGAAACCTTATACCTATTATGCATTAACTGCCCATTCTCCCTGCTCCCCACCCACCCCCTTGGATACCTGTTCTCTAATTTTTTTTCTGTGAACTTGTATATTCTCCAAAATTTTCTTTGTAGTTATCATGGGTCTTAACTTTAGTTTCCTAAATTTATAACACTCTTGTTTGCTTAGATAGCAGCTTAACTTCAATGATACATACACACTATGATCCTATACCCCTCTGTCCCCTTACCTTTATGTAGTTCTCACAAACTGCATGTTAACACATTATGAGTCCAAAACCACTGATTTTTTCATTACATTTTATGCATTTGCCTTTTAGATCCTGTAGGAAGTAAAAAGATGGAGTTAAAAGCCAAAAATACAATAACACTGGCATTTATATTTACCCATGTCATTACCCTTACTGGAGATCTTTATTTCTTCATTTGACTTTGATATTTCTTTTTCTTTGTCATTCAACAGTTTGATTGTAATATGTTGCACTGTGGTCTATTTTGGTTTAACTTACTTGGAGTTGGTTGAGCATCATGGATGTGTATATTCATGTCTTTCATTAAATTTGGGAAGATCTCAGCCATTATTTCCTTAGCTATTTTCTCAGCCCCTTTGTTTCTTCTTCTTATGCAATTCCTACTATGCATATATTGGTATACTTGATGGTGTCCTACAGGTTCCTCAGGCTGTGTTCATTTTTCTTCATTCTTTCTTCTTTCTGTTCCTCAGCTTGGATGATTTCCATTGTCTTCGAGTTCATCGATTCATTCTGCTAGATCCAATCTGCTATGGAACTCCTTAGGCGAATTTTTTTTATTTCTGTTACTTGGATTTCAGCTCTGCTTAGTTCCTTTTCACAGTTTCCATCTCTACTGATATTCTCTCCATATATGTCATTTTCCTGATTTTCGTTAGTTCTTTGTCCATATTTTCCTTTATCTCTTTGAGCATATTTAGGACCATTTTTTAAAGTCCTAGGTCTGAACCACGCCACTGATGGTGTGTAATGCTTTAACATCCTCCTTCGCCTGGGCCATTGTTTCTTGCTTCTTTTTATGTTTTCAAATATGTTGTTGAAATCTGGACATTTTGTATATTAATGTGTTGTTGCTGGAATTCAGACTTAAGTTCTGGGACAGCAAGTCCCTCAGGCCACCTCTGGACAGACTGGTCCAGACATGCATGCTTTCAGTATGTGCATGAAGGTTACTCTGCTCCCTCCAGAACCAGGACCAGGGATTCACACTGAAGCCCAGGCTGGCTCTGCACCATCTAGTGAGAAGTGGAGGAGAGACCAGCTAAGGTGCCACAAGATCTTACGACTTCTTTTTTTCCTTTTTTCTTTCCCTCCCTCCCTCTTTTCTTTCTTTCATTTTTATTCTCTCTCTCTCTTATTATTTTTTATTTTTTGGTTAAAACAAACCCGTGTGTTAAGGGCTGATTTTCAATAGACTGCCACTAGGAAGCTGCTCTGATTACTACT
Organism: Tamandua tetradactyla; assembly: GCF_023851605.1. NCBI lineage: Eukaryota > Metazoa > Chordata > Mammalia > Pilosa > Myrmecophagidae > Tamandua > Tamandua tetradactyla. The sequence continues at coordinate 122,761,890 of NC_135353.1, forward strand.
TTTTTTTTCCTACTGTGTTATAGTCTCTTTATTCTTTTGGTAAAACTCTTCCAGAGTTAACTACTTTCATTTGTAGATGATGAAATATATAGAGATTCACTTCAAATGCTGGCACTGCTATGAACGTAGTCTCTTTCCTTCAACTCAGAATTTAAGATTTTTGGTTCTTGTTTTTATATTCCAGTCCCAGAAGCAGGTTAACTGTAGACATTATCTGAAGACAGCCTTATGCTGTATAGTAGTTATCTACAAACAGGCTCTAGCTTCTCCAGGAACAGAACACTACAGGATGAATTTAGTTTAAATATATTAAACTAAGAGGCATTCTCTCAAATGAGTTTAAATGCATTTTTATTTCTAGACAATCTACATGACATGTTTTTCTTAAAAACAATGCTTCTGCTCCAAATAAATCAAAGTCAAATTAAATGAGTTCAAGATGACATCAGTCCATCTGTCCAAGTCCTGGTATTGTGTGGATGAAAAGCAGCAGTCAGTCATGATGGCAGGTGATAGATCCAAGGAATTGCCAAGTTTGCTAATGTTTCTCCATTTCTAAACCATCCTTAAAGAAAATCATATATGGGATCACACTGTCCTCAAGGTAGTCCAGGAGAGCAACCATGCCATCTGAATTCATATTTTCACCAATAGAGAACTGGTAGTTTTTGAAATTAGCAAGGATGTGCTTGATTTGTTCTGCAGCTCCCATCATAAAAGGTTTTACTCTTTCTGATCTTTGTTCTGCAAGTTTACCTTTGATTTCATGTAATCTTTGATGTATTTCTTGTAGGCTTCTTTTGTGAAGCTTGTTTCCTGCAAGTGATGGTTCATGAGAATATCAACACCGGTGATGACTGTGCTTTTGATACCTTCACCCTCCAGTCCTTCAGCCCAACATTTTCACCAATGAGCGCATCATCAATGCCACCATCTGTCCTACTGATCTTCTTTCCCTCCACCTCCAGCCCATAAGCTATCTCCCAGATCTTGTACATGTTGGAGATCATCTCATCATCGCTGATGAGGTCCAGTAGATGATCATGATGGCGGTTGGTGGGACACAGTGGCAGCAGCACTAGAATGGCAGGAGCTGGGAACTCGGAGACAGCATCGAGCGCTGGAGTGGTGCTGGGGTGGGGTGGGGGAGCTGGCAGATAAAGCTGATTACCGCTACCAAGTAGGCTTTTTCTTGACTTGGCACTCACCCTGTTCCTGAAGTCCTTGAACTGATTTCTCGAGCTTTGAGAAAGATGTTTCTGCCAGTTTTTGATGGTTGATCAAAGCTGTGGATAGATACTGCCCTGAAGCATCACACTCCACCATTTTCATGGGGCAGAGCTCTCTGATAACGTTTTTTATAAATTTATTTTTTATTATCAAGCCAAAACAACATACAAACATGAACATTATTAACATGCACACATTCCGTGTACGGTGTATGTCATGGTCAGGTTCATGTGTCTACTTGGCCAAGTTGTGGTACCTGTTCGTCTGGTTGGGCAAGTGCTGGCCTGTCTGTTGCAATGAGGACATTTCATAGAATTAGATCATGATCACGTCAGCTGCATCCACAGCTGATTCCATTTGTAATCAGCCAAAGGGAAGTGTCTTCTGCAATGAGTGATGCTTAATCTAATCACGGGAAGCCTTTTAAGGAGGATTCAGAAGAGACAGGCTCTTTCTGTTTCGGCTGGGGAGCCTCTCCTGTGGAGTTCGTCCAGACCCTCCATGGGAATTGTTGGCTTCACAGCTTGCCCTGCGGATTTTGGACTCTGCATTCCTGCAGTCACGTGAGACACTTTTATAAGTTTTATATTTGTGAGTATTCCCTGTTGATTCAGTTTCTCCAGAGAATCCTAATACAGTGTACCATGAATGGCTCACAATATCATCACATAGTGATATATTCATCACCATGATCATTTTTTAGAATATTTGCATCACTCCAGAAAAAGAAATAAAAAGAAAAAAGAAAAAACTTACATATATATACCCCTTACCCCTCCCTCTCATTGACCACTAGTATTCCCATCTACCCAATAGATTTTAACCTTTGTGCCCCTATTTTTTCTATACCCCTTACCACTACCTTTCATTCTTCATTAGTACTTCAATCTACTCAATTTATTTTAACATTTGTTCCTTCTATTATTTATTTCTTTTTAATCCATATTTTTTTACTCATCTGTCAATATTGTAGATAAAAGGAGCATCAAACACAAGGTTTCCACAATCACATAGTCACAATGCAAAAGCAGTATCATTATACATTCATCTTCAAGAAACATGGCTACTGGAACACAGCTCTACAGTTTCAGGCACTTCCCTCTAGCCTCTCTAATACACCTTAAACTAAAATGGGGATATCTATAAAATACGTCAGGATAACCTCTTGACTCTGAAATCTTTTAGCCACTGACACTTTTATTTTGTCTCATTTCTCTCTTCTCCTTTTTGGTTGAGCAGGTTTTCTCAATCCCTTGATGCTGAGTCCCAGCTCATTCTAGAATCTCTGTCCCATGTTGCCAGGGAGGTTTACACCCCTGGGAGTTATGTCCCATGTAGAGAGGGGGAGGGCGGTGAACTTGCTTGCCATGTTGGCTGAGAGAGAGAGGCCACATCTGAGCAACAAAAGAGGCTCTCTGGGGGTGACTCTTAGGCCTAATTTTAAGTAGGCTTAGTCTGTCCTTTGTGGGGATAAGTTTCATATGAACAACCCCCAAGATTGAGGATTCAGCATATTGATTTGGTTGTCCCCACTGCTTGTGAGAATATCAGGAATTCTTCAAAAGGGGAAGTTGAATTTTCCCCCTTTCTTGCCATTCACCTGAGGGGACTTTGCAAATACTTTTTTATTCACTGTTCATATTTACTCCGGGATTCATCAGGGCATCATTCTGGACAAACCTACAAAATCTCATGCCCTATTGAAGGTTACATATACTTATGGTGTTCAATTAAGCTGTCCATATAAGTTATATTAGGAAATGCACTAGTCAAAACATAAATTTTGTACCAAATAAACATCTTTTCTTTAGTCTCACACGTAAGTGAAAGTTTTAAAATATGAATTTCCATCTATTTTCAACACCCTGAAATACTGACATTCTTTTGTTCTTTCTCATACAAAAACATTTTTTAATTTGTACATTTAGTCACTATCATTGTACACTCTAGGCATTCCTAGATTATACCATCTCAGTCTTTATCATCTATCTTTCCTTCTGGTTTCATTTGTGCCCCCAACCCTCCTCCCTCCATCATTCTCACATTCAGCTTCATTCAGTGTACTAACATTATTGTGCCACAATTAGGTAGTATTGTGCTATCCATTTCTGAATTTTTACAATCAGTCCCATTGCACCATATGTATGCCTTTAGCTCCAATTACCCCAAATCTACCCTATTCCTATCTCTTGAAGGCCTCTGTTCTTAATTGAAATTCTCCAAGTTCATTCATTAATGTTAGTTCATATCAGTGAGACCATACAGTATTTATCCATTTGTTTCTGGCTAATCTCACTCAGCATAATGTCCTCACGGTCCCTCCATGTTGTTATATGCCTTATGACTTTATTCTATCTTAAAACTGCATAATATTCCCTCATATGTATATACCACAGCTTGTTTACCCACTCTTCTGTTGACGGACATTTGGGCTGTTTCTATCTCTTGGCAATTGTAAATAATGCTGCTATAAACATTGGCGTGCAAATGTCCATTTGTGTTCTTGCCCTCATATCCTCTGAATAGATACTTAGCAATGGTATTGCCAGATCAAGTGCAATTCTATACTTAGCTTCCTGAGGAACTGCCACACTGCCTTCCACAGCAGTTGTACCATTTTACATTCCCACCAGTAGTGGATAAGTGTGCTTATTTCTCCACATCCTCTCCAGCACTTGTTCTTTTCTGTTTTATTGATAATTGCCATTCTAGTCAGGGTGAGATGATATGTCATTGTGGTTTTGATTTGCATTTCCCTAATAGCCCAGGAAATTGAGGATCTTTTCATTTGTATTTCCTCTTTTAGCCATTTGTATTTCTTCTTCTGAGAAGTGTCTGGTCATGTCTTTTGCCCATTTTTAAATTGGGTTGTTTGTCTTTTTGTTGTTGAGTTGAACGATCTCTTTATATATTCTGGATACTAGACCTTTATCTGATATATCATTTCCAAATATTGTCTCCCATTGTGTAGGCTGTCTTTTTACCTTCTTGTCAAAGTTCTTTGATGCACAAAAGTGTTTAATTTTGAGGAGTTCCCATTTATCTATTTCTTTCTTCAATGCTCATGCTTTGGGCATAAGATCTAGGAAACCACCTCCTATTATTAGATTTATAAGGAATTTCCCTACATTTTCTTCTAAAAGTTTTATGGTCTTAGCTCTAATGTTTAGGTCTTTGATCCATTATGAGTTAGTTTTTGTATAGGATGTGAGATATGGATCCTCTTTCATTTTTTTGCATGTGGATATCCAGTTCTCCAGGCACTATTTATTGCCCTCTGCACCAGGGCAAAACCCAGCAACCTCAGTTTTTACTCGAGGTTCAGGTGAGCTGGCGGTCTATTTTTAGTAGTCAGAATTTGTCAATTAATTCCACAATTGGCGCTTGGTTCAGCTCAGCCCCTTGCTGTTAGTAAAATCTCTTTCATTTCCCCTCTGGGAACCAGCCTGTGGGGGAGGGGTGCCAGCCTCTGAGGTTTGGGGAACTCATGGTTCTGGGTGGGATCACAGCTGATCCAGCTTTTCCAGACTGGTGCACGCTGTGTGTCCACTCACTGATGTAGCCCCCGCAGTTGTTCTGTACTGTTCCTGGCTATTTACTAGCTGCTCTGAAGAAGGAACTAAATCCCACACCTCACTAAGCTGCCATCTTGGACCCTATCCTCCCCAATACTGTTTTGATTCATTATAATAATTCCTGAAATCATCCCTCCAATTTTGTTCTTTTTCAGAGATATTTTGGTTTTTCCAGGCCCTTTACATTTCCACATGAATTTTAGAATGAGTTTTTCCATTTCTACAAAAAAAATAACTCCTTCAATGATTATAATTGTGATTGGTTTGTAGCTATAGATCAATTAGGTGAGAATTGTAATCTTGAGACATTTTGGTTTTGTTTTTTAGGTTGTCAAACACAATCTTTACCCAGAAATTCCAGTCCATAAAATAAACTCCAAAGTTGATTTAAAGTTAGTCTTCTTCTCTTCCCTAATTCAGACCTGATACTGGGAGAGGGGGGAAGGTCATGAACCGTGCAAGGGTAGGGTCAGTGTCTTTCTCTCCTCCTCTCTTTCTAGAATCTGTGTTTGTTTGACCCTTCAGGGTTGGAATCAGGTAGGGAAAGAAGAAAAGTCAAAAAGTAACAAACAGATGGTGACAGAAAGGGACATGGAAATCTTCTTCCCCAAGACCAGGAGTGGGCACAGCCAATCACTGAACATGGTTTTTGATTAGAGACTTTGGATTGCCGTAGGCCCAGCACTTACAGCAGCCATTGTTTCAACCCCTCCTGGACAAAGGGCCAGGGCAGAGAAAACTTAAAGATACCACCTATCCTCAGAGATGCAGGGGACAGTTAATTGAAGGGCTACACCTACTGGGCAGACCAAGAAATTTCAGCTTGGTGGAGTCAAAGAAGGGGCTCTTGGCACCCTCCTTGATCCCCTCCCCAGGGAACTCTGGAGCTGGTTTGTGCCCCCTTCATGGGTCACTGGCCTAGCTTTTGTTGGGAAAGAGTGACTGACGAAGGTCTACTCTAGCATTCCCTCCCTCCCTGGATTTGCCCTCCAGGCAAAAGCAGCATGAGAAGCATAAGAAACATATCTCCATGGAAACCAACTGTGCCAGTTTGAATCTGTTGTGTACTCCAGAAAAGCCAAGTTCTTTAATCCTCAGTCAATATTGCTGGATGGGATCTTTTTGTTTGCATGGAGATGTGACCCACCCAATTATGGGTGGTAACTTTTTTTTTTTTACTGGAGACTAAAAGAGATATCAATTTAATGATACAGCAATCATATTCATTTGTTAAGTCCTATCTTCTATGTATAATTCTATCATCACCTTTGATCTTTCCATACCTCTCATTGGAGTTGTCTGGGCTATGGCAATTCTAAATTTTTGATATTGGAAGGGTCTGTCACTAATATGGGGAAGGGAGATGGAACTATTTGATGTTCTGGAGAGGTTGGGCTAGGTTTCAGGACTTATCTGGACCAGGGACCCATCTGGAGGTTGTAGGTTTCTGGCAAGTTGCTCTAGTGCATGGAAACCTTGTAGCATCTTATAAATTGTCCTAGGTGTTCTTTAGGATTGTCTGGAATGGTCCTGGCTGGGAGTTGGCAGGTTATGACAGGTAGCAAGATCTACCTGAAGCTTGCGTAAGAGCAACCTCCAGAGTAGCCTCTTGACTCTATTTGAACTCTCTCTGCCACTAATACTTTATTAATTACACTTCTTTTCCCCCATTCTGTCAGGATGTAATTGTTGATCTATGGATGGTAACTTTTGATTAGATGGTTTCCATGGAGATATGTCCACCCATTCAAGGTGGGGTTGCTTACTGGAGTCCTTTAAGAGGGAACCATTTTGGAAAAAGCTTTGGAGCCCAAGCAGTCAGAGACCCTTTGGGGATGAAGAAAGAAAACACCCCCAGGGAAGCTGCTGAAGAAGCCTGGAGTGAAAGCTAGCAAATGTTGCCATGTGCCCTTCCAGCTGAGAGAGAAACCCTGAACTTCATTGGCCCTTTCGTTGGAGTTAAGGTATTGTTCCCTCGATGCCTTAATTTGGACATTTTCAAGGCCTTAGAACTATAAACTTGCAACTTAATAAATTCCTCTTTTTAAAAGCCATTCCACTTCCTGAACAAGGAGGTCATCCACCATGTACCCTAACCTTTTGCTATGAGTTAATATTTACGCCAGCGAGGTTCCTTCAAGGACTTTCCTCATGGAGATTTTCCCAAATGGTATTTCGGCAGTAACCTGTATCCTTTCCCTCCTAATCCTATTCATTCACACCTTAGAAAAAAACCTGAAAGCTTAATTCTAATTCTGTAAGAGAAACATTTATATCAAGTGGTATTTCAGAAGCTGCAACTTTTTGGTTTCAGTTTGTGAAAAAGGGTGTGTGCATGCACAAGTGTTTTTTTAGTCCTCTTATCTGACAAACATTCTACTTTGTGAAATGTTTTGTGGGAGTTTATATTTTGAAGTTATCTCAGATTAACAATTTATACAGTGCTGGATAGGTGTATTTAAATCTAGTATGCACTGGATTCAGGTGTCCCAAACTGTGTTCCCTAGAACATAAGTGGCCATGAATGTTTCATGGTGAAAGGGCCCATTTTCAAATAAAATTGAGGAACACTTTTTCAGCTCACTCTTTAAGAGACATAAAATACCTTAATGGTGAAAATACCCATAATAAAGAATCCTGTTTAACTTAAAACAAACAAACGTTTTGTTCTGGTATATCGCATTCTGGCAGCTTCAGCAAACTAAAATACCAACTAATCAAAAGTTACCACCCACAACTGGGTGGGTCACATCTCCATGGAAACAATAAAAAGATCCTACCCAGCAATATTGAATGAGGATTAAAGGACATGGCTATTCTGAGGTCCATAATAGCTTCAAACTGGTACAATGTAGAACAGTCCTCAGTCTAAAGCCAATTAACCCCACTACTGAGACAATACCTTACTGAGTTTTCTACTCAGTGTCATGTTTATCCAGGCTGGTATTATTCCCAGCTCTGTTTGAGCCTCAAGCATCATTTTCTCTTATCCTTTTGAATGGCTTGTTCCCTAATCTCAGTTAGTTTCCTCACATATGTGATCAATCTTCTGTTGAATACTCAAGGGGTATATTCTTGGCAAATCACCTGGGTCATCTATACACTTCTCTCTGTTAGCGTGTCCTATGAACTCTGTCTTGTTTTCCCTAGATTCTTAGCTCCATCTCCTCAACTCAGGGAGGTCACCAGCCTCTGCCTCAGTTCCCCGTCTGTGCAATAGGCTGGAAGCTCTCTCAAAGAAATAAGATGGAGCAATCATAAGGTTCACCTCATGTGTTTCCCTTTTCTCAGGGATCACTCATCTTCACTGCCTGACAGCCAGTGTTTTGAAAATCAGTTTTTCATGTATTTTGCTTATTTTTTGTTATTGTTTCAGGTAGAAGGGTAAATTTGGCTCCTATGAGTCCATCTTGGCTAGAAGCAGAAGTCACAGGCATTAATTTATAATTGTGCAGATTTATTATCAGAGTCTGTCAATGAGAGATATTCCAGGAGGTGCAAATTTATGAATATGTTCAAGTGGAACTGTCAGTGTAAAATATTCCAATGGGCAGGTATTTGCAAATCAGGACATTTGTAAATTGGATCATCAATGAGAGATCTGCTCATTGGTGAATATTTAAGGATAAACAGATTTGTCACCAGTGATCAAGTTATGCCTTGGAGAGGATTTATGAATGTAGATCCTGGTCAATGTGGGGTTCATGAGAGGTGGGTATGAATAGGGCGATATGGGTGTTATCAATAGGTTGTATGCTTACAGAGGGTAGTCATAATGGGCAATAGGAGATATGTCAATAAACAGATGCTTAGGAATAAGGCAATTCGTCATCAAGGATCATAGGTCATACCATCAGGTGGATTTTTTAAACTTTTTAATTGTATAATATAGAGAGAAAGCAAAGAAATAAAAAAAGCAATAGTTTTCAAAGCACTCTTCAACAAGTAGTTACAGGACAGATCCCAAAGTTCGCCATGGGCTACCATACCATCATCTCAGATTTTTCCTTCTAGCTGCTCCAGAATATAGCAGGCTAGAAGGAATAAATATTTTTTTATCATCACAATTGACTTGTTTTTCTTTTTTTGTGAAAAATAACCATCAGGTGGATATTTAAGAATATGGGGACTTTTCAATAGGCAAGCAACAGTGGAGTATATATTAGGGGGATATTTATAAAAGGGAAAATTATTCAGCAAGGGTTGTCAATAAGAAATACCCCAAAGGTATTTATGATCAAGATTTTTCAATGTGAGAGATGTATAGGTGATATGCCCATGGTGTTTATTTCTGAATAGGAAGATTAGTCAAAAGGGCTCATGAATGTAGGTATTTTAACAGCATTTTGTCTTATTTTTAATGTTTTGTTTTTTATTTTTGAAGTTTTAAAATGTGAATGACCATCTATTTTCAACACCCTGCAATATTGACATTCCCTTCTTCTTCCTCATGCAAACATTTAAAAACTTTTACATTTAGTCACTATCTGTTCTAGTTTGCTAGCTGCCAGAATACAATATACCAGAAACAGAATGGCTTTTAAAATGGGGAATTTAATAAGTTGCTAGATTACAGTTCTAAGACTGAGGAAATGTCCCAATTAAAATAAGACTATAGAAATGTCCAATCTAAGGCATCCAGGAAAAGACACCTTGGTTTAAGAAGGCCAATAAAGTTCAGGGTTTCTCTTTCAAGTGGAAATGCACATGGCGAACATGGTCAGTGTTTCTCTCTCAGCTGGAAGGGCACATGGCAAACACGGCGTCATCTGCTCATTTCCTCTCCAGCTCCCTGGGAGGCATTTTTCTTCTTCATCTCCAAAAACTTGCTGGCTGGTGAACTCTCTGCTTTGTGGTGCTGTGGGGTTCTCTGTTCTCTCCGAATCTCCCACTTTCTCCAAAATGTTTCCTCTTTTATAGGATTCCAGTAAACTAATCAATAATCACCCAAATTGGTGGAGACATGCCTCCACTTAATCCAGTTTAATAATGACTCTTGATTGGGTCACATCTCCAGGGAGATGATCTAATTACAGTTTCAAACATACAGTACTGAATAGGGATTAGAAGAAATGGCTGCCTTTACAAAATGGGATTAGGATTAAAACATGGCTTTTCTAGGATACATACATCCTTTCAAACTGGCACACTATCATTGTACACTCTAGGCATTCCTAGATTATATCATCTCAGTCTTTATCATTTATCTTTCCTTCTGGTTTTATATGTGCCTCCAGCCCTCCTCCCTCTATCATTCTCATGTTCAGCTTCATTTAGTGTACTTACATTATTGTGCTACAGTCAGGTAGTATTGTGCTATCCATTTCTGAATTTTTATAATCAGTCCTGTTGCACAATCTGTATCCCTTCAGCTCCAATTACCTAATCTCTACCCTATTTCTATCTCCTGATGATGTCTGTTCATAACTGAAATTCTCCAAGTTCATGCATTAATATTAGTTCATATCAGTGAGACCATACAGTATTTGTCCTTTCGTTTCTGGCTAATCTCACTCAGCATAATGTCCTCAAGGTCCATCCACATTGTTACAAGCTTCACAACTTTATTCTGTCTTACAGCTGCATAATATTCCATCGTGTGGATATACCACAGCTTGTTTAGCCACTCTTCTGTTGATGGACATTTGGGCAGTTTCCATCTCTTGGCAATTGTAAATAATGCTGCTATAAACATTGGCATGCAAATGTCTGTTTGTGTCCTTGCCCTCATGTCCTCTGAGTAGATACCTAGCAATGGTATTGCTGGATTATATGGCAATTCTATTCCAAGTTTTATAAGATATTTCCCTACATTTTTTCCTAAAAGTTTTAGGGTCTTAGCTCTAATGTTTGGGTCTTTGATCCATTTTGAGTTAATTTTGTACAGGGTGTGAGATATGGGTCCTCTTTCATTCTTTTGCATGTGGATATGCAGTTCTCCAGGCACCATTTATTGAAGCGACTGTTCTGTCTCAGGTGAGTTGGCTTGACTGCCTTATCAAAGATCAATTGTCCATAGATGAGAGGGTCTTTATCTGAACACTCTATTAGATTCCATTGGTCAGTATATCTATGTTTATGCCAGTACCATGCTGTTTTGACCATTGTAGTTTCAAAATACGCCAAAGTCAGGTATGTTCTCTGACTTCATTTTTCTTTCTCAGGATATTTTTAGCTATTTGGGGCACCCTGCCCTTCCAGATAAATTTGGTTATTGGTTTTTCTATTTCAGAAAAGTAAGTTTTGGGGATTTTAGTTGTTATTGCATTGAATGTATAAATCAGTTTGTGTAGAATTGACATCTTAACTATATTTAGTCTTCCAATTCATGAACATGGTATGCCGTTGCATTTATTTAGGTCTTCTGTGATTTCTTTCAGCAGTTTCTTGTAGTTTTCTTTGTATAGGTCTTTTGTATCCTTAGTTAAATTTATTCCTAAGTGTTTTATTCTTTTAGTTGCAATTGTAAATGGAATTGTTTTTCTTGATTTCCCCCTTAGTTTGCTCATTACTAGAGTATAGAAACCCTACAGATTTTTGAGTGTTGATCTTGTGATCTGCCAGTTTGCTGTACTCATTTATTAGCTCTAGTAGTTTTGCCGTGGATTTTTTGACATACAATATCATATCATCTGCAAACAGTGAGAGTTTTACTTTTCCTTTCCAATTTTGATGCCTTGTATTTCTTTTTCTGTCTAATTGCTCTGGCTAGAACTTCCAACAAAATGTTGAATAACAATGGTGACAGTGGGCACCCTTGCCTTGTTCCTGATCTTAGGGAGAAAGCTTTCCATCTTTCCTTATAGAGGATGATGTTAGCTGTGGTTTTTTCATATATTCCCTTTATCATGTTGGGGAAGTTCCCTTCTATTCCTATCCTTTGAAGTGTTTTCAAAGAGAAAGGATGTTGAATTTTGTGAAATGCATCGATCAAGATGATCACGTGGTTTTTCTGCTTTGATTTGTTGATATGGTGTATTGCATTAATTTATTTTCTTATGTTGAACCATCCTTGCATATCTGGGATGAATCCAACTTGGTTATGGTGTATAATTCTTTTTATGCGCTGCTGGATTTGATTTGAAAGAATTTTGTTGAGGATTTTTCCTAGTATATTAATTAGAGAGGTTGGTCTGTAATTTTCTTTTATTGTAATATCTTTGTCTGGTTTTTGTATGAGGGTGATGTTGGCTTCATACAATGAATTAGGTAGTCTTCCCTCTATTAAGTTTTTTTGAAGAGTTTGAGCAGGATTGGTACTAATTCTTTCTTGAGTATTTGGTAGAATTCACATGTGAAGCCATCTGGTCCTGGACTTTTCTTTTTTGGGGAGCTTCTTAATGACTGATTCAATTTCTTTATTTCTGATTGGTTTGTTGAGGTCATCTATTTCTTCTCAAGTAAACTATCGTTGTTCATGACTTTCTAGGAAGTTGTCCATTTCATCGATGTTGTCTAACTTATTAGCATAAAGTTGTTCATAGTATCCGCTCATTACCTCCTTTATTTCTGCAGGGTCAGTGGTTATGTCTCCTCCTACATTCCTGCTTTTATTTGCATACTCTCTGTTCTTTTCTTTGTCAGCCTTGCTAAGGGTCCATCAATTTTATTGATTTTCTCAAAGAACCAACTTCTGGTTTTGTTCATTTTCTCAATTGTTTTCAGTTCTCAATTTCATTTCTTTCTGCTCTAATTTTCGTTACTTGTTTCCTTTTGCTTGCTTTCAGATTAGTTTGCAGTTGGTTTTCTAATTCTTTGAAGTGAACAATTAATTCCATGATTTTTGCTCTTTCTTCTTTTTTTATGTAGGCATTTAGGGCAATAAATTTCCCTCTTAGCAATACCTTTGCTGCATCCCATAATCTTTTTTTTTTTTTTTTTTTTTTTTTGGCATGGGCAGGTCGCAGGAATCGATCTCAGCTCTCTGGCACAGCAGGCGAGAACTCTTGCCACTGAGCCACCACTGCCCACCCTGCATCCCATAAATTTTGATATGCTGTGTTCTCATTTTCATTTGCCTCAAGATATTTACTGATTTCTCTTGTAATTTCTTCCTTGACCCACTGGTTGTTTAAGAGTGTCTTGCTTAGCCTCCATATATTTGTGAATTATCTGGCCCTCTGCCTATTATTGATTTCCAACTTCATTCCTTTATGATCCGAGAAAGTGTTTTGTCTGATTCAATCTTTTTAAATTTATTGAGACTTGCTTTGTAACCCAGAATATGGCCTGTCCTTGAGAATGATCCATGAGCACTTGAGAAAAAGGTGTATCCTGCTGTTGTGGGGTGTAGTGTTCTATAAATGTCTGTTAAGTCTAGTTCTCTTATTGTATTATTCAAATTCTCTGTTTCTTTATTGATCCTCTGTTTAGATGTTCTATCCATTGAAGAAGAACGGGGAATTGAAGTCTCCAACTATTATGGTAGATGTGTTTGTTTCTCTTTTCAGTGTTTGCCTCATGTATTTTGGAGCACTCTGGCTTGGTGCATAAATATTTATGATTGTTATATCTTCTTGTTGAATTGTTCCTTTTATTAGTACATTGTGTCCTTCTTTGTCTCTAGTTGTTTACATTTGAGGTCTAATGTGTTGGATATTAGTATAGCTACTCCTGCTCTTTTCTGATTGTTGTTTGCATGAAATATCTTTTCCCAACCTTTCACTTTCAACCTATGTTTATCCTTGGGTCTAAAATGCGTCTGCAGTAGACAACATGTAGATGGGTCCTGTTTTTTAATCCATTCTGCCAGTCTATGTCTTTTGATTGGGGAGTTTAATCCATTAACATTTAGTGTTATTAATGTATGGGCAGTAGTTTCTTCTACCATTTTGCCTTTTGGATTTTATGTATCATAGCTAATTTTTCCCCTTTTTATGTTTATGTAAAAACGTTTACGTTTAGAAATGAATAGTCTTCATTTCTACACTCTTCTCCACACCTCTCTCTGCTGTCTTTTCCTATCTGTCTCTAGTGCTCCCTTTAGTATTTCTTGCCGAGCTGGTCTCTTGGCCACAAATTCTCTCAGTGATTTTTGTCTGAAAATGTTTTAATTTCCCCCTCATTTTTGAAGGACAATTTTGCTGGATATAGAATTCTTGGTTGGCAGTTTTTCTCTTTTAGAATCTTAAATACATCATACCAATGTCTTCTTTCCTCTATGGTTTCTGCTCAGAAATCTACATAGTCTTATTGGGCTTCCCTTGTATGTGATGGATTGCTTTTCTCTTGCTGCTTTCAAAATTCTCTCTCTCTTTCACATCTGACGTTCTGATTAGTAAGTGTCTTGGAGTATGTCTATTTGGATCTATTCTGTTTGGGGTACATTGCACTTCTTGGATCTGTAATTTTAAGCCTTTCATTAGAGTTGGGAAATTTTCAGTGATAATTTCCTCCATTAGTCTTTCTCCTCCTTTTCCCTTCTCCTCTCCTTCTGGGACACCCACAACATGTATATTCATATGCTTCATGTTGTCATTCAATTCCCTGAGTCCTTGCTCATGTTTTTCCACTCTTTTCCCTATATTTTCTTTTGCTTGTCAGATTTCAGATGTCCCATACTCCAGTTCACTAATCCTTTCTTCTGCCTCTTGAAATCTAACACTGTATGTTTCCACTGTTTTTTTTTAATCTTCTACTGTGCCTTTCATTCCCATAAGTTCTGTGATTTTTTTCAGACTTTCGATTTCTCTTTTGTTTGCCCATTTCCTTCTTTATATCCTCCCTCAATTCGTTTATTTTATTTTTGATGAGATTTTCCATGCCTGTTCAAACATCCTGAATTTATTGTTTCAACTCCTGTGTCTTATTTGAATTGTTGGTTTGTTCCTTTGACTGGGCCATATCTTAAATTTTCACAGTATTACTTTGAATTACAAATTCAAATTCAAATTACATAGTATTACAAATAATAATTTTCATTATTTTTTCCTGGTGTCTAGGCATTTAATTTACTGAATTAGTTTATTTTGGAGATTGTTTTCACTCTTTTACCTAGGATTTTCTTGCTGGATGGCTTTGTTCTCTATCTGTTCTTTAACATTCTGTTCAGCTTATTCTAGACCTCTAACATGGATTTTGTTTTAACAGATCAGAATTTTTCAGTTCTTGTTTCTTGTTTCTTGCTCTGTCTCTATGGAGTGGTTGGTTTTTTGTTTTTTTTTTTTTCTTTTTTTGCTTAGGAGGGTCTACTTAGACATTATAGATCCTAGTCAGACTTTCCAAGACCAGACTGGCCTCCTCTCAGGGGGAAAGAGTTACCTGCATGTCTTCCCTGACGGTAAGACCCAGCAGGTTGGAAGATTTTCCTATGAAGCCTCTAGACTCTGTTTTTCCTATCCTGCCCAGTGTGTGGCGCTTGTCTGCCTGTGAGTCCCACCAGCATAAAGTGATACAGTACCTTTAACTTCAGCAGACTCCCTGCTGGGACCATCGTTGCAACAGGGAGAGGTTGCAGGCTGGCTTTAATGGCTTCCATTTTCCAGTGCCTGGGGTCTGAATTCCTTGAGGGATTCCATCTGAGCAGCCTTTTTGCCTCTCAAACAAGCTTAATTCTGCACTTGCCATGGGACAGTTGGAGTCTGAGAAGCCTTGCATTTTTATCTAATGAGTAGTTAAGCAGTAAAAACAAAGCAAAAAAAAAACTTTTCAGAGCAGGACTCCTGTTCTTCAGGTTTGTTAATCTAGAGCTTAAATTTGTACATTGCTCTATGTATCTCTAGGTCCTATGTGCCCCCCCCTTTTTTTAGGGTACAGACCTTTTCGAGTATTTTGTGCTGTCCAATCAAAAAATCCTGTTGTTTTTTTTTTGTCAGCACTGCTCTCTCTGTGCTTGGGCAAAACCCAGTAATTACAGCTTTTATTTGAGGTTTATCTGAGCTAGGGGCCTATTTTTAGTAGTCAGAATTTGTTAATTAATTCCACAATTGGAGCTTGGTTGAGTTCAGGCCCTTGCTGTTAATGAAGTCTCTTTCCTTTCCCCTCTGGCAACCAGCCTATGGGGGAGGGGCACCGGCCTCCAAGGCTTGAGGGACTCACAGTTCTAGGTGGGACTGCAGCTAGTCCAGCTTGTCCAGACTGGTGTATGCTGTGTCTGGTCACCAATGTGGCACCACCAGCCACTGGTGTGGCTATTTCCTGGCTGCTCTGTAGGAACAACTAAATTCCACACCTCACTAAGCCCACCATCTTGGACCATCTCCTTTTTTTTATGGCATTTTTGAATGGGATAATTTTCAATCAAAAAGTTCATAAATGAAAGATTTCCCAATGGGTGGGTACTTAAGAAGCAGATTTGTCAATGGGACTATTTCAATGTTTGGATAAGGAGGTAGCTGAAAAGTGGTAAGGAGAATGCTAAGTATGATGTCACAATAACTCTTGCCCTTGTATAAATAAACTCTTCTCCTTGAGTATGGATGGAAATGTGAATATGAGAAATCACTGTGATTGTATTATGTTATATAGCAAAAGGGATGTTGCAGACATAATAATGGCTACTCATCAACTGACTGTACAATAAGATTATCCAGGTGGGCCTAATTTAATCACAGGAGACCTTTAAAGAAGAAGAGTTTTCTACTGCTGGTGGCAAAAGGGGATGTCAGAGAGATGCAAAGAGTAAGGATTTGATTTGTGCTAGTTCGCTTTGAAATTGAAGAGGGCCACGTAGTGAGGAACTGGAGAGGGCCAGAAGCAGAGAGAAGCCACTCATTGACAGTCAGCAAGGAAATAGGGACTTTGGTCCTACAATAACAAGGAAATAAATTCAGCCAACAACTCGAATAAGACTGGAGTCTTCCCTAGAGACTCCAGGGAAGAGTCCAATGTGGCCAACACTTAAAACTTCAGCTGAGACCCTTAAGCAGGAAACCCAGCCGTGCCTGACTGGATGTGTGACCTACAGAACAGAGACAATAAATGGGTGTTGTTTTAAGTGGATGCTTTGTTTTCTTAACACACAATTTGTTAAATGCAATAGAAAACAAATGCAGAAGTATTTGTCAGTGGGTGATTTGCCACAGTAAAGACAGGGGAATTTTCAAGGGAATTATTTACTAAGGGCTTGGGGATTTGTGATTTATAGGCTTGGTGACAGTAGAAATTTGTAAATGTTGTGATTTATCCACAGTGAGTATGTATTAGTGGGGTATGTCATCCCAGAGGGGATGGTTGTCCTGAGCTCAGAAGTCATTGAAAATGGCATTTGTCAGTAGGGGGTCAGTGTTTTTGCATTGTAAGAAAAGCACTGCAAATGAGCATATTAAATATTTATAACATCTTTGGCAGTGATTATCAGGATCATGAGATAAATTAAGGTTTCCAGGGTGCATTCAGTCATTGCTATTAATATACATTATTTTCAATATTATAGATTAATTACTGATATTAAATATTATTTGCAATATTGTAAATAATCATTACTGATGGGATTTGTCACTGCTAAAGTTATGTTAAATTACATTTACCATTATTATTACTAATAATAACTAATACTTAAGAGAGCTGTGTGCCTACACTATTGTAAATACTTTATATATGTGACTTCATTTAATACTCACATTGTCTCTATAAGTTGGTCATTACTTTTACCCCCATTTTACAGATATGAAAACTGAGGCAGAGAGAGCTAATGTGATTTTCCTGACACACAGCTAAGACAGGAATGTGCAAGATATTTTTCCCCTAAATTTTAAACAGGCAGTAGGTAAAATTTTTTTCTTTAAAAAAATATTACACGGATTCAAATTTAAAAACACATACTGACCTGGTTCAAAATTTTTTAAAACTTTATTGAGATGTAACAAACTTACAATAAAATTCACCCATTTAAAGTATACAATTAAATTAATATATTCAGAATTGTGCAACCATCACCACAATCAGATTTTAGAACATTTTCATCACCCCTGAAAGAAACCCTGTACCCATTAACAGTCTATCCCCATTCCTCCCACCTCCATCCCCTACCCTAGCCCTAGACAACCACTTATCTATTTTGTCTCTAGTTTTGCATATCCTGGACATTTCACATAAATGGAATCACAATTTGTGATCTTCTGTGACTGGCTGCTCTCATTTAATGTGTTTCCAAGGTTCATCCACGTTGTGGCATGTACCAGTACTTCATTCCTTTTTATTATCCTATTGTACAGATCTAGTGCATTTTGTTTATCCATGCCATCAGTTGGGTTGTTTCCACTTTGGGCTGTTAGGAATAATGCTCGTATGAACATATGTGTAGAAGTATTTCTCATGGACATGCATTTCCATTTCTCCTGTGCTGATACCTAGGAGTGGAATTTTTGAGGACATGCCAAACTGTTTTTCCACAGTAGCTGCACAATTTGCATCCCCACCAGCAATGTATCAAAGTTCCAATTTCTCCACATCCTTGTCAACACACTACTTTTAGTGTTCTAAAAAATTACTATAGCCATCTTAGTGGGTGTTAAGTGGCATCTCTTTGTAGTCTGATTTGCACTTCCCTAATGACCAATGATGTAGAACATATTTTCATATGCTTATTGGCCATTTAGATATCTTCTATGAAGAAATATATATTCATATCCTTTGCCCATTTTAAATTAGGTTATTTATTTGTTTTTATATTTGAGCTGTAAGAGTTATATATTCTGAATACAAGTCCCATATCAGATAAATGTTTATGATAAATGACTTGCAAATACTTTCTCCCATTCTGAAATTTGTCTTTTCATTTTCTTGATGATGTCCTTTGAAGCAAAAAAGTTTTAATTTGAATGAAGTTCAATTTATCCATCTTTTATTTCGTAGCTGGTCCTATTGCTATCATATCTAAGAAACCATTACAGGGCAGAATTTGAATACAGATCTGGCTCCAGATTCATGTTCTTAATCATTACATTATACTGCCTGTCTACAAATTAAATCAGTAATATTACATATCAAATTATTTTTTAACATTTCATGTGTTTTGACATGAAAAATATCCATGGGGCCAACTACCCAGAATCCTTCAGATGTTGTGCTAGGGCTGGAGGACAATTACTGGCTGTGAGACAATGATGCCCAGTATTTAGGGAGAACTATTGAGAGCCAGGTGAAAGAGGGATAAAGTGCTACCCACTAAGCTGGATTCCCCCATGTTCTTCACCTCACACAGTTGTAATACCTACATGCTTCCTCTCAGACTGTCAGACTCTCCCAAGCAGAGATTTACAAAGATATAAGGAATGCTGGGGTGAGGGGTGGGGTGGGGTGCAGGGAGAACTGTTCATTTTAATGGATTTTCAAGAAGGGTGAAAGGAGACAGATATAGTGACCCCAGGACTACAGATCCTGTCAGGAGTCTATCCCAGGGCTCTGAGGCAAGCCTGGACTTCCCACTTGCTACTTAATGTCTTGTCAGCCACAGCAAGGGAATAAACAGTCTTTGGGATGGGGGAGCAATTGGAGAGAGTAGAAAATAGACAGTGGGAAGACTAGGAAATAAACAATGGGAATTCTGAACATACCGTTGATTGAGATAACCAAAAGGGTAAGGTAACCTATTCCAGGTATTGGGGAAGAGCTAGAAGCAGCAGGAACAGCTTGAGATTCCAGAGGATAGCCTCAGGGCAGAGGAAACATCCCAATAATCTAGAAAAATGCCATAGGGACCAGGGAACAGTCACTGAAGTGAACAGTAAGAATGACTATCAAACAGCCAGAAAGGCCAAGGAATAATCCTTTTAGTAGGAGGACAGTCAGGGAGACCCTGAAACAGCTGACTGGAAGAGGAAACAATTTCCAGATGTCATGCAATAGCCAGAAATACCTAGAAAACAGCCTGAGAGATAGGAGATCAGTTTCTAAGGACAAAGGAACAGCTATAGAAATAAGGAAACAGCTGGAGGAACAAGGGGACAGTGTCTTGACCTGAGGGACAGACGAACTGTCAAATATCTGGAAAGACCACAGAACAGTCCTTGTGTTTCCAAGATAGCCATGGGAACAACAAAACAGCTAGAGGAACAACAGAAAAGTCTCTGAGTATCAAGCTACAGCCCCACAGACCAAGGGACAGTCAGAAAAATAAGAAAACAGCCTGGAGGACTGGAGAGCTATCATCATCCAAGAAAAAACTGTAGAGAAGAGCCAACAAACTAGCACACAGACAAAAAATAAGGGAACAATGATTGGTGCCAGATAGGGTCATCAGATAGTGTGGGGAGATATCTCAGCATTAAAGACACTAAATTGATGACTGGTGGGTATTCAATAGACACAGTGATGAGTCTGAACGTACCCAGGATTGAGGAAGCAACCACACTACTCAGTAGAGCAGGAGACATGGTTATGGAAGCACTTGAGGGCCAAAGACCCTATAGTGGTGGTTAATATCAGATCAGAAACAATGATGGACTCTAATGTTCGGGCTTGAGGGGAGTCAATGCACTGCATTAGGGGACAATGAGGGATAAGCATACACAATGATGAAGTATACATAATGATGGGGGCTGACGAATGGGCTGATACTGTCACAAATATAAACCATGTATGGCTAAGGAGCAGACAGTGATAAGGGGCTAAGGTGAGGTCAGCAGACACAATGGTGATTCTTTATAAAGATCGAAGACACCGTATTTGTTACCAAGATAGACAAATGCAGTGATGAGGCTAACATAGGGTCAGAGTAGTCACATAGAGGGTTAACATACACTGGGATGGGTCATATGCATTGTGCTGGGGTGTCATGAGACTCGTCAGGGATCAATAGGAACAGTGATGGGGATTAATACAGGGTCAGCAAATAAGTGTTGGGATTTATGAGGGTCAAAGACACCATGCTTATACCTAACAGGTGAACAGCAAGGTGAGGCTAGGCAGACATTTTGCTGGGGGCTCATGAAAGTAAAGTCTTTGCTATTATGGATAATTCAGAACCAATAGACAGAGGGATGGTACCTAGGATAGGGTTAACAGATACATTGTTAGGTTCTCATGGATGCCAAAGACACTGTACTCTTGGCTAATGGAGTATAAACAGACACCATGATAGGGGCAAATGTGGCATCAGCAGGCTCTACTAAGGCCTCAAGAGGTCAAAGACAATACAAGTGGTTGATTGGGGTATGGAGGGATTTGAAACAGTGAATGGACTATTGTAAGGAGAGAAAACACTGTGATAGTCCTTCAAGGGGGTCATACTCTGTGCTGGTAGTTAACAAATCAAAAGATATTAATGTATAGTCAGCACATAATACCAATGGGCTGTAATGTATTGGATGAAGACACAGCAATGGGGGCTATTTTAAGAAAAACAGATACTCTGCTCAGTCTTTAATAAGGTTAAAAAATTTTGAAATGGTAGTAAATGGGGGATTAGAAGACAGAGAAGGGCACGTGTGCTCTGCAGATGTGCTGGAGGCTGAGGAAGATCAGAGTTACCATATTGGTAGCTAGTAGGGGGAGAGCAGACAGATATTGTTGCTATTGCAAAGCTAGTTGACATTATATTGTAGGTTCATGGGGTCAAACACACTGTATTGGTGACTAATAAGTAAACAGCAGAGAAAGTAATGGGATCTAACGTACGAAGAACAGACTTAGAACTTACTGGATTAAATATATTATATTGGTAGCCAGTGGAGGTTTGACAGACACAATGGCCAGGGCTAAAGGCATCAACAATATTAGGCATAAAGGAAGGTAATAAGACACGTTGTTGTGAGCTAATGGGAGATCAACAGCCACCATGCTGGGCCTAAAGTAGGTAATAAGACACTATGTTGTAAAGTAATGGAAGCAGCAAAAATTGGAATGGCAGCTAAAGGGGTGGTAAGAACTGCTATAAGCTAATAGGTTGTTAGAAGACACTGTAGTGACAGACAATGGGGGTTAAAAGTACTATAGTGGCAGCTAAAGGAGGATCAAGCAGGCTGCTGGGAGTCAAATACATTGTAGTCCTGGCCAATGGGGGATCACCATATATAGGGATGGTACCTAGGGGAGGGTCTGCTCACCCCATCATGGGGCCTCAGAAAAGCTTATTTTCACAGAGCAAGACAATTTGTAAAGCCTTAGGAAGAATGAGTTTCTCAGTGCCAGTGTCCTCCAACTGATCAAGCAGTCAGGATACTGTTTCTCTCCAGGCAGCCTAAGTCTGACTCCTGTCGTAGAAATAGGGAAATTTTTATTGGTTTGTTTTAAAATTTTAATTGAGATATAATTCACTTGAAATGCACAAATATTAAGTTCACTCATTTGATGACTACTGTTTGAAATGCACAAATCTTAAGTTCACTGATTTGATGACTACTGCACCCACCCATTAGCACACTTACCAATCAAGATACAGATTATTTCCATCATTCTAGAAAGTTCCCTCTTCCCTAGAAAGTGGTTATTTGAGGGGTGTGTCAATTCTCACAGAAAAATGATCTGCTTTCTGACTCTATAGACTACTTTTGTGTATGTGTAACTTTTTCCATAATAAAATATTTTTTGTATGCTGTATGGTGAGCGTCACATTTAATTCTTTCTCCATGTGAGTATCCCCTTATTGCAGGACTGTTTGCTGAATTTTTGTTTATTTGGTTTTTCATTTGTTTGTTTGCTTGTTTGTTTGTTTGGGAAGTGCATGGGCTGGGAATTGAACCTGGGTCTCCCATATGACAGGCGAGAATTCTACCACTGAACTACCCTCACACCCCCTTCATAATAAAATTGTAAAACACTAAATTTAACTTTTTAAATGCCTGAGCTGAAGATCGAAAGAACTGGTAAGATGGCATCTTGATAAATTAAGTTAATAAATGAGGAGAGCACGCTGTATACAAAATGTACAAAGTATAATATGTACATTCAAGTGTACGGTATATTTTGGGGCATCTGATAATCTGAATATCATGGGTCATCATAATCATCTAAGGACATTTAGCAAAAATAAAAAAATCTCAATGTAGCAACAAATTACTGTGTATAGTGCTACCAAATACTAAAGGTAAACAATTTGCTTTTGCTTATTTAAAAAAGGTGCAATTAAAAAAACATTCTCAGAGAAAGTTGAGGGGTTCACCACTAACTGACCCCTACCTAAAGGAAATTCTAAAGGGTAGTTTTCAAGAAAAGAGGAAAATGATCCTGGAATGCAGAAATGGCTGAAGAGCAAAAGGTGGTGATTATGTAGTTAAAACTAAATGAAGACTGCCCATATAAAATAACGTTTTATGGAGAGATATACATATATGCATGCACAAACATATTACATATAAACATTAATAAAATGCAAAACATCATTATATTTTGAAATATATATGTACACATGTATATGAGTAAAATTGCTATTAAACGACTGGCAAGAATTTTAAAAGACTGATAATCAAGTACTGGGGAATATGTGGGAAAATGGAAACGTTCTCAAATTGCACAGGAGAGTGGAAATTACTACAATTTGGAGAAACAAAATTAATATTTAATAAACGTTGAAAATTTTCTGCATCAACCAGGGCACAGCCAGGAGACGGAAATCACACCAGTTTTTTTAAGAGAGAACTTAATATACAAAACCATTTTTAGCTAGTTAGGAAGTGGTTAACCAAGCTACTGAAAAGACAAAAAGAGAAAACTAAATTTATAAAAGGGGAGTCAAATGTAGGAAGTGGCTACTACTACTAGGGCTAAGGTAACAAAGTGAAGAAGTTGGATTTATTAAATTAGAATGGTAAGGGAGGGGTCTCCTGGGCTATGACTCAGACCTCTAATGAGATGGCACCAGTAAACTAATGCTAGGTCTCTGAGGTAGGTGGGATGCCATAAGGCTGGTTCAGTAAGTGCTGGAAAACCACAAAATAGATTAAACTGTTACTATAGCAAGGAATTGCTGCTGCTTAACTGAAGGAACTATGCTGGGCTGATGTTGACATGAATAGGAAGTTAACAGGAAGAAAGGAGCAAAGTTCCTTCTCCAGACTCATAGTTTATCTCTAATACCTTTTAGTGGCAAGGCCCAACAGGGAGCAGCTGGCAAGACATTAATGTGGTGTGTAGTCACAGCCCTAGTATTACAGGGCACAGAACAGAAGGGTGGGTGGGTTTGGAATTGGAGAGACAATAACTTAATAACTGTCATGCTACCTATACCCTGTGACCCATCAGTTCCCTTTCTAGGTCTAGATGCTGAACACAGAAACAATACAAATGAACATTACTAGGGAAATGGAAAGAAAAGTGAAAAAATCAAATCTATTTTATCAACAAGAGAAGCTCTTGGAATGGCAACAGTACATGAAAAAAGCAAGCTTCAGAACTTTCAACATAGTGTGATGCCATTTACATGAGTTTCTTAAAATATAGTATTAACATATTGAGAACTTCACATTACACACACACACACACACACACACACACACACACACAAATAACTCAGAGTAGATTAAAAACTGAAGAACCAGGCATGGTCCAGGAGAAGATATCTGCAACACACACAGCTGACAAAGAACTCCTATATTCACATATAATTAAAAAAACAATAAACAATATTTCAACCAAGAAATAAACATGATCAAGCTATTAGAAAACAATGAGCAAAAGGAATGAAAAGAAAAAAACCAAACAGCCAAACAACAAATAAGATGTTCAAGCTCACCACTAGTTAGGGAAATCCAAATGAAAACAACAATGAGCTATTCCCGAAGAGGAACAGGACATTTTCTCATAGCAATGTAGGTGCCAAATCCTTACAGGCACACTCTGTCCATGTGCCCTGGTGACCAGATGTCACAAGGTGTTTGACCAAATTGTGAGGGGAGTCTTCACAGGGAGATACTTTATCGAATGTTCAAGATAAGGACCGGGCTAGGTGAGTCCTTTGATGTTCTGTGAGGTGTGCTTTGCGGCAAAAAGCTTTCCCACATTCTTGACATTCAAAGGGTCTCTCTCCTGTATGAATTCGTTGATGTTCAATAAGACGTATTTTTACATAGAAGGCATGTCCACATTCACTACATTCATAAGGTTTTTCTCCTGTGTGCGTTTTTTGGTGTTGACGAAGAGATTTTTTCATGCTGAAGATTTTTCCACATTCACCACACTCATAGGGTTTCTCTCCTGAATGCATTCTCTGATGTTCAATGAGGCGTGCTTTAACATAGAAGGCATTACCACATTCATTACATTCATAAGGTTTCTCTCCTGTGTGAATTCTCTGATGTATACCGAGAGATGAGTGCACCCTGAAAGATTTCCCACATTCATTACACTGATAGGGTTTTTCACCTGTATGAGTTCTCTGATGATTATTGAGAGTCATCTTCATTCTGAAAAATTTCCCACATTCACCACATTTATAGGGTTTCTCACCTGTATGGATTCTTTGATGGTGAGTTAGGGATTTCTTCGCACGGAAATTTTTACCACATTCACCACACTCATAGGGTTTCTCTCCTGTGTGAGTTCGCTTGTGTTGGGTAAGGGAAATCTTTACACGAAATGTTTTCCCACATTCACTACATACATATGGTTTCTCCCCTGTGTGAGTTCTCTGATGAATCGTGAGGGTTGCCTTTTCAGAAAAGGTTTTTCCACATTCATTACATTCATAGGGTCTCTCTCCTGTGTGAGTTCTCTGATGTAGAATGAGTTGTGACTTCCTGCCAAAAGATTTCCCACATTCATTACATTCAAAGGGCTTCTCCCCTGTATGGGTTTTCGAATGAGCAATGAGGTATGAACTTGCACTGAAGGTTTTTCCACATTCACCACATTCATAGGGTCGCTCCCCTGTGTGTAGTCTCAGATGTTCAATAAGATTTGATTTCCTGCAGTAAGTTTTTCCACATTCATGACATTCAAAATTTTTACGTCCTGTGTGTATTCTCTTATGTCTAACAAAGCCTGTTTTTTTATGGAAGACTTTCCCGCATCCATTATATTCAACAATTTGATTCAAAGTTTGAATCTTCCGGGACTGAAGGAAATTCTCATCATGTCTGAGGGCATTACGCCCAACAGAATTGTTGCCACACAACAGTGAGTGAGATCCTTTAAAAACATAAATCAGATTATGTCACTATTTCACTCAAACCCAACAATGGTTTCCCTTCTTACACAACAAAATCAAACTCCTTAGTATAGCCTATAAAACTCAATATAATTTGGTCCCCTGCTAATTCTCTGATGTCACCTCTAAATACTCTCACACTCACTCACCCTCCTCAAGCTGCACTGGCCTCTTTGTCATTCCTAGGATATACCACTCTGACTAGGATTGACACTTGCTATTCTCTCTGTCCAGAACGTTGAAAGGCTACATGGCTATATGATTCCCATATCACTGATGTCTGAACTCTAACGGTAATTTCACCAAAAATTCTTCCCTAACCACATGTACAGCCCCATTATCATCTATGCTTCTTAATCTTCCCTTCACTAGACTGAAAGCCCCAGGAAAGGAGATATCATTTTATTCACTGATGAATCTCCACACCTAGAACATGGCCAGCATACAGTTGATACTCATTTATGATTTGTTGGGTCATTAAATGAATGCTTGTCAACAGAAGACACCTAAGGTAATGGAGGGAAGGAAGGCAACTGAGAACACTAAAAGAGGAGAATAACTAGGAATAAATGTCTAAGACAAGGCAGGCAGGGTTAGGTAACAGTGATAAAGCACCTTACAAAAATTAACATAAAATTGAGTATTTAAGTGTGAGTGATTTAGGTATCTAAAGCATGTAAACCTACTATCCTCTAGTCTTTTTTTTTTTTCTCCTCTAGTCATTTTTAAAGAGCGAAGGCCTCTAAAAAGAGATTCCTGAAAAACATTCCACAGAATAACCTTGGACCTGAATTCCTAGGATCTTATTTCCTGTTTTCCATCTACCTGGTTCTTGCTCACTCACCTGGGTAACTATGGCTGGAGGATTCCTCCTCTAATATCCACAGCTCTTCTCCTCGCTCCAACTTGAAGATCATCTCTGGTTTGGCCACGCAGAGGCCTGTTAATGGGAAATGGCAGAGGACATGGGCCAAGTTGCCTGAGCTTTAGGGCCTCTGATGGAGGAGGAAGGTGCATCTTCAAGAGCTGCACAAGGAAGGGGCCCATTTAAACCTTTCATTAGGGAAGTGAGTACACACATATCTTCTTGGTACCCCAAACTGATCAATCATCTGTGACCCTTGAATCTGAAACTAAAATATCATTAAACTCTACAGCATTTTCACACATTACAGCACCCAAATAAGGAAATTCATGCTACCAGGAGCTACAGGGAAAATAATCCTCACCCACAGATGCCAGGTTGCTGTAGTTCTCCAGCATCACGTCCTTGTGCATTGCCTTCTGTGCAAAGTCTAGTCTTTGCCACTCCTGTTGGGTAAAATCCACAGCCACGTCCTCGAATGACACTGATTCCTGTAACAACAATCTGCAATGATCAGAATGGGAGACAGGGAAAAGACGTGTGGGAACTAATTCGCTTCCAAAAGAGCACTACTGAAAACTGACCAGGAATAGTTACACTGGACACTTGACTCCATGTGTTTGTTGTGTCCTACTTTGTGTATATGGGAATAGGGGTAGAAAAGTCTTGCTACTATGTTAATTTATCAATTTATGAATACTACTATTAACATTATGTGATTGGACCTGTACAAATTGTTGGGGAAATAAAAATGAGTAAGATACTGTATCTGCTTTCAAGGAGCTCATACCCTGGTAAGGACACTTGTAAATGAACACATATTCACGATGAGGCATGACAAGTACTATGAATACAGGGTTCAATGGGGTTTCAAAAGGGACAGAACTGAATTCCACCCTGTGTCGTCAGATTGTATTTCACTGGAGGAAGTAGGGCCTTGAATTCTTTTTTTTTTTATTTTAAAATAATTTTTTATTAGAGAAGTTGTAGGTTCACAGAAAAATCATACAGAAAATATAGAGCTGACATATTTATTAATACTTTGCATTAGAGTGCTACCTTTGTAGAAACTGATGAAAGAGTACTGTAACTGTGCTATTAATTGCAGCCCATAGTTTACATTAGAGTTCCCTGTTTATGCTGTACTGTCCTGTGTTTGTTTTTTTTATTCTACGGGCATATATACCACCTAAAATTTCCCCTTCTAATTACACTCACCCCCACATAATGTATTAACAAAAAATTTACTCTTAAATACCCAAACATTTTAAAAAGCCAATGCAAACTCATCACCCTTCCCCTGTCTACGTGGAACATGACTCCCAGGGGTATGGACCTTCCTGGCAATGTGGGACAGAAATCCTAGAATGAGTTGAGACTCAGTGTCAAGGGATTGAGAAAAACTTCTCAACCAAAAGGGGGAAGAGTGAAATGAGACAAAATAAACTGTCAATGGCTGAGAGATTCCAAACAGAGTCAAGAGGTTACCCTGGAGGTTATTCTTACGCATTAAACAGATATCATCTTGTTAGTCAAGATGTAATGGAGAGGCTGGAGGGAACTGCCTGAAAATGTAGAGCTGTGTTCCAGTAGCCATGTTTCTTGAAGATGATTGTGTAATGATATAGTTTTTACAATGTGACTGTGTGATTGTGAAAACCTTGTGTCTGATGCTCCTTTTATCTACCTTGTCAACAGAGGAGTAGAACATATGGAATAAAAATAAATAATAGGGGGAACAAATGTTAAAATAAATTTAGATTGAAATGCTAGTGATCAATGAAAGGGAGGGGTAAGGTGTATGGTATTTATGAATTTTTTTTTGTTTTCTTTTTCTGAATAGATGCAAATGTTCCAAGAAATTATCATGATGATGAATATGCAACTATGCGATGATATTGTGAATTACTGATTATATATGTAGAACAGAGATCAAAAGTTAAGAAAGTTTGAGTTTGTTTGGTGTTGTATTGTTTTTTTAATTTAAAAATTAAAAATGAAAAAGCCAACGAACAAAACCCCTAGAACCTGGGAACAGGAGGCTTGGAGGAAAAGTTCCCACAACTACCTTCTAGTCACTCTCCTTAGTTAATAGGTAACATGGCTCACTGCACTGCGCTTGCTCCCTAAAACTAGGTTTTTGTTTTCTCTAACACCTAGAACATACCAGGTATACACACTGAATGTCATGAACAACCTGTATTAACATTCATTAACCTGCAGATCTTATAACAGGAGTAGCTCTTCTCAGAAAATGATAGTCCCTTTATTTGTTTAGGGAATGGTGTATCATGGTATGCTAAACTGCAGTGCACAATTTTTTACAACTTCTTATCAATTTTAAGTCAAAAATGTATTTTGTTTGATCATTTTAACAATGTGTGAGGTTGTTAGGCTAGATGTTATTAGCATTTTACAGGCAAGACAGAAACACTATTCCCATATTTAGTACAAAACAGATCTGGGACATAAACCTTTGGTTTCCATCCTCATAAGTGCTTCTTTTCATGGCTTTGTATACATCATTTTAAGGTAATCTGATTTTGTAATGCTTTACAGTATAAGTAACCTCTATTTCTGGCATGTTAACTCTTGAGCCAATCAACCTAATAACTACTTCATAACCTGGGACACTTTAAGGCATTGTTATACTCTAACTCAATTTCACAGCTATGTTTGAGGGCCCCAAGAACCCAAGTTGCAGCAAAGCTGATCTTAAAGGACCAGAGAACACAATGGTCAAGCACGTTTTCAAGTCTTAATCTGGGCCTGGTAGGTCCTCATCAACAGTTTAGATGAGAAGTTAAAGCAATTGTGTGATGGAAGCATAAAGAAGGTCCATTTAGGGGTGAACACAAGCAGGGTAAGACCCTATTTTCAGTTCCAATGTCCCTAGGAGCCCTGTAGCTGGTTTACATTATCATTGATAGCACGGCAGAAAGCAATACTTCTGGAGTCCAGAAAATGTTAAGGAAAGGGCAAAAGCACAAAAAAGTTTCAACTAAATTAGTGCCTAGGATTTGAAAGGCAAAACAGTGCTAATTTCATCTATAACAAACCTAGAAAATGGTTCACCTCTTCATGAACCAGGTTTTATACAGATGGCTGACCATCAAGAAAACAAGAAAATTCCACCCTGAAGCCCAGGGGAAATAAGTGGTAGGCATTTCCCCATTTAACAGATGGTGCAGGGGCCTTATCAATTCACCATGGTGTTCTTACTGTGAAATACCCAGGCCTGAAGGGAAAAAGCTACCTTTATAGGAGGATATGGAACCAGAGACAAGCAAGGGCAGGGCCTGGGTGACCACTCATGATATAGCAGGAATTCCTCACATTAGTTGCATAGGTCCCTAAGCATAAGGGTCTACAAATACCCTAAAATTCCAAGCAAAATTGAATTTTGTTTCCTTCATGAATATGGGGCAACAGCATAAGGAAAGGCAGGAAGACATGAAATATACATGGTGAGTTCATGCAATCATATACAGTACAATATAGCAGGAAAATAGTGCTTTAGGCTCCAATGAGATAAATGGCTATGAGACATTCAAGGGCCAAAAGCGGAGAGATTTTCAATTTTCTGTAAATACTGGTCTTCAAAATAAATTTCCTAACACCATCAGAACATTTTCTGACCATTCCACAATATGTGTACATTTATAAATTATACAAAAGTATTGTCAAGTGTGGGAAAGGGAAAGAGTGTTATTCCCAGGATAAACGCATGAGTGGTTGGGTTGAAGATGATGCCATATACTGAAATTAGCAAAACAGGAGAGACAAATGGTTTGATAAAGGGAAAAACTGAGATCGATACTGAACCTGAGCTGGAAACATGATTCTGGAGCTCAGGAGAAAGGGCTAGGGGAGAAACCAAGGTTTGGGAGTCAATAATATTTCAGTACTAGCTGAAACCATCAAAATAAATCTATGGTTGAAAGAGAGAACACAAAGTTTGAAAGAAGCACCAAGTACAGAGTCTGAAGTGTGGCGCTCTAGAAAATAACAGGGAAGGCAGTTCCATGTGAAAGTGCCATGGGTAGTAAAGTATATACATTTACCTTCACAATCTCGAAAATGCAGTTGGGAAAATGGAAGATGAAAAAAAAAAACAGCATAACAATGGACTATGAGATGGGTACCTTTAGTAAACCAGACATTTGCAGTAATTTGTAATTTCAGGAGATACCCAGCACATCAGATAAAAGAGAAGAAACCAAGGGCAAACAGAAGAAGAGAAGTGGGCAAAGGTAGCAGGCATCCCTCAAGTTAAGACCTCTACCTTTAGAATCATCAGGGTCATGGAAACAAAGTAGGGAGTAGAGGAATAGATGGAAAAGAAAAAACAGAATAATGGAGGGAAAGAGAGTCCAAACAATTTAGAAGAATTACCACGTTGTGTGGATACAGCAGCCAGCTGAGGCAAAACCTGAATGTGAGAGCTCCACCATAAAGGGGAGCAACTGTCCTAAGAACTCAAGAATATGAACAATGAATCCAAAGAGAAGCAGGACACAGTGAAAAATAACTCCAGGCTGCCATACCAGATGTGGATTTTCTTTTAAGACAACTTAAATGGAACAAGCTACAGAACTCAGTTTTAAGGGCCCTCACTCCAGGAACTGAAGAGTGTCCCCAAGTTTGCCTATAAATTCCTCTGCTGCATAGCCTAGGGAGAAGGTCCCTTTTTATATCTCCCACTCGTTTACCTACAAGGCCTGGGATTTGGCCCTTCCATTCAGAGGGGAAAATTGCTATAGGAAGGCCTGCTGGGTAAATTTGGCATCACCTATATACACTGATCAAACTAGTTCTTCACTTAAATGTGAAAGGAAAATAGTTTCTACTTGTTTAAGTTAAACTAATAGCTAGCCCAAGATATAAACACTGAGATGACTGAATAACTGGACATGGGAGGAAAATCAATGCAAGAAATAGAAGGAAACCTTTTAAAATTCTAAATAGTAATCAATTATATTCAAGAAAATGTTGTCTCCATCAACAAGGAACATTCTTCAGTGGGAACTGTGGTAGTTTAAATCCATATGTACCCCAGAAAAACATGTTCTTAAATCTAACCCATTCGAGTGAGTGTGATCCATTGTGAGACCTTCTCGGGAGGTTACATCAGTTAAGATGTGGCGCAGTCCAATCAGGATGGGTCTTAATCCTATTATTGGAGTCTTTTATAAGTGGAGTGAAATTCTGACAAAGTGAGAAAGCCACAAGAAACCAGAAGCTCAACATTACTGGAAACCAGAAGAGAAGGGAGAGACCAGGAAACATTCTAATGTGCCTTGTCCTGTAGCAAAACAAGACCAAGGACTGCCAGCAGCCAGCCCCAGAATGCTACAGTATTTGGGGAGAAAGCATTGCCTTGAAGATGCTTTGATTTTGACTTTCTTTTAGCCTCAAAACTATAAGCAAATAAATTCCCAATGTTTAACCTGACCCTTTTCATATTATTTGCTTAATCATCTCAGGAGACTAAAACAAGAAGGAACTATCAGAAACATAGAAATTGAAAATTTGACTGCTGGATTGTGTGTGTGTGTTGGGGGGGGGAGCTTGAAAACAAAGTGGACACTGTGGGGACCCTCTTCAATTCCTGAAGTGGGATGCCTTAAGACTGGGCTGAGAGCTCTGCAGTCTGTTCCATTTAAATTACTTTAAAAGAAAATCTACATCTGGTATGGCAGCCTGGAACAACTCTTCATTGGTCAGGAAGAGTTTTGCCGCCTCAGGTCATGGACAGGTTGGAGCAAATTTCCCAGAGAACGGGGGCAGCCTGGCTATGGCCCCATTGTTTTGAAGGGGTTGAGCCCCAGAGATGGCAGAAAGCCCAAGAGCTGCCCCAGTGCTTGGAAAGGGTGGAGCCAAGAAAACGTGGTCTGCAACTCTCCCCAGTGTTGCAACCCTCACACCAGCATTTGCAGAGAGTAGGGCCACTGCATAATCTCTTGGAAAGTGTGGGACTGGTGCTTTCTAAAGCCCAAATGATAAATAATTCTCAGACTTTGAAATTCAAAGGAGTTTGACCTGGAGGTTTTCAGAACTGCTTTGGTCCAGTGATCCCTGTTTTCCTTTCAATTTCTTCCTATGGGAATGGGAAAATGCATCCTATGACAGCTCCTCCTTTGTATATTGACAGCAAATAACTTGTCTTGAGTTTCACAGGACCAAAACCAGAAGAGGATTTTGCCACAGAACAGACCACGTCTATAACTGACTTTGATGACATTTTGTACTGTTTCAGACTTTGTATTGCATTAGTATTGTTGCTGAAATGGTTTTAGGCTTTTGTGATATTAAGATGGAATGAATATATTTTCTATTTGGAAAGAACATGTCTTTTGGGGTCCAGAGAGTGGAATGTGCCAGTTTGAAACTATTATGAACCCCAGAAAAGCCATGTTCTTATCCTGATCCAATCTTGTGGGACCAGACCTACAATTTAGGGTAGAGCCTTTGATTAGATTATTTCTATGGAGACAGCCCCACTCAACTGTGGATGTGACATTTTGATTAGATTGAGACATGACCCCACCCATTCCAGGTGGGTCTTGATTAGTTTACTGGAGTCCTTTAAAAGGGGAGATATTTTGGAGAAATCCCAGATACAGATGCGCAGAGAACTGTTGCTTCAGAGCTGACAGAGATGCAGATCTAGAGATGCTTCAAGTGCCCATGGAGAGAGCAGCTGCCTAGACATGGAGGTTTGGAGATGCAGAGCCCAGCAGATGTCGCTATGTGCCTTCCCACGAGATGCTAAGCAAGCTAGAACCCTGAGTTGTGTCGCAGAGGAGCTAAGTGAAGGCCCACACATGCTAAGGGAGGAAGCCCCTGGCATCAGAAGCCAGAAGCAACGTAACTGGAAACAAGGACCAGCCATGTGTCTCCCAGATTAGCCTTTCTTGAGTCAGAGTTTCTTTCTCTGGATGCCTTAGTAAGATATTTTTATGGCTTTAGAATCGTAAACTTGTAACTTAATAAATTCCCTTTATAAAAACCATCCAATTTCTGGTATAGTGCATTCTGGTAGTCTTTAGCAAATTAATACAAGTTCCAGGAAAATGGTGGATTAGGAAAGATCAAGTTTAGCCCTGCTCTAAGGAATAGTTAAAAAGGGGGCAGGAGGGACTAAGATGGTGATTCCAGAGTGGAAGTGACCTGGGAGAGTCTTCTGCACCACATAGGCCCTGGCTGCAAAAGCTGAGGAACTGAGAAGCAGAGAACCGGAGATTGCCCAGCTGGTACAAACAGCCTAACACAGAAGCCTGGAGCCCTGAGGAGTGTATGGATAGATAGACAGGGACTAGGAAGTAAGTCAAGCCATGTTCTTTGAAGGCACTACACTCACAGTACAGCCCCACGATGTGTGACTCACCACACACCCATGCACATGAACCCCTTCACCCACCCCCACTTGCTGCACCCTAAGCACCCCTGACCCGCAAACCCCTTGTGTGCATACCTGCTCCCCACCCCCACCCCAAGTCAGCCCAACCCACCTATCCTACACCCCTCGCGAGCATTACCTCTCCCTCCCTGCTCCCTGCAAGCTGACACCAGTGCAGAAAAGCTGCAGGCACTTACCTCTACACCCAGGCAATAGCCGCCCCCAGCCCATACAGTCATACAGCCCCAGTCCCCCCCCCCCCAACCTGAGCTCTGTGCATGGGTACGTCAGTTTACAGCATTCCTAAACTTACTCCCCTAGTCTAGGGCCCTTACTAACTACTCCCCTAGTCATGGCCCCTAGTCACTACTCCCAGCTATGGGAAAGCACTCACCTGCACAGCTGGGTCACATCCGCCCCCAGCCCGTGCAGGCATAGCACCGACCTGCTGCCATAACTCTGCGCACATTCACAAAGGGCCCCATACACTAGATGAGCATAGACCAGGGCCACACCCCACAGAACCAAGCACCCGCACAGCCACATCCTCCCCCCACCACTGGGAACCCACCTTCACAAGCACCAGCATAGCATCGCCAACCTGCACCAATACCTGTGCTGTAATATATGACCACTTTGTTGTGCACCACCCCTGTGCCCTGTATCCTGCTACACATCCATCCCACAAACACAAGGGTTTAGACTACTGGAGGAAATCAACTTCCAAAGTAAATCAATCAAGATATTTACATGCAGGGAAAGCAACATAATATCACTAAGTATATGACAAGGCAAATAGATATAGCCCAGCCTAATGACCAAATTAAAACACCAGAGGAGACACAGATATTGGAACAACTAATCAAAGAAGTTCATATAACTCTACTAAATAAAATAAATGGCATGGCTAATGACACAAAGGAGATTAAGAAGACACTAGCACAGCATAAGGAGGAATTTGAAAGAATAAATACAAAAATAGCAGATACCACAAAGATTAAAGATTCTGTAGACCAAATGAAAAACATACTAGAGACACACAACAGCAGATTTGAAGAGGCATAAGAAAGAATAAGTGAACTAGAGGACAGTACAACTGATTATGAACACTCAAAACAGCAATGGCAAAAAAAAAAAAAGATGGAAAAATTTGAATCGGATCTCAGGGAAATGATGACAAAACAAAGTTCACAAATATAAGAATCACTGGTGTCCGAGAAGGAGAAAAGAAGAGTGAAGGGCCAGGAAGATTAGTTGAGGATACAATGGGGAAAAACTTCCTAACCCTTATAAAGGACATAAACGTGTTAGTCAAATAAGCTCAATGAACTCCAAATAAAATAAATCCAAACAGGCCTTCCCCAAAACACATACTAATCCATCTTTCAAATGTTGAAGAGAAGCAGAAAATTCTGAAAGCGACAAGAGAAAAACAATCTATTACATACAAGGAAAACCACATAAGACTGAGTTCAGACTACTCAACTGGTACCATGGAGGTGAGAAGACAGTGGTATGTTAAGATTCTGAAAGAGAAAGACTTCCAGCCAAGAATTCTGTACCGAGCCAAACTGTCCTTCAAAACTAAAGGAGAGATTAAAATTTTCACAGACAAAAAAATCCTGAAAGAATCTGTCAACAAGATGCGAAACTACAAGAAATACTAAAGAGGGTTCTGCCAGTCGAAAAAAAAACAGGAAAGGGAGGTCTGGAGGAGGACACAGAATTGAAGAGTACTAGTAACAGTAACTTAAAGGATAAAAAAGGAAGAGGGAAAAGAATATACAGATCTAACAGATAAAATTCAAAAGATAAGATGGTGGATTCAAGAAACGCTTTTGCAGTAATAACTTTGAATGTTAACAGACTAAACTTACCAATTAAAAGATACAGAATAGCAGAATGGATTAAGAAAGTAATCCAGCTATATGCTATTTTATAAGAGACTCATCCTGGACACAAGGATAGAAATAGACTGAAAGTGAAAGGATGGAAAAAGATTTTCCATGCAAGTTGTAACCAAAAGAAAGCAGGAGTAGCTATACTAATATTGGACAAAACAGACTTTAAACATAAATACATCATAAGACACAAAGAAGGACACTATATATTAATCAAAGGGACAATTCACCAAGAAGAAATAATAATCACAAATGTTTATGTTTCCAATAAAGGAGATCCAAAGTACATGAGACAGACATTGGCAAAACTGAATGGAGCGAAAGATGTTTCAACAATAATAGTAGGAGACTTCAATACACCACTCTCCTCTATAGATAGAACAACCAGACAGAAGATCAAAAAGGAAACAGAGAAGTTAAACAACTTGATAAATGAATTAGACCTAAAGACATATATAGGTCATTGTACCCCAAAACACAACGGTATACATTCTTCTCTAGTGTTCATGGATATTCTTCAGGATAGATTATATGCTGGGGCACCAAATATGTCTTTATAAATTAAAAAACATTGGAATTATTCAAAGCACGTGCTCTGATAACAATGGAATGAAGCTGGACCTCAATAACCACCAAAGAATGAGAACATTCACAAATATATGGAGATTAAGTAACACACTCTTAAATATCCAATGACTCAAAGAAGAAACTGCTAGAGAAATCAGTAGCTATTTGGAGACGAATGAAAATGAGAATACAACATATCAGAGCTTATGAGATGTGGCAAAGGCTGTGCTGAGAGGGAAATTTATTGCCCTAAATGCCTAATTTAAAAACAAGAAAGAGCAAAAATCGAGGACTTAACTGCTGACGTGGAGGAACTTGAGAAAGAACAGCAAACTAACCCCAAAGCAACAGAAGAAGAGAAATAACAAAGATTAAAGCTGGGATAAATGAATGGGGGAACAAAAGAACAATAGAAAGAATCACTAAAACCAAAAGTTGGCTCTTTGAGAAAATCAATAAAACTGATGGGCGACTAGCAAGAATGACAAAGAGAAAAAGAGAGAGGATGCAAATAAACAAAAGCAGAAATGAGAAAGTGTGCGTTACCACAAATGCTGAAGAAATAAAAGAAATCCTAAGAGGATACTATGAACAACTACATGCCAACAAACCAGGCAACTTAGATGAAATGGACAAATTCCTGGAGACACACAAACAACTTCCACAGACTCAGGAAGAAATAGAAGATCGCAACGAACCAATCACAAGAAAATAGATTCAATCAGTCATCAAAAATCTTCCTATAAAAGTATTTGCAAGCCCCCTTCGGAGAATGTTGAGACTGGGGAGAAATTCAACTTCCCCAAGTTGGATTCTTGATATTCTCACAAGCAGTGTGGACAACCAAAGCTATAGGCTGAGCCCCCAGGCTTGGGGTTTGTTCACATGAAACTCAACCCCACAAAGGATAGGTCAAGTCTACTTAAAATTTAGGCCTAAGAGTCACCCCCAAGAGAGCCTCTTTTGTTGCTCAGATGTGGCCTCTCTCTCCAGTCAACACAATGAGCAGTTTCACCACCCTACCCCTCTCTATGTGGGACATGACTCCCAGGGGTGTGGACCTTCTTGGCAACGTGGGACAGAGATCCTGGAATGAGCTGAGACTCAGCAGCAAGGGACTGAGAAAAACCCTAGAATGAGCTGAGAATTAACATCAAGGTATTAAGAGAAACTTCTCAACCAAAAGGGGGAAGAGTAAAATGAGACAAAGTGTCAATGGCTGAGAGATTCCAAACAGAGTCGAGAGGTTATTCTGGAGGTTATTCTTATGCATTAAGTAGATATCACCTTGTTGTTCAAGATGTAGTGGAGAGGCTGGAGGGAATTGCCTGAAAATGTAGTGCTGTGTTCCTGTAGCCATGTTTCTTTTTTTTTTTTTTTTTTTTTTTTTTTTTTTTTTAAGGAAAGTCAGAGAGAAGGAAGGAAGGATAGAAGGAAGGAAGGAAGGAAGAAAGGGAAACATTTTTAAACATTTTCTTGTTTTATTGTATTCTGTTTCTCCGTTTTTGTTACATGGGCTGGGGCCGGGAATCGAACCGAGGTCCTCCGGCATAGCAGGCAAGCACTTTGCCCGCTGAGCCACCGCGGCCCGCCCTAGCCATGTTTCTTGATGATGACTGAACAATGATATAGCTTTCACAATGAGACTCTGTGAATGTGAAAACCTTGTGTCTGATGCTCCTTTTAGCTACTATATCAACAGAAGAGTAGAACATATGGAATAAAAATAAATAATAGGGGGAACAAATGTTAAAATAAATTCAGTTTGAAATGCTAGTGGTAAATGAAAGCGAGGGGTAAGGGGTATGGTATGTATAGTCTTTTTTTTCTCTATTATCATTTTATTTCTTTTTCTGTTGTCTTTTTATTTCTTTTTCTAAATTGATGCAATTGTACTAAGAAATAATGAATATGCAACTATGTGATGATATTAAGAATTACTGATTGTATATGTAGAATGGAATGATATCTAAATGTTTTGTTTGTTAATTTTTTTTAATTAATAAAAAAAAATCTTCCTATAAAGAAAAGCCCAGGGTCAGAGGCTTTACAGGGGAATTTTATCAAACATTCCAGAAAGAAATAACACCAATCCTGGCAAAATTTTCCAAAAAACTGAGGAAAAAGAAACTACCTAACTCATTTTATGAAGCTAATATCATTTTAATAACAAAACAGGGTAAAGATGCTATAAGAAAGGAAAACCTCAGACCGATTTCCCTAATGAACATAGATGCAAATTTCTCAATAAAATATTAGCAAATTGAATCCAACAACATGTTAAAAGAATTATACACCATGACCAAGTGGGGTTTATACCAGGAATGCAAGGATGGTTCAAAATAAAAAAATCAATTAATGTAAGACAGCACATTAACAAATTGAAAGGGAGAAATTACATGATCATCTCGACTGATGCTGAAAAAGCATTTGACAAAATTCAGCATCCTTTTCTGATAAAAAACACTCCAACATATAGGAATCAAAGGTAACTACCTCAATAGGACAAAGGGAATATTTGAAAACACGATAGCCAGCATCATACTCAATGGAGAGAGACTGAAAGCTTTGCCCCCTAAGATCAGGTACAAGAAAAGGATGCCCACTGTCATCACCATTATTCAATATTGTGCTAGAAGTTCTAGCTAGAGCACCCAGGCAGGAGAAAGAAATAAAAGGTATCCAAATTGGAAAGGAAGAAGTAAAATTGTCATTATTTGCAGATGATAAGATAACATACTTGGAAGATTCTGAGAAATCTATTGCAAAGTTACTGAGCTAATAAGTTCAGCAAGGTGCGGGATATAAAATTAATGTGCAAAAATCAGTAACATTTCTGTACATAAGCAATGACCTAGCTGAGGAGTCATTTTCATTTTTAAGGAAAAAATTCCACTCAAAATAGCAACTAAAAGAATCAAGTAGTTAGGAATGCACTTAACTAGGGACGTAAAGGACTTGTACACAGAAAACCACATAACATTGCTAAAAGAAATTAAAGGAGATCTACGTAGGGCGAAAAACATTCACTATTCATGGATAGGAAGGCTAAATATGGTTATGATGTCAATTCTTCCCAAACTGATCTACAGATTCAACACAGTACTCATATAAAAATTCTAACAATCTACTTTTAAGATTTGGAAAAATTAACTATCAAATTTATCTGGAAGGGAAAGAGACCCTGAATAGCTAAAAGCATCCTAAAAAAGAAGAATGAAGTGGGAGGATTAATACTCCTTGGCTTTAAAAACCTATTATAAAGCCACAGTGGTCAAAACAGCATGTACTGGGGCAAAGAAAGAAGCACTGACCAATGGAATTGAATTGAGAGCGCAGAAATAGACCACCAAATCTATAGTCAACTGATTTTTGACAAGGCCCCCAAATCCTCTGAACTGGGACAAAATAGTCTTTTCAATAACTGGGCATGGAAGAACTGGATATCAATAGCCAAAAGAATGAAAGAGGACCCCAATTTTACATCATACACAAAAAATTAACTCAAAGTGGATCAAACACCTAAATATAAGAATCAGCACCATAAAGCTTCTAGAAGAAAATGTAGGGAAACATCTTCAAGCCCTAGGAATAGGAAGTAATTTCCTAAACTTTACACCCAAAGCACAAGCAACAAAAGAAAAAACAGATAAATGGAAACTCCTCAAAATCAAGTGCTTCTGCACCTTAAAGACTTTGCCAAAAAGGTGAAGAGGCAGTCAACTCAATGGGAGAAAATATCTGGAAATCACATATTGGACAAAGGTTTGATTTCCTGTATATACAAAGAAATCATACAACTCAATAACAAATGAACAACCAAATTATAAAATGGGCTAAAGACATGAATAGGCATTTTTCTGAAGAGCAAATACAGATGGCTCAAAACCACATGAAGAGATGCTCATTTTCATTGGCTATAAGGGAAATGCTGATCAAGACGACAATGAGATACCACCTCACACCTATAAGAATGGCTGCTAATAAACAAACAGGAAAGTATAAATGTTGGAGAGGATGTGGAGAAACTGGGACACTTATGCACTGCTGGTGGGAATGTATAATGGTGCAGCCACTATGGAAGGCTGTTTGGCGGTTCCTTAGGAAACTTAATATCGAGTTGCCCTGTGCCCTAGAACTAGCACTAGTTGGTATATACCCAGAAGAGCTGAAAGCAACGACACAAGCATACATTTGCACACCAATGTTCATAGCAACATTAGTCACAATCGCCAAATGATGGAAACAAACTGCCATTCAACAGACAAGTCGATCAACAAAATGTGGTACATTCATATGATGGAATATTATGCAGCAGTAAGACAAAATGACAGCCTAAAGCAAATGACAAAATGGATGAGGCTTGAGGACATAATGCTGAATGAAGTTGGCCAGAAACAAAAGGATAGATGCTGTATGATTCCACATTTATAACCAGCATAAAGGTATAATCAGAGGCTTATAAAACAGAATATAGGGGACTTAGAGATACATAGAAGCTAGAGGTGGGTGAACCGTTAGCTAGTGAGGTTGAACTCCAATATCAGGGAATAATAGATAGGAGTGAAGGTGGTTCTCTAGTGGATCTGTAAGAAATATTACCATATTGAAGATGAACAAGATTGTAAGGGGTTGTATAGACCTAGGTGTCCCACTGATTAACACTAGAAATATGAATTAATTCTTGCAAGAATTACTTCAAAGGTATGATTCTTGTACAAACAGTGTTTAAGTTCAGGGTACAGGAGGGAAAACTGATATTGCATGCTATAAGCTATGTCAAAAAGGCAACCATCAGCACTACCACAGCAACAGCAGAGGTAAATGATGGGGAAAGGGAATCTGTATTTGGCGAGGGTATGTTTATTGGTTTTCTTTCTCTTGAGAACAATGAAATTATCTACAATTGAGATTGTTGATGGACTGCGGACTTTGGACCCTCTACATGATGCCCAATGAAGGTAGGTGATTGAAGGAAGCCCTGATGGAGTAGATTGGAGAATGATGCTATATACTTATAAAGGAAGGTTGGGCTGCTACAAAAAGGAACAAAGTTGTAAGGCATGTAACAACGTGAATGTACAAGTGGGACATTTGGTGAGACAAAATAAGTCAGAAACAAAAGAACAAGAATGGTATGGTCACCTTTAGAAAATGCTTATAAGAAAACAGGGGTCTAGATTGTAAGCTTCGAGAGTAGACACATTAAGTCCAGAGTGGTAATTATTATTTTTGGATTTTGAGGGTTTACTTTATATAAATAACCTGATATTTAGCGATAAGAACGAGGCTGAACAGGTTGGGGTTAAAATAATTAAGAACATAGGGGAAAGGAACCACTATCTATGTTTTAGAACCATACATACTCTTTGAGACCAATGAAAGAAAGTTCTATTTGATCTGGAACTGAAATCTTCTGTAGTGCATACTCTAACATGACCTATCTGTATAGCTCATTTGAACAACTGAAATACAGGGAGCACAGAATAAGAAACAGGTCCTTTAATCCTGTATAGATTATTGTACTGCCTGGATACATCATAGTGGATATTAAGCAGATGATCAAAAAGTACTGGCAAAGCCCCTGAGGGAAGGGAGAAAAATATGGAAGTATTAAACCTTACCTTCAGGGAATCTCCTGATAATGTGCCAAACTTTAGGGACATCCAAATCAATAGGCCATGCTCTCAATCATGAGTCTTATTCTTGTGAAACTTAGGTAGGTAGCAGAGAAGCTAAGACTACTTAAAGGCATGCCTAAGAGTTATTTCTGGAGGACCTCTTTTGTTGCTCAGATATGGCCTCAGTCTCTCTAGGCCCAACTCTGCAAATGAAATCATTGCCCTCCCCCCTACGTGGGACATGACATCCAAGGGTGAAAGTCTCCCTGGAGACATGGACTATGACTCCCAGGGATGAACCCAGACCTGGCATCATGGGATCAACAATCGCATCCTGACTAAAAGGGGGAAAAGAAGTGTTATTAATAAAGTATCAGTGGCAGACAGAGTTCAAATAGAGTTGAAAGACTACTCTAGAGGTTGCTTTTATGCACGCTTCAGTTAGACTTTGCTACTTACAATAACCTGCCCACCCCAAACCAGGACCATTCCAGCCAATCCTAAAGAACACCTAGGGCAATATATAAGATTCCACAAGGGTTCCATGCACTAGAGTAACTTTCCAGAAACCAAAAAACCTCCAGATGAATTTCTGATCCAGATAAGTCCTGAAACCTAGTCCAGCCTCTCCAGAACATCAAACAGTTCCATCTCCCTATCTCATATTAATGACAGACCCTTCCAGTATGAAATATTTAAAATTGCCATAGCCCAAACAGCCCTAAAGAGAGGGATGGAAAGATTAAAGGTGATGGTGACAAGATAGGATTTAACAAATGAATATGAATGGTGAATCATTAAATTGATATCTCTTTTAGTCTCCAGTATTTTAGAGTAGCTAGAAGTAAAAACCTAAAATCATGAAATTATAACCCATGTGAAAGTCTGAAATATGTTCTACAACTAATTGTGGTGCTGTGCTTTGAAATTTATACCTTTTTTTGTATATATGTTATTGTTCACAAACAAAAGAAGGAAAAAAAAGTTGATTGTGATGATAAAACAATATTTAACTCCTTAACCTCCTATATTCTGGAGCAGCTAGAAGGAAAAATACA
Organism: Tamandua tetradactyla; assembly: GCF_023851605.1. Lineage (NCBI taxonomy): Eukaryota > Metazoa > Chordata > Mammalia > Pilosa > Myrmecophagidae > Tamandua > Tamandua tetradactyla. The sequence continues at coordinate 122,805,131 of NC_135353.1, forward strand.
AGAGAATCATATGGTAGCAAATGACAAACTCTCAGATCTGTTCTGTAAACACTTGTTGAAGAGTGCTTTGAAAACTACTGCTTTTTTTCTTTGCTTTGTATATATGTTATACCATACAATAAAAAAAGTTAAAAAAAAAAAAGTTGAAAAAGATGGGCCACTAGCAAGAGTGACAAAGAAAAAAAGAGAGAGGATGCAAATAAACAATAGCAGAAATGAGAAGGTGTGCATTACCACAGACTCTGAACAAATGAAAGAAATCATAAGAGGATACTATGAACAACTATATGTCAACAAATGAGACAACTTAGATGCAATGGACAAATTCCTGGAAACACACAAACAAGCTCCACAGACTCAGGAAGAAATAGAAGATCTCAACAAACCAATCACAAGTAAAGAGATTCAATCGGTCATCAAAAATCTTCCTACATAGACAAGCACAGGGCCAGATGGCTTCACAGGGGAATTTTATCAAACATTCCATAAAGAACTAACACTGACCCTGCCATACTCTTCCAAAAAATTGAAGGAAAAGAAACACTACCTAACTAATTTTTTGAAGCTAATATCATTTTAAAACTAAAACTAGGTAAAGATGCTGTAAGAAAGGAAAACTACAGGCCAATTTCACTAATGAATATAGATGCAAAAATTCTCAATAAAATATTAGCAAATCGAATCCAACAACACATTAAAAGAATTGTATACCACGACCAAGTATGGTTTATAGGAGGAATGCAAGGATGGTTCAACACAAGAAAATCAATTAATGTAATACAGCACATTAACAAATCAAAAAGGAAAAATCACATGATCATCTCAATTGATGCTGAAGAAGCATTCAACAAAATTCAACATCCTTTTCTGATAAAAACACTTCAAAAGATAGGCATCGAAGGCAACTTTCTCAATATGGCAATGGGCATGTATGAAAAACTGGTAGCCAGCATAATACTCAATGGAAAGACTGAAAGCTTTCCCCCTAAAATTAGGAAAGCGACAAGAATGCCCACCGTCACCACTATTATTCAACATTGGGCTAGAAGTTCTAGCTAGAGCAATTAGGCAGGACAAAGAAATAAAAGCTACCCAAATTGGAAAGGAAGAAGTAAAACTTTCATTATTTACAGATGACATGATACTATACTTGGAATATCCTGAGAAATCTACAATAGAGTCACTTGAGCTAAGAAACAAATTCAGCAAGGTGGTGGGATATAAAATTAATGTGCAAAAATCAGTAATGCTTGTATACACAAGCAATGGCCTAACTGAGGAGAAAGTTAAGGGAAAAATCCCATTCAAAACAGCATAAAAGAATTAAGAATGAACTTAACTAAGGATATAAAGGACTTGTACACAGAAAAGTACATAACATTGCTAAAAGAAATCAAAGAAGGTCTAAATATGTGGAAGGATATTCTCTGCTCATGGATAGGAAGGTTAAATATAGTTAAGATATTAATTCTACCCAAATTGATCTACAGATTCAATGCAGTTCCAATAAAAATTCCAACAACCTACTTTGAAGACTTGGAAAAGCTGGTTACCAAATTCATCTGAAAGGGCATGCCACCCCAAAAAGCTAAAAGCATCCTAAAAAAAGAAGAATGAAGTGAGAGGATTAACACTCCCTGACTTTAAAACTTATTATAAAGCCACAGCGGTCAAAACAGCATGGTACTGGCACAAAGATAGAAGCAATGACTAACGGAATTGAATCAAGAGTGCAGAAATAAACCACAAAATCTCTGGTCAACTGACTGTTGACAAGGACTGCAAATCCACTGAACTGGGACAAAAGAGTCTTTTCAATAAATGGGTATGGGAGAACTGGATATCACTAGCCAAAAGTATGAAAGAGAATCCTTATCTTACACCGTATACAAAAATTAACTCAAATTGGATCAAACACCTAAATATAAGAACTAGCACCATAAAGCTCCTAGAAGAAAATGTAGGGAAACATCTTCAAGACTTAGTATTAGGAGGTGGCTTCCTAAATTTTACACCTAAAGCATAAGCAACAACAAAAAAATAGATAAATGGGAACTCCTCAAAATCAAGTGCTTCTGTACCTCAAAACACTTTGTCAAAAAGGTGAAGAGGCAGCCAACTCAATGGGAGAAAATATTTGGAAATCACATTTTGGACAAAGGTTTGGTATCCTGTATACATAAAGAAGCCATACAACTCAACAACAAAAGAACAAACAACCCAATTTTAAAATGGACTAAAAATATGAATAGACATTTTTCTGAAGAGCAAATACAGATGGCTCAAAAGCACATGAAGAGATGTTCATTTTCATTAGCTATAATGGAAATGCAGATCAAGACTGCAATGAGTTACCACCTCACACCTATTAGAATGGCTGCTATTAAACAAATAGGAAACTATAAATGTTGGAGAGGATGTGGAGAAATTGGGACATTTATGTACCACTGGTGGGAATGTATAATGGTGCAGCCACTACGGAAGACAGTTTGGCAGTTTCTTAGGAAACTAAATATCAAGTTGCCATGTGACCCAGCAATAGTACTACTTGACCCAGAAGAGGTGAGAGCAATGATACAAACATAATTTGCACACCGATGTTCATAGCACCACTATTCACAATCACCAAAAGACGGAAACAAACCAAATGCCCATCAATAGATGAATGGATTAACAAAAATGTGGCATATACATAAGATGGAATACTATGCAGCAGTAAAACAAATTGATGTTCTGAAGCACATGACAAGACGGATGAGCCTTCAGGACATAATGCTGAGTGAAGTTAGCCAGACACAAAAGGATAGATACTGTATGACTCCATTTTCATGACCACGGTAAAGGTAAAATCAGAGCCTTATAGTATAATATAGGGGACCTAGAGATACAATGAAGCTAGAGATGGGTGAATGGTTAGCTAATGAGGTTGAACTCCAATGTAAGGGAATAGATAGAAGTGAAGGTGGTTCTCTAGTGGATCTATAAGTAATATTACCATATTGAAAGTGAACAAGATTGAAAGGGATTGTCTAGACCTATGTGTCACACTGATTAACACTAGAAATATAAATAAATTCTTGCAAGACCTACTTCAAAGGCATGATTCGTGTACAAAGACTGTTAAGTTCAGGGTATAGGGAAAATTGTGATTGCATGCTAAGGGCTATGTTTAACAGGAAAACATCAGCAGTACCACAGCAACAGCAGGGGTAAATAAGGGGGGAGGGACAAGAGTTAAGAGGAGGTTTAGATTTCCTATTTGGTGAGGGTACGTTTATTGGTTATCTTTCTCTTGGGAACAATGAAATTATCTAAAATTGACAGTGTTGATGGATTGTAGACTTTGGGCATTATACTCTATGCCTAATGAATGCAGGTGGCCGAAGGAAGAACCGACTTAGAAACAGGTTGGCGAATAACGGAGTATACATATGATCGAATATTGTGCTGCTACAAAAAGTAACTAAGTTGTGAGGCATACAACGATGTGAATGAGCCTGTGGGATATTTGGTGATGCAAAATAAGCCAGAAACAAAAGAACAATTATTGTATGGTCTCCTTTAGAAAATGCTTATAAGAAAACATGGGCCTAGATTGTAATCTCTTATGGCAGACACATTTAGTCTGGAGTGGTAATTATTATTCCTGGATTTTGAGAGACTGTTTTATATATATAACCTGGGATTTAGAGATAAGAACAAAGACAAGCAGATTGGGGTTAACATAATTCAGAACAATAGGGTAGATATTGGATAAATGTAGCTGAAGGAATACAGACTATGCAACAGGACTGACTGTAAAAGTTCAGAAATGGTTAGCACATTAGTACCTGATTGTAGTACGATAATGTTAGAACACTGAATGAAGCTGAATGTGAGAATGATAGAGGCAGGAGGCCTGGGGGTACAAATGAAATCAGAAGGAAAGATATACGGTTAAGACTGAGATGGTATAATCTAGGTATGCCTAGAGTGTATAAAGATAGTGACTAAATGTACAAATATAAAAATCTTTTTGCATGAGGAAGAACAAAGGAATGTCAATACTGCAGGGTGTTGAAAACAGATGGTAATTAATACTTAAAAACTTTAACTTATGTGTGAGACTAAACCAAAAAATGTTTATTTGGTATAAAATTTATATTTTAACTAGTGCATTTCCTAAAATAACTTATATGGACAGCTTAATTGAACACCATAAGTACAGCATGAGATTCTGTTGGTTGGTCCAGAGTGATGCCCCAATAAATCCCAGAGTGATTTGAACAGTGAATAAAAAGTATTTGCAAAGCCCCCTTGGGGGAATGGCGGAGAAAGGAGGAAAACTCAACTTCCCGAAGTGGAGAATTCTTGATATTCTAACAAGCAGTGGGGACAACCAAAGCAATAGGCAGAGCCCTCAACCTGGGGGGTTGTTCATATGAAACTTAACCCCACAAAAGATAGGCTAAGCCTACTTAAAATTATGCCCGAGTCACCCCCAGAGAACCTCTTTTTTTGCTTAGATGTGGGCTCTCTCTCTCAGCCAACACAACAAGCAAACTCACTGCCCTGCCCCTCTCTATGTGGGACATGACTCTCAGTGGTGTGTACCTTCCTGGCAATGTGGGACAGAAATCCTAGAACGACCTGGGACTCAGCACCAAGGGACTGAGAAAACCTTCTCGACTGAAAAGGGGGAAGAGAGAAATGAGACAAAATAAAGTGTCAATGGCTGAGAGATTCCACAAACAGAGTCAAGAGGTTATCCTGGAGGTTATTCTTACGCATTATATAGATATCACCTTTTTAGTTAAGGTGTAATGGAGAGGCTAGAGGGAACTGCCTGAAAATGGAGCACTGCGTTCCAGTAACCATGTTTCTTGAAGATGACTGTATAATGATATAGCTTTTGCAATGTGACTGTGATTGTGAAAACCTTGTGTCTGATGCTCCTTTTATCTACCTTATCGACAGATGAGTAAAACATATGGACTAAAAATAAATAATAGGGGGAACAAATATTTAAATAAATTTAGTAGATTGAAATGCTAGTGATCAATGAAAGGGAGGGGTAAGGGGTATGGTATGTATGAATTTTTTTCTGTTTTCTTTTTATTTCTTTTTCTGAATTGATGCAAATGTTCTAAGAAATGATCATGATGATGAATACACAACTATGTGAATATACTGTGAGTTACTGATTACATATCAATAATAGAATGATCATATGGTAAGAATGTTTGTGTTTGTATATTGTTATGTTGAATTTAAAAAGATGGCAATAAGTATTTTTAAAAACTGTAACCATTCTGTAGAAAATATTGAACATTCTAGAAATGCTTAAAGTCTAGAATACAAAACACAGACAAAGTTGATATTTAACAGCATTTAACCGATAAACTCCCAAGAGAATAAATAACTGCAGTTACATCAGGGCAAAAATAAAATTTTCAAAAGAAAAGTTTTCACATATTCCGCAAACTTATTATTTGGCCAAAATGATTATTGGAGAATTAGCATATGGAGAATAGGTCATTCACCAATTGGTTTGAGGTGAATTCAAGTCAGATGAGGTAGCCAGCTTCCAAGGTCAAAGAGGCCATTGTGTCTTGAACAAAGTAATCACTTAACTCCAAAATCAATCCCATGGAGTAAGGGAGCAGTCTATTTGGTTTGCTGGTACATCCTCAGCACTTATCCTGGGGCATACAATAGAGCAGGCACTCAAAGAATAGTTGTTTCATGAATGAGTCTTTAATGATGGACAATAGGGTCCTACACATAGGTTATAGGCCAGAGAGGTGAGGGCCATGGATGCTGCACCTGAGTCAGTGAAGGCTTCTGAGCAATAAAATAGCATGGCTGAAGTAGGGTGCAAGAAGATTAATCAGCTTGAAAGGAGTAGTATATGTTAAAAGAGAAGAAACCAATAAAAGGGTGGATCTAGGAAGCTATTTCATCCATGAATGGTCTAGCCTACAGATGGGAATGGGAATGGAAAGGAAGAAAAAAATTGCTATCAAAGGCAACAAAGGAAGTATAGATAATCTGTTGGCTGATTCTATAAGGAAAAGGGTCAAGGAAAAGAAAACATCAAATCTTTTAGCCTGGAAGACTAGACCATTAAGACAAAACGGAAGGCCAGATAAAGGTGGTAGCTTACAGGTAAAAAAATGTTGATTTCCCTTTTGACATGTTGAGTCAAAAGAAAATAAAAATGGAGAAGTCCAATAAATAGCTGGAGATGCAAGAAAGTGACCAAAAGTATACTGAGAACCTCAGCCTCAGTATGTAGTTTCTGGCAAATTAATAATGGCCTTCAAATAAAAAGAATTATTATGGGAGGTATAGAAAAGAGACGTCTTTCATTTAAAAAGATTCATTACTACCACAGAAAACAACTTCCTGAATAAGATAATGAAATAAAGAACTGGATATAAGATATATATCTTTTTGCATAAAATTAAGCACAATTTTATTTAGATGAATTATCATGTCCTTAATATCTCTGTGTACACAGTCTTGGAATAACACAGCTTGCCACAAAAGATTTTAAGACAAATCTCCTTTGGCTGAGATAGTGGAATCAAAAGGGAAGATTTTAGGTTCTAGGTTGTCAACTTTTCAGCCCCAGGTTTTCAACCCAGTTTTCTGAATTATTCAACCTGAGGTGGCTCAGTATAATATCAACATATATTCTAACAACACAATATATGAAGGACTGCAAATACTCTATCTCTTGGTACTATTATCTTTCATTCAGTCATTACTGTGTGTTCTCTGAGATCCAGATACAAAGACTCAAGAAAGTTTTGATCACTTTAGTCAGTTGATTTCAGTAAACTGTTACATCTAATTGTTACATCCTTGGATAACAGATATATATATATACACACAATTATTATAATTATGACTTTAGATATGTAGAGAGAGATGGATGATGGAAGTTAGCAAAAGGAAGGTACACGCTATCAAGTTACCAAGTAATTTTGAAGCTCCTCTCTGCTTGACTATGTGAAGATTATTTTTTGACTAACCCATAATTGGCACTAATACCAGCTCCTCCAGGAGGAAGTCCTGCAAATTTTATCCATCCATGCACTTCCCTCTGGCATGTTAAAAAGGAGTGACTCATTCTGTTAACTAATTATTTCATGCACGTATCATTTTCTCTCCCGATATCTTCTCAGTTCCTTAAGTATAAGAATCATGTCTTACTCTTCTTTAGGACCCCTCTGAGCCTGGAATGGGTCTTCATAAATATTAGCTCAATCTAACTACAATTAAGTATGTGCTTTGAAATCCTGTGCCAATCACTTCGTATTATAGAACACTGCTAAACTGGTCATTTAACATGTCATCCTTTATAGTACCAAAAAAAAAGTAATTCAGAACACAGGGGGGTAAGGAAGACATTGTCTATATTTTAGAACCACATATACTCTTTGAGACCAAAGGAAAGAAAGTTTATTTTGTCTGGACCCTAAATTTTCTATAGCACATAATCTAACCCAACCTATCCGCCTAGCTCACTTGAACAACTGAAACACAGGGAGCCCAGAATAAGAAAGAGGGCCTTTAATCCTGTATAGCTTAATGTAGTGCCTGGATATATCCTAGACTATGCTAAATAGATAATCAAAAAGTATTGGCAAAGTCCCTTGAGAGATGGGAGAAAAAATATGGAGCTATTAAACTTAACTACAGGGAATCCCTGATACTGTGTTAAACTTTAGGGACACCCAAATCAATAGGCCAAGCCCTTGATTTTGAGGCTTGCTCTTGTGAAACTTATGTGGGTAGCAGAGAAGTTTAGCCTACTTATAAGTATGTCTAAGAGTTACTTCTGGAGGACCTCTTTTGCTGCTCAGATGTGGCCTCACTCTCTCTAAGCTCAACTCTGCAAGTGAAATCATTGCCCTCCCCACCACGTGGGACATGACATCCAGGGGTGAAACTCTCCTGGTAGCATGAGAGATGACTCCCAGGGACGAATCTGGCCCTGACACCGTGGGATAAATTATTCCATCCTGACCAAAAGGGGGAAAAGAAGTGTAACTATTAGAAGAAGTGTAACTATTTATTAAAGTATCAGTGGTAGAAAGTGTTCAAATAGAGTCAAGAGGTTACTCTGGAGGTTGCTCTTACTCAAGCTTCAGTTAGACTTTGCTACCTATCATAACCTGCCAAACCCCAAACAAAATCATTCTAGCCAATCCTAAAGAACACCTAGGCAAGATATAAGATTCTACAAAGTTTCCATGTACTAGGGCAACTTTCCAGAAGCCTACAACCTCCAGATGGGTCCCTGGACAAGATAAGTCCTGAAACCTAGAAGGCCCAGTTTCTCCAGAATATCAGCTAGTTTCATCTCCCTACCCCATATTACTGACAGCCCCTTCCAACGTGAAAAAGTTAGAATGGGCATAGCCCACATACCACTAAAGAGTGGGATAGAAAGATCAAAGGTGATGGTAGAGTTATACAGAGAAGACAGGATTTAACAAATGAGTATGACTGCTGAATCATTAAACTGATATCTCTTTATACTCCAGTATCTGAGAGCAGCTACAAGTAAAAACCTAAAACTGTGGAATTGTGACCCATGTAAAGCTCTGAAATCTGTTCTAAAACTAATTGTGGTGCTGTGCTTTGAACTTCGTTTTTTTTTTTATATATATGTTATTTTTCACAAAAAAGAAAAAAAAGCCAATCGTGATGATAAAAAAAATATTTATTCCTTCTAGCTTCCTATATTCTGGAGCAGCTAGAAGGAAAAATCTGAGAGGATCATATGGTAGTCCATGACAAAACTAAAAACAAAAACTGATACAGACACAGCAGGTAAAACTGTGTATGTACTAGAAAACAGAATAAAACCACAAAAAAAAAACGTGAAAAAGGAGAAACAAGTAAGATATTCAGAAGACAGATTCAGGAAAGGCAGCATCATTAAGAAAGAAATTCTCAGAGAGAACACAGAGGACAGAGGGGAAGAATAATTAAAGAAATAAATGAAAATGTCACCAAGCAAAGAGATGTGTGACCCTTCCGATCAAAAGCATCCAAGCAGGACCTCTTTTGTTGCTCAGATGTGGCCTCACTCTCTCTAAGCCCAACTCTGTAAGTAAAAGCATTGCCCTCCCCACTACAGTAGACATGACATCCAGGGGTGAAAGTCTCCCTGGTGGTGTGGGAGGTGACTCCCAGGGATGAGCCTGGCCCTGGCACTCTGGGAACAATTCCATCTTGACCAAAAGGGGGGAAAGAAGTGTAACTAATAAAGTATCAGTGGCAGAGAGTATTTAAATAGAGTCGAGAGGCTATTCTAGAGGTCACTCTTACACAAGCTTCAGTATGTAAGTGCTACCTATCATAACTTGCCAAACCCCAACCAAAATCATTCTAGCCAATCCTAAAGAACACCTAGGGCAATATATAAGATTCTACAAAGGGTCCATGCACTAGGGTAACTTTCTAGAAACCTACACCCTCCAGATGGGTCCCTGGACAAGATAAGTCCTGAAACCTAGAGAGCCCAGTCTCTCCAGAACATTAGCTAGTTTCATTTCCCTACCCCATATTACTGACAGCCCCTTCCAACATGAAAAAGTTAGAATGGGCATAGCCCAAATACCCCTAAAGAGTGGGACAGAAAAATCAAAGGTGATGGTGGAGCTATACAGAGAAGGCAGGGTTTAACAAATGAGTATGATTGCTGAATCATTATACTGATATTTCTTTTAGTCTCCAGTACCTTAGAGTAGCTAGAAGTAACAATCTAAAATTGTGGAATTGTTAACCCAAACCAAACTCTGAATTCTGTTCTTCAACTAATTGTTGTGCTGTACTATGAAATTTATTGCTGCTTTGTATATATGTTATTTTTCACAAAAGAGAAAAAAGTTCATTGGGATAATATAGAAAATGTTTATTCCTTCTAGCCTCCTATGTTCTGGAGCAGCTAGAAGGAAAAATCTGAGATGATGTAATGGTAGCCCATGACAAACTCTGGGATCTGACCTGTAACTACTTGGACCAGAGGGGGTCCCAGTGCTTTGAAAACTACTGCTTTTTTCTTTCCTTGCTTTGTATATATGTTACACACACACAAAAAAAAAAGTTAAAAAGGATCCAAGCTGTATGGATACTGAAGCAGGAAATGCTTTAAAAAAAAAAAGGAAAGAAAAAGAAAAAAGATAGCTATACACAATCTGATGAAATGTCTAGTCTCGATAATTTTTTTAAAAAAGAAAAATCATAATCTTACAGAAAACAGCCACAATGGAATAACTGATAACTGACATCTGACATGCAAAACCAAGCACTAAAAGACAAACAAAAAATGTCAACAAGGGCAGGCCACGGTGGCTCAGCAGGCAGGAACGCTTGCCTGCGATGCCAGAGGACCCAGGTTCGTTTCCCAGTGCCTGCCCATGTAAAAAAAAAAAAATGTTCTGAGAGGATTTTCAACCTAGAATTCCTTTCCCAGTCATGTAATCATTCATGTACAAAAGCTGAATTAAGCTCTACCAAGTCTCTGAAAGGTTATCAACCATGAATTCATTCTGTTAAAGACTTCAAGGCATACTCCATTAATATTACAACTAAAAGACTCTTGGAAATGAAGAGCCAAAATACGATTTCTGGTACCAAATGAGTATAATTCTACTAGAAAAACCTCAACATATTCCTGGAATAGTAGAATACTGAGCAACTCAGGAAAGACCAGGGGGGGTCCCAGTTAGATATACGTTCCCTGCTGATGATGAGGTCTTGCACAAGCAGAAAGTAAAGGCCAAGGTAGATTTGGAAACCACATGAACATTGAAGGCATCCCCCAACCCATGTACAGATCCCCTCAGCAAGATGCGTTACTGGACAAATGTGGTTAAATTAACAATCATTGACTGACCACTCAGCTATGCTGACCCAGGAGCAACTCTTAGGAAACCAGGCTTAAAAGTAGAAACAAGAATTTAAACAAGACAAAAAGCTAACACGGAAGAAAAAGGAAATTTTGTGATATTTCATCAATACAGATAAAGAAGAGAAGCAGACAAGATATAAACAACAAATAACTTAAGTAAAATATATAATAAAATGTGAAAATACATAATAAATCAAAAGGACAAAAATCAAAGTTTCACAAAGCAGGATGGAATTGAATTCTGAAGAGAGACAAGAGACTATATAATTGTATAACCCTTCAGTCAAATGCAGTTTATAAGAAACACATCTAAAACAAATTGTCAAAAAAAGTTTAAGGTAATGAGAAGGGAAAGTTTATAGAAGAAAGTATAAAAGTGAAAGCTTAAGTATCCATATTTATAATAAATTCGGGGGCAAATACAAACTTCCTGGTTCAACACAGCAACCAAATGCAAAAAGGTAAAACTCTTAAAAATAAAAGGCAAATTTGATTTTAATGTATTAACAAAACCACCAAAACAGGCTTACTAAGAGACAGTACTAAAGATGAGAGACTGCTTTTTTATTAAGTGACATTATAAAACCGACACTTTAAAGTATGTGCTCGTAAAGCTTTGACCAAAACAACTCATTCATTTAAAAAGCAACCATAAAACACTGAAATTCAAATGGCAGTGTGGCAAAAACATTTTCCAAAAATTTGTCACATTTTTAAAAATTAAAAATGAAGCTAAAGAAAACAATGTTGACAAGAACATACTGATAGGAGTATTGTTCTTTTTTTAAGGTAGCTCTTTAGTCCATTTATATAACAAGGGCACAGAGGAAGGAATTGATGTACTTGAAAACAAAACATTAGAAATTATCCAATCTAAAAACAGAAAGAAAATAGACTGAAAAAAAAAAGAGCCTCAGAGTTTGGGTTTGAACATCTTTTTTCAATTTGTGTGGATATCTCTCATGAAGAATGTCTGAGACACTCAGTAATTCTATGTTTAACTTATTGAATAACCACCAAACTATTTTTTGTTTGCTTGTTTTGCATGGGGAATTGAACCCGGGTGCTTGTTTTGCACCGGGAATTGAACCCGGGTCTCCGACATGGCAGGCAAGAACTCTACCTGCTGAGCCACCGTTACCCACCCCACCAAACTATTTTAATAATGTAAAATGCACCATTTTACATTCCCACCAGCAATGTAAGAGGTTTCCAAATTCTCAACATCCTTGCCAGCCCCCAAGGATTATAAATAACTATATTTTCCACTTTCATTATTGTTATTTTGTTTTTTTCTTATAGCAATCCTAGTCATGCGAAGTGGTATCTCATTGTGGTTATGATTTATTACCTAATGGCTAATAAAGTTGAGCATCCTTCCATGTGCTTATTTGTTGTTTGTATACCTTCTTTGGAAAAATGTCTGTATAAGCACTTAGTCCCTTGCTTTTTGGCTTCTAGTGTGGGCTCTGTGTGTGTGTTTGTGCGTGTGAAATACAGCATATATACAAAAAAGCAATAAATTTCAAAGTACATTTTAACAAGTAGTTACAGAATAGATTTCAAAGTTTGGTATGGGTTATAGTTCCACAATTATAGGTCTTTCCTTCCAGCTGCTCCAACACACTGGAGACTGAAAAAAAATTATCAATATAATGGTTCAGTAGTCATACTCATTTGTTAAATCCTAACTTCTCCTTCTCCTTGGATCCTACTCGCAATCTTTAGGAATATTTAGGTTATACCCATTCTATCTTTTCTCATGTTGAAAAGGAGCGTTGACAGTATGAGATAGGGGGATGGAATTGGTTGATGCTCTTAAAGAGACTGGCCCCTCTGGGTTTCAGGACTCATCTGGACTAGGAACCATTTGAAGGTTTTAGGTTTCTGAAAAGTAAAATTAGTGTGTGCAACTTTTGTAGGATCTCAGACAGAGCCTTGGGTATTCTTTATGGTTAACAGGAATGATGTTGGTTGGGGTCTGGTAAACTGTGGCAATTAGCAATATCGAGCTTAAACTTGCATAATAGTAGCCTCCAGAACAGCCTCCTGACTCTTAGTCACTGATACCTTTTACCTTTTTTTGTTACATTTCTTTTCTTCCTTTTGGTCAGGATGGGGTTGTTAATTCCACAGTGCCAGAGCCATGCTCATCCCTGGGAGTCATGTCCCACACTGCCTGTTTGACTCATACCCCTGGACATCATGGCCCACATACAAGGGCAGGTAATGATTTTATAATGATTTTACTTGCAGAATTGGGCTTAGAGAGAGAGAGATGCCACATATGAGCTACAAAAGAGGTTCCCTGGAAGTAACTCTTAGGCATAATTATAGGTAGGCTTAGCTTCTCTGCTACAGAAATAAGTTTCCTAAGAACAAGCCTCAGGATCAGGACTTGGCCTATTAACTCAGGAGTCCCTAGTGTTTGAGAGAGTATCAGGAGTTTCCCAGGTGGGAAAGTTTAATAGTTCCATATTTTTTTCTCCAGTCACTCAAGGGACTTTGCCAATACTTTAAAAATATCTACCAAACATAGTCTTGGATGTATCTAGATATTATGTTAAGAAATATGGAATCGCAAGACCTCATTCCCATTCTGGGTTCCATGTGTTTGGGTTGTTTACATGAACTATATAATATTCTATCATATGTATACACTAGAGTTAGCCTTTCTGCTTCTCAGTCATTGCAGCCTTTGCCCACCTCTATCCATTGGGCATCATGGATAATGTCCAAAATAAACAATCCCTGTTTCACAGTATCCTCACTGAGTTGTACAATCATCATCACTCTTAATTTTAGACACTTTTCATTGCTCCAAAGAAAAAAAGTAACAGGTAAACATACCCACACCAAAGAGAAAATCCAAAACTCCCCTTAACTCTTGTCCCTCCAACCCAATTATTTTCCCCTAGTATTTCTTCCTGTTAATTACAGGCCATAGCACGCAATAGTAGCTTTCCCCCTATACCCTTCCATTATTGACTCTTTGTATAAGAGTCATACCTTTGAAGTGGTTCATGCAAAAACTTATTTATATTTGTAGTGTTAATTGGTGAGACACATGGCTCTATAACACCCCTTTCAATCATATAAACCTTCAATATGGCAATATTATTATAAACCCACTAATGAACTAACATCACTTCTATCAATTCCCATACATTTAAGTTCAATTTCATTAGGTAACCATTCACCTATCTCTAGCTTCTGTGTGTCTCTACGTCCCCTATATTCTACATTATAAGACTGAGCTTACATTTACCAGGGTCATATCAGGAAAATTATACAGTATCTATCTTTTTTGTGTCTGGCTTATTTTACTCAGCATTATGTCTTCAAGGTTTATCTATGCTGTCATATGCTTCAGGACTTCATTTCATCTTACTACTATAATATTCCATCATATGTATATACCAGATTTTGTTTATTCACTTCTCTGTTGATGAGCACTTGGATTGTTTTCATCACTTGGCAATTGTCAATTGTGACTAATGCTGCTAAGAACATTGGTGTGCAAATGTCTGTTCATGTCACTGCTTTCAACTCCTCTGTGTATATACCACAAAGTGGTATTGCCAGGTCATAGGGAAACGTGATATTTCGTTTTCCGAGGAAACGCCAAACTGTCTCCCACAGTGGCTGTACCATTATACATTTCTAACAGCAGAGAATAAGTGTTCCAATTTCTCAACATCTTCATCAACATTGTAGTTTCCTGTTTGTTTAATAGCAGCCATTCTTATAGGCATAAGATTATTGTAGTTTTGATTCACATTTCCCTTAAAGCTAATGAAGATGACATCCCTTCACATGTTTTTTTTTTTTTTAGCCATTTGTATTTGATCTTCAGAAAAATATCTATTCATATCTTTTGTCCATTTTATAATTGGGTTGTTTCATCTTCTCTTGAGTTGCACGGTTTATTTACATATATTGGATATCAAACGACTATCTGATGTGGTTTCCAAATATTTTCTCCCATTAAGTTGGTTCCCTCCTCACCTTTTGACAAAGACCTTTGAGACACAGAAGAATTTCACTTTGATGAGTTTCCATTAGTCTGTTTTTCTTCCATTTCTTCTGTTTTCGGTGTAAAGTTTAAGAAGCTACTTCCTATTATCAGGTCTTGAAGATGTTTCCCTATATTTTCTTCAAGGAGTTTTATGTTACTGGCTCTTATATTTAGGTCTTTGATCCACTTTGAGTTAATTTTTGTATAGGGTGTAAGGTAGGAGACGTCTTACATTCTTTAGGCTACTGACATCCAGTTCACCTAGGCCCATTTATTGAAAAGATATTATGTTCCAATTCACTGGATTTGGGGGCCTTATCAAAGATCAACAGACCATAAATTTGGTGGTCTATTTCCACACCCTCAATTCAATTCCATTGATTGATATTCCTATTCTTGTGCCAGTACACTGCTGTTTGTTTTTTTTTAATGATCATTATGATGGTTTATTTATTTATTTTTTAACAAAACCAATCAACATACAATATGAACGTTCTTTTTTTAATCTATAGGTGTATATTCATAATTATAATAATTTCTTGGCACATTTGCATCAATTCAGAAAAAGAAATAAAAAGAAAACAGAAAAAATTAATATATACCATACTACTTACCACTCCCTTTCATAGATCACTAGCATTTCAATCTACTAAATTTATTTTAACATTTGTTCCCCCTATTATTTATTTATTTTTAATCCATATGTTTTACTTGTCTGTTGATAAGGTAGACAAAAGGAGCATCAGACACAAGCCTCTAACAACCACACAGTCACACTGTGACAGCCATATCATCATACAATTATCTTCAAGAAACATGGCCACTGGAACACAGCTCGATATTTTCAGGCATTTTCCTCCAGCCTCACCATTACACCTTAGCTAAACAGGTGATATCTATTTAATGCGTAATAATAACCTCCAGGATAACACTCTGTTTGGAATCTCTCAGCCATTGACACTTGATTTGGCTCATTTCACTCTTCCCCCTTTTGGTCGAGAAGATTTTCTCAACCCCTTGATGCTGAGTTCCAGCTCATTCTAGGATTTTGGTCTCACGTTGCCAGGAAGGTCCACACCTCTGGGAGTCAGGTCCCATGTAGAGAGGGGGAGGGTGGTGAGTTTGCTTGCTGTATCAGGAGAGAGAGAGAGAGAGAGAGAGAGAGAGAGAAGAGAGAGAGAGAGAGAGAGAGAGAGAGAGGCCACATCTGAGCAACAAAAGAGGTTCTCTTAGGCCCAATTTTAAGTAGGCTTAGCCTATCCTTTGCAGGATTAAGTTTCATATGAACAATCCGCAAGATTGGAGGCTTGGCCTATTGCTTTGGCTGTCCCCACTGCCTGTGAGAATATCAAGAATTCTCCACTTAGGGAAGTTGAATTTTCCCCATCACTCACCATTCCCCCTAGGGGACTCTGCAAATACTTCTCTATTTACTGTTCAAATAGCTCTGGGATTTATCTGGGCATCACCGTGGACAAACCTATGAAATCTCATGCCCTACGCAAGGTTCCAAGTACTATGGTGTTCGATTAAGCTGTCCACATCAGTTATATTAGGAAATTCACTAGGCAAAATATAAACTTTGTACCACATAAACATTTTTTGCTGTTCTCACACGTACGTTAAAGTTTTAAAATATTGATTACCATCTATTTTCAACACCCTGCATTATTGACATTCCTTTGTTCTTCCTCATGCAGAAACATTTTTAAATTTGCACATTTAGTCACTATTATACACTCTAGACTTTCCTATATTATATCATCTCCGTCTTTATTGTCTATCTTTCTTTCTGATTTCATTTGTGGCCCCAGCCCTCCTCCCTCTATCATTCTCACATTCAGCTTCATTTAGTGTTCTAACATTATTGTATTACAGTTAGGTAGTATTGTGCTATCCATTTCTGAATTTTTACAATCAGTCTTGTGCACAATCTGTATCCCCTCAGTTCCAATTACCCAATATCTACCCTATCTGTATCTCCTGATGGTCTCTGTTACCAAAGAAATTCTCTGAGTTTATTCACTAATGTCAGTTCATATCAGTGAGACCATACAGTATTTGTCCTTTTGTTTCTGGCTAATCTTGCTCAGCAAAATGTTAAGGTCCATCCATGTTGTTACATACTTCGTGACTTTATTCTGTCCTACAGCTACATAATATTCCATCGTATGTATATACCACAGCTGTCTTAGCCACTCTTCTGTTGATGGACATTTGGGCTGTTTCCATCTCTTGGCAATTTAAAATACTGCAGCTATAAACATTGGTGCGCAAATGTCCATTTGTGTTCTTGCCCTCATGTCCTCTGAGTAGACACCTAGCAATGACATTGCCGGGATCATATGGCAATTATATACTTAGCTTCCTAAGGACTTGCCAAAATGCCTTCCACAGTGGTTGTACCATTTGACATTCCCATCAACAGTGGATACGTGTACCTCTTTCTCCACATCCTCTCCAGCTCTTGCCATTTTCTGTTTTATTGATAATGGCCATTATGATGGGTGTGAAATGATGTGCATTTGTGGTTTTGATTTGCAATTCCCTAATGGCCAGGGAAGTTGAGCATCTTTTCATGTGCCTTTTGGCCATTTGTATTCCCTCTTCTGAGAAGTGTCTGTTCAAGTCTTTTACCCATTTTGTAATTGGGTTGGCTGTCTTTTTGTTGTTGAGTTGAACAATCTCTTTATAAATTTTGGATACTAGATCTTTATCTGATATATTGTTTCCAAATATTGTCTCCCATTGTGTAGGCTGTCTTTCTACTTTCTTGACGAAGTTCTCTGATGCACAAAAGTGTTTAATTTTGAAGAGTTCCCATTTATTTATTTATTTCTTCAATGCTCATGCTTTGGGTGTAAGGTCTAGGAAACTGCCTCAAAGTATAAGATTTATAAGATATTTCCCTACATTTTCTTCTAAAAGTTTTATGGTCTTAGATCTAATGTTTAGGTCTTCGATCTATTTTGAGTTAATTTTTGTATAGGGTGTGAGATATGGATCCTCTTTCACACTTTCTTATGTGGATATCCAGTTCTCTAGGCACCATTTATTGAACAGACTGTTCTGTCCCAGGTGAATTGGTTTGACTGCCTTATCAAAGATCAGTTGTCCATAGATGAGAGGTTCTATATCTGAACACTCTATTCGATTCCATTGGTCAACATATCTATCTTTAGGCCAGTACCATGCTGTTTTGATCACCGTACCTTCATAATATGCCTTAAAGTCAGGTAGCGTGAGACCCCCGAATTCATTTTTTTTCCTCAGGAAAATTTTAGCTATTTGGGGCACATTGCCCCTCCAGATAAATTTGGTTATTGGTTTCTCTATTTCTGAAAAGTAAGTTGTTGGGATTTTGATTGGTATTGCATTGAATCTGTAAATCAATTTAGGTGGAATTGACATCTTAACTATATTTAGTCTTCCAATCCATGAACACAGTATGCCCTTCCATCTATTTAGGTCTTCTGTGATTTCTTTCACCAATTTCTGGTAGTTTTCTTTCTATAGGTCTTTTGTCTCTTTAGTTAAATTTATTCTTAAATATTTTATTCTTTTGGTTGCAACTGTAAATGGAATCATTTTCTTGATTTCCCCCTCAGATTGCTCATTACTAGTGTATAGAAACACTTCAGATTTTTTAGTGTTGAGCTTATAACCTAAACCTTTGCTGTACTCATTTATTAGCTCTAGTAATTTTCCTGTGGATGTTTTGGGGTTTTTGACATATAGTATCATATCATCTGCAAACACTGAGAGTTTTACTTCTTCCTTTCCAATTTTGATGCCTTGTCTTTTTCTTGTCTAATTGCTCTGGCTAGAACTTCCAAAACAATGCTGAGTAACAGTGGTGATAGTGGACATCCTTGTCTTGTTCCTGATCTTAGGGGGAAAGTTTTCAGTTTTTCCCGATTGAGGATGATGTTAGCTGTGGGTTTTTCATATATTCCTTTTATCATTTTAAGGAAGTTCCCTTCTATTCCTATCCTTTGAAGTGTTTTCAACAGGAAAGGATGTTGAATTTTGTCAAATGCCTTTTTCTGCAACAATCGAGATGATCATGTGGTTTTGCTGCTTTGACTTGTTGATATGGTGTATTACATTAATTGATTTCCTTATGTTGAACCATTCTTGCATGGGATGAATCCTACTTGGTCATGATGTATAATTCTTTTAATCTGTTGCTGGATTCGATTTGCTAGAATTTTGTTGAGGATATCTGAATCTATATTCATTAGAGAGATTGGTCTGTAGTTTTCTTTTTTTGTAATACCTTCGTCTGGCTTTGGTATGAAGGTGACGTTGGCTTTGTAGAATGAGTTAGGTAGCTTTCCCTCCTCTTCAAATTTTTGAAGAATTTGAGTAGGATTGGTACTAATTCTTTCTGAAATGTTTGGTAGAATTCACATGTGAAGCCATCTGGTCCTGGACTTTTCTTTTTGGGGAGCTTCTTAATGACTGATTCAATTTCTTCACTTGTGATTGGTTTGTTGAGGTCGTCTGCTTCTTCTCGAGTCAAAGTTGGTTGTTCATCATGCCTTTCTAGGAAGTTGTCCATTTCATCTACATTGTTGTATTTATTAGCATAAAGTTGTTCACAGTATCCTGTGATTACTTCCTTTATTTCTGTGAGGTCAGTGGTTATGTCTCCTTTTCCATTTCTGATCTTATTTATTTGCATCCTCTCTCTTCTTCTTTTTGTCAATCTTGCTAAGGGTCCACCTAGCTTACTGATTTTCTCATAAAACCAGCTTCTGGTTTTGTTGATTTTCTCAATTGTTTTTATGTTCTCCATTTCATTTTTTTCTGCTCTAATTTTCATTATTTCTTTCCTTTTGCTTGCTTTGGGATTAGTGCTGTTCTTTCTCTAATTCTTCCAAGTGGACAGTTAATTCCTCGATTTTTGCTCCTTCTTCTTTTTTGATATAGGCATTTAGGGAAATAAATTTCCCTCTTAGCACTGCCTTTGCTGCATCCCATACGTTTTGATATTGATATATCGTGTTTTCATTGTCAGTTGCCTTGAGATATTTACTGATTTCTCCTGTCATTTCTTCCTTGACCCACTGGTTGTTTAAGAGTGTGTTGTTGAGCCTCCACATATTTGTGAGTTTTCTGGCACTCTGCCTATCATTGATTTCCAACTTCATTCCTTTATCATCTGAGAAAGTGTTTTGTATGATTTCAATCTCTTTAAATTTATTGAGACTTGCTTTGTGACCCAGCATATGGTCTATCTTTGAGAATGATCCATGACCACTTGAGAAAAGGTGTATCCTGCTGTTGTGGGTTGTAATGTTCTATAAATGTCTGTTAAGTCTAGCTCATTTATTGCATTATTCAAATTCTGTTTCTTTATTGATCCTCTCTCTAGATGTTCTGTCCATTGATGAGAGTGGGGAATTGAAGTCTCCAACTATTATGGTAGATGTGTCTATTTCTCTTTTCAGTGTTTGCCACATGTATTTTGGAGCATTCTGGCTCAGTGCATAAATATTTATGATTGTTATGTCCTCGTGTTGAACTGTTCCTTTTATTAATATATAGTATCCTTCTTTGCCTCTTCTAATTGTTTTACATTTGAAGTCTAATTTGTTAGTAGTAGATATTAGTATAGGTACATCTGCTCTTTTCTGATTGTTATTTGAATGGAATATCTTTTCCTAACTTTTCACTTTCAACCTATGTTTATCCTTGAGTCTAAGATGTGTTTCCTGTAGACAGCATATAGATGGGTCCTGTTTTTTAATCCATTCTGCCAGTCTATGTCTTTTGATTGGGGAGTTTAACCCATTAACATTTAGTGTTATTACTGTATGGGTAGTACTTTCTTCTACCATTTTGTCTTTTGGGTTTTATATGTCATATCTAATTTTCGTTCTTTTTACCTTTACTCATAGTCTTCATTTCTACACTCTTCTCCACACCTCTCTCTTCTGTCTTTTCCTATCTGTCTCTAGTGCTCCCTTTAGTATTTCTTGCAGAGCCAGTCTCTTGGTCACAAATTCTCTCAGTGATTTTTTACCTGAAAATGTTTAAGTTCCCCCTCATTTTTGAAGGACAATTTTTCTGGATATAGAAATCTTGGTTGGCAGTTTTTCTCTTTTAGTAATTTAAATATATCATCCCACTGTCTTATCGCCTCCATGGTTTCTACAGAGAAATCTACACATAGTCTTATTGGGTTTCCCTTGTATGTGATGGATTGCTTTTCTCTTGCTGCTTTCAAAATTCTCTCTTTCTCTTTGACCTCTGACATTCTGATTAGCAAGTATCTTGGAGTATGTCTATTTGGACCTATTCTTTTTGGGATACGCTGCACTTCTTGGATATGTAATTTTAAGTCTTTCATAAGCATTGGGAAATTTTCAGTGATAATTTCCTCCATTAGTTTTTCTCCTCCTTTTCCCTTCTCTTCTTCTTCTGGGACACCCACAACACATATATTCATGTGCTTCATATTGTCATTCAATTCCCTGAGTCCCTGCTCATATTTTTCCATTTTTTCCCTATATTTTCTTTTGCTTGTCGGATTTCAGATGTTCCATCCTCCAGTTCACTAATCCTATATTCTGCCTCTTGAAATCTACCATTGTTGGTGTTCATTGTTTTTTTCATCTCTTCTACTATGCCTTTCATTCCCATTAGTTCTGTGCTTTGTTTTTTCAGACTTTTGATTTCTTCTTTTTGTTCATCCCTTGCCTTCTTTATAACCTTCCTCAATTCATTGATTTGATTTTTGATGAGGTTTTCCATGTCTGTTCGTATATTCTGAATTAATTGTTTGAACTCCTGCATCTCATTTGAATTGTTGGTTTGTTCCTTTGACTGGGCCATATCTTCAATTTTCCTAGTGTGATTTTTATTTTTTGCTGGCATCTAGGCATTTAATTACCTTAATTAGTTTATTCTGGAGATTATTTCCACTTCCTTTACCTAGGGTTTTCTTGCTGGATGTTGTCTGTCTGTTCTGACATTCAGTTCTGCTTTTTCTGGATCTCTAGATTAGGTTTTGTTTAACAGGAGAATTTTTCAGTTCTTGTTTTCATGTTTCTTGCCCTGTCTGTATGGTGCCTCCCACCCCCCCACCCTTAGGAGGGTCTAGTTAGGTATATTATAGACCCCAGCCGGATTTTCCCAGACCACACTGGCTTCCTGTCAGGAGGACAGAGTCACCTGCGTCAGTTTTCCCTGAGGATGAGACCCAGCAGGTTCAAAGACTTCCTGTGAAGTCTCTGGGCTCTGTTTTTCTTATCCTGCCCAGTATGTGGTGCTTGTCTGCCTGCAGGTCCCACCAGCATAAGATGATGCGGTACCTTTAACTTTGGCAGACTCTCCCTAGTGGGGGCGTGGTGGAGACAGAGGAGAGATTGTAGGCTGATTTTAATGGCTTCAAATTACTAAGCCCTGGTGTCTGAATTTCTAAAGAGAGGGATTCCACCTGGGTTAGGCTTCACCCCTACACTGGGGAAGGCACAGGCTCCAGACAAATCCCTCAAACAAGCTTGTTTCTGCCTATGCCTGGGGCAGTTGCAGCCTGAGAAGTCCTGCCGTTGTAGGGAGGACAAAGGGAGTCAAGCCTTTGTAGAAACACAGCCGCAAAAACCTGTTTCTTTTTTTATTTTTCTGTCAGCCCTCCCCCCCTCGGCGGCAGGGCAAAAATGAGCGACCTCAGCTTTGACCAGGTTCACCTCAGCTGGGGGCCTATTTTTAATTGTCAGAATTTGTTAATTAATTCCACAATTGCCATTTGGTTGCACTCAGCCCCTGCTGCTGGCAAAGTCTATTTCCTTTCCCCTCTGGGAAGCAGCCTGTGGGGGAGGGGTGCCGGCCACCATGGCTTGGAGAACTCACGGTTCTGGGGGAGCCTCGCTGCCAGTCCAGCTGGTCCAGACTGGGGTACGCTGTGTGTCAGGTTACTGACATGGTCCAGAAGCTGTTCTGTGTGTTCCTGGTTATTTAGTAGCTGTTCTGGAGGACAAACTAAATCACGCACCTTGCTAAGCCACCATCTTGGCACCTCCCTGGCATACTTCTGGACATCTTTTTATGTGTTTATTTGCCATCTGTATGATTTCATTGTTAAGTTGTTCAAATCCTCCACACAATTTTAAATGGGCTGTTTCTCTTTGCAGTTGAGTTTTAAGAATTCTTTATATATTTTGGATATAAATCCTTTATCACAATATATTTTGAAAATATTTTCTTAAAAAATATAGGTAAAGCTTTGACACCACAATTCTACTTCTAGAAATATATCCTAAGGAAATAACCAAGGATGGACACAAAGAGTTATCCACAAAGATGTTCAACACAATACTGTTCATAATTAGGGGAAAAAATTAAATGACCAATTACAGGATATTACTGAAATAAATTATAATACATCTGTATCACAGTGTAACATTGAAACAATAATGTACGTAGGATTATTTGTCCAATAAGCACATGAAAATATGCTAAATATCATTAATCATTAGGGAAATGCAAATAAAAACCACGAGATACCATTTTATACATACTGAAATGGCAACTATTTAAAAAAATCAGAAAATAACAAGTGTCAGAGATGATGGGGAAAATTAGGAACTCTTGGACACTGATGTTGGGAATGTAAAATGGTACAGTAGATGTGGAAAGCAGTTTGGTGGTTCCTCAGAAATTTATATATAGAATTATTATATGACGTGGTGTTCTAGTTTGGTAGCTACTGGAATGCAATATACCAGAAATGGAATGGATTTCAAAAAGGGAAATTTAATAAGTTGCAAGTTAACTGTTTTTAGGCCACAAAATGTCTCAATTAAAGCAAGTCTATACAAATGTCCAATCTAAGGCATCCAGGGAAAGATACTTTGATTCAAGCAGGCTGATGAATTCAGAGTTTCCCTCTCAAGTGGAAAGGCACATGGTGAACACAGTCAGGGTTTCTCTCTCAGCTGGAAGGGAACATGGTGAACACGGCGTCATCTGCTAGCTTCCTCTCCAGCTTCGCGGGAGACATTTTCCATCTTCATCTCCAAAAGTCCCTGGCTGGTGGACTCTGCTTTGTGGTTCTGTGGTGTTCTCTGCTCTGTTAGATTCTCACAGCTTTCTCTCTTGTAGTTCTCAGCTTCTGAAGCTTTTTCCAAAATACTTCCTCTTTTATAGGATTCCAGTAAACTAATCAAGACCCACCTAGAATGGGTGGAGACACGTCTCCAACAATCCAGTTTAACACCCACTCTTGAGTGAGTCACATCTCCATGGAGATAATCTAATTAAAGTTTCCAACATACAGTACTGAATAGGGATTAGAAGAAATAGCTGCCTTTACAAAATGGGATTAGGATTAAAACATGGCTTTTCTAGGGTACATAAATCCTTTCAAACCAGCACACCTGGGAATCCCACTTCTAGTTATCTACCTAAAGAACTGAAAGCAGGGACTGAAAATGACATTTGCATACTAATGTTCATAATGGAGTTATTCACAATTGCCAAGAGGTGGCAGCAACCCAAGTGTCTATCAACAGATGAAGAGATTAACAAAATATTATATCATAAAAAGGAATGAAATTCTGATGCTTGCTACAACATGCATGAACCTTGAAGTAATGTTTGAGTGCAATAAGGCAAATACTGTATGATCTCACTTATATGAAATAAGCAAAATGTGCATATTCATTAAGTAAGAATCTAGAATACAGTTTACCAGGGGCAAAGGAGAAAAGGGAAACAGGAAGTTAATGTTTAATTGGTATGGAGTTCTGTTTGAGGTGATGGAAAAGTGTTGGCAATGGATGATGGGGATGGAGGCATAATTTTAGGATATTAACTATGTGTCAGTTCCACTCTTTATTCTTAACTTTTTGTTATCATTGTTGTTCTGTCTCTAAAATCTCTCTTGAAGGACCCCAAACTGCTTGCAATTTAATTTTCATTTCTAAGAACTCACTGTTTTCAAATTTCCATCTTGACTATAACCTTCTTCCAGCTGAATTTACACATTCTCTAATCAATAAGTACATAACTTTCTAACCTCTATGTTTGGGTTCTTAAATTAGATGTTGCATTTTGTTGTAACAGTACCCTTTATTGCCCAAATTATTTTGTTCCTATGCATTTTTCCTTGAAGGAAGGTCAGGTTATTTTCGACAAACAAATGTTTCATTTCTGAAAGTATACTGGTCTGGGAATTTTAGGAATAGGTATACATCCTGAATAAACTACACATTAATTGTGTGACCTTGGGCAAAGAACATTTAATGTATCATACTTTGACTTTGCTGAGCTACAAGGTGAGTTTATTAAAAGTATGAACATCTTGCTGTTTAGGTTGGTTTCAGTTTGGTCAATTAAATAATCAATGGTTCATCAAATTGTCCTTATTTTTATCACTGCATCTGTAATTAAAACCACTGAATTGTATACCTGAAAAGGAATACAAAAGGGAAATGTTATGCTGTATACAAGTTACCTCCCCACACACATGCGCCAAAAAAAAAAAAAAACATGGAACAGTACAATACAAAGTGAACCCTAATGTAAACAGCAGGCTAAAGTTAACAGCATAATTATAATAATTAGTTTCATGACTTGTAACAAAGGTACTATGCTAATGAAAAATAGTAATAACAGGGAAAGCTGTGTTGACAGAGGGTATATGGGAGCTCTGTACTTTCTTCAAGATGTTTTGGTACCCTTACAACTGCCCTAATAAAATAAAAAGATAAGTAAAAAGAAAAAAATCAAACAAAAGTGGTAAGATCTTGCGGCGCCCTGACTGGACCCTCCCCCACCACTCATTGGCTCAGCCTGAAGTCAGCCCCTGCTCTCAGTGCAGATTCCAGTTCCTGGTTCTGGAGGGAACAGAGTAACCTTCCAGCATATAATGTATACATCTGGCGCAATCTTTCTGATGGTGGCCATACCAGAGGAAGTAGAGATTAAGATATTCCCAAATAAACACAAGCTAAGGGAATATATCACCACTTGACCGGCCCTACAAGAGATGCTAAAGACAGTTCTTCAGGTTGAAAGTACACTAGGCAATAGATTGAAACCACATGAAGAAATAAAAATATTCAGCAATAGTAATAACAGGGATAAATATAAATACCAGTACTGTTGTATTTTTGGTTTGTAACTCACTTTTTACTTCCTCCAGGATCTAAAAGGCAAATGCCTAAAATGTAATGAGAAATCAGCATGGTTTGGGACTCATAAAGTATAAACATATAATTTGTGACAAGAACTAAATAAAGGTGGGGACAGAGGAGTATAAGAATATAGTTTCAGTAATGAAGTTAAACTGGTATCAAAGCAAATGAGATTGTTATAGATTTAAGATGTTAAATTTAAGCCCCATGGTAGTTATAAAGATAATATGGAGAATATGCCAGCTCATACAAATTAGAGTACAGTTTGCCAGGGGTAAAGGGCAAGGGGAATGTGGAGTTACTGCATAATGGGTATATGATTTGTTTGGGGAGATGGGAAAGTTTTTAGTCATGAAAGTAGTGAGAATACTGCAATATTGTGAATGTGATTAATACCACTGAATGGCATACTTGGGGTGGTAGAGAAGGGAAAATTTATGCTGTATATATGTTCCCACCACTAAAAAAAAAAAAGACAATGACAATTAAATGCAATACATGATCCTGCATGGGATTTAGCAAGGAAGGAGAAAAGGTTCAAAGGGACATTCTTGGGACATGAAAAAATGGGAAAATAGACTATAAGCTTTACACTGATGTTAAATTTCTTGAACATGGTAAAAGACAAGGTGGTTACATAAGTGAATATCCCTGTTCTCAGGAAATATACATGGCAGTATGAAGTTTTCAAGTGGCATGTTATATACAACCTACCCTCAAGTGCTCAAAACATGGATTATAAATAGATAGAAATGACACAGCAAATTATTTCTATGAGGTTACAAAAGTGTTACTTTTTCTAATTTTAACACTCCTTCTACATTTATTTGTTGGCATTTCACTGTATGGAAGAGTTTTCTCTTCCCTCATTCATTCATTCATTTACTACCAACATGGACATAATTTATTTTATTCAATAGATTATTTTCATTTTTTACTTTGGAGATCAAACTGTACCAAATTTGGCCAGTAGGGAGCCCTGCCATGCTGGCTCCTTACACCCCAATTATTTTTTGAGCACAGTCTTATTTTCTAATCTTATATTTTCTCATGTAATTAATCATTTCTTCAAGAAGCTCTGGTTATTTTTAGTGAAGAATAGTACTTAAAAAACAAAATTTGGCACTGAATGCTACCAGGGTGTCATTATTTCTTGGCTCTTTCAGAGAAAGAATTTAGGAATAAAATTTTATTTTATACATATATACATGTATACAAATAAACTCACATTTTTAAGTCATGTACATAACGGACCTACAGCAATGCAAAGATGGGCTAATCCTTGACATATTCCTCTTGCATTCTCAGAGGCACAAAATACCAACAAGAACTGTCCCATCTTTCAGCAAAAAGAGACTGTAGATGTCTGTGGGCCATATACTCCAGGGGAGACAGCCCTGCAAATAGCAAGCAAGTAGACACCTTGGACTGCTGATAATGGACACAACAGGTTATGGGTCCTGAAAGAAACTTTGGACTGGGCTTTGCATACATGGTGGTAAATACAAACATTCAAAACTATAAAAGGACTACAAGAGAAAATACTATATCAATTTGGACCACTGACAACATTTCTTCATACCAAGGAATACACTTTATAGCCCAACAAAAGGCAAAGATATATCATATCAAATGGACATATCACCCTCAGAGGATTGGTTTGATAGAGAATTGGAATGGACTGAAACATCTGTAGTCTAAACCTGAGAGAGATAATAGGCATGATGGGTTGGGTTACACATTTAGATTACTAGACAGATTTCTTCACTTTTCTGGGAGATTTGGGGGAGACAAGTTGGGGAGGATGTTGACACAACTGTACAATTTTTTCCCACACCACCTCAATTTTCTTTTTTCCTGTCTGATGTAGGTCCCAGGACCAGGACTGTATCTGAGGATTTCAGGGGCAAGGATGATCCCTAAGCAAGAAACTGTAACTCTACCTTTAAACCTTTATTCCAGAATTCCTACTGGACTGACAGGATGGATGGTGATTTCACCTCATTTAGCAAAACTGGGGTTGACAGTGAATGCAGATGTATTGCCTGGTGGTTGACATAACTCACAAATTCTGTACCTAGATAATCCTACCCTATCTGAATGGGAATGAATTGAGGGAGAAGCACTAACATTGCTGCTGACAACCTGAACCAACACAATGGCTGAACTTAATGTCCCTTCTGAAGATGGAAAAGTTTGAGCAAATAAAAACTGATGACATATGTTTTTAATTCTCACTTATCACAGGATAAATTTTTAAACCTGAGTCATAAAAAAATCATTTTTTCAATAAATTTAGAAGATGTAATTTTTTAAGTATAATATTTTCACTTGTGAAGTATCTTTTCTCCTCCTAATTCCACTCCACAGCATTAATTGCTATTAATGCAGTTTTGTGTGCATTCTTTCGGGCTATGTTCATTAAAATTATGCATGTCGTTTTCTGGAGGACCATAATTTTATTTTCCCTTTTAATGCTCTCTTGAGCCCCTTGTTCTAATTTGGTTATATAACTTTAACATCTCTTGGTAAAAGATACGCAAATTTACTGATTATACAGTCTTCTTTATATTTGCTACAAATTTTCTCTGCAACAAACATGCTTCTATGTACATCAATTTGAATCTGTCCCACTACTTTATTGGAATAATTCCTGTGAATTGAAACTGTTGGGGCAAAGGATATGCAAAATTTGCATTTTGAGTGAAAATTCAGAATTCCCTCTTAATTAAGCATTTCTCATCAGTCCTCTTTACCAGCGTTTATGAATGAGAGTTCCCTATTTCCTACAACTGTACAAATGTATGTATCAGTATTTTTAATCTTTGACAATGTAATATTACAAAGAATGTCAACCTCGACCATCACATCATTAATAGCCCATTGTATTTCATGTTCGTCTATGTCTTATTTTTCTTGTAATGTTTTTATTTGTCTTAAGTAATAGTCATTTTGTTACTGATTTCTAAGGGCTCATTTACAATGAATGATGTTAGTCTTTTGATTTTCATTCATTGAACATGAAATACCACGTGTTATTTTTTTTTTTACCATTCTTTCTGTTTTATTTTTGGTTGTATAGAAGTTATGCATTCATATATAATCATTTTGTGTTGCATGGCTTTTGAGTTTTGTGTACTTAAAAACATTTACATCAGTTGCATACATATGTTTGTGTTGTATTTTTTGTCATTTTTTTATGTATGAGTCATTACTTTGGTTCTAAAACATTAAATTTTCAAACTTAAAAAAAAACTGATGACAAATGGAAGGAAGGATAAAGAGCAGCTGAGAATAAAGGAATTAATTATTATACAATTCAGGAACTCCAATATTACATTGCTACTTCAAGAGACTCAGAGCAAGAGAATGGTGTGGTCTGGTCTCTTTGCATAATTATATTAGAGGCCTGAAAGGGTAAAGCCATAGGTTTGCTGAAACCATCTCTTTTTGGAAACCGACAAGGTAGAATGGAAGGCCACAAACTTGAGTAGCATCACTGTGGGAAACATTTTGTTTATACAGTATGGTGACAAACTGGACCAATAGTTGATGACAGAGTAGAGCTCTACTGATGTGCCAGTGTTCTAGTTTGCTAGCTGCCAGAATGCAAAATACCAGAAACAGAACAGCTTTTAAAAAGGGGAGTTTAATAAGTTGCAAGTTAACAGTTTTTAGGCCATGAAATGTCTCAATTAAAGCAAGTCTATAGACATGTCCAATCTAAGGCATCCAGGGAAAGACACCTTGATTCAAGAAGGCCAATGAAGTTCAGGGTCTCTCAAGTGGAAAGGCACATGGTGAACACAGTCAGGGGTTCTCTCTCGGCTGGAAGGGTACATGGCAAACATGGTGTCATCTGCTAGCTTTCTCTCCTGGCTTCCTGTTTCATGAAGCTCTCCAGGAGGCATTTTCCTTCCTCCTCTTCAAAGGTCACTGGCTGGTGGACTCTCTGCTTCCCGTGGCTATGTTATTCTGCTCTCTCTGGCTCTCCCACATTCTCCCAAATGTTTCCTCTTTTATAGGATTTCAGTAAACTAATCAAGACCCACCCGAATGGGTGGAGACACGTCTCCCCTAATCCAGCTTAACAAACACTCTTGGTTAAATCACAACTCTACGGAGATTATCTAATTACAGTTTCAAACAGACAGCACTGAATAGGAATGAGAAGAAACAGCTGCCTTTACAAAATGGGATTAGGATTAAAACATGGCTTTTCTAGGGTACATACATCCTTTCAACCTGGCACAGCCAGTATCTTTTGGCTCATATTTTTTAGGCTACATCTACTATAAAGAATATCATTTGAGAAGGTATTTCTGGGAACTAGTCCCTATCAGGTCATTGCACTGTGTGATGTACAATTTCTAGAAGACTTATTATTGTGTAACTATAAATCTTGAAGATCTAATACTTAGAAAGGTCCCTAGTATCATGGACAAAACATAGCAGCAGAAGCCTAACACAACACAACAGACTGTGCACAAATATATATGTCACCCTTGTTTTTGTGAATGGAGCTATTAAACAGAATAGAAAAAAGACAATGGATTGCTAATGGGATTAAAGCAATAAGTATCACATGACAGTTTTGAGTTCTCCTGGGGAAAGGACCCACCCACAGGAAGGCTGTGGGAGGCCTTATGCCATTCTCAAACTAAATCACACCTGGATGTGGATATCCAACCCTGGTATGGGGGACCCAACATTTTCGGTACAAAACATGTGTCCTAACGAAAGTAAGGCCTTAGTACACAAGAGCAATAGCATGCATAGTGGGTTAAACAACACTGGCTCACAAGACGGAAAAGTCCTTTACAGGAGATAAGTTTTAATGTAAACATAGTAGGACACACTGAATTTGCTTTTAATGAGGAGGAGCATTCAAAGGAAAGATATTTATTAACCAGCATAAGACGATTAAAGGGGAGCCTCTTCTAGGAGGAAGGCAAGGATTGGAAGTCAGCCTGGAAAGATGAGAAGGCTTTAGCGAAGTGGGTCAGACAGACTCAAATGCCTAGACCCAGTATTGAGAAAGGACTTGTACCCTAACTATAGCAATACAGATGGAAACCAAAGTACTATGGGACAATGGTCCTCCATTCTAGCACCTGAGGCTCAAGGGATACAACTACGCGAATCTAATGGACTTCCAAACTTAAAGTTCTCTAGGTGTGCTTATGATTTACACTGATTCACTATGACTGCCCTTGCTCCAAGAAGAGATCAGAAAAAGGTATATTTTGCAGTGCAGTTAGCATGGATAAGAACTACTCTGAATATCAAACATGTTCTCTCTGTAGGAGGTAGGTGTGCCCTGCTATTTAACAGCTAGCACTTAATGGAAACCAGTTTCAGTACAAGCCTGTGAAATGCAACAGGGTACTGCTTTGCCCCCAAATGACTCGAAACTCATAAAATAACTGAATCATGTCCAATTGTGACAACAAACCATTAAAATATCTGGTATATGGGCAAGGGCTGAACATGCTGAAAAGGCACAGCTCAAGGCAAAGAAAGAATAACCGTAAAAACGTATGTACCACTGATGGTAAGTTTAATGTGTCAACTTGACTAGGCTATACTGCCATTATTCAATCAAACACTAATCTAGGGGCCTGTTCCAATCAAGATGGCATAGCAGATGATTCAGAGCTCCATTCCCCTCAGAAGCTCTGAACAATTAGCAATAACTACAAACTCATGGTACAGAAAAGCTCTGAAGGAGAGCGCTAGTGTAGGTCAAATTGCAAAGACTGTAACAGCTGTTCTCTTTTTTCCTTACTTTTTTTTTGTTAACTCCTGGCACTCAAGGGAAGCTCTTTCATATTACTAGCTGGATAAAAGCTTAAGGAACAGACCCTTAGAGTCTTAAATTCCAGCAATAACACACTAAAATACCAAAATGTCTACCTTTCAAACAATAGGTTACAAAACATAGTAAGAAACAGGAAGTGTTAGCCCAGGTACCAGAGAAGATTACAGTATTACAAACCACCAGGAAGAAGGACCAGACCTGGGAAATTCCAGACATAGGCTTTTTAAAAACTGATCCTAAATATGCTCAAAGAGCTAAAGGGAACTATAGGCAAAGAACTAAAGGAAATCAGTAAAATGACAGATAAACACAAAGAGAGACAAAAATTGTGAAAAGGAATCAAACAGAGCTGAAAACTACAAAAACAGATATTTAAAATTCCCTAGAGGGGTTCAATGTCAGACTGGATCTGGCAGAAGAATCAGTGAACTTGAAGATAAAAACTACTGAAATCATTCAGTCTGAGGAGGAGGAAAGAATGAAGAGAAGGGAAGAAAACCTGAGAAAACTGTGAGACACTACCAAGCCCACCAATATGTGCATTGTGGGAGTCCCAGAAGGAGAAGAAAGAGAAAAGGGTCAGAAAGAATATTCAAAGAAATAATGGTGGAAAACTTCCCAAATTTAGTGAAAGACATGAATATACACATCCAAGATGCTCAAGAAATTCCAAAGAGGATAAACCCAAATAGACCCATAACATGCCATATTATACTCAAGCTGTGGAAAAACAAAGACAAAGAGAGCATTCTGAAAGCCTATGGTACTCAATAAAATTAAGGAGCAATTTCACATCAAAAACCATGGAGGCAAGAAGGCAGTGAGAAGATATTTAAAGTGTTGAAGAAAAAAATGTCAACCAAGAATACGGTATCCAGTAAAACCCTCTTTCAAAAATGAGGGTGGTATTAAGACATTCCCAGAAACACAAAAGCTGAGGGATTTAATCACCACTAGACCAGCACTACAAGATATGCTAAAGGGATTTCTGCAGGTTGAAAAGAAAGGACCCTAGGCAATTGATGGAAGCTACATGAAGAAATAAAAATCTCCAGTACAGATAATTGCATGGATAAATGCCAGTACAGATAAATGCCAGTACCATTGTATTTTTTACTTGATTTGTAACTTCCCTTTTTACTTCCTACAGTATCTAAAAGGTAAATGCATAAAATGGAATAAGTCAATGGTTTTGGACTCATAGTATATAAATATGCAATTTGTGACAAGAACTACATAAAGCTGGAGGGACAGAGGAGTATAGGAACACAGTTTAAGCAGGCTTTTAAAGGTAAGTAGGTATCAAAGCAAATGAGATTGTTATATACTTATGATGTTAAATTTAAGCCCCATAGCAAGCACAAAGAAAATATCAGAGAATATGTAAAAAAAACTCAGAGAGACAGAAAATAAGTACAGGTTACCAGGGATGGGTGGAAAGAGCAATGGGAAATTAATGCAAAATGAGTGTAGGGTTTCTGTTTGGGGTGAAGGGAAAAGTTCTAGTAATGGATGGTGGTGTAACACTGTGAGTGTGATTCATCCCACTGAATGGGACGCTTGGGAGGGATTGGGATGGGAAGATTTATGTTGCATATAGGTTTCCACAATTTAACAAAAAAGAGAAAGCAAGGGAAATGAAAACTATAATAACAAATACAACATATGATACTGGATAGGATCTAAGAATGGAGGAGAAAGGACTCAAAAGGACATTGTGCTGGTTTGAAAGGAAGCATGCCCCCTAAGAAAAGCCATGTTTTAATATAAATCCCATTTCTTAAAGGTAGAATAATCCCTATTCAATATTGTATATTTGAAACTGTAATGAGATCATCTTCCTGGTTGATGTGATTTAGTTAAGAATGGTTGTTAAACTGGATTAGGGGATGACCTGTCTCCACCCATTTGAGTGGGCCTTGATTAGTTTCTGAAGTCCTATAAAAAAGGAAACATTTTGGAGAATGAGAGATTCAGAGAGATTCAGAGAGAGCAACACTACAAAGCAGAGAGTCCACCAGTCAGCGACCTTTGGAGATGAAGAAGGAAGACGCCTCCCGGGGAGCTTCATGAAACAGGAAGCCAGGAGAGAAAGCTAGCAGATGACGCCGTGTTCGCCATGTGCCCTTCCAGCTGAGAGAGAAGCCTTCCAGCTGAGAGAGAAGCCCTGACTGTGTTTGCCATGTGCCTTCTCACTTGAGAGAGAAACCCTGAACTTCATCGGCCTTCTTGAACCAAGGTATCTTTCCCTAGATGCCTTTGATTGGACATTTCTTTAGACTTGTTTTAATTGGGACATTTTCTCAGCCTTAGAACTGTAAACTAGCAACTCATTAAATTCCCCTTTTTAAAAGCCATTCTGTTTCTGGTATATTGCATTCCGACAGCTAGCAAACTAGAACAGACATTATTGGGACAAAAGAAAAAATTGGAATATTGAACTTGATAACTGCATTTAAGGTGATTACAAAAAATGAATATCATTATTTGTAGGAAATGTACATGGATTTATTATGCGTTCAAGTGCTATGATACGTGCAACCTGTTCTCAAATGTTCAGAAAATGGGTGGATGAATGGGTGGGAAGGAAGGAAGGAGTAGCAAAGGAGAAAAATGTAAAAATTGGTAGATATGGGTATCTGGAAGGTGGGGGTATGTTAGAGTTCTTGTGTATGGGATTTGTATTATTCTTGCAACTGTCCTGTAAGTTTGAAATTAGTTCAAAATAAAAAGATTTTAAAAAAATAACACTAATCTTGGTGTTGATGTAAGGTATTTGGTCAATGTGATTAATATCTACAATTAGTTGACTTTAAGTAACAGAGTTTATCCTTGCTAATCTAAGTGTGGCTCCTCCAATCAGTTAAAAGGCCTTAAGAACAAAACTGAGGTTTCCCTGAGGAAGAAGAAATTCTTTTTATAGACTGTAACATTAACTCCTGCCTGAGTTTCTAGTATGCCCCATGGATTTCAGAAATGCTTAGCTAGCCCCTAAGATTTCATAAACCAATTTCTTTCGATAAATATCCTTATATATACCTGGGTTTTCTGGAATTGGTTCTCAAGTCTGACTATATTTGAAGACACTAATGAATCTAGTTCCAGTAATAAAGTGGCCACTGGTAGCCTGTGGTGCGATGTGGCAATAGAGATACACAAAATATCACCATTGGATGTGCTTATACAAATGCTTACAAAAGGCAAGATTCTGGTTGACAATGTTTTTGCTATCTTAGAACATTTTAGTCAACCTAATGAATATGAGATTGACTGGTTGCTTCTTACTGTGATGGAGAAAGTAGTGAAAAAAAAAGATGAGCTGGGAGCATTAAATTAACAGCTCAAGCTCTGCATAAATGAACTGAAAGCATCTATGCCTGCCCTGAAAAAAACCCTGATTCCTATAGCCACAGGGCTAAGATTTCTGAAAAGCAAACCAAGAGCCTCACCGTGTATGTGGCTGAATTCCAAAACAAATTAAACCCCCAACTTCATGGGATATCTTCTGTCAAAATGAGGGCATCACATTTCGACAATTCCTGATATTCTTGCAAGGAGTGGGGACAACCAAATCAATAAGTTGAGCCCTTGATCTTGGGGTTTGCCCCTATGAAACTTATTTCTGCAAAGGACAGGTGTCATGGTTATGGATGTGTCAACTTGGCCAAGTTGTGGTACCTGTTTTCTGATTGGGCAAATGCTGGCCTGTTGCAATGAGGACATTTCATAGGATTAGGTCATGTTCATGTCAGCTGCATCCGCAGCTGATTCCATTTGTAATCAGCCAAAGGGGGGTGTCTTCTACAATTAGTGATGCTAAATCTAATCATGGTAAGCCTCTTAAGGAGGATTCAGAGGAAACAGGCCCCATTCCTGCTTGGGCTGGTGAGCCTCTCCTGTGGAGTTCATCCAGACCCTCCATCAGAGTCGTCGGCTTCACACCCTGCCCTGTGGATTTTGGACTCTGTGTTCCTGCGGTCACATGAGACACTTTTATAAATTTTATATTTGCAAGTGTTCCCTGTTGATTCTGTTTCTCTAGAGAACCCTAACTAATACAATAGGCTAAGCCAGCTTATATTTATGACTTAGAGTCACCCCCAGAGAATCTCTTTTGTTGCTCAGATGTGGCCTCTCTTTCTAAGCCAACTCCACAGGTTAACTTACTGCCCTCCCCACTTCATGGGACATGACTCCCAGGGGTGTAAATCTCCCTGGAAATGTGGACAGAAATCTCAGGATGAGCTGGGACCCAACATCATGGGAATGAGAACGCCTTCTTGACCAAAAGGGGGAAGAGAGAAATGAGAGAAAATAAATTTTCAGTGGCTAAGAGATTTCAAACAGAGTCCAGAGGTTATCCTGGAGGTTATTCTTATGTATTATATAGATATCCCTTTTTAGTTGATGGTGTATTGGAATGGCTGGAGGGAAGTACCTGAAATTTTTGAGCTATGTTCCAGGAGCCTTGATTCTTGAAGACGATTGTATAAGTATATAGCTTTTACAATGTGACTGTGTGATTGTGAAAACCTTGTGACTGATGCTCCTTTTATTCAGGGCAGATGAGTTAAAAAGTAGGGATAAAAAATAAATAATAGGGGGTATAAGGCGTAAAATAAATGGGTAGATTGAAATACTAGTGGTCAATGAGAGGGAGGGGTAAGGGGTATACAATATAAGAGTTTTTTCTCTTTTTCTTTATTTTTCTGGAATGTTCTAAAAATGTTCTAAAAATGATCATGGTGATGAATACACACTTATGTGATGATACTGTGAACCACAGATTATACACCATGTACAGATTTTATGTGTGTGAAGATTTGTCAATAAAATTATTTTTAAAAAGTTTCATACAAAAAAATACCAAATACATACTCCCTAAAAGGTGAAATATCAGTTACATGGGAGCCAGTCAGAAAGTTGTCTCTGCTCCATCCACCTTATTTGAATCCAAAACATTTCTGTAAATTCTCAGTCCAGAAACAGTTTTGTGAGACATCACCCACCTTCCGTAATACAAAACCAGATAATCAAGAGAAATTTCAGGCAGGCCCATGCCACTCCCTCTCAGGAGCCCACAGACTTACCAAGAACCTCACTGTCAAAGTGGAAAGACTAACCAAAAAACTTGAAGAAAGAAAAGAAAGGACTAAAAACAGAGAGAGATAAGTAAAGAAACTGAGAGGAGGAAAACTGTAAAAGAAATGTTAGATTATAAAAGAAAGCAAGAACAACTGACACAAAGAATGTTAGAGGGGGAAAGAAAAGGTAGAAGACAGGGTAGCTTGAGGACATATAAAATAGCAGATTTTGGAAAGATGGAGCTGTACCTTTCCCTATTCTTCCCACTAAGTACAACTAAAAACTTATATATATAAAACACTACATGAAAACTATATATAAAATAAAGACAAAAATACTTGGGAAGTTGGAGAGAAAAAGCCAGACCAGCTACAGAACCCCTGAGGAACAACCTGGCAGTGACTTCCCTGAGTTTTCTTATATCTAGGACTAGGGACTAGAGAAGCTGGCAATGGAGAAATGCTAATGGACACCTATAATTACATCCCTAAGAAAAACCTGTTTTCTTTACTAAAAGACCAAGAAAGGGGAACCTAACAAGATGTAGAACTTTAAAATACTAACTACCTTATTCCAGCCAAGTGTCATGGAAAAAACTGCAGGCCTAAACCCTAATTCTGTCAGCAAAGACCAAAAGGGGAACATATATTTTTACCCTTATTTAGCTGTAACCAGGCACTACACCCCTACCACATGAGAGTGCTATAAGAGAAAACCAAGTGGGTAGCTGAGATTCATCCCTACCAGGCAGTAGTGAATCCTCTCACCCAGTGAGATCACAGGGGAAGCCTAGACTTCTACCCCAAAGTTACCAGTAATGAGGCCTCCCTCTTGCAATAGTATTAGAAGAGGCCTACTGCAGAGTCACGACATTCACCACTGCCTAGCGGTAATGAGGCCAAAGCTCCCACAACCCACAGTGTCAGTAGAAGCAACGTAAGAAGGAGTATTCAGGCCCTACTACCCCACCTAGCCAGGGAAGTATCAGTGAAGACATAGTGGAAAGTCAGAATTCCACCCTCACCCAGAAATAACAAGGAGCTTCCTATCTTGGGTGTCAAGGGAGGCCTAGTGGGGAATGTGAGCTTCTACCCACTCCTTGTAGTAATGAGGCAGCACTCACCCATCCCCATAGGGAGTCAATTAAAACTTAAGATATAAATAAGAACCAGAATCTCATAACAATACCCAAAAATGCCCAAGTTTCAATTGTTACACAATTGAAACCAGAAAGATCTCAAACTCAATTAAAAAAGACAACTAATAGATACCAAAATTGAGATGACAGAGATATTACAATTATCTGAC
Source organism: Tamandua tetradactyla (assembly GCF_023851605.1). Taxonomy (NCBI): domain Eukaryota; kingdom Metazoa; phylum Chordata; class Mammalia; order Pilosa; family Myrmecophagidae; genus Tamandua; species Tamandua tetradactyla. The sequence goes on from NC_135353.1 coordinate 122,843,422, forward strand.
AAAGATTTTAAAGCAGCCACCAGTGAGCAATACAAGTACATTTGAAACAAATGGGAAAAAGAAGTAGAAAGGCTCAGCAAAGAAACAGAAGACATAAAAAAGAACTAAATATAGGGCAGGCCATGGTGGCTCAGCAGGTAGAGTTCTCGCCTGCCATGCCAGAGACCTGGGTTGGATTCCCAGTGCCTGCCCATGCAAAAAAAAAACTAAATACAAATTTTAGACAGGAAAAATACAATAACTAAAATAAAAAGCTCAGTGGATGGCCTCAAGAACAAAATGGAGGGGACAGAGAAAAGAACCAGTGAACTAGAAGACAGACTTATAGAAATGACCCAAAAGAAACAATACAGAGAAATAGACAGAAAAAGAGACCCTAGGCACCTGTGGATCTATAACACCTGTGGATCTATAACAGAAAAACTAACCTTCATATCATGGGAGAATAGGAAGGAGACAAGAAAGAGGATGGGGCTTAATAACACAAGAAATACAGTGCTTTGCCCCGGTGCCTTCATGCACTTGGTCAACAGCTTCTGAGAGCACCCACCTGAGCGCTCTGGGAGCTGGTGAGCGGAAGCCCTCACCGGGGACCCTCCAGTGGGCCCAGGGGGACAAAAGTGACTCTAAATCCATCACATGCATGTTGATGCAAGTTAAAGGATTTAATATGAAGCACAGAAGCAGAAAATGCCAGCTAGTAAGCAGTAGTTATACACATTTGGTGAGTGCAGCAGCATTTCCTTTACCCACTGCTGCTAAAATGGCAGAAATTAGTCAAATTCAATATGAAATGGAATCCCCCAAAGGTATTTAGTCAGCAAATGAGGGTCCCAGAGAAATTAAAGGTAGCACCACCTAATGCTGATATGGAACAAGGCTTCCAAGACGGAGTTCCAAATGCTAGTGTAATAATGCAGATTCCAGAGAGGATTATTGTAGCAGGAAATAACGAAGATGTTCCATTTTCAAGACCTGCAGATTTTGATCTTATTCAGTCAACTCCCTTTAAACCTCTGGCATTAAAAACACCTCCTTGTGTAATCACACTAAGTGAAAAAACACTAGATTTTCTAGATTTAGAAAGACGTCCTCCAACCCCTCAAAATGAAGAAATCCATGCAATTGGCAGGCTAAAAAGAGAGTGCTCTATGAGTGAAAATGCTGTTTGCCAAAATGGACAACTGGTCAGAAATTATTACATTGGAAGAAGACAAAATGAAATACGTTCTGAAAGATCTGTGTTGCATGGTGGGTCTGCTGCCACCATCTGTAATCCTTATCATGACAATGTCAGGTGCATTTCAAATACAGACATATCAATTGAAGGAACTTCAGATGACATGACTGCTGTAGTGAGGCTTCCTTAAGAGGACAGATAATCAAACCAAATAGATGTCTACAACTTTTAGAAGAGGAGAACAAAGAACATGCTAAAAGAGAAATGGTCATGTATTTAATTATTGCAGCATTCTGGCTGCTTAATAGCTGGCTCTAGTTTCACCACTAGAGGTAACCTCAGCTTTCAAAAATATTTGTCTCAATAGCTGGAAATAAAAAGAATTCGCAAACTTCTTTGTTTCTGTCCTTGCATCATGTGCCGTTTTATAGTTCATATCCTGAAAATATAATTCTTCCAGAAAGGAGTAGAAAGGTCTATTTTTGCAGAAGTAAAGATATATTCTACCATGTAGCTGTACTCACTTTTAACCAGTTCTTCAGGAACACCTCCTTAAAATTTTCCCTTTGCATGTTTTGCAAATAGGTGCCAGTTTGTTTTTGATAGGAATTGATTATTTGCCTCATCAGTTTGCACTACTAGTTCTCTGAATGGAAGATAGTGCATAGAGAATAGGTTTAGAAAAGTTTCTGTAAAAGGAAAACAGTTCTTAATTCTGTCCTGTTTCACAAACACTGTTAAATTAGACATTTTGTTAATAGACATTTTTGCATCTGCAACTCAACATTAACACTTTTGAAGTCAAAGTCTGAACTCAGATTTAAGAAAAAAAGCCACTTAATAGTTCATGACACCTTCATTAAGCACCTGTGCAGATTAAATTAAAATAGATCCTAACATTTCAGCAGTTATTTACTATATATGCAATATGTGCATTCTTATTTTCATTTTAGTTTTGAGATGGTTTTCTATAAAATACGTTTTTACTAAGTCCATGTGTGAATGATTTTAAAAACTACAGAATAAGGTACAAATGCAGTATATTTAATAAACCGTCAAAAAAAAAAACAAGAAATAATGGCTGAAAACTTTTAAAATCTGGCAAAAGACATAAATCTACAGATTCAAGAAGTGGAGTGAATACCAAACAGGATAAAATCAAAGAAATCCATAGCAAGACACATCAGTACTAAACTTCTGAAAACTAAAGAGAGAAAAAATATTGAAAGCAGTGAGAGACAAATAACAAATTACCTATAATAGGAGATAATTCAAATGACAACAGATTTCACAACAGAAACCAAAGAGGCCAGAGGAAGTGATACACAGCTTCCAAGTGCTGAAAGAAAAGACCATGTCAACATAGAATCCTATATCCAATGAAAATATTCTTCAGGAACAAAGGAGAAGTGAAGACATTCTCAAAGGAAGGCAAATTTGTTGCCAGCAGATCCATAAGACCTAAATTAAAATGGCTAAAGGACTTGCTCTAAACAAATAAGACAATAAAAGAAGAAATTTTGAAATACCAGGAATGAAGAATATGATAAAGAAAAATATGAGTAAATGCAATAGACTTTACATCTCCTCTTGAGTTTTCTAAGTTTAACTGTTGAAGCAAAAATTATAACACTGTCTAATGTGGTTCTAAAGTTATATAAAGGAAATATTTAAGACAATTACATTGTAAACAGGGAGAGTAAAGGAATTAAAGGTAGACAAGGTTTCTATACTTCACTTAAACTAGCAAATGACAGCAGTAGACCGTGATAAGCTATGTGTATATAATGTAAAACATAGAATACACCTGAAAAAGCTATGCAAAGATGGATACTCAAAAACACTATACAGAAATAAAAATGGAATCATAAAACATTCTCATATAGCCCACAGGAAGGCATGGAAAAACAAGAGAGACCAAACAAAAAACAAAAAACAACAAACTTAAGCCCTAACTTATCAATAATTACATTAAATATAAACAGCCCAGGTAGTACATTAGTGTGAGGATAACAGTTGTGAATGTGGTGGAAAGGAGAAGTTTAGAGTCATGTATGTCACCAGAAGGAAATTTCGAGGTTAAAACATGGGAATGTATAACACAGTGAATCTTGTGGTGGACAATGACTGATCAACTGTACAAACATAAAAAAGTCTTTTCAGGAACTAGAACAAATGTATGACACTATTAGAAGGAATTAATAACAGAGGAGTATATAGGAAAAAATATACCTATTGTAAACTATGGATGATTGTTAAGAATAATATCTTAAAATTCTTCCATCAACAGTAACAAATATATCACAGCAATACTGAGTCAAAACAGTGGAGGGGAGGATGGATAAGGGTTATGGGAGGATTTGGGTTTTTTTTTAATTTTTATTTATTTTACGGAGTAATGAAAATGTTCTAAAATTGATCGTGGTGATATATGCACAACTGTATGACGATACTCTGAGCTGTTAATTGTACACTTCGGATGGTTTGCATGATATGTGAATATATCTTAATAAAATTAGATTAAAGAAAACATAAAATAAAAAAATACATAAACGGTCTAAATATATCTATTAAAAGACAGAGGTTAGAAGAATGGATTAAAAACGATCCAATTGTATGCTGTCTAAAATAAACTCATTTCAAATATAACAATATATGAAAACATGGAAAATGTGGAAACAATCAAAAGAAAGCAGAAGTGGCTATATTAATTTCAGATAACAAGCAAAAAAAATTATCAGAAATAAAGGGGGACATTATATAATGATAAAAAGATCAATCCACCAAGAAGACGACGATCCTAAATGTGTTTGCACCAAACAACATAAGCCAAAACTGATACAAGTGAAAGGAGAACTGGACAAACTGTATTTGACAACTTCAACACCCCTCTCAGCAATTCAGAGAACAAAAGAGAAACCCCACAAGAATAGTGAAGAACTCAACTATCACGACTCAAAAGGATCTAGTCAAAATTTATAGAACATTCCACCCATTAACAGTAGAATACACATTCTCCTCAGTACCCAGAAAACATACCAAGATAGACAACGTCTTGGGATATGAAACAAATATCAACAGACATAAAAGAACTGAAATCATTCAGAGTGCATTCTCCAACCACACTGGAATCAAACTAGATATCCAAAAAAGAAAGATGAAAAGAAAATCTTCAAACACTGGGAAACTAAACAGCAGACTTCTAAGTAATCCACAACTCAAGAGAAAGTCTCAAGGGAAATTTTAAAAATTAGTGAACTGACTGAAAATGAAAATACAATATCAAAATTTGTGGGAACAACTAAAGAATTGCTGAGAGGGAACTTATAGTATTAAATGTACACAACTAAAAAAAGACTGAAAAGTCTCAAATAAAAAATTGAAGCCCCAGCCTCAAAAACCTAGAAGAAGAGCAAAATAAACATAGGGCAAATAAAAGGAAGCAATAAAAAGGCAGAAATTGATCAATTTGAAAAAAGAAAAACAATATAGAACCATCAATGACACAAAGACTGAGTTCCTTGAAAAATGTCAACAAAATTATCAAACCTTTAGCAAGGAAAAAAAAAGAGAAGCACAAATGACCAGTAACAGGAATATAACAAAGGCTATTGCTACAAATCCTGAAGAAATCATAAGGATGATAAAAGGGAATACTAAAAACAACTCTACACATATAAATTTGGTGACTTAGATGAAATAGATCAATTTCAACAGTTTTATTCACACACCATACAATCCAACCTAAGTTAAAAAATCAATGTTTCGGGTATAATCACATAGCCACGTCCTTCACCACCACAATCTATATGGAGACATTTGATTTGTTCTGCAAAGAATCCCATATGCCTCTCCCATACCTCCTGCTTACTTACTTGTAGCTTTGGCTTATCACCTTTGTTACATTCAATGGAAGCATATTATAACGTTACTGTTAACTATAGACCCTAGTTTGCATTGATTGTATTCTTTCCGTATTTCATCTGATTTTTAACACTTTGCATTGTTGATTTTCAATTGTTCTCCCTCATGCAAAAACATTCTTATTTGTACATTTAATTACCATTATTGTCCATTCTAGGCTTGCTAAGTTATACCCTCCCAGTCTTTATCCTCTCTCTCCTTCTGTTGTAATACATGTCCTCAGCCATCTTCTCTCAACTATACTCATGATAAGATTCGTTCAGTGTACTTACAACATTGTGCTACCATCAGATAGTATTGCGCAATCCATTTCTGGACCTTTATAATCCATCAATGTTTGCTGAACTTTCTGTAGTCCTTAAGCATCAAATGCCCAAATGTACACTGTCACCTGATCACCTGTTCTCAACTTTAAATCTCAAAGTTTGCTCATTAATGTTAGTTCATATTAGTGAGACTACAGTATTTTTCCTTTTGTTTCTGGCTAATTGCAGTCAGCATATGCCCTCAAGGACATTTTGTTGCTCAGATGTGGCCTCTCTCTCAAGTCAACTCTTCAAGTGAACTCACTGCCCTTTCCCTATATGGAACATGACTCCCAGGGATGTAAATCTCCCTGTCATTGTGGGACGTGACTCCTGGGGATAAACCTGGCTCTGGCATCATGGGACTGACAATGCTTCTTGACTAAAAGGGGAAGACAAATCAAACAAAGTAGTTTCAATGGCTGAGAGACTTCAAATAGAGTCAAGAGGTCATTCTGGATGTTATTCTTATGTAGTATATATTCTCAGGAAATACCTGAGACTGCTGAACTCTAAATCAAGAGCCTTGATTCTTGAAGAAACTGTATAACTATATAGCTTTTAAGATGTGACCATGCAATTGTGAAAACCTTGTGAAAGATACTTCCTTTATCCAGTGTGTGGATGGATGACTAAGAAAATAAAGACAAAAAATAAATTTAAAATGCAGAGATGAGTCTGGCCCTGGCAGTGTGAGATCAACAATTCCATCCTGCCCAAAAGGGGGAAAAGAAGTGTAACAAACAAAGTATCGATGACTGAGAGTTCAAAATTGAGTTGAGAGGTGACTCCAGAGGTCACTCTTCTGCAAGCTTCAGTTAGATACTGCTCCCTAGCATAACCTGCTTAACCTCAACCAAAACCATTCCAGCCAATCCTAAAGAATACCTAGGGTAATATATAAGATTCTAAAAAGGTTCCAGGCACTAGGGTAACTTTCCAGAAACAAACAACAGACAGGTCCCTGGACAAGATAAGTCCTGAAACCTAGAGGTCCCAGCCTCTCCAGAACATGAGCCAGATCCATCTCCCTACCCCATATTATTGACAGCCCCTTCCAATATGAAAAAGTGAGAATGGGCATAACCCAAAATACCCCTAAAGAGTGGGAGAAAGATCAAAGGTGATGGTGGAGTTATACAGAGAAGGTAGGGTTTAACAAATAAGTATGTTTACTGAATCACTATATTGATATTTCTTTTAGTCTACAGTATCTTAGAGCAGCTAGAAGTAAAAAATTTAAATTGTGGAATTGTAACCCATACCAAACTCTGAAATCTGTTCTACAACTAATTGTTGCAATGTGCTTTGATATTTGCTTTTTTGTATATAAATTACAAATGTATAGACCAAAAAAAACATTGCTTTTTTGTCTATACATCATTTTTCACAAAAAAGAAAAAAGATTGTGATGATAAAAAAATATTTATTCCTTCTAGCCTCCAATGTTCTGGAGCACCTAGGGTATGGTAGCCCATGACAAACTCTGGGATCTACCCTGCAATTACCTATTGAAGACTGCTTTGAAAATTACTGCTTTTTTCTTTCTTTGCTTTGCATATATGTTATATTACACAATTTTAAAAGTTTAAAAAAAACAGGGGGGAATGGAGGGTATGTGAAATTTTGGGTGCTCTTTACTTTTACTTTCAATTTTATTCTTATTTTAGTTTTTTTTAGTAATGAAAATGTTCAATTGATTGTGATGATGAATGCACAGCTATATGATGATACTGTTAACCATTGATTGTACACTTTGGATTATTTTATGGTATGTCAACATACAATATATCAGTAAAACTGCATTAAAAAACCCCATATCCTAATGCCTGGGCCTTGTGAATGTCACCTTATATGGTAATAAAAAATTTTTGCAGTTATGATTAGATTAAGGATCTTGAGATGAAAATATCCTTCATTATTCAGGTGCACCCTACGTATATTCACATGTATCCTTAAAAGAGGGAGCCAAAGGAGAATTTGATACTGAGAAGGCAATGTGAAGGTGAAGCAGAGAGATCTGAAAATGTTGACCTTGATGACTGAAGAGATGCAACCACAAGTCAAGAAATGCTGGCAACCACCAGAAACTGGAAAAGGCAAAGATTCTTCCCTATACCCACTGGAGGGAGTACAGTCCTGCCAAATCTTGATCGTGTCCCAGTGATAATGATTTTAGACTTCTGGTCTCCAGAACTATGAGAGGATAAAATCACTGTTTTAAGTCACCAAGTTTGTGGTAATTTGTTACAGCAGTCACTGGAAACTATTATATTCCCTGAAAACACAACTACACAAATACAGTACCCAAAACAATAACAACAACAAAAATACTACAGAATAATATTCTTCATGAGCATGCTGCTTTGAAAGGAAGTATGCCCCCTAGAAAAGCCATGTTTTAATCAAAATATCATTTCATAAAGGTAGAATAATCTCTATTCAACACTGTATGTTTGAAACTGTAATCAGATCATCTCCTTGGATGATGTGATTAAGTCAAGAATGGTTGTTAAACTGGATTAGGGGATGACATGTCTCCACCCATTTGGGTGGGTTTTGACTGGTTTATTGGAGTCCTATAAATGAGGAAACATTTTGGAGAATAGGAGATTCAGAGAGAGCAACACTACGAAGCAGAGAGTCCACCAGCCAGCGACCTTTGGAGATGAAGAAGGAAAATGCCTCCTGGGGAGCTTCATGAAACTGGAAGCCAGGAGAGGAAGCTAGCAGATGACGCCATATGTGCCATGTGCCCTTCCAGCTGAGAGAGAAGCCCTGACTATGTTCACCATATGCCTTCTCATTTGAGAGAGAAACCCTGAACTTCATCGGCCTTCTTGAACCGAGGTATCTTTCCCCGGATGCCTTAAATTGGACATTTCTATAGACTTGTTTTGATTGGGACATTTTCTCGGCCTTAGAACTGTAAACCAGCAACCCATTAAATTCCCCTTTTTAAAAGCCATTCCATTTCTGGTATATTGCATTCCGGCAGCTAGCAAACTAGAACAATGAGTATATACATAAAAAGTCTTCAGAAAATATTTCCAGATAGGTTTCAGCAATATAGTAAAAGAATCATATACTGTGGCCAAGTGGGGTTCATTCCAGGGATGGAAGGCTGATTCAGTGTTTAAATATCAATCCATGTAATTCACCATATTAACAAGATTAAGAAAAATTACGTGATCTTACAAATCAATGCAGAAAAAGAATTTGACAAAATTCAACATGCATTCTTACAAAAAAACCCTCAGAATAACAGAAATAGAGGAAACTTCTTCAACTTGATAAAGGGCATCTTAAAAAAACTACATTTAACATTATTATAATTAATAGAGAAGAGTGACAATCAAGAACAAGGCAAGGAATTAAACAAAAAGACAACCCAACTAAAAAATGGAAAAAGGACTTAAATAGACATTTACACAAAGAAAATACACAAATGGCCAAAAAGCACATGAAAAGATACTCAGCATCATTAGTCATTAGGGAAATGCAAATCAAACCACACAAAATGCTAGTGAGGATAAGTAGACATAGGATCCCTCATACATTGTTGGTGGGAATGTAAAGTGGTGTAGCCACTGTGGAACACAGCTGAGTAGTACCTTAGAAAGCTGAGTTATCAATCACCCAGCATTTCCACTTCTACACATATACCCAAAACAATTGAAAGCAGGGACTCAAACAGATATTTTGACACTGACGATCACAGTGGTATTATTCACAACTGTCAAAAGGTGGAAGCACCCCAAAGGTTCATGAATGTAAGAATGGATAAACAAAATGTAGTCTACCCATACAATGGAATATTATTCAGCCATAAGAAGGAATAAAGTTTTGATACATACACAACCTTGGCGAACCCTGAAGACATGTTTACTGAAATAAACCAGACCCAAAGGACAAATATTGCATGATTTCACTGATATGAAATAATTAGAATATGTAAATTCATAGTCAGAAATTAGAATGCAGGTTCCCAGGGGCAGGGATAGGCATGGGGAATGGGGGATTAATGCTTAATTAGTACAGAGTTTCTATTTTGGATGATAGAAAATTTGTGGTAATAAATGATAGTGATGGTAGTACTACATTGTGAATATATTTAACACCAGTGACTTGCATACTTGAAAATGGTTCAAATGATTAATCTGGGGTTATATATATATATATATAAAACCAGAATATAACTGTACAACACAAAAAGTGAATCCAAGCATGCTTGAAGCATATAGTTATCCAGATCTGGACAACTTCATGTTTGTTAAACTGGAACTTTGGCTAGTTCAAACACAAATTTAAATCTCACCCACCTGTTTCAATTTTTTTAACATTAAATTCAAGTCATTTGTTTAATCAACGTCTCCAAAAAAGACTGTTGTCATCTGATTTTGTGTATGGAATCTGATCTCAAATTCAGTAAATGTGGGATGTACATATCAAAACAAAACCTGCTGCATGGAAGCTACTAAGCCAAAAGAACAGTCATGTAGGGCAAGGTCTGGTAGGGTCTTAAATACAAGACACTGATTGAGAATGCATCACCCTCCCAGCAAACAGATGTATTTTCTCAGTCAAGAAAGCTCTTCAGAGCTTTGAGGTCCCTGAGTTGATATGGTATCTAATTATATAAGCATGATTGATAGAATCAATGACCACTTGGTTGAACCCAATCTGTAGCTCCCCTTCCCTCCCTGTTGCCCAAAGCACCAACTCCCTAATCACATGACTAGTCTTTTTCTTTGGCCAGACCTTGCCCTGAGAATGCAGGTTTGGCCTGCCCTTCAAGTTAGCATATGAACTATCAGGCATGGTTCTGGGCCCACCATGAATAACAACAACAACTCTTATCATAAGAAATTCCAAAGATTCAGAGGTTGCTTCCCCAGGAAGTGGGGAACAAAGACCAGCAAAGTTTTACCACAGAGCATACAATGCATTTGGGGGGAGGGTGTATGGTCCAGGAATTGAACCCAGGTCTCCCGCAAGAAAGGTGAGCATTCTACCACTGAACCACTGTGCACCCACCATACACTGCATTTTAATCTACAATTATCTCAAAAATAAAAAGGTTAACTGGAAAAAAAAAACAAGTAGAAAGAGTAGGCTCTATTTCCTTACCTCAAATGATCCACCATGTTCTCCTGGAACTAGGGCAGGGAACCTCTGGGGTGATTTCCCATTAGCGGGCATGCTCACCCTGGGCCTCTGCCCACTTTCCATAGCTGGAGGGGCGTCTGTATGCAGTCTGAGGTTGGAATGAATGGAAGATCCTGCAGCCTCCAGTAAGGGGATAAAGCCCAAGGGCTTCACAGAGACATCAAGAAATCCTAGAACAGTATCCATATCATTAGTGTCATTCCACATTTACCCCACATAGTTCAGTAACCCCCATTGTGAGCATTAGGACAGGTTCTGGAAATAATTATATCATTTTAAATCAAATTAATGAGTTCAAGCCCATTTGTCATTGAACGACCCCACAGGTAGCCTCGTACCTTACCCAGCCATCCCAATTCGTAATTCCAGGTTCAAGGCAGATCTGGGTTTAGGGGATGGAGGTGATTGGGCAGACAATGACAATGCATCTTCATGGGAATGGGCTTGGGTGGGTGGACACTTGTTCACAGGGACCTGATGGGTGACAGTGTAGGCAGGAAACCTGAAACCTCTATGAAAAGAAATGGCTAGTCCCTTCTGCCCTCTTTTATAATTTTGCCATTTTAGGGGGAAAATCCTTTTTAAATTCTTCTACATTGAAGCTTTTAGCCTTTTTTTACAGATAGAAGGTGGTTCAAATTAATAATGTCAATATTATTCCTTAAATCAACAATTTAGGGGAGAAACCATGCTGCTATTAACTTACACCAAAAGAGAATTTGACAAAATTCAGCAGCTATTACTAATAAAAACAAACTAAAATTGGGGCAAAAGGAAATCACTTAAATATCACTAAAGTCATTTACAAAACATAACCCTGAAATTAATGCTAAAAAGTGAAATAATTTTTTTAAAAAGTGAAATGATGAAGGTATTCCATTAAAATAGGCAACAAGATAGCAATGTCCTCTATAACTCAACACGTTTTGAGGGCTCTAGCTCTCATGTGGAAGGTGAAATAATCAGAAATGTTGGAAAGAAATGAAAATATAGCTTTCTTTGTCAATAATATGATTTTGTACATAGAAATCCTACCAAAATCTACTACAGAGCTACTAGAATTAATAGGGTAATTCGATAAGGGGCTGGATACAAGATAAAATTATAAGAGCAGATAGCTTTTCTCTACATTTTTCTATAATAGCACCAAGCAAATGGAAGCAAAAAAAAAAACCTCCATTAATAACGATAGCAAGAAATATATAAAATAAGAATAAACCTTTTTTTTAAAGGCGCTGGACCTATACAATTAAAAATGTAAAAAAAATAACAAAAACAAAAACAAAACAATTTGCCAATATAAGTCATACAAATATATTATACCCCTGGATAAGATTTAACAAAAATGTCAACCCTCCCAAAGTATTACATTAAAGAAATGTAAAGAATAAATCAATTATGAAAAAATCTAAAAGAAAAATTAAGTACGTATCTAAATAACACAGAAAGGAGTGCATAAAATTTTGTGGAATGCAGCCAATGAGAATCTTAAGGAGAAATTTATCTTCCTAAATGTTTTTTAACACGGAATAAAGGTTAAACATTAATGAGTTAACATTCAACTTAAGAAGTTAGAAAAAGGATGGAATTTAACTTACAGAGGAAACAGTATAGGTAAGAGCGGAAATTAAGGAAATAGAAAACAAAGGTTTATCAAAGAGGATCAGCAAGGCCAACAGTCTGTTCTTTAGAAGGACTAATAAAATTAGTAAACCTGTGGAGAGACTGATCAAGGGAAAATCTAACCACACACTACTCAAACAAGATAAGACAGCAGGAGATCTAAAATCCTATCCCTGACCCCCACAGAATTCCATCCACAAGATGATTTAATGCTCCACCAATTCACCCCACAAACTGCCAATTTACTATCCCCAAAAGCCAATGAAGCCGTCACTTACACCTCAAAATCACCTCAGCGACTCCCAAGCCATAAACCCTCGTGCACTCGCTTTAGTGTCGCGCGCCAACAGCGCTTACATGGCCTCTGAGGGCAACTTCCGTTCCCAGCCCTCACCCTTGGCACTGCTCTTTCTAGAGCTGTTGTTTTTGCACACGACCATAAAACCTGCGAGGGTGTAATCTACCTACATTCAATAAAGCGCAGTTAACGCATCGGCTGCGACTTTCCGCGTTCAGTGTCCGTGAGTGGCGTTGTCAGACGACGAACATGGCTGCACCGTAGTCGCTTCTCCATGAAGGCTGCCATCTTAGCGCCAATTCCGTACAGTTGGGCAGTTCCACAGAACGCGGACGAGGTTTTTTGACGTTTTTTCCCCAGGGGTAGAAGCCTTCTGAGAGCAGGTTTCTGGAAAGAACTGGTCTTTGGAACTGTGTTCTATGTGTCTGTGCAATGTTTAGGGAAGCAAAGGGGCCCTTACCATCCGTGGGTGTGTGGCCTAATCTTCAAGGCAAATACCACTGAGGAGAGGGGAAAAATCAGTAAATAAGTTAGGATGGTACAATCCTCCTCGTGGCCTATACCACTGGGCAAGAGGGGGAGGAAGTTGGAGAACAGGGGGGAGGAGTTAGGTGGTACAGTCTCCTCTTACTGCGCTGGAATTTGCGAAGGAGCGGACTTGAATTCCCCTTAATCTCTATTACCCCCTATTAAAATGATAGTAGATAGGTATAATAATAATAATAGCCTCTGACGTGGACAACTAATATTTTTCAGCAAATAGTCAATAGAAAAGTATTTATAAAGCTTTATAAGCATCCTCTCAAAAGAAATACAGCTCGAAGACATTCCCTAACTCCTGCTGCCAATCAGGTTGCAGCCTCTTAGCCTGGCTTATATGGAACTACAAGAGCTGCTACTGAGTCACGGAAGAGAAGAAAGAATTCTGGATGTTCTTTAACTCTGAACTTTTACACATTTTTCAAAACCTAGTTTAATATATTCCTTCAAGGAAGCCTTTCCTGACAAGTGGAGAGCCCTTTCCCCTGATGGTGTTTCAGACACAGCAGGTGGGCCCAGGGTTAGTTCAGGTGTGGATTGCTAGGTGCCCTAAAGACACTCAAATTCTCTCTCTGGGTCTTAGTTTAACAATCTGGAGAGTTAGAGTGTTGAGTCTCAAATTATCCCATTTCCTCTGTCTTCCCTGCATTAAATGTGAACTGAATGGAAAACAAATGGCATCTGTGAGAACATTGCTATAATACAAGCACGTCTACAAAAATATCCGAAACTTATTATTGTTGTGACATCTCGACATTATCTCACTATGTTAACTTCCACCATCAATACCTCTCTGGGTTGACCTCAAACCCAGGCCTTGGAGGAGCCAGAGCCGCACAGTACGACTGTGGCAGTGAGTGGAGCCAAACACAGCACTACGAACCAAGAGGGAGCAGTTCGTAAATGTTGATTTGAATGATGACAACATTTGCAGTCTTTGTAAACTGGTAACAGACAAAGAACGCTCCCCTTATGCCACATCTGTTTGGAGCTAAATATTGAGGGATACCAAAATCTAATTTCTTGCACTCTAGATCATTTTGGGGTCATAAAGACTGCTTTAGAAAATACCATTTGATTGGAAACCAGGATTGTTCTTGATCTAAGTTTTCAAAAAGCAGGCATGAAAAAGTTGAAACCATTTTGATTACAAAGATAAACTGGCTTGTACAATATGCACAAATTAAGGAGCTGGATTCCGATTCTGAATGTTCTAAAAATTCCCACCATTACCTCTGTAATTTCAGGCATAAGCCAAATAAAAAGTTATTACCGCAGTTTGACTCTAAAGTACCAAAGCATTCTGCAAAATGGATAGATGGGAGTACAGGTGGCATTTCAAACTGTACACAAGAATTTTGGAGAAGAAGGAAAATACAGACCTTGGGCTTGCTGTGTTTCAAGATGCTAGTGCTACTTTATGCTACAATAGTGTATTGTGGCCTCATAATTACAACCCGGCACAGAAAAGTGAAGAGATAATCTCTAATCCAAAGGTTGGTATCCAGACCCAGTATCTACATTATAGCAGAGAGGAATTCAATTCATTGACTCTTGGTGAAGTAGAGCAACTGAATGCAAAGCTCCCACAGCAAATCCAGGAAGTTTGTGAAGAACTAACACACCAAGTACAAGAAAAAGATTATTTGGCCTCAGAGCTTCATGTCTGCTATGTTGCCATAAAGCAGTTTATCAAGAATGATTCTAAGTTACCATGTCTTCAAGTGGGGGGAACAGGAATGAAGTCACAGCTACCCATAAACAACTAAACTAAAATTTACTTCAAATGTCCTATCATTTATTGTTCTGCCAGGCATACAGATTTTGAAGAGGTGTGAAAGAAGAAAGTTATGGTCCATTCTTTTATGCTCATTAAATTTGCAGTGTTTAAGGCATTACTTAACATCCTACCAAATAAAGCAGATGATTATACATTAGTCTTCTAGGGCTAATCATCTTGGTTGATTTTAGGAATCTTTTCCCCATAGTTACTAATGCACCTCCCTAACTCTTACCACATGTGACTACTTAAATATGCTGTTACAATGTGATTTTACTAAACATATTCTAATATGATTCACCAGTCAGAATAGAAAGATAAACTCAGATTAACTGAATTAATCTGAATTAATTGAATGACTAAAGGTGATTTTTAACAGGGAAGTGGAATTCATAATATTCACCTCTTATTTATTGTGAGCAATATTTTTTTAATTTTTTATTGTGCAATATATATACAAAACAATAAATTTCCAAGTACATTTTAACAAGTAGATATAAAACAGATTTTAAGTTTGGTACGGGTTACAGTTCCATGATTTTTCATTTTTTCTTCTAGCTACTCCAAGACACTGGAGACCAACAGAAATATCAATATAATGATTCAGCAGTCATACTCATTTGTTAAATCCTATCTTCTTTGTTATACTCTTCCTTCTCTCTAAATAACATATATACATACAAGCAATAAATTTCAAAGTACATTGTAACAATTAGTTGTAGAACATATTTCAGAGTTTGGTATGGATTATAGTTCCACAATTTTAGGCTTTTATTTCTAGCTGCTCTAAGATACTGGAGGCTAAAAGAAATATCAGTGTAATGATTCAGCACTCATATTCATTTGTTAAACCCGACTTTCTCTGTATAACTCCACCATCACCTTTGATCTTTCTCCCACTCTTTAGAGGTATTTGGGCTATGGCCATTCTAACTTGTTCATGTTGGAAGGGGCTATCAATAATATGGGATAGGGGGATGAAACTAGTTGATATTCTGGAAGGGCTGGCTCTTCTGCATTTCATCTCCCTCATTTTTTTTTTTATTTTTAACTTTTTTTATTGTATAGTATATAGTATAACATATATACAAAGAAAAGAAATAAAAAAGCAATAGTTTTCAAAGCACTCTTCAACAAGTAGTTACAGGACAGATCCCAGAGTTTGTCATGGGCTACCATACCATCCTCATATTTTTCCTTCTAGCTGCTCCAGAATATAGAACGCTAGAGAGCTTAAATATTTTTAATCATTACAATGACTTTTTTCCTTCTCTTTTTTTGTAAAAAATAACATATATACAAAAAAGCTATAAATTTCAAAGCACAGCAACACAATTAGTTGTAGAACATATTTCAGACTTTGACATGGGTTACAATTTCACAATTTTAGGTTTTTACTTCTAGCTGCTCTAAAATACTGGCGACTAAAAGAGATATCAATTTAATGATTCAGCATTCATATTCATTTAAGTCCTACCTTCTCTGTAAAATTCCATCATCAATTTTGATCTTTCCATCCCTCTCTTTAAGGGTGCTTGGGCTATGGCAATTCTAAATTTTTCATATTGAAAGGATCTGTCACTAATATGGCGTAGGGAGATGAAACTATCTGATGTTCTGGAGAGGCTGGGCCCTCTAGGTTTCAGGACTTAAGTGGACCAGGGACCCATCTTGAGGTTGTAGGTTTCTGGAAGGTTACCAGTGCATGGAACCCTTGTGGAATCTTATATATTGCCCTAGGTGTTCTTTAGGATTGGCTGGAATGGTCCTGGTTGGGGGTTGGCAGGTTATGATAGGTAGCAAGGTCTACCTGAAGCTTATGTTTGAGCAACCTCCAGAGTAGCCTCTCAACTCTATTTGAACTCTCTCTGCCACTGATACGTTATTAATTACACTTCTTTTCTCCCTTTTTGTCAGGATGGAATTGTTGATCCCACAGTGCCAGGGCCAGGGAGTCATCTCCTAATATGAGCAATATTTTAATATGAAAATTTTATATTTAAAAATGCTACTTTAGGTACCTTTCCATTCTCTTTATAAATTTGTATTTGAACAGCTCTGTATACAACATTTGCACATTTGTGTGAGAATATGTTCACCCATATTTCAGATCACTGCATTTCATTGTCTTGATACAGTACGTTTACAAATATTATCTTGTTTTCCAAAGATGAATTTTTTTTTTGTTTTTGGCATGGACAGGCTCCGGCAATTGACCCTGGGTCTCCAGCAGATAAACGTATTTTGGAGTTGAACTCTACCTATTTGAATTTTGTTTTAACTTCTAATAATATTGATGAAAGAAGAATTAACAGCCTTTTAAAGCAAGTATCCCAGTAAATAAAATACATTATTTTTTTTCTAACAGGCAACTTTGAATTAGTTCAGGAAGAACACACTTATACAGTTGTTTTATGTTGGCTTGTCTCCATATAAATAAAAGCCTCTTCTACTTCATAATTACTTTCATTCTAATTGCTTTGATGTGTTAGAATTTCGACAGTAAGTCAAACCTCACCTCCAAGTCAAATGTACTATCTAATTCTCTACAAATTGAGTGTGCTATGAAATTGTCCTGTCATTGAGAAAACTTAAAATTGCATGCCAATTTGGGTAAATGTTCAAGAATCCTGAAACTCCAAATTCTCTATCAACACCATTGAAATTAATGCCCAAAGAAAGCATTATGGGATGTTTTTCTAAACTTTAAAATATGAAGAAAAAGATGGAGAAACTGAGCCTACCTATAGGTAAGCCTAACAGTTACTTCCTGAGCACCTCTTTTGTTGCTCACATGTGGACTCATTCTCTCTAAGCCCAGCTTCTGCAAGTGAAATAATTGCCCTCCCCGCTATGTGGGACATGACATCCAGGGATGAAAGTCTCCCTGGCAGCATGGGAGATGACTCCCAGGGATGAGTCTGGCCCTGGCACCGTGAGCTCAATAATACCATCCTGACCAAAAGGGGGGGAAAGTTTAATAAATAAGGTATCAGTGGCTGAGAGAGTTCGGAGTCGAGAAGCTACTCTGGAGGTCACTCTTATGCGAGCTTTAGTTAGACATTGCTACCTATCATAGCTTGCCAACCCCAACCAAAACCATTCCAGCCAATCCTGAAGAACACTTAGGGCAATATATAAAATTCTACATAGGTTCCATGCACTAGGGTAACTTTCCAAAACTTACAGCTTCCAGATGGGCTCCTGGACCAGATAAGGTCTGAAATGCAGAAGGCCAACCTTTCCAAAACATCAGCTAGTTCCATCCCCCTTTCCCATATTATCGACATCCCCATCCAACATGAAAAAGTTAGAATGGGCATGGCCCAAATACCCCTAAAGAGTGGGAGAAAGATCAAAGTTGATGGTGGAGTTATACAGAAAAGGTAGGGTTTAACAAATGAGTATGACTGCTGAATCATTAAAATGATATTTCTTTTTGTCTCCAATATCTTGGAGCAGCTAGAAATAAAAACCTACAATTGTGGAATTGTAACCCATACCAAACTCTGAAATCTGTTTTACAACTAATTGTTGCTATGTGCTTTGAAATTTGTTGCTTTTTTGTATATATGTTATTTTTCACAAAAAAGAGAAAAAGTTGATTGTGATGATTAAAAAATATATATATTCCTTCTAGCCTCCAGTGTTGTGGAGCAGCTAGAACAAAAAATCTGAGAGGATAATACAGTAGCCTATGACAAACTCTGGGATCGTTCTGTAACTACGTGTTGAAGAATGCTTTAAAAATTATTATTTTTTTATTTCTTTGCTTTCTATATGTGTTATACAATTTAAAAAGTTTTTAAACATATATAAAGGAAAAGAGAAGATTGCTTGACACAGGAAAAACACCTCTTAATTCAAAAGAATAAGCCCATATTTAAAAGGGTATTCTTTAAATTGCCTATGATGTTTCCAAAGAGTTTTTAACTACTACATTGTCTCAAATAGCTACATAAGTATTTTGATAGTGTATTACAGTAAAAACTATAACAAGTGTAGAATCAAAACGGGATCCAAATTCTGTTTCCACCTGGTGCTTAGAATGTATTTATGAGAAAGAGCCTTTACTGGAAAGAATCTACAGAAAAGCCCATTATCTGGGCAGTTCCATGCAGAAAGCTACAAATGGTTTCTGCCTATCCTGGCTTGAGTCAGAAGGTAGTCTTGAAAACAAGCAGAATTTATTGGAGCAAAGAAATCTTCCTCAATCTGGTAGCAAAGAAGTTTTTGTAACGCTAAAATGTGTTAAACTTACCTGAGGGTATTAATTGGTATCCCATTGATTGTGTGGTGGTGGTTTTTTTCCTTCTTTTAAGAATGACAGAACTGCTTTTTTGGTTGGATATTTTGAATGATGCTTTCAGTTTCTCCCAACTCTTTCGATCATCCAAAATTAAAGGTTCAGGAAGTGGGGATGTATTGCCTTGGCTCTGATGAGATTTAAATTTAATGTGTGCAATATCAAGTTTTCTGTGTATTTACAAGTTGGATAAAGCATTTCCTTATGAATTATGCCAGTAAGTATCATAGTAATTAGTGTTATGGTCACATTTTCAAATTTGACTTTACTCTTTTTGGATAATTCGTTAAGATTGTTACCAGCCAGTGTGTTTGTCCACATTTAGGCTTCTATTTAGATGACTGAGGGACAGTCATAAAAGTTTGGGATGTGTTGCATATTTCCAAAATATGAGCCATATAGTGTAGTCCTGAATACAAGTGTTATCCAAAGAAAGTGTCTGCTTTACTCTTTTCTTTTTAATTCAATCATTTATTTGTTGAATATTTAGGTTTCCAAGGAAGGGAAAAACAGAAAAAGGGAAACCCAAGCCATTTGGAAAGTCCCTGAACCAGCATGAAAGGAAGTGGAGGAAGAGGACGAGTGCTCAGGTGGGCCATATCTCCTCTATTTACCTTTGCAGAATCGAGCACCATTTCTTAAACAGTCAAATGCTTAAAGGATATTCCCTGAAAATGGGGAAGAGGGAAGAAAGCTGTTCACTGCTGAATCTTTCATAAACAATAATACTTTTAAGTTACCTGAAAATCAGTTGTTTCTTTCATTCAAATTCAGCAAATGATACCAAATTGTAAATGCCTGGGATTGGGGTGTAGGGAATGAGTGGGATAGGTGGGAAAGCAGGAAAGTTTTAGGAGCAGAATCATGCTGACTGGCAGTGATGGCAGAAGAGACTAACAAACTGCCTGGCCAGAATTTTTCACCCTTAGATTTGGGGCTCCATTGCCCCCCTTTTAAAAAAATTTCCAAGTATTTTTTTTGGGGGGGGTCATATTTCATTATTTTTCCATGTAAGTATCCCCTTATTGCAGCACCAGTTATTGAATTTTTCTTTGTTTGATAGTTTTGCTTGTTTGTTTGTTTCGGGGGAAATGCATGGACCAGGAATCAAACCTGGGTCTCCTGCATGGCAAGCGAGACTTTTACCACTGAACTAACCTTGTACCCCCTCCAAGTACATTTTAACAAGTAGTTATAGAGCAGATTTTAAAGTTTGGTATGGGTTACAGTTCCACGATTTTTCGTTTTTTCTTCTAGCTGCTCCAAGACACTGGAGACCAACAGAAATATCATATAATGATTCAGAAGTCATACTCATTTGTTAAATCCTATCTTCTTTGTTATACTTCTCCTTCTCTTTAAATAACACATATACATAAAAGCAACAAATTTCAAAGAACATCGCAACAATCAGTTGTAGAACAGATTTCAGAGTTTGTTATGGGTTATAATTCCACAATTTTAGGTTTTTACTTCTAGCTGCTCTAAGATACTGGAGGCTAAAAGAAATATCAGCATAAGGATTCAGCACTCATACTCATTTGTTAAACACAACTTTCTCTGTATAACTCCACCATCACCTTTGATCTTTCTCCCACTCTTTAGGGGTATTTGGGCTATGCCCACTTTAAATTTTTCATGTTGGAAGGGGCTGTCAATAATATGAGATAGGGAGATGGAACTAGTTGGTATTCTGGAACAGCTGCCCCCCCTGCATTTTAGGACTTATCTGGTCTAGGGACTCATTTGGAGGTTGTAGGTTTTGGAAAGTTACTGTATTGCATGGAACCACTGTAGAATCTTATATAATGCCCTGGATATTCTTCAGGTGTGGCTGGAATGGTTTTGGTTGGGGTTTGACATTTATGATAGGTAGCAATGTATAACTGAAGCATGCATAAGAGTAACCTCCAGAGTAAAGCCTCTTGATTCTATCTGAACTCTCTCAGCCACTGATACCTTATTTGTTACCCCTCTTTTCCCCCTTTTTGTCAGGATGGCATTGTTGATCCCATGGTGCCAGGGCTGTCTGCTTTACTCTTGACAACTTATTTCTTTAAAGAGTTTCTGGCTACTATGTTGCTTTATTAATGAGTTTGAAACAATTTGATGGGATTGTGCATGTACTAAAGCCTTAATTGGGGGACTCAAACATTCCAAAAAGAACTAACACCAATCCTACTCAAATGTTTCCAAAAAATTGAGGAAAAAGTAACTCTACCTAGCTCATTTTATGAAGCTAATATCATTTGAATACCAAAACCGGGTAAAGATGCTATAAGAAAGGAAAACTACAGGGCAACCTCCCTAAGGAATATAGATGCAAAAATTCTGTATAAAATATTAGCAAATCGAATTCAGCAACACAGTAAAAGAATTATACACCATGACAAAGTGAGGTTTATACCAGGAATGCAAGGATGGTTCAAAACAAGAAAATCAATTCATGTAATACAGCACATTAACAAATTGAAAGGGAAAAACCAAATGATCATATCGATTGATGCTGAGAAAGCATGTGACAAAATTCAGCATCCTTTTCTGATAAAAACGCTCAAAAAGATAGGAATCAAAGGTGGCTACCTCAGTATGATAAAGGGAATATGTGAAAAACTGATAGTCAGCATCATAATCAATGGAGAGAGACTGAAAGCTTTTCCCCTAAGATCATGAACAAGACACGGATGCCCACTGTCACCACTATTATTCAACATTGTGCTAGAAGTTCTAGCTAGAGCAATCAGGCAGGACATAGAAATAAAGGGCATCCAAATTGGAAAGGAAGAAGTAAAACTCTCATTATTTGCAGATGATATGATACTATACTTGGAAGACCCTGAGACGTCTACAGCAAAGTTACTTGAACTAATAAACAAAATTCAGCAAGGTGGTGGGATATAAAATTAATATGCAAAAATCAGTAACATTTCTAAACACAAGCAATGACCTAGCGGAGGAGTCAGTTAAGGAAAAAATTCCATTCAAAATAGCAACTAATACCAAAAAAATAGCAACTAAAAGAATCAAGTACTTAGGAATGAACTAACTATGGACATAAAGGACTGGTACACAGAAAACTACATAACATTGCCAAAAGAAATCAAACGAGATCTAAATAGGCAGAAAGATATTCCCTGCTCATGGATAAGAAGGCTAAATATAGTTAAGATGTCAATTCTCCCCAAATTGATCTACAGATTCAACACAGTACCAATCGAAATTCCAACAACCTACTTTGAAGATTTGGAAAAGCTAATTACTGAATTCATCTGAATGGGAAAGAGACCCTGAATAGCTAAAAGCATTCTAAAAAAGAAGAACAAAATGGGAGGGTTAACACTCCCTGACTTTAAAACCTGTTATAAAGCCACAGTGGTCAAAACAGCATGGTACTTGCACAAAGATAGAAGCATCGCCCAATAGAATCAAATTAAGAGTGCAGAAATAGACCACTAAATCTATGGTCAACTGATTTTTGACAAGGTCCCCAAATCCTCAAACTGGTACAAAATAGTCTTTTCAATAATTGGGCATGGAAGAACTGGACATCAATAGCCAAGAGAATGAAAGAGGACCCCTATCTTACACCCTACACAAAAATTAACTCAATGTGGATCAAACACCTAAATGTAAGAACTAGCACCATAAAGCTTCTAGAAGAAATGTAGGGGGACATCTTCAAGCCCTCGTGATAGGCAGTAGCTTCCTAAACTTTACACCCAAAAAACACAAGCAACAACAACGAAAATACATAAATGGGAACTCCTCAAAATCAAATGCTTCTGCACCTCAAAAGACCTGGTCCAAAAGGTGAAGAGGCAGCCAACTCAATGGGAGGAAATAATTGGAAATCACATATCAGAAAAAGGTTTGATATCCTGTATATATGAAGAAGTCATACAACTCAACAACAAAACAACAAACAACCCAAGGATAAAATGGGCTAAAGATATGGATAGACATTTCTCTGAGGAGCAAACACAGATATGCTCAGAAGCAAATGAGGAAATGCTCATTCTCATTAGCTATAATGGAAACCCAGATCAAGACTAGAATAAGATCCCACCTCACATCTATAAGAATGGCTGCTAGTAAACAAACAGGACACTATAAATGTTGGAGAGGATGTGGAGAAATTGGGACACTTACGCAATGCTGTTGGGAATGTATAATGCTACAGCTACTATGGAAGACAGTTTGGCAGCTCCTTAGGAAACTAAGTATCAGGTTGCCCTATGACATACTCAGTATATACCCAGAAGAGTTGAAAGCAGTGACACAAACAGACACTTGCACACCGATGTTGATAGCAGCATTATTCACAATTGCCAAATGATGGAAACAAACCAAATGCCCATCAGCAGACGAGTGGATCAACAAAATGTGGTATATACATATGATGGGATATTATGCAGCAGTAAGACAAAATGATGTCCTGAGGCACATGAGAAGACAGATGAGCCTTGAAGACATAATGCTGAGTGAAATTAGTCAGATACAAAAGGATAGATACTGTATGATTCCACTTTTATGACCAGCATAAAGGTATAATCAGAGGTTTTTAATACAGAATATAGGGGACTTAGAGATACATAGAAGCTAGAGATGGGTGAACCATTAGCTAATGAGGTTAAACTCCAATGTACAGGAATAGATAGGAGTGAAGGTGGTTCTCTAGTGGGTCTATAAATAATATGACCATATTGAAGATGAACAAGATTGAAAGGAAATGTATAGACCTATGTGTCCCACTGATTATCACTAGAAATATGAATTAGTTCTTGCAAGAATTACTTCAAAGATATGATTCTTGTACAAAGAGTGTTTAAGTCCAGGGTACAGGGGGAAAACTGCTATTGCATGCCATGAGCTATGTTCAAAAGGAAACCATCAGCACTACCACAGCAATAGCAGAGGTAAATAATGGGGGGAGGGACAAGAGAATGTTTAGATTTCCTATTTGGTGAGGGTGTGATTGTTGGTTTTTTTCTCTTGGGGACAATGAAATTATCTAAAATTGAGAATGTTGATGGACTGCGGACTTTCGGCCCTCTACATGATGCCCGATGAATGCAGGTGGCTGAAGGATGCACTGATGGAGAAGTTGATTGGCAAATGATGGTGTATACTTATGAATGAAGCTTGTGCTGCTACAAAAAGAAACAAAGTCGTGAGGCATGCACTGATGTGAATGAACATGTGGGACATTTGGTGAGACAAAATAAGCCAGAAAAGAAAAAATGTTATGGTCACTTTTAGAAAATGCTTATAAGAAAAAAGGGGCCTAGATTGTAAGGTTTTAGAGCCGACACATTATGTCCAGAGTGGTGATTATTATTTCTGGATTTTGAGAGGCTATTTTATATATATTAGCTGATATTTAGAGATAAGAATGAAGCTGAACAGGTTGGGATTAAAGTAATTCAGAACATAGGGGTAAGGAAGACAGTGTCTATATTTTAGAACCACACATACTCTTTGAGACCAATGGAAGAAAGGATTTTTGGTCTGTAACTGAAATTTTCTGTAGTGCATAATCTAATTCAACCTATCTGTATAGTTCATTTGAACAAGAGAAACACAGGAAGCACAGAATAAGAAAGAGGTCCTTATATCCTGTATACATTATTGCAATTTCTGGATACATCCTAGAGTATATTAAGCAGATAAACAAAAAATATTGGCAAAGTCCCCTGAGGGATGGAAGAAAGAATATGGAACTATTAAACCTTACCCTCAAGGAATCTCCTGATACTGTGTCAAACTTTAGGGACACCCAAATCAATAGGCCATTCCCTTGATTGGGAGGCTTACTCTTGTGAAGCTTATGCAGGTAGCGGGGAAGCTTAGACTACCTATAGACATGTCTAAGAGTTACTTCTGGAGGATCTCTTTTGTTGCTCAGATGGAGCTTCAGTCTCTCTAAGCCCAACTCTGCAAGTGAAATTATTGCCCTCCCCCCTACTTGGGACATGACATCCAGGGGTGAAAGCCTCCCTGGCGACGTGGGAGATGACTCCCAGGGATGAATCCAGACCTGGCACCATGGGATCAACAATTACATCCTGATGAAAAGGGGGGAAAGAAGTGTAAATAATAAAGTATCAGTGACAGAGAGAGTTCAAATAGAGTCGAGAGGCTACTCTGGAGGTTGCTCTAACACAAGCTTCAGGTAGACTTTGCTACCTATTATAACCTGCCAACCCGCAACCAGGACCATTCCAGCCAATCCTAAAGAACACCTAGGGCAATATTGAAGATTCCATAAGGGTTCCATGCTCTAGAGTAACTTTCCAGAAACCTACAACCTCCAGATGGGTCCCTGGTCCAGATAAGTCCTGAAACTTAGCCCAGTCTCTTCAGAACATCAGATAGTTCCATCTCCCTACACCATATCACTGAAAGACCCTTTTAATATGAAAAATTTAGAGTTGCCATAGCCCAAACACCCCTAAAGAGAGGGATGGAAAGATCAAACGTGATGGTGGAGTTAAACAGAGAAGATAGGATTTAACAAATGAATATGCTTGCTGAATCTTTAAATTGATATCTCTTTTAGTCTCCAGTATTTTAGAGCAGCTAGAAGTAAAAACATAAAATTGTGAAATTATAACCCATGTCAAACTCTGAAATATGTTCTACAACTAATTGTGGTGCTGTGCTTTGAAATTTTTAGCTTTTTTGTATATATGTTATTTTTTACAAAAAAAGAAGGTAAAAAAGTCATTGTGACGATAAAAAAATATTTAAGCCCTCTAGCCTCCTATATTCTGGAGCAGCTAGAAGGAAAAATCTGAGAAGATCCTATGGTAGTGTAAGGGAACAGTAGCCCATGACAAACTCTGGGATGTGTCCTGTAACTACTTGTTGAAGAGGGCTTTGAAAATTATTGCTTTTTTATTTCTTTGCTTTGTATATATGTTATACTATACAATTTAAAAAGTTTTAAAAAATAGCTGTGTTCCTGGTACTCACATACAAATTAATATTCTACTGAATTTTTTTTCGTGGAAGTGTTTTACATAGCAGCATATCCAAACATTTGGTAAACATATATATTCTTATGTTATGTTAGTTTTCTTCCTTGAATGTACAATGATTATATATGCAAATAAAAGGAAAAGTTAAGAGATAAGGATAAGTTCAATAAAAGGATAAGTTAAGAGAACACAAGATACCACAAATATTAGTTTCCATAATTGGCTATTCTTCTGTTCAGTTATTAGTAGTTTTTGAGGAACTTCAGAAGAAAATCTTCTTATAATAATCTATATAGCTTCAGTTATTAAAATGTCAAAAGACAGGCTACCAATCAGCCATTACCAACATATTCAGAACTTATATAACTAACGGCAGTAAAATAAGACCAATTTTTTTTTAATTAGATTTCAGAGTTAGACTATTTGGATTGAGTTGAAAAGATGAGTTTGAAGTCAAAAGTGATTTTGACCACATGAGATAGTGCTCTTTAAAGATCAAGGAGCTGAAAAGCTATTGTTTTTACTTTTAAATTATTATCCATTGATCCTAGTATTTAATACCTAAATTCAGTCTTTAAAAAGCATGCACTTAAGACATTGTAATAAAAATAACAGATGATTCAGGTAGCAGAGTGTTTTGTCCATTATGTAATTTCTTAGGTGCAATGTTGAGGCAAAGAAATATTCTTAGTTTTTCAAATTACACGTTGATTTCACCACCAAAGGCCCATTTTTATACACATTTAAGGATTATTTTTAAAAATCAAGTTCATGTTGGAAACATGGTTTCAGAAATACTGTCAAAATACAACCTATTTTATTCTTGGCATCTCAAAAGATACATGTTAACATTTCTTGGTTTCTCATTCACTATATGCTTTCCCACTTCCATTTTGCTCTCTCTTCCCCCTCCCCCACTTCTCATTACTCAGTCTGGGAGAAGCCAGCTGCTATGTCATGCACATTCAGGAGTCTTTGGAAAGACACATGTGCCAAAGAGCCAAGGCCTCCTGCCATCAACTCAGTAAGGAACTGAGGACTCTACCCTATAGCCAAGTGAATGAGCCATCTTGGAAGTGAAACCTCAGCCCTGACCAACAAGTATTGAATAGAACACCTTGAGAGACCCTGAGACAGACCCACCCAGCAAAGCTACTCCAAAATACCTGACCTACAGAAACTGTGAAATAATAAATGTGGTAGATTGAATGATGCCCTCCACAAAGACATAGTCAAGGCATAAATCCAGGTCTTGTGGATGTGGGCTCAATTGTAATTGAAGATCCCATTCAACGGGACCAAATTGAATCAGGGTGGGCCTTAACCCAGTATGACTGGAAGCCTTATAAGCAAAAGAAATTCGGACATGGAAGAACAAGACATAGGAGGAGGCAGAAAGAGACAGATCACAATGTGACAGAGGCAGAGATTGATTGCCAGTAAGCTACCACCAGAACGCTACAGATGCGTTCTGGAGAAGGCATGGCCTTCTTTGGAGAAGGCATGGCCTGCTGATACCTTGATTTTGGACTTCTAGCCTCCAAACTGTGAGCCAATAATTCCTGTTCTTTAGCTGATCAGTTCTGGTATTTTGTTACAGCAGCCCTGGGGCAAACGAAGATCATAAATGTTTATTTTATTTTAGACTTAACAGGTCTAAGGTTTGGGGACATTTGTTATGCAGCAATACATAACTAATCATGTATTTAAAATGTTGATATTGTGTTCGTCATGGATTTTTGCATTACTTTTAACTTTTTAAAATATTGCATTAAAATGATTTATCTTGATTACTGAGTTTTTTGATGTTCTATTACATTTTAAGCTTGAGGTAAGTGCCTCACTTGCCTCACCCTAGCCCCAGCCCTGCTGAGAAAAACCTTGCTTCCTAAAATCATAGACTATCAGAAGCTTTGCTGTTCGAAATTATATTAGTAAGAAGAAAACATCTCCTTCTTATCTGGAGGATGTAAGTCACTTTAACACATAGAAGCAACCCCAATTTCTAACCGAGGTGGAATCTCCACATAAGGGGTATGTGGACCCAACATTCCACACCTATCCTTAATGTTTCTAAAGGAACAGGACCTTGGGACCACTTCCCAGGCAGACCTGATGTTCACCCCTTTTCCATACCACCCTACTTTGCTTTGGGTTTATCAAAACAACTTCATTTAAACTTTACCTAACTCCACTCTTCTCCCGAATCCTAGAGCAATCTCCTTTCTTCCTTTGTTTGCTGAGACTAGGGTGATCAACCATCTCTGTTTGCCTGGACTAAAGCGTTTTCTGGGACAAAGGCTGCTCAATGTTAAAACCGGGAAAGTCCTGGGCAAACGGGGATAAATTGTTCACTCTAGGTAAGACAGCCCCACAGATCCTCTGGTATGTGGTCTCCCTTGCTGCAGCAAGTTAATAAACCTATCTGTGTCAGACTGTAGATGTCACCCTGGTGGTTTTTATCACATGGGCTCTATCAAGGGCATTAATGTTGAAAGAGTTTTCATAGAGGTCAAGCTCAGAATCAGTCCTAAATTTTCCATTGATGCTGGGAAAATGAACAGGTTTGGACTCATGCTCCAGATCAGAGGAGCATTGGTGGGGAAATAGTTCATTGAAGGCTGGATGTGAAGCCATATCAGAAAGGCACTGACGATGGAAGAGTTATCAGAGCTATAGATTTCAGGTCAGACTAGTGGAATATTGGTGGGGTCGGAGATTGGTCCAAAGGAGCGTGTAAGGATGGAAATGATAACAGGGGCTTGAATTTTAGATTTTTATGTGAGTCATCGATGGTGGAATAAAGAACAGGCAAGGGCCAAAACATGATCAGGGAAGGTGGGCGAGTTAATGAAGCCAGGAATTTGAATTCTCATATCTAGACTGAGTCTAAGGGGCTGTAGCTAGGTGATGCAGCTGGCCAATGGCTGTGTATGGGAAATGGGCTCTGGTTTCTGGCGGCCAATGGAATGAAGCAGCCGGCTGTTACTGGGGAGAAGCCCTGTTGCCATGGCATGAGTGGGAGGGGTAGAGTCTAGCCTGAGCTGCTGCAAACCAATGACTGCTTGATGACCAAGGCTGTTTTTTTTCTTGACCAAGCTGCAGCTTTACTCCCTCCCCCGCCCTGACTACCTTGAATCTAATCTTGGAGCTGCGGGACTGCAGAGAAAAACAACAGACTGGGCGAGAAAAAGACAATTTCAGCCCTACCTGTTCGAAATATCAATCTGGCCCCAGACCTCTTCCTCCCCTCTCCCTCTCATTCCTACTGATATAATTTGTTTCATTCTACTTATACTATTTGAAACAGCAAAGTTTGGCCCTCATGGCTACCCAGGTACCTGGGAAGATCCTAACTGGGCAGTTTCTTATCTCCCCCCTCCTCTCTCCAGCCTTTATTGACTCCAGGTGGCCTAATTATGGCAAAGGAACTCATTCTGCCGAACCAAGTGGTCGTAATCGAAACATCAGTAAATCCATCACCCATACCGGTGATCAACCGACTATCTTCCAGTGCTTTTTCTCCAAGCCCCTCCCAGTTCTTAAAACATTTGCTGTCTTTTATTTCGACAGAGTTGAGGTCTACTCTCTCCTGCTAGAGCAGCCCCTGAATAAAGTCATCCTTGCCTGTTTCATTGTCTGGCGTCAGTTTTTTTCCTTGACAACGAGAAGTCGCGCTTTGACCTCTTCAGCCAAATGTAGGTAACTGTAAGCTGTTGCTATGCAGCAGCCCCCATTGCCCTGTGAGGTGATGCTGGTAAAGCCTAGCTGGAGAGGCTGTAGACAGAGGATGTAATTAGCCAAAGGCTAATGTGAAAATTGGGGTCTGGTCACTCCAGTCCATATGAGGCGGGACTGCTCTGAAAATCAGAAGTCCCCATTGTCCAATGCAGGGACATAGGCTGGTGAGTGTTTGTGGGGATGCGTACAGATTGATGGCACAGTTGGGCAACTGCTGTGTGAGGGAAGTGGCCAATTCCTAGGGTGAAACCTCTTTGGCACTATAAGGGAAAGAGGTCAGGGAATGACCTGAGGTTGCTATGGATAGATGGTTCAGCTGGCCAATAGCTTTGTGTGGAAACTAGGTTTTAGTCTTCAGGGCCAAAGAAATGCAAACATCCTTGTTACTAGACAGAAGTAACTTTGCTGTTTCAAATTATATCATAGGGATGAAACATCTCAGACTTGCCTGGAGGATCTGAGTCACCTTGACCCAAGCAGCAGCCTCAATTTCCAACCACGTTTGGGATCAGAACATGCCTTTTGTGGGGGACATGATTCAGTCTTCAACAAGGAAGAATGGGGCTAGTGGGCAAAACTGGGAGGAAGGACCCAACTACGGTGAATGACTAGGCTAGAAAACTCCTCTATCCTGAGGTATGGGGTCAGGCAGGCAGAACCAGCAAAAGGGACCTAGTTACAACAAACAGTCTGACTCAGGAAGCCTCTTTGACCTCACAATCCTGAGACTCCCCTACTCTATCCAGAGACATCTGTGAAGTTGGAAGGCACTGGTAAGGGGATCCCATCACTTTCTTCTAACACCAAGAGACACACAGAGTCTTGGCTTAAAGAAATCTCTCCTGCCTCCTCAGGAAGCACTAGCAGAGATAAGTGGGAGCCCCAATGGCAGAAGATAAACCAAGCAGACAAACATAACATCAGAAAGGCTCTGAAAATTAAGCTGTCATTGGAACTTCAGCATGCAAACTAAGCCAAAGCCTGCATGAGAAATCTAAACAGAGATAATGCATGTTAAAATAAAAGATTTAAATAGGACCCTAAGTCTCCTAACATAATTGACAAAATTTCCAGAATACAATTAAAAATCCCTTCTCATAACAAGAAACAAGAAAATCACAATTTGAATGAGACATAATCAACTAATGCCAACACCAAGATGACTCATATGTTCAAATTGCCTGAAAGAGATTTTAAATCAGTCATCATAAAAAAAAATTAACAATGCAACTTCTTTTGGAAAAGATGAAAAAAATAGGAAAAAAATCTCAGTATAGATATAAGAAAGTATTAAAAAAATATCCAAATGGAAATTATAGAATTAAAAGTACATGAGAAATAAAAAGCAACAATGTGGGGCTCAAGACTATAGTGTAGATAATTGGGTGGAGTCCGTAAACTTGAAGGCAGTTGAAAAGAATTCCACATTCTGAACACATAGAGAAAATAGACTGAAATTTTTGAATAGGGCCTCAATAACCTGGGAGACAATACAAAAACCCAACACTCATACCATGAAAGTCCCAGAACAAGAGAAGACAGTAAACAGAAAGAGTATTTGAAGAAGTAATGAATACTACATCCCAAATTTGGCAACACAGAGAAACTTACAGGTCCCAGAAGCTGAATGAACCCAAATAGGATAAACCTAAAGACATTCATACCAAGAAACATCTCAATTAAATTTTGAAAACAAGACAATGAAAATAACTTGAAAACAGCCAGACAGAATTGAGTATTACCTACAGGGGAACACAATTTGAACGACAATAAGTTGTGCCTTCTGAAGAGGCACAAGATTTTTTGATGTGCTGAAAGAAAAGAATGGTAGCTGCAATTATATATCTTGTGAAAATATCCTTCAGGAATCAAGTCATTCTCAGACAAAGGAAAACTAAAATAATTTGTTTCTAGAAGTCTTACCATTAAAAACCAAGTAAGAAAGTTCTTCAGAAAGAAATAAAATGAGAAAAGGAAGAATCTGGGAGTCAGGAAGAATCAATGAAAAGAGAAGGAATATAGGTAAATACAATGGACTATACTTTCCCTCATGAGATTTACATAGCCTATTTAATGATTGAAACAAAAATTATAACACCATCTGATATTCATGAGAATGATTTCTTTAACGTAGGGTAAATAAAGGTACCTAAATGGAAGTGGTGTTTTCATACTTCACTCGAAGTGGTAAAATGTTGATACCAGAAGATTGTGATTCGTCACATATGTTATATAATATCCAGAACAACCATCATGAAAACTATACAAGGAGATAAATTTTAAAACACAATAAGAGAATGGAACCTAGAAGAAAAAAAGAGAGGACACTGCCACCTGACACACTGCAGGGACACAGCCAAAGAATCCAGGAATTGCCAGGAGCCAGCACAAGAATTTACACACATCGCCTTGCTGATAACTCAATTTTGGACTTTTCCTAACCTCAAAACCACACTTTAAATGGGAGTTGATGTGATTGATGACTTCCTGCACTATAAAACTGCCATCATCAAAGACCGAGGTCCAGTCCTGATGAAGATAGTGGAGTCAGATGCTTCAAGGATCTGGTCACCAACAAAAGCTATGAACAACCAGAAAGAACTGGCACAAACGTCTTTCTCAAAGGCAGAAAACAGTTCAAGGATACAGTAGTAAGGTGAGTACTGAATCAAGAAAAGGTTACCTAGAAGCAGAAGGACAGGGACTTCTGGGGAAGATGGCAGAGTAAGAAGCTCCAGGACTCAGTCCTTCCACAAAGAGAGATACTGAGCAGGAAGGAACTGTCTGAAAGAAATATTTTGAAACTCCAGAGGCCAGAAGACACTGTACAACATCAAGGAAGAAGAGGAAGAGGCTGATAAGTTACAGTAAAGGACAGTAAATTGCTCTTTCTGTGTAGCAGCTACTGCAATCATCCCCACTTTCATAGCAGCATGCCTTGGGGTCTAGTCCCTGGCAAACTTGCTGGTACAGAAAGGGACTTAAAATCCTCTTTCATAAGAAGGGGTGGAACAGCAGATCATTGATCAGAGCTTTTGATTAGTGAATTCAGATGTCTGGGGACCTTGCTCTTGGGTAAGTATTGTTTCAACCCACAAAGGACAAAGGAAGCAGCAGCCATTGTTTCAACCCTCCCAGAAAGGGTGAAGGTGTGGAGATTTAAAGATGCAGCACCTTGAGGAGTTCCCAGGAAGATGGTGGAATAGGATAGGTTGAGTTCACCCTGTGCAAGAAACAGCTAGAGACGTGACAAAAAATGACTGGGACAGCGATTCTAAGTGTAAGTGACCTGGAGGGTCTTTTACATACCATAGGGAAGCCCTGGTTGAAAAAGCTGAAGAATTGAGATACAGAGAAATGGAGATGCAGCTAGTTCAAACAGCTAATGCAACTTTCCAGCGGCCTGGAACCTCAGGAGTGCATGAACAGGTAGACAGAGAAGGAAGTAAGCCAAGCTGCGTTCCTTGAACACGTTACTTCATGCATGCCATCTCCGCCCTGAGATCATGACTCCCCCCACACTCCATGCACCTGACCTGTCACCCGTCCCCTACACCGCACTTAAGACCCCGCCCCAACTCCCTCCCTGCACATTGGCCTCACCCCAGCCTCACACATTCGAGAACACTACCCCGCCCCACCCACATTTCCTGCAAAGCACACAGTTCGCGCCCCTCTGGAGACCATGCAATCATGCCCAGCCCCTGGACCCTGCCTTCCCTCCTACCCACTGAGGCAGTCACCTGCCATCTGGGCTGCAGACGTTACTTCATACTGGGCCACATCCGCCAGCCGTATAGTCGGTCAGCTCTGCCCACACCCCCTGAACTCTGCACACGTGTACATCTGATCCCCACCCCGAAGACCCGGTAATACATGGTGCACCCCAACACACACCCCAGTTAGGCAAGTACGGACTGTACATCCGGCCCACATACACCCCAGTCCACGCAGGTGCAATCCCACCCCACTGCCCCTCAGCTTTGCGAAGCAGACACCAGGGGCCCATCCCCAACCTCACACCAGGGCGCCCCCCCTTCCCACACTTGTGCAAGCCATATCCTCTCTGCAGGGCACCTATACATCCGTGCATTGACTTCTTGACCTTGCACCCAATCCCCACTCTCCACACTGCATACCCTTACCCCACCTCCTGGCACAAGAGCCCTTCTCCCACCTGGCAGGTGCTGACATGCGCATCTGTGCCACACTGCACCAGCTCGTGCATGCCTGACCCACCTACCCCTGCACCTGAGCACCCATGACAGGGCCCTGCCCACCTGATATCACCCAGTCCTGACCCACGCCCCACAATCCTGGTGACCTGTGCTCCGCCCATACCCACTCATTCATCTGCAACCCAGCAACCCTGGACCCATTACCCTGTGCAGGGACACACCTGCGCTCTGGCCTCCCTGTGCCTCAACCTCTGTGCCCCATACGCTGCAACCTGATACCTATGACCCCCATGCTCCATGATTTCACCCACATCCTGCCTGCACACCAGCCCCTGTGCATCTGCACACACACACCCATCCACTTCTGCCACGCCCTATCTCTGTGTTCCCCACACCACACACTGTTCCTGCACTCCAAGGCCTGGCTGAGCTGCACCCCACCACCATGGCCCTTGTACCAGACCTTCACAACCTTGCACCCCACACCCCATGTCACAAGCAGCAGCATACCGTCCCTGGGTATGCTGATAACAAAAACTGAGGGAGAGGTTAAAACTTTCACAGAAAAACAAATCCTGAAAGAATTTGTCAACAAGAGACTGCCCCTACAAGAAATATTATAGGGAATTCTGCCAGTTGAAAAAAAAAGACAGGAGAGGAAGGTCAGGAAGAGGGCATAGAATTGAAGAGTACCAGTAAGAGTAACTTAAAGGATAAAAAGAGAAAGAGGGAAAAGAATATATAGATCTGACAAATAAAATCCAAAGGATAAGGTGGTGGATTCAAGAAATGCCTTTACAGTAATATACCTATAACTAGTAACATGCCAATAAAAAGTTACAGATTAGCAAAATGGATTAAGAAATATAATCCAGCTATACGCTGCTTACAGGAGACTCATCTTAGACACAAGGATACAAACAGATTGAAAGTGAAAGTATGAAAAAA
Source organism: Tamandua tetradactyla (assembly GCF_023851605.1). Taxonomy (NCBI): domain Eukaryota; kingdom Metazoa; phylum Chordata; class Mammalia; order Pilosa; family Myrmecophagidae; genus Tamandua; species Tamandua tetradactyla. Next base: position 122,878,394 of record NC_135353.1, read on the forward strand.
GATGTTCCACACAAGTTGTAACCAATAGAAAATAGGAGTAGCTATACTAATATCTGACAAAATCGACTTTAAATGTAAAGACATCATAAGAGACAAAGAAGGACAATATATATTAATAGAAGGGACAATCCACCAAGAAGAAATAACAATCATAAATGTTTATGGTCCCAATCAAGTAACTCCAAAGAACATGAGACAAACACTGGAAAAACTGAAGTGAAGGATAGACGTTTCAACAATAATAGTAGAAGAATTCAGTATACCACTCCCTTCTATATATAGAACAACCAGACAGAGGATTAACAAGGAAATAAAGAACTTAAACAATTTTATAAATGAATTAGACTTAACAGATATATATAGGTCATTGCACCCCAAAATGCCAGGATATACATTCTTGTCTAGTGCTCATGGAACATTCAAAGGCTGCGCTGAGAGGGATATTTATTGCCCTAAATGCCAATATTAAAAAACAAGAAATAGCAAAAATCGAGTTTGTAACTGCTCACCTGAAGGAACTTGAGAAAGAACAGCAAACTAACCCCAAAGCAAATAGAAGAAGAGAAATAATAAAGATTGAAGCAGAAAGTGAATGAGAGAACAAAAGAGCAATAGAAAGAATCAACAAAACCAAAAGTTGGTTCTTTGAGAAAAAAATCAGTGGACCATAGCAAGGCTGAAAAGAAAAAAAATGAGAGAGGACGCACATAAACAAAATCAGAAATGAGAGCGGAGGGTCATTACCACAGACCCTGAAGAAAAAAAAACCATAGGAGTATACTAAGAACAATTATATGTGGACAAACTAGACAACTTAGATGAAATGGACAAATTCTGGGAAATACCCAAACACACTACACTGACTCAGGAAGAAATAGAAGATCTCAACAAACCAATCACAAGTAAAGAGATTCAAACAGTCATCAAAAATCTTCCTGCAAACAAAAGCCCAGGGCCAGATGCCTTCACAGGATGATGATGATGATGATGATGATAATGATTATTATTTTATTATTATTATTATTATGGCTTTAAATGGGAGAATTTATTAAGTTCCAAATTTGCATGTTCTAAGGCTGTGAAAATGTCCAAATTAAAGCAAGGCTATAGAAATGTCCAATCTATGGCATCCAGGGAAAGATACTTTGGTTCAAGAAGGCCAATGACATTCAGGGTTTCTCTCTCAACTGGAAAGGCACAGACGAACATGGCGACGTCTGCTAGCTTTCTCTCCAGGCTTCTTGTTTCATGAAGCTCCCATGGGGGCATTTTCCTTCTTCATCTCCAAAGGTCTCAGGCAATGTGAACTCTAAAGCTTTTTCCAAAATGGTTCCCTCTTAAAAGGCTCCTGTAAGCAACCCCACCTTGAATGGATAGAGACACATTTCCATGGAAACCATCAAATCAAAAGTTACCACCCACAATTGGGTGGGTCACATCTCCATAGAAGCAATGAAAAGCTCTGACCCAGCAATATTGAAGGAGGATTAAAGAACTTGGCTTTTCTGGGGTACACAATAGATTCAGATTGGCACAGTGTCTTTCATTACAAAAAAAATTGTGTGTGTGTTTTAAATTGTATAGGTCATAACTGTCTCTTTTTTAATATTTTATTTTTAAAACTTTACATACAAACATATATTCTTGACATATAAACATTCCATACTTGGTGAAAATCAATGGCTCACAATATCATCACATAGTTGTATATTCATCGCCATGATCATTATTTGAACATTTGCATCATTCCAGCAAAAGAAATAAAAAGAAAAAAACTCATACATACAATACCACTCACCCTTCCCTCTCATTGACCACTAGTGTTTCCACCTACCCAATTTATTTTACCCTTTATCCCCCTTATTATTTATTTATTTATTTTATCAGTATTTTTACTCATCTGTCCATACCCTGGATATAAGGAGCATCAGACACAAGGTTCTCACAATCACACAGTCACACTGTAAATGTTATATCTTTATACAATTGTCTTCAAGAATCTAGGCTACTGGAACACAGCTCAACCGTTTCAGGTAGTTCCCTCTAGCCGCTACATTATACCATAAACTAAAAAGGGATATCTATATAGTGCATAAGAATAACCTCCAGGATAACCTCTCAACTCTGTTTGAAATATCTCAGCCACTGAAACTTTATTTTGTCTCATTTCTCTCTTCCCCATTTTGGTCAAGAAGGCTTTCTCAATCTCTTGATGCCAGGTCCTGGCTTATCTCAGGTTTTCTTCACAGGATTATTTTAACAAACATTCCAAAAATAACTAACACCAATCCTGCTCAAACTCTTCCAAAAAACTGAGGAGAAAGGAACACTATCTAACTCATTTTATGACGCTAACATCACTTTAATACCAAAATCAGGTAACAATGCTATAAGAAAGGAAAACCACAGGTCAATCTCTCAAATGACTATAGATGCAAAAATTCTCAATGAAATATGTTAAAAGAATGATGGACCATGACCAAGTGGGGTTTATACCAGGAATGCGAGGGTGTTTCAACAGAAGAAAATCAATTAATGTAATACAGCACATTAATATATCAAAAAGGAAAAATCGCATGATCATCTCGATTGATGCTGAAAAAGCATTTGACAAAATTCAACATCCTTTTCTGATAAAAGACTTCAAAAGGTAGGAGTAACTTTCTCAATATGATAAAAGGCATATATGAAAAAACTGATAGCCATCATTGTATTCGTGGTGAAAGACTAAAAACTTTTCCCCTAAGATTGGGAATGAAGCACAATCGCCCTCTGTCGCCACTATTATTCAACATTGTACTAGAAGTTCTAGCTAGAGCAATCATGAAGGGGAAAGAAATAAAAGGCATCCAAATTGGAAAGGAAGAAGTAAAACTTTCATCATTTGCAGATGACATGATACTATACTTGGAATATCCTGAGAAATCCACAACAAAGTTAACTGAGGAAATAAACAAATTCAACAAGGTGATGGGACATAAAACTAATGAGCAAAAATGAGTAATGTTTCTATACACAAGCAATGACCTAACTGAGAGGTCAATTAAGGAAAACACTTGCATTCAAAAGAGCAACTAATGCGATGTGCTTTGAAATTTATTGCTTTTTTGCATATATGTTATTTTTCACAGAAAAGGAAAAAAGTCGATTGTGATTATAAATGCACAGCTATATGATGATGTTGTGAACCATTGATTGTATACTTTGGATGATTACATGGTATGTGAATATATAATAGATATCAATAAAAAAATTAAAAAATAGCAACTAAAAGAATCAAATATCTAGGAATGAACTTCACTAGGGACGTAAAGGTTTGTACACAGAAAAAACTACCTAACATTGCTAAAAGAAATCAAAGAAGATCTATCTAAATAGATGGAAAGACATTTCCTACTCATGGATAGGAAGGTTAAATGTAGTTAAGATGTCAATTCTACCCAAATTGATCTACAGAGTCAACGCAGTACGAATCAAAATTCCAACAACCTACTTTGAAGATTTGGAAAAACTAGTTACCAAATTCATCCGGAAGGGAATGAGCCCCTCAATATCTAAAAACATCTTTAAAAAGAAGAATGAAGTGGGAGGATTAACACATCCTGATTTTAAAGTTTATTATAAAGCCACAGTGGTCAAAACAGATTGGTAGTAACACAAAGACAAGCACTGACCAATGGAATTGAATCAAGGGTGCAGAAATAAACCACCAAATCTATGGTCAACTGATTTTTGACAAGGCCCCCAAATCCAGTGAACAGGGACAAAATTGTCTTTTCAATTAATGGGCATAGGAGAACTGGATATCAGTAGCCAAAAGAATGAGAGGACCCTTACCTTACACCTTATACAAAAATTAACTCAAACTGAATCAACCCCCTAAATAAGAACCAGTACCATAAAGCTCCTAGAAAAAAATGTAGGGAAGTGTCTTCAAGTCCTAGTTTAGGAAAAAGCTTCCTAAACTTTACACCCAATGCACAAGCAACAAAAGATAAAATAGATCAATGGGAACTCCTCAAAATCAAATGCTTCTGTACCTCAAAGACTTTGTCAAAAAGGTGAAAAGGCAGCCAACTCAATGGGAGAAAGTATTTAGAAATCACACATCAGATAAAGGTTTGATATCCTGTATACATAAAGAAATCGTACAACTCAAGAACAAAAGAGCAAACAACCCAGCTATGAAATGGGCTAAAAATATGAATAGGCATTTTTTTGAAGAGCAAATACAGATGTAAAAAATACATGAGGAGATGCTCATTTTCATTAGCTATAAGGGAAATGCAGATCAAAACTACAATGAGATACCACCACACACCTATAAGAATGGCTGCTATTAAACAAACAGGAAACTACAAATGTTGGAGAGAATACGGTGAAATTGGGACACTTAAGCACTGCTGATGGAAATGTATAACGGTACAGCTGCTATTGAAGACAGTCTAGCGGTTCCTCAGAAAACTAAATATCAAGTTGCCCTATGACCTGGCAATATCATTTCTCAGTATACACCCTGCTTTTCAGAAGAGCTGAAAGCAGTGACACTAACAGACATTTGTACACCGATGTTCATAGTAGCACTGTTCACAATTGTCAATGGATGGAAACATTCCAAGTGCCCATCAACAGAAGAGTTGATTAACAAAATGTGGTATCAATTCTCGCCTGCCATGTGGGAGACCCGGGTTTGATTCCCAGTCCGTGCACCACCCCCCCCCCAACAAACAAACAATTGAACAAAGTGGTGCTGCAATAACTAGATACTCATGGAAAAATAATGAAAATGTGACCCCACCATACAGCATACAAAAAAATAATGTTAACTACGTCTGATGAAATATTATGCAGCAGTAAGATGAAATGACATCCTGAAGCACAAGACAAGATGGATAAGCCTTGAGGACATAATGCTGAATGAAATAAGTTAGATACAAAAGGGTGAATTCCACTTTTATGACCCAAGTAAAGTTAAAATCAGATTTTAATATACAGATAATAATATTCTATAATATTAATATAGAATATAGGGGACCTAGAGATACATGGAAGCTAGAGATGGGTGAACGGTTACCTAATGAAATTGGATTTAAATGTAAGGGAATAGATAGAAGTGAAGGCAGTTCACTAGTGGGTTTATAAGTAATATTACCATATTGAAGGTGAACATGATTGAAAGGGGTTATATAGACCCATACATCCCACCCATTAAGACTACAAATATAAATAAGTTCTTCCAAGAACTACTGCAAAGGTATGAATCTTTTATAAAGAATGTATAAGTTCGTGGTATAGGAGGAAAATTGCTATTGCATGCTATGGTCTATGTTTAACAGGAAAACACCAACAGCATCACAGAAACACCAGGGGTAAATATTGGGGGGGGGACAAGAGTTAAGGTGAGGTTTGGATTTTCTATTTGGTGAGGGTGTGTTTCTTGGTTATCTTTCTCTTGGGAACTTACTTTGGACATTATACATGATGCCCAGTGAATGGAGGTGGTTGAAGGATGCACTGAGAAATAGATTGGCAAGTGATGGTGTATACATATGATCGAATATTGTGCTACTACAAAAAGGAATGCAGTTATGAGGCATGCAACATTGTGAATGAGCATGTTGGATATTTAGTGAAGCAAAATAAGCCAGAAACAAAAGAGCAAATATTTTATGGTCTCATTTAGAAAAAACAAGAAAACAGAGGCCTAGATGTAAGCTCTTATAGCAGTCACATTTAGTCCATAGCAGTAGTTGTTATTTCTGGATTTTGAGATGCTGTTTTATATACATATAACCTGGTATTTAGAGATAAGAATGAAGTCAATTAGGTTGGGATTAAGGTAATTCAGAATAAAGGGGTAAGGAAGACATTGTATTTTAGAACTTCATCTATTCTTTCAGACCAAAGGAAAAAAGTTTATTTATCCACATCTTAAATTTCCTGTAGCACATAATCTAACTCAACCTGTCTGGATAGATCATTTAAACAACTCAAACACAGGGAACCAAGAATAAGAATGAGAGCCTTTAATCCTGTATTGCTTAATGTAATGCCTGGATACATCCCAGAGTATATGAAGCAGATAATCAAAAAGTATTGGCAAAGTCCCTTGAGGGTTAGGAGAAAGAATTGGGAACTATTAAATTTTATCCCCGGGGAAAATCTTCTACTTTGTCAAACATTATGGACACCCAAATCAATAGGCCAAGCCCTTGATCTTGAGGTGTGCTCTTTGAAGCTTATGTATGTAGTGGAGAAGCTTAGCCTACCTATAGGTACGCCTAAGAGTTACTTCTGGAAGACCTCTTTGGTTGATCAAATGTGGCCTCACTCTCTCTAAGCCCAACTCTGCAAGTGAAACCATTGCCTTCCTCCCTCTTGGGACATGACATCCATCCAGGGATGAAAGTCTCCCTGGAAGCATGGGAGATGACTCCCAGGGATGAACCTGGTCCTGGCACCATGGGATAAACAATACCATCCTGACCATAAGGGGGAAAGGAAGAGCAACAAACAAGGTATCAGTTGTTGAAAGAGTTCAAATAGAGTCGAGAGGCTACTCTGAAGGTCACTTTTATGCAAGCTTCAGTTAAGCATTGCTATCTATCATAGCTTGCCAAACTCCAACCAAAACCATTCCTGCCAATCCTAAAGAACACCTAGGGAAATATATAAGATTCTGCAAAGGTTCCATATACTAGGGTAACTTTCCAGAAACCTATGACCTCCAGATGGGTCCCTGAACCAGATAAGTCCTGAAACCTAGAGGGGCGAGCCTCTCCAAAACATCAATTAGTTCCATTCCCCATCCCATGTGATTGACAGCCCCTTCTAACATGGAAAATTAGAAAGGGCATAACCCAAATACCCCTAAAGAGTGGGAAAAAGATCAAAGGTGACAGTGGAGTTATGCAGAGTGGGTAGGGTTTAACAGATGAGTATGATTGCTGAATCATTAAATTGATATTTATTTTAGTCTCCAGTATCTTAGAGCAGCTAGAAGTGAAAACCTAAAATTGTGGAATTGCTACCCATACCAAATTCTGAAATCTGTTCTACAACTAATTGTTGTGCTTTCCTTTGAAATTTATTGCTTTTTTGTATATGTGTTATTTTTCACAAAAAAAGAAGAAGAAAGTTGGTTGTGATCATAAATGCACAGCTATATGATGATATTGTGAACCATTAATTCTGCACTTTGTATGATTACATTGTATGTGAATATATAATATATATCACTTAAAAATAAAATAAAAATTAAAAAATATAATAATATGGGATCACACTGTGAGGCAGTTATCACTTTCAAATTATTTTTCTATTATTCTGATGATAGCACATAGAAAGTTTCAGTTTGGTATTACATGCTTTCACATTTTTAAACATTATTTTCACCCATTTTAACAAATTGGAGGAAGAAGACCTTAGAGCATTAGACAGGTAAAGGTTTCTAGCTGAAATTTAAGTTTCTTTTTTCATTATATATATATATATATATATATATATGTATGTATGTATGTATGTATTTACTTCTATATGTAGCAAATGATACTGATTTTCCATTAATGGTGGTGATATAAAGTTTCTATTTTCAGATAGATATATTGAATTCCTTAAGTGTGCCAAATTAAAGAAAAATAAATACAAGTATTTGACGTATGTGAAAAACTGAAAAACAAATGAAACAAAAAAACCCAAGATAAAACAAAAAATAGATGCAACACCTCCTCAGGGCTCCAGGGGACAGTTTGCTGAAGGACTACATTTGCTGGGCAGGACAGGAAAGCTCAGCTTTTGGAAGCCATAGGAGAAGCTTTTGGCACACTTCCTGATATCCTCCCCAGGGTATTTTGGAACCAGTCTGTACCCCCTAGGTTGGTCCCTGGCCCTGTTTTGGCTGGGAAAGACTGACTTGGAGAGTCCTCATTAGGGTGACACTCCTCCCAGAATTTGTCTTCCAGGTAAAAGAATCTTTAGCCAATGAAAGGAGTTCAAAAAACTATAGAAGCAGACAGTCTGGGACAAAACCCTGACAGTTTAAAACACGGGAGAAGGAGATCTGTCTCTTACGAAACAGAGACGGCAACCAAACTCCTTTAACAGGGGAACTCCAAAACAACTAACAAGCAAAAACCCAAGGCCCAGAAATACAGGGAAAACACTGCATGCTGCATTTGCCTAGGGCAGACCTTCCTCATAGGAGGACTGAAACTCAAGAAAAATCTCTGTCTTATCATCAGCTGGTTACAAAACCAGGAAACAGACATCTTACGGAGTAAGTCCCAAAGTTAACATTTTAAAGTATTAAAATGTACAATGTGCAACAAAAAAGTACAAGACAGACAAACAAACAAAGCACAAGAAACGATGGCCTATCCAAAAGAAGAGGATAAACATACAGGAAATAGCAATGAAGAAAGCAAGAAAGGGGACATACTGAGCAAAACCTTTTTAAAAATTATCTTAAAAATGCTCAAAGACAGCTCTATTCCTGGCTCTAAACATGGTTAGAACAAGAGTGGGGCCTTTCCCGCCCATTGGGGAAAGTAGGAAGACATGGAGCACGTACGTGTGTGTGTAGATAATTTAAGTATATGTGTGTGTGTGGATAATTTCAGCCTTGACCAGACTACTCCTGAGCAATGCGACCTTGCTGTGATTTTGAAGAGCTTTCATTCAATTGATTTCTCACCTCATTTTAAATTTTCTCCACTGCTTTCCTTTTCCCTTCTTTAATTTCCTTTACCCTTCTTCTTTCTGTTTTCCCATCCCACTTTCTCTTTCTGCAAAGCCATTCTTTGGGATGACATCTTTATTTTCATATTTTCTTTTGGCAGACAAAAGGAAAAAGAAGCAATTGATTAGAAATTTAGGATAAAAGACAAAAAGGCAAAATGTATAGATCTGGTGTGGTGGTGGAACTCTTTACCCCTGAAAACATGTTCCCAAACTTCATCCATTCCTGTCAGTGTGAAGTCTTGTAAATGGGATTTTTGATGAGGCTACTTTAATTAATGTGTGGCCCATATGAATGAGGATGGGCCTTAATCCTACTACCGAACATCTTATATGGAAGGTCACAGACAGAAAACCATGGAAAGGAGCCAGGAGTCAATAGAACTCAGAGAAGCTAGTAAGGGCCACCATGTGCATTGCCATGTGACAGAAAAGTCAAGGACCACAGACTGCCAGTAGCCAGCCCCAGAACACCAGTCTTCTGGGTGGAAGCATCACTTTGATGACTCCTTAACTTTGGACTTCTCCTAGCTTCAAAACTTCGAGTCAATAAATTCTCATTGTTTAAGACAACCAACTCATTGCCTGGTATTTGCTTTAGCAGCGAGGAAAACAGAACAGCTAGCATTTTTAGTTTAACTTAATTTGTGCTTAAAATTTTAATGCTGGGGTGGGCCACAGTGGCTCAGCAGGCAGAGTTCTCACCTGCCATGCTGGAGACCCGGGTTCAATTCCTGGTGCCTGCCCATGAGGAAAAGAAAATTTAATGTTGTTATACATATTTTATATAAACTTCTAAAGGAAATAAAAATCAATGAAAATGATCAATTTAAAAAATGCTTAAGGATATGAAGGAAAGTACAGAGAAAGAACTACAGGATATCAGAAAACCAACAAATGAGCAATAGGAGAGTCTAAGTAAAAAGGTAGAAATGTTTAAAAGGAACCAAACAGAAGTACTGAAGTGGAAGACTATAATAACTGAAATGAAAAATGTCCAGGAGAGTTTCAAGGGCAGATTGGAAGTGGTAGAAGAAAGAATCAATGAGCTCGAAGATAAGACATTTGAAATGAGTCAGGCTGAGGAACAGAAAGTAAAAAGAAATATTAAAGGTAAAAATAGCATAAGACAGCTATGGGACACCACCAAGCACACCAATATATGTGTTATGGGTGTCCCAGAAAGAGAAGGAGAGAAAGGGACAGAAAAGAAACAATTGCAGAGTACTTCCCCCAAATAACAAAAAACATGAATATGCACATCCGAGAAGGTCAAAGAACTCCTGACAGGACAAACATGAAGAAAAATATAACCCATCACATACTGATTATACTATCAAATGTAAAGGACAAAGAGAGAGTTCTGAAAGCTGCCAGAGAAAAGCAATGTGTTACATACAAGGGAATCTCAATTAGATGGAGTGCCAATTTCTTATCAGAAACCACAGAGGCAAGAAGACAGTGGGTTGAAATACTTAAAAGTGCTAAAAGAAAAGCTGTGCTAGTTCATAAGCTGCCAGAATGTCATATACCAGAACTGGAATGGTTTTCATAAAGGGGAATCTAATGAGTTACAAGTTTATAGGTCTAAGCCTATAAAATGTCCAGACTAAGGTATCTGGGGAAAGATATTTTAATTCAAGGAAGGCCAATGGGTCTCCAACACCTCTGTGAGCTGGGAAGTCACATGGCTGGCATCTGCTGGTCCCTTGCTCATGAGTTCTGTTGCTTTCAGCCTCTATTTCTGTGGAGTTTCCTCACTTTACTTCTCTGGGGCTGGCCTTCATCTCTTAGCTTCCCTTGGCTCTCTCCAGAATCTGGTTTGCCTAATATTTCATGACAATGTCTGCTGGGCTCCAAGCATCTCCGAACATCCATGTCTCTGTTCTCGGAAGCAACTGTTCTCCAAGCGTGTACATCTGTTCTCTCTGTCAGCTCTGAGGTCTCTGTTGTTTCTCTAGGCTCTGTCTTTCTCCAAAATATTTTCTCTTTTAAAGGATTCCAGTAAGCTAATTAAGACCCACCTGGAATTGGTGGAGTCACATCTCCATTTAATCAAAGGTCACACCCACAATTGGACGCATCACATCTCTGTGGAGATAATCTAATCAAGTCCCAACCTCCAGTGCTGAATAGGGATTAAAAGAAACACTGTTTCCACAAGATTAGATCGGGATTAAAATATGGCTTTTCTAGGATACATAATACTTTCGAACAGGCACAAAACTGAAAGCCAATAATTTTATATCTGGTGAGACTCTCTTTCAAAAATGAGAGATTAAGGCATTCCCAGATAAACAAAAGCTGAGGGAGGTAATCACCACTAGACTTACCCTACAAGCACTGTTAAAGGAGTTCTTCAGAACAAAAGGAAAAGACATAGACAGTGGTCCAAAGCAGCATAAAGAAATAAAGACCTGTGGTAAATATAACCATTTGGATAATTATATCCAATTATAAATGCTAGTACTATGGTATTGTGTTATTTGGTATGTAACTCCACATCTTACTTCCTACAGGTACTACAATGAAAATACATTTTAAAAAAAAACAATGATAAATCTAGGTTTTTGGATGTACGATGTATGAAGATACAAGTGGTAACAAATATAAAAAGTGGTAAGGGGCCGGGGGGTATAGGTAAAGTATATGTGTGGTGTGGCATTGAAGTTAAGTTGGTATCAAACCAGATGTGACTATTATACATTTAGGATGCAAAATTTTTATCCCATGGTCTCCACAGGGAAAATAGATGAAAGATATAAACAGAAGTGAGAAGGCACTCAATATGGTACGATACAGAGAAAAGCAAACAAACAGAAAAGAAGGCTTTAACAGAATTAAGTGACAAGAAAGGAATGACTTATGAAAGCTAAATATCAAAATGTTAGAAGAAAGTCCTGCATTAGTTGCGACTTTTTTTAAACCTAAATTCATTGCATTTTTCATTTTTTACACGTTATCTTTTTTTTTTTTTGGTATGGGCAGGCTCCGGGAATAGACTCGGGTCTCCAGCATGGCAGGTGAGAATTCTGCCACTGAACCACCATTGTACCCTCCCCCCAAGTTATCCTTTTGATTCAAGCAAGATGCAAAAGAAAAAAGAACTACATTGTAAGATGAATTTTAAAAGTCCACTTACCTGTAACCCAGTTGTGATTTTAAATGGAAATAAATTAAACTCTCCAGTCAAAGGCAGAGATTTGCAGAATGGATAAAAAAGCATGACCCAACTATATGCTTTGTGCAAGAGACTCATGTTAAAATCAAAGATACAAGTAGGTTAATGGTGAAAGGAAGAGGAAAATATATACCATGCAAAAGAGAGCTGTATTTAATATCAGATAAAATAGACTTTAATTCATAAATAGCTATGAGGGGCAAAGATGGTCATGATATACTGATAAAGAGGAAAATTCAACAGGAAAATGTAATAATTATAAATATATATGCACATAACAGAAAAGCCCCCAAAATATTTGAAGTAAATACTGACAGATTTGAAGGGAGAAATTGAGAGTTCTATAATAATAGTAGGAGAATTTAACGCACCACTCTCAATAACGGATAGAACATCTAGTAAGAAGTTAAATAAGGAAATAGAGGGCTTTGAATGATACACTAAACCAGCTAGATCTAAAAGACATTCATAGAGTCCTCTCACTACCCTTACCTCTGGTTTCATGAGACTGTCCACATATCCTCTTAAATGTGTTCTCAATAAATTTTGTCTGCTTGAAAAATGACATATATAAAACATTGCACCCAATGAAAACAGAATATACATTGTTCTCAAGTTGACGTGGATCATTTTCAAGCATAGATCATATGTTTGGTCAAAAAACAAGCCTCAACAGTTTAATTGAACACCATAAATACATGTAACCTTGAATAGGGTATGAGATTTTGTTGGTTCGTCCAGGTTAGTGTGATGCCCCAATAAATCCCAGAGTGATTTGAACAGTGAATAAGGAAGTATTTGCAAAGTACCCTTGGGGGAATGGGGAAAAAGGGGGAAAAATTCAACTGCCCCATTTGGAGAATTCCTGACATTCTCACAAGCAGCAGGGACAACCAAATCCATAGGCTGAGCCTCCAATCTTGGGGTTTGCCCCTATGAAACTTATCCCCACAAAGATAGGCTAAGCCTACTTAAAATGAGGCCTAAGAGTCACCCCTAGAGAGCCTTCTTTGTTGCTCAGAGGTGGCCTCTCTCTCAGCCGACATGGCAAGTAAACTCACTGTCTCCCCCACCACCACCCAATGTGGGACATGACTCCCAGGGATGTAAACTTCCCTGGCAATGTGGGACAGAAATCCGAGAATGAGCTGGGACTTGGCATCAAGGGATTGAGAAAACCTTTACCAAAAGGGGGAAGAGAGAAATTAAACAAAATAAAGTTTCAGTGGCTGAGAGATTTCAAACAGAGTTAAGAAGTTATACTGAAGTTATTCTTATGCATTATATAAATATCCCCTTTTTTAGTTTATGGTATATTAGAATGGCTAGAGGGAAATACCTGAAACTGTAGAGCTGTGTCTAGTAGCCATGTTTTTTGAAGATGATTATATAATGATACAGCTTTTGCAATGTGACTATGTGATTGTGAAAACATTGTGTCTGATGCTCCTTTTAACTATGGTATGGAGAGATAAGTAAAAAATATGGATAAGAAATAAACAAGTAATATGGAGAACAAAGGTTAAAATAAATCGAGTAGATTGAAATACTAGTGGTCATTGTGAGGGAGGGTTAAGGGGTATGGCATGTATGAGTTTTTTATTTTTCTTTCTTTTTTTTGGCATGGGCAGGCACCAGGAATTGAACTTGGGTCTTTGGCATGGCAGGCGAGAACTCTGCCTGCTAAGCCATAGTGGCCCGCCCTCTTTTTTCTTTCTTTTTCTGGAGAGATCAGAATATTTTTAAAAATGATCATGGTGATGAATACAAAACTATTTGATGATATTGCGAGCCATTAATTTAAACATGTTAGAAATGTTTGTCAAGAATGTGTGTATGTTTGTTGTGTTTACAATAAAAATATTAAAAGAACAAGCCTCAATAAATTAAAAATATTGAAATCACACAAATTATATTCTCTGACAACACTGCAATGAAGCAATAAATAATTGAGGGAGAAATACATAATTCACAAATATGTGGAAATTAAACAACATACTCTTAAACAACCAATGAATTAAAGAGGCAATCAGAAGCTAAATTAGGAAATATGTCCAGGAAAATGAAAATAAAACATACCAAAACTCCTGGCATGCAGGGAATACAGTGCTGAGGGGGAAATTTTTAGCTTTAAATGCTTACATTAAAAAAGAAAAAAGAGGAGGTGATCAAAAAAGAAATCCATTTACAAAAGCAATTAAAAGAACCAAACATCTAGGAAAAAACTTAACTAAGGATGCAAAGGATTTGTACAAAGAAAATTATGAAACATTGCTAACATTGGATTGGTCCAAAGGAGCGTATAAGGATGGAAATGATAACAGGGGCTTGAATTTTAGATTTTTATGTGAGTCATCGATGGTGGAATAAAGAACAGGCAAGGGCCAAACACATGATCAGGGAAGGTGGGCGAGTTAATAGAAGCCAGGAATTTGAATTCTCATACCTAGACTGAGTCTAAGGGGCTGTAGCTAGGTGATGCAGCTGGCCAATGGCTGTGTATGGGAAATGGGCTCTGGTTTCTGGCGGCCAATGGAATGAAGCAGCCGGCTGTTACTGGGGAGAAGCCCTGTTGCCATGGCATGAGTGGGAGGGGTAGAGTCTAGCCTGAGCTGCTGCAAACCAATGACTGCTTGGTGACCAAGGCTGTTTTTCTTTCTCTTGACCAAGCTGCCAGCTTTACTCCCTCCCCCGCCCTGACTACCTTGAATCTAATCTTGGAGCTGCGGGACTGCAGAGAAAAACAACTCAGACTGCAGGGCGAGAAAAAGACAATTTCAGCCCTACCTGTTCGAAATATCAATCTGGCCCCAGACCTCTTCCTCCCCTCTCCCTCTCATTCCTACTGATATAATTTGTTTCATTCCTACTTATACTATTTGAAACAGCAAAGTTTGGCCCTCATGGCTACCCAGGTACCTGGGAAGATCCTAACTGGGCAGTTTCTTATCTCCCCCCTCCTCTCTCCCAGCCTTTATTGACTCCAGGTGGCCTAATTATGGCAAAGGAACTCATTCTGCCGAACCAAGTGGTCGTAATCGAAACATCAGTAAATCCATCACCCATACCGGTGATCAACCCGACTATCTTCCAGTGCTTTTTCTCCAAGCCCCTCCCAGTTCTTAAAACATTTGCTGTCTTTTATTTCGACAGAGTTGAGGTCTACTCTCTCTCCTGCTAGAGCAGCCCCTGAATAAAGTCATCCTTGCCTGTTTCATATTGTCTGGCGTCAGTTTTTTCCTTGACAATGAGAAGTCGCGCTTTGACCTCTTCAGCCAAATGTAGGTAACTGTAAGCTGTTGCTATGCAGCAGCCCCCATTGCCATGTGAGGTGATGCTGGTAAAGCCTAGCTGGAGAGGCTGTAGACAGAGGATGTAATTAGCCAAAGGCTAATGTGAAAATTGGGGTCTGGTCACTCCAGTCCATATGAGGCGGGACTGCTCTGAAAATCAGAAGTCCCCATTGTCCAATGCAGGGACATAGGTTGGTGAGTGTTTGTGGGGAGGCGTACAGATTGATGGCACAGTTGGGCAACTGCTGTGTGAGGGAAGTGGCCAATTCCTAGGGTGAAACCTCTTTGGCACTATAAGGGAAAGAGGTCAGGGAATGACCTGAGGTTGCTATGGATAGATGGTTCAGCTGGCCAATAGCTTTGTGTGGAAACTAGGTTTTAGTCTTCAGGGCCAATGAAATGCAAACATCCTTGTTACTAGACAGAAGTAACTTTGCTGTTTCAAGTTATGTCAGTAGGAATGAAACATCTCAGTGTTGCCTGGAGAATCTGAGTCACTTTGACCCAGAGCAGCAGCCTCAATTGCCAATCCAGGTGGAGAGGAGAAAGAGAGTTAGCCTTGAGAGGCTGTACACAGATGACACATTAAAAAAGAAAAATAAAAGAAGCAAGTGAAATTAATTCTAGTATATTTTTTATTTAACCCAATTGTGTTGGTCTGAATCTGTGGTGGACCCCAGAAAAGCCATGCCCTTTAATCCTCATTCAATATTGCTGGGTGGGAGCATTTTGATTGTTTCCATGAAGATGTGACCCACCCAATTGTGGGTGGTAACTTTTGATTAGATTATTTCCATGGAGGTGTGCCTCCACCCACTGAAGGTGGAGTTGCTTACTGGAATCCTTTAACAGAGGAAACATTTTGGAGAGTCCCTTTTTGGTAGAGCCACGAGAAAGCTAGCAGACGCCGCCATGTTCGCCATGTGCCCTTCCAGCTGAGAGAGAAACATTGAATGTTGTCGGCCTTCTTGAACCAAGGTATCTTTCCCCGGGTGCCTTAAATTGGACATTTCTATAGACTTGTTTTAATTGGGACATTTTCTTGGCCTTAGAACTGTAAACTAGCAACTTATTAAATTCCCCTTTTTAAAAGTCATTCTGTTTCTGGTATATTGCATTCTGGCAGCTAGCAAACTAGAACACCAATATATCCAAACATTATCATTTCAATATGCAATCAATTTAAAAATTATTAATGATAAACTTGACATTCTTTTTGTTGTAATAAAGTCTCTGAAACCATGTCTATATTTTACAATTACAGCACATCTCAATTCAAATGCTAAATTTTCATTGGAAATGCTTGATCTGTATTTAAATTTCATGGAATTTGCAGCTGGAAAAGTAGATTAACATGCCCAAATTGTTCCAAACATACCTACAAGTTTTCCCAATCTGAATCAAGTATCTATTCTAAGTTTTCAAGTAACTACAAATAAATACACTTAAAAATTCAGTTCCTCAGTGTCACTAGCATCATTTCAAGTGCTCATCAGTTATATGTGGTTACTGGCTACTGTATTGTTTTGCACAATTCTAGACAACATGATAGTGACTGAGTTGAAAGAGGCATGATTGAGTTGTAGACCAGAGGGCAATGGATAGTAGAAGAGTCGATATAGGCCAGGGTTAAACTTATATAAAATATGGGCACTGGCAATAAATTGTTGACAGAAGCTCACATTCAAGGGCAAACCATAGTTACATTGATAGTAGAAGGGTTAACAGAGACCTAGGTTTGAGGTGGGATCTGAGAGATATTGATTGTTAAAAAACAGAGAAAAGCCAGAATAGCTGAGAGAAGAGCCAGAAAAGTTGAGGAGCAACCAGAAGCTGAAAGCAATGAAACCCGGGAGAGAAGGACCAGCAGACGCCACGATATGCCACCATGTCCCTTCCCAGTGATAGAGGAATCCTGGATCACCAACAGCCTTTCATCAGGAAGAAGGAAAAGGGGGATAGGACGTCAGGATCCCCATCAGGCTAGGTGAGTGGTGAAGGGACTCCAACCCGGGCCTTTGGTGCCTTCCCTGAGGAAAGAAAGGAGAGTTTCCCACTCTGGAACTAGCCACCTCAGTCCTACAGGAAGCCATGCCACAAAGTAAGGCTGTGTGACTTCCAAGGCCAGGTCCTAAAAGATGATGTGGCAGATGCTTTGTTTACTGGAACACTTGCAGTAGGAGCCGTGAGCTGCCATGGAGCAGTCAGAAGTCTGACTACCCCAAGACCACCTCTCTGAAGAGGCCCATGTGTAACAGCCGACTCAGCTATCCAGTCCTGTGGAGACTTTAGATGTTTGCCACTGCATGGAGACCCCAAACAACAACTGCCCACCCAGACCCTTCATGAATTTCCAACCCACAGATCACAACTCCTTCTCAGAATGCTCCAGAGTCTCACACTATGGAATGCTGAAACTATCTTAACCCTTCATTTCATTTAGCTCATCCAGAAAACCCTTACTTGATATCTAGAGGAGACATTTCTCTCACAGTTCTCGCCACTTAAATGAAGTTGGATCTGGTATCAACTTCCTCCCCCACAACTAGCAGGTGGAGAGTCTTGATAATTCCTGACTTCTGCAGCCACCCCACAACATCAGACCCAATTTTCAGAGGGTCCCAGATAACTGCTCTACTCCAGACCACACAGAGGTTTGGGCTCCAAATGTGTAGAAATAAATGAGCTCCACCTATACAGATCTAGTATCCTGCTCTTGTTTTTCAAAAGTCTCCCCTTCTATCCTACTCTATTCTGAAGTTTGGTAGAGTGATGGGGTAGTTAGGTTAAGGTGTCAACTTGGCCAGATAATAGTGCCTAGTTCTTTTGCTGTAGGCTTGAATCATTAGCATGTGAAATTCATGTATGGCTGATTACATCTGCAGTTGGCTAAGGGCCGTGCCTTCCGCAATGAGTGATATTTAATTTAATTAACTGGGGGCTTAAAAGGACGTTCAGAAGACAGCTCAACACAGCACAGCCCAAGCAGCTCAGCATACCTCATCTCAGCACTCTCAGCCCAGACGTTTGGAGATGCAGAAAGGAATTACCCAGGGAAGGCGGTTGGAACCCAGAAGCCAGGAGAGAAGGCCAGCAGACATCGCCATGTGTCTTCCTATGTAAGAGAGAACCTCAGATGAAAGTGAGATGCCTTTCCTCTGAAGAACTATAAGTTTCTAACTAAATAAATCCCCTTTCATTAAAAGCCGATCCATCTCTGGCGTGCTGCATTCTGGCAGCTTTTGCAGACTAAAACAAGTGGTGTGGAGAAGTAATTCTTCAAAAACCTGATTCTTGAACATGAGTGAGCAGTCCTGTCTACTGTGGGATTTGTATCAACTCAATGATTATGATTTTCATTGAGCATCTTCAGGGAGTCTGGCCTTGTACTGCATGCTGATACTGAAAGCTCAGTCCCTTCCATCATGGAGCTCACAATTTGGTGGGGCTGAGATGTGGGTGAAAAAAAAAAGAAAATTCTAAAAATAAAAACTATAACTGTAGAAATAACAAACTAAATGGATGCATATATATTTCTGTCCTTAAGGGTAGATAAGGATTTCCCTCTCAACATATACTAATGAAAAAAGAAAAGAATCCTAAATGTGACTTGATTAAAATTAACTTTCCTCATCAAAATATACTCGAAAAGAATATAAAGACAAGTCAAAAACTGGAAAATGATACTTGTAATATATATATATAACTGATGAAGAATTAGAACAAAAGATAAAGAACTGTTACAGATCAAAAATAAAATTCAAACAATTCAAGAGAAAAGGGGAGAAAGACATGGCAAGCATTTCAGAAAAGAGGGAACGCTTGTAGTCCATAAATATATGAAGTGATTGCTAGTTTCCTTATTTAGGGAAATGAAAGTCAAAACCACAATAAGATATTTTTTCTGTAGACATTTTGTGTCAATTGGAAACTAATATGTGCCCCAGAAAAGCCACGTTTTAATCTTGAGCCTATCTTGTAGGGGCAGCCATTTCTTTTAATCCTGATTCAATACTTTTGATTTGATTGTTTCCATGGAGATGTGGCATGCCCAATTGTGGGTGTGACCTTTTGATTAGATGGAGATTTGGGCCTCCACCCATTCAGGGTGGGTCTTGATTAGTTTACTGGAATCCTTTAAAAGGGGAAACATTTTGGAGAAACCTCGCAGAAACTTGAAGAACAGTTGTTTCAGAGATGACAGAGACATGACTGTTTGGAGCTGCTTGGAGTGCTGACAGAGACAGCAGATGCCTACACACAGGCAGACCTACTGTGGGTGGGACCTTTTGATTATGCTTTTTCCATAGAGATGTGACCTACCAATTCAAGATGGGTCTTTAATACTTTTACTGGAGTCCTCTAGGAAGAGAATAAATGGGAGAAAACATAGAGGAAGTTCAGTGCCAATACAGACAGCAGAGAGATGAAACCAAGTGACAGATATTTAGAGATGCAGAAGGAAAATGCTCCAGGAGATGCCAGAAGCTGAGAAAATTATTTGAAACCAGAAGACATAAGAGAAGCTACAGCAGATGTCACTATGTCACTTCCCATGTTACAGAGAAATGCCAGACATGATCAGCCTTTCTTGAGTGATGGTATCCTTTTGTTGATGCCCTAATTTGGACATTTTCCTGGCCTTAGAACTGTAAATTTGTAAGCTAATAAGTCCTTCTTATAAAAGCCAACCCATCTGTTCTGTAACTACTTGAATAGTGCTTTGAAAACCGTTGCTTCTTTCTTACTTTACTTTGTATATATGTTATATTTCACAATTAAAAATTTAAAAAATAGAAACAGGAATAAATAGGAGAAAATCCCATCCATTTCTGGTATATTACATTTCAGCAGCTTTAGAAAACTGAAACAGAGTACAAAAAGGAGAAGAAAGAGAAAAAAGAGCATATAGAATATTCGAAAAATAATGGCTGAAAATTTTTCCAAATTTAACAAATGACATGTATATATACATCCAAGATACTCAATGAACTCCAAAGAGGATAAACCCAAATAGACTCACACCATGGCATACTATGAGACAGTCTGTTGGGGATTGAATCATGTTCTCCACAAAAGGCATGCTCAGGTCCTAACCCCTGGTTCTGGGGATGTGAACCCATTTGTAAACAGGACCTTTGAAATGTTATTAGATAAGGTGTGACCAAACCTAATGAGGGTGGACCTTAATCCAGTACGGATGAAATCCTTATAAGCAAAGCAAAATGGACATGGAAGGAGAAGCCACAGGAAGCAGCCAGAAGTTGGAATTCAGTGGAATTCAAAAGAGAAAGGAGAAAACACTGCCACATACATTGCAATGTAATGGAAAATCCAAGTAACCCCAAAGATTGCAATTCAGTCATAAGATATAAACCTGGGAGGAAGTAAGCCTTCTGGCCTCTGAAACCATGAGTCAAAAAATTTCTGTTGTTAGGCCAAACCATTGCATGATATTTGTTTTAGCAGCTATGAAACTAATATGCTGTTGATTTCCACAGATAAAGAGAAGCTTCTGAAAATCACAAGACAGAAGCAACATGTCACATACAAGGGAGGTTCAATAAGATTAAATGTCAATTTCTCATGGAAATCATGGATGCAGGAAGGCACTTGGATAAAATACTTAGAGCTGAAAGCAAAAAATTACCAGCCAAGAACTCTGTATCTGGAAAAAGTATCTTTAAAAATGAGGGAGAGATTAAAACATTCCTAGATAAGAAAAAGCTGAGGGAGTTCATTACCACTAGAGATGCTAAAGGTAATTCTACAGGTTGAGAGGAAAGGAATAGACAATAGATCAAAACCACATGAAATAAAGTTTCAGTGGCTGAGAGATTTCAAATAAAATCGAGAGGTCATTCTCGATGTTATTCTTATGAATTATATAGATATTCTTTTTAGTTTTTAGTGTATTGTAATAGTTAGAAGGAAATACCTGAAACTGTTAAACTGTAATTCAGTAGCCTTGATTCTAGAAGATAACTATATAGCTTTCACAGTGTGACCATGTGATTGTGAAAACCTTGTGACTGACACTTCCTTTATGCAGTGTATGGACAAACGAGTAAGAAAATAAAGACATAAAATAAATAAATAATAGAAGGGGATAAGGGGTATGGGATGTTTGGGGTGTTCTTTTTAATTTTTACTCATATATTTATTTTTTGGAGTAATGAAACTATTCAAAAATTGATTGTGATGAATGCACAACTAGATGATGATACTGTGAACCACTGATTGTACACTTTGGATGATTATATGTTATGTGAATGTATCTTAATAAGATTCATTAAAAAACATGGTGAAATAAGGATCCCCAGTAAGGGTAATGACAGGGATAAATATAAATGCCAGCACTATTGTATTTTTGGTTTTTAATTTTAGTAATGGAAAGTAGTGAAGGTAGCGTAACATAGTGAAAGTGATTAATCCCACTGAATGGCATGCTTGGTAATGTGAGATGAGAAATTTTATGTTGTATATAAAAAGGAAAGAAAGAAAGGGAAAATAAAGAGACATGACAGTTGAAGTTAATACATTATCTTGGATGGACTCTAACAAGGGAAGTGAGCAGGCTCAAAGGTCATTATTCAGGCATATGAAACATTAGAATATAGACTTTAAGCTTTATAGCAATGTTTAATTTCTTAAACTTGAAACCGCACCTAAGGTGGATACATAAGTGAATATCCTTGTTCTTGGGAAATGTACATGGCAGTATTAAGTGTCCAAGGAACATGATGTATACAACCTGCGCTCAAGTTTTCAGAAAGTGGATAGACAGATAGATAGACAGACAGACAGATAGATAGACAGATAGATTGATAGATGGAATTATATGCAAACGTGGCAAAATATTAAAATTGGTGCATCTGAGTGGATGGGGTACATTGCAGTACTCGGCATAAGGCTTATATTATTTTTATAGCTGCCTTTTAAGTTTAGACGTACTTCAGAATAAAAAGTTTAAATTTATAAAACAATACACAATCAATTAATCAAGATGGAGTCCTAAAACATATTCAAATAAATCACAGTAAGGCAAGCAAAGAGAAGCAGAGGACTGTGAACCAGAGAAAACAAGAAGAAAATTAATTATAAAATGGAAGACTTAAGTGCTAACATATCAATAATTACCCTAATGGAAATGGACTAAATATTCCACTTATAAGATAGGGATTGGCATCCTATTACAAGAAACTAATTTCAAATTCAATGACATATGAAGGTTGAAACTAAAAGGATGGAAAAGAAGATATAACACATAAATGTTATTAAAAATAAAGGAGTGACTATTTTAATATGTGATAAACTAGACTTCAGAACAATGAAAATCAGAGACAAAGAGACATTACATAAAGATAAAAAGACCAATCCACCAAGAAGACATAATGATCCTAAATGGGTGTGTACCAAACAATAGTGCCTCAAAATACATAAGCAAAAACTGATAAAGCTAAAAGAAGAAATAATTAAATCCACAATTATAATTGGAAACTTCAACACCCACCACTTGCCAATGTATGTAAATACTATGCCAAAATCGGCAAGGAAATAGAAGCTTTGAACAACAAAATAAACCAATAAGATCTAATTCACATTTATAGACACAATTACTAAACAATTGCAGAATGCACATTTATTCAAGTACCTATGGAACATTCACCAACATAGATCATATTTGGGACCATAAAACAAATCTCAAAAAATTCAGAAGAATTGAAATCATACAAAGCATGATCTGTAACCAAAGTACTATCAAACCAGAAATCAATAATAGACAACAGGAAAATCTATAAATATGTGGAAATTAAACAAAACACTTATAAATAATTCCTGGCTCAAAGAGAATGTCTCAAAGGAATTAAATATATATAAAGGAATATATAAAGGAATTAAATATATATATATATATATACATATGAAACAAAAATAAAGCATATCAAAATATGTGGGATGAGAACTGAATGCAGGGATGTCAACAAACATCTGCACATCAATGTTCATAGTGGCCTTATTCACAATTGCCAAAAGATGGAAGCAACTCAAGTATCCATCAACAGATGAATGGATAAATAAAATGTGGTACATACATACGATGGATATAAAATATAAAATATGATAAAATTATTCATCAGTAAGAAGGACTAAAATCATGAAGCATGCAACAACATGGCTGAAACTTGAAGACATTATGTTAAGTGAAATAAGCCAGGCACAATTAAAAACAAATATTTTATGACCTCACTGATATGAACTAGTTATAATATATAAATTCATAGACATAAAATATAGAATATAGGTTACCAGAATATTGGATGAGGCTAAAGAATGGGGAGTGGTTGCTTAATATGTGCAAAATATTTAGCTAGGTTGAACTTAAACATTTGGAAGTAGACAGAGGTGACAGTAGAACATTATTCTGAGGATAATTAAGAGAATTGAATGGTGTGTGAATGTGGTGGAAAGGGGCAATTTAGAGCCATGTATGTCACCAGAAGGAATGTTGGAGGTTGAAATATGGAAATGTATAACACAGTGAATCTTGTGGTAGTCAACATCTTGATTAACTGTACAAATACTTAAAAGTTCTTTCATGAACTTTTCGATGAACAAATTGATGTCATTATTACAAGGAGTTAATAATAGAGGAGTATATGGGAAATAATGTACCTATTGCAAACTATGGACTATAGTAAACAGTAATATCTTAACATCAACAGTAACAAATGTACTACACCAATACTATGAGTCAATAATGGGGGGGTGGAGAAGGGGTAGGTGAGGATTTGGGCTCCCTTTTCTATTTTTTGGAATAAAGAAAATGTTCTAAAATCAATCATGGGGTTGTAGGCACAACTATGTGATGATACCATGAGCCAATGATGGTACACTGTGGATGGTTTGCATGGTGTGTGAAAATATCTAAATAAATCTGCATTAAATAAATGTGTGGGACGTCTTAAAGCATTGCTGAGAGGGAAATTTATAGCATTAAATCCTTCCATTAGAAATGAAGACTCAAATCAATAATCTAAATTTTTACATTAAGAAACTAAAAAAGAATGGCAATACTCAGAGGACATGAGGGCAAGAACACAAACAGACATTTGCACACCAATGTTTATTTACAATTACCAAGAGATGGAAACAACCAAAATGTCCATCAACAGACGAGTGGCTAAACAAACTGTGGTATATACGTATGATGGAATATTATGCAGCTGTAAGACAGAATAAACTTTTGAAGTATGTAACAACACGGATGGACCTTGAGGACATTATGCTGAGTGAGATTAGCCAGAAACAAAAGGACAAATACTGTATGGTCTCACTGATATGAACTGACATTAGTGAGTAAACTTCGAGAATTTCATTGGTAACAGAGACCATCAGGAAGTAGAAATAGGGTAAGATATTGGGTAATTGGAGCTGAACGGATACAGATTGTGCAACAGGACTGGATACAAAAACTCAGAAATGGACAGCGCAATACTACCTAACTGTAATACAATTATGTTAAAACACTGAATGAAGCTGAATGTGAAAATGATAGAGGGAGGAAAGATGGGGGCACACATGAAATCAGAAAGAAAGATAGACGACAAAGACTGAGATGGTATAATCTAGGAATGCCTAGAGTGTTTAATGATAGTAACTAAATGTACAAATTTAAAAAATGTTTTTGCATGAGGAAGAACAAAGGAATGTCATTACTGCAGGGTGCTGAAAATAGATGGTAATTAATATTTTAAAATTTTACCTTATGTGTAAGAATAAAGCAAAAAATGTTTATTTGGTACAAAATTTCTATTTTGACTAGTGCACTTCCTAATATAACTTATGTAGACAGCTTGATCGAACACCATAAGTACATGGAATCTTGAGTAGGACACGAAATTTGGTTGGTTTGTCCAGAGTGATGCCCAAAAAAAATCCCAGAGTGATTTGAACAGTGAATAAAAAAGTATTTGCAAAGTCCCCTTCAGGGAATGATGAGAAAGGGGGAAAATTCAACTTCCCCAAGTTGAATTTTTGATATTCTCACAAGCAGTGGGGACAATCAAAGCTATAGGCTGAGCCCCCAATTTTCAGGTTTGTTCATATGAAATTTAACCCCACAAAGGATAGTTCAAGCCTACTTAAAATTAGGCCTAAGAGTCACCCCCAAGAGAACCTCTTTCATTGCTCAGATGTGACCTTTCTCTTTCCAGCCAACACAACAAGCAAACTCACTGCCCTCCCCCTGACTACGTGGGACATGACTCCCAGGGGTGTGGACCTTCCTGGCAATGTGGGACAGAAATCCTAGAATGAGCTGAGACTCAACTTCAAGGGATTGAGAAAGCCTTCTCAACCAAAAGGGGGAAGAGATAAACGAATCAAAATACCCTAGAATGAGCTGAGACTCAGCATCAGGAGATTGAGAAAAACTTCTCAACCAAAAGGGGGAAAAGTGAAATGAGACAAAATAAAGTGTCAATGGCTGAGAGAGTCCAAACAGAGTCGAGAGGTTATCCTGGAGGTTATTCTTATGCATTAAATAGATATCACCTTGTTAGTCAAGATGTAATGGAGAGGCTGGAGGGAACTGCCTGAAAATGTGGAGCTGTGTTCCAGTAGCCATGTTTCTTGATGATGATTGAATAATGATATAGCTTTCACAATGTGACTGTGTGATTGTGAAAACCTTGTGTCTGATACTCCCTTTATCTACCTTTTCAACAGATAAGTAAAACATATGGAATAAAAATAAATAATAGGGGGAACAAATGTTAAAATAAATTTAGATTGAAATGCTAGTGATCAATAGGGGTAAGGGGTATGGTATGTATGAATTTTTTCTGTTGTTTTTTTAAATTTCTTTTTCTGAATTGATGCAAATGTTCTAAGAAATGATCATAATGATGAATATGCAACTATGTGATGATATTGTGAATTACTGAGTATATATGTAGAATGGAATGATCATAAGTTAAGGTCATTAACTTTGAGTTTGTTTTGTTGTTATATTAAAAAAAAAAATCTGAAAAAAAATCCTCCTAGGAATAATAAGGGAGTTAAGCAGGGTTGCTGAATACGTGATCAGCAAACAAAAACAATTGCATTTCTATACAATAATGGTGATCATAAATAATATGAAATTTAAAACAATACAATTTATAATAGCTTCAAGGAAAATAAAATACTGATGTACACACGCAGAAAACATTTAGAGGATCTGTATAATGAAAATTGCAAAATTCCGAGAAAAGAAATAAAAGAAGAGCTAAATAAATGGAGAGGCATACTTTGCCATTGGATTGGAAGGCTCAACACAATGAAAATGTCAATTCTCCCCAAATTATCTATAGTTCTAATGCAATTCCTATAAAAATCCCAGAAAAGTTTTTGTAAACATAGACAAGATTTTTCTAAAATACATATAGAAAAGCTGTACCAATTTGAAAATACTATGTACCCCAGAAAAGCCATGTTTTAATCCTCATTTAATCTTGTGATGGCAGTCATTTCTTTTAATCCTGATTCAATACTGTAGGTTGTAAACTTTTGATTAGATTATCTCCATGGAGATGTGACACACCCAATTGTGGGTGTAATCTTTTGATTAGATGGAAATGTGACTTCACCCATTCTAGGTAGGTCTTGATTAGATTACTAGAGTCCTTGAAAGGGGAAACATTTTGGAGAAATGAAAGAAACATCAGAGCTGACAGAGAGGGGCAACATAAACTTCAGAGCAGAGCTGACACAGATGCCAACATTTGGAGAACAGATGCAGATGTTTGGAGATTCTTGGAGCCCAGCAGACGTTGCCATGAGATGTTAAGCAAGCCAGAACCTGGACAGAGCCAAGGGGAGTCAAAAGATGAAAGCCAGTCCTGGAGAAGTAAAGTGAGGAACCCCCACAAGAACAGAGAGTGAAAGCAACTGACCCCAGGAGCAAGGGACCAGCAGATGCCAGCCGTGTGACTACCCACCTGATAGAGCTGTTCCAGACCCATTGGCCTTTCTTGAGTAAAGGTAACCTCTTGTTGGTGCCTTAATTTGGACACTTTCACTTCCTTAGAACTGTAACTAATAATTTATTAAATTCCCCTTTATAAAAGCCCATCCATTTCTGGTATACTGCTTTCTGGCAGCTTTCAAACTAACACAGAGTTTGGTACTGGAGAAGTGGGGTGCAGCTGCAATTTGCAAATACCAAACATGTTGGGATGATTTTTTAAATGGGTAAGGGTAAGATTTTGGAAAAACTATGAGGAGCTTGATAGAGAAGGCCTAGAGTGCGGGTAAGATTTTGGAAAAACTATGAGGAGCTTGATAGAGAAGGCCTAGAGTGCTGTGAACAGACTGTTGGCGTAAAGAGAACCACTGCCAGTTTGGACAAAAAAAGATGAATTGAAGTTTTCAGAGTGAGAACCATGGAAGCTAAGGTCTGAAGCCAAGAAATCTCAGGCCAGAAGAACGGATCCACCAATAAATGTGGAGAGAGTGAGTTTGCCCCATGAGCAGAGGACAGGCTTCCTGCTTCATTCCTCGGAAAGAGTTGGACAGGGTGGAGCATATAAACCAGGGATTGTATGGAGCCTAGCTGCCACCCCATTGTTCTGGAGGGGTTCAGTGTGTGCCCCAGAGATGGTAGAGATCCTGGGTGCTTCCCCGAGGCTGGGAGTGGGTGGAGCCGAGAAAAAGCTGGTCTCCCCAATGTTCCCCAAGTTACAACCACCCCGGAGTGCTTGGAGAGAGCAAGGCTGCTGCATAGGCCCTCAGAAAGAGTGGGACTGCTGCTTCCTAAAGCCCCGAGGATAAATTATTCTCAGACTTTGAAATCCAATGGCATTTGTCCTGCAGATTTTCAGAACTCTTTGGGGCCAGTGACTCCTGTGTTTCTTTTGAATTCTCCCTATGGTAATGACAACATGTGTCCTATAACTGTCCCTCCTTTGTATATTGGCAGCAGATAACTTGTTCTGAGTTTCACAGGTCCAAAGCCAGAAGAGAATTTTTGCCTTAGAACAGACCATGCCTGTAGCTGACTTTGATGAAATTTTGTACTATTTTTGAGCTGGTATTGTATTTGTATTGTTACTGAAATAATTTAAGTCTTTTGTGATGCTGTGATGAAATGAATGTATTTTATTAACTATGGTTTAAGGTGACATGTATTGTTGCCAAGTTGACAAGGGCTGGATGTGTGGTAGTGAGGTTCAGGTGTCAGCTTGGCCAGGTGATGGTGCCTAGTTCTGTTGCTGTGGACTTGAATCATTAGCATGTGAAATTCGTCTTTGGCTGATTATATCTGCAGTTGGCAAAGGGGAGTGCCTTCCACAATGAGTGACGTTTAATTAGCTGGAGGCTTAAAAGAGAGAGGTCAGAGGAGAGGTCAACACAGCACAGCCCAAGCAGCTCAGCATACCAAATCTCAGCACTCACAGTTTAGCCCAGATATTGGGAGATGCAGAAAGGAATCGCCCTGTGGAAGGCCATTGGAACCCAGAAGCCAGGAGAGAAGGCGAGCAGACATCACTGTGTACCTTCCAATATAAAAGAACCTCAGATGAAAGTTAGCTGCCTTTCCTCTGAAGAGCTATAAATTTTTAACTAAATAAATCCTGTTGGAAGCCAATCTATCTCTGCTGTGTTGCATTCTGACAGCTTTAGCAAACTAAAACAAAAGCATACTCGATATTAAAATTTACTGTATAGGTACATTAATCAAGCCAGTGTGGCATTGGCAGAGGGACAAAAAAAAACACAGATCAATGGGACAGAGTACAGAACCCAGAAATAGATCCACACAAAATATATTCAACTGATTTTTTTAAAAACATTTTTATTGTGAAATATATCATATATACAAAAAAGTAATAAATTTCAAGTACATTTTAACAAATAGTTATAGAGCAGGATTCAGAGTTTGGTATAGATTACATTCCACAATTTCAGGTTTTTCCTTCTAGCTGCTCCAAGACACAGACTAAAAGAAATATCAATATAATGATTCAGCAGTCATACTCATTTGTTACATTCTGTCTTCTCTGTTATAATTCCTCTTTCTCCTTTGATCTTTCTCCCATTCTTTATTGGTATTTGGGCTATGCCCATTCTAACTTTTTCATGTTGAAAAGGGCTATTGATAATATGAGATAGGGAGATGGAACTAGTTGATGTGCTTGGAGAGGCTCGCCCCTCTGGGTTTCAGGACTTATCTGATCTAGGAACCATCTGGAGGTTGTAGGTTTCTGGAAAGCAAACTTAGTGCATAGAATTTTTGTAGAATCCCAGATAGAACCCTAGGTGTTCATCAGGGTTAAAAGCAATAATGTTGGTTGGGGCTTAGCAAACCATGTCAATTAGCATTATCTAGATGAACCTTGCATAATAGTAGCCTCCAGAATAGCCTCTTGACTCTATTTGGACTCTTTTAGCACTGATACCTTATTTTGTTATACTTCTTTTCCCCTTTTGGTCAGGAAGGTGTTGTTGATCCCATGGTGCCAGGAGCAGGCTCATCCCTAGTAGTCAAGTCCCATGTTGCCAGGGAGACTGGCATGTCATGTCCCAAGTAGGGAGGATAGTGTGCTAGTTTGAAAGTGTGGTGTACCCCAGTAAAGCCCTGTCCTTTAAGCCTGATTCAATACTGTAGGGTGGAAAGCCTTTTTTTTTTTTTTTTTTTGTCTCTGGCAGGGCAGGCAAAAACTCTTCCTGCTGAGCCACCATGGCCCACTCGCAGAAAGCCTCTTGATTAGATTATCTCCACAGAGATGTAGCGCTTTGGCTGTGGGTGTGGGTTTTTTATTAGATTATCTCCGGGAAGATGTGGTGTGCCCAATTGTGGGTTTCGCCTTTTGGTTAGATAGAGATGTGCTCCACCCACTTAAAGTGTGTCTTGATTAGTTTACTAGAGTCCTTTAAAAAGGGAAACATTTTAGAGAAACCTTAAATGCAGACACTTGGAGAACAGTTGCTTCAGAGCTGACAGAGACATGGATCTTTTGATATGCTTGGAGGGCTGACAGAGAGCAGATGCCTAGTAAAGGGCAGAGCCCAGCAGACATCAACATGTGCCTTCTTGTAAGATGCTAAGCAAGCCAGAACCCAGAGTTGTGTCCCAGAGGAGCTAAATGAAGGCCCACAAATGCTTAGAGAAGAAACCACTGGCATCAGAATCTGGAAGCAATGAACCTGAAGATGCCAGTCATATGCCTTTCCAGATTGGCCTTCCTTGAGTCAAGGTATCTTTCTCTGCATGTCTTGTTTTTACATATTAATGGCCTTAGAACTGTAAACTTGTAACTTATTAAAATCCCTTTTTAAAAACCATTCCATTTCTGATATAATGTATTCTGGCAGCTTTAGCAAACTAATACATAGATATTGATTTTCCTTGCAGAGTTGAGCTTAGAGAGAGAGAAAGAAGCCATATCTGAGCAAGAAAGGAGGTTTTCTGGAAATATTTTTAGGCACAATTATAGGTCAGTTTAGCTTCTCTGCTACCGAAATAATTTTCATAAGAGCAAGCCTCAAGATCAAGGGTTTGGCATCTTAACTTGGGAGTCCCTAATGTTTGAGAGAGTATCAGGGATTTCCTAGGTAGAAAATTTTAATAGTTCCATATTTTTTCTCTAGTCCTTTTAGGGATTTTGCCAATACTTTTTAATTATCTGCCCAACATACTCTGGGAGGTTTCTGGACATTACATTAAACTATACAGAATTACGAGCCTTCATTACCATTACGGGCTCCAAGTATTTGATTTGTTTAAACGAGCTATCCAAGCAGGTTGAGTTAGATTGTGTGCTACAGAAAACTTATGTTTTGGACAAAATAAACCTCTCTTCCTTTGGTCTCATTCAGTAGGTTAGACTCTAAAATACAGAAATATCATCCTTTACCCTGTATTCTGTTTCACCTTAGTCCTAACCAGATCAGCTTCATTCTCATCTCTAATTGAAGCCTGGTCTCTCTTTCAGTTTCTTTAACAGTTGTTGTATGTAGCAGTGCTGACTTTCAGACCTTCAGCACTCTAATTCTGAGTCTTAGGTATCACACAGGTACCCAAAGTTCCAGAGAGTTACCAGGTTATGAATATATAGCACAGCATCTCAAAATCTAAAATACACTTACAATTTCCAACTAAATGTGACTGCTATAAGAGCTTCTAATCTAGGCCCCAATTTTCTTATAGTTATTTTCTAAAAGATACCATACAATATTTGCTCGTTTGTTTCTGACTTATTTTGCACTGCATAATGTCCTCAAGGCTCATTCACCTCTTTGCATGCCTCATGAGTTCATTCTTTTTTGTAGCCACACAATATCTATCATATGTATATGCCACAGTTTGTCTTTCTGTAATGTATCTGCTCTAGTTCACTAGCTGCCAGAATGCAATATACCAGAAACACAATGACTTTAGAAAGGTGAATTTAATAAGTTGCTAGTTTACAGTTCTAAGGCCAAGAAAATGTCCCAACTAAAGCAAGTCTATTGAAATGTCCAATCTAAGGCATCCAGGGAAAGATACCTTGGTTCAAGAAGGCTGATGAAGTTCAGGGTTTCTCTCTCAAGTGGGAAGGCACATGGTGAATAGGGTTAGGGTTTCTCTCTCATTTGGAAAGGCATGTGTCACCACACGGCATCATCTGCTTTCTTTCTCTCCTGGCTTCCCTTCGTGAAGCTCCCCGGGAGGTGTTTTCTTTCTTCATTCCCAAAGGTCACTGGCTGGTGGACTCTGCTTCATGTGGTTATGTTGTTCTGCTCTGCTCTCTCTCAGATCTCTCATTTTCCAAAATGTTTCCTCTTTTATAGGACTTCAGAAACTAATCAAGATCCACTCAAATGGGTAGAGACACATCTCCCCTAATCCAGCTTAACGACCACTCTTGATTGGGTTACATCTCCAGGGAGATGATCTAATTACAGATTCAAACATACAGTATTGAATAGGAATTATTCTGCCTTTATGAAATGGGATTTTGATTAAAACATGGCTTTTTTAGGGTACGGCATTCTTTCAAACCAACACAGTATCCTTCAGTCACCTCCATCCATTGAGCATCATGGATAATGTCCAAAATATCAACTTATTTTTTACAACAGCACTAAATAATTCAGTGGAGATATATAGCCTTCTCAATAAATGGTGCTGGAGCAAGTAGATGTCCACAGACAAAAAAAAAAAAAAGCCTCAGTCTGAAAGAGCTACCTTATATGATACGAATGCAAAATATAAAAAAAGTAAAGCTATGCAACTTTTAGAAAAAAATAGGAAAAATATTTGGGTTCTAGGGCTAGGTAGTGTTCTTAAACTTGACACAAAAAGATTGATCTGTAAAAAGTGATCAATTAGATTTCTATAAAATCCCATGGGAAGAGGATGAAAAGACAGAGTACAGCCTGGGAGAAAATACTGGTGAACTACATATCTGACAAAGGACTAGTTTCTAGAATATATAAAGAACTCTCAAAACTCAACTATATAAAAACAAACAATCCAATCAGAAAATGGGCAAAAGCTACAAGGAGACATTTAATGGAAGAGGATATATAGATGGCAAATATGCACATGAAAAGATGTTCAGGATCATTGGGTATCATTGAAATGTAAATTTAAACTGTAATGAGATATCAGTTTACACATTGGAATGACTGAAATAAAATATAGTGGCAATACCAAATACTGGCAAGGATGTAGAGAAACTATATCATTCACATATTGTTGGTGGTAATTAAAATCGTACAGTCACTCTGGAAAACAGTTCAACAGTTTCTTATTAAATTAAACACGTAACTACCATATACCCCAGCAATTGCACTCTGGCGCATGCATACAAGAGAAATGAGGACTTAGGCTCACACAAAAATCTGTCCACAGCCTGCCCTGCCCAAGATGGAATTAGAGCTGTAGGGCTTCATCTCCCCAAAGAAGCTTTGAGCAACCAATAAGAACTAGAAGAAATATCTTTCTAAATACTTCAGAAAACAGTTAAAGATTTGCAGCAACACGGTGAGCACTGAATCAAGAAAAAGGCAACTTAAAGGTGGTAGGATCTCCTGGCACCCTGGCTGGCCTCTCTTCACCCCTCACAGACTCAGCAAGAAGCTGGCCTGTGTTCCCAATGTGAATCACTGATCCCAGTTCTGCAGGGAGCAGAGTAACCCTCATGCACATACTGGAAGCAAATATGTCTGGCCCAATTTGTCTGGTGATGACCTGAGGGACTTGCTGACCCAGAACTTGCCCTACATGTAAAAGGTAGCTCACAGAGCTCTTCAATAGAATGCAGTGGGAGAACAGTCAAGAACCCCAAAAGTCGCCATATCAGAACTATACCACTTACCACACAGACCCCATCACTCATCTCAGACTATCACTTGCATCACAGAACCCTATCATTCACCCCACATACTTCCCATTGACTCAACTCACAAACCCCAATACTCATTGTAAAGACCGCCATCATACAACCACAGACTCATCATCATTTATCAAACAAACACGCAATTCAAGTCACACACACACACACAAACTCAGCACATACACTCACATTACTGACCACACTTCACCCAATCACTCACCTCTTAGATACCTTATCACCACCCAGATGCTTTATTACTCCCAGAGACCACAGAGCCCCAATTTTTGCCTCACAGATACCACATTGTAAACCAAACCAACCCCCCATACCTCACCTTACAGATGCCCCATCATTGACCTCACAAACCCCATTACTTACCAAACTGATCTCCATCTCTCACCCCATGGTCCCTATCACTCACCCCATGGACCCTCTATCATTCACCCTCAGAGGCCCCATAACTCACAGTATGGAGCCCTATCATCATTCAATATACAGATACCCCATCACTCCCCACACAGTCACCAACACTCTTCAAACAGATCCCATCACTCTTGTGACAAAAACACTCATTCCTCACTCCACAGTCCTCATCATTATCGCTCCACAGCCCCTGTCATTCACCCAGCAGAACCCCACACTTCTCACACAGACCCTATAACTAACCTCACAAATCTCATCATTCACCCCACAGATCCCCATCATTCACCCTAAGACCCACTATAACTCACTGCACAAACTGTGTTATTCACCATCTAGAAACCCCAACATCACTCACCTGCACAAACTCATCACTCAGTCACAGACACCATCACTCAGCAAACAGACCCAATCATTGACTGCACATGCTTCCATCACTGACCTGAAAGATCCCTATCATTCACATTTCAAATCTCAACATCACTCATGCCCAGTTGGTCCATCACTCACACTCAACACACAGAACTCCAAAACTAACCTCACAGAACCCCAAACATTCACCCCAAGGTCAAAGAGCCTTGAAAATACTTATTCATTTTATGCCCAAAACACTCTGAAGTGCATCAGAGTATTACATCAATTTGTACAGAATACTAAGATATTTTCTGGGTTCCATGCCACATAGAGCTGAATTAGGTTGTTTAAATAAACTGACCAGACAAGTTAAATTAGATAGTGTGCCACAGAAATTTTTAATTTTGGACAAAACAAATCTCTTCCTTTGGTCTCACACAGAAATTAAAGTCTTAAAATACAAACAATATCATCTTTTACCCTGTATTCTGATTTACCTTAGCCCTAACCAGATCAGCCTCATTTACATTCCTAATCTTTTTCAGCTTCTTTAACAGTTGCTGCATGGGGTAATGTTACTTCCTTAGTATTTTTAGAGCTGGAGAACTTTGAGTCTGAGTCTCAGGTATCACACAGATACCCAAAGTTCCAGGGAACTACTAGGTCATATACAAAGAAATCAGCATCTCACAAAATAAAAATAACAGTTAAAACTCATAAATAGATGTGACTGCTTCAAGGGCTTACAATCTAGGCCCTAATTATTGTGTATCTTCTCAATGAGGCTAATTCCAGAAATAAACACACATAACAATTTATTTATGTTGGGGTCATCAACCACAAACCATAGCAGAAGTTTTGTCCTGTCTCACCTTTACAAATATACCAGGGTTATGTTAATTTACAGGTAGAACATAATTTACATACTTGCCTTGCTTCCCTTTTTAAGTCCCTTTTTGTTGACCACATGTACATTTACAGAAGCATTAGAGCAAGGTAGTATAATTGACCAGTGAATTGGTTATTTCCATGATCTGGAAGCAGAACCTTCATCTAAGAATAACTAAAACCATGACTAACAACATCATACTGTTGTTTAATATCCTGCAGATACCTATCAAGATATAACATAGACAGTGAGAACACATTCAAGTCTTTAGGAATTTTGTACATCCTGCAGATCAGTATCAGGATACAACATAGACAGTGAGAGCCAAGTCTTTAGGTATTTTGTACAATCTCTGATAACATTTCACTCATACAAATTTATCTTTCTAACAGAAGGATAGAAAATCCTTTTTAATTATTATGCTACCTTTCAAACACTTCCTATGTGATATATTAAACTATCTTAGCACCTCACTTTTATAAGGTATGCTAGTTTGAAAGGAAGTATGCCCCCTAGAAAATCCATGTTTTAACCAAAATCACATTTCATAAAGGTAGAATAATCCCTGTTCAATATTGTATGTTTGACACTGTGATTGGATCGTCTCCCTGGATGATGTGATTTAGTCAAGACTGGTTGTTAAACTGGATTAGGTGATGACATGTCTCCACCCATTTGGTTTGGTCCTGATTGGTTTACTGGAGTCCTATAAGAGAGGAAACATTTTGGAGAAAGAGATTCAGAGAGAGCAGAGAATGTTGCAGCACCGTGAAGTAGAGAGTCCACCAGCCAACAACCTTTGGAGATGAAGAAGGAAAAGCCTCCTGGGGAGCTTCATGAAACCAGAAGCCAGGAGAGAAAGCTAGCAGATGATGCCATGTTCGCCATGTGCCCTTCCAGCTGAGAGAGAAATCCTGAACTTCATTGGTCTTCTTGAACCAAAGTATCTTTCCCAGGATGCCTTTGACTGGATATTTCTATAGACTTGTCTTAATTGGACATTTTTTTTTGGCCTTAGAACTGTAAACTAGCAATTTATTAAATTCCCCTTGTTAAAAGCCACCCTG
Source organism: Tamandua tetradactyla (assembly GCF_023851605.1). Classification (NCBI taxonomy): domain Eukaryota; kingdom Metazoa; phylum Chordata; class Mammalia; order Pilosa; family Myrmecophagidae; genus Tamandua; species Tamandua tetradactyla. The sequence goes on from NC_135353.1 coordinate 122,914,702, forward strand.
TCTCTGGTATATTGCATTCCGGCAGCTAGCAACTAGAACATAAGGTAAAAGAACAAATCCTCTGCAACAGTTTGAAATAAAAGACATCCTTTAAGGTTTGGTTTTGAGAGGGAAAAATGTCAAAAGTTGTTAGGTTTGAACTTCATGCTAAATAGGAAAATGGGTTACTGTGAAAAAAATATTTAGTTCCTTTTTTAACCAAAATGACAACAAGTAAAATAGGAGTTAACATGATTGTAATAAAAAGACTTAGTTCCTTTAAAAGTGAGAAGACATCTTCTAAAATAAAGGATGATATGGTCAACATAGACATCAACAAGGATATTACAGTGATATAACATAGAATCTTTGTCTTCTAGACAGAATACTCAGATGGTTAAGAAAAACTTTTTATAACCTTTCATTATAAGCAGAACAACAATCTACATTATTTTAAACAAGAGAAAATTAAACTTCAGTTTTGTATGAATAACAATTTGATGCAAAAAGGCCTTACAAAATATTATAAAGAAGCTTTTCAAATTTTGGGTCAGCATTGAATACGACAAACAGAATTCACTTTCACAGCTGTGCTGGTTTGAAAGGATGTATGTACCCCAGAAAAGCCATGTTTTAATCCTAATCCCATTTCGTAAAGGTAACCATTTCTTCTAATCCCTATTCAGTACTGTATGTTTGAAACTGTAATTAGATCATCTCCTTGGAGGTGCGACTCAGTGCACATCTTGATCTGGTCTTGATGTGATCTTGAGTGATCAAGAGTGGTTGTTAACGGGACTGGATATAAAAACTCAGAAATGGACAGCACAATACTACCCAATTGTAATGCAATTATGTTAAAACACTGAATGAAGCTGCATGTGAGGTATAGGTTTTTTGTTTTTTTTTTTCTTTCTATTAATGTTTTAATTCTTATTCTGTTGTCTTTTTATTTCTTTTTCTAAATCGATGCAAATGTACTAAGAAATGATGAATATGCAACTATGTGATGTTATTAAGAATTACTGATTGTACATGTAGAATGGAATGATTTCTAATTGTTTTGTTAATTCTTTTTTTAATTAATAAAAAAAAAGAGTGGTTGTTAAACTGGATTAGGTAGAGATGTGTCTCCACTCATTCAGGTGGGTCTTGATTAGTTTATTGGAATCCTAAAAAAGAGGAAACATTTTGGAGAAAATGAGAGATTCAGAAAGAGCAGAGAAGAATGACATAGCCACGAGAAGCAGAGAGAACCAGCCAGTGACCTTTGTAGATGAAGAAGGAAGACGCCTCCTGGGAGCTTCATGAAATAGGAAGCCAAGAGAGAAAGCTAGCAGATGACGCTGTGTTCACCATGTGCCTTTCCAGGTGAGAGAGAAGCCCTGACTGTGTTCACCATGTGCCTTCTCACTTGAGAGAGAAACCTTGAACTTCACTGGCCTTATTGAACCAAGGTAGCTTTTCCTGGATGCCTTTGATTGGAAATTTCTACAGACTTGTTTTAATTGGGACATTTTCTCAGCCTTAGAACTGTAAACTAGCAACTTATTAAATTCCCCCTTTAGAATGATTTCTAAATGCTGGGTTAATTTCTTTTTTTCTTTAATTAATAAAAAAAAAAGAAATACTAAAAAAAAAAAAAAGCCATTCCATTTCTGGTATATTGCATTCTGGCAGCTAGCAAACTAGAACAACAACCCTTCTACAGTGTTCTGTATCCATTCAGGTCTTGTCTTACACATTAAAAACTAGTCATTTACAGGGGTGGGCAAGGATGACTCACTGGCAGAGTTCTCATCTGCCATGCTGGAGACCTGGGATTGATTCCCGGAGCTTGTCCATACCAAAAAAAGAAAAGAAAAATGTATGGACATCTGAGATGATGATATGGTAGACCATGACAGACTCTGGGATCTATCCTGTAACTACCTGTTGAAGAGTGCTTTAAAAACTATTGCATTTTTCTTTCTTTGCTTTCTATATATGTAATATTATACAATAAAAAAAGATTTTTTAAAAAAACCTAGTCACTTAGAAAACTACACTCCCTTAGATAAGTTTATCAAATTTTAGTCAGCATTGATTATGACAAAGAAAATTCACTTCTACAAACTTCTGCAGCTTTCCATATTCACTCAGGTTATCTTGGAGATTATTCATTCTTTTTTTCTATTATCGTTTTATTTCTTTTTCTGTTGTCTTTTTATTTCTTTTTCTAAATCGATGCAAATGTTCTAAGAAATGATGAATATACAACTACGTGATGATATTAAGAATTACTGATTGTATATGTAGAATGGAATGATATCTTAATGTTTTGTTTGTTAATTTTCTTTTAATTAATTTTAAAAAGTTTAAAAAAAAAAACAAAACCCAGGTCCAGGAGACTCGAACTGCTGTATTAACTTCCCAATCCCCTCCCAGTTTGATGATCCACTCACTCACTCAGATGCCAAGACTTGGAACTGGAAACTGTTTCTCTCTTTGAAGCTTTTCAAGGTGTCAAGAGTCTGAGTGCCGGCAGAGCAGAGAAAAACCTGGTTGCCAAGCCTCTAGACTAAAAAAATCTAGCAGCCACAAAAGGTTCAATTACCATGTTTCCCTGTCCTGCTAGAGCTCCAAACTGAGCATTGAATTCCTTGCTTTCTTAGGAATCTTTGATCCTTTCTGAATTGCCAAACTGATATGGAACAAAAGCAGTGGGTTCTCTGCTGTGTGTGCATGGCAGCCAATCCATGACTCCAGGGTTACAAGAAGAGAAATAATTTAATACTACACACAAAGCAGGAGATCAGATGGCCTATTGGCCCAGAAATCTGCCTCCTCAAGTCTAAGGAGCTCAGGGTTTTTATGGATTCAAACAAGGGGGGATGGAATTGTTACCATTACAATAGTAAGTATACACAGGGTTGAGACTAGGCTAGAATAACCATTACAATAGTAACTGTAAACAGGGCTAGAATATGTTATAATAACCATTACAATAGTAACTGTAAACAGGGCTAGAATATGTTATAATAACCATTATAATAGTAACTGTAAACAGGGCTGAGACTAGGCTAAAATAACCATTACAATAGTAAATATACACAAGGCTAAGACTAGTTGAGTTTCAGTAGTTTCAGGTATTAACTTTTGCCTATTCTACAACATAGAAAGAAAAGATCCATATAATGATTCAGTAATCATAGCCATTTGTTAATTCTTAATTTCTTGGTTACAAAGTCACTCAGAAAAAGGCAGGTTCATCCACTATACAGATAGGATACACCCCTACTTCCATTCCACCCCCTTTAAAGTTGCAGCGTGCTAGGATTGCAGCACTGTAGAAGATGCCATTATGGACAGAAAACTGCCAAAGTTCTCAGAAAGAGCAAAATCCCAGCAGTAATAAAGGTGCCATAGTTTGCTGTGGGCAAACTATGACTTCAGAGCAGTTAATGAGCATGCACATTAGTGGGAAACAGGCAAGGATCTAGAGAAGAGGACAGATTTAAAAAGCAGAAGAGGGTCCTTGTTACAATCCAGCTAGACACTGGTATTTATTAGGAACAGAGACTTCAGTTAGTGATGGGGGAAGGGGTTTTGGTTAGCCAAGTTACGGAGATCTATGGGATCAGTACTGGAGAAACTGTGGGATGAGTGATGAGGGTTTGGTAGTGTGAGTGATGGGGAGTTCTGCAAGTTAGTGAGTGATAGGAGTAATGGGAGTGTTCTGTGTTGTGAGTAATGGGAGTTCTGTAGGGTGTGTGATGGTATCTGAGTGTGAATGATGGGGGCCTGTGGGGTGAGTGATGGGGTATATGGGGGTGAGTAATGGGAAATCTGTTGTGTGAGTGATAGGGTCTCCAGAGTTAGTGACGGGGGTTTTCCTGGTTAAGTGATGGTGTCTTTATGCGGTAAGTGTTGGATGGTAGGTGAGATGATGATGAGGGGATTGTGGGGTAAGTAATGGTAGAATCTATGCGGTGACTGATGGAGAATTTGTGAGGTTAGTCATGGAGGTCTCTGGGGTGATTTGAGTGTCTTTCAGGTCATTGCTTGACAAAGTTTTATTATTTCTTTAACTTCATTTGTCATATTATATTATTAAATACTCATTGTTGATATATGGCAGTCTTTAAGATCTCCTTTCACCAAGAGTACATAAATATTGTTCTTTTTCTTTTACTGTTTGACGTTTATTTTTTTCACATTTTTCAACCTTATAGCAACTGGAGTTTATTCTGCATTTTATGTGTGAAGCTACCTATCTTTTAAAAATATTTATAATTTTTTTCCTTTCCAGTATTTGCTCCTCTAATTTCTGACTTTAATTTAACCAGCATTAGCCAATGCTTCTAGGACTACCTCAAGTTCTAAAAGAGACTAATCTTACCTTTTTCCTGACATTATAGAATGGTTTCTGTGATTCCAACATTAATATGATGCTGGTAATTGGCTTGAGATAAAAATATATATATATTTTATCACATTAAAGAAATATCCAATGGCTCCTAGTGTATGAAAAGTTTCTTTTGGAATGATCATTGATTTTTATCACTTATGTTTTCAATATCTGGATAGATCATCTGATAATTTTTCTCTTAATATGAATCAATATAATGAACTGTAGTAACAGATTTCCTTCCATCTGACTCTTGTAACATTTGCAGGGTCAGGAAAACATTTGTTTATTCTATATCATTCTTTTGTTGTTTTTCCTATTGTTTCATATATGATTTATGTATCACCATACATATATGATATTTGTCTATAGTTACTCTCACTTTTTTCCTATTTCTGATGAGCTTGGTATCACTATTATATTCAATTAAACAAGAATTTCAAAGCTGTCCCTTTTTTCTAAGCTTTGGAAAAGTTAAAGTAGCACTGGCAGATTTCTCCTATGATTCTCTCTGGGCCTGAGGCCCTTTTTGAAGGATGAGTTTGAATTTTCACTCCATTTCTTTCATGGTAAATGGTGTGTTTGATTTTCTTTCTGTTCCATAGAAAATTTTGGCAGTTTATATCTTCCTAAAACACTCATTTCATTTAGATTTCCAAGTTTATTTGGATGGTATTAAACAAAGTAGTCTCCTATGATTCTTGTAATATCCTTTATAATTCTATTATTTCTCTTATAATTCTTATGTGTGTTTGTTAAATTAAGTTCAATAATGGCTTACTCATATTTATTTTATAAAAGGAATTTTTTTGGAATTATGTATTTGTTCTATCTTTTTTTCAATTTTATATTTTCATCTCTGTTTCTATCCATTTCTTTCTTTTTCTTTTTTCCCTCTATCTTTTAAAATCAGATATTCAATGCATTTATTGTCTTTTTTTTCTTGCTAAGGTAAATTTTCAAGGCAATGAATTGTCCTTTCTGTATTGGTTTGACTTTATCTGACAGATTCCACTAGGCAGTTTATTTTGTCTTTAGTTTTTGATTTTTGATTTTTTTGTTACAGAGGGTTTAGGTTTACACAAAAATTGTGCAGAAAATGCAGAGTTCCTATGTATCCCCCATCATACGTACAGTTTTCCCCATTATTAACACTTTGCATTACTGTGGTAGTTTTGTTGCAATTGATGAATCAATATTATTATTGGATTATTATATGGACTATTAACTATAGTCCATAGTTACATTAGGATTCACTCCTTGTATAGTACAGATTATGACTTTTTTAAAAAAATTTATTCTATCAACATATATACAGCCAAAAATTTCCCACTTTTAACCACTTTCAAATATATAATTTAGTAGGATTAATTCATTTAATTTGATCAGACTGCAGAGCAATTTATGCCCTGGGGCATGGTCAAAACCAATTGAGCAATTAGCAGGTAATTAGTGGAGTCTAATGGGCTAGGAATAACTGAAACAGTCAATTTAACAAAGAGATCAGGGAAAGACACAGAGAGCCCTGCCATTCCAGAATGACTGTACACACCCAAAGTTGCAGAAGTGACACCAAAAGCTTCAAACTGCAGGGAAAATAGACCACTAAAATATCTACATGAAAAAATATTCTATTCTACTTTCACTGATAATCAAACGCAATAATCAATTTCAGGTGGATTGCTGACCTAACTATAAAAAGCAAATAAAATAATATTTTTAGAAGATAATGCAAAAAATATCTTCATAACTTTGGAATAGATGAAGATTTCTTAAACAAAACATGCACACAGGGCGGGCAACGGTGGCACAGTGGCAGAGTTCTCCCTTGCCATACTGGAGACCCAGGTTCAATTCCCAGTGCCTGCCCATGCAAAGAAAAACAAAAAGAAACAAACAAAAAAACATGCACACAGATTAAACATAAAGAAAAAATTTATAAGTTTGACTACATTAGAGTATGAACTTTAATGCACTGAAAGACACCATTTAGAGGGTATAGAGGCAAGTCTCAGATTTGAAAATATATATATATATTAATGTATATATATATAGGACAAAGGACTCATATCAAGAATATATAAAGAACCACAAGTCAATGATCAAAAGATAACCCAATGGAAAAACTGGCAAAAAGCCTTGAACAGTTATTTCACAAAAGAGAATTTCCAAATGGCCAATAAACCTATGAAAAGATGCTCAGCATCATTAGTAATCAGAGAAATATACAATTAAACCAACAACCAGATACTACCACACAACCACCAGAATGGCTAAAATTAAAAAGGCAGCCAATTCCTGATATTAGTGAGTATGTGGAGCAACTGGATCTCTCACACTTGCTGAAGGAAATGCAAAATAGTGCAGCCACTTTGGAAAACAGTTTGGCAATAGCTATGTTACTAGACAAAGGCCATGAATTCTCTTGCCCGACACCCTCAATAACCAATTCTTGAGACACCAGGGTTTCAAAGAGAGAAAGAGTTTATTACTAGGTATGTCATAGGAGAGCAATGCCTATCGACTCCAAAATCTGTCTCCCTGAACTGCAGTAATTCTGATAGTTTTGTTAGAGAAAAGATGGGCAGGATTTAGGATAATAGGTACAGTGGCTCTAGATGATGTAATTAGAGGTGATCTGATTATTGAATATGTGCAGATGAATTACATGCTTAGTCACAGAACATGTGTAAAAAAATGGCAGAATGAGGTCTAGGTGACTTGTAAGTGAAAGTTAAAACTACTGCACCTGTCAGGTGGACCAACTTTGATTAGATCTAGTCTCAGTTATCAAGATAACTTTGGATTTGGAGCAGGTTAGTTCTGGGCTGACCCAAGACACTTCATTAATAAACATTAGGGGCTGTCTTTGTGGTTACAGGACTTTAAAGTTGGAAAATGGGTACAAATGAAGCTTAGTCACAAGGTTTTTACTATCACGGGAGCAGAAGATAAGAGCTATACAGCCATTATCAGAGATCAAGGCAGCTTGATTACAATTTAGAGATTTCAGATATTGCCCTCTGTCTACTCCAACATACCAGAAAGCAAAAAGGAATATTTATATAATTATTCAGCAATCAAAATCATCCCTTAAATCCTGATTTCTCAGTTACAGCTGCTGTAGCTTAAATCTACCTCCCTTATGTTACCTCTTGGGGGCAGGGAGGATTGTGAGATATGAGACATGTGGGGCTGGGATGGGGACTTCTAACCTGGATGGTGAGTACATAGTTCCCTTCCGATCATTCTTTCAATTGTTCATAAATGTCATATAAAGTTGTGCCAGTTTCTTCCGGGCCAAGATGGCGGCTTAGCAAGGTGCGCGTTTTAGTTTGTCCTCCAGAACCACTAGTAAATAACCAGAAACAGTACAGAACAGCTCCTGGGGCCACGTCAGTGACCAGACATACAGTGTACCCGAGTCTGGACAAGCTGGACCAGCTGCGAGCCCGCCCAGAACCATGAGTTCCCCAAGCCACGGCAGCTGGCGCCCCTCCCTCACAGGCTGCTTCTCAGAGGGGAAAGGAAAGAGACTTTACCAGCATCAGGGGCTGAGCCCAACCAAATGCCACTTATGGAATTAATTAACAAATTCTGACAACTAAAAATAGGCCCCCAGCTCAGGTGAACCTGGTCAAAGTGGAGGTCGCTTATTTTTGCCCCCGTGTCAAGGGAGCAGGGCTGAAGGAAAAAGAGAAAAAAAAGGAAACAGAGGTTTTTGTGGCTCTGTTTCTACAAAGGCTTGACTGCCTTTGGATATAGCAGCAGGACTTCTCAGGCTGCAACTGCCGCAGGCATAGGCAGAAACAAGCTTGTTTGAGGGCTTGTCTGGAGCCTGTGCCTTCCCCAGGGGAGGGGTGAAGCCCAACTCAGATGGAATCCCTCCCTCAAGGAATTCAGACCCCAGGGTTTGGTAATTTGAAGCCATTAAAATCAGCCTACAACCTCTCCTCTGTCTCCACCACGTCCCCAGCAGGGAGAGTCTTCCAAAGTTAAAGGTACCACATCATCTTATGCTGGTGGGACCTGCAGGCAGACAAGCACCACATACTGGACAGGATATGAAAAACAGAGCCCAGAGACTTCACAGGAAAGTCTTTCAACCTGCTGGGTCTCACCCTCTGGGAAAAACGATGCAGGTGAATCTTTCCTCCTGATAGGAGGCCAGTTTGGTCTAGGAAAATCAGGCTGGGGTCTATGATACCTATGTAGACCCTACTAAGGGTGGAGGGAAAAAGGCACCATACAAGCAGGGCAAGAAACAAGAAATCAAGAACTGAAAAATTCTCCTCAGTTAAACAAAACTTAAGCTAGAGGTCCAGAAAAAGATGAACGGAATGTCAAAGAACAGATAGACAACAAATTCGTTCAGCAAGAAAACCCTAGGTAAAAGAAGTGAAAGCAATCTCCAGAATAAACTAATTAAGGTAATTAAAAGCCTAGACGCCAGCAAAAAATAACAAATCACACTTGGAAAACTGAAGATTGGCCCAGTCAAAGGAAGAAACCAACAATTCAAATGAGATACAGGAGCTGAAACAATTAATTCAGAATATATGAACAGACATGGAAAACCTACCAAAAACCAAATCAGTGAGTTGAGGGAGGATATAAAGAAGGCAAGGAATGAACAAAAAGAAGAAATCAAAAGTCTGAAAAAACAAATCACAGAACGTATGGGAATGAAAGGCATGGTAGAAGAGATGAAAAAAACAGTGGAAACCTACAATGGTAGATTTCAAGAGGCAGAACATAGGATTAGTGAACTGGAGAACAGAACATCTGAAATCTGACAAGAAAAAGAAAATATAGGGAAAAAATGGAAAAATATGAGCAGGGACTCAGGGAATTGAATGACAATATGAAGCACATGAATATACATGTTATGGGTGTCCCAGAAGAAGAAGAGAAGGGAAAAAGAAGAGAAAAACTAATGCAAGAAATTATCACTGAAAATTTCCCAACTCTTATGAAAGACTTAAAATTACACATCCAGGAAGTGCAGGATACCCCAAAAAGAATAGATCCAAATAGACATACTCCAAGACACTTACTAATCAGAATGTCAGAGGTGAAAGAGAAAGAGAGACTCTTGAAAGCAGCAAGAAAAAAGCAATCCATCACATACAAGGGAAGCCCAGTAAGACTATGCGTAGATTTCCCAGCAGAAAACATGGAGGTGAGAAGACAGTGGGATATATTTAAATTATTAAAAGGGAAAAACTTCCAACCAAGAATTCTATATCCAGCAAAATTGTCCTTCAAAAATGAGGGAGAAATTAAAACATTTTCAGACAAAAAAATCACTGAGAGAATTTGTGACCGAGAGACCAGCTCTGCAAGAAATACTAAAGGGAGCACTAGAGACAGATACGAAGACAGAAGAGGAAGGTGTGGAGAAGAGTGTAGAAAGGAAGACTATGAGTAAAGGTAAAAAGAAGGAAAATTAGATATGACAGATAAAATCCAAAAGTCAAAATGGTAGAAGAAAGTACTACCTGTGCAGTATTAACACTAAACATTAATGGATTAAGCTCCCCAATCAAAAGACATAGACTGGTAGAATGGATTAAAAAACAGGACCCATCTATATGCTGTCTCTACTCAAAGGACATGAGAGCAAGGACACAAACGGACATTTGCACACCAATGTTTATAGCAGCATTATTTACAATTACCAAGAAATGGAAACAGCCAAAATGTCCATCAACAGATGGGTGGCTAAACAAAGTGTGGCATATACATATGATGGAATATTATACAGCTGCAAGACAAAATAAAGTTATGAAGTATGTAACAACATGGATGGACCTTAAGGACATTATGCTGAGTGGGATTAGCCAAAAACAAAATGACAAATTCTGTATGGTCTCTCTGATATGAACTGACATTAGTGAATAAATTTGGAATATTTCGTTGGTAACAGAGACCATCAGGAAATAGAAATAGGGTAAGATATTGGGTAATTGGAGCTGAAGGCATACAGATTGTGCAACAGGACTGAATGTAAAAACTCAGAAATGGACAGCACAACACTACCTAACTGTAATATAATTATGTTAAAACACTGAATGAAGCTGAATGTGAGAATGATAGAGGGAGGAGGGTTGGGGGCATAAATGAGATCACAAAGGAAGATAGACAATAAAGATTGAGATGGTATAATCTAGGAATGCCTAGAGTGTATAATGATAGTGACTAAATGTACAAATTTTTAAAATGTTTTTGCATGAGGAAGAACAAAGGAATGTCATTACTGCAGTGTGCTGAAAATGATGATAATTAATATTTTAAAATTTCAACTTATGTGTGAGACTAAAGAAAAAATGTTTATTTAGCACAAAATTTATATTTTGAGGAATGCATTTCCTAATATAACTTATGTAGATAGTTGGTTGAACAACATAAGTACATGGAACCTTGGGTAGGACATGAAATTTTGTTGGTTTGTCCAGAGTGATGCCCTGATGAATCCCAGAGTGATTCGATCAGTGAGTGGAAAAGTATTTGCAAAGTCCCCTTCAGGGAATGGTGAGAACGGGGGAATGTTCAACCTCCCCAAGTTGAATTCTTGATATTCTCACAAGCAGTGTGGACAACCAAAGCTGTGGGCTAAGCCCCCAGTCTTGGGGGTTGTTCATATGAAATTTAACCCCACAAAGGATAGGTGAAGCCTACTTAAATTAGGCCTAGGAGTCACCCCCAAGAGAACCTCTTTTGTTCCTCAGATGTGGCCTCCCTCTCCAGCCAACACAATAAGCAAACTCACCACTCTCCCCTTGTCTACATTGGACATAACTCCCAGGGGTGTGAACCTTCCTGGCAACGTGGGGCAGAAATCCTAGAATGAGCTGGAACTCAGCATCAAGGGATTGAGAAAAGTTTCTCGACCAAAAGGGGGAAGAGTGAAATGAGACAAAGTGTCAATGGCTGACGGATTCCAAACAGAGTCAAGAGTTTATCCTGGAGGTTATTCTTATGCGTTAAGTAGATATCACCTTGTTAGTCAAGATGTAATGGAAAGGCTGGAGGGAACTGCCTGAAAATGTAGAGCTGTGTTCCATTAGCCATGTTTCTTGAGGATGATTGTATAATGATATATCTTTCACAATGTGACTGTATGATTGTGAAAACCTTGTGTCTGATGCTCCTTTTATCTACCTTGTCAAAAGATGAGTAGAACATATGGAATCAAAATAAAAAATAGGGGGAACAAATGTTAAAATAAATTTAGTTTGAAATGCTAGTGATCAATGAAAGGGAGGGGTAAGGGGTGTGGTATGTATAATTTTTTTTCTGTTTTCATTTTATTTTTCTGTTGTCTTTTTATTTCTTTTTCTGAATTGATGCAAATATTCTAAGAAATGACCATGATGATGAATATGAACTATGTGATGATATTGTGAATTACTGATTATATACGAAGAATGGAATGATCATATGTTAAGAATGTTTGTTTCTTTCTTGTAATATTTTTTTAAAACTTAAAAATTAATTTTAAAAAAAGGAAAAAAAAGGTTGTGTCAGTTTGAAGCTGTTGTGTATCCCAGACAAGCCAGGTTCTTTAATCTTTATTCAATATTGCTGGATGAGATTTTTTTTTACTGTTTCTACGGAGATGTGATCCACCCAATTGTGGGTGGTAACTTTTGATTAGGTGGTTTCCATGGAGTGTGTCTCCACCCATTCAAGGTGGGGTTGCTTACTGGAGTCGTTTAAGAGGGAACCATTTTGGAAAAAGCTTTAGAGGCAACAGAACCCATTCAGCCAGGACCTTTGGTGATGAAGGAAGAAAACACCCTGGGAGAAGTCACTGAAGATGCCTGGAGAGAAAGCTAGCAGATGTCCCCATGTGCTTTTCCAGCTGTAAGAGAAACCCCAGACGTCATTGGTCTTCTTGAGCCAGGGTATCTTTCCCTAGATGCCTTAGTTTGAACATTTTTATAGTCTTGCCTTAATTTGGACATTTTCACACCCTTAGAACTGTAAACTTGCAACTTAATAAATTACCTTTTTAAAAGCCATTATGTTTCTGGTATATTGCATTCCAGCAGCTTACAAACTAAAACAGCAGTCCTCTTTATATATGGAATACTTTATGATAAAACAAATGAACTAGCTAGTGCTCAGATTAAGAAATTCAAATATACAAGGGAAAAAATTATTACCGAAACCCCACCACTCTACAACAAACAGCACACACATGTACATGCATAATTCCCCAAATTGTACAAAATATTTATGCTATTATGCTGATTTTTCATGCCTGTCTATTTTAATGTGTTTTTTCTTCCTTCCCCTAGGTAACCAGTTTCTGCATCCTACTTGGTGTCCTTCCCGTTCTCTAATATATTACTGACATATGTTGAATGCTTATTACAAAGCAAGCACCAGGACTTTACATATATACTAGTTTAATCCTCATAAAAACCCCATACTCTTAATATCCTCAAGGTGTTGCTGAACAAACATGGTACAGAACTTTCTTAAGGATACATAACCAATGTCAAAGAAAAAACTACATCAGACAATGTTAAACAGGCAAGGATGACTTTATTCAGGGCTTCTATAGCAGGGGAGAAGAGAGTGGAGCTCAACTCCATCAAAAGAAAGGCAGCAAGCTTTTTATGGGCTGAGCAGGGGTTGGAGTTGAGTAGGGAGAGGGTAGTTGATTACTGGTATGTGTGAGAGGTATACTGAGGTTGTGATTTGGACTACTTAGTTTGGAATGCTTTCCTTTGGAGTAATTAGGCCACCTGGAGTTTGAAGGGGATGGGAGAGACAAGGAGGGAGATAAATAACTTCCCATTTAGAAGTCTCCCAGACACCTGGGTTGCCTAAGGGCTGGGGAGAAAGGGAGAAGGCAGGGAAGGGGAAATTCAAGAGCGAGTTTGTTATTTAGAATAGTTAGGGTCTGAGGTTGTCTTTTTTCCTCCCCTCATCCCCCCTTTCAGTCTGAGTTGTTTTTTTCTGCAATCTTAGAGCTTCAAGATTAGTTTCAGGGTAGCCAGTGTTGAGGAGGGACCTAGGAGGGGCATTGGAGGAGTTGGGTGGGCGGCTTGCTTGGTTAAGAGAAAGAAGAAAGTGTTTCCTAGTCACAAGTAAATATCAGAACTGATTCATTTATTGATTTATCTGCTTGTCTTACAAAGACAATATCACATCGTACACCTTTCTTTGCAGGTTGCTTTCCTTACATCTTGCAATTTTCTTCAAGTCAACTGGTATAGCTCTAATCCTTTCCTTTTAAAGGTTGCATAACATTTCATGGTATGGGAACTTCTAAAATTTATTCATCCTGCACAAACAAACATCCTTGTGTATATAGTCTAGGGATTGTTAGAGTTGAAGGATGTGTGTCTTTTAAACTTTTGATAGTTTTTGCCTTTGTAAACTGGTGTTAAAATTACTATCTCTTATCATCTCACACCCACCAGAATGGCCATTATCAATAAAACAGAACATGACAAGTGCTGGAGAGGATGTGGAGAAAGAGGCACACTTATCCACTGTTGGTGGGAATGTCAAATGGTGCAACCTCTGTGGAAGGCAGTTTGGCAGTTCCTCAAAAAGCTGAATATAGAATTGCCATATGACCCAGCAATACTATTGCTAGGTATCTACTCAGAGGATATGAGGGCAAGAACACAAACGGACATTTTCACACAAATGTTTATAGCAGCATTATTTGCAATTGCCAAGAGATGTAAACAGCCCAAATGCCCATCAACAGACGAGTGGCTAAGCAAGCAGTAGTATATACATACAATAGAATATTATGCAGCTGTAACACAGAATGAAGTCATGAAGCATGTAACAACATGGATAGACCTTAAGGACATTATGCTGAGTGAGATTAGCCAGAAACAAAAGGACAAATATTGTATGGTCTCACTGATATGAACTGACATTAGCAAATGAACTTGGAGAATTTTAGTTGGTAACAGAGACCATCAGGAGATAGAAATAGGGTAAATACTGGGTAATTGGAGCTGAAGGAATACAGATTGTGCAACAGGACTGATTGTACAAACTCAGAAATGAATAGCACAATAGGACTTAACTGTAATACAATTATGTTAGAACACTGAATGAAGCTGAATGTGAGAATGATAGAGGGAGGAGGGCTGGGGGCCCAAATGAAATCGGAAGGAAAAACATATGATAAAGATTGAGATGGTATAATCTAGGAATGCCTAGAGTGTATAATGATAGTGACTTAATGTGCAAATTTAAAAATGTTTCTGCGTGAGGAAGAACAAAGGAATGTCAATAATGCAGGGTGTTGAAAATAGATGCTAATTAAATTTTAAAACTTTAACGTATGTGTGAGACAAGCAAAAATGTTTATTTGGTACAAAATTTTTATTTTGACTAGTGCATTTCCTAATATAACTTATATGGACAGCTTAATCAAACACCATAGTACTTGGAACCTTGTGTAGGGCATGAGATTTTGTAAGTTTGTCCAGAGTGATGCCCAGATAAATCCCAGAGTGATTTGAACAGTGAATAGGGAAGAATTTGCAGAGTCCCCTAGGTGAGAAAGGGGGAAAATTCAACTTCCCCAAGTGGAGAATTCTTGATATTCTCACAGGCAGTAGGGACAGCCAAAGCAATAACTTGAGCCTCCAATCTTGGGGTTTATTCATATGAAACTTAATCCCACAAAGGATAGGCTAAGCCTACTTAAAATTAGGCCTAACAGTCACCCCCAAGAGAACCTCTTCTGTTGCTCAGATGTGGTCTCTCTCTCTCTTGGCCGACACAGCAAGCAATTTCACTGCCCTTCCCCTGTCTACATGGGACACGACTCCCAAGGGTTTGGACCTTCCTGGCAATGTGGGACAGAAATCCTAGAATGAGCTGAGACTCAGCATCAAGGGATTGAGAAAACCTCGACCAAAAGGGGAAGAGAGAAGAGACAAAATAAAGTGTCAATGGCTGAGAGATTTCAAACAGATTCGAGAGGTTATCCTGGCGGTTATTCTTATGCATTATATAGATATCATTTTTTTAGTTAGGGTATATTAGAGAGGCTGGAGAGAAGAGCCTAAAAATGTAGAGCTGTGTTCTAGTAGCCATGTTTCTTGAAGATGATTGTATAATGATACAGCTTTTGCAATGTGACTGTGTGATTGCGAAAACCTTGTGTCTGATGCTCCTTTTATCTACCTTAACGACAGAGAAGTAAAACATATGGATTAAAAATAAATAAATAATAGGGGGAAAATATTAAAATAAATTCAGTAGATTGAAATGCTGGTGATCAGTGAAGGGGAGGGGTAAGGGGTATGGTATGTATGAATTTTATTCTGTTTTCATTTTATTTCTTTTTCTGAATTGATGCAGATGTTCTAAGAAATGATCATGATGATGAATATACAACTATGTGATAATAGTGTGAGTTATTGATTATATAACAAGAATGGAATGATCATATGATAAGAAGGTTTGTGTTAGTATGTGGTTATGTATCATAAATAAAAAATAAATAAATTTTTAAAAATTCCTATCTCTGCCAGCAAACGTCCCAGTTTCCCACCCCCATTTACCCATCAGAGAATATTACCATTGTGCTCCATTTTTGCTGAGGTGATATATTATTGTTACATTATTTTGCCCTTCTTTTCATTGAGAAACTAGTGGGCCTCAGTTTCCTCACTGGTAAAGGGAGAATAAAAGCAACTACCTGGGGACTAAATTGTTACATGTGAAGTGCTGAGAGTGGACTGTATTATTATTTAGGTACACTGTAGTCTGAGCTGACGCTCATTTTGCTTTGCACATTTTTCTAGTGGGATTTGTGTTTTTCTGCCTTCCATTTGAAGGCTTATTACAGGTGTTAACCATTTATCTGGCATATGTCTTTAAGACACTTTACTTTCAATCTAACTTTTCCCTGTTGACTTTTCCTAATGTATTTTTTGCCTTACCAAACACTGATGTTTTTATATAGTCAAATATGTTTATCTGTAAACTTATAGCTTCTTCGTGTCCCATAGCAGTATAAATGTTCTTCCCTCTAAAAGTACGGTCTGACTTTGAGATTTTTAATAAATTAACCATGTTCTTAAACCTGGCCCAACAATCCTAATCCCCATGGGCTTCCATCCAGGAGGCTGAAAATCTTCTGGCACTCTTACTGGGCATTTCAAAGTTGAACATAACCCTCCCTATAGCTCTGCTATTCACTATTCAGCACCATTCTCTCGGAAATGTTAAGCAAAACAGTGGCACCCACACTGCAGGCCTCTCGGACCTAGCCCTCCAGAGAAGCAGTTCCTTTTTAGTCACGTCCACCCCAAAGGGTGTGACCCATCCCACCCCCACCACCATCCTGGCCAAAAACACTGTGCCAAAATCGGATACCCCCACCCCCACCCCCACCGCTCCAGTCCATCCTGGCCAGGCATGGGTGCGATACTCAATGTCCATGACACCCATTCTTCACCAAGCATTCCACCTCTGAGCATCAGCTCCTGTTTGTTGTGACCTCGCAAGGGGGAGGTGCCAGGCCAACATTGATAGGGATCTCTTTGTAGCTAGGAGACTGGTTGGTTGCTAGGAGTTTCACTAGCCTAAGGATTTAAGCTGCTTGATGCAGACAAGACCTTAAATCCCAGGCCTAAATGTAATGTCAATTCTCCAAACTGATGCCTGAATCCAAGTGCACCCCATTCCACTAAGCACCCACACACCAAGGGGCATTCTTTACTCAATGCCACTCTCAAATCCACCCTTGCCACCCGAGTCTGAGTGGTAAAAATTTGTCTCAGAGTGGCATCCTGGGAGCCTGTCGAAGCCTCCGTTTGGCCAATGGACCTCATTCTGAGGTGGAGAATATAGATTACCAGGATATACAATGAGGCTAAAGAACGGGGACCTGTTGCTTAATACATGCAGAATTTTTAACTAGGGTGAACTTGAATATTTGGAAATGGAGAGAGGTGATAGTGGCATGTTATTGTGAGAATAATTAACAGTGCTGAATAGTGTGTGAGTGTGACAGAAAGGGGAAGTTTAGAGTGATGAATGTCACCAGAGGGAAAGTTAGAGTTTAAAACTTACAATGTATAACACGGTGAATTTTGTGGTGGGCAATGACTGTAGTCAACTGTAGAAATATAAAAAAGTTCTTTCATGAACTAGAAAAAATGTACGACACTATTAAAAGGAGTTAATATAGGAGTATATGGGAAAATGTACCTATTGCAAACTATGGACTACAGTTAATGGTGATATCTTAAATATTTTTTCTCAACAGTAGCAAATGTACCACACCAATATTAGGGCTCAGTAGTAGCGGTGGAGTAGGGCTCTGGGATGTTTTGGGCTTTCTTTTTTCTTTTTAATTTTTTTGGAGTAATGAAAATGTTCTAAAATTGATCATGGTGATGAATGCACCACTATGTGATGATACTGTGAGCCACTGATTATTTTAAATGGATTGTATGGTGTGTGAACGTATCTCAATAAAATTGCATTAAAAATAAAAAAACAAAAGCAAAAAAAAGTGTGGAGTATAGTTTGCTTGGTAAGCACTAAGCCTATGATGACCCCCAATGTACAGAAGAAGAAAATGAGTTCCAGAGTGCTTAAGTAACCTTGTACAAGGTCACACAAGTAGTAAGATGTAAAGCTGGAATTTGAACTCAGCTCTCATTTGACTAATCTATAAGGGTGATCAAGGAATTCTTGGCAGAGGGAGTGGAGGGTGAGAAGGGATTTGCTGCATTCTGCAATCTGCAAACTGTGCCGGGAAGAAGGTAGACATGAGAGGCTTCAGAGCTGAGCAAGGAACATTCACAGAGCACCCTACCCTGTAAGACTTTGCTAAGGAAGTAAAGTGTTTCAGTGAAGCAAATGGAGAAATGATACATAGTTAACTAGAGGGAATAACACAATCTCTGGATATTTTTGTAAGATCGGTCTGGTGACAATGTGAAAGGTGGATTTAAGGGAGGAGAAAGAGGATGGGATCAGAGAACTGAAGAATATAATCCTTAGAGTCTGATGTCTGATTAGATGTAGGATAGTATGAGATCTGTTTTAAGCAAGATGAGTTTGATCTATCTGTTTGGCATCCAAATAAAGAGACATCTATCAAAGACTTGGATAAAGGGGTCAAGGGTAGCATATCCCAAAATGGTAACCAAAAAATGAATAGTCCAGGAGGGCATTATCCAATGTTAAAGGAAAAATGGGTAGGGGGCACCCCATGGTAAAAGAAATTGAAAAAATAAATTTTGTTACAAAAAGTTAAACAAAATCTATTGCTTTTTTATTTCTTTGCTTTGTATATATGTTATAGTATACAAAAAAAGTTTTAAAAAATGTTAAACAAGTGCAGTTCCTTTAATATGCTAATGCACATTGTGAACTTCCAAGAGTAGAAGTAAAACACCCCCAGGGAGTTTCATGAAAGAAGAAGCCTGGAGAGAAAGCTAGCAGAAGTCACCATGTTCGCCATATGCCTTTCCAGTTGAGAGATAAACCATGAACATCATGGGCCTTGCGTGAGTGACGGTAACCTCTTGTTGGTGCCTTAATTTGGACATTTTTATAGACTTGCTTTAATTGAGACATTTTCACGGCCTTAGAACTGTAAACTTGCAACTTAATAAATTCCCCCTTTTAAAAGCTGTTCTGGTTCTGATATATCGCATTCTGGCAGCTAGCAAATTAGAACACATGGGAATGTACATGGCAACGTCTGCTGGCCCTTTGCCCCCGAGTTTTGTTGTTTTCAACTCCTATCCACTGGCCTCCTCTCTGAGCTTCTGTGTGCCCTCACTTAGCTTCTCCAGGGCAAAATCCAGATTTTATCTCTTAGCTTAGCATCTCCAAATGTCTGTGTCTTGGTGTTCTAGTTTGCTAGCCACTGGAATGCAATATACCAGAAACGGAATGGCTTTTAAAAAGGGGAATTTAATGAGTTGCTAGTTTACCATTCTAAGGCCAAGAAAATGTCCCAGTTAAAGCAAGACTATAGAAACGTGCAATCTAGGCATCCAGGAAAAGATACCTTGATTCAAGAAGGCTGATGAAGTTCAGGGTTTCTCTCTCAAGTGGAAGGGCACATGGGCAAACACAGTCAGGGCTTCTCTCTCAGCTGGAAGGGCACATGGTGAACATGGTGTCATCTGCTAGTTTTCTCTCCTGGCTACCTGTTTCATGAAGCTCCCTGGGAGGCATTTTCCTTTTTCATCTCCAAAGGTTGCTGGCTATGGACTCTCTGCTTTGTGGTGCTGGAGCATTCTCTGCTCTCTGTGAATCTCCCATTTTCCAAAACGTTTCCTATTTTATAGGACTCCAATAAACCAATCAAGACCCACCCAAATGGGTGGAGACATGTCATCACCTAATCCAGTTTAACAACCACTCTTGATTAAATCACATCTCCAGGGAGATGATCTGATTACAGATTCAAACATACAGTATTGAATGGGGATTATTCTACCTTTATGAAATGGGATTTTGATTAAAACATGGCTTTTCTAGGGGGCATACATCCTTTTAAACCAGCACACTTGGTTTCATTTCTCTGCTTTCCATGTCAGTTCTGAGCTCTTTCTCTCTCCATGGGTTCCTTTAAGGAACTCCAGTAAACTAATTAAGACCCACTTTGAATGGGTGGGAGCCACAACTAAATGAAAATAAGCTAATCAAAAAGTCACACCCACAATTGGGTGTGTCACATCTCCATGGAAAGAATCTAATCAAAATGTCCCACCCTAGACAATAGGTCTGCCCTCACAGATTGGATTAGAACATGGCTTTTCTGGGATACATAACGGTTTCAATGTCATACAAACAGAGGGAAATCACACTGAAAAACATTTGAACACAGTCTTCGGGACCTACAGGACAATAACAAAGATCTAAAATTTATATCATTGGCATATCAGAAGGGGAGGAGAAAGGGAATGTCGATGAAAAAGCATGCAAAGAAATAATGGCCCAAAAGTTCCCAAATTTGGCAAAAGATATAAATCTACAGAGTCAAGAAGCTGAGCAAGCCTCAAAGAGGATAAATCAAAAGAAATAACTGCCAATACATCATAAACGTCTGAAAACAAAAAACAGAAAAATGACACGTTATGTGTAGGGAACACTGAATAGAATAACAGTGTATTTCTCATATGAAACCATGGAGATGAAAAGGAAGTAGCAAATTCTTTCAAATTCTGAAAGAAAAGAAATGTCACTGACTTCTATATCAGGCAAAACTATCCTTCAAGAATGAAAGGAAATGAGGACATTCTCAGATGAAGGAAAACTAAAAAAGTTGTTGATAGCAGATTTACTCTTAAAGAATGACTAAAGCACATCTATGTCCAACTGATTTTTGACAAGGGAGTCAAGTCCACTTAATGGTGCTTGGAAAACTGGTAATTCACATGCAAAAGAGTGAAAGTGGAATTCTATCTCATGTCATATACAAAATTAACTCAAAATGGAACAATGAATTAAATATAAGAGCTAAAAGACAGAGTTGCAGGCTGCGGTGCTTGCCTTGGACTCGTGAACTTAACCTGGCCACAAGGCTACTGGATGATCCATTCTCAGCCTCTGTGGGGACAAATATAATGGCAGCAGATTGCACAAAACATCCATCACCTATTTGTGACCCAGGTGGTGCCAATGGGACAGGACCCTTTGAAGATGAACTTCAATGGAATCAACAAGATGATTAGACCTGCACTGCCCAGGTAAGGATTATTGCCACTTGGATACACCATTGCACAGGGCTTAGCAATCCATCTACAGTTCGTAACCGGGCTTCCAAAACAAGGCCCAGTGATTCCAGCACATGAAGCCAAGGAAACCTGGCAAATGTGCTAAGGCTGCCAGCTACACAGTCAACCGGTTGTTCTGAAATTCTCTTTGCTAGTCCTTACCTTCCTCTTGAGATACTGCTGGGTATTGACTTCAGTAAACACCTTTTCAGGGTATGGCACCGCCAACCCTGCATGCACAGCAGATGGGGGCATACTATTCAAGGACTTTTAGAAGGACTATGTTATATTTTTGGATTCTCAAAAATGGATTACATTTTTGTCAGAAAATGGTGTGGACTTTATAGCAAAAAAATTTTTAAGCTAAATTGCTTTAAAGCAAAAATTACCCAGCAGAGGATAATTCATGAACATTTCATGCGCTGTATCACTCACAGGTGGCAAATGCCATTAAAATATAAAACGGACTCCTAAAAGAAAAACTACAAAAGGATAACTGAACCTCTGAGTCTCAGTTTCTAGTGAAGCACTCATAGAAAGCAGGCAGTGTGGGCTCTAAATGTGGCAATTCTCAAAAAGAAAAACAAAAAGCCCATTTGTATAAACTGGGGGGTTTTACATTATAAATTGTGAAGTTGGGGTTTAGAGGGACAGAAGAGGCCCAGACTGGCTGTATTGTGAAACCCAAACCATACAATGAATCTTTTGTACTCTACCTCCCTCCTCCCCTTCCATGCCTACCTTCAGAAAACCAGATTACTGGACTTTGTAAGTGGCCAAGAAGAGCCAGGAGGTAGGAGACTCTAACCTGGTGTTTCTCTTACTGCCTGATTGATTAATGCTACTGGTCTGGGTGGTTATGGATACTGATGATAATGATCATAGGTATTGAGGTAGCAATTGGAAATCTAGATTCATCCTGAGGTGGGCTCAGTGGTTTCTTCTTTGTACACTTTGGGCAATCTTAGAATTATCTTCCACTCCCTGACATGTGGGCCACTCCAGGGACATATGTTATGGGGAAGATATGGAAAAGACTGGGAAAAGTGGTTTCTTCAAGGAATGGTCAAGCCAATCATGTGACCATGAAAGGAGAGCAACAAGCCTGGTTGCTGGGGAAGGAACACTTTAGAACCTGAGAATTTGGTGTAGTGGAGGGGACCAGTAAGCTCTCTTGCCTGTAGGACACCTGACCTGACCCATCATCTCAGAATGCTTTGGTAATCTTGTCCTAGACTATCGGCACTGGCTTCAACCCGGACACTAAGTTTCCCTCACATTATTAATCCCAACTCCCAGGCTTGTAAGAATTGGACTTTGACCCAAAGTCAACAAAATGCTGCTGAGGTCCTACAAACCAAAATCCAGTTCACCTTGAGCAGGTCATAACACTGGAACTATGCTGGCTGTAATAACTTAATTGTTCTCTTCAGAAGCCCTTCAGTTTCTTTTGCAGGAACTGTTTAACTCCACATAGAGTTTTTCTACCTCAAGGAATACCAAATTGCCTTATTCCTGTTGTAATAAATGACACTTACACTCCAAATGATTTATTACCTAATACTTCCTAATAGGGTGCCACACCCTGTGTGGTCATTAGGCCTATGTTTGCCTGCCATGTACTCTACCATGAATGGTGATAGACGATCACATTGCCCTGGATTCCTGCTGACCAGTCAAGGTGGAATAAATATGTCTCCCAATATTACTTACTGCACCTGAATTAATGACATATTTAGTTAGCTTGGCCCCAGACTGGAGACCTGGCTATGATATATCCTCCAGATGGACCTGATCATTCTACTGGAAGTCATAGCCATGGTTGCTTTTATCTGATTTTGCCTAAGATGAATAGAAAGGAATTCATCCTAGCCTCTATCAGTGCCACTAATTATGGTATCTGATGGGGTGGCCTATGCTTCTAAAATGAATTTTTAGCTAGATTTATTAAAGGTCTGGGGATGGGCCTGGAGGGGAACAGCTCTGCCCTGGTGCCTTGGTAACCTTGCACATTTCCACAAAGGACATGGAGGCAAAGTCTTGACTGAAGTCTGACATGAATCTTGGCAAAATGTCCTACAGTGCAGATTTCCCCCTAAACATGGCAAGATAATAAGCCGGGTCAGGAACTACCACAAGGCAGTTTCTCATCTGACTCACTATATTACTGGGGACTACTACAGGGCTGTTTCTCATGTATCTCCCTGGTTTGGGTGAGGAGTGGGACTTTCCACCTTAACTGCTGTATTAGTCAGGGTTCTGTAGACAAACAGAACCAACAGGAGATATCTGTAAATATGAGATTTATAAAGGTGTTTCATGCAACTGTGGGGATGTAAGAGTCCAAAATTTATAGGGCAGGTCATGAGCTGGCAGCTCCAATGAAGGTCCTCAATGAACTCCCCAGAAGAGGTTGGCTGTCTAAAGCTGAAAAGAGATTTTTGTCTTCTGAATTCTCCTTAAAAGCCTTAGGGTGATTATATTAAGTGTCACTCACTGCAGAAGAAATTTCCCTTAGCAGGCTGCAGATGCAATCAGCCATGAATGCAACCAATGTGCTCATGATTTAGGTCCATGACTTGTCCACACAGATAGGCCAATGCTTGCTTGACCAGACAACTGGCCAACATCACTTGGCCAAGTTGACACGTGAATCTGACCATCATAACGGCACTTCAGGTACAGCTGCAGACTTATGTGCAAGTCTAAAAAGTCCTTAGCTGTAGTTTAAAGTTAGTTTTCCAATTCCAGAGCTCATCAATGGTGCCTGTGCTGTCTGTCATCTGGCCTTTCTGGTTTAGTGTCATTCTGTGGGACTAGGGACTTAGGGAGCAGACCCCTGCTAACCTTGCTTTTTCTGTCTCTGTGAGTCATAAACTGCCTGGATGTATTAGAACACATTGTCTCTTTCTGGTTGAATCTATGGGCATGCAGCAGCCAACCTCAGAGCTGCCACTGCACTGCTGCTGAGGAACATAAATATTCTGAATTAAAAGTGTGGATATTCTGTCCCACACTTTGGCCTTTTGCTCAAACATCTTTCCCATGTCACAGGATCTTACAATTTTTCACATCACCTTCCAGTTTCACATTGCACTAACATGCCAACACCTGTTAGGAAGAGAGAACTCTGTGCTATGTCAGTGGTTGTGAACCCTCGGGGAAGCCTGAATGTCCAATGTTACTTAAGATATTCTAAAAGGGAAAACAAGAAGCCATTACTGTAATTTTCCTAGAAAAAAATTTCCAAAGAAACTGAGTAGTTCATCTGTCCATATGGCTTCTGTATAATCTAAAAAATATACATCACAGACATTTTACAGTGAAAGGGTACTCATAGATCAGTCAGTCCAACAACAACCTAAATCAAATGGGTACATATCATTGTACCCATCTTACAGGTTAGAAAAGAAGATGTCAGTCTGTTAGGTGACTTGTCCAAAATCTAAGTTGTAGAGCTGGAAAAGACAATTTCCCTTTCCTTCACCTAAAGTTGGGCTCCTTATACTATAGGAGCTGCGAGCAAACATCTACAACTGCAGCCAAGAATATGTTCCTAGTCTTTAGTTTTCAACTGTTTTCCTCTTTCAAAAGTTAAAGCATATTGTTACATTAAACAACATTTTAAAGCAGGCCAACAGATGAAAAATTTCACTTCCATGGAAAATAAATGCCTCAAAGTGTGACTATCTAGAGGAACATTGTTGACACCATTCTATAGCACCGATTGTTGCTGTAGTGCAATGACTGGTATGTAAACAACAGGCATTTTCACACTACATACACACAAAGGGCACCATTTGTCTGCACACATAATGTTTTAGTGTTTGCAGTGATTTCCTGTCTGTGGCTGGCTACTCTCTGGCTCCCAGCCTTGGTTCTGAAGCATCAGCCTGTCCCTGCCTGTTGCATATTCAGATGTATATTTGGGCTTGTGGAGGATTAGTAAGAAAACCAAAAACTTATTTTATTTGCAGTTTTTGACCAGACACATTAATGAATCTAACAGGTGTACCATAGTAATATAGTGACTTATGGTTGGTTACTGTTGGGATTTGGAGCTGTTTATGTACCTGTTCTAGTTTGCTAGCTGCCGGAATGCAATATACCAGAAACGGAATGGCTGTTTCTTTTATTTAATTTTATTTTTTTAAATATCAAAAAACACAAAGGAAAAGCAAACATTCGTATTTGAATCATTCCGTTCTACATATATAATCAGTAATTCGCAATATCATCACATAGTTGCATATTCATCATCGTAATCATTTCTTGGAACATTTGCATCTATTGAGAAAAAGAAATAAAATGAAAACAGAAAAAAAAAATTATATATACCATACCCCTTACCCCTCTCTTCAATTGACAACTAGTATTTCAAACTAAATTTATTTTAACATTTGTTCCCCCTATTATTTATTTTTATTCCATATGTTCTACTCGTCTGTTGACAAGGTAGATAAAAGGAGCATCAGACACAAGGTTTTCACAATCACACAGTCACATTGTGAAAGCTATATCATTATTCAATCATCCTCAAGAAACATGGCTACTGGAACACAGCACTACATTTTCAGGCAGTTCCCTCCATCCTCTCCACTACATCTTGAATAAAAAGGTGCTATCTACTCAATGCGTAAGAATAACCTCCAGGATAACCTCTCCACTCTGTTTGGAATCTGTCAGCCATTGACACTTTGTCTTATTTCACTCTTTCCCCTTTTGGTCGAGAAGGTTTTCTTAATTCCTTGATGCTGTCTCAGCTCATTCTAGGGTTTTTCTCAATCCTTTGATGCTGAGTCTCAACTCATTCTAGGATTTCTGTCCCACATTGCCAGGGAGGTCCACACCCCTGGGAGTCATGTCCTACATAGACAGGGGGAGGATGGTGAGCTTGCTTGTTGTGTTGGCTGGAGAGACAGGCCACATCTGAGCAACAAAAGAGGCTCTCTTGGGGGTGACTCTTAGGCCTAAATTTTCAGTAGACTTGACCTATCCTTTGTGCGGTTAAGTTTCATATGAACAAATCCCAAGACTGGGGGCTCAGCCTATAGCTTTAATTGTCCACACTGCTTGTGAGAATATCAAGAACTCAACTTGAGGAAGTTGAATTTCTCCCTGTCTCACCATTCCCCGAAGGGGAATCCCTCTGTGATTCATCGGGGCATCACTCTGGACAAACCAACAAAATCTCATGTCCTACCTGAGATTCCAAGTACTTATGGTGTTCAATCAAGCTATCTACATAAGTTATATTAGGAAATACACTAGTCAAAATATAAATTTTGTACCAAATAAATATTTTTTGCTTTAGTCTCACACATAAAGTGAGATTTTAAAATATTAATTACCATCTATTTTCAGCACCCTGCAGTAATGACATTCCTTTGTTCTTCCTCATGCACAAAGATTTTTAAAATTTGTACATTTAGTCACTATTATTATACACTCTAGGCATTCCTAGATTATACCATCTCAATCTTTATCGTCTATCTTTCTTTGTGATTTCATTTATGCCTCCAGCCCTCCTCCCTCTATCATTCTCACATGCAGCTTCATTCAGTGTTTTAACATAATTGTATTACAGTTAGGTAGTATTGTGCTGTCCGTTTCTGAGTTTTTTATATTCAGTCCTGTTGCACAATCTGTATTCCTTCAGCTCCAATTATGTAATACCTTACCCTATTTCTATCTCCTGGTGGTCTCTGCTACCAACGAAATATTCCAAGTTTATTTACTAATGTCAGTTCATATCAGTGAGACCATACAGTATTTGTCCTTTTGTTTTTGGCTAATCTCACTCAGCATAATGTCCTCAAGGTCCATCCATGTTGTTACATACTTCATAAGTTTATTCTGTCTTAAAGCTGCATAATATTCCATTGTATGTTTATACCACAGTTTGTTTAGCCACTCGTCTGTGGATGAACATTTTGGCTGTTTCCATCTCTTTGCAATTGTAAATAATGCTGCTATAAACATTGGTGTGCAAACGTCCGTTTGTGTCTTTGCCCTTATGTCCTTTGAGTAGATACCTAGCAATGGTATTGCCGGGTCATATGGCAATTCTATATTCAGCTTTTTGAGGAACCGCCAAACTGCCTTCCACAGTGGTTGCACCATTTGACATTCCCACCAACAGTGAATCAATGTGCCTCTTTCTCCACATCCTCTCCAGCACTTGTCATTTTCTGTTTTGTTGATAATGGCCATTCTGGTGGGCGTGAGATGATATCTCATTGTGGGTTTTTGTGTTTTTTTTTTTTGCTCTTTCTAAAATTATCTTTTTTTTAACTTTTTTTGCTCTTTCTGAAATTATCTTTTTTTTAACTTTTTTTATTAATTAAAATAATTAGCAAACAAAACATTTAGAAATCATTCCATTCTACATATATAATCAGTAATGCTTAATATCATCACATAGCTGCATATTCATCATTTCTTAGTACATTTGCATCGATTTAGAAAAAGAAATAAAAAGATAACAGAAAAGGAAATAAAATGATAATAGAGAAAAAAACTATACGTACCATACCCCTTACCCCTCGCTTTCATTTCCCACTAGCATTTCAAACTAAATTTATTTTAACATTTGTTCCCCCTATTATTTATTTTTATTCCATATGTTCTACTCTTCTGTTGATATAGTAGCTAAAAGGAGCATCAGACATAAGGTTTTCACAGAGTCTCATTGTGAAAGCTGTATCATTGTTCAATCATCATCAAGAAACATGGCTACTGGAACACAGCACTACATTTTCAGGCAATTCCCTCCAGCCTCTCCACTACATCTCGAACAACAAGGTGCTATCTACTTAATGCATAAGAATAACCTCCAGGATAACCTCTCAACTCTGTTTGGAATCTCTCAGCCATTGACAGTTTGTCTCATTTTACTCTTCCCCCTTTTGGTCGAGAAGGTTCTCTCAGTCTCTTGATATTAATTCTCAGCTCATTCTAGGGTTTTTCTCAGTCCTTTGATGCTGAGTCTCAGCTCATTCCAGGATCTTTGTCCCACGTTGCCAGGAAGGTCCACACCCCTGGGAGTCATGTCCCACGCAGAGAGGGGGAGGGTGTTGAGACTGCTCATCATATTGGCTGGAGAGAGAGGCCACATCTGAGCAACAAAAGAGGCTCTCTTGGGGGTGACTCTTAGGCCTAAATTTTAAGTAGACTTGACCTATCTTTTGTGGGGTTAAGTTTCATTCTCATTGTAGTTTTGATTTGCATTTCTCTAATGGTCAGGGAAGTTGAACATCTCTTCATGTGCCTTTTGGCCATTTGTATTTCCTTTTCTGAGAAGTGTCTGTTCAAGTCTTTTGCCCATTTTGTAATTGGATTGGCTGTCTTTTTGCTGTTGAGTTGAACAATCTCTTTATAAATTCTGGATCCTAGACCTTTATCTGATATGTTGTTTTCAAATATTGTCTCCCATTGTGTAGGCTGTCTTTTTACTTTCTTGATGAAGTTCTTTGATGTGCAAAAGTGTTTAATTTTGAGGAGTTCCCATTTATTTATTTATTTATTTATTTATTCAGTGCTCTTGCTTTGGGTGTAAAGTCTATAAAACCACCTCCAAGTATAAGATTTATAAGACATTTCCCTACATTTTCTTCTAACTGTTTAATGGTCTTAGATCTAATATTTAGGTCTTTGATCCATTTTGAGTTATCTTTTGTATAGGGTGTGAGATATGGGTCCTTTTTCATTCTTTCACATATGGGTATCCAGTTCTCTAGGCACCATTTAATGAAGAGACTGTTCTGTCCCAAGTGAGTTGGCTTGACTGCCTTATCAAAGATTAATTGTCCATAGATGAGAGGGTCTATATCTGAACACTCTATTCTATTTCATTGGTCAACATATCTATCTTTATGTCAGCACCATGCTGTTTTGAGCACTGTAGCTTCATAATATGCTTTACAGTCAGGTAGTGTGAGACCTCTGACTTAGTTTTTTTTTCTCAGGATACTTTTACCTATTCAGGGCACCCTGCCCTTCCAGATAAATTTGGTTATTGGTTTTTCTATTTCTGAAAAGTAAGTTGTTGGGATTTTGATGGGTATTGCATTGAATCTGTAAATCA
Source organism: Tamandua tetradactyla (assembly GCF_023851605.1). NCBI lineage: Eukaryota > Metazoa > Chordata > Mammalia > Pilosa > Myrmecophagidae > Tamandua > Tamandua tetradactyla. The sequence goes on from NC_135353.1 coordinate 122,943,902, forward strand.
ATTTAGGTAGAATTGACATCTTAACTATATTTAGTCTTTCAGTCCATGAACACGGTATGCCCTTCCATCTGTTTAGGTCTTCTGTGATTTCTTTTAACAGTTTCTTGTAGTTTTCTTTGTATAGGTCTTTTGTCTCTTTAGTTAAATTTATTTTCAAATATTTAATTCTTTTCGTTGCAATTGTAAATGGAATTCTTTAATTGATTTCCCCCTCAGATTGCTCATTACTAGTGTATAGAAACACTTCAGATTTTTGAGTATTGATCTTGTAACTTGCCATGTTGCTGTACTCATTTATTAGCTTTAGTAGTTTTCCTGTGGATTTTTCAGAGTTTTTGACATATACCATCATATCATCTGCAAACAGTGTGAGTTTTACTTCTTCCTTTCCAATTTTGATGCCTTGTATTTCTTTTTCTTGTCTAAAAGCTCTGACTAGAACTTCCCACACAATGTTGACTAACAGTGGTGATAGTGGACATCCTTGTCTTGTTCTTGATCTTAGGGGGAAAGTTTTCAGTTTTTCCCCATTGAGGATAATGCTAGCTGTGGGCTTTTCATATATTTCCTTTATCATTTTGACGAAGTTCCCTTCCATTCCTATCCTTTGAAGTGTTTTCAACAGGAAAGGATGTTGAATTTTCTCAAATGCCTTCTCTGCATCAATCGAGATGATCATGTGGTTTTTCTGCTTTGATTTGTTGATATGGTGTATTACATTAATTGATTTTCTTATGTTGAACCATTCTTGCATACCTGGGATGAATCCTACTTGGTCATGATGTATAATTCTTTTAATGTGTTGCTGGATTCGATTTGCTAGAATTTTGTTGAATATTTTTGCATCTATATTCATTAGAGAGATTGGTCTGTAGTTTTCTTTTTTTGTAATACCTTCGTCTGGCTTTGGTATGAGGGTGATGTTGGCTTCGGAGAATGAGTAAGGTAGCTTTCCCTCCTCTTCAATTTTTTTGAAGAGTTTGAGCAGGATTGGTACAAATTCTTTCTGGAATGTTTGGTAGAATTCACATGTGAAGCCATCAGGTCCTGGACTTTTATTTTTTGCGGAGCTTCTTAATGACTGATTCAATTTCTTTACTTGTGATTGGTTTGTTGAGGTCATCTGCTTCTTCTCGAGTCAAAGTTGGTTGTTCATGTCTTTCTAGGAAGTTGTCCATTTCATCTACATTGTTGTATTTATTAGCATAAAGTTGTTCATAGCATCCTGTCATTACTTCCTTTATTTCTGTGGGGTCAGTGGTTATGTCTCCTCTTCCATTTCTGATCTTATTTATTTGCATCTTCTTTCTTCTTCTTTTTGTCAATCTTGCTAAAGGTCCATCAATCTTATTGATTTTCTCATAAAACCAACTCCTGGTTTTGTTGATTTTCTCAATTGTTTTCATGTTCTCAATTTCATTTATTTCTGCTCTAATCTTTGCTATTTCTTTCCTTTTGCTTGCTTTGGGGTTGGTTTGCTGTTCTTTCTCTAGTTCTTCCAAGTGGATAGTTAATTCCTCAATTTTTGCCCTTTCTTCTTTTTTGATATAGGCATTTAGGGCAGTAAATTTCCCTCTTAGCACTTCCTTTGCTGCAGCCCATACATTTGATATGTTGTGTTTTCATTTTCATTTGCCTCGAGATATTTACTGATTTCTCCTGTAATTTCTTCCTTGACCCACTGGTTGTTTAAGAGTGTGTTGTTGAGCCTCCACATATTCGTGAATTTTCTGGCACTCTGCCTATTATTGATTTCCAACTTCATTCTTTTATGATCTGAGAAAGTGTTTTGTATGATTTCAATCTTTTTAAATTTATTGAGACTTGCTTTGTGACCTAGAATATGGTCTATCTTTGAGAATGATCCATGACCACTTGAGAAAAAGGTGTATCCTGCTGTTGTGGGGTGTAATGTTCTATAAATGTCTGTTAAGTCTAGATCATTTATTATATTATTAAAATTCTCTGTTTCTTTATTGATCCTCTGTCTAGATGTTCTGTCCATTGATGACAGTGGGGAATTGAAGTCTCCAACTATTATGGTAGATGTGTCTATTTCTCTTTTCAGTGTTTGCCACGTGTATTTTGCAGCATTCTGGTTTGGTGCATAAACATTTATGATCGTTATATCTTTGTGCTGAATTGTATTATTAATACATAGTATCCTTCTTTGTCTCTTTTAACTGTTTTACATTTGAAGTCTAATATGTTGATATTAGTATAGCTACTCCAACTCTTTTGTGATTGTTATTTGCATGAAATATCTTTTCCCAACCTTTCACTTTCAACCTATGCTTATCTTTGGGTCTAAGATGTGTTTCCTGTAGACAGCATAGATAGGTCCTGTTTTTTAATCCATTCTGCCAGTCTATGTCTTTTGATTGGGGAGTTTAATCCATTAAAATTTAGTGTTAATGCTGCATAGGTAGTACTTTCTTCTACCATTTTGCCTTTTGGATTTTATCTGTCATATCTAATTTTCCTTCCTTTTACCTTTACTCATAGTCTTCCTTTCTACTCTCTTCTCCACACCTCTCTCTTCTGTTTTTTCATATCTGTCTCTAGTGCTCCCTTTAGTATTTCTTGCAGAGCTGGTCTTTTGGTCACAGATTCTCTCAGTGATTTTTTGTCTGAAAATGTTTTAGTTTCTCCCTCATTTTTGAAGGACAATTTTGCTGGATATAGAATTCTTGGTTGGCAGTTTTTCTTTTTAATAATTTAAATATATCATCCCACTGTCTTCTTGCCTCCATGGTATCTGCTGAGAAATCTACGCATAGTCTTATTGGGCTTCCCTTGCATGTGGTGGATTGCTTTTCTCTTGCTGCTGTCAAGATTCTCTCTTCCTCTTTGACCTCTGACATTCTGATTAGTAAGTGTCTTGGAGTACTTCTATTTGGATCTATTCTCTTAGGGGTACGCTGCACTTCTTGGATTTGTAATTTTAAGTCTTTCATAAGAGTTGGGAAATTTTCAGTGATAATTTCCTCCATTAGTTTTTCTCTTCCTTTTCCCTTCTCTTCTCCTTCTGGGACACCCACAACACATATATTCATGCACTTCATATTATCATTCAATTCCCTGAGTCCCTGCTCATATTTTTCCATTTTTTCCCTATATTTTCTTTTTCTTATCGGATTTCAGATGTTCCACCCTCTAGTTCACTAATCCTGTATTCTGTGTCTCAAAATCTACCGTTATAGGTTTCCACTGTTATTTTTTTCATCTATTTTACTGTGCCTTTCATTCCCATAAGTTCTGTGATTTGTTTTTTCAGACTTTCGATTTCTTTTTTTGTTCATTCCTTGCCTTCTTTATATCCTCCCTCAATTCATTGATTTGGTTTTTGATGAGGTTTTCCATGTCTGTTCATATATTCTAAATTAAATGTTTCAGCATCTGTAGCTCATTTGAATTGTTGGTTTCTTCCTTTGACTGGGCCATATCTTCAATTTTCCTAGTGTGATTTGTTATTTTTTGCTGGCGTCTAGGCATTTAATTACCTTAATTAGTTTATTCTGGAGATTGCTTTCACTTCTTTTACCTAGGGTTTTTTTTGCTGGATGACTTTGTTGTCTATCTGTTCTTTGACATTCAGTTCAGCTTTTTCTGGATCTCTAGCTTAGGTTTTGTTTAACAGAGGAGAATTTTTCAGTTCTTGTTTTCTTGTTTCTTGCCCTGCTTGTATGGTGCCTTTTCCCCCCCCCCCCACCCTTTAGGAGGGTCTACATAGGTATTATAGACCCCAGCCGGATTTTCCCAGACCAAACTGGCCTCCTATCAGGAGGAAAGAGTCACCTGCATCAGTTTTCCCTGAGGGTGAGACCCAGCAGGTTGAAAGACTTTCCTGTGACGTCTCTGGCCTCTGTTTTTCTTATCCTGCCCAGTATGTTGCACTTGTCTGTCTACAGGTACTTTTAACTTTGGCAGACTCTCCCTGCTGGGGATGTGGTGGAGACAGAGGAGAAGTGGTAGGCTGATTTTAATGGCTTCAAATTACCAAGCCCTGGTGTCTGAATTCCTTAAGGGAGGGATTACACCTGAGTTGGGCTTCACCCTTCCCCTGGGGAAGGCACAGGCTCCAGACAAGCCCTCAAACAAGCTTGTTTCTGCCTATGCCTGGGGCAGTTGCAGCCTGAAAACTCCTGCCGCTGTATCCAAAGGCAGTCAAGCCTTTGTAGAAACACAGCCACAAAAACCTCTGATTCTTTTTTTTCTTTTGCTGTCAGCCCTGCCTCCTTGGCGCCAGGGCAAATATGAGTGACCTCTGCTTTGACCAGTTTCACCTGAGCTGGGGGCCTATTTTTAGTAGTCAGAATTTGTTAATTAATTCCATAATTGATATTTGGTTGGGCTCAGCCCCTGTTGCTGGTAATGTCTCTTTCCTTTCCACTCTGGGAAGCAGCCTGTGGGGGAGCGGCACCGGCCACTGCAGCTTGGGGAACTCACGGTTCTCAGGAGGCTCACAGCTGGTTCAGCTTGTCCAGACTGGGGTATACTGTGTGTCCAGTCACTGACGTGGCTCCAGGAGCTGTTCTGTACTGTTTCTGGTTATTTAGTAGTTGTTCTGGAGGACAAACTAAAACACGTACATTGCTAAGCTGCCATCTTGTCTTCTTTAAGTTTTGACTAACCTGGAATGTTTTTTAAAAGGGGGAATTTAATAAGTTGCTCATTTGCAGTTCTAAGGCTGACAAAATGTCCCAATTAAAACAAGTCTATAGAAATGTTCAGTCAAAGGCATGCAGGGAAAGATACTTTGGTTCAAGAAAGCCAATGAAATTCAGGGTTTCTCTCTCAAGTGGAAGGGCACATGGCAAACACAGTCAGAGTTTCTCATCTGGAAAGGCACATGGTGAACATGGTCAGGGTTCTTCTCTCATTTGGAAGTGCACATGGCATCATCTGCTAGCTTCTTCTGGCTTCTTGTTTCATGAAGCTCCTCGGAGGCATTTTCCTTCTTCATTTCCAAAGGTCACTGGCTTGTGGGTTCTCTCCTTCTCGTGGCTATGTTGTTGTTCTCTGCTCTCTCTGAGTCTCTTTCATTCTCCAAAATGTTTCCTCTTTTATAGGACTCCAGAAACTTAAGACCCACCTAAATGGATGGAGACATGTTGTTACCTAATCCAGCTTAACAACCACTCTTGATTAAATCACATCTCCAGGAAGATGATCTGATTACAGTTTCAAACATACAGTATTGAGTAGGGATTATTCTGCCTTTATGAAATGGGATTTTGATTAAAAAATGGCTTTTCTAGGGTCCATATATCCTTTCAAACCAGCACAGTACCCCAGAAAAACATGTGCTTAAATTTAATCTATTCCTATGGTTGTGAACCCATGGTAAATATGGTCTTTTGATGCACTTATTTCAGCTAAGGTGAGACCCACCTAAATCACAATGAGTCTTAATAATGCTCTTGCTGCAGTCCTTTATCAGCAGAATGAAATTCAGACTGAAAAAAAAAGCCACAGAGGGAGCAACCAGGTTCTGTAATCAACAGAACGTGGAAGAGTAAGAAGAGGTGAGAAGAGGTCACCTTGCATCTTGCCATGTGACAGAGGAGTCCAAGGAACAAAGATCACCAATAGTCAGCCCCAGAAAACCACATTTTTAGAGAGAAAGCATCGCCTTGATGATGCCTTGATTTGGACTTTTTCCAGCCTCAAAAACACAAGCCAATAAATTCCCATTGTTTAAGTTGAACTATCACATGTTTTTTGCTTAAGCAGCCCAGGAAACTAAACCAATTACCTAAGATATACTTAGTCTCAAACATTCAAGTAAGAAGCAAACTACTAGAAAGATCTGCCTGCTTTACCTGGCATTCCTATTTCCTTTCTTATTTTCAGTGTGGCAATTTGAAAAATCCCTATAATTGTGAATTTCTTTGATGCAATAAGGGTAAAATAGTGGCAACACACTAAATTCTAACATGTTCTCAGATGTCTTTTTAAATAAAATTAACTAAATAATTTATGTTCTTAAAAGAGAATGTTTATTCTAATCACAGAATTTTGTTCTAAGTTATTGCTTTTTTTTCCCCTGCCTTACCTACTGGGATCAGTACAATGAAAACAAAACAGTGTTACTGAATTTTAGCTAAATACCACTGTTTGGTGGAGCCTTTGGATATGAGACTTACTCTTCGGCTCTTGAGAGATGTACTATTTCCATATTAGTGCTGAGATTTTCTACTTGAAATACCCTCAAAGGCTGAAAGAGACAGGGGAAAGGGCCATCTTTCACACTTTGTAATTCACCATTATTCAGAGCTGTATCCATCATTATCACCAGTGGTAAACACACCTTGCACTTCAGGACAGAGTGTCATTTTATTTATGTTTTAAAATGTGCATCAATTTAAAGAAATATTAAATAAGTAATATTCATTTGGTATATGATATGACAAAAGTTGCAATGGTTGCACAGGAACTACTGAAGTCTGCAATATCTGTCATGTGTATGTGTCTTATATATATCACATATTAGATCATATACATCATATATTATAGATAATATGACCCAGCAATTCCACTCCTAAGTAATAACCTAAAAGAATTGAAGGAGGGACATGGACAGATAGGTGTTTGCCAATGTTCATTCCAGTATTATGCACAATTGTCAAAAGGTGGAAGCAATCCAAGCATCCATCAACAGATGAATGGATAAACAAAGTGTGTTGTATACACACACACACACATACAAACAAGCATGCATGCATGCACACAATGGAATATTTAGCCAAAAAAGAAAGGAAATGATGATATATGCTACAACATAGATGAAACTTAAAGACATCATATTGAAATATGTCAACCAGAAGAGGATGAATATTAATATTAAAAATTTTCTTACATGAAATACTTAGAATAAGCAAATTCATAGACACAGAAAGCAGAATAGCGGTTACAAGGGTGGGAGAGGAGGAATGGGGAGTTATTACTTAATGGATATGATTTTCTGTTTGGGATGATAAAAAGGCTCCGGAAATAGATAATGGTGAAAATTACACAATATTGTCAATGTACTTAATGTCACATTATTGTTCACTTAAAAACGGTTAAAATGATTTTTATGCTATGTATATTTTACCACAATTTAAAAATTAAGTTAAAATTTAAAAACATATAATATGAAATACAAATATATGTCCTGTGATGTTAAACTCTGGAAATTATGAAGAAAGTATCAGTTTCTGTATTTTCATTTTTGTCCAAAGATGCCAGTTACAGCTACAATCTTAATAACAGTGCATTGATAAGAATTCAAAAGAAGAATTAGGCTAGAACTTAACATATCACTTAACATAGGCTGTAACCAACTTCAGAGCATGGACTTCTGTGGCCCTTTGCCTACTGCTGTGTTCAGCACCACCTGGTCAGTAAGCTGAGACTCAAACCAGTTCCCTTCACTCGAGTGCTAGAATGGTTTACACTGTGCTATGTACATAGAAACTGGAAAACCTATAAGTGATAAGAAAAACTTATGGTGATGGCATATGTTTAGACTTATTCCATAGCATTTACACAACATGAAAATATAAAAGACAATACTCATTTTGAAAATATTTATATTGTTATGTAATTATACAGCTATAATTCAGTGCTCATGCTGTTATGGATGAGTGAAAAGGAGGGCCATTATAGAACATTCCAATGCAAAATATTGTACTATAGTGTAAAAAACAAAGTGATTGTGTGTGTGTGATACTTACTTTATGTAGTTTCAAATGGATTAATCCTGAAAATCAAGCCATTTTAATATATTATTTTATGTAATACAAATGTTCCAGAGGCCAACCTTAAAATTCAGAAAAATGTTGAGCTGCAATTTAATACCAATTACAAGAATAGTAGTCACTGAACATTTGCTCAAAGCCCAGCAAATGGCGGTTGTAACATAATAGATGGCCATCTACCTCCTTAACTCTCTTTAGTGGCCTCTTGCCACCTCCTAGAGCTGATGTATTTCAGCATTTCCTGAAAATCAATTGCTCTGTGAGGCAAATTGTCATTAGGAACTGAAAAATAAGTAGGCAAAATCATTCAACTCATTTTTTAACTTTTTACTTGAAAAAAAACAAAAATGCTACCAATTCACATATTTAGACTTTACTGCTATAAAAAGTCTTTCAGAGGAAAGGCTTCTCTTGGTCTAATAGGAGTCTGTAGGAAGCTCTTTTATTTGGTAAAGTGGGGAATATTGGGATCTGGGAACCCATCAACCTGTATTATCAAAATGGTACCGCTCATACCACACTTGGGTTATAACTTTTTCAGAGAATATAAGTACAAAAAATACACTGAATACTAAAACTGTATATAATTTAAATTTTATTTCACAGTTAAGAGAGTATGTCACAATCTTGTTGTGTCTATGTTCCACCACTTTACTAATAAATAAAGATATCCTGTCTGTATCACAAACTGTTCTCTGGCCATTTCACAATATTTGTTGATACACTGGGGCTTTATTTTTTATTTTTTGTTGTTGATAAAAACTTCATTTTTATTGTTTTGACCTTTAGTAGAGTAACAAGCTGTGGCACTGCACTTCCAAAAAGTCCCTGGAAATAACAGTAGTGTAGAACAAAAGCTGAAAATTATTTTCAAGAACTGAAGAAAGGAATGTGTGGTACATGCTAAAATAGTCAACTGTGGTGAAAATAACTTTGGGATAAAAGCAGGGATTTTAACAAATACCAAACAAAATCTAACATTCACAGTAGCATGAAAAACAGTGAGCAAAGCAGGAAACAAATTCTAAGAGTGATAGGAGTTGCTTTGACCATGTGCATAGTTTCAGAATTTAAGGAGTGACAGAAAAAGCAGGCAGATAGATGGCAGAGATATTATCTGGAGCCTCAAGCCATAGGCAGTGTCTTGAACATGTTTTAATTGCTTTTGAACACTTTAGTGGTTATAACTCTTCTGTCTGTGAGAAAAAGCTCTGCTAGCCTTTAAGACTGATGAAGACTCTCTGCCCTACTTTGGGAAATGCAGGAGGTTTAAAGTGGAAAAACCTAGGATTTCTTGGTGGGAAGAAACCTGTGATGGGATGTTCAAACTCAAAGCATTATTTTTTCAAAATATTTTTGGAGAGTCACTAGTGAGCATTTTCTGCATGACTGTTTAGGGTATTATAAGAAAAGAGGCACCACCTTCTGTGACAACTCTTCAAGTTACTCATTCAATCCTTAGTCCTTGGCAAGACACAAAATAAAATCATGCTTCCTTTGGCCAACATGATATCCTTATGCCAGCCCATGGATCTCAGAAGGACTCCAGTCTTCTATGGGTCCTTCTTATAATAAGCATTTTCACAGCTTACCAGGAAGGTGACAGTGAAGCTGGAAAATCAATCAAAGAATATTGATACATGTATAATACCATGATAAAAATGATTGGAAGATCACAAAGAACAGGGAATTATCAAGTGCACCTGCTTTGAAGACCTCCTGGCCTGATTATGTTACTGGCAGTCTTAGTCATGACTCTGAGAAGCCACCAATTCACAATATTACAGTTTGCACAACAATCTAGTTTAATGAGGTTAATGGAGATGCTCCCTAGGGTTCCCAATTTTCATGAAAAGCCTTTAGCAAATGAAGACCTCAAAAGGTTGTCCCCAACAAGCAGAAGACAAGGGAGTATCTCCACTTGACAACATTTCCTCAGACTCATTTAAATGCAAAATGCTCTCAAGTATACATAGCACTTGAAAAGAGGCCCCAATCTGGTGGCACTGGTTGAAGGACAATGTCTATGCAGAAGGGCATTTTACATCACTGTGAAACCTCATTGTTTCAGAAAAAAGGGTAACATGAGTCAACTCTGTCCTTGTGCCTCCTCCACCTACCTCTTCTACAGCTTTTATAAGACTCTGGAGTAGAAACAATAGTAGAGTCACTACAGCCACAAGTAACTGACGGTCATATAATATTATTTATATTTTAAAATATAAATTACCAAACGAGTAAAATATTCATACACATCATGAATATAGATTACTAAAGAGTCAGCCATATTGTTCCCAGTTTCATTGTTTAGCATTACTCAGGAATGCATCCACTATAATTATATTCTTCCCAGAATATAAAAGCATTTGCACATACACACACACACACACACACATACACACACACACACACAAAATACTGAATGAAATTGAAAGCTAAGCATAGCAAATACTATATGGTCTCTTTTAAAAATAATTATTAGAAAATTGGGGTCTAGATTGTAGCCTTTTATAGCAGTCACATTTAGTCTGTAGCTGTAATTGTTACTTCTATACTTTGAGAGGCTGTGCTATATATGTATAACCTGGCACTTCCTCGGAACTTTGGGTACCTGTGTGACACCTAAGACTCAGAGTAGTTCTACAGGTCCAAAAGTCAGCATTATTACCATATACAATAACTGTTAAAGAAACTGAAAAAGAGATCAGGCTTCAATTAGAGATAAGAATGAAGCTGATCAGGTCGGGACTAAGGTAAATCAGAATTCAGGGGTAAGACGTATTTTAGAACTTCACCTACCCAATGAGACCAAGGAAGAGAGGTTAATTTTGTTCAAAACATAAATTTTCTGTAGCACATAATCTAACTAAATGTTAGGTCGGGGGAACGGGGAAGGGCACTGCAACTGGAGCTGCGGAGGCTGTGTCATCCCTCCCAACCTGACTTCCGGAACTAATGAACTGCCCCTTCCAGACGTCACCTGACCTCCATCTTTATAAGCTGTCTGTGCTGAAGCCTGCATGCGCACTCACCTCCTTCCATCTTGGGTTTGGTGAGTTCTGCCCAGGAGCGCAGAAATACCACCACCCCCCACTTTAAATTTCCTGGTGTACCTTTCTTCTTTCTCACCCTTTCGCCTCCTAAACCTTTCACTAAATTTATCTGGATAGATCATTTAAACAACAGAAACACATGGATCCCAGAATGGGAAAGCAGGCTTTTAATTCTGTATAGCTTAATGTAATGCCCAGATACATCCCCAAGTATATTGAGCAGATAATTAAAAAGTATTGGCAAAGTCCCTTGTGGGCAGGAGAAAAAAATAGAACTATTAAACTTTACTCCTGGGGAAACCTTTGATACTGTCTCAACCATTAGGGACTCCCAAGTCAATAAGCCAAGACTTTGATCTTGAGTCTTGCTCTTGTAAAGCTTATTTATGTAGAAGAAAAGCCTACTTATAGTTATGCCTAAAAGTTACTTCCAGAAAACCTCTTTTGGTGCTCAGAGTTTCATGAAATAAGAGGCCTGGAGAGAAAGCTAGCAGACTTTACCATGTGCCCTTCCAGCCAAGAGAAAAACCCTGAACCATCATCAGCCTTCTTGAACCAAGGTATCTTTTCCTGGATGCCTTAGATTAGACATTTCTATGCACTTGTTTTAATTGGGGCATTTTCCTGGCCTCAGAACTGTAAACTTGTAACTTATTAACTTTCCCTTTTAAGAGCCATTCCATTTCTGGTATATTGCATTCTGGCAGCTAGCAAACTAGAACACCATGGTTTGCCAAACCCCAAACAAACCATTCCTGCCAACCCTAATGAATACCTAGGGTTCTAGCTGAGATTCTACAAAAGTTACATGCAGTATGATTTCTTTCCAGAAACCTACAACCTCCGGATGGGTTCCTAGGCCAGAAAAGTCTTGAAACCCAGAGGGGACAGCCTCTCCAGACATCAACTAGTTCCATCCCCCATCCCATATTATCAACAGCCATTTCCACCATGAAAAATTTAGAATGGGCATAGTCCAAATATTCCTAAAGATTGGGAGAAAGATCAAAGGAAAAGGAAGAGTTATAACAGAGAAGATAGGACTTAACAAATGAGTGTGACTGCTGAAATATTGATATTTCTTTTAGTCTCCAGGGTATTGGATCAGCTAGAAGGAAAAATCTAAAATTGTAGAACTGTAACCCATACTAAACTCTGAAATCTGTTCTATAACTACTTGTTACAATGTACTTTGAAATTGTTTTTCTGTATATATTTTATATTTCGCAATAAAAAAGAAAGCTAAGCCCAATAAGTGGAGCAGTCCTACAAAATTAAGTTACATTACAACCTAAACACATGGAACCTAAAATTGGGAATGAGAACTTGTAATTCTGTATTGCTTAAAGTAATACCCTGATATATTCCAGAGTATGTCTGGCAGATAATTAAAAAGTATTGGCAAAGTCCCTTGAGGGACTGGAGAAAAAACATGGAACTATTAAACTTTCCCACCAGGGAAATCCTTGATACTCTCTGAAACATTAGGGACTCCCAAGTTATTAGGCCAAGCCCTTGATCTTGAGGCTTGCTCTTATGAAACTTATTCCTGTAACAGGGAATCTAGCCTACCTATAACTGCTTAAGAGTTACTTCTTGAGAACCTCTTTTGTAGCTCAGATGTGGCCTCTCTTTCTCTAAGTACAATTCTTCAAGTAAACTTGTTACCATCCTCCCGACATGGAACATGACTTCCAGGGGTGTAAGTCTCCCTGGCAATGTGGGATGTGACTCCCAGGGATGAGCCTGGCCTTGGCATCATGGGATCGACAACACCTACCTGACAAAAGGGGGAAAGAAATGTAACAAAATAAGATATCAGTGGTTAAGGGATTTCAAATAGAGTTGGGAAGCTTTTCTGGAGGTTACTCCTATACGTACTTCAGCTAGATATTGCTAATTGCCACAGTATGTGAAGCCCCAACCAACAATGTTCCTGAAAACCCTAAAGAATATCCAGGGCCTTATCTGAGGCTCTATAAAAGTTTCACTCACTAAGTTTGTTTCTCAGAAGCTTTAAACTTCCAGATTTTTCCTATGCCAGTGATTTAGTTTGAAAGCTGCCAGAATATGACATACCTGAAATGGAATGGCTTTTAAAAAGGAGAATGTATAAAGTTGCGAGTTTGCAGTTCTAAGGCTGTGAAAATGTCTAAATTAAGGCAAAGCTATGAAAATGTCCAAATTAAGGCACCAACAAGCGGCTACCTTCAGTCATGAAAGGCCAATGAAGGTCAGGGTTTCTCTCTCAGCTGGAAGGGCACAGGGCTAAGTCTGCTAACTTTCTCTCCCAGCTTCTTGTTTCATGAAGATCCCCCAGGGGCATTTTCCTTTTTCATCTCCAAAAGTCTCTGGCAGTGTGGGCTCTAAAGCTTTTTCCAAAATGGTTCCCTTTTAAAGGCTTCATAAGCAAACCCACCTTGAATGGGTGGAGACACATCTCCATGGAAATCATCTAATCAAAAGTTACCACCTACAATTGGGTGGGTCACATCTCCATGGACACAATCAAAAAGCTCCCACCCAACAATATTGAATGAAGATTAAATAACTTGGTTTTTCTGGGGTTCATGACAGATTCAAATCAGCACAGCCAGTTAAGCCTTAACACACAGAGGCACCAGTCTCTCCAAAAACATCAACTACTTGTGTTCTAGTTTGTTAACTGCCGGAATGCAACATATCAGAAAAGGAATGGTTTTTAAAAAGCGGAATTTAAAAAGTTGCTAGTTTACAGTTCTAAGGCTGATAAAATGTCCCAATTACAACAAGTCTATAGTAATGTCCAATCAAAGGCATCCAGGGAAAGATACCTTAGTTCAAGAAGGCCAATGAAGTTCAGGGTTTCTCTTTCAACTGGAAGGGCACATGGCAAACACAGTCAGAGTTTCTCTCTCATCTGGAAAGGCACATGGTGAACAAGGTCATGGTTCCTCTATCATCTGGAAGGACACGTGACAAACACAGCATCATCTGCTAGCTTCTTTTCCTGGCTTCCTGTTTCATGAAGGGAGGCATTTTTCTTCTTTATCTCCAAAGGTCGCTGGCTGGTAGACTCTGCTTGTTGTGGCTATGACATTCTGTTTTGCTCTCTCTGAATCTCTCATTCTACAAAATATTTCCTCTTTTATAGGACTTCAGAAACTAATTAAGACCCACCTAAATGGGCGGAGACACACCTCTACCTAATCCAGTTTAAGAACCACTCCTGATTGGGTTACATCTCCAGAGAGGTGATCTAATTACATACAGTATTGAATAGGGGTTATTCTGCCTTTATGAAATGGGATCTTGATTAAAATATGGCTTTTCTAGGGGACTTTCATTCTTTTAAAGCAGCACAACTTGCATCCTCCTTTCCCATAATGTGGACACCTCTTTTGAACATGAAGACGTTAAAATGGTCATTGTCCAAATATCCCTGAAGATTGGGGGAAAAGGGATCTAATGAGAGGGAGGAGTTATAACAGAGAAGAAAGGATCTAACTAGTGTTTGTGACTACTGAATCACTATATTCATATTTCTGGTTAGTCTCTAAGTGTATTAGAGCAGCTAGAAGGAAATACCTGAAATTGTGGAACTGTAACCCATGCTACCTGTGCTGGTGTGAAACTGTTATGTAGCCCAGAAAAGCCATGCTCTTTTAATCCAATCTTTAGGGTGGGGCCTTTTGATTATGTTGTTTCCATGGAGATGTGACTCAGCCAATTTTGGGTGGGACCTTTTTGATTAGATTTTTTACATGGACATGTGTCCCCACCCATTCAAGGTGGGTCTAAACTCTTTTACTGGAGTCTTCTATGAAAAGAATAAAACACAGAAAACAGAGAGAGAGCTCAGAGCTGACACAGAGGGCAGAAAGATGAGACCAAGAGACACAGATGTTTGGAGATGTAGAAGGAGGTGAGAAAGCCATTTGAACCCAGAAGCTGGCAGAGAAGGACAGCTGACATCACCATGTGCCTTCCCATGTGACAGAAAAATCTTGGATGTAATGAGCCTTTATTGAGAGAGGGTATTCTCTTGGTGGTGTCTTAATTGGGACACCACCCAATTTTTTTTCAGTCTTAAAATTTTAACTTGTAACTTAATAAATCCCCTTAATAAAGCCAATCCATTTCTGGTATATTGCATCCTGGCAGCATTGGCAAACCAAAACAACACTTTGTTATTTGCTCTATAACTACTTGTTAAACTGAACTCTGAAATATATCACTTTTCTGTACAAAGCTATATTTCACAATAAAAATGTTTTTAAAAATTACATTACACTGGCATTTGTGCTCTTGGTACCATGAAAACTCAGAGCAACAAGAGGTCTGTGAGATAGTCATCCACACAATACTTTTACAGATGTAGAGAATGAGGCCAAGGCCAGAAATGAGAGTGATAAGAGAAAAATATTTCACACAATTTAGGATCTCATAGCTTTATTGAGCAATCCATGAGTCAGGCAGCATCCCATTCAGAAAGTAGAAGAGACCTCCACTGATGTGATGGAAAGGGGAAGTTTATATAGGTGAAGTGGAAGCAAGTAAGGGAATGCTCTGATTTACTGAGGTTCAGTTTCCACTTTATATGGGGGTGAGTCTTATAAGGTAGGGGGCAGATATGCATTGATTAGTATGGGATGCTTGTCCATTCTGATAAAAAGCTGCCTCTACTGGATCAAAACTAGTTTTATTGCCAGTTGTTCCTTATTAGCAACCCTGTAAGTTGTGTTCCATTTTCTTGGAAAAAAACTGCAAGTCAATTGTTTTTGTGTTTTGGAGAAATCCTACTGGGAAAGGAGTCTTCTCCCACTAATGCACAGTGTAGTAGACCATTTCATTTACTTAGAACTTAGGAGCAGTATTCTGATTACATTCCATGTATGCCCCTTTTCCTTAGAGTAAAATGGCACGGAAAAGAGAACCCACACAGCCAGAGACATTTGGAGATGCATAAAGAAAATGCCCCTGGGGAAGCCATTGAAGAAGCCTGGAGAGAAAGCTAGCAGACATGGAAATGTAGTTCAAGATACCTTCTTGAGCCAAGATATCTTTCCCTTTGGACATTTTAATAGCCTTGCAACTTAATGAATTTCATTTTTAAAAGCCATTCTATTTCTGGTATATTGCATTCTGGCAGCTTACAAATTAAAGCACATTTTGGTACCAGAGAAGTGAGGTGCTGCTGCGGTTTGCAAATACCAAACATATTGGAATGGTTTTTTAAATGGATAAAGGGAAGATTTTGGAGGAGTTGTGTGGAGCTTGATAGAGAAGGCCTAGAATGCTTTGAAGAGACTGTTGGTAAAAATGTGGACTCTAAAGATACTTCTGATAAGGCCTTAGACAGAAATGATGCATGCGTTATTGCAAACTGAGAGGAAGGTGATCCTTGTTTTAAAGTGGCTGATAATCTGGCAAAATTGACTACTGCCTTTAGTTTGAAGGCAAATTTTAAAAGCCATGAACTTGGATATTTAGCAGAAGAGATTTCCAAATTAAATGTGGAAAGTGTGGCCTCGTTTCTCATTGCAGGTAATAGTGAAATGTGACAGGAAAGAGATAAACTGAGAACTGAACTCTTGAGTACAAAGAAATCAGAAACTGATGGTCTGGAAAATTTTGGGCTTCCAGAAAGTGAGACCCCAGAGAATAGAGCCCCACATGAGGACTTAACCAAACATGGAACCAGTCAGCCATTTTAGAAAAAGCCAGGATTGGGGATGGAGTTATCCAGGAAGGATTTGTGGTAAGTCATTTTGTCTGATGGGCATGATTCCAGAGTATTACATAGAAAATCAACATGAGTGTTGTGGGATCTATAGAAATGGAACCACTGTCAGTCTGGACTAAAAGGGACAGAAAAAGGAGAAATTGGAGGAAAAATAACTTCAGAGGGAGAAACATGGAAGCTAAGGTCTGAAGCCAAGAAACCTTGGGCCAGGAGAGCAGACCCACACGAGCACTTGGGGTGGGTAAGGTTGACCCAAAGGCAGAGCATGGGCCTTCCACCTGGCTGTTCTGGAAGAGTTATGCTGCCTCAGGCCCTGGAGAGGGCAGAACATATTCATTGGGGATTGGGAAGAGTCTGGTTGCTACCACAATGTTCTGGAGGGGTTTAGCGTGTGCCCCAGAGAGCCCAGGTGTGGCCCTGCTGCTTGGAGAGGGTGGAGCTGAGAAAAAGGTGGTCTGTCAAATGTCTCCCAAGGTTGCATTTAGAGAGTCAGGCCACTGCATGGGCCCTTGGAAAGGGTAGGACTGCCGCTTTCTAAAGCCCTGAGGATAAATGATGCTTAAACTTTGAAATCTAATGGAGTTTGCCCTGTAGGTTTTTAGAGTTGTTTGGGTCCAGTGATCCCTGTGTTCCTTCTAATTTCTCCCTATTTAAACAGAAATATGTATTCTATGACTGTCTCTCCTTTCTATGTGGGCAGCAGATAAATTGTTCTGAGTTTTACAGATGCAGAGCCAGAGGAGAATTTTGCCTTAGGACAGACCATGCTGGTAGCTGGGTTTGTTGAGATTTTGTACTGTTTCTGACTTTGCATTGTATTTTTATTTTTACTGAAATGGTTTAAGGCTTTGTGATATTGTGATGGAATGAATGTATTTTGCGTTTAGAAAGAACATGTCTTTTTGGGGTCCAAAGGGTGGAATGTGCCAGTTTGGAACTGTTGTGTATCCCAGAAAAGCCATGTCCTTTAATCCTCATTCAATACTGCTGGGTAGGATCCTTTTTATTGTTTCCAGAGATGTGACCCAACCAATTGTGGGTGGTAACTTTTGATTAGATGGTTTCCATGGAGATGTGTCTCCACTCATTCAAGGTGGGGTTGCTTACTAGAGCCCTTTAAGAAGGAACCATTTTGGAAAGTGCTAACAGAGCCACATACACAGAGACTTTTGGAGATGGATAAAGAAAATACCCCTGGGGAAGCCGTTGAAGAAGCCTGGAGAGAAAGCTAACAGATGCCACCATGTTTGTCATGTGCCTTTCCAGCTGGGAGTGAAAACCCAAATATCATCAGCCTTCTTGAGCCAAGGTATCTTTACCTGGATACCTTAGTTTGAACATTTTTATAGCCTTGCCTTAATTTGGACATTTTCATGGCCTTAGAACAGTAAACTTGCAACTTAATAAATTCTTTTTTTTAAGTGTCCTCCCCCTAACCAAAAAAAAAAAAGGCATGAAAGAAACAATTGGAAAATGCTAACTTAAGATGAAGGAATGGAAGATGGTGTGGAATTCAGTTTGTCCTTCAGAGCAGATAGTTAATTGCCAGGAACTATACAGAATAACTGCTGTGGGGACATCAGTGACCAGATACACAGCATATACCAGTCTGGAAAGGGTGTAATGGCTCAAATCCCACACAGAACTGTAAGTCTTGCAAGCTACAGACACCAGCCCCCTCCCCCATGGGCATAGCAGGCTGGTTCCCCAAGGGGAAAGGAAGCAGACTTTACTAATAGCAAGGCTTAGCTCACCTAAGATCCAAAAGTGCAGAATTAATTAACAAATTCTGAGTACTGAAAACAGGGCCTGAGCACAGATAAACCTGGAATGAGCACTAAAGGAACGAGGAGATTTCACCCTGGCAAAGAGGGGACAGGGCTGATGGAAAAAAACAAACCAACCAACCACAGGCTTTTTGAGTTGGACAGCACAAAATACTGGAAAAGGACTGGCCCCCAAGGAAAGGGGGCACATAGAGCCTGGAGATACATAATGCATGTACCAACTCAAATTCTTGATTAGGGGACATGGGGAGAGGGAGTCTGGTTCTTGCTCTTGTTATTTTTTAATTTTTTTTTGTTATTGTTGTTTTTTTTAACCTCTTATCAGCTCATTAGATTGAACTGCAAGCACAGTACTGCCCCAGGCAAGGGTGGAACTAAAGCATGTCTGAGAGACAAAATAACTAGTCAGGTGAAAGGGTTAATTCCCTAAAGGACATGTCTTCCCCCAAGAAAAGGGGGACAGAGCCCAGCTGAACTGGAGGTCCTCCTTTAGGGAATTCAGGCCCCAGGGGCTAGAAAACAGAAGCAATCAAAGCCCACTTGCTACTGCAGCCTCTGTCTCAATCATGCCTCTGGTAGGTAGAGTAGTGAAATTAAAGGCATCTCATCACTTTACACTGGTGAGAAGTTGTGGACAGACAAGCACCACATGCTGGGAAGGGTAGGAAAAGCAGAGAGTCTAGCATCTTCATAGGAAAGTCTGACAAACTGCTGGGTCTTGCCCTCAGGGAAAACTGATACTGGCTACTCTTTCCTCCTAAGACATAGGCCTGTCTTGTCTGGGAAAATATGACTGGGGTTGATAATATGTGAGGAGATCCCAATAAAAAAAATGCTCCATATAGGCAGGGCAAGAAACATAAACAAGAACTGAAAAATTCTGATCAGTTAAACAGAATCTATGCTAAAGGTCTAGAATAAGTTGAACTAAATGTCAAAGAACAGATAGAGAGCAAAGCCATCCAGCAAGAAAACCCTAGGTAAAAGAGTGAAAACAACCTGCAGAATTAACTAATTAACGAAATCAAATGCCTAGATGCCAGCAAAAAAAATGAATCATACTAGGAAAATCAAAGATATGGCCCTGTCAAAGGAACAAACCAACATTTCAAATAAGACACAGGAGTTGAAACAACTAATTCAAGGTGTTCAAAAAGATGTGCAAAATCTCATCAAAAATCAAATCAACAAGTTGAGGGAGGATATAAAGAAGACATTGGAGAGCAGCTAGAAATAAAAACCTAAAATTGTGGAATTGTAACCCATACCATACTCTAACATCTGTTCTACAACTAATTTTTGTGAAATACTTTGATATTTATTGCTCATATATATCTATATCTATGTTATTTAAAGAGATGGAGGAGTATAACAGAGAAAACAGGATTTAACAAATGAGTATGACTGCTGAATCATTATATTGATATTTCTTTTGGTCTCCAATGTTTTGGATTCACTAGAAGAAAAAATTAAAAATCATGGAACTGTAACCCATACCAAACTTTAAAATCTGTTCTATAACTACATGTTAAAATATACTTGAAAATTTATTGCTTTTTTTACACATATGTTATATTTCATAATTTAAAAATTAAAAAAAGAGGACACTGGGAGAACAAAATGAAGAACTCAAAAGTTTGAAAAAGCAAATCACAGAATGAAAGGTATAATAAAAAAGATTAAAAAAAACAATGGAAATCTACAAGAATAGATTTGAAGAGGCAGAAGAGAGGATTAGTGAACTAGAGGTCTGGACATCTAAAATCTGACACACAAAAGAAAATATAGGGAGAGCCTGCCCATGCCAAAAAAAAGAAAAGAAAAGAAAAGAAAAGGCTGGAAAAAGAAAATATAGGGAAAAGAATGGAAAAATATGAGCAGGGTCTCAGGAAACTGAATCACAACATGAAGCACATGAATATATGTGTTGTGGATGTCCCAGAAGGAGAAGAGAAGGGAACAGGAGAAAGATTAATGGAGGAAATATTCATTGAAAATTTCCCATCTCATATGAAAGACATAAAATTATAGATCCAAGAAGTGCAGTGTACCCAAAACAGAATAGATACAAATAAACATACTCTAAAAAACATACTAATCATGCCAAATATCAAAGGCAAAGAGAGAATGTTGAAAGCAGCAAGAGAAAAGCAATCCATCACATACAAGGGAAGCTGGATAAGACTATATGTGGATTTCTCAGCAGAGACCATGGAAGTAAGAAAGCAGTGGTATAATATACATAAGATTCTGAAAGAGAAAAACTGCCAACTAAGAATTCTATACCCAGTGTGCTGGTTTGAATCTGCTGTGCACCCAAAAAAGCAATGTCCTTTAATCCTCATTCATTATTGTTGGGTGGTATCTTTTTTATTGTTTCCATGGAGATGTGACCCACCCAATTGTGGGTGGTAACTTTTGATTAGATGGTTTCCATGGAGATGTGTCTCTACCCATTGAAGGTGGGGTTGCTACTGGAGCCCTTTAAGAGGGAACCATTTAGGAAAAAGCTAGAGAGCCACGAGAGTCAACAGAACCAACAGAGCCCCAGGGAAGCCATAGCAGATCTCACCATGTGCCTTTCCAGCTGGCAGAGAAACCCTGAACATCATTGGCCTTTTTTGTACCAAGGTATCTTTCCCTGGACACCGTAGATTGGACATTTTTATAGTCTTGCTTTAATTTGGACATTTTCATGGTCTTAGAACTGTAAACTAACAACTTAACAAATTCTCCCTTTTAAAAGCCATTCCATTTCTTGTACACCGCATTCTGGCAGCTTGCAAACTAAAATAGAATTTGGTACCAGAGAAGTGGGGTGCTGCTGCGCTTTGCAAATACCAAACATGTTGGAATGGCTGTTTGTTTGTTTGTTTGTTTTAACTTTTTTTTATTATATAGTATAACATATATACAAAGCAAAGAAATAAAAAAAAGAAATAGTTTTCAAAGCAGTCTTCAACAAGTAGTTACAGGACAGATATCAGAGTCTGTCATGGGCTACCATACGATCCTCTCATATTTTTCCCTCTAACTGCTCCAGAATATAAGAGGTAGAGGGCTTAAATATTTTTCTGTCATCACATCAACTTTTTTGTGTGTATGAAAAATAATATATATACAAAAAAGCTATAAATTTCAAAGCACAGCACCACAATTAGTTGTAGAACATATTTCAGAGGTTGACATGGGTTATAATTCCACAATTTTAGGTTTTTCCTTCTAGCTGCTCTAATATACTGCTGACTAAAAAAGATATCAATTTAATGATTTAGCATTCATATTCATTTGTTAAATCCTATTTCTCTGTATACCTCCACCATCAGCCCTGATCCCTCCATCCCTCTCTTTAGGAGTGTTTGAGCTATGATGATTCTAAATTTTTCATATTGGAAGAATCTGTCACTAATGTGGGGTAGGGAGATGGAACGAGCTGATGTTCTAGAGAGGCTGGACTAGGTTTCAGGACTTATCTGGATCAGGGACCCATCTGGAGGTTGTAGGTTTCTGGAAGGTTACTCTAGTGCATGGAACCCTTGTGGAATCTTATATATTGCCCTAGGTGTTCTTTAGGATTGGCTGGAATGGTCCTGGTTGGGGGTGGGCAGGTTATGATAGGTAGCAAGGTCTAACTGAAGCTTGTGTAAGAGCAACCTCCAAAGTAGCCTCTCAACTCTATTTGAACTCTCTCTGCCACTGATACTTTATTAATTACACTTCTTTTCCCCCTTTTGGTGAGGATGGAATTGTTGATCCCACGGTGCCAGGTGTGGATTCATTCCTGGGAGTCATCTTGGAATGGCTTTTTAAACAGAGAAGGGGAAGATTTTGGAAAAGTTGTGAGGAGCTTGATAGAGAAGGCCTAGAATGCTTTGAAGAGACTATTGGTAGAAGTGTGGACGCTAAAGATACCTCTGATGAGTCCAGACAGAAATGAGGTGTGTATTATTGCAAACTGGAAGGAAGGCAATCCTTGTTTTAAAAAGACAGATAATCTGGCAAAATTGACTAGTGGTTTTGGCTGGAAGGCATATTTTAAAAGCCATGATCTTGGATATTTAGCAGAAGAGATTTCCAAATTAAATGTGGAAAGTGCAGCCTGGTTTCTTCTTGCAGCTTATAGCGAAATGTGACAGGAGAAATAAGTTAAGAACTGAACTCTTGGTTACAAACAAACCAGAAATTTATGCTCTGGAAAGTTCTGGGCTTCCACAAAGGGAGACCCGAGAGAATAGTGCTCCATGTGAAGATCTGGCCAAACATGGAAGCAGTCAGCGATTATAGGACAAGTGAGGATTTTAGATAGAATTATCCAGGAAGGACTTGTGGAAAACTTTTGTCTGATGGGCATGACCTGAGCATATTGCAGAGAAAACCAACTGGGATTTGTATAAACAGAACCACTGCCAGTCTAGACTGAGAGGGGCAGAAAAGGGACACATTGGAAGAAAAGTAACTTCAGAGGCAGAACTATGGAAGCTAAGGTCTAAAATCAAGAAACCACGGACGAGGAGAGTGGACCCACCCAAGCACTTGGAAAGGGTGAGTTTGTCCGGAAGGCAGAGAGTGGGCCTTCCACCTCCTTGCAGTGCTGCCTCAGGCCTTGGAGAGGGTGGAACACTTTCCTTGGGGATTGGGGAGAGCCTAGCTGCCACCACATGGAGGGGTTGAGCGCGTGCCAGAGATGGTAGAGAGCCCCAGTGCAGCCCTGATGTTTGGAGAGGGCGGAGGTGAGAAAAAGGTGGTCTCCCCTTTGTCCTTCAAGGTTGCATTTGGAGAGAGGCAGACTACTGGTTAGGCCTTTGGAAAGGGTGGGACTGCTACTTTCTAAAGTCCCGAAGATAAATAACTTTCAGACTTTGAAATCTAATGGCATTTGCCCTGAAGGTTCCAGAAGTATATGGGTCCAGTGACCCCTATGTTCCTTCCTATTCTTCCTTATGTTAATAGGAATATTTATCCTATGACTGGTCCTCCTTTGTATGTTGGCAGCTGATAACATGTTCTGAATTTTACAGGTCCAGAGTCAGAGAATTTTGCTTTAGGACAAACCACGCCTGTAGCTGACTTTGATGAGATTTTGTACTGTTTCTGACTTTGAATTATATCTGTATTATTACCGAAATGGCTTAAGGCTTTCTGATATTGTTATAGAATGAATGTATTTTGCATTTGGTAAAACATATCTTTTGGGGGTCCAAAGGGTGGAATGTGCCAGTTTGAATCTGTTGTGTAATGCAGAAAAGCCATGATCTTTAATCCTCATTCAATATTGCTGGGTGGTATCTTTTTCATTGCTTCCATGGAGATGTGACCCACC
Source organism: Tamandua tetradactyla (assembly GCF_023851605.1). NCBI lineage: Eukaryota > Metazoa > Chordata > Mammalia > Pilosa > Myrmecophagidae > Tamandua > Tamandua tetradactyla. The sequence goes on from NC_135353.1 coordinate 122,967,532, forward strand.
CAATTGTGTATGGTAACTTTCGATTAGATGGTTTCCATGGAGATGCGTCTCTACCCACTGAACGTGGGTTGCTACTGGAGCCCTTTAAGAGGGAACCATTTTGGAAAAAGCTAGAGAGCCACAAGTACTGACAGAGCCAACAGAACTGACAGAGCCCCAGTAAGCCCTTGAAGAGAAAGCTAGAAGATCTCATCATGTGCCTTTCCAGCTTAGAGAGAAACTCTGAACATCATCAGCCTTCTTGTACCAAGATCTTTCCCTGGATGCCTTAGAATGTACATTTTTATAGACTTGCTTTAATTTGGACACTTTCATGTCCTTAGAACTATAAACTAGCAACTTAATAAATTCTATTTTTTTAAAATTGTTCCATTTCTGGTATATCACATTCTGGCAGCTTATAAACCAAAACACCCAGCAAAACTGTCCTTCAAAAAAAATATTTTCAGACTAACAGTCACTGAGAGAATTTGGGGCTAAGAGACTGGCTCCATAGGAAATATTAAAGAGAGCATGATAGGCAGATAGAAAAAGACAGGAGAGAAGTCTGGAGAAGAGTGTAGAAATGAAGACTATCTGTAAAGATAAAAAGAGAAAAAAAATTAGATATGACATATAAAATCCAAAATATAAAATGGTAGAAGAAATTACTGCCTTTAAAGTAATAACATTATATGTAATGCATTAAACTCCTCAATCAAAAGACACAAACTGGCAGAATGGATTAAAAAACAGGATCCATCTATATGCTGTCTACAAGAGATTCACTTTAAACCCAAGGACAAAAATTGAAACTGAAAGGATGGGAAAAGATATTTCATTCAAACAACAACCAGAAAAGAGCAGGGGTAGCTATACTAATATCTGACAAATTAGACTTGAAATGTAAAACAATCAAAAGAGACAAAGAGGGAAACTATTTATTAATAAAAGGAACAGTTCAACAAGAAAACATAACAATAATAAATATTTATTCACCAAGCCAGAGTGCTCCAAAATACATGAGGCAAACACTGACAACACTAAAGGGAGAAGTAGACACCTCTACCATAATAGTTGGAAACTTCAATTCCCCACTCTCATCAATGTATAGTACACCTAGACAGAGGATCAATAAGGCAACAGAGATTTGGAATGATGTGATAAATAAACTAGACTTAAAAGACATTTACAGAACATTATACCCCACAACAGCATGATACACACTTTACTCAAGTGCCCATGGATCATTCTCAAGGATAGACCATATGCTGGTTCACAAAGCAAGTCTCAATAAATTTAAAAAGATTGAAACCATACAAAAACACTTCCACAGATCATAATGGAATGAAGTTGAAAATCAATAGCAGGCAGAGGGCCAGAACATTCACAAATATATGGAGGCCAAATAACACACTGTTAAACAACTACTGGGTCAAGGAAGAAATTACAAGAGAAATCAGTAAACATCTTGAGGCAAATGAAAATGAAAACACAACATATCAAAATTTATAGGATGTACCTAGAGTATATTGAGCAGATAATAAAAAGATATTGGCAAACTACTTTGAGGGATGGAAGAAAAAATGTTCATTGTTAGGTTTTACCACTGGGGAAACCCCTGATACTGTGCCAAAATTAGGGACACCCAAGTCAATGGGCCAAGCCCTTAATCTTGAGGCTTACTTTTCATGAAAAATATTTTTATTAATAAAACAACATACAACCACACAAACATTCTTAACATACAAATAATTCCATCCTGACCAAAAGGGGGTAAAGAAGTGTAACAAAGTATCAGTGGTTGAGAGAGTTCAAATACAATCGAGAAGCTACTCTGGAGGTCACTCTTACACAAGCTTCAGTTAGATATTGCTACCTATCATAACTTGCCAACCCCCAACCAAAACCATTCCAGCCAATCCTAAAGAACACCTAAGGCAATATATAAGACTCTACAAAGGTTCCATGCACTAGAGTGACTTTCCAGAAACCTACAACCTCCAGATGGGTCCCTGGAGAAGATAAGTCCTGAAACCTAGAAGGGTCAGCCTCTCTAGAACATCAGCTTGTTCCATCTCCCTACCCCATATTATTGAGGATTTAACAAATGAATATGATTGCTGAATCATTGTACTGATATTTCTTTTAGTCTCCAGTAGCTTAGAGCAGCTAGAAGTAAAAACCTAAAATTGTGGAATTGTAACCCATACCAAACTCTGAAATCTGTTCTATAACTAATTGTTGTGCTGTATTTTGAAGTTTTTTGCTTTTTTTTATATGTTATTTTTCACAAAAAAGTAGATTGTGATGATAAAAAAATGTGATCATGACCTTGTCACCTGGCCATCTGTCTGGTGCTCTGTGTGTCCATATCATTGAATCACTTTAGTTCCATTGCCTAGACCACCATTCTCCCAGTTTGCTCTAAGGCTTTCTCCTTTCAACCTTCAGGATTCCTAGCAAGGGTCAATTACTCTAAAAATTCCTTGCTAATCCCATTTGCCAATCACATCCACAACTCCAGTCCCATTCACACACTCCAGATCCCATTTGCCTTGGGCAAATTCTTGCCCCCCTGAATCCCCAAGAGTCTGTGCTTATCTCTCTGTGAAATGCTTACTGTGGCATTTGTGAAGTGAGACATCTGTCTTTGTTCTTCACCTTTTCCAGGGTGATTCCCCACTATTCAGCATTGTACCTGGTGGTTCACTAGGCATTTCAATTTAGCTGTAGGAAGAATAAGACCATGTGCTTAGACTGATATCATTTTTTGACAGACAGTAATAAATTATTTTAATTAGAGAAAAAAAGTTGTGGGTGAGCTAAATAATTGGATAATGATTCTAGTTCTTGATGATAATTATAATCAGAAGTTAAGACTGGGGAGTTCTTGTCAGCTAGAGACAAGGTAGAAGAGTGAATACATATTACTTGCCAGGCAGAGGAATTCTCAGTAAGACAGACATACACATGCTTATATTTTTTATACATACATACTAAAGAATACAAAGTTAGGAAAAGTTATTCCAATTAAGGACTATATCTCAGATATAGTGAGAGGCAGCTTTATTACTGGCTCTTTTGATAGATGATTTTGTGACCTTAGACAACCATTTTCACTTATATGAACCTGTTTCCTGCCCTTGAAAAAAATAGCTGCATATCTCTGATTGAGTGTAGGATTCTAGTCAACTATATTGCTTAAAACTTGGCTGAGGTTGCTTTGTTCCGCAGTCACTGTGTCATCATCATTTGCCATAGAGAAATAGAGGGAATGGGGGAAATATTGTTTTCTCTGCCATTCCCCCCTCTCTATCTATCATGTATATCTACCTATCTATCTGTTTGTCTATCTATCTACAGAGAGAAAAGTATGGATTTTAATAAAGGTTTTATTTCAAACAGCAAAAAAAAAATTATGGGATGCAGGAAAGACAGTGCTGACAGGAAAATTTATTGCCTTAAATGCATATATTAAAAAAGAAGAGGAAAAAATTGAGGAATTAACTGTTCATTTGGAAGAACTAGAACAGTAAACTAATCCCAAAGTAAACAAAAGGAAAGAAATAACGAAGACTAGAGCAGAAACAAATGAAATTGAGTATATGAAAACATTTGACAAAATCAACAAAACCAGAAGCAGGTTGAGAAAATCAATAAAATCAATGGACATTTAGCTAGGCTGACAGAAAAAACAAAACAAAACAAAAAGACAGAGGATGCAAATAAATAAAATCAGAAATGGAAAAGGAAACATAACCACTGACCCCACAGAAATAAAGGAGTTAATGAGAGGATATTATGAGCAACTATATGCAAATAAACTAGAAAAGGTAGATGAAATGGATTATTTCCTAGAAAGGCATGAACAACCAACACTGACTTGAAAAGAAAGAGACAACCTCAATAAACCAATCACAAGAGATTGAATCAGCCACCAAGAAGCTCCCAAAAAAAAAAGTCCAGGACCAGATGGCTTCACATGTGAATTCTACCAAGCATTCAAGAAAGAATTAGTACCACTCCTGCTCAAACTCTTCAAAAAAACTGAAGAGGAGGGAAAGCTACCTAACTCATCCTATGAAGCCAATATCACCCTCATACCAAAGACAGACAAAGATACTCCAAGAAAGGAAAATAACAGACCAATCTCTTTAATGAATACTGATGCAAAAATCCTCAACAAAACACTTGCAAATCAAATCCAGCAGCTCATTTAAAACAATTATACACCATGACCAAGTGGGATTTAATCCAGGTATGCAAGGCTGGTTCAACATAAGTAAATCAATTAATGTAATGTACCATATGAATAAATCAAAGGGGGAAAAACCACATGATCATATTGATTAATGCCAAAAAGGCATTTGATAAAATTCCCCATCCCTCCTTGATGAAAAAATCCAAAGGATAGGAAAAGAAGGCAAATTCTTCAACATGATTAAAGGAATATATGAAAAAAAGCACAGCTAACATCATACTCAATGGGGAAAGACTGAAAGCTTTCCCTCTAAGATCAGAAACAAGACGAGGATGCCCACTGTCACCATTGGTATTCAACACTATGCTGGAAGTTCCAGCCAGAGCAATTAGAGCAAAAAGAAAAAGAAATAAAAGGCATCCAAACTGGAAAGGAAGAAAGTAAAAATCTCACTGTTTGCAGATGACATGATACTATATGCGGAAAATCCAAACAAATCTACAGTAGAACTACTAGAACTAATAAATGAGCTGAACAAAGTGGCTGAGATCAACACCACAAAATCAATAGTGTTTCTATACACTAGTAATCTCAGGAGGAAATCAAGAAAAAAATTCCATTTAAAATAGCAACCAAAAGAATCAAATACTTAGCAATAAATTTAACTAATGATACAAAAGACCTATATACAGAAAACTATAAGAAATTGTTAAAATAAATTATGGAAGACCTAAATAAATGGAAGGGCATACTGTGTTCATGGATTGGAAGACTAAATATAGATAAGATGTCAATTCTACCCAATTTGATTTATACATTCAATGCAATACCAATTAAAATCCTAACAACTTACTTTGCAGAAATAGAAAAAACAATAACCAAACTTATTTGGAAGGGCAGGGTGACCCAAATAACTAAAATATTCTGAGAAAGAAAAATGTAGTGTGAGGTCTCACACTACCTGACTTTAAAGCATATTATGAAGCTACAGTGGTCAAAACAGCATGGTACTGGCATAAAGATAGATATACTGACCAATGGAATCAAATTGAGTGTTCAGAAATAGACCCTCTCATCTATGGACAATTGATCTTTGATAAGGTGATTAAGCCAACACACCTGGGACAGAGCAGCCATTTCAATAAATGGTGCATGGAGAACTGGATAGCCATATGCAAAAGAATGAAAGAGGATCCATATCTCACACCCTATACAAAAATGAACTCAAAATGAATCAAAGTTCTAAACATTAGATCTAAAACCATAAAACTTTTAGAAGAAAATTAGGGAAATATCATATAAATCTTGTAATAGGAGGTGGTTTGCTAGACCTCACATCCAAAACATGAGCATTAAAAAAGAAATAAATGGGATCTCCTCAAAATTAAACACTTTTGTTCATCAAAGAACTTTGTCAGGAAAGTAAAAAGGCAGCCTATGTAATGTGAGGCAATATTCGTAAACCACATATCAGGTAAGGGTTTAGTATCCAGAATATAGAAAGAGATTCTTCAACTCAACAACAAAAAGACAAAGAACCCAATTGAAAAAAAATGGACAAAAAACATGAACAGACACTTTTCAGAAGAGGAAATGCAAATGGCTAAAAGGCACATGAAAAGATATTCAACTTCGCTGGCTATTAGGGAAATGCAGATCAAAATCACAATGAGATATTATCTCACACCTACTAGAATGGCCACTATAAAAACAGAAAACGGTAAGTGCTGGAGAGGATGTGGAGAAAGAGGCACACTTATCCATGTTGGTGGGAATGTAAAATGGTACAACCACCTTGGAAAGCAGTTTGGCAGTTCCTAAGGAAGCTAAGTATAGAATTGCTATATGATCCAGCAATCCCATTACTAGGTATATATTCAGAGGAACTAAAGGCAAGGATACAAACAGACATTTGCACACTAATGTTTATAGAAGCATTATTTATGATTGCCAAAAGATGGAAACAGCCTAAATGTCCATCAACAGACAAGTGGCTAAACAAGCTGTGGTACATACATGCAATGGAATATTATAAGCTGTAAGATAGAAACTCATGAGGCATGTAACAACATGAATGAACATTGAGGACATTATGCTGAGTAAAATTAGCCAGAAACAAAATGACAAATACTGTATGGTCTCACTAACATGAACTAACATTAATGAACTTTGAGAGTTAAGGTTAAGAACAGAGGTTATCAGGAGATAGAAATAGGGTAGAGATTGGGCATTTGGCACTGAAGGAACACAGATTGTGCAACAGGATTGATTGTAAAAATTCAGAAATGGATAGCACAATGCTACCTGATTATAGCACGATAATATAAGTGTACGAATGAAGCTGAATGGAAGTATGACTGAGGGAGTAGGGCTGGGGCACTATGAAACCAGAAGGAAAGATATAGGATAAAGACTGAGGTGGTATAACTTAAGAGTGCCTAGAGTGGACAATGATAGTGATTAAATGTACAAATATAAAAATGTTTTTGCATGAGAACAAATGAATGTCCACACTGCATGGGTGTTGAAATTGGATACTATACAGGAAAATGTACAATAAATGCAAGCTAGGGTCTATAGTCAACAGTAACATTGTAATATGCTTCTACTGAATGCAACAAAGGCATTATGCCAGAAGTAAACGTCAACAAGCAGGGGTTATGGATTCGTTGCGGAAGAAAAGGAAATGTCTTCATATAGATTATGTTGGCAAAGTCATGTTTATTTACTTAGGTTGGATTGTATGATGTGTGAATAAAGCTGTTTAAAAATGAACAGAGAGAAACAGGTGGTAGAGAAAATGTGGAGAAAGAGACGTACCTATTCACTGTTGGTAGGGAAGCTGAGCGGTGCAACCCCTTTGGAGGACAATATGGTATTTCCACAGGAGGCTAGGTGTGGGGTTGCCACATGATCCTGCAACCCCATTGCTTAGTATATACCTGGAGGAACTGTGTGTGGGGATATGAATGGACATTTGCACACTGATGTTTAGGTGGCAGTGTTTGTGATTCCCAATGGATGGATGTGGCCTAAAGGTATGACTGAGGGAAAGGAAGGGAGAACTGTGGTGTATATATACAATGGACTACTGAGTGGCTGCAAGAAGAAATGAAGTTTTGAGGCATGCAGCTAGGTGAATGAACCTTAAGGTCTATATGGTTGAATGAAATGGCAGAAACAAAAAGACAAATACTATGCCTCACTCATGGATTAACTCTAATGTACAAACCTGATGAATTGAAGTTGAGAGCATGGGTTATCATGTAGGGGCCTATTGTATAGGGTCCTAGATTGTAACCTCTTGCTCAGTCACATATATTCAGGAGTTGCAATTGTTATTTCTAAATTCTAAGATACTGAGCTGTTTATATATAACCTGGTTGTTCCCAGAAACTTTGGGTATTTATGTGGCACCTGAGACTCAGAGTTAAAGCTCTGAAGATATGAAAGTCAGTATTACCTCATACAGGAACTGTTTTAAAAAGTTGAAAAAGTGATCAGGCTTTGACTAGAGATATGAATGAAGCTGATCTGGATAGGACTAAAGTAAATCAGAATACAGGTAAAGGATGATATGGTCCATATTTTCTTTTTATTTCAGAGTATTATTTTCAGTTTATTGTTAAAAATTACATACCTAATATTTTTAGTATTTTCTTCAAACAAGTCAATTCAATTAAAAAATAATCTTTGACTCAGAATTCGTTTTGAATTTTTTCTTATACTGTGTCTTAGCAGTGTTCTTTTTTTAAAAAAAACTTCGATTGATAAATCTTCATACACATACATTCCATACATGGTGTACAATCAATGGCTCACAATATCATTACAGCGTTGCTTATTCATCACCATGATCATTTTTTAGAACATTTGCATTACTTCAGAAAAAGAAATAAAAAGGAAAAAATCTCATACATACCATACGCCTTACCCCTCCCTCTCATTGACCACTAGTATTTTTATCTACCCAATTTATTTTACCCTTTGCCCCCACTATTATTTATTTATTCTTTATCCTTATTTTTTTTTTTACTCATCTATCCATACCCTGGATAAAAGGAGCAACAGACACAAGGTTTTCACAATCTCCACAGTCACATTGTAAAACTTATATCTTTATACAATTGTCTTCAAGAGTCAAGGTTACTGGAACGCAGCTCAACAGTTTCAGGGATTTCCCTCCAGCCACTCCAATACACCATAAACTAAAAGGAATATCTACAGAATGCGTAACAATAAGCTCTAGGAAAACCTCTTGACTCTGAAATCTCTCAGACACTGACACTTTATTTTGTCTCATTTCTCTCTTTCCCCTTTTGGTCAAGAAGGCTTTCTCAATCCTTTGATGCTGGGTCCTGGCTCATACGAGGAGTTCTGTCCCACATTGCCACATTGCCATGGAAGTCATGTCCCACATAGTGGGGAGGGCAGTGAGTTCACCTGCTGAGTTGGCTTAAAGAGAGAGGCCACATCTGAGAAACAAAATGAGGTTCTCTGGGGGTGACTCTTAGCCCTAATTTTAAGTAGGCTGATCTCATCCTTTGTAGGAATAAGTTTCATAGGGGTGAACCTCAAGGCATAATTATCAGTAGGGTTAGGTTCTTCTTTGCAGGAATAAGCTTCATAGCAGCAAGCCCCATGAATTAGAGCTCAGTCTATTGAACTGGTTGCCCTATTAGTTGTGAGAATATCAGAAATTCCCCAGATGGTGAAGTTTAATATCTTTCCCTTTTTCTCCAGTACCCTAATGGGATTTTGTACAAACTTTTTTATTCTTTGCCCAAATTAGTCTGGGATATATCGGAGCATCACACTAACCTGGACAAACCAACAAGATCTCTCATCCTAGTCAAGATTCCATGTAATTATTGTGTTCATGTAAACTGACCATACAAGTTAAATTGGATAATATGCTACCCTATGGTCCATATCTTAAAACTTCAACTTCTGTGTGAGACCAAAGGGAGAGATGTTTATTTGGTACAAAATTTATATTTTCAGTAGCATGCTATCTAATTTAACCTGTATGGTCAGCTTATTCAAACACCATAAGTTCATGAAACCTTAAATAGGGAGAGAGATTTTGTTGATTTGTACAGTTTGGTGTGATACCCCAATACATCCCAGAGTAATCTGGGCAAAAGATTTAAAAGTATTTGCAAAATCCCCTTGAAGGACTGGGGAAAATGTGGAAATACTAAACTTCCCCACCTGGGGAAGACCTGATATTCTTGCAAGCATTGGGATTGCCAATTGGATGGACCAGGCCCTTGATCTTGGGGCCTGCCCTTATGAAACTTATTCCTATAAAGGAGAAACTAAGCTTACTTATAATTATGCCTAGAAAACACCCCCAGAGAACCTCTTTTGTTGCTCTCTCTCTAAGCCAACTCGGCAGGCAAACTCACTGCCCTCCCCCCAACATGGGACCTGACTCCCAGAGGTTTAAATCTCCCTGGAAATGTGGGACATGACCCTTGAGGATGAGCCTGAGCCTGGCATCATGGGATTGAGGAAGACTTCTTGATCAAAAGAGAAATGATACAAAATAAAATTTCAGTGGCTGAGAGATTTCAAACAGAATCAAGAGGTCTTTCTGGAGGTTATTCTTATGCAGTATATAGATATCCTTTTTCAGTTTTTGGTGTATTAGAGTAGCTAGAGGAAAATACCTGAAACTGTTGAATTGTAATCCAATAGCTTTGATTCTTGAAAATGATTGAATAATTATGGAGCTTTTAAGTTGTGTGTGTGATTGTAAAAACCTTGTGACTGACACTTCCTTTGTCCAGTATATGTACACATGAGTAAGAAAAGAAAAAGAGAGCAAATAAATGAATAATAGGGGGTGAAGGAGGGTATCGTATGTTTTGGGTATTGTTTTTTTTACTTTCATTCTTTTTTTTTGAGTAATGAAGATCTTTAAAAATCTATTGTGATGCAAATGCACAGCTATTTGATAATACTGTGAACCACTGATTGTACAATTTGGATGATTATATGGTATGTGAATATATAATATATCTCAATAAAACTGCATTTTATAAAAGGAGTAAATCATACAAATGTCAGGTGTGTGGGAGGCGAAAAAAAAAAGAAATGAGAGAGGGGGTCACTACCACAGATCTCAAAGAAATAAAAAGATCTTAAGAAGATACTATGAACAATTGTATGCCAACAAACTAGAAAACTTAAATGAAATGGACAATTTCCTAGGAAAACAGAAACACTTCACTGACTTGAGAAGAAATAGAAGACTTCAACAAACCAATCACAAGTAAAGAGATTGAACCAATTATCAAAAACCTCCCCAAAAAGAAAAAATCAGGACCAGATGGCTTCACAGGTGAATTTTACCAAGCACTCCAAGAAGAATTAATACCATTCCTGCTCAAACTCTTCCAAAAAAAATTGAAGAAGAGGGAACAGTATCTAACTCATTCTATGAAGCCAATATCACTGTAATACTAAAGCCTCATAAAGATACTACAAGGAAAGAGAACTACAAACCAATTTCTCTAATGAATTTCAATATAAAAATCCTCAGCAAAATACTTGCAAATTGAATCCAACAGCAATTCAATAAAACCCACCAAATGTCTAAGTGGATTTTATCCTAGGTATTTAAGGGTGATTCAACATAAGTAAATCAATTAATTAAGTACCCATTTTAACAAAGGAGGGAAAAAACCCACATGATCATCGTGATTAACACAAAGAGGCATTTGACAATATTCAGCAAACTTTCTTGTTAAATCACTTAGAAAAATAGGAATACAAGGAAACTTCATCAACGATAAAGGGCATATATTAAAAGGCCACAGCTAACATCAAACTCAGTAGTGAATGATTGAAGCTTTCTCTCTAAGATGTGCAACAAGGAAAGGATGCCCACTGTCACTATTGTTATTCAACATTGTACTGGAAGTTCTAACCAGACCAATTATGCAAGAAAATGAAATAAAATGCATTCAAATTGGAAAGGAAGAAATAAAATTTTCCCTATTTGCTGATGACAAGATCCTATACATAAAAGGTACTGAAAAAATTTACAGCAAAGCTGCTAGAGCTAAAAAAAAAAATTCAGCAAAGTGATGGGGTACAAGATCAACATGCAAACATCAGTAGGGTTTCCATACACTAGTAATAAACATGTTGAGGAGGAAATCAAGAAAAAAATCTGATTTACATCAGCAACTTAAAGAATCAAATACTTTGGAATAAATTTAACCAAGGATATAAAGATCTTGTGCACAGGAAACTGCAAGGCATTGCTAAAAGAAGTCAAAGAAGACCTAAATAAGTGGAATCTAAATGGGATATCACTAAGTTGTCAATTCTACCCAAAATCATGTACAGATTCAATGCAATCCCAATCAAAATTTCAATAGCTTATTTTGCAGAAATGGAAAAGCCAAGTATTGAATTTATTTGGAAGGGTCAGGAGCTCCAAATAGCTAAAAACACCTTGAAAAAGAAAGAATGAAGTTGAAAGACTCATACTTCCTGACTTTAAGGCATATTAGAAAGCTACAGTTGTCAGAATAGCATGGCACTAGCACAAGAATAGATACATCGACCAACGAAATCAGTTTGAGAGTTCAGAAATAGATCCTCATATCCATGGCCAATTGATTTTAATTAATTAATTAATTATTTAATTAATAATCATTCAATTTTAATTAATTAAAATTATTTAATTTTTAATTATTAATTAAAATTTTAACAAATGAAATAAAACATTAACTTATTTGATCAGTAATTCACAATATGATCACTTAGCTGCATATTCATCATTTCTTAGAACATTTACATCAATTCAGAAAAAGAAATAAAAAGACAACAGAAAAAGAAATAAAATGAAAACAGAAGAAAATAAAAAATTATACATACCATACCCCTTACCCCTCTCTTTCATTTATCACTAGCATTTCAAACTAAATTTATTTTAACATTTGTTCCCCCTATTATTTATTTTTATTCCATATGTTCTACTCTTATGTTGACAAGGTAGATAAAAGGAGCATCAGACTCAAGGTTTTCACAATCACACGTCACATTATGAAAGCTATATCATTATACAATTGTCATCAAGAAACATGGCTACTGGAACACAGCTCTACATTTTCAGAAAGTTCCCTCCAGCCTTTCCACTACATCTTGAATAACAAGGTGATAGCTACTTAATGCGAAAGAATAACCTCCAGGATAACCTCTCGACTCTGTTTGGAATCTCTCAGCCATTGACACTTTGTCTCATTTCACTCTTCCCCCCCTTGGCCGAGAAGGTTTTCTCAATCCCCTGATGCTGAGTCTCAGCTCATTCTAGAGGTTTTCTCAATCCCTTGATGCTGAGCCTCAGCTCATTCTACGGTTTTTCTCAATCCCTTGATGCTGAGTCTCAGCTCATTCTAGGATTTTTGCCCCACATTGCCAGGAAGGTCCACACCCCTGGGAGTCATGTCCCACATAGACAGGGGGAGGGTGGTGAGCTTACTTGTTGTGTTGTCTGGAGAGATAGGCCACATCTGAGCAACAAAAGAGGTTCTCTTGGGGGTGACTCTTAGGCCTAATTTTAAGTAGGCTTGACCTATCCTTTGTGGAGTCAAGCCTCATATGAACGAACCCCAAGACTGGAGGCTCAGCCCATGATCTTGGTTGTCCACACTGCTCGCGAGAACATCAAGAACTCAACTTGGGGAAATTGAATTTCTCCCCATTCTCATCATTCCCTGAAGGGGACCTGCAAACACTTTTCCACTCACTGATCGAATCACTCTGGGATTCATCGGGGCATCACTCTGGACAAACCAACAAAAGCTCATGTCCTACCTGAGATTCCAAGCACTTATGGCATTCAATCAAACTATCTACATAAGTTATATTAGCAAATGCTCTAGCCAAAACACAAACTTTGTACCAAATAAAGACTTCTTGCTCCAGTCTTACACATAAGGTGAGATTTTAAAATATTAATTACCATCTATTTTCAGCATCCTGCAGTAACGACATTCCTTTGTTCTTCCCCATGCACAAACATTCCCAAAATTTGTACGTTTAGTCACTACCATTATACACCCCAGGCATTCCTAGATTACACCATCTCAATCTCTAACATCTTTCTTTCTGACTTCAGCCCTCCTCCCTCCACCACTCCCACATGCAGCCTCATTCAGTGTTTTAACATAACTGTATTACAGTTAGGCAGTACTGTGCCATCCATTTCTGAGTCCTCACATTCAGTCTTGTTGCACAATCTGTATCCCCTCAGCTACAATTACCCAATCTCTTACCCTATTTCTATCTCCTGGTGGTCTCCGCTACCAACGAAATATTCCAAGTTTATTCACTAATGTCAGTTCATATCAGTGAGACCATACAGCACTTGTCCCTCTGCTTTTGGTTAATCTCACTCAGCACAATGGCCTCAAGGTTCATCCATGTTGTTACATAACTCATAACTCCATTCTGTCTTAAAGCTACATAATATTCCATCATATGTATACACCACAGTTTGTTTAGCCACTCTTCTGTTGATGGACATTTTGGCTGTTTCCATCTCTTTCAATTGTAAATAATGCTGCTATAAACATTGGTGTGCAAATGTCTCTTTGTGTCTTTGCCCTTATGTCCTCCAAGTAGATACCTAGCAATGGTATTTAGGTATCTAAATACCGTGTGACCCGGCAATTCTATATTCAGCTTTCTGAGGAGCTGCCAAACTGCATGGCCAATTGATTTTTTTAAAATTTTTTATTAATTAAAAAAATTACAAGAAACAAACATTCCCAACACATACACTCAGCAATTCACAATATCATCATATAGTTGCATATTCATCATCATGATCATTTCCCAGAACATTAGCATCAATTCATAAAAAGAAATAAAAAGACAACAGAAAAATATAACAAACAGAAAAAAAAAGTTTACAGGCCATACCCCTTACTGATCCCTTTCATTGATCACTAGCATTTCAAACTAAATTTATTTTAACATTTGTTCCCCCATTATTTATTTTTATTCCATATGTTCCTCTCATCTGTTGACAAGGTAGATAAAAGGAGCATCAGACTCAAGGTTTTCACAATCACACGTCACATTATGAAAGCTATATCAGTATACAATTGTCATCAAGAAATATGGTTACTGGAACACAGTTGTTCTAGTTTGCTAGCTGATGGAATGCAATATACCAGAAACGGAATGGCTTTTAACAAGGGGAATTTAATAAGTTGCAAGTTTACAGTTCTAAGGCCTAGAAAATGTCCCGATTAAAACAAGTCTAAAGAAATGTCCAATCAAAGGCATCTAGGGAAAGATACCTTGGTTCAAGAAGGCCGATGAAGTTCAGGGTTTCTCTCCCAAGTGAGAAGGCACGTGGCAAACACAGTCAGGGCTTCTCTCTCAGCTGGAAGGGCACATGGCAAACACGGCGTCATTTGCTAGATTTCTCTCCTGGCTTCCTGTTTCATGAAGCTCCCCGGGAGGCATCTTCCCTCTTCATCTCCAAAGATCGCTGGCTGAAGGACTCTCTGCTTCGTAGTGTCACTCTCTCTGAATCTCTCATTCTCCAAAATATTTCCTCTTTATAGGACTCCAATAAACCAATCAAGACCCACTCAAATGGGTGGAGACATGTCATCCCCTAATCCAGTTTAACAACCATTCTTAACTAAATCACATCAACCAGGGATATGATCTCATTACAGTTTCAAATATACAGTATTGAATAGGGATGATTCTACCTTTATGAAATGGGATTTATATTAAAGCATGGCTTTTCTTAGGGGGCATACTTCCTTTCAAACCAGCACAACAGCTCTACATTTTCAGAAAGTTCCCTCCAGTCTCTCCACTACATCTTGAATAACAAGGTGATATCTACTTAATGCATAAGAATAACCTCCAGGATAACCTCTCGACTCTGTTTGGAATCTCTCAGCCATTGACACTTTGTCTCATTTCACTCTTTCCCCTTTTGGTTGAGAAGGTTTTCTCAATCCCTTGATGCTGGGTCTCAGCTCATTCTAGAGTTTTTCTCAATCCGTTGATGCTGAATCTCAGCTCATTCTGGGATTTCTGTCCCACGCTGCCAGGAAGATCCACACCCCTGGTAGTCATGTCCCACATAGACAGGGGGAGGGTGGTGAGTCTGCTTGCTGTGTTGGCTGGAGAGAGATGGCCAATTGATTTTTAACAAGGCTGCCAAGTACACTCAACTCGGAAATAGGTTCTTCAACATATGGAATTGGGAGAACTGGATATCCAATGAAAAGATGAAAGAGCACCCCTATCTCACACCATATAAAAAATTAATTCAAAATAGATCAAACACCAAAATATAAGTACCAGGACAGTAAAACTTCCAGAATAAAATCTAGGAAAGCATCTTTAGGATCTTCTGTTAGGCAATAGTTTCTTAGACTCTATACCCAAAGCACAGGCAACAGAAGAAAAATAGATAAATGGCACCTCTGCAAAAGTGAATACTTTTACATATCAAAGGACTTTGTCAAAAAGGTGAAAAGGCAGCCTACTCAATGGGAGAAAATATTTGGAAACCACACATTCGATAAGGGTATATATGAAATCCTACAACTCAACAATAAAAAGACAAACAACCCAATTTAAAATTGGGCAAAAGTCTTAAAATTTCTATTTAAGACTTTTAATAGGTTTTAATTTTCCAACCCTGTAAATGATAATAATAGTGTCTACCTCTTGAGGTATCCTCTCCAAAGAGCATATAGAAATGGCTAAAAAGCACATGAAAAGATGCTCAACAACACTAACTAATAGGGAAATACAAATCAAAACCACCACTAGTAAACTACTATTACAAAACAGAAAATTACAAGAGTTTGAGTGGATATGGAGAAATAGGAACATTCCATTCATTGCTGGTGAGAATGTAAAATGGTTCAGCCACCATGGAACAGTTCTTCAGGAAGCTAAGTATAGAATTATAATATGATCTGGCAATCCTGCTACTAGGTATATGCCTACAAGAATTTAAAGCAGGGATTCAAACAGATACTGCACACAGATGTTCATAGCAGCATTATTCACAATTTCCAAAAGGTAGAAGCAATCCAAATGTCCATCACCTGATGGATAAACAAAATGTGTTTTATATATACATATACATATATATGATGTAATATTATTCAGCTGTGAAAAGAAATGAAGTCCTGATGCATGCTACAACATGGATAAACCAGAGGACATTAGGCTGAGTGAAATAAGCCAGACATAAAAGGAAAAATACTATATGATCTCACTAATATGAACTATTATAATATGCAAACTCATAGACATAAAATCTAGAATATAGGTTACCAGAAGATAGAGTCTAGAGAATGGGGAGCTGATGCTTAATTTGTACAGAATTTCTTTTTAGGTTTATTATAAAAGTTTATAAATGAATGGTTGTGATTCTAGCACATGATTGTGAGAGCAATTAACAGTGCTGAATTATGCATGTAGAATATAGTTGAACGGGGAAGTTTTTGTTGTGCATGTTACTAGAAAGAAAGCTAGAGGAAGAAACATGAGCCTGTATAATACAGTGACCCCTGTTGTGGACAATGGGCTGTGGTTAATAGTACATATAAGAATTTTCTTTCATGAATTATAACAAATGTACAACACTAATAGTGTATATACAATTATAACAAATGTGCGACACTGTTAATAACAGGGTTGTATATGGGAAAATACACTCAATGTAAATTATGGACTATAATTAATAGTATTATTTTAATATTCTTTCATCAGTTGCAACAAAGGTACCACACTAACACAATTGTCAACAATAGGGGGCTGTTTTGGTTTGCTAAAGCTACTAGAATGCAATATACCAGAAATGGACTGACTTTTACAGTGGAAATTTATTAGTTTACAAATTTACAGTTCTAAGGCCATTAACATGTCCAAATTAAGGCATCAAGAGGAAGATACCTTCTCTGAAGAAAGGCTGCTGGCACCTGGGGTTCCTCTCTCAGATAGCAAGGCAGATAGCTGGCATCTGCTGGTCCTTTACTCTTGGGTTTTGTTGCTTTCAGCTCCTGGTACCAGTGACCTCCTCTCTGAGCTCTCTGGGCTTTTTCTGTCCTTTATCCTCTCATAAAGGACTCTAGTAAAAAGGATTAAGACTCATTTTAAATGTAGTGGTTCACATCTTAATTAAAATAACCTAACCAATAGGTCCCACCCATAATATGTCTGCACCCACAGGAATGAATTAAAACAACACAGCCTTTTCTGGGGTATGTAACAGTTCCAAACTACTACAGGGTGAATATGGAAATGGTATATTTCTTTCCTTTTTTTTCTTAGTGCAGTATTTTTTAAGACTTTTTCTGTAAACTTACAACTTTCCTAATTAAAAAAAATAATAAATTTATTGTAA
Organism: Tamandua tetradactyla; assembly: GCF_023851605.1. Taxonomy (NCBI): domain Eukaryota; kingdom Metazoa; phylum Chordata; class Mammalia; order Pilosa; family Myrmecophagidae; genus Tamandua; species Tamandua tetradactyla. The sequence goes on from NC_135353.1 coordinate 122,985,132, forward strand.
ATGAAAGAAACCAGACACAAAGTACTACATATTGTATGATTCCCTTTATATAAATGTAAATATAAATAAATCTATAGAGACAGAAATAGATTAGTGGTTATGTAGGGCTGGGATAGAATACAAGTATTGAGAATTGATTGCTAAGGGACATGGAATTTTTCTTTTTGAATCAATGAAAATGTTCTAAAATTGGTTGTGGTGATAAATGCACAATTCTGTGAATACACTAAAAGCCACTGATTGTACACTTTGGATGGATTATATGGTATGTATATACCCTCAATTAATCTATTTTATCTTTTAAAAACCTACTCTGTTTAAGTAGAAAATGATTTTTCTTGTATATTTTTAACAGCTCTATTGAAATATAATTGACATAAACTGCATGTTTAAAATGTATAATCCGATGAGTTTTAACATATACATATATACTTATGACACTAGCACCAGAAATTAAGATAATGGATTTATCTATCATCCCTAAAATGTTCCTTGAGCCCCTTAGAAAGTGATTTACTATGAGGAATTAGGTGCTTACAAAATTATTGGAAGGGCTGGAGAAGAGGAAATCAGGACGTCACCACCACTAGAAATGTCAGTGAAAAACACTTAAATAGTGCTCACCTCATCCTAGACACTGTTCAAGGTGCTTTATATGTTAACTTATTCTCATAACAACCTCAAGAGGTAGACACTATTATTATCATTTACAGGGTTGGAAAATTAAAACCTAGAGAAGTCAGGGAATTTTCCCAAGAAAAACAGAAGAACCAGAATCCAGGCACTCTGGCTCCAGAGTTGTTTTCAATCACTATACTATATTGATTCAGTGTGTTTCAATGTAAATAAAGACCTCTTGTGAATGGATCTCATTCAGGATGGATATTAATCCTATTACTGGAGTCCTTTATAAAGGGGATGAAATTCAGACAATGAGAGAGAAAGCCAAGGAAGCAAGAAGCTGAAATCAATGAAACTCAGAAGAGAAGGGAGAGGCCAGCAGATATTTCCATTTGCCTTGCCATGTGGCAGAGGAGACAAGGATCATCAGCAGCCAGTCTTCAAGAAGAAAGCATGGCCTTAATAATGCCTTGATTTGGGCATTTTCTTGGCCTCAAAACTGTAAGCTAATAAATTCCCACTGTTCAAGCCAAAAAAGAAATGAATTTCTTATACATGCCACTACATGGGTGATTCTTGTAAACAAGCATCATGTTGAGTAAAGTAATTCAGATAATGAAGGGACAGATGTTATATGATTCCACTTATATGAGATAGCTAGGCTATGGAAACTCATTGAGACAAGAGGTAGAGTACAGGTTACCAGGGGCGGGGAGCAGGGGAAATGGGGAGTTAATGTATAATGGGTATAGCATTTCTGCTTGGGGAGATAGGAAATTTCTGGCAAAGGGTGGTGGCAAGGGTAGTACAACATTGTAAATGTGATTAATCCCACTGAATTATATGCTTGGAAGTCGATGAAATAGGAAAGTTTCTGATGCATATGTTTTCATAATTTTAAAAAAATGAGTAACTGAAGAGACAGTGACAATTAAATGCAATGTGATCAAATAAGGCAGGAGAAAAAGTTCAAAAGGACATTAATGGAACATATGGAAAAACTCAATACAGACTGTCAGCTTTATATCAATATTAGATTTCTTAAACTTGATAACTGCACTTAAGGTGGTTATATAAGTGAATATCCTTGTTCTCATGTATATATATGGCAGTATTAAATGTCAATGAGCATGCTGTATACAACTTACACTCAAGTGTTCAAGGAATGGATTGATAGCTAGATAAATAGAGAGATAGATGGATAGATCAAATGATACAGCAAATATGGTAAAATGTTAAAATTGGTAGGCCTGGGTATACGGAACAGGGGTATGTTTGGAGTTCTCTGTATGGGTTTCATATTATTTTGCAACTGTCTCATAAGTTTGGAATTACTTTTTTAAGTTTAAGGAAAAAAGGCAATTTACAGACTGTGAGGAAATTTTATGCACATGCACACACACATATTAATTCCATATATACACATATATGTCTATATAATTATAAATACACACACAATTATATATTCATGTATATCACAAAAGATTCATACAGAATATAAAAAGAACTCCTACAAATTAGTTATAAATGAAAAGCTCAATAAAAAGTAGACAGAAGTTGGGAGATGATTCCCAGGGATGAGTCCGGTCCTGGCACCATGGGTTCAACAATGTCATCCTGACCAAAAGGGGGGAAAGATGTGTAACAAATAAGGTACTAGTGGCTGAGAGAGTTCAAATACAGTCGAGAGGTTACTCTGGAGGTCACTCTTTTTTTTTCCTCCCACTGAAACTCTTTGAAAAAAATAAAAGGACTGATGGAGGAGCTGTTATTTTTATGTATTTTTAGGCTTGGGAATTACTGCTGGATTTCAATTACTCAAGCCTTCCCTGGTCCTTGAGCACTAACTAAGAAAGCTCTCTAAGCAACCAAACAAGAAGAAGTAATCATATACCTTAGAGTTGGTTAAGAGGATACGTTTTCTCTAGAGTTTTAGTAGTGGCAGCTAACCAGTGCTATAAAAATGACCACTCGCTGGTTATCTGCAAACAGATTCTTCATAGGTTGGGTTTCAGATCCTTGGCTCAACCACCCCCTTGGACTCCTTTCTCCCACCAGGTTATTGTCCCGGACTGCCTGTTTACCCGTTTTGATGCTTCTCTGTTCTTTTAATTGTATCTTTGATTCCTTCTAGGACAATGTAGTAGAGGCAAAAAATACAAATGAGAGGAATGATTCATTTACACAAATCTTTCTATACCTCAAGCCAATTTCCCCCAAATATACGGCATCTCCCTTTCTTTCAAGTTTTTAAAAGAAAACCCAGGACTTCCCCCTCAGCATTAGTCACACAGCAGGCTACTATTTTAGCAGCAGCCCAAAACCTCTGAAACTGGGACCTGCATTTAATTAAAAGCCATTCAAAAGCAAATGAGAGTTAACCCTTTCTTATTCATTTCTTTCCAAGTCTCTGGGAGCTAAGAGTGGTAGCTTGTGAAGAAAATTGCATTTGATTATTAGGATTACTCGTCATAGAAATGGAGGGGAAGAGTAATTTGCTGATAAATATGTGGACATATTTAAGAACATAAGTTCTGAATTTATTTATTTAAGCTCTGAATCAAAGAACTGCTCCTTTCTCTAATCCTCAAAGAGGATCTGCACCAGTGAGGACATACAGCTGACTACACTCATTGAAATAATATGTCTCCAATGCTGGAATGAAAGGCTATGCCTTCACAAAACTGTGGGCCTTGGAGATACCAGATCTGTAGGCCTAGCTCTAACACTGCCTACCCAGCTGAACCAACTTAGGAAAATTACTTGACCTGAGCGTTTGGTTCCTCATCCATCAAATTCTGAAGGTCCCTCTTAAGGCAAGCTTCAGTTAGACATGCTACCTATCATAACTTGCCAACCCCCAACCAAAACCATTTCAGCCAATCCTAAAGAACACCCAAGGCAATATATAAGATTCTGCAAAGGTTCCACACACTAGGGTAACTTTCCAGAAATGTACAACCTCCAGATGGTCTCTGGACCAGATAACCTAGAGGGGCCTGAAACCTAGAGGGGCCAGCCTCTCCAGAACATCAGTAGTTCTATCTCTCTACCCCATATTATCGACAGCCTCTTCCAATATGAAAAAGTTAGAATGGGCATAGCCCAAATACCCCTAAAGAGTGGGAGAAAGATCAAAGGTGAAGGCGGAGTTATACAGAGAAGGTTAGGTTTAACAAATGAGAATAAGTACTGAGTCATTATGCTGATATTTCTTTTAGCCTCCAGTACCTTAGAGCAGCTAGAAATAAAAACCTAAAATTGTGGAACTATAACCCACACCAAACTCTGAAATCTGTTCTACAACTAATTGTTGCAATGTACTTTGAAATTTATTGGTTTTATGTAATATGTTATTTAAAGAGAAGGAGGAGTATAATAGAAAAATAGGATTTAACAAATGAGTATGACTGCTGAATCATTATATTGATATTTCATTTGGTCTCCAGTGTCTTTGAGCAGCTAGAAGAAAAAATGAAAAATTGTGGAAATATAACCCATACCAAACTTTAAAATCTACTCTATAGCTACTTGTTAAAATGTACTTTGAAATTTATTGCATTTTTGTATATATGTTATATTTCACAATAAAAAAAATTTAATTAAAAAAAAACTAATTAATGCGGCTAGAGGGAAGTACCTGAAACTGTAGAGCTGTGTTCTAGTAGCCTCGTTTCTTGAAGATGATTGTATGATGATATAGCTTTTGCAATATGACTGTGTGTTTGTGAAAACCTTGTGTCTGATGCTCTTTTTATCTATGATATATGGATGGATGAGTAAAAAACATGGAGAAAAAATAAGCAAATAATAGGGGGAACAAAGGTTAAAATAAATTGAGTAGATTGAAATACTAGTCGTCAAGGAGAGGTAGGGGTAAGGGGTATAGCATGTATGAGTTTTTCTTTTTTCTTTTTTATTTCTTCTGCTGGAGAGATGCAAATGTTGAAAAAAAATGATCATGGTGACGAATACACAACTATGTGATGATATTGTAAGCCACTGATTGTACACCTTATACAGAATGTTTGTATGTCAAGAATATTTGTATGTTTGTTTGTTGTATACAACAAAAATATTTTTAAAAAAACCCTAAATGCTACTATAAATGCACTGTATGCCCAATGGAATATGATGGCTAAAATAAAAAAAATTGAAATACCAAGTATGGACAAGGCTGTGGAGCAACTACAACTCTCATACATTGCTGCAGATAATATAAAATATCTTGGAAATGAGTTTGGAAGTATCTTATAAAGTTAAATATGTACTTATTAAAGAGCCAGCAATTCTAATCCTATATATTATTCACACATAGGCTTGAATAGAAGCGTCATTCATAAACACCAAAAACTGGAAACAAATCATATGCCCATCAACTGGTGAACAGATAATCAAATTTGACTATATCCATATAATGGAACACTTCTCAGCAATAAAAAAAGAAATGAGTCATTGATACATCCAAAAACATGAATGACTCTCACGTTATTCTGAGAAAAAGCCAGAAAGAAAAGTGTACATACTCTATGCTTCCATTTATGTAAAGCTTTACAAAAATCAAAACTGATTTTTAGTGACAAAAGGCAGATCAGTGTTTACACTTGTAGGGTTGTAGATAGGTGAAGACTAGAAGAGGTAAAAGGAAACATTTTGTGATGTTTCAAATATTCTATATGTGGTTACCCAGATGGTTACAGATTGATCAAAATTCATAGATATGAACACTGTGTATTTCAATTTAGGTGCATTTCATTTTCTATCCAATTAAAAAAATGTAAATGGTATAAAAGTAGAAATTTTTTTTAAAATATTTTATTTTGAGACAATCTGAAACTTAGAAAATTTTGCAAGGGTACAAACAATTTTTTCCTGTATCATTTAAGAATGAGTTGTCAAAACTGATGCCACCTCCTTAATACTTCAGTGTCTATTTCCTCCAAACAAGGACAGTCTCCTAAGTAACTAGAATCCAATCATCAAAATCAGAAAATCATCACCATCTTGTCCATAGACCCCATTATGTTTTGACGATTACACCAATAAAATCTTTTATAGCACTTACAGCTCAAGGATCTGGTTAAGAATCATGTCTTGCATTCAGTTGTCAGGTCTCTATAGTTTCCATCAGCTTGGGACACTTCTTTCCTTCACTTTCAGGACTTTGACCTTTCTGAAGGTTATAGGTCAGTTATTCTGTAGAATGTCCCTCAGCTGGGTCTGTCTGTGATTGGATCCAGCAATGCAACTTTGACAAGGGCAACACAGAAGTGATGCTGTATATTTTGTGAAAAGGCAATCTAAGAACATGTAAATCTTAAATTTCCTCATCAAGCTCCTTTGTCCTTTTGGATATATTCCACCATCTTTTAGCACTTCTTTACTTTCTGGCACAACATGATACTACAGGTTCATCATCACAAAGATGTGGATGCTAGGTATGCTTATTGCTATTGGGGGATTGCTGTTTCCAAGCTCTCTCAGTGAACTCATAGGAACTATATATATATATATATATATATATATATATATATATATATACACACCCATAAATGTATTCATATATATTTTTTATATATAGTTCCTATGAGTTGACACCTGTACCTCCAATTCAAATCTAACACCAAAGGGTTCATTTTCATTTCCTTTCTTTCTATGTTTGTAACTCCTTTCTCTGATGATGGGAAACCTGGTTCCCATTACCCTTAATACATCTACTTATTTTATCATCTTCTCCATGTAACCAATTTCCCATTGCTGCAGGTGATTCCTCCTCCACATGACCACCCTCAGGCCCAGGGCTCTGACTCCTCAAGCTGGGCCTCCATGCCCACCCCACAGTTCTACATAGGTGCCCTCCTAACTCCACCTGGGCTCCAATTCCACATGCTGGGTAAGCTCTCTGGATGGATACTCTCCTCACCCTTCTTGGGTTATAACACTCAGTATCAAACTCCCCACCCCTCTCACTCGGCTTGAACTCACCTGACATGGATGACCTCCTCACCCTGCCTGGGATCCCACACTCCATGACAGGCAACCCCTCTGTGGGGATACCCTCCTTTCTCTGTTCCAGTTCTGACACTCTATGACAGGCTGCCCTCCCTGCATGGATGCCTCTTCACTAAGAGCATAAATTAACAAGCAAGAAACAAATATAAAATAGAGATGACTGATCAAACCGGTAGTCGTATTTTGTGAAGAGTAATAAATACACTGGGTAAGTCTGGTAAAAGAAAAAAAGATGAAGCACAAATAATATTAGAAAAGAAAAAGTAACATCACTAAAGATTCTGGAGGCATTATAAAGGGAAAAATGGCAATTATTAATAACGTCATATAGCCAAGAACTGGAAATAGCCCAAATGTCCATCAATGGATGAGTGGCTGAACAAGCTATGGTATATACATACAATGGAATATTACATAGTTATAAGACAAAATAAAGTCATGAAGCATGTAACAACATGGATGAATCTTGAGGCCATCATGCTAAGTGAAACCAGGCAGAAATAAAAGGACAAATACTCTATGGCCACACTAATATGAACTAACATTAATGAGTGAACTTTGAGAGTTGAAGTTAAGGACGCAGGTTATCAGGAGATAGAAACAGGGTAGAGATTGGGCATTTGGTGCTGAAGGAATACAGAGTGTGCAACAGGACTGACTGTAAAAATTCAGAAATGGAGAGCACAATACCTGATTGTATCACAATACTATAAGTACACTGAATGAAGGTGAATGTGAGTATGATTAAGGGGGAAGTACTGGGGGTACGTATGAAATTAGAAGGAAAGATAGAGGATAAAGACTGAGATGGTATAACTTAGGAATGCCTAGGATGGACAATGATGGTGATTAAATGTACAAATAAAAATCTTTTTTGTATGATGGAGAACAACTGAATGTCAACATTGTAAGGTGTTGAAAATGGCTTTTCTACAGGAAAAAGTACAATAAATGCAAGCTAGGGTCTATAGTCAACAGTAACATTGTAATACGCTTCCTCTGAATGTAACAAAGGCATTATGCCAAAACGAAATGGTGAACAGGCAGGTGGTATGGGGGAGGGGTATGGATTCCTTGTGCAAGAAAAGGAAATGTCTTCATATAGATTATGGTGGCGAAGGTATATTTATTTACTTAGGTTGGATTACATGGTGTGCAAATAAAACTGTTCAGAAATGAAAAAAAATAACTTCATGTAAAACATTTGAAGTCATAGATAGGGTGGACAAATTCCTAGAAAGCAACAACTAATTAAAATAGATATGGGAAGCTTCCGGGCCAAGATGGTAGCTTAACAATGTGCGCATTTCAGTTTGTCCTCCAGAGCAGCTACTAAATAACCAGAAACAGTACAGAACACCTCCTGGGGCCACGTCAGTGACTGGACACACAGTGTACCCCAGTCTAGAGCACCTGTACCGGCTGCGAGCCGCCCCAGAACTGTGAGTTCCCCAAGCCGCAGTGGCCGGCACCCCTCCCCCACAGGCTGCTTCCCAGAGGGGAAAGGAAAGGGACTTTACCAGCAGCAGGGGCTGAGACCAACCAAATGCCAATTGTGGAATTAACTAACAAATTCTGACTACTAAAAATAGGCCCCCAGCTCAGGTGAACCTGGTCAAAGCAGAGGTCGCTCATGTTGGCCCTGTCACCAAGGGGGCAGGGCTGACTGAAAAACGGGAAAAAAAGAAGGAAACAGGTTTTTGTGGCTGTGTTTCTACAAAGGCTTAATTGCCTTTGGATACATGACTCAGGCTGCAACTGCCCCAGGCATAGGCAGAAACAAACTTGTTTTAGGGCTTGTCTGGAGCATGTGCCTTCCCCAGGTGAGGGGTAAAGCCCAACTCAGGAGGAATCCCTCTCTCAAGGAATTCAGACACCAGGGATTGGTAATTTGAAGCCATTAAAACCAGCCTACAACCTCTCCTCTGTCTCCACCACACCCCTAGCCAAACTTAAAGGTACCCCATCATCCTATACTGGTGGGACCTGCAGGCAGACAAGCACCACGTGCTGGGCAGGATAAGAAAAACAGAGTCCAGAGACTTCACAGGAAAGTCTTTCAACCTGCTGGGTCTCACCCTAGGGGAAAACGGACACAGGTGACTCTTTCCTCCTGATAGGAGGCCAGTTTGGTCTGGGAAAATCCAGCTGGGGTCTATAATACCTATGTAAACCCTCCTAAGGGTCGGGGGAAAAAAGCACCATACAAGCAGGGCAAGAAACAAGAAAACAAGAACTGAAAAATTCTCCTCTGTTAAACAAAACTTAAGCTAGAGGTTCAGATAAAGCTGAATTGAATGTCAAAGAACAGATAGACAACAAATTCATCCAGCAAGAAAACCCTAGGTAAAAGAAGTGCAAGCAATCTCCAGAATAAACTGATTATGGTAATTAAATGCCTAGACGCCAACAAAAAATAATGAATCACACTAGGAAAATTGAAGCGATGGCCCAAAGGAACAAACCAACAATCCAAATGAGATACAGACGCTGAAACATTTAATTTAGAATATACGAACAGACATGGAAAACCTCATCAAAAACCAAATCAATGAATTGAGGGAGGATATAAAAAAGCCAAGGAATGAACAGAAAGAAGAAATCAAAAGTCTGAAAAAACAAATCACAGAACTTATGGGAATGAAAGGCACGGTAGAAAAGATGGAAAAAACAATGGAAACCTACAATGTAGATTTCGAGAGACAGAACATAGGATTTCTGAACTGGAGGATGGAATACCTGAAATCTGGCAAGAAAAAGAAAATATAGGGGAAAAAAATGGAAAAATATGAGCAGGGACTCAGGGAACTGAAAGACAATATGAAGCACACGAATATACGTGTTGTGGGTGTCCCAGAAGGAGAAGAGAAGGGAAAAGGAGGAGAAAAACTAAAGCAGGAAATTATCACTGAAAATTTCCCAACTCTTATGAAAGACTTAAAATTACAGATCCAAGAAGTGCAGCATACCCCAAAGAGAATAGATCCAAATAGACGTACTCCAAGACATTTACTAATCAGAATGTCAGAGGTCAAAGAGAAAGAGAGAACTTGAAAGCAGCAAGAGAAAAGCAAACCATCATGTACAAGGGAAGCCCAATAAGACTATGCATAGATCTCTCAGCAGAAACAATGGAGGCGAGAAGACAGTGGGGTGATATATTTAAATTATTAAAAGAGAAAAACTGCCAACCAAGAATTCTATATCCAGCAAAATTGTCCTTCAAAAATGAGGGAGAAATTAAAACATTTTCAGACAAAAAATCACTGAGAGAATTTGTGACCAAGAGACCAGCCCTGCAAGAAATACTAAAGGGAGCACTAGAGACAGATACGAAAAGACAGAAGAGAGAGGTGTGGAGAAGAGTGTAGAAAGGAAGACTATGAGTAAAGGTAAAAAGAAGGAAAATTAGATATGACATATAAAATCCAGAAGGCAAAATAGTAGAAGAAAGTATTACCATGCAGTAATAACACTAATTGTTAATGGATTAAACTCCCCAATCAAAAGACATAGACTGGCAGAATGGATTAAAAAAAAACATATGCTTCTATATGCTGTCTCTACTCAAAGGACATGAGAGCAAGGACACAAACGGACATTTGCACACCAATGTTTTGTGCAGCATTATTTACTATTGTCAAGATATGGAAACAGTGGGCCACAGTGGCTTAGCAGGCAAGAATGCTTGGCTGCCATGCCAGAGGACCCAGGTTTGATTCCCGGTGCCTGCCCATGTATAAAAAAAAAAGACAAAGATATGGAAACAGCCAAAATGTCCATCAATGGATGGGTGGCTAAACAAACTGTGGTATATACATACGATGGAATATTATGCAGCTGTAAGACAGAATAAAGTTATGAAGTATGTAATAACATGGATGGACCTTAAGGACATTATGCTGAGTGTGATTAGCCAAAAACAAAAGGACATATACTGTATGGTCTCATTGACATGAACTGACATTAGTAAACAAACTGGGAATATTTCGTTGGTAACAGAGACCATCAGGACATAGATATAGGGTAAGATATTGGATAACTGGAGCTGAAGGGATACAGATTGTGCAACAAGACTGAATATAAAAACTCAGAAATGGACAGCACAACACTACCTAACTGTAATACAATTATGTTAAAACACTGAATGAAGCTGAATGTGAGAATGATAGAGGGAGGAGGGCTGGGGCATAAATGAAATCACAAAGAAAGATAGACAATAAAGATTGAGATGGTATAATCTAGGAATGCCAAGAGTGTATAATGATAATGACTAAATGTTCAAATTTAAAAATGTTTTTGCATGAGGAAGAACAAAAGAATGTCATTACTACAGGGTGCTGAAAATAGATAGTAATTAATATTTTAAAATTTCAACTTATGTGTGAGACTAAATAAAAAAATGTTTATTTGGTACAAAATTTATATTTTGACTAGTGCATCTCCTAATATAACTTATGTAGATAGTTGGTTGAACAACATAAGTACATGGAACCTTGGGTAGGACATTATATTTTATTGGTTTGTCCAGAGTGATGCCCTGATGAATCCCAGAGTGATTTGATCAGTGAGTGGAGAAGTATTTGCAAAGTCCCCTTCAGGTAATGGTGACAACAGGGGAAAATTCAACCTCCCCAAGTTGAATTATTGATATTCTCACAAGCAGTGCAGACAACCAAAGCTATAGGCTGAGCCTCTCAGTCTTGGGGTTTGTTCACATGAAACTTAACCGCATAAAGGATAGGTCAAGCCTACTTAAAATTAGGCCTAATAGTCACCCCTAAGAGAACCTCTTTTGTTGCTCAGATGTGGCCTGTCTCTCCAGCCAACACAACAAGCAAACTCACCACTCTCCCCTTGTCTACGTGGGACATGACTCACAGGGGTGTGGACCTTCCTGGCAATGTGGGGCAGAAATCCTAGAATGAGCTGGAACTCAGCATCAAGGGATTGAGGAAACCTTCTCGACCAAAAGGGGGAAGAGTGAAATGAGAGAAAGTGTCAATGGCTGACGGATTCCAAACAGAGTCAAGAGGTTATCCTGGAGGTTATTATTACGCATTAAGTAGATATCACCTTGTTAGTCAAGATGTAATGGAGAGGATGGAGGTAACTGCCTGAAAATGTAGAGCTGTGTTCCAGTAGCCATGTTTCTTGATGATGATTGTATAATGATATAGCTTTCACAATGTGACTGTGTGATTGTGAAAACCTTGTGTCTGATGCTCCTTTTATCTACCTTGTCAACAGACGAGTAGAACATATGGAATAAAAATAAATAATGGGGGAAAAATGTTAAAATAAGTTTAGTTTGAAATGCTAGTGATCAATGAAAGGGACGGGTAAGGGGTATGGTATGTAAAAGTTTTTTTTTCTTTTTCTGTTTTTGTTTTATTTTTCTGTTGTCTTTTTATTTCTTTTTCTGAATTGATGCAAATGTTCTAAGAAATGATCATGCTGATGAATATGCAATTATGTGATGATGTGAATTACTGATTATATATATAGAACGGAATGAGCAAATATTACAGACATTTGCATTTCTTTCTTTTAATTTCTTTCTAATTAATAAAAAATGTTAAAAAAAATAGACATGGGAAAGAAATAGAACATTTGTCAATGCCTATAACCCACAATATTATTGACATAAAATAATTGTATCCATTAACACACACACGCAAAAAAACTGCAGGAGATGTGGCTTTGCTGGCAAGGTCTACTAAACATTTAAGGAGGAAAAGGACTCCAATATTATATAAAGTCTTCCAGAAACTATACCACAGTCCTAAGATTGCTAAAATCCTGTGAGGAGGAAATTAATGAAGCAGAAAGAATTCTACATGAAGGAATTTATGTTCCCTTCCTGGGCAAAATTATGTTTCCCCCCAGTTTCAACTACAGATGGCTTTACAGGCAACTTCTATAAAACACTCAAAGGGCAGATAATTCCAATGATACACAAACTTCCATAGACTAGAAACAGAGAGTGAAATTCTACCTTATGTTATGAGATAGCATAACAAGGACCAGCACAATGAAAGGAAGTCTTTAGAACAATCTAACTCATGAACATAGACCCAAAAATCGTGAACAAAATATTAGCAATATATAAAAAGGATAAACATCAAAATCAAGTTAGGTTTATCCTTACAATATAACACTGGTCTAATATCAGAAGCATTAGTAATATAATCTGTTACATGTACCAATTAAAGGAGAAAAGTAATATGTTTGTCTCAAAGATGCATACAGTGAAAAAGTCTGGGTAATTCATGGTCATGATGGCAACATAGCATTGGGAATGTAATTAAGGCAACTGAGTTGTACACTTGAAAGTGGTTAAAATTGGAAAGTTTCAGTTGTATATGTCACTATAACAAAGTAAAAAAAGCATTTGATAAATGTTGGCATCCATATATGATTTTTTTTTAGTTAGTACATTTGTCAGTTAGAAAAAGCTATCAAGAACATTATTAATTTTATTCTACATTATACACAGGTCATAAAAGGCCACAGCAATGTTTCAACATATAAACCCTTTAAAAGCAGAAGGTACTAGGAAGGACAGACAAATATCAAAGTTAAATCCAGTAATGAGGGCAAATACTTAGTGCAGTTTCTGAGGAATAACAAAGCAGATACTAAGTCATCCGTATTTAGCTTGCAACTATTCCATAGGTTTTCATAAATCTCTGTGGGATTTGTTGACAGCCTAAGTGTGCTGGGTTGCATTTATTTTTAAAAAGTGGAACCAGAATGAAAGAATAATGACCTCTTCAGGATACCCTTCCTAATTCTAGTAATCTATAGCTCTCCAAAGAGGTGAGTCTCAATTCTTTATCCATTTCCACTTCTTCCTGCCATTAAGGATAGGAAAGAGAAATGGAAGAAAAAGCTCAATATTCCAAATTCTTCCTGCTTATTTGGAGCTTTTCTTTTCCATGGAGGTTCCTCTACAGTATACCTCAGGCCTTCTAAGAATTAGGTTCAGTTTTCTGAAGACCTAATTTTGCACTCCCCCCCCCCTTGAATAATAACTCAAAAACGTTGGTTTCCACTCTATGAAAATACAATCTCTAAACTTACAACTGGTATCAGAAGACCAGTATAAAAAGATACAGCACCAAACTACACTGGTGTATTTCCATATTAAGAACTTTAAAATACACTTATCACTGAGACCACAGTCTTTGCATTAGTTTTCAGTCTACTATGAACAATTATTTGCTGTATGTAAACATGTATGAAACTATAGATAAAATAATTAATCATAAGTTTCTGTAAAATATATCTGATTAAAAAATCAACTTAGCAAACTAGGAGAGAAGCAAAATTTCTTTATCGTGAATAAGGGTTTCCATACATGCATACAAACATAAAACCTACAGCAAATTAATACTTTTTGAAATATTCTGAATGGGGAAATATTGCAAGTTTTCCCCTTAAAATCAGGAACAAAACAAGGTTCTACTACCACTGCTTCTTTTCATTATGCTACTGGAGCATTTAGTCAGAAGACAAATGAAATAAAAAAGAAATTAAAGGTATAAGAATGATGGTTCTGAGGTATCAATGATTAATGATTTGTGAGGTATCAAGGAGCAGCTTCTTGAGGCTGATAGGGGGTCTATGGTCTCAGAGATGAGTGGTCTCAGAAATGGCGTCCGTGGGGTAAGTGTGTGGGGTTATGTCCCTGCCAGGTGTTTCCTTTCCTCACAGGGTTTCTCACTCAGTGGTACCCTGCTTCCCAGGGAGACAAATGAGTTCTCCAAGGAGGAGGTTGGTCAGCATGAACCAAGGAAGACTCAGGTGGGGACTCCACATAAACAGACACCAAATGTTTGCTCATACAGGTTCTCATATCCCTGCCAGGTATACCTTCTCCTCTCTACCAGTTGCACCTACAGGAGCCTATGGACAGGCAGTTGGGCAGGTGGGAGGTGTGGAGGTATGAGACAGGGTTTTTACATACAGACCATATATTTACCCACATAAGTTCCTGAGGGTGTGCCAAGCATAACCTTTGCTTCACAAAGGGAACTGATTTGTGTTTATGGTATGAAAGATTGGTCAATTTCATTTTTCCATATACATAAAATAAATGATTCTAGCAACCCTTATTGTCCTTCCAGTACCAGTGTTGTTATAAACCAAATATCTGTATCAAGTATGAGTCTGATTTGGGAATTTCTATTCTGTCAATACATTATCTATCTTTTGGCCAAAGAGATCTTAATCACTATAGTTTTCTAATAATTCTTGATATCTGGGAAGGTCTCAGCCTGTTCTTCAGAAGTCTAAGGTAATCTGTGGCCTTTGCTCTTCCACATAAATCAGTGGTTCTCAACCCTGGCTGCACATTATAAGCACTTAAGAAGCTGTTTAAAAAACATACATGCCTGGATCCCACGTGAAAACAATGGAATCAGTATCTCTGAAGGTTGGGCCCAGGAAATCATATTCCCTACTCCTGCACTCCACTCCTCCCCGTATTGTGCAGTGTTCTGTTGTTTTGCATTAAACAATTTACAATTTAAAGAAAAATAATAAAGTTGTATGACCACTGCCCAAGTCACAAAATAGATCAACAGCAACTGTATCTTAATTTTTTGCACATTCTATTAATGACACAGGTGTGTTAAAATCTACCATGTTGATTGTGGATTTGTCTCTCTTTGTAGGTGTTCATTTTTACTTTATATATTTTGAGGTCATACCTACTCAGAATTATATCTTCTTGGTGAATTATCATTATGAAGTGAACCTCTATGTTTGGAAATGCTTTTCACCTTAAATTTTACTAGTATTATAGATAAACTACATGTCTTTTGGTTAGTGTTTATGGGATATATATTTCTTCCTTCCTTTTACCCTCAACCTTTCTGTACCCTTCTCTTTTTTTACAGGTCTTTTGTAAACAGCGTATACTTGGGTTGTTTCTTACCCAGCCTGACAATCTTTGTCTTTTAACTGAAACATTTAGTCCACTTATTTTTAATGAAATTACTAATATATTTGGGTTTAAATCTTATATACTTTCTAATTGTCCACCCTCTTGAATGTTGCTTTTCTCATGCCTTTTTCAGAATTACTTTTCTCTTTTCCTCCTTCCATTCGCTTGAAATTTATACTTTCTCTATTCTTTAAGTAGATCCCTTTGATTCATCAAAATGTTAATTGTAACTTTAAATCTTTTTGAAAATGTGTACCTTAATACACTTTAACTTATCTTCCAATTCATGAATTCCTTCTTAAGCCATGTCTAATCTGGTGTTAAATTCATCTACTGACCTCTTAATTTTATTTTGTATTTCAGTTCTATCACTTCTACTTGTTACTTTTTCAACTCATTTTCATTTCTAACAAAGTTTCCCATTTCTTATTCATACTTTTTATCTCCATAACCATAGTGAGCATAGTTTTACATAGATGTGTAGTAATTCTAATGAGGAGCCTCTGTATAACTGTGTCCGTTGTCTCATTTCTGATTCTTATGCAGGTAATCATGTTTCAAGATGTCCTCATTGTCTTTGGATAAACCAGGGAATTTATATTTTAAGTGGATTCACTTTATGTGGGCTTTGTCCAGGACTGATCATGCACAAGTAACGAGGCACTCCTGTACTTAACACCTATTCTAAGCCAGCTCTTTATGACCATTTCCTCATCTGCAAGGGGTGATAATATTGCTGAAATCATAGGGCCTTTATGAGGATCAAATGACAGCTTTTGTGTTCTTGGATTCAACCATAGCTAAAACTAGCATTTGTTCATTCCTATTTTTGCTTAAGTCAGTTTGAGCTGGGTTCCTAACTAGCAAGTATCTTGATGCTTGCCTGTGTCAATACAGAAACTGGGAGGATTTGAGTTTTAATGCTGGGGCTGAGTGACACTCAGAGCGGTACCTGCCAAATCTAATGCAAGGGCAGCAGGCTGAAGGGACTAATGCCCCCCCCCCCTTTTTTTAGAAACAGTCCTTCAACTGCCACTGATCAGGATTCATTTTCTCAGTGTGAAGGGTTGAGTGGACTATTTATGTCCAGATACTACACATTTGTCTACTCTCCTGTACCCTACAGCTGTTCCCACAGGTGACCGTTGGCTCCTGTGGGAGGGGTCAGGTGAGAGATATTTAGTGCTTAAATGGCACCTCATGCACAGACACACTGTGCTTTTGACTGTTCAGTACTCATTCTGTGGTAGGTGCTCCACCCCACTTATCTCTGGGGTGAAGTGAAGGGACCCTGCCTGGTGAGGAGAGCTGAGGACTTGGTAGGAAGGAAGGGAGGTCTAGAGGCAACATAGACACAGCACATCTTTTCTGTCAGGTGGCCAGGAATGGCAAGGTACACCATATCTGTAAGAACTCTCCTCAGACAACACTACTGGGGACCTGTAAAGTGGTCTGGCTAGTGTCTTTATGTCTCTACACCATGCATTTGGATTCCTATCTGCTCCAGGTGTACCCTCTCCACGTGAACTCTAAAGCAGGTCATGTCTACAGAAAGATTTGCAGTCCTGGGTTCAGATAGGTCAGATGCCCTTTCCAGGAACCAACTCCAGTGTAATCAGTTATACTGACCTCTGTATCTCAGTTTCCCCATCTGAAATTGAAGATGATAATTCCCTCATGAAATTGTTGTGAGAATTATGAGTCAGTATTTGTAAAATGTTTTGGAAAAACTAGGCATATAATTGGTGCTTGGAATGGTGTCTGGCACACAGTGCTTTAAAAAGCATTCAGAAAAAAGCACTTAGAATAGCACCTGGCAATAGTTGATGTTCAATAAACACTCAGAACAGCACGCATCACACAACTGGCATTCAAAAAGCACATAGAACATAGTCAGGTGTATAGCTGTTGCTTAGTAAGTGCATGAAAAAAACCCCCACACTGCCAAGTGAGGAACACACTGGAACTTTATATATATACAGCAGAGGATACAGGGTCTCAATAAGAAAATACACTCTGGGTTCAGATGAACCTCCACTCCCTCAAGACACCCCAGGTTGAGGAAAAAAGGGACAACCATAAATTAACATAGGAGGGCTACTACTGTTCTAAGGGGGGAACACAGGCAGGGAACATTCTGCCTGGGGAGGAGACAGGACCTCTTTTTCCCGTAGGGGAAAGCAATGTAGGGGCACAAGACAGCAGTGGCCACAATTAAGCTTGGAATGCCTGGTAGGGAACACCTAACATGGATAAGAGAATAGGTGGTGGACACAGGGAGGAAGTAAGTAGAGAAGGCTTCCTTCTGTGTGGCAGGACCCAGGGTCCTTCAATTCACATCCATGGACTCAGAGCTGGGTGGGGAACCACAGGCAGGGGATGCTGGGGGGCCAGGTAAGCCGGGTTGGGTTTGCAAGCGTCGCGCCACATCCTGGCGTTGGTAGAAGAGGACATAGGCTGCCTTGGACTACAGGAAGAGGACAGGAATCAGTGTGGATTGGGGGAGTGGGGGGTGGGTGAGGAGAAGGGAAGATGGAAGTCACACCTCAATCTGGCTCTCAGCCACAGGAGAAACGCTGCTGTCATCAAAGTAGTGCCATTGGCCACTGTCCTTGTTGCAGGCAAATGTTGTATCTGTAAGGGAGGGGAAACAGTCTCCACTCACCTTCCTGCCACTAAGAGACACCCATATCATTCTCTTGCTCCTCCCACACGGATAACTTCACCACCAGTTCAAGTCTAGTCACCACTGGGGATATCCTTATACCCACAAGTCCACACCCCCCAGGGCCTCCCTCTTGTCCACACGCTGCACATACAGTGTCCATCCCGCAGGCCACCATAATGGTTTGAAACTGCAATGAGATCATATTTGTACAGCTCCGGATTTGATTCATTCTGCGGTTTGATGACAAACTCGGAGAAGTCCAGGTCTCTGTGGGCAGAAAGAAGATCAATACTGTTGCCCCCTTCTCCCAGCTACCCCTTCCTTCCACTTAGCCATCCTCCCCTTGGCCCCAGACCGGATAGGGAACTCCACAAGGGTATCCAGCTTCTCGCGGGAGAACTTGGTATAGGAAAAGCGCTTCAGATGGATAATGAGGGTCTCCGGCAACATCCATAGGTCCAGTTTCTTGGTGGCCAGCTGGTGCTGCTTGCAGGTGGGGCAGTACCTACAGAGGGAGCCTAAGTCAGTAAATTGGTGTTTTTGGAGCACCTACCACATGGCCTTTGTATTATTTAGCCATCATATTCCACGTCTGGTCCACACAGATGCTGGCCTTACCCTTTAGCCTGCCTGTTGTTTGCTCTCTTATCTTCTTCATTCATGCACGAAGTATTTCATTGCCTTTTGTGTATGTACTATTTTGTATTTTTGTTTGACTTCTGGTCCATGGAAATGCTACTCTTGTTTTTATTTACTTATTTTTGGCATGGGCAGGTTCTGGGAATCGAACCCAGATCTCCAGCTCAGCAGGTGAGAATTCTTACCACTGAGCCACCGTTGCACTGCTCCTGCCCTTATTTTTTGAGACTAGCTGTATCTCTGATTCTCTCTGTTTTATTTGTTTACTCTGCAAGTATCTACTAAATATCTGCTGTACAACCAACACTATTATAACCAACAAGCATAGACATACAGTGAACTTAAGTCTCTACTTTCAAGGGGTTTGCTCTCTCATGAGGAAGACAGACAATACGGCAAATGGGGTTATATCACATGACATGAAGTGGTACTGAGCTACAAAGAAAGCAATACTTAAGGAAATGAAGAGAGATGATGAGTGGAAAGGGGTGACTTTCGGCATGGTAGTAAGAGGAGGTCTCTCTAATAAAGTGACATTTGATCAGAAACCTAAGCAAAGTAAAGGAATGAAGTCCTATAGATAGCTGGAGAAGAACATTCCTACAAAAGAAACAGTCCAGGCAAAGGCCATGAAGTGGTATTATGTTTGGGGGATTGGTGGCTACCGTGGCAAAAGAGGTTTGAGCAAGACAGAGAGAAGGAGGAAGTGTATTTAGAGAGGTAACATGTGCCTGGCCATGTAGGCCCACCCACCTAAACACCACCCCAAGCCCCCATTCTAGCCCCTCACCAGGGGTTTTCCTTCTCCAGGGTCTCAACAGTGGTAAAGAGCTCAATGCACTCCTGCAGCCGCACCGGAGCCTTCTTCAGCATATACCCTACGCAGTCATGCTTCACGTAGCCCTAGAGTTAGGTGAATTAACGGCCAGATATGAGGAACAGTTGGATAAATAGAGTACGGGGGACAGAAGACCCAGGCTGAGTGGTTAAGAGCATGAACTTTGAAACCCTAGGAGACTTGAGAGGGTGCAAGCTGAAAGTGCTCCCCTCCCCTCATCCCTGGAATCTTGTTTACCTCAGCCTCCACCTCATTATAGTAACGCTTCTTCATCTCTGGCTCCCAGTCGATAGCAATGTATGGCTGAGCTGAGGGCGAGGGGTAGGTGGTCAACGCGCCCTGCTGCCAAGAAAACCCCTAACCCACCTCCCCAACCCTGCCTCACAGCTGAAGGAGACACCATGGCCATCTTCATTGTAGGTTGTGCGGTCACTGGTCCCATTGGAATTCACTGTCTGCAGGGTGAATAGCTGCTTGCGCCGTGACCTCTGGGGCCAGCGAGATGGGCCAGGTGAGTTGTCTGAGGGGGGGCGATTCCCACCCTGGACCCCAGAGCTGGGCCCAGCCTGCTCCGGTCCAAGGTCTTGGGAACTGCCCCCAGCCACATTTACAGGCTTGGAGATGTTGTCTTTTTCCTCCACGTTTCCTAAAACAGGGGAGGATGTCAGAGACGGGATGGTGTGAACCCAAGGGGGCCGAGTGCAATGCACATTCAGACTAACCATGTATTGGTCAGACCTACCCGAGAATTCCCAGTCCTCACCCTCAGCCCCTCACCCAGGCCATGGGGCCCCTTGTACAGGACCTTATCCTTGTTGATTCTCTCTCCCTCCTCTTCCTCACCTTTCTCATCCCCATCATCCTCATCATCTGAGGTGGGCCTGGTCACATAGCGTCTGCAGGCAGAGCAGAAGAAACTCTCCAGATAGGGGCACAAGTACAGTGAAGGGCAGAGCCCGAGACTTCAGTTTAATTATGATGGGAAGTCATTGGTAAACCCACACATAAACAGTTGTTACTTAGGAAACTTGAAGGTCTGAGGAGGTGACATATAAATACATAAAGGGGTTGAGGATGTCAGTACTGGGCTGATAATGTAGGGTTTTGTGGGCCGTGCCACAAGTATGGATCTATGATAAATCACTAGTAAACAGATACAAGAAGCTGAAGGCCTCTGAGCTGTGGGCTTTTTAGAGTATAGAATGAGAGAAAAGTCAAGTCAGTTATTGTATTGCTTTGTCTGCCATGGTAAGGACTCTGGATTTTAAGGCTGATGAAAATCTACTGATAAAAACACAAGTCTATTGGGTAAAAAATGCAAATGTACTGCCTCTTTGAGATAATTAAACACAAGATGAAGTTGTCTGTATTTTGCCTGTTTTGTTCACTTCTGTATCCCTAGCACCTTAGAAAGGCACTGGTAGAGCCAGAGCTCTATAGAGGAAAATAGACCTACAAGTTTCTCTATGGTCATGTTAAGTTTGAGCTGTCTTTTGGATGCTGGAAGGGAGGAATCAAATAAGCAGCTAGGCACCCAGATCTGAGTTCAGACCCCATCTTTTCCCTCCCGCCAGGAAGGGCACACTCACGAGAGCCGGTACAGCAGGATGTGATACAAGGCATCCCAGGTGAGCCGGTCCCGGGGGACTGACACTAGGAGTGGGTGCCCAAAGAGCATCAGGCCATAGTAGGAGTTGTTGTAGTCCCGGGCTGGGGTACGCTCCCGCAGGTAGACAGGAAGCACAACGTCCTCTCTCTTGCCCTCGCTGGTCCCAGCCCTATTTGACACTTCATATCTGTGGGGGGTGGACATGAGACCATACCTGATCAGTACATCCCAAGAAAGACTCCCTTGACCTTGTTCCAGTAGCTCCGCCCAC
Source organism: Tamandua tetradactyla (assembly GCF_023851605.1). Lineage (NCBI taxonomy): Eukaryota > Metazoa > Chordata > Mammalia > Pilosa > Myrmecophagidae > Tamandua > Tamandua tetradactyla. Next base: position 123,006,743 of record NC_135353.1, read on the forward strand.
TCACCACTCATAGCCTGAAAATGTTTTTAAAAGGATCTGAAGTCACCAAATATTTTGTGCTTTACAAAGCGTTAGTTGATTTATACAGCACTTTGTTCTGTGATATTAAAAGTACTTTGGCTACCTGAAACTGTTGAGCTGTGCTGCAGTGGCCTTGATTGTTGAAGACGACTGCATAAAGATATTACTTTTACAATGTGACTGTGTGATTGTGAAAACCTTGTGTTTGATGCTCCTTTTATCCAGAGCATGGACAGATGAGTAAAAAAATATAGGTAATAAATAAATAAATAATAGAGGTAATAAGGGGTAAAATAAACTGGGTAGATGGAAATATTAGTGGTCAATGAGAGGGAGGGGTAAAGGGTATGGGATATACAAATTTTTTCTTTTTTTTATTTATTTTTCTGGAGTGATACAAACGTTCTAAAAATGATCATGGTGATGAATACACAACTATGTGATGATATTGGAAGCCATGGATTGTACACCATGTATAGACTGTATGTGTGTGGAGATTTCTCAACAAAAATATTTTTTAAAAAAGTACTTTGGCATTATTAGAGTGCTAATGGGGTTAACAATAATTTTCATTGACAAAGGGATTTAAATTTTTTTCACAATAATTTTCTTTTTGGAAAACACTTCTTGATTTTTAAAGAAGTCTTCTAATTACAAAACACCTTCTATTTTAGTTTTCAGTTACCCAAAGATTTAAAATTTTCTGAATGCTCTTCTGCTCAGAAAGATTCTTAGTGTTCCGTATTTCAAAAAACAATTTTTGTTTTTGAGGATTCAAGTATGAGTAAGGAGTTCAGATCACCACCTGGTACACAGGAATAAGTGCTGAATAAAATAAATAAAAAATGGTAGCCTCCCTCAAGTAATAAGGAAGAAAATCCTCAAATACACCTTGTGTAAAGATCTGTCACTCTGAACCCATTTCATTGATGGCCTTAAGGCATATAGTTGAAGCACTGCACAGGGCAAGTACCCAGTGAACAAGGAAGAGGAGAGAAAAGATGGTTAATGGAAAGCCAAGGAGGTTCCTAAGAAAACACCATCTTCCCCTGCTCCCCTCACTCACATGAAGGTATCATCTCGGTCCAAGATGCTGCTCAGTGACTCCTCTAGCTGGTAGATCTTATAGAAACGGTGACTGAAGACATCAGCCACCATCATCTGAGAATGGGATGCAGAAAGAGCCCAGGGTCAGTCTGTAAGGTCTCCCTATCCCCTTCTGCTTCCCTTTCCCTGAATCCCACTCTTGCTCCATCTGCAGATCCTCACCCTGTCTGGTGCAACACCTGTGTGTTTAGACAGAGCCACACACAGATCCGAGATTTTGCCCTTCTTGGGGACGACGAGCCGATGCTGAGAGAGAAACAGTATCCACAAAAGATCAGGAGAAAAATAAGCAACAGAAGATCAGAAGGTACATTTGGTGGGTTCATGCAGGAAACCTAGAAGTGTGGCAGAGTAATGAAATAAACTCTGACTACACGTCTTTTGTTATGTTTTCATGTCCCCAATCCCCCCCAATACCTGCTCTGGCTTGCGGCGAGGATCCATGGAGACAAAGAAGACTTCCATGACCCTTTTGTGGCTAACAGGCAGTGGGACACTGAGGTAGCAGAAGGGGTCGAAAGTCACAGACACGTTGCCACAATCAGGGCACACCAGTGTGGACTTGAAGAGTCCATGGAAAGTGTCCACAATCACAGAATTGTTCCGCCGTTTGTGGTTCTGCCAGGCTTCCTGAGCGACCTCCTATTGATATTATCACCATGGAAGGAGGGCTTGTCAGGGGCAGGGGAAAACCAGGGTTTGGGGTAGATGCATACGGGGTTAATCCCAGGGAGGCCAGAGATTCTTTGAAGCAGAAACATTAGTGGCTTTTTTAATGTGGGCTCTCCAAGATAGATGCTCTGGAGAGAATCACAGAGCAGCCTACCTGATCTGGCCGCCCAGCAGCATCACACAGCTCCACATATTCTTTCTTCTTGATCCGATTGAGGTCCTCATGCAGCCCATCCAGGAGGAACGACAGCAGCTCCTGTGAGTCATGCTGCTGGTAGCCCAGAAACTGGGATGCAAAGTGGCCAACCTTGGTCTAGAAGGGAAGGGCCATCAGAATGAGAGGCAGTTCGAAGAGGGGGGGGTGTGTATGTGTGGAGGTGCAGGGTCCCAGGGTTGAACCACACCTTGAATACATAGGGCACGATGGAGCGGTGGTGGCCAGACCAGGCCTGTTTCACCAGGTCAGCATAGGCCTCTGCGATCTCTCCCTTCATGCCCAGTGGGTTGCAAAAGTTGAGCTCCTCCAGGTAGTGATTATTGAGGAAATACTCAGTGAGCTGTGGCACATTGCTGAGGCACTGTAGGAGGCAGGTACCAGGTGAATGAGGCAGAGAAAAGGAAAGAGAAGGTGGCCAAAGTGGGAACAGAGAAAAGAAAGTGAAAAGGGAGGAAAAGGAGGGGGGAGAGAAAAGGTGCAGGAGAATGGGGGAGAGAAGGGTGCAGGGGAGTGAGGGAGAAAATAGATTAGTTTTTCAAGAGAAGGAAGAACATGGTGGCAAAGGAGAGAATAAAAGAGAGAGTAGACAGGCAGAGGAAAAAGGAACTGATATTTCAGGAGGAGCTGATGTTTCAGGAACTAAAGTAGGCATGTTAATTCAGACTTCTGGGACCCTAGCTTCCAATCTGACCCCTTGTCCTGTAGCCCTCCCTGGTCCCCTAGATCTGTCACCAATACCAAGCTCTTAAAGCCCACCCCAGATGTCAGACATAGGCCTAATAGCCCAACCTGCAGGGCCGAGTTCATGAAGCATGTGTTGCCCAGATTGGTGAGACCGCAGATGCCTGGCTGGCCCTGGAAGTCCTCATCCTCCTCTGCCATGTTCTTCCTAGGGTTAGATAAGAAACTCTATCAGCTGAGCGCCTAATACATGTGGATGAAATGTGTTCTATGGGCTCGGTCCTTCTGCCTATTGTAGGAACCCACTCTGGACCAGACACCCCAAGGGCTCACACAACATGCAGCTGTGCGCTGGGCCAAGTGCCATCTTTGTTTCGGGTCTCCATGACCACCACCTGATTTGGAGGAAGAGCAAAAAGAAATGGGAGGACATTAATGGGCAAACTTTATGGGCACACAGACCTTACCTCCCCCAACCCAAGCACTGCCAGATGAATCTATCTACCAGTCCACCTGAGCAGAAGCCCTTCCCTCCCCTACCTGCCCAGTCTTGACTTTGGCGTCAAGCACTGTGACGCGTGTGTTGCAAAACCGCTCAAATGAGCCTTCTGAATTCTTGATCCACAGTCGTGCCTCTTCTTGGGGGTTTAACAGAAACTGTTTCCGAGCTGTGCGCAACACCTGGTCTGTGAAGTGTGATAAAGCACATTCAAGGTCTTTCTGGGACCCAGAATAATCAACTCATCTAGGCATCAAATTTCTAAATTATCCCCACTCACTTCACATACTTGGTCAACACCTATTTCAGGGAATTTTGTTCCTGATCAATCTCCAACTGATTGATCCATACTGAGGACCTGAGACTCCCAGCAAGTATCCTCTGCTAAACCATCTAAGCCACTGGAATGGAGCTCATATGCTCTTAGGACTGTAGGGGACCCCTCAGTGCCTCTGCCCAACTGTGACCAATACCTTCTTGATTCATCAAAGTCTGACTGATGCCATCCTGTCTGCCATAGCCCAACCAATGTATTCTTAGGTCACCGAGCTGTGGCCTATGGGTGGGAATGCCAACTCATACTGTGACTCTTAGACTCACCAATAGAATCTGTGTGGCTGAACTGCACAGTGTGAGATGTGCTCATATCACTGTGCCGGACAAGGAGCAGCTCTACTGGATAAACTTCGACCTTCTGGGTATTGTGCAGCTGCACGACCTTTAAGGGTAGAGGGGTGCATACACAGTTTGTGTCACACAGTATACATACACAGACACAAGTACAATGATCTTTGAGGGTAGAGGAACATAAACACAGGCATACAGAGATAAGTGTACAAAGACACATATATGATTTGTAACAGGAACATGCTCGGGTGAACACATACAGTGGACACACAAACATTCCTTGTGAGGGGAGACAGATGCAGGCACAAGTGTATCTATATAGCCTTCCTCCTTCCCCACCTCCCACAGAATCTACCCTCTCCAGAAACCTCCCCATCTACTTTACCTTGCGTTCAATGGGTGGCTGACCATGCTCCAGGCCATACCAGCTGACCAGGTAACGCCAAGCATCCGCTGGGAGTAGGACATAGTCCTCCCCTTCCACCAGACCTTTCTTGAGGCGCCAGCTTACCTGGTCTGTAGGGGTGTGGTGAGTACATAGGAAGAATCAAGGAAGAAAACTGATGAATAAGTCTGGGCATCCCACCAATGGCCTAATACAAACGATGGGCTTGTGATCATTTGTATGGATAAAGGGGACAAGAACCCCAGGGCTAGGTTGCGGTGGGGAGGGAGAGGCAGAGGCCTGTTACCTTCAAAAAGTTGGGAATTGTTGATGCAGCCGGGGAAGGTGCTGGAGTCCTGGTCCTCTCCCTGAACATACGCTTCCCACTGCTTATACCAGTGCTGCTCCACAAGGAACCTGGGGCCCAGACATGTAACAGGGGCCCCTGGTTATCGAGGCTAGTTGTGTAACTCCCCCTGGTTGTGCTAGTTATATTAGACTAAAAGTAACAACACATTATAATTCAAGATGAAAAGTTTTAGCACCATATAAAAATAAATTAGTCAAAGGGCATTATCAAAAAAGGTGAAAAGACAACCTACAGAATGGGAGAATATATTTGGAAAACACATGTCTGATAAGGGCTTAATGTCTAGAATACATAAAGAAATCCTACAACTCACCAACAAGAGAAACAACCCAATTAAAAAATGGCAAAGTCTCTCTCTCCAGCCAACACAACAAGCAAACTCACCACCCTCCCAGTCTACATGGGACATGACTCCCAGGGGTGTGGACCTTCCTGGCAACGTGGGACAGAAATCCTAGAATGAGCTGAGACTCAGCATCAAGGGATTAAGAAAACCTTCTTGACCAAAAGGGGGAAAAGTGAAATGAGACAAAATAAAGTGTCAATGGCTGAGAGATTCCAAACAGAGTAGAGAGGTTATCATGGAGGTTATTCTTATGCATTAAGTAGATATCACCTTGTTGTTCAAGATGTAGTGGAGAAGCTGGAGGGAACTGCCTGAAAATGTAGAGCTGTGTTCCAGTAGCCATGTTTCTTGATGATGATTGAACAATGGTATAGCTTTAACAATGTGACTCTGTGAATGTGAAAACCTGTGTCTGATGCTCCTTTTATCTACCATATCGACAGAAGAATAGAACATATGGAATAAAAATAAATAATAGGGGGAACAAATGTTAAAATAAATTTAGTTTGAAATGCTAGTGGTAAATGAAAGCGAGGGTTAAGGGGTATGGTATGTATAATCTTTTTTTTTCTCTGTTATTGTTTTATTTCTTTTTCTGTTGTCTTTTTATTTCTTTTTCTAAATAGATGCAAATGTTCTAAGAAATGATGAATATGCATTACGTGATATTAAGAATTACTGATTATATATGTAGAATGGAATGATATCTTAATGTTTTGTTTGTAGTTAATTTTTTTAATTAATAAAAAATAGCATAAAAATAAATAAATAATAGGGGGAACAAATGTTAAAATAAATTTAGATGGAAATGCTAGTGATCAATGAAAGGGAGGGGTAAGGGGTATGGTATATATGAATTTTTTTTGTTTTCTTTTTATTTCTTTTTCTGAATACATGCAAATGTTCCAAGAAATGATGATGATGAATACGCAACTATGTAATGGTATTGTGAATTACTGATTATATATGTAGAATGCAAACAAAAAAAAAATGGGCAAAGTACTTAAAATTAAGCCTAAGGGTCACCCCCAAAAGAACCTCTTTTGTTGCTCAGATGTGGCCTCTCTCTCTCAGCCAATATAACAAGCAAACTCAATGTGCTCCCCTTCTCTACATGGGACATGACTCCCAGGGGTGTGGACCTTTCTGGCAACGTGGGACAGAAATCCTAGAATGAGCTGGGACTCAGCACCAAGGGATTGAGAAAACCTTCTCGACCAAAAGGGGGAAGAGAGAAATGAAACAAAATAAAGTGTCAATGGCTGACAGATTCCACACAGAGTCGAGAGGTTATCCTAGAGGTTATTCTTATGCATTAAGTAGATATCACCTTGTTATTGAAGATGTAATGGAGAGGCTGGCGGGAACTGCCTGAAAATGTGGAGCTGCGTTCCAGTAACCATGTTTCTTGAAGATGACTGTATAATGATACAGCTTTCGCAATGTGACTGTGTGATTGTGAAAACCTTGTCTGATGCTTCTTTTATCTACCTTATGGACAGATGAGTAAAACATATGGATTAAAAATAAATAAGTAATACGGGGAACAAAAGTTAAAATAAATTTAGTAGATTGAAGTGCTAGTAATCAATGAAAGGGAGGGATAAGGGGTATGGTATGTATGAATTTTTCCTGTTTTCTTTTTCTGAATTGATGCAAATGTTCTAAGAAATGATCATGATGATGAATAAACAACTATGTGATGAAAAAACAAAACAAAACAAAAAAACGGGCAAAGGTCTCTAAGCTGACATGGCAAGTGAACTCACTGCCCTTCCCCCTCTACATGTGACATGACTCCCAAGGTTGTAAACCTCCCTAGCAATATAGGACAGAAATCCTGGGATGAGCTGGGACTTGCCATCAAGGGAAAACCTTCTGGACCAAAAAGGGGAAGAGAGAAATGAGAAAAATAAACCATCAGTAGCTGAGAGATTTCAAACAGAATTGAGAGGTTATCCTGGAGGTTATTACGCATTGTATAGATAACACCTTTTTAGTTCATGGTGTATTAATGTAACTAGAGGGAAGTACCTGAAACTGTAGAGCTGTATTCGAGTAGCCATGTTTCTTAAAGATGATTGTATAATGAGATAGCTTTTGCAATGTGACTGTGTGATTGTGAAAACCATGAGTCTGATGCTTTTATCTACAGTATGGATGGATGAATAAAAACATGGAGAAAAAATAAGTGAATAATAGGAAGAACAATGGTTAAAATAAACTGAGTAGACTGAAATACTAATGGTCAATGAGAGGAGGAGTAAGGGGTATGGCATATATGAGATTTTTCTTTTTTATTTATTTTGCTGGAGAGATGCAAATGTTCAAAAAATGATCATGGTGATGAATACACAACTATGTGATAATATAGTGAGCCACTGATTGTACACCATGTATAGAATGTTTGTATGTCAAGAATGTTTGTTGTGTACAGTAAAAATATTAAGAAAAAAACAACGGGCAAATGACTTAGACTTTCTCCAAAGATGATATACAAATGGTCAAGAAGCACAAGAAAAGATGTTCATCATTAGCCATTAGGGAAACACACATCAAAACCACAGATACCACCTCATACCCACTAGAATGGCTATAATAAAAAAGCGGAAAGTAAGTGTTAGCCAGGATGTAGAGAAATGGAACCCGTCACACATTGTTGCTGAGAATGTAAAATGGTGCAGTAGCTATGGAAAACAGTTTGTTAGTTCCTCAGAAAGTTAAACATGAAACTACCACATGACCCAGCAATCTCACTTCTAGGTGTATACTCAAAGAACTGAAAGCAGGTACCCAAACAGATATTTTCACACTGATGTTCACAGAGCCATTAGTCACAATAGCCAGAAGACGGAAGCAACCCAAGTGTCCATCAATAGATGAATGGATCAATATCAACAAAATGTGAAAATATATGTACAATATCATTCAGCTGTAAAAGGGAATTGAATTTTCATACATGCTAGAACACGGATAAATCATGAAATCATTGTTGAGTGAAATAAATTAGACATAAAAGGACAAATATTTTATGGTTTGATATATTTGAAATACTAGAATAAAAAAACTGACAAAGAGAAAGTAGATTACAGGTTACCAGGGGACAGGGAAGGGGAGAATGGACAGTTACTACTTAATGGTAACAGAACTTCTGTTTGGGGTGATGAAAAAAATTTGGTAATGGATGGTGATAACGGCAGCAAAACACTGGGAATGTAATTAATATCACCGACTTGTACACATGAAAGTGGTTAAAATGGGAAAATTTGTATTGTATGTGGTGCCACAATAATACAATTTTTTTAAATAAATAAATTAGAAGCAAAATAATTCAGTGAAGTTCAAATTTTGGGTATCATTACCTGACTTCTTAGGATACTAAAAGATTTGATTAAAAAGAAAAAAGGGGGTTAATCATAGCAAAAAACACACAGAACTGTAGAAACATAAGATTTAATTATAGAATAAAAGATAATTCCTTTTTATTAGTCTGAGGGATAACACAGTTAAACTAGGCTCAAAAAATCATTTACAGCTAATGTTATAAGGCTTTAGCCATTCATTAAGCATGCAATAATAACCTTTATTAATTAAGCATTAATAAAGGTTATTACAAATGGAGGCAAAATTCTTCAGCTAAAGAAATGGATTTCCTAAAATCTGAAAAATCTGCTCAAAAATTGAAAAGAATTTAAAATGCTAGAGAATCATAAGGTTTCCTCTTTCGAGAGAAACTACTGCCAGGTTTTTTTTTTTTTAATTGATACATATTATATACTCACCTACCATATAATCATCCAAAGTGTACAATCAATGGTTTACAATATCATACAGCTATGCATTTATCATAATGGACTTATTTTTTTGTGAAAAATAATATATATACAAAAAAGCAATACATTTCAAAGCACACTGCAAAATTAGTTGTAGAATAGATTTCAGAGTTGGGTATGGGTTACAATTCCACAATTTTGGGTTTTTACTTCTAACTGTTCTAAGATACTAACTAGAGACTAAAAGAAATAGCAATATAATGATTCAGCAATCACACTCATTTGTTAAACCCTACCTTCTCTGTATAACTCCATCATCACCCTTGAATCTTTCTCCCACCCTTTAGGGGTATTTGGGCTATACCCATCCTAACTTTTCCATGTTGCAAGGGGATGTTGATAATATGGAATTGGGGGATGGAACTAGGTGATCTTCTGGAGAGGCTGGCCCCTCTGCATTTCAGCACTCAATTCCCCCAGGGACCCATCTAGGGGTTGTAGATTTCTGAAAAATTATCCTAGTGCATAGAACCTTTGTACATACTGCCACTTTTCATCTTTCTACCTAGGATTTATTCTGACTTTATAAATTTCTCATAGTGACTATCTTTTAAAAGAGAAATTAACACACAATGCAAAGTGATAAACATTTAGGAATGTGTTGAAATCTGCCAGTGTAAAATGTTGCTAGAAATCCTAAAGTATGGGAATACTTAGCATATAATGAGTGCTAAATGAATGCTAGCTGTTACTGCTCTAAACCTGGGGCTTTGACATAAAAATTTACATAAACATATATACAAAACCTCCCTGCCACATTCACACAAAAACCTGTTCTGCAATGGTATTTTTTGATATATAAAAGGCTATCCCAAATAAACTGGTGAAAAATATTATTTTGGTTGGTTTTCTAAGCAATTTGACTCATAAATGTGATTCTTTAAAATGTAAACTTTTGTTTCTAAAAGGATCAAAGAGGTAGGGGGAAGGAGGGATAAAAAATTTTGGAATGGCAGATACAAGTCACCCGAAGAGGGAAACATTTAGGTTTTGTTTTGTTTTATGCACTGTCCCCCACAGACCCTGCCACTTTACACACCACAGACAAGCACACATCATTCACGCCACAGAAACACACCCTCGTCACGATGATGTGGCCAAAATTTTATCTTTTCCAAATACAGCCCCCCAAATTCAGAACAATGACACTGTTATATAATCTTTTCTGCCTGAACTATCTTTGGGAGATAATGCAAAGATGTGGTCCTTCACCCTATAAAAGGAAGGACAATAAGAATAATTAGGTTTATCTAAAATTCTTCAAATTTTAATTTAAAATTTTTATAATAGCTCTTTCATTTATCAAAATATTTAAAAATGACAAATCAAAAAAGGTTTATCATCCTAGATTAATTATATGTAATGAAATAGTACATATTTTTAAGCCACAGTGACTGTCTATGAAAAGACCCAACCCCCCCCAATACCCACAGATTCTAAATTCATAAATGCTTTTTCCCTTTTTGTTCATGGAAGTCTGAACAAGCACTAGGGACACTGACTCATTTACATGGAAACTGTCAGAGGCCTATTGCTTATTTCAGTTTTTTATTAGATTCAGCAGTCAAGGCATATCTACTATGTCTACCTAAAAGCTATACCAGCAATAGCTGAAGTTTAATTCTAGGGTCTCCATTAAACTTAATTGTCCCCCATGCTGCACAGACTCTTCTATTGACAGAAAACCCTCAACACTATTGGGCTAGTCACCTAACTTCCTGTGAAACATTGTTGCTTTCCTTTCACACAACACTACCCATTGTTGTAACGCTTTAAGCCCAGCCACCCTCCTTCCTTTATGTAAAGGCCAAACCCATGCTCACCTCTGTTAAGAAAGTACCCATATCCGGCAGAGACCTAAAGATTTCCTTTGGCTATCTGTGATTTAATTGTATTTCGATGGTTCATATTCAAAAAGAAAAACAAAAAATCGTCAAGGGGACTATACTATCACAGACTTAGATTTACCCTTAAAATATAAGCTTCTTTCTGAAATTAAATCAGTTCAGATGGCTAAATTAGTTAAGTGCCCTCACCCAAATCTGCCAGCTGGACAGAAGGTGCAAATATTAATATTGATGCTTGGTATATGATGGGGCCAGTCCATGTAAAAGTGCTTTATAAACAGAGATTTTCTGACCACTGCCACAACCCCTACAAAATGGATGACAAATTAAAGAACTTTGAGATGCTTTGCTATTGCCTAAAGATAAGCATAAAAAACTAGAGTTATAAAAATGCTGTAAGACTTCATGATATTACCCATGAAAGCAGGGTAGAGAGGAACTGGCTTCGATAATGAACCATGTTGGTGGGGCAATTTTAAGGGTACTACCCGGATGATTTCAAAGCACCTACCCACACAATCCTGACAAGGCTGTAACGGTAGGATGGGGACAGAACCAAAGCCCCCAGGCCCTTTTGAACATCTCTAACTGTGCTATAAAAACGTTCTGGTAATTGCTATTTATTCTCAGGGTGGATGGAGGTTTTTCCTTGCTGGAGAAGTGTAGTGTAAAGATAGGAAAAAATAATATGGTTTTGTATTCTCAACTTGGGGAACTCCAACTTTGCTCTCCAGGAATAGGGACATATATTTCATTGGTATAGTTAGTCTAAAGTGAACAAACCTCATTTGCAGAGGCCCTAAGGTGAGAGCATGCTTGAAATACTTGAACAGCCGAGAATCCAAAATGGCCAGGACAGAAAATAATTAGAGGAGACATGTGAAAAGAAATCAGTGTGGAAGCAGGACCCAGCCTCACAAAGCCTTGCAAGTCACTGTAAGAATTTTAGCATTTTCACTGCATGAGACAGAAAGCTATCAGAACATTTTGAAGAATGAACACAATATAAGATATATATTTTAAAGAGTTTCTCTGTGTGGAAAAATAAAATAGTAACTTTACAGTAGAGAAGACTGGCAAGTGATCAAGTGATCAAAGTTAAAATCCTTGGTTAACCAAGTGATCAAGGTTAAAATCACCAGTGTGATGTCATGTGGTTAACATGTACCACTTGATATGATGTAATGAGAACAGTTTGCATACACTGTGATTTCACATACATAAAGTTTTAAAACGTGAAAGCTTAAACAACAAATACTGTTTAAGGATGAACAGAGTGGTGGTAAAACCTTAAAGAAAAATAAGAAATCAAAATGCAGGAGAATAGTTTCCCATAGAGCAGGAGGACTCCTTTTCATTAATTTTTTGGTCTTGAAAACCTAAAATATTTACTATTCAGGTCCAGAAGGACTTAAGAGGGAACATGTTTAATCTTAGCCTGGGTGGTGATGTCACAATTTTTTGTTTATTAATCATTAAACTATATATAAAGGTTTGTCAGCTTTAAAATTTCTAATTAAAAAAGAACACTTTGAAATACACTTAGAAAAGGTGCAAAAACAGTACAAAGAATTCTGGATCAGATTTCCCCAATTTAATATTTTACTCATTTTCTTTATTAATGTCTCTCCATATACATGTTATTTTTTCAGCCATGTGAGAGTAGGCTGCTTACATGAAGGTTCTTTACCCCCTCAATATTTCAGTATCTATTTCCTAAAAACAAGATATTCTCTTTCATAACCACAGTACAATGATCAAAATCAAGAAATCAGCACCGATACGGTACTAATGTCTAATCTACAGACCATAGACAAATTTCACCAATTTTCCCATTGTCTTTATGGTAAAAGAAAAAAACCTAATTTTTAAATAATTAATTTTCTCCTGCTCCTGGATCCAGTTCAGGATCATATGTTGCATTTAAAATATTTCGCTTTTAATCTGGAAGAGCCTTTGTCTTTCACGACCTTGACATTTTTGAAGAGTACAAGCTATTTATCTTTACAGACTGTCCATCAATTTGGGCTACGTAAACGTTTTATATAATCTTATGTTACATATTTCAAAATTTAAAAAAACATGATGTAACTCGTTGAGAAATAAAATGAATCCAGAAGCACTGCAATTCAAGAAGCATTGGTTAGCAAGGAAATCAGTACAAAGGGTCGATTTGTCAGATACGTATTAGATTCTTAAAAAAATAACTATTTTTTTCTGATTATAAAAACACAACAGTACTAAAACAGAAAACAGCTTTAAGATGAAGGCCCCGTCCCTTACCAATCACCTGTACTTTCTCTTGTTCCAGGAAAAGGGCCTCGGACAAAATCACAAACCTTGCGGCGTCACAAACTTAGCTTCTTCGCAGACGCCATTTTCTATTTCACTGGCACCACCTCCCCCTCCACTGTCTTTCCCTTAGAGCACGCCCCTCAGCCTTACGTCACCAGCCCTGCCCCATTCCCAGGCTCCACTTTCCTCCATCATGCAAGCCCCCACTCTCCTCCCCCGGCCCTAGGCCATTTTCCTCGGATTCCGCTCTTCGGCCTTATGTCTGCAGCTTCTGCTTTTTCTCATGCACCGCGGTGAAATCACAGGCCCTTCCCCGCTCCCAGACGCTACATTATGGCACGTCGACCACACCTCTCAGCCTTAAATCTCAAAGCCCGTCCGTCTCATTCCCAGTTTCCAAGTTCCGCCACGCAGGTCATACCTCCACGGCTGTGGCTTCTCGGGCCCCGCCCCCGAGCCTCACCACAACAAACCCTATCTTCTTGTCCCGCGACAGGCTCCAAACCGGCCCCGCCTCTCTACCAGACGCACTCAAAGGCACCACCCCGCCCCCTTGTCCACTGTCCCACGGGCAATTCCCCCGCCCCCGTGTGGGTCTTTTCTTGGACCTCAGCTGCCACGTCCTGCGTCGTCGCTAATGCCCCAAATACCCCCTCAGGCAAGGCTCTGCTTGCATCCCAGCCTCACCAGCTCTCGCCAGTCCGCAGCGGACGATCTCGTCCACTCTCGCTATTCTCAATTTGCCGCCTCTGCATTTCCAGGCCGGGCACCACCTCGAGTTGTGGCTCTACGTCTTCAGCCGCCTCCGCTGCATTCGCAGCGATCGCCGCCATGGCCGTCTGCCCTCCTCTCCTGGCCACCGCAACTGGAGATTGGAAGACGCCCCTCAACAGCAATTTCCGGATTCTGGTCCCGGAAACGGAAGCAGAGCCCCCCAAACTGCGAAGGGGCTACGGCCATCTTAGGAACAGGCTATATCCTTGGAGGCGTCTTAGGAATGGGTGGGCATCGCTCCGCAGGTGGTGATTATTGCCACCAATGGGCACGGTAAAATCTCCAGTTGGGGACCAGGAAAGACAGAACTGCTTCTTGGGGCTATGACGTTATGTTGTCAGGGCAAAAATTGCGTGGAAGCGGATGCATATGTCCGAAGGTGGGCAAGGATATTTTGGGGAGTGTGCATGGGCTTTCAGATATGCTGGGTTTTTTTGGCCCCGGCCCTACGGGGGTTTCTCTGGGCCCCTAACCCTAGGAGAGGCGCATTTGTTCGCCTGATCGCAGCGTCCTTCAGTTATTGCACTATCCTCTTCCTCATTCGTCAAAATCCAGAATGCAAAGTCAGAAACTCCAAGGAGCCACCCAGGTCTTGTAGCCAGTTGTTTCCGTTCTTGAAATAGATTTATTCGCTCGACAAACGTGTGTTGAAGGGAAGTCGGCCCCAAGCTCTGCGTGTCTGTTGTGGTCACAGCAATGATAAACAATACTACGCCTATGTTGTGTTTTGGCTGTTTGTGTTGCACTTAAATGGCTGCCTTAGGCCACAAATGGGCAACAGGGGGGAGAAGGTGAGTACCAAAAACATTTATTCATTTCCTTCCCCTTATTAATCTCAGGAATTAAGGCTCTAGAGCTGTGACCTTAACACCAGGCCAGGGATGCCCCAACAGTGGCCCCAGGCCTTGTCCAGGTCCACAAAATCAAAACTGTTTCCACGATACTCTTTCTCTAATACCTATACAGTAGTTTTCCAGAGGCTACATGATATAACCTAAAGCCCTTTGGGAGAGGGGCACACATCTTTAAGAATATAAAGGATCCTGAAATTTCAAAGGTTTGAGTATTGCAGTAGGCCTAGGTTTAACCTCAGCACCTCTTAATGTTTTCTTGTGGGTAGCATTATAGGATGTTTAGCAGCATCCATGGCCTCTATCCACTAGATGCCAGTTGCTCCCCCCAGTTGGGATAATTAAGTCTTCAGACATTGACAAATGTCCCCAAGGGGAGGAGGGGGGTTGACCCTGTTTCAGAAACTGCATTAGGCCCTGCCACCCTTTTCTGTGCTAGAGCTCCCAGTACTACCTATCAGTGATAACTATTTTCCTGCATCCACTTGCGGAGTGGCTGTCCCACCCTAGTCATCCCACAATTCTCTATAAGCTCCTTATTCTGGGTCTGTTTGAGTGACTTCCTTCACAATATCACCACCCAGTCCCCACAGGCAAGAACAAATCTTGCCTCCTCACACATCAAGAGCCATAAGCACATAGGTCCCTGGGCCTGTAATACCCTTCCTGCACAATTTCAACACCCTTTCTATCATTACCCCTCTCTGCATATCATAATTTAGCTCCAATTTCAATTAACCTCTGTGGGGCAGGGATTGTCTTTATTATTATAATTCCAGCCCAAACGTGGCACAGATGAGTCACAGCTCATTTTGTATGAGTCCTGAGGTGGAAAGGGGAGCAGCTCTTTCACCTGGGGGTTCCCAAGGAAAGGGGCATTTAAAAAGTTGGGTCTAGCAAATGGCACAGCTAATTTTCAATCCCAGCTGAATCTTGTCAGATCTATGGACTCCCCTCATTACTCCTCTGCAGAATCCACCCTTCTCCCATTTAGCTGGGCTCCCTCCCCAGCTTGACTCAATTTCTCCACCTTCCAGAGAATGCCAACCTCTGCCCACACCCATGATCCTACAGAACAGTTGGGTGAATTTCAGTTCTTCCAAGTCTAGCCTGGCAATTGTGCCCTTAGCAAAGTTTCATTTTCCCAGACTCCCTTGCTGCCAAGAGGTGGTCATGTCAACTGATTCTAGCTAAGGGACAAGTGAGGTCTGCTAGGGAGCTTATGGAAGTTTTAGTCCTCTTACAAGAAGGCAGGGAGAAAGGGTGCCTGGTTGACTGCTTGGTTTCCCATCTCTGAGGTCAAAGCAGCTATCACTAAAGGATTTACAGGGATATAGGAGAGTGACTAGAGGTCCTTGAGCCACCACCTCTGGACTTCAGTAAACATCCTCTTAATAAGGTTTATTACTTGTAACATTTGCCTGCCTTTGCTCATTCCACCTGTTCTGTCTGGAAGTCTAGCCTTAGCTTTGCCCAAGATAGTGGGATTGGGGTTGGCACTCACAGGGCAAAAGAAATCAGTCTCTCAAACTACACTCACCTACCTCCACCCTCTCTATCACCTTTCCTCCTATTGGCTAAGACCAACTTCTACCTCTGCTTGAGCCCTAGGCCATCAACATTACTCAGCCTGCTTCTACCTCCTTCAACTTGATGTTGCACCATTACATTTACAACCCTTTAGATACCTTCTTCATAGCCTTGAAGTGTCCTGTGCCCATTTCTATTGCTTTTCTGTATGATGGGGACCAACTGAATTCTCCAAGGTCCCAACAGTCACCCCACTTAAGAGCTCTCCCCCACCCTTGCAGGGATTTAAAATCAGGCTTTTCACTTTAGACTTTTTAATATTTCATACAGCGATTATGGTGCATTCAGGAACCTAGTCCCCCAAATCCTAAGAGGGCCCCCACCCCATCCTCCTTCCCCATTTGAGGGCCCCAGGGTTTAGGGTAGAGGAAGGGAAAGTAACCACCCATCCGGGGGCTGACCCTAGAGACTGTCCCTGCCCTGCCTCATTCATCCCAGGGGTAAGGGTAACACCTGGGCACAGCTCCTCCTGTGTTCCTCTCCCTGCCTGTGCACATACACACACTATGGCTCCTCAGTGAGTTGGTCAGTTCCTGGCAGGGCCCCTACTCAACAGCACCAAGTGGGAGGGGGGTAGGAGGGCTGGGCTGGGCTAGGGAGACCCTGAGAAGGAAGGAGGCCCCGGCTATGGGACTGCAGGAGGGAAGAGTGGGACCCCCTGCCTCATCCATCTGCCAGAGTCTCTGGTAGTCCCCAGGTCCCCCTGCAGCTGGGGATGGCAGGTGGGGTAGGAAGGCAAGTGGCTGAGGCATGCTTTCCCTTAGCTGACCCCAGGGTCTCGTGATGGTCAGGGTTCTGGAAAGGGGCTGTGTCGTTGCCTCTGAAAGGCTGGGAGGGGGACTTCATTGCACAAAATACTGTGGGAGGACCCACACACAAGGGGTGGGACCCAGCCAGTCTGTATACAGATATTGCATTTAAAAAAATGAAAACCTCATTTGAAATAATTAAAAAAACAACAATGAATGAAACAAACAAAAAAGGGCCCACACAACACAAGGCAGGTGGGGCAGGCAGGAAGGCAGGCAGGCAGGCAGGGGACGCCTCAGACCCAAGGCATTGCTGCTGTCTTGTCTGAGTCCAGATCCCCAGCCTGGGCTAGCTCCGTACCCCTGACTGGCCATGGGGTGATGGTCCTGGGGAAGGAGTACGATGGGGAGGGAGTTATGCCTGGCCTCAGTGTGGGAGGCTGGCACGGCCATGCTGTCCGCCGGCAACTGCCGAGACAGAGAGAGAGAGAGAGAAACAGATAGACAGACAACACAGACAGACAGACGAGGCAAAGGAGTGATGAGAGCTTTGTTAGCACCCAGCAAATGGGCCAATGGGTGGGCTGACAGGCCAACGGTAGGGTGTTCAGGCAGGCAGCAGGGAACATGTGGGTAGGCGAGCATAGGTCAGGCAGATAGGCAGGCAGCAAGCAGGAGGGATGTAGTCGGGGGCTGCCCTGTGAGGGGTGTGGCATCCCTCCGGCCGCTGCCTGTTGGGGCCTGGGTCTGTGGCTTAGAACTCAGCTTAGAACTCGGTGTCCACCACGCGAAAAGCTGGCCTGCCTGCAGGGGGAAAGCAGAGCAGATGGCTGTAGGTGGGCAAGCAGGTAGGGGTGGTGGGCAGGGAGATGGATGAAGGGCCACACTTACCTGAGTCAGGCATGGACGAAGACCGAAGGCTGGCCTCCTTTTGTAGCTGGATCTCCTTTAGTGCAAATATGGAAGTAGCTGTGGGTAGAGGGGAGACGGAGCTGGAGACCTATGAGGCCATCCAAGACTACCCCACCTATGGCCCCATTGGGGAAATTAGAAAAAGTTGCCACTTCTTTGAGAGGCCTGACTTTCACTTGTCAAATAATTCCACAAATAAACGAGCTACAGTTAGAGAAAATAGAACATAGACTATTACATGATACCGAGAAATTCATTTTGTCAAGTGTAATAATGGTATTGCAATTACCACCTGTTAAATCTGAGTGACAGCATTAATGTCTGTTAAGTAGGAGTGATGAATGTTTGGGATTTGATTTAAATGAATCCAGTGGGGAAATAGAAGTGGGCCAACTTTTTTTTTTAGGTGTGAGTAGTATAGTTGATTTATTTTTAAAAAATCTCTTAGAGATACATACTGAAATTACTTATGAATGAATGAAATAATATAAGGGATTTGATTCAAAATAATTGGATTCAATTTAAAACATAGAAATTGACTACTGATGTAGGTAATGAGTACTTGGGGACTCATCATACTATTTTGCCTGAATACATAATAAGATTTGAAAATGCCCAAAAAGCCAGATATAAAATGAGATCATCCTGTGTGATTCCATTTATATAAAACAGAGTGACAGGGAAAACTATCTATGCTGTTATAAGTCAAAACAGTGGTAACCCTTGGGGAGGGGAGAGTGTAAAGGGGGTTTCTGGGGGACTTTAAAATGTTCTGTTTCTTGACCTGTGTGCCAGTTATGTGTTTAATTTGAGAAAATTAATTGTGCTGTATACTTAATGATTTGTGCATTTTTCAAGGAAGCATTTATAAAAGGGTTAAGGGATAGTGCATCTAATTTTCTATACGTTTGAAATTTTTCAAAAGAGGTAAAAGCAGTAGAAAGCTATAAAGAAAAATGGCAAAAAATGACTTTTTTGTAATAAATGCAACTTTCTACAGTGTCAATATGTGAACAAGAAAAGTCAGTATATAAGTTTCAGGTGTGAATGATTTACCCAGATCAGATTTCAGGTTGTGCATAGCAGTATTCTTTTTATAGAATATTATATCCGCATATACAAACATGCCTGATGTTAAGTAAGGAATGATATATGTCTGAAAATTGACATTTTAGGTTTGACCTATTCTTCCAGAGTAGAAATATAACTAGTAAGATTTAGCCTCAAGTTTATAATATTTGAATTTTTGCTCCGTGAGTGCAACTGATTTTTATAAGTAAATATAGGGTTTTTAATCTTTAAAACAGCGTGTCAGTCTCATATACCCAGCAGGTAACAAATGTGGGAAGCAGCTAGAGGCTGTCGTCAACTAGAACAAGTAAGTCCTACCTGAAGGCATTCTAATTCAAAAGTCTAAAAAGCCTTCTTCTACCTGCCAAACAAAATATATTCAGGATGCTGCCTGTTTTGTAATTATTAATTTGGCTATCTTTGGGATCTGAAATGTATAAAAGGATGAAATTGTAAAATACTAAATGCCTTGGTTCTATTTTGAAATAACGTTACTTTAAAAATATTTTAAAATATAAAAATAATGTTACTTCAAAATTTTTTTCAAGTTGTCATGAAACCTAGTTATGAATTCCATCTATATCTAAAATACTCTGAAATAACTTATTGGAAGCTATTTTGTTAAATTACAAACTGAGAAGAATTTTCTTGCTTATGGGTTTTTAATTTTTATTATTATTTTTTATCTTTAAATGAAATAACTGATATAATTGTGAACAAGGTTTGTGTATGGTTGGCTTCTGTTATTTCATAAAACTTCAGATAAACATCATTTTAACTATAACCTAAAGTTGAAGTCTTTAAAAAATGATAGATGTTAATTTAAAAGCAGTCATATTTAGTTTGCTATACGATGATATCTAATGGAAATTTCATAAGCTTTCTTTTTCCTGATTCAAAATAAGTATGTCAGATTTGTAGAGAATGTCTTTAGATGAGAATTTTATCCACTTTAATATGTTTACCACTTGTATAAAGCAAGTGTTGTAACTATAGTAATATAATTTTGCTCACATTATCTGATGTTTGTCAAAAGATGAATAAAAGATGATTGAATTACATTTTTAAAAAAACATGTGACCAAGAGGTACTCCCTTAGAGGTGGAATAGCCAGAGCCCTACACAACCCACTGAGCTATCTGCAGCAGTGCTGTCCCCTATAATCCTCCACCAACCAGTCCATTCCCCAGCCCCACTCACTGTCAGGAAGTTTGTGGATCCGCTCCCCCAGACTGAGGAAGAACGGATGTTTCATGGCATCCTCTGCGGAGATCCGATTGCGACCCTCAAACTGAGCGTAGTGGGGGGTAGGGGACAACCATTGGTACCTTCAACAAGTTGGCCTCTCTTCCTCCCCATCCCAGACCCTGTCCCTGGGGTCCCTGGTTACCCACACCTGGAGCCGCCCCCTGCCCCCCAAGGATGGTCCAGGAAGGTGGTCTCACCTGCAGCAGCTTGGTGAGGAGGTCAGCTCCGTCACTGTCAAGTCTACCGCAGGGACAAGGAAACCTGCTTTAAATTGAGTTTGGGCACTCTGGCCCCTAACTCCCACCCACCCACCTGCCAGCCTCACCGGGGTGCATGATTCAAAAGGGCCTCGGCTCGGTACTTGGGGTAGTTGTATGTCTTGAACTCCTCGTTGGACAGGATGCCTGGCCATGTCTCCTCAGTTGGGGTTCCTGGAGGGGAAGAGGAGTCACCCCAAGCCAACTATCAGGGCCTCCCTGGCATGCCAATTGTTCCTAGAGCTCATGCCCCCTCACCCAAGATACGGAAGATGAAGTGCAGCTGTTCCTCCACTGTGGAGCCTGGGAAGAGGGGTCGGCCTGTGGCCATCTCATAGAAGATGCAGCCCACGCCCCTGGGTAGGGAAG
Source organism: Tamandua tetradactyla (assembly GCF_023851605.1). Lineage (NCBI taxonomy): Eukaryota > Metazoa > Chordata > Mammalia > Pilosa > Myrmecophagidae > Tamandua > Tamandua tetradactyla. Next base: position 123,027,464 of record NC_135353.1, read on the forward strand.
GAATAGAGAGTAGGGAGGCATTAGGCTGGCTGGTTGGTTGTGATCAAGCCACCCCCTTCACCACATGGCCTCTGCCACAACTCTACCTGTCCTTACCACATGTCAATCTGTGTGGAATAGTCCGTGGACCCAAGGAGAATGTCGGGGGGCCGGTACCACAGTGTCACCACCTCATTGGAGTATGTCTTTGTTGGAATTGACTTGGCCCGGGCAAGACCTGTGAGAGAGAGAGAGAGAGAGAGAGAGAGAGAGAGAGACGGACAGCTAGAACTGAGGTAGTCCTGAGCAAAGTCTGGGGTAGAGTCTAGTTGCGACTACAGGTGTCATAAGCAAAGTCTGGAGAGGCTGAAGTGAGAGAGATGGGGCTGAGATGGCCTTTTGAAGGACCGAGCACAGGTGGGCAGGCAAGGAATAAGGTTTGGATGGGGTTTAGAGGGAGGGGGAGGTTAAGGGGATCATAGGGAAGAAGAGGCTAAGGGCAAAGGTCTTAGAGATGGGGAATTAGATTAGGTGGTCATGGGAAGTGTGAGGTAGAGACAGTAAAGCTAGGAGATCATTGGGAAGAAGGGGGAGGCCAGATGTACCAAAATCAGCCAGCTTGAGCTCTCCCCTCTCATTGATGAGCAGGTTCTGGGGCTTGAGGTCTCGGTGTAGCACCTTCTGCCGGTGGCAGTAGGCCAGGCCACGGAGCAGCTGGAACAGGAACAGCTGGGGACCCAGGAACAGCAGGCAGAGGTCAAGAAGTATACACCAGTCCAACCCCAGCAGGTACCGTTCTCCCTCCCAAATACAGACGAGCACAGAGCCTTGTCACACAAAAGAGGACAGAGTTCTGATGCCCTGCCCTCCAAGGGCTCCCAGCAAAATCGCTGAATGGGAAGTCTGTTTCTGGGAGATTTGTGGGTTAAAGTGGGTAAATGGGAGCCCTCTTATGCCCTGGTGGCCCCGCTTCCTGCCCCACACCCACTTTGACGTTGTGCATGTTGATGACGTTCCCACAGTCATCTAGGTACTGCTTCAGGTCCTTGTCCTGGGGAAAGAAGAGGAGGTATAGAGACAAGGATCATATCTTATGGTTCCTGGCCATCTCCCCACCTCCCCCAGGGACCCTCAGCCACCCAACCTTACCAGGTACTCAAAGACAAGGGTGAGAGACTTCTCGGTATGGATAATGTCGTGTAGTGTGACGATGTTGGCATGTTTGAGGTCCTTGAGCAGGGACACTGCAGGAAGCATGGGGGTGGGATGGAGGAAGAGTCAAGGGTACACCCTCAGGTTAGAGATGAGGACAAGGAGCAGACAGGGATGGGCTCAGGATTTCCTTCTTTCCCCATGCAGTTTGGGGTACTGCCTCGCAGTCACCGGTTCCAATCTACCTTATGGTAGGAAGCTGTGCTCCTATATTCCAAAAATGGAAACTAAGGCTTGATGAAGAATGTCAAGCAAGAACCTGAGATTATAGCCCTAGACATGTGATACTACATTTCCATCACCATTTTTTTTTTTGGTATCTGAAAAGGGGCCTTACTCCAACCCTCAGTACACAGACACAAGCCTGCAGCATCATGTAAAATTGAGTTTGAACACTCAATTTCTATATAATTCAGATTCATTCTATGTACTATTCTCTGACTAGAAACTGTTATGTTGAGTAAATCAATGAACGCTTTCAAGGATTCTCTCAGAACCAAAGTAAGCACCCTCATGTTTCAATCATCTGCCTTTTCTTCAAACAGAAATGGATTCCTGGTCACCCTGATTATAGGTACTTTCTTGAGAAGTTGGAGAGCAAGGGCACGGAACTTAGAATGCCAGGGAGTCCCAGACCCCCAGCTTCTATTCTCACCATGGAGCATGCATACATGTGCTGGTGTGTGTGTGTGGTGGTGGTGGGTGTCTAGGAAGCCTGTGCAGAGAGGGTAGAGGTCTGTACCTTCCCGGATGGCGGTGCAGGGTGCCCCCTCTTCATGTTCCAGCCTGATCTCCTTGAGTGCCACAAGGTTGTCAGTTAGCTTGCTTTTGCCTTTGTAGACAGTGGCATAGGTGCCCTGGTATATGAGGAAGAGGAACAGGAAGAGGAGCTATGAGGTAGCAGAGTTACCATTCATCCCCAACCCCACCATGGGTCTCCTGGCTGTCCCTCACCTCGCCCAGCTTGTCCAGCTTGATGTAGGTCTCTAGTTTCCCAAAGCCAATCTCGGACTGCAGAGTAAAGAAAGCAGGTTGAAGCAGGCTCAGGGGAGGGGACTAGAATAGGAAGAGGAGATGGGACAGGAAGAGGAGATGCTCACCAGGCTGACACGGCGGAGGCGGCGACTGAGGGGCTTGTCAAAGATGGGGCTATTGAGGGTCAGCTTCTCAAGGTAGCCCTCAGGCAGCCGGATGTCAGCTGGTAGTGATAGGCGCTTGTTGATGTCCTGGCAGGGGAGATGGTGGAGAAACAGGACCATGAATCTCACCTTCCCAGGTCCAACCACCATTTCCATCCCCTCCAACGCAGGGCAGGGTTCAGCACCTCAGTGGAGATCTTGCGTGGCGGATGGTTGCGCATGCGCACCCTCACTGGCGACTGCACCTCATCCGATGATGTAGCTGAAGCTTGGTCACTCTCCCCATCAGACCCCATCTTCAAGTCCTCGTGCAAAATCTCTGGTGGGGCCGGGGGAGGGTGGGTGGAGAAGGGGGCAGGCCAGGTGGGGTCAGAAGCCCCAGATCACCTCTCCCCAACACAACACATTCCTTCACCACACGTACGCATGCAGATGACCTCCAGAGCAGCCTGGAATCCCTCAGGGAGAGTAGCAGGGCCCAGCAGAGGTCCAGGACAGGGTGAATGGAAGATGAGGGGATGGACCAATAGTCACCTAATGGACACCCAGTTCCAGCGGATAAGCTGAGATTGCAGTTGAACCAGAGCCGGGCAAGTAGCAACAGAAGGAGTCAAGGGCACTGGGGAGGCAGGCCCAGGGCAAGCAGGAATGGGGAGACTTGGGGGGCCATCACAGAGTGCAGAAGGGGGAGGCTTGGGCCAGCTGTGGCAGGCAGGGCACCCTTCATCTCCCTATGGTTTGGGCACAAAGCCAAGGAAAGAAACATAGATGGACAAAGTGAGGGTGTTGAGAGAGGATGGGCAGAAAAAGGGGAGAAGAGAATACATGGAGGATAGGAAGGGGAGAGAAAATGGAGAAAGGAAAATAAAAATAACACAAATCTAAGAAGAATTTGGCTGGGAGACAGTACCTGGGAACCAGTTTGGGTGAGGATGGGGAGGGGGGTAGTGGTAAGTGGACCCACCTGGTGCAGAGCTGAGTGGGCCTCGTCCAGAGCGAGGCTCCCCAGGGGCAGCACGTGGGGGGGCCTCTCCAGGGTCACTGCCGCCGCCACCACCACTTTCATCCAGGCCTATCTGTTCAGGGGCACCATTGGTCTTGTCTATACCTCGGCCCCCTCGGAGTGTCATCGACAGCTGCCGCTTGATCTTCTTCATCCGATCCATGGCAACCTGAGCAAGGGGCAGAGACAAGAAGGGGCCCCACATTAGCATCTGCCTGACCACTATGAGCCCCTGAAATCCATACAACCTAGTGGGAGGGAACTGACATGAACCTTTGTGGACCCCTGAAACCACGTAGGATTCCTGGAAGCCTGGCATGAATGGGAACTCTGGTTAGTGCCTGCCCAACCACAGCCAGCCCCTTGGGCCCCTGTTCTTAAGTGCTCCACCTGGGTACTCAGGCTTGGGTGGCTGGCTGAGGGCAAAGGCCCACAAACTGGGGTACTGACCTCTATGGGGGTAGCCTCACTGTAGGAGCAGAGGGCTCCACAGCAGGCATTCACAGGTGCAGTGGCAGCGGCAGCTCCAGCTGTAGGTGGGGCAAGGGGCTCGCCCAGGGCAGCAAGACCATTGACACAGCCCCAGGAACGCCCGTAAAATGGCATGTTCCGCTGGCACCAGCCCCACATCACCCCCAACTGCCAAGGCAGAATGCTTCCTGTGGCCAAAGGGATGCTCCCGCCACCCCCAGCAACCCCAGCAACCATCGTCAAGGCAACTAGTAGACCACCCCACTGGCCTACTCAGATGGGGGTGCAGAGAAAGGGGAATCCTGCACAGACCCAACCACTGGGTAGAGTTGGGGGGGTGTGTGTCTCACCAGCTGTTCTCAGGGCTGCTAAAAAGGTTCAATGGGGCTGGGCCACACCCAGATTTTTATAATTCAAGCCAAGTCACATTTCTCTACTGAAGAGTGTACTATATCTTCCTTATCATCCCAAATAAATGCCCTAGTCCCCATTAACCCCTTTTACCTCACTCACTCACTCTTCCTTGATCATTCCTAGTTGCTATTCTGCAACCACACCCAACACAGTACCACCTCAGGGCCTTTGTACAGAAGGGTGATCTGTATTTAAAACACCCTTCCCCCAGATTTCCAAATAGCTTACTCCCTCAACTCTTTCAGGCCATCGCTCAAATATCACCTTTTTTAGTGAGCCCTAAAGTACAAGTACAACCCTATTTAAATATCTCAATCATCTTGCTCTCCCTTGCCTTGCCTATTTTCCCTTTAGCACTCACCTCATCATAAATAATCTACTTACTTGTTTCTTTACTTTTTCTATCTGTTTCCTCATTGCCACCACTAGAAGATAAGCTCCATCAGGGTAAAGATAACTTGTCTGTTCAGGTCATGGCTATATCCTCAGAACCTAGAACAGTGACTACACAAAGTAGATGCTCAAAGAGCACTTCTGGCAAAAATCAATGAATAAAGAGCAGAGTGCCTAGGACCAACTTCCACTAAGGTGGCTGAGTCCTTGCTACTCATGAACAACCCCAAGACAAAGTGGCTCAGGAAGATGACCTAGATGGGGCTGCTGGAGGGAACAGGCCACCAAAAGGCCTTCCTTACTCACTTCCTCCTGGGCTATGAGCCAATGGGGAGAGGAAAAGACCTGGCCCAGGAACCATCTGGTCTCACAGCAGGGCCTAAGATGGCCCTGGGCCCAAAGAAGGTAGAGTATGAGGCTAGGGCTAGATTTGAGGAGAGAAGTCGGTATCTGCTACTTTAAAAGGCCCCTTCCCTAACCTTACTGCTCCCAGGGAGTATGAGCAGCCAGCCTAGCAGTCAAAACTTCAGATAAAGGGTGAAGCCCCCCACAGAAAACAACAACAAAAATCCTGACCCAGGAGGCAGACGCACTGGACACGAGGCCAAGTAAAGCAAACCCAGCTCCCTAAGACTGTCCTGTGCCCCCATACAGCATTGACATCCAGTTGCTTTGCATACTGCGGTAGAAGGAAGGAGCTGTAATTAGGGCTGAATGGGAGATGGGGAGCTATGGGTCCATGGCCTCTGACTGGAAACCCCAGGGGCTGGACATGCTCCAGATTTCAGCTTTTAGGGATTTTAGGAAAATGGGGTACAACATCTTTGCATCATGAGACATCCTAGTGGAACGGGGGATGTGTGTGGCCTGGGCAGGTCCCTGTGAACAGGTACTTTAAATATTTACATGCAGCCAAACTTGAATATTATCATTTCGGTTTTCTGAATTTTTTAGATTTGGAAACAGTGAAGGAAGGAACAATAAACCTGACACACAGCTCCACACACAAAAAACGGGCACATGTCCTTCCCGATCCCTGAAGACATACATACATCCACCCTCAGACTACTCTCACACCCAAGGACACCTACCACTTCATACCACACAGACCAAGGAGGACACAGTCTTCACACCCTACTAACTCCCATAGATATCCACCATCCTTATCCTGTCCTGACTTCCATTAGCACACACTGGATCCTCACAGCTTCCTGCTTCCTTCCCTACACATTGAACTCTCAGGAAGGACTCACAGCTTAACTCCTACGTCCATCAGCATACAAAGCTCTAACATATAACACTGAACTCTGTCAGCACGGGTGGGAGGTGGGGCTAAAGTAACTCTTCTCTCCCCATCTTTGGGTTCCTCCATGGCCCTGCTGCCTGTCAACCTCTCCACTGCGCTGACCCCCATTTATGCACTACCCCCTACGGACTCTGATACTCCATGAACTCGCTCAATCCCCTCTATAGTTGATACACATTAACACTCGTTGAACTGTCTCAGCTCTGTCCCCTCCTTACCGTTAGCATGCCCTGGATTTCCAAACTTCTCTACTCCTGGTAAAGATACACTGGGCCTCTCCACCGCACTGACCCCTATTAACAAACTGTTCCCCCTCCCTAGGTGACTCTGACTATTAGCATGCACTTGGGGCTCTCTACAGCTGACCTACATTAGCACTCACTGGACCTTCACACTGCCCTGAATCCCATTAACACAAACTGAACTTTGCAGATCCCTGACCCATTTTTGCACACAGTCAGAACCCTCCACAACTATGACCACCATTAACACATGTTGTGGTCCTTCCACCACCCCGCGGCCTGCTAGCCCCCCACCCCTCATCAGCACAAGCTGGATCTTCACTCCACCCTGACCCCTATTAGCATACAGTCCTGCCTCCCAGAATCCTTACTCAGCCTTATTCCCCAGAGACACACAAACCCACTGTTTTATAATGGCCTGAACTTTATTAGTGCATATATGTCTTCATTCAGTCCTGATCCCCATTAGCACACGCTTCAGCCCTCCATGGCTCTAATCCACATCAGCACACCTGGGTCCTCACATATTCCTGTCCTTTATTTCTATTTGCTTCAACCCCTCCACAGCTATGCCCCCTACTGATTCACACTTGGGTCCTTTCAAGGCCCTGATCCCCCCTTAATATACATCAGATCACCTCTACAACTCTGCCCTCTATTAGCAACTCAACACACCAGTCTTCCACGGACACAAACATACACTGTCCTCACAATGTTTTGACACTCACTAGCACTCTAGACCTCAATACAGCTCTGACCATTCCCCCTCTTTCCCCACCACTGGCACACATATAACTTCCTCCATGGATCTAAACTCACATTAGCAGTCATTAGAACTTCATATAGCACCTCACCCCTTATTAGCATACCCTGAGAGTCTCACATTCCCTGTCCCCTGCCCTCATGGACACACACACACCCATCTTACACCATCCTGACCACAGTGAACTTTGTAGAGATGCTTCACACATACACACAACCCTGATACCCATTATACACCACCAGGTCCTTCCTCCACTATGCCCCCATTAACACAGACTGGGCCTCACAACTATCTGATCCTCATTACCACAGGCAACATATCCTCTACAGCTATGGCCCATTACCACACACTCTACACCTACACCTACCACTACCCTGTCTGTCCTCGATGAGCACACTCTATAAACTTTGCACCTCCTATCCCCATGGACAAAAACACAGTATTAACACCATCCTGAACCCTAATACCCCTACACAGGAGCCTCAGAGCTCTGATCCTATTAGCAAACCTAATACCTCTACCACCCTATTTCTACGGCTATAACACCATTACCCTATCCGGGTACCCCACCCCCACCCCCCGCCCTACACACCGTTATATACTCTCGGTCCCTCGACCGCCCTGCCCTGCCTCATTAGCACAATGGGCCTCAAACCTTACATAGCCTTAAGACCTACTACCACATACCGACCCCTCTACAGCTCAGTTCCCCATTAGCAAACCTTGATTCTTCCACCACTCGGCCACCCACCTCCACACCCTCTGGTCCTTCAAACACCCTGCTCCCCCATTAGCACCCACAGGACTTCCCATCCCAGCTCCCAGATCGGGCCCAGGGCGGGGCCAAGGTCAGGGAGGCTCCGAATGACCCCCGCTCCCGGTGCACTCTGGGAAATTCGCTGGGGGAGGGGGGTGCATGGCGACAAAGCAGCTCAGACCCCCGAGCATCGCCCGGGTTAGAGGTTGGTTCTATAAGATACTGGGCGGCCTCGACCCCTAGTCTCGAGGACGAGCTTACCGGCGGGGGCGCGCGTACAACCTCAGTGCCGCGAAGCCGGCGCGGCGGCGCCTGGGGCGGCGGCCCGGGTTGAGGCCGCGCGACCTCCTTCTCCTCCTGCTCGCCGCAGGCGCCCGTCCCAGTAGTCTTCGGCCATGGCTGCTGGGCCCGGGCCGCCGCCGGCTGAGGAGGAGGAGGCGGCGGCGGCGGCGGTGGCTGAGGCGGAGGCGGCGTCCCGCTCAGCCGGCCATGAGCTCGGCCGCTACGGGCGATGCCCCCGGGCTTGCTGGCGCCGGCTAGAGTCTGAGTGCTCACGGCTCGCGGCTCAGCCCCGACTGCTAGCGGAGACGCGGCGGATCCCAGGGCCGAATAGCCAACGGCCCAACCGCCGCCGCGCGCGCCACGCTCCGCGCATGCGCACGCACGCGCTGAACAGGGTGAAGTGGGAAGGAGGGAACTCACCTCCGACTGCATGTACCAAAAGACCCGTCCACAGCGGGAGGGGGCGCGGCCATTGCGCGCCCACAGGGAAATGTGGCGCCGGCCCTGGAACGGCGCCAGGGGGAAGTTTAGGGATTGTTTTAGTACTCAGTACCGATCTTGCCAGAAGTTTCCTACCACCGACGTGGGCAGTAACCAGTAACCAGGCGTGCCAGTCACCATTGCTCCCCACTACTTGGTCTCACTTGGTACATCCCCATGGTGGTAAATGGGACTTGCCACTTTTGCAAGGAGGAAGATAGATAAAGCAGTCCGTCTTAGTCCCTCGAGGTCCCTCAGGAGACAGAAATTTTAAAGATTAACGAGAAAATGACTTTTCTAGGAGCAGCGGCCTGGAGAATCATTGGCTTTTACCACTTTAGATAGGACAGAGTCTAGCCCCACCCGGCTGAACCCCCACTCCGCTCATTCCCACTGTGAAGGCGTGAGGCCCCGCCCTTTGAGGCTACCACCCAGCCAATCGGGTTTGCTTTTTGGGGTGAGGCAGCGCAAGAATGAAGGGCGTGTCTGGGCTGAAGAGGAGTGATTTCCCTGCCCTCCTCCCCTGCCTCAGCCTGGTTTTTTTTTGGTTTTCATTTTCAACGAGGAGGAGGGGAGGGAGGATTTTTTGTTCTGAGCGTCTCACTACAAGCCAAATATCCCGCAAAGTGATTGGTAGAAAGTGTTAAATCAGATTTCGTCCCGCCTCTCACCCCTCCCATCTCCCCCAACGAGGCCAGTGGGGTGGAGTCAAGACTGAGAAGAGAGGAAAGGCGGATCTTTAGAGGGGCGGGCTCTGTTACTGCGCAGGCTTGAGGTTTGGGCTGGCAAGGGTCATTCTTCCTCGTCTTGCCGGCATGTGCGTAAATGCCCTGAGTTGGGTTTTCTTTGCATCCCTCCAATTAACCTCTTCTTTCCTGCCGAAACCCTGTTAGCGGCTGTCACTTGCTCCGCGGCTATTTCTATTATCTTTATTTACTGTGGAACTGTTGTGTGCCAAGCACTGTCAGGCAAGCCTAATTTCTGACCCTCTCTGCCTGAAGAGTATCACCAAGTTCAGCTCAAATGGCTGCAACCTTTGGCAAGCCTTCCGGACATCCTTACACTGCGCACGATCCAAAGCCAGCCTCTCCTCCTTCCCAGGGCTTCCCTTTATGTCAGCCTTGGTTATACCAGGTTAGGAGTTTGAGGAAGTTTCCGACTAGCGAGGATTTACTGCCCCTAATGGGAGTGGAAATATTTGGCAAAGACTTTTAAAAGTACTTAGCACGTCTAGATGGTAGGGCCCATCCCCTCCCTAACCTCACCTACCCATTCCGACCGGCGTATTAGCCTCTATTTAGCTGTTCCGGAATAAAGCAGGGACAGCCCAACCTCAGGGACATTGCACTTGCTGTTCTGTCCACTTAGAATGTTCTTCCCCCAGATATTCATATGGATCATTCCCTCATTTCCTCCAAATCCTTGTTTCAGTGTCACCTCCAGGAAGCCTGCCTTGACTACCCTATTTAAAAATGTTTACCTGCACCATCACTCCAGATCTTCAGACTAGGGTCTATTTGCTTCTTGAATAGCACTGATCAACTTCGAACATACAATTTTACTTACATTTATTGTGTATTTTAGGTCTCACACTAGCAGAACATAAGCCCCACAAAGACAAGTATTTGTTTTATGACTACCCTGTCCCCAACACCTTGAAACACCATCTCACACTGTTTGCTGAATGCCTGAAGGGCAAAAATTCCAAGGACAAAGACAAGGAGACACCCTTGTCCCACCCTGTCATCTGTGCCTGCTGGGTGCAGGGGACTCAGTGCAGTAACCCAGCCCCTGCCTGCTGAGTCCTGGTCTACCATGCTGGTGTTAGAATGGTAGTCAAATGTGACAGAATTGTAAAACAGTCGGTATGGGGGCTAAGATGGAATCAGGATTCATGGGTGACTCAAGCTAGTCTTGATGGAGAAGCTTGTCAGGTGAAATAAGGTGCTGTGATGAAAAGGCAGAAGTGTCTGTGGGGCTGTAATGGTGGTGCAAAGGGGACAGAGTGAACAAGGTATCTAGAGCACCAAAGAGCTGGGATAGTGGAAAAAGGAGGCAGAATAGTTTATGTGCAAGCCTCAAATGGTAGAGACAGAAGATGGGGGCATGGAGTATTTAGGGTACTCTGGAGCAGTTATAATAGAAAAAAAGCACTTGTGGTAGGAAAAACTTAACTCAAATCTTTCCACCTGATCTACAGAGCTAGCATCACTACCAATCATGAGATGTAAAACATTTCTACCTGCAATGTCCCCCCTATCCTGGTGAGAAATAAAAAGGATCTATGGGCTACTGAGGTCACCCAAGCACAATAGGCCAAGAAGAAAAGTGTCACAAGAGGGAGAGAGGCAAAGGCATACACTGTGCCTGGGGTCTAGAGATGGCCCAGAAAGCAACAGAGGTGAGGATAAACTGAGCAATTCCTCCAAAGGAGTCTGTTTCTAAGTGGGATAGAGGAAAGGGTTTCTCGTCAGATGAGGGACAGAGGCAAAAGTGGTATTCCCGGGCACTAGCAGCCAATACCAATGGAAGAAGGCACAGATGTGGAGGTGGCCAGATTGGTGCCTTCAGCTATCTGGAATGCTCCACCAAAACCAAGGATGGAGTGTGAGCAACTCTGCAGTCCTGGTGGGGCCAGGGATGGTCTTCCTGCTGCCTACTCTAACCGATCAATATTCCTCAGCCCCCATAGCCTGCTTAATGGCAAGAGGCCTGGGGACCCTGGACCCTCAAGGAGAAGACAGGTAGACCTCTGGCCAAGAGGTAAGGGTGAAGCAGGAATGGACATTTTTCTCTACAGATGTCCTCAGCCAAATAATTTCCATAATAAATGGAAAGTATGTCTTAAGGCATTGGTATTTCTCAGTCTAGCAGAGTTTTTCAGGTCCCTTTGTAGCAGGGAAGTTGTACCAAGAGCAACACAAGCATTTCTGGTGCTGGAAACCATGGTTGTAAGGCTTGCCCAGGGTCTGAGTGCTTTGTGCCAGGTGGGAAGAAATCTGCCCCAAGGACAAAAGTCATGTTGACCAAGCCCTGGCAGCCTGATTGTTGCAATTTTCTTCTTCACAGAGTGGGAACAGATTAGAGAAGTTAAAGGACTTATTCACACACAGCTCTTTGCTACTTCTCAACATCAAAATGGCAGATAGTAGGAGATGGAGAAGGAAAGATTTAACCTACCTCAAATTAATAAAGTCTTATTGGACCCAGGTACCTGCTCACTTTGGCCTCATTGTGCCTCCATTTTTCCTAAGCAGGGAGTGGAGGAGGAAAAGGTGGCAACTGCCTTATCTTCTCTGCCTAAGAAACTTGGATTCTGAGTAAGTCTCACTGCTGGTGGAGTAGGGCTGAGTCCTTTGGGTTACCACCCAAACCTATACATCTCTAGGAAGCCCCTTCCCTGGGACCAGCAGGGTATGCCACGCCTAGGTTAATAATTTTTTATTAGGGTTCAGGTTCCAAACAAGATAGGAAGCAGTGGCAAGAAGGGTTTTGGGAGGGAGATGGTGAGGGAACACCAGGCTTAGCTAGCCCCGGGTTAGAAGGGTCTGACAGGGGTAGACTAGGGACAGTCTAGAAGAGTAGGCAGGGTCAGCGGATGGTGTATCGTACATAGGGGACCTCCACATCCTCGCCGCTCTCGTCGTTGCAGCATAGCTCAAGCACCAGCGCCCGCACATGGCGGCCCAGCTTTCGCTTCGACACACGGCTCACAATCTCTGTCATCCTGAGGGCAGGGGAGCAGAGGGTCAAGGAGGCAGAAAGCAAGAGAAAGGGGAAGGGCAGGTAGGTGAAGGCCAAAGAGGGAGAAAAGCAGTGAAGATGAGTGGAGGAAATTGGGGCTTCCCACCCACACATTCTTTGCCCCTGGCCTCTCCCAGCCGGCCCAGCAGCAAACTCACGGCTGATCCAACCGTTCCTTGAGCTTGGCGGCTGGCATGAAGAAGGAATAGAGCATGGATACACCCTGGGACAGCATGGTGATCTCCAATTTGTGCTCTGTCTGGAGAGAGAGGAAGTGGAGACAGCACTGTCATGGCGGTGAACAGCCTAGCAAGGTACCTGCACATCCTACTCTCCAGGTAGGGTGAAGAGAGTCAGGAAAGGGCCTTACCTTAAAGTAGTCGAGGAACTGTTTGAGGGTCATCTCTTCACCATTAGGCTGCAACCCCTGAACCTCAAAGCGATCCCACAATGTCCACTCTTGATTATAGTACTGCAGGACAAGGAGCAGAAAAATAGGACAAGGGCTACCCTAGAGGGTCCAGCCCCAGTCAGCCTCTCCACACACTGCCCCAACCCCACCCCCTGCACACACTCATGCAGACACGTTAAGTCAGATAAGTTTTCTTTTGTTCAAAACCCTCTGTGGCTCCCATCTCATCCTGAGTAAGCACTGAAGTTCTTATAATGACTGACAAAACCCTATGCCATTGGAATCCTAATCTTTTCTGTATCTCCTGTCTAGTCATCCTCTTGTTTACTCTGCTCTAGCTACATTGGCCTTTTACTTATTATTCATCAAACATGCCATGCACCCAGGACCCTTGCAAAGACTGGCCTTGCTGCCTGAAATGACCTTCTTCCAGTAATCTGTACTGATTGTCTCCTCACTACCTCCTCAAGTCTGGATCAAATATTTTTTCAGCAAGGCCTTCTCTGACTACCCCATGTAAAATCCCAAACCCACCCCCTGTCTCCTAGTGCTCCCAAGCCCTCCTTGCCCTGCCTAATTTTTTGGTTCCAAAATAATTTATCATGTTATTTATATGTATCTATTTCACAGATCTACTCTTAGCAACTAGGAGAGTACCTGGCACACAGTAATTGTTCAATAAATATTTGAGTGAATTAATGAAGTAGCGCATTTAACATAGTAAGCCCCCAATAATACTGGCTATTATTAAGGTATAGTTAGTAAGAATCTCCTAGAGCACAATTCAAATATCCCATCTTTTCTGAGGGGATAAAAAAAAGAATCAGACTAGTGTCTAACACATACTAGGTGCTCAAAAAATATGTTGAATGAATAATGGGTGCACAAAAGCAGCTGGTACACAATGACAGAACCCTCACCTGGCAAGAAGCCATTATGAGGACTACAGTCAGCTCTACAAAGACACACACACACACACACCACCCACAAACCCACCCTACTGATGCAGGCCCCCACCTGGTGACGAGGTGCAGCAAGGGGTTCAGAAAAGCCAAAGAAAGGTAGGGCCAAGTTGAGGAAGCCATTCTTGTAGGAATCAAGCTGCCGGTGCCCCTGCACTACCTTGTACAGCTCCAAACACACAAGGCCAACCACAGCTGCTGTGGTTGTGGCAATGGCGGGGATGATCTTGCCTGCAATCAGCTTGCTCTGTGAAAGAGGAGGGGACCAAGAGAGGTGATAGTTAGAGAGGATCAAAGTGGACAGAAGGGGCCAATGCAGAGAACTCGAGCCTAGGATAGGATGGAATGTCAGATTTAGCTTCCCCTCACCTTGTGCCTGTCTGCAGGGGGAATGTCATAATTATCTGCCCGGAGGTTGGACGCAGCCACAATGAAATCCATGTGGAAGTTGCTGTCATCATCCTGTTATGAATGGGAGGGTGAAAGGACGAGTGGGGAGAGTGTCAGGGGAGAAAGAAGTTTCCTGGTTTCTGGGGACATAGTATCCTCTACTATAACTACATGCTGGACTCTCCCAGATCATTAAATGATGGCTGGGAAACCTGTTCATTCAGGGCTGTGTAGCAGACCCATGATCCAATCCCCACAAAGGCCTGAGGTTGGCTCCAAATCTCCAGAACTTTTCTATGCAGCCCACTCGTGCTCAGCCCACCCTCTGCCCTGCCCAGGAGCCCCCACCCAGCACCTTCTCAAAGTCGATGGGGTACATTTTGAACCCAGGGAGCTTGTCTGGGCTGGGCAGCGTAGCCTTGAGCTCCTCTAGACGGCTGTCATCTGCAGAAAGGGAGGGATACATCAGCCCTTTAGATCCTAGGTCAGGGTCTGAGGGGTAAGTGGGAGCCCAGCGTGGGCAAAAGGTGTTCAGAACTGGGAAAGGCAAGACATCCTGGGAAAGAGGAAGGGCAAGGGGGAGAGAAAGAGCAGGAAAACAGAGTAAAAACCTGAAAAAAGAAAGAGGAAGGGAATATCAAGAGAGACTTCTGGAGACACTAAGGAACAGAAATGAAGACATTCAGAGAAAGTAGAAATGGAGAGATCAGGGGAGAATGATGAAGAAGGAGATGGGGAGACATGGAGGAGGATTCAGGGGGAAAAAGAAGGGAATGATGGATAAAGATATAGAGGGGAAATATAGACATGGATATAGAGAAGAGATATGAAGGGGGAAATGGGACAAGATACAAAAAGGGGAAGATGGGGCTATAGAGTGAAACAAGTGGGGGATATATTTATGGAGAAAAAGGTAAGGGAAATACATGGAGGACATGAAAAGAGATATGGAAGCAAAGATGGAGAGAAATACCCAGAGAAGAATATGAGAGGATAGATATTTGGGAGGGATGATGGGACATGAAAGGGGAGATAGGGGGAGACATGGTAAATGTAAGGGGCGCTATAGAGTTACAGATGCATTATCTATGGAGGGAGAGATAAATGGAAGGAGATACAGATGGATAGGTAAACAGATCAGGGGTCAGAAACTAAAGCTCCACTGGCCAAATTCAGGCTGCTCCCCATTTTTGTAAATAAAGTATTACTGGAAAACAGCCACATTCACTCATTTATATATTATCTATGGCTACTTTTACACTTCAACTGCAGACACCATATGGCACACAAAGCCAAAAATATTTCTTTGGCCCTTTACCTCTGATATACAGTATGAGCTGGGGAGAGAGATGAAGGGAGATGGCAGGAGCTGGAAATTAGCTAAGGAGAGGGAGATAGGAAGAGAGATGAGGAAATATAGATGAAAGGCATTACTAGGATGAAGATGCATACAGAGGGGGACATGGGGGTAGATATATGGATAGGGAGATGGAGGCAGACATGGAAGGAGACAAAGTAGGGAAGATATCAAGGGAGAGAGACCATTAGTGGAGATCACATCCCCCAATAAGCAGATCAAGAAGAAACAGAGAAAGGGAGAAAAAAAACAAGGCAAAGACACATGCAGAGCAAGAAAGAAACAGCTAGTTTTTCTGAGAGCCAGAGAATGAGAAGGAGAAAGAGGGAATGAGTAAGACAATTTGCCCCAATTAACCCTCTTCATTTCAGAGGAGGAAGTGAAGCTCAAAGGAAGGTGTAAGGAAGTCTCAGGTTGGACAGAGAAATGGTGGCGAGGCTGGGCAGGGGACAACCAGGGGCGGTTCCCTGCTAATGGGCAAAGCACCCTCACCAACAGAGGCATTGGCGCTCTGCAGCTCCTGGTCAGAGACATGGATCTTGACGCCAGACTTGGGAGTGAACTCGGGGATCTGCACAGACCGTAGAAGTGTGGCCACAGCGGTTCGGTCCTGAGAGCCTGTCAGCCCATAGGTCTGGGCAAACAGGTTGGCAGCAGCCACCACATAGTCCAGGTGTAGAGGCTGAGAGAAGGTAGGGCAAGGAGAGGTGAGCACACCAGCCCCTACAAGGGGAGCCTCCACGTCTGTCTCAAACCAACCCAACACACCCACCCTCCACCTAACCCCAGGAGACCTCAGGGAGGAGGCTTACGTTGCTGATGTCAAAGGTGAGTGGATGTGGACAGCGTTTGGGCCCAGACCAGAACGGAGCTCCTGAGCTTGTGAGCTAAAGGGATGGAGAGATTTTAGGGGAATAGGAACTGAGAATGGAGGCCTCTCTGAAAATCCTGACTCCTCACCTTGGCCCCAGATGTCCACTGACTCACTATTCCAGGCAGGGGGCTGAAGTAAATTATAAAAGACCCAGACTGTAGGGTACTGTATATGGGGGCTCCAATGCCACATGGAACCAAGGAAAACTATCAATTTCTGGGCTCTCTCAATCTGTACTACGCAGCTACTTAACTTTTATGGATTGCCAGGCACTGTACTTACAGAAGAGGAAACTGAGGTGTAGAGAGAAGATCTGTGATTTGTCCCAGGCTCAAGGAGAGCTGAAATTTGAACTTGCACTGATTCTTGTGCTCTAAACCCCAAAATTTCTCCCCTATAATCTCTAAAGCTCTAAGTGGCAGTCAGCTATTACTCATCCCACACCACAGGTATCCAGCTTGAAAGAAAGAAATCCCTAGCTTGAAAGAAAAGAGATGGGAGGAAAACAGGTCTGTGCAGAAAGCACAGGCTTAATCATTCTTCTAAGATCCGCATGCCTTGGGGCACCTACCACAGCTGGATTAATAATGGGGATGAGTGAGCCACATTGAGACAATAGGCTCTGTTTCTGGAAAAAGCATTCTGCCAAGCAGACCCTGCAAGCATATACTACCTGTTCAGGAGGAAAGTTGTGCAGCAGTTGCCGGATGTTGTTAGAGTATTGGGTATGCCAGTGATGACAAGCCCAGGTCACGCAGTCAGCCCATGTTTGTGGCCGCTGCAGTACCAGGCTGCGCTGCACGGCCTCCAGCACCTCCAGTGGTTGGGTACCTGCCAGCCGCAGTGTCCGCTCAACAAACTTGGGGTCTCTAACAAGAATCAAAGGGGGCAAAGGAACAGTATTACACAGCAGCTGCAGGAATGGACTCAGGGCAACACCACTTCTTCAATGGAAAGTTAGTCCTGACCCCCAATGGCATCATTATTTCATTCAAAAATTGTTCCTGGTGCCAGGTTTTACTATCATAAGGAAAGCAGAAAGGATGCTGTGGCTGGTGGGCAGGAGACAGAGCAAGGAGAGGGCATCTGGGCAGGATAGGTTACTCACGTGAGGTACTGGTTGACGTTTTCTGCTGGCTGCTTGAAAAGGCCTTCAAACTCATCCCGAGCCCACTGCAGACAGAGCAAACAGATACATGGAGCGATGGGTAATAAAACGGGTTTCCCTAGACATTAGAAAGACCATAAGTGAATAAAGCAAGTCAGAAGGGTACAGACGCTTTGGTAGAAAGAAGGAAGGAAGCCCCTTCCCCAACCACTTTTCCCCACCCTTCCTTGCCCCCACCCCCACACCCTGCCACGTCAATTTAAAACCCAATGATCTGGGTAGTGGTTACACAAGTGTATATGTGTGAAAAAACTTCTTCTTAAGATCTGTGTACCATCCTTTTAACCATAACCTGGGTATGTTCATTTTGAAAAAATTCACTAGATGATATGTGTGCACTATTCTGTATATGTGTGTGTATTATACAGAACTATCCTGACAAACCAGCAGTTAAACCCATCTTGGGCAAGAACGTGGGAAACCTGAATATGGACTGAATATTACAGACAAATAACTAACTGGAAGAGATAGTTAAGGAATTACCATTAATTTTGTCCAGAATGAAAATGGTATTTGGGTTATATACTGGTAGTTTTCAACTGGGGATGACTTTGCCTACCCCCTTTCAAGGGACCTCTGGCAATGTCTATTTCAGTGGTCATAACTGGAGTGTTATTGACATCTAGTGGGTATAAGCCAGGGATGCAGTCAAACATCCTCTAATGCAAAGGATAGCTCCCCACAACAAAGAATTACCCAGCCCAAAATGTTAACACTGCTGAGATTGAGAAATGTTATACATTTCTATATTCCCTACACTTCACTTTGCAAATGCATAGTGAAGTATTAGGGAGTGAAGTGCTGTGATGCCTGTGATATACTTCAGCAAACACACACTCAAAAATTTTACTATTCTAAGAAGAAAATGCAACAAAATGTTAACAGCTATTAAGGCTAGGTGAGGAATGATATCTAAATGTTTACCATACTATTCTTTATACTCATATGTGTTGGAAAAATAAAAATAAAGTAAAATAAAAAAAAGAAAGGATCAACCTAGAAACTTAGGTTGCTGGGTGGGAAGTAAGGGAGGTTTGGAAAAAAGGTTCATCTTAGTCCAATACTACAAGCCTGTCATTCAGAGGCCTGGTAGCCAAGGGGTGGCCTTGTTATCTGCCTTCTTCCCTCTCCTCACAATCACCTGCAGGGTGTGCTCAATGGCATTGGGGAAATTCTTCAGTGTGCAGATGGGGATGGACTTCTCTGGTGGGTCCTGGCTGGAGCTGTACGACTCTGTCAGGAAGGGGATCACCACCTGCACATTGCCCTTGGTGCCCAGTGTGCCTGATTCCAGCAGTGGCTTACGGTAGTATACACAGCGGCGGTCCATGTACATACCTGTGGGGAGGTAGGGCATAGTGTAAAAGCTGGCAGAGAATTATCAGGATAGGAAAGGAAGACAGGCACCCTCCAATACATACATACATACACACACACACACACACCCTGCCCTGTCCTCCTCACCCGCCTATAAACTCACGAGCATCCACGTTGTCCAGGGCATTGGCCACGCCATCCAGGTTTTGGAAGAAGTCATCATCATAGATGCGCTCTGTGTCAGGGCCCACGCGGTTCTGGTGGCTTGTCACCCGAATGTGTGGATTCATTTGGTGTACAGCTGCAGCAGCTGTGTCAGATTTCAATTTCTGGAGGGGGCAATTCCAGGGTAGGGAGGTGGGAAGAGAGCTCAGTCCTTCGTCCGTTCACTCAACAACACTTTACAGAGCTGTCCTTCTGAAGATTGATTTATTTAATGCTGGGTAAAACCCGGCCCTCAGAGTTCAGGAGGGTCCCTTATTTAGCAGGAGTGACAATTCCACATGGCAGAGGTAGTGACAGATGTGGTAGGGGCAGATGTGGTCACAGTGGATAGACACAGACTGGAGACAATGGGGTCAGATATCTGTTCTTTTACATTTCTAATATTTACCGTTCTTTCAGTTAAAAGCACCCAAGGTTGAGATAGATTCCCCCAAACAAAATCAGGATGCTAGTACAAGGACAAGAAAGATCCTTTCAAAGCCCAAATCAGGACATACCCCTCCCTTGCTCATAACCCTCCCCTAACTCCCACCTTCACTTAAGGCAAAGTGAGTTAGCTAGCTTCCCTGACCTCTCCAGCCTCATCTCCTATCACTCTCCTGACTAGGCACATTCAAACTTTGGAGTCTTTGCATGGGTTGATATCTCTGGCTAGAACACTCTTCCTCCAGACATATAATTAGTCCCTTACACCCTTCACGTTTTTGCAGAAATGAAGTCTTCCTTAACCACTAAACTGCAAACCAACCTCCTTGGCACTCCCCACTTCCCTAATCTTGTTTTCTTCTTGTTCCATCTGCCCAGCCTAGCATTAACTACATACTTTACTACTGTATTTTATTTATTGTTATAATCTATCTTCTCCCACTAATCTTTTTGTTACTTGTCCCAAGTACCTAGAACACCTACCTCAGTAACCATTTGGTGAATAAATAAATGAACAAAAGAGGGGAATAGATCCTGAGCAGGGAAAAATGAAACTGTCCCCACGGAACACATCTCAGACAGATTCCTGTATAACATAGTTTCCAACTGTATAGAACGAGTTAACATAGTGGGTCTAAACTACTATCCAAGGCCTGATCGCAAGGTGGCCCTTGGCTGGCATCCTTGGATTTCAGGAAGGTTCCCACTCCGCTAACAGGTAAGAGTGGCTCACTGCACCTCAACTATGCACATAATATGCCTTATGCTGAACAGCTACATTTCTTCTGAGAGTCTGGAGTTTTGGTACGCACCAGGCAGAGGCTGCTTATGTGACCAGCCCCAAGTAAAAGCCCTGGGTACTGAGTCTCTAATGAGTTTCCTTGGTTGGTAACATTTCACATATGCTGTCACAGCTCCTTGCTGGGAGAATTAAGTATATCCTACGTGACTCCCCTGGGAAAGGAGAGAACTCTTGGAAGGTTGCCCATGGTCTCTCCCCTGGACATTGCCCCATGTGCTTTTTTCCTTTGCTGATTTTGCTCTGTATCCTTTCACTGTAAAAAAATCATAGCTGTACACAAATACAACTATATGCTTAGTTCTGTGAGTTTTCTTAGTAAATCATCAAGCTTGGGGGTGGTCTTGGGAATCCCCAACACACCGTCCCAGTCAGCAATAATCAGAAATCAGAGAAAAAAAAAAGGAAACGAAAAATGGTAGATTAGATGGAATGGTGCCCTATAAATGTCTGTTGAATGAATGACAAAGAGAAACTGAGGGAAAAAAGAGCTGAAGTAAAGATAGAGGTGGGAAGGTCTCTGCTAAAAAGAATGGGAACAAGACAAGACAGGAGGAAAATGAGAGGAAAGCCTCACCCCCACTCACCGTGACATCCCAGGGCCGGAACAGAAATTGTCGGTTCAGATTGGACTTCTCAATGGTGTCCATGTCTGTGATGACGACTTCCCCACCCTCCCCACAGCCCAGCCCAATCATGGCGAAGTTCTTGAGCAGCTCACAGCCAATGGCTCCTGCACCCACCTGGGAGGTGGCCAAAGAGAGAGACAGAGACCGGTCAGTGACTCAGGTTAGCACGAAGCCACCTATTATCCCATCAGGAGAGAGGAAGAGGATCTATAGCCTCATCTTCAAGTCCTAGGGCCATAAGAAATAACCCACAGTCATCGGAGGGTGCCCAGAGGCACCAGAGTGGACAAACAGGGATGCATCAGGCTTCCTCTCATGATAAAGAAAATTCCAAAAGGGTTGAGACAAAGACACAAGAACCAATAGAAGAAGGCAGAAAGAGAACCAAGAAGAGGTGGCCAGAGGCCAGGGTAGGTGAAGATTGCTAGTTTCTAATGGAATTACTCACCAGGAAGTACCTCTGTTTGCCCAGCTTCTCTTGTAAGTCTGAGCCAAATACAGCCACCTGCCCATCATAACGGTTCCGGCACTGAGGAATGAGAAGGGAGAAGGATCAGAGGGACCTCTCTAGAGATGAGCCCCATGATGTCTTCCCCATGGGTCCCACTCACATACCGGGAGGCACCTGTCCTCTGTGAGAACTTCTTTGTCCTCAGGGAGACACTCAAGGGCATCAAAGTACAACCACTGCATGATGGGCATAAACTTCCCAGAGCAGGCCTAGAAGGGGAGATGATCAGTGGTTAATCGGGGCTTAACAGAAGCAATCGCAACAGGAATGTGCCCGGACCTAGACTCTATTTGCAGGCTCAACCCCAATCCTGCCCTTCCCCACCCATGCTGACCTTCATGACCTCCTGGGCAGCCAAACCCCCAATGAAGGCATTCATTGGTGCAAGATCCCCAGCAGCCACATATGCCAGCTTCCGGATGAGGTCCTCGTCTAGGTTATCTTGCTGAACCATAGGCAGGGCTCGAGCATTCACAGCCTGTGCTAGGGCCACTAGTTCTGTTGCATCCTCCTGGTCAGGCAGAAGGAACCAAGAGGACCTGTCAGGCTACCATGGGGGGAGGGACAGGGAGGGAAGATGGATAGGCAGAGAGGAAAGGTGGGGCTTCAGTGCCAAAGACATTTGCCCTGACTGGCTTGCCCGCCCACCTACCTCATTGCGGGGCCGAGGTGTGCGGCCATGCTGAGTGCAGAACTGGTGCAGGGCCTGGAAGCCAATATGTAGCTGGGCAGGACGTGAATACTTGGCAAAGTCCGTTATCACAAAGTCAGGCTCTGCCAGTGAAGTCAGCAAGGATTTCTGTGGGGGACAGGATATCAGGACCAGAGGAGACAAAAGAACCTGGAAATAACTAGAACCATACCCCAAAGCCCACTCCCCAACCTCTATACTCACAAAGCTAATCTTCTTAGGTACTTTGACCTGACTGACAATACCTCCACGGACATAGTCGGAGAATGTGGAGGTGTCACAGATGCTAAAGGTGTAGGGACCTAGGGCAGATGCAGAAGCTCTCAGTGAGTTGACCCTCCACTCCTCCCCGCTTGACCCACAACCCCCTCAGGATAATAAACCAATACGTAACCTAGCTCAGACATAAAAAGGCATCTCCTGTCTGCCCTAGGCTTCACTTGAACATCAGAAACCATTTCCCTTTTTGCCCTAGACCCAGCTCAGACCCCATGAGACCCTGTGTCCTGGCCATAAGTTTACACTGGAAGACGTCTTCTGTAACTTGTCCAAACCAGCTCATATACCAGTGGATCCTCTGATCTGCTCTATTCAAATACCAGAGACCTTCTCTCCCTCATGTAAGATACTAGGGACCCATTCTCATAGGAACAGCTCAAATACAAGACAGATTCTCTCCCCATGTCCACCAATTCTGACTGGACCCTAGAGGACTTGATTTCTGGCTCATCAAAACTCTCACAATGTGTCTCCCCTTGCTCTCAGCCTAAGGGCACCACACCTCTCTTCAACCCTCTGACCAAAGTTCAGGGATATCTCCCTTGATTCCCCTGTGACTAGCTTACCCAAAACTTTGATTTCTATGGGCTGATTTCCATTGAGTTCGATCATGCCCTGCACTTCTGAAAAGGAGACAAAGTCGCCACTCTCAAACCCATGTCGGGCCTCATCCAGGCAGGTAACCACACCGGGGCTGTCCTAGTTAAAAGGAGGAGTGAGCCTCAGAGACAGAATCAGGGTACCAGGAGCAGACAGGAAGGACTATTGCCGTCTATCTGCCTGCCAGGACCCCTGGGGCTAGTCTCCTCACCTTGGTAACCATAGAAACCATAGCACTGAGTGGCTGCTCCCCATTGGAATCTGTGAGGATCATTTCCTCTCCAAAGTCACAGAAGAGCTGCCTATAGAGGAAGGCAACAGGACTGATGCCCGAGTCTTATGCACATGGTGTGACCCCATGTGACCCTCAAGATGCAATAAATACTTGAGCAAACTCAGGCAATCGCTGCTGGTAATTAGATGGTGCTACTATAGGGAGAGGGGACACACAGAATACAAAATCCAGGTAGCTGAGGGCAGGATGAGGGCAGTAGGAGTCTGGGGGTCTTGGCCTAGGTCTGGTTTGGGAAAGATGGGGAAGGGGCAGGCACTCACCCAAATAGGCCCCTTGTGTCTGCAACTACCAGCTTGATGCCACGGCTGTGACAGAACTCACCCACCCGCAGCTGGTCCTCCAAGGGGGTGTTGGTGAGGACTACCACCTGTGGAGAGGAAGAGGTTTAGGCCACAGGGCCAGCATTGGGGCAAAGGGGAGAGAGAATAAGAGGTGCTCATGGAGAGGGTTCAGGGAGTCAAGGCAGAACTGCCCAGGCTTTGCTGACAGGCTTCTTTCACAAACGTTTACAAAGTACCTACTATGTATCTATCAGACAAGAGAAATATGAATCCCTAGATCACTGCAGAAAGATAAAGGAGTACCTTGGAGGACACAGTCTGGAAACTAGCTGACTCATTTATCTGACAAACACCCACTGCTGCCTACCTAAAACCTTGCCATGCCCTGAGAGACCCAAAATGAGTAAAACTCTGTTCCCAGCCAAAGTCTGAGCTCATTCCTAACACACCTACCTGTTGCTCCCAATTCTCAAGACAACTCCTACTCAGCCATAATCTCTGGGATGTTGCTCTCTGCCTGAGTCTACCTTTAACCACCTAGGTGAGCTTCTACTCTTATATCAGGACTCAGCTGCAGTGCCCTGGATCTGAGACACCCAGGCAGCTCCTACAGCTCCTCTTTCTGACCCAGATTTGTTTTTTACTTAACAAACACCCATATGGTCCTTATCATGTGTCAGTGGCTATTCTAAGAACTTAACCTTCACAAAAACCCTATAAGGCAAGTATTGTTATCATTTTGTCTACAGACAGGAATAACTAAGGCACAGGTTAACTAACTTGCTCAAGGTCATACAATTAGTAGAACTAGACTAGCACTTAGGCAGTTTAGCTCCAGAGTCTCTGTTCAAAACCATTATGCTGTACCATTTGTCTGTACACATCTTCCCCCCAGAAAAAGTGATAAGTCCCCCAAGGGTAGGTCCAGGGTCTAAATCTTGCTTATATCCTCTAGCCTCCCCCACTCCACCCCCTGCTCAAGTACAAAACCTAGCACACAGGGCCAATCCACTGAACAGAGTGAATGAAAAAACAAATGAAAAAATCAGACAGTCTGAGAGACTTAGGCAAGAGGATGGGTGGTGCCCCAAGGTACCTGGAAGCCACTAAGGAAGTCCTCAACAAGGGGCCCAGTGTAAGCACTGACAGGCACATAGCTGTTGAGTTCAGCGAGGCGGGGCTGTGATACCTCAGCCCGGTTTTTACCGATGTCCTCCTCCCGCAGGTAGAACTACAAGAGGATGCAATAGGGGAAGAAATGAAATGGCTGTGGAGCCCAGGGGGGTCGGTGCCTCAGCAGGGAAGAAGGGGACTGGGAAGAGGTACCTGGGAGGATAGGTCAGCCCACTGTGCAGTGCCCTGGTCATGTAGGGTGACAGCTTTGACACCCCCAAGGATGATGTTCTTGGCAATCTCCACTCCCAGACCCCGCAGGCCTGATACCAGTACACTGGATGTCTGGAGCCGCTTCATTGCCTCATGGCCCAGCACATACCTGCAAGGTTAGGGGGAACTCCAGGGGTCAGGGCCTGGCCTACTTGACCCTATTCTCTCAGGGCCTCCTCCCACCTATCAGCCTAGTCTTGGCTCCACTTACAACTGCCGGGAGTAAAGACCCTCATCTATGTCTGCTTCACTGCCGTTCTTCGCCATTCCCTAGGGATAGAGGGGAAGAACAGGTTCAGGGGAGATAAAGAAGAATAAGGCTTGGTTGGGCAGATGGACAGTGGTATAAAACTTACCCACCCACCACCCCCATTACCCTGCCTGCCAGTCTGCAAGGAGAAGACACTTACGTTGGTTGGTACAGAGGATACTTCAGAGAGCACAGAGTGAGCAGGAGAGCAGTTAGAACCTGGCTTTGGATCAGGCCCGGACACGCGACGTTTCTTGGACAGCGGCGAGCTGGACATCTGAAGGGAAGAGGAAGGTCAGAGGTGAGTTGATGTATGTGGGTAAGTTTTTCTGTTTGTTAAGTGGTGATTCTGGGGGAGGGGAGGACTGTAGTACTAGTATCCCATTTTACAGAAGAGGAGACAGGCACAGAGAGGTGAGGTAACTTGCCCAGAGTCACACAGTGATCAGAGCTAAGATCTGAACCCAGGGAGTCTGGCTCGCAAATCCATGCTGCTGACCACTAGGTCATTTGTTTCTCCCCAGACCAGCATAATGAGGCAGAAACTTCAATCCTGGGAAGCAAAATCAGTGACAATAATGTACTTGTGGGGAGGTTAGAGAAGGGGTGTAGTTTCAGGACAGACTTGGGTTCAAATCTTTACCCTGTCATTCCTTGTCAGATGTCATTTAACCCCTAAGGTCAGTTTCCTCATCTGTAAAATAAGGGTGATGATATTACTTACCTACCCCATGGGGTGGTTGAAATGATAAGAAATAACACAGGGCATAGAGCCTGGCCAGAATAGGTAAGCAACAAATAGCTATTCTCCTCTCCCTCAATGCTGGGGAGAAGGATGAGGAGGAGAGGGTATGGAAGGGATACAAAGGCTTGGATATCCATCAGGGTGGGATGATGACAGGAAATACCATATCAAGAACCCAGTCCCCAAAGAGTACAGGAAGGAGAACCAGAATTTTACAAAGCCTATTTCCAAAGCTTTGGGAGGAGAAAATCAGCCCAGGCCAATAAAAGAGGTCCCAGGGAAAGAGGAAACACATTTCCCAAGCCTCCTCTGTATGTGGAGGCCCTTAAACAGATTAATAGATGATAAATGAAGGTTTGTTAGGAGTCCTCCTAGTTCCAGATGCCACACTAAGCACTTCATGAACCTTGTTTCCATTTGTCCTTGGGGCATCCCCAGGCGGTTTGAGCTACTACTGATAACATCTTCCATCTCACGCTGGAGGAAAAACTTTGTTCAGGGATGTTGAGTGACTTGACTGAGGTTTCCATAAGGTGGCCAAGCTGGGACCAGACCAGGGTCTACTGACCCTGAAGCCCAAGCTGCCTCCCAGTACAGTGTCATCATGTTTCATCCCCTCAATAGCCCTGACCCTGCAAAAGGGTTTGGTGTCCTTGTTAGACAACTAAGAAAACCTTAGCTCACAGAGGTCAATTAACTTGCCTGCCAAGGGTCACACACTCAGCCCCAGACACAGAACAATACACCTTTCTATAGAAGTGACATGTAGTGATGGAGGGTTTCTGGATCCAAATCATGGGAATGACAAGATCCAGAATCATTTCTTTCCCAACCTGAAATGATCCTTTAAACTTCTGCTCATCTCCCAAGAGTTTACTGCCTGCTGATAACAGGAGAAAGGACTTTCTCTAATCCTAACTACCCCCATGAAACAGGTACCATTATGCCCATATTATAGATAAGAAAACAGAGGCTCAGTGAGCTCCAATCACTTGCCTATAGTCATACAGTTGGTGGGAGACTGCTTGCCAAATGCCTCCTAGATAAATAAACTCAGGGCCCGGCCCACAGGGATAAGGGATAGGAGGTAAGGGGAGGGGAGGCAGGAGGCTAGATAGGGTCCCTGAGTCAGCCTGCAGAATTGCTGGGAATGCTAAGAACCAACCTGTATGGGAAGAGGCTTGGTGAGTTGGTAGGGAGACAAAGGCAAATCCTATTTTCCATTTACTGACTCTCTGACATGGGCCAGGGACCTCATTTTCTCTGAGCCCCATTTTCTCCAAAAGCAGAAGCAAACAGAATCATCCTCAAGAGGCTGCTGGGAAGGTTAAAGAAGCCAAGGTCTGTGGTCAGAGCTCAGTGATATGGTATGTGTCCTCCCTGAGCACCTGCACTGGCCTCTATTTTCTCAGTTATCTCCTTGCCTTATCATTGGTTTGTTTGTTTAAGATACACATCTCCCCACTCCCTAAATGAAAGACAATCCAGGGCTAGAGATATCGCTAATATCCGCTTTCCCCTATGGGCCCCTAATGCTGGAGGCAAGGGTCTAAGCAAGTTTTCAAAAAGTGGACTTCGATTGAAACCTCCCTGTTTCAAACAGGCAGAAGGGGTCCGGGGCAGAAATCCCAGACAGGAGCTAAAGACTCCTTAGCTACCACTACTATCTCCCCACCCCCTACACACAAAAATCCATATCCTATCTCCTGCAAACATTTCCTCAGGCCCCTACTAGAACACTAATACCACAAACTGTATAGCAAAGCTGAACTGGGCTCACAGCTTTGAAATTTGCCTGAGATCGTGAAACAGATGACTTTAAAGCACAAGCACACTTTACCCCCAGATCAGAGAAGAGGATTTGAGGGAAGAGCCTTGGAATAGGTTTGAGAGGAGGAAGGCACGGGATCACGTTATCAGGATTGAGTGGCTAAGACACAGAGAAGGGATGTTGAGGTCTGTTAAGCCTCCTGGGAGGGGTTAACTGAGAAGTCCCTAGGAACGTAAGAAAGGGAAACTTCTAAGAAATGATGATCATGCATCTATGTGATGATGTTAAGAATTACTGATTGCATATGTAGAATGGAATGATTTCTAAATGTTGCGTTAATTTCTTTTTTTTCTTTAATTAATAAAAAAAAAAGGGAAACTTGAGAGAGGGAAGTCAGTGGGTAGTTGAGCCCATGGAGGCTCCGAGGGAGATGGGAAAGGGAAAGAACCGAGAGTTAGGAAAGATTCAAATCTGCGTCTTTGGAAAAGGGTCTTTTGGGGAAGGGCTAGAAATCACCAGGAGATAGCAGAGGCCCTCAGAAACTGCAAGGTGTAAGAGGGCAGATGCTGGGCCCCATAGAGGGTGCACAGGGAATGGGTGGGGTAGTCTGAGGCCCAAGAAGGGTGTAGGAAAATGACTGGGGGTGGGGGAGTGTTTTCTGTCAGGAGGATGCTTGGGACACTGAGTCTCTGAGTGCAGATGCTAGTAGGAGAGGGAAATTGTTGACCAAAAGTAGGGACTTGCTGGGGGAGAGGGGTATCACGGACACTGATGCTAGAGTCCTAGGAGGCTGTGAGGCTGAATGCTGAAGCCAAAGATGTGGTTGGGAGAGATCTCTGAGGGCAGACCCTTGGAGAGGGATTTCTAATGGGACACAAAGGCCCTCTCGTGGTCTGTGACAGGACATGCTAGATACCAGACTTGTTCAGAGGAGGTGGAAAGAGGAGGTTGAGCCCAGACCATTTAGGCCCCAGAAAATTCAGCAAGCAAGCATTGGCTGGATCCTGAAACAGGTTTAGGTTTCTCTGACCAATGATGTTGGAGTCCATGGAGGCTCTGAGAGGAGATGCTGAGAAGGGGGCTCTTTACTATGAGGGACCACTGTACCTGTTGGGGAAAAAGATGTCTGACCATGATCTTGGAATCCTATGAGGCTGAAAGCAGAAGCTGAGAGCCTCTGACTGAAGAAGCTGGGACCCCTGAAATGCTCTGAAGACAGATTCTGAGATCTGATCTGAGGTTAAATGATCTGTGAAAGGAGAAGCTGTAATTCTGGTCAGCTTTTGAAGGCAGAGATGGAGTCTTAGGTGGGGTTAGGGAGGTAAGTCTTTGATAGAGGTGGCTAGGGCTCAATAGGGTCTGTGAGGGCAAACACTTTCTGGAGAGACCTCTGATGGAGGATTATATGTCCAAACAGTTCTTCCTTGGTGTCTGGTCCCCTAGAAAGTGCTGAGGAAAGATACTTAAGGGTGTGGGAAAGGCGGAAGCCTCTGAAGGGTAGTCTCTGAAAAAGATACTGGGACCTTGAAAAAGGGTCATTTCCTAAAAGTAGATACTGGGGTTGTGTCTGAAGGACAATGTTGGGCCCAGAGAGTTTTCTGATAGAAGACAGTGGGCTAGGGTGGAGTTGGGTTAGGTGGGTCATTGAGTACAAATGCTGGGGGTGTCAGAGATGACATAGGAACAAGTCTTTAAGGGCTGATTCCAGGGATTGGAGGAATCTCTAAAAGCAGATGCTTAAGTGGGTGTGTGTCTCTGAAAAAAGTGCCGGCCCCAGGAGGGTCGCTGACGAAAGATGCTAAGGCCAGCGTGGGGTTGGGAGATTGATGAGATGTGAAAGAGTCTGAAAAGGAAGTCAGGCCCAATGGCCTTGCACAGGGTCTGTCTCCTCGGGAACTGAGGGCAGATAGTGTATGGGGTGGGAGAGAAGAGGAGGGAAGAGGGTGGTACATCTGAAGAAAGATGCTGAAGAAGGTTCTCTTTCAGGAGAAGTGATGGACTCTCTCCAGGGTTGGACCCCTCTTGAAAGCTGTGAAGCCAAATCCTGTGGGTCTAGGAGTGTGGAAGGGAGACTCTGTGGGGAGGTCTTTAATGGCATGCATTGGCAGGGGGCTTTAAACAACAATGTTGAGCATGGTTGTCTATTGGCGACTGGGGGTAGTTCTGATCTGAGATGCAAGGTACGGGACAGGGTGGTCAGGTCTCTGACTAGAGATGCTGGACCTGACTTTCTAAAAGCAGGTGCTGGGGGTCTGACCCCAAGGTCAGATCTCTAAGCTCGGGATGGGGGGGTTGGCCCCGGACAGGAATTGACCCCGCCCCAGGATCTGTTCCCCCGCAGCCGACCCTTAGCGACCAAGTCATTACCACCCGCTCCGACATCAGCCCGACCCAGTGCCGGCCCAGGCTCCTCCAATGCATCCCGAAACCCTTGCTCGGGGGAAGGCGATGAGAAAGGTCGTTTGTTACCAATGCCGGTTCCCCGGGTCGCGCCGCCGCCAACGCCTCAAGGAGCCGAAGCCAAGCCCGGCCACCGCCCTCCTCCTCCTCCCCGCCGCCTGGGCCGCCTAGAATCGCCGCCTGGGCCTCCGCTTTCTCCTTCCCGAGCCGTTGTGGTGGTGCTAGTCCCTGCCGCCTCCTTCACCTCAGCAGCCGACACAAGATGGCGGCTGCCGAGCCCGAGGCCGGAACAAAACCTTGGGCCCCACCCCCAGAAACCCGGATGCAAGCGGGCCGCGCCCACTTATGAATCATGAATGAGGTCTTCAACCCTTGTATGACTCGTACGGTTGGGAGGTAAATAGCTCCACCTGGTGGTTGATAGGGCACTAACTGGGAAAACAGGTAAAGCTACAAAGAGGCCTTGCCCCAGGTTACATGAATAATGAATTAGTTGCTGCAGCCAGGTTGCCTTAGTAACCAAGAAAGGACATCAGGACCATGCTTCCTGATCATGAATTATGCATGATCGGGTGGTTGATTGACTAACATTCTGCAACCAGAAAGCAGATGTTAGAACATGGAAGCCACACCCTACTGTTGATGAATAATGAATGATTTTGCAGCGGCCGGGAAGCCAACGAGACCACTTCTCTTATCCTTATCATGAATAACCCATGAGGCCTGGTGGGCTGGAACAAAAGGGACAGGCCCGCCTACTGCTGCATCTAATACCCTGTAAGCAGGGAAATAGGGCTACTGCAGGGAAAACACATTCCTTCAGGCCATGAATAATGAATGACGCTGCTGTTGCAGCTCAACGTGGAAACCAAGAGAGATCAGAAAGGTCCCACCTAGCTATCATGAATTATGCATAAAGCTGGATGGACAGACACTCAAAACAGACCCGCCCAGCAGGGAGGGATTATGGTTTTGCAGCCTAGTTGCCAAGGCAACGTGGCCACGCCTCCCTGTTCATGAATAATACTGCCCAGCCACAGAGAAAACCAAGGGAGAGTGAAGCCTCCCTTCCCCACCCTCAACAAACTGCTCATCAACCTGATCTGTTTTGGTTCAACCAAACTTGCCTTTGGCAAGTGCCTCAGTTTCCACAACTGTGAAATGGGGATAGTAATAGAACCCACCCATCTCAAAAGAGTGAAATGAGTTATTATGAAGATCAGAATGAGCTTAGAACAGCGCCAGCACAACGCACTAAATGTTAAATGTTTAAAATATTATATATTGTTTTGAAGTGCGCTCCCAGAAAAACACTGGAAAACAGAATGCTATGGCCACCACAGTCCACGAACTAGGTAGGACAGACTACTAGGTCACCAGAGACACACTGTATACCAAAGCTCCAGGCACATAATAAGCACCCAATACATTTCTGCTGAATAACAATAATAAATCACATTAACTGATTACTCCTGTCGTGTACCCTTATATATGCACCATGACACCGATATCCTCAGGAAAACCCTAGCAAGTTGGTGCTTTTATGAGCTCTGTTATATAGAGGAGGAAACAAGTTCCTTCTTGTCCTTCAGGTCTCAGCTCAAAGGTGATCTCCTTATAGAAGTCTCAAATCCTCACAAAAATCATTTCTGTCTACTGATTACTCTAGCTGTGTGACTTGGCGCCAGACACTGCACCTCCCTCCGCCTTGATTTCCCTATCAGTAAAATGGGAATAGTAGTCTACCTTGTGATGGTGTTTAAATGAATAAATATGTATAAGGCACTTAGAATAGTGCCTGGCACATAGTATAGTAAGTGCGATTTGACTAACATTAGTAGCAACACTATTACACTGGGGGAGGTGTAAATCATGGAATTTGGTTAAGATGCTGACTCTGGAACTAGAGTGAGTGGAATTTGGTTAAGATGCTGACTCTGGAACTAGAGTGAGTGGGTTTGAATCCTGGCTTGGTTACTCACTGGCTGTGTAACCTTACACAAATTATTTAGCCTCGCTATATGGCTGTGTCCCAGTTTCCTCGTCTATAAAGGGGATAATAATAACCTACTTCCTAGAATTGTTGTGAAGATTAAATGGGCTAACGAAGTGATAAATGAGTGGGTGTTGATCTTATCATTATCCTCATACCTATTTTTCAGGCCCACAGAAAGATTTGCCAAAGACCACACAACTGGCAAAAGCGATAGGATTGGAATGCAGAGCCTTTGTTGATAACCTGGAATACTGGGCTGTGAGGTATTACGAACAATGCGCGAAACCCCGCCCCTTTGGAACCTATACGAGAATCTAACCCTGATCACGTAAATGAAGCCACAAAGGCCACGCCCCTCGCGAATTATGACCAACGTCCCTAGAAAGGTCACAGAAGACTCAGGGCTCTACTCACCTGCATGAATAATCAATGAGCTCTAGTTTGGCGTGGCTGATTTCAGAACGCCCCTGCAGCACGCTGAACCGCCCCCTTATGAATAATTCACAACCCGACGCTTTCCCAGACCAGGTGCGAAAGAGGCAAAAATCTGCTTTCCCCACGGCCCCACCTCCTCATGAATAATGAATAAAGCCGCGGCCAATGGAGGCCTGGTGGCACCAAGTCCTCTCAGGAAGAGATTAGTGGATTGGGCTCCTGCAGCTCTTCCCCAGCCTGGGCTGGGGCTCCTCTCCCCCAAAACGTGTGGGCTCCGACGTGTTCAGTCTCGCTATCCTGGATCCCCAAGTGTGGGAGGTCCCCATCATGAAACCAGGATCACAGAGGCCACAGATCCTCCCTAATGCCAGCTCGGTCCTGAACGTTCCCAAGCACTGTCACGAGAACCCTAAAACCAACCCTCCTAAAATCCCGCCTTGACTTCAGGAACCTTAAACTCCTCCTCTCCCACCCTTGGGAAACACCCCAAATCCTGCCCCATGGACAGCGTACTCAAACATGGGCCCCGTAGTTCTCCCAAACACCCCTCAAAACCCTGCCTCCTAGGGGGGCTCCCAAAAAGATTCCCAAATCCCATCCGGAGTCCCCAAACACCACCTCCCAAGAGTCCCTGCCAAAACAGACACCGCTAAATGCCACCCACCCCGGGTATGGAGCCTCCAAATGTGCTCACTAGTGTATCCCCGAAGTTGAGCTCCCTCCCCCAAATGCTGTCCAGGGGATTAGGGTCACCATGCTCCAGCTCACCCCCTGCGCCGAGCGGAGGCCTCGCCTTCCTGCTGGAGATGAGCCGAAGCCACGGGGCAACGGAAGAGCAAACCACCTCCGTCTCGCAATAGGAGTGAGAGTTTGCGCGGAGCTCGGAAGCGCGGGGCCTTGGAGGGCCCCCACTCTGGGCCGTACCACAGACTCTTGGAAGGAGGGGTGTTCGTCCGTGCTCCCGCGCCATCGGCACCCCTGTCAGATCTAGACACCCCTACAGATTTTGGTCCTTCCCGGACGGCGCGGGGCACACTGGACGTGGTAGTCCCATCTGGCCAGTGTCTGTTGCACGTGGTGGGCAAGAGCGCCCAGTTTATGAGAAAATATAAGCTAGGGAGGTGAGATTCCCGGCACTGCGCTAGGGGAGAAGGGGGAAAGGAGCGGAACATGGGGGTGCCTCCAGACCGATAGACTCACCTGTCCTATAGATGGGAAGACTAAGGCTCAGGTAGCCAAAGGATTCATTCATTTGACATTTATGAAGCTCAAATTGTGGTCCAGGTGCTGGGGAGTCTCCCTTGGCTTCATGGAGCTGATACTCTAGGGAGAAAGACAGATCATAAACTTAATAAGTAAGTAAAAGTTCTAGTTTCACATATAAATATGTATCATAATAAACGTAATTATATGATATACATTGTATATGACATACATATAAATACTACATATTTTATATGAGAGCTAGTAGCTATAAGGAAAAAGATTTACATCTTTTTGCATATAATAAATGTCTTATAGTAAATACAGTATATTATGTATTTTATGTATTCACATGAATAAATATTATATAAGTAAACGTATCATTAACTGCTAAATGCTATGGAGATAGAAAAGCAAGAAAAGGAGAAGGAGGCATAGGGTGAGAGGGGGGCCGTGCCATTTTGCATTGCTTCAGCAATGCATGAATGAGAAGTCCTGTTTGTTCACAGCCTCACCCACAGTGTATTGCCAAGCCTTTGGATTTTTGCCAATCCGGTTTCATTTTTATTTGCATTTCTCTTATTATTAGTAAGCTAGGACATCTTTTATAGGTTTAAGGATTTTTTGCTTTTGTTTTTTTCTGGGAACTTTCTATTCGTGTCCTTTGCTTATTTTCTATTTGGTTGTACTTTCTATGGCTTTTTCTCCTTTAAAACTTCTTTATATATTAGCCTTTTTAAAATGAAGTTTTGAGGATGAGAGTGATTCAAACAGTTGTGGTATGTGTTTCCAAGATCTGGTATGTGCCAAACCATGTTCTAGGCCTTGAATAAAGCAAACAAATATTCCTTCCCTCTTGGAGCTTTCCTGCTAGTGGAAGAGATACATAATACAGAAAAGCAAGTAAAATGTATCTAGTATGTTACAAGTGGAGAAGTAGTAGAGAGAAAAGTAACCAAGGAAGAGGCATAGGGAGTGTGATAGGGGAGGGAATGGAATTTTAAATGGTGTAGCCCTGGCAGGCGAGATTTGAACATTCGAATGTCATGTTGCTTTAGTTTCCTTTAGTCTGGAACAGTTCTTCAGTCTTTCCTTGACCTTAATGACCTTTACACCTTTGAAGATTACAAGTCAGTTATTTTGTAGAATGTTCTTTGGTTTGAATTTGTCTGATGTTTCCTCATGATTAGATTCAGGTTTAATATCTTGCATGGAAATATCCCAGAAGTGATGCTGTCTTTTTATTCCATCCTTATTCCATGATTTTAACATTGATCCCTTTTAACTTTGATCCCTTGATTAAGACAGCATTTTTGCCAGGTTTCTCTACTGTAAAATTACTAATTCTCCCTTTGTAATAAATACGAAGTTAGTTGAGACATGCTTGATATTAATAAAATTATGTTAATATCCTGTTCCTCGGTAAAGTTTAACAAGTTTTACCATTCATAAATGATTTTCGAACTCCATCATTTGTTCTGAATTATTAGTTGGCATTCTACTGTAAGGAAGAGCTTTCCTTTCTCCATTTACTTATGAGTACAGATTTACGGATTCTTGAATTTTATCAAATTGTTTTTCTGTGGTTGAGGTTATGTTTGTTTACTTTTAGTCTGTAAATGTACAGAACTACCTACATAGCTTCTCTGATGTTGACCCAATTTTGCATTCCTGGGAAAAACTGATCAAAATATATTTGCTAAATATACTATTGGATCCATTTAGCTAATATTTAATTTTTGCTTGAAATTTTCTCTTGTATAGTCTCATCTCTTTGGGGGATCAAAATTACAGTAGCCTTATAAAATTACACAAGACATCATTCGTTCTTTTCCTAATATGTAATTTTTAAAGAAAATCTATTTGTACCTCTAGAGCAGAAATAGGTAATGGCGCAAGTATGTGCAAACCATACTTCTATGAAATGGATCCTCATGCCACACTCTTTTTCAATACAGACTAGTTGCTGTAACATTCCTCTCTGATTTTCAAAATCCAGTCATCACAGATGCTTCTGTTACTCAGTTTTAATGAGCTCAGGCTAGTTAATGACTCATTTCTTTTGTCAGTTTTCTTTTCCTCAATAACTATCAAAATGTATCCTGCCACTGTCAGGGCAATCATTTATATAGCTGATCTTCACCTGGATCTTGTTTTTTACAGCATCGAGTATCACAAGGGAGACAGTTTCTGGGATTTCATTTTCTTTTTTAAAGTAACCTATCAGGCTCTTCCTCCCCCTATCTATAGATTTGTGGAATGGCACTCTGTAGGTTTAAGAGTGGGATGGAGTTTTTGGGCTTTCCTGTGGTTTGGTGCAAAATCCATTTATTCTCTTCAAATCAGTCCCTGGCCCAGGACAGGCAGCCCAGCTTCAGTTTCCACTGCACATGATTGGGAATTCCAGGTGGCTGATTGGCCAGCAGTGAGCGTTAGAGATGAGGAAGGATCTCTTTCACATAGCCTGAAACATTCCTATTGCTAGGCACAAGCTGCGGAGACCACCCATGACCATTTACCCAGTGAATAACATCCTCCCTACCCCTGCCACTGCTCTATCACCATAAATTTGTTCTGCCTAATTTAGAACTTTACATAAATGGAATCATACGGTATGTACTGTTCGTGTTTCACTCTTTCACTCAACGTTGCCTGTGAGATTCATCCATGTTAATATTTGTATCAGTATTTTGTTCC
This sequence comes from Tamandua tetradactyla, assembly GCF_023851605.1. Classification (NCBI taxonomy): domain Eukaryota; kingdom Metazoa; phylum Chordata; class Mammalia; order Pilosa; family Myrmecophagidae; genus Tamandua; species Tamandua tetradactyla. Next base: position 123,063,748 of record NC_135353.1, read on the forward strand.
CTTTTATCGGTGAACTATATTCCATTGAATGAATATACTGTAATTTATTCATTCTCCTGTTGTTAGATGTTTCAGTTGTTCCCAGTTTTTGGCTATTATGAATATAGCTGCAATAAACATAAGGTACAAGTCTTTTTGTAGGCATGCGTTTTCATTTATTTTGGGTAAATAAGAGTGGAATGCTGGGTCATAGGGCAAGTGTGTGTTTAATTTTATACAAAATTGCCAGTTTTCCAGAGTGACTGAACCATTTTACACTACCCCCAGACATGTATGATAGTTCAATGTATGAGGGTTTTCTGCTGTAGGATTGCAGGTGCTGTGCTCTGGGGGTAGGAAGAGGGAATACTGCATCTTCACCAAAAGGTACACCTATCCTGAGACTGAGGTGGCCTCTTTCTAGTCCTATTTCCTCTCCTCATTCACACCTCCTCCTTTCTGCTTACTTTCCCCTTCCTCTCCTTTCTCCCACCATTTCTCACTGAGCAACACCCACCCCCTCTGCCCAAACCAGCACCATTGCCTCCTCTAGGGGCCTCTTCTCACTACTCATCGCACACAAATGGTTGGGAATGGTGGCACAATGCATATTAAGTGGGGGGAGAGGCTTAGTGCCAAATGATCTTCCTACACCATTTTCCTTCCACCCTCCTCTCAACTCACCACCATGTGTTTCTGTGGGGAGAGGGGGGAAGTGCGTGGTGGTGGGTCCCTGGTCCCATTTCACAGTGCAGTCCTCCCTGGCCCAGAGGGGGAAGCCCAGCTTCAGATTCCACCGTACATGACTGGGAACTGCAGGTGGATGATTAGCTGGCAGTGACTGGGGAGGGGGACACCATGGTAATAATCGCTCAAGATTTGGACTGGAGGGGATTGGGGAAGATGCCAGTGCCCCATGGGAGCATTCCTAGGACCTGGGATTGGCAGACACTTTAGACTCCAGATTGTGGATCAAGTGCAGCTGGGGAGCCATGAGGCCAGGGATGGGGGGATTCTGAGTTCCTGGAGATAGGGGGAACAAGACTTGGAAGCCATGGGGAGCTCAATTGGATGAGGTGTCCCTGGTCCTGAGGGATAAGACATTGTGGGAGCAAACAACCAGAGTGGGAGGATTTGGAAGAACTTGAAAAATCCAGCTGCTCGAGGATGGGGATTTTGTGGATGGAGATGGAAGCCCAGGAATGGGTGTGACCTCACCTCCATGTCAAGACAGCCTTCTCTATCTCAAACCCCCTGGGGTCATTAGCCTGTCTAGGGCAGTGGAACTGATTTGACAGTGCCTGCCGTATTGACTTGGAGATGCCCAACGTTACTTACTGTACCCAGGCCCAAGGATGGCAACGTACAGTGTAGACTCCAGATTGTGTATCAAGAGCAGCTGGGGGGCTATGAGGCCAGGGATGGGGGTATTCTGAGTTCCTGGTTCTGTAGAGGCAGATCTAGGGGTACTTCAAGCCCAATGGTACCCTGGTGGTGCTGGATTTCCTGGTACAGAACGGCCTGCTGGACCCTGACAATGGTGAGAGGCTGTAACCAGGGTCTTGGGGGCACCAGCCAGAACCCCACATTGTCCCCACCTTCCCAATGAGCTGATAGTCACCATGTACCACCACTGCCCCGCACCTCAGCCTGACAAGGTCCCTTGAACATCTATCTGTGTTTGTGTCCCTGTCAATATGGGGACAAGAGGAAAAAGAGAGACATGCAAGCTGTAGACTTTTCAGCTTTTATTATAAAAAGAACATGATCCCAGCCCAATTTTTCAATAAAAATCACCAGCTCAAAGTGTGATTTGGTCAGGCCTCCCTGGGTGGGGAGTGGGCTGGATGGTAGAAGTAGGGACTCCTCAGACTATCCAAAATTTCATCCTCCCCTGCCCCAGGATGGACACCCAACATATGCAGAAATTGATCTCCTGGTTGCTCACTGGGCCTCATTGAAGCGCGTCACCATTGTCTTGTGCAGTGTCTCCTTATAGGACTCTGTTGAAGTAACCCCATAGGAGCTGCCCCGGGCACCCAGGCCAGAGCCCCGTACCCGGGTCTGGGCCTGTATGAAGGAGACAGGTTCTGTCAGTTTAGTGGGGAGATGGGGGCAAAATGGGGTTGTAGTAGGGAGGACTGGGGATGGGGGGTAGGATCATGGAAGCCTCACCTCAATGGGCGTTACAATGCCCTGCTTCTTGCGGCCCAGGCCACTGCCTTCTTTCCAGCCCATGGCCTGGAGCATGCGACTGCCAATGTTGTCGCTGCCCAGCCCATCTCGCGTGGGCTGCTCAAAGTCCCTGCAGAGGACAATAGTACAGTGTGAATGATCAGCCTGCTAGCCTCCAGGCCCTCTTCACCTGGCCCTGGACACTTACACAGAGGCCGTAGACATGCCACCATACTTCCTTCTCTTGGGCTCTGGCGGCTCAGGGATGCCATACTTCTCCCTGCGTTCAGCTGCACGGTCCCGGTACTTCATTTGCTGCAAGTTTTTGTGTGTGTGTGAATTGTGGGGAGATGGTCACTATGCATAGTAGGTTGGGGAGAGGGGCAGGGAGATAGGGGGAACAAGACCTGGAACCCATGGGGAGCTCAATCGGATGAGATGTTCCTGGTCCTGAGGGATAAGACATTGTGGGAGCAAACAACCAGGGTGGGAGGATTTGGAAGAACTTGAAAAGTCCAGCTGCTTGAGGGGATGGGGATTTTGTGGATGGAGATGAAGCCCAGGAATGGGTGTGACCTCACCTCCATGTCATTCTTCTCTAGTGCTTCCAGCTCATTTTCTGACAGGTGGGCTCGCCTATGAATCTCAAGGTTTTGCTGCAAGAACAGGAGGAGTTAGCTGCTGGGGTGTATCAGGCCCTAGGGTTCCCTGCCCACCCTCCTTGTGGCTCACCTTGTGGAGTCCCGAGAGCTGCTGGTGCCGGATAAGTGCCTCCTTGCTAGGGAACTGACGCCGGCAGAGCAGGCAAGCCAGCTTTTGCCAGTCAGTGAGCTTCTCCTCCCGCTCGGTGCCCCCACGCTCCTGCTCCTCCTCACTGTCACTCTCCCCACTGTAGGCTGCCACTAGCCCCCGTGGTGGGCTCTGTAGAAGATGACGATAAGGGATGGGGGTCAGGCCTTGCTCTATCACAAACCCCTGCTCTTCTTTCTCCCCTGGACACTCACTGGGCGGTCGTCACTGGCCAGTTTCGGGAGGTCCATGCTGGTATGCTGCCTCTCAGCTAATGCTCCCTAAGGTAGAGGGACAAATAAATTTCAGGGACTCCACAAAAGGACTGCAGGATAAAACTGGGGGTGGGGGTGGCAGATAGATGGTCACAACATACCTTCTTCTCAAGGATAGCATAGCCGGCATCTGCAGTGGCTGACTCCCGCCTTTCATCATCTCGCAGGGAGCTGATGGGCTGGAAGCTGTTTTTGAAATTTTCCTTTTGCTTATTGAGGCTGCGGGCCCACCGTTCCATGTCCTTGGCAATCTAGGGGTGAGTGTAGGGGTAAAGGTTGGGCACCTGGGGCTCCCTAGTCACAGGAACCATGTATTCCTTGTATCACCAACCCCCCCAAACTGATCCACTGCCCTTCCAGCAGTCTACCACCCTTTCTTTCCCCATAGCCTCAAAGTCATCCCTGACCACTATCACATTTCTCTAGTTTGAACTATGGCAACAGACTTCACTTGGTCTCTGGCTTCCCATTCTTGCCTCTCTCACACAGCAGAGCACTCTTAAAAAATATACACTAGGCCCCAACTCCAAATACAACTTCCTCAAAAGTCTTCCATAACTTTCCATCCCAACTCATGATGATGGCCTCCAAGGCTCAGTGCAGTGTGACCTCTCATGCCCTCATCTCCTAACACCCCTCCCACCCCCTCTAGCTCTTGTGGTTTGCAACTACAAGGCGGCAGAAGCATTACAGGTAGAGTGGTGGGCCTACCCTATCTGGGAGGTAGAATAAACAGAAGGTGAGAGGTGGTGGTGAAAGTCCATATGTCTCTGTCAGACTGCTATCACTGCTCTTCATCAAGGCCCCCTTCCTGTTGTGCTCCCATCCTCCTGAGAGGCACTCACACTATTATGCTTATTGTCTGTTTCATTTTATCATTCTAAAATGCATAGATCTGGGGGAGGATTGTGGGAAGATGGCAGAATAAGAAGCTCCAGAAATCAGTCCCTCCACCAAAACAATACTACTGAACTGGCAAGAACTGCTAGAATCAACTCTTTTGGAACTCTGGGTCTAGTTCCAAAAGAGTTGTGCAGCATGCTGGGAAGAACCGGATGAAGAAGATGGTAAACTGTAGTAAATATCAGTGAATTTCATCCTCCCCGCAGCATGTACCATCCCCTATTTCCCAGCCTTATGTCAGGTAACACTGGGAACTGGAGCTTAGACTCCTGGTGCAGCTTGCTAGTGCCTTGTTGGGTAGGCTATAAGGACCTAGCCCTCCAGAATCCAGGGTGTATGATCTGACTGCCGATCACTGCTTTGGACTAGCTATTTCAGATTACTGGGAAAGGGCTCTGAAGGCAGCCATTGTTCCAACCCCTACCCCGCCAGAGAAAAGTGGCAGAAGTCTTAAAGATGTACTACCTATAACCTATTTTTTTCTTCCTCTTGACCCTTTTCATTCCCTGTTTGAGAGCAAAAGTCATTTGGAAAACTCACAAATAGGGAGATAAAATTTCCAGAGTTACAACAACATAATACTCAGAATGTCTAGTTCTCAATAAAAAATTTATAAATACATAAAGAAACAGGAAAGTATGGCCCATTCACAGGAAAAAAAGAATCTGCCAGAAACCATCCCTGAGGATGCTCATACATTGGAACTATTAGTGAAATACTTTAAAATCAAGTGTCTTAAATATACTCAATGGCTAAGGGAATCCATATACAAAGAACTAAAGGAAATTAGGAAAACATCTGAACAAAATAGATGGAAATTATAAAAATGAAACAAATCTTGAAGCTGCAAATTATAGTAATTGAAATGAAAAAACACATTGGATGATTCAGTAGCAGATTTAAAGAGGCAGAAGAGAAGACTCAGTGAACTTGAACATAAGACAATAGAAATTATTCAGTGAGGAGTAGAACAAATAATGAAAAAAAAAAAAGAACAGAGACCAAGGGATCTGTGGGTCACCACCAAGTGTACCAACATACACATCACTGGAGTTCTGGAAGGACAAGAGAGAGAGAAAGGCGCTGAAAAAGTATCTGAAGAAACAATGGCTGAAAACTTTATAAATCTAATGAAAGACAATAAATGTACATATCCAGGAAGATAACTCTAAGCTAGATAGACCCTAAGAGATCTACACCAAGATTGCAAAATTGTCAAAATCAAAAGATAATTATGTAGATAGTTTGAATGAACGCTGTAAGTACTTGGAATCTTGGGTAGGACATGAGATTTTGTTGGTTTGTCCAGAGTGATGTCCCGATGAATCCCAGAGTGATTCGATCAGTGAGTGGAAAAGTATTTGCAAAGCCCCCTTCGGGGAGAGCAGGGAGAAATTCAACTTCCCCAAGTTGAACTCTTGATATTCTCACAAGCAGCGTGGACAACCAAAGCTGTAGGCTGAGCCCCCAGTCTTGGGGTTTGTTCATATGAAACTTAACCCCACAAAGGATAGGTCAAGTCTACTTAAAATTTAGGCCTAAGAGTCACCACCCCCAGGAGAGCCTTTTTTGTTGCTCAGATGTGGCCTCTGTCTCCAGCCAACACGAGCAGTCTCACCACCCTCCCCCTCTCTGCATGGGACATGACTCCCAGGGGTGTGGACCTTCCTGGCAATGTGGGACAGAGATCCTGGAATGAGCTGAGACTCAGCATCAAGGGACTGAGAAAAACCCTAGAATGAGCTGAGAATTAACATCAAGGAATTGAGAGAACCTTGTCGACCAAAAGGGGTAAGAGTGAAATGAGACAAAGTGTCAATGGTTGAGAGATTCCAAACAGAGCCGAGAGGTTATCTGGAGGTTACTCTTACGCATTAAGTAGATATCACCTTGCTGCTCAAGATGTAGTGGAGAGGCTGGAGGGAACTGCCCCAAAATGTACAGCTTTGTTCCAGTAACCATGTTTCTTGATGATGATTGAACAATGATATAGTTTTCACAATGTGACTCTGTGATTGTGAAAACCTTGTGTCTGATGCTCCGTTTGTCTACCATATCAACAGATGAGTAGAACATATGGAATAAAATAAATAATAGGGGGAACAAATGTTAAAATAAATTTAGTTTGAAATGCTAGTGATAAATGAAAGCAAGGGGTAAGGGGTATGGTATGTATAATCTTTTTTTTTCCTGTTATCGTTTTATTTCTTTTTCTATTGTCTTTTTATTTCTTTTTCTAAATCGATGCAAATGTTCTAAGAAATGATGAATATGCAACTATGTGATGATATTAAGAATTCCTGATTATATATGTAGAATAGAATGATACGTTAATGTTTTTGTTTGTTGTTAATTTTTAATTAATAAAAAAATGCAGTAACAAAAAAAAAGAATCTGAGTTCCTCAGATGAGCCAACTTTTTAAAAGGAAAAAAAAAAGACAAAAGAAAGGATTTTGAAAGCAGCAAGAGAGAAGAAATGTTACATACAAGAGATCCCCAATAAGATAAAAGTATATTTCTCAACAGAAACCATGGAGGCCAGAAGACAATAGGATAGCATATTTAAAGTCCTTGAGGAAAAAAACTCAATCAGCAAAATTCTTTATTCAGCAAAATTATGTTTCAAAAACAAAGGCAAAATTAAGGTATTTATAGATAAGCAAAAGCTGAAAGAGTTCATTACCAGAAGACCTGCCCTACAAGAAGTGCTAAAGGGGGTCTTTCAGGCTGAAACAAAAGGACATTAGGCAATAATTAGAAAGCATAAGAAGAAATTACACTGGCAAAGGGAACTACATAGGTAAACTTAAAGTCCTGCCTTACTGAATTTTGGTTTGTAGCTGCTTTTCCCCTCATATAATTTTATCGGCAAACAAGTAAAGTAACATTTTAATTCTGTTAATGGGCATAAATGTATCTGTGATATAATGTACCTGTAATCTGAAACAGTAACAACATAAAGAGGGAGACACAAGGATACATAGGAATAGAATTTGCGTACTATGAAAAAACTAGGTTGATGCTCCTCGAACTAGGCTATTATTAGTTTAAGATGTTAATTGTAATTACAAAGGTAGCCGCAAAGAAAATAACTTAAAAAAACAGAGAGAAAAGGAAAGAAGACAAAAGAACAACTAAATACAAAAAAGGCAGTAATGGAGTAATTGAGAAACAAAAACCATACAAGACATAAAGAAAACAAATAGTTAAATGGCAGAAGTGAAGTCTTTCTTTTTTATTACCTTTAATATCAATGGATTAAATTCTTCTATTAAAAGACAGAAATTTGTAGACCGGATGGAAAAGCAGATCCATTTATATACTGCCCACAAGAGATTTACAAAGAGGTTGAAAGTGAAAGAGTGGAAAAAGATATTTCATGCAAATAGTAACTGGAGTGGCTATATGATCAGACAAAATAGACTTTAAGTAAAAAAAGAGTACTAGAGACAAAGAAGGATACTATATATGGATAAAAATTTCAATTCAGCAAGGAGATTGCCAATGTATATACACCTCACAACAGAGCCCCAATATATGAAGCAAAACTTGACAGAACTGAAGGGAGAAACAGCAGTTCTACAATGATAGTTGGAGACTTCAAGACACCACTTTCAGTAATTGATAGAACACCTAAGCAGGTCAATAAGGAAATAGAGCTCTTAAACACTATTAACCCCTTAGACCTAAGGGGCACATATAGAACACCCTACCCAACGACAACAGAATGCATGTTCTTCTCAAGTACACATGGAACATTTTCTAGAATAGACTACACATTAAGCCGCAAATCAAATTGTAGTTAAGTTTTTAAATTACTGAAATCATACAAAGTATGTTCTTTACTGGGTCAAGGAACCTGGTATCATCTCGGACACTAAAGCTAGTAATCATAACAGAAGGAAACTGGAACATTTACATATATGTGGAAATCAACATATACTGAAAAACCAACAGGTCAAAGAAATCACAAGGAAAATTAGGAAATGTCTTGAAATGAATGAAAATTCAACACACAAAAAGAAGGGATGCAATAAAGGCAATGCTCAGAGGGAAATTAAAAATGCTTAGGAATTGTTTTATCTGTGTGTAATTCTAACGTAAGTTTGTGATTCTATGCCACATACCACATTCTGTTCCCGCCCTCCCCAACACCACCATTTTTAGAATTCACCAGGTTGCCAAGGAAACATCAAGTGCTAGCTTCTAAATGCTGCACCTAGACTGTCATATTCTTTCTCCATAGACACTGAGGTTCCCTTGAGCTGCTCACTATAAAACACAGCAATGGCTAGTCTCCTTCTCACCCACTTAAGGGCCCATGGGAATTTCTCTGGGATGGATACACACACACACAGACACACACACCCATCAATGGGGTTTACTGGGTCCAAATGAGCATATGTGCTGGTTAATTTCCAGAGGCAGGGCCACCCTGGCTTCAGGCATGCCCACGCTAGTTCTCATGCCCACCAGCAGCATGCGAGGGTTCCCCGTGGGGGGCAGAGGAAAGCAGACAGGACTCTCATGGATGACACAGGCCACCTTAGGGAGGTGGGCTAGCCCTACTATGTTCTGAGGAAACAGCCTTGGTTCCAGGTCACACAGCAAAAAAGCAGAGCCACGCCAGGGCCAGGGGTCTGGTCTCTCTTGACTACAATTACTGCACATTTACATGTTCTTTCACCACCCATCTCCCTTAGCTGTAGAGGGCATTAGATGACAGATGTGGTCACTGGAAGACAATGAACAGTCAGCTTTGTGACTGCTGGACCTCCGCAGTGTTTACCTGTTGGGCCGTCTTAGTTTTGTGTTTCTCCTTCTTCTCTTTGCCCTCTTTTGAAGGTGCCCCTGTCTCCTTATGCCCATCGGCTGACTGCTCCAGGGCAGGAACATAGGTCCGCCTTTCCCCATCCCAGTACAGATACTGCTGGCTCTGAGCATTGTAGTAATACTGTGGGAGGGGAGGGTGAGGGGGCATGAGGGAAGACGAGAAGGGAAACTTCAGAGCCAGCTGCCACCTGACCCCCCACCCCCTCCTTGGGCCTCCCAATCACCTGGGAGTTGGGGTCATAGTAGAGGCCGGTCTGAGGGTCATAGTAGTAGCCGGATGTCTCATCATACTGGTAGGTGGAGACATCTGGGACAGCTTGGGGGTGAGAAGAGGGGGAAGTTCACACTCCTCCCTGCTTTGTTATGAAACTCTCTACCCCCTACCCACAAGCCATGGCTACTCACGGTACTGACTGTAGGACTCCTGGGCAGTGGGACTGGTAGCTGGTGGTAGAGCAGAGCTGGGATGGGTGGGGCTCTGGAGCTCAGATTTGAGCACAGCAGGTGACATAATTGTGTATGACTGGTTATGGGGTCAGACAGAGGAACAGGATTCAGTGTCTGCCAATGCCACACCTACCCACCCAGGATACCCTCTTGGCCTGCCCACTTCCCTACCCAGGCTAACTCTGGAGCTTACTCACCTGGCTGTTGGGAACAGTGCCCTGGCTGCTGCTCACCTCGGCTGCTGACTGTTGGTAGATGCTGGGGGCAGCACCAGGCTGGGCGCGGGAGAAAGCTTGCAGTGACACAGAGTCTGCCCCAGGCTCTAGGGAGGCCTCAGGACCTGCAAAAAGGGCCAGGGAGGGAGAAGAATGTCTGTGAATGGTGCGGCAAGGACCCAATGCCTGCCGGACCCCACCATGGGCTTGGGGAGAGATGCTGGGGCTCACCTGCTCCGGCTGGGTCCCCTTTGGTTCCAGTGATGCCAGGGCCCTTGGTGCCCTTGAGGTAGCCATGGGCATAGAGGGAGGACTCTGTGCCCTGGCTGCCGCCATAGCCCTCATCCTGTTGGTAGTAGCTGTAGTCGACCGGCGGCTCCTCGGGGGTGGCCCAGGCACCCTCCCCACCCTGGGAGGCCTGAGGGGCAGGTGGGAGGGGCTCATTAGAACAGGAGAGGGAGTGATGAGCCTTCTAAGGAATATCCGACCCACAGGTGGGGCTAGGGCCTATAACAAGTGAAACTTGAGGGTTGCCCAGCAGTGAAACAGGTCAATGACAAAAACAAGACTGAAAAGAATGGTCCCAGAGCTGATAATGGTGTCTGTGGTATGTGTGGCATGTATTTGTGTGTTCGACCAAGGAAGATACCAACCTCCCATTTCTTTTTTTTTCCCCTCTTCCCCCAATCTTCTTTTCAACACTTATAAATTTCTTTTTCATTAAAGAAGATGTAACAAATCAGGGCAATAAGAAAAAAAAAACACCAAATACAATAGAAAAATAGCCATGATGGTACTGTAAATGTAAGTATGGGAGATGACTAGGAAGGGAGCTGTAATTAGGACTGGAGTGGGAATGTACCAGGGATGTTTAGAACTGGGAGGAGGAGGGTAGAGAGAGGGGTTCACAGGACTGGCATGGGCCCCCAAAGCCCATGCCAGCCACTGTAAGAGGTTTTTGGGTCCAGAGATAGCAAGTTAGACCTCCTCTTTGCAGAGAGAGTGCAGGAGGGTAAAGGGAGCCCAGGTTATCAGGAGGCTGGGGAACCGAGGGGAGTCTGAGTACCTGTGAGATGGCCCACTGGGCTGCAGCAATGGCAGTGCTGGCCACAGAGGCAGCGTTGATGCGACTGCCTTCATTGGAGGCCATATCCCTGGAAAGGACATTAGAGACCAGGAGTGAGGTGGGAAGCTCTAAGCTGGGGGTCAAGACAGGAAGGGACATGGGGGCTGCTGACCTCTTAGAGCCCTTGGCAAACTCAACATTGATGGTCTTGCCGTCGATGGTGAGTGGTGGGTGCAGGGCCTGCAGGATTTGTAGCAGCTGGGCTGCTTCCTGTAGGAAGGAAAGTGGGTAGGGGCAGAAGGGTCAGGCCCGGGGAGGCCCCCGGCTCCATTGTCCCATTTCCAGGCTTGGGGCCGCGGTGGGAGGGCTGGGGTAAAGGTCTCTTCTCCCGGTCCCGGAGGGCCCTCCCAGCCACCCCGGGGGCCGGGACCCTGGCTGCCCGGCCCCCCCCCTGTGCCGCCCTCACCACGATGGTGGAGAGCTGGATGAAGGCGAAGCCACGGTTCAGTTGGGTCTGCTTGTCCTTGATGACACGTACATTGGAGGAAGAAAGCACTGCATAGGGTGCCAGGGCCCCCAGGATGGAGTCCATGGTGCTATGTGGGTTCAGGTTGCGCAAAATGATGGCTGTGGGAAGGGGCCCAGAATTAGGAGACAACCCAGATATTCTGTTTCAGACCCACCCTTTGGTGGCTCTCTGCTGTCTTTTTCTGGTCTCCATGCCTTGGCACTTGCTGCTTCTTCTCACCTGTTCCTCCTGGATAAACTCTTTTGTCAGTCCAATTCTTAGCTCAATCACTCTTCTGCTGAGAACTTTCCCAGCACACCCTCAAAGTCGAATCAGGCAGTGCTCCTCCTTCTGCTCTCCCTATGTCACATGTCTGTCACCCCACCAAGCAGAGACCTCCAAGAGGACTAATTCCTGGTCACCAATATTTCTTTGGCCTTGGAGAACCCAGCCCAGATACCCTAGGATGCAGAAGAAGAGGAAGAAACAACAGACTCACTGTCATTGGCATTCTCCGAGCTTGGCTCTGAGCCCTGTGAAAGGGCCTGGGAGGCCATCACTCCCTGGGCCTGGTAGGGCTGCGGCAAGGGGAGCAGACCCTGGCTTAGCTCTCGTCCACCCAGTGGCAGCGTCTGCTGATCCAGCCTTGTGCCGAGGGGCAGCTTCTGCTCTGCCTCTGTCAAGGGTGGTAGAGGACAGGCTGGTGACAAAGGGGAAACTCCATGACTGTCACCCTTCTCTGCATACCAACTCCTAAACTATGGCCCCTCACCCTTCTACCCACCAACGCCCCAGGAAGTAGGGTGGAAGTAGGAGGGCCTCACCTGACTTGGGCACACCACATTTGAAGCACTTCTCGCGTCGTTTGAAGTTCTGAACTCCACACTGTGAGACACAGGCCAGGCCATGAGAGAGAGTACGGCTTTCCAGTGCCCCATCTGAACTTGGATCCAGAGATTCCCCCAGGGAACCCCGCAATGCCCCAGGAGGAAGGGGAGGGGTCCCAGGTTCAGGGATGGCAGGGAGCTCTGGGACTTGTGCTGTTATTCTCGGTCCACTGAATCTTCCCTTTACATGGTCTCAAATTTGTCCTTAGTGCCACCCCTCAATTTGGGAAACAAATTCTCCCTCCCCCACCCCAATCCTTTTAGTAGGTCTTTTCTTCCCAAAACGTGCTTCCCTGTTCAGAAACCTTCAGTGTTTCTGTCCCTACAATTGCCTGTCTCTTTCCAGACCCCTACCCAGCCTTTATCTCTCGGACTGGTTTGGATCCTGCTGTTCTTGAGATATTAGATATTCCAGCCTCTGGAGACCCTCAGTTTCCACCACACTTGTATCTCAGGTCCAAAATCAGGTTAACAAGCACTGATCCTGTGCCAGGCTCTGCCCCATATGCCAAGGAAGTGGCCTCTGCCTTCATGGCCTAATAGCAAGAAGGTAGATGGAGCATACAGAGGAGCAGGTCAATCTGTGTGGATTGTCTACTAACAGGGGACTTGGGGAGGGAAACACACCAAGAGGGAGTATAGCTCACTCAGCTGAGGATAGTCAGGGAGAGTGGCACATGGGATGCCTAGAAGTCCCCCACCCCTCTAGCCCCCAGGAAGGGACTCCCAGCTGAAGGAACAACAGATCTTCCATAGCTGGTATAGGAGGGTAAGGGGAGAGGCAGAAGCTGAGGCTGGAGAGGGAAGATGATGCCAGATTATGGAGAATCTTCATGCCTAAGCTCAAAGTTATAGGGGTTTTAAGCAGAGAAGGAGGGATGTGGTCAGCGCTGGTTTTTAAGAATGTTATAGGTGAGAGGGCAGGAGAAAGAGGCAGGAAGCCAGCATACCAGAGAGGGGTCCGCGGCGATTGTCTGGGTGAGAGGGCGTGAGGATTGGCATGAGCAGCGGAAATGGCAAGGGAGGGAAGGTGGCATTTCTGTGATGGAAGCGACAGGACCTGGTGACCAACAGGATGCGGGGGATAAAGGAGGGGAAGGAGTCGAAGATAATTCCCTGGTTTCGAGGAGTATCTGAAAATATAGGAGGGATGGGGTTCTGCTATCACTTTGTCCCTACCTCTCCACTGAACACCCACCCTCTGAGAGTACTTTTTGTCTTTTTTTTTCTTTTTAATACAAACAGTTGTCACTCCTCCTTACTAGGCAGAACCTTTCTTAGGAAGAAGGTAAATGCCTCCATAAGCTCTCAGTCTTCCCCTTAGGTTCAGGAGCAACAGATGGCTGCAGAAGGTAGACCCACAAGATTGGCTTGAGGTTGATTTTAAGGCTGACACCAAGGAACAGCCCCAAGGGAAGCCCTAAGCCCACCGTAGCATCCATGACCCCTGTGATCAAGTCACGGCTAAAGGCTCACCCATAATTCCACCTCGCTAAGTCTTAGAATCCTCAACTGTAATATGGAGATGACAACAAAACCCACATCCTAGGCCTTCAGGTTTCAGCTTTGATGTGGCTTTGGTAGAGTGGCCTCCTAGTTTGGGTCACCTGATATGGGCTCTCAGAGCAGCCTGTGCTTTTCTTTCATAACAAGAGCTAACTACACATACACAGTGTTAACTGTGAGCCAGGTTTATATGCGCTCCCCATACATCAACATATTTTAATCCTCCCAACCACCTCTGGGGAGAGGTATCATTATTATTTCCATTTTAGAGATAGCTTAAGTGAGCCAAAGAGAGGTTAAATGTCTTGACTAAAATCAAGGCAGATCTTGGTTATTCTAATCTCAGCCTATCTGGCTACAATGTCCACATTCTACATTACCATGTTATGCCTCCACTGTCACTAATTAGTCACTTCTATAAATATTTGTTCAAAGCCTGCTGGAATTCCAGGCAAGACTATGTTCGATACGGGCAAAAAGCCTGGCACTGAGTGAAAGCTCAGTACACATTTGTGGACAGACTGATGGATAGATGGATGGATGGATGGATGGCAAGCAGGCAGGAACAGTAGCCACTCAAGCTGAGCCAGTCCTCAACCCAACACACCTCACAGGCCCTAGACAAAGAGGTATGTTGCCGGCACTGCTGTTGCTGTCTCTATCCATGGCAACTGCTGCCCACCGCCCCTGTACCTTATTACACAGCCAGTCTTCATTGATCTTGGGCTTGGGGTCACTGTAGTGCATGGACACCTTCTGGCCCAGGATGTTGAGGGAGTGCTGCAGGAAAAAGCAGACCACAGTGAGGCTCAGGCAGCAGTGCCCCACGCACCGTTTCAGCACAGGAGAAGAGAGTGAGCGAGCCCTTCAGCTGGATGGATGAGGGACAGGGAACGGAGGGAGGTTGGAGAACGGACGGAGGGAAGAAGGAAGGGAAGGAGGGAGGGAAAGCGCCACAGCTTTTGGGCACAGCTGTTTGCTGCTTTTCCAGGCATACACACGCACACACGTGAACACACACCACCAGGCACACAGTGTTCGATTAATCAACGCTTGCCGGACAATGGGGGAAATCCCCCACTCAGCCCTGACACTGCCAGGCCACACCCAGGGCCAGCACTACACAGGCTACACTTGGGGATAAGAGGGGAGGGGGAGGGAGAGAAAGAGAGAGAGTGCACACGCGCTGGTGCTGGAGAAGGGGAAAAAGAAAGAGCCATATTTGAAAGACAGAAGTTCCTGCTGTGAGGTTGTCTCCCCTTGGATGGCTGGGTCCCAGGGACCATCACACTAGCCTGCTGACCCTGCAGATATGGCCCCAGGGATTCCCCCAGGTTACCACATTTGTCCCTTCTGCCCTTTCTATCCCCAAATCCCTTCCTCCCCCAAAGGTTTTCTTCAGTGCCCTATACCAGTGATCTTGGCTGAGAGTAAATGCCCAGAGCAGATCCTTGGGTCTCTTAAGGCCCCAAT
This sequence comes from Tamandua tetradactyla, assembly GCF_023851605.1. Taxonomy (NCBI): domain Eukaryota; kingdom Metazoa; phylum Chordata; class Mammalia; order Pilosa; family Myrmecophagidae; genus Tamandua; species Tamandua tetradactyla. Next base: position 123,078,805 of record NC_135353.1, read on the forward strand.
GCTGCTGAGTTGGGATCCTGTGCTGGGCGGGGGAAACAGACTCCTTTTCTTCCTCAGCTCCTTGTTGAGAAGACATGGGCCTGCCTGAGGTGGTAACTTCTGTGAGTGGGTAGGTAGGTGCACTGGGAAGGGTAGGGGCAACTGAAGCGAGTCCAGGAGTGTGAATGAAATGATCACACTTGACCGGTGCTTTAGATCAACAGAGCAGTGTTGTCCTTGTGCATGGAAATCAAAAGGCCAAATTCACATGTGGGTAGAAAGCTAACAAAATGGGACTTGCTAGTTAGTGTGCCAACAGCTAAGTTCCCCAGTGGCTGGATTTCCAGCAGTGCCTGAGAGTGGAACAAAGTTCTGGCTCTGGCTAACCCAGAGCAGGGTGTTCCCCCTGGGACACACCTCACCCAGGCCCCAGGCTAGACAGGCGCCTCTCCCTGTAGAGTGGGAACCTAGGTAAAATAACCCACTCTGGTAGCTTTTTCTGACAGCTCACGCTGGGAGAGGGAAAGGGCAGAACTAGTATCTGACAGGAGGAAGGGGCCAGTGGGAAGTGTAAGTTCTGGATGGAAAGCCCAGTGGGGTAGCGAGAAGTGGGAAGAGGAGATAGTGAGGGTCAGGAAGGGTGGGGGGAGAGAAAGGGGACAGGGGGATGGGACACGGGGCCACAGGGCAGGGAACTGTGTCCATAAGAACCAGGCGATGGGGAGCGCTCGATTACAAAGTAGTATTTGTTTGGGGGAGGGGGTTCAAGTGCGGCAAAGCAACCTGATTGGCTTCCATCCATCGTGTAGCGTCCTGCAAGTGACTAAACTCGACGAAGGCGAAGCCCCGGCTCTGACCTGGAGACAGCATTCAGATACAGACGCAGTGGGTTAGTCAACAGCTTTGGACACACGGCGTTCCCGGGGGCGGGACCCGAGGGGAGAGGACCAGAGGGGCAGAGAGGGAAGGGGGAAGAGGAGAAAGGAAGAGAGAAAATCAGAGAAAAACTAGGGAGGTGGAGAGGCAAGGTAGATGGCAGGGATAGGCAGGAAAGAAGGAAGAGGGTTGAAGGAAAACAGAGTAGGAGAGAGGTCGGAGTATGGGGTGGGGGGGTGGGGGGAGATACACACACACCAACTGGGAAGAGAGACAAAGAGATGGGGTTCAGGCAGACCTGCCTGGCCAGCCTGAGGTGATAGAGACAGAGGGAAGAAGCTGGGAGGGAAAGAGTACAAGTCCAGGTCTGTCTCCAGAGAAGGAATGAAACAAGAAAGTGGGCAGGCTGCTAGCTCCACATGAGCGAGAATAAACAACTCAAAGGTGAGGCCGAGCACAAGGCCAGGGGTGCCCAGGAGGGGCCCTGTAACAGGTGTATTTAATCAAAGAAGCAAAAAGAGGGGCTGGGCTAGGATACTCTGTGAGGCTAGGAAGGCTCCAGCCCATCAGGAACTAGGGGGATTAGGGATACAACCTCATTTCAGCCTCACCACAGTACACAGGCAATGGACCATACCAAGGAGCAACTTCAGGGCCAAGTAGGGGAGATTACAGGCACAAATGGTTCTAGTCCTCCTAGACAGACAGGCAATGGGGGCCAGGATTGGCCAGGAGGACCTTAAAGTAAGAATCAGTGGGTGCCTGGGAAGTTTCCAGGGCCATAGATCAGGCTGCAGCACCTCCTTCTTAGGGAGAGAGAGACTGAGAATCTCTATCAGCATGTGGTTTAGCTGGGGCAAAACAGAATGAGACCTACATGCTACCAAGAGAGACTTCAGGCTGGGCCAGGGTTGGCAAAGGGATTCAGGGCTTGAGGCCTCAAAAAAGTATCTCCTCCTTTAGAGGCAAATACACAGAGAGGGCTTAGACTTGGTGAAACTTAGGGGGGCATGCTTGATCTCCAAAAGAATAACCATTAGGATGCACAGGAGGATGGAGTGGCATAACTGGTGGTGGTGGGGGATATGGAGGTGAGGAGAGGAGAGAGACTTAGAGATGGAGAGAGAAGCCCAGGCAGAATGAGGCCCCACTGTGCCTGCCTTGGGGAGCCTAGATCATTGGTGTTGCAGAGATGACTCCCCCCTCCCCATCTACCACCCCACTAACCTCAGGCTAGCTCCAAGAAGCCCACAAGAGGGAGGGAGGGAACAGGCAAGGCCAGGAAGTCCTGGCTGCTTGGGATGCATCTCTGGACAAGTACCACCCCTTGCCTCCCTTCATGGAATACATGGGTGGGGCCATGGCAGACCCACTTTCTGGTAAGAAGCTGTTACCAGAAAAATGAAGGGGAAAACAAGGGTCCAGGATGCAGGGGAAGGAGAAGAAAGGAGAGGGAAGAGAGTATGTTTGGTGGGGGGAAGTTACCATCTTAGATACTCAGAGTACCAAAGAGGAGGTTCCCCGGAGCCTGGCCCTGGCCCTGGCCCCGGGGAGCACTCAGCTCAGTGCTGCATCCCTGTCCCAACAGCCCCACAGAAAAGGCTGTCGGCTGGAGCTGTGAGGAGAACAGGGAAAAGGGGAGAGAAGGAAGAGAAGGTACCCCCCCAAGCTGCCCATTCCCAGCTGTGGCACAAAGGGAGGGTGAGGGAGAAGGCAGAGGTAAAAGGGAGATTCAAAGGCTGAGGCTGGCCAGTGGAAGGGGAGGACACTGGGAACAAAAGCTCACCTGAGGATTTGTTCCTCATCAGCCGGACCTCCCGAGCTTGGACCCCATGGGACTGCAGCTGGCCACGGATCTGTATAGGGAGAGAGTAGGACAGGCTCATCAAGAGAGGGAGATATGAGGTTAGCTGGAGGCTTCCAGGACCCCAAGGGGTCATCAGTAATGTACTTTCTCCTCTCCCTCACTCAGGGCTTTTCCCTGAGCAAGGTCACTTCCACACCAGCACCTAGTCTCAGCTTTGAGCTCTGGACTTGCAGAAAGCAACTCAAGTGGAGAAAGTGGCACAGTGCAAGGGAAAAGAAAGAGCACAATGACCCCCCCGGGGGGACAGAAAACAATATAAGAGCAAGTGGGCCAGCAACTCAACGGCAGGCAGGAATAATCTGACAATGTGCTTGGTGGCAGCCACAAAACAAGGACAGCTGGGGTGCAGTTCTTGACCTTTTCAAGGGGCTCCCCCTCCTACTTGTATCAAGAGAGATTCATGATGCAAATACCAAACTGGGAAGGACTGGAGTCTGAGTAAATACTAGCCATGTGCCCTAGACCACAAGTGATAATGTAGAGGAGAAACAGAAAGATGTGGTTTGAGAAAGCTTCCTGGATGAAGGACCCTGGAGGGAAGCTACAGAGGCAATATAGAATTTGGACGAGGTAAGGTAGGGTCTCTAGAGCAGTGGGCCTTTTGAGGAGGACTATGAGCTTAGACCAGGCATTCTTGGATAGGGTGCCTCTGGGCCTGTTTCCTCATGAGGTTCAACAACAAAGGAGATTAACACTCCACAGGGCCATCATAAGTATGCAAAGCAAAGCTACAGAGCAGAGCCTATCAGGACTCCAAATGCTGAGGTAAGTCTTAAGAAACAGCAAGAATATGGACTCGGGTTTAGCAGCCCAGGCTCAGACCCCAATTTTTTGCCACACAGAAGCTGTGGGACTTGGGGCAAGTCACTTCACCACTTGGGGCCTTGGTTTCCTCATCTGTAGGAGGGGGATACAAAGAGTATGTTTCATGTAGGGACACTGTTAGAATTAAATCAGCCCCCATATAGCCCAATATGTGGTAAAGCCTCAAAAAATGCGAGCAATCAGCTAACACTGGACCCTGAGTAGGAGCAGGTGGTCCAGACTGGAAGCTCGCATTACACAGGTGGGATTTTCTCTGCTACAAGATGGGCAGCTGGCAGATTTCAGAGAAGAGCTCATCAGAGAGTCCAGGGGAGGGAAGGGACCAGAATCAGGGAGGCTAGCCAATGGTCCTCATGGGGTTTTTATGTGGCTTGTTATGAGAGGTCTGTATAAGAAGGTAACAGGAGAAAAGGAAGATGAGAGAATGTCACAAAAGATCTCCTAGGGTTGCAGGAACCCAGCATCACCTCTGCTACCAGCAACACTCAGCACTGGACCTGGTACGTCTCCAGCTCTCAACTGGCATATGCAGAATGGGTGGATGACCAATGGAATGTACAAGAGGAATGCCCTTCTTCCTCCTGTGCCCAAGATTGCCAGCCACCCACCACCACTGCCCCCAGCCATGCCAGCCTATCCAACACTCCTCCCTTCCGGACCAGAACATGACGGGGCCTGCCCACAGAGGATAGATCAGTGCTGGGGACAGGAGCCAGGTGGGGAGAGGGGGATGAAAGGTACTGAGGTTGGGGGTGAGAGGGTAGGGGAGAAGTTGAGGGCCCTGGAGGAGACCCAGCCTGGCCTCCTGCTCTGCCTGCCCAGGGTCATGGGGGGCACGTACGTCATCCTCAGTGGCTGCCTGTGGCAGCATCCTCAGCATGACGATGTTACTGGCCTTCTCCTCCTCCTCCTCCTCCTCCTCCTCCTCCTCCTCCCCTTGCTCGGTCCGATAGTCCTGGTCCCGATAGTCGCCGTCTCGGGGGAAGCCTGGCGGGCCAGTGGGGCTGTGCCTGTGCCGCCGCCGCCGCCTACGCTGAGTCTCGGAGCCCGGGGAGGCCTCGTAGGAATCCTGGCCAACAGAACAAGATGAGAGACACCAGACGGGCAGTCAGTCTGGGGCGGGCCTAGGGGCTGGCCGCTGGCTCTCTGAGGCAGGCAGGCTCTGAAAGCCAGGGGTGGGCGGGCTCCGGCTAAAGGCTCTGGACTGCAACCCTTCCGGGGCTGGAAGTTCTCCAAGGGATGCCTGGGGGGCTGCCTTTGGGAAGTAGGGAGTGGGGAAAGGTTGGTGGCAGTACTGCCAAGGTGGGGTGTGGGACTTCCTAATGGCGGGTCATCAGGCAGCTTATACTTCCTTGGGGACAGATGCTTTGGGGTATGGCAACTAGACCCTGCCATCCCTGTTCTCTACTTCCTCGCTCACCAGCCAGGTCGCACATGCCCAATTGTTCCACAAGCCACAGAAGGTCACATATCTTCTGCAGTGCCCCAACCTGGCCTGGGTCCTGCAACCAAGCTGTAGTCATAGGAATACTTAAGATGTTGGCCAGAGCCAGCCAGGAGCTGGCAAAGATATGAGGGCCACAAACACTGCCCCTTGGTGCCTGATCCTTAGTTCTGGCCAACCTTCCATCATCACCAGTCTCCCTCAAAACAAGGTGTGGCCGCTGGGTTTTTGGTTGTTGCCCACCCATGCCTGGACTAACCAAACCAGACCTGGGTTCACACTCCTCTAGCCCTTAAGGAGGACTGAAAACTCAGATTCTTATTCTACTTTTCCTAGTGGTTCTCTACCAAGGCCCACCCAGGGTCCCTGGAGACATCTAAGCACACCTTGACTGTGGAAGCCTCTATGCCCTCTCCCCTGGTATATCCACCAAAGCTAGTGGCCCACCACAGGGTCTTTGCACTGGAATCTCCAGAAGATAGGAGGTAGCTCATACACTGCCTCCTGAGGCTGGGGTTGCAAGGGTACCCCTTCCTTCCTTCCCCCACTACGCAGAGTTGTCTACTTGCTTAGACCACGACCCTGACTGCCCCTCAAACTGGGGTTCCCCTAAGGCAAGGTAAGACAAGGGTATTTCTTCCCTTCAGATGGGGGCTCCCTGATTGTAACATGCCTCATCCCTTGGGTTAGGGGTAACTACCCAACATGGAATTGGCTACCCTTTGAGCCCAAAGGAGAGGCCTGAGGTCTTCTCTTGTTCAGGGGCTCTCTCTTTACTGGGAATGGCCACATTTGGCCTCCCAGAGTTGCTCTGCTTGGTGGGAGCCTGTTCCCCCAGGTTCTCCCTCAAACCTAGACGCCGGGTCCCATTAAGAGGCTCTTCAAATGGCCCAAGTTGGCTGGGAGAAGGCAGTACAGGGTTCACAATGAACCACAGAACCAAACTGAACAACAGGGAAGAAGGAAAAGAGGTAGTGGCCAGTAGCCCTTGGAAGTATAGAGCCAAGCATGTAGAAGTCAGGGAGACCCAACTCGGGAGAGGACCCCTCAGAGAAGGTAGTGGGAACAGACCCTCCAAGTGAGGCAAAGACACCCAACACAGTTCAAAAGCATGGGAGCTAAGAGCTACCTGTACATACTGCTGCAGTAGGACATAGAAGCCCTTCAGGAGCCTGTCCCACCCAGGCCTGGCCCAGCCTTCCCCAGGTCTCACCTCTGCACTCTGCTCTTCAGATGAGTCATCATAATCATGCTTGCCCTCCTGACTGCCATACTCGCGGGGATATGAACGGTAGTCCATATCCCGGTAGTCATGGTCTCGGCTGCGGTTCTCCCCACCGTCATCCTGTGAGCGGTCGGTGGCTCCATAGCGGCCAGTCCTGTCTCCACGGCCACCTCTGGGGCAAGAAAAATGGGGAGGCATTAGAGGGCAGACCTTTCTGAAAAGAACAGCAAGGGGTATGAGTGATCCCTGCCCACTCCCTCTAGGCCCTTAGTCCCACTTTCCCAAGGAGGGATTACTAAATCCTTACCCTATGGGATGAAGTGACTCCTATAGCTCTCACAAATCCAATCCACCCCTCTCCCTCCACCCAACCCCCTCTGGTCAACACCTGTCTTCCTTGATTGGGACTTCTGTTGTAGCTTCCTGATTGGTCTCCCCACCTCCACCCAGGCCTTCCCCATTTATTCTTTACATCCCAAGCATGAGTGTTCTACAAGGCAAAGACAATCAAACCCAACCATATCATTCCCTTCAATGGCTCCCTCTTATTCTCAACATAAAACATCAAAATGCTCACCAAAGTCCTACAAGGTCTGCAGGGTCCTGTGGGGTGAGATCCCTGCCGACCTCTCTCCCTCTCTGCCTCATCGTGCACTGTGCCACCCTGCCCCTCTGTTTCACGGTCACCTTGCTAGCACTGGAAGCTGTTTTGTTACAATTTCTCCTACTGCAATAACTGTAAAATAATTATCTCAAAGTTTATTTAATGTGCATTTCTTGGGTGATTTAAAGATATACTAGATTGTGAGTTCCATGAACCAGTTGGTTCACTGCTACATTCCCCAAAGCTGAGCAAAGTGCCTGATCCTCAAGAGGTGCTCAATAATTATTTTCTGGCTAAAATAATGAATAGAAATTATTTTCTTAAAAGGCAGTCACCTTTTTTTTAAAATTGGAAATCATGGGCAACTAAGAAAAAATAGGTATCACTATTAGTGGGATTCCAATTCTGGTCAAGAATAGCAATACCAGAATGCCCACTGTTGACACTGTTATTTTAACATTATTCTAAAGACACCAGCTAAAGCGATTAAACAAGAGAATGAAGAAAAGGAATTAAAAGCTGGAGAGGAGAAGGTGAATTTACCAGCATTTGTAGACGATATGAGAATATGCCTGAAAAACCTAAGAGAATCAATTTTAAAACTGATTAAAAAGAATAAGATACATCAGTAAAGACGCTGAATAGAAAATTACTTTACAGAAATAAATACTCTCTATATAGTCAGATAGCCACTATATTTGGCTATCTTCCTATTTTAGTTCAGAAAATAGGAAGATCCCAAGTACAACTGCATCAAAAATGTTAAAAACCTACACACAAGAAAAAAATTCTCAAATATGACTATCATTTTATGATGATACTTCAAAAATTGTACCAAAATACATCTGAAAGGGATCAAAGATTTAAACGGAAGAAATGAGACCATAAAAGTAGACGAAGAAAACACAAGATAAATTATTTACAACCTTAAAATGGGGAAGGTCTATGATCCCAAATACAGAAGACAAAGAAGAAAAGATTCTTAAATTAGACTACATAAAAATAAAACAGTTCTGCTTGGAAAAAAAACAAAAACAAAATTACAAAAATCATCATGAGACAAGTCAGAAGACCTACAATAAACCAGGAAAAAATATGGGGAAAGGAAATGAACAAAATTCACAGAAAAGAAACATGAATGATCTGTATTTGAAAAGATGCAGTCTCACTCATAATGAAAGATGAAAATTAAAAGTACACTGACAGACCATTTTTTAAAATAAATGTTTTATTTTGAAATAATCTTAGATTTACAGGAAAGTTCAAAGATTGTACAGAGAGCTCCCATATACCCTTCATCCAGTTTTCCCTAATGTTAACATAACCACAGAACATTCACCAAAAACTAAGAAATTAAGTAAATTATAAACTTTACTAGGATTTCACCAGTTTTTCAACTAATGTCCTTTCTCTGTTCCAGGATCTGATTGATCCAGGAGAGCACACTGCATTTAGTCATCATGCGTCCTCTTTAAGTCTCTTCTGGAATGTGAAAGTTTCTCAGTCTCCATGTTGTTTATGACAGTTTTGAAGAGTATGGCGAGGTATTTTGTACAATGTCCCTCAATTTTGGTTTGTCTGATGTGTTCTCATGACTGGGGTTATGGGTGTTTTGAGACTACTACACTACACAAGTGAGGCGTCCTTCCTATCATTTCAGGGAGTACATGATACCACCCTGACTTACCACTGGTGATGCTAATCTTGACCACCTGGTTAAAGCGGTGTCTGACAGGTTTCTCCACTGTAATGTTTCTATTTTTCCCTTTCCTTTCTCTATTCTTTGAAGCCAGTCATTGAGTCCAGCCCACACTCAAGGGAAAGGGAATTAAACTCCACCTGCTAGAAAAGGGGAATATCTACATATATTATTTGGAATTCCCCTGAAAGGAAGATTTGTGATAGTCTATTTTTTTAATTTTTTATAGTCCATTTTTAACCCAACAGATTTGTAAAAGTCCAAATGTTTGACACCAAACTTCTCTGGCAAGGCTATATGGAGAAACAGGCACTCTCATATCACCGCTCAGAGTGAAAATGGCACAACCCCTATGGAGTGGAGTTTGGCAATAGCTGGCCAAAACTGAAAATCTATATACCCATTGACCCTTTAATTCTGGGAATGTAATGTATAGATATTCTTGCTCATGTGATGCACTGTTTATAACAGCCAAGGACAGCAAATAAAATTCTATTTATAAAGGTAGAACAATTAAAACAAGAATGGGATATAGCTGTTTGAGGACCTTTAGCATCAACTTCCTACTCGGACCCAAAGATCTCGGAGGACTCTAGAGCTGTGCTAGATCTCCATGGACCCAACACAGAAGCTTAATTCAGCCTCGACCCAGGAGTTTTCCCTGATGTCTATTGAAGACGGTGCCCAGAAAGACTCGGGTGAGACCGTGGCCTCTCATCCTTTCTCCTCAGAATTGTTAATAAAGAACCTGAGCAACTTGACTCTCAACCCTGATAAGCAATTCCTTTCCTCCCCACTGGAAGATCCACTCCAACAGCAGGACGGAGAAAAGATCAGAGGGGAAAAGAGAAATAAGTTTCTCAACCACAGGCGCACAGTGAGGACAATGTTATCTCAGCGCAAAGAAATGATTGAGAGAATGGCAAAAATGAAATATCCCTACCCCAACCGGTCTTACCTGGTCAAAAGAGAGTTAACAAGCCCTCCATATCAGAGAATTTTGGATAGAATGAGAGAAGCAATATTACGCTATACCTGTTTTCTTTACCTGTATTATGGCTGGGATTCTTCTGAAAATGCTAGAATGGAGATTAATTAAGACAAACAGAGCCAATTTAGCCATAAAAATCATTCTGATACTGTCCTTTCTTCCGAATAACTTTAGGATCACTCGACAGCAGGCAAGGAAAACTACTATATGCTATGACAGGTTATAGCTTTTGATGACCTGTGAGTCATATAAGTTTTTTTCCATCTCGAATCTTTCCTCCCTACATTGTTTATAAAGAATCTATATAGTTTGAATGCCTTGCTGACATTAATTTACTTTAGTTCTACTTTGTATATAGAAGAACTTATTAAAATTCAGATGCATTTGAAAAAAAAAAACAACAAGAATGGGTTTTGTCTTAAAAAAAAATAGTGGACAGATCAGAGAAATGGAATAGTCCATAATACCAAAAAGTATATATGAAAATTTAGAAAAAACCCACAGACGGCTTTTCAAATTAACAGGGACTTGTTCACTTGAAGGGATTAGTCAATAACTATGGTTGTGATAACTGTCTAGCCCAGGGATCAGCAAACTACAGCCAGCAGGCCAAATCCAATCACTTAAAGTTTTACTGGAACACAGCCACACCCATTCACCTACATACTGTCTATAGTTGCTTTCGGTTTAGTAGTTGCAACACAGACTGTATGGTCCACAGTGCCAAATATTTACTATCTGGCCCTTTAAAGAAAATGTGTGTTGACCCTTAAAGAAATAAAGTTGTTTATCTACCTCACTTCTTATATCAAATAAATGTATAGATGGATCAAAAAATTAAATTCCAAAATAAAAACCATAAAAATATTAGAAAGAAAACATAAGAAAAAAAATCACTTTGAAAATGAGGAGCGTCTTTCTAAATAAAAACCAATCGCTAAACAGGGCTTTGTAAAAAATTTTAAAAATATGAAGTATTGAAAATACCATAAACAAACATGTGATAGAGCAAGTACAGTAAAATGTTAATGGCAGAATCTAGTGGTGGGTATACAGGTGCTCACTGTAACATTGTTTCAACTTTGTTGTATATTTGAAGTTTTTTCATAATAAAATATAGGAAAAATACCATAAAGTTAAAAGATAAGTCACAAATGGGAAAAATACTTGCAATTCATTTTAAAGATAAAAGGCAAATTTTCTTAATATATATATAGAGTTCTTACAAGTTAATAAAGAAAAGATCAACAACCCAATAGAAAAATAGACAAACAGCATGAATAAACAGTTCAAAGAAAAGGAAATATATGTCTCAATGCCATTCATAATTAAAGAAATGCCAATTAAAAGAGCATAATTTCACCTAGAATATTGACAAAATCAAATTTGATTGTAGACTGCATTGGCAAATGTGCAGGAAAAGAAGCCCTCTCTTACAACCCTTTTGGGGAGAAATTCAGCAACCAGCAATGTGGATATACAATGTAAGCATATGTATCCTTTGACTTAGCAATTTCTTTTTTAGAGAGCATTCTTAGAAATACACTCTAGTAACTGTAACAAAGATATTCCCCACAGCACTGCTTACAATAGCAAAATACTGATAATGTCCTTGTGAACTTCTAGGCCCCTTTCATTAAATTAAAATATGACTGCACTCTTTTATAACCTCCTTCTCTGAACGATAAACCATAAACATCTTTCCATATCAATAGATACGTTCTGCAACACCATTTTAAATGGCTATGCAACATTCCATTATACAAGCATGTCATTTTATCACTAATTAACTAGTTATCTACTACCAGGCATTTTGGGTTTCCAAAGAAATGTTTCTATACGTTTTTGTTGGTTTCTATATTTTCATAATTGCTATTTCATTTATTCATTCACCAAATATTAATATAACATTTACTTTATGCCAGGCACTGCTCTGGATACTGTGGATACTGTTGTGAACAAAGCAAAGTCCCTGCCCTCAAAAGTTCAGTTTGTAACCCAAATTGCTTCCTTATAATAAATTCCACTCTCAGTGTTACGAGTATTAAGGTTTTTTAAATACAATCAATGCTTTTTTAGGGTTTGTTTATGGTACGTATTCCTCACTATTAGAACTCTAGTCAGAATTAAAGAACTGTACAGATTTGAATGAAAAATTCAGATGAAATCCCATTTTTATTTCCTACTTCCTTCCTGTTGCTAGAATACCATGTGCTAAGGATGGTCAAGCAGAGGAAATTGATTATCAGCCTCAGAATGACTGCTTATCTGCAGTCTTCTTTCACATGTGAAAGAAAAAAAAAACTCTCTGGTTGAAGCCATCATTACTTAGGTTTTCTGTCACAACCAGCCAAACCAAATCTTAATTTGTATACTAAGTATCAATGGTATCTTAATTTGTATACTAAGTATCAATGGTACTATTTAACACGGAACTAAAAGTACTGGCCATTGCTGTCAGTGACTAAAACTGTATAAGAAGTAATAAGATTGGTAGGATAGGGATAAAACTTAGTATTTATATATGACATGATCAACTAATTAAAAGATGACCAAAATCAACAACAAACTATTAGAAATAACAAGAAAGTACAGCAGGGATAAGATAACTTATAAAAACCAACCACTTTCCTCTATTCCCACAAATACCAGCTTGGAAAATACAATAAAATAAGATGTCAAGAAAGACTGCTAAAGTGTCTAGGAACTACCTTAACAAAGAATAGGCAAGACCTGTCTTTTCATCTACTCAGATTTTTATATCATTGAAACAAATTTTAAAATATTCTTTATATAGGTCTTGGATAAGATGATTACTTACAAAGATGATGATTCTCCCCAAATTAATTCTCCCCCAATTCAATGCAATCTCAATCAAAATTCTTATTGCATGTTCTTGAAGACCTTAAACTTTATATAGAGAAGAACAAAGTTCCACAAATGACTAAATCAACGTTAAAAAATAAGAGCAAAGAGGGATCTATTAAGACATTCTATAAAGCCATAATAAAAAAGTAAGATTTTGGCCCAAGAATACACAAATAGACCAACAGAACAAATCAGATCACTCAAGACAGATAAATGTACATAAGTGAACTTGAACTGGAGGAACCACAAAACAATAGAGAAAGAATGGACTGTTTTAGGAAATAGTACTGGGAAAACTGCTCATACTATGAAAGAAAATAAAACAGAACCTACCTTATATTCATTAGTGGACTGTAGATGAATTGAAGACCTAAGTGTGAAAGGTAAAGCTACAGAGTGAAAAGAATTTTGTGATCCAAGGTAAGAAAAGAGAATTATTCTGACAGCACAAATTATAAAGCAAAAAAAGTGATGAATTTTAGCATGAAATTAAGAATAGGTACACATTCTTGGAGGAATAATTAAATAAAATGCAGTATGCACACCCCATGATATCCTTGCCAACAATGAGAAGCAAAGCATATACACATGGCAACAGAGACAGTCTTAAAAATACAGTGTAATTAAATGTTTAGGAAACAGAATGAAGACTGTAGCACTATGCCATTTGTGTAAAGTAACTATCACTACATATTTTATCAAATAAGACAGCAGTTGCCTACAAATAGGAAATGGGTATGTAAAAGGAAAAAACACATGGCAAGAGGGGGTCTTGTTCTGACCTATGAAGTAGACCTATCTTGAACAGGAAGGTATGAGTAACTCAAACCTCTGCACTCAAGGTCCTTCAAAGCCAAAAGAAAGCCAGCGGCTTTAACTGGTAAGGTCTGAATCAAGTATGTCACCTACTCAAACTCAGAAACTGCTATAGAACATTTCCAGTGAATACAGTCCAAAATCAAATGCTTTTGAAGAAGGTCAAGACTGAATAACACTGGATGATGACCACATCTCAAATTCAGTTTCACGTCTGAAAAAACAAAATATTTTAATCTTACATTTTTAAAAGGGGCAGTAGTGAAAAACTAAGACATTACATATTATTTTTTCTCCCTGAGTTTTTATAAAACCTCTGACTGGGAGAGTTAGGTTTCTTCTTTCCTATGCAATCTTAAAATGTCATGGATAGATCACCTGAAACAGAATCACCTGGGGGCGATCTACCAGGATGATGAGGAAATAGCCCAGTTCTCAGTATTTTACCAAGTGACCCAACTATTTCTTGCTCATACCAGAGTTTAAAAATAACTGTAATGAGAGAGTCCATTCCAAGACAAGTATGACACCAACTTCTGCCCATTCCATCCCTGGAGTGTCCTACTATTTGACCTGGCCTTTCCCATATTTGACCTGGACAAATTCCTGACTCTGAAAGTCCCACCCCTACCCATCTTCCAAATCTCTCTCCTGACCCACAGGCACTTACAACCCAATACTCATCTGACCCCAACCTCTGCCTCTCTTCCTGCAGCAGCTGTCCTCAACTTAGTAAATGACACCACATACCTATCCAGGTCAACCAAATTGGAAATGTGGGATCAGCCTCAACTCCTACCTTTTTCTTGATCCCCTCCCAACCTCATATCCAACCATGGAATCCACTGTGTTTATTGTAATCACCTGCAAACTGTACCATCTCCCTTGTGAGACCCTGAGTAACACAGGGCTGAAACCTTATTTGTCTCATTTATCACTGCATTCCTAGAGCCTAGCACAGTTCCTGGCCCACAAAAGGTGTCAAATGTCTACTGAAAATAAATCAATCATCTGCTATTTCCTCTGTCTGCAAGGCCTTTCCTAGCATCTTCCTGAACCAATGCTCACTTGGGGACAAGCCTAAACTGCTTTGTAGGAGTGGGGGAGGATAACTTACCGTCTTTCATACTCCATATCCTGATAGGGCCTGCGGGGGCTGCTGGGGCCCCTCCTTAGCCGCTGGCTCCGTTTCACTTCCCAGCCACCCCCACTGCTGCCACCATGATCTGCCAGCCTGGGTGATTCCTCCTGTAGGGACTCTAGGGAGATGGGAGGAAAGAAAGGGGTCAAGGCAGCTGGGGCAGAAAAGGTCTCCTTGAGAAACTCTGGTTGTCCAGATATTTTGCTGTTCTTTAGCCTGGGACATTGTTTTCCAACTCCTAGTACTCCTGTAGACCAAAATGGGAATACAACTACTGCTTGGCCTCCTTCTTCCTTTCTCCACAAACACGTGGCTAGAGCCCTCTCCCTAGAAATAGCAAGACCGTCATCAGATAGGAGAGCATCTTGTAGAGAGAGCTGGAACACTCAGAGGGGCCACAGACCTCGGAGACTGGAGGGGTAGTGATGTCACCCACCCATCCAGTATTCAGGGATTTGCCACCTGAGACTTGTAGACAAGCTGCCTGCCCAGGGGAGCGCTTAGCGCTGAATGACCTGCCACAGAATAGACACTTTAAGTACAGAGGTGAGACTCCACAGCAAGGGGAGTCTCAGGCATCCACCAGGCTCCTTCTAGGCCCCCAGGAGCCATTTCGTCCTCCTAACAAGATTCTGCAAGGGGACAGGAAGGAGACCATGAAACATTCTTGGGTGAGGAGGGGGGTGGGGGCTAATTTGGCAACGAGATAGCTGCTGTCTCACTAGGCTCCTGGCCAGCTCAGCTTTGGCTCTCACAGGGCAATTGGGTCAAACTAATATTCAGCCAGGTCCCAAAGTGGCTCTCTCCCCAGGGTTTGGGCCCAAGTCTTCTCAGACGTAACAGGGGCCCTTTCAGAGGCTGTTTCAAACCACTGTGCTATTCTGCTAGGCCAGAGGAGCAGTCAGTCAACTCACTCAACCCTGAGGGTTGCGGAGCCATGTGACCCAGCCAAGGGTCATGATATATCCTGAATCTTCAGGCCCCACCCTGTGAACAGGAATCTGAGAAAAGCCTATCGGTTACAGCACCTGCCCAACACTAGGATGCCACCACACCTTTCCCCATGCATACACACACCAATTTTCTCTTCCTCCTCAAGCCACAGGGAACCAGAGTTACCTATCTCCAGATACCTAAAGATTAGAATCACAACCAGGGGTCCACTTGGATGAAACCCAGATACAGGCTCTGGCAAAGGAACCAGAGCCACAACAGATAGAGGCCAAAGTCACAGATACGAGCCCCAAATAACTACAGGCAGAAATCACAGATAGAGACCCGCAATAAATAAGGGCCATAATCACACACTGAGCTCCCTTTCAATGGATAAGTATCACAGTCACAGATAGAAACCTCTCAAAAGAAGGGGCAATAAACCACACATACACTCCCTACACTCAATAAGTGGGTTAGGGCCTAGACACTGCCCCCCCACCCCCTACCCCACATGAGTAAGGACCAGAGTCACAGACATACCCTAGGGATAAAGAGCGGAGTCGTACAAACTATGAGCCCCCGCCGGCTCACGAATAAGGACCAGAGCCACAAAACATGTCCCCACTGATAGACAGGTACCAGTCACATAGACCGAGCAGACAGCACATCCCCTCCCCTGTGGATAAAAACTAAAGTCGCAGACACCCGACTCTCCAGGGATAAAGCCCAGCGTCACTGACAGTAAGCCACAGTAACCCACTCCCATCCTTCCCTCCCTTCCCCCAACTCGCGTGCACCCATCCCCGTGGTCCCAATCGCGCACGCGCCTTTGGTCTCAAAGGGGAAAAAAAAAAAGTCACCCTCTCCCGGGTTCAGACTGTGCACTCATCCCTCAGTTCCGCGCACCCTCCAGGCCCCTGGCCCGCAGTCCTTCCTTGCGCTCCTCTACGCACCCCGTTTCCCAGCCCCTTACCTCCACCCTCAAGACCAGCGTCGACGCTCACCTTCTCGGTCCGGGCTGTCACGGGAGGGCTCCCAGACATCACCTCGGCCCGTCGCCACCGCATCCAACTCTCCCAGCTCAGCCGGAGCTGGTCAGCGTAACCACCAAGTCCGTGGCTGGAGGCAGAGGGGAGGAGGAGGGGAGAAAGGGGAAGGGAGAAGCGCCAGACGCGCTACCCTCCCCGGAAAACCCACTGCCACCTACTCCCAGTCGATCTCAAACAGCCACACAAAATGGCGACGACGAGAAGGGAACCGGTGCTTCGACCACCATCCACCTACTAAGGGAGCGCGCTCCGCCGGTCCTCGTCTATTGGTCGCCGCCCGCGGTCGGCCAACCCTGGCCTCCTCTGATTGGCAAGCGAATGCCACCTCCCCACTCCCGCGTGCGAACGCCCGCAAGTCGAGAAAAAGAGTGGCCATTGGTCAATCCCGCGAGGCCCGCTTCTTAGAAGCTTGGCTTCCTTTGAAGATGAAAGGCAAACGGAAGCCCCGCCCCTTCCCCAAACAGCAAGGGAACTCGCTGTGCGATTGGCTGTGAACCACCCAAATGACACCGCTTTTTTCCCATCAAGGAAGAGAGCAGACCTGTCAATAAGAAACTCCTCAGCCCGAAGGAGAGGATAAGAGAAGGGTTGGTCCCTCCAGGACATGACAGAGAGAGGGAAAGAGGGCCACGCAGCGCCCCGCCTCATTTGAAAAGAAAATCAGACCTGAGACTTATTTACTGCGGCGGCGGCGGAGCGACAAATATCGCGCACGCGCAAACTGCAGCTGCGCAGAATCGCATTGCCGTCCCCGCCCCTAAGTTACTACGGAGCAATCTATCATGGCGGTCGGGCAACTAGGTTTGTACGCTCGCCGCATTTTGGCTGCAGCTGCGACGCGGGGGCTCCCGGCTGCCCGTGTCCGTTGGGAATCCGGCTCTTCTCGGGCTGTAGTCGCTCCACCTGTCGTGGCGGAGAAGCGTACTCGGGAACCGACCATACGCTGGCAGGAGGACCCGGATCCCGAGGACGAAAACCTCTACGAGAAGGTGAGAGGGAGGGGGAACTAGGACGTCGAAAGGGTCAATCGGGAGCAGGCTGACGGAGCGCAGTAGAGGACGTTCTTAGTTGACCGAAGGTTGCGCAGCTGGCGAAATCCTCTATGAATTTTGCCTAGCTTGTTCGCCTAATTTGTCCCCTGAGAGTCTGGTCTAGGGCCAGATGCGGGATTGGCATTATTTTGCAGACAGAAATCAAACTTGAAGTGGGCAATTCTCAAACCACGTTAGAAGCAATATAGTATAACAACAATAATATTAAACACCAATATGGCGCTTATTCTGCCAGGCAGTGTTCTAAGGACTTTATATGCATTAGCTCATCTAAGAAGCAATAATGTTTTGAGATAGACACTATTATATACCCATTTTACAGATGCGAGAACAAGCGCAGGGATGTTAGATGCTTGTCTCAGCTAACATAACATAACTGAATACATGGTGGAAATAGGTATTTGAACCTAGGTCTACTGGTCTGCTGTCCTGTATTAATAACAGACTCTAAAGTCAAATGGCCTGGGTTCGGATCCAGACACTTAATAGTTACTCATTTGTGTGACCTTGGGCAAGTGGTTCAACCTCTTGTGCCTAAGTTTTCTTTGTAAAATGGGGAAGTAATAAAAACACTATCTAAAGAATAGAATACTATACCTGCCTCATGCAATTAAATTAACCAAAATGGTCAGAACAGCAGCTTGTACTTGGTAAGTACTCAGCTTTAGAAGCTGTAAATTATTATTGGCACTTTCTGCCTGTTGGGATATTGTGAGGTTTGCATATGTAAAAAGACCTGGCACATAATAGGTACCACATCAGAATTAATTTCTGGTTTACAGAGTTAGATTTGCAAAACGCTTATTCACTTTTTACTCATTGTAAATATGTAATGAGGGCCTGCTGTATGCCAGGCACAGTTCTGGGTCCTAGGGATACAGCAATGTGGAAATCAGACAAAGCCTGTACTTTCATAGAGCTTAAGTGATGTTGGGGGAAGACTTAAAAATAAACATGTAAACTATTGGATGACAATAATATAGAATAATATAATAGGTAATACAATAATGTGATACAGAGGATCTGGGCAGATGTTACTTTGGTAAATAATCTCAAATAATGGTAAATGAAAGTTAAGCAGCATAAGAAAGAAATGAAAAGAAAGTTAAGCAGCATAAGGGGATAGAGTGACATGGAGATTGGGAATTACCTTATTAGATTGAAACCACAGAAAATTACCAACGTTCAACCATTTTAAGTGGTAGTTTCATATGGTTCAATGTAGTCGATAAGGTGATTAATGAACACCTCCTAAAGGAATTGAGTGAGGAGAAGCCAGCCATGACTGGATCTGGGAGAAAAGCAGAGGGAACAGCAAGTGCAAAAGGCCTAGTGATGGGAAGAAACTTGGCATGTCCTAAAAATAGAAAGAGAGGAATACAGTGAGGGAGAGAATGTTGGTCCGAGGTGAGATTGGAAACCAGGTTATAAAGGGCCAGCATGAGGCTTCATGGAAAAGCAGGAAGCTCTCATTGATATCATCATCCTGCCACAGAACCCAGACTCCCATGGTTATGACACGGACCCTGTTGTGGACCTCTGGAACATGCGGGCCGTCTTCTTCTTTGGCTTTTCCATTGTCCTTGTCCTTGGCAGCACCTTTGTGGCTTACCTGCCTGACTACAGGTACATGGGAAGTCTGAGAGAGTGGGATGGGTGGGGGGGAGCAGAGGCAAGGGTCGGGGTTGAAGGGAACTCTGCCAGGAATCCTGTTCCTGCACTGTTGGGGAAAGGGGAGCTGAGATGGGGGATTGGATTGGTGTTTGGTGAGGCTCCCTCCTGTCTATTCCTGCTGCTGCCATCTCCAGGATGCGAGAGTGGGCCCGCCGGGAAGCGGAGAGGCTTGTAAAGTACCGCGAAGCTAATGGCCTCCCCCTCATGGAATCCAACTGCTTTGACCCCAGCAAGATCCAGCTGCCAGAGGATGAGCAGTAACCAGTTGCTGAGTGGGGCTCTGGAAGCACCTCCCTCTCCACTCCCCTCCCACCATCCTGCCATCTCCTCAGAGCACCTGATGATTAAAGGGACTGAAAGTCTGCCTGGCTAGCTGTTGATTTTGTCGAGGAGGGGAGGCTGGCAGGGGGCTGGTATCACAAGCCTTAAAAGGGCCACTTGCAGCCTTTTTTTGGTGTTCTGGCTATCTATTGCTGTGTAACAACCACCCTAAAACTTGTAGCTTAAAACAACACTTTATTATTCTCTCTCGTGTATTTATGGATTGGCAGGGCTCACCTAGATGGTTCTTCCTTGGGATCTCTCAGGTGGTTGCAGTCAGATGGTGGCTGGGGCTGGAGCCATCTGAAGGCTCAACTGGGCTGGATGTCCAAGACTTCTTTAGGCACATGACTGGCACTTGAGTCTTTTTCTGTATGGCCTTCCTCTCTAGCAGAAGGGCCTGGGCTTCTTACATGGTGGCTCAGGGCTCCCCTGGATAAGGGAGTAGCATATAGAAAGAAATGCATGACAGTCATCTTTAGAGACAAGCTACCACATAGCAATCTCTTCAATTTGAAGAAGAGCTAGGAAGACCTGGCATTGAGGGTGGTGAGCAGAGCAGGGCTGTTCTATTGCTGAGTGTTTTAGTTTGCTAATGCTGCCAGAATGCAATACACCAAAAAAAAAAAAAAAAAATGGACAGGCTTTTTATAAAGGGGATTTATTTAGTTACAAATTTACAGTTCTTTGGAGGAAAGGCAGCTGGCTTTCCTCTGGCTTTATCTGTTTCATGGGAAGGCACACAGCAATATCTGTTGGTCTTCCCTCCCAGTTTCTGGGTTCAAACAGTTTTCCCCAGGGCAATTCCTTTCTGCATCTCCAAATGTCTGGTTCTGAGTTGCTGAGTGCTCTTCTGAGCTTTCTCTGTCTCTCTCTTTTTTTTTTTGCACGGGCAGACACCAGGAATTGAACCCAGGTCTCCAGCATGGCAGGCGAGAATTCTGCCACTGAGCTAAGTCGCACCACCCCTGACCTTTCTCTTTTAAGCCTCCAGCTAATTAAATTAAATGTCACTCATTGCAGAGGGCACACCCCTTAGCTGACCGCAGGTATAATTGGCCATAGAATTTCACATACTGATGATTTAAGTCAACAACAGAACAACAGGCACCATCACCTGGTCAAGTTGACACCTGAAACTAACTACTACACTGAGGGTGGGTGTTTGTCCCCATCCCTGCCTTCTCTGTTTCTCTTTGGACTTTGAAGTTTCTGCCTCTGTCTTAGTGAGTCTGGATGCCCCTCTCTTCCCTTCTACCCCGAATCTGGGTGGTTTGTAACTCAAAATATGCACCCGTGTGTGTGTGTGTGTGTGTGTGTGTGTGTGTGTGTGTGTGTGTGTGTGTGTTCTCCCCCCTTCTTGCTCTCTGTCTCTGTGTCTGTCTCTCAAGCAGGAAGTCTTTTCTTCTGTCTGTCTCTCTCTGGAAATAGGCTGTCTTGCATAAAGGCTCACTCTCTCAGGCTGTCTTTGGATCTGGCAGATGAAATAAGGCACTTTCTCTGGTTCTGGCTGTCTGTTTCTTTCCAAAGAGTTTCTTCTAATTCCCTGTTAAGTCTGGAATCTGGACTCCATACTTCTGGCATCTCGCCCTCTCTCCCTGGTAGCATCCCTTCCACAGCTCATGCATTCGAATTCACACATTACATACTCCTGTGTTTATCCCTGCTTTGGGCTTCAAAGAGTGTAGGTAACCCAGTCACTGACAAAATTTGACCCTGAAATAATTAGATTTGGTGAAAATTGGTCACAAAGCTCAGAATGACAGGAAATATTTATTCAGAAAAAATACTGAGTCCCTACTGGGTGCCAGGCACTGTTATAGGCAATAGGAATACAGCAGAGAACAAAAGATTTAAAAATTCCTTTTTTTATATTCTAGTAGGGAGAAACAGACAATAAGCAACACAATAAATGAGTATATTACATGCATGTTAAGAGGTGATAAGTAGGCATTCAATTCAAACCTAAGCCAGTAAGGGGGATCAGGAGTGCAGGGACTGGGAGGTTTGAAAAGCTTGATTTTTAAATAATCAGCTTAGGCCTTGTTGAAAACATGCTCTTTTTGAGCAAAAAATATGGAAGAAGTAAGAGATGACCTACATAGATATCTGGGGCAAGAGCATTTCTGCAGAGGGAACAAGCAGTACAGCATCCTTGCAGCAAGAATATGTTTGAGATGTTCAAGGAGCAGCCTGTCGGTTCCTCAGAAAGTTAAACATAGAACTATCATATGACCCAGCAATCCCGCTTCTAGGTACATACCCAAAAGAATTGAAAGTGGGTACTCGCACAGTTATCTGTACACTGATATTCAAAGCAGCATTGTTTACAATTGCCCAAAGTGAAAGCAACCCAAGTGTTGACCAACATGAATGGATTAACAAAATGTGGAATATACAATGAATGCAGCCATAATAAGGAATGAAGTTCTGATACATGCTGCTACATGGATGAACCTTGAAGATATCACCTTGAGTAAAATAAGCCAGATACAAAAGGACAGATGCTGTAAGATTCCACTTATAAAGTAACTAGACTGTGCAGATTAATAGAGACAGAAAGTACAGTACAGTTTCCTGAGGCAGGGTAGAGAGGGAATGGGGAGTTAATACTTAATGATGGATACAGTTTCTGTTTGGAGTGTTAAAAGGTTTTTGGTGGTAACAGTAGCACAACACTGATTTATTTAACACCACTGAATTGTATCTTTGAAAGTGGTGAAGATGGAAAATGTTACATTTTCTATCTGTTACTGGATAGTTTGTTAAGCTGCCTGGAATGCAGTATACCAGAAATGGAACTATTTTTAAAAGGAATTTAATAAATTACAAGTTTACAGTTCTAAGACTGTAAAAATATCCAAACTAAGGTATCCAGTGAAAGATACTTTGACTCAAGAAAAGCTGATGGGTCCAGAACACCTCTGTCAGTTGTGAAGGCACATGGCTGGCACCTACTGGTCCCCTGCTTCTGGGCTCTTGCTTTCAGCCTCTGTCCCTGTGGGGATTCCTCACTTTGCTTCTCCTTGGCTGGCTTTCATCTCTTGGCTTCCCTTGGCTCTCTCCAGGTTCCGGTTTGCTTAATAATATCTCATGGTGATCTCTGCTGGGCTCCAAGCATCTCCAAACATCCGTGTCTCTGTTCTGAGCTCTCTCCAAAATGTTTCCTCTTTTAAAAGACTCCAGTAAACTAATCAAGGCCCACCTGGAATGGGTGGAGTCACATCTCCATCTAATCAAGGGTCACACCCACAACGGGGTGTGTTACGTCTCTGTGGAGACAGTCTAATAAAAAAATTTCTGCCCAACGCTGTTAAATCAGGAGTTAAAGAAACGGCTGCCCCACACAAGATTGGATGAGGATTAAAACATGGTTTTTCGGGCAGGCCATGGTAACTCAGCAGGCTGAGTTCTTGCCTGCCATGCTGGAGACCCGGGTTCGATTCCTGGTGCCTTCCCATGTAAAAAGAAAAAAAAAACAAAAACATAGCTTTTCTGGGGGACATAATAGCTTCGGACTGGCAGTTACCGTAGTAGTTTTTTTAAAGGGGCAATCTGAGGCCAAGAAGCTATCTGGGGGAAAGTATAATTGGTTAAATTTGACACAGGTATGAAAATGTATGGAATTGTCACTGTAAATATTAACTAGAAAATGATTAACCCCACTGAAAATAATTTCAGAACAATGAAAATGGCAAAAATTGGCTTTGGGTTAGCTGCACCACTGTATGGTATTGATTAATTAAATTGGCTCAGGGGCATTCACTTCAGGGCAAACTTTCTCAACAGAAATTCATCTGAGTTGATATAATTCCAACTTAAAATATTAATATTGGTAAGCAGAGCCATCATATCAGAGGTCAGTTGCATGTGAGTCAGAGAGGCAAACCCAGGGCCAATTTAAGGGTCAGGGTCCGGGCAAGGCAACTTGAAATCAACAATCACGACCTGCATGTTCATTAATTCAATAATCTATTCACTCATTCACCCCACAAATATTTACCAAGTGCTTTCTGTGTGCGGGGGATACAGCAGTAAATAATATAGGAAACAGTCCTGTCCTTTTGGAGCTGACTTCTAGTATAGGGAGACAGGTGAAAAATGTAAAAAACATAAATATTTGGCATCATCAATATGACCTCATTTTGAAAAAGACCATTCCTGTAAGCAAAGAATCAAGTGTAGTGGTCCTACCCATTCCAGCTCCAACTGCTTAGCAACTTCCTGTAATTCACATTTGAGATTTTTGCAGCACTCCATGAGGTACTTCACATCATAACAAGAAAAAGCAATCAAAGCAGTCAAGTTCCCCTTCAGGCAGATTAGATTTGGTCAGGATTTTTATTAAATAGCCAAAGTCATCACTATTATAATATGATATCCATTTGACACCTCCACAGAGAACTACTCCATACGTCATAAGAAACTCTGCAAAGCACTGGGTCTCAATTCCTTCCTCTCATGTTTTTTAAATTGGATACCAAATGTTGTTAGTTGCTCTATAGAGACCTGGGCATACATGTCCTCCATCAAATTATATTTAAAATTAAACTTAAATTTAAACTACCACATTGACGTTCCTTAGAGGATATTCTGCTTGCTCATTCTTAAATGTCAGTCCTAGCTGAATTACCTTTAACAAGTTTGCATAGACAGCATTGCTTCTGAATTTTCCAATGGGCCTTGCAACCGTACCTGAAAACTCTACATCCAAACAAGGTAATTATAGTTTTGGATAAGTTGAGAAATTTTCTTCATCTCTTCATCCAAATTGCAAGCCCAAACTTCACAGATTCTTTGGCTATGATCTAACAGTACCTGCTGGCTTAATAAGGACACAAGGAAATCTAAATGCCAGGCATCAAAATGTTATACATGATTGAAGATTTGTTTCATAAAATGCTTTCTCCTTGGACTCTCAACTCTAGCTTTTCCTGTCTTCAGGCATTCTTGATCTATGCAACCCTCCACCAACACCCAGTGAACTATGGTAGAGTTATTTCCCTGTTTTATTTGACAGCACTTTGGAGACAACACTTGACAGCACTGTGATGACAGAAGTGAATGGAAGGACCATACTCAGCTTGACAAGTCAACTCATGACCTAGAGGTTGGGCCAGGTTTGTCCTAGACCTCAGGCTGGAGATGCTCCCTCCTGGGTGCTAGCTACTCTTGCAGCAGTAGCAGTAGATTCATCCACACAGACCCCTCAAAGTTCATGTTTACAATACCTCTTTGTCAAGAAGTTGTTTCTGAGCTGAGAAACATGTCACAAACTGACATGAGTGAGAAAGCAAGCAGTGACCTGGATATGTCTTCTGAAGTTGATGTTGGTGGATATATGAACGATAGGGCTATCCTTGGGAAAAATCTCAGGACTGATGACATCAATAGTGGGTACATGACAGATGAAGGGCTCAGCCTGTATACTGGAAGTCTGAACTGGATACCAGACACAGCGACTTCTGTGGATGTCATCCAGAGAGGGGTTCAAAATGTGACAGTGGATGCAGACAGGTGAGGTGACAGCAATTCAGTGAGCAGTGGCCTCAGTGACAGCCTTGATAACATTAGCATTGATGACCTGAACACCAGGTGCTCAGTCAGCTCTTACTCCAACATCACAGTCTCTTTGAGGAAGACTATTTAGCTGAAGACAGATTCAGATAAATGTTCCACAACAGATGAGACTGGGATAGTATTGAGGAGCTGAAAAAAACAGAAGAGGACTTTGGCTGCCATGGGGATGGTGACGGCAAGTGGAAAGGTGTTTCCTCAGGATTTCCAGATGACCCTGAGAAGGCAGAGCAGAAAAACCTCCTCGTCTGTTTGACAGAAAATTTCTTGGAGAAGAGGCATGTCTTCCCAAGGAGGATCACCATCTAGGCAGAAAGCTGAAACAAGTGCTCTCAAGACTCCTGGGAAATCTGATGATGCCAAAGCCTCTGAGAAAGGGAAAACTACCCTGAAAGGGTCATCTGTTCAAAGAACTTCTTCAGATGCAGGAAAAAAGCAGTGGAAATGAGGGGGAAAAGCCCTCCTCAGGCATTGGAAGATCAGCTGCCACCAGCTGTTTTAGATTTAAGAAGCCAAGTGCAGTAGGATCATTTACTACGATGACTTCTAGTGGAGCGACCATAACAAGTGGCTCAGCAACACTGTCTAAAGTTCCCAAATCACCGTCAGTGGGAAGTCAAATGCTGGGATTAAAACCAGTTTGACAGTTCACAGAATCAGGATGATGTTGTGCTGCACGTTAGCTCAAAGAGCATGCTACAGTACTGCAGTTTGCCCTGCCCTTCAAAATCCGGTACCAGTGGCATTCCTGGCCTGGGTGGCCACAGATCCAGCACAAGCAGTATTGATTCCAGTGTCAGCAGCAAATCGGATGGTACTGCCATCTCAAAACTGAAGGAGCCAACTAAGATTGGATCAGGGTGCTTCAGTCCCATCACTGCTGATCAAACAGACAAGGACAAGGAAAAAGTAGTAGTCTCAGATTCAGAGTTTCTTTGTCAGGTTCCTCCATCCAGCCCCACCTTTGCTAATGCTTGTGGGACACAAGGCCTTAGGTAGTCAGGGACCAAGTATCCTGATATTGCCTCACCTACATTTTGAACGTTATTTGGTGCCAAGGCACGTGGCAAATCTGCCTCTGCACCTAGTAATGAGGGTGTGAAATCCCAGTCCTAGTACCATATTAGTGTAGCAAGACAGTCTGGAGACACCGTTATCTGGTATGGGCAGCATGGGCAGTGCTGGTGCATGAAGTGGCAGCAGCATCCCTGTCTTCAATAAACCCTCAGATTCAACTACAGATATTATAAGCTTTAGTCACTTGTTGGCTTCCAGCCCAGCACTGGTTCACTCTTTCACATCAGGTGGTCTTATGTGGGCTGCCAATCTGAGCAGTTCCTCTGCCGGCAGCAAGGATGCTACAAGTTACCAGTCCATGACTAGCCTCCATATGAGCTCTGAATCCATTGACCTGCCCCAAGCCACCATGGCTCCTTGTCTGAACTGAACAAGAGCCCTCATGAGGTTCGGAGCCTGCTCATGAGAATGAGTAGTGTGAGATCTGCTTTCTCAGAAAGCATACAGCTTGATAGAAATAATTACCCAAAAAAGAGACTAAGATACACCCCATCATCTCGGTAGGCCAATTAAGAGAGCAAAGAATGGTTGCATTCCCATTCTACTGGAGGGCTGCAAGATACTGGTAACCAGTCACCTCTGGTCTTGCCTTCTGCCATGCCATCTTCTGCAATAGGAAAATACCACTTTTCAAAGTTGGGTAAAATATTCTAAAACATCCACTTCATTTTTCTCCTTTTACTACCCACACTCATACGAGCCCTGGTATCTCTGCATAAAGATTGTTCATCAAAAGGTGATAAAATCACATTAACAGTAAAACAAAACAAAACAAAAAAAACCCTTTATCCTTTATTTGTGTATTTCTGTCTCTGAGCTTGTGCTCCTCCTCCTCTTCCTCACCTTGCAGACAGCACCCCACGGTGGTGGCAGTAGCAGTAGCAGCAGCAGCAGGTGCTCTGTAGATAACCACTTGCCCAGCAAGGGGGTAAAAGGGAGCCAGAGCTGTTTTGCACCCCACTGTGCTATCTCTTCTCCATGTATTTCTTTTTGAATGAGTTTTGGTAATTGGTGTCTTTGAAGGAATTTGTCCATTTCATCTATGCTCTGGAATGTATTGGCATAAGATTGTTCATAATATTCCCTTATTATCCTTTTTAATATCTATAGAATCTATCACTTCTCTTATTCCTGATACTGGCAATTTGTCTTCTCTCTCTTTTTCCTTATCAATTTTATTTATCTGCTTAAAGAACCAGCTTTTGGTTTCATCAATTTATTTCCTATTGTTTTCTATTTCATTGATTTCTGCTGAGCTTTGTATTTCTTCTCTTCTGTGTCCATTAGCTATAACTTGCTCCTTTATCTAGTTTCTTTTTTTTTTTTGGCTGTGTTTATTTTCATTTTGAAACACAAATCCCATATCCAATCAAAGAAATCAGAAAGCACATATTCATGAAAATATACTGATAAAAGTATTTTCTATGTAAACATATTTTGATTTAATTTTACAAGAGATTGTGTTGATATGCAACTAATACATTTCAGAAATGATTTAAAGGAAGATGTTTACACTGATTTGTTTTGAACAATAACAAAATAAGTATATGTTTGTTACCAGATGAATGGATGTAATGTATTTTAAAAAATATTTTTATTGAGAAATATCCACACACATACAGTCCAGCCATATTATACAATCAATGGCTCACAATATCATCACATAGTTGTGTATTCTTCACTATGATCATTTTTAGAACATTTGCATCACTTCAGAAAAAGAAACAAAAAGAAAAATAAAGAACTCATACATCCCGTACCCCTTACCCCTCCCTCTCATTGGCCCACAGTATTTCTTTTCTCTCTTTTTTTTTCAGTTCTGGAAATTTATTTAAGAGACATTATGATAATAACTACTCCCACATATATAACGTACTTGCCATTTCCACTAGATTGTGTGTACATAAAATAAGGCTAAAAGGATCTGTAAAAAGAAACACATTTAGATACAACTTGTATACTTCATGATATTCCATTTTGAATATGAGTTTTGGGTTAACACAACTTTTCACACATTCTCTTATGTCTACATATGTTGCAGAATTAAAATGGTACTTGAATTTTGAACAGAATATAGAAAAATATACGTTAGTGTGAGGAAATTACTGTAGCATTTCCTTTGAAAAAAATCCCTGACGCTACAATCTCTAGCCGCAGTAGGGATGGTCACAACTATCTCAGGCTGTGATCCTGAGAAAGGAGATGAGGCAGAGCCCCTAGCTGAACTTAATAGACATATAGTGAGAATGAAATAAATACTTGTTGTTTTAAGCTATGAAGATGTTTTAATCTTTTATTATTATAGCATAACCTGCTCTGTCTGATAGACTCAAATATTTCTGATATAATCATGAAAACAGCTGTCAATCTACTTCCTTTGGAAATCCCACCTGTGTCAGATCATCTTTATTTGGAATCTGAATGTGCCTCTGAAGTATTGTTTCTTCTTGATGTTTCACTCCTCAGCTGAAATAGACACTGTACCTCAGTTAACAATCTTTTACTTTATAATGATGATACAATTTGAATATTGCAAAGTAGAGGGTGAATGGAAAGGTATCAAGCAAATAGGTTAAGTACAATTAGTTTAAGTACAAAAGTAATATATTGACATTTATTTTTCATTTAGCTGACAAATGGGATGATGATCCCTCAAATCTGAGATTTCTATGCAACTGTACAAACTCTTACTTTTTCAAAAAATATTTTTTATTGAGAAATCTTCACATACATACAGTCCATACTTGGTATTCAATCAGTGGCTCACAATATCATCACATAGTTGTGTATTCATCACCATAATCATTTTTTAGAACATTTTCATCACTCCAGAAAAAGAAAGAAAAAGAAAAAAGAAAAAACTTATACATACGATACACCTTACCCCTCCCACTCATTGACCACTAGTATTTCCATGTACCCAATTTATTTTACCCCTTATCCCCCTTATTATTTGTTTATTTTTTATCCGTATTTTTCTACTCATCTGTCCATACCCTGGATAAAAGGAGCATCAGAGACACTTCGGAGAAGATGGCGGCTTAGTAAGATGCGCGGGTCTTAGTTCCTCCTCCAGAAAAGCAACTAAAGAAACAGAAACAATACGAAACAGCTCCCGGAGTCACGACAGAGACCAAAAAGACAGTGTACCCCATTCTGGAACAGCTGAACGGGCAGGGAGAATCTGCTGCGGTGAGATACCCGAGGGGTGCGCATTTTCCCGGCCGGGGCGGCTGGCGACTGGGGTCCCCTCCACGCACGTGGCTCCCCGGTCTGACTGGGAACGTTGGATAGCGGGGCCCTCCCGTCACGCTTGGCGTTTCGGGCCAGCTGGGCAATTAGGACCGGCACTCTCCCAAGCCGCGGCGGCCAGCGACCCCCGCCTCCACACGCGGTTTCCCGGGCCGACTGCCGTGCAGACAGACGAGCGCCACGAGCGCCACCTACTGGGCAGGAAAAGAAAAACAGAGCCCAGAGATTTCATAGAAAAAGCTTTCAACCAGCTGGGTCCCACACCCAGGGAAATCTGATCAAATGCCCAGACACCAGCAGAAAATAATGGATGACGCTCGGAAAATTGAAGATATGGCCCAGTCAAAGGAACAAACCAATAGCTCAAATGAGATACAGGAGCTGAGACAACTAATGCTGAATATACGAACAGAAATGGAAAAACTCTTCAAAAACCAAATCAATAAATTGAGGGAGGACATGAAGAAGACATGGGCTGAACAAAAAGAAGAAATAGAAAATCTGAAAAAACAAATCACAGAACTTATGGGAGTGAAGGACAAAGAAGAAAAAATGGAAAAAACAATGGATACCTACAATGGTAGATCTAAAGAGACAGAAGCTACAATTAGTGAACTGGAGGATGGAACATCTGAATTCCAAAAAGAAACAGAAACTATAGGGAAAAGAATGGAAAAACTTGAGCAGGGGATCAGGGAACTGAATGACAATATGAAGCGCACAAATATACGTGTTGTGGGTGTCCCAGAAGGAGAAGAGAAGGGAAAAGGAGGAGAAAAACGAATGGAAGAAATTATCACTGAAAATTTCCCAACTCTTATGAAAGACCTAAATTTGCAGATCCAAGAAGTGCAGCGCACCCCAAAGAGAATAGACCCAAATAGACGTTCTCCAAGACACTTACTAGTTAGAATGTCAGAGGTCAAAGAGAAAGAGAGGATCTTGAAAGCAGCAAGAGAAAAACAATCTGTCACATACAAGGGAAACCCAATAAGACTATGTGTAGATTTCTCAGCAGAAACCATGGAAGCTAGAAGACAGTGGGATGATATATTTAAATTACTAAAAGAGAAAAACTGCCAACCAAGACTCCTATATCCAGCAAAATTGTCCTTCAAAAATGAAGGAGAAATTAAAACATTTATAGACAAAAAGTCACTGAGAGAATTTGTGACTAAGAGACCAGCTCTGCAAGAAATACTAAAGGGAGCACTAGAGTCAGATACGAAAAGACAGAAGAGAGAGGTATGGAGTAAAGTATAGAAAGAAGGAAAATCAGATATGATATATATAATACAAAAGCCAAAATGGTAGAGGAAAATATTATCCAAACAGTAATAATACTAAAAGTTAATGGACTGAATTTCCCAATCAAAAGACATAGAATGGCAGAATGGATTACGACCCAGCAATACCACTGCTAGGTATCTACTCAAAGGACTTAAGGGCAAAGACACAGATGGACATTGCACACCAGTGTTTATAGCAGCATTATCTACAATTGCAAAGAGATGGAAACAGCCAAAATGTTCATCAACAGACGAGTGGCTAAACAAACTGTGGCGTATACCTACGATGGAATATTATGCAGCTTTAAGACAGACTAAACTTATGAAGCATGTAATAACATGGATGGACCTAGAGAACATTATGCTGAGTGAGTCTAGCCCAAAACTAAAGGACAAATACTGTAAGGTCCCACTGATGTGAACCGACATTCGAGAATCAGCTTGGAATATATCATTGGTAACAGAGACCAGCAGGAGTTAGAAACAGGGTAAGATAATGGGTAATTGGAGCTGAAGGGATACAGACTGTGCAGCAGGACTAGATACAAAAACTCAAAAATGGACAGCACAATAATACCTAAGTGTAATGTAACTAGGTTGGAACACTGAATGAAGCTGCACCTGAAATATGGTTTTTTGTTTGTTTGTTTGTGTGTTTGTATCTTTTGTTTTTGTTTTTTTCTTTTTCCTTTATATATATATATTATTAGAATTATTATTTTAATTCTCTTCTCTATATTAATATTCTATATCTTTTTCTGCTGTTTTGCTGGTTCTTTTCCTAAATCGATGCAAATGTACTAAGAAATGATGATCATACATCTATGTGATGATACTAAGAATTACTGAGTGCATTTGTAGAATGGAATGATTTCTAAATGTTGTGTTAATTTCTTTTCTTTTTTTTGATTAATAAAAAAAATTTAAAAAAAAAGGAGCATCAGACACAAAGTTTTCACAATCACAAAGTCACATTGTAAACGTTATATCTTTATACAATCGTCTTCAAGAATCAAGGTTACTGCAAACAGCTCAGCAGTTTCAGGTACTTCCCTCGACCCACTCCAATACCCCATAAAGTAAAAAGGGATATCTATTTAATGTGTAAGAATAATCTCCAGGAAACCTCTGGACTCTGTTTGGAATCTCTCAGCCACTGACACTTCATTTTCTCGCATTTCTCTCTTTCCCCTTTTGGTGAAGAAGGCTTTCTCAGTCCCTTGATGCTGGGTCCTGGCTCATCCCGGGATTTCTGGCCCACGTTGCCAGGGAGATTTATACCTCTTAGAGTCACGTCCCATGTAAGAGGGAGCTCCCAGTGTGTCACTGCCGAGTTGGCTTAGAGACAGAGGCCACATCTGAACAATAAAAGAAGTTTTCTGGGGGTGGCTCAGGCTTAATTTTAAGTAGGCTTAGCCTACCCTTTGCAGGAGTAAGTTTCATAGGGGTGAATCCCAAGATCAAGAGCTCGGCCAATTAATTTGGTTGTCCCCATTGCTTGTGAGAATATTAGAAATTCTCCAAATGGGGAAATTGAATATTTCCTCCTTTCTCCCCATTACCCCAAGGAGACTTTGCTAATATTTCTTTATTCACTGCCCACATCACTCTGATTTATTGGGGCATCACACTAACTTGGACAAACCAATAAAATCTCATGTCCTATTCAAGATTCCATGTACTTATGGTGTTCAACTAAATTGACCACAAAAGTTAAATTAGGAAATGCACTACCCAAAGAATGAATTTTGCACCAAATAAACACCTCTCCCTTTAGTCTCACACAGAAGTTGAAAGTTTAAAATATAGACGATACCATCCTTTACCCTGTATTCTGATATACCTTAGTCCTATCTAGATCAGCTTCATTAATATCTCTACTCGACGTCTGGTCACTTTTTCAACTTTTTAAACTGTTCCTGTTTGGGTACTGCTGATTTTCATAGTTTCAGAGCTCTAAATCTGAGCCTCAGGTATCATATAAATACCTGAAGTTTCTGGGAACGACTGTGTTATATGCAAACAGCTCAGTATCTCAGGATTTAGAATGAACAATTACACCTCCTGAATATATGTGGCTGCTGTAAGAGCTTAAATCTAGGACCCTTTACAATAAATCCCAACCTGATAACCCATGCTCTCGATTTTGGTTCACTGAGTTTTTTTTTATTTATTAAAAAAATTTATTAATAAAAAAATAATAACAAACACTTTCTTAACATATGATCATTCCATTCTGCATATATAATCAGTAATTCACAATATCATCACATAGTTGCATATTCATCATCATGATCATTTCTTAGAACATTTGCATCAATTCAGAAAAAGAAAGAAAAAGACAACAGAAAAAAATTCATAATACCCTACCCCTTACCCCTCCCTTTCATTGATCACCAGCATTTCAATCTACTAAATTTATTTTAGCATTTGTTCCCCCTATTATTTATTTGTATTCCATATGTTTTACTTGTCTGTCGATAAGGTAGATAAAAGGAGCATCAGACACAAGGTTTTCACAATCACGCAGTCACATTGCGAAAGCTGTATCATTATACAATCATCTTCAAGAAACATGGCTACTGGAACACAGCTCTACGTTTTCAGGTAGTTCCCTTCAGCCTCTCCATTACATCTTGACTAACAAGATGATATCTATTTAATGCATAAGAATAACCTCCAGGATAACCTCTCAACTCTGTTTGGAATCTCTCAGCCATTGACACTTTATTTTGTCTCATTTCACTCTTCCCCCTTTTGGTCGAGAAGTTTTTCTCAACCCCTTGATGCTGAGTCTCAGCTCATTCTAGGATTTCTGTCCCACGTCGCCAGGAAGGTCCACACCCCTGGGAGTCATGTCCACTAGTGAGGGGGAGGGAGGTCAGTTTGCTTGTTGTGTTGGCTGGAGAGAGAGGCCACATGGTTCACCGAGTTTTTATATTATAGTTAGTCCGTATGGTTGAGGCATGATAATATTTGACTTTTTTGTTTCTGACATTTCATTCAACATACAGTCCTTAAGGTTCATTCACCTAGTTGCATACCTCACAACTTCATTCCTTCTTGTAGCCCCTCAGTGTCCATTGTATGTATACACCATAGTTCCCTCTTCCATTCCTCAGTTGTTTTACCCTTAAGCCACTTCCACCCATTATGAATCACAAACACTGCCGCCATAAACACCAGTGTGTAAATGTCCATTCCTGTCCCCACACTCAGTTCCTCCAGGTATATACTGAGCAATGGGGTTTCAGGATCATAGGGCAAATCCACCCCTAGCCTCCTGTGGAACCACCACACTGCCCTCTAAGGGACTACACTTCTCATTTCCCTACTGATAGTGAATAAGTACATCTCTTTTTTCATATTTTCTTTAGCACTTGTTCCTCTCTGTTCATTTTCAAAAAGTTTTATTCATGCATCATACATTCCAACCCAAGTATATAGACATGCTTTCACCACCATACTCTATCTGAAGACATTTCCTTTTCTCCCACAGAGAATCCATACCTCTTTCCCATTCTCCCTGCCTGTTGACATTTAGTTTTGGCCTAATGACTGTTACATTCAGTGAAAGCATATTACAGTGTTGCTTTAGACCCTAACTTGCATTGATTGTACTTTTCCCCATATACCATCTATTTTCAACACCCTGCAATATTGACATTCATTTCTTCTCCCTCATGCAAAAACTTTATTAAATTTGTACATTTAATCACCACCATTGTCCACTCTAGGCATTCCTGAATTTTACCGTCTCAGTTTTTATCCTCTATCTTTCCCTCTGGTTTCATACATGCCCCCAGTCCTTCCCCCTCTATCTTTCTCACATTTATCGTCATTCAGTATACTTATATTATTGTGCTACAATCAAACAGTATTGTGCTATCCATTTCTGAATTTTTACAATCAGTCCTGTTGCACAATCTCTATTCCTTCAGCACCAAATGTCCAATCTCTACCCTATTTCTATCTCCTTATAACGTGTTCTTAAGTTCAATTCTTCAAGTTCACTCATTAGTGTTAGTTCATATTAGTGAGACCATATAGTATTTGTCATTTTGTTTCTGGCTAAGTTCACTCAATATAATGTCCTCAAGGTCCATCCATGTTGTTACATGCTTTATTCTGTCTTACAGCTGAGTAATATTCCATCATATGTACGCACCACAGCTTGTTTAGCCACTCATCTGTTGATGGACATTTGGGCTGTTTCCATCTCTTGGCAATCGTAAATAGCACTGCTATAAACATTGGTGTACAAATCTCTATTTCTGTCATTGCCCTTATGTCCTCTGAACCTAGCAATTGGATTGTTGGGTCACATGGCAATTCTATACTTAGCTTTCTGAGGAACCACCAAACTGCCTTCCAGAGCAGTTGTACCATTTTACATTCCCACCAACAGTGGATAAGTGTGCCTCTTTCTCCACGTCCTCTTCAGCACTTCTATTTTTCTGTTTATTTTATAATGGCCATTCTAGTGGGTGGGAGATGATATCTCATTGTGGCTGTGATTTGCATTTCCCTATTAGCCAGTGAAGTTGAGCATGTTTTCATGTGCCTTTTAGCCATTTGTATTTCCTCTTCTGAGAAGTGTCTGTTCATGTCTTTTGCCCATTTTTAATTAAGTTGTTTGTCTTTTTGTTGTTGAGTTGAATAATCTCTCTATATTCTGGATACTAAATCCTTATCTGATATGTGGCTTCCAAATATTGTCTCCCATTGTTAGGTTGCCTTTTTACTTTCTTAACAAAGTTCTTTGATACAGAAAGGGTTTAATTTTGAGTAGTTCCCATGTATCTATTTCTTTCTTCAATGCTCATGCTTTGGGTGTAAGGTCTAGGAAACCACCTCCTATTACATGTTTTCTAAGATATTTTCCTACATTTTCTTCTAAAAGTTTTATGGTCTTAGATCTAATGTTTAGATCTTTGATCGATTTTGATGTTCTGGAGAGGCTGGGCTAGGTTTCAGGAATTATCTGGACCAGTGACCCATCTGGAGGTTGTAGGTTTCTGGAAAGTTACTCTAGTGCCTGGAACCCATGTGGAATCTTATATACTGCCCTAGGTGTTTTTTAGGATTGGCTGGGATGGTCCTGACTGGAGTGGGCAGGTTATGATAGGTAGCAAGGTCTACCTGAAGCTTGCATCAGAGCAACCTCCAGAGTAGCCTCTTGACTCCATTTAACTCTCTCTGTCACTGATACTTTATTAATTACACTTCTTTTCTCCCTTTTTGTCAGGATGAAATTGTTGATCCATGGTGCCAGGTCTGGATTCATCCCTCGGAGTCTTCTCCCACATCACCAGGGAGACTTTCACCCCTGGGTGTCATGTCCCATGTAAGGGGGAGGGCAATGATTTCACTTCAGAGTTGGGACTAGAAGACTGAGGTCACATCTGAGCAACAAAAGAGGTCCTCCTGAAGTAACTCTTAGGCATAACTATAGGTAGTCTAAGCTTCTCTGCTACCTACATAAGCATCACAAGAGTAAGCCTCATGATCTAGGGCACGGCCTATTGATTTGGGTGTCCCTAAGGTTTGACACAGTATCAGGGGATTCCTTAATGGTAAGGTTTAATAGTTCCATATTCTTTCTCCCTTCCCTCAGGGGACTTTGCAATACTTTTTGATTATCTGGTTAATATACTCTAGGATGTTTCCAGGCATTGCAATAATCTATACAAGATTAAAGGACCTCTTTCTCATTTTGTTCTCCCTGTGTTTCAGTTGTTCAAATGAGCTATACAGATAGATTGAATTAGGTTAGGCACTGCAGAAAATTTCAGTTCCAGGTCAAATTTCTTCCACAGGTCTCAAAGAGTACATGTTGTTCTAAAATATAGACACTGCCTTTCTTATCCCTATGTTCTGAATTACTTTAACCCCAACCTGTTCAGCTTCATTTTTATCTCTAAATATCAGGTTATATATTTAAATGGCCTCTCAAAATCCAGAAATAATAATCACTGCTCCGGACTTAATGTGTCTATTATAAAAGCTTACAACCTAGGCCCCTGTTTTCTTATAAGCATTTTCTTAAGGTGACCATACCATTGTTTTTTTGTTTGTTTGTTTCTGGCTTAGCTTGTTTCACCAAATATCCCACATGTTCATTTACATTGTTGCATGCCTCACAACATGGTTCCTTTTTGTAGCAGCACAGCCTCATTCATAAGAATACACCATCATTTGCCAATATACGTCTCCATCAGTGCATCTTCAGCCACCTGCATTCATTGGGCATCATGTAGAGGGCCCAAAGCCCACAGTCCATCAAAATTCTCAATTTTAGATAATTTCCTTGTTCCCAAGAGACAGAAAGCCAATAAACACACCCTAACCCAATAGGAAATCTAAACCTCCTCTTAACTCTTGTCCCTCACCCCATTATTTACCTCTGCTCTTGCTGTGGTAGTTGTAATGGTTTCCTTCTGAGCATAGCTCATAGCATGCAATAACAGTTTTTCTCCTGTAACCTGGACTGATTCTCTTTATACATAAATCATATCTTTGAAGTAATTCTTACAAGAACTCATTCATATTTCTAGTGTAAGCCACTGGGACCTGTAGGTCTGTACAACCTCTTTCAATCTTGTTCATCTTTAATGTGGCAATATTATTTCTAGACCCACTAGAGAATCACCTTCACTCCTGTATATTTCCTTACATTGGAGTTCAACCCTGTTAGCTACCGGTTCACCCATCTCTAGCTTCTATGTATCTCTAAGTCCCCTGTATTCTGTAGTATAAGCCTCTGATTATACCTTTATGCTGGCCATAAAAGTGGAATCTTACAGTATCTATCCTTTTGTGTCTGGCTAACGTCACTGAACTTTATGTCCTCAAGTCTCATCTATCTTGTCATTTGCTTCAGGACGTCATTTTGTCTTACTGTTGCAAAATATACCACATTTTGTTGATCCACTCATCTGTTGATGGGCATTTAGTTTCTTTCCATCTTTTGGCGATTGTGAGTAATGCTGTTATGAACATTGGAGTGCAAATGTCTGTTTGTGTTGTTGCTTTCAGCTCTTCTGGGTATATACCAAGTAGTGCAATTCCTGGGTCATAGGACAACTCGATATTTAGCTTCCTAAGGAACCACCAAACAGTCTTCCATAGTGGCTGCGCCATTATACATTCCCATCAGCAGTGCATAAGTGTCCCATTTTCTCCACATCCTCTCCAACATTTGTAGTTTCCTGTTTGTTTAATAGCAGCCATTCTTATAGGTGTGAGGTGGTATCTCATTGTAGTCTTGATCTGCATTTCCCTTATAGCCAGTGAAAATGAGCATCTCTTCATGTGCTTTTCAGCCATCTGTATTTGCTCTTCAGAAAAATGCCTGTTCATATCTTTAGCCCATTTTAGAATTGGATTGCTTTGTTGTTGTTGAGTTGCATTATTTCTTTGTATATACAGGAAATTGAACCTTTGTCTGATATGTGATTTCCAAATGTTTTCTGCCATTGAATTGGCTGCCTCTTCACCTTTTTGGCAAAGTCTTTTGAGGTACAAAGGCATTTGATTTTGAGGAGTTCCCATTTATTTATTTTTTCTTTTGTTGCTTGTGCTTTGGGTGTCAAGTTTAGGAAGCTACCTCCTATTACTAGGTCTTGAAGATGTTTCACTACATTTTCTTCTAGAAGCTTTATGGTGCTATTTTTTATATTTAGGTGTTTGATTCACTTTGAGTTAATTTTTGTGTAGGGTATAAGGTAGGGGTCCTCTTTCATTCTCTTGACTATTGATATCCAGTTCTTCCATGCCCAATTATTGACAAGACTATTTTGTCTCAGTTCAGTGGATTTGGGAGTCTTGTCAAAAATCAATTGACCATAGATTTGTGGTCTATTTCTGCACTCTCAGTTCAATTCCATTGGTCAATGCTTCTGTCTATGTGCCAGTACCATGCTGTTTTGACCACTGTGGCTTTATAATAAGTTTTAAAGTCAGGGAGTGTTAATCCTCCCACTTCATTCTTCTTCTTTAGAATGCTTTTAGCTATTCTGGGTCTCTTTCTCTTCCAGATAAATTTGGTAGTTAGCTTTTCCAGATCTTCAAAGTAGGTGGTTGTAATTTTGATTGGTACTGTGTTGAATCTGTAGATCAATTTGGGGAGAATTGACATCTTAACTATATTTAGCCTTCCTATCCATGAGCAGGGTATGTCTTTCTACCTATTTAGATCTCCTTTGTTTTCTTTTAGCAATGTTATGTAGTTTTCTGTGTACAAGCCCTTTACGTCCCTAGTTAAGTTATTCCTAAGTATTTGATTCCTTTAGTTGCTATTTTGAATGGAATTTTTCCTTAACTGACTCCTCAGCTAGCTCATTGCTTGTATACAGAAATGTTACTGAGTTTTGCACATTTATGTTACATCCCACCACCTTGCTGAATGTGTTTATTAGCTCAAGTAACTTTGCTGTAGATTTCTCAGGATCTTCCAAGTATAGTAAAATATCATCTGCAAATAATGAGAGTTTTACTTCTTCCTTTCCAATCTGGATGACTTTTATGTCTTTTTCCTGCCTGATTGCTCTAGCTAGAACTTCTAGCACAATGTTGAATAATAGTGGTGACAGTGGGCATCCTTTGTCTTGTACCTGATTTTAGGGGAAAGGCTTTCATTCTCTCTGTGTGTTAGTTAGAGTCAGTTGTCAACTTGGCCAGGTGAGCATACCTAGCCTTGTTGCTGTGGACATAAGCCAACGGTACGTGAATCTCATCTGTTGCTAATTACATCTGCAGTCGGCTAGGAGGCGTCTGCTGCAATGAGTGACGTTTGACTTAATTGGCTGGTGCTTAAATGAGAGAGCGCAACATAGCACAGCCTAAGCAGCTCGGCATTCCTCATCTCAGCACTTGCAGCTCAGCCCAGGCCTTTGGAGATGCAGAAAGAAGTCACCCTGGGAAAGGTTGTTGGAACTCAGGGGCCTGGAGAGAAGACCAGCAGAGACCATCCTGTGCCTTCCACGTAAGAAAGAACCTCAGTGGAAAGTTAGCTGCTTTCCTCTGAAGAATTAACAAAATAAATCCCCTGTTATTAAAAGCCAATCCATCTCTGGTGTGTTGCATTCCGGCAGCTAGCAAACTAGAACACTCTCCACTGAGTATAATGCTGGCTCTTGGTTTTTCATATATTCCCTTTATCATATTGAGGTAGTTACCTTTGATTCCTATCTTTTGGAGTGTTTTCATCAGAAAAGGATACTGAATTTTGTTGAATGTTTTTTCAGCATCAATCGAGATGATCATGTGATTTTTCCCTTTCGATTTGTTAATGTGCTGAATTACATTAATTGATTTTTTGTGTTGAACCATCCTTGCATTTCTGGTATAAACCCCACTTTGTCATGGTGTATAATTCTTTTAATGCGCTGTTGGATTTGATTTGCTAATATTTTATTGAGAATTTTTATGTCTATGTTCATTAGGGTGATTGGCCTGTAGTTTTCCTTTCTTGTGGCATCTTTACCCTGTTTTGATGTTAAAATGATATTAGCTTCATAAAACGAGTTAGGCAGAGTTCCTTTTTCTTCAATTTTTTTGGAAAAGTTTGAGCAAGATTGGTGTTAGTTCTTTCCGGAATGTTTGAAAAAAATTCCCCTGTGAAGCCATCTGGCCCTGGACTTTTCTTTGTAGGAAGATTTTTGATGACTGATTGAATCTCTTTACTTGTGATTGGTTTGTTGAGTTCTTCTATTTCTTCCTGAGGCAGTGTGGCTTGTTTGTGTGTCTCCAGGAATTTGTGCATTTCATCTAAGTTGTCCAGTTTGTTGGCGTATACTTGTTCATAGTATCCTCTTATGATTTCTTTTATTTCTTCAGGGTCTGTTATAATGCACCCCTTCTCGTTTCTGATTTTGTTTGTTTGCATCCTCTGTCTTTTTTCTTTGTCAGTCTTGCTAGTGGCCCATCAATTTTATTGATTTTCTCAAAGAATCAATTTTTGGTTTTATTGATTCTTTCTATTGCTCTTTTGTACTCCCATTCCTTTATCTCCCTTTTTTTATTTTTCTTCTTCTATTTGCTTTGGGGTCAGTTTGCTGTTCTTTCTCAAGTTCTTCCGGGTTTGCTATTAAGTCCTCGATTTCTGCTCTTTCTTGTTTTTTAATATAGGCATTTAAGGCAATAAATTTCCCTCTTAGCACAGCCTTTGCCACATCTCATAAGTTCTGATAAGTTGTATTCTCATTTTCATTCATCTCCAGATAGCTGCTGATTTTTCTAGCCGTTTTTTTTTTTTTTTTGACCCACTGGTTGTTTAAGAGTGTGTTATTTAATCTCCTTGTATTTGTGAATGTTCTCATTCTTTGGTGGTTATTTAAAAACCACTTCATCCCATTGTGATCGGAGAAAGTGCTCTGAATAATTTCAATATTTTAAAATTTATAAAGACATGTTTTGTGCCCCGGCATATGATCTATCCTGAAGAATGTTCCATGAGCACTAGAGAGGAATGTACAACCTTGTGCTTTGGGGTGCAATGACCTATATGTGTCTGTTAGGTCTAATTCATTTATCAAGTTATTTAACTTCTCTGTTTCCTTGTTGATCTTCTGTCTGGTTGTTCTATCTATAGGGGAGAGTTGTGTATTGAAGCCTCCTACTATTATTGTTGAAGCATCAATCAGTTCCTGCAGTTTTATCAATGTCTACCTCATGTACTTTGGAGCTCCTTGATTGAAAGCATAAACATTTATGATTGTTATATCTTCTTGGTGAATTGACCCTTTAATTAGCATATAGTGTTCTTCTTTGTCTCTTATGATGTCTTTACATTTAAAGTCTATTTTGTCCTGCTTTCTTTTGGTTACAACTTGCATGGAAGATCTTTTTCCATCCCTTCACTTCCAGTCTATTTGAATCCTTGAGTCTCTTGTAAGCAGCATATAGCTGGATTTTGTTTCTTAATCCATTCTGCCAATCTGTATCTTTTAATTGGTAAGTTTTGTCCTTTAACATTCAAAGTTATTACTGAAAAGGAGTCTCCTGATTTCACCGTCTTAATTTTTATTTTATTTGTCAGATCTATATATTCTTTTCCCTCTTTCTCTTTGTATTCTTTAAATTACCCTTAGTGGTACTCTTCAATTCTGTGCCCTCCTCTAGACCTCCCTCTCCTGTCTTCTTTTTTTCAGCTGGCAGAACTCCTTTTAGTATTTCTTGTAGGGCTGGTCTCTTGTGGACAAATTCTTTCAAGACTTCTTTGTCTGTGAAAGGTTTAATCTCTCCCTCAATTTGAAAGGACAGCTTGGCTGGGTACAGAATTCTTGGCTGAAGTCTTTCTCTTTTTGGATCTTGAATATATCATAACACTGCCTTGTTGCCTCCAGGGTGCTAGTTGAGTAGTCTGAATGCAGTCTTATTTTTTTTTTAAATAAATATTTTTATTGACAAATCTTCACACATATACAGTCCATACATGGTGTACAATCAATGGCTCACAATATCATCACATAGTTGTATATTCATCACCATGATCGTTTTTTTATTAATTAAAAAAAATTAACAACAAACAAAAAATATTAACATATCATTCCATTCTACATATACAATCAGCAATTCTCAATATCATCACATAGTTGCATATTCATCATATCTTAGAACATTTGCATCAATTCAGAAAAAGAAATAAAAAGACAACAGAAAAAGAAATAAAATGATAACAGAAAAAAAAGATTATACATACCATACCCCTTACCTCTC
The DNA here is from genome assembly GCF_023851605.1 of Tamandua tetradactyla. NCBI lineage: Eukaryota > Metazoa > Chordata > Mammalia > Pilosa > Myrmecophagidae > Tamandua > Tamandua tetradactyla. Next base: position 123,121,088 of record NC_135353.1, read on the forward strand.
ACTTTCATTTATCACTAGCATTTCAAACTAAATTTATTTTAACATTTGTTTCCCCTATTATTTATTTTTATTCCATATGTTCTACTCTTCTGTTGATATGGTAGATAAAAGGAGCATCAAACACAAGGTTTTCACAATCACAGAGTCACATTGTGAAAGCTCTATCATTGTTCAATCATCATCAAGAAACATGGCTACTGGAACACAGCTCTACATTTTCGGGCAGTTCCCTACAGCCTCTCCATTACATCTTGACTAACAAGGTGATATCTACTTAATGCGTAAGAATAACCTCCAGGATAACCTCTCAACTCTGTTTGGAATCTCTCAGCCATTGACACTTTGTCTCATTTCACTTTTACCCCTTTTGGTCGAGAAGGTTCTCTCAATCCCTTGATGTTAATTCTCAGCTCATTCTAGGGTTTTTCTCAGTCCCTTGCTGCTGAGTCTCAGCTCATTCCAGGATCTCTGTCCCACGTTGCCAGGAAGGTCCACACCCCTGGGAGTCATGTCCCACGCAGAGAGGGGGAGGGTGGTGAGACTGCTTGTCGTGTTGACTGGAGAGAGAGGCCACATCTGAGGAACAAAAGAGGCTCTCTTGGGGGGTGACTCTTAGGCCTAGATTTTAAGTAGACTTGACCTATCCTTTGTGATAGTTTCATATGAACAAACCCCAAGACTGGGGGCTCAGCCTATAGCTTTGGTTGTCCACGCTGCTTGTGAGAATATCAAGAATTTAACTTGGGGAAGTTGAATTTCTCCCCATTCTCACCATTCCCCAAAGGGGGCTTTGCAAATACTTTTCCAGTCACTGATCAAATCACTCTGGGATTCATCAGGACATCACTCTGGACAAACCAACAAAATCTCATGTCCTACCTGAGATTCCAAGTACTTATGGCGTTAAATCATACTATCTACATAAGTTATATTAGGAAATGCTCTAGTCAAAATATAAATTTTGTAACAAATAAACATTTTTTGCTTTAGTCTCACACATAAGGTGATGTTTTAAATATTAATTGACATCTATTCTGAACGCAGTCTTATTTGATTTCCCTTGTGTGTAGTAGATTGTTTTTCTCCTGCCGCTTTCAGGATTTTCTTCTCTTCAGCATTTGACAGACTGATTAGTATGTGCCTTGGGGAAGGCCTATTTGGATTTATTCTGTTTGGAGTCCTTTGGGCTTCTTTGACATGTATATTTATGTCCTTTATGAGAGTTGGGAAGTTTTCCCCCATTATATCCTCAACTACTCTTCCTAGCCCTTTACTACTGTCTTCTCTTTCTGGGACACCAGTGATTCTTATATTTGTGTGCTTTGTTTTGTATATCATTTCTCTGAGTTCCCATCCAATTTTTTTCCATCTTTTTTGCCATTTGCTGTTTTGAGTCTTCAAAGTCAATTATCCTGTCCTCTACATCACTTATTCTTTATTCTGTCTCTTCAAATCTGGTGTTGTGTGCCTTTAGTATGTTTTTTATTTGGTCAACAGAGTCTTTAATCTCTGTGATTTCTGCTGTTTTTCTATATATTTTTTCAAGTTCCTCTTTGTGCTCTTCTACTGTCTTGATCTCCTTATGTCATTTGCTATCCCACTTATTTAATTAAGTAGAGTTGTATGAACAATTTTGATTAGTTGTTCCAATGTCTGTGTCACTTCTGGTGTTTTAATTTGGTCATTAGGCAGGGCTATATCTGTCTGCATTGTGATATCCTTAGTGATCTTCTGCTGTCTTTGTCGCATGTAGATATCTTGATTTATTTAGCTTGGGAGTTGATTTCTTTCAGTAGTGTAAGGCCTTGTGTTTGCAGGATGATTGTTCAGAGGGAGCAGGGCATGGGATGGAGCACTCAGTACAGTGATTTGTTTCAGAGCAGGTATGGGTGCAGGTTGGGGATGTTACACTGATGCTTGTGAATGTGGGCACCCAGTGGCCAGGGTGGATATAAATGTGCGGGTACACTGGTCTTTGGGGTGTAACCCTGGTATGCACTGGTCTAAGGCATGGGGCCCTTTGTGCACATGTGTAGAGCTGTGGCAGCAGGTTGGCATTACGCTTTCATGGATTGCAGGCAGATGTGACCTGGCTGTGCAGGTTGGCACTTTCTCAGAGCTGGAAAGTGAGGCTGAGGGCTGTGTGCATGCACAGTTCTAGGGCTGCAGTAAAGTGCCATTCCCAGAGCTGAATGATGTGATTGGGGTCCCATGCACATGCATGGGCCTGGGAGTGCTTTAAATGGATGCACTGAGCTCAGGGAGGGCAAGGTGAGGCTGTGTGCACTATGGGCGGGGAGGAGAGCGATGGTAGCCTAGATAGAGAGGTCAGTGCCTGCAACCTGTATGCGCTGGCAACAGCCTGCAGGAAACAGAGAAGGGAAGGTAGTGCTTGGGAGGGGTGCAGGAGAGGTGGGCTGTACGGCACTTGGGGTTGGGGTGGGGGGCAGGTACGTGCACTGGGGGCTGGTGGGGTGGGGGCGCCTGGACCGCGGGGAATGGGAGCGGGTTAGGGGGTTCAGGTGTGTGTTGTGTGGGATGAGTCACTGGTAACAGGGCTGCGAGGGTAACGCTCCCAAGAAAGGCGGCCTGGCTTACTTCCTAGCCCCATGTACCTGTCCCTGCATTCCCACGGGCTCCACTGCTCCATGCCTCCATGCCAGGCTCCAGCTTTCTGCCTCTCAGTTCCTTGGCCTCTGCAACCAGGGTTGCCACATGTGGTGCAAAAGGCTCTCCCAGGTCAGCCACACTCCCGAATTGCCGCCCCAGTTGCCATTCTGGCCTTTCTCTAAATTTTCTGTGGAGCAGGGCTAATCTCAAGCTACTCTGGTCGGCCATCTTCCCAGAAGTCCTATAATATTTTTTTACTCATTTGTCCATACCCTAGATAACAAGAGCATCAAACACAAGGTTTTCACAATCACACAATCACATTGTAAAAGCTATATCATTATACAATCATCTTCAAAAACAGGTCTACTGGAGCACAACTCTACAGTTTCAGGTACTTACCTCCAGCCACTCTAATATAACATAACTGAAATGGGGATATCCATATGATGCATAAGAATAACCTCCGGGATAATCTCTCGACTCAATTTGAAATCTCTCAGCCACTGACACTTTATTTTTTCTCATTCCTCTCTTCCCCCTTTTGGTCAAAAAGTTTTCTGAATCCCTTGATGCCAGGTCCTGTCTCATCCTGGGATTTCTGTACCATATTGCCAGGGAGATTTACACCCTGGGGCATCATGTCCCACGTAGAGGGGGAGGGCAGTGAGTTCACTTGCTGTGTTGGATTAAAGAGAGGCCACATGTGAACAATAAAGGAGGTTCTCTGGGGGTGGCTTAGGCTAATTCTAAGTAGGCTTAGCCTATCTTTTGCAAGAATAAGCTTCATAGGGGTGAACCCCAAGATCAAGGACTTGGCTTATTGATTTGGTTGTCCCCACTGCTTGCTAGAATATTAGAAATTCTCCAAATGGGGAAGTTGAATATTTCCTCCTTTCTCCCCATTCCAAGGAGACTTTGCTAGTATTTCTTTATTCATTGCCCATATCACTCTCGGATTTATCGGGGCATCACACTAACCTGGAAAACCAACAAAATCTCATGCCCTATTCAAGATTGCATGTACTTATAGTGTTCAACTAAACTGACCACAAAAGTTAAGTTAAGAAATGCACTAACCAAAATGTAAATTTTGCACCAAATGAACATCTGTTTCCCCCTTTAGTCTCACACAGAAATTGAAGTTTTAAAACATGGATGATATCCTTTACCCAGTCTTCTGATATACCTTAGTCCTATTCAGATCAGCTTCATTCATACCTCTACTCAATGTCTGATCCCTTTTTCAACTCTTTAAACTGTTTCTGTATGGGGTACTGCTGACTTTCATAGCTTCAGAGCTCAAACTCTGAGTCTCAGGTGTCACATAAATACCTGAAGTTTCTGGGAAAGACCATGTTATATATAAACAGCTCAGTATCTGAGAATTTAGAATTAACAGTTACATTTCCTGAATATGTGTGACAGCTGTAAGATCTTACAGTCTAGGACCGTTTACAATAAATCCCAACCTGATAACCCATGCTCTTGACTTTAGTTCACTGAATATTTATATTATAGTTAGTCCTTACGATTGAGGCATGATAATATTTGTCTTTTTGTCCCTGACATTTCATTCAACATACAGTTCTTAAGGTTCATTCATGTAGTTGCATACCTCACAACTTCATTCCTTTTTGTGCCGCTCAGTAGTCCATTGTATGTATACACCATAGTTCCCCCTTCCATTCCTCAGTCATTGTACCCTTAGACCACTTCCATTCATTATGGACCACAAACACTGCCACAATAAACACCAGTATGCAAATGTCCATTTCTGTTCCCACACTCAGTTCTTCCAGGTATACACTGAGCAGTGGGGTTTCAGGATCATATTACAACCCCACCCTACCCTCCTGTGGAACCACCACACTGCCCTCCAGGGGCTAGACCTCTCATTTCTATACTGACAGTGAATAGGTACATCTCTCTTCCATTCTCTCTACACTTGTTTCTCTCTGTTCATTTTTTTTTTTTATTAACGGAAAGAAAAAAAAAAAGAAATTAACACAACATTTAGAAATCATACCATTCTACATATGCACTCAGTAATTCTTAACATCATCACATAGATGCATGATCATCGTTTCTTAGTACATTTGCATCGGTTTAGAGGAACTAGCAACACAAGAGAAAAAGATATAAAATGTTAATATAGAGAAAAGAAATAAAGTAGTAATAATAGTAAAAAAAAAAAACAAACCCTATAGCTCAGATGCAGCTTCATTCAGTGTTTTAACATGATTACTTTACAATTAGGTATTATTGTGCTGTCCATTTTTGAGTTTTTGTATCTAGTCCTGTTGCACAGTCTGTATCCCTTCAGCTTCAATTACCCATTATCTTACCCTGTTTCTAACTCCTGCTGGACTCTGTTACCAATGACATATTTCAAGTTTATTCTCGAATGTCCGTTCACATCAGTGGGACCATACAGTATTTGTCCTTTAGTTTTTGGCTGGACTCACTCAGCATAATATTCTCTAGGTCCATCCATGTTATTACATGCTTCATAAGTTTATCTTGTCTTAAAGCTGCATAATATTCCATTGTATGTATATACCACAGTTTGTTTAGCCACTCGTCTGTTGATGGACATTTTGGCTGTTTCCATCTCTTTGCAATTGTAAATAACGCTGCTATAAACATTGGTGTGCAAATGTCTGTTTGTGTCTTTGCCCTTAAGTCCTTTGAGTAGATACCTAGCAATGATATTGCTGGGTTGTATGGCAATTCTATATTCAGCTTTTTGAGGAACCGCCAAACTGCCTTCCACAGTGGTTGCACCATTTGACATTCCCACCAACAGTGGATAAGTGTGCCTCTTTCTCCACATCCTCTCCAGCACTTGTCATTTTCTGTTTTGTTGATAATGGCCATTCTGGTGGGTGTGAGATGATATCTCATTGTGGTTTTGATTTGCATTTCTCTAATGGCCAGGGACATTGAGCATCTCTTCATGTGCCTTTTGGCTATTTGTATTTCGTCTTCTGAGAGTTGTCTGTTCAAGTCTTTTTCCCATTTTGTAATTGGGTTGGCTGTCTTTTTGTTGTTGTTGAGTTGAACAATCTCTTTATAAATTCTGGATACTAGACCTTTATCTGATATGTCATTTCCAAATATTATCTCCCATTGTGTAGGCTGTCTTTCTACTTTCTTGATGAAATTCTTTGATGCACAAAAGTGTTTAATTTTGAGGAGCTCCCATTTCTTTCTTTCTTTCTTCAGTGCTCTTGCTTTAGGTTTAAGGTCCATAAAACCGCCTCCAATTGTAAGATTCATAAGATATCTCCCTACATTTTCCTCTAACTGTTTTATGGTCTTAGACCTAATGTTTAGATCTTTGATCCATTTTGAGTTAACTTTTGTATAAGGTGTGAGATACGGGTCTTCTTTCATTCTTTTACATATGGATATCCAGTTCTCTAGGCACCATTTATTGAAGAGACTGTTCTGTCCCAGGTGAGTTGGCTTGAATGCCTTATCAAAGATCAAATGTCCGGAGATGAGAGGGTCTATATCTGAGCACTCTATTCGATTCCATTCTGTTCATTATAAAACAGTTTTATTCACACATCTTACAGTCCAGCCTAAGTGTATAGACATGCCTTTGCCACCATACTCTATCTGAAGACATTTCCTTTTCTTCCACACAGAATCCATACTCCTTTTCCAATTACCTTTTGGGGGTTTCTTTTTTTATTATTAATATTTTCATTGTCAAACTTTAACAAGTAAACATATAAACATTCTTGACATACAAACATTCTGTACATGGTGTACAATCAATGGGTCACAGTATCATCACATAGTTGTGTATTCATCACCATGATCATTTTTTTTTTAACATTTGCCTCTCTCCAACAAAAGAAAGAAAAAAGAAAAAAGAAAAAACTCACACATACCATACCCCTTACCCCTTGTGCTGGTTTGAAAGGAAGTATGCCCCCTAAGAAAAGCCATGTTTTGATATAAATCCCATTTCATAAAGGTAGAATAATCCCTATTCAATACTGTATATTTGAAACTGTAATGAGATAATCTCCCTGGTTGATGTGATTTATTCAAAAGGGTTGTTAAACTGGATTAGGGGATGATATGTCTCCACCCATTTGGGTGGGTCTTGATTGGTTTATTGGAGTCCTATAAAAGAGGAAATATTTTGGAGAATGAGAGACTCAGAGAGAGCAGAGAATGCTGCAGCACTACGAAGCATAGTCCACAAACCAGTGACATTTGGAGATGAAGAAGGAAAACGCCTCCCGGGGAGCTTCATGAAACCAGAAGCCAGGAAAGAAAGCCAGCAGGTGATGCTGTATTCACCATGTGCCCTTCCAGATGAGAGAGGAACACTGAGCCTGTTTGCCATGTGCCTTCTCACTTGAGAGAGAAACCCTGAACTTCATTGGCCTTCTTAAACCAAGGTATCTTTCCCCAGGTGCCTTAAATTGGACATTTCTATAGACTTGTTTTAATTGGGACATTTTCTCAGCCTTAGAACTGTAAACCAACAACTTATTAAATTCCCTTTGTTAAAAGCTGTTCCATTTCTGGTATATTGCATTCTGGCAGCTAGCAAACTAGAACACCCCTCCTTCTCATTGACCACTAGTATTTCAATCTACTCAATTTATTTTAACCTTTGTTCTCCCTATTATTTGTTTAGTTTTATCCATATTTTTTATTCATCTCTCCATACTGTAGATAAAAGGAGCATCAGACACAAGGTTTTCACAATCACACAGTCACATTGTAAACATTATATCTTTGTACAATTGTCTTCAAGAATTAAGGTTACTGCAACACAGCTCAGCAGTTTCAAGTACTAAAAACGGGATATCTATATAATGCATAAGAATAAACTCCAGGATAACCTCTCGAGTTTGTTTGTAATCTCTCAGCCAATAACACTTTATTTTGTCTCATTTCTCTCTTTCCTCTTTTGGTTGAGAAGGCTTTCTCAATCTTCTGATACTGAGTCCCAGCTCATCTTTTGGGAGTCCCTTGTTGACTGATTCAATCTATTTACTTGTGACTGGTTTGTTAAGGTCATCTGTTTCTTCTTGAGTTAATGTTGGTTGTTCATGCCTTTCTAGGAAGTTGTCCATTTCAGCTATGTTGTCTAGTTTGTTAGCAGTTAGTTGCTCATAGTATCCTCTCATTGTCTCCTTTATTGCTACAGGGTCAGTGGTTATGTTTCCTCTTCCATTTTTTATTTCATTTATTTGCATCCTCTCTCTTTTTTTGTCAGCCTAGCTAAGGGTCCATGGACTTTATTGATTTTCTCAAAGAACCACCTTCTGGTTTTTGCTGATTTTTCTCAATTGTTTTCATATCCTCAATTTCATTATTTCTGCTCTAAACTTCATAATTTCTTTCCTTTTGTTTGCTTTGGGGTTAGTTTGCTGTTCTTTCTCTAGTTCCTCCAAGTGAACAGCTAATTCCTCAACTTTTGATCTTTCATTTTTTTTAAGTATAGGCATTTAAGGCCATACATTTCCCTGTTAACACTGCTGTTGCTGCAAGCCATAATTTCTAAAAATTTTTTATTAATTAAAAAAATACAAGAAAGAAACACAAACATTCCCAACACATGCAACCCATAATTTTTGATATGTTGTGTTTTCTTGCCTTGAGATATTTACTGATTTCTCTTGTAACTTCTTCTTTGACCCACTGGTTGTTTAAGATTGTGTTGTTTAGCCTCCAAATATTTGTGAATTTTCTGGCCTTCTGCCTGTTATTGATTTCCAACTTCTTTCTATTATGATCAGAGAAAGTGTTTTGTATAATTTCAATATTTTAAAATTTACTGAAACTTACTTTGTGACCCAGCATATGGTCTATCATTGAGAATGATCCATAACCACTTGAGAAAAAGGTGTATCCTGCTGTTGTGGGGTGTAATGTTCTGTAAATGTCTGTTATCTATCATATTATTCCAAGCTTCTGTTTCCTTATTGAGCCTCTGTCTAGATATTCTATCTATTGATGAAAGCAGGGTATTGAAGTCTCCAACTATTTTCATGGAGGTTTTTATTATTTAAAATTTTTAAATTAATTTCTAAATTGTTTTAAAAATATGACAAAAAGAAACACAAATATTCTTAACATACGATTTTTTTGTCTGAAAATATTTTAATCTCTCCCTTGTGTTTGAAGAATAGTTTTGCTGGGTATAAAATTCTTGGTTGGCAGTTTTTTCTCTTTTAGAATCTCATATATATCAAACCACTGTCTTCTTGCCTCCATGGTTTCTGCTGAGAAATCCACACATAGTTTTAGTGGGCGTCCCTTGTATGTGATGGATTGTTTTTCTCTTACTGCTCTCAAAATTCTCTTTGTCTTTGACATCTGACAATCTGATTAGTAAATGACTTAGAGTATGTCTATTTGGATCTATTCTGTTTGGGGTGTGTTGTACTTCTTGGAGCTGTAATTTTATATCTTTCATAAAAGAGGGGAAATTTTCAGTGATTATCTCCTCCATTAGTCTTTCTGCTCCTTTCCCCATCTCTTCTCCTCCTGGGACACCCACAACATGTATATTTGTGTGCTTCATTTTGTCATTCAATTCCCTGAGACCAGTGCATATTTTTTCATTCTTTTCCCTATATTTTATTTTGTGTGTCGAATTTCAAATGTCCAGTCCTTTAGTTCCCTAATCCTTTTTCCTGCCTCTTCAAATCTATTGTTGCAGGTTTCCATTTTTTGTCTCTTCTATTGTGCCTTTCATTCCCACAAGTTCTGCAATTTGTTTTTTCAAACTTTCAAGTTTTTCTTTATATTCACCCAATATCTTCTTTGTATCCTCCCTCAACTTGTTGATTTGAGTTTTGATTGAAATTTTGCATGTCTATTCAAACATTGTGAATTAGTTGTTTCAACTTCTATATCTCATTTGAAGTGTTGGTTTGTTCCTTTGAGCTGGCCATATCTTCAGTTTTCCTAGGGTGATTCCTTATTTTTTGCTGACATCTATTCATTTGATTTCCTTAATTAGCTTATTTTGGAGGGTGTTTTCACTCTTTTAACTAGGGTTTTCTTACTGGGTCGTTTTGTTCTCTATTTCTTCTTTGACATTCAGTTCAACTTATTCTAGGCCTCTAGCATAGGTTCTGTTTAACTGATGAGAATTTTTATGTTTCTTGCCCTGCTTATATGGAGCCATTTTTTTATGAGGGTCTCCTCAGATATTATAGACCCCAGTTAGATTTTCCCCGACCAGAGTCCCAGGTCTCAGGAGGAGAGAGTAGCCAGCATCAGTTTTCCCTGAGGGTGAGACCCAGCAGGTTGTCAGATTTTTGTATGAAGCTTCTAGACTATGTCCTTTTTCTCTCCTGCCAAGCATGTGGTGCTTGTCTGCCCATAGCTTCCCACCATCTTAAAGTAATGTAGTGCCTTTAATTTCAGCAGACTTTCCCTGCCAGGGGCATGGTTGAGACAGAGGTGAGGCAGTTGGCCAGCTTTGACTGCTTCTGTTTTCCAGTCCCTGGGGTCTGAATTCCTTGAAGGAGGGATTCTGCTTGAACTGGGCCCCACCCCCATTTTCTTGTGGGAGATATGCCCTTTAGGGAATTGTGATAGTTAGTTCAGGTGTCAACTGGGTCAGGTGATGATGCTCCGTTGTTCTGTTGCTGCGGACTTAAATCATCAGTATGTGAAATTCATCTATGAATGAAGCTGATTGAAGTTGTGGTTGGCTAAGGGGAGTGCTCTCCACAATGAGTGAGGTTTAATTTAATTAGCTGGAGTCTTAAAAAACAGGGGTCAGAAGAAAGCTCAGTAGCTCAGCATACCTCATCTCAGCACTCACAGTTCTGCCCAGACATTTGGAGATGCAGAAAGGAACTGCCTCAGGTAAGGCCATTGGAACCCAGAAGGCAGGAGAGAAGGCCAGCAGTCATCACCATGTGCCTTCGCATGTGACAGAGATACTCAGATGAAAGCTGCCTTTCCTCTGAAGAACTATAAATTTGTAACTAAGTAAATGTTCTTAAAGCTGATCCATCTCTGCTGTGCTGCATCCTGGCAGCTTTAGCTAACTAAAACCAGAATTAACCCCTTTTATCTGACTAGTTACTTTGTCTCACAGACATGCTTTTGTTACACCCTTGCCTGAGGCAGTGCTGGAGTCTGAGTGTGCTTGCAGTTCTACCTAATGAGCTGTTTTTAAAAGTGAAAGAAAGAAGAATCAAAAGAGCCAGACTCCCACTCCTCGGTTTGCCAATAAAGAGCTTGAGTTGGTACGTGGCTCTATGTGTCTCCAGGCTCTATGTACCCCCTCTTCTTGGGGTCCAACCCTTTCCCAATATTTTGTGCTGTTCAACTCATAAGCCTTTGGTTTTTTTTTTTTTTTTTTTCTTTTCTCATCAGCCCCACTCCTGTCTACTGGGGCAAAAACTCCTAGTGCCTTTAGTGCTTGTTCCAGGTTTATCTGTGCTGGTGTCCTGTTTTCAGTAGTAAGAATTTGTTAATTAATTCTGCAACTGGAGCTTGGTTGAGCTGAACCCTTGCTACAAAGTAAAGTCTGTTTCCTTTCCCCTCGGGAATCAGTATGCTGCACCTGTAGGGGAGGGGCACCATTCTCCACTGCTTGGGGGACTTACAGTTCTGTGTGGGATCTCAGCTGTTCCACCTGGTCCAGACTGGCATACACTGTGTGTCTAGTCACTGACGTTCTCCCAACAGTTTTTCTGTTTATCTAGTTTCTTAAGGTGAAATCTGAGGTTATTGATTTGAGGATTTTCCTTTTTTTTCTAACATAGGCATTTTGTCTTATAAATTTCCTCATATGTATCACTTTTGCAGCATCCCAGAAATTCTGATATGTTGTATTTTCATGATTCTTTCAAAGATCTGTTTTGATTTCTTTGATCTATGCATTATTTGAAAGTGCACTATTTAGTTTCCAAATATTTGGGGATTATATCAGGATCTTTCTGTTATTGATTTCTAAACTAATTTGAATGTAGTTGGAGAACACTTTTTTTTTTATTTGAATTGAGCGCTTTTGAATTTGTTGAGACTTGTTGATGGCCAGGAATATATCTTGGCAAGTGTTCTATGGGCACCTGAAAAGAATGTCTGTTCAGATGTTGTTGGATGGAGTATTCTAAAGTTGGTTAATAGTATTGCTCTAGTCTACTATGTCCTTGCTTATATTCTGACTACTTTTTCTATCAATTATTGAGAGAGGCTTATTGAAATCTTTGACTTTAATTGTGGTTTTGTCTGTTTCTCCTCACATTTACACCAGTTTTTGCTTCATGTATTTTGATGCTCTGTTTTTAGGTGTATCGATGCTATGGATTCTTATATCCTCTTCATTTTTTTATCCATGAAATTTACCTTCTTTAATATTAATAAAGTCTCTCCAACTTTTTTTTAAGTAATATTAGCATGATATATAGTCTTTGTCCTTTTTCTTTAACCAGTTACTGTCTTTATACTTGAGGTAAATTTCTTGTAGGCAGTAGAGAGTTTTTTAAAAAAATTATTAATAAAACCACTCAACATACAACAGAACATTCTTAACATATGAACATTCCATATTTGGTGTGCAATCAGTGGATCACAATATCATCACATAGTTGTATATTTATCACCACGATCATTTCTCAGAACATTTACATCATTCCAGAAAAAGAAATAAAAAGAAAAAAGAAAAACTCATACATACCATACCCCTTACTCCTCCCTCTCATTGGCCACTAGTATTTCCCTCTACCTAATTTATTGTAACATTTGTTCCCTCTATTATTTAATTTTAATCCACATTTTTATTCATTTGCCCACACCATAGGTAAAAGGAGCATCAGAACAAGGTTTTCACAATCACACAGCCACTTCGTGAAAGTTATATCATTATACAATCATCTTAATGAAACATGGCTACTGGAACACAGCCCTACAGTTTCAGGCACTTCCCTCTAGCCTCTCTAATACACCTTAAACTAAAAAGGGGTTATCTATATAATGTGTAAGAAGAACCTCCAGGATAACCTCTCAACTCTATTTGAAATCTCTCAGTCACTGACACTTTATTTTGTCTCATTTCTCTCTTCCCCCTTTCAGTCGAGAAGGTATTCTCAATCCCTTGATGCTGAGTCCCAGCTCATTCTAGGATTTCTGTCCCATGTTGCCAGGGAAGTTTGCACCCCTGGGAGTCATTTCCCTTGTGGGCGGGGCAGTGAGTTTGCTTGCCATGTTGGCTGAAAGATAGGCCGCATCTGAGCAACAAAAGAGGTTGTCTGGGGTGACTCTTAGGCCTAATTTTAAGTAGGCTTAGCCTATCCCAGGGATAAGTTTCATATGAACAAACCCCAAGATTGAGGGTTCAGCCTTCAGTTGATTTTGTTGTCCTCACTGCTTGCGAGAATATCAGGCCTTCTCCAAATGGGGAAGTTGAATTTTCCCTCTTTCTCACCATTCCCCCAAGGGGGCTTTGCAAATACTTTTTTATTCACTGTTCAAATCAGCAGTAGAGAGGTTGATCTCGCTTTTTTTTAAATCACATTTGACAATCTTTACTTTTTAATTGGGGTGTTTAAACATTACACTTAATGTGATATTGATATGGTGGTTAGGTGTGATTCTACCATCTTGCTATATGCTTTCTATTGGTCACGTATGTTCTTTGTCCACTCTTTCCTTTTCTTCTGCCTTCTTTAGGATCAATTAAATACTTTTTGTGATTCTATTTTATCTGTTTTTTTGTGTGTGTGTGGGTGTGTGTGTGTGTTTGTTTTTTTTCCCATGGGCAGGCACCGGGAATCGAACCCGGGTCCTCTGGCATGGCAGGCAAGCATTCTTGCCTGCTGAGCCACTGTGGCCTGCCCTATCTGTTTTTTTTGTTTTTGTTGTTGTTATTTTTTTTTACTAATTAAGTTTAACTCTTTGTTATTTTGATGGTTTCCTTAGAATTTATAGTACACATTGTTAACTCATCAGAGTCTACTTTCAAGTGATATATCACTTCATGTATAGTACAGAAAGACCCTACAATAGAATACACCTATTTATCCCTTCCAGGCTTTTATGTTATAATTTACTGCATTCTACTTTTACATAAGTTATAAAACCCAAGAATACATTACTTTTTTTGTTTAAGCAGTAAATTATCTTTCAAAGATATTTAAATAATAAGAAAAAATTTGTATATGTGTCCATGTAATTACCACTACCAATGATCTTCATTCCTTTGTGCAGATTTATGTTTCCAATTGTTATCATTTTCCTTTTGCCTGCAGCACTTCCTTTAACATTTCTTGTAGTTTGGATCTTCTGTTGCTGAAGTCTTTCAGGTTTTGCAAGTCTGACAAAGTCTTTGTTTCAGCTTATATTTTAAAACTTTATTAAGAAGGGGTGTACAGGTGGTTCAGTGGTAGAATGAACCTTCCATGTGGGAGACCCAGGTTCAATTCCCAGACCATGCACCAAAAAAGATTATTAAGAGATGTTATGGGTTTACTGAGAAATCATGCATAAAATAGAGAATTCCCATATACTACCCTATTAATAACACCTTGCATTGGTGTAGAACATTTGTTACAATTGATGAAAGGACATTTTTATAATTGTACTATTAACTATAGTCCGTGGTCTAACTAAGGGGTTCACTGTGTGGTTCCATGGATTTTAAAAAATTTTTGTTCTGTTGCCATGTATACAATCTAACATTTCCCCCTTTAATCACATTAATATGTATATATTTTATGCTGTTAATTGTGTTCACAATGCTGTGCTACCATGGCCAGCATTCATTGCCAAAACATTTCCATCATTTCAAATAGGAACACTGTACATTTTAAGCTGTAACTTCCCATTCCTTATTGTTGCAGTTTGCTAAAGCTGCTGGAATGCAATAAACCAGAAATGGGTTGGCATTTACAATGGGGGATTTATTAACTTACAACTGTGAAAATGTCTCAAATAAGGCATCAACAGGACAATACCTGGATTCTGAAGACAGGCTGCTGACACCTGGGACAGCTCTGTCATATGGGAAGGTACATGGCCAACATCTGCTGGTCCTTCTCTTGCAGGTTTTGTTTCTTTCAAGTTCTGGCTTCAGTGGCTTCCTTTCTGTTTTCAGTGGGTCCTCTCTTATCTTCTCTGTGATATTCTCTTAATTTCATCTCTTTTTTGTTTCTATATGTGTTTTATCCTCCTATAAAGGACTCCAGTACAAGAATCAAGGCCCAACCTGAATGAGACATGTCATATTTCAATGGAAATAACCTAATCAAAAGTTCCCACCCCCAATAGGTCTGTACCCACAAGAATGGATTAAAACAACATGACATTTTCTGTGGTATATAATAGTTACAAACTACCACACCTATGCCCACCCTGTCCTCTGGTAACCCATACTGGATTCTGACTTTATGAGTTTTCTTATTCTAATTGTTTCAAATCAGTGAGATCATACAATAGTCGTCCTTTTGTGTCTCACTTATTTCACTCAACATGATGTTTTCCAGGTACATTCATGTTGTTGCAGGTATCAGGACTTCATTCCTTCTTATGGCTGAATAATATTCCACTGTATAAATAAAATAATAATACTTTATCCATTATTCAGTTATGTATACTTGGGTTGCTTCCATCTTTTGACAATTGTGAATAATGCCACTATAAGCACCGATGTACAGATATCTATTCAAGTCCTGCTTTTAATTCTTTTTGATATATATCTAATAGTGGGATTCAGGTCATATGGTAGTTCTTTAGTTAGCTTAACGAGGAACTGTCAAACAATCTTCCAAAGCAGCTGCAACCATTTTACATTGCCAGTGGAAATAAATAACTATTCCTATTTCTGTGCATCCTCTCCAAAACTTGTTATTTTCCATTTTTTAATAGCAGCCATTCTGATGGTTGTAAAATGGTATCTCATTGTAGTTTAGATTTGCATTTCCCTGATGGCTAGTGATGTGGAGCATCTTTTCATGTGCTTTTTAGTCATTTGTATATCTTCTCTGGAGAGATGTTGTGCTGGTTTGAAAGGATGTTATGTACCTTAGAAAAGCCATATTTTAATCCTAATCCTATTTTGTAAAGGCAGCCAATTCTTCTAATCCCTACTCAGTATTGTGTGTTTGAAACTGTAATTATATCATCCCCCGGAGATGTGATTTAATCAGGAGTGATTGTTAAGATGGATTAGGCGGAGGCATGTCTCCACCAATTTGGTGGGTCTGATTAGTTTACTGGAATCCTATGAAAGAGAAAACATTTTGAAGAAAGTGAAAGATTCTGAGAGAGCAGAATGACATAGCCACAAGAAGCAGAGTGCCCACCAGCCAGCGGCCCTTGGAGATGAAGAAGGAACATGCCTCCCAGGGAGCTTCATGAAAAAGGAAGCCAGGAGAGAAAGCTAGCAGGTGACACCGTGTTTACCATGTGCCCTTCCAGTCGAGAGAGAAACCCTAAATGTGTTCACCATGTGCCTTCTCACTTGAGAGAGAAACCCTGAACTTCATCAGCCTTCTTGAACCAAGGTATCTTTACCTGGATGCCTTAGATTGGACATTCCTATAGACTTGTTTTAATTGGGACATTTTCTTGGCCTTAGAACTGTAAACTAGCAACTTATTAAATTCCCCCCTTTTAAAGCCATTCCATTTCTGGTATATTGCATTCTGGCAGCTAGCAAACTGGAACAGATGTCTATTCTACTCTTTCTAACATTTGTAAATGGGATTGCTTGTTTTTTTTTTTTTGTTGTTGTTAGGTTGAAAGGTTTCATTTTACATATTCTGGATATTAAACCTTTTTCAGATATGTGGTTTCCAAGTATTTTCTCCCATTATGTAGGTTGTTCTTTTATTTTCATGATGAAGTCCTTTGAAGTACAAAAGTTTTTAATTTTGATAAGGTCTCATTTAGCTATTTTTGTCTTTTGATGCTGTACTTTGGGTGTAAAGTCTAAGAAACCATTGCCTAGCATAAGATCCTAAAAATGCTTCCTTATGTTTTCTTCTAGGAGTTTGATAGTTCTGGTTCTTATATTTAGGTCTTTGATCAATTTTGAGTTGATTTTTTGTTTAAGGTGTAAGGTAGGGGCCCGTCTTTTTTTTTTTTTTTTGCAAACAAACGTCCAGTTTTTCCCAGCACCATTTGTTGAAGCAATTATTCTTTCCCAATTGAGTGATCTTTCCCCTGTTGTCAAAAATTAGTTGGCCATAAATGTGAGCATTGATTTCTGAACTCTCAATTCTATTCCATTAGTCTATATATCTGTCCTTGTGCCAGTACCATGTTGTTCTGCTTACTGTGGCTGTGGTAGTTTGAAGCTGTATTGTACTCCAGAAAAGATCATGTTCTTTTAATCCATTCTTGTGGGTGTAGATGTATTGTTGTGGGGGAGGCCTTTTTTTATTAATTAAAGAAAAAAAGAAATTAACACAACATTTAGAAATCATTCCATTCTACATATGCAATCAGTAATTCTTAACATCATCACATAGATGCATGATCATCATTTCTTAGTACATTTGCATCGTTTTAGGAAAAGAAATAGCAAAGCAACAGAAAAAGATATGGAATGTTAATATAGAGAAAAAAATAATAAAAAAAAGAAAAGGAAAAAGAAAGAAAAAAGAAAAAAGACACAAACAAACAAACAAACAAACAGACAAACAAAAAAAAACTATAGCTCAGATGCAGCTTCATTCAGTGTTTTAACATAATTACATTACAGTTAGGTATTATTGTGCTGTCCATTTTTGAGTTTTTGTATCTAGTCCTGTTGCACAGTCTGTATCCCTTCAGCTCCAAT
This sequence comes from Tamandua tetradactyla, assembly GCF_023851605.1. Taxonomy (NCBI): domain Eukaryota; kingdom Metazoa; phylum Chordata; class Mammalia; order Pilosa; family Myrmecophagidae; genus Tamandua; species Tamandua tetradactyla. The sequence continues at coordinate 123,138,483 of NC_135353.1, forward strand.
TACCCATTATCTTACCCTGTTTCTAACTCCTGCCGGTCTCTGTTACCAATGACATATTCCAAGTTTATTCTCGAATGTCGGTTCATATCAGTGGGACCATACAGTATTTGTCCTTTAGTTTTTGGCTAGACTCACTCAGCATAATGTTCTCTAGGTCCATCCATGTTATTACATGCTTCATAAGTTTATTGTCTTAAAGCTGCATAATATTCCATCGTATGTATATACCACAGTTTGTTTAGCCACTCGTCTGTTGATGGACATTTTGGCTGTTTCCATCTCTTTGCAATTGTAAATAATGCTGCTATAAACATTGGTGTGCAAATGTCCGTTTGTGTCTTTGCCCTTAAGTCCTCTGAGTAGATACCTAGCAATGGTATTGCTGGGTCGTATGGCAATTCTATATTCAGTTTTTTGAGGAACCGCCAAACTGCCTTCCACAGTGGTTGCACCATTTGACATTCCCACCAACAGTGGATAAGTGTGCCTCTTTCTCTGCATCCTCTCCAGCACTTGTCATTTTCTGTTTTGTTGATAATGGCCATTCTGGTGGGTGTGAGATGATATCTCCTTGTGGTTTTGATTTGCATTTCTCTAATGGCCAGGGACATTGAGCATCTCTTCATGTGCCTTTTGGCTATTTGTATTTCGTCTTCTGAGAGTTGTCTGTTCAAGTCTTTTTCCCATTTTGTAATTGGGTTGGCTGTCTTTTTGTTGTTGAGTTGAACAATCTCTTTATAAATTCTGGATACTAGACCTTTATCTGATATGTCATTTCCAAATATTGTCTCCCATTGTGTAGGCTGTCTTTCTAAGTTCTTTGATGCACAAAAGTGTTTAATTTTGAGGAGCTCCCATTTATTTCTTTCTTTCTTCAGTGCTCTTGCTTTAGGTTTAAGGTCCATAAAACCACCTCCAATTGTAAGTTTCATAAGATATCTCCCTACATTTTCCTCTAACTGTTTTATGGTCTTAGACCTAATGTTTAGATCTTTGATCCATTTTGAGTTAACTTTTGTATAGGGTGTGAGATACGGGTCCTCTTTCATTCTTTTGCATATGGATATCCAGTTCTCTAGGCACCATTTATTGAAGAGACTGTTCTGTCCCAGGTGAGTTGGCTTGACTGCCTTATCAAAGATCAAATGTCCATAGATGAGAGGGTATATATCTGAGCACTCTATTCGATTCCATTGGTCGATGTATCTATCTTTATGCCAATACCATGCTGTTTTGACCACTGTGGCTTCATAATATGCCTTAAAGTCCGGCAGCGTGAGACCTCCAGCTTCGTTTTTTTTCCTCAAGATACTTTTAGCAATTCGGGGCACCCTGCCCTTCCAGATAAATTTGCTTATTGGTTTTTCTATTTCTGAAAAATAAGTTGTTGGGATTTTGATTGGTATTGCATTGAATCTGTAAATCAATTTAGGTAGGATTGACATCTTAACTATATTTAGTCTTCCAATCCATGAACACGGTATGCCCTTCCATCTATTTAGGTCTTCTGTGATTTCTTTGAACAGTTTTTTGTAGTTTTCTTTATATAGGTTTTTTGTCTCTTTAGTTAAATTTATTCCTAGGTATTTTATTCTTTTAGTTGCAATTGTAAATGGAATTCGTTTCTTGATTTCTGGGGGGAGGCCTTTTTAATGCAATTTTATTGAGATATATTCATGTACTATATACTCATCCAAAGTATATAATCAATGGCTGACAGTATCATCATATCTGAGCCATTGATTATGAGTCATATCATCACCATAATCAAATTTAGGACATTTTCATTACTCCAAAATAAAAATGAAAAAAGAACACCCAAAACATTCCATACCCCTCCCTCATTATTTATTTATTTTTCGTCTTTATTTTCTTACTTATCTGCCCATACACTGGATAAATGGAGTGTCAGTTATAAGGTTTGTACAATCACATGGTCTCAGAGTAAAAGCCATATACTTATACACTCATCAAATTATACACTTATATGCTCATCATCAAAAATCAAGGCTATTGGATTGCAGTTCAACAGTTTCAGTTATTTCTTTCTAGCTATACTAATACACTAAAAACTAAAAAGAGATATCTATATAATGCAGAAGAATAACCTCCAGAATGATCTCTCAATTCTATTTGAAATCTCTTAGCCACTGAACCTTTATTTATTTATTTCTTAATTTCCAAGTACATTTTAACTAATAGTTATACAACAGATTTTAAAGTTTAGTTCCACGATTTTTCATTTTTTCTTCTAGCTGCTCCAAGACACTGGAGACCAAAATAAATATCAATATATAGATTCAGCAGTCATATTCATTTGTTCAATCCTATTTTCTCTGTTATATGCTTCCTTCTCCTTTTTTCTTTTTTTTTTGTGGGAAATAACATATATACAAAAAAGCAATAAATCTCAAAGTACATTGCAATAATTAGTTGTAGAACAGATTTTAGAATTAGGTATGGGTTACAATTCCACAATTTTACTTCTAGCTCCTCTTAAGGTACTGGAGACTAAAGGAAATATCAATATACTGATTCAGCACTCATATTCATTAGTTAAACCTGACCTTCTCTGTATAACTTCACCATCACCTTTGATATTTCTTTCACTCTTTAGGGATATTTGGGCTATTCCCATTCTAACATTTTCACATTGGAAGGGGCTATTGATAATATGGGATAGGGGGATGGAACTAATTGATGTTCTGGAAAGGCTGGCCCTTCTGCATTTCAGAACTTATCTGGTCCACTCCCACATGGAGTGTGTAGGCTTCTGGAAAGTTACCCTAGTGTATGGAACCTTTGTAGAATCTTATATAATGCCCTAGATATTCTCTAGGATTGGCAGGAATGGCTTTGTTGGGGTTTGGCAAGTGGTGATGGTAGCAATGTCTAACTGAAGCTCGCATAAGAGTGACTTCCAGTGTAGCCTCTTGACTCTATTAAAACTCTCTCGGCCACTGATACCTTATTTGTTATACTTCTTTTTCCCCTTTTTGCCAGGATGGCATTGTTGATCCCATAGTGCCAGGGCCAGCTCATCCCTGTGAGTCATTCTCCCATGCTGCCAGGGAGACTTTCACCCCTGGATGTCATGTCCCACATAGGGGGGAGGGCAACGGTTTCACTTGCAGAGTTGGGCTTGGCCATACCCGAGCAACAAAAGAGGTCCTCTGGCGGTGACTCTTAGGCATACCTATAGGTAGGATAAGCTTCTCCATTATATATACAAGCTTCACAATAGCAAGCCTCAAGATCAAGGGCTTGGCCTATTGATTTGGCCTAATGTTTGACACAGTATCCAGGGTTTCCCTGCTGGTAAAGTTTAATAGTTCCACATTGTTTCCCCCTCTTCCCTCAAGGGATTTTGCCAATACGTTTTGATTATCTGCTTAATACACTCTGGGATATATCCAAGTGTTACCTTAAACTATACAGGATTAGAGGCTGTCATCCTTATTCTGAGATCCCTGTGTTTGGATTGTTAAAATATCTATTCAAACAGGTTGAGTTAGATTATATGCTACTGGAAATTTAGGTTCTAGACAAAGTAAACATTTCTTCCTTTGTTCTAAAATACAGACAATGTCTTCCTTACCCCCGTATTCTGAATTACCTTCATTACAACCCGATCGGCTTTGTTCTATCTCTAAAGCCCGGGTTATGCATATATAAAGCAGCCCCTCAAAATCCAGAAATAACAATTACCACTCTGGACTAAATGTGACTGCTATAAGAACTTACAATCTAGGCCTTAAAGCTACATGTGTCCCACATGTTCATTCACATTGTTGCATGCCTCATAACATCATTTCTTTTTGTAGCTGTACAATGTTCACTTATATGTATACACCATCATTCGCCAATCTACTCAATCAGCGCATCTTTCAGCCACCTCCATCTACAGGGCCTCATGTATAACATCCAAAGTCAACAGTTTATCAATTTTAGATAATTTCATTGTTCCCAAGAGAAAGACAGCCAATAAACACACCCTCAACAAGTAGAAAACCCAAACCTCCCCCTAGTTCTGGTCCCTCCCCAATTATGTACCCCTGGTATTGCTGTGGTACTGTTGATGTTTTTCTGTTAAACATAGCCCATAGCATGCAATGGCACTTTTCCCCTATACCCAGAAATTATGCACTTTTTGTACAAGATTCATACCTTTGCAGTAGTTCCTGTAAGAGCTTATTTATATTTGTAGTGTTAATCGGTGGGACACATGAGTCTATACAAATCCTTTTAAATCATGTTCACCTTCAATATGATAATATTATTTATAGACCCACTAGTGAACCACCTTCACTTCTATCTCTATGCTTACAATTCAGTTCACTCATCAGCTAACTGTTCACCCATTTCAAGCTTCTATATATCTCTAGATCTCCTATATTCTGTACTATAAGCCTCTGATTTGACCTATACTATGGTCATAAAAGTGGAATCATACAGTATCTGCCCTTTTGCATCTGGCTAATTTCACTCAGCATTATGTCCTCAAGGCTCATCCATCTTGTCATGTGCTTCAGGGCATCATTTCATCTTACTGCTTCATAATATTCCATCATATGTATATACCACATTTTGTTGGTTCACTCATCTGTTGATGGGCACTTTGATTGTTTCCATCTTTTGGTGAATGTGAATAGTGCTGCTATGAACATCGGTGTGCAAATGTCTGTTTGTGTCACTGTTTTCAGCTCTTCTGGGTATATACCGAGTAGTGGTATTGCCGGGTCATAGTGTTAGAAAGAACACCATACCTGTGCTGGTTTGAAAGGATGTATGTCCCCTGAAAAGCCATGTTTCAATCTAAATCCCATTTCATAAAGGCAGAATAATCCCTATTCAATACTGTATGCTTGAATCTGTAATTAAATCATCTCCTTGGAGATGTGATTTAATCAAGAGTGTTGTTAAACTGGATTAGGTGGCAACATGTCTCCACCCATTTGGGTGGGTCTTGATTAGTTTCTGAAGTACTATAAAAGAGGAAACATTTTGGAGAATAAGAGATTCAGAGAGAGCAGAGCAGAATGATGTAGCCACGAGAAGCAGAGTCCATCAGCCATTGACCTTTGGAGATGAAGAAGGAACATGCCTCCCGGGGAGCTTCATGAAACAGGAAGCCAGGAGAAGAAGCTAGCAGATGATGCCGTGCTCACCATGTGCCCTTCCAGATGAGAGAGGAACCCTGACCGTGTTCACTATGTGCCTTTCCAGAGAGAGAACTCGGTGTTCCCCATGTGCCTTTCCAGATGAGAGAGAAACTCTGTGTTTGCCATGTGCCCTTCCACTTGAGAAAGAAACCCAGAACTTCATCGGCCTTCTTGAATCAAGGTATCTTTCCCTGCATATTTTTGATTGGACATTTCTATAGACTTGCTTGATTGGGATATTATCTTGGCCTTAGAACTGTAAATTAGCTACTTATTAAACTCCCCTTTTTAAAAGCCATTCCACTTCTGGTATATTGCATTCTGGTAGCTAACAAATTAGAACAATGCCTAAAGGAGAACAAACGTTCATCCGATTGTGGAGGAGAAAAGAATTTATTCACAATCTTGCAATAACAGGCCCCTAGCCAAACACAAAATGCCAAACAGTAGAATGCCAAGGTTACACCTGTGCCTGACCTACAGTCCCTCCCCTGTTTCTTTGCTGATTGGATACTTCAGAGGTCACAGCCTAGTCAAGAAATCTAAATAATTTGAACTTCCTGCTGAAGGTTCCTCCTTTGATTATCTTCTACTTTTTTTTTTTTAACATGCCCCAGGAATCGAACTGGGTCTCCAGCATGGCAGGCGAGAACTCTGCCTGGTGAGCCAGCATGGCCCACCCATGTTTTACATTTTTAATGACCCTAGTCATTAAGGATTTGGTACCTATTCTAAGCTTGCCTCAGAGGCTCTCCTCTTTCGCCTGACTGCATCACCTTTCTGAGAGCCTAACTTAGTTTGATTCTTACAAATCCCCTCTCTCTCTTTTTTTAAACCTTTAGCTTTCACATTTTAGTCTTTTTTTAAACCTGATAAGAGCTTTTTCACACTGTTTATTATAGGGATCTTCCTCTCTAAGGAGGTTCTTGATGAGTATCTGAACTAATCCTTGGGCACCTGGGATAATGCAGTACCTAAGTATTGTGAGTACTCCAGCTATGACGCTTAGAGAAGCTAGCATGGACACTGTCACCCCTTCCCATTCCCCAAACCAATTTTCTGACCATCTCGTGAGGGAGTCATCAATGCCTGAATATTTTACCAGTTCTTCAGATAAGGGCCTCAGACCTTGTAAAGCTTTGGTGATAGTTCCATTTGGGGCTGTATTATTCCCCAATAACCATAACACAAATGCTTCCCTTTTCAGCTAACATTATGTTTAGGGCCATCGTATTCTCCCAGGTCGTTCAGCTAGTAGCATCCAACTGTTCTGCTATTCCCTCAACTGCATCCTTGACGTAATTGATAAATCTTTGCTGATTAATCCATTCCACATTTTTGTTGATGGTGATCCACCAGAATAAGTATGACTTAAATTTTGCAGGTACTTGGTTTTTAGCCTTAAACTCATCTGGGATTTCCCTTGGCACCCTTATGCTGTCTAAATCAACTTGATCCTCTTCCTTTTCAAATACCAAGGTGAATGGGATGACCAATTGGATCAGAGCACAGATCTCCTTCCACTTCTTGGGCAAAACCGGTTGGAGGATGCCCTTTCCACAATACCACCAAAGATCTGCTCATGTTATGGTGAAAATGGCGAAATGGCCAGTACTATCCTCAGCCACATCCCATGCTTGGGTGTGCAAGATCATGGTCCCACGATCCTGGACCCCTTCTTCCCATCTAGAGAGACAGGCAGAGTGGTTTCCTGAACCAAGGTGAGAAGCCAGTATGGCTTTGACTTTTCCGCTCCTGAGTGGAGGGAAAAGAGAGGACAATGCACTACAATTTTTACCAGGAGTAGTATTCTGAAAAGGGAGTACCATGCACTTGAACTTCTTTTCATGTTCCTCCATTCCCATTGGGAAGGGCATGACAAGAACAGTAGGTCAGCCTGTTGTGTAAGCATAACAGTTGCTTTTGTCTAGACTCTGGACTGTATATTTAAGCCTTTCCACCCAGGCATTTGTATCTCTGCACCCTGTTTCTGCCCTTATGGTTTGCTCCAAGTTTTCTGTCCTGTCCACCCTGACAACTTTGGGATCATTTTGTATTAGGGAACTACCCCCTAGCTGAATGTTCTTTGGTGCTATTGAAGGGCCAATCGAAAAGGACATTATTGGTGTCAGGGAGAGGACATGCATCCAGAATCTTCCCTGAGACACCTCTCCAGTAATTTTTTACTGGCTCTGGACACAGGTACCCATTTTCCAAACTTAATTATTGTTGACTCGTCAAGTTTCCATGGTCCACCACCTGGCAAACATTAAACTGCACAGTTCATGGCTCTAAACCTTCAGCTACACTCATCACCAACTTCACAGGGCTCATTGCATCCCCAATTTGGAGCATTATGACTAGTATAATTATTTTTGTTTTTAAATTGGGCCTCAGATCCCTCATTTGTCCTTTGACCAGGGTCACCATTAATTTTTTAGGTTAAAATACAGACTCCAAAACCCCAAATCCAAAGCCCCCTTTATCACCCAACTATTGTCTCTTTAACATAATTTTTTAATTTTAATTTTTATTTTTGTAATGTAAGTTTTAAAGGGTCTGAGGTTGGAGTTATTTCCCAGGAATTAAACTTATCATCTGGTTCAGGTACTGGTCCTTTCACTTGGGTATAGTGGGTCCAGCCTTCTCTGCCATCCAGATGGCTGTTTCAGTTGTCAAGAGAACTTGATAGGGTCCTTCCCAGGATGGTTGGAGTTTGGGCTCTTTCCATTATTTGATGAGGACCCAACTGCCAGGCTAGTGTTGATAGACAGCAAATTCAAGAAGTGCAATCTTGGCCAGCAAACCACAGTGCCTGAGGGATGACAGAGTAGAGGACAATGTCAGTACATAATTCTTAAGGAAGAGGTCCTTTGATTCTAAGGAAGGAAGCTCTCTAGTTCTTCTTGGAAAAGGCAAGCCAAAGAGCATTTCCTAAGGGGAGATCCCTAATTTTTTCCTAGGAGCAGTTCTAATTCTTAGCAGAGCTACTGGTAGACATTTAGTTCAAGGTAACTTGGTTTCTAAGACCAGTTTAGAAAGATGCTTCTTTAAGGTTTGATTCATTCTTTCCACCCTTCCTGAGGATGGCAAATGCCAGGGTGTGTGAAAATCCCATGCAATGAAGCCTACGCTTCACATAATACCTCACAGTACATGGGAGGTAAAGTGGCTACCATTGTTGAATCGACATTCTCTACCAACCGATAGTGGGGAACAATTTATTCAAGGATAATTTTTTAAGTTCCTGATGCTGTAGCTGAAACCAGAGAACATGCCTCCACCCACCCTGTTAGATAGTCTACAAGAACCAGAATATACTTTAGCCTTTTCACTGGAGGCATCTCAGTGTAATCAACTTGAGTGCTTTGAAATGGTCTGAGGCTGGTTCCCTTCCCCCGTACCTGTTTCCTTAGAACATTTTAATTGATTTTTTTGCAAATTATGCACAGTTCACATGTTTGTTTAGCTATGGTGTAGAGACCTACACACCCCAAATGTTTAAGAATCAGGTCACACATGGCTTGTACTCCCCAGTGACTTCCCTGATGTAAGACTGCTAATATTTTCATCATTACCTGTTTATTCAACATCTGCCTGCCATACAGGAGGACCCACCTCCCCTGAATGTCTGGGCTTGCTCCCAATTGTTCCAGTTCCTTTACTTTCTTCTCAGAGAATACAGGGATGTCAAATTCTCTGGGAATGGAGGATATTAAGGCCATTAACTTCAACAGGGGCAAAGAGAAGCTTCCTGAGCCTTTTCATCTGCCAACCTGTTGCCGTTTGCCTCAAAGGTATGGCCTTTCTGGTGTCCATGTACATGCACCACTGATATTTCCCTTAGTAAGAGTAGATTAATCAATACTTATTTTATTAATTCTCCATGGACCAATTCCTTCCCCTTGCTATTAATTAGTCCCCTTTCCTCTGAGATTTTTCGAAAGGTGTGGACTACCCCAGTCATACTTAGAGTCAGTATAGACTGTACTATCTTTTCCTTCAATAATTTGAGGGCTTGGTTTAATGCATACAACTCACAAGTTTGAGCTGACCAATCATTGGGCAATCAACTAGCTTCCCTTATTTTATAAGTTAATTCACCCACAATTGCATAACCATTGTGCCTCTTTCCCTCCAAGACCCTAGAAGACCCATTTATGAAGAATTTCCCCCCTAAATGTAAGGGGAGATCCCCCACGTCAGGCCAAACTTGGATTTGATAATCAATTAAGTCCAAACAGTTATGTTCAAGGACTTCCATCTGGTCAGGCCCTTTCTAAAGAAAGGAGGCCAGGTTCAAGCTATTGTTTACAGTCAAAACCAAGTCATCTTTCTCCATTACAACTGCCTCATACTTCAGGATTTGGGAATCAGTTAGCCACCTCTCTGCCTTTTGGGATAAAGTAGTCCTGACCTGGTGAGGAGTGCTGACCACTAATGCCCCTCCAAAGGTTAGTTTCCTACTTTCCTTCTACTAGGAGAGCGGTTGCCACAACAGCCTGCGTGCACCCAGGCCATCCTCTGGAGACAGGGTCCAAAAGTTTAGAAAGGAAGGCTATGGGTTTCCTTTGGCCTCCCCAAGTTTAGGTTAGTACCCCAATGCTGTTCCTTAATCTACTGTAACAAATAGATGGAAAGGATTCTCGAGGGGAGAGCTAGAACAGGAGCCTGTACTAGTACCCGTTTGAGCCCTTCTAAGGCTCCTACTTCCCCCTCCCTCCATTCTAATTTGTCAGGCTCTTCCTCTAACAGTTTTTGTTATAACCTTTTAGTTTGAGAGGCATAAGAATCTATCCACAACCTACAGTACCCCACTAATCCTAAATTCCCTCTTTGTCTGGGGAAGAGGCAATCCAATTATGGCCTAAATTTTCTCTGGATTTATTCGCCTTTTTCCTTCACTGATGAGATTGTCGAAGTATTTAACTTCCCTTTCCACAAACTGTAGTTTATTTTTTATATTCTTGGTCCTTGGTTCCCTAGGAATTCAACAGGTACTTTGTAGTCTGGGAAACCCCCTGTTTTTCTTTACCTGATATTAACAGATCATCTATGTGGTAGTTAGGTTCAGGTGTCAAGTTGGCCAAGTGAAGGTGCCTAGTTCTATTGCTGTGGACCCGAGCCAATGGCATGTGAACCTTATCTGTTGCTGATTACATCCGCAGTCGGCTAGGAGGTGTGCCTGCTGCAATGAATGATGTTTGATTTAATTGGCTGGTGCTTAAATGAGAGAGCTCAATGTAGCATAGCCAAAGCAGCTCAGTGTACCTCATCTCAGCCCTCGCAGCTCAGCCCAGGCCTTTGCAGATGCAGAAAGGAATCACCCCGGGGAAAGTTGTTGGAACTCAGAGGCCTGGAGAGAGGGCCAGCAGAGATTGCTTTGCTGCCTTCCCACATAAGAAAGAACCTCAGTTGAACGTTAGCTGCCTTTCCTCTGATGAACTATATGTTAATTAAATAAATCCCCTTTTATTAAAGCCAATCCATCTCTGGTGTGTTGCATTCTGGCAGCTAGCAAACTAGAACAATCTACATACTGAAAAAAGTTTTTCAGATGGGATCAAAAAACATTCCAACACTTTTTCTAGTTCCTGCCTAAAGAGATTGGGGGATTCTGTGAAGCCTTGGGGTAGGACCGTCCACCTATATTGTTGACTCCTTCCAGTGAAGGAATTTTCCCATTCATAGGTGGGTAAGTCTCTACTCTCTGGGTCAAGAGAGCAGGCCCAAAAGGCATCCTTCAGATCTACTACACTGAATCACTTATGATGGTAGGGAATTCTACTAAGGAGGGTATAAGGGTTAGGGACCATGGGGTGTCTAACTTGAACAATTTGATTGATAGCTCTCAGGTCCTGTACCATCCTCCGACTGCCATCTGCTTTCTGGATGGGAAGAATGTGAGCATTAAAAGGGGACATACAAGTTTCAGGAGACCTTCAATGATGGGCTGAAGTCCTTGTCTCCCCTTCAATGGTATGGGATATTATCTTTGACAAACCACCTCCTCTTATTTTTCATTTTAATTTTTATAGGGGGAACTTGCAACACCCCCACCCCCATTTCTCTCACTCACCCGTACTTTTTCTTGGATGTCTTTCTTTTTTCTTTTTCTTTTTCCTTTATTTTTTTGATTTTTGACTTTTTTATTGTCTAGTATAACATATACACAAAGCAAAGAAAGAAAAAAAGCAATCATTTTGAAAGCACTCTTTAACAAGTAGTTACAGAACAGATTTCAGAGTTTGTCATGGGCTACCATATGATCCTCCCAGATTTTTACTTCTAGCTGCTCCAGAATATAGGAGGCTAGAGGGCTTAAATACGTTTTTATCACCACAATCAACTTTTTTCTTTATTATTTTGTGACAAATAACATATACACAAAAAGCTATAAATTTCCAAGCACAGCACCACAATTAGTTGTAGAACATGTTTCCAAGTTTGACATGGGTTGCAATTTCACAATTTTTGGGTTTTACTTCTAGCTGCTCTAAAATACTGGAGACTAAAAGATTTAATTTAATGATTTAATTTAATGACTGAGCATTCATATTCATTTGTTAAATCCTATCTTCACCGTATAATTCCACCATCACCTTTGATCTTTCCATCCCTCTCTTTAGGGGTGTTTGGGCTATGGAAATTCTAAATTTTTGATATTGGAAGGGTATGTCACTAATATGGGGTAGGGAGATGGAACTATCTGATGTTCTGGAGAGGCTGGGCCCTCTAGGATTCAGGACTTATCTGGTCCAGGGACCCATCTGGAGGTTGTAGGTTTCTGGAAAGTTACTCTAGTGCCTGGAACCCTTGTGGAATCTTATGTATTGCCTTAGGTGTTCTTTAGGATTAGTTGGAATGGTCCTGGTTGGGGTTAGGCAGGTTATGATAGGTAGCACAGTCTAACTGAAGCTTGCGTAAGAGCAACCTCCAGAGGAGCCTCTCGACTCTATTTGAACTCTCTCTGCCATTGATACTTTATTAATTACACTTCTTTTCCCCCTTTTGGTCAGGAAGGAATAGTTGATACCACGGTGCCAGGTCTGGATTCATCCCTGGGAGTCATTTCCCATGTCACCAGGGAGACTTTCACCCTTGGATGTCATGTCCCATGTAGTGGGGAGGGCACTGATTTCACTTGCAGAGTGGGGCTTAGAGACTGAGGCCCCATCTGAGCAACAAAAGAGGTCCTCCAGAAGTAACTCTTAGGCATGCCCACAGGTAGTCTAAGCTTCTCTGCTACCTACATAGGCTTCACAAGAGTAAGCCTGGTGATTGAGGGCATGGCCTATTGATTTGGGTGTCCCTAAAGTTTGACACAGTATCAGGGGATTCCCTGATGGTAAGGTTTAATAGTTCCATATTTTTCTCCATCCCTCAGGGGACTTTGCCAATACTTTTTGATTATCTGCTTAATACACTCTAGGATGTATCCAGGCATTACAATAATCTATACAGGATTAAAGGACCTCTTTCTTATTCTGTGCTCCCTGTGTTTCAGTTGTTTAAATGAGCTATAAAGATAGGTTGAATTAGATTATGCACTACAGAAAATTTCACTTCCAGACCAAATAAACCTTTCTTCCATTGGTCTCAAAGAGCACATGTGGTCTAAAATATAGACACTGTCTTCCTTACCCCTATGTTTTGAATTACTTTAACCCCAACCTGTTCAGCTTCATTCTTTTCTCTAAATATCAGGTTATATATATAAAACAGCCTTTCAAAATCCAGAAGTAATAATCACCACTCTGGACTTAATGTGTCTGCTCTAAAAGTTCACAATCTAGGCCCCTGTTTTCTTATAAACATTTTCTAAAGGTGACCATACCATTCTTGTTCTTTTGTTTCTGGCTTATTTTGTCTCAAACAAATGTCTCACATGTTCATTCACATGGTTGCATGTGTCATGACTTTGTTTCTTTTTGTAGCAGCACAGCCTTAGCTTATAAGTATACACCATCATTCACCTATCTACTTCTCCATCAGGGCATCCTTCAGCCACCTGCATTCATCAGGCATCATGTAGAGGACCCAAAGTCTACAGTCCATCAACATTCTCAATTTTAGATAATGCATTGTTACCAAGAGACAGAAAACCAATAAACACACCCTCACTAAATAGGAAATCTTAATCTCCTCTTAACTCTTGTCCCTTCCCCAATTATTTACTTCTGCTTTTGCTGTGGTAGTGCTGATGCTTTCCTTTTGAACATGACTCAACATGTAATAGCAGTTTCCCCCTGTACCCTGGACTAAACACTCTTTGTACAAGAATCATATCTTTGAAGTAATTCTTGCAAGAACTAATTCATATTTCTAGTGTTAATCAGTGGGACACATATGTCTATACAACCCCTTTCAATCTTGTTCATCCTCAGTATGGCAATATTACTTATAGACCCACTAGGGAACCACCTTCACTCCTATCTATTCCCTTATGTTGGAGTTCAACCTCATTAGCTGACTGTTCACCCATCTCTAGCTTCTATGTATCTCTAAGTCCCCTATATTCTGTATTATAAGTCTCTGATTATACCTTTATGCTGATCATAAAAGTGGAATCAGACAGTATCAATTATTTTGTGTCTGGCTAATTTCACTCAGCGTTATGTCCTCAGGGCTTATCCATATCATCTTGTGCTTCAGGACGTCATTTTGTCTCATTGCTGTATAATATTTCATCATATGTATATACCACACTTTGTTGATCCACTCTTCTAACAGAGAAACTGGAACTCTCATACATTGCTTGTGGGAATGCAAGATGATGCAGCCATTCTGGAAAATAATCTGGCAGTTTCTCATAAGATTAAATAAACATTTACAACATTACCCAGCAGTTCCACTTCTGGATATTTACCTTACAGAAATGCAAATTTATGTTCAGAAAAAAAAATCATGTGCGAATGTTTATAGCAGCTCAATTCATAATCACCCTAAACTGGAAGCAACCCAGATGTCCTTCAGTGGGTGAGTGGTTAAACAAACTGTGATACATACCATACAATGGAATACTATTCAGCAATAAAACAGAACTAACTATTGATTAATATCAACTTGGATGAATCTCAAAGACATTATGCTGCATGAAAGAAGTTAGTGTGAAAAGGTTGCATACCGTATGAATTCCTTTATATGACATTGCCAAAAAGTAAGAACTGTAGTGACTGTGAGCTTATTAGTGGTTTCCAGAAACTATGGGTGAGGGGGGAAGGTGTGACTATAAAGGGAATAAGAATCTATATATGTGTTAAAATTGACAGAACTGCACAATAACAGAAAAAATGCCAAAGAAGGGAACAAATATCACCAAATTCTATATCTGATAAGGGATATTTATATACATAATACATAACGAACTCTAAAAAGGCAGCTAAGCATAAGAAAAAGATTCAAACAGACATGTCTTAAAGAAGATATATGGATGGAAAATAAGCACATAAGAAGATCGTCAACATCATTAGTCATTAGGGTAATGGAAATTAAGACCACAATTTGATACCACAGGCACCTATTAGAATGGCTAATTTATTATTATTTTTTTCTATTTTATTTTATTTATTTTTTATTTTTTTTAAAAATACCAAAAAACACCAAACGCAAACAATCGTAACTTTTGATCATTCTATTCTACATATATAATCAGTAATTCACAATATCATCACATAGTTGCACATTCATCATCATGATCATTTATTGGAACATTTGCATCTATTCAGAAACAGAAATAAAAAGAAAACAGAAAAAAAATTCATACATACCATACCCCCACCCCTCCCCCTCACCGATCACCAGCATTTCACTCTAAATTTATTTTAACATTTGTTCCCCCTATTATTCATCTTTATTCCATGTGTTTTACTCGTCTGTTGATAAGGTAAAGGAGCATCAGACTCAAGGTTTTCACAATCACATAGTCACATTGTGAAAGCTATATCATTATTCAATCATCATCAAGAAACATGGCTACTGGAACACAGCTCCACATTTTCAGGCAGTTCTCTCCAGCCTCTCCATTACATTTTTTTTTTTAAGGATTTGACTTTCTTTTTTTATTATTAATTAAAAAAAATTAACAACAAACAAAACATTAAGATATCATTCCATTCTACATATACAATCAGTAATTCTTAATATCATCACATAGTTGCATATTCATCATTTCTTAGAACATTTGCATCGATTTAGAAAAAGAAATAAGAAGACAACAGAAAAAGAAATAAAACAATAACAGAAAAAAAGATTATTCATACCATACCCCTTACCCCTCTCTTCAATTGACAACTAGCATTTCAAACTAAATTTAACATTTGTTCCCCCTATTATTTATTTTTATTACATATGTTCTACTCTTCTGTTGATAAAGTAGATAAAAGGAGCATCAGACACAAGGTTTTCACAATCACAGAATCTCATTGTGAAAGCTATATCATTGTTCAATCATCATCAAGAAACATGGCTACTGGAACACAGCTCTACATTTTCAGGCAGTTCCCTCCAGCCTCTCCACTACATCTTGAAGTGATATCTACTTAATGCCTAAGAATAACCTCCAGGATAACCTCTCGACTCTGTTTGGAATCTCTCAGCCATTGACACTTGGTCTCAGTTCACTCTTACCCCTTTGGTCGAGAAGTTTCTCTCAATCTCTTGATGTTAATTCTCATCTCATTCTAGGGTTTTTCTCAGTCCCTTGATGCTGAGTCTCAGCTCATTCCAGGATCTCTGTCCCACGTTGCCAGGAAGGTCCACACCCCTGGGAGTCATGTCCCACGCAGAGAGGGGAGGGTGGTGAGACTGCTCGTCGTGTTGGCTAGAGAGAGAGGCCACATCTGAGCAACAAAAGAGGCTCTCTTGGGGGTGACTCTTAGGCCTAAATTTTAAGTAGACTTGACCTATCCTTTGTGGGGTTAAGTTTCATATGAACAAACCCCAAGACTGGGGGCTCAGCCTCTAGCTTTGGTTGTCCACGCTGCTTGTGAGAATATCAAGAATTCAACTTGGGGAAGTTGAATTTCTCCCGCTTGCAAATACTTTTCCACTCACTGAACAAATCACTCTGGGATTCATTGGGGCATCACTCTGGACAAACCAACAAAATTTCATGTCCTACCTGAGATTCCAAGTACTTATGACATTCAATCAAACTACATAAGTTGTATTAGGAAATGCTCTAGTCAAAATATAAATTTTGTAACAAATAAACATTTTTTCTTTAGTCTCACACATAAGGTGACATTTTAAAATATTAAATACCATCTATTTTCAGCACCCTGTAATAATGACATTCCTTTGTTCTTCCTCATGCAAAAACATTTTTAAAATTTGTACATTGTACATTTCACTATTATTATACACTCTAGGCATTCCTAGATTATAACATCTCGATCTTTAACATCTGTCTTTCTTTCTGACTTCACTGATGTCCCCAGCCCTCCTTCCTCTATCATTCTCACATGCAGCTTTATTCAGTGTTTTAACATAATTATATTACAGTTAGGTAGTATTGTGCTGTCCATTTCTGAGTTTCTGTATCCAGTCCTGTTGCACAGTCTGTATCCCTTCAGCTTCATCTCCATTACATCTTGACTAACAAGGTGATATCTATTTAATGCATAAGAATAACTTCCAGGATAACCTCTTGACTCTGTTTGGAATCTCTCAGCCATAGAATGGCTAATTTAATAAAGACTCGCTGGGGGTGTGAGGGTAGTTCACTGGTAGAATTCTCGCCTGCAATGCAGGAGAGACCCGAGTTTGATTCCCAGCCCATGTACTTCCCCCAAAAGCAAGCAACCAAGCAAGTAAACAGGCAAAAACACAAACAAGCAAAAAATTCAACAAATGGTGCTGTAATAACAGGATACTCACATGGAGAATTTCATTCAAAAGAATGAAATGTGACTCCACCATAAAGGTAACAAAAAAAAGACTCACCATACAAAGTGTTGGCCTCATATATGGCTGGAGGGAATGTAAAATGGTACAAGTAGTTTGGAAAACAGTTTGATAATTTCTTACAAATATAAAGTACACCTCATAAATTCTACCCATTCCATACCTACCCATTCCATTACCCTAATGACTATGATGTTGACAATCTTTTTATGTACTTATTTGCCATGTGTTCATACAAAGACTTATACATGGATGTGCACGGCAGTTTTATTTGTAATAGCAAATAATTAGAAACAGTTCAAATGCCCATCAATAGATCAATGGATAAACAGCACAAATTGAAATATAGCCATACAGTGGAACACTATTCTGCATTCCTTATTGGAATGAACTATTCATAAATGCAACAACATAAATGAATCTAAAAATAATTATGCCAAGTGAAAGAAGCTAGACAAAAAGTACGTACTATGTGATCCCATTTGTATAAAATCCTAGAAAATGCAGCCTAATTTATAGTGACAGAAATCATATCAATGGTTTCCGGGGGATGGGCTGGGGTGCAGAGGGGCAGAAGAAAAGGATTATAAAGTGACACGAAGAAAGTTTAATGAATCTTTTCAGTATCTTGTTTTTGTGGTGTCAGTTTCATGAATGCATATGTATGTCAAATATCAAATTGCACACTTTAAATATGTGCAGGTCAATTATACCTCAATAAAGCTTTTTTCATATTGATTTTTTTGGTTCCTTATTTAATGAAGGTGACATAAAAGTTTGAAAGTAAATAGAAGAGTTAACATGATTTTAAAAATACATTTTTTAAAATGTGAGAAGGCATTGTCTAAAATAATAAGGAAGGAGATGGTCAACATATAGTATATTGGTCTGATAAGACATAGAATCTTTGTCATTTGGACAGATTACTCAGATGGTTAAAAAACCTTTTATGGCTTTTCACTAAGGGCAAACACATAATCCAAGAAAACACTGTCATTTTAATAGAGTGAAAACCAAATTCTTGTTTTGCATGAAGATACATCTGATAAGAAAACTCTTTAAATAAAGCTTTTTAAAAAAGTATTATTTCCAAAGTGATATACTACTTTTCTATCTAGTAGGAGGCAGCTGGAACCATAGATTTTGCTGGTGTTTAATTCTTAATCTCCAGCAGTATTTCAGTTTGTATGATAACATATAGGAACAGCAATATCAAGGTGAATTAGCATCACAGTATATTTTACTAGATCCTGATGAAAATAAAAGGGAATGTGTGGTGGTTTAAAACTGTTGTGTACCCCAGAAAAGCCATGTCCTTTAATTCTAATTCAATATTGCTGGGTGGTAACTTTTGATTAGATGGTTTCCATGGAGATAAGTCTCCACCCATTCAAGGTGGGGTTGCTTACGGGAGCCCTTTAAGAGGGGACCGTTTTAGAGAAAGCTGAGAGCCCACAGAACCCACACAGCCAGAGACCTTTGGAGCAGAAGGAAAACGCCTGTGAGGGAGTTTCCTGAAACAAGAAGCCTGGAGAGAAAGGCAGCAGACTTCGCCATGTGCCCTTCCAGCTAAGAGAGAAACTCCAAACTTCATCGGCCTTTCTTGAATGAAGGTAACCTCTTGTTGGTGCCTTAATTTGGATATTTTCATAGCTTTAGAACTGTAAACTTGCAACTTAATAAATCACCCCCCCCTTTTAAAGCCATTCCATTTCTGGTATATCACATTCCATCAGGCTGCAAACCAGAAAAGAATATAATAGTAATAAATCATTACTAGGTTATTATTTATTCATCTTTTGAAGTTTTAGGTAAAGTAAGTATGGAATGCAGAATAAAGAACAGATCTGGTCCCTTCCCCCTAAGCAATCTGCAGAGCCAAAAAGCTGGTTGACAGTTAAACAATTATTTGCATTTCTATAGTACCTTTTGCAGAAGGCCTTATATATAGTGTTTTGTCAAAACCACCTGTTACCCCTTATTAAAAATACTTTACCTTTAAAAAATGGTAAATTAAAATGTAAACCAATTAATAATATCATTGCTTTATTTTTCTAACTAGATTGAAATTTCAGTCCCAGAATTCTAATTGCCTTCAAAAGTTCCTCCAGCAAGCAAGAAGGCCTGTCAGTTATCCTACATAGGGATAGGGGGGAATTCCTTTGACCCCCAGGCCAGTTATCTGTTGAAAAAAGAAAAGAGAGAAACTCTCATTAAAGGAATTCACATGTGTTCTTTGAAAACCTTTTTATGATTCATAATATATTTAGCCACCTATTAACCTTGTTTTATTTTGTATCATAAAAAGAAATTACTTGATTAGGTATTTGTGCTCAAAGCAATTATTCACATAGGTAATAATCCAACTAGCAACCATTTACAACTAATTTAGACTTAAAATAGAATTTATTTCTTTTCCAATTCTTATTAGCTTCCTGATTGCTAAGGAAGGGCTTTGAGCCAGATGATTTCTATATTTCTTTTCAGCTAAAAAGGTCTATGATTTGATTAGTGTTTGTTTCATGTTAAAAAAAAATATGTTAAAAGCCTGAAATTTTCTCATGACATCAAAACAATCAATTGATCTTGTAAACATGCTTCAAGCACTGATTTTCTAAGTTCATTCTACTGATTTGAAGAATTGCAACAAACACTACTGAAGCAAAAAAAATATCAAGAACTGTACAAAATAGGCTAAATGCAGTGCTCTGGACTTCAGGTAACTTACAATCTAGAAAATCTAAAATGTTCTAAAGACTAGCATGATGAGCTTAAAATGTTAAATAGAATGTATGTTTCAGAAGTATGCAAAAGCTCTAATCACTCAGTTCAGGGGGTCCCCACCCCACTCCCCAAATGAAAGGAATAGCCATATCACCTTGAAAATTCCACCAGCTTCAGGCTGCCTTAAGAGACCCTCAGGGTCCATTCCGTCCCGTGCACAGGTCACGTACATTTCAGAGTAATCTTTCCCTCCAAAGCAGCATGAAGTTGTTTTATCAACAGGCAACTTCACAGTTCGGAGTCTTTTCCCTAAGTAACCAAAATTTAGTTTGGTTATTAACCAAACTAAATTAAAGTTTCATTCTTAAAAATTTCCAACCTGGGAAACATTTCTGGACCCCTTGGGGAGTAATAATGAAGTTCCAAGAAGACTACAGAGGTCAGAATTCATTCATGTATTTAACCTACCTGCTCTGACAATTTATTTTGAAAAGGAAGACTTATTTCCATAGGAAAATAAGTTCTGATTATAAATTTTGGGCTTTATCTTTGACTTTTATTTCCAAAATCATCCAACTGAAAGCTTTGAATATATCTCCAACTCCATCAGTAATGAAGTTTCTCTAGTCCCTAGTGTCTGGTGTTTTCTAGATATGGCAAGGAATTTTCACTTTGCTGTGGGCCTACCTGTCTCAGGATCTAATCGAATCACTCTTCCTCCATTGTAACAGGCAACCCAGAGCTTCCCCTCAGTGTCAATACACATTCCATCTGGGATTTGTTCTTCTTTCTCCAGCTTGTAAACACTTCTGCGATTCACTGTGGTAGAAAACAGACCACTCAATACTGAGCATCAAATAGTGAGCCTTTAAGCTGATCATAAATCCAATGCTTGGCAGACGGAAGCCACAGATGAGACAGTTTAGAAGGATTCCTAATTCTAAAACAAAAACGTCCAGAAACATGAGGGTATTCCTCAATGAAGGATCTTTACCACATGATTTGGGGTAGATTCACTCCTTCTGGTTTGGGCACAGACATGTCTATCTAAGCCTTACAGAGGAGAAGAGAAAAAAGAAAGCAGAATTCTTACTAAAATACCAAGAGTTCTTTTTGAACCTGACCTGAACTGATGGTGTGCATGCCCATATGAGATAAACATCTGTCTATGGTTAGAACTTTGTTGCTTTAGTTACAAAAATGCCTACTTTAATCAACTCCAAGATCTAGAAGGCTACTTAATGGTGAATTAAGTATTCATCATTAAGTGAATGAGAAGTTCAAGCACACAATTAGTAAGATATTTTGATTTCTTTTTCTGCCTGCCTGAATGCTCCAAAATCACCTTATCGAAGTGAAATATTAGGGGACTGTGGGAAGATGATATCATAGGAAGCTCCAGGAATCAGTCCTGCCACAAAAGCAACTATTGAACTGGTAGGAATTGCTTGAATCAGCTACTTTGAAACTCTGGAGTCTAATGTAACACTGTGCAGCATCCAGGGAAGAGTGGGAGGAAGAGGCTGCAAAATTGCAGTAAATACCACTGAGTCCCATCCTTCCTGCAGTGGCTATCATCACCCTTCTTTCAGCTTCATAGCAGGCAGCACTGGGGACTGTAACTCAGGCTCCTGGTACAAGCAAGCTGAGCCAGGGTGAGATATAAAGAACTAGTAATCCAAGCTCTGGGGTTATGTGATATGATCCCTGATCACTGCACTGTAGGCTGGCTCTGGGGGCACCAACTGTTCCAATCCCCCTCCGACAAAGGCAGCAGAGGAATCTTAAAAACAGTAACCTTCTTCAAAACTACAGAAAACAATTAGTGGGCTGCATTAACCTGGCAACTGCTGAATTAAGAAAACACAACTTCAAAAACCATAGAAAAAGAGTAATGTTATCAACATGGAGACGTAAGACATACCCTGGAAAAGTTTCCTTTCAGAATCAACTAATAAAAGCATAAATCTCACTTGCTTGGAACTCAAAAATATGATAGGGACTGAGAAAGGACTCCACAAATGCTGAATTGGATAAAAAGAAAAAACCCTACCAAAATCAGTTAGGAGATTTATGTCCAGACCTGCCAGTCTGGATCCCTCCCCCTCACTTGGTCCTGAGCAGCTTGGAAGCTGCATAGAGGCAGCATGGCCTGGGTCCCTCCTGTCACAGATGCAGACCACAGAGCCACCTTCAGCAGTGAGTTAAAATTCCATGCATGTTCAGGTACAGGAACCATGTCGCAGAAACCCAGTGGGAAACACAAATGGCCGAGGAGTTCCATATACAAAAACACCCCCAGGAAAAAAGCAATGCCAGAACTTTTGGCAAAAAGTGCAAACACTCAATACAGTTTCTGTTTGATGGGTCACCTAAACACAAAATGAACCTTTATGGACTGACCCTATCTGGCTCCCCTGGTGGGATACCCAATGGGGAAGAAACCAGAAACAGAAAAGCACCACAGGGGAAAAACTGGGGAAGGGGGACTGAACTGCTGTAAGACAGGACGGGTCCCAGGGCTGAAAAAATGTAATGAAAAGGGGGCACTGATCTCACCTGCCATGCCGGAGACCCAAGTTCGATTCCCAGTGCCTGCCCATGCAAAAGAAAAGGGGGGGGGAGGCACTGAGTGAGGGAAAAAATTTAAACAAATCATAAGAACTGAGGAAAATATTCTGCACATAAAGAAACAGAACAGATCAAAATTTCCACAGAGAGAGGAACCTTCTCCTGGAGGTGAAACAACTGCACACAAAAAGGCAATCTTAAAAACTGTACTGCACATCCAGGGCAAGAGTCAGGTGCAGAAGAGCTGAGAAAATATGAACAGTTAAACATGGGCTACTCTAAAGGTCCAGAATAGATTGGACCAAGTGGCAAAGAAAAGCCTTAACATAAAGCAATAAAATCTTAGGCAGAGGGCGAAAGTGACATTCAGAGTTAACACATCAAAATAATCAGATGCCCAAACATCAGCAAAAAATTACAAGCTGTACTAAGAAAAAGGAAGATATGGTTCAGTCAAGGGAACAAATTAAAACTTTGGAGAAAACACAGAATATGGAACAACCAACCAAAGAAGTTCCAACGAATGTCCTAAATCAATTCAAGGGGATGAAGAAAAATATGGATAAGGGGTAAAGGATATTAAGAAGGCAATGAATGAGTATGAAAATTTATAAATAAACAATAGCAATTATGGGGATGAAAGGCATATTAATAGAGATTAAAAATACACTAGAGCCTCTTTCTTTGTCCGCCGGCCCGCCGCGCGGCGCCCACGCCCCGCAGCAGCCGACCCGCCTGCCCTCCTCTCCCCTCTTCCCCCTCCTGCTCCAGCGGCTCTCCAACCACCACGGTGCCCTCTTCCGCCTTCACTGGCTCCTCTGCCACCAGCCTCGACAGCCTTGCCACCCTCACCTTTCCTCCTCCAGAACAGCTACTGGGGGAGTGGAGACAATACAGAGCAGCTCCCGGAGCCACGACGGAGATCAAAGGGATGGCGTACCCCATCCTGGAATGGCTGACTGTCTGGGAGAACCAGCTCCAGTGAGATCACCGAGGGGCGCGGGTTTTCCTGGGCGGGACGGCAAGCGGCCGGAGTCCCTCCCTTCCTCCTTCCCAGGCCAGCTGGCAGAATTGGGCAGGCGGTCCCCTTGGGCCGCGGCGGCTGGCGCTCCCACCACGCGAGGCCCCCTGCACCAACTGAGAGAGTTGGGTCGAAAATCCCCAGACTGCGGAGAACGGTGACCAGGGGGTCCCTTCCAAACACGTGACTCCCCGGTCCGGCTGGGAACGGTGCACTCTCCCGGGCTGCACAGCTGGCACCTTTCCGCCATGCCTGGCGCCCCGGGCCGACTAGGAAATTCGGTCGGGCGCTCTCCCGTGCTGCGGCGGCCGGCGACCCTCCCCGTGTTCGGACCCCTGGGCCAGCTGGCACTCTTCCAAGACGCTTTGGCTGCCAAACCTCCCCCACGGTGAGAGTTTTCCAAAGTTAAAGGACCCACAGCTACTTTTACTGGTGGAACCCATAGACAAACGTGTGCCACGAGCGCCACCTACTGGGCAGGATAAGAAAAACAGAATCCAGAGATTTCACAGAAAAATCTTTCAACCTGTGGGGTCCAACACCCAGGGAAATCTGACTAAATGCCCAGACGCCAGCAGAAGATAACCGATCATGCTCAGAAAATTGAAAATATGGCCCAGTCAAAGGAACAAACCAATAGTTCAAATGAGATACAGGAGCTGAAACAACTAATGCTGAATATACGAACAGAAATGGAAAACCTCTTCAAAAACGAAATCGATAAATTGAGGGAGGACATGAAGAAGACATGGGCTGAACAAAAAGAAGAAATAGAAAAACTGAAAAAACAAATCACAGAGCTTATGGAAGTGAAGGATGAAGTAGAAAAGATGGAAAAAACAATGGATACCTACAATGATAGATTTAAAGAGACAGAAGATAGAATCAGTGATTTGGAGGATGGAACATCTGAATTCCAAAAAGAAACAGAAACTATCCGGAAAAGAATGGAAAAATTTGAACAGGGTATCAAGGAACTCAAGGACAATATGAACTGCACAAATATACGTGTTGTGGGTGTCCCAGAAGGAGAAGAGAAGGGAAAAGGAGGAGAAAAACTAATGGAAGAAATTATCACTGAAAATTTCCCAACTCTTATGAAAGACCTAAAATTACAGATCCAAGAAGTGCAGCGCACCCCAAAGAGATTAGACCCAAATAGGCATTCTCCAAGACACTTACTAGTTAGAATGTCAGCGGTCAAAGAGAAAAGGAGGATCTTGAAAGCAGCGAGAGAGAAGCAATCCATCACATACAAGGGAAACCCAATAAGACTATGTGTAGATTTCTCAGCAGAAACCATGGAAGCTAGAAGACAGTGGGATGATATATTTAAGTTACTAAAAGAGAAAAACTGCCAACCAAGACTCCTATATCCAGCAAAATTGTCCTTCAAAAATGAGGGAGAAATTAAAACATTCTCAGACAAAAAGTCACTGAGAGAATTTGTGACCAAGAGACCAGCTCTGCAAGAAATACTAAAGGGAGCACTAGAGTCAGATACGAAAAAACACAAGAGAGAGGTATGGAGAAGAGTGTAGAAAGAAGGAAAGTCAGATATGATATATATAATACAAAAGGCAAAATGGTAGAGGAAAATATTATCCAAACAGTAATAACTCTAAATGTTAATGGACTGAATTCCCCAATAAAAAGACATAGACTGGCAGAATGGATTAAAAAACAGGATCCTTCTATATGCTGTCTACAGGAAACACATCTTAGACCCAAAGATAAACATAGGTTGAAAGTGAAAGGTTGGGAAAAGATTTTTCATGCAAATAACAACCAGAAAAGAGCAGGAGTGGCTACACTAATATCCAACAAATGAGACTTCAAATGTAAAACAGTTAAAAGAGACAAAGAAGGACACTATATACTAATAAAAGGAACAATTAAACAAGAAGACATAACAATCATAAATATTTACGCACTGAACCAGAATGCCCCAAAATACGTGAGGAATACACTGCAAACACTGAAAAGGGAAATAGACTCATATACCATAATAGTTGGAGACTTCAATTAACCACTCTCATCAATGGACAGAACATCTAGACAGAGGATCAATAAAGAAATAGAGAATCTGAATATTACTATAAATGAGCTAGACTTAACAGACATTTATAGGACATTACATCCCACAACAGCAGGATACACCTTTTTCTCAAGTGCTCATGGATCATTCTCAAAGATAGACCATATGCTGGGTCACAAAGCAAGTCTTAAAAAAATTAAAAACATTGAAATCATGCACAACACGTTCTCAGATCATAAAGGAATGAAGTTGGAAATCAATAATAGGTGGAGTGCCAGAAAATTCACAAATACATGGAGGCTCAACAACACACTCTTAAACAACAAGTGGGTCAAAGAAGAAATTGCAAGAGAAATTAGTAAATACCTAGAGGTGAATGAAAATGAAAACACAACATATCAAAACTTATGGGACGCAGCAAAGGCAGTGCTAAGAGGGAAATTTATTGCCCTAAATGCCTTTATCAGAAAAGAAGAAAAGGCAAAAATGCAGGAATTAACTGTCCACTTGGAAGAACTGGAGAAAGAACAGCAAACTAATCCCAAAGCAAGCAAAAGGAAAGAAATAACAAAGATCAGAGCAGAAATAAATGAAATTGAAAACATGAAAACAATAGAGAAAATCAATAAGACCAGAAGTTGGTTCTATGAGGAAATCAATAAGATTGATGGGCCCTTAGAAAGATTGACAAAAAAAAGAAGAGAGAGGATGCAAATAAATAAGATCAGAAATGGAAGAGGAGACATAACTACTGACCTCACAGAAATAAAGGAAGTAATAACAGGATACTATGAACAACTTTATGCTAATAAATACAACAATTTAGAGGAAATGGACGGGTTCCTGGAAAGACATGAACAACCAACTTTGACTCAAGAAGAAATAGATGACCTCAACAAGCCAATCACAAGTAAAGAAATTGAATTAGTCATTCAAAAGCTTTCTAAAAAGAAAAGTCCAGGACCAGATGGCTTCACATGTGAATTCTATCAAACATTCCAGAAGGAATTAGTACCAACTCTCCTCAAACGCTTCAAAAAAATCGAAGTGGAGGGAAAACTACCTAATTCATTTTACGAAGCCAACATCACACTCATACCAAAACCAGGCAAAGATATTGCAAAAAAAAGAAAACTACAGACCAATCTCTCTAATGAATATAGATGCAAAAATCCTCAATAAAATTCTAGCAAATCGTATTGAACAACACATTAAAAGAATTATACATCATGATCAAGTAGGATTCATCCCAGGTATGCAAGGATGGTTCAACATAAGAAAATCAATTAATGTAATACACCATATCAACAAATCAAAGCAGAAAAATCACATGATCATCTCAATTGATGCAGAGAAGGCATTTGACAAGATTCAACATCCTTTCCTGTTGAAAACACTTCAAAAGATAGGAATACAAGGGAACTTCCTTAAAATGATAGAAGGAACATATGAAAAACCCACAGCTAATATCATCCTCAATGGGGAAAAATTGAAAACTTTCCCCCTAAGATCAGGAACAAGACAAGGATGTCCACTATCACCACTATTATTCAACATTGTGTTGGAGGTTCTAGCCAGAGCAATTAGACAAGAAAAAGAAATACAAGTCATCAAAATTGGAAAGGAAGAAGTAAAACTATCACTGTTTGCAGACGATATGATACTATATGTCGAAAACCCGGAAAAATCCACAAGAAAACTACTAGAGCTAATAAATGAGTACAACAAAGTAGCAGGTTACAAGATCAACAATCAAAAATCTGTAGCATTTCTATACACTAGCAATGAACAAGCTGAGGGGAAATCAAGAAACGAATCCCATTTACAATTGCAACTAAAAGAATAAAATACCTAGGAATAAATTTAACTAAAGAGACAAAAAACCTATATAAAGAAAACTACAAAAAACTGTTCAAAGAAATCACAGAAGACCTAAATAGATGGAAGGGCATACCGTGTTCATGGATTGGAAGACTAAATATAGTTAAGATGTCAATCCTACCTAAATTGATTTACAGATTCAATGCAATACCAATCAAAATCCCAACAACTTATTTTTCAGAAATAGAAAAACCAATAAGCAAATTTATCTGGAAGGGCAGGGTGCCCCGAATTGCTAAAAACATCTTGAGGAAAAAAAACGAAGCTGGAGGTCTCACGCTGCCGGACTTTAAGGCATATTATGAAGCCACAGTGGTCAAAACAGCATGGTATTGGCATAAAGATAGATATATCGACCAATGGAATCGAATAGAGTGCTCAGATATAGACCCTCTCATCTCCGGACATTTGATCTTTGATAAGGCAGTCAAGCCAACTCACCTGGGACAGAACAGTCTCTTCAATAAATGGTGCCTAGAGAACTGGATATCCATATGCAAAAGAATGAAAGAAGACCCATATCTCACACCCTATACAAAAGTTAATTCAAAATGGATCAAAGATCTAAACATTAGGTCTAAGACCATAAAACATTTAGAGGAAAATGTAGGGAGATATCTTATGAATCTTACAATTGGAGGCGGTTTTATGGACCTTAAACCTAAAGCAAGAGCACTGAAGAAGGAAATAAATAAATGGGAGCTCCTCAAAATTAAACACTTTTGTGCATCAAAGAACTTCATCAAGAAAGTAGAAAGACAGCCTACACAATGGGAGACAATATTTGGAAATGACATATCAGATAAAGGTCTAGTATCCAGAATTTATAAAGAGATTGTTCAACTCAACAACAAAAAGACAGCCAACCCAATTACAAAATGGGAAAAAGACTTGAACAGACAACTCTCAGAAGACGAAATACAAATAGCCAAAAGGCACATGAAGAGATGCTCAATGTCCCTGGCCATTAGAGAAATGCAAATCAAAACCACAAGGAGATATCATCTCACACCCACCAAAATGGCCATTATCAACAAAACAGAAAATGACAAGTGCTGGAGAGGATGCGGAGAAAGAGGCACACTTATCCACTGTTGGTGGGAATGTCAAATGGTGCAACCACTGTGGAAGGCAGTTTGGCGGTTCCTCAAAAAGCTGAATATAGAATTGCCACACAACCCAGCAATACCATTGCTAGGTATCTACTCAAAGGACTTAAGGGCAAAGACACAAACGGACATTTGCACACCAATGTTTATAGCAGTGTTATTTACAATTGCAAAGAGATGGAAACAGCCAAAATGTCCATCAACAGAAGAATGGCTAAAGAAACTGTGGTATATACATACGATGGAATATTATGCAGCTTTAAGGCAGGATAAACTTATGAAGCATGTAATAACATTAATGGACCTAGAGAACATTATGCTGAGTGAGTCTAGCCAAAAACTAAAGGACAAATACTGTATGGTCCCACTGATGTGAACGGACATTCGAGAATAAACTTGGAATGTGTCATTGGTAACAGAGTCCAGCAGGAGGTAGAAACAGGGTAAGATAATGGGTGATTGGAGCTGGGGGGATACAGACTGTGCAACAGGACTGGATGCAGGGGCTCGGAAATGGACAGCAGAATAATACCTAATTGTAAAGTAATCATGTTAAAACACTGAATGAAGCTGCATCTGAGCTATAGGTTTTGTTTGTTTGTTTGTTTTTGTTTTTTTGTTTTTTTTTACTATTATTATTACTTTTATTTCTTTTCTCTATATTAACATTCTATATCTTTGTCTGGTGTGTCGCTAGTTCTTCTAAACCTATGCAAATGTACTAAGAAACGATGATCATGCATCTATGTGATGATGTTAAGAATTACTGATTGCATATGTAGAATGGTATGATTTCTAAATGTTGGGTTAATTTCTTTTTTTTCCGTTAATTAATAAAAAAAAAAAAGAAAGCAGTGGCATGATATATTTAAGGCACTGGAAAAGAAAAATGGGCAGCTCAAAATTCTTTATCTGGAAAATCCATCTTTCAAAAGTGAGGGAGATTTTATTTAGGGTATGGACAGATGAGTAAAAAATGGATAAAAACAAACAAATAATAGGGGTAACAAAGGTGAAAATAAATTGGGTAGATGGAAATACAAGTAGTCAGTGAGAGGGAGAGGTAAGGGGTATGGTATGTTTGAGTTTTTTCTTTTTTCTTTCTTTTTCTGGAGTGATACAAATGTTCAAAAAATGATCATGGAGATGAATACACAACTATGTGATAATATTGTGAGCCACTGATTGTACACCATGTATGGAATGCTTGTATTCTAAGAATGTTTGTATGTTTATATGTTGTTTTATCAATAAAAATATTTTTTAAAAATGAGGGAGAGTTTAAATTATTCACAGATACAGAGAAACTGAGAGAGTTTGTCAACAAAAGACCTGCCATATAAGAACATTGCTAAAAAAATTCAAAGAAGACCTAAAAAATGAAAGGACACTCTGTGTTCATGAATTGAAAGACCAGTATTGTTAAGATGTCATTTGTACCCAAAGCAGTTTGCAGATTACACACAACAAATCCCAATCAAAATTCCAACAGCCTTCTTTGCTGAAATGGAAAAGCCAATCCATCAAATTTATATGGAAGAGTAGTGGGCTCTGAATAAACATCTTGATAAAGTTGAACAAAATGAAGGACACACTTCCTGATCTTCAAATGTGTTAGAAAGACACAGTAATCAAAACAGCATGGTATTGGCCTATGTACCAGTAGTCTTTTCCTAAAGCAAAAAATGTTTATTTGGTACAAAATTTATATTTCAACCAGTGCATTTCCTAATATAACTTATGTGGACAGCTTAATTGGACACCATAAGTACACGGAACCTTGAGTAGGGCATGAGATTTCGTAGGTTTGTCCAGAGTGATGCCCTGATAAATCCCACAGTGATTTGAACAGCGAATGAAAAAGTACTTGCAAATCCCCTTGGGGAAGTAATGAGAAAGGGGGAAAATTCAACTCCTCCAAGTGGAGAATTATTGATATTCTCATAAGCAGTGGGGACAACCAAAGCAAAAGGCTGAGCCCCCAATCTTGGGGTTTGTTCATATGAAACTTAACCTCACAAAGGATAGGCTAAGCCTTCTTAAAATTACGCCTAAGAGTCACCCCCAAGAGAACCTCTTCTGTTGCTCATATATGGCCTCTCTCTTTCAGCCAACGCGACAAGCAAACTCACTGCCTTCCCCTTCTATGTGGGACATGACTCCCAGGGGTGTGGACCTTCCTGGCAATGTGGGACAGAAATTCTTGAATGAGCTGGGAGTCAGCATCAAGGGATTGAGAAAACCTTCTTGACCAAAAGGGGGAAGGGCAAATGAGACAAAATAAAGTGTCAATGGCTGAGGGATTCCAAACAGAGTCGAGAGGTTATCCTGGAGGTTATTCTTACACATTAAATAGATATCACATGTTTAGTTAAGGTGTAACGGAGAGACTGGAGGGAACTGCCTGAAAATGTAGAGCTGTGTTCCAGTAGCCATGTTTCTTGAAGATGATTGTATAATGATATAGCTTTCACAATGTGACTGTGTGATTGTGAAAACCTTGTGTCTGATGCTCCTTTTATCTACCTTATCGACAGATGAGTAAAACATATGGATTAAAAATAAATAAATAATATGGGGAACCAATGTTAAAATAAATTTAGTAGATTGAAATGCTACTGATCAATGAAAGGGAGGAGTAAGGGGTATGGTATGTATGAAGTTTTTTCTGTTGTCTTCTTATTTCTTTTTCTGAATTGATGCAAATGTTCTAAGAAATTATCATGATGAAGAATATATAACTATGTGATGATATTGTGAGTTATTGATTATATAACAAGAACGGAATGATCATATGGTAAGAATGTTTGTGTTTGTATGTGGTTATATTTCATTAATAAATAAAAATAAATAAAACATTTTTTAAAAACCTAAAAAAAAAGAATAGTCTTTTCAACTCGCGGTGCCAGGAGAACTGGATATCCATATGCAAAAGAATGAAAGAGGAGCCCTATCTCACATCATATAAAAAATTAAACTTCAAATTGGTAAAAGACCTCAATATAAGAACCAGAACTATAAAACTACTAGAGCAAAATATAGGGAAGCATCTTCAGGACCTTGTTTTAGCCAGTGGTTTCTTAAACTTGACACCAAAATGCAAGCAAGAAAAGAAAAAAAAAATGGATAAATAGAATCTCACCAAAACAAAAAAATTTTTGTGCATCAAAGGGCTTTATCATAGGTGGTGTGATGGTGGCTCAGTGGCAGAATTCTCCCCCCGCCCCCCATGCTGGAGACCTGGGTTCAGTTCCCAGTGCCTGCCCATGTTTAAAAAAAAAATCAAAGGACTTTATCATGAAAGTAAGAAGACAACCTACACAATGAGAGAAAATATTTGAAAACCACATGTGCTGATTTGAAACTGTTGTGTACCCCAGAAAAAACATGTTCTTTAATCCTGATTCAATACTGTTTGGTAAGGTCTTTTTGAATAAGTCGTTTCTATGGGGATGTGATCCACCCAATTGTGGGTAGTAACTTTTGTTTGGAAGTGGTTTCCATGGAGATGTGTCTCCACCCGTTCAAGGTGGGGTTGCTTACTGAAGTCCTTTAAGAGGGAACCATTTTGGGAAAAGCTTCAGAGCCTACACAGCCAAAGATCTTTGGAGAAGCAGAAGGAAAACATCCCCAGGGAAGCCATTTTGAAAGGAGAAGCTGGGATAGAAAGTGAGCAGACATCATCATGTGCCTTCCCAGCTGACAGAGAACCCCTGAAAATCACTAGCCTTTTCTTTGAGTAAGGTATCTTTCTCTGGATGCCTTAGTTTGGACATTTCTATGGCCTTAGAACTATAAACTTGCCACTTAAAACATTCCCTTTTTTAAAAAATGTATTTTTATTAAGAAATATCCACACATGTACAGTCCAACCATATCATACAATCAATCATTCACAATATCATCACATAGTTGTGTATTCTTCATTATGATCATTTTTAGAACATTTGCATCACTCCAGAAAAAGAATTGACCCACAGTATTTCAATCTACTCAATTTTTATCCTTGATCTCCTACTATTATTTATTTATTTTTATCCTTTTTTTTTTCACTCATTTGTCCATACACTGGATAAAAGAGGATTCAGACACAAGGTTTTCATAGTCATTTTGTAAAGGCTATATAGTTATACTGTCTTCTTCAAGAATCAAGGCTACTGGAACACAGTTCAACAGTTCAACTTCCCTCTAGCCACTCCAATACACCATAAACTAAAAAGGGATATCTATGTAATGCATAAGAATAACCTCCAGGATAACCTCCCAAATCTGAAACCTCTCAGCCACTGAGACTTTGCTTTGTCTCATTTCACTCTTCCCCTTTTTGGTCAAGAAGGCTTTCTTATTTCGATGATGCTGCATCTTAGCTCATCCCTGGGAGTCAGGTCCCACATTGCCAGGGAGAATTACACCCCTGGGAGTCATGTCCCATGTATGGGGGGAGGGCAGTGAGTTCACCTGCCAAGTTGGCTTAGAGAGACAGGCCACATTGGAGCAACAAAAGAGGCTATCTGAGGGTGACTCTTAGGCATAATTATCAGTAGGCTTAGCCTCTCCTTTGCAGGAATAAGTTCAATAGGGGTGAGCCCCAAGATTGAATGCTCAACTTCTTGAATTTGTTGTCCCCAGTGCTTGCAAGAATATCAGGAATTCCCCAGAGGGGAAATTGAATATTTACACTTTTCTCCCCAATCCCCCAAGGGGACTTTGCAAATACTTTTTTATTCTATGCTCAAATTACTCTGGCATATATCGGGGCATCACAGTAACCTGTACAAACCAACAAGTTCTCACTCCCTATTCAAGATCCCATGTGATTATGGTGTTCAAGTAAACTGACCATACAAGTTAAACTAGCTAATGTGCTACTGAAAATATAAATTTTACACCAAATAAACATCTCTCCCTTTGGTCTCACACAGAAGTTGAAGTTTTAAAATATGGACAATGTCATCCTTTACCCTGTATTCTGATCTACCTTAGTCCTATCCAGATCAGCTTCATTCATATCTCTAGATGAAGTCTGATGGCTTTTTCAGCTTTTTAAACAGTTGCTATATGGAGTAATGCTGACTTTCATAGCTTTAGGGCTCTAACTCTGAGTCTCAGGTGTCACATAAAAACCTGAAGTTTTAGGGAAGGACCAGGTTTTATACAAATAGTGCAATATCTTAGAATTTAGAAATATCAGTTACAACTCCTAAATATATATGACTGCTGTAAGAGCTTACAATCTAGGAACCTTTGCAATAGTCCCCAACCTGATAACCCATGCTCTCAACATCAATTCTCTGAGTTTATATATTATAGTTAATCCATATAAGTGAGGCACAATAATATTTGCATTTTTGTTTCTGACATTTTGTTCAACATACTGTCCTTAAGATTCATTCACCTAGTTGCACGCCTCAACCCTTCATTCTTTCTTACTTCCCTTCCATTCCTCAGTTGTTGTACCCTCAGGTCACCTCAACCCATGTGAACTGCAAACACTGCCGCCATAAACGCCATAAACACCAATGTGCTAATGTCTGTTCCCTTCCCCACTCTCAGCTCCTCCAGGTATATATCTAACAAAGGAATTGCAAGATCATATGGCAACCCCACCCCTAGCCTCCTGTGGAACCACCACACTGCCCTCCAAGGGACTGTACCTCTCAGTTTCCCTACCAACAGTGAATAGGTACATCTCTTTCTCCGTATTTTTTTCTAGCACTTGTTTCACTCTGTTCATTTTTAAACAATTTTATTTGCACATCATACAATCCTACCTACGTGAATAGACACACCTTCACCACTGTAATCTATATGAAGACATTTCCTTTTCTTTTGCAAAGAATCATACCCTTCCCTCATGCCCCCCACCTGTTGACATTTAGTTTTGTCATAATGCCTTTGTCATATTCAGTGGAAGCATATTACAATGTTACTGTTGACTATAGACTTTAGCTTGAATTGATTACATTTTTTTCCTGTATACAATCCATTTTCAACACCTTGTGATGTTGACATTCATTTGTTTTCCCTCATGCAAAAACGTTTTTATATTTGTACATTTATTTAATCACCATCAACGTACATTCTAGGCATTCCTAAGTTATACTATCTCAGTCTTTATCCTCTATCTTTCCTTCTGGTTTCATATGTGTTCCCCAGCCCTTCTTGCTCAACCATACTCACATTTAGCTTCATTCAGTGTACTTATAGAATTGTGTTACCATCACAATTGTGCCATCCATTTCTGAATTTTTGCAGTCAGTCCTGTTGCACAATCTGTATTCCTTCCACATCAAATGCCCAATCTCTACCCTCTTTCTATCTCCTGATAACCTGCGTTCTTAACTTTAACTCTCAAAGTTCACTCATTCATATTAGTGAGACCATACAGTATTTGTCCTTTCGTTTCTGGCTAATTTCACTCAGCATAATCTCCTCAAGGTTCATCCATGTTGTTACATGCTTCATGACTTTATTCTGTCTTACAGCTGCATAATATTCCATTGTGTGTGTGTGTGTGTGTATATATATATATATATATATATATATATATATATATATATATATATACCACAGCTTGTTTAGCTATTCATCCGTTGATGGACATTTCGGCTGTTTACATCTCTTGAAAAATGTACATATGCTAAGTTCCAGAAGAGGGAGTGCTTCCACCAGGAGAAACAACAATGATTCCATTGAACTGGACTCTAAGACTGCCACCTGGTCACTTTGGGCTACTCATGCCCTTGGATCAACAAGCCAAGAAGCGGATTACTTTACTGGCTGGGGTGATTGATCCTGACTATCAGGGGGAAATAAGACTGCAACTACACAATGGAGGTAAAGAAGACCTTTCCTGGAATAGAGAAGATCCCCTAGGGGATCTTTTAGTACTACCATGCCCTGTGATTAAAATCAATGGAAAACTGCAACAACCCAATCCAGGCAGAACTACCAATGGCTCCCAAACTTCATAAATGAAGGTTTGGATCACCCACCAGGCAAAGAACCATGGCCAGCTGAAGAGCTTGCTGAGGATAAAGAGAACATGTAACGGGTAGTGAAAGAAGGTAGTGATAAATATGAACTACAACCACGTGATCAGTTACAGAAATGACGACTGTAATGCTGTTTTGTTCATGTTATAGTATTTAAATAGTAAGATAACAAGTTTAAGAATGAATATTACTCAAGGACTTGCACCCTATTATGGGGAGATTTAATGCATTTCTGCTTGTATGTGGGACAGTTGAGTATTGCTAGGTGAGGAGAAAATAGCTGCTATTGTTTTCTATTTAGAGATTTAAGTATGTTTTAAGGTGATGTGTATAGCTGCCAAGTTGACAAGGGGTGGACTATCATGGTCAGGCTCCTGTGTCAACTTGGCCAGGTGATGATGCCCAGTCGGGCAAAACTCTGGCCTGTTTGTTGCTATGAGGACATTTCATGGACTTAAATCACTATTACATGGACTGTATCCACAGCTGATTGCATTTGTAATCAGCTAAGGGGAGTGTCTTCTGTAATGAGTGATGCTTAATCTAATCACCGGAATGCTTTTAAAGAAGATTCAGAAGAGACAGTTCACTCTTCCTACTTTCAACTGGTAAGCCTCTCCTGTGGAGTTCATCCAGACCCTTCATTGGGGTCGCCAGCTTCACAGACTACCCTACAGATTTTGGACTCTTCCATTCCCATGGTTGTTCAACCAGCCTCTCCTGAAGGTTCATTGAGGAATTTCATCAGAGTTACCAGCTTGTGGCCTGCCCTACAGACCTTGGACTCTACATTCCCACAGGTGCCCAGCCAGCCTCTCCTGAGAGTTTGTTGGGGACTTTTGTTGGTTACCAGCTTATGGCCTGCCCTGCAGACCTTCGACTCTATGTTCCTATGGTTATGTGAGACATTTCAATAAATTTTATATCTACAGATATCTCCTGCTGATTCTGTTTCTCTAGAGAACCCTAGCTAATATATGCTACTATAAACATGGTTGTGAAAATGTCCATTTGTGTCCCTGCCTTCAGTTTCACTGAATATATACCTAGTAATGGGATTGCTGGATCATATGGCAATTCTATACTTAGCTGCCTGAGGAACTACCAAACTGACTTCACCAACAGTGGATAAGTGTGCCTCTTTTTCCACACCCTCACACTTGTCTTTCTCTGTTTTTTGTTTGTTTGTTTTTTTATTGATAATGGCCATTCTATTGGGTGTAAGATGATATCTTGTGGGTGTAAGATGATATCTTGTAGTGGTTTTGATTTGCATTTCCCTAATAGCCAGTGAAGTTGTGCATATTTTCATGTGCCTTTTAGTCATTTGTATTTCCTCTTCTAAAAAGTGCCTGTACATGTCTTTTGTCCATTTTTTAATTGGGTTGTTTGTCTTTTTGTTGTTGAGTTGAAGAATCTCGTTATATATTCTGGATATTAAACCTTTATCTGATATATGGTTTCCAAATATTGTCTCCCATTACATAGTCTGCCTTTTTACTTTCCTAACAAAGTTCTTTGATGCACAAGAGCATTTAATTTTGAGGAGATCCCATTTATCTGTTTCTTTTTTCAATGCTCATGGTTTGGGTGTAACGTCTAGGAAACCATCTCCTATTCCAAGATATATAAGGTATTTCCCTACATTTTCTTCTAAAAGTTTTATGGTCTTAGGTCTAATGGTTAGCACTTTGATCCATTTTGAGTTAATTTTCGTATAGGGTATGAGATACGGATCCTCTTTCATTCTTTTGCATATCGATATCCAGTTCTCCAAACACCATTTATTGAAGAGGCCGCTGCTCTGTCCCAGGTGAGTTGCTTGACTGCCTTATCAAAGATCAATTTTCCATAGATGAGAAGGTCTATTTCTGAACACTCTATTCAATTTTATTTGTCAATATTTCTATCTTTATGCTAGTATCATGCTGCTTTGACCATTGTAGCTTCATAACATGCTTTAAAGTCAGGTACTGTGAGACCTCCCGCTTCATTTTTCTTTCTCAAGATATTTTTAGCTATTCAGGATACCCTGCCCTTCAAAATAAATTTGGTTATTGGTTTTTCTATTTCTGCAAAGTAAGTTGCTGGGATTTTAATTGGTGTTGTGTTGAATCTATAAATCAATTTGGGTAGAATTGACATCTTAACTATATTTGGTCTTCCAATCCATGAACATGGTATGGAAAATTCTCTTTTTAAAAGTTGTTTTGGAGGACGTGCTTCCACCATTTCACTGGCCAATGGCTGGTGGTGCTAGGCTCCAAGGAATAAAGCTGGCACCGTGTTCCTGACCATGCTCCTACATTGCAATCAGATTCCTGGACACCAGTGGATTGGGCTGCACCAGCGGCTGTTGATCATGTCTTCCCATGCCAAGCAGAATCTGTCACTTGGAGATCAAAGTAGAGAACCACTCTTGGTTGAGCATGTCATGCTTTCTGTGCAGTAGGAATATGGCCATGCTGTGGCCTGCAGGGCACAGGTCTTTGAGGCCATCAAGGCAGCCAACACTTCCAAGTTTCCCACACACAGATTTGCTGTAGACCAGCTCAACTATCTCAATGTCACCAAGAAATGGTCTTAGCCATGAGCCACCAGTGTCATTTTTATATATGATAAGGTTGCTCTCTCTTTACTTGATCCTGGAAATGAAAACCTGCAGCCTCTAGAAAAAGGGGAGCTTTTGGAACGTGTTTTATATATAGAGTATACTGTATGATATTGTGTTCTTTAGATAGGAAAATGCCAGGAATTTCCTGGGTTGCAGATGATAGAAAACAAGAGGAAAGTTGCAATAAAGCTACAAATTATGCTCAGTTTGGGGTCTATGCTTATAAGATGGGGCTTACCTCATGACATTCCATTTGCTTATCTTCTGTCAAAAATAATTAAATGGAAATATGAACTTTTTCAACAGCATTTTTTGGAGGGTGTTATTTGACTACAATTGAACAATTAAATGAAGTAAAAGGTATTATCAAAAAGAAGAAAACTGTTCCATTTCTGGTATGTTGCATTTCTGCAGCTTTACCAAACAAAAAATCACATATCCAATAAATGGTTAATATCCAGAAATCCTACAACTCAGCAATAGAAAGACAAACAATCCAATTTTCAAATGAGCAAAAGACTTGAATAGATATTCCTCCAAAGAAGATATATAAACAGCTAAAAAATACATGAAAAGATGCTCAATATTATTAGCCATTAGGGAGCTGCAAATCAAAACCACAATGCGATACCATTTCACACCCAGTAGAAGGACTACTATTTTTAAAAATGGAAAATTACAAGTGTTGGAGAGGATGGTGCAGCTCCTGTGGAAGACAATTTGGAGGTTCCTCAGAAAGCTATGCATAGAATTACTATATGACTTAGCAATCCCAATTCCAGATATATACCCCCAAAAGTTGAAAGCAAGGACTCAAAGAGATATTTTCACATTGATGATCATAGCAGCCTTATTCACAATTGCCAAATGATAGAAATAACCCAAATTCCATCAACATGGACATATGACAACATAGATGAATCTTGAAGATGCCATGTTGAGTGAAATAAACCAGACACAATGATTCCATATCTCACTGATATGGAATAATTAGAATAAGCAAATTTGTAGAGTCAGAAACTAGAATATAGGTCACCAGGGGCTGAGGGTGGGAATAGGGAATGGGGAATTTATGCTTAAATTGTATGGAGCTTCTATTTGGGTTGATGGAATAGTTTTGGTGGTAATGAATGGTGATGATTGTAGCACAACATTGTGAACATAACTAATAGCACTAAATTATATATTTGAATGTGGTTAAAAGGGGAAGTTTTAGGTTGTATACATATTACTAGAATGAAAATTTGAAAAATAGTACAATTATAAAAATGTTCTCTGATTAATTCTAACAAATGTACCATTTGTTATACAAGGTGTTAATAATTAGATAGTATGTGGGAATTCTGTATTTTATGAATGATAGTACTGCAGAACTACAACCTCTCTAATAAAAATAAAATTAAAAACATACTAAATATTAAAAGAGCTTATTTTGTAAAGGAAGTGCATTCTGAAACCAACTGGCTAGTCTTACAGGGTGACTCATAGTATACAAAAAACCAACATCAAAATCCAGAGGAACTCCACATTATAAAACCCAAATTACAATGATAATCTGATTGAGGTATAATGGAAAAAATGATAAAACCGTGTAAGTAAAATGGGTAAAAATTGTCATAAAAAAAGGACTATATATTTCCAAGCAAAACATTTGTACTGGAATATTTTGCCTCCATTCAAACCTGCATGGGGTTTCTTGCGTTTTTTTTAGAAATTATTTTTATTATTGTTTTTTTTTTTTTCATTTGGCCCCTCTTAAAAAATAAAAGTACTTCCTTCTAAATTATTCCAAAGAATTCCTTTCCTTCCCAGTGTCTAATTATGACTCATTTTAAGCCCGTAGATGGATTTGAACCACTTTTCTGCTTCTTTACTGTGAAAATTGTTGATTTGTCTCTGAGTACTTGCCCATGGCTACCTAAAGTACAAAGAAGAAAAAAGCAACAAAAAGCTCTAATTTTCTTTTCTTTTAACCCATTCTTTGCATATTACCTGCCTTTAGGCACTGCCAGGTAGAATATGATTCATCTTACCTTGAGCCATTTTTCCCTAGAAAAGGGGTAAGGATATCTCATTTTATGCCAACTATGGACATATCTAGTTGTGGCAAGGGTCTTGGTTTGACGGGTAGCATAGTCAAGACTGTGTGATAATGAATATATTGGAATAAAAACTTTGGCAAGCTATTTGACAACAAGGATCTTTTCCTTGGAGTGAGGAAAAGTTGGCCTACCGTTCACATAGGCATGAAACAAACACCAGGAGTATTTAAAAAAGAGTGAAAAAAAATCACATACATATCTGTCCTGTCTGCAGGTCATAGTCAAAGGCATCCACAGAGTAGGATAGGCTGTCGATGTAATAGAAGATTTTGTGGTCTGGGGACCAATCCAAACCATTGGAGATGTCCACTTGGTCAAAGTACTTTTTCACGTTGTGGTCAGGGAAGAGGGAGTACAGGGAACCTTGGTGTCGTTCAAGAACTGCTGGGGCTGTTTCCTCAGCCATGGTACCTACAAAAACCAAAGAACACTGAGTTCAGCCTCACAGAATTTTGCCCCATGAACTACACCAGCTTTTCTCATCAGGAATCCTTCCCAGGATTTATATCATGGGAAACAATTATACAATTCTAATCTAGGTCCTGTAGTTTTTAAAATGACAACTACCTTATTCATAATGCAAATGAAAACTACACTGATGGGGTAGGGGTAAGGGGCAAGGGGGTTATTTATTAATTGGTACAATGTTTCTGTTTGGAGTGATGGAAGACTTTTGGTGAAAGATGGTAGTAATGGTCAAGCAGCACTATGAATGTAAATAACACAATCTATTATATATTTGTAAGTGGTTAAAATGGGGAAGTTGATGCTTTACATATGTCACCACAATTTAAAAAAACTACACTAAGACATTCTACTTCTGTAGCAAGCAGGCCCCTTGCAGCAGAAGGGGCCCCTCACCCTTCTTTGCACATATAAACTACCTCCTCTTTAAAAATTACCCAAATTCCTCTGAGCAGTCAGAACTCCACATGAACAGGATGCTTGCCCCTAGAATGGGCAAAACTGCACATAGGCAAGATGAGACAAATTCCTGTAAAGAAACCCCTCCCCTAACTGCTCATCCACTTCTGTAAACCCAGCTTTGCACCCATCCCAATTTAAACCAGCCAATCATTTACCTTGTCTTTAACGTGTCATCCTATCTATAAAAACTGATGTTAACCTTTTGTTCAGGGCTCAGACTTTCAGAGGCTACTCAGCTGAGCCTTTCAGCATGGACGACTGAGAACCTACTTTCTGAAACTTCGGAGCCTCGGTCCTGGTTTGTTCTGTTTCACGTAACATTTCTGAGGGCCTATCCAGGATCAAGAGGCCGGTGACATTTTCACCTCCCTCACCCACAGCAGCATTGCCCAGACCAGAGACCCAACAGAATCCAGGGCCAGCAACGGGGCTTTCCCCCCATCTCTCAGATTCCTGACCTCGCCAGGCAGGGCGCTTGTCACCACCGGAGTGGCGACAGCTTTGGGACAGTTTCTGGAACCAGGTTCCTGGGAGCACCGCCTGTCTGACTGGTAAGTGCCCAGGTGCATCAGTTTCAGCCCACTCATAAAAGGCGAGGGGAGCCTGAGTGGCAAGGGAGCCTGATCACCTCCCAGAGACTCTCCAA
The DNA here is from genome assembly GCF_023851605.1 of Tamandua tetradactyla. Classification (NCBI taxonomy): domain Eukaryota; kingdom Metazoa; phylum Chordata; class Mammalia; order Pilosa; family Myrmecophagidae; genus Tamandua; species Tamandua tetradactyla. The sequence goes on from NC_135353.1 coordinate 123,180,180, forward strand.
GTACTAGTCTCCAGTTGGAGGACCAGGGGAAATGGAAGTCTTCAGGTCTGGTTTCTGGAAGGGCGGTGCGGGAGGGGTGTTGGAGCATGTGCGTGTGATTGTGTGAATGAAAGGAAGTCCTGGGCCATAGGAGCCATGCACCAGGCCACAAGTGAGTTCGGATTCTGTGAGTTCGTAGCTATCCTCATACGGCTCAGGGTGGGCAACCTTGAAAGGTTGAGAGGCACCCAATGTCCCCGCTAGGGGAGCTGCCAGACCGAATGAAGTGACAGTTTATTCAAAACCTATTGTTGTTTGTCTGTAAGCCCTCTCACTAATCGTTGGTGCCGCAGATATGACAGGGGAAGTCAGTAAGACTGTTGTGGTGCATGATGTTTAACATTAAGAAAGCTTTTACTGATGACTGGGGAATCAAGCTGACCCCTGGCTGACTTAGGAAACTGTGAATTAAAGTGGACCACCCTTAGGGAGGATAAAAAGAAATTCTCTCGTATTATGGCTTATCATTACCCTGTTTTATAAATTAAAATGTTCACATATCAGAGTAAGAGGAGAACATCTGTGTAGGGGTTTTAAAATTTATCTCATTAAGAGAGTCTGTTCTGTACAACTGATGTTGCCATTGCATGACCTTGGTAAGAAACTATTGAAATGTGCACACTAGCTGGGAGGACTGGCTATCCTCCCAGAAGGAGGTGTACTTGATTAAAAATATCTGGGTCCCAGGAAGCTCTTCTTGGTCCCTAGCCAGTTCCCAGAGGACCAAACTTGGCCCAGTCACATAAGCTGATTGGAATTTGGCTACTATTATGTGACAATATCATAAAAAGAGGAAAGAAAAAAAAACTGCATGCAAACAGTTAAAGAAAGAGGAGAAACTTAAGAGAAGAAAAGAGAAAAGAATCTTATGAGAGAGGGAGAGCACCTCATCAGAACTTTATGCTCTGCTATGGATCTTAAGTAAGGAGACTCTGAATGCTATCCCCAAGATTGCTGTAGACTTTTACTAATGAGAGGTAAAATGCTGCTTCTGAAACTCTTCAGCTCTTCTTTTCAGGTGTTGGTGCCATCTTATCTGGTGATGTAACTATCCTTTATTTTTGAAGACTCTTTGAATTACTATCATTTCATTTTATCTTTAATTACTTTCCTAATAAAATTTGTTTTTATATCACTGAAGTCTGTGTTGTCCATGAATCCAAACCTATAAATTAAATGGCCACAAATATCACGCTGCCTTTTGTGCACAAAATTGACATTGTAAGCAGGATTCGCATTTCAGCACAGTTTCATAGTGGTGAAGGTCAGTAAGACAAGCTTTAGAAAATTTGTGCAAAAAATATGGTCTATGTTCTTCTAAATATTTTAATGCTTTATTAGGACTATTCTTGATAAATTTGAAGTTGCCGGTTTCTTGTCCTTCCTGTATGCAGAATGTTTGGATTTAAATGGTTTGTCTCTCTGGTTTGTACTTTCTAATGCTATAAAACATTTGGGAATTTTTAGGTCAGCAGCCTCTCTTCAAAATTTACTTGAAATAGATTAATAATGAGCCATAAGCTTTAGATATAGATTAGGAGATAATGTCATTTTTGAAAAAGTCCTCTAAGCTCAAAGTTAAAAACCAAAACAAATCCCAGGATGGGATGATTTACCTTACTCCTCACTTGCAAAAGAATGGGCAAAATGCACAGGACCCTGTGAAGATTCGGGGAATAGAATTAAACAGGGAGTGCCTATTCAGGTTGCCCTGTGTCTTGAAAACATTCCATTAGAAAAAGTGAAAGAAATAATTGGAATGTATAAAAAAGGATGGGCTTTGTTAATGGAATATAGAAAAATGTGTGAACAGAGAGATTGGGCAATCTCTGAAAAAATGAATTATGAAAAGGAATTGGCAGAATTACATGAAAAACTGTCCATGCCACAGAATCAAAATTTTGTTTTGAAAAATCAAATTTATAATTATCAGTCAGTAGCTGAGAGGGCAGCAGTCCATGTGTCCCAATATAACATAAAAAGAGATGAGGTAAAGTGAGCAAAGGGAAAGTACATACCACTGTTGCTGTTGATCGGACCCTGATTGGGATGAAGCAGATGATGGAAAAAAAGATGGGAATTTTTAAATGAGAAAGTTTGTCAGAAAGAAAAGAGTAAATATCCTCCAAAATAGGAGCTGCCCCAATACAAAGACAAAAAGAAGAGAAACAGGGCAATCAGGTTACTTTTAAAACCATTATAAAAGAGCAAAAAATAACTGACATTCTTAGGCCTTTTACTCAGAAAACTGGTGAGCCATCAATTACCTGGATGGTCAGAATTGCTGATGCAGGGGTTAGAGGATCAGTGCGGGACTATGCTGATTGCATAAAACTTATAGGAATTGGCACCAATCCCTTTATACAAACTGCTTTTCAGGAGTTTAGTCTGCAGACTGGAAAAAGTTTTAAGTTGCTGGCATTGGCTGCACAAAAGTGTAATAAGCAATGCCCTGCTGACACTGTGTGTCCACAGAATAATCAACCCTGGTACACTTTGTGAGATGCTATGCAGAAATTTAAAAAGAAAGTTATGAAGTCAGCAATTGTATTAGGAGAGGCTGACACATACCACCTCCTCCCTGTCAATGCTTCACAGAGAAATGCTATCATTAAGACAGCACCTCCAGCATTTAAACACTTGATGATGACTTTATTATTAGGAGAAATAGGCAATCCACCTAACAACATCTTAAATAAAATGGCAGATCTGGGAGACATGGGTAACAGGAATACAGGGGAAGGGAAAGCCAAAAGATGTAATGGGAAATGGTTCCCCAATACCAGTAACAGGATTTCCTGCAGAGACATATTCTAAGCCCTGCTGGAAGCTGGGATCAACCAAAAAAGTATTAACGTTTTGTCAAATAATGAGATAAAGAGAGTGTATGAAGAAAAATGTAAACCAAGTTATAATTGTAAAGTAAATAGTGCTCCTACTTCTGACAAGGCAGAAAACCTGTGTCCAGCTCCCTTGGCACCTCTGTACCCTCATTTAATCCCTTTCATCCAGACAAAGGGATTAGACCAAACCCCATTATCTTTGACTACAAATTTTTAAATTGGGGAAGCTGCTTAATACTGAAAAACTCCTTGCTTGCAAGTTTTATCCTTATAGTTTTTTGAAAAAGTCTTGATATGTGCCATTAATTTGTATTAAAAAATGTGTATTGAGGTTTCAAATATGCATTGACTAAAGCATTTTAAGTATTTAACATTATTCTGACAAATTCAATTTTGATGTTAATTGCATGCAGTGAAATATTTGAAGTAATGATTTAAGTATGAAGAATATAAAGGATGTGTTTTTACTGTAAGGAAAAAGAGAGCAGTTTTGTCCTAAGATAAAATAAATGGCTGTTACAGAATAAGGAAAATGTAAGACAAAGCCTGAACAAATATAGTAAGTTGCCAAAGGTTTGTGGAAAAGGAAATTATGTTCAAAGTTAGGAAAAGTTTTAGGTGAACTAAAAGGGAAGGTGTTGAAAGCAGTACCTGAACCCTTTAGCATCTACCTTCCCTTACATGAGGTTGAGCCAGGGAACGTGGTGTGGGGTAAGAGAGTGGGAAAAAAAAAAGGCTCCCTCCAGCCTCAATGGAGAGGTCCTTACCGTGTTGTTTTAGTAACCCCAATAGCTATCAGAGTCGTGGAGATCATCCCATGGATTCACCACTCTCAGGTCAAGAAGGCCACTGCAGACCACCCCTGGGAGTGCACCCCTGATCCTGAACACCTGATGTGCATCATTCTTCGGAAGCCACTGTGCCCTTCTCCATTGCAGCCAAGATTAGCTGACCAGCCCGCGACTGAGGCCTAAATGACTGCCGTTGCCCTGCTCTAGCTCACTGGAAGCAGCTAGTCAACGCACAGCTGAAGCCTAAGGAGACCTCTGAGCCCTGCCTCAGTCACCCTGGAAACTGACTGATCTATGCAAGGCCAAAGATTGAGGAATCAACACATGGGCATTCCAGCCTACTGGGTCTGTTGACTGTCTTTTCTTGCTCTTTGCGTTTGTCTTTCATTTAGCAGTTTTACCTTCCTGGAAATAGGTCGCCTGGAGTTCTTTCCGAAAACCAACTTTACTCTAATTTGGTGGGATCTCTCTTAATCAGGTAACTTTCCCCTTCCTAGCTGCTGCCCAGAATGTGTCTCCATTCCTTCCCTGAGGCTAATTATATGTTCATGTGCTGGCATTCCCCATAGCCAGCACCATGCGCCTCACTCCTCTGTTTCTGCTCGCCACGTTCATAAGCCCTTCCGAGGGGAATGATACATGCCAGGCATGCCTCAAGAGCACCTATGTTGGGAAAAAGGTAGAAGCTATAACCAGTATTCATGCCAGGGCAGTTCTCAGACCTGCATTATTCTGTATGCACCCTAAAGGAAGGTCCCCCAATATGCTATAATCCCACCTTGCCAAGTTCAGTAGTGCTGTTTTCGCTACTCTAGGGTGGCAAGGCTAGCGCCACAACCCCTAGAAAGGGAAACAGTTCCCAAGTCCACCTGACCTTCAACACATGTACAGTTTTACTGCCCCCCCCCCCACCTAATCTGACACCTTTCCCAGTACCATCCTCCTGGTAATGCAATGTGTACGAGACTGGGGGGGAGCTCTTGGCTATGCTGAGATGGAGGCCTTCTGGGAGTTGGTGTCATGCAATTTGTCTTTTGCTCAAAGCTATGAGCTGGGTCTTCACTGGAGGAAAAAAACCTGGGTTCCCCAAAACATGTGACCAAAGCTGGGACCCCGCCAGCGGGTGAGTAAATCCCAAAGCAGTTGTTGAGTGTGGAGGCCAGGGGGCATAGGCTGTCGAGGAAACAGATTGGAAACACATCACCCTGCTTGGTCCCAGAGGATGGCTAGTTAGCCAAAGATAGGTAAGATTCCTCAGGGAAGGAACAAACATAAGATAGGCACAGTCACAAAGGGGGCCCATCAGGAGAAAATGGGCCCAACAGAGGTGGGGCATAGACCCTAATTCCTCCCTCAACTTTGCAGGGGCCTAAACCCTGCATGGCTACCCTGTTTCCCACACCCAGCTCAGATCAGGACATACCAACAACTGCAACAAGAAAAGGACAAAATATAGGTGATGCTATAATACCTTCTTCTAAGTTGGGGAAAGCATCAAAAGGGGGAAATGTAGCAAGCAAGCCCCTTGCAGCAGGCGGGCCCCTCACCCCTCCTTGCACATTTAAACTTCCTCCTCTTTAAAAATTACCCAAATTCCTCTAAGCAGTCAGAACTACACATAAACTGCGCATAGGCAAGATAAAACAAATTCCTGTAAAGAAATCCCTCCCCTAACCACTTATCTGCTTCTGTAAACCCAGCTTTGTGCCATCCCAATTTAAACCAGTCAATCATTTACCTTGTCTTTAATGTGTCATCCTGTCTATAAAAACTGATGTTAACTTTTTGTTCGGGGCTCAGATTTTCAGAAGCGACTTGGCTGAGCCCTATGGCCATGGATGAATAAAAACCTACTTTCTGAAACTTCGGCGCCTCAGCCCCAGTTTCTTCTGTTTTGTGCAACATTTCCAGATAAGATGGTGTAAATATACACTAAGTACTTGCCCACTGAACACAACTATCAAACCTGGACAGAATGTATGGCACAGTTATTTGAGAACTCTGAAAAGTAAATATCAACAAGCAGATCAGAGAATTACACCAGAATTTGAAGTACCATTGAACTGGTGGTGAGTTCACACTATTTCTCCTCCAGTATCATCTTCCGGCCTGAACTCAGTGGAACCTGAAACCTGAAGTGAGAATTGTGGTGCAGACAGAGGAAGATCCGAGAGAAATCCCTACATCTGGCTCAAAGAGCAGTAAAGGCAACTCCTGAACCTCAGAGAGAGTAGAGGAATTCCCCCAGACCTTTTCCACTCTTTTTCTGTTTACTCATGCACAAGTCCCCATGCAATTCTGTAGTAGGGGTAGGAACAGCAGAGAGAGTGTTCAGCAACAGGAAACTACAGGACCCAAAATTCTGAGGGAAGGGGACCTTTCTCTATCTTTAGTGAAGCTATACTTCCAAAAGGATGGAGCAAAACATTGTTGCTTTTATATTCCATTTCTTTGTCCTTCTGACGCTTGGCTCCAGTGGTAGCACAATCATAGAAGTTGGTGGATTCTGGATGGAAGAATGAAAACAGGAGTTCCAGGAAACTGGAAAGTACTGGGAGATAGGAGGGAAGACAGAAGAGCTCAGGAATATGACTCCATAAATCTCTTTATGGTCTCCTGGGGTCATGTCCAATTTGCAAATACATGGATCTGCTTCTAATTGGCATACCAAAGATTTTGAGAATAGTGCTAATGTAGAGAACACCTGTTAAGCCCCAGAGTGACCAATGAGTAGGAAACATGTGGGTCAGACCCTAATGGCACCTAATAGAAAGCAGGTTAGAAATTGTAGCCTGAACCTAAACCTATAGATTTCTTGATAAGACAAATACATCAACATTCTCCATAATATTTAACCTGGAGTCTCATAACAGTATATTTAAAAATGTCCAAGATATAATCTAAAATTACTTGACAACACAAAGCATAAAAATCTCAATTTGCATAGGAAAAGCTAACTAAAAAAATGCCAAAATCGAGATGGCACCGATGATGGAGTTATTTGACAAGGAATAAAGTGGCTCTTGTAAAAATGCTCAAAAGAGTAGTCATGAAGTGTAGGAGATAGGATTAACATAAGATCCGAGGAACTACTTGGGAGTAGATGGCATTAGGGTGGTGGCGGCAGTAAACTGTGGAGATTGTTATGTAGAGCAGTGTGGGAGGAAGAGAATGTTTACCCCAAATGGTTATGTTAACTATGGAGGAAGAGAGCACTGAAAAATAAGCTCTCTGTTCTTTTAAGAAACGCATGCATGCCTTTTGTCACCCTGCAGTATTTAAGCAAGATCTGGATAAGAATAAAGTTGTCTGAAGTCTGTCTGATGTAAACTTAAGCTTCAGACCCCCTGAGCCAGTCTGTGTCTTTCTTTCTTTCTTCCTTCCTTTCTCTCTTTCTCATCATTCCTTAATATCCTTTGAGCTCCATTTCATAGGAAGCAACAATGAACAGTTTTGAAACAAAACTCAAGACAGTAAACATTTAAAAAGTATAAGATACAAATAATAACAAAATGGAAATTTTAGAACTGAAAAATAAAATAGCTAAGGTAAAAACTCACTACATGGATTCAATAGCAGAAGAAAGATGACAGAGAAAAGAATCGATATATTTGAAGTTAGATCAATAGAAATTAACCAGTTCAAATAGCAGAGAGAAAAACATTTGAAATAAAAATGATCAGACTCTTAGGGACCTGTGGAACAACAATAAAAGTGATAATATATGTGTCATCAGGTTTCTAGAGAAGAGGAGAAATAGTGCAGTAATGGCCCCAAACTTCTTATGTTTGGAAAGAATCATAAAACTATATACTCATGAAGATGAGCAAACCCAAAACAGGATAAACTCAAAGAAACACCCAGACACATTACAATCAAATTGCTGAAAACTAGGGTGGAATAAAAATTCTTGAAAACAATGAAAGAAAAATGGCATATTACCTATAAGGGAGCAATTATTTCAATGACAGTGGTTATCTCACAAGAAACTATAGAGACCAAAAGAAAGTGGTATGTTTTTAACATGCTGAAAGAAAAAAAGTGTCAACCTGAAATTCTATATTCAGTGGAAATAAGTTTTGGAAATGAAGGTGAAATAAAGACATTCTAAGATAAAATAAAAAACAAGATAATTCATAGTTAGCTGACCTTCTCTAAAAGAATTGCTACAGGAACTTCTTTAGAAGAAGGATAATGATATCAAAAGGAAGCTTGGAACATCAGGAATGAAGGAACAACAATAGAAATAATAAATATCTGAATAAACATAATAGATTATTATTTTCCTCTTTAGTTTTTAAAGATATAGCTGATGGTTGAAAGTAAAAAATATAACACTTTCTGATAGGGCTTTATATATATATATTACAACTATCACATAAAGACGTGAGAATAATATACCAATTGGAGTGATAAAGTACTGATCCTTGAAAGACTGCAAAAGGTTAATTATATATTTTGCAATCCTTAGAGCAATCCCTAAAAAGCTATGCAGAGATACAGTAAAAATAACAATAAATAAATTAGAATAGAATATTCTAAAATGTTCAAATAATCCAAAAGAAGGCAGGAAAGGGAAAAGAGAGGCACACAAAAAAAAACAGAGGAAGAAGAGAAAACAAATAATAAAATAACAGACCTAAATCCAATCAATAATTACATTAAGTGTATATGATCTAAACATATCAAATAAAATACAAAAATTGTCACAAGAGATTAAAAAACAAATATTTATGCTGGCTATAAGAAATTCATTTCAAATCACAATCATATAGATAGCTTAAAAGTAAAAGGATGGTGTTCTCGCCTGCCATGCCAGCGACCCGGGCTCGATTCCCAGTGCCTGCCCATGCAAAAAAAAAGTAAAAGGATGACCAGAAAACTGAATCCAACAGCACATTAAAAAAATTATACACCATTACCAAGTGGGATTTATTCCAAGAATGCAAGGGTTGTTCAACATAAGAAAATTGATCAATGTAATATGCCACAAAAACAGAATAAAGGGGGAAAATCATGTCATCTCAATTAACGCTGAAAAAGAATTTGACAAAATCCAACACCCATTCATGATAAAACACTCAGAAAAATAGGAACAGAAGGGGACTTCCACAACACGATAAAGGGCACATATGAAAAACTCATAGCCAATATCATAATCAGTGGTGAAAGACTGAAAGTCTTCCTCCTACGGTCAGGAACAAGACAAGGATGCCTGCTTTCATCAATGCTATTCAACATTGTATTGAAGTCTGAGAGCAATTAAGCAAGAAAAAGAAATAAAAGACATTCAAATTGGAAAAGAAGAAGTAAAACTATCTCTATTTGCAGACTACATGATCTTTTATATAGAAAATATCAAAGAATCCACCAAAAAACTACTAGAACTAATAAACAAATTCAGCAAAGTTGCAGGCTACAAGATTAACATTAAAAAAATAAGTTGTGTTTCTATACACCAGCAAAAAATACTATGGAATGGAAATTTTTTTTAATTCCACTTATAATAACTCCTAAAAAATAAAATATCAGGGAATCAATTTAACCAAGGTGAAACAAAACACTCGTGAGAGAAATTAAAGAACACCTAAATTAATAGGATGCCATCCCATGTTCATGGATAGGCAGACTTTAATTATTGAGATGCCGTTATTCCCCAAAATGATTTACAGATTCAATGCAGTATCAATCAAAATCCCAGTAGCCTCTTTTGGAGAAATGGTAAATCCAATTCTCAAATTCATGTGGAATAGCCAGGGGCCCCAAATAGTCAATCAATATTGCAAAGGAAGAACAAAATTGGATGTCTCATACTTCTTGATTTCAAAACTTACTACAAAGCCACAGTAATCAAAACAGTGTGATATTGACATAAAGATAGACACTAGACTAGTGGGAAGAAATGAGAGCTCAGAAGTGAACTCATACATCCATGGCCATTTTTTTTTTACAAGGATGTCAATTATACTGATTAGGGAAACAATGGTCTCTAACAAATGGTGCTGGGAAAACTGGATATCCACTTGCAAAATAATGAAGTTGCAGCCTTACTTCACACCATACACAAATATGAACTGAATCTAAATTAGGTCAAAGGCCTAAACAGAGGAGCTGAAACATAAAACTTCTAGAAGAAAACCTAGGGCGGAGCCTTCATTACCTTGCATTGGGTAGTGATTTCTTAAATATGACACTAAAAGCATAACCAAAAAAAGAAAATAATAGAGTTTTGGGGTAATGGAGATCGGTGATAGTAGCACAATATTGTGAAGATAATTAATACTGCTGGATGGTACACTTGAAACTGGTTACAATGGGAAATTTTGAGTTGTAAATATATTATTACAATAAAAAGTTTTAAAAAGTGAGAAGATGGAAAAAGACATACCATGCAAATAATAATCAAAAGAAAGCTGGAGTGGCTATATTAACACCAGACAAAACATATTTAGAGCCAAAAGAATTCCCAGGGACAAAGAGAGATACTACATATTGAAAATGTTCAGTTTACCAAGAATACATAGCAATCCTATGTATACACACCTAACAACAGAGCTTCAAATTACAAACAAACAAAAACCCCAACCATTGTCAGAACTGAAAGTAGAAATAAAAAAATCCACAATCATAGTTGGAGATGTCAACATCCCTTTCTCAGTAATAGATACAAGTAGACAGAAAAGCAGCTCTTCAGGTATAGAACTGAACACCATCATCCATTTATAGAATACTCCACTTGACAATAGCAGGATACATGTTCTTCTCAAGTACACCTGGAATATTCACTTAGGTAGACTTGAGCAATCTCAGGGAACAGAGCAGAATTTGACTGCAATGAAAAGACTGGAAAGTTATCCATCTAAAAGAAGAGCAAATTAGAGAAAGAAAATGGACTAAAAATGGGAAGCATGAAACAGCAAGCAAGATGTAGACAGGATGAACCCCTCTGTCCCTTCAGGGGTCTGACCTGTGCTTACCACAAAATAAAAATGCGTAAATGAGGGCTCCAGTTAGTCTTTCTGTGAGGTGAAGAGTGTGGAGAAAGGCTGTCTTGGACTATATCTGTGGTTGTATAAAGTCCAGGAAGATGGGGAACAATCTGTACCTAGTTGCTCAGATCTTGCCTGCTTCCCATATTGAAAGGAATAAATTGGGCCAGGACAGCATTTTTAATGTTGTGAGGTGGCAGCATGGGGAAGTGTAAATACCAAGGATTTAGAAAAAAATTTTGACTAATTAATTAGGTTGTTGAGAGGGATATGTTAGATAATATGTGAAATATATTATCTAATTTAAAACCATAATTGAGTCCTTTAAAGTTGTATATACGTCATTCTTCAGCCATGATAGTAAAGATTGGTTCCAGCAAGAATCATCAGTGAATATGAAATCTATGGGAGAAATTTTGATGAGGACCAGGATATTTGCATGGGCTTAAAGTATCTCCCTATGCTATAACCTGCCTCCAAGATGGCACCCAATGATCCTTGCCTCCTGATATTCATACCCTTGTATAGTCCTCTCCCTCACTGTCTGTGTGACCAGTAGCAATGTCCAAAGTGACAGTATATCACTTACAAGATGGGTTATAATAATACTGTAGCTTCCATCTTGGGTTCTCTCTCTCTCTCTCTCTCTCTCTCTCTCTCTCATTATTGGCTCTGGGGAAAGCCATGTCCTGAGCAACCCTTTAGAGATGCCCATGTAGCAAGGAACTAAAGCCTCCTGCTAACCCCTACATGAATGAACTTGGAAGCAGATCCTTCAGCCCCTTCCAAGACCGCAGCCCCTGGCTGAGAGCTTGAATGCAACCTCATGAGATAACCTGAATTTGAACCACCCAGCTAAGCAGCACCCAGATTCTTGACCCTCAGAAACCATGTGAGACAATGAATGTTTGTTGTTTTAAGCCCCTAAGTTTCAGGGTAAATTGTTACATAACAATAGTTAACTAACACATTCCACAAACTGTTCCTAAATTGCAAAAAAAAAAAAAAAAATAGTAACTATGAGGAAGAGAAATAAGAATCTAATTGGGTAATAAAAACTGACATCACCAATGATGGGTAGGTGGACATTGTGTGTCTCCAAATATGATGACCTGAGGATAGAACATTGCTTAGGCAATATTACACCTAGGGGTGCATAACTTAAATATAATAATGAAAACATCAGACAAACTCCAAACAGGGAATTTTCCATTATATAGAAGGGGAGAAATCATATTCTTTAAAAAATGTCAATGTTATTAAAGAAAAAGAAATGCTGAAGATCTGTTCCTGATTAAAGAGATATGACAATTAAATGCAATCCATGATTGACTAAACTGAATCTGAACTGGAGGATAAAAAATGCTATAAAAGACATTATTTGGTCAATTGACAAAACTAGAATACAGATAATATGTCAGATGAAACTGTTATCTCAATGTTAAATTTCCTTAAGTTGATAACTATACCGTGGTCATGTAAAAATGTGTCCTTTTTCTTGGGAAATTCACACTGAAGTATTTAGGGGTAAGGGCACATGATATATGCAACTTACTCCAAAATGATTCTGGAGAAAAATATGTCTGTAATTATAGATAAAGCAAATGATAAAGTAAATGGAATGAAATGTTAATAGTTGAATTTAGGTAGAGGGCATACGAGGTATCGTTTGCACTATTCCTACATTTTTTTCCTGTAAATTTGAAATTATTTCCAATTTAAACAGCAAGTAAAACCCCCTGTATTTAAAACTCATTTAAACTGACCATACAAATATTAGTCCCTGCTAGAGACAAAATTGAAAGGAATATCTGGAAAAATTTTGCCATAGGATTTTTTTTTTCAGTGATGCAAATTACTCAAGTTAATAAAAGAAGAGCCCCAAACCCATTATGAATAACATTTTCCCCATTAAAGCAGTGAGCCCTTCCTAAGTCATATTATGGTTTCCGCCAAAGCTTGGAAGAAAGTGCTGTAGATGAATCATACCAGCAAAATATCTCCCAGAGGGATCCACCTTCCCATCATTGAATCGATTGTTTTTCTTATCTTTATCCACCATGGCCAGAATAACTGCTGACTGATCTTCCCAGTTCAAAGCACAGAACTTTGTTCCAACTGTGGCAACATAGCCTCCCGACTGGCGAAGGGCCACAGAGCTGACTGGGGCATCTGCAAAAGCAAAAGCAGCAGTCAGAATGCAGCAAGCAGTCCAGTAGCTGAGCAGCACAGAGACCACTGTGCCACCTGGCATCTTAAAGAGGAGTATAGCTGTTTGACAATGGGAGTGCGATCATCCTTCTATTGAATCATGAGAGCTGCCTAATTGAGTGTGTTTGCTGAGCATAAACTCTGTGTACCGTTCTTGGCAGCAAGGATAGAAAGGGGACTCAAACCCCAGTCCTTTGGAAGCTCCCAGTCTAGTGGGAGGAGCTGAGAATTAAAACCACAGCTGCCATGATCCACTGGGAGCAGGTGTCAAAATAGAGGAATGTATCAAATTCAGTGGAGAGGTTCCTAACCTAGGAGCAACCAGAGCAATTCCAAGACACTCAATCTGCCTAACCTCCAGGAAATTCAGAGAAACAAATTGTGTTAAGTAACATCAACAAGATTTTGTGAACACCCCCCCCATCCCCACCCAGTCCAGGGCTTGTCTTTTTTAAAGGAATAAAATTATTTCTCAAATCCTTTTTGGAAGTAAGCATGGTAAAAACAACAAATAGATAGAATTGTAGATACAATGATAGTACAATCACATCTCAGTATATCACTATATTTTCTATATTTTAAGGTTTTTCTGGATTTTATATTTTTCCATGTCTAAGAAAACTTTTTCTGTAAAGTGTAGATATTATCATGGTGAGCAGTCACGGGAAACAGATTTATCAGAATTTATTTAGAAAATATTCCCTAAGTACCTATTCAGTGCAAGGAATCGGGGTGCCAGGAGCAGCTCTTAGCTAAAAGCTCTGGTCAGAAGTTGATTCAAGCCACGGAGGGCCCCAGGAAATTTGTGGGACTCTAACAGGAGAGACACCCTCTCATCAGGGGTCTTAATCTGTGGCTTAGAACCTGCTTCTCATGAGCTTTCCAAGCTACTGCTGACACCACAAGCCCTTTTCATGGTTTTGAGGGGTGTGGGACGCTTTGCCCGCATGTATCCTGGGAGAAAATAGGGAAGGCAAAGGGACCCTCCCCCACTCTGACCTCAGAGGTCACAATCACTTTGCTTCCAAGACACAGTCACATCTCTCTCACTAAAAATAAAAGTTTGAGGTCCCCAGTTCTAGGTTGAGAGCAACCCAAAATTACAGGAATTCCTGGTATCTCTTCCTACATACACAATAATGAGAGCAAGAACTTCTTTCTGTCACTAATCACTTCAACATCATTCCCTTGGACTACAGAATCTGATAAACCACTTCTCTAGAAATCACATGGTCATAAAGTGAATTGCAGTACAGTATATTTGAAATTCCGGTTATAAAGTTTCTTTTGTACACTGAACAGAGTCCCTGGTTTATTTTATAAGTCCCAAAGCTCTTCTTTTTCACGTTGATGTACCTGCCATTTTCTCAAAAATTGAGGCCTTGGCCTCGCCTAAGGTAGGTAGCTTTTGCTGTGTCACTATCCGGGTCAACAACGTTCAAGGCGGTCATCTAAAGTTGTTCAGGAAAGATATTACAGTGCCTCCTCACCAAAAGAAAATTGGGAATGTTGCTCTTCAACCAAAGAGAAAGAAGAAAGTATTGAGTACCTATAATTTACTCCTGAGTCAAAGTGAAAGTAATAGAGGGCAGACACAGAGAGGTTAACAACCCCCCAAATTTAAAACATATTCAGTATGGATTCACAAGAAGATCCGAGGGGAATGACAAACATTGGGTGGCTGCCCTGCAACTGGCAGGGACGACAATTGGTGAAGATCAGAGCACAGCCTTTCTCCTTACCCATGGTCACTTGCTGCACTTGCTTGGTAAGCGAATCCCACCGGCACACCTTTTGGGCAGGAATGTCTACGAAGAGCAGAGAGTTGGACACTTCCTCCCACACTGGAGACTCACCACACCGGCAGTTATTCCGCAAAACACACTCAATCTTAATGGAAGACATTGTCAGGCAGAGATCTACAAAAGGTTACAGAGATAAAAATGACATAGCGCAAATGAAGCAAAATACCAGGTTTACCCCCCTGGTAAGATCCCTATACAGTCTAATTTATTAGACCTAGAAAGGCTGGACACATTTTCCCCAAATCAGAAGAAGACAAGAAACGTAATGTGACAAGAAGAGACATGTATGTAAACGAAGAGCGGATAGAAGGTAACTTACCAGTGATTTTTAAAAGCTACCTTCTAAAAACGAAAAAAAGCAACACTCGAAAATCCACACCTTAGCACCAGCGACGCTGAGAGCTAGCTGTTTAGACACTGCAAGGCTGCCCTTTATGCCTACATGGCAGCCCAGGGGGTGGGCAACTCCCTCATTGGTGGCCCATCTGGTTGGTTCCAGGTCATCCTCGAACCCTCTCCATCCATTGATGTTGTCAGTTCCCTTCTCTGATCTTGCAGAGGCCAAGGCCTTCCTGACTGATCATTTTTAGATTCAGAACTGCAGTTATGAAATACATTCACCAGTACACTGAATTAGAACAAACAACTATTTTCAAATTTAGACAGTGGAAAGGGTGGAGGAAAGGACATTGTCTGGCCACGGGGTAGGAATTCACTCATAGCCCCTCATCTATTTCTTACTGCCTAAGGAAGTCCTTGCCCTTGAACTCCACAGACAGGAAAATTCTATGGGGTTACTTTAGACCATACTATGTGGGACCAGTGAACTGGGAGAATGGAAAAAAGAACTATCCGAAAAGAAAAGAACATTACCTTGGGTTTATTAACCCAAGTGGCAGTGGAAAGACGGGCAATTTTCTTTTTTTTTAATTTTAATTTTTTATTAATTTTTAAATTAAAAAATATAACAAACAAACGCAAACATTCTTAACTTTTGATCATTCTGTTCTACATATATAATCAGTAATTCACAATATCATCACATAGTTGCATATTCATCATCATGATAATTTCTTAGAACATGTGCATCAATTCAGATAAAGAAATAAAAAGACAACAGAAAAAAATTCATACATACCATACCCCTTACCCTTCCCTTTGATTGATCACTAGCATTTCAATCTAAATTTATTTTAACATTTGTTCCCCCTATTATTTATTTTTATTCCATATAAGACAGGCAATTTTCAAGAACCTTTTCTCCTTCCGAGACCTTGCCCTGAGTAGGTAGGTGGTTTTCCAATGATGATAAAAATTGCCCGCATCTTCATCCTTCTCTTGGGGCACCTATCTGCTTTGAAATGGTCATACACACGAGTGACCAAATGAATGATAGTGAAAAAAAGGAAGATAATATTTGGTTTCATATTCAGTAAACCTCATTTTTTGGGGGGAAAGAAACACATATGCACACAGCTCAAATCAGCCTCAAATACTGACTGCCAGCATCTTAGCTTTTGGAATGTTTATTGGCTGTTAAACCTTGGCACAGGTTCCAAAGGCCTTTGAGCTATCGATCTCAGGCCTAAGATTAGACCTGTGACTTTTGCAAGAGCTACGTTTAACCCCGTGCTCCCCGCTGTTCAGGGGACTGGCAAATGTTCCATTTCTGCCCAGGTTTCAGAGAGCGCGGTCCGAGACGGGACCGTGGCCACAAGAGTGTGGCTGGGAAGTGGGAAGCGGGGACAGGGTGTCAGATGCCCGGGTCACACGTGGGTACCTATTTGGGCGAGGGGCCTCCGCCCAACCCGGTATCGCCGCTGCAGGTTCAGGTGACTGCGAGTCGCTGGGAGGCTGAAGGAGAAGGCGGCTTCCTCCTCAACACTGGCCTTTGCTGAGAGCGCAAGGGGAGGGCGTGTGGCGTGGAGTCCCTGGTGTGTCCAGGGCAGTCGGTTTTCTTTCAGCCGCTGTCGCCGGACCTTTCCTGTCCAGGAGGGGGGCTGGGAGATTGGCCCGACTCGTCTACTCAACAGGCTGGCGACCTCTAGAGCTGCTCGAAGGTCATCCAGTAGAACGCGGGGAGGAGAAACTTGGCCTGGGACACAACTGTTTGGTAGGTAGAGCGGCCGGCTGCAGGCTGGGAAAGGGGAGGGCGCTTGACAACCCCAGTCTGCACATTCTCTCCCCACCCCCTTACGCTGTACAACTCCTCTCCCCGCTGGAAGATTCCTGCAAAGCCACACGCAGGCCGGGGCGTATGTGGAGGTGGGGTGGGGGTGGGGGCAAAGGTTTAGAGTCCAGTGTACCCAAGCTTTGAAGTTTGGACGGATATCTAAAGTTTATCTCTTACTTAATAAAAAAAAAGGTAAAATGCCTAACAGTAAGATAGGAACCTGGTCCGGTTAAACGCAAACAAGTTAAAAAGGAAAAATGGAATAAGTTAAACAAACCCTCCCTTCACTTAATCTAGAAGACACCAAGGGTTGGTGGGCAATTCCTGCAAAACGTTTTTGATGGTTGAGGAGGGGCTTTTTATTTTGTTATTTATTCATTATTTAGTACTTTTTATTATTTTATTCGATCTGATTTTTAAATCATGTGAAGTAAACAATTGTAAGCAGCCCTCAACTATACATTCCCCATTGAAAGTCTAAATGTATTCCTTGTCCTCCACTTGACCATTCATATTTTCTCTAAATAACCTGCAAATTTAAAACATTTTTTTTTAATTTAAAGGAGGGAAGTAACCAGATCAGTGGTTCCCCTAGGGATGGACGTGATGAACTGGAAAGGAGAATAAAAAGAACTTTCTGGGGTGATGGAAATGTTCCATATCTTGATGGAGGTCTGAGTTGCATAGGTGTATGCACTGTCAAAAATTATGGTACACTTCATATTTGCGCATTTATTGTATGTATTGAACCCAGGGTCTGTTTTACCTCATTATTTATATCTCTCAATCTCACTGTCCCATTCCTTGCCATGTGGACTCCTTAGTACACTTAAAAAACAATCATTTTGGTCTTCTAATACTCTTTAATTCATTAAGGAAGAAAGGGCGAGAAACCATTATCCAAAGGCAAAAGAAAGTTTGAGGCAAGAAGCGATGGTTGAAACAGTCTCAACTCGAAGTTTAAGGTCAATAATTTAGAATAACTGGCACTTACCACTTCAATTATTTCCCTTTCATCTTGAGAAGTAGTTTGGTCAACTACTTTCCCATGTCCTCCTTTCCAGATGGGAAAACACAAATCTGCAAAGTGAATAGATTCCCAAGGCCACATGTCCATCTGCGAAAAATCAGGCAAATAGCTCAAACGATTAGTAGAAAAATAAGAACTTGAAGGAAATGGACATGTATACTTGGGTGGGTAAAAAAATGGGATTGCCATCCTTCCCCTACTCCAAGATATTGGGGATCTCTGGTGTTTGGTCGTGCCCTCTTTTTTTTTTTTTTTAACATGGGCAAGCACCGGGAATCGAACCCGGGTCCTCTGGTATCACAGGCAAGCATTCCTGCCTGCTGAGCCACCATGGCCCACCCTGTGTCCTCTTTATAAGCAGTCTGTTCCTATTCCATGGCTTCCTCAATGCTGATGATTCTCCACACTGTATCTCAGTCTAGATCTCTCTCTCAAGCCACAAGCTTGTAGATAAAGCACAAGCTTGTGCTCTCCTCAGCAGCACACTGAGCTGCCAAAAACAATCTGAACATTATTCTCTACAAAGCTCTGGTGCACTCTGTTTTGTGAATGGAAACATGTTTCAACCAGTGGACCATGCAAGAATCCCAGAGACATCACTAGACTGCTCCTGTTCTTTAATTCAAATCCAGTTAGTCATTAGATCTTAGAAACTCTCATTTTCATGTCTTTTCAACTATATTAGCTCTGCCTTAGCACAGGTCTTCCCTCTTTCTTTCTTACCCAGATGGTTGTAATGGTCATCTACTTGGAGGCCCCGTCTCACCCCTTTGGGTCTGCTACCAAAATGACCTGTTAGATTGTGAGTCCTGTAGGGCGGGGGATGTATCTCATTCATCCTTACCTCCTCAGGTCCTACCACAGTTCTGACACATAGAGGTTGTTCAACTATATGCTTTTCTTTATTTTGCAGGGAGGGGTAACTGTATTTTGAAAAAAAAAATTCAGTCCTATAGAAGAATTGCAAAAATAGTAAAAAGAAGTAAGAAAAATCACAGAAACAAAAAAACACAAAGAATTCATGATTACCCTTCACCCAGATTCCCCCAAATGATAACAGTTTACCACACTTTTTATCCATCTGTCTCTCAGATATATATTCTATATATTGTATAGATGCATTTTCTATGTTCTCTATTTTTCTGAATGGTTTGAGAGTAAATTACAGACATGATGCTCCTTTACCTCTAAAATATTTCAGTATGTATTTTCTGAAAACAAGAATATTCTCTTACATGACCACAGCAAAATTATCAAAAGCAGGCAATTAACACTAATACAGCATTGCTTAATCTTCAGTCTCATTTGAATTTTTTTTTATTTTTTTAATTTTTTTAATTTTTATTTTTATTTTTTTTATTAATCAAAAAAAGAAAAGAAATTAACACAACATTTAGAAATCATTCCATTCTACACATGCACTCAGTAATTCTTAGTTTCATCACATAGATGTATGATCATCATTTCTTAGTACATTTGCATCGATTTAGGAAAAGAACTAGCAAAACAGCAGAAAAAGATATAAATGTTAATATAGAGAAGAGAATTAAAATAATAATACTAATAAAAAATATATATATATATAAAAAGGAAAAAGAAAAAAACAAAAACAAAAGATACAAACACACAAACAAACAAACAAAAAACCATATTTCAGGTGCAGCTTCATTCAGTGTTCCAACCTAGTTACATTACACTTAGGTATTATTGTGCTGTTCATTTTTGAGTTTTTGTATCTAGTCCTGTTGCACAGTCTGTATTCCTTCAGCTCCAATTACCCATTATCTTACCCTGTTTCTAACTCCTGCTGGTCTCTGTTACCAATGATATATTCCAAGTTGATTCTCGAATGTCGGTTCACATCAGTGGGACCATACAGTATTTGTCCTTTAGTTTTGGGCTAGACTCACTCAGCATAATGTTCTCTAGGTCCATCCATGTTATTACATGCTTCATAAGTTTAGTCTGTCTTAAAGCTGCATAATATTCCATCGTAGGTATAAGCCACAGTTTGTTTAGCCACTCGTCTGTTGATGGACATTTTGGCTGTTTCCATCTCTTTGCAATTGTAGATAATGCTGCTATAAACACTGGTGTGCAAATGTCCGTCTATGTCTTTGCCCTTAAGTTCTTTGAGTAGATACCTAGCAGTGGTATTGCTGGGTCGTAATGCATTCTGCCATTCTATGTCTTTTGATTGGGAAATTCAGTCCATTAACTTTTAGTGTTATTACTGTTTGGATAATATTTTCCTCTACCATTTTGCCTTTTGTATTATATATATCATATCTGATTTTCCTTCTTTCTACACTTCACTCTATACCTCTCTCTTCTGTCTTTTTGTATCTGACTCTAGTGCTCCCTTTAGCATTTCTTGCAGAGCTGGTCTCTTGGTCACAAATTCTCTCAGTGACTTTTTGTCTATAAATGTTTTAATTTCTCCTTCATTTTTGAAGGACAATTTTGCTGGATACAGAAGTCTTGGTTTGCAGTTTTTCTCTTTTAGTAATTTAAATATATCATCCCACTGTCTTCTAGCTTCCATGGTTTCTGCTGAGAAATCTACACATAGTCTTATTGGGTTTCCCTTGTATGTGGCAGATTGTTTTTCTCTTGCTGCTTTCAAGATCCTCTCTTTCTCTTTGACTTCTGACATTCTAACTAGTAAGTGTCTTGGAGAACGCCTATTTGGGTCTATTCTCCTTGGGGTGCACTGCACTTCTTGGATCTGTAAATTTAGGTCTTTCATAAGAGTTGGGAAATTTTCAGTGATAATTTCTTCCATTAGTTTTTCTCCTCCTTTTCCCTTCTCTTCTCCTTCTGGGACACCCACAACACGTATATTTGTGCGCTTCATATTGTCATTCAGTTCCCTGATCCCCTACTCAAGTTTTTCCATTCTTTTCCCTATAGTTTCTGTTTCTTTTTGGAATTCAGATGTTCCATCCTCCAGTTCACTAATTGTAGCTTCTGTCTCTTTAGATCTACCATTGTAGGTATCCATTGTTTTTTCCATTTTTTCTTCTTTGTCCTTCACTCCCATAAGTTCTGTGATTTGTTTTTTCAGATTTTCTATTTCTTCTTTTTGTTCAGCCCATGTCTTCTTCATGTCCTCCCTCAATTTATTGATTTGGTTTTTGAAGAGTTTTTCCATTTCTGTTCGTATATTCAGCATTAGTTGTTTCAGCTCCTGTATCTCATTTGAACAATTGGTTTATTCCTTTGACTGGGCCATATCGTCAATTTTCCAAGCGTCGTCCATTATTTTCTGCTGGTGTCTGGGCATTTGATCAGATTTCCCTGGGTGTGGGACCCAGCTGGTTGAAAGGTTTTTCTGTGAAATCTCTGGGCTCTGTTTTTCTTTTCCTGCCCAGTAGGTGGCGCTGGTGGTGCTCGTCTGTCTGCGGGTCCCACCAGTAAAAGATGCTGTGGCTCCTTTAACTCGCCAATCCAAATCTCGCAGTCAGCCCGGGAAACTGCACGTGGAGGCGGGGGTCGCTGGCTGCCGCGGCTTGGGGGAGTGCCGGTCCAAATTGCCCAGCTGGCCCGAGACGCCAAGGTGACGGGAGGGCCCCGCTATCCAACGTTTCCAGTCAGACCGGGGAGCCACGTGCGTGGAGGGGACCCCGGTCGCCAGCCGCCCCGGCAGGGAAAACGCGCGCCCCTCGGGTATCTCACTGCAGCACAGCAGATTCTCCCTGCCCGTTCAGCCGTTCCAGAATGGGGTACGCTGTCTTTTTGGTCTCTGTCGTGACTCCAGGAGCTGTTTCGTATTGTTTCTGTTTCTTTAGTTGCTTTTCAGGAGGAGGAACTAAGATCCGCGCGTCTTACTAAGCCGCCATCTTCTCCAGAAGTCCTCATTTGAATTTTGTCAATTGTCCCACCAATGTCCCTTATAGCAAGAAAGTAAAAAAAAACCTTTCATTTCCAAATGCAGTCTAAAGTAAAGCATTGCATTTAGCTGTGTTTAGTTTCCTTTTGTGTGGAAATGTTCCTCAGTCTTTCTTTGTTCATGGCACTGGCATTTTTAGAGACCACAAAATATAGAATGACAGAAGACACATATCTGATAAGAGTTTAATATCCAGAATATATAAAGAAATTCTGTAACTCAACAACCAAAAGACAAACAAACCAATTTAAAAAAATGGGCAAAAGACATACAATACAAAACGTCTCTGGAATTTATTTCTGTCATAGCTTCTCCCAGGGTATTTTCTTTCTAAGCTCTCTCTCTCCGTGAGCTGTTTTAAAGGTCTCCAGTAAAGGATTAAGACCCACATCAAATGGGCTGAGTCACATTTCCATGGAAACAGCCTAATCAAAAGGTCCCACCCACAACAGGTCTGCACCCACAGGGATGCATTAAAAGAACACAGGCTTTTCTGGGGTACATAACAGATTCAAACCAGCAGAATAGGTTATCAGAAGATAGAAAGAGGGTAGAGATTGTGAATTGAAACTCAAGGAGTATGAATGTTTAATAAGGTTAATTGTAAAGGTTCAGAAATGGATAGCATAATACGTGTGATGGTAGCACAAAACTGTAAGTGTAATTAACAAATCTGAGTATGAGTATGGTTGACAGAGGAGGACTAGGGTGGTGTATATCACCAGGAGGAAAGCTAGAGGATAAAAACTGGAACTGTATACTTAGTGAAACCTAGAGTGGACAAGGACAGTGGTTAATAATACAAATATAAGGAAGTTCTTATATAAACTAGAACAAATGTACATCACTATTACAAGGTGTTAATAATACGGTGGTGTTTCCGTTTTCTAAAGCTGCTGGAATGCAATATACTAGAAATCAACTGGTTTTTACAAAGGGGATTTATTAGGTTACAAATTTACAGTTCGAAGGTCATGAAAATGTCCAAATTAAGGCATCAGGAGGAAGATACATTGACTCTGAATAAAGGCTGCTGGCATCCAGGGTTTCTCTGTTACATGGTGTGCTAGATTGAAAAGATTAATGTACTCTAGAAAAGCCATGTTTTAATTCTTATTAAACTTGTGAGAGCAATGTTTTCTTCTAATCCCTACTCAGTACTATAGGGTGGAAACTTGATTAGGTTATCTCCACGGAGATGTGACTCAATCAATTGTGGGCATTAAACTTGATTACATGGAGATGTGTCTCCACCCACTCTATGTGAGCCTTGATTAGTTTACTGGGTTCCTATAAAAGAGGACACATTTTTGGAGAATGCCTTTTGAGAACGATGAGAAAGCCACAGCAGAGCTGAGCAGAGCCATGAGGTCGAGAGAACCACAGAGTCTACCAGCCAGTGAACTTTGGAGATTTGGACAGAGCAGAGAAGGAAACAGACAACCCAGAACCACAAGAAGAGCGTCCACCAGCCAGAGACTTTTGAAGATGAAGAAGGAAAATGCCTCCAAGGGAGCTTCATGAAACAAGTGGCCTGGAAAGAAAGCCAACAGATACTGTCATGTTTGCCATGTGCCTTTCCAGCTGAGAGAGAAACACTGAACATCATTAGCCTTCTTGAACCAAGGTATCTTTCCCTGGATGCCTTAGATTGGACATTTCTATAGACTTATTTTAATTGGGACATTTTCTTGGCCTTAGAACTGTAAACTAGCAACTTATTAAATTCCCCTTTTAAAAAGCCATTCTGTTTCTGGTATATTGCATTCTGGCAGCTAGCAAGCTAGAACACATGGAAACTCACATGGTGATACCTGCCAGTCCCTTCCTCCTGTTCTCAGCCTCTGTTTCCAGTGGTTTTCTCTCTGAGTATATGTGGGTCCCTGCTTGTTTCTCTGGGGACATGTCTCTGAGCTTTCTGTGCCCTGCATCTCTTCTTAGCATCTGTGGTGCATCTCTTTCTGTGTCCTTCACTTGCTTTCATCTCTCTACTCTTTGTATCCGTTCTGAGATCTCTTTATGTTTTCTTTTAGTCTCTTCATGTAGTACTCCAGTAAAATGATTAATAACCACCTTGAACTGAATGGGTCACATCTCTGTGGAAACAATATAAACAAAAGGTCCCACCCAGTAATAGGTCTGTCCCACAAGATTGGATTAGGAGAAAATGGTTTTTCTGGAGTGCATAATAGTTTCAAACGAGCACAGATAGTATCTGGGGAAAATACAATTCATGCAGAATAAAATCTACAGTTAGCAGTAACTTTTTAATATTCTTTCATTGATTGTAACAAAGGCACTATACTAAAGCTAAATGACAATAAATAATAGGGGGATCTGAGGGATATGAGATTTTTGTTTGTTTGTTTTCAAAAGAAATGAGAATGTTCTTACATTGACTGTGTTGGTAAATGCATAACTATGTAACCCATTGATTACACACTTAAGAAGGACTGTATGGTATGGGAATAAAACTGTTTAAATAAAAAAACTCCAAGCTCCTTGCCTTCAAATTTTATCTTTCATCCAAGACCAAGACACAATTTTGCCAAATTCTCTGCCACCTGTTTTACAAGTGTTGCCTTCTTTCCATTTTGCAATAATGCATGCACCATTTCTGTCTAACGCCTCATTGGAAACACCTTTAGCATTCGTATTTCCACCACCAGTCTCTTCAAAGCATTCCAGGCCTTTCCTTTTATGCTTCTCACAATTCTTCCAGAATCTTCCCTGTATCCATTTAAAAAGCCATTCTATCATTTTTGGCATCTGTAAATCTCAGCATCCTACTCCTCTGGCACTAAAATTGGTTTCAGTTTGCTAATGCTGCCAGAATGCAATATACCAGAAATGGAATGACTTTTATAAAGGGGGTTTATTAACTAACAAGTTTACAGTTCTAAGGCCATGAAAATATCCAAACTAAGGCATCCAGAAAAACATACCTTGACTCTGAAGAAAGGTGGATGTCTGTCACATGGGAAGGCACGTGGTTGGTATCTGCTGATCTTTCTTCTTGTTTCCATTGCTTCCAGTTTCTGATTCCAGTGCCTTCTTCTCTAAGTGTTAGGGTCCTGACTTAGTTTTTCTGTGGCAAAATTTTGGGCTTCATCTCTTATCCTAACATCTCATGGAAAGGCACATGATGACATCTACTAGGCTCTACATATCCAAATATTCGTATTTAGGTGTCTGTTCTCTGTTAGTACTCCAAACATCTCCACATGTCTGCATCTGTATTGGTCCTGAAGCAAGTCCAAAATGTTTCCCCTTTTAAAGGACTCTAGTAACCAAATCAAGACCGACCTTGAATGGGTGGAGTAATATTGCCATATAATCAATAGGCCATACCTACAATTGGCTGTGTCACATCTCCATGGAAGTAGTCTAATCCAAAGATCACATCCACAATTGAATGAGTCAATCTCCATGGAAAAATCTTACCAAAGGTTCCACCCTAAACAATTGATCTGCCCCCACAAGATTGGATTAAGAAAAGAACATGACTTTGGTGGGGTACACAACAGTTTCAAACTAGCACATTCATGGTTAATTCAGGTTATGCCTTTTCTACAATACTATAAAGGTGATGCTGTATCTTTCCCAGCATTTGGAGGCAAATGATGTTGGTTTATTAATTTCAATCACAATATGGTTATTGAAAGTGAATCTTAATAAAATACAATCTACTTATACCACCCATCAACATGCCCAAAAGCATAAGAGGCCCTTTACAGTCTGCTTATTTTTCCAAACTTGCTGGGAGACTTTTTTTTACTTCAATCACTTGAACCAATTTGCAGCACCTGGTCAAGCCATGTCCTCTCTCTGTTTCTTGCCTTTGAACTTGCTGGACTCTGCCTAGAGTTATATTCTCTCACTAATCCAACCTCTATCCCTGCAATGTGCTAACTCCTACCTAAGATTCAGCCAAGTGTCCCCTCCACCAGGAAGCTTTCTATGACCTATTACTCCTATAGCATTCTATCATTTCCTTTTATTATGATACTCATAATACTGATTGAGAACTGTTGTTTGTCTGTCTCTCTTGATATTTCATGAGCTCTCTAAGGGTAAATCTTGGATCTTGTTTTTTTAAAACTTTTTATTTTGAAATAATTTCAAACTTACAGGAGAGCTGCAAAATTAATCCAAATGCCATATGGATAACTCCAACATACTGCCCGCCCAGATACACAGATCACCATCTTTTATATTTTGTCACATTTGCCATATCATTCTATCTATCCATCTATCTATATTTCTATATATTTATCTATTTTCTAAACTTTTAAGAGTAGGTTTTATAAATCTTCTCCTTGAACATTTAATACTACCATGTATAATTCCTAAGAGCAAGGATATTCACTTATGTAACCACATGAAACTTTTAGTATGATATATATGTTCTTTGTTCAAAGACCACCTGCTGTGGAACAAATATGCTTTCACTGTCTCCTTGCAATTAGGGAAAACACACGCCATGGGGAATTATGGGACAGCTCAGTAAGAGAGTGTTAGAAAGAATCTATTACAGGACTTGACCTGTTGTTTTAGTTTGTTAAAGCTGCTTGAATGCAGTGTACCAGAAATTGATTGGTTTTTAAAAAGGAGACTTTATTAAGTTGCAATTTTCCAGTTCTAAGGCTATAGAAATATCCAAACTAAGGCATCCAGAGACAGATATCATAACTCCAAAGGTCTGATGATGTTTGGGTTTCACTCTCAGCTGGGAAGGACTATGGCAAAGTCTGCTAGCTTTCTTTCCTCATTTCATAACACTTCCACAGGAGCATTTTTCTTTTGCATCTCCAAAGGTCTCTGGCTGCATAGGCTTTGTTGGCTCTGAAGCTTTTTCCAAAATGGTTCCCTCTTAAAGGGCTCGAGCAAGCAACCTCACCTTGAATGGGTACAGACACATCTCCATGGAAACCATTGAATCAAATGTTAACCACCTAAGACAGATCACATCTTCCCTCAACAAATGAAAGCATAACACCAACCTGCTACCACCGCTCTACACATGCACACAAAGGGCTCTGCACCCTAAGCCAGCACACACCAGGGTTAAGCCCCCCAGACTGGTGCACCTGCACAGCTACATCCTCCCTGGCTGCTGGGCACCCACATTCACAAGCACCAGTGTAACATCCCCAACTTATAAATGCCCTGATATGAATCACCACACAGTTGTGCCCCGTCCTGTACCCTGCTCTCTGCTGCACATCCATTCTGCAAACACAAGGCCTACTACTGAAAGCAACTCCCAAAGTAAATTAATCAAGATATTTATATGAGATGAAAACAGCAGAAGATCACTAAGCATTTTACAATGCAGACAAATACAGCCCTGCCTAATGACCAAATTAAAACACTAGAGGAGAATCAGATGTTAGAGCAACTAATCAAAGAGGTTCATATAACTCTACTTAATGAAATAAGTGAGATGGCAAAAGACATAAAGGAGGTCAAGAAGATAGTAGAAGAGCATAAAGAGGAATTTTAAAGAATAAACAGAAAAATAGCAAATATTACAGAGCTGAAAGGCTCTGCTGACCAAATAAAAAACATACTAGAGGCATACAACACCAGATTTGAAGAGACAGAAGAAAGAATAAGCGATATAGAGGACAAGATAACTGACTTTGAAGACTCAAAACAGCAAATGGCAAAAAAGATGGGAAATTTTGAATTGGATCTCAGTGAAATGATAGACAAAACAAAGTGCACAAATATAAGAATCATTGGTGTCCCAGAAGGAGAAGAGAGGAATAAAGGTTCAGGAATAGTAGTTGAGGATATAATGGGGGAACACTTCCCAACCCTTATAAAGAACATAAATATATAAGTCAAAGAAGCCCAATGAACTCCAAACAGAATAAATCCAAACAGACCTTCCCCAAGACACATACTAATCAGTCTGTCAAATGTTGAAGAGAAGGAGAAAAATTTGAAAGCAGCAAGAGAAAAACAATCTACTACATATGAAGGAAACCACATGAGACTGAGTTCAGACTACTCAACTAGCACCATGGAGGTGAGAAGGCAGTGGTATGATATATTTAAGATCCTGAAAGAGAAAGACTTCCAGCCAAGAATTCTGTACCCAGCCAAATTGTCCTTCAAAGCTGAGGGAGGGATTAAAGTTTTCACAGACAAAGAAGTCCTGAAAGAATTTATCAACAAGAGAACAGTCCTACAAGAAATACTAAAAGGAGTTCTGCCAGCTGGAAAAAAAAAAGACAGGAGAAGGAGATCTGGAGGAGGGCACAGAATTGAAGAGTACCAAAAAGGGTAACTAAAAGGATATAAAGAGGAAGAGGGAAAAGTATATATAGATCTGATAAAAAAAAATCCAAATGATAAGATGGTGGATTCAAGAAGCGCCTTCTCAGTAATAACTTTGAATGTTAATGGATTAAGCTTAACAATTAAGATACAGATTGGCAGAATGGATTAAGAAATATAATACAGCCATATGCTGCTCACAAGAGACTCATCTTAGACACAAGGACACAAATAGACTGAAAATGAAAAGACGGAAAAAGATCTTCCACACAAATTGTAACCAAAAGAAAGCAGGAGTAGCTATACTTATATTGGACAAAATAGACTTTAAATGTAAAGATACATTAAGAAACAAAGAAGGATACTATAAACTAATTAAAGGGTCAATTCACCAAGAAGATATAACAATCATAAATGTTTATGCTCCCAATCAAGGAGCTCCAAAGGACATGAGACAGACACTGGCAAACCTGAAGGGTGTGATAGGTGTTTCAACAATAATAGTAGGAGACTTCAATACACCACTCTCCTCTATAGATAGAACAACCAGACAAGAGATCAATGAGGAAATGGATACGTTAAATAACTTGATAAATGAGTTAAACCTACCATACATATATAGGTCATTGCACCCCTAAGCACGAGGATATACATTCTTCTCTAGTGCTCATGGATCATTCTCCATGATAGATCATATGCCGGGGCACAAAACAGGTCTTTATACATTTAAAAACCTTGAAATTATTCAAAACATTTTCTCTGATCACAATGGGATGAAGCTGGATCTCAATAACCATCAAAGAATGAGAACATTCACAAATATATGGAGATTAAATAACACACACTTAAGCAACCAGTGGGTCAAAGAAGAAATTGCTAGAGAAATCAGTTGCTATCTGAAGATGAATGAAAATGAGTTACAACTTATCAGAACTTCTGGGATGCATCAAAGGCTGTGCTGAAAGGGAAATTTATTGCCCTAAATGCCTAATTAAAAAACAAGAAAGAGCAAAAACCGAGGACTTAGCACACCTGGAGGAACTTGAGAAAGAACAGCAATCTAACAAAGCAAATAGAAGAAGAGAAATAACAAAGATTAAAGCAGAGATAGAGGAATGGGAGAACCAAAGAATAGAAAGAATCAATAAAACCAAAAGTTGTTTCTTTGAGAAAATCAATAAAATTGATGGGCCACTAGCAAGACTGACAAGGAAAAAAAGAAAGATGATGCAAATAAACAAATCAGAAATGAGAAGGGGTGCATAACCACAGACCCTGAAGAAATAAAAGAAATCATAAGAGGATACTATGACCAACTATATGCCAACAAACTAGACAGCTTAGATGAATGGACAAATTCCTGGGAACACACAAACAAGCAACATTGACTCAGGAAGAAATAGAAGATCTCAACAGACCAATCACAAATAAAGAGATTCAATCAGTTATCAAAAATTTACCTACAAAGAAAAGGCCAGGGTCGGAAGACTTCATGGGGGAATTTTATCAAATATTCCAAAAAGAACTAACACTAATCCGTCCCAACCTTTTCAAAAAAATGAGGAAGAAGGAACTTTACTTATTAACTCATTTTATGAAGCTGATATCATTTTTATACCAAAACCTGGTAAAGATGCTATGAGAAAAGAAAACTAACAGGCCAATCTCCCTAATGAACATAGATGCAAAAATTCTCAACAAAACATTAGCAAATCAAATCCAACAATACAATAAAAGAATTATACACCATGGCCAAGTGGGGTTTATACTAGGAATGCAAGGACGGTTCAACACAAGAAAATCAATTCATGTAATACAGCACATTAACAAATCAAAAGGGAAAAATCACATGAGAATTTCGATTGATGCTGAAGAAGCATTAGACAAAATTCAACATCCTTTTCTAATAAAAACACTCCAAAAGAGAAATCAAAGGTAACTACCTCAAATGTGACAAAGGGAATATATGAAAAACTGATAGCCAGTATCATACTCAATGGAGAGAGACTGAAAGCCTTTCCTCTAAAATCAGTTACAGGACAAGGATGCCCACTGTCACCACTATTATTCAACATTGTGCTAGAAGTTCTAGCTAGAGCAATCAGGCAGGACAAAGAAATAAAAGGCATCCAAATTGGAAAGGAAGAAGTAAAAGTTTATTATTTGCAGATGACATGATACCATACTTGGAAGATCCTGAGAAATCTACAGCAAAGTTACTTGAGCTAATAAGCAAATTCAGCAAGGTTGTGGGATACAAAAAAATGTTAACCACCCACAATAGGGTGGGTCATCTCTCCATGGAAACAATGACAAAGATCCTACTCAGCAATATTGAATGAGGATTAAATAACATGGATTTTCTGGGGTACACAACAGTTTCAAAGCAGCACATCTGGTATTAGGTTATTTGGGGAAGAGTTCAAGAGTAGGATACTATCAAGAAGCAGAAATAACAGTATGATTGGGTATCTTAATTCTTTTCTAGAAGGGAGAAGAATGGAGTGATTGATAAAGAAGCAGCTCTGATTCATATGAGCTAGGGTAGAATGGTGTTTGGTCATTTTTGTGGTTTGTATCATGTTTATGCTTAGTCTTGTTTTTCTCTTGATCCACCACAGTCACAAAGTGACTTTGTCTGATATTGGTGTTCTTTGGAATTGTTTATGTTCAACAGGAGAACATCAAGTCCTGTGAGTACAAGGCCAACTTTCAGATGTTTCTTTTTCAGTTCCCTCATTTTTCCTATGTTAAATGAAGACAGTCCCCAGGATATCAATCTATGACATTCTGATCTTTACCGTTGCTAAGACTTTGCCAATTTGGAAGTTGCTCAGAGAAAAGTTGTCTGCAGTAGGACCAGAATTATTCTCTCTACTCTTTTTGTTGCAGGGAGAATTGTTGAATGCTCTGATGTGATAATGGCTGTGCAGTAGCGTTTAAGACTCTGGATGAGATCCATTGGTCAAACACAACACAGGCAATTACCAGAAACAAGATGATTAGTAGTCTTTGTAGTAGGCCCAGAATCCAGCTGATGTGTTTGCTTGATGATATGATGATGTCCTTGGCTCTTATGGCTGCAGAGTTTCCAGGTCTTTCTCAATCTGGATGCATATTGGTGACCAAAGTGAACGAGCTCCCTTATCTTTTGTTTTTCTTGGAATATATAATTCACTTTCCTTCTTTGAAGGACAGTTTTTCAGGATATGGAATTATTGGTTGGAAATTTCTTTCTTTCAGTACCTTAAATATGTTATTCTCCTGCTTTCTTGCCTCCATGGTTTCTGTTGAGATTTCAACACTTAATCTTATGGAGGCTCCCTTGTATGTGACAATTTGCTTCTCTCTTGCAGCTTTCAGAATTGTTTCTTTGTCTTTGGCATTTGACACTTTAATTATAATGTGTCTCAGTATGGATCTCTTTGAGTTTATCCTATTTGGATTTCATTGAGCTTCTTAGATGTGTATATTTATGTCTTCTGTTAAATTTGGGAAGTTTTCAGCCATTATTTATTTGAATGTTCTTTATGGCCCTTTCTCTTTTCTCCTTCTGGGATTCCCATAATGAGTATATTGGCAATCTTGATTGTGTCCCACGGGCTTCCTAGACTCATTTCACTTTTCTTCATTATTTTTCCTTTCTGCTCCTTAGACTGGATAATTTCAATTGTTCTATTTTCAAGTTCACTAATTTTTTCTTCTGCCAGTTCCAATCTGTTGTTGAACTCTTCTAGGGAATTTTCATTTCAGTATTCTGCTTTTCTGTTCTTTTCCCAGTTTTGCAGATTGGCTCAATGAAGATGCTCTACTTCAGAGCTTAGTCAGCTTTACAGTGAGCCTAAAGAACAGCCTGAGACAAAAGCATAGAGCCCCCTCTGGGCTTTTCTGAGCATGCATCTTGTCCTGGGCATATGCATGGGGCATTATGGATATTTTGAATGCCCCTCTACTCCCAGGGAACTTAAAATCTTTCCTCCAAGTCTTAGGCACTTTATTTTTTGTCTCAAAGCCCATAATCCTCTGCCTTAGGTAGCTGAAGTGTGATTATTTTCTCACAGCATTTTAGCTGCTCTGTGAGTCACTTCTCCGTCCAGAGGAATTCTGGAACCAGGAAGACAAAGACAAGTATTCTGGTCCAGTCCTTCAGACCGCCACTAGATGGACTGGTACAGACATACATGTACCCTGATCTGCACATAACAGTTATTCTTCTCCCTCCGGAACTGGGACCAGGGACCCACATTGAGAGTATAAGCTAGCTCTGAACTTAGTGGGGAAGGGGTGGGGGAAGGGCTGGCAAGGATGCCATGTTTTCCTGCTATTTTAAATAGTCTTTTTCTTGATTCAGTGCACACCCAGTCATTGTGACTGTGACCTTTTAACTGTTTCTTGGATCTCTGAGAAAGAGGTTTTAGTAGTTTTTGCTTGTTGTGCAAAAATATGTGGAGGATGGAACCCTGAAGCATCTCACTGGGCCATCTTGCTTATATCACTATTTCTTCTTGAACATGCTTTTGTAGTTTGCATCTTTGAAGGAATTTGTTCATGTATATCGTCAAATTTACTGGCATAAGTTTGCTCAAAATAACTTTAATATCTGTAGAATCTGGTACAATGTCATCTCTCTTATTTCCAATATTGTTAATTTCTGCTTTCTTTTTCCTGATCAGTCTGAATAAAAGATTATCAATTTTGTTTAATCTTCTTAAAGAACTAGCTTTTGGTTTACTTATTTCCCCTTTTATTTCTATTTCACCTCTGATTTTTACTATTTCCTTTCTTTTATTTACTTTGGATTTTCTCTTCTTTTTCTAATTCCTTAAGGTATTAAGGTAGGTGAGGTCATTAATTTGCGACCCATCTTCTTTTCTAATGTAGCTGTTGAGTGCTGTAAATTTCCCCCAAATACTGCTTTAGAATCATTCCACAAATTATAATTTATAATTTCCTTTTTGAGTTCTTTGATGTGTCAGTTATTTAGAAGTGTATTGTTTAGTTTCCAATGACTGAATTTTCCAGAGATGTTTCTGTTATTGATTTCTAATATAATTCCATTGTGATCAAAGAATATACATTATTTGACTTGAATCCTTTTAAATTTCTTAACCCCAAAGAATTGAAAACATCTGCTCAGACACATGTACACACATGTCCATACAGCACTATTCATAATATCCAAAAGGTGGAATGAGCCCAAATGTCCATCAATGAATGAATAGATAAACAAATTGTGGTATATACATACAATAGAATATTTTAAGTCATAAGAAAGAATGAAATTTTGATATATGCCATGTGAATGAATCTAGAACAGTTATGCTAAGTGAAGGAAGCCAAACACAAATAGTCACATATTGTATGATTGCATTTATATGAAATATTGAGAATAAGTAAATCCATAGAGACAGAATGCAGGTTGGTGGTTGCTAGGGATGGAGGGAGGTAGGAATAAGGAGTAACTGCTTAATTGGTGTGCTGGTTTGAATCTGTTATGCACCCTATAAAAGGCTATGTTCTCTTAATTCATCCCTGTGGGAGCAGACCTATTGTTGGATGGGACCTTTTGATTAGGTTGTTTCCATGGAGACATGACCCAGACCATTCAAGGTAGGTCTTAATCCCCTTGCTAGAGTCTTTTTATGAGAGGATAAAAAACAGATGAAACTCAGAAAGCTCAGAGAAGCTGAGAGAGAAACACACAGAAACATTTGGAGATAGTCATTGAAAGAAGGACCAGCAGACGTGGCCATGTGACTTCCCATGTGACAGAGGAACCCTGGATGCCAGCAACCTTTCCTCAGAGAATGTATCTTCTTTTTGATGCCATAATTTGGACATTTTCATGGCCTTAGAATTGTAAATTTGTAGCAGCCCAAACGATGGGTTTGGGTTTCCTTTTGGGTGATGAAAACGTTTTGGATGTAGACAGAGTTGGTGATTGTAATACATTGTGAATATACTAAATGCTGTCACTGAGTTGTTCATTTAAAAATGGCTAATTTTATGTTATGTGAATTTCACCTTCATTAAAAAAATGTATGAAACCAACTGTAATGGTAAGTTCCTGTGTCATCTTGGCCAGGTTATGATGTCCAGTTGTTTGGTATAGCAAGCACTGGCCTGATTATTACTGTGAGGCTATTTCATGAAATTAAATAATCAGTAAGTTGATAGCATTCATGGATGATTACATCTACAATCAACTGAGGAGATTGCCTCAAATGAGAGAAATCTTATCCAATCAGTTGAAAGCCTTAAAGGAAGAAGTAATGATTTCAGCAGTCAGAATTGAGAATTTCCATCTTTACTTCAACCAGCCAGCTTCCTCTCTGAAATCATCAGAATTCCCAGTTTGCAGCCTGTTCTATGGAATTTGGATTTGCCCATCCCCACAGTAATGTGAGTCATTCCTATTTTAAAATCTCATAATATTCACATAATGTATATGTATATATGCATCTATGTATCTTCTTTCAGTTCTGTTTTCCTAGAGAATCCTGATTAATACAGATTTGGTACCAGGAGTGGTGCTTTTTTTTTTTTTTTCATGGGCAGCACCAGGAATTGAACCTGGGTCTCCAGCATGGCAGGCGAGAATTCTGCCACTAAGCTACCATCACACTGCACCCAGGAGTGGTTCTAGAGAAACAGAATCTTAAGGATGAGATGTCTGAGTTGGTTCTTGGGTTTGTGGAATTGGTTCTCTAACCTGATTAGATTCAAAGGCACTAATGAATCTATTTCCAGCAATCAAGGTAGCACAGATAGGCCACAGCATGAGTTAGTGATAAAGATACTCAAAACAATCCCCCAAATGTTTGATTGTTTCCTTTTCCCCAATGCACAGATACCCTGGTAAAAGGCCATAGGTCTCTTTAAGGAAAGCTGGAGGATGACTGTGGATTACTGTAAACAATAAGGTGGTGATTCCAATTGCAATTGCAGTACCAAATGTGGTATTGTTGCTTGAGCAAATCAACAGATCCCCTGGTACCTTGCATGTAACTATTGATCTGGAAGATGTTTTTTCTCAATTTCAGGTAATAAAGACCACATGAAACAGTTTGATTTCAGCTTGCAAGGCCAACAATACACCTTACTGTCTTACCTCAGGAGTATATCAACTCTCCATCCTTAGATCATAATCTTGTCCAGAGGGAGCTTGATTGTCCCTTCCTCCCATAAGACATCATACTGGTCCATTATATTGATGATATCATGTTGATTGGATCTAGTGAGCAAGAAGAAGGAACTACTCTAGCCTTATTGGTAAGGCATTTGCATGTCAAAGGGTGGGAGATAAATCCAACAAAAATTCAGGGTCCATCCACCTCAGCGAAATCTCTAGCTGTCCAGTGGTGTGAGCATGTAGACATATCCCTCCTAAGCTGAAGGATAAGCTGTTGTGTTTGGTCCCTCCTACAACCAAAAAAAAAAAAAAAAGAGAGATACAATGTCTAGTTTGCCTCTTTGGATTTTGGGGGCAACATATTCCTCATTTGGGTGTGTCATTCTGGCCCATTTACTTATTGACCTGAAAAGCTGCTAGTTTTGAGTGGAGACCTGAAAAAGAGGAGGCTCTGTGACATGTCCACACTGCTGCGCAAGCTGCTCTGTCATGTGAGCCATATGATCCAGAAAATTCAATGGTACTGGAAGTATAAGTGGTAAATATAGAAGAGTCACAGCACAAACCCTTAGGATTTTGGAGCAAAGCCCTGCCATCCTCTTCAGATAACTACTCTCTTTTTGAAAAACAACTTTTGGCCTGCTACTGGGCCTCAGTAGAGGCTGAACACTTAACCATGGGCCACAAAGTTACCATGAGACCTGATTTCCTGTCATGAGTTGGGTGTTGTCTGACCTGCCAAGCAATAAAGTTGGTTCAAAGGAACACACCATCATAAATTGGAAGTGGTGTATATGAGATAGGGCCCAAACAGGTCTGGAAGGCACCAGTTACATGAGGGGGGTGGCTCAAATGCCCATGATCGCCATTCCTGTGTGTTACCTTCTCTTTCCCAACCCACAGCTATGGCCTCTTGGGGAGTTATTTATGATCAATTGACTGAGGAAGAGAAAACTTGGGCCTGGTTTAATAGACAGTTCCACATGATATACGGGTACCACCCAAAAGTATCACAGCCCCTTTCTAAGATGTCTCTGAAGGACAGTGGTGAAGGGAAATCCTCCTAGTGGGCAGAATGACAAACAGCACACCTGGTTGTTCATTTTCCTTGGAAGGAGAACTGGCCAGACATGCATTTGTATAGTGATTCATGGGCTGTCACCAATGGTTTGGCTGGATGGTCAGGAACCTGGAAGGAACATGATAGGAAAATTGGTGACAAGGAGGTCTGGGGAAGTATGTGGATAGACCTTTCTGGGTAGGCAAAAAACATGAGGATATTTGTGTCCCATGTGAATGTTCACTGGAGGGTGACTTCAGCAGAGAAAGATTTTTAATAATCAAGTGAATAGGATGACCAATTTTGTGGGTACCAGTGGGCCTCTTGCCCCCAGCCACTTCTGTCAATTCCCAATGGGCTCATGAACATAGTAGCCATGGTGGCAGGGGTGGAAGTGTTGCATGGGCTCAGGAATATTAACTTCCACTCACAAGGCTATCCTGGCTACAACCACAGCTGAATGCAGCAGAGTCCAACACCCAGTCTCGAATACAGCATCATTCCCTAAGGTGATCAGCCTGCTACCTGGTGGCAGGCTAATTACATTGAACAACTTCCATCTTGGAAGGGCAGCATTTTGTTCTAACTGGCATAGACACACACTCCGGATATGGGTTCCCTTCCCTGTACACAATGTTTTCTCCCAATGCTACCATCTGTGGGCTTACAGAAGGCCTTATCCACTATGTTTTTTTTTTTATTAATTAATGGAAAAAAAGAAATTAACCCAACATTTAGAAATCATACCATTCTACATATGCAATCAGTAATTCTTAACATCATCACACAGATGCATGATCATCGTTTCTTAGTACATTTGCATCGGTTTAGAAGAACTAGCAACACAACCGAAAAATATATAGAATGTTAATATGGAGAAAAAAATAAAAGTAATAATAGTAAAAACAAAACAAAACAAAACAAAAACCTATAGCTCGGATGTAGCTTCATTCAGTGTTTTAACATGATTACTTTACCATTAGGTATTATTCTGCTGTCCATTTTTGAGTTTTTGTATATAGTCCTGTTGCACAGTCTGTATCCCATCAGCTCCAATTACCCATTATCTTACCCTGTTTCTAACTCCTGCCGGTCTCTGTTACCAATGACATATTCCAAGTTTATTCTCGAATGTCGATTCACATCATTGGGACCATACAGTATTTGTCTTTTAGTTTTTGGCTAAACTCACTCAGCATAATGTTCTCTAGGTCCATCCATGTTATTACATGCTTCATAAGTTTATCCTGTCTTAAAGCTGTATAATATTCCATCGTATGTATATACCACAGTTTCTTTAGCCACTCGTCTGTTGATGGAGATTTCGGCTGTTTCCATCTCTTTGCAATTGTAAATAACGCTGCTATAAACATTGGTGTGCAAATGTCCGTTTGAGTTTTTGCCCTTAATTCCTTTGAGTAGATTCCCAGCAATGGTATTGCTGGGTCATATGGCAATTCTATATTCAGCTTTTTGAGGAACCGCCAAACTGCCTTCCACAGTGGTTGCACCATTTGACATTCCCACCAACAGTGGATAAGTGTGCCTCTTTCACCGCATCCTCTCCAGCACTTGTCATTTTCTGTTTTGTTGATAATGGCCATTTTGGTGGGTGTGAGATGATATCTCATTGTGGTTTTGATTTGCATTTCTCTAATGGCCAGGGACATTGAGCATCTCTTCATGTGCCTTTTGGCCATTTGTATTTCCTCTTCTGAGAGGTGTCTATTCAAGTCTTTTCCCCATTTTGTAATTGGATTGGCTGTCTTTTTGTTGTTGAGTTGAACAATCTCTTTATAAATTCTGGATACTAGACCTTTATCTGATATGTCATTTCCAAATATTGTCTCCCATTGTGTAGGCTGTCTTTCTACTTTCTTGATGAAGTTCTTTGATGCACAAAAGTGTTTAATTTTGAAGAGTTCCCATTTATTTATTACCTTCTTCAGTGCTCTTGCTTTAGGTTTAAGGTCCATAAAACCGCCTCCAATTGTAAGATTCATAAGATATCTCCCTACATTTTCCTCTAACTGTTTTATGGTCTTAGACCTAATGTTTAGATCTTTGATCCATTTTGAGTTAACTTTTGTATAGGGTATGAGATATGGGTCTTCTTTCATTCTTTTGCATATGGATATCCAGTTCTCTAGGCACCATTTATTGAAGAGACTGTTCTGTCCCAGGTGAGTTGGCTTGACTGCCTTATCAAAGATCAAATGTCAATTGCAACTAAAAGAATAAAATACCTAGGAATAAATTTAACTAAAGAGACAAAAAACCTGTATAAAGAAAACTACAAAAAACTGCTAAAAGAAATCACAGAAGACCTAAATAGATGGAAGGGCATACCGTGTTCATGGATTGGAAGACTAAATATAGTTAAGATGTCAATCCTACCTAAATTGATTTACAGATTCAATGCAATACCAATCAAAATCCCAACAACTTATTTTTCAGAAATAGAAAAACCAATAAGCAAATTTATTTGGAAGGGCAGGGTGCCCCGAATTGCTAAAAACATCTTGAGGAAAAAAACGAAGCTGGAGGTCTCGCGCTGCCTGACTTTAAGGCATATTATGAAGCCACAGTGGTCAAAACAGCATGGTACTAACATAAAGATAGATATATCGACCAATGGAATCGAATAGAGTGCTCAGATATAGACCCTCTCATCTATGGACATTTGATTCATTCTTGTGAGTGCAGACCTATTATAGGGGACCTTTTGGGGGACCTTTTGATTACTTTGTTTAAACTGAGATGAGACCCACCTGTGTTAGTTTTCAAGCTGCCAGAAGGCGATACACCAGAAATGGAATGGTTTTTATAAAGAGGAATGTAATAAGTTAAAAGTTTACAGTTCTAAGGAAGTGAAAGTGTCAAAATTAAGGTGCCAACAAACAGTTACCTTCACTGAAGAAAGGCCAATTGGTCTGGAACACCTCTGACAGCTGGGTAGTCACATGGCTGTTATCTGCTGGTCCCTTGCTCCTGGATTCTGTTGCTTTCAGCCTCTGTTCTTGTGGGGGTTCCTCACTTTTCTTCTCCAGGGCTGGCTTTCATCTCTTGGCTTCCCTTGGCTCTCTCCAGGTTCTGGTTTGCTTAACATCTCATAGTGATCTCTGTTGGGTTTGAAGAATCTCCAAACATCCATGTTTCTGCATGTCTGTATCTGTGTCAGCTCTGCTGTGAAGTTTCTGTCAGCGCTGAGGCTTCTATCATTTTTTCAAAATGTTTCCTTTCTTAAAGGATTCAGTAAACTAATCAAAACCCACCTGAAATGGTGATATCACATCTCCATCTAATCAAAAGTTAATACCCACAATTGGGCATGCCATATCTCCATGAGATAATCTAATCAAAGGATTCCAACCTGCATTATTGAATCAGGATTAAAAGAAATGGCTGCCTCCATAAAATGGAATCAGGATTAAAATATGGCATTTCTGGGGCTCATAATACTTTCAAACCAGCACATTCCACCCTCTGGACCTGATAAAAAATATGTTTATTCCATATACAAAATACATTCACTCCATCACAATATCACAAAAGCCTTAAACCATTTCAGTAACAATACAGATAACAATACAAATTTAAAACCAGTGCAAAACTCTCACTGAAGTCTGTTACAGACATGGTCTGTTCTAAAGCAAAAAATTCTTCTCTGGTTTGGACCTGTAAAACACAGAACAAGTTATCTGCTGCTAAAATAAAAAAGAGGGATAGTTATAGGATACATACTCCCATTTCCATAGGGAGAAATTGGAAGAAACACAGAGGTGACCAGATCCATATGGTTCTTTTTAAACTTTTTTTTATTGTATAATATAACACATACACAAAGCAAGGAAATGAAAAAGCAGTAGTTTACAAAGCACTCTTCAAAAAGTGTTTACAGGATAGATCCCAGAGTTTGTCATGGGCTACTATACGATCGTCTCAGATTTTTACTTCTAGCTGCTCCAGAATATAGGAGGCTAGAGCGGTTAAATACTTTTTTATCATCACAATCGACTTTCCCCCCCTTGTTTCTTGTGGACAATAGCATATATACAAAAAAGCTATCAATTTCCAAGCACAGCACCACAATTAGTTGTAGAATATATTTCAGACGTTGACATGGGTTACAGTTTCAGTCCATCACCATTCTGAATTTTAGATAATGTCATTGTTCCCAAGAGACAGAAAACCAATAAACGCACCCTCACCAAATAGGACATCAAAACCTCCTCTTAACTCTTGTCCCTCACCCCATTACTTACCTCTGCTGTTGCTGTGGTAGTGCTGATGGTTTCATGTTGAACATCATAGCATGCAGTAGCAGTTTTCTCCCTCTATGCTGGACTTAAACACTCTTTATAGAAGAATCATATCTTTGAAGTAATTCTTACAAGAACTCATTCATATTTCTAGTGTGAGTCAGTGGGACATGTAGGTCTATACAACCCTTTTCAACCTTGTTCATCTTCAATATGGTAATATTACTTCTAGACCCATTAGAGAATCACCTTCACTCCTATCTATTCCCTTACATTGGAGTTCACCTCATTAGCTAATGGTTCACCCATCTTTAGCTTCTATGTATCTCTAAGTCCCCTGCATTCTGCATTATAAGTCTCTGACTATACCTTTATGCTGGTCATAAAAATGGAATCATACAGTAGTTGTCCTTTTGTGTCTGGCTAATTTCACTCAGCATTATGTCCTCAAGGCTCATCTATCTTGCCATGTGCTTCATCATATCATTTTGCCTTACTGTTGCACAATATTCCATAGTATGCATATACCACATTTTGTTGATCCACTCATCTGTTGATGGGCATTTGGTTTGTTTCCATCTTTTGGCGATTGTGAATAATGTTGCTATGAACATCGGTGTGCAAATGTCTGTTTGTGTTGCTGCTTTCAGCT
Source organism: Tamandua tetradactyla (assembly GCF_023851605.1). Taxonomy (NCBI): domain Eukaryota; kingdom Metazoa; phylum Chordata; class Mammalia; order Pilosa; family Myrmecophagidae; genus Tamandua; species Tamandua tetradactyla. The sequence continues at coordinate 123,221,347 of NC_135353.1, forward strand.
CTTCTTGGTATATACCAAGTAGTGCTATTGCTGGGTCATGGGGGCAGCTCAATATTTAGTTTCCTAAGGAACTGCCAAACAGTCTTCCATAGTAGCTGCACCATTGTACATTCCCATCAGCAGTGAATAAGTGTCCTATTTTCTCCACATCCTCTCCAACATTTATAGTTTGCTGTTGTTTAATGGCAGCCATTCTTATAGATGTGAGGTGACATCTCATTGTAGTCTTGAGCTGCATTTCCCTTATAGTCAATGAAAATGAGCAGCTCTTCATGTGCTTTTGAGCCATCCATATTCGCTCTTCAGGAAAATGCCTATTTATATCTTTAGCCCATTTTATAATTGGGTTGTTTGTTCTTTTGTTGTTGAGTTGTATGATTTCTTTGTATATATAGGAAATCAAACCTTTGTCTGATATGTGATTTCCAAATATTTTCTCCCATTGAGTTGGCTGCCTCCACCTTTTTGACAGTCTTTTGAGGTGCAGAAGAATTTGATTTTGAGGAGTTCCCATTTATCTATTTTTCCTTTTGTTGCTTTTGCTTTGATGTAAAGTTTAGGAAGCAACCTCCTACTACTAGGTCTTGAAGATGTTTCCTTACATTTTCTTCTAGACACTTTATGGTGCTACTTTTTACACTTTAGTGTTTGATCCACGTTGAGTTCATTTTTGTAGGGTGTAAGATAGGGGTCCTCTTTCATTCTCTTGGCTATTAATATCCAGTTCTTCCATGCCCAATTATTAAAAACACTATTTTGTCACAGTTCAGAGCATTTGGGGGCCTTGTCAAAAATGAGTTGACCATAGATTTGGTGGTCTATTTCTGCACTCTCAATTCAATTCCATTGGTCAATGTTTCTGTCTTTGTGCTGGTACCATGTTGTTTTGACCATTGTGGCTTTATAATAAGTTTTGAAGTCAGGGAGTGTTAATCCTCCCACTTCATTCTTCTTTTTTAGGATGCTTTTAGTTATTCTGAGTTTCTTTCCCTTCCAGATGAATTTGGTAGTTAGCTTTTCCAAATCTTCAAAGTAGGTGATTTGAATTTTGATTGGTGCTGTGTTGAATCTGTAGATCGATTTGGGGAGAATTGACATCTTAACTATATTTAGCCTTCCCTATCCATGAGCAAGGAATGTCTTTCCACCTATTTAGATATCCTTTAATTTCTTTTAGCAATGTTATGTAGTTTTCTGAGTATAAGTCCTTCACATCCCTAGTCAATTTCATTCCTAAGTATTTGATTCTTTTAGTTGCTATTTTAAATGGAATTTTTTCCTTAACTGACTCCTCAGCTAGCTCATTGCTTGTGTATAGAAATATTACTGATTTTTGCACATTAATTTTATATACCACAACCTTGCTGAATTTGTTTATTAGCTCGAGTAACTTTCTAATAGATTTCTCAGGATCTTCCAAGTATAGTATCGTATCATCTGCAAATAATGAGAGTTTTACTTCTTCCTTTCCAATTTGGATGCCTTTTATGTCTTTGTCCTGCCTGTTTGCTTTAGCTGGAACTTCTAGCACAATGTTGAATAATAGTGGTGACAGTGGGCATTCTTGTCTTGTACCAGATCTTAGGGAGAAAGCTTTCTGTCTCTCTCCATTTATCATATTGAGGCAGTTACCTTTGATTCTTATCTTTTGGAGTGTTTTTATCAGAAAAGGATGCTGAAAAGTCAAATGCTTTTTCTGCATCAATTGAGATGGTCATGTGATTTTTCCCTTTTGATTTATTAGTATGCTGTATTACATTAATTGATTTTCTTGTGTTAAACCATCCTTGCATTCCAGGTATAAACCCCACTTTGTCATGGTGTATAATTCTTTTAATGTGATGTTGGATTCGATTTGCTAATATTTTATTGAGAATTTTTGCGTCTGTGTTCATTAGGCAGATTGGCCTGTAGTTTTTCTTTCTTGTAGCATCTTTACCCTGTTTTGGTATTAGTTAGGTAGAGTTCCTTTTTGCTCAATTTTTGGATAAGTTTGAACAGGATTGGTGTTAGCTCTTTCTGCAATGTTTGAAAAAATTCCTCAGTGAAGCCATCTGGCCCTGGGCTTCTCTTTGTAGGAAGATTTTTGATGACTGATTGAATCTCTTTACTTGTGATTGGTTTCTTAAGATCTTCTATTTCTTCCTGAGTCAGTGTAACTTGTTTCTGTGTCTCCAGGAATTTGTCCATTTCATCTAAGTTGTCTAGTTTGTTGGTGTATAGTTGTTCATAGTATCCTCTTATGATTTCTTTTATTTCTTCAGGGTCTGTGGTAATGCACCCCTTCTCATTTCTGATTTTGTTTATTTGAATCCTCTCTCTTTTTTTCTTTCTCAGTCTTGCTAATGACCCATCAATTTTATCGATTTTCTCAAAGAACCAAGTTTTGGTTTTATTGATTCTTTCTATTCGTTTGTTCTCCCATTCCTTTTTCTCTACTTTAGTCTTTGTTATTTCTCTTTTCCTATTTGCTTTTGGGTTAGTTTGCTGCTCTTTCTCAAGTTCCTCCAGGTTTGCTGTTAAGTCCTTGATTTTTGTTCTTTCTTGCTTTTTAATAAAAGCATTTAAGGCAATAAATTTCCCTCTCAGTACAGCCTTTGCTGTATTCCATATGTTCTGATACGTTGTATTCTCATTTTCATTCATCTCCAGATAGCTGCTGATTTCTCTAGCAATTTCTTCTTTGACACACTGGTTGTTTAAGAGTGTGTTATTTAATCTTCATATATTTGGGAATGTTCTCATTCTTTAGTGGTTATTGAGATCCACCTTCATCTCATTGTGATCAGATAAAGTGTTTTGAATAATTTCAATGTTTTTAAATTTATGAAGACTGTTTTGTGCCCCAGCATATGATCCATCCTGGCGAATGTTCCATGAGCATTATAAAAGAATGTATAACCTTGTGCTTTGGGGTGCAATGACCTATATATGTCTGTTAGCTCTAATTCATTTATCACATTATTTAACATCTCTATTTCCTTGATGATCTTATGTCCAGTTGTTCTATATATAGAGGAGAGTAGTGTATTGAAGTCTCCTACTATTAATGTTGAAACATCTATTGCTCCCTTCAGTTTTTTCTTTTTTAAAATTTTTATTAATAAAACCAATCAACATACAATTATGAACATTCTTTTTTCATGGCATAGTTGTATATTCATCATCATGATAATTTATTAGAACATTTGTATCAATTCAGAAAAATAAATAAAAAGAAAACAGAAAAAAATTCATACATACCATACCCCTTACCCCTCCTTTGCATTGATCACTAGCATTTCAATCTACTAAATTTATTTTAACATTTGTTCCTCTATTTTATTTATGTTTAATCCATATGTTTTACTAATCTGTCCATAAGGTAGATAAAAGAAGCATCAGACACAAGGTTTTCACAATTTCACAGTCACATTGTGAAAGCTGTATCATTATACAATCATCTTCAAGAAACATGGCTACTGGAACATGGCTCTACATTTTCAGGAAGTTCCCTCCAGTCTCCCTGTTACACCTTAACAACAAAGGTGATATCTGTTTAATGTGTAAGAATAACCTCCAGGGTAACCTCTTGACTCTGGAATCTCTTAGCCATTGACACTTTATTTTGTCTCATTTCTCTCTTCCCCCTTTTGGTTGAGAAGGTTTTCTCAATCCCTTGATGCTGAGTCCCAGCTCATTCTAGGATCTCTGTCCCATGTTGCCAGGAAGGTCCACACCCCTGGCAGGCATGTCCCAGGCAGAGAGGCGGAGGGCAGTGAGTTTGCTTGTCGTGTTGGCTGAGAGAGAGAGAGGCCACATCTGAGCAACAAAAGAGGTTCTCTTGGGGGTGACTCTTAGGACTAATTTTAAGTAGGCTTAGCCTATCTTTTGTGGGGTTAAGTTCATATGAGGAAACCCAAGATTGGGGGCCCAGCCAGTTGCTTTGGTTGTCCCCATTACTTGTGAGGATATCAAGAATTCTCCCCTAGGGAAAGTTGAATTTTCCCCCTTTCTTGCCATTCCCCCAAGGGGACTATGCAAATACTTTTTTATTCACTGTTCAAATCCTTCTGGGATTTATCGAGGCATCACTCTGGACAAACTTACAAAATCTCATGCCCTACTCAAGGTTCCATGTACTTATGGTTTTCAATTAAGCTGCTAACATAAGTTATATTAAGAAATGCACTTGTCAAAATATAAATTTTGTACCAAATAAACATTTTTTGCTTTAGTTTCACACATAAGTTAAAGTTTTAAAATATTAATTACCACCAATTTTCAACACCCTGCATTATTGACATTCCTTTGTTCTTCTTCATGCAAAACATTTTAAAATTTGTACATTTCATCACTATCATTATACACTCTAGGCATTACTAGATTTTACCATCTCAATCTTTATTGCCTATCCTTCTTTCTGATTTCATTTTTGCCCCTAGGCCTCCTCCCTCTATCATTGTCACATTCAGCTTCATTCAGTGTTCTAACATTATTATATTACAGTTAAGTAGAATTGTGCTATGCATTTCTGAATTTTTAACATCAGTCCCTTTACATAATCTGTATCCCTCCAGTTCCAGTTACCCAATATCTACCCTAGTTCTATCTCCTGATGACCTCAGTTCTTAACTGAAATTCTCCAGGTTCATTCATTAATGTTAGTTCATTTCAGTGAGACCATACAGTATTTGTTCTTTTGTTTCTGGCTAATCTCAATCAGCATAATGTTCTCAACGCCCATCCACATTGTTACGTGCTTCATGACTTTATTCTGTCTTACAGTTGTGTAATATTCCATTGTATGTGTATACCACAGCTTGTTTAGTCACTCATCTATTGATGGACATTTGGGCTGTTTCCATCTCTTGGCAATTGTAAATAAAGCTGCTATAAACATTGGTGTGCAGATGTTTGTTTGTGTCCTTGCCCTCATGTCCTCTGAATAAATACCTAGCAATGGCAGTCCCAGCTCATATGGCAATTTGATATTTAGCTTCCTAAGGACTCGCCAAACTGCCTTCCACAGCGGTTGTATCATTTGACATTCCCACAAACAGTGGATAAGTGTGCCTCTTTATCCATATCCTCTCCAACACTTGTAGTTTTTTGTTTTATTGATAATGGCCATTCTGCTGAGTGTGCGATGATATCTTATTGTGGTTTTGATTTGCATTTCCCTAACAGCCAGTGAAGTTGAGCATCTTTTCATGTGCCCTTTAGCCATTTGTATTTCCTCATCTGAGAAGTGTCTGTTCATGTCTTTTGCCCATTTTGTAATTGGGTTGGTTGTCTTTTTGTTGTTGAGTTGAACAATCTCTTCATATATTCTGGATACTAGACCTGTATCTGATATATCGTTTCTAAATATTGTCTCCCATTATGTAGGCTGTCTTTTTCCTTTCTTGATGAAATTCTTTGATGCCAAAAGTGTTTAATGTTGAGGAGTTCCCATTTCTTTCTTTCTTTCTTTAATGCTTGTGCTTTCGGTGTAAGGTCTAGGAAACCATCCTGTTATAAGATTTATAAGATATTTCCCTACATTGTCTTCTAATAGTTTTAGGGTCTTAGATTTAATGTTTAAGTCTCTGATTCATTTTGAGTTAATTTTTGTATAGGGTGTGAAATATGGACCCCCTTTCATTCTTTTGCATGCAGATATCCAGTTCTCTAGGCACGATTTATTGAGGAGACTATTCCATCCCAGGTGAGTTGGTTTGACTGCCTTATCAAAGATCAATTGTCCATAGATGAGTGGGTCTATATCTGAACACTCTATTCAATTCCATTGGTCAATATATCTATCTTTATGCCAGTACCATGCTGTTTTGACCACTGTAGCTTCATAATATGCCTTAAAGTCAGATAGCATGAGACCTCTGACTTCATTTTTCTTTCTCGGGATACTTTTAGCTATTTGGAGCACCCTGCCCTTCCAGATAAGTTTTGTTATTGGGCTTTCTATTTCTGAAAAGTAAGTTTTGGGGATTTTAATTGGCATTGCATTGAATCAGTAAATCAATTTATGTAGAATTTACATCTTAACTATATTTAGTCTTCTAATCCATGAACACAGTATGCCCTTGCATTTATTTAGGTCTTCTGTGATTTCTTTTAATAATTTCTTATAATTTTCTCTGTATAGGTCTTTTTTCTCTTTAGTTAAATTTGTTCCTAATATTTTATTTTTTGGTTGCAATTGTAAATGGAAATTTTTTCATGATTTCCCCCTCAGATTGTTCATTACTAGTGTATTGAAACACTACAGATTTTTGAAAGTTGATCTTGTGTCCTGCCACTTTGCTGCACTCATTTATTAGCTCTAGTAGTTTTGCTGTGGATTTTTTGGAGTTTTTGACATGTAGTATCATATCATCTGCAAACAGTGAGAGTTTTACTTCTTCCTTTCCAATTTTGATGCCTTGTATTTCTTTTTCTTGTCTAATTGCTCTGGCTAGAACTTCCAACTCAACGTTGAATAACAATGGTAATAGTGGACATACTTGTCTTGTTCCTGATTTTAGGGGGAAAGTTTTCTGTTTTTCCCCATTGAGGATGATGTTAACTGTGGGTTTTTCCATATATTCCCTTTATCATGTTGAGGAAGTTTCCTTCTGTTCCTATCCTTTGAAGTGTTTTTAACAAGAAAGGATGTTGAATTTTGTCAAATGCCTTTTATGCATCAATCGAGATGATCATGTGGTTTTTCTGCTTTGATTTGTTGATATGGTGTATTACATTAATTGATTTTCTTATGTTGAACCATCCTTACATACCAGGGATGAATCCTACTTAGTCATGGTGTATAATTCCTTTAATATGCTGCTGGATTCGATTTGCAAGAATTTTGTTGAGGATTTTTGATCTATATTCATAACAGAAATTGATCTGTAGTTCTCTTTTTTTGTAATATCATTGTCTGGCTTTGGTATGTGGGTGATGTTAGTTTCGTAGAATGAGTTTTCCTTCTTCTTCAAATTTTTTGAAGAGTTTGAGCAGGATTGGTACTTGTTATTTCTTGCATGTTTGGGAGAATTCACATATGAAGCCATCTGGTCCTGGACATTTCTTTTTTGGGAGCTTCTTAATGACTGATTCAATTTCTTTACTTGTGATTGGTTTGTTGAGGTCGTCTATTTCTTCTCAAGTCAATGTTGGTTTTTCATGTCTTTTTTAGGAAGTTCTCCATTTCATCTATATTGTCGAGTCTATTAGCATAAAGTTGTTCATAGTATCCTCTCATTACTTCCTTTATTTCTGTTGTTTATGTCTCCCCTTTCATTTCTGATTTAATTTATTTGCATCCTCTCTCTTCTTCTTTTTCTCAACCTCTCTAAGGGTCCATCAATCTTATTGATTTTCTCATAGAAAAACTTCTGGTTTTGTTGATTTTCTCAATTGTTTTCATGTTCTCAATTTCATTTATTTCTGCTCTAATCTTCATTATTTCTTTCCTTTTACTTGCTCTGGGATTAGTTTGATATTCTTTCTCTAGTTCTTCCAAGTGTACAGTTAATTCCTCGATTTTTGCTGTTTCATCTTCTTTTTTTTTCTTTTTCTTTTTAAACTTTTTTTATTGTATAGTATAACATATATACAAAGCAAAGAAATAAAAAAGCAATAATTTTCAAAGCACTCTTCAACAAGCAGTTACAGAACAGATTCCAGAGTTTGTCATGGGATACTGTACAATCCTCACATATTTTTCCTTCTAGCTGCTCCAGAATATAGGAGGCTAGAGGGTTTAAATATTTTTTTATCATCGCAATCAAACTTTTTTCCTTCTTTTTTGGTGAAAAATAACATATATATCAAAAAGCTATAAATTTCAAAGGACAAGCACCACAATTAGATGTAGAACATATTTCAGAGTTTGACATGAGTTACAATTTCAGAATTTTAAGTTTTTACTTCTTTTTTTGTTTGTTTGGTTTTTCTTTTTAAATTTATTTATTTATTAATTAAAAAATTAACAAAAAATGAACTAAAACATTAACATATGAGCATTCTGGTCTACATATATAATCAGTAATTCACAACATCACCACATAGTTGCATATTCATCATTTCTTAGAACATTTGCATCAATTCAGAAAAAGAAATAAAAAGACAACAGAAAAAGAAAACGAAAACAGAAAAAAGATTATACATACCATACCCCTTACCCCTCATTTTCATTGATCACTAGCATTTCAAACTAAATTTATTTTAACATTTGTTCCCCATATTATTTATTTTTATTCCGTATGTTCTACTCGTCTGTTGAGAAGGTAGATAAAGGAGCATCAGACACGAGGTTTTCACAATCACACAGTCACATTGTGAAAGCTATATTCAATCATTACCAAGAAACATGGCTACCGGAACACAGCTCTACATTTTCAGGCAGTTCCCTCCAGCCTCTCCATTACATCTTGAATAACAAGGTGATATCTACTTAATATGTAAGAATAACCTCCAGGATAACCTCTCAATTCTGTTTGGAATCTCTCAGCTGTTGACACTTTGTCTCATTTCACTCTTCCCCCTTTTGGTCAAGAAGGTCTTCTCAATCCCTTGATGCTGAGCCTCAGCTCATTCTACGGTTTTTCTCAATCCCTTGATGCTGAGTCTCAGCTCATTCAAGGATTTCTGTCCCACATTGCCAGGAAGGTCCACACCCCTGGGAGTCATGTCCCATGTAGACAGGGGGAGGATGTTGAGTTTGCTTGTTTGTTGGCTGGAGGGAGGGGTCACATCTGAGCAACAAAAGAGACTCTCTTGGGGGTGATTCTTAGGCCTAAATTTTAAGTAGGCTTGACCTAACCTTTGTGGGGTAAAGTTTCATATGAACCCCTAGACTGGGGGCTCAGCCTATAGCTTTGATTATCTACAATGCTTGTGAGAATATCAAGAATTCAACTTGGGTAAGTGGAATTTCTCTCCGTTCTCACCATTCCCCGAAGGGGCTTTGCAAATACTTTTTCACTCATTGATCAAATCACTCTGGGGTTCATCAGGGTATCACTCTGGACAAACCCACAAAATCTCATGTCCTACCCAAGGCTCCAAGTACCCACGGCGTTCAATCAAGCTATTTACATAAGTTATATTAGGAAATGCTCTAGCCAAAATATAAACCTTGTGCAAAATAAACACTTTTTGCTTTAGTCTCACACATAAGGTGAAATTTAAAAATATTAATTACCATCTATTTTCAGCACCCTGCAGTAATGACATTCCTTTGTTCTTCCTCATGTACAAACATTTTAAAAATTTGTACATTTAGTCACTATTATTATACACTCTAGGCATTCCTGGATTATACCATCTCAATCTTTATCTTTCTTTCTGATTTCATTTATGCCCCCAGCCCTCCTTCCTCTATCATTCTCACATGCAGCTTCATTCAGTGTTTTAACATAATTGTATTACAGTTAAGTAGTATGGTGCTGTCCATTTCTGAGTTTTTACATTCAGTCCTGTTGCACAATCTGTATCCCTTCAGCTCCAATTACCCAATATCTTACCCTTTTTCTATCTCCTGATGGTCTCTGTTACCAACGAAATATTTCAAGTTCATTCACTAATGTCAGTTCATATCAGTGAGACCATACGGTATTTGTTCTTTTGTTTTTGGCTAATCTCACTCAGCATAATGTCCTCAAGGTCCATCCATGTCCTTACATACTTCATAACTTTATTCTGTCTTAAAGCTGCATAATATTCCATCGTATATATATACCACAGTTTGTTTAGCCACTCGTCTGTTGATGGACATTTTGGCTGTTTCCATCTCTTTGCAATTGTAAATAATGCTGCTACAAACATTGGTGTGCAAATGTCCGTTTGTGTCCTTGCTCTCATGTCCTTTGAGTAGATACCTAGCAATGGTATTGCCAGGTCATATGGCTATTCTATATTCAGCTTTTTGAGGAACCATCAAACTACCTTCCACAGCAGTTGTACAATTTGACATTCCCACCAACAGTGAATAAGTGTGCCTCTTTCTCCACATCCTCTCCAGTACCTGTAATTTTCTATTTTGTTGATAATGGCCATTCTGGTGGGTGTGAGATGATATCTCATTGTGGTTTTGATTTGCATTTCTCTAATGGCCAGGGAAGTTGAGCATCTCTTCATGTGCCTTTTGACCATTTGTATTTCCTCTTCTGAGAAGTGTCTGTTCATGTCTTTTGCCCATTTTGTAATTGGATTGGCTGTCTTTTTGTTGTTGAGTTGAACAATCTCTTTATCAATTCTGAATACTAGACCTTTATCTGATATGTTGTTTCCAAATATTGTCTCCCATTGTGTAGGCTGTCTTTTTACTTTCTTGGTGAGGTTCTTTGATGTGCAAAAGTGTTTATTGTTGAGGAGTTCCCATTTCTTTCTTTCTTTCTTCAGTGCTCTTGCTTTGGGGGTAAGGTCTATAAAACCGCCTCCAAGTATAAGATTTATAAGATATTTCCCTAAATTTTCTTCTAACAGTTTAATGGTCTTAGACCTAATGTTTAGGTCTTTGATTCATTTTGAGTTAACTTTTGTTTAGGGTGTGAGATATGGACCCTCTTTCATTGTTTGCATGCAAATATCCAGTTCTCTAGGCACCATTTATTGAAGAGACTGTTCTGTTCCAAGTGAGCTGGCTTGACTGCCTTATCAAAGATCAATTGTCCATAAATGAGAGGGTCTATATCTGAACACTATTCGATTCCATTGGTCAATATATCTATCTTTGTGCCAGTATCATTCTGTTTTGACCACTGTAGCTTCATAATATGCCTTAAAGTCAGGCAGCGTGAGACCTCTGACTTCGTTTTTATTCCTCAGGATACTTTTAGCAATTCAGGGCACCCTGCCCTTCCAGATAAATGTGCTTATTGGTTTTTCTGTTTCTGAAAAGTAGGTTGTTGGGATTTTGATTAGTATTGCATTAAATCTGTAAATCAATTTAGATAGAATTGACATCTTAACTATATTTAGTCTTCTAATCCATGAACACGGATACTCTTCCATCTATTTAGGTCTTCTGTGATTTCTTTTAACAATTTCTTGTAGTTTCCTTTGTATAGGTCTTTTGTCTCTTTAGTTAAATTTATTCCTATATATTTTATTCTTTTGGTTGCAATTGTAAACGGAATTCTTTTCTTGATTTCCCTCTCACATTGTTCATTACTTGTGCATAGAAACACTACAGATTTTTGAGTGTTGATCTTGTAATCTGCCACTTAGCTGTACTCATTTATTAGCTCTAGTAGTTTTACTGTGGATTTTTTGGAGTTTTTGACATGTAGTATCATGTCATCTGCAAACAGTGAGAGTTTTACTTCTTCCTTTCCAATTTTGATGCCTTGTATTTCTTTTTCTTGTCTAATTGCTCTGGCTAGAACTTCTAACACAATGTTGAATAACAGTGCTGATAGTGTACTTACTTGTCTTGTTCCTGATCTTAGGGGGAAGCTTTTCAGTTTTTCCCCATTGAGGATGATGTTAGCTGTGGGTTTTTCATATATTCCCTTTATCATTTTAGCCCTTTTATTCCTATCCTTTGAAGTGTTTTCAACAGGAAAGGATGTTGATTTTGTCAAATGCCTTTTATGCATCAATCGAGATGATCATGTGGTTTTTCTGTTTTGATTTGTTGAAATGGTGTATTACATTAATTGATTTTCTTATGTTGAACCATTCTTACATACCAGGGATGAATCCTACTTAGTCATGATGTATAATTCTTTTAATGTGTTCCTAGATTCGATTTGCTAGAATTTTGTTGAGGATTTTTGCGTCTGTATTCATTAGAGAGATTGGTCTGTAGTTTTCTATTTAGTAACATCTTTGTCTGGCTTTGGTATGAGGGTGATGTTGGTTTTGTAGAATGAATTAGGTAGCTTTCCCACCTCTTCAATTTTTTGGAAAAGTTTAAGCAGGATTGGCACTAATTCTTTCTGGAATGTTTGGAAGAACTCACATGTGAAGCCATCTGGTCCTGGACTTTTCTTTTTTGCAAGCTTCTTAATGACTGATTCAATTTCTTTAGTTGTTATTGGTTTGTTGAGATCATCTATTTCTTCTCAAGTCAATGTTGGTTGTTCATGCCTTTCTAGGAAGTTGTCCATTTCATCTACATTGTTTTGTTTATTGGCAAAAAGTTGTTCATAGTATCCTGTCATTACTTTCTTTATTTCTGTGGGGTCAGTGGTTATGTCTCCTCTTCCATTTCTGATCTTATTTATTTGTATCCTCTCTCTTCTTCTTTTTGTCAATTTTGCTAAGGGTTCATCAATCTTATTGATTCTCTCATAGAACCAGCTTTTGGTTTTATTGATTTTCTCAATTGTTTTCATGTTCTCAATTTCATTTATTTCTGCTCTAATCTTTGTTATTTCTTTCCTTTTGCTTACTTTGGGGTTAGTTTGCTGTTCTTTCTCTAGTTCTTCCAAGTGAGCAGTTAATTTCTCGATTTTTGCCCTTTTTTCTTCTTTGATATAGGCATTTAGGGCAATAAATTTCCCCCTTAGCACTGCCTTTGCTGCATCCCATAAATTTTGATACTGATATATTGTGTTTTCATTTTCATTTGCCTCGAGATATTTACTGATTTCTCTTGTAATTTTTTCCTTGACCTGCTGGTTGTTTAAGAGTGTGTTGTTGAGCGTCCATATATTTGTGAATTTTCTGACACTCTGCCTATTATTGATTTCCAACTTCATTCTTTTATCATCTGAGAAAGTGTTTTGTATGATTTCAATCTTTTTTAATTTATTGAGACTTTCTTTGTGACCCAGCATATGGTCTATTCTTGAGAATGATCCATGAACACTTGAGAAAATGGTGTATCCTGCTGTTGTGGGATGTAGTGTTCTATAAATATGTATTAAATTAGCTCAGTTATTGGATTATTCAAATTATCTGTTTCTTTATTGATCCTCTGTCTAGATGTTCTGTCCATTGAGGAGAGTATGGAATTGAAGTCTCCAACTATTATGGTAGATTTATCTATTTCTCCTTTCAGTGTTTGCCTCATGTATTTTGGAGCATTCTGGATCAGTAAATAAATATTTATGATTGTTATGTCTTCTCATTGAATTGTTCCTTTTATTAATACATAGTGTCCTTCTTTGTCTCTTTTAAATGTTTTACATCTGAAGTCTAATTTGTTGGATGTTAGTATAGTTACTCCTGCTCTTTTCTGATTGTTATTTGCATGAAATATCTTTTCCAAGCCTTTCACTTTCAATCTATGTTTATCCTTGTGTCTAAGATGTGTTCCCTGTAGACAGCATATAAATGGGTCCTGTTTTTTAATCCATTCTCCCTGTCTGTGTCTTTTGATTGGGGAGTTTAATCCATTAACATTTAGTGTTATTACTGTATGGGCAGTATTTTCTTCTACCATTTTGCCTTTTGGATTTTATATGTCCTATCTAGTTTTCCTTCTTTTTACCTTTACTGATAGTCTTCATTTCTACACTCTTCTCCACACCTCTCTCTCCTGTCTTTTTGTACCAGTCTCTAATGCTCCCTTTAGTATTTCTTGCAGAGCTGGTCTCTTGGTCACAAATTCTCTCAGTGATTTTTTTTTTTGCTGAAAATGTTTTAATTTCCCTGCATTTTCAAAGGACAATTTTGGTGGATATAAAATTCTTGGTTGGCAGTTTTTCTCTTTTAGTAATTTAAATATATTTTTCCGCTGTCTTCTCACCTCCATGGTTTCTGCTGAGAAATCTACACATTTTCTTATTGGGCTTCCCTTGTATATGATGGATTGCATTTCTCTTGCTGCTTTCAAGATTCTCTCTTTCTTATTGACATCTGACACTGTAGTTAATAAGTGTCTTGGCGTATGTCTATTTGAATGTATTCTGTTTGGGGTATGCTGCACTTCTTGGATCTGTAATTTTAAGTCTTTCATAAGCGTTGGGAAATTTTCAGTGATAATTCCCTCCATTAGTTGTTCTCCTCCTTTTCCCTTCTCTTCTCCTTCTGGGAAACCCACAACATGTATATTCATGTGCTTCATGTTGTCATTCAATTCCCTGAGTCCCTACTCATATTTTTCCGTTCTTTTCCCTATATTTTCTTTTGCTTGTCAGATTTCAGATGCTCCATGCTCCAGTTCAATAATCCTATCTTCTGCCTCTAGAAATCTGACATTGTAGGTTTCCATTGTTTTTTCATCTCTTCTACTGTGCTTTTCATTCCCATATGTTCCCTAATTTGTTTTTTCAGACTTTTGATTTCTTCTTTTTGCTCATTCCTTACCTTATTTATATCCTCCCTCAATTCACTGATTATATTTTTGATGAGGTTTTCATGTCTGTTCAAACATTCTGTGTTAATTGTTTAAACTCCTGTATCTCATTTGAATTGTTGGTTTGTTCATTTGACTGGGCCATATCTTCCGTTTTCCTAGTATGATTCATTATATTTTGCTGGCATCTAGGCATTTAATTTCCTTAGTTTATTCTGGAGATTGTTTTCACTTTTTTTTACCTTGGATTTTCTTGCTGGATGACTTTGTTGTCTATCTGTTCTTTGACATTCAGTTCAGCTTATTCTAGACCTCTAGTTCAGGTTTTGTTTAACAGATCAGAGTTTTTCAGTTCTTGCTTTCTTGTTTCTTGCCCTGACTGTATGGTGCCTTTTTTTTTTTCCCCTTAGGAGGGTCTACTTAGGTATTTTTGACCCCAGCCAGGTTTTCCCAGACCAAACTGGCCTCCTGTCCATAAGAAAGAGTCCCCTGCATCAGTTTTGCCTGAGAATGAGACCCAGCAGGTTGAAAGGCTCTCCTATGAAGCCTCTGGGATTTCAGTTTTTCCTATCCTGCCCAGTGTGTGGTGCTTGTCTGCCTGCAGGTCCCACCAGCATAAAGTGATGTGGTATCTTTACCTTTAGCAGATTCTCCCTCCTGGGTGCGTGGTGGAGACAGAGGAGAGGTTGTAGTCTGGTTTTAATTGCTTCAGTTTACTAGACCCTGGGGTCTGAACTCCTTGATGGAGGGATTCCACCTGAGCTGGGCCCTGCCCCTCTCCTGCAGAAGGCACAGGCTCCAGACAAACACTCAAACAAGCTTAATTCTGCCTACGCCTGGGGCAGTGGAGCCTGAGAAGCTTGCAGCTGTATCCAAAGAGATGTCAAGCTGTAGAAACACAGCCACCAAAATGAAAGAGAAAAATCTTTTTCAGAGAAGGACCCTTGTTCCTTGGGTTTGCCAATCAAGAGCTTAAGTTGGTACGTTGCTCAGTGTATCTCCAGGTCCTATGTGCCCCCTTCTTTCCTTCATTGCCCAGAACTTTTCAAATCCCCCCAAAAAAACTCTGTTTTTTTTTCCCCTGTCAGCCCTGTCCTCCTTGCACTGGGGCAAAAACCAGCGACCTCTGCTTTTACTCGAGGTTCACCTGAGCTGGGGGCCTATTTCTAGTAGTCAGAATTTGTTAATTAATTCCACAATTGGAGTTTGGTTGTGCTCAGCCCCTCCTGCTGGTAAACTCTCTTTCCTTTCCCCTCTGGGAAGCAGCCTGTGGGGGGGGAGGGCGTCGGCTGCCTTGGTTTGGGGAACTCACGGTTCTGGGTGGGCTCGCAGCTGGTCCAGCTTGTCCAGACTGGTATATGCTGTGTGTCCGGTCACTGACATGGTCCCAGCAGTTTTTCTGTACTGTTCTTGGCTATTTATTAGCTGCTCTGGAGGACGAACTAAATCTCACACCTCTCTAAGCTGCCATCGTGGCCCCCTCCTATGACTGCTCCCTTCAGTTTTGCCAATGTCTGTCTCATGTACTTGGAGCTCCTTGATTGGGAGAATAAACATTTATGATTGTTATATCTTCTTGGTGAATTGACCCTTAATTAGTATATAGTGTCCTTCTTTTTCTCTTATAATGTCTTTACATTTAAAGTCCATTTTTTCTGATATTAGAATAGCTACTATGCTTTCTTTTGGTTTCAATTTCCGTGGAAGATCTTTTTCCATCCTTTCACTTTCATTCTATTTGTATTCTTGTGTCTAAGATGAGTCTCTTGTAAGCAGTATATAGCTGGATTATGTTTCTTAATCCATTCTGCCAATCTGTATCTTTTAATTGGTAAGTTTAGTCCATTAACATTCAAAGTTTTCACTGAAAAGGCATTTCTTGATTCCACCATCTCGTCTTTTTATTTCATTTGTCAGATCTGTATGTTCTTTTCCCTCTTTCTCTTTGTATTCTTTAAATTACCCTTAGTGGTAGTCTTCAATTGTGTGCCCTCCTCCAGACCTCTCTGTCAGTCTTTTCTTTTTTTCAGCTGGCAGAAATCCTTTTAGTATTACTTATAGGGCCAGTCTCTTGTTGACAAATTCTTTCAGAACTTCTTTGTTGGTGAAAGCTTTAATCTCTCCCTCAATTTTAAAGGACAATTTGGCTGCATACAGAATTCCTGGCTGGAAGTCTTTCTCTTTCAGGATCTTGAATATTTCATACCACTGCCTTCTCACCTCCATGGTGCTAGTTGAGTAGTCTGAGCTCAGTCTTATTTGATTTCCCTTGTAGTAGATTGTTTTTCCCTTGCTACTTTAAGGATTTTCTGCCTCTCTCCAACATTTGACAGACTATTAGTATGTGCCTTAGGGAAGGCCTATTTGAATTTATTCTGTTTGGAGTTCTTTGGGTTTCTTTGAGTTGTGTATTTATGTCCTTTATGAGGGTTGAGAAGTTTTCCCCCATTATATCCTCAACTACTCTTCCTAGACCTTTACTCCTCTCTTTTCCTTCTGGGACACCAGTGATTCTTATATTTGCATGCTTTGTTTTGTCTATCATTTCCCTGAGTTCCCATTCAATTTTTATATCTTTTTTTTCCATTTGTTCTTTTGAAGTCAATTATCCTGTCCTCTATATCAATTATTCTTTCTTCTGTCCCTTCAGATCGGTGTTGTGTGCCTCTAGTATGTTTTTAATTTGGTCAACAGAATCTTTAATCTTTATGAGTTCTGCTATTTTTCTATTTATTCTTTCAAATTCCTCTTTGTTCTCTTCTACTGTCTTCTTGATCTCTTTTATGCCATTTGCTATCCTGCTTATTTTACTAAGTAGAGTTGTATGAACATCTTTGATTACTTGTTCCAATGTCTGTGTCTCCTCAGGTGTTTTAATATGGTCATTAGGTTGGGCTATATCTGTCTGCATTGTGATATG
This sequence comes from Tamandua tetradactyla, assembly GCF_023851605.1. Classification (NCBI taxonomy): domain Eukaryota; kingdom Metazoa; phylum Chordata; class Mammalia; order Pilosa; family Myrmecophagidae; genus Tamandua; species Tamandua tetradactyla. The sequence continues at coordinate 123,238,482 of NC_135353.1, forward strand.
CTTAGTGATCTTCTGCTGTCTTTGTCACATGTAGATATCTTGTTTGATTTACTTTGGGAGTTGATTTCTTTCTGAGTCTACGGCCTTGTGCTTGTGGGATGGTTGTACAGCAGGGATAAGGGCACAGGGTGGAGCACTCAGTATGGTGATTTGTTTCAGGGCAGATATTGGGGATATTATGCTGATGCTTGTGAACATGGGAGACCAGCAGCCAGGGAGGATGTTGCTGTGTGGGTGCACCAGTCTGGAGGACATAACACTGGTGTGTGCTGTTCTAAAGCATAGGGCCCTTTGTGCATATGCGTATAGCTGTGGCAGCAGGTCGGTGTTCCACCTTCATGGATTGGGTGAGAAGTGACCTGACTGTGCAGATCGTCACTTTCTCAGAGGTGGGAAGTGAGGCTGAGAGTTGTGTGCATGTGCAGTTCTAGCACTGCTGTAATGTGCAGTTCCCAGAGCTGAATGTCGTGATTGGGAACCCATGCACATGTGTGGGCCTGGGAGTGCCATAAACGGGTGTGCTGAGCTCATGGAGGGCGGGGTGAGGCTGTGCGACGTGATGGGCTGGGGACCGGGGGTAGTTTAGGTATGGAGGTTAGTGCCCACAACCTTTATGAGCTGGTAACAGCCTGCAGGGAACAGGGAGGGGGAGGTAGTGCTTGGGAGGGGTGTTGGAGAGGTGGGTTGGGCTGCACTTGGGGTGCGGGTATGGGGCAGGTACATGCACTGGGTTCTGGAGGGGTGGGGGTGCCTGGAGCACAGGGAATAGGAGTGGGTGAAGGGGTTCAGGTGCTTGGGGTGTGGGGTGAGTCGCCAGTCACAGGACTGCAATGGTGAGGGTAGTGCACCCAAGGAATGTGGTCTGGCTTACCTCCTAGTCCCATGTACCTGTCCGTGCACTCCTGCTGGCTCTGCCACTCTGAGCCTCCATACCAGGCTCCAGCTTTCTGCCTCTCAGTTCCTCGGCCTCTGCAACCAGGGCTGCTCCATGTGGTGCAGAAGACTTTCCCAGTTCAGCCACACTCCTGAATTGCTGCCTCAATCACCCTCTTATCCCTTCTCTAACTTTTCCATGGAACAGGGCTAATATCAAGCTATTCTAGTCAGCCATCTTCTCAGAAGTCCCATATGGTTCTTAAAACCTGCAGGGCAGACTCCACTTGATTTCAAATTCTGAGAGTCCTCAAGGCCTTAGAAAGTGGTAGTTCCACCCTTTCCAAGGGCCTATGCAGTGGCCTTGCTCTCTCTCCAAATGCTGGGGTGAGTTGCTGCATCGGGACCACACCTGGGCTCTCTGCCCTCTCCAGGGCCCAAGATCAACCCCTCCAGAACAATGTAGTGGCAGCCAGGCTCTCCCCAATTCCCAAGGAATGTGCTTCATACTCTTCAAATCCTGGGGCACAATTCTTCCTGAGCAACGAGGTAGAAGGCCAACCCTCTGCTTTTGGGGCAAATTCACCCTATTCAAATGCTTGGGTAGATCCACTCTCCTGGCCCAAGGTTTCCTTATTTTTTTAAAAAATATTTTTATTGTAAAAAATTAACATACAAACATATATTCTTGACATAAAAACATTCCACACATGGTGTACAATCAGTGGCTCACAATATCATCACATAGTTATATATTCATCACCATGGTCATTCTTTTGAACAATTGCATCATTCCAGCAAAAGAAATAAAAAGAAAAAAGAAAAACCTCATACATACCTTACCCCTCACCCCTCCCTCTCATTGACCACTAGTGTTTCAATCTACCCAATTTATTTTACCCTTTGTCCTTCTATTATTTACTTATTTATTTTTATCCATATTTTTTTACTCATCTGTCCATACCCTGAATAAGAGGAACACCAGATACAAGGTTCTCACAATCACACAGTCACATTGTAAACATTATATCTTTATACAATTGTCTTCAAGCATCTAGGTTACTGGAACACAGCTCAACAGTTTCAGGTACTTTCCTTCAGCCACTCCAATACACCATAAACTAAAAAGGGATAACTATATAGTGCATAAGAATAACCTCCAGGATAACCTCTTGGCTCTGTTAGAAATCTCTCAGCCACTGAAATTTTATTTTGTTTCATCTGTCTTCCCCCTTTTGGTCAAGAAGGCTTTCTCAATCTCTTGATGCCAGATCCTGGCTTATCCTGGGTTTTCTGTCCCATGTTGCCAGGGAGATTTACACCTCTGGGAGTCATGTGCCACATAGGGGGGATGGCAGTGAGTTCACATGCTGAGTTGGCTTAGAGAGAGATGGCCCGAGGTTCCTTGACTTCAGACCTTAGCTTCCATGGTTCTGCCTTTGAATTATTTTTCCTCCAAGGTGTTCCTTTTCTGCCCCTCTTAGTCCAGACCAGCAGTAGTTCTGTTTATACAGATCCCACAACACTCTTGTTGGTTTTCTATGCAATACACTGGGATCATGCCCGTCAGACAAAAGGACTTTCCACAATCCTTTCTGGATAATTCAACCTCCATTCCTGGCTTTTTCTGAAATGGCTGACTGGTTCCATGTGTGGTTAAATTCTCACATGGGGCCCTATTCACTGAGGTTCCACTTTCTGGAAGCCCAGAATTTTCCAGAATAGCAATTTCTGTTTTCTTTGTATCCAAGAGTTCAGTTCTCAACTTATCTCTTTCCTATCGCATTTTACTATAAGCTGCAAGGAGAAACCAGGCTGCCTTTTCCATGCTTAGTTTGGAAATTTCCTCAGCTAAGTATCCTAACTCATTGCCTTTAAATTCTAACTTCCATCCAATAGTATTACTCAATTTGGCCAAATTATTTGTCATTTTAAAACAAGGGTTGCCTTTCTTCCAGACTCAATGACACATTCCTCATTTCTGTCTAAAGCGTCATCAGAGGTATCTCTAGAGTCTACATTTCTACAACAGTCTCTTCAAAGAAATTCAGGCCTCTCCTATTAAATTCCTCATAATTCTTCCAGTCTTCCCTTTATCCATTAAAAAAAGCAAACACCATGTTTGGTATTTGCAAACCACAGCAGCTCCCGACTTCTCTCGTACCAAACCTGTTTTAGTTTGCAAGCTGCCAGGATGCAGTCCAGCAGAACTGGAGTGCTTTTTAAAAAAAATTTTTTATTAATTAAAAAAAAATTACAAGAAAGAAACACAAACATTCCCAACACATACACTCAGCAATTCACAATATCATCACATAGTTGCATATTCATCATCATGATCATTTCCCAGAACATTGGCATCAATTCAGATAAAGAAAAAGACAACAGAAAAATAAAACAAAAACAGAGAAAAAAATTTTACATACCATACCCCTTACCTCTCCCTTTCTTTGATCACTAACATTTCAAACCTAATTTATTTTAACATTTGTTCCCCCTATTATTTATTTTTATTCCATATGTTCTACTCATCTGTTGACAAGGTAGATAAAAGGAGCATCAGACACAAGGTTTTCACGATCACACAGTCACATTGTGAAAGCTATATCATTACACAATCATCATCAAGAAACATGGCTACTGGAACACAGCTCTACATTTTCAGGCAGTTCCCTCCATCCTCTCCATTACATCTTGAATAACAAGATGATATCTACTCAATGCGTAAGAATAACCTCCAGGATAACCTCTCAACTCTGTTTGGAATCTGTCAGCCATTGACACTCTGTCTCATTTCACTCTTCCCCCTTTTGGTCGAGAAGGTTTTCTTCTGTCAGCCATTGACACTCTGTCTCATTTCACTCTTCCCCCTTTTGGTCGAGAAGGTTTTCTTAATCCCTTGATGCTGGTTTTCAGCTCATTCTAGGGTTTTTCTCAATCCTTTGATGCTGAATCTCAGCTCATTCTAGGATTTCTGTCCCACATTGCCAGGAAGATCCACACCCCTGGGAGTCGTGTCCCACGTAGACAGGGGGAGGGTGGTGATTTTGCTTGCTGTGTTGGCTGGAGACAGAGGCCACATCTGAGCAACAAAAGAGATTCTCTTGGGGGTGACTCTTAGGCCTAATTTTAAGTAGGCTTGACCTATCCTTTGTGGGGTTAACTTTCATATGAACAAACTCCAAGACTGGGGGCTCAGCCTACAGCTTTGGCGGATCAAACTGCTTGTGAGAATATCAAGACTTCAACTTGCAGAAGTTGAGTTTTCCCCCGTTCTCACCATTCTCCAAAGGGGACTTTGAAAATACTGTTCCACTCACTGATCAAATCACTCTGGGATTCATCAGGGCATCACTGGACAAACCAAGAAAATCTCATGTCTTATACAAAGTTCCATGTACTTAAGGTGTTCAACCAACTATCTACATAAATTATATTAGGAGGTGCACTAGTCAAATTATAAATTTGTACCAAATAAATATTTTTTGCTTTAGTCTCACACATAAGTTGAAAATTTAAAATATTAATTAACATCTATTTTCAGCACACTGCAGTAATGACATTCCTTTGTTCTTCCTCATGCAAAAACAGTTTTTTAAATTTGCACATTTAGTCACTATCATTATACACTCTAGGCATTCCTAGATTATACCATCTCAATCTTTATCGTCTCTCTTTCTTTCTGATTTCGTTTATGCCGCAGCCCTCCTTCCTCTATCATTCTCATGCAGTTTCATTCAGTTTTTAGCATAATTGTATTACAGTTAGGTAATATTGTGATGTCCATTTCTGAGTTTTTATATTCAGTCCTGTTGCACAATCTGTATCCCTTAAGCTCCAATTCCCAATATCTTACCCTATTTCTATCTCCTGATGGTCTCTGTTACCAACGAAATATTCCAAGTTTATTCACTAATGTCAGTTCATATCAGTGAGACCATATAGTATTTGTCCTTTTGCTTCTGGCTAATCACACTCAGCATAATGTCCTTAAGGTCCATTCATGTTGTTACATACTTCATAAGTTTATTCTGTCTTACAGCTGCATAATATTCTATCTTATGTAAATGCCACAGTTTGTTTAGCCAACCATCTGTTGATGGACATTTTGGCTGCTTCCATCTCTTGGTAATTGTAAATAATGCTGCTATAAACATTGGTGTGTAAATGTCCATCTGTGTCCTTGCCCTCATGTCCTTTGAGTAGAGACAACATATAGATGGATCATGCTTTTAAATCCATTCTGCCAGACTGTGTGTTTTGATTAGAGGGTTTAATCCAATAACATTCAGTGTTATTACATGCAATAGTACTTTCTTCTACTATTTTGTCTCCTGGATTTTATATGTCATATCATATTTTCCTTCTTTTTACCTTTACTCATAGTCTTCCTTTCTACACTCTTCTCCACACCTCCCTCTTCTGTTTTCATATCTGTCTCTAGTGCTCCCTTTAGTATTTCTTGCAGAGCTGGCCTCTTGGTCACAAATTTTCTCAGTGATTTTTTGTCTGAAAATGTTTTAATTTCTCCCTCATTTTTGAAGGACAATTTTGCTGGATATAGAATTCTTGGTTGGCAGTTTTTCTCTTTTAGTAATTTAAATATATCATCCCACTGTCTTCTTGCCTCCATGGTTTCTGCTGAGAGTTCTGCACATAGTCTTATTTGGCTTCCCTTGTATGTGATGGTTTGCTTTTCTCTTGCTGCTTTCAAGATTCTCTCTTTCTCTTTGACCTCTGACATTCTGATTAGTAAATGTCTTGGAGTATGTCTATTTCAATCTATTCTCTTTGGGGTACACTGCACTTCTTGGATCTGTAATTTTAAGTCTTTCATAAGAGTTGGGAAATTTTCAGTGATAATTTCCTCCATTCGTTTTTCTCCTCCTTTTCTCTTCTCTTCTCATTCTGGGACACCCACAACACGTATATTCGTGCACTTCATATTGTCTTTCAGTTCCCTGAGTCCCTGCACATATTTTTCCATTTTTTCCCTATATTTTCTTTTTCTTGCTGGATTTCAGATGTTCCGTCCTCCAGTTCACTAATCCTATGTTCTGTCTCTCGAAATCTACCACTGTAGGTTTCCATTGTTTTTCATTTCTTCTACCTTGCCTTTCATTCCCATAAGTTCTGTGATTTGTTTTTTCAGAATTGAAATTTCTTCTTTTCGTTCATTCCTTGCCTTCTTTATATCCTCCCTCAATTCATTGATTTGGTTTTTGATGAGGCTTTCCATGTCTGTTTGTATATTCTGAATGAATTGTTTCATCTCCTGTATGTCATTTGAATTGTTGGTTTGTTCCTTTGACTGGGCCATATCTTCAATTTTCCTAGTGTGATTTGTTATTTTTTGCTAGTGTCTAGGCATTTAATTGCCTTAATTAGTTTATCTGGAGATTGCTTTCACTTCTTTACCTAGGATTTTCTTGCTGGATGAATTTGTTGTTTATCTGTTCTTTGACATTCAGTTCAGCTTTATCTGGCCCTCTAGCTTAAGTTTTGTTTAACAGAGGAGAATTTTTCAGTACTTGTTTTCTTGTTTCTCACCCTGCTTGTATGGTGCCTTTTCCCCCCACCCTTAGGAGGGTCTACTTAGATATTATAGACCCCAGCCGGATTTTCCCAGACCAAACTGGCCTCCTATCAGGAGAAAAGAGTCACCTGTGTTGGTTTTCTCTGAGGGTGAGACCCAGCAGGTTGAAAGACTTTCCTGTGAAGTCTCTGGACTCTGTTTTTCTTATCCTGCCCAGTATGTGGTGCTTGTCTGTCTGCAGGTCCCACCAGCATAAGATGATGTGGTACCTTTAACTTTGGTGGACTTTCCCTGGGTTCTGGGGGTGGGACTCGCAGTCGGTCCAGTTGGTCCAGACTGGGGTATGCTGTGTATCCGGTCACTAACGTGGCCCCAGGAGCTGTTCTGTACTGTTTCTGGTTATTTAGTAGTTGTTCTGGAGGCCGAACTAAAATGCGCACATTGTTAAGCCACCATCTTGACCCAGGAGTGGAGTGGTTTTTATAAAGGAGAACTTAATAGGTTACAAGTGTAAAGTTCTAAGGAAGTTAAAGTGTCCACATTAAGGCACCAACAAGAGGTTAGCTTCACTCAAGAATGGCTGATGAGTCAGGAACACCTCTGTCAGTTGGGAAGTCACATGGCTAGTATCTGTTGGTCCCTTGCTCCTGGCTCCATTGCTTTCAGTCTCTGTCCATATGGAGATTCCTCACTTTGCTTCTCTGGGGCTGCCTTTCATCTCTTAGCTTCCCTTGGCTCTTGCCAGGTTCTGGCTTGCTTAACTTCTCGTAGTGAGGTCTGCTGATCTCCAAGCATCTTCAAACATCCACGTCTCTGTTCTGTTTCTGCACTGCTGTGAAGTGTCTGTTAGCTCTGAGACTTCTGTCATTTATCCAAAATGTTTCCTTTTTTGAAGGATTTCAGTAAACTAATCAAGACTTACCTGGAATGGGTGGAGTCACATCTCCATCTAATCAAAAGTTAATACCCATGGACATATCACAAATCCATGGAGATAATCTAATCAAAAGATTCCAACCTACATTATTGAATTTGGATTAAAAGAAACATCTGCCTCCACAAGATGAAATCAGGATTAAAACATGGCATTTTGGGGGTACATAATACTGTCAAACTGGTACACCACCCAATTCAAGGTGCATCTTAATCCTTTACCGGAATCCTTTATTAGAGGATAAAGGACAGAAGAAAGCTCAGAGAGAGCCTAAAGACAAACACCAGGAGAGAGCTCACAGAGAGAGAAAGTATTAGAGAGCTTAAAGAGATAAGCCCCAGGAGAAGCAAGCAAGACCCACAGAAATGAAAGAGTCAAAAACTGAAAACAATGAAACCCAGGAGTGAAGGGTCTAGCAGATGCCAGCCATATGCCTTCCCAATGTGACAAAGGAACCCCAGATGCCAGCAGCCTTTCTTCAGAGTAGATATTGCCCTGTTGATGCATTAATTGGGACATTTTCATGGCCTTAGAACTGTAAATTTGTAAACCAATACATCCCCATTTTAAAAGTCAACCCATTTCTGGTATATTGCATTCTGGCAGCTTTAGCAAACCAAAACAGATTTTGGTATCAAGAAATGGGATGCTGCGATTTTCAAATACCAAAAATTCTAGAATGGACTTATAAATGGATAAGGGAAAGACTCTAGAAGAATTGTGAGAGGTTCAATAGGAAAGACCTAGACTTCTTTGAAGAGACTGTTGGTAGAAATATGGAATCTAAAAATACTTCTGATGAGGCCTTAGTCAGCAATGATGAATATGCCATTGCAAACTGGAAGAATGATGATCCTTGTTTTAAAGTGGCAGATAATTTGGCAAAATTGAGTCCTGATGTCAGATGGAAGGCAGAATTTGAAAGTGACAAGCTGGAATATTTACCTGAAGAGATTTTCAATGTAAATGCGGAAAGTGTGGCCTGGGTTCTTCTTGCAGCTTATAGCAAAATGTGAGAGGAAAGGGATAAGATGAGAACTGAATTTTTGGGTGCAAAAAAATGAGAACTTGATGGTGTGGAAAATTCTGTGTTTCTGGAAAGCAAGTCCCCAGAGAATAGAGCTCCAAATGAGGGTTCTACCATTTCAGTGCAAGTAAGACTTGGAAATGGAGCTATCCAGAAAGGATTTGTAGAAAATTGTACTGTCTGATAGTTGGGATTCCAGTGTGCCACATGTAAAATTGCCTAGTTTGTTGTGGGATCTGTATGAATGGAACTACTGACAGTCTGGACTAAAAGGGATAGATTGAAGGAAAAATGACTTCAAAGACACAAGCATGGAAACTGAGGTATGGAGCCAAGATACCTCAGGCCAGGGGGGCCCACTCACCCATGTACTGGAAAGGATGAGTTTGCCCCAGAATTTGCAGAGGGCAGGACTTTCTCCTCATTGTTCAGGAAGACTGATGCTGCACCAGGCCTCAGAGAGGGTGGAGCACATGCCCCAGGGATTGGTGAGAGCCTGACCCCCACCCCACTGTTCTAAAGGGGTGGGCCCTGGGCCCTGGAGATGGCAGAAAGCTTGGCTACCCAGATGCTTGAGGAGGGTGGGGCTGAGAACATGGTCTCCCCAATGCTTGGAGTTGTTGGAGCATCATTCCAGTGTTTGAAGAGAACAAGGCTGCTGCAAAGGCCCTTGAAAAGGGTGAGACTGCCACTCTCTCAAGCTCTGAGGATAAAATGTCATTCTATTTATGACTTTCAGACCTAGAAATCTAATGAAGCTTGCCCTGCAGGTTTTCAGAACTATTTGGGATCTTTGACCCCTGTTTTCTTTCCAGTTTCTCTCTATGGAAATGGGAATGTTCACTCTATGACTGCATCTCCTTTGTATATTGGAAGCAGATAACTTGCTCTAAGTTTCACAAGTTCATAGCCAGAGGAGAATTTTGTCTTAGGACAGACCACGTCTGTAACTGATTTTTTTTGGGGGGGGGGGCGATAGGGGGTGCATGGTCTAGGAATCAAACTGCATCTCCCACTTGGAAGGTGAGCATTCTACCACTGAACCACCCATGCACCCCGTAACTGATTTTTATGAGACGTTAAATTTAATAATGCTCGAGTGATTTAAGGTTTTTGTGATATTGTGATGAGATTAATGTACTATGCGTATGGAAAGAATTTTTCTTTTTGAGGTCCAGGGTGTTGAATGTGGTGGTTTGAAGCTGTTATGTACCCCCAGAGAAGACGATGCTTTTTTAATTCATTATTGTGGGTGGGGACTTTTGATTAGGTTGTTTCAATTGAGATTTGAGTGATCCAATTCAAGGTGGGTCTTAATCCTTTACTGGAGTCCTTTATAAGAGGATAAAGGACAGATAAAAGCTCAGGGAGAGCTTAGAGACAAACATCTGGAGAGAACTCACAGAGAGAGATAGAACAACAAAGCTCAGAGAGAAAGCCCTGGGAGAAGACAGCAAGGACTCACAGAAATGGAAAGAGCCAGAAACTGAAAACAATGAAACCCAGGAGTGAAGGACCAGCAGACACCAGCCATGTGCCTGGATGCCAGCAGCCTTTCTTCAGAGATGGTATCATTCTGTTGATGCCTTAATTGGGACATTTTCATGGCCTTAGAACTGTAAATTTGTAAACCAATACATCCCCATTTAAAAAGCTAGCCCATTTCTGGTATATTACATTCCAGCAGCTTTAGCAAACCAAAACATCCATTATCATGGTATTCCACTCTTCTTATCATGTTCACCATCATCCTGAAGTAGCTGGATTAATAGAAAGGTGGAATGGCCTTTTGAAGATTAATTACGGCACCGACTAATTAATACGGCAAGGTATTAATACCTTGCGGGGCTGGGACAACGTTCTCCAGGTGGCAATATATATGCTCTAAATCAGCATCTATTCTATACTGCTCCTTCTCCCATAGTTAGGATTCACAGGTCAAGGAATCAAATGGTGGAAATGCAAGTGGCACCACTCACTAGTACCCCTCAGTGATAAACTAGAAAAATTTTGTTGCAATTCCCCACAACCTTAAGCTTTGCTGGTGCACAGGCTTTAGTTCCAAGAGGAAGAGTGCTCACACCAGGAGACACAATAATGATTCCATTGAACTGGAAGTTAAGACTGCCAGCTGGCCACTTTGGGCTCCTCATGCCTCTGAATCAACAGGCAAAGAAGGAGATTATTGTAATGGCTGGTTATCATGGAGAAATAGAACTGCAACCGCACAATGGAGCTGAAGAAGAGTTTGCTTGGAATAAAGGAGACACCCTAGGGCATCTCTTAGTACTACAATGCCCTGTGATTAAAGTCAATGAAAAACTGTAAAAACTCAATCGAGTCAGGACTACTAATGGCCCCAAAACTTCAGAAATGAAGGTTTGGGGTCGCCCACCAGGCAAAGGATCATGGCCAGCTGAGATGCTTGCTGAGGGTAAAGGGAATATGGAATGGGTAGTAGAAGAAGGTAGCCATAAATATGATCTTTGACCAAGTGACAAGTTACAGACACAAGGTTATATAATGGTTATGAATATTTCTTCTTTGTTATGAGTATGTTTGTATACATACCTAAAGCAAATATCCTTGTATTCTCCCCTATTTTATCCCCTTATCATATGACACAAGTAGAATTTTCATGTTGTAGTATTTAAGTTATAGGATACCAAGTTTAAGAGTGGAAATTACCTAAGGACTTGCATTCTATTCTGGGGAAAGTTAGTGCATTTCTGGTTGTAAGCAGGACAATTGAGTATTGTTAGACAAAATATAACTGTTATTGTTTTAGAGACTGAGTATGGTTTAGGGAGATGTGCATGGTTCCAAGTTGACAAGGGGTGGACTGTGATTTTAAGTTTATATGTCAATTTGGCCAGGTTACAGGGTCCAGTTGTTTGGTCAAGCAAGCACTGGCCTGACTGTTACTCAGGATATTTTGTGGACTTTAATTAATCAGTAAGTTAATTACATCTATGGCTGAGTACATATACAATCACCTGAGGAGATTTTCTTCAACAATGAAAGAAGCCTCATCCAATCAGTTGAAGACCTTAAAAGGACACATGATGATTTCAGCAGTAAGAATGGAGAACTTCCATCTCTACTTCAGCCAGCAGCTTCTCCTGGGGAATTCATTGATACGCTTCATTGGAGTTCCCAGTTTGTGGCCTGCCCTATGGAATATGAACTTTCCCAGTCTCATGGTTGCATGAACCAAAATCTATAAACAATTTCATAATACACATATAATCTACACAAATGTATATTTCCTGTCTGTTCTGTTTCCCTAAAAAACCCTGACCAAAACGCCAAAAATGTAAATTATTGGCTTTGTTTAATGACCCAGAATATGATCGATCTTGGTAAATGTTCTGTGTGCATTTGAAAAAGATGTGTATTCTGATGTTGTTGGTTGGAGTATAAATGTTAATTAAATCTATGTGACTTATAGTTGTGTAAGTTTGAAACTGCTATGTACCCCAGAAAAGGCCATGTTCCTTTAATCCATCCTTGTTGGGACAGACCTATTGTAGATGGGACCTTTTGATTAGGTTATTTCAGTTGAGATATGACTCACTCCATTCAAGGTGGGTCTTAATCCCCTTACTGGAATCCTTTGTAAGAGGGTAAAGAAGCTTAGAGATAAGGACAGACCCACTGAAACTGAGAGAGGAAGGCAACTGAAGCCAGAAGCTGAAAGCAACAAAACCTGGGAGAGATGGAACAACAGATACTGGCTATGTGCTTTCCCATGTGACAGAAGTGTCCCAGACGCCAGAGCCTTTCTTCAGAGAAGGTATTGTCCTGTTGATGCCTTGAGTTGGACATTTCCATGGCTTCAGAATTGTAAACTTATAAGCTAATAAATCCTGATTGAAAAAGTCAGTCAATTTATGATATATTGCATTTTGGCAGTTTTAGCAAACCAAAATAGATTTTGATACCAAGAAGTGGGCTGTGGTGATTTGCAAATACCAAAAAATGCTTAAATGGCATTATAAATAGATAAGGGGAAGATTCAGGAAGAATTGTGAGATGCTTGATAGGAAAGGCCTAGATTGCTTTGAAGAGACCGTTCATAGAAATATGGAATCTAAAGATACTTCTGATGAGGCCTCAGACAGAAGTGATGAATATGTCCTTGCAAACAGAAAGAGAGGTGATCCTTGTTTTAAAGTGGCAGAGAATTTGGCAAAATTGAGTCCTGATGGTAGATGCAAGGCAAAATTTGAAAGTGATGAGCTGGAACATTTAGCTGAAGAGCTTTTCAAATTAAATGTGGAAAGTACAGCCTGGTTTCTCTTTGTAGCTTATAGTAAAATGTGAGAGGAAAGGGATAAGCTGAGAACTGAACTCTTGGGTGCAAAGAAAGGAGAAATTTATGGTTTGGAAAATTCTGAGTTTCTGGAAAGCCAGTCCCCAGAGGATAGAGACCCTTGTGAGGATTTAGCTTAACATGGAACCAGTCAGCCATTTCAGTGTGGATCAGGATTGACTATGGAATTATCCAGAAAGGATCTGTGGAAAGTCCTATTTTGTCTGATGGTTAGGACTTTTGTGCATTGCATGCTCTAGTTTGCTAGCTGCTGGAATGCAATATACCAGAAACAGAATGTCTTTAAAAGGGGGAATTTAATAAGTGCAAGTTAACAGTTTTTAGGCTGTGGAAATGTCCCAATTAAACAAGTCTGTAGAAATGTCCAATCTAAGGCATCCAGGGAAAGATACCTTGATTCAAGGAAGGCTGATGAAGTTCAGAGTTTCTGTCTCAAGTGGAAAGGCACATGGCGAACATGTTCAGGGTTTCTTTCTCATCTGGAAAGGCACATGGCGAATACGGTATCATCTGCTAGATTCCTCTCCAGCTCCTCGGGAGGCATTTTCATTCTTCATCTCCAAAAGTCGCTGGCTGGTGGACTCTCTGCTTTGTGGTTCTGCGGTGTTCTCTGCTCTCTTAGAATCTCATGGCTTTCTTTCTTGTTGTTCTCTAGCTTTTCCTAAAGTGCTTCTTCTTTTAAAGGATTCCAGAAAAACCAATCAAAATCCACCTAAAATGGGTGGCAACACATCTCCACCTAATCAAGTTTAATACCCACACTTGATTGAGTCACATCTCAATGGAGATAAGCTAATTAAAGTTTCCAACATACAGTACTGAATAGGGATTAGAAGAAACTGTTGCTCCTACAAGGTTGATTAGGATTAAAACTTGGCTTTTCTAGGGTACATAAACCTTTTCAAACCAGCACACATGTGAAACTGACAATTTTTTTGTGAGATCAGTATGAATAGAACTACTTGCAGCCTGGACTAAAAGGGACAGATTGAAGAAAAAATGACTTCAAAGGCAAAACCATGGCAGTCAATGTCTGGAGCCAAAATGCCTTGGGACAAGGCACCTGCGACATGGAGGTGAGTGTGCCCCAAAGTTTTCAGAAGGCAGGTCTTCTGCCCCATTGCTTAGGAAATGTGTTACCACCCCAGGGCTCTCGGATATCTGGAGGATTGCTACCCTGTCGGTCAAGAAGACTGCTGTGGCCCCAGGCTTCAGAGAGGGTGGAGTATATTCTCTTGGTATTGGGGAGAGGGAGGTTCAACCTGTGCCCTTGAGATTAGGGAGAGTCTGGGTTTCACCTCACTGTTGTGAAGGGGTTAAGCCTGTGACCCAGAGATGGCGGTGTCCGTTCACCACCCCAATGCATGAAGAGGGTGGAGCTGAGAGCACGGCCATCTCCCCAGTGCTTGGAGATGTTGGAACCCTCACCCTAGTGTTCAGAAAGAGCAAGGTCCCTGCATAAGCCCTTGGAAAGGGTTGGGCTGCTGCTCTGTCAGGTCCCCAAGCACTAAACATCATTGTGTAGATGACTCTCAGACCTGGAAATCTAATGAAGTATGCCCTGCAGGTTTTTGGAAGTTTGGATCTGATGACCCCTGTTTTCCCTTCAATTTCTCCCTGTGGAAGTGGGAACTCTTAGTCTATAACTGCTCGTCCTTTGTATATTGGAAGTAGATAACTTGCTCTAAGTTTTACTGGTCCACAGCCAGAGGAGAACATTGCTTCAGGACAGACCACGCCTATAACTGATTTAATGAGACTTTGTGCTTAATACTGTTACTGTAATGATTTAAGCTTTTTGTGATATTGTGGTAGAATGAATGTATTTTGCATACAGAAAGAACATATCTTGTTTTGGGGTCAAGAGGGTAGAGTGTGGTTTGAAGCTGTTATGTACCCCAGAAAGAGCTATGTTCTTTTAATCCATTCCTATGAGTGCAGACCTATTGTAGATGGGACCTTTTGATTAGGTTATTTCAATTGACATGTGTCCCACCCCATTCAAGATGGGTTTTAAGAGGACAAAGGATGCACAGAAAAACCACAGAGAGCTCAGAGAAGCCCCACAGAAGCTGAGTGACAAGGACACACCCACAGAAGCTGAGTGAGGAAGGCACTGAAGCCAGAAGTTGAAAGCAACAATACCCAGGAGAGAAGGACCATCAGATGTTGGCTATATGCCTTCCCATGTGACAGAGGTGTCCCAGATGCCAGAGCCTTTTTTCAGAGAAGGTATTGTCCTGTTGATGCCTTGAGTTGGACATTTCTATGGCCTTAGAACTGTAAACTTATAAGCTAATAATCCCTATTGTAAATGACAACACATTTCTGGTATTTTGAATTGTGGCAGCTTTAATAAACTGAAACACCATTGTAAAAGCCAACCCATTTCTGGCATTTTGCATTTTGGCAGCTTTAGCAAACCAAAACAGATTTTGGTACCAAGAGTGGGGTGCTGAGATCCAAATACCAAAAGTGCTGGAATGGTTTTATAAATGGATAAGGGGAAGATTCTGGAAGAATTGTGAGATGCTTACTAGAGAAGACCTAGATTGCTTTGGAGAGACCTTTAGTAGAAATATGGATGCTAAAAGTACTTCTGGTGAGACCATAGACAGAAATGATAGTGTCATTACAAACTGGAAGAAAGGCAACCCTTGTTTTTAAGTGGCAGTGAATTATGCAGAATTGAGCCCTGATGTCAGACAGAAGACAGAATTTGAAAGTGATAAACTTGGATATTTAGCTGAAGCGATTTCTGATTAAAAGTAGAACATGAGGCCTGGCTTCTCCTTGCAGCTTATAGTAAAATATGAGGGGAAAGGGATAAGCTGAGAACTGAACTCTTGGGTACAAAGAAAGGAGAAATTGATGGTTTGGAAAATTCTGAGTTTCTGGAAAGTTAGTCCACAGAGAATAGAGCCCCATGTGAGGATTTAACTTAACATGGAATCATTCAACCATTTTAGTGGGAATCAAGATTGGAGATGGAGCTATCCAGAAAGGATTTGTGGAAAGTCCTATTGTCTGTGGTTGGACCCCCTGTGTGCTGCATGCAAAGCCGACAATATTTTGTGTGTGTGTGTGTGAGAGCTGTATGAATTACTTCCAGCCTGGACTTAAAGGGACAGAAAAGGGACAGATTGAAGGAAAAATGACTGCAAAGACAGAACCATAGACGCCAAGCTGTGGAGCAAAAACACCTCTGTCCAAGAGAGCAGACCCACCTGTGTAATGGAGAGGGTGAGTGTGTCTCAGAGTTTGCAGAGGACAGGCCTTCAGTCCTGTTGTTCAGGAAGAGTACTGCCACCCCAGGCTTCAGAGAGGGTGGAGCACATTCCCCATAGATTGGGGAAGAATCTGGTCACTCCTTCCCACTCTTCTAAGGGGGCTGAGCCTGTGTCCCAGAGATTGGGGAGTGTCCAGATACCATCCTGATGCTTGAGGAAGGTGGGCCTACAGTCCTGCTGCCATGCCAATGCTTGAAGAGGATGGAGCCAAGAGCATTCCCATCTCCCTAATATTTGCAGAGAGCAGGGCTGCTGTGCAAGCACTTGAAAAAGATGGAGCTGTCACTCTATCAAGCCCCAAGGATAAAACGTCTTTCTATAGTCGACTTTCAGACCTGGAAATCTAATGAAGTATGCCTTGCAAGTTTTTGGAACTGTTGGGTCCAGTGACCCAAGTTTTCCTCCCAATGTGTCCTTATGGCAATGAGAACCCTTACTCTATGACTGTCCCTCCTTTGTATATTGGAAGCAGGTAATTTGTTCTAAGTTTTACAGGTCCACAGCCAGAGAGGAAATTTGCCCCAGGACAGACCACACCTGTAACTGATTTTGATGAGATTTTTGTACTTAAAACTGATACTGAAATGATCAGTTTGTGGTATTGTGGTGGAACACATTTTGCATATAGAAAGAACATGTCATTTTGGGGTCTAGAGGGTGTTATATACCCCAGAAACGGCCATGTTATTTCAATACATTCCTATGGGTGCAGACCTGTTGTGGTGGGACTTTTGATTAGGTTATTTTAATTGAGATGTACCCACCCAATTCAAGGTGGGTCTTAATCCTGTTACGGAGTCCTTAATAAGAGACAAAATTAAGAACTCATAGAGATAAGCCCTAGAGAAGCTAAGTGAGGACCCATAAAAGTGGAGAGAGGAAGCCACTGAAGCCAGAAGTTGAAAGCAATGAAACCTGGGAGAGAAGGACCAGCAGGCACCAGTATGTGCTTTCCCATGTGATAGAGGTGTTCAGGATGCTGGCAGCCTGTTTTCAGAGTCCAGGTATCATCTTGTTGATGGCTTGAGTTGGAAATTTTCATGGCCCAAGCAATGTAAATTTTAAGTTAAATCCTCATTGTAAAAGCCAACCCATTTTCTGGTATATTGCATTTTGGCAGCTTCAGCAAACCAAAAGAATAGTTTTATTAAAATCTTCTATATTCTTACTGATTTTCTGTGAAAACTGTTCTATTAATTATGGAGAGCAAAGTATTGAAATCTCTACTATAATTGTGGATTTGTCCATTTCTCCTTGCAGTTCTACCAGTTTTTGCTCAATGTATTTTTAAGCTATGTTATTAGGTGACTAAACATTCAGTATTGTTGTTCTCTTGTTGAATTTACCTTTTTCATTTTGAAAGGACCCTCTTTATCCTTCATAATATTCTTTCTTCTGAAATCTACCTTGAATGATATTAATATAGTCACTCCAGCTTTCTTGTGATTAGTGTTAGTATGGTATATATCTTTCTACCTCATTACTTGAAATTTATTTGTCTATATATGTATTATAGTATGCTGTATAATGGGGGTAACATTTCATTCTTTTTCCAGGTGAGTACCCCGTTATTGCAGCACCATTTTGTTGACTTTTTGTTTTTTTTGTTTGCTTATTTTTGGGGGGAGATGCATGGGCTGTGAATTGAATCCGGGTCTCCCAGGCAAGAATTCTACCATTGAACTACCCTTGCACCCCCTATTTATGTCTTCATATTTAAAGGGAGTTTCTTGAAGGCAGTATAGAATTCCATTCTCCAGCCCTACTCTGGTGCCTGGGACTTCAAGAACTCCCTAACTTTCCAGGTTGCCCACTTCCTTGTAGGAGGTTCTGATAATTAAGAGCACAGTTCCTCATAAGCCCCACCTGCCTTCCATCACCTTTACCCCCATTCCAGGTTAATACCTAGGGAGGTATGGCCACTTTCCCAGGAGAATTTTTCAGACAACAGGAATATCCAAACCTATGGCAACTCCCCAGGCAGTGCAATGGATCACGTGATCCAGACAATGGATCACGCAGACCTATGGAGGACTACCCAAAGCTACCTGAGAAGAACCAAAAATTAACTTGGAAAAAATGTAGAGTACAAGAAGGAAAAAGCTAATTTCTACCAAGGAGGATTTTACTGATTATTTTCCTTTTCAAGAAACCGTTTCAACTAAAAGTGAAATTACAGGATCACTCTAGAACACTGCAACCCAGTGGGCTTGGTGGAAAGGAGGAATGCTCCCTTGAAAGGGTAAGGTACACTTGCTCCATTCCCAGTCTATTAGTTTCCTATTGTTGCTGTAACAAATTGCCACAAACTTAGTGGCTTAAAACAACACAAATGCATTTTGTTATGGTCTTGGAGGTCAGAAATCTAAAATCAAGCTGTAGGTAGGGTGGTGTTCTTTTGGAGACTTCAGTGGTGAAGCCATTTCCTTGTCTTTTTCAGTTTCTAGAGGTTACCTGCATTCCTTGGCTTACAGCCGCAGAATAATCTCCCCATCTCAAGATCCTTAACTTAGTCACATCTTTAAAGTCCCTTTTACCATGTAAGGTCACATCTTCACAGGTTCCAGGGATTAAGACATGGACACATTTGGAGGTTCATTATTCAGCCTACCACACCCAGTTACAGGTCAGACTAGCTATGGAGAAGGCAAGTCCACTAGGTCTTAGAACTCCTGTGAGGTGTGACCTGTCCAGATTTCTGTGAATTATCTTGCCTTTTGGATACAAGCCTCTAAACTGGTTGCCTTTGTGTCAAATGACTCTAATTCTGGTCCAGTCATCTGTATCCAAGAAGGCAGGGGACAAGTGACATAGAAGCCATATGACTAAACACTAAGTCAGATTGCTTCCTTTAGAAAGAAGCTGTGGGTAGGAATGCTTACAGAGAGAGAGAGAGTGGCCACAATAGTCAAGCAAAGTGACAAAGCACATGATCTATTAGAGGCAGCTTCATAGATTCTAGTCTTGATCCTGCTATATACTAGCTGTGGGGTCTTGAACAATCGTCTTAACCATTTGGCTTTAGTTTCCACATCTGTAAAATGGAGCCAAAAGTATTATCTTCATATGGCTGTCACAAGAACTAAGTATAAGATAGTCCATGTAAAAGGCTTAGCAAAGGACCTGGCACAGAGTAAGATCTTGAGTAATACTGTTATTATTTGAAGGTGTGACCACCCTAAACAAGTTTGCCGACAATTACCAAGGGTTTTGGTCTTGATTGGCTTCCCTAAGGGGTCTAAGTAGCTATCTTGAAACTCACCTTCAGTCTAGTCTTTGCTTGTGTGGTTCTCAGCTCATCTTTGAGGATTGGGGGACAAGGACTCTGGCACAAATTCTGCTTCAAAGATGTGGGGCATCCCTATCGTGTATGGACAAATATGACAAAAGATTTATGAGTGGCCACAGTACTGCACAAAGCCAAAAATGGCCTGTGAACACCATAGTTGTTTTTGTCCCTATGACCACCTCTGCTTGCAGAGGGTGTGGGGGTAGAATTAACGAGAGATCCTGTCTTGGAAAGTTCAAAGTTAGGGTGAAAAGAGGAAAAGCTCTGTTACTAGATCACTGGCACATATGTCAGGCTTATCTGAAGCAGAAATAAGTATTTAATGCTTTTTTTCTAAAACCTCCAGAAAGATTTAAAATGGTCTTCTGTTTTGAAGCTGAGGAAATTAAATGAAATTATAATTTTCAAATTATCAGCAATTCTTAAAACGTGGTTTTTTTAATCATGTGAGAAATGACTATAAAATGAGATCCATTCCCATCTGTGATTTATGGATGCAACTTCATTACATCTTGGCAATATTTTAGAAAGCAACGTTGAACAAAAGGGAACTCTGCAAATGGTCCCCAAATTCAGATAACTTGCTGCAATTAATACACCTGAAACAGTTCAAGTCCATCTTTTCAGATTGTTTATAATCTGGTATTCAGTTACAATAAATGAAAGTGAGAATGTGGTGTGGAGATAGCAGTGAGAAGAAAGGATAGGAAATTTAAAGCTTGGGGTGTCCAGGCTTTGAGGCAGGAGTGTTCACATCCATTTTAAGATGAGAAATAATGGATGCTCTGAGAGTTTATCAAGATGGTTAATGTATTTAAGGGAGCATCAGGTCAAAGAACTCATCAGCGGCTGGACACAGCAGGGATCACCAGTCTAGGGCTTGAGCCTCTCCCTATCCCCAAGACTCATTTCAAGGACAAAAATTTTTTTTATTGAGGCACAATAGCTGTTTCTAATAAAACTTGAAAAACTGAATTATAGATGCAAAAGCCTAATAAAATTGCTATAAATAAGATATTTTTTGAAAATATCACATGAGGAGGGTGTTCAGTGGTAAATAAGTTTTTACTCCTATCATTTATTTTTCCTCAATTCTTAAGGGCCAGTAAGTATTGTAAAATCCTGGAGGGGAAAGTTCTCAGGACTGTGGTTTCTTTGGTTTAGTCTCTGAATGTAAAAGTTTCTTCAACAGAGAGACAAAGAAAGGTTCATTTCTCATTGCAAATATATACACTGGTATAAACCCAATAGCTTTTGCTGGCTACAATAGGGTATTATCTGTAGTTTCAGTTCTCTAGCATTCTACCTAACAATTTCAGAACAGGGAGAGGGAGAGGGGGAGGGAAACTGAGAAAAGAATCTCACCTTTGACCTATTTTCCTTACTGATTTATCCAGTGGTCTTTGGCAAATACATTTCTCAAACATAATGAAAATGTTTATTTTGTCCTCAAAGTCACCCCATGTTACTGCATATATATATTCTCATGACTCCAAAGAGAACGAATACTGCAAAGAACGTACATTTAAGTGATGCCTAATCTAAGTTTCCTGAACCTTATGACATCAGATAGGATCCATTTCCCTGGTGATTTTTTATGATGATTCTGAAGTCTTTATCTGATCATCTTGATGAAATCGTGATTTCTGTGTTGAGTTACAGTCCCCAGAGTTCTCCTTGATCCCAATCCCTGATAAGTGATATACATCATGATTCTGTGTTTCTTTCTTTTGGCATGGGCAGGCTCTGGGAATCGAACCTGGATCTCTAGCATGGCAGATGAGAATTCTGCCACTGAGCCACCATAGCACCACCCATATATCATCAATCTGTTTCTAAATATTCAATTTCTCCTCTTCTTCCTTCCTCTCCTACCCTACTATCAATTTGTTTTGTTTAGTAAGAATTTTTTTTAAATATAAAAGAACATATGAAAGATTTTCTAAAACACAAAATTAAAAAATTACCACAACTGACAGTAGTTAGCAGTTTTCATAATTTAATGAAAAAGTATTGGTAAAAAGGTGACATTTGAAAAAAGACTGAGTTTCTCTTGGAAAATTGAACTATATAAGACAAAATGAAAAAAATTAACAAAGAAGATTAAGAGGTAATACTTCAAACAACAGCAAAATGTAGCAAATACATTTTGGGGCAATTGAAATTTACAACAGAAGGCTCCTTCATTTACCTAGGAAAATTCTGTAAAAATATCATAACTATATTTCCCTGACTGGAATTATTTTAGTCAATACTCTCCCAATGGTATTACATGTGGAATTTGGCTGAAGCACTATTTCAATGTTTGCTTTTCCTTGCACTCAGGCGACTCACTCAGAATTGAAAGGCAGAAAAGGACAAAGACTACTGTACTGTCCTCTAACAGAAGGAGTTCACATTAGAGCTCCATTATAATTTCATTACCATGAAAGCGATAAATTATTATCTACCCACAACAAACTCAAAGAAAAAGCACAGAAATCTAGTGCACGAATAGAGGAAATTCTTTCTCAGTTTGGATGATCCACAGCTTTTTCCTTTCAAATAAAATTCAGTAAACCCACCATATAAGCTGTGGCATGCTCACACATGTATATAGGCACAAAAGAAGCATTTTGAAGATGTAGCCAAAGGAGAGATGAAATCCAAAAGTATTGGGGAGTGGAAGAAACAAATAGCAAAGGAATCCATTAACAAGGCTACAAGAGCAACATTGGGATAGGAAAACTGCTGAGTTTTCCATACTGATGGAGAGGGGGCCCTTGCCCTTACTGACTGGTGCTTACTGCAATTAGGCTGTTTAATCAGTAAGAAATTTAAAAAAATTAAAAATGGCCTCTTTTGCCTGAAAGTTCCCAAACCAGAAGAAAGAGAATATTAATTTAAGGCTAAGAAAAGAGAGCTAAGGATTATAGTTGGCTTGACATTTAAAAAAAATTGCAACATTCTTCCTTTCTTTGGGACGCAGACATGTTCCCCCCCTCCAAATGCAACTATTCTCTTCCTCCCCCCAATTAATCAAGGTTTATAGTTTGGGAACCAGATATAAGCAACTTCTGAAAAACAGCTCCAGCCTTTTTGTTTGGGAAATCACCTCTGATTCAAGGGTGATACAAAGTTCAATCATATCCATGTGTTAAACACATGTTTTCAAATTCTGTTTGACAATAAAAATTTGTTTCAAAATGAAAGTAGGTAAGAATACTTAACCTCTGTGCATTTCATTGTATGTTAATTATACCTTAATAAAAACTATATAAACATTAAAGCAGGTATACAAAACTGTCAGCCAAAATTATTTTAGTCAAACTCATTTGAAAACGACAACGTAAAAACTCTGACCTGGTACAAATAACCCAGAGATGGTCTCACTTTGAGAAAGGCTCTGGGATCCTTCACAATTGCCTAAATAGAGATAATTAGAGCATTTTCCATGGAAGTAGAACAACTTTTTGTAAACACTATCCACAAGTTAGCCTTTTATGCTTGTTAGCTGGGTGAAATATTTACAAGTGCGTTCCCAGCAAGCAAGACTAGGAACAGGCACTGGACAGTTTAAGCATCAAGAGAGTATTGATTCAGTAAATTAGTTAAGATACTGTGAACAAAAACAAACAAACAAACAAAAAACCAAACAGACCTTGCACAGAGCAAAGGAAGAGTTTGATAGTATCTATTAAGAGTTTGATAGTATCTGAGGTGTTGGTCTCCTGGTATCTCCCTGAAGAGGGTTTACAGATACCATGAAATTAGAAACTTCCTACAGACAGGAGCTCTGGGAGTCACATGCTGTAGCTTCAAAAGATAAGTAGTTTTAGTGTCTGATAATCCTGGTCCTTTGCAAATCTCATTAACAATGCAAGGACTCTTTATATGCTCACAATATGTTAATATAACCGGAAAACTTCCTCAAAAGTACTTATTGAGCAATTACTCTGGGCCTAGCTGTTCCTAATAGTCCCTGACAAAAAATCCTCCAAACAATCTGCGTTTTCTAAAATTTGCTTGTGATGACTAGACTTGAAACCTTTTCAAAACCTGCAAGCCAATTTAATGGGGAAAAAATCTCATCCTTTTCACTTTAATTCCTCCTAACAGATACTAGAATCCTTTTGATGTATGAGTTTTCTCTAATACATGGGGCAAAGGAAAAGGTTAGGTTATGCTGGGAAGTTTCTAATCACCTTTGCATTGAACTGTGGGAAAGCATATGAGTCTTGTTTTTACTGTGGCAATCCCGTCTGGAGTCGTGGGGAGGATTTTCCCTATCTGAGTTGTCTCTCCTTAGCCTGACTTTCTCTTTATTTCCATCACTTTCTGCTTCTGAATCACTTGGCTCCAGATCTGGGCAATACCCATCATTTTCCTGATACGGAGCTCTCCCTGCAGACCGCCTGAGAAACTGTTTACCCCAGAGCTGCTCCGTGGGGTTAATATTCTTGGTTGGCTTCACATAGCAATGGAAATCCTCTGTGGTCCTCACCCATCTGTTGGTGGCCTCCTTAAAGGACCTGCTGAAGTGTTCTGTGGTGGATTTTCTAAAGCTGCCCTGACTGGCCAAGTGGGAGCTGAGCATAGGCCCCTGGTCACAGAACATCTCACTTGAGCTGTCTTTTTGGGTGACATCCCCAGACCTACTACCCTCGAGGCCATAGGATTTGGGAAACTTGGAGTGAGGCTGGATTTTTCCATTCCCAATGGAAGAATGTCCATGCAGAGCAGCCTGAAGGACCAGAGGCTTTCCCAGTGACTGCCCATGATAGAATTCCGGAGATGGAGTTCTCCAAGCAGCACTGGGATCCTTTGCTTCACTCCTAGAATGGCTGAGACTGGCCAGCAAACAGTTATTCTTGCTCTCTAGTGGATGCCTTGGGTACGATTTCACTCTCATTTCTAGTGACTCCTGCGGCAACTGCATGCTCCTTTTACTGACAACAGGGGAGCTGCTGTCAGGAGAGAGGGGTCCGTGATCAGGCTCGGTGGAGTTGTTTTTGCAGTCTTCCAGGGCTGATCTGGGCATTTTTAACTTTAAGGTAATTCTTGGTGGTGGGTAAAATAGTGAGTTTTCTAGTGCATTTGTCAAAGGAAGTCCTGAGATCAAAAAGAAAGATTCATTTAACAACTGATTTAAATAACGGCATATGTCCCTAAGACAGAGTTCATATACCTACTCTTAAAAATATTTAACAAGCATGTCTTTTATATGTATGTATACCATGAGATAGATGTTGGAGTAAGCTGAATTTGAGGTAGGGGGAAGGGGTGTGATAGATGGAAAACTCAGTAAATGCCATTGTTTGCTGTGCAACTCCCAAACTCCTATCTTAGGCTCTCCCAATCTGTACAATGATCACAAAGACTAGCGTGCTGCCTCTTGCACCCTTACCTCTGCCCCTTCCACTTCTGAAAAGAACATCAGTAACAATGTGTTTAGAATAGGGTTTCCATATTTGTGTGTCTGAGTGTATAAACGTGTGGCTACTGCACAGCACTTTGGATGTATCTTAAACATAGACATTTCAGACCCCATTTTCCAATCTCTCCTGGCCTTCCTTAAAGTAAGTCAAATATAAATCCTCATAAATGTAGCACTGTTTTGGAGAGCATGTGTTTTAATCTGGAATGGTAGTGGGTGGTTTCTGTGTATTCAATCTTCTTAAACTAGAATAATTTCCTGACTACAAATGACTATTTTGGAGGTGTGAGGGAGGTTTTGCAATGGTAAGAAAAGAATCACAACATTTCTACTAATGCCTTCTATGGTTTGGCTTGGGTGTTTCGGTGACCTGGGCATGTCACCCTACAATCATAGTTAGAATAAGTCTTCTGCTCTCTATTATTTTGAGTGTTCTGAAATTGTAAAAGCGCTACCAAACAATTCCTCCTGGGATATGGACTTGACACCATTGTCTATTAACATCTTACTATAGCTTCAGAAAAAAGAAATATAGAGGACAGTTATTAGGAGCCTCAATGCCCAGCATATGTTCCTCAAAGTTCCATACTGAACATCCACAGCACCCATTTCTCCCAGGAGTTGCTACCACAAGCCATAATGAGGCTGGCTCCTACCAATCAGAAGCCACATGGGTTAGGAGCCAATTCCTTCAACATGCAGAGGTTCCTCCTTGCTGTCCTTTGGTTATCTTGCCCATCTCACTTACCTTGTGGCTGAGCAGCCCTGCTGCCTCCTGCTATACCACTCTGCTGTGACCTGCGATACTCACAAATACCCCAGAACCTCTAGTGTGCACCTGACACCTCATTTCTGGGTATCTCCCTTATTCTGTGACTAGACCGTGGTAGGAGCTAGATTCTGCATACCATGCCCAGTGGCTAATCTCTGTGTTAAATGAGGCTCAGGGAGGTTGTATCACCAAATATGATGGGTATCCTTCCAGCCAAATTCCCCATGCTTTGGGCACTGTAATTCTGCTCACCTTTCTCTCTCTCTCACCAAGTGGTCAGCCCACCCTGTAGGCAGGGATTCTGTCTTGCTGACTGTTATCTTCTAGTTCAGTTCTTTGTCTATAGTATTAGCGAATATTAGTGAACTAATACTCAAAGTATTAGTGAATGAATAAACGAAAAGATAAGAATCTAGATCGCTTAACTTCTACAGATTTTTAGGGGACTACTGTTAAGATGAGTAACCCTGGAATTAAATGTTTTCTAGAAACTATGATTAGTTCCCATCCTATTGATTTCTAAATGAATTTAATTATTAGCGTACAAGGGAAGAATAATTTCATGACTCCAACTGACAGCCTCTAATATATGTCTAGGACTTATTAGATTATCTGTTGTACATCTGTACCTCCTTTAACCTCATTCTATTTCTTACCTCATGAATTGACAGTGAAATGTGACATGCTATATCAGGATAGGACTACAGCAAATAAGATATTTGACAAGAATTTATTAAGCTCTTTAAGTGAAAAATTGACATAAAATTTAAATTGTTAAAATAGGATGCAACCAGAGTCTATGTATATATTTGTTAGAATACCTTTAATATACAAGTTACCTGCGGAAATTTCCTGGTTAACAAGCTGGACTTGCAAACTGAAGATCTGTTCGTGAATTTTGCTGTGTGACAGTTTCAGCTTCTCTCGCCTGCTTATCATGTAGCACAGATTTCGGACCTGAAACCCCAACCCGCCAGCAAATAGAAATTTTTATCACTGTTAAACAAATCTGACAACTGAAATAATTTAGCTAAACTTAAGACAACTAAAATCAGGTGAGGGTAGGGGTGGTGAGAAGAGAAGACAGAAACCAAGAGCTGCATAAGACCCACAGGAATTCATGTAGCATGGTAAGTTGTGGGATCATGGTTCCAATATAAATCAGCAGCACAAGCAAAATGCTTCAAAACTGCCTCTTAAAACTTACTCCTTGCAGTGTCATAGGCTCAGAATTTTATTTGTATAGCCAGGTTAGGAAGACTAAAGGATGGTTTAACATTTCAGTCTTCCTTTAAGATCCCTGAGTACAAAGGATGGCACTACTAGATCCAATACAATTTTCTAATAGTGCTGGACCAGCAGGATAAAGGTCTGTTGGGAAGACTGGTAGTGGCTTTATTTGCTCACGCTTTCAAAAGCTCAACTAGGTTTCCATAGCCACAATTCAAATTTCTCACTGGACAAGTTACTCAACCTTTCTGTGCCTCATGTAAATAAGGATAATAGTACTTTTAAAAATAGGTATATTAGGATTAAATGTGTAAATATTTATTATAAAAGGCACAGAGTATGTATGTTACATTTTAAAAAGTTAAGCCATTCTATTAGTTTCCTTTCAAATTCCTACAGCAGAGAAAAATATCAAGCCATTTCTCTAATTAGAATTGACTATAAAATTCTCTAGGGTAAACATAGTACCTGACTTATCTCTGAACCCCTGAAGTACCTAATTTAGTACATACTTGATAAAAATATGATGAGTTGTATAGTGGTTCTCAATCAGGGGCAATTTTGACCTGCCCCCCCGAGATATTTGGCAATGTTTGAAGATACTTGTGGTTGTCATTAACTTGAGACTAGAGGAGGCAGGCATGAGGGTACAACTGGCATCTAAAGAATAGAGGCCAGGGATGCTGCTAAACGTCTTGCAATGTACAGGTCAGCCCTCCACAACAATTATCCAACCTAAAATGTCACTAGTGCCAAGGGTGAGAAACCCTGATCTAGTGCATTCCTAGCAAAATTTGTGTTCTTCAAACCTGCAGCCTTGTAAGTGTGTCAGTAAAAGACAGCTCAGTCAATTTAGGCTCAACAGCCAATAAAGTAAGCCAAATGAAAATTTATCTCAAATGTAAAGTTCATATAAGTGAGGTCTCCAAATCTCCTGAATGTGCCTGTCAAAATCTAAACAGACAGGGGTGCATGGGTCGTTCAGTGGTAGAATGCTTGCTTTCCATGTGGGAGACCTGGGTTCGATTCCCAAAGCATGCACTGCCCCCCTCCCCCCCAAAAAAAAATCTGAAAAGAGCCCAATGTATGGGACCACAATGAAACCATAAGATAAAAGAAGGACACAGACACCCACAGTATATAATGAGTTGATCTCTTAACTGGAATTGGGGTCTCCATCTCTATGCAGACTGAGACCTATATACTAGTCACTGCTGGTCACCTTACCCTCTCCAGGTCCTGCCGCAGATGCATAAACATTCTCATGCGGGTGTGAATGCTTTCCTCTTTTGGCTGTACCAGGCCATTTTCTTCATCTTCTTTTGGAGGAAATAATGGTTTATTGAAGTTACTTTTCCGCTTCAATTTCCAGTAGTTGTAGATAAAATCCACAGCTAGAGTGGGAAGCCCCAGCTCCGTGGCCACATCTTCCACACGGACCAAGGAATAGAACTCTTCCTCCAGCTCCTGAAGCTTTTGTGCCCGTAGGCTGGTCTTTTCGCCTTTACCTTGGCTTGACTCTGCAGCCCTGTGTGAGGGGTAATCGGTCTCCACCAGGGGATTCTGCTTGTTTTGGCTGTGCTTGAGGCAGTATGATTTGAACTTTACTTCATCTCCCTCATCTAGGATAGTCTTCATCTCTAGGCTATGCTCAAAGGCACAGGTGACATGGAAGGCAGTGATGCAGCTTTTTACGGAGCACTGAGGAAGAAAAGATGCGTCATGGCAGCAGGACTGGGGGAAAGAGGGAGCCCTATGATTTGGGGTCTAAAATGAGAGCTCACAGGAAGTGAAGCAAAGGAAAGACAAGGCCAACGTTGGTACTAAATTGACGATGACAACCACTAATTAATCTACTATACCAGCTCTGACAGAAAACAGCAAAAACAGGGGCATAAAACAGAAACAAAAACAAAATACCTTGAAGGTTTCAGCGCAAGTATTAAATTTTCCCAAGAAGCTCTTCTTGACCCTCATAAACACTTATGTGGTCCCTTTTCTGTGTCCCTCATATTACCTTATACATGCTTCTGTAATGGTACTTTTCACATTGTATCTATAAGTATAATTGTCAAATACATGGTCTTAGTTCTTAAAGATGGAAACATTGTTACTCATCTTTGCATAGCATCACCTATTGAAAAAGAAGGTGCTGAAAAAATGCTTCTGAACAAATAAAGGAAAAAATAAAACCTATATTAATGCCAGAGCATCCGTTGATTCTAAAACAGTTAGAGTAACTCCAATATCTAAGTAATCTCATTTCTTGAAACTAGCTCTTATAGAGCTGTGTTGTTCAACATGGTAGCCACTAACCACAAGTGGCTATATAATTTAAATTTATTAAAATTACCTAAAATTAAACCTATACTTCCTTAGTCACACTAATCACATTTCAACCACACTACACACCACAGATAAAACATTTCCATCACTGCATAAAGTTGTATTGCACAGTATGGGTATAGACAATCTGAAATTAACTTGACAATATTCTGCCATTCATTCATTCATCAATTTAACACATTTATTAAGTATTATAACGCATCACACCCACTGAGAATTGACAGTAAGGCAGAGCAGGAAGAACCTGGCCTATGATTGCTGTACTCCTGAGCTTCACAGTTAGCCTTAGTTACCATTTGTTATGGTTACAGTGTTGGAACTCTCCTTCCAAAGATTTAAAATACATGGGTGTGTTTATACCTTTGTGCAGAGGAGGGGTAGGAAGAATTTGTTTGTAAAGAAACAGTGGGAATTTTCTTGGTTAAAGTCAAGTCTTAACTTTTTGGAAGCCTTATGGAGGGGCAGACTGTTCAGTTACCTATATGATGTGGTGGTTGTTTTTTTAATGTACATGTTTCTTGACCTCTTTTTAAGGGTGTATATATTCATTAAAATTTTTATTCTTGTAAATAAAATAAAGCAATGAAATTACCTCTTCAGTGTGAAATTTTTTTTGCATGGGCAGGCACCAGGAATAGAACCCGGGTTTCTGGCATGGCAGGTGAGAACACCGCCTACTGAGCCACCGTGGCCTGCTCTCTTTAGTGTGAAACTTTAAAAAAAATTTTTATATTAGAGCAGTTATAGGTTTACGGAAACATCATGCAGAGAGTTGACATGCTTCTTCAACACAGTTTCCCCTATTACTAACATTTTGTATTAATGTGGTATCCTTGTTATAATTCATGAAACAGTATTATTATAATTATGCTATTAACTTTAGCCCACTGTTTACATGAGGGTTCACTCACTGTATTATACAATTCTATGGGTTTTTTTTTGTGTGTGAACTTATATAGAAACTAAAATTTCCTTTTTTGTAAATGCAATTCAGTGGTGTTAATTACATACACAAAGCTGTGACTCCATCCCCATCATCCATTGCCAAAACTTATCTAGTATCCCAAAGAGAAACTCCATGCAAATTGAACATTAACTTGTCATTCCCCTCCCTGACCCAGCCCCTGGTAACCTGTATTCTAGTTTCTGACTTTATAAATATGCACATTCTGCTTATTTCATATAAATGAGATCAAACAGTATTTGTCCTCTTGTGTCTCACTTATTTCACTCAACATGCTGTCTTCAAGATTCATCCATGTTTTAGCGCGTATCAAAACTTCATTCCTTTATACATAATATTACATTGTACGTATATACCACATTTTGGTTATTCATTCATCTGTTTATGGACACTTTTTGGTAATTGTAAATACTGCCCCTATGAACATCAGTGTACAAATATCTGTTCCAGTCCGTTTTCTATTCTTTGGGGTATATACCTAGAAGTGGGATTGCCAGGTCATATGGTAATTCTATACTTTCTATAGTGGCTACACCATTTTACATTCCCACCAACAATGTACAATGTGTTTCTCCACATCTTCTCTAACATTCGTTATTTTCTGTTTTTTTTTTTTTAAACAGTAGCTATTCTAGGGGGGTGTGAGATGGAATCTCACTATGATTTTAAAACTAAGTTTTTTCTTTTAATTTTTATTCTAGTAAAGTATATACAACCTAAAATTTCTCCCTTTAACCATTCACATAGATAATTTAGTGCTGTTAATTACATTTACAATGTTGTGCTACCATCACCACCATCCATTACCAAAATTTTACAGTCACAATAGAAATTCTGTACAATTTAAGCATTAACTCCCCATTTCCTACCCTTATCCTGTCCACTGGTAACCTATACTGATTCTGTAAGCTTGTTTATTCTAATTATTTCATATTGGTAAAATCATACAATATTTGTCTTCTGACTTATTTCACTCAATATGATGTTTCCCAGGTTCATCCATGTTGTCACATGAATCAGAACATCATTCTTTTTTTAACGCTGAATTATTATTCCATTGTATATATGTTCCACATTTTGTTTATCCATATATCAACTGGTGGACACTTGGATTGCTTCCATCTTTTGGCAATTGTGAATAATATTACAATGAACATCTGTAGGTAAACATCTGTTTGAGTCCCTGGGTATATACCTATAAGTGAGATTGCTGGGTCATATGGAAATTCTATACTTAGCTTTCTGAGGAACTGGCAAACTGTCTTTGAAAGCAGCGGCATCATTTTACATTCCCATCAGCAAATAATGTGTTCCAATTTCTCTACATTTTCTCCAACACCTGTAATTTTCTTCTTCTTTTTTTTTAATAGTAGTCCTTCTAGTGGGTGTGAAATGGTATCTCATTGTGTTTTTCATTTGCATTTCCCTGATGGCTAATGGCTGAGCATCTTTTCATGTTCTTATTGGCCATTTGTATTTCTTCTTTGGATAAATGTCTATTCAAGTTTTTTCACATTATTTTAAAGTTCTTTTTTTTGTCTTTTTGTTGTTGAGTTGTCAGAGTTTAACACACATTTTGGATATTAAACCTTTATCAGGTATATGGTTTCCAAATATCTTCTCCCATTCTGTAGGTTGTCTTTACAATTTTCTGATAAAGAGCTTTGATACACAAAGGTTTTTAATTTTGATGAAGTCATATTATCTATTTTTTTCTTTTGTTGCTCATGCTTTTGGTGTAAAGTCTAAGAAACCACTGCCTAACACAGGAGCCTGAAGATATTTCCCTATGTTTTATTTTAAGAGTTTTAGTTCTTATATTTAGATCTTTAATCCAT
The DNA here is from genome assembly GCF_023851605.1 of Tamandua tetradactyla. Taxonomy (NCBI): domain Eukaryota; kingdom Metazoa; phylum Chordata; class Mammalia; order Pilosa; family Myrmecophagidae; genus Tamandua; species Tamandua tetradactyla. Next base: position 123,270,333 of record NC_135353.1, read on the forward strand.
TTTAAGTTAACTTTTGTATATAGTGTGAGGAAAGAGAAGAGTCCACCCTTATTCTTTTGCATATGGCTGTCCAGCACCATTTGATGAAGAGACTATTCTTTCCCCGTTGAGTGAACTTAGCACCTTAGTCAAAGATCAGCTGACCAAACTTCTGAGGTTTATTTTTGAACTCTCAATTCAGTTCCATTGGTCTATACATCTGACCTTGTGCTGGTACCAGGCTGTTTTGATTACTGTGGCTTTGAAGTAAGTTTTAACATTGGGAAGTATAAATCCTCCAACGTTATTCTTCTTTTTCAAGATGGCTTTGGCTATTTGGGGCCCCTTACCTTTCCATATAAATTTGATGATTGGCTTTTCCATTTGTGCAAAGAGGTTGTTACAAATTTTATCAGAATTGTGTTAAATCTATAAATTGCTTTGGGTAGGATTAACATCTTAACAATATTTTGTGTTCCAATCCATGAATATGAAATGTCCTTCCATTTATTTAAGTCTTCTCTGGTTTCTTTAAGCAATGTTTTATAGTTTTCTGTGTTCAAGTCCTTTATAACCTTGGCTAAGTTTATTCTGAGATATCTGATTGTTTTAGTTGCTATTGTAAATGGAATTTATTTCTTGATTTCTTCTTCTGATTTTTCATTGCTTGTGTATAGAAACATACTGATTTTTGGGTGGTGATCTTGTATCTCACCATACTGTTGAATTCATTAGTTCTAAGAGCTTTGTTGTTGACTCTTTTTTTTTTCAGAATTTTCTGTATATAGGATCATGTCTTCTGCAAATGGGGAAAGTTTTACTTCTTCCTTTCCAATTTGGATGGCTTTTACTTCTTTTTCTTGCTTAACTGCTCTGGTAAGAACTTTCAGTATAGTGTTGAATAACAGTGGTGATAGTAAGCATCCTTGTCTTGCTTCTGACCTTAGAGGGAAAGCTTGCAGTCCTACTTTTAAGTAGGATATTAGCTATGGGCTTTTAATATATGCCCTTTATCATGTTGAGGAAATTTCCTTCTATTCCTAGTGTTCTAAGTGTTTTTTTTTATAAAGAAGGGGTTCTGAATTTTGTCAAATGCCTTTTTTGCCTCCATTGAAATTATCATGTTTTCCCCTTCATTTTACTGATGTGTATTACATTAATTGCTTTCTTAACATTGAACCATCCTAGCAGACCTAGTATAAATCTCACTTGAGCATGGTGTATAATTCTTTCAGTGTGCTGCTAGATTTGTTTTGTTAGTATTTTGTTGAGGATTTTTACATTTATATTTATGAGGAATCTTGGCCTGCGACTTTCTTTTGTTATGATATTTTTATCCAGCTTTGGTATGAGGATGATGCTGGCCTCAAAGAATCAGCTGGGAAGCATTACCTCCTCTAAGTTTCTGGAAGAGTTTAAGCAGTATTGGTGTTAATTCTTCTTTGAATGTTTGGTGAAATTCACCAGTGAAGCCATCTGCTCCTGGGGTTTTCTTTTGGAGAGGTATTTGATTACTGATTCAATCTCTTTATTATTGATCTGGCCAGATCTATTTCTTCTAGAGTCTAGGAATTTGTCTATTTCATCTAGGTTATCTATTTTGTTGGCATACAATTTTTCATAATATCTTACGATCCTCTTTTTTTTTTTTACCAATGACATATTCCAAGTTTATTCTCGAATGTCGGTTCACATCAGTGGGACCATACAGTATTTGTCCTTTAGTTTTTGGCTAGACTCACTCAGCATAATGTTCTCTAGGTCCATCCATGTTATTACATGCTTCATAAGTTTATTCTGCCTTAAAGCTGCATAATATTCCATCGTATGTATATACCACAGTTTGTTTAGCCACTCTTCTGTTGATGGACATTTTGGCTGTTTCCATCTCTTTGCAATTGTAAATAATGCTGCTATAAACATTGGTGTGCAAATGTCCGTTTGTGTCTTTGCCCTTAAGTCCTTTGAGTAGATTCCCAGCAATGATATTGCTGGGTTGTATGGCAATTTTATACTCAGCTTTTTGAGGAACCGCCAAACTGCCTCCCACAGTGGTTGCACCATTTGACATTCCCACCAACAGTGGATAAGTGTGCCTCTTTCTCCGCATCCTCTCCAGCACTTGTCATTTTCTGTTTTGTTGATAATGGCCATTCTGGTGGGTGTGAGATGATGATATCTCCTTGCGGTTTTGATTTGCATTTCTCTAATGGCCAGGGACATTGAGCATCTCTTCATGTGCCTTTTGGCCATTTGTATTTCCTCTTCTGAGAGGTGTCTGTTCAAGTCTTTTTCCCATTTTGTAATTGGGTTGGCTGTCTTTTTGTTGTTGTTGAGTTGAACAATCTCTTTATTAATTCTGGATACTAGACCTTTATCTGATATGTCGTTTCCAAATATTGATTCCCATTGTGTAGGCTGTCTTTCTACTTTCTTGATGAAGTTCTTTGATGCACAAAAATGTTTAATTTTGAGGAGTTCCCATTTATTTATTTCCTTCTTCAGTGCTCTTGCTTTAGGTTTAAGGTCCATAAAACCGCCTCCAATTGTAAGTTTCATAAGATATCTCCAAACATTTTCCTCTAACTGTTTTAAGGTCTTAGACCTAATGTTTAGATCTTTGATCCATTTTGAGTTAACTTTTGTATAGGGTGTGAGATATGGGTCTTCTTTCATTCTTTTGCATATGGATATCCAGTTCTCTAGGCACCATTTATTGAAGAGACTGTTCTGTCCCAGGTGAGTTGGCTTGACTGCCTTATCAAAGATCAAATGTCCATAGATGAGAGGGTCTATATCTGAGCACTCTATTCAATTCCATTGGTCGATATATCTATCTTTATGCCAATACCATGCTGTTTTGACCACTGTGGCTTCATAATATGCCTTAAAGTCAGGCAGTGCAAGACCTCCAGCTTCGTTTTTTTTCCTCAAGATGTTTTTAGCAATTCGGGGCACCCTGCCCTTCCAGATAAATTTGCTTATTGGTTTTCTATTTCTGAAAAATAAGTTGTTGGGATTTTGATTGGTATTGCATTGAATCTGTAAATCAATTTAGGTAGGATTGACATCTTAACTATATTTAGTCTTCCAATCCATGAACACGGTATGCCCTTCCATCTATTTAGGTCTTCTGTGATTTCTTTTAGCAGTTTTTTTGTAGTTTTCTTTATATAGGTTTTTTGTCTCTTTAGTTAAATTTATTCCTAGGTATTTTATTCTTTTAGTTGCAATTGTAAATGGGATTCGTTTCTTGATTTCCCCCTCCGCTTGTTCATTACTAGTGTATAGAAATGCCACAGATTTTTGAATGTTGATCTTGTAACCTGCTACTTTGCTGTACTCATTTATTAGCTCTAGTAGTTTTGTTGTGGATTTTTCCGGGTTTTCGACGTATAGTATCATATCGTCTGCAAACAGTGATAGTTTTACTTCTTCCTTTCCAATTTTGATGACTTGTATTTCTTTTTCTTGTCTAATTGCTCTGGCTAGAACCTCCAACACAATGTTGAATAATAGTGGTGATAGTGGACATCCTTGTCTTGTTCCTGATCTTAGGGGGAAAGTTTTCAATTTTTCCCCATTGAGGATGATATTAGCTGTGGGTTTTTCATATATTCCCTCTATCATTTTAAGGAAGTTTCCTTGTATTCCTATCTTTTGAAGTGTTTTCAACAGGAAAGGATGTTGAATCTTGTCAAATGCCTTCTCTGCATCAATTGAGATGATTATGTGATTTTTCTGCTTTGATTTGTTGATATGGTGTATTACATTAATTGATTTTCTTATGTTGAACCATCCTTGCATACCTGGGATGAATCCTACTTGGTCATGATGTATAATTCTTTTAATGTGTTGTTGGATACGATTTGCTAGAATTTTATTGAGGATTTTTGCATCTATATTCATTAGAGAGATTGGTCTGTAGTTTTCTTTTTTTGTAATATCTTTGCCTGGTTTTGGTATGAGGGTGATGTTGGCTTCATAGAATGAATTAGGTAGTTTTCCCTCCGTTTCGATTTTTTTGAAGAGTTTGAGGAGAGTTGGTACTAATTCTTTCTGGAATGTTTGATAGAATTCAGATGTGAAGCCGTCTGGTCCTGGACTTTTCTTTTTAGGAAGCTTTTGAATGACTGATTCAATTTCTTTACTTGTGATTGGTTTGTTGAGGTCATCTATGTCTTCTTGAGTCAAAGTTGGTTGTTCATGTCTTTCCAGGAACCCGTCCATTTCCTCTAAATTGTTGTATTTATTAGTATAAAGTTGTTCATAGTATCCTGTTATTACCTCCTTTATTTCTGTGAGGTCAGTAGTTATGTCTCCTCTCCCATTTCTGATCTTATTTATTTGCATCCTCTCTCTTCTTCTTTTTGTCAATCTTTCTAAGGGCCCATCAATCTTATTGATTTTCTCATAGAACCAACTTCTGGTCTTATTGATTTTCTCTATTGTTCTCATGTTTTCAATTTCATTTATTTCTGCTCTGATCTTTGTTATTTCTTTCCTTTTGCTTGCTTTGGGATTAGTTTGCTGTTCTTTCTCCAGTTCTTCCAAGTGGACAGTTAATTCCTGCATTTTTGCCTTTTCTTCTTTTCTGATATAGGCATTTAGGGCAATAAATTTCCCTCTTAGCACTGCCTTTGCTGCGTCCCATAAGTTTTGATATGTTGTGTTTTCATTTTCATTTGCCTCGAGGTATTTACTAATTTCTCTTGCAATTTCTTCTTTGACCCACTCGTTGTTTAAGAGTGTGTTGTTGAGCCTCCACGTATTTGTGAATTTTCTGGCACTCCGCCTATTATTGATTTCCAACTTCATTCCTTCATGATCCGAGAAAGTGTTGTGTATGATTTCAATCTTTTAAAATTTGTTAAGACTTGCTTTGTGACCCAGCATATGGTCTATCTTTGAGAATGATCCATGAGCACTTGAGAAAAAGGTGTATCCTGCTGTTGTGGGATGTAATGTCCTATAAATGTCTGTTAAGTCTAGCTCATTTATAGTAATATTCAGATTCTCTATTTCTTTATTGATCCTCTGTCTAGATGTTCTGTCCATTGATGAGAGTGGTGAATTGAAGTCTCCAACTATTATGGTATATGAGTCTATTTCCCTTTTCAGTGTTTGCAGTGTATTCCTCACGTATTTTGGGGCATTCTGGTTCAGTGCGTAAATATTTATGATTGTTATGTCTTCTTGTTTAATTGTTCCTTTTATTAGTATATAGTGTCCTTCTTTGTCTCTTTTAACTGTTTTACATTTGAAGTCTCATTTGTTGGATATTAGTGTAGCCACTCCTGCTCTTTTCTGGTTGTTATTTGCATGAAATATCTTTTCCCAACCTTTCACTTTCAACCTATGTTTATCTTTGGGTCTAAGATGTGTTTCCTGTAGACAGCATATGGAAGGATCCTGTTTTTTAATCCATTCTGCCAGTCTATGTCTTTTTATTGGGGAATTCAGTCCATTAACATTTAGTGTTATTACTGTTTGGATAAAATTTTCCTCTACCATTTTGCCTTTTGTATTATATATATCATATCTGACTTTCCTTCTTTCTACACTCTTCTCCATACCTCTCTCTTCTGTCTTTTTGTATCTGACTCTAGTGCTCCCTTTAGTATTTCTTGCAGAGCTGGTCTCTTGGTCACAAATTCTCTCAGTGACTTTTTGTCTGAGAATGTTTTAATTTCTCCCTCATTTTTGAAGGACAATTTTGCTGGATATAGGAGTCTTGGTTGGCAGTTTTTCTCTTTTAGTAATTTAAATATATCATCCCACTGTCTTCTAGCTTCCATGGTTTCTGCTGAGAAATCTACACATAGTCTTATTGGGTTTCCCTTGTATGTGATGGATTGTTTTTCTCTTGCTGCTTTCAAGATCCTCTCTTTCTCTTTGACCTCTGACATTCTAACTAGATAGTGTCTTGGAGAATGCCTATTTGGGTCTATTCTCTTTGGGGTGTGCTGCACTTCTTGGATCTGTAATTTTAGGTCTTTCATAAGAGTTGGGAAATTTTCAGTGATAATTTCTTCCATTAGTTTTTCTCCTCCTTTTCCCTTCTCTTCTCCTTCTGGGACACCCACAACACCTATATTGTCCTTGAGTTCCCTGATACCCTGTTCAAATTTTTCCATTCTTTTCCCGATAGTTCTGTTTCTGTTTGGAATTCAGATGTTCCATCCTCCAAATCACTCATTCTATCTTCTGTCTCTTTAAATCTATCATTGTAGGTATCCATTGTTTTCTCCATCTTTTCTCCTTTATCCTTCACTTCCATAAGTTCTGTGATTTGTTTTTTCAGTTTTTCTATTTCTTCTTTTTGTTCAGCCCATGTCTTCTTCATGTCCTCCCTCAATTTATCGATTTCGTTTTTGAAGAGGTTTTCCATTTTTGTTCGTATATTCAGTATTAGTTGTCTCAGCTCCTGTATCTCATTTGAACTATTGGTTTGTTCCTTTGACTGGGCCATATTTTCAATTTTCTGAGCACGATCCGTTATCTTCTGCTGGCGTCTGGACATTTAGTCAGATTTCCCTGGGTGTTGGACCCAACAGGTTGAAAGATTTTTCTGTGTAATCTCTGGGTTCTGTTTTTCTTATCCTGCCCAGTAGGTGGCGCTCGTGGCACACGTTTGTCTGCGGGTCCCACCAGTAAAAGGTGCTGTGGGTCCTTTAACTTTGGAAAACTCTCGCCGTGGGGGAGGTTCGCCAGCTGAAGCGGCTTGGAAGAGTGCCAGCCGGCCCGGGGGTCCGAATGCGGGGAGGGTCGCCAGCCATCGCAGCCCGTGAGAGCGCCCGTCCGAATTTCCTAGTCGGCCCGGGGCGCCAAGCGTGGTGGGAGGGCGCCAGCCGCCGCGGCCCAGGAGAGTGCACCGTTCCCAGCTGGACCGGGGAGTCACGTGTTTGGAAGGGACCCCCCCCCCGGTCACCGTTCTCCACGGCCTGGGGATTTCCGATCCAATTCTCTCAGTTGGTCCGGGGGGCTGCGTGTGTTGGGGGCGCCAGCCGCCGTGGCTTGAGGGGACCGCCTGCCCAATTCTGCCAGCTGGCCCAGAAAGGAGGAAGGGAGGGACTCTGGCCACTTGCCACCCCGCCCGGGAAAGCCCGCGCCCCTCGGTGATCTCACCGGAGCCGGTTCTCTCAGCCAGTCAGCCGTTCCAGGATGGGGTACGCTGTCTTTTTTATCTCTGTCGTGGCTCCGGGAGCTGTTCTGTATCATTTCTACTCCCCTAGTAGCTGTTCTGGAGGAGGAACTAAGATCCGCGCGTCTTACTAAGCCGCCATCTTCTCCGGAAGTCTTATGATCCTCTTTATTTCTGTGGGGTCAGTAGTGATGTCCTCCCTCTCCTTTCTGATTTAATTAATTTATTTAGTACTCTCTTTTCTCCTCCTTTGTTTAGCTAGAGATTTGTTGACTTTATTGATCTTTTCAAAGAACCAACTTTTGGTTTTATTAATTATATTGTTTCTTATTCTGTATTTCCTTTATTGTGATTTCCTTTCTTCTGCTTGTTTGGCTTTAGTTTGTTGTTGTTTTCCTAGTTCCTCCAGGTGGATCGTTAGGTCTTTGATCTTAGCTCTTTCTTCTTTGATGTAAGCATTTTAGGGCTATACATTTCCTTTGCTGTGCCCTGTAAGTTTTGACAATGTTAAGCTCTCATTTTCATTTGTCTTAAGATATTTCCTGATTTCCTATTTGACCCACTGATTGTTTAAGATTTTGTTAACTTCCATATATTTGAAGATTTTCTAGTTATCTGCCTGTTATTGATTTCTGGCTTTACTTCACTGTGATCAGAAAAGATGCTCTGTATAATTTGATACCTTTAAATTTACTGAAACTTGTTTTGTGAGCTAACGTGACCTATCTAGAGAATGATCCATGTGCATCTGAGAAGAATGTGTATTGTGTTATTTTTGAGTGCAGTGTTTTGTATATGTCTGTTGGGCGTAGTTCATATAATGTTGTTCAGGTTGTCCATTTCCTTATTGATCTTCAGTCTAGATATTCTATCCATTGGTGGTTGGTAAAGTCTCCAACGATTATGGAAAATGTGATTTCTCCCTTCAGTTTTGTCTGTGTTTGCCTTATGTATTTTGGGGTACCATGGTTAGGTCCATAAATGTTTGATTGTTATTTTTACTTGGTGAATTGACTCCTTTATTAATATAGTTCCCCTTTCTTTTGTAAAAGTTTTTGACTTAAAGTCTGCTTTCTTCAATATTAGTATAGCTATCCCAGCTCTCTTTTGGCTACTGTTTGCATGGAATATTTTCCCCATTCTTTTACTTTCAAACTATTTGTCTTTTGGTCTAACGAGGGTCTCTTGTAAACAACATATAGTTGAACTGTGCTTTTTAACATTTTTTTTTAATTTAAGAAAACAAACAATACACCTAGAACCACCAAAAATGACTATCTTAGTTAGCTTAACCATAGGCATATTTAAATAAAGTATCCATATAATCATTGTGAAACCTGTGTTTGTGCTTTAAGTTTCATAAATCAATTTAAAATTAAGGCAACAAGGAAAAAAATCTACAAATTCAGACAGCTAAGTCCTTAAATTCTAAGTATTAAACACTATGGATTGTGCTTTTAAATTTCTTCTGCCAAGCTGTGCTTTTAAATTTCTTCTGATTGGGGAGTTTAACCCATTTAAGTTCACTGTAATTATTGATAAAGCAGGGCTTACTTCAGCCATTTTAGCTTTTGTTTTTTATATACCTTATATCTTTTTTGTCCTTCTTTTTCTTGATTACAGTCTCCTTTTATATATATTTGATCTTTACTGATATAACTGATTGATCTCTTACTCATCTTCATTTCTGTTTTTATTTTAAGTACTTTCTTTGTGGTTACCTAGGGCTTCTATTAAACAACCTGACCCACTAGTCTGAAAAGATACCAACTTTACTTCCAAAGCATATACAGTCTTGGCTTTTATATCTCTCCATTTCCCTTCTATGTTGCTTTTGTCTCACATCACCTATGTTATGTTTTACATATCCTCTATCAGGAAATATGATTATTTCTAATTTAAATGTATTCTAACTCTTAGAGGAATTAAAGAGTAGCATTATATATTGAGGATACAGTTCTATGGGGATTTGCATTTACTTATTTAGTTACCTTTACTGAAGATCTTCACTTTTTCCTACTGCTCCAAGCCACTATTTCCTGTCTTTTCTATTCAACTTAAGAACTCTCTTAAGCATTTCTTGTAGGGCAGGTCTTTTGGTGGTAAACATTCTGGTTTTGTTTATCCGTGAATGTCTTAAACTCTCCCTTTTTTTGAAAGACAGCTTTGTCATATAAAGAATTTTTGGCTGGCATTTATTTTCCTTCAGTACCTTAAATAGGTAATACCACTGCCTTCTTGCTTCCATGGCTTCTGATGAGAAATCAGCACTTTTTCTTATTGAGGATCCCGTGTATGTGGGAAATCGCTCTTCTGCTGCTTTCGGAATTCATTCTTATTCCTGACATTTGACATTTTGATTAGTATGTGTTTTGGAGTGGGTCTATTAATGTTTATCCTGTTTAGAATATGTCATGCTTCTTGGACCTGTATATTTATGTCTTAAGTATTGGGAAATCTTCAGCCGTCACATCCTCAAATATTCTTTCTGCTCCTTTCCTCTACTCTTCTTCTGGGACTCCCATAATGTGTATGTTGGCATTCTTCATATCGTCCTGCAGGATGCTTAGACTCTGCTCACTTTAAAAAAAAATTCTTTTCTCTATCTGTTCTTCTGCTGTATGCTTTCGATTATTTTGCCTTAGTTTACTCATTCTTTCTTCTGTCTGTTCAAAGCTGCTGTTGTAGGCCTCTAATGTATTTTTAATCTCCATTATTTTGTTTTTCATCACTGTAAGTTGTTATATTCCTTTGTAATCTAATTCTTCTTTTTGTTCAAACAATATCTTTTTAATATCCTTTAGTTCTATATCCATATTTAGTTTATTTCTATCTATATTTTTCTTTTAGCTCGATTAGGGGATTTATTTTAACATCTTTGATTAGTTGTTCCAATGTCTGTGTTTCCTCTGAAGTTTTTCCCTTGAATGAGCCGTATCTTCCTATTTCTTTGTATGGCTTGTCATCGTTTGTTGATGTCCATGCATTTGATTATTTTGATGTGCTAACTCTGGAAGTCAGTTTCTTCCTCCTGCCTACAATTTTATTGTATATTAGACTGTGAGTTAAGGCTCTTCATCAATGGTTGGTCCAGTTTATACCATATTTTACAGTGGCCCACGTTTAACAGTTCAAATTTTCTCACTTTTGTACCTGTCTCTTACCCTGGGCATACACTGCAACTTTTAAGATTACCCTATTATGTCTGACCAATTCCCCTTCAGGTAAGGGTCTCCTTTCCTCTGTCTGTCTTCCCAGAATCTTGTGCTGTTCTATATTTTTGCAAATTGTCTTTCCCCACCAATTATGAGTTGCTCAACTTCTTGCCGACTCTAAGGACTGACTTATCCCTACAGCTTTCAGTCTTGGGTCTGCCCTGCCCTATAGTTGTTCAGTTTCCCCCTTTTCTATGTGGTTTTCTACCCTGGTAACTTTCATGTTAGAATATACTGCTCCAGGGAGCCAGCTGGGTTTAATGTTCAAAAACACCCAATTTTTTTTTTAGGTGTATTATCAATTAGGACCAGGTTGGGAATATGCACAGCTTGCCAACAGCTCCACTGCAGAATGTTCGTTTCCTGGGGACTCCTTTGCATGCAATAGTCACTGACCACTAGAGTTCTGCCTTGGGTCTATGTGGCCTTGGGTCCTCGCGTCTGAATGTATGTGTGGCTCTAAGTCACCGCCACGGGTGGTTCTGTGGCCACTGACTATGGTATGAGGTGGCTGGGCTGGAGTGCTGGCACTGTGTGACTCTTAAGCTTCTCAAGACTTAGCATGGAGGGGAGGTCCAGACTGGCATGTCTAAGTCATAGATCCACAACCTTCTTTTTTGGTGTTTCTTTTCTTCAATTCAGCACTTGTAGAGTCTTTCTCCTGTCTTTATCATCCTCCACAGTTCCAAGAGAGAGGAATCTGCCCTTTCATGTAGCTGTCTCTAAAGGGAAACTTTCCCAGAATGTCTTATGCTGCCATCTTGATGACATCTCCATTACTATTACATATATGTTGGGTTTTGATAATAAAATATAGAGAATGTCCTTTGATGCTAATAAAGACTAAGGGAATGTGAACCTGGACAAGTCTCTTTATTATAGATTGAGAAGTTCAACACCTAAGAGAATACTGGCAATCATCAAAGCTTTAATGGGGCAGATTCCACTTAAACTAATATCAAAGGATCTAGATTTCCCAGGATAGAAGAAATGTTAAGATCATCTAATCCAGCCTCACATTTATTATCGCTTGAACTTTCTCTGGAGTACCTGCTTCTCTATCTCCATACACACATACACACACATATCTTCCAAGTAAATAGTAATCTAGCCACTTCCTGAATTCTTTCACCAACCCAAATGAAGTTTACAACCTCCCAACACAGCCCAACTCAGGTTTAGAGAGCTCTACTGTAATAGGTTTTTACATTACACTGAAATCTGCAATGTTAAAGCTTCCATGTATTTGATAAGTCTTGTAAAAATGAGGATGAGGAAAGCTCAAAATGCACTTTCATCTAGGTACCTTTTGTTATCTATTTTGTTCTTTGGCTAAGAAACTTGTTAGTCATTTAAAAAATAAGTAACATTTGTTTCCCAGTGCCTGCCCTTGCAAAAAAAAAAGAAAAAAGAGTAACAAAACGCATTCTTCAGTAAAAGACTTTTGCTGTTTAATAACCAATAAAAATATGGGAAGAGAAAGCAAAAGAATTTTTTTAAAATTCGGGGGTTGAATGGGTAACAAATCTAGTACTTAATGGGAAGCTATAAATTGATCATGTTTCTCAAGTCAAATGTATAGAATGTAGAGACATAAATATTAATTATTCAAAATAAAAGATACACCCGAATGATTAATAAGTAATTAGATGAAAAGTAGAATGCTCCCTAGGAAATTCTGCTAGAAAAATCTTATCTAGCTTCAAAAAAAGTTGTTCTGTGATATTTAGAGCTGGAGGTCTATATATTTTGGTGGTAAAGGGGAAATGCCAACCAAGTTTGGTGCCAATCAAATATCTGTTTGCCTTTCTAAAAAACACACATCTGGCACAATCTATTTAAAAATGCCGATGCATACATTTCATTTATCTCCACTGTAACCATGTAAGGTGACAGGAGAGGTGCTATGCCCGCTTTTTCAAACAATGTTACTGATATGAACAAATCATTTCTCCTGGGTATTGTGCAGTGAAGGATTAACTTTGTCCCAAAAAAGGTTTGCCCCTTTGTCCCCAGCTTTCAGGAAGTAACTTTAAGCTCTTGGAATGTTCTGCTAATAAGAATGCCTTTGTTAAACTCAAAAATGGACAGCACAATAATACCTAATTGTAAAGAAATCATGTTAAAACACCGAATGAAGCTGCATCTGAGCTATAGGTTTTTGTTTTGTTTTGTTTTGTTTTGATTTTACTATTGTTACTTTTATTTTTTTCTCTATATTAACATTCTATATCTTTTTCGGTTATGTTGCTAGTTCTTCTAAACCAATGCATATGTACTAAGAAATGATGATCATGCATCTATGTGATGATGTTAAGAATTAATGATTGCATATGTAGAATGGTATGATCTCTAAATGTTGGGTTAATTTCTTTTTTTCCGTTAATTAAAAAAAAAAAAAAAAAAAAAAGAGAAGGGATAATTGGAGCCGAAGGGATACAGACTGTACAATGGGACTGGATATAAAAACTCAGAAATGGACAGCACAATACTACCCAATTGTAATGCAATTATGTTAAAACACTGAATGAAGCTGCATGTGAGGTATAGGTTTTTTGTTTTTGTTTTTGTTTATTTTATTTTATTTTTTTCTTTCTATTATTGTTTTAATTCTTATTCTGTTGTCTTTTTATTTCTTTTTCTAAATCGATGCAAATGTACTAAGAAATGATGAATATGCAACTATGTGATGTTATTAAGAATTACTGATTGTACATGTAGATTGGAATGATTTCTAATTGTTTTGTTAATTCTTTTTTTAATTAATAAAAAAAAAAGAAAAAAAAAAAAAAAGAATGCCTTTGTTTATCTTGGGGCTTTGGGCCATGCCAGATAAATATCTGCTAACCATGTATTTATGGTGGGGGGCATTGGGTCACATGCTATTAGCTTGGCCTCTGGAGGGGCTGGAGACTAAGGCTAGCCACATAAGTGGTCAGATGCGTTTACATGGCCAATCTCCAATAAAAAATAAAAAACACAGAGGCTTTGCTGAGTTTCCCTGGTTGAAAATCTGTGCATATTGTCACACTGCTGCTGGGAGAAATAAGCACTGTTCATGATTGCTCTGGGATAGGACAAGCGTAGTTCTGTGCTTGGTGTCTCATAGACTCCTCCCAAATCACCTCTTCCCTTTGATGATTTTAATCTGTATTGTTTTCCTATATAATGACTTTTGTGAGTTTTGTGAGTCCTAGTGAATTTCTGAACCTGAGAATGGTTTTGGAGACCTCTTAAGTATGGAATTGCTGGGTCATACGGCAGTTGAGGAACTTCCAAACTGTTTTCCACAGTGGTTGCACCATTTAACATTGCCACCTGTAATGTGTGAGGATTCCAATTTCTCCACATCCTTGCCAACACTTGTAATTGTCCACCTTTTTAATTATAGCCATCCTTGTGGGTGTGAGGTGGTTAATTTACTTTTTTTTTATTGTGAAATATAACATAAATACAAAAAAGCAATAAATTTCCAAGTACATTAAAAAAGCAATAAATTTCCAAGTACATTTTAACAAGTTGTAGAACACATTTTAAAGTCTGGTATGGGTTGCAGTTCCACAATTTGGTTTATTTACTTTTAAAAGGGGAAAAGAAATAATTTTCTACATATTTTTCAGAAACGGTAGAAAAAAAGAGCTTTTCGTTTTTTTTTTTAATAGTTTCACAAGAGGGAAAATGCTACCCTTGGGCATCTGTATGGGGGGTTTCTGTGGAATAGAAATTAGATCAGAGAGGGTGACTGGAACAAAAATTTCTGAAAAAGAACACTGGAAACTGACTTAGGTATTAAGGCATGTCTTTCCCTTTTAAAGAAATATTTGCCACCCCAAAACAGAAAACAGTGTGTTCTCCTCAAAAGCAGATACCAAGGACTTTGCGTATATTCTCTCACTTGCAGGGCATATACCCTACCACAGGTGTCCATTTGGTTGCCCTTATAATAATCTGTGAACAGACAAATGGGTGGCACTGGAGCAATTTGCTCAAAACTTGGTCATTTGAAACAATGTCATAAATGGCCCAGGTCAGCCCACAAAACCTACTTTCAGCTACTGTATCCTTAAATTCTAGCACCAATAGTGGCCACCAGCCCTTCTAATCTCTTAAGGATCTGAAAGGTCTGAGGAATATTCAGGGGAGGAATCATGGCAGTGTTATTTAAATTTTCCCATGTTTATATCTGGCCTTCCTTAATAAATTATAAGCTCCCAAAGGCAGGGACTAGAACTGTCTTAAGACAATTTGTACTGATATCTTACCTACCACCCTAGCCTAGCCTGCAAATAGAATAGACTTCATATGACATATTTTAATTATAAAATTTGATATGTGCTCATTAAATAAAATTTGAAAAACATGAGAAAAATATTAAAGCATTTTCACCTCTTGTTTTTTTTATGGTGCCCTTTCATTTCCTTCTCTGCTAATACCACTTTTAATAGTCACTGAGTAGATGTGTTTGCTTACTTACCATTTCCTCACTTGATGAAGATTTTCATTTGTTTTTTTATTTTATTTTTTTATTAATTAAAAAAATTAACAAAACATTTAGAAATCATTCCATTCTACATATATAATCAGCAATTCTTAATATCATCATATAGTTGCACATTCATCATTTCTTAGTACATTCGCATCGATTTAGAAAAAGAAATAAAAAGACAACGGAAAAAGAAATAAAATGATAATACAGAAAAAAAAACTATATGTACCATACCCCTCACCCCTCGACCTCATTTACCACTATTTCAAACTGAATTTATTTCAACATTTGTTCCCCCCACTATCCATCTCCATTCCATATGTTCCACTCCTCCGTCGACATAGTAGCCAAAAGGAGCATGAGAGCATTTGTTTTTAAAAAGAAGTTCACATCCCTCATGGTCAAACTTATATTAGCCTTACAGTAAACTCACTAATTTATCCTGACTGCAATATATGTGAGCTTGGACAAATCCACATCCCTCTACTGTCAAAAGGGGAACCAACCCCACCCCAAATGTTTGACGATTCTTCTTAGTTTGGCTAGATGAATGCCAGGGCTCCCATCAGCAAAGTCGGACTGACTCCGGGGAGTCAACAGCAAGTACTCCTACTAGTACCACTAACATTTACCAAGTATTTACTCTCTGTTAGATACTGTGCTATTATTAAGGAGTAACTATTATAGTCTCTATTTACAGATATGGAAACTGAGGCACAGAGATGTTAGGTAACTTTCCCAAGAGACTCTAAAGGCTATACTCCTAACCACTGTTCTTTCTTTCCTCTCAGGGAAGGTCTAAAGCATCTGGCTCTAGGCTGAATGGACTTGAACATAAGATACAGAAGGACCCTACAGGAATTCTGGAAAGCTAAGTAATTTGGGAGACTGTGTTCAGGGTCTCAGTAAAATCCAGAGCCTATCTGGGGCACCTGATTTGAACCAAGTCTTTGGGATCTGTTCTAGGATTATCAGAAGCCATGCTCATGAGAAAGATTCTAGTTTCTCAGATAGGGAGGCTGTAGATATTGGCTAGTCTAGACCCGAAATTCACTGGTGTTAGAGTCTGTCCTCACCCAGTGGATGTTTTCAAATAAAACAGAAGAGAAGAGATGGGAACATTCCCACTCCCAGGAGACAGGAAGCCAGAGCAATCATAATTCACAGTCAAAAAATCCCCTTAAAGGGTTTATAAAGCAAAAGAACAATGGTTAGCTAAAACATGACACCTACTGAATTAATGTTTTTGTTCACCATATTTCTGATTTCTGTACAGGGAACAAGATGCTAAATTACTAATGAGTTTGGAATTAACTTTACTTAGGGGTGATTTAAAAGGAAAAAATATTTTTGACCTACTGTCGCAAAGGAAAACAAGGTGTCAACCATGGAAATCAAAGACCACTCTATTAGTATAAGTAGAACACAGGTGGAGAAAAACACAACCATGCTTATTTAAAAGCTATCCCTTCGCTTGTTGCTTTATCCCATCTTTTTTCATCTACCAAAAGATCTGCTTCAGCAGGTTATTTTTCCCATCTTAAAGAAAAGACCTCTTTACCTCACTTTTTCTTACTGCTGCTTTCCATTTCTTTGCCCCCCGACCTTTGGCAATGTAGCTTTTACCATTCACCACTCCACCTAAATTGTTCCCCCAGATCACAAATAATCATACTGCTAAATTCAGCATTTAACTTTCAGTCCTCACTTTATATCAGTGGCATTTTACACCACTGATCTTTTCCTTCTCCTTTTGCTTCTAGGCTTCCGTACTCTCTTGATTTTCCTCCTGCCTTCCTGGTGACACTTTTCAGTCTTCTCTGCTATTTCCTTGACTTTTTAACTTTGGAATACTTCAAACCCCAAGCCTTGGTACTCTTCTCCTCTTTATCTACACTCACTCTGTGATTTTACCCAGTCTAGGATTTAAGGCTATATGCCAATGACTCTGAAATTTAGGTCTTCAGTCTAAAACTTCCTACCAAACTCCAGATTCACAGTCAACTGCCAGTTTGACAATTTCATTTGGATTTCTGTTAGACATCTTAAACTTAAATGTCTAAAACCGAACTCTTGATCTTTTCCTGCTAAATCAGTTCTACCTACAGATTTCTCCATTTTGGTTAGGGTAACCTTCCCACTGTTCGGCCCCCAAACCTGAAGTCATCTTTAACTTCTAACTTCCTTTCATACCTCATATCTTACCCATAGTATATCCTGTTAGCAACACCTTCAAAATTCATCCAGAATCCAACCACTTCTCAACATCTCCACAGCTACTATTCTGGTCAAAGCCACCATCATCTCTCATGGATTACTGTAATAGCCTCCTGTGGTAGATTAAATTATGTATCCCATGTTCTTAATCTTAATCTGCATTCCTGTGGGTGTGAACCCATTGTAAATAGTATCTCTTGAAGATGTTATTTTTAGTTAAAGTGTAGCCCAAATGAACCAGAGTGGGTCTTTTCTGGATTACTAGAGGCCTTACAAAGAGAAAGCCACAGGAAAGAGCTAGAAGCAGAAAGTTAGCCAGAATCTGGAAGAGAAAGAAGAGGATATTGCCATGTGATGGGAAAGCCAAGGAATCCCAAGGACTACAGTCCCACAATGCTACAGTCTTTGGGAAGAAAGCAAGCCTTGATGATATCTAGATTTTGGACTTCTCCTAGCCTCAAAACTGTGAGCCAATAAATTTCTGTTGTTTAAGCCAACCCATAGTTTGGTATTTGTGATAGCACTTCTAGCAAACTAGACACCTCCTAATCGCTTTTCCTGTTTCTACCCTTTCCTCCTTATAGTTTATTCTGAATAGAGCAGCCAGAGTACCTTCTTCTTAACCTTTTACTATGGTTATGTGAAATATATATATAAGAGCAGAGAGAATACCATAATAATGCCCCCCCACCTATTATTCAGCTTCAACAATTATTATTATGTGACTAATCTTGTTTCATCTTAAGCCCCACACTATCCTGTCCTCCAGATTATTCTGAAGCATATCCCAGATTATCATATCATTCCACAGAGAGAGTCCTTAAAAATGTAAGTCAAATCATGTCATTCATCTGCTCAAACCCTGACAATGGCTCCCCTTTAAACTCAGGGTAAAAGCCGAAGACCTTATAATAGCACTTGAAGCCCTGTACCTGGGGGCCAGAAAACAATAATGTGAAGACCAAATATGACCTCCCACCTATTTTATTGCGGTTCACAAACTAAGAATGGGAGCTAAGAATGGCCTTTACATTTTTAAATGATGAAAAAACATAAAAGGATAATATCTCATGACACACAAAATTTATATGAAATTTAGATTTCAGAGTCTATGAGTAAAGTATTTTTGGAACATAGCCATAATCATTTGTTTAAAAATTGTCTATGGCTGCTTTCACACTGCAGTGGCAGAACTGAATAGTTATGACAGAGACTAAACAGTCTGCAAAGCCTAAAATATTAACTATCTGGCTCTTCACAGAAAATGTTTGCGAACCTTTGTCTGGCTCTTTACACAAAATACTTGCCAACCTCTGCCCTAATCAATCAGACTCATTGTAATCTCTGATATTCTCTTCCTACTTGCTCTGTTCCAGTCTCATTGGCTTCTTTCCTGTCACTCAAACAGGCCAGACAATTTCTACCCCAGGGCCTTTGCATTGGCTGCTCTCAGTGTCTGGGACACTTTCACCCCAAATATCTGCATAGCTTTCTCTTTCTCCTTCAAATCTTTGCTCAAATGTGACAATGGGTCCCACCCTGACCACTCTATTTAAACTTGTAATTCATGCCCCCTGCCCCACACTCCCTATTTTCTTACTCTACTCCACAGTTTTCCTTTCTATAGTACTTACAGTCTTCTAACATGCTGCTTAATATCTATTGTTTATTATCCATCTCTCCCAACTAAAATGAGGCAAGGTTTTGTGGTGATTCATTTATGGATCCAAAATGCCTAGAACAGTACCCGGCACACAAATAGGGACTGATAAGGGTCAGAGAAGTATAATTGCTTATAATAAAATTTTTAAGAATTTTGATTTGTTAAGACTTTTACAATTTGCAAAATATCAGAATCTAAATTCTAGGTAATGAAAATAAGAACTACTGCCCTGCAAATGAGAAACTTATTCATCTGTCCATCCATCATCCATCTATTAATCTATTACTTATTGTCTGTCTGCCACTTTGGGGGAGAGGAAAGGGATTCTAAGGATGAAATAGTCTGAGTTTACAGTACAGTAGAGAAGATAAAACTCATGATAAATAACTATAATAGAGGGAAGAATGTGATAATGCAGGGCTGTAATGCTAACCCAGGTCTGCTAAGGACAAGAACAGTTTTCTCTCAGCACAGTTATGCTGCCAATTAATTGTTATAAAAATCATCCTTTAAAGCAGCAAAAAATAAAGGGGAAATGCAGGCATAATAAGGAAAATAAGTAAATTACTGGAAATAAATGGGCTATTATGACAATAATTATGAAAAAATGGAAAAAAATTTTAGGGAGGAAAATGCATATCATGAACTAACCTATGGTAAAAACAATTATGGATATATTTATTCAATAAACACTAATTGAGCACTAACATTCAACAAACATTCTTCTGTGTACTAGGGGAAATTCATAGTAGAATGATTCAGTCTAGGCCTTCAAAGAGCTCACATATGGGGAATCAACCGGGGGAGAACTTAGAAAAACAAACAGGTGGTGTGTTAGGGTAGCAGACCCCATGGGGATAGTTACCCTTTAATTTTTTTTCCTTTGTAATAGAAAAAGTAAAAAAAGATCAAAAGGAAGTATCCAATTAGATATAAGTTAGATATAAAAGTTAATTTTAAAAAGTTAAAAACCGATCAGGTTGGGGTTAAAGTAATTCAGAACACAGGGATAAGGAAGACATTCTCCATATTGTAGAATCACACATGCTCTTTGAAACCAAAGGAAGAGAGGTTTATTTGGTCTGGAACGGAAATTTTCTGTAGTGCATAATCTAACTCAACCCATGTGTATAGCTCATTTGAACAACTGAAACACAGGGAGCCCAGAATAAGAAAAAGGTCCTTTAATCCTGTATAGATTAATGTAAGGCCTAGATACATCCTAGAGTATATTACGCAGATAATTAAAAAGTATTGGCAAAGTCCCTTCAGGGATGGGAGAAAAAATATGGGACTATTAAACCTTATCATCAGGGAATCTCCTGATACTGTGCCAAACTTTAGGGACACCCAAATCAATAGGTCATGCCTTTGATCCTGAGGCTTACTCTTGTGAAGCTTACGTATGTAGCGGAGAAGCTTAGACTACCTATAGGGATGAAAAAAAAAAGTTAAAAGGGCCTCAAAGGCCCAGATTGTGTTCTTTAAATAACATTTCCCAGAAAAAGAATCAGGTTCCTTGGAGAAATGGCTGATCCCAGGTCTGCAGCTAAAAATCTATAAGATGAGCCTGGAACATGTTGTTTTCCCAGATAGAAAGGAACCTTGTGAATCACCTAGAGCCATTGTCCCTAAGTTGTGCCATTTTCCACGAAGTCAATAGGCAACAGGCAACTCTAAATCCAATCAGCCTCAGTGACAGGAGGTCCAAGGAGGTCAGCCCTTCCACCCCCATTAGAAGCAGAGTCATTTAATACTATTGAGTGGAAAATGAGATGACATTTTAGAATGCCAGATTAGGAAAGGTCCACTCTTGTGCCTTTGCTGGAGGTAATGGGCCTCTTCCAGTCCCATCCATCCACTAACTGCTGCTTTTGTTTGCCACACCAGCCAGTCTGGACACAAACTGCTCAACAAAATTTTTACTTGACATCTGCCCCAGCAGTCACTACTTCTATTTAGGAGCTGAATTTCTGTGCCCCAGATGTCTCAGGAACGTTTACTTGTACTACTGTATACAATAGTAAGTATGTCTATGAGAATGACTTTCAAGCCTACCCACCAGAATTGATCCATTCAAATGTATTTTTTGCTAGCAAAATGAGGTGCTCTTAGTTCAGCAATAGGATCATTCATCAAATCATCCCAGACCCCCCAAGTCTATCCACATCACTTAGTGAGACACACAAGGACATGAGCCTGATTGTTCAAGTTATGGTCTGTTTTCACTTAGGATGGTATCATGAAGCTTCAAAACTCTTATACATTAGATCTGACAGTAAATGACAGAGAGTAACTACTACTGTGGATATCAAAATGAAGAAACTGAAGGGTACAGAGGCAATGCCAAAAAAGGAGCCCCAGAAATGGTCCATACAATGGCAGAGCCATAGAAGTGAGTGGGCAGCCTTCTGAATACCTCTCAGTTAACAGGAAATTCTCACAGAAAGAGCAAGTCTGTCTAATTTGGGGTTTACCCGCTCCACTACTTCTCATGGAGACTTACCTGAATACATGCCCCTGTCTTTAACTTGCACAGGTTGCAGACTAAGGCCCACCGACTGGGTGGGATGTGGGAAACCTTTGTGATTGGTTCCATCCTCTCAGGACAAGCAATGCTGACCTATAAATAAAACATCACCATAAAGCAGAGACACCCAAGGCATTCTAGAAGTACATTTCACAAATTATAAATAATATTACATGAAGCTCAGAACCTCAAAACAATGAGATGAGCCACATGTCTTAAGGTTAATATGGAACCAAGAATAAATAAACCTGCTCTGAACGTCAATCATTTCTAGTAATGTAAATGATTTCTATATGGGACAATAAGGCAGGAGTGTAGACTAGGCATGGTTACTTTAATACATCAGGAACCAAAGGAAGCTACTAAGGAAGGGAATTAAAATTCAGTAAATCTAGCATCTTATCATATGTTATGTTTACAATGGTTCTTTAGATGCTTTGTTATTTCACTTAATCAACTAAAGATGAAAAACTGAGGCAATGTTAAGCCATCCAGTTCAGTTTACAAAGAAGTATGTTATTGCTGGAGATTAGCAGCGGTTTTGATAATGAAGAGAATGCAACACATAAGTTAGAAAGGATGAGGATAGTAACATTTTTAAACCAAAGTCTTTAAGCCACATAACTATCACTGGTTAACTTTATTGCCCTCAGCCAAAGTAGCTTCAAAGTGAAATTGGTCTTTGATAGAGTTCCGAAAGAAAATGGATGTTTTAAAAAAAAGATGGAAACTTTTTTTCCATACGAAAATAAGGGGTCAAGTATCTTCTGGTAAAAAGCGTTTTGGAATTTTTTTCTAGGACAGACACAACTTCAAAAAATTAAGGATTGTTGAGTAAGGATGGTCAAACTAGTACAAGCTCTGCCCACAAATGGAAACCAACAGTAGAAATATCTGAGAGAATTTGTAGAGCCCATGAGGTACTGGAAACCATAAGACAATGTTGATATAGGAGAGAAAGCTTCTTTTACGTTTAAAGAACTCTTCCTGAGTTATGCCAAAGAATTTTATGAGCGGGTCTGCTGTAGTAGCTTGAGTACTTGATGCTGGAAATCACTCCTTAGACCAGAAACCAGAGAACTCATTTTATGTCTGTAAATTGGATGTTCTTGGTGAGAATAAGAAGCGACTACCAAAAAAAATTTTAGTACTGACTTCTATAGCCACGAGAACACAAAACTGTATCTAGGACCTTTAGTTTAACTTCATGAGTTTGATTAGATGGTATCTTCCCTATAACTGATATAAATAAGAACAAAGACACGGAAGTTTTAAAAGAGAATGAATTATTGACACAGTATCTATCAGCTCCCCATGAACTAAACTCTGCAGTCTCTCCTATCATGCAGTTAAACTGCATGTGACAAATTTTCTGGCTCGATTATGAGCTGGGGAGAGAGGATATGAGTAGGATATCCAAGCAGCTAATAAAAGGCAGCCATAAGAAATAAGGAGGAGAGATGTCTGGAAGCCCCATTTTAATTCATTTAGTATGCAAGTCCCTAAGGAAATAGCAGCAACTGAAGAACAAGCTTAAATATTTAGGAATAGATTTAAATAAAGAAGTGCTCAGGCAAATGCAGAGTCTAGGTTCTATAAAAAGTTTTAAAAATCAAAGGAAAACCATCATAGTGGATAAAAGAGCTGTTTTAATAGCCTAAAACTGGAATAAAATCCAAATGTCCATCAAAAGAGAATGGGTAGGGAGGGGAACAGTGGCTCAGTGGCAGAGTTCTCGCCTGCCATGCCAGAGACTGGGGTTCGATTCCTGGAGCCTGCCCATGCAAAAAAAAAAAAAAAAGAGAGAGAGAGAGAATGGGTAAGTACATCATGGTTTATCTACACAATGGAATACTACTCAGTAAGAGATAGGAATGAACTATTGATATACACTACAACATGGAATGCTGAATGAAAGAAGCCAGAGAAAAGAGTCCACACTGTATGAGCGTATTTATATGAAGCACAAAAACAGACAAAACTAATCTATAGTGATAGAAATAAAAATGGTAGTTACTCTTGGAAGAAAAGTGGGTATGAGGAAGCCTTCTAGAGTGCTCTTTGTCTATGCCTGGGACACGCTATATCTTGGTCTGGGGGTTGTGGTTACAGATATACATGAATAAAAACTCATGAAACTCTACACTTAAGATTTGGTTTTTAAGGTTTTACCTTTTAAAAAATCTGTTCTTCACACTCTGGTCTTTTGTGCCTCTCCTCTCATTAAAATTTACCAAATATCACCGGTAGTACCAACTATAAATTAATCAGCATGGGCTTACACTCACACCTGCATTGAAGATGGATCTAAGGTAGCTCAAGTAGAAGCACAATCAATTCAGAAATACAACCAGGCATTAAGCATCCCCATGTGAAGTCTGAGTCGATCTGAATGCTATGGAGGAACAGGGGTACTTGTGCAGCAAATGGTCTCACAGACCTACATGAATACTCACCTCTGGAATCCATA
This sequence comes from Tamandua tetradactyla, assembly GCF_023851605.1. NCBI lineage: Eukaryota > Metazoa > Chordata > Mammalia > Pilosa > Myrmecophagidae > Tamandua > Tamandua tetradactyla. The sequence goes on from NC_135353.1 coordinate 123,294,037, forward strand.
GGGCACAGCTAACATGAGCCCATTTAGTCCCTGTCCTGGTGGTTTTCATGGCCCCACCTTTCTTTGGACATAAGAGACATTGTGGATGAATTCCCAGGACACAAGAGCGACACAACCAGCTGCCTTCTGGGACCTTGAGGATGCCATAGCAAGCCTGGAGGCATGAGGAGGCGAGGGGAGAACGGTTAGCATTTTCTCACCAGGGTGGATGTATGTTCTGATAACACAGTCACAGAGTACCCTCTGCTTTAAGCAGAAAAAGGCAAAGCTGAACAAGCTCATATCCAGTATTTAGTAATTTAAAAACAATCAAAAAAGCAATTTCTAGCATCTCTTCTTGGATCAGCAGGTTTTTATCTATGAAAAATAACTTAAAGGATAATAGGATAAAACTTAGAGGAAATACACCCAAAGGCTAGCCCAACTGCTAATGATTTTTTTCTTCTTTTTTGCCTCTGTTTTCTAAAGCTTCTTCAATGACTACGCATTAACGTATTAGTCAAATATTTATCAAACAACTTCTACATGCCATGCACTATTGAAATAAAAAAAGGTGTTAGGAAAAAGAGAATGAAGCTTCTGAGGAGCAAACAAGCTAATATTTGTAAAGCACCTAGCAGTGCCTGGCATATAAAAAGCACTCAGCAAACCACAGCCCAATAACTTACTATCTGGCCCTTCCAAGAAAAAGTGTGTTAGACCCTTGATCTAAACTCTGCTGCTACTCACCTTACCTGTCAACTCTTAAGCCCCACCACCCAAATATACAGCCCTTGGCCTGGATAGGCAGGCCTCCTGGTTTTCTCTACAACTAGCTATTCTAATTCTCACTTCCATGCATCTAAGCAGTTTCCCTGCTCTACACCATCAAATCCTCTGCAGTTCTTACCCTTCAAGGCCTGGCTCAAGATCCCTCAAGACTCCTTCAAGAATCCCCCTCAGATGACTGCAGACCTTGTATCTGTTTTACTACCCCAACCCCCCCACCATTCTCTACATGATTTTCCTCAACAAATGTGTAGTCAACCCATGTATTCTCTATTCTTGATGTTATATGTGTTTTATCTCCTCAGTGAGATTGTAAGCTTATGGGGGAAGGGCCTATATCATCAATTTATCTGGAAAACATCCCATGTTGAGCTCTAGTAGGTGGCTTAACACAGCAAATTTATTTAGCTCAAGAACCAAAACTGGACTTTAATCAGTTAGGCTGCTCTCACACCATCAAGGCATCATTTTATAAGGTTTCTAACATTCCAAGCTATTCTTTCTCATTCTTAACAGAATGTTTGTTAGGAAATGGAAGTAGACTTCCTCCCTCAGAAAGGGCCCTTTTTTCAGATTGGCAGTAGAAAGGCCAGTGCTGGTTCCAGGAATACCCTTATCTCTTGGCCATTCTATTGAGCAGAGAACCATTTACTCAGCTTTTTGTAGATTTATGTATGGCCATGAGATGGTAGAAGCTTATCTTCCATATCAGTGGCTGCAAGTTTTTCTGGAACACAGAATGATGAAGGCTATGGATACTGATGAGAAAATTGCACACATGCATCTACATGTGTTTTCCATATAATTTCAGGGGGTTAGTAAACTCAGTGCCAAAAATCATATGCAAAACAGATATAAAAAATATACGAACATGTACCTTTGGGAAATTAATTCAGGAATCAATTTGAGTGTTCAATATTTGGGCTAAAAAGAGGGAAATGGATATACATAAAGAGACTTGGAATGGTTCCAACTTTCACATTTTTGAATGAAATTTTTAGAAGTTCATTGTTAAAATCTCAAGTCTATCAATATAAACATCTTTAAAATATTGGCCAAAAGTATATTATCATCACTTAGGAATACACACTGAACATAATATGGTGGCAGTAAAGAAAAAAAATGGTGTTTAATAAATTCAGACATCAACGTGTCCCCACTGTGTTAAGGAATAAACCAAATCTTTCAAAAGATTTAAAGTCACTTTTCAGTTTACAGAGGGAGCTCTACCCTTTCCAGTCAACAGAGGGAGCTCTAATCTAAGCATCTCTAGAATCCAGGAAGTCTTGAATGTAGTTATCTCTTTATATGAAACTTCATAAGGCACCAACATCTCAGCTTTAATACATGGTAGCTCACATTCTATAAGGCCTGGCCAATTGTTATTGTCTTCTTTTTCTATGTGGGGAAGTGGAACTGTTTGTAGACATTACTGGATATGCTTTCAGAACAAATAAAATACCACTGAGGAGAATTATTATACTTCATTTAATTTTTTTAGTCACAGAATTTCAAAAAGATTTCCTTAATATTTTGTCCCAAATGTAAAGGACAAATATTGAAAGTATGTACAGATGGCCTCTGCACTATCACTTTCAAGTGTACTACAGACCTGCAATCCTTTATTTGAAGTACTTAGGGTGATGAGACAGACATGAAATTCAGAACTTTTCAGAATGTAGAAAGTAATACAGTAATATATGACATATTACCTAACCCCACAGTAGGACCAGGGGAAGCCCCATATAATCAAACACATTAACATTTCTCTTAAAAAAATGTATGAGTATTTACATAAAATGGGAAAGATTATAAATCGTTTCATATTATTTGAGTTCTGGTATTGCTCCCAAATGAGTTTTGATGTGGAACTTAAGCAAAATCTGTTTTCAAAGCGTTTATAGTTTTGGAATTGAAGAGAAGTATTGTCAGATACCTGAGTTCATACTTAAATGGTGAGGATTTTCCACTCTTGCTAAAGATATAATATAAAAGTCAATTAAATGGTATAGTGAAGACAGATTTTCAAAATACACTATTTTAAAGGATACATGTAAATGAAGAAAGAAAAATGACCCAAGAAGTCACAGATTAATTTTGAGTACCTTCTACATATAGAGAATTAGATTGGAAGACCCTGGGAATTAAAACAAAGTCTTAAAACCTGGTTTCTTTCTATTCTTTGCATTCTCTATTCTAATCACTCTAGTCATTCTATAGCCAAAATGATCTTTATAAAACAAATCAGGGCCTTCAGGGTGAAAAGGACAAAATCAAAATTCCTTAGTTTGTCAGAGAGGGTTCTCGACACTTGTCCCTTGTAAAACCTTCTCTATTCTCATTCTCCATCACTTTCCAATTCCACCCTACCACGCTCTACAGTTTAGAATCACTTAGATCTGCAACCAACAAATTTTTCCCACTCTCTCTGAACATGTTTTATTCTCTGCCTGACAATAGCCTTTGATTTTACCTGGCAACCCCCTTTGGCCATTAAGATTCAGCTTGGATGCTATCTTCTAGAAGTTGTCACTGACTTCTATCCCTCTCATACTCTTCCACAGCAGCATGGACCTATGTCCATGTGGCTTACCACACTCAACTGTCAGTTTCCTTGTAGTCCTTACACCAGACTATGATTTTCCCGGGGCATAGACCGTGTCTGTCTTTTTATCACTATCTCCTCAACATACACAAGTCCTGGCATACGAATAGTACTGATTATATAGTTTCTAGATATATTAATGAAATGAAAAACACACAACAGGTTGAGAAGAGTGAAAAATCACCTAGGATAGGGGAGTTCAAGAAAGGACCTAAAAAAAAAAAAGGACTTGAACTAGATCTTGGTGCGTATCTTCCAAGATCTGGTTCAAGTCCTTTTTTTTTTTTTTCCCACACTTTTGGTGGCTGGAGGTGGGAGGAAAAGGCATTTTAAATTGGGGTGTGCCTGAAACATGCAGATAGTAAAGTGTCAGGAAAATTCATTACTGGACCTTGAGAAACCGTGTTTAGTTGGAACACAGGACTTATGGAGGGGATAAAAGAAGGAGCTGGAAAGAATATTGATATGTTCACCATCATTATTAATTAAAATGGCAGTGGTGCAGAGAATAACAACTAGCTATAAGAGCTTGTATAAGACACTTCACTTCTCCTGGTATTATCTACAAAACTGGGGAGTTGGACAGAACTTTACAGTTCTAAAATTCTATGATCTTTAAAGAGAAAGTAGATTCAGCTTACTGGAGGTGGTATATTTGGGGGATAGCGGAGGAGATTGGGTACTAGGATAGGAGTTCAGACTTCCATTTGTATCAAGTGTAATTTCACCAAGGTTATTGACTTTGGGTATAATCTGATGATCCAATGGGACTGAAAGGTGGGGGGGGGGGGAACAGAGAGAGAGAGAGAGACCCTTACAGCAGAAAGATCCCCAAAGGGAGTGTTAAATTACTGAACAAGACAATCTCAATGGTCTGGGCATAAAGTGGCATAATAAAGACCTGGGTTTAGCTCTCTGGGGTGAAACTGGTAGGCAAGTTACCCTGGAGCTTTTAAGAAGCATTGTTTCTAGAGGAAATACTGAAAACAGCCAGGCCACACCTTTATTTTCACCCTTAAATGTAGTTGATACCCAGACATGGGGGTTGGATATCATCACTGAGCTTCAGAAGGCTCACTAACCTGATGCACACAGATGTTACACTTATCACAGAACACCATATCATTCCCTTCTTCACTGTCTGGAGACCGGCACACGTCACAGATCACATCTTCATCATACTCTATGCCTAGCCCTTCCTCTGTCTCAATAGCATGGTTCATATTTTCATGGCAATGGCGTTCGAGGACTTCTACTGTCTTTTCCATAAGATCCTCATCAACTGGTCCACAACCTGCAAAGAAATACAAACAATTAACCCATCAGTCAGCTGCCATTTCCACATCACTTAGTGTGAGTCCAGTGCTTGGGGGGCTTTCTAGAAGATAAAAGCATCTCTTCTCTGCTCTAAAACAGATTTCAAAAAATCTTTCACTAGAGCCATTATATATTTACCTATAATCATTCAGTAATGTTGGATATATGAAAGGAGAAATACATTTCACTATATTTCTTAGAAGATATATTACTGGCTCTTTCAATTTTGTACCTAAATCCTAGCCAGTCTCCTAAATCTCTCTCCATTTTCTCTTACTTTCACTGAGGGAGGACTTTACCAAGCTTTGTAATTTTGAACACTTTAATATACAGTCATAAAATAATTAAAATCATATAACTATGTGGATATAAATAAAGATTCATTCTTGACAAATTAGTCTCAATACAAAATGGTATGAAGCCCTAAAAGAAAATTCTAAGCACTATGTAGCTAAACATATGAAATACCTTGCTTGCAAATCTGACATTAAAAACTCAATGATAGTTCCCCAGATTCACAAAGGTCTACCCGCCAATTCTGAAATTATTTTTTTGCCTCTTGATTTCTTTTTCTTTCTATATTTTATTTTTTCTTAACCTTTCACACTTAATGACCCAACTAAAAGATTCATTTGGTGGATGTTGGCAACAACTAAACATTTTTCTTCTTAAGGGACTTATGATTTTGTATGAGTACATATATATTTATTCTAGCTGTAAACTCAGGAATAATTCTCAAAATGATCCCACACAAACGAACTCAAGTATTTCACTTCATTTGTAACATAAGGTGTCCTAAGGAACTTTGCAATTCCACAATAAATGACCTTTTTAATGTTGTGGCTATTTATGAAACTGAAAACTGCCCAAGCTTTATGTTTCAGTTTTCCAGCCAAGACAAATTATGTATACACACACACATACATTTTCTTTTTGGAGTGTTGTGGTTGTAAGAGTACTTGGATTCAAATTTCAACTGTACCTCATACTGGAAATGTAAGATTTGACAAATTATTTATCCTCTTGGGGCTTAGTTTCCTTATCAATAAAATAAGGAAAATAATATTCAACTCATTGATTTGTTGGAAAGCTGAGATGAATGTACAACACTGCCATAGTTCAATACCTCGTATATAGGAAGCACTCAATTTTTTAATTCTCTAATCTGAACCAGAAAACATGCATCATTTAATTTTTTTGTATGCTGTACGGTGGGGTCACATTTCATTCTTTTTCCATGTGAGTATCTCATTATTACAGCATCATTTGTTGAATTTTTTTGTTTGTTTGGGAACTACATGGGCCAGTAATAGGACCCGGGTCTCCTGCATGGTAGGCGAGAATTCTAGCACTGAACTATCCTTGCACCCTACATCATTTAATTTTGCTCTTTACAATTTTAAGCTCTTAGAAGCCTCACTAAAATATTATTGATGCTAAAGGAAAACTTGAGACAAGGCAATCCTCTTTTAAAACTCTTCCAAATCTAAGCGCAGTATGGTATCCTGGATGGCATCCTGGAACAGAAAAAGGTCATTAGTTGAAAGACTGATGAAATTCCAATAAAGTCTAGAGTATAGTTAATAATAATGTATCTATGTTGGTTTCTTAGTACTAACAAATATACCATGGTAATGTAAGGTGTTAGTATTTGGGGAAACTGAAACTGTGTGAAGGGTATACTGAAATTCTCTGTACTAAATATGTGACTTTTCTGTAAATCTAAAACTATTCCAAAGTAAAAAAGTTTATTTTAAAAAAAAAAATCATTCAAGGGGAATTAGCTGCAAAATAGAAAGGTACTTCACTATAAGGTGGCTTCATGATGAAGGCAGCCTTGTAATGACTGTAATGTATACGGACGCTATTCATAAACATGACTAAACATTGGGCCATAAATCCACTTGATTATGCCATTATACTCTGATTTTCCTTCTCCAAAAGTCTTTTATTCTCTTATCTTTGTGTTTTTTATCCTAAATTTATCCTTCTACTCTTAGAGGGCAGAGCAAGAAATGACAAGCTAAAAATGCTTTCCCAGATCAAAAAAGTTTTACAAAGCAAGGAATAAGTATTGGTTAGTATCAGAATAACTACCATCCCTAGGCCAAACTGGATTTAACACAATTTTAATTTTTTAATCATGTGCATTCACATACCAGACTTAAAAGAAAAAAAGGAGGGAAGGGAGGGAAAAAAAGAAAAACCACTCATTCTTATTATACTAATAATGAACAGGTGTGATTCAAACAAACATGAAATAAAATATATCCTTCGCCACATTTCATATGAGGACTTGACAACCACCCACAGTTCCACAGGAACACTTGGATCTAAACACTTCTCAGACTGAAGACAGATCAAAAAGACCTGTAAAAAAAGTGAGTTTTTCAGTCCAGCATCTCCTAATAATGCTAGTGTGGGACTGTATGGCATACAAGTTCTTTTAAATTATTATGTTTGTCCCCCACTTTTTTGTTTACTTATTATTTATTTATTTATTTTTAGAACTGTACACAACACTAGAACTTACTGTAGGCAGCTAAGAACTACTCTGGGAATGTTTTGCCTCAGACCTTTAATCCACAGTCCCTGCTGTTCTTCCTCCAGTAGCAACATTATAGGGAGTACCAGTCACAGCAATGTTTCAGTTGCAGTGATGCTACTTAATGCTGAAGTTGAAACTTTTCTCTATCAGGCAGAGATGGTAAATCTTTGGCAGAAATGCTTCTACCCCTGGCCCTGCTAACCCAGTTCTTCAGGTCTAAGCCAGAAATTGGACTCAGATTCCTTCTCAGTCAGAAATCCAATCAGCCATGACCACTATCTCATGTAGAGTTGGGAAACAACATACTGAAACCTACTTACCGGTGCTGTTCACCACGGATGAGGAAAGAAAGTATTAGATTTAAATGTTATATTGCTCTATATTGATATATTTATGCCTCAAGAAATGTCTCATTAAGATAAGATCAAAGAGAAAAATAAATGACAAGGCCACAAAAGAAAGGAAGCCACAAGATAAAATCAAGTTAAAGGGTAACTTTATAAGACAACTTATAAAAAAAGAAAATAGAAAAGAAATTATGAGTCAAGTCAAGGGACTACTTACTTGTGAAGAAAACACACTTACCCATTTCTGCAAGGTCTTCGTTGAGCTCCTGGAGCCAGAAGATATCCATATCGTCTAGGTCATAGCGGCACATGGATGCTGCCAACTCAAGGATGTTGATGTAGCCAGGCTCTGTGGGTTCTGGGCCAGAGCAGTGGATGTATTTCCGGGGCCGGATGAACAGAACCTCCTTTACTTTCTCAGCTATAATCCTACAAAAGCAAGAAAAAGACACTGATAACAATCAACAAATGACATATTGCAGGTACTGCCCGGATGGGTGCAGCAACACTCAGGCCACACAGTAGAGTTTAGACCTTTTCCCTTTTCACCCTGGGTAAATCCTCTCAGGGATATAGCAGATCCCTTTCTAGAGCAAACGGTCTGAAAAATTCAGTAGTTTTGTCATCTGGTGCAAATTATCTGACTGCTAACATGCTTCATTCGTCTTTATGGATTTTAGGTCCCTACCACTTACCATATATTCTAATAAAATTTTGTTTGCTTTACTGTGTATTCTTGGTGCAATGGCCACTAAGCTTATTTAGAAAGGGAAACCTGGGAGGGAGTAATACTTGCTCAAAGACATAGCCATACCAAAGAAATATTTCAGCATAGAGGCAATAATGGAGGCAAAGAGTTCAGGCTTTAGGCTCACACACACCTAATTTTTCTGCCACTCACATGGTGATCTTGGGTAATTACTTTCTATAAGTTTCAGTTTTCTTAGCTTATAGGTAGGGACAATAATCATAAACTGTGATAAAAATAATAGCAAACTCATAGGGCTAGTATACCAATTATAGGAAAGAAAGTATGTACAGAGCTTAGCACAATGTCTAATAAAAAGCAGGTGTTGTTATTATTTTCACTGTTTATATGGATGAATTAAAGCCAAGAGACAATACAGTTATACAAATGCAAGTCATTTCCCAACCGTAAATGATAGCTCTGAGCCAGGGTGACCTGATGGGACCAAAGATTCCAACTCTTCTGTTAACTTCCACAAGAGGTCCAAAGCAAACTTGTACTTCCCCTCACTCCTCCTGACACCCAAGAGCCCATGTCAAGGAAGTCGAGCAAGGAAGAAATAGAATTTCTCATGCCAACAAATCATTCTACAATTGATGTGTTAAATACAGAAAGCATGAAGCATCTGAAAATGTAACCAAGAGGAAATGTAGAATATTATTCTCCAGCACTTTTTTAAAAAAGAGAAATAAATAAGACATGATGACATACGTCATCATAAAATAAGGAACATCATTCCTCTGGAAGGCTTCAGAAAATTGTTTCTTTTCTTTACTTTAGAGTCACTATACATATACCTCAAGAGTATGTATACATTTAAACATATATATAAACATATATAGACATAGTTTACCCTATAAAGATGGACATTAAATGTTTCCTCCTAAGCATTCCTCCAAAAGCCTTTGATTACAAAGTACGTAGAATAAAGTTAATACATCCACACATTTGCACAGTTTAATATTTCTCACCATATGGGAATTTTTTGGGGGTGCATGGTCCAGGAATTGAACCCGGGTCTCCCACATGAAAGGTAAGCATTCTACCACCGAACCATCTGTGCACCCTATATGGGATTTTTAAAGTCAAAGGCAACAAATACTTGATGAAGAAAACAGAAACCTCAAATATTAATTAAGGCTAAAAATTTGCGAACAGTTGTCAGAGGTCTTCTTCCAACAGAAACAAAGCCAAATGAAAAGGATAAGACACACATCATGAATTTTCCAGAGACTGTAGGATTAAATATGCTTTTTCCTAGTATATGGTCTATGAGGTAATTAAAGAATATCCAATTTCTCTTCCAGATTCATCTTTTTCTAAAAAGAATAATATCTTGCTAACTGTTCATCTCAACTGTCTCAAATTGAGAACAATTTAAAGAATCGTACTTTAAACTAATACACTTGGTTAAACAATAAAGCTTCTGAAAGAAAGCAAAAGAGAATATACTTGGGGTAGGCAAAGATATTTTAAATAGGACACAAAACCTATTAGCCATAAAGAAAAAGACTGAAAAACTAAACTAGAACTTTTGTTTATCAAAAAGAGTTCTGGGAAGATGGTGGAATAGGACAGATTGAGTTAGGCCTGCTCCAAGGAAAAGTTAGAGAAGGGACGGCAATTTCAGACTGTAACTGACCTGGGAGAGTTTTCTGCACCACAAAGGGTGGCCCTGGTTGCAAAAGCTGAGGAACTGAGAAACAGAGAACTGGAGATGTCTGCCTGGTACAAACAGCCTAAGGCAGAAGCCCAGAGCCCTCAGGAGTGCACAGATGGGGAGACAGGGACTAGGAAGTAAGCTAAGCTGCATTCCATGAACATGCTATCCTCACCAGCACAGCCCCATGACCCGAGATTCACCCCACGCACTTGAACCCCATCACCCGCCCCCAATCCCTGTGCTCCAAGCGTCCCCATCCTACCAACCATTTGCCTGCGTCCCTGCCCCATATTCCCACCCCAAGTGCAGCCCAACCCACCTCTCCTGTGCCCCTCTCAAGCACTACCTCCCCGTCCCTGCTCCCTGCAGACCACTGCCAGCGCATAAAGGCTGAGGGCACTTATCTCCATACCCAGACTACACCTGCCCCAGCCCATACAGTTGCAAAGCTCAACTTTCCCATCTAGAGCTCTCCACACAGGTACGGCAGTTTACAGCACTCCAGACCTGCACATGCACATGGCCCCCAGTCACATCCCCCAGCTCTGGGAAAGCGCTGACCTGCGCAAGGGTCACATCCAACCCCAGCCCAAGCAGGCATAACGTGGACCCACTAAAACAGCTCTGTGAATTCACACAAAGGGCCCAGTGCCCTAGAATAGTGCATAAAAGGCCACACTCCCCCAGACCCATATACTAGTATAGCTCAGGACGCTGAGTGCCCATGTTCACAGGCACCAGCATAGCATCCCCAACTATGCATCACATGAATATTCATGTGATGCAAAGCATTACTGTAGTGTTGTATCCCACCTGTGCCCTGCATCCTACTATACACCCATCCTACAAACACAAGGCTTTTGACTATTGAAGGAAATCAACTTCCAAAGTAAATCAATCAAGACATTTACATCACGTAAAAACAACAGAAGATCATTAAGCATATCACAGTGCACACAAGTATAGCCCAATCTAACAACCAAATTAAAACTCCAGAGGAGACACAGATATTGAAACAACTAATCAAAGATGTTCACATAACTCTAGTAAATAAAATAAGTGGGATGGCTAATGACATAAAGGAGGTCAAGAAGACATTAGATGAACATAAAGAGGAATTTGAAAGAATATATAGAAAAATAGCAGATATCAAAGAGATTAAAGATGCTGCAGACCAAATAAAAAACATATTAGAGACACACAACAGCAGATTTAAAGGGGCAGAAGAAAGAATAAGTAAACTACAGAATAAGACAAGTGATTTTGAGCACTCAAAACAGCAAATGGCAAAAAAGATGGAAAAATGTGAATGGGATCTCAGGGAAATTATGGACAAAACAAAGTGCACAAATACAAGAATCACTGCTGTCCCAGAACAAAAGAGGAGTAAAGGGCTAGGAAGAGTAGCTGAGGATATAATGGGGGAAATAAAGGACATAAATCTTCAAGTCAAAGAAGCTCAATGAACTCCAAATAGAAAAAATCCAAATAGGCCATCCCCAAGACATATACTAATCAGTCTGTCAAATGTTCAAGGGAAGCAGAAAATCCTGAAAGTGGTGAGAGAAAAATAATCTACTATATACAAGGGAAAGCATGTAAGACTGAGTTCAGACTACTCAACTGGCACCATGGAGGTAAGAAGGCAGTGGTATGATATATATTTAAGATCCTGAAAGAGAAAGACTTCTAGCCAAGAATTCTGTACCCAGCTAAATTGTCCTTCAAAACTGAAGGAGAGATTAAAATTTTCACAGACAAACAAATCCTGAAGAATCTGTCAAAAACAGAATGCCCCTACAAGAAATACTAAAAGGAGTTCTGCCAGCTGAAAGAAAAAAAGACAGGAGAAGGAGGGCTGGAGGAGGGCAAAGAATTGAAGAATACCAGTAAAGGTAACTTAAAGGATAAAAAGAGAAAGAGGGAAAAGAATATATAGGTCTGACAAATAAAATCCAAAAAATAAGATGGTGGATTCAAGAAATGCCTTTTCAGTAATAACTTTGAATGTTAACGGACTAAAGTTAACAATTAAGATACAGATTGACAGACTGGATTAAGAAATATAATCCAGTAATATGCTGTTTACAAGAGACTCATCTTAGACACAAGGATACAATAGATTGAAAGTGAAAGGATGGAAAAAGATGTTCCATGCAAGCTGCAACAAAAGAAAGCAGGAATAGCTACACCAGTATTGGACAAAATAGACTTTAAATGTAAACACATCATAAACAAAGAAGGACACTATATATTAATAAAAGGGAAAGTTCACCAAGAAGAAATAACTACCATAAATGTTTATGCTCCCAATCAAAGCGCTCCAAAGTACATGAGACAGAAACTGGCAAAACTGAAGGGAGGGATAGATGTTTCAACAATAATAGTAGCAGACTTCAATACAACAATCTCCTCTATAGACAGAACACCCAGACAGAAGATCAACAAAGAAATAGAGAAGTTAACTTGATAAATTAATTAGACCGAACAGATAAATATAGGTCATTGCACCCCAAAACACCAGGATATACATTCTTCTATAGTGCTCATGGAACATTCTCCAGGATAGATCATATGCTGGGGCACAAAACAGGTCTTTATAAATTTAAAAACGAAATAATTCAAAGCACTTTCTCTGATCACAATGGAATGAAGCTGGATCTCAATAACCATCAAAGAACGAGAACATTCAACAAATACATGGAGATTAAATAACACACCCTTAAACAACCAGTGGGTCAAAGAAGAAATTGCAAGAGAAGTCAGTAGTTATCTGGAGATGAATAAAAATGAGAATACAACATAACAGAACTGATGGGATGCGGCACAGACTGTGCTGGGAGGGAAATTTATTGCCCTATATGCCTAAATTTAAAAACAAGAAAAAGGAAAAATCAAGGACTTAACAGCTCACCTGGAGGAACTGGAGAAAGAACACCAAACTAACCAAAGCAAACAGATGAAGAGAAATAACAAAGATTAGAGCAGAGTTAAATGAATGGGAGAACAAAAGAACCACAGAAAGAATAAAAAAACCAAAAGTTGGTCCTTTGAGAAAATCAGTAAAACTAATGAACCACCAGCAAAACTGGCAAAGAAAAAAAGAGCAAGGATGCAAATAAACAAAATCAGGAATGACAAGGGCTGCCTTACCACAGACCCTGAACAAATAAATCATAAGAGGATACTATGAGAAATTATATACCACTCTAGACAACTTAGAAGAAATGAACAAATTCCTGGAAACATACAAACAAGCTACACTGACTCAGGAAGAAACAGAAGATGGCAATAAACCAATCAGAAGTAAAGAGATTCAAGCAGTCGTCAAAAATCTTCCTACAAATAAAAGTCCAAGGCCAGATGGCTTCACAGGGGAATTTTATCAAACATTTCAAAAAGAACTAACACCAATCCAGCTCAAACATTTCCAAAAAAAAAAACTGAGGGAAAAGGAACACTACCTAGCTCATTTTATGAAGCTAATATTTTAATACCAAAATGGGGTAAAGATGCTATAAGATAGGAAAAACTGCAGGCCAATGTCCCTAATGGACACAGATGCAAAAATTCTCAAGAAAATATTAGCCAATCAAATCCAATAACATATAAAAAGAATTATACACCATGACCAAGAAGGGTTTATACCAGAATGCAAGGATGCAAGTTCAACATAAGAAAATCAATTAATGTAATACAGCACATTAACAAATTGAAAGGGAAAAATCATATGATCATTTCGATTGATGCTGAAAAAGCATTCAACAAAATTCAACACATTTTTTTCTGACAAAAACACTCCAAAACATAGGAATCAAAGGTAGCTTCCTTAATATGATAAAGGGAATAATATGAAAAACCGTTAGCCAGCGTTGTACTCAATGGAGAGAGAATGAAAGTTTTCTCCCTAAGATCAAGAATAAGACAAGGATGCCCATTGTCACAACGATTATTCACAACTCAATTCTAGCTAGAGCAATTGGGTTGCAAAAAGAAATAAAAGACATTCAAACTTGGAAAGGCAGAAGTAAAATTTTCATTACTTGTAGATCACATGATATTATACTTGGAAAATCTTTAGAATTCTACAGCAAAGCTACTTAAGCTAATAAACAAATTCAGCAAGGTAGCAGGATATAAAATCAATGTGCAAAAATCAGTAATGTTTCTATACACAAGCAATGGCCTAACTGAGGCATCATTAAGGAAAAAATTCCATTCAAAATAGCAACTAAAAGAATCAAGTACTTAGTAGTGAACTTAACTAGGGAGGTAAAGGACTTGTACATAGAAAGCTACATAACATTGCTAAAAAAAATCAAAGAAGATCAAAATAGGTGGAAAGACATTCCCTGCTCATGGATAGGAAGGCAAGATGTCAAATCTACCCAAATTGATCTACGTATTCAATGCAGTACCAACCAAAATCCCAACAACCTACTCTGAAGACTTGGAATAGCCAGTTACCAAAATCATCTGGAAGTGAAAGAGACCCCGAATAGCTAAAAGCATCTTAAAAAAGAAGAATCAAGAGGGAGAATTAACACTCCCTGACTTTAAACCTATTATAAAGCTACAGTGGTCAAAACAGCATGGTACTGGCACAAAGATAAAAGTACTGACCAATGGAATTGAATAGAGAGTGCAGAAATAGACCACCAAATCAACAGTCAACTGAATTTTAACAAGGCCCCAAAATCCTGTGAACTGGGACAAAATAGCCTTTTCAATAAATGGGCATGGGAGAACTGGATAGTAATAGCCAAAAGAATGAAAGAGGACCCTTATCTTACACCGGATAAAAAATTAACTTAGAGTGGATTAATCACTAGCACCATAAAATCACTAGCACCATAAAAACTAGCACCATAAAGCTTCTAGAAGAAAATGTAGGGAAACATCTTCAACACCCAGTAATGGGAGGTCGCTTCCTAAATTTTACACCCAAAGCACAAGCAACAAGAGAATAAATAGATAAATGGGAACTCCTCAAAATCAAACGCTTCTGCACTTCAAAAGACTTTTTGAAGTCAAAAAGGTGAAGAGGCAACCAACTCAATGGGAGAAAATATTTGGAAATCACATATGGGACAAAGGTTTGATATCCTGTATACATAAAGAACTCATACAACTCAACAACAAAAGAACAAACAACCCAATGATAAAATGGCCTAAAGATATGAATAAGCATTTTTCTGAAGAACAAATACAGATGGCTCAAAAGCACATGAAGAGATGTTCATTTTCATTGGTTATAAGAGAAATGCAGATCAAGACTACAATGAGATATCATCTCACACCTATAAGAATGGCTATAAAATTGTGACACTTATGCACTGCTAGTGGGAATGTATAATGGTGCAGCCACTATGGAAGACAGTTTGGCAGTTCCTTAGGAAACAAAATATCGAGTTGCCCTATGACCCAGCAATTGCACTACTTGGTATAACCCAGAAGAACTGAAATCAATGACACAAACAGAAATTTTCACACTGATGTTCATAGCAGCATTATTCACAATCGCCAAAAGATGGAAACAATCCAAATGCCTATCAACAGATGAGTGGATTAAGAAAATGTGGTATATGCATATGATGGAATATTATGCAGCAGTAAAACAAAATGATGTCCAGAACCACATCACAAGATGGATGAGCTTTGAAGACTAATAATGCTGAGTGAAATAAGTCAGATACAAAAGGATAGATACTGTATGATTCAACTTTTATGATCATGGTAAAGGTAAAATCAGAGGCTTATAATATAGAATATAGGGGATTTAGAGATACATAGAAGCTAGAGATGGGTGAACGGTTAGCTAACAAGGCCGAATTCGAATGTAAGGGAATAGATAGAAGTGAAGGCAGTTCTCTAGTGGATCTATAAGTAACATTACCATATTGAAGATGAACAGGATTGAAAGAGGTTGTATAGACCTATGTGTCCCACTGATTAACACTAGAAACATAAATTAGTTCTTGCAGGAACTACTGCAAAGATATGATTCGTGTACAAAGAATGTTTAAGTACATGGTAGAGGGGGAAAGCTGTTATTGCATGCTATGGGTTATATTTAAAAGAAAACATCGGCACTACCACAGCAACAGCAGGGGTAAATAATTGGGGGAGAAACAAGATTTAAGAGGAGGTTTAGATTTCTTACTTGGTGAGGGTGTGTTTATTGGGTATCTTTCTCTTGGGAACAACGAAATTATCTAAAATTGAGAGTGTTGATGGAGTGTGGACTTTGGGCATTGTACATGATGCCTGATGAGTGTTGCAGGTTGCTGAAGGATGCACTGACTGAGAAATAGATTGGTGAATGATGGTGTATACATATGATCGAATGTTGCGCTGCTACAAAAAGGAATGAAGTCGTGAGGAATGAAATATCAAAAATACCATCCTGATCAAGGTGGGAAAAGGAGTGTAACTAAAAAAGTATCAGTGGCAAAGAGAATTTAAATAGAGACAAGAGGCTACACTGGAGGTTGCTCTTATGCAAGCTTCAGTTAGACCTTGCTACCTATCATAACTTGCCAACCCCCAACCAGGACCATTTCAGCCAATCATAAAGAACACCAAGGGCAATACAGAAGATTCCACGCACTAGAGTAACTTTCCAGAAACCTACAACCTCCAGATGGGTCCCTGAACCAGGTAAGTCCTGAAATGTAGAGATCCAGTCTCTCCAGAACAACAGATAGTTCCATCTCCCTCCCCCATAATACTGAGAAACTTTTCCAACATGAAAAAGGTACAATGGCCATAGCCCAAACACCCCTAAAGTGAAGGACAGAAAGATCAAAGGTGATGGTGGAGTTATACAGAGAAGATAGGATTTAGCAAATGAATATGATTGCTGAATCATTAAATTGATATCTCTTTTAGTCTCCAGTATTTTTAGAGTAGCTAGAAGTAAAAACCTAAAATTGTGGAAATGTAACCCCTGTCAAACTCTGAAATATGTTCTACAACTTATTGTGGTACTGTGCTTTGAAATTTATTGCTTTTTTGTATATATGTTATTTTCCACATGCACAAAAGAAAAAAATGTCGATTGTGATGATAAAAAATATTCATTCCTTCTAGTCTCCTATATTCTGGAGCAGCCTGAAGGAAAAATCTGAGAGGATCATATGGTAGCCCATGACAAACTCTGGAATCTGCCCTGTAACTACTTGTTGAAGAGTGTTTTGAAAACTATTGCTTTTTACTTTCTTTGCTTTGAATATATGTCATATTATACAGTAAAAAACTAAAAAAAAAGAAATAATTAAGAGAGTGTAAAGGCAATCCACAGAATAATTAGGGAAAATATTTGGAAGTACATATAGCTGATAAAGAACTTATATCTATGATAAATAACAAACTCTTACAAATCAATTAGAAAAAGATAGACCAATTAAACACTGGGCATAATTTTTAAATAGAGAATTTACAAATAAGGCTCACTGATGGCAAATAAACATTAAAAGTTTCTCAATCTCATTAGTTATCAAAGAAAGGCAAACTGAAATAACAGTCACTACTACCTAAAAGAATGACTAAAATTAACAAGACTGACCAAAAAAATTACAATATGTGTTGTAAGGAAGTGGAGCAAATACAATTCTCATGCATTGCTGGTACAATCGATTTGGCAAACTATTTGGCAGCAGATACTATAGCTGAACATATGCGTATCCTATGAATTAGCAAACCTACTCTAAGTAATATATGTAATAGAAATCCATACATATGCATACTAAAAGATGAACAAAAATGTTCATATCAGCATTTTTTATAATAGCTGAAAACTGGAAATACCCTAAAGTTCATTAAAAGCAGAATGGATAAAGAAAACATGGTATATTCATTTAACAGAATATGACACTGCAGTGAAAATTAATGAACTCCTACACGCAACAACATGAAGGCATCTCACATCCAAAATGATGAACAAACAATCAGTCTCAAATGAATACATGCTTTCTGGTTCTAAATACATACTTCCAGTTCAAAAACTGGAAAAACTTAACTTTGGTGAGGGGGATCAATTACTGGGAAGGAATATAAGGAGGGCTTCTTGGATTTTGGTGGCTTTCAATTTCTTGAGGTGGGTGGTAATTAAATGAGTGTGTTTCATTTGTAAAATCATACTGAGCTATACAATTATGATTTGTGCAGTTTTCTGTAATAATTCAGTAAAAAGCTTATAATGATAACAAAGATGTTCCCTCACTCGTCTTTCCATATGTATCATGAACTAAAGTTTCAGTCTAAGGACTGAATCTATGGCAATAAATAAATCAGAGAGAGAAATAGTAACACAAAGACAAGGAAATGGGTGGGTAAAGGTGAGGTTAATGCAAGCTTACAAGGAAAAATTCTTATATTTATAGAGGGGAAGGTCTATGAGAATTAGTGAAAAATATTTTGGGATTTTTTAAATGCAGTTTTATTATCTAGAAATGTATATAATATTGCTACAGTTTGAAGAAATCCCAGGATTGTCCCTGGGTGATTTTCTTTTCTTGCTACTATGTACTAGATATAGAAATACTCTTTGAATGATCACCAGACCACTGACCATTCAACAAAATCTCACAAGCCTAGAGGGAAGAACACTATCCCTTAGAAAGTGCAGTTTTTATTTTATATGCTTTAGTGTAACTGAATGTTGTAATATTTTTCTAGATGGCTAGCTTTTGGTGAAAGGACTTACAACCATGTCTGCTTAGCTTCATAGAAAGAAAGCCTATTCACCTGCTCTCAGGGTACATCAGAGTGGTTGGAACTATTTCTAGTTCACATGGACATTGCTGTGCCCACTGGAAAAGCAATAAAAGGAAGCTGTTAACACTCTAATCTGACCTATGGCCTCCTCCAGTGTCTCAAGCACAGTGAGCTCTCAGTATCTCTAGTTAATCTAAATATTTGGCAGAATTTATGCTTCATTTCTTAACAAGAAGATTAGAATAATCTGTAAACAGCAGAGAAACTGCACAAATAAAATCCACAACATCAGAGCTTTTGAAAAAGCCTGAAATGAATATCTTAAAAACTAACTAAATAGTATCTCCTTGCAACACTATCTCTATGAATAGTATCCCAAGCTGCCTTTTGATTGTCTTCCTACTCTGGGCTGACTGCTTATCTCCAAGTCTCCATGACTCATCTAAGAAGTAAAGGACAATTATAATTTCTGTGGCTGACAGTATTTTCCAAAATTTGCTGTAACATTTCCCAGTCCCACATGCTCTTCTATAATGTGACTTCGTTACTTCATCATCATGTGGGGGAATCTATTCCCCCTCCCACCAAATCTGGGAGAGTTTGTAACTGTTTGGACCAACAGAATACAGAAGTGATTCTGTGAACTGCAAGGCTAGTTCCGTTTAGATCACAAAACGGAATAAAATTTTCATCTTGCTTGCTGGAAAACATGGAGATCTGAGCCTGGGCCCTATAAGATGTCTAACTATGTTGAGATTGTCATGCTCTGAGAAGCCAAACAACATGGAGAGGCCATGACATAGGCCAGTCATCCCAGCTCAGGAAACAGGCATGTTAGTGAATGAGCCTTCAGATGATTCCAAACCTCAGCCCCTGAGTCACTCCCAAATTTTGAGTTTTCCTAGATGAGGCCCTAGACATCATGGAGCAGAGTCCCAACTATCCCCATTGTGCCCTAACTGAATTCCTGATCCACAGATTCTGTGACGATGAGCATGATAACATGGTTGCTATAAGCTGCAAAATTTGAGAGTAAATTATTACACAGCAGTAATAACTGGGACAACTGCCAAAGGACTTGGGTTCCTGTGCTTGGATATGTGTGGAATTCTAACTCGCTGCTGTAAGTGGCTCTGTAGTCTGCATCCACGGCAGGAGGGACTGTTTCAAGCTTTGAATAAGGTAATGTGTGTGCAAGTATAAATTGTGCTCCTTACTGAATTCTCTTTATTGAAAGCAAGAGCAGTAGAATGCTGCTACCTAAAACGGAATGGGAAATGAAGAATGGGAAAAGTGGGCTGAGGAGAGTAGAAAGTGGGAGGTGGGAGAGGCCTGATGACAAAATACTGACAGCAGGCTTACGTCTCCATTCATCATTAGGGGCTCTTCTTCCTTTGACTTACTATATGAAATCTGGATATATTTTGAAGGTATAGGGAAGAGCATCTCCTGATGTATTGATTATGGGCCATAAGACAAAGAAGAATCAAAGAAGACTCTTAGGCTTTTAGCCTGAAAACCTGAGAAGACAGGGTTACAAGTGGAAAGATGAATTTGCCATCAGCTAAATATGGAAAGCTACAAGTGGAAGTGGTTTAAGAAGATTAGCATATAAGTTTGGAGCATTTAAGTCTGTCTATTGGACATCCAAGTAGAAATTTTGAGTTGGCAGTTGCATATTTGAGCCTGGTGTTTACTGAAAAAGTACTGTTCTCCATAGATCAGTTTAGTCCAAAGTTTAGATTCCAAGGAGAAACAGGGGCCTGTCTGAATATTTAATAATTTCCCTTTTCTGCTTCATTAATGACCCAGAAATATATGCTGATATATTGTTAATTAAAAAAAGCAAGTTATAGAACGATCCCATTTACTTATATACCATACATATGTGTATGTGTAAACATATATACTACACCACTTTGTATTCTAATAGCTTTCATTTTTACAGTAAGAAAATAACATATCTATAATTTTAAAAGCATACACACACGACATGAAATATGAACTCAAAATAGATCAACAAACTAAATATAAGAACTAAAACTATACAACCCTTTGAAGAAAACAGATGGTAATATCTTTAGAATCTCGTTTGAGGCAATGGATTCTTAGAATTTACACCAAAAGCATGGGTGACAAAAAGAATTAGATGAATTGGACTTCATCAAAATTAAAACTTGTATGCAAAAGACATAATCAAGAAAGTGAAAAGACAACCTAAAGAAAGGGAGAATATATTTGGAAACCATATGTCTGATAGGGGTTTAATATCCAGAATATGTAAAGAACTCTGGCAACTCAACAACAAAAAGACAAACAACCCAATTAAAAAATGGGCAAAGGACTTCAATAGACTTATCACCAAAGAAGACATATGAATGGCCAATAATAACATGAAAAAATGCTCAACATCATTAGCCATCAGGGAAATGCAAATCAAAACCAGAATGAGACACTTCATACCCATTAGGATGGGTATTACTTAAAAAATGGAAAATAATATGACCTGGCGATCCCATTTCCAGATATATACCCCAAAGATTTGAAAGCAGGGATTTTAACAGGTATCTGTAACAACAATATGTTCATAGCAGCATTATTCACAATAGCTAAAAGGTGTAAGCAACTCAAGTTGTCCATCGTGGATGAATGGATAAGCAAAATGTGGTATATACATACACTGGAATACTTTTCAGTTGTAAAAAGTAGTGAAGTTTTGATATATGCTATGACATGGATAAACCTTAAAGATATGTTGAGTTTAAAAAGCCAGACACAAAAGGACAGATATTGCATGATTTCACTTAACATGAATTAACTAGAATATGCAAATTCACACAGACAGAAAGTAGATTATAGGTGTGTTAGTTTGCTAAGGTTGCTGAAATGCAATACATCTGAGATGGATCAGCTTTTATAAAGGGGATGTATTTAGTTATAAATTTACTTGTTTGGGAAGGCAAATGGACATCTGCTGAACTTCTCTCTCAGCTTCTGGGTTCAAATGGCTTTCCCTGGGGCATGTCCTTCCTAAATCTCCAAACGTCTGGGTCTGAGATGGCTCTGAGCACCTCTCTTCTGACTCATCCTTTTAAGTCTCACTCACTGGGGAAGGCACTCCTTTTAGCTGACCATGGATGGAATCAGCTGTAGATGAATTTCACATGCTGATGATTTAAGTCCACAGCAACAGAATAACTGGGCACCATCATCTGGCCAAGATGACAACTGAACCTAATTATTACAATAGGTTACCAGGGGTGGGGAGTGGAATGGGGATTGGAAAGTTAATGATTAATGTGTACTGAGTTTCTGTTTGGGGTGATGGAAAAGTTTTGGTATGGATGATGTTGATGGTGGCACAACATTGTGAATTTAATTAATACTACTGAATTGTATACTTGTAAGTGGTTCAAATAGGAAGTTTCATGTCATATATATGATACAATAAAAATTTTACAAAAAGCTTTCAGAAAAATACGTGGTAAATACATTGTTAACCATTTGTGTGTCATTTAATTAATATTTTATATTTACAGTTGCTTTCAACCAAAAATGAAGCATTTTTTCTTTCCATTGGTACCTTACTGCAATAGAAATAATTAAAATAGAAAAAAATGATCTGAAGCTTGCTGTTTGGCATTGACTAGTGTCAAAATGATCCTAATGTAAGGGATTAACGCTATATTTGTAGAACTTACTTTAAAAAATTTTCTGTGGTAATGAACAGATTTATCTGTTATACACGTTATTTTTTGCAGTCCAAGTTTGTTCCATAATTCTGTGCACCCCTCCCTTCAACCATCACATACACAAACACTGTATTACAGTAAAGTAAGAGTACTTCAGAAAAACAATGAAACAAGGGTAAAAAGTAGTTTGAGAGCCATAATAAAGGTTCTGAAAGGATTTGTTTCACCTATTGTCTCATCTTTATCCCCTTCTTCACCAATTATAGCATGATTTATGTTAGCATTCAAGGATGAAGTAAATTAATTTATTTGTGTTCAAAAGTACTTTGGTGAGTTCATTCTGAGAACCTTGTAGATTGGGCCATAAATCAAAAGTGAGTATGCACTCTACTTTTATTAGTATTTACAATTCTCCAGCTGACTGATTAATCTGTTGGGAGGCAAAAAAGACAAGAAACTCAAACACAAACAAAAACACTACTAGGATGATGTCATCAACATGGTAATATTAGACATCCCCTGGAAAACTCTCCCATCAGAATCAGCAAAAAAAAGGACAAATTCCATTTCTTTGGAACTCTGGAAGGTGATAGAGACTGGAGGACCCCACAAATACTGAACTGAAGAAAAAGAAAAACAATCTACAAAACCAGGAGGATATTTACTTCCTGGAGCCACCAATACAGAACACTGCAGCTCGCTTGGTTCTGCACAGTTTGGGGGTTGCAAAGAAGCAGCATGGCCCCGTCCCTCCTGCTGTGGATGCAGACTACAGAGCCACTCACAGCAGTGAGTTAAAATTCCACACATATCGAAGCATAGGAACCCAAGTTCCCAGAGACCCAGGCGGAAACACAAGCAGCTAAGGTGTGGTGCATACAAAAAGGGTCCCAGAGTAGAAAAGAAAGAGAGAGAGATCACAGCATAACTGTTGGCAAGGGGTGTGCACATTCAATCCAATTTCTGATGGCTGGACCACCTTAATGCAAAACAGACTTTTCTGGAAGGACTCACCTTTCTGGATTGACCACATCAGGGTTCTGGGGGTGGGATATGCTAACAGGAAAGAAACATGAGGAAGAAAAGCCATACAAGACAAAAAAGGGAAAACTGAACCACTATAAGATGTAATGGGTCCAAGAACTGAATAGTGTAAGGAAAAGGGGCACTGAATGAAGGAGAGAATTTAAACAAATAATGGGAGATGGGGAGATAATTCCAAACAAAAACAAACAGAACAGATCAAGATACCTGGAGAGGGAACAGAGGAAAAGAAACTTTCTCCTGCAAGTTAAACAATTGCACAAAAAGTGCAATCTTAAAAATTGTACTGTATATCCACAGCAATATTCAGAAGAAGAGCTGAGAAAATCTGAACAGTTATACACAAGTGACTCTAAAGGTCCAGAATAAGTTAAACCATGTGTCAAAGAAGAGCCTAACACAAAGTCAATCAACAATAAAACCCCAGATAAGAGGGAGAAACTGACCTTCAGAGTTAACTCATCAAAACAATCAGATGCCAGAAATGAGCAAAAAAACCACAAACTATACTAAGAAAAAGGAAGACATGGCTCAGTCAAGGGAACAAATTAAAACTACAGAGGAGATGCAGAATTTTGAGCAATTAATCATAGAAGTTCCAACAAATTTCCTAGTCAATTCAAAAAAATAAGGGAAATATGGATATAGAGTGAAAGGATACTAAGACTATAATATGTAAGCATAAAGATGAACCTGAAAGTTTAAAAGAAACATAACAGAAATTATGGGGATGAAAGGCGCAATAACAGAAATGAAATACACATTAGAATGTCAAGTGAAATTATCCAAAACAAAAGGACAAATACTATATGGTCTCTCTAATATGAATTAACATTAATGAACAAACTTTGAGAGTTAAATTTGGGAACACAGGTTTACCAGGAGTTAGAAAGAGGGTAGAGATTGGGCATTTGATGCTGAAGGAGTATAGAATGTTCAACAGAAATGATTGTAAAGATCCAAAAACAGACAGTACAATAATATCTGTTGGTAGCAAAATATTGTCAGTATAGTGAATGAAGTTGAGTGTGAGTATGGTTGAAAGAGGAAGGCTAGGGGCATGTATGACACCTGAAGGAAAGATAGAGTAGATAAAGACTGGGACTGTTATAAATTAGTGAAACTTAGAGTAGACAATGATGGTGATTAAGTGTATAAATATAAGAATGTTTTTACATGAGGGAGAACAAATGAATGTCAACATTGCAAGGTGCTGAAAATGGGAGGGGCATATGGAAAAAATACAATCAATGCCAAATAGGTTAACAGTAACAGGACAGTTAACAGTAACACTGTAATGTGCTTCCATTAAATGTAACAAAGGCAATAACCAAAGCTAAGAGGGGGATATAAGGGAAGGATATAGGATTCTTGGTGATATTGCTGTTGTTTCTCCATTTTATTTTTTATTTTTACCTCTTCTTTCTTTGCAGAAGAAATGGAAATACTCTCATATAGAATATGGTGAATGCATAAGTAAGTGATTATACTAGGAACCATTATCTGTTTACTTAGGATGGAGAGTATGGTGTGTGAAAAAAACTGTTTAAAAAAAACAGAAATATTCAAGGGCTGGAGAAAATGTGGAGAGAGATATCTATTTACCATTGGGTAGGATAGGTGCAGCACCTCCGGAGGGCAGTGTGGTGGCTCCACAGGAGACTAAGTATAGGGATGCCAGATGATCCTGCAACCCTGTTATTAGGTATATACTTGTAAAAACTGACAGCAGGGACACAAATGGACTTTTGCACACTGGTGTTTATGGCAGCTCTTTTCACAATTTGCAATGGATGGAGGTGGCCTAAGGGTATATCAACTGATGAAAGGAAGGGTGAACTGTGGTTTATACATAGAATGGAATACTGAGCAGCTGTAACATGTTGTGAGGCATGCAACTAGGTCAATGAACCTTGAGGACAGTCTGTTGAGTGTTGACAAATATAGCACCTCACTAATATGAACTAACTATAATGTGCAAACCCTGAGAACTGAATTCCTGAGCACAGGTTATCAGGGGAAGGCTTATGCTAAAGGTTCCTAGATTGTAATCTCTTATGGCAGTGATATCAATTCCTGAGCTGTAACGGTTATTTCTAAATTCTGAGATGTGGCAAGCTTTGTGTACAACCTGGTTGTTCCTTAGAACTTCAGGTATTTGTGTGATACCAGAAACTCAGAACTAGAGTTCTGCAGCTATGAAAGACAGCATTACTCCATACAGCAACTGTTTAAAAGCTAAAAAAGAGATAATATTTCAATTAGAGATATAAATGAAGCTGATCTGGTTAGGACTAAGGTAAATGAGACTAAACGGTAAAGGATGACATTGACTGTGTTTTAAGACTTCAACTTCTGTGTGAGATCAAAGGAGAGATGTTTATTTAGTGCAAAATGTGTATTTTCTGTAGTACACTATCAAATTTAACTTGTATGGTCAATTTATTCAAATACCATAATTAGATGGAATCTTGAGTAGGGAATGAGATTTTGTTAGTTTGTAAAGGTTAGTGTGATGCCAGGGTAATTTGGGCAGAAAATAAAACACTATAAGCAAAATATCCCAGTGGATCTGGGGTGGGGGGGATGTGGAAACACTAAACTTTCCCACCTGGAGGCATTCCTGATAGTCTCACAAGCACTGGGGACTACCAATTTAATAGTTGAGCCTTCCACCTTGGGGCTTGATTTTATGAAACTTATTTCTGCAAAGGAGAAGCTAAGCCTGCTTATGATTATGCCTAAGAGTCACCCGCAGAGGACCTCTTCTGTTGCTCATGTGTGATCTCTCTCTCTAAGCCAACTTTGCAGGCAAACTCATTGCCCTCCTCCCTACATGGGACATGACTGGGGAGGTGTAAATTTCCCTGAAAAAATGTGGGACATGACTCCTGGGAATGAGCCTGGTCCTGGCATCATGGGATTGAGAAAGCCTTCTTGACCAAAAGGGGAAAGAGAAATGAAACAAAATGAAATTTTAATGGCTGAGAGATTTCAAGTAGAGTTGAGAAGTCATTCTGGAGGTTATTCATATATATTACATAGATATTCCTGTTTAGTTTTCAGTGCATTAGAATAATTGGAAGGAAATATCTGAAACTGTTAAATTGTAATCCACTAGTCTTGATTATTGACAATGACTGTGTAACTTATATAGCTTTTACAGTGTGACTGTGATTGTGAAAACCTTGGAACTGCTGTTCCCTTTATCTAGTGTATGGACAGTTGAGTAAGAAAGACAAAAAGCAAATAATAGGAGGAACATAAGGGGTATGGGATGTTTTGGGGAACATAAGGAGTATGGGATGTTTTGGAGGAACATAAGGGGTATGGGATGTTGTTCTTTTTTTATTTTGAATTCATATTTTAATTTTTAGGGTGTAATGAAAACGTTCAAAACTTGATTGTGGTGATGAATGTACAACTATATGATACTGTTAACCACTGATGTATACTTTGAATGATTATACAATATGCAAACATATCTCAACCAAATCACATTAAAAATAAATTAGAGGATGGTGTGATGGTGGCTCAGTGGTAGAATTCTCACCTGCAATGCCAGAGACCTGCGTTCAATTCCTGGTGCCTGCCCATGCAACAAAAAACCCAAAAACCAAAGAACAAACAACAACAACAACAAAACCAAAACAGTAGATCTGAAGAGGCAGGAGAAAGAATCTGTGAACTAGAAGCAGACAATAGAAATCATACGTTTAGAAGATCAGAGAGAGAAAAGAAAAGAAAAAATTGAGTAGTGTCTCAGGGATTTGAGCAACAGCATGAAGCACGCAACATATAACAATGAGTGCCACAGAAGGAGAAAAGGGGAAAAGGTGTAGAAATAATATTTGAGGAAATAATTGGCCAAAAATATCCCAACTCTTAAGAAAGACTTAAAAATATATGTTCAAGAAGTACAACACATTCCAAACAGAATAAATCCTAATAGACAGACTCCGAGACACATACTAATCAGAATGTCAAAAGCCAAAGATAAGGAGAGAATCTGAAAACAACAAGAGAAAAGCAATTTGTCACATACAAGGGATCCTCAATGAGACTAAGTGTGACTTTTTTTTTTAGTAATTAAAAAAAATTAGCTAACAGCATTTAGAAATCATTCCATTCTACATATGCAATCAGTAATTCTTAATATCATCACATAGATGTATGATCATCATTTCTTAGTACATATGCATCGATTTAGAAAAAGAAATAGCAAGACAACAGAAAAAGAAATAAAATGATAATATAGAGAAAAAATAAAAATAAAAAATACAAAAATATATAAGAAAAAAAACAAAAAACAAAACTATAGCTCAGATGCAGCTTCATTCAGTGTTTTAACATAATTACATTACAATTAGGTAGTATTGTGCTGTCCATTTTTTTTTTTTTTTTAGAAATCATACCATTCTACATATGCAATCAGTAATTCTTAACATCATCACATAGATGCATGATCATCGTTTCTTAGTACATTTGCAACGGTTTAGAAGAACTAGCAATACAACCGAAAAAGATATAGAATGTTAATGTAGAGAAAAAAAATAAAAGTAATAATAGTAAGAACAAAACAAAACAAAATAAAACAAAAACCTATAGCTCGGATGCAGCTTCTTTCAGTGTTTTAACATGATTACTTTACAATTAGGTATTATTGTGCTGTCCATTCTTGAGTTTTTGTATCTAGTCCTATTGCACAGTCTGTATCCCATCAGCTCCAATTACCCATTATCTTACCCTGTTTCTAACTCCTGCTGAACTCTGTTACCAATGACATATTCCAAGTTTATTCTCGAATGTCAATTCACAACATTGGGACCATACAGTATTTGTCTTTTAGTTTTTGGCTAGACTCACTCAGCATAATGTTCTCGAGGTCCATTCATGTTATTACATGCTTCATAAGTTTATCCTGCCTTAAAGCTGCATAATATTCCATCGTATGTATATACCACAGTTTGTTTAGCCACTCGTCTGTTGATGGACATTTTGGCTGTTTCCATCTCTTTGCAATTGTAAATAACGCTGCTATAAACATTGGTGTGCAAATGTCCGTTTGAGTTTTTGCCCTTAATTCCTTTGAGTAGATTCCCAGCAATGGTATTGCTGGGTCGTATGGCAATTCTATATTCAGCTTTTTGAGGAACCGCCAAACTGCCTTCCACAGTGGTTGCACCATTTGACATTCCCACCAACAGTGGATAAGTGTGCCTCTTTCACCGTATCCTCTCCAGCACTTGTCATTTTCTGTTTTGTTGATAATGGTCATTCTGGTGGGTGTGAGATGATATCTCATTGTGGTTTTGATTTGCATTTCTCTAATGGCCAGGGACATTGAGCATCTCTTCATGTGCCTTTTGGCCATTTGTATTTCCTCCTCTGAGAGGTGTCTATTCAAGTCTTTTTCCCAGTTTGTAATTGGGTTGGCTGTCTTTTTGTTGTTGAGTTGAACAATCTCTTTATAAATTCTGGATACTAGACCTTTATCTGATATGTCGTTTCCAAATATTGATTCCCATTGTGTAGGCTGTCTTTCTACTTTCTTGATGAAGTTCTTTGATGCACAAAAGTGTTTAATTTTGAGGAGTTCCCATTTATTTATTTCCTTCTTCAGTGCTCTTGCTTTAGGTTTAAGGTCCATAAAACTGCCTCCAGTTGTAAGATTCATAAGATATCTCCCTACATTTTCCTCTAACTGTTTTATGGTCTTAGACCTAATGTTTAGATCTTTGATCCATTTTGAGTTAACTTTTGTGTAGGGTGTGAGATATGGGTCTTCTTTCATTCTTTTGCATATGGATATCCAGTTCTCTAGGCACCATTTATTGACGAGACTGTTCTGTCCCAGGTGAGTTGGCTTGACTGCCTTATCAAAGATCAAATGTCCATAGATGAGAGGGTCTATATCTGAGCACTCTATTCGATTCCATTGGTCGATATATCTATCTTTATGCCAATACCATGCTGTTTTGACCACTGTGGCTTCATAATATGCCTTAAAGTCAGGCAGTGCAAGACCTCCAGCTTCGTTTTTTTTCCTCAAGATGTTTTTAGCAATTCGGGGCACCCTGCCCTTCCAGATAAATTTGCTTATTGGTTTTTCTATTTCTGAAAAATAAGTTGTTGGGATTTTGATTGGTATTGCATTGAATCTGTAAATCAATTTAGGTAGGATTGACATCTTAACTATATTTAGTCTTCCAATCCATGAACACGGTATGCCCTTCCATCTATTTAGGTCTTCTGTGATTTCTTTTAGCAGTTTTTTGTAGTTTTCTTTATATAGGTTTTTTTGTCTCTTTAGGTTAAATTTATTCCTAGGTATTTTATTCTTTTAGTTGCAATTGTAAATGGGATTCGTTTCTTGATTTCCCCCTCCGCTTGTTCATTGCTAGTGTATAGAAATGCTACAGATTTTTGAATGTTGATCTTGTAACCTGCTACTTTGCTGTACTCATTTATTAGCTCTAGTAGTTTTCTTGTGGATTTTTCCGGGTTTTCGACGTATAGTATCATATTGTCTGCAAACAGTGATAGTTTTACTTCTTCCTTTCCAATTTTGATGCCTTGTATTTCTTTTTCTTGTCTAATTGCTCTGGCTAGAACCTCCAACACAATGTTGAATAATAGTGGTGATAGTGGACATCCTTGTCTTGTTCTTGATCTTAGGGGGAAAGTTTTCAATTTTTCCCCATTGAGGATGATATTAGCTGCGGGTTTTTCATATATTCCCTCTATCATTTTAAGGAAGTTCCCTTGTATTCCTATCCTTTGAAGTGTTTTCAACAGGAAAGGATGTTGAATCTTGTCAAATGCCTTCTCTGCATCAATTGAGATGATCATGTGATTTTTCTGCTTTGATTTGTTGATATGGTGTATTACATTAATTGATTTTCTTATGTTGAACCATCCTTGCATACCTGGGATGAATCCTACTTGGTCATGATGTATAATTCTTTTAATGTGTTGTTGGATACGATTTGCTAGAATTTTATTGAGGATTTTTGCATCTATATTCATTAGAGAGATTGGCCTGTAGTTTTCTTTTTTTGTAATATCTTTGCCTGGTTTTGGTATGAGGGTGATGTTGGCTTCATAGAATGAATTAGGTAGTTTTCCCTCCGTTTCGATTTTTTGAAGAGTTTGAGGAGAGTTGGTACTAATTCTTTCTGGAATGTTTGATAGAATTCAGATGTGAAGCCGTCTGGTCCTGGACTTTTCTTTTTAGGAAGCTTTTGAATGACTGATTCAATTTCTTTACTTGTGATTGGTTTGTTGAGGTCATCTATGTCTTCTTGAGTCAAAGTTGGTTGTTCATGTCTTTCCAGGAACCCGTCCATTTCCTCTAAATTGTTGTATTTATTAGCGTAAAGTTGTTCATAGTATCCTGTTATTACCTCCCTTATTTCTGTGAGGTCAGTAGTTATGTCTCCTCTCCCATTTCTGATCTTATTTATTTGCATCCTCTCTCTTCTTCTTTTTGTCAATCTTGCTAAGGGCCCATCAATCTTATTGATTTTCTCATAGAACCAACTTCTGGCCTTATTGATTTTCTCTATTGTTTTCATGTTTTCAATTTCATTTATTTCTGCTCTAATCTTTGTTATTTCTTTCCTTTTGCTTGCTTTGAGATTAGTTTGCTGTTCTTTCTCCAGTTCTTCCAAGTGGACAGTTAATTCCTGCATTTTTGCCTTTTCTTCTTTTCTGATATAGGCATTTAGGGCAATAAATTTCCCTCTTAGCACTGCCTTTGCTGCGTCCCATAAGTTTTGATATGTTGTGTTTTCATTTTCATTCGCCTCGAGGTATTTGCTAATTTCTCTAGCAATTTCTTCTTTGACCCAGTCGTTGTTTAGGAGTGTGTTGTTGAGCCTCCACGTATTTGTGAATTTTCTGGCACTCCGCCTATTATTGATTTCCAACTTCATTCCTTCATGATCCGAGAAAGTGTTGTGTATGATTTCAATCTTTTAAAATTTGTTAAGACTTGCTTTGTGACCCAGCATATGGTCTATCTTTGAGAATGATCCATGAGCACTTGAGAAAAAGGTGTATCCTGCTGTTGTGGGATGTAATGTCCTATAAATGTCTGTTAAGTCTAGCTCATTTATAGTAATATTCAGATTCTCTATTTCTTTATTGATCCTCTGTCTAGATGTTCTGTCCATTGATGAGAGTGGTGAATTGAAGTCTCCAACTATTATGGTATATGAGTCTATTTCCCTTTTCAGTGTTTGCAGTGTATTCCTCACGTATTTTGGGGCATTCTGGTTCAGTGCGTAAATATTTATGATTGTTATGTCTTCTTGTTTAATTGTTACTTTTATTAGTATATAGTGTTCTTCTTTGTCTCTTTTAACTGTTTTACATTTGAAGTCTCATTTGTTGGATATTAGTGTAGCCACTCCTGCTCTTTTCTGGTTGTTATTTGCATGAAATATCTTTTCCCAACCTTTCACTTTCAACCTATGTTTATCTTTGGGTATAAGATGTGTTTCCTGTAGACAGCATATAGAAGGATCCTGTTTTTTAATCCATTCTGCCAATCTATGTCTTTTGATTGGGGAATTCAGTCCATTGACATTTAGTGTTATTACTGCTTGGATAATATTTTCCTCTAACATTTTGCCTTTTGTATTATATATATCATATCTGATTTTCCTTCTTTCTACACTCTTCTCCATAGCTCTCTCTTCTGTCTTTTTGTATCTGACTCTAGTGCTCCCTTTAGTATTTCTTGCAGAGCTGGTCTCTTGGTCACAAATTCTCTCAGTGACTTTTTGTCTGAGAATGTTTTAATTTCTCCCTCATTTTTGAAGGACAATTTTTCTGGATATAGGAGTCTTGGTTGGCAGTTTTTCTCTTTTAGTAATTTAAATATATCATCCCACTGTCTTCTAGCTTCCATGGTTTCTGCTGAGAAATCTACACATAGTCTTATTGGGTTTCCCTTGTATGTGATGGATTGTTTTTCTCTTGCTGCTTTCAAGATCCTCTCTTTCTCTTTGACCTCTGACATTCTAACTAGTAAGTGTCTTGGAGAACGCCTATTTGGGTCTAATCTCTTTGGGGTGCGCTGCACTTCTTGGATCTGTAATTTTAGGTCTTTCATAAGAGTTGGGAAATTTTCAGTGATAATTTCTTCTATTAGTTTTTCTCCTCCTTTTCCCTTCTCTTCTCCTTCTGGGACACCCACAACACGCATATTTGTGCGGCTCATATTGTCCTTGAGTTCCCTGATACCCTGTTCAAATTTTTCCATTCTTTTCCCGATAGTTTCTGTTTCTTTTTGGAATTCAGATGTTCCATCCTCCAAATCACTAATTCTATCTTCTGTCTCTTTAAATCTATCATTGTAGGTATCCATTGTTTTTTCCATCTTTTCTACTTTATCCTTCACTTCCATAAGTTCTGTGATTTGTTTTTTCAGTTTTTCTATTTCTTCTTTATGTTCAGCCCATGTCCTCTTCATGTCCTCCCTCAATTTATCGATTTGGTTTTTGAAGAGTTTTTCCATTTCTGTTCGTATATTCAGCATTAGTTGTCTCAGCTCTTGTATCTCATTTGAAGTATTGGTTTGTTCCTTTGACTGGGCCATATTCTCAGTCTTCTGAGCGTGGACAGTTATCTTCTGCTGCTGGCGTCTGGGCATTTAGTCAGATTTCCCTGGGTGTCGGACCCAACAAGGTTGTCAGATTTTTCTGTGAAATCTCTGGGTTCTGTTTTTCTTATCCTGCCCAGTAGGTGGCGCTCGTGGCACACGTTTGTCTGCGGGTCCCACCAGTAAAAGGGGCTGTGGGTCCTTTAACTTTGGAAAACTCTCGCTGTCCGGGAGGTTCGCTAGCCGAAGCGGCTTGGAAGAGTACCAGCTGGCCCGGGGTTCGAACGAGGGGAGGGTTGCTGGCCGCAGCAGCCCGGGAAAGCGCCCGTCCGAATTTCCTAGTCGGCCCGGGGTGCGAAGTGTGGCAGGAGGGCGCCAGCCGCAGCGGCCCGCCCGGGAGAGTGCACGTTCCCGGGGAGTCACGGGTTTGGAAGGGCCCCACCCCCCCCGTCACCATTCTCTGCAGCCTGGGGATTTCCGATCCAATTCTCTCAGTTGGTCCGGGAGTCCGCGCGTGGTGTGGGCGCCAGCCACTGCGGTTTGAGGGGACCGCCTGTCCAATTCTCCCAGCCGGCCCGGGAAGGGGGAAGGGAGTGACTCCGGCCGCTTGCCGCCCCACCTGGTGAAGCCCGCGCCCCTCAGTGATCTCACCAGAGCGGGTTCTCTCAGCCAGCCAGCCGTTCCAGGATGGGGTACGCTGTCTTTTTTATCTCTGTCGTGGCTTTGGGAGCTGTTCTGTATCGTTTCTACTCCCCTAGTAGCTGTCCTGGAGGAGAAACTAAGATCCACGCGTCTTACTAAGCCGCCATCTTCTCCGGAAGTCCTGGGTATTAACTTTTGAATAGAGGGAGATGGGACTCCACCCATTCCAGGTGGGCCTTGATTACTTTACTGGAACCCTTTAAAAGAGGAAACATTTTGGAGAAAGCTTCAGAATGATGAAATTCCAAGAGAGACAGAGCCCATGTAGCCAGAGAGCTTTGGAGATGAAGAAGGAAACCACCACTGGGTGAGTTTCATGAAACAAGAAGCCTGGAGAGAAAGCTAGCAGATGCCACCATGTTCGCCAAATACCTTTCCAATTGAGAGAGAAATCCTGAACTTCATTGAATTTTCTTTCTTTTTCCTTTTTTTTCACTACATGGGCAGTCACTGGGAATTGAACCCAGGTCTCCGGCATGGCAGGCGAGAACTCTGCCACTGAGCCACCATCACCTGCCCTCATTGGTGTTTCTTGAGTGAAGGTAACCTCTTGTTGATGCCTTAATTTGGACATTTCTATAGACTTTCTTTAATTTGGACATTTTTACTACTTTAGAACTGTAAAGTTGCAACTTAATATATTCCCCTTTTAAAAAGCTGCTCAGTTGTGGTATATCGCATTCTAGCAGCTAGCAAACTATAACACCTACCAACAAAGCAAAGCCCAGTACACAGATGGCTTCACAGGTAAATTCTCATAAGCATTCCAAAAAGAATTAAAACTAATCCTGCTCAAACTCTTCCAAAAAATTGAAGAGGAGGGAAAACTCCCTAAATCATTCAGTGAGGCAAACATCACCCTAATACAAAAGCCAGATAAAGATACTACAAGGAAAGAAATTTAGAGGCCAATTTTTAAGAAATATTTTTATTGGTAAAACTTAACATACATACAAACATTCTTAACATACAAACATTCCATACATGGTGTACAATCAATGGCTCAAAATATCATCACATAGTTGTGTATTCATCAACATGATAATTTTTTAGAACATTTGCATCACTAAAGTAAAAGAAATAAAAAGAAAAAAACTCTTACATAATACCCTTTACCGATTTCTCTCATTCACCATTAGTTATTTCCATCAACCCAATTTATTTTAACCTTTGCCTCCCCTAGTATTTGCTTATTTTTATCCATATTTTTTTACTCATCCATCTATACTGCAGATAAAAGAAACATAGCACACAAGGTTTTCACAGTCACAGTCACATTGTAAAAGATATATCATTATACAATCATTTTCAAGAAACAAGGCTAATGGAACACAGCTTTACAGTTTCAGATACTTCCCTCTAACCGCTCCAATACACCATAAACTAAAAGGGGATATCTATATAATATTTAAGAATAAGCTGCAGGATAACCTCTTGATCCTTTTTGAAATCTCTCAGCTACTGAAACTTTGTCTCATTTCTCTCTTCCCCCTTTTGCTTAAGAAGGTTTTCTCAATCCCTTGATGCTAGGTCCTGGCTCACTCCAGGATTTCTGTCCCACTTTGCCAGGGAGATTCACACCCCTGGAAGTCATGTCACATGTGGGGGTGGTGGGCAGCACTGAGTTCACTTGCTGTGTCGGCTTAGAGAAAGAGGCCACATCTGAGCAACAAAAGAGGTTCTCTGGGGGTGACTCTTAGGCCTAATTTTAATTAAGTTTAGCCTATTTTTTGTAGGAATTTTGCATAGGGGCAAACACCAAGATTGAAGGCTTAGCCTATTGATTTGTTGTCCCTACTGCTTGTGAGAATATCAGAAATTCTCCAAATAGGGAACTTGAGTATTTCCCCCCTTCTCCCCATTCCTCCAAGGGGACTTTGCAAATTATTCTTTATTCACTGCCCAAATCACTCTGGGATTTATCGGGGGATCACACTAACCTGGACAAACCAACAAAATCTCATGTCCTAATCATGATTCCATGTACTTATGGTGTTCAACTAAACTGACCACACAAGTTAAATTAGGAAATGTACTACCCAAAATATAAATTTTGCACCAAATAAACATCCCTCCCTTTAGTCTCACACAGAAGCTGAAGTTTTAAAATGTGGATGATATCATCCTTTACGCAGTCTTCTGATATACTTTAGTCCTACATAGAGCAGCTTCATTCATATCCCTACTTGATGTCTGATCACTTTTTCAACTTTTTAAACAGTTCCTGTATGGGGTACTACTGATTTTCATAGCTTCAGAGCTCTAACTCTGAGTCTCAGGTGTCACATATATACCTGAAGTTTCTGGGAAAGACCATGCTATATACAAATAGCCTAGTATCTCAGAATTTAGAATTAACAGTTACATCTCCTGAATATAGGCCAATTTTGCTTAGCAATATAGATGCAAAAGTCCTTGAGAAAATACTTGCAGATTAAATAAACACATCAAAAGAATTATAAACATGATCAGGTGGGTTTTATCCAGGTATGCAAGGGTGGGTCAACAAAAGAAAATCAATTAATGTAATACACCTCATGAACAAAGTGAAGGGACAAAATAACATGATCCTCTCAACTGATGCAGAAAAGTCATGTGACAAAATTCAGCACCCCTTGTTGATGAAAACACTTAAAAAACTAGGAACAGAAGGAAACATTCTCAATATAATAAAAGGCATAGATGAAAAACCCACTGCTAATATTATACTCAAATGGTGAAAGAATAAAAGCTTTTCCTCTAAGATCTGGAACAAGACAAGGTTGCCCACTGTCACTATCATTCAACATTGTGATAGAAGTTCTAGCCAGAGCAATTAGGCAAGAAAAAGAAATACAAGGACTCCAAATTGGAAGTGAAGAAGTAAAATTTTCACTCTTTCCAGATGACATGATTCTATACATAGAAAGTCCTGAAAAATCTATAACAAAGATAATAGAGCTAATAAAACATATTCAGCAAACTGGTGGAATACAATATCAACACGTAAAAATAGTTAGTGTTTCTATAAATTAGTAATGAGCAATCTGTGGAGAAAATCAAGGGAGAAATTCCATTCACAATAGCAACTAAAAGAATCAAATACCTAGGAATAAATTTAATCAAGGATGTAAAGGACTTGGGCACAGAAAACTATAAAACATTGCTAAAAGAAATAAAAGAAAACCTAAATCCATTCCATGCTCATGGACAGGAATACTAAATACAGTTCAGGTGCCAATTCTATCCAGTATGATTTACAGATTCAATGCAATCTCAATAAAAATTCTAAAAGCCTACTTTGCAGAAATGGATAAGCCAATTATCAAATTTATTTGGAAGGGTGTTCTAGTTTGCTAGCTGCCGGAATGCAATATACCAAAAACGGAATGGCTTTTAACAAGGGGAATTTAATAAGTTGCAAGTTTACAGATCTAAGGCCGAGAAAATGTCCCAATTAAAACAAGTCTATAGAAATGTCCAATCAAAGGCATCCGGGGAAAGATACCTTGGTTCAAGAAGGCCGATGAAGTTCAGGGTTTCTCTCTCATCTGGAAAGGCACATGGTGAATGCAGTCAGGGCTCCTCTCTCGGCTGGACAGGCACATGGCGAATACGGTATCATCTGCTAGCTTTGTCTCCTGGCTTCCTGTTTCATGAAGCTCCCCCGGAGGTGTTTTCCTTCTTCATCTCCAAAGGTCGCTGGCTGGTGGACTCTCTGCTTCGCGGTGCTGCAGCATTCTCTGCTCTCTCTGAGTCTCTCTGAATCTCCAAAATGTTTCTTCTTTTATAGGACTTCAGAACTAATCAAGACCCACTCAGATGGGTGGAGACATGTCATCCCCTAATCCAGTTTAACAACCGTTCTTAACTAAATCTCATCAACCAGGGAGATGATCCCATCACAGTCCCAAATACACAGCATTGAATAGAGACTATTCTACCTTTAAGAAATGGGATCCATATTAAAACATGGCTTTTCTTAGGGGGCATACTTCCTTTCAAACCAACACATTCCACCCTCTGGCCCCTAAAAAAGACATGTTTTTCCCATATACAAAATACATTAATTTCATAACAATATCAGATATCCTTAAACCTTTCAGTAGCAATACAAACAAAGTATCAAATTAGAGACAGTATAAAATCTCATCAAATCAGTTACAGGCATGGTCTGTCCTAAGGCAAAATTTTCTCCATTTGCTTTGGACCTTTGAAAACTCATAACAAGTTATTTGCTGCCAACATACAAAGAAGGAACATTCGCAGGATACACAGACACATTTCCATAGGGAGGAAGGAACACAGGGGTCACTGGACCCATACAGTTTCGAAAACCTGCAGGGCAAAGTCCATTAGATTTCAAAGTCTGAGACTCATTTATCCTCAGGGCTTTAGAAAGTGGCAGTCCCACCCTTTCCAAATGCCTACGCCTGCCTCTCTCTGAATGCAACCTTGGGGGATATTGGGGAGACCACCTTTCTCTCGGCTCCACCCTCTCCAAGCATTGGGGCTGCACCCGGGCTCTCTGCCATCTCCAGGGCACACGCTCAGCCCCTCCATGTGGTGGCAGCCAGGCTCTCCCCCAACCCCAAGAAATGTGCTTCACCCTCTCCAAGGCCTGAGGCGGCATGACTCTTCCACTGCAATGAGGTGAAAGGCCCATTCTCTGCCTTTGGGGCAAACTCACCCTCTCCATGGGCTTGGGTGGGTCCACTCTCCTGGCCCGAGGCTTCCTGACTTCAGACTTCAGCCTCCACGGTTTTGCCTCTGAAGTTATTTTTCCTCCAATGTATCCCTTCTCTGAACCCCTCAGTCCAGACTGGCAGCAGCTCTGTTTATACAGGTCCCACAGCACTCTCGTTGGCTTTCTATGCAGTAGCCTTGGATCATGCCCATTAGATATAAGGAGTTTCCACAAATCTTTCCTGGATAACTCCATGTCTGATCCTGACTTTCTCTGAAATGGCTGGCTAGTTCCACATTTGGTGAAATCCACACTATACTCTGTAGTCTCCCTTTCTGTAGGCCCAGAATTTTCCAGGACCTCAATTTCTAGTTTCTTTTTACTCAAGAGTTCAGTTCTCAGCTTATCTCTTTCCTTTCGCATTTCACTATAAGCTGCAAGGAGAAACCAGACTGCACTTTCGACATTTAATTTGGAGATCTCTTCTGCTAAATATCCAAGTTCATGGCTTTTAAAATCTGCCTTCCAGCCAATACCATTAGTCAACTTTGCCAGATTATCTGCCATTTTAAAACAAGGATCACCTTCCTTCCAGTTTTCAATAACACGTGCCTCATTTCTTTCTAAAACCTCATCAGAGGTATCTTTAGAGTCCACATTTCTACCAACAGTCTCTCCAAAGCATTCTAGGCCTTCTCTATCAAGCTTTTCACAACTCTTCCAGAATCTTCCCCATATCCATTTAAAAAGCCGTTCCAACATGTTTGGCATTTGCAAACTGCAGCAGCAGCACCCCACTCTCGGTACCAAAATCTGTTCTCTCAGCTGGAAGGGCACATGGTGAATGCAGTCAGGGCTCCTCTCTCGGCTGGACAGGCACATGGCGAATACGGTATCATCTGCTAGCTTTGTCTCCTGGCTTCCTGTTTCATGAAGCTCCCCCGGAGGTGTTTTCCTTCTTCATCTCCAAAGGTCGCTGGCTGGTGGACTCTCTGCTTCGCGGTGCTGCAGCATTCTCTGCTCTCTCTGAGTCTCTCTGAATCTCCAAAATGTTTCTTCTTTTATAGGACTTCAGAACTAATCAAGACCCACTCAGATGGGTGGAGACATGTCATCCCCTAATCCAGTTTAACAACCGTTCTTAACTAAATCTCATCAACCAGGGAGATGATCCCATCACAGTCCCAAATACACAGCATTGAATAGAGACTATTCTACCTTTAAGAAATGGGATCCATATTAAAACATGGCTTTTCTTAGGGGGCATACTTCCTTTCAAACCAACACAAAGGGTAAAGGGCCCAGTGTAGCCAAACACATTTTGAAAAAGAAGAATGAAGTTGGAGGACTCATACTTCCTGATTCTAAAGCATATTTCAAAGTTACACTTGTCAAAACAGTATGGTATTGGTACAAGGACAGATAGATAGACCAAAGGAACTGAATTGAGAGTTCAGAAGCAGACTCTCCCATCTATAGCCAATTTATTTTGGATAATAAGTGTGCCATTATTTCAAAGATACACTTGTCAAAACAATATGGTACTGGTAAAAGGATAGATAGATAGACCAAAGGAATTGAATTGAGAGTTCAGAAGCAAACTGACTCTCACATCTACATCCAATTTATTTTGGATAAGTGTGCCATTTGAAACTATTATATACACCAGAAAAGCATGTTTAAATCCTGATCCAATCATGTAGGGGCAGCCCTTTTAATCCTGATGCAATATTGTAGAGTGGAAACTTTTGATTGACTTGTCTCCACAGAGATGTGACACACCCAATTGTAGGTCTGACTTTTTTATTAGATGGAGATGCAACTCCGCCCATTCAGGATGGGTCTTGATTAGTTTACTGGAAATATTTTGAAGAAACCTCAGAGCAGAGCTAACACAGATGCCATACTTGAAGAACAGAGAGATGGATGTTTAGAGATGATTGGAGCCCAACAGACATCACATGAGATATTAAGCAAGCCAAAACCTGGAGAGAGTCAAGGGAAGCCAAGTAAAGAAAGATATCCCTCGAGAAGCAAAGTAAGGAACCCCCACAGGAACAGAGGCTGAAAGCAATGGAGCCCAGGAGCAAGGGACCAGCAGATGCCAGCCACATGGCTTTCCAGCTGACACAGGTGTTCAAGTCTCATCAGCCTTTCTTGAATTAAGGTATTTCACCCTGCATTTTCATATGCTTAGAACTATAAACTTATAGCTTATTAAATTCCCTTTATAAAAGCCATTCCATTTCTGGTATATTGCATTATAACTGATTACCAAACTAAGAGGGCTGTCAAGTGCACTCAATTGGGAAAGAATAGTGTCCTCAACTCATGCTGCTTTGAGAACTGGATATCCATACACATAAAAATGAAAAAAGACCCCTATTTCACACCATATATAAAAGTTAACTCAAATGGATCAAAACCTAAATATAAGAACCAGGACTACAAAAGTCCTAAAGAAAATATAAGGAAGAATCTTCAGGACATTGTGTTCAGTAATGGTTTCTTAGACTGTACACCAAAAGCACAAGCAACAAGAAAAGAAGCAGATAAATGGGACCTCATCAAAATTTCAAACTTTTATGCATCAAAACACTTTTTCTGGAAACTGAAAAGACAACTTTCTCAATGGGAGGAAATATTTGGAAACCACATATCCCATAAAGCTTTAATATACTGTATTAGTTAGGGTTCTCTAGAGAAACAGAATCAACAGGGAACACTTGCAAATATAAAATTTATGAAAGTGTCTCACGTGACCGCAGGAATGCAGAGTCCAGATCCACAGGGCAGGCTGCAAAGCCGATGACTCCAATGGATGGCCTGGATGAACTCCACAGGAGAGGCTCACCAGCCAAAACAGGAACGCAACCTGTCTCCTCTGAGTCCTCCTTAAAAGGCTTCCCATGATTGGATTTAGCATCACTAATTACAGAAGACACTCCCCTTTGGCTGATTACAAATGGAATCAGCTGTGGATGTAGCTGACGTGATCATGACCTAATCCTATGAAATGTTCTCATAGCAACAGACAGGCCAGCGCTTGCCCAATCAGATGAACAGGTACCATAACTTGGCCAAGTTGACACCTGTCCCTAACCATGACAGTCCACCCCTTGTCAACTTGGCACATATATATATATATATATATATATATATATATATATATATATATCACCTTAGACCATACTTAATTTCCAAATGAAAACAAATAAGCACACATTTTTTCTTTTACCTGACAATACTCAACTGTCCTGCATATAATTGGAAACACATTAAATCTCTCCAGAATAGCATGCAAATCCTTGGGCAACATTCATTCTTAAACTTGATATCTTACAACTTAAATAGTATAACACAAACAAAACAGCATTACAGTCCTCGTTTCTGTTAACTGATCACGTGGTCGAAGTTCATATTTATCACTACCTTCTTCCACTACCCATTCCATGTTCCCTTTCCCCTCAGCAAGCACTTCAGCTGGCCGTGGTTCTTTGCCTGGTGGGGTGACCCAAACCTTCATTCCTGAAGTCTCAGAGCCATTAGTGGTCCTGCCTGGATTGTGTTGTTGCAGTTTTCCATTGATTTTAATCACAGGGCATGGTAGTACTAATAGACGCCCCAGGGGATCTCCTATATTCCAAGAAAACTCTTCTTTACCTCCATTATGTAGTTGCAGTCCTACTTCTTTCTGATAGTCAGGGTCAATTACCCCAGACAATAATGTAATCCCCTTCTTGGTGTGTTGATCCAGAGGCATAAGTAGCCCAAAGTGGCTAGGTGGCAATCTTAACTTCCAGTTCAGTGATATCACTGTTGTTTCTCCTGGAGAAAGCACACCCCGTTTTGGAACTAAAACCTGTAGACCAGCAGAACTCAGGGTAGCAGGGACAGGAAGCAAAAATTTTCCTAGTGGATCACTAGGAGTAATAGTGAGTGGCACCACACCCATTTCCACCCCTTGGTTCCTGGACCCATGGATCCTGGCTATGGGAGAAACAGCACCATACAGCGGACGCTGATTCAGAGCATACACAGCTTCCTGGAGAATATTACCCCAGCCTTTCAAGTTTTTGCCACCTAGTTGGCACCATAATTGAGTTTTCAAAAGGCCATTCCACCGTTCTATCAATCCAGTTGCTTCTGGATGATGGGGAACATGGTAAGACCAGAGAATTCCATGAGCATGTGCCCATTCCTGCACTTCATTTGCTGTGAAGTGTGTTCCTTGATCCGAAGCAATGCTATGTGGAATACCATGACGATGGATAAGGCATTCTGTAAGCCCATGGATAGTAGTTTTGGCAGAAGCATTGCGTGCAGGGAAAGCAAACCCATATCCAGAGTATGTGTCTATTCCAGTTAGAACAAATCGCTGCCCCTTCCATGAAGGGAGTGGTCCAATGTAATCAACCTGCCACCATGTAGCTGGCTGGTCACCTCGGGGAATGGTGCCATATTGGGGGCTGAGTGTGGGTCTCTGCTGCTGGCAGATTGGGCACTCAGCAGTGGCTGTAGCCAGGTCAGCCTTGGTGAGTGGAAGTCCGTGTTGCTGAGCCCATGCATAACCTCCATCCCTACCACCATGACCACTTTGTTCATGAGCCCATTGGGCAATAACAGGAGTTGCGGGGGAAAGAGGCTGACTGGTATCCATAGAACGGGTCATCTTATCCACTTGATTATTAAAATCTTCCTCTGCTGAAGTCACCCTCTGGTGTGCATTCACATGGGACACAAATATCTTCATGTTTTTAGCCCACTCAGAAAGGTCTATCCACATACTTCTTCCCCAGACCTCTTTGTCACCAATTTTCCAATTATGGTCTTTCCAAGTCCCTGACCATCCAGCCAAACCATTAGCAACAGCCCATGAGTCAGTATACAAACGCACCTCTGGCCAGTTTTCCTTCCAAGCAAAATGAACAACTATGTGCACTGCTCGAAGTTCTGCCCACTGGGAGGATTTTCCCTCACCACTGTCCTTCAAGGACACCCCAGAAAGGGGTTGTAATGCTGCAGCTGTCCACTTTCGGGTGGTACCTGCATATCGTACTGAACCGTCTGTAAACCAGGCCCGAGTTTTCTCTTCCTCAGTCAATTCACTGTAAGGAACTCCCCAAGAGGCCATAGGTCTGGTCTGGGAAAGAGAAGGTAATGTGGCAGCAGGAGTGGAAACCATGGGCATTTGTGCCACTTCTTCATGTAACTTACTTGTGCCTTCAGGACCTGCTCTGGCTCTATCTCGTATATACCATTTCCACTTTACAATAGAGTGCTGCTGTGCACGCCCAACTTTATGGTTTGGTGGGTCAGACAACATCCAACTCATGATAGGCAACTCAGGTCTCATGGTAACTTGGTGGCCCATGGTTAAGCGTTCAGTCTCTACTAAGGCCCAGTAGCAGGCCAAAAGCTGTTTCTCAAAAGGAGAGTAGTTATCTGCAGCAGATGGTAAGGCTTTGCTCCAAAATCCTAAGGGTCTGTGTTGTGATTCTCCTATAGGGGCCTGCCAAAGGCTCCAGACAGCATCTCTATTTGCCACTGACACTTCCAGCACCATTGGATCTGCTGGATCATATGGCCCAAGTGGCAGAGCAGCTTGCACAGCAGCCTGGACCTGTCGCAGAGCCTCCTCTTGTTCAGGTCCCCACTCAAAATTAGCAGCTTTTCTGGTCACTCGATAAATGGGCCGGAATAGCACACCCAAATGAGGAATATGTTGTCGCCAAAATCCAAAAAGACCAACCAGGCGTTGTGCCTCTTTTTTGGATGTGGGAGGGGCCAGATGCAGCAATTTATCCTTCACCTTAGAAGGGATATCTCGACATGCCCCACACCACTGGACACCTAAAAATTTTACTGAGGTGGAAGGCCCCTGTATTTTTGTTGGATTTATCTCCCATCCTCTGACACGCAAATGCCTTACCAGTAAATCTAGAGTAGTTGCTACTTCTTGCTCACTAGGTCCAATCAACATGATATCATCAATATAATGGACCAGTGTGATGTCTTGTGGGAAGGAGAAACGATCAAGGTCTCTGCGAACAAGATTATGACATAGGGCTGGAGAGTTGATATACCCCTGAGGTAGGACAGTGAAAGTATATTGCTGACCTTGCCAGCTGAAAGCAAACTGTTTTTGGTGGTCCTTACTAATAGCTAATGAGAAAAAAGCATTTGCCAGATCAATAGCTGCATACCAGGTACCAGGGGATGTATTGATTTGCTCAAGCAATGACACTACATCTGAAACAGCAGCTGCAATTGGAGTTACCACCTGGTTGAGTTTACGATAATTCACTGTCATTCTCCAAGACCCATCTGCTTTCTGCACAGG
Source organism: Tamandua tetradactyla (assembly GCF_023851605.1). NCBI lineage: Eukaryota > Metazoa > Chordata > Mammalia > Pilosa > Myrmecophagidae > Tamandua > Tamandua tetradactyla. The sequence goes on from NC_135353.1 coordinate 123,338,808, forward strand.
CCAAATAGGAGAGTTGAACGGGGATGTGGTGGGAATCACCACCCCTGCATCTTTCAAGTCCTTAAGAGTGGCAGTAATCTCTGCAATCCCTCCAGGAATACGGTATTGCTTTTGATTTACTATTTTGCTTGGTAGGGGCAGTTCTAGTGGCTTCCACTTGGCCTTTCCCACCATAATAGCCCTCACTGCACGAGTTAGAGAACCAACGTGGGGATTCTGCCAGTTGCTCAGTATGTCTATGCCAATTATACATTCCGGAACTGGGGAAATAACTACAGGATGGGTCCGGGGGCCCACTGGACCCACTGTGAGACGGACCTGAGCTAAAACTCCATTGATCACCTGGCCTCCATAAGCCCCCACTCTGACTGGTGGTCCAGAGTGACGTTTTGGGTCCCCTGGAATTAATGTCACTTCTGAACCAGTGTCTAATAATCCCCGAAATATCTGATCATTTCCTTTTCCCCAATGCACAGTTACCCTGGTAAAAGGCCGTCGGTCTCCTTGGGGAAGACTTAGAGGAAGGTTAACAGTATAAATTTGTGGCAGTGTAACAGGTTTCTCCCCCATAGGGACCTGGCCTCCCCTTCATTCAAGGGGCTCAGGGTCTGTAAACTGTTTCAAGTCTGGAAATTGATTAAGGGGCCGTGACTCTGTGTTTTTGTAATTCAGGTTAGACTTCTGTTCCCTTGACCTAGAACTCTTTTGTTTATACAGCTCCAACAAGAATTTAGTAGACTGCCCTTCTATTGTATTTCTAGGCACCCCATGATTTACTAGCCAATGCCACAAATCTCTGCGTGTCATATAATTTTGATGCCTCCTTTGAGTTTGTTGTCTATTATAATACCCACGTCTACCCTGTCTTTGGTGATTAAGTGCCGCCACCTGGCTTCTGCCAACTCGGGATCCTGTCATCCCCATTGTGTTTAAGGATTCCAGCTCAGTGACAGCAGTTCCTACAGTAATATCTGACCTACAGAGAAGTGCAACCACAGAGCTCTTGAGGGATGATGGTGCTAGTCTCACAAATTTATTTCTCACTGTTCTGGTAAAAGGTGCATCCTCTGGACATTCCTGGGGTGTAAGAGCAGGCTTTGCATGATAAATCCACTCTAACATCCCAATCTCTCTAAGCCTCTGGATTCCCTCATCTACATTATACCAGGGCAGTTCTGGCATTTCAACCTCAGGTAATGTTGGCCACCTTTTGATCCATGTTTCAACCAACCACCCAAACAAGCTGTTAACACCTTTTCTAACTGCTCGAGCTATAACATTGAATGCAGAATCTCTGCTTAGTGGGCCCATATCAATAAATTCAGCCTGATCCAGCCTTATATTCCTCCCACCATTATCCCACACTCTTAAAATCCATTGCCACACATATTTCCCTGATTTCTGTCTATATAAATTGGAAAACTCACACAGCTCTTTTGGAGTATAACATACCTCCTCATGTGTGATACTTTGTACCTCACCTTTAGGGGCCTGTTGGGACTTTAGTCTAGTTATAGGTCTAGAAGAAATGAGGGGTGGTGGGGGTGGGTCATGAAAAGAATTAGAAATATCTTCCAAGCCATTTGCTTCAGGGCTTTCATTTGCAGTTTCATCTGGTGAAACAGGATTAATAACTCTAGGGCTAATCCCTTCAGGAGGAGGTTGGGTAGCCAATTCCTCAAGGCAGGCTGGAGGTGGGGTGGCTATGTCCTCAGGGCAGACTATTACAGGGTTATCTAAAGAAGGCTCAGCATGGTCTAGGGTTTCAACCTCACCCCCAACATCATTATCAATCCATATGTCACCATCCCATTTTTCAGGGTCCCACTCCTTTCCAATCAATGCCCTCACTTTAATGGCAGACACCATGCAAGAAGATTTCAGTTTACGTTGTAAAGTTGCTACTCTAACAATAAGATTCTGAGTCTGATTTTCAGAGATCTCAAGTCTACGGCTACAGGAAATAAAATTTTCCTTCAGGATACTCATAGAAACCTCTACATCTTTCAGACGGCACTTAAGCTTCTTGTTTGAAGCCTTAAGCCCATCCCTTTCACCCTTTAATGTAGACAGTGTATCTAACAACAACTAACCAACATCTCTATAACTCTTATTTCTACAAAACTCTGTAAAGGTGTCAAAAACATTATCCCCCAGAGTCTGGCTTCGTACAAGCGAAGCATTAGGAGAATCGAATGATGATATTTTGACTATCTCCTTTGCCAACTCAGTCCATGGATTGGGAGTGTCATTCTGATTACGGGAATCAGAGTCCTTAGTGTCTCTGAGCCCAGTCAGAGTAGAAAACCATTCATAAAAACCCATTTTTAAGATTCTGCTCCTTAAGAACCACTCCTGGTACCAAAATATATTAGTTAGGGTTCTCTAGAGAAACAGAATCAACAGGGAACACTTGCAAATATAAAATTTATGAAAGTGTCTCACGTGACCGCAGGAACGCAGAGTCCAGATCCACAGGGCAGGCTGCGAAGCCGATGACTCCAATGGATGGCCTGGATGAACTCCACAGGAGAGGCTCACCAGCCAAAGCAGAAATGCAACCTGTCTCCTCTGAGTCCTCCTTAAAAGGCTTCCCATGATTGGATTTAGCATCACTAATTACAGAAGACACTCCCCTTTGGCTGATTACAAATGGAATCAGCTGTGGATGTAGCTGACGTGATCATGACCTAATCCTATGAAATGTCCTCATTGCAACAGACAGGCCAGCGCTTGCCCAATCAGATGAACAGGTACCATAACTTGGCCAAGTTGACACCTGTCCCTAACCATGACATATACAGAATATATAAAGAAACTCTAGAACTCAACAATAAAAATACAAACCAATTAAAAAATGGGCAAAAGACTTGAACAGACATTTCTCCAAGAAGATATAAAAATGACTTAAAAGCATATGAAAATATACTCAACATCACTAGCTATTAGGGAAACACAAATCAAAACCAAAATGAGATACCTTTTCATATCCATTAGAACAGCTACTATTTAAAAAAAAATACAAATGTTGGAGAGTATATGGCAAAACAGGAGCACTCTTTCTTTGTTGGTGGGAATGTAAAATGGTGCATCTGTTGTGGAAGACAGTGCCACAGTTCCTCAGGAAGCTATATATATAATTACCATAAGACCCTATAATTCCACTAGTAGGTATATACCCAGAATAGAAACAGGGATTCAAACAGATGTTTACATACCAATATTTCTAATGAGATTATTCACAATTGTGAAAAGATGGAAGAAACACAAGTGTCCATCAACCGATGAATAGATAAACAAAATGTGCTACATACAAATGATGGAATACTGTTCATCCATAAAAAGGAACAAAGTTCTGATACACGAGACAACATAAAAAGGAACAAAGTTCTGATACATGAGACAACATGATACATAGGAATAGACGGGAACTTCCTCAACACGATAAAGGGAATATACAACATGAATCTTGAAGATATTACACTGAGTTAAATAAGTCAGGTACCTAAGAACAAATATTGTATAAGCTCACTGATATGAAATAATTAGAAAAAGAAAATTCAGTTAGAATCTAGAATACAGGCTACCAAGGTCTGGGTTGGGGGTAGGGAATGGGGAGTTAACACTTTAATTGTATAGAATTTATATTTCGGTTGACTGTAAAGTTTTGGAAGTGGATGCTGGTCACGGTAGCAAAACACTGTGATTGTCAGTCATCAAGAAGCTCCCCCAAAAAGAAAAGACTGGGACCAGATGGCTTCACATGTAAATTCTACAAAGGATTCAAGAAAGAATTAGTACCAATCCTGCTCAAACTCTTCAAAAAAACTGATGAGGAGGAAAGGCTAACTAACTCATTCAATGAAGCCAACATCACCATCATACTAAAGCCAGACAAGGATACTACAAGAAAATAAAATTACAGACCAGTCTCTCTAAATAATATGGATGCAAAAATTCTCAGCAAAATTCTTGCAACTCGAACCCAACAGCACATTAAAAGAATTATACACCATGACCAAGTGGGATTCATCCCAGGTATGCAGGGATGGTTCAACATAAGAAAATCAATTAATGAAACACACCATGTCAACAAATCAAAGCAGAAAAACCACATGGTCACCTTGGCTGACATAGAAAAGGCATTTGACAAAATTCAGCATCCTTTCCTTATGAAAACACTTCACACGATAGGAATAGAAGGGAACTTCCTCAACATGATAAAGGGAATACAAGAAAACCCACAGTTAACATCATCCTCAATGGGGAAAAGCTGAAAACTTTCCCCCTAAGATCAGGAACAAGACAAGGATGCCCACTATCAACATTTCTATTCAACATTGTGCTGGAAGTTCTAGCCAGAGGATTTAGACAAGAAAAAGAAATACAAGGCATCAAAATTGGAAAGGAAGAAGTAAAACTCTCACTGTTTGCAGATGATATACTATATGTTGAAAACCCCGAAAAAGCCACAGCAAAACTACTAGAGCTAATAAATGAGTACAGCAAATTGGCAGGCTATATGATCAACACTCAAAAATCTGTAGTGTTTCTATACATGAGTAATGAATAATCTGAGGGGGAAATCATGAAAAAAAATTCAAAAGATTAAAATATTTAGGAATAAATTTAACTAAAGAGACAAAAGACCTATACAGAGAAAACTATAAGAAACTGTTAAAAGAAATCACAGAAGACCTAAATAAATGGAAAGGCATACTGTGTTCATGGATTGGAAGACTAAATATAGTTAAGATGACAATTCTACCTAATTTGATTTACAGATTCAATGCAATACCAATTAAAATCCCAAAAACTTACTTTTCAGAAATAGAAAAACCAAAAACCAAATTTATCTGGAAGGGCAGGATGCCCTGAATAGCTAAAAGTATCTGAGAAAGAAAAATGAAGTCGGAGGTCTCATGCTACTTGACTTTAAGATGTATTATGAAGCTACAGTGGTCAAAACAGCATGGTACTGGCATGAAGATAGACATACTGACCAATGGAATCAAATATTGAGTGTTCAGATATAGATCCTCTCATCTATGGACAACTGATCTTTGATAAGGCAGTCAAGCCAACTCACCTGGGACAGAACAGTCTCTTCAATAAATGTGCCTAGAGAACTGGATATCCATATGTAAAAGAATGAAAGAAGACCCCTATCTCACACCTTATACAAAAGTTAACTCAAAATGGATCAAAGATCTAAACATTAGGTCTAAGACCATAAAACAGTTAGAGGAAAATGTAGGGAGATATCTTATGAATCTTACAACTGGAGGCGGTTTTATGGACCTTAAACCTAAAGCAAGAGCACTGAAGAAAGAAAGAAAGAAATGGGAGCTCCTCAAAATTAAACACTTTTGTGCATCAAAGAACTTTGTCAAGAAAGTAAAAAGGCAGTCTACACAATGGGAGACAATATTTGGAAACCACATATCAGATAAGGGTCTAGTATCCACAATATTTAAAGAGATTCTTCAACTCAGCAACAAAAAGACAGACAACCCAATTATAAAATGGGCAAAAGACTTGAACAGACACTTCTCAGAAGAGGAAATACAAATGGCCAAAAGGCACATGAAAAGATGCTCAACTTCCCTGGCTATTAGGGAAATGCAGATCAAAAGCACAATGAGATATCATCCCACACCCACCAAAATGGTTATTATCAAAAAAACAGAAAACGACAAGTGCTGGAGAGGAGGTGGAGAAAACGAACACTTATCCACTGCTGGTAGGAATATAAAATGGTACAACTGCTATGGAAGGCAGTTTGGCGGTTCCTCAGGAAGCTATGTATAGAAATGCCATATAATCTGGTAATACCATTGCTAGGTATCCATTCAGAGGACATGAGGGCAAGGACACAAATGAACATTTGCACACCAATATTTATAGCAGCATTATTTACAATTGCCAAGAGATGAAAAGAGCCCAAATGTCCATCAACAGATGAATGGCTAAATAAGGTTATATACATAAGATGGAATATTAAACAGCTGTAAGACAACACAAAGCCATGAAGCATGCAACAACATGGATGGATCTTGAGGATGTTACGGTGAGTGAAATCAGCCAGAAACGAAAGGACAAATACTGTATGGTCTCACTAATATGAACATTAATGAGTGAACTTGGAGAATTTCAGTTAAGAACACAGGTTATTAGGAGATAGAAAGAGGGTAGAGATTGGGAAATTGGTGCTGAAGGGATACAGATTGTTCAACAGGACTGAATGTAAAATTCAAAAAGGGATAGCACAATACTACCTGATTGGGGCACAATAATATAAGTACACTGAATGAAGCTCAATGTGAGAATGATAGTGGGAGGAAGGCTGGGGGCACATATGAAACCAGAAGGAAAGATAGACAATAAAGACTGAGATGATATAATTTAAGAATGCCTAGAGTGTACAATGATAGTGACTAAATGTACACATTAAAAATGTTTTTGCATGAGGAAGAACAAAGGAATGTCAATATTGCAGGGTATTGAATATAGATGGTCATTCATATTTTAAAATTTCAACTGTGTGAGACTGAAGCAAGAAATATTCATTTGGTGTTAAATTCATATTCTGACTAGTGCATTTCTTAATTTAACTTATATAGACAGTTAAATTGAACACCATATGTACATGGAACCCTGAATCGGGCATGAGATTTTGTTGGTTTGTCCAGGGCAGTTTGATACCCCAAGAAATCCCAGAGTGATCTGAACAGTGAAAAAAGAAGTATCTGAAAAGTCCCCTTGGGGGAATGGGGAAAAAATTCAACTTCTCTATTTGGAGAATTCTTGATATTCTCCCAAGCAGTGCAGACAACCATATCAATAGTCTAATTCCTCAATCTTGGGGTTCACCCCTATGAAACTTATTCCTGCAAAGGACAGCCTAAGCTTACTTAAAATTAGGCCTAAGTCACCCCCATAGAACCTCTTTCATTGCTCAGATGTGGCCTCTCTGTCTCAGCCGACACAAGTAAACTCACTGCCCTCCCCCCCCCCATGTGGGACATGACTCCTAGGGATTTAAAACTCCCTGGCAATGTGGGATAGAAATCCTGGGATGAGCTGGGACTCGGCATCAAGGGACTGAGAAAACCTTCTCGACCAAAAGGGGTAAGAGATAAATGAGACAAAATAAAGCTGCAGCAGCTGAGAGACTTCAAACAGAGTTGAGAGGTTATCCTGGAGGTTATTCTTATGCATTACATAGATATTCCTTTTTTAGTTCATGGTGTATTAGAGTGGCTAAAGGGAAGTACCTGAAATTGTAGAGCTGTGTTCCAGTAGCCATGTTTCTTGAAGATGATTATATAATGATACAGCTTTTGCAATGTGACTGTGATTATGAAAACCTTGTGTCTGATGCTCCTTTTATCTATGGTATGGACAGATGAGTAAAACATACAGATAAAAAATAAATAAATAAAAGGGGGAACAAATGTTAAAATAAATTGAGTAGATTGAAATGCTCATGATCAATGAAAGGGAGAGGTAAGGGGTATGGTATGTATGAATTTTTTTGTTTTTTAAATTTCTTTTTCTGAATTGATGCAAATGTTCTAAGAAATGATCATGATGATGAATATACAACTATGTAATGAAAAAAGTTAAAAAAGAAAAAAATGCAAAGAAGTGATTACTGTTAAAAGCCAGGATAGTGGTTACTTGACAGAGCATATGGGGGTTCTTGTGAGACTACTGGAAAGTTCTTTTTTCTGTCCAGGGTAGTGATTACAAGGAGGCTCATATTAACTAGGCTAAACTTTTGTTTTATGTGGTTTTCTGTACTTGTGTTTTATTTTACAATTAAAAGGTTAAAAAATGTAAAAAAAAAAAAGCCTGAGATCCTGAATGACTGCATGAAGCAGAGATGACCTATACCCCAACCCAACACTGGATGGAGATATGTGCAAGAGAGAAAACCTTCTTTGTGTTATGAGCTGAGACTGTTAGGGATTTTTTTTTAATATAGCAAATGGTCTCTGGTGATTAAATACATAAGCGTAAAGAATTATTTCCCAATATTTTCAAGTATGTTTTAACTAAAATAACTATTATGTTAGATTCACTTTTAGACTTCTCAAACAGATTTAACATTTTGAATATTTTCTCCATAGCATAGGATTTCCATTAGTAGAATATAAAATGAATAACTAGGTTTTAATTGTACTAAAATTAACATGGTAAAACTGATTACAAATAATGTATTAATAGATTTTTGTTTTTACATTCTAATATTTTCATATGCCATGGTGAACTGCTATACCATGCTTTATTTCAAAATTCTAGCACAGAATTAAGGAATGTCATTATGCTTTTAATGCACACTGTTTTATAATTTTTAAATCTGGAAGGCAGGGAAAATTTTTACAATGGAATTAACATTTTTTATTTATAAGAAAATAAAACATGCTCATTGAAGATGTTAGTTTTACATCTAAAAATAATTACTCCAAGAGTTCGTTATAGAACATTTCAATTTAAATTTGTCAATTATGTTAGAAGAAAACACTTCTACTTCTGGCTTTTGAGAATAAAGCTTTTTTTTTTTTTTACTAGAGAATTTACAGGTTTACAGAAAAATCATGCAAAATATACAGGGTTCTCATACCCCACTCTTACAGTTTCCCTCATTATTAACACTTTGCATTAGTGTGGGACCTTTGCTATAATTGATTAAGCAATATTATAATTATACTATTAACTATAGTTCATCATTTATTTACATTAGGAGCTCACATTAGGAATCACTATTTACATTATACAGTCTTACAATTTTAAAAAAATTTATTTTAGTAACATATACAGGCAACAAAAATTTCCCCTTTTAAAAGACCTTCAAATATATAACTCAGTGGTGCTAATTACAATAACAATGTTATGCTACCATCACTACCATACATACATCAAAACTTTATCATCGAATTACTGATTATATATGTAGAACAGAATGATCATAAGTTAAGAATGTTTGCGTTTGTTATATTTTTTTAAAAAATTAAAAAATTAATAAAAACATAAAAAGTAAAACAAAAAAAAACCTTTATCATCATCCTAAACAGAAACCCTATACCAATTAAGTATTAACTCCAATTCCCTACCTCCATCCTAGTTCTCTGGTGATCAGAATTTTAGTTTCTGATAATGAATTTGCTTATTCTAATTAATTCATATCAGTGAGATCATTCAATATTTGTCCTTTTGTGTCTGGCTAATTTCACTCAACATGATGTCTTCAAAGTTCATCTATGTTGTTACAGGCATCAGAACTTCATTCTCTTTTACAGCTGAATAATATTTCATTGCAAGTATATATATACAAACACACACATACATATTTTATTTATCCATTCATTGGGTGATGGACACTTGGGTTGCTTCTACCTTTTGGCAATTGTGAATAATACTGCTATTCTGTATGCAAATATCTGTTTGAGCCTTTGCTTTTATTCTGGTATTGCCAGGTCATATGGTATTCCTAAGCTTTCTGAGGTACTGCAAAACTGTCTTCCACAGCAGCTGCACAATTTTATATTGCCATCAGCAGTGAATGAGCATTCCTATTTCTTTGCATCCTCTCCAACACTGGTTATTTTCTGTTTTTCAAATAGGAGTCATTATAATGGGTGTAAAATGGTATCTCATTGTAGTTTTGATTTGCACTTCCCTAATAGCTAATGATGTTGAGCATCTTTTCATGTCCTTATTGGCCATTTGTATATCTTCTTTGGAAAAAATGTTTATTCAAGTTTTTGCCCATTTTTAAAATTGGGTTTTTGGCTTTTTGTTGCTGACTTGTAGGATTTCTTTAAATATTCTGGGTAGTTAGCCCTTAACTAGATATGCAGTTTGCAAATATTTTCTCCCATTCTGTTGGTCGTCTTTTAAAAATAGTTTATTGTTACAAATAATATATATACAAAAAAGCAATAAATTTCAAAGCAATCACAACAATTAGTTATAGAACAGACTTCAGAATTTGGTATGTGTTACAGATCCACAATTTTAGGTTTTTACTTCTGGCTACTTCAAAAAATGGGAGACTAAAAGAAATATTAATATGATTCAGGAGACATACTCATTTATAAATCCTATATTCTCTATTATAATTCCACCTTCTCCTTTGATCTTTCTGCTAATCTTTAGGGGTATTTGGACCATGCCCATTCTAAATTTTTCATGTTGGAAAGTGCTGTTGATAACATGTGATAGAGGGATGGAACTAGTTGATGTTCTGGAGAGGCTGGCCCCTCTGGGTTTCGGGACTTATCTGGCCTAGGAACTTATCTGGAGGTTGTAGGTTTCTGGAAAGTTACCCTAGTGTGTGGAACCTTTGTAGAATCTCAGATAGAGCCTTAGGTGTATCTTTGATTACTGTGGCTTTGTCATAAATTTTAATATCAGGATGCATGAGCCCTCCAACTTTTTTTTTTCCATTCTTCATTTTTACCTTACCCTTCCATATAAATTTGATTATGGAGTTTCCATTTCGGTAAAGAAGGATGTTAGAATTTTGATTGGGATTTTGTAGACTCTGTAATGGCTTTGGGTAAAATTGACATCTTTACAATATTCAGTCTTCCAATTCATGAACATGGAATGTTCTCCCATTTATTTAGGTCATCTTTAATTTCTTTTAGCAATGTTTTATAGTTTTCTGTGGACAAGTCCTTTACATTCTCGGTTAGATTTACTTAGGTATCTGATTTCTTTATAGTTGCTATTGTAAATGGAATATTTTCTTGATTTCCTCTTCAGCTTGTTCATTATTAGTATATAGAAAAACTACTGAATTTTGCATGTTGATTTTATACCCCACAAATTTGATGAACTAGTTTACTATCTTTAGTAGCTATGCTGTGGATTTTTCAGGGTTTTCTATATATAAGATCATGTCATGTGTAAATAGGGAAAGGTTTACTTCTTCTTTTAAAAAATTTAGATACCCTCTATTTATTTTTCTTGCCTAATTACTTTGGTTAGAACTTCCAGTACAACATTGAAGAACAGTTGTGACAGTGGGCAACCTTGTCATGTTTCTGATCTTAGGGGGAAAGCTTTCAATCTCACTATTGAGTACAATGCTAGCTGTGGGTTTTTCATATATACCTTTTAATATATTGAAGATATTTCTATTTCTAGTTTTCCAAGTGTTTTAATCAACCAGAGGTGCTGAATTTTGTCAAATGCCTTTTCTGTATCGATTTAGAAGATCATGTGCTTTTTTCCTTCGTTAGATTAGTGTGGTATATTACATTAGTAGTTTTTCCTATGTTGAATCACTCTGAAGCTGTTATTTTTTAATTTCATAAACGTTAAACATTCTCTCAATAATGGAACTAATCACACTGTAACCATGTACTGCTTTAATTTCCAGGATTTTTACAATCTATGAAAAAAATCATGTAGACTTATTAAAAAAGAAATAACAAAAAATTTTTAAAACTAGGCAAGAAGCATATAGTGTCTTTTCATGTAGTGTAGAAAACAAGTAACATATCTGACTGAGTGAAACAAAGCAGAGAAATCAGCATTCAGCTCAAAGTTTGAAAAACTTAAAAAAATCGCAATAGTGATAGGAACGATAAGATGTGACATCAACAGTTTAGAATTTTAAAGTTGTTTGTTAGATTTGTTAAAGAGGAGATTTTAAAAATTGTACTGCATTTTCTGGAGGGTCAGTATACTTGTCGGCTCAATAACTATGCTTTCTTCCATAGCAACCGTCTATTAGGAAACAAGGTGGGATGGGGTTGAGGTGTAGTACCCATGACTTTCAAAAATCAAGCTGCTCAAAAATTGGTACTGGGAGCACTGAATATTCACATGCAAAAGAATGAATTTGGACCCCTACATATCGCATCATATACAAAAATGAATTCAAAAGGGATCAATTACTTTTACTTTTGTATTTTACCTAAATATAAAAGTAAAAGTATTAAATTCTTAGAAGAAAATACAGGTGTAAAACATCATAACCTTGGATTAGGAATGTTTTCTTTTATAACACCAAAAGGACAAGGAACCAAAGGAAAAAACCCTTTTTAATCAAAAGTCAAAACTTTTGTGCTTTAGATGCCATCAAGAAAGTGAAAAGATAATCCATAGAATGAGAAAATATTTGCAAATCATATATATTTGATAAGAGACTTGTACTCATAATAAGTAAAGAATGTTTACAACTCAACAATAAAAGACAAATAAACCAATTAAAAAATGGGCAAGGGATCTGAATAGATAGTCCCTAAAGAAGATACACAAAAGGCTAATAAGTATGTGAAGAAACAATGCTGATTATTAGTCATTATGGAAATACAAATCAAAATCACCATGAGATACCACTTCACACCTACTAGGATGGCTGTAATAAAAAAGATAGACAATTATAAATGCTGCTGAGGAGTGTAGAAAATGGAACCTTCATATATTGTTTGGGGGGGTATAAAATGGTACAGATGCGGAAATAGTTTTTATAGTAAAACATTAAAAACTCTTATTGTCGGCTATAAATGTACAGTCAAACAGTAAAACCAGTATGTATTCTGCACACTATAATATGAAACATTGTAAACACTGAGAATCAAACTTTTATTTCTTTGCAAAAAAAAAAAGCCTTATCAAGCATAGTTTGAATCACAAAATTTAGGATATAAAGTAAGCACCTTTTCTATGCCTTGACAAATTATCTTACTACTTTCTAAGTCTGTAGCAGTTTCAAACATTTTGTTCTTTATGCTTTCAATGTCTTGCAATATATCCAAGAGTTCCTTTAAGGTGAAGTGTTTTGCCAGTACTACTTTCCTCTGGACATCTTTCATCCTTTTCATCACAATTGCTTTCTTCATTTGTTACTACGTTCCTCTGGCTGCTTATCTAGAGCCTCTCAAGTGACAGTTGTGTCAACATTCACATCATTAGGTATTTTCTTCTATAACTCCATTTATATTTTATTCATATATCCCTTCTAGCATGATCACTTTTTGCTTCTTTAAAGATTTTGGTAGAATTCTCCAGTGAAACCATCTGGGCCCGGAGGGGTTTTGGAGGGAGTTTTAAATTACAAATTCAATTTCATTAATAGCATGGGACTATTCAAAGTATCTATTTCACATTGGGAGAGTTGTGATAGTTGGTGTTTTTTGAAGAACTGGCGCTTTTCATGTGTGTAGACTTATAAACAGTATTACCTTATACTTTTGACGTCAGCAGAGTCTATAGTGATATCCCCTCTTTCATTCCTGATAATTTTAAAAATTATTTTTATTGACAAATCTTCACACAGATACAGTCCATACATGGTGTACAATCAATGGCTCACAATATCATTACATAGCTGTGTATTCATTACTGTGATCATTTTTAGAACATATGCATCACTCCAGAAAAAGAAATAAAAAGAAAAAAAAAACTCATATATCTCATACCCCTTACCCCTTCTTCTCACTGACCACTAGTATTTCCATCTACCTAATTCATTTTACTCCTTATCCCTCTATTATTTATTTATTTTTTATCCATTTTTTTTAAACTCATCTGTCCATGCCCTGGATAAAAGGAGCATCAGACACAAGGTTTTCACAATCACACAGTCACATTGTAAAACATACCTTTATATAATCGTCTTCAAGAATCAAGGCTACTGGAATACAGCTCAACAGTTTCAGGTACTTTCCCCTATACACCATAAACTAAATACATCATAAACTAAAAAGGGATATATATATGTATAAGGCATCAGAATAACTTCCAGGATAACCTCTTGACTCTGAAATCTCTCAGCCACTGAATCTTTATTTTGTCTCATTTCTCTCTTCCTCCTTTTGGTCAAGAAGGTTTCTCAATCCCTTGATGCCTGGTCCCAGCTCATCCTGAGAGCTCTGTCCCATGTTGCCAGGGAGATATGCACCCCTGGGAGTCATGTCCCACATTAGGCAGAAGGGCAGTGAGTTCACCTGCCAAGTTGACTTAGAGAGGCCACATCTGAGCAACAAAAGAGGTTCCTTGGTGGTGACTCTTAGGCATACTCTTAAGTAGGCTTAGCCTACTTATATCCTTATATTTGAAGTAAGTTTTCTTATAGCCAGCATATAGTAGGATCATGCTTTTTAATCCATTCCCGATCTCTTTTAATTGGTTTACCTACATTGCTTACATTTAATGTGATTACTTCTAGGTCAGAGATTAAATCTGCCATTGTATATTCTGTTTTCTATTTTCTCCTTCCTGCCTTCCTGGTGGTTAGCTGAGCATTTTTTATATTTCCATTTTGTAGTGGTTTTTTGGAAATAAAATTTGGAATTAAAAAAATTTTAATACATTTCACATCACCATTTCTGGTTCATTTCAGCTCCTTCAGTGCCAAACCTGGGGGCAGGGATTACTTCAGTTTCTCTGCCTTTTCTTTGACTGTGAATATCAAGGTATCTACTGAAGTGAACTTCAAATTTCACATTATCCTTACTTTTCATGATCATGACAGATTTGACATTGTTTGGCTTGGGTATGAGCAGAAAAGTCCTGATTTACTTAATTTTGTGATGCATGGTGATGAGGTATACTGGGAGAAGGATATGGATTGGCACAGAAAATGCTAAGACACAAGGAGGACAGAAAAACATGCATTGTGTTTTTTCCCTCTTATTTCATTCATGTTTTTTTTTAAATTAGAATAGTTGTAGGTTTATAGAAACATCATGCAGGAAGTACAAAGTTCCTATATACAACATCCCCCACTTTTCCTATCATTAACATTTTGCATTAGTATAGTATCTTTGTTACAATTCATGAAACAATATGATTATAATTATACTATTAACTTTAGCTCACTATTTACATTGTGTGTTGGTGGTAACTTATATTCAATCTAAAATTTCCCTTTTTCTCCTTTTCAAATATACAGTTCAGTGGTGTTAATTACACACACAAAGTTGTGCCTCTACCCACTTTGTCCATTGCCAAGACATTTCCATTACTCCACATCAACTAAACATTAACTCCCTCTCTATGCTGTTTTTTAGTGCATCTCTTTGTATGTCTTTTTAAGGAACTGCTCTAGGTAATACATTAGATATACATGATTTTTAAGTCTACAGGAGTCAACATTTTACCAGTTTAAGTGAAAGGTAGAAATCTTACCTCCCTTTACTCTTTCCCATTCATTACATAGTTGTTTTAAATATTTCTTCTACATACAATGTAAACCACATCCAACAGAGTGGTTTTATTTCAACCACCAAATAGAACTCAAAAAGAGAAGGAGAACGTATTGTATTTGCCCATGTCTTTACTCTAACTGCTCTTTCTTCATCCCCGATATTCCAAAATTTCCTCTTTAATCTTAAGATGTTCCTTTATCAACTATTTTAGGGTAGGTCTGCTGGCAACAATTCTGAGTATGCCTTGATTTATTTCTTTTTCATCCTTGAAGAATTATTTGCTGGACTCAGATTTCTGGTTTGGCAATTTTTTTTTTTTTTTTAAACACTTGAACTACGTCATGCCACTTCCTTCTGGCCTCCAAGGTTTCTGAGGAGAAATCTGTTGTCAGTTGAATGGTTTTTCCCTTATAGAGATGGTGACTTCTCCTTCATGCTGCTTTCAATATTTATTTCTCTGTCTTTAGTTTTCGGTAGTTTAATTACAATGTATCTTGGTGTAGATTTCTTTTGGTTTGCTCCATTTACCAAGCTTCTTAAATCTGGACATTTGTCTTTTGCCAAATTTGGGAAGTTTTTTGTCATTGTTTCTTCAAATAATTTTTCATACTTCCCTCCTCTCCTGCTTCTGAGACTCTGATGGCACAAAGTTAGATCTTTTGTTATAGTCTGGCATGAACCTGAGGCTTTGTTAATTTTTCTTCAGTCTGTCTTCCTTCTGCTTTTCAGACTGGGTATTTTCATTGCTGTATGCTCAAGTTCACTTATTTTTCCACTCTGCTGTTGAGCCCATCTATTCAATTTTTTGTTTCGGTTACTGTATTTTACAATTCTAAAGTTCCCATGTGTTTCTTCTTTGTATCTTGTATTTCTTTTTTGAGGCTTATTATTTTTTCATTTGTTTCAAGTATGTTTATAATTGCTCACTGGAGCATTTTTATGATGGCTACGTTAAAATCTTTGTCAGGTAATTTTAATATCTGTCATCTTGTTGTTGGTACCTGTTGATTATTTTTTATCACATTGAGATTTTCTGGGGAGGGCTGTCTCCTTACTACTGGCTAAGAATGGAAATCTAGAGACCCTGTGGTCTCTACTGAAATCACAGGGTGAGTTTTATTATGCCAAGTAGGGTGAAAGTCTTGGTTCCTCATTTGGCTTTCTCTACATCACCTTGGTAGGGCAGGGGGCATGCTGAAGCTTCTCATTATAGTTTAGTAAGGGTGGAAGTCTAGGCTACCCACTCCATCTTTGCTGGAGAGGGTGGGAGAGGCCCAAAGTGCTTTTCTGTGGTGTTTGGCTGGGGCAGAAGGGTTCTTATCTAAAAGTTCTCTGCCTTGCTAGGCTCTTCTTTTCTGGTTATTTGGCTATAGAGATTGGGCTTTTCTTGGGGATTTCCCTGCCCCTCTCCTTATTCTCTTTACCTTTTGAAGTTTTATGTCTCATTTATATGAAATGTCCAGAATTTTCAGCTATACTTTGTGGAAGAAGTACGAAAAAGTGTATCTACTCCATCTTTCTGGAAATCTGGCCAAGATAACTGAATTTTAAAACGAAAAACAGAGGGAATACTACAAATAATTCTACCATATTAATTTGACAACTTAGATGAAACAAAACATTTCCATTTCCTTACAGAACAAAGTACTAAAAGTCAGCAAATATGCAATAGATAATTTAAACACCTTGTACTAACAATGAACACATGGAACAAAAATTAAAAATATGATTCTCTGCCCTCCCCCATCTACATGGGACATGATTCCCAGGGGTGTAAACCTCCCTGGCAATGTGGGATAGAAATCCTGGGATATAAGCTGGGACTCAGCAACAAGAGATTGAGAAAACCTTCTCGACCAAAAGCAGGAAGAGAGAAATGAGACAAAATAAAGTGTCAGTGGCTAAGAGATTTCAAACAGAGTCAAGAGGTTATCCTGGAGGTTATTCCTATGCATTAAATAGATATCCCTTTTAGTTTATGGTATATTAGAGCGGCTAGAGGGAAATACCTGAAACTGTAGAGCTGTGTTCCAATAGTCATGTTTCTTGAAGATGACTGTAAAATGATATAGCTTTTGCAATGTGACTGTGTATGACTGTGAAAACCTTGCGTCTGATGCTCCTTTTATCTACAGTATGGACAGATGAGCAAAAATTATGGATAAGAAATAAACAAATAATGGGGGAACAAAGGTTAAAATAAATTGAATAGACTGAAATACTAGTGGTCAATGAGAGGGAGGAGTAAGGGGTATGCCATATATGAGTTTTTTTTTTACAAAAAAAGAAAAAAGCACATGATAATCTCAATTGACACAGAAAAGGCATTTTACAAAATTCAGAATCCATTCATTATTAAAAAACTCAGAACACTTGGAACAGAAGGAAACATCCTCAACATGATAAAGGGCATATATGAACAGCTCCCAGCTAATATCCTATTTAACGGTAAAAGCTGAACGTATTCCCTCTAAGATCAGGAAGAAGACAAAGATGTTCACTGTCACCACTGTCATTCAACATTGTACTGGATGGTCTTGCTAGAGCAATTAGGCAAGAAAAATAAATAAAAGGCATCCAAATTGGAAAGGAAGAAGTAAAACTTTCTATGAAGAGAAAATCATGAAAAATCCACAATAAGCTCCTAAAGCTAATAAATGAATTCAGCACAGTGGGGCATAAAAGAGCAACACTCCAAAATCAGTAGTGTTTCTGTACACAAGCAATGAACACTGAGAACAAGAAGAAAAAATTATGTTCATAATAGCAACTAAAAGAATAAAATATCTAGAAATAAATCAAACCAAGGATATAAAGGACTTGTACACAGAAATCTACAAAACATTGCTAAAAGAAATTAAAAAGACCTAAATAAATGGAAGGACATTCTGTGTTCATGGATTAGAAGACTAAATATCATTAAGATGTCAATACTATCTAAAGCAATTTATGGATTCAATACCATCCTCAACAAATGTTCTAGTTTGCTAGCTGCCGGACTGCAACACACCAGAGATGGACTGGCTTTTAATAAAAGGGGATTTATTTTGTTGGTTCTTCAGAGGAAAAAGCAGCTAACTTTCCACTGAGGTTCTTTCTTACGTGGAAGGCACAGGATGGTCTCTGCTGGTCTTCTCTCCAGGCCCCTGGGTTCCAACAACTTTCCCTGGGATGACTTCTTTCTGCATCTCCAAAGGCCTGGGCTGAGCTGCAAGTGCTGAGATGAGAAATGCCGAGCTGCTTAGCTGTGCTACATTGCGATCTCTCATTTAAACACCAGCCAGTTAAGTCAAAGGTCACTCATTGCAGCAGACACACCTCCTAGCCGACTGCAGATGTAATTAGCAACAGATGAGGTTCAGGTACCATTGGCTCATGTCCGCAGCAACAAGACTAGGTATGCTCACCTGGCCAAGTTGACAACTGAATCTAACTAACACAACAAAATTCTAACAACCTCCTTTGCAGAAATGGAAAAGCAATAATCAAATTCAAATGGAAGGAAAAGGGCCCCTGAATAACTAAAGCCATCTTGAAAGAGAAAAAATAATTTGGAGAACTCAGTTCTGGATCATAAAACATATTACAAAGCCATAGTAATGAAATCACCATAGGATCAACACAAAGACAGACACGTAGACCAAAGGAATAGAATTGAGAGCTCAGAAATCAACCTTTACATTTATGGCCAACCAATTTCTGACAATGGTGACAAATTCACTCAATGGGGGACACCAACAAATGGTGCTAGGAAAGCTGTATCTCCATTTGCAAAAGAAAAAAGGAGGACACCTCAAAATAGATCAAAGGTCTAAATATTAGAGCTAGATCTATGAAACTCCCAGAAGAAAACACAGGGAAAGGTAGGATCCTGTGTTAGGCAATGCTTTCTTAGACTTAACACACAAAGCACAAGTAGCAAAGTAAAAAATAGATAAATGGGACCTCATCAAAATAAAAAACTTCTGTTTATCATGAAACTAAAAATACAACCTACACAAAAGGAGAAAATATTTGGAAACCACATGTCCAATAAAGAATTAATATCCAGAAAGCATAAAATCATGCTTCAACCTAACAACAAAAACAACAACCTAACAACAAAAAGACAAAAAACCCAATTAATGGGAGAATGATAAAAAGTGTTAAAAAAAAAAAAGGGAAAAAGACTTGGAAGAAA
This sequence comes from Tamandua tetradactyla, assembly GCF_023851605.1. Taxonomy (NCBI): domain Eukaryota; kingdom Metazoa; phylum Chordata; class Mammalia; order Pilosa; family Myrmecophagidae; genus Tamandua; species Tamandua tetradactyla. The sequence goes on from NC_135353.1 coordinate 123,358,161, forward strand.
TCTCTCCAAAAAAGATATACAAATGGCCAGAAAGCTCATGAAAAGATGTTCATCATCACTAGCCATCAGGGAAATGCAAAATCTAAACCACATGAGATACCATTTCAAACCCCTTAGAATGGTTGCTATTTAAAAAAATGAAAAATAGTGTTGGAAAGGATGCAAAAAATAGGAACATTCATTCATTGTTGACAGCAAGTTTTTTAAGCTTTTTCTTTTGTATAATATAACATAATACAAAACAAAGAAAATGAAAAGAAATAGTTTTCAAAGCTCTCTTCAAGTAGTTATAGGACATATCTCAGAGTCTGTCGTGGTCTACCATACCATCATCTCGGATTTTTCCTTCTAGCTGCTCCAGAACATTGGAAGCCAGAAGGAATAAATTTTTTTATCACCACAATTGACTTTTTTTTTCTTTTCTGTGAAAAAACACATATGCAAAAAAGCAATAAATTTCAAAGCACAGTGCAACAATTACTCGTAGAACAGATTTCAGAGTTTGGTGTGAGTTACAATTTCACAATTGTAGGTCTTTACTTCTAGCTGCTCTAAGATACTAGAGACTAAAAGAAATAACAATATAATAATTCAGCAGTCATACTCGTTTGTTAAACCCTACCCTTCTCTGCATAACTCCACCATCACTCCCCAACTCTCTGTCCTACTCCTCAGGTGTATCTGGGCTATACTCATTCTAACCCCTTCATCTTGGAAGAGGCTGTCAACCACACAGAGTAGGCAGATGGAACTAACCAATGCTCTGGAAAGGTTGGCCCCTCTAGGCTTCAGGACTCTTCTGGTCCTGGGACCCATCTGGAGGCTACAGGCCTCTGGAAAGCCACCCCAGTGCATGGAACCCCTGGAGAATCTTATATATTGCCCTAGTAGGTCCTTTAGGATTGGCTGCGATGGTTTTGGTTGCGGTTTTGCAACTTATGTTAAGTAGCAAGTGAAATTTGCGTAAGAGAAGGTTGCATAAGAATGACTTCCAGAGTAACCTCTCAACTCAATTTGAACTCTCTCAGCCACTGATACCTTATTTATTACACTTCTTCTCCCCCTTTTGATCGGGATGGTATTGTTGATCCCACGGTGCCAGGGCCAGACCCATCCCTGGAAGCCATCTCCCATGCCACCAGGGAGACCCTCACCCCTGGATGTCATGTCCCATGTAGGGTTGAGGGCAATGATTTCACTTGCAGAGTTGAGTTTAGAGTAAGGCCACATCCGAGCAACAAAAGAGGTCCTCCTGAAGTAACCCCTAGGCATACCTATAGGTAGGCTAAAGCTTCTCTTCTACATTCATAAGCTTCACAAGAGCAAGCCTCAAGATAAAGGGCTTGGCCTACCAACATGGGTGTCCCCAGTGTTCGACACAGCATCAGAGCATTCCCCGGTGGTAAAGTTCAACAGTTCCATATTTTTTCTCCCATCCCTCAAGGAACCCTGCCAACACTCCTTGAACATCCACTTAACACACTTTAGGGTGTATCCAGGCATTGATTAAGCTATACAGGATTAAAGGCCCTCATTCCTATTCTGGGCTCCCTGTGTTTTGATTGTTCAAATGAGCCATCCAGACAGGCTGAGTCAGAGAGTGTGCTACAGAAAATTCAGGTTCCGGACAAAACAAACCTTTCTTCCCTTGGTCTCAAAGAGGAGGTGAGGTTCCAAAATATAGACAATGTCTTCCTTACCCCTAAACTCTGAATTACCTTAATCCCAACCTGACCAGCTTTGTTCTTATCTCAGAATATCAGGTTATACATATATAAAACAGCCTCTCAGAATCCAGAAACAATGATTATCACTTTGGACTAAATGTGACTGCTATAAAAGCTTACAACCTTGGCCCCTGTTTCCTTATAAGCATTTTCTAAAGGAAACCACACAATAATTGTTCTTTGTTTCTGGCTTATTTTGCCTTGCCAAATGTCCCACAGGTTCGTTCGCAATGCTGCATGCCTCACAACTTCATATCTTTTTGTAGTAGCACAATATTCAATTACATGTATAAACTGTCATTCACCAATCTACTTTTCAGTCAGCACATCCTTCAGCCAATTCCATTCATTAGGCATCATGTATAACGCCCAAAATCCACAGTCCATCAACACTCACAATTTTAGATAATTTCCTTGTTCCCAAGAGAAAGATAACTAATAAACACATCCTCACCTAATGGGGAATCTAAACCTTCCCTTAACTCTAGTCTCTCCACCTATTATTTACCCTTGATATTGCTGTGGTACTGCTGATATTTTCCTGTTAAACATGGCCCATAGCATCCAATAGCAGCTTTCCCCCTATATCCTGAACTTAAACACTCTTTGTACAAGAATCATACCTTTGAAGTAGTTAATTGTAAGAACTTATTTATATTTGTTGTGTTAATCAGTGGGACACATAGGTCTATACAACCCCTTTCAAGTATGTTCACCTTCAGTATGGTAGTATTACTTATAGATCCACTAGTGAACCACCTTCACTTCTATTTATTTCCTTACATTTGAGTTCAACTTCATTAGCTAACCATTCACCCATCACTAGCTTCTATGTATCACTTGCTTCTATGTTTCTTATATTCTGTGTTATAAGCCTCTAATTTTACATTTACCATGGTCATAAAACTGGAGTCATACAGTATCTACTCTTTTGTGTCTGGCTTATTTCACTCAGTATTATGTCCTCAAGGCTCATATCTTGTCATGTGCTTCAGGACATCATTTCATCTTACTGATGCATAATATTCCATTGCATGTATATACCACATTTTGCTAACTCACTGGTCTGACGGTGGGTGTTCTAGTTTGCTAGCTGCTAGAATGCAATATACCAGAAATGGAATGGCTTTTAAAAAGGGGAATTTAATAAGTTGCAAGTTTACAAAATGTCCCAGTTAAAACAAGTCTATAACAATGTTCAAGCTAAGGCATTCAAGGAAAGATACCTTGTTTCAGGATGGCCAGAGGTGATCAGTGTTTCTCTCTCAGTTGGAAGGGCACATGGCAAACATGGCAGTGCCTGCTAGTTTTCTCTCCAGGCCTCTTGAAGGCCTGGAGATAAAGTTCCCCAGGAGGCGTTTTCCTTCTTCATCTTCAAAGGCTGCTGGCTGGTAGACCCTGTGACTCTCGTCCTTCTATCATAGTTCTGTGGCTCTCTCCTCGTTCTCCCATCATTCTGAAACTTTTCCCAAAATACCTCCTCTTTTATAGGATTCCAGTAAACTAATCAGAACCCACATAGAATGGGTGGAGATACATCTCCACCTAATCAAGTTTAATACCCAGCTAGCTGCTGGAATGCAATATACCAACTGATTGAGTCACATCTTCGTGGAGATAAGTTAATGAAGTTTGCAACCTATAGTACTGAATAGGGATTAGAAGAAACCATTGCTCCCACAAGATTGATTAGGATTAAAACATGGCTTTTCTAGGGTACATACATCCTTTCAAACAGGCACAGTGGGCATTTGGATTGTCTCCATCTTTTAGCGATTGTGAATAATGCTGCTATGAACATCGGTGTGCAAATGTATGTTTGTGTCACTGCTTTCAGCTCTTCTGGGTATATACCAAGTAGTGCTATTGCCTGGTCATAGGGCAACTCGATAGTTTTCTGAGGAACCGCCAGACTGTCTTCCATAGTAGCTCTACCATTGTACATTCCCACCAGCAGTGAGTAAGTGTTCCAATTTCTCCACATCCTCTCCAACATTTATAGTTTCTTATTTATTTAATAGCAGCCATTCTTATTGGTGTGAGGTGGTATCTCACTGTAGTCTTGATCCACATTTCCCTTATAGCTAATGAAAATGAGCACCTCTTCATCTGCTTTTGAGCCATCTGTATTTGCTCTTCAGAAAATTGCCTATTCATATCTTTAGGCCATTTTATCATTGGGTTGTTTGTTCTTTTGTTGTTGAGTTGTATGATTTCTTTATGTATACAGGATATCAAATCTTTATCCAATGTGTGATTTCCAAATATTTTTCCCACTGAGTTGGCTGCCTCTTCACCTTTTCCACAAAGTTCCAAATATTTTCTCCCATTGAGTTGGCTGCCTCTTCACCTTTTCCACAAAGTTCCAAATATTTTCTCCCATTGAGTTGGCTGCCTCTTCACCTTTTTGATGAAGTTTTTGTAGTGCAGAATCATTTGATTTTGAGGAGTTCCCATTTATCTATGTTTCTTTTGTTGCTATGCTTTGGGTATAAAGTTTAGGAAGCTACCTCCTAGTACTAGATCTTGAAGATGTTTCCCTACATTTTCTTCGAGAAGCTTTATGGTGCTAGTTCTTACATTTATGTGTTTGGTACACTTTGAGTTAATTTTTGTATGGGGTGTAAGGTAAACTTCCTCTTTCATTCTTTTGACTATTGATATTCAGTTCTCCCAGCTGATAGCAATTTAAAATAATGCAGCCACTGTGGAAAACAGTTTTGCTGTCCCTCAGAAAGCTAAGTACAGAACTACCATATGACCTGGCAATCCCACTACAAGGTATATACCCAAAAGAATAAAAGCAGGGGCTCAAACAGATATTTGCACACCGATGTTCATAGTGGCATTATTCACCATTGCCAAAAGATGGAAGCAACCTAAGTTGGTCATCAACCGATGAAGGGATAAATAAAATGTGGTATAACACACAACAGAATATTATTCAGCTATAAAAACAAATGCAGTCCTGATATATATGACAATGTGGATGATCCTTGAAGACATCATGTTGAGTAAAATAAGCCATACACAAAAGAACAAATATTGTATGACTGCACTGATTTGAAACAATTAGAATAACTAGAACAATTAGAATAATCAAACTCACACAGTCAGAATCTAGAATGTAAGTTAGATGTGGAGGGGTGGCGATGGGGCATAGGAAGTTAAGGCTTAAAATGTACAGGGTTCCCATTACTCTGGAGGTTGCTCTTACACAAGCTTCAGTTAGACCTTGCTACATATCATAACCTGCCAAACCCCAACCAGGACCATTCCAGCCAATCCTAGAGAACACCTAGGGCGATATATAAGGTTCCACAAGGGTTCCATGCACTAGAGTAACTTACCAGAAACCTACAACCTCCAGATGGGTCCCTGGACCAGATAAGTCCTGAAACCTAGAGGGGGCTCAGTCTCTCCAGAACATCAGATAGTTTCATCTCCCTACCCCATATTAGTGACAGACCCATTCAACATGAAAAAGTTAGAATGGCCATAGCCCAAACAGCTCTAAAGAGAGGGATGGAAAGATCAAAGGTGATGGGAGTTATACAGAGAAGATAGGATAACAAATGAATATGAATGCTGAATCATTAAATTGGTATCTCTTTTAGTCTCCAGTATCTTAGAGCAACTAGAAGTAAAAACCTAAAATTATGGAATTGTAACCCATGTCAAACTCTGAAATATGTTCTACAACTAATTGTGGTGTGTGCTTTGAAATTTATAGCTTTTTTTGTATATAGGTTTTTTCACAAAAAAAAGAAAAAAACTTGATTGTGATGATAAAAAAAATTTAAGCCTTCTAGCCTCCTATATTCTGAAGCAGCTAGAAGGAAAAATGTGAGAGGATCATATGATAGCCCATGACAAACTCTGGGATCTGTCCTGTAACTACTTGTTGAAGAATGCTTTGAAAGCTATTGCTTTTTATTTCTTTGTTTTGTATATATGTTATACTATACAGTAAAAAAGTTTAAAAAATGTACAGGGTTCCTATTTGGAATTATGGAAATCTTTTGGTAATGGATACAGTGATGGCAACACAACCTTGTGAATGCAATTAACAGCACTGAAATATTTATCTGAATATGATTAAAAGGGGAAATGTTAGGGTGTATATATGTAACAGCATAATTAAAAAAAAAATTCATGCAACTACACTCCACAGTGATGAACTTAAATGATTTATCATCGATTGTAACAAATGTTTCACACCAATGCAAGGTGTTGGAGGTGTGGTGCTACATGGGAATCCTGTATTTTATGCACGATTATCATGTAAACCTATAATTTCGCTAATAAAGAAAAAAGAAGCCAATGAAAGAAATCAAAGAGGAGCTAAATAAATGGAGAGAAGTACCATACTTATGTCTTAAAGACTTCTCATGTAAAACATTTCAATTTTTCCCAGTGACCAATAGATTTAATAAAATTCCTATGAAAATCTTAGCAAGACATTTTGTAGATACAAATAAGCTTATAAAATTCATCTATAGGGTGGTGCAACAGTGGCTCAGGAGGCAGAATTCTTGCTTGCCATGCCGGAGACCCGGGTTCAATTCCCGGTGTCTGCCCATGCAAAATAAAAAAGAAAAATTCATATAAAAAGACAAAGAACTAGAATATTTACAGTAATTTTGAAAAAGAAGAACAATGTGGGAGGAATCACCCTATCCAAGTTTGAACCTCGACTTAAAACCCATATGTTATACAAAATATTGACTCATATTGAAAGCCAAAAGTAAAATCCAAGTTATGAAAACTTCCTTTACATTCAGAAAAGAAGATAAAAATATTCCACAGCAGTGGTTCTCAAAGTGTTGTCCCTGAATCAGTAACATCAACATCATGTGAGAACTTATAAGAACAGCAAATTCTCAGCCCCATACCTCAGATCTACTAAATCAAAAGCTCTGAGGGTAGGATCCAGAAATCGGTTTCAACAAGTCATTCAGGTGATTCTAACACCACCTCAAATTTGAGAATTGCTGTCCCATTGGTAAATATTCCAAACCCTCAGAACAAATTTTAGAGTACTAAGGTCTCACAGAATTTAGGGAGTGCACATCTGTCTACTTGAAAACAAGCTAACTCTTTCAGACCCTAAAATTACTATTCCTAAATAGACACTCCATTTTTGTTTCCTTACTCATCTATGGATCACTGATCTGATATATAAAATTTTCAAAGTGGTACATTAAAGGTTCTTCACTTAACCTGAAAGATTAAAATTACCTGTATTAGATAGGCAATTGATACTGACTTACCAAACAAGGCCAAAGTCAAGATACGACTCACTCTCAATAATCCTCGGACTTTCAATGGAATAGTGATGGTCAAGTCACCACCAGGGCTGTTATGGTAATATAAAAATCCTGACAGCAGGATATGAAAATGCCTGACTGTGTTCACTGATGATGCCAGTCTGGTTTTTAGGAGGCAGAAGATGGTGTCAATGAGGACAAATCAGTGAGTCTCAGGACATGTGTTGAGTAAGATTTCCTCAACAGAGCAGGGACAGCCTCTTTATGCATGAAACACCCCAGGCTTGGGCTTCTAAAAGTGAGTCATCAAGCATTTCTGGAGCATGATTAGGTCCTAAGAACCTAGTTCTAGGAACAGAGAATTCAAGGATGTGATCCTTGCCCTTTAGGAACCTAGTATGTAGTAGAAATAGATGTACACTGAGAAATAGTAATCAACAGGTCCCACCAGCCCCTTTATCTAACACTCTCCATTCTATTAATTCATTTCTTCATTCACTCAAAATTGTATTGAGTATTTTATGTCATGCCAGCGTTTGTGCGAAGCACTGGGGACACAAAGAACATTATTAAAAAAAAGGCTTCCAAAATTTGTCAGTATTCACGAGGAGCTGAAATTACTACTTTCTCTGGCAGAAAACCCCTACTCTTCCCTTTCCACAAAAACCAAAACCCTTCCCTACTTCAACTTTCTTCTCAAATCTTTGCAAATTAAGGCCACGTCAATTATAATCAACCCAATTATTCCAGTAATCTCCTTTCACTTGAGCTTATGCATTTTATAAACTGTGTGTTTTAGACCTCTATTTACAAATGTTATTATTATGAGGCCCATATTGAAGCAACTTCCCACAGGTGTTATGTAATTAATTAAAGCTCTATTTTTACTTGAAGTCCAATAAATGCTACTGATTGTTGAGTCAGACTTGGAAATCCTGGTCTCAAAAACCTTACTGTAATTTCACATTGGTCTTCAAACAGTTTTGGCCTGTGAACGGGCACATATTATATCACTAAATAAATTAGTTTGACTTTTTAAACTACTGGCCTATCCCAGCCTGGTGTAATCTGCCACTGGTCTGAGTGAACTGGTGATCACAGTATGTGACTTCGTATTATAAATGTATAATTAGCCACTCAAAGTTTCTCCCCATACCAGATACAGATAACCATGAGAGCATTCATTCCTTAGGTGAAAAATTCAAGCATGCAAATACCTGAGGGAAGGCTGTGGCACAGTGTCTGGACTGGCTGGTACCTGGACTCCCTTTTCCCATTCTTCCTTCCACGTATCAGCGAAGAGGTAATATTTGTCAGGATTAATGTGGTGAGAATCTGGAAGTTTCATGGCACTGATGAGGTCCTTCCGAAATACCTGGGAACATATTGTACACACCTTGAGAAGACCATCACTATGGAATTAACATCGGTTAATGTTCTCCTTTTAAAAAGACCACCCACACCCATTTCCCACTTCCAAAAGACAAATATCTCTAACTTCCTAAACAGCCAGATAAACTTCTCTTTAGAAAGGGACTTAAGCATTGACAGAGAAATCAGCTTATTCCGGTAAATGGGTCCTTTCTGAATTATTTTCTTGGGTTCCTTGAATTTAAATCAATAATACAGGTAACTATAAAACAATTTATACAAAACAATCACTGACTCATTAAGTTAAATAATAAGCATCACACTGATAAGTTGTAATTGTTTCTTTAAGAATCACTTTTTTTATTCTAAACTTTTTATTGCAGTAGTAAGTATACAACTTAAAATTTCTCATTTTAACCACATTCATGTGTACAATTCAGTTGTATTAATTATATTCACAATATTGCTCACCTTATTTTTTAATTGCTTTCTTAAAAATAATTTTACACGGACAAAAGTTACAAAAACAATAGAGTATTCCCATACAGGCTTCACTTAGTTTCCTCTAATATTAATATCTTGCATAACGAGAGTACAATGATCTAAACCAAGAAATTAATATTGTTATAATGTTATTAACTAACCTACAGACATTAGTCAAATTCTGTCAGTTTCTCCCTAATGTCTCTGCTGTTCTAGAATTCAACCTAGGATCCCATAATGCAATTAGTTATGTCTCCTTAGTCTCCTCTAATCTGGGACAGTTTCTGTCTTTCATGACTTAAACACTTTTGAACAGTACTAGTCAGGTATCTTGTAGAATTCCTTCAAATTTGGGTTTGTCTACTGTTTTCTCATGTTTAAACTAAAAGAAATAGATTTTGATAAAGGATACTACAGAAGTGATGCTATGCCCTTCCTAGTTCATCAAATGGGGGCATGTATGATGCTGATATATCTTATTATTGGTGTTACTTGATCGGGTAAAAACCCGATCTTGTCGGGTTTATCTACTGTTATTTATATATTTTTATGGAGATACTTTAAGACTATAAAAATATCCTGATTCTCCTCAAACTGTCATGGACTAATTTTAGCATCCACTGGTGGCTATCTTGCCTGTAACAATTATTACTATAGTGCTCTACTGGTGATTTCCTGTTTTCCTCACTCCTTCAAAATTTATTGATTGGAATTTTTCTGTAAGAACAATCTGCACCTTCTCCTCCATTTATTTATTTATACCATTATGGACTCATGGATATTTTATTCTTTTGGTTACAATACACTACTATTGTTATTTTGTTGCTCAAATTGTTCCACCTTTACAAATGGAAAAGTTTTGCTAATGGATGCTGATGAAGGGTAGAACAACATTGTTAAAGTAACACCACTCAGTTGTATATTTGAAAGTAGTTAAAATAGGAAATTTTAGGTTGTATATATGTTACTAGAACAAAAATCTTAAAAAACCCATAGAATTGTACAATACAATGAACCCTAATGTAAACTTCTGACTACAGTTAAAAGTATAATTATAATATTGTTTCATCGAAGATATCACACTAATGCAAAATGTTAAAAAAGGGAAAACTATGAGTGTGAGGGGGTTTATGGGAACTGTACTTTCTGCATGATTTTTCTGTAAACCTACAGCTTCTCTAATAATTAAAGAGGAAAAAATGCTTAAAAACGCCAAATGCAATATGTGGAAGTTGATTGGATCAACTTGATCAGTTAATAAACTAATTGTAAGATGATTTTTTGACATAATCAGTGAAAACAATATGAATGGGATATCAAAAATGTTACGGATATTTTTCTTAACAGTGTTGGTTGTCATAATTATGTTGGGTTTTTTTTAGATACTTATTTGTTAGTTACAACCTCTACATACTTACAGGTTGATACCATGTAATATCCAGGATCTCCTTTAAAATAATCCAGAAAAGCAAAATGTACTGGGGGAATTAATGAAAGAGTAACAGCAGAAAGTTGATCATTTTTGAAATTTGATTCTGGGAACATGGGCATTTATATTATTACCCTCTATTCTTTTGTATGCATTTGTGAATTTCCATAATAAAAAGTTAAACTTTAAAACAATATTATTCTACCCTTGGCCATTTGGAGCTCTTTCAGGTAGGTGCCTATGTTCTATAAATATACTCTATCCTTCTTTTGAGGATTTTCTTAATTTTTAACACTATGATATGCCCCAGGCATGTTTATGTCCCCTAATTGGTTATAAAAGCTGTTGATTTTATATGTCAACTTCATGTTCTGCCACCTTACTGAATTATTTTATTGCTTGAGTTAGTTTTATCAATTCTCTACAGTTTTCCAGATATACTACCATATCATCTGAAAACAGATGCTTGTGTCTTCTTTACCTATTCTTATGTCTCTAACTGGTTTCTCTTGTTTAATTGCATTGGCTAATATCACTACTAATACATTGCATAGTAACGGAGATTATGGGCATCTTTGCTTTCTTTCTGAAATCAGTGGAATGCCTCCAGTGTTTCCCCATTAAATAAGATCCTAGGTTTAAGACTAAAATATATATATTATAATGTTAAAGAAGTATCTCACTGTTCCTAATTTCTTGCATGTTTTTTATTTGTAAAAAAATCATGAATACGAGTTTGATTCCTGGACCCTGCCCATGCCAAAAAAAAAAAAAAAAAATCATAACTAGGTGTTGAATTTTGTTAAAGGCTTCTGCAGCACCTATGGAGATAATCATATTTTTCCCTTAGACATATTAAAATGCAAAAAGATATTAGTGGATTTCGTAATCCCTAAACAAGCTTAAATTTCTGGAATGAATGCTAATTTCTCAAGGGGTATTATTTTCTTAATGTGGTACTGTATTATTTGCTAATATTTTATTTAATATTTTTGCATTGTATTTGTGAGTGATAGTAATTTGTAGTTTCTCTTTTTTTAGTATTCTTTTATCAGGTTTAGGTATCATTATTATACATGCTTCACAAAAGGATTTAGGACATTTTCCTTCCTTTCCAATGCTCTGAAAAAAACCTGGCACTTTTGTTCTGGCAAAGTTCCTTAATACATTATTTTTCTATTTCTTCTATGGAAACTGATCAGCTTAAGCTTTATGCCTCTAATAGGGCCAGTTTTGGTAATTTATATTTAGGAAATTATCCATTTTATTCAGTTTTTCAAATGAAAAGTGATGTTAATGATTGGGGAAAATCATGAATAGTTCTGTGTGACCTTTATGGATTTTTTGTCAAAATATCAGAAACTCTCATACTGCTGGGTATAAATTTATAGGAAAAAAAAGTAGTAAATCTAATATGTATCAGTATACTGTAATTAAAACATCAGAAACATTGAGAATTAAAGTGCTCTATTTGTAAAAAATTTATCAATAGTTGGATGAACAATGCCTGCCTCTCTCTTAATTGTATAACTTATGACTTGGAGTAAGCATCTGAGATGTAATGGTTTTGTATTATTTTTATTTTTTTTCGAGAAGTTAAGGCTTTATAGAACAATCATGCACAAAATACAGGACTCCCACACAAAACCCTACCTGCATAAGTATGAAACATTTGTTACAATTATGACAGCACATTTTAAAAATTGTACTATTAAGTGCAGTTGATGGTTCAACTTAGGGATCACTGCTTGTGAAGTCCAGCTGCATGGATTTCTTTAAAAAAATTTTATTTTATTACCATATATATAACCTAACATTCCCCCTTTTAATTACATTCAGACATATATTTCAGTGCTTTTAATTACATTTGCAAGGTTGTACTACCATACATAACCAAAACACCTCCATCATTTCAGATGGGAATCCTGCACATTTTAAGCCTAACATCACGATATTCCCTATCCCCATGTCCCCTGATAAACTATATTCTAGATTCTGACTCCATCAGTTTGCTTATTCTATTTCAGGAATCGGTAAGATCCTTTTGGGTCTGATTTATTTCAACATGCTGTCTTCATGGTTCATCTATGTTGCAGCGCATATCAGAACTTCATTTCTTTTTATGGCAGCATAATATTACATTTATTTATATACCACATTTTGTTGATGGACACTTAGGTTGCTTCCACCTTTTGGCAACTGTGAACAATGTCACCATGAACATCAGGGTGCAAATATCTGTTTAAGTGCCAACATTCAATATCTTTGGATATATACCTAGTAGTGACATTGCCGGGTTATATGGTAATTTTTTTTTTTTTTACATGGGCAGGCACCGGGAATCGAACCTGGGTCCTCTGGCATGGCAGGCAAGCATTCTTGCCTGCTGAGCCACCATGGCCCGCCCTCATATGGTAATTTTGCACTTAACTATCTGAGGAACCACCAAACTGTCTTATTATGAGCAAAGAATGAATAGTTCCTATTTAGCCACATCCTCTCCAACATTTTCTATTTTCTGTGTTTTTAACTGCAGCCACTCTAATAACGTGTGAAATGGTATGGTATCGTGGTTCTGAATTGCATTTCCCTGGTGGATAATCATGTTGAACATCTTTTGACGTGCTTTTTTGGCCATTAGTATATCTTCTTTGGAGAGATGTCTATTCCAGTCTTTTGCCCAACTTTAATTGGTTTGTCTTCGTATTGTTAAACTGAAAGATTTTTTTTATATATTCTGGATATTAAACATTTACCAGATATGCGGTTTCTAAATATTTTCTCCTATTGAATAGGTTGTCTTTTCACTTTAATGATAAAGTCCTTTGAGGAAAAAACTTTTAATTTTTTTCTTTCTTTACAAGTGCCCAGCTGCGGCCTGGACCCACCTTCCTCTGCAGAGGCAGAAGCTCCTGTGGATGCAGATGGTTTATTTACACTGGGGCTAGGGCAGCTGGGCAGCGTCAGCTGAAAAAGTAGAGGGAGTACAGCACCTGCTCCAGGTCGAAGGCCCCTGTCTCAGGCACGGACAGCATTGCCTTGAGCAGCTTGATCCTCTGGAGGTTCTGGGAGAGTTTCAGGGACCTGGACTTGGAGCAGAACCGCTTCACCAGGAATTGGGACAGCTCCTGCAGGATGGGTTGGCTGTGCAGATGGACAAACTGTTCCCGGCATACCTGGTTCATGACAGGGACATCAGCCGTGTGGGTCCAGAAGCAGTCGTGGACCGAGACGAAGGTCAGGCCCCTCCTGTAACAGTACAAGGCCATGAGCATCATGTGGGAGGAGTCCAGTGAAAGGATGAAGTTGGGGGGAAAGCCATTCCTCTGCTTCAGCATGTTGGGCTTCTGGCTGCTGTCTCCACTGCTGCTAATTGTCATGCTCTGGATCCTCCCCACTGATCACGACCTTGGAGACATGGTGATATGGCTGGATGATGGGGATGCTCAGGGGTGTGACTCACTCCACAGCAGAGCCCATGAGCAAGCTGAGCCATGCGCTCTCGGTCAGCCAGTGCTGGATGGTCCGGGTCCCCGAGAACATCTCTTGGAGGCTAGTGAACACCTGCCAGACTAGGTAGTGTGAAGCCTCCCACATGAACTCCTGGGGGAAGGTGTGGAGCTCCCAGAGGCGCTTCTTGATCTGCAAGCGTCCACCATAGCAGGTGACCCCATACACCACAGTTATCACCATCTGCTTGACCACCTTGCGGTTCACGAAGGCCTCCAGCACCTGTGCCACGCGCACACCCCGTGCAGTGTCCTCTGCACGGAACACCTCCATCTGTGCAGCCACCCCACTATACATGTCCTGTGGCTGTTCCAAGGGCACCAGGTTCATGGAGGCAACATTGTGTCGGAAGTTCTAGCCAGAGCAATTAGTTCTAGCCAGAGCAATTAGACAAGAAAAAGAAACACAAGGTATCAAAATTGGAAAGGAAGAAGTAAAACTCTCCCTGTTTACAGATGACATGATACTACATGACAAAACCCCCCCAAAATCCACAGCAAAATTACTAGAGCTAATAAATCGGTACAGCAAAGTGGCAGGTCACAAGATCAACACTCAAAGATCTGTAGTGTTTCTATACACTAGTAATGAGTAAGCTGAGGAGGAAATCAAGAAAAAATTTCCATTTACAACTGCAGCCAAAGGAATAAAATGTTTAGAAATAAACGTCACTAAGGATACAAAAGACCTATACTAAGAAAACTACAAGAAATTGCTAAAAGAAGTCACATAAGACCTAAATAAATGCAACGGCATACTGTGTTCATGGACTGGAAGACTAAATATAGTTAAGATGTCAATTCTACCTAAAATGATTTATAGATTCGATGCAATACCAATTAAAATCCTAAACACTTACTTTGCAGAAATAGAAAAACCAATAACCAAATTCATTTGGAAGGGCAGGGTGCCTTAAATAGATAAAAATATACTGAGAAAGAAAAACAAGGTCGGAGGTCTCACACTATCTGACTTTAAGGCATATTACAAAGCTATAGTGATCAAAGTATCATGGTACTGCCATAAAGACAGATATACTGGCCAATGGAATAGACTACAGCATTCAGATATAGACCCTCTCATCTGTGGACAAATGATCTTTGATAAGGTAATCAAGCCAACTCACCGGGGACAGAACAGTCCGTTCAATATATGGTACTTGGAGAACTAGATAGCCACATGCAAAAGAATGAAAGACGATCTGTATCTCACACCCTATACAAAAATTAACTCAAAAATGAATCAAAGACCTAAACATTAGAGCTAAGACTATAAAACTTTTAGAAGAAAATGTAGGGAAAAAACTTTTAGAAGAAAATGTAGGGAAATATCTTATAAAACTCGTAATAGGAGGCAGTTTCCTAGATTGAACACCCAAAGCACAAGCACTGAAGAAAGAAATAGATAAATGGGAACTCCTCAAAATTAAATACTTTTGTTCGTCAAAGAACTTTGCCAAGAAAGTAAAAAGACAGCCTACACAATGGGAGACAATATTTGGAAATGAAGTATCAGATAAGGGTCTAGTATCCAGAATATATAAAGAGATTGTTTAACCCAACAACAAAAAGACAAACAACCCAATTACAACATGGGCAAAAGACATGAAAAGACACTTCTCAGAACAGGAAATACAAACAGCTAAAAGGCACATGGGAAGATGCTCAACTTCCCTGGCTATTAGGAAAATGCTTATCAAAACCACAATGAGATATCATCTCACACCCACCAGAATGGCCATTATCAATAAAACAGAAAATGACAAGTGCTGGAGAGGATGTGGAGAAAGAGGCACACTTATCTACTGTTGGTGGGAACGTCAAATGGTACAACTGCTGTGGAAGGCAGTTTGGCGGTTCCTCAGGAAGCTACGTATAGAAATGCCATATGATCCAGCAATACCATTGGTAGGTATTTATTCAGAGGACATGAGGGCTAGGATACAAACGAACATTTGCACACCAATGTTTATAGCAGCTTTATTTACAATTGCCAAGAGATGGAAACAGCCCAAATGTCCATCAACAGACGAGTGGCTAAACAAGCTGCAGTATACACATACAATGGAATATTATGCAAGTGTAAGACAGAATAAAGTCATGAAGCATGTAACAATGTGGATGGACCTTGAAGACATTATGCTAAGTGAGATTACTCAGAAACAAAAGGACAAATACTGTATGGTCTCACTGATATGAAGTAACATTAATGAATGAACTTGAAAAATTTCAGTTAAGAACAGAGGTCATCAGGAGACAGAAATGGGTAGATATTGGGTAATTCGAGTGGACTGCAACAGGCCTGATTGTAGCACAATAATGTAAGTACAGTGTATGACATTGAATTTGAGAAGGATAGAAGGAGGATGACTGGGGGCACATATGAAACCATAAGGGAAGATAAGATGATAAAGACTGAGATGTTATAATCTAGGAAAGCCTAGAATGTACAATGACAGTGACTAAATGTACAAATTAAAAAATGTTTTTGCATGAGGGAGAACAAAGGAATGTCAATATTGCAGGGTGTTGAAAACAGACGGTCATTCATATTTTAAAACTTTAACTTCTGGGTGAGAGTAAAGCACAAAATGTTTATTTGGTACAAAATTTATAGTTTGACTAGTGCATTTCGTTATATAGCTTTTATGGACAGTTTAACTGAACACCATAAATACATGGAACCTTGAATAGGGCATGAGATTTTGTAGGTTTGTCCAGTGTGATCCTCTGATAAATCCCAGAGTGATATGAACAGTGAATAAGGAAGTACTTGCAAAGTCCCCTTGGGGGAATGGCAAGAAAGTGGGAAAATTCAACTTTCCCATTTGGAGAATTCTTGATATTCTCACAAGCAGTGGGGACAACCAAATCAATAGGCCGAGCCCTCAATCTTGGGGCTTGTTCATATGAAACTTATCCTTGCAAAGGATAGGCTAAGCCTACTTAAAATTAGGCTGAAAAGTCACCCCCAGAGAACCTCTTCTCTTGCTCAGTTGTGGCCTATTTCTCTCTCAGCCAACACGGCAAGCAAAGTCACTGCCCTCCCACTCTGTACATGGAACATGACTCCAAGGGGTATAAACCTCCCTGGCAATGTGGGACAGAAATCCTAGAATGAGTTGGGACTCAGCACCAAGGGACTGAAAAAACCTTTTCAACCGAAAGGGGGAAGAGAGAAATGAGACAAAATAAAGTGTCGGTGGCTGAGAGATTTCAGAGTCGAGACGTTATTCTGGAGGTTATTCTTACGCATTATACAGATATCCCCTTTTTAGTTTAAGGTGTATTAATACGAGAGGCTAGAGGGAAGTGCCTGAAAATGTAGAGCTGTGTTCTAGTAGTCATGTTTCTTAAAGATGAATGTATAATGATATAGCTTTCGCAATGTGGCTGTGTGATTGTGAAAACCTTGTATCTGATGTTCCTTTTATCTATGGTATGGAAAGATGAGTAAAAAATATGGATTAAAAATAAATAATAGGGGTAACAAATGTTAAAATAAATTGAGTAGATTGAAATACTAGTGATCAATGAAAGGGAGTGGTAAGGGGTATAGGAAAAAAACGGGGAACAAAGGTTAAAATATACTGGGTAGACAGAAATGAGAAGCAGGGGTAAGGGGTATGGCATGTATGAGTTTTTTCTTTTTATTTCTTTTTCTGCAGTGATGCAAATATTCTAAGAAATGATCATGGTGATGAATATACAACTATATGATGATATTGTGAGTCACTGATGACATACCAAGAATGGAATGTTCATATGTTAAGAATGTTCATGTTTTTATGTTGTTACGTTTTGTCAATAAAAAAAAAGAAATGGTGTCCTTTATTTTGTTAATGTGGTGTATTACGTTAATTGATTTTCTTATGTTGAACCAACTTTGCTTAACAAGGATAAATTACATTTGATCATGGTGTACAATTATTCTAATATGATGTTGGATTCACCTTGCCAGTATTTTGCTGATGATTTTTTTGTTCAATATTCCTAAGAGTTACTGGTCTATAATTTTCTTTTCTTGTATCTTTATTTGGCTTTGGTATAATGGTGATGTTGGCCTCATGGAATGAGTGGGAGTGTTCCTTCCTCTTCAATTTTTTGGGAGAGGTTGAGCAGAATTAGAGTTAAGTTTCTTGAAACGTTTGGGAGAACTTCCTTGTGAAAACATCTAAACTTGGGCTTTTCTTTGTGGGGAGTTTTGGATTATTGATTCAAACTCTTTACTATTAATTGGTTTGTTGAGATCTTCTATTTCTTCTTGAGTCAGTGTAGGTAGTTTGCATGTTTCTAAAAATCTGTGCACTTCATTAGGTTATCTAATTTACTGGCATACAGTTGTTCATAACATCCTTTTATAGTCCTTTTTATTTCAGTGGGGTCAGCAGTAATGTCTCCATTTTCATTTCTGATTTTTTTGTTATTTGTATCTTGTCCCTTTATATCTTTGTCAGTCTAACTAAAGGTTTGTCTATTTGATTGATCTTTTCAAATAACTAATTTTGGTTTTGATTCTATTGTTTTTTTTTTTTTTTTGGTTCTCTACTTCCTTTATCTCTGCTGTGATCTTTGTTATTTCCTTCCTTCTGCTCACATGGGTTGAGTTTGCTCTTTCCTTTTCAGTTCTTCCAGTTTTGAGAGTAGGTCTCTGATTTGAAGTCTTTCTTCTTTTTAAACGTAAGTCATTTAGAGCTATAAATTTCCCTCTTAGCACTGCCTTGCTTATCCCATAAGTTTTGGTGTATTGTATTTTGATTTTCATTTGCTTCAAGGTAATTTCCCTTGTGATTTCCTCTTTTCCCCATTGGTTGATTAACAGTATGTTGTTTAATATCTATATATTTATGAATTTTTCCCTTTTTCCCTGTGTTACTGATTCCTAGCTCCATTCAGTTGTGGGTGGAGAAGATACATTATATGATTTCAACATTTTAAAATTTATAGGACTTGTTTTGTGAGCTAATATATAGTCTACCCTGGAGAATGACCCATGTGTACTCGAGTAGATGTGCATTCTGTTGTTGTTAGGTAAAGTGTGCTACATGCCTGTTTATAGTATCGTTCAAGTTTTATATTTCCTTATTGATACTCTGACTAAATGTTCTAATCAATATTAAAAGTGGTATATTAAAATCTCCTAGTATTAATGTAGAACCATTGATAGCTCCCTTTAAATCAGTCATATATTTTGGGGTTCTGCTGTGAGGTGCATGATATTTATAACTGTTATATGTTCTTGTTCAACTGACTCCTTTATCAGTATATAAGGACAGTCCTTGTCCCTTGTTACTCTTTTTTATTTACTTAAAGTCTATTTTATCTGATATTAATATAGCCAGTCACCCCAGCTCTCTTTCAGCTACTACTTGCATGGTATATATATATTTCTATCCTTTCACTTTCAATCTACTTGTACTTTTGACTTTTAGGTGAGTGTCTTACAGACAGCATATAGTTGGGTATCCTCTTTTATCCATACTGCCAATCTCTCCCTTTTGACTGACGGGTTTGATCTACTTACATTTAAAGGCACTACAGGACTTTCTTCTGCCCTTTTGCTATTTAGCCTTTGTAAAACTTATACTTTTTTGCTTCTTCAAGTCTTCTGTTGATGCCTACTTTTATATTTATTTGATTTTCTTTTTGCATTGTACCATATTGAGTGCCTTCTCTTTTCTACTTGGATATGTTGTTTTGTATGTTTTCTTTGTGATCACCATAGTTAAAATTTAACATCTTATATATATAACAATCATATTGGGTTTGTTACCAACTTAACCTTAATAGCATATGTTCACCCCTTTCCTATACTCCTCTGTCTCATCTTATTTTGTACTTATTATCACTTAAATATTTGTACATTATATGTCCAAAACCATAGATTTATCCTTATTTTTTATACATTTGTACTTCAGCACCTATAGGAAGTAAGAAGTGGAGCTACATACCAACCAATGTAGTAAAATAATACTGGCATTTATAATGACCCATGCTTACCTTTCTTGAGGTCTTTATTTCTTTATGCTGCTTTGAACCACTCCCTATTGTCCTTTCCTTTCAGTCTGAAGTACTCCCTTAAGCACTGCTTGTAGGGCAGGTCTAAGTGGTGATGAGCTCTCTCAGTTTTTATCTTAAAATGTGTTAATCTCTATCTCATTTTTGAAAGAAAGTTTCATTGGATGTAAAATTCTTGGTTGACAGTTGTTTTCTTTCAGTACTTTAAGTATTTCAACCAACTGGCTTCTTGCCTCCATGGTTTCTGATGAGAAATCAGTACTCAATTTAATTGGGACTCCCTTGTACCTAACACACTGCTTTTCTCTTGCAGCTTTCAGAACTCTCTCCTTGGCCTTTGCACTCAACACTGTAATCAATATATGACAGGGTGTATTTTTCTTCATGTTTATCCAGTTTGGTGCTCTTTAGGCTTATTGGATGTGCATATTCACATCTTCTATTTGGCTTGCTCTCCCTGATTATTTCTTTGCATATTCCTTCTGGCCCTCTCTCTCTCTCTTTTCTCCTTTTGAGACTCCCAAAATGCGATATTGGTAAGTTCTTTTCACTTTTTATAATTCTTTTTCCTTTCTACTCCTCAGCCTGACTCACTTCAGTTGTCTTATCTTTAAGTTTGGTGTTTACTTCTGTCTGCTCCAATTCACTTTTGAAACTCTTGGGAATTAATTTTTCATTTCAGTTATTGTGGTCTCCAACTCCAGTAGTTCTCTTTGGTTCCTTTAAAAATTTTCTCTATCTTTACTAAGATTCTCATATTGCTCATTCAATATTTTCCTGATAGCCTATAGTTCTTTTTCTGTATTTTCCTTCATCTCCTTAAGCAATTTTAAGATCATTAAAAAAAAATCATTGCTTGCTATGTCCACATTTTCTGGTCTTCACTGGTGTTTTCTGGATTTTTATCCTATCTTTGGATGGGCCATCATTTCTTATTTTTTGTTTTGTTTTGTTTTTTTCCTTGTACTCTTTTGTTGTTCACTGCACATTTCAATATTTAAAAATGCGAACTCTGGGACTTATTCCCTGAGATGTCTGTTTCTTGATCTCATAATCAGCAGGTGATAAGGCAGATATTTTCTTGAGTTGCAGCCCTCCTATCAGGAAGGTGTGCCCAAGATGAATGCAGTTTGCAGGGTCCTCTTTGTCTTTTCTGAGCCTGTGCCTATTAGTTGTTTTGGAATTCCCCTGTTAATAGGAGTTTAAATTTCCCCTCCTTTTCCCAGGAGGCAGACTTTGCTCTCCTGGGTGTTTAAAGCTCAAAGCCTTTCTCCTAGGCTGTCAGTTCTGTAGTTTCTTTGGTTGTCTTAAGCTGCTTTCACCTGGAGGACAAATTCTGAGATGGGGGCACACTGGAGAGGAGTTTCCCAAATCAATTTTCCCCAGTTGAAACAGGGCCAGGGACCTAAGAAGGTGGGGCACAGATCTGCTCCAAAGTGCCCTGTAGAGGGGATCAGAAAGGGTACCAAGAGTTTTCTTCTATGGATCCCCTAAGCTGAGCTTTTGGGTCCTGTCCAGCAAATGTAGCCCTGGAACTTGTTCCCCACAGCCATGAGACTTAAAGCTATACCATCTTTAAGTCTCATCACCATCACTTTTGTCCAGGGTGGGTTGAAATAATGGCTGTCCTCAGAGCAGAGATGCCAGCAATCTGAAGTTGATAATCAAAAGCTGTGATCAGTAACTTGATGCGCTCACCCCTGCTCTTGGGGAAGAGGATTTTAAACACTCTTTTTGTCACCAGTGAACCAGTCAGGGTCTGTGTATTAGTTTGTTAAGCTGCCAGAATGCAATATAACAGAAAAGGAATGGCTTTTAAAAAGGAAATTTTTTAAGTTGCAACTTTACAGTTCTAAGGCCATGAAAATGTCCAAACTAAGGAACCAACAAGAGGTTACCCTTCACTCAAGAAAGGCTGATGCCATCTGGAACATCTCTGTCAGCTGGGAAGGCACCTTGGCTGGTATCTGCTAGTCTTTTGCTCCGGGGCTCCATTACTTTCAGCCTCTATTTTCAGCGGTTTCCTCTCTAAGCATCTGTACGCCTTCACTTAGCTCTTCTGGGATACAACTCTGGGTTCTGCTTAGTATCTCAGGGGAAGGCACATGCCAACATCTCCTGGGCTCTGAATCTCCAAATGTCTGAGTCTTGTACTGGCTCTGAAGCAACTGTTCTCCAAGCGACTGCATCTGAGGTTTCTCCAAAATGTCCCCCCTCTTAAAGTATGCTAGTGAACTAATCAAGACCCACCTGAATGGGTGGGGGCACACCTCTACCTAAAGGCCAAACCCACAACCAGGCACAGCCTTGCGGAGAAATCTAAAGTTTCCACCCCACAGTACTGAATCAGGATTAAAACAAACTGCTGCCCCCACAAGACTGGATCAGGATTAAAATATGGCTTTTCTGGAGTACATAAGTTTCAAACTGGCACAGTATGGCTCCCACCGTGGTCTACCTTGAGCATGGGGGATGAGCACTGGTAACTGCAGTGCAGAAAGAACAATTTATGGGTCTTTACTGAAATTTACCAGCCTCTTCCTCCTGCTCTTCCTTGGATTCTGTAGTATTCAACTAGCCTACAGAGTTTCAAAATAGTTGTTTCAAATGGTTCCTGCCTGTTTAGTAGTTGTTCTGGTGAAGGACTGAATCCTGGAGCTAACTATTCTGACATCTTACCAAAATCCTTGCTCATTGCTTTTTTTTTTTTTTTTTTTTTTTAACAAGGGCAGGCACCGGGAATCGAACTCAGGTCTCCAGCATGGCAGACGAGAACTCTGCCTGCTGAGGCATCGTGGCCTGCCCTCTCATTACTTAAAAAAAAAAAAAAAATCTGTATTTCAGTTCCTATTTTCCACTTTTACCCAAAAGGTGATTAATAGAAGGTTTTAAATTTTCCAAGTAAAGGGAGTTTCTGCTTTTGTTAGTAATTCCTGATTTTACTGCACTGTGATCAGAAAATTATTTATAATATTTCTACTTAATGGAAATTACTGATGTTTGCCCTGAGACTTAATATATGACCAAATTTTAGGAAAGTTTCATGGGTGATTTAGAAGGTATGTTCAATATAATTTCTATTATCAAGGTATAGAATTTGATAAATAATGATCAGATCTACCTTACTGCTTTTGTGGTTTAGATCGTCTACCTATTTATTTAATCTTTTACTATCAACTTTATCAATGAACACCTCACAGATTAGAAAGATAAGAATGATATGCCTACTGCAGCAACCAAGAGGTTTCCAGTGTGACTCCTATCTCCAACCCTGGTGAGGGAGTCCTAGCTCTGTGGAAAGTTCAGAGGTAAGGATGTGGGTCCAGCTACACTTGGACTGTGGAAACAAGGAGATTCCCTATAGTCCATTTTCTTCACCCTAAGTACAATTAGGTACACCAATACGGGAATAAGATTCATCTTAAGTTTGATGTCCTATTATCTTCTGGTTAAAAGGGCCCCTGCATGACTATGGGCATAGAAACGTGCTCACCAGCCTGGAAACATGACTTAAATGGCTGGGGCAGGCTCAGCTTTGTGATTCTGCCTTTTCAACAATAGAACAAAAGTATACCACCAGTTCTCAAGCTAAGCTGGCAATATTTCAGCGATGAAAGCCCAGTTAATGTCTAAACAATGAGGGAATACATTTTCATGTAAAGGCACACATACATTGGTCTATATCCCATTCACTGATCTCTACTTCTGAAAAAATCAAATAACCCATTGCAGGTTGAAGATAAATACATGCATGTTTTTGGAAGATTAAAGGAAGAGAGGCTATCAAGCAAACATTTTAGCCTTTAATATGCACAAAGAGTCTCTGAGGAGAAATAGTCTCTGAGGAGAAATACTGTCCAAGTTCTGTGACATGAAAATAGAGGCACAGAGCATGATCTAATAAAGCAATTAATTCTCAATGTGTCCAGCTCTATTTAAACTGACAGCATTTCACCGAGCATAGTATTAAATGATCATATAATCAAATGATGCCATCTAAATGAAATAAGGGCTCATTCCATTTACTAGTTTACAGGAACACCTCTGGAACTGACTGTTTGCTTCACTTAGGGAAGATTTAGAATTAATAATATGACCAGAACAAAATGGAAAAAGAAAACTACCTTAAACAAGCTGGTGGCCACGTGGCAACAAAATTACATTCCTACCAAGAACCCTAGTCGGTTAAAGTTAATTAGGTATACCCTGGGAGGGAGGTAAATCTACAGGAAACAAAAACTGGTGGTTTCTTAAACAACATTTTTAACTTGTTTTACACAGAGCTCAATGTCCTAGTGGCCAGTAGGAGGCACTAAATCACCATTTTGCTGGATATACTAATCTTCCTGTAGTACATTTGTATTTCTATAAATTACTTGAGTGTCTTTAATGAGCCAGGGGTTAAGGAGTGGTGGTGATTTAAAATTGTGTGAAGCTACTTTTCAGGAAAAGACAGTGCTGTGGATTATCCTATCTGAGATTTGGAAAGAAAACTAGAGGTAGTTTTCAACCTCCTAAAACATTTCATTTTTTCCCATGTGATAGGCTGAGTGAGAATTCAAGGTATTTAAACCAGTTGAAACATTAAAGAAAATTAACTGGTGTTGCAGGTATTATAGGTGAGTGCATCAGCAAGAAAAATTCAAATTTAGGTTTATACTCTTTACAAAATAAATCAACTGACTCAAAATCATGCTTTCGGCTTAATTATGCCATACTCTCTAATCACTTAATATAAATGTATAATGTCCTATGTCTTCATACTTGACATAATTGCTTATGAAAATCCGTTCGGTACAGTTTCCTAAGTAGCCTGGACACACGTTGGTTGAATGATGGTCCCCAAAATGCTATGTTCAAGTACTAATTCTTGGGACCAGTGAATGCTACCTTCTTTGGAAAAAGATTCTTTGCAGATGTAATTAAATTAAGGATCTTGACATGAAAAGATCACCCCTGATTATTTGGGCAGGTCCTAAATCTAATGATAAATGTCTTTTTAAGAGAAAGGCAGAGGAAGATTTGAGATGGATAGAAGAGGAGAAGGCAATGTGACCACAGAGCCAGACATCAGAGTGATGAGGTTACAAGTCAAAGAATGTCAACAGCCACCAGGAGCTGGAAGAGTCAAAGAACGGAATCTCTCCTAGAACATCTAGAGGGAATGCAGCCCTGACATATTAATTTTGGACTTCTGGTCTCCAGAAACGTGAAAGAATAAATTTCTTTTGTTTTAAGCCACCCAGTTCCTAAGTAACCCTAGGAAACTAATACATATTTACCCAACTGTAGACTAGATAGACAACTCTAGACAAAGAGATATAAAAGCAAAGGCAGTGAAATCTGGTCCTTGGCATGGCTTCAGAAATACCAAACCTCTTGGGAGCAGACACGCTGTAAAGTCTGGAAAACCTTAAATGGCAGGTACAATGAAGCTGAAATCCAATGACTACTATAATTTTCCCTTTCACTTTAGAGAAAAAGAGCAGACTTATAAGTCTGATTTCAATTTTACAAGCTAGCCAGCTTAAACAGCATCTGATCCAAGTTTTTTTTAGATAAACATTTTTACTCAAGACAGAGTGTGAGAATTTGCCTTATCTTTCCATAGAAGTCAAACACCTCAAGCATAAGGCAGAAGGTAAAACGTCGAAGAGGGGACAGGAATGTAAGTTTAGTACTCAGGAACATATCTGTTTACCAGACTGGTCTCATGAATCTGTTCTTGATTTAAAAATGCTTTTAAGTTTTTTAATTGAAGAAAACAAAATGGCTATAGTGCATCCTGGTTAGGGATATAAATTTTATACATATTCAGTGGCACACATATATAAACATATTTGTATATATTTTCATAAAAAGAAATAAAAAGATAAACCAAACCCTTTTTTAAAAAATGGTTAACTCTGGGATGGAGGAGAGGAGAGGAAAAAACAGAAGGTAGGATAAAAGCTGGATTTCTCTGAGTGTATTTTATAGTTTTGATGTTTGAACCAGGCAAATGTTCTAAATGGTTAAAAATAAAATAAAAAAAAACTTAAAGACAAGAATATGGCTTTAGGGACCGACTACCTGGGTTGGTCTACTGGTTTCACCACTTGGCAGCTTTAGGCAAACAGCCTACATTCTCTGTGTCTCAGTTTCCTTATCCATAAAATGAGAAAAATAACACTTACCTCATAAGGGTGGTTGTTAGATTAAATGGGTGAACTTATATAAAGGGCTTGGTACAGTACTGAGTACATAATTGATAAATTCCTGCTATCTGCAGTTATTTCATTATCATTACCATAGTCTCAGTTTTCTTCCTTGAAGCAGGAAGAATTAAATAGCTGAGCTATTCTACCTAGTCCATAAAGTAACTGTTAATGTTAAAGGAGATGTGAGTCCACGGTTGAACACTGTTTGGCTCCCAAAGATAGGATTCCAAGTAAAAGCCTTGTCAAGAACTTTAGCCAACATTCTAGAGGTCACAAGGTAATGGAGAAACTTCACAAAATAAAATATGGGCATTTGTTGCTAAAATTAAAGATTATGAATGAGGGATCTAGATGCTGACATTGACATCACCTTCTAGGTAATGACACTGAGAAAGAAGTTTTACAAGTTTTTCATTGTGTGCTGATTTACATATGCACTGGTAATTTCCCCAAAAGTTCCTGAAACAAAAAGGCTGTGTACTTACCAGACAAATGCTCATATATGGTCAAAGAGGGGATTCACAGGTTAACATACAGCCCAGATGCCAAGTTCAAGAGTGCATGCACATCTTGGACTTTCAGATGCTTGCAGAAACAAAGGAGACCTCACTATGAATTCAATTAAAACATCAATGATTTACCTTCCAGAGCCCTTCAACGACAGCTCTCACCCCTGTTAAGTCAGTCATTCTAGCTTTTTTATGTGTTCTGGCCTGCTCTCATTAACATCTTTCAGTGAACAGTTTCTTAAAACACAGCTAGTTTGAATATATGTGTATGACATTTTTCAGAGGAAAAGCCAAAGCATTCACTTACTCTATGATACAAAGGGAAACACTGTCTAGTCCAAGTGAATGAAACAGAGTGACTGACCAATTTCAAGCCATTATTTACTTAAATCTGAAAATAAAAATACACATAACTGATAACAAACATATGTGTAAAAGCATAAAACAGCTGCAAATATGGCAACTATATTTCATCAAAAGGAATTAACTGTAAGTGATTTTCTTAGAATTATAGAATCTTAAGACAAGAAAAGGTTTTTGGGTTATCTAGAAGAAACAACTACTTAAAGCAGAGAAAATCTAATAAGGAATACAGTACCTAAGACCTTTAAAGATCATAAAAGTGCCCAATATTGTTAAGACATTGTGCCCCATAGTGATTTTTCCAATGATTCAAAGCTTATTACATTTCAAAGATTAAAACATTAAAAATCATATAAATATTTTTCATGGATATTTGAATATATTTATAATAACTATTTGAATATACTTTCAAATAGTTTAAAACAATTCTCACATTTTTTATAAAAAAATAAACACAACATTCCTGATGCTGTGGGCTGATATCAACTAGAACATCAATTATTATAATATAATGCAGTTTTGGGCTGCTTAGGTTGGTTGGATTATTTCCCTTGACATCAAACTGCCCATACTGTTACGTAATTTGAATCCCTGTGACTGCTCATGCTCTCTTTTGTTCTTTCCCTGAACAAATACTTATAAAACACCCATTCTGGGCATATCAAAATCAGGAGGTAAAGTCCTCTGACTTCAAGAAACTTATATTCTTGAGAAGAATGTGACCACAGAACAAGGTAGAGTGAAGGATGTATTAAACAGAGGCATATGTATTCTGGTAATGGAGGAGGTGGCGTGATTGAGTCTGACTGAGAGATCTGGGCAATTTTCACACAAGAGATGATATCTGAGGTTTCCTCTCCCTTCCATCAATGTTCTTTTTTGTGCAGTAAGTGTGAATTTATAGTTTACAGCTTTTTATCTGCTGTGGAATAGAAAACCAAATAATCATGCTTGTCAGAAATACAGATAAAGTGATATAAACAGGCTCTATTTGAGGGTATGCAGTGGACTCTACTGAGTTAAAATACATAAGCTTTCACTCTAGTACTATGAAAGTCCTGAATTTAATGAAAGAGACTCCAGGTCTACAGAGGATATACAGTCTATTCTTTAAGAAAGTTGATATGTTTTATAAACCAGATTAATATTAGGTGAAAATATCCTAGCTTATGAGAAAAAAATGGAAGACTTTTTAATACTCATATGTAAATATGTCCTTTTTCTAGGGCAATTGTTTTTTGAAGCCATCCTTAAGAGTATGGGCCAAGTTCTGGGAAGATGGCAGAATAGGATAGGTTGATTTCACCCCTGCTTCAAGAAACAGCTAGAAAAGGGACAGGAAGGCGACTGGGACAGTGATTCCAGGGTGTAAGTGACTTGGGAGGGTCTTCTACACCACATAGGGAAGCCTTGGTGCAAAAGTTGAAGAACTAAGATGCCGAGAACTGGAGACCATCCAGTTAGTGGAAATGGCCTAACACACCCTTTCCAAATGGAGGCCCAGAACCCTCAGGAGTACATTGACAGGGAGTTCAAGTGCATGACAAGAAGTAAGCCAAGCTGGCTGCGTTCCTTGAAAGTGCTACCCTCAAGCGTGCTTTCTCTGCCCCATGACCCGCCATTCACCTGACACCCCACTCACCTGAACTCCGTCATCTGCCCTCCACCCCACCTCCATGTATTCCCACCCCACACCCGCCCCGCACACCTGCTCCAGCCTGAGCCACCTCTCCTATGCAAGCACAGTCTTACCCTGCCCTCCCGAGACCCAGGCATCCACACCCAGACCCTCAGACCCCACCTCCTCCTTCCTGCCCCTGCAGATGGTCATCTGCGCATCCAGGCTATGGGCACTCACCTTCATACCTGGGATAGCCCCACCCCCAGCCCATATAGGCATGCAACACTGCCCCGCACCCCCTGAGTTCTGCGCATATGTACATAAGCATATAGCCCTACCAGATCCACCCATATGTAGAGATGTACCCCGCCACACCCTGCAGCTCTGAGCAAGTACCGACCTGTGTATCCAGGCTACACCTACCCCCAGCCCACACAGATGCAAACCTGGCCCACTGCCCCTGAGCTCTGCACACACGCACACCAGAGCCCTGCCTCCCAGATCCATGAACACATACTGCCACATCCTCCGTGCTGGATGCCACACATCTATGCACCAACCTCTTGGTCCCTTGCACCCCAACCACCTGCCCTGCACATGTGCACATACTTGCCTTACCCCCTGGCACAAGTGCCCTGCTCCCACACCTGGCAGGTGCTCATGTGCACATCTGTGATACATAGCCCCAACCCTCCACATTTGTGCAACCCTCCCCAACACATCCACACCTGCACACCCATGTCGGGGCCCCTGACCACCTGACATCATCCACCCCTTACCCACATCCAGCAATTCCCATGACCTGTGCCCTGGCCCTATATACTCACACATTCACATCCTGGGCCCCCTGGATCCCTCCCCTTGTACTAGGACACACCTGCACCCTGCTCTCCCTGTGCCCCAACATCTGCACCACCTACCCCATGACCCCCATGCTCCATGAGCCCACACACAACCTACCTGTGAACCAACCCCTGTGTATCCCAGAGCCCCCCATCTACCTCCAGCTGTGCCATACTTCTGTGTCCCCCATGCCACAGCCTGCTCCTGTGCTCCAAGGCCTGCCTGAGCTGCATTCCACCCCCATGGACCCCGTAACTATATGTCCACAAGCCCGCACCATGCACCCCATGTTCACAGGCACCAGCGTAGTGTCCCCAACCTGTATCTATACCTGCACTGCAATCTGTCACTGCACTATTGTGCCCTGCCCCAGGCCCCGCATCCTGCTCTACATTCGTCCCACAAATACAAAGCTTTAAACTACTGAAGGAAACCAACTTCCAAAGTAATCCTATCAAGATATTTACATGCTTCGAAGGCAACAGAAGATCACTAAGCCTATGAAGACATAGACAGATATGGCTCAGCTTAATGACAAAATTAAAACACTGGAGGAGACATAGATTTTGGAACACTAATCAAAGATGTTTGTATAACTCCATCAAATAAAATAAATGGGATGGCTAATGACATAAAGGAGATCAAGAAGTCACTAGAAGAGCATAAAGAGGAATTTGAAAGAAAAAACAGAAAAATAGGAGATATCACAGAGATTAAAGATGCTATACACCAAATAAAATATATACTAGACACACACGGATTTGAAGAGGCAGAAGAAAGAATAAGTGAACTAGATAATAGGACAACTGATTTTGAACACACAAAAAGGGCAAATGACCAAAATGAGGGAAAATTTTGAATTGGATCTCAGAGAAATTATGGGCAAAACAAAGCACACATATACAAGAATCATCAGTGTACCAAAAGGAGAAGAGAAGAGAAAAGGGCTAGGAAGATTAGTTGAGGATATAATGGGGGAAAACTTCCCAATCCTTATAAAGGACATGAATATGCAAATTAAAGAAGTCTAATGAACTCTAAATAGAATAAATCCAAATAAGTCTTCCCCAAAACACATACTAATCAGTCTGTCAAATGTTGAAGAGAAGCAGAAAATCCTGAAAGCAGCAAGAGAAAACAATCTAGTACATACAAGGGAAACCACATAAAACTCAGTTCAGACTACTCAACTGACACTATGGAGGCAAGAAAGCAGTGGTATGATATATTTAAGATTTTAAAGAGAAAGATTTCCAGCCAAGAAGTCTGTACCCAGCCAAATTGTCTGTCAAAACTAAGGGAAAGATTAAAAATTCCACAGACAAACAAATCCTGAAAGAATTTGTCAACAAGAGACCGGCCCTATAAGAAATACTAAAGGGAATTCTGCTGATTGAAAAAAAAAAAAGAGGAGAGGGAGGTCTGGAGGAGGGCACAGAATTGAAGAGCACCAGTAAAGGTAACTTAAGATAAAAAGAGAAAGTGGGAACAGAATATATAGATATAACAAATAAAATCCAAAGGATAAGATGGTGCATTCAAGAAACGCCTTTACATTAATAACTTTGAATGTTAACGGACTAAACTTACCAACTAAAAGATACAGGTTGGCAGAATGGATTAAGAAATATAATCCAGCTATATACTACTCAGAAGAGACTCATCTTAGACACAAGGACACAAATAGATTGAAAGTGAAAGGATGGAAAAAGATGTTTCATGCAAACTGTAACCAAAAAGAAAGTAAGAGTAGCTATACTAATATCAGACAAATAGACTTTAAATGTAAAGGCATCATAAGAGACAAAGAAAGGCACTATATATTAATAAAAGGGAACATTCTCCAAGAAGAAATAACAAATGTTTACACTCCCAATCAAGCAGCTCCAAAGTACATGAGACAGACATTGGCAAAACTGAAGGGAGTGATAGATGTGTCAACAATAATAGCAGGAGACTTCAATACACCACTCTCCTCTATACATACAACAACCAGACAGAGGATCATCAAGGAAATAGAGAACTTAAACAACTTAATGAATGATTTAGACCTAACAGACATATATAGGTTGTTATACCCCAAAACACCAGGATATACATTCTTCTCTAGAGCTCATGGAACATTCTCCAGGATAGATCATATGCTGGGGCACAAAAACAGGTATTTATACATTTAAAAACACTGACATTACTCAAAGCACTTTCTCTGATCACAATGGAATGAAGCTGGAAATCGATAACCACTAAAGGATGAGAACTTTCACAAATATCTGGAGATTAAATAACACGCTCTTAAACAGTGAGTGGGTTGATGAAGAAATTTCTAAAGAAATCTGGCAGATAGCAGATTCATAGCTATCTGGAGATGAACAAAAATGAGAATACAACATGTCAGAACTTATAGGATGCAGCAAAGGCTATGCTGAGAGGGAAATTTATTGCCCTAAATGCCTATATTAAAAAAGAAGAAAGAGCAAAAATCAAGGACTTAACTCTTCACCAGGAGGAACCTGAAAAAGAACAGCAAAGTAACCCTAAAGCAAACAGAAGAAGAGAAACAAAGATTAAAGCAGAGTTAAATGAATGGGAGAACAAAAGAAAAACAGAATCAATAAAACCGAAAGATGGTTCTTTGAGAAAATCAGTAAAATTGATGGACTACTAGCAAGACTGACAAAGAACAAAAGAGAGGTCAGTCAAATAAACAAAATCAGAAACAAGATGGTAGCCATTACCACAGACCCTGAAGAAATATTGCATCCTACCTTATTATTATCATCATTATTAATCTTTGCATCTCCCACAATACCTAGTACAGCATCCATATAGAATACATTTAATTGATATTTATTAATTAAGTACTAAAATGGTGATATAGGAAAAAAAAGAGCATGGGCCCCTTTGAGAATCAGATGAAGGCTACTGGCTCAGAAAAAAATTCATGTAAGGACATTCCCTTAAAAGTACATATACAATTTTGAGAAGGTACACAAAGCCCCTGAATCATATGTGGTATTCTCTAGAGAATAAATCAGGAGGATGTGTGCACAAGAGTTTCACTGGAGTATTAAACATAAAATAAAATATATATCCTATTTAATGCAGTCAAGCCCCAGAGAAAGGATCATTTATCATACTCCAATGTGTAACTCCCATTAATAATATTAGGCTTGAGACCTCTGGTTTCATCTCAGATATGTAGAAAGTAGGGGAAAAAAAAAAAGAAACTCCCATCCTTACAATGAGAAAAAAGCAGGGTAGGCATCAAATTAATCACTTTTTGTGAACCCATTCAGAAAATTGAGCCACAAGAAAAATGGCTAACCCAAAGAGAGGCAAGTGCCTGCATGGAGACCCAGGAGAGGAACATTTGCTTACCTAGGGCAGAAACCACAGTAGGAACACTGAACTAGAAATTCTGACTAATTGTTGGAGTTCAAATGGGGACTACCAGGAGAGTATGAAATTCCTGGGGGCCACAGTCAAAAAGCTTTTTCTCCAGGAACTCCATTATACTTTCACAGGGAAGGTAGGGAAGAACCTAGAGAAAGCATCTCAATGGTGCTGTCTGGAAATGGGGAATAACAGCCACTGTGAAATCTCAAACCTGATGCACACTGAAAAAGCTTCATCTGCAGGTGAAGGATATCAACCTGAAGGCTCTGGTATAATTTCACTACTGCTGAGGATACAGAAATGTATCCAGTTCTCAGCCTCCTTGTGTTACCTAAGGGTAAAAGTTTTAATCCATAGGTGGGAGGACCTTGAGGACATAAAAAGATAACAACAGAGGATACCCACTGCTGACAGGGAAGGGAAGAGAGGACAGGGATAAAAAAGCTCTACCCTGAAGACTGCATCCCCAAGATACAGGACTACATTACAGCCCAAAGACTGAAACTCAGAGAATGCTGTGTCTCCCATATACTCTACAGTTATAACTACAGTGAATTACAGCTGGGAGAGCTGCAAGAGACAGAATCTCTCTGAGGACAAGCACAAAGGGAAGACCCAAAGCCAAGGGGGAAGAAATAAACAAGATAACTTGAAGAATTAAGTCTCTGGTGCTCATAGCTAAAACAGAGGATTTAAATAAGATCCAGAGTCTGATAACATAATACCAAAAAAGTTCAGGATACAATAGAAAAACATACATCATACCAAGAACCAGCATGAGAAGAGACAATCAACAGACACCAACACTGAGATGGCACAGATGATGGTATTATCTGACAAGTATATTAAAGCAGTCACCATAAAATGTTTCAATGAGCAATCACAAATATTGTTGCAACAGAAAAATTGAGAAGGTCTCAGCAAAGAAATACAAGACATAAAGAATAACCAAAAGGAAATTTTAGAACAGAACAATAACTGAAATTAAAAAATTCATAAAATAGGTTCAATAGAAGAATTAACAGAGGAAAGTATCAGCGAACAAGAGAAATTGCCCAATCTAATCAACAAAAAGAAACTAAACTGAAAAAAAAATGAGAAGAGCTGAAAGGACTCGGCACAAGAAATCTAATATTCATTTGATTAACATCCTAAAAGGAGAGGAGAAAAGAGGTGGATCTGAAAAAACATTCAAGAAATAATGGCTGAAAATTTCCCAAATTTGGCAGACAACATAAACCTACAGATTCAAGAAGCTGACCAAATCCCACATAGGATAAACCCAAAGAAATCCATGCTAGGGCACATCATAATCCAACTTCTGAAAATTAAAGACAAAGAGAGAAAGAATCTTGAAAGCAATTGGAAAGACATGACTGATTACCCACAGGGGAACAAATATTTGAATGAGAGATATCTTATATACCATGGACTCCAGAAGGAAGTGGCAAAACATTTTCAAGTGTTGAAAGAAAAGTACTGTCAAACTAGAATTCTACACCAAGTGAAAATATCCTTCAGGAATGAAGGTGAAATCAAGACAGTCTCAGATCAAGGAAAACTAAAAGAATTTATCAGCAGCAGATCTACCCTAAAAGAATTTCTAAAGGAAGTTCTTCAAATAGAAAGGAAATTTCCCGGT
Organism: Tamandua tetradactyla; assembly: GCF_023851605.1. NCBI lineage: Eukaryota > Metazoa > Chordata > Mammalia > Pilosa > Myrmecophagidae > Tamandua > Tamandua tetradactyla. The sequence continues at coordinate 123,392,542 of NC_135353.1, forward strand.
GCCTGCCCATGTAAAAAAACAAAACAAATAGAAAGGAAATGAAGAAGGAAAGGTCGAACATCAGTTAACAAAGAACAAGAAAGAGAGTAAAAATATGCGTGAATAAAATAGACTACACTTCTGAGTTTTCTAAATTTATGCTTGATGGTTGAAACAAAAATTATAACATTTCTAATGTGGTTCTCAATGCATGTAGAGAAAATATTTAAGAAAGTTATAAGAGAGGGAAGGATAAATGGACCTAAATGGTGGTAAGGTGTCTACCTGACTCGAAGTGGTACATGTAGACACTAGTAGACTTATAAGTTATGTATGTAAAATTGTATAGTAGGGAATTTAATCTTGTTCAAAAAAGAGTCTAGGCTTTGTCCTCAGCTTCTAGAAGAGCATCTCTAAGTATATGGAATGTTTGTCCAGGGGCCTGGGATCAAGTCTTAGAGTAGAGACTGACTATGTCAGAAAGACAAATAATGTGATTTATGGTGGGGGGGTTGGGTCATGCCTGGAGGGGTTGGACACTGAGATCAGCCATGTGGACAACCAATCATGTCTACGTAATGGAGCCCCAATAAAAACTCTGAATATCTAGGTTTGGGTGAGCTTCCCTGGTTGGCAATACTCTATGTGTACTGTCACATATTCCACCAAGGGCTTTATGTTTTCCTTGCTGTCTGAGTTCCTGGCCCCTGTTCAATTCCAGGCATTTTGGTCTCCTTATTATCAAGTCTTGCACCCCACTCATTATGGAAACCTTGATTATAACCGCTCATGAGAAAACACAGGTACTGTCTCATATTTCTTAACTGTCAAAGTTTCCAAAAATATTCACTGAACAATTATTATATCCTACATAACGTGTCAAGTGCATTCTGCATAATAGCATGAGATTCAGGGCCAATAAAACCTTGAACTTCTACTCTGCTATTATTTGTGTGATCTTGGAAAAATAACAATACCCACTTCATGGTGCCATTAGGGGAATGAAATAAGGGCATCCTATTTTCCCAACGTGAATCACCTGAGCCAATTTTTAAAAACAAGATCCTAGGGACATTCCTTAAAAATACTTATTTATTAGGTATGGGGTGAGCCTGCGATCTATATTTTTAACAAGCAACCAAGGAGATTCTCATAATTGCTTAAGTTTGAGAAATAATCAGATTATCTAATGTAATGATCTTACACATAAAATTTCAGTATGTGGTAGCTATAAGAGGTAGGTGTGATGTCTAGTTTATGAGGACAAAACAAATTATTTCAGAGAGCTGAAATAAGCCAGCAAAGCAGAACTCAAGCTCTTCTAATGCTAAGGTTAGTTTTGTTCTATATGATTATCAGGCTTTTCTTTTTATAAAAGAATGTGAAGTATAAACAAAAACATTTGCTTCTAGCAGTCCAGGTTTCCTATCCCTTGCAACAAGACAATTATTTCTACTGACTTGAAGGAAAGAGGCCTAAAGACTCAAAGTTGGTTTATACACCAGAACCAACTAATTTCTCTCTAATTTTTCCATAATCAAGACCTCCTCTGGATATATGGGAAATTTCTTCCACACCTGTGCATTTTATTCCCTAAATTCTGTATGACACAGACACACATAAATATACTCCGATATTCTACTGTGTCCAGAATGACCCCTGCAAAAGAATGGAATGAAAAGTAACCTCTGAGAAAGGGAGAGGGAAATGCTCTCTGACGGACACACCCTAAAGTAACCCTCAATGAGTCATACCCTTGTATAATCCCTTCCCCTTGAGGGCAGGTGGAGCATGTGACTTGCTTCTAACCAACAGACTATGGCACATATAATGGGATATCACTCCCATGAGTATGTTATGCTACATAAGACTCTGTCTTAGCATACTGGGGCAAAAGACTCCCCTTGCTGACTTTGAAAAAGTAATTTGTCATGTTGTGAGAGAACCTATAGAGAAAGCCATGTGGCAAGGAAATGCAAATGGACTTTAGTATCTGAGAGTGGTCCCTGGACAACATCTGAAAAGAAAACAGGGACCCCAGCCCTACAGCTACAAAGAGATGAATTTTGCCAACAATCTGAATGAGCCTGGAAGAAAAGTATTCCCTAGTCAAACCTCCAGAAGAAAATACAGTGCAGCTAGCTTCCTGACTATAGTCTTGCAAAATCCTGAACAGAAGACCCAGTCAAGTGCCCAGATTCCTGATCACAGAAACTATGAGATAATAAATGGAGTGCTGTTTTAATCCACTAATTTTGTGATAATTTGTTATGCAGTAATATACACTCTTTTCCTTTGCAATCAAGACTCATAGTAGAAGGAAGGTACAAAAGGTCCCTTATCATTTAATTATCCCAGAGGAAAATATGTAGGATCCACTAAACCATTACCAAATCCAAGTGCAATCTTGGCACTTTGCTACTTCTGGGGCAGAGGATGATCAGCCTCACAAGGAGTGACCCATTCTTCCTGAGCCAGTAGTGCTCCAAAACCTGTGAGGACCCATAGCCCCACATCACAAATCTCCAACCTGGTTCAACCCTTCTCCATCCACAACCTCTCATTTATCCCTTCTTGCACTGCCTCCCACCTGCTGTCTTACCTCTTTTCAATCAAAGGCCAGGGGATCTCTGGGTCTTTCCCAGTTCCCCAAGTATGGTTCCCTTTGACTTCTTGGCTAGGGGTGGCCTTATATTCTAAAGCCAGGCACTTAAGTGGCATCACCAAAATAAAAACACAATGTGAAGATTACTGTTCTCCTGAAGGGGAAAGAAAACAGAATATTTCCTAAAAAGCAAACAAGTTCATCAGAAAACTAGCCTGCCCACTGGTATATACTTTACTCTTCACAGCTACAGGATCTAGGTATTATAGCTATGTAGGTAGGAGGCAGGTATCTGTATTTATTTTAAATCTGAAAACAGAATATCTGATCTCACCTCAGCAGGTTTCTTGTGTTCATTTGGAATTTTTGACTTGATCCTATACATTGAGCCAGAAGTAAAGGAAGTGGAAGGACCTGCAAAAGATATTCAGAAAATTCTGAGACTTATTATCCACCAATGTCATATAATCAAATGTCATGCAAGACAACATGAAAGATATGATGGAGAAGAATGCAGAGATCTCACAGTACAGAAAAAAAGTTAAAATTGTGTCCAAGAGAGCCTTACAATGGAGTTTAATGGCATTTATAGGTGATTTTTCAGCATGCAAAACCTTTTAACACTGCTAAAGCTAAGAAGATTTAACTTGGTATAATCATACTTCATAACATTTCGGAATAACACAATTCATGTTCTGTTCAGAGAAAAAGTATCTACAAAACAACTGGAAAAACTAAAAATATAGAGCAGGTAATCTGTGCAATCTTCAGTACTTCCCCAAAAGACCAATAAGGTTGTTGCCTTTTACAAATGACTTACTCACAGTCAAATATTTAGTACCTGAGCTACAATTAAAATTGAGGCCTATAATTTATACTTTCAAACTTTTCTTCCTTCCTAGAAAAGCACCATTAAATCATTAGTGAATTTGGCTTTTGTTGTTTAGGTAATGGAAAGTGAAAACAAAATGTTATATACCATGCAAAACCAACTCTCCCAACTAATTTATCTACTGCTAGTGAAATTAAAAATGAGTAAGAGAAATGGTACCCCAAACTTTCCTCAGCAGAAACATTTTTAACCAGTGAAGGAAGCAAGAAAACAGTTGTCCTCAAGTCAAAGAAGAAAACCTCATGGGTATAGATACAGAAGTTAACAGCTGCCGGCCAGTTCTACTTACTCTCATCTGAACTGTCACTGCTGCTGAGAGGCCTATGGCGTTTCATCCTGGAGCATCCTGGGAAAGAGAACAACATGGAATAAAACATAGTGAACACATACCCATCCCAGAGGGCAGTTAACACTGTCCCACAAATCCCCTGAAGTAACAGCAGGCAAGTAACATAAATCAATTGATCTCTGTCCAGAATGTTTTCCAATGACCTACAGTAATGGGAAAAGAATACTATCAAATCCTCTAATACAAAGTATGTCAAAGACTAGCCACACATCAACTTCAGGAGGGAGCTCAAGGTGCAGAGGATAACTGGTTTGACCTTGGCTGGAGCCACAGATCGGGCCACACATCCACTGTCCACCCAAACAAAAGGGAACAGCTATGTGGCCTTCACTAATCAGGGTTCCCCAATAAGGGAGAAGGGAAGGAAAAAGTAGTTGTGACGTAGAACTGTCAAGGGGCAAGACGGAAAAGCATGAGACATGGTTGACAAAAGAAAGAACAAGGAGTACACATCCTACTTTTAAGAGAACAACCACACTGCTTTACAGCCTACCCTTTCTCCCTCTTTCTTGCTTTCTGTCCATATCCCCCAAACAGCTAGCCTAATCTAAAATTTTAACTACATATATACTGTAAGGAATGCTACAGACAGCTCCTATATTATTAACAGTGAATAATGCTTTGGACTAAAATTTCTAAAGGTCCAAGTGCCCTTCCCTGAGGGTGGCCAATGACAGATAAAAAGAGGCACTATCCATAAGGGAATATATGAGCACTAGAGCATGGAAAAAAAAAAGGAAGACACAGTTAAAAACCTCAAAGGAAGCACTAAAAATATAAACTAGGAAAGACAGTGACATAGTAACTGATATTCTTTCATGTGCAACAGCATATAAAATGCTACTAGGGCCTGCCTTGATTCCATGAGGAATAAAGGTCAGGGCTACTGCCTTCAAGCCACTTACAGTCTACTGAGGATTTAGAAATCCAAGTAAGTATAAGGCCACTCTGTGCCTTCATAAGTAACAGCAATAAAACTGTACATTAAAAAGTTAATAGAGTTCTTTGAGAAAGAACTAATCCCAAAGCAAATAGAAGAAGAGAAATAATGAAGATTAAAGCAAGTTAAATGAATGGGAGAACAAAAGAACAACAGAAAGAATCAAAACAAAAAGGTGGTTCTTTGAGAAAATCAATAAAATCAATGGACCACTAGCAAGGCTGACAAAGAAAACAAAGAGAGAGGATGTAAATAAACAGAATGAGAAATGAGAGGGATTGTTACCACAGACTATAGAGAAATAAAAAAAAATCATAAGAGGATACTACAAACAACTATATGCCACCAAACTAGACAATTTAGATGAAATGGACAAATTCCTGGAAATGCAGAAACAAGCTACACTGACTCAAGAAGAAAAGAGAAGATTTCAACAAACCAATCACAAGAGAGTCAATCAGTCATCAAATATCTTCCTACAAAGAAAAGCCCAAGGCCAGACGGCTTTACGGGGGAATTTTATAAAACATTCCAAAAAAAACTAACACTAATCCTGCTCAAACTCTTCCAAAAAACTGACAAAAAAAGAACATTATCTAACTCATTTTATGAAGTTAACATCATTTTAATACCAAAACCAGGAAAGATATTATAAGAAAGGAAAACTACAGGTCAATCTCCCTAATGAACATAGATAAAAAAAATTCTCAACAAAATACTAGCAAATTGAATCCAACAACACATTAAAAGAATTATATACACCAAAACCAAATGGGGTTTATGCCAGGAATGCAAGGATGGTTCAACACAAGAAGATCAATTAATGTAATACAGTATATTAACAAAAGAAAAGGAAAAAAATCACATGATCACCTTGACTGATGCTGAAAAAGCATTTGACAAAATTCAACATCCTTTTCTGATAAAAATACTTCAAAAGGTAGCAGTCAAAGATAACTTCCTCAATATGATAAAGGGCATACAATGAAAAGCCCATAGTCAGCATTTACTGAACGGAGAGAGACTGAACACATTTCCACTAAGACTGGGAACAAGACAAGAATGCCCTATGTTATGACTACTATTCAACATTGTACTACAAGTTCTAGCTAGAGCAGTCAGGTAGGAAAAAGGAATAAAAGACATCTGAATTGGAAAGGAAGAAGTAAAACTTTCATTATTTGCAGATGACATATTATACTTAGAAAATTCTGAGAAATCTACAACAATGTTACATGAGCTTATAAACAAATTCAGCAAGGTGGCGGGATATAAAATTAACATGCAAAAGTCAGTTATGTTTCTATACACAAGCTATGACCTAGCTGAGGAGTTAGTTAAGGAAAAAAATTCATTCAAAATAGCAACTAAAATAATCAATTATCTAGGAATGAACTAGGACTTCTACACAGAAAACTACATAACACTGTTAAAAGAAATCAACGACAATGTAAATGGGTGGAAAATCATTCCATGCTCATAGATAGGAAGGCAAAATGCAGTTAAGATGTCAATTCTACCCAAATTGATCTACAAATTCAATGCAGTATCAATCAAATTTCCAACAACCTACTTTGAAGACTTGGAAAAGCCAGTCACCAAATTCATCTGAGAGGGAAAGAGACCCTGAAGAGAAAAAAGAATCCTAAAAAAAAAAAAAAAAGAATGAAGTAGGAATATTAGCACTTCCTAATTTTAAAACTTACCATAAAGCCACAGTGGTTAGAACAGTATGATACTGGCAGAAGACAGAAGTTTTGACCAATGGACTCAAATCTAGAGTGCAGAAACAGACCCCGAAATCTATGGTCATCTGATCTTCAACAAGGTCCCAAAATCCACTGAACTGGGACAAAATAGTCTTTTCAAGAAATGGGCATGGGGGGATTGCAAGGGTAGTTAAGTGGCAGAATACTCGCCTGCCATGTGGGAGACCTGAGCTTGAATCCTGGCACATGCACTTCCCCAAAACAAAACAAACAAGTAAACAAACAAGCAAAAAAAATTAACAAATAGTGCTGCAATAACGAGATACTCACGTGGAAAAAGAATGAAATGTGACCCAAGCCAAACAGAATACTAAAGAAAACAACAACAACAACAACAAATAGGCATGGGAGAACTAGATCTCAATAGCCAAAAGAATGAAACAGGACCCTTACCTTACACCCTATACAAAAATTAACTCAAAGCAAGCCACAGTGGGTCAGTAGGCAGAGTTCTCACCTGCCATGCTGGAGACCCGGGTTCAATTCCTGGTGCCTGTCCATGCGAAAGAAAAAAAAAAAAACAAAACCTCAAATTGGACCAAACACCTAAATATAAAAACCAGTACCATAAGCTCCTAAAAGAAAATGTAGGGAAACATCATTGAGACCTAGTAATAAGAGGCAGCTTCCTAAACTGTAAACCCAAAGCACAAGCAGCAAAAGAAAAAATAAATGAGAGCTCCTTAAAATCTAATGCTTTTGTGCCTCAAAACCGTTTTACAAAAAGGAGGCGGCCAATTCAACGGGGGAAAATATTTGGAAATCACACATTGGAAAAAGGTTTGATATCCTGTATACATAAAGAAATCATACAACTCTCCATCTTGCAAATACAAGGCTGAGATTACTGAAGGAAATCAACTTCCAAAGTAAACCAATAAAACTATTTACATACCACGAAGACAGATCACTAAACATATTACAATGCAAACAGATAGAGCTCAGCCTAACAACCAAATTAAAACACCAGAGGAGACACAGACATTGAAACAACTAATCAAAGATGGTCAATTAACTCTACTAAATAAAATAAATGGGATGGCTAATGACATAAAGGAGAATCAAGAAGGCACTAGAAGAGCAAAAAGTGGAATTTGAAAGAATAAATAGAAAAATAGCAGATATCACAGAGATTAAAGATGCTGTAGACCAAATAAAAAAAGTACTAGAGAAACAACAGCAGATTTGAAGGGGCAGAAGAAAGAATAAGCGAACTAGAGGATAGGATAACTGATTTTGAACACTCAAAACAGTAAATGGCAAAAAAGATGGAAAAATTTGAATTGGATCTCAGGGAAATGATGGACAAAACAAAGCACCCAAATATAAGAATCATTGGTGTCCCAGAAGGAGAAGAGAAGAGCAAAGTTGCTTTCTTCTTTGCAACTTTGCAAGAAGAAAAATTAGTTGAGAATATAATGCGGGAAAACTTCCCAACCCTTATAAAGGACATAAACATGCAAATTAAAGCTCAACAAACTCCAAATAGAATAAATCCAAATAGGCCTTTTCCAAGAAGTCTGTCAAATGTTGACAAGAGGCATAAAATCCTGGAAGCAGCAAGACAAAAACAATCTACTACATACAAAGGTTACCACATAAGACTGAGTTCAGACTACTCAACTGGCACTATGAAGGTGAGAAGGCAGTGGTATGATATATTTAAGATCCTTAAAGAGACAGACTTCCAGCCAAAAATTCTGTACCCAGACAAATTGGTCCTCCAAAACTGAGGGAGAGATTAAAATTTTCACTGAAAAACAAATCCTGATAGAATCTGTCAACAAGAGACCGGCCCTATAAGAAAGATTAAAGGCAGTTCTGCCAGTTGAAAAAAAAGACAGGAGAGGAAGTCTGGAGGAGGGCACAGAATGGAAGAGTAACAGTAAGGGTAATTTAAAGGATAAAACGAGAAAGAGGGAAAAGAATATATAGATCGGACAAATAAAATCCAAAAATAAGATGGTGGAGTCAAGAAATGCCCTTTCAGTAATAACTTTGAATGTTAATGGACTAAACTTACCAATTAAAAGATACTGATTGGCAGAATGGATTAAGAAATATAATCCACCTATATGCTGTGTACAAGAGCCTCATCTTAGACATAAGAATACAAATATATTGAAAGTGAAAGGATGGAAAAAAAAAGTTCCATGTGAGTTGTAAGCAAAGGAAAGCAGGAGTAGCTATACAAACATAAACAAGATAGACTTTAAATGTAAAGGCATCATAAGAGACAAAGAAGGACACTATATATTAATCAAAGGGAAAATTCACCAAGAAGAAATAACAATCATAAATGTTACACTCCCAGCCAAGGAGTTCCAAAGTACATGAGACAGACATTGGCAAAACTGAAGGGAGTGATAGATGTTTCAACAACAACAGTAGGAGACCTCAATACACCACTCTCCTCTATAGATAAAACATCCAGACAGAAGAGCAACAAGGAAACAGAGAAGTTAAACAAGTTGATAAATGAATTAGACCTAACAGACATATATAGGTCGTTACACCCCAATACACCAGAGCTCATGGAATTAAAAAACACAAAAGAGCAAAAATCAAGGACTTAACTGTTCACCTGGAGAACTTGAGAAAGAAAAGCAAACTAAGCCCCCCCAAATTACACAACTCAAGAAAAGAACAAACAACCTAATTATAAAACAGGCTAAAGCTATGAATAGGCATTTTTTGAAGAGCAAATACAACTGGCTAAAGAGCACATGAACAGATGCTCCTTGTCATTAGCTATAAGGGAAATGCAAATCAAGACTACAATGAGATACTACCTCACACCTATAAGAATGGCTGCTATTAAACAAACAGGAAACTACAAATGTTGGAGAGGATGTGGAGAAATTGGGACACTTATGCATTGCTGGTGGGAATGTTAATGATACAGCTGCTATGGAAGACAGTCTGGTGGTTCCTCAGAAAATTAAATATTGAGTTGCCCTATGATCCAGCAATACTATTACTCGGTATATACTCAGAAGAGCTGAAAGCAGTAACACAAACAGACATTTGCATATTGATGCTCATAGCAGCATTACTCATAATTGTCAAAAGTTGGAAACAATCCAAGTGCCCATCAAAAGACAAGTGGATTAACAAAATGTGGTATATACATACAATGGAATATTATGCAGAAGTAAGACAAAATGACGTCCTGAACAACATGACAAGATGGATAAACCTTGACATAATGCTGAGTGAAATAAGCCAGACACAAAAGGATACATATTGTTTGATTCCACTTTCATGATTATGGTAAAGGTAAAATCAGAGGCTTATAATATGGAATATATGGGACCTAGACAGAGATAACAGATAACCTTGAGATGAGTGAACAGTTAATGAAGTTGAACTCAAATGTAAAGGAATAGACAGAAGTGAAGGCGGTTCACTAGTACATCTATAAGTAATACTACCATATTGCAGGTGAACATGGCTGAAAGGGGTTGTTTCTATAGACCATGTGTCCCACCAATTAACAATAAAAACATAAATAAGTTCTTGCATGAACTACTTCAAAGGTATGAATGTTGTACAAAGAGTGTATAAGTTGAGGGTATAGGGGTAAAATTGCTATTGCATACTACATTTAACAGGAAAACATCAACAGTACCACAGCAACACTAGGGGTAAATAATGAGTGGAGGGACAAGAGTTAAGGAGAGGTTTAGAGTTTCTATTTGGTGAGGGTGTGTTTATTGGTAATCTTTTTCTTGGAAAAAATAAAATTTTCTAAAATTGAGTGCTGATGCACTGTTGACATTGGACATCATACATGATGCCGAATGTGTGGTAGTGGCTGGAGGATGCAGTGACTGAGAAGTAGTTTGATGAATGATGGTGTATACATATGATCGAACATACAAAAAGAACATAGTTGTGAGGTATGCAACACTGTGAAAGAACCTGTGGGACATTTGGTGAGGAAAAATAACCCAGAAACAAAACAGCAATTATTGTATGGTCTCATTTAGAAAACACTTATACGAAAACAGGGGCCTAGATTGTAAGCTCTCTTATAGCAGTCACATTTAGCCCAGAGTGGTAATTATTACTTTTGGATCTTGAGAGGCTGTTTTATATATGCATAACTTGGTATTTAGGGTTAATGAAGCTGCTCAGGTTGGAATTAAAGTAATTCAGAACACAGGGGTAAGGAAGACATTGTCTATATTTTAGAACCTCATCTATTCTTTGAGACCAAAGTAAGAAAGGTTTATTTTGGTCAGAATCTAAATTTTCTGTAGCACATAGTCTAACAACCTGTCTAGATAGATCATTTTAAAAAATCCAAACACAGGGAGCCCAGAATAAGAATGAGGGCCTTTAATCTTGTAGAGCTTAATGTAACGCATGGGTATATCCCAGAATATATTAAGCAGATAATAAAAATGTATTGGCAAAGTCCCTTGAGGGATGGGAGAAAAAATATGGAATTATTAAACTTTACCAACAGGGAAACTCCTGATACTGTCAAACATTAGGAACACCCAAATCAATAGGCCAAGCCCTTGATCTTGAGGCTTGCTCTTGTGAAGCTTATGCATGTAGCGGAGAAGCTTAGCCTATCTATAGGTAGGTCTGGGGGCTACTTCTAGAGGACGTCTTTTGTTGCTCAGATGTGGCCTCTCTCTCTCTCTCTCTCAGCCTAACTTTGCAAGTGAAATCATCACTCTTCTCCATATGCGGGACATGACACTGAGGGGTAAAGAGCTCCCTGGTGGCATGGGAGATGACTCACAGGGATGAATCTGGTCCTGGCACCATGGGATCAACAATACAATCCTGACCAAAAGGGGGAAAAGTGTAATAAATAAAGTATCAGTGGCTGCGAGAGTTCAAATAGTCAAAAGGCTACTCTGGAGGTCACTCTTATGCAAGCTTCAGTTAGACATTGCTACCTACCATAACTTGCCAAACCCCAACCTAAACCATTTCTTCCAATCCTCATGAACCTCTAGGGTGTTTCATAAGATTCTACAAAGGTTCCAGGCACTAGTGTAACTTTTCAGAAACCTACAACCTCCAGATGGTTCCCTAGACCAGGTAAGTCCTGAAATGCAGAAGGGCCAGCCTCACCAGAACATCAACTAGTTTCATCCCCCTATCTCATATTATCAATAGCCCCCTTCAACATGAGAAGTTTAGAATGGGCATAGCCCAAATAACCCTAAAGAGTATGAGAAAGTTCAAAAGTGATACTGAAGTTATACAGAGAAGGTAGGGTTTGACAAACGAGTATGACTGCTGAATCATTATATTGATATTTCTTTTAGTCTCCATTATCTTAGAGCAGCTAGAGATAAAAACCTAAGATTGTGGAATTGTAACCCATATCAAACTCTGAAATCTGTTCTACAACTAATGTTGCAATGTGCTTTGAAATTTATTGCTGTTTTGTGTATATGTTTTTTTTTTTCACACAAAAAAGAAATATCTATTTCTTCTAGCCTCCAGTATTTTGGAGCAGCTAGAAGGAAAAATCTGAAATAGTGGAATGGTAACCCATAACAAACTGAAATCTGTCCTGTAACCACTCGTTGAACTGTACTGTGAAAATCATTGCTTTTTCTCTTTTCTTTGTATATATATTATATTTAACAATAAGATGAGGAGTTCCACTGACCCATTTCTGAGCAAAAGTAAAGAAAATTATCTTTTTAAAAAAGTCTACAATTTAAAACTTTTGGAAATGGTCCTTAGGGGACAGCACATAATGCAGAAACATTTATTTTTTAAAATCTACCAAAATTTGGTAAGAAAGACTAGAGTCTATGGTATATGAACCTAGACCCACTCTCATACCCAACTGTAGCTCAGGAAGATGGAAACTCCACTCCACACTGGTTCAGCCAAGAACCCTCTGTCTTCAGCTCCCACCTGGAGGGCTAAGTTCCCAGGAGGGGCAGGATATCAGCATTTCTCATCCTGCCCCTAGCTACCTGCTGCTGAAGTTAAGTTCCAGGTTAGTATAGCTAAGTGGTAGGGGCTCCCTTTTTCCTTCCAGCCCCCACTCATGGGATGGAGGCTCTATTTTGGGCAAAATGCACTGAGAATAATGGGACCCCAATGGCTGTTGCCCCTGCTCATGGGGTAGGGTTCCACACCTAAAGAGGCAAGCCTAGGAAACTTCAGGCTGCTTGCTGCCTGTTCCACTTCACCAAACACTCAGCTACTCAAGTAGAGATTTCACTCAGCTTGAAGTATGCCATTGTTGTCACCCCAGGCACCAGAACAATGGTTCAGAGATTTACCCAGGGGGAGAAGCAGGTCATAGAACTGAGGGCTCCAAATCTCTTGCCAAAGGAACAGACTTCATTTGCAACAGAGTGTGGAGAAATTCAAGTCTAGATCCTCTCTTTTGCCAGAGAGAACCAGGAAAAGAGACAGCAGGGACGATCCCTCCCGAGGTCAGAACAAATCTCAACTACAGATCTTTCTATCCTTTCAAAGGAGTCCTAATCTGACTGGATTAGTTTGTGGAACAATTTATGCCCCAGGGCATTCTTGACAAAAAATAGAGCAATCAAACAAAAATTAATGGAATTTAACAGCTGAGTGTGGTCAGGAAAAAAGACCACCAGTCTAAGAGAACCCTGCCCAAACCACTATCAACCCAGGGTGACTATGGGCACATCCAAGGCTTTGTTCACTGGGGAGTAACAACAGAGGCTTCACATTGCGTATTGGGGTTGGGGGAACAGAGACCACTAAAATAATCCAGCCAATAACTAAAAAAGTGAACATGCAATAGCAATAAGACTGAAAAATGGAGGACCAGTACCAGAGTTGCCACAATGTTATCGAAGTGCCCAGTTTTCAACAAAAAATTAATAGTTATGGAAAGAATAGGAAAGCATGACCCATATACCAGAAAAAGATCAGGCAAGAGGAACTACCTGTGACAGCAGCCAGATGTTGGATTTAACAGGCAGACTTCAAAGTAGCCATTATAAATATGTTCAAAGAACTAAAGGTAACCATGATTAAAGAAAAGAAGGTATGACGACAATGTCTCATCAAATAGACAATGTCAATAAAGAGAAAGTATAAAAAAATAGAAATTCTCTAGAGTTGAAAAACACAATAACTGAAATGAAAAATTCATTAGAGGGGCTAAACAGCAGATCTGAACTGAAAGAAAAGAAAGAATTACTTAATTTGTGATCAATAGTGATTACAAAATTCAAAAAACAGAGAGAAGAAAAATGAACAGAGCTCAGAGAAATGTGGGTCACCATTCTGCACACCAACATATGCACAGTGGGAGTACCAGACATAGTGGAAAGAGAAAAAGCAGAAAACATTTTGAAGAAATAATGGCTGAAGTTTCCAAATTTACTGAAAAACAATCTAGACATATAGGATATCCAACAAACTTCAGGTAGGATAAATGCAAAGAGATTCACAAACAGACACATCATAGTAAAGATTAGGAAAGTAAAAGACAAGCAGAAAGTACTGAATGCAGCAAGAGAAAAATGACTTGTTACTTACAAATGAACCAGAATAAGATTAACAGCTGAATTCTCATCAGAAACAATGGAGGCCAGAGGCAGTGGGACAAAACATTCAAAGTTCTCAACAACATAAAAAATAGGTTTGTAACATTTACTGATGCAATATGTATAAAGATAATACCAAAAAAAAAAGTTAAAATGGAATAGAGTTAGATAGGTATAGGTTTTCCATATCTCATTGGAATTAAGTTAATATGACCCTAAAGTAGATTCTGATAAGTCAAGATGTATATGGCAAGACATTTCATATATGTCTTGGCTGACGAGCCAATAGGGTGAAGGCACCATCTCTGGGATTATAACTGAATGCCTCTAAGTCAGAATCCTGCATTGGGAGAGCAATATGGCACCACCATGGAGCTTCAGTTGGCCTCTGATAGCCAGCTCTCCACCATCCCTGCAGTGTGCCCCACCACACATTCAGAACAGGGTATGGTGCAAAAAAACGACTTATTTCAGGAAATGAAAGTGGCCAGAAAGTGGTCTACTCTCCCACCCACCATGTTAGTTAAAAGAAAAAAGAGAAGAAGCAAAAGAAAATTAAAATGAAAAAAACAAACAAAATTTAAATGTAAAAAAAGTGATGCCATCAAGATGGTGACATAAGACATTCTCTGGAAAAGTCTCCCTTCTGAAACAACTAACAAAAGGAAAAGACCCACTTACTTGGAACTCTGGAGGACATTAGAGACTAGAGAAAGACTTGACAAACACTGAATTAAAGAAAAAAAAGCAATACCAAAATAAAGGCAGGAGAGAACTGCAACTCAGACTTCCTAATCTGGATATCTCCCTCTCGCTCAGTCCTATACAACTTAAGAGTCAGTCACACAGCAGCAGTATGTGTGCTCCTGCCATGTATGCAGCAGCATGGCAGAACCCCATGCGCATCCAGGGACTGGGTTTCTAGGACACAAAGACACATGGCAAAACCCAAGTGGCTGGTGAGCCCATGCATACAAAAGGAAAATAAGGAAACAAATGAGCTCTACAGTGAAACACATGGCAAGCAATGCAAACATCCAATCCACTCTCTAACTGCTGGAAGACCCAAACGAAAAAAAAAATGGGTGTTTATTTATTTATTTTTAAAATATTGACCCCATCATAAAAAAAGGGAACAAACAATGAACTGCTGAAAGGTAACAGGCCCCAGGAATGAAAAGTGTAATGAAAAGGGGACGCTGAGTAAGGGAGATCAATTGAACAAATCACAGAAAATAGAAAGAAAATTCTGCACAAAAACAAACAGAACAGATCAGGATTCCCAGAGAAGGAACAGAGGAAACAAAGTTTTTTTCCTGGAGATGAAATAACTGTAAACACAAGGACAATCTTAAAAGTTGCACTGCATGTCCAGGGCAAGAAATAGGTTCAGAACATCTGAGAACGTCTGAATAGTTTAACATGGGCTGCTCCAAAGGTTCAGTAAAAACTGGGCTATGCATCAAAGAAGAGTCTTAACACATATATATAGCCAATCTACAATAAACCTCTAGGTAAAAGGGTGAAGCCAGCCTTCAGAGTTAGCATATTAAAATAATCAGATGCCCAGAAGTCAGCAAAACATAACAAACCAGACTAAGAAAGGAAGATAATGGCTCAACCAAGGGAACAAATTAAAACTTCAAAGGAGGCAGAGACTTTGGGACAATTCATTAAAGAAGTTCAAACAAATCTCCTATATCAATTCAAGGAGATAAATAAAATATGGCTAGAAAGAAACTAAATATGGACATAGAACTAAAGGATGTTAAGAAGACAACGTTTGGGCAAAATGAAGCATTAAAGAGTTTACAAAGAAACATAACAGAAAGTATGGGGATGAAAAGCTCAACTATGAAGATTAAAAATACACTAGAGGTATACAAAAGCAGGTTTGAACTAGAAAGATTCAGTGAACTACAAGACTGGACAATCAAAATCATACAGTCAGAAGAACAGATATAGAAAATAATAGAAAAGCATGAATAATGTCTAAGGAACTTGCATAACAGCATGAAGCGTAATATCATATCCATCAAAGGAGTCCCAGAAGAAGAAAAGAAATAGAAAGAACACTTGAAGAAATAATGGCTGCAAATTTCTCAAATGATATGAAAGACAAAAAATACATATGTACAAGAAGTACAACATTAAGTCAAAAAGGATAAATTCCAGGAGACCTACTCTAAGATATACTAATCATATACATATACTACTACATATACTAATCAGAATGCCAAATGCCAAGAGACACAATTCTGAAAGCAGCAAGAGAAAAGCGATTTGCCTCATACAAGGCACCCTTAATTAAGGCATAGTGCTGACTTCACATAAGAACCATGAAAGTGAGAAGGTATCCATGATATATTTAAGGTATTGAAAGAAAAAATGCCAGACAAAAATTATTTATCTGGCAAAACCGTACTTCAAAACGTAGGAAGGGTTTAAGTCATTCACCAAAGAGAGAGAGAGAGAGAGAGAGAGAGAGAGAGAGAGAGAGAGAGAGAGAAATGGACAAATTCCTAGAAACACACATCCTGTGCTGACTCTAGAAAAAAACAGAAGACTTCAATAGACCAATTACAAGTCAAGAGAGGGAATCCGTAGTTAAAAACCACCAAAGAAAGGTTGTATTTTACCAATCATTCTAAGAATTAATACCAATCCTGGTCAAATGCTTCTGAAAAATTGAAGAGAATGGCACACTCCCTAACTCATCCTGAGGACACATCACTCTAATATCAAAGCAACATAAAGATATACAGGAAAAAAATTACAGACCAATATATTTTATGAATATAAATGCAAAAATCCTCACAAAACAATCAAATCAAATCTGATATTAAAATAATTATACACCACGATGAAGTGGGATTTTATCTCAGGTAGGCAAGTGTGGTTCAACAGAAGAAAATCAATTAAATATACCACATTAACTGGATTCTGAAGGGGAATAAACCACATGATCATCTCCATTGATACAGAAAAGGCATTTGACAAAACTCAGCACCTTTTCTTGGTAAAAACACTTAGAAAAATAGGAATAGAAAGAAACTTCCTTAACATGATAAAGGGCATATACGAAAAAACCCAAAGCTAACATCATACTCAACGGTGAAAGACTGCAAGCTTCCCCTCTAAAATATGGAACTAGACAAGGATGCCCACTATCACCGCTGCTATTGTACTGGAAGTTCTAGACAGAGCAATTAGGCAAGAAATGGAAATAAAGTCATCCAAATGGAACAGAAGAAGTAAAACTTAAATTACTCCTAGATGACATAATGGTATATACAGAAGGTCCTGAAAAATTTACAACAGAGCTATTAGAGCTGGTAAACTAATTCAGCAAAGAGGCAGAATATAAGATCAACAGGCAGAACCCTCCCCCTCTCTGCATGGGACGTGACTCCCAGGGGTGTGGACCTTCCTGGCAACCTGGGACAGAGATCCTGGAATGAGCTGAGACTCAGCATCAAGGGATTGAGAAAAACCCTAGAATGAGCTGAGAATTAACATCAAGGGATTGAGAGAACCTTCTCAACCAAAAGGGGGAAGAGTGAAATGAGACAAAGTGTCAATGGCTGAGAGATTCCAAACAGAGTCGAGGGTTATCCTGGAGGTTATTCTTATGCATTAAGTAGATATCACCTTGTTAGTCAAGATGTAATGGAGATGCTGGAGGGAACTGCGTGAAAATGTAGAGCTGTGTTCCAGTAGCCATGTTTCTTGATGATGATTGAACAATGATACAGCTTTCACAATGTGACTCTGTGGTTGTGAAAACCTTGTGGCTGATGCTCCTTTCACCTACCATATCAACAGATGAGTAGAACATATGGAATAAAAATAAATAATAGGGGGAACAAATGTTAAATTTAGTTTGAAATGCTGGTGATAAATGAAAGTGAGGGGTAAGGGGTATGGTATGTATAATCTTTTTTTTTTCCTGTTATCATTTTATTTCTTTTTCTGTTGTCTTTTTATTTCTTTTTCTAAATTGATGCAAATGTTCTAAGAAATGATGAATATGCAACCATGTGATGATATTGAGAATTGCTGATTGTATATGTAGAATGGAATGATATGTTAATATTTTTGTTTGTTGTTAATTGTTTTAATTAATAAAGAAAAAAGAAAAAAGAAAAAAAGATCAACAGGCAGAAATCAGAAGCATTTCTATACACTAGTCATGAATAATCTGAGGAAGAAAAAAATTCAATTCACAATTGCAACTAAAAAAATGAAATATCTAGGAATAAATTTAACCAAGGATGCAAACAGCTTATACATGGAAAACTAAAAAACACTGGTGAAAGAAATCAATGAAGATGCAAATAAATGTAAGGACATTCCATGCTCATAGACTGGAAGAGTAAATACTATTAAGATGTCAATTCTATGTGAGAATGATAGAGGGAGGAGGGCTGGGGGCACAAAGGAAATCAGAAGGAAAGATAGACGATAAAGACTGAATGTACAAATTAAAAGATGTTTTTGCATGAGGAAGAACAAAGGAACGTCAATATTGCAGGATGTTGAAAATAGATGGTAATTCATATTTTAAAACTTTAACTTATGTGTAAGACTAAAGCAAAAATGTTTATTTGGTACAAAATTTATAATTTGATTAGTACATTTCCTAAAACAACTTATGTAGACAGTTCAATTGAATACCATAAGTACATTGAACCTTGAGTAGTGCATGAAATTTTATAGGTTTATCTAGAGTGATGCCCCGATAAATCCCAGAGTGATTTGATCGGTGAATAAAAAAGTATTTGCAAAGTCCTCTTGGGGGAATGGCGAGAAAGGGGGAAAATTCAACTTTCCCATGTGGAGAATTCCTGATATTCTCACAAGCAGTGGGGACAACCAAATCAATAGGCCGAGCCCTCAATCTTGGGGTTTGTTCATATGAAACTTATCCCAGCAAAGGACAGGCTAACCCTACTTAAAATTAGGCCTAAGAGTCACCCCGAGAGAACCTCTTTTCTTGCTCAGATGTGGCCTCTCTCTCTCAGCCAACACGAGAAGCAAACTCACTGCCTTCCCCTTCTCTACGTGGGCCATGACTCCCAGAGATGTAAATCTTCCTGGCAACGTGGGACAGAAATCCTAGAATGAGCTGAGACTCAGCATCAAGGGATAGAGAAAACCTTCTCGACCAAAAGGGGGAAGAGAGAAATGAGACAAAATAAAGTATCAATGGCTGAGAGATTCCAGAGTCAAGAGGTTATCCTGGAGGTTATTCTTACGCATTATATATATATCACCTTTTCAGTTAAGGTATATTGGAGAGGCTGGAGGGAAGTGCCTGAAAATGTAGAGCTGTGTTCCAGTAGCCATGTTTATTGAAGATGATTGTACAATTATATAGCTTTCGCAATGTGACTGTGTGATTGTGAAAACTTTGTGTCTGATGCTCCTTTTATCTATGGTATGGACAGATGAGTAAAACATATGGATTGAAAATAAATAAATAATAGGGGAAACAAATTTAGCAGATTGAAATGTTAGTGATTGATGAAAGGGAATGATAAAGGGTATAGAAAAAAATAGGGGAATTATAGGCTAAAATATATTGGCAAGATGGAAATACTAGCAATCAATGAGAGGGAGGGGTAAGAGGTATGGTATGCATGAGTTTTTTTCTTTCTTGTTTTTATTTCTTTTGCTGAATTGAGGGAAAAGGTCTAAGAGATGATCATGGTGATGAATATACAATAATAATATTGTAAGTTATTGATTATACACCAAGATTGGAATGATCATATGGTAAGAATGTTTGTGTTTGTATGTTGTTATGTTTTTAAAAATTTTTTTAAAAAGATGTCAATTCTACCAAAAACTATTTACAGATTCAACTTAACCCCAAACAAAATTCCAACAGCCTTGTCTACAAAAATAGAAAAGCTAATCATCAAATTTATTTGGAATTGTAAGGGATACTTCCTAGCCCAAATCATTTTGAAAAAGAACAAAGTTGGAGAACACACATTTCCTGACTTTAAGGCTTAATGCAAAGTTACAGTGGCACAAAGATAAATAAATAGATAAATGGAATTGAATTGAGAGTTCAGAAACAGACCCTCACATCATGGCCAACTGATTTTTGACAAGGCTGCCAAGTCTACTCAATTGGGAAAGAAAAGTCTCTTCAATAAATGGTTTTGGGAGAACTTCACATCCTTATGGAAAAGAGCAAAGCAGGACTACAATCTCATGCAATATACAAAAATTAACTAAAAATGGATCAAAGACCTAAATGTAAGAACCAGCAGTATAAAACTCTGAGAAGAAAATGGAGAGAAGCATCTTTAGGACCTTGTGTTAGGCAATGACAATCAAGATAGTGGTACTAGCATAAGGAAATATACATATCAGAATAGAAAAGAGAGTCTGGAAATAAATGCACCACATATCTACAGACAACTGATTTTCAACAAGGGTATTGAGACCATTCATTAAGGAAACAACAGATACTGCTACAAATGACATGGTGATGAATGGATAGCCACATGTAAAAGGGGCTACCTCATATAAAAATTAACACAAAATGGGTCAAAGACCTAAATTTAAGTGCTGAAACAATAAAATCTTAGAAGAAAACTTGGGGTAAATCTTCATGACCTCAGATTTGGAAATGGATTCTTAGATATGACACCAAAAACATGAGCAGCAAAAGAAAAAATAGATAAATTGGATTTATAAAAATTAAAAACATTTGTGCTTCAAATGACATTATCAAGAAAATATAAAAACTTACAGAATGGGAGAAAGTATTTGCAACTCATATATCTGATAAGAGTCTTGTATCTAGAATTCACAAAGAACTCAGTAATAAAAGACTTACAGCTAATTAGAAAATGGGCAAGAACTGAATACATTTCTCCAAAAAAGATACACAGATGGCCAAGAAGCAAGTGAAAAGATGCATAGCAAATCAAAACCACAATGAGATACCACCTCTTACCTACTACGATGATTATAGTAAAAAACTCATTATAAAATGACGGCAAGGATGCTGAAAATTAGAACCTTCATGCGCTGCTGGTGGGAATTTAAATGATGCAGCCACTTTGGAAAAGTTTGTCAGATTCTCAAATGGTTCAACACAGAGTTACCACATGACCCAGGAATTCCACTCGTTGGTATCTATCCAATAGAAATGAAAACATGTATCTATACCAAAGCTTGTATAAGGATTATTATAGCAGCATTATTTATAATAGCCAAAATACAGAAACAACCATCAGCTGTTGATCAACTGGTGAATGGTTAAAGAAAATGTGATGTATCAATACAATGGAATATTTTTTCGCCATAAAAGAAATGAAGTACTGATCATGCTACAACACTGATGAACCTTGAAAACATTACATTAAATGAAAGATACCAGACCCAAAAGGACACATATAGTATGATTCCATGGATGTGAAATGTCCAGAATAGGCACAAACACAGATATATAGATTCATGGTTGTTTAGGTATGGGGTAGAGGGCTGAGGGGAGGGTGGTGGTGATGATAGCTAAAGTGCATGGGTTTCTTTTTGAAGTCATAAAAATTTTCTAAAATTTTTCTGTGGTGATACTGGCATTTATTTGGGAATATATTAAAAACCACTGACAGGGGGACTTAGGGGAAGATAGCTTAATAGAGTAGCTCGAGCTTAGCCCTGCTCCACGGAAAAGTCAGAGAAGGGACAGGAGGGCAAATGAAGTGGTGATTCTAGTATGTGGCTGATCTGGGAGAGCCTTTTACACCACATGTAGTAGCCCTGGTTGCAGAGGCTGAGGAACTGAGAGGCAGAAAGCTGGAGCCTGGCAGGGAGGTGCAGACCCGTGGAGCCTGCAGGAGTGCACAAATGGGAGCCTGGGACTAGGAAGTAAGCCAGGCTACATTCTTTCGGTGCGCTACCTTCACCAGCACAGCACTGTGACCGGTGACAAACCCCACACCCCACGTCCCCGAACCCCGTTATCTGCTCCCATTCCCTGGGTTACAGGGGCCCTCACCCCACCAGCTCCCAGTGCACATACCTGCCTACTACCCTCACCCCAAGTGCAGCCCAACCTACCTCTCCTGCACCCCTCCTGAGCACTACCTCCACCTCCCTCTTCCCTGCAGGCTACTGCCACTGCATAAAGGTTGTAGGCACTAACCTCCACACCTAGGCTATCCCTACCCACTACCCTGCACATAGCATTGCACAGCCTCACACCACCCTGCCTGAGCTCAGCACATTCATTTACGGCACTCCCAGGCCCACACAGGCACAAAGGCTCCCAATCATGTCATTCAACTCTGGAAACGCCAGTTAACAGTAGTCTTGGAACCGTGCAAGTGCACGGCCCTCAGCCACACTTCCCAGCTCTGAGAAAGTGCTGATCTGCGCAACTGGATGACATCTGTCCCCAGTCCATGAAGGCAAAATGCCAATCTGCTGCCACATCTCTAAGCATGCGCACAAAGGACCCCATGCCTTAGACCAGTGCACATCATACTTACACCCCCCCTCCTCCGACCAGTGCACCCACACAGCTACATTATCCCTGGCCACCAGGAGTCCACATTCACAAGCATCAGTGAAACATCCCCAACCTGTGCCTATACCTGCCTTGAAACAAATCACTGCACTAAGCGCCCACCCTGTGCCCTGCTCCCTGCTGTACAACCATCCCGTAAACAAAAGGCCTTAGACTACTGAAAGAAACCAACTCCTAAAGTAATTCAATCAACATATCTACATGTGACGAGGACAGCAGAAGATCACTAAGCATATCATAATGCAGTAAGATATAGCCCTGCCTAATGACCAAATTAAAATACCAGAGGAGACACAGATGTTGGAACAACTAATCAAAGACGTTCATACAACTCTAATTAATGAAATATGTGGGACAGCAAATGATAAAAAGGAGATCAAGAAGACAGTAGAAGAGCATAAAGAAGAATTTGAAAAAATAAATGGAAAATAGCAGATATCACAGAGATTAAAGACTCTGTTGACCAAATAAAAAACATACTAGAGGCACATAACACCAGATTTGAAGAGACAGAAGAAAGAATAAGTGATATAGACGACAGGATAATCGACTTCGAAGACTCAAAACAGCAAATGGGAAAAAAGATGGAAAAAACTGAATGGGAACTCAGGGAAATGATAGCCAAAATAAAGGGCACAAATATACAAATCATTGGTGTCCCAGAAAGAGAAGAGAGGAGTAAAGGGCTACGAAGAGTAGTTGAAACATAATGGGGGAAAACTTACCAACCCTCATAAAGGATATAAATATACAATCAAAGAAGTCCAACCAACTCCAAACAGAATAAATCCCAATAGGCCTTCCCCAAGGCACATACTAATCAGTCTGTCAAACACTGAAGAGAAGCAGAAAATCCTGAAAGTGGAAAGAGAAAAACAATCTACTACATACAAGGAAAATCAAATAAGACTGAGTTCAGACTACTCAATTAGTACCCCGGAGGTAAGAAGGCAGTAGTATGATATATTCAAGATCCTGAAAGAGAAAGACTTCCAGCCAAGAATTCTGTACCTGTCAAGCTATCCTTCAAAATTGAGGGCGACATTAAAGTTTTCAGAGTCAAAGGAGTCCTAAAAGAATTTGTCAACAAGAGACTGGCCTAACAAGAAATACTAAAAGGAGTTCTGGGGGGCTGAAAAAAAAAAGACAGGATAGAGAGATCTGGAGGAGGGCACATAATTGAAGAGTACCACTTTGGGTAATTTAAAGACTACAAAGAGAAAGGAGGAAAAGAATATATAGATCTGACAAAAAAAAATAAGATGGTGGAATAAAGAAACGCATTTTCAATAATAACTTTGAATGTTAATGGACTAAATTTACCAATTAAAAGATACAGATTGGCAGAACAGATTAAGAAACATAATCCAGGTATATGCTGCTTACAAGAGACTCATCTAAGACATGGGGATACAAATAGATTGAAAATGAAAGGATGGAAAAAGATTTTAAACAGAAGGTACAACCAAAAGAAAGCAGGAGTAATTATACTAATATCAGATAAAATAGACATTAAATGTAAAGACATTATAAGAGACAAAGAAGGACACTATATACTAATTAAATGGTCAATTCACCAAGAAGATATAACAATCATAAATGTTCATGCTCCCAATCAAGGGCCTCCAAAGTACATGAGACAGACATTGGAAAAACTGGAGGGAGCAATAGACATTTCAGCAATAATAGAAGGAGACTTGAATACACCACTGTCCTCTACACATAGAACAAAAAGACAGCAGATCAACAAGGGAACAGACAAGCTAAATAACTTGATAAATGAATTACACTTAACAGACATACACAGGTCATTGCATCCCAAAGCACAATGTTCTACATTATTTTATAATGCTCATGGAACATGCTCCAGAACAGATCATATGCTGGGGCACAAAACAGGTCTTTATAAATTTTAAAATGTTGAAATTATTCAAAGCACTTTCTTTGATCATAAGGGGATCAAGCTGGATCTCAATAACCACCAAAGAATGAGAACATTCACAAATATATGGAGATTAAATAACACACTCTTAAACAATAAGTGGGTCAAAGAAGAAATTGCTAGAGAAATCAGCAGCTATCTGGAAATGAATGAAAATGATAATACAACTTATCAGAACTTATGGGATGCAGCAAAGGCTGTGCTGAGAAGGAAATTTATTGCCCTATTGTCTAAATTAAAAAAGAAGAAAGAGCAAAAATCAAGGACTTAACAGTAAACCTGGAGGAACTTGAGAAAGAACAGCAAACTAACCCCAAAACAAATAGAAGAAATAACAAAGATTAAAGCAGAGATAAATGAATGGGAAAACAACCAACAATAGAAAGAATCAATACAACCAAAAACTGGTTCTTTGAGAAAATCAATAAAACTGATGGGCCACTAGCAAGACTGTAGAGAAAAAAAGACAGTGGATGCAAATAAACAAAATCAAAAATGAGAAGGGGTATGCCACCACAAACCCTGAAGATATAAAAGAAATCATAAGAGGATACTATGAACAACTATATGCCAACAAACTAGACAACTTAGATGAAATGAACAAATTATGGGAGACACACAAATGAGCTACACTGACTCAGGAAGAAATAGAAGATCTCAACAAACTAATCACAAGTAAAGACATTCAATCAGTCAAAAATCTTCCTACAAAGAAAAGCCCAGAGCCAGACAGCTTCACAGAGAAATTGTATCAAACATTCCAGAAAGAACTAACACCAATCCTGCTCAAACTTTTCCTCAAAAACTTGAGGAAAAGGGAACTCTACCTAACTGATTTTACAAAGCTAATATCATTTTAATATCAAAACTGGGTAAAGATACTAAAAGAAAGGAAACTACAGGCCAATCTTCCTAATGAACATAGATGCAAAAATTCTTAATAAAATATTAGCAAATTGAATCCAACAGAACATTAAAGCATTACACACCATGAGCAACTAACTGGGGTTTATACCAGGAATGCAAGGATGGGTCAACACAAGAAAATCAATCAATGTAATACAGCACATTAACAAATCGAAAGGTAAAAATCACATGATCATCTCGATTGATGCTGAAAAACCATTTGAAAAATTTAGCATTCTTTTCTGATAAAAACATTCCAAAAGATAGGAATCAAAGGTAACTACCTCAATATGATAAAGGAAATATATGAAAAACTGATTGCCAGCATCGTACTCAATAGAGAGAGACTGAAGGCCTTCCCCCTAATATCAGGTACAAGACAAGGATGCCCAATGTCACCACTATTATTCAACATTACACTAGAATTTCTAGCTAGAGCAATCACACAAGACAGAGATAAAAGGCATCAAAATTGGAAAGAAAGAAGTAAAACTCTCATTATTTGCAGAAATATGATACTATACTTGGAAGATCCTGAGAAATCTACTTGAGCTAATAAACAAATTCATTAAGGTGGTGGGATATAAAATTAATGTGCAAAAATTAGTAACATTTTTTCTATACATAAGCAATGAGGTAGCTGAAGAGTCAGTTAAGGAAAAAAATTCCATTCAAAACAGCAAATAAAACTAAAAGAATCAATTACTTAGGAATGAGTTTAGGGATGTAAAGGACTTGTACACAGAAAACTACATAACATTACTAAAAGAAATCAAAGGAGATCTAAATAGGTGGAAAGACATTTCCTGATCATGGATAGGAAGGCTAAATATGGTTCAGATGTCAATTCTTCCCAAATTGGTCTACAGATTCAACACAGTACCAATTAAAATTCCAACAACCTACTTGGAGGATTTGGAAAAGCTAACTACCAAATTCATTTGGAAGGGAAAGAGACCCTGAATAGCTAAAAGCATCCTAACAAAGAAGAACAGCGTGGGAGGATAAACACTCCCTGATTTTAAAACCTATTATAAAGGCACAGTTGTCAAAACAGCATGGTACTGGCACAAAAATAGAAGCACTGACCAATGGAATTGACCACCAAATCTATGGTTGACCGATTTTTGAAAAGGCCCCCAAATCATCTGAACTGGGACAAAATAGTCTTGTCAATAATTGGGCATAGAAAAACTGGATATCAACAGTCAAGAGAATGAAAGAGGACCTCTATCTTATACGCTACACAAAAATTAACTCAAAGTGGACCAAACGTCTAAATATAAGAAGAACTAGCACCATAAAGCTTCTAGAAGAAAATGTAGGGAGACATCTTCAAGACCTAGTAATAGGAGGTAGCTTCCTAAACTTTATACCCAAAGCACAAGCAACAAAAGAAAAAATAGATAAATCGGAACTCCCCCAAATCAAATATTCTGCAACTCAAAAGACTTTATCAAAAAGGTGAAGAGGTAGCCAACTTAAATGGGAGAAAATATTTGGAAATCACATATTGGACAAAGGTTTGATTTCCTATATATACAAAGAAATCATAGAACTCCACAACAAAAGAACAACCAACCCAATTATAAAATGGGCTAAAGACATGAACAGGTATTTTTCTGAAGAGCAAATACAGATGGCTCAAAAGCACAGGAAGACATGCTCATTTTCATTGGCTATAAGGGAAATGCAGATCAAGACTACAATGAGAAACCATTTCACACTTATAAGACTGGATAATATTAAATAAACAGGAAACTATAAATGTTGGAGAGGATGTGGAGAAATGGACACATATGTACTGTTGGTGGGAATGTATAATCGTGCACTATGCCACTATGGAAGACTGTTTGGCGTTTGCTAAGGAAACTAAATATGGAGTTGCCCTATGACCTAGCAATAACACTACTTGGTATATACCCAGAAGAGCTGAAAGCAAAGACACAAAGAGACATTTGCAAACCGATGCTCATGGCAGCATTATCCACAATCACCAAAAGATGGAAACAAACCAAATGTCCATCAACAGATGAGTGGATCAACAAAATGTGGTATATGCATATGGTGGAATATTACACATTGGAAGACAAAATGATGTCCTGAAGCACATGTCAAGATGGGTGAAAACATAATGGTGAGTGAAATGGACCAGACACAAAAGGATAGATATTGTATGATTCTACTTTCATGACCAGCATAAACGTATAATCAGAGGCTTATAATACAGAATATAGGGGTTTTAGAGATACACAGAAGCTAGAGATGGGTGAACCGTTAGCTAATGAGGTTGAACTCCAGTGTAAGGGAATAGATAGGAGTGAAGGTGATTCTCTAGTGGGTCTAGAAGTAATATTATCATATCGAAGATGAACAAAATTGAAAGGGGTTGCATAGACCTATGTGTCCCAGTGATCAACACTAGAAATATGAATTAGTTCTCTTACGAATTACTTCAAAGATATGACTCTTGTATTAAGAGTGTTTAAGTCCAGTGTACAGGGGGAAAACTGCTACTGCGTGCTACGAGCTATGTTGAAAAGAAAACCATCAGCACTACCACAGCAAGAGCAGAGGTAAATAATGGGGTGAAGGACAAGAGTTAAGAGGAGGTTTAGATTTCCTATTTGGCAAGGGTGTGTTTATTGGTTTTCTTTCTCTTGGGAACAATGAAATTATCTAAAATTGAGAATGTTGATGGATTGTGAACTTTTGGGCCATCTACATGATGCCTGATGAATGCAAGTGGCTGAAGGATACACAGAGAAATAGATTGGCAAACGATGGTGTATACTTATGAATGAAGGTTGTGCTGCTACAAAAAGGAACAAAGTCATGAGTCATGCAACGATGTGAATGAACACGTGGGACATTTGGTGAGACAAAATAAGTCAGGAATAAAAGAACAACAATGGTATGGTCACCTTTAGAAAATGCTTATAAGAAAACAGGGACCTAGATTGTAAGCTTTTAGAGCAGACACATTAAGTTTGGAGTGGTGATTATTATTTCTGGATTTTGAGAGGCTGTTTTATAAATGTGACCAGATATTTAGAAATAAGAATGAAGCTGAATAGGTTGGGGTTAAAGTAATTCAGAACGTAGGGTTAAGGAAGACAGTGTATATATTTTAGAACCACACATACTCTTTGAGACCAATGGAAGAAAGGTTTATTTGATCTGGAACTGAAATTTTCTGTAGTACATAATCTAATTCAACCTATGTGTAGAGCTCATTTGAACAACTGAAACACAGAGAGCACAAAGTGAGAAAGCGGTCCTTTAATCCTGCATAGATTATTGTAATGCCTGGAAACATCATAGCGTATATTAACCAGATAATCAAAAAGTATTGGCAAAGTCCCCTGAGGGTGGGGAGAAAGAATATGGAACTATTAAACGTTACCATCAAGGGAATTCCCTGATACTATGTCAAACTGTAGGGATACCAAAATCAATAGGCCATGCCCTAGATCATGAGGCTTACTCTTGTGAAGCTTATGTAGGTAGCGGAGAAGTTTAGACTATCTATAGGTATGCCTAAGAGTTACTTCTGGAGGATCTGTTGTGGCTCAATTGTGGCCTCAGTCTTCTGACACCAACTCTGAAGTGAAATCATTGTTGTCCCCCCTACTTGACTCCTAGGGATCAATCCAGCCCTGGCATCGTGGGATCAACAATTGCATCCTGACCAAAAGGGGGGAAAGAAGTGTATTTAATAAAGTATCAGTGGCAAAGAGAGTTCAAATAGAGTTGAGAGGCTACTTTAGAGGTTGCTCTTACGCAAGCTTCCAGTAGACTTTGCTACCTATCATAACCTGCCCGTCACCAACCAGGACCATTCAAGCCAATCCTAAAAGAACACCTAGGGCAATACATAAGATTCCACAAAGGTTCATGCACTAGAGTAACTTTCCAAAAACCTACAACCTTCAAATGGGTCTTTGGTCCAGATAAGTCCTGAAACCTAGCCTAGCCTCTCCAAAACATCTGGCAGTTTCATCTCCTTACCCCATACTATTGACAAACCCTTCCAATATGAAAAATTTAGAACGGCTATAGCCCAAACACCCCTAAAGAGAGGTATGGAAAGATCAAGGGTGATGATAGAGTTATACAGAGAAGACAGAATTTAACAAAAGAGTATGAATGCTGAATCATTAAATTGATATCTCCTTTAGTCTCCAGTATTTAGAGCAGCTAGAAGTAGAAACCTATAATTGTGGAATGGTAACCCATGTCAAAGTCTGAAATATGTTCTACAACTAATTGTGGTGCTGTGCTTTGAAATTTATAGCTTTTTTGTATATATGTTACTTTTCACAAAAAGAGAAGGAAAAAAAGTCGATTGTGATGATAAAAATAAATTGTGCCCTCTAGCCTCCTATATTCTGGAGCAGCTAGAAGAAAAGATATGAGAAGATCATATGGTAGCCCATGACAAACTCTGGGATCTGTCCTGTAACCACTTGCTAAAGAATGCTTTGAAAACTATTGCTCTTTTATTTCTTTGCTTTGTATATATGTTATACTATACAATAAAAAAAGTTATAAAAAAACCCAAAAAACCCCCAGTAACTTGTGCACTTTAAATGGGTGAATTATAAGATGTGTAAATTATATCTCAATAAAGCTGTTATTTTAAAAAACCTAATAGGATTAGAAAAAGTATTAGGATCATTTACGTTCTGCTTTCTTATTGTCAAGGTTCATTAAATATTTCTTTAAATAAAAATCTTCCTATCATATAATTTTTTGTCTATATTTGGCTCCTTGGTCAAAAACCTAAAACAGTCAAACATTCTTCTGACATTAAAAAAAAAAAAAACAACATTCTTCCCATGAAGAATAATGTGTAATTTAAAGACAGTGAACGCAGAAATTTAAACAAAAATAAAAGTAATATTTTCTAATTAAATAATTTCATAATTATTCTAATAAATCTATCCAATATAGTGCTTTATTTACTTTATCTTTGAAATGTCCCATATATATAAACTTTCCCAACAAATGTTATGTCCAAACATTTAAAATCCTAGTTATTAACAGCAGTTTTCCTAAAATATCTATGTATTAGCTTTCCATTGTTACAGTAACAAACTCTCAGAAACTGAGTCTTAAAACAATACAAATTTATTATCTTAACAGTTGAGCAGGTCAGAAGTTTTCAAATGGGTCTCACTGAGCTAAAATCAACGGGTCAGTAGGATGCTCTTTTCTGGGGGCTCTAGGGTAGAAACTATTCCCTTTTCTATTTTAGAGGCCACCCACATTCCTTGGCTCCTGGTCTCTTTCCTCTGTTTTGAAAGTCTGCAAAATCACATTTCTTTGGCCCTGCTTCTGCCGTCACATATATGAAGAATTCTCAAAACTCAACACTAAGGAAACAAACGACCCAGTAAAAATGGCAAAGAATTTGAACAGACACTTCACCAAAGAGGATATATGAATGGCAAATAAGCATATGAAAAAATATTCAATATCATTAGTCATTAGGGAAATGCAAATTAAAATCACGAGATACTACATAAATATGTATGAATGGCTGAAAATTAAAATAGTGAAAATACCAAATTCTTGTGAGGCTGTGGTGAAATGGTTTCATACATGCTGGTGGGAATGTAAAATGATACAGCCATTCTGGAAAGCAATGCGGCCATTTCTTAAAAAATTAAACACGACTCAAGAAGGCAGAGTGAGATGCTTTAGGGCTGTGTCTCCTCACAGAATCATGGAATAGTCAGCAAGAACTGGTAAAAACATCTTTCTTAAACCTCCAGAAAACAGTCAAAGAACTATAGTAACAGAGCAAGTGCTGAATCAAGAAAAAGGCTACTTGAAAGCAATGGGACATCATGATGCTCTGGCTGGGCCTTCCACTAAACCTCACTGGCTTATCACAGAGCTGGCCCAGGCTCTCAGTATGGATCTCTGATACTGGATTCAGAGGGAGCAGAGTAACCCTTGTGCATATATGGAACTAAGTATGTCTGGCCAAATCTATTTAGTGGTGGCCTGAGGGAGTTATCATCCAAGAACTTGCCCTGCTTGTAGAATGAAATGGCAAAATGTTAAAATTGGTAGCTCTGAGTATGGGGGATAGGGGTATGCCAGTGTCCTCTGTATGGGGTTTGTATTATTTTTGTAATTATCCTGTAAGTTTGGAAGTATTTCAAAATAAAAAAGTTAAAAAGGGGGGTGCAAGGGTAGTTCAGTGGTAGAATCCTTGCCTGCCAAGCAAGAGACCTAGGTTCGATTCCCAGCACATGTACTTCTTCAAACAAACAAGCAAGCAAACAAACAAAAAAACAAACAAAAATTCAAGAAATGGTGCTGCAATACTCACATGGAAAAAGAACAAAATGTGACCCCTGCCATACACCATACAAAAAAAAAAAACAAAAAAAAACAGGTAGAAATATTTTTTAAAAAAATACTAAACATGTGTAACTACCATAGGATCCAGTCCCTGTACTGTACTCCTGGACATTTATCTCAGGGAAATGAAAATTTATGTCCACACAAAATTCTGTATATGAATGTTTATAGCATATTAATTCATAATAGCCCAGAACTGGAAACAACCCAGATGTTCTTCAATAGGTGCATGGATAAACAAACTATGGTACATTCATGCTGTGGGATAGTATTTATAACTAGAAAGGAATGATACACTGATAACATGTTACAGTATGTGAAACAAATGTAAAACATGTACCAAAAAACCACTTAGCACATTATGCTAAGTGAAAGAAACCATTGTATGAGTGGCTTATTGTCTGAATCCATTTAAAAGATATTCCAGAAAAGGCAAATCTATACAGACAGAAAGTAGATTAGTTGTTCCCTAGGATTAGAGATGGGAATAGGGACTGACTGCAAATGGGCATAAGGCTTCTTTTTGTAGCGATGGAAATGCTTCAAAATTGGATTCTGGTGATGGTTGCAATATTCTAGCAAATATACTAGAAACCATTAAATTGTATATTTAAAATCAGTGAATTTTACGGTATGTAAAGTATATATCAATAAAGCTTTGCAAAAGATACATTTTATCAATGAGAAAGTTTTAGATAGAGCTGAGAAGAGTAACAGAAAAAATGTATTTCTACTGAATATAACCTCCATATTTAAGACTAATCATGGGATCAAAGTAAAAGATGGCATGGAATGTTTTTATTCTCTAAATTTTCAGCAGAAAAAGACAACTGAACATGGATCCTCTCTTTTCACCTTCCTGAGCGTTTCAGGAAACGCAAAGACTTCTTTTAAGGCATACTCCTCTCATCTGAAGATCTGGGCGTATGAACTTAAGACAAAATCGTTCTTCATTTTCTGCAAGATTCTGTTCTTTAAGTGAGAAAGTCACCAAACGTTCATGACTCTGGGGGTTAAACAGATTTTTAAGAATCTGCAAATGCTGGTATTTTTTAAGCTATTAAGTAACAATCATTTTAAGAATTATAGATGGAAACAAAAAATTTTGCACCATCAGTAAAGTCCTAGCAAAGAGATTATCTAATATCAGTAGCACCAGTCCTGGAGAAGAAGAAACTGATTCCCCACTGATTTTTAGAAAAGAAGATAAAAGCAAGCTAATTTCTGGATCTGGGCTGTAAAAGTCCACTAGTGTGTCTATTTCTATAAGAGCACTGGTCTTTAAATTACTGTAGGAAAATGACAGAGAACAGTAAATATCAGCAGAACAATTTCATGGTGGTAAATCTTTAGATGTCCTTATTTATAATAACAAAACTAGTCATTTTACATTTGAGGAAACGGGCTCAGAAATCTTTACGCAGAACCACAGGGCCCCAAGAGGGCAGAGCTAGCAGGTACACACTGGAGGGTGGAAGGATGATGGCAGGAATGCTGCCCCTTCCAACTCCACAGTTTCCTGGCTACAGTCTGTCAGGCCTCGTCAGCCCTGCCTTCCTCAACAACATTGCATATACTATGCCCCATAACGTGATTCCATGAACACATCATCTTGTTTTATACTTGATGCCTTTGCACGGGCACACTGTTCTGCCTAAATTCCTTCCCTGTTTACCCTGACCAGCCCATTTCTCCTCAATCTGGTCCTACTCACTTGTTGACTCTCCCACATAAAACTTTCCAAATACAGAACAGAGGGGGACCAAGATGGTGGGTTACTGAGGAGTGGGATTTAGTTCGTCCTTCACAGCAGCTCGTAAATAGCCAGTAACAGAACAGAACTGCTGGGGCCATGTCAGGGACCGGACACACAGCATACACCAGTCTGGACAAGCTGGACTGGCTGCGAGCCCACCCAGAACCGTGAATTCCCCAAGCTGCAGTGGTTGGTGCCCCTCCCCCACAGGCTGCTTCCCAGAAGGGAAAGGAAAGAGTTTACCAGCAGCAGGTGCTGAGCTGAACCAATTAATTGTGGAATTAATGAATAAATTCTGACTACTAAAAATAGGCCCCCAGCTCAGCTGAACCTCAAGTAAAAGCTGTTTTTTGCCCCAGTTCAGAGGAGGCACGGCTGACGGAAAAAGAAAAAAAACAACACAGAGGTTTTTATGGATTTGAGAAGCTCTGGGCCCTGAAGGAAAAGGGGAGGACACATAGGACCTGGAGATACACAGAGCAACGTACCAACTTAAGCTCTTGATTGGCAAACCTGAGGAACAGGGGTCCTGCTCTGAAAAGGAATTTCCTCTTTTGTTGTGGTGGCTGTGTTTCTATGGCTTGATAGCTCTTTGGATACAGCTGCAAGGCTTCTCAGGCTCCACTGCCCCAGGTATAGGCAGAATTAAGCTTGCTTGAGTATTTGTCTGGAGAGTGTTCCTTCCCCAGGAGAGGAGTGGGGTCCAGCTCAGGTGGAATCCCTCCCTCAAGGAGTTCAGGTCACAGAGTCTGGAAAAGTGAAGCAATTAAAACCAGACTACAACTTCTCCTCTGTCTCAACCATGCCCCCAGCAGGAAGAGTCTGCTGAAGTAAAAGGTATTGCATCACCTTATGCTGGTGGGATGTGTAGGCAGACAAGCGCCACATACTGGATAGGATAGGAAAAACAGAGAGCGCAGAGGCTTCATAGGAAAGTCTTTCAATCTGCTGGGTCTCACCTTCAGGAAAAACTGACACAGGTGACCCTTTCCTCCTGACAGGAGGCCAGTTTGGTCTGGGAAAATTCAGCTGGGGTTTATAATACCTAAGTAGACCTTCCTAAGGGTGGGAGGAAAAAGGCAAGATACAGGCAGGGCAAGAGACAAGAAAACAAGAACTGAAAAATTCTGATCTGTTAAACAAAACTTAAGCTGGAGGTCCAGAATAAGCTGAACTGAATGTCAAAGAACAGATAGACAACAAAGTCATCCAGAAAGAAAATTCTAGGTAAAAAAAGTGAAAACAATCTCCAGAATGAACTAATTAAGGTAATTAAATGCCTAGAAGCCAGCAAAAAATAATGAATCATACTAGGAAAATTGAAGATATGGCCCAGTCAAAGGAACAAACTAACAATTCAAATGAGATACAGGAGTTGAAACAATTAATTCAGAATGTTCGAACAGACATGGAAAACCTCATCAAAAATAAAATCAGTGAATTGAGGGAGGATATTAAGAAGGCAAGGAATGAACAAAAAGAAGAAATCAAAAGTCTGAAAAAACAAATTACATAACTTATGGAATGAAAGGCACGTTAGAAGACATGAAAAAAACAATGTCAGATTTCAAGAGACAGAAGACAGGACAAGTGAACTGGAGGATGGACCATCTGAAATCCAACAAGCAAAAGAAAATATAGGGAAAGAATGGAAAAATATGAGCAGGGACTCAGGGAACTGAATGACAACATGAAGCACACGAACATACATGTTGTGGGTGCCCCAGAAGCAGAACAGAAGGGAAAAGGAGGTGAAAAACATCACTGAAAATGTCCCAACTCTTATGAAACACTTAAAATTACAGACCCAAGAAGTCCAGCGTACCCCAAACAGAACAGATCCAAACAGATGTGCTCCAAGACACTTACTAATCAGAATGTCAGATGTCAAAGAGAATCTTGAAAGCAGCAAGAGAAAAGCAATCCATCACATACAAGGGAAGCCCAATAAGACTATGCATAGATTTCTCAGCAGAAATTATGGAGATGAGAAGACAGTGGGATGATATATTTAAGTGACTAAAAGGGAAAAACTGCCAACCAAGAATTCTATATCCAGCAAAACTGTCCTTCAAAAATGAGGGGGAAATTAAAACATTTTCAGAAAAAAAAATCACTGAGAGAATTTATGACCAAGAGACTGTCTCTGCAAGAAATACTAAGGGGAGCACTAGAGACAGATAGAAAAGACAGGAGAGAGAGGTGTGAAGAAGAGTGAGAGATGAAGACTATCTGTAAAGGTAAAAAGAAGGAAAATTAGATATGACATATAAAATCCAAAATGCAAAATGGAAGAAGAAAGTACTGCCCTTAGAGTAAAAACAGTAAACGTTAATGGATTAAAGTCCTCCATTAAAAGATATAGACTGGAAGAATGGATTAAAAAACAGGACCTATCTATGTGCTGTCTACAGGAAACACATCTTAGACCCAAGGATAAACATAGGTTGAAACTGAAATGTTTGCAAAAGATATTTCATGCAAATAACAATCTGAAAAGAGCAGGAGTAACTATACTAATATCCGACAAATTAGACTTCAGATGTAAAACTGTTCAAAGAGACAAAGAAGGACACTATGTATTAATAAAAGGAATACTCCAACAAGAAGACATAACAATCATAAATATTTATATACTGAGCCAGAATGATCCAAAAATACATGAGGCAAACATTGAAAACACTGAAAAGAGATACAGACTATCTACCATAACAGTTGGAGACTTCAATTTCCCAAGCTCATCAATGGACAGAATATCTAGCCAGAGGATCAAGAAAGAAACAGAGAATTTGAACAATACAATAAATGAGCTAGACTTAACAGACATTTATAGAACATTACACCCCACAACAGCAGGATATACCTTTTTCTCAAGTGCTCATGGATCATTCTCAAGGATAGACCGTATGCTGGATCACAAAGCAAGTCTCAATAAATTTAAAAAGATTAAAATCATACAAAACACTTTCTCAGATCATAAAGGAATGAAGTTGGAAATCAATAATAGTCAGAGGGCCAGAAAGTTCACAAGTATATGGAGGCTCAAAAACACACTCTTAAACAACCAGTGGGTCAAGGAAGAAGTTACAAGAGAAATCAGTAAATTTTTTGAGGTAAGTGAAAATGAAAACATGACATAGCAAAACTTATGGGATGCAGCAAAGGTGGTGCTAAGAGGGAAATTTATTGCCCTAAATGCCTATATCAAAAAAGAAGAAAGAGCAAAAATCGAGGAATTAACTGTCCCCTTAGAAGAACTAGAGAAAGAACAGCAAACTAACTACAAAGCAAGCAAAAGGAAAGAAATAATGAAGATTAGAGCAGAAATAAATGAAATTGAGAACATGAAAACAATCAAGAAAATCAACAAAACCAGAAGTTTGTTCTATGAGAAAATCAGTAAGATTGATGGACCTTAGCAAGGTTGACAAAAAGAAGAAGAGAGAGGATGCAAATAAATAAAATCAGAAATGTAAGAGGAGACATAACCACTGACCCCACAGAAATAAAGGAAGTAATGAGAGGATACTATGAACAACTTTATGCTAATAGACTCGACAATGTAGAAGAAATGGACAACTTCCTAGAAAGGCATGAACAAACAACATTGACTCGAGAAGAAATAGACGACCTCAACAAACCAATCACAAGTAAAGAAATCGAATAAATCATTAAGAAGTTCCCCCCCAAAGAAAAGTCCAGGACCAGATGGCTTCACATGTGAATTCTGCCAAATATTCAAGAAAGAATTAGAACCAATTCTGCTCAAACTCTTCAAAAATATTGAAGAGGAGAGAAAGCTACTAACTCATTCTATGAAGCCAATGTCAGCCTCATCCCAAAGCCAGACAAAGGTATTACAAAAAAAGAAAGCTACAGACCAATCTCTCTTATGAATATAGATGCAAAAATCCTCAACAAAATTCTTGCAAATCGAATCCAGCAGCATATTAAAAGAATTATACACCATGACCAAGTAGGATTCATCCCTGATATGCAAGAATGGTTCACCCTAAGAAAATCAATTAATGTAATACACCATATCAACAAATCAGAGCAGAAAAACCACATGATCTTCTCAATTGCTGCAGAAAAGGCATTTGAAAAAATTCAACATCCTTTCCTGCAGAAAACACTTCAAAGGATAGGAACAGAAGGGAACTTCCTCAACATGATAAACGGAATATATGAAATACCCATAGCTAACATCATCCTCAATGGGGAAAAACTGAAAACTTTCCCCCTAAGATCAGGAACAAGACAAGGATAAGGATGTCCACTATCACCACTGTTATTTAATGTTGTGTTGGAAGTTCTAGCCAGAGCAGTTGGACAAGAAAAAGAAATACAAGGTAGCAAATTGAAAAGGAAGAAGTAAAGCTCTCACTGTTTGCAGATGATATGATACTATATGTCGACAACCCTGAAAAATCCACAACCAAACTACTAGAGCTAATAAATGAGTACAGCAAAGTGGCAGGTTACAACATCAACACTCAAAAATCTGCAGTGTTTCTATACACTAGTAATGAACAATCTGATGGGGAAATCAAGAAAAAAATTCCATTGACAACTGCAACCAAAAGAATAAAATATTTAGGAGTAAATTTAACTAAAGAGACAAAAGACCTATACAGAGAAAACTACAAGAAATTGTTAAAAGAAATCACAGAAGACATAAATAAATGGAAGGGCATACATGTTCATGGATTGGAAGACTAAATATAGTTAAGATGTCAATTTTACCTAAATTGATTTACAGATTCAGTGCAATACCAATTAAAATCCCAAAAACTTACTTTTCAGAAACAGAAAAACCAATAAGCAAATTTATCTGGAAGGGCAGGGTGCTCCGAATAGTTAAAAGTATCCTGAGAAAGAAAAATGAAGTCGGAGGTCTCATGCTACCTGACTTTAAGGCATATTACGAAGCTACAGTGGTCAAAACAGCATGGTACTGGCATAAAGATAGATATACTGACCAATGGAATCGAATAGAGTATTCAGATGTAGACCCTCTCATCTATGGACAACTGATCTTTGATAAGGCAGTCAAGCCAACTCACCTGGGACAGAACAGTCTCTTCAATAAATAGACACTCAAATAAACAGTGCCTAGAGAACTCAATACCCACATGCAAAAGGATGAAAGAGGATCCATCTCTCACACCATATCCAAAAATTAACTCAAATGGATCAAAGACCTAAACATTAGATCTAAGACCATAAAACTGTTAGAAGAAAATGTAGGGAAATATTTTATAAATCTTATAATAGGAGGCAGTTTCCCAGACCTTACACCCAAAGCACGAGCACTGAAGAAAGAAAGAAATGGGAACGCCTCAAAATTCAACACTTTTGTGCATCAAAGAACTTTGTCAAGGAAGTAAAAAGACAGCCTACATAACAGGAGGCAGTATTTGGAAATGATATATCAGATAAAGTTCTAACATGCAGAATATATACAGAGATTGTTCAACCTGATAGCAAAAAGACAGAGAATCCAGTTACAAATGGGCAAAAGACTTGAACAGACACTTCTCAGAAGAGGAAATACAAATGGCCAAAAGGTACATGAAAAGATGATCAACTTCCCTGGCTATTAGGGAAATGTATATCAAAATCACAATGAGATATCATCTCACACCCACCAGAATGGCCATTATCAATAAAACAGAAAATGACAAGTGCTGGAGAGGATGTGGAGAAAAAGGCACACTTATCCACTGTTGGCGGGAATGTTAAATAGTACAATTGCTGTGGAAGGCAGTTTGGTGGTTCCTCAGGAAGCTAAGTATAGAACTACCATATGGCCCAGCAATACCATTGCTAGGTATCTACTCAGACTACATGAGGGCAAAGACACAAACAGACATTTCCACACCAATGTTTATAGCAGCATAATTTACAATTGCCAAGAGACGGAAACAGCCCAAATGTCCATCAATAGATGAGTGACTTAAACAAGCTGTGGTATATACATATGATGGAATATTATGCAGCTGTAAGACAGAATAAAGTTATGAAATATGTAACAACATGGATCGACCTTAAGGACATTATGGTGAGTGAAATTAGCCAGAAACAAAAGGACAAATACTGTATGGTCTCACTGATATGAACTAACATTAATGAATGAACCTGGATAATTTCAGTTAAGAACAGAAGTCATCAGGAGATAGAAATAGGGTAGAGATTGGGTAATTGGAATTGAAGGGATATAGATTGTGCAAAGGGATTGATTGTAAAAATTCAGAAATGGATAGCACAATACTATCTAACTGTAATACAATAATGTTAGAATACTGAATGAAGCTGAATGTGAGAATGATAGAGGGAGGAGACCTGGGGGCACAATGAAATCAGAAGGAAAGATATACGATAAAGACTGAGATGGTACAATCTAGGAATGCCTACAGTGTATAATGATAGTGACTAAATGTGCAAAAAATACAACTTATGTGGACAGCTTAATTGCATACCATAAGTACATGGAACCTTGAATAGGGCATGAGATTTTGTAGGTTTATCCAGAGTGATGCCTCGATAAATCCCAGAGGGATTTGAACAGTGAATAAAAAAGTATTTGCAAAGTCCCCATGGGAGAATGGTGAGAAAGGGGGAAAATTCAACTTCCCCAAGTGGAGAATTCCTGATGTTCTCACAAGCAGTGGAGACAACCAAAGCAACTGGCTGAGCCCCGAATCTTGGGGTTTGTTCATATGAAACTTAACCCTGCAAAGGATAGGCTAAGCCTACTTAAAATTAGGCCTAAGAGTCACCCCCAAGAGAACCTCTTCTGTTGCTCAGATGTGGCCTCTCTATCTGAGCCAACAAGACAAGCAAACTCACTGCCCTACCCATCTCTACGTGGGACATGACTGCCAGGGGTGTAGACCTTCCTGGCAATGTGGGACAGAAATCCTAGAATAAGCTGGGACTCAGCATCAAGGGATTGAGAAAACCTTCTTGACCAAAAAGGGTAAGAGAGAAATGAGACAAAATAAAGTCAATGGCTGAGAGATTCCAAACAGAATCAAGAGGTTATCCTGGAGGTTATTTTTATGCACTAAATAGATATCACCTTTTTAGTTAAGGTGCAACAGAGAGGCTGGAGGGAACTGCTTGAAAATGTAGAGCTGTGTTTCAGTAGCTATGTTTCTTGAAGACGAATGTATAATGATATCGCTTTCACAACCTTGTGTCTGATGCTTCTTTTATCTACCTTATGGACAGATGAGTAAAACATATGGATTAAAAATAAATAAATAATAGGGAACAAATGTTAAAATAAATTTGGCAGATTGAAAAAAAAAAAAACTCCCCAGATAGCACTCCCTAATAATTATTTACCTTTTTGTTTCCTAGCCAGGTAAAAAGTACCTTATTTGAACTATGAATGTTCTTTCTACATGGTCAGCCCTGTCACTAGACCACAAGCATCTTCAAAGTAGAGACTGTGATACATTCACCCCAGCTCTTAGCACAGTATCCTGTATAAAGTAAACATACAAAAGAATAAAGATGCTGGGGTGTTCCCCAAAATCCTCTTTCTGGAGCTAGCGCATCCATTTCCCAGCTATTTATCAGTTGCCAGCAGCTTTCAGCTAACCCCTTCCCAAGAACTGCAGCCCTGCCGGAGAGAGACTGCATTCTCTGTCTCAGTTCCAGGGGAGCCCACAGCCAATAATTGCTCTACCCTCTCACCCCACCCTACTTATTCCCCAAAACAGGCTTTGGCTAGACTTTCCCAAGACCAAACTTTACTCAGCTCCTTCCTTCCCTCCCTTATAGGTTTCTCTTGAAAGCATTTTCTCAATAAATCATGTACATCTGAACCCTACTTCTAGGGACCCTATTTAAGACAACACATCTGAATCTTTACTGAGCAGTACATTTAAAATTTTTCCTTAGAATAAGCAAAACCATAAGTACACTGCAATCTTGGAGTAACTTTATGATGTGTTTCAATGTCATACATTCGGATATATTAATCAGCTGTTTATTTTCTAGTCCTCTATTGAAGGTACAGATTTGACAAAGGCATTCTTTTCCTCCTTACCTCCCAAAATGAATATTCCTTAGTTTTGGCAGAAATGAAATGTGCAGCATTTCTCACCTTGCACCCTTGGGAACTATAATTTGAGGGTACATTTTCAGATCTTATTCCTATTGTATCTTGATCACAAATACAGGTTTATTTGAATAATGACAGGCAAAATACAAATGTCTGAATTAAATGCCTTCCTTGGGTGAAATACCTTCCTTTAAAAAGCACTGTTTGGAAATCAATCCAACTGTGACTATTTAGGAGTGGAACCTAAATCTGTGTTTGGTGGCTACTTGACTCCCCATTAGTATTGCCACAGAGGAACAGGCAGGCAAGTGAAAGCAAACATGATAGAACCAAACATATCCCTTTCCTTTACTCTACAACTACAGATACCCTTCTGAAATGTGTGATCAGTGCAAGGAGCTCTTATTCACTGCCCTCTCTGCAGAACCACTCAGCAGCTTAAAAATAATCTAAGGCTCTACTTTAAAGATACTCACATCCTTTGACCCAGGAATTCTACTTCAAACATTCATCTTTGAGAAAGAATCCAAAACACAGAAAACAATTAATGAAGAAAAATGTTCATTAAAACTCCACAATAAAAATAACAAATGAAATCTAGCTATTGAACAAAAGGGTAACGATTAAAGTACATTAATATTATGGAATAGCTTTCAGTAATTTAAATATGATATGAGATCTTAATACAGGAAAACGTTTATTATTTACATTAAAAGGCTAAGTTGGAAATAACAGTATAAAACTGGTTTTATAGAGAGATTATGTCTGTGAAATAAAATACAGAAAACAGATGAAGACTATAAACCAATATATTCACATTAGTTGTATTGAGGTGATGGATTTCTGGGTGGTAACATTATTTCTGATTATTTGAATTAACCACATTTTTATAGTACACATATTCTTAACTGCAAAAAAATAAAAAACTTTTAAGATTTCAAAGTACCTGCCCGTTACACCACCCCCAAATGATGTAGCTGCACAAAGCACTGAAACTATGAAAATAGCCGTCACTGTTATTCAAGATGGACATTAACCAGAGCTGGAAAAAAATCAGAAAATCAAAATACATTCAATTAGATAGAGAAGCCTCCATATAAACAAAGATATCCCAAAAGGCTAAAAACTTTGTAGACTGGAAAAGCCGGAGATCTGAAGTAGTGGATTTCCACCA
The DNA here is from genome assembly GCF_023851605.1 of Tamandua tetradactyla. Taxonomy (NCBI): domain Eukaryota; kingdom Metazoa; phylum Chordata; class Mammalia; order Pilosa; family Myrmecophagidae; genus Tamandua; species Tamandua tetradactyla. The sequence goes on from NC_135353.1 coordinate 123,435,383, forward strand.
AGGGTGATTTTGCCCCCAGGGGACATTTGGCAAATCTGCAGACATTTTTTAGTTGTCACAACTTGGGAAAGTAGGATGTGGGGATGTTACTGGCGTCCAGTGGGTAGAGGCCAGGTGTACTGCTAAACAAACTTCCTACAATGCAAGGATAGTCTCTCCTACAATGCACAGAATTATCTGGCCTAAAATGTCAACAGTGCAAAGGTTGAGAAACCCTGCTCTAAAGGGATGAAGTAGAAATCAACAGGTCTCAGGAAGAATGTAGAAATGATTTACTTGAGCTTCTTCAGCCAATCATAGAATTCAGTAACAAAGGGACACTCCCTAAAACCTAAAGGCAATTTTATCAGCGATGCTTGGGGAACTTACAGAATTCATCAGTTCAAGAAGATTAACAGGATGAAAATGCAAATAGGTTCAAGAAGGACTGAGATAAAATCAAAGAGGATAAATCTATAATGGTATCTGGAAGTAATCCTTAAGTATAGCTTTCAGGAAAATACCCTTCAGAGCCATTATCAAAGAAGTGAGCTCTGGGGCGGTGCAACAGTGGCTCAGCAGGCAGAATTCTTGCCTCCCTGCTGGAGGCCTGCCGATGCCAAAAGAACTGAGCTCTGGTCAGACCAGAACAGCACATTTCTTACATCCTTAAGGGTCAATTCTTGCCCATGTGAGCAAATAACCACTCATACTATTCCTTAAACAGAAGTCATGAATGCCATAAATGTGTTTCTTGAGCTGACTATCTCTGCTTTGGGGTAAACAATACAAACCCTTCTCCACACTGAGACCCACTTAAGTCCCCTGCCTATGCTCTAATTCAGAATTTATCCCTCTCCACAAACTATTCAATCTATCACTGCTTCGATGCCAAGGAAACAAAACTGTTCTCTTCGAGTATGTTCGCCTCATACATCTTTCATCTCTATACATCTCAGTAGTCCAGTGAATGAAGCCATAAAATATCTATCTAGAAACTAATTAATCAGAAGAAAAATAACTTATCCTATATATTTTACTGCTTCTCCTCATTCCCAATGAATCTTTGCCTTTTAAGAAAGAAGAGATATCTGAAGTGAGAGTAGATAAACTTTTCTGTACTTTCTAAATGAAGACCATTTTAATATTTCAGCATTATAAAGCTCGTTTTTAAAAATTAAGACATATTCGATAAAAAATATCTAAGCCCTGTAGCCTCCTTTATTCTGGAGCAGTTAGAAGGAAAAATATGAGGGGATCATATGGTAGCCCAAGACAAATTCTGGAATCTGTCTTGTAATTACTTGTTGAAGAGTGCTTTGAAAACTACTGCTTTTTTATTTCTTTGCTTTGTACATATGTTATACTATACAATAAAAAAAGTAAAAAAAAATTTAGACATAGTGTACGATTCATAAGTCCCCTGTGACCAAATGAGGGAGGAGTCTGGAAATGTTTACATCTTGCCTCAAGTATTTTTGTAAAGCCTTCAAAAAGCATTAAAGAAAAGAAAAAATAAAGAAAAAATATGATTTTACCAAGGTAAGTTCCTGTTGCTGAGACAAATATTTCTGTCAGCCATAGTTATCCCTGTCACCAGGAAGCAGACCTGCTTTAATAAACAGACTTGTTAACAACTTCTTTAGGCATTTCAAGTGTCCTGAATATAAATCATCTTGCAAGGGAAGACCAGGTTGGGAAATGAGTCTAAATCAAAAGTCAGCAAACTTTTTCCATAAAGGTCAGATAGCAAATATCGTTGGCTTTGAGGGCTCTATACTCTCTGTCACAATTATTCAACTCTGCTATTAGAGCGTGAAAGCAGTCATAGGCAATACACAAATGAACAAGGATGTTTGTTCCAATAAAACTTTATTATACTGAAATTTGGATTTCATACAATTTTCATGCCATGAAATATTATTTTTCCTCTAATTATTTTTCAACCATTAAAAAATGTAAAAACTGCTATTAGTTCACAGATCATACAAAAACATGCTGCAGGCTGCATTTTATTTATAGGCCATAGTTTGCCAAACCCTGGTCTAAGCTATTGAAACTTATTCTTTTAAATGAAAGAAAGAATATTGAAAATTGGAAGCATACAATTGAATTATCACTCTCCTAACATCCAGCTCATTCTTTGGTTGATGCAGACCTCACTGGAAGGTTTCAGCCTGGGCGGCCTATTCTGTGATGTTATCTTGACAGATTTTAATGGCCTAGCCCTTTCTAAATAAAAATCTGTTCAATGTCTTTTAAAGAAAAGGGGCCAATTTCAACAACTAAAAAAAAACATTAGCAGTACAGTTTTTAAAAATTTATGTACATATATTCAACAATTTCAAACACCCATATTAATAAGTGGGCTTGGTATCTAAGAATAAAAAAACATACACATACACATACAACATAAATCCTTTTAAGATAAAATATTATTTGCAGATAAAATCTCTTAAGAATAAGGTAAATCAACAAGAATCACTTGCACTGTAAAATATAATTCTTTCTCTTCATAGAAACTCAAATTTTAAAACAATGATTTCCATTAGGTCTTATCAGCTGCTATGAGTTGTGTCCACATTCAATTTCTTACACACATGTACCCCTAATACATTTACAATAACATCTATCTGATTTACAGTTATTAGAACTTATTAGGAAAAATAATCTTTATCCAAGCTGTTTTAATAACAGTAACAGGCCCTTAAGCCTCTTCTATAAGGTTAAACAGAAACAACCCCAAACTTACTCAACAAGTTCAAATCTATAGGCATACCAACTGTTAATGATGTTAATACAGAGCAGGCACTGTACTAGCCACCAGAAAGGAGATTTAGATAAGGAAAAGCTGAGTGAAACCAACCAAGTCCTTCAGCTCCCTCAGAGCCAGCATCATAGGACCAGGTGCACCAGACACATTGTCACTGTGGCTTGAGTGATCACAGCCTAAAAGTGGTAACCAGTGATGTGTGACAAACCAATCAGAGGGGGGTTTCAGAGTTAATCCTAGAGTCAATCAAGGAGGGTTTGGGTACGAGGTGGAGGGGGTTGCTGTTAAACACTTACCTCAGGTCAGAGCAAAGCCTGTGACCAGCAGTAGTCAGAAATGGAAGTTAACATGCAAGGGAAAGAGTGTACAGACTCAGGGCAAATAATAATAAGGAAAACGAATAGACTACAAATTTCCCTTAGGAGAAATGAAAAGTGGTTGGGAGATAGGTGCCAAGGGCAGGTTAAATATGTAGGAAATGTATTCGACTTCCCTGACACAGGTTTTAAAATGCCCATTACACATTGGAATCATCTGGGGAGTGCGTAAAAATCCCAGCACTCAAACTGTACCCATTATCAACTAAATCAGAATCTCTTTTTTTGAAGAAGAAGGTTTTAAAACACAATAGTTTTTCTGTTTTCAAATACATTGATTTCTGCTCTTTTCTTTATTTCCTTCCTTCTGCTTGCTCTGGGTTTAATCTGCTCTTTTTCCCCCCCCAGTTTCTTAAGGTGCGAGCCTAGATTATTGATTTGGGCCCTTTCATCTTTTCTAATATAAGCATTTAAATGCTATGCATATCCCTCTCAGCACTGATTTAGCTGCATCCTGTAAGTTTTGATAAGCTACATTTTCATTGTAATTCAAGTTCAAGTATTTTTTTTTATTTCCCTTGAGACTCTTTTTAGACCCATGGATTAATTATTAATTTCTAAGTGTTTGAAAGATTTTCCTGCTGAATTTCTGTTACTGATTTCTAGTCTGATAACATTATGGTCAGAGAATATACTCTGCATGGCTTCAATTCTTTTATATTTGTTGAGGTTTGTTTTATGACCTGAGATGATATATTTTGGTGAATCTTGCATGTGCACTTGAAAAGAAAGTATATTATGCTGTTGTTATGTGGAACAGTCTATAAATGTCAATTAGATCTAGGTGACTGATGGTGGTGTTTATTTCTTCTATATCTATGCTGCTTTTCTGTCTATTAGTTTCATTAATTACTGACAGAGGAGTGTTGAAGCTCTCAGCTGCAACTGTGGATTTGTCTATTTCTCTTTTCATATATCAGGTTTTACCTCATATATTGCAAAGCTCTGTGTTATGGTGCATATACACTTAGCACTGTTATATCTTCTTGGTGGGTTGGTCTTTTTATCATTATATTGTCCCTGGTAATTTTCTTTGCTCTGACATCTAATTTATCTGGTATTAGTATAGCCACTCCAGCTCTCTTTTGATTGGTGTTTTCATGGTGTATTATTTTCTATTCATTTAATATATATATTTTTTTACCTGGGCAAGCACCGGAAATGGAACCTGGGTCTCCAGCATGGCAGGTGAGAACACTGCTTGCTGAGCCACCGTGGCCCACCCTCAATCCATTCACTTTTAAACTTCCAATAGCATTACATTTAATAGGAATAGGGTAAAACGTTTCTACTCCATCTTGTCTGGAACTGCAAGTTCTCTGTACATTTTTTTTGCAATTCCTCTCTAAGTCTAAAATTACCTAAAAAAATTAACTGTTTTAAAAGACAAAAAGAGCATCTTATTCATGTTCCTCACATATCTGGAAATTATTAAATTGAGAAAGGAAAAGAATCAAACTATAGTATTGTGAAATTTTCACTTACTGCACCTTCCCTGAGCAAGGAAACAAACAGGTTAAGAAATAAGTAAAACTTTCAGACCTGGGGGTAATTGGGAGGCTGACCCCCTACGTGTGGGCCCATAAGAAGGAAAATCAGTTGCTGAAAAGGATGCATCTATTTTTCCTTAAAAGATAAATATTCCACATACCTGGGTTTAAAGCAAACACAGTTGTTCATGGGTTTTTATTTCTGGGGGTGGGGGTTTTCCAGTACTTGCATTTTCTAGTTCTACTGTCTGGGTTTTAGTCATTGTATTATGTATTAGCATTTTCAAAAGGTTAACAAATAGAATTTAAAATTTATAATTTGAGAAGAAATAAAACTCTAATCAATTAGTTATACCACTTGTTAGTCTGTAAAAGAAATGAACAAGAAAATTGGAAAGTAATAACTGAAATGTGGCTTTCTCAGAATTAGTTGAGCTCAATCATATGTGTTGTTCATGCTTTATTACCTCCAGGGAGTCAGATTTGGGTACAGACAAGTACCTGAGTCATTTGAGACAAAACAGCAAAAGCTTACCCCTGAAATGTTTTAAATGCTAACCGAAGAGATCATACAATATCTAAGATAAAGACTAACTAGAGGTTGTTGGTGGAATTTAATTATCTCTTTGTGGCCCTAGAAAACCAAAATTCTATGTAAACTAAAAGTATCCATATAGGAATTCACAGAGAAAAATAAGCAGAATTTTTTTCCTTTCTATCCATTTCTTCTATCATCTCAGTGCTATTTTAATTATTCCAAGTAACAGTGCTTTACAAAAAAACATGGACAGTTAAAAAAATAAAACAATATTTTGAAAAGACTCATTGCTATGAAGAAAGTGACTACTTCTCAAAAATACCTGTGAGCCCAAACCATAATTTACTGTTCAACATAATAAAACTTTCTGGACACTAAGCCTCAATATTTCTTATCTGAGAATCTGAAGTTTAATTTCATCCTCCAAGATCAAAGGCAAATAACTTAACTTGGCCCAGTGATTCAAGGAATCTATGGAGAGGTGCCAGGTGAGGCAAGCCTACAGAATAACTCATTGCTTTATAATATTTAAAGCAACTTTAAGCAAACTATTGGGAATTGAACATAGGCTAAAACTCCTGAGGACACTCACCAGTACATAGCTCTATACAGTTGGACCAGCAAATATCTAACCTCTACTTGGCCAATCAAGGGACAGGAGGCTTACTGTCTAAAATTTCAATTTCTGGACATCCAAACAAGGAAATAATATTTTGTGAACATAAAAAAATCTGACTCCTTTGAATGTCCTAGTTCTGCCTCTATTCTAGATTTGCACTTGTTAGCAGGTTCTAATTTCTCCCTATCTTTATTCCCAAACCACCTCTTGATCCTACTTCATTTATTTCTAGCTAATATCCAATTTCTCTTTCCCTTCTTCTGCAAACTCCTCAAAAAATAGTCTACACTCTGTCGCCCCTTCTTTACTCTCAGTTACTCCTCAACTGGCTTCTACCACACCAGAGGTCTTGAAAAGGTCACCACAGTCTGTGCATATTTCCCAACCCTCACCTCTGAGGATTTGTGGGCTACATTTGACAGGCTGATAATTCCCACCACCACCCTTGTAACAACTCCCTTGGATGCCAAAGGCTTTTTCCAGGACCTCTCTGTTGCTCTCCAAGATCCTATTCTTCCTCTAACCATCTTGCAAGTGCTGATGGATTCCTAATGTGCCCCTCCTACACTATCCAAATGTTTATGACTCCCAGAACGGGTCGCCAGGCGAGAGCTTTTCCTAGAGCTTGAGATTCAAAAATATAAATAATGAGAAAAACGTCCTGCCAACCAGACATGATGCAGGATGATGAACACCAAGGTAAACATCTTCTCTTCTCCACTTCTCTTCTTCTCTTCTAGGAATCTCCACTGACAACCTCTTTACGCAGTCACAAAATCTAGAAAAATCTCTTTACTCTTTCCTTTCTCTCATCCTGGGACATCTAATCCATCATCAAATCTTGCCAAGTTAGCCTCTGAAATACTCATCTAAATCAATATTCCTTTCTCATCTCAGCCATCATTTCCCTAGTTTAGGACCTAACTATCTCCTCCAGTTCAGAATGTAAAAGCAGCTCCCTAAATGGTCTTAGGACTCTTAATCTTGTTGTCCCCAAACTCACCCTCTACTAGGCTGCCAGGGAGCTATCTAAAATGTAAATCTGACCAATGATCCCTTTCATGGCTAAGAGACTTCAATAGCTGTCCTTTGCTCCTAGGATCTTTATCAAGGTCTTCGTCAAAGCCAACAAGGTCCTCCATGAGGGGTCTCAACTACTTTTGCAGCTTTATCCTGCACCTGCTCTGCATTGGTTTTATGCTAACACTGAATTTCCATAGGTCACGGTATCCCATGCTGTTTCTCACCCCTATAATTTATATAATCATACTATAACACCTGCTTAGAAGGTCCTCTTCTCACTTCACTTTGAGGACATAGAAACTCATCCTCACGAGGCTCAGTAAACATGTTACCTCCTCTAGGAAGCCTCTGTCTGACTCACCCCCACCTTGACAATCCCAACAGCTCTCAGTATGACCTGTGCATAGCACCATCACTAACTTTATTTTGTAACCAGTGGTATCTGTATCTATGTATACATATATCTCCAACTAGAATATGAATTCCTACCAGATATGGGCTGGACTTTTTTTAATGATGTTATTCTTCCTTTATCTACTTGCGAATGCTAAACTTTAAAGTCATTCTAAAACGATTTTCGTTGGGAGTGAACTTATTTCCTGCTTGCTAATTTGGATGACTGTCCTCGCTACTTTGACATTTTATTTTGCAGGCTAACCTTGGAGAAAATGTGTTGCTTATCTCCCTCTTTACTCACCCTTTTCACAGAATTTTGCTGTTGCTTCCTCCTAGGACTCTCAGTCCCATCTCACCAATAATGAGAAAAGTACAGATTTAGACAGTGAGTCACTAATGTATTTGCCCTGGTCTCAAACGTCTCTCTGCTCTCCTGTCAGAGCAGAGAAGTAACATCTTTTCCTGCCTCTGCTCATGAGCAATCCCTGACTTTATACAGTGAACCTATCATTTCCTTCATATAGAGTATTTTGATCCCCATTATCCAAAGAAATTAGATTCCTACCTTTTTCTGGACCTACAGCCCAGCACATCAGTAACTAGAGACCCACAACTAATTATACTTCACTTGTGTTTGTTGATCTGTTTGTGGTTCAGAGATTTATTTTTCCTAGAGCACAGATATGTCTTTCTTATTTTTACCATCTTATCTATCATCATTTTGTTTAGAAAGGAGATATGATTTAAAGTATGAAATCAGAGCTATCTTGACCAGAAACCTTTAGTTTACATTTTACAAGTACTACGCAATCTTTTAGATAAGGGGTTAGCAAACTATGACCCATAGGCCAAATCTAGGCTACTGTCTGAGAGCTAAGAATGGTTTTCATATTTTATAATGGTGGGAAAAAGCAAAAGAAGAATATTTTGTGACTTTGTGAAATTATTTGAAATTCAAATTCCAGGGGAACTTTATTGCATAAATAAAGTGTTATCGGAACACAGCCATGCCCATTCATTTATGCTGTTGTTTATCTGTGGCTGTGTAACAAACCACTGCAAAACTTAGTGATATAAAACAAAAACCATTTTATTACCTCATGAATTCTGAGGGTCAGAAATTCAGACAAGGTGCAGCAGGATGGCTTGTTTTTACTCCACAATGTCTGGGACCTCAGCTGAAAGAAAAACAGCTGAAATCATCTGGAGGCTTCTTCACTTCTTTACTCATCTGGCACCTTGGAAGGGATGGCTGGGCTTAGTGGAGACTATCTTTGGATTGCCTATATGAGATTGTTCCAGCATGGGCAGGTGACTCAGGGTAGTCAGGCCTCTTACATGGCAGGTCAAGGGTCTCAGCATGAATGTTACAATGAACAAGGCAGAAGCCACAGACTTGCACATCTTAGCCTCAAATGTTGCATACTCTATTGTATGCGACTTCCTTGCTTGAAGCAGTCACAAGCCCAACCAGATTTAAGTGGTAGGGGATGTAGACTCCACTGACAGATGAGAAGAGTATCAAATAATTTGCAGCCATGTTTTAAATCTCCATTTATGAACTTCACATCATTTAGTAGTAAGGATCCAGAATTGATGACTTTGACTTAAAATGAGGCATATCCAAGCATCAGATTATTGAAGTTCCAAAAATCAAGCTTCAAAAAAGAATTGTCATCAGGGCCCTGACATGTGAACAATTTTAATGCTTTTCCACTTGCTTCGGATTAGTCTTTTAAGATACGGAACACATATGAGTTTTAAAATGTTACAGGAGTAACTACATCCTTCAAGAAGGGTGATCTGAATTTGTGACAGATAGCAAAAATGGTCACATTCTCCACCCTTTTCTGTCTCCATGCTCTTTCAAAGTGACTTGCAGTTCCTCCCCTCCCCTTGAATCTGGACTGGCTTTGTGACTTGCTTATGGCAACAGAATGCATCAGAGGTAATGGTGTGCCAGTTCTGAGACTAGGCATCAAGAGGCCACGAAGCTTCTGCTCACTTCTGGAAACATGCCTAGCTGCCATGAGAACAAGCCTGGGCTAGCCTGCTGTAGGATGAGAAATATGTAACCCAGCACTCTTCCCCCAATCACTGCCCCAGCCAACAGCCAGCCAACTCCAGAGGCTGAGCTCCCTGTTGACCTGTAATTGACATAGGTATAAAGGAACCCAGCTGAGAACAACATACTACTCAGTCCAAATGGCCAACACTCAGAATAATGACCTAAATAAATGATTACTATCTTAAATCACTAACTTTTAAAGTAGTTTGTTATGCATCAGGTTAACTGATAGAATTTTTAAAATCAGTTTTTAATGATTAACCATAGAAAGGGAATTTCATCACATACCTCAGTCCTACTACACTGAATCACTCTTTAGACACTGAATAATTCTCCAAAAAGAGGGCACCACCAAGGAGGGCACTTTAGTCAATGCCAAGATCACACAGGGGTCAAGCACCTGACCCAAAACAAGAAGTTTGAAATAAGAGCCATACAAAAAGCAAATGTCTCTTCATCTGCAAGTCTCTCATCCTAACTGATGCTCAGATCTATAATGCACCTTCCTAGTCCGAGGAGAATGGCACTACAATCGGCAGTTAACTTGTTAACAGGAATGTCAGAGTAATACATCCCAACAACTCCAACTCCTTACCCAAAGGGTTTTAAGCTCTTTAATGAGAACGCAGGATTGCTATTAGAATCCTATTACTTTTAGTTATAATCCCGATCCTTTTTATTATAGGTACAAGCGTTATTCAGTACACTCCAGGAAAGGCAGAGCAGATATCAACTGAAAAGGTTAATTACACACATGCAACTATAAAGTAATTTTTTAAAAAACAAATATTCCAGAACTTATGCATTCAATTATAGGCTCACCTCTAAGAGACCCACTAGGGCAGCAAATTTTATTTCAACAATGCAATTTTCTCAAAATACCTATGGCTTTCTTAGCTTGGATTTGCCTTCTGGTCATCAGGTATATATCTTTTTGAATAAGGTCAAAGAGATAATAAATTTTGGGAAATAATGAAATATTCAAAGCCTATTCAGGTGAACATGCCACCAAAATGTGTAAAACCAGTTTTAGTCAGAAATAAACTGGGAAAATAAATTGTAAGGCAGATTTCTAATTCCAATTCTGCTGTCATTAGCTGGCAGATTAAAACTTTAAAAGCACAAAAACATTCAATGGTTCCCTATTGCTCACAGCACAAATTTCAAAGACTAGCCTTCAAAGCCTAGTAACTGAGGCACTCCACAATGTGGCCATAGCTCATCTTTCCCACCTTATTTTCCCTGCAAAATCTCTTCTCCAGTGAAGTGGAGCCCCTCACCACTCCCTACTCATGTGTCCTGGTGCTTCTTTGCCCCTCTGCATCTGCTCACACCCCTCCCTGGACTGCCCTCTATGTCCGTGTCATCAGTCTCTGTACCTCATACTGAGTCCAATACCGTACATGACTCAAATAAATACTTATTGAATGAATGAAGTGAATAATTAATTCCTTGGGTGGCTTTTAAAATGGCACTGAAGGTAATTCCAAAAAGGAGCATTCCATTTTGACAAAGGAAATAAATAGCTAGTTTCCAACATGCATTTTGAGGATGAAGTTATAAAATGTTGGAAAAGAAATTGCTTGGCATCATGCCTAATGACTGTGTAAGGTTTAGTGAGTCAGGTACTGAGCTAGAAACAAACTAAAAATTCCAGACCACTCTGGAATACAATGCCATTGTATGTAAGACAGCAGGCCATCACTTTGGAGGGTTCATTTGGGATTCCCTCCCAAGAATATCCAAATTAAAAAGAAACAGTATTTTCATAAGAGAGGGATATGTCACAAATTATTATAAAGAATAAACATCCTCCAAGAATTTATGAGATCTTTTTCATTCTGATGAGATTTAGCCCAATACAATAAAAGCTGAGAATATTTTCAAAGCATTTTTGTGGTGTTTAGCTTATATTAGGTTGAACCTGCCATTGTTATAGGTCAAAATGTTCAAATATTAGCAATTTTATATGGTTCCATCTTATTCTGCAGTATTTTGCTCACTAATAAAAACAAAAGCAACATCCTTCCCTTGCTGCTCTCTGTCTCCAAAGCCTTTACATACTCTGGAGAACTTTTAATTTCTGCAAACATTTGAAGACTTATAAAAGACAAAGAAAGAAACACACAAAGCCTCACCTATAAGTACATTTTTTTCTTAGTTCAAAACACTTAGTTTCCTTTAGGAGTTGTATTCCACTTACCAGACTCAAGGTAATTGGCCTGTAAGTCCCCAGTGAGGTATTAGGTCTCTCCATCTACATCTCGAATTTCTAGGTCAGATCTGAGCAGCCTCTTCTTGTTTTCTATTTGCACACTGCAAACAGGCCATTACACTCAGGATTCTTCAGTGTTGTTTAATGCAAGAAAATGTTGTTGACAAAAAGGCATTCTGATAATGACTATCAGAGTGGGCTAGGGGGAGGGGTTTGATTGTATTCCCATTTCTTCTGCTTTTCCTGTCCTACAGTAGACTTTCATCTCTGGGTGGTCTCTTGTCAGTTAGAGCAGTAGACGCCTGATAGGATTCTTAAACCTATTTGTATGACCAGAGTAGTGAGGCAGTTCCCCTCCATCTTCCTGGGCAGCAACAAGAAGGCCCTGTGAGGAGGCACAGGTGTTGCGACTAACTGACATAATCCCAAATCACAGTCAACATCACACGCTCAGAACAAAGGTTCAATTTTAATCCTTCAGAGATGCCATTTTAGGGCTCTGCTGATACACAGACAAGTAGTCAATGGTAATGCTTTTGTATGTACATGTGGGTCTTGAGTTGGTGAATTTTCTGCATTAAAATTTTTAGAATTACCCAAGACAAATATAAACGCAAGCTTTCTTCATGGTAAATGTTATTTATTTCAAGAGAAATACTCCATACATAATTTCAGCTTCAGTGATCAGAAGATCCTGTGCTTTCAAACTTACTGTTAGAAATGCAAAACAGGGACAGCAAAACTCCATCATCCCACCTCTGTTCCCTTAGTACAGGATGTTTTTCTCCTTCAGGCTTTTTTTACAATAACTTTCATTCAGTGTGTTTTAAATAACCAGTTTTCTCTATTTCCCAAGAGGATTACTGCACAGTCTAATTAAGTTTTCCCTTAGGAAATATCACCCCTAACACGTAAAGAATGACAAAACAATGGCCGCAGATTGTGAAAACAGGAATAGTTCATTTTCACCAATTGAAAAACTACAGCAATAAAAACAGCCACTATTATATAGTGAATTGTGGTACAGCAATTCATAGGACACTAAGAGTCCTATCCCCACATTCCTACTTTGACAGGTGATAGCATTAAGACTGCCTAAAAACAAAGTCAAAGAGCTCTGTTGCAGATGGGATAAATGATTTTGTTTTTGCTTGATCTATCTTAGAAGTAGAGCTAAAGGAGGAACTAAGTCTTACATGTTCACTCTTACAGGGCCCATCAAAGAACACAAAGATTTGCTGAAGGAACTTGGGCTGGCATCTGGGAAACCTGAGTGTTAGACCAAATTTCTATAGCATCACCATACTATTTTTATTATAGTGACTTTGTAATTAAGTTTTAATCTGGTAAAATGCCCTCACATATTTTCTTGAAGATTCTTGGGCAATTATTCTTTCCAAAATGCAACTCTGATCATAATACTTGTTAGTGTAAAACTCTTCCATTGCTCCCCAGCGCTCAAAGACTTCCTTCTGTAGAGAGGGGGTGTAGGCCCCTGAAGGACTGTAATTTAGCAGAATGGGGAGTGCAGGTTTAGGGCCAAAGCCAACTTCTCTAAAGGAGAGTCACTACCACCACCAGAGAGCCTCTCTCTCTGTTCCTGGTTCCTTGCCAAACTCATTCTCTCCTTTAACCACTGAACAAATATTTAACAAAGGTTTTGCAAGGGAGCTGTGTCAGAGGTCCTCAAGACCATCTTGATAAAAGACCACATGTATTAATCACTTCCATGCCCTGTTCAAACTTTTTATGGCTTTCGAACCTCTTGCAAGCCATTGGTCCTGCCAGAAGTGGTTCTAATATTCTTCAGCCCCACCTGTGCCTCCCAGTGACTGAACCATCTAGTCTCCAATGCCTGGAGTATGCTCCTTTCCATCTCTGCCTCTGTACATACCCTCTCACTCCTCTACTCTATATTGCTCCTCATATAGCTAACTCTTAATTTAAATCCAAACAACACTTCCTACTCTCACTTGCCGCAGTACAGGTCAAATCTGGGCAGACCCCTGAGCAGTCAGGAGTCCTGTCGCTTGCTACTCAACACCAATAACTTCTACTTTATTGCTGTGGGCACATTAACATTAATTTCTTACACCTGTACACTTTCAGAAGGTAAGAGACCATGCCTGTTTGTTCACTGTGCTAACCCTAAAGCCTAACATGGTGCCTGCCATATAGCGGACACTCAGTAAATGTGTGAATGAGGAATGAATGAGGGCTCATTCTCAGTCCATGAGGTCTGGATGAGGACAACCTCCCTGCCCCCTCCCCGCCAAACACACTCACCAACCCTCCTCCAAGGCCTAAGGCATGTGACCCAGGCTAGATCTACAAGTCATCCAAGAGTTTCTGACAGAAGGATTGGGAAACGGCAGTGTATCTGCTGCAGATAATCTGCCTGAGAGTAAAACTAACCCAGAGGAGAGCAAAGACCAGAGAGGGAGATTCAAAGCTACACCAAGGGTCTGGATGTAGTCATTTTCAAAGGCAATTTACCATGAGCTATTCATTTACCAGTAAACGCTGTTTTTGTTTCCTTAACCTAATTTGAATTGGGATCTTCTTTTTAATGCACTGGATTGAGATATATTCACACAGCATAGAAATCATCCTTAGTATACAATCACTAATGCACAATATCATCACATAATTATGCATACAACCCCATGATCAAATTTAGAACAATTTCATACTCCACAAAAGAAATTAAAAGGAAAAAGAAAACCCTAGTCCTCCCATACTCCTTATCCCCCAAATTATTGACCCATAGTATTGATGTGGTACATTTGTTACTGCTGATGAAAGAGTATGAAAATATTACTGTTAACTGAGAAAGCAAAAGAGTTAGACAATGCTGTCATGGCTACAGAATTCCTTGCCTGGAAGGACAGGGAATTCCTGGGCAAGCGGTGGTTCATAATAGAGCCACTTAAGATACAATACTGGCCTTGTGATGGGAACCATTTACTATTTTAGGGGAGGAATGCTGTGCTTACATCCCTGAAAACCTCTCTGGGATCTTAAATGTTATTAAAAATAACTATAAAGCAAATAAAGACATCATAAATTTAAAAATATATACTACTGTTAACTATAGTTTATAGTTTGCAGTGGGTACAGTTTTTTCTATATTCCTCTATTATTAAGTTCTTATAACAGTGTTATACAGCTGTGCTAATTCATGAAAGAACATTTTTATATTTATACAGTTAAAGTGATTGTGTTTTTGTATTTATCACCATGATCATTTATAGAATACTTGCATCACTCCAGAAAAAGAAATAAAAAGAAAAAAGAAAAAACCCAAATATCCCAACCCCTTACTCCTCCCTCTCACTGGCCATTAGTATTTTAATCTATCCAATTCTTTTACCCTTTATTCCCCCCCCTTACTTACTTACTTTTCATTCTTATATTTTACTCATCTGTCCATACCCTGGATAATGGAAGTGTCAGCCACAAGATTTTCACAATCACACGGGCACATTGTAAAAACTTGACAGTTATGTAATCATTTTCAAGAATAGAGGCTACTTGAACACAGTTCAACAGTTTCAGGTACTTCCCACCAGCCACTCCAACACACCTTAAACTAAAAAGGGAAATCTATGTAATACATAAGGATAACCGTAGGACAACCGCTTTAATCTATTTGAAATCTCTCAGCCACTGAAACTATTTTGTCTCATTTCTCTCTTCCTCCTTTTGGTCAAGAAGGCGTTCTCAAACCCATGATATCAGGTTCCAGCTCATCCCCAGGAATCAAGTCCCATGGTGCCAGGGAGATTTACACACACGGGAGTCATGTCTCATATGGGGGTGGGGGTGAGCAGTGAGTTCTCCTGCAGAGGTGGCTTAGAGAGAGAGGCCACATCCGAGCAACAAAAGAGGTTCTCTGGGGGTGATTCTTAAGCATAATTATAAGTAGGCTTAGCTTCTCCTTTACAGGAATAAGTTTCATAGGGACGAGCCCCAAGATTGGGGGCTCAGCCTACTGAATTGGTTCTTCCCACTGCTTATGAGACTATAAGGAATTCCCCAGATGAGGAAGTTTAATATTTCTTCCTTTCTCCCCAGTCCCCCAGGCGGACTTTGCAAATACTTTTCTTTCCTTTACCCACATTACTCTGGGATGTATCAGGGCATCACACTAACCTGAACAAACCAACAAGATCTTACTTCCTATTCAAGATTCCATGTAATTATGGTGTTCAAATAAACTGACCATACAAGTTAAATTACATAATGTGCTACCCAAAATATAAATTTTACACCAAATAAATATCTCTTCCTTTGGTCTCACACAGGAGTTGAAGTTTTAAAATATGGATAATAACATCCTTTACCCTGTATTCTGATTTACCTTAGTCCTATCCAGGTCAGCTTCATTCATATCTAAATTCGCACTTTTTCAACTTTTTAAACAGTTCCCATATGGGGTAATGCTGACTTTCATAGCTTTAGAGCTCTAACTCTGAGTCTCAGGTGTCACCTAAATAGCTGAAGTTCCAGGGAACAATCAGACTATACACAAATAGCTCAGCATCTCAGAATTCAGAAATAATAGTTATAACTCCGGAATAGATATGATTGTTGTAAGAGCTTCCAATCTAGGAACCTTTACAATAGGCCCCAACCTGATAACCCATGCTCTCAACTTCAATTTTCCAACTTTGTGTATTATAGTTAGTCCATACGAGTGAGCCATGATAATATTTGTCTTTTTGTTTCTGACATTTCATTCAACATACTGTCCTCAAGGTTCAGTCACATAGGTGCATGCCTTACAAGTTCATTCCTTCTTCCAGCCGCTCAGTAGTCCCGCTGTATGTATACACCAGAGTTCTCTGTTCCATTCCTCAGCCGATGTACCCTTAGTCCACCTTGATCCATTGCAGATTGCAAATACTGCTGCCATAAACACCAGTGTACAAATGTCCGTTCATGTCCCACTCTCAGTTCCTCCAAATGTATACCTAACAACAGGGGTGCATGATCCTATGGCAACCCCACCCCTAGCCTCCTGTGGAACCCCACACTGCCCTCCAGAGGGGCTGCACCACTTTACTTCCCTACCAACAGTGAATAGGTATATCTTTTTCTCCACATTTACTCCAACACTTGTATTCCTCCTCTTTCTTTTTAAACATTTTATTAGCACATCATACAATCCAACCTAAGTAAAAAAATCAATGGTTCCCAGTTTAATCACATAGCCATGACTTTGCCACCACGATCTACATAAGGACATTTCCTTTTCTTCTGCAAAGAACCCCTACCTCTCCCCCATATCCCTGCTTATTGACATTTAGTTTGGAATATTGCCTTTGTTACATTCAATGGAAGCATATTACAATGTTACTGTTAACTACGACCCTAGCTTGCATTGACTGTATTTTTTCCTGTATACCATCCCATTTTTCAACACCTTGCAATGTTGACATTCATTTGCTCTCCCTCATGCAAAAACATTCATATATTTGTACATTTAATCACCATCACTGTCTACTCTAGGCA
Organism: Tamandua tetradactyla; assembly: GCF_023851605.1. Classification (NCBI taxonomy): domain Eukaryota; kingdom Metazoa; phylum Chordata; class Mammalia; order Pilosa; family Myrmecophagidae; genus Tamandua; species Tamandua tetradactyla. The sequence goes on from NC_135353.1 coordinate 123,452,378, forward strand.
TTACTAAGTTATACCGTCTCAGTTTTTATCCTCTATCATTCCTTCTGGTGTCATACATGCCCTCAGCCCTTCTCCCTCAACCATACTCATACTCAGCTTCATTCAGTGCACTTATATTATTATGCTTTCATTAGATAGCATTGTACTATCCATTTCTGAATCTTTACAATCAGTCTTGTTGCACATTCTGTACTGAGTTGGGATCTTGACCCAAGTAACTAAAAGAGTCCTAACACAAAAACAGTAACTGAAATTAGACATGTGGTAGTACCAAAGAACAAGAGGACTATCAGCAAACCTGACTTGAGATGATCCCCTGTGTTACTGGCCTAGGGAACCCCTACAATTCTTTAAACTATGAATAGGTTTGGTTCTGGTGGAGGAAGAAACAAGGCCCTGGTTGGGAAGTAGAGCACAAGCATTCTGACTTGTCATGAGGTGAGACTCTCAGAGAACAGCTAAAATCTCTGAATAAGTTTAAGCATTTAGGGTCCACTAAATCATATTCCAAAGGGCTGCAGAGGAGTAAATCTGAAGGAAGGTGTTTGTTGGTGGGACACAGATCTATGACCTTGCCCCTACCCTGATCAAAACTGGATGAAATTTAACTAGAACATATTGTAAAGTCATTGCAATAATAATAAAAAAAAAAGCTTTCTAAAAACAGGACATGAGCAGTTCAGTTTCTGATGCTAGCAAATACCACAGGGTGATGTGATACTCAGCGTAGACTCTATTCAGAAACATACCCTAGTCAGAAAACACCTAGACAACCATGTTCTAGTCTGAGTATCAAAAACAAACAATAACCAATAGATGTGTATCCAGAGGAGAACCCAGGTTAGCAAAAGGTCTGGGGACCACGTTATGCAAATTGCAGTTGAAAGGGTGGGAACATAAACCGGTATAGCCACTTTGGATAATAAAGACAAAATCCCATAAAACAGAAGCTGTCCATATTTCATGACCCAGCAATTCTATTTCTGGACACATATCCATGTGTACAATGATCAGTATAGAACTGTGTATGAAAGCAAAACTCAGGAAGTACTCAGGTTTCCATCAATAGAATGGCTAGACAGAATAAGGCCTCTTCCTACTGAGAAATACTTTGTAGGAGTTAAAAAGAAAGTGCTATCAGGATAAACTAAGTTTGCCAAGGTAACAAAAGGAACCTAAAATCTCACTGGCCTATTAGCACAAGCAAAGTTTTTTTATCCCTTATGCTACATGATTAAAGTGAACAGGCAGAAGACTCATTTGTAGTTATTTGGTGACCCAGGCTAACAGAAGCTTCATGTCCATCTGCCAGGGAAATGGAATGTGGCAATTTCATACTGGCTCTTAAAATTTCCATTTGGAAATACACACAGTATTTCTGTTGACATTTCATTGATCAAAGCAAGTCACATGGCCATACCAAACATCAAAAAGGATAGAAACTGCAATCCTACCAAATGCCTGACAGAGAGCCGAGAATATGGTAATATTACATTATGATGATTAATACAATATATACTATGGAAAGATTAATACAAAACACATAGAAAGATCTAAGACATTCAGCTATGTGGAAAAACAGACATTCCGAACATCACCATTTGTGTAAGATAAAATGCATATCTAAAACAAATCTGTAGTTGTTTATACATACTTATGTATACAAGAAACTGAGGAGGAAGGATAACACTAAAATAAGTGATGAAAGGGGAAATCACCTATCTCTTTAATGTTTTAATTCCTTTAAGAAAAATTAAAATATGGCAAAACCCTAGTTGTTGATAATTCTAGGTGGTGGAGAAAGAGTGCTTATTACATTATCCTTTGAATTTTTCCATTCCTTTAAAATCCTTGAAATAAGAAACTGCTGAAAGAGCCAAGATTGTTTTATCCTGGAAAGAGCACAGGTAGGATAAAGAAGAAGGGAAGCAGGAAAATGGATGCCTTTAAATATTTTTGAAAAAGGAGATTTGCTTTGTTTGACTACAGAGGGGGAGAGCTAGGGACAATGGAAGGCAGATTTTGACTTGGGAATAGAGAACTGGAAAGCAAGTTGGTCATATGCCTAAAAGCTGATCACCCCTTCTAGCCATAATGTCTCTATATTTAAAGTATAAGCACTTACATCTTAAGATGTCATAGAACTGTGCACTTATCCTTGGAAGACAGAGTTTGGTGATCAAATACAATATCAGGAAAAGAGTAAGTCAGTACCCTCAAAAGCATATGGAGGAAAAATGTGTATTCTTTGCGGGTGGGTTGGGATTAGTGGTCAAGTCAGAGAATGACCTGTCTGACAAAATACCATGGAGAGGATTTCTGCACTGGGAAGGCACCTGGTTTGGTGATCTCTAAAGTCCTTCCAACTCTAAGGTTCCATCAGTCTTGGACTAGAACCTCTCATTTTAGAGCTCAAGGACTCTGGAAAATGCAGCACAGTTATCCCAAGACAAGCTTAAAAAATAATGCAACAATATGAATTCAATATATCCTCAAAGTGTTAGCTAGGCATATTTCACAATGAATAAGGAATAATTCACTTAATTGGGCCAAAAAATTATTATAGGCAGGGTGATTCACAAGAATTACACTGGCCTTGAATAAAGCTAGCTTTAATTATCACAACTTGGTCAACCTTATGGACATAATTAAACCAGTATTATTTGTAAATTGTTGCCTATTTAATCACTGTTTCTGTTACTTATTTGTTCTTTCAGTGCCAAAGTCAAACTGTTCCCACAGCTAAAGAGATCTCCACAGAAACACCCCAATGAAAGGAACATTCCTTTGTAAAATGAAAGAGCCAGAATGAATCAGTATGTTTTCTTTTAAGTGATTTGCTTTGGTTGCGGTCAAAAGAAAAAAAGAAAACTATTAGCAGTGGAAAAGAAGTACTATTGCGGGGTCCTGGTACCAGGAGGGCCATTCTGACATAAAAATCAGTGGGATCAGAACTCAGCCAACTTCCTGTTGCTGTCCTGCTCCCGGCCAAGAAGATAAAGAATTTTAGTCGGAGTAACTGAGGCAACATGCTATATCTGAAGCTTTTCCTTCTAAAAGTTACCATACCAGTCAACAAGTTTTTATCTGTATATAGTTAATACATGACCAAAAAGTTATGAGTTGATCAGCCTTTCATGCCTGGAACCTGATGGATCTGAATAAGACACCTGGGAAACCCACTGTGGTTTTTAAGGAATGCATATTTCCACCATAAAAATACTGACGGCATGCTACAACATAAAAACGTGCTTTACCCATGTGTTTTCACCCATTTAGGATTTCTTCCTGCAGTGATTTTGTACCACATAGCTAACAATAAGAAATATCTGCATAAAAGTAGCTGCTATTTAGTAGTTTCTTCCTATTACATTTCAAGACTGAAAGCAAAACAAAACAAAAACAAAAACATCCCAAAAGGCCTCTGATATATTTCCAAGTTAATGAAGTCAGTATGGCTTGAATATTATTTTCTTTCTAGATTTACCTTCTTGGCTGTGAAAAAGCCCTGATAACACTGGAAAAACAGCTGTCCACATGAGCAAAAGATGATCACCCCTCCTAGCCTTTGCTTCTCTATATTTAAAGTATAAGCACTTACATCTTAAGATGTCATAGAGCAGTGCACTTTTCCTTGGAAGATAGAGTTTGGTGATAAGATATAAGACTGTAATGCTGGAAAGGAGAGAATGTGGGAAAACCAGAACAAATAAGAGAGAGAGGAGGGTAAAGAGTCAATGAATAAAGTCCTGAGAGATAAAGGTTACTGGAAAACAGGAGGACATAAGCAAGAGAGTGTGACAAAGAGGCAGGGTCAAGGAAAACAATGAGGTCAATGATATGCTATATGAGGATAAAGAACTGCACTTCTGGATGAGACTGCCAGTTATGCTTTCAGTAAAGTGGCTCTGTTTTTCAGGGGGTTCTCTATCCAGCCAATAGTGCAGCTCCTCTATTCACCCTTAACAACTTTTGTTCACTCAACTACACTAAACACAGCGTCTCTGATATACTGATTTCAGATAAAAGTATTTGGGTGGAAAAATCAACCCAAAATATCAATTAAAATAGTTATTAAGATCTCTGGTTCCAGGAAGGTGGAATACACACATGGCAACCTTTCTCTCCACTGAATGCAACTATAAAATCTGAATACAATGCATGTGCAGCTATTTGAGAATTCTGCAAAGTATAGATTATATCAGGTGGATCAGAAAAGAGCACCAAATATGAAGTACCACTTAACTAGCAGTGAGTTTGCCATGCTTTTACCTCCAGTATCCTCTGACTTAAATCAACACAAGGAAACCTCAAAACAAGCACTATGGTTAGAGCATATGTCCTGGTTCAAGGTGCTTTTTTGGAAAAGGGAACTCCTAAAGCTCAGAGAGATTGGGGGAAATTCCCTGGATTTTTCTTTTTCTCCCTCTCCTGCCACAGTCCCCAGAAAATCCCATGTTGGAGGATGTGGCAGCAGCAACAAAAATGACTGGAAAGGGAGACTGTAAGAGCTAAACTATGAGGGAAGAGAATCTTCCCATTCATTCAGTGAAGCTATGGCTCCAAAAGGGCAAGGTCAAATCCCATTGTTTTTCCTTTCTTTCTCTCTATTCTCCTGCCCCTCAGACCCCAGAGATAGTACAAGAATGGTTTCTGGCTGAAGAACAGAAAAGGGATTCTTAGAAAACCAGAAAGTACCATGGAAATAACAGAAAGAGAAGAGCTCAGGACAGTAAATTCATAAAGCTGCGTATGAACCCCTGAGAGCACCCCCCACTGGCACATGTGTGGATGTGACCCTAATTAGAATACCAAAGGCTTTGAGAACTGAGCTAACACCTGAACAACCAGGTGTTCTGACCCAGGTGACTGACCAGTGGGTGGACTACATAGGACAAATCATAATAGCACTGATAAGATCCTGAAAACGGAACTGACATTAAAAACTACAGCCCACAGGAAAGTTTTTTGGAACTTGCAACCTGAACCTAAACAGGTCAATCCTTGCTGAAACAAATATATCAACATTCTCCATTGGACTGAAACAAGTCCCACTCTCCTAACATAATATTCAAAATGTCCAGGATAAAATCCAAAATTGCTCAGTATACAAAGAATTATGAAAATTCAACTCACATGGGAAAAAACAATCAACAGACACCAACAATGAGATGACATGAATGTTAAAATTACCTAAAGAAGACTACAAAGTAGCTATTGTAAAAATATTGAAATGCACAACCACCAATCTTAAATGCGCTTGAAAGTTAAAATAGAAAATATCAGCAGAGTAAAGAGAAGATATAAAGAACGACCAAATGGAAATTTTAGAACTGGAAAATAACTGAAATAAAAATCTCATTGAAGCTTTGGTAATAGATGGTAGTGACAGCAGCACAAGACTGTGAATGTAATTAATATCACTTAAAGTGCACACTTAAAAATGGTTGAAATGAGGGTACACAGGTGGTTCAGTGGTAGAATGCTTGCCTTCCATGAGGGAGACCAGTGTTTGATTCCTGGATCATACACCTCCCAGCCCCCAAAGAAAAGGATGAAATTGGAAATTTTGCTTCCTATATAAATTACCACAATAAAGAAAAAAAAAGCAACCTCACTGGAGGAACACAACAATAGAATGGAGAATGCTTTGAACTTGAAGATAGATACAGAAATGATCTGATCTAAATACCAGAAAGAAGAAAGATTGGAGTTAAAAAAAAAATCAGAGCTTCAGAGGCCTATGGGATAACAATAAATGTTTTTGTGTGTGTGTATGTGTGGGTATAAAGTGGTGTAATTGGAGTCCAATACAAAGAAGAAAAAGATTGTGATGCTGAAAAACTATCTGAAGAAATAATAGCTGAAAGCTGCCAAGAAGCTGAGAGCACTAAATAGAATAAATATGAAGAAATCCACACCCAGACACCTCATAATCAAACTGCTGCAAACTAAAGACAAAGAACTAAAGAGACAATTCAACACAAATAGAGTTCAATATCCCACTCTCAATAATAGATAAAACAGGTAGACAGAAAATGAGCAAGAATATACAAAATTGGAGCAACACTATCATACAAATTGATCTACCATTTACAAAACAATTGCCCCCAACATGAGTAAAATACATATGCTTTTACAAGTACACACATAACATTCTCCAGGACAGACCATATGGCAGGCCATAAAATGAAGTCTCAATAAATTAAAAAAGACTGAAGTCATTCAAATCATGTAGTCCTATACCACACCAGAATTAAATTAGAAATTAATAGAAATATGAGAAATCCACAAATACTTGGAAAATTAAACTACATACTTCTAAATAACTAATAGGTTAAGGAAGAAATCACAGAAAATATTTTGAACTGAATTAATATGAAAACACAGCATATCAAAATTAATGGGATACACTTGAAGCAGTACTTAGATGGAAATCAATAGTTTTAAACACCTATGTTAGAAATATCTATAACCTTAGTGCCCAAGTTATGAAACGAAAAAATGAAGAACAAGCCCAAAGTCCGCAGAAGGAAAGGAAGAACGAAAATTAGAGCAGAAATCAATGAAAAAAAAAAAAAAAACCAAACAGAAAATGTAATAGAAAAGCTATTGTGCTGGTTTGAAAGGATTCATGGACCCTAGAAAAGTCATGTTTTAATCAAAACCCCATTTTGTAAAGGCAGAATAATCCCTATTCAATACTGTATGTTTGAAACTGTAATCAGATCATCTCCCTGGAGATAAGATTTAATCAAGAGTGGTTGTTAAACTGGATTAGGTGATGACATGTCTCCATCCATTTGGGTGGGTCTTGATAAGCTTCTGGAGTCCTATAAAAGAGGAAACATTTTGGAGAATGAAAGAGATTCAGAGAGAGCAGAGCAGAACGACATAGCCACGAGAAGCAGAGTCCACCAGCCAGCGACCTTTGGAGATGAAGAAGGAAAATGTCTCCCAGGGAGCTTCATGAAACAGAAAGCCAGGAGAAGAAGCTAGCAGATGACACCGTGTTTGCCATATGCCTTTCCAGATGAGAGAGGGACCCTGACCATGTTTGCCATGTGCCTTCCCACTTGAGAAAGAAACCCAGAACTTCACTGGCCTTCTTGAACCAAGGTATCTTTCCCTGGATGCCTTTGATTGGACATTTTTATAGACTTGTTGTAATTGGGACATTTTCTCAGCCTTAGAACTGTAAATGAGCAACTTATCAAAATCCCCCTTTTAAAAGCCATTCCATTTCTGGTACATCTCATTTCAGCAGGTAGCAAACTAGAACAGCAGTAAAACTAAAAGTTGATTCTTTGAAAAGATTAACAAAGATGGAATGTAACAGAAGTATCTCCACCTACAGCACAAGAATTAAAAGAATTATAAAAGAACACTATGAACAACTCAATGCCAACAATTAAAACAATTTATTTGAAAATTTTTAGAAAGACAAAAGTACCAAAACTGATGAAAAAACAGAAACTATGACTAAACCAAAACAGCAGGTAAAGAAATTGAATTTGTAATTAGAAATCTTTCCACAAAGAAAAGCCCAGGCCCAAACAGCTTCACCAATGAATTCTGTCACACTATTACTGAGGAAATAATATGAATCCTCCTCAAATTCTTCCAGAAAACATAAGAGGAAGGAACACTTTCCAACTCATCCTACCACCCAGCCAAAGACATCAATGTAAACTACTGAGTAATATCCCTTATGAATATAAATGTAAAAATTCCCAACAAAATAGCAAACTGAATCCAGTGACATATAAAAAGGATTATACACTAAAATTAAATGGGATTTATCCCAGAAATGCAATGTTGATTTAATGTCTGGAAACCATTTAATGTAAAACATAATATTAATAGAATAAAGGACCAAAACCATATGATCTTCACAACAGATGCAGAAAAAGCATCTGATAAAACCCTACAACCATTTATGGTAAAAACTTTCAACAAACAAGGAATAGAATGGAACTTCTTCAGTGTGATAAAGGGCATCTATGAGAAATCACAACTAACATCATACTTAATAGTGACTATGCCCCCTGAGATCATGAACAAGGTAAGGATGTCACTCGAGTAACTTTTATTCAACATTTCACCTTAAGTTCTAGAAAGTGCAATCAGACAAGAAAAAGAAATAAAAGGCATACACAATGGAAAGGAAGAAGTAAAACTGTCTTTATTTGCAGAAGGCATGATTCTGTTTGTAAAGATTCCTACAAATATAGAAGCACAGCCACAAAAACGAAACTATTAAAACTAATCAACAAATTCAGCAAGGTCACAGGATACATGATCAACATAGGAACACAATTTTTTTAATATATTACCAATAAATAATCCAGAAATGAAATTAAGAAAATAACTTCATTCACAATAACATCAATAAGAATTCTCAAGAATAAATGTAACAAAATAATTGCAAAACTTGCTCAAAAATAACTACAAATATTGTTATTATCTCACTTATATGAAATAATTAGAATATGCAAATTCATATAGTCAAAAACTAGAATATTAGAATAGGGTCTGGGGTGGATGGGGGTAGGGAGTGGAGAAAGTAAGTATTAAAATACTTAGCTGATAAAGAGCTTCTGTTTGGGATGATAGAAGTTCTGGTAATGGATGGTGTTGCTGACAGTACAACACTGTAAGTGGTTTAAATGGGAATTTTTAGGTTATATATATGTTATCAGAATAAAAATTAAAATACAACATAAAACCATATGACACAAAGAGTGAACCTTAATACAAACTACGGACTATAGTTAATAATATAATTATAATAATGTTTTCTCAATCGAAACAAAGGTACCACAGTGTGTTAGCTGGATTCAGTTGTCAACTTGGCCAGGTGAGCATACCTATACCTAGTCTTGTTGCTGCGGACATAAGCCAATGGTATGGGAACCTCATCTGTTGCTAATTACATCTGCAGTCAGCTAGGAGGTGTGTCTGCTGCAATGAGTGACGTTTGACTTAATTGGCTGGTGCTTAAATGAGAGAACGCAATGTAGCACAGCCTAAGCAGCTCGGCATTCCTCATCTCAGCACTTGCAGCTCAGCCCAAGCCTTTGGAGATGCAGAAAGAAGTCACCCCGGGGAAAGATGTTGGAACCCAGGGGCCTGGAGAGAAGACCAGCAGAGACCATCCTGTGCCTTCCACGTAAGAAAGAACCTCAGTGGAAAGTTAGCTGCCTTTCCTCTGAAGAACTAACAAAAGAAATCCCCTTTCATTAAAAGCCAATCCATCTCTGGTGTGTTGCATTCTGGAAGCTAGCAAACTAGAACACACAGTAATACAAAATATTAATAGGATAACCGGGTGTGGGTATATGGGAAATCTTTATTTTCTGCATGTTTTTTTCTGTAAACTTACAACTGCTCTAATAAAAAAAATGAAAAAAATAACCCCTATAAAACATTGCTAAGGATCTATCAGCAGCATTTAACTCTGTTAACCATCTTTCTCAAAACTTTCTTTCATTGGCTCACAGGACAGGTAATCTCTAGGCATTTCTGGCCTCTCTCTAAAGAACTTTGAAATATAGGTTTCTGAAGTCTTGGCACTCAATTATATTTCCTCTTCTCACTAAGTACTGTCTCTTGGCAGTCTTACCCATTTAGTTACCATTTATACACTGATGATTCCAAACTCCAGCCCAGACTAATCCTTTAAGCCCAAGACATATATATCCAACCACCTCTTGACATCTCCCCTTAAATTTCTCTAAGGGGACAAAAGATCACATATTGTATGATTCTGTTCAAATGAAATGCACAGAAAAAACAAATCTATGCAGATAGAAAGTTTATCAGTGGTTGCTTAAAGCTGGTGGGGGGGAGCAGAAGAGTGACTTCAAAAGGTCATAGATGATCTTATTTGTGTGATGAAACTTCTAAAACTGGATTGTGGTGATGGTTGCACAACTTAAGTACCTCAACAGAGTTGTCAACTGAGAACATTAAATAAATGAAATCATACATTATGTAAATTTATGAGATTGGCTTTTTTTCACTCAACATAAGGCTCTGGAGAGTCATTCAACTCATTCCATGTATCAAAAGTTTGTTCCTTTTATTCCATTATATGGATATACCACAGTTTGTTTAACCATGCACCCACTGGAGGACATACAGTTGTTGTTTTTCCCCAATTTTTGGCTATTACAAATAAAACTGCTATTAACCTTCCTGTACAGGGTTTTTATGTGAAAAAGATACTTTTAGAAGAGTGAAAAGCCAGGCTTCAGATGGAATGTACTCATATTCAGGCTAGATAAAGATCTCCAACAAATTAATAAGAAGCCAGACAACCCAACAGACAATGGCAGAAGTCTTAAACAGGTTCCTCATAAGAGGATATTCAAACAAACTTATGAAAAGATATGCAGTATTACTATTCATCAAGAAAATACAAATTAAAACCACAACATGACTTGGGAAAACAAAAAGTCCATCAAAAGGAAAACAGATAAACAAATCTGGGTACACATCCATACAATGAAATACTACTCAGCAATAAAACAGGATGAACTAATGATACATACAACATTTTGAATTAATCTCAAATTCATTATGTTGAACAAAACAAGCAAAACACAAAAGTATAAACTGTATTATTTCATTTCCACGAAGTTCAATAGACTCATCTATGATGATAGACATCAGAATAGGTGTTGCCTCTTCTTGGAGGGGACCAAATAAAAAGAAACATGAGGGTACTTTCTGGGATGATGGAAATGCTCTATACCTTGACTGGGGTGAGGGTTACATGGATATATGCATTTATCAAAACTCAAATTGTACTCTTAACATCTTTGCATTTTATTGTACGTAATTACATCTCAAAAAAAAAAAAAGAAACAAGAAAGCCACAATGAAACACCACTACCCATTCAGAATGACTTAAATTCAAAACATGAACAATACAAGTGCTGACGAAGATGTGGAACAATGGTATCTCTCATACATTGCTGGTGGGAATGTAAATTGGTATAAATTCTTTGAAAAGCTGTTTGGCAATATCTACTAAAGCTTAACATATGTATATGCTATGACCTAGCTATTCTACTCTTAGTTATATATTCAATACATACATGTTCTCCAAAAGACATGTCCAAGAATGTTCAGAGTAGCACTATTTATAATAGCCCAAAACTCAAAACAACCTCCAAATGTTCATTAACTGTATAAAAATTTTTTTTTAATTATAATACATATATTTTCTATCTATACAAAGTGTAAAAACAGAAATAATAAATGGCAAAAGAACTCAAGATATCAGTAACCTTTTGGGAAGAAGGAAGGGATAGTCATTGCCAGGAAGTAAGAAGGGGGCGCTGAGGTGCTGGTAATGTTCTTTCTCTGGACCTGAGCACTGACTGCATGGTAATGTTTGCTTTGAGATTACTAATGTACATTTATGATGTGTATACTTTTTATTCAGGTATACTTACTTATACTTAACGTTTTATGAGTCTGTCCCTTATGCTATATGTAAGTATATTTGAGGTTTTCCCTCTTTGTCTGCCCACTACCATTACCATTCCTTTATCTTTCTTTAGTATGTACACTTTCCTTTCTCCACATTCTTATGTTCTGAACTATCAATAATACTTGGTCCTTAACCTGCATCTTGACAGCCAGTGACTAGGAACCCAAAGTAAAACTGCAGTGAATAAAGTCAGCCTGCAAAATAACTTCAGGGAGAACACAGGCAACCTTTACACAGGCAAAATTTCATGAAATAGCCTCAAAGATATTGACCCCTGTCTATCTAGAGGGGAGACTATCCTTTAAATAGAAGTTAAGATCATTTCCCATATAATTCCAGGACAAAGCTACAAGCCCAGGGTGACATTCCTTTATGTACTCCTTCCTGTACAGGAAATCTGTTCAAAGATATTTCACATACTTTAGCAATCATCAGAGCTGAGAAATATTATAAATGAGGCAAGAGGCTGTCCAGGAATTGATTCTTAATCCACAGTATAAAAAATTGGACTTAGTGATTTTATTCTTAAAAACTCTGTGAGGATGTCATATTGCAGGGTGCTGAAAATAGATGGTAATTAACATTTTAGAATGTCACCTTATGTGTGAGACTAAAGCAAAAAATGTTTATTTGTTACAAAATTTATATTTTGACTAGTGCATTTCCTAATATAACTTATGTAGATAGTTTGAACACCATACGTACTTGGAATCTCAGGTAAGTCATGAGATTTTGTTGGTTTGTCCAGAGTGATGCCCTGATGAATCCCAGAGTGATTCGATCAGTGGGTGGAAAAGTATTTGCAAAGCCCCCTTCGGGGAATGGTGAGAATGGGGAAAAATTCAACTTCCCCAACTTGAATTCTTGATATTCTCACAAGCAGTGTGGACAACCAAAGCTATAGGCCAAGCCCCTAGTCTTGGAGTTTGTTCATATGAAACTTAACCCCACAAAGGATAGGTCAAGTCTACTTAAAATTTAGGCCTAAGAGTCACTCCCAAGAGAGCCTCTTTTGTTGCTCAGATGTGGCCTCTCTCTCCATCCAACACAACAAGCAATCTCCCCAACTCCCCCCTGTCTATGTGGGACATGACTCCCAGGGGTGTGGACCTTCCTGGCAACATGGGACAGAAATCCTAGAATGAGCTGAGACTCAGCATCAAGGGATTGAGGAAACCTTCTCGACCAAAAGGGGGAAGAGGGAAATGAGACAAAGTGTCAATGGCTGAGAGATTCCAAACAGAGTTGAGAGGTTATCCTGGAGGTTATTCTTATGCATTAAGTAGATATCACCTTGTTATTCAAGATGTAATGGAGAGGCTGGAGGGAACTGCCTGAAAATGTAGAGCTGTGTTCCAGTAGCCATGTTTCTTGAAGACGTTTGCATAATGATATAGCTTTCATAATGTGACTGTGTGATTGTGAAAACCTTCTGTCTGATGCTCCTTTTATCTACCTTGTCAACAGATGAGTAGAACATATGGAATAAAAATAAATAATAGGGAGAACAAATACTAAAATAAATTTAGTTTGAAATGCTAGTGATCAATGAAAGCAAGGGGTAAGGGGGTATGGTAGGTATAATCTTTTTTTTTCTTTTCTGTTTTCGTTTTCTTTTTCTGAATTAATGCAAATGTTCTCAGAAATGATGAATATGCAACTATGTGATGATACTGTGAATTACTGATTATATATGTTAATGTTTTATTTGGTTTGTTAATTTTTTTATTAATAAATAAAATTAAAAAAAAATCTGTGAGGCTAACTTAATTTTCATCTTCTCTTTAGGTTCACAGAATCTTATTCATTAATTTACGCACACTCCAAATTTATTTAGAGGATACTAGAAGCCTGACACCATGCTCAGTAGGCAGACACAGAGACAGATAATTACAAGGCCTATAATCTCGAGTTGCTCACAACTCTGGTACAGAGGAATAAGGAGGAGAGGAAAAATAAATTACTACAACCAAGAGTGACAGATTTCAGAAAAGAAGAAAGGAAGGTTTCAAATTTCCTGGGAACATGGAAGGATAGTGACTAAATCTATCCAAAGAGGGAATGGAGGCTCCATATTGGATGTGATACGTTGCCAGAACATAGCCTCAAGAACCTGAAGAAAACCAAAATATTACAGGTATTTAAGAGAAAAAGTAGTCAAATCCACATTCATTGGATGTGATTGGCCATCTATGGGGACAAACCCTGATAGTGACTGTTTACGTGACTAAAAAGCTAGTCAGCACCCAAAACTTCAAACAAATTAATATGTGAGTGGCATGGATGCAAATAAAAAAGTGACTCAGATTTCATTTCAGGTAGCAGAATTGGAATATGACCTCAATTTAGTTAACAAAAAACTAAACAATTCTGTTTTATATTCTACTTAGGGTGAAAAAAGACTATGGAAATAAAAGGGGGGGGGGGCATCAACTTAAAGGTTTAAAAAAAGAAAAGCCAGAGGTTCCCAGCTAAGTACGGCCCAGAGGAGAAAGAGCCCATGTCCAAGTACTCACGCATCTGTGCTGAGAAACAGAAACAGTGCAGTTTCAAAAAGGGACCAAGAGCTGCTCTCATGGCTATGGCATAAAACATTAGAATCACATCACTCAAGTCCCTGGACTGAGTCCACACTTGTGATGCAATCTTGTGAGGATGGGTTGGCCTCCCACACAACTCACTGAAATAGAGACAACACACAGATAATATTAGTGATGTGCTGATAAATGTTTAATGACAGGTTCACCAGGGGGGAAAAGAGCCCAAATTTCTAGTTTACTGATTCCTGTGGTATAAATATTCTCACCATGGTAAATTTCAGCTACTGAAATGATGTTACTCACCAGTTTGAAAGACATACATACAACCGGTTTCTCTGAGCTCTTATGAAGTGACTCCATCACACAAAAATATAATCACAGTTGTATTTTCACAATACATTAATAAACTGCCATCTAGGTTTATACAAATCAGACCTCAAGAGTTAGATGACCTCAAGTCCATCCTCTGAGTTGGGTTCCACTGTCATTATGAACAAGACTGGGTTTCAAAGCCCAACACGGGGAAGGCTAGCCTTAGGTCAAGGTGAATTCTCCAAAGTAAAAGGCACAATACTCAGGATGGCACAGAAAGGCCCAACATGCTTAAAATAAAATAAAATAAATAAACAAAAAACTTGCTGTAATTCTGTATGACTAGACTTCTGGTAGCATGAGAAAGTGATGAGCAGTGAGTATGGGGAGCCAAGCTAAGATCAGGCTATAAAGAGGTACAAGGGAATTAGACTCATAGGGACAATCTTTGCTGTCATATATGCTTCACATACTTTAATTCATTTAAACTTACCCACCACGTAGTATTATCCATTTTTACAGATGAGAATCGGTGAGAGAACAGGGAGTTGAGATTTGAACCCATGGAATGATTCCAGAGACCATATCTCTCTACTACATCATACTACTTACATGGAAGGGCTGCGTGATGATATAAGAACCCCCACCCTGCCCCCAATCCTGGCCACTGTCCCTTAAATGCTCTATATTTACCTTAACTGCCAAAAGGGAGAATATGGACTTTTGTTCTCAGGCCCAGACAGAAAATTCTACTATATCCCCTTGGGATACACTCTAACATTTCAACAGTGTCAGAAATAATTTCCTTATTTTCCTAAATCCATCACAGCAAGAAAGTCCTTATTTTATTTCCACTACTCATAAGGTCAATCGCTTAATCGTCTTTTGTGGGATGAGCGATCATAATCCTTTTTCTGCTATGCTGAAGTCTTGCTTTCCAACTCTTTATAATTTTCCTCTACGCCCTCTTCATCTCCCAAACCAGATAACTCTTCTAAAGGTGAATACCATGAGGTATTCTGTATTCTGTACTACCAGGTATTCATCCAATTATAAGAAAAACTATATAGACCAATGGAGAAGGAATTCCCAAATGACCAACGTGGTTAAAGAACTTAATGTTTTAATTTAATCTCTGTTAACAAATACAAACTTGGTTTGAGGAAGAGGGGCCTCCACCACGCAAAAGACACCACTGGAAACTAAAGGACTATAGTTAATAGTAACATTGTAATATTCTTTCATCAATAGTAAAAAAGGTATTATACCAAAGTTAAGTGTCAACAACAGGGGAATATAAAGAGTATGGGAATTTTTTTTTTCTGGAGCAATGAGAATGTCCTCAAATTGACTGTGGTGGTGAATACATAACTATGTGATTATACCAAGAGTCACTGATTGCACACTTTGGGTGGATAAAAAAAAAGACACTATTGGGGTAAATATAAGAAACTGATAAAATCAAATGTAAATTTGGCAATCTTATGAAGCCTATGACCTTTATTTGCTCCCTGCTACCTACCCCTAAACATCTACTGTATAACTTATTTGCATAGGAGCAGAGGAGTAACTATAATTGATATTTTTTATGAAGACAAATGAAATACCTCTTAATGCCTTTTACAAACCTAACCATAAAAACTCTGCTAGAAAACCAGAGTCTAGTAGGAGCTAACAGAACTAAAACCCACAAAATGTGGGTGTAAATATACTGACAGGATGTCAAGGCCTAAAGACATCTTGATTATACAAAGCTAAATATAAACACGTGTGGTCTGGGGTGGGGTTGGGGGGACGGATGTTTTTTCTTGATTGGAGTTAAATCCTTCCTTAAACACAAGGAAACAAAAATCCAGAAATGTCCAATGTTTCCTTTCTCTGCCCCTTCTTTGCTTGACCAAACTCTACTGGTCATTTAAAATTCAGCACAGCCATTACCTCTTATTGCACATCTTGCTTCATCTCACTTCCACTGTCAAGATGGATAAAATGCCCCTATTAACCTCTACCATAATATTTACTCCCTGTAATTGTCTGATTGCTTGTACATGACTTCCAGTGGACTCTAAATTCCTGGAAGGCAAGGAATGTGTCTTGTCTTTGTGTCTTTAGTACCTGGTCGCAGTGTTTGGCACCTAAGGAGCTCAGTGAGCATTTTTGAATGGAATTGGATTTGATCACTTGCCTAAGGTCAAAGAACTGCTGTCAGGCGAAGGAAAGACTAGACACTAGAACTTTTGACTCCTCATCTACTAAGCTTTCCATATATCATGTATTTAAAGAGCTCTTCATGAAGAAGTCAGACAGAAAATACAATTTTATGGAGAGGTGTTTTATTGTTTTCTGAAGGACCAGCAAAATAATGTGATTACTTGCATATCAGTGTTATGGTTTTGGTTCATGTGTCAACTTGGCCAGGTGATGGTGCCCAGTTTTCTGGTCAAGCAAGCATTGGCTTAACCATTACTTCAAGGATATTTCATGGCTGGTTAATAAACCAGAAGGCTGGTTTATTAAATTATAAGCATGTCGACTGCATGCATGACTAATTACATGTTCAGATGGCTAAGGGGAGTGTCTTCTACAATTAGTGACATTTAATGTAATCACATGAAGGCTTGAAAGGAGAAGTCAAGAAAGCATCTCTCTCAGCTTCAACCAGTCAGCCTCTCCTGGGGGTTCATTAACATCTTCATCAGGGCTGTCAGCTTGTGGCCTGCCCTACAGAATTTGGACTTGTGTATCTCTACAGATGCATGACACACCTTTATAAAATATCATATTTGCAGATATTTCCTGTTGGTTCTTGTTCCAGTCTGCTAGCTGCCAGAATGCAATATACCAGAAACCGAATGGCTTTTAAAAAGGGGAATTTAATAAGTTGCTAGTTTACAGTTCTAAGGCCGAGAAAATGTCCCAATTAAAACAAGACTATAGAAATGTCCAATCTAAGGCATCTAGGGAAAGATACCTTTGTTCAAGAAGACCAATGAAGTTCACAGTTTCTCTCTCTCATATGGAAGGGCACATGGTGAACACAGTCAGAGTTTCTGTCTCATCTGGAAAGGCACATGGTGTACACAGTCAGGGTTCCTCTTTCATCTGGAAGGGCACATGGCGAACACAGTGTCATCTGCTAGCTTCTTCTCCTGGCTTTGTTTCATGAAGCTCCCTGGAAGATGTTTTCCTTCTTCGTCTCCAAAGGTCGCTGGCTGGTGGACTCTGCTTCTTGTGGCTATGTCATTCTGCTCTGCTCTCTCTGAATCTCCTCCGTTCTCTAAAACGTTTCCTCTTTTATAGGACTCCAGAAACTTATCAAGACCCACCCAAATGGGTGGAGACGTGTCGTCACCTAATCCAGCTTAACAACCACTCTTGATTAAATCATATCTCCAGGGAGATGATCTAATTACAGTTTTAAACATACAGTATCGAATAAGGATTATTCTGCCTTTATGAAATGGGATTTTGATTAAAACATGGCTTTTCTAGGGGACATACATCCTTTCAAACCAGCACAGTTCTGTTTTCCTAGAGAACCCTGAATAATATAATGAAGAATTTCTATGAACATGAATGTAATTTTGGCTATGGAGAAAACATCCAAAACACAGAGGGATGGATTTTAAAGGGCAGATTGTATTCCTGCTAAAAATTCTCTAGACCTACTTTCCTTACAATGCAGAAGTTTTCTCTTCAAATATACTTCACAAATAACCAATGACTCTGTATTCTACTACTGTCCAGTATGACTCTATGCACATACATAAGTATGGAATTTTTTTTAGCCAAACTGAAAAATAATCCATTATCATTAAGATGGTGTTTAAACTAGATCTACCATGGATTCCAAAAGCATCTAGCATCTATTTCACTCACCTCTGGAGGATTAAGAGTTTAAAACCTGAAAGACAGAATGAAAAAAGACAGAATGAAAAAGAGCAAGAATGAGAGAGGAAAAAAAGAATACAAAGTAAACTAAAAATTCCTTCTCCTTAATTTGAGGATTTGTATCAAGAGCTTCGAAAATGGAGGTGGAAAGTTTAACATGTCTACCATGTTTGTTCTGCTCAAACTGATGCCAGAAAAAGGGTTGTTCTGTCAGTACTGGGTGGATGTTTTATGGTCAACTGAAATCCCTCGTATAATCATTATGAATAATATATGTACACCCACTTTATAAGATACCATAAATAAGGTAGTCAAGTATGATAGATGTCTCAAGAGGCATAAGGTAGATAATTCAGTATGGCGGAATTACTTACTAAATTACATTTTGATCTAGCTATGCTCATAACTAGTTGTATAACTTGGCTCTAGTTTCTTCTGTTAAATGAAGGAACTGGAATAACCACTAGTTCCTCTGGTCAAATCTCAGCCAGTTCAAACACTCTAAGAAAACCATCTCTGTAACTGCATGGGTTTTGAATTTCCAAAGAATAAAAATATGCCTTAAAAACAAGATGTGTGGATGGAGAGAGAGAGAAAAGGGTGAAGAAGGAGATGTGGCCAGGGAAGGAGGTGAGGGTATCTGGCAGAGTTGGGATCCAAGAGCTCTGAAGGAAACAGGTCTGTGCTTGCTTTAGTATTTGGAGGGGATGGGACAGGGCCTGTGGGTGGATCTGCCCTCTCTGTGACTGCGCTCTCTGGGCGGTCCTGCCTGGCTGCAGGTGCCCCTGGATGAAGCTACCCATCCCCCACCCCAAAACCAAGATTATAATCAATGGATAAAGTGGGAAAAATGTGGAATAACTTCAAACAGAGGTGTCGGAATCTCTTCAGTTTTGAGAGAGGAAGCCATAGTGTAAAGGTGGAGATGAATTCCAACAGATGTTTGTCAAGGAGAACACTTGTATAGGACACTCAACTCCTCGGCAACAAAGCAGTCCCTTAAAGAGAAAAATATTTACGACTGAAATTAAACCCTTCAAATAATTCTTCAAGAAGAAACCAAAACTGCCACTGAAATCCCTCAGATTGTTGAAATAAGCTTTGAAAAGGATAATGATTTACATATCAACCCAGGAACAAGACTTACACGAAGACAAGATTCCTACTCTTGTCATGCTCCGAGGGGAGGGAAGATAAAACATTCCTGTTCTACAAAAATACAAAGTTCATTAGATAGTGATAAAAAGTTTGGTAGAACCCGAAGTGGATTTCAAAGGAGAGAAAGGTGATACGGCCTAAGCTGTGTACATAATACAGATGGCATTTCCAGCAGGACTGTAGGAAACCGCTCTCTGAGACAAAGGTTGCAAGATACTGTTGGGTTGTGTTTTCCCATGAGAATTTACAACAAACAAGCACTCAAAACCCCTCTTTGCTAATAAAAGAAAAATACACCTTTCTGAATTAATGCTTGAGAAATGCCCTTTTCCTGTTGGCTTGGATTTAGATCCCAAATGGCATTTGATCAAACAGCATACAACTACTGTGAGCCCAGTCAACATTTTTGATATATTTGATCCATCTCTGGTTTCTACAAAAGATGAAGAAGACAGAGAAGATGGCGTAGTATTGGAGAAGGGGTTGATCCCCCTCCCAATGCATACTTTGAAGCTACTGCACAGGTTAATCTATTATATAAACTTGGACCAAAGTAACCTCCTGTAATGACTGAAATACGTGGGGAAATGCTGCAATTCCACAAGCTAATTCAGACTCATAAGAAGACACAACCACCCACTATTTGCAGCCACACAGGCAGAAGCAACACCAGGTATCTGGAGACAGCCATGCCCACATTAGCAAACATACAGCTTGGAAGAGTCCATACACTGATTGATTATGCCCAATTTACTTCAGACTACAGGTAATCTGCTACTGGGGAATGATGGACCATTATGAAGCAGAAGCTGTTCTTCAAGGGAAAAGTAATGCTATTGCTTCACAAGAGGACCACCTCTTCTCTGTGAGCTTCTGTCACTACCCTAGACCCATGCATAACTGGATTGAATAGTGGAATCACAACTTTAGCTTTGATGCACATGACCCATGTGTATTTACTTCACTCCTCTACTGTAAAAGGACTTTTGGAACATGTATTAGTTAGGGTTCTCTAGAGAAACAGAATCAACAGGGAACACTTGCAAATATAAAATTTATTAAAGTGTCTCACGTGACCGTAGGAATGCAGAGTCCAAAATCCACAGGGCAGGCTGCGAAGCCGATGACTCCAATGGATGGCCTGGATGAACTCCACAGGAGAGGCTCACCAGCCAAAGCAGGAATGGAACCTGTCTCCTCTGAGTCCTCCTTAAAAGGCTTCCCATGATTGGATTTAGCAT
Organism: Tamandua tetradactyla; assembly: GCF_023851605.1. NCBI lineage: Eukaryota > Metazoa > Chordata > Mammalia > Pilosa > Myrmecophagidae > Tamandua > Tamandua tetradactyla. The sequence goes on from NC_135353.1 coordinate 123,473,023, forward strand.
CACTAATTGCAGAAGACACTCCCCTTTGGCTGATTACAAATGGAATCAGCTGTGGATGTAGCTGACGTGATCATGACCTAATCCTATGAAATGTCCTCATTGCAACAGACAGGCCAGCACTTGCCCAATCAGATGAACAGGTACCACAACTTGGCCAAGTTGACACCTGTCCCTAACCATGACAGAACATTACAAAGATCCTATTTTTTGCATAATTTTTGAACCTCTGCTTACTGTATCACTATATAGGACTTTTCCTTTTAGCCTGCAATATAACTGCTGTACAGTAATCTGTACATCAGTAATCTTAATATGATGGAACTGATGGGCTCTCTTTACCACCAATGTTATAGGATATTTTAAAAGAGTATCAATATAAACAAAAAAAGTTAGGATTCACTGGTTAGAACGAGAACCAGTCAAGGCAAAGTAAACTCTCCTGTCCCCAAAGGGCATTAACTACATCTGTGATTATATACATCAGACAGTATAACTATAACAAGCACACATGTCAGTATTATGTTTTTCCAGTAAAGTAAGTTTAGTATTAGTACCTATCAGGTGTGATCTACCGTTACATAACTCAGATAAGTCTGGTGTCTTTCAAAATGACAGAGGACAAAGCCACAAGTTTTCAGTTAAGGCCTACAAACACATTTTGTCAATTTAGCTAAAGGTTTGGTTTTTAATGGCTATAGTAACTGAGTAAAGCAACTCTGGGGCATTTGTTATGAAGAATTCTATTTCATAGTGAAGAACAAATTATTAACACTGGATGAGTATTTCAATGGTGCGTTTGAAAATCTTATTTTTTCTAAGAATTTTTCTATTACCTTCCAAAAGTAGTGATATTTGTACTTGCTATAACTCAAGCTTTGGAAGTCCAAAAAATAAAGACTTCCTTCCTTTTAGAAGAAATGTAATTTTCTGAACACAAGAGCACAGTACAGTTCACTTAAATGTTGATATAAATTATAGTCAATGTCTTTGTCTCTTCTGCAAAGGGTAATGTTAAGTAAACCAGGTTTCTCTAAACAGTAGTTATTAAAACTTCATAGTTACACAGTTAATAGTAAAGATTTTTTAAAAGTCGTCAAGTATTAATTTTTTAATGAGTACTTTAACTTAAAACAGGCATTTGGAATTGCTCCTGCAACATAATCCTACATGTGATTTTTTTTAACTTGACATGTGCTGCCTAATTGTTGATTTTTTAAAGTTGGATCTTTACCTATGCCCTTGATGAGTTTGTGAACCATGAGGAAAATGAAGAGAGATGATGCACAAATGAATCAGATAGTACTAGTGGTTGCTGATGTCAAGATTGTTCATGTGTAATTAATAATTTGGGTGGCTGTATTTATCACTGTTGTAAACTCTCATGGCTGAACTGCTGAAGTATAATTTGTAGAATTTCAGTGCAGTTCATTTTTTAATAGAAAATTTGAAATTAAATTACAGATTTAAAGGTGCTTTACAACCACTGTATCTGTAAATAACATTACTTAGAACTTTTTTGTCACTTAAAATAGTATGCAATACTACTCAAGTGAGCTCTTTTTGGAAGAAACACCGAGTTCTAGTGTTTGTTTCTTAATATTGAAGTGAATTTACAGTTCTGTCCTAGACATTTTACATTAAAGCAACCAACTCCATTCTTGTGTCTTTCTGTTAATGTGCTCTGTACTGCTGGTGAGCCTTAATTTCTTTACTTGATGCTACAGAATGTTATTTTATATCTCTTATGGCTGTTGCCAACATTATAAAAAAAAAGCTATATTTGTACGCAACACTAACCCTCTGACTGCTAATTTCTGTTTCTGTTTGCTGTGCCTTGTTATGGCTGCTTTTCTGTGCTAATAAAGTATGTCTGGTATTTTCCCAGTAAAAATAAAAACCAGGATATGAGAAAATATCATTCTAGGCAGCCCTCCATTCCAAGAAAACATTGGTGGTGGAGTAATATTAGAAGTTAATGAGGCCTCTTGCCTTCTTCACCTGTCTTTGCAAGAGTGCCCACATGTCTTCTCACATGTGTTCTCAAAAAATGTTCTATCTGCTTACTTTTAAAAAAAATAAAAGTCAATAAGGTAAGGATTAACACTGGCCTACAAATGCACAAAGCAGAGCATAATGGAATGCTTCCAAAAGTAGGGTACCTGGTTTGCTGAGAGCTTTTATCAGTTACAGATTTAACTGAACCTTTTTTTTGGGGGGGGGGGGGTAGTGGTGCATGGTAGAGGAATGTAACTGACTTTTGAAATGTCAAAACGAATCTTGCATTCCTGTGATAAATCCTATCTGGTATTATCCTTTCAACGTGCTGCTAGATTTGATTGGCTAAAATGCTATTGACATCTTGCATCTATGTTCATGAGGGATATTGGTCTTAGGTTTTCTATTTTTGTAGTGTTTGTAAGGTTGTGGTATCAAGGGTATCGCTACTGTCACAGAATGAGTTGGGAAGTATTCACTTCTCTTCAATTTTTTGGAAGAATTTATGTAAAATTGGTATTATTTTTTTCTTAAGTGTCTTGTAGACTTCACTAGAGAAGCCATCTAAGCCTACGGTTTCCTCTGTGGGAAATTTTTCAACTATAATTTCACTTTCAAAATACAGATAGGGCTATCAAAATTGCCTATTTCTCCTTCAGTGAGCTTTGGTATTTGGGTCTTTCAAGGAATTTCTCCATTTTATCTAAGATGCCAAACTTACTGGCATAAGGTTGTTGATAATAACATTTATTTAACCTTTTAATATCTGAAATATGTAGTGATGTCTCCTCTCTCACTCTTGCTATTGATAATTTTTATATTCTTCTTTCTTTCCTTATAAGTTTGGCTAGAGGTTTACCAAGTTTATTGATTTCAAAGAATCAGCTTTTGTTTCAATGACTTTTTCTCTATTGTTTCTGTTTTCTATTTCATTGACTTACACCTTAATATTTATTATTTACTTTCTTCTGCTTTCTTTGGGTTGCTTTTGCTCTTCTTTTTATATCAGAATGTCTAGCCAGTACAACAAAATGAGAAAAAGAAAAAAAAAGGCATCCACTTTAGAAAGAAAGAATTAAAACTGTGTTTGTTCTCAGATGACATAATCATTTCTATCAGCTATAATAAACATCTTAAAAGACCAGATAGGCTTGTGGGTCACACAGTGTCTATCATAGTTGCTCAACTCCTAGTACTACAGCACAAAAAAGTGGCCATAGACAATACATAAATGAATCAACTGGGACCTATGGGAAAAAAAAACAATTAAAAAAAAAAAAGGCAACCCAGCTCATGAGGACACAGTTCACCAATCCTATTTCCAAGTAAAAAAGCAAATGGAATCTACAAAAAAGCTACCAGAATTAATAAATGAATTTAGCAGGGTTACAGAATACAAGTACAATACAGAGAAATCAATTGTATCTCCATATACTACCCACAAACAATAACCAATTGAAATTTAAAAAGCAATATCAATTACAATATCGTCTAAAATATGAAATGCTTAGGCATAAATCTGACAAAAGATATGAAATCCCTGTATATTGAAAACTACAAAACACAGCTGCGAAAAATTAAGGAAGACCTAAATAAATGGGGAGATACACTTTGTTCATGTGTTAGAAGACTCAATACTGTTAAGATGCTAACTGTCCCCAAATTGTTTCAGTCCACTTCAAATTAAAATGCCAGCATGCTTTTTTTTTTAATTGCCAAGAGGATTCTAGAAGTCATACAGAAATTCAAAGGACCTAGAGCAGCCCAGGTAAATCTGGAAAAAAAAAGCTAGAGAGTAACATTACTAGATCTCAAGACTTATTATAAAACCACAATAATAAAACAGTGTGGTATTGGTGTAAAGATAGACAAATAGATAAAAGCACGCAGGAAGATGGCGGAAAAAGGTAGGTCGAGTTCACCCCTGATCCAAGGAACAGCTAGAGAAGTGACAGAAAATCAACTGGGACTGCGATTCCAGTAATCTGGAGGGACTTCTACGCAACATAGGGAGACCCTGAATGCAACAGCTGAAGAACTGAGACACAAAAGAACAGGAGACCATCCAGCTAGTGGAAACAGTTTAACCCACCCCTTTCCAAACGGAAGACTGGAGCTGTCAGGAGAGCACGGACAGGGAGACAGGGACTAAGAAGTAAGCCAAGCCATGTTCTTTGGACATGCCACACTCATACGTGCTGCTCCTGACTCACAACCATGACTCCCCCAAAGCCCCATGCACCTCAACCCCATCACCTGCACCCAACTGCATGCCAAGCACCCCCACTCCAATTCTCTACCCAGCGCATCCCCACCCCACAACCCCACCCCGAACATGCACCCATGCCTGCCCCAGCCCGACCCACCTCTTCTGTGCAAGTACAGTCTTGCTCTGCCCCTCCTGAGACCCCCGCAGCCTTGCACAGCCCCTTGATATCCACCTCCCCCACCTGCCACATGCAGGCAGTAATGTGCACATCTGGGCTGCAGGAGCACACCTTCATACCCGGGCCACACCCACCCCCACACACAGTTTTAACACCCCCAGCCCATACAGTCCTGCAACACTGCCCCACCCATACTTAGCTCTGTGCAGGTGTACATCAGCAACCAGATGCCCAGACACACTCAGGAGCACACCTCCTTCATGCCCTCTGAGCTCCGGGCAAGTACTGACTTGTGTATCCAGGCCACACCTGCCCCCAGCCCACACAGGCATGAGCCCACTCCTGAGCTCTGCACCCCCTGGCCGTGCACACACACAGTCACATATTCCCTGCTGGGCACCCACCCGTCCACACACTGACCTTCTGCCCTTGGTCGTCACCTACCCTGCCCTGCTAAAGTGCACACCCTTGCACCACCACCCCCAGAACAAGCGCCTTGCTCCACATCTGACAGGCATGTATGCCACAAAGCACCCAAACTGGACACATGTGCACACCTACCCCACCCCACCCCACCCCCGAATCAGCACACATATGCCAGGGTCCCACCAACCCGACATCTTCTGATCCTGATGCACATCCTGCAACTCCTGTGACCTGGGCCCAGCACCTACTGACACCTGTACCCCACCCCTGCACAATGACATGCCCATGCCCTGCACTCCCTGTACCCCAACCCTTGTGCCCCATACCCCACAACCTGATACCCACAAGCTACACGTGCCCACCCACATCCTGCCTGTACACCAGACCCCATGCATCCTCACAGCCCCCCTATTCTGCGTAATGTGGCACCCAACCTGTGTCTCCTTCACCACACCCTGCTCCTGCAATCCAAGGCCTGCCTGAGCTGCACCCTGCCCCCAAGGCCCCCACATGACACATCCACAACTCTATGCTCCACACTCCATGCTCAAAGGTACCAGCATGGCGCCCCTGACCCAGGCCTATACCTGAGCCTCAACCTGTCACGATACTGTTGTGTCCCACCCAATGCCCTGCATCCATCCAGCCTGCAAATAAAAACTTTATATTTACATACCTCAAAGGCAAGAGAAGGTCACTAAGCATATAAAGATGCAGACAGATAGAGCCCAGCCTAATGACCAAACTAAAACACTAGAGGAGAAACAGATTTTGGAACAACTAATCAAAGATGTTCATATAACTCTACTAAGCAAGATCAGGGGGATAGCTAATGACATAAAGAAGATCAAGAAGACACTGAGAGTGCATAAAGATGAATTTGAAAAAATAAATAGAAAAATAGCAGATACTAGAGATAAAAGATGCTGTAGACCAACAAAAAATATACTAGAGACACACATAGAGCAGATCTGAAGAGGCAGAAAAAAGAATAAGTGATCAAGAGGACAGGATAACTGATTCTGAACACCCAGAAGAGCAAATGGCAAAAAAAGATGGAAAAATCTGAATTTGATCTCAGGGGAATGATGGACAAAACAAAATACACAAATATAAGTATCATCGGTGTCCCAAAAGGTGAAGAGAAGAGTAAAGGGCTAGGAAGATGTATTACCTAGGGTTCTCTAGAGAAACAGAATCAACAGGAAATATCTGTACATGTAAAATTTATAAAAGTGTCTCATGTAACTGTGGGAACTTGGAGTCCAAAATCCACAGGGAAGGCTGTGAGGCTGACGACTCTGATGGAGGGTCTGGACAAACTCCACAGGATAGGCTTGCCGGCCGAGGCAGGAAGAGAGCCTCTCTCTTCTGAATCCTCCTTAAAAGGCTTCCAGTGATTAGATTAAACATCACTCACTACAGAAGACACTCCCCTTGGCTGATTACAGATGGAATCAGCTGTGGATGCAGCTGATGTGACCATGATTTAGTTCTATGAAATGTCATTGCAACAGACAGGCCAGCACTTGCCCAAACAAACAGGTACCACCACTTGGCCAAGTTGACACATGAACCTGACCATGACAGTCCACCACTTGTCAACTTGGCAGCTATGCATATCACCTTAAACCATACCTAATTTCTAAATAAAAAACAATAAAACACATTTTTTTTTCTTTCACCTAACAATACTCAACTGTCCTGTATATAACTGGAAACACATTAAATCTCTCCAGAATAGGGTCCAAATCCTTGGATAATATTCATTCTTAAACTTGATATCTTATAACTTAAATAGTATAACATGAACAAAACAGCATTACAGTACTTGTTTCTGCAACTGATCATGTGGTCAAAGTTCATATTTATCACTACCTTCTTCCACTACCCATTCCATGTTCCCTTTACCCTCAGCAAGCACTTCAGTTGGCCATGGTTCTTTGCCTGGTGGGATGACCCAAATCTTCATTCCTGAAGTTTGAGAGCCACTGGTAGTCCCGCCTGGATTGGGTTGTTGCAGTTTTCCATTGATTTTAATCACAGGGCATGGTAGTACTAAAAGACGCCCTAGGGGATCTCCTATATACTAGTAAAACTTTTCTTTACTGCAACAACCCAATCCAGGCAGGACTACCAGTGGCTCTCAAACTTCAGGAATGAAGGTTTGGGTCATCCCACCAGGCAAAGAACCATGGCCAGCTGAAGTGCTTGCTGAGGGTAAAGGGAACATGGAATGGGTAGTGGAAGAAGGTAGTGATAAATATGAACTTTGACCACGTGATCAGTTGCAGAAACGAGGACTGTGTAGATCCACTGTGTAGATGCAGTCCTATTTCCCCCTGATCGTCAGGGTCAATCATCCAGCCAGTAAAATAATCCCCTTCTTGGCTTGCTGATCCAAGGGCACGAGTAGCCCAAATGACCAGGTGGCAGCTTTACATTCCAGTTCAATGGAATCATTGTTGTTTCTCCTGGTGGAAGCACCAAAGCCTGCTCTTACACCCCAGGAATGTCCAGAGGATGCACCTTTTACCAGACCTCAGAGAAATAAATTTGTGAAACTAGCACATTATCCCAGGAGAGCTCTGTAGTCGCACTTCTCTGTAGGTCAGATATACTGTGCTGGTTTGAAAAGGCTTATGTACCCTAGAAAAGCCATGCTTTAATCCTAATCTCATCTCACGGGAGCAATGGTTTCTTCTAATCCCTATTCAGTACTGTGTGTTGGAAACTTTAGTTAGATTATCTCCATGGAGATTGACTCACTCAAGAGTGGGTGTTAGACTGGATTAGGAGGACTTGATTGATTTTACTGGAATCCTTCAAAAGAAGAAGCACTTTGGAAAAAGCTAGAGAACTACAAGAGAGAAAACTATGAGATTCTGAGAGAGCAGAGAATGTCGCAGTACCACGAAGCAGACTCCACCAGCCAGCAACTTTTGGAGATGAAGAAGGAAAACACCTCCAAGGGAGATGAAAAGGAAGCTAGCAAATGACACCATGTTCACCATGTGTCCTTCCAGCTGAGAGAGAAACCCTTACTGTGTTCGCCATGTACCTTTCCAGATGAGAGAGAAACCCTGAACTTCACTGGGTTCAGGGTTTCTGAAGGTGAAGACATCTTCTTCAATCAAGGTGTCTTTCCTTGGATGCCTTACATTAGACATTTCTGTAGACTTACTTTAATTGGGACATTTTCATGGCCTAAAACCTGTTAACTTGCAACTTATTAAATTCCCCCTTTTTAAAAGACATTCCATTTTTGCTATATTGCATTCTGGCAGCTGGCAAACTAAAACAGAAGACTAGTGGAGGACATAACAGGAGAAAACTTCCCAAATCTTATGAAAGACATGAATACGCAAATCAAAGAAGCCCAAAGAACTCCAAATTGAATAAGTCAAAATAGGCTTTCCCCAAGACATGTACTAATCAGACTGTCAAATGTTGAAGAGAAGCAAAAAATCCTGAAAACAGCAAGAGAAAAACAATCTAATACATTCAAGGAAAATCACACAAAGACTGAGTTCAGATGACTCCGGAAAGAGAAAAGACTTCTAGCCCAGAATTTTGTACTCAGACAAACTGTCCTTCAAAAGTGAGGGCGACTTTTTAATATGAGAAGGTTAGAATAGGCATAGCCCAGACAGATCCCCATAGAGTGGGAGAAGGATCAAAGGAGAAGGAAGAGTTTTAACAGAGAAGACAGGATGTAAAAATGAGCATGACTACTGAATCACTATATTAATATTTCTCTTAGCCTCCAGGGTTTTTGAGCAGCTAGATAGAAACACCTGAAATTGTGGAATGGTAAATTGTGAAATGGTAACCTATACCAAACTTGGAAATCTCTTCTGTAACTACTTGTTAAAATGTATACTGAAAACTGATGCTTTCAATTTTTTTGTATATATGTTATATTTCAAAGCAAAAACACTGGGTCAAAATATGAAAAAAAAGTGATGGAGAGATTAAAATTTTCACTGATGAACAAATGCTGAGAGAATTTATCAACAAGAGACCAGCCTATAACAAATACCGAAGGGAGTTCTGCTGGCAGAAAAAAAAAGACAGATGAGGGAAGTTTGGAGGAGGACATAGAACTGAAGAGCACCAGTAAGGGTAACTTAAAGGATAAAGAGAGAGAGAAAGAATATATAGAACTGATGAATAAAATCCAAATGATAAGATGGTGGATTCAAAAATGCCTTTACAGTAATAATTTTGAATGTTAACAGACAAAATTGAGCAATTAAAAGATACAGATTGGTGGACTGGATTAAGAAATTTGATGCAGCTATATGTTGCTTACAAGGTACTCATCTTGGAAACAAGGATACAATAGATTGAAAGGGAAAGGATGGAAAAAGATGTTCCATGCAGGCTATAACCAAAAGAAAGCAGGAGAAGCTATACTAATATTGGGCAAAATAGACTTTAAATGTAAAGATATCAAAAGAGACAAAGAAGGACAATATATATTTTAAAAAGGAACAATTCACCAAGAAGAAATAACAATCATAAATGTTTACATTCCCAACCAAGGAGCTCCAAAGTACATGAGACAGAGTGGCAAAACTGAAGGGAGTGATAGATACTTCAACAATAATAGTAGGAGACTTCAATACACCACTCTCCTTTATAGATAAACAACCAGACAGATCAACAAGGAAATAGAGAAGTTAAACAATTTGATAGGTGAATAAGAAGTAACTGACATATATAGGTCGTTACACCCCAAAACACCAGGATATACATTCTTCTCTAGTGCTCATGGAACATTTTCCAGGATAGATCATATGCTGGGGCACAAAACAGGTCTTTATAAATTAAAAACATTGAAATTATTCAAAGCACTTCTTCTGATCACAATGGAATGAAGCTGGGAATCAATAACAACCAAAGAACAAGAACTTTCACAAATATATGGAGATTAAATAACATACTCTTAAACAGTGGGTTAAAGAAGAAATTGCTAGAGAAATTGGCAGCTATTTGTAAAAGAATGAAACAGACAATACCACACTTCAGATCTTATAGGATGTGGCAAAGAGGGTACTGAAAGGAAAATGTATTGCCCTAAATGCCTATATTTAAAAAGAAGAAAGTACAAAAATCAAGAACTTAACTTCTCATCTAGAGGAACCTGAGAAAAAACAGTAAACTAGCTCCAAAGTAAATAGAAGAAGAGAAATAACAAATAGTAAAGCAGAGTTAAATGAATGGGAGAACAAAAGAACAATAGAAAAAATCAACAAAACCAAAAATTAGTTCTTTGAGAAAATCAATAACATCGATGGACCACTAGTAAGGTTGACAAAAAAAGAGAGGATGCAAATAAACAAAATCAGAAATGAGAGGGAGATCATTACCACAGACCCTGAAGAAATGAAAAAAAAATCATAAGAAGATACTATGAACAACTATACACCAACAAACTAGATAACTTAGATGAAATAGACAAATTCCTGGAAACTCACAAACAAGCTACACTGACTCAAGAAGAAACAGAAGATCCCACCAACCAATCAGAAGTAAAGAGATTCAAACACTCATCAAAACTCTTCCTACAAAGAAAAACCCAGGGCCAGACAGCTTCACAGAGTAATTTTATCAAACATTCTAAAAAGAACTAACATTAATCTTGCTCAAACTTTGAAAAAAATTTGAGGAAAAAGGAACACTACATAACTCATTCTATGCAGCTAACATCACTTTAATACCAAAACCGGGTAAAGATGCTATAAGAAAGGAAAACTACAGGCCAATCTCCCTAATGAACATAAGATGCAAAAATTCTCAACAAAATACTAGCAAATCGAATCCAACAACACATTAAAAGAATTATACACCATAACCAAGCGGGGTTTATACCAGGAATGCAAGTATGGTTCAACACAGGAAAATCAATTAATGTAATAGTGAAAAATCATATGATCATCTGGATTCATGCTGAAAAAGAATTTGACACAATTCCACATCCTTTTCTGATAAAAACACTTCAAAAGTTAGGAATCAAAGGTAACTTCCTCAATATGATAAAGGGTGTATATGTAAAACACATAGCCAGCATCATACTCAATAAAGAGACTCAAAGCTTTCTCCATAAGATCAGGAACAGGACAAGGACACTGTCTGTCACAATTATTCAACATCATGTGAGAAGTTCTAGCTAGAGAAATCAGGCAGAACAAAGAAATAAAAGGCATCCAAACTGGAAAGGAAGAAGTAAAACATGTCATGTAGATGACATGATACTATACTTGAAGAATCCTAAGAAATCTACAACAAAGTTACCGGAGCTAATAAACAAATTTAGCAAGGTGGCAGAATATAAACTTAATGTGCAAATATCAGTAATGTTGCTATACGCAAGCAATGTCCTAACTGAGGAATCAGTTAAGGAAAAATTCCATTTAAAATAACAACTAAAAGAATCAAGTATCTAGGAATGAGCTTAACAAAGGATGTAAAGGACTTCTACACAGAAAACTGTATAACATTGTTAAAATAAACCAAAGATCTAAATGGTGGAAAGACATTCCTTGCACATGGAAAGGAAATTTAAATGTAGATAAGATGGCAGTCCTACCCAAATTGATCTACAGATTCAAAGTAGTACCAATCAAAATTCTACCAACCTACTTTGAAGACTTGGAAAAGCTAGTTGACAAATTCACCTGGAAGGGAAAGATACCCCGAATAGCTAAAAGCATCCTAATAAAGAAGAACAAAGATTAACACTTCCTGAGTTAAAAACTTAATATAAAGCCACAGTAGTCAAACAGCATGGTACTGGCACAAAGACAGAAGTACAGACCAACGGAATCAAATTGAGAGCTCACAAAATCTATGGTCAACTGATCTTCAACATGGCCCCCAAATCCACTGAACTGGGATAAAATAGTCATTTTAAGAAATGGCATGGAAGAACTGGATCTTAATAGTCAAAAGAACGAAAGAGGACCCTTACCTTACACTCTACACAAAAATTAACTCAAACTGGATCAAATACCTAAATATAAGAACAAGTACCATAAAGTTCCTAAAAGAAAATGTAGGGAAACATCTTGAAGACCTAGTAAAAGTAAGTAGTTTCCTAAACTTTACACTCAAAGCACAAGCAACAAAAGAAAAAAATAGATAAATGGGAACTCCTCAAAATCAAATGCTTTTGGGCCTCAAAAGACTTTGTCAAAAAGGTGAAAAGACAGTCAACTCAATGGGAGAAAATACTTGGAAAACACATATCAGTTAAAGGTTTAATATCCTGTATACATAAAGAAATCATATAACACAACAACAAAAGAAGAAAGAACCCAATCATAAAATGGGCTAGCCACATGAATAAGCATTTTTCCGAAAAGCAAATACAGATGGCTAAAAAGCACATGAAGAGATGCTCATTTTCATTAGCTATAAGGGAAATGCAGATCAAGAGCACAATGGGATACCATGTCACAACCAAAAGAACGACTGCTGTTAAACAAACAGAAAACTACAAATGTTGCCGAAGATGTGGAGACATTGGGACATTTACGCACTACTGGTGGGAATGTATAATGGCATAGCCACTATGGAAGTGTGGCGGTTCCTCAGAAATTACATATCAAGTTGCCCTATGATGTGGCAATACCACTTTTTGATATATACCCAGAAGAGCTGAAAGCAGTGACACAAACAGACATTTGCACACCGATGTTCATGGCAGCATACTCACAATCTCCAAAAGATAGAAACAATCCAAGTGCCCATCAACAGACAAGCAGATCAACAAAATGTGGTATAAACATATGATGGGATATTATGCAGCAGCAAGATGAAATAATGTCCTGAAGCATATGACAAGATGGATGAGCCTTGAGGACATAATGCTGAGTGAAACAAGCTGGACACAAAAGGATAGATACTGTATGATTCCACTTTTATGACCATGGTAAAGGTGAAATCAGAGGCTTATAATACAGAAAATAGGGAACTTACAGATACATGGAAGCTAGAGATGGGTGAATAGTTAGCTAATGAGGTTGAATTCAAATGCAAAAGAAGAGATAAGAATGCCGGCAGTTCACTAACGGTTTTATAATTATTATTACCATATTGAAGGTGAACATGACTGAAAAAGGTTGCAAAGACCCATGTGTCCCACAAATTAACTCTACAAATATTAATAAGATTTTGCATGAATAACTTCAAAGGCATTATGAATGTTGTATAAAAGTATATTAATCCAGTGTAAATGGGAAAATTGCTATTGCATGCTATAGGCTATATTTAATAGGAAAAAAAACAACAGTAACACAGCAACACCAGGGATAAATAATCAGGGGAGGGACAAGAGTTAAGAGGAGGTTTGGATTTTCTATTTGGTGAGGATGTGTTTATTGGTTATCGTTCTTTGGGGAACAATGAAATCATATAAAAATGATAGTGTTAATGGACTGTTGATTTTGGACATTATACAGATGCCAAATGAATGGAGGTGTCTGAAGGAGGCACTGACTACGAAGTAGATCGGTGAACAATGGTGTATACATATGATCGAATACTGTGCTGCTACCAAAAGGAATGAAGTTGTGAGGCTTGCAAAATTGTGAATAAACCTGTGGGACATTTGGTAAGGCAAAACAAGCCAGAAACAAAAGAGCAAATATTATATGGACTTATTCAGAAAATACTTATAAGAAAACAGGGGACTAGATTGTAAGCTATTATAACAGTAACATTTAGTTTGGGGCGGTAATTGTTATTTCTGGATTTTGAGAATCTGTTTTATATATGTGTAACCCTGGTATTTAGAGATAAGAATAAAGCTGATCAGGTTGGGATTGAGGTATGCATGCAATCTTGATCATCCGTAAGGTCTGCCACCATGCAATGGCCACATCAGGCAGCACACCTCTGCTTCAGACCATGCCTAGTGGTATACAGCTGTCAGGGAGGGGGAGGTTGTGGGAAAGAGGTGACCCAAAAATTCCATCTGCTGGGAAGACTGGTAAAGTAAAGATGGGCAAGTTACTTCTCTGCCCCGCCCCCCAAAAGACTCCTGAAAAGGGCTGCTCCTCCTGAGTTAGGCCCTGGCCTTGATTTGTCTGGGAATTACTGACAAGCCAAGTGACAAAGGAGACCTTCAATGCAAACCCAGGCAAAAACAAAATCTTAAGACAAGCAAAAGAAACCAACTTTCAAAATAATCAAATGCTAAGAAACCAACATGAAATCACAAACCATATGAAGAAGAAAGAAGGTATGGTCAAGCCAAATGGTCAAATTAAAAAGCAAGAAGAAACACAAAATTTGGAACAACCAATTAAAGATGGTCAAACAAATCTAAATAATTGCAATGAATTGTCTAAAGAGATAAAGGATATCAAGAAGGCACAAGAACAGCATAAAGAAGAATTTGAAAAAATAGGAAAATAGCAAATCTTATGGAAATGAATGATTTCTGTAATTTACTGTAGATTAAAGTAAAAATATGCTAGAGACAACAGCAGATTTAAGGAGGCAGAAGAAAGAATAAGAGAACAAGAGGAAAGAGCAACTGAATTCAAATGCACAAAAAATGGTGAAAAAATGGAAAAATTTGAATTAGATCTCAGGAAGATAATGGACAACATGAAAAACACACAAATGCAAGAATCATTCATGTTACAGAAGGAGAAGAGAAGTGTAAAAGGCTAGGAAGACTGTTTGAGGAGATAATTGGGGAAAACTTCTCAACCCTTACAAAAGACATAAATATGCAAAACAAAGAAGCCCAACAAACTCCAAATAGAATAAATCCAAACAGACCCACTCTATGACACATAGTAATCACACTATCAAGTGTTGATGAGAAGGAGAGCCCTGAGAGCAGCAATTTGCCACATAAGAGTAAGTATTGACTAGTCACTGAGCACCATGGAAGCAAGAAGGCAGTGGTAAGATATATTTAAGCCTCTGAAAGAGAAAAATTGCCAACTAAGAATTCTTTACCTAGTAAATCTGTCCTTCAAAAGTGAGGGAGATATCCCTCTCTACATGGGACATGACTCCAAGGGGTTCAGACCTTCCTGGCAATGTGGGACAGAAATCCTAGAATGAGCTGGGACTCAGCATCAAGGGATTGAGAAAACCTTCTCAACCAAAAGGGGGAAGAGCGAAATGAGACAAAATAAAGTGTCAATGGCTAAGAGATTCTAAACAGAGCCGAGGGGTTATCCTAGAGGTTGTTCTTATGCATTATATAGATATAACCTTTTTAGATAAGGTGTAATGGAGAGGCTGGAGGGAACTACCAGTAGAGCTGTGTTCCAGTAGCCAAGTTTCTTGAAGATGATTGTATAATAATGTAGCTTTCACAATGTGACTGTGTAATTGTGAAAACCTTGTGTCTGATGCTCCTTTTATCTACCTTATCGACAGACGAGTAAAACATATGGATTAAAATAAACAAATAATAGGGGGAACAAATGTTAAAATAAATTTAGTAGGTTGAAATTTAATGATCAATGAAAGGGAGGGGTAAGGTGTATGGTATATATGAATCTTTTTCTGTGTTCTTTATTTCTTTTTCTGAATTGATACAAATGTTCTAAGAAATGATTATGATGATAAATATACAACTATGTGATGATATTGTTACTGATTATATATCAAGAATGGAATATCGAATGGTAAGAATGTGTTCGTATATTGTTAAGTTTAATAAATAAATAAATAAAAGTGAGGGAGAGTTAAAAAAAGTAGAAATTGCAAGAAAGATCAATAAGTATCTTCAGATTAATGAAAAAGAGAACAGAACATATCAAAATTTATGGGATGCAGCAAAGGTGGTGATACGAGGGAAATTTATTGTTCTAAATGTCTACATTAAAAAGGAAGAAAGAGCTAAGACAAAAGGCCTAACTGACCAACTGAAGAAACCAGAGAAAGAGCAACAAACGAACTTTAAAGCAAACAGAAGAAAAGAATTAAAAAGATTAAAGCAGAAACAGATGAACTGGAGAACCAAAAAAAAGAAAAAAAAAGCACAAGAGAGAATAAAACCAAACTTTGGTTCTTTGAAAAAATCAACAATACTGACAATCCCTTAGCTAGGATGATAAAGTAAATAAGACAGAGGATGCAAACAAATAAAATCAGAGATGAGCGGGGATCATTATCATGGATCCTGAAGAAAGAAAAAAGATCATAAGAGGTTACTATGTACAACTGCATGCCAACAAACTAGACAACTTAGATGAAATGGATAATTTCTTAGAAACCCACAAACATCCTATACTGAATTGAAAGGAAACAGAAGACCTCAACAAACCAATCACAAGTAAAGAGATGCAATCAGTCATCCAAAAACTCCCTTCAAAGTGAAGCCCAGGGCCAGATGGCTTCACGGGAATTTTAGCAAACATCCCAAGAAGAATTAACACCATTTCTGCTCAAACACTTCAAAAAAAAAATCAAGAAAAGGGAACACTATTGAACGAATTCTACAACACGAATATCACTCTAACATCAAAACCTGATAAAGTACTACAAGAAAGGAAAATCACAGGCCAATCTCCCCAATGAATACGAATGCAAAAATTCTCAAATACTTGCAAATCATATCCAATGGCACATCAAAAGAATTATATACTACGACCAAGTGGGATGTATTCCAGGCATGCAAAGATGGTTCAACACAAGAAAATCAATTAAAGTAACACACCACATGTTCTAGTTTGCTAGCTGCCGGAATGCAATATACCAGAAACAGAATGGCTTTTAAACAGGGGAATTTAATAAGTTACTAGTTTACACTTCTAAGGCCAAGAAAATGTCCTAATTAAAACAAGTCTATAGAAATGTACAATCTAAGGCATTCAGGGAAAGCTACCTCAGTTCAAGAAGGCCGATGAAGTTCAGGGTTTCTCTCTCAAGTGAGAAGGCACATGGGGAACACAGTCAGAGTTTCTCTCTCATCTGGAAAGGCATATGGTGAACACAGTAAGGATTTATCTCTCATCCGAAAGGGCACATGGCGAACACAGCATCATCTGCTAGCTTCTTCTCCTGGCTTCCTGTTTCATGAAGCTCCCCGGGAGGCATTTTCCTTCTTCATCTCCAAAGGTCACTGGCTGGTGGACTCTGCTTCACATGGCTATGTTGTTCTGCTCTGCTCTCTCTCAGATCTCTCATTTTCCAAAATGTTTCCTCTTTTATAGGACTTCAGAACCTAATCAAGACCCACCCAAGTGGGTAGAGACAAGCCTCTACCTAATCCATTTTAACAATCACTCTTGATTAAATCACATCAGAACGGCTGCCTTTACAAAATGGGATTAAGATTAAAACATGGCTTTTCTAGGGTACATACATCATTTCAAACCAGCACACCACATTAACAAATCAAAAGGGAAAATCCCACGATCATCTCAATTGACAGTGAAAAGGCATTTGACAAGATTCAGCATCCTGTCTTGGTAAAAACACTTCAAAAGGTAAGAACTGAAGCAAATTTCTTGAATATGATGAAGGGCATAAATAAAAAACCCACAGCCAACAATGGGGAGAGATTGAAAGCCTTCCCTCTAAGATAGGGAACAAGATAAGGATGCCCAGTCACAACTGTTATTGAACATCGTGCATGAGTTTCTAGTGAGAGCAATAAGGCAAGAAAATGAAGTAAATAGCATCTAAATTTGAAAGAAGTAAAACTCTCATTATTTGCAGATGACAGGACAGTATCATACTATATTTGGAAAACTCTGAGAAATCTACCACAAAGCTATTTGAGTGAATAAATTCAGCAAAGTGATAGAATACCAGATCAATGCACAAAAATCAGTAGTTTCCATACACTAGGAATGAGCTAACTGAGGAGGCAATTAAGAAAAAAGTTCCAAATAACTAGGAAGACGGCGGCTTAGTAAGACACTCGGATCTTAGTTTCTCCGCCAGAACAGCTACTAGGGGAGTAGAAACAATACAGCACAGTTCCCAAAGCCACGACAGAGATAAAAAAGACAGTGTACCCCATCCTGGAACGGCTGGCTGGCTGAGAGAACCCGCTCTAGTGAGATCGCCGAGGAGCGCGGGCTTCACTGGGCGGGGCAGCAAGCAGCCGGAGTCACTCCCTTCCCCCTTCCCGGGCCGGCTGGGAGAATTGGACAGGCGGTCCCCTCAAACCGTGGTGGCTGGCGCCCACACCACGTACGGCCCCCTGGACCAACTGAGAGAATTGGTTCGGAAATCCCCAGGCCGCGGAGAACGGTGATGGGGGGCCCCTTCCAAACCCGTGACTTCCCGGGAACGGTGCACACTCCCGGGCGGGCCGCTGCGGCTGGCGCCCTCCCGCCACGCTTGGTGCCCCGGGCCGACTAGGAAATTCGGACGGGCGCTTTTCCGGGCTGCGGCGGCCAGTGACCCTCCCCGCGTTTGGACCCGGGCCGGTTGGCACTCTTCCAAGCCACTTCGGCTAGCGAACCTCCCGGACGGCGAGAGTTTTCCAAAGTTAAAGGACCCACAGCACCTTTTACTGGTGGGACCTGCAGACAAACGTGTGCCACGAGCGCCACCTACTGGGCAGGATAAGAAAAACAGAACCCAGAGATTTCACAGAAAAATCTTTGAAACTTTTGGATCCAACACCCAGGGAAATCTGTCTAAATGCGCAGACGCCAGCAGCAGAAGATAACTGTCCACGCTCAGAAGATTGAGAATATGGCCCAGTCAAAGGAACAAACCAATAGTTCAAATGAGATACAGGAGCTGAGACAACTAATGCTGAATATACGAACACAAATGGAAAACCTCTTCAAAAACGAAATTGATAAATTGAGGGAGGACATGAAGAAGACACGGGCTGAACATAAAGCAGAAAGAGAAAAACTGAAAAAACAAATCACAGAACTTATGGAAGTGAAGGACAAAGTAGAAAAGATGGAAAAAACAATGGATACCTACAACGATAGATTCAAAGAGACAAAAGATAGAATTAGTGATTTGGAGGATGGAACATCTGAATTCCAAAAACAAACAGAAACAATCGGGAAAAGAATGGAAAAATCTGAACAGGGTATCAGGGAACTCAAGGACAATATGAACCGCACAAATATACGTGTTGTGGGTGTCCCAGAAGGAGAAGAGAAGGGAAAAGGAGGAGAAAAACTAATGGAAGAAATTATCACTGAAAATTTCCCAACTCTTATGAAAGACCTGAAATTACAGATCCAAGAAGTGTAACGCACCCCAAAGAGATTAGATCCAAATAAGCATTCTCCAAGACACTTACTAGTTAGAATGTCAGAGGTCAAAGAGAAAGAGAGGATCTTGAAAGCAGCAAGAGAAAAACAATCCATCACATACAAGGGAAACCCAATAAGACTATGTGTAGATTTCTCAGCAGAAACCATGGAGGCTAGAAGACAGTGGGATGATATATTCAAATTACTAAAAGAGGAAAAACTGCCAACCAAGACTCCTATATCCAGCAAAATTGTCCTTCAAAAATGAGGGAGAAATTAAAGCATTCTCAGACAAAAAGTCACTGAGAGAATTTGTGACCAAGAGACCAGCTCTGCAAGAAATACTAAAGGGAGCACTAGAGTCAGATACGAAAAAACAGAACAGAGAGGTATGGAGAAGAGTGTAGAAAGAAGGAAAGTCAGATATGATATATATAATACAAACGGCAAAATGTTAGAGGAAAATATTATCCAAACAGTAATAACACTAAATGTTAATGGACTGAATTCCCCAATCAAAAGACATAGACTGGGCGGGCCGCGGTGGCTCAGCGGGCAAGAGTGCTTGCCTGCCATGCCGGAGGACCCCGGTTCGATTCCCGGCCCCAGCCCATGTGAGAAACGAACAAACAAACAAAATATAATAAAAATAAAGATGTTTCCCTTTCTTCCTCCCTTCCTTCCTTCCATCCTTCCTTCCTTCTCTGTCTTTCTTTCCTTCCTTTCCTCCCTCTCTCTTTAAAAAAAAAAAAAAAAAGACATAGACTGGCAGAATGGATTAAAAAACAGGATCCTTCTATATGCTGTCTACAGGAAACACATCTTAGACCCAAAGATAAACATAGGTTGAAAGTGAAAGGTTGGGAAAAGATATTTCATGCAAATAACAACCAGAAAAGAGCAGGAGTATCTATACTAATATCCAACAAGTTAGACTTCAAATGTAAAACAGTTAAAAGAGACAAAGAAGGACACTATATACTAATAAAAGGAACAATTAAACAAGAAGACATAACAATCATAAATATTTACGCACCGAACCAGAATGCCCCAAAATACGTGAGGAATACACTGCAAACACTGAAAAGGGAAATAGACTCATATACCATAATAGTTAGAGACTTCAATTCACCACTCTCATCAATGGACAGAACATCTAGACAGAGGATCAATAAAGAAATAGAGAATCTGAATATTACTATAAATGAGCTAGACTTAACAGACATTTATAGGACATTACATCCCACAACAGCAGGATACACCTTTTTCTCAAGTGCTCATGGATCATTCTCAAAGATAGACCATATGCTGGGTCACAAAGCAAGTCTTAACAAATTTAAAAAGATTGAAATCATACACAACACTTTCTCGGATCATAAAGGAATGAAGTTGGAAATCAATAATAGGCGGAGTGCCAGAAAATTCACAAATACGTGGAGGCTCAACAACACACTCTTAAACAACGAGTGGGTCAAAGAAGAAATTGCTAGAGAAATTAGTAAATACCTCGAGGCGAATGAAAATGAAAACACAACATATCAAAACTTATGGGATGCAGCAAAGGCAGTGCTAAGAGGGATATTTATTGCCCTAAATGCCTATATCAGAAAAGAAGAAAAGGCAAAAATGCAGGAATTAACTGTCCACTTGGAAGAACTTGAGAAAGAACAGCAAACTAATCCCAAAGCAACCAACAGGAAAGAAATAATAAAGATCAGAGCAGAAATAAATGAAATTGAAAACATGAGAACAATAGAGAAAATCAATAAGACCAGAAGTTGGTTCTATGAGAAAATCAATAAG
This sequence comes from Tamandua tetradactyla, assembly GCF_023851605.1. Taxonomy (NCBI): domain Eukaryota; kingdom Metazoa; phylum Chordata; class Mammalia; order Pilosa; family Myrmecophagidae; genus Tamandua; species Tamandua tetradactyla. The sequence continues at coordinate 123,493,847 of NC_135353.1, forward strand.
ATTGATGGGCCCTTAGCAAGATTGACAAAAAGAAGAAGAGAGAGGATGCAAATAAATAAGATCAGAAATGGAAGAGGAGACATAACTACTGACCTCACAGAAATAAAGGAGGTAATACAGGATACTATGAACAACTTTACGCTAATAAATACAACAATTTAGATGAAATGGACGGGTTCCTGGAAAGACATGAACAACCTACTTTGACTCAGAAGAAATAGATGACCTCAACAAACCAATCACAAGTAAAGAAATTGAATTAGTCATTCAAAAGCTTCCTAAAAAGAAAAGTCCAGGACCAGATGGCTTCACATGTGAATTCTACCAAACATTCCAGAAAGAATTAGTACCAACTCTCCTCAAACTCTTCAAAAAAATTGAAGTGGAGGGAAAACTACTTAATTCATTCTATGAAGCCAACATCACCCTCATACCAAAACCAGGCAAAGATATTACAAAAAAAGAAAACTACAGACCAATCTCTCTAATGAATATAGATGCAAAAATCCTCAATAAAATTCTAGCAAATCGTATCCAACAACACATTAAAAGAATTATACATCATGACCAAGTAGGATTCATCCCAGGTATGCAAGGATGGTTCAACATAAGAAAATCAATCAATGTAATACACCATATCAACAAATCAAAGCAGAAAAATCACATGATCATCTCAATTGATGCAGAGAAGGCATTTGACAAGATTCAACATCCTTTCCTGTTGAAAACACTTCAAAGGATAGGAATACAAGGGAACTTCCTTAAAATGATAGAGGGAATATATGAAAAACCCACAGCTAATATCATCCTCAATGGGGAAAAATTGAAAACTTCCCCCTAACATCAGGAACAAGACAAGGATGTCCACTATCACCACTATTATTCAACATTGTGTTGGAGGTTCTAGCCAGAGCAATTAGACAAGAAAAAGAAATACAAGGCATCAAAATTGGAAAGGAAGAAGTAAAACTATCACTGTTTGCAGATGATATGATACTATACGTCGAAAACCCGGAAAAATCCACAACAAAACTACTAGAGCTAATAAATGAGTACAGCAAAGTAGCAGGTTACAAGATCAACATTCAAAAATCTGTAGCATTTCTATACACTAGCAATGAACAAGTGGAGGGGGAAATCAAGAAACGAATCCCATTTACAATTGCAACTAAAAGAATAAAATACCTAGGAATAAATTTAACTAAAGAGACAAAAAACCTATATAAAGAAAACTACAAAAAACTGCTAAAAGAAATCACAGAAGACTTAAATAGATGGAAGGGCATACCGTGTTCATGGATTGGAAGACTAAATATAGTTAAGATGTCAATCCTACCTAAATTGATTTACAGATTCAATGCAATACCAATCAAAATCCCAACAACTTATTTTTCAGAAATAGAAAAACCAATAAGCAAATTTATCTGGAAGGGCAGGGTGCCCCGAATTGCTAAAAACATCTTGAGGAAAAAAAACGAAGCTGGAGGTCTCGCACTGCCTGACTTTAAGGCATATTATGAAGCCACAGTGGTCAAAACAGCATGGTATTGGCATAAAGATAGATATATCGACCAATGGAATCGAATAGAGTGCTCAGATATAGACCTTCTCATCTATGGACATTTGATCTTTGATAAGGCACTCAAGCCAACTCACCTGGGACAGAACAGTCTCTTCAATAAATGGTGCCTAGAGAACTGGATATCCATATGTAAAAGAATGAAAGAAGACCCATATCTCACACCCTATACAAAAGTTAACTCAAAATGGATCAAAGATCTAAACATTAGGTCTAAGACCATAAAACAGTTAGAGGAAAATGTTGGGAGATATCTTATGAATCTTACAATTGGAGGCAGTTTTATGGACCTTAAACCTAAAGCAAGAGCACTGAAGAAGGAAATAAATAAATGGGAACTCCTCAAAATTAAACACTTTTGTGCATCAAAGAACTTCATCAAGAAAGTAGAAAGACAGCCTACACAATGGGAATCAATATTTGGAAACGACATATCAGATAAAGGTCTAGTATCCAGAATTTATAATGAGATTGTTCAGCTCAACAACAAAAAGACAGCCAACCCAATTACAAAATGGGAAAAAGACTTGAATAGACACCTCTCAGAGGAGGAAATACAAATGGCCAAAAGGCACATGAAGAGATGCTCAATGTCCCTGGCCATCAGAGAAATGCAAATCAAAACCACAATGAGATATCATCTCACACCCACCAGAATGGCCATCATCAACAAAACAGAAAATGACAAGTGCTGGAGAGGATGCGGAGAAAGAGGCACATTGATTCACTGTTGGTGGGAATGTCAAATGGTGCAACCACTGTGGAAGGCAGTTTGGCGGTTCCTCAAAAAGCTGAATATAGAATTGCCATACGACCCAGCAATACCATTGCTGGGAATCTACTCAAAGGAATTAAGGGCAAAAACTCAAACGGACATTTGCACACCAATGTTTATAGCAGTGTTATTTACAATTGCAAAGAGATGGAAACAGCCAAAATGTCCATCAACAGACGAGTGGCTAAACAAACTGTGGTATATACATACGATGGAATATTATGCAGCTTTAAGACAGGATAAACTTATGAAGCATGTAATAACATGGATGGACCTAGAGAAGATTATGCTGAGTGAGTCTAGCCAAAAACTAAAAGACAAATACTGTGTGGTCCCAATGATGTGAATCGACATTCGAGAATAAACTTGGAATATGTCATTGGTAACAGAGTTCAGCAGGAGTTAGAAACAGGGTAAGATAATGGGTAATTGGAGCTGGTGGGATACAGACTGTGCAACAGGACTAGATACAAAAACTCAAAAATGGACAGCACAATAATACCTAATTGTAAAGTAATCATGTTAAAACACTGAATGAAGCTGCATCCGAGCTATAGGTTTTTGTTTTGTTTTGTTTTGTTCTTACTATTATTACTTTTATTTTTTTCTCTATATTAACATTCTATATCTTTTTCGGTTGTGTTGCTAGTTCTTCTAAACCGATGCAAATGTACTAAGAAACAATGATCATGCATCTATGTGATGATGTTAAGAGTTACTGATTGCATATGTAGAATGGTATGATTTCTAAATGTTGGGTTAATTTCTTTTTTTCCGTTAATTAATTAAAAAAAAAAAGAAGTCACCTTGCATTACTCCTGTTGTATTCTACTCGCTAAAAAATGTCATAAGGACAGTCCAGATTCAAGGAGCAGAGAAATAGACTCCACTTTTTCATGGGAGGAGCTGCAAAGTCACATTGTAATGAGGTGTGCATACAAAGATTAGAGGACTTTGTGGCGATTAAGGAATCTACTACACATCTCATTTGGGTAAATGAGTGTTGTGCACATTTAGTCCTGCAGGCCTTCAGAGGTGGGAGGAGCCACTGAGGTAGAAACGATGAGCTTCTGAGAAGTAATGAATGGGACAAACTCAGAAGAATGTGGAGAACAGCAGCAAAACAGAGGGGCAGGATGAATCATGGCAGTGCTTAGACTCTTTCTAGAGGATAAGTCATGCTTGAGTGGAACAGGTAGAGAGGAGGATTTGGGAAATAGGAGGTAAGAATGCTGGAAAAGGTTACGATTGGGCATAGGGAACCTGGATTGTGAGGCTTCCACGAGTGCTGACACTATCTGCTGTGCAGTGAGCAACCAGAGTTTGGTGGTTGTGGATGGGGTTATAGGGAAGAGGCTTTTAGAGACTGCCTCTTCATGGACAGAAGACTGGAAGGAAGTTGAGTTGGATGAGGAGTATAGTGGCACAGAGATCAAGGCAAGAAAGCAGCCTAGAGACTGAATGCAAGTGCCTACACATGGATTGTCCCCAAGGGACTAAACAGCATAACTGGAGCTTTTAGAGGTAGGTTTATTTAGAAGTATATTTTTAAAAGCATTTATCTCAGACTTTAGTTATCCTAGGAAGAGCCAAATTTAGGCTCATAAAACGTGCGCACACACACACATACACCTTTCCTGTATAAGATGCATGTTTTAAGTGAGACAAGCAGGATACAGATGATAGCCATCAAAATTTTGTTTATACTGTAAAGGAAAAAAATTCCTGGTGCTTTTTAACATTATGAGTAGGCAAGGGATTATAAGGAGGGCTAGAAACCACAATGGGGTCAGGGAAGAGCTGCCTTCAGTTTTGACTGCAATCTAGACCTGAAGCCATGCTCCCCCCAGGCAGACAGTGCAGCCACAATTTCACACCTGTCAGTGGCAACATGGCAAACTGGCAGTTAGTTCTCCTTTGACAGTCTTATTTTTTCCTATAGGACTTATGTGGCCATTAGAATATGTTACATATAAGGTTTTGTTTGTTTGTTGTCATGGGCAGGCTCCAGGAATCGAATTCAGTCTCTGGCATGGCAGATGTGAATTCTGCCACTGAGCCACCACTGCACTGCCCAGCATATAATTTTTTTAAACAAAAAATGAGAACCACTGTTTGGTTCGTGAATTAATTAGGGGGCAGCAATTTTTCTTCAAGCATTTGTGGGAAATAGGATGTAGAGAACTTGAGGAGTGGCAAGCTAATTGTACACCTTTGGGTCATGTGTATATGAAATAAGGTCACAGAGTAAGGAAGCATGGTATTATGTGCAAAAGTGAATAGAAAAGACAGGATTTAATGAGGCAGTATGGAGTAGGGATGGTGTCAAAAAGGGCAGGATTCGGAAGGGCATCTTGCTGAAATAAAATATGCAGGAATTCGAAAGAATGGGCCAGAGCAGGATTGACAGGACAAAGAAGAAAAGGCGTTGTTCCAGGTAAACATGTGCATTGGATTGTTGGTGGTGCTAGGGGAGGGCAGGCAGTAAAGAAATAGTCCTGAGACGAAATCCCTAAGACTATGTGTTCAAGATTTCTTGTTCTACCCTACTCCCCTAAAATCCAGGTGAAGAATTATCCTCAGTTGAAGAATTATGTCATGTGAAAATATCATAAAGCAACTGAACAGACAAAAAAATGAAAGCACATTTAGGTTTCTCTGTGTATGTACTATATTTCATCCACTGTGTACCTCATAGGATAGGCAAAAGTTCCCTAGGGAAACACACAACCCCTCTGTCCTTGATGTCTTTTCAGACTGAACCAGACCATGCTATAGAGCAATTATGAAGGAGAGGGGTATCAGTTGCATTTTCTAAAGATACAGTGCTCTAGGGAAAAATATGGGCAGCTATGCTGAGTTTTTGCAATTCTCAAAAACTCCTGTGGACTCTCAGGATGAGCCGGGACCTGGCATCATGGGATTGAGAAAGTCTTCGTGACCAAAAGGGGGAAGAGAGAAATAAGACAAAATAAAGTTTCAGTGGCTGAGAATATTCAGAGTCAAGAGATTATCCTGGAAGTTATTCTTATGCATTATACAGAAATCCCTTTTTAGTTTATGTTCCATTGGAGTGGCTAGAGGGAAGTACCTGAAACCACTGAGCTGTGTTCCAGTAGCTTTGATTCTTCAAAGCCACTGTATAACTATATAGCTTTTACAATGTGTCCGTGTGATTATGAAAACCTTGTGGCTGATGCTTTTTTTTTCCAGGGTATGGACAGATGAGTAAAAAATTAAGGACAAAAATAAATAATTAATGGGGGTAGGGGGTAAGGGATAAAAATAATTGGATAGATTACAGTACTAGTGGTCAATAAGAGGAAAAAGTAAGAAGGGGTATGGGATGTATGAGTTTTTTCTTTTATTTTGTATTTCTTTTTCTGGAGTGGTACAAATGTTCTAAAAATGATCACGGTGATGAATACACAACTATGTGATAATTTTGTGAGCCACTGATTGTATACTTTGGATGGACAGTATGGTATGTGAAGATATCTCAATAAAAATACTAAAAAAACCCAACCAACCAAACAAACAAAAAAACTTGCAGGCTTAACTGGGGAGGTTTCCTTGTAAAGAGACATTTGAAAAGGCAGAAACTAGAATATAGTTTACCAAAGGACAGGAGGGGGTTAGGGAATGGGGTGTTACTGCTTAAACTGTACAGAGTTTCTATTTGGGTTAATGGTAAAGTCTAGGTAATAGATGATAATGATCCATTACCACGGATAGTGGCAGCAAAACATTGTGAATTGTGAATGCAATTAACAGAACTGAATTATCTATTTGAATGTGGTTAAAGGGGGAAATTTCAGGTTGTATATGTTATTAAAATAAAAATCAATTAAAAAATAAGGATTGTACAACACAGTGAACCCTACTATAAACAATGGAGTATAATTAATAGTACAATTATAAATTCTTTCATGAATTGCAACAAATGTACCACACTAACACAAGGTGTTAAAAATAGGGTTTCATATGGGAACTCTATATTTTTATACAAGATTTTTCTGTAAACCTACAACTTTTCTAGTTAAAAAAAAAAAGAATTTGCCCAATGAATGCAAGTGGCTGAAGGATGCACTGATGGAGAAGTAGACTGGTAAACAATGGTATATACTTATGATTGAAGGTTGTGCTGGTACAAAAAGGAACAATGCTGTGAGGCATGCAACGATGTGAATGAACATGTAGGACATTTGGTGAGACAAAATAAGCTAGAAACAAACAAACAAACAAACAAACAAACAAAAAACAATGGTATTGTCACCTTTAGAAAATGCTTATAAGAAAACAGGGGTCTAGATTGCAAGCTTTTAGAGCAGACACATTAAGTCCGGAGTGGTGGTTGTTATTTCTGGATTTTGAGAGGCTATTTATATATATGACCTGATATTTAGAGATAAAAATGAAGCCAAACAGGTGGGGGTTAAAGTAATTCAGAACACAGCGGTAAGGAAGACAGTGTGTATATTTTAGAACCACACATACTCTTTGAAACCAATGGAAGAAAGGTTTATTTGATCTGGAACTGAAATTTTCTGTGGTGCATAATCTAATTCAACCTATCTGTATATCTTATTTGAACAACTGAAACATAGGAAGCCCAGAATAAGAAACAGGTCTTTTAATCCTGTATAGATTATTGTAACGCCGAGAAACATTCTAGAGTATATTAAGCAGATAATCAAAAAGTATCGGCAAAGTTCCCTTAGGGAGGGGAGAAAGACTATGAACCTATTAAACCTTACCATCAGGGAATCCCCTGATACTGTGTCAAACTTTAGGGACACCCAAATCAATAGGCCATGCCCTCGATCATGAGGTGTACTCTTGTGAAGCTTATGTAGGTGGCACAGAAACTTAGACTACCAATAGGCATGCCTAAGAGCTACTTCTGGAGGACCTCTGTTGTTGCTCAGATGTGGCCTCAGTCTCTCTAATCCCAACTCTGCAAGTGAAATCATTGCCCTCTCCCCTACGTGGGACATGACATCCAGGGGTGAAAGTCTCCCTGGCAATGTAGGAGATGACTCCCAGGGATGAATCCAGACCTGGCACTGTGGGATCAACAATTCCATCTTTTACCAAAAGGGGTAAAAGAAGTGTAATTAATAAAGTATCAGTGGCAGAGAGATTTCAAACTACTCTGGAGGTTGCTCTTACACAAGCTTCAGGTAGACATTGCTACCTATCATAACCTGCCAACCCCCAACCAGGACCATTCCAGCCAATCCTAAAGAACACCTAGGGCAATATATAAGATTCCATAAGGATTCCAGGCACTAGAGTTACTTTCCAGAAACCTACAACCTCTAGATGGGTCCCTGGTCCAGATAATTCCTGACACCTAGCCCAGCCTTTCCAGAACATCAGATAGTTCCATCTCCCTACCCCATATTAGTGACAGACCCTTCCAATATCAAAAATTTAGAATTGCCATAGCCCAAACAACCCCAAAGAGAGGTACAGAAAGATCAAAGGTGATGGTGGAATTATACATAGAAGATAGGACTTAACAAATGAATATGAATGTTGAATCATTAAACTGCTATCTCTTTTAGTCTCCAGTATTTTAGAGCTCCTAGAAGTAGAAACCTAAAATTGTGGACTTGTAACCCATGTCAAAGTCTGAAATATGTTCTACAACTAATTGTGATGTTGTGCTTTGAAATTTATAGCTTTTTAGTATATATGTTATTTTTTACAAAAAAAAAGGAAGGATAAAAGTCGACTGTGATGATAGAAAAGTATTTAAGCCCTCTAGCCTCTTATATTCTGGAGCAGCTAGAAGAAAAAATATGAGAGGATTGTACGGTAGTCCATGACAAACTCTGGGATCTGTGCTATAACCACTTGTTGAAGAGTGCCTTGAAAACTATTGCTTTTTTATTTCTTTGCTTTGTATACATGTTATACTATACAATAAAAAAAGTTAAAAAAACAGAATTTGTGAAATCATAAATAGTTCACATTATGAGGGCTCCAAGAAATAAGGCATTGTCAGTGCCCTCAACAGTTAGCTTTTAAAAAGTACAAAAATAATGTTTCGTGATTATCCAAATTACTTATTTCTTGGGGCCTAATGAGGTTTGCAGAGTGTCCGGCCTGGGGTTTAGGATAAAGCAAGCACTCAGTGTCAACTGAATCTAAGCTTTTGACAGTTTCTTGTATGAAATATATCAGTGCACTAAATTTTGGGTGGACATGATTCTTTAATGTTGGGAGGGCAGGTCAAACCATCAAAATTGGGCATCTGGTCCAACCTTTGCAAGTTACAAAGGGCTCCCATATATCTATATCCCTAAACTTTTTCATCACCGAGGACTACTTTTTTTTTGTATGTTGCATTGTGGGGGCACATTTCATTCTTTTTCCACGTGAGTATCCTGTTACTGCAGCACCATTTGTTGATTTTTGGGGGGGGAGGGGGGGAAGAATGCATGGGCTAGAAATCGAACCTGGGTCTCCCATATGGCAGGGAAGAATTCTACCACTAAACTGCCCTTGTACCTCTGAGACAACCACTTTTGAAATTTTTGCCATAGACAGCTTTGAAAGCTTGTCTAGTAAACATACCACACTTACGGATTACTCAATTTCTCCATTTTATTATAGAATGTTTCAACATGAGATAATAACATATTCACTATGCCAGACATTGCTCAGCATGTTATCCTTAATATACCATTCATTTAGCACAACAATCTCAGTAGTTATTAACTTCATGCTACAAATGATGAAACTGAGACACAGAAAAATACACTTCATTCAAGGTTGTACGTGTTATAAGAAAAAGAGGCAGAATTAAAACTCAGGTGCCTGACATTTTTTCATTCTAGCATCAACAACCTCTAGCTAACGAGTTTTTACCATGAATAGCAGTATAATCCTAGTAATATCACTCCTGGGTATTTATTTCAGGGAAATGCAAGCATATGTGAACAAAAAATATATATATACATGAGTGTTTACAGAAGCTCTACTCAAAATTATGAAAAAAACAGAAATGATTCAAAATTATTGAACAAACTTCGTACATCCATACAATGGAATCAAACTCAGTAATAGGAAGGAACAAACTATCAACACACGCAACAATTTGGATGAATCTCAAAAGTATTATGCTGAGTGTAAATATCAAGACTCAAAAGGTTATATATAGTCTGATTCCACTTATGTGACAGTCTCAAAAAGACATGACTAGAGTGATGGAGAACAGTTGATCAATGGTTGCCAGGGGTTAGAGAGGGAAGAGAGTGTAACTAAAGGGGCAGCACTGTAACCAAGAAATTGGGATTTAAGGGATGATTTTGATTGCTGAATCATTATATAGATATTCCTTTTTTTAAACTTTTTTATTATAACATATATACAGTTATTCCATTTTTGCTTTATGGTAGTTTGGAGTAGACAGAGGGAAATACCTGAAATCTTTTCATTGTAAACAAGCTGTCTTGATCTCTGGTAATAGTTGTACAGCCTTTATTTTGTGCCCTTGTGATTGAAAAACCCTGTGACTAACCTTCACTTATACCCATTTATCTTGTTTTTCAACTTTAGAGGCTTGTAACCACTAAAGACAGCCCTTAATGCTTATTAATGAAGGGTCCTGGGTCGTTCAGAACTAACCCACCCCAAGTCCAAAGTTATCTTGATAATGGAGACTGGTTCCACCCAAAATGGGCGTCTGACATACGCAGCAGCTTAGACTTTAATCTATAAGTCACCTATACCCCATTATAATACTAAAACTCATGTTCATCATCATATTATGGCCACCATTTCCTTATATATGTTCTGCGACTAAGTATGTAATGGATCTGCACATGTCCAATAATTAAATTACATTAAATTACATCATCTGGGGCCATTGCACTCATTATTCTAAAACCTGTCCATCTTTTAATGCTATCAAACTATCAAAATTACTGCAGTTTGGGGAGACAGATTTTGGGCAGACAGGCCATGTGATCTCTTGTTACGTGCCTAGTAATAAAGTTTTTCTCTCTTTGAAACCCCGGTGTCTCAGGAATTGGTCATTTGAGTGCATCGGGCAAAAGAATCCACCACCTTTGTCCAATAACAGCACAAAGGAGTTTTTCGGGGTGTGGAACTGCTCTGTACTTTAACTGGTAGGTGATACTGGTTATACTGATTTATACATATGTTAAAATTCATAGAACAGTATATACCAAAAAAGTCAGTATTACTATCAATATAAACTATAACAAATAATAGTTTTTTGGATTTAAAAATTAAAATAGCTACACTAAAATGTGAAGTAAAAACCTGTCATCGGGGGTGGGGTACGAGGGTAGTTCAGTGGTAGAACTTTCACCTGCCATGAAGAAGACCCAGGTTCAATTCCTGGCCTATGCACTTTCCCAAAACACAAACAAACAAGTAAACAAACAAACAAGCAAAAGAAATTCAACAAATTGGTGTTCCAATAACAGGATACTCACATGGAAAAAGAATGAAATGTGACTCTGCCATACAGTATACAAAATAAGAGAACCTTTAAAAACCATCATCAGGCACCTAAACTGAATGATGACAGTCATATCTTTAAATAGACATTCCTTAAAACTTAGATGAGCATGAGTGCTTATTTCCTTAAAAATAAAAGTACTTCATTAAATTTTTAGGCGGCACTGCATATGCAACCTGCCTAATAGAAAAAAATAAGTAATAAAAATTAATCCCAGGAAAGAGAATGTGATGGGATGAAGGTTCTATCTACAATTTTCAATATTTACTAGAATACATTCATGTATCACTAGTATAATTAAAACAGAATGTTTAAAAGATTTTTAAAAAAAACCTCTAGATTGAAATGGAGATATTTCCCAAGTTGCACTATTTCTCCCTCCTCTAAGGTTTCATTGCCCTTGGGGACATTCCACTTACCAGGTCAGACTTACCTTCTACTTATCACCTAGTGCCTCACTCACAATCACAGTGGTCACTCACTTCAGGGAACAAAAGTGGCAAAGACATGATACTAAAAAAAAATCTATAATCTAGGTAGAACAAATCATGCTATATTTTTGAATGAGGTAAATTATTGCTGAATGCTAATGATGTGCCCTATAATTATAAAAACACAGATAAAATTTTGGGAGAGAGCAAAAAAATAACATATTGCCAGTGCTGTAGAGGTTTTTAAAGCATAAAATAGCCCAAACCAGAATCAATTCGTCCTGATTCCCCAGACATAAAACCATAAAATTCAAGGGGGTTAGAAGAAAAATAAAAGGAAAGAAGTAATCTGTACTGAGTTTCTACGTGCAACACACTGAGTTAGGCAGTTACGTATATTCTAAAATTCATTTTAGGACTTCCAGCTTCAGTTCTAACAGATAAAGTGACGGGAAGCCATCATTCTCACCCTTACAAGAAAAAAGGTAGACAAACTGAAACCAATTGCTCTTCTTGGATCCATCAGAGAACTGAGGTCACACAGTAAAACACCATCCTAATACCTGGAGAGACAGGGGCCTGCAGGGATACACAGGATTCCAGCATTTGCTCACATGGGACAGAAGCCTTGAGAAGTTGTATAAGCCTATAGAAAAACTGTCCTAGAGATCTTAATGAATTACTGGAGGCCAGAATATGGGTTTCACACATAGGAGTGTGAAGTTCTTAGGTACCATAGTTAGAGAGGGGGGAGGGTTCTCACTTTCTCACAAGCTTTACCTCCAGGAACCCCATTACACTCTCAGAGTAAGGACAGGGAGAATCTCAGAGAAAGTTCCCAGGATGGTGCTAGCTGGGGAAGGAAAACAACACCTACAATGAATACCTTTCCTTTATCTTTAGTACAGAACAAAAGGCTTAATGTACAGGGGAAGGGTTTAATACCCATGGCTTGAGGAAACTGAAGGATACCCACTGCAGCTGGAGGAAAAGGAACAAGGGAAAAAAGAAACAGCTCCATTCCTGGAGAAGGAGCAGGAAAACTTGTGAAGGTCACAATTCGAAACCCAGGTTCTAGCACCTTTCTAAGTCTAAGGCTTAATCATATCTGAGAACTTCTTCCTCTCCCAGGTGGTACATGATTCCCAAGAGAAAGCCCTTGGGAAGCAGCACAAAGGAATAAAAAAAGAAAGTATTACTAGAGGAATCAGAAATCTCTGGTGCCTTTAACAAAAACAAACACAAAGCACAGGCCAATTTCTGATTAGATTAACACAAATCCCCCACACTGAAAGCATAGCAGAAAGAAACTCAAGTTCTTCAAACTATTCAAATATGAAGGATTTACCTCAGTATTTCCTGTCCTATACAACATGTTCAGCTTCCAAACAAATACGTATGCAGCATAAAAAGGCAATAAAACATCCCAAATGACAAAGCAATCATAAGCTCCAAACTCAGTTATGACACAGATGCTGGAACTATCAGACATTAAACTAAAAAAAACTATTACTATGTTAAGACTGTAACGGGAAAAAAAGACAACATGCCATACCAGACAGATAACATCAGCAAAAAGAGGAGCTGGGGTGGGGGTAGGAGATGGGAAGTTAATGCTTACATTGTACAGTTTCTATTTGGGTCGACTGTAAAGTCTTGACAATGGATGGTTAGTGATGGTAGCATAACACTGTGTACGTAATTAACAGCACTGAATTTATATTTGAATGTGGTTAAAAGGGTCAATTTTAGGTTGTGTGTAAGTTACTAGAATAAAAATGAAAAAAAAAACCACAAATAGACACAGGACTGGTCCACACAAATAGTGAACCCTATTGTAAACAATGGACTATACTTAATAGCACAATTATAAAAATGTTCTTTCATGAATTGTAACAAATGTACCACACTAACACAAGGTGTTAATAATAGGGTGGTATATGGGAAAGTCTGTATTTTATGCATGATTTCTCTATAAACTTACAATTTATCTAATAAAAAATAAATTAACTTTTTAAAAAGAATCAAATGGAAATGTTAGAAATAAAAAATACAGGTAAAGAAGCCATACCTAAGCATATCATATTCAAACTGCTGAAAACCCAGGATAAAGAGAAAATCTTGAAGGCAGTCAGAGGAAAAAAAAGATGTTATAACTACAAGGGATAATCAAAGATAAAAATTACAGATTTCTCACCAGAGACTACATGATCAAGGCACAGTAGAATATGTTAAAAAGGGGAGCAGGGGGTGCGGTGCAACAGTGGCTCAGTGGCAGAATTCTTGCCTGCCATGCCAGAGACCTGGGTTTGTTTCCCGGTATCTGCCATTGTAAAACAAAAAGAAAAGAAAAAAAGGTGAGGGTAACCTAGAATTCTATACCCAATGAAAATATCCTTTAAACAGAAAGAAAAATTGAAGACTCAAACAAGACAGAAAACCTGCCCTACAAGAAATGTTAAATTCTTCAGACAGAAAGATTATAATTAAGGTCAGAAACTTGGATTAACATTCAGAAATGAAGAGCACTGGAAAAGGAATAAATAAAGGTAAAATATAAATTTTTATTTTTGAAAACCCAATTTCCCAGACACAAACCCAAGGGCAATGCTGCAAGTAGGCCTTCTAAAGACTGCAACCTTTGGCCTGCTATGCGAATTCTTTTCTGCACAATACGGTCTATACAAAAAGCCTAACATCTAACATTATTTTTAAGGGTGAAAGATTGAATGATTTTCCATTAAAATGAGAACAAGTTAAGGATGTTCCCTCTCACCACTAGTATTCAACACTATACTAGAAGTCCTCGCTAGTGCAATAAAGCAAGAATATGAGAAAAGAACAAACAAACTGGAAAGAAATAAAACTGTCTTTATCACATATGACATGATTATCTGTTTACAAAACTCCAAATAACTGAAAGAAGAAAAAAAAAACTCTCCTGGTATTAATAATAAAGTTTAGTGAAGTCACAGAAAACAAGGTCAGTACACCAATATCAACTGTTTTCCTACATATCTGCAATGAACAAATGAAATTCGAAATTACAAAAAAAAACCCCACATTTAGAATAGCACTCCCAAAATCAAGTACTTAGGTATAAATCACACAAACTAGGATCTTATATGGAAAACTATAAAACACTAATGAAAGAAATCAAAGAAGATCTAAATAAACGGAGAGATATACCATGTTCACTATTGGATGACTCAAAATGTTAAGATGCCAGTTCTCCCTGATTTGATCTTAGATTAGATTCAACACAATCCCAATCAAAATCCCAGCAAAGTCTTTTTTTTTTGTAGATATCAACAAGTTGATTAAAAAATTTACATAGAGTTCCTAGGTAAGATAAATTCTGAAACTCAGAGGGACCAGCCTCTCCAAGATTATCAGCTAATTACAACCCCCCATCCCTTATTGTCAACACCCTTATCAACATGAAAGTGTTAGAATGGGCATTGCTCAAAGATCCCTATAGATTGGGACAAGGGTCAAAGAAGAAAGAGTTATAACAGAGAAAGCAGGATTGAACAAATGGGTATGACTGCTGAATCACTATACTGATATTTCTTTCAGCCTCCAGTGTTTCAGAGCAGCTAGAAGGAAAAATCTGAAATAATGGAATGGTAAACTCGGAAATCTGCTTTGTAACTATTTGTTAAAATGCACTTTGAAAATTAATGTTTTTTCTTTCTTTTCCTTGTATGTTATGTTTTACAATAAAAATTGTTTAAAAATATTGTATGTGAGAAAATTAAAAACACAAAATAAAATACCTCTGTTCTTCTGCAAAAACAAAAACATAAACAAAAAAATATTTATATAGAAAAGCCAAGGTACTAAAATGGCCTAAACAATTCTGAAAAAGAAGAAAGAGTCAGAGTACTCAGATTACCTGATTTCAAGACCTACTTTTTTTTTTTTTAACTTTTTATCTTGAAATACTTTCAAACTTATAGGGCAGTTATACAAGTAATACAAACCCCATACAGAGTACTCCAACATACCCCTAGAAACTCAGATCTACCAATTTTAATATTTCAACACATTTTCCATACCAATCTTTCAATCTATTTATCTATACCTATGCCTATTTATCAATCCATTTTATGAGCTCTTGAGCATAGTTTTTATACCTCATGCTCCTTGAACACTTAATACTGCCATGTACATTTCCTGAAAACAACAGTTTTCACTTTAGTAACTACCTTAAGTGCAGTTATCAAGTTGAAGAAATTTGACAATAATATAAAACTTAAGGTCTATATTCCAACTTTTTCATATGTTCCAATAATGCCCCTCTAAGCCTTTTTTCTCCCCCTAAATCCCACCCAGGATCATTCCCTTTCATTTTTTTAAAATGCGATTTTATTGAGATATATTTACATACCATATATATAATCATCCAAAGTGTAAAAGCAATGGTTCTCAGTATCATCATACAGTTGGGCATTTATCACCAACATCAACTTTTGAACATTTTCATTAGTCAATAAAAACAATAAAAAGAAAAAAGAAAAAGAACACCTAAAACATTCTATACCCCTTATCCCCATTATTTATTTATTTTTTGTGCTTATTTATTTACTCATCTATCCATACCCTGGATAAAGAGAGTGTCAACCACAAGGTTTTCACAATTACACAGTTGTACTGTGAAAGCTATATAAGTTATACAATTGTCTTCAAGAACCAAGGCTACTGGATTCCAGTTCAACAGTTTCAGGTATTTCCTTCTACCTATTTTAACACACTAAAAACTAAAAAGAAGAATCTATACAATACATAAGAATAATCTCTCAACTCCATTTGAAATCTCTCAGTCACTGAAACTTAATTTTATTTCATTTCTCTTCCCTCTTTTGATCAAGGTGGCTTTCTGAATCCCATGATGCAAGGTCAAGGTTCATCCCTGGGAGTCATGTTCCATGTTGCCAGGGAGATTTACAGCCCTGGGAATCATATCCCACATAGGGAGGAGGGTAGTGAGTTTACCTGCACAGTTGACTTAGAGAGAGGCCACATCTGAGCAACAACAGAGGTTCTCTGGGGGTGACTCTTATGCATAAATCTAAGTAGGCTTAGCTTCTCCTTTGCAGGATTAAGTTTCATAAGGGCAACTCCCAAGGTCGAGGGCTAGGCCTATTAAACTGGTAGTCCCCAACATTTGTGAGAGTATCAGGAATTCCTCAGGTAGGGAAGTTTAATATTTCCACATTTTTCCCAAGTTCCTCAAGGGGACTTTACAAATACTTTTTTATTCTCTGCCCAAATTACTCTAGGATGTATCAGGGCATCACACTAATCTGTACAAACTAACAAGATCTCGCTCCCTATTAAAGGTTGCATGTAATTACGGTGTTTGAAAAACCGAACACACAAGTTAAACTAGACAGTGTGCTGCAGAAAATATAAATTTGCACCAAATAAACATCTCTTCCTTTGGTCTCACACAGAAGGTGAAGTTTTAAAACACAGTCAAGACTTACTTTTAATAAAAGTACAGTAATCAATACAGTGTGGTATTGGCAAAATGACAGACATACGAATCAGTGCAACAGAAAAGAAAGTCTAGAAATAAGCCCACACAAATACAGTCAACTGATTTTTGACACAGGTGCAAAGGCAGTTCGATGGAAAAAGAACCGTCTTTTTAAACATATGAAGCTGGAACCACCTGACATCCATACGTAGAAAAATGAACCTTGACACATACCTCATACCTTACACAAAAATTAACTCAAAATGGATCTTAGACATAAATGTAAACCCCAAAACAAGAAAATTTCTAGGAGAATATGTGTGTGGGACTCTGGGTTTGGTAATAAGTTTTAGACACAACACCAAAAGAATGATCCACGAAAGAAAAAAATTAATAAAGTGGAGTCCATCAAATTTAAAATTTTTTGTTTTGTGAAAGACACCGTAAAGAAATGAAAATACAAGCTATAAATGGAGGGGATTATTTGTAAATCACAGAGCTAATAAAGGACTTATATAAAGAGCTCTTAAAACTCGACAATAGGAAAACGACCCAATTTTTAAAATAGGCAGAAAATCAGAACAGACACTTCACCAAAGATGTACAGCTGAAAAATATATGAAAAGACACTCAACATCACATGCCATTAGGGAAATGCATATTAAACAATGAGATACTACTACATACCTATTAGAATGACTAAAATATAACTGACAATACCAAATGCTGATGAGGATACACAGCAACAGGAACCCTCATTCACGGCTGATGGGAATGCAAAATGCTAGTGTCACTTTGGAAGGGAAGACAGTTTTGCAGTTTCTTATAAAGACTCAGTAATCCAACTCCTATGTATTTACCCAAATGAACTGAAAATTGTGTTTGCCCAAAAACCTATAAATTTTTACAGCAGTTTTACTTGTAATCGCCAAAAAATTTTAAGTAAACAAGTTGTCCTTCAATAGGTGAATGTAAAAAACTGTGGTGCATTCATACAACAGAATATTATTCAATGATATAAAGAAATAATTCGCATAACATGGATGAGTCTTAAATGTATGAAGCTAAATCAAAGAAGCAGACCAAAAGGCTAAAATGTCATATGATTCCATTCATATGATATTCTGGAAAAGGCAAGGCTATAGAGATAGAAAACAGATGAGTGGTGCCAGGGGGTTGGGGAAGGGAAGTGACTGACTACAAAGGGAAAGCACAGGAGAATTTTTAGGGTGATAGTGGTGGATGTATGAAGCTATGCATTTGTCAAAATCCACAGATCTTCAGAGCACAGAAAGTGAACGTAAATGTAATCAATTAAAAAAAAAATCAACCAGAGGTTGGGGAAATCCCAGGATAGAATGAAGAGTGTGACAAAATAATCGAACTGTATTACAAATGTATGTCATAAGCTCATTGAAGGGGTTGGGGGGAAAGGAACTGACCTAAGTAACTCTGGAAAACTATGATATTTTTTGAAACTATAAGGCTAAAGACAAAAGGAACTGTATATAAACACTGTACATTAGTTGAGGAAGTTGTTTCTTACCACGGTAAAGGTTAACAATTCAAAAACTATTATTTGCACAAGTATACGTTCATGTACACTGGGGCTGAATAAATAAGTAAACAGATGGCAGATGACGGGACTCAGGTTTCTTACTGAGTAAGAAGAGGTAAGTTACAGATAAGCAAGTATGGAAGGCTTGAATGAACCATGTGGTACCAGATTAGAGTGAGGAAATCAGTATGAATTCATATTTAGCTTAATATAGAGTCAGTACATACACATATATTTTCCAACTCTACTGAGAGGACCTAGAAGAAATGATGCCTCCCTCTATCCACACCATTGGATGGTCCTCTCCTTCAATGACTCTGGCCTTGGCCACAGAATTGCTTTGGACAATGGGACAACAGCAAATGTGACACAAGGAGACACTTGAAAAGTGCTTATACACTAGTGTCTAACATTGCTTGCTACTCTTTGAAACTAAGATTATCATGTCAACAAACCCAAACTAGTCTGCTGGAAATGTGAGACCACATGCAGTGGACATGAGCCATCCCAGCTTAGGGCCTCTTAGATCAAATAACCTGCCAACTACCAGATATATAGTGAGGCCATCCTAATTCATTCAGCCACTAGTTGACCACCCTCCCTACTTGACCACCAACACAAGACAGAGCCCAGACCAGAACTGCCTAGTCCACCCACAGAATCATGAGCCAAACAAAATGACTGTTTCAATCTAGTAATTTTCGGGGTATATTTTGTTTGCAGCAAAAGTCAACTACAGGTTACTTGAAAATAAACATGTTTGTGGCCCACTACATATCAGGAAAGAGAAGGGAACACTGGTTTTCCTCTCATGAAGTCTACTCTGTATGTAAGAATAGTTTCAAAAGAAAAATCTCTAATACCTGGATGAGAATAAATGAATACGTAAGTATTGAAAAATGCTTAAGTCTTGCCATATTCTCACAAATGCAGTCTGCCATCACAGATGGCACCAAAATTTTTTTTCCACTTAGTATTTGAAATATCTTTAACTTGATATATATAAACCAAAGTCTTGTACTCAAGAGTTTCACTTCTAACACTGAACAACTCAGGTTTCCAGGAATTACTTTTTCCTCAAATTCTTTTTCCATATTTGACAGGGCTCAGCAAAATCTGAAAGAACTCCCTTAATGAAGCCGAAAAAGCATTATATACATGAACTGAATTAAATCTCATTTTAGAAGCATTCTGCAGGACCAGCTTCTTCCAGAATCATAGCAACTCTTTTTCACCATGTTAATAATGGTGAGCAGTAGACATTGCTTAAAACCTACCTACACACTTGGGCCAGAAATTGCCTTTATTGGGTCACAAGGTAGGACCGAAGAGGAAATGACTTTTTTAAACCACTTCTGTTTAGGCCTCATTAGATGCCGTTCAAGATTAAACACACACACACACACACACACACACGTGCATGCATGTAGGTAGTGTGCATGGGTTCAGGAAAGGTGGAAAACATCTTCCAGCAGCATCCCAATGACCCTGGAATAAAACACAAGCTACTTAATGAGGTCCCACAAGGCCCTGTCAATCTATCCCTGCCTACCTCACCTCTCTTTCCCTAGGTCCTAGCCAAACCTCTGTGGATTCTTTCCACGTCTCTCTCCTGCCACAGTGCCCTCACAATAACTGCTGTTCCTGCTGCTTGGCAATCTCTTGTCTCTCCCTTTTAGCCTTGCTAAACCCTACTCACACCTCAGGCCCCAGGGCATCCTGCTGGTTTCCCTCACCTCTTACTTGCTGTGTGACCTTGGGCCAGTTACTTTTGCTTCACCTGTGTGAGCCTCAGACATCAGAGAGCTATCCTATGTAAAGCACTTAACACAGTGCTCAGCACACAGGAAACTGGTAGCAAATCATCCCTGCTGCTGTTGTTATTATTCCAAACGATCATCTCTACCATAACTCTTAGGACAATGGGCAGATATTTCTTGTTGGAAAAATAGAAATACCCTGTTGGTGTCCCACCTTAACAACTAATACCTTCAAGCTACGTCCACATAATCTCTATTTTTGCAAGGGAAGATGAAATGAACATTTACACAGCAACTATTAAGTACCAGGCTTTATGCAAAGCCCTTTATCTTCATCACCTCAATTCTCACAACCACCCCCTGAGAGATGGTTGTCACTTAGCAGTCGAGGAAACTCAGACACAAAGAGGTTAAGTAACTCGCCAAGATCAAGTGGTAGAGCCAGGATTAGAACCCAAGTTGGCATGAGTCCATAGTCTGGCTTCCCTAACTCATAAATCTTGTCATCTCAGAGAAGATGGATTAGACCAGTTTGAAACTGTTGTGCATCCCAGAAAAGCCATGTTCTTTAATCCTGATTTAATATTGTAGGGTGTAATCTTTTTGATTAAGTTGTTTCCATGGAGATGCATCTCCATCTATTCAAGCTGGGGTTGCTTACTGGAGTCCTTTAAGAGGGAACCATTTTGGAAAAAGCTTCAGAGCTGACACAGCCAGGGACTTTTCAATATGCAGATGTCACCATGCACCTTCCCACGAGATGCTAAGGAAGCCAGAACCTGGAGAGAGCCAAGGAAAGCCAAGAGATGAAACCCAGCTGTGGAGCAGCCAAGTGGTGAACCCCCATGGGAAACAGAGGGTGAAAGCAAGAGCCCAGAAGCAAGGGACCAGCAGATGCCAGTCAGGTGCCTTCCTAGCTGACAGAAGTGTTCCAGACAGCATCAGTCTTTCTTGAGTGAAGGTAACCTTTTGTTGGTGACTTAATTTGAACATTTTCATGGACTTAGAACTGTAAACTTGCAACTTAATAAGTTCCATTCCTGGTATATTGCTTTCCAGCAGCATTAACAAACTAAAACATGGATCTTCACATTTACATCCATCCCCAATGGCTCCCACATATTTGCTCTTCAGATGCTTTACCAGGCTAGTGTTCCCATCACTCCTGCTAAGAACTTTTTCAGCACAGCACCCTTCCCCCTGACTGTGATGGTAAATTTCCTCACCTCCTTTCCAGGGACTCTAAAATCTTAAGGGGATGGAGTATTGTTCACCTCTTATACCCCTAAAAAATAGGAGGCACTCAATCAATATGTTTGCTAAATGAATTTAAATGAAAATTGAAAATATATTATGGTTGCAAAATTGGGCAGTGAAGTAGATTTCCATAACACTATTAAAATGTGGCACAATTAGGAACCAGAGATTCCCCGTCATTTACAAATGTGTACTTTACAGCTATAGGTAGATATCACTCTACCTCTGGGGCTCTGCCTCACTGCCAATAGTCTGCTGTACCTGGTGGCTGCACCTGAGCCTTTCACAACAGGATGCCCTTGACACGTACTAATTTCTCAATAGTTACTTTCAAATGCTTGAGAAAAAGAAACAGAACAAATGATAAAGAATGGGAGCAGAATGTTAACAACTGGAAACCTTGGGTAAAGGGACTACAGTTCTTTGTACGATTCTTGCAACTGTTCTATAATTGTATGAAAACAAGTTTTTTTCTTTTATCTTAAAAATGATAAAAAGTTTCCCAGGCGATTTCAATGCACAAGGCCTAGTGTATTGGCCACTCTGGCACCATATTCTCATCAGCCATTCCAAAAAATACATTCCATTCCAAGCCTGAGTTTCCTTGCCTATCAGCCAATATCAGTGGAAAAAGGAGCTCCATGGGTAGCAGGTCAGAACGATGGCTCCTGGATTGGGGTAGAGATTAAGTGACTGTGTGAAAAATAGTCATGAACCCATAGGTGTCTCCTATCAGTCAAAACCCTACTAGCACCTCTTGACACCAGGCCTCTTACTTTCTTCAGTCTCCCATTCTTCTGAGTTCTTAGTTTTCTTTCCACAAGCCAGCTATGGGGTCAGGCAAGATCTTCTCAGACTCTTTCTTTCTTGCTGTCCCCCAAAACAAGCACAGAGGCAGTTTGATGGTATCTTAGCTTGCCAGGGCCGCTATGACAGATATTGTCAAACAGGTAAACTTAACAACAGGAATCATACTGTCTCATGGTTTGGGGGGCTAAAAGTCCAATATCAAGATTCTAGCATTGATTCCTTTCTCCAGGCATCTGTAACATTCCTGCAATTCTCTGTCACATGACAATCTCTCTCTCCTTTTGTCTACTCTTCTCATTTCTGCTGACTTCTGGTTTCTAATAACCTTTGGCTTCTTCCTATTGACTACGTTCAAATTTCCTTTCCTTATAAGGACAGTCATATGCATTAAGGCCCATCCTGATTCAATTTGGCCTCATCTAAATGGTATCTTTGAAGATCTTACTTCCAAATGAGTCTACACTTTAACTTCAAAGGTCCCCATAGGAATGTAGATAAAGACTTGTCTTTTGTGGGGTACATGATTCAATACCCAACAGACGGTAAGAGCTTTGCTGCTACTGTTCATGAACAGAGGGGAGGCAAAAATAACCATGGAGGAGTCACAAAGATTCAAGAAAATAGAAAACTCAGTGATAGTTAATATCCTGTAATGATCACTAGTTAACACCCTTTTGTTCATGAAGTTAGCATTCATCACGTCTACCCCACTCATCTTAGATCCTCCCCACCCCGTAACCCAAAACACTTCCACATTCCCAGTCACTATAAGTGGAATAACAAGGAGAAACTTGTGAACTGTCAAGTGCCCCCATATTAGACATTTCAGGAAAGCTCCAAATAGGTGTCACATAATACCCACTCCTCACCTAGTAAAGGTTATAGTAAATTATCCCCTAATAAGAGAGTTTCTTAATGTGTAATTCAGTATATGACCTTTATCTTCCTCAGCTACCATGTCATGTTAGCTCCATGAGGAGGTACATGGATTATGCCCTATGATAATGTTCAATCTCCTTTTTGGCCCTTATCTCTGCACCCTGGAATAAGACTTTTAAGGGTCTTTTGTAATGCCATGGTTTCAAGAACATCCGACCCCTTTTGCCACCTCCATCTCTCCTCAAAAAATGCATGCCCAGTTCCAACCAGACCTCATAGTAATGGACAAAAAGAAGAGATAGCTTTGTGTAGCTTAGGAAAGAAATGGGTCTTTATAGTTGGTACAACACAAGGGAGGGAAAAGATAAGCAGTGGATCATGCTCAGTCTACAAGCCTCCCATTTCAACATCCTTTGCTTTGTATTTTAACTCTTGCCAACCCACACTTCTCGACTATGATGAAAGCCCTGCACCATCACCTGTCCTGTTCCTGATAACGTCCTCTACAGTCCACAGGGTTAATCTCCTCTATAGAAGGTCATCAGAGGCTTCCCCAAGGTTGCTTCCAAGTCACTGCTGGCTCTCAGCTCATCACCAACACTTCAGGGAGGAGCTGGGAAGCCGTTTCTCCACTTTCCCCTACCTGTGATCAAGAAGGCATTTATTTCACATTGCCAAGACACTGCAACATGACTCACAAAAATGGGGAGAAAGAAAGCATGAATTCTAGAACCAGAGCTGCACCCCTGAGTATTCCAGAATTCATTGGACAGAGCATGAAGGAACTATTTCAAGGTGACAATATTGCATTAAAGGCTCTTCTATTTAGCAAACAAAACTATGAAGATCACAGTTGTAGAGAATGTGGCAATGATGGTAGCTAACATTTGATTGAGAACTTAATACGTGCTGGGCTTTAAGAAGTGCTTCCCTAAGATCTCATGTAATCCTCTCACCCCTTGAAGAGATGTATTAATCTTTTACAGTTTAAGTATTTAAGCTTAGACCCCATTTTAAATGAGAAAGAAAATATGTCACGAAGGTTGAATAGTCCTGGGCTAAAAAAAACTTTAAAAACGCACCTATTCTCACTTACGCAGAGTAATCACATGATGCTACAAAAGCATGAGAACTACAATATTCAAGGGGTGCAAAAGCTGGGATTCACATTTCCATTGTTTACAGATCTTATTAAAGTATTAAACTAAATAAAAACTCCAATACTTTACTCAGGCGGACTCCTCTCTTAACAACTCTCCCCTTTCCCGGCTGACAAGAAGTGGCTGCAGGGAAGATATTTAAGACCTAACTACTCTGAGAAAGTGGATTCTCAGGCTGCTTAAACTAAGCCAAGATGTTGTGCAATCATTTTTTACCTAAATTATTTTTCATTAATTTCAAGAGTTTACAGAGAAGCAGACAGCTATCTGTATCAGACTGAGTACAGGGAATGAGATCACTTTTCCCTCCTGGCCACTGGAATCATCATCAACACGGTTTTACAATGAGGGCGGGGGCGGATCTCAGCCTCAGCTTCAGCTTCATAAACGGATCTCACAATAAAAATAATAACAAAATCTCACGCATACCTGAGACCATGGATTTCCTTTCAACTTAAAATGTCAGAGTAGCTCCCACTAAACAAGTTTCTTGCCTAGGAGCTACATGCCCCAGGGCTACCCGACGATATCAACTTTTAAACAGGCCTTCACAGAACCACCAGTGGTCACTCATTCGAGATCCCGCCCCTTTTTCCTCCTCACAAATAATAAACGCAGGTTATCCTGTGCAATTTAAAGTCAGACTTCCCGAAGCAGCGTTTTTGAAAAGCAGGAGAAAAAGACTGGAGAGAGCCAAATCAATCTATCTCTACACACACATACACAGATTGCCCCCAAGGCGTAGGGACTAAAACCAAGTTGATGGCTTAAGAAAAAAGTTAACTTTGCCGTGCCCAGACAAGGGAGAAATTTCTGGTAAGAGTTGGAAAGCCCTCAGGATTTTCCCATTCCCACGACCGCCCAGCACTCGGCGGCAGCCGACTGGCAGCGTCCGAACAATGACCTGAGGGGGAGGGAAAGTTCGCGAGCCCGCGGGGTGCCCGCCCTCGCGCTCGGTGGGCACTGGGGCCCACCAGCGGCCTCGCTGCTCCCCGGCACCACTGGTCTTCCCCTCTCTAGGCATTCGGTTCTTCCCGCCCCCCACATTCACCTCAGTATCTAACCAGCCAGGGCACGCCCTCTCTCCTCAGAGCATCCCGCCCCAGGCGGCCCGCGGAGCAGATCCGTGCAGCCGCGGATTTGACCCCGCAAACCTCAAAACCCAGCAGAGGACCGGGGCGGGGAAGCACCGGGAAGAAGCACCTGAGAAAACAGCCGCAATAGTTATGGCGCTCAATTCCTGCCCGGTTGGAGCCAAGACAGGCTGCCGACCTCGAGCGTCCGCCCTCCGCGTCCCCCGCGCGGGCCACCAGGCACTGCCTAGCCCGGGAAAGACCTCCGGGAATCCAACTCTGCCCACTCACGCTCTCGGGCGAGGGCGCCGGGCACGCGGGAGGGGACTGCGGTGTGGGGCCGAAGCGGCCCGAAACGTAGCGAGGCAGGGCTGGGACGTTGCGCCCGCGCCGCCCGCTGCGACTCCCTGAGGCCACCGCTCCCTCTGTCGGCGCGACGCCCCGCAACCCTGCTAGCCCCGCAGCTGGCCTCGGTGGCGCCTACCTTCGCTCAGCGGGGTCGCGGCTCCTTCCCGTCTCCACGGTAGGGCCCGGCAATGTGCCGGGCGAGTCTGGTAGGGATGGTAACCGCCCCCCTACCCGCTTGCTTTCTTCTCTCTCCTCCCTCGCACCTGCCCCCAATCCCTCCCTACCCCCGCCCCTCAGCCCCGGCCGCCTGATCCGCTAGGGCCAGCCCCCCGCAACTCAACTCCCGCCCTCGGCCCTCGTCAACCCGGCCCGTCAGGCCTCAGCGCTGGGCAGCTTGCGGTTGGGCGACGGTGGCGGCGGCCGAGGCGGCGCGCAGCACTATTGTATTCCTGACACTGTGCGCTCCCACGCTCCGCCTCTTCCCCTTCCTTCCTCCTCCCACCCCCCACCGGCCGCGCTTGCCCTCCCCAACAGGCTCCCTACCGTCTCCTGGCCGCGCGCTCTTCTGGCGGGCGGGCGCCGTCGCCTGCGCAGAGGGTCTCAAAGCTCCGCCCACCCAACGCTCCTGCACTCGCGACACTTGTCCTTCAGGTGGGTTCTTCACCCCTCCTGCTGGGCGTGCTGCTTCGGGGAGGAGCTCCAGCCAGACTAAAAGCCAGAGGGGACGAGGTGGAGGTGACTTGGCTGTGTTGAAATACAAGCTAAACTCTTTGTGGCCCCTTCTAACTCTAAAGTTCTGTAAGTGGAACTCTCATAGCTCAAAGTCGTGATCAGCCGCCATTGATTTAGGTTATTTGTACTTTAATTAGCTATAATAACAAAATCATAATGGCTGTTAACAGACTTCATTTATCCCATTGCAGGCACTAATGATTTATGGTGTTGTGTGGCTTTTTGTGTGTCTGCTTGGCAAGACTGTAACCTCAAATTATTCATTCCAACACTGATCTAGGTGTTATTGTAAAGGTATTTGGCAGATATAATTAAAGCACTTAATCAGACGAATTAAAGTTAGATTATCCGGAATGATCTGGGTGAGCCTGACTGAATCAGTTGGAAGGCCTTAAAAGCAAGGCTGACATTTCAGAGAATATTGGAGAGAAATTCCGCCGTATGCTGAACAGCTTTGGCCTGTGCCCGTGGGTTCTAGCCTGCTCACGATCTCTCCTATCTGACCGATGGACTACTCTACAGATTTTGGATTTGCTTAATCAGCCCCCACTATACTTTGAGCCAATAGTTTGTAATAAATGCATACATTTATACATAAAAACATTAATGCATTGTATATAAAACCTATGTATTTTTGCTTCTCTGGTTAAATGCAGACATACAGATGTTTCAACAACCAATCTTTTAAATTTACCTATCTGGGTTTGGAAGTATACCATGTGCAGTTGCAATGAACTCATATAGCCATTTTCCCATTTGCATTTCTAGGATAAACAATAATATAGGCTCTTTGATATTTTGTTTGTTTTCCATATTAAAGACAAAAGTGTTTCATGATATACAAAAGTGTAAGTTGTAAAATACTTCAGACTTAACCTCATTCTATTGTACTTATTTTGAAATAATTACATATTTACAGGAAGTTGCAAAAAATACTACACAGAGGTCCTTTGAACATTTTATCCAATTTCCCCCAATGGTGACATCTTACATAACTATAGTACAATATCAAAACCAGGATATTGACATTGGTACAATCCAAAGAACTTATTCAGATTTCACCAGTTTTACATGCACTTATTTCTGTATTTGTGTATATAGTTCTATGTATGTGTTCTCACATATATAGATTCGTATAACCACCACAATCAACTGTCCCTCCACCACAAAGTTTCCTCCTGCAGTCCCTTCGTAATCACAGTCACCCTCTTCCCTCCTTCTAACCCCTGGCAATCCATAACATATTCTCCATCTCTATGGAACAACATTACATAAATGGAATCATACACTATATAAACTTTTAAGATTAGTTGTTGTCCCTCAGCAATAGTCACTTGAGATCACCCAAATTATTGCATATATCAGTAGTTCATTCATTTTTATTGCTGAGTAATATTCCATACTATGAATATACCATAATTTGTTTAACCATTCATCCTTTGAAGGACATTTAGGTTGTTTCCAACTTTTGGCTATTAAGAATAAAGCTGCTATAAACATTCATATAGAGGTTTTTGTGTGAGCTTAAGTTTCCATTTCTCCAGGGCATATACCCAAGGATATAATAGCTAGGTCATATGGTAGCTATGTATTTAGTGATACCCAAGGATGTAATGGCTAGGTAATATGGTAGCTATATGTTTAGTGTTAAACTAGCATAAGAAGCTGCTAAATTATTTTCCAGACTGGATGTACCATTTTACATTTCTACCAGCAATGCATTAGAGATCCAGTTATTTTACATCTTTGTCAGTATTTGATATTATCACTATATTTTTATTTTAACCATTTAATAGATGTGTAGTGATATCTCATTGTGGTCTTAAATTGCATTTCCCTAATGGCTAATGATATTGAACATCTTTATTTATGTTTATTTGCATCTGTATATCCTCTTTGAGAAAATGTCTGTTCGTGCCTTTTGCCCATTTTCTAATTGGATTATTTGGTTTTTACTGTTACATTTTGAGAATTCTTTATATATCCTCAATACAAATCTTCTGTCAGATAAGTGATTTGTGAATATTTTTTCCCACTGTGTAGCTGGTCCTTTCATCCTTTCAACAAGTATTTTGCAGACCAAAAGTTTTTAACTTTGATGAAGTCCAATTTATCAATTTTTACATTTATGCGTTGTACTTTTGGTAGCAAGTCTAAGAAATCTTTGCCTAGCCCAAGTCTGGAAGATTTTATCTTATGTGTAGTTTTACATTTTACATGATTCATTTTTAAAATTTAATTTTTGAATAAAATGTGAACATAAGGTCAAGGTTCACATTTTTAGCTGTGGGTGTCTGATGACTCCAATATCATTTGTTAAAATTACTATCTTTCCTCCATTGAATTTCTTTTGTACCTTTATAAACATCAGCTGGGCATATTTGTGTTTGCCTATTTCTGCATTCTCTATTCTGTTTCACAGATCTATGTGTCTGTCTCTCTGTGAATAGCAGAGTCTTGAATAGCATAGCTATAAAGTAAGCCTTAATATAGGTAGAATGATTCCCACCACTTTATTCCTTTTCAGAATTGTTTTAGCCATTCAAGGTCATTTGCCTATCCATATAAGTTTTGGATAAAGCTTGTCTATACCTACAAAACATCTTTCTGTGATTTTGTTAGGAACTGTGTTAAACCTATAGATCAATTTGGGGGCAACTGACTTCTTTACTATATTGAGTCTTTGAATCCATGAATGTGATATATCTCTCCATTTATTTAGATCTTTGAATTCTTTCATCAGCATTTTGGAATTTTCAACATACAGAACCTGTACATGTTTTGTTAAGTGTACATGTAAGTATTTCATTTTCTTTAGCACAATTTAAATGATATTGTGTTTTTAATTTCAACTTCACGTTCCTTGTTCATTATTAGTATATAGAATTGCTTTCAATTTTTTGTATTACTCTTTTATCCTATGATCTTGGTGAACTCAGTTATTGGTTGTAGGCGTTTTCTACTTAGACAATCGTAGTCTGTGAAAATAGGGACAGTTTTATGTCTTTCTTTTCAATCTGTATGCCTTATGTTTCCTTTTGTTGCCTTATTATGCTGGCTATAACTTTCTGTACTATGTTGGATAAGAGTGATGAGAGTGGACATCCTTGCCCTGCTCCTGATCTTAGGGGGAAAGCGTTCAGTCTTTCACCATTAAATATGATATTAGCTGTAGGATTTTTGTAGATGCTCTTTATCAAGTTGAGAAAGCACCCAATATTCCTAGAATGCTGAGAGTTTTTATCATGAATGAGTGCTGAAATTTGTCAAAAGCTTTTTCTGCATTTATCAATATAATCATATATAATTTTTCTTGTTTAGCTTGTGGCTATGGTAGGTAGCATTTATTGAACATTGATTTTTGAACCAACCTTGCATACCCAGAATAAACCCCACTTGGCCATTGTGTAATTCCTTTTATACCTTGCTGACTTCTACATCGCTAATATTTTGTTGCAGATTTTTATGTCGAAGTTCATGAGAAATAAAAGTCTGTGGCTGTTTTTGTTTTTGTTTTCTGTACTATTTTGGTCTGATTTTGGTATTAAGATAATTCTGGCCTCATAACATGAGTTGGGAAGTTGCACAGAAAAGAGTTCACATAGCAGGCCCTTGGCTGGTATCTGGGCACTTGGATTTCAGGAGGGTTTGCACCATTCCCTGAACGGATAAGAGTGGCTCGCTGTGCCTAAATTATTTGTGCAAATAGTATGGTTTATGCTGAATGGCTGCTTTCCTTCTGGGAGTCTGAAATTTTGGTAAATGCTAGGCAGAGGGTGCCTGTATAACCAACCCCCAGTAAGAACCTGGGGCACTGTGTCTCTAATAAGCTTCCATAGTAGACAACATTTCACATGTGTTGTCAAAACTTGTTGCTGAAGGAATTAAGTACATCCTGCATGATTCCACTGAGAGACAACTCTTGAAATATTGTCAATGGTTTCTTCTGGACTTCACCCCATGTGTCTTTTCCCTTTGCTAATAGTGCTCTGTATCCTTTCACTGTAATAAACCATAGCCATGTGTTGAGTCCTGTGAGTCCTCCTAGTTAATCATTAAACCTGGGGGTGGTTTTAGGGGCCCTGACACAGAAGTGATCCCTCTTTTTTGATATTCTGGAAGAGATCATGTCAAATTGGTGTCAATTCTTTAAATGTTTTGGTAGAGTTCTCCAGTGGAGCCATCTGGGCCTGGAGATATCTTTTTCAAGACATTTTAAATCACCAATCCAATTTCTTCAATATTTATACAACTATTTAGATTATCTATTTCAGGTTGGTTGAGTTTTAGTAGTTTGTGGTTTTCAAGGAATTTGTTCATTTCATCTAAGTTTTCTGGTATATATGCATAGGGTTCTTCATAGCATTCCCTTACTTTCCTTTCATGGCTACAGGATCTTTACTGATATCTCCTGTCTCATTCATGATATTTCTGATTTGTATCTCCTTTTTATTTTAGTCAGTTTGCTATAAGTTTATCAATTTACTGATCTTTTCAGAGAAACAGCCATTTGTTTCATTGCTATTCTCTATTGTTTTCCTATTTTCAATTTCATTGGTTTCTGCTCTTTATTTTCTTCCTTCTGCTTGCTTTGAGTTTATCTTATTTTTCTCTTCTTTTTCTAGTCTCTTGTGCAGGGGACATAGATGATTGATTTGGGGCCTTTCTGCTTTTCTACTGTAAACATTCCGTGCTGTAACTTTTGCTTTCAGCATTGATTTAGCAACATTCCACAAATATTTATATGTTGTATTTACATTTTCCTTTAGTTCAATGTAATTTTTTTTTTTTTTTTTTTTTTGCCTGGGCAAGCACAGGGAATCGAACCAGGGTCTACAGCATGGCAGGCGAGAACTCTGCCTGCTGAGCCACCATGGCCCATCCCAATGTAATTTTTAAGAATTTACTTTAAGACTTCATTTTCACCTGCTGATGGTGACCTACCTGGCTAATCTCAGACAGTCACACACTGTTCTCAATGACAAACTTGAAAACCTGCGAATGGGCCCAAGCAGCGCTCCCAGAAATCTGGGTCCCTAGGACTCATTATGCAGTGAAGGAGAAATGGTTTCTTTGTAGTCTTGAGGCACATTGAGTCAGTCAACTGATTATGACTAAATAAACATAGCCTACTGTTTTTTTAAAAAAAAATTTTTTAACATAACACCATACAAACAGAAACATTCTTACCATATGATCATTCTATTCTTGGTATACAATCAATAACTCACAATATCATCACATAGTTGTATATTCATACCACAATCACTTCTTAGAACATTTGCATCAATCCAGAAAAAGAAATAAAAAGAAAAAAGAAAAAAAAATCAGACATACCATACCTACTCCCCCTCCCCTCCCCCTCACCGATGACCAACATTTCAATCTACTAAATTTATTTTAACGTTTCTTCCCCTTATTATTTATTTATTTTTAATCCATATCTTTTACTCATCTGTCCATACCATAGATAAAAGGAGCACCAGATGCAAGATTTTCACAGTCACATTGCAAAAGCTATATCATTATACATTCATTTTCAAGAAACATGGCGACTGGAACACAGCTGTACATTTTCAGGCACTTCCCTCCAGGCTCTCCATTATATCATAACTAAAAAGGTGATAAATATATAATGCATAAGAATAACCTCCAGGATAACCTCTCGACTCTGAAATCTTTCACCAATTGACACTTTATTTTTTCTCATTTCTCTCTTCCCCCTTTTGGTCAAGAAGGTTTTCTCAATCCCTTGATGTTAAGTCCCAGCTCATTCTAGGATTTCTGTCCCATGTTGCCAGGAAAGTCCACACCCCTGGGAGTCATGTCCCACGTGGGGGGTGGGTAGTGAGTTTGCTTGTCGTGTTGGATAAGAGAGAGAGGCCAACAAAAGAGGTTCTCTTTTCTGAGAAACAAAAGTGGTTCTCTGAGGGTGACTCTTCTAGGCCTAATTTTAAGTAGGCTTACCCTGTCCTTTGCGGGGATAAGTTTCATATGAACAAACCCCAAGATTGAGGGCTCTGCCTATTGCTTTGGTTGATCCCACTGCTTGTGAGAATATCAGAAATTCTCCACATGGGGAAGTTGAATTTTCCCCCTTTCTTGCCATTCCCCCAAGGGGACTTTGCAAATACTTTTAAATTCACTGATCAAATCACTCTGGGATTTATCAGGGCATCACTCTGGACAAACCTACAAAATCTCATGCCCTACTCAAGGTTCCATGTACTTATGGTGTTCAATTAAACTGTCAAAATAAGTTATAGTAGGAAAAGTACTAGTCAAAATATAAATTTTGTACCAAATAAACATTTTTTCTCTAGTCTTATACATAAGTTAAACTTTGAAAATATGAATTACGATCTATTTTCAACACCCTGCAGTATTGACATTCCTTTGTTCTTCCTCGTGCAAAACATTTTTAAATTTGTACATTTAGTCACTATCATTGAGCATCTTTTCATGTGCCTTTTGGCCATTTGTATATCCTCTTCTAAGAAGTGTCTGTTCAAGTCTTTTGCCCATTTTGTAATTGGGTTGTCTGTCTTTTTGTTGATGAGTTGAACAACCTCTTTATATATTCTGGATACTGGACCTTTATCTGATATGTTGTTCCCAAATATTGTCTCTCATTGTCTTTTGACTTTCTTGACGAAGTTTTTTGATGCAGAAAAGTGTTTAATTTTGAGGAGTGCCCATTTATATATTTCTTTCTTCAATGCTTGTGCTTTGGGTGTAAGGTCTAGGAAACCATCTCCTATTATAAGATTTATAAGATATTTCCCTACATTTTCTTCTAACAGTTTTATGGTCTTAGATCTAATGTTTAGGTCTTTAATCCATTTTGAGTTAATTTTTGTAAAGGGTGTGAGATATGAATCCTCTTTTATTCTTTTGGATGTGGATATCAAGTTCTCTAGGCACCATTTATTGAAGAGACGGTTCTGACCCAGGTGGTTGGCTTGACTGCCTTATCAAAGATCAGTTGTCCATAGATGAGACGGTCTATATCTGAACACTCTATTCAATTCCATTAGTCAGTATATCTATCTTAATGCCACCACGATGATGTTTTGACCACTATAGCTTTGTAATACGCCTTAAAGTCAGGTATTATGAGACCTCCAACTTCATTTTTCTTTCTCAGGGAATTTTTAGCTATTTAGGACACTCTGCCCTTCCAGATAAATTTGGTTATTGGTCTTTCTATTTCTGAAAAGTACATTTTTGGGATTTTAATTGGTATTGCATTGAATCTGTAAATCAGTTTAGGTATAGTTGACATCTTAACTATATTTACTCTTACAATCCATGAACACAGCAGGCCCTTCCATTTATTTAGGTCTTCTGTGATTTCTTTTAGGAAGTTCTTATAGTTTTCTTTGTATAAGTCTTTTATATCCTTAGTTAAATTTATTCTTAAATATTTTATTCTTTTGTTTGCAATTGTCAAGGGAATTTTTTTCTTGATTTCCCCATCAGATTGTTCATTATTAGTGTATAGAAACACTACAGATTTTTGAGTGT
Organism: Tamandua tetradactyla; assembly: GCF_023851605.1. NCBI lineage: Eukaryota > Metazoa > Chordata > Mammalia > Pilosa > Myrmecophagidae > Tamandua > Tamandua tetradactyla. Next base: position 123,527,721 of record NC_135353.1, read on the forward strand.
TGATCTTGTAACCTGCCACTTTGCTGTACTCATTTATTAGCTCTAGTAGTTTGGTTGTGGATTTTTCAGGGTTTTCGACATACAGTATCATATCATCTGCAAACAGTGAGAAGGTTTTACTTCTTCCTTTCCAATTTTGATACCTTGTATTTCCTTTTCTTGACCAATTGCTCTGGCTAGAACTTCCAACACAATGTTAAATACCAATGGTGATAGTGGACATCCTTGTCTTGTTCCTGATCTTAGGGGGAAAGTTTTCAGTTTTTCCCCTTTGAGGATGATGTTAGCTGTGGGTATTTCATGTATTCCCTTTATCATATTGAGGAATGATAAAGGGAATATTCCTATATTTATATAGAAATAGAATATTCTATTCCTATCCTTTGAAGTGTTTTCAACAAGAAATGGTGTTGAATTTTGTCAAATGCCTTTTCTGCATCAATCAAGATGATCATGTGGTTTTTCTGCTTTGATATGTTGATATGGTGTATTACATTTATTGATTTTCTTTTGTTGAACTATTCTTGCATACCTGGGATGAATCCTACTTGGTCATGGTGTATAATTCTTTTAATGTGCTGCTGGATTTGATTTGCAAGCATTTTGTTGAGGATTTTTGCATCTATATTCATTAGAGAGATTGGTCTGTAATTTTCTTTTCTTTTAATATCTTTATCTGGCTTTGCTATGAAGGTGATGTTGGCTTCATAGAATGAGTTAGGTAGCCTTCCCTCCTCTTCAGTTTTTTTTGAAGAGTTTGGCAGGATTGATACTAATCCTTTCTTGAATGTTTGGTAGAATTCACATGTGATGCCATCTGGTTCTGGATTTTTCACTTTGGGGGGCTTCTTAATGACTGATTCAATTTTTTACTTCTGATTGCTTTGTTGAGGTCGTCTGTTTCTTCTCAAGTCAATGTTGGTTGTTCATGCCTTTCTAGGGCGTTGTCCATTTCATCTACATTATCTACTTTATTAGCATAAAGTTGTTTATAGTATCCTCTCATTACTTCCTTTATTTCTGTGGGGTCAGTGGTTATGTCTCCTCTTCCATTTCTGATTTTATTTATTTGCATCTTCTCTCTTTTTTTTGTTAACCTCACTAAGGGTCCATCAATCTTATTGATTTTCTCATAGAACCACCTTCTGGTTTTGTTGATTTTCTTGATTGTTTTCATGTTCTCAATTTCATTTATTTCTGCTCTAATCTTCATTATTTCTTTCCTTTTGCTTGCTTTGGGGTTAATTTGTTGTTCTTTCTCTAGTTCTTCCAACTGGATAGTTAATTCCTCAATTTTTGCTCTTTCTTCTTTTTTGATATAGGCATTTAGGGCAATAAATTTCCCTTTTAGCACTGTCTTTGCTGCATCCATACATTTTGATATGTTGCATTTTCATTTTCATTTGCCTCGATATATTTACTGATTTCTCTTGTAACTTCTTCCTTGACCCACTGGTTGTTTAAGAGTGTGTTGTTGAGCCTCCATACATTTGTGAATTTTATGGCACTCTGCCTATTATTGATTTCCAACTTCATTCCTTTATGATCTGAGAAAGTGTTGTGTATGATTTCAATCATTTTCATTTTATTGAGACTTGCTTTGTGACCCAGTTTATGGTCTATCCTTGAGAATGATCCATGAGCACTAGAAGAACAAGTGTATCCTGCTGTTGTGGGGTGTAATGTTTTATAAATATCTGTTACGTCTAGCTTATTTATTGTATTGTTCAAGTTCTCTGTTTCTTTATTGATACTCTGTCTAGATATTCTGTCCATTGATGAGAGTGGTGAATTGAAGTCTCCAACTGTTGTGGTAGATGTATCTATTTCTCTTTTCAGTGTTTGCCTCATGTATTTTGGAGTACTCTGGCTCAGTGCATAAGTATTTATGATTGGCATGCCTTCTTGTTGAATTGTTCCTTTTATTAATACATAGTGTCCTTCTTTATCATTTTAATTCTTTTACATTTGAAGTCTAATTTGTTGGATATTAGTATAGCTACTCCTGTTCTTTTCTGATTGTTGTTTGCATGAAATATTATTTACCAGCCTTTCACTTTCAACCTATGTTTATCCTTGGGTCTAAGATGCATCTCCGGTAGACAGCAAATAGATGGATCCTGTTTTTTAATCCAATCTGCCAGTCTATGTCTTTTACTTGGAAAGTTTAATCTATCGGCATTTAGTGTTTTTACTGTAAGGGCAGTACTTTCTTCTACCATTTTGCCTTTTGGATTTTATATGTCATATCTGATTTTTTTATCTTTTTACCTTTATTGATAGTCTTCATTTCTACACTCTTCTTCACACTTCTCTCTCCTGTCATTTTGTATCTGTCTCTAGTGCTCCCTTTAGTATTTCTTGCAGAGCTGGTCTCTTGGTCACAAATTCTCTCAGTGATTTTTTTGTCTGGAAATGTTTTAATTTCCCCTTCATTTTTGAAGGACGGTTTTGCTGGATATAGAATTCTTGGTTGGCAGTTGTTCTCTTTTAGTAACTTAAATATATCATACCACTGCCTTCTTGCCTCTATGTTTCTGCTGAGAAATCTGTGTATAGTCTTATTGGGCTTCCCTTGTATGTGATTGATTGCTTTTCTTTTGCTGCTTCCAAGATTCTCTCTTTCTCTTTGACATCTGACATAAGTATCTTGGAGTACTTCTATTTGGATATCTTCTATTTGGGGTATGCTGCACTTCTTGGATCTGTAATTTTAAGTCTTTTGTAAGAATTCGGACATTTTCAGTGATAATTTCCTCCATTTTTTTATCCAGCTTTTCCCTTTTTTTCTCCTTCTGGGACACCCACAACACGTATATTCGTGCACTTCATGTTGTCATTCAATTCCCTGAGCCCCTGCTCATATTTTTTCCATTCTTTACCCTATATTTTCTTTTGCTTGTCAGATTTTAGATGTCCCGTCCTCCAATTCACTAATCCTATCTTCTGCCTCTTGAAATCATTGGAGGTTTCCATTATTTTTTTCATCTCGTCTACTGTGCCTTTCATTCCCATAAGTTCTGTGATTTGTTTTTTCAGACTTTTGATTTCTTCTTTTTGTTCATTCCTTGCCTTCTTTATATCCTCCCTGAGTTCATTGCTTTGATTTTTGATGATGTTTTCCATGTCTTTTTGAACATTCTGAATTAATTGTTTCAACTCCTGAACCTCATTTGAATTTTTAGTTTGTTCCTTTGGCTGGGCCATATCTTCAATTTCCCTAGTATGATTCATTATTTTTTGCTGGTGTCCAGGCATTTAATTTCCTTAGTTAGTTTATTCTGGAGATTGAATTCACTTTTTCTACCTAGGATTTTCTTGCTGGATAACTTTGTTGTCTGTCTGTTCTTTGACACTTAGTTCAGCTTATTAGCTCTAGACTAATAGCTTAGGTTTTGTTTAACCTAAGGTTAGGTTTGTATAGACCTCTAGAGCTAATAGCTTAGGTTTTGTTTAACAGATCAGAATTTTTCTGTTCTTGTTTTCTTGTTTCTTGCCCTGCCTGTATGGTACCTTTTTTCTCCCCTTAGGAGGGTCTTCTTAAGTATTACAGACCCCAGCCAGATTTTCCCAGATGAAACTTGCCTCCTTTCAGGAGAAAGGAGTCACCTACGTCAGATTTCCTTGAGGGTGAGACCCAGCAGGTTTAAAGGCTTTCCTATGGAGACTCTGGACTTGTGTTTTTCCTATCCTGCCCGTATGTGGTGCTTCTCTGTCTGCGGGTCCCTCCAACATAAGGTGATGTGGTACTTTTAACTTCAGCAGACTCTCCCTGCTGCGGGCATGGTTGAGACGAGGGAGAGGTTGTAGGCTGGTTTTAATCACTTCACTTTTCCAGACCCTGGGGTCTGAATTCCTTGAGGGAGGGATTCCACCTGAGCTGGGCTCTGCTCCTCTCCTGGGGAAGGCACGGCCTCCAGACATAATCTCAGACAAGCTTAATTCTGCTCATGCCTGGGACAGTTGGAGCCTGAGAAGCCCTGCAGCTGTATCCAAAGAGTAGTCAAGCCATAGAAACACAGCCACAAAAAAGAAAATGAAAAGTCCTTTTCAGAGCAGGACCCCCATTCCTTGGGTTTGCCAATCAAGAGCTAAAGTTGGTATGTTGCTTTTTGTATCTCCAGGTCCTATGTGCCCCCTCCTTTCCTTCAGAGCCCAGACCCTTTTATGTATTACATGCTATCAGTCAAAAAAACCTCTGCTTTTTTTTTTTCTTTTTTCTTTTTCCATCAGCCCTGCCCCCTCTGCACTGGGGCAAAACCCAGCAACCTCAGCTTTTACTCAAGGTTCACCTGAGTTGGGGGCCTATTTTTAGTAGTCAGAATTTGTTAATTAAGTCCACAATTAGAGCTTGTTTCACTCAGCCCCTGCTGCTAGTAAAGTCTCTTTCCTATTCCCTCTGGAAAGCAGCCTGTGGTGGAGGGGTGCCAGCCGCCATGGTTTGGGGAACTTAAGGTTCTTGGTGGGCTCACAGCTGGTCCAGCTGGTCCAGACTGGGGTACACTGTGTGTCCGGTCACTGACGTGGCCGCAGCAGTTCTTCTGTACTGTTCCTGGCTATTTACTGGCTGCTCTGGAGGAGGAACTAAATCCCACACCTCACTAAGGCAACATCTTGGCCCCACCACCTACCTTTCTTATTAATATTTTTATTGATAAACAACATACAACACAAACATTCTTAATATACAAACATTCCATCCATGGTGTACAATCAGTGGCTCACAATGTCATCACATAGTAGTATATTCATTACCACAATCATTTTTTAGAACATTTGAATCACTCCAGAAAAAGAAATAAAAAGAAGAAAGAAAAAAGTCATACATACCATACCCCTTGCCCCTCCCTCTCAATAACCGCTAGTATTTCCATCTACCCAGTATATTTTAACCTTTGTTACCCCTATTTTTTTCTGCACCCCTTACCACTCCCTTTCATTGGTCACTAGTATTTCAATCTACTCAATTTTTAAAAACATTTGTTCCCCTATTACTTATTTTTAATCCATATTTTTTACTCATATGTCCATACCATAGATAAAAGAAACATCAGATACAAGGTTTTCACAATTACACAGTCACATTGCAAAAGCTATATCATTATACATTCATCTTCAAGGAACATGGCTACTGGAACACAGCTCTACACTTTCAGGCACTTCCCTCTAGCCTCTCGTATTAATACACCTTAAACTAAAAAGGGATTATCTATATAATGCATAAGAATAACTTCCAGAATAACCTCTCGGCTCTGTTTGAAATCTCTCAGCCACTAACACTCTATTTTTGTCTCATTTCTCTCTTCCCCTTTCAGTCGAGGTTTTCTTAATCCCTTGATACTGAGTCCCAGCTCATTCTAGGATTTCTGTCCCACGTTGCCAGGGAGGCTTATACCCCTGGGAATCATGCCCCACATAATTCAGGAGAGGGCAGTGAGTTTGCTTGCTGTGTTGGTTGAGAGAGAGATAGACCACATCAGAACAACAAAAGAGGTTCTCTGGGAGTGACTCTTAGGCCTAATTTTAAGTAGTCTTAGCCTATCCTTTGTAGAGATAAGTTTCATATGAACAAATCCCAAAATTGAGGGCTTGGCCTATTTTGGTTGTCCCTACTGCTTGTGAGAATATCAGGAATTCTCCACATGGAGAAGTTGAATTTCCCCTCTTTCTCACCATTCCCCCAAGGGGACTTTGCAAATACTTCTTTATTCACTGTTTAAATCACTCTGGGATTTATTGGGGCACCACACTGGACAAACTTACAAAATCTCATGCCCTATTCAAAGTTCCATGTACTTATGGTGTACAGTTAACCTGTCCATATAAGTTATATTAGGAGATGCACTGCTCAAACTATAAATTTTGTACCAAATAAACATATTTTTTGCTTTAGTCTCACACAGAAGTTGAAGTTTTAAAATATGAATGACCATCTATTTTCAACAATATTGACAATCCTTTGTTCTTCCTCATGCAAAAACGTTTCTTAATTTGTGCATTTAGTCACTAACATTGTACTCTCTAGGCATTCCTAGATTATACCATCTCAGTCTTTATTGCCTTTCATTCTGGTTCCTTATGTGCCCCCAGCCCTCCTCCATCATTCTCACATTCAGCTTCATTCAATGTACTTACATTATTGTGCTACAATCAGGTAGTATTGTGCTATCCATTTCTGCATTTTTACAATTAGTCCTGTTGCACAATCTGTATCCCTTCAGCTCCAATTACCCAGTATCTACCCTATTTCTATCTCCTGATGGTTTCTGTTCTTAAGTGAAATTCTCCAAGTTCATTCATTAATGTTAGTTCATATCAGTGAGACCATACTGTATTTGTCCTTTTGTTTCTGATAGCCTACCTTTTGTAAATGGAAAAAAAAAATTTCACATTTTCACCCATGGATTAAAAACAAGAATGCTACTTAGTTTCCAAGTGTTTAAAGATTTTCTGGTTGGTTTTCTGTTAATTGATTTCTAGTTTTATTGCATCATAGGCAAATAATTAAATTTGTGTGATTTCAGTTCTTTTTTATTTATTGAAATAAAATTTATTGAAATTGGTTTTATGATAAAAAATATAGGTTACCTTGGTGTCCATAGGTACTTGAAAAGAATGTGAATTACGCTGTTGTGAGATGAAATGTCCTATAAATTAGATCCTGTAAGTTCATGGTGTTTTTGAGTTCATCATGCTGATTTTCTGTCTAGTTCTATGAGTTGATGAAAGGGACGTGTTGAAGTCTACAATCATAATTGTGGATTTCCTTCTTTTTATTTTAGTTAAATCAGATTTCAGTTCATGTATTTTGAACCTCTATTGTTTGGTGCATATACATTTAGGATTGTAGCGTCTTCCTCGTGGATTGATCCTTTTATCATTATGTAATTACCCTCTTTTTCCCTGGTAATTTTGTTTGCTCTGAAGTCTGCTTTATCTGGTAGTAATATAGTCTCTCCTATTTATTAAAAAGCATTGTTTTAAAACAATGTAGTATATCTTTTTCATACCTTTATTTTCTGCCTACCTATGTTGTTAATTTTGAAGTGAGTTTTTGTAGACAGCATATAGTTGGGTTATTTTTAAATCCATTCTGTAAGTCTTTGTCTTTGATTTTATGTATTTTGACCATTTACCTTTAACATCATTATTGATATTTTAAGGCTTAAGTCTGATGTTTGTTTTCTGTTTGTTCCCTCTATTTCTCATTTCTCTGTCTTCCTTTTCTTACCTTCCTGTACTTTACTTGAACATTTTGCAGAATTCCATTTTTACTTATTTGTAGTGTTTTTTAGTATATCACTTTGTATAGTTTTCTTAGTGTTTGCCCTAGGTATGCAAATATACATGTGTAACTTATCATACTCTACTGTTACACGCATTTTATCACTTCTAGTAAAGTATAGAAACCTTATTTTCATTTAGATTCTTTTACCCTTTCACTTTTTAAAGATAGCACTCGTTCCTATTTCCTTTACATACATTGAGCCCAATGTTTGATGGTGTTATAAGTTTTGCTTCAAGAATCCAACATGATTTAAAAATCTCATAAGGAGAGAGATTTTACCCCTGTTTTACACATTTCAGCTTTTTCCCTTCCTTTCTGAAGGTCCATCCTCCCTTCTATTATTTCCTGTTTAGAAAACTTCCTCTGGCTATTCATTAAGGGTAAGCCTGCTAGTGAAAATTTAATGTTTTCTTTTGTCTGAGAATGTCATTTCCTCTTCCTTGCTGAAGGATATTTTCACTGATTATGGCATTCAGAGTTGACAATTCTTTTTTTTAACCTTTTTTTATTTATAGTATAGCATATATACAAAGCAAAGAAATAAAAAAGCAATACTTTTCAAAGTACTCTTTAACAAGTAGTTACAGGACAGATCCCAGAGTTTGTCATGGGCTACCATATGATCCTCTCAAATTTTCCCTTCTAGCTGCTCCAGAATATAGGAGGCTAGAAGACTTAAATATTTTTTTATCATCTCAGTGAAATTTTTTCCTTTTTTTCGAGAAAAATAACATATCTACAAAAATGCTATAAATTTCAAAGCACAGCACCACAATTAGTTATAGAACATATTTCAGACTTTGACATGGGTTGCAATTCCACAATTTTAGGATTTTACTTCTAGCTGCTGTAAAATACTGGAGACTAAAAGAGATCAATTTAATGATTTAGCATTCATATTCATTTGTTAAATCCTGTCTTCTCTGTACAACTCCACCATCAACTTTGATCTTTCCATCCCTATCTTTAGGGGTGTTTGGGCTCTGGCCATTCTAAATTTTTCATATTGGAAGGGTCTGTCACTAATATGGGGTAGGGAGATGGATGTTCTGGAGAGGCTAGGGTAGGTTTCAGGACTTATCTGGACCAGAGAACCATCTGAAAGTTGCAGCTTTCTGGAAAATTATTCTTGTGCCTGGAACCTTTGTGGAATCTATATTGCCCTAGGTGTTCTTTAGGATTGGCTAGAATGGTCCTGGTTGGGGGTTGGCAGGCTATAATAGGTAGCAATGCCTAACTAAAGCTTTCATAAGAGCAGCATCCAGAGTAGCCTCTCGACTCTATTTGAACTCCCTCTGCCACTGATACTTTATTAATTATATTTCTTTTTCCCCTTTTGCTCAGGATGGAATGGTTGATCACATGGTGCCAGGGCTGGGTTCAACCCTGGGAGTCATCTCCCAAGTCGCCAGGGAGACTTTCACCCCTGGATGTCATGTCCCACGTAGGGGGGAGGGCAATGATTGCACTTGCAGAGTTGGGCTTAGAGAGAGTGAGGCCACATCTGAGCAACAAAAGATGCCCTCCAGAAGTAACTCTTAGGCAGTCTTAGGTAGTCTAAGTTTCTCTGCTACCTACATATGCTTCACTAGAGTAAAGTTCATGATCGAGGGCATGGCCTATTGATTTGGGTATCCCTAAAGTTTGACACAGTATCGGGGATTCACCGATGGTAAGGTTTAATAGTTCCGTATTCTTTCTCCCACCCCTCAGGGAACTTTGCCAATACTTATTAATTATCTGCTTAATATACTCTAGGATGTATCCAGGCATTGCAATATTCTATACAGGATTAAAGGCCCTCTTTAATCTGGGCTTCTTGTGTTTCAGTTCTTCAAATGAGCTATACAGATAGGTTGTGTTAGATTATGCCCTACAAAAAAAATCAGTTCCAGACCAAATAAACCTTTTCTCCACTGGTCTCAAAGAGTATGTGTGGTTCTAAAATATAGACACTGTATTCCTTACCCCTATCTTCTGAATTACTTTAACCCCAACCTGTTCGACTCGTTCTTATCTCTAAATATCAAATTATATATATAAAACTGCCTCTCAAAATCCAGAAATAATAATCACCACTCCGGACTTAGTGTGTCTACTCTAAAAGCTTACAGTCTAGGCCCTTATTTTCTTATAAGCATTTTCTAAAGGTGACCATACAATTGTTGTTTTTTGTTTCTGACTTATTTTTTCTTACCAAATGTCCCACATGTTCATTCACATCATCACATGCCTCAGGACTTTGTTCCTTTGTGAAGCAGCACAACCTTAAGCCATAAGTATACACCAACCATCATTCACCAATCTACTTCTCTGTCAGTGCATCCTTCAGCCACCTGCATTCATGGGGCATCATGTAATGGGCACAAAGTCTACCATCCATCAATATTCTCAATATTAGATAACTTCATTGTTCTCAAGAGGAAGAAAACCAATAAACACACCCTCGCCAAATAGGAAATCTAAACCTCCTTTTAGCTCTTGTCCCTCCCTTGTTATTTACCTCTGCTGTTGCTGTGGTAGTGCTGATGTTTTTCTTTTCAACGTAGCTCATAGCATGCAATAGCAGTTTTCCCCCTGTACCCTGGACTTAAACACTCTTTGTACAAGAATCATAACTTTGAAGTAATTCTTGAAGAAATAATTCATATTTCTAGTGTTAATAGGTGGGACACATAGGTCTATACAACCCTTTTTAATCTTATTCATCTTCAATATGGTAATATTACTTATAGACCCACTAGAGAACCACCTTCACTCCTATCTATTCCCTTACATTGAAGTTTGACCTCATTAGCTAACGGTTCACCCATCTCTAGCATCTATACATCTCTAAGTTCCCTATATTCTGTATTATGAGCCTCTGATTATACCTTTATGCTGGTCATAAAAGTGGAATCATAGAGCATCTATCCTTGTGTCTGGCTTATTTAACTCAGCATTGTGTCCTCAAGGCTTTATCTATCTTGTCATGTGCTTTAGGATATCATTTCATCTTACTGCTACATAATATTCCATCATATGCATATACCACATTTTGTTGATCCACTTGTCTGTTGATGGGCATTTGGTTTGTTTCCATCTTTTGGTGATTGTGAATAATGCTGCTATGAATATCAGTGTGCAAATATCTGTTTGTATCATTGCTTTCAGCTCTTCTGGGTATATACCAGGCCATGCTATTGCTGGGCCACAGGGCAACTCGATATTTAGTTTCCTAAGGAACCGCCAAACAGTCTTCCATAGTGACTACACCATTATACATTCCCACCAGTAGTGCATAAGTGTTCCAGTTTCTCCAAATCCTCTCCAACGTTTAGTTTCCTGTTTGTTTACTAGCAGCCATTCTTGTAGGTGTGAGGTGGTATCTCATTGTAGTCTTGATCTGCATTTCCCTTATAGCCAATGAAAATGAGCATCTCTTCATGTGCCTTTGACCCATCTGTATTTGCTCTTCAGAAAAATGCCTATTCATATCTTTAGCCCATTTTATAATTGGATTGTTTGTTCTTTTGTTGTTGAGTTGTATGATTTCTTTTATATACAGGTGATCAAACCTTTATCCGATATGTGATTTCCAAAATTTTCTCCCATTGAGTTGGCTGCCTTTTCACCTTTTTGATAATGTCTTTTGAGGTGCTTCTAGAAGCATTTGATTTTGAGGAGTTCCCAGTTATCTATATTTTCTTTTGTTGCTTGTGCTTTGGGTGTAAAGTTTAGGAAGCTACCTCCTATTACTAGGTCTTGAAGATGTTTCCCTACATTTTCTTCTAGAAGCTTTATGTTGTTAGTTCTTATATTTAGGTGTTTGATCCACTTTGAGTTAATTTTTGCATTGGGTGTAACATAGGGGTCCTCTTTTATTTTTTTGGCTATTGATATCCAGTTCTTCCATGCCTAATTATTGTCCCCATCCAGTGGATTTGGAGGCCTTGTCAAAAATCAGTTGACTGTAGATTTTGTGGTCTGTTTCTGCTCTTGATTCGATTCCATTGGTCAATGCTTCTATCTTTGTGCCAGTATCATGCTGTTTTGACAACTGTGGCTTTAAAACCTATTTTAAAGCCAGGAAGTATTAATCTTCCTGCTTCATTGTTCTTTTTAAGGATGCTTTTAGCTATCTGGGGTCTCTTTCCCTTCCAGATGAATAGGGTAGTTAGGTTTTCCAAATCTTCAAGGTAGGTTGTTGGAATTTTGTTTGGTACTGTTTTGAATCTGTAGATGAATTTGGGTAGAATTGACATCTTAACTATATTTAGTCTTCCTATCCATGAGCAGGAAAACTCTGTCCATGTGTTTACATCTCCTTTGATTTCTTTTAGCAATGTTATGCAGTTTTCTGTGTACAAGTCCTTATGTCCCTAGTTAAATTCATTCCTAAGTACTTGATTCTGTTAGTTGGTATTTTGAATAGAATTTTTCCCATAACTGACTCCTCAGCTAGCTCGTTGCTTGTGTATAGAAATGTTACTGATTTTTGCACATTAATTTTATATCTTGCCACCTTGCTGAAAATTTGTTTATTAGCTCAAATAACTTTCTGGTAGATTTCTCAGGATCGTCCAAGAATAGTATTATGTCATGTGTAAATAATGAGGGTTTTACTTCTTCCTTTCCAGTTCAGATGCCTTTTATTTCTTTGTCCTGCCTGATTGCTCTAGCTAGAAATTCTAGCTCAATGTTGAATAATAGTGGTGACAGTGGGCATCCTTGTCTTGTACCTGATTTTAGGGGGAAAACTTTTGGTCTCTCTTCATTGAGTAAGATGGTGGCTATCGGTTTTTCATATATTGCCTTTATCATATTGAGGTAGTTACCTTTGATTCCTATCTTTTGGAGTGTTTTCATCAGAAAAGGATGCTGACTTTTGTTGAATGCTTTTTCAGCAGCAATTGAGATGATCATGTGATTTTTCCCTTTCAATTTGTTAGTGTGCTGTATTACATTAATTGATTTTCTCATGTTGGTCCATCCTTGCATTCCTGGTATAAAACTCACTTGGTCGTAGTGTATAATTCTTTTAATCCATTGTTGGATTCTATTTCATAATATTTTATTGAGAATTTTTGCATCTATGTTCATTAGGGAGATTGGACTGTAGTTTCCTTTCTTAGAGCATCTTTACATGGTTTTGGTATTAAAATGATATTAGCTTCATAAAATAAGTCAGGTAGAGTTCCTTTTTTCCTCAATTTTTTGGAAAAGTTCGAGCAGGGTTGGTGTTAGTTCTTTATGGAATGTTTAATAAAATTCCCCTGTGAAGCCATCTGGCCCTGGGCTTTTCTTTCTTTCTTTTTTTTTTTTTTTAAATTGGCAGGCACTGAGAATTGAATCCGTGTCTTCTGGCATGGTTTGGTAATTAGATTCAGGTGTCAACCTGGCTAGGTGAAGGTGCTTAGTTCTATTGCTGTGGACATGAGCCAATGGCATGTGAACTTCATCTGTTCCTGATTACATCTGCAGTTGGCTAGGAGGTGTGCCTGCTGCAATGAATGATTTAATTGGCTGGTGCTTAAATAAGAGAGCTTCTTAGCCCAGCAAAAGAAGCTCAGCATACTTTATCTCAGCACTTGCAGCTCAGCCCAGGCCTTTGGAGATGCAGAAAGGGAAACCCTGGGGAAAGTTGTCGGAACCCAGAGGCCTGGGGAGAAGGCCGGTAGAGATCACCCTGTGCATTCCCGCATAAGAAAGAACCTTAGTTGAAAGTTAGCTGCCTTTGCTCTGAAGAACTAATGAAATAAATCCCCTTTTATTAAAAGCTAATCCATCTCTGGTGTGTTGCATCCTGGCAGCTAGCAAACTAGAACACATAGCAAGCAAAAACTCCACCACTGAGCCACCTTGGCCCACCCTGGGCCTTTCTTTGTAGGAAGATTTTTGATGACTGATTGAATCTCTTTACTTGTGATTGGTTTGTTGAGATCTTCTGTTTCTTCCTGAGTCACTGTAGCTTGTTTGTGCATCTCCAGGAATTTGTCCATCTCATCTAAGTTGTCTAGTTTGTTGGTATATAGTTGTTCAGAGTATCATCTTATGATTTATTTCTTCAGTGTCCATGGTAATACACCCCTTCTCATTTCTGATTTTGTTTAATTGCATCAGTCTCTCTTTTTTCCTTTGTCAGTCTTGCTAGTGGCCTATCAATTTTACTGATTTTTCTCAAAGAACAAACTTTTGGTTTTATTGATTCTTTCTCTTGTTCTTTTGTTCTCCCATTCCTTCATTTCTGCTTTAATCTTTATTGTTTCTCTTCTCCTATTTGCTTTGTGGTTAGTTTGCTTCTCTTTCTCAGTTTCCTCCAGGTGTGCTATTAAGTCCTCCATTTTTGCTCTTTTTTTGTTTTTTTAATATAGGCAACATTTAGGGCAATATATTTCCCACTCATCACAGCCTTTGTCACATCCCATAAGTTCTGATAAGTTGTATTCTCGTTTTCATTCATCTCCAGATAGCTTCTGATTTCTCTAGCAATTTTTTCTTTGACCCACTAGTTTTTTAAGAGTGCGTTATTTAATCTCCATATGTTTGTAAATGTTCTATTCTTTGGTGGTTATTGAGATCCAGCTTCATCCCATTGTGATCAAAGTGCTTTGAATAATTTCAATATTTTTAAATTTATAAAGACCTGTTTAGTACCCCAGCATATCATCTAACCTGGAGAATGATCCATGAGTACTAGAAAAGAATGTATATCCTTGTGTTTTGGGGTACAATGACCTATATATGTCTGTTAGGTCTAATTCATTTATCAAGTTATTTAACTTCTCTATTTCCTTGTTGATGTTCTGTCTGGTTGTTCTACCTATAGAGGAGAGTGGTGTCTTGGAGTCTCCTACCATTAATGCTGAAACATCTAAGACTCCCTTCAGTTTGCCAGTGTCTGTGTCATGTACTTTGAAGCTCCCTGATTGGGAGCATAAACATTTATGATTGTTGTATCTTCTTGATTAATTGACCCTTTAATTAGTATGTAGTGTTCTTCTTTGTTTCTTAATGTATTTTACATTTAAAGTTTATTTTGCCCAATATTAGTATAGCTACTCCTGCTTTCTTTTGGTTACAACTTGCATGGAACATCTTTTTCCATCCTTTCACTTTCAATCTATTTGTATCCTTGTGTCTCAGATGAGTCTCTTGTAAGCAGCATATAGGTTGATTATGTTTCTTAATCCATTTTGCCAATATGTATCTTTTAATTGGTAACTTAGTCCGTTTTTACTGAAAACACATTTCTTGAATCCACCATCTTATCTTTTTTATCTTATTTGTCAGATCTATATATTCTTTTCTTGTGCTGGTTTGAAATGAAGTATGCCCCCTAGAAAATCCATGTTTTAATCAAAATCCAATTTCATAAAGGTAGAATAATCCCTACTCAATACTGTATGTTTGAAACTATAATCAGATCATCTCCCTGGATGATGTGATTTAGTCAAGAGTGGTTGTTAAACTGGATTAGGTGACGACATGTCTCCACCCATTTGGGTGGGTCTTGATTGGTTTGCTGGAGTCCTGTAAAAGAGGAAACATTTGGGAGAATAAGAGATTCAGAAAGCAGAGCAGGATGACATAGCCACAAGAAGCAGAGTCCACCAGCCAGCGACCTTTGCAGATGAAGAAGGAAAATGCCTCCCGGGGAGCTTCATGAAACAGGAAGCCAGGAGAAGAAGATAGCAGACGATGCCGTGTTCGCCATGTGCCCTTCCAGATGAGAGAGAAACCCTGAACTTCATTGGCCTTCTTGAACCAAGGTATCTTTCCTTGGATGCCTTAGATTGGACATTTTTATAGACTTGTTTTAATTGGGACATTTTCTCGGCCTTAGAACTGTAAACTAGCAACTTATTAAATCCCCCCTTTTAAAAGCCATTCTGTTTCTGGTATACTGCATTCCAGCAGCTAGCAAACTAGAACATTTCCCTCTTTCTCTTTATATTCTTTAAATTTCCCTTAGTGGTAGTCTTCAATTCTGTACCCTCCTCCAGACCTCCCTCTCCTGTCTTTTTTTTTTCAGCCAGCAGAACTCCTTTTAGTATTTCTTGTAGGGCCGGTCTCTTGTAGGCAACAGGACTTCTTTACCTGTGAAAACTTTAATCTCCCCTTCAGTTTTTGAAGGACAGTTTGGCTGGGTACAGAATTCTTGGCTGAAAGCCTTTCTCTTTCAGGATCTTGGATATATCAAACCACTGTCTTCTCACCCCCATGGTGCTAGTTGACTAGTCTGAACTCAGTCTTATTTGGTTTCCCTTGTATGTAGTAGATTGTTTTTCTCTTGCTGCTTTTGGGATTTTCTGCTTCTCTTCAACATTTGACAGAGTGATTAGTATGTGTCTTGGGGAAAGCCTATTTGGATTTATTCTGTTTGGAGTTCGTTGGGCTTCTTTGACTTATATATTTATGTCCTTTATAAGGGTTGGGAAGTGTTCCCCCATTATATCCTCAGGTACTCTCCCTAGCCCTTTACTCCCCTCGTTTCCTTCTGGGACACCCATGATTCTTATATTTGTGCGGTTTATTTTGTCTATCATTTCCCTGAGATCCAATTCATTTTTTTCCATCTTTTTTGCCATTTGCTGTTTTGAGTCTTTGAAGTCAGTTATCCTGTCCTCTATGTCACATATTCTTTCTTCTGTCTCTTCAAATCTGGTGTTGTGTGCCTCTAGTATGTTTTTTATTTAGTCAACATAATCTTTAATCTCTGTGATATCTCCTATTTTTCTATTTATTCTTTCAAATTCCTCTTAATGCTCTTCTACTATCTTCTTGATCTTTATGTCATTTGCCATCCTGCTTATTTTATTAAGTAGAGTTGTATGAACATCTTTGATTAGTTGTTGCAGTGTCTGTATCTCCTCTAGTGTTTTAATTTGGTCATTAGGCACGACTATATCTGTCTGCATTGTGATATGCTTAGTGATCTTCTGCTATCTTCATGGCATGTTGAGGTCTTGTGTTTGTGGTATGGACGTACAGCAGGGAGCAGGATATGGCGTGGGGCACTCAGTGCAGTGATTTGTTTCAGGGGAGGTATAGGCGCAGGTTGAGGATGTCAAGCTGATGCTTGTGAACGTGGGCACCCAGCAGCCAGGGAGGATGTAGCTGTGCGGCTGCACCAGTCTGGGGTGGGGGGAGTGTATCCCTGGTGTGTGCTGGCCTAAGGCACAGAGCCTTTTGTGTGCATCCATGGACCTGTGGCATCAGGTTAGTCTTATGCCTTCATGGTTTGGGGGTTTGTTCTAGTTTGCTACCTGCTGGAATGCAATTTAATATATTGCTAGTTTACAGTTCTAAGGCCAAGAAAATGCCCAATTAAAACAAGTCTATCAAAGGCATCCAGGGAAAGATACCTTGGTTCAAGATCAATGAAGTTCACGGTTTCTCTCTAAAATGAGAAGGCACATGGTGAACAGGGTCAGGTTTTCTCTCTTATCTGGGAAGTTATGTGGCCAACATGGCATCATCTGCTAGCTTTCTCTCCTGGCTTCCGTTCATGAAGCTCTCTGGGAGGCATTTTCCTTCTTCATTTCCAAAGGTCACTGGCTGGTGGACTCTGCTTCTCGTGGCTATGTCATTCGGCTCTGCTCTCTCTGAATCTCTCTCATTCTCCAAAATGTTTTCTCTTTTATAGGGCTTCAGAAACTAAACAAGACCCACCCAAATGGATGGAGACATGCCTCCAGCTAATCCAGCTTAACAACCAGTCTTGATTAAATTTCATCTCCAGGGAGATGATCTAATTACAGTTTCAAACATACAGTGCTGAATTGTGGTTAGAAGAAGCAGCTGCCTTTACAAAATGGGATTGGATTAAAACATGGCTTTTCTAGGGTACATACATCATTTAAAACCAGTGCAGGGTTGATGTGTCCCAGTTGCACAGGTCAGCACTTTCTCAGAGCTGGGAAGTGTGGCTGAGGGCTGTGCGCATGCATGGTACCAGGACTGCTGTAAACTGAGGCTCCCAGAGCTGAATGATGTGACTGGGGGCTTGTGCACATGCATGGGTCTAGGAGTGCTGTAAACTGATGCACTGAGCTCTGGGGGGTTGGGGTGAGGCTGTGCGACACTGTGGGCAGGGGGGTAGGGTTAGCCTAGGTATGGAAGTTAGTGTCGGGAGACTTTATGTGCTGGCAACAGCCTGCAGGGAACAGGGAGGGGGAGGTAATGCTCAGGAGGGGTGCAGGAGAGGTGGGTTGGGCTGCCCTTGGGGTGTGCGTGTGGGGCAGGTATGTGCACTGGGGGCTGGTGGGGTAGGAACACCTGGAGCATGGAGAATGGGAAGGGTGATGCATGGGGTGTGGGGTGAGTCGCCAGTCACGGGGCTGTGCTGGTGAGGGTAGAACACCCAAGGAACACAGCCTGGCTTACTTCCTAGTCCCCAGCTCCTATCCGCGCACTCCTGCGAGCTCTGCCCCTCCACCCCTCCACACCAGGCTCCAGGTGTCTGGTTGTCAGTTTCTTCAACAGTTCTTTTCTTCCATCATTGAAAAATGTACTACTTCTTTCTGGCCTTCAGATATCCAATTAGAAATCCACTGTCATTTAATTAGTATTCCAGTATAGGTAATACGTTTTTTTTTCCTCTCAGCTGCTTCAAGATATTTTCTTTACCTTTAGTCTCGGAAGTTTGACTATGATGTGTCCTAGTGTTGAAATTTTGGGGTTTTCTTGTTTGGGGTTGCTGAGCATCTTGAACCTGTAGGTTTATGTCTTTCACCAAATTTGGGACATTTTCAGCCATTATTTCTTCTAATTCATTTTCACTCCCACTTTCTCTCTCCTTTCCTTCTGAGACTGCAGTGATATAGATAGTAGCATTTTTGTTATTGTCTGACAGGTCCCTTATGCTCTGTATTTCCCCCCTTTTTTTCTCTTTTGCTCACATTAAGAAAATTCTATTGATCTGCCTCAAGTTCACTGATTCTATCCTCTGTCATCTCCACAGATTATCTGAGTGCTTGTTGGGAAGGGGGCAGGTAGCCAAACCCCAGTAGTTCTCTGCTGACACCTCTAATGGTAGATAAAAGTACTGTCCTGGCCACTGGCCACTTGGTGGGGGTCAGGGGACCTGATTCCTTACTTGGTCCCCCTCATGGTACTGGGGGCCTTCTGGTGATGGCAGGAAGGGTATTGGGGGATGCCAGGCCTGCTGCTTCTGGGTGGGGGTGTATGTGAAAATCCTTGTGGGGAATCTGCTGATGCTGCCAGCAGAGACAGAACCCACCTCCCCTGACTATCTTGTACTATTGGGTCTTTGTTTGCTCTCTGCTAGTGCTCCAGCCAGGGAGGAAAGTGCTTTCCTAGGCTATGACTATCTTGTACTGTTGGGTCTTTGTTTGCTCTCTGCTAGTGCTCCAGCCAGGGAGGAAAGTGCTTTCCTAGGCTATGTGGTACTATTCAGTGGGGTTTCAAAGATTCCAGGCTTAAGGGGACCCAAAGGATTGTCCTGAACTGTTTAGTATCACTGGGATTCGGTCTCTACTGATACCCTTGGAAGGGGAAGAAAGCATCCCCCATCCATTTGCTGTCACTGAATCGGGGACAGATGTTTGTATCCCTTACTCAATCTCTGCTGACTTGGTGGTGGTGGTGGTTGTGGTGTGTGTGTGTGTGTGTGTGTGTGTGTGTGTGTGTGTGTGTTGTTTGGCTTGGGTAGTTGTCTAAAAGTTTTCTCTCCATCAAAAAAGTGGAGAGCTTAGCTCTCAATAGTTCATTCTCAGTAGCTCAAAGCTATTGGCTGCTGAACTGAAGAATTGAGATGGCCTAATTCTGAATTTGCTCTTTCTGTGCTTATGTGTGACCTGATTATGTGCTGGTAAACTGGGATTGTGTGTAATTCTGAAAACAGGATTTTGTTATTACCTCTGGGCTTGAACTTCATATGTAAATAATAGCTACTACTAATATTTAATTGTCATGTAAGTTGTATTCCTATAACCTGGACTATAAGCTTGTTTTAGAACCAGTGGGAATTTTATTTTCAGAGTATGATTAAATCATCCTAATTTCTTTCCCTCCTTCACTAATAATTAAAAATGGATGCAGGAACTTTAAGATTGATTAAGTTTATCTGATATTAAGCAATTCAGACTTTTCTGTTTAGTCATAACTACTTGTTCTACTGCTTTTGTCAGTTGATATTCCCATAGCCCTTTTGAAAAAGTGTTTTTCATATAGAGTAAGTTGTATGCCCTCAGGACATACAGCATGTTTGGGTCTTCTGTAGTTTTATAGGCCTGCTTGTTATGTGACTCAGCTAAGGTTTCTTGAAGCATCTTTTGGTAGCTTTCAATGATGTTTAAAATAAAATTTGGACTGTTTAAAAACAAGTTAAAAAAAAATAAGTTCCTCCCCTACTGGTCTGCTCATTTTCCAGTCCTTTGTCCAGAAAGAACAGGTTTTACTTTGGGCTTTTTTTGTCTGTTCTGACTGGTGATTCTAGATTACAGGCTTTTCTACACTACCCTGTCTGGGATATATGGAGGATTAAAAATAAGAATAATAATAACAAACAAATAAACAAAAGCCAGTTAGTTCACTGCCATGTTCTTCCTCAAGTCTTAGAAAGTTGACCCTCTTCCCACCTTACAGAGTCCTCTTATGATTAACAGTTTTTATTATTTAGGAGCAAGGAGAAATTAGTCTATGACAGCTTGTCTGAGATTAGAAATTACCTCATTTTAAAATAAGTTAATGAAATGATTAACAAGACTTTTCTGTGTCAGTTGGAAAACAGGAAAAAATTGACATTGGAAGTCATGATGACTTCACTTTGCATGTTAATGTCAATAGTATTTGTTTCTCCTTTTTTTCATTTGTAAAATGGAATCAGTGATGCTTGGACTTTGATGGAGAGGTATTTTCAGAAGGCACAGTGGATTATACATCTGTGTTTGTTGAGCCACCAGTTGCTGAAACTAGATGCAATATCTTTAACTGCTTGTGCTGTTGTGATGTGGTGAAATCATTTGTCCAAAATGGTTCTGGGGGCCAAAAGTGAGAAGGCCAAAGAAATATAGAGAAGTAAATGATGACTTTGGCAAGACCTCCTTCCTTCTTCTCTTTCCTTTCCAATATCTCTCTTTATTCCATCACAGCAAATTTCACATGATAAAATCAATAATGGCCCTGTTTTCCTTAGACAAACAAGATGCATACATTCCATTTGAATTCATCTGTCTAGGTACAGTAATATATGTAGTATATCTACAGAGAAATGGTTTTGAAGGATATAGACCAAACTGATATTAGTAGTTACCAATGGGAACTGGGAATGGAAGAAGATTTTAGATTTATCCCTAATTTTGTTCAGAGAAAATACAAATATTATTTGTGAAATTAACAATTAGTAATAAAAAACCCTGCATTTGTTAAGCCAAGTGGGATAGTCTGATACTGAAAAGAATTTAAGACATGCTCCCCTTTTTCCTCAGCCAAAAATTATTTCAAACTCTTGAAATGGTGTGTTATCTTACATTTGTTCAGAACTTCACCACCATGGCTTAGGAACATTGTCAGATAAAATCTGGAAAATTGCTGACTTTTCAAACAAAGAAGCAATTGTAAACATGGCAATTTTATCTGCATTCATGGTTGAAGCCATGACATGTAAAAACGGTTTTCGTAGGCACATAAGTAAATACAAATGAAACTACAATTAGGTCTTTATAGTCAATGTGATAAATTCACAAGCACTGGTAACATCATTTCATGCTTTGCTACATATTGATACCTAAATAATGCTCTCAAATAGAGATGATCTGAAAAAAATCAGATTACTTCATAAGGCTTTACTTGTGAAGGCTATTTTCATAGAAGGAGGCAGAATATCAGTGTTTATGAAGCATCTGCTGTGTTCCAACTGTTTAATATTTTCTCAGCCAATCTCCCCTACAAACTTCAAGATAGTAATCATTATCCTCATTTATCCTCAGAAAACTGGGAGAGAAAATAAATTGCCCAACACCACTAGTAGGTGCTATGCTGGTTTGAAGCTATTATGTACCCCAGAAAAGTTATGTTTTTTATCCTAATCCAATCTTGTGAGCAGACCTATTGTTTGGGTGGATCTTTTTTATTAAGTTGCTTCCACGGAGATGCAACCCACCCTGTTGTGGGTGGAATCTTTTTATTACATTGATTCCATGGAGCTGTGTCTCTGTCCATTCACAGTGGGTCTTAATCTGCTTACTGGAGTCATTTAAGTGGGAACCATTTTGGAAAAAGCTTCAGAGCCAACACAGACAGAGACATTTGGAGATGCAAAAAAAAAAAAAAAGAAAAAGCCCCTGGGAAACCTGAAACCAGAAACCAAAGGACCAGCAGATCCCAGCCACATGCCTTCCCAGATGATAGAGGTATTCCAGAAGCCATCGGCCTTTCTTGAGTCAAGGTATCTTTCTTTGGATGCCTTAGTTTGGAAATTTTTATGGCCTGAGAACTGTAAACTTGCAATTGAATAAATCCCCTTTATAAAAGTCAACCCATTTCTGGTATATTGAATTCCAACAGCATTAGCAAACTAAAACAGGTGTCCTTCAAAACAAAATGTTGTTGTGAAAGTTTCAGTATTTCAAAGCATCCATTATTTCTATATCTGGGGAGAGTGGAAATAGCCAACTGACATACCCTAATAATCATTAAACATTTGTGGCCTGAGAAATGATTTATAAATGAATAAATATAAACCAGTTCCTTGAAATGCTTCCTTACTCCTTGGGTGCCAACTTCAAGTGAATTGAAGAACTAGTTTTCTTATCAATAAATTGAAAATGGTGCTTAGTGGAATAAGGCAATAGCATGTACCCAATGGCTGAGTTAAATCAATGTAGCTTCCTTTCACCAGATAGCTAACGACCTTCATAGACCAGATGTATGCTAATGCTGATGCCAAAAATCAGTAACATTGATTCTTTCTTTTCTTGCTGATTGGACTAACTGAGCAAGAAGTAGCAACTACTCTAAACATATTGGAAAGATATTTCAGTGTCAGAGAATGGGAAATAAATCTGACAAAAATTCAAGGACCCTCTACCCCAGTGAAATTTCTAGGGATCCAGTGGTGTGGAGCATGTCAAGATATCCGTTTTAAGATGAAGCAAAAGTTGTTGTATTTGGTCCCTCCTACAACCAAAAAAGGTACAATAACTAGTGGGCCTCTTCGGAATTTGGAGGCCACATATTCCTCATTGGGTGTGTCATTGCAGCCCATTTACAAATGACCTGAAAAGCTGCTAATTTTGTGTGGGGCCCAAAACAAAAAAGATTCTGCAAAAAAGATTCAGGCTGCCATACAAGCTGCTCTGCCACTTTGTCTGTGGGATCCAGCAGATTCAGTGGTACTTGAAGTGGCAGTCACAGGTAGAAATGCTGTTTGGACCTTTTGTCAGGACTGTATAGGTGAATAACAGTACAGATCCTTAGGATTTTGGATCAAGACCCTGTCATCCCCTGAGGATAACTATTCTCCTTTTGAGAAATACCTTTTGACTTCTGAATGTGCTTTAGTAGATACTGAACACTTAATTGTGGGCCACCAAGTTACCATGTGACATGAATTAGATTTTTTCAGACCAGTATGTCATAAAGTTGGATATGCACAGCAGAATTCCATTATCAAATGGAAGTGGTATATATGAGATGGGGCACAAGTAAATTACACAAGGAAGTGATGTAAATATTCATACCCTCAATTCCTGCTATATTACCTGATCTCTCTCAGCCTGCCCCCATGGCCTCTTGGAGAGTTCCTTATGATCAGCTGACTGAAGAAGAGAATACTTGGGACTGGTTTACAGATGGTTCTGTACAATATGCAGCCAACCCCAAAAGTGAGCACCTGAAAGCACTATGGTCCTTTTATGGAAAATCCCTGGAGGACAATGGTGAAGGGAAATCCTCTCAGGGGACAGAATTTCAAACGTTGTCCCTGATTGTTCATTTTTTCTGGAAGGAGAAATGGCCAGAAGTATGAGTCTGTATTGATTCATGGGCTTTGGACATTGGTTTGGCAGTAGGTCAGGGACTTGGAGGGACATGATTGGAAAATTGGTGACAAGGAGGTCTGGGGAAGAGGTATATGGATAGACCTCTCTGTGTGGGCAAAGAATGTGAAGATATTTGTATTCTATGTGAATGCTCACTGAAAGGTAACCTCAGCAGAAAAGAATTTTAATAATCAAATAAATAGGATGATCTGTTCTATAGATATCAGTCAGCCACTTTTCCAAGCCACTCCTGCCAATGCCCAATGGGCTCATGAACCAAGTGGCCATGGTGGTAAGGATGGAGTTATGCATTCCCTGAAGTGATCAGCCAGCAACTTGGTGTCAATTTGATTACATTGCACTGCTCCCAAGCACTTTATTCTTAGTGGAATAGATACTCTGGGTATAAATTTGCCTTCCCTGCATGCAATGCCTCTATCAAAACTGCCATCCACAGAATTACAGAATACCTTATCACTGTCATGGTATTTCACAAAGCATTGCTTCTGATCAAGGAACTCACTTCACAGCAAATGAAGTGTGGCAATGGGCCCATGCTCATGGAATTCACCCATTTTACCTTGTTACCTGTCATCCCAAAGAAACTGTCTTAATAGACTGGTGGAATAGCCCTTTGAAAACTCAGATACCATGCTAGTTCAGATGACAATACCTTGCAGGGCTGAGGCAGTATGCCTCCAGTGTCCAATATATGTGCTTATTCTCCAATAACAAGGTTCATGCATCAACAAGTACAAATGGGAGAGGCTTCACTTACTATTACACTTAGTGAGTGATCTACATGCAAAATTTTTACTTCTCATCCCTGTTACCTTATGCTCGTCTTCTCTACACATAATCTTTCCAAAGAAAGGAATGCTTCTACCAGGAGTCACAACAATGATTCCATTGAACTGGAAGTTGAGACTGCCACCTGGCCATTTTGGGCTCCTCATACCTCAGAAACAACAGGCAAAGGAGGGACCAACTATATTGGCTGGAATGATTGATCCTATTACCAAGGGGGAAATTTAGCTGCTGTTACACAATGGGAGACCCATTAGTGTGTCTCCTAGTACTATCATGCCTTGTGATTAGAGTCAATGGAAAAGTACAATAACTCAATTCTGGCAGAATTTCTAATGGCCTAGACGTTTCAGGAATGAAAGTTTGGGTCACCCCACCAAGCAAAGAACAATGATTAGCTGAGGTGCTTGATGAGGGCAAGGGGATATGGAACAGGTAGTGGAAGAAGGTAGTTATAAACACCAGCTACACATTGGAACAACTAAGTAAAAAAGATGTTCATAGAACTCTACTTAGTAAAATAAGCAGGATAGCAAATGAAATAAAGGAGATCAGGAAGAGAGTAGAAGAGCACAAAGAGAAATTTAAAAGAATAAATAGAAAAATTCCAGAAATTACAGAGATTAAAGACTCTGTTGACCAAAAAAAAAAAAAATACTAGAGGCACACAACACCAGATTTGAAGAGACAGAAGAAAGAATAAGTGATATAAAGGACAGGATAATTAACTTCGAAGACTCAAAACAGCAAATGGCAAAAAAGATGGAAAAAATTGAATGGGAACTCAGTGAAATGATAGACAAAACAAAGTGCACAAATATAAGAATCATTGGTGTCCCAGAAGAAGAAGAGAGGAGTAAAGGGCTAGGAATAGTAGTTGAGGATATAATGGGGGGGAAACTTCCCAATACTCATAAAAGACATAAATATGCAAGTCAAAGAAACCCCAAGGAACTCCAAACAGAATAAATCCATATATGCCTTCCCTAAGGCACATATTAATTAGTCTGTCAAATGTTGAAGAGAAGCAGAAAATCCTAAAATCAGCAAGAGAAAAACAATCTACAACATACAAGGGAAATCAAATAAGACTGAGTTCAGACTACTCAACTAGTACCCTTGAGGTGAGAAGGCAGTGGTATGATATATTCAAGATCCAGAAAGAGAAAGACTTCCAGCCAAGAATTATGTACCCAGCCAAATTGTCCTTTAAAATTGAGGGAGAGATTAAAGCTTTCACAGACAAAGAAGTCCTGAAAGAATTGGTCAACAAGAGACCAGCCCTACAAGAAATCTAAAAGGAGTTCTGCCAGCTGAAAAAAAAGGAGAGGGAGGTTTGGGGAGGGCACAGAATTAAAGAGTACCACTAAGGGCAATTTAAAGACTAAAGAGAAAGAGGGAAAAGAATGTACAGATCTGACAAATAAAATAAAAAAGATAAGATGGTGGAATCAAGAAATGCCTTTTCAGTAATAGCTTTGAATGTTAATGGACTAAACCAACCAATTAAAAGGTACAGATTGGCAGAATGGATTAAGAGACATAATTCAGCTATGCTGCTTACAAGAGACTCATCGTAGACACAAGAATACAACTAGATTGAAAGTGAAAGGATGGGAAAAGATGTTCCACGCATGTTGTAACTGAAAGGAAGCAAGAGTAGCTATCCTAATATCAGACAAAATAGACTTTAAATGTAAAGACATCATAAGAGACAAAGAAGGACACTATATACTAATTAAAGGATCAATTCACCAAGAAGATATAACAATCATAAATGTTTAGGCTGCCAATCAAGGAGCTCCAAAGTACATGACACAAATATTGGCAAAACTGAAGGGGGCGGTAGATGTTTCAACAATAATAATAGGAGACTTCAAGACACCACTCTCCTCTATAGATAGAACAACCAGACAGAAGATCAACAAGGAAATTGAGAAGTTAAATAACTTGTAAATGAATTAGATCTAACAGACATATATAGGTCATTGCACCCCAAAGCACAAGGTTATACATTCTTCTCTAGTGCTCATGGAACATTCTCCAGGATAGAGCATATGCTGGGGCACAAAACAGGTCTTTATAAATTTAAAAATATTGAAATTATTCTCAGCACTTTCTTTGATCACAGTGGGATGAAGCTGGATCTCAATAACCATCAAAGATTTAGAACATTTGCAAATATATGGAGATTAAATAACACACTCTTAAACAATCAGTGGGTCAAAGAAGAAATTGCTAGAGAAATTAGTAGCTATCTGGAGATGAATGAAAATGACAATACAACTTACCGAAACTTATTGGATGCGGCAAAGGCTGTCCTAAGAGGGAAATTTATTGCCTTAAATACCTATATCAAAAAACAAAAGGGCAGGCCATGGTGGCTCAGCAGGCAAAGTTCTCACCTGCCATGCCAGAGACCCAGGATCGATTCCCAGTGCCTGCCCATGCAAAGAAACGAAACAAAACAAAAAAAGAAAGGACAGAAATTGAGGCCTTAACAGCAAACCTGGAGGAACTTGAGAAAGAACAACAAACTAACACCAAAGCAAATAGAAGAGAAATAACAAAGATTAAAGCAGAAATAAATGAATGGGAGAACAAAAGAATACAATAAAAAATAAAATTTTAAAAATCATAAGAGGATACTATGAACAACTATACACCAACAAACTAGGCAACTTAGATGAAATGGACAAATTCCTGGAGACACACAAACAAGCTACACTGACTCAGGAAGAAATAGAAGATCTCAACAAACCATGAATAAGGAGATTCAATCAGTCATCAAAAATGTTCCTACAAGAAACGATGATCATGCATCTATGTGATGATGTTAAGAATTACTGATTGCATATGTAGAATGGTATGATTTCTAAATGTTGGGTTAATTTCTTTTTTTTCCATTAATTAATAAAA
The DNA here is from genome assembly GCF_023851605.1 of Tamandua tetradactyla. NCBI lineage: Eukaryota > Metazoa > Chordata > Mammalia > Pilosa > Myrmecophagidae > Tamandua > Tamandua tetradactyla. The sequence continues at coordinate 123,554,721 of NC_135353.1, forward strand.
AAAAATTTTTAAAAAAAGATTAAAAAAAATGTTCCTACAGGGTGGGCCGCGGTGGCTCAGCGGGCAAGAGTGCTTGCCTGCCATGCCGGAGGACCCCGGTTCGATTCCCGGCCCCAGCCCATGTAAAAGAAACAAACAAACAAACAAAAAATAATAAAATAAAATAAAAAAATACTTAAAAAAAAAAAAAAAATGTTCCTACAAAGAAAAGCCCAGGGCCAGATGGCTTCACAGGGGTATTTTATCAAACATTCCACAAAGAACTAACACCAACCCTGCTCAAACTTTTCCAATAATTTGAGGAAAACGGATCTCTACCTAACTGATTTTATGAATCTAATATCATTTTAATACCAAAACCGTGTAATGATGATATAAGAAAGGAAAACTACAGGCCAATCTCCCTAATGAACATAGATGCAAAAATCTCAATAATTATTAGCAAATCAAATCCAACAACACATTAAAAGAATTATACACCATGACCAAGTGGGGCTTATACCAGGAATGCAAGGATGATTCAACACAAGGAAATCAATTGATGTATTACAGAACATTAACAAATCAAAAGGTAGGAGAGAGATGTGGAGAAGAGTGTAGAAATGAAGACTATCAGTAAAGGTAAAAAGAAGAAAAGTTAGATATGACATATAAAATCCAAAAAGCAAAATTGAAGAAGAAAGTACTTCCCTTACAGTAATAACACTAAATGTTAATGGATTAAACTCCTCAATCAAAAGACACAGACTGGCAGAATGGATTATAAAACAGGACCCATCTATATGCTGTGTACAGGAGATGCATCTTAGACTCAAGGATAAACATAGGTTGAAAGTGAAAGATTGGGAAAAGACATTTCATGCAAACAACAATCAGAAAAGGGCATGAGTAGCTAATACTAATATCCAACAAATTAGATGTCAAATGTAAAAGAATTAAAAGAGAGAAAGAAGGACACTATGGAACAATTCAACAAGAAGACATAGCAATAATAAATATTTTTGCACCAAGCCAGAGTGCTCCAAAATACATGAGGCAAACAAAACACTGAAGGGAGAAATAGACACCTCTATCATAATAATTGGAGACTTCAATTCCCTGCTATCATCAATGGATAGAACATTTAGAGGATCAATAAAGAAACAGAGAATTTGAATAATGTAATAAACGAACTTGATGAAACAGAAATTTACAGAACATTACACCTCACAACAGTAGGATACACCTGTTCCTCAAGTGCTCATGGATCATTGTCAGGGATGGACCATATACTGAGTCACAAAGCAAGCCTCAATAAATTTAAAAAGACTAAAATCATAGAAAACACTTTCTCATATCATAAAGGAATGAAGTTGGAAATCAATAACAGGCAGAGGGCAAGAAAATTCACAAATATATGGAGGCTAAACAACACATTCTTAAACAAGAAAGAAATTACAAGATAAATCAGTAAAATCTCAAGGCAAATGAAAATGAAAACACAGTGCATCAGAGTTTATGTTATGCAGCAAAGGCAGTGCTGAAAGGGAAATATATTGCCTTAAATGCCTATATCAAAAAAGAAGAAAGAGCAAAAATCAAGGAACTAACTACTCACTTGGAAGAACTAGAGAAAGAACAGCAAAGTAACCCCAAAGCAAACAAAAGGAAAGAAATAGCAAGATTAGATCAGAATTGAATGAAATTGAGAACATGAAAACAATTGAAAAAATCACCAAAACTTGAAGTTGGTTTGTTGAGAAAAATCAATAAAATTGATGGAAACTTAGCATGGTTGACAAAAAGAAAAAGACAGAGGGTACATATAAATAAAATCAGGAATGAAAGAGGAGTCATAACAACTGACCCCATGGAAATAAAGAGTTAATAAGTGGATACTATGAACAACTGTATGCTGATAAACTAGACAACATAGGTGAAATGGAAAGCTTCTTGGAAAGGCATGAACAACGGACATTGACTTGAGAAGAAATAGATGGCCTCAACAAACCAGTCTGAAGTAAAGAGAATCAGTCATCAAGAAGCTCCCGAAAAAGAAAAGTCCAGGACCAGATGGCTTCATATGTGAATTCTACAAAGGATTCAAGAAAGAATTAGAACCAATCCTGCTCAAACTCTTCCAAAAAATTGAAAAGGAGGGAAGGCTCTGTAACTCATTCTATGAAGCCGACATTACCCTCATTCCAAAGCCAGATCTACAAGAAAAGAAAATTACAGACCAATCTCTCTAATGAATATAGATGCAAAAATCCTCAACAAACTTCTTGCAAATTGAATCCAGCAGCACATTGAAAGGATTATACACCATGACCAAGTGGGACTTATTCCAGATATGCAAGGATGATTCAACATAAGAAAATTGATTAATGTAATACACCATATCAACAAATCAAAGCAGAAAAACCCACATGATCATTTTGATTGATGCAGAAAAGCATTTGACAAAATTCAGTATCTTTTCTTGATGAAAACACTTCAAAGGATAGGAATAGAAGGGAACTCCCTCAACATGGTAAAGGGAATATATGAAAAATCCACAGCTAACATCATCCTCAATGGGGAAAGACTGAACGCTTTCCCCCTAAGATCAGTAACAAGACAAGAATGTCCACTGTCACTACTGTTCTTCAACACTGTGCTGGAAATTCTAGCCAGAGCAATTAGAAAAAGAAATACAAGGAATCAAAATTGGAATGGAAAAAGTAAAACACTCACTGTTTGCCAATGATATGAAACTATATATTGAAAACCCTGAAAAGTCCACCACAAAGCTACTAGAGCTAACAAATGATTACAGCAAAGTGGCAGGGTACAAGATCAACACCCCAAAATCAGTAATGTTTGTATACACTAGTAATGAGCAATCTAAAGAGGAAATCAAGAAAACAAAGTCCACTTACAATTGCAAAGAAAAGAATAAAATATTTAGGGATAAATTTACTTAAGAATCCAAAAGACCTATACACATAAAACTACAAGAAATTGCTAAAAGAAATCTTGGAAGACCTAAATAAATGGAAGGGCATAACATGTCCATGGATTGGAAGACTAAATAAAGTTATGATGTCAATTCTACCCAAACTTATTTATAGATTCAATGCAATACCAATTAAAATCCCCAAAACTTACTTTGCAGAAATAGAAAAACCAATAACCAAATTTATTTGGAAGGTCAGGGTGCCCTGAATAGCTAAAAATATCTTGAGAAAGAAAAATGAAGTGGGAGGTCTCACACTACCTGACTTCAAAGCATTATTATGAAGCAACAGTGGTCAAAACAGCATGGAACTGTTATAAAGATAGAAATACTGACAAACAGAATTGAATAGAATGTTTAAATATAGACTCTCTCATCTTAGGACAATTGATATTTGATAAGACAGTCTAGCCAACTCACCTGCAAAAGAGCAGCCTCTTCAATAAATTAAGCATTTATTAAACAAAGACTTGAACATTAAAGCTAAAACCATAAAGCCTTTAAATGAAAATGCAGGAAAATATAAAACTTGTAATAGGAGGTGGTTTCCTAGATCTTACTCCTAAAGCACAAGCATTGAAGAAGTAGATAAATGGGAACTCCTCAAAATTAAACACTGTTGTACATCAAAAATCTTTGTGAAAAAAGTTAAAAGGCATCCTGTGCAATGGGAGACAATATTTGGAAACCACGTATCAGATAATGGTCTATTATCCAGAATATATAAAGAGATTCTTCAACTCAACAACAGAAAGACAAACAGCCCAATTACAAAATGGGCAAAAGACATGAACAGACATTTCTCATAAGAGGGAATACAAATGGCTAAGAGGCACATGAAAAGATATTCAACTTCCCTGGCTATTAGGGAAATGCAAATCAAAACCACAATGAGATATCATCTCACAACCACTAGAATGGCCATTATCAAAAAAACAGAAAACGACAAGTGCTGGAGAGTATGTGGAGAAAGAGGCACACTTACCTACTGTTGGTGGAAATGTAAAATGTTACAACCACTGTGGAAGGCAGTTTGGCGGTTCCTCAGGAGGCGAAATGTAGAATTGCCATATGATCCAGCAATCCTATTGCTAGGTATCTATTCAGAGGATATGAGGGGAAGGACACAAGCAGACATTTGTACACCAATATTTATAGCACCATTATTTACAATTGCTAAGAGATGGAAACAGCCCAAATGTCCATCAACAGATGAGTGGCTAAACAAGCTGTGGTATATACAAATGATGAAATATTATTCAGCTGTAAGACAGAAGAAAGTCATGAAGCATATAACAACATGGATGGATCTTGAGGACATTATGCTGAGTGAAATTAGCCAGAAACAAAAAAGACAAATACTGTATAGTCTCACTGATGTGAACTAACATTAATGATTGAACTTGGAGAATTTCAGTATATCAGGAGAGAGAAATAGGGTAGAGATTGGGCAATTGGTGCTGAAGAATTACAGATTGTGCATCAGGACTGATTGTAAAAATTCAGAAATGGATACCACAATACTACCTGATTGTAGCATAGTAATATAAGTACACTGAATGAAGCTGAATATGAGGACGATAGAGGGAGAAGGGCTGGGGGCACGCGTGAAACCAAAAGGAAAGATAGAGGATAAAGACTGAGATGGTATAATTTAGGAATTCCTAGAGTACAATGATGGTGATTAAATGTACAAATTAAAAAATGTTTTTGCATGAGGAAGAACAAAGGAAAGTCAATATTGCAGGGTGTCAAAAATAGATGGTATATGGGAAAAAGTACAGTCAATGCAAGCTAGGGTCTATAGTCAACGATCACACTATAATATATGGCTCCAGTGAATGTAACAAAGGCATTATGCCAAAAGTAAATGTCAACAGGTGGGAGGATTGTGAAAAGGGTATGGATTCTTTATGGAAGAAAAGGAAATGTCTTCAGGTAGTTTGGTGGTGAAGGCATGTCTATACACATAGGCTGGATTGTATGATGTGTGAATAAAACTATTTAAAAATGAACAGAAGGAAACAAGTGCTAGAGGAATTATGGAGAAGGAGATGTGCCTATTCCCTGTCAGTAGGGAAATGAGAGGTGCAACCCCTTAGAGGACAGTGTGGTGCTTCCACAGGAGGCTAGGAGTGGGTTTGCCATATGATCCTGAGACCCTATTGCTCAGTATACACCTGGAGAAGCTGAGTGTGGGGACACGAATGGACATTTGCACACTGGTGTCTCTGGTGGCAGTATTTGTGATCCATAATGAATGGAAGTGGCCTAAGGATACAATGACTGAGGAATAGAAGGGAGAACTATGATGTGTACATACAATGGTCTACTAAGCAGCCACAAAAAAGGAATGAAGTTGTGAGGCATGCAACTAGATGAATGAACATTAAGAGCTGTATGTTGAATGAAATGTCAGGAACAAAAAGACAAATGTTACCATGCCTCAATCATATCAACTAACTATAATATTAAAAAAATGGAAAAGTTGAGAACACGGGATATCAGGTTGGGGCATATTGTAAGGGGTCCTAGATTGTAAGTTTTTACAGCAGTCACATATATTCAGGAGGTATAACTCTTAATACTAAGTTCTCAGATACTGTGCTATTTGCATAAAACATGGTCTTTCTCAGAAACTTCAGGTATTTACATGACACCTGAGACTCAGAGTTAGAGCTCTGAAGCTATGAAAGTCAGCAGTACCACATACAAGAACTGGTTAAAAAGTTGAAAAAGTGATCATATATCAAGTAGAGATATGAATGAATCTGATCTGGATAGAACCAAGGTGTATCAGAAGACTGGGTAAAGGATGATAGCATCCATATTTTAAAACTTAAACTTCTGTGTGAGACCAAAGAGAGAGATGTTTATTTATATTTTGGGTAGTGCATTTCCAGGTTTAACTTGTATGGTCACTTTAATTGAACACCATACATACATGGAATCTTGAATAGGACACAAGATTTTGGTGGTTTTTCCAGGTTAGTTTGATGCCTTGACAAATCCCAGAGTGATTTGGACATTGAATAAAGAAGTATTTCCAAAGTACCCTTGGGGGAATGGGGAGAAAGAGGGAAATATTCAACTTGCCCATTTGGAGAATTTCTGATATGCTCACAATCAGTGGAGACAATCAAATCAATAGGCCGAGCCCTCAATCTTGGGATTCATGCCTATGAAACTTATTCCTGCAAAGGAGAGGGTAAGCCTACTTAAAATTACGCCAAGTCACTCCCAGCGAACCTCTTTTGTTGCTCAGATATGGCCTCTCTCTCTAAGCCGACACAGCAAGTGAACTCACTGCCCTCCCCTGCTACATGGGACATGACTCGCAGGGGTGTAAATCTTCCTGGCAATGTGGGACAGAAATCCCTGGATAGGATGGGTCCTGGCATCAAAGGATTGAGAAAACCTTCTTGACCAAAAGGGAAAAGAGAGAAATGAGACAAAATAAAGTTTTAATGGCTGAGAGGTTCCAAAAAGAGTCGAGAGGTTATCCTAGAGGTTATTCTTATGCATTATACAGATGTCACTTCTTAGTTTATGGTATACTGGAGTGGCTAGAGGGAAGTACCTGAAACTGTAGAGTTGTGTTCCAATAGCCTCGTTTCGTGAAAATGATTGTATAATGATACAGCTTTTACACTCTGACTACATGATTGTGAAAACCTTGTGTCTGATGCTCCTTTTATCTAAGTTATGAACAGATGAGTTAAAAAATGGATAAAGAGGGCCAAGATGGCGGCTTAGTAAGGTACGTGCGTCTTAGTTCCTCCTCCTCCAAAGCAACTACTAGGTGAACTGAAACAGTGCAGAACAGCTCCCGGGGCTACGGCAGGGAATGGACACACAGCGTACCCCAGTCTGGACTGGCTAGTCTGACTGCGAGATTCGGCTGCGGTGAGATCCCCGAGCGGCGCGTGATTTCGCGAGCAGCGGCAGCTGCAGCGGCCGGAGCTACTCCCTCCCTTCTTCCCGGGCCGGCTGAGAGTCTCGGAGAGGCAAGTTTCCCAAGCCGAGGCGGCCGGCACCCCTCTTTTGCGGGCGGCTTCGAGTCCGTGGCTACGAGTCTGGGATCAGAGGGCTATCCAAGCCGCGGTGCCCCCCCCCGCCGCGGGCGGATTCCTGGTCCGGTGGGGAATTCCCCAGGCCGGGCGGCCGGTGACCGACGCCCCTCCCCCTCGGGTGACTTCCTGGTCCGGTGGCGAATTCCCAGGCCTGCTGCGGCCGGCAACTAGCCACAGGGTCCCCTCAAACCGCGGCGGCTGACGCCCCCACCACGCGCGGCCCCTGAACCAACGGAGAGAATTGGATCGGAAATCCCCAGGCCGCGGAGATCGGTGACCGGGGGGATACATTCCAAACACGTGAGACAAACGTGTGCCACGAGCGCCACCTACTGGGCAGGATAAGAAAAACAGAACCCAGAGATTTCACAGAAAAATCTTACAACCTTGTTGGGTCCGACACCCAGGGAAATCTGACTAAACTCCCAGAGGCCAGCAGCAAAAGATAACGGTCCACGCCCAGAAGAATGAGAATATGGCCCAGTCAAAGGAACAAACCAATACTTCAAATGAGATACAAGAGCTGAGACAACTAATGCTGAATATACGAACAGAAATGGAAAACCTCTTCAAAAATGAAATTGATAAATTGAGGGAGGACATGGGCTGAACATAAAGAAGAAATAGAAAAACTGAAAAAACAAATCACAGAACTTATGGAAGTGAAGGATAAAGTAGAAAAGATGGAAAAACAATGGATACCTACAATGATAAATTTAAAGACACAGAAGATAGAATTAGTGATTTGGAGGATGTAACATCTGAATTCCAAAAAGAAACAGAAACTATCGGGAAAAGAATGGAAAAATTTGAACAGGGTATCAGGGAACTCAAGGACAATATGAACCGCACAAATATATGTGTTGTGGGTGTCCCAGAAGGAGAAGAGAAGGGAAAAGGAGGAGAAAAACTAATGGAAGAAATTATCACTGAAAATTTCCCAACTCTTATGAAAGACCTAAAATTACAGATCCAAGAAGTGTAGCGCACCCCAAAGAGATTAGACCCAAATAGGCGTTCTCCAAGACACTTACTAGTTAGAATGTCAGAGGTCAAAGAGAAAGAGAGGATCTTGAAAGCAGCAAGAGAAAAACAATCCATCACATACAAGGGAAACCCAATAAGACTATGTGTAGATTTCTCAGCAGAAACCATGGAAGCTAGAAGACAGTGGGATGATATATTTAAATTACTAAAAGAGAAAAATTGCCAACCAAGACTCCTATATCCAGCAAAATTGTCCTTCAAAAATGAGGGAGAAATTAAAACATTCTCTGAGAAAAAGTGACTGAGAGATTTTGTGACCAAGAGACCAGCTCTGCAAGAAATACTAAAGGGAGCACTAGAGTCAGATACAAAAAGACAGAAGAGAGAGGTATGGAGAAGAGTGTAGAAAGAAGGAAAATCAGATATGATATATATAATACAAAAGGCAAAATGTTAGAGGAAAATATTATCCAAACAGTAATAACACCAAATGCCAATGGACTAAATTCCTCAATCAAAAGACATAGATTGGCAGAATGGATTAAAAAACAGGATCCTTCTATATGCTGTCTACAGGAAACACATCTTAGACCCAAAGATAAACATAGGTTGAAAGTGAAAGGTTGGGAAAAGATATTTCATGCAAATAACAACCAGAAAAGAGCAGGAGTGGCTATACTAATATCCAACAAATGAGACTTCAAATGTAAAACAGTTAAAAGAGACAAAGAAGGACACTATATACCAATAAAAGTAACAATTAAACAAGAAGACATAACAATCATAAATATTTACGCACCAAACCAGAATGTCCCAAAATACGTGAGGAATACACTGCAAACACTGAAAAGGGAAATAGACTCATATACCATAATAGTTGGAGACTTCAATTCACCACTCTCATCAATGGACAGAACATCTAGACAGAGGATCAATAAAGAAATAGAGAATCTGAATATTACTATAAATGAGCTAGACTTAATAGACATTTATAGGACATTACATCCCACAACAGCAGGATACACCTTTTTCTCAAGTGCTCATGGATCATTCTCAAAGATAGACCATATGCTGGGTCACAAAGCAAGTCTTAACAAATTTAAAAAGATTGAAATCATACACAACACTTTCTCGGATCATAAAGGAATGAAGTTGGAAATCAATAATAGGCGGAGTACCAGAAAATTCACAAATACGTGAAGGCTCAACAACACACTCCTAAACAACGAGTGGGTCAAAGAAGAAACTGCTAGAGAAATTAGCAAATACCTCAAGGCGAATGAAAATGAAAACACAACATACCAAAACTTATGGGACGCAGCAAAGGCAGTGCTAAGAGGGAAATTTATTGCTCTAAATGCCTATATCAGAAAAGAAGAAAAGGCAAAAATGCAGGAATTAACTGTCCACTTGGAAGAACTGGAGAAAGAACAGCAAACTAATCCCAAAGCAAGCAAAAGGAAAGAAATAACAAAGATTAGAGCAGAAATAAATGAAATTGAAAACATGAAAACCATAGAGAAAATCAATAATGCCAGAAGTTGGTTCTATGAGAAAATCAATAAGATTGATGGGCCCTTAGCAAGATTGACAAAAAGAAGAAGAGAGAGGATGCAAATAAATAAGATCAGAAATGGAAGAGGAGACATAACTACTGACCTCACAGAAATAAAGGAGGTAATAACAGGATACTATGAACAACTTTACGCTAATAAATACAACAATTTAGAGGAAATGGACGGGTTCCTGGAAAGACATGAACAACCAACTTTGACTCAAGAAGACATAGATGACCTCAACAAACCAATCACAAGTAAAGAAATTGAATCAGTCATTCAAAAGCTTCCTAAAAAGAAAAGTCCAGGACCAGATGGCTTCACATGTGAATTCTACCAAACGTTCCAGAAAGAATTAGTACCAATTCTCTTCAAACTCTTCAAAAAAATCGAAGTGGAGGGAAAACTACCTAATTCATTCTATGAAGCCAACATCACCCTCATACCAAAACCAGGCAAAGATATTACAAAAAAAGAAAACTACAGGCCAATCTCTCTAATGAATATAGATGCAAAAATCCTCAATAAAATTCTAGCAAATCGTATCCAACAACACATTAAAAGAATTATACATCATGACCAAGTAGGATTCATCCCAGGTATGCAAGGATGGTTCAACATAAGAAAATCAATTAATGTAATACACCATATCAACAAATCAAAGCATAAAAATCACATGATCATCTCAATTGATGCAGAGAGGTATTTGACAAGATTCAACATCCTTTCCTGTTGAAAACACTTCAAAGGATAGGAATACAAGGGAACTTCCTTAAAATGATAGAGGGAATATATGAAAAACCCACAGCTAATATCATCCTCAATGGGGAAAAATTGAAAACTTTCCCCCTAAGATCAGGAACAAGACAAGGATGTCCACTATCACCACTATTATTCAACATTGTGTTGGAGGTTCTAGCCAGAGCAATTAGACAAGAAAAAGAAATACAAGGCATCAAAATTGGAAAGGAAGAAGTAAAACTATCACTGTTTGCAGACGATATGATACTATACGTCGAAAACCCGGAAAAATCCACAACAAAACTACTAGAGCTAATAAATGAGTACAGCAAAGTAGCAGGTTACAAGATCAACATTCAAAAATCTGTAGCATTTCTATACACTAGCAATGAACAAGCGGAGGGGGAAATCAAGAAACGAATCCCATTTACAATTGCAACTAGAAGAATAAAATACCTAGGAATAAATTTAACTAAAGAGACAAAAAACCTATATAAAGAAAACTACAAAAAACTGCTAAAGGAAATCACAGAAGACCTAAATAGATGGAAGGGCATACCGTGTTCATGGATTGGAAGACTAAATATAGTTAAGATGTCAATCCTACCTAAATTGATTTACAGATTCAATGCAATACCAATCAAAATCCCAACAACTTATTTTTCAGAAATAGAAAAACCAATAAGCAAATTTATCTGGAAGGGCAGGGTGCCCCGAATTGCTAAAAACATCTTGAGGAAAAAAAACGAAGCTGGAGGTCTCGCGCTGCCTGACTTTAAGGCATATTATGAAGCCACAGTGGTCAAAACAGCATGGTATTGGCATAAAGATAGATATATCGACCAATGGAATCGAATAGAGTGCTCAGATATAGACCCTCTCATCTATGGACATTTGATCTTTGATAAGGCAGTCAAGCCAACTCACCTGGGACAGAACAGTCTCTTCAATAAATGGTGCCTAGAGAACTGGATATCCATATGTAAAAGAATGAAAGAAGACCCATATCTCACACCCTACACAAAAGTTAACTCAAAATGGATCAAAGATCTAAACATTAGGTCTAAGACCATAAAACAGTTAGAGGAAAATGTAGGGAGATATCTTATGAATCTTACAATTGGAGGCAGTTTTATGGACCTTAAACCTAAAGCAAGAGCACTGAAGAAGGAAATAAATAAATGGGAACTCCTCAAAATTAAACACTTTTGTGCATCAAAGAACTTCATCAAGAAAGTAGAAAGACAGCCTACGCAATGGGAATCAATATTTGGAAATGACATATCAGATAAAGGTCTAGTATCCAGAATTTATAATGAGATTGTTCAGCTCAACAACAAAAAGACAGCCAACGCAATTACAAAATGGGAAAAAGACTTGAATAGACACCTCTCAGAGGAGGAAATACAAATGGCCAAAAGGCACATGAAGAGATGCTCAATGTCCCTGGCCATTAGAGAAATGCAAATCAAAACCACAATGAGATATCATCTCACACCCACCAGAATGGTCATTATCAACAAAACAGAAAATGACAAGTGCTGGAGAGGATGCGGTGAAAGAGGCACACTTATCCACTGTTGGTGGGAATGTCAAATGGTGCAACCACTGTGGAAGGCAGTTTGGCAGTTCCTCAAAATGCTGAATATAGAATTGCCATACGACCCAGCAATACCATTGCTGGGAATCTACTCAAAGGAATTAAGGGCAAAAATTCAAACGGACATTTGCACACCAATGTTTATAGCAGTGTTATTTACAATTGCAAAGAGATGGAAACAGCCAAAATGTCCATCAGCAGACGAGTGGCTAAACAAACTGTGGTATATACATACGATGGAATATTATGCAGCTTTAAGGCAGGATAAACTTATGAAGCATGTAATAACATGGATGGACCTAGAGAACATTATGCTGAGTGAGTCTAGCCAAAAACTAAAAGACAAATACTGTATGGTCCCAATGATGTGAATCGACACTCGAGAATAAACTTGGAATATGTCATTGGTAACAGAGTTCAGCAGGAGTTAGAAACAGGGTAAGATAATGGGTAATTGGAGCTGGTGGGATACAGACTGTGCAACAGGACTAGATACAAAAACTCAAAAATGGACAGCACAATAATACCTAATTGTAAAGTAATCATGTTAAAACACTGAATGAAGCTGCATCCGAGCTATAGGTTTTTGTTTTGTTTTGTTCTTAGTATTATTACTTTTATTTTTTTCTCTATATTAACATTCTATATCTTTTTCGGTCGTATTGCTAGTTCTTCTAAACCGATGCAAATGTACTAAGAAACGATGATCATGCATCTATGTGATGATGTTAAGAAATACTGATTGCATATGTAGAATGGTATGATTTCTAAAAAAAAAAAAAAAAATGGACAGCACAGTACTACCTAACTGTAATGTAATTATGTTAAAACACTGAATGAAGCTGCATCTGAGCTATAGTTGTTTTTTTTCTTATATATTTTTTTATTTTTTATTTTTATTTTTATTTTTTCTCTATATTATCATTTTATTTCTTTTTCTGTTGTCTTGCTATTTCTTTTTCTAAGTCGATGCATATGTACTAAGAAATGATGATCATGCATCTATGTGACGATATTAAGAATTACTGATTGCATATGTAGAATGGAATGATTTCTAAATGTTGTGTTAGTTAATTTTTTTAATTCATAAAAAAATGTAAAAAAATGGATAAAAAATAAATAATAGGGGAACAAAGGTTAAAATAAATTGAGTAGATTGAAACACTGGTCAATGAGAGGGAGAGGTAAAGGTATAGTATGTATGAGGATTTTTTTCTTAATTTTGTTGGAGTGATGCAGGTGTTAAAAAAATTATCATAGTGATGAATACACAACTGTGTGATGAGATTGTGAGCCATTGATTGTAACCATGTATGGAATGTTTGTAAGTCAAGAATGTTTGTATCTTTGTATGTTAAGTAATTTTTTATCATTTTTTTTTAACATGGGCAGGCACCGGGAATCGAACCCGGGTCCTCTGGCATGGCAGGCAAGCATTCTTGCCTGCTGAGCCACCGAGGCCCACCCTGTATGTTAAGTTTTTACAATACAAATTTTAAAATAAAAAAAAGTTAATGCAATTCTACCCAAATTGATCTACAGAGTCAACATAGTACTGATCAAAATTCCAACAACCTACTTTGACGACATGGAAAAACTAACTACCAAATTTATCTGGAAGGAAAAGAGACCCTGAATAGCTAAAAAGGATCCTAGAAAAGAAGAACAAAGTGGGAGGATTGACTTCCTGACTTTCAAACTCACTATAAAGCCACAGTGGTGAAAACAGCATGGTAGTGGTACAAAGATAGAAATATTGACAATGTGAGAGTGCAGAAATAGACCACCAAATCTATGGTCAACTGATTTTTCACAAGGCCCCAAATCCACTGAACCGGGACAAAATAGTCTTTTAAATAAATGGGAATGGGAGAACTGGGTATCAATAGTCAGAAGAATGAAGGAGGACCCTGACTTATACCCTATACAAAAATTAACTCAAAGTGGATCAAACACCTAAATATAAGAACTAGCACCATAAAGCTTCTAGAAGAAAATATAGGGAAACATCTTCAGGACCTAGTAATAGGAGGTAGCTTCCTAAACTTTACACCCAAATAACAAGCAAGAAAAGAAGAAAATAGATAAATGGGAACTCCTCAAAATCAAATGCTTCTGCACCTCAAAAGATTTTCTCAAAAAGGTAAAGAGGCAGCCAACTCAATGGGAGAAAATACTTGTAAATCACACATTGGACAAAGGTTTGATATCTTGTATACATAAAGAAATCATACAACTCAACAACAAAAGAACAAACAACCCAATTATTAAATGGGCTAAAGAGATGAATGGGCTTTTTTCTGAAGAGCAAATACAGATGGCTCAAAAGCACATGAAGAGATGCTCATTTTCATTAACTATAAGGGAAATGCAGATCAAGACTACAATGAGGATACAGACTGTACAACGGGACTGGATATAAAAACTCAGAAATGGACAGCACAATACTACCCAATTGTAATGCAATTATGTTAAAACACTGAATGAAGCTGCATGTGAGGTATAGGTTTTTTGTTTTTGTTTTTTTTGTTTTTTTTCTTTCTATTATTGTTTTAATTCTTATTCTGTTGTCTTTTTATTTCTTTTTCTAAATCGATGCAAATGTACTAAGAAATGATGAATATGCAACTATGTGATGTTATTAAGAATTACTGATTGTACATGTAGATTGGAATGATTTCTAATTGTTTTGTTAATTCTTTTTTTAATTAATAAAAAAAAAAAAAAAAAAAAAAAAAAAAAAAAAAGACTACAATGAGATACCACCTCACACCTACAAGAATGGTTGCTATTAAAGAAACAGGAAACTATAAATGTTGGAGAGGATGTGGAGAAATTGGGACACCTATGCACTGCAGGTGGGAATGTATAATGGTACTGCCCCTATGGAAGACAGTTTGGCGGGTCCTTAGGAAACTAAATATCAAGTTGCCCTATGACCCAGCAACAGCACTACTTTGTATATACCCAGAAGAGCTGAAAGCACTGACACAAACAGACATTTGCACACTGATGTTCATAGCAGCAGCATTCACAATCTCCAAAAGATGGAAACAATCCAAATGCCCAATTAACAGACGAGTGGATTAACAAAACGTGGTATATATATGTATGATGGGATATTATGCAGCAGTAAGACAAAATGATGTCCTGAAGCACATTACAAGATGAATGAGCCTTGAATATGCTGAGTGAAATAAGCCAAACACGAAAGGATACATACTTTGTGACTACACTTTTATGACCATGGTAGAGGTAAAATCAGAGCCTTATAATAGAGAATATGGGGACTTAAAGAGACATAGATGCTAGAGATGGGTAAACAGTTAGCTAATGAGGTTGAACTAAAATATAAGGGAATAGACAGAAGTGAAGGTGGTTCTGTAGTGGAGTTATAAGTAATTGTACATATTGAAGGTGAACATGATTGAAAGGGGTTGTATAGACCTATGTGTCCCACTGATTAACACTAGAAATATAAGTAAGTTCTTGCAAGAACTACTTCAAAAGTGTGATTCGTGTACAAAGAGTGTTTAAGTCCAGGGTACGGGAGAAAACTGTTCTTGCATGCTATGGGCTATGTTTAACAGGAAAACATCAGTATCACAGCAATAGCAGGGGTAAATGATGGGGGGTGGGGAGGGAAAAGAGTTAAGGGGAGGTTTAGATTTCCTATTTGGTGAGGATGTGTTTATTGGTTATCTTTCTCTTACGAACAATGAAATTATCTAAAATTGAGAGTGTTGATGGACTGTGGACTTTGGATATTATACATGATGCCTAATGAATGCAGGTGGCTGAAGGATGCACTGACTGAGAAGTAGATTGGCAAACAGTGGTGTATACATGTGATCAAATATTATGCTGCTACAAAAAGGAAAGAAGTTCTGAGGCATGCAATGACGTGAATGAACCTGTGGGACATTTGGTGAGGCAAAATAAGCCAGAAATGAAAGAATAATTATTGTATGGTCTCCTTTAGAAAATGCTTATAAGAAAACAGGGGCCTACATTGTTAGCTCTTATAACAGACACTTTTAGTCTGGAGTGGTATTTATTATTTCTGGATTTTGAGAGGCTGTTTTATATATCTATACCCTGTATTTAGAGATAAGAATAAAGCCATTCAGGTTGGGATTAAGGTAATTCAGAATACAGGGGTAAGGAAGACAGTGTCTATATTTTAGAACCGTACCTACTCTTTGAGACCGAAGGCAGAAAGGTTTATTTTGACTAGAACCTAAATTTTCTGTAGCACATAATCTAACTCAACCTGTCTGTATGGCTCATTTGAACAATCGAAACATAGGGTGCCCAGAATAAGAATGAGGGCCTTTAATCCTGTATAGCTTAATGTAATGCCTGGATATATCATAGAATACATTAAGCAGATAATCAAAACTATTGGCAAAGTTCCTTGAGAGATGGGAGAAAGAATATGGAACTATTAAACCTTACCATCAGGGAATCCCCTGATACTGTGTCAGACATTAGGGACACCCAAATCAATAGGCCATGCCCTTGATCTTGAGCCTTACTTTTGTGAAGGTTATGTAGGTAGCAGAGAAGTTTATCCTACCTATAGGTATGCCTAAGAGTTACTTCGGGAGGACCTCTTTTGTTCCTCAGATGTGGTCTCACTATCTCTAAGTCCAACTCTGTAAGTGAAATCATTGCCTAACACCCTGCCTTTTCACCCCTGGATGGACATGACATCCAGGGGTGAAAGTCTCCCCGGAGGCTTGGGAGATGACTCCCAGGGATGAGTCCGGCCCTGGCACTGTGGAATCAACAATTGTATCCTGACCAAAAGGGGGGAAAGAAGTGTAACTAATAAATTTTCAGTGGCTGAGAGAGTTCAAGTAAAATCGAGATGCTACTCTGGAGGTCACTTTTACGTAAGCTTCAGTTAGACATTGCTACCTACCATAACTTGCCAAACCCTAACCAAAACCATTCCAGCCAAATGCTAAAGAACACCTAGGGCAATATGTAAGATTCTACAAAGGTTCTATCCAGATGTGTTCCTAGACCATAAGTCCTGAAACCTAGAAGGCCCAGCCTCTCCAGAACATCAGCTAGCTCCATCTCCCTACCCCGTATTATTGACAGCCCCTTCCAACATGAAAAAGTTAGAATGGCCATAGCCCAAATATCCCTAAGGAGTGGGAGAAAGATCAAAGGTGATGGTGGAGTTATACAGAGAAGGTAGGGTTTAACACAAGAGTATGACTGCTGAGTCATTATATAGATATTTCTTTTAGTCTCCAGTACCTTAGGGCAGCTAGAAGTGAAGACCTAAAATGGCAGAATTGTAACCCATACCAAACTCTGAAACCTGTTATACATCTAATTGTTGCAATGTGCTTTGAAATTTATTGCTTTTTAGTATATATGTTATTTTTCACACGAAAAGAAAAAAATATTTCTTTTAGCTTCCAGTGTTTTGGAGCAGCTGGAAGGAAAATCTGAAATACTGGAATGGTAACCCATAACAAACTCTGAAATCTGTTCTGCATTTACTTATTGAAATGTACTTTGAAAATCATTGCTTTTTCCCCTTTTCTTTGTATATATTTTATATTTAACAATTAAAAAATGTTAAGAAAAAAAGTTTATGTATTACAAGTTGACAAGGGGTGGACTGTGATCGTCAGTTTTGAATGTCAGCTTGGGTGGGTTATAGTCCCCAGTTATTCAAACACTAATCCAGGTGTTGCTGGGATGGCATTTTGCGTATGAGATTCAAGTCTATAATAAATTTAAGTAAGGAAGTTTTCCTAGGAATCTGGGTGGTTGAGAGGTCTTAAGAGCAGAATTGAGGCTTCCCTAAAGAAGAAATTCTGCCTGTGGACTATAGTGTCAGCTCACATCCAAGATTTCCAGGCTGCCTTATTGACCTGCCCTATGGATTTCAGATTTGACTAGCCAGCCCCCACAATTACATAAGCCATAAGCCAATTCCTTGCAATAAAACTCTCTCTACCTCCCTCCCTCCTTCTCCTCTCCTCTCCTGTACCCCCACCCCTCTCTATATACATACCAGGAGTCACAACAATTTTTCCGTTGAACTGGAAGTTGAGACTGCTGCCTGGCAGATAGAGAGGAGAGGGGAGGGGAGGGGAGGGGAGGAGAGGGAGAGAGAGACATTATTTTTCTCTGATGGAGCCCTGACTAATAAAATCACCATCTTTACTTATATATATAAATCCAGAATCTATATACACTTAAGAAAAATTAATTTTCTATGAAATTCATATTCTTTCATTAGACCAGATTTTTTTCCAGGTCATAAATTTCAAAAGAGATTTTTAAAGTTCTTATTCCAGACATTGCACAATGTCAGAGACTGGCCATCTTCTATATTAGGTATAAACTAGACTGTCCATCTTCTATGTTGGGTATATACTATACCCTGTATGGCTTAGGAGAGAGTGGTTCCTTTTGGAAGCCATCAACTAAGTGAAATCTCAGAAGTCTCTGTATTCAGCTTTCTGAGGATAAAGGCACCAGAATATATGGGACAGAAGTTCATGAAAACTGCTCCAGGACTCCAATGTTCTCCTATGCTCTATCCAAGTCCATCTATAAATCCAACATGTCAGATGGCATATATGGTAGACTGAGTCATGCCTCCTCCAAAATATATTCAAGTACTAACCCCTGGTTCTATGGGTGTGATCTCATTTGCATATAGAATTTTCAAAGTTCCTCTTAAGAGGAAGCCAAATGGAAGCAGGGTGGTCCTTAATCCAGTATGACTGCAGACCTTATAAGGAAAATTTGGACATGGAAGCAGAAGCCACAGGAGGAGACAGATTACCATGTGATAGAGGCAGAGATTGATTGCCATCAAGCCGCCATCAGAATGCCACAGACTTCGGAGTAGACAAAGCCTGCCTGCAAACTGTAAACAAATGGATCCCTGTTATTTAAGCCAACTAGTCTGTGGTATTTGTCATAGCAGCCCTGGAAAACTAAGACAGGATATAAGAACCAGCTTGTTTGTTTTATCACAACAGCAATAATTTTGTTCCTAAAGTTCTTCATAGCTTTCTTGGGAATTTTTTTTGGCAGTTATTATTACAAGTTTATTTCCATTTTAGTGCCTTATTTTTTTAAAATCATTTTTAAATTCTGAAATATA
Source organism: Tamandua tetradactyla (assembly GCF_023851605.1). Taxonomy (NCBI): domain Eukaryota; kingdom Metazoa; phylum Chordata; class Mammalia; order Pilosa; family Myrmecophagidae; genus Tamandua; species Tamandua tetradactyla. The sequence goes on from NC_135353.1 coordinate 123,573,802, forward strand.
ACTTAATACAAAAAAATAATAAATTTCCAAGTACATTTTAACAAGTAGTTATAGAACAGATTTTGAAGTTTGGTATGGGTTATAGTTCCACGATTTTTCATTTTTTCTTCTAGCTACACCAAGACACTGGAGACCAATAGAAATATCAATATAAATATAATGATTCAGCAGTCATACTCATTTGTTTAACCCTACTTTCTCTGTTATATTCCTCCTTCTCTTTTTTTAGCTTTTTAGTTGTATGATATAACCATATATATAAAGCAAAGAAAGAAAAAAGCAATAGTTTTCAAAGCACACCTCAGCAAGTAGTTACAGGACAGGTTCCAGAGTTTATCATGGGCTACTGTATCATCCTCTCAGATTTTTCCTTCTAGCTGCTCCAGAACAGGAGCAGCCTGGAGGCTAGAAGGAATAACTATTTTTTTATCATCACAATTGACTTTTTTTTCATTTTTGTGAAAAATAACATATATACAAAAAAGCAAAAAATTTCAATTTAATCCTGACCTATTCGGCTTCATTCTTCTCTCTAAATACCAGGTTATACATATGTAACACAGCCTCTCAAAATCCCAAAATAGTAATTACCTCTCTGGACTAAATGTGACTGCTATAAGAGCTTTCTTTTTTCTAGGCCTCAGTTTTCTTTTAAGCATTTTCTAAAGGAGACCATACAATGATTGTTCTTTCATTTCTGGCTTATTTTGCCTTACGCAATGTCCCACAAGTTTATTCACAATGTTGCATGCCTTCGTTCCTTTTTGTAGCAGCAGAATATTTGATCATATGTATACACTGTCGTTCGCCAAACTACTTCTCAGTGCATCCTTCAGCCACCTGCATTCATTAGGCAACATGTAAAATGTCCACAGTCCACAGTCTATCAACACTCTCAATTTTAGATAATTTCGTTGTTCCCAAGAGAAAGATAATTTCTTGGGAAATTTTTACTTCTCTGGGAAACATTACCCAAATGATCTCATCCAATTCTTTATCCCCGTGAAGAAACTTATGGGTTATTTTTGGAAATGTCCTGAAGGCCTTCTCTCCCATATATTTATGGTATATTCTAAACTAAACAGATTGTAAGCGTCATTTGGCAAATACTGAAAGTTACTTAATCAGTATCCATTCTCTTCATCTTAACTGTCAAACAGTAAATTTTTTTTCAGGGAGGAAATATGCCTCATAAAAAATACTCATCTCCTCAGACATTCTTGCAGCTAGGATGGCCATATGATCCAGCTCTGACATATGAAATAAAATTAGGAGTCTATTGGACAAGGCTGTTGGGAAATTTACTGTTTTCCTGATGAAAAGAGATATACTTAGCTGGCTTTTTGTCATTCATCTTATCTATTCTTTCTGCCTAGAATGCAGTCACAATACTTCGAGGTATGTGAAGCATCTTACAAGCATATAGAAAAGGCTGTTTGTTTAGGATGGCAGAGCAAAGATAGAGCCTAGGATTTTGAAGACATTGTGTACCAACCTCAAGATTTTGTGCCACATGAGAATGAACATGTTAATATTATTTTTCTTATATATTCTAACAGTTCCCTCTACTCTTGCACCCCCATCCTATAGTGCTCAGCTTATAAGCATTCAATAAGAGTTAGTGAATGAGTGGTATTAGGGTACCATAGCCCCCTGAAACATGTTCATAAATGCATTTACTCAAGCAGTACTTGTATCTGACTGCTTGAGACCAAGGAGGATACAGAAGAAATCTTGGGGTCTGTCCAAAGAGATTTTGGTGTCATTTTGGAAAAAAAAAGATACATACAAGGAAAATAATACTTCAAGGTTTTGTATAATTAAGGAAGAGAACTAACACTGAAGATTTTATTTTATTTCATTGAATACTAAAACAATGGTAAAGCAGGCATAATTCTCATCTTACAGATAAGGAAACTGAAGTTTAGAGACTACAAATTCCATGATTTTTTTCCTACTCACCCTTATTGTTTTCTCTCTTGTGATCTTTGCTACGTTATTTATGCTTTTTACCTTCAATTTTTATTTTAAAACAGACGATAAATTTACAAAGTTCAAAAATCAAAACTGTAAAAAGGTATATACATTTAGAAGTCTCATTCTCACTTCTGTCCCCATCCACCTCATTTCCCCTTCCCTTCTATAAGTAAATTTTATTAGTTTATTTGTCCTTTCTGTGATTCTTCATCAAGAAATATATATTTTTCTTGTCTCCTCTTTCTTATACATAAGGCAGTATAGTGGACATACTGTTCTAGACCTTGGCCTTGTATCTTAAAAATAAAATTTCTCCTTATTAGTATATAGACAGCTTCCTAGTTTGTTTGTTTTTTAATTTTATGTTTTTTTTTTTAATGTTCTTTCTCTACCCATCATTGATCTTTTCTTTCACCTTTAATCCTTTGCACAGTTGCCATATTTAGGCTTTCCAACTACCTTGAAGGTCATATATATTCTGAAAAATTCCCCTAAGTAAATGCCCCCTCTCTCTTGAATAGTGGTTAAGAGCACAGACTTTGGTTTAAATCCCAGCTCTATCACTTATTTGCTATGGTGATGTTGGTCTTCAGTGGGGAAGGAAGATCAGGGTTTTTCTTCTGTCCTTCTTCCCTACCCCCACTCCCATCTAGGAGGAGTGCTAATATGGATTGGGAAGATTCCAGGGCATTTGGCTGAACCGCACTTACAGTAGATGGAACTTTCAGAGGAGTAAAGAGGTTAAGTTGTTCTTTAGGTTATCTCCATCTTCTGTTTCTAAGTGCCCTTTGGATTGCCCTCCCTTTGCAACAGCTCCCAAACCTCAGGACAGTCTTTCTTTACATTTTTTTCCCTCTACCATTTGTAGTTGGGGGCTCTTCACATCGGTGGAGGAAAAGCAAGCCTTGAGTGTGAGCTTTGGGGCCCAGACCTACTTATAGGAAAATTGCTATAGGCCAACCTCATTCCTTGAAGTTCTGTACTCGAGTTTGGGGCCAAAGCCCCAGCTCCTTAAGGGTCCCTGCTTTTTTATACTCTGGGCATTGATTTCCCTCAGGGACTTCATGGAAACAGGTAATCAAAGCAAGATTCAGGTTCTACTCTATCCTGGCCAAATACATCCTAAAACATATTAACCTCATCCTTTAATAGATCCCTTCTTTCCAGTTTCAAACACATGACCTTCAACAAATGAGGTACTTGACTTTTCTAAGTTTCAATTTCTTGAGCTGGCAAAATGGGACCAATAATATGGTCTTCATACATATGATGTGAAAGTTAAATGACTTAAAATATGCAAAATACTTAACATATTGCTTGGCTATTATAGCAGGTATTCAATAATCAGTTGCTATTACTATACTATTATTATTATTGCTGAACATTCTAATGTAGTGATTAAGAGCATGGGTTTTGAATTAAACTGCTTTCTCTGGCCTGAGTCCAGGTTCTGCACTGAGTATCTGTTTGACCATTGGCAATTTAGCTAACCTCTCTAAGCTTCAGTTTCCTCAATCATAAAAACAGTGCTAGTAATGGTATCACTCTCTTAGGGTTGCTGAGAGAACTAAATGAGATTTATATGTAAAGTGCTTAACACAGAGTCTGACATAATAATTATCTGTTAAACCAACACATAAACGATTTCTGCCCCTTCAAATAAGGTAAGAGGCACCTCTTCACATATACTTGGGGGACTGCAACATTTACCCATAAAAATACACTCATAGAAATGAGTTTTATAAGGACAAAGGAAGGACACTATAATATTCATTGGGCATCTGATATGTGTCCCATGATTTATATTTTTCCTTATACTAAGTGCTAATATAAAAAAATCAGAACAACACTTATAGGTAGTGCTGTCAGATTTAGTATGAAGGAGACCAGATAGACTTCAAACGCTGCTCTGTTTACTGCCATGGCCTCTGATCATTTATTTTGCTTTGCAAATACATGTTAATCAAAGGATTTGTATATGTACCTTTAAGATAAGTAATAATCTCTACCTGAAACAAATTTTGTAAATGAAGTCAGCATTTTTTTTTCCATTTCAAGAAACTGAGCCTTGGCTTATCAGAACCATCTGACTCTTCAAACCTAAGCACCATGTTTATGTACATTTGTGTGTGTGTGTGTGTGTGTGTGTGTGTGTGTGTTTTATTCCCTTTAAAACAGTAATGGGAAGAGGGAGATCATATGCCACTTGAATCTGGTCTACAGCTACCATTGACTAATTGCAAAGAATACTTTCTAAATAAGAAATCACAATTGAGTCTCACATATGAAGACAGTAGATTTATACTGAGGAAACTGAAAGAAAAACCATTTTAAAAAATAAAGGATAGAATATGCATTTTGGATTTTACTTTCTTTTAAAATTTTATATTTACAATTAAGCCATTGTTCCAGGCAAGAAATAAAAGCCACTGTTACCACCATACCCCCCTTGCCAATAGTTGGAGCAACACTGAACACTTCCCTGGATAATTCTGGATGTTTTATTGATGAAGGCCAAGCTGATCCCTGAAAAAGAGGAGAAGTGGAAAGATTTCATAAGATAAAAAGGGAAGATGACTAAGTAACTAACTTTCCTTACAAGGCCCAGGCAAGTACTTGACCGCTTTTTCATTTTAACTCAGTCCCAGCATCAACAAATCATCACTCTGGCTTTATGTAACATGTTTCCTAATTGAATAAAACAATCTGGAATGTGAAAACACATTAGAAGAGAATTTAAGTCAGTAACTGTGGTGCTCTTATCTGTTTCCAGTGAACAGCACTAAAGTTTTTAAAGTTCCTCAACACAAAACAGAAAAAGAAAAATCATTACATATTGTAGTATACTTTTTATTTCAAAATCAACCAAAGAGAGAACATGAGGAGAGGAATTACAGAAAAGGCTAATGTGTGATTAAGTATAATAAAACACTGAATTGCAAGTTTCTCAATCAAAAACATGTATTGAAAATAGATCACTAATTGGACCCTAAGCTACTCTCTGGGAATACAAAGATTTCTAAGTCTTCTTTCTAGCTCTTGAGGGGCTAACAGTCAAGGGTAGAGCTTTTCAAACTTAAGTGTACATATGAATTCCCTGAGGATCTTGTTAAAATATAGATGCTTATTCAACAATTCACAAGCTCCTAAGGTTCTAGGAGGCATGGATAAAGAGATGTAATAGTGTTATAAGTACTTGGAAATCTATACAGAGTATTGTGTGAGCATCAAAGAAGGAATGGGCCTTTCTACCCTGTTAGTAAAGGTTTCTATAGGAGGGGACAGATGAACTGAGTCATGTTCTCCTGGTAATAGCGAGGGGAAATTCAAGAGGCTGATGACTGATGCTGTGAATTGGACAAGCTACCTAAACTTTGTGAACTTCAGTTTTCTCATCAGTAAAATAAGGGAATGAAAATAGCTAGATCCATCACAGTCCTTAAACTAAATGACTCTACTGAGATAAATTTTTTAAAAAATCACTTAATGTAAGATTTACTTAGACCTTAGGGTGAAATATAAAGGTTCTATTAATGAACCTAACTAACCTATATTTGACAAATGAAAGTTCATCAATCAAAAAGAAAACAGCACTTAAATCTCAACAGCTTCTTACAGTTGTTTTTTCCTATTCAGATACCTGCTTGTAGCCACGTATTCGGCTTCACAGCTGAACTACCTTAAAAGAACACCATAAGTCTTCACAGAACTGCTGTGGTTTCCTGCTTCAGCAGTGTTTGAATGGAACCCACTGCTTACACCCCTAGGCCAGCTGCTCTGAGCCAGTCCTCCACATGGACGAGGTGAGCCAGAACTAGAACCAGGGTTCAGAGGCCAGATCAACCTGAAGCTCTAACACCTCTTATGTCTACCTGTCAATGTCTTACTACTTTGACAGTGACAATGTAGCTTTGAAGAACTTTTCCAAATATTTTCTTTACCAGTATTCTAAGGAGAGAAAACATGCTGAGAAGATTATGAAGTAGAAGAACCAAAAAAAAGGTGGCCAAATTTTCTTTCAGGTTATCAGGAAAACAGAACATAATGAGTGGGAGAAAGGGTGAATCAGTCACTACTGGAATGGCGCAAATTAGGCACTGATTTCATGGAGATGCTTGACCAGAATGAGCAGGTGAAATCCATTAAAAAATTGGGTGACTATGTAACCAAGTTCTGCAGAATGGGGCACTGGAATCTGGCTTGGCAGAGTATCTCTTTGACAAAGACACGATGGGAAACAGTGATGACCAGAGCTAAGCTTTAGGCTGGCTTTCCCTGGCCATAGTGGTGACTTCTATGGTCACCACTGCAGTGGACACAAGTTGGATTTACTTTCACCTTTTCTATAAGTTGTATCAAAACATCTAACCAGTTCTCTCATTTTTACCATTTCATCAAATAAAGTAATTTGGTACATGCCCCACTCCCCCAAAGAACACTTTGCTCGGTACAATGGTACTTGATATTTATACCTTGTACTTTTCATTTCCAAGGCACTTTACAAACATTAGTTAATTGCCTGTCATATAACTTGCAAGTTAATTTTTGATATTCCAATTATAAGTGGTCCAGATTAAACCGAAATGGTGTAGGTCCCAGAGGATGTATCAGAGCCAAGGTAAGAATGCTGGAGTTCTCTGCTACCTTGTTCCTGCTCCCTCACTATTTATTTATAGGTAAAAATCAGACTTCACCAGGAGAGCACTAAAACACTAGAAAAGGAAAGAAACTGTCATTTCTGAACCTCTTGCTGAAGGCTACCACTAAGAGCCAAATGTAATAAGGGGCAAGATGAAGCATTATAAAGACTTATTATACATCCACCCATCCAGTGCAGGACTGACTATGCTTGCTTGGCACCAGACCCTCCATCCAACAACAAAGAAAAAAAAGTCAACAGTGAATGACTCCATTTTCACAAATAAGTTTTTTATTAATGAAATTTGGTTTTTTTAGTGTTTTACTTTTGAAGGATAAAGTATTTTCTAGAATGGGTTCTGAAGGAATAATCATTCCCTAATTACAATTCCTTTTCTTATAAATATCAAATATTTTCCTTTTAAATGAAAACTGAAAAAATGTCAGAACATCAAGAATTATCCAGTAAAACACGTAATTTTTGTTATTGTCTTCTGCACTTCTGTTTTTTAATGTTCCAAATGTATATGCAGAAATCTTTATAAATAGAAATAAAAATAATGTTATTTAAAAACTAACCAGCAGGCCACGGTGGCTCAGCAGGCAGAGTTCTCGGGTTCGATTCCCGTGCCCCATGCAAAAACAAACAAACAAAAAAACTAACCAATCCCATGCGGGAGACCTGGGTTCGATTCCTGGTCCATGCATGTCCCAAAAACAAACAAACGAATGAAACAAAAATTCAACAAATGGTGCTGCAATAATGGGATACTCACATGGAAAAAGAATGAAATGTGACCCCGCCATACAGTATACAAAAAAAAAAAGCCAATCGTGTATGGTTTATTTTTGGGGTGATGGGAAAGTTCTGGTAATGGAAGGTGGCCAGGGTAACAAAACATTGTGAATGTGATTAATCCCACTGAATGGTATGCTTGGGAATGAATGAGATGGTAAAGTTTATAATGCAAATATGTTTCCATGATTAAAAAAAAAAAAAAAGAGCAACCAAAGAGACAATGACAATTCATTGCAACACATGATCCTGGCTGGGAAGTAGCAAGGAAGGTGAAAAGGCCCCAAAGAACATTATTGAGACATATAAATAGAATATAGACAGTAAGCCTTATATCACTGTTAAATTTCTTGAATTTGATAACTGTACTCAAGGTGGATATTCTTGGAAGTACATGGAATTATTATGTGTTCAAGAAGCATAATGAATACAACCTGCTCTCATAGATAGATAGATTAGATTAGATGGACAGATAGATATGGCAAATGTGGCAAAATATTAAAATTGTTAGATGGTATCTGGTAAGGGGAGGGTGTGTTAGAGTTCTGTGTATGGGTTTCATATTATTTTTGCAGCTGTCGTCTACGGTTGAAATTATTTCAAAATAAAAGCTTAAGGGTGGTGCGATGTTGGCTCAGCAGCAGAATTTTCGCCTTCCATGCCAGAGACCCGGATTTGATTTTCGGTGCCTGCCCATGTAAAATAAATAAAAGCTTAAGAAAAAGAAGCACAAACAAAACTGCAGTTTTAGTTTTGATTTATGGGCTAGGAGAGCAAGAAATTGGGTACAAAAGACTGGTAAGTTTGGTATTAATTAAAAATAAGATCCATTTGTATAAACCCTAAAGAAAGTACAAAGGAAACAATTCATTATTTTCTTAAATATAGAAGAGAAAGATGCCAAATTGTAATATATATTCAGTCATAATAAAATGTATCTTTTAGCAAAGGAAGCATTTTATTGGAAATTACTTAAGATTAGTTAAGTTTTCTACTTCCTTTGCATTTCTCCAGAGTGCTCTGTATACACACACGCACACACATGGCATATAGCTCATTTCTCATTAACATAAGACACAGACTAAGTCATTCTATTTTTTTTCATTCTTTGTTTATTTTTACTTTTTTAATGAAATATTTTTATTGAGAAATCTTCATGTACCATACAGTCCATCCAAAGTATACAATTAATGGCTCATAATATAATCACATAGTTGGGTATTCATCACCATCATCATTTTTAGAACATCTGCATCAATATAGAAAAAGAAATAAAAAGAAAAAAGAAGAATCCCATACACCCCATATCTATTAACCCTCCCTCTCATTGACCACTAGTATTGTAATCTACCCAATTTTTCAAACCCCTTATCCCCCCATTATTTATTTATTTATTGTCCTTATTTGTTTACTTATCTGTCCATACCCTGGATAAAGGGAGCGTCAGCCACGAGGTTTTCACAATCACATGGCACACTGTAAAAGCTCTATAATTATATAACCATCTTTAAGAATCAAGGCTACTGGAATACGGTTCAACAGTTTCAGGTATTTCCTCCTGGGTATTCTAATACACTAAAAACTAAAAGGGGATATCTTTAATGCATAAGAATAACCTCCAGGATATCCTCTAGACTCTATTTGAAATCTCTCAGCCACCAAGACTTAATTTTGTCTCATTTCTCTCTTCCTTTGAGAAGACTTTCTCAATCCCATGATGCTGGATCCCAGCTCATACCCGGGAGTCATGTCCCACATTGCCAGGGAGATTTATATCCCTGGGAGTCATGTCCCATATAGGGGGTAGGGCAGTAAGTTCACGTGCTGAGTTGGCTTTGAGAGAAAGGCCACATCAGAGCAACAAAAGAGGTTCTCTGGGGGTGATTCTTAGGTATAATTTTAAGTAGGCTTAGCCTATCCTTTGAGAGAATAAGTTTCATAGGGGTGAGCCCCAAGATAGAGGGCTTGGCCTATTAAATCGATTGTCCCCAAATTCTTACTAGAATATCAGGAATTTCCCAGATGGAGAAGTTCAGTATTTCCTCCTTTCTCCCTAGTCCCCCAAGGGGACTTTGTAAATACCTTTTTATTCTCTGCTCAAATTACTCTGGGATGTATTGGGGCATCACACTAACCTGTACAACTAACAAGATCTCACTCCCTATTCAAGATTCTGTGTAATTATGGTGTTCAAATAAACTGATCATACAAGTTAAATTAGATAGCGTGCTATCAAAAATATAAATTCTGTACCAAATAAACATCTCTTCTTTTGGTCTCACACAGAAGTTGGAGTTTTAAAATATAGGCCATATCGTCCTTTACCCTCTATTCGGACTTACCTATACAGATCAGCTCCATTCATATATTTAGTTGAAATCTGATCACTTTTTCAACTTTTAAAAACAGGTATGGGGCAATACTGACTTTCAGTTTTAGGGCTCTAACACTGAGTCCCAGGTTAGACTATTTTAATTTAACATTAAAAATTTGTGTCATGATCAAAGTTTGGCATATGTATGAGTAAATGTATGCTATAGAAGCGCTCTACAAAAATTACTATTAAACCATTCTCATTTTAACATTTATTACAAATCACATTTTATAAACACTAGATAAACTACACATGAAAGATATAAACACACAAACAAAAGCAACAGTACTAACACAAGAAAAATAAGCTAACATACAGTTTAAATATGTATAACTTAAGAAAATTAGAAATTTTTCATTTCTAATAATTTTTCATGAATTCAAAAGCAACTCACAAAGGGTAGAATATTCATAATACTATCAACATTTAGAATTATAGAAACTACCACAGCACTAATTATTTTTTATTTTTATATATTTTTTACTAATTATTTTTAAAAATTCCTTTCAAACATTCAGAAGCCAAATTACTGTCCTTAAAGACAAATTAAACTTGAGCAGAAGCTCTTATGCAATGAAGCTTATAAAATTTTAGCCTTTGGTGAATAGATACTAAATTTTAAAATGTTACATTCCTGAGGTTTGCTAAAATACCACAATAAAATAAAACAACTCAACTTGATTTCCAGCTTTGCATTACATTATATTTTTACAAAACAAAAACTGTATTGTGATTATTTTAAATGTGAATAATGATGTTTCATAATGGAATCATGACTTTTGGAAATATGTTTAATTTCCTTAACTAAGGGAAAAATTAATGCTCTCTGGTCACTATTTGCAAAGATCATTTGTAAGTTATGATCAAAATTATATTAAACCTATCACCAATTTTTACTTGTACCTTATGGGATCATTTGATTTAAAAGACAGATTGATTTTATAGTATAGAATGATCTTATAAAAGAACTGAAGTGATGAAATGCTAATGTTTAACACACACAAAGCACAGGTGCATATTCAACATTACTAATTTAAAGTGAAAAAGTTTTTTTATGTGTTATTTCTGAATATCAATATACAATTCAACATAGCAGTTATAAATTTATCTCAGAATAACTAACAAATTTTAATTTAAACATGAAAATACATTTTTAGCAACAAAAAAAGAGGAATTTTTACAAGTGGCTATTCTGAACCTTATTTTAGCAACTTAAGGTTCTTTAAAAAAGACATCTATGAAAGCTGATTTCCTATTAGCTGCTCTATGCAATGTAGATAACAGGTTCAGTCCCTTATCACAAGAAGTTCAGTTCCTTATCACAAGATCAACCTATCAACACCCTTTGAACTGATTGCTTTAGATTACAGTTTACCTCTTAAAACAGTATTTCCCCTCGAAACTGATTCTGTACATCTGGGGATTGGGCCCAATAATGTGTATTTATAACAAGTAGCCTTCCTTGCCCCCCCAAAATTATTGTGATCAGGTAGATGTGGAAAATAATGCTTTAAAACAACCAAAATAATTTTATTGTTCTTCAACATTATTTTATATGAGTTGTATATCTAATGAAAATCACATTTATTTAGCTTTTTTATAACTTGCATTGTTTATCACCACGCCTAAGTATCTCTTACTTGAAGAGATACTCTTATCTGCCACAAGGTTCTGTTCTAATTCTCCTGATAGCCCACAAGAGCTAACAAAACAGTAATCACCTTTTTAAAAAATTGGAGGTTATTGGGCTTCTATAGTTTTAGTGTTCCACATATATCTTTCATACCAGGAAGCAGAAGAATCAGCCAGCAGTTGTGTTCAAAAACTAAAAAGTATGGAATTTATTCAAATGATACTAGTCACAAAGTAGTTTTAAATGGCTATACCAACATCAGATAACAGAGTTACTTGCAAAGCTGGTTATCAAATGCTTCTCTAAGAAAATTCAGTTTACAAAGTATTATGCCAACTCCAGGTATAAAATTACATTTGCCATATCATGTAATTAGGAAGCAACTATTTAACTGGATGTGTATATAGTTTCATTCTAATTGATGAACTAGTAAAAAAAAAACCCTCTACATTAAAAAAGATAACAAAATAAGTAATGGAATGTATTCTCAAACAAATATCATGAAACACTGATGAAAGTTTAAATTATAGCAAATTTGAAATAACATTTCATTAGGAAAAAAATTATGAACTGTTAGCCACTTCTATTTTCTAATAATTGTGCCATCTGCAAAGACACAAAACTATAAGCATGTTGGAGAACTAGGTTAAATATTTTTAAGTTACTTAAAACTACTTAATTTAAAATGAGCTACTTTTGTACCTGAATTAAATGATGTAGTACTCAACAATTTGGTAAAAAATAAACTTAAAAAACCTTAGCATTAGTGAAAGCCACTGCTGATACATAAAAGTACATTATCAAACTTTATATACACAAGCTGAAAAGGGCTTAATACCAAGTTCTTGGTTCCACATTACACTTCACACTCCCATCTGTATATCAGCAAAATTGTAGAAGCTGTCTACATCTCCAGAAGCAGTGTCCTTGCTTTCTGATACAAACATCTATTTTAAATATAAAAAAAACAAAAAATAAGTCCTAGCAATCTCAAAATGCCAAAGACCATGTTCTTCACAGAACAAGGTCACAAGTTCACTACTTAAGAAAAGAAATTCAAGTACATGTTCACTTATAATATTTAATTTCCAGACTTTTTGTAAAGCCCATGAAATATAGTTTTAATAGATATAATGTAAAGTAAGCTGTTTTAAAGGCACTTATGATATAATTAAGGTCTTTGCTTTTTTATCATACTCCAGTTGTATTTTATTACACTAGGAGTTTTACTGTGTGTGTTTTTAATGTACCATCCAGTCAATAGTATAAAAGCTATTAAATAATAAGGTTTAAAGAATTTTTAGTTTCTTCTGTTTTCTAATAATAATCTCAATAGGCTGAGGAGGAAAACCTGAAGAGATCATCTTTTTGAAAGCTGCAAAAGATATATTATTAATTTTAAATAAACCATTTTCTAAACATCAAATAAACAAAACACTACTCAACAGAACCCTTCAAAAATAATTTTTCTAAATGTTAGCCAAGAATTCGAGGCAAACTGGGTTCTATTCTAGCTTTATCACCAATAAACCTCTCTGGGCTGTTGTCACATCTGTAATATGAGAAAGTTGGATTAGATAATCTCTAAATCATTCACCTCTATAAACTCCAAATTTTATAACCATTTTACCTCTGTTTCCTCTTCTATTCAATCTAATTATATCTGTCCTCCCCTCATTATTTTGAGGATAATTTAAGACAGAAGATGAAGTACTTTAAATTATGTAAATTCAAGGACTCATAAGCCAAATCACAGGAAAAAACCAAAATTCCCCTCAAATATTTATCGATGACATTAATGAGATATATTTGCTCATTTAATCCTTTTTTGATGTTTGATTTTTATGTTATATTATCATTGAAATCTGAAATCCTTAGACACAGCAACCTCATGAACATACCTAGAAACTATATAGAGGTAATAATGACTTCTATACCTACATCATTTTAAAAGATTTTGTGAAACATTATAAAATAAACATTGCATAACAGGATCAGCTATCTAAAGCATATAATCCTTGAAATTCAATATTGTCAATATTTTCAACATACCACTATTCTATAAAATATAAGGGCTTGAAAAGACATTTGATCAGATTTATACTTTTTACTTTAAAAATGTATGTTCTATTGGGGTGGATGGGTAGTTCAGTGGTAGAATTCTCGCCTGCCATGCGGGAGACTCAAGTTTGACTCCAAGCCCATGCACTCAAAAAAAAAAAATTCAACAAATAGTTCTGTGATAATGGGATATTCACATGGGAAAGACTGAAATGTGACATTTAATACATTTAATGTGACATTTAATACAGCATATTAAAAAAAGTGTCAGCACTATTGAATGTTAAAATAAGTAGATTCTTATTTTTAATTATTTTAAACAAAGTTTTAGTTTTGCAAGGATAAACTAATGCATCATTCCCAGTTATTTATTATTTTTCTAAAAATTGTGATCTGTTTTTTTTTTTTAATTCCAAGCAACATCAGGGATAAAAGTACTATTTGATTGTAAGGAAAAGGAAGTACAGCAAAAATGTTTGATTGAAATATAAATATATAAATATAAATAGTCAATACAATCTTGTACCTTGGTTCCATTGAATATCTCATTTACAATGAGATGACATCCTTCTACGGCACCATCGCCATTAAACTCCAAGGCAATAACAGGACCTATAACCAAAGCCAAGAAGTATTTTTTTAACATTAATACAAATATATTCTAGAATTAACATTTTTACTCTTCCTTGAAGAATGTCCAGCATTTTCTTTGAGGGTAAGAGAAAAGGAAGAGATGGGAAGTAGACAGATGGGACATACCACTTCAGCTGCTGCTTCTTGCACTAATCTTCATCACATGAAGAATATCTTCAATGTTATTATAGGACTAGTGTTACATTGTTAACGTACTGTATGCAGATAGTGTGATTTTTATTATTCTATAAAAACTACGCCAAATTTGCAGGAAAAAAAGCTGATAAAATAGCAAACACGTGGAATTCCTGGAAGATAGCCAAATAGAGTAGATCGAGTTCAGCCCTCCTCCAAGGAAAAGTTAGAGAAGGGACAGGAGGGTGACTGAGACAACGATTCAGGAGTACAACTGACCTGGGAGAGCCTTCTGCACCACATGGGGCAGCCCTGGTTGCACAGACTGAGGAACTGAGAGGCAGAGGACTGGAGCCTAACACAGAAGCGCAGAGCACATACGAGTGCATGGAAAGGGAGATGGGGACTAGGAAGTAAGCCAAGCCGTGTTCTTTGACCGCACTACCCTCACCAGTGGAGCCCCATGAACCACGAGTCATCCCAAACCCCACACACCTGAACCTGTCACCCGCCCCCACTCCCCATGCTCCAAGTGCGCCACCCCACCAACCCCAAGCACACATACCTGCCCCACACCCACACCCCAAGTTCAGCCCAACCCACTTCTTCTGCACCCCTCCTGAGCACTACCTTCCCCTCCCTGCTCCCTACAGACTGTCACCAGCACATAGATGCTTTGGGCGCATACTTCCATATCCAGGCTACATTTGCCCCCCGCCCTGCCCACAGTGACGCAAAACCTCATCCCGCCCCACGTTGAGCTCTGCACATCAGTTTATGGCACCCTAGACCTGTGCATGTGCTCAGTCTCCAGTCACACCCCTCACCTCTGGGAACATCAGTTTATGGCTCTCCTAGACCCATGCATATGCACAGCCCCCAATCACATTTTTCAGCTCTGGGAACATCAGATGCAAAAATTCTCAACAAAATATTAGCAAATCAAATCCAACAATACATTAAAAGAATTATGCACCATGATCAAGCTGGGTTTATACCAGGAATGTAAGGATGGTTCAATACAAGAAAATCAATTAATGTAGTACAGCACATTAACAAATCGAAAGGGAAAAATCACATGATCATCTTGACTGATGCTGAAAAAGCATTTGACAAAATTCAACATCCTTTTCTGATAAAAAAAAAACACCCCAAAAGATAGGAATTAAAGGTAACTACTGCAATATGATAAAGGGAATATATGAAAAACCAATAGCCAGAATCATACTCAAGGGAGAGAGACTGAACGGTTTCCCCGTAAGATCAGGAACGAAACATGGATGCCCAGTATCACCATTATTACTCAACATTGTGCTAGGAGTTGTAGCTAGAACAATCAGGCAGGAAAAAGAAAAAAAAGGCATCCAAATTGGAAGGGAAGAAGTAAAACTTTCATTATGTGTGGATGATGTGATACTATACTTGGAAGATCCCGAGAAATCTACAACAAAGTTACTTGAGCTAATAAACAAATTCAGCAAGGTGGTGGGATATAATATTAATGTGCAAAAATCAGTAATGTTTCAACACACAAGAAATGGAATAGCTGAGGGGTCAGTTAAGGAAAAAATTCCATTCAAAATAGCAACTAAAAAAATCAAGTACTTAGGAATGAACTTAACTAGGGATATATAGGACTTGTACACAGAAAACTACATAACATTGCTAAAAGAAATCAAAGAGGCTCTAAATATGTGGAAAGACATTCCCTGCTCATGGACAGGAAGGCTAAATATAGTTAAGATGTCAGTTCTACCCAAATTGAGCTACAGATTCAACACAGTACCAATCAAAGTTCCAGCAACCTACTTTGAAGACTTGGAAAAGCTAGTTACCAAATTCATCTGGGGGAAGGGAAAGAGACCCTGAATAGCTAAAATCATCCTAAACAAGAAGAATGAAATGGGAGGATTAACACTCCCTGACTTTAATACCTATTATAAAGCAAAACAGCATGGTACTGGCACAAAGATAGAAGCATTGACCAAAGGAATAAAATCAAATGCAGAAATAGACCACCAAATCTATGGTCAACTGATTTTTGACAAGGCTGCCAAATCCTCTGAACTGGGACAAGATAGTCTTTTCAATGAACAGGCATGGAAGAACTGGATATCAATAGCCGAAACAATAAAAGAGGACCCCTATCTTACACCCTATACAAAAATTAACTCAAAGTGGATCAAACACCTAAATATACGAACTAGCACCATAAACCTTCTAGAAGAAAAGCTTCAAGACCTAGTAATAGGAGGTAGCTTCCTAAACTTTATACCCAAAGCACAAGCAATAAAAGGAAAAATCGATAAATGGGAACTCCTCAAAATCAAATGCTTCTGTACCGCAAAAGACTTTACCAAAAAGGTGAAGAGGCAACCAATTTAATAGAAGAAAATATGTAGAAATCACGTATCAGACACAGGTTTGATATCCTCTATACACAAAGAAATTATATAACTCAAAATGACAAAGGAACAATCAACCCAAATATAAATGGGCTAAAGATATGAATAGGCATTTTTCTGAAGAGCAAATACAGATAGCTCAAAAGCACATGATGTGATGTTCACTTTCATTGGCTATAAGGGAAAAGCAGATCACGACTACAATGAGATACTTCCTCACACCTATAAGAATGGCTGCTATCAAACAAACAGGAAACTATAAATGTTGGAGAGGATGTGGAGAAATTGGGACACTTATGCACTGCTGGTGGAAATGTATAATGGTATAGCCTCTATGGAAGGCTGTTTGGTGGTTCCTTAGGAAATTAAACATTGAGTTGCCCTATGACCCAGCAATAGCACTAGTTGGTATATGCCCAGAAGAGCTGAAAGCAATCACACAAACAGACATCTGCATACTGATGTTCATAGCAAAATTATTCACAATCACCAAAAGATGGAAATAAAACAAATGCCCATCAACAGATTAGTGGATTAACAAAATGTGGTATGTACATACTTTGGAATATTATACAGCCGTAAAACGGAATGACGTCCTGAAGCACATGACAACATGGATGAGCCTTGAGGACATAATGCTGAGTGAAATAAGCCATACACAAAAGGATAGATACTGTATGACTCCACTTTTATGACCATGGTAAAGGTAAAATCAGAGGCTTATAATATAAAACATAGGGGACTTAGAAATACATAGAGGCTAGAGACTGGTGAATGGTTAGCTAATGAGGTTGAACTCCAATGTAAGGGAACAGATAGAAATGAAGGCGGTTCTCTAGTAGTTCTGTAAGTAATATTACCATATTGAAGATGAACAAGATAGAAAGGGGTTGTATAGACCTACGTGTCCCACTGATTAACACTGAAAATATAAATTCGTTCTTGAAAGAACTATTTCAAGTTTATGATTCATGTACAGAGAGTTTTAAGTCCAGGGTACAGAGGGAAAACTACTATTGCATGCTATGGGCTATGTTTTAAAGGAAAACATCAGCACTAACATATTAACAGCAGAGGTAAATAATGGGAGCAGGGACAAGAGTTAAGAGGAGGTTTAGATTTCCTTTTTTTTTTTTTTTTAACATTTGGGATTTCCTTTTTGATGAGGATTTGTTTATTGCTTTTGTTTCTCTTAGGAACAATGAAATTATCTAAAATTGAGAGTATTGATGGACTGTGGTCTTTGAGCATTATACATGATCCCTGATGAATGCAGGTGGCTGAATGATGCGCTGACTGAGAAGTAGATCGGCAAAAGATGGTGTATACTTATGAATGAATGATGTGCTGCTACAAAAAAGGAATGAAGTCGTGAGGCATGCAACGATGTGAATGAATGTGTGGGACATTTGGTGAGACAAAATAAGCCAGAAATAAAAGAACAACAATGGTATGGTCTCCTTTAGAAAATGCTTACAAGAAAACAGGGGCCTAGATTGTAAGCTTTTAGAGCAGACACATTAACTCTGGAGTGGTAATTATTATTTCTTGATTTTGAGAGGCTGTTATATATATATATATATATATATATATATATATATATATATATATACAAATAATATATATTTATATAAATATTTCTGATATTTAGAGAACTAAGCTGATCAGGTTCGGGTTAATGTAATTCAGAACACAGGGGTAAGGAAGACAATGTCTGTATTTTAAAACCACACATACTCTTTGAGATCAAAAAAGAATGGTTTATTTGGTGTGGAACCAAAATTTTCTGTTGCACATAATCTAACTCAACCTATCTGTACAACTGAACCTATTTGAACAACTGAAACACAGGGAGCCCAGAATAAGAATGAGGGTCTTTAATCCTTGTTCTGGTTTACTAGCTGCCGGAACGCAATATACCAGAAAAACAATGGCTTTTAAAAAGGGGAATTTAATAAGTTGCAAGTTAACAGATTTTAGGCCATGGAAATGTCCCAGTTAAAGCAAGTCTATAGAAATGTCCAATCTTAGGCATCCAGGGAAAGATACCTTGATTCAAGAAGGCCGATGACTTTCAGGTTTTTTCTCTCAAGTGGAAAGGCACATGGCGAACATGGTCAGAGTTTCTTTCTCATCTGGAAAGGCACATGATGAACACGGTCAGGGTTTCTCTCTTGGCAAGAAGGGTACATGGTGAACATGGCGTCATCTGCTAGCTTCCTCTCCAGCTCCCCGGGTGCTGTTTTCCTTCTTCATCTCCAAAAATTGCAGGCTGGTGGTCTCTCTGCTTCATGGTTCTGCAGCATTCTGCTCTGTCAGAATCTCATGGTTTTCTCTCATTCTCTAGCTTTTTCTAAAGTGCTTCTTCTTTTAGAGGATTCCAGTAAAACCAATCAAGACCCACCTGGAATGGGTGGAGACACATCTCCACCTAATTCAGTTTAACACTCACTCTTGCATGAGTCACATCTCCATGGAGAATGTCTAATCAAGTTTCCAACATACAGTACTAAATCGGGTTTAAGAGAAATGGTTGCTCTCACAAGATTGGATTAGGATTAGGACATGACTTTTCTAGGGTACACAGTCCTCTCAAATCAGCACATTCCACCCTCTGACCCTTAAATAAGACATGTTTTTCCCTAATACAAAATACTTACATTCCATAACAATATCAGAGAACCTTAAAGCATTTCAGTAACAATCAAATGCAGTACAAGGTTAAAACCTGTACAAAGTTTCATAGTCAGCAACAGTCATGGATAGTCCTAAGGCAAAATTTTCCTCTGGCTCCAGACCTGTGAAACTCAAACAAGTTATTTACTGCCAACATACAAATGAGGAGCAGTCATAAGATTCATATACACATTTCCATAGGGAGGAAGGAACACAGCGGTCACAGGACCCATACAGTTTAAAAAACCTGCAAGGCAAAGTCCATTAGATTTCAAAGCCTGAGAGTCATTTATCTTCAGGGCTTCTGAAAGTGGCAGTCCCACCCTCTCCAAGGGCCTACGCAGAGGCCTGCCTCTCTCCATATACAACTTTGGGGGACATTGGGGAGACCACCTTTTTCTTGGCTCTACCCTCTCCATGGATTGGGGCTGTACCCTGGCTCTCTGCCATCTCCAGGGCACACATTCAGCCCCTCCATGTGGTGGCAGCCTGGCTCTCCCCAAACCCCAAGGAATGTGCTTCACCCTCTCCAAGCCCCGAGGTGGCAAGACTCTTCCACTGCATTGAGATGGAAGGCCCATCCTCTGCCTTTGGGGCAAACTAATCCTCTCCACGTGCTTGGGTGTGTCCGCTCTCCTGGCCCAAGGCTTCTTGAGTTCAGACCCCAGCCTCCATGGTTTTGCCTCTGAAGTTATTTTTCCTCCAATATGTCCCTTCTCTGTCCCTCTCAGTCCTGACTGGCAGTGGTTCTCTTTATACAGATCCCGCAACATTCTCATTGGCTTTCTATGCAGTAGCCTCGAATCGTGCCCATCAGACATAAGGAGTTTCCAAAAATCCTTCCTGGATAACTCCATGTCTGATCCTGGCTTTCTCTGAAATGGCTGACTGTTTCCACATTTGGTTATATCCTCACATGGGGCACTATTCTCTGCGATATCCCTTCCTGGAAGCCCAGAATTTTCCAGAACATCAATTTCTGGTTTCTTTGTACCCAAGAGTTCAGTTCTCAGCTTATCTCTTTCCTGTCACATTTCACTATAAGCTGCGAAGAGGAACCAGGCTGCGCTTTCCACATTTAATTTGGAAATCTGTTCTGCTACATATCATGGCTTTTAACGCTCCTGGCTTTTAAAGTCTGACTTCCAGCCAAAGCCACTAGTCAATTTTGCCAGATTATCTGCCATTTTAAAACAAGGCTCACCTTCCTTCCAGTTTGTAATAATATGTGCCCTATTTCTGTCTAGGGCCTTATAAGAAGGGTCTTTAGATTCCACACTTTGACAAGAGTCTCTTCAAAGCATCCTAGGCCTTTTCTATCAAGCTTCTCACAACTCCTCCAAAATCTTCCCTTTATCCATTTAAAAAGCCATTCCAACATGTTTGGTGTTTGCAAACTGCAGTAGCACCCCACTGCTGGTACAAAAATCTGTTCTAGTTTGGTAGCTGCTGGAATGCAATATACCAGAAACAGAATGGCTTTTAAAAAGGTGAATTTAATAAATTGCAAATTAATAGTTTTTAGGCCGTGGAAATGTCCCAATTAAAGCAAGTCTATAGAAATGTCTAATCTAAGGCATCCAGGGAGAGATACCTTGATTCAAGAAGGCAAATGAAGTTCAGGGTTTTTCTCTCAAGTGGAAAGGCACATGGCTAACACAGTCAGAGTTTCTTTCTTATCTTGAAAGGCACATGGTGAATAATCCTGTATAACCTAATGTAATGCCTGGATACATACTAGAGTACATTAAGCAGATAATCAAAAAATTTTGGCAAAGTCCCTTGAGGGACAAGAGAAAAAATATGGAACTATTAAACTTTACCATCAGGGAATCCCCTGATACTGTGTTAAACTTTAGGGACACCAAAATCAATAGGCCATGCCCTTGATCTCAAAGCTTACTCTTGTGAAGCTTATGTAGGTAGCAGGGAAGCTTAGCCTATCTATTGGCATGCCTAAGAGTTACTTCTGGAGGACATCTTTTGTTGCTCAAATGTGGCCTCACTCTCTCTAAGCCCAATTCTGCAAGTGAAATCATTGTCCTTCTCTCTACGTGGGACATGACATCCAGGGGTGAAAGTCTCCCTGGTGACATGGGAAATGACTCCCAGGGATGAACCCAGCTCTGGCACCGTGGAATCAACAATTCCATCCTGACCAAAAGGGATAAAAGAAGTGTAACTAATAAAGTATCAGGGGCAGAGAGTTTAAGTAGAGTCAAGAGGCTACTCTGGAGGTTGCTCTTACACAAGATTCAGTTGGACATTGCTACCTATCATAACCTGCCAAACCACAACTAGGACCATTCCAGCCAATCCTAAAGAACACCTAGGGCAATATATAAGATTCCACAAGGGTTCCATGCACTAGTGTAAGTTTCCAGAAACCTACAACCTCCAGATGGGTCCTCGGACCAGATAAGTCCTGAAACCTAGAGAACATCAGATAGTTCCATTTCCCTACCCCATATTAGTGACAGACCCATCCAACATGAAAAAGTTAGAATGGCAACAGCCCAAACACCCCTAAAGAGAGGACAGAAAGATTAAAGGTGATGGTAGAGTTATACAGAGAAGATAGGATTTAACAAATGAATATGAATGCTGAATCATTAAATTGATATCTCTTTTAGTCTCCAATATCTTAGAGCAGCTAGAAGTAAAAACCAAAAATTGTGGAATTGTAACCCATGTGAAATGCTGAAATCTATTCTACAACTAATTGTGGTGCTGTGCTTTGAAATTTATTGCTTTTTTGTATATATGTTATTTTTCACAAAAAAATAGAAAAAAAGTCGATTGTGGTGATAAAAAAATATTTAAGCCTTCTAGCCTCCCATATTTTGGAGCCAGTAGAAGGAAAATCTGAAAGGATCGTATGGTACCCCATGACAAAACTCTGGGATCTGTCGTATATCTACTTGTTGATGAGTGCTTTGAAAACTATTGCTTTTTTATTTCTTTGCTTTGTATATATGTTATACTATATAGTAAAAAAGTTAAAAAAAAAATAGCAAACATGTACAACAGTAATTCAAGTCAACATTATTAGGTTTTGCAAGGCAGCCTTGCTTCCAACTCTCCTACTTACCAGCCAAATTTTGGACCACCTATAATGGAGCCAAACCAAATAGAAACTGAGGCCAGCCACCCAAAGTATTGACTATCTTAAAGTATTTTCTGGAGTATGACTTCAAAGTATATTCTAGAACCAAAGACCAAGTTTTTATTTTTTAATCATCTGAATAACAATATCTATGCCTCCTTTTCCATACATTAATTAAAATATTTTCAACTCACTTATACTTTAAATTCTGGGATTTAGCTCAACTTGGATTTAAATGTTAACATTGGCACTACTGATGACTAATTGTTGGCAAGAATGGTCATAATAGCCACGTAAAACATGCCCTTGAATTCAGCTACCACTATATTTCCTAGCAGATTTGCTTTTTTATCTCTTATAGTAATGGAGGAGTCATAACCTCCAGGGAATTACAAATACCTTGAAATTTAAAAAAATATATATAAGTCCCCCCTTCCCCCAAAATATATAAGCCCATTAAAGAAAAAGGGAATAATACAGAGTAATGAAGTACTAAGTGATGAACTATTAAGTTGAATGGAGTCATGAGGACAAAGCACAAGAAAGAGAAAAACTCACAGTACACTGGGCATTGATATAACTAAGGAAGGGTTTATGATTTATAGACACAACAAATACAGAAAAGGCAGATATGTAATAGTCAACTGTACAATTAAACATACAGAATTAATTAAAGTATGAGTTTTCCATATCACAGTGTGTGCATCAAGAGAGGTACTCAGTAGAGAACCTAAGTGGGGAACATTTTCTTGCTCCTAGCAAGGCTCTGTGGAAGAGGACATCAAATGCAGCAAGAAATGGATGAGCTGGAAGAGGGATGAATTCTAAACAGAGGCTAACAAGAAAAGGTTCTTATATCAGAGTGCCTACCTCAACACGTGGACCTGTTTAAGGTCTGACTCATATAAAAAATAAATATTGTGCAAGAAAAATCTAAGAAAACATTTACCTATAGGAGGAGGTTTGTATATACGTTATACAAACAGGTGGAAGGGTAAAGGATGGAAGTAAAACTTTTCTGCATCTTGTAATGTAATTTTGATGTTGATACTATATAAATGTCTCAAAATATATTAAAAAGCAAAAAAAATCCCTAAAAATGAAAAACAAACCAAAAGAATTGACTCCAACTGTATATCAACTTAGTGACGTGACTACACAGAAAAAAGAATTATTCCAACCAACTCACTAGGCAATGTTTTGACTGCATTTACCCTCAGTAGAATATATCCTAAGGACAAAAAGATACATGGAAATATTAAACTTCTTCAGTAGATGCATTGTTAATAGTAAAATTTATTGTTATTTTAAAATAATTACATACACATTATAGGATAAGTTAAAGCTAATAAACTGATAATACTGTAAGGAACTAAGATTTTCAGAATAATAGAAAAGTATTATAAGTATAAAATGAAAAAATTATGTAAAATGCCTTATCTTGGCTATGAGTTGATAATTGCTAAAGCTGGTGATCCATTATACTATTCTGTTAATGTTTGTATATGTTTAAAATTTTCCATTAAAAATAAAAGATCTTACAAAAGAAAAGTCAATATGCTTAAAGTTTCATTTAGAAATATCGATGTGAATTCATGATTTTTTTCCTTCTTTTTAAAAATATCTATTTTCTGGTTATGTCGATTGGAAAAGCCTAAAAGAAATGACAACCCAGTAATTCATTGTACCTAACTTATGTTTCTAAATATCATTCTTCAATAAAACGAACGAAATCTCCTTAGAAAAATGGATGATTCCAGATCTGGGATAAGAAATATAAAAGATTAACCTAGAACATCTTTTTGAGCATAAAACAAACAAACAATGCAGGTATCAAAGGGGAGTTGGGTTGTAGCAAAAGGACAAAGAAGCCAGCCTATCGGGGCTCTCAATGGCCAAAGATGGTTCCTGGTGAGATATGACTAAGACTGCAATTTATTAAAACATATTGAATATATAAAATGTCATGAGTCCATAATGACACCTGAAAGAGAAACAAATAAAACTCACTGAGCACTACTGGAAGTTCCTAGGGCACCAATTCATTACTCTGAAAATTGAGAATTATATCCCCTTTATTCTGCTTTTCTGATTTGAAACATATTACAAGTTAATCAAACAGCTTCAGTGTACGAGAATAAGTTAACTTTTGTTAATAAATGCAGAGGCTAGAAAATGACCATGTTGCAACGCTTAATAAAATAACTGATTCAGGCAACAATTGTCAATGGTTTTAGCATCTGACTGGGAAGACTGACAGGAAGTGTACGATGAAAGTAAGTGTACTCGCAACCTGAACCACTAATCAATCTTAACATCACTAAAAGTACAACAATCAAACATTATGTGCCTTCTCATTTAACACAATATGAAAGGTACACCACCACCTAAGATGTATTCTTGCCAAAAATAGGGTAACTAAACCTGACTGTAAACAGACCTATTTTAGATCTGGGTCAAATTAACTGTAAAAATACATAAATAATGTTTTTAGACATTAAGGAATTATTGTTAATTCTGTTAGATGTGATAATGCATTGTGGTTACTTAAAAAACATTCATTTCTTTAAAGACATGCTGAAATATTTAGAGATGAAATGACAAGACATCAAAATTTGATTAAAACATTTCAGCAAATAAAAGGAGATTATTTATAAAGCATAGCAAAAAGTTGATGAAACTAAGGGATGGGTGCTCATGGGTGCTATCCTGAATAGATAAAGCATATTTGGAAAAACAATTTTTAAAGGGTTTAAAAAGCATTTAAAACCAGGGGGGCAAGATGGTGGCTTAATGAGGTATGGAATTTAGCTCGTCCTTCAGAGCAGCTAGTAAATAGCCAGGAACAGTACAGAACAACTGCTGGGACCACATCAGTGACCGGACACACAGTGTACATCAGTATGGACAAGCTGGACTGGCTGAGATCCCACACAGAACTGTAAGTCCCCAAAACTGTGGAGGCTGGCACCCCTCCCCCACAGGCATAGCAGGCTGGTTCCCCAAGGGGAAAGGAAAACAACTTGACTAGCAGCAAGGGCTAAGCTCAACCAAGCTCCACTTGTGGAATTAACTAACAAATTCTGACTAGTGAAAATAGGCCCCCAGCACAGAGAAATCTGGAATAAGTATTAAAGGTACTAGGAGTTTTTGCCCCAGCAGAGAGGGGATGGGGCTGACGGAAAAAAGCATTTAAAACCAAATAAATATTGGACTATTGATAAAAATACCATTTCTAGTTTTGTAGAGAGTGGAAAGTTTGACTAAAGGTAGAATAGAGTATGATTTTATTCAGATTGCTAAAGGAAATACAATAGATATATAATTTTTTAAATTATATATATATGTAACTTACATTACTGAAAGGATGTAAAGGAAACATAATCTAAAATTCAGAACTACAATCTTGATTAGAATAACTCAGGAAACTTGACTGATATTCTTTGAATAGAATATAATGAACATTAAATAAGTGACCTAATAATTTGCAAACAAAGAAATATCAATAAAAAAGGTGGACAATTTAATCAGCTTATCAGTTTTGATTATATGTGGATAATCCTAAATTTTTTAGAAAACTACATTGCTGACAATGCACTTTTTACACAGACTTATTTGTCTCTATAATAATGATGACTGCAATTACTATAATTATTGCACACTGAGGTTAACAAGATCACTGGTTGAGCCAGTTTGAATCTGTTGTGAACCCCAGAAAAGCCAAGTTCTTTAATCCTCATTTGGTATTGCTGGGTGAGAACTTTCTAATTGTTTTCACTGAGATATGACCCACCCAATTGTGGGTAGTAACTTTTGATTAAATGGTTTTCATTGAGATGTGTCGCCACCCATTCAAGGTGGGGTTGCTTAATGAAGTCCTTTAAGAGGGAATCATTTTGGAAAATGCTTGAAAGCCCACACAGCCAGAGACCTTTGGAGATGAAGGAGGAAAATGCCCCCGAGGGAGCTTCATGAAACAAGCCTGGAGAGAAAGCTAGCAGATGTCGCCATGTTCACCATGTGCCTTTCCAGTTGAGAGAGAAACCCTGAACATCATCGGCCTTCTTGAACTGAGGTATCTTTAGCTGGATGCCTTAGATTGGACATTTCTATAAACTTGCTTTAATTTGGACATTTTCATGGCCTTAGAACTGTAAACTTGCAACTTAATAAATTCCCCTTTTAAAAAGCCATTCCATTTCTGGTATATCACATTCCAGCAGCTTGCAAACTAGAACACTGGTCATGTTCTAAATGTTTTTTTGTGTGTTTTATTTTATTTTATTTTTTGGCATGTGCCAGCTCCAGGAATCGAACCCAGGGCTTCCATATGTCAGAGGAGAATTTTACCACTAAACTATCTTTGCAGTGCCCTATGTAATTTTTTTTTTATTAAAAAATTTTCAAATTTACAAATGCTCTATATCCACCAAGAAACAATTCATTTCCCCTCCCTCTCTTCCTCTGGTAACCTCTAATTCTACTTTCTGTTTCTGCAAATTTCCTATTTCTAGGTAGTTCATTTAAGTGAAATCACACAGTAGTTATTCTTTTGTGCCTGGCTTATTTCATTCAAAATAATGTTTTCAACTTTCATCCATGTTGCAGCATGTCTCAGAACCTCATTCCTTCTTATGGCCAAATAATTTTCCATGTTCAGTGTTTTAACATCTACTTCTTATCAAATAACTTGTAGTAGCTTTAAATCTAAATATTTGAAATGTCATGAAAATTGTAAGAGTTTAAAGTAGACAAAAAAGATTCCTGGATGTTTCCCGGTGCCTGCCCATGTAAAAAACAAAACAAAACAAACAAACAAAAAACCAACCAAAAGATTCCTAGATGTTCTGTCTAGTGAACCTTTCTGAGCTATCTAACACCATCTTGGAATAAGCCACTATCATGTCTCAACTACATCACAGCACAAACTCCTAGCTGGTCTCTCTGTTTTTCTATTAGAAGAACCAGAGTAATATTATAGTTTAAAAAGACCAGGACATTCCTCTGTTCAAGAACTCCCAGTAGGGTGTACAGGTGGTTCGGTGGTAGAATGCTTGCCTTCCATGCAAGAGACCGGGGTTGAATTCCCAGACCATGCACCCCCCCTCAAAAAAAAAACCCAGTAACATACTATATAGATTTTTTCTTATTTTTAATTGCTCTAAAAATAATTGGCATGTTAAAGCAATAACATTATCAATGTATTTAGGTGTATAGCATATGTAAAAAGTAAAATAAAGATACAAGGGATGGGAGGAAAGAATTGGAAATATAATGTTAACTGGTCTTTACACTACAGATGAGGTGGTATATTATTAGAACATGGATTAAAATTATTTAAAAATGTATACTGTTAACCCTAGGGCAACCATTAAAAAGTTTTTTAAAAAAGAGGTATAAATAATAAGTCAATAAAGGAGATAAACTAGAATCACAAAGATGTCCAAGTAAACAGAAAATTTAACAAAGAACAAACAAAATAAATGGAAAACATCTAACAAAGTGGTATATTTTGATCCAATTCTACCAATAATCCTTTAAATGTGAATGTTCTGAACACAACAGTTAAAAGACAGATTGTTAGATTTTATTGAAAAGCAAGAGCCATCTATATGCTGTACACAAAAAAAACCACTTTAAATATACAAATCTTGATAGGTTAAAAGAAAAGGAATAAAGATATACCATGTGTGGTAGGTTGAATTATGTACCCCATAAAAAAACATGTTCTTAATCTTATTCCTGTGGGTGTTAACCCATTATAAACAGGATCTCTTGAACATGTTAGTTTTAGTTAAGGTGTGGCCCAATTGAATCAGAATGGGTCTTAATTCAGATTATTGGAGTCATTTATAAGCAAAGTAATTCAGAATTAGTGAGAGAAAGAGGAGCTGGAAGCTGGAAGTCAACAGAACTCTGAATAGAAAGGAGAGGACACTGCCATGTAATGGGAAAGCCAAGGAACCCAAGATTGCTGGCCAGCCAAAATGCTACTGACCTCAGGAGGGAGCAAGCCTTTTAGCCTCTGAAACCATGAGTCAATAAATTTCTGGTGTTAAGCCAACACATTGTGTGTACTTGCCACAGCAGCCGGGCAAACTGAGAAACCATGAAACGCTAATCAAAAGCTAGCTGGAGGGCAGTATCATGGTGGCTCAGTGGCAGATTTCTCCCCTACTATGCTGGAGACCCAGGTTCAATTCCTGGTGCCTGCCCACACACACAAAAAAAAGATAGCCGGAGTAGCTATGTTAATTTCAGACAATGTGACTTCAGAACAAGAAACATTATCAGGGATAAAGAGGAGCAGTATATAATGATAAAGGAACCTATAAGAAGACAGAACCCACAGCTAATATCCTCAATGGGGAAAAATTGAAAACTTTCCCCCTAAGATCAGGAACAAGACAAGGATGTCCATTATCACCACTATTATTCAACATTGTGTTGGAGGTTCTAGCCAGAGCAATTAGACAAGAAAAAGAAATACAAGGCATCAAAATTGGAAAGGAAGAAGTAAAACTATCACTGTTTGCAGACGATATGATACTATACGTCGAAAACCCGGAAAAATCCACAACAAAACTACTAGAGCTAATAAATGAGTACAGCAAAGTAGCAGGTTACAAGATCAACATTCAAAAATCTGTAGCATTTCTATACACTAGTAATGAACAAGCTGAGGGGGAAATCAAGAAACGAATCCCATTTACAATTGCAACTAAAAGAATAAAATACCTAGGAATAAATTTAACTAAAGAGACAAAAAAACTATATAAAGAAAACTACAAAAAACTATTAAAAGAAATCACAGAAGACCTAAATAGATGGAAGGGCATACTGTGTTCATGGATTGGAAGACTAAATATAGTTAAGATGTCAATCCTACCTAAATTGATTTACAGATTCAATGCAATACCAATCAAAATCCCAACAACTTATTTTTCAGAAATAGAAAAACCAATAAGCAAATTTATCTGGAAGGGCAGGGTGCCCCGAATTGCTAAAAACATCTTGAGGAAAAAAAAACGAAGCTGGAGGTCTCGCACTGCCTGACTTTAAGGCATATTATGAAGCCACAGTGGTCAAAACAGCATGGTATTGGCATAAAGATAGATATATCGACCAATGGAATCGAATAGAGTGCTCAGATATAGACCCTCTCATCTATGGACATTTGATCTTTGATAAGGCAGTCAAGCCAACTCACCTGGGACAGAACAGTCTCTTCACTAAATGGTGCCTAGAGAACTGGATATCCATACGCAAAAGAATGAAAGAAGACCCGTATCTCACACCCTACACAAAAGTTAACTCAGAATGGATCAAAGATCTAAACATTAGGTCTAAGACCATAAAACAGTTAGAGGAAAATGTAGGGAGATATCTTATGAAACTTACAATTGGAGGTGGTTTTATGGACCTTAAACCTAAAGCAAGAGCACTGAAGAAGGAAATAAATAAATGGGAGCTCCTCAAAATTAAACACTTTTGTGCATCAAAGAACTTCATCAAGAAAGTAGAAAGACAGCCTACACAATGGGAGACAATATTTGGAAATGACATATCAGATAAAGGTCTAGTATCCAGAATTTATAAAGAGAATGTCCAACTCAACAACAAAAAGACAGCCAACCGAATTACAAAATGGGAAAAATACTTGAACAGACACCTCTCAGAAGAGGAAATACAAATGGCCAAAAGGCACATGAAGAGATGCTCAATGTCCCTGGCCATTAGAGAAATGCAAATCAAAACCACAATGAGATATCATCTCACACCCACCAGAATGGCCATTATCAACAAAACAGAAAATGACAAGTGCTGGAGAGGATGCGGAGAAAGAGGCACACTTATCCACCGTTGGTGGGAATGTCAAATGGTGCAACCACTGTGGAAGGCAGTTTGGCGGTTCCTCAAAAAGCTGAATATAGAATTGCCATATGACCCAGCAATACCATCGCTAGGTGTCTACTCAAAGGACTTAAGGGTAAAGACACAAACGGACATTTGCACACCAATGTTTATAGCAGCGTTATTTACAATTGCAAAGAGATGGAAACAGCCAAAATGTCCATCAACAGAGAAGTGGCTAAACAAACTGTGGTATATACATACGATGGAATGTTATGCAGCTTTAAGACAGAATAAACTTATGAAGCATGTAATAACATGGATGGACCTAGAGAACATTATGCTGAGTGAGTCTAGCCAAAAACTAAAGGACAAATACTGTATGGTCCCACTGATGTGAACCGACATTCGAGAATAAACTTGGAATATATCATTGGTAACAGAGTTCAGCAGGAGTTAGAAACAGGGTAAGATAATGGGTAATTGGAGCTGAAGGGATACAGACTGTGCAACAGGACTAGATACAAAAACTCAAAACTGGACAGCACTATAATACCTAATTGTAAAGTAATCATGTTAAAACACTGAATGAAGCTGCATCTGAGCTATAGGGTTTTTTTTTGTCTGTCTGTTTGTTTGTTTGTCTTTTTTTTCTTTTTCCTTTTCTTTTTTTTTACTATTATTATTTTTATTTTTTCTCTATATTAACATTCTGTATCTTTTTCTGTTGTTTTGCCAGTTCTTTTCCTAAATCGATGCAAATGTACTAAGAAATCATGATCATGCATCTACGTGATGATGTTAAGAATTACTGATTGCATATGTAGAATGGAATGATTTCTAAATGTAGTGTTAATTTCTTTTTTTTCTTTAATTAATAAAAAAAAATTAGATCGTAAAAAAAAAAAAAAGAAGACAGAACAAGCCTAAATGTGTATGTACCTAACAACAGAGCTTTAAAGTACCTGAGGCAAAACCTGATAAGATCTGAGAAGAGAAACACACAAATCCACAATTATAGTAGGAAACTGCAACATTCCTTTCTTATTAACTGATAGGACAAGTTAAGGAGAAAATCAGTAATGACAGAAATGACCTGAATAGCACTATCAACTAAACTAACCTGAAAAAAATGTATATATATTGACCTAATATGTTTATATATATATATATATATATATATACATATACATATAAATTGACCTAATGCACATTTATAGACTATTCAAGCAGACAATAGCAGATGATACATTCTTCTCATGTGTACATGAAATATTCACCAAGACAGACCATATTCTGTTCTATAAAAGAAAACTTCACTACTTCATGGGTCAAATTTTAAGTCTCAAGGGCAACTAAAAACTATTTTAATTAAATCAGGGTCACCACACTTTTTCTTTATGTAAAGAGCTAGACAGTAAATATTTTAGGTTTTATGGGTGTTTTAGTTTCCCAGCTGCTAAAACAAATACCATACCACAGGTTGGCTTAAACAATGGACATTTATTTTCTCACAATTTTGAGGCTAGGAGAAGTAAAACTTGAGTTGTCAGCAAGGCAGTGTTTTCTCCCTGAAGACTGTGGTGTTCTGGAGCGGGCTGCCTGTGATTCTTGGGTCTCTAGCTTTTCTGTCACATGGTAATCTTTCTTTCTTTTCTCTTTCAGGTTCCACTGACTTCTAGCTTCTCCTGGTTTTCTCTCTGTGACTTTCTCTATAAGGCTTCCAGTAATAGGATTAAACGCATCCTGATTCAGTTGGTCACATCTTAACTAAAACTAATACCTTCAAGTAGTCTTATTTATAAGGGATTCACATTCACAGGAATGGATTAAGAACATGTTTTTTCTGGGGAACATAACTCAACCTACTACAATGGGCCATACAGTATCTGTCATAGCTAATCAACTCTGCCATTGTAGAACAAAAGGAGCAAAGGATACGGAATGAGCATGACTATGCTCCAATAAAACTTTATTTACAAAAACAGGTGACAAGGCATATTTGGCTCATGTAGCTATACTATAGTTTACTGAACTCTGAAATAAAGGCAAATGAAAATACAACATATTGAAATTTGTGGGATGCAACTAAAGCCATGCTTAAAGGGAAATTTATAACATTAAATGCATGTATTAGAAAAGAAAAAATAGCTAAAACTTGTAACCTAACCTTAAACTTTAAGAAACTAGAGAAAAAGAGCAAATTAAATCCAAAGCAAGTGAAAGAAAGAAAACAGAGTAGAAATCAATGCAATGAAAAAGAGAAAAATATTTTAACAATCAATGTAACAAAAGGTGCTTCTTTGAAATTATCAATAAATTGATCAACATCTATCCAAGCTGATGAGAGAGAGAAGCAAAAGGATAGAAAGGCAGAGGGAGCAGGAGGGAGAGTGGGATGGGGGAGAGAGAACTCAAGTTGGTAATAGCAGGAAAGAAAGAGGGACATCACTACCGAACTTCCAGACATTATTAATAAGAGTAATAAGGAAATATTATGAACAACTCTATGCCCATAGATTTGATAACTTACATGAACTGAAACAATTCCCTGAAAGACACAAACCACTAAATTTACTCAAGAAGAAACATAGCCTTAAGAGACCTATATATATTAATGAAATTTGTAACTAAAACCTTCCAAAAAAGAAACCCCCAAGCTCAGATGGTTTCACTGGCAAATTCTACTACACATTTAAGGAAGAAGTGATACCAATTCTCCAGAATCTTTTAAGATCATAAAACAGGAAGGACACTTTCCCACTCATTTTATGAAGTTAGCATTACCCTAATATCAAGACCAGACGAAGATGTTACAAGGAAAAAAAAAAAACAAGGTATATATCTAAGAGAATTGAAGACATATGTGCCCATGAAAATTGGTACAGAAATGTATACAGCAGCATTATCCATAAGAGTCAGAAAGCAGAAACAACCCAAATATCCAACTACTGATGAATGAAAAAACAAAATGTGGTATATCCAAACAAAGGAATATTATTCTGCCATAAAGGAATGAAGTACAGCTACATGCTACAACGTGGATGAGCCTTGAAAACATGTTAAACAAAAGAAGCCACATATTGTAAGATTCCATTTATATAAAATGTCCAGAAAAGGCAAATCTATATATAGAGAAAGTAGCTTAGTGGTTGTCTAGGACTGGATAGGTTGGGGTGAAACTAGGAGTGACTGCTGATAGGTTTGAGGATTTTGGTGGGGGGGTAGGTGATGAAAATGTTCTAAAATTGATTGTAATGATGGTTGAAAAACTCCATGAATATACTAAAAATCATTGAATTGAACTGTACAACTTTATAAACAGGTGAACTGTAAGGTATCCAAATTATATCTCAATAAAGCTATTATAAAAAAGAAAACTACAGACCAATATATGAACAAGTATGTAAAAATCCTTGACAAAGTACTAGCAAATTGAATCCCAGAACATATAAAAAGGATAATACATCATGCCCAAGGAGTTTCATTCCAGGAATACAATAAATTAAGTCTTAACTCAATTAGATTAAGGCAAGAATACTTCATAGGTGATGTTGTGTATTTCTTATTGGATCACATCAAGAGAAATATAATGTCAGGCTGTTCGATTATCAATGCTGCTAAGTTTGATCACTGGGTTAATGTGATCACCACATCTCTGCTGTAAAACTTCACTTCTCCTTTGAACTAGAATGTATAAATATCCTTTTCCTCAGCACCTTTTACCGCAATAGTTTCAGCATCCACTGATAATATTTGTCTGAATTAATTACTGTTTGGGGTCTGAAAAATGGTGACTTCCAAAGTCTATCACTCCTTTTACATTTATTAGCTCACAATCTTCTGTAAAGAACAGAATAGTTTTCTTTTATTCCTTTCTCCTTTCCCTTTTTTGTTTATCATCACTATGGATGCGTAGATTTCTGTTGTTGCTAAATCAATAACCTTCATTATTCTTTCTGATACTCAAATTGTATCAAATCTGGCCAGTGGGAACTCCTTCAAGCTGGTTCCCGTGACCTTCTGACATGACCTCATTAGCTTTTGAGGCATCTCTGAGCATTTCTATCTTTAAGGGTTGTTTATGTAATGTTTATTTGCTGAAATCTGTAATATCTGCCCATTAGTGTTAGTTCTACTTTCTGCAGCAAGAGAAAATTTTTGGATGCTTCGCTAGCAAGTATATAAATCAATAATTTAGATCTATTCATATGCTCACTTCCTCCCTAATCCTCACACTTAGGATGTCCATTACACTTATGACTTGATTCAATTTCTGAAAGCTGTTGAGAATTTAAAGGTTCATTTTCAAGGTTCCCTCAGAATGTTCCCATTCAAAATGGTTGCATCAGAGGGGCCAGATCATAATTTCCTATATATAATCTGAGGTAGATTCATGTACTAAGTTGGAGTGAGTCCTTGGTACTACTACAGTAACCACAAAAGGATATGAGAGTCACCTTGGGGGTTCCAAGATGGCGGCTTAGTAAGGTACGTGTGTCTTAGTTCCTCCTCCTCCTCCAAAGCAACTACTAGATGAACTGAAACAGTGCAGAACAGCTCCCGGGGCTACAGCAGGGAATGGACACACAGCGTACCCCAGTCTGGACTGGCTAGTCTGACTGCGAGATTCGGCTGCGGTGAGATCCCCGAGCAGCGCGCGATTTCCCGAGCAGCGGCAGCTGCGGCGGTCGGAGCTACTCCCTCCCTCCTTCCCGGGCTGGCTGAGAGTCTCAGAGAGGCAAGTTTCCCAAGCCGAGGTGGCCGGCGCCCCTCTTTTGCAGGCGGCTTCGAGTCTTGGCTTCGAGTCTGCGGCTACGAGTCTCAGATCAGAGGGCTATCCAAGCCGCGGTGCCCCCGCCGCGGGCGGATTCCTGTCCGGTGGGGAATTCCCCAGGCCGCGGCGGCTGGTGACCGACGCCCCTCCCCCACGGGCGACATCCTGGTCTGATGGCGAATTACTCGGGCCTGCTGCGGCCGGCGACCAGCCACAGGGTCCCCTCAAGCCGCGGCAGCTGACGCCCCCACCACGCGCGGCCCCTGAACCAATGGAGAGAATTGGATCGGAAATCCCCAGGCCACGGAGATCGGGGACCGGGGAGTTCCATTCCAAACACTTGAGACAAACGTGTGCCACGAGTGCCACCTACTGGGCAGGATAAGAAAAACAGAACCCAGAGATTTCACAGAAAAATCTTACAACCTTGTTGGGTCCGATACCCAGGGAAATCTGACTAAATGCCCAGACGCCAGCAGCAGAACATAACTGTCCACGCTCAGAAGACTGAGAATATGGCCCAGTCAAAGGAACAAACCAATACTTCAAATGAGATACAAGAGCTGAGACAACTAATGCTGAATATACGAACAGAAATGGAAAACCTCTTCAAAAATGAAATCGATAAATTGAGGGAGGACATGAAGAGGACATGGGCTGAACATAAAGAAGAAATAGAAAAACTGAAAAAACAAATCACAGAACTTATGGAAGTGAAGGATAAAGTAGAAAAGATGGAAAAAACAATGGATACCTACAATGATAGATTTAAAGAGACAGAAGATAGAATTAGTGATTTGGAGGATGGAACATCTGAATTCCAAAAAGAAACAGAAAATATCAGGAAAAGAATGGAAAAATTTGAACAGGGTATCAGGGAACTCAAGGACAATATGAACCGCACAAATATACGTGTTGTGGGTGTCCCAGAAGGAGAAGAGAAGGGAAAAGGAGGAGAAAAACTAATGGAAGAAATTATCACTGAAAATTTCCCAACTCTTATGAAAGACCTAAAATTACAGATCCAAGAAGTGCAGCGCACCCCAAAGAGATTAGACCCAAATAGGCGTTCTCCAAGACACTTACTAGTTAGAATGTCAGAGGTCAAAGAGAAAGAGAGGATCTTGAAAGCAGCAAGAGAAAAACAATCCATCACATACAAGGGAAACCCAATAAGACTATGTGTAGATTTCTCAGCAGAAACCATGGAAGCTAGAAGACAGTGGGATGATATATTTAAATTACTAAAAGAGAAAAATTGCCAACCCAAACTCCTATACCCAGCAAAATTATCCTTCAAAAATGAGGGAGAAATTAAAACATTCTCAGACAAAAAGTCACTGAGAGAATTTGTGACCAAGAGACCAGCTCTGCAAGAAATACTAAAGGGAGCACTAGAGTCAGATACAAAAAGACAGAAGAGAGAGGTATGGAGAAGAGTGTAGAAAGAAGGAAAATCAGATATGATATATATAATAGAAAAGGCAAAATGGTAGAGGAAAATATTATCCAAACAGTAATAACACTAAATGTCAATGGACTGAATTCCCCAATCAAAAGACATAGATTGGCAGAATGGATTAAAAAACAGGATCCTTCTATATGCTGTCTAAAGGAAACACATCTTAGACCCAAAGATAAACATAGGTTGAAAGTGAAAGGTTGGGAAAAGATATTTCATGCAAATAACAACCAGAAAAGAGCAGGAGTGGCTACACTAATATCCAACAAATTAGACTTCAAATGTAAAGCAGTTAAAAGAGACAAAGAAGGACACTATATACTAATAAAAGGAACAATTAAACAAGAAGACATAACAATCATAAATATTAACGCACCGAACCAGAATGCCCCAAAATACGTGAGGAATACACTGCAAACACTGAAAAGGGAAATAGTCTCATATACCATAATAGTTGGGAGACATCAATTCACCACTCTCATCAATGGACAGAACATCTAGACAGAGGATCAATAAAGAAATAGAGAATCTGAATATTACTATAAATGAGCTAGACTTAATAGACATTTATAGGACATTACATCCCACAACAGCAGGATACACCTTTTTCTCAAGTGCTCATGGATCATTCTCAAAGATAGACCATATGCTGGGTCACAAAGCAAGTCTTAACAAATTTAAAAAGATTGAAATCATACACAACACTTTCTCGGATCATAAAGGAATAAAGTTGGAAATCAATAATAGGCGGAGTGCCAGAAAATTCACAAATACGTGAAGGCTCAACAACACACTCCTAAACAACGAGTGGGTCAAAGAAGAAATTGCTAGAGAAATTAGCAAATACCTCGAGGCGAATGAAAATGAAAACACAACATATCAAAACTTATGGGATGCAGCAAGGGCAGTGCTAAGAGGGAAATTTATTGCCCTAAATGCCTATATCAGAAAAGAAGAAACGGCAAAAATTCAGGAATTAACTATCCATTTGGAAGAACTGGAGAAAGAACAGCAAACTAATCCCAAAGCAAGCAAAAGGAAAGAAATAACAAAGATTAGAGCAGAAATAAATGAAATTGAAAACATGAAAACAATAGAGAAAATCAATAAGGCCAGAAGTTGGTTCTATGAGAAAATCAATAAGATTGATGGGCCCTTAGCAAGATTGACAAAAAGAAGAAGAGAGAGGATGCAAATAAATAAGATCAGAAATGGAAGAGGAGACATAACTACTGACCTCACAGAAATAAAGGAGGTAATACAGGATACTATGAACAACTTTACGCTAATAAATACAACAATTTAGAGGAAATGGACGGGTTCCTGGAAAGACATGAACAACCAACTTTGACTCAAGAAGAAATAGATGACCTCAACAAACCAATCA
The DNA here is from genome assembly GCF_023851605.1 of Tamandua tetradactyla. NCBI lineage: Eukaryota > Metazoa > Chordata > Mammalia > Pilosa > Myrmecophagidae > Tamandua > Tamandua tetradactyla. The sequence goes on from NC_135353.1 coordinate 123,611,716, forward strand.
CAGGTAAAGAAATTGAATCAGTCATTCAAAAGCTTCCTAAAAAGAAAATTCCAGGACCAGACGGCTTCACATCTGAATTCTATCAAACATTCCAGAAAGAATTAGTACCAACTCTCCTCAAACTCTTCAAAAAAATCGAAGCAGAGGGAAAATTACCTAATTCATTCTATGAAGCCAACATCACCCTCATACCAAAACCAGGCAAAGATATTACAAAAAGAGAAAACTACAGGCCAATCTCTCTAATGAATGTAGATGCAAAAATCCTCAATAAAATTCTAGCAAATCGTATCCAACAACACAGTAAAAGAATTATACATCATGACCAAGTAGGATTCATTCCAGGTATGCAAGGATGGTTCAACATAAGAAAATCAATCAATGTAATACACCATATCAACAAATCAAAGCAGAAAAATCACATGATCATCTCAATTGATGCAGAGAAGGCATTTGACAAGATTCAACATCCTTTCCTGTTGAAAACACTTCAAAGGATAAGAATACAAGGGAACTTCCTTAAAATGATAGAGGGAATATATGAAAAACCGACAGCTAATATCATCGTCAATGGGGAAAAACTGAAAGCTTTCCCCCTAAGATCAGTAACAAGACAAGGATGTCCACTATCACCACTATTATTCAACATTGTGTTGGAGGTTCTAGCCAGAGCAATTAGACAAGAAAAAGAAATACAAGGCATCAAAATTGGAAAGGAAGAAGTAAAACTATCACTGTTTGCAGACGATATGATACTATACGTCGAAAACTCGGAAAAATTCACAACAAAACTACTAGAGCTAATAAATGACTACAGCAAAGTAGCAGGTTACAAGATCAACATTCAAAAATCTGTAACATTTCTATACACTAGCAATGAACAAGCGGAGGGGGAAATCAAGAAACGAATCCCATTTACAATTGCAACTAAAAGAATAAAATACCTAGGAATAAATTTAACTAAAGAGACAAAAAACCTATATAAAGAAAACTACAAAAAACTGCTAAAGGAAATCACAGAAGACCTAAATAGATGGAAGGGCATACCGTGTTCATGGATTGGAAGACTAAATATAGTTAAGATGTCAATCCTACCTAAATTGATTTACAGATTCAATGCAATACCAATCAAAATCCCAACAACTTATTTTTCAGAAATAGAAAAACCAATAAGCAAATTTATCTGGAAGGGCAGGGTGCCCCGAATTGCTAAAAACATCTTGAGGAAAAAAAAACGAAGCTGGAGGTCTCGCACTGCCTGACTTTAAGGCATATTATGAAGCCACAGTGGTCAAAACAGCATGGTATTGGCATAAAGATAGATATATCGACCAATGGAATCGAATAGAGTGCTCAGATATAGACCCTCTCATCTATGGACATTTGATCTTTGATAAGGCAGTCAAGCCAACTCACCTGGGACAGAACAGTCTCTTCACTAAATGGTGCCTAGAGAACTGGATATCCATATGCAAAAGAATGAAAGAAGACCCGTATCTCACACCCTACAGAAAAGTTAACTCAAAATGGATCAAAGATCTAAACATTAGGTCTAAGACCATAAAACAGTTAGAGGAAAATGTAGGGAGATATCTTATGAAACTTACAATTGGAGGTGGTTTTATGGACCTTAAACCTAAAGCAAGAGCACTGAAGAAGGAAATAAATAAATGGGAACTCCTCAAAATTAAACACTTTTGTGCATCAAAGAACTTCATCAAGAAAGTAGAAAGACAGCCTACACAATGGGAATCAATATTTGGAAACCACATATCAGATAAAGGTCTAGTATCCAGAATTTATAATGAGATTGTTCAGCTCAACAACAAAAAGACAGCCAACCCAATTACAAAATGGGAAAAAGACTTGAATAGACACCTCTCAGAGGAGGAAATACAAATGGCCAAAAGGCACATGAAGAGATGCTCAATGTCCCTGGCCATTAGAGAAATGCAAATCAAAACCACAATGAGATATCATCTCACACCCACCAGAATGGTCATTATCAACAAAACAGAAAATGACAAGTGCTGGAGAGGATGCGGTGAAAGAGGCACACTTATCCACTGTTGGTGGGAATGTCAAATGGTGCAACCACTGTGGAAGGCAGTTTGGCGGTTCCTCAAAAAGCTGAATATAGAATTGCCATACGACCCAGCAATACCATTGCTGGGAATCTACTCAAAGGAATTAAGGGCAAAAACTCAAACGGACATTTGCACACCAATGTTTATAGCAGCGTTATTTACAATTGCAAAGAGATGGAAACAGCCAAAATGTCCATCAACAGATGAGTGGCTAAACAAACTGTGGTATATACATATGATGGAATATTATGCAGCTTTAAGGCAGGATAAACTTATGAAGCATGTAATAACATGGATGGACCTAGAGAACATTATGCTGAATGAGTCTAGCCAAAAACTAAAAGACAAATACTGTATGGTCCCAATGATGTGAATCGACATTCGAGAATAAACTTGGAATATGTCATTGGTAACAGAGTTCAGCAGGAGTTAGAAACAGGGTAAGATAATGGGTAATTGGAGCTGAAGGGATACAGACTGTGCAATAGGACTAGATACAAAAACTCAAAAATGGACAGCACAATAATACCTAATTGTAAAGTAATCATGTTAAAACACTGAAAGAAGCTGCATCCGAGCCATAGGTTTTTGTTTTGTTTTGTTTTGTTCTTACTATTATTACTTTTATTTTTTTTCTCTATATTAACATTCTATATCTTTTTCGGTTATATTGCTAGTTCTTCTAAACCGATGCAAATGTACTAAGAAACGATGATCATGCATCTGTGTGATGATGTTAAGAATTACTGATTGCATATGTAGAATGGTATGATTTCTAAAAAAAAAACATGGACAGCACAATACTACCTAATTGTAATGTAATTATGTTAAAACACTGAATGAAGCTGCATCTGAGCTATAGTTTTTTTTTTCTTATATATTTTTGTATTTTTTATTTTTATTTTTATTTTTTCTCTATATTATCATTTTATTTCTTTTTCTGTTGTCTTGCTATTTCTTTTTCTAAATCGATGCATATGTACTAAGAAATGATGATCATATATCTATGTGATGATATTAAGAATTACTGATTGCATATGTAGAATGGAATGATTTCTAAATGTTGTGTTAGTTTATTTTTTTTAATTAATAAAAAAAAAGGATATGAAATCCTGCATTAATAGTTAACGTGGAGTCAGATCCAGCATTAGTTGTTAAAATTATTTTCATACAGGTTGTTGCAGTTGATTTCATCTTACTTATACATAAAGAACATGTAAATACAGATGTGCCCTCTCTCTGGAGTACTTCCAATCAGCATAGCATATTACTACACATATTTGCTCAGACCAGTTGAGAAAAGCATGATAAACTTTGAGCAAACAATGTCTGAGCTCTGACAGATAAATAGTACTCTATCCTTTAAAATCAGTACACTTTCACTAACATATAAGCAGCAGCACCCCTTTAGGAAGGCAAACAAAGTCCAGTTCCTCTGTTTGCAGTCATATTTCCAGAATCTGAGATTTTCAGTGGCACTCACTCACTGGGAAAAGCAATTCTAATTATGCATGGGAAGATAATCAATCATATTAAATACATAAAATAGTATACCATTTTATTTCTATTTCTATTTCTTTTCCAGTATGGTCAAAACCCACTGAAGGCTGAAAAAAATTCCTTATTAAGTGCTTTGTAACTCTGGGCAAAGAATGAAATGTACATTCACTGTAATACAATAATAAATAATAACATATACAATAATAAAATGTGACTTTCAAAGTATTAAGAAAGTAGAATAGTGCCTGCCCATGTAAAAAAAAAAAAAAAGAAAGTAGAATAGGAAAAAAAAAATTATTGCCTAATTTCTAGTTATATAAGGCTTCTCGAATGAGTAAAATTTTGACATTTCTTAACAGTAATAGGAAAAAGCATAAATGAGAAAGAGAAGCAATGCAAGAGAAATGTTTAAAGCAGAAGTAAATAAAATCAGTATTTAGTGAAAATAAACACAATAGTATATCAATCATCCAGAAGGTACCTTACTTACCTTTATTCAAAAGAGGAAGGAAGTCAGGTGCTTTTTCCCGAAAACTCTTGGGCATCCTCAGCTTTCATTGACACTTCCTTTGTCTGAACTAGCAAAAAGCCTTTACTGACCATCTGTGGAAAATAAAATTCTAATTTTAAAATTATCATATACATCAGGTTCTTTCTTCCAAATGGATGGTTCTGGTTATGAGTTAGTATTGCAATGCCTATTGAGATTAAGGGTCAAATAAATACGAATAATCCCTCAAAATTTAAAACATAATTTTTTAAAAAGTTTGACTCAAACCAGATGGAAGTGATTCTTCAATAAATGTCCAATGAGAGGAGAATGGTTAAGTAAATTATGGCATATTCACGTGATGAAGTACTTTATTTCATTCAATATTATGCTTACAAAGAGGTTACAGTAAAATGGGGGAAAGCTTATGTAATAATGTTAATTTTAAAAAGCACAATACCAATGTATATTGTATAGGATGATAATGATAGATCACATTTATGGAGCACTTACTATGTGCCAGGCAGTTTTATGTATTTTACATGTGTTAACACAGGGGTTAACCCTCTTATGAGATAGGCACTATTATTACCCTCATTTTACAGATGAGAAAACTAAGGTACAGGGTAGTTAAGAAACTTGTCCAAAGCCACCCAACCATTAGGTAACAGAGTGGGGATTTGAACCCAAATAATTTGATTATAGACTAAATATACTGAAAAATTATTCCTAAGAAGACTATTCATGATATGATACAATTATAGATGATTATTAAACTTATTTCTACTCTATTTTACAATTCTTCATAATGAATATATATTAATTTTTTAAATAATTATAAAAGCAGTTTTTAAAAATACAGTCATTCAACTACTTTTTATAAAATAAAAGTTTATTGGGTTTTTATTATAAAAAGTAATATATGCTCAACATAGAATATTTGAAAAATAGAAACAAAGAAATATCAACCAAGGTGCTACCACTTACACAAAAACACCATTGTATCCATATAAGTTTACTTCCTTTTACCCTCTTAGTTTTCTTTTTCCCCCAATTGCAGAAACAATACATGTTCATTGTAAAATCCTACAAAACTACAAAAACAGAAAACTCTGTTCTTAATCCAACCTCTAAGAATAACAACTGTTAACATTTTATTATACATAACATTCCAGACTTACATAATTTTTAAAACTCAGATTTTCATATTTAAAATTTTTCACTTCCTTGATTCTGAACATTTTCCAGCTATTTTACCACAAAATCAGTTTTAATGGCTGATAGATTTCATCCTATTGCTATGTTGTTCCATACCAATCCATTAAATTGGACATCACAGCCAGATGATGACTGTAAAGTTATTTAAAATATCAGAAACAATACCACCTCTGTTTCTTATATTCTAGACTTCTTATCACCTCTTACTCTGCTCAGAGATAAAAACTAACAAAATTAAGAAGAAGACATTCAAAATACAGTTGTCTAAAAACAAATAATGATAGCAAACTATGGCTATTTTGATACTTCACAGCAGACATTTGAAAACAATTACTTCTTTTCATGAAAATTCTTAAACTTTTAAAGACTTTAGATAACTAACCAACTTAAATTATGCAATCACCTTACTTCTAAACAATTCAAATTACTTTTACTCTAATTTATCCTGTGTATGCCTGTAATGTAGGTCAGAGCAAGGAATAAATCTGATTTTTAGGTGAGAAAATTAAGGTTCAGTAACTTCTGGTAACTCCCTGGGTGTGCTGGTTTGAAAGGATGTATGGACCCTAGAAAAGCCATGTATTAATCAACATCCCATTTCGTAAAGGTAGAAAAATCCCTATTCAATACTGTATGTTTGAAACTGTAATCAGATCACCTCCTTGGAGATGTGATTTAGTCAACAGTGGTTGTTAAACTGGATTAGGTGATGACATGTCTCCACCCATTAGGGTGGGTCTTCATAAATCTCTGGAGTCCTATAAAGAGGAAACATTTTGGAGAATGAGCAATTCAGAGAGAGCAGAGAACAACATAGCCACTAGAAGCAGAGAGTCTGCCAGCCAGCAACCTTTGGAGATAAAGAAGGAAAACACCTCCCGGGGAGCTTCATGAAACAGCAAGCCAGGAGAAGAAGCTAGCAGATGACGCTGTGTTCACCATGTGCCCTTCCAGATGAGAGAGGAACCCTGACTGTATTTAACATGTGCTTTTCCAGATGAGAGAGAAACTCTGACTATGTTCACCATGAGCCTTCTCACTTGAGAGAAACCCTGAACTTCATCGGCCTTCTTGAAGCAAGGTATCTTTTCCCTGGATGCCTTTGATTGGACATTTCTATACACTTTTTGTAATTGGGACATTTTCTTGGCCTTAGAACTGTAAAAAAGCAACTTATTAAATTCCCCTTTTTAAAAGCCATTCCATCTGGTATATTGCATTCCAGCAGCTACCAAACTAGAACACTAGGGAATGTGTATTCTGCTTTACCCAGCCTTTCTTGACTTTCTACTCTCTCAAAAAAACATTGATATGTTTAATTTATTTTAAAAATGTGAAATAAAATTCTATGATATTCTTGGGGTTTAACAAAACTAGAGTGAGCAATCAGTTGTAGTCTAAGCTGTATTAAAATATTTGTGCTATGATATGTGACTCAATTTTTTCCCACTCTTAATTAACTAGCTTCTATACATATTTCCCTAGGAACCTAAGCTTCATTTAAAAAAATATGTAATCTATCTTAACATAATATCATTCTTCATTCTCTTTCATTCCTTAATTCAGTGCTTTCAGAATTAGATAGGGTAACTCTAGCCAAAGGTTCCCAGTGTTTCCTTCTAGGCTAGAGGGTAGTATTTCCCTCAAGTCCACATTCTTTCAGACACAATTTTACTCTACCAGGCATTTATCAATTTATCTTCACCCCTGAGGCAGCATACCAGCATAATGGTTAAGACTGTGGCCTACAGAGCCAGGCTGCCTGGATTTGAATCATGATGCTGCTGTTTACTAGCTAAGTGACCCTTTGCAAGTTACTTACCTCTTTGTAGCTCTTTTCATTATCTGTAAAAAGGGGAATAATGATTCCAATTTCATAGGGTTGTACTGAGGATCAAATGAGTTAATTCATTTAAATCCCTTGTAACAGTGCCTGGGCATATAGTAAGAACTACATAAGTACCAGTTATATATTATATATATGGTTATCATTATTATGACTGTGGGGCTTGTGTTTGTTTTAACTTATTTTGTATTCCAAAAGGAATCTAAAAGAACATCACTCTTCCTGCTCATATTCCTTTCAAGGGCACACACCACTGCCAGTTCACATATCAGGTACAAACGTTAAAAGGTTAAGAACATTTGATGACTCTCTGATGACATTTTTCTTTAAATGCTAAATATTCTTTAGGTCTATTCCTTATGATCTACCAAAATGGACTTTAACCTGAATAATTACGTCTTTTGGAAACTGTGTATGTAGGTTTTCTTCCCATTCATTTCTTCATTTCTGGAAGTTTGATTTTTAAAATCAAACAGACGCCTACTGAAGAACACCTGATTAATGAATAATCAATATATCCTACTGCTGCTTCCCTACTGGAGCACCCACCAATACTTCTAGAGTCCCTGACCTCTACATCGTCAATTATTTTTCAAGTGGAAGTTGCTACCCAAAAAATCCTTCTCTACTCAAGAGCTCACCGAGAGCACCTGCTCATGAGCCTAAACTTTTGGTATCCCAACTCCCACTTCACCCTTCCTCACCAACTTCCCCTTCATGACAGAAGAGCAAAGGAAAATGAGGAGAATAACATGGAGGTTGTCCTCATAGTCATAAAAGGACCCAAAAGTTGTATTCCTAAATGTCTTTCCCTTAACCACTGAAACACCAAAGATTTCCTAACTAATTATAAAAGGCCATGTTTAACTATGCAGTACTACTTTCTTAAGCTTTCCTGGCAATCATTTATCATAAAGAATGGAAGTTCCTTCAGGGCAGAGAATTTTTTTCTACATATCTCCATCCCAGCATATATTGTATTTCATGAAATCTTCAATCAATTGTAAAATTCATTTCAAATAAGCTAAAATGTGGAAAACAAATGTGCATCCTATAATCAGTGACATATGGTAAAAGAGCAATTTGTACATAATAGGTGCTTAGTAAAAGCTTACTGAATTGAATTATAGTTTTAAAATAGTTTCTTTAGGAAAGAGTATTTTGAGGCCCAAACAACCAGTTTAAGACAAATCTGTGTGTGTGGGAAAGGGATGGGGAATGGGGTGAAGGAACCATAACTTGAGGATTGCACCAATTTGAAAAGAACAGAAGTTTCCCAGAAAGGGGTGTATATGTATCTCTATTCTTACCTCATCAATTAGTTTCCTAGCATTTGCAATAGTATAATCACCAGCAAATAATACCACTAAGCATGATTCATCACTGCTTTTCTGCCTCTGACCCCAGGATATTGGAATGATACTTCTGCTGGCTTCTGTGGAAACTCGGATAGCTTTGAGCTCTTCAGTAGTAGGTAGAGGAACATAGTCTTGAACCACAGCATCTTCTGGAAGAAGACTCCAGTTGAGTTCTCCTGACACAGGTGTAAAGTCATGAATGTTACTCCATGTATTATTGAAGATACTTAGCCCTGCATCTTTGAACTGGAAAGCTAACTCAGGGTAGTACCATTGGAAGCAGCCAAACTTGATATTTGTGGAAGACTCAATAATGGGTTGAGTGGCACAGCACAAAAAGACTTCCAGCTTCCTACAATCCCGCACACGAAACTGTTGGCAGGCTAATGTGCACTTGCAATCTCTGCAATTTCGGAAAAATACACTGCCTTTCACAGGTCCCAGAAAAATTATGCAGTTAGTACAGTCATCAACCGTAACTGTAGCAGAGTGATCAAAAATATAGATGTTACAGTTCTCACAGTCTTGAATGACAAACTGTTGTCCTGCCACCTTCCCAGGTAAACGACCCACGGTTTCATCCTTCAGTCCACTGAACATGTAGTCTTTTGGATCAACCTGCAGGGATAAAACATAGTTCTTGAGTATTATTGACATTATTCAATAAATATTAAGTGTTTATTAGGGGCCAGGCACAACTCTAAAAGATAAGCTCCTATTTGGAATGCTGTAATGCCAGATGTATACATCAATAAAACTGCATATAGTAATAAGAGTTATGAAGAGAATAAAATGGGGTTAATAATATGATAGTTGAATAAACTATGATACATTTATACAATCAAATACTATGCAGCTATAAAAAGCAATAAAGAAGATTTCTGTACATGGGAATGAATGATATCTAGGATAAATTTAGAGGGAAAAACAAGGTACAAAACAATATTTATAGAATGCTTTTTCATGGATGAGGAGAAGAATGGGGGAAACAAATGTGTATGTATGTGTACAGGGGGTGGCTAATGTTTTCAAAAAGGAATAAAAGAAGAATAAAGCAAAAACAAAATGGCTATCTATGAGATATTGAAGGAATGAGGGAGAAGGGACAAATATAGAGCCAGAATTTTCTGAATGTACTTTGGTTTTGTTTCTTTGTTTGTTTTTTAACATTTTTATTATATATATAACATATATACAGAGTAAAGAAATAAAAAGGCAAATGTTTTCAAAGCACTCTTCAACAAGTAGTTATATCACAGATCCCAGAGTTTGACATGGGCTACCATACAGTCCTCTTAGATTTTTACTTCTAGCTGCTTCAGAATATAGGAGGCTAGGAGGCTTAAATATTTTTCTATCATCACAATAGACTTTTTTTCCTTCTTTTTTGTAAAAATAACAAATATACAAAAAGCAATAAATTTCAAAGCATAGCACCACAATTAGTTGTAGAACAGATTTCAGTATTGGGCATGAACCTAAAAACAATTTTAGGTTTTTATTTCTAGCTGCTCTAAGATATTGGAGACTAAAAGAAATATCAATTTAATGATTCAGCATTCATATTCATTTGTTAAATCTTATCTTTACTGTATAATGCCACAATCACCTTTGATCATTCCATCCCTCTCTTTAGGGGCATTTGGGTTATGGCCATTCTAAATTTTTCATATTGGAGGGGTCTGTCACTAATATGGGGTAGGGAGATGGAACTATCTGATGTTCCGGAGAGGCTGGGCTAGGTTTCAGGACTTATCTGGCCAAGGGACCCAACTGGAGGTTGTAGGTTTCTGGAAAGTTGCTCAAGTGCATGAAACCCTTGTGGAATCTTATATATTGCCCTAGGTGTTCTTTAGGATTAGCTGGAATGGTCCTGGTTGTGGTTTGGCAGGTTATGATAGGTAGCAAGGTCTACTGGAAGTTGTGTAAGAGAAACCTCCAGAGTAGCCTCTCAACTGTATTTGAACTCTCTGCCACTGATACTTTATTAATTACACTTCTTCTATCCCATTTGGTCAGGATGGAATTGTTGATCCTACGGTACCAGGGCTGGATTCATCCCTGGGAGTCATCTCCCATGTCAGCAGGGAGACTTTCACCCCCGGATGTCATGTGTCACATAGGGGGTAGGGCAATGATTTCACTTACAGAGTTGGGCTTAAAGAGAGTGAGGCCACATCTGAGCAACAAAAGATGTCCTCCACATCTGAGCAACAAAAGATGTCCTCCATAAGTAACTCTTAGGCATGCCTATAGGTAGTCTAAGCTTCTCTGCTACCTGTATAAGCTTCACAAGAGTAAGCCTCAGGATAGAGGGCAAGGCCTATCGACTTGGGTGTCCCTATAATTTGACACAGTATCAGGGGATTCCCTGATGGTAAGGTTTAATAGTTCCATATTCTTTCTCCCATCCCTCAAGGAACTTTGCCAATACTTTTTGATTATCTGGTTAATATACTCTATGATGTATCCAGGCTTTACAATAATCTATACAGGCTTAAAGGACCTCTTCCTTATTCTGGGCTCCCTGTGTTTCAGTTGTTCAAATCAGCTATACAGATAGGTTGCATTAGATTATGCACTACAGAAAATTTCAGTTTGAGACCAAATAAAACTTTCTTCCTTTGGTCTCAAAGAGTATGTGTGATCCTAAAATGCAGACACTGTCTTCCTTACCCCTGTGTTCTGAATTACTTTAACCCCAACCTGATTGGCTTTGTTCTTATCTCTAAATACCAGGTTTTATAAATAAATAAATATAAAACAGCCTCTCGAAATCCAGAAATAATATCACCACTCTGGACTTAATGTGTCTGCTTTAAAAACTTACAATCTAGGCCCCTGTTTTCTTATAAGCATTTTCTAAAGGTGACCATACCATTGTCATTCTTTTGTTTCTGGCTTATTTTGCCTCACCAAATGTCCCACATATTCATTCACATCATTGCATGCCTCAAGACTTTGTTCCTTCCTGTAGCAGCACAACCTTCGTTCATAATTATAGACCATCGTTCGTCAATCTACTTTTCAGTGTATCCTTCAGCCACCTGCATTCATTGGGCATCATGTATAGTGCCCAAAGTTCACAGACCATCAACATTCTCAATTTTAGATAATTTCACTGATTCCAAGAGAAAGAAAAACAGCAAACACACCTTTACCAAATAGGAAATCTAAGCCTTCTCTTAACTCTTGTCCCTCTTCCCATTATTTACCTCTGCTGTTGCTGTGGTACTGCTGATGTTTCCCTTTTAAACATAGCCCATGGCATGCAAGAGCAGTTTTCCCCCGTACCCAGGACTTAAACACTCTTTGTACAAGAATCATATTTTTTATTGGGTAATTGGAGCTGAAGGGATACAAATTATGCAACAGGACTGATTTAAAAACTCAGAAACGGATAGCACAATACTACCTAACTGTAAAACAATTATGTTAGAACACTGAATGAAGCTGAATGTGAGAATGATAGAGGGAGAAGGACTGGGGGCACAAATGAAATCAGAAAGAAAGACGATAAAGACTGAGATGGTATAATCTAGGAATGCCTAGAGTGTATAATAATAGTGACTAAATGTACAAATTTAAAAATGTTTTTGCATGAGGAAGAACAAAGGAATGTCATTACTGCTGGGTGTTGAAAATAGATGGTAATTAATATTTTAAAATTTTAACTTATGTGTGAGACTAAAGCAAAAAATGTTTATTTGGTACAAAATTTATATTTTGACTAGTGCAGTTCCTAATATAACTTATGTGGACAGCTTAATTGAACACCATAAGTACATGGATTCTTGAGTAGGGCATAAGATTTGTAGGTTTGTCCAGTGTGGTGTGTTTCTTGAAGATGATTGTATATGATATAGTTTTCACAATGTGACCGTGTGATTGTGAAAACCTTGTGTCTGATACTCCTTTTATCTACGGTATGGACAGATGAGTAAAACATATGGATCAAAAATAAATAAATAAAAGGGGGAACAAATGTTAAAATAAATTGAGTAGATTGAAATGCTAGTGATCAATGAAAGGAAGGGGTAAGGGGTATGGTATGTATGAATTTTTTTCTGTTGTCCTTTTATTTCTTTTTCTGAACTAATGCAAATGTTCTAAGAAATGATCGTGATGATGAATATGCAACTATGTGATGATATTGTGAATTACTGATTATATATGTAGAACGAAATGATCATATGTTAAGAATGTTTGTTTGTTGTTATATTTGTTAAAAAATTTAAAAATTAATAAAATAAATAAAAATTTTAAAAAATCATATCTTTGAAGTAATTCTTGTAAGAACTAATTCATAGAGGGACACGTAGGTGTAAACAACCCCTTTCAATTTTGTTCATCTTCAATATGGTAATATTACTTATAGATCCACTAGAGAACCACCTTCACGCCTATCTATTCTCTTACATTGGAGTTCAATCTCATTAGCTAATGGTTCACCCATCTCTAGCTTCTATGTATCTCTAAGTCCCCTATATTCTGTATTATAAGCCTCTGATTATACCTTTATGCTGGTCATAAAAGTGGAATGATAAAGTATCTATCCTTTTGTGTCTGGCTTATTTCACTCAGCATTATGTCCTCAAGGCTCACCCGTCTTGTCATGTGCCTCAGGATGTCATTTTGTCTTACTGTTGCATAATATTCCATCATTTATATATTCCACGTTTTGTTGATCCACTTATCTGTTGATGGGCATTTGGTTTCTTTCCATCTTCTGGCAATTGTGAATAATGCTGCTATGAATATCTATGTGCAAATGTCTGTTTGTGTCGTTACTTTCAGCTCTTCTGGGTATATACCAAGTATTACTATTGCTGGGTCATAGGCAACTCGATATTATTTTCCTAAGGAACTGCAAGTCTTCCACAGTGGCTGCACCATTATACATTCCCACCAGCAGTGCATAAATACCCCAGTTTCTCCACATCCTCTCCAACATTTATAGTTCCCTGTTTGTTTAATAGCAGCCATTCTTATAGATGTCAGGTGGTATCTCATTGTAGTCTTGATCTGCATTTCCCTTATAGCCAATGAAAATGAGCATCTCTTCATGCGTTTCTGAGCCATCTGTATTTGCTCTTCAGAAAAATGCCTATTCATATCTTTAGCTCATTTAATAATTGGGTTGTTTGTTCTTTCGTTGTTGAGTTGTATGATTCCTTTGTATATATAGGAAATTAAACCTTTGTCTGATATGTGATTTCCAAATACTTTCTTCCATTGAGCTGGCTGCCTCTTCACTTTTTTGACAGTCTTTTGAGGTGCAGAAGCATTTGATTTTGAGAAGTGTACTTTGTTCTGAATGTACTTTGTTTTAAAGAGTTAATTTAGAGTCATGTAAATATTTTACATAATTAAACACTCAAATTCAACCTGTCTTCCTCATCACATCTAACTACTGCTCTGTTTCCAGCCCTTTCTAGACAACTACAATAGGCTCTCCAATCCATGTCCCATGTTCGTTCACTTACCCTTATCAGAGTAATCTTACTGAAATGTAAATGTGACTTATCTTAAACTCCTTCTGTGGCCCTTTATTTCACATGGATAATTCCCAAGCTTTATAATACGGACCTGCCTACCTCTCTAGCTTCATATGCTTCCATTCTAGTACTGTCCAACCACTTTCAGTTATCCTAAGACTGAAGATTTTTACTTTGTTCATTCCATCGCATTTGCCTGAGGTAGAAGGGAGGTCCTTTACTCCCATCCGTTTTACCTGGTGAACTCCAGCTGATTCATTTTCAATTTATACAGGAAGTTTTACTTCCCCCACTCTCACCCTGGGTGTTCTGTCTTTCCAAAATATTCAATTTTTTACAGTTCCCTTTATTAAAATGATCATTTTAAAAATAGACATATTCTTGACCTTGGTAATCCACAAAGCTTAGAAAATTGTTTGTTGTATAATGACCATGGCTTAGAAATTCCAAATAGGGTAAAAGTCTGTTGACAGTAGCATTGATGATGTAGGTGTCACTTGGGTTAACTCCCAGGAAGACTCAAACTATAGTATCACACAGAAGCTGGCCTTTAGCTTTGCATGCTCACAAATACAAATTAATAGCAAAAAAGAGAGTGGATCTATCTCTTGAGGGGACAGATGCATATAAACCAAGATCATAAGTTTTATTTTATAATGAGAGCTGTAGTTATCAAAGGAACTGGACACTCAAGTCCTCCAGATACATATTTTCTTCCTACACATGTGCCGTATACTAGGGCTAATAATTTTTTAACATTTTAATTTTTCAAGCAAGAAGACCCTTTTCTTCACATAATCACAATGCCATTAACACACCTAAAATAATGAGAATTTTCTTAAAGTAATCTAATATGCTTTGTGTATGTGTGCATGAATTTCCCTAGTTGACTGAAAAACTCTGTTTTTACAGTTTGTCTGTTTGAAACAGGATCCAGTGTTCACATACTCCATTTGGTTGATAGCTCACTTGAATCATTATAACAGTTTCCTTTCCCATTTTTCCTCTTATGCCTTGCATTTACTGAAAAAAATTGTCTGGTGGAAGTTTCCACATTCCAGATTTGGCTCTTTACAACTACGCAGTGCTAACTTATTCTTCTATCTTTTATTTTTGGTACACTGGTAATTAAATCTATAGGATTAATTGAATTCAGCTTCATTTTATTTTGGCAAGAATATTTCATAGATGGTACTGTGTACTTCCTAACACATCACATCACAACATGATACACATAATGTCTGTTTTTATGTATCTGGATATTGGTAGTACCGCAAACAAAATGGAAAATAGGAGGCAATACAGGTTTACTGTGTCAAGAGGTTATCAAATAATTCCATTTCTAGGAGTTTACAGGTGACTCACATATATAAAGATAGACTGTTCCAATTTTGTCTCTACCAAGATACTTAACCAGCACAGTCACTGGCTCCATTGCCCAAGATTAACCCCAAAGGAATCAAGAAAGGAAAATACAAAGAAAAGGAGAAACTATGAGAAACCTCTATGGTAAGATATAAAAATATAAAATAAAAAAGGAACCATTTGGATTTCTTCTCTTGCTTCTCACCTTCCCAAACCTTGAGACAAATAGTGCTTTCTCCACACTTACTGAGACTCAGACATTTGGTTGACATCCTCAGTTGTAAATTCAGTGTGCGGCAGCAACCCTGTGCTTTGTGAAGAGCTGGGAAAAACAGATGGGGACTAACTGCAGCAGTTACTTCCCCTCCAAATCTCAAGAAATCTAAGAAGCATCTTCTAATGCTGCTTTGCTCAATTAATAGATCAAGCAGACCAAAAAAATTAAAATCAACAATTAGGATGAACTGAACGACACCACGAATAAGCTTGGATTCTATATCCAACAAGTGGCGTATGTCCACATTTTTCTCAAGCACACATTAAAGATTTAAAAAAAAAATCATATGGCCCCAATCAAGATGGCAGAATAAGATCCTTCAAGGCTCCATCTGCCCAAAGAAATGGAACCAGAAAGAACTGGCAGGAACATTGATCTCTAAGCTCCAGAAAAATAGTGATATTTGCTATTTTTATTCTTTCAAATCCTTCTTTATGCTCTTCTAATGTCTTCTTGATCACCTTTATGTCATTAGCCAACCCATGGAATTTATTTAGTAGAGTTCTATGAACATCTTTGATTAGTTGTTCCAAAGTCTATGTCTCTTCTGTTGTTTTAATTTGGTCATTAGGCTGGACCATATCTGTCCATTTTCGTATGCCATGTGATTTTCTGTTGCTTTTGAGGCATGTAATTATCTTGATAGGGTTATTTTGGAAGTTGATTTCCATCAGTATTCTAAGGTTTTGTATTTACAGGATGGGTTTGAGGCAGGGCATACGGCATGGGGTGGTGCACAACAGCGCGATGGCAGGGGACAGTGCAGGACTAGTGGTGGGGCAGAGGTGTGGGGCACAGGGTTGCGGGGGGGTGGCACAGGAGGCATTGGGGCGGGGTGCAGCTCGGGCTAGTCTCGAAGCACAGAGGCAGGGTGTAACATGGAGGACACGGAGGCAGGGCACGGCAGTAGGTGGGGGGTGCCGTATGGGTGTGCAGGTGGCAGGGCTCCATGGGAGAGTATGGTGTGGGTACGTGGAGGGAGGTGCACAGGCAGGGCCCAAGTGCCTGTGTGGATTGTGGGGATTGGGGCATGGGGTTCAAGATGCAGAAGTCAGGGCTAAAAGAAGAAATCATAAAATCTAAAAACACTTAAATGCAGTGATTTCAGGGACATCTATAACAGCTTCATTAAAAGCTCTCATAATTAATAAGCTAAATGTCAGCTTATAGACAATAAATAGAATAAACAGGTAGAAGAAAAAAGATAAAAAAGAGAGATTAAACATTTAGACATCAAATATACAAAGAGAACATCAGAAAGCCAAAAATGGGTTCTTTAGGGGAAAAAGAAAACTCAAAACTGGGCAAACCTCTGGTTGAACGGTCAAGAAGGAAACACAAATAATAGTACAAATGAAAAGGGAGATATAACTATAAATAAAATAGAGGTTAAAAGAATATCAACAACTACATATCAATAACTTTGGAAAGATTTTGTCCATGATATGAATAAGTCCCTTAAAAATAATTTACCGCAAATAACTCAAGAAGAAATTAAAAGCTTAAATAAAAAGCTATTACTATTAAAGAAAAAGAAGAAATGCCATGGCTAAAGGTATTTCCACAAAGAAAATGATTTTGTAAATAAGCTCCTATTTCATACATATTAGCTTTATGCAAACTCTAAAAACCCCAACAAGAAAATCAGACAAAGACATAACAAAAGAAAATTTCGGGCCCATTTCATTCATGCTGACAGATGGGAAAACTAAAGCAATTAGCAAATTAAATCAAACATATAAAAAGATAGAGAATATACCATAATGAAGTGGATTTACCTCAGGTTTTGCAAAAATGATCCTGTATCAGAACTATGTGATACCAACATATATTTCAGTCCTAGCTTCTGTTGCCTTCCTATGTGAACTTTATTCTTCAGTAAATCTGGAGTAGCTGCTCTCTGATTTCCCCTGATCCAGAATGCCTTCTCCCATTTCTACTTGCCCACCAGTCAAACATTTCAGTGACGTTTTCTTTCAACCAGAGCATGTTTCCATTTTCTTAGCAAGTACATTACATTAAATAACAGTCAATGTTCCCTAATATATCATAAACTTTAGGCTGGAATCCTATGACTGATCTACTAAAAATGAAAACACTTCCACTACCCATCCTCATTATCCTTCTTTGTCTCTAAAATGCTTAACCACTTTCTAACATACTTTACATTATATTCATTGTCCGTCTCCCCCAGGCAACCCCCACCCTCCATTAAAACATTAAGCCAGGGATTTTTTTCCCTAGCACCCAGAAAATGGCTAGTACCACAGAAGTATAGTCAATCAATACATATTTGTTCAGTCATTTTAAAAATTTTTTAAATGTTTTATTTATGTAATTAATTAATTTTATTAGAGAAGCTATAGATTTACTGAAAAATCATGCTTAAAATACAAAAGTCCCATATCACACTGTTCTAGTCTGCCAAAGCTGCCAAAATGCAACACAACAGAGATGGATTGGCTTTTAATAAAAGGGGATTTATTTAGTTAAAAATTTATACTTCTTCAGAGGAAAGGCAGTGAACTTTCATCTGAGGCTCTCTGTTACATGAGAAGGCACACCGCAAAGTCTGCTGGTCTCTCCTGGCTTCTGGGTTCCAACGGCGTTCCCCAGGGAGATTCCTTTCTGCATCTCCAAATGTCTAGGCAGAGCTTCTAGGGCTGTGCTGCGTTGAGCTCTCTTCTGATCTCTCTCTTTCAAGCCTCCACCTAATTAAATTAAACATCATTCATTGCGGAAGGAACTCACCTTAGCCAACTGCAGAAAGCAATCAGCCATATATGAATTTCACATGCTAATGATTCAAGTCCACAGCAACAAACTAAGCACCATCACCTGGCCAAGTTGACACTTGAACCTAACTACCACAACCACCCTATTCTTAACACCTTGAATTAGTGTGGTACATCTGTTATAGTTCATGAAAGAACATTTTTATAATTGTACTATTAAATATAGTCCATTATTCACAATAGGCTTCACTGTTTGTGTTGCACAGTCCTATGTTTTTTAAAAAAATTTATACTAGTAACTAGAATGTTTATTCTAGTTAATAAATACAACCTAAAAATTCCCTTTTTAACCATATTCAAATATATAATTCAGTGCTATTACTTTCACATATTGTGTTACCCTCACCACCACCCATTACCAAATCTTTACAATCCATGCAAATAGAAACTCTGTACAATTTAAGTATTTACTCCCTCATGTCCACCCCCAACCCATACCCTGACAAACTATATTCTAGTTTCTGATTCTATAAATTTGCTTAATGTAATTATCACATATCACTGAGATCATCCAACGTTTCTTATTTTGTGTCTGGCCTATTTCACTCAACATGATGCCTTCAAGGTTCATCCAGGGTGTCACATATGTAAGAACTTCATACCGTTTTATGGCTGGATAATACTCCATTTTATGCATATGTCACATCTATTTATGCATTCATCAATTGGGGACAGTTGCAGTACTTCCATCCTTTGGCAAGTGTGAATAATGCAACTATGCATATTGGTGTGCAATTATCTATTTGAGTTCCTTTGGCAAGTGTGAATAATGCAACTATGCATATTGGTGTGCAATTATCTATTTGAGTTCCTTTGGCAAGTGTGAATAATGCAACTATGCATATTGGTGTGCAATTATCTATTTGAGTT
This sequence comes from Tamandua tetradactyla, assembly GCF_023851605.1. Taxonomy (NCBI): domain Eukaryota; kingdom Metazoa; phylum Chordata; class Mammalia; order Pilosa; family Myrmecophagidae; genus Tamandua; species Tamandua tetradactyla. Next base: position 123,631,020 of record NC_135353.1, read on the forward strand.
CCTTTGGCAAGTGTGAATAATGCAACTATGCATATTGGTGTGCAATTATCTATTTGAGTTCCTGTGTATATATCTAGAAGTGGGATTGCTGGGTCTATGGTAATTCCTGAGGAATCACCAACCTGTCCTCCTCAAGCAGCTGCAATATTTTACATTCTCACCAATAACGAATGGTATTCCTATTTCTCCACATATTCTCCAAAATTGGAATTTTCCATTTTTTAAATAGCAGTCATTCTAGTGGGTGTGAAATGGTATCACATTGTAGTTTTGATCTGCATTTCCCTTGTGGCTACTGAGGTTGAGCACCTTTTCATGGGCTTAGTAGCGATTTGTATATCTTCTTTGGAGAAATGTCTGTTCAAATCCTTTGCCTGTTTTTTTTTAATTGGGTAGTTTTTCTTCCTATTGTTGAGTTGCAGGATTTCTTTACACATTCTGGATAGTAAACCCTTATGGGGTATGTGGCTTCAAAATATTTTCTACCATAGATAAAAAGGTTGTCTTTTTACTCTTTTTACTTTCATTCTAAAAGTCCTTTGATGCAAAAAGTTTTTAATTTTGATGAGGCCCCATTTATCTAATTTTTCGTTTGTTGCTTATGCTTTGGGTGTAAAATTTAAGAAACCACGCCTATTACAAGGTACTGAAGATGATTCCTTTGTTTTCTTCTAGGAGTGTTATAGTACTGATTCTTCATTCCAGGTACAGAGTCCATTTTAAGTTGATTTTTGTATACGGTGTGAGGTAGAAGTACACTTTCATTCTTTTGCATATGGGCATCCAGTTTTCTCAGCACCATTTGTTGAAAAGACTATTATTTCCCAAATGAGTGGCTGTGGCACCTGTGTCAAAAATCAGTTGACTGGGTGGTGCAACAGTTGCACAGTGGCAGAATTCTCACCTGCCATGCCGGAGACCCAGGTTTGATCCCTGGAAACTGCCCATGCCCCCCCCCCCCCAAAAAAAATCAGTTCACTATAAATGTGAGTGCAGACTTCTGAATACTCAATTCGATTCCAATGATCTATATGTCTGTTCTTGGGCCAGTCCATGCTGTTTTGATCACTGTGGTTTTGTAATAAGTCTTAAGATTGGGAAGCGTGGGTCCTCCAACTTTGTTCTTTTTCAAGACGGCTTTGGCCATTCAGGTTCTCTTATCCTTCCATGTAAATTGTATGACTAATTTTTCCACTTCTGCAAAGAAGACTGTTGGAATGTTGATTGACATTGCACTGAATCTATGAATCATTTTGGGTAGAACTGACATCTTTTTTTTTTTTGCATGGACAAGCACCAAAACTGACATCTTAACATATTCACAGACTGGAAAATTGATTTATTGAGGTCTTCTTTGATTTCTTTTAGCAATGTCTTGTAGTATACAGGTTGTTTACAACCTTGGTTAGATTTACTCCTAGATATTTGGTTGTTTTAGTTGCTATGGTAAATGGAATGTTTTTTGATTTCTTCTTAGATTGTTCATTACTATTGTGATGGTTAGGTTCTGGTGTCGACTTGGCCAAGTGATGATGCCCAGCTGTCTAGTCAGGCAAGCACTGGCCCGACCATTGCTGCAAGGATATTTTGTGGCTGGCCGGCATATTATAGTTAGTTGATAGCCTCTTGGCTGATTACATCTGCAATTAACTAAGGCAGGTCTCCCACCAACAAGATAATCCAATCAAAGAGTTTTTAAGGGAGAAGAGATTCTTTTTCACTGCTTCTTCAGCCACTGAGCCTCTTCTGTGGAGTTCATCCAGATCCTTCTTCAGAGCTGCCAGCTTCACAGCCTGCCCTATGGATTTTGGACTCTTCTATCCCATGGTTGCGTGAGATACCTTTATAAATCTCATTTTTACAGATAACTCCTGTTGGTTTTGTTTCTCTAGAGAACCCTAATACACTAGTGCATAAAAGTACTACTGATTTTGGGGTGTTGATCTTATCACTTTGCTGAATTCATTTATTGGTTCTAGTAGCTTTTTTGAGAATTTTTCAGGATTTTCTGTATGTTTTACATGAACTCAACATGCGAATTCAGATATATGTGATTGGCAATATAAAAAAAAAGGCAGAAAGAGAGAGTTAAATTTTTTTTAAGTATTTCTACGGTTAAGTTCATTTACTTATCGTTATAGAGTGTTTACTGCCTTATTGTGTGATAGGTATGTTTATATAAGAAATACTTATTAAATAATGGGGTTTGCTATTATCCACACCCTATATAGAGCTAGGGAGTGGGCAGGTGTGCGTGGGGGCATGAGGCAAGGCAGAACTCTGACCCAACTGGGGCCTCCAGGCTGCGCTGCCAGCCTTCTTACCAACATCATGCCAATTTTTTCTCTGAGGGAGAGGCAGAGAGATTGGGGTGGGGCAGGCTGCCGGGGCATTCTCGAGAATTAAAATTTAAAACAAATTATTTCCATGGTTAATTTTGTTTACTTTTTGTTACTAAAGTGTTTATTTATTTGCCTTACTTATAAAAATGTGATAGCCATGTCCATACAAGAAATATTTATTAAATAACTTGGTTATAATGCATCATTTGCAACTTACATGAAGGGTTTTGGAACATATTGGTCGCGTAAAATGAGCTCCTACTGTATAAGGATCACGTCATCTGCAAAGAGGGAAAGCTTTACATCTTCCTCTCCAATTAGGATGATTTTTATTTATTTTTGTTGCCTAAGTCCTCTTGCTAGGACTTCCAGCACAATGCTGAATAACAGTGGTGACGGTGGGCGACCTCTTTACCTGATCTTACAGGAAAAGCTTTCATTCTTTCCACTGAGTATGAGATTATCTTTAAGTTTTTCACATATGCCCTTTATGTTGTTGAGGAAGTTTGCTTCTGTTCCTAGTTTTCTGTTTTGTTTTGTTTTTTTATCAAGTAGAGATGCTGGATTTTTTCAAATGTCTTTTCTGCATCAATTGAGATGATCATTTGCTTCCCCCCTTAATTCTGTTACTATGGTATATTACATTCATTAATTTTCCTGTTGAACTATGCTTGCATGGCTAGGATAAATCCCACTTTTATTTTTGCATGTATATTCATAAGGGATATTGGTCTGTAGTTTTCTTGTGGTATCTTTATCTTGCTTTGGTATGACAGTGTTGGTGCCCTTATAGAATGAATTAGGGAGTGTTCCCTCCTCTTCAATTTTTTTGAAGCATTTCAGCAGGATTGGTATCAGTTCTTCTTTGAATGTTTGGTAAAATTCCCCAGTGAAGCAATCTGATCCTGGACTTTTCATTGTTGGGAGGTTATTGATTACTGATTCAATCTCTTTACTAGGAAGTGGTTTTTTGAGATCTATTTCTCCTTGAAGGCAGTTTGTATGATTTTAAGAATTTGTCCATTCATCTAGATTATCTAATTTATTGGCATACAATTGTTCATAGTATCCCCTTATAGTCCTTTTTATTCCTGTGGGATTAGTAGAATATCCCCTTTTCATTTCTCAATTTAGTTATTTGTGCTATCTCACTTGTTTTGTCAGTCTAGCTAAAGGTGTATTGATTTTGGTAATCTTTTCAGAGAACCAATTTTTGTTTCATTGATTCTGTCTATTGTTTTGTTATTCTCTACTTCACTTATCTCTGCTTTAGTCTTTGTTATTTCCTTCTTCAGCTAACTTTGGCTTAGTTTTTTCTTCTTTTTCTAAATCCTATACTTTTGAGTTAGGGTTCCTGATTTGATCTCTTCTTTTTTAATCTAAGCATTTACAGATATAAATTTGCTGTATCCCATATGTTATGGTATGTTGTGTTTCATTTTTGCCTCAACTTATTTCCTAATTTCCCTTTTATTTCTCTTTGACACACAGTTATTTGTTTAATTTCCACATATTTGTGAATTTTCCATTTCTCCCTCCATTATTGATCTCTAGCTTTACTCCCTTGTGGTTAGAGAAGATACACTGTATGAAAAATATTTTTAATTTACTGAGACTTGTTTTGTAACCTAGCATGTGGTCTAAATCTCTAAATCGGAGAATCATCTATGTGTGCTGGAAAAGAACATATATTCTGCTGCTCTGGGTGAAGTGTTCTATATATATTTTTTTTAGGTGTAGCTGGTTTAGAGTACTGTTCAAGTCTTCTATTTCCTTATGAATCTTCTGTCTAGCTGTTCTATCCATTGTTGAAAGTGGCTTATTGGAATTTCTACTATTAATGGAGAACCATCTATTTTTCCCTTCAAATCTGGAAAATTTGCTTCATATATTTGAGGCTCCACTGTTAGGTGGATATATTTTCACAATTGTTTAGTCTTCTTGTGAATTAACCCCATTATCAGTATACAGTGAACCCTCTTTGTCCCTCACAATAGTTTTTGACTTAAAGTCCATTTTGTCCGATATTAGTATAGCTACCCCAGCTCTCTTTTGGTTACTACTTGCATGGTATATATTTTCCCATCCTTTCACTTTCAATCTGCTTTGTCTCTGAATTTAAGATGAGTCTCTTGTAAATAGCATATAATTGGGTCATGATTTTTACCCATTCTGCCAATCTCTATCTTTTGAGTGAAGAATTTAATCCATTTACAAAACAGTCTCACATGACTGTGGGAATGACCAAGTTCAAATTCCATAGGGCAGTCCACAAACTGAAAATTCCAATGAAGGTTTTCTCTTTTTTAAAAATATTTTTATTGACAAATCTTCACACACATACAGTCCATACATGGTGTACAATCAGTGTTCACAATATCATCACACAGTTGTGAATCATCACCTAAGCAATGAAAGTTTTTTTTTTCTTTCTTTTTTTTTTTTTTTTTATCAATTTCCGAGGATAAACGGGCTGGCTGAAGGAAAGACAAATTCTCCTTTCTGACTGCTGAAATCATCACTCTCCTTTTAAAGCTTTTAACTGATTGGATGAGACTTAGTGTTGAAAGCAATCTTCTCAGTTGATTGTAGATGTACTCAACCATGATGTAATCAACTTACTGATGAATTAAGTGAACAAAGTACTCTCAGAGTAACAATCAGGCCAGGGCTTGCTAGACCAAACAACTGGGCACCATAACCTGGCCACCTATGTGATTAAGCCATCTTGGAAGCAGCTCCTTTAAGCACCCAGTCAAGCTGCCACAGCTGATACCACATAAAGCCAAGAGCTAGCCCTGCTAAGCCTCACACAAATTGCAGAATTATGCGCAAAATAAGTACTTGCCATTGTTTTAAGCCATTAAGTTTTAGGGTGGTTTAATATGCAGCAATGGATAACCAGAATACCTTACACATTTAAAAGAAGGCTAAAAACAGTTATCTAGCCTCTCATTCAATGTAGACACTTCTTTATAAAAGATAGTCATCTAACTTTTGTCTAAATGTTCTGACTAACTTGGAGATCATTTCTCACAGTCATCCCTTCCACTGATGAATAACTCCAGAAATTATTATTTGCTTTACATTAAGACCAATCTCTGGTCCAAGTTTTACCCTCTAAAGTGACTATTACTGTCTAACCTCTCTTCCTCAGGATAGGCCTTTACATTATTAAATAGAATAGATAGAAAAATCTTTAGCACTGTCCCATTTAATAGCCAAGGAACCTGAAATGCACAAATTGGTTGCTTTACCCAAAGTTGCACAATGGACACTGAATAAAAATGCAGTTACCTGAATTTCTTGTGTAAGGCTTTTTGCTCAGTACTATCTCTATTGAACATGAGACAAATGTAATGAATGCACGATGTGTTGTACCTACTCAAATCAAATTTTTCATGCTTATGCAATCATTGTTTAGAGAACTAATCATCATTTCTATCATCTAGGAGGGAAGAGTATTGGTATGAATAACTGGAAAATGAGAACTACTTTTCTGTACCACTCAAACATTTCATATGTTTTCTCTTTAAGGGCAAGGAAATTCTTATAATTTTGAGCCTTCCTTGGGGTTGTGTACATATATAATAAATAATTTGATAGCAAGGATAAAAACATTTCTTTCAGAATGATTTAAACACAAATCTTACAATGCAAAAATATTTCCCATCATGTCCATGTAATAATTATAAAGTAAGTTTTTTTTCTTTTTCAAAATCAGCAATAAAAAGGAGCTTGTTATACTGTTGATTACAGTATGTCAGTTGCCATGACAACACTTAGTACCCAAACATTCTTTCTAATTGAGATTATTTCTCCTACCTCCAGTCTCCTAAGACTGACCCAATTACACAACTCAAAACCTAAAACCCAGGGGGTACTCCCCAATAAAGATACTCTGATTACACAACCTAAGGAAAAAATTAAACACCATTTTTCCAAGTGGCAAGGAAACTTTTCCAGCAATGCATTTTGTTTTAACACCTAAAATCTTACAAGCTGAATGTAATTGTCTGATAAAACTTTAAAACTGTTTTAAAAATTTAACCATTTAAAAAACTGGGTTAAAATGGCAAATTTACATTATGTATATTTCATCACAATGAAAAAACATACACAAAACTGTATACTCTATACTCTGTGACTACATTACAAAGCTTAAACATTTAATATAAAACATTTCTGCATATATACATGTAATATATCTCATTTATGTTTTCTAGGCAGTATTTACATTTTATTCCTTTTAAGGTATAATTAAAAACTTCTAGGAGCAATCAAGACAATGCTAAACCTAGGAAAAATATCATTGACATTTGTACACTAGCCTAAATTGGCCCAAAGTGGTAAGTAAGGAACTAGAAAAAATATCTTTAAAATCATATGAAATTTAGCAGGCTATCATAAATGAGACACCCTGAAGTAAATTCCTAGTAATTCCAAAAAGAAAAAGCAATGTTGGGAGATGTGGTATATCCACTGTCTCAAAATGTAAACTGGTACTTTCTTTCTCTAATAGTCTAAAAGATTTAAAACTGGATTGTTTCAGAATACAACACTCATTTATTAGAAAATTTAATTAGTTGAGTTTATCAACTTTTATCCTACAAATATCCAGAAGCATGAGCTTATTCTACATATCATGTAACATCTCCTTCACATCTCTACAACTACAGTACCTAGTAGTGTTCCCCAAAAAGTGTTCCCTGGAAGCCCAAAACAATGTGTACAATTGAAAGTTTACGACATGTTCATTTGGGGGAAAGGCTTAGGTGTTCGTGTCCACTATTCTACTTTTCAATGCATTCAATTAGCCAAAGAGGAAAAAAAACCCACAGAACTAACCCATTTATCTGAAAGAAGAGAATTAACACGACAAATTCCAACTAAATGAAACACAGTTAATAAAGGTTAACGATGAGACAATTTATTATAAAACAGTAAGTCAGAGGGTAACCAAGACTAATAAAAAATTTATATTTAATATAACATATAAAAATAAAAGTATTTTAATCAAATTTTAGCCTACCATTTCAAAACAAAACCAAAATAAAAATAAAATACATAACTTTCTCTATAGCAGAAAGTTCAAGCTTAAAGTACACTGTTAGAAATACTAAGGCTGAGAAAACAAGAATCTTTTATAATTGAATGTCAAAAGACTTTAAATGACAGGTACAATCTTTTCGAATGACAGAAAGCAGAGTACTTTCCTTTTCCTACCTTACAAAATGTTGCTATCTTCTATGGACAAGAGAAAATTAATACATATACAACGCTATCAAAAAGGGGTGATAAATTCTGCCAAAAAAAAAAAAACCTTACAATTTCTTAAATGTGACACTTGGGAGAACCGAGTTAACATGGACAAATTCTGCTGGGGATTGAAAATCATGCAGGAAGGTCTATGATATTAAAAATGTCAATAAGAAATGTATTATAAAGTATTCTCTTGGGTAAAGATAGTTACATCAAATGTTGCACTAGGCAGTTAATCAACAGTTCAATACATTATTTTAAAAAGCAAATTTCCTATTTGTTTGGAAGAAAAAATAATCGATAAGTGTATCAAAGCATTTTACTAAGGACAAATGAAGAACTATGTAGAAAGAGGAAGTATTATGAAATTTATGACTAAGTATTTTATGCAAGACCTAGTGGACGTTTTAAAAGCTTTTAGGTTTCTGGCTATATATTTTTAAAAAGGGCATTTTCATTCATTTAATGCAATACTAAAATATTGCCTGGTTTAAGCTGTTTATTTTCAACTTAGAGTCTTAACTCACATTCCAAGATTAATTCAATTTTCATTATTCCTTTCGGATAACTGGAATAGGATGGAAAGCAAAGCTATTCATTATACAGTCCACTTGGTATCTGAGAAAATTCAGCAATGGAATATATCAAGTGGCGCCAAAGATATTTACCGGGAGGGGCACACAAAAAGAAAAAGCAGCCACAGAACCTAAGCCGAGAAAGAGATGATAATCAGTCCCATGTGTAACTCGAGGACCGGACAAAACCCAGCTCGGAGCTGCCGGTGAAACAAGCTGATTTGAGATTCGGTGTCGTCCCCCAACTCTCCTACCTTCCCTCGAATCCATCTTTAGACGGGAGGTCGTCGCAAGTAAAGGTGAGGGGTGGGGAGTCCAACTACTGGACAACCAGCTGTAAGGCTATTTTCAGCGCTTCACACTTCACAACCATCAGGGGAGCCCTCTCTAGAACTGTTTCACGCCTCCCCCCACCACCACCACCACCAAAGTGAGACTTCAGTCACAGGCGTTCAAGAGAGGGGGTGGGGGGTGGGGGCAGCCGTTGGGTCACCCCCCCCCCCTCAGCCCTCCAGGACCGCAAGGGACCCTCGCCGAGCAGCTCCGGAAGGCTGAGGCGAGGAGCTGCTGGACTTTCGTTACCTTCTCGCGCTGATCCCAGCTGTACTGCTTTGGCCGCTCCTCTCCGCCCTCGGGCCGCGACTCCTTCTCAGCCTTCCGCCTCCTGGAGAAGAAGCAGCCCATGATCGCGGCCCCTGGGCCTCGCTGGCCGCCCCTCCTTGCCGGCTGACTTGCTCAATCACCTTCGAGAATGTGGTATGGACCCCGGGCGCCCCAACACCGCACGGGGAAGTCGCCCAGTCACCAGCAGCCTCAGTTAACCCGCCAGGCCCAGCACCCCTTCCCCTTTTCAGTAACCCAGACGACCCGCCGCAGCCAATGAGCGCTCAGAGCCGGCAGCCAACCACAGCCCCGCGAGCAGCCCTGCGCGACCTATGAAAAGAGGCCGACTTTCGCACACCAATCCGTGCCCAGCTCCTCTAGCACACGCAAGGCCGCTGCGACCCCGCCTTCTCCCGCTACTGTCCTGACTGTCCGCCGGCAACTTCAGCCGGTGTTGTAGCGGGAGGGAGGAGTCCGGGCTCCGCAGCCCCTTCTTTCTGCTCCTAGTTTGCCATGTCCATGTTCTAGGCATGGGTGGGATCCCTAGTCGATCTTTAGACTTCAGTTTCATGAAGCAAGAGATGAGGGAACTGGGTTGCTTCTGACACGGGAAGGGCCCTGAACGCCCTATCCCTCATTCCCCTTCTCCCCTTTTCAGTTCTCTCCAGGCAAAAACACCGTGTCGCCTTCCACTATTGCATAGTTTCCCGCACTTACGAATTCCTCTTACGGTCCAAGCCATTTCTTACCTCTGGACCTTTGTCAGGGCTGCCTCTTCTACCTGGAATGCCGAGTTCATCCCCCATTCTCTGTCCCACATCGCCTGACCATGGTTGCCCCCTCAGGAAGCTTCCCAGATAACCTGGATCCCTCTTTTGGGCTTTCTTAATACTTTCCTTTATCGTTGTAAAATTGCCAAAGTACTTAGTAAAATAATCGGGTATTCTCTTTCTATTAAACTGTGAATTTCTTGAGCTCAGAAGGCACGTCTTACTCACCTTTGAATCCCCTAGACCTGTCCCAAGTCCATACTAGAAATTCAATAAAACGTTTGCCAAAAAAATACACGTACACTAGAAGGAAACATTTATAGCCTTTCCCTTAGTCTTTACCAAAGAATGAGCAAAGCTATTGGAAAGATACCTGAGTTTGAACCTGAACTGATCCGCATTTGATGTGCTACTAAGATGTCCAAATACTGTGCCTCAGGAAATTAAGCCAAGAACTTACCCCTTCTATAATATAAGCAATTTGTGTACTGTAAAAATTGATCCAAATATGACAAATGTTAACATTTGGCATAAATATTTTTAAGTATCTTCAGGAAAAGCCCTATACCATTCGTGTGGAACAGATCTGATTGTTTATATGGCAATGCTTGTGTCCTCAAATAGGTTATAATTCCATGAGGAGAACCCCTATACCGTAATTCCGTTTCGCACTCCCTCCCCACATATTCACATCTGGCATGTACCCTTAATGAGCCTCTGGCTTAACTTGAGTATTAAGAACGTTCCCTTTTTCACTTCCTGTCCTTTATTGCACAATTGGGCATAAAAGTTCATGTGCTTAAGTGTTAGAAATTGCTACAAATTTAAGTTTCAGATCTTAGGCAATAGGGTCTTTCTCCAGTGCACTTTTTCTTCTGCAGAATGAGATGAAAAGTTTATGTGAGGACGTTGTTGGACAAGACCCTCATTAGATATTTTATATTTTTATATTTATATAATGTTAAAACTGTGACCAACATATAGTGCAGTGGAGGAAATAGATATCCAGAGAGGGTGAGTGGTCTAATCTGTAGTCACAATGGGAGTGGTTGAGCAGGTATTAGAAAACCCAGAGCCTGTGCTTTCCAGGGCCCACTCCTACCCTAAATTTATTCTTAGATATTCTGAAATAAAGAAGTATCTGTTTAGATCTCCTGATGCTATGTGTGCCAGTTTGAAGCTATTATGTACCCCCAGAAAAGCCATGTTTTAATCCTGATCCAATCTTGTGGGGGCAGCCGTTTCTTTTAATCTTGATGAATACTGTAGGGTGAATACTTTTAATTAGATTATCTCCACAGAGATGTGGTGCCCAATTCTGGGGGTGTGACCTTTTGATTAGATGAAGATGTGACTCTACCCATTTAAGGTGGGCTTGATTAGCTTACTGGAGTCCTTTAAAAAGGGAAACATTTTGAAGAAACCTCAGAGATGATACAGACACTTGGAAAACAGTTGCTTAAGACCTGACAGAGCCACCTTGAGACCCAGATGTTTGGAGATGCAGGGTCCAGCAGAAATTGCCATGTGCCTTCCCATGAGAGGCTAAGCAAACCAGAACCCAGAGTTGTGTCGTGGAGGAGCTAAGTGAAGGCTGACAAATGCCAAATGAGGAACCTTCATAGGAAACAGAGGCTGAAAGGAACGGAGCCCAGGAGCAAGGGACCAGCAGATGCCAGCCATGTGACTTCCCAGCTGACAGAGGTGTTCCAATGGCATCAGCCTTTCTTGAGTGAAGGTAACCTCTTGTTGATGCCTTGCTTTGGACATTTTCTCAGCACTCGAACTGTAAACTTGTAACTTGTTAAATTCCCTTTTAAAAGCGATTCCAGTTTCTGGTATATTGCATTCTGGCAGCTTAACAAACTAATACACCATGGAGCTCTGTCTCAAAGTGATGCTGTTCCTCCTAATGTACAAAGGCCATAATGGAACCAACTTTAGAGAAACATCCCTAAAACTCTCTTTGTTTTGGAGTATTCATTAATGAGAAATTCAAACCTAAAACAAGACCCTTTTTACCCTGAGACATATAAACAGAAATTAAGATAAAGCTCCCTTTCCCACCACCACCCCTGACAAAAAATAAAGGAAAATAAATTAAAATTTCAAAACTTGAGACTGGAAAGCCAGTGAACAGGGAGAGTGCTCTCCAACTTTTTCTCTTTCTTCCTTTTCTCCCTCTCTCTTCTGTCTCCATGAATTTCCATCACTCCTTCAGCAAATCAGCTCTCTTTACTTACTCATCAGCATATATATATGGCTAAGAATAGCCATTCCACCTTGATTCCTCAAGGCCTTTCTGTCTAAGTACATGCTACAGTCTCTTTATATCTTTGTTCAGATTCTCAAGGAAGATAATAAGATAAACTTCTGGCCAGTCAATAATAAATTGGCTACCCACAGATCAGGTGTACACCACTGTTCTAATTATTACAGCCATAGGAGTGAGTTTCATTTCCATATTACAAACATGGGTGGATAGAAGGTTTTGAATAAGGGGATATGTGCTGGCAGCTCTAACTTTGCAGAGTCCATGTAGAAGTTGGTTGCTCCCTCTGCCTGCACGCCCCCCCCCCCGTTATTTATACTCTTTTGGTTTAATTTCTATAGAGGGCCTCCCTTAATGCTTTATTTAATAAAATCAAATATTGGTTATCTTCATCTATATCAAAATGTTGGGTACAGGGGTGTTTGCACCTGGCCACTGGCTCCAGAGATGATTTTAGGCCCCCTATGTCTTGACCATAGAAGTGTTATACTTATCTCTCAAAAGACAGTCCCAGAAGGGGTGTATCGCTACAACATGAATAAGTAAATCACTCCAGCAATGATGGCTGGAAAAGTTCCAATGCTTATATTGACCTGACACATCCTTGCTCCCTCTTCACTCATCCAAGGAAACACTTCATATCAAGCTAAGAAGGAAGGGAAGGAGTGTTTCAGTCATTTATTGCTGTGTAACAAACCACCCAAAACATTATGATTTAAATCCACAACGATTATCTATTTTGTTCATGAATCTGCAATTTATGCAGGGCACAGTGGGAACAACTCAGTTCTGTCCAACTCTGTGTGGAATCTCAGCTGGGATGATTATTCAAATGGCTGGGTGTGGGGATGGGTTGGACAGGAATCTCTCTACATGAAATCTCAAGGCCTTCTACATAGTAGCTCCATTTGATGGCCTTAGCATTGTCAGATTCCATATATGGTGACCTAAGGCTCTAAGAGTGAGTGTTCCAAGAGGCCAAGGCAGAAGCTGCAACGTCTTTTATGGTATAGCCTTAGAAGTCACATAACATCACTTCTACTCTATTACATTGCTCATATTAGGGCTGATTCTGATTCATTGGGAGAGGGAGCTAAACAAAGAAATGAATACTGGAAAGTGCAGATCTTTGGGGTACTGTCTCAGAGACTGACTGCTATAGCAGAAGTCAATTCTGTCTGTAGTATTACTTATGTACTGAAAAAAGGATTGGAAGGTTAAAAATAATGTATAGGCAAATGCCTTTTTTCTTTTAATAGATTTTTTTAACAACTGATGAAAGCACATTTTAATAATTGTACTATTAACTACAGTCCATAGTTTAGCTTAGCATTCAATGGTTGTGTCGTGCAGTTCCAAGGATTTTTAAAAAAATGTTATTCTAGTACCATATGTAACCTAAAATTTCCTCATTTAACCACAACCAAATATATAATTCAATGCTGTTAATTATGTCCCCAGTGTTGTCAACCATCCCCCTCATCTATTTTTTTTCAGCATGTAGATGTGTGTTCCTCACCATTGTCATTTTTAGAATATTTGCCTCATTCTAGAAAAAGAAACAAAAAGACAAAATAAAAAACCATACATCCCATGCCCCTTACCCTCCCTCTCATTGACCACGAGTATTGCAAACTACCCAATTGTTTTACCCCATATCCCCCCTATTATTTATTTATTTTTGTCCTTATTTTTCACTCATCTGTCATACCCTGGATAAAGGGACCATCAGCCACAAGGTTTTCACAATCCCACAGTCACATTGTAAAAGTTATATCTTTATACAGTCATCTTCAAGAATCGAGACTACTGGAGTACAGTTCAACAGTTTCAGGTACTTCCCTCTAGCCACTCCAATACATCATAAACTAAAAAGGGATGTCTATATAATGCACAATAACAATCCCCAGGATAACCTCTTAACTCTGTTTGAAATCTCTCAGCCACTGAAACTTTATTTTGTCTCATTTCTCTCTTCTTCCTTTTGGTCAAGAAGGCTTTCTCAATCCCATGATACCGGGCCCTGGCTCATCCCCAGGAGTCATGTCCCATGTTGTCAGGGAGATTTACACCCCTGGGAGTCATGTCCCACATAGAGGGGAGGGCAGTGAGTTCTCCTGCTGAGTTGGCTTCGAGAGAGAGGCCACATCTGATTAACAAAAAAGGTTCTCTGAGGATGACTCTTAGGCATAGTTCTCTCCTTTGCAGGTATAAGTTTCACAGGGATGAGCCCCAAGATCGAAGGCTTTTAATAGATTTTGAGCCAACATTTCTTATCATACTTTAGCTTTTAAATAGTTCTATTAACCAACTACCAATTTTCTTTCACCATCTTATTGACCAGTTTCAACTAATTTTAAAAGTAACAAAAGCTGAGTGTGATCAGGCTATAAATATCATGTATTTTTCTGACTCTCTTAACGTAGGGTACCTCATTCACACTCATAGGTAGAAGTCTTAATTTAGGCCACACAAAAAATATCTGCCCATCAATGAGCTGACTTTCTAGTCAGCTTTCTGAGTATGTGAGTATAACTTTTATTGGACCCTGTGTGTATTTTCCTTCTTCCTTGTATTACTATTTGGTGAATCTATTCTCTCAATGTCAGCTCTGCACACATTGTGATATATGGGCTGTCTAACAACACTATCATTCACTTTTATAAAAATATTTGTGGATATATTTGTGTGCCAGGCACTGTGCTAGGTTCTGAGATGAAAATGGATTAAAATCTCAGCTTAGTGGAAAAGACAAACCAGAAAATAAATGATAACTCATTGCTATAATAAGCATATAATAAAGCATTGGAAGATACTACTTCCAACAGGAGGAGGAATAACAGGGGAAACAGACTTCTAACTCAGATGGGGGTGGGGAGGAAAGAAAAGTCAAGAAAGCCTTCTCAAAAGTGAATGGTCTTAGCATAAAATAAAAATAAATTCTAGTACCTTTCTACATCAAAGCAGTTCCTATAGAAACTATTGAAAAAAGATAGTTCCTGGACTAAAAAAAAAAGGTCCTGACAAAAATGAACAGAAGTCAGCGCTTATCCTGGACAAAAATCTTCTCTAAGAGTTGTTCTGCTAGGTTTTATACAACTTCCACCTTCTCACCTCCCCACCACAAACACCCAGCTACACAGTATAGTCTTACACAAGGATGAGAAAGTGAATCAGGGAGGAAAATACCTCTTTAGCACTTTTTTCATCCATTTACTAATTCTCATAGTACTAAGACTGACATCTAATAAACAATAACTTCCTTTAAAACAGGGAGAAATCCAAAATTTATAGGTTTATACAATTTAATTTGGGTTAGGTCGTGAATACGAAATTGCTTGGGCCCCTTCTGGGGCTTGTACAGGACCCACACATATGAAGGGCCCTAAAGATTATGCTTTATCAGCTATACTATAAAGCTGTCTGTCTGGAGGTATTTAGGGATATTGTTTCTTGAGGAAGTCAGAATATAAATTCATACATACTATATATTTTTATATACTTAATTGGCTTCCAAATATATACATGGTATAAGAGCACCATATTCTACTGGCAATGCTGCAGATCCACCACAGCTTATGATAAACTTCGATGGGAACAGAGAAACAATAGGTGCAGGATATTGAAAGCCAATAAAAAATACGACACTGGAATCAGATATACAAAGAACAAAATTCCTAATTCAACTGTACTGACCTGTTAACAAATAGCACAGAAACCCACACAATCAAACATTCAGCTGACTAAAGGCAAAATTTGGTCTGACTAATCCAAACTCTTAAAAACCATCCAATGAGAAAAAAAATGTTAGGATCTGGAAATTTACATTCAGACCCAGTATTTCAATTCTAAATTAGTATGACTTCAAAATTTTCTTTTCTAAAACTGTTTATTAAACTCATACTTCCTGTTCAGACTATCTGTTTAAAGTTCTTATCAAACATGTCACATAGTTCTTCCCTGCTGGCAGAAAAAAACTTACTGCCTATATTTCTTGTCCAGCTTTTAATTTTAACAATAATGTTCTATTTTATAGTTACTGATCCTATTGCCTCCTAGTTGATGAGAAAGCTTTCCTTGAAAAGGGATACTACCAAAAGTATAATCTTCAGAATATTAAAAACATCATTCATATACAAATTTACAGTGAATCAGTGTCAAATATTGATTTAATTAATTACTGAAGAAGTAAAAAAGTTGACAAAGCTCGTTTAACAGAGGGTATGAGAACTGGGGCTTTCTATAGTAAGTGAAGGAAAAGGAATGTTGAAAAAAAGTTTGCTGCCATGGATACAAAACTGGTTAATGTCCTAAAGGGCAATAAATCCATAATCTTTGGGGCCATTTTTTCTACTGGGCCAAAAAGTAAATTATCACTTTTCAGCTGGCATAACTCCCTTTAGTATTTCTTGTAGAGCTGGTCTCTTATTGACATATTCTCTCAGCCTTTGTTCTTCTGTGAAAATTTTAATCTCTCCCTCAATTTTGAAGCACTTATCACACTTTATCTGTTTTCTATGTTAACCTCTAACTTTTCAGACATAAAATATCTGCATCCTAATCAATAGTAAATTGTATGTCAAGCAAATGACATTCCCCTAGAGTTAGCTGAATCTTGGTCGGGCTTGTTGTACAGTGTTCTAGAACACCAATAAAAGCTCATGCAACCATCCATCATCGTGCTCATTTCCAAGTTTTGGATAATTTTTCTTAACATTACCCCAGAGCAATTGATTGCTGCTGTTTTCCATTAATCTTCTGCTAAAGCACAAGACTGATCTGGAGTTTGGAGCCATATTGGTTCTATTCTTTGGGCTTCAGAGTCCCCCCAAAATGTTTTTCTTTATGGTTCATTCTTCTAACCTCTGGGTCTAAGAGTGTACTGCCAAGTTACCCAAACTGAGTGATGGTTATGGGTGATAGAACAAGCAGGAAAATATTAGGCTGTGTGTATGGGTTTCCTTTCTGCTGTTATGGGGAATGTTGATTCGATTTTGCTCAGGTTTATGATCAGAGTGCAGCATCATCCTGTGTGAGAAGTTTAGTACACAGTTATCCACAGAGGAGCCATGGGATTTTTTAGACTAGCGTGCTGGGTTTAAAGAGTTTCCCAAAGGACAGGAAAACATTTTAATACTAGTATTTAGCTCTGAAGAAACAGGGCTGTAAAACAAACACCTAATGAGAATTGTTCTTCAACTTTTGAAGTCCTATTTCACTCCATTTGTAATGAAAAATGTTTCAGTTAGCACATTAGCCATGCTAATCTACATGCACCATCCCCCTTCGAGACAAATCCTAAAATCCTCAGTGTGCACTAAGATCCAGTCATGTTACTGAAATTGTCAGAGGCCTTTGTGAGGCCAGTGAATACTATGTAGTAGTCTGGGTGAGGCTTTGAGCACCTGCCCTGTGAGCCATATTATGGCTCAAAGCCACGGAAGGATCTGAGAGTATAACGTTAACCAGCTTCAGCAGCTACTGATCCACAACAATTAGGGTCTCTCCAGCAATAGAATAATTGCTCCAGATGCAAGTTTTAAATTTTTACTCTTGTATGTAAACTAATAAAGTTTTCTCAGAACTCCATTAGTTGAAAAAGTCCACGACAGAATTCTAAGACACCTTACCTGCACATTGTAGTGGAGTGGCTCCACGAGGGAACTCTGGGGACCTTGCATGTATCCACATAGGCCACAGAGACAAGTGAGATCTAAATTTTGGCAAGATGCCTTGTGACCCCACACATGAGGAGCATGGGAGGCTTGCAAGGAACTGCTACCAGGCCATTTCTCACTTACCTCCCTATCTCCTCTGGGAGGCTATCATAAGATAGCTTCTTATTGCCTCCTGGGTTCTGATGATGCAAGAGGCTTTCTGCTTCACCCCCTGGGCACAGCAGCAGTCTAGACTGGCCTCCCCAGCAGCAGGGTGTCCTATCATTCCTGTTGCAGTCATTTGGCTCCTTTTGTTTCAGCCCACCCTGCTCAAGGGCCGTGGGGAACCTGCACCTTTGGTTACCCTGCCTTTTACTATCTTTGTAAGTAATAAATTGGCTGCTTCTAAAAAATGCCTTGCTGTTTCTTTATCAGTACCATCTGTCAGGCCTGGTATCACCTTATGTTTGACACATATCTCACATGCTACCCAGGAAAGTACAAAAGCCAAGGTCTGCGCCATATAGTCTCCACCCTGCACAAGTGTGCAACCCTATCCCACCCCACCCTGCACCTGCGGATGAGCAGCAAGGCCCTGCCCACCCATTATCACCCACCCCTGACACATGTCCAACAATCTCCATGACCTGTGCCCTGCCCCTACACACTTGTGCATCTGCATTCCGGCCCTCCTGGACCCCTTCCCCTGCTCAAGGACACCTTCACCCCAACCTCTCTGTGCCCCGAGTTCTGTGCCCTGTAACCCACAATCTGATACTCAGGACCCACATGCTTCACACACCCACCCATATCCTGCCCATGTACCAGCCCCAGTACACCTGCTCAGCTCACAAATCTGCCTCACGCTGCACCCTATCTCTGTGTCCCCTATGCCACACCAAGCTTCTGTACTCCAAGGCCTTCCTGACTTGCACCTTGCCCCTACAGCCCCCGCACTGCATGTCCACAACCCATAACCCACACCCCATGCTCACAGGCACAAGCATAGAGTCCATGATCCATCCATATACCTGCATCACAACACGTCACCTCATTAGTGTGCTCCTCCCACACCCCACATCCTGCTCCACACCCATCCCGCAAATGCAAAGGTTTAGACTACTGAAGGAAATCAACATCTAAAGTAACCCTATCAAGATATTTGCATGCTGTGAAGACAACAGAAGATCACTAAGCATATGACAATGCCAACAGATACAGCCCAGTCTAAAGACTAACTTAAAACACCAGAGGAGACACAGACTTTGGAACAACTAATCAAAGATGTTCATATAAATTTACTAAATAAACTCATCGGGATGGATTATGACAAAAAGAAAATCAAGATGACACTAGAAGAGCATAAAGAAGAATTTGAAAGAATAAATAGAAAAATAGCAGATATGACAGAGATTAAAGATGCTGTAGACCAAATAAAAATATAATATAGACACATAACAGCAGATTTGAAGAGGCAGAAGAAAGAATAAGCGAACTAGAGGACAGGGCTACTGATTTTGAACACACAAAAGAGCAAATGATAAAACAGATGGGAAAATTTGAATTGGATATCAGGGAAATGATGAACAAAACAAAGTGCACAAATCTAAGAATCATCAGTTTCCCAGAAGGAGAAGAGAAGAGTAAAAGGCTAGGAAGATTAGTTGAGGATATAATGGGGGAAAACTTCCCAACCTTTATAAAAGACATAAATATACAAATCAAAGAAGCCCAATGAACTCCAGAGTTAATCAAAATACGTCTTCCCCAAGACACATACTAATCAGTCTGTCAAATGTTGAAGAGAAGTAGAAAATCCTGAAAGCAGCAAGAGAAAAACAGTCTACTACATACCAGGGAAAACATACAAGACTGAGTTCAGGCTAATCAAATGTCACTATGGAGGTGAGAAGGCAGTGGTATGATATACTTAAGATCCTGGAAGAGAAAGACTTCCAGCTAAGAATTCTGTATGCTTCAAAATTGAGGGAGAGATTAAAATTTTCATAGAAGAACAAAGGCTGAGAGAATATGTCAATAAGAGACCAGCTCTACAAGAAATACTAAAGGGAGTTCTGCCAGCTGAAAAAAGAAAAGACAGGAGAGGGAGGTCTAGAGGAGGGCACAGAATTGAAGAGTACCAGTAAGGATAACCTAAAGGATACAAAGAGAAAGAGGGAAAAGAACATAAAGATCTGACAAAATCCAAAGGATAAGATGGTGGATTCAAGAAATGCATTTACAGTAATAACTTTGAATGCTGATGGACTAAACTTACCAATTAAAGATACAGATTGGCAGAATGGATTAAGAAATATCATATAGCTATATGCTGCTTGCAAGAGACTCATTTTAGACACAAGGATACAAATAGATGGAAAGTGAAAGGATGGAAAAAGATGTTCCATGCAAGTTGAAACCAAAAGAAAGCAGGAGTAGCTAAACTAATATTGGAAAAAATAGACTTTAAATGTAAAGACATCAACAGAGACAAAGAAAGACACCCCATATTATTAGAAGGATCAATTCACCAAGAAGAAGTAACAATCATAAATGTTTATGCTCCCAATCAAAGAGTTCCAAAGTACATGAGACAGACATTGGCAAAACTGAAGGGAGTGATAGATGTATTAACAATAATAGTAAGAAACTTCAATACACCACTCCCTTCTCTATATAGAACAACCAGACAGAGGACCAACAAGAAAGTAGAGCAGTTAAATAACTTGATAAATGAATTAGACCTAACAGACATATATAGGTCATTACACCCCAAAACACCAGGATATACATTCTTCTCTAGTTCTCATGGAACATTCTCCAGGATAGATCATATGCTGGGGCACAAAACAGGTCTTTATAAATTTAAAAACATTTGAATTATTCAAAGCACTTTCCTGGTCACAATGGAGTGAAGCTGGAAATAAATAACCACCAAGAACAAGAACTTTCACAAATATATAGAGATTAAATATCACACTCTTAAACAATGAGTGGGTCAAAAAGAAGAAATTGCTAGAGAAATGGGTAACTATCTAAAGATGAATGAAAATGAGAATGCAACATATCAGAACTTCTGGGATGCAGCAGAGGTTGTGCTGAGAAGAAAATTTATTTTCTAAATGCCTATATGAGAAAAGAATAAATAACAAATAAATGCCTATATGAAAAAAGAATAAAGAACAAAAATTGAGAACTTAACTGCTCCTCTGAAGGAACTTGAGAAAGAACAGCAAACTAACTCCAAAATGAAGAAAAGAAGAGAAATAATGAAATTAAAGCAGAGTTAAATGAATGGGAGAACAAAAGAACAATAGAAAGAATCAATAAAACCAAAAGATGGCTCTTCAAGAAAATCAATAAAATGAATGGGCCATTAGCAAGGTTGACAAAGAAAAAAAAAAGAGAGGATGCCAATAAACAAAATCAGAAATGAAAATGGGTGTGTTACCACAGACCCTGAAGAAATAAAAAGAAAAATCATAAAAGGATACTATGAACAGCTATACACCAACAAACTAGACAACTTAGATGAAATGGACAAATTCCTGGAAACACACAAACAGGCTACAATGACTCAAGAAGAAATAGAAGATCTTAACAAACCAATCACAAGTATAGAGATTCCAACAGTCAACAAAAATATTCCTACAAAGGAAACCCAGGGCCAGATGGCTTCACAGGGAAATTTTATCAAACATTCCAAAAAAGAGGTAACACCAATCCTGCTCAAAGTTTTCAAAAAAATTGAGGAAAAAGGAACACTATCTAACTCATCCTATGAAACTAACATCACTTTAATACCAAAATCAGGTAAAAATGTTACAAAAGCAAAACTACAGATCAATTTCCCTAATGAAAATGGATGCAAAAATTCTCAACAAATTATTAACAAATCGAATCCAACAACACATTGAAAGAATTGTACATCACGACCAAGTGGTTGTGGTTGGTAGAAACCAAGTTTGTTTATACCAGGAATTCAAGGATGGTTCAACACAAGAAAATCAGTTAATGTAATATAGCACTTTAACAAATTGAAAAGAAAAAACTATATGATCATCTCAATTGATGCTGAAAAAGCATTTGAAATTCAAAATTCACAATCCTTTTCTGATAAAAACCCTTCAAAAGGTAGGAATCAAAGTTAATTTCCTCAACATGATAAAAGGCATATATGAAAAAAAACATAGCCAACATCATGCTCAATGGTAAGAGGCTGAAAGCTTTCCCCCTAAGATAGGAAATGAGATAAGGTTGCCCTCTGTCATTACTATTATTCATCTTCGTACTAGACATTCTAGCAAGAGCAATCAGGCAGGAAAAAGAAATAAATGGCATCCAGATTGGAAGGGAAGAAGTAAAACTTTCACTGTTTGTAGATGACATGATACTAGGAAAATCCTGAGAAATCTAAACAAAGTTATTTGAGCTAATAAACAAATTCAGCAAGGTGGCAGGTTATAAAATTATTGTGCAAAAATCAGTAATATTTCCATTCACAAGCAATGACCTAATGAGGAGTCAATTAAGGAAAGAAAAATTCCATTCTGAATAGCAACTAAAAGCATCAAATATCTAGGAATGAACTTAACTAGGGATGTAATGGACTTATACTCAGAGAATGACATAACATTGTTAAAAGAAATCAAAGAAGATCTAAATAAGTGGAAAGACATTCCGTGCTCATGGATAGGAAAGTTAAATGTAGTTAAGATGTCAATTCCATCCAAGTTGATGTACAGATTCAACACAGTACCATTAAAAATTCCCAACAACCTACTTTGAAGACTTGGAAAAGCTAGTTACCAAATTCATCTGGAAGGGAAAGAGACCTTGAATAAGTAAAAGCATCCTAAAAAAAGAGGAATGAAATGGGAGGATTAACACTCCCTGACTTTAAAACCTATTATAAAACCACAGTGGTCAAAACAGCATGGTGCTGGCACAAAGATAGAAGTATTGATCAATGGAATCGAATTGAGAGTGCAGAAATAGACCACCAAATCTATGTTAAGCTGATCTTTGACAAGGCCCTCAAATCCACTGAACTGGGACAAAATGGTCTTTTCAATAAATAGGCATAAGAGAACTGGATATCAATAGTTAGAAGAATGAAAGAGGACCCTTACCTTACTCACTATACAAAAATGAACTCAAATAGTATCAAATACCTAATATAGAACCAGTACATAAAGCTCCTAGAAGAAAATATAGGTAAAGACCTTCAAGACCTAGTAATAGGATGTAGCTTCCTAAACTTTACACTGAAAGCATAAGCAACAAAAGGAAAAATAGATAAATGAGAACTCCTTAAAATTAAATTCTTTTGTGCCTGAAAAGACTATGTCAAAAAGGTGAAGAGGCAGCCAAGTTAATGGAAGAAAATATTTGGAAATCACACATTGGATAATAGTTTGATATCCTGTATACATAAAGATATCATACAACTCAACAACAAAAGAGCAAGCAACCCAATTGTAAAGTGGGCTAAAGCTATGAATAGACATTTTTCTGAAGAGCAAACACAGATGGCTAAAAAGCACACGAAGAGATGCTTATTCTCATTAGCTATAAGGGAAATGCAGTTCAAGACCACAATGAGATACCACCTCACATCTATAAGAATGGCAGCTATGAAAAAAAATAGCACGAATGTTGGAGAGGAAGTGGAGAAATTGGGACACTTATGCACTGCTGCTGGCAATGTATAATGGCACAGATGCTATGAAAAAAAGTCTGGCAGTTCCTAGAAAACTAAATATCGAGCTGTCCTATGACATGGCAATAGCATTACTTGGTATATACCCAGAACAGCGGAATGCAGTGACACAAACAGAGATTTTCACACTGATGTTCATAGCAGCACTATTCACAATTACTAAAAGGTAGAAAACATCCAACTTCCCATCAACAGATGAGTGGATTAACAAAATATGGTATATACATATGATGGAATATTATACAGCAATAGGACAAAATGGCATCCTGAGTCACAAGATGGATGAGCCTTGAGGACATAATGCTGAGTGAAATAAGCCAGACACAAAGGATAGATACTGTGTGATTCCACTTTTATGACCACGGTAAAAGTAAAATCAGAGGCTTATAATACAAAATATAGGGGACTTGGAGATACACAGAAGCTTGAGATGGGTGAACAGATAGCTAATGAGGTTGAGCTTAATTGTAAGGGAATAGATAGAAATGAAGGCAGTTCACTAGTGGGTCTATAAGTAAAATTACCATATTGAAGGTGAACATGATTGAAGGGGTTGTATAGACCCATGTGTTCCACCAATTCACACTACAAAGGTATGAATCTTGTACAAAGAGTGTATAATCTCAGGGTATTAGGGGAGAAGTGCTATTGCATCTTATGAGCTATGTTTAAGAGGAAAACATCAGCAGTATTGCTGCAATATCAGGGCTACATAATGGGGGGGGACAAAAGTTAGGGGGAGGTTTAGATTTTCTATTTGGTGAGGGTATGCTTATTGGCTACTTTCTCTTGGGAACAATGAAATTATCTAAAATTGAGAGCGTTGATGGACTGTTCATTTTGGACATTGTGCATGAGGCCCAGTAGATGGAGGTGGCTGAAAGATGCACTGACTGAGAAGTACTTTGGCGAATGATGGTGTAAACATATGATCATAGACATGCTGCTAGAAAAAGGAATGAAGTTGTGAGGCATGCAACAATGTTAATGAACCTGTGGGACATTTGGTGAGGCAAAATAAGCCAGAAACAAAAGAGCAAATATTGTATGATCTCACTTAGAAAATACTTATAAGAAAATTGGGGCCTCAATGATAAGCTCTTGTAACAGTCGCATGTAGTCCAGAGTGGTAATTGTTATTTCTGGATTTTGAGGGAATGTTTTATATATGTATAACCTATTATTTAGAGATAAGAATGAAGCTGATCAGGTCAGGATTAAGGTAATTCAGAATACAGGGGTAAGAAAGACCTTGCTGTATTTTAGCACTTCACCTACTCTTTGAGACCAAAGAAAGGAACTTTTATTATGTCCAGAATCTAAACTTTCTATAGCACATAATCTAACTCAACCCGTCTGGATAGACCATTTAAACAATCCAAACACAGGGAGTGCAGAATAAGAATGAGAGCCTTTAATCCTGTATAGCTTAATGTAGTGCCTGTATATATCCCAGAATATATTAAGCAGGTAATCAAAAAGTGTTGGCAGAGTTCCTTGAGGGATGGGAGAAAAATTATGGAAACGTTAAACTTTACCACTGGGGAAACCCTGGATATTGTGCCAAACATTAGGGACACCCAAATCAATAGTCCAAGCCCTTGATCTTGAGACTTGCTCTTGTGATGATTATGTATGTAGCAAAGAAGCTTAGCCTGCCTATAAGTATGCCTAAGAGTCACCTCTGGAGGACCTCTTTTGTTACTCATATGTGGCCTCTCTCTAAGACCAACTCACAAGCAAAACCATTGCCCTCCCCCATACATTGAACCTGACTTCCAGAGGTGAAAGTCTCCCTGGTGGTATGGGAGATTATTCCCAGGGATGAGCTGGCCCTGGCACTGTGGGATCAACAATGCCATCCTGACAAGAAAAGGGGAAAATAAACACAAATAAGATGTCAGTGGCTGAGAGAGTTCAAATAGAGTCGAGAGGCTACACTGGAGTCACTCTTATGCATTCTTCAGTTAGACATTGCTTTCATGACTTGCCAAACCCAAGCCAAAACCATTCCTGCCAATTCTAAAGAATACCTAGGGCATTCTATAAGGTTCTACAAAGGTTCCATGCACTGGTGTAACCTTCCAGAAACCTACAACCTCCAGATGGGTCCATGAATCAGATAAGCCCTGAAATGCAGAGGGGCCTGCCTTTCCAGAATATCAACTAGTTCCATCCCCCTCTCTTGATATTGTTGGCAACCCCTTCCAATGTGAAAAAGTTAGGATGGGCATAGCACAAATACACCTAGAGAGTGGGAGAAAAGTCAAAGGTGATAGTGGAGTTATACAGAGATGGTCGGGTTTAACAAATGAGTATGAGTGCTGAATCATTATACCGATATTTCTTTTAGCCTTCAGTACCTTAAAACAGCTAAAAATAAAAACCTAAAATTGTGGCGTTGTAACCCATACCAAACTCTGAAGTCCGTTGTACAACTAATTGTTGTGTTACACTTTGAAATTTATTGCTTTTATGTATATATGTTATTTAAAGATAAGGCGTATAACAGAGAAGATCGAATTAAACAAATGTATGACTGCTGAATTATTGTATTGTTATTTCTATTGATATTCAATATCTTGGAGCAGCTAGAAGAAAAAATGAAAAATCATAGAAATATAACCCACACCAAACTTTAAACTTTAAAACCTGTTCTATAACTACTTGTTAAAATGTACTTGGAAATTTATTGGGTTTTTTTGTATATATATATATTCATAATAAAAAAACGTTTAAAAATGAGAAAAAATAGCAATAAAATATGGTTGCTTTTTCTTTTTTTTACAAAAAACAAAACAAAACAAAGCCAACGTCTTGGGAGAAGAGGAAGATTGGAAAAGTTCACTTGGGACAGATCAGACTGTGATCTCCAATTCTCAGAACCACAGTACCCTAATTTTCTTCCCCCAAACCTACCCCACTCACATTTCTTTAATTTTCATATAGATGACATTTGATTCAGATGAGCAGGAAATAAATGGGCAAAGGCCATGAGTAAACAATTCACAATCAAGGTTATAAGTGTTATTAAATATTTTAATTATTTCAATCTCAGTAGCAATGAAAATTGAAGATTAAAACAGTATTAAATTAGGAAAGTACTGGCAAGAGTATTGGTAAGGGGGCAATAAGTCACTGCCTTTCTCTAAAGCAAACTGACAGTATGTATAAAAGCTTTAAAAATGTTTACTGTCTTTGATCAAGTAACTTTACTTGTAGGAACCTGACTTGAGGAAATAATCAGAAAAGGGAAAAAGAATTTTGAACAAAGATTTTTTTCTCTTTATTAATTTTTTTAAAAAAATACAAAAAAAAAACACCAAGAAACGCAAACATTCGCAATTTTTTGATCATTCAGTTCTACATATATAACCAGTAATTCGCAATATCATCACATAGTTGCATATTCATCATCATGACCATTTCTTGGAACATTTGCATCTATTCAGAAAAAGAAATAAAAAGAAAACAGAAAAAAATTCATACATATCATACCCCCCACCCCTTCCCCTCACCGATCACCAGCATTTCACTCTAAATTTATTTTAACATTTTTCCCCATTATTCATCTTTATTCCATATGTTTTACTCATCTGTTGATAAGGTAGATAAAAGGAGCATCAGACACAAGGTTTTCATAATCACGCAGTCACATTGTGAAAGCTTTATCATTATACAATCATCTTCAAGAAACATGGCCACTGGAACACAGCTCTACATTTTCAGGCAGTTCCCTCCAACCTCTCCATTACATCTTGGATAACAAGGTGATATCTACTTAATGCGTAAGAATAACCTCCAGGATAACCTCTCGACTCTGTTTGGAATCTCTCAGCCATTGACACTTTGTCTCATTTCGCTCTTCCCCCTTTTGGTTGAGAAGGTTTTCTCAATCCCTTGATGCTGACTCTCAGCTCATTCTAGAGGTTTTCTCAATCCCTTGACACTGAGTCTCAGCTCATTCCAGGATTTCTGTCCTATGTTGCCAGGAAGGTCCTGGCACTCCCCCTACACTCCTGGGAGTCATGTTCCACGTAGACAGGGGGAGGGTGGTGAGTTTGCTTGTGGTGTTGGCTGGAGAGAGAGGCCACATCTGAGCAACAAAAGAGGTTCTCTTGGGGGTGACTCCTTGGCCTAATTTTAAGTAGGCTTGACCTATCCTTTGTGGGGTTAAATTTCATATGAACAAACCCCAAGATTGGGGGCTCAGCCTATAGCTTTAATTGTCTGCACTGCCTGTGAGATTATCAAGAATTCAACTTGGGGAAGTTGAATTTTCCCCCTTTCTCACCATTCCCCGAAGGGGACTTTGCAAATACTTTTTTATTCACTTGAACAAATATTTTTATTGTGATATTTTTAATAGTAATTGAAAATGGATACACTCTAGATGTTCATTAACTCAAAATCACTCTCATTGGGCGATTATGACACAGCCACTTGATGAAATATTATGCAGGTGTTTAAAATTATATTTACAATATTTTTAAATGCATGAAAATGCTTATATATAATATGGGGACAAGCATAATACAAATAATATATTTGATATGAATAATATCAATATGAAATTTATATAGGCATTGAAGTATTAATTGGTTGTCTCTGGATGGTGAAGATATGGGTGATTTTTGTTTCATTATTTATATTTTCCAAATCATAATGGGTATATATTTGTGCTGG
The DNA here is from genome assembly GCF_023851605.1 of Tamandua tetradactyla. NCBI lineage: Eukaryota > Metazoa > Chordata > Mammalia > Pilosa > Myrmecophagidae > Tamandua > Tamandua tetradactyla. The sequence continues at coordinate 123,658,909 of NC_135353.1, forward strand.
TTTGAATCTATGTACCTCAGAAAAGCCGTGCTCTTCTAATCCAATCTTGTGGGGGCAGACCTGTCACTGGGTGGAACCTTTTGATTAGGTTGTTTCCATGGAGATGTGATCCTGCTCATTCAACGTGGGTTTCAATCCACTTGCTGGAGTCTTTTAAGGAGTATCATTTTGGAGAGAGCTCAGAGACAGAAATGCCCCAGGAGGAACAAGTAAGGACACACAGGAACCCAGAGACCTTTTGGAGAGAAGAGCCAGCAGATGTCACCCTGTCTCCATGGGACAGAGGAACTCAGATGCCATTGACCTTTCTTCAGAGTCAAGGTATCTTTCTCTGGATGCCTTATTTGGACATTTTCATGGCCTTAGAACCGTAAATTTGAAACCTAATATATCCCCTTGTAAAAGCCAAACCATTTCTGGTATATTGCATTCTGGCAGCTTTAGCAAACCAAAACAATATTATATATATAAGCTGCTTCACCAAATTAAGTAAGAATATACTCACATCTTTTTAAAGTTTTCCAGTTATTGTCTTGAACTTTCATCTGTCCTCATAATGCACATGCCTCCCCACTCCAGCTTCTATTCCTTCAAGAATCATGAAGCTTAATTGGCTCAGAGGGCATCAGTCTTGTGTGCAAAATCTTGTGTAGAAATAATAATTTTGAAACCAGGTAAATAAATAGTAAGAAGAAGTCCATTTATTGAACTCTTAATGCACCAAACACCATTCCAAGTTATTTACTCATTTAATCCTCTTAAAGACTCTATGAGAAGGGGTTGCTATTATTCTCATTTTGTAGATGAAGAAATTGTAGCAGAGAGAATGATTTGCCCAAGGTTGCACAGTAAATGCTTAAGCTGGGCTTTGAACCCTGGCAAGATGTCACTGAGCTGGTTCCTGTAACTGCTACAAAGGCTACCTCCAGCAAGAAATGGAAAGTGGTGTCAGTTCCCTACTGCTCTTGCTTTCAAAGCCTGCCAGAGTGGCTTTTGAAGCCTGATGCTTTCCAGTTACATGGACACTTGTCCTCTCTGGAAGGATGCTCATGCTCAGATGGGTGCTGTGGTAGTTAGATTCAGTTGTCAACTTGGTCAGGTGATGGCACCTAGTTCTGTTGCTGTGGACATGAGCAAATGGTATGTGAACATCATCTGTTGTTGAGTACATCTGCAGTCAGCTAGGAGGCATGCCTGCTGCAATGAATGACGTCTGACTTAATTGGCTTGTGTTTAAATGAGAGAGCACAATGTAGCACAGCCCAAGCAGCTCAGCATACCTCATCTCAGCACTCGCAGCTCAGCCCAGGCCTTTGGAAGTGCAGAAAGAAACCACCCTGGGGAAAGTTGTTGGAACCCAGAGGCCTGGAGAGAAGGGCAGCAGAGATTGTCCTGTGCCTTCCCACATAAGAAAGAACCTCAGTTGAAAGTTAGCTGCCTTTCCTCTGAAGAGCTAATGAAATAAATCCCCTTTTATTAAAAGTCAATCCATCTCTGATGTGTTGGATTCTGGCAGCTAGTAAACTAGAACAGGTGCCTACACAGGCCTCAATGATGTCCCCACCATGGGCTCAATGATTATGGCTCTGTAGTTCACCCTCACATGCTGAACAATTCTCCAGCAGAATACTATGCCAGAATAGCTCTGTCCTGGGAGGCCTCTAGCTTCAGCCTCTCATACCCTTACCCCATAGTCTTGGGCCAGGGGTTCAGCCCAGATTCCTCCTTTTCTCCCCATGAGTTTCTTCTTGGGATCATAGTGTGCTTTCTCACCAGCATATCTTAATTGGAGCCACCCAAGTTCAGAGGAACAAGATTCTCTAGCCATCAACCTCAGAAAGTCACAGCTAAATTTGATCCATGTACTAAGGAGTATTAAGATGGTTCTAACTTGGACAAGTCACAAAAAGGTCTCCTGCACCCTTGCCTCAGGATAATGGGCAGCTGCTATGACTTTTCCAACAATGGCATAACTTAGGGAGGCTGCTGGCCTTAAGTAAAAAAAAAAAAATTGGTGGCAGGAAGCTTCTGACATCTGCTTATATCAAATAAACACTCTTGCAAGGGAAAAGGACAGACAATGATACTACAAGCAGACTACATGTGTGTAGAAGTATGGGATGGGTCACTGGAGTTTGGCACCCCATGATTCTGTTGCCTCAGCCTCCTCTTTCGCAGCTTCTGACTTTCCGTTCGTGAGTCTCATAAGTGGGAGGAGGCAAAGGGAGGCCTATGATAATTGCCTCAACTTGAGTCAACCCAGGATATGTGTTTTTCTCACAGTGGTTTTGCGAGGGGTGTGCATGTCTAGAGTGTGTGTCTAGACTTGCAGACATAACTCTTACCTAAAACTGGAACACAATTCATAGTATTAAAGTTTTAAAATATTGTACAGCTTTGTATCTGACTTTTCAAGTTTATTAAAGTGATAACTTCAAAGCCTTTGTCATTCCATTGGGCAATGATAATGAGGTTGGAGTCACTTCCATTTTTCATTGAAATCACAGTGTATTTTCCCATAGAAGAGGAAATTTATAGATATTAATAATTCATGCATATAGACACACTACTAGGAAAGGATTTTTGAGTACTTTTTCATTTTACATAGGAGTCTTTTCATGTTTTCTCATTCACAGTAAAGGGATTTTGGTTGTATATAAAATCTGTTTTACACCCAACATTTTTTTATAGATAGACATTTATTGAATACACATGTGAGAGAACATGTGGGTGCTCTCACAAGAAAAGAGTGAAAGGAGGGGCAATGGGCATTGTGGGGCCACTTGCTTTTATAGATTAGCTTTACTTCCCTTCACCTTCTTTGTTCAAGGCTTTCTCTTCTCCTCCCTCCTCTCCAGGATAGTGCCTAGTGGTAGATAGTGCATTTGGGTGGGTCGGTTGTCTCCATTTTTCTCTGTAGATGATTCACTCGGGTGCAGGTTGTTTGTTTTCAGATGGGTTGGCTACCACGGGGCATTTCCCATAAGTGGGACCTGAGAAGGGAGAGGAGCCCTTGAGCAAGGATGGTTAATCAAAGTCAGGAAGGCCCATGTCCCCACAGACATCCTTCCCAGGGGCTACCCACTTGATTAGATTTATTCCTAGATATTTTATTCTTTTAGTGGCTAAAAGAATCACTACTGATTTTTGGGGGTGTTGGTCTCGTACCCTGCCTCTCTGTTGAATTTGTTTATTTGTTCTAGTAGCTTTATGTGGATTTTCAGGATTTTCTGTATATAGTATCATGCTATCTGCATATAGGTAAACTTTACTTCCTCCTTTACAATTTGAATGTCTTTTATTTATTTCTCTTTCCTAATTCCTCTGGCTAGGACTTCCAGTACAATTCTGAATGACAGTGGTGACAGTGGGCATCCTTCTTTCTCCTGATCTTAGAGGGAATGCTTTCATTCTTTCAACATTGAGTATGATGTTAACGGTGGTTTTTCATATATGTCCTTTATCATGTTGAAGAAGTTTCCATATATTCCTTGTTTTCTAAATGGTTTTATCAAGAAGTCATGCTGTATATTACCAAATGCCTTTTCTGCATCAATTTACATGATCATGTGTTTTTTCCCCTTCTTTCTGTTAACGCGGTGTATGACATGAATTGGTTTTCTTTCTCGCTTGCATATCTGGAATAAATTCCATGGATCATGGTGTATAATTATTTTAATGTATATTAGATTCATTTTGCTAATATTTTTGTTGAGGATTTTTGTATTTCTATTCATAAGGGATATTGTTCTTTAAATTTTTTTTCCCTGTAGTGTCTTTATCTGGCTTTGGTATGATGGGAATGTTGGCCTCATAGAATGAGCTATGGAGTGTTTTCTCTTCCTCCATATTTTGGAACAGTTTGAGCAGGATTGGTGCTAACTCTTCTTGGAATGTTTGATAAAATATACTTGTGAATCCATCTAAACCTAGGGTTTTCTTTGTTGGAAAGTTTTGATTACTGATTCAGTTTCTTTACTAGTTATTGGTCTGTTGAGAACTTCTCTTTATTCTTGAGTCAGTGGAGGTACTTTGTCTGTTGCTGGGAACTTGTCCAGTTCACTTACATTATCTAATTTTTGGCATGCAGTTGTTCATAGTATCCTCTTATAATCCTTTAAATTTTGTGAGCTGGGTAATAATGTCCATCTTTTAATTTCCGATTTTAGTTATTTGTGTCCCTCTCTCTTTTTCTTTGCCAGTTTAGCTAGAAATTTCTTTAATTTATTGGTCTTTTCAAAGAACCAAATTTGTTTATTCTCAATTTATTTCTTCTTTAATCTTTATTATTTCCTTCCTTCTGCTCACTTTGGGATTAATTTGCTCTTCTTTTTCTAGATCCTCCAGTTCTGAGATTAGATCGCTGATTTTAGATCTTTCTTCTTTTTTAATGTAAGCATTTAGAGCTATAAATTTTTCTCTTAGCAATACCTTTGTTACATCCCATAAGTTTTTTGTTGTTGTTGTTTTGATGATTTCAGGCAGGAGATTTATTGAGAGGTTCTGCAGAGGGGTCTGAAGTCTAAACTCCAGCCCATTTGCAGGGACAAGGAAAGATCTTTTATAGCAGAGGAACTGAGGGTTTTGGCTGATGCAGGGAATTGGCAGGTTCTCATTGGCCAATTTAAAAAGCTGGAGTCAAGCAGGAAGTTTACAGCTCTTCATTGGTGGGTTTAAACCAAGCTTGGTGGTTACTGAGGTGGGAATTGGGAGTTACAGAGGCAGGAACTTGGTGAAGCAGGAACTGGTTCTGTCTAGTTTGTTGCCCTCTATGGTGAACTAATGGTGCAGTTTGATAAGGGGCCTCTCTGAGTCAACCCAGGCAAAGGGGCCTTTCCCTGACATCCTTGACTTTTTGTTTTTATAGCATATGAAAGTGAACAAGTGGGTACCGGCTGGATGAGGAATAGGGAGGTAGTTGGTCTGTCTGTTCTGGCTACTTCCTGCTCTTAGGGGGCAGAGTTAAATGTTTTCACCTGACCCAACATCTGGAATTTCAATCTCATTTAACAGGGGCTGGTATTTGTATTCTCACAGTAACATTACACTTCTGATATGTTCTTGGGTTAGGGTTTTTACTATTCTGTGAATAAAGGTGGTAAGAAGTTTAAGGACAGATGGACCAAAAATTAAGAAGTAGGCAGTAGTTGGTACTGATGTTCCTGCCAGAGGAGTAACCTGTTGCACAGGATATTTTTTAGGGTTTCAAGGAACACTGTTGGTTGGGGTTTGCTGTATTGTGGCAGTTTACAATATTTGGTTGAAACTTGCATAAAAGTAACCTCCAGAATGACCTCTTGACTCTGAAAACTCATAGCCATTGAAACTCTATTTCTTTTCCCCCTTTTGATAAACTAATCCTCAATGCCAGGGCCAGGCTCATCCTTGAAACTTATTTCACAATGCCAGAGCCAATTGTGCTCTGTGTTGCTAGGGCTAGGCTTACAACCCTGGAAATCATGTCCCATGTTGGGGGGAAGTTCAGAGTTTGGCTTAGAGAGAAACCACATTTGAGTAACAGCACAGATTTTCTGGAGATGACTCTTAGGCACTAATTATAAGTAGGTTTAGTTTGCTATTATAGAAATAAGTTTCATAATGGCAAGCTTTAAAATTGAGATGTCAGCTTATTAAATTGGGACCTTTCTTGAATCATAGTTAAGCTTATAATTTGAGCTTTAAGTTTTATAAACATTTAAAAATGAAGCTACTTTCAGAAATAAAAGCATTAGACAGTTGTTTTATATTAACAAGCTCTAGCAGAGCTTTTGCTCAAATTCACTTTTACACGTTTACCAGAGTAATGTTTATTAACAGATATATATATATATATATATATATATATATATATATATATATATATATATATAGGCCCTGTCTTTTAAAAAGTTTTTCTTTGTTAAAGATAGAGCTCTAACTTATAGCTGACTACTTTTAAAATGATCTTTTTACATTTTATTTATTTTTATAAATATACTTATTTATTTATTGTATGCTAAATGGTGGGATCACATTTCATTAGTTTTCCATTTTTGCATGTGAGTATCCCATTATTGCAGCAAACATCTATTGAATTTTTGTTTGTTTACTTTGCTTGTTTGTTTGTATTTGGAAAGGGCATGGACCAGGAATCAACCCTGGGTCTCCCACAGGCAGGTGAGAATTCTACCACTGAACTTCCCTTGCACCTCTACATATGCTTTTTTTTTTTACATGGGCAGGCACCTGGAATCGAACTTGGGTCTCTGGCATGGCAGGTGAGAATTCTGCTGCTGAGCCACCATCGTCCCGCCCCCTGCATATACTTTTTTAAAAATATTTTTATTGATAAATCTTCACACACATATATTCCATATATGGGGTACAACCAATGGCTCACAATATCATCACACAGTTCTGTATTCATCACTGTTCTAGTTTGCAAGCTGCCAGAATGCAATACACCAGAACTGAAATGACTTTTAAAAGGGGAAATTTAATAAGTTACAAGTTTACAGTTCTAAGGCAATGAAAAGGTCAAAATTAAAGCAAGTCTATAAAAATGTCCAAATTAAGGCACCAACAAGAGGTTTACATCCTTCAAGAAAGGCCAATGAAGTTCACGGCTTCTCTCTCAACTGGAAGGGCACATGGTGAACATGGCGGCGTCTGCTGACTTTCACGTGACTCTACCAAAAGAGACTCTCTCCAAAATGTTTCCTCTTTTAAAGGATTCCAGCAAGCAACTCCACCTTCAGTGGGTGGAGACACACCTCCATGGAAATCATCTAATCAAAAGTTACCACCCCCAATTGGGTGGGTCACATCTCCATGGAAACAATCAAAATGCTCTCACCCAGCAATATTGAATGAGGATCAAAAGGCATGGCTTTTCTGGGTCCACCACAGATTCAGACCAGCACAATCTCCAAAGGTCTCTGGCTGTGTGGGCTCTCATGGTTCTTGTGGCTCTCTCCTCTCGTGGCTTTGTCACTTCACGGCTTTCTTGTCATACTGAAGCTTTCTCCAAAATGCTTCCTCTTTTAAAGGATTCCAGTAAACCAATCAAGACCCACCTGAAATGGGTGTGGTCACATATCCATCTAATCACAGGTTAATACCCACAATTGGGTGCGTCACATCTCTGTGGAGATAATCTCATCAAGTTTCCAATCTATATTGTTGAATAGAGATTAAAAGAAAGGGCTGCCTCCAGGAGGTGGATGAGGATTAAAACATAGTTTTTCTAGGGAATGTAATCCTTTCAAACCAGCACAATCATCATGATAATTTTTTAGAACATTTACATCATTCCAGATGAAGAAAAAACTCATATATACCCTATATCTTACCCCTCCCTCTCAATGACCACTAGTATTGTCATCTACTCAATTTATTTTACCCTTTGTCCCCACTGTTATTTATTTATTTTTTATCCATATTTTTTTACTCATCTGTCTATACTCTGGATAAAAGGAGCATCAGACACAAGGTTTTAACAATCACACAGTCACATTGTAAAAGTTAAATCTTTATGCAACTGTCTTCAAGAATCAAGGCTATTGGAACACAGCTCAACAGTTTCAGGTACATCCCTCCAGCCACTCCAATGTACCATAAACTTAAAAGGGATAGCTATATCCCTTTTAAGAATAACCTCCAGGATAACCTCAGCCACTGAGACTTTATTTTGCCTCATTTCTCTCTTCCCCTTTTGGTCAAGAAGGCTTTCTCGATTCCTTGATGCTGGGTCCCAGCTCATCCCAGGCATTCTGTCCCGCATTGCCAGGGAGATTTATACCCCTGAGAGTCATGTCCCATGTAGGGCAGAGGGCAGTGAGTTCACCTGCTGAGTTGGCTTAGAGAGAGAGAGGCCACATCTGAGCAACAAAAGAGGTTCTCTGGGGGTGACTCTTAGGTCTAATTTTAAGTAGGCTTAGCCTATCCTTTGTAGGAATAAGTTTCATAGGGGCAAACCACAAAATTAAGGACTGGGCCTATTGATTTTGTTGTCCCCATTGCTTGTGAGAATATTAGAAATTCTCCAAATGGGGAAGTTGAATATTTCCTTCTTTTTCCCCAGCCCTTCAAGGGGACTTTGCAAATACTTCTTTATTCACTGCGTTAATTACTCTGGGATATATTGAGGCATCACACTAATCTTGTGTGTGTTCAAGCCAACAAGATCTCATACCCTATTCAAAATTCCATGTAATTATGGTGTTCAAGTAAACTGACCTTACAAGTTAAATTAGGAAATGCACTACCAAAAATATAAATTTTGCACCGAATAAACATCTTTCTCTTTGGTCTCACACAGAAGTTGAAGTTTTTAAAATATGGATATCACTCTTTACTCAGCCTTCTGATATACCTTAGTCCTATCCAGATCAGTTTCATTCCTAATGCTACATGAAGTCTGATCACTTTTCCAATTTTTTAAACAGTTCCTTTATGGGGTACTGCAGACTTTCACAGCTTCAGAGCTCTAACTGAGTCTCAGGTGTCACATAAATACCCAAAGTTTCTGGGAATGACCAGGTCATATAAAAACAGCCCAGTATCTCAGAATTTAGAAAAAACAGCTACAACTCATGAATATCTGTGACTGCTGTAAGAGCTTACAATTCAGGACCCTTTACAATAGGCCCCAACCTGATAACCCATGCTCTGGACTTCAGCTCATGGAGTTGTTATATTGTAGTTAGTCCATATAATTGAGGCATAATATCTGTCTTTTTGTTCCTGACATTTCATTCAACATACAGTCCTTAAGGTTCATTCACCTAGTTGCATGCCTCACAACGTCATTCCTTATTGCAGCCACTCAGTAGTCTAATGCATGTATATACTATAGTTCCTCCTTCCATGCCTCAGTCGTTGTACCCTTAGGCCACCTCCATCTATTATGGATCACTGCCATAAACACCAGAGTGCAAATGTTAATTCCTATCCACACTCTCAATTTCTCCAGGTATATATTGAGCAACGGGGTTGCAGGATCATACGGCAACCCCACCCCTAACCTCCTGTGGAAACACCACACTGCCCTCCAAGGGGCTGCACCTCTCAGTTTCCCTACTGACAGTGAATAGGTACATCCTTTCTCCACATTTTCTCTAGCACTTGTTTCTCTCTATTCATTTTTAAACAGTTTTATTCACACACAATACAATCCAACCTAAATGTATAGACATGATTTTGCCACCATAAACTATATGAAGATATTTCCTGTTCTTCCACAAAGAATCCATACCCCTTCCCCATGCCCTCCACTTATTGACATTCAGTTTTGACATAATGCCTTTGTTACATTCAGTGGGAGGAAATTACAATATTATTGTTGACTATAGACCCTAGCCTGCATTGATTGTACTTTTTCCAATATACCATCTGTGTATTACATTGTATGTATATACCACGGCTTGTTTAACCATTCATCAATTGATGGACTTTGGGGCTATTTCCATCTCTTGGCAATCATAAATAATGCTGCTATAGAAATTTACATACCAATGTTTATAGCAGTATTATTTATATATTCTTTTAAAGAAGTATTAGAGCAAAGCAGTGCAACTGATAATTTGGCTGTTTCTATGATTTGTAGCTTTTTGAGAATAATTAAAACTATGAGTAACAACACTATGTCATTGCTGAACATTATATAGATTAATATCAGCATATAATATGGATGGTGAGAACATTGTCAGATTTTTAGAAATTTTATACAATTTTTAAATATATGAATATTATTTTACTTATAAAAGTTTAACCAGCAACAGGATAGAAAATCTTTTTAACCATTGTAGTATTCTCAAACACTTCCTATGCAATAAGTTTTTTACTACCTTGGTTACAGAAGGTGAAAGAAAAATTATTTGTAACAGTTTTTTCCTGAACAGTGAGAAGATCTGCTGTTGAAATAAAGGATGAGAAGATTAATGATATTAACAAGAATATAATTTTGATTTAAAATCTTTGTTTTTTAGACAGAATACTCAGATGATTTCATTCAGAGGCAGCCTTTTAGCAGTTTTCTGCTGTTTTAGGGAAATTCCAGGGGCAGTTTCTTTTTAGGTTCAGGTTTTTTTTCAGTGATTATAAGCTAAAGTTTTTGAAACTTGTCTTTCAGAGAGTTTTTTTTCTATTTTTATTTTTACCTATTTGTAGAACAATTTTAACTGTAATATCTTTCATTTTAACTGTAATGGTAATATTTTCATTTAAAGTAATCTTGAAGCAGGTTATGTTACAAATATTAATTCCTTTTTTTAGACTCATAACTAAAATTTTCCCATTTTTAATACAGCCTAAAGTCTCCCTTTTTAAAGAATTTTCATTATTAGTAACTAGGAACATTTGACAATACAATGTAGGAACATACTAAGTAACAAATTGAAACAGACATTTAACACATTATATTTAAGTAACCAAATTATAACTAGACCAAACATACCAGCTAACAAATAGGCATTAAATACTTAGAAAGGGAAGAGGAAACATGGCAGGAGTTTTGGTTCAGTTAGGAGGGGTTGTGTAGAGAAAAAGAGGGGATGTTCTTAGAGGAGGGCTGAGATTCTGTGGTAGAATCTGGAGATGGGGAGTGTTAGAAAGAATGCCATACCTGAAAGAGAACAAATGCCCACCCAATTGTGGAGAAGAAAAGAATTTATTCACGATCTTATAAGAATGGGTGCCTAGCCAAAAAATGGTGGCTGGCACACCAAACAATAGAATGCCACAGGTATTTATATCCTAAGCCTAGCATACAGGCCCCTTCCCTGTTTCTCCACTGTTTGGATACTCCAGAGGTTACATCCTATCCAGCTAGTTTAACTAATTCAAATTTCCTGCAGAAGGGTCCCACTTTTGATTATGCTTTACGTTTCAATGACCCTGGCTTATATTTATTTTAACTATGTTTCTACCTATTTGGCACCAATTCTAGGCTTATGTCAGATGTGCTCTCCTTCCTTGCCTGCAAGACTGGTTTGAGCTGTCCTGCAGCCTTTTCCTGCACCATCTTGTGTGAAAGCTAAACTTAATTTTCTTACAAATCTCCCCTTTCTTTTTGAACTCTTTTAGTTTTTACATTTTAGTCTTTAAGAGCCTCTTCATACTTTTCATCATAGGGATCTTCCCTTTTAAGGGGGTACAAATTGTTTTGCCTGTACTGAATAGGTATTTGCTTGGTTAACACAGCCTCAATGAGTCTATGAACCAACCCTTGGGCACATGGGGTGATGCAGCACCTAAGTGCTGTGAGTACCCCAGCTACAATGATTAAAGAAGTTACCACGGGTAGTGCCACCCCTTTCCATTTCCTAGACCAGTTTTCTAACCATCCCATGAGGGGGTTATCAATGTCTGAAATTTTCACCAATTCTACAGATAAAGCCATTAGGCCTTGTGTGTAGCTTTGGTGATAGTTCCATCTAGGGCTTTATTATAGGGGATAAATGTACAACAACTACCCCTGACCATGACACAAATGCCTCCTTTTCAGCTAGCATCATGTCTAGGGCCATCTTATTCTCCCATGACCTTTGGCTAGTAGCATCCAACTGTTCTGCTATTCCCTTGACTGCATCCTTGTGTAATTGATAAATCATATCCACCAGAATAAGGATGACTCAAATCCTGTAACTACTTGATTCCTACTCTTAACTCATCTGGAATTCCCCTTTGCATCCTTATCATTAAAGGAATTGAGTAAGCTTCTTTTCTTTTTCCTTGGGTTAGAGCTTCTCCCTCCCTTTCAAGTGCCAGGGTGAATGGGATGGCCAACTGGACCAGAGCATATGTCCCCTTCCACTTCTTAGGTAATACTGGTGAGAGGATGCCCTTTCCACAATATCACCAAAAGCTTGCTTAGATTATGGTTAAACTAGAGAGATTGCTAGTACTAACCTCAGTCACATCCCACACTTGGATACACAAGGCCACATTCCCAAGGTCCTGGAGCCCTTCTTCCCATCTAGAAAGACAGGCAGAATGGTTTCCTGGACTGAGGCAAGAAGCTGGTATGCCCTTGACTTTTCTGCCCTAACTAGAGAGAAAATAGAGGGCAATGTACTACAATTTTCACCAGGAGTAATATCCTTAAAAAGGAGTACCATGCATTTGAACACCTTTTCTATGTTCCCCCATACTCATCAGAAAGGGCATGACAAGAAGAGTGGGTTGGCCTGTTGTGCAAGAGTAACAATTGTTTTTGTCTAGACTCTGGACTGTATACTTGATCCATTCCACCCAGGCATTTGTATCTCTGTACCCTGTCTCTATTTCTCTAAATTTTCTGTTTTGTCCATGCTGACAACTTTGGGATCATTCTGTATTGGGGAAATAACCTCTAGCTGAATGTCCTTAGGATCTATCGAAGAGTTAACCGGAGAGGGTGTTATTGGTATTGGGGACAGGGCTTGTATTCTGAACCTTCCTAGAGGATCTTTTCCAGTGAAGTCTGCCCCTCACCCCATATATTCTATCAACTACTGCTGAATCTCTGCTGCAGCCCCCTGTTGGATGTTTGTCTGCTTTCTTGATGGTTATCACCACCAGGTTACACTGTCTTTAGGTCTTTGAAATTAATCCCATGTTCAAGGTCCTTTCTTGAAACTGGACAGTCTATCACACATCATCCCAGGAGAGGCAAGGAGAGGCTCGACTGTAACACTCCCCTACTGGTTCTGGACACAAGTACTTGTTTTCCCCACTCAATTACTCTCGATTCATTAATTATCTCTAGTCTATTACTTGCCAAGCATTAAATGTTAAGCTTGGAGGACAGAACCCCTTACCACTCCCCCTCCCCCCCACCAGGATGTAACTTACCCCTGGCAAATATTTCAGGAAGCCTCTCTTACCCCAAACTACCCCAGCCTTGTGTCTCCTTCACCTTTCATCAGCTGCCCTCTTGCAATAACCTCCCAGCCTCTACTCTCCAGAAAATGCATTCTTGTATAAACTCCCCTTATTTACTATATGTCCTCCAGCTTTATAACCCTGCATGCCTAAGGCAGTGTTTAAATTTTAAACTTTAGCAGTAGAAAGCTGCCACTCGAAACTTAGCCCCCTATTTCTGAAAACTAGCCAATAAGGACCTGCCTAACTCTTGCCTTCCAACTCCCTAACCTTAAGCCTTTAAGGGTTTTTAAAACCCTATCGCCCACCACCTTGGGGGCAACTGTTTTTCTCTTTCTCTTGAAATGCTGCCTGGGTGGCTGTTTTTTTTCTTGAAATAAGGCCTTTGCTGGAACTCTTTTGTCCCACCTCCTTCCTGGTGAGTTTGCTAAGTTTGCCTTTCATCAAACTGTACAGTTTGGGACTTTAAAACTTTAAAACTTTTCAGTTACATTCACCACCAATCTGATGGGGACTGTTGCATCCCCAATTTGAAAATTGGGCCTCAGGTCCCTCATCTGTCATCCTTGGGTAAGACTCTCCTTTGGCCAGAGTCACTATTATCTACGTTAGACTAAAATAAAGAATCCAACCCCCAAATCCCAAAACCCCTTCTACCCTCCCAATGATTGTCTCTTTAACATAATTTTTAAAGTTCCAAAGTTGGAGTTATTTCCCAAGATTCAGACTGCATTGTTGGGTACTTATCATCTGGCTCAGGTATTGGTCCTTTCTCTTTGGTGTAGTGAGTCCAGCCCTTCCTGCCATACAGATTGCCATTTCAGTTGTCAACATCCTTCCCAGGCCGGTTGGAGTTTGGACAGTTTCCATGATTTGATGAGGACCCAATTGCTGGGTTGGTGGTGATGGGCAGCAAATTCATGAGGTGGGGTCTGGGCCAGCAAGCCAAGTTGTCTGAGGGATGACAGAGTAGAGGACAAAGCCAGTACATAATTCTTAAAGAAGAGGTTCTTTGCAAAGTCAGATATTGGCATGATCTGTCCTAAGGCAAAATTCTCCTCTGGCTCTGGACCTATAAAACTCAGAATAAGTTATTTGCTGTCAACATACAAAAGAGGGACAGTCATAGGGTACATATTCCCATTTCCATAAGGAGAAATTGGAAGGAAAACAGGGGTCACCAGACCCAAGCAGTTTTGAAAACCTGCAAGACAAACTCCATTAGAATTCAAAGTCTAAGAGTCGTTTATCTTTAGGGCTTTAAAAAATGGCAGACCTACCTTTCCAAGGGCCTATGCAGTGGCCCACCTCTCTCCAAATGCAACCTTGGGGAAAACTGGGGAGACCACAGCTCTCTCAGCTCCACCCTCTTCAAGCATCTGGCTGCACCAGGCCTTCTGCCACTCTGGGACACATGCCCAACCCCTCAACGTGGTGGCAGCCAGGCTCCCCAATCCCCAAGGAATACGTTCAACTCTCTCCAAGGCCTGGGGCAGCACTACTCCTCCACTGCAAGGTGGGAGGCCCATCCTCAGCTTTTGGAAAAAACTCACCCTCTTCAAGTGCTTGAGTGGGTCTGCCCTCTTGGTGCAAGGCCTCCCGACTTCAGACCCCAGCCTCCATAGTTCTGCCCCTGAACCATTTTTCCTCCAATGTGTCCCTTTCCTGGCCCTCTCAGTCCCAACTGGCAGTGGCTTCTTTTATACAGATGTCACAACACTCTGACTGGCTTTCAGCGTAGTAGCCTCAGGTTGTGCCCTTCAGCCAATCCCATGGGTCCCTTCCCAACAAGTTACTCCCAGCTTCTGGAATAAACAGTAGGAGGCTTATAATTTGGTTATCTTCCCAAAAGATATTAGAAAGTTTGAAAATGGGGACTTAAAATCTTTCCCCCTTTACCCCCAAAACTGTGAGGGAGATATAGAGAATTTGATCCCCTTTGGGATATGGGTCACAGAAGACTGAGCTGCCTCAGTATCCACCAAAAATGCAATTTCTCCCTGATATAGGTCCACCTTTAGATTTACCAAAGGCTTCCAGTGGGCTCTTGAAATGAGGAGGCTAATCCCTAATCCCTAATCCTCAAAATTCATCAGGGGTATCACCCAACCTTCTTTCTTTAAACTCAGGCATTCCCTTCTGAAATGACCAGGTTTCCCACAGTGATAACACCCTGCTGAGTCCATCTCGCTCCTTTATCCCCTTTGGCCCAGATCATTTCTCTATCTCACTTCTGCCTGTCTCTTCCCTTCTTTATCTCTATGCTCATATGATTATGCTCAACATGACTTTGGCTTGTTGCTCCTGCTTTCCTCTTCCCTTCTCACAACCCACTATAACCAATGGCATGGTAGGGAAAGCCATCCAGCCAAGTGACTTGCTTTCTGCACTTGGCGGGCAGCATGGGGAACACCTAGACAGCATTTGTGCTGGCCCCTCAGCCAAGCCCATCCCTGCTGGCCCATCCCTGGCACTGGTCCTCACCCTCAGAGGGGCCAGAAGCTGCCCAGTCCTGGGAGCCCAGGGGTGGGCCATGTGTAGCAGATGGGTTTGGGGACTTAGAGGAGGGTGTCAGATGGTTGCTGAGCACATGCTCTTAGCCCCAGTGCCTTTGGCCCCTGCTTCCAGGTGGCTCTGGTTTGCCTTTCACAGCCCTGACACTGAGCAGTTCTGGGCACCCCCTCTTGCCTACTCCTCACCTCCCTCTCATACACCTTGGAGCAGACAAACAACAAACAAAAGCCCATGCCTATGCCAAAGAAGGAACAGGTGATCCTGCATCTAAAATAAAATGTGGAAGCAAAGAAAGGAGCCCAATTGGGTTTCAAGGGCCGCCATCACCAGTAAAGTTGAATACAGCCAAACATCACACTAAAATACACTTTGAAACTCTCTCAATAACTCTCCAAGTTGTTTATCCCTCCACCCATCTATTTTCTGAATGTCAGGCCAAGACCTCTTTACATCCTTGGGCCACAGGACTATCAGGGTCCATTCCTGAGCATTTCCTCACCTGGTCCCTCAACTTTTGCAGGTAAGCAGAGAAAGTTTTGTTTAAGTTTGTTTCCCAAAAAAACATAATATCCAACAAGATTTTGCTGGAAAAGATGCACAGAATATGTGGCCAATGTCCAAGAGATTATTTAAAGTCTAATATTTGGTTTCCAAATGAAGTCTTCAGTTTAACTAAGATTCTCTTGTGTCTCTTTTAATCATCCAAACTCTCCTTGGCTAATCTACTTGCTCAAATAGACCAGAAAGCAGGCATCTTTTCTGCCAACTCAAATAATGCCAGCATTATTGCTCAGAAGTAATTGGAAGGTCCTGTCAGGAGGCACCATAACACTCCTAGGAGTCCAATTCCTGCACTGAAACTTTCATCAAGACTGATCTCCTACAGGGAAATGCTCCCATATCAGGATAGATTTATTCAACCATTTGCTTCATGGTCACCATTAGCAAGTCTGCAATTCCAGCATTTGGCAAAGGGATTTGTTATAGAGAAACCCAGATTCTGCATCAAGTGGTCACATACTACATTGAAATAATTCTATTGAACTAAAGAGACAAATCTAGAAAATTACCAGAATATCAGTAACTCTGAGTAGCTTCAAGTCCCTTTTAAGGACTAAAAATTATTGGATTGTTTAAGCTGTCTTTTTCTTGAGCCACCTCAAAGGATTTATTTAAGTTCTGATATTTGGGTACAGCCAACTTTATCCCCTGTATAGTGAGGCCTTAAAGATCTCTCATTTGTGTCCTGTCTTCCTGATTATTATTATTCCAATTGGAATCTACATTGGGGAATTTCTGCTCTGCTGCTATTACCCTTTGTCCAGGCAGGTGCTGCCTTTCCCATTCTTTCATAGCTGTCCTCCTCACTTTTCCCTTTTCTTCCCCCATAAAGAGGATATTTAGGATAGACATAAGTTCAGACCAGGAATATAACCTATTTCCCCTTGTCCAAAAGGTATTTCTCTCAGAGGGTATAGGGACTCAACAGGTGTATGTTCTTTCACCTTTTTTCCTCAGGAGACCCTGAGGAAAATTCTGCATATCCTTTTTTTACACTGTTCCAACTCCTTCTTCAATTGTCGGTGAGTTGTCATGGATGGAGCAGTTGGCCCTCATCACACCTCCAGTTCCCTGGGAG
The DNA here is from genome assembly GCF_023851605.1 of Tamandua tetradactyla. Lineage (NCBI taxonomy): Eukaryota > Metazoa > Chordata > Mammalia > Pilosa > Myrmecophagidae > Tamandua > Tamandua tetradactyla. The sequence goes on from NC_135353.1 coordinate 123,675,905, forward strand.
GAACGCGTATGAGTTCCATGGGGTCTTAGGGTCCAACAGTTCCTGCCCCAGGGGAGAAGCATAGGGCTGAAGAAGGCTCAGTAAAGGATCCCAAGTTCTAGCTTCTAAAGATTTAGCCTCTGGCCCTGGGGTTTTCATTTTTACAGGACAAAGAGGGGTCCCCCTTCCCTTCAGCCACACATGGCATAATCAGACTCCCCTTTGAAGAAGGGCTTCTTTCTATTAACATAAATCATGAGGTCAGCACAAAGCCAATCCTCATCTGCCCTGTATTTTGGCCAGAATACATAAGGTGGCACAATGCTTTCTTTTTTGTCCAAATGCACATTTTCTTTTCCCCTTGATCTGATCACTGTCAGTCTGATGTACCAACATTCCCCCTATGGACTACCCAGGGGAATGTTCCTGGGGACTCTATAAGTACCCCCCTCCCTTTTTCCCTGGCTGGCCAACTGCCTCTACCCATTCTAAGTCTTGCCTGGGTTCCTTTGTCTCAGTACCCTTTCACTTCAGCCAACTCTGGCCCTTTCTTCCATGGGAAAAGGGAACTATGGATTGGAATTCTTCACTTGCTTACTCAATGCCAGACTCATCAGAGTTCATCCCAACCCCCAAGGCAATACTTAAAAGCCTTTTTCTAACCTTGGCCCATGCACAGAGTTGCCTGGTCACCATGAGGCAGATTTCCCCTTCTCCTTTTCTCCTTCACAATTGGCAGAGCAAAGCATCCAGTTTCAGGTCCTTCTGGCTTCCCAAGGTGGGCCCCCAATGGCAGAGTCTGAGGGGCTCAATCAGCAGGATGCATCTTCCCTTTGTCCTTCCCAGGGGCCCTCCTCAGAAGTCTCAGATCCCAGATGAGCCCCCAAATTGTTAGAACACAGCTCACCCAACTGTGGAGAAGAAAAGAACTTATTCACAATCTTGCAAGAACAGGTGCCTAGCCAAAAAATGGTGGCTGGTACACCAAACAATAGAATGCCACAGGTATTTATATCTTAAGCATAGGACGCAGGCCCCTCCCCGTTTCTCCATTGATTGGATAATCCAGAGGTTACAACCTTTCTGGATAATCTAACTAATTCAAATTTCCTGCAGAAGATTTCCACTTTTGATTACACTTTACATTCCAATGACCCTGGCCGTTACTTATTTAAACTTTATTTCTACCTATTTGGCCCCAATTCTAGGCTTTCATCGGAGGTGCTCTCCTTCCCTGCTTGCAAGACCATCTTGAGATGTCATGAGGCCTTTCCTGGGCCATCTTGTGTGAAAGCTAAACTTAATTTTCTTACAGGAGGGTGTTGCTGGGTACAGGAGAAGGCTTCTGCAGGGGTTTCTGGTGGAGGAGTAGGATTTGATTTGAGGAGAAAGATTAGCAGAGGGAGGGGCAATTGCAAAGATAAAGGAAAGCCTGATCTGATCAGACCATTTGCCATTGGGCTGGATGTTCTCCAGTTCTCAGAGAACTTGAAAGTTAAAAGTGCCACCTTCTGGCCACTGGCTCTCATACTGGGGCCAAGTAATGGTGGAGTAAAAGAGACGTTTTTTGGCCAGATATCTCCCCCCGGGTCGATGGAGACACCCTAAGGTGGTGTTTTTAGGAGTGACTGACTGGGTATTGCCCATGTTGTGTACGTGTGGGGTGTTTGGGTGAGTTCTAGAACCCCTGGGGTGGAGGAGGATTGGCTTGAGGGAGCCAGGCATCCCCAAGTCCTTCACAGTTGATCCAGAGTAGTGAAGTAGAGAGACTGAACTCAGGCGTGGGCATCCCAGAGGCTGGGAAGGTCTGGCTTTGGAGGACTTCATACCTTCGTGAAGCCAGAGAGGGTCACTGACATAGCGCTAGGATTTTTCAGTGTGAAGTTGCCATATTGTCCCAGATAACAGGGAATGACAGGACCTTCTGGAGAGGTTGAAATCACCTGATTATAAACCAGTGCCTGGTGTTGGGTGCTCTGGTTGGCTACAGCATGGAGGAGGCGCCTCACCATTCTCAACGCGATCCTGGTCCTGGGTTTTGGCACAAGAAAGTTAGGAAAAATATACACAAACCAGGACATGGAGACTGATGATTGCAGGCAGGAAATTTATTGAGAAGCTCCACAGAGGGGATGTGAAGTTGAAACTCCAGCCTCTACATCCCATAAGTGTATTTTGTTGTTTGTTTTGTGCATGGTCTGGGAATTGAACCCAGGTCTCCCACATGGAAGGTGAGCATTCTACTACTGAACCACCCCATAAGTTCTTGTATAGCATGTTTTTGTTTTTCAGCTCAAGATATTTCCTAATTTCCCTTGCAATTTCATCTTTGATCTATTGGTTGTTTAAGAGTGTGCCCTTTTCTGCATACTTGTGAATTTTCCTTTTATCCCTCTATTATTGATTTCTAGCTTCATTGCATTGTAGACATAATGATTCATTGCATGATTTCAATATTTTTTAATTTATTGAGATATTTTTGTGACCTACCATATAGTCTAATCAGGAGAAAGATCCATGTGCACTTGAGAAGAATGTGCATTCTGTTTTTGTTGGGTGAAGTGTTCTGTATGTCTGTGAGGTCAAGTTGATTTAGAGTATCATTCAAGTTTGCTATTTGCTTATTGATCTTCTCTCTAGAATTGAAAGCAAAGTTTTGGAATTTCCTACTATTAACATAGAACCACCTTTTTATCCTCTCAAATTTGTCAACATTTGCTTCATATATTTGGGGACTCAGATGTTAGATGCATATATATTTATGATTATCATGCATTTTGTTGAATTGACTCATTTATCAGTATATAATGATCTTCTTTGCCCCTTGTAACAGTTTTTGACTTGAAGTCTATTTTATCAATATTCATATACCTTTCCCAGCATAGTATATATTTCCATCCTTTCACTTTCAAGCTACTTATGTCCTTGAATTTAAGGTGAGTCTCTTTTAAATAGCATAGTTGTGTCATGATGTTCTTCAATTCTGCCAATCTTTCCCTTTTTACTAGAGATTTTAATAAATTTACATTCAAAGTAACTTTTTTTAACAGTACCTATTTTTAATGCAGGACTTTCTTCTGTCATGTTGCTATTTTGTCTTTCTAGGTCCTACACATGTTTGGCTTTCAATTTTTCCATGAATATCTATTTTCATTTTTTAAATTTTTCTGTATTGTAACATTTTGAGTCCCTTCTCATTTGTTTCTGAATATATTTTCCATGTATTTTGTTTGTGGTTACCATGGGGTTAAAATTCAACACCTTAAATTTATAACAATCATAGTTGACTTGATACCAACTTATCTTCAATGGCACACACATACACTGTTTCTATACCCCTCTGTTCTATGTCTAGTGTCATAGATTCATCCTTACTTTTTATGCATTTGCATTTTAGTGCCTGTAAGAAGTGGAGCTGCAAACCATAAAATACAATACAATACTACTGACATTTATAAGTACCCATATAGTTACCTTTACCAGAGGTTTTTATTTTTTTATGCTGCTTTGACCCAATGCCCAATATCCTTTCCTTTCAATCTGAAGAATTGCCTTTAACATTGCTTGTAGGAAAGGTTAGTGGGGATGAACTACCTCATGTTTTGTTTTTCTGGGAATGTCTTAAATTCTCCTGCATTTTTGAAAGAAAGTCTTGCTGGATATAAAATTCTTGGTTGGCAATTGTTTTCTTTCAGCACTTTAAATATTTCATATAACTGCCTTTTTGCCTCAATGGTTTCTGATGAGAAATCAGTACTCATTAAAATTGGTATTCCATATGAGTAAGTAGTAGCTCAATGCTTTTCTCTTGAAGCTTTCAGAACTCTCTCCTTGTCCTTGGCATTGGACAACTTGATTACTGTGTGGACATGATTCTCTTTGAGTTTATCTTGTTTGGAGGTTCGTAGGGATTCTTGAATATGCATATTAATGTCTTTCATTAAATTTGGGAAATTTTTTCCCACTATTTCTTTGAATATTCCTTCTGCCCATTTCTGTCTTTCTTCTCCTTCAGAGGCTCCCATAATGCATCTTTTGGTACACTTGATGTTGTCCCACAAAACACTTGGTCTTTATTCATTCTTTTTTTTTTTTTATCCTTTTTTCCTTCATTTCCTGAGCCTGAATAATTTCAATTGTCTTGTTTTTCTCACCACTATTTTTTTCTTCTGCCCCTCCAATCTGCTGTTGCAACCCTCTAGGGATTTTTTTCATTTCAATTATTTTGTTCTTCAATTTCGGTATTTTTATTTGGTTCTTATAAAGAAGCTCAAAGAGATTTCGTGTTGTTCACTCATTGTTTTCCTCATATCCTTTAGTTCTCTCTCTGCATTTTCCTTTATCTCCTTGGGCATACTGGGAATCATTTTATTAAGTCCTTGTCTGGTAAGTCCAAAGTCTGATTTTCTTTGTTGATAGTTTCTGGATTTTTATCGAGTTCATTTGGATGGGACATCATTTCCCATTTGTTTTTCTTCTAATCTTTTCTTGTACAATGTATATTTTAATGTTTTAAAGTATTAACTCTGGTGGTGGGAAATGGTGGTGCAGTGACAGAGATATCGCCTGCCATGCCAGAGAACCGGGTTTGATTCCCAGTGCCTGACCATGCAAAAAAAAAAAATCCCCATAAAATATTAACTTTGGGATAGATTCCCTGAGCTGTTTCTAATATTTGTATCAGTTAGTGATATGGCAGAGATTTTCTTGAATGTCAGGTGCCAATGAAAACAAACTAAAGCAAAAAGCATCTTTTATTTTCTTTTCAAATTAGCTCTGCTTTGGTTGGTTGTCTCATTTAGAGCCTAGTCCTTCTATCAAGAAGATCAGCTCAAGGCAAATGGGAGGTGCAGGGTCATTTCTGTCTTACCTGAGTCTGCTTTGAGCCTCAGAGACTGCTTCTTTTCCTTGGTTCATTCTTGCTAGAGGCCTTAGGAATTTAATTTAAGGAGTTCAAGTGTACTCTTCTCTACTTCCTTTGAAATAGACTTTCAGCCCCTCCTGGGTTCCCTCTTGAGTAACTTAATGCAGGTTGTGCTTTGCCCCAGGCCACTTTAACTTGTTTTTCGCTTCATCCAACTCTCTGCAAGCGGATTTTCTGCCCTTAGGACAAATTCTGGGAGGGCAACCCTGAGACAATTTCCCTGGTTTAGTCTCTCATCTTCTACTGGATAGATTGGCACTGACATACATGCACCCCAATATGCACACAGCAGCCACTTTGCTTCATCTGGAACAGGGTCAGAGACCCACAATGTGAGCTCAAATTGGCTTCCCCCTATTGTGGAGGGTGTTGTGGAGGTGCCAGTAAGGGTGCCTGGACCTTCTTCTTCTATGGCTTTTGAAACTGTGTTTTCTTAATTTTGCACTTGCCCTTTAATTGTTTTCCATGGGTTTGAGGAAACTTACTGTCTTTAAAATTCCTCTGTCATATTTGTCTAAGGGGGATTGGAACAGTGGCCACCTTCAGAGATGGTCCTTAGTGATATGAAGTAGTTGATCAATAGCAGTGATCAGTGATCAGACCATACATCCCCAGTATTTGGAGACTAGATCTTTAAGTCCCACCCTGGCACCAGCTAGCTGTGTAAAGAGCCCAAACTTTAGTCCCCATTGCTACCCACTACAAGGCTGGGGGAAAGGAGATGGTAGCCATTGCAGGGAGGGTGAAACTCACCAGTATTTATCACAATTTACCATTGTTTTCCTCCCACTCCTCTATGGATGCTTCACAGTGTTCCACTAGACTTGGGAATTTCACAGTAGTTGATTCAAAAAGTTCCTACCAGTTCAATGGTTATTTTGATGGAGAGAATGATTCCTGAAGCTACCTACTCCACCATGTTGCCACAATTGAAGTCTATTTCTTAGGATAGAAACATTTTGACTATATATGCCATACACCAGGTGTGCACCATGAAAAATGTTGTGCTCCTCTCCCTGTCGACCAGGCACTGTGGACAGAGAGACCATGAATAGAGCCCTGTCCACTATCAGCATACTATAATAATGATATGGCACCCCTATTCTTCTCAAATAAAAATTGAGGGGAGGATTACTGAGAGGAGGGAGCAATAGAAATTGTTTTCCAAAATCTGCATATGAAATCCTGGACAGACCTCTGAGTAGCCCATGCTTGAAGTTGACCAGAAACTACACAACAAAAAGTTCTAGAACTGAACCCTGATATGGAAAACCATTCAGGTTTCAGATTGGCCTCCAGCAAGCACACACATGGGCAGAATAAAACAGTATTACAAAGAATTTTGACAACTAAATGGATATTTGGACCATATCCCAAAAAGCAGTCCAAGATATGTATACTTTTAGTTTTAAATATTTTTATTGACAAAACAATATACAAACACAAACATTCTTAACATACAAACATTCCATACATGGTGTACAATCAATGGCTCACAGTATCATTACATAGTTGTATATTCATTACCATGATCATTTCCTAGGACATTTGCATCACTCCAGAAAACAAACAAACAAACAAAAAACTCATACATACCGTACCCCTTAAACTCCCTCTCATGGACAGCTAATATTCCCATCTACCCAATATATTTTAAATTTTGTTACCCTTATAATTTTTTTTTATTTTTAACTTTTTATTGTATAGTGTAACATATATACAAAGCAAAGAAATAAAAAAGCTATAGTTTTCAAAGCACTCTTCAACAAGTAGTTACAGGACAGATCCCAGGGTTTGTCATGGGCTAAAGTACAATTCTCTCATATTTTTCCTACTATCTGTTCCAGAATATTGGAGGCTAGAGGGCTTAAATTTTTTTTATCATCACAATTGATTTTTTCCTTCTTTTTTTGTGTGAAAAATAACATATATACAAAAAAAACTATAAATTTCAAAGTACAGCACCACAATTAGTTGTACAACATATTTTAGAGTTTGATACAGGTTACAATTCCACAATTTTAGGTTCTAGCTGTTCTAAAATACTGGAGACTAAAAGAGATATCAATTTAATGATTCAGTGTTCATATCCATTTGTTAAATCTTGTTTTCTCTACATAACTCCACCATCACCTCTTATCTTTCCATACCTCTCATTGGGGTTAATACACTCTAGGATGTATCCAGGCATTACAATAATCTATACAGGATTAAAGGACCTTCTCATTCTGTGCTTCCTGAGTTTCAATTATTCAAATGAGCTATACAGATAGGATGAGTTAGATTATACACTACAGAAGATTTCAGTTCCAGATCAAATAAACTTTTCTTCCACTGGTCTCAAAGAGTACATGTCATTCTAAAATCTAGACACTGCCTTCCTTACCCCTATGTTCTGAATTATTTTAACCTCAACCTGTTCGGCTTTGTTCTTATCTCTAAATATCAGGTTATGTATATAAAACAGCCTCTCAAAATCCAGAAAAAATAATCACCACTCCAGACTTAATGTGTCTGCTCTAAAAGCTTACAATTCAGGCCCCTGTTTCAAAAGGTGACCATACCATTCTTGTTCTTTTCTTTCTCACTTATTTTGTCTCACCAAATGTCCCACATGTTCATTCACATCGTTACATGCCTCATGACTTTGTTCCTTTTTGTAGCAGCACAACCTTCGTTCATAAGTGTACACCATCGTTTGCCAATCTACTTCTCCATCAGTGCAGTGCATCCTTCAGCCACCTGCATTCATTGGGCATCATGTATAGGGCCCAAAGTCCACAGTTCATCAACATTCTCAATTTTAGATAATTACATTGGTCCCAAGAGAAAGAAAACCAATAAACACACCCAAATAGAAAATCTAAACCTCCTCTTAACTCTTCTCCATCCCCCCATTATTTCCTCTGCTGTTGGTAGTGCTGATGGTTTCCTTTTGAACGTAGCTCATTAATAGCAGTTTCCCCCCTGTACCTTGGACTTAAACATTCTTTATACAAGAATCATATCTTTGAAGTAATTCTTGAGAGAATTCATATTTCTAATGTGAATCAGTGGGACACAGGTCTATAAACCCATTTCAATCTTGTTCATCTTCAATATGGTAATATTACTTATAGACCAACGACAGAACCACCTTCACTCTTATCTATTCCCTTACATTGGAGTTCAACCACATAAGCTAACAGTTCATCCATCTCTAGCTTCTTTGTATCTCTAAGTCCCCTATATTCTGTATTATAAGCCTCTGATTATACTTTTATGCTGGTTGTAAAAGTGGAATCATACAGAATCTATCCTTTTGTGTCTGGCTAATTTCACTCATCATTATGTCCTCAAGGCTCATCCATCTTCTCATGTGCCTCAGGACGTCATTTTGTCTTACTGCTGCATAATATTTCATCATATATATATATATACACACACACCACATTTTGTTGATCCACTCATCTGTTGATGGGCATTTAGTTTGTTTCCATCTTTTGGAGATTGTGAATAATGCTGCTCTGAACATCGGCTTGCAAATGTCTGTGTGTTGTTGATTCCAGCTCTTCTGGGTATATGCCAACTAGTGCTATTGCTAGGTCACAGGGCAACTTGATAGTTTCCTATGGAACTGCCAAACAGTCTTCCATTGTGGCTGCACCATTATACATTCGCACCAGCAGTTCACAATTGTCCCAGTTTCTCCATTATCCTCTCTAACATTTATAGTTCGCTCTTTGTTTAATAGCAGCCATTCTTATAGATGTGAGGTGGCATCTCATTGTAGTCTTGAGCTGCATTTCCCTTATAGCCAATGAAAATGAGCAGCTCTTCATGTGCTTTTGAGCCATCTGTATCACTCTTCAGAAAAATGCCTATTTATATCTTTAGCCCATTTTATAATTGGGTTGTTTGTTCTTTTGTTGTTGAGTTGTATGATTTCTTTGTATATATAGGAAATCAAACCTTTCTCCAATATGTGATTCCCAAATATTTTGTCCCATGGACTTGGCTGCCTTGTCACCTTTTTAACAAAGTCATTTGAGGTGCAGAAGAATTTGATTTTGAGAAGTTCCCATTTCTCTATTTTTTCTTTTGTTGCTTGTGCTTTGGTTTTAAAGTTTAGGAAGCTACCTCCTATTACTAGGTCTTGAAGATGTTTCCCTATATTTTCTTCTAGAAGCTTTATGGTGCTAGTTCTTATATTTACATTCTTGATCCACTTTGAGTTAATTTTTGTGTAGGACATAAGATAGGGCTCCTTTTTCATTCTTTTGGCTATTGATATCCAGTTCTTCCATGCCCAATTACTGAAAGGGTTATTTTGCCCCAGTTCAGAGGATTTGGGGGCCTTGTCAAAAATCAGTTGACCATAGATTTGGTGGTCTATTTCTGCACTCTTGATTTGATTCCATTGGTCAATGCTTCTATCTTTGTGCCAGTACCATGCTGTTTTGACCATTGTGGCCTTATAATAGGTTTTAAAGTCAGGGAGTGTAAATCCTCCCACTTTGTTCTTCTTTTTTAGGATGCTTTTAGCTATTTGGGGTCTCTTTCCCTTGGTAATTAGCTTTTCCAAATCTTCAAAACTTTGATTGGTACTGTGTTGAATCTTGATCAATTTGGGTGGAATTGACATCTTAGCTATATTTAGCCTTCCTATCCAGGAGCAGGGAATGTCTTTCCACGTATTTAGAATCCCTTTGTTTTCTTTCAGCAATGTTATGTAGTTTTCTGTGCACAAGTCCTTTATGTCTCTAGTTAAGTTCATTCCTAAGTACTTGATCCTTTTAGTTGCTTTTTTGAATGGAATTTTTTCCTTATCTGACTTCCCAGGTAGGTCATTCCTTGTGTATAGAAATGTTTCTGATTTTTGCACATTAATTTTATAACCTGCTACCTTGCTGAATTTGCTTATTAGCTCAAGTAATTTTGCTGTAGATTCCTCAGGATTTTCCAAGTATAGTATCATATCATCTACAAATAGTGAGAGTTTTACTTCTTCCTTTCTAATTTGGATGTCTTTTATTTCTTTGTCCTGCCTGATTGCTCTAGCTAGAACTTCTAGTGCAATGTTGAATAGTGGTGACAGTGGGCATCCTTGTCTCGTTCTTGATCTTAGGGGAAAGCTTTCAGTTTCTCTCCATTGAGTATAATGCTGGCAATTAGTTTTTCATATATTCCCTTTATCATATTGACGTGGTTATCTTTGATTCCTAACTTTTGGAATATTTTTATCAGAAAAAGATGTTGAATTTTGACAAATGCTTTCTCAGCATCAATCAAGATGATCATGTGATTTTTTCCCTTTCAATTTGTTAATGTGCTGTATTCCTTTAATTGATTTTCTTGTGTTGAACCATCCTTGCATTCCTAGTATAAACCCCACTTGGTCATGGTGTATAATTGTTTTAACATGTTGGTGGATTCAGTTTGCTAATGTTTTATTGAGAATTTTTGCATCTATGTTCATTAGGGAGATTGGACTGTTGTTTACCTTTCTTATAGCATCTTTACCTAGTTTTGGTATTAAAATGATATTAACTTCATAAAATGAGTTAAGTAGAGTTTCTTTTACCTCAAATTTGTGGAAAAATTTGAGCAGGATTGGTGTTAGTTCTTATTGGAATGTTTGATAAAATTCCCCTGTGAAGCCATCTGGCCCTGGGCTTTTATTTGTAGGAAGATTTTTGATGACTGATTGAATCTCTTTACCGGTGATTGGTTTGTGGAGATCTTCTATTTCTTCCTGAGTCAGTGTAGCTTGTTTGTGTGTCTCCAGGAATTTGTTCATTTCATCTAAGTTGCCTAGTTGGCATATAGGTGTTCATAGTGTCCTCTTATGATTTTTCTTTTTCTTTCTTCAGGCTCTGTGGTAATGCACCCCTTCTCATTTCTGATTTTGTTTATTTGCATACTCTTTTTTTGTCAGTCTTGCTAGTGACCCATCAATTTTATTGATTTTCTCAAAGAACCAGCTTTTGGTTTTATTGATACTTTCAATTGTTCTTTTGTTCTCCCATTCATTTATTTCTGCCTTAATCTTTGTTATTTCTCTTCTTGTATTTACTTAGGGGTGGTTTGTTGTTCTTTCTCAACTTCTTCCAAGCGTGCTGTTAATTCCTCAATTTTTGCTCTTTCTTGTTTTTTAATATAGGCATTTAGGGCAATAAATTTCCCTCTCAGCACAGCCTTTGCCACATCCCATAAGTTCTGATAAGTTGTATGCTCATTTGCGTTCATCTCCAGATAGCTACTGATTTCTCTAGCAGTTTTGTCATTGACCCACTGGTTGTTTAAGAGTGCATTATTTAATCTCCAAATGTTTGTGAATGTTCTCATTCTTTGTTGATTACTGAGATCCAGTTTCATCCCATTGTGATCAAAGAAAGTGCTTTGAATAATTTCAATGTTTATAATTTTATAAAGACCCATTTTGTGCCTCAGCATATGTTCTATCCTGGAGAATGTTCTATAAGCCCTAGAGAAGAATGTACATCCTTGTATTTTGGGGTGCAATGACCTATATATGTCTGTTAGATCTAATTCATTTATCAAGTTATTTAACTTCTGTATTTTCATTTTGATCTTCTTTCTCGTTGTTCTATCTATCTACTATTATTGTTGAAATATCTATCCCTCCCTTCATTTTTGCCAATGTCTTTCTCATCTACTTTGGAGCTCTTTGATTGGGAGCACAAACATTTTTGATTGTTATATCTTCTTGGTGGATTGACCATTTATGGTGTCCTTCTTTGTCTCTTATGATGTCTTTACATTTAAAGTCCATTTTGCCTGATATTAGTATAGCTACTCCTGCTTTCCTTTGGTTACAACTTGTGTGGAAAATCTTTTTCCATCCTTTCACTTTCAATTTGTATCCTTGTGACTAAGATGAGTCTCTTGTAAGCAGCATATAGTTGGATTATATTTCTTAACCTGTTCTGCCAATCTATATCTTTTAATTGGTAAATTTTGTCTCTTAACATTCAAAGTTATTCCTGAAAAAGTGTTTCTTGAATCCACCATCTTATCTTTTTAATTTTATTTGTCAAATCTATACATTATTTCCCCTCTTTCTCTTCATATTCTTTACATTACACTTAGAGGTACTTGTCAGTTCTGTGCCATCCTCCAGACCTCCCTCTCCTGTCTTTTTTTTTTTTTAGCTAGCAGGACTCCTTTTAGTATTTCTTGTAGGGCTGGTCTCTTATTCACAAATTCTTTCAGGACTTCTTTGTCTGTGAAAACTTTAATCTCTCCCTCAGTTTTGAAGGAAAATTTGGCTGGGTACAGAATTCTTGGTTGGAAGTCTTTCTCTTTCAGGCTCATGAATATATCATACCACTGCCTTCTTGCCTCCAGGGTGCTAGTTGAATTGTTTGAACTTAGTCTTGTTTGGTCTCCTTTGTATGTAGTAGATTGTTTTTCTCTTGCCCCTTTCAGGATTTTCTGCTTCTCTTCAACATTTGACAGAGTGATTAGTATGTGTCTTGGGGGAGGCCTATTTGGATTTATTCTGTTTGGAGCTCATTGGGTTTCTTTGACTTGTATATTTATGTATACATAAATTTATGTATACTTGTATATTTATGTCCTTTATAAGGGTTGGGAAGTTTTCCCCCATTATATCCTCAACTACTCTTTCTAGCCTTTTACTCCTCTCTTCTCCTTCTGGGACACCAACGATTCTGATATTTGTGTGCTTTGTTTTGTCTATCATTTCCCTGAGATCCATTTTAATTTTTTCCATCTTTTTTGCCATTTCTTGTTTTAAGTCTTCGAAGTCAGTTATCCTGTCACCTATATCACTTATTCTTTCTTTGGTCTCTTCAAATCTGCTGTTGTTTGACTCTAGCATGTTTTTTATTTGGTCACAAAGTCTTTAATCTTTGTGATATCTGCTATGTTCCTATTTATTCTTTCAAATTCCTCTTTATTCTCTTTTACCGTCTTCTTGAACTCCTTTATGTCATTTGCTGTCCCACTTATTTTATTAAGTGCAGTTGTATGAAACTTCTTTGATAAGTTTTCCAACATCTATGTCTCCTCTGGTGTTTTAATTTGGTCATCAGGCAGGGTCTATTTGTCTGTATTGTGATATGCTTAGTGATCTTCTCCTGTCTTCATGGCATGTAAATATCTTGATTGATTTACTTTCAGAGTTGATTTGTTTCAGTAGTCTAAGGCCTTGTGCTTGCATGATGGATGTAGAGCAGGGAGCAGGGTACAGGGTACGGTGCTCAGTGTGGTGATTTATTTCAGGGCAAGTATAGGAGGAGTTTGGGGATGTTATGGTGATGCTCATGAATGTCGGCTCCCAGAGGCCAGGGAGGATGCAGTGGCGTGGGTGCACTGGTGTGGGGAGTGTAAACCTGGTGTGCGCTGGTCTAAGGCATGGGACCCTACGTGTGCATGCATAGAGCTGTGGCAATGAGTCGGCATTATGCCTTCATGGATTGGGTGTAGATGTGACATGGCTGCTCAGGTTAGCATTTTCTCAGAGATGAGAAGTGTGACTGAGGGCCGTGCACATGCGTGGTTCTAGGACTGCTGTAAAGTGCAGTTCCCAGAGTTGAATAACGTGATTAGGGGTCTGTGCGCATGCTGGGGCCTAGGAGTGCCATAAATTGATGTGCAGAGTTCAGGGGTTGCGGGTGAGGCTATGTGACACTATGGGCAGGGGCAGGGGTAGCCTGTGTATGGAGGTTAGTGCCTAAAGCCTTTATGCACTGGCAACAGCCTGCAGGGAACAGGGAAGGAGAGGTAGTGATTGGGAGCAGTGCGGGACAGGTGGGTTGGGCTGCACTTGGGATGGAGGTGTGGGGCAGGTATCTGCACTGGGGGCTGGTCGGGTAGGGGTGCCTGGAGTGTGGGGAATGGGAGTAGGTGATGGGGATCAGGTGCCTGGAGTTTGGGGTGAGTCGCTGGTCATGAGGCTGTTCTGGTGAGGGTAGTGTGCCCAAGGAATGCAATCTGGCTTACTTCTTAGTCCCTGGCTCCCATCTGTGCACTCCCACAGGCTCTGCACTTCCACACCAGGCCCCAGCTTTCTGCCTTTCAGTTCCTCAGCCTCTGCAACTAGTTGCCCTATGTGGTGCTGAAAGCTCTCCCAGGTTAGCCACACTCCTGAATCGCTGCCCCAGTTGCCCCCCTGACCCTTCTCTAACTTTTCCTATTTGTTTATTTTTTAATCCATATTTTTTACTCATCTGTTCATACCCTAGATAAAGGGAACATCAGACACAAGGTTTTCCCAATCACACAGTCAGATTGTAAATGTTATATCTTCATATAATTATCTTCAAGAAACAAGGCTACTGGAGCACAGCTCTACAATTTCAGGTCCTTCCATTTAGCCACTCAAATGCACCATAAACTAAAAGGGGATATCTATATCATGCATAAGAATAACCCCCAGGATAACCTCTTGACTCTGTTTGAAATCTCTCAGCCACTGATACTTTATTTTTTCTCATTTCTCTCGTCCCCCTTTTGGTCAAGAAGGTTCTCTCAATCCCTTGATGCTGGGTCCTGGCACATCCTGGGATTTCTGTCCCAGGGAGATTTACACCCCTGGAAGTCATGTCCCACATAAGAGGAGAGGGCAGTGGGTTCATGTGCCATGTCAGCTTAGAGAGACAGGCCCAAGATATGTATTCTTAACCTAAACATGTTGATTGCTTGCTTTAACAGAAGACTTGAGTAAGAACCAGAGTCATAAAATAATATTCAAAATGTAGAAGATACAATAAAAAATTATGCATCATAGCAAAAAATGCAAAAATTTGAATTAAAATGAGAAAAGTTATTCAACAGATTCCAATACTGAGATGACACAGATGCTGGGATTATTTGTCAAGTATTTTATAGCAGCAACCATAAAAATGTTCTAAGAAACAATTATAAATACTCCTGAAACAAATGGCTGGGATAAGCCTTATCAAAGAGGTAAAGATTATTTAAAAAGAGCCAAATAGAAGTTGCATAACTTTAAAATACAATAACCAACATAAAAACTCACTGAACTGGCTCAAAACAAAATGGAAATGACATGGGAAAGAATCAGTGATTTTAAAGAGAAATCAATAGAAATTATCCAAAACAAACAACAGAGAAAAATACCATAAAAAATGAACAGTCTCAAGGACCTGTGAGACAATAACAAAATGTATAAAATATATAAATTAAAGATTCAAGAATCTGAGTAAACCTTAACAGGATAAACCCACAGATATTTACACTCATCACTCTCAAGATTCTGAAAACTAATGAGAAAGAAGAAAATCTTGAAAGCAGTCAGAGGGAAACAACGCGCCATCTACAGGTAATGCTCATAACAGCTTTATTTGTAATAAGCACCAAACTCTAAAAAATCCAAAAGTCCTTTAATAAGCAAGTGGATAAACAAACTGTGGTATAGTGGAATACCACTCAGCTAGAAAAAGGAATGTACTATCCATACATGCAACAACTTAGATCCTCCCATCTCCCATGTTACAAAGGTATTACATTGAGTAAAAAAGTGAATTTCAAAAGGCTATACACACATATGATTCCATTCATCCAACTCCCTTGAAATAACAAAATTTTAGAGATGAGAACAGATTAGTGGTTGACAAGTTAGGGTTGGAATATGAATATAAAGGGGTGGCAGGTGGAGTTTCTTTGTGGTGATGGAACAGTTTTGTGTTCTGATTGTGATGGCGGTTACATGAATCTATACTATATCATCATAATAAGTGAATGTAAAAACTGGTGAAAACTGAATAAGGTCTGCAGTTTTATTAAAAGTATTGTACCAATGTATATTTCTTGGACTTGATTATATATTACAGTTGTGTAAGATGTTAACTTTGGGAAATTCTGGGTGAAGGGTATTTGGGACCTCTCTGCAGTATTTTTGCAACTTCTTGTGTGTCTTAAATTGTTTCATAATTTTTAAAAAATAGACAAAAAACAGAAAAGAGAGTAGCCAGTGAAGTAGAAAAGAGTCCAGAGTGTAGGATCCCAGAGGCCAAAGGAAGAAAATCTTTCATGGAGAACAAAGTGAACATGAGATTTTGTTACATGAAGGTAGATAGTGACTTAGTCAAGAGCAGTTTTAGTCTGGCTGTAGGGACAAAAGCATGACTGGAGCATGTTCAAGACAGCATGGAAGGAGAAAAAGTAGGGACAGGTATGGTGTGGAAAAAAGTTAAGATTCTTTGTGTAAGAAAAATACAACTCAGTAATTCTCATCACTTTGTTTTTTTCATACTACATAATAAATTGTAAATCACCATTAAATTTTCATAAAACACATGATTATTTAACTTTATAAGTATGTTTTCGTGTTATGACATATACAACTATTTCCTGCTTTGTTTTGTAGTTCTGTTTTTAAAGATGTAGTTATGTCACTCTGAGGGCCTCTGAGGGACAAATTATGCTAATTGTTAATAACCAGGATAACAAGGGACTGTGTATGAAGAGAAGATGGAAAAATAATGCTGCAGATTAATTAATAATGTCTCACATCTGAATGTTTTCAGCTCCTTCATCTCAGTAATGATCCTATCTCCTTGACTACCAGCAGTTGCTCATACCTCATCAAAAACAAAAACAAAGAGTCTTTCAAAAGCTTAAAGAAAATATGAGAAATAGAAAATTGCTTTTCCTCTGCAAAAAGCAAATCAACCCCCCCAAAATGCCTTCTCCCAATCACAACACAGATTATTATAAATAGATAAACAATATAAGTTAAAGATGAAGACCATATGAATGACAAAATTAAGAGATTTATCTGACACTTTTGAAAGTGGAAGAATTGACTGAGTTCCCAACTATAGCATCAATGTTGGGAGAAAAATATAAAACAAAACAAATAACCAAAGGATTAGTTTTGCACTTTCTATGATCCCTTCTAAGTCAAATCCTGAATCAACTTCACCATGCACTATGCCAGTAGATTGGCTGGGGGTAATTTGGAGACTGTATGTGGTAGCAAATTAATTTCTCCCATCAGACAAAGGGTGGTTTGTTTGAGACAGTCCAGTGGGGATTTAATAGGGATTTAAAACTCTGGTTCTTTAGCCACCTAATCACAAACTGTTGTAATAATTGGAGCTAAAAAATACCTAAAGCTCTGTACTTAAAAAGTAAGAGGTCAACACCAATCCATGTATGTTTATCAATTTTGTTCATTGATAGCACATCACAAATAAGGTTGCTTATTTACTCTCTTGCTCATTCATTCATCCATTCAGGCATTCAACAATTATTTATTGAGCATCCACTATGCTAGATGCTGAGTGTGCTGGTTTGAAATGGTTATATACCCCAGAAAAGCCATATTTTCTTTCCTAATTCAGTATTGTGGGGGCAGACCTGTTGTTTAGGGTGGAAACTTTGATTAGACTGTTTCCATGGTGATGTGACACACCCAATGTGGGTGTGACCTTTTGATTAGATGGAGATGTGACTCCACCCATTCAAGGTGTGTCTTGATTAGTTTACTGGAGTCCTTTAAAAAAGGAAAAATTTTTGAGAAAGTTCAGACACTTGGAGAACAGTTGCTTCAGAGATGCAGATGCCTAGACATGGACATTTGCAGATGCAGAGCTCAACAGATGACACCATGTGTCTTCCTATGAGATGCTAAGCAAGCCAGAACCCAGAATTGTGTCCCAGAGGAGATAGGTGAAGGCCCACAGATGTTTAGAGAGGAAACTACTGGTATCAGAACCTGGAAGCAACAGAACTGGGAAAAAGACCAAAGATGTTAGCCATGTGCCTTCCCAGATCAGCCTTTCTTGAGTCAAGATATCTTTCTCTAGATGCCTTAGTTTGGACATTTTTGTGGCCTTAGAACTGTGAACTTATAACTTAATAAATTCCTTTATAAAAGCCATTCCATTTTTGGTATATTACATTCTGGCAGCATTGGCAAATCAAAACACTGGGGATGGAAGAATGGACCAGGTATGGTTCCTGCTGTTCTCACAGTTTACAGTCTCACAGGGAAATGAATAAACAGACAATTAGAGGACAGTGTGGTAATTACTGCTATTACTTTATTATTATTATTACTACTACTAACATATACTGGGTGCTATCTATGTAGTGCCAGGTGCTTTTCTAAGTGAATTCACACAACAACTTTGTGGATACGTGCTATTATTAGTCCTATTTCAAGGACAAGAAAAATAAGTTCAAAGACGTTTTGGTAATGGCCAACGTCATACAATTTGGACAACTTCAGAGCTGTCTTACTCCAAAGTCAGGAGTATAATGGAACAGCAGCTGAAACTTGGGGGCCTGGTAAGTTTTGATGGACTGGATGCTTTTGGCAAGAGGTAAGGTTGGAGAGGTAACTAGGTATCAGATCACGTTGGGCTGTTCAAGCCCTTTAAGAAATTAGAACTTTATCCTGAAAGTGATGTATAACATTTGTTTCATTTATCTATAGCTATGTGAAATCCACCCCAAAACATAGGGGTTTAAAACAAGTACCATTTAATAGCTCATAGTTCTGTTGGTTAGGAATTTGGGCAAGGATTAGCAGGGGCAGCCCATGTCTTCTTCATGTAATGTCAGCTGGGGTGATTCTGCAAGGCTGAATAATCCAAGATGGCCTCATTGTTATGTCTGGGAACTTTGGTAGAGTTTCACCTGGGTGCTTCAGTTCTCCTCCCCATTGCTTCCAAGAGAGCAAAAATGGAAACTGCAAGACCTTTAAGGACTAGGTCTGGAACTGGCACAGCATCCTTCTATTCCATTCTATGGTCAGATCATGTTAGAAGGCAAGACTAGATGTAAGGAAAAAGAAATAGGCTCCACCTTCTGATAAAAGAAATGGCAAAATCAAATTGAAAAAGGCATACAGGATGGGAAGAATTGTTGGGGCAATCTTTGGAAGCAATCTACTATAATACTGCAATGTTTTAAGAAAGGGTGTTTCATGCAGGAAGGAGTTATCTGGGTGAGAAGTTAGGGTGGACTGAATCAGAGTGTTTTCTAAACCTCACTGACCACCAAAGTTACCTGGGGGGCTTATTAAAAGTATAGATTCTCCAAAACTATCAAAGGCTTGCTGAATCAGAATCCCTGTGAGTGAAGACTGAAATTGAACATTTGCAATGCTCTTTCAACAGATATTTTATTGAACACTTACTTAAAAAAAGAAGCAAATTAGGTCTTGCCCAATTAAAATGGTGGAGTTAGTTGCTTCAGGGCTCCATCCCTCCACAGAAGCTTTGAACAACCTGCAAGAATTGGCAGAAATATCTTTCTCAAAACTCCAGAAAAGAGTTAAAGGATTGCAGTAACAGGTTCAACATTGACTAAAGAAAAATGCCACTTAAAAGTAGTAGGATATTGTAGTGTCCTGGTTGACCACTCCCAACCTCTCACCAGCTCAGCACACTCTCAGTCCAAATACCTGGTCCTGGTTCTGGACAGTGAGAGTAACTCTCATGCACATACCAAGAGCATGTATCTCTGGCTCAGTCTCTCTGGTGGTGGCCTAAGGGATTGAACTGACATATTCATTTCAACCTTGTTGAACCAGAACTTGCTCTCCAAGTAAGCAGATCACAGAGCTCTTCTACAGAACACTGTGAGGGAGGAGTCAAGTTGTGGTGCTGGAGGCAAGGATTGTTGGCTGTAGGACATAAACTGCCTGGGATGATGAAACTATTTTCTAGGGAAAAGGGGGACATTTGTAGCTGCCTAAATGGGTAATTCCTAGGGCCACACACACATGACCAAGACAAGACATATGTGCAGAAAGGATTGGGGAGCCCCTATGATTTAGCCTGGAGCTATTCTCCAAACTCATTGTATGGATAAGCTTTGAAGGGGAGCACTCAATATAGGTCAATCTGCAAAGACTAGGAAAGGTGTTCTCTTTTTATTTTCTTTTTTTGTTAGCTCTTGGCATTCAAGGAAAGCTCTGTTACAACAGTAGCTGTATACAAGCTTAAGGAACAGATACCTCAGAGTCTCAATCCCAGAATAATACACTAAAATATCAAAACATTCAAGTTTCAACAAAAGATTACAAAATAAAAAAAGAGGGTGGGTCACAGTGGCTCAGCAGGCAGAGTTCTCACCTGCCATGTCAGAGACCTGGGTTCAATTCCCGGTGCCTGGCCATGAAAAAAAAATTAAAATATGCAAAGAAACTGGAAGTGATGGCCCAGGTAAAGGAGAAAATTAAAGGATTACAAACTGTATTAGTTAGGGTTCTCTAGAGACACAGAATCAACAGGAAACACTCACAAATATAAAATTTATGAAAGTGTCTCACATAATCGTGGGAATGCAGAGTCCAAAATCCGCAGGGCAGGCTGTGAAGCTGACAATTCACATGGAGGGTCTGGATGAACTCCACAGGAGAGGCTTACCGGCTGAAACAGGAAGAGAGCCTGTGTCTTCCGAATCCTCCTTAAAAGCCTTCCAGTGATTAGATTAAACATCACTCATTGCAGAAAACACTCCCCTTGACTGATTACAGATGGAATCAGCTGTGGATGCAGCTGACGTGATCATGATTCATTTCTATGAAATGTCCTCATTACAACAGACAGGCCAGCACTTGTCCAACCAGACAAACAGGTACCACCATTTGGCCAAGTTGAACCTGACTATGACAGTCCACTCCTTGCCAACTTGGCAGCTATACATATCACCTTAAAACATACCAAATTTCTAAATAAAAACAATAAAACACATATTTTTTCTTTCACCTAACAATACTAAACTGTCCTGCATATAACTGGAAACACATTAAATCTCTCCAGAAGAGGATCCAAATCCTTGGGGAATATTCATTCTTAAACTTGATATCTTACAACTTAAATAGTATAATGTGAAAAATCAGCATTACAATCCTCATTTCTGTAATTGATCACGGGGTTGAAGTTCATATTTATCACTACCTTCTTCCACTACCCATTCCATGTTTCCTTTACCCTCAGCAAGCACTTCAGCTGGTTGTGGTTTGGTGACCCAAACCTTCATTCCTGAAGTTTCAGAGCCATTGGTAGTCCTGCCTGGATTGGGTTGTTGCAGTTTTCCATTGATTTTAATCACAGGGCATGGTAATACTAAAAGACGCCCTAGGGGATCTCCTATATTCCAAGAAAACTCTTCTTGACCTCCATTGTGGAGATGCAGTCCTATTTCCCCCTGATAGTCAGGGTCAATCACCCCAGCCAATAATGTAATCCCCTTCATGGCTTGTTGATCCAGGGGCATAAGTAGCCCAACGTGACCAGGTGGCAGTCTTAGATTCCAGTTCAATCGAATCATTGTTGTTTCTCCTGGTGGAAGAACTCCCCATTTTGGAACTAAAACCTGTAGACCAGCAGAGCTCATGGTCACAGGGACAGGAAGCAAAAATTTTCCTAGTGGATCACTAGGGGTAATAGTGAGTGCTGCCACTCTTATTTCCACCCCTTGGTTACTGGACCTATGGATCCTGGCTATGGGAGAAACAGCACCATACAGTGGACACTGATTCAGAGTATATACAGCCTCCTGGAGAACATTACCCCAGCCCTTCAAGGTATAGCCACCTAGTTGGTACCATAATTGAGTTTTCAAAAGGCCATTCCACCATTCTATCAATCCAGCTGCTTCTGGATGATGGGGAACATGAAAAGACCAGAGAATTCCACAGGCATGTGCCCATTATTATACTTCATTTGCTGTGAAGTGTGTTCCTTGATCAGAAGCAATGCTATGTGGAATACCATGATGATGGATAAGGCATTCTGTAAGCCTGCGGATGGTAGTTTTGGCAGAAGAATTGCATGCAGGGAAAGCAAACCCATATCCAGAGTATGTGTCTATTCCAGTTAGAACAAATTTCTGCCCCTTCCATGAAGGGAGTGGTCCAAGGTAATCAACCTACCACCATGTAGCTGGCTGGTCACCTCAGGGAATTGTGCCATATCGGGGGCTGAGTGTGGGTCTCTGTTGCTTGCAGATTGGGCACTCAGCAGTGGCTGTAGCCAAGTCAGCCTTGGTGAGTGGTAGATCCTGTTTTTTTTTTCATCCTTGCTGCCATTTTATTGGGGAGTTTAATCAATTAATATTCAATGTTATTAATGTAAAAGCAGTACTTTCTTCAACCATTTTGTCTTTTGGATTTTATATGTCATTTCTTATTTTTCTTCTTTTTATCCTTTTAGCTACTCCTATGATAATCTTCATTTGTATACTCTCTTCTGCACCTCTCTCCCTTGTCTTTTCATATCAGCCTGTAGCACTCCCATTGTATTTCTTATAAGCATGTCTATTCTTCAGGAACACTCTCAATGTTTGTTTATCTTTAGATATTTTTAAACTCTCAACCAACTCCACTCTGTAGGTCAGTATCAATGTTCCCTGGTGATGAGATCCAGCAGTGTTCCAGTATTTTCTGTGAAGCCTCTTGATTCTGTGCTTTTCTGGTCCTGCCTAGAAGATGGTACTTCTCAGCCTGCTGCTGAGGCCTAAATTGGTAGCAAGCCTTTAATCTGCAGCAGACTCTTCTCCTACCAGGGATATTGTTTAAAGAGAGGTTGTCAAGAGGTTGGGCTTAAACTCTTTCTATTTTTCCCGCTTCTGGGCTCCAAGTTCTTTAAACAACAATCATGTTATTCAGCCCCCTGTGTTTTGGGGGACTGATGCTATTCAACTAAACTATGGTACTGAAACCCATGCATATTTGATCCATCCAATGAGAATAGTGACTTCATTTAAAATATCAAATTCCTAAGGATATCAAGCATAGAAGTATAGTCAGGAGCTACCTGATCAAGACCAGTGAGAACAGATTCCAGCTTTTGAAGCTGCTTGTGCTGAACATGATGGGTTGCTGAAATGCTAAGTAAAGTTTTGGGCAGCCTCATGGGCTTATTAGGACAGAGCTTGGCGCTCAAGTTTTTCCAGGATGAGTATCGTAGTTAATCCCTCTGCAATTAAGATTGATACCTTTAAGAGTAAGGACAAATGAAGAAGTACAGATCTAACATGGACAGTAGTCTTGCTTCAAATTATCTTAATGGCCTAGAAAATCTCAATCCCTAAAATTTGAATTTGAATCTAGATTCTAGATTACTATTTCCATGGTGATCCTAGGCCTTAAATCATTATTAGAAAGAAATTCTCAAATGAAATGTCCAACACAGAAGCAAAAAATAATATATATATATTTTTACAAATTGCACTATCCATATTCCACTTCCATATTCATGGAGATAAAAACTAAACATTCTGTAAGGGTTTAGACACTATAAAATGGCATTGAAAGTTTGGAAAAACAAACTGAATTTCTCAAACTGGAAATTACGTAAAAAATTAAGAACTTAATGAATTGGTTAAATAGTCAATGACTAAAAAGTGCTTTGGTCAAAAATAAATTAAGAAGATGCAAAAAGGAATGAAATGCAGTAGTGACATCTGCAAAAATGTTGAATTAAGGATGTTCAAAAACTTGCTTATACAGAAATGCAACAAGAAAACTTCAAAATTCCAGAATAAAATTTTAAGAACTCTGGAAATTAAACAAAGGCTTGCAGCAACCCAGAATTTAGTCAGGAGAAACATCTGAATTTCAGTCATAACAGTGAGCTTTGTGGCATTTTAATTTACTCTAGCCTATTCCCCCACTCCTGGTACTAAATTGTATTAGTTAGGGTTTTTTAGGGAATCAGAATCAACAGGAAACACTCGCAAATATAAAATTTATAAAAGTGTCTCATGTAACTGTGGGAAGGCAGAGTCCAAAATCCGCAGGGCAGGCTGTGAAGCTGACGATTCTGATGGAGGGTCTGGATGAACTCCACAGGAGAGGTTCACCAGCCAAAGCAGGAAGAGAGCCTGTCTCTTCTGCATCCTCCTTAAAAGGCTTCCAGTGATTAGAGTGAGCATCACTCTTTGCAGAAGACACTCCTTTTGGCCGATTACAAATGGAATCAGCTGTGGATGCAGCTGACGTGATCTTGATTTAATTCTATGAAATGTCCTCATTGTAACAGACAGGCCAGGACTTGCCCAACCAGACAAACAGGTACCATCACTTGGCCAAGTTGACACATGAACCTGACCATGACACAAACCATCAGTGAGGAGGATGAGACTTGAGACATTCCAGACAAAGACTTTTTTAAAATGTTACTAAATATGCTCAAAGAGCTAAAGGTTAAAATTGGACAAAGAACTAAAGGAAATCAGGACAGCAATAGATTAACAGAAATAGATTATTAATAGAGAGATGGGAGCTAAGAAAACAAACCAAACAGAGTTGAAGACCACAGTAACAGAAATAAAAAAATTCCCCAGAGAGGTTCAACAGCAGATTGGAGCTGGCAGGAGAAAGAATCAGTGAACTTAAAGGTAAGATGATTGAAATCATCTAATCTGAGATGCGAAAAGAGAAAAGAATGAGAATAGTGAAAAGAACCTGAAGAACCTGTGGGAAAATGTCAAGTGTTCCAATATATGTATTTTTGGAGTCCCAGGAGGAGAAGAAAGAGAGAAAGGGGCAGAAAAAATATTCAATGAAATAATGGGTGAAAATTCCCCCAATTTAATGAATATACACATCCAATACACTCAACAAACTCCAAGAAGGATAAGCACAAATAAATCCACACCAACATGCTGTAATCAGACTGTCAAAGGTAAAGAGAGAATTCTGAAAGCTACAAGAGAGACATAACATGCCAAACATAAGGGAGCCACAATGAGATTAAGTGTCAATATCTCATAGGAAAATATGGAGGTATGAAGGCAGTGGAAAGATATATTTAAAGTGCTTAAAGCAAAAAAAAAAAATGCCAACCAAGAATTCTATATCCAGGAATGTTGTCTTTCAAAAATGTGGGAGGAATTAAGACATTCCAAGATCAACAAAAGCTGAGGGAGTTTGTCACCACTAAATTGGCCCTGCAAGAAATGCCAAAGGGAGTTTTGCAGGTTGAAGGGAAAGAATAATAGACAATTGATTGAAGTCAGAGGAAGAAATAAGGCTCTTTAGTAAGGGTAATGATGAGGGTAAGTATTAATGCCAATATTTGCTTTGTGCTCCATTTTTTACCTTGTAGGGCACTTAAAAATCAAGTGCATAAAATGTAATGATAAATCTATGGTTTGGACTCATGTGTAAATAAATAATTTGTGACAAGAACTACATAAGGGGGGGGAGATGGAGGGGTCTAGGGACATGGTTCACATATGCTATTGAAGTTGTTAAGTTGGTATCAAAGCAAACAAGATTTTTTTTTGCAGATTTAGGATGTCAAATGTAACCACAAAGAAAATATCAGGAATATGCAAATTCACAGAGACGGAAAGCAAAGTACAGACTACCAGGGTTGGAGGCAACGGAAATGGGAGTTAATGCAAAATGGGTGTAGGGTTTTCATTTGGGTTGAAGGGAAATTTATATTAATGAATAGTTGTAAGTGTAGTGCAACATTGTGAATGTGATTAACCCTATGAATGGCATGCTTTGGACAGGTTGGAATTGGAAGATTTATGTTATATATATGTTTCCATTAAAAAAAGAGAAAGAAAGATAAGCTAAAGAGATAATGACAACTAAATATAATACATGATACTGAATGGGATCTAACGATGGAGGAGAAAAGTCTCAAAAGAAAATTATTGGAACATAAGGAAAAATTGGAATACATGTTTTATCTAAATGTTAAGTTTCTTGAACTTGATGACTGCACTGAAGGTGATTACATAAATGAAGCCCTTGTTCATAGGAAAGGTACAGGAAGTACAGGAAATATGTGTTCAAGGTGTATGATGTGTGCAACTTGCTCTCAAATGTTCAGATAGATAGATAGCTACAGATAGGTGGATAGAAAGATGACAGAGAAAATATAACAAAGGTGGCAAAATGTTAAAATTGGTGGACTTGGGTATCTGGGGGCAGGTGTATTAGAGTTCTAAATATAGGGTTTGTGTTATTTTTGCAACTGTCCTGTAAATTTGAGATTATTTCAAAATAAAAATTAAAATGAAATAGAATTAAATACTATAAAGATATCATAAAGTAATTGAGAAAATAGGTGGATATGGAAAAAATGAAGACGTATGTAAAGGTTATTTATTACAGCATTGCTTGTAATAGTAAACGATTTGTTAAAGGAAACCTTATTGGCATAGAATTTAGGTACAATAAACTACACTTATTTAAAGTGTACAACTTGATGAATTTTGATAGGTCATATTCCCTTATCTCTATCTCCAGTCCCAAGCAACCACTAATCTTCTTTCTGCCACTATAGAATAGTTTGCAATACTAAGAATTTCATATAAATGGAATCATGCTATAGGTACATAGTACCAGTAGTAGCAGTAGATAAAGGTCCAGCAACAGTGGTGTTACATTTATTTAATGAAATATTCTGCAGGCATCAGGCAGGGGAGGAGGAAGTTTGCTATGAATTAATCTAAAATGATTTTCTAAAATAACATTAGGTAGTAAAGGCACAGTGCAGAAGAGTGCATCAAATGTGATAAGATTCATATGAAAATAGGAAAAAGAAAACTATATCCATACATTTGCTTGTATGTGTATAGACTAAGTCTGAAAAAAAAAAAGCAGGCAAAATAGATTGCCCCATGGGAGGAAAACTGAGTGCCTTGGAAACAGGGGAAGGAATAAGATTTTTCATCATAAATTCTTTTGTTTCCTTTGAATTTTGTACCAGTTGAGTTTATTATCTATTCAAAGAACAACTAAAATTAAACATTTTAAAATTATAATAAATAGTTATTGAGAGATTTGCCCCAAACTCGGTATAGGAAAGCCTTTGTAAAGTAGAAATAAGGCACTATAAACTTCAAATATTATTCAAACTTGATTGAAATTATAGCTGAAATCAGAACTTATAAGACTTAATTATCAGCTAAAGAGAAAACTTTGAGAAAAATTATAAATAAAGGAGTTGTTTATTGAAATTAGACAAGTTTATCCCCAAATTCATATGAAAAAAATAACCAGAAAAATCTGAGAAAAAGAAGAGCAATGATAGGGAACCAG
This sequence comes from Tamandua tetradactyla, assembly GCF_023851605.1. NCBI lineage: Eukaryota > Metazoa > Chordata > Mammalia > Pilosa > Myrmecophagidae > Tamandua > Tamandua tetradactyla. Next base: position 123,702,826 of record NC_135353.1, read on the forward strand.
AACTAGAAGATATTAAAACACATTATAATACCTTAACATTTAACGCAGTGTGAAACTAGCATATGAATAGACAGACCAATGGAATAGAAGAGAAAAATTCAGAAACAGAACAATGATATATAAAACGGTGATATTTCCAGCCAATGGAAAAAAGATGGATTCACTGGATACCAAGCAGGGAGATGGAACAGTGGAAATGGTTCATCTCAGGCTTAGGCAATAAGGAGATTTATTGTTGTAGAGAACTTTACCATAATAAAACTGGCTAAATTGGTTTTCTATTTTTCTTGAATTTTTATTTTGAAATACTTTCAAACTTACAGGACAGTTACAAAAATGATGCAAAACTTATAAAGAGACCTCCAACATACCCATCCACCCCAGCCCCACCTCACCCCCCAGATACCCAGATTCACCAATTTTAATTTTGTCTCATTTGTTGTATCATCCTATTTATTGATATCTATCTATCTATCTATCTATCTATCTATCTATCTATCTATCTATCATCCATTTTCTAAACATTTAAGAGTAGGCTGTATACATCATGATTTTTAAACACAATATGCAATGTACATTCCCTAAGAACAGGATATTAACTTATTTAGTTCCCTTAAATACAGATATCAAGTTCAAGAACGTCATTGTTTTAAAGTTTTCAGTCTGTATTCCAATCATTGGTTTGCACTTTACTGTCATCAGGCACCTCCAATTCTAGACAATGTCAATGATAAAATTCTCCCCCCACTCCAGCTACTGGGTGGACTGCTACCACCTCCACACACCCTTCTTTGGAATAATGCTACTAAATGGAATCTTTAATAATTATGTTGGGGCAACTGACAGTATCAAAGCAAAAAAAAAAAAAACAGGACTAAAAGGTTAAAGGTTTATATACACATCAGGGAGCAACTCAAATTAGGTAACTCCCTGAGCTGAGTAAGATCGGAGTTGTCATAGGGCAATGAAAAAGGTATATGGCTGTGGTCTTTTCCCAGGTTTCAGTTTTCTTTCTCTGTAAATTGTTGCAAATGCTGTGATTAGAATGGTTTGGACAGGTTGGTTTTCATGCTTTCTTCTTGGGATAACTAGTGTAATCTCATTTTGGCAGCTGCCAGAACAGTTCTTTTGAGAGCTATCTTTCTAAGCCTGATGGTTGTTAGCTGTCTAATGCCAGTTAAGCAAGTTCCAGGGAATGAGTAGATAGAAAAGAAAAAAGAATGGAAAAAAGAAGAGAGAGGAAAAGGAAATGAGACTAAGGTCTAAGCAAGGAAAATTGGAGTCTGTTTTAATTTTCCTTTTGGCCAAAATGAACAACTTTCATCATGGCCCACCAAATCTTTTGAGAGAGAAGACAAAAATTGCAGACATGTATAAGGTTTGGAGATGAAGTCAACAAGTTTCCATGGTGGTTGGAGGGGCATTTTGGTCTTTGATTTTCTGTTCCATAATCATGCATGGATCATCTGTTTGGACAGGACAGTACTTGTGGTCTTGATTGGATGTGATTGGATGCATTTGATGAAGGATATTCCAAACAGGAGAAAAAGTATACTAATCACCTGCCTTGGGAGAAAACTGCACCAATAAGAACTACAGTTTGTTTGGGAATATTCAGGGAAAGAGGTCCTAGTCCAAGCCCCCCAATGATGACCTGTAGGTTCCAAAGGTCAGGACTAGGTCATTTATTCAATGAATGGTTTGGGTGGTTTTATGGATGCATTGATTCATGAAAAAGATACAGAAAGATTTGGAATGGGGATATACATGCAGCAACCATCACTCTCCACTGTATACATGTCTCCTCTAGATGTCAGGATGATGTCTAACAAGTCAGTGAGGGACAATACCTTTCTGGAGTTCCTGCATTTCTTGAATGAGCATGTCAATATTTTTGGTGACATAGTTAGTGGTTCAGTTGACTTCACATATGAAGGAACAGAAAATTCAGGTACTTCATCAAACTTCTTCAATGGTCCACAGGACTGCTCCTCCATGCATGATGGAAGCATAAAACCTGTCCATGGTGGTTGGGGAATCACATCTAGAATGATTCCAATTCTTTCAGCTTCTTCACACAGTCCCTTTAAATCACCTTATGAGAGTAGGTGTTTTGCAGAGGGAGGTGCTGGCCCTCAACCATGGGAGCTAGGATTTCAGTCAATTTATCAAACTCTGAAAAAACTGTACAAACTAAATTATTCAAACTATGACCAATTCTACAGTCAAGATGGGGAAAAGAGATGGGCAAAATATCATGACCTTGTCCAACTGGCTGGGGCAAATCAAAACAAAATAAGAATTGCTTGGAGGTTTTTGGGATAAAAAAATACTTGTATTTTTATTTTGTAACTTATCTGAGTAAAGATGGTGTTGGGGCTGGAGCAACAATATCCACCCCTCTAACATTTCAAGAAAAACAATTCATATTCTTCAAAGTACAGTTTGTTAACCTCTGGGGATTTGCCACAATCTAGTTTGGTGAGACCATGCCCAAAATGAAAGCAGTAATGGTGGAGGAATTTCTCTCAGGGTAGGGAATGGGCATTTGTAAAGGGGCAATGTAACTGACAGGAAAAGATGAGTCATAGGCCACATTAACTTCATAAAAATAAGTAACAGCCAAAAATGCCAAAGAGTTTGGGTATTGATGAAAGAAGAGAGAAGAAAGGGAGAAGGAAAGAGGAGAGTGGGGAGAGGAAATGGAAAGCAGAGCAAGGAAAGAAAACATTTCTATGATCAACACTTGGAGCTAATTCTATAGACATGGGAAAATTCAGAAATTAGAAAATAAGGATTGAAAAACAATGTTAGGATGAAAAGGAAGATAATAAAGATGAAACAGGGGACTTGTTCTGTCATCTTGGGCAGAAGCTGCCCACTACGCAAATCATCTGCTTGTTTCAGTTTTCTTGGAAAGCTGTCTCATTTTTACTATCATCTGCCCAGAAGAGTTTTGAGAAATTCTCAGGTTAAGATTTCTCATTAAAGTAAAAGTCTCTTTATCTGGGAGATGTGAACCGAAAGTCTATTCCTTGTAACTTAGCTGCAGTGTTAGTGGTAAGGAGGAGCTAAGAGAGGCCACTCCAGTGGGGGCTCTAGAGGTGTTTCATTGGCATCTTTTCCTGTAGGTTAAGACTCCTGGTTATAAGTCACATAGAAGCTTAGAATGTGGCTTCTTTGGAAAGTCAGCTTGAACCTGTTCATGATGAGTCTGAGTATGTTGCACTAGTCCTTTATAATTTGAGCCATCACTGCTTGCAACAGAGTGGAGTCTAAAACAGAGATGAAATGTCTAATCTTATTGGCCTGGCTGGCACAAGTTCATAAGGTGAAAATCTATGTTTGCCAGGAGAAGGCTGGATGGCCTTTAGGGACAATTTGGAATTTAGGCCAGAGTAATTGTAAGGCTTCAAGGAATTTAACAATTTCTTTTCTACTTTTAAATTATTATCTAAGGAAGTGCAAGAGTGGTAGAATTCTTGCCTGCCATGCAGGAGACATGGGTTTGATTCCCAGCCCATGCACTTCCAAAACAAACAAAAATTCAACAAATGGTGCTGCAATAATGGGATGCTCACATGGAAAAATAATGAAATGTGACCCTTCCATACAGCATACAAAAAAACTTTTAAAAAAATTATTATTTATTCTCCTTGCACATCTATCCATTAGGATTCTTGTGTTTTTCTATGCAATCAAATCTTTGTACTTTCTCCCTTTGCTTTTTAAATGTAATTTTCTGGACATATATCTAATATGTGACTATGTCTCAATACAATTGATTCACAGTATCCTCATATAGTTGTGCATTCATTATCCCAATTAATTTTTGAACATTTTCATTAATCCAGAAAATAAAAATAACAATAAAATTAAAAGAACACCCCAAGCATCCCATCCTCCTCCTCTCCCATTATTTATTTATTTTTTGTCTTTATTTTCTTACTCATCCGTCCATAAACTGGATAAGAGGAGTGCCATTCACAAGGCTTTAACAATCACATGGTCACATCGTGAAAGCTATATAGTTATACAATCATTTTCAAGAATCAAGCCTACTGGAATACAGTTCAACAGGTTCAGGTTTTTCCTTTAGCTATTCTAATACACTAAAAACTAAAAAAGGATATCTATAAAATGCATAAGAATAACCTCCAGGATGACCTCTCAACTTTATTTGAAATCTCTCAGCCACTGAAACTTTGTTTCATTGATCTGCCCCCATTTGGTCAAGAAAGCTTTCTCAATCCCATAGTGCCAGGTGGAGGCTTATGCTTAGGAGTCATGTCCCACATTGTCAGGTAGATTTACATCCCTGGGCATCACGTCCCACATGGAGGGAAGGGCAGGAATGTTTCATAAGGGCAACCACCAAGATCAAGGGCTAGGCCTATTAAATTGGTAGGCCCCAATGCTTGCGAGAATATCAGGAATTCCTCCAGGTGGGGAAGTTGAATATTTCCATTTTTCTCCCCAGTCACTCCAGGGGACTTTGCTCATACTTTTAAATTTTCTGCCCAGATTACCCTGGGATTTATTGGGGCATCACACTAACCTGTACAAACAACAAGATTATACTCCCTATTCAAGGTTCCATGTAATTATGGTGTTTGAATAAACTGACTATACAAGTTAAATTAGATAGTGTGAAACAGAAAATATAAATTTTGCAATCTAGAAACCTTTACAATAAGCCTTCCCCTTATGCCCTATGCTCTCAAATTAAATTCTAAGACTTTGTGCATTGTAGTTAGTCTATACAAGTGAGGTGTTTTAAAACTTCAACACCTGTGTGAGAACAAAGAAAGAGATGTTTATTTGGTGCAAAATTTATATTAAAACACAGTCAATATCATCTTTTACCCTTTAGTCTGATTTACTTTAGTCCTAACCAGAACAGCTTCATTCATATCTTTAATTGAAATCTGATCTCTTTTTCAACTTTTTAGAAAATAGTTGCTGAATGGGGTAATGCTGACTTTCAGAGTGGCAGAAGAGTCTCAAGTGTCACACAGATACCTGAAGTTAAATGGAATAATCAGGCTATACACAATGAGATCAGCATCTCAGAATTCAGAAATAACCATTATAACTCAGGAACAGTTTTAATATTTGTCTTTTAATTTCTGGCTTATTTCATTCAAAATGTTGTCCTCAAGGTTCATTCATCTAGTTGCATGCCTCACAGCTTCATTCTTTCTTACAGCCACTTAATATTGCATCATATGTATAGACCACAGTTCACCCTTCCATTCATCAACTGATTAGATGACCTACATCCATTGGAAATTGTGAATACTGCTGCCATAAACACCAGTGTGCAAATGTCCATTACTTTCCCTGCTTTCAGTTCTTCCAAGTATATGCCCAATAATGGGGTTGCAGGATCATATTGCAACCCTATACATAGCCTCCTGTGGAACCACCACACTGCCCTCCAGAGGGGCTGCACCGTTCTACTTTCCTACCAACAGTGAATAAGTATCTCTCTCTCTCCATATTTTCTCCAGCATTTGTGTCTTTCTGTTTATTATTTAAACAGTTTTATTCACACACCACACAATCCAGCCTTAGTAAACAGCAGTGGTTCCTGGTATAATCACATAGTTATGCATTCACCACCATGATCTAAATGGGGACATTTCCATTTCTTCCAAAGAGAAAGACAAAGAGAAAAAAAGAAGAAAAAATAAAAATAATGGAAATAAAGTAAAAAGGAGAAACACAAACAAACACACCAAGAATTATACCTTTCCATTATATCCCCCTCTTATTGACACTTAGCTCTGGATTATTGCCTTTGTTACATTTAATGAAAACATATTACAATGCTACTGTTAACTATAGAACCAAGTTCACCTTGATTGTATTTTTTTTCATATAACATCCTATTTTTGACGTCTTGAAATGTTGACATTCATTCTCTCTCATATAAAAACATTCTTATATTTGTACATTTAATCACCATCATAGTCCACTGTAGGTTTTGGTAAGTTATACAGTTCTAGTCTTCATCTTCTATCTTTCCTTTTGGTGTCACACATGCCCCTAGCCTTCCTCTTTCAGCCACACTCACACTCAGATTTGTTCAGTGTACTTACAATATTGTGCTACCATAAGATAGTATTGTGCTATCCATTTCTGGATCTTTACAATCAATCCTGTTGAAAATTCTGTACTCCTTTAGCATCAAATGCCCATTTTCTACCATCTTTTTATTTCCTTATTAACCTGTGTTCTCAACTTTAACTCTCAAAGTTTGCTCATTAATGTTAGTTCATATTAGCGAGACCATGCAGTATTTGTCCTTTTGTTTCTGGCTAATTTCACTCAACATAATGTCCTCAAGGTTCATCCATGTTGTTGCATGTGTCATGACTTTATTCTGTACCCTTACTTATACTCTTAATTTCTACACTCTTTTCCAGACTTCTCTCTCCTGTCTTTTTCTATCTGCCTGTAGTATTCTTTTCGGTATTTCTTGTAGAGCAGGTCTCCTGTTTACAAACACTCTTGGTGTCTGTTTGTCTGTAAATATTTCAAACTCTCCCTCATTTTTGAAGGACAGTTTTGCCAGATTTAGAATTCTTGGTTCGCAGTTTTTCTCTTTCAGTATCTTAAATATATCATACCACTGCCTTCTCACTTTCAGGGTTTCTGCTGAGAAATCTACATATAGTCTTATTGAGCTTCCCTCGTATATGATGGATTCCTTTTCTCTTGCTGCTTTCAGAATTCTCTCTTTGTCTTTGACATTTGGCAATCTGATAAATTTCTTGGAGTAAGTCTATTCAGACCAATTCTGTTGGGGGTATGCTACACTTCTTGGATCTGTAACTTTATGTCTTTCATAGGAGATGGGGAATTTTCAATGATTATTTCCTCCATTATTTCTCTCTTCCGCTTTTCCCTTCTCTTCTCCTTCTGGGACACCTATAACACATATATTCATGCACTTCATGCTGTCATTCAATTCCCTGAGACCCTGATCATATTTTGCTATTGTTTATCCTGTCTCTCTTTTGTGTGTAAGACTTCAGATGTCTTGGCCTCTAGTTCACTGATGCTTTCTTCTACCTCTTCAAATCTGCAGTTGTAAGTCTTCATTGTGTTTTTCATCTCTTCTGTTATGACTTTCATTCCCATAAGTTCTGCCATTTGCTTTTTCCAAACTTTCAAGTACTTCTTTATGGTTGCCCAATGTTTTCTTTATGTCCTTCATCTGTTTTGCCATATCTTCCCTCAACTTGTTGACTGGATTTTAAATTTTGATTTAGCATGTTTGTTTGAACATCTTTAATTTTTTCAACTCTTGTCTCTCATTTGAAGTATTAGTTTGTTCCTTTGACTAGGCCATATCTTCATTTTCCCTAGTATTTCTAGTATGATTCAATTATTTTTGCTGGTGTCTAGGCATCTGATTTCCTTGATTAATTTATTCTGGAGGTTGTTTTCACTCTTTTGCCTAGGGTTTTCTTGTTGGTTGGAGTTTTTCTATATCTGTTCTTTGAAGTTCAGTTCACCTTATTCTAGACCTCTAGCATAGCTTCTGTTTAACTGATCAGAATTTTTCAGTTCTTGCTTTTCTGTTTTTTGCCCTGCCTATATGGAGTCTTTTCTTTTTTGAGGAAGGTCTCCCTAGACATGATTGACCCCAGTCAGATTTTCCTGAACCAGACAGGCCCAGATCTCAGGAGGCGGGTGTAATCAGTATCTGATGATTAGATAGAGCAAGTTGCCAGTCTTTCCTGTGAAGCCTCTAAACTCTGGGCTTTTCTTATCTTGCCCAGCAGGTTGTGCATGTCAGCCCACAGCTCCTCACTGGCATAAAGTGATGTGGCACCTTTAATTCTCAGTAGACCCTGTCTCTGACCCTGCTTGATGCAGAGGCTGAGGTAAAAGGCAAGCTTAAGCTGTTTCTGTTCTCCAGACACTGGAGTCTGAATACAACTTAATAAGGGATGCCACTTGAGCTGGACCTGCACCCCCTTTTCTTGGGGGAAGATATGCCCTTTAGGGAATTATCTTCTTCACTTGACTAGTTTACTTTACCCCTGCCAGGGTCAGTGCTGACAATTAAAAATGCCTGAGGCTTTCTCTAACGAGCTACTTAGAGTAGTTTCAAAAAAAGTAAGAAATCCATTTTCAGAGCCAGTCCCCAGTGCCCAAGTTTCACCAGTCAAGAAATAGAGTTGTCCCCCTTTCTTGGGACACAGCCTTTTTTCAGTGTTCTGAGCTCAGGCAACTCAAAAACTTCCTATTTTTTTTTCTCCCATCATCCCCACTTCTTCTCTGGTGGGAGAGACCTCAAGGTTATTTTCCTGCTTGCTCTGGGTTTATCTGTGCTCAGAGCTTGTATTCAGAAGTCTAAATTCATTAACTAAATCCATAATTGGAGCTTGGTTGGGATGTTTTCCTTTATTATTAGTAGAGACTACCTTTTTTCACCTGGGGAATTGTCTCCAACACAGCTTGCCATGCCAGTGGTGGAGGGGTGCCAACCTTCACAGTTTGGGGGAATTACTTAGAGTTTTGTGCTGTGATGTTGGCCCTTTTTCCAGTTCCAGACTGGTATAAAGTGTGTGTCTAGTCACTGTTATCCTCCAAACAGTTGTGCCAGACAGTTACTGGCTATTACTAGGTGCTTTAGAGGACTAACTAAATTCCACACCTCCATATGCCACCATCTTGCCCCACCTCAAGTTTAGCAACTTTTAATTTTAAAGTACCATTACCTCCTTTTATTTTTATTTAAGATTTAGGATAGTAAAGACAGTGTCATTTTTGGCTACCAGGCAATACCTTACAAAGTTTCTTGATTACAATTCCTGGAAAATGAGTAGCCTGGTAACTAGAAAGTCAAGTAGGAATTCACCAAGTGGGGAAGCCAAACCTAATATTTGTTTTAGCCATAGTAAGAGTCATTCCCTTTCAAAAAGGGAAAGCTAAAAGCCATCTAAAGAAAAAGCAGGAAAAAAAGTAAGTGTATATGCAAATCCTTGTGATATAGGGAGTGATATAAAATCTATTTGCAAATGTTGAAAGGGTTCCTGAGGCACTGGTTGTTGTCCAGGTACCATCTTTACCGTTTTTCCAATATTGTGAGTCTGGAAGATGAAATGTTCACTGAAAACTTCCTCTACTATTCAATTAGAATTTCTTAAGAATTTTTGTCCCAGGATGATATTTAGGTTTTCTTTTCTGTGATGGGTCATAGTATGCAAAATTTTCACCAAGCTCCATTTCAGAAAGTCTGGAAAGATCAAGCAACTATCTTGGTGTCTCTATAATCCATCTGGGTGGAAGAGCATACCCAGATTTCTCTCAGTCTTTTTCACAAAATGGTCCTTGTAACAACAGTTTTCTCAACATTTTGATAGAAGTGATCTGGAGTAACCAGATCATAGTTAATATGTTGGACCTATTGAATTTGGGTAAGAACAGGTTGTTTAGTGTACTAGTGAGCCAAGCCATTTTCTTTTTTCTCAAAAATTTCCCCCTCATATAAGTTTTGTCTTTAATTGCAGCCAAATCGTTGGGGAGGATCAAGACATCTAGTAAATTCAAACTTGCTCACTGTGCTAATGCTTATACCAGCATCAATTAAGAAATGTTATTGTTTCCTTAGCTTGTAAATAATGAACAACACTAAAGGCATATGGGCAGTCTGTATTTATGGTAGTCCTTTTATCCCTTGCTAGTCATCTGGCTTGACTCAATCCTGTAATATTGATTATTTTTTATGACTTGTCTTCAGGAAAGGGATTCGATTTGATAAGTTCTTAGGAAGTGGTAACAGCATACACAGTTCTATAATATCCTTGTTCAGTATTAGATAATCTTAGTCTTTGTCTACATAGAATTCTAAATCTGGGTCTTGAAGAAGAGTTTTAAACACAACCAGAGTGTGACTGGTAAAGTTTTGGGTTAAAGTTAAATAAGATGAAGTTCTCCTTCTTCTTGCAGAGGGATTAATGTAGCTAGATTAAGAGAAAGAACAACTGTGGATGGTAATATGAGTTGAAAAAAGAAGCAGGAATTCAGGGAAAGTCGGGCCAATTTAAAATATGGAGAAAATATTTGAATAAACACTTTACCAAAGAAACATACAGATGGCGAATAAATACAGATAAAATGCTCAAATCCTTAGTCGTTAGGGAAAAGCAAATAAAACCACCATGTGATAACATTGCACACCTATTTGGAAGGCCATAATAAAAAGAGAACCCATACCATGTTTGGTGAGCTTGTGGAGGAAGTGGAATTTGCATACACTGCTGTGGGAATGTCAAATGATCACAACCGCTTTGTAAAGGGTTCAGGTGGTGTATTAAAACATTTAGCAAACAGGGGGCCATGTCCTGATCAAGACAGTGAAGTGAGATGCTTCACAGAACTATTTTCCCACAAACTTTGAACAACCAGCAAGAACTGACAGAAACATCTTTCTCAAAGCTCCAGATAAGAGCTAAAGGATTACAGTAACAGGATGAGCGTTGAATAAAGGAAAAGACCATTTAAAAGTAGTAGGATCTCATGCACACTGGCTGGCCTGTCCCCTATGCCTCACTGGCTCAGCATGAAGCCAGCCACACTCTCAGTGCAGATCCTTGGATCTAGTTCAGGAGAGAGCAGAGTAACCCTTCTGTAAATACAGGAAGGATGTATGTATGGCCCAATCTGTCTGGTGGTAACCTCAGGGACTCACAGTCCCAGAACTTGTGCTGTGTGTAGAAGGCAGCTCACTGAGCTCTCCTACAGAATGCTGGTGGGAGAGTAGTTAGGTTGTGCTACCTGGGACAAAGGATTGCTGCTGTAGGACATACAATGCAGTGCCCAAGACTATGAGAAAACTGTTTCCTAAGGAAGAGGAGACATTCATATCTGTGTAAATAGTGGAATTCCCAGGGTGGATATGGCCATGTCCAAGACAGGAGCATGCATGAAAAGTATAAGGAAGACTTGGAGGCTGTTCTTCAAACTCATCATATGGACAAGCCATGAAGGAGAGCACTTGCACAGGTCAAACTGCAGGGAAAGGTGTTTTCTTTTTATCTTTCTTTCTGCTTTTTTTTTTTTTGGTTATCTCTTGGCATATAAGTAAAGCTCTGTCATAATTCTAACTGGATACAACCTTAAAGAACAGATGCCTCAGAGTCTAAATTCCAGTGATAATGCACTAAAATATAGAAAAGTCGAAGTTCCAACAAAATATTACAAAACATACAAAGAAACAAGAAGTAATGGCCGAGGTAAAGGACAAGATTAAAGCAGTAGAACCCATCAACGAGGAAGACCAGACCTGGGACTTACCAGACAAAGACTGTTTAAAGGTGGTCTTAAATATGCTCAAATAGGAAAAGGAAAACATGGGCAAAAAGAAAATATCAGTAGTGGGATGGAAATTATGAAAAAGAATCACACAGAGCTGAAGACCACAGTAACAGAAAATTCCCTAGAGACATTCAACAGCAGATTGAAGCTGGCAGAAGAACCAGAGAACTTTAAGTTAAAACAATTGAAATCATTCATCTGAGTAGTAGAAATAAGAAAGAACAAAGAAAGGTGAGCAGAGCCTGAGAAACCTGTGGGACATCATCAAGCATACCAATATACACATAGTGGGTATTCCTGGAGAAGAGGAAAGACAGAAATAGAGAAAACATTCAAAGAAATAATGGCTGAAATTTTTCCAAATTTAATTAAATACATGAATATATATACATCTAAGACATTCAAAGAGCTCTAAACAGGATAAATCCAAATAGAACAATGCCATCTATTATTATTAAATATTATATTAATTAAATAATAATTAATTAAATATTATATTATTTTAATATAATGACATATTATAATAAAACATCTAATACCAAAGATAAAGAGAGAATTCTTTGCTGCAAGAGAAGCAACATGTCACATACAAGGAAGCCTCAATAAGATTAAGTACTGATTTCTCATTGGAAACCATGCAGGTAAAATAGGAATGGGATGACATATTTAAAATGTGGCAAGCAAAGAACTGCCAGCCAGAAATTCTATATCCAGCAAGCTGCCTTTCATAAATGAGGGAGAGACTAAGACATTTCCAAATAAACAAAAACTGAGAAAGTTTGACACCACTAGACTGGACTTACAAGAGAAACTGAAGAGAGTTCTGCAGGTTGAAATGAAAGGACAATATACAATCATAGATGCCACATGAAGAAACAAAGATCTCTAGTTTGAGCAATAGCATGGGTACATATAAATGCCAGCAGTATTGTATTTCTGTTTTGCAACTCCACTTTTTATTTCCTATGGGATCTAAAGGCAAATGCATAAAATGTAATGATAAGTTAGTATTTTGCGAGTTATAATGGATAAACATGTAATCTGTGATAATAATTACATAAAGGTAGGATAACAGCAGGTTCTAGGAACATAGTTTGTATATACTATTGAAATTAAGTTGGTATCAAAACAAACGTGATTGTCACAGGTTTAGGATGTTAAATTTAAACCCCATAGTAACTACAGAAAATCACAGAATATGCAATATCATAGAGACAGAAATTACAGTACAGGTTGCTGGTTGTGGGAGGGGAGCATGAGGAATTAATGCATAATGGGTGTAGAGCTTCTGTGTGGGGAGATGGAAAAGTATTAGTAATGGAAGGTGGTAAGCATAGTGCAGTATTGTGAGTGTAATTAATCACATTGAATAGTATACTTGGGAGTGATGGAGATGGCAAATTTTATGTATATTGTGTATATGCTCCCACAACAAAAAAAGAAAGAGCAATTAAAGAGACAATGAAAATTAAATGCAATACAGGATCTAGCAAGGTAGGTGAAAAGGCTGAAAGGGATATTACTGGGACACATGAAAAAATTAGAATATAAACTGTAAGTTATATGTCAATGCTGCATTTCTTGAACTTGATAACTCATCTAAGGCGGTTACATAAGAAAATATCTTTGTTCTTAGAAAGTGTACATTACAGTATTAAGTGTTCAAAGAACATGATGTATACAACGTACACTCAAGGGTTCGAAAAATGGAATAATAGATAGACCAATAGAGAGAGAAATGGATAGGTAGAATTAAACAGCAAGTTTGGTAAAATATTAAAACTGGTGGATCTGGGTATCTCAGAAGGAGGGGTATGTTGAAATTCTCTGTATAGGGTTTGCACTATTTTTGACTGTTTTGTAAGTTTGAAGGTATTTCAGAGTTAAGTGTTTTAAAAAAGTTTAACATACACCCATCACATTTCACTCATAAGTATTTACCCAAGAATAGAGGAACTATATGTCTATACAAAGACATATACACAAGTGCTTATGGCAGCTTTATTTGGAATAAACAAAAACTGGAAACAACTCAAAGATCCAACAAGTTAATAAATAAACAAATGGTGGTATATCCACATAATGGAATACTACTCAACAATGAAAAGGAATGGTAGAATGCTTGCGTTTCATGCAGGAGACCTGGGTTTGAATCCTGGACCATACACCCTCCCCCCAAAAAAAACTATGATTCCATTTATATAAATTTCTGGAAAGCAAAATTTTCTAGAAATTTCTGCACAACTAATAGTGCAGAAAGCAAGTCAGTGGTTGCCTGGATAAGGGAAGGGGTGGAGGGTAGGAGGGATTAATTACTAGGGCATGAAAACCCTTTATGGAGTGATGGATTTGTTTGTTATTATTATTATTTTATGATTCCATGGCAAATGGCAAAACTTGTCAATGGAGATGATGGTCCCCCAAAAATAAACCACACCAAGCACATAATGAAATTGCAGAAACAAATGATAACATAGGAAATCTTTTTACAGATATCTATTGTATGATATACCACATTGTGTTTAGTTATTCATCTTTTGGATGACACTTGAAAGTCATTAAAAAGGGATATTTTGAGTTGTGGATAAGTTACTACAATAAAAAGTTTAAAAGACATAATATTTCTAATTAAAATGTTAGCAGATCAGATACAAAAGTAAAACTTAAAAGAGGCCAGACCAAAAAGACATTATATAAAGAGAAACGTAAACCAGAAAAACAACAGACTACTTATTGGAAACAATGCAAGAGAGAGGGCAGTGGAATGACAGCCTTAAAGTAATGAAAGAAAACAAAACTCTCAACTTAGAAATCTATAATTCACAAAAATATCTGCCATAAATTAAGATGTCCAGCATTATAAGAAATATTAAGGAAAATCAAAAGGCACAAGGAAAATGTCAAATGGAAATTTGAAATGTGTTGGTTATTAAAAGATTTTTTCTTGTTTAAAAATCACTTTAAATAATTGATTGTTTAAATACAAAATAGCGACAATGTTCTACATAAAACTTATGCTTCTTTGCTAAAAATCTTATTGATAAGTCTCCTATCCCATAAAAGAATAGAATACAATACTTAAATACATCTTTAACTGATATACACTAATTGTTTAAATTTTGTCCTAGTTGCTTGGTCATATATATACACATAATAAAGAATAAATAATTTTCTGAACAATTTAAGAGCAAGTTGAAAACATTTTACCTCTTTAGCCATAAATATTTTAGTATGTATCTCCTAAGGATAAGAATAATAGTTAAGGATAAGCACAGTATAATTATTAAAGTCAGGGCTTTTAATATTGATACAACACTATTACATAATCCATATTATATAATCAAAATTTTCAATGGTCCTTTAGCTATTTTTTCATACCATTAAACTAGGCCTACTCTAAAACATTCTGTGCAATAAAAATGAATAACCAAGCCCATGGAGTGACTGGAGAAAATCAGGAAATAAAATTTCACGTGTAACAACTGAGGAAACCACCCCTCCCCCAATAACAATATGTTGCAGAAGAAAACTTTAAGTCAATACTTCAAACACAATGAAGTTACTCAAACAAGTATTTGAAGATTAGAAAAAACACCGTAGATTAGAAATTCCAAAGCTAAAACAAAAGTGAACTGAAAAAATCAGAGTGATATGAAAGTGAGAGTTGACTGAGCACAGGAGGAAATTGTAGAAAAAGACGAAATTTTCTCAGAAATGAAGAATAATTTGCAAGGTGTCCAAGGGAGAACAACTAAAATGAAAATTTAATAAGAGCCATTGAAGGAAAGGCAAAAAAAAACAATGAAGAGAATGAAAGTATCATTAAAAAAGAAGTAAACAGGAGCTCAGAGAAAGTAATTCAAATGGAAACAGGCAAAGAAAAAATAATGTCCACATTATCAGAATCCCTGAAGAAAAAAAGAAACAATGGAAAGAGCTAATATTTAAAACTATAATACAAGAAAACTTCCCAGAAACAGAAAAAAACCTGAATCTACACACTGAAAGGGTTCACAATGCACATATACAAGGTACCTAAGAAAATGAACCCCAAACTTTCAACTCCAATTCATGCCCTAGTAAAATTATTATATTTAAAAAATAAAAATAACATCCTCAAGATCTCCAGACAAAAAGATTTAATAACTTACCAAGGCAAAAAATTAATCTGGCATCAGGCTTTACAAAACCAATATAGAAAGCAAGGTAACAGTGGAACCACATTATTAAACAAAGTAATGATAAATAAACAATTCAATGAAATGAAGCATGAACCAAGAATTTTATATCCAGCCAAACTGTCCTTCAAATTTCAAAGATATATATATATATATATATACATATATATATATATAAACCACTTTTTAACATATAAGAACTTAGAAGACTCTGCACCCAAGGGCTCTTTTTGAGGAACCTTCTAGATTGAAGTTCGTCCAAGTGATGACTCAGTGGCAAAGATATAAATGCATACTGAAGACCAAAATAAAGGCTGGGATGAAGGTGGAAGACTGATATACACAAGTTACATCAAGTGAAAAAGCAGAAATAATGCAATTAAAAAATGCAAGGGTTGGGAAGAGGGATAGGCAAAAAGAATACACTCATTTTTGTATAGACAATAGTAAGGTGTTCAAGGATATTGATTAAAAAGACCAAATGTACCATGACCAAGTGGAATTTATTATGCAAGTTTGGTTCAAAATTAGGAAATCTAGTAATAACTTGCACCATAGTAATATATATAAGGGAATTATTTTATAATCACCATGGATAATTACCCAGTTGTGATAAAAATTCAAGAAAATATGAATATGAGCATACTTTCTGATTATAATAAAGTACATATGCCTAATCCTGCAGTTAATAATTTATTTAATGGGGAAGCACTGTAGGCATTCCCACTAAAACCAGAAACAAAGTAAGTATGACCACTGTTTCTATTACCATTTGAACACTATAATAGTGGTATTAGCTAATGCAATTAGGCAAGGAAAATCAATTAGAGACATTAGGATGGATGAAGAAGAAATAAAATGATCTCTATTTGCAGATGATATGCTGGTGCACTTGGAAAACCCCAGGGTATCAATGACAAACGCTAACTTAAACACCAGATTAATTCATTAAAGCAGCAAGATATAAAATTAACACACAAAAACCAATAGCTTTTGGACATTATCAAGATGGTGATGCAACATATCCAACAAAAAAGTATCCCCTCAGATGTAACTGATAAAAGGACAAATCCTACTTACTTGGAACTCTGGAGGAAGATAGAGACTGAAGAAGGATTCCACAAATGTTGAATCAAAGACAAAAAAAAAAAAAAAACCACACCAAAAAAGAAGATAAGGGATCTCTGACTCAGACCTGCCATTCTGGACCCCTGCCTCTCACTTGGTCCTGCACAGTTTAAGAGTCACACAGTCTGCCATAGATGCAGACCACAGAACCACTCACAGCAGCGAATTGGAACCTTACACATATCCAGGCACAGGGACCCAAGACCACATAGACCCAGAGTGGGACACAAGTGGCTAGTGACTGCCATATATACCAAAGGGCCCACAGGAAACAAAAATGGCAGACCTTTTAGCAAGAGGTGCATACGCCAAATCCAATCTCTAATTGTTGGAGCACTTAAATGAAAAAAAAAAAACGGGGCATGTTTAAATGTTGACTTCATCTCGCTCCCTGAGGAAGGACACCTTAACATGGAAACAAAGTTACACAGTGGAACTGTGGGCAAACAGTGCACGAATACAACACAGTCTCTAATTGATATTGCTGGAATACCTAAATGAAAGAATGGGTGTTTTTGAATGCTGAACCCATCTGGCTTCCTGGGGCAGGAAACCCTAACATGGAAGTTAGCAGAGGTATAAAAACCTCATGGAAAAAATGAAAAACTTAATTGCTATAAAGCAGGATAGGATCCTGGACTGAAAAGTGAAATGAAATGGGAGCAATGAGTTCCACAAATCATGTTTTTTCCTCAGTGTTAAACTCTTAAGTACCAATGATGAATTTTCCAATTTATTTCAAGGTCCAAAGAAAGTATAGCCAAGACATTGATGAATGTGTGTGATAGCATGACAATTAAAAGCAACAAGGCTACCATTTATAAATCTTCTTTTCTCCCTCAAGCTCAGAATTAAGGGAAAATTATTTTTATTATTATAGACAAAACTTGGGACATAAAAAGTTACACCATAATAAGTTGAGCAGTTAATATGCAATCTTAATACATGCCTCTTTTTACATGGAATGGGCCAGGTTTCTCTGAAGCAAATAAGAATATAAGCAGCACCTAAAACTTGATTAAATAGTAGACTTCAGAAGTGGAATTTTAAAGTATAATGTACTATGTTGATACTCATTCATGGAATAAGAAAATTTTCACTTTAATCATTTTCTGAATAGTTTAATTTAGTATAATGAACACAACTAGAAAGTGAGTTAATCTTTTATAAAGTTGCATTGATTTAAAAAGAAGGCAATATGATTGAAATTGTACTGTCCAATCCAATAGGAAATCTTTTGATCTTTAGATAGCATGAAAAATAAGACCCATGATTTAAATAATGCTTTTTCAAAAAATGGACTTGGTAATTGTAGATGTTATTAATATCTACTTATGGTGAAGGACGCCATGAATATAAAATATCACTAGATCAGGGACTTAAATGCACTTCTTCTATTAACAAATGTAGACTAAGAAAGAAAAAAATGTATTTAAAAGAAACAGAAAAGAAAATGTGAAATATTTATAGGCAGAGGGATGGAATGTAATATTTACTGATGATGTTGTGGAGTGACAAAATTTCTTGCTGCATTCAAAGCTCCTCACTTATCTATTTTTCTGGGACTTTTAAAAAATTATAAGGCATGACTATAATTTTCCTTAGTATAGCAAACTACATGAGTGCTATATTCACAAAATAGCAAAGTTAAGGCTTCATATATATTCCAATGATACAGCTTTTACCCAAAACATTTTAAAATTCCAGCTTTTCAATTAGTTTTATCTTGCATTACTTTTTTTCTTTACATGGAAACAGTTTCTATTTATTTACTTATTTTAAAAATATTTTTATTGACAAAGCTTCACAAACATACAGTCCATACATGGCGGACAATCAATGGCTCACAATATCATCACATGGTTGTGTAATTATCACCACGATCATTTTTAGAACATTTGTATTACTCCAGAAAAAGAAATAAGAAGAAAAAAGAAAAAACCCATACATCCCATACCCCTTACCCCTCCCTCTCATTGACCATTAGTATTTCAATCTACCCATTTTTTTACCCCCTATCTCCCCTATCATTTCATTATTCTTTTATCCATATTTTTTTATTCATCCTTCAATACCCTGGATAAAATGAGCATCAGGCACAAGGTTTTCACAATCACACAGTCACATTGTAGGAGTTATATTGTTATACAATTGTCTTCAAGAATCAAGGCTACTGGAACACAGCTCAACAGTTTCAGGTACTTCCTTCCAGCCACTACAATACACCATAAACTAAAAAGGGATATCTATATAATGCATAGGAATAACTTCTAGGATAATATTTTGACTCTGTGTGAAATCTCTCAGCCACTGACACTTTATTTTGTCTCATTTCTCTCTTCCTCTTTTTCATCAAGAAGGCTTTCTCAATCCCATGATGTCGGATCCCGGTTCATCCCAGGAGTTCTGCCCCATGTTCCCAGGGAGATTTACACCCCTGGGAATTATGTCCTGTGTATAAGGGAGGGCAGTGAATTCACCTGTGGACTTGGCTTAGAGAGTGAGGCCGCATCTAAGTAAGAAGAGGTTCTGTGGGGGTGTCTCTTAGGCTTAATTTTAAGTAGACTTAGCCTATCCTTTGCCAGAATAAGTTTCATAGGGACAAACCCCAAGATTAAGGGCTCAGCCTATTGATTTGGTTGTCCCCACTCCTTGCAAGAATATCAGAAATTCTCCAAATGGAGAAGTTGAATATTTTCTTCTTTCTCCCCATTTCCCCAAGGAAACTTTGCAAATAGTTCTTTGTTCACTGTCCACATTACTCAATGCATCACACTAACTTTGTGTGCATTCAAACCAACAAGATCTCATGCCCTATTCAAGATTCCATGTAATTATGGTGTTCAAGTGACCTTACAAGTTAAATTAGGAAATGCACTACTGAAAATATAAATTTTGTGCAAAATAAACATCTCTCTCCTTGCTCTCACACCGAAGTTGAAGTTTTAAAAATATGGACGATATCATCCTTTACCTGTATTCTGATCTACCTTAGTCCTATCCAGATAATCTTCATTCATATCTTTAGTCAAAGTCTGATCCCTTTTTCAACTTTTTAAACAGTTCTTGTATGGGGTAGTGCCACCTTTCATAGCTTCAGAGCTCTAACTCCAAGTCTCAGATGTCACTTAAATAACCGAAGTTTCTGGGAATGACCAGGTTATATACAAACAGCTCAGTATCTCAGAATTTACAAATAGCAGTTAAAATACCTGAATATATGTGAGTGCTTTAAGAGCTTATAGTCTAGGCCATTTACAACAGGCCCCAACCTGATAACCCATGTTCTGGACTTCAATCCACCGAGTTTTTATGTTCTATTTAGTCCAAATGATTGAGGCCTGATAATATTTTTCTTTTTGTTCCTGACATTTCATTTAACATACAGTCCTTAAGTTTCATTCAACTAGTTGGATGCCTCACAAGTTCTTTCCTCCTTGTGGCCACACAGTAGTCCATTGTATGTATATACCACAGTTCCCACTTCCTTCCCTCAGTTGTCATACACTTAGGTCACTTACACTGCCACCATAACCACCAATGTGCAAATGTCCATTCGTGTCCCCATTCTCAGTTCCTTCAGATATATACTGAGCAATGGGGTTGCAGGATCATATGGCAACCCCATCCCTAGCCTCCTGTGGAACCACTACACTGCCTTCTGGAGGGGCTGCACATCTCAGTTTCCCTACTGACAGAGAATGGGTACATCTCTTTCTCCACATTTTATCTAGCATTTGTTTCTCTCTGTTCTGTTTCTTTTTAAACAGCTTTATCACACATAATACAATCCAACCTAAGCAACCAGACATGCTTTCACCACCATAAGCTATATGAAGACATTTTCTTCTGTTCCACAAATAATCTGTACCCCTCCCCATGGCCACCATCCATTGACATTTGGTTATGGCATAATGCCTTTGTTACATTCAGTGGAAACATATTACAAATGTTACTGCTTTTCCTGTATACCATCTATTTTCAACACCTTGCCTTGTTGACATTGATTTGTTCTCCCTCATGCA
Source organism: Tamandua tetradactyla (assembly GCF_023851605.1). Taxonomy (NCBI): domain Eukaryota; kingdom Metazoa; phylum Chordata; class Mammalia; order Pilosa; family Myrmecophagidae; genus Tamandua; species Tamandua tetradactyla. Next base: position 123,723,494 of record NC_135353.1, read on the forward strand.
AAAATGTTTTTGTATTTGTATATTTGATCACCATCATTGGCCACCCTAAGCATTCCTAAGTTATACCATCTCAGAGTTTATCCTCTATCTTTTCTTCTGGTTTCCTATGTGTCCCCAGCCCTTCTCCCCAAGGAATCTCTCTCTCTCTCTCTCTCTCTCTCTCTCTCTCTCTCTATATATATATATATATATATATATATATATATATATATATATATATACACACACACACACACACACACACGTACATATATGCATATATATATATATATCACATTCAGCTTCATTCAGTGTACTTATATTATAGTGCTACAATCAGGTATTGTGCTATCTACTCCTGAATTTTTTCAATCAGCCCTGTTGCACAACCTGTATTCCTTCAGTAAAATGCCTAAACTCTACACTATTTCTATCTCCCAATAATCTGTGTTCTTAACTTCAACTCTCAAAGTTCACTCTTTAATGTTAGTTCATATCAGTGAGACCATACAGTATTTGTCCTTTTGTTTCTTGCTAATTGAATTCTCTGTAATGTCCTCAAGCTTCATCCATGTTTTTATATGGTTCATGACTTTATTCTGTCTTACAGCTGCATAATATTCCATTATATGTACATACCACAGCTTGTTTAGCCATTCATCCATTGATGGACATTTGAGCTGTTTCCGTCTCTTGGCAGTCATGAATAATGCTGCTATAAATATTGGTGTGCAAATGTCTATTTCTTTCCTTGTCTACATTCCCCTGAATATATACCTAGTAATGGGATTGCTGAATCATATGGCAATTCTATACTTAGCTTCCCAAGGAACTGCTAAACTACCTTCCAGAGCAGTTGTACCATTTTACATTCCCACCAACAGTGAATAAGTGTGCCTGTTTCTCCACATCTTCTCCAACACTTGTTTTCTGTTTTGTTTTTTTTTTTTAATAATGGCCATTCTGGTAGGTGTGAGGTGATAACTCATTGTGGTTTTGATTTGCATTTCCCTAATAGCCAATGAAGTTGAGCATCTTTTCAGGTGACTTTTAGCCATTTGTATTTCTTCTTCTGAGAAGTGTCTGTTCATGTCTTTTGCCCATTTCTTAATTAGGTTGTTTGCCTTTTTGTTGTGGAGTTGAAGAATTTCTTTATATATTATGGATACTAAACCCTTATCTGATATGTGGTTTCCAAATATTGTCTCCCATTGCATAGGCCTTTTTACTTTCTTGACAAAGTTCTTTAATGCACAAAAGTGTTTAATTTTTAGTAGTTCCCATTTATCTATTTCTTTTTTCAATGCTGTTGCTCTGGGTGTAAGGACTAGGAAATCACCTCTTATTATGAGATTTATAGTACATTTCCCTACATTTTCTTCTAAAAGTTTTATAGTCTTTGCTCTAATGTTTAGGTCTTCAATCCATTTTTAATTAATTTTTGTATAGGATGTGAGTAAGATCCTCTTTCATTCTTTTCATGTGGATATCCAATTCTCCACACACCATTTATTGAAGAGATTCTGTCCCAGGTGGGTTGGCTTGACCACCTTATCAAAGATCAATTGTTCATAAGTGAGAGGCTCTATATCTGAATGCTCAATCTGACTCCATTGGTCAGTATATTTATCTTTATACCTGTACCACACCCTTTTGACCACTGTAGCCTCATAATATGCTTTAAAGTCAGGTAGTGTGAGACCTCCCATTTCATTTTTCTTTCTCAAGATATTTTTACTTATTCTGGGCACCCTGCCTTCCAAATAAATTTGATTATTGTTTTTTCTGTTTCTGCAAAGTAAGTTGTTGGGATTGTAATTGGTATTGCATTGAATATATATATCAATTTGAGTAGAATTGACATCATAACTATATTTAGTCTTCCAATCAATGAACACATATGCCTTTCCATTTATTTAGATCTTCCATGATTTCTTTTAGAACTTTCTAATGGCTTTCTGTGCAGAGGTATTTTGTATCCTTAGTTAAATTTATTCCTAAAATATTTTATTCTTTTGGTTGTTAATGTAAATGGATTTTTTTTCTTGATTTTTTCCTCAGATTGCTCATTACTAGTGTATAGAAACACTACTGATTTTTGGATGTTGATCTTGTACCCTGCCACTTTGCTGTAATCATTTATTAGCACTAGTAGTTTTGCTGTAGATTTTTTGGGGGTTTTGACATATAGTATCATATCGTCTGCAAACAGTGAGAGTTTTACTTCTTCCTTTCCAATTTGGATGCCTTTTGTTTCTTTTTCTTGTCCAATTGCTTTTTCTAGAACTTCCAGCAATAATGTTGAATAACAGTGGTGACAGTGGAACTCCTTGTCTTGTTCCTGATCTTAGAGAGAAGGCTTTCAGTCTTTCCCCATTGAGAATGATGATAGCTGTGGGTTTTTCATATATTTCCTTTACCCACATTGAGGGTGTTCCCTTCTATTCCTATCCTTTGAAATGTTTTCATCAATAAAGGATGTTGAATTTTGTCAAATGCCTTTTCTGCATCAATCAAGATGATCATGTGGTTTTTCTGCTTTGACTTGTTGATATGGTGTATTATATTAATTGATTTTCTTATGTTGAACCATCCTTGCATACCTGGAATAAGTTCCACTTGGTCATGGTGTATAAATCTTTTAATGTGCTGTTGGATTCAATTTGCAAGTATTTTGTTGAGGATTTTTGCATCTATGCTCAGAGAGATTGGTCTGTAATTTTCTTTACTTGTACTATCTTTGTCTGGCTTTGCTATTAGGGTGGTACTGGCATCATAGAATGATTTAGGTAGCTTTCCCTCATCTTCAATTTTTTGAAGAGTTTGAGTAGGGTTGGTACAAAGCCATTCTTGAATGCTTGGTAGAATTCTCATGTGAAGCCATCTTGTCTTGGACTTTTCTTTTTTTTGGAGCTTCTTGATAACTGATTCAATCTCTTTACTTGTGATTGGTTTGTTGAGGTCATCTATTTATTCTCCAGTCGATGTTGGTCATTCCAGCCTTACTAAGAAGTTTATTAGCATATAGTTGCTCATAGTATCCTCTCATTACCTCATTGATTTCTGTAGGGTTAGAGGGTATGTCTCCTCTCCCATTTCTCATTTTATTTATTTGCACTCCTTCTCTCTCTCTTTTTTTTGTCAAGCTAGCCAAGGGTCCATCGATTTTATTGATTTTCTCAGAGAACCAACTTCTGGTTTTATTGATTTTCTCCATTGTTTTCATATTCTCAATTTCACTTATTTCTTCTCTTATCTTTGTTATTTCTTTCCTCTTGTTTGCTTTGGGGTTAGTTTACTGTTCTTTCTCTAGTTCTTCAAAGTGAACTGTTAATTCCTCAATTTTTGCATGGGCAGGCACCGGGAATCAAATCCGGGTCTCTGGCATGGCAGGCAAGAACTCTGCCTGCTGAGCCACCATGGCCTGCCCTCTTTCTTCTTTTTAAATATAGGCATGTAAAGCAATAAATTTCCCTCTCAGCATTGCCTTTGTTACATCCATAAATTTTGACATGTTTTGTTTTCATTTTCATTTTCCTTGAGATATTTGACGATTTCTTTTGCAATTTCTTCCTTGACCCACTGGTTGTTTAAGAGTGTGTTATTTAGTCTCCAGATATTTGTGAATTTTTGGCCCTCTGCCTGTTATTTATTTCCAACTTTATTCCATTATGATCCAAGAAAGTGTTTTATATGATCTCAATCTTTTAAAATTTATTGAGACTTGCTTTGTGACCCAGCATATGGTTTATCCTTTAGAATGATCCATGAGCACTTGAGAAAAATGTGTATCCTGCTGTTGTGGGGTGTAATATTTCATAAATGTCTGTTAAGTCTAGTTCATTTATCATATTATTCAAAATCTCTGTTTCATTATTGATCCTCTCTCTACATGTTCTATCCATTGATGACAATGGGGAATTGAAGTCTCTAACTACTATGGTAGAAGTGTCTACTTCTCTCTTCAGTGTTTGCCTCATATACTTTGGAGCATTCTGGCTTGGTGCATAAATATTTATGATTGTTATGTATTCTTGTTGAATTATTCCTTTTATTAAGAGATAGTGCCCTTCTTTGTTTCTTTTAATTATTTTACATTAGAAGTCTAATTTGTTGGATATTAGTATAGCTACTCCGGCTCTTTTCTGATTGTTGTTTGCATGAAATATCTTTTCCAAACCTTTCACTTTCAACCAATTTTTGTTCTTGGGTCCAAAGTGAGTCTCCTGTATACAGCATTATAGATGGGTCCTGTTTTTTAATCCATTCTGCCAGCCTATGTCTTTTGATTGGGGAGTTTAATCCATTAACATTTAATGTTATTACTGTGAAGGCAGTACTTTCTTCTACCATTTTGTCTTTTGGATTTTATATGTTATGCCAGTTTGAATCTGTTGTGTACCACAGCAAATCCAAGTATTTTAATCATCATTCAATATTGTTGGGTGGGATATATTTTATTGTTTCCATGGAGATGTGACCCACCCAATTGTGGGTGGTAACTTTTGATTAGATGGTTTTCATAGAGATGTGTCTCCACCGATTCAAGTGGGGTTGCTTACTGGAGCAGTTTAAGAGGGAACCATTTAGGAAAGGGCTACAGAGTCCATGCAGCCCAGTCCAGAGACGTTTGGAGATGAAGAAATTAAATGCCCCTGGGAAGCTTTATGAAACAAGAAGCAAGGAGAGAAAGCTAGCAGACATCACCATGTGCCCTCCTAGCTGAGAGAGAAACCCTGAACATCATCGGCCTTTCTTGAGTGAAGGCAAACTCTTGTTGGTGCCTTAACTTGGACATTTTTATGACCTTAGAACTGACAAATGGAAACTTAGTAAAGTCTCCCTTTTAAAAGCCATTATGTTTCTGGTATGTCACATTATAGCAGCTTGCATATTAGAACATATGCCATATCTAATTCTTTTTCCTCTTTTTATTTTACTGACAGTTCTCTTTTACACTCTTCTCCAGACCTCTCTCTCCTGCCTTTTCATATAGAAAAAGTATGTCTCCCTTTAGTATTTCTTGTCAAGCTGGTCTCTTAGTCACAGATTCTCTCAGTGATTGTTTGTCTGAAAATATTTTAACCCCCCCCTTATTTTTTTACATTTTTAATGCTTTTTGTGAAAAACATTAAAAATGTAGCAACTTTTTTTGTATAAAAACTTGTGAAACTTAACATATATACAAAAAAGGATCAAATTTCCAAGTACTTTTTAAATTAATTATTATTATTATTTTTTGCATGGGCAGGCACTGGGATGGGTTAGCGAGAACTCTGCCACTGAGCCACCATGGCCCGCCCTCCAAGTACATTTTAACAAGTAGTTATAGAATAGATTTTAAAATTTGGTATGGGTTACAGTTTCATGATTTTTCATTTTTTCTTCTAGATGTTCCCAGACACTGGAGACCAACAGAAATGTCAACATAATGATTCAGCAGTCATACTCATTTGTTAAATCCTATCTTTTCTGTTATACTCCTCCTTCTCTTTAAATAACATATTGTTCTGATTTGCAAGCTGCCAGAATGTGATATACCAGAAATGGAATGGCTTTTAAAAAGAGGAATTTATTACGCTGCAAGTTTACATATTCTAAGGCTATGAAAAGGTCCAAATTAAAACCAGGCTATAAGAAATGTCCAATCTAAGGCATCCAAGAAAAAATACCTTGGTTCAAGAAGGATAATGATGTTCAGGGTTTCTCTCTCAACTGAAAAGGCACACAGCAAACATGGCATGTCTGCTAACTTTCTCTCCAGGGTTCTTGTTTCATGAAGCTCCCCTGGGGGCATATTCCTTCTTCATCTCCAAAGGTGTCTGGCTATGTAGCTCTGTGGCTCTGTAGATCTTTCCAAAATGTTTCCTCTTTTAAAGGATTCCAGTAAACTAATCAATACCCACATGGAATGGGTGGAGTCACAGCTCCCTCTAATATAAAGGCTAATACCCCCCAATTGAGTGTGTCACATGCCTGTGGAGATAATCTAATCAAAGAAACAGCTGCCTCCACAAGATGGATCAGGATTAAAACATCGCTTTTCTAGGGTACATAATCCTTTCAAGTCGCAAACATATATACACAAAAGCAATAAATTTCAAAGTACATCACAACAATTAGTTGCAGAACAGTTTTCAGAGTTTGGCATTGGTTACAATTCCACAATTTTAGGTTTTTATTTCTAGCTTCTCTAACGTACTGGAGGCTAAAAGAAATATCTATATATTGATTCAGCAAATATAGTCATTTGTTAAACCCTACCTTCTCTTTATAACTCCACCATTTGATCTTTCTCTCACTCTTTATAGATGTTGGGGCTATGCCCATTCTAACTTTTGCATGTTGTAAGGGGTTATTGATAATATGGCATAAGGGGATGGAACTAGTTGATATTCTGGAAAGGATAGCCCCTCTGCATTTCAGGACATATCTGGTCCAGGGATCCATCTGGAGATTGTAGTTTTTTAGAAAGTTACTCTAGTGCATGGAACCCTTGTAGAATCTTATATAATGCCCTATGTATTCTTTAAGATGGGCAGGAATGGTTTTGGTTGGGGGTTGGCAAATTATGATAGATTGCAATGTCTAACTGAATTATGCATAAGAGTGACCTCCAGCGTAGCCTCTTGACTGTATTTGAACTCTCTCAGTCACAGATACCTTATTTGTTACACTTCTTTCCCCCCTTTTGGTCAAGTGGCATTGTTGATCCCATTCTGCCAGGGCCAGGCTCATCCCTGGGAGCCATTTCCCATGCCACCAGGGAGACTTTCATGTCATGTCCTACATAGGGGGAGGGCAATGGTTTCACTAGCAGAATTGGGCTTAGAGAGAGCACGGCCACATCTGAGGAACAAAAGGTGTCCTCCAAAGCTGAGTCTTAGGCATACCTATAGGTAGGCTAAGCTTCTTTGCTACACACATAAGCTTCACAAGAGTAAGCCTTAAGATCAAGGGATTGGAAGTTCTGGGTACATGGCCAAATAGGTTAGATCGAGTTCAGCCCTGCTCCAAGGAAAAGTTAGAGAAGGGATGGGAAGGTGACTGAGATGGTGATTCAAGAGTGCAACTGACCAGGGAGAGTCTTCTGCACTACATAAGGTGGCCCTGGTTGAAAAAGCTGAGGAACTGAGAAGCAGAAAACGGGCATAATGTGGAAGTGTGGAGCCCACAGGAGTGCACAGATGGAGAGATGAGGAATAGGAAGTAAGCCAAGCCACGTTCTTTGAATGCACTACCTTCATCAATACAGCCCTGTGACTGGTGACTCACCCTACTCCCCACCCACCTGAACTCTGTTACCCACACTCCAAACGCCCCTGCCACACCAACCCCCAATGGGTGTACACGCCCTATACCCCCCCTGAGTACAGCCCACCCACCTTTCCTGCACCCCTCCCAAGCACTACTCCTCTCTCCCTGCTCCCTGGAGGCTGTTGCAAGCACATAAAGGCTGCAGGCACATAGCTCCATACCCAGGCTACACCCACCCCCTACTTACAGTGTTGCCCAGCCTCACTCCACCCTCCCTGAGCTCTGTGCATCAGTTTATGGGACTCCTAAACCCACACATGTCCTTCAGCTCTGGAAACATCAGTTGACAGCACTCCTAGACCTGCACATGAGCACAGTCCACAGCCACACTTCCCAGCTCTGAGAAAGCACTGACTTGTGCAGCCAGGTCACATCCACACCCAGCCCATGAAGGCATAGCGCTGACCCACTCTCATAGCTCTGTGCATGCACACAAAGGGCCCCACACCCTAGACCAGTGCACACCAGGGTTACACCCCTGAGACATGTGCACCCACAGAGCTACATCCTCCTTGGCCACTGGGCACCCACATTCACAAGCACTAGCATAACATCCTCAACCTGCACCTATACCTGCAACACAATACATAACTGCACTATTGTGCCCCACCCCATACCCTACATCCTGCTACACATCCACCTCGTAAACAGAAGTCTTTAAACTACTGAAGGAAATCAACTCCCAAAGTAAATCAATCAAGATATATACATGCAATGAAAATAACAAAAGATCACTAAGCATATCACCAAGCAGACAGATATAGCCCAGCCTAATGACCAAATTAAAACACCAGAGGAGACACAGATGTTGGATCAACTAATCAAAGATGTTAATATAATTCTACTTAATAATAAGTGGGATCACTAATAACAGAAAGGAGATCAAGAAGACAGTAAAAGAGCATAAAGAGGAATTTGGAAGAATAAATAGAAAAATAGCAGGTACTACAGAGATCTACAGAGATTAAAGACTCTGTTGACCAAAAAAAAAAAAAAAAAAAAAATAGAGACACACAACAGCAGATTTGAAGAGACGGAAAGAATAAGTGATATAGAGGATAGGATAACTGACTTCAAAGACTCAAAAACAGGAAATGGAAAAATTTGAATTTGATCTCAGGGAAATGATGGACAAAACAAAGTGCTCAAATATGAGAATCATTGGTGTCCCAGAAGGAGAAGAGAGGATTAAAAGGCTAGGAAGAGTAGTTGAGGATATAATGGGAGAAAACTTCTCAACCCTTTTAAAGGACATAAATATACAAGTCAAAGAAGCCCAATGAACTACAAACAGAATAAATCCAAACAGGCCTTCCCCAAGACACATACTAATCAGTCTGTCAAATGTTGAAGAGAAGCAGAAAGTTCTGAAAGCAGTAAGAGAAAAGCAATCTACTTCATACAAGGGAAAACACATAAGTCTGAGTTCAGACTATTCAACTGGCACCATGGAGATGAGAAGACAGTGGGATGATATATTTAAGATCCTGAAAGAGAAAGACTTTCAGCCAAGAATTCTGTACTCAGTCAAATTGTCCTTCAAAACTGAGGGATAGATTAAAATTTTCACAGACAAACAAATCCTGAAAGAATTTGTCAACAAGAGTCTGGCCCAACAAGAAATACTACAGGGAGTTCTGCCAGTTGAAAAAAAAATGCAGGAGAGGGAGGTCTGGAGGGGGGCACAGAATTGAAGAGTACCAGTAAGGGTAACTTAAAGAATAAAAAGAGGAAGAGGGAAAAGAATATATAGATCTGACAATTAAAATAAAAAAGATAAGCTGGTGGATTCAATAAATGCCTTTTCAGTAATAAGTTTGAATGTTAATGGACTAAATTTACCAATTAAAAGATACAGATTGGCAGAATGGATTAAGAAATATAATCCAGCTATATGCTGCTTACAAGAGACTCATTTTAGACACAAGGATACAAATAGATTGAAAGTGAAAGGATGGAAAAAGATGTTCCATGTAAGTTGTAACCAAAAGAAAGCAGGAGTAGCTATCCTAATATCGGAAAAAAATAGACTTTCAATGTAAAGACATATCATAAGAGACAAATTAAAGGGACAATTAATTAAATTAAAGAGACAATTCACCAAGAAGATATAACAATCATAAATGTATATGTTCCCAACCAAGGAGCTCCAAAGTACATGAGAGAGACATTGGTAAAAAGAAGGTAGCAGTAGATGCTTCAACAATAATAGTAGAAGACTTCAAGATACCACACTCCTCTATAGATAGAACAACCATACATAAGATCAACAAGGAAACAGAGAAGTTAAACAACTTGATAAATGAATTAGACCTAACAGACATAATAGGTCATTGCACCCCGGAACGCAAGGATATACATTCTTCTATAATGCCCATGACACATTCTACAGGACAGATCATATGCTGGGGCACAAAAAGGCCTTTATACATTTTAAAACATTGAAATTATTCAAAGCGCTTTCTTTGTTCACAGCAGAATGAAGCTGGATCTCAATACCACCAAAATAATGAGAAAATTCACAAATATATAGAGATTAAATAGCACACTCTTTTTTTTTATTAATTAAAAAAGAATTAACAAAACAATTAGAAATCATTCCAATCTACATGTACAATCAGTAATTCTTAATAACATCACATAGTTGCATATTCATCATTTCTTAGTACATTTGCATCGATTTAGAAAAAGAAATAAAAAGACAACAGAATAAGAATTAAAACAATAATAGAAAGAAAAAAAACAAAAAAAACAAAAACAAAAAACCTATACCTCACATGCAGCTTCATTCAGTGTTTTAACATAATTGCATTACAATTGGGTAGTATTGTGCTGTCCATTTCTGAGTTTTTATATCCAGTCCCGTTGTACAGTCTGTATCCCTTCATCTCCAATTATCCCTTCTCTTTTTTTTTTTTTTTTAATTAACGGAAAAAAAGAAATTAACCCAACATTTAGAGATCATACCATTCTACACATGCAATCATTAATTCTTAACATCATCACATAGATGCATGATCATCATTTCTTAGTACATTTGCATTGGTTTAGAAGAACTAGCAACATAACCGAAAAAGATATAGAATGTTAATATAGAGAAAAAAATAAAAGTAATAATAGTAAAATCAAAACAAAACAACACAAAACAAAACAAAAACCTATAGCTCAGATGCAGCTTCATTCAGTGTTTTAACATGATTACTTTACAATTAGGTATTATTGTGCTGTCCATTTTTGAGTTTTTGTATCTAGTCCTGTTGCACAGTCTGTATCCCTTCAGCTTCAATTACCCATTGTCTTACCCTGTTTCTAACTCCTGCTGAACTCTGTTACCAATGACATATTTCAAGTTTATTCTCGAATGTCCGTTCACATCAGTGGGACCATACAGTATTTGTCCTTTAGTTTTTGGCTGGATTCACTCAGCATAATATTCTCTAGGTCCATCCATGTTATTACATGGTTCATAAGTTTATCTTGTCTTAAAGCTGCATAATATTCCATCGTATGTATATACCACAGTTTGTTTAGCCACTCTTCTGTTGATGGAGATTTTGGCTGTTTCCATCTCTTTGCAATTGTAAATAATGCTGCTATAAACATTGGTGTGCAAATGTCCGTTTGTGTCTTTGCCCTTAAGTCCTTTGAGTAGATACCTAGCAATGGTATTGCTGGGTCGTATGGCAGTTCTATATTCAGCTTTTTGAGGAACCGCCAAACTGCCTTCCACAGTGGTTGCACCCTTTGACATTCCCACCAACAGTGGATAAGTGTGCCTCTTTCTCCGCATCCTCTCCAGCACTTGTCATTTTCTGTTTTGTTGATAATGGCCATTCTGGTGGGTGTGAGATGATATCTCATTGTGGTTTTGATTTGCATTTCTCTAATGGCCAGGGACATTGAGCATCTCTTCATGTGCCTCTTGGCCATCCGTATTTCCTCTTCTGAGAGGTGTCTGTTCAAGTCTTTTTCCCATTTTGTAATTGGGTTGGCTGTCTTTTTGTTGTTGAGATGAACAATCTCTTTATAAATTCTGGATACTAGGCCTTTATCTGATATATCATTTCCAAATATTGTCTCCCATTGTGAAGGCTGTCTTGCTACTTTCTTGATGAAGTTCTTTGATGCACAAAAGTGTTTAATTTTGAGGAGTTCCCATTTATTTATTTCCTTCTTCAGTGCTCTTGCTTTAGGTTTAAGGTCCATAAAACCACCTCCAGTTGTAAGATCCATAAGATATCTCCCAACGTTTTCCTCTAACTGTTTTATGGTCTTAGACCTAATGTTTAGATCTTTGATCCATTTTGAGTTAATTTTTGTATAGGGTGTGAGAGATGGGTCTTCTTTCATTCTTTTGCATATGGATATCCAGTTCTCTAGGCACCATTTATTGAAGAGACTGCTCTGTCCCAGGTGAGTTGGCTTGACTGCCTTATCAAAGATCAAATGTCCATAGATGAGAGGGTCTATATCTGAGCACTCTATTCGATTCCATTGGTCGATATATCTATCTTTATGCCAATACCATGCTGTTTTGACCACTGTGGCTTCATAATATGCCTTAAAGTCAGGCAGCGCGAGACCTCCAGCTTCGTTTTTTTTCCTCAAGATGTTTTTAGCAATTCGGGGCACCCTGCCCTTCCAGATAAATTTGCTTATTGGTTTTTCTATTTCTGAAAAATAAGTTGTTGGGATTTTGATTGGTATTGCATTGAATCTGTAAATCAATTTAGGTAGGATTGACATCTTAACTATATTTAGTCTTCCAATCCATGAACACGGTATGCCCTTCCATCTATTTAGGTCTTCTGTGATTTCTTTTAGCAGTTTTTTGTAGTTTTCTTTATATAGGTTTTTTGTCTCTTTAGTTAAATTTATTCCTAGGTATTTTATTCTTTAGTTGCAATTGTAAATGGGATTCGTTTCTTGATTTCCCCCTCAGCTTGTTCATTACTAGTGTATAGAAATGCTACAGATTTTTGAATGTTGATCTTGTAACCTGCTACTTTGCTGTACTCATTTATTAGCTCTAGTAGTTTTGTTGTGGATTTTTCTGGGTTTTCAACGTATAGTATCATATCGTCTGCAAACAGTGATAGTTTTACTTCTTCCTTTCCAATTTTGATGCCTTGTATTTCTTTTTCTTGTCTAATTGCTCTGGCTAGAACCTCCAACACAATGTTGAATAATAGTGGTGATAGTGGACATCCTTGTCTTGTTCCTGATTTTAGGGGGAAAGTTTTCAATTTTTCCCCATTGAGGATGATATTAGCTGTGGGTTTTTCATATATTCCCTCTATCATTTTAAGGAAGTTCCCTTGTATTCCTATCTTTTGAAGTGTTTTCAACAGGAAAGGATGTTGAATCTTGTCGAATGCCTTCTCTGCATCAATTGAGATGATCATGTGATTTTTCTGCTTTGATTTGTTGATATGGTGTATTACATTAATTGATTTTCTTATGTTGAACCATCCTTGCATACCTGGGATGAATCCTACTTGGTCATGATGTATAATTCTTTTAATGTGCTGTTGGATACGATTTGCTAGAATTTTATTGAGGATTTTTGCATCTGTATTCATTAGAGAGATTGGTCTGTAGTTTTCTTTTTTTGTAATATCTTTGCCTGGTTTTGGTATGAGGGTGATGTTGGCTTCATAGAATGAATTAGGTAGTTTTCCCTCCACTTCGATTTTTTTGAAGAGTTTGAAGAGAATTGGTACTAATTCTTTCTGGAACGTTTGGTAGAATTCACATGTGAAGCCATCTGGTCCTGGACTTTTCTTTTTAGGAAGCTTTTGAATGACTAATTCAATTTCTTTACTTGTGATTGGTTTGTTGAGGTCATCTATGTCTTCTTGAGTCAAAGTTGGTTGTTCATGTCTTTCCAGGAACCCGTCCATTTCCTCTAAATTGTTGTATTTATTAGCGTAAAGTTGTTCATAGTATCCTGTTATTACCTCCTTTATTTCTGTGAGGTCAGTAGTTATGTCTCCTCTTCCATTTCTGATCTTATTTATTTGCATCCTCTCTCTTCTTCTTTTTGTCAATCTTGCTAAGGGCCCATCAATCTTATTGATTTTCTCATAGAACCAACTTCTGGCCTTATTGATATTCTCTATTGTTTTCATGTTTTCAATTTCATTTATTTGTGCTCTAATCTTTGTTATTTCTTTCCTTTTGCTTGCTTTGGGGTTAGCTTGCTGTTCTTTCTCCAGTTCTTCCAAATGGATAGTTAATTCCTGAATTTTTGCCTTTTCTTCTTTTCTGATATAGGCATTTAGAGCAATAAATTTCCCTCTTAGCACTGCCTTTGCTGCATCCCATAAGTTTTGATATGTTGTGTTTTCATTTTCATTCGCCTCGAGGTATTTGCTAATTTCCCTTGCAATTTCTTCTTTGACCCAGTCGTTGTTTAGGAGTGTGTTGTTGAGCCTCCACGTATTTGTGAATTTTCTGGCACTCTGCCTATTATTGATTTCCAACATCATTCCTTTATGGTCCGAGAAAGTGTTGTGTAAGATTTCAATCTTTTTAAATTTGTTAAGACTTGCTTTGTGACCCAGCATATGGTCTATCTTTGAGAATGATCCATGAGCACTTGAGAAAAAGGTGTATCCTGCTGTTGTGGGATGTAATGTCCTATAAATGTCTATTAAGTCTAGTTCATTTATAGTAATATTCAGATTCTCTATTTCTTTGTTGATCCTCTGTCTAGATGTTCTGTCCCTTGATGAGAGTGGTGAGTTGAAGTCTCCAACTATTATGGTATATGAGTCTATTTCCCTTTTCAGTGTTTGCAGTATATTCCTCACGTATTTTGGGGCATTCTGATTCGGTGCGTAAATATTTATGATTGTTATGTCTTCTTGTTTAATTGTTCCTTTTATTAGTATATAGTGTCCTTCTTTGTCTCTTTTAACTGTTTTACATTTGAAGTCTAATTTGTTGGATATTAGTATAGCCACTCCTGCTCTTTTCTGGTTGTTATTTGCATGAAATATCTTTTCCCAACCTTTCACTTTCAACCTATGTTTATCTTTGGGTCTAAGATGTGTTTCCTGTAGACAGCATATAGAAGGATCCTGTTTTTTAATCCATTCTGCCAATCTATGTCTTTTGATTGGGGAATTCAGTCCATTAACATTTAGTGTTATTACTGTTTGGATAATATTTTCCTCTAACATTTTGCCTTTTGTATTATATATATCATATCTGATTTTCCTTCTTTCTGCACTCTTTTCCATATCTCTCTCTTCTGTCTTTTTGTATCTGACTCTAGTGCTCCCTTTAGTATTTCTTGCAGAGCTGGTCTCTTGGTCACAAATTCTTTCAGTGACTTCTTGTCTGAGAATGTTTTAATTTCTCCCTCATTTTTGAAGGATAATTTTGCTGGATATAGGAGTCTTGGTTGGCAGTTTTTCTCTTTTAGTATTTTAAATATATCATCCCACTGTCTTCTAGCTTCCATGGTTTCTGCTGAGAAATCTACACAAAATCTTATTGGGTTTCCCTTGTATGTAATGGATTGTTTTTCTCTTGCTGCTTTCAAGATCTTCTCTTTCTCTTTGACCTCTGACATTCTAACTAGTAAGTGTCTTGGAGAACGCCTATTTGGGTCTAATCTCTTTGGGGTGCGCTGCACTTCTTGGATCTGTAATTTTAGGTCTTTCATAAGAGTTGGGAAATTTTCAGTGATAATTTCTTCCATTAGTTTTTCTCCTCCTTTTCCCTTCTCTTCTCCTTCTGGGACACCCACAACACGTATATTTGTGCGGTTCATATTGTCCTTGAGTTCCCTGATACCCTGTTCAAATTTTTCCATTCTTTTCCCTATAGTTTCTGTTTCTTTTTGGAATTCAGATGTTCCATCCTCCAAATCACTAATTCTATCTTCTGTCTCTTTAAATCTATCATTGTAGCTATCCATTATTTTTTCTATGTTTGCTACTTTATCCTTCACTTCCATAAGTTCTGCGATTTGTTTTTTCAGTTTTTCTATCTCTTCTTTATGTTCAGCCCATGTCCTCTTCATGTCCTCCCTCAATTTATCAATTTCATTTTTGAAGAGGTTTTCCATTTCTGTTCGAATATTCAGCATTAGTTGTCTCAGCTCTTGTGTCTCATTTGAGCTATTGGTTTGTTCCTTTGACTGAGCCATATTCTCAATCTTTTGAGCGTGGACAGTTATCTTCTGCTGCTGGCGTCTGGGCATTTATTCAGATTTCTCTTGGTGTTGGACCCAGCAAGGTTGTAATATTTTTCTGTGAAATCTCTGGGTTCTGTTTTTCTTATCCTGCCCAGTAGGTGGCGCTCGTGGCACCCGTTTGTCTGCGGGTCCCACCAGTAAAAGGTGCTGTGGGACCTTAAACTTTGGAAAACTCTCGCCGTCCTGGGGGTTCGCTAGCCGAAACGGCTTGAGCCGGCCCGGGGTCCGAACGCAGGGAGGGTTGCTGGTCGCCGCAGCCAGGGAAAGAGCCCGTCCGAATTTCCTAGTCGGCCCTGGGCAACAAGCGTGGCGGGAGGGCGCCAGTGGCAGCGGCCCGCCCGAGAGAGTGCACGTTCCCCAGAAATCACGGGTTTGGAAGTGGCCTCCCCCACCCGTCACCATTCTCCGCGGCCTGGGGGTTTCCGATCCAATTCTCTCAGTTGGTCCGGGGGCTGCGCGTGGTGTGGGCGCCAGCCGTCTTTGTTTCAGGGGACCGCCTCTCCAATTCTCCCAGCCGGCCCGGGAAGGGGGAAGGGAGTAACTCCGGCCGCTTGCCACCCCGCCCGGTAAGGCCCGCGCGCCTCGGCGATCTCACCCGAGCTGCTTCTCTCAGCCAGCCAGCCGTTCCAGGATGGGGTACGCTGTCTTTTTTATCTCTGTTGTGGCTTTGGGCGCTTTCTGTATCGTTTCTACTCCCCTAGTAGGTGTCCTGGAGAAGAAACTAAGATCCGCGCGTCTTACTAAGCCACCATCTTCCAGGAAGTGAAATAGCACACTCTTAAGCAGTCAGTGGGTCAAAGTCGAAATTGCTAGAGAAATCAGTAGCTATCTGGAGATGAATGAAATTGAGAATATAACTTACCAGAACTTATGGGATGCAGCATATGTGCTGGGTGGGAAATTTATTGCCCTAAATGCCTATATTAAAAAACATGAAAGAGCAAAAATTGAGGACTTAACTGCTCACCTGGAGGAACTTGAGAAAGAATAGCAAGCTAACCCCAAAGAAAATACAAGAAGACAAATAATAAAGATTAAAGCAGAGTTAAATGAATGGGAGAATAAAAGAAGAATAGAATCAATAAAACCAAGAGTTGGTTCTCTAAAAAAATCAGTAAAATTGATGGGCCACTAGCAAGACTGGCAAAGGAAACGAGAGAGGATGCAAATAAACAGAATCAGAAATGAGCAGGTGTGTGTTACCACAAACTGAAGAAATAAAAGAAAGCATAAGAGGGTACTATGAAAAACTATGCCAACAAACTAGACAACTTAGGTGAAATGGACAAATTCCTGGAAACACACAAACAAGCTACACTGACTCAGGAAGAAAGTGAATATCTCAACAAACTGATCACAAGTAAAGAGATTCAATCATCAAAAATCTTCCTACAAAGAAAAGTCCAGGGTCAGATGGCTTCACAGGGGAATTTTACCAAACATCCAACAAGAACTAACACCAATCCAGCTAAAACTTTTCCAAAACATCGAGGAAAAAGGAACTCTACCAAACCCATTTTATGAAGCTAATATCATTTGAATATCAAAACCAGGTAAAGATGCTATAAGAAAGGAAAACTAAAGGCCAATCTCCCCAATTAACATAGATGCAACAATTCTTAATAAAATATTAGCAAATCAAATCCAACAACACATTAAAAGAATTATTCACCATGACCAAGTGTGGTTTATGCCACAAACGCAAGGATGGTTCAACACAAGAAAATCAATTAATGTAATACAGCACATTAACAAATCAAAAGGGAAAAAAATCACATGATCATCTCGATTGATGCTGAAAAAGTATTTGACAAAACTCAGCATTCTTTTTTTAATAAAAACACTTCAAACGATAGGAATCAAAGGTAGCTTACCCAATATGATAAAGGGCACATATGAAAAACTGATAGCCAGCATTGTACTCAATGGAGAGAGACTGAAAGCTTTCACTCTAATATCAGAAATGAGACAAGGATGCCTACTGTCACCACTATTATTCAACATTGTGCTAGAAGTTCTAGCTAGAGCAATCAGGCAGGACAAAGAAACAAAAGGCATCCAAATTGGAAAGGAAGAAGTAAAAGTTTATTATTTGCAGATGACATGATACTATACTTGGAAGATCCTGAGAAATCTACAGCAAAGGTACTTGAGCTGAACAAAGTCAGCAAGGTGGTGAGATATGAAATTAATGTAAAAAAATCAGCAACATTTCTATACACAAGCAATGCCCTGAGGAGTCAGTTAAGGAAAAATTCCTTTCAAAACAGCAACTAAAAGAGGTGCCTTGAGGTTGCGGGTCAGTTGGAGCCACTGCAGTGAGTCAGTCACTGCTCCAGCGGGAGAGTAAGGCTGCAGCACGAGAGCAGCCTGGTACCCCTTCCTCTCTCTTCTTCTGTCTCTCTTCCCCTTCGCGGTCTCTTCCCATACCCTCAATCTCTGAATCTCCGCCCTAATATCTTTTCTCCCTACCCTGCCTGCTCCCTCGCATGCCCAGTCACTCCTCTGGAGCCGCCTCCCTTCCCCCACCCCTCCACAGACGGCCTCCGGAGGGCCGCATCCACGCTGCTACTTCCTTGCCCGAGCCAGGCTGAGCGCCAACACTCTTCTCCGACTGAACAAGCCGCGGACCAGTCGAGCAAAGTGGGAAATGAGGCAAGTTATCCTTTGGAAATGTGCTCACACTTTGATGCTGATGAAATTAAAAGGCTAGGAAAGAGATTTAAGAAGCTTGATTTGGACAATTCTGGTTCTTTGAGCGTGGAAGAGTTCATGTCACTGCCTGAGTTACAGCAGAATCCTTTAGTACAGCGAGTAATAGATATATCCGACACAGATGGGAATGGAGAAGTAGACTTTAAAGAATTAATTGAAGGAGTCGCTCAGTTCAGTGTCAAAGGAGATAAGGAACAGAAGTTGAGGTTTGCTTTTCTTATCTATGACATGGATAAAGATGGCTTTATTTCCAATGGGGGAACTCTTCCAGGTGCTGAAGTTCATGGTGGGGAACAATCTGAAAGATACACAGTTAGAGCAAATTGTAGACAAAACCATAATAAATGCAGCTAAGGGTGGAGATGAAAGAATATCTTTTGAAGAATTCTGTGCCATTGTAGGTGGCCTAGATATCCAAAAAAGATAGTGGTAGATGCGTGACTCTTTCTTAAAGAGTACTATCCAACACTTTTGGTTTCTTCTTCATCTCTGATAAGATCTGCTCAAGATGTCCAGCAATGCTTTCTGTGTATTTAAATGGAAAAATTTTTCTCTGTGAAGCCACATTTTCCAACATGAGCCTCATGAAGCCAACGAAGTGTTACTGAACTCTTATTCTCTCAATAACTCAGTGTAGCACTTTAAAGTCTGAAGGACAGCAAGATGAAAAGAGCATATGGAGAAGGGGAAGGGGTTGGCTTTTTAATTTATTTTTCTTCATCTTTTATAAAAAGAAAGTATCTATATATACATATTTAAATATATATAGAGATATATGTAGCTTTCTATATATGTAGTAGATTGGCTTTAATTTAATATACTTGATTCAGAAACAAAATGATAGAGTACAAAAGTGCTAAGCAGAACATAAAAGTTCAAAATCATGGATATATGCATCCTTACTTTTATTCCACACAGTTTTATACATAGATAAAAGATTGTACAATTTGAGCTGGGCATTCAGCCAGCTATTTTCCTTTTCCTCTGCTTTCTCCTTTGTGAGATTGACAAAGCATTTGTTAACGTCCTATAATTTTCCTTAATTGCATTTTTGTAACAAAAGAATCTGTAACTTTATTTATACCTACAAATATATATATCCAGGGATTATGTCTCATTGCTGAGCAGCTTTTAATATATCTCTGCCTGAGAGAGTATAGTTCAGTGCTATTGCCAAGAGCTAGTTCTTGTGTTCATATAGTGATTGCACAAAGCTGATGGCTCTTTTTCTTTGTTACTTCATTCTAGGAGCCATGAAGTTTATTAAATGTCCCTGAGTAAATGTAAGTTATATGCAATTACTATTTTAAACAAGAAGACCAGAAGCTGTCTGAGGCAATCGTGATTAATCTTATGCATTACTTAATGAAGAATACCTGAAGTAATTACATAACTGCTTAGAATATCCATTTTATTTTTGTTTCAGTACATGGTTAAATGATCTGTCATTAAACTTACATTTGAACCATAAATTTCCCTTCTGTGTTTCAGAAACTTGCAACTAATTTAAATAACTGGTGATATTTAAGGTGCATGTACAGATCTCAACATCCACACATATTTGTGATTTAAATAGGAGAAATCCTGTTATCTATATGCCACAGAAAAGCAAAATTTTATCCAAATTTAATTTAAATTCCATTCGTTCTTTACCACAGGCATAGAGAGTACATGACAGTTTTCTTCCTTTATTTGCCCATATAATTCATAATGAATAATAATTTAATAAATTTGTTTGGTATAAAAGTAGCGTGTCATGTTCCACCACTTTGATCTTATCCCTACCCTTTTCTGCAAAGGTCCTATTGGCTGGAAGAAAAACATTTTGTTTAGTTTTCTAGGACAGTAGTCTTTCCCAGTAGAGTTTTCTATTTAAAAAAAAACTGGTTTTGTAATCATGAGTGGAAAGGGCAGGTTGAATCAAGGTGAATGAATCTTAAATTTTGCACACCTGCCTACCATCACTGTTCCTTCACCTTATCATGGGTTCTGTCTGTGAGAGAAAAATCCCGGTGCTTGGTGTCTGTTCTAGTTTGCTAGCGTCCAGAATGCAACACACCAGAAACAGATTGGCTTTTAATAAAGGGGGATTTATTTTGGCAGTTCTTCAGAGGAAAGGCAACTAAGTTTCAACTGAGGTTCTTTCTTATGTGGGAAGGCACAGGATGGTCTCTGCTGGCCTTCTCTCCAGGCCTCTGGGTTCCAACAACTTTCCACAGGGTGATTTCTTTCTGCATCTCCAATGGCCTGGACTGAGTTGCAAGTGCTGAGATGAGGTATGCTGAGCTGCTTGGGCTGTGCTATGTTGAGCTCTCTCATTTAAGCACCAGTCGCTTAAGTCAAACATCATTCATTGCAGCAGGCATGCCTCCTAGCCGACTGCAGATGTAATCACCAACAGATGAGGTTCATGTACCATTGGCTCATGTCCACAGCAACAGAACTATGTGCCTTCACCTGGCCAAGTTGACAACTGAATCTAACTACCACAGTGTCCTTGCATGACATGGAGTTTTGCATGTAGATCGATTTAAAATGTACCTCGTTTACATAATTTGCATAATTAAAAAAAAGTTGTCAAATTTTGGAAATGTTAATGTTCAAACTGAAAATCTCCACTACATGTAGCTTTCTTCCTCTGGATCAGTATGTGACTTACAATCTCAGCCAGCAATTTGATCTGTTCCAGTGTCAACTGCCATGTGCTCTGCTTCAAGGGGGAACTGTCTTTTGTGAATTTTTTGTACATAAGTATTTGTTAACAAATATTTTAGCAAATGCTGTCTATTTTTCTTGCTTGTGCATATCTTGGCTGGTGTTACAGAAAATAGTGCAAACATTATTTCCTTACTGGAGAATGAGGGTTTTTTTCTTTTTATAGTTTGTGTGTATGAGGATTGGGGGGTTCAGTTTATGTTGACTGTTTAGTTTTTCTTCTGCCTGATATATCATTTTGTTGGATCTTTAGAAAACTTCATACTGTATGAATAAAAAAATAAAATATTTGAAACTTGCTTGAGGAAAAAAATAAAATAGCGACTAAAAGAATCAAGTATTTAGAAATGAACTTTACAAGGGATGTAAGGACTTATACACAGAAAACTACATAACAGTGCTAAAAGAAATCAAAGAAAATCTAAATAGGTGGAAAGGCATTCTCTGCTCATGGATAGGAAGGCTAAATATAGTTAAGATGTAAATTCTACCCAAATTGATCTACAGATTCAACACAGCACCAATCAAAATTCCAACAACCTACTTTGAAGACTTGGAAAAGCCAGTTACCAAATTCATCTGGAAGGGAAAGAGACCCCAAATAGCTAAAAGCATTTAAACAGGAAGAACAAAGTGGGAGGATTAACACTCCCTCACTTTAAAACCTATAATAAAGCCACAGTCAGAACAGCATGGAACTGGCACAAAGATAAAAGCATTGACCAATGGAATCAAATCAAGAGTGCAGAAATAGACCCCAAATCTATGGTCAATTGATTTTTTAAATTTATTTATTTATTTTTATTTTATTTATTTTTTATTAATTAACGGAAAAAAGAAAAAAAAGAAATTAACCCAACATTTATAAATCATACCATTCTACATATGCAATCAGTAATTCTTAACATCATCACATAGATGCATGATCATCGTTTCTTAGTACATTTGCATCGGTTTAGAAGAACTAGCAACACAACAGAAAAAGATATAGAATGTTAATATAGAGAAAAAAATAAAAGTAATAATAATAGTAAAAACAAACAAACAAAAAAAATAACCAGACAGACCAAAACAAACAAAAAACAAAACAACAACAGCAACAAAAAAACCCTATAGCTCAGATGCAGCTTCATTCAGTGTTTTAACATGATTACTTTACAATTAGGTATTATTGTGTTGTCCATTTTAGAGTTTTTGTATCTAGTCCTGCTGCACAGTCTGTATCCCTTCAGCTCCAATTACCCATTATCTTACCCTGTTTCTAACTCCTGCTGGACTCTGTTACCAATGACATATTCCAAGTTTATTCTCGAATGTCGGTTCACATCAGTGGGACCATACAGTATTTGTCTTTTAGTTTTTGGCTAGACTCACTCAGCATAATGTTCTCTAGGTCCATCCATGTTATTACATGCTTCATAAGTTTATCCTGTCAACTGATTTTGACAAGGCCTCCAAATCCTCTGAACTGGGTCAAAATAGTCTTTTCAATAAATGGGCATGGAAGAACTGGATATCAATAGCTAAAAAAATGAAATAGGACCCCTACCTTACACTCTATATGAAAATTAACTCAAAGTGGATCAAATACCTAAATATAAGAACTGGCACCATAAAACTTCTAGAAGAAAATGTAGGGAAACATCTTCCAGACCTAGCAATAGGAGGTAGCTTCCTAAACTTCACACCCAAAGCACAAGCAACAAAAGAAAAAAATAGATAAATGGGAACTCCTCAAAATTAAATGCTTCTGCACCTCAAAAGACATTCTGAAAAAGGTGAAGAAGTAGCCAACTCAATGGGAGAAAATATTTGGCAATCAGATATTGGACAAAGGTTTGATATCTTGTATACACAAAGAAATCATACAACTCAAGAACAAAATAACAAACAACCCAATTATAAAATGGGCTAAAGATATGGATAGGCATTTTTTATGAAGAGCAAATACAGATGGCTCAAAAGCACATGAAGAGATGCTCATGTGTATGTGTGTGTATGTGTGTGTGTGTGTGTGTGTGTGTGTGTGTATATATAACCTGATATTTAGAGATAAGAATGAAGCTGATCAAGTTGGGATTAAGGTAATTCAGAACGCAGGGGTAAGGAAGAAAATGTCTGTATTTTAGATCCACACATATTCTCTGAGACCAAAGGAGGAAAGGTTTATTTGGTCTGGAACTGAAATTTTCTGTAGCACATAATCTAACTCAACCTATCTGTATAGATCATTCGGACAAATGAAACGCAGGGAGTCAGAATAAGAAAGAGGTCCTTTAATCCTGTATAGCTTAATGTAATGCCTGGATACACCTTAGGGTATATTAAGCAGATAATCAAAAAGTATTGACAAAGTCCCTTAAAGGATGGGAGAAGATATATGGAAATATTAAACTTTACCATCAGGAAGTTCTCTGATACTTTGTCAAACTATTGGGACACCCAAATCAATAGGCCATGCTCTTGATCTTGAGGCTTACTCTTGTGAAGTTTATGTAGGTAGCGGAGAAGCTTAACCTATCTATAGGTATGCCTAAGAGTTCCTTCTGGAGGCCCTCTTTTGTTGTTCAGATGTGGCCTCACTCTCTCTAAGCCCAACTCTTCAAGTGAAATCATTGCCCTCCCTCCTACATGGGACATGCCATCCAGGGGTGAAAGTCTCTCTGGCAATGTGGGAGATAACTCCTAGGGATGAATCCAGACCTGGCACCATGGGATCAACAATTACATCCTGACCAAAATGGGGGAAAAGAAGTGTGACTAATAAAATATCAGTGGCAGAGAGAGTTCAGATAGAGTCAAGAGGCTACTCTAGAGGTTGCTCTTACACAAGCCTCAATTAGACATTGCTACCTATCATAACCTGCCACTCCCAACCAGGGCCATTCCAGCCAATCCTAAAGAACACCTAGGGCAATATATAAAATTCTACAAGTGTCCCATGCACTAGTGTAACTTTCCAGAAACCTAAAAGCTCCAGATGAGCCCCTGGGACAGATAAATCCTGAAACCTAGAGGGCCCAGCCTCTCCAGAACATCAGATAGTTCCATCTCCCTACCTCATATTAGTGATAGCCCCTTCCAATGTGAAAAAGTTAGAATGGCCATCACCCAAACACACCTAAAGAGAGGGATAGAAAGATCAAAGGTGATGGTGGAGTTATACAGAGAAGATAGGATTTAACAAATGAACGTGATTGCTGAATCATTAAATTGATATCTCTTT
This sequence comes from Tamandua tetradactyla, assembly GCF_023851605.1. NCBI lineage: Eukaryota > Metazoa > Chordata > Mammalia > Pilosa > Myrmecophagidae > Tamandua > Tamandua tetradactyla. Next base: position 123,747,655 of record NC_135353.1, read on the forward strand.
TAGTCTCCAGTCTTAGAGCAGCTAGAAGTAAAAACCTTAAATTGAGGAATTGTAACCCATATCAAATGCTGAAATCTGTTCTAGAACTAATTGTGGCGCTGTGCTTTGAAATTTATTGCTATTTTGTATATATGCTATTTTTCAGAAAAAAGAAAGAAAAAAGTCAATTGCAGTGATAGCTTCCTAGCCTCCTATATTCTGGAGCAGTTGGGAGCAAAAATCTGAGGGGATCATATGGTAGCCCATGACAAACTCTGGGATCTGTCCTGCAATGACTTGTTGAAGAGTGCTTTGAAAACTATTGCCTTTTTTATTTTTTTGCTTTGTATATATGTTATACTACGCAATAAAAAAGTTAAAAAAAAAAAAAAAGATCAAGGTCTTGGTCTACTGATTTTGATGCCCCTAATGTTTGGCACAGTATCTGGTGTTTCCCCAATGGTAGAGTTTAATAGTTTCATAATTTTTCTCCCTTCCCTTAAGGGAATTTGCAAATGCTTTTTGATTATCTGCTTAATGTATTCTGGGATGTTTCCAGGCATTACATTAAGCTATACAGGATTAAAGGCCTTCATTCTTGTTCTGGACTCCCAGTGTTTGGATTGTTTAAATAGTCTATCCAGATAGGTTGACTTAGATTATGTGGTACAGAAAATTTAGGTTCTGGACATAGTAAAACTTTCCATATTTGGTCTCAAAGAGTAGATGAAGTTTCCCACTCATTTCTTAAGGACAGTTTTACTCTTGGTTGACAGTTTTTCTCTTTTAGAAACTTAAATATATCATACCTCTGCCTTCTTGCCTCCATGGTTTCTGATGAGAAATCCACACATAGTATATTGGGCTTCCCTTGTATGTGATGGATTGCTTTTATCTTGTAGCTTTCAAAATTCCCCCTTTGTCTTTGATCTTTGGCAATCTGATTAGTAAGTGTCTTGGAGTATGTCTATTTCAATCTATTTTGTTTGGGGATGCTGAACTTTTTGCATCTGTAATTTTATGTCCTTCATAAGAGATAGTAAATTTTCAGTGATTATTTCCTCCATTAGTCTTTCTCCTCCTTTTCCCTTCTCTTCTCCTTTCTGGACACCCACAATACATACATTTACATGCTCCATGTTTTCATTCAATTCCCTGAGACCCTGCTCATAATTTTCCATTCTTTTCCCTATCTTTTCTTTTTTGTGTCTGATTTCTGATGGCCGGTCCTCTGGTTCACTAGTCCTTTCTGCTGCTCCTTCAAATCTGTTATAAGTCTCCATTGTTTTTTCATCTCTTCTATTGGGCCTTTTATTCCCACAAGTTCTGTGATTTGTTTTTTCGAACTCTTGATTTCTTTTTATTTGCCCAATGTCTTCTTTATATCCTCCCTCAACTCATTGATTTGATTTTTATGAGATTTTGCATGTCATTTCAAACATCTTGAATTAGTTGTTCCAACTCCTGTTTCTCATTTGAAGTGTTTGTTTGTTCTTTTGAGTGGGCCACATCTCCAATTTTCCTAGTGTGATTTGTTATTTTTTGCTGGAATCTAGGCATTTGATTTCCTTAATTAGTTTATTCTGGAAGCTGTTTTCACTCTTTTACCTATGGTGTTTTCGCTGGATTGCTTTGTTCTTGATCTGTTCTTTGACATTCAGTTCACCTTATTCTAGACCTCTAGCACAGGTTATTTGATCAGAATTTTTCAGTTTTTGTTTTTCTGCCTATATGGAACCTTTTTTTTTGCAGCGGGTCTCCTCTGACATTATAGACTCAATGATGTTTTCCTAGACTAGGCAGGCTGTGTGTCTCAGGAGGAAAGAGAAGCTAGGATATGTTTTCCTCGAGGGTGATACCCATTAGGTTGTCAGAGTTTCTTATGAAGCCTCTAGACTCTGTGCTTTTCCTATCCTGCCCAGAATATGGTGCTTCTCTGCCCATAGCTTCCCACAAGCTTCAAGTGATTGTGGTGCCTTTAATTTCAGCAAACTCTCCCTGCTAGGGGCATAGTTGAGATAGAGGTGAGTTTGTAGGATGGCTTTCATTGCTTCTGCTCTCCGGCTCCTGGAGCTAAATTCCTTGAGGGAAGGATTCCACTTGAGCTGGGCCCCACCCCCTCTTTCTTGGGGAAGATTCACACTTTAGGAAATTAACCCCTTTCACCTGACTACTTACTTTGTCTCTCAGACAAACTTTAGTTCCACCCTTGCCTGAGACAGTGCTGGAGGCTGAGAATTCATTTCAGTTATATCTAATGAACTTTTAAGAAGTTACAAAAAGAGCAAAAAATCCTTTTCAGAGCCTGACCCTCACTCCTTGGGCTTGTCAATCAAGAGTTTGAGTTGGTACATGGTTCTTTTTATCTTCAGGCTCTTATGTGCCCCCTTTTCTTTGGGTTTAACCCTTTTCCAGTATTTTGTGCTGTCCAGTTCAAAAAGCCTCTGGTTAGTTTTTTTTTCCATCAGACCACCCTGTCTCTGCTGGGGCAAAGCTCCTAGTTCTATTAGTGCTTATTCCAGGTTTATCTGTGCTGGGGGCCTGTTTTTAGTAGTCAGAATTTGTTAATTAATTCAACAGTTGGAGCTTGGTTGAGCTAAGCCCTTGCTACTTATAAAGTCTATTTCCTTTCCCTTTTGGAGCCAGCTTGCCATGCCCTTGGGTGAGGGATGCTGGTTTCCACAACTGGGGGTGCTTATAGTTCTATGTGGGATCTCAGCCATTACACCTAATCCATACTGGTGTATGCTGTGTGTCCAGTCACTGATATTCCCTCAGCAGTTGCTCTGTACCATTCCTGGGTATTTGCTAGCTGCTCTGAAAGATGAAGTAAATTCCAGACCTCACTATGCTGTCATCTTGCCCCACCTCTACATTTGAATTTTAAATATACTTAATAGTAATTATTTTTCTTTGTTAGAACATAATTGGTTTGAAAAAGAAAACTAATTCAGAATAATAATAATACTAGTGCAAAATTGGGAATAGATTTTGCTCATTTAAAGTGCAGAAGTGAAGCATGAAATAAGATTGGTTTTTATGACTTTGTAAGAAAGAAATTCCAAAATTGAATTTGAATAGCAGCATTACCAATTTAAATGTCTAGAAAAGGAAAACTGATTATAACAAATAAATTTCTAATATATATGTTTTAAAGTACTGTTTTGTAGTCATACTTTAAATAAAGCAATAACATCAGGTCCCCACATTTTATGAATGCAATTTTAAACTAGCATTATTTACCTGATTTAATCATGAAATTTAAAATTCTGTGCCATGGTATGTATTGAAATTCAAACCATTTTAAAATGTGACAAATGAACTTCATGTAAGTTGGGAGAAGTTCTGGTACTAAAAATTGTGATTGTTTCTTATAACATAGTCTTCTTAGTATTGAATCCCTCTACCAAGAGCGCCTTCCTAAGAAGATTATGTCATTATTTACCCTTAACTTCTACAACCTGTGACATTAGATTTTTAAAGTGCTTTAGGTGAACTATGATTCTATAATTTTTCTAATCATTTAAAAATGGTTAACAGATTATACATGTACTAATGCTTTTATGAAAAATGAGACAAGTAAAGTTGATGGTATTCTTTACATTTTAACTGAATGGAGCAGTTCTTTGTAATAACAGTTATATATTGAGGAAATAAAACACTAACTTAATGTGTATTCAGTTTAAGTGGTTATGTATTTTTAAATTGCCAAGAAAAATAAAGAACTTTGTACATTTGAAAATTTTTTTCAACAGCCTGTTTTATCCTCTTAATATGGAACTCCAACTTTACCAAAAATATATATTGGCAAAAACAACTTTCTAGCACAAACACTTTTTTAAATGAGTGATGGTAGCCCAAAACTTAATATTTTTATAAATTGTTGCAATACTGTTTCATGGATAATTTAAATTAAATTTCTTATTGAATGCAGCTAAGAAAGAAATATAACAGAAATTATGTGGATTAAAAGCACAATAATGGATATTATAAATACGCTAGAGGCATACAACAGCAGATTCCTCCAGGCAGAAGAAAGAATCAGTGAACTACAAGACAGGGACAATTGGAATCATATAGTCAAAGAACAGATAGAGAATATAAATAATGAGGAGTGTCTAAGGGACTGTGTTGAAGCATGAAGCATAACAATATAAACATTATGGGAGAAGGGGAAAGGGGCAGAAGGAATATTTGAGAAAATAATGGCCCCAAATTTCCCAACTCTAAGAAAAACATAAATATATATGCCCAAGAAATACAATGTACTCCAAGCAAGATAAATCCTAATAGACCTACTCCAGGACCCATACTAATCAGAATGTCAAATGCCAAAGATAAAGCCAAGATTCTGAAAGGAGCAGCAGAAAAGCAATGCATCACGTTCAAGTGATTTCTCATTGAAAACCATGGAGGTGAGAAGGCAGTGTTATGATATATTTAAGATACATAAAGAGAAAAACTGCCAGCCAAAAATTTTTATCCAGCCAAACTATCCTTCAAAAATGAAGGAGAGATGAAGATATTCACAGATTAAAAACAAAAAACCAAACAAACAAAAAACCAGAACAAAACTGAAAGATTTTATCACCAAAATTCTCACCCTACAACAATTGCTGAAGGAAGCTCTTTAGTGTGAAAAGATTAGACAGGAGCAATTAGCTTGGAGCAGTATGAAGAATTGATGATCTTCAGTAAAGTAACTAAATGGGTAAATGCAAAACCCAGTAGTACTGTGTCCTCAATATATAACTCTACTCTTTAATTTCTGTGAGAGTTAGGATACAATTGGATAAGAAATAATCTTATTTACTGAAAAGGACATGTAAAATATAGAGATGTAAAGTGGGGCAAAAACAATATAAAGAGGGGAAACAGAGTGATATAGGAGCAGAGACTGGGTATGCTATGGAAGTTAAGTTGGTATCTGTTCAAACTAGTAGGTTATAGACTTAGGTGTTTAGTACGAACCCCAGGTTAACCACAAAAGAAGTATTTAAAATATATACAGAAACAGATATGAGAAAGGGATCAGTCACTTACATCACAAAAAATAAACTATACAGAAAATGAGGCCACAAGAAAGGAAAAGAGAGTAAAAAATATACAAGACATTTAAAAAACAAAGGGCAAAATAGCTTAAAGCTTGCCTTATCAGTAATAACACTGAATGTGAATGGATTAAACTTTCAAATCAAAAGACACAGATTAACACAGTGCGTCTAAAAGCATGATCCAACTATATGTTGCTTACAAGAGACTTGACTTAGATCCAAACAAATAAAGTGGTTGAAAGTAAAAGGATGGAAAAAAATTTTCCATGCAAGTAGTAACCAAAAGAGAGCTGGAGTAGCTGTACTGATATCAGAAAAAAATAAACTTTAAGTAAAAAACTGTTACAAGAGACAAAGAAGGACACTACATATTAATAGAAGGGTCAATATACTAGGAAGAAATAACAATTGTAAATGTTTATACACCAAAACTGCAGTGCCCCCAATACGTGAGATAACTTTTCATAAAAGTGAAGGGAAAAATAGTCACCTCTACAATAACAGCTGGAGACTTCAATGCACTACTTTCATCAGTGGCTAGAACAGCTAGACAGAAGACTAAAAAGGAAATGGAGAACTTCAACAAAAAGATAAATGAACTAGAAGTACCAGACATGTGCACAGCACTGTCCCTAAAAACAGCAGAATGCACATTCTTCTCAAGTGCACATGGTTCATTCTCCAGGATAGACATCTGGCCCCATCCTGCCCAGTCTAATACATGAAGCCCTATCTATCTGCCCAGAAAGGCTAGGCTCCATTCTCTCATACTTGCTTGGCTCGACCTGCCCGGTGCTTCCCCTCAGGACACACCTGGACTACTAGCCCTACCCTGATTGCCCAGTACCAGAGGCCGAGACAAGTCCACCTCTGCCCAGCCCACCCAAATACACTTGGCCCCACTCTTCAGACTTGCTCAGCCCTCCCACCTGTCCAGTCCACTTAGGCTGTCCAGGCCCCACCTGTCCAACTCTGTTCTCAAGGACACATTCTGTCAATGACACACAGTCTCGCCTTAAGCTCCTGGCTCTGTGGGCCTCATGCAGGGCACCCCAACATACCTAGCCCTGTCCCCACACCAGGCCCTACCCCATGCCAGGCACCTCCTACCCCCTCACTACCCTAAGCTCCATGCTCAGCTCCCTGCAGGTCCTCCTTGACTTACACTGCTTTGACTTGGGCCCCTATATGCTGAAATGTGCCAAGCCTTTTTCCACTTGCACATGCCAGGCCCAATCTTCACTGACCACCCACCTAGGGTAATTAGGCAATCTTTATTCTGAAAAGTACTTCTACCTGTATCAATAACATCACTTAAAGTAAATAAGTAGAAACAGAAATACAAACATGTACTTGTGTGTGTGCATATACATATATATATATATATACCCACAAAAACAAATCACTACGCTCAGTACTTAATAAAGCAAGTACACACAGAGCAAGAATATAAGCGTTTTGAACAAGGTAATTATCAGTTGGAGAACACATAATATTATCAAGATAGAGATACAATATTAATAAAAACTGACCTTAGACTCAGCCTTAAAGGAAGGCTAAACACACTCTAGTAAGTAAGCATCACAAAGTCCATGCATAAATTGTATTAGAAGTCAATAGAACACTTAACTTTCTCTTGGAAATTGAAAAATCACTTCTAAATAACACTTGGTGATAAGAAAAATAACTGAAATTAGCAAACACTTAGAATTTAACCATGAAAAGAATACATACCAAATTAGGGGTCTTAGATGGAACTTTAGGACTTTAATGAGACTATGAGAAAAGAAGAAAGAAATCATTACTTTAAGCATTCGAGACAAGTTAGAACAAATTCCCATCCTGACCCCAAATACCCACATTATCAACCCCCATAATCCCCCTCGGTGCCCCACACCCACTCCTCCAGTTAACAAAAGTGACAACCCCTCCTGAAGACCCAGCAAAATACCTACAGGGGCTAAGCCATGCGGGGCCTCATGGCAGATGCATTGAAAAAGCTGGTAGAGACTTTTCCGACTCTGACATTGACGCTCGTCCCGCCCTTTCTTGAATGTCTTGGCTTTACTCTTGCTCAAGACCTCCTGCTAAGGACCACTTGTGGAGCTGCTGTACCGCGCAAAGTTTGCGTCGTGCTTAGTTAAGGAGGCCCCAGCTATGTATGTGCCCTTTTGCACAACGTGGTTCCAACTGCTAAACATGGCTACAAGTCTGCATGGATACATTTATCTCTTCTGATGCCAGCACCACACTGTTTCACATTCTGAAGGTGAGTGATCATTGCCTTGTTGTATATGGCAGGAAAATTGCCCTCCTTTCAGTTTCCAATTATTTTGAAAACTATTTTATTATTATTTTACCTGCTATTATTTTAGGTATAGGGTAGGCAATAATAGAAACAAACAGAAAACTAGTAAATAATTTTTTTAACTCAAGAAAGTAGAAAAAGAGTTATAGAAAGGGCAGAAAAAAAAACAAGAAGGCAAAATGTAAGAAGGTAGGAGCTAGTTCATATTTATCAGTAATAAAAATTGTTAATGGAGCAAACTTTTGAGTTAAAGTCAAAGATTGTCATTTTCTGAATGAAAACTAACAAATAAAGCCCTATGCTCTTTACACCAAACCTACCAAATTATATGAATTCAGAAAAATTTGATAGTAAAGAATTATAAAAAAATTTAGACAAATGCTAACTAAAGAAAATAAGGTCAATCATATTAATATCAAATTAAAATGACTCAGACAAAAAACATTAACTGGTACTGAGAGGGTCACTCCATAATGATTCAAGTCAATGTGACTATATAAAAACTTCAATTTTATAGACTCTTACTAAAATGACCGAAAATAAATGTAAATCAAAAATTGTTTAAAACAAATGGTAAAAATAGAGGAAACGAGGATTATCATTGTGAAAAATTACAGTCACTTTGCTTTGCTAATGCCCGCTCACTGTTCAAGACTCAGCTTTCGTATCACCATCTGGGGAGCTCTCTCTGTTTCTTTTCCTACTGGATGACCTGCCTCTCTTTTGAATGTACTTATGGACATAATTATAATAGTGAATGGGCGCTCTTTACATTTTGGTCTTAAAATTATGAAAGGGGCCAGGGTTGCCTGAACCTTTCACACCAGTCTTGTATCTGTCTGTCTTTCTGCCCTTCATCTTTCAAGGCTCAACTCACCTGCCTGTCCCCCTACTGGGAAGTCCTCCTCATTCCCTTCCTCCTTCTTTCTCAATTTTCCCACAGCACAGGTGTCATTCTGCTTTGTGTCACTATGTGGTTTGCATATTTCTCTTCTCCATCAATTAGGGCAAAGCTGGAGTGTGAATGTCCTGACTCCCAGGCCAGTGCTCCCACAACAGGCCAAAGCTGCTGACTTCTGACTTACTGTTTTGGTCTCTTCCGGTAGCCCTGACATACTGGATGCCAAGTGCTTTGTGAGCAGGACACATCCTTGGAGTCAGATTGGCTGTGCAGATGGGATGGAGCAAGAACGTGAACCACCCAGGAACAGATGCTTTAAATTTAACTTTTCTCTGCAAACTTTCTGAATTTATAATTTTGATTTTTATGACATCTGTTTTATCAGTATTTTCTTTTATGGATCGTGTTTTGCTGGGTATCATATATCAAATTCTTTGTCTGACTCAAGGTCATCAAGATTTTCTCCTCTGTTTTCTTTGAGATGTTTTTAATTTTATATTTTACATTTAGGTCTATAAACTATTTGAGTTAATTTTTTTATGAAGTGTAAGGAGAAAATTGAGTTTTGGTGTTTTTGTTTGTTTCTGCAAATGGGTATTCAATTGTTTCAGCATTATTTATTAAAAAGACTAACTTTTCACCATTGAAATGACTTTGTACCTTATTGAAAAAAACCAGTTGACTGGGTGGTGTGAAGGTGGCTCAGTGGCAGAATTCTAGCCTGCCATGCCGGAGACCTGGGTTCGCTTCTGATGTCTGCCCATGAGAAAAAAAACGAAAAACAAAAAACCCCAGTTGACTATATTTATATGGGTCTATTTCTGGATTCTCTCCTCTATTGCACTGATCTGTGTGTTATCCTTTCACCAATAAAAATGCTGCCTTGATACTGTAGCACAGAATGAGGATTCTGTGTGCTGAGTGATGGAGTACATGTGGTGAGTGGCAGAGTATATGGCATGAGTGATGGGGAGGGGTGCCATGAAGTGTGTAATAGTGGATCTGTAGGATGCACATGAGGGAATCTATGGGCTAAATGATGTTGGTTCGGTAGAGTGAGTAATGGGGTGATCAGTTATGTGACAAATGTTTGGGTCTATGAGATAAGTGAGAGTCTGGGGAGTAATCAGAGTTCATGGGGTGAGTGATGGGGTAAATGAAGTTAGTAATGGGTATTCAGCAGTGAGTAATGGTGTATATGAGCAGAGTGGTGGTAGAGCTGTAGAGTAAGTAGTAGGGTAAGATGGGGGTATATGATATGAGAGATGAGGGGGTTATGTGAGGTAAGCGATGAAAGGTCTGCAATTGAATGATGTGTGGTCTGTATGGTGAATGATAAGTGGTTCTATAGGATGAGTTATGGATGACTGTGCAACGAGTAATGATAATCTGTAGGGTGAGTGATGTGGGTCTATCAGGAGCCTGTGGATTTGAGCATGTAGGGGCCTCTGGGGTAACTATAACGGGGTCTCTGCAGTGAGCAAGATGGTTCTGTAGGCTGAGTGCTGGGGGTTCAGTTTGGTGAACGAGAAGGGTTCTGTGAGGTGAGTGATCACAGTTTCTGTGAGTGACAAAAGTCTGTGGGGTAAGTGATAGTGATTTTGTTGGATGAGTGATGGGGAGTTAGTGGAGAGAGCAATGGTGGTCTCTGGGGGTTATTGTTGGGTCTGTGAAGAGAGTGACAGGGTTCTTTGGACTGTTCCATGGAATGAGTAATGGAGTATCTATGGGATGAATGATTGGGAGTTTTTGAGGTGAGAAATGGGATTTTGTGGTTTGAATGATTGGGGTCTATGGGGCCTGTGGAGCATGTGATGGGGGTCCATGGAATGAGTGATGGTCATTTGTGTGGTAAGTAAAGTTAGGTGAGTGATGAAGGTCTGTAGTGTCATAAATGGGAGCCTGTAGGATGAATTGCAGGGATTTCTGTGCTGTCAGTGGTGAGGTTTTGTGAAGTATATGATCGAGGGTCTGTGGAGCCATGAGTAGAGTGTTTGTGGGCTTAGTGAATAGGAATTCATGGGGCAAGAGATGGAGTCTTTCTTCCAACTTAAGTTGGATGCTCAGCTCATTAATATTCAGATCTTTCTTCTAATACAAACATTAAGGTATACATTTTCATTGAAGATGCAGAGTTTGGTACACAGTCATTAAGTTCCAAACTTTTTCTACTTTTAGATAGTTTTTAATTTGACTCATGAATTATTTATAAGTGTATTTCCAACTTCCCAAGGAAGTCCATTCTTTTGGTATTGATTTCTATTTTAATCTCTGAGTGAGAAGACAATGTCATCTTTGTAAAATGGTGATTGCTTTATGATGTAGACAATTTAGTCTATTTTCATAAAAGTACTTTAGAATGCTTGAAAGGAATGTAGATATTCCAAATGACAGTTTTGTTAAAATATGTAAATCCTTTTTGATGGTATTCATCAATATTGCTACATTAATTTAATTAGAGAAATGACGTAAATTCTCCTAATTGGATGGTGATTTATTAATTTCTTCTCACCTCTGTCAGTTTTTGGTTTGTGTAGTTGAAACGTTATAAGTAAATACAGGTGTGCTTGTTTTACCAATATTTTATTATGAAATTTTAGAAAATACAACAAATTTGAAAGAGTTTTTAAGTGAACATTTTTATACCCACTAGCTAGATTCTATCATTTACATTCTATTATACCTGCATTTTCACATAATCCAATGAGCACTTTATCCATTCCTCAATACTCTAATTTTTGATGAATTTCAAAATAGTTTCAGACACCAGAATTGCTTCCCCTTTGATGCTTCAGCATGCAGATCATTAAAAAATTATTTATTTTGCATTGTTTTTATTTTTGATGTAAAATACATATACATGATATGCTCAACTCTTAGAGGAACATTAACTGAGTTTTGAAAAACGCATATAGCTATGTAATCTAAATGATATTAAGGTATAGAACATTACCATCAGCCAAGAAAGCTCACTCATGCCTCTTCCCAGGTATTTACAGCCACTATATCCCCATCCCTTCCACAAGAGAGAAACACTTCTGTTTTTTTCTGTCATAGATTAGTTTGGCCTATTCTAGACTGTCATATAAATTGAATCATATATTACATACCCTCTTATGTCTGGATTCTATTACTTCTATCACTGTTTTTTGAGATTTAACTATGCTGTTGTTACTTTTTAATTTTTTTGGCTGAGTAGTATTCCATTTTATTCATGTGCCATAGTTTGCTGTCTATTTACATATTGATAAATACCAGTTTTTCCCAGTTTTTTTTTTTTTTATTAGAGGGAGCAAGCTTTTCTTTCTTTGGCATTGATTCTTATTTTAATTTCTTTTTCTTTTTTTTTTTCTTCTGTGCCTGTTGGTAGTGTAGCAGGCTTCTTTATAGCCCAATTCAGAATATATGGGAGGCAAAAGAGAACTCTCCACTGTGAGTTCAGAGTTGAACAAACTCTGGTACATCCATACAATGGAATACTGCTCAACAACAAAAGAAATGGATACCCACAGCAACATGAAAGAAGACTCATACACACAAAAAGACTTCTTACTATATGATTTCATGTATATATCATTTATATGTTACTAGAAAATACAAACTAACCTATAGTGACAAAAAACAGATCAGCATTTTGCTCACTGAGAAGGCACAAAAGGGAGAGATTATAAAGGAACATGAGACTACTTTTGATGATAATGGATTTGTACACTTATGGTGATGGTTTCATGTGTGTATACATATGTCAAATTTCATTTATGCTAAATGTGTCATTTATTGTATGCCAATTATATCTCAATAAAGTTGTTTTAAAACACTAAACAGGGAGAAGCACTTTAAGAATGGCAGTGTAGCTCCCCCCCCCCATGTGGGACATACCTTTCAGAGGTGTAAATCTCCACGGCAACATGGGACAGAACTCCTGGGGATGAGTCAGGACCTGGCATCAAGGTATTGAAAAAGCCTTCTTGACAAAATGGGGGAAGAGAGAAATGAGACAAAATGAAGTTTCAGTGGCTGAGAGATTTCAAAAAGAGTCTAGAGTTTACCCTGGAGATTATTCTTATGCATGATAGAGATATACCTTTTTAGTTTATGGTATATTGGAGAGGCTGGAGTGAAGCACCTGAAACTGTTGAACTGTATCCCAATTAGCCTTGATTCTCGAAAATGACTGTATAAAGATATAGCTTTTACAATGTGATGTGAAAACCTTATGGCTGATGAATTAAAAAAAATAGGAACAAAAATAAAAAATAATTTGGGGGATAAAGGGTAAAAAGAATTGGGTAAATTAAAATACTAGTGGTCAAAGAGAGGGAGGGATAAAGGATATGGATGTATGAGCTTTTTTCTTCTTTCTTTTTATTTCTTTTTCTGGAGTGATACAAATGTTCTAAAAATGATCATGGTGATTAATACACAACTATGTGGTAATATTGTGAGCCACTGATTGTATCCTTTGGATGAACTGTTATGTGTGTGATGATATCTCAATTAAAATATATATATATATATATATGAAAAGAATGGCAGAGTAGAATCTCTGAAAATCCAATTTTCCATAAAACCAGCAAGAGGACTAGCACAAATAAGCTTTTTTAGAAGTAAGGAAATTAAATCATGGCTTGTGACAATCCAAGGTGTGCTTATTCAAGAGAAATAACAGCTGAATCTTAGTAACAACAGCAAGCTTTGTGGTGTTTAATTTGTCTTGTTCCCGACACTTCTTCCAGCTCTGCGGCAGCCTTGACAATCAACAGCTTCATAAGTATGATAGCTGTGAAAACTAGAGGAGGCAGAAGTGGTTTGGAACTTTCCCAAAACGCCCATCCCTAGAAACTGTCACTATTTTGACCTGTCTGGCAGCTTTCTAGAAAAGTCCTATTCACAGGGCTTTCTTTATTTGACCTGACTTGGTGTTTGCTAAGTGAAAAACTGTATCCTTAGAGCCTTTAGCAAAAACAATCAGCAGCAATGGTTTAATATCCCAGCTGCCTGAGGCAGCATTACCAGGTGGGGCAAAGAAGAGGCTGATGGAAAATCTTAAAGCAACAATCTGGGCAATGAGATTTACATAGGTAGTTTTGAAAAGCTGTCACATATTTCTGGGAATCTAGAAGGCCATATGCATGTGCAAGGCTATGCGCATGCCCAGGAAAGAACTGAGCAGATCCTAATCTCTTGGCTCTGGTTGACCTTGAGGCTCTACACAAGCAGTAAGTGAAGACCAAGGCCATGTTGTAAATTGCCGGAGCCTTGAAGGCATACCCCAACACACAGAACCCCTCAATAAATGTTGGGAGATTATTGGTTCAAGGAACTTAAGGAAACCTCTGTCCAATTATTAGTTGACTATACAGTTAACTGAATGGAGTCTTCAGTGGCCTCAATGACAAAGAATACATATTATACAGATTTAGTCAATGAAAATCATCAAACAAACAGCAGCAAAAATGCAAACACTGAGCAGGAAGGGAATCAGATTTCCAGAGTTGTCTCATAATATTACTTCAATTGTCAATTTTAAACAAAAAATATAAGACATGCAAAGAAAAAGATGGTATGGCCCATATACAGGAAAAATAAGTCAATAGAAACTGTCCCTGAAGAACCCCAGATGTTGGACTCACTAGACAAAGACTTTGAGTTAGCTATAATAAATATCTTCAAATAATTAAAGGAAGCCATGTGTAAAGAATTTGCAAATCATTTATCTGATATAGGATTTGTATCCAGAGTATATGATGAACTCTCACAACTCAACAATAAAAAGACAAATAACCCAATTAAAAAATAGGCAAATGATTTGAATAGACATTTCTCCAAAGAAGACATACAAATGGCCAATAAACACATGAAAAGGTGTTCAATGTCATTAGTCATTAGGGATATGTAAATAAAAAACACAATGAGATACAGCTTCATGCCCCCTGGCATTGCCAGATTTGCATTTATGTTCTTGGCCATACCGCAAAAAAGAATTCAAGGGCACAGCATAGAGTAAGCAGGTAGAAAGTTTATTCGGTATGTGTGTCCAAAGACATGTGGACACTCTTGCAAAGAAAGAGGTGAGTGGTGAGAGGCCCTAGCTCTGTGGGGGCAATCAGCTTTTATAGGTTTTTGTTCCTTTTGTAATTTGTATTAACTATTTTACTACCCTCCCCTTTTCCCTTCTTCAGTGATGCTTGCGTGTAGATGACTCACTCAGGTGGGGTCCATTGGCCCCCAGGTGCTGTTTATTGCTGTTCTTCTCAGAGATATCTTTCTCCTTGTGACCTGACCACTTCTTGGAATTTTCCCTATGCTCAGCCGGCCACTGCCCTAATTCTAACTCTGTCTCAATTTCCCTCTCAGAGATTCTAGCTTCCTTAATCTTAAGAGAATTGGGACTGATGGTCCATCTTCTGCAGCTGATTCAAGCTGTCAATGGGTTGCAGGCCTTACTTGTGGAGCATAGAAGCCTCTGGCTATGCTATTGAGGGTGGATGGTTGAGTTTGGGGTCTCTGGTGAGAAGTTTATTGTGATATGCTTCTAAACAAACTGAGTGAGAAATTATATATACAGGTCTGAACAGAAGGAGGAGCAAGATGGAGCTCAGGGTAGCTTTTAGGAACACTTGTTTGGAGCTTGGCATGCTGTGGCAGTTTACGATATCTGGGTGAAATTTGCATAAGAATAAATTCTAGAATGACTTTTCGACTTATTTGAATTTCTTAGCCACCGAAATTTTATTTCCTTTTTTGGTCAACTAATTCCATGATGCAAGGGCCAGGCTCATCTCTGGGAGTCGTGTCTCATGTTGCTAGGGAGACTTCCACCCCTGGAAGTCATGTCTCACATAGGGGAGAAGGTAGTGACTTAATTTATAGAGTTTGGCTTAGAGAAAGAGAACACATTTCAGCAACACAAGTGGGTCTGGGAGTGACTCTTAGGCATTAATTATAAGTGGGTTTAGCTTTGCCATTACAGAGATAAGTTTTGTAAGGGCAACCTCAAGATCGAGGGCTTGGCTTATTAAATTGGGAGCCCTTATTGCTTAAGAGAATAGCAAGAATTCCCTAGGTGGGGAAGTTTAATAGTTTTATGTTTTTAATCTAGTCTCTTAAGGGACCTTGCAAATATTTTCATTTTCTGATTAAGATTTTATTTTTTTCTAGGTTCCGTGTCAAATAAAGCTGAATTAGGTTGTTTAAATAAACTGAGATAGTGTGCTACAGAAATTTAAATCTTGAAAACTTTAGAGCAAACTAGTATAACTGACAAGTACATTTGGTTGTTTTTGTGATCTGTAACTTTTTCTAAGAATAACTAAAAAGATGACTAACAACATCTGTATCAGGATATAACATGGACAGTGGGAACATTGTCAGCTTTTTAAAAATTTTAAACCATTTCTAAATATCTGAATGTTTCACCCATGCAAATTTAGCTAACAGAAGGATAGAAAACCTCTTTTAATTATTGTAATACTTCATAAACACTTTTAATGTAATATGTTAAATTATTTTATCGACTCACTTTTACAAGGTGAAAGAACAGATCATTTGTAACGGTTTTCCTTTAAGAGTGAGAGAACCTGTTTTCTGAAATAATGGATGATAAGGTCAATATAAACATTAACAAGGATATTATTCTTATGTGATATAAAACCTTTATCTTTTAGATAGAGTACTCAGATGGTTAAAAAAAATTCTTTTTACAACCATTAACAAAATTCACTTTCTCAAACCCTCCACAACTTTCTATATCCATTCAGGGCTTGTAGTCAGCAATGACTACAAACAAAATTTACTTTCATACTAGGAATATTTTAGGTCACAAACTTAACATTTTGCAAGACTGTATTTTAAGGCAGTTGGAGGTTAGTAAGGTCTGCTGCAAAGATATTCTTAAAGATGCAGGGACTATTTCAAAGCCCTTAGGGTAGAACTGTCTAAGTGATCAGGGCTATCCAAAAGCAATTAGGTATTGAAGGTCAGGATGAAGAGGGATACTTGTAAGATCTAGGACTGAGAACTTGAATGCAGACAGACTACTTGGGGGGCGGGGGGGCTTGCCCTGGGATGCCTTCATCTCATACAGACAGGTCTGTTTGTTCAGGGATCTCTTTTGGGATGCTGAAAGGCCGCAATTTAATAGGGACCTTGGGGCAAACAGGGCCCCCAGGGAGTGAAGAAAATCCTCCTTAGAAGGGTAATGGGACATTCAAAGACAATTAGAAACTGATGGTACACTAGAATGTCCTTAAGCCTACAAAGGAGAGGGGTAGTGAAGGTTCTAGTTTGGCTTTTACTGTCAACTCCCATATTTAGGCAAGTCTGAGTGGAGGTAGTTCCAGAGTGGCAGTTCAGGACAAAGTGGCTCCAGCGTCAATTAAAAAACTAATACTCTTACCTGCCATGAAGCTCCTCTAGGTTAGTGGTCAGATGTGAAGTCAGCAGAGCCATAAGTGGTCTTTGGGTACTCTCAGGCTGTCCCATCCCCCTTCAGGGGATAGTGCATACTGGTAGCACCTGGGGCAAGGCTCTGGTGGGTTCTGAGGTTGAAGGTTTTCATGAGGTTTCTGGTACTCTGTTTGCCAGTGGCCCTCTGACCCACAGTTGAAGCAAGGCCCTTGAGGCTTGGAGTCAATTCAGCTGACCTCAAGGGGACAAGGAGTTTTAACAGTGACTGCAATAAATTGAGCCTGCCCTCTAGTCTTCTGCTTACCTCTCTTTGCCTTCTCTCCCTCCTCCAGCTTGTCTCAGTTGTTAAAGACAGAAAAAGCAGTTTTTAACAAGTCATTAAGGTAACTTTGCAGGCCCATGGAGAGCTTTTTTTCAGCGATTTCCAAATGTCAGGGGCAGACTGGCTGATGAAATGGGTGCTCAGCAAAATCTGACCTTTCTGGGAGTCTGGGCTTAAATTAGTGTACTTCTTTATGACTTCTACTAACCTCCCCTGGAACAAGGCCAGGTTTTTCTCTTTCTCCTGAATAATTATGTTACCAGAAAAAGGCCGTGGATTCCTTTGCCCAATGCGCTCAATAACCAATTCCTGAGACACCAGGATTTCAAAGAGAGAAAGAGTTTATTACTAGGCACATAGGAGGAGAGCAGATGGCCTAGCAGCCCAAAATCTGTCTCTCCTTACTATAGTAATTCTGATAGTTTTATTAGAGAAAAGATGGGCAGGGTTAGGATAATGAGCCCAGTGACCCCAGATGATGTAATTAGAGGTGATCTGATTATTGAGCATGCACAGATTGATTACATGCTTAGTCACAGAACATGGGTAAGAAAATAGCAGAATGAGGTATAGATGATTTTAAGGTTAAAGTCTAAGCTACTGCACATGTCACATGGGCCCACTTTGGTTAGATCCAGTCTCAGTCATCAAGATAATTTTGGACTTGGGATGGGTTAGTTTGGGGCAGATTCAAGACCCTTCATTAATAAACATTAGGGGCTGTCTTTAGTGATTATAAGACTATAAAGTTGAAAAACTGGATAACTGGGTACAAATGAAGGTTAGTCACAAGTTTTTATAATCACAGTGGCAGAAGATAAGGGCTATACAATCACTATCAGAGATCAAGGCAGCTGGATTACAATTGAGAGATTTCAGAAATTTCCCTCTGTATACTCCAAGATACCAGAAGGCAAAAAGGAATAGCTATATAATGATTCAGTAATCAAAATCATCCCTTAAATCTTGACTTTTTGGTTACAATTTCTCTTAGCTTATTATAATTAACAGGCTTGGTAGTACATTTTCTTATGCCTTTTAGGTCCTTATTGGCTTAAAAGGATATCATCAAGAATATTTTCTACTCTAATGGAAATGAAGATATGGGCATAACACAAGTGACTAGTCCCTCTCAGGTGACTGTTTTGATAGAAAGCCATAAACATTTGGGCATAGAGAATTTCTGACTCCTTTTCCCATCCTTTCAGACTAGAGGATGGCATTATAATTGATATTTCCACTGGAGGGCTATCCTTCCACATCTAGCTTAAATTGGCTTTTGGAATTTCCCATCTCTGGTAAAATAATAGAGTAGCTTACAGACACAGGCTAGGGACTTGAACCCTGTCCTTGCCTGGAAGAATTACAGGACAATGCTTTTGAGGAGTCAGAGATGAGACTCAAATTCTGTACTGTTTCTTACCTGAGAGATTTTGGGACCTATGCCTCCAGGGGGTTTCTAAACACAGGTCAGGGACTTTAACCCCATCCTTTCCTGGGAGAATTCCAGGACAATGCTCTCGAGGAGTTGGGGACTCAAACCCCATACTTTCCTGAGAGATTCCTGGACTTATGTTTCCAGGGGTTTCCTAAATACAGGTTAGGGACTTAAACCCTGCCCTTGTCTTGGAAGAATTCTAGTACAGTGCTCCTGGGAATACCTTTGTTCTCTAGTTTCCTGAGGGCTAACAGTGAACATGCTCTAGAAGGGAAGATTTATATCCAGCTGCAATGGTTCTCATTACAGACTACATGATCAAGACCTGGAGGGGAGACAGTCTCATTGGAAAATACTGAATTTGCATGAGCATAGACTAGAGGTGACTCCATAGAACGTTATAGAGAACAGCTTGTTCACTGATGCTTGAGCTTAGATGACTTGCTCAGGTGGGGTCAGTTGGCTCCAACTGGCGCCATGGATGATTCGCTCAGGTGGGGTCCATTGGATTCCAGGTGCTGTTTATTGCTGTTCTTCTCAGATATATCTGTCTCCTTGCAGCCTGACCTCTTCTTGGAATTTGCCCTTTGTTCAGCCAACCAATGCTCTAACCTTGCCTCACTAGTATGGCTATAATAACAAAAGAGGAAAATAACACGTGTGGGTGGGGATGTGGAGAAATTGGAACCCTTATACATTGCTGGTGAGGATGCAAAATAGTGCAACAGCTGTGGAAAACAGTTTGGCAGTTCCTCTAATGTTAAATCGTGAGTTACCACATGATCCAGCAATTCCACTCCTAGGAATTTACTCAAGTTAAATGAAAACAGATGCTCACACAAAAACTTCTACATGAATGTTCATAGTAGTGTTATTCATAATATCCCCAAAGTGGAAACAATCCAAATGCCCATCAACTGATGAATGGATAAACAAAATGCATTTACATACAATGTAATTTTTTGGCAATAAAAATAAAGTACTCATACATGCTGGAACATGGATGAAACTTGAAATCATGCTAAAGGAAAGAAGCCAGTCACAAAAGAGCACATTTTGTATGTTGAATTTATATGAAATATCCAGAAAATGTAAATCCATACAGACAGTACATTAGTGGTTGCCAGGGGCTGGAGGAAAGGAGGGATGAGAAGTGACTACTAATGGGCACAGGGTTTCTTTGTGGGTGATGAAAATGTTCTAAAATTAGATAATGATGATGGTTGCATAACTCTGTGACTATAATAAAAGCTACTGCATTGTACACTTTAAAAGGGAGAATTTTAACATATGCAAATTAAATCTCAATACAGGTATTATATAAAAAATACTGGACAGTCATAAAATATTCTGTAAAATTCATTTTAAAGGTCCTGGGTATTATATTCACCTGTGCCAACTTAAGGTGCCTTCATGGCATAAAAGTCTACTAAAATAACCTATATATTTATTTTAAAAAAACACTGGTTTTCTGAAAAACTGGTGAAAAGTTAATCCGAATATTGACCTCCAAATTTAAGGGGTCTAAGCTCAAACAGAGAATAACTATATGATGAGAGCATCACTAGAACATATTCCCATAAATAAGGCAATGAAAACAGCAGCCTCTCATAATCAAACAGGCACAGAGAATTAAAAAAATAATAATAAAAATACTCTTTCCTTGTGAAACACGTACTCACAATATAAAATTAGAGGTGATCTATAATTAACATAATTCTGCTTCCAAAGTGATAATTAAAGATCTCAGTTGGATTTTCATGGTTTCTTCCCACCAACAGTGTATGAGAGTTCCAGTTCTACATGTTTGTCAACACTTGGTATGGTCAGTCTTGTTCATTTTAGCCATTCTAGTGGGTATGTAATGGCATCTCGTGTTTTTAATTTGCATTTCCCTAAAGAATAATAACGTTTAGTTTTTTTAATGGGCTTTCTTACCCCCCCCCCCCCCATTTATCTTCTTTGGTGAATCATTTGCCTTTTTTTCTTTCTTTGTTAATTTTTTACTATTGATCTTTGAGAGTTATTTATAGATTGTAGATAGATTTTTAAAAATCAAATATGTGATTTGCAAATACTTCTCCTGATCTCTCTTTAGCTTATTTTTCATTTTCTTAACAGTTGCCTTTTGAAAGTCAGAAGTTCTTAAATTTGATGAAGTTCACCTTATCAAAATTTTGTATTATGAACTGTGCTTCTGGTCTTGTAGCTAAGTGCTATAATGTTATGAATATATTAGGCCCTTTGCATTTCCATCTGAATTTTTGAATCAGCTTGTCAAATTTTACAAAATTCCTCCTCGAATGGTGATTTGGTTGCATTGAATGTATAGGTGAATTTAGGCAGATTTCACATTTTAACAATATTGAGTATTCTGACCCATGAATATCCATTTATTTAAGTCTTTATTTTCTCTCAACAATGCTTTCTTATTTCCATTGTACTGATCTTGCACATCTTTGTTCAGATTTAATTTTAAGTATTTAAATTTTTGTAGCTAATGTAAATAGTATTTTAAATTTGAATTTCTGACTGTTGGTAGCATATAAAAATACAATTGATTTTTAAAATATCAGTCTTGAATTCTGGAACTGATAAATACACTTCTTGGTTCTAGTAGATTATATTTTTGTAGATTCCATAGAATTTTCTTCATAGATGATTATGTCATCTGTGATAGCATTTTACCTTTTTTTTACCAATCTGAATGCATCTTACTTTCCTTCCTTCCTTCTCCCATCCTCTCCCTACATCCGTTTATCCATTCTCCTTCTCTCCCTCTCTCCCTATTCCTCTGTCTCTCTTTTCTTTTTGCATTATTGAAGTTAGAGTCCCCAGTACAATGTTGAATAAAAATGCTGTGTTCACATCCTTATCTTGTTCCTGATATTAGTAGGAAATCATTCAGTCCCTTAAAGTTAAGTATGGCATTTGGTGTATATTTTCTATAGATGCCTCTTTATCAGGTTAAGAAAGTTTTATTCCTTTTCCTAGTTTTCTGAGAGTTTTTATCAGGAATAAATGTTTTTATCAGGAATGAAGTTTATTCTGCTGTTGGTTGGAGTGTATTATAAATGTCAATGAGATTAAGTTGGTTGGTAATGATAGAGTTCATCAAATGCTTTGCATCCATTGAGTTGATCATTTAATTTTTTTTGTGGTAGGCAAAATAATGGCTCCACAAGAATATAGATGTAATTAAGTTAAGAATTATCAGATGGGGAAATTATTCTGGATTATCTGGGTGGGCCCAGTGTAATTACAAGGATCATTTTAAGGAAAGAGAGAGGAAGAGAATCAGAGTTAGTAAAAGAGAGTGATGATGGAAGCAGAAGTCAGAGTGATATGATAGCTGGCTTGAAGATGGAATGGGGCCACCAGCCAAGGAAAGCAAGCAGACTCTAGAAGCTGGCTTTTCAGACATTTTTCTTGATCAAATAATCCTCTGCTGCTGCAAGCTTTTGGTTAATTTCCAGAAAACTGGAAAGGTTGATTTTGACAATTTTTTGCTGTTGTTGTTGCTTTTATGATGGGGCAAACTTTCAGAGGTCCTTACACCACCATTTTCAGTTATGTCATTCTTTTTCATTCTTTTTTTTAATTCTTAAGGTCTTAAGGATCTGAGTTGTAGTACCTCTGTCATTATTAACATTAGTGCTTAGTGCCTTCTCTTATTTTCCTTATCAGCTTGGCTAGAGGTTTAACAGTTTTATCTTCTCAAAGAACTAGTTTTGGGTTTCACTGATTTCCTCTATTCGCTTTCTGCTATTCCGTTGATTTCTGCTTTCATCCTTGTTATTTCCTTTCTTTTGTTTACTTTGGGTTTAATTTATTCTTCGTGTTTTTGTTCCTTAAGAAAGAAGCTGAGCTCACAAGAGCTTTCTTCTTTTCTAATGCAAGTGTTTAGTGGTATAAATTTAATTCTAAGTATTTCTTCAGCTGCATCCAAAACATTTTGTTATGTTGTGCTTTCATTTACATCAAAATACCTTCTATTTTCCATCCCTATTTCTTCTTTGGTCATGGATTATTTAGAAAAATGTGATTTTGTTTCCACGTATTTGGGGATTTTCCAGAGATCTTTTTGTCATTGATGTCTCATTCAATTCAGTTATGGCCACAGATAATACTTTGTGTGATTTGAATACTTTTAAAGTTATTTGATTGGCTTCATGGATGTGAATATGGTCTATATTGGTAAAATCAGTATGATGTACTCTTGTAAAGAAAGTTTATTCTGCTGTTGGTTGGAGTGTACTATAAATGTCAATAAGTTGGTTGGCAATATTATCCATGTCTTTTATATCCTTACTTATTGTCTGTCTACTTATTCTGTTAATTATTGAGGGAGACGTGGTGAAATATTCTTCTCTGTTTGTGGATTTATCTATTTCTCCTTGAAGTTATTTTAAGTTTTGCTAGACATATTTTATATTTCTATTATTAGGTTCCTGAACACTTAGGATTGTTATATACTTTTTATGAATTGACCCCTGTACTATAATGAGAAAACCCTGTTAAGGAGAAAAATTAAGTAACTCAAATGGAGTTTAAAGATTTTATTTGGCCAATGTGCATCGGGGAGCAACTTGAGACCACATAACTTTCAGAGCTGAAGCAGGATTGAAGTTTATATAGGGGAAGGGGAAGACGAGAGTACATTACTGTGGTCTGTCCCAGGTTGCAATTTTCTTTATCTGTAAGTGCTGAAAATTTGTGGTTGGTACTGTGGGGAGATTGTCCCAGTATTTCATGCTTCTTGGTCAGAATCATTGGTGCAATATCATGCCTGCATCTGTCAGAACAGTTCTTTGAGAGCTGTTTTTGGAATCTTTGTGGTTCAGGGTAGGAGGGGAGGAAGGAATAGCAAACAATATGGGTAAATAGCAGAGAAACAAAAGGGAAGGAAGGCATAAGTCAAAATAAAGCAAACTGGGGGTTGGACCATGATGGCTCAGCAGGCAGAGTTCTTGTCTGCCATGCCGGAGACCTGGGTTTGATTCCCAGTGCCTGTCCATGCAAAAACAAATGAATAAATAAATAAATAAATAAATAAAGCAATCTGAGAGCTGTTTTAATTGTTTTAAAGCCCTTCCTCTTGACTAAGATGAACTTCTTTCATTACTGGCCATATCTATTGGGAGAGAAAACAAAATGACAGGGATGAATAAGATGCAAGTTTTGAGCTAAGAAATTTTCCATAGTGGGTTAGAGGGGCAGTTTTTTTAGATATTTTTTCCTTAATCTTAGCGTGTATTATCTGTTTGGATAGGACAATCCTGTTGATCTTAATTAGTCATTATAATTAGGGGTGTTCATATCAGGAGAAAAAGAAAAATTATCACTAGCCCTTGGAGAAAAGGTCATCCTCAGAATGGTATCCCTGTTCATATCATCCAAGAAAAGATGCTCCATTCCCACTGGTTCTGACCACATCCTACTTGCCTATTGTTGAGGGGAGGGTCTCCATCTTAATTAGTATGAGATGGCTAATTACATGACACTTGACACTGGACAGATGAGAAAGACCCAGTTTATTAGCCATAAATATATCCTGGAGCCTCATGCAGGGCCACATGGGTTAGAACTCAGAAGCAGAGTGAATCAGCAGGGGCTGTGGGAGACAGACTTCCTAATGTCAAGAGGGTGGGGTGCCCCTGCTCCTCATGGGAAGGCGGGATTGGTTTGTTATAATTCCGTGGGCTGGCAGGAGCCACAGCTCGTCTAGTTAATAGAGGAGCTAGCCATCTGGGAAGTCTTCCTGCTGTGTGGGGGCATATTTGGTGAGAGCAGGGAACTCACTGCTAGGCTTTAGGGGCCCTGTGAGGTTCAAAGATGTCAAGGCAACACTTCAATATTGCTTCTTAATTTCAGGCCTTACCAGATACCTGAAGATAACCCATAGGTCCCAGAGGTCAGGGTTATGTTGGTCATTCAATGAATGTTTTTTACTGGCTTCATGGATGCACTGATTCATGAAGAAAGTCAGAAAAGTTTCATGAAATGTACAGTAGCAATCTTCACTAACAACTTCACTGAGCATCATCTAGATGCCAAGATTATGTCTGATGCCAGTCAATGATGGACAACAGCTTTCTGGAGTTCTGGAGCGAGTGTGTTGATATTTTTGGTGACATCATTGATGGCTCTGGTGACTGACTTCATGAGAAATTCAGGCGTTGTGTTATAATCTTCAGTAGGCCACAGGATTACTCCTCAGATATGACTGCAGTCTAAACCGTGTCCCTGACAGTGAAGATCACATTTTGATTAATTCCAATTATTTTAGCCTCTTCACATAGTCCCTTTTCATCACTTCTTGACAGTGGACATTTTGCAGAGGGTGTGTAGCCCTCAACCATCGATTGGTCTTCTGGTTTGAGAACTAGGATTTGATTCCTGCTCTAAAGAGGAGGTGATAATTTTTTTCAAACTCAGTTCAATCATATAGTCAGAAAGAAGAAAAGAGATGGGCAAAATGTCATGGCCTTTTTCATTTGCCTGGCAAAAATCAATAATTATTGGCCCCCCAAACAAAGTATGAGTTGGTTGGAGGATCTCCAGGGTGAGAGAAAGCACTCATGCTTTTATCATTGTAGCTACCCTGGGTGAAGTTGGTGTTGGGGCTGGACCAACAATATCCACCCCCTTCAGCTGTAGTAATAATCTGGCAAGTTTTCACTATAGTAGTTTAGGTCCTTGAGTTTAGGATTAGAAACAAATGTTTCATTTTAAGAAAACAGCATCCCTTTCTTCAAGAGTATACTGGGTAGGAGGTGTTAGCTTTGTAGATTTGTCAGAGACCCAATTTGGCTGGGACCATCTTCCAAATGGCAGGAGTAAAGGTGGAGAGATTTCTGTCAGGGTAGGAAACACATGTTTGTAAAGGGCAATGTAATTAACAGGAAAAGATGAGTAAACAGATTGTATTTCATTTGTTGAGCTCATTGAACTTGGATAAGAGGAGCCTTTTTTAGCATACTAGTCAGCCAAATCATTTCTTTTTTGCTGCATGGGTTCGTTCCTTATTTTCAGTTTCAATTTCATTAAAGCCTATTTCTTGGCAGAGAAGAAGACATCTCATGAAAGATGAACCTGTTTACTGTGCTTAATGCACATACCAACAGCAGTTAGCAAACCCCGTTTTTCGTTTAGCATGCTGAAATCACAAACTGCACTAAAGGCATATCTTCAGTCTCTGTACATATTAACCTTTGGATCCCTTCCTACCTGGCAGGCTAGAGTCCAGCCATAATTTCAGCTAGTTGTGCTGACATGACTTCTGGCAAAGATTGGATCAGATAAACTCTTAGGAAGTTTATCTTCCTAAGATGAAACATACCCAGTTTGAGAACATCTTTATTCAGTCTTAAATGTGACTTAACCATAAATAATTGGTCTTGTAGAAGAGTTTCAAATAGGTAACAGCAAAACAAGGACAGTACTTGGGCTAGACAAGCATGAGGTTCTTTCTCCTTTGGAGGAGGGAGTAAGGTACCAATGATACATAAAGTTATGAGCTGGGTGATAAAATCAGCAACTCATAGGAAGCGAGTCTGTAAGCAGAGAAGTATTGGGTGTTTCAGAGAAGAGTTTGAAGATCATGGGTTCCAATAGCTGGAGAGATGACCCTCAAATTAAATCAGAGGTAGCCTTCACTAACTTTGCAACTGTGGAGGGGAACCATTTCATCCCTATTTTAGGCAAGGGGGTGGGCTTTAGCTAGTAGATCAAGAAAGAGATGGTAATAACCATTATCTCTCCAATTTATATTATGTTTCTGAGTTAAAACTCCAATTGTTTGAATGTCCCTTTCATGTACAAACTGGGAAAAGGGTGTTTATTTTACTTTGGGAGACCCAGAAGGGCAGGGTTATTGAGTAGCTTTGACTTGCTCTCCTAAGTAGAGTCTCAGGGATGTTATTTTTGGCCAGAGTGTGGAAGTTAGTTCAGAAAAGTTGGGATTCCACTGTCTAGAATGTCCTATAAGACCCAGTTATTTTCTAAGTTGTCTTTGGTAATAAAAGACATTTTTGAACAGCTATATTTCTATTTGGCGAGAAGACTTTGCCTTCCTGAGATATGTCATGGCCTAGATAGGAAACCTAGGTCTGAAAACTTGTAATTTATCCACAGAAATATTATGTCCTTTTATGGCCAAGATTTTCAAGAGATAAAGAGAGGCCTCTTGGAAGTGGTTCCATCAAGTGAATGTAAGAGCAAATCATCAACATATCGGTTCAGGGTAGAATAGGGAAATTATAAGTCTTGGAGATTATGGTTGAGAACCTGAGACAAGTACAAGGGACCTTTGGTCAAACCTTATGGCATTATAGTAAGATGTATTGTTGTTTTTCCCGTGTGAAAGCAAAAAGGTATTAGGAGTCAAGATGTTGGGTAATATAAAAGACTGAATAGAGATCTACTTCTGTGAAGTGTATTGGATTTGGAGGTATAGAAGCCAGTAATATATGGGCACACTATATGATTTATAATCTTAAATTCTTGTATGAAATGGTACCCATGTCCATTGGGCATTTTTTTTTTCATCAAGAGGACATAACTGTTGCATAGACTGGTACAAGGAATGAGTAATCCCTTAGCTATGAAATCTGTAACAATAGGTTCTATAGTTCCTCTGGTGCTTTGGGTTTTAAGAGAAACCAGGACAATTTAAGCAGAGTCATTGTGGGCTCTACACTGAATTGTAAGTCTTCTATGTTCTTTCTTTTTCCCACAACTGTAGATGATATAGCCCAGAGGACATTAGGTACTGAGGAAAGTAAATCAGAAAACTGAGGTGATTCAAAGGGAGAAGAGTGTTTCTACACAAGAGTGCAGGGCAGTGAAGGGAAGCCACCATAAGATGATGTACTGGATCATCTGAATCTGGGAGATCAAAAAAACTCCCTCTAGGTGTGAATCTAATAGTGGCTCCTCATTGGGCCAAAAGGTCCTGTCCTAATAGGTTGAAGGGGGAAAGGTAGAAAGACTAAGGAGACAGGAATGTTAAGAAGATAGAGTTCCAAAGAGACAGGCAAAGAGGGAGAGAGAGAGGGAGGATAGGAAAGAAGGAAAGAAAAAGAATACGAGAATGAGTGTATTGGTATATCACTGAGATTTTATTTAATACACTGAAAAAGGGTGGTGGGAAACTGACAGGCATTAGTGTGGAGAGTGCGGCTCTGGTGTCTACTAAAAATGAGTTTCCAGGGGGGCCATTCTGGCTCAGCACGTAGAGTTCTCGCCTGTCATGCCGGTGACCCAGGTTTGATTCCCGGCACCTGCCAGTGCAAAAAAAAAAAAAAAAAAAAGAGAGAAAATAAATGAGTTTCAAGTTTGGTGGTTCCTCAGGAAACTTATGACCTGGCAACTCCACTACTTATGATATATTCAGAATATCTGAAAGCAGGGATGCAAACAGACATTTGCACATTGATGGTCATAGTGGCATTATTCACAATTGCCGAAAGATGGAAACAACCCAAGTGTCCATCACAGATGAATGGATAAACAAAGTGTGGTATATACATATGATGGAGTATTATTCTGTAGGAAGAAAGAATGAAGTCCTGAAGCACACAGCAACATGGATGAACCTTGTAAAGTGAAATAAGTCAGACACAAAAGACAAATATTGTATAATCTCACTGATATGAACTAATTATAATGTGTAAAGTCATAGAGATAAAATATTTCAGGATATAGAATGAGGCTAAAAAATAGAAAGCAGTTGTTTAATGTGTGCAGAATGTTTAACTAGGTTGAATTTAAATGTTTGGAAATGGATAGAGGTGATAGAATAATTAGCAATGCTGGATAGTGTGTGAATGTGGTGGAAAAGAGAAGTTTAGAGTTATGTATGTCACCAGAAGGAAAATTGGAGGTTAAAACATAGGAATGTATAACATAGTGAATCTGGTGGTAGACAATATCTATGATGAACTGTACAAATATAAAAAAGTTCTTTCAAGAACTCAAGAAAATGTATGACACTATTATAAGAAGTTAATAATAGAAGGGTATATGGGGAAAAATGTACCTATTGCAAACTATGGACTATAGTTAACAGTAATATCTTAATATTCTTTCATCAACAGTATCAAATGTCCCACACCAATACTGTGGGTCAATAATAGAGGGAAGGGTGATTCAGCATAGAATGCTCACCTGCCATGCAGGAGACCAGGGTTTAATAACCTGCTCATGCACCCCCCCCCCCCAAAAAAAATGATGGGGGCGGGGGTTTAAGGGGTATGGGAAGATTTGGATTTTCTTTTTATTTTTTTTCTATTGAAAATGCTCTAAAATTGATCATGGGGATGATAATCTGTGTTTTAACTTCAATTCTCATAGTTCACTCATTAATGTTAGTTCATATCAGTGAGACCATACAGTATTTGTTATTTTGTTTCTGGCTAATCTCACTCAGCATAATGTCCTTAAGGTCCTTTCATGTTGTTACATGCTTCATGACTTTATTCTGTCTTGCAGCTGCGTAATATTCCATCATACGTATATACTACAGCTTTTTAAGCCACTCATCTGTTGGTGGGCATTTGGACTGTTTCCATCTCTTGGCAATCATAAAAAATGCTGCTAGAAAAATTGGTGTGCAAATAACCGTTGGTACCCTTGCTCAGTTCCTCTGAATATATACCTAGCAATTGTATTGCTGGATCATATGGCAATTCTATTCTTAGCTTCCAGATCCTCTCCAGCACTTATCATTTCTTTTTTTTTTTTATAATGGCCATTGTAGTGAGTATCATATGTTTTCTGTTTTTTTTATAATGACTATTTCAGTGATTGTTAGGTGATATGTCATTGTGGTTTTAATTTGCATTTCCCTAAGAGCCAGTGAAGTTGAGCATCTTTTTATGTGCCTTTTAGCCATTTGTATTTCCTTTTCTGAGAAGTGTCTGTTATATCTTTTGCCCATTTTTAAAATTGGGTTGTTTGTCTTTTTGTTGTTGAGTTAAAGAATCTCTTTATATATACTGGATACCAAACCCTTATGTGATAGTAGTTTTCAAATATTGTCTCCCATTGCGTAGGCTGCCTTTTTACTTTCTTAGCAAAGTTCTTTGATGCACAAAAATGTTTAATTTTGAGTAGTTACCATTTATCTATTTCTTTTTTCAATGCTTATGCTTTGGGTGCAAGTTCTAGGAAACCGCCTCCTATTACAAGTTTTATATGATATTACCCTTCATTTTTTTTCTAGAAGTGTTATGGTCTTAGCGCTAATGTTCTGGTCTTTGATCCATTTTGAGTTAATGCACCAGCCCTTCATTTTAATACCTTGTCCTTCAATGCATGTACTCGGACCTTTTTGTGTTTCAGTTTGCACATTCACAAATTAGTTTTGTTCATATATCCAAAATGTGTTTTGACTCTCCTTGTTTCAAAGGGGCCCAAGAGAACCAAGATGGCAGGGTAAGATTATCCAGAGGACTGTTCCACAAAAGAATTTGCAAAACTAGCAGCAAACAAATAAACTGGCAGAATCATCTTCCTTAAAATGCCAGAAAATACTTAGAGGGTTGCTGTAACTGGAAATATGCTGAATCAAGAAAAAACAGCTTTAAAAATAGTAGGCTGACCTCGTGGAGACCTTACAGGTCTCGTCACCCCCTGGGGTAATGTGGAGCCAGGCTGTGCTCCCATTGTGAGTCCCTGACCCTGTTCAAGAGGAAGAAAAATAACACCTATGCATACACTGGGGTGCTTACATATTAATGCCAATCAATTGGATGGCAGCCTGAAAAAATGCACCAGAAAACTTGTCTCTGGCTTGCTTGCTGAGAACTTTCCCTGCAACCAGAAACACTGTATAGAATGCTAAAGCAGTGTAAGAAACAATTAAGTAAAAGTGAACTGGGACAAAGGATTGCCAGCTTTAAGCCATACACTAGAGCACGGTGATGGTATGGAGTTTATTTCATAGGGAGTAGAGGGGATATTGAGATTCCTATAAATGGGACAATTTCTAAGGCCACAAATGAGCACAAGCCTAGGACAAGATACAGACTCAGAAAAGGCTGAGGACCCTTTACTTCACTTTCACCTTGGGTTGATCTTGATAGGAGGGACAAACTCTGAAGGACAGTACCAGCCAAAACAGAGTCAATTTACAAAAACTGTGTAAGGTGGATTTTGCATTTATTTATTTTTGTTTTCTCCTGACACTCAAAAAAATCTCCGTCATATCACTAGCTAAGTACAAACTTAATGTATAGGCAGTTCAGGGACTGAATCCTACAGTTAACACATTCATATATTAAAATGTACAGTGTGCAACTAGAGATTTTGAGAAAAAGACACAAGAAACAATAGCCCATACAAAAATAAATCAGATTAAAATTCTGAAACCATTAATGAAGAAGAACAGACTTAGGATGTACCAGACAAATACTTTTAAAAAATTATCTTCAATAAGCTCAAGGAGATAAAGGAAAACATGAAGAAAGAACTAAAGGATATAGGAAACAAGGAATATACAATATGAGACGGTTGATAGAGACAGAAACTTTTAAGAGGAACTAAAGAGAAATATGCAGTTGAAGGACACCATAAATGAAATGAAAAATTCCCTAGAGTGTGTCAGTAGCATATTGGAGCTGGAAGAATAAAGAATAAACTTGAAATCAGGACTATTGAAATTATTCAGGATGAGGAGCATGAAGAAATAAGATTTAAAAAAAAAGTGAACAGAGGCTAAGATACCTATGAGATACCATCAGGTATGTCAATATATGCATTAGGGGAGTACTAAAAGTAGAAGGAAGTGAGAAAGGGAAAGAAGGAATATTCAAAGAAATGATGGCAGAAAACGTCCTAAAATTAATGAGAGACATGAATTTACACATTCAAGAGACTCAAGAAAACCCTAAGAGAACATGTCCAGACATTTAGTCATCAAATTTTCAAATGCCAAGGACAAGGACAGAGTTCTGAATGCTACAAAAGAAAAGCAATGTGCTATGTACAAGGGTGCCTCAATAAGATTAACTTCCCACTGATGTGAACCGACATTCGAGAATAAACTTGGAATATATCATTGGTAACAGAGTCCAGCAGGAGTTAGAAACAGGGTAAGATAATGGGTAATTGGAACTGAAGGGATACAGACTGTGCAACAGGACTGGATACAAAAACTCAAAAATGGACAGCACAATAATACCTAATTGTAAAGTAATCATGTTAAAACACTGAATGAAGCTGCATCTGAGCTATAGGTTTTTTTTTGTCTCTCTGTTTGTTTGTTTGTCTTTTTTTTCTTTTTCCTTTTCTTTTCTTTTTTTTACTATTATTATTATTTCTAATTTTTTCTCTATATTAACATTCTATATCTTTTTCTGTTGTGTTGCTAGTTCTTTTCCTAAATCGATGCAAATGTACTAAGAAATGATGATCATGCATCTATGTGATGATGTTAAGAATTACTGAGTGCATATGTAGAATGGAATGATTTCTAAATGTTGTGTTAATTTCTTTTTTTCTTTAATTAATAAAAAAAGGATTAACTTCCAATTTCTCATAAGAAATCATGGAGGCAGGAAGGAGTGGGATGAAAAATTCAAAGTACCAAAAATATTTCCAACCAAGAATTTTATATCCGGTAAGACTGCCTTTCAAAAATTGAGGGCACAATTAAGACATTCTCAGATTAAAAAAAAAAAAAAAGCTGAGAGGTGATGTCATCAATATGGTGACATAAGACATCTCCTGAAAAACCTCTCTAGAGATTCAGAGAATAAAAGGACAAATCCTGCTTACTTAGACTGATGGAGAATGGTAGAAACTGGAGAAGGACACCACAAATGTTGAATTAAAGAAATGCTTCAGGTAGCTTCCTTGTCCTTCACTCAGTCCTGCACAGCTTGTGAGTTGCTCAGAGACAAGAGCCTGTATCCATTCCACAATTCACCAGGGACTATAGAGCCACTCATGGAAGCAAAAGAACCCCAGCATATCCAGGCAAGGGAACCAAGTCCAAAGAGACCTTGGGCAGAACACAATCTGCTTGGGAGTGGTGCACAACTCACAAGTCACCTGGGGGGAGGTGGAGAAGAAAGGGACCACAACAGAACTGTGACTGGCAGGTGCTGCACAACTCAATCCAGTTTGTGTTGGTTGGATTATCTAAGCACAAAAATAGACTTTTTTTGAATGACCCCATCTGGCTCCCCAGGGTGGGATGCCATAATGGGGGAAGAAATCAGAAGATGAAAAGCCTCACAGAATTAAAAATGGGGTGGCGGTAAACAGTACTACTTTAAGACAGGAGAGACCTGCAACTGAGAAGAGTAAGGAAAATGGCATTGAGTGAGGGAGAAAGTTTGAACAAATTATAGGGGTTAGGGAGAAAATTCTGCACAAAACAGATGGAACGGGTCAAGATTCCCAGAGAAGGAACAGAGGAAGGGAAACTTTCTCTTGGAGGTAAAGCAATTATAGAAAAAGTATAATCTTAAAAATTGTACCACATATCTGGGACAAGAATCAGATGAAGAAGGGCTGAGAAAATTTGATTAGTTAATCATGGGCTATTCTAAAGGCTAGAACAAGTCAGGCCAAGTGTCAAAGAAAAACCTTAACACAATGTCAATAAAAAATAAAACCTTAGGCAAGAGGGAGAAGCTGGCATTCAAAGTTAACATTTCAAGATAATCATATGCCTAGACATTAACACAAAAATTAGAAGCTATTTAAGAAGCAGGAAGATATAACACAGTAAAGGGATCAAATTAAAACTTCAGAGGAGACACAAAATTTGGATCAACTAATCAACGAAGTTCAAACAAACCTCCTAAATCAATGAGGTGAAGGAAAATATGGATATAGAACTAAAGGATATTAAGAAGACAATGTGTGAGCAAAAGGAAGAATTTGAAAGTACAAAAAAAATAACAAAAATTATGGGGATGAAAGGCATAGTAATGGAGATTAAAAATGCATTAGAGAAGAGGCAGGGCAAGATGATAGCATAGTGAGGTGTGGAATTTATTTCATCCTCTGGAGCAGCTAATAGATAGCCAGGAACAGTACAGAACAACTGCTGGGGGCAACATCAGTGATTGGATACACAGCATACACCAGTCTGGATCAGGTGGAACAAGAGGGATCCCACAAAGAACTGTAAGTCCTCCAAGATGTGGGGGCCAGTGTACTCCCCCAATGGAATGACAAGCTGGTGCCCCAAGGGGAAAGGAAAGAGACCTTACTAGTAGCAAGGGCTTAGCACAACCAAGCTCCAATTGAAGAATTAATGAACAAATTCTGACTGAAAACTGGTCCTGAGCACAGATAAACCTGGAATAAGCTCTAAAGGCACTTTGCTCTGGCAGAGAGGGGGCAGGGCTGCTGGGAAGGAAAGCAGAAACAAAACAGAGACATTTTGAATTGGACAGAACAAAATACTGCCCCACAAAAAGAGAGCATATAGAGCCTGGAGATACATAGGGCCATGTACCAATTCAACCTCTTGACTGACAAACACAAGGAAATGTGGTCGGG
Source organism: Tamandua tetradactyla (assembly GCF_023851605.1). NCBI lineage: Eukaryota > Metazoa > Chordata > Mammalia > Pilosa > Myrmecophagidae > Tamandua > Tamandua tetradactyla. The sequence goes on from NC_135353.1 coordinate 123,781,588, forward strand.
CTCTGAAGAAGCTGTTTCTTTTAAAACCTCTTAACGGCTCACTAGATAGAAACTGAAGCACTCTCAGGCTCCAGCACTGCTCCAGGCAAGGGCAGAACTAAAGCTTCTCTGAGAGACAAAGTAACTAGCCAGGTGAAAGAAGTTAATTCTCTAATATGTATCTTTTCCAAGAAGGGGGGGGGGGCAACTCAAGTGGAGTCCCTCCTTCAAGGAATTCAGGCCCCAAGGTCTGGAAAACAGAAGCAATCAAAGTCATCGTACTACCTCACCTCTGTCTCAACAACACACATGGAGGAAGAACGCTGAAATTAAAGGCACCACATCACTTTAATCTTGTGGGAAGCTGTGGGCAGACAAGCTCCACATTCTGGGCAGGATAGGAAAAGCACAGAGTCTAGAGGCTTCATAGGAAATTTTGACAACCTCCTGGGTCCCACCCTCAAGGAAAACTGATGCTGGCCACTCTTTCCCCCTGAAACATGGGCCTGTCTGGTCTGGAAAAATCTGACTAGGGTCTATAATATCTGAGGAGACCCTCCTAAAAAAAAGCTCTGCATAGGCAGGGCAGGAAACAGAAAAACAAAACTGAAAAATTCTGATCAGTTAAACAGAACCCATGCTAGAGGTCTAGAAATAAGTTGAATTGAATGTCAGAGAACAGATAGAAAACAAAGCCATCCAGAAAAAAAAAACACCTAGGTAAAAGGGTGAAAACAACCTCCAGAATAAACTAATTAAGGAAATCAAATACCTAGATGCCAACAACAAAAAATATAATGAGTCATAATAAGAAAATCAAAGATATGGCCCAGTCAAATGAACAAACCAGCACTTCAAATGAGATACAGGAGTTGAAACAACTAATTCAGGATGTTCAAACTGACATTCAAAATTTCATCAAATATCAAATCAATGAGTTGAGGGAGGATATAGAGAAGATATTGGGCAAACAAAAAGAACTTGAAAGTTTGAAAAAAATCACAGACCTTATGCAAATGAAAGACACAATAGAAGAGATGAAAAAAGCAATGGAAACCTAGAACACTAGATTTGAAGGGGCAGAAGAAGGACTAGTGAACTAGAGGAATGGACATCTGAAATCCAACACACAAAAGAAAATATGGGGAAAAGAATGGAAAATTATGAGCAGGGTCTCAGGGAATTAAATGACAACATGAAGTGCACAAATATATGTGTTGTAGGGGTCCCCAGAAAGAGAAGAGAAAGGAAAAGGGGCAGAAAGAATAAAGGAGGAAATAATTACTGACAATTCCCCATCTCTTATGAAAGACATAAAATTACAGATCCAGGAAGTGCAGCATACCCCAAACAAAACAGATCCAAATAGACATACTTCAAAACACTTACTAATCAGATTGTCAAATGTCAAACACAAAGATAGAATTTTTAAAGCAGCAAGAGAAAAGGAATCCATCACATACAATGGAAGCTCAATAAGACTATGTGTGGATTTCTCAGCAGAAACTATGGAGACAAGAAGACAGTGGTATGATATATTTAAGATTCTGAAAGAGAAAAACTGCCAACCAAGAATTCTATACCCAATAAAGTTGTCCTTCAAAAAATGAGGGGGAGATTAAAATATTTTCAGACAAGCAATCACTGAGAGAATTAGTGACTAAGAGACTGGCAGGGGAGAGAGGTCTGGAGAAGAGTGTAGAAATGAAGACTATCAGCAAAAATAAAAAAAGGAAAAAATTAGATATGACATATAAAATCCAAAAGACAAAATGGTAGAAGAAATTACTGCCTTTACAGTAATAACTTTAAATGTTAATGTATTAAACTCCCCAATCAAAAGACACAGATTAGCAGAATGGATTAAAATGGGGTGTGTGTGCATGGATGGTTCAGTGATAGAATGCTCGCCTTTCATGAAGGTGACCTGGGTTTGATTCCCAGACCATGCACTCCCCCCAAACAAAAGCAAAACAGGACCCATCTCTGTGTTGTATACAGGGGACCTACTTTTGACCCAAGGACAAAGATAAGCTGAAAGTGAAAGGTTGGGAAATGATACTTCATGCAAACAACAATTAGAAAAGAGCAGGAGTAGTGATACTAATATCTGAAAAGTTAGACTTCTAATGTAAAACAATTAAAAGAGATAAAGAAGGACACTATGTATTTATAAAAGGAGTAATTCAACAAGAAGAAATAACAATCATAAATATTTATGTACTGAGCCAGAGTGCTACAAAATACATGAAGCAAATACAGACAACATTGAAGGGAATAATAGACACCTCTCCCATAATAGTTGGAGACTTTAATTCCCTGCTCTCATCAGTGGATAGAAGATCTAGACAGAAGGTCAAAAAGGAAACAGATTTTGAATAATATGATAAATGACTAGACTTAACAGACATTTAAAAAACATTATACCCCACAACAGCAGGATAAACATTTTTCTCAAGTTCTCATGGATCATTCTCAACGATAAAGCATATGCTGGGTAACAAAGCAAGTCCCAATAAATTTTAAAAGATTGAGATAATTTAAAACATTTTCTGGGAGCATAATGAAATGAAATTGGAATTCAATAACAGGCAGAGGCCAGAAAATTCACAAATACATGGAGGCTTAATGACACACTTAAATAACCAGTGGGTCAAGGAATAAACTACAAGAGAACTCAGCAAATATCTTGAAGCAAATAAAAATGAAAGCACAATATATCAAAATGTATGGGATGCAACAAAGGCAGTGCTGAGAAGGAAATTTATTGCCTTAAATGCCTATATTAAAAAAGAAAAAAGAGCAAAAATCAAAGAATTAACTGTTCACTTGGAAGAACTAGAGAAATAAGAGCAAACTAACCCCAAAGCAAATAAGAGGAAAGAAATAACAAGGATCAGAGAAGAAATAAATGAAATTAAGAATATGAAAAAACCAACAAAACCAAAAGTTGGTTCTTTGAGAAAATCAATAAAATCGATGGACCCTTAATTTGGCTGACAAAAAAAGAGAGAGGACGCAAATAAATAAAATCCTAAATGGAAGAGGAGACATAACCACTGACCCCACAGAAGTAAAGGAGGTAATGTGAGGATGCTATGAGTAACTGTATGCTAATAACTAGACAATGTAGATGAAATGGACCACTTCCTAAAAAAGGCATGAACACCAACACTGACTGGAGAATAAATAGACGACCTCAACAAACCAATCACAAGTAAAGAGATTGAATCAGTCATCAAGAAGCTCCCAATAAAGAAAAGTCCAGGACAAGATGGCTTCACATATGACTTCTACCAAGCATTCAAGAAAGAAATACTAATCTTGCTCAAATTCTTCAAAAAATTGAAGAAAAGGGAAAGCTACCTAACTCATTCTATGAAGTCATCACCCTGATACCAAAGCCAGACAAAGGTACAACAAGAAAAGAAAATTACAGACCACTCCCTCTAATGAGTGTAGATGCAAAAATCCTAAACAAAATACTTGCAAGTCTAAATAAATGCAGCTCATAAAAAGAATTATGCACCATGGCCAAGTGAGACTTATTCCAGGTATGCAAGGATGGTTCAAGAAAAGAAAATCAATAAATGTAATACACCATTTCAACAAATCAAAGTAGAAAAACCACATGATCATCCAATTGATGCAGAAAAGGCATTTGACAAAATTCAACATCCTTTCTTAATGAAAACACTTCAAAGTATAGGAATAGAAGGGAACTTCCTCAACATGATAAAGAGAATATATGAAAAACCCACAGCTAACATCATTCTCAATGAGGGAAAGGCTGAAAGCTTTCCCTCTAAGATCAGGAACAAGAGAAGGATGCCCACTGTCACCATTGTTATTCAACATTGTGCTGGAAGTTCTAGCCAGAGCAATTAGGCAAGAAAAATAAATAAAAGGCATCCAAATTGGAAAGGAAAAAGTAAAACTCTCACTGTTTTCAGATAACATGATACTATATGCCAACCCCCCCACAAAAAATCTACGGCAAAGCTATTAGAGCTAATAAATGAGTACAGCAAAGTAGCAGGCTACAAGATCAACACCCCAAAATCAGAAATGTTTCTATACAGTAGGGATGAGCAATCTGAGGAGGAAATCAAGAAAATAATTCTATTTACAATAGCAACCAAAAGAATAAAACATTTAGGAATAAATTTAACTAAGGATACAAAACAGCTATACACAGAAAACTACATGAAACTGCTAAAAGAAATCATGGAAGACCTAAACAAATGGAAAGACATACTGTGTTCATGGATTGGAAGAGTAAATTTGTTCAGATGGCAATTTTCCCCATATTCATTTATAGATTCAATGCAGTACTAATTAAAATCCCAACAACTTCATTTGCAGAAATAGAAAAAACAATAACTGCATTTATTTAGAAGGTGAGTGTGCCCCAAATAGCAAAAAATATCTTAAGAAAGAAAAATGAAGTGGGAGGTCTCACACTACCTGACTTTAAAGCATATTGCAAAGCTCAGTGGTACTTGCAAGGGTAGCTCAGTGGTACAAAAAAAAAAAAAAAAAAAGAAAGAAGATGGTACTGGCATAAAGATAGATATACTGACCAATGGAATCTAATTGAGTGTTCAGAAATAGATCCTCTCATCTATGGACAATTGGCTTTTGATAAAGTGCTCAAGCCAACCCACCTGGGACAGAGCATCCTCTTCAATAAATGATATTTAGAGAACTTGATATCCATATGTAAAAGAATGAAAGGATCCATATCTCACACCCTATACAAAAATTAACTAAAAATGGATCAAAGCTAATTAGAGCTAAGACCATAAAACTTTTAGAAGAAAAGTACAGAAATATCTTATAAATCTTGTAATAAGAGGCAGTTTCCTAGACTTTATACCCGGAACATGAGCACTGAAGAAAGAAATAGATAAGTGGGCACTCTTCAAAAGTAAACACTTTTATGCATCAAAGAGCTTTGTCAGGAAAATAAAAAGGCAGTCTACAAATGGGAGACAATATTTGGAAACCACACATCAGATAAGGGTTTAGTATCCAGAATATATAAAGAGACTCTTTATATATCAACAACAAGACAAACAACCCAGTTAAAAAGTGGGTGAAAGACATGAACAGACACTTCTCAGAAGAGGAAATGCAACGGCTAAAAGGCACTTCAAAATATGCTCAACTTCACTGACTGTTAGGGAAATGCAAATTGAAACCACAATGAGATATCACCTGATACCCACTAGAATGGCCATTATAAAAAAAAAAGAAAGATAAGTGCTGGAGAGGATGTGGAGAAAGAGGGACACTTATCCACTGTTGGTGGGAATGTAAAATGGTACAACTGCTCTGCAAGGCAGTTTGTTGGTTTCTCAGGAAGCTAAGTATAGAACTGCCATATGATCAACAATACCATTGTTAGGTATCTATTCAGAGGACATGAGGGCAAGGACACAAGCAGACATTTGCTCACCAATGTTTATAGCAGCATTATTTATGATTGCCAAGAGATGGAAACAGCCCAAATGTCCATCAACAAATGAGTGATTAAATAAGCTGTGGTATATGTGTATGATGGAATATTATGCAACTATAAGACAGAATAAATTCATGAAGCATGTAACAATGTGTATGAACCTTGAGGACATTATGCTGAGTGAAATTAGCCAGAAACAAAAGAACAAATACTGTATGGTCTTACTAATATGAACTAACATTAATGAGTGAACTTTGAGAGTGGAAGTTAAGAACACAGGTTATCAGGAGATAGAAATCAGGTAGAGACTGGGTATTTGGTGCTGAAGGAATACAGATTGTGTGACAGAACTGATAGTAAAAATTCAGAAATGGATAGCACAATGATACCTGATTGTTGCACAATAGTATAAGTATACTGAATGAAGCTGAAGGTGAGTAAGAATGAGGGAGAAAGTCTGCAGGCATGTATGAAACCAGAAGGAAAAATAAAGTATAAAGACTGAGATGGTATAACTTATGAATGCCTAGGGTGAACAATGATGGTGATTAAATGTAAAAATATAAAAATGCTTTTGCATGAGGGAGAACAAATGAATGTCAACATTGCAAGGTGTTGAAAATGGATGGTATACAGGAAAAAGTATGATCAATGCAAGCTAGGATCTATAGTCAACAGTTACATACTAATTATGCTTCCACTGAATGTAAAAAAGGTGTTTTGCCAAAACTAAATGTCAACAGGTGGCAAGCACGGGGGAAAAGGAAATGTGTTCATATGGATAATGGTCATAAAGGCATCTCTGTCTCTTTATGTTGGAGTGTATGATGTGCAAATAAAACTGCTTAAAAATGAACAGAGAGAAACAAGTACTAGAGAAAATGCAGAGAAAGAGATGTACCTATTCATTATTGGCAGGGAAACTGAGAGGTGCAGCCCCTCTGGAAGGCAGTGTGGTGGTTCCAAAGGAGGCAAAGATTGGGGTTGCCATATGATCCTGCAACCCTGTTGCTCAGTATATACCTGGAGGAACTGAGAGTGGGGGTATGAATGGACATTTGCACACGTGTTTATGGTGGCAGTGTTCATCATCCACAATGGATGGTGGTGGCCTAAGGGTACAACGGCTGAGGGAAGGAATTGGGAACTGTGGAGTATACATAGAATGGACTACTGAGCAGCAGCAAGAAAGAATGAAGTTGTGAGGCATGCAACTAGCTCTGAACCTTAAGGACTGTATGTTAAATGAAATGTCAGGAACAAAAAGACAAATATAATCATGCCTCAATCATATGGACTACTATAATATAAAAATTTCATGAACTGAATTCGAGAGCATGGGTTATCAGGTTGGGGCCTATTGTCAAGGGTCCTAGATTGTAAGCTCTTACAGCAGTCACATGTATTCAGGAGTTGTAACTGTTATTTCTAAATTCTGAGATACTAGCTATTTGTGTGTGGTCTGGTCATCCCCAGAAACTTTGGGTATTTATGTGACACCTGAGACTCAGAGTTAGAGCTCTGAATCTATGAAAGTCAGCAGTAGGCCATACAGGAACTGTTTAAAAAGCTGAAAAAAGGATCAGATTTCATCTAGACGTATGAATGAAGCTGATCTGGATAGGACTAAGGTAGATCAGAGTACAGGATAAAGGATGATATTGTCCATATTGTAAAACTTCAACTTCTGTATTAGACAAAAGGAAGAGATGTTTGTTGGGTGACAAATTTATATTTTGGGTTGCACATTATGTAAATTAACTTGTATGATCGGTTTGGTTGAATACCTTAAGTACATGGAATCTTGAATAGGGCATGAGACCTTTCTGGTTTCCAGGTTAGTGTGATGCCCTGATATATCCCAGAGTAATTTGGGCAATGAATATCATTAGATAGAGGTGGCTGAATGATGCACTGACTAAGATGTAGATTGGCGAATAATGGTGTATACATATGATCGAACATCATGCTGCTACAAAAAGGAACAAAGTTGTGATGCATGCAATAACATGAACGAACCTGTCAGACATTTGGTGAGGCAAAATAAGCCAGAAACAAAAAAGTAAATATTGTATGATCTCATTTAGAAAATATTTATAAGGAAACTGGGGCTTAGATCATAAGCTCTTATAGCAGTCACATTTAGACAGATTGGTGATCGCAATTTCTGGATTTTGAGAGACTATTTTACATATGTATTTTATATATTAAGGTTATTCGAAATACAGGAGTAAAGAAGACATTGTCTGTATTTTAGAACTTCACCTACTCCTTGGGACCAAAGGAAGAAAGCTTTATTTTGTTCAGAACCTGAATTTTCTGTAGCACATAATCTAACTCAATGTGTCTGGATAGATCATTTAAACAATCCAAACACAGGGAGTCCAGAATAAGAATGAGGGCCTTTAAATCTGTATAGCTTAATGTAATGCCTGGATACATCCCAGAGTATATTAAGCAGATAATCAAAACATACTGGCAAACTCCCTTGAGGGATGGAAGAAAAGTTACGCAACTATTAGACTTTACCACTGGGGAAACCCCAGATACTGTGCCAAATATTAGGGACACCCAATCAATAGGCCAAGTCTTTGATCTTGAGGCTTGCTCTTGTGAAGCTTATGTAGGTAGTGGAGAAGCTTAGCCTACCTATAGGTATGCCTCAGAGTTACCTCCAGAGGACCTCTTGTTACTCAGATGTAGCCACTTTCTAAGCTCAACTTTGTAAGTAAAACCATTGCCTTCCCCCCTATGTGGGGCATGACATCCAGGGGTGAAAGTCTCCCTGGCAGCATGAGAGATGACTCCCAGGGATGAGCCTGGCCCTGGCACTGTGGGATCGACAATGCCATCCTGACCAAAAGGGGGGAAAGAAGTGTAATTAATAAAGTATCAGTGGCTGAGAGAGTTCAAATAGAGTTGAGAGGCTACTCTGGAGGTCACTCTTATGCAAGTTTCAGTTAGACACTGCTACCTATCATAAATTTCCAACCCCCATACCAAAACCATTCTTGCCAATTCTAAGGAATACCCAGGGCATTATATAAGATTATACAAAGGTCCATGCATAGTGTAACTTCCCAAAGCCTACAACCTCCAGATCGGTCTCTGGGCCAGATAAGTCCTGAAATGCAGAGGTTCCAGCTTCTTCAGAAGAGCAACTAATTCCATCCCCTTATCCCATATTATTGACAGCCCCTCTCAACATGAAAAAGTTAGAATGGGCATAGCCCAAATACCCCTGAAGAGTTGAAGAAAGATCAAAGGTGATGATGGAGTTATATAGTGTCATGGTCAGGTTCATGTGTCAACTTGGCCAAGTGGTGGTACCTGTTTGTCTGGTTGGGCAAGTGCTGCCCTGTCTGTAGTGATAAGGACATTTCATAGAATTAAATCATGATCATGTCAGCTGCATCCACAGCTGATTCCATTTGTAATCAGCCAAAGGGGACTGTCTTCTGCAAGGAGTAATGCTTAATCTGATCACTGGAAGCCTTTTAAGGAGGATTCAGAAGAGACAGGCTCTTCCTGCTTTGGCTGGTGAGCCTCTCCTGTGGAGTTCGTCCAGACCCTCCATTGGAATCATCTGCTTCACAGCCTGCCCTGCAAATTTTGGACTCTGCGTTCCCATGGTCATGTGAGACACTTTTATAAATTTTATATTTGCGAGTGTTCCCTGTTGATTCTGTTTCTCTAGAGAACCCTAACTAATACATATAGAGAAGGTAGGGTTTAACAAATGAGTATGATTGCTGAATCATCATATTCATATTTTTAAAATCTCAAGTACCTTAGAACAGCTAGAAGTAAAAACTTAAAATGGTGGAATTGTAACCCATACCAAACTCTGAAATCTTTCTACAACTAATTGCTGCGATGTGCTTTGAAATTTGTTGGTTTTTTGTATATATGTTATTTTTCACAAAAAAAGAGAAAAAGAGGAAGAGCATAACAAAGATGATAGGATTTAACAAATGTGTATGAGTTCTGAATCATTATATTGATATTTCTTTTGGTCTCCACTGTGTTGGAGCAGGTAGAAGAGAAAAAACAAAAAATCAGGGAACTGTAACCCATACCACACTTTAAAACCTGTTCTACAACTACTTGTTAAAATGGACTTGGAAATTTATTGTTTTGTAATATATATGTTATATTTCACAATGAAAAACATTTAAAAATTTTAAAAATGGGAAATGAATAAAAAATATTTGTAAAGTCCCCTTGGGGGACTGGGAAAAAAAGAGGAAATATTCATCTGGGGAATTCCTGATATTCTCACAAGCAATGGGAGAACCAATTCAATAGGCTGTGCCCTTGATCTTGGGGTTCTCCCTTATGAAACTTATTCCTGCAAAGGATAAGCTAAGCTTACGTATAATTGTGCCTAAGAGATCCCGTTTTGTTACTCAGATGTGGCCTCTTCCTCTAAGCTAAGTCAGCAGGTGAACTCACTGCCTTCTACCCTGTATGAGGTATGACTACCAGGGGCATATATCTCTCTGGCAATATGGGAGAAGACTCCTGGTACAAGCTGGAACCCAGCATTATGGGATTGAGAAAGCCTCTTGACCAAAAGGGGGAAGAGAGAAATGAGACAAAATAAAATTTCAGTGGCTGAGAGATTTCAAACAGAGTCGAGAGGTTTTCCTGGAGGTTATTCTTATGCATTATATAGATATCCCTTTTTAGTTTACAGTGCATTAGAGTGGCTGGAGTGAAGTACATGAAACTGTTAAGTTGTGTTCCTTGATTCTTGAAGACAATTGTTTAATGGTATAGCCTTTAAAATGTGACTTGTGATTGTGAAAACCTTGTGTCTGATATTCTTTTTATCCAGGTTATAGACAGGTGAGTAAAAAAATATGAATACGAAATAAATAAATAATAGAGGGGTAAAGGGTGAAATAAATTGGGTGGATTGAAATATTGGTGGTCAATGAGAGGGAGGTGTAAGAGGTATGGGATGTATGAGTTTTTTTTTTCTTTTTATTTCTTTCCTTGGAGTGATGCAAATGTTCTAAAAATGATCATGGTGATGCACACACAACTATGTGATGATATTGTGAGCCATTGATTGTTCATCATGTATGGACTGTATGTGTATGAAGTCAATAAAAAATATGTATATATAAAATATATAAAAATATCTATAGTTTTTTTAGGTGCATGGTCTAGGAATTGAATCCAGGTCTCCCACATGGAAGGCAAGCATTCTACCACTGAACCACCTGTGCACCCAATAAAAATATTTTTTAAAATTAAAACATACATTAGAGACATGCAATAGCAAATTTGAACAGGCAGAAGAAAGAATCAGAAAACTAGAAAAGAGGACTATCAAAATCATACAGTCTGAATAACAGATAGAGAAAAGAACTTTAAAAAATTGAGCATCTTCTTAGGGATTTGAGTGACAGTGTGAAGTGCACAAACATATGTATAGTGAGTGTCCCCAAAGGAAAAGACAGGGAAAAGTGGGAAGAAATAAGATTTGTGGAAATAATGACCAAAAACTTTCCAACTGTTATGAAAGATATAAATATACATGTCCAGGAAGCACAACATACTCTAAACAGAACAAATCCTAATAGACCTACTCCAAGACATACTAATCAGTTTGTCAGATGCCAAAGATAGAAAATTCTGAGAGCAGTGAGAGAAAAGCGAATCGTCACATACAAGAGATCCTCAATAAGACTAAATGCTAATTTCTCATCAGAAACCACTGAGTTAAGAAAACAGGGGTATGATATATTTAACATCTGAAAGAGAAAAACTGCCAGCCAAAAAATATTTATCTAACAAAATTGTCCTTCAAAAATGAGGGAGAGTTAAAAACATTCTCAGATAATCGGAAACTGAGAGTTCATCAAAAAGAGACCCACCCTACACATATTACTAAAGGGAGTTCTGTAGGATGAAAGGAAAAGACAGGAGAGAATGGCGTGGAGTAAGGTGAAGAAATGAAAATTTTCAGCAGGCAAAATTAAAAGTATATGCAAAACCCAATAATACTGTATTCTCAATATACAGCTCTACTCTTTCATTCCTGTAATTAAATGTGGGATGTGGGAGCAGAGAATGTGTATGTTATTGAAGCTTAGTATCTGTGCTGGATCTTTTACAGAAGGCCTATAATGCTTTGAAGAAACTGTTGGTAGAAATGTGGACTCTAAAGACACCTCTGATGAAGCTTTAGACAAAAATGATGAATATGACATTGCGAACTGGAAGAAACACAATCCTTGTTTTAAAGTGGCAGAGATTCTGGCAAAATGAAGTGCTAATATTGAATGGAAGGTGGAAATTGAGAGTGATGAACTTGGATACTTAGCTGAGGAGATTTCCAAACTAAATGTGGAAAATGCAGTCTGGCTTCTCTTTGCAGTCTACAATAAAATTCAACAGGAAAAAGATAGGTTGAGAACTGAACTCTTGGGTACAAAGAAACCAGATATTGATGGTCTGGAAAAATCTGAACTTCCAGAAAGTGAGACCTCAGAGAATAGTGCCCCAGGTGAGGATTTAACCAAAGATGGAAACAGTAATTTCAGAAAAAGTCAGTGTTGGAAATGGGGTTATTTAGAAAGGATTTGTGGAAAGCCCTATTATCTGATGGCTTTGATCCCTGCATGCTACATGGAAAATCAAGAAATTTTTTTGTGAGATCTGTATGAATAGACCCACTGCTAGTCTGGACTAAAAGGGACAGAAAAGGGACAAATTGAAGGGAAAATTACTTCAGAGGGAGAACCATGGAAGCTAAAGTCTGAAGCCAAGAAATCTCAGGCCAGGAGAGCAGAAAGGAGAGCAGACCCACCCATCCATGTGGAAAGATGAGTTTGCGTGGAAAGCAGAGGACAGGCCTTCTGCTTCATTGTTCAGGAAGAGTTTTGCCATCTCAGGTCTCAGAGAGGGTGGAGCAAATTCTTGGGGATTGGGGGGAGCCTTGTGATTGTCCCATTGTCTGAGGGCTTTGAATGTGTGCCCTGGAGGTGGCAGAGAACCTGGATGCACCCCTGATGCTTGGAGAGGGTGGAGCTGAGAGAAAGGTGGTCCCCTCCAAAGTACCCCAATGTTGCAACCCTCATTCCAGTGTTTGGAGAGAACAGGGCCACTGAATAGGCCCTTGGAAAGGGTGGAACTGCTGCTTTCTAATGCTCCAATGACAAATGACTCTCAGACTTTGAAATCCAATGGAGTTTGCCCTACAGGTTCTCAGAACTCTTTTGGTCCAGTAGCCCGTGTTTTCCTTTTGATTTCTTTTTATGGCAATGGGAACATTTATCCTATGACTGTCCCTTCTTTGTACATTGGCAGCAGATAACTTGTTCTGAGTTTTACAGGTCCACAGCCAGAGGAGGATTTTCCCTTTAGGACAGATCATGCCCGTAGCTGACTTTGATGAGATAAGGTACTATTTCTGACTTTGTATTGCATTTGTGTTCTTAGTGAAATGGTTTAAGACTTTTGAGATATTGTGATGAAATGAATGTATTTTGTATATAGAAAGAACATGTCTTTTGGGGGTCCAAAGGGTAAAAATTGCTGGTTTGAAGCTGTTATGTGTCCCAGAAAATCCATGTCCCTGTGGGGGCAGCTGTGTTTCTTTTAATCCTGATTCAATATTGTGGGGGTGGAACTTTGATTGGATTGTTTCCATGGAGATATGACACACCCAGTTGTGAGTGGGACCTTTAGATTGGATTGTTTCCATGGAGATGTGACACACACAGTTGTGGTTGTGGCCTTTTGATTAGATAGAGATGTGACTCAGCCCATTTAAATTGTGTCTTGATTAGCTTACTGGAGTCCTTTAAAAGGGGAAATATTTTCAAGAAACTCAGAGCCAACAGGACAGACATTTGGAAATGCAGACGCCCCAGGAGATGCCAGGAGCTGAGAGAGCTGGCAGAAGCTATATAGAAACTAGAGCCTGGCAGACATTGCCACGTACCATCCCATGAGATGTGAAGCAAGCCAGAAGCCAGAAGGATCCACAGGAAGCTGAGAGTGCTGTTTGAAACCCAAAGCTGAGAGAAGATGCAGATACCAGCCACATGCCTTCCCAAGTGACAGACATAGACCTTTCTTGAGTCAGGGTATCTTCTCTGAATGCCTTAGTATGGACACTTTTATGGCCTTGGAACTGTAAACTTTTAACTTAATAAATCTCATTTAAAAGCCAACCTATTTCTGATATTCCAGCAGCATTAGCAAACTAAAACAGTATCTTTTCAAAATAGCAGGTTACAGATGTAGGTTTACAATGTAAACCCCAGGGTAACCACCAAGAATGTGTTTTTAAAATATACAGAGACAGAAATGAGAAAGGAGTTATTCAGATACATCACAAAAGAGCAACTTTACCAAAAAGGAGGCTACAATAAAGGAAAAGAGAGACAAAAAAAAGATATGACAGATTATCAGGTGATAGAAAGAGGGCAGAGGTTAGGCAATTGATGCTTAAAGAGTAGAGAATGTTTAATAAGGTTGATTGTAAAGATTCAGAAATGAATAGCACATTACTGTGTGATGGTAACACAATTTTGTAAATATGATTAACAAAGCCGAGTGTGAGTATGGCTGAAAGAGGTAGATTAGGGTCATGTATGCCATCAGAAGGAAAGCTAGACGACAAAAAGTGGGGGCATATTTAGCAAAACCTAGAGTGGATAATGATGGTGGTTAATTGTACAAATATAAGAAAGTTTGTACATGAACTAGAAGAAAGGTAAGTCAGTATTACAAGGAGTTAATAATGGGGTAGTGTATGGGTAAATACAAATAATGCAAACTAAGGTCTATAGTTAACAGTAATATTATAATATTCTTTCCTTAATAGTAACAAATGCAGTATACCAAAGCTAAATGTCAATAATGGGGGATATAATGGAGGAATATGGGATTTTTTTCTCTTTATTTTCAGAAGAAATGGGAATGTTCTCATATTGATTGTGGTGGTGAATGCCAAACTATGTGATTATACCAGGAGCCATTGATTGTACAATTAGGATGCATTGTATGGTATGTGAACAAAACTGCTTGAAACATATAAAAACCAAAGACATCATGCTGAGTGAAATAAGCAAGACACAAATGTCAAATATTGTGTGGGCTCACTGATTTGAAACAACTACAAAAAGAAAAGCTGAAGAGTCAGAATCTGGAATATAGGTTACCAGGGGACAGGAAAGGGATAGGGAATGGGAAGTTAAGGCTTAAAATGTAAAAGGTTTGGGGGTGCCAGGGTAGTTCAGTGGTAGAATTCTTGTCTATCATATGGAAGACCTGGGTTTGATTCCTGGTCCATGCACTTTTCAAAAAACAAACAAGCAAAACAAACAAATAAAAACCAAACAAACAAAAATTCAACAAATATGTGCTGCAATAACAGGATACTCACATGGAAAAATGACGTATGACCCTGCCATACAGCATACGAAAAGAATTGTACAAGATTTATATTTGGAATTATGGAAATGTTTTGGTAATGGGTGGTGGTGTAACAGAGAACTAAAAAAATAAAATTATAGTGACTAAATCATTATCTGCATGCATTCTAACTTCCTGATATATTATAATGTAGCCAGAAGCACATATATGTAACTGTTGTAACTCACAGAACTTTAACCCAGATTAACTCAGATGCCTTTTTTTAAAATACCGATCCTATGTTTTAAAACTGTATAATCTTTACCCTGTAACTGGAAAGTAAGAGTACAACTCGTGACAGGCATCACTTGTATCCCCTTATTTTGTTTTGCAACCCTGAAGTTGAGTGCCCTTGCATGTAGCCTCCTGAAGTCTGGTGCTCCTGTACATAGTCCTCTTAATGATTATTAATGAAGTGACATAAGTCAACTCAGAATTGACCACTGTACTCATTATCCTAAGCCCACTTGCCTTTGCTTGAATGCTATAAAAAACTGAAAATTGCTCTAGTTTGGGGAGACAGATTTATAGACCATAGGCCTTCTGATCTTCTTGCTTTTTGCTTAGCAATGAACTCTTTCTCTTCTCAAAATCCCAGTGTCTACTGATTAACTATGCATGAAGACTCACTTTTGAGCTGTAATAGTGGTGATGGTAGCACAACAATGTAAACATAATTAACAGCACTGAATTATGTATTTGAATGAGGTTACAAAGAGATTTTCGGTTGCATATATATTATTAGAATAAAAAATTTTAAAACCATAGATATGTATAAACCAAACAGTGAACTCTAAAGTGAACTATGGACTATAGCTAATATAATTATATTAATATTGTTTCAAAAATTTTGCAATAGTATCATACTAAATGAAAGCATTAATAATAGGGAGCACTGTGTGTGTGGTGGAGGACTATATGGGAACTATGTCTTTTCTGCATGATTTTTTTCTGTAAACTTACAGCTCCTCTAATAAAAATAAAGAAGGTTTTTCAAAGTTAAAAAGGGCCCAGAAGTCTATAAGGTACTTCTTGTTGTTAAAGAAAAAGTTAAAATAACAACCATAAGCCATCTTGTTTAATTGTCAGATGTTTTTGAAATGTTTTTGTGACATTTTACAAGTGTCAAAGAAAATTTTGTCTTTGGTATTTTATTTATTATCCATAATATGTTTTTTGAGCATAATATGACTGCTGCCAGGGAGATCATGAGACTTGATAAGCATTTTGGGATTCTTATTTGTCTCTTTGCAAACTGCAATACCCAAGTACCTGGAGATTTTTCTCTATATTTCAGTAATGTTGGTGTAACTATCTAAAACATACAGACTGATTTGCTAAAGGGTGTTTCTTCTAAAAACAGGACAGAGTGAAAATGGTATAATGAAAAAAATTAAAGTAATTGTAACTCTTATCCTATGATGGATGATAGGACTGGAAGGGCTAATTCCTTTTGTCCAAACACCTTGAATAAGAGATATACCTGTATAAGCATTGATGGCTGCAGCCAGAAGGTGGCAGCATGGGGCCAGGTCAGGAGGATTCACTAATCCTGGAAAGGTCCTAGGTATATTTTCTCTAGGCACTTTTGGGTATAGGAATCAACATTTGTGAATGGTTGTCAGGGTGCAGGGGGTGAGGGAGTGGGAGGTTTATATTGTATATAACTAAACAGAAAAAGAAAAGGTGATAGGATATTCCAGAGACCCAAGTTTAGAGCCTGGGGTCTAACAAGAAGTGCCTAGAATCAAGATTGGTTGACAGGGAGCAGAAAAGTATGCAAGACTAAGAGGGGAAGGACAACCCAGGAAGGAAACCATCCCCAGAGGCCACAGTAGAAAGAGCAGCAAGAATGGTCAGCCTGCTGACACACAGATGACAGTGCAGAGTAGGAGGCAGGTCAGAAAATGTGGGGGTAATTTCTTTTTGTGTGAGTTAGTGATGGCATTGATTTTAAAAGGCTCTAACAATAATGTGTCATTTTTTCTGATTCTTAAGGAGCCATAGACAATTCCAGACAGGGTGGGACAGGATCTGACATTAAGTTAACATAAAGATATTGAGGGTGGTGCAATGATGGCTCAGTGGCAAAATTCTTGCCTACCTTGCTGGAGACCTGGATTTGATTCCTGGAGTCTGCCCATGCCCCCCCAAATATATATATATATATATATATTGATACCTCATATATAAGTGGTACAAGTGGTACTTGGCAATTTACGTAGTTGACTTTTGAGACTTCCTTGCAACTAGTATAGTGTTGGGTAGGTCCCTGTGTTAAAATTAGGCAGGTGGACTACATTAAGGGTGAATAGAAAGTAGGGTAAAAGTCTTAACAGGAAGTAGAGGGACAAATGTTTGACATGGTGGATGGAAACAGGTAGAAGAAATGGAAGGGAAAGAGGCAAGGCAACCAAAACATGATCTTGATTCTTTTTTTTTCTTTCTTGGATATTATAAGTGGTAACCCTGGCTTTGAGTAATCAAATGGTTTCTGTTTCTAGACCCCATTTTTCAAAAGGTCTGTTCCAAGAGGCAGCATTGCATTGTTGTTAAAGGTATTTGTGTTCAAAGCTTGGCCCTGCCCCTTCCTGATTATGCAGTCATGGGTGCTTTACTTAATCTTTCTTGGCTTTAGTTTTCTATCTGATATTAAAAGTACCTACCACCTTTAAGCCTTCAATAAATATTTTCTCTTTTCATTTTTTTCAGCCCTGTGACTTCAACAGCAAATTCTGCCCACCGACTGAAGTGACAGGAAATACCTCTTTGAGGTGTTTTTTCTCCCAACTTGTCTTGCCAAAATATTCTTCATAACACCCCCAATGTTATCAATTAGAAAGGGAAATTATCTGCAATGCACTGGTTATATGTTTAGTAAAACTTGATCACTTCAAGGTTTAAAAGAGAGCAGTTGACCTAAGTATGGAATTAGGTGTTCCACAAATATTTTCAGAGGTGGAAATCCTTAGGCATGTTTTTGACAAGTGATTTCCAGCAATTTCTCTAAAGTGTCTGATTACATTAGCTTGAGTAACATCACAACTAAAAAGGTAGATATTTTCATTAATCTAGCCCACAGAATTTTACCCATATTGCCTACCAGGAAAATTTGGCCCTGAAATTTCAAGTGCCGTTGCTTATTATGTTGAATTCATTCTAACTTGCCTGAGAGGTGGTTTTCAGTTACTTCTATGAATCCTTATATTCTAATAAAAAACAAGTGAATTTCTCATATTTTTCTGTTTAGCAATATAAATGATATTAGCAGCTATAAAAATCAAGGGGCTTCCTTCATTTGTATTTCTTAAATGCTGATATGTACTCCTCACTTGAGAGTATCTGGAAATATTATCTAAAGGAGACTTTCTTATACAGAGAGAAAATTCTTAGCTTTAAAAACTATTTTACTAAGATTACTGTTATATTTTATGACTAACATAACTGGGTCAACCTGTATCTTATGTTCAGTCAATGCAAAAGGAAACAACAACCTACTGTCAACCAAATTAAATTACAAAACATCCACACAATACTTAGGATCAGGAACTGGACTTGTGTTACTGATGACTGATTGACTCCTCTTCTTTGATGCATTTTCATTCTTGGATTTTTTTTTAGGATAACCAGGCTTCATTTATCATATACTTTCTCTTAAAGAGAAACACATGGTAGGCACCTTAAAATTATGCTTTCAATTCAGAAACTCTCCTTTTTAATTCTCCAAAAGGAAGAATTTCTTTAGGTCATTTCCAGTTCCTGCAGAGCCAAAACATACACAAGGAGAGATTCTGTAAGTGTGCACATATTTCCTGAGCACTTATCCTAGTAAGTATTGTATCATGCATGCTCTGGTTACCATTGCTCAGTTCCAAATTATCCCAAAAGTTAGTGATTTAAAATAACCAATTTATTATGCCCAATAATTATTGGGTCAGGAATTCAAATAGAGCATAGTGGGAGTCATTTGATCTGTCCCACATTGTCTAGGGCCTCAGCTGGGATGATTTGATGACTAGGGCCACTCAAAAGCTGGAATCATATGTAGCCATCTTCCTTTAAATGTATGACAGTTTATGTTGGCTCTCAGATGGGACCCCAGGTGGAACAATTGACCAGAATCCCTCCATGTGACCTTCCCATGTGGCATGGGCTTTCTCACATCATGATGATCTTAGAATAGTTGGATTTTTACATGATGATTCAAGGCCTCAAAAGTGAGTGTCCCAGGGAACAAAGCAGAAATTGCGTTGCCTTTGATGACCTAGTTTTGGGAGCCGTGCAGTATCACTTCTACCTTATTGTATTGATTACAAGAGAATTACAAGCCCGTCCCAATTCAAGGAAAGGGGACATAGACCATACTTCTTGATGGAAGGAGAGCCAAAGAATTTGTGGACACATTTAAATTTGCCACAATGTGTTAAAAATGTATATGTTTATCTCTGTAGAATTATATCAAGATTCTCAAACAATACATCACTGGCCAAAAATGATGGAAAAAATGAACTGCCACCTCAGAGATGAATGAAAGTAATACAGTAGAATTTTTATCAGATACCAGGCCTTGTGTTGAAGATTGACTCAGGCAATTTGGAGAAGGAACTAAAGCCTTGTGCTGGATTGAAAGTGTTGTATACCCCAGAAAAGCCATGGCCTTCTATCCTGATTCAATATTGTAAGATGGAAACCCTTTGATTAGATCACCTCCATAGAGACGTGACACTCTCAGCCATGGGTGTGACCTTTTGACTACATTATCTCCAAAATGATGCGGCAGGCCCAATTGTGGATGTGGTCTTTTGGTTAGCTAAAGATGTGACTCTGCCCATTCAAGGTGAGTCTTTATTAATTTACTGGAGTCCTTTAAAAGGGGAAACATTTTGAAGAAGCCTCAGACGCAGATGTTTGAAGGACAGTTTCTTAAGAGCTGACAGAGAAACGGATGTTTGGAGATACTTGGAGTGCCGACAAAGAGAGCAGATGCCTAGACATGGGCAGAGCCCAGCAGACATTGTCACATGCCTTCCCATGGGATGCTAAGCAAGCCAGAACCCAGAGTTGTGTCCCAAAAGAAGTAAGTAAATGCTCACAGATGATTAGAGAAGAAATCACTGGCATTAGAAGGTGGAAGCAACAGAACCAGGAACAAGGATCAGCACATACCAGACATGTGTCTTCCCAGCTGACAGGTGTTCCAGATGACATCAGCATTTCTTGAGTGAAGGTAACCTATTGTTGATACCTTAATTTGGACATTTTCATGGCCTTAGAATTTAATAAGTTACTGTAAACTTGTAACTTGTTAAATCCCCTTTTAAAAGCCATTACATTTCTGGTATATTGCTTTCTAGCAGCATTAGTGAACTAGTATACTAGTGTATAGAAACACTACTGATTTTTTGGTGTTGATCTTGTACCCTGCCACTTTGCTGCACTGATTATTAGTCCTAGTAGCTTTTGAAAATTTATTTTTTATTATCAAATCAAAACAACATACAAACATGAACATTCTTAACTTACAAACATGCCGTGCATGGTGTACAATTCAGTGGCTCACCATATCATCACGTAGTAGCGTATTCATCTATTGCATCTATATTCATTAGAGAGATTGGTCTGTAATTTTCTTTTCTTGTAGTACCTTTGTCTGGCTTTGGTATGAGGGTGATGTTGACTTCATATAATGAGATAGGTAGACTTTCCTCCTCTTCAGTTTTTTTTGAAGAGTTTGAGCAGGATTGGTACTAATTCTTTCTTGACTGTTTGGTAGAATTCACATGTGAAGCCATCTGGTCCTGGACTTTTCTTTTGGGAGCTTCTTAATGGCTAATTCAATTTCTTTATTTGCAATTGGTTTGTTGAGGTCATTTACTTCTTCTCGAGTCAATGTTGGTTGTTCATGCCTTTCTAGGAAGTTGGCCATTTCATCTATGTTGTCTAGTTTATTAGCATGAAGTTGTTCATAGTATCCTCTCATTACTTCCTTTATTTCTGCCGGGTCAGTGGTTATGTCTCCTCTTCCATTTCTGATTTTATTTATTTGCATCCTCTCTCTTCTTCTGTCAACCTCACTAAGGGTCCATCAGTCTTATATAATGATTTCCTCATAGAACCAACTTCTGGTTTTGTTGGTTTTCTCAGTTGTTTTCATGTTCTCAATTTCATTTATTTCTGCTCTAATCTTTGTTATTTCTTTCCTTTGGTTTGCTTTGGGGTTAGTTTGTGTTTCTTTCTCTAGTTCTTCCAAGTTGACAGTTAATTCCTCAATTCTTGCTCTTCTTTTTTTGATATAAGCATTTAGGGCAATAACTTTCCTTCTTAGCACTGCCTGTGCTGCATCCCATAGATTTTGATATGCTGTGTTTTCATGTTCATTTGCCTCGAGATATTAACTGATTTCTCTTGTAATTTTTCCTTGACCCGCTGGTTGTTAAAGGGTGTGTTATTGAACCTCCATATATTTGTGAATTTTCTGACACTCTGCCTATTATTGATTTCCAACTTCATTCTTTTATGATCTGAGAAAGTGTTTTGTATGATTTCAATCTTTTTAAATTTATTGAGACTTGCTTTGTGACCCAGCATATGGTCTATCCTTGAGAATGATCCATGAACACTTGAGAAAAAGGTATATACTGATGTTGTGGGGTGTAATGTTCTATAAATGTCTGTTAAATCTAGTTCATTTATTGTATTATTCAAATTCTGTTTCTTTATTGATCCTCTGTCTAGATGTTCTGTCCATTGATGAGAGCAGGGGATTGAAGTCTCCAACTGTTATGGTAGATGTGTCTATTTCTCTTTTCAGTGTTTGCCTCGTGTATTTTGGAGCACTCTGGTTCAGTGCATAAATATTTATGATTGTTATGTCTTCTGGTGACTTGTTCCTTTTTTTTTTATTAATTAACGGAAAAAAAGAAATTAATCCAACATTTAGAAATCATACCATTCTACATATGCAATCAGTAATTCTTAACATCATCACATAGATGCATGATCATCGTTTCTTAGTACATTTGCATCGGATTAGAAGAACTAGTAACACAACCGAAAAAGATATAGAATGTTAATATAGAGAAAAAAATAAAACTAATAATAGTAAGAACAAAACGAAACAAAACAAAACAAAACAAAAACCTATAGCTCAGATGCAGCTTCATTCAGTGTTTTAACATGATTACTTTACAATTAGGTATTATTGTGCTGTCCATTTTTGAGTTTTTGTATCTAGTCCTGTTGCACAGTCTGTATCCCATCAGCTCCAATTACCCATTATCTTACCCTGTTTCTAAATCCTGCTGAACTCTGTTACCAATGACATATTCCAAGTTTATTCTCGAATGTCGATTCACATCATTGGGACCATACAGTATTTGTCTTTTAGTTTTTGGCTAGACTCACTCAGCATAATGTTCTCTAGGTCCATCCATGTTATTACATGATTCATAATTTTATCCTGTCTTAAAGCTGCATAATATTCCATCGTATGTATATACCACAGTTTGTTTAGCCACTCGTCTGTTGATGGACATTTTGGCTGTTTCCATCTCTTTGCAATTGTAAATAACGCTGCTATAAACATTGGTGTGCAAATGTCCGTCTGAGTTTTTGCCCTTAATTCCTTTGAGTAGATTCCCAGCAATGGTATTGCTGGGTCATATGGCAATTCTATATTCAGCTTTTTGAGGAACCGCCAAACTGCCTTCCACAGTGCTTGCACCATTTGACATTCCCACCAACAGTGGATAAGTGTGCCTCTTTCTCCGCATCCTCTCCAGCACTTGTCATTTTCTGTTTTGTTGATAATGGCCATTCTGGTGGGTGTGAGATGATATCTCATTGTGGTTTTGATTTGCATTTCTCTAATGGCCAGGGACATTGAGCATCTCTTCATGTGCCTTTTGGTCATTTGTATTTCCTCCTCTGAGAGGTGTCTATTCAAGTCTTTTTCCCATTTTGTAATTGGGTTGGCTGTCTTTTTGTTGTTGAGTTGAACAATCTCTTTATAAATTCTGGATACTAGACCTTTATCTGATATGTCGTTTCCAAATATTGTTTCCCATTGTGTAGGCTGTCTTTCTACTTTCTTGATGAAGTTCTTTGATGCACAAAAGTGTTTAGTTTTGAGGAGTTCCCATTTGTTTATTTCCTTCTTCAGTGCTCTTGCTTTAGGTTTAAGGTCCATAAAACTGCCTCCAATTGTAAGATTCATAAGATATCTCCCTACATTTTCCTCTAACTGTTTTATGGTCTTAGAACTAATGTTTAGATCTTTGATCCATTTTGAGTTAACTTTTGTGTAGGGTGTGAGATATGGGTCTTCTTTCATTCTTTTGCATATGGATATCCAGTTCTCTAGGCACCATTTACTGAAGAGACTGTTCTGTCCCAGGTGAGTTGGCTTGACTGCCTTATCAAAGATCAAATGTCCATAGATGAGAGGGTCTATATCTGAGCACTCTATTTGATTCCATTGGTTGATATATCTATCTTTATGCCAATACCATGCTGTTTTGACCACTGTGGCTTCATAATATGCCTTAAAGTCAGGCAGTGCAAGACCTCCAGCTTCGTTTTTTTTCCTCAAGATGTTTTTAGCAATTCGGGGCACCCTGCCCTTCCAGATAAATTTGCTTATTGGTTTTTCTATTTCTGAAAAATAAGTTGTTGGGATTTTGATTGGTATTGCATTGAATCTGTAAATCAATTTAGGTAGGATTGACATCTTAACTATATTTAGTCTTCCAATCCATGAACACGGTATGCCCTTCCATCTATTTAGGTCTTCTATGATTTCTTTTAGCAGTTTTTTTGTAGTTTTCTTTATATAGGTTTTTTGTCTCTTTAGTTAAATTTATTCCTAGGTATTTTATTCTTTTAGTTGCAATTGTAAATGGGATTCGTTTCTTGATTTCCCCCTCCGCTTGTTCATTGCTAGTGTATAGAAATGCTACAGATTTTTGAATGTTGATCTTGTAACCTGCTACTTTGCTGTACTCATTTATTAGCTCTAGTAGTTTTGTTGTGGATTTTTCCGGGTTTTACTTGTTCCTTTTATTAATATGTAGTGTCCTTCTTTGTCTCTTTCAATTGTTTCATTTGAAGTCTAATTTGTTGAATATTAGTATAGCTTCTTCTGCTGTTTTCTGATTGCTGTTTGCATGAAATATCTTTTCCCAACCATTCACTTTCAACCTATGTTTATCCTTGCATCTAAAACACATCTCCTGTAGACAACACGTAGATGGATCCTGTTTTTTAATCCATTCTGCCAGTCTGTGTCTTTTGATTGGGGAGTTTAATCCATTAACATTTTGTGTTGTTACTGTAAGGGCAGTACATTTCTTCTACCAGTACTTTTGGATTTCATATGTCATATCTAACTTTTCTTCTTTTTACCTTTACAGATAGTCTTCATTTCTACACTCCTCTCCACACCTCTCTCCTGTCTTTTCCTATCTGTCTCTAGTGTTCCCTTTAGTATTTCTTGCAGAGCCAGTCTCTTGGTCACAAATTCTCTCAGTGATTTTTATCTGAAATATTTTAATTTTCTCTTCATTTTTGGAGGACAATTTTGCTGGATATAGAATTTTTGGTTGGCAGTTTTTCTCTTTTAGTGTCTTAAATATATTATACTGTAGTGTGAAAACCAGGAACGAGGCCACAGGCCTCCAGGAACGTTCTGCGAAGTTAGAACAGGCTGAGACTAAGGATCCGTAGTTTCGGGAAGCAGGCTTTATTTGCTATGGCCATAGGGCTCAGCTGAGTACCCTCTGAAAGTCTGAGCCTGGAACAAAAGGCAACCTTAGCTTTTATAGACTCTTTGACATGTTAAAGACAAGGTAAACAATTGGCTGATTTAAGTTGAGAATGGCCCAGATCTGAACCGTTGAGGGGCCCCTACTCCAAGAATGTCTTCTCTTGCCTATGTGCATCTTCACCAGTTCCTGAAGGCTAGGGAAGGGGGTTTCTAATCCAGGAATGTGCCTTATCCCGCTTGCCTGCAAGGAGAGGGGGCTTGGGGATTTTCCACAGACAGCACAGCTAAACCAGAAAGAGGGGGAGGCCTGCCTGCTACAATACCACTATTTTCTTGCCCCATGGTTTCTGCTGAGGAATCTATGTGTAGTCTTATTGGACTTCCCTTGTATGTAATGCAATGCTTTTCTCTTGCTGCTTACTTCTCTTTGACATGTGACATTATGATTAGTAAGTGTTTTGGAGTACCTCTATTTGCATCTATTCTGTTTGGGGTATTCTGCACTTCTTGCATCTGTAATTTTAAGTCTTTCATAAAAGTTGGGAAATTTTCAGTGCTAATTTCCTCCATTAGTTTTCTCCTCCTTTTCCCTTCTGTGCTAGTTTGAAAGGATTTATGTACCCTAGAAAAGCCATATTTTAATCCTAATCCCATTTTGTAAAGACAGCCATTTCTTCTCATCCCTATTCAATACTGTATGTTTGAAAACTTGATTAGATCATTTCCCTGGAGATGTGACTCAATTAAGAGTGGCTGTTAAACTGGATTAGGTGTCTCCACCCATTCTAGGTGGGTCTTGATTACTTTACTGCAATTCTATAAAAGAGAAATTCAGAGAGAGCAGAAAAGAAGAACACAGCCACAAAAAAGCTACAACAGAGAACAGCACAGAACCATGAAGCAGAGTCCACCAGCCAGTGACTTTTGGAGATGAAGAAGGAAAACACCTCCTGTGGAGCTGGAGAGGAAGTTAACAGATGATGCCATGTTTGCTGTGTGCCCTTCCAGCTGGGAGAGAAACCCTGACCATGTTTGCCATGCACCTTTCCACTTGAGAGAGAAACCCTGAACTTCATCGGCCTTCTTAAATCAAGGTATCCTTCCCTGGATGCCTTAGTTTGGACATTTCTATAGACTTGCTTTAATTGGGACTTTTCCATGGCCTAAAAACTGTTAACTTGCAAGTTATTAAATCCTATTTTTTAAAAACTGTTGAGGGTGGGCCATGGTGGCTCAGCAGGCAGAGTTCTCACCTGCCATGCTGGAGACTTGGGTTTGTTTCCGGGTGCCTGCCCCTGCAAACAAACAAACAAGCAAACAAACAAAAAAATAAATAAAACCTGTTGATTTTCTGGTATATTGCATTCCAGCAGCTAGCAAGCTAGAACACCTTCTTTTCTCCTTCTAGGACATCCACAACACATATATTCATGTGCTTCATGTTGTCATTCAATTCCCTGAATCCCTTCTCATATTTTTCCATTCTTTTCCCTATATTTTCTGTTATTGTCAGATTTCAGATGTCCTATCCTCCAGTTTGCTAATCCTATCTTTGGCCTTTTGAAATCTAACATTATTGGTTTCCATTGTTTTTGTTTTTCATCTCTTCAACTGTGCTTTTCATTCCCATAAGTTCTGCAGTTTGTTTTTTTTAGACTTTTGATTTCTTCTTTTTGTTCATCCCTTGCCTTCTTCATATCCTCCCTCAATTCATTGATTTTTGATTAGATTTTCCTTGACTGTTTGAACATCCTGAATTAATTGTTTCAACTCCTGTATCGCATTTGAATTGTTGGTTTGTTCCATTGACTGGGTCATATCTTAAATTTTCTTAGTATGATTCATTATTTTTTGCTGGTGTCTAGACATTTAATTTCTTTAATTAGTTTATTCTGGAGATTGTTTTCACACTTTTACCTGGGATTTTCTTCCTGGGTGGCTATGTTTTCTCTCTGTTCTTTGAGATTCAGTTCAGTTTATTCTAGACCTCTAGCTTAGGTTTTGTTTAACAGATCAGAATTTTTCAGGAAAGAGTCACCTGCATCAGTTTTCCCTGAGGGTGAGACCCAGCAGGTTGAAAGACTTTCTTTTTTTTTTACATGGGCAGGCACTGGGAATCGAACCCAGGTCCTCGGGCATGGCAGGCAAGCACTGTTACCTGCTAAGCCACCGTGGCCCGGGTTGAAAGACTTTCTATGAAGCCTCTAGACTCTATGCTTTTCCTATCCTGCCCATTATGTCTGCCTGTGGATCCCACCAGCATAAAGTGATGTGGTACATTTAACTTCAGCAGACTCTTCAGGTTGGGGATGTGGTGGAGACAGAGGAGAGTTTGTAGTCTGGCTTTAATTGCTTCAGTTTTCCCAACCCTGGGGTCTGAATTTCTTGAGGGAGGGCCCCACCTTAACTGGGACCCATCCCTCTCCTGAGGAAGGCACAGCCTCCAGGGAATTACTTCCTTTCACCTGACCAACCTCTTTGTCGCTCAGACAAGCTTAATTCTGCCCTTGCCTGGGGCAGTTGGAGCCTGAGAAGCCTTGCATTTGTATCCAAAGAGTAGTCAAGCTCTAGAAACACAGTCACAAAAAAGAAAAGAAAAATATCCTTCAGAGCAAGACCCCATTCCTCAAGTTTGCCAATTAAGAGCTTAAATTGGTAATGTTGCTCTATGTATCTCCAGGTATTATGTGCCCCCTCCTTTTCTTCAGGGCCCAGACCTTTTTAAGTATTTTGTGCTGTCCAAGCCAAAAAAACCTCTGTTGTTTTTTCTTCTTCTTTTAGCCTTGCCCCCCTTGTGTTGGGGCAAAAACCAGTAACCTCAGTTTTTACTCGAGGTTCAGCTGAACTGGGGGTCTATTTCTAGTGTAGAATTTGTTAGTCAATTCTACAATTGGACCTTGATTGAGCTCAGCCTTCTGTTGTTAGTAAAGTCTCTTTCTTTTCCCCCTGGGAAGCAGCCTGTGGGGGAGGGGCACCTGCCTTCATGGCTTGGGAGACTCACAGTTCTGGGTGGGATCACAGCTGGTCCAGCTTGTCCAGACTGGTGTTTGTTGTGTGTCCTATCACTTATGTGGCCCCAGCAGTTGTTCTGTACTGTTCCTGGCTATTTACTAGTTGCTCTGGAGAACAAACTAAATTCCACACCTCACTAAGCTGCCATCTTGGACCCTCTCAGTTCTAGTAGCTGTGCTGTAGATTTTTTGGGGGATTTAAAAACATATAGTATCATGCCATCTGCTAACTATGAAAGTTTTACTTTTTCCTTTCCAATTTGGATGCCTTTTTTTTTCTTGCTTAATTGTTCTAACTAGAAGTTCCAGCATAACATTGAATAACAATGGTGACAGTGGGCTTCCTTGTCTTGTTCCTGATCTCAGAAGGAAAGTTTTCAGTCTTTCTCCATTGAGTATGATGCTGGCTGTGTTATATATATATATTCCCTTTATCATGTTGAGGAAGTTCCTTGTGAAATAACCTATCCTGTGGTTACCATATCTTATCCTTTGAAGTAACCATAATTTTTTTGATCACTTTAAGAATCACACAGCCATAGCCTTAAAGACAGCCAATAATTCAGTTCAGACAGAAAGAGAAGACACACAGATGTTGACTGATCTAAAGAATATAAAAGAGGATAGTATTTCCAGGTACAGAGCTATAAATCAGTACTATTCTTCAATGACAGAGGAAAGTGTTTGGTTCCAGATTCCCAAAGACCTAACCAGTGAACACACAGCTATCAATAGTAAATCTGAGTAAAGAAAGGTCACATCC
Source organism: Tamandua tetradactyla (assembly GCF_023851605.1). Classification (NCBI taxonomy): domain Eukaryota; kingdom Metazoa; phylum Chordata; class Mammalia; order Pilosa; family Myrmecophagidae; genus Tamandua; species Tamandua tetradactyla. Next base: position 123,810,006 of record NC_135353.1, read on the forward strand.
AACCTTCTGGAAAATCAACAATATAGTAACAGGATACAGTTCAGATTATAGCACTCATTCATAGCCCTTATTTCTCACTTTCAGCTCAACTAGAACAACTCAGCCTGGGCCAAGTGCTTTCCAGGGTTTGGATCTGTGATATTGGAATGAAAATCAGTTGCCCTGACATCTCTGGGAATCTTAGACTAACTATAGAGCCAAATCTGAAAGAATGTGCAGTGATAATATCAAACTAATGTCCAAGAATGATGACAGGGCTCACAAATAGGTTTGGGTCTGGATGTGTTCCAAAGATTAGAATTTGACACCATGATTTTAATAGATTGAGTGCATTAATGACCCTGATTATTCACCCTTCCCTGTATCCATGTCCTTTGTCATGTGAATTTGGGAGGACTCTCCCTGAAGATGTAAGTATCTTTATGTCCTTCAATTCTGAATTTAGCCATGTGAATTGCATTGGCCAATGGGATGTTAGCAGATGTGATGCATGCAGATACTTTAAAAAGCTCTTGCTGGGCTGCAGCCTGGAGGCTCCTGGGGCAGAAAAGTAATGCTCACTTCACAGAGGCACTAGCTAACATGTATCTGTCGGTTGTGTTCATTTGAGACTTTTCTGCTGGAAATCACCTGGCATTACTAAGTGTCCATGAGACCCAGGATTTGCTGCCTGATTTCTTGCCATGTTGAAGGAAGTAGAGACAAGTACTGACCAAAAGGCTGCACCAAAAGCACCACTGAAGAAGGAAAAGAAGAAAGGCTCTGAAAAGACAGATGGGTATCTCTTGGCCAGTTTTAAAAGTGATGGTGTGAAATACAAGGTCAAGATAATCAGTGCTGATTATGTGCCAGATACAAAAGGCAATAAAATGAGGCAAGATTCTATGATGAAACTAAAGGGAATGATGGCAGCTGCTCACTCTCTAGGACAACACAAACAAAAGCTCTGGGTCAACATTTTGATTTCTGGCATAAAATTAATTTTTAAGATAACTGTGGAAATTGAACATGAGCATTCAGTGAATAAAATTTCTTTCATTGCCCATGATGTGACAAACAACTGGGCATTTGGTTATATATGTGGAGGAGAAGCCAGCACCAGTTTTTTGCCATAAAAATAGGGAAACAAGCTGAGATTGTTTTCAAGTTATCTACAATGTAAAGAAAAAGGAAAAAGACTAAAAAGAAGCCAACAAAGCAACAGAGAATGGGAGTGAGAGCCTCCTGACTCTTGATGTCCAAACTAAAAAATTGAAATTGAGTATTGACCAGATAGATTTGTTTTGGGACATGTATACACCTTCTGACCTAAGTAGTCCAACATCTTCAGCCAGTGACTTGTTTCCATCAGACCTCTTTGCTCCTCCCATCTCAGACTCTCCAGGCCAGACATCACCTACGGGACAACCCACAATCCAACAGACCAACCCGCTGGATCTCTTCAAAACAAATGTTTCTGTCCCAGTAGGGCTTCTTATGAGTCTAGGTAGTGTACCAGTTATACCCCCTCAGGCAGGACCACGGAGCACCCCAATATCTTTAGTTTTCCATCAGTCCCCGTCAATGGTCCCAGGAGCTATTGTGGGTGGTCAAACTTCAGGATTTGGTCAGTCACTCATTTTTTGACACAAGTCCAGCTGTTCCAGGTCAGAAGAAGCCTTCATACTTTGCAGCCTTATCTTTCCCTACAGCCCCTGCTGTTTGGAGACTTTTAGCATCTGTGGCAGCTAATTCTTGGCCATCAATGACCTCCTTCAGAAATCCTTTTCAGAGCAATATTTTTCAGCTCTTGCTCTGTCAGCCCAGTCCTCTCCTATACTCCCCTCTCTTCTGGTTGCTCCTTCTCAGCCACCTCCCAGAACTGCTGCTGCACAGGACATCTCTAATGATACTTTCACTGCCTTAGACCCACTTGGGGATAAAGAAGTTAAGGAAGTAAAAGAAATGTTTAAGGATTACAACTGTGACAGCCACCTGTTCTACCTGCAAGGAAGAGAGAGCAGACTTCCTCTGGGACTTCCAGTGCCTGCTCCAGTTATTTTCACAGCAAATTGGCATTCTTCATGATAACACAGACCATGATGACTTTGATGCTAATCAACTGTTGAGCAAGGTCAATGAACCACTAAAACCATCTCCCAGACAAAGTGCCCTGCCAGTTACCAAATCTGCTGACAATGTATTTGAGAACTCTTTCTCTAAAGGGTCTTTTAGTTCATCACCACAAGTTCCTGTGGCTCCTCAACCCACAACTCTTGATGTAAATAGGGATCCTTTTGTAAAACCATTTTCATAACTTCTGAACTTGGTATGCTGATGATACAGAGGAACAAAAAGTTTGGCTTTTTTTTTTTTTTAGCAGTCAAGGACAAAGTTAATAGCCATATGTGTCCTGACCTCTGCCCTTGTTCCAGCTTTTATATAATATCTGTTTCCTTATTTCTTGATGCTTCCTTCCACTTGTAAAATCCCTTTTGCTTTCTATCTAGGTTAAAGCTAAACCAAGTCTATGGCTTTAAATAAACTCAGAAGCTAAACTCTTCAGCTTAAATGTAGATGAAGTAGTTTCCTTACTTTAGCCCTTGCCTACTGTATCCCAAGAGCCTTCTAGAACACTCTACTATGTACCCTATGATTGGTACCCTTTAGATCATACTTTTTAAAATAAATTTTCAAATCCTTACAAAAAAAATTAAAAGTACTTGCACTTACCCATTACTCTTCTTGCTTCTCTGCCTCTACCATGGGAACATGCACAGTGTAGACCTGGTGGAGGATAAAATATATATGGATCTGAGTCAATTCACCCTAGTAATATCAACCAAGGCTATCTGAGATAAGCTGACAACTAGCCAACCTCCAGAGAGTATGCAGTGAGGTCAGTGAAGAGTAGAGGAAACCCCTGTTTTGGTTTGCTAAAGCTGATGAAATGCAATGTACCAGAAATGGCTTGTATTTTTTTACAATGGGAATTTATTAACTTATAATTTATAATTCTTAGGCTATGAAAATGTCCAATTCAAGGCATCAACAGGATGATACCTGGACTCTGAAGAAAAGTTGCTGGCACCTGAGACACCTCTGTCACATGGGAAGTCACATGGACAGTGTCTGTGATTCCTTTGCTCCTGGGTGTCATTGCTTTCAGCTTCTGGTTCCAGTGGCTTCCCACTGAGTTTCTATGGGTCCTTTTTTAGCTTCTCCAGGCCTTTTCTCTACAAGCATCCCTTAATTTAATCTCTTAGCTTCTGTATGTGTTTTATCTTCTTATAAAGGACTCCAGCAAGAAGATCAAGACACACCCTGAATGAGGGGCCACATCTCAATAGAAATGACCTAATCAAAAGATCCCACCCATAGGAATGGATTAAAATAATATGGCCTTTTCTGGGATACATAATAACTTCAAACTGCCACACCCCCATCTGAGTTCAGTCTAAATTACTGAGTCCCATATCTTTGAGTTAAATAAATGCTTATTGTTTTAGGCCATGGAGTTTTGAGGTAATTTGGTATGCAGCATTATTTTGGAAATAGATAACTTAGACAGTGGTCAACACTGAGCCCATTCTTGGGAGCGTACAGAAATGGAAGGCAAGGTAAGAAAAAGCAAGGATAACAGTCAAAGTAATATCTATGATGTATGCAAAATAGAGGTGCTTTCTTAGAGTTGCGTAGATAGTTTGAAACAGGCTGTACCCACACTACATCTCTATTGCTAACCTCTCGACTTCCAATTTTCAACTGTGTCATCCAGCATACACACCCTGTATATGTTTTTTAAACTTTTTTTTATTGTATAATGTAACATATATATAAAGCAAAGAAAGAAAAGCAATACTTTTCAAAGCATTCTTCAACAAGTAGTTACAGGACAGATCCTAGAGTTTGTCATGGGCTACCATACCATCATCTCAGATTTTTACTTCTAGCTGCTCCAGAACATTGGAATATTTTTTATCAACACAATCAAATTTTTTTCTTTTTCTGAAAAGTAACATATGCAAAAAGTAATAAATTTCAAAGCACAGCACAACAATTAGTTGGAGAACAGATTTCAGAGTTTGGTATGGATTACAATTCCACAATTTTAGGGTTTTTAAAAAAAAATTTTATTAATTAAAAAAAATTACAAGGAACACAAATATTCCCAACACATACACTCAGCAATTCACAATATCATCACATAGTTGCATATTCATCATCATGATCATTTCCCAGAACATTAGCATCAATTCAGAAAAAGAAATAAAAAGACAACAGAAAAATATAACAAAGAAAAAAAATTTTACAGGCCATACCCCTTACTGATCCCTTTCATTGATCACTAGCATTTTAAACTAAATCTATTTTAACATTTGTTCCCCCTATTATTTATTTTTATTCTATATGTTCCTCTCATCTGTTGACAAGGTAGATAAAAGGAGCATCAGACACAAGATTTTCACAATCACAGAGTCACATTGTGAGAGCTATATCATTAGACAATCATCATCAAGAAACATGGTTACTGGAACACAGCTCTACATTTTCAAGCAGGTCCCTCCAGCCTCTCCATTACATCTTGGATAACAAGGTGATATCTACTTAATGCATAAGAATAACCTCCAGGATAACCTCTTGACTCTGTTTGGAATCTCTCAGCCATTGACACTTTGTCTCATTTCACTCTTCCCCCTTTTGGTCGAAAAGGTTTTCTCAATCCCTTGATGCTGGGTCTCAGCTCATTCCAGAGTTTTTCTCAATCCCCTGATGCTGAATCTCAGCTCATTCTTGGATTTCTGTCCCACGCTGCCAGGAAGATCCACACCCCTGGTAGTCATGTCCCACGTAGACAGGGGGAGGGTGGTGAGTCTGCTTGCTGTGTTGGCTGGAGAGAGACAATTTTAGGTTTTTGTTTCTAGCTGCTCTAAGATACTGGAGACTAAAAAAAAAAAATGAATATAATGATTCAGCAGTCACACTCATTTGTTAAACCCTACCTTCTGTGTATAACTCCACCATAACTTTGATCTTACTATCCCACTATTTAGTGGCATTTGGGCTATGGCCATTCTAAATTTTTCATATTAGAAGGGGTTCTCAATAATATGGGGTAGGGAGATAGAACTAGCCAATGCTCTTGAGAGGCTGGGTCCTCTAGGTTTCAGGACTTATCTGGTCTAGGGTCCCATCTGGAGGTTGTAGGTTTCTGAAAAGTTACTAGTGCATGGAACCTTTGTAGAATCTTATGTATTGCCCTGGGTGTTCTTTAGGATTGGCTGGAATGGTTTGGGTTGGGGGTTGGCAAGTTATGATAGGTAACAATGTCTAACTGAAGCTTGCATAAGAGTGACCTCTAGAGTAGCCCAGAGACACTATTTGAACTCTCTCAACAACTGATACTTCATTAGTTACACTTTTCCCCCTTTTGGTCAGGATGGCATAGTTGATCCCATGGTTCCAGGGCCGGGCTTATCCCTGGGAGTCATCTTCCATGATGCCAGGGAGACTTTCACCCCTGGATGTCATGCCCCACATAGGGAGGAGGGCCTGATTTCACTGGCAGAGTTGGGCTTAAAGAGAATGAGGCCACATCTTAGCAACAAAAGAGGTCCTTTGGAAATAACTCTTAGGCATATCTATAGGTAGGTTAAACTTCTCTGCTACCTACATAAGCTTCACAAGAGTGAGCCTCAAAATCAACGGCTTGGCCTATTGATTTTGGTGTCCTTAATGTTTGACACAGTATCAGGGATTCCCCGGCGGTAACATTTAATAGTTCCATATTTTTTTCTCCCATCTCTCAAGGGACTTAACCAATATTTTTTGATTATCTGTTTGATATATTCTAGAATGTATCCAGGCATTACATTAAGTTATACAAGAGCAAAGGCCCTCGTTCTTATCTTGGGTTCCCTGTGTTTCAATTGTTCAAATGAGCTATCCAGACAGGTTGAGTTGGATTATGTGCTACATAAAATTTAAGTTTTGGACAAAATAAACCTTTCTTCCATTGGTCTTAAAGAGTGGGTGCAGTTCTAAAATATAGACAATGGTTTCCTTGACCCTGTGTTCTGAATTACCTTAATTCTGAACTGATCAGCTTCATTCCTATCTCTTAATACCAGGTTATACATGTCTAAAACAGCCTCTCAAAATCCAGAAATAATAATTACCACTCCGGACTAAATGTGTCTGCTATAAGAGCTTACAATCCAGACCTCTGTTTTCTTAAAAGCACTTTATAAAGGAGACCATACTTAATTGTTCTTTCATTTATGACTTATTTTACCTCACCAAATGTCCTACAGGTTCATTCACATTATTGCATGCCTCATAACTTCATTCTTTAGTAACTACACAATATTTGATCATAATTAAACATCATCATTAGGCAATCTACTTCTCAGTCCGTACATCCTTCTGCCACTGCATTCATTAGACATCATGTATACTGCCCAAAGTCCACAGAGCAGCAACACTCACAATTTTAGATAATTCCATTGCTCCCAAGAGAAAGATAACCAATAAAAACACCCTCACCAAATAAGAGATCTAAACCTCCCCTTAACTCTTGTCCCTCCTCCCATTATTTACCCATGGTGATGCTGTGGTACTGCTGATGTTTTCCTGTTAAACATAGCCCATAGCATGCAATAGCAGTTTTGCCCCTATACCCTAGACTTAAATACTCTTTGTACATTAATCATACCTTTAAAGTAGTTCTTGCAAAAGCTTATTTATATTTCTAATGTTAATCAGTAGGACATATAGGACTATACAACCCCTTTCAATCAAGTTCACCTTCAATATGGTAATATTACTTATACACCCACTGGAGAACTGCCTTCACTTCTATCTATTCCCTTACATTTGAGTTCAACCTCATTAGTTAACCATTCACCTATGTCTAGCTTTTATGTACCTCTAAGACCCTTATATTCTGTATTATAAGTGTCCGATTTTACCTTTACCATGATCATAAAAGAGGAGTCATACAGTATCTATACTTTTGTGTCTGGCTAATTTCACTCAGCATTATGTCCTCAAGATTCATCCATCATGTTATGTGCTTCAGAAAGTCATTTCATCTTACTGCTTCATAATATTCCATTGTATATACATATATATATATATATATATATATACACCACATTTTGTTAATCTGCTTATCTGTTGATGGGCATTTGAATTGTTTCCATCTTTTGACAATTGTGAATAATGCTGCTGTGAACATCGATGTGCAGATGTCTATTTGTGTTGTTGCTTTCAACTCTTCTGGGTATATACCAAGAAGTGCTATTGCTGGGTCATGGGGCAGCTCAATATTTATTTTCCTAAGGAACCACCAAGCAGTCATCCACAGTGGCTGCACCATTATATGTTCCTACCAGCAGTGAAAAAATGTCCCAGTTTCTCCATATCCTCTCCAACATTTGTAGTTTCCTGTTTGTTTAATTGCAGCCATTCTTATAGGTGTGAGGTGGTATCTCATTGTAGTCTTGATCTGCATTTCCCTTACAGCCAATGAAAATGAGCATCTCTTCATGTGCTTTAGAGCTATTTGTATTTGCTCTTTAGAAAAATGCCTATTCATATGTTTAGCCCATTTTATAATTGGGTTGTTTGTTCTTTTGTTGTTGAGTTGTATGATTTCTTTGTGTACACAGGATATCAAACCTTTGTCCAATATGTGATTTTCAAATATTTTCTCCCATTGAGTTGGCTTCCTCTTCACGTTTTTGACAAGATCTTTTGAGGTGCAGAAGCATTTGATTTGAGGAGTTCCCATTGATCTAATTTTTCTTTTGTTGCTTGTGCTTTGGGTGTAAAATTTAGGAAGCTACTTCTTATTACTAGGTCTTGAAGATGTTTCCCTACATTTCCTTCTAGAAGCTTTATGGTGTTAGTTCTTATATTTAGGTGTTTAATCCACTTTGAGTTAATTTTTGCATATGGTGTAAAGTAAGGGTTCCTCTTTCATTCTTTTGGCTAGTGATATCCAGTTCTTCTATGGCCATATATTAAAAAGATTGTTTTGTCCCAGTTCAGTGGATTTGGGGGTCTTGTAAAAAATCAATTGACCATACATTTGGTGGTCTATTTCTGCACTCTTGATTCAATTCTATTGGTCAATATGTCTATCTTTGAATACCATGCTGTTTTGACCACTGTAGCTTTGTAATAAGTTTTAAAGTCAGGAAGTGTTAATACTCCCACTTTGTTCTTGTTTTTTAGGATACTTTTAGCTATTGAGGGTCTCTTTCCCTTCCATACGAATTTGGTAACTAGCTTTTCCAAGTCTTCAAAATAGGTTTTTGGAACTTTGATTGATATTGTGTTGAATCTGTAGATCAACTTGGGTAAAATTGACATCTCAACTCTATTTAACCTTCCTATCCAAGAGCAGGGAAATTCCACCTATTTAGATCTTCTTTGATTTAGCAATGTTATGTAGTTTTCTGTGTAGAAGTTCTTTATGTCCCTACTTAAGTTTATTTCTAAGTATTTGATTCTTTTAGCTGATATTTTGAATGCAATTTTTCCTTTTTACTCCTCAGTTAAGTCATTGTCTGTGTATAGAAATGTTACTGATTTTTGCAATTAATTATTAATTTTATATATCGCCACCTTACTGAATTTGTTTATTAGCTCAAGTAGCTTTGTTGAAGATTTCTCAGGATTTTCCAAGTATAATATCATATCATCTGTAAATAATGAAAGCTTTACTTCTTCCTTTCCAATTTGGATGCCTTTTATTTCTTTTTCCTGCCTGATTGTTCTAGCTAGAACTTGTAGTACAATGTCGAATAATAGTCAGAACAAAGGGCATCCTTGTCTCATTCCCTATCTTAGGGAGAAAGCTTTCAGTCTCTCTCCATTGAGTAGAATGCTGACTATTGGTTTTATATATATACTCCTTATCATACTGAGTAATTTACCTTTTATTCCTACCTTTAGAATTGTTTTTATCAGAAAAGGATGTTGAATTTTGTCGAATGTTTTTTTTTCAGCAGCAATCGAAATGATCATGTGATTTTTTTCCTTTCAGTTTATTAATGTGCTGTATTGCATTAATTGATTTCCTTGTGTTGAACCATCCTTGCATTTCTGGTATAAACCTCACTTGGTCATGGTGTATAATTATTTTAATGTGTTGTTGGATTCGATTTGCTAGTATTTTGTTGAGAATTTTTGTATCTATGTTCATTAGGGAGATTGGTCTGTAGTTTTCCTTTCTTATAGCATCTTTAACCGGTTTTGATATTAGAATATTAACTTCATAAAACGAGTTAGGTAGTGTTCCTTTTTCCTCAATTTTTTTGGAGAAGTTTGAGCAAGATTGGTGTTAGTTCTTTTTGAAATGTTTGATAAAATTCCCCTGTGAAGTCATCTGGCCCTGGGCTTTTCTTTGTAGGAAAATTTTGGATGACTGAAGCTCTTTACTTGTGATTGGTTTGTTAAGATCTTTTATTTCTTCCTGAGTCAGTGTAGCTTGTTTGTGTGTTTGTAAGAATTTTTCCTGTTCACCTAGGTTGTCTAGTTTGTTGGTGTATAGTTGGTGATAGTATCATCTTATGATTTCTTTTATTTCTTCAGGGTCTGTGATAATGCACACTTTCTCATTTCCAATTTTGTTTATTTGCATCCTCTCTCTTTTTCTCCTTGTCAGTCTTGATAGTGGCCCATCAATTTTATTGATTTTTCTCAAAAAGCCAACTTTTGGTTTTATTGATTCTTTCTGTTGTTCTCCCATTCATTTAACTCTGCTTTAATCTTTGTTATTTCTCTTCTTCTATTTGCTCTGGGATTCATTTGCTATTTTTTTTATCAAGTTCCTCCAGGTGAGCAGTTAAGTCTTTGACTTTTGCACTTTCTTGTTTTTTAATATAGTCATTTAGGGCAATGAATTTCTCTCTCAGCACAGCCTTTGCCGAATCTCATAAATTCTGATATGTTGCATTCTCATTTTCATTAATCTCCAGGTAGCTACTGATTTCTCTAGCACTCTCTTCTTTGACCCACTGGTTGTTTAAAAGTGTGCTATTTAATCTCCATATATTTGTGAAAGTTCCCTTTCTTTCATGGTTATTGATATTCAGCTTCATTTCATTGTGATCAGAGAAAGTGCTTTGAATAATTTCAATGTTTTTAAATTTCTAAAAACTTGTTTTGTGCCCCAGTATGTGATTTATCCTAGAGAATGTTCCATGAGCACTAGAGAAGAATGTATATCCTGCTGTTTTGGGGTGTTATGACTTGTATTTGCCTGTTAGCTCTAATTCATTTATCAAGTTGTTTAACTTCTCCATTTCCTTGTTGATCCTCTGTCTGATTGTTCTGCTAGAGAGGAGAGTGTTGTATTGAAGTCTCCTACTATTATTTTTGAAACGTCTATTGCTACCTTCTTTTTGCCAATGTCTGTCTCATGTACTTTGGAGCTCTCTGATTGGGAGTGTAAACATTTATGATTATTATTTCTTCTTGATGAATTGTCCCTTCTATTAATATATAGTGTCCTTCTTGGTGTCTTATGATGTCTTTACAGTTAAAGTCTATTTTATCCTATAAGGGTATAGCTACCCCTGCTTTCTTTCTTTCTTATGACTTGCGTGGAATATCTTTTTCTATCCTTTCACTTTTCATCTATTTGTACCCTTGTATCTAAGATGAATCTCTTGTAAGCAGCATAAAGTGGGATTAAATTTCTTAATTGATTCTACCTATCTGTATCTTTTAATTGGTAAATTTAGTCAGTTAGCATTCAAAGTTATTACTGTAAAGGCATTTCTTGAATCACCATCTTATCCTTTGGATTTTATTTTTCAGATCTATATATTCTTTCCCCTTTTTCTCTTTATCCTTTAATTTACCCTTACTGGTACTGTTCAATTCTATGCCCCCCTCTAGACCTTCCTCTCCTGTCTTTTTTTTTTTTCCAGCTGACAAAACTCCAGTATTTCTTGTAGCGCCAGTCTCTTGTTGACAAATTCTTTCAGAATTTGTTTGTCTGTGAAAATTTAAATCTCTCCTGTTTTGATGGGCAATTTGGCTGAGTACAGAGTTCTTGGCTGGAAGCCTTTTACTTTCAGGATCTTAAATATATCATATCACTGCCTTCTCGCCTCCATAGTGCAGTTGAATAGTCTGAACTCAGTCTTATGTGGTTACCCTTGTATGTAGTAGATTGTTTTTCTCTTACCCCTTTCAGGACTTTCTGCTTCTCTCCAACATTTGATAGACTGATTAGCATGTGTTTTGGTGAAGGCATATTTGGATTTATTCTATTTGGAGTTCATTGAGCTTCTTTCACTTGCATATTTATGTCCTTTATAAATGTTGGGAAATTTCCCCCATTATGTTCCCCACTAATCTTCCTAGCCCTTTACTCTTCTCTTCTCCTTCTGGAACACCAATGTTTCTATGGAACCACCACACTGCCCTCCAAGGGGCTGAACCTTTCATTTTCCCTACCGACAGTGTATAGATACATTTCCTTCTCCATGTTTTCTCTAGCACTTGTTTCTCTCCATTCATTTTTAAACAGTTTTATTCACACATCATACAATCCACCTTAAGTGTATAGACATGCTTCCACCACCATACTCTGTCTGAAGACATTTCCTTTTTTTCCGCAAAGAATCCATATCCCTTTCCCATCCCCCCTGCATGTTGACATTTAGTTTTGGCATAATGCTTTTGTTACATTCAGTGGAAGCAAATTAGAATGTTACTGTTGACTGTAGACCCTAGCTTGCATTGATTGTACTTTTTCCCATACACCATCTATTTTCAACACCCTGCAATACTGACATTCATTTGTTCTCCCTCATGCAAAAAGTTTTTAAAATTTTACATTGAATCACTACTATTATTGTCCATTCTTGGCATTCCTAAGTTATACCATCTCAGTCTTTAGCCTCTATCTTTCCTTTTGGTGTTATACGTGCCCCCAGCCCTTCTCCCTCAACCATACTCACATTCAGCTTCATTCAGTGTACTTACATTATTGTGCTACAATCAGGCAGTATTGTGCTATCCATTTCTCAATTTTTCCAATCAGTCCTGTATGGCAAAAGTATTTTTGATAAACATGCAGAGTTCCTTTTAAATGTTCAGTTTTTCCATATACCTCAGGGGGAATAGTTTACAGCCATCACAGGAAAAAGGGTGATGGCTGAGGTGGGGACATCTAGGATACATTGTGTGGCTAACCTCTGTACAGAGTTAGGGGTAGCATTTTTCTAACATGGCTACTGAATCATAAACATATTCTAATGGGTTTGTACAGGCATGGAGGCATCAATGCCTGGATTTTCTCCATGGCTTTCTGTGCATCTTGCTTTAAGAAAAGGGCTATTTATTTATATCAAGGGTAGTCAACACATCTACAAATGTTCCCCAAGAGCTATTTGACCTTGGCTGTCAATACCTCACAGAGTGGTGTACTGCAGTGGGAGTCCTGGATGGAAACACAAATTTGGAGGATGCCCAAAGGAACAAAAAAAATGCAATACCTACATTTTGCTTAATGTAGTGAGACAAACAGGCAGAGAGAAAGGACAAGCTTGAACTGTTAATAAAAGCTTTAAGGAACATCTTGAGTTCATAATAGGCTTTTTTCGATTTTAAAATATATTGTTAGTGAGCACATTCTCTCCAGCATTTGCTTAAATATTTTCAAATTACTTAAAGACAATCAAAAAGGAATCTGGAGGTTTCCCAAGGCTTTGCTTAAATGACTCACATTTAGAGGAATCTCAATGTGTATAATGAGAAACATAAAACAAAACTATGAGTGCCTAGAAATGACTTTGCTTTTGTTCTAGAGATTCTGAACTAAGACTATATTTTGAAATTGAATTGGGAGTGAGTTTTGGTCTTCAGAAATAGGATAAAAAGTAAAGAGCTCTGATTTGGGGATAATAAAATAGATGAAGAAAATAAAACTTCTTTTACATTTAAAAGTACCTTTTATTTAATTTGGAACATGTTACAGGGTATCATAGCATTACATTTATAAAAGCTATTAAAATCCTTTTGGTTTCCAGGACTTCACTGAATTTTAATGATAAATACATTCCAATGTAGCGAAACTAAGTGAATGTTGGCAGATAATATTCCACAGAAACTGAGCAACAAAAATAAGAGGGGTGCAGAAAATATATTATAAAAAAAGGCAAATGATAACAAAGATGATATAAATTCTAAATAAAGTAGATAATCAAGAAGCCAGATGAAAGAAGGAAAGATAGAGGATAAAGACTGAGATGATTTGGAGTGGCTGGAGGGAAGTTCCTGAAACTGCTGAGCTGTGTTCCAGTAGGCTTGTTTCTTGAAGACTATTGTATAATGATAAAAGTTTTACTATGTGACTGTGTGATTGTGAAAACCTTGTGTCTGATGCTCCTTTTATCCAGGGTATGGACAGATGAGCAAATATATATATATATATAAGAATAATAAATAAGTAAATAATGGGGGAAATAAAGCATGAAATATTGGGTAGATTGAAATACTAGTGGTCAATGACAGGGAGGGGTATGGGGTGAGGGATGTATGAGGTTTTTTTAAATTTCCTTTTCTGGAGTGATGCAAATATTCTAGTAATAATAATGGTGATGAATACACAACTATATGATGATATTGTGAGCCATTGATTGTATACCATGTGTGGACTGTATGTGTGTGAAGATTTGTCAATAAAAATATTTTAAAAAAAGAATCCATATGAAGTACCATGGGAAAATACAGAATTCACAGAAATGATTTCCAATTAAATTGCATTGTATGCACATAGCTAAATATTAAAAAACACAACCTCTGCATTATATATATTTCATCATTTTTCAACAGATATTTTTGAGCATCTACTATATACCAGGCATTAGGCTCAGTGTTGGGGATAGAGTAAAACAAACTCCATCCTTACCTCCAAAGAACTTAATGTAAAGTGGGGATAGCCACAAATAATCAGATAATATGATACAGCATATGATACAGCATGGTAAGTGTCATATTAGAAGTAAATATGGGGTTTTAGGGGAAAATATAGGAAACATACCTAACCCAGATTAAGAAGGCGCTCAAAGGCTTCCTGGAGTATGTAGCATCTGAGCTGGGCTTTAATCAACTAGTAGCAGTCTCCAGAGACTTAAGTGGGAGCCAGGCTTCAGCCAGGAAAACAGTAACCACTAGATATTTCAACAGAAGAGGCTTGATATAGGGAATATATTAATATATATTAAGAGGCTTAATATAGGGAATTGGCTACTAGGTCTGGAGATCTGAGAAAGCAAAAAGGCACTTCTGAGATAACTCAGAGATAATAACTGCAAGAAGCAGCTAGTATCCCTGGGCTTGGGAGAACAACATAAATGTTCATTTCTCTTGGGTAAATACCTGAGAGTGGTATTGCTTGATTTGTATACTAGTTGTGTCTTGCAATTCATAAACACAGTATGTTGTTCCATTTTTTTTAGATCTTTGATTTTTTTTTCATCAGGATTTTGTCATTTTCGGCCTATAGAGCCTTAACATGTTTCGTTAAATTTTTATCTATGTATTTCCTTTTATTTTCTGCTATTGTGAATGCACACACTTTTAAATGTTGGTTTCCAGTTGTACATTGCTAGTAAACATAAATTGCTTTTGCATGCTGACCTTGTATCATGAGACCTTGATAAATTCATTTATGTGTTCTAAGAGGTTTTTGGAGATTCCCTGAGATTTGATAAGTAGACAATTATGTCATGTATGAATAGGAGAAATTTTAAAATATCTTTTGAGACTTCACTTTTCCCTCATTTTCTTTGTGTTGTTTTTCCTTTGTCTCCCCCCTCCTGCCTTCTTTTGTATTATTTGAAATTTTAGCATTCCATTTGAATTTATATATTGTGGTTTTTTTGTTATAACTGCATTTCTTTTATTTATTTTTACTTGCCTCATTGTACTGACTAGTACTTTCAGTAAAATGTTGAATAGGGATGATGATAGTGGATCTCCTTGCTTGTTCTTGATATTAAAGGGAAAGAATTCAGTCTTCACTAAGAATGATGCTAGCTGTAGTTTTGTGGTTTTTTTTTTTTGACACATGCTTTTTCTCAGGTTGAGGAAGTTCCCTTCTATTCCTGGTTTGCTGAAAGTTAACATCATGAATGAATGTTGACTTTTGTCAAATGCTTTCTCTGCATCGATTAATGTCGTCATTGGTTTGTCTTCTTTAAACAATTAATTGGTGATTGCATTGATTAATTCTCTCATGTTGAACCAACCTTGCAATCCAAGGATAAACAACACTTGGTCATGGAGTGTAAGTCTTTTTTTTTTTTTTTGTAAGTCTTTTAATACATTGTTAGGTTCGATTTGCTAATATTTTGTTCAGGATGTTTGTGTCTAAATTCAAGAAAGATATTGCTCTGTAGCTTTCTTTCTTGAACTGTCTGTCTGGTTTTGGTATAAAGGTAACATTGGCCTCATAAAATAAGATGAGAAGTATTCACTCCTCTTATATTTCTGGGAGAGTATGTGTGGTATTGGTGGTCTTTCTTCTTAATATATGTTTGGTAGAGTTTGCCAGTGAAATCACCCAACCCTCTAGAATTCTTTTTTGAAATGTTTTTGCTTTGATTTCATTTTTAAATATATGCAGTTCATTGAATAATGGCTTCCCCAAGGTATCCATGTTCTAATTTCCAGAATCTGAATTATTACTTTCCATGACAAAATGGACTTTGAACATGTGATTAAATTAAAGATCTTTAGATGGGGAGGCTACCTGGATTTTTGGGTGAGTCCTAAATGTAATCAAAGGGTCCTTATAAGAGGAAGGCAAGCCCATCAAAGGCAGAAGTAGAAACTGTGAAAACGGAAGCAAGACTGCTTTGCTGGTTTTGAAGATGGAGGAAGGGGCTATAAGCCAAGGTATGTAGCTCTAGAAATGGAAAAGTCAAGGAAACAGATTCTCCCCTAAAGCCTCCAGAAGGAACCAGTCCTGCCATCATCATGACTTTAGTGCAGTGAAACTGATTTCAGACTTCTCACTATTTTAAGCCATCAAGTTTGTGATAATTTGTTACAACAATTGTCTGAGTTTCCAGGCTGCTAAGACAAATATAATACAATGGGTGGACTTAAAAAGATTTTATTGGCTCATCTTTTCAGAAGCTAAAATGTTTGCTTCCTCCTGGGGTTGGTAGCATTTTTTCTGGTTGACAAGACTTGGGTTCCTTGGCTTTCCTGCACATGGTGATGTCTTCTCCCTTTTCTTTCAGGTTCCTGCTGACTTCTGGCTTCCTCTTCTGTCCTTCTCTTCATAAAGCCTCCAATAATAGGATTAAAGCCCAACCTCATTCGGTTGGGCAACACCTTAACTAAAATAACATCTTCAAAAGGTCCTATTTACAATGGATTCACACTCACGGGAATGGATTAAGATTAAGAACATGATTTTTCCCCTGGGGTACATAATTCAACCTATCACAGTAGCCATAGGAAACTAATACAGTATAAGACTATTCAGATGATCTAATTTATCTTGGGTTGAGTTATGGAATATTTTTGTTTCTGAGAATTTGGTCTATTTTATCTATCAATTGTGTGCATAGAGTTTTTCATAGTATTCCTTTATTATCTTTTGAATGTCTGTGGGGTTTATAGTGATAGCTCCTCTTTAATTATGGTATTGGTAATATGAATCTTCTCTTTTTTTTATCTTTCAGTCTTATTAGAAAGTTAGCAACTTTACTGATCTATTCAAAGACCCACCTTTTGATTTCAAAGATTTGTTTTCAATTGGATTGATTCCTGCTCTTATCATTATTTCCTTCTGCTTACTTTGCATTTATTTGTTCTTCTTTACTGGTTTCTTAAGGTGAAAGCTTAGAGTGTTGATTTGAGACCTTTTTTTGTTTTCTAATATAAGTATTAAATGGTATAAATTTTCCTCCGAGCTATTCTTTAGCTGCATATCACAATTTTGACATCTTGTAATTTTATTTTCCATCAGTTAAAATATCTTCTAATTTCCCTTGAGACTTCTTCTTTGACCCATGGATTATTTATAAGTATGTTATTTTATTTCCAAGTACGTGGAGATATTTCTGTTATCTTTCTCTTATTGATTTTTAGTTTAATTCCATTTTCATGAGAGAACAACCTATTCTGGCTTCAATTCTTTTAAATTTGTTGAGGTTTGTTTTCTGTCCCAGGATATGGTTTAGCTTGGTAAATGGTCTACGTACATTTGAAGAGAATGTGTATTCTGCTATTGTTGGGTGAAGTGTGCTATAAATGACAATTAGATCCAGTTGTTTGATGACATTGTTTAGGTCTTCTATATCCTTGATAATTATATGTCTACTAGTTGTATCTATTACTGAGACAGAAGTATTGAAAAGTCTCCAAATATAATTGTGGACATGTCTATTTATCCTCTAAATTCTGCCAGTTTTTGCTTCATGTATTTTGAAGCTCTGGTATTAGATGCATATGCATTTAGGATTGTGTGGCAGGAAGTCACTAAGATAACTTCCAATGAACTCCACCTCTTGATGTTCATGCCTTTGTGTAATTCCCTTCTGTTGAATAAGAGCAGGTCTGAGACATCCTTCTAATCAGTAAAACATGGTGAAGCTGACGGGATGCTACTCCCTTGATTAGACTACATTATATGGCAAAGATGATTGGATGTCACCCCTGTAATTACACTGCATTATATAAGATTTCATTTTAGCAGACTGGAGTGAGAGATTGTCTTTATTGGGTTGATGAAGTAACCAGCTATATTAAAGAAGCCTACACAGCAAGGAACTTCAGGTAGCCTTCAGGAACTGCAGGTGGCCTCTCATATCTGAGCATGCTCTCCAATGGATGACCAGAAAAAATTCCTGACCCCTTCATACTGCTGAAAGAAAATGAATTCTGCCAAAAACCTCAATGAGTTTGGAAGTGGATCTTTTCATTGTCAAGTTTATGATGAGACTGCAGCCTCAGCAGACACGTGGATCACAGCCCTGTGAAATTCTGAAGCAGAGAACCCAGTTAAACTATGCCAGGATTTTTGACCTACAGAAACTATGAAATAATAAATGTGTCTTGTTTTAAGCCCCTAAGTTTGTGGTAATTAGTTATGCAGCAATGTAAAACTAATAGAGATTGTAATGTCTTATTGGTAATAGACCATTCATTGTTATGTAATGTCCCTCTTCATCCCTGGCAATTTTATTTGCTATGAGGTCTAACTTGTCTAATATTAATAGAGTCACTCCATATCTCTATTATTAGTGTTTATACAGTATATATATATCCATCTTTTCACTTTATATCAACTTATGTCAGTACTTTTGAAATGAGTTTCTTATAGGCATACATTTTTGGATCCAGTTTTTTTTTTCAATCTGATGATCTCTTTCAATTGATTTGTTTAGACCATTTATATTTAATGTAATTATTGATATGTTTGGATTTAGGTCTATCATTTTTTATTTGTTCCCTCTGTTTTTTGTTCTTCTGTTTCCCCTTTCTGGACTCTTTTTTTGGTTTCTTTGATCAGTTTTTAGTGTTTCGTTGTAATTTATTTATTGTGTTTCTGACCTTATCTCTTTGCATATTCTAGGGTTTTATATATATATATATATATATACACTTAAGTTTGCACTATCTATTTAGAATCAATATTTTACCAATTCAAGTGGAATGTAGAAAACCATACCACCACATAGATCTCTTTATTCTCCCCTTTATGCTGTTTGTGCGTTACATCTACATGCATTTAAAACACTATTAGATCATGTTATAATTTTCAACCATAAGTCATATTTTAAAGAGCTTATGAAGACCACTTCCTTCAGCTATGCTTTCATAGCACGTTGCTGGCAATGAATTCTCTCAATTTTCCTTCATCTAAGAATGTCTTTATTTAACTGTTATTCCTGAAAGCTATTTTTGCTGGATATATTATTTGGATTGACAGTTCTTTCAGCACTGTTAAAGTATGCACTTCCTTCCCCATTTTCTGATGAGAAATCCATAGTCATTTGAATTATTACCCTATACATAATGTGTCGCTTTTCTCTTTCTTCTTTAAGGATACTTTCTTTGTCTTTCTTTTTGGTAGTCTGAACATAATATCTCTGGGCATTGATCCTTTTGGGTTTATCTTATTTGGGGTTTGCTGAGTTTCTCAAATCTGAGGGTTTAAGATTTTTGCTAAATTTGGAACATTTTCCATCATTATATCTTCACATGTGTTTTCCCCCTGAATTATGCTCTTTCTCCTCTCCTTCTAGGACTCCAAAGACATGGATGTTAGACATTTTGCTTTTGCACGAAAGGCCCTCATGATTCTGCACAATTTTTTCTCTCTGTTGCTCAAATTGGATAATTTCTATTGACCTATCTTCAAATTTACTGACTCTTTCATTTCCATTCTACTATTAAACCCACCAAGTCACTTTTTAATTTAATTATTGTATTTTTTGGTTATTTCTATTTGCTTCTCTTTTTATCTTCTGTCCCTTTTGCTGAGACTTTCTATCTTTCCATTCATTTCGAGATTGTTCATGAATTGTTGTAGCATTTTATAATAGCAGCGTTGGAGTCTTTTTCAGATCATTCCAAGATCTGTGTCAATGCAGCATTAACAACTCTTGATTGCCTTTTCACACGAGTTGAGAATTTTCATGATTCTTCATGTGTCAAATAATTTTGGGTTTTATCTTAGACATTTTGAATATTTTGTTATGGAAACTTGGGTCATATTTTAATCTTTCTATGGGAAATATTTGTATTTTTGTTTTAGCTTTTAATGGACCTGGTTGGGCTCACATCACAAGTTCTATCCACCAGCCTTTTATGGATTGTGGCTCCAAAGCCAATTCAATTTTCACAGTTTTTAAAGTACTATTGCACTCTATCCCACATGTGCTCTATTCAGTGGCTAATGTAGGACTTGTGTGATGATCCGTTTCTTAGTTCATTTGTCACAGGTTTTGGCATGCTGTTTAGAATCAGATCCATGTGCAGATTGGGATGAACTTACAGTTCATGAACAACTTTATGGAGTAGTTGTTTTGAGCTCCTTCCTCTCCATAATCTCCCTGGCCCTTTCCAATTCCTTGGAGTTCCGCTTTTTGGTCCTTTGGCAAGAAAGTTGGATCTTTATTTACCCTTTCTGTCAGGTGCTTGCTGCAACTTTGCCCATGTCTGGGGTTACACGTGAGGAGGACAGAGAAAAAAAAAATTATCAATGAGAATTTTCTCAATGTCTTGGGACTACAGCTACTCCATCAGAGAGAAGTTTCTTTCCCCCAGCATTTTAGACACTTGAGAGCACTGCTCTGTTCCGTTCATTGTCACTG
Source organism: Tamandua tetradactyla (assembly GCF_023851605.1). NCBI lineage: Eukaryota > Metazoa > Chordata > Mammalia > Pilosa > Myrmecophagidae > Tamandua > Tamandua tetradactyla. The sequence continues at coordinate 123,830,348 of NC_135353.1, forward strand.
CTGACTCAGCTACTGCAGTGGGGTTATCTATTGGCTGGCATGGTAAAGAACAGAGAAAAGGAAAAAAGAGAGAAAGAAAAATCAGCTATTTACACTACTCTTCCTGAATAGGAGGAAATCTATTTAATGATGTTCCTGGAGCTCTCTTTGACCATGACAATGCCTATTTCTGGCTTTTCAGCTGTCTTGGTCCAGTCCAGTGGATACTACTGGTTTAGCTTTACTTCAAATTCTTGTGTTCCTCCACAATTAATCTGCTAGAATTTACTTTTTTGTTTTGTTTGTTTTCAAGTTAATAAGTATGCTATATGCTCAGTGACTTATATTACTAGATAATCATCTCTTCTATGATTATAACATTTTCCCCTTATTTTATTGTGGTAAATATACCATTTTAAAAGTTCAGTAGCATTAAGTACACGCACAATGTTGTGTAGCTATTACTACTATCTATTTTGAGAACATTATCAACATCCCCAAACAGAAACTCTGTACTCATTAAGTAACAACTTCCTCCTTTCCCCTATCCCCAGCTCTTGGTAACCACTATTGTACTTCCTGTCTTTGTGTATTTGTCTATTCTAGATACCTAGTACAAGTTGAATCATACCATAGTTACCCTTTTGTATCTGGCTTCTTTCAGTTAGCATAATATTTTCAAGGTTCATCCATGTTGTAACATGTATCATAAATTCATTGCTTTTTATGGTTGAATAATATTCCATTGTATGGATATACCACATTTTGTTTACCAATTCATCTGTTGTTGGACACTTGGTTTGTTTCCACCCTTTGGCTACTGTGAATTATGCTGCTATGAACTTTGGCATACAAGTGTCTGTTTGAGTCCCTGTTTTTAATTCTTTACAGTATACACCTAGGAGTGGAATTGCTGGGAATTTTCAGTCTCTAAGTAGCTGCTTCATGCAATTTGTTCAGGTTTTATAACTGCATTCAGTGGGAGAGAAGAGATTGAGGGTGATTATGTGTGTTAACTGAATCAGAATCCCTATATTGAATAGGTTAGTTTTCATATATAAATCTGTATATGTATAAGAGTGCTTTCTTTGTTGTATATTTGTGATTAGGACTAGACCTGTCCTACTCTACCTGAGGCAACTGCTTTATAAAAAGGTATACTCTTCTGGTTATCTATTGCTGAGGAACAAATCAACCTCAAACTTGGTACCTTAAAATAACATTAATTATTTTATTATTACCTTTCAGTTTCAGGTGTTGACTAGGCTCAGCTAGGTGTTCATGCTTGGGGTTTCACATGTGTTTATAGTAAGATGGTGTCTGGGAATGAAATTATTTAATAGCTCACTCATTCATATGTGTGGCAGTTGGGCATGGAACACTAAAAAATGTGAGGCTGTTCTGTAATCTCTGTCTATTGCTATGAGGTCGCTCTACGTGGTTTCTCCAGCATGGCTCCTCAAGTTAGCTAGATTTCTATAGGGCAGCTCAGGGCTCCAAAATGAGTGGTGGAGAGAGGGGAAAGGAGAGAAGGAGAGGGAGGAGGAGGGAGTGGGAGAAAAGCTGGGTTGCCTTTTATGACCTAGTCTCAGAAGCAGTGTCATCTCCATTCTAACAGTTTATTCTTTGAAGTAGTCACAAAGGTCCACTGAGGTTCAAGGAGAGGGAACCTAGATACCACCTCTTTATAGAGGACTGGTAAAGTTCTGGAAGAGCATGTGAAATTGGATACACGGTTGTCTAAAATCTGCCACAAATACTAAAAACCTGTACCTTTAAGGTTGTTCCCGAGTTGCTCTTAGCGTAGGCAATAGAGAGAAATTCTGATGTTAACTCATGAGAACACAAGAGGATGTATTATTATGATCAATAAGGCCTGTTTTCAACAAACATGGATTTTTAATGAGTCTCTGGAAATTAGATGAAGTTTTCCCATTCCTGTGCAGCTTGTTCTGTGGCCATCCAGATATTTAGTGCTTGAAATTTCAGTGGGAACGTGCAAGGAATTTCAAGGTATTTGGGTTTTCGCTGGGGCTGGGTGATAGTCTGGAGGAATAGAGGAAGATGCTAGTCAAACTCTAGATGAAAGAGATTCTGCTGTAAAGAAGGTACTTAGCATACTTACGAGAGTGTTCATCTATAGGGGAAGCAGGAAGGCTGTAGTGGTTCAAATATCTTTCCTATCTAATGCCATCTCTTCCTAATTACTCCTTTTGGTTAAGCATTGCCTTCTTCAATGAATCCTCTTAAAAATGCAGACTCTTCTGGGAGAGAGAACATGGCCAATCGGTATGGATTTCAGGGTGGTTCATTAAATACTATGAGTACAGTGCTAAGAACTGGGAATGAGAATTCAGTCAATAATTCGATCTCTTTTCTTCCTTGACAGAGGAAGAAGGTGGATTGAAAACTCCAGTTCCTGAGAATTTTTTCCCAATATTCTCTATCCTCCAGAGTCCACTTTGTAATTTTGTCCAGAGCTGAGCTTTGCTTAAGCACCCAAAGACTGGGCTAACAGGAGGTCAACATAAAAGGGACACAAGGGAAAACTCTCCCCTACCACCAAGCACACTGACCTAGAATGGCAAGTGTTCAGTTCGTTTTGTTTCAAACCTTTTCCCTAAGACGGTTAGCTGTATAGTCTATAATAAGAAGTCAATTTTCCAGGTGATGAAGGAGATATTTGAACGCTTTCCACTGATTTCAACCCCTTATCCGGTCCTCACTTTGGGTCAGACTACAGCAGAGGTTCGTATGAAGCCTAGCAGATTCTGGGAAGTCCCGAGAGCTGGGAGATACTACAAGAGAGAGGATAGAGGAGTGTGGCAGGGTAAATGTGTCTTCGAGGATCCTCTCTTTCCCCAGAGCCATCACTTTACTGGACCCCTGGCGGCTGCACACTAGCTGAGTTCACACACTTCTCAGTGGCGCCAGATCCAGGACTCGCTACAGCTAGGCGAGAGAATCCAAACTGACGCTCCTGCCAAGCACGGACGACCTCTGGTGTCCCATTTAGGAAGCGCGGCGGCGACTGCCCAGGAACCAGCCCCGCAACCCCAAACGGCCTGGCCAGGTAGGCAAGGACGGGGTGACAAGGGACCGGCGTCCCGCGGATGGACGACGGCAGCTGACACCACTCCCACCCGGGTGTCGCCGTGAGACGCCGCGGGGGGGCGAACAGGTGCGCGGGCGGGGGGCGGTGCTTGGGGATCCTGCGCACTGCGCGCGCCCCTCCCCCGCGCGACTCCGGCGCAGCCCGGGCTCCGGCGCCAGGAGGAGGAGCTGCGGGCAGCTGCCACTTAGGCTGGTCGGCGGCGCAGCGGGAACCCGCGGACAGCGCGTGCTGCTGGTCCCGGCGCGGAGGAGCCGCGGGCCCGGGGACCATGGATCCTGGTGACGCGGCACGCCCTCGCCCGGGGCTGGCGATCTGGGCGCTGCCGCCGCGGCTGCTTCCGCTGCTGCTGCTGCTGTTGCTGGGTCGGGGTCTGCGCGCCGCGGCCTCGGCCTCCTCCTCTGGGGCGGTGGCCGACGACAGCAGCGCCATGGAGGAGCTTGCCACCGAGAAGGAGGCAGAGGAGAGCCACCGGCAGGACAGCGTGAGCCTGCTCACCTTCATCCTGCTGCTCACGCTAACCATCCTCACCATCTGGCTCTTCAAGCACCGCCGGGTGCGCTTCTTGCATGAGACCGGGCTGGCCATGATCTATGGTGAGCGCCCCCTACCCCTCAGTACTCCCACCCCCACCTCCCACTTTCCACACCCCCTACATCCCACACCCTCTGCATCCCACACCCCCTCGAGTGGCCAGGTCGGTGCTCTTCTAGTGCTGCACCATGCCCCCCCTTCACTTGCTAACATGTTTCATTTCTTTTCCATCTCCCACTGCGACGATGTTGGTTCCCAAGGTCAACTGTCTACGTATTTTGGCTTTCTACTACCGTTAAAAAAAAATCCCACCCCATTCTGACGTTCCTTCATCCGGAACCCAGGAAAATGAAAGGCATTGAGGTGGGCTGGTTTTATACACCGGGTTGTCTCAGTTGCGCACCCCATGGCTCCCCCCCACCCCGACCTGTTAATTTAAACCCAGTGTGTGTGCGGGGATGGGAGGTGAGTGACTTCCTAGGGTCAGCTCCAGTTGGGATGAGGAACGACGGGATTGAGGGTTTCATGTCTTGGGCTGCTGGGGCCTGCTGAACGCCACGTCCATGGTCAGCCTGGGTGGATACCCACTTCTAACGTCCGTGTTGCAGTCCATGTTAATAAACTCCAGGGCGCTCAAGGGTGAGGGGTCAGCCTCACTCACCAAGTAATGCCTTCTGGGGAGCTACGGCTTCAGGAAGGTTCGTGGATAAAGTCAGCCTGTGAATTCCATTCAGAGGTGGCTTTTCAGTTGAGCATGAAGTGCTGTGAAAGGTGAGCATGGTCCAGGACCCTGGGGTGCATCCCTGTGTTAGGCCTAGTCTGGGAGATGGGCGTGCCTCTTGCTGTTATGTCCTGGTGGGAAGTTATACCCAGTTTCTTGCCTTCTCCAAGGGAAGAAGAGCTTTTGTAGTTTTCAGGTTGCAACATGGATGCAACATGTAAGATTCATTTCTGGGTATGTGCAGGGTGAAAATAATGGTTTTAATTCTGGAGTCAGCCCTCTTTTGTAGTGAAGGGTGGATTGATGCCACTCTGTTTCTGGATTTAATGGCACAGTGCGTTACATGCATGCCCGGTGTTCAGTTCAAATCTCCCATAATTACTTGGATGTCAGTTTGCAATAATCTGAGTCGTGCATGGTCCTCCTCTGTCCCCCTTGCTACCTCCTCCCCCTACCCCCAACACACATGACTCCAAACTGGAGCCAAGTATTCTCTTTTTAAATTTAATTCAGTGGAGTTGAAAGCCAAGGTATGCTTCCTCGTGTGAAATTGGTGAGCCTAACTTCATGACTGTTCCCAATAGGGAACATTTTACTTTATCACTTATACTGGAGGAATCTCTCCATTCACTTTCCATCCTGAGTTCCCAGATAGAGAATGGAAAGCAGACACTTTAATCTTTAATGTGAAAATTACCCTGGTCCTTGGCTTTGTTTGTCATGGTTGGTGTTTGTATGTCGGCAGCCAGAACTCATGGCCACTAGGTCCCCTCGGACAAACAGTGTAAGGGACAAGATTTCAAAATGAAATAGGACCTGGTCTAAAACTTAGTTTGGTTTTTGCAAATTATAGTTCCCCCAAATACAAACGTTGGTCTTGCGTTACCTGACCGTTTTGAGGTCTTTGTTTTTTGTCAGTCAATGACAAATGACTGATTGCTGAAGGTAAGCTGGGACCTTTCCTGAGCAGATAGGGAGTAATTGAAGCACGTTGTTATTTCAGGTGATTGACACTGAGCCGTAATACAAATGGAGATTGCTTTTATATGTATGTAGCTAGCCATGAAAATATTTTTATTTTATAGCTCCTAGATCCAGTTTATTAAAATAAAATGTGAAATACTTTAGGAGGTAGGTTTGACAGGCTCAAGTGCATGGAAAGTAAATGGGAATTTAAAAATATATTTTCTGATAAGTACACTATGTTCTTAGGAGTTCAGTCACTTTCATCTTAAGGCTAAGAACAACAGTGGAATTTTCCTTTGCTGATGTGTACTCTTTTAAACTCACCTCACTCTTTTAGTCAATGGGATCATGCTAAAATGTGCTGTTTAGTGAAATCTGGTTTAATTGATCATTGTTCAGCAAACTGAACATTATCTCAGCATTTCCATGTAAATTTGTTGAATATCTTTGGGTTTAAGTGTTACTTTTAAATGTATTAAGAAGTTTGGTTTGTCAGTATGTGATGTCCTGAATTATGCCAAATAATATTTAATGGGAATTGCCTGTAATTGTGAAAAAATATTTCTCTCTTTCCGTTAAGAATATTTTGTCTTTTGTTCCAAGCACCCCAAATCTGAATTTTAATGTTATTTGGTGAATTAATAATTCATTATATGCTGAAGAGTATTGGGTTAAAAATTCTAATTTTAAAAATTCACTTTGAAAGTGATTGAACAGTGTGAATACAGTGCAGATTTTCAGGACTTTACTTCTCTTTTTTGAAGGTAAGAAATCAGATTTCGTTTCTCCATATCAGAGGAAGTGAGTAATTGTGCTATTGCCTCTGAGTAAAAAAGGGCATAAAGAAATAAGGAAACATTTACGTATCTGCTGTGTGCTGGGTACCCAACTTAATTTCTGGAGGTAAACAGTTTAACTTTTAGATATTTGTAAATTTTGATGAATGAAAAGAGTTCAACTGTGAATTTCAAAAACCTTGTACTTTGAAAATTAAAAACAAATTTAATTTCTCGTACTTTATGTTATTTAAGTAGCATTTTAATCAGAGATAGACGCCTTTGATATTTAAAATGTCATATATACATATTTGCTGATATAGTCATAAAATATCTCTGAAAGGGCACACAATAGACTAATAACACTGGTTTCCTTGGAAGAGAGTCAGTGGTTGATTGTGAGATGGGATGGGAGAGAAACATCACTGTATGTACCCTTTTGTGCTTTTAGAATTTTCTGCTATGGAAGTATGTCACCTAATAGTGTGTCCATGTCCCCACTCTGAGTCATTTGTGATGATATTTGAAGATGTTCCTCAAATAACCAAATTTGACACCTACTTCTCCCTATTTAAATTACATTATGTTATCAGGTTTTTGTGACCTTTTAATTGTTGATTGTACCTATCGAACTCCTGGAGCCCTGTGCCTGGGATGGAAATAAAACAGGGAAAAAGGAAGGGGTTTTTCTTTCCTCTCCCTCTCGCCTCCTTTTTTTTCTTCTTCTTCTTCTTATCCCCAAGGAATAGTTGATGTTACATTAGGAGTGGTTTGCACAAATAGGTCCCATTTTAAGTGCTTGGTTGGGTGCAAAGAACCTAAGAAAAAGAAGAGACGCACTATGAATGCTTAATATTTAAAATGCAAGTCCTCGACCTACCATAGGACAGTTATGAGCATTCCTGCCTCACAGCAGACCCAGGCACCTATAAGGAAAGATGATTGCAGGCCTGACTCTTCAGGGAAGTTGAAAGCGGCCTCCCAGACCCTGCAATTGGAACTGCACAGCAGTGCAGAAAGGCACTTGCCTGGCACCAGTCTAACCTGTTTTGTCAGGGAAGGGAGCTCCCAGCTGTCTAGTTCTGTATTTGATTAAATGCCATCCTAAAGTTACTAGGCCCAACATGTTTATGCAGCAGAAATAGTAAGTGTTTGAGGCAGGGAAAGGTGGTATAAACAAACTATGTCAGTTAACGGTGGTTCTTTCCTCTGTGTACAGTAGTTCCACTTCCTCCATAGTGTTTTTGTGACAACTGTCATGGGGCTAAAATATCTGAGTACGCTATGCTAGCTCACCACCTGCTTCTCGCTTCCCTCTCCTCCACGCCTATCAGCTTTCCAAGTATGTGTTGGTTGGCCCCTCCAGGTTCTGTGGACCATGGGCTCATTGTTGCTGTGTTGGAGCTGGATTGCTAAGCACAGGCTGAGAGTGGGTTAGTAGGCGAAGTCTGAAATGGGAACATATGACTCCTTTCAGTGGCATGTAATTAACATTAGAACTTGTGCATAAACCTTTTGAAACCTCCATCTCTTGGTTAACCCAGTGCAACATTTTTTTAAGAGCCCTTTACTTTAGCCCCAGTTTTTGGGGCTGCCCCTTGTGGCCTTACTTGAATACCAGACAGCCTTGGATTCAAATGCTGATCCTGTCACTTATAAAGGTGTATAACATTCGGCAAGGAGGTTAAGCTCTCTGAGCCTCAGTTTCTTTTTTTGGAAAATGGAGATTATGTCACCCACTCCACAGGATTACTGTATTGTTGAGATATTGTCAAAGGGTCAATTTGTAGTGCCTGACACTTAAAGCACTGAGTAAATATTAGTTCCCATTCTTTCTTTAGACTTTCTGATTCTTTGGCAAGCTTTGCTACTTGAGGTTTGCTTAGCAGAGGTATGCTGTAATTTTAAAATGCATTAAGACAGTGTGCTGGTTTGAAATGATATATGGACCCTAGAAAAGCCATGTTTTAATCCTAATCCCATTTGGTAAAGGCAGCCGTTTCTTCTAATCCCTATTCAGTATTGTATCTTGGAAACTGTAATTAGATCATCTCCCTGGAGTTGTGATTTAATCAAGAGTGGTGGTTAAACTGTATTAGGTAGAGGCTTGTCTCCACTCATTTGGGTGGGTCTTGATTAGTTTCTGAAGTCCTATAATAGAGGAAACATTTTGGGAGATTCAGAGAGAGATTCGGAGAGAGCACAGAAGAACGACATGAGTCCACTAACCAGCGACCTTTGGAGATGAAGAAGGAAGATGCCTCCCAGGGAGCTTCATGAAACAGGAAGCCAGGAAAGAAAGCTAGCAGATGATGCCATGTTCGCCACGTGCCCTTCCACCTGAGAGAAAGTGAAGCCCTGACTGTGTTCGCCATGTGTCTTTTCACTTTAGAGAGAAACCCTGAACTTCATCGGCCTTCTTGAACCAAGGTATCTTTCCATGGATGCCTTTGACTGGACATTTCTATAGACTTGCTTTAATTGGGACATTATCTCAGCCTTAGAACTGTAAACTAGCAACTTATTAAATTCTGGCGACTAGCAAACTAGAACAGACAGTGAGAGTGGGGAGATTTCTAACTTTTTTAGTAGGCTATTTTTTAAATATTTAGACAAATAAAAATGCATGTACTCTTTTATCCAGCAGTTTTAATTCTTGGACTTTATCTTTTAGAAATACTTGTTGTAGCATGTTATGTTATATGGACAGCAGTATTTACTGCAGTAGAAACAAGTTTTGACAGTCCTTAGGAAAGGACTGATTGAATCACAGCACATTCCTATTAAGGGAAACTATACAGCTGGTAAAAAAGGCTGGTTTGTTTTGAGATGTCCTTTTAGGCAGCTGTCCATAAATAGTGTTGAAGAAAAAGCAACATGCAGAAATGTATTTATGGTATTATCCTCTATGTCCCTAAATGTCCATCAACAAAGACAAATGGATAAAAAATATGGTATATTCATAGAATGGAATATTATTTGGGCATAAAAAGGAATGAAGTAGTGATACATGGGACAACTTGGATGAACCTTGAAAACATAAGTGAAAGAAGCCAGACACTAAAGGTCATATATTATTCTATTCATATGAAAGTCCAGAATAGGGAAATTTATAGAGACAGAAAATAGATAAGTGGTTGCTTGGGGCTGTTGCTGGGGGTTGGGGATGAGGGCAGGTGGTAACTGAAGGATATGGAGTTTTTTTTGAGATGATGAAAATTTCTAAAATGGACTGTGTCAGTAGTTTCATACATCTGTGAATATACTAAAAACCATTTAAATGTTTACTTTAAATGGGAGAATTGTAGGACATGTGAATTATATCTCATTAAAGCTGTTTTAAAAGATAAAGCAAATAACTTTTTGTAACAAAAAATGCATTAGAAATACTAAATGTTAGTTCTGTGATTGGTCACATTTCCTTGGATGTTAAAATGTTCTTTTCTAAAGAGTTTCTAGGCAGAAAAAAGACTTTAAGTTACTATTTAAAAGTTATAAATGGAAGTAAAATGTGTTATAAATGGAAGTAAAATGTGTTATAAATGGAAGTAAAATGTGTCTTAAATTATAAAAATGGTATTTCTTTAAGATATTTCTTCGAACTTTAAAAAAGTTAACCCTTTTGGAACAACGTAATTAGAAAATCACCATTTCATTAGTCCCAATGATAACTGATTTAGACAAGAATCTTCATTGGATGTCAAGACCATAGGTGGAACATTTTAGAACACTTACATGGTGCTATCACTCTACAGATTACTTGTGTATGCAAAGGGAAGACAGTCCCTTTACAGTGGAGATATCTGGCAGTCATCTTAACCAAGTGATTAACTTTATCATTATAATAGGTGACAAGCTGGTAATATGTGCCTCCTGATGTGATGCAGTATGAAGTATACAGCATTACCTATTCGGTATTCTTGCCCTGAATGTTTGATCTGAATCTCATCAAGGAGTTTGGCCTATCCTCCAGTTTACAGGAAATACAGGGGATAGAGAAACAAAGTAGAAATCACCATGAGCCAGTCAGACACATCCTGAATATGGGACAATCTACAAGATAATTGTCTTGGTCTCTTCAAAAAGTCAATGTCAAGGGAAAGAAAAAGGAAAGGGAAGTGTTCTAGATTAGAGGAAACCAAAGAGATGTAACCAGATATAACATAGGAATCTTGGCTCCTGGTTCACGAAAATGAGCCATGGAAGACGTTTTGGAGACAAGGATATTTGAATGTGGACTGGATTTCAGATGATTTTAGAAATTACTATTATTTTTCTTAGGTGTGATAATAGTATTGAGATTATATAGGGGAATGTTCTTGTACTTTGGAGATGCAGGTTGAAGTGTTTAAGGGTGAAATGTATGAGCCTTAATATCTACAACTTTCAAAAGATTCAAGTAAAAGAAAATATATAGAGAAAACAAATATGGAAAAGTACTAGTAATTGTTAAATATGGGTGGTGGGTAAAAGGGTGTGTTTTATACTCTTCTTTCAACTTTTCTGTGTGTTTAAAAATTTTCATAAAAAAGTAGAAGGTTGTGAAAAAAGTGAACCTCCTTGATCCTATAGCTGAAAGATTGCACAGGTAAGGATGTATCCATATCATGTCTGTTATTCTCATTATACTATTTGTGGTATTGATTAACACCATTTGAAATTAGTTTATGTGAGATGATAGGCTTACATGACTGGAGAACCAGTAATTTCTCTTTAATTTCAACATTTTTCTGATTTATAAGTTTATATATCTTTTAAAAATATTGCCTCCATTGCATTTATAAGAGAATATATGTTAGGAGGCTTCTTTTTCTTTTGATTAAAATATGCTGCTTGTCTTTTAATCAATATGGATATTTTATTGGGCAGTGCTAACTGTTAAAACAAACCAACTGCAAATTTCAGTGGGTAACATAAGAGAATTTTATTTTTTTATAAGACTTTATTTTTAGACAGTTTTAGATTTACAGGAAAATTGGAAGAGTTTCCAGATATCCTCCCTGCCCCCAAGTTTCTCCTGTTATTAATATCTTATATTACTGTGGTACATTGGTTATAAATGATGAACCAATATTGATACATTATTCTTATCTAAAGTCCATCATTTACGTTAAGGTTCATTCTTTGTGTTGTACAGTTCTTTGGATCTTTACAAATGCAAATGCATGTCATGTATCCTGCATATAGTGTCATATAGAATAGTTTTATTGCCCTAAAAATTCCCTGGGTACATCCCTCCTCTCTCTTTCTAAACCCCTGGCAATTATTGATCAATTTACTGTCTCGAGAGTTTTTGCCCTTTCTGAAATGTCATATAGTTGGATTCATACAATATGTAGCCTTTGTAGACGGGCTTCTTTCACTTAGCAATATACATTTACGGTTCCTCCATGTCTTTTTATGGTTTGACAACTCCTTTTTATTACTAAATTAACACTCAATTGTATTGGATGTACCGTGGTTTGTTTTTCGATTCATCTATTGAAGGACATCTCAGTTGCTTCCAATTTTTGGCAATTATGAATAAAGCTGCTATAAACATTTGTGTGCAGGATTTTGTGTGGATATAAGTTTTCAGCTCCTTTGGATAAATACCTAAGAGCATGATTGCTGAATTGTGTAGTCAGCCTTTGCTTAGCTTTGTAAGAAACTGCCAGACTGTCTTCAATAGTAGCTGTGCCATTTTTCATTCCCACCAGCAATGCATGAGAGCTCCTGTTGCTTCACATCCTCACCAGCATTTGGTAGTATTAGTGTTTTGGATTTTAGCCATTTTAATAGGTGTGTGGTAGTATCTCATTGTTTTAATTTGCAATTCCCTAATGACATATGTTCAACATCTTTTCATGTTCCTGCAATCTATGCATCTTCTGTGGTAATGTGTCTGTTCCCATCTTTCCTTTATTTTGTAGTTGGGTTGTTTGTTTTTTATTGTGGAGTTTTAAGAGTTCTTTGTATATTTTGTATGCAAGTTCTTTACCAGATATGTGTTTTGCAAATATTTTCTCCCAGTCTGTGGCTTATCTTTTCATTCCCTTATAGAACCTTTTGTAGAGTATAAGTTTTTAATTTTAATGAAGTCTAACTAGCATTTTTTTTTCTTTTGTGGGTAACACTTCTGATGTTGAATCTAAAAAGTCATTGTTAAACCCAAGATCACCTAGACTATCTCTATTATTATGTTCTAGAAATTGTATAGTTTTGTGTTTTATATGTAGGCCTATGTTCTAGTTTGTAAGCTGCTGGAATATGATATACTACAAATGTAACAGCTTTTAAAAAAGGGAAATTATTAAGTTGTAAGTTTACAGTTCTAAGACTATGAAAATGTCCAAATTAAGGCAAGGCTATATAAATGTCCAAACTAAGGCATCCAGGAAAAGATACCTTGGTTCAAGAAGGCTGATGATATTCAGAGTTTCTCTTTCATCGGAAAGGCACATGGTGATGTCTGCCAGCTTTATCTCCAGGAATCTTCACTGGCTTCCCTGGTGCTCTGTCAGTTCTGGTGGCTCTAAAGCTTTTTCTAAAACCGTTCCCTCTTAATGGCTCACAGTAAGCAACTCTATCTTGAATGGGTAGAGACACATCTCCATGGAAACATCTAATCAAAAGTTACCACCCACAATTGGGTGGGTCATATCTCCATGGGAACAATAAAAAAGATTTCACCCAGCAATATTGAATGAGGATTAAAGGACATGACTTTTCTGAGGTATATTATAATTTCAAACTGGCACATTCTACCCTTTGGCCTCCAAAAGACATGTTCTTTCCAAATGCAAAATACATTCATCCCATAACAATATCAGAAAGCCTTAATACAAATTCAATACAAGTCAGAAACAGTACAAAATTTCATCAAAGTCAGCTATAGGCATGGTCTGTCCTAAGACTAAGGCAGAATTCTCCTCTGACTCTGGACCTGTAAAAGTCAGAACAAGTTATCTGCTGCCAATGTATTAGGGAGGGACAGTTATAGGATACATATTCCCATTTCTATAGGGAGAAATTGGAAGGAACGCAGGGGTCTCTGGACCCAAACAGTTCTGGAAAACTGTAGGACAAACACCATTAGATTTCAAAGTCTGAGAGTCATTTATTCTTGGGGTTTTGGAAAGCAGCAGTCCCACCCTTTCCAAGGGCCTATGCAGAGGCCTGCCTCTCTTCAAATGCAACCTTGGGGGACATTAAGGAGACCACCTTTTTCTTGGCTCCACCCTCCCCAAGCATCGGGGCTGCACCCAGGCTCTCTGCCATCTCTGGGGTACCCCCTCAACCCCTCCAGAACAATGTGGTGGCAACCAAGCTCTCCCCAATTACCAAGGAGTGTGCTCTACCTTCTCCATGGCCTGGGGGCACAACTCTTGTCAAAACAGCGAGGTGGAAGGTCCACCCTCTGCCTTAGGGGCAAATTTACCTTCTCTGAGTACTGGGTTGTGTCTACTTTCCTGGCCCGAGGCTTCTTGACTTCAGACCTTAGCCTCCATGGTTCTTTTTATATAGATCCCACAACACTCTTGTTGACTTTCCATAAAGTATGCTGGGATCGTGCCCGTCCGACAATAGGACTTTCTACAAATCCTTCCTGAATAACTTCATCTCAAATCATCACTTGTCTTGTAATGGCTGACTGCTTCCATGTTTGGACAGATCTTCACGTGGGACACTATTCTCTGGGGTCTCCCTTTTTGAAAGCCTAGAATTTTCCATACCATCAATTTCTGGTTTCTTTATACCCAAGAGTTCAGTTCTCAGCTTATCTCATTCTTGTCAAATTTCACTATAGGCTGCAAGGAGCAACCAGGCTGCACTTTCCACATTTAATTTGGAAATCTCAGCTAAGTATCCTAGGTTGTCGCCTTTAAATTTTAACTTCCATCCAACAACAGTGCACAATTTTTCAAGATTCTGCGCCCCTTTGAAATAAGGGTCACCTTCTTTTTAGTTTGCAATAGCACATTCCTCATTTCTGTTTAAAGCCTCATCAGAGGTATCTTTAGAGTCCACATTTCTACCAACAGGTTTCTTCAAAAAATTCTAGGCCTTCTCTGTTAAGCTCCTTACAACTCTTCCAGAATCTTCCCCTTACCATTTATTATTTTTTATTTTTTGCATGGGCAGGCACCGGTAGTTGAACCCAGGTCTCCAACATGGCAGGTGAGAACTCTGCCTGCTGAGCCACCATGGCCTGCCCCTCCCCCTTACCATTTAAAAAATTGTTCCAGCATTTTTAGTATTTGCAAACTGCAGCAGCACCTACTTCTCTAGTACCAGATTCTGTTCTAGTTTGTAAGCTGCCAGGATGTGATATACCAGAAATGGAATGGCTTTTAAAAAGGGAAATTTCTTAAGTTTCAAGTTTACAGCTCTAAAGCTGTGAAAATGTCCAAATTAAGATAAGGCTATAAAAATGTCCAAATTAAGGCATCCAGGGAAAACTACTTGGTTCAACAAGGCCAATGATGTTTGGTGTTTCTCTCAGCTGGAAAGGCACATGGTGATGTCTGCTGTTTTTCTCTCCAGGAACCTTCAATGGCTTCCCCGGGCTCTGTCCGTTCTGTTGGCTCTCTTGGTTCTGGTGGCTCTAAAGCTTTTTCCAAAACAGTTCCCTCTTCAGTGGGCTCCAGTAAGCAACCCCACTTTTAATGGGTAAATACACATCTCCATAGAAACCATCTTATCAAAAGTTATCACCCGCAATTGGGTGATTCTCCATGGAAACAATAAAAAGGATCCTACTCAGCAATATTGAGGAGGATTAAAGGATATGGCTTTTCTGAGGTACATAGCTTCAAACTGGCAACAGCCTATGATCCATTTTGTGTTAATTTTTGTGAGAGGTGTAGGGTCTATATCTAAATTGTTTTTTTTTCTCCTTTTGCATGTAGATGTCCAGTTATTCCTGCAACATTTGTTGAAGACTCCCCTTTATCCATTGAATTGCCTTGGCTCCTTTGTCAAAGATCAGTTGACTATATTTGTATAGGCTTATTTCCGGGCTCTCTATTTTGTTCCATTAATCTATTTGTATATTATTTTTGTCCATACTATTCTGTCATAATCACTTTAGCTTTATAGTAAACTTTGAACACAGGTAGTGTCAGTCCTCTGATATTGTTCTTCATTGTTCTGCTGGCTATTCTGTGTCTTTTGCTGTTGCATATAAAGTTTAGAATCACTTTGTTGATATCCACAACATAACTTGCCGAAATTTTGATTGGAATTGTCTAGACTCTGTAGATTAAGTTGGGAAGAATTTTGTCTTAATAATATTGTCTTCCTGTTGTTGGGTGTGGAATATTTCTCCATTTATTTAGATCTTCTCTGATTTCTTTCATCATAATTTTATAGTTTTTCTCAAAATAGATCTTGTACATATTTTGTTAGATTTATACATAAGTATTTCATTTTCTTGGTGCTTATATAAATGGTGATGTGTTTTAAGTTTCAAATTCCAATTGTTCATTGTTGCAATTGAATTTTATGTATTAATTTATGTATTAATCTTATATTCTGCAACCTTGCTATAATTGCTTATTGGTTCCATGAGTATTTTTCCCAATTATTTGGGATTTTCTACATAGACAATCATATCATCTACAAACAAAGGCAGCTATATTTCTTCCTTCTCAATTTGTTTACTTGTATGTGCTATATCTGGATGTTTTGCACATCCACTTCTAGTGCATAGAGCTTGGTCACAAGGCCACATATAACTGCAAGCAAAGCACTGAAATGTAGTCTAGCTGGAAGAAGAGGAACAGGTTTGCAAAGCAGCTAGCAAATCTGTTGAGATATTTGTCTGGTATTTTGTTATACACAATCCAGAAAAGAGAAAAATAGTAGGATTTTTGTGTAGTTTGTTTTCTGTGTTGTTGATAAACTAAATTATGTTTTTTAAGTAATTCTGTTTGCATTACTTAAATTTATGAAGTTGTTTCCATAGACCTATTTACCAGTGCTACTCAAAGTGTGGTCCTGAGACCAGCACGTGGGAGCATCTTAGAAATGGCAGATGTTCAGGTCTTACTCCAAACTTACTGAATGTCTAGGGGTGGGGTCCAGAAATCTGTGTTTTAACACATTATCAGGATTTTTTTTTCATGCTGAAATTTGAGACTCACTGCTATAGAATAAAGTTTTCACCCTTCAAATGCATTTACTGTGTTGCTTGTCAATAAAATAATAGTTGTAAAAAACAATAGTAATCATTTTTTGAGCACCTGCTATAATAGCAGGCCCTGTGTTAAGTATTTTGTCTACTTTCAGCCATTTATCCTTCACATCAAATGTATGAAGACTATATGATTGGTTTCATTTGGCCAGATGATCAAATTAGGTCAAGTACCTCATTTGTTCAGGGTCTCGTTTAAAATTTAAAATTGGGAAGTGCAGAAGCTGTTAAAGGATGAGATCTATGTGGTTTAGGGTATATTTGGCCATCATAGAGTAGAACCTGAATTCTTTCCAAATGACTTGTTTCCCCAAAGTCCCTGTGGGAAAATCTATGTCCAAAGTATATAAAAAAGGCAAAGCAATCTTTTATTATTAGCTGAGGCTTTGGCCCCAAACTCCAGAGTAGAATTACAAGTGAGACTGACCCATATGGAGGACTCAGTTTTTCTATATTAGATAGGCCTAAGGGCCTTCAACCCAAGAAGTGTCAAAATGCCTCCTCATTTTCACCCCAGAGTCATACTCTAAGTGTTAGTCCATTGATATAACTGAAGGCTCCACCTACCAGTGTTGGAGGGGAAAATATGTCAAGATGTTCAGAGTGGCTGCCCTAAGCCTTCTCAGGTGGTACCTTTATGGTCTCTAAAGATCACTGTCTCAGAGGTGGGTAGGTAGAACTGGGAGCTCTCATGTCTTTCTGTTCTTCCTCTGCTAGTTGTGACAATCTTATCATAATCTCCTGGAGAGCTTTTCCAAAACACATTAGCTTGAAAACCCTCAGAAGACAAGGATATTTCTTTTGTTTGCTGTCTTCTTAGCCCCAGAACAGTACCTGGAAATGTTTATTTAATTAATTCCATTTTGTTTGTCACAAAAAAGGTGCTGTAGTGCTGCTTAGCATGAAAGCTCCTTCAAGTTCTTGAGATTCACGAGAGTCATACTGACAGTGGAGTTTCTTATAAGGAAACCTTTGAGTGTGAAAACATCTGCCTACATTGCAGCAAGATATTTAAGTAAGGAGAATGAAGGCATAGAAGAAGGTATAAATATGCATGTTCACAGAAAATTGTGTCTAGTTGATATGCCACATAGTTTTTCCTTCATTTTTGGGGGATGGTTCATGGTCCTGCATGGAAGGTGAGCATTCTACCACTGAACCACCCGTGCACCCATGGTTTTTTATTAAATTAAAGATTCTGTGTATTTTTAGTGACACTACAGTTTCTGGGGAAAGAACAGTATTAAATCATATGGTTTGTTAAATTTGTTTATCATGTCACTAAGATAGTAAACATCCTGGGGTTCATGTCACATTTTTGCTAAGAAGCTAGAAAGTGAGCAAGTTTTAATTAGGGTGTAAGTGATCATATGCAGAGTTTAGGTTAATATTCAATGATTCTTCTCTAGAGTGTGTTTTAGATAAAGACACATTTATCTCAAATTGTTTTGGGTTATTAAAAGGGTTGATGTTTGGACCATCTTGTGTTGTGTATAGAATTCACCAGGTATAGCAGAGACTCCCATTTCCTTTCAATGTCTGTTTTCCCCTTCACCCTTCTAATGAATCCTGATTTTTAGCTTGGCGTATCATTGCGCATTGAAAACACCCATTTCCTGACATCTTTTGTAGGTAGGTGTGGTCACGTGGTCAAGTTCTGGCTAAAGATTGAAAAAGAAATGTTGTGTGGAATTTATGTAACATATCCTTAGTATAAAGGGAGCATGTCATTTTTCAGCTATGCCCCTGTCTGATTCCTGGAATGTGTATGTAATGGTCAGTGCTCCAGCAGCCATTTTGGATTAAGAGGTAACTTTGGGAGGTGGCGGGACAAGATGGCAGGATAGTGAGGTGTGGAATTTAGTTTATCTTCCAGTGCAGCTGGAACAGTAGCCAGGAACAGTAAAGAACAACTGCTGGGGGAATATAAGTGACCAGAAACACAGCATACACCAGCTGGGAGCAGGTTGAATGGCTGATCCCACACAGAACTGTAAGTGTCCCAAGCTGCAGAGAGGCCAGTGCTCCTCCCCTATGGGCATGGCAGGTGATTCCTAGACTTTACTAGCAGCAAGGGCTTAGTGAACCAAGCTCCAATTGTGGAATTAATTAATGAATTCTGACTAATGAAGACAGATCCCCTGCTCAGATAAACCTGGAATAATCATTGAAAGAACTAGGGATTTTTGCTCCAGCAGAGAGGGGGTGGGGCTGGTAGAAAAAAAAACAGAGGGTTTTTTTCTTTTGTACCAGGAGTTGAACCTGTGTCTCTGGCATGGCAGGCAAGAACTCTGCCTGCTGAGCCACCGTGGTCTGCCCAAACAGAGGCTTTTTAAGTTGGACAGAACAAGATAGTGGAAAAGAGCTGGACTCTAAGAAAAGGTGGCACATAAAGCCTAGAGATACATGGAGCCATGTACCAACTTAAGTTCTTGAATGACAAACCAGAAGAGCAGGGATCCTACCCTGAAAAGGCTTTTTTGCTTTTTTCAACTCCTTAACAGCTCATTAGAAGCACTCTCAGGCTCCAGCATTGCTCCAGAAAAGAGTGCCAGAGAGAGAGAGAAAGAGAGAGAGAGAACGGACACTAGGTATTAATAAAAGGAACAATTCACAATTCAAAGAAGACATAACAATCATAAATATTTATGCACTGAGCCAGAGTGCTCCAAAGTACATGAGACAAACACTGACAACGTTGAAGGGAGTAATAGACACATCTACCATAATAGTTGGAGACTTCAGTTCCCCACTCTCTTTAGTGGATAAAACATCAAGTCAGAGGGTCAATAAACAGAGAATTTGAATAATATGATAAATGAACTAGACTTAATAGACATTTATGAAACATTACACCCCACAACCCAGCAGGATGCATCATTTTCTGAATTGCTCATGGATCATTCTCAAGGATAGACCATATGTTGGGTCGCAAAGCAAATCTCAATAAATTTAAAAAGATTGAAATTATACAAAACACTTTCTGAGATTATAATGGTAGGAAGTTAGAAATCAATAAGGCAGAGGGCCAGAAAATTCACAAACATATAGAGGCTAACCAACACACTCTTAAACAACCAGTGTGTCAAGGAAGAAATTACAAAAGAAATCAGTAAATATCTCAAGACAAATGAAAATGGAAACATAAGATATCAAAATTGGTGGGAGGCAGCAAAGGCTGTGCTAAGAGGGAAATTTATTGCCTTAAATGCCTATCTTAAAAAAGAGAAAAGAGGGCAAATCACGGTGGCTCAGCAGGCAGAGTTTTTGCCTGCCATACCAGAGACCTAGGTTCGATTCCTGGTGCCTGCCATGTTAAAAAAAAAAAAAAAGGAGCAAAAATTGAGGAATTAAGTATTCACTGGGAAGAATTAGAGTAAGAAGAATAGCAGGCTAACCCCAAAGCAAACAAAAGGAAAGAAACAATGATGATTAGAGCAGAAATAAATGAAATTGAGAACGTGAAAACATTCAATTGAATCAACAAAATCAGAAGTTGGTTCTTTGACAAAATCAATAAAATCAATGGACCCTTAGCTAGGTTGAAAAAAAAGAGAGGATACAAAAATAAAATCAGAAATGGAAGTGGAGACATAACCACTGACCCCACAGAAATAAAGGAGTTAATGAGAGGGTACTATGAGCAACTATATGCTAATAAACTAGACAATGTAGATGAAATGGAAACTCCTAGAAAGGCATGAACAACCAATTGACTCGAAAAGAAATAAATGACCTCAACAAACCAATTACAGGTAAAGAGATTGAATCAGCCTTTGATAAGCTCCTGAAAAAGAAAAGTTCAGGGCCAGCTGGTTTCACATGTGAATGCTACTAAGCATTCAAGAAAGAATTAGTATCAATCCTGTATAAACTCTCAAAAAAAATTGAAGATGAGGGAAAAGTACCTAACTCATTCTCTGAAGCCAACATCACCCAATACCAAAGCCAGGCAAAGATACTACAAGGAAAGAAAATTACAGATCAATCTCTTTAATGAATTTAGATGCAGAAATCTTCAACAAAATACTTGCAGATCGAATCCAGCAGCACATTAAAAGAATTATACACCATGACCAAGTGGGATTTATTCCAGGTATTCAAGAATGGTTCAACCCAAGAAAATCTATTATTCTAATATACCATTTCAACAAATCAAAGTGGAAAAACCACATGATCATCTCGATTGATGCAGAAAACACATTTGACAAAATTCAGCATCCTTTCTTGTTGAAAACACTTCAAAGGATAGGAATAGAAGGGAACTTCACTCTCAGTATATATGTGGAAGAACTGAGTGTGGGGCCACAAATGGACATTTGCACACTGGTGTTTATGGTTGCAGTGTTCATGATTTACAATAGATGGAGCTGGCCTCAGGGTACGACAACTGAAGAATGAAAGGGGGGAACTATGGTGTATACATACAGTGGACTATTGAGTTGCCACAAGAAGGAATGAAGTTAGGCATGCAACTAGGTGAATGAACCTGAAGGAGTGTATGTTGAATGAAATGTCTGGAACAAAAGGACAAATATTATCGTATCTCAATCATATGGACTAACTATAATATAACAACATGGTGAACTGAAGTTGAGAGCATGGGTTATCAGGTTCGGGCCTATTGTGTAGAGTTCTAGGTTGTAAGCTCTTAAAGCAGTCACTATATTCATGAGTTATAACTGTTATTTCTAAATTCTGAGATGCTGAGCTCTTTGTATATAATGTGGTCATTCCCAGACACGTTGGGTATTTATTTGATACCGCTACTTAGAGGTCTGAAGCTATGAAAGTCAGTAGTACCCCAAACAGGAGCTGTTTAAAAAACTGAAAAAGGAACAAGACTTCGACTGGAGATATGAAGGAAGCTGATCTGGATAGGACTAAAGTATATCAGAATATACTTTAGGGTAAAGGATGGTATCATCCATATTTTAAAACTTCAACTCCTGTGCGAGACTAAAGGGAGAGATGCTTTTTTGGTACAAAATTTATATTTTGGGTAGTGCATTTCCTAATTTAACTTGTATGGTCAGTTTAGTTGAACACCATAAGTACATGGAATCTTGAATAGGATGTGAGATTTTGTTATTTTGTCCAGGTTAGTGTGATGCCCCAGTATATCCCAGAGTAATTTGGGCAGTGAATAAAGAAGTATGTGCCACGTCCCCTTGGTGGAATAGGGAGAAAGGAGGAAATATTCAACTTCCCTATTTGGAGAATTCCTGATGTTCTTGCAAGCAGTGAGGACAACCAAATCAATAGGCTGAGCCCTCGATCTTGGGGTTTGCCCCTATGACAATTATTCCTGCCAAGAATAGACTAAGTCTACTTAAAATTAGGCCTAAGAGTCACCTCCAGAGGCCTCTTTTGTTGCTCAGATGTAGCCTCTCTCTCTTTCAGCCCACATGGCAAGCAAACTCACTACCCTCCCCCTCTCTGCATGGGACATGACTCCCAGGGGTGTAAATCTCCCTGGCAATGTGGGGCAGAAATCCTGGGAGAAGCCGGGACCTGGCATCAAGGGATTGAGAGAGATAGCCTTCTTGACCAAAAGGAGGAAGAGAAAAATGAGGCAAAATTAAGTTTCAGTGGCTGAGAGATTTCAAACATTTGAGAGGTTATTCTGGAGGTTATTTCTATGTATCATATAGATATCCCTTTTGCTGGAGGGAAGTACCTGAAACTGTTGCGCTGTGTTCCAGTAGCCTTAATTTGTTAGGGTAATCATATAAACATATAACTTTTACAATGTGACTGTGTGATTGTTAAAACAAAAATATGGGGGTAACATTGGGAATGGAAAACACTTCTGGTAGTGCAACAAAATAGGTGGAACCAGGGTCTCTAACAGAATAGAGCTGTCTTACCTGGCTCAGACTGCATACTGGGTTACTTACAAGTGAGGGAGGAATGCGTCTTTGATATTTGCTGCTGAGTGTATTTATAACTTTTACACCAGGCTCTGAATTTCCCTTGGAACTTGGATGTGACAGATGGAGCTGTTATGAAGACCTGATGGTGTTCATACATATCATGAATATGATATTCCTTTGGATCCTAGGGGGTCCAAAGGGGAGACAGTACATGTCCAGAGAAAACAATTAAAGAAAGGGTTCAGATGTAAAGTACTGTTCAATTTTGGTATCTTTTGGGCATCCCGTGACAACCCCCCATGTTTGGTGATTTGTTAGAAGGACTCATGGGACTCAAAGACAATTGTACCATGACTGTGGCTTATTACAGTGAAAGGAGACACAACAGGAACAGCAAGGGAAAAAATGCACTGTGTGAAGTCTGGAAGCATGCAGGAGCGTACTACCACTGATCTGTTTTCTATCACTATAGTTTTATGTTTTTGAGTATGTCATATAATTAGCATCATAAGTATTTGATCTTTGGGGCTTGGCTTTTTCACTCAGTATAATGCCTATGAGATTCAAACAAGTTATTGCACGTATCAAGTGTTCCTTTTTTATTACTGAGTAGTATTCCATGGTATGGATGTACTAGACAGTTTCTTTATCCATTCTCCCGTTAAAGGACGTTTTGGTTACTTCCAGTTTTTGGTAAATATGAGTAGAACTGGTATAAGGACAATTGTACAGACTTTTGTGTGAATGTAAGTTTTCATTTCTTTAAAGTAAGTACCTTGGAATGGGGATGGCTGGCTTGTAAGGTAGGTATATTTTTACCTTTATAAGAAAGCTGCCAAATGATTTTACAGAGTGGCTGTACATTCCAACTGGCAATGTATGAGAGTTCCAACTGCTCCAAATTCTATCAACCCTTGATATTGGCAGTATTAAAAAAATATATGAACAGGTATAGGTTTACAAAAACATCATACAGGAAGTACAAAGTGCCCATGTACCCCCCCACAGTTTTCCCTATTATAAACATTTTTGCATTAGTGTGGTACCTTTGTTTCAGTTCATAAAAATATTATTATAATTAAGCTATTAACTTTAGCACACTGTTTACATTGTGTTGAACAGTTCTATGTAGTAACATATATATCCTAAAATTTCCATCTGTTCCCTATTCAAATATATAATTCAGTGGTATTAATTATATACATAAAGTTATGCTTGCCAGAACTTCTCCATCACTCCAGACAAAAACTCCATACTAATTAAACATTAAGTCCCCATTGCCTTTTCCCTATTGGCCCCTCCCCAGGTAACGTGTACTCTAGTTTCTGATTGCATGAATGTCCTTATGTTGCTTATGTCATATAAATGAAATCATACAGTATTTGTTCCTTTGTGTCTGGCTTATTTCACTTAACATAATGTCTTCAGGGTTCATCCATGCTATAGCATGCATTGGAATTTCATTCCTTTTTCTGGCAGAATAATACTCCATTGTATATATACCACATTTTGTTTATCCATTCATCCATTGAATACTTTCTACCTTTTGCAAATTGTGAATAATGCTGCTATAAATATTGGCGTTTGAGTCCCAACTTGCAATTATTTTGTGTCTATATTGAGAAGTGGTATTGCCTAGTCATATGGTAACTCTATACTTAGCTTGCTGAGGATTCACGATACTGTTTTCCACAGTGGCTGCACCATCTGGCACTCCCACCAGCAGTGTATGAGTGATCTTATTTCTCCATGTTCTCTCCAGCACTTGTTTTCCGTTTTTGTTTTTTTTTCTAATAGTAGTCATTCTAGTGGGTGTGAAGTGGTATCTCATAGTATTTGTATTTCCCTGTTGGCTAATTACTTTGAACATCTTTTCATGTCCTTATTGGCCATTTGTATATCTTCTCTAGAGAAATGTCTATTCATGTCTTTTCCCCATTTAAAATTGGGTTGCAGATTTTTTTTTTTTTTTACATGGGCAGGCACCAGGAATCAAACCTGGGTCTCCAGCATGACAGGCAAGAATTCTGCCACTGAGCCACCATCGCACCGCCCCATAGGACTTTTTGTTGTTGAGTTGTACAATTTTTTAATAACTGGTGGATATTAAACCTTTACCAGGTATATGATATTCAAATATATTCTCCCATTCTGTATGTTGTCTTTGTACTTTCTTGGTAAAGTTCTTTGATCCACAAAAAATTTTAAATTTTGATATAGTCCCATTTATCAAGTTTTTCTTTGTTGTTTGTGCTTTTGGTGTAAAGTCTAAGAAACCACACCTATGACAAGGTCCTGAAGATGTTTCCCTTTTTAAAAGGAGTTTGATAGTTTTTGTTCTTATATTTAGGTCCTTGATCTATTTTTAGTTGATTGTTTATATAATGAGGGAGGGATCCCCCCTCGTTCTTTTGCATATAGCTATCCAGCACCTTATGTTAAAGAGATTATTCTTTTCCCATTGAGTGGACTTGGCACCTTTGTCAAAGATTAGTTGACCATAGGTGTGGGGGCTTATTTCTGAACTCTTATTTCTGAACTCTAGTTCAATTCCATTGGTTTATATGCCTGTCCTTGTACCAGTACCATGCTGTTTTGATTACTGTAGCTTTATAATAGGTTTTTTTGCACTTCTTTTTTTAAATTTTTATTTATTTATTTTTTATTAATTAACAGAAAAAAGAAAAAAAAAGAAATTAACCCAACATTTAGAAATCATACCATTCTACATATGCAATCAGTAATTCTTAACATCATCACATAGATGCATGATCATCATTTCTTAGTACATTTGCATCGGTTTAGAAGAACTAGTAACACAACAGAAAAAGATATAGAATGTTAATATAGAAAAAAATAAAAGTAATAATAATAGGAAAAACAAAACAAAAAAAACCAGATAGACAAAAACAAACAAAAAACAAAACAACAACAACAAAAAAAAAACCTGTAGCTCAGATGCAGCTTCATTCAGTGTTTTAACATGATTACTTTACAATTAGGTATTATTGTGTTGTCCATTTTAGAGTTTTTGTATCTAGTCCTGCTGCACAGTCTGTATCCCTTCAGCTCCAATTACCCATTATCTTACCCTGTTTCTAACTCCTGCTGGACTCTGTTACCAATGACATGATTCCAAGTTTATTCTCGAATGTCAGTTCACATCAGTGGGACCATACAGTATTTGTCTTTTAGTTTTTGGCTAGACTCACTCAGCATAATGTTCTCTAGGTCCATCCATATTATTACATGCTCCATAAGTTTATCCTGTCTTAAAGCTGCATAATATTCCATCATATGTATATACCACAGTTTGTTTAGCCACTCATCTGTTGATGGACATTTTGGCTGTTTCCATCTCTTTGCAATTGTAAATAACGCTGCTATAAACATTGGTGTGCAAATGTCTGTTTGTGTCTTTGCCCTTAAGTCCTTTGAGTAGATTCCCAGCAATGGTATTGCTGGGTCGTATGGCAATTCTATATTCAGCTTTTTGAGGAACCGCCAAACTGCCTTCCACAGTGGTTGCACCATTTGACATTCCCACCAACAGTGGATAAGTGTGCCTCTTTCTCCGCATCCTTTCCAGCACTTGTCATTTTCTGTTTTGTTGATAATGGCCATTCTGGTGGGTGTGAGATGATATCTCATTGTGGTTTTGATTTGCATTTCTCTGATGGCCAGGGACATTGAGCATCTCTTCATGTGCCTTTTGGCCATTTGTATTTCCTCTTCTGATAGGTGTCTGTAATTGGGTTGGCTGTCTTTTTATTGTTGAGTTGAACAATCTCTTTATAAATTCTGGATACTAGACCTTTATCTGATATGTCATTTCCAAATATTGTCTGCCATTGTGTAGGCTGTCTTTTTACTTTCTTGATGAAGTTCTTTGATGCACAAAAGTGTTTAATTTTGAGGAGCTCCCATTTATTTATTTCCTTCTTCAGTGCTCTTGCTTTAAGTTTAAGGTCCATAAAACCGCCTCCAATTGTAAGTTTCATAAGATATCTCCCAACATTTTCCTCTAAGTGTTTTATGGTCTTAGACCTAATGTTTAGATCTTTAATCCATTTTGAGTTAACTTTTGTATAGGGTGTGAGATATGGGTCCTCTTTCATTCTTTTGCATATGGATATCCAGTTCTCTAGGCACCATTTATTGAAGAGACTGTTCTGTCCCAGGTGAGTTGGCTTGACTGCCTTATCAAAGATCAAATGTCCATAGATGAGAGGGTCTATATCTGAGCACTCTATTCGATTCCATTGGTCGATATATCTATCTTTATGCCAATACCATGCTTTTTTGACCACTGTGGCTTCATAATATGCCTTAAAGTCAGGCAGAGCGAGACCTCCAGCTTCGTTTTTTTTTCCTCAAGATGTTTTTAGCAATTCGGGGCACCCTGCCCTTCCAGATAAATTTGCTTATTGGTTTTTCTATTTCTGAAAAATAAGTTGTTGGGATTTTGATTGGTATTGCATTGAATCTGTAAATCAATTTAGGTAGGATTGACGTCTTAACTATATTTAGTCTTCCAATCCATGAACACGGTATGCCCTTCCATCTATTTAGGTCTTCTGTGATTTCTTTTAGCAGTTTTTTGTAGTTTTCTTTATATAGGTTTTTTGTCTCTTTAGTTAAATTTATTCCTAGGTATTTTATTCTTTTAGTTGCAATTGTAAATGGGATTCGTTTCTTGATTTCCCCCTCAGCTTGTTCATTACTAGCGTATAGAAATGCTACAGATTTTTGAATGTTGATCTTGTAACCTGCTACTTTGCTGTACTCATTTATTAGCTCTAGTAGTTTTGTTGTGGATTGTTCCGGGTTTTCAATGTATAGTATCATATCATCTGCAAACAGTGATAGTTTTACTTCTTCCTTTCCAATTTTGATGCCTTGTATTTCTTTTTCTTGTCTAATTGCTCTGGCTAGAACCTCCAACACAATGTTGAATAATAGTGGTGATAGTGGACATCCTTGTCTTGTTCCTGATCTTAGGGGGAAAGTTTTCAATTTTTCCCCATTGAGGATGATATTAGCTGTGGGTTTTTCATATATTCCCTCTATCATTTTAAGGAAGTTCCCTTGTATTCCTATCTTTTGAAGTGTTTTCAACAGGAAAGGATGTTGAATCTTGTCAAATGCCTTCTCTGCATCAATTGAGATGATCATGTGATTTTTCTGCTTTGATTTGTTGATATGGTGTATTACATTAATTGATTTTCTTATGTTGAACCATCCTTGCATACCTGGGATGAATCCTACTTGGTCATGATGTATAATTCTTTTAATGTGTTGTTGGATACGATTTGCTAGAATTTTATTGACGATTTTTGCATCTATATTCATTAGAGAGATTGGTCTATAGTTTTCTTTTTTTGTAATATCTTTGCCTGGTTTTGGTATGAGGGTGATGTTGGCTTCATAGAATGAATTAGGTAGTTTTCCCTCCACTTCAATTTTTTTGAAGAGTTTGAGGAGAGTTGGTACTAATTCTTTCTGGAATGTTTGGTAGAATTCACATGTGAAGCCGTCTGGTCCTGAACTTTTCTTTTTAGGAAGCTTTTGGATGACTAATTCAAATTCTTTACTTGTGATTGGTTGATTGAGGTCATCTATTTCTTCTTGAGTCAAAGTTGGTTGTTCATGTCTTTCCAGGAACCCGTCCATTTCATGTAAATTGTTGTATTTATTAGCGTAAAGTTGTTCAGAGTATCCTGTTATTACCTCCTTTATTTCTGTGAGGTCAGTAGTTATGTCTCCTCTTCCATTTCTGATTTTATTTATTTGCATCCTCTCTCTTCTTCTTTTTGTCAATCTTGATAAGGGCCCATCGATCTTATTGATTTTCTCATAGAACCAACTTCTGGCCTTATTGATTTTCTCTATGTTTTCAATTTCATTTATTTCTGCTCTAATCTTTGCTATTTCTTTCCTTTTGCTTGCTTTGGGATTAGTATGCTGTTCTTTCTCCAGTTCTTCCAAGTGGACAGTTAATTCCTGCATTTTTGCCTTTTCTTCTTTTCTGATATAGGCATTTAGGGCAATAAATTTCCCTCTTAGCACTGCCTTCGCTGCGTCCCATAAGTTTTGATATGTTGTGTTTTCATTTTCATTCGCCTCGAGGTATTTACTAATTTGTCTTGCAATTTCTTCTTTGACCCACTCATTGTTTAAGAGTGTGTTGGTGAGCCTCCACGTATTTTTGGATTTTCTGGCACTCCGCCTATTATTGATTTCCAACTTCATTCCTTTATGATCCGAGAAAGTGTTGTGTATGATTTCAATCTTTTCAAATTTGTTAAGACTTGCTTTGTGACCCAGCATATGGTCTATCTTTGAGAATGATCCATGAGCACTTGAGAAAAAGGTGTATCCTGCTGTTGTGGGATGTAGTGTCCTATAAATGTCTGTTAAGTCTAGCTCATTTTTAGTAATATTCAGATTCTCTATTTCTTTATTGATCCTCTGTCTAGATGTTCTGTCCATTGATGAGAGTGGTGAATTGAAGTCTCCAACTATTATGGTATATGAGTCTATTTCCCTTTTCACTGTTTGCAGTGTATTCCTCACGTATTTTGGGGCATCTGGTTCGGTGCGTAAATATTTATGATTGTTATGTCTTCTTGTTGAATTGTTCCTTTTATTAGTAGATAGTGTCCTTCTTTGTCTCTTTTAACTGTTTTACATTTGAAGTCTAATTTGTTGGATATTAGTATAGCCTCTCCTGCTCTTTTCTGGTTGTTATTTGCATGAAATATCTTTTCCCAACCTTTCACTTTCAACCTATGTTTATCTTTGGGTCTAAGATGTGTTTCCTGTAGACAGCATATAGAAGGATCCTGTTTTTTAATCCATTCTGCTAATCTATGTCTTTTGATTGGGGAATTCAGTCCATTAACATTTAGTATTATTACTGTTTGGATAATATTTTCCTCTATCATTTTGCCTTTTGTATTATATATGTCATATCTGACTTTCCTTCTTTCTACACTCTTTTCCATACCTCTCTCTTCTGTCTTTTTGTATCTGACTCTAGTGCTCCCTTTAGTATTTCTTGCAGAACTGGTCTCTTGGTCACAAATTCTCTCAGTGACTTTTTGTCTGAGAATGTTTTAATTTCTCCCTCATTTTTGAAGGACAATTTTGTTGGATATAGGAGTCTTGGTTGGCAGTTTTTCTCTTTTAGTAAATTAAATATATCATCCCACTGTCTTCTAGCCTCCATGGTTTCTGCTGAGAAATCTACACATAGTCTTATTGGGTTTCCCTTGTATGTGATGGATTGTTTTTCTCTTGCTGCTTTCAAGATCCTCTCTTTCTCTTTGACCTCTGACATTCTAACTAGTAAGTGTCTTGGAGAGCGCCTATTTGGGTCTAATCTCTTTGGGGTGCACTGCACTTCTTGGATCTTTAATTTTAGGTCTTTCATAAGAGTTGGGAAGTTTTTAGTGATAATTTCTTCCATTAGTTTTTCTCCTCCTTTTCCCTTCTCTTCTCCTTCTGGGACACCCACAACACGCATATTTGTGCGGTTCATATTGTCCTTGAGTTCCCTGATACCCTGTTCAAATTTTTCCATTCTTTTCCCAATAGTTTCTGTTTCTTTTTGGAATTCAGATGTTCCATCCTCCAAATCACTAATTCTATCTTCTGTCTCTTTAAATCTATCATTGTAGGTATCCATTGTTTTTTCCATCTTTTCTACTTTATCCTTCACTTCCATAAGTTCTGTGATTTGTTTTTTCAGTTTTTCTATTTCTTCTTTTTGTTCAGCCCATGTCTTCTTCATGTCCTCCCTCAATTTATCGATTTCGTTTTTGAAGAGGTTTTCCATTTCTGTTCGTATATTCAGCATTAGTTGTCTCAGCTCCTGTATCTCATTTGAACTATTGGTTTGTTCCTTTGACTGGGCCATATTTTCAAT
This sequence comes from Tamandua tetradactyla, assembly GCF_023851605.1. Lineage (NCBI taxonomy): Eukaryota > Metazoa > Chordata > Mammalia > Pilosa > Myrmecophagidae > Tamandua > Tamandua tetradactyla. The sequence goes on from NC_135353.1 coordinate 123,860,419, forward strand.
TTTTTGAGCGTGATCCGTTATCTTCTGCTGGCATCTGGGCATTTAGTCAGATTTCCCTGGGTGCTGGACCCAACAGTTTGGAAGATCTTTCTGTGAAATCTCTGGGATCTGTTTTTCTTATCCTGCCCAGTAGGTGGCACTCGTGGCATACGTTTGTCTGCTGGTCCCACCAATAAAAGGTGCTGTGGGTCCTTTAACTTTGGAAAACTCTCGCCGTCGGGGAGGTTCACCAGTCGAAGCGGCTTGGAAGAGTGCCAGCCGGCCCAGGGTCCGAACGCGGGGAGGGTCGCCGGCCGCTACAGCCCGGGAGAGCACCCGTCCAAATTTCCTAGTCGGCCCGGGGCACCAAGCATGGTGGGAGGGCGCCAGCCGCCGCAGCCCGCCCGGGAGAGTGCACCTTTCCCGGGGAGTCACGTGTTTGGAAGGGCCCCCCCCGTCACCATTCTCCGCGGCCTGGGGATTTCCGATCCAATTCTGTCAGTTGGTCCGGGGGTCCGCGCGTGGTGTGGGCGCCAGCCACCGCGGCTTGAGGGGACCGCCTGCCCAATTCTCCAAGCCAGCCCGGGAAGGGGGAAGGGAGGAACTCCGGCCGCTTGCCGCCCCGCCCGGTGAAGCCCGCGCCCCTCGGCGATCTCACCGGAGCGGGTTCTCTCAGCCAGTCAGCCGTTCCAGCATGGGGTACGCTGTCTTTTTTATCTCTGTCGTGGCTCTGGGAGCTGTTCTGTATCATTTCTACTCCCCTAGTAGCTGTTCTCTTTATAATAGGTTTTAAAATCAATAAGTGTGAGTCCTTCAACTTTGTTCTTTTTCAAGACAATTTTGGCAATTCAGAGCCTCTTATCTTTCCAAGTGAATTTGATGACTAGTTTTTACATTTATGTGAAGAAGACTGTTGGAATTTTGATTTGGGATTTCATTGAATCTATATATCATTTTGGGTAGTTGACATCCTGACAATATTTAGTCTTCTAATCCATGAACACAGAACGTTCTTCCATTTATTTAGGTCTTTTCAAATTTCTTTCAGCAATGTTTTGTATTTTTCGATGTACAAGCCCTTTACATTCTTGGTTAAATTTACTCCTAGATATATAATTCTTTTAGTTGCTGTTGTAAATGGATTTTTTTCTTGATTTCCTCTTTGTATTGTTCATTACTAGTGTACAGAAACACCACTGAGTTTTGTGGGTTGATCTTATATCCTGACACTTTCCTGAGTTCATTTATTAGCTCTGGTAGCTTTGTTGTAAAGTTTTCAGGATTCTCTATGTATAGAATCATGTAATCTTCATATATGGAGAATTTTACTTTCAATTTGGATGCCTTTTTTTTCTTTTTCTTGCCTAATTCTTTTGGCAAAATCTTCCAGCGTGATATTGCATAACAGCGGTTACAGTGGGCATCATTATCTTGTTCCTTATCTTAGGGGGAAAATTGTCAATCTTTCACCATTGAGTATGATGTTAGCTGTGGGTTTTTCCATATATACATTTTATAATATTAGGGATGTTTCCTTCTGTTCCTGATTTTCTGCATTTTATATTAGAAAGGAGCATTGAATGTTGTTAAATGCCTTTGGTGCACCAATTCAAATGATCATGTATTTTTTCTTCATCCTATTAATGTAGTATATTACATAAATTGATTTTCTTATGTAGTATTACCCATAAATCCCACTTGATCATAGTGTATAATTCTTTTAAGGTGCTATTGGTTTGGGTTTGATAGTATTTTGTTGAGGATTCTTGTATCTATATTCATGATGGATATAAGTCTGTCATTTTCTTTTCTAGTGATATCTTTATCTAGCTTTGGTATAATAGTAATGCTGGCCTTGTAGAATGAGTTAGGGAGTGTTCCCTCCTCTTCAATATTTTGGAAGAGTTTGAGCAGTATTAGTATTAATTTTTGTTTGAATGTTTGGCAAAATTCACCATTGAAACTGTCTGATCCTGGGCTTTACTTTGATGGGAGGTTTTTGATTACATAATTCAATATCTTTGCTTGTTCTTGGTTTTTTGAGATCTCCTATTTCTTTTAGAGTCAGTTAGGTTGTTTGTATGTTTATAGGGACTTGTCCATTTCATCTGGGTTGCATAACTTGTTGGCATACAGTGGTTCATAGTATCCTCTTATGAACATTTTTATTTCTATGGAGTCAGTAGTAGTAATGTCCCCCTCTTTCATTTCTTTGTTTGTCCTCTCTCTTTTACCTTTTATCAGTTTAGCTAAAGCTTCTGTTGATTTTATCCATTTTTTTTCAGAGAACCAGTTTTTGGTTTTGTTAGTTCTCTCTATTCTTTCTTTTTTTATTCTCTGTTTCATTTATTTCCGCTCTAATCTTTGTTATTTCTTTCCCTCTGCTTGCATTTGGTTTAGTTTGCTATTCTTTTTCTAAGTTGTACTGGTATAAAATGATATATGTGCCCTAGAAAAGCCGTGTTTTAACCCTAAACCCATTTTATAAATCCAGCCGTTTCTTCTAATCCCTATTCAGTACTGTATGTTTGAATCTGTAATTAGATCATCTCCCTGGAGATGTGACTTAACCAAGAGGGGTTGTTAAGCTCGATTAGGTGGAGGCATGTCTCCACCCATTTGGATTTGGGTGGGTCTTGATAAGTTTCTGAAGTCCTATAAAAGAGGAAACATTTTGGAGAATGAAGGAGATTCAGAGAGAGAAGAGAAGAATGGCATAGTCATGAGAAGCAGAGAGCCCACAAGCTAGCGACCTTTGGAGATGAAGAAGGAAAAGGCCTCCCAGGGAGCTTCATGAAACAGGAAGCCAGGAGAGAAAGCTAGCAGATGATGCCTTGCTCGCCATGTGCCTTTCCAGCTGAGAGAGGAACCCTGACTGTGTTCGCCATGTGCTTTTCCACTTGAGAGAGAAACCCTGAATTTCATTGGCCTTCTTGAACCAAGGTATCTTTTGATGCCTTAGATCAGACATTTCTATAGACTTGCTTTAATTGGGACATTTTCTTCACCTTAGACTTGTAAACTAGCAACTTATTAAATTCCCCTTTTTAAAAGTCATTCCATTTCTGGTATATTGCATTCTGGCAGCTAGAAAACTAGAACATAATTCCTCCAGGTGTGTGGTTAGGTCTCTGATTTGAACGCATTTTTTTTTTACATTTTTTTTTGTGGGGGTGCTTAGTCTGGGAATCAAACCTGGGTCTCCTGCAGAGAAGGCGAGCATTCTACCACTGAATGACCCGTGTACCCTGAATACATTCTTTTTTATTGTAAGCATTTAGGGTATAAATGTCTCTCACCATTGCCTTTGCTGTGTCCCATAAGCTTTGATATGTTGTGTTCTCATTTTCATTCATCTCAAGATATTTACTGATTTCCCATGTGGTTTCTTTTTGACCCGTTGATTGTTGAAAAGTGTGTTGCTTAACTTCCATATATTCTTGGATTTTCCATTTCTCCATCTCTTATTGATTTCTAGCTTCATTCCATTGTGGTCAGAAAAAATGTTTTGCATAGTTTCGATCTTTTTTAATTGATTGAGACATATTTTATCAGCCAACCTGTGGTCTCTCCTGGAGAATGATCCATGTGCATTAAGAAAAGAATGTGTATTCTGCTGTTTTTAGGTTGCAGTGTTGTGTCTATATCTGTTAGGTCTAGTTCATTTATCATTTTATTCAAGTTTTCTGTTTCTTTATTGATCTTCCATCTAGATGTTCTATCCGTTGATGAAAATGGCATATCGAAGTCTTCAAACATTATTGTAGAGGTGTCTGTTTCTCCCTTCAGTTTTGCCAGTGCTTGCATCACATATTTTGAGAGCACTGAAGTTAGGTGCATATGTGATTATGATTGCTATTTCTTTTTGGTGGATTGAACAGTTTATTAATATATAGTACCTGTATTAGTTATGGTTCTCTTGAGAAACAGAATCAACAGGGAACATTCACAAATATAAAATTTATAAAAGTGTCTCATGTGACAACAGGTACACAGAGTCCAAAATTTGCAGGCCAGGCTGTGAAGCTGATGATTCCGATGTAGGGTGTGGTAGTTAGATTCAGTTGTCAACTTGGCCAGGTGAATGTGCCTAGTTCTGTTGCTGTGGACATGAGCCAATGGTACATGAACCTCATCTGTTGCTGATTATATCTGCAGTCGGCTAGGAGGTGTGCCTGCTGCAGTGAATGACGTTTGACTTAATTGGTTGGTGCTTAAATGAGAGACTCAACGTAGCACAGCCCAAGCAGCTCAGCATACCTCATCTCAGCACTTGAAGCTCAGCCCAGGCATTTGGAGATGCAGAAAGAAATCACCCTGGGGAAAGAGGCCTGGAGAGAAGGCCAGCAGAGACCATCCTGTGCTTTCCCTTGTAAGAAAGAACCTCAGTGGAAAGCTAGGTGCCTTTCCTCTAAAGAGCCAACAAAATAAATCCCCTTTTATTAAAAGCCAATCCGTCTCTGGTGCGTTGCATTCTTGCAGCTAGCAAATTAGAACAGAGGGTCTGAACAAACTCCACAGGAGAAGCTCACCAGCTGAAGCAGGAAGAGAGCCTGTCTCTTCTGAATCCTCCTTAAAAGGCTTCCAGTGATTAGATTGAGCATCACTCATTGCAGAAGACACTCCCCTTGGCTGATTACAAATGGAATCAGCTGCAGATGCAGCTGAAGTGATCATTATCTAATTCTATGAAATCTCCTCATTGCAACAGACAGGCCAGCACTTGTCCAACCCGACAAACAGGTGCCACCACTTGGCCAAGTTGATACATGAACCTGACCATGACAGTCCACCCCTTGTCAATTTGGCAGCTATACATATCACCTTAAACCATACCTAATTTCTAAATAAAAAACAATAAAAGGCACATTTTTCTTTCACCTAAAAATACTCAACTGTCCTACATATAACTGGAAACACATTAAATCTCTCCAGAATAGGATGTAAGTCCTTGGGTAATATTCATTCTTAAACTTGATATCTTACAATTTAAATAGTATAATTGGAACAAAACACCATTACAGTCCTCGTTTTTGTAACTGATCATGTGGTTGCAGTTCATATTTATCACTACCTTCTTCCACTACCCATTCCATGTTCCCTTTACCCTCAGCACGCACTTCAACTGGCCGTGGTTCTTTGCCTGGTGGGGTGACCCAAACCTTCATTCCTGAAGTTTCAGACCCATTGGTAGTCCTGCCTGGATTGGACTGTTGCAATTTTCCATAGATTTTAATCACAGGGCATGATAACACTAAAGGATGCCCTAGGGACCTTCTGTATTCCAAGAAAACTCTTCTTTACCTCCATTGTGTAGTTGCAGTCCTATTTCCCCCTTATAGTCAGGGTCAGTCACCCCAGACAGTAATGCAGTCCCCTTCTTGGCTTGTTGATACAGGGGCATGAGTAGCCTAAAGTGACCAGGTGGCAGTCTTAGATTCCAGGCCAATGTAATCATTGTTGTTTCTCCTGGTAGAAGCACTCCCCGTTTGGAACTAAAACCTGTAAACCAGCAGAGCTCAGGGTCGCAGGGACAGGAAGCAAAACTATTCCTAGTACACTAGGGGTAATAGTGAGTGGTGCCACTCCCATTTCCACCCCTTTGTTCCTGGACCCATGGATCCTGGCTATGGGAGAAACAGCACCATATAGTGAATGTTGATTCAGAGCATATACAGCTTCCTGGAGAACCTTACCCCAGCCTTTCAAGGTATTGCCACCTAGTTGCACCATAATTGAGTTCTCAAAAGGCCATTCCACTGTTCTATCAATCCAGCTGCTTCTGGATGATGGGGAACATGGTGAGACCAGAGAATTCCATGAGCATGTGCCCATTCCCGCACTTCATTTGCTGTGAAGTGTGTTCCTTGATCAGAAGCAATGCTGTGTGGAATACCATGATGATGGATAAGGCATTCTGTAAGCCCACAGATAGTAGTTTTGGCAGAAGCATTGCATGCAGGGAAAGCAAACCCGTATCCAGAATATGTGTCTATTCCAGTTAGAACAAATCGCTGCCCCTTCCATGAAGGGAATGGTCCAGTATAATCAACCTGCCACCATGTAGCTGACTGGTCACCTCGGGAAATGGTGCCATATTGGGAGCTGAGTGTGGGTCTCTGCTGCTGGCAGATTGGGTACTCAGCAGTGGCTGTAGCCAAGGGTGAGTGGAAGTCCATGTTGCTGAGCCCATGCATAACCTCCACCCCTACCACCATGACTACTTTGTTCATGCATCCATTGGACAATGACAGGAGTTGCTGGGGAAGGAGGCTGACTGGTATCCACAGAATGGGTCATCTTATCCACTTGATTATTAAAACCTTTCTCTGCTGAAGTCACCCTCTGGTGCACACTCACATGGGATACAAACATCGTCATGTTTTTAGCCCACTCAGAAAGGTCTGTCCACATACTTCTTCCCCAGACCTCTTTGTCACCAATTTTCTAATTATAGTCTTTCCAAGTCCCTGACCATTCAGCCAAATCATTAGCAACAGCCCATGAGTCAGTATACAAAGCACCTCTGGCCAGTTTTCCTTCCAAGCAAAATGAACAACCAGGTGCACTGCTTGAAGTTCTGCCCACTGGGAGGATTTCTGCTCACCACTGCCTTTCAGAGACACCCCTTTCTGTAGTGGTGTAGCTGTCCACTTTTGGGTGGTACCTGCATATCGTGCTGAACCATCTGTAAACCAGGTCCGAGTTTTCTGTTCCTCAGTCAATTCACTGTAAGAAACTCCCCCAAGAGGCCATAGCTCTGGTCTGTGAAAGAGAAGGTGATGTGGCAGGAGTGAAGACCATGGGCATTTGGGCCACTTCTTCATGTAAATTACTTGTGCCTTCAGGACCTGCTCTGGCCCTATCTCATATATACCATTTCCATTTTACAGTAGAGTGCTGCTGTGCACGCCCAACTTTATGGCCTGGTGGGTCAGACAATACCCAGCTCATGATAGGCAACTCAGGTCTCATGGAAACTTGGTGGTCTGTGGTTAGGCATTCAGTCTCGCAGGCCAAAAGCTGTTTCTCAAAAGGAGGGTAGTTATCTGCAGCAGTTAGTAAGGCTTTGCTCCAAAATCCTAAGGGTCTGCGTTGTGATTCTCCTATAGGGGCCTGCCAAAGGCTCCAGACAGCATCTCTATTTGCCACTGATACTTCCAGCACCATTGGATCTACTGGATTATACGGCCCAAGTGGCAGAGCAGTTTGTACAGTAGCCCAGACCTGTCGCAGAGCCTCTTCTTGTTCAGGTCCCCACTCAAAATTAGCAGCTTTTCTGGTCACTTGATAAATGGGCCAGAGTAGCACACCCAAATGAGGAATATGTTGTCACCAAAATCCAAAGAGACCAACTAGGTGTTGTGCCTCTTTTTAGGTCATAGGGGAGGCCAGATGCAACAACGTATCCTTCACCTTAGAAGGGATATCTCAACATGCCCCATACCACTGGACATCTATAAATTTCACTGAATCAGAAGGCCCCTGTGTTTTTGTTGGATTTATCTCCCATCCTCTGACATGCAAATGCCTTACCAGTAAATCTAGAGTAGTTGCTACTTCTTGCTCACTGGGCCCAATCAACAAGATATCAATGTAATGGACCAGTGTGAAATCTTGTGGGAAGGAGAAACGATCAAGGTCCCTGTGGACAAGATTATGACATAGGGCTGGAGAGTTGATATACCCCTGAGGTAGGACAGTGAAAGTATATTGCTGACCTTGCCAATGGCAAGCAAACTGTTTCTGGTGGTCCTTACTAGTACCTATTGAGAAAAAAGAATTTGCCTAATCAATAGCTGCATACCACGTACCAGGGGATGTATTGATTTGCTGAAGCAATGATACAACATCTGGAACAGCAGCTGCAATTGGAGTTACCACCTGGTTGAGCTTACGATAATCCACTGTCATCTTCCAAGACCCATTTGTTTTCTGCACAGGCCAAATAGGAGAGTTGAACGGGGATGTGGTGGGAATCACCACCCCTGCATCTTTCAAGTCCTTAAGAGTGGCAGTGATCTCTGCAATCCCTCCAGGAATCTGGTATTGCTTCTGATTTACTATTTTGCTAGGTAGGGGCAATTCTAGTGGCTTCCACTTGGCCTTTCCCACCACAGTAGCCCCCACTGCATGAGTTAGAGAGCCAACATGGGGATTCTGCCAGTTGCTCAGTATGTCTATACCAATTATACATTCTGGAACTGGGGAAATAACTACAGAATGGGTCTGGGGGCCCACTAGAACCAGTCTGAGATGGACCTGAGTTAAAATTCTGTTGATCACCTGGCCTCCATAAGCCCCCACTTTGACTGGTGGACCAGAGTGACGTTTTGGGTCCCCTGGAATTAATGTCACTTCTGAACCAGTGTCTAATAATCCCTGAAACATCTGATCATTTCCTTTTGCCCAATGCACAGTTACCCTGGTAAAAGGCTGCTGGTCTCCTTGGGGAAGGCTTGGAGGAAGACTAACAGTATAAATTTGTGGCAGTGTAACAGGGTTCTCCCCTAAAAGGACCTGGCCTCCCCTTCATTCAAGGGGCTCTAGGTCTGTAAACAGGCCCATGTCTGGAAATTGATTAAGGGGTCATGATTCTGTGTTTTTGTAATTTAGGTTAGACTTCTGTTCACTTGACCTGGAACTCTTTTGCTTATACAGCTCGAACAAGAATTTAGTAAACTGTCCTTCTATTGTATTTCTAGGTACCCCATGATTTACTAGCCAATGCCACAAATATCTGCAAGTCATATAATTTTGACACCTGATTTGAGCTTGCTGTCTATTATAATAGCCATATCTACCCTGTCTTTGGCGATTAAGTGCTGCCACCTGGCTTCTGCCAACTCGGGATCCTGTCATCCCCATTGTGTTTAAGGATTCCAGTTAGTGACAGCAGTTCCTACAGTAATATCTGACCTACAGAGAAGTGCAACCACAGAGCTCTTCAGGGATGATGGTGCTAGTCTCACAATTTTTTTTCTCTTCTGGTTAAAGGTGCATCGTCCGGACATTCCTGGGGTATAAGAGCAGGCTTTGCGTGATAAATCCACTTTAACATTCCAATCTCTCTAAGCCTCTGGCTCCCCTCATCTACATTATACCCGGGAAGTTCTGGCATTTCATCCTCAGGTAATGTTGGCCACCTTTTGATCCATGTTTCAACCAACCATCCGGACAAACTCTTAATACCTTTTCTAACCTCTCGAACTATAACATTGAATGCACAATCTTTGCTTAGTAGGCCCATATCAATAAATTCAGCCTCATCCAGCCTTATATTCCTCCCACCATTATCCCACACCCTTAAAATCCATTGCCACACATATTCCCCTGATGTCTGTCTATATAAATTGGAAAACTCACACAGTTCTTTTGGAGTATAATGTACCTCCTCATGTGTGATACTTTGTACCTCACCTTTAGGGGCCTGTTGGGACTTTAGTTATAGGTCTGGAAGAAATGAGGGGTGGTGGGGGTGGGTCATGAAAAGCATTAGAAATATCTTCCAAGTCATTTTCTTCAGGGCCTTCATTTGCAGTTTCATCTGGTGAAATGGATTGATCGCTCTAGGGCTAATCCCTTCAGGAGGAGGTTGGGTGGTCAACTGCTCAAGGCAGGCTGGAGGTGGGGTGGTTATGTCCTCAGGGCAAACTATTATAGGGTTATCTAGATAAGATTCAGCATGATCTAGGGTTTCAACCTCACCCCTGACATCATTATCAATCCATATGTCACCATCCCATTTTTCAGGGTCCCAAATCCTTTCCAATCAATGCCCTCATTTTAACAGCAGACACCATGCAAGATTGAGATTTCAGTTTATGTTGTAAAGTTGCCACTCTAACAGTGAGATTCTGAGTCTGATTTTCAGAGATCTCAAGTCTATGGCTACAGGAAATAAGATTTTCCTTCAGGATACTCATTGAAACATCTACATCTGTCAGACGGCCCTGAAGCTTCTCGTTTGAAGCCTTAAGCCCATCCCTTTCACTCCTTAATGTAGCCAGTGGATCTAACAACAACCAACCAACATCTCTATACCTCTTATTTCTACAAAACTCTGTAAAGGTGTCAAAAACATTATCCCCCAGAGTCTGGCTTCGTACAAGCGAAGCATTAGGAGAATTGAATGGTGACATTTTGACTATCTTTTTTGCCAACTCACTCCATAGATTGGGAGTGTCATTCTGATTACGGGAATCAGAGTCCTTAGTGCCTTTGAGTCTAGTCAGAGTAGAAAACCATTCATAAAAACCCATTTTTAAGATTCTGTTTCTTAAGAACCACTCCTGGTACCAAGAGGTATTAGCTAGGGTTCTCTAGAGAGACAGAATCAACAGGGAACACTGACAAATATAAAATTTATAAAAGTGTCTCATGTGAACACCGGAATGCAGAATCCACAGGGCAGGCTGTGAAGCCAGTGATTCCAGTGGAGAGTCTGAATGAACTCCAGAGGAGAGGCTCGCCAGCCAAAGCAGGAAGAGAGCCTGTCTCTTCTTAATCCTCCTAAAAAGGCTTCCAATGATTAGATTGAGCATCACTCATTGCAGAAGAAACTCCCCTTGGCTTATTACAAGTAGAATTGGCTGTGGATGCAGCTGACATGATCATGATTTAATTCTATGAAATGTCCTCATTGCAACAGACAGGCCAGCACTTGCCCAACCAGACAAACAGGTGCCACCGCCTGGCCAAGTTGACACATGAACCTGAGCATTACAGTTACCCCTCTTTGTCTCTTGCGACAGTTTTTTTTTTTTTTTTTTACTTAAAGTCGAATTTGTCCAAAATGTGTGTAGCTACCCCTGCTGTCTTTTTTGTTACGATTTTCATGAGATATTTTTTCTATCCTTTCACTTTCAACCTATTTGTGTCTTTGGGTCTAAAGTGAGTCTCTTGTAAACAACATATAGTTGAATCATGGTTTTTAATCTATTCTGTCTGTCCATATCTTTTGATTGGAGAGTTTAATTCATTTACGTTCAATATTATTGATAAGGCAGGACTTCCTTTAGCTATTTTGTCCTTTGTTTTTCATAGGCCGTATATCTTTTTTGCCTCTCTTTTCCTTTATTGCAGCCTCCTTTTATGTATAGTTGATCTTTTGTGATGTAACTGATTGATTCCTTTCTCATTTCTGTTTCTGACTATTTTTCATATACTTTTTTTGTGGTTACTCTGGTGTTTGTATTAAACAACCTAAGTCTATAACCTTCTAGTTTGAAAAGACACCAACTTAATTTCAGTAGTATACAGTCTTTGCGCCTATATCCTTTCATTTCTTCTCTTTATGTTGATTTTATAACAAATTAACTCTTTATATTTTGCATGTCTAATACAAGGTAATATTATTTCTTATTAAACTGACTTCTAAATCTTATCATAAATAAAGAATGGAATTATATACTGAAATATAATACTACTGGGTTTTGCATTTACCCATGTAATTACCTTTACTAGAGATCTTAACTTCTTCATCCTCCAGGGTGCTATCTCTTGACCTTTTCAACGTGAAGAGCTCCTTTTAGCGTTTCTTGTTGGGCAGTCCTTTTTTGATGAATCTCTCAATTTTTGTTTATCTTGGGATGTCTTAAACTCTCCGTCATTTTGAAGGGCAGTTTTGCAGGATAAAGAATTTTTGGCTGGCAGTTTTTCTCTTTCAGTGCAATAAATATATTATACCATTGCCTTCTCACCTCTATGGTTTCTGATGAGTCTTCAAGGATCCTTTGTATTTAATGAATCACTTTCCTCTTGCTGTTTTCGGAATTGCCTTTTTGTGTTTGCTGTTTGATATTTTGATTAGTATATGTCTTGGAGCAAGTCTATTAGAATTTATACTGTGTGGGATACTTTATACTTCTTGGGCAAGTATATTTATGTTTTTCATAAGACTTGAGAAATTTTTGGCCAGTTTTTCATCAAATATTTGTTGTGTCCCTTTTCTCCTCTGTTTCCCTTCTAGGACTCCATAATGTGTGTATTAATATGCCACATCTTATTGTACAGGTTCTTCAGGTCTGCTCAATTTTTGACATTCTTTTCTCTCTCTGCTATTCTGATTTTATAATTTTAATTGTCCTGTGTAATAGTTCAATGATTCTTTCATCTGCATGTTCATATCAGCTTTTACATGCCTCTAGGATATTTTTTATCTCCATCATTGTGTTTTTCATCTCCATAAGTTCTGTTATGTTCCTTTGTAGACCTTCTAATTCTTTTTGTTCACACAATTGTCTCGTAAATTCCTTTAGCTCTCTATACATATTTAGTTTATTTTATACATATTTTTCTTTAGTGCCTGAATTGATTTAGGTTATCTGTTTGAACTTCTTTCATTAGTTGTTCCAATGTCTGTGTTTCCACTGAAATTTTAATGTGTTCCTTTGAATGAGATTTATTTTTTGTTTCTTTGTATGGTTTGTGGTTTTTACTGATATCTGGGCATTTGATTATTTTGCTCTGCTTACTGTGGGTGTCAGTTTCTCCTTCTTGTCTAGGGTTTTATCATGTGTTGAAGTGCTTTTTCAGTTCTGGTCTAGTTTATCTTAGCCTTAAGAGCAGCCTGTGTTCAACAGTTTAGCTTCCTAGGTCTTCTGCACCTATCTCTTGCCCTGGGCACACACTGCAACTTTTAAGATTACTCTATTGTGTGCAACTGTTTTTCCTCCAGGTTTCCTTTCTTCTGTTACTTTTCTGAGAGCCCTATTCTGTTTTTTTTAATGCAAATTTTCTTCTCAAGCAGCTGTGATTTTCTGAACTGTTCTCCCATGGTTATGGCTGCCTTTTTCTACAGCTTTCAGTCCTCTGTTTCTTTTGCTTTACAGTGATTCAGTTTTTTCTCTTTTTTCCCTGTGCCTTTACTGGTAACTTCCATGATAGGGTATCCTAATTCAGGGAGCCAGATTGGGTCAACATTAAAAAATGTACATTTTTTTTCATGTAGGTGTACCAGCAATTTAGAGACCAGGTTGGAAGTGCATACTTCTTGCCAAATTTCCAATGCAAGTCCCTCTTGTTTCCTGTTTCCTGGAGGCTGCTTTGTTATATACACACTTGCTGATTGCTGGGGCCTCATCCGGTGTCTATATGGCCTTGAGTCCTGCATGTGCATAGGGCTGTAAGTTACTGCCATGGGTGACTCTGTGTTTAATGACCATGGCAGGAGGTGCCCAGGCTGGAATCCCCAGTTGTCTGACTGTTAAACTGTACAGGACCAAGTGTGGGGGAAAGGTCAGGACTGGCCACATCCCAGTTGCAGATCTCCTACCTTCTTTTTTTTTTCTCTTTGATTCAGCATTTGTGATGTCATTCTGCACTTTCTGTCATCCTCCAGAGTTCCACGCAAATGAAATGTGCCATTTATTTAGTTGTCTCAATGAGAAAACATTCCCAGGGATGTCTTACACGATGATATTACCACAGTATATATATATTTTAATTCCAGCCATTCTAATAGATGTGTGGTATCAATCCAGTTTAAGTATATATTTACCTAATGTTGAACATCTTTTCATGTACTTGTTTGTATTCATATATCCTCTTTGGTGATGTGCCTGTCCAAGTCTTTTGCTTATTTTCTGATGGAATTGTTATTTTCTTATTGTTGCATTTTGACAGTTTTTAATATTTTCTTGATGCAACTCTGTTAGATATGTAATTTGCATTTGTTTTCTTTTTTTTAAACTTTTTTAGTGTAGTAACTTATATACAACTTAACATTTCCCATTTTAACCACTTTCAAGTATACAATTCAGTGGTATTAATTACGTTCACAATATTGTGGTACCACCAGCAACATCTATTACCTTAACTTTTTCATCACATCAAACAGAAACTCTCTATTCCTTAAACAATAACTCCCCTTACCCTTTCTCCACCCCTCCTCTGGCCCCTGGTAATCTATAATCTACTACCTGTCTCTCTGAAGTTTGCTCTGAAGTTTGTTTCTTCTAGGTATTATGTATAAATGTGCTCATAAAGTATTTTTTTTCTTTTGTCTGGCTTATTTCACTCAACATGATATCTTCAAGATTTGTCCATGTTTTAGTATGTATCAGAACTTCTTTTCTTTTTATGGCTGTATAACATTCTATTATATGTATATACCATATTTTGTTTATCCATTCATCTGTTGAAGGACATTTGGGGTACTTCCACCTTTTGGCTGTTGTGAATAATGCTGCTATAAACATTGGTATAAAAATATTGAGTCTTTGCTTTTCAGTTATTTTGGGTATAAGCCAAGAAGTGGGATTGTTGGGTCATATGGTAATTGTATGTTCAACTTTCTGAAGAACCACCAAACTGATTTCCACAGTGGTTGCACCATAATCTCTCCAGTATGTAGATCAGTTTGGACATTGTTACTATGTTCAATCTTCTAATTCATGAACACAGTATATCTCTCTACTTATTTAACATTTCTGTAATTTATTACAATGTGTTATGGTTTTCAGTGTACAAATATTGCATATATATTGTAAACCTTGACAGGTCTTGCATATGTTTGATGCATTTATTCTTTTTTAAAATTATTTATTTATTAAATTAAAAAAATTTTAACAACAAAGAAAAACACTCTTAACATATGATCATTCTGTTCTACATATATAATCAGTAATTCACAATATCACATAATTGCATATTCATCATCATGATCATTTCTTAGAACATTTGCATCAATTCAGAAAAAGAAATAAAAAGACAACAGAAAAGAAACAAAATGAAAACAGAAAAAAAAGAGATTATACATACCATACCACTTACCTCTTCCTTTCATTGATCACTAGCATTTCAAAATAAATTTATTTTAACATTTGTTCCCCCTATTATTTATTTTTATTCCATATGTTCTACTCCTTTGTTGACAAGGTAGATAAAAGGAGCATCAGACACAAGGTTTTCACAATCACACAGTCACATTGTGAAAGCTATATCATTTTTCAATCATCATCAAGAAACATGGCTACTGGAACACAGCTCTACATTTTCAGGCAGTTCCCTCCAGCCTCTCCATTACATCTTGAACAAGAAGGTGATATCTACTTAATGCGTAAGAATAACCTCTAGGATAACCTCTTGACTCTGTTTGGAATTGCTCAGCCATTGACACTGTCTCATTTCACTCTTCCCCCTTTTGGTGGAGAAGGTTTTCTCAGTCCCTTGATGCCGAGTCTCAGCTCATTCTAGGATTTCTGTCCCACATTGCCAGGAAGGTCCACACCCCTGGGAGTCATGTCCCACGTAGAGAGGGGTAGGGTGGTGAGACTGCTCGTTGTGTTGGCTGGAGAGAGGGGCCACATCTGAGCAACAAAAGAGGTTCTCTTGGGGGTGACTCTTAGGCCTAATTTTAAGTAGGCTTGACCTATCCTTTGTGGGGTTAAGTTCCATATGAACAAACCCCAAGAGTAGGAGCTCAGCCTATAGCTTTGGTTGTCCACACTACTTGTGAGAATATCAAGAATTCAACTTGTGGAGGTTGAATTTTCCCCTGTTCTCACCATTCCCCAAAGGGGACTTTGCAAATACTTTTTTATTCACTGTTCAGATCACTCTGGGATTTATCAGGGCATCACTCTGGACAAACCTACAAAATCTCATGTCCTACCCAAGGTTCCATGTACTTACGGTGTTCAACCAAGCTATCTATATAAGTTATACTAGGAAATGCACTAGTCAAAATATAAATTTTGTACCAAATAAACATTTTTTTGGTTTAGTCTCACACATAAGTTGAAATTTTAAAATATTAATTACCATCTGTTTTCAGCACTCTACAGTAATGACATTCCTTTGTTCTTCCTCATGCAAAAACATTTTTAAAATTTGTACATTTAGTCACTATCATTATACACCCTAGGCATTCCTAGATTATACCTTCTCAATCTTTATCATCTCTTTCTTTCTAATTTCATTTATGCCCCCAGCCCTCCTTCCTCTATCATTCTCACATTCAGCTTCAATCAGTGTTTTAACATGATTGTATTATAGTTAGGTAGTATTGTGCTGTCCATTTCTGAGTTTTTATATTCAGTCCTGTTGTACAATCTCTATCACTTCAGCTCCATTTACCCAATATCTTACCCTATTTCTATATCCTGATGGTCTCTGTTACCAACGAAATATTCCAAGTTTATTCACAAATGTCAGTTCATATCAGTGAGACCATACAGTATTTGTCCTTTTGTTTCTGGCTAATCTCACTCAGCATAATGTCCTCAAGGTCCATCCATGTTTTTACATACTTCATAACTTTATTCTGTCTTACAGCTGCAAAATATTCCATCGTATGTATATACCACAGTTTGTTTAGCTACTTGTCTGTTGATGAACATTTTGGCTGTTTCCGTCTCTTTGGAATTGTAAATAATGCTGCTATAAACATTGCTGTGCAAATGTCCATTTGTGTCCTTGCCCTCATGTCCTTTGAGTAGATACCTAGCAATGGTATTGCTGGGTCATATGGCAATTCTATATTCAGCTTTTTGAGGATGGCTTCTTTATGCCAGTACCATGCTGTTTTGACCACTGTAGCTTCATAATATGCCTTAAAGTCAGGTAGCGTGAGACCTCTGACTTCATTTTTTTTTTCCCAGGACACTTTTAGCTATTTGGGGCACCCTGCCCTTCCAGGTAAATTTGGTGCCTTCCGCAGCAGTTGTACCATTTGACATTCCTACCAACAGTGGATAACTGTACCTCTTTATCTACATCCTCTCCAGCATTTGTCATTTTCTTTTTTATTGATAATGGCTATTCTGGTCGGTGTGAGAGGATATCTCATTGTGGTTTTGATTTGCATTTCTCTAATGGCCAGGGAAGTTGAGCATCTCTTCATGTGCCTTTTGGCCATTTGTATTTCCTCTTCTGAGAAGTGTCTGTTCAAGTCTTTTGCCCATTTTGTAATTGAATTGGCTAGGTCTTTTTGTTGTTGAGTTGAACAATCTCTTTATAAATTCTGTATACTAGACCTTTATCTGATATGTCGTTTCCAAATATTGTCTCCCATTGTGTGGGCGGTCTTTTTACTTTCTTGATGAAGTTCTTTGATGTGCAAAAGTGTTTAATTTTGCGGGGTTCCCATTTATTTATTTATTTCTTCAATGCTCTTGCTTTGGGTGTAAGGTCTAAGAAACTGCCTCCAAGTATAAGATTTATGATATTTCCCTACATTTTCTTCCAACAGTTTTATGGTCTTAGACCTGATGTTTAGATCTTTGATCCATTTTGAGTTAACTTTTGTATAGGGTGTGAGATATGGGTCGTCTTTCATTCTTTTGCGTATGGATATCCAGTTGTCTGGGCACCATTTATTGAAGAGACTGTTCTGTCCCAGGTGAGTTGACTTGACTGCCTTATCAAAGATCAATTGTCCTTAGGTGAGAGGGTCTATATCTGACACTTTAATCAATCCTTTGGTCAGTATATCTATCTTTATGCCAGTACCATGCTGTTTTGACCACTGTAGCTTCATAATATGCCTTAAAGTCAGGTAGCGTGAGACCTCCGACTTCATTTTTTTTCCTCAGGATACTTTTAGCTGTTCAGGGCACCCTGCCCTTCCAGATAAATTCGGTTATTGGTTTTTCTATTTCTGAAAAGTAAGTTGTTGGGATTTTAATTGGTATTGCATTGAATCTGTATAGCAATTTAGGTAGAATTGACATCTTAACTGTATTTAGTCTTCCAATCCATAAACACGGTATGCCCTTCCACTTATTTATGTTTTCTGTGATTTCTTTTAACAATTTCTTATAGTTTTCTCTGTATAGGTCTTTTGTCTCTTTAGTTAAATTTACTGCTAAATATTTTATTCTTTTGGTTGCAATTGTAAATGGAATTCTTTTCTTGATTTTCTTATCCTGCCCAGTATGTGGCGCTTGTCTGCCTGCAGGTCCCACCAGCATAAGATGATGCAGTACCTTTAACTTTGGAAGACTCTCCCTGCTGGGGGTGTGGTGGAGACAGAGGAGGGGTTGTAGGCTGGTTTTAACGGCTTCAAATTACCAAGCCCTGGTGTCTGATTTCCTTAAGGAAGGTATTCCACCTGAGTTGGGCTTCACCCCTCCCCTGGGGAAGGCAAAGACTCCAGACAAGCCCTCAAATGAGCTTGTTTCTGCCTATGCCTGGGGCAGTTGCAGCCTGAGAAGTCCTGTCGCTGTATCCAAAGGCAGTCAAGCCTTTGTAGAAAACAGCCACAAAAACCTGTTTCTTTTTCCACCAGCCCTGCCCCCTTGGCATTGGGACAAAAATGAGCAACCTCCGCTTTGATCAGGTTCACCTGAGGTGGGGGCCTATTTTTAGTTGTCAGAATTTGTTAATTAATTCCACGATTGATGTTTTGTTGAGCTCAGCCCCTGCTGCTGGTAGTCTCTTTCTTTTCCCCACTGGGAAGCAGCCTGTGGGGTAGGGGTGCTGGGCTGCTGTCTGCCACAGCTTGGGGAACTTACGGTTTTGGGGGTACTTGCAGCCAGTCCAGGTGGTCCAGATTGCAGTACACGGTGTGTCCGGTCACTGATGTGGCCCCAGGAGCTGTTCTGTACTATTTCTGATTATTAGTAGCTGTTCTGGAGGACGTACTAAATCGCAACATTGCTAAGGTGCCATCTTGGCCCCTGTATTGATTGGAGTATTCTGTATTTATTCTTAAGTCTTTCAAATTTGTGATAGAATTGCAATTAGGATTGTTTTTTGCCATTTCCAGTTGTTCATTATTAATATGTAGAAATACAATTGATTTTTGCATTTTAATCTTGTTTTCCCCAATCTTATTAAACTCACTTCTTAGTTACATTGTCTGGTAATGATGACAGTTTTACTTCTTTCTTTCCATTATGGATGCTTTTTATTCCCTTTTGTGTCCAATTGTACTGGTTAGAACCTCTATACAATGTCACATAGACATGACAAGGTGATAACAGACATACCTGCCTTGTTCCTGATATTAGGGGGAAAGTCTTTCTACCCATTAATATTAGCTGTAGATTTTTGGTACATACCCTTTATCAAGTTGAAGAAGTTCCTTTTTATTTCTTGTTTGCTGAGTGTTTATCAGGTGTGTATGTTGGATCCTCTCAAATGCTTTTACTGAGATGAGCATGTAATTTTTTTCCTGTTTTAGTTTGTTAATATGGTGAATGATACTGATTTTTCTAATGGGAAACCAACTGTGTCTTCCTGGGATAAACCCCATTTGATCATGATGTAGTATTCTTTTAATATATTGTTGGAATGATTTTCTAGAATTTTATTTAGGATTTTTACATCTTGTGTTCATGAATGATAGTGGTCTGTAGTTTTCTTGTAATTTTTTTTCTGGTTTGGTATCAAGGTAAGAATGTCCTCATAGAATGAATTGGGAGGTATTCCTTCCTCACGAGTTTTATTTTTTTAAGAGTTTTTGTAGAATTGGTATAATTTCTTTCTTACTTGAACGCTTGATTGAATTTATCTCTGGACCTAGAGTTTTCTTTATGGGCAGATTTTTACCTAAAATTTCAATTTCTTTAAGAGATATAGGGCTCATGGTGGATTGACTTGTATACCCCAGTTTGAACGTGTTCTGGGTCTTGGTCCACATTATGGTGGGTGTGGACCCATTGAAAATAAAATCTCTTCAAGATGTTACTTCAGTTAGGGTATGGCCAAACTGGATCAGTTTGGGCTTTAATCAAGATTACTAGAGTCCTTTAGAAGCCAAGTGAAAGTCAGGTGAGGAGAGAAGCTATGAGAAACAGCCAGAAACTATAAGTCACTTCAACCTGGAAGAGAAAGGAGGAGACACCCACATGTATATTGCCATGTGATCAAAAAGTGAAGGGACCATAGATTGCTGGCCAGCCAGAAGACACTGACCCTAGGAGGAAGTAAGCCTTCTATCCTCTGAAACAGTGAGCCAATAAATTCCTATTGTTAAGCGAACTCATTGTATGGCATTTGTTTCAAGAGGTGGGAAACTAAAACAGGGCTATTTAGGTTATTTATTTGTTTCTCACCAAGCTTTTTTTTTTTTCATGGGCAGGCACTGGAAATCGAACCTGGGTCTCTCGTATGACAGGCAAGAACTCTGCCTGTGGAGTCACTGTGGCCTGCCCTAAGTTGCTTATTTTGAGTTTAATTTCTTCTTTTTTTTCTAGTTTCTTAAGGTGGAAACTTAGGTCACGGATCTGAGACCTTTATTCTTTTTTAATATAGGCATTTAGTATTATAAAATTCCCCCAAATACTGTTTTATTGACGTCTGACAAATTCTGAGAGTTGTATTTTCATTTTTATTCAATAAAATAAACTTTCAAATTTCCATTTTGATTTCTTTTTTGATCCATGGATTATTTAGAACTGTTTTATTTAGTTTCTCAGTATCTTGAATTTTCCAAGGATCTTTCTGTGGTTGATTGTCAATTTACTGTCATAGTGTTCAGAGAACAGTCTTGATATGACTTGAATACCTTTGAATTTATTGAGACTTGTTTTTTAGCTTAGAATATGGTCTGTCTTAATAAATATTCTGTGTGCACTTAAGAATAATGTATATTCTGCTGTTTTTGTGTTAGTGTTTTAGAAATTTCATTTCATTCAAATTGGTTGATAGTGTTGTTCAAATGTTCTACATCCTTAATGATTTTCTGTGTACTTCTGTCCATTTTTGAAAGAGGATATTGAAATCTCCTACCAAAATTGTGGAAACGACTATTCCTCTATATAGCTGTTTTAGTTTTTGCTTCATGTGTTTTGTTTCATATTATTAGGTGCTGTTCTAGTTTGCTAGCTGCCGAAATGTGATATATTGGAAACAAAGTGGTTTTAAAAGGGGGAATTTATTAACTTGCAAGTCTAAAGCTCTTAGGCTGTGGAAATGTCCAAATTAAAGCACATCTATGAAAATGTCCAAATTAAGACACCAAAAAGAGGTTGCTTTCACTCAAGAAAGGCCGATGAAATTCAGGGTTTTTCTCTCTCAACTGGAAAGGCACGTGGCACACGTTGCGACATCTGCTAGCTTTTTCTTCTAGCTTCTTGTTTCATGAAGCTCCCCCAGGGGCATGTTCCTTCTTATCTCCAAAGGTCTCTGGCTGCATGGGCTCTGTGGTTCTGGTGGCTCTCTCATCATTCTAAAAAGGGGCTCTCTTCAAAATACTTCCTGTTTTAAAGAATTCCAATAAAGTAAACAAGACCCACCTGGAATGGGTGGAGTCACAACTCCATTGAAGCCATCTAATCAAGTCTTTGATGCACAAAAGTGTTTAATTTTGAGGAGTTCCCATTTATTTTTACCACCCACAGTTGGGTGGGTCACATCTCCATGGAGATAATCTAAAAGCTCTTACCCAACAATATTGGATGAGGATTAAAGGATATGGCTTTTCTGGGGTCCACAAATTCAAACTGACACAGGTACATAAACATTTAGGATTGTTGTGTCCTCTTGATTACTTGATACTTTTATCATTGTGAAATGACCTTCTTTATCCATGGTAATTTTCTTTGCACTGAAATTTACTTTTCCTTTTATTAATATAGGCATTCCAGCTTTCTTTTGACTAATGTTAGCATGATATATCTTTTGCCATCCTTTAACTTTTTAAAATTCCTTTCCTTTTTTAATAATAGCTTTTTGAGATATAATTTACATACCATAATTAACTCATTTAGAGTGTATAATTCAGTGTTGGCAATTATCATATATCCATTTTAGAACATTTTTCTTATCCCACAAAGAAATCCTATCTCCATTAACAGTCACTTCCCATTTCTCCCCAAGTCTCCTAGCCCTTGGCAATCACCAATGTACTTTCTGTCTCTGTGAATTTGCCTATTCTGGATACTGCATATAAATGGAATAATACAATATTTGGTTCTTTGTGACTGACTTGTTTCACTTAGCATAATGTTTTCAGGGTTCATGATGTTGTGTCACGTATTAGTTGCAAGAATAAGATTTATGGATCACATGGTACATTAGCCAGGGTTTTCCAGAGAAACAGAACCAACAGAAGATATATATATATATTAAATATTAAGAAATTTATTATAGGAATTGGCCCACGTGACCATGGGGATTGGCAAGTCTGAATTTCACAGGACAGGTCACAAGTTTGGAACTCTAATGAAGGGTTTCAATGAATTCCCAAGGGGAAGCCGGTTGGCTGAAGTAGAGATAGATTTTCCTTTTTCTGACTGCTGAAATCATCATTTCTCCCTTTATGGCCTTAAACAGATTGTATAAAACTTCTCTCATTGCTGGAAGCAATCTTTTTTGTTGATTGTAGATGTAATTAGCCATAGATATAGTCAACTGACTAATGATTTAAATCTATGCAACAGTCAGGCCAATTCTTGCTTGACCCAACAACAGGATGCCATATAACCTAGCCAAGTTGGCACATGAACTTAACAATATCACAAGTTAAGTGTATGTTTAACTTTATTAAAAAACTGGCAATCTTTTTAAAAGTGGTTAGTGATTTTGCATTCCCCCCAACAGCAGGACAGGAATTTCAGTTGCTCCATATCCTTACCAGTTTTCATTATTTAAGAATTTAAAGTTTTAGCTGTTCTATTGTGATGAGGTATATCATTACTGCTTTAATTTATATTTCCTTAATAACTAATAATGTTGAGTATCTTTTCATGTAGTTATTTGCCATTTGTATATTTTCTTTGGTCAAGCCTCTGTTCAGATTTTTTGCCCATTAAAATTTTTTTGCTATTATTTTCTTCTTATTGAGTTGTAATTTTTATATTTTTGGGATGCAAATCCTTTATCAGGTAAGTGGTTCGTAGATATTTTCTCACAGTCTGTGACTTGTGTTATAATTAGTTACAGAGCAAATTTCAAAGTATGGCATGGGTTACAATTCCACAATATCAAGTATTCTAGCTGTTCTAATACACTAGAGACTAACAAGAATTATATCGGTATATGATGTTGTGTCACGTATTAGTTGCATAAATACTCAAGAATAAGATTTATGGATCACATGGTACATTAGCCAGGGTTTTCCAGAGAAACAGAACCAACAGAAGATATATATATATACATATATATATATATATATATATACATATATATATATATATTAAGAGATTTATTATAGGAATTGGCCCATGTGACCATGATATGAATAATGATTCAGTAGTCACAATCATTTGTTAAATCTTTTCTTCACTGTTACAACTCCTCCCTCTCCTTTGATCCTTCTCCCAATCTTCAGGAATGTTTGGGCAATGACCATTATAACTTCTTCATGTTGAAAGGGGTGTCAACATTATGCAGTGGGGGGATGAAACTAATTGATGCTCTTGGAGAGACTGGTAACTCTGGGTTTCAGGGCTTATCTGGCCTAGGAGCCATCTGAAGGTTTTAGGTTTCTAAAAATAAACCAAGTAAACTGTTATAGTCTCAGATAGAGCCCTGATATTGTTTAGCGTTTCAGGAATACTGTTGTTTGGGGCTTGGCATACCATGCAATTTGCAATGTTCAGATATGGATTTTAATTTGTCTATGAAGAGAATGAAGTAAGCCCTATCAAGATTTTCACAAAATTAAGTCATATGCTGAATACCTAAGCATCCATGCACTGTTTGTAGTATAATAATGCAAGTACAAAGATCGTCATTGGGAGCACTATGTGGAGGGGATTACCAAGAAATCTGGTTTATGATTCTCTGAGCTTCTTTCTCCTTCTTGGGGAATCAAGAGCTTGGTTGATGAGGGTGTGGTCTTGTCTATCTTTAACATTTCATGTATGTAAGGATCACTGTCATCCAGATATTGGGACATTTAAAAACTTTCCTTCCTTACAGCAGAATAATTGTGACCCAGCTTTATTAGTTTCTTAAATGCGTTTTATGTTTTGCTGAGTTTTTAGTGTTTAAGAGACTGTGCTGGGGTGCAAGGTAGTGGGAAGAGGAAAAGTGTTCTGCCTCTAATGAATTGACACTCTGGAGCATGACTGTGTACGGTGAATGAAAAGGCAAGTCAAACGTGTTAGAGCATGTAAGGATCAATTTGGGGGACTTATACAAGAAATATATTCAGGGAACAGATTGTGGGGGATCTCAGTTGCCTTTTGAGGGGCTCTGAGACTTCATTCTATTAAATGGAAATGGGTTGGCATTTGTGAGTAAAGGTTTGGGTTGATTTAGGTCTGCTTGAGAATGCACTCAGTCTCCCACACTGTGTCTTTGAAAATAGTGGTGTGAAGATGACTGGGAAATGTTGTGTCTGCCTCAGTTGTATGGAGCTGTGCCTGGGCTAGGGAGTTGTGAATTGGCATATGGGCCTTTGGCCTGCATGAGGGTGGTATAAAAGATGGAGGGAAAGGGGCTGCGGCTCCTCTACAGCAACAAGACCCACAAACATCTTGCCATTCATGTGGAAGTCATGCATGACCTGGGTGGGTGAAGGAGGCAGAAGAAACATGTTATTTGGGTAGCTACTGGGCCTCCCACTGAGATGAAGATGCTGTCCCTGATGTATATTCCATGTCCCATATCCTCCTATAAAGCTCAGTAAATATTGCATTGAATGAAAGCCTGTTTGTGTCTTGGGAGTCTGGTTGCCATCTTAGACTCATAATCGCAGCTGTATTGCTGTACTGAAGCTTTGAAATGAAAGGTAAGCATTATAAATTGGGGAGATGCCTTTTGAGGGGTTGTGTCAGGGATGAGGGAGACCTGACTTGGGGTTAGAGCCACGACGTCTGAATAGTGAGCATGTGCCCACATGACAAGTACCGAGGCAATGTTAGTGGTCCTGGAAGATGGTCTGGGGCAGAAGGGAGAACAGATTTCCAACTGCAGCTCTGGTGGGAGGTCTTGATGGGGCCTGGGGCTCTTCCTAGTTGTTTAGTTTTTTATTTATTTTATTTTAACAAGCAGCACTTATGTGCCAAGCACAAGTTGAGGTACTTGTATTAACTCATTTGATTCCTCATAATAACTCAATACCACTTATAATTTACTGATGAGAAAAGTGAGGCACAAAGAGGTAAAGTAACTTCCCTGAGGTCATCGAGCTTAGAAAATGGTGAAGCTGAGATTTGAACCCAGGTGGTCTGACTCCAGAATGCCCTGCTCTGAATGCTTCTAATTTCTGTAGCTTCTCTCCCCTTTTTTTTCTCATAAGAAATGAATGGAATTAATAGTTTTTTTTTTCATGTCATTGTTATTGACTAAAGTTAGAACACTCAGAACCATCAGAACATGGTGGTTCCAGGCATGGATTCTTTATGCTGCACAACGGTAATGATAGCACCTACCCTTTGTTTTGTACCCCTGTCCTAGTACCAGGAAACACCTGTATTTAGGACCTCATATCACATCTGGTGACTCTCACTGCTGAAACATTCACTTACCTAAATTTGGAGGGGGGGTTAAAGATGTATTTTCCCTCCTTTTGGCATCCTTTTCAGGACTCACAGCTTTGATGCTCCTGTGTGTCTGTTATTTCTCCTCTTCATCGGGGAGTGAGTGAGTTAACTTTGGGAAGAAACCCAGGTAAGGTCTGAGCAATGGGTGTGCACTTAGGGCTTGCTTGGGGATCAGACATTGCTACCTTATCATTTTCCTAAGAAATCCCATTGTTAACACCTGTGCCACCACCTGGGTGTGTTAGTCACAGAAAAAAGAAAATCCAAGAGAAGCCTTACACTAAGTCTGCCAGTTATGTATGGTGATGATTTTTATGTATTTTATTCATCTTTCTTTAGGTAGGCGGGTAGAGCAAATGTAGTTTTTTCATTCTGATTTTAATTGCTTGCTGCAAAGTGGTGATTCAGTTTCTAGATTGACATTGTAAGCAGCCTAAGGTTTTATCACAGCCATCCCAGCATCCTTATACTGCTGGCTGAAATTAGGATACTGAAATACTGTTCTAGTTTTCTAGCTGCCAGAATGCAATATACCAGGAACAGAATGGCCTTAAAAAAGAGGGATTTAATAAGTTGCTAGTTTACAGTTCTAAGGCTGAGAAAATGTCCCAATTACAAGTCTATAGAAATGTCCAATCTAAGGCATCCAGGGAAAGATACCTTGATTCAAGAAGGCCAATGAAGGTCAGAGTTTCTCTCTCATCTGGAAAGGCACATGGTGAACATGGTCAGGGTTCTTCTCTCATCTGGGAGGGCACATGGTGAACACAGCGTATCTGCTAGCTTCTTCTCCTGGCTTCCTGTTTCATGAAGCTCCCCGGGAGGCATTTTCCTTCTTCATCTCCAAAGGTCACTGGCTTGTGGGCTCTCTGCTCTCATGGCTATGTTGTTCTTCTCTCCTCTCTCTGAATCTCCATTCTCCAAAATGTTTCCTTTTTTATAGGACTCTAATAAACCAATCAAGACCCACCCAAATGGGTGGAGACATGTCGTCACCTAATCCAGTTTAACAACCACGCTTGATTAAATCACATCTCCAGGGAGATGATCTGATTACAGTTTCAAACATACAGTATTGAATAGGGATTATTCTGCCTTTATGAAATGGGATTTAGATTAAAACATGTCTTTTCTAGGGGACAAATGCATTGGTCAAGTTCTTGGGGTTTTTTTCATTATCATATTTTGCACTGAATAAAGCATCAAATGCCCCACTCTGTGACTAAAGCTTGAGTGGCAGTTGGATGAATCTTCTGGAGGTTTTTCCTATGTCTCTGCTTTGAGCCCACAACAAAACTTGTGCATGGCATCTTGTAATTTGCAGTTCCAGGGTTACAGTGACCTACAGGCATAAAGCAGGAATAAATTTCTCACGAAAATTTGGAGTCCTCATATTGCCTATTTAATATTATTTTTAGTGGTTTTGTTGGCATACGTGCCTGTGACAGACTTTGCAATCATCAATCTTATTTGGTTAATTTCTTTAATATGCTAGTTTCTTATATGCAATACTTAAATGTCATAAGTGGGATTGATAAAATACTTTTCTCACAAAATTTTGATTTTTTTATAAATAATCTTAGAATAATTCAGGTCACTAAGATTTTTGGGGTGGGGGGACTCTACATGGTCCATTTTCCTGCAAATAACACTATTGGTTGGATTAACATTGTCACAAAAATGAAGTGTTTTCTTTTTAAGGCCATAGATGGCTGCATTTATATTTATAAAACAAACATAAGCAAATATGCATTTCTCTTTATCCGAGGACTTAAACAGATGTTTAAACATTAAGACCTCGATGATTCTTAAACATAATGAAACTCTTAGTTAATGCTTTGTGTTTGTTTTGACACTTGTATTCATAGGCTACTTACATGTAGAACATAATTGCATTTTTGGGGAAAATGCTATTAAGGCTATTGTTCTCCTTAGTTCCTCCCCCGCATTTCCATAAACACACACACACACACACACACACACACAGAGGTATATTTTTCTTAGAATACAGGACCAAGAGAATTGTTTTCTGGTTTATCAACCCTTAGGCTAGAATTGGAAACCCATGTTTGTTTTAGTGTTTGTGCATTTAATAGTTCAAACTATGAAGTTAAACATTGATTGAGGATGGAGGAAGCAAAATAGGAAAAAATGCATTTTGCTAGTGAATGCCACAAACTGCCTTCACTAACTTCACTTACCAAAGAACATAATTATCTTTTCTCTTTGTTTTCTTACTTACAGGCTATTCTCCCCTGCCCCAACTAGACCATAAAGTCCACAAAGGCAAGGCCCTTAATTGCCTTGTTCATGATTGCTCAAATATTCGTTGCATGAGAGGTTCCATAGTCTTTGGTGAGTTGGTATTTTTACTCACCTCCATGCTTTCACTTTGGAAGCCATGCTGTGTTTGTAAAAGGTATAATGATTTAAAACTGGGAAGTATCTGAAGAAGACTCCATGGGCAATAAAATTCTGAGCAAAGGTATTTCTTGAAAGGTTAATGGATGGATTTTTAACATTTTTATTGTGAAATATATATACAAAAAACAATAAATTTCAAAGTACAATGTAACAAGTAGTTATAGAACAGATTTCAGAATTTGGTATGGGTTACAGTTCCACTAGTTTAGGTTTTTCCTTCTAGCTGCTCCAAGACACTGGAGATTGAAAGAAATATCAATGTAATGACTCAGCAGTCATACTCATTTGTTAAACCTATCTCCTCTGTTATAATTCCTCCTTCTACTTTGATCCTTTACCCAATCTTTGGGGCTATTTGGGCTATGCTCATTCTAACTTTTTCATGTTGGGAAGGAGTGTCTATAATATGGTATAGGGAGATAGAACTGTTGATGTTCTTGGAGAGGCTGGCCCCTCTGCATTTCAGGACTTACCTGGCCTAAGATCCATCTGTAGGTTGTAGGTTTCTGGAAAGTAATCATAGTGCATGGAACTTTTGTAGAATCTCGGATGAAGCCCTAGGTTTTCTTTAGGGTTAACAGGAATGGTTTTGGTTGAGGTTTGGGAAACCCTGGTAATTAGCAATATCTAGCTGAAGCTAGAATGAGAATAGCCTCCAGAATAGTCTGTCAACTCTGTTTGAACTCTCTGAGCCACTGATACCTTATTTTGTTACATTTTCCCCCCTTTCAGTCAGGAAGGTGTTGTCGATCCCATGGTGCCAGGGCTCAGCTCATCCCTGGGAATCAAGTCCCATGTTGCCAGGGAGACTTTCACCACTGAATATCATGTCTCACATAGGGGAGAGGGTAATGATTTTCCTTGCAGAGTTGGGCTTAGAGAGAGAGGGGCTACATCTGAGCAACAAAAGAGGTTTTCTGGAAGTAACTCTTAGGCATAACTATAGGTAGACTTAAATTCTCCACTCCAGAAATAAGTTTCACAAGAGTAAGTCTCAAGATCAAGGGCTTGGTCTGTTGACTTTGGAGTCCCTAATGGTTGAGACAGTAACAGGGGTTTCCCCAGTGGTAAAGTTTAATAGTTCCATATTTTGTCTCCTGCCCATCAAGGGATTTGCCAGTAATTTTTAATTATTTGTTCAACACACTCTGGGACTGAATGGATGGATTTTTAAAGAAAAATAATTTGTTTCTAGCCTAGAAAGCCAGAGGAAAAAAAAAAAAAACAGAGGCCGAGGGGTGTACCTTTGTTCCTTTAGTCTCCTATTCTCTTGCAGCTCTGATTTCTGTCTTGGATAATATAACCAAGGGAAACTGCATCTTTGAAAATTCCAGTCTTCTGCTGGCTGATTAGAGTAGTATAGTAGAAGCACATCCTGTGTGTTATAATTCATTCTGGAGATTTATCAATAGAGTCTCTTTCTGGCAGTTCTCATTAAATGATTTAATTTTACTAGTGAAAAGAGCTTTATCTATTACAGCACTTGAATCTGGACAGACTATTATATTCAACTCTATTAAGAATGAAAATTATTTTTCTGGAAATTATTAATATTAACTCAAAGATAGATCAAATTATATCTTCGAATAGGTTCACGGAGATACTCAACAGCCAAAATATATATGTTTTTAAACCCATGTTAATAGCACTATATGTATTTGGACCAGCGGCAATCATCTTGTGGAAATGCTGATTTGAAGTCCTTTGTTCAGTCTGTTTGTTCTTAAGTTTGGATTTTCTGTATCAAAATACCTTACCTCTAACATCTACTCATGTGATGCCTTATCTTTTTTTTTTAAGTGGTCTTGCTATGGGAATTCAGGATATAATCTTGGCAGTCTAAATGTTTTGGTAGTGATTTAGTTTGTAAGCTGCCAGAATGCAATATACCAGAAATAGGATTGCTTTTAAAAAGGGAATTTAATAAGTTACAGGTTTACAGTTCTAAGCCTATAAAAATGCCCAAACTAAGGCATCCAGGGAAAGATGCCTTAATTCAAGGAAGCCAATGGGTTTGGAGCACCTGACTCAGCTGGGAAGTCACATGGCTGGCACCTCCTGGTCCCTTGCTCCTGGGCTCTGTTGCCTTCAGCCTCTGTTCCTGTGGGAGGTTCCTCACTTTACTTCTAGGGGCTGGCTTTCATTTCTTGGCTTCCCTTGACTCTCTCCACATTCTGGCTTGCCTTACATCTCATGGTGATGTCTACTGGGTTCCAAGGATATCCAAACATCTGTGTCTCTGTTCTCCACATGTCGGCATCTGTGTCAGCTCTGCTCTGAAGTTTCTGTCTGCTCTGTCATTTCTGGCTCTTTCCAAATGTTTCCAAAATGGAATGAGTGGAATCACATCTCCATCTAATCAAAGGTCACTCCCGCAATTGGGCACGCCACATCTCTGCGGAGATAATCTAATCAAAAGTTTCCACCCTATAATATTAAATTAGATTTAAAAGAAATACCTGCCCCCTCAAGATTGAATCAGGATTAAAACATGCCTTTTCTAGGGTACAGAATTCTTTCAAACGGGCATAGGTAGTTTTGTTTGATATATCATCTCAGAGATCCTCAGGGTTTATTTGGATGATAGGCCCTATTAACTGGGGTCCCTTTCTTTTCTCTTCTCTACCTTCTGTCAATTACGTTATGGAGGACAGTATTGCCAGGTGGAGAATAGCAAGGTGTGTGTATGGGAACTCTGAGGAGTTGAACATATCAAGTGTTTTTGTGTGAGGGGCAGGTGGTGGTAGGAACTGAATTTGGAGAGGTGACAGATGCCAGGTCTTTGGGGACCCTGAATGCTTGGATTTCTTTTTCCATGGACATTAAAGTCACTGGAGAATTTTAAGCAGGGCTGAGGCATGACTAACTTATTTAGATTCAGAGAAACTGATCTGGTGGTTGTTGGAGAATGGGTAATTGGGGTGAGAAGCAGCAAAGATAGTTGAGAAATTATTGTCTCAAGTGCAGGCAGGAGACTTGACTAGAATTGTTATAGTAAGAGGAAGGGGTGACAAGGAAGAATGCTTGAGAAGTAGATTTGGTGGACTGGAAAGGGAAAGGATTGTGTCAAAGGATTATTGACACAAATAATCGGTCAAGTGCTTGAACTAGGTTTACTTTCTTTTAGAAATTTTAGAACCTCTCTTCAGCAGGCAGGAATGTACAAATCAGGATCTTTGATTTTTTTTTTATAACAAACGTCTTTATACCTGACATACCAGGCAGCTGTAGCTTATACATCTTTTTAATTACCAATTCTTGAAGTCCTCAGTAATAACCTTATTTATGATTGTCTGTCATCTTCCTCCTGTCAGAAGCCTTGCTGAGAAATTTAGTATTTGAGAGAAATGTTGTAAAGAAATATATTACTTATTAATTATTTAAAAATCTTTAAGCCAAAACATCGGGAAATGACAAATTGGAACATACTATTTTGCTCTCCAATCTCCCACCCTTGGAATTGCCGTTATAGAACCAAACTAAGATTATGTCTTTGGCTTTCTCTGAGAGCTGCTTATATATGCAAGACCTTTGAATTTTGGAGAAAAATGCTATTAAGGTAGTTGTGACCTTGCAGTCTGACCCCTCTACCCAGTTTCCACAGAAACCCTGAGACAGGTTTTTTTAGCACACAGGATGAAAAATTTAGGTTTTGAATTTTCAACTCTTAGGCTATAATATGAAACCTTCAGTTTTTCTCTTATCAGCAAAAATGTCAAGGTTAAATTTTAAGCTTATATTCTGTGGTTTCCCTCAGGCAACATTTAAAAATTATTATTTTGGCTCTTCGTCTGTCTTTTTACTTATGGTGTTCATTGATGCTTTAATTAGATTTGTCTTTTCAGTTTAACCCACTATATTAGTCTCTCAGGGTTCTCTAGGGAAACAGAAGCAACAGGAGATATCTATAAATATGAGATTTTATAAAAGCATGTCACAAAACTATGGGGATACATGAGTCCAAATTCTGCAGGCTGAAAACTGGCAACTCTAATGAAGGTTTTCAGTGAATTCTTCAGGAGAGGCTGGCTGGCTGAAGTAGATGGATATCTCGACATGCCCCAAACTACTGGATATCTAGAAATTTCACTGAAATGGAACATCCCTGCATTTTTGTTGGATTTATCTCCCATCCTTTGACATGCAGATGCCTTACCAGTAAGTCAGAGTACTTGCTACTTCTTGCTTACTAGGTCCAGATGATATCAATATATCATCAATATTATACTAATGATATATTGATATCATCAATATAATGGACCAGTGTGATGTCTTGTGGGAGGGAGAAATGATCAGGGTCCCTGTGGACAAGATTGTGACATAGGGCTGGAGAGTTGATATACCCTTGGGGTATATGTGAAGGTATACTGCTTGCTTTTCCAGCTGAAAGCAGACAGTTTCCAGTGGTCCTTACTAACAGCTATTGCAGAAAAATCATTTACTAGATTAATAGCTGCATACTAGGTACCAGGCACCCGATGTGTTGATTTGCTTAAGCAATGATATCACATCTGGAACAGCAGCTGCAATTGGAATCACCACCTTGTGAAGTTTATAATAATCCACCGTCATCCTCCAGTACCCATCTGTTTTCTGCATAGGCCAGATAGGAGAGTTGAATAGGGATGTGGTGGGAATCACCACCCCTATGTCCTTCAAGTCCTTAAGAGTGGCAGTAATCTCTGCAGTCCCTCCAGGAATCTGGTATTGCTTCTGATTTACTATTTTGTTATGTAGGGACAGTTCTAGAGGCTTCCACTTGGCCTTTCCTATCATAATGTCCTTCACTCCACAAGTCAGGAAACCAGTGTGGGAATTCTGCCAGTTGCTGAGTATGTTGATTCCAATTATGCATTCTGGAACTGCGGTAATAACCATAGAATGGATTCAGGGGACCACTGGACCCACTGTGAAACAGATCTGAGCTAAAACTCCTTCAATCAC
Source organism: Tamandua tetradactyla (assembly GCF_023851605.1). Lineage (NCBI taxonomy): Eukaryota > Metazoa > Chordata > Mammalia > Pilosa > Myrmecophagidae > Tamandua > Tamandua tetradactyla. Next base: position 123,893,148 of record NC_135353.1, read on the forward strand.
CTGATTTCCATAGGCCCCTACTCTGACTGGTGGACCAGAGTGACGTCTCCTGGAATTAGTATCAGTTTTGAGCCAGTGCTAGTGATCTCCAGAATATCTGATCATTTCCTTTTCTGCAATGCACAGTTACCTACAGGTCTCCTTGGGTAAGACTGGGGGGAAGATTAACAGTATAAATTTTGGGCAGTATAACAGGGTCTTTCCCTAATGGTACCCTGCCCTCCCCTCATTCAAGGGGCTCTGGTCTGTAAACTGTCTCAAGTCTGAAAATTGATTAAGGTGCTATGACTCTCTGTTTTTGTAATTCAAGTTAGACTTTTGTTCACTTAACCTATAACCCTTCTGCTTCTACAAAAGTCACAAGAATTTAGTAGACTGCCCATCTGTTTTATTTCTAGGTACCCCATGATCTACTAGCCAACACCATAAGTCTCTGCAAGTCAGATTATTTTGACTGCTGTTTTGAGTCTGCTGTCTGTTATGGTGGCCATTCCCACCTTGTGTTTGGTGATTTAATGCTGCCACGTGACTTCTGCCATCTTGGGTTCTGACCATACCCATTGTGTTTAAGGATTCCAGCTCAGTGACAGCAGTTCCTACAGTAATGGTCGACCTACAGAGAAGGATGACTGCAGAGCTGTTCACGGACAATGGAGCTAGTCTCACAAATCTATTTCTCAAAGTCTTGGTAAAAGGAGTGTCCTCTGGACATTCAAGGGGTATATGAGCAGGCTTTCCATGATAAATCCACTCTAACATTCCAGCCTCTCTAAGCAGTTGGATCCCCTCATCTACATTATATCAGGGAGTTCTGGCATTTTGACCTCAGGTAATATCGGCCACCTTTGGATCCATGGCTGATCTATGTTTCAGTCAACCACCCAAATGAACTGTTAATGCCCTTTCTAACCCCTTGAGCTACAACACTGAATGCAGACTCTGTGCTTAGTGGATTCAAATTCAGCCTATCCAACTTTATATTCCTTCTACCATTATCCCACACCCTTAATATCCGTTCTCACATATATTCCACTAATTTCTGATTATATAAATTAGAAAACTCATGCAGTTCTTTTGGAGTATAGCATTACGCCTTAGGGTTACACTTTGCACTTCACCTTTTGGGGCCTGTTTGGGACTTTCATCTAGTTATAGGTCTTGAGGTAAAGAAGGGTGGTGGGGATGGGTCATGAAAAGAATTTGAAGTGTCTTTCAAGCCATTTATCTCAGGCTTGAGATTACTTCAGGGCATTCCCTTGCAATTTCATATGGTGAAGCAGGGTTAATTTCTCCAAACAGAGGAGTGAGGGCTGTTTCCCCACGGAAGGTGGTTACAGGTTTAGCAGATAGCGTAGGGTTAATCTCTTTAGGTGGAGTTTGGATGACAGACTCCTTAGGACAGACTGGAAGCCAGTAAGCTGCTTCCTCAAGGCAGGCTTGAGCTGGGTTGCTGTTTCCTCAGGGCAGGTTGGAGATTAGGTGGCTGTTTCCTCAGGGTAGACCTTTTCAGGTTTATTTAGCAAAGGTTCAGAAGAATTCAGGGTTTCTGTGTTCCCACTGCCATTCTTATCAACCTGTATGAGCTTATCCCAATTTTCTCCATTCCGTGCCCTTACTTTAACTGCAGATACCCTGCAAGGTTGAGAATTTTGTTTATGTTGTAAATCTATTACTTGTACAATGAGATTCTGGGTCTGGTTTTTGGAGATTTCAAGTCTACAACCACTGGAAATAAGATTTTCTTTCAGGGCACACATAGAAAATGTTACATCTTTCATACAGCATTTAAGTTGCAAATTTGAAGCCTTCAGCTTATCCCTTTCTTTCATAACTGTATCTAGCATATCTAACAACAACCAGCCAACATCATCATACCTCTTAACTCCTCAAAAACTATGTAAGGTATCAAAGACACTGTCACCCAGAGCCTTGCCTCATATAAGAGTATAATTAAGAGAATCAAATGGTAATATTTTGTGTATCTGTAATTTACAGTAAGTTACGCCACGAACTGTTAGTGCCCTCTTGATTATTAGAAATAGAGTCACTAATGCCTTTGAATCTAATCAATTGCAAAAATCCATTTTTAAGATTCTTTTTCTCAAGAACCACTCCTGGTACCAAAGTTATATTAGGGTTCTCTAGGGAAACAACCAACAGGAGGTGTCTGTTATATGAGATTTTATAAGTGTTTCACACATCTGTGAGGATATAGATGTATTCTGCAAACTTCAAACTGGCAATGCATTGAAAGTTTTCAGTGATGTCTCCAGGAGAAGCTTGCTGTCTGAAGTAGAGATGAAATTTCTCTCTTCTCACTGCTGAAGTCATCACCTCTCCATTAAAAGTCTTCAACCAACTGTATCAAATACGACTGATTGTATTATCTCATTGTGGAAAACACGCCGCTTAGTTGATGTAGATGTAATCAGCCATAGATTGCAATCAACTGACTGATGATTTATGTCTACAAAATGTCCTCTCAGTAATGATAAGGCCAGGGCTTGGTTGACCAGAAAATTGGGTGCCATCACCTGGCCAAGTTGTTACATGAATCTAACCATCACAGCCACTTTAAATTAATCAGTTGGATAAATATTTAAAGTGTGTTTCTGAAGTGAATGAAGATTTTGGATGACCCAATTTCAATATTTATTGGGATGTTTAAGACTGCTCAGGTTTCCTTGAACAGTGATTTTTTATTAATTACTTTAAAACACTATTACCTGTTCTAGTTTGCTAGCTGCTGGAATGCAATATACCAGAAACGGAATGGCTTTTAAAAAGAGGAATTTAATAAGTTGCTAGTTTATAGTTCTAAGGCCAAGAAAATGTCCCAATTAGAACAAGTCAATAGAAATGTCCTATCAAAGGTATCCATCCAGGGAAAGATACCTTGGTTCAAGAAGGCCGATGAAGTTCAGGGTTTCTCTCTGAAGTGAGAAGGCACATGGTGAAGACAGTCAGGGCTTCTCTCTTGGATGGAAGGGCATATGGCGAGCAAGGCGGCATCTGCTAGCTTTCTCTCCTGTTTCATGAAGTTCCCTGGGAGGTGTTTTCCTTCTTCATCTCCAAAGGTCAGTGGCTTGTGGGCTCTCTACTTCTCTTTGCTATGTCATTCTCTGCTCTCTCTGAATCTCCCATTCTCCAAAATGTTTCCTCTTTTATAGGACTTCAGAAACTAATCAAGACCCACCCAAATGGGTGGAGACATGTAGTCACCTAATCCAGTTTAACAACCACTCTTGATTTGGTTACATCTCCTGGGAGATGATCTAATTACATACAGTATTGAATAGGGATTATTCTGCCTTTACGAAATGGAATTTTGATTAAAACATGGCTTTTCTAGGGGACATACATCCTTTCATACCAGCACATTACCCAAACATGATAGAAATTAACAAAAGATTTATTAGGGTGATAGTTGTAGTTCTGTGTAGGATTTCTAGTCACTGGATCCCTTGTATAATTAATGTTTATAATGTATGTGTCCATTTCTTAGGACTTGGAGCACCTTTTGAGTAGTTCCAGGAATACAGAATGCAGTTTCAACTTTGCTTTTTATGACGTAGCTTCCACCAGCAATGCTGATTCCTTGCTCAAGAAAGTGACACCCTTTCCCCAATTCTTTCATTAATTATTTGGGAAAATACAATTTGATTATTCTGGTGAATGCATTTTGGCATGGTTCATGTGGCCAGATGTTCAGGATGAAGAACTAGGCTTAGGGATTTTTGGCTTGTTTTCACCCTGCTTTTGTTCAGAGTTCTGGCTTTATCTGGAAGCCAGCTGATATCAGGACAGAGTGGTTCGTCTCTTCCCCAAACAGCAAGGAACTGGAATTAGAAACAGAAAAATGAATTGTAGATAGTAAATTAAGATCAAAATACTTTCAAAGAGTATTTCAAAGCACACTTGGGCAGTATTTTCCGATTTACACTATTTATGCAGACCTCCAATTTGATAGATATTTTGAGTCAGAAGAGTTAGTGCCTTCATGATAGACTTAGATTCCTCCCAGTTCTGTATTTAAAGTGTCTTTAGGGGTGAGTCAGTGGGAGGTTTAAGAACAGATTTGGGCAAGATAATTAATTCCCCTCCTCCGTGCTTCTGAGGCACATGTCTCTTTTGCAGCACCCAGGTTCTGTGTTAGAGCTTCTTGTCTTCCTGAGTATGATCCTGCCTTAGTCACCTCAGGGCTCTCAGCATCTGGTGGTTGAGAAATGTTCAGTAAAGGCAACAGGATTCTTTTCTTGGTTCATCAGTGTTTGATTTCTGTCTTTTTAATAAAGAAACTGGCTTATTTCTATTTGTTATAAGCTTAGTACTCTCAAAATAAGCATATATTACCAATTGTTACTAGAAGGCAAGTCCCTCTAAGGCCCTGCAAATGCTCACTTTATCAATAATCCACTTGGAGATGTATTTTGCATCTCGATTTGTACATATGAGTACTGGTTGAGGAATCATAAGCCTTGGGTCTGAGTCTCTGTTTTACCCTTTAGTACCCATCTGTATTTTGATAGACCACTTAATATCTCTAGATTTAAGCATATTAATTACAAAATAAGAATAATATGTACAGTGCCTACTTTGGAGCACTACTGACGAGAATAAAATTAGGTAATGTATGTGTACAGGTGTCTCATGACTGAAAAATACACTATATGTGACATTTGTCATTCTTAACTAAAGATGATTGTACATTCATAAAAATTTGATTAAATCCAGAATTTAACATTAAACCAGTTCTAGTTTGCTAGCTGCTGGAATGCAACACACCAGAGACAGATTGGCTTTTAATAAAAGGGGATTTTTTTTGTTAGTTCTTCAGAGGAAAGGCAGCTAACTTTCCATTGAGGTTCTTTCTTACGTGGGAAGGCACAGGATGGTCTCTGCTGGCCTTCTCTCCAGGCCTCTGGGTTCCAACATCTTTCCCTGGGGTGATTCCTTTCTGCACCTCCAAAGGCCTGGGCTGAGCTGCAAGTGGTGAGATGAGGTATGCTGAGCTGCTTGGGCTGTGCCACATTGCGCTCTCTCATTTAAGCACCAGCCAATTAAGTCAAATGTCATTCATTGCAGCAGGCATGCCTCCTAGCTGACTGTATATATAATCAGCAACAGAGGAGGTTCACACACCATTGGCTCCTGTCTGCAGCAACAGAACTAGGTGCCTTCACCTGGCCAAGTTGACAACTGAATCTAACTACCACATGTCCACCCCTTGTCAACTTGGCAACTACAGCATCACCTTAAACAATATTAAGGTGCAAAAAATTCTCTTTTGACTGTGGAGCTGTGAATCTCAAAACAAATTGTCTGGTGCCAATATGCAAAGGAGGATATTCACAGGATACAGGTTTTCATTTCCATAGGGAGAAATTGGAAGAACACAGATGTAAAACCTGCAGGGCAAACACCATTGGATTTCAAAGTTTGAAAGTCATTCATCATTCGGCTTTAGAAAGTGGCAGTCCCACCCCTTCCAAGGGCCTATGCAGTGGCTTGCCTCTTTTCAAATCAACCTCGGGGAACATCAAGGAGACCACCTCAGGGCTCCACTCTCTCCAGGCATCAGGGCCACCCCTGGGCTCTCTGCCATTTCTGGGGCACACGCTAAACCCCTCCATGTGGTGGTAGCCAGGCTCTCCCAGTCCCCCAAGGAGCATGCTCTACCTTCTCCAAGGCCTGAGGCTGTACAACTCTTCCACTACAATGAGAGGGGAGACTCATCCTTGCCCTTCAGGGTAAACTCACCCTCTCCATGTATATGGGTGGGTCCACTCTCCTGGCCGAGGTTTCTTGGCTTCAGACCTGAGCTTCCATGGTTCTCACTCTGCAAACTCCAATTTTTTCCCTGTTGTGTCCTCATTTGTCAAGATTGGCAGTGGTTCCGTTTACACCAACAGTCTCTTCTAGCACCCTAGGACTTCTCCATCATTCTCTTCACAGTTCCTCCAAAATCTTCCTCTTAGCCATTCAAAAAACCGTTCCAACATATCTGGTATTTGCAAACCGCAGCAGCACCCTACCCTCGGTACCAAATCTGTTCTAGTTTGCTAGCTGCTGCATGCAACACACCAGAGATGGATTGGCTTTTAATAAAAGGGGATGTATTTTCTTAGTTCTTCAGAGGAAACGCAGCTAACTTTCCACTGAGGTTCTTTCTTACGTGGGAAGGCACAGGATGGTCTCTGCTGGCCTTCTCTCCAGGCCCCTGGGTTCCAACATCCTTCCCCAGGGTGATCCCATTCTGCATCTCCAAAGGCCTGGGCTGAGCTGTGAGTGCTGAGATGAGGTTTGCCAAGCTGCTTGGGCTGTGCTACGTTGAGCTCTCTCATTTAAGCACCAGCCAATTAAGTCAAACGTCATTCATTGCAGCAGGCGTGCTTCCTACCCGACTGCGTATGTAATCAGCAACAGATGAGGTTCATGTACCATTGGCTCATGTCCACAGCAACAGAACTAGGTGCCTTCACCTGGCCAAGTTGACAACTAATTACCACACCAGTGGTAATTGAACCTAATTACCACACCAGTGGACTCATTTTAATTTTGAGAACGATGAATCATATAATTTTTAGTAACAATATTGTGAACATTTCCAGGAGCTAACTGTACTTGAGCCACTATAGAGAAAGGCCTGTTCAGTAATATTGACCAAATCAGTCAAGTTTTTATTGAATTCCTGCTCTTTTCCTGGTAGTATTCTATTCCATGTGAGATATATACAAGAAATCTATAGGTGTAGTCCTTAAGTAGTTTACAAACTAGTTAGAAGTGGAATAACTTAAGAAATGGAAAAATCTGTGATGTGAATAAACATTTATTGTTTTAAAATGATATGTAGGGGGTTGTTTCAAGAAATGAGATATCAACATGATAGCTTGGGAAAACTTGGATAGGCTTTAGAGAGTAGGGGTTATAACCGAACTTGGAAATGATAGTACAAGAGAAAAAAGAATTTTGTGAAGGTACAAAAGTAGAATAATAGCGTCTAACAGAATACCTGATATATAGTAGATGCTCAATAAATATTAATTTGCTCAATTAATGAACTTCTTTCAACAAGGTTTATCTTCCAGTTTACCAGTTTTCTCTTCTGCGTCTAGCCTGCTGTTGAATTTGAAATGTATTAAAGTTCTGCATTATTTTCTTTACTACAGTTCCTATTGGTTCTTTCTAAAATCACACCTTTACCCCACACTAGGTTACCTTAACCCTTTACCTACTTTATTTTTGCCATAGGACTTACCATGTTCTAACATACCATATAATTCACCTATTTTATTTCTTGTGTTTCTCTCCCTATGAGAATGTAAATAAGTTTCATGAGAGCAGGAATTTTGCTTTGTTTAATTCACTGATATATATTCACAAAGCCAGAAGTGTGCCTGAGACTTAGGAGCTCAAAAAATATTTGCTAAATGATTGTATTATCTGTGATTACAGAGATAATGATGAAAGCTGCCAGATCAGATTGAGGTGGGGTTCTTGTAGAACACATTAGGAAATAATATTGGGAGACCTTCAATATGGTCAGATTAAAGAGAGTAGTGTGTTTCTAGGGAAGGTTTCTAGGGACTCAATACAGTAGGCACCTACATTATTTACAAAGATGAGCAAAATTTTACTCATAATTCACTTGTCGGATGAGTGGCATCAGGAAATAGCAGAAAGAACTCTAGGTTTGGAATTGAATTATGGGAGTTTGAATCCTAGTTCTATGGTTTACTAGCTATGTGGCTTGTTCTAGTTTGCTAGCTGCTGGAATGCAATATACCAGAAACGGAATGGCTTTTAACAAGGGGAATTTAATGAGTTGCTAGTTTATAGTTCTAAGGCCAAGAAAATGTCCCAATTCAAACAAGTCTATAGAAATGTCCAATGAAAGGCATCCAGGGAAAGATACCTTGGTTCAAGAAGGCTGATGAAGTTCAGGGTTTCTCTCTCAAGAGAGAAGGCACACGGCAGACACAGGGCTTCTCTCTTGGCTGGAAGGGCACATGGCGAATACGGCGTCATCTGCTAGCTTTCTCTCCTGGCTTCCGGTTTCATGAAGCTCCCTGGGTGGCGTTTTCCTTCTTCATCTCCAAAGTCACTGGCTGGTGGACTCTCTGCTTCATGTGCTACAGCATTCCCTGCTCTCTCTGAATCTCTCATTCTCCAAAATATTTCCTCTTTTATAGGACTCCAATAAACCAGTCAGGACCCACTGAAATGGGTGGAGACATGTCATCCCCTAATCCAGTTTAACAACCATTCTTGACTAAATCACATCATCCAGGGAGATGATCTGATTGCAGTTTCAAACATACAGTATTGAATAGAAATTATTCTACCTTTATGAAATGATATTTTGATTTAAAACATGGCTTTTCTAGGGGGTATACTTCCTTTCAAACCAGCACATGGCTTTAGGCAAGTTATTTAATCTTGAAGAGCTAATTTTCTTAACTGAAATGTTGTTAATAATTCCAAACTCATAAAGTTGTGATGAAAGTTAAGATATAATGTTGTAGGACTTACCTTTTTAGTTAAGGCGTAACAGAGAGGCAGGAGGGAACTGACTGAAAATGTAGAGCTGTGTTCCTGTAGCCATGTTTCTTGAAGATGATTGTATGATATAACTTTCGCAACGTGACTGTGTGATTGTGAAAACCTTGTGTCTGATGCTTCTTTTATCTACCTTATAGACAGATGAATAAAACATATGGATTAAAAATAAATAAATAATAGGGGGAACAATGTTAAAATAAATTTAGTAGATTGAAATGCTAGTGATCAATGAAAGGGTGGGGTAAGGGGTATGGTATGTATGAAGTTTTTCTGTTTCCTTTTTATTTCTTTTTCTGAATTGATGCAAATGTTCTAAGAAATGATCATGATGATAAATATACAACTATGTGATGAAAAAAGAATGTTCATGTTGTATGTTGATTGGTTTTATTAATAAAAATTTAAAAAAGGTATAATGTTGTAGGACTAATTGTAAAAATTCAGAAGTGGATTGCACAATATTACCTGATTGTAGCATAGTAATATAATATCAGCCTTATTGAGGCATAATTTACATAAAATAAGGTCCCTCAATTATAAAAAGAAAGATATAATGTTGTAAGTACAAAGTAGGTATTCAATAAGTATTTCTTATTCTGCACTGATTGATTTGAAACTGTTGCCTCTTAATGTACTAAAAATGTACTTTTTCTATTTTGGGCAACTTACGTAAAGAAAAGAAAGGAAGTTAAAAAATTGAGAGTAATGTATTGGGATAGCATACTGTAACTGTGGTGTAGAAAAAATATTGAATAAGAGTAAAAATGAAAAGGAAGACTATGTTTGTATCTTTTACGTTATGAAAAAAAGAAGCCCACAGAATTAACCAGTATCTTTTCACTTCTCCTAAATGATTTGAAATCTTGATTTATTACAAGAGAGAGGAAAATCCCCTATGATACCAGAGTCACTGTGGTATGGCATCCAAAAGTACTGAACCACAGGGAAGCCACGAGGCTCTGGAGGAGAATCAGCCCTTTCGAGTGGTTGGGTTATCACTGATAGCCCCTTCTGGGCAGGACCCCCACATTGACATGAACCTGGAATACTAACCTGACCTTCTGCAGAAAGGATACTCTTTAGTTTTTCTTTTATTTTTTTAAGTATGGGAACATATATACAACATAAACTTTCCCATTTTAACCTCTCCAAGCATAATATTCAGTGGAATTAATCACGTTCACAATGTTGAGATACCTTCACCACCTTTCATTACTAAAACCTCTCCATCTCCCCAAACAGAAACCCTACACTCATTATGCATTAACTCCCCATTCTCCCTGCCCACCACTCCTGGGGACTTTTAACTTTTTGTTTCTGTGAGCTTGCATATTCTCGGATATATATTTTTTTGTAGTTACCATGGGGCTTAAATTTAACACCCTAAATCCTAAATCTCATTTGCTTCACTACCAACCACTTCAATAGTATAAACAAACTATGTTCCTATACCCCTCTATTCTTCCACCTTTATGTAGATTTTGTAATAAATTGTATATTTATATAATAAGACTCTAAAATTACAGATTTATCATTACATTGTATAAAATGCCTTTTAGATCCTGGAGGAAGTAACAAGTGAAGTTCCAAATAAAAAAAAAAGCAAAGTGTACTGGGATTTATGTTTTACCAATGTTATCCTCACTGGAGAACCATATTTTTTCTGCAACTCTGATATTTTATCTGGTATCCTTTCCCTTCAACCTAAATTTCTTGTAAGGCTGGTCGATTGGTGAGGAAGTGTCTCGGCTTTTGTTTCAACATGAGAAACTCTCAAAAACAATATTGAGTGGAAAAAAAAGGGAGATACAGCAAAATCCACCCAATAAATATGGCAGTGAATGCTACTTGCCCCAGTTATCTGCTTTCCCTTTCTGCCATAATAATAGAATGTTAGAAGGGCAAATGGCTTCCCAGAATGAAGACTTTACTTTCTAGCCTCTCTTGAAACCAGCTGTGACCATGTGAACAAATACTGGCTAATGGGGCGTGAGTGGTAATTGTGTGTGCAGTTTATAGGCTGTGCCCTTCAGAGGAAGGGAAGTGCCTGCCCTTGTTCTTTTCTCACTTCCGTGGGTCTGGAGGGGAGCATTCTTGGGCATATAGAAGAGGACAATACCCTACGGATGGCAGAGAATTGAGACAGAGGGTGTCACCATTTCTGCTCTGAAATACTTATGCACTGACTATCTTAGCTGAGAGAAGAATAAACTTCTCATTTACACCACTATTATATTGGTCTTTGTTCTAGTGGTCAAACCTGTTTCCTAATTCTATATGCTAGTATTTATGTAAGTTAAAACAAGCAAAAGAATGATACATATTTATGGATCTGTGTATTGAGCAAACCTTGGACTGGATACAAACTAAAATTAATGGTGATGGTTGCCTCAGAGAAGGAAGGATGGGAATGAGACTAGGGAGGGAAATAATACAGCCTTCTTTCTCTCTCTATGTTCACCCATAGGGCTTTCTTTCTCTACTGTGTGCAGTGCTCAGTCAACTATGTCAGAGTATGAACAGAATTAATAAAGTAATGGATGATAAAGATTCCCTGTGTTTGAGATTTCTGTGATTGCTTTACGTGTGGCTGTTTTCTGGTGACTTTTAAAGGCTTTCATCCCTCCATGAAGTGATTAGAATAGGAGAAAATATTAGTGCTGTAGTCTGTGTTTGCATAGATGACCTCATGGTCCGACTTTTGGAGATTTGCTTTTCTTCCTCTTCTTTCACAGTATTTTCCAAATTGGTTAACACACAATGGACTGGACTTTCCCTAAATAATTCTCAGGTATATTCCAGGTGAGAACTTTGCAGTTTGGGGGATTCCCAGGCTCTTCGGAGCACACAAACAGCTAATTTACTGGTATATTCCCACTATTTGCCAGTCATATCCAGTGCATGACAATCTTGCTGGCTAACACCGAGGAAAATCTTCATTCTCTACCTTTACATCAGTGGTGGTCCCTCACTGTCTTCTCCCCTATTTCAGGTACCCTCATATCCCATGATGCATTTAGTAGTATTTCTGAATGAGGTCCTTCCTGTCACATTGGAGGTCCTTCCTTCTACCTAGTTGGATGCCCAGATGTGGAGGTGCCCAAAGGATAATTCTTGGCCTGATAACTTTCTTTTGCTCTTGGATCTGCGGCTTTAGATATCACTTTTGCAGAGCTAGCTCCCAGATTGTTATATTCAGTCCTATATGTATTCCCTCAGTACAGTCCTGAAACTTACAGCTTTTTCAAAATTAATTTTTGAAAAGATAATACATATCATAGAACAAAAACTCAAAAGGTATAAGAAAAGACAAACTGAAAAACAAGCCTCCCTTTCTCCTTGAATTTATCCCATTCTCTTTCCTAGACATAAACACTTTGGTTGTTTGGGCCATTTCCACCTGAACATGTCATGCTGTAAAATCAGTGTATGTGATAGCATAGTTAGCACCTTTCATTTTCGAAACTAGCTTTCCCACTGGACTTTCTCACTTCTGTAAATGATACCCACATTTTACTTAAGGCTGAAAGACTTGGGGTTGTCTTTTACTTCTCTTTGCCCTTTTGCATCAGTCGTAGCTCCTTAATCACCATGTCCCACTGATTTATTCTCTGTGGTGTATTTTGCAGCAGACCTTTCTTTTCTATTCCATCAGATTCCCATCACCACCCAGCTAGGGAGTGAGGTCACCTCTCTTCCTATCCAGCATTTGACTGCCTGATGATTCCCCTGAGAACGCTTGAAAATCTCACTACTGTAATATAAACTATAAGGATGGTCAATGGATTTTGTATCCAATGCTTTTTATCTTTTGTACAATTCTGCCTTCAGCTGGCTTGTAGACTCTCAGAGGATCGTAGTCATTGTGGACTATTTTCTGGTGTATTATCTTTAGTGCTTTATATGGTCTGATATAAGGTGTGGGTACTCAATATATATTTGTCAAGTGAGGTAATAAGCATTGGGTTTTGTTAGTTTAAGTAATGGATGTGGGCATTTCACTTTCAAAAAAACATCAAAAAATTAATGGTAGGGAATATAATGGTGAGAAGATGAGCTGATGACTGATGACTTGTTTTAATAGTTTGTGTGCTGGTTTGAAACTATTAAGTAACCAAGAAAAGCCATGTTTTAATCCTGATCCAGTCTTGTGGGGCCAGACCTGATGTTTACGGTGGGAAACTTTGATTGGATTGTTTCCATGGAGATGTGACATACCCAGATGTGGGTATGAACTTTTGATTAGGTGGAAGTGTGACCACACACATTCAAGGTGGGTCTTGATTAGATTACTAAAGTCCTTGAAAAGGGGAAACATTTTGGAGGAAGCACAGATGCAGATGCTTGGAGAATAGTTGCTTCAGAGATGACAGGAAGTAACCTCTTGTTGTTGCCTTAATTTGGACATTTTCATGGCCTTAGAACTGTAAACTTGCAACTTAATGAATTTCCTTATAAGAGCTGTTCCATTTCTGGTATACTGCATTCCAGCAGCTTTAGCAAAGTAAAACAGTTGGCTTATCACCTTTTTCTGTCCAATGAGTCCTTCTCTTTCCCTGCTCTCTAGTATTTCACCACTTCCCTACCCCATTTTTCCCATAACACTACCTATCTCCTTCCCTCCTTTAGTTTCCTTGGCAGAACTTTTTTTTTTTGTAGTACTTTTCTTAAAAAATAAATAGTGACAGGGGAAGGGGGCCAAGATGGCAAAGGGGACCAAGATGGAGGCTTAGCGAGGTGTGGGATTTAGTTTGTCCTCTGGAGCAGCTAATAAATAGCTAAAAACAGTATAGCACAACTACTGGGGCCACATCAGTGACCGGACACACAGCATACATCAGTCAGGATCAGCTGGACTGGCTGCGAGCCCACCCAGAACTGTGAGTTCCCCAACCCAAGGCGACTGGGGCCCCTTCCCCACAAGGTGCTTCCCAGAGGGGAAAGGAAAGAGAGTTTACCAGCAGCAGAGGCTGAGTGCAACCAAACTCCAATTGGGGAATTAATTAACAAATTCTGAGTACTAAAAATAGGCCCCCAGCTCAGCTGAACCTGGTCAAAGCAGAGGTTGCTGATTTTTGCCCCAGCTCCAAGGGCCCAGTCAAATGAACAAACCAGCAATTCAAATGAGATACAGGAGTTGAAACAATTAATTCAGGATGTTCAAACACACATGGAAAACCTCCTCAAAAATCTAATCGGTGAATTGAGGGAGGATATAAGGAAGGCAAGGAATGAACAAAAAGAAGAAATCAAAAGTCTGAAAAAACAAATCACAGAACTTATGGGAATGAAAGGCATAGTAGGAGAGATGAAAAAACAATGGAAACCTACAATGTCAGATTTCAAGAGGCAAAAGATAGGATTAGTGAACTGGAGGATGGAACACTAAAACCTGATGAACAAAAGAAAATATGGGGAATTGAGTGACAGCATGAAGCACATGAATATACATATTGTGGGTATTCCAGAAGGAGAAGAGAAGGGAAAAGGAGGAGAAAAACTAATGGAGGAAATTATCACTGAAAAATTCCCAACTCTTATGAAAGACTTAAAATTATGAGATTCAAGAAGTGCAGCGTACCCCAAACAGAATAGATCCAAGTAGACATACTCCAAGGCACTAATTAAAATGTCATATATCAAAGAGAAAGAGAGAATGTTGAAAGCAGCAAGAGAAAAGCAATCCATCACATACAAGGGAAGCCCAATAAGACTATGTGTAGATTTCTCAGCAGAAACCGTGGAGGCGGGGAGACAGTGGGATGATATACTTAAATTACTAAAAGAGAAAAACTGCCAACCAAGAATTCTATATCCAGAAAAATTGCCCTTCAAAAATGAGGGGGAAATTAAAACACTTTCAGGCAAGAAATCACTGAGAGAATTTGTGACCAAGAGACCAGCTCTGCAAGAAATACTAAAGGGAGCACTAGAGGCAGATACGAAAAGACAGAGAGAGAGGTGTGGAGAACAGTATAGAAAGGAAAACTATCAGTAAAGGTAAAAAGAAGAAAAATTTGATATGACATAAAATCCAAAAGGCAAAATGGCAGAAGAAAGTACTACCCATACAGTAATAACACTAAATGTTAATGGATTTAACTCCCCAATCAAAAGACATAAACAGGGGTGGGCCACGGTGGCTCAGCAGGCAAGAATGCTTGCCTGCCATGCCACAGGACCCAGGTTCGATTCCGGTGCCTGCCCATGTATTAAAAAAAAAAAAAGACGTAGACAGGCAGAATGGATAAAAAACAGGACCCATCTATATGCTGTCTACAGGAAACACATCTTAGACCCAAGGATAAACATAGGTTGAAAGTGAAAGGTTGGGAAAAGATATTTCATGCAAATAACAATCGGAAAAGAGCAGGAGTTGCTGTACTAATATCCAACAAATTAGACTTCAAATGTAAAACAGTTAAAAGAGACAAAGAACAACACTATGTATTAATAAAATGAACAATTGAACAAAAAGATATAACAATCATAGATATTTATGCACCAAGCCAGAATTCTCCAAAATACACGAGGCAAACACTGAGAACACTGAAAAGAGAAATAGACATATCTACCATAATAGTTGGAGATTTCAATTCACCACTATCCCCAATGGACAGAACATCTAGACAGGATCAATAAAGAAACAGAGAATTTGAATAATACAATAAATGAGCTAGACTTAACAGAAATTTAGAGAATATTACACCCCACAATAGCAGGATACACCTTTTTCTTAAGTGCTCATGGATCATTTTCAAGTATAGACAATATGCTGGGTCACAAAGCAAGTCTCAATAAATTTAAAAAGATTGAAATCATACAAAACACTTTCTCAGATCATAAAGGAATGAAGTTGAAAATCAATAATAGGCAGAGTGCCAAAAATTCACAAATATGTGGAGGCTCAACAACACACTCTTAAACAACCAGTGGGTCAAGGAAGAAATTACAAGAGAAATCAGTAAATATCTCGAGGCAAATGAAAATGAAAACACAACATATCAAAACTTCTGGGATGCAGCAAAGGCAGTGCTAAGAGGGAAATTTATTGCCCTAAGTGCCTATATCAACAAACAAGAAAGGGTAAAAATTGAGGAATTAACTGTCCACTTGGAAGAAGTAGAGAAAAAACAGCAAACTAACCCCAAAGCAAGCAAAAGGAAAGAAATAACAAAGATTAGAGCAGAAATAAATGAAATTGAGAACATGAAAACAATTGAGAAAATCAACAAAATGAGAAGCTGGTTCTATGAGAAAATAAATAAGATTGATGGACCCTTAGCAAGATTGACAAAAAGAAGAGAGAGGTGACAAATAATTAAGACCAGAAATGGAAGAGGACACATAACCACTGACCCCACAGAAATAAAGGAAGTAATGATAGGATACAACTTTATGCTAATAAACATGACAATGTAGATGAAATGAACAACTTTCTAGAAAGGTGTGAACAACCAACTTTGACTCGAGAGAAATAGAAGACCTCAACAAACCAATCATAAGTAAAGAAATTAAATCAGTCATTAAGAAGCTCCCCAAAAAGAAAAGTCCAGGATGAGATGGCTTCACAGGTGAATTCTACCAAACATTCCAGAAAGAATTAGTACCAATCCTGCTCAAACTCTTCAAAAAAATTGAAGAGGAGGGAAAGCTATCTAACTAATTCTACGAAGCCAACATCACCCTCATACCAAAGCCAGACAGAGATATTACCAAAAAAGAAAACTACAGACCAATCTCTCTAATGAATATAGATGCAAAAATCCTCCACAAAATTCAAGCAAATCGAATCCAGCAACACATTAAAAGAATTATGCATCATGGCCAAGTAGGATTCATCCCAATTATGCAAGGATGGTTCTAGATAATAAAATCAATTAATGTAATGCACCATATCAACAAATCAAAGCAGAAAAACCACGTGATCATCTCAATTGATGCAGAAAAGGTATTTGACAAAATTCAACATCCTTTCCTGTTGAAAACACTTCAAGGGACAGGAATAGAAGGGAACTTCCTCAAAATGGTAAAGGGAGTATATGAAAAACCCACATCTAATATCATCCTCAATGGGGGAAAACTGAAAACTTTCCCCCTAAGATCAGGAACAAGACAAGGATGTCCACTATCACCACTGTTATTCAACATTGTGTTGAACATTCTAGCCACAGCAATTATACAAGGAAAAAAAATACAAGACATCAAAATTGGAAAGGAAGAAGTAAAACTCACACTGTTTGTAGATGATAGGATACTATATGTTGAAAATCCCAAAAAATCCACAGCAAAACTACTAGAGCTAATAAATGAGTACTGCAAAGTGTCAGGTTACAAGATTAACATTCAAAAATCTGTAGTGTTTCTATACACTAGTAATGAATAATCTGAGGGGAAAATCAAGAAAAGAATTCCATTTACGATTGCAACCAAAAGAATAAAATATCTAGGAATAAATTTAACTAAAGAGACAAAAGACCTATACAAAGAAAACTACAAGAAATTGTTAAAAGAAATCACAGAAGACCTAAATAGATGGAAGGGCATACCATTTTCATGGATTGGAAGACTAAATATAGTTAAGATGTCAGTTCCACCTAAATTGATTTACAGATTCAATGCAATACCAATTAAAATCCCAACAACTTACTTTTCAGAAATAGAAAAACCAATAACCGAATTTATCTGGAAGGGCAGGGTGCCCTGAATAGCTAAAAGTATCCTGAGGAAAAAAAATGAAGTCGGAGGTCTCACGCTACCTGACTTTAAGGCATATTATGAAACTACAGTGGTCAAAACAGCATGGTACTGGCATAAAGATAGATAAACTGACCAATGGAATAAATAGAGTGTTCAGATAGAGACCCTCTCATCTATGGACAATTGATCTTTGATAAGGCAGTCAAGCCAACTCACCTGGGACAGAACAGTCTCTTCAATAACTGGTGCCTAAAGAACTGGATATCCATATGCAAAAGAATGAAAGAGGACCCATATCTCACACCCTATACAAAAGTTAACTCAAAATAGATCAAAGACCTACACATTAGATCTAAGACCATAAAACTGTTAGAAGAAAATATAAGGAAATATCTTATACATCTTCTACTAGGAGGCGGTTTCCTAGACCTTACACCCAAAGCAAGAGCATTGAAGAAATAAATAAATAAATGGGAACTCCTCAAAATTAAACACTTTTGCACATCAAAGAACTTTGTCAAGAAAGTAAGAAGACAGCCTACACAATGGGAAGCAATATTTGGAAACGACATATCAAATAAAGGTCTAGTATAAAGAATTTATAAAGAGATTGTTCAACTCATCAACAAAAAGACCTAGCCAATCCAGTTACAAAATGGGAAAAAGACTTAAACAGACACATCTCAGAAGAGGAAATACAAATGGCCAGAAGGCACATGAAGAGATGCTGAATTTCCCTGGTTATTAGAGAAATGCAAGTCAAAACCACAATGAAATATCATCTCACACCCACCAGAATGGCCATTATCAACAAAACAGAAAATGACAAATGCTGGAGAGGATGTGGAGAAAGAGGCACGCTTATCTACCATTGGTGGGAATGTCAAATGGTACAACTGCTGTGAAAGGCATTTTGGTGGTTCCTCAAAAAGCTGAATATAGAATTGCCATATGACCCGGTAGTACCATTGCTAGGTATGTACTCAGAGGACATGAGGGCAAGGACACAAACGGACATTTGCACACCAATGTTCATAGCAGCATTATTTACAATTGCAAGGAGATGGAAACAGCCAAAATGTCCATCAACAGACAAGTGGCTAAACAAACTGTGGTATATAGATATGATGGAATATTATGCAGCCATAAGACAGAATAAACTTATGAAGTATGTAACAACATAGGTGGACCTTAAGGACTTTATGCTGCGTGAGAGTAGCCAGAAACAAAAGGACAAATACTGTATGGTCTCACTGATATGAACTGACATTAATGAATAAACTTGGAGAATTTCATTGGTAACAGAGACTATCAGGAGGTAGAAATAGGGTAAGATATTGGGAAATTGGAGCTAAAGAGATACAGATTGTGCAATAGGGCTGAATGTAAAAACTCAGAAATGGACAGGACAATACTACCTAACTGTAATACAATTATATTAAGACAATGAAACTGAATGTGAGAATGATAGAGGGAGGAGGGCTGGGGGCACAAATGAAATCAGAAAGAAAGATAGACGATAAAGACTGAGATGGTATAATCTACGAATGCCTAGAGTGTGTAATGATAGTGACTAAATGTTCAAATTAAAAAAATGTTTTTGCATGAGGAAGAACAAAGGAATGTCATTACTGCAGGGTGCTGAAAATAGATGGTAATTAATATTTAAAAATTTTACCTTATGTGTGAGACTAAAGCAAAAAAATGTTTATTTGCTACAAAATTTATATTTTGACTAGTGCATTTCCTAATATAACTTACATGGACAGCTTAATTGAACACCATAATACTTGGAACCTTGAGTAGGACATGAGATTTTGTAGGTTTGTCTAGAGCCATGCCCTGATAAAACCCAGAATGATTTGAACACTGAATAAAAGAGTATTTGATAAGTCCCCTTGGGGGAATGATGAGAAACGGGGAAAATTCAACTTCTCCAAGTGGAGAGTTCTTGATATTCTCAGAAGCAGTGGGGACAACCAAAGCAGTAGGCTGAGCCCCCAGTCTTAGAGTTTGTTCATATGGAACTTAACCCCACAAAGGATAGGTCAAGCCTACTTAAAATTAGGCCTAAGAGTCCACCCCAAGAGAACCTCTTTTGTTGCTTAGATGTGGCCTCTCTCTCCAGCCAACACAACAAACAAACTCACCACCCTCCCCCTGTCTACATGGGACATGACTCATGTCCCATGTAGACATGAGTCATGTCTCCCATGGGTGTGGACCTTCCTGGCAACATGGGACAGAAATCCTGGAATGAGCTGGGACTCAGCATCAAGGGATTGGGAAAAACCCTAGAATGAGATGAGACTCAGCATCAAGGGATTGAGAAAACCTTCTCGACCAAAAGGGGGAAGAGGGAAATGAGACAAAGTGTCAATGCCTGAGAGATTCCAAACAGAGTCAAGAGGTTATCCTGGAGGGTTATTCTTATGCATTAAGTAGATATCACCTTGTTATTCAAGATGTAATGGAGAGGCTGGAAGGAACTGCCTGGAAATGTACAGCTGTGTTCCAGTAGCCATGTTTCTTGAGGATGATTGAATAATGATATAGCTTTCACAATGTGACTGTGTGATTGTGAAAAACTTGTGTCTGATGCTCCTTTTATCTATCTTGTCAACAGACAAGTAGTACATATGGATTAAAAATAAGAAATAAGGGGAACAAATGTTAAAATAAATTTAGTTTGAAATGCTAGGATCAATGAAAGGGAGGGGTAAGGCATATGGTGTGTATAATTTTTTTTCTGTTTTCATTTTATTTCTTTTTCTGTTGTCTTTTTATTTCTTTTTCTGAATTGATGCAAATGTTCTAAGAAATGATCGTGATGATGAATATGCAACTGTGTGATGATATTGTGAATTACTGATTATATATATAGAACGGGATGATCATATGTTAAGAATGTTTGTGTTTCTTTCTTGTCATATATTTTTTTAAATTAAAAAATTAATTTAAAAATTGATGCCTAACAGTCACTCCCAAGAGAACACTTCTGTTTCTCAGATGTGGCCTCTCTCTCTCAGCCAACAGGACAGACAAACTTACTGCCCTCCCCCTCTCTATGTGGGACATGACTCCCAGGGGTGTGGCCCTTCCTGGAAACGTGGGACAGAAATCTTAGAATGAGGTGGGACTCAACGTCAAGGGATTGAGAAAACCTTCTTGACCAAAAGGGGGAAGAGTGAAATGAGGCAAAATAAAGTATCAATGGCTGAGAGATTCCAAACAGAGTTGAGCGGTTATCCTGGAGGTTATTCTTATGCATTAAGTAGATATCACCTTGTTAGTCAAGATGTAATGGAGAGGCTGGAGGGAACTGCCTGAAAATGTGGAGCTGTGTTGCAGTAGCCATGTTTCTTGACGATGACTGTATAATGATATAGCTCTCACAATGTGCCTGTGTGTTTGTGAAAACCTTGTGTCTGATGCTCCTTTTATCTACCTTATCAACAGATGAATAAAACATATGGATTAAAAAATAAATAAGTAATAGGGGGAACAATGTTAAAATAAATTTAGTAGATTAAAATGTTAGTGATCAATGAAAGGGAGGGGTAACCGGTATAGTATGTATACGTTTTTTTCTATTTTCTTTTTGTTTCTTTTTCTGAATTGATGCAAATGTGCTGAGAAATGGTCATCATGATGAATATACAACTATGTGATGATTTTGTGTTTTATTGATTATATAACAAGAATAGAATGATCATGTGATAAGAATGTGTGTTTGAATGTGGTTATGCTTCATTAAAAAATGATTAGAATGAGGAATACACAAGTATGTCATGATATTTTGAGCTATTGATTGTATACTGTGTATGGACTGTATGTGAAGATTTGTCAATAAAAATATTTTAAAAAATAAATAGTGACTAAATGAGATCTATTTTTAAAAATGGGTTTAAAATTTGAGAAAAGAATCAGTCATTCAAAAGCTTCCCAAAAAGAAAAGTCCAGGACCAGACAGCTTCACATATGAATTCTACCAAACATTCCAGAAAGAATTAGTACCAATCCTGCTCAAACTCTTCAAAAAAATTGAAATGGAAGGAAAGCTACCTAATTCATTCTATGAAGCCAACATCACCCTCATACCAAAACCAGGCAAAGATATTACAAAAAAAAACTACAGACCAATCTCTCTAATGAATATAGATGCAGAAATCCTCAACAAAATTCTAGCAAATGGAATCCAGCAACACATTAAAAGAATTATACATCATGACCAAGCAGGATTCATCCCAGGTATGCAAGGATGGTTCAACATAAGAAATACAATTAATGTAATACACCATATCAACAAATCAAAGCAGAAAAATCACATGATCATCTCAATTGATGCAGAGAAGGCATTTGACAAGATTCAACATCCTTTCCTGTTGAAAACACTTCAAAGGATAGGAATACAAGGGAATTTCCTTAAAATGATAAAGGCAATATATGAAAAACCCACAGCTAATATCGTCCTCAATGGGGAAAAACTGAAAACTTTCCCCCTAAGATCAGGAACAAGACAAGGATGTCCACTATCACCACTGTTATTCAACATTCTGTTGGAAGTTCTAGCCGGAGCAATTAGACCAGAAAAAGAAATACAAGGCATCAAAATTGGAAAGGAAGAAGTAAAACTATCACTGTTTGCAGATGATATGATACTATACATCGAAAACCCTGAAAAATCCACAGCAAAACTACTAGAGCTAATAAACGAGTACAGCAAAGTGGAAGGTTACAAGATCAACATTCAAAAATCTGTAGTGTTTCTATACACTAGTAATGAACAAGCTGAGGGGGAAATCAAGAAACGAATTCCATTTACAATGGCAACTGAAAGAATAAAATACTTAGAAATAAATGTAACTGAAGAGACAAAAGACCTATACAAAGAAAACTACAAGAAACTGTTAAAAGAAATCACAAAAGACCTAAATAGATGGAAGGGCATACCATTTTCATGGATTGGAAGACTAAATATAGTTAAGATGTCAATTCTATCTAAATTGATTTACAGATTCAATGCAATACCAATCAAAATCCCAACAGCATACTTTTCAGAAATGGAAAAACCAATAACCGAATTTATCTGGAAGGGCAGGGTGCCCCGAATTGCTAAAAGTATCTTGAGAAAAAAAAATGAAGCTGGAGGTCTCACACTGCCTGACTTTAAGGCATATTATGAAGCCACAGTGGTCAAAACAGCATGGTACTGGCATAAAGATAGATAATATCGACGAATCGAATCAAATAGTGTTCAGATATAGACCCTCTCGTTTATGGACATTTGATCTTTGATAAGGCAGTCAAGCCAACTCACCTGTGACAGAACAGTCTCTTTAATAAATTGTGCCTAGAGAACTGGATATCCATATGCAAAAGAATGAAAGAGGACCCGTATCTCACACCCTATACAAAAGTTAACTCAAAATGGATCAAAGATCTAAACATCAGGTCTAAGACCATAAAACAGTTAGAGGAAAATGTAGGGAAATATCTTATAAATCTTTTAATTGGAAGCGGTTTTATAGACCTTACACCTAAAGCAAGAGCACTGAAGAAAGAAATAAATAAATGGGAACTCCTCAAAATTAAACACTTTTGTGCATCAAAGAACTTCATCAAGAAAGTAAAAAGACAGCCTACACAATGGGAGACAATATTTGGAAATGACATATCAGATAAAGGTCTAGTATCCAGAATTTATAAAGAGATTGTTCAACTGAACAGCAAAAAGACAGCCAATCCAATTACAAAATGGGAAAAAGACTTGAACAGACACTTCTCAGAAGAGGAAATACAAATGGCCAAAAGGCACATGAAGAGATGCTCCATGTCCCTGGCCATTAGAGAAGTGCAAATCAAAACCACAATGAGATATCATCTCACACCCACCAGAATGGCCATTATCAACAAAACAGAAAATGACAAGTGCTGGAGAGGATGCGGAGAAAGAGGCACACTTATCCACTGTTGGTGGGAATGTCAAATGGTACAACCACTGTGGAAGGCAGTTTGGCGGTTCCTCAAAAAACTGAATATAGAATTGCCATACGACCCAGCAATACCATTGCTACGTATCTACTCAAAGGACTTAAGGGCAAAGGCACAAACGGACATTTGCACACCAATGTTTATAGCAGCATTATTTACAATTGCAAACAGATGGAAACAGCCAAAATATCCATCAACAGACGAGTGGCTAAACAAACTGTGGTATATACATATGATAGAATATTATGCAGCTTTAAGACAGAATAAACTTATGAAGTATGTAACAACATGGATGGACCTAGAGAACATTATGCTGAGTGAGACTAACCAAAAGCTAAAGGACAAATACTGTATGGTCCCACTGATGTGAACCGACATTAGACAATAAACTTGGAATGTCATTGGTAACAGAGACCATCAGGAGATAGAAATAGGATAAGATATTGGGTAATTGGAGCTGAAGGGATACAGACTGTGCAACAGGATTGGATACAAAAACTCAGAAATGGACAGCACAGTACTACCTAACTGTAATATAATTATGTTAAAACACTGAATGAAGCTGCATGTGAGAGTGATAGAGGGAGGAGCGCTGGGGACATAAATGAAATCGGAAAGAAAGAGGGATGTTAAAGATTGAGATGGTATAATCTAGGAATGCCTAGAGTGTATAAGAATAGTGAAATATACAAGGTACAATTTTAAAAATGTTTTTGCATAAGGAAGAACGAAGGAATGTCATTATTGCAGGGTACTGAAAATAGATGGTAATTAATATTTTAAAATGTCACCTTCTGTGTGAGTAAAGCAAAAAAATGTTTATTTGTTACAAAATTTATATTTTGACTAGTGTATTTCCTAATATAACTTATGTAGATATTTTGATTGCACGCCATAAGTACTTGGAATCTCAGGTAGAACATGAGATTTTGCTGGTTTGTCCAGAGTGATGCCCTGATGTATCCCAGAGTGAATCGATCAGTGAGTGGAAAAGTATTTGCAAAGCCCCCTTTGGGGAATGGTGAGAATGGGGAGAGATTCAACTTCCCCAAGTTGAATTCTTGATATTCTCACAAGCAGTGTGGACAACCAAAGCTATAGGCAGAGTCCCCAGTCTTGGGGTTTGTTCATATGAAACTTAACCCCGAAAAGGATAGGTCAAGTGTACTTAAAATTAGGCCTCAGAGTCACCCCCAAGAGAGCCTCTTTTGTTGCTCAGATGTGGCCCCTCTCTCCAGCCAACAGAATGAGCAGTCTCACCACCCTACCCCTCTCTATGTGGGACATGACTCCCAGGGGTTTAGACCTTCCTGGCAATGTGGGACAGAGATCTTGGAATGAACGGAGACTCAGCATCAAGGGATTGAGAAAAAACCTAGAATGAGCTGAGACTTAGCATCAAGGGCTTGAGAAAACCCTGTCGACCAAAAGGGGAAAGAGGGAAATGAGACAAAGTGTCAATGGCTGAGAGATTCCAAACAGAGTTGAGAGGTTATCCTGGAGGTTATTCTTATGCATCGAGTAGATATCATATTGAAAAATGTAATGGAGAGGCTGGAGGGAACTGCCTGAAAATATAGAGCTGTGTACCAGTAGCCATGATTCTTGAGGATGATTGAATAATGATATAGCTTTCACAGTGTGACTGTGTGATTGTGAAAACCTTGTGTCTGATGCTCCTTTTATCTACCTTGTCAACGAAGGAGTAGAACATATGGAATAAAAATAAATAATAGGGGGAACAAATGCTAAAATAAATTTAGTTTAAATGCTAGTGATCAATGAAAGCAAGGGGTAAGGGGTATGGTAGGTATAATTTTTTTTTCTTTCCTGTGTTCGTTTTATTTCTTTTTCTGAATTAATGCAAATGTTCTAAGAAATGATGAATATGCAGCTAAGTGATGATATTGTGAATTACTGATTATGTTTATTTTGATTATTTTTTAATTAATAAATAAAGTTTTTAAAAAATTGAGAAAAAAATCAATGCACT
The DNA here is from genome assembly GCF_023851605.1 of Tamandua tetradactyla. Taxonomy (NCBI): domain Eukaryota; kingdom Metazoa; phylum Chordata; class Mammalia; order Pilosa; family Myrmecophagidae; genus Tamandua; species Tamandua tetradactyla. The sequence continues at coordinate 123,918,397 of NC_135353.1, forward strand.
TTTTAAAATGTAATTTTACTGAGATATATTCACACCATAGTACTTTTAACATATTATATCCCTTATCTTGTATTTAATAAACAGTCTTTCCCTACTAGAATGTAAATCCTTTGAGGGCAAAATTTTGCTAGTTTTGTTGACTGCTGTATTCCCAGTGCCTAGGAAGTGAAAGCAACTCAATATATATTTTTTTCAATATTTGTTGTACATAAAACCTGATGAGGCACCAATTGTGTGTGTTGTCATTAAGTTAATTAGTATCATCCATCCTGTACTTCTCTTTGTTCTGTTCAGTGCTACTTGGTATCAGTGTTTTAAGGCCACAGAGACATTTTTCATCACTTCTGCAAGCAACAGCTATAGTTTGGGGCTGCGTGACTGAGAGGCACATTGAAGGAAGAAATAAACAGCATAGTTGGTAGTGTTAGAAGAAGGCATTTTGAGCTCAGCTCTCTTGATGACTGGCATATTCTCCAAAATAACTCTCCACTTGTATTTTGCTATGGTATTTTGAGTATCTTAAATAAAGATGATTCATGTTCCTGTTTGCTTTTCTTATTATGGAGTGTGTTCTTTTACATAGCTTAAGTTCTCATTTTATGGTTAGTGTCTGTTTGGGCTCCTTTGCTTAGATGCTATCACTCTGATATTAGGAAAGCAACCAGTTGATTAGGTTTACACTTGAGCCTTAAATAGGTCATTTAGTCTCACAGGGAAAAATTGTTTTTGGTGGCCACATATTGTCCATCTGGTCAGCCTAGCCCCTGTGAATATGTAAACCTTGGGTCACATCTCCTGTGTGGGCAGTCAAGTAGGCCTTAGCATGAATACAGCAATGAAAGAATGCCAGCTGGTGACCCTGGCTTTCCAATAAGTGTTGCCTGACTAACCTGTCTCAGGAGATCCCCTACTGTGACTGTGGAAGTCAGATGAATGCTGTGCCACTCACTGGTCAGATACTTCCTTTTCTCTAAAATAGGTTTCATGCCCTTTATGAGAACTGAATTAACTAAGATGGTATAAGGAATATCTTAGGACCTTATGAACACAAAAGAGATACACAGATTTTATCTTGCTGAGGAGTTTGAGGTTTTTGTCCTATAAATGGTAAGGAACTACTGGAAGACTTTGAGATAGACAGAGAGAGATGGGAGGTGTTTATTTTAGAATTACCATCCTTGCAGTGTTTTCTTTTTTTAATTGCAGATGTGGGTTTACCTTGCAGTGGTTTTGAGGTAGAATGTTGAGAATAAGATGGGTGCAGGAAGGGTTGGAAACTGTTCAAAAATGAGTTCTTGCAAGTGGGATGATGCCACTGTAGAGAACTAGAGTGTTCTTCTATGGGCAAATGAGATAAAAATGACTCACAAGTCTCTGTCCTGAGAGACTGGGTGGTGATGCTGTTTACTGACACAGGGAAAGGGGAAGAGCAACGATGTCTAAAGGCGAGGAGTGAGAGTTACCTCTTAAACCTGAGTCAGAGGTGTTTGGGAGATGTTGAGTAGAAATGTGGATGTGGGGTTCTGGAGAACAGGGGAGGAAGAAGTCTGTGCTGGACCAATATTTGCTAAAGTCACTCTATTAAGGCTTTGCATTGAATGGGTGACTTCTTTATTTTTTAGCTTTTTATTCTGGAAAATTTCAAACACGGCAGTTTAGTACTGTGGGACAATGACCTAGTAAACCCCAGGTACCTATCACCCAGTTTCATTACTTATCAGCTCATGGTCAATTTTGTTTCATCTATAAACCACCACCCGCAACTAAAAGTCTCCCCATGTCAAGATTATTTTCATACAAATCCCCCCATACTTTATTTGTAAATATTTCAGTATTTATCTCCAAAAGATAGGGAATCTTTAAAAAAACAAAACCACAATACATTATCACCGTTCAAAAATATCAGTAACTCTGTAATATTGTTAAATATCCAATGAGTTCACATGTCCCCAGTTGACTTTTTTTTTCCAAGTTTGATTTGAGAGCAAAATAAGGTCCATACAGCTGTATTCGGTTGATATGTCTCTTTGTCTCATAAATCTCTCTTAGGTTTGGGTGAGTAACTTTTTACAGTATACTGGGTCTTATTTGTGTGAATCTGAACTAAAACTAGCATTTGGAAAAAAAAGAGGTATTGCACTATGAGATAATGTTGGAATCCTTTTAATTGGAAAAATGATTTTGATTTTTTTCTCTGGGTAGCATGATGCTTTCAGAAAGCTTTTTAGTAAAATGTTTTGATAACGTTAGAGAGCAGGTAATCCTTCATACTGCCCATATGGTATATTCTAAAAGTCAGTTCTGATTATGCCACTTCTTAGCCCAGAAGTCTTTGTGGTCTTCTGTTTCCTATGGGATAAAGTCTGATCTCATGAGCTTTGACTAATCTTGAACCAACCTTACTGCTTGACACTTGGCCTTCAACCCCCACCCTCCAGCCCCCCACCGCCCCACCCTGCCTTCCTGCCTTCTTACAACCAAAGGCTGCACTGCAGCCATGCCGATCTATTTAATGTTCACTTTCCCACTTCATGCTGAGGGTTTTCTCTGAAATGTAGTTTACACATCCTCCTTTTTCTCCCATAAAAGTCTGATTAATCTTGAAAGGCCAAATTGAGAAGTCCCCTTTTCCGTGAAGGATTTCCTCAACTACTTTCTCACCTGAAGGAACTATTTATTCTGTTCCCTCCCATGTCATCTTTTTATGTCTCTGTTTCGTGGTGCTTGACATACTTTGAATGCTTATATCATTAGTTAGGTTCTCCCATCCTCAGGAGGGCAGGCACTGTGTTTGGCCATCTGCACATCTCCTCAGCATTCAGCCCATAGCCCTGCCCTCTTGTAGTGCACATTGCAATTACTAACTCTTAGGAGGATGAACAACAGATTTTCAAATATAGCTTCTCCCCTGTATATTTTGCTTTAAGATGACTTTTAAAATTAAGCTCTTGCTTGATCAAGTAGCCGGTTAATTATGGCATAGTTTAGAGCTTGGCTGAAGTAAAAATAGTGAAAATTCACAGTAATTAAATTTTATTCTGCCTTTGTAAACACATAAAAGATTTTGCTGGGTGTTCTAGTTTGCTAGCTGCAGGAATGCAACACACCAGAGACGGATTGGCTTTTAATAAAAGGGGATTTATTTTGTTCTTCGGAGGAAAGGCAGCTAACGTTCCACTGAGGTTCTTTCTTATGTGGGAAGGCACAGGATGGTCTCTGCTGGCCTTCTCTCCAGGCCTCTGGGTTCCGACAACTTTCCCCTGGGTGATTTCTTTCTGCATCTCCAGAGGCCTGGGCTGAGCTGTAAGTGCTGAGATGAGGTATGCTGGGCTGCTTGGGCTGTGCAACATTGTGCTCTCTCATTTAAGCACCAGCCAATTAAGTCAAATGTCATTCATTGCAGCAGGCACGCCTCCTAGCTGACTGCAGATGTAATGAGCAACAGATGAAGTTCACATACCATTGGGTCATGTCCACAGCAACAGAACTAGGCATGTTCACCTGGCCAAGTTGACAACTTGACTCTACCACACTGGGTATATGGTGTGAAGCATTTCTTGTTGTGTCATGAACGATGACTCTGGTTGTTAACTGTGGATACTTCCCAGACACTAATTTCATGACTCAGGAAATTGCAACAAAAACACAAAACTTTAATCTTTCCAGATACTGTTTTCTTGCCTGCCAAAACCGGGATGTAACATTTTCATATGAGTGTAATTGTTCTATTACTATTATTTATTATTATTTGCAGTTAAATTATAGTTTTAAATTTTTATTATTTTCATTCTTTCAACAAACATTTATTACATGATGACCATGTTCCAGGCATTGTGCTGGATTCAGTGATGCTTACTGTCTTGTAGGGAAGACAAGACATGTAAGAACAGTTGTGTGGGCAAGGATGGCACAGAGGAAGGAGTGATTAATTTTGCCTGAGAGTCTGACAGAGGTGGTGCTGTTACAGCTGTGTCCTGCAGGGTAAGTAGGAACTGATTAGGTAGATAGGGGAGGTGGGGGTGGGTGGGCAGGACTCATGCCTGGGAGAGTGGACAGTGTATGCAGAGAGGTATGAAATACTTTTGCATTTAGCTATCATTTTCATTTTAAATAGAAAATATATAGATCTTACACAGTATGAAATTCAAATGGATCAACAATGAAAATTAAGACCTATCTTTTCTCCCTAGCCACTGATGTCCCCTCTCTAGACACAACCGCTGTAACGTTTTCTTGGGTATATCCATTCAAGCATTTTTGATGAATGTAAAAACACAAAATACATTTTCTTTATTAATTCCCACACAAAAGGTAGCGTGTTGTACAACTTTGTTCAGCATCTAGTTTTTCTTCGCTTAATACAAAGGACATAGAGCCGCTGCGTTGTTTTTTTTTTTTTTTTTTGGTGGGCAGTGCATGGTCCCAGAAATGAACCCATGCACTCTTTTTGATATAAAAGCTATAGACTCCATTATGTGGATGGACAACAATTTATTTAGCAGGTACCCTTTTGATGAGACATTTAAGAGTTTTATAATTTGTTTTTGTAGATCTCATGAGGTAGATTGGAATAAGTGGGCAGCAGCCACAGAGTTCAGAGCTGAGGGTTGTAAATATCTCTGAATTTTAGTTCAGATTCTGTTAAAAACAAAAGCAAAAAGAAAAAAAATCAGGTGTATTTGGAAAAGAACCAAATGCAATTCGTTGAAAGTGTTAATGAAGATTAATCTTCTGTCAGGCTCCTTCAGTTTTGATCAGGTAGAACAGAGGTCTGGTAGTTTCTTGGTTAGTGTCACAGGATAATAATGTTCTGCAACAAAATATGAATCATGCTAGATTCATGCCAGGAGGTCATACAGAGAAAGTCTCCTTTGGAAGATCAAGAAAACTCATTGTGAGAATGGTGTGGGGAGAGGAAAAACTATCAAACAAAAACATCTCTGCAGTAGGGGTTAGAGACTCCTATGTTACAGCTGTGGGACCTTAATCGCTCATCTGTGAAAGAAATGTTTACTAGTTGGGAGGCTGTGTATGAGTTAGCTATAGGGATATTCTTGATGGTCTAGGGAAGCCATCTTTGGTTTCTCAAAAAGATAGTTTATTTCAGTCAGTAATCTTTGAATTTAAATGAATTCTTAAATAGGTTTTATTTTCTTTAGTTAAAAAACAAAAAACAACCATAGATTTTAACTGAGGTAAATACAAGGTCTGTTTAATTCATTTGTTTTACCAAGTGTTCCTAAACCTGTACCTCTTCACTTGTGTGTGTTTTTATATATTTACATGTAAAACTCAGCCTTCCTTAGTAATTAGAGTAATTAGAGCAGAAGATTTAGTTGCTGTTGTGTATTCCAGTTTCATGGTTCTCTCAGATAACTGTAGCTAGTACATTTGTTTATTTGCATTTTGCTTATCTTCAGAGCTTCCAGGAAGTTAGATTCTGTAGTATGCACAAAAACAAGGTATTAACCTTGTACCTTTGCTGTTGTGTTTTATGTTGCTATGACTTATCACCAGGGAGCAACCTCAACACCTTCACTGGCTCCCTTCCATCTTTAATATGGGCATATGGGCCCAGGGTAAGGAGGGTAAGGTTTTATAAGTCTATAAAAACGAGATTTATTATCTAATAAGATTCTAGGTATGATGGTGAAGATTACTGGGGGTAGGGTTAGGGCATCTCCTCTATCTGAGGACTTTGACTACAAATACAGACTTCCTCTTTTGGTTCATTGTGAGGACCCTATGATTGTACGGTTTAGTTCTTAAGTTAGCTCTGGTAATAATGGGCTTAGAACAGTGAAGAAATAATGAATTATATAAGCAGGTATTGATTTGGGAAAAGGATTACCATCTGTAAGTGACTTGTTTGGTTTCCTTCTCTGGATTCCTATATTATTACAAGTGTTGAAGAGCCGTAGAATCATCTTTTTTATGTAAAACTCCATCAGAAAACAACTGCGTAACCAACTAGTGAAAAAAGAATAAAGAAGCAGCAATATAAGTTGCGTGTAAATGTGATTGAAAGGGGAAGTTTAGAGTCATGTTTGTCACCAGAAAGAAAGATAGAGGTAAAAACTTGGGATTATATAATACAGTGAATCTTGTGATGGACGATAACTGTGATGAAATATACAAATATAAAAAAAATATTAAAAAGTTCTTTCATGGACTAGAACAAATGTACCACACTATTACAAGGAGTTAATAATAGAGTGCTGTATGGGAAAAATGTACCTATTTAAAAACTATGGACTATAGGTAACAGTACTACCTTAATATTCTTTCATCAATAGTAACAAATGTACCAAACTAATACTAGTGGCCAGTATTAAGGGGGAAAAAGGGTATAGGATGTTTGGTTTTTTTTTTTTTAGTAATGAAAATGTTCTAAAATTGATTGTGGTGATGAATGCACAGCTATGTGATCATACTGTGAGCCATTGATTGTATGGTGTGTTAATATACTCAATAGAATTGCATTAAAAAAAAAGTAGTACAGTGTTTCATAGAGAGCCCTGAGCAGCCTCAATGCTGCCAGCCTCATTGCTGTCAAAACTGGAGTAACCACAGCTGTTGCTACTGTCTCCAGTCACCATCACAGCAACCATGAACAGTGAAGCTGTGACCCAGTAGCTACTGCCACCCCATCCAGAGCATTGCCAACACCCAGCCTGGCCTGAGGGGGCAAACAGGTTAGCACAATGAAAGTTTTTAGAACACTGAAATGGTTCAATGTAAGAAACACATATGGTTTCATCAACAAGAATGACACCAAACAAGATGTGTTTGTAACCTCTCTGCTCCTCCCCATTCAACAGACAGCCACATCTTTTCATGCAGTGCCAGCTACATCTCTGAGACACAATGGTGAAGGCCAGAATAAATGGATTTGGCCATATTGAGTACCTGGTCACCAGGACTGCTGTAAACTCCAGCAAAGTGCAGGTTATTGCTATCAATGACCCCTTCATTGACCTCACCTACATGTTCCACATGTTCCACTATGGTTCCACCCATGGTAAGTTCAAAGGCATCATTAAGGCTGAGAATGGGAAGCTTGTCATCAGTGGGAATCCCACTGCTATCTTCCAGGAGTGAGTTCCCCTCAGTATCAAATGGGGTGATGCTGGTGCTGTATGTGTTGTGGAGTCCACTGATGTCTTCATGACCCAGGAGAAAGCTGGGGCTCACTTGAAGGGTGGTGCCAAAAGAGTCATCATCTCTGCCCGTTTGGCTGATTCCCCCATATTTGTGATGGGCATGAACCATGAGAAGTGTGACAGCTCCCTCAAGATTGTCAGCAATGCTTCTTGCACCACCAACTGCCTGGACTCCTGGCTGAGTTCATTCATGACAACTTTGGCATCTTGAAGGGACTTATGACCACAGTCACCCATGCAGAAGCCAGTGGGTGGCCCCTCCAGGAAAATGTGACATGATGGCTGTAGGGCTGCACAGAACATCATCCCTTTATCTACTGGCACTGCCAAAATGGTGGGCAAGCTGAATGGGAATCCCACTGGAATGGCCTTCCTTGTCTCCAACCCCAATGTGTCCAACGTGAATCTGACCTGTTGACTGGAGAAAGTGACTAAACACAATGACATCAAGAAAGTGATGAAGCAGTCATCGGAGGACCCCCTAAAGGGCATCCTGGGCTACACCGAGGACCATATTATCTCCTGCAACTTTAACAGTGATATTCACGCTTCCATTTTTGATTCTGGAGCTGGCATTGCCCTCAGTGACCACTTTGTTAAGCTCATTTCCCTGTATGACCATGAATTTGGCTGCACCAACAGAGTGGTAGACCTTATGGTTCCCATGGCCTCCAAGGAGTAAGAGCCCCCTGGACCATCAACCCCAGAAAAAGCATGAGAGAAAGAGAAAGACATTCATCTCCTGTGGAGTCCTAATCCCAGCTCAGTTCCCCCAAACTGAGAATTGCCCATCTTCCACAATTTCCATCCCAGACCCCCTGAGGAAGGGAAAGGACTGAATAACCTTACTTTGTCATGTACCATCAATAAGGTACACCCAGAAAAAAAAAGTTGTATTTGTACACCAGACTAGCCATAAAGAAGAATAACCCATGGGAACTACCTCCACAGTATAGGGAATTGAGAGATTGTGGAGTTTGATGTTGTTGAAGGAGAGAAAGGGTACCGAGGCAGCAAATGTTGCGGGGGGGGGGGGGGGGGGTGTAGTTCCAGTGCAAGGCAGTAAGTATGCAGCAAGTTATAACCATTATAGACATTATTGATGCCTGGGGTCCTCTGCACAGTTACCAGTGGAATTATCAGAATAGTGAGAATGGGGAAAAGAAGGTAAGATCAGAGTTTGCCCCTAAATGCCGGGCCCAATACCACACAGGTGCACAGTGGTTCCCACATTACCACGTGTAGTAACTATGGGGTGCTGACCATCAGTATTCTAACCCTCCTGTCTAAGGAGAAGTGATGGGGGGTGCTGATAGCCAGAGTGCAGGAGAATAAGGTAGAATATGTATCAGGGTTATAGACCAATGAAGAGAATTAGGAAAATCAAATAGATTGAGACCCAAGATTGGCAGTCATTTCCATGTAGGTACTGCTGCAGCTTCAATTATACCAGTACAGATGCCCAGAAAACCTAAACCATCAGCTGAGAATGTGTCTACTCTCAAGGCTCAGCAGGAGGGGCTGAGTAAATATCAGCTTACTATCCCTACCATCATCTGATTTAGTCATCTAAATAATATGAAATTCCAGCAGTACAAAATGAACAAAAGATTGACACTGAAGACCTTAAGCACTTGGTTTTTTTCCACTTGATCAAATAACTATAATTGTTTGCATTATGAAATTTTAAAATTTATTTTTACCTAAAGATATTTCTTTTTGGTAATGACAAACCTTTGTTTGATTTTTGCAAAGTCTGGCTTATTTATATATACTTTTAAAGGTTTTCAAATTGTTTCATGGGTGGTCAAATTGAGATGATTAAAAACTTCATTTTTGATTTGTAAGAAAATTTTACAACTCTATTTTTCACAAAAGTCAATAAACTTCAAGTACCTGTTATTAAAGATCTTAATAATACAGCAATAAAGACACAGATTTTGGCTTAAAGAACTATATTTTTCAGATTTTTATATATTATTTGCTATTCCACATTTTTGTCTTGTCTTGGTGATGAGACATTATAGAACATTATACATAGCATATAGTAAACATTGTTCTTTCTTTTTCTCATGTAACTTTCTCCATTAATAGTAAAATGAGATGGGGGGAGCATTTTGTCATTCTGTCTTTTAAAATTGCTTAGAACAGAATTGACTTTAGAGAGAGGGCTGACATTTTTCTCCTACAAGAGAATTGTAGAAAGTGTCTGGTGGTCATTTCTGTTTTTTCACATTTCACTCACTTTTATTTGGATATGTCTGACTCAGGCCCAGGACCAGGGGAGTAACACTCCTTCCTCACCCACGGAATTGAATGCTTATGTACTGTTTTGCTGTTATCTTTCCCTAATAGGAAATTCCTATTAAGAACTGAATGAGGCTTTTAAAATTTTCCAACTGATTATTTTTGCTGTGTCATAACCATGGCCCCAAGAAGCCAGCTGTACAGTCCCTCAATCATGATTGCTAAAATTTTCATTGCTGTGTTTAGCTCTCTAAAGGATGTAATGACTTTTAGTCAAGGCTTGAAATGACCTAAGTAAAAGCGTTTCATTTTTTCTCTTCTATTGGTATGTGGCTAAGCAACTTGCATTTGTAGCAACTACAAGTTTCAGCAACCTGGTCCTTTTTGGCAGATGGCAGCAGTACTGGCTTGAGAGATCCTACTGGTGAAAATTAAAGAGCTCAGCACTTCTGCTTTGTGCTGTCCTTGGCAGAAAAAGCTTTGCTTCTTATCATCCTGTCTTTGTCCACGAAAAGGCTGAGAATTGAGGCATAATCAGTTGATAAAAGTGCTGAGAGTGCCAAAATAACCTCCAAAGGTGCTGTCCCACCTTGTCTTCCTGATGATGGTTGAAGGAGCTTAAATTAAACCAAAATGAATGGATGCCAACTGTTTCTGAAGGGCAGTGAGTGGTTCCTAAAATACATACCCAATAACTGGCCTCTAAGATTACTTCTGAGTTTCTTAGTTGTTGAAAATCAATCATGACATTATTTCCATACTCTGTTTATCCTTCCACAGGCCTAATGATTTTTTCACTGTTTCAGGTCTCATCGTTGGAGTGATCCTGAGGTACAGTACCCCTTCCACCAGTGGCCATGACAAGTCACTTAGCTGCACTCAGGAAGACAGAGCCTTCAGCACCTTATTAGTGAACGTCAGTGGGAAGTTCTTCGAATACACCCTGAAAGGAGAGATCAGCCCTGGCAAGATCAACAGTGTCGAGCAGAATGACATGCTGAGGAAGGTGAGCTGGGGACACTTAGCCATCATTGTCCTGACATGGGTTTTTATTTCCTGACTGTCTCAAACTTGTGGAGAGAAATTATTTCAAGTTCTGGGAATATCAGTAACATTCTTGACTCTCAGTTTTGCAAGGAAACTTTTGGGCTGTGATAAGGAGAAGCCAGCAGATTTGAACCATTGCCTTTCAGCTTTGTGACCTTGTTGGGCTTTTGGGATCAGTAGCTGAGGTGGGCCACTGATTGTGCCATGGGTTTGTACATCCCCACTCAGCTCATCTCTCCAACCCCCATCTCTTCTTTACTATGTCTGTTATCTTCGTTGTGATTTAAAGATGCGATTGTTTCTTAAAATAACGTTGATTTCACTTTTATCTTAGTTATTCAGTATTTGGAGGTATAATTCTTAGCTTATCATGGTTCTTTTGCTGTAGTCTACAAATATTTATTGGATGCCCACTCTCATTGGTGATTGATGCTAAAGGTTTAATGAATCTTCAGGGTAAGAAGTTCTTGTTGTCTTACAACTTGAACCCAAACATTTTTCATTTGATGCTGGAGATAGCAAAAAAAAAAAAAAAAAAAAAATCTGTGGTAGAAAAGGATGATATATTTCCGTATGTGGGTAATTTCCAGGATAAGCAAGAAATCTGTATTTATTGGCATACATTCCATTCATTACCTTATTAATCAGAGTTTATCAGCAGAAAGGCTTCTGCATAGTGGTCTGGGGGATCCAGGTTATAGGGAGCTCCTTTTAATAGAGAACAGGCTAATGTGGTGAACTTTATAGTCAACGGAAGATACTTTCAAAATTAAATTATTGTTGCTTTTAGAACTTATCCTTATTGGTAAAGGAAATTAGTCTCAACCTGGAGCATTAAGTATAACCATGTTCTCTGTGCTCCTCATGGCAATACTGGTGCATTCTTAGCCCTCATGCCCTCAACCCTTTAGAAGAATGCATAGGATTTCCATAATCATTGGTAAAATGCAGCTGAGAATGATACACAGTGTAAATACCATGCTAATGACTGTTTTGAAATGGCAAATTGAGCCCTTCATACTGGATGTGATGGGGGAAAGGAAAAAGATCCCAACTGATTTCCATCTTTTACATCATAATAGAAAATGAGGCTAAGTTTTACTCTTATCATCTTTACAAAAATGTTTATTTAAATCCCCTTTCTTTAAAATTTTGTAATATAAACAAAGGTGAGAGAACAAATAAGTCCAAGATTATCATTGTTAGTTAAGGGGAGAAGAGGCTTGTCAAGGCAGCTTGGTTGGTAAGAACATTGGACTAAGTGTCAGAACATCCTCATGTTAGTTCATACATTACTGGGTCACTTCCAACAAGTGCTCTTTGTGCCCAGCTGTCTTAATATTGGTTGGATATTGTCCAAGGCTCCTTCTCATTCTGAAATTCCCTGCTTTGCAGACTTCTTTTGTCTTCAGTAAGAAGACAAAATAAAACATGATCTGAGGGAACTATTCAGCTTTCAATTAGGCAGATTAACATTTCCGGTTTCTTTTTACAAAAGTAAACTTCACTTTTAATAATTAGAATGAAGATTAAAAAAAGATTAATTGGAATTAAAACCAGTTAATCTGCCAGTATGAATGAGGTCTTTAAAAAGCTTTGCAGGTTGAAAAATGCTTAATTCTTTTCTGGATATGGTAGGACTTTACTGTCTGACAGTATCAGAGTGATTTCCCTGTATGAAATCTGCAGGTAATCTAATTCCCCTTAGAGTTGCTGAATTTGTATTGATGCTCAGGAAGCCGCTAGTATCCCTTGTAACTTTGATCTAGGCCACATCAACTGTCAGAGGAGTCTGGTCACTTAAAAGAGGATTAAACTCAGGGGAGGGCAGTGCAATGGTGGCTCAGTGGCAGAATTCTCCCCTGCCATGTCAGAGACCTGGGTTCGATTCCTGGAGCTTTCCCATGTAAAAAAAAAAATTCAGGGGAGCTATGGCTATAAATGATTCTGTGGAAGGATCCAGGAAATAAATAGAAAGTTATGTCTTCATCTTTTGTTGCAGTTGAGCCTTTTAAAAAGTTTGATAAAAATCTAAATGTTTTTATTTCTTGTTTATGAAGTTTGGCCAGAACCTTCTGTGAGTTCTTAAAATTGCAGTCATCTGTTGTGTCTTAATATGTATTAGAATAAAACATCACAATCAGAAGTCGGGAGTGCTATAGGGAGAACATGTCAGTCCACAGGGAAGGTTGTACTGTGGGTTCTGTCATGTGATGAGTCCATGATTTTCCACATTTATGTATTTGCTCTAAATGGTCAAATTTGAGAATGACCTAAAATATTAAGCAAATATTATGGCAGTAATTGGTATATTGCCTTTTTTTCTTTTTAAATTTTTAGGTAACATTTGATCCAGAGGTGTTTTTCAATATTCTGCTTCCTCCAATTATTTTCCACGCTGGATACAGTTTAAAGAAGGTAAGAGTTTTATGCCAGTATTTCTTAAAGCATGTGAATCCATGTGTTAATTTACCTACCCAATTTTCTAGTTCTTTTGGCTTCTTCCATATTACTTATCACTGTGTTCCACACCTACTCAGAGACTATAGTTGATACATCATGAGTGATTCACTGCTGTTTTAAAATCTCATCTCTCATACATTGCTGGTGGAAATGTAAAATGGCATGGCCACTCTGGAAACAGTTGGTAGTTTTCATAAAACTAAGCATAAAGTTACCAAACAACCCAGCTATTACACTCATGTTCACATAAAATTTTCACACCATAAACCTGGATATGATTGTACATAGCAGCTTTATTTGTAATAAGCAAAAACTGGAAACAACCAAATTATCCTACAGTAGGTGAATGGTTAAACAAACTGTGGTACATCTGTATCGTGGAATACTACTCAGCCATAAAAATGAACAGGCTATTGATAGACACAGCAATTTAGAGGAATCTCAAAAGCATTACAATGAATGGAAAAAGCCAATATCAGATGGTCATATACTGTATGATTTCATTAATACAACGTTCTCAAAGTGATAAGATTATAGGAATGGGGAATAAACAAGCAATGGCCAGGGGTTAGACACAGCAGGGGATGGGAATTTATGTGACTAGAGAAATCTCTGTGGTGATGGGATAGTTCTGTATCTTGATTGTGGTGGTGGTATGTGATAAAATAACATAGAACTATGCACATGCATTGTACCAGTGTCAGATTTTTGGTTTCAATATTGTGCTATAATTACATAAGATAAAACCATAGAGGGAAACTGGGTGAAGAGCACACAGAGACTCTCTGTATTGTCTTTTCATTTTCTGTGAATCTCTAATTATTCCAAAATTAGAAGTTTAAAAATATCTTATTTTCATCATTGAGGGTCATTGTGCTTGTCAGCAAAATTTTACCTAATCCTCTACTTTACAAATAGTGCAAGTTGGGTGGGCCATGGTGGCTCAGCAGGCAAGAATGCTTGCCTGCCATGCCAGAGGACCTGGGTTCGATTCCCGGTGTCTGCCCACGTTAAAACAAAAACAAAAACAAAAACAAAACAAATAGTGCAGGTAGCTGTCCCTTACCCCGACTGTGAGGGTATTGTGTGAAAATTTAGCTTCCAAAGGGCCTCCCTCAGATGACAGCCATGGAACTTGTTTCAGTTCTCTTTATACATGAGGACTAAAGGAAACGTAGAGAAGAGAGATCTTGGCTACCCACAAAACCCAACAACATTCTTATGAACTAGAGAATGCCCTCCACATTGATATACCTCTATCTAGACCAATCAAGAAAGAAAGAAGAAAGATACAAATTACTTATATCAGTAATGAAAGAGGGCAACACCACTACAGACCCTTCAGACATTAAAAAAATGCTAAGGGAATGTTACAGATAACTTTATACCAATATATTTGACGATCCAGGCAAAATGGACAAATTTGCTGGAAGCACAAATTTTCAAAACTGACCTGGGAAGAAATAGAAAACTTGAATAATCCTATGTTAATGAAAGAAATTGAGTTCATAATTAAAACTTTCCCATAAGCCCAAATGACTTCACTGGTGATTCCTAGCAAGATTTAAGGGAGAAAAAAATATCAATCCTACATAAGCTTTTTCAGAAAATAAAGGAAGGAGCACTTGAAAACTCATTTTATGAGAGGTTGTGCACCCAACAGTGTGGCTTTTCTGTCAAAGCAACTCTGTAACTTTAAAAAGGTTTTTAAAACTATTTCCAATCAATATAAATATAGTTACAGTTTATGGAGCATCTGATTTGTATTAAGAACTTTACATACATTCTTTGTTTCTAGTTTTACATACATTATTTCTAATCACAAAAACTGTAAGAAAGTGATAGTGGTTGGAGAATTTCTCAGTCCCTCCTCTCAGTTTCTAACTCACTGGACACAAGGAACTAACAGGCAATTGAATGATCAATTTTATGACTCAGAGTCCCTATTAACCTATGCTGGAGGAGGTAGCTTAGACCTGAGGCTGTAATGAGGCTCCATACTACCTATTTATGAATTGAAGACAGGTGTCCTTTATTGTGAGGTCAGTTACAGGTAGTAGTCTCTCTGGAATAGAGAGATCCCAGAAGTTGCTGAGCTGGCCAAAGGCTGCCTAGTTTTGTTCACTGCATGGAAGCTAGATATATGAAAACAATCCCCCACCTTACACAAGAGGGTCAAGACTGCAAGTCAGAGTCAAGTCAGTTTCTTCTTTCAGAGGCCAGGTGACCCTACATTACCACATCACTTTCAGGGAAATGGAATAGAAGTCCTCTCTCCAGGGTGGATACTTGAGGAACAGGAGGTTGTATGCTTATGCATACCACCCAACACTCACTTGTGCACTCACAAACACATAGAGAGTGTCTCGTGTTTACTGATGATACAGCTGAACTCATAATGATTAATGTGTGTGAGGTTATGGGTATGGGACTGAGTCAAGATCATGCCCTGTCTGTCAACTCCAGTACTCAAGGTTGTTCCTTTGGGATTCATTGCCTCTGGGTTTAGGTTTGCTGTACAAAAAAAAGAGGTACTCTTTCCCTGACTAATATGTGGCGTTGTCAAAGATATCTGACTATGTATGTCAGTTGTTGACACCTATCAGATAGATGGTTATTATGAGTATAGATAATTTGATTCTTTATCTAAATGGAAAATCTGGGAACTTGTCTTCAGATCAAATGGGTGATGAAAAATTTGGTGTTTAAAACCATTTATCTTAATGTATAATCAAGATGATAGCTGCTTTAAAATGAAACTAAATCATAGGTTGTGAAAGAAAGTCACTCTAATGGTTGAAAAGCACCCTAATTTGCACTCTGATTCATGCAGTCTTCCCTCTGTCAGCCCTATTTTCTCAGAAGAAAAATAAATAACAGACTTTGCTAGTTCCCAATTTAAGTTGTTTTTGAAATGCTAGCTTTCAGGTACCAGCTGTTGATTTAGTCCATTTCCTTTCTAAATAGTCCATATACAATCACTTAAATAGTTGGTTCTTGCATGGCTGTCAACTCTGATTAAAGCTGTTCTCAATTAAAGGAGTAATAAATATTTCACCATTTAATTGCTGGTATATAAACATATAGTCAGAGAGTTTGACTTATTCACATATAGCCGTCATGCAGGTATGAGCTTTTTTTCTGACTTGAATAATTTATCATAGGAATTAGTTTTAATTTTGTTTCACCACATGTTTTGCTTCCAGGGCATTGGTAAGGAAAATTCAACTGTAGGAACCTTAATTTTTGGTGAGATTCCCCACCAGACTCAAACATACACACACACACACACACGTATGCACATTGTAACTTGTTAAAAATTATCAGTGAGGAATGATGAAGAGATGGTTTCCCAAGGAATAGAAATGTAAAGCATGGAATGGTGCAACAGGAAATTTGGATGCCAGGTGGATTTTCACTGAAAGCAAGTCTTCTTGTCACAATCTGTCTTGGGCTTAGATTCTTGAATGCTTTACCATGGTATGTCATCTGTAACTGTGAGAGAGAAAAGTAAGGGAGACTCTGAACTACTCATACCTATATTGTGGCCAAATAAGAATAGGATGAAAGCTAGAGGATTCCACTTAACTCCTACTGTCCTTTCTTCCCCAAAAGGTTGTGGTGAAAATCCAGTTGCTGGGTAGAATGGCAACTTATACAGCGAGAGTACAATGTTCTTTGGTTAGGAGACCTGCTTTCCAGGTCTAATGCTGTAGTTTGGTGGATGTGTGATCAGGCAAGCGAGGTCACACCTTTGAACCTTAGATTTCTCTCATATAAAATGATTCAAGTAACATCTTCATGATGGGGTTCTTGTGAAGATTGCATGGGCTAATACATGTGTAGGTACTTTGTAAACTGTGAAATACATATTTAAGTACTAGTTGTAATAATTCACAAATAAGCGATGTTATATCTTTTTTAGGTACAATAAAATTTCGGTTGACATCAGCATGCATGAATGGGGGATGGGTGATTGTGTGTATGTGTGACTTTGAAATATATTATGAATGTATTTTTGGTGGCAGGTTTCTATTTCTACTTTTTGGCTTTGGCTAATATCATGAATATGAATATATTAAATATATTCAAACTAATCATGGGAATAGTTACCCAAAGGAAAGCTGAGTGGCAACAGAAAGCACTTCTGGGATTAGAATTTATTCCTGGATAATTCAATGACCTTATATCCTTCCTTGATACGTTCCAACCCTCCCTGATTTAAGCACTTCAAAGTTTCTAAAGGGAAGTAGGTTCACAGTTGTTGATTTTCTTTGAAATCTGATTAATTTTTTTTGAAATATTGGTGAATAAATACATTAGCATAGAAAAACTGCCCTCCCCATGAAGATGGCACAGTGAGAAGCTTCAGGGCTCAGTCACCCCCGCAGAAGCTTCAAACAAACACCAAGAACTGGAAGAAATATATTTCCCAAAGCTCTAGCAAAAGAATTACAGTAATAGGACAATCGCTGAATCAATAAAAAGGCCACTTAAAAAACAGTAGGGGAAGGTGGCCAAATAGCTTGAGATTAGTCCTGCTCCACTGAAAAGTTAGAGAAGGGACAGGAGGGCAACTGAGGCTACAATTTGGGAGTGTGGCTGACCTGGGAGAGCCTTCTGCACCACATGGGCCTGCCCTGGTTGCAGAGGCCGAGGAACTAAGAGGTAGAAAGCTGTACCCTGGCACAGAGACGTGGAGTTGTGGAGCCTGCGGGAGTGCATGGACAGGAGCCGGGGACTAGAAAGTAAGCCAGGCCAGTTCCTTGGGCACACTACCCTCACCAGCGCAGCCCCGTGACCAGTGACTCATCCCACACCTCAGGCACTCAAACCTGGTCACCCACTCCCATTCCCCACACTCTAGGGACCCCCACCCCACCAGCCCCCAATATACCTGCCCCACACCCATACCCCAAGTGCAGCCCAACCCACCACTCCTGCACCCCTCCCGAGTACTACCTCCCCCTCCCTGTTACCTGCAGGTTGTTGCCAGTGCATAAATGCTACAGGCACTAACCTCCATACCTAGGCTACCCCTGCCACCCTGCCCATAGTGTCACACTGCCTTACCCTACCCCCCCCCCCCCCGAGCTCTGCACATCAGTTTACAGCACTCCTGGGCCCACGCTTGTGCACAGGCCCACAATCACATCATGCAGCTCTGGGAACCTCAGTTTACAGCAGTCCTATAACTGCGCATGCACACGGCCCTCAGCCACACTTCCCAGCTCTGAAAAAGTGCTGACCTATGCAGCCAGGTCACATCTGCCCCCAGTCCATGAAGGCATAACACTGACCTGCTGCCACAGATCTACACATGTGCACAAAGGGTCCCATGCCTTACACCAGCACATACAAGGGTTACACCCCCCAGAATGGTGTACCTACACAGCTACATCCTCCCTGGCTGCTGGGCGTCCATGTTCACAAGCATCAGCTTAACATCCTCAACCTGCGCCTATACCTCCCCTGAAACAAATCACTGCATTGAGTGCCCCACCCCATACCCTGCTCCCTGCTGTACATCCATACCATAAACACAAGGCCTTAGACTACTAACAGAAATCAACTCCCAAAGTAAATCAATCAAGATATTTCCATGCCATGAAGACAGCAGAATATCACTAAGCACATCACAATGCAGACAGATATAGCCCTGTGTAATGACCAAATTAAAACACAAGAGGAGACACCAACATTGGAACAACTAATCAAAGATGTTCATACAACTCTACTTAATAAGTGGGATAGCAAATGATATAAAGGAGATCAAGAAGACAGTAGAAGAGCATAAAGAGGAATTTGACAGAATAAATAGAAAAATAGCAGGAATCACAGAGATTAAAGACTCTGTTGACCAAATAAAAAACATACTAGAGGTACACAACACCAGATTTGAAGACAGAAGAAAGAATAAGTGATATAGAGGACAGGATAATTGACTTTGAAGACTCAAAACAGCAAATGGCAAAAAAGATGGAAAAACTTGAATTGGATCTCAGGGAAATGATAGACAAAACAAGACACACAAATATAAGAATCATTGGTGTTCCAGAAGGAAAAGAGAGGATTAAAGGGCTATGAAGGGTAGTTGAGGATATAATGGGGAAAAACTGCCCAGCGCTCATAAAGTACACAAATACACAAGCCAAAGAAGCCTGACAGACTCCAAACAGAATAAATTCAAACAGGCATTCCCCAAGACACATAATAACCAGTCTGTCAAATGCTGAAGAGAAGCAGAAAATTCTGAAAGCGGCAAGAGGAAAACAATCTACTACATACAAGGGAAACCAAATAAGACTGAGTTCAGACTACTCAACTAGTACCCTGGAGGTGAGAAGGCAGGGGTATGATATATTCAAGATCGAAAGAGAAAGGCTTCCAGCCAGGAATTCTGGACCCAGATACATTGTCCTTCAAAATTGAGGGACAGATTAAAGTTTTCACAGACAAAGAAGTCCTGAAAGAATTTGTCAACCTGCCCTCCAAGAAATGCTAAAATGAGTTCTGCTGGCTGAAAAAAGACAGGAGAGGGAAGTCTGGAGGAGGGCACAGAATTGAAGAGTACCACCAAGGGTAATTTAAAGAAAACAAAGAGAAAGAGGGAAAATAATATAGAGATCTGACAAATAAAATAAAAAAGAAGATGGTGGAATCAAGAAATGCCTTTTCAGTAATAACTTTGAATGTTAATGGACTAAACTTACCAATTAAAAGCGCAAGATTGGCAGAATGGATTAAGAAACATAATCCAGCTATATGTTGCTTACAAGAGACTCATTTTAGACACAAGGATACAAATAGATTGAAAGTGGAAGGAAGGAAAAAGATTTTACACGCAAGTTGTAACCAAAAGAAAACAGGAGTAGCTACACTAATATTGAACAAAACAGACTTTAAATGTAAGGGCATCATAAGAGACAAAAAAGGACAGTATATACTAATTAAAGGGTCAATTCATCAAGAAGATAAAACAGTCATAAATGTTTATGCTCCCAATCAAGGAGCTCCAAATTACATGAAACAGTTTTGTATTGGCAAAACTGAAGGGAGTGATAGATGTTTCAACAATAATAGTAGGAAACTTCAATACACCACTCTCCTCTATAGATAGAGCAACCAGACAGAAGATCAACAAGGAAATGGAGAAGTTAAATAACTTGATAAATGAATTAGACCTAACAGACATATATAGGTCATTGAACCCCAAAACACAAGAATATAAATTCTTCTCTAGTGCTCATGGAACATTCTCCAGGATAGATCATATGCTGGGGCACAAAACAGGTCTTTATAAATTTGAAAACATTGAAATTATTTGAAGTACTTTCTCTGATTACAATGGGATGAAGCTGGATCTCAATAACCACCAAAGAACGAGGACATTCACAAATAAATGGAGATTAAATGACACTCTTAAACATCCAGTGGGTCAAGGAAGAAATTGCTATAGAAATCAGTAGCTATCTGTAGATGAACGAAAATGAGCAGACAACTTATCAGAACCAATGGGATGCTGCAAAGGCTGTGCTGAGATAGAAATTTATTGCCCTAAATGCCTATATTTAAAAAACAATACCAGTATTTTTAAAGCAGCTAGAAGTAAAAACCTAAAACTGTGAAATTGTAACCCATGTCAAAGTCTGAACTATGTTCTACAACTAATTGTGGTTCTGTGCTTTGAAATTTATAGCTTTTTTGTATATATGTTATTTTTTCACAAAAAAAGAAGGAAAAAAAAGCCGATTGGGATGGTAAAAAAAGAATATTTAAGCCCTCTAGCCTCCTATATTCTGGAGCAGCTAGAAGGAAAAATATGAGAGGATCATATGGTAGCCCAAGACAAACTCTGGGACCTGTCGTGTAATCACCTGTTGAAGAATGCTTTGAA
The DNA here is from genome assembly GCF_023851605.1 of Tamandua tetradactyla. Classification (NCBI taxonomy): domain Eukaryota; kingdom Metazoa; phylum Chordata; class Mammalia; order Pilosa; family Myrmecophagidae; genus Tamandua; species Tamandua tetradactyla. Next base: position 123,939,214 of record NC_135353.1, read on the forward strand.
AACTATTGCTTTTTTATTTCTTTGCTTTGTATATATCTTATACTATACAATTAAAAAAGTTAAAAAACAGAACAAAACAAGAAAGATAAAAAATCAATGACTTAACAACACACCTGGAGGAACTTGAGAAAGAACAGCAAACTAACCCCAAAGGAAATAGAAGAAAAATAACAAAGATTAAAGCAGAGGTAAATGAATGGGAGAACAAAAGAATGATAGAAAGAATCAATGAAACCAAAAGTTGGTTCTTTGAGAAAATCAATAAAATTGATAGGCCACTAGAAAGACTAACAAACAAAAAATGACAGAGGATGCAAATAAACAAAATCAGAAATGAGAAGGGGTGCATTACCACAGACCCTGAAGAAATAAACAAAATCATAAGAGGATACTATAAACAACTATATGCCAACAAACTAGACAACTTAGATGAAATGGACAAATTCCTGGAGACACACAAACAAACTACACTGACTCAGGAAGAAATAAAATATCTCAACAAACCAATCATAAATAAAGAGATTCAATCAGTCATCAAAAATCTTCCTATAGTTTGTCCAGAGTGATGCGCCAATAAATCCCAGAGTGATTTGAACAATGAATAAAAAAGTATTTGCAAAGTCCCCTGGGGAGAATGGTGAGAAAGGGGGAAAATTCAACTTCCCCAAGTGGAGAATTCTTGATATTCTCACAAGCAGTGGGGACAACCAAAGCATAGGCTGAGCCCCCATCTTGGGGTTTGTTCATATGAAACTTAACTCCGCAAAGGATAGGCTAAGCCTACTTAAAATTAGGCCTAAGAATCACCCCCAAGAGAACCTCTTTACTTGCTCAGATGTGGCCTCTCTCTCTCAGCCAACATGACAAGCAAACTCACTGTCCTCCCCCTCTCTATGTGGGACATCACTCCCAGGGGTGTGGATCTTCCTAGCAACATGGGACAGAAATCCTAGAATGAGCTGGAACTCAGCATCAAGGTTTTGAGAAAACCTTCTTGACCGAAAGGGGGAAGAGTGAAAAGAGACAAAATAAAGTGACAGTGGCTGAGAGATTCCAAAACAGAGTCAAGAGGTTATCCTAAAGGTTATTCTTATGCATAATATAGATATCACCTTCTTAATTAAGGTGTAATGGAGAGGCTGGAGGGAACTGCCTGAAAATGCTGTGTTCCAGTAGCCATGTTTCTTGAAGATGACTGTATAATGATATAGCTTTTGCAGTGTGACTGTGTGATTGTGAAAACCTTGTGTCTGATGCCCCTTTTATCTATCTTATCACAGACAAGTAAAACATATGGATTAGAAATAAATGAATAATAGGGGGAACAAATGATAAAATATGGTTAGTGGATTGAAATGCTAGTGATCAATGAAAGGGAGGGGTAAGGTACATGGTATGTATGATTTTTTTTCTGTTTTCTTTTTATTTCTTTTCTTGAATTGATGCAAATATTCTAAGAAATGATTATGATGATGAATATACAACTATGTGATGATATTGTGAGTAAGAATGGAATGATCATATGGTAAGTATGTTTGTGTTTGTATGTTGGTATGTTTAATAATTAAAATAAAAAAAAATCTTCCTACAAAGAAAAGCCCAGGGCCAGATGGCTTCACAGGGGAATTTTATCAAATATTCCAGAAAGAACTAACACCAATCCTGCTCAAACTTTTCCAAGAAATTGAGAAAAAAGGAACTCTGCCTAATTCATTTTATTAAGCTAATACCATTTTAATATCAAAACCGGGTAATGATGCTATAAGAAAGGGAAACTTAAGGCCAATCTCCACAATGACCATAGATGCAAAAATTCTCAATAAAGTATTAGCAAATCGAATCCAACAATACATTAAAAGAATTGTGCACCATTACCAAGTGGGGTTTTACCAGGAATGCAAGGATGGTTCAACACAAGAAAATCAATTAGTGTAATACAGCACATAAACAAATCAAAAGGGAAAATTCATATGATCATCTTGTTGATGCTGAGAAAGCATTCGACAAAATTCAGTATCCTTTTCTGATAAAAACACTCCAAAAGATAGGGATCAAAGGCAACTACCTCAATATGATAAAGAGAATATATGAAAAACTGATAGCCAGCATCATACTCAATGCCGGAGAGAGACTGAAAGCTGTCCCCCTAATATCAGGAACAAACCAAGGATGCCCCTTGTCACCACTCTTATTCAACATTGTGCTAGAAGTTCTAACTAGAGTGATCCCTAGGCAGGACAAAGAAATGAAAGGCATCTAAGTTGGAAAGGAAGAACTGAAACTCATTATTTGCAGATGATATGATAATATACTTGGAAGATCCTGAGAAATCTACAGCAAAATTACTTGTTCTAATAAATTCAGCAAAGTGGCAAGATATAAAATTAATGTTTAAATATCAGTAGCATTTCTATACACAAACAGTGAGCTAGCTGAGGAGTCAGTTAAGGAAAAAATTCCATTCAAAATAGCCACTGAAAGAAGCAAGTACTTAGGAATGAACTTAACTGTGGACGTAAAGGACTTGTACACAGAAAATGACATAACAGTCCTAAAAGAAATCAAAGGAGATCTAAATAGGTAGAAAGACATTCCCTGTTCATGGATAGGAAGGCTAAATACAGTTAAGATGTCAGTTCTCCCCAAATTGATCTACAGATTCAACACAATACCAATCAAAATTCCAACAACCTACTTTGAAGATTTGGAAAAGCTAACTCCCAAATTCATCTGGAAGGGAAAGAGATCCCAAATAGGTAAAAGCATCCTAAAAAAGAACAAAGTGGGAGGATTAACACTCCCTGACTTTAAAACCCATTATAAAGCCACAGTGGTCAAAACAGCATGGTACTTGCACAAAGATAGAAGCATTGACTAATAGAATTGAATTGAGAGTGCAGAAATAGATCACCAAATCAATGGTCAACTGACTTTTGACAAGGCTCCCAAATCCTCTGAACTGGGACAAAATAGTCTTTTCAATAATTGAGCATGGAAAAGCTGGCTATTGATAGCCAAGAGAATGAAAGAGGACCCCTATCTTACACCTTACACAAAAATTAACTCGAAGCGGATCAAACACCTAAATATAAGAACTAGCACCATAAAATTTCTAGAAGAAAATGTAGGGAAACATCTTCAAGACCTAGTAATAAGAGGTAGCTTCTTAAACTTTACAGCCAAAGCAGAACAACAAAACAAAAAAATAGATGTTCTAGTTTGCAAGCTGCTGGAATGTAATATACCAGAAACGGAATGGCTTTTAAAAAGTGGAATTTAATAAGTTGCAAGTTAACAATTTTTAGGCCATGAAAATGTCCCAGTTAAAGTAAGTCTATAGAAATATCCAATCTAAGGCATCAAGGGAAGGATACCTTGATTCGAGAAGGCCGATGAAGTTCAGGGTTTCTCTCAAGTGGAAAGGCACATGGCGAACACAGTCAGGGTTTCTCCCCCCACTGGAAAAGCACATAGCAAACATGGTGTCATCCGCTAACTTCCTCTCTAGCTCCCCTGGAGGTGTTTTCCTTCTTCATCTCCAAAAGTCACTGGCTGGTGGATTCTGTGCTTTGTGGTGCAGCAACATTCTCTGCTGTCTCAATTTTATGGCCTTCTCTCTTGTAGTTCTCTAGCTTTTTCCAACGTGCTTCTTCTTTTAAAGGATTCTGGTAAAACCAATCAAGGCACATCTGGAATGGGTGGAGACATGGCGTCACCTAGTCAGGTTTACTATCCACAGTAACTGAGTCACATCTCCATGGAGAAAAGCTAATTAAAGTTTCCAACATACAGTACTGAATAGGGATTAGAAGAAACAGCTGCCTTTATAAAATAGGATTAGGATTGAAACATGACATTTTAAATGAGCACAATAGATAAATGGGAACTCCTCAAAATCAGATGTTTCTCCACTTCAAAAGACTTTGTCAAAAAGGTGAAAAGACAGCCAACTCAGTAGGAGAAAATGTTTGGAAATTACATATCGGACAAAGGTTTGATATCATGTATATACAAAGAAATCATATAACTCAACAATAAAAGAACAAACAACCCATCTATAAAACGAGCTAAAGATATAAATAGGCACCTTTCTGAAGATCAAATACAGATGGGTCAAAAGCACATGAAGAGATGTTCATTTTCATTGGCTATAAGGGAAATGCAGATCAAGACTATAATGAGATACTGCCTCATACCTATAAGAATGGCTGCTATTAAACAAACAGGAAACTATAAATGTTAGAGAGGATGTGGAGAAACTGGGACACTTATGCACTGCTGATGGGAATGTATAATGGTGCAGCCACTAGGGAAGACTGCTTGGTGGTTCCTTAGAAAACTAAATATTGAGTTGCCCTATGACTCAGCAATAGCACTACTTGGTATATACCCAGAAGAGCTGAAAGCAACGACACAAAAACATTTGCACACTGACATCCATTAGCAGCATCATTCACAATTGCCAAAAAATGGAGACAAACCAAATGTCCATCAACAGATGAGTATATCAACAAAATGTGTTATATACATACGATGGAATATTATCCATCAGTAAGACAGAATGACGTCCTGAAGCACATGAGAAGATGGATGAACCTTGAGGACATAATCCTGAGTGAAGTTAGCCAAACACAAAAGGATAAATACTACATGATTCCACTTTTATGACCAGCATAATGGTATAATCATAGGCTTATAATATAGAATATAGGGGATTTAGAGATACATAGATGCTAGAGATGGGTGAACCATTAGCTAATGAGGTTGAACTCCAATGTAAGGGAATAGATAGGAGTGAAGGTGGTTCTCTAGTGGGTCTATATCTAATATTACCATATTGAAGATGAACAAGATTGAAAGAGGTTGTATAGACCTATGTGTCCCACTGGCTCTCACTAGAAATATGAATTAGTTCTTGCAAGAATTACTTCAAAGATATGGTTCTTGTACAAAGAGTGTGTAAGTCCAGGATACAGGGGGAAAACTGCTATTGCATACTATGAGCTATGTTCAAAAGAAAACCATCAGCACTACCACAACAACAGTATAGGTAAATAATGGGGGGAGGGACAAGAGTTAAGAGGAGGTTTATATTTCCTATTTGGCAAGGGTGTGTTTATTGGTTTTCTTTCTCTTGGAAACACTGGAATTATCTAAAATTGAGAATGTTGATGGACTGTGGACTTTGGGCCCTCTACATGATGCCCGATGAATGCAGGTGGCTGAAGGATGCACTGATGGAGAAGTAGATTGGTGAAAGATGGTGTATACTTATGAACAAAGGTTGTGCTGTTACAAAAAGAACAATGTCATGAGGCATGTGACAGTGTGAATGAACATGTGAGACATTTGGTGAGATAAAATAAGGCAGAAGCAGAATGGTATGGTCACCTTTAGAAAATGCTTATAAGAAAACAGGGGCCTAGATTGTAAGCTTTAGAGCAGACACATTAAGTCCGGAAGGGTGATTATTATTTCTGGATTTTTGAGAGGCTGTTTTGTATATATAACCTGATATTAGAGATAAGAAGGAAGCGAAACAAGTTGGGGTTAAAGTAATTCAGAATATAGGGGTAGGGAAAATAGTGTCTGTATTTTAGAACCACACATACTGTTTAAGACCAATGGAAGAAAGATTTATTAAGTCTGGATATGAAATTTTCTGTCATGCATAATCTAATTGAACTTATCTATATAGCTCATTTGAACAATTGAAACACAGGGAACCCAGAATAAGAAAGAAGTTCTTTAGGCCTATATAGATTATTGTAGTATCTGGATATATCCTAGAGTATATTGAACACATAATTAAAAAATATCTCACATCCCCTGAAGGATGTGAGAAAAATATGGAACTATTAAAACTTATCCTCAGGAAATCCCCTGATACTGTGTCAAACTTTAGGTACACCCAAATCAATAGTCCATGCCCTAGATCATGATGCTTACTCTTGTGAAGCTTATGTAGGTAGCTGAGAAGCTTAGACTACCTATAGGTGTGCCTAAGAGTTACCTCTGCAGGACCTCTTTTGTTGCTCAGATGGAGCCTCAGTCTCTCTAAACCCAACTCTGCAGGTGAATCATTGTCCTCCCCACTACATGGAACATGACATCCAGGGGTGAAAGTCTCCCTGGCGACATATGGGAGATGACTCTCAATCTGGCACCATGTGATAAACAATTCCATCCTAACCAAAAGGGGAAAAGAAGTGTAATTAATAAAGTGTCAGTGGCAGAGAGAGTTCAAATAGAGTTGAGAGACTACTTGGGAAGTTGCTCTTATGCAAGCATCAGGTAGACCTTGCTACCTATCATAACCTGCCAATCCCCAACTGGGACCATTCCAGCCAATCCTAAAGAACATCTAGGGCAATATATAAGATTCCACAAGGGTTCCATGCACTAGAGTAACTCTCCAGAAACCTACAACTTCCAGATGGATCCCTGGTCCAGATAAGTCCTGAAACCTAGCGCAGCCTCTCCAGAACATCAGAAAGTTCCATCTCCCTACCCCATATTAGTGACAGACCCTTCCAACATGAAAAAGTTAGAATGGCCATAGCCCAAACTCCCCTAAAGAGAGGAATGGAAAGATCAAAAGTGATGTTTGAGTTATACAGAGAAGATAGGATTTGACAAATGAATATGAATGCTGAATCATTTCATTTGTATTTCTTTTAGTCTCCAGTATTTTAGAGCAGCTAGAAGTAAAAATCTAAAATTGTGAAATTGTAACCCATGTCAAACTCTGAAATATGTTCTACAGCTAAGTGTGGTGTTGTGCTTTGAAATTTATTGCTTTTTTGAATACATGTTATTTTTCACAAAAAAAGGAGGAAAAGTCGATTGTGATGATAAAAACATATTTATGCCCTCTAGCCTCCTATATTTAGGAGCAGCTAGGAGGAAAAATGTGAGAGGATCATATGGTAGTCCATAAACAAAGTCTGGGATCTGTCCTGTAACTACTTGTTGAAAAGTGCTTTAAAAACTACTGCTTTTTTATTCCTTTGCTTTGTATATATGTTATACTATGTATACAAGTATACATTTGTATACAATAAAAAATACTACATTAAAAAATACTACAATAAAAAATGTATACTACATTTGTATACAATAAAAAAAATTTTAAAAGACAGTAGGAAGACCTCATGGCACACTGGCTGGCCTCTCCCTTACCCCTCACTGGTTTGTATCATGCTAGCCCATGCTCCCAGTACAGATCCCTGGTCCTAGTTCTGGAGGGAACATGGGATTTGAGTGTCTGGCCCAATCTGTCTGGTGTTGGCCTGAGGGACTCACCATCCCAGAACTTACCCTACATGTAGAAGGTGGCTATGCTGGTTTGAAGCTGCTATGTACCCAGAAAAGGCCATGTTCTTTTAATCCATTCTTGTGAGTGCAGACCTATTGTGGGTGGGACCTTTTGATTAGGTTGTTCTGAGATGTGACCCAGCCCATTCAAGGTGGGTCTTAATCCTTTACTGGAGTCCTCTATGAGAGCATAAAAGGACAGAAAAAGCCAAGAGAGCAGAGAGAAAAACACCCAGAAAGAGCTTAGAGACAAAAGTCCTAGAAAAGCTGAGAGGACTGACAGAGGAAACCACTGGAACCAGAGAGCTGAAGGCAACAAAACCCAGGAAAGAAGAACCAGTAGACATTGCCATGTGCTTTTTCCATGTGACAGAAGAACCCCGGATCCCAGCAGACTCTCTCTCAGTCCAGTATTGTCCTGTTGATACCTGAATTGGAACATTTTCATGGCCTAAGAACTGTAAATTGTAAAGCCAGCCCATTTCTAGTAGTTGCTGTCTAGTAGCTTTAGCAAGCCTAAGCAGTGGCTTGCCAAGGTTCCTACAGAATCCTGTAGGAGAGCAGTCAAGTCATGCTCCCTGGGACAAAGGATTTTTAACTGTGGTGCAGTGCCCTGGCCAGTGAGAAAACTGTACCCTAGGAAAGAGGGGACATTTGTATCTGTGTAAATGGTGAAATTCCTAGGGCCTCAGTCATGCCGAAGACAAGATGCATGTGCAGTAGGGATCAGGGAGGCCCCTTTGCTTTGGCCTGGAGCTATTCTTCAAACACATTGTATGGATAAATTCAGAAAGATAGCATTCTTATATAAGCTAAAGCTGAGGGAGTTGTCACCACAGACAAGCCCCACAGGAAATGCTAAAGTGTGTTCTGCAAGTTAAAAGGTAAGGGCACTAGACAATTGACCAAAGCTTCATAAATAAAGATCTCTGGTAAAGGTAATAACATGAATAAATATAAGTACTAGTACTATTATAATTTTGATCTGTAATACCACTTTTAATTTCCTGTGTGATCTACAAGGTAAATGCATTAAATATAATGATAAATCTGTGGTTTGTGATTCGTAATATATAATATGGCAAGAACTGTATAAAGGTGAAGACAGGGGTATAGAAATATAGTTTGTGTATACTACTGAAGTTAAATTGGTATCAGATCAAGAGAGGTTGTTATAGATTTAGGATTTTAAATTTAAGCCCCATGGTAACCACAAAGAAAATATCAGAGAATATGCAAAGTCATAGGGGCAAAAAGTAGAGTATAGGTCAGCAGCGGTGGGAGTAGGAGAATGGGAGTTAATACAAAATGGGTATAAGGTTTCTATTTGGTGTAATGGGAAAGTTCTAGTAATAGATGGTGATGAGGGTACTGCAACACTGTAAATGTGATTTATCTCAGTGAATGGTATGCTTGGGTGGGGTTGGGATGGTAAATTTTATGTTGTATATATGTTTCCACAATTAAAAAAAATAGAGCAGCTGAAGAGACAATGACCATTAATTGCAATGCATGATCCTGGATGAATCTAAGCATAAAGAAGAAAAGACTCAAAAGGACATATGAAAAAATTGCAATATAGACTGTAATCATTATATCAATGTTAAATTTCTTGAACCTGATAATTGCAGTTAAAATGACTGCATAAGTGAATGCCCTCATTCTTAGGAAATGTATATGGGAGTATTATGTGTTCAAGGAGTTTATGTGCGATATGCTCGCAGTTGTTCAGAAAACAGATAAGTCTTTTAGTTTCCTAGGCTGCTTAAAGCAATACTGTGACATGGTTTGGCTTAAACAATTAGAATCTATTTGCTTATGGTTTGAGGCCAAGAAAATGTCCAAATCAAGGCAATATCAAGGCTATATCTTTTTCCTGAAGATGTCTGCTGGCAATCCTTGGCTCCTCTGCCACATGGCAAGGCACATGGCCGCATCTGCCGGTCTCTCCTTTCTCTCTGAGTTTCATTGATTTCAGTTTCTTGCTTCTGTGCCTTTTTTTTTTTTTTTTTTTGCCTTTGGTACTCATTCTGTTTATAAAGGACTCCATTAATAGTATTAAGTCCCATTCTGAATGTGGTGGGTCACACCTTAACAGAAGTAACCTCATCAAAAGACCCTACTTACAATGTGTTCACAGTCATAGGAATGGATTAAATTTAAGAACATACTTTTCTTGGGTACATATAACTTCAAACCCCTACAAATAAGTAGATAAATAGATAGAGGACAGACAGACAGATAGATAGATATGGAAAATGTGATATAGTGTTAAAATTGGTGGATCTGGGTATTTGGGGGTGAGGGTATGTTGGAGTTCTCTGCATAGGGTTTGTATTATTTTTACAATTGTCCAGTTAGTTTGAAATTATTTCAAAATAAAAAAATTAAAGTTAAAACCTGGGACAGTGAATGTAAAAGGAGCAAACATAATGTGTCCATAATATGTACAGATAGCACCCTCATTTGGTTACTTTTGGCATGGCAAGCCCTTAAAGGATTCTCTTCTGGAAGCAGGTGGCTTAGGGGCACCAGACATTCCTTGACATCCTCTCTACAACTTTGGTTACAGATAGCGACAAGCATTGGGGAGGACAGAAACCAAGGTCTCAGATCCTGTCTGCAAATCAGGCCAGAAGATGCCTATAGTCCTTTGTCTAGTCAAACTTCCTGGTGGCTACATGACCCAGACTGGCTTCTTTCTTTACCCTGTCTTTCCGTGATGTTTCTCATTTGGCACTTTGGGACTCTCCTGCCTTTTATTCTTTTGAGAGAAAGTGTTCCTGGCCCCTGTTTGATAAGGATGTTTAGGGGATTTTATGTCTCTCTGTGTTAAATACTTCTGATGGTCAAATAAGGATAGCTTATCCCTTGAAGAGTAAGAGCCATAGCTCAGGATCCAACAGACAGGGATTTGAACCCCTGTCAGAATATGCCATAGGCTTAATGACTTATGAGACATAAATCCATATGTCAATGTATATATGTATATGTGCATTTATGTATATATGAATGTATGTGTATTTGTGTGTCTATTTTTTTATTAAATTTTTTTTTAAGAAGCCAGTTTGCAAAGCATGGAAAGGATTTGCAGTTTTGCCACCTCTTTTTGAACAATAGCTAGATCTTATATTGGTATGACTATCTTCAACTTGCCCATCTTAAATGGAACTTACTGGTTTCTCATTTCTCCACATGTATCCTTACTGTCCCTCTTTCCCAGACTCCAAAGATTAATCCAGATTTAATGTCAGGAGATACTGTACACTGTGATCTGATACTGAATAAGCAAAAGCTCCTTAGCTAACATGTCTGTTCTAGTTTGCTAGCTGCCGGAATGCAACACACCAGAGACGGATTGGCTTTTAATAAAAGGGGATTTATTTTGTTAGTTCTTCAGAGGAAAGGCAGCTAACTTTCCACTGAGGTTCTTTCTTACGTGGGAAGGCACAGGATGGTCTCTGATGGCCTTCTCTCCAGGCCCCTGGGTTCCAACAACTTTCCCCAGGGTGACTTCTTTCTGCATCTCCAAAGGCCTGGGCTGAGCTGCAAGTGCTGAGGTGAGGTATGCTGAGCTGCTTGAGCTGTGCTACTTTGAGCTCTCTCATTTAAGCACCAGCCAATTAAGTCAAACATCACTCATTGTAGCAGACATGCCTCCTAGCCGACTGCAGATGTAATTAGCAACAGATGAGGTTCAAGTACCGTTGGCTTATGTCCGCAGCAACAAAACTAGGTACGTTCACCTGACCAAGTTGACAACTGAATCTAACTACCACAACGTCCATGCTGTATTAGTTTCAAATGTATGTTTATAATGAGCTTCTGTGGCACTATCAGAACTGGAAGTGGCTAGCTGAATTACTTCTGAATCACCAGACTAAACTAGTTTGATTGTCAAAGCAGAGGATATTTTAAAACCACGTTAAATAGCATTATTCAGAAGTACCTTCAGCTATTACTTGATGAAATAGAAACAGTAAGTAAAGTTTCTTTTGTTAGAGACTTTTCATTTGTTTCTTATGTTCACCATCAAAAACCACAATGTGATTCCTGCTTTTGTGTTTTATCCAGAGACACTTTTTCAGAAATCTTGGGTCTATTCTGGCTTATGCCTTCTTGGGGACTGCTGTTTCTTGCTTTATTATTGGGTAAGTCATATAATGAAATTAATATCCTTTCAAAGAGATGAAATCTATGTGAGCCCATAGAGCTCAATATTTTCATATTTGTGGTGTGATGACAGTGAAGATCTAGAGCTGCACCATTCAATGTGGTAACTACTACCCATGTATAGCTATTTAAATTAAAATTAAGGTTAATTAAAATTATGTCCAGCATCCAAATTTTGGTTTCTAAAACTTCTCCAGTAGCACCAGGGACCTTTGCAGAAATAGCTGCTTCTAGGGCTGGGGCAGAAAATATACAAAATGAACTTGGAGCATCTTGTAGTGCCAGAAAATAAGAAAGTGCTGAAAACAAACAAATAATTTTTGCACTGATGTTCATAGTGGTATTATGCACAGTTGCCAAAAGACAAAAGTAACCCACGTGTCATCAACCGATGAATGGATAAACGAAATGAGGTATATATACACAATGAGATATTATTCAGCCATAAAAAGGAATGAAGTTCTGATACATGTGACGACATGGATACACCTTAAAGATATCATGTTGAGTGAAATAAACCAGTCACAAAAAGACAAATATTGTATGATGTCACTCATAAAATAATTAGTATATCCAAATTCATAGAGCTGGAAACAGAATATAGGTTACCAGGGGCTAGGGTGGGGGTGGGGAGTAGGGAATGGGGAGTTAATGTTTAATTGGTATAGAGCTTCTGCTTAGGATGATGGAAATGTTTTGGTAATAGATGGTGGTGGTGGTAGCACAGCACCGTGAATGTTATTAACACCATTGAATTCCACATTTGAATGTGGCTTAAAGGGGAAATTTTAGGTTATATATATGTTACTAGAATAAATAAAAAAAAAAACATAGGACAAACAGTGAACCGTAATGTTAAGTATGGACTCTGGTTAATGGTACAATTATAATAATATTCTATCATCAATTGTAAAAAAGATAGCACACTAATGCAAGGTGTTATTAATAGGTATATGGGAACTCTGTATTTTCTGCATAATTTTTCTGTAAACCTAAAGCTTGTCTAATTAAAAAATTATATTAAAAAAAGAATGTTACAAGAGAAAAACCAAGAAACAGGATGGGCACATGTCAAAAGGAAACAAGAGCCCAATCTGAAAGACCTCCTAATGGCCAAAGCTGAAACAATTTGAATCACAAAATAAACATCATTGCATGGAATTATAACTGAAAGTATAAAGTAAATATCTCTGAGTCCAGTCCATACAGATAGACATATGGGGGAGAGGCAACAAACCTGTGCAGAATTTCAAATAATTGATGTAGATGCTCCTTCCTCTAGGAGGTAGAGTTTAGCACCCACCTTCTCCCTCTTTGAGTGTGACTTGTACATAGTGACTTCCTTCCAAAAATAGAGTATGGAAAGGGGAATAAAAGAATATCTTTACAGTGCAGGAACCTGACAAATACTACCTTAGCCAGGAGATCACAGTCAGTTTAAGGTGTGATGAATCATGTTGATAATATGTACCCTTCATATATGTGATGAGAATCCACTTTACCTCTCTGGTCATCCTACAAAATGACATTACCCCAATCTAATTATGAACAAAAGATACAAATCCTAACTGAGGCATATTCTACAAAATACCTGATTGACAACTACTCTTCAAAAATGTCAGGGTCTTCAAAAACAAGGAAAGTTTGAGAAGAAGCTGTCACAGCTAGGAGGAGGCTGAAAAGACCTGACTACTAAATGTAACAAGATATCCTGGGTAGGATCCTGGACCAGAAAAAAAGCAAGGTAAAAAACGAAGGAAATCTGAATAAATATGGATTTTAGTTCATTAAAAATTATTAGCTGTACATCTGGAGATGAAGGCAGGGGCCAGGGCTTTTTCTGCCATCAAAAAAAGGAGGGCCTCGGACTCTGTCCTTTAAGAGGTGAGAAGCCATTGAAGAGTGGCAGGTTAGATAACTGGTACTGGGGACAGTGGGCAGCAAGATGAGGAAAAGGCTGTTAGGGAGAAGTCTATTGCCCAGGTCTAAGAATTTGGGGGAAGGAAATGGAAAGGAAGGTCCAGTTTCAGGTAATCTTTAAAAGGTGGATGAAAAAAGCCTTTGGAAAGCAACAAAGCAGCAAATCAAATCTGTATCATAGAGTAACTGAATTTAGGAATGTTTAAGTGCGTGGAACAGTACCTGGCACACAGGTACCCTTTATGTTATGGCTATTTTTTTTTTAAAGGATTCAGTTTTGGAAATAGTTTTAGGAGCCCAGGATACAAAGATAATTGATGACATGGTCCTTACCATCGATAATTTTATTATTAGAGGGTTAACTATAGAATTAATACCATGGTTATATTTACTCTCCTATTTCCTGTTGCTGCCACTGCCACCACACACAAATCCTTAGTAACATGTAACTAGGCCTTTTACCACTCCTCACTCCTGCCCCCAATTCATAAGCTATCCTTGTAAGAAGTGTTCTCGAGCACATAGAGTATTTAAATTGGAAATCCTTCTAGTAGCACACCACACTACATGGTAAGAAGAGGGCTGTTGCCAGACCCATACAAAGAGTGACAGGCTAGATATGTTAATATGTACACTGATGTTCTAATGGGATGTTTAGATAAGTTTTCGTCCCTTTTTCCTTCTTAGAAATAATTCTTGGCAGAGAGGTGGTAAAGGTCAATTACCTGGGTCTTTGTAATGAGCTTACATTTTTTCTCTCCAGCTCCATCCAGTCCATCCATTTCCATGACTTTAAATGCACTGTCTTAGAATTCTATGAGTTTCCTGGCAGTTTATTGCATGTTATGTAGGTGTTTTCCTCTCCCTTTCTCCTCTGTTACACAGTTAACTTAAGATGCCTTTAGCTTATTGCTGATTGAAGACCAGACTTTATAGTTGCTGCAGTTGTTATTCAGCTACAACCTAAAAAAAAAAAAAGAAATTCTGAGATATTTCACAAGATGACATTAGCTGCAACCTGTTACTTGGTACCAAAGTCCTATTTGCCCATGTTTCTGGTAAATGTCCAACCATTAGCTGCTACTTGATGTTTTCATAAATCTCCTTTGAAGTATAATATTTTAGTACCACTGTGCTTGCATATTTGCTAGGCTAACAGATTAGGAGGGTTTTATTTCTTTTTCTCTGTGCTCTCTGGAGGAACCATCCTCCAAACATAGTTTATCTTCTTTTCTTACAGAAATCTCATGTATGGTGTAGTGAAGCTCATGAAGATTGTGGGACAGCTGTCAGATAAATTTTACTACACAGATTGTCTTTTTTTTGGAGCAATTATCTCTGCCACGGACCCAGGTATCTGTATATTTGCCGTACTCATTATGACATTCCATTATCATTTTTTTAAAACCTGAAAAAAAATTAAGAGTAATCACCACTTCCTACTTCCCACAACCTAAAAGGCAGATGCAAAATATATAATGATAAATCGATGGTTTTTAACTTATAATGTATAAACATGTAATTTGTGACAAAAACAACATAAAAGTGGGGGATGGAGGGGTTTAGGCACACAGTTTATATATGCCATTGAAGTTGAGTTTGTATCAAAGCAAATGAGATTGTTATAGATTTGGGATGTAAATTTAAGTGCCATGAATATGCAAACTCACAGAGACAGAAAATAGAGTATGGATTACCAGGAGTGGGGAGAAGGAACAGTGGGGGAGTTAATGCTAAAAATAAATATATATTTTCTGTATGAGGTGCAGGGAAAGTTCTAGTAATGGATGGTGAGGGTACTGCCACCTTGTGAATGTGGTTAATCCTACTGTATGGTATTCTTAGAGGGCTGGGAATGGAAGATTTATGTTGTATATATGTTTCCACAATTAAAAACTAAAAAGAGAAAGTAATGAGATAATGAGAAATGCAATACATGCCACTAGGTAGAGTCTAAAAATGGAAACTGAAAAGGGCTTTATTGCAGCATAAGAAAAAATAGAAATATAGACTGTAAACTTCATATTGTTAAATTTCTTGAACTTGATAACTACACTTAAGGTGATCGTGTAAGTGAATATCCTTGTTCACAGGAAATGAACATGGAAGTATTAGTGTCCAAAGATTATAATGTCTGCAGCCTGTTCTCAAATGTTCAAGAAATAGACAAACGGATGGTAGAATGATGGCAAAGCTGGCAAAATTTTAAAATTGTTTGCTCTCAGGGTGTGAGGGTATGTTGGAGTTATCTGTATGGAGTTTGCATTATTTTTGCAACTGTCCTGTAAGTTTGAAATTATTTCAAAATGAAAAGTTAAAAAAATTTAAGAGTAATCATTAACTTTTGTTGCAGTTGAGAATGTAATATTAACATGGAATCGTGGCAAAAGTGACCAGTAAATGGGACTGACAGATCACTTTTCTAAGAAAGGCAGGCATTTCCTTTTTGTCTTTCATTTTAGAGTGACTAATTTGGTTCTAATTTCTACATGCATAGTTTTCTTTCTCAACATTGAGCTTTTGTCTTCTTAGGAAACGTATCATTTGATTTAAATAACACCTTTCCTTAGTGGAAATATACACGGGTAGCTTTAGTAAATGTAACTTAATTTGTAAACTGCTTTTGTACAATATTCCTATGTGATTGTGTACCGGGACACTTCCGATTCCTAAATTTCTTAACCCTGTATTTTTTGAGTGTTGATTGAGCTAATTTTTAAAAGTGGGATGATTATTTATCCCCTCTACCCTACAGCTCAAAAATCAGAAAAAAAAAATCTCTCCTGTCCAAGTTGGAATCCATAATTCAATTGATTTGCATCCAGTATTTACAGTTATTCCTTTCTTTAATGTCAGCTATTGAGAGTACATCTTAGAAAAAGAGTTGATGGAGAAAGGACTGGTCCTGTCTTAACAATGGAGACGAATGGTCTTTTCATTGTCTACTATGCTCTGTAACTTTCTGTTCAGTAATGGCCTTAAAGACCTAAGATTCCCCACTTGACTGTACCTCTTGGGGGTCCTCTAGACCCAGGCCATCCAGTAGACCTTTCCACCATAGTAGAAATGTTCTATAATCTGCTCAGTTCATTATGGTAGCCAGTAGCCACAAATGGCTATTGAGCACTTGAAATGTGGGCTGATGTAACTGAAGAACTGAATTTTAAATTTTATTTTAAATAATTTAAATTTAAACAGCTGCCATATTGGACAGTACACCTCTAGACAGTTGTGTGGTTCCAAAGAATCTTGGTATTCCAGAAACCATTTGACCTCTCTTACCCTCCCCTCCCCCATATTTTATTATAAACACTCTAAGTGGTACTGAAGACTTGACTGGAAAAGGCAACCTGGTTTGCGGAACGAATGTGGGGTGTGGAATCACATGTCTTGGTTCTAACTCGCACTGCTGGTCACTGATTTGGTGGCCTAGGCATATTTTATCTCCTCCAGATCAGTTTCCTTGTCTATAAAATAGAAATAATGGTACTTTTTTCCTAGGGCTGTTGTGAAGATTAAATGAAACAACACATTTAAAATGCTGAGCATGGGATCTGCTAATTATGTTGTTCTCTATCCACCTCTTACTCGGGCAGAGATTTCTGTTTTCCCCGTGTTTTTTTTTTTGAAAAATAGCAGCCCATAACTTAACCCAAGCATGTTTCTAAAGCACACTCTGAAAAGTAGCATTATCATTTTAATACTGTGCTGTGGTATCGGTAACTATGTACAAATTTATATCTAATGATAAATACATTGTTCTTAAGTCAGTGTTTGATCTCTCTGAAAATACATTAATAACTGTGCTCATCTGTAACTTTATTAATAACTTCTTACTAGTACCACCAACAAGCAAAGGAAGATTGGTGTAACATAGAGATTACTAATATTGTTTTCTGAGCTATCAGTGTTGCTTCATTTAATTGGATAGAAAGGCTTATTTTTTCCAGATTATCTTTATAATTGTTTACTTCCCTTTAATGTGTCTCTGCCATAGTAGAAAATCATGGTAGAATTACCATGATCCAGCATCTTTATGTGGTCTGTCAAGATGGCTTGGCACAGTAGGCTTTGATATAAATGAAAGTTCTAGAAAATCAAAAGTTTAAACTTATTAAATATTAGGACATTAACTGCCTTTTAAATGGAAATCTTTTTGAAATGTAAAGTGTTTTTTTTTAATTTAAAAGTGTTTTTACTAGCCCCCTGTTGTTTGAATACTTGGACCATAAAAGAGATAAAAACTTAAGTGCAGAGTTAATGGAGACCAGAAAACCAAATTGACTTCCTGTGCTGATGCAACAAACAGAATTTCTGATATTGTGATACAGAGTGGTATTGACTTATATAAAGAATAAAAGGTCCTTGTCCCTGATTACACTGTACTTGGCCCAAGAATCCAGTCTTTGACTTTCCTGTTAAAGGAGATACAATATGTGTGGGGTGAGTAGGCTGCTCTGTAACCAGCTACCCTTTGCATTCTGTGGTTGTGTGTTGTGGGTACCATGTGCCTTCTCTGTGGACTGTTGCATTGAATGGTTTCAGAATTAAGGAAGAAAAATGTAAGTTTCCAACCCATAATGCATTCCTAGATAACTACCAGAGAAAATGAGTGCTATACCTTTCTGTGAACCATTATGAAGCAAGTCCCCTAATTATGATTCTGTCACTTTTACACCCCTCTGGTCAGTTAGGTCTACTCACTGGTTTCAAAATTTACGATCTGTGTAGTCAAAGACAAATTCTCTAGTTTCATCACCTAGGCTGGTCAGTCCTTTGCTTAGCCGTTGAGACTCAGTTGAAATATGCCACTGCTCCGTAGCACTTTGTCTAGTCTATTTTGTACATAATGGTGGTTATGCCCTGTACTGTGTGCTCACAAGTGCTTTTTAGTATATAGATGAAACGATCAAGAAAAGATAATTGAATGAACAAATCCATGTTCTTGATTTTTCCTTTTTCCAATATCTGCTGGGTTCTTTCATTCCCCCCATTACTTTTCAGTACCTGTACCAGCTGTCTTCAAATACTTGTGATTTTTCAGTTCATGTCCAACTGGAAACAGCTGTTTTAATCCTGCTCTCTATGATTTCAAAGGTCCCACTGTGGGATGAGTAGTCTGTTTAATCCCTACCTTTAGAACCACACACCCATCTGTCATCCCTACCCCATCATCTCCTGGTTGCCAGCATCCTCATTCCTCATCTTGGTCAGGCACAGACTTGCTCAGGAGGGGTATGGCACAGTTTCTGAACTGTTTTATAGGGTGGATGGGCAGGGAGAATGAAAAGTTGAAATTCAGACCAGCCAAATTTAGATCAGTGCAACACAACTGTTAACTGTTATTATTATTATGGATGCTATCCTTTATTGCCATGGATAAATGAGCTAACTATATATTTTTTAAGGATGAAGGAAAGAGATTGATTTTGCATCTTACATTAAGATTTGTATTATGGAAGGATGGAGCCAAGATGGTGGCTTAGTGAGGTGTGGGATTTAGTTCATCTTCCAGAGCAGCTAGTAAATAGCCAGGAACAGTACAGAACAACTGCTGGGCCACCTCAGTGACCAGACACAGAGCATACACACTCTGCACAAGCTGGACCAGCTGTGATCCCACCCAAACTTTTGAGTCCCTGAGGCAGCCGGCGCCCCTCCCCCACAGGCTGGTTCCCAGAGGAGAAAGGAAAGACACTTTACTAGCAGCAAGGGGCTGAGCCCAACCAAGCTCCAATTTGTGGAATTAATTAACAGATTCTGACTACTAAAAATAGGCCCCCAGCTTAGCTGAACCTGGAGTAAAGGCTGAGATTGCTGTTTTTTGCCCCTGCGCAGAAGGGGCAGGGCTGATGGAAAAAGGGAAAAAAAAACAACAACAGTTTTTTTTGGATTGGACAGCACAAAATACTTGAAAGGGTTTGGGCCCTGAGGGAAAGGAGGGAGTACATAAGTCCTGGAGATACACAGAGCAACGTACCAACTTAAGCTCTTGATTGGCAAACCCAAGGAATAGGGGTCTTGCTCTGAAAAGGATTTTTCTTTCTTTTCTTTTTTGTGGCTATGTTTCTACTGCTTGACTCCTCTTTGCATACAACTCAAGGCTTCTCAGGTGCTAACTGCCCTAGGTGAGGCCAGAATTAAGCTTGTCTGGGAGCTTGTCGGGAAGTTGTGCCTTCCCCAGGAGAGGGGTGGGGCCCAACTCAGGAGGAATCCCTCCCTCAAGGAATTCAGACACAAGGGTCTGGAAAAACTGAAGCCATTAGACCCAGCCTACAAGCTCTCCTCTGTCTCAACCATGCCACCAGCAGGGAGAGTCTGCTGAAGTTAAAGGTACCACATCACTTTATGCTGGTGGGACCCGCAGGCAGACAAGCACCATATACTGGGCAGGATAGGAAAAGCACAGAGTCTAGAAGCTTCATAGGAAAGTCGTTCAACCTGCTAGGTCTCACCCTCAGGGAAAACTGACACAGGTGATTCTTTCCCCTGAGAGGAGGCCAGTTTGGTCTGGGAAATTCTGACTGGGGTGTATAATGCCTAAGTAGACCTTTCTAAGGGGGGAAAAAGGCACCTTACAGGCAAGGCAAGAAACAAGGAAACAAGAACTGAAAAATTCTGATCTGTTAAACAAAACCTAAGCTAGAGGTCTGAAATAAGCTGAATTGAATGTAAAAGAACAAATAGATAGCAAAATCATCCAGGAAGAAAATCCTAGGTAAAAAAAGTGAAAACAATCTTCAGAATAAGCTAATTAAGTTTATTAGTTAAGTAATTAATTAGATAACTAAATGCCTAGACACCAGCAAAAAATAATGAATCATACTAGGAAAATTGAATAGATGGCCCAGTCAAAGGAACAAACCAACAGATACAAGAGTTGGAACAATTAATTCAAAATGTTCCAACAGACATGGAAAACCTCACCAAAAGTCAAATCAATGAATTCAGGGATGATATAAGGAAGGCAAGGGATGAAAAAAAGAAGAAATCGAAAATCTGAAAAAACAAATTACAGAACTTATGGGAATGAAGAGCACAGTAGAAGAGATTAAAAAAACAATGGAAATGTACAATGTTAGATTTCAAGAGGCAGAAGATAGGATTAGTGAACTGGAGGACAGCACATCTGAAATCCGACAAACAAAAGAATATAGGGAAAAGAGTGGAAAATGTGAGCAGGGACTCGGAATTGAATGACAACATGAAGTGCACAAATATACATGTTGTGGGTGTCCCAGAAGGAGAAGAGAAGGGGAAAGGAGGAGAAAAACTAATGGAGGAAATTATCACTGAAAATTTCCCAATTCCTATGAAAGACTTAAAATTAAGTCTTTCCAAGAAAGTGCAGCATACCCCAAACAGAATAGATCCAAATACATGTACTCCAAGACACTTACTAATCAGAATGTCCGATATCAAAGAGAAAGAGAGAATTTTGAAAGCAGCAAGAGAAAAGCAATCCATCACATACAAGTGAAACCTAATAAGACTACATGTAGATTTCTCAGCAGAAACCATGGAGGTGAGAAGACAGTGGTATGATATATTTAAGATACTAAAAGAGAAAAACTGCCAACCAAGATTTCTATATCCAGCAAAATTGTCCTTCAAAAATGAGGTGGAAATTAAAACATTTTCAGACAAAAAAATCAGTGAGAGAACTTATGACCAAGAAACCGGCTCTGCAAGAAATACTAAAGGGACCACTAGAGACAGACAGGAAAAGACAGGAGAGAGAGGTATGGAGAAGAGTGTAGAAATGAAGACTATCAGTAAAGGTAAAAATAAGAAAAATTAGATATGACATATAAAATCCAAGAGGCAAAATGGTAGAAGAAAGTATTGCCTTTACAGTAATAATACTAAATGTTAATGGATTAAACTCCCCAATCAAAAGACATAGACTGGCAGAATGAATTAAAAAACAGGACCCATCTATATGCTGTCTACAGGAAATGCATCTTAGACCCAAGGATAAACATAGGTTGAAAGTGAAAGGTTGGGGAAAGATATTTGATGCAAACAACAATCAGAAAAGAACAGGAGTAGCTATACCAATATCCAACAAATAGACTTCAAATGTAAAACAATGAAAAGAGACAAAGACACTATGTATTAATAAAAGGAACAATTCAACAAGAAGACATAACAATCATAAATATTTATGCACTGAGCCAGAGTGCTCCAAAATAAATGAGGAAAACACTGAAAAGAGAAATAGACACATCTACCATAATAGTTGGAGACGTCAATTCCCCGCTCTCATCAACAGGCAGAACATCTAGACAGAGGATCAATAAAGAAACTGAGAATTTGAGTAATACAATAAACAAACTAGACTTGACAAACATTTATAGAACATTACACCCCACAACAGCAGGATACACCTTTTTCACAAGTGCTCATGGATCATTCTCAAGAATAGACCATATGCTCGGTCACCAAGCAAATCTCAATAAATTGAAAAAGATTGAAATCATGCAAAACACTTTCTCAGATCATAAATGAATGAAGTTGGAAATCAATAATAGTCAGAGGGCCAGAAAATTCACAAATATATGGAGGCTCAACCACATATTCTTTAACAACCAGTGGGTCAAGGAAGAAGTTAGAAGAGAAATCAGTAAATATCTCGAGGTAAATGAAAATGAAAACAGAACATATCAAAAGTTATGGGTTGCAGCCAAGGCATTGCTAAGAAGGAAATTTATTGCCCTAAATGCCTATATCAAAAAAGAAGAAAGAGCAAACATCGAGGAATTACCTGTTCAGTTGGAAGAACTAGAGAAAGAACAGCAAAGTAACCCGAAAGCAAGCAAAAGGAAAGAAATAATGAAGATTAGAGCAGAAATAAATGAAATCTAGAACATGAAAACAACCAAGAAAATCAGCAAAACCAATAGTTGGTTCAATGAGAAAATCAATAGGATTGACGGACCCTTAGTGAGGTTGACAAAAAGAAGAAGAGAAAGGATGCAAATTAATAAAATTAGAAATAGAGGAAGAAACATAAGCACTGACCCTGCAGAAATAAAGGAGGTAATGAGAGGGTACTATGAACAACTTTATGCTAATAAACTAGACAATGTAGATGAAACAGACAACTTTCTAGGAAGGCATTAACAACCAACATTCACTCGAGAAGAAATAAATGATCTGAACAAACCAATCACAAGTAAAGAAATCGAATTAGTCTTTAAAAAGCTCCTCAAAAAAAGAAAATTCCAAGACCAGATGGCTTCACATGTGAATTCTACCAAATATTCAAGAAAGAGGTAGTACTAATCCTGCTCAAACTCTTCAAAAAAATTGAAGAGGGAAATCTACCTATCTCATTCTCTGAAGCCAACATCACCCTCATACCAAAGCCAGACAAAGATACTACAAGAAAAGAAAATTACAAACCAATCTAATGAATATAGATGCAAAAAACCTCAACAAAATTCTTGCAAATTTTATCCAGCAGCACATTAAAAGAATTATACACCATGATCAAGTAGCATTCATCCCAGGTATGCAAGGATGGTTCAATATAATAAAATCAATTAATATAATACACCATATCAACAAATCAAAGGAGAAAAACCACATGATCATCTCTATTGATGCAGAAACGGCATTTGACAAAAATCAACAACACTTCTTGTTGAAAACACTTCAAAGGATAGGAATAGAAGGGAATTTCCTCAGCATGATGAAGGGAATATATGAAAAACCCACAACTAACATCATCCTCAATGTTGAAAAACTGAAAACTTTCCCCCTAAGATCAGGAACAAGACAAGGATGTCCACTATCACCACTGTTATTCAACATTGTGTTGGAAGTTCTAACCAGAGCAGTTAAACAAGAAAAAGAAATAAAAGGCATGAAAATTGGAAAGGAAGAAGTAAAACTCTCACTGTTTGCAGATGATATAATACTATATGTCGAAAACCCTGAAAAATCCACAGCAAAACTACTAGAACTAATAAATGAGTACAGCAAAGTGACAGGTTACAAGATCAACACTCAAAAATCTGTAATGTTTCTATACAGTAGTAATGAGTAAGCTGAGGGAGAAATCAAGAAACAAATTCCATTTACAATTGCAACCAAAAGAATAAAATATAGGAATAAATTTAAGTAAGGATATAAAACACCTGTACAAAGGACACTACAAGAAATTGCTCAGAGAAATCACAGAAGATCTAAATAAATGGTAGGGCATACTGTATTCATGGATTGGAAGACTAAATATAGTTAAGATGTCAAGTCTACCTAAATTGATTTATAAATTCAATGCAGTACTAATTAAATTCTGAAAAACTTACTTTTCAGAAATAGAAAAGCCAACAACCAAATTTATCTGGAAGGGCAAGATTGCCGAATAGCTAAAAATATCTTGAGAAAGAAACATGAAGTCAGAGGTCTCACACTACCTCACTTTAAGGCGTATTACGAAGCTACAGTGGTCAAAACAGCATGGTACTGGCATTAAGATAGATATACTGACCAATGGAATCGAATAGAGTGTTCAGATATAGACCCTCCCATCTATGGACAATTGATCTTTGATAAGACAGTCAAGCAAGCTTACCTGGGACAGAACAGTCTCTTCAATAAATGGTGCTTAGAGAACTGGATATCCATATACAAAAGAATGAAAGAGGATCCATATCTCACACCCTATACAAAAATTAACTCAAAAATGGGTCAAAGACCAAAACATTAGATCTAAGACCATAAAACTTTTAGAAGAAAATGTAGGGAAATATCTTATAATATAGCAGGCCGTTTCCTAGACCTTACACCCAAAGCAAGAGCATTGAAGAAAGAAATATATAAATGGGAACTCCTCAAAACTAAACACTTTTGTGCTTTAAAGAACTTTGTCAAGAAAGCAAAAAGGCAACCTACACAATGGGAGACAGTATTTGGAAACGATATATCAGATAAGGGTCTAGTATCCAGAATATATAAAAAGATTGTTCAACTCAACAACAAAAAGACAAACAACCTGATTACAAAATGAGCAAAAGACATGAACAGACACTTCTCAGAAGAAGAAATACAAATTGCCAAAAGGCACATGCAAAGATGCTCAACTTCCCTGGCTACTATGGAAATGCAATTCCATAATGAACTATCATCTCACACCCACCAGAATGGCCATTATCAATAAAACAGAAAAAGACAAGTGCTGGAGAGGATGTGGAGAGAGGCACACTTATCCACTGTTGGTGGAAATGTAGAATGGTGCAACTGCTGTGGAAGGCAGTTTGGCGGTTCATCAAGAAGCTAAGTATAGAACTGCCATATGATCCAGCAATACCATTGCTATGTATCTACTCAGAGGACATGAGGGCAATGACACAAATGGACATTTGCACACCAATGTTTATAGCAGCATTATTTACAATTGTCAAGAGATGGAAATAGCCCAAATGTCCATCAAAAGACGAGTGGCTAAACAAGCTGAGGTATATACATATGATGAAATATTATGCAGATGTAAGACAGAATAAAGTGATGAAGCATTTAACAACATGGATGGACTTTGAGGACATTATGCTGAGTGAGATTAGGCAGAAAGAAAAGGACAAATACTGTATGGTCTCACTGATATGAACTAACATTAATTAATGAACTTGGAGAATTTCAGTTAAGAACAGAGACCATCAGGAGACAGAAATAGGGTAGATATCAAGTAATTGGAGCTGAAGGGATACAGATTGTGCAACAGGACTGATTGTAAAAATTCAGAAATGGATAGCACAATACTACCTAACTGTAATACAATAATGTTAGTACATTGAAAAAAAAAGATTTGTATTATGGAGATGACATGTTCATTAAAAACTATAACTGATGGGAATACACCTTATTGGTATCTGTTTAGCATCTGAATAAATGCTTAAAATAGTGATTTTTGTCCCTGGATTTATAATAACCTGGAGCAAGCTCATGACTTAGACATTTTTCCAATCCAAATTGTTCCTTGCTTATTCTCAGTAAAATGAAGTAATTTCTTCTAAAAGGAAGGTATGCTGGGGGCAGTATAGTTCTGGAATTTCCCTTAATCCCTAACAAAAATAGAGGGACAGCAACAGTAAAAGTACAGAGACAAAACTAGCTGACAGAGTATCCCCAAATATAAATGGATAGGGTGAATCGATCAGCAGCAGTTGGAGGTATAGGAATGGCTGTACCTCTTATTTTTTTTCTTGCTATACAAGAAAAAACTGATGGTAGAAAAAGGGGGGGGGGTACTGATAATGTTGATTGTTAGGAAACCCAGAAATTTCCAACAAGTATGTATATTCTAAAAGAGAGGCCCTATTGAGAATAAAGAATTTTGTGGGCTTATCTGATAATAACAGTTGAAACAGGAATGGGATTTTGAGAGACTGATACTGTGTCAAACTCTAGGGACAAACAAATCAATAGGCCAAGCCCTTGATCTTGAGGCTTATTCTTGTGACGCTAATGTAGGTAGCAGAAAAGTTTAGCCTACCTATAGCTATGCCTAAGAGTTACTTCTGTAGGATCTCTTGTTGCTCAGATGTGGCCTCATTCTCTCTAAGCCCAACTGTGCAAGTAAAATCATTGCCCCCCCCCATGTGGGACATGACATTCAGGGGTGAAAGTCTCCCGGGCAGCATGGGAGATGGCTATCAGGGATGAGTCCGGCCCTGGCACCATGGGATCAACAGTGCCATCCTGACGAAAAAGGGAAAGGAAAGTGTAACTAATAAAGGATCAGTGGTAGAGAGAGTTCAAATAGAGTGGAAAGACTACTCTGCAGTTGCTCTTAAAGGTAAGCCTCAGTTAGACCTTGCTACCTATCATAACTTGCCAAACCCCAACCAAAAGTATTCCAGCCAATCCTAAAGAACATCTAGGGCAATGTATAAGATTCTACAAAGGTTCCATGCACTACAGTAACTTTCCAGAAATCTACAACCTATGGGCGGGTCCCTGGACCAAATAAATCCTGAAACTAGAGGGCCCAGTCTCTGCGAGCATCAACTAGTTCCATCCCCCTGTCCCATATTATTGACAGCCCCTTCTAACATGAAAAAGTTAGTTTGGCCATAGCCCAAATACTCTTAAAGAGAGGGATAGAAAGATCAAAGCTGTTCGTGGAGTTTTATTGAGAAGGTAGGGTTTAACAAATGAGTATGATTGCTGAATCATTATATTGATATTTCTTTTAGCCTCCAGTACCTTTGAGCAGCTAGAAGTAAAAACCTAAACTTGTGTAATACCAAACTCTGAAATCTGTTCTACAACTAATTGTGGTGCTGTGATTTGAAATTTATTGCTTTTTTTGGATATATGTTATTTTTCACAAAAAAGCCAATTGTGGTAATAAAAAAATATTTATTCCTTCTTGTCTCCTATATTCTGGAACAGCTAGAAAGAAAAATCTGAGAGTATCATATGTTAGCCCATGACAGACTCTGGGACCTGTCCTGTAACTACTTGTTGAAGAGTGTTTTGAAAACTATTGCTTTTTTCTTTCCTTGCTTTGTATCTATGTTATATTATACAATAAAAAAGTTAAAAACAAAACAGGAACAGGGCTTTATAGATTCCAATTTGTGTGTTAGCCCAAGGAGACTCGAGGAGATTAGAGGCTTCTGCAGTGACCTGCACCCTTAGAAATACCCAATGAACATCCTTCTGGAAGGAGAGAGCCATTCCCTAATGATGAACTGTTAGGATCACGAACCCAGATTGACAGAACATTAAAGGAGAAAGGAAGCTCAGATACACTAATGGAGGAGGGGACCAGAGGAAGTGGACCTCAGAAAAGTACTGGGAGAGGTGCCGGATTTTGAATATTTCAATATAAAACCAGAAGAGGTAGCCCTAGAGTCATGAAGCTAGGAAAATTATTCTGGGCCCCCTACTTCCATCCCATACCTATCTCACTTAAATATGAACAAAGCAAAAAAAAAAAAAAAAAAGGATTGAGTTTGAATTTCATGCTAACATCATGCAAGAAAAAATGATGATAACCCCTCTGAATAATAAAGCTAAAGATTATGAAGTCATACAAGAAACTGTGGCCCAAAAGCAGATGAACTTTAATAAAATTCTAAAAGGATAAAGAAAATTAAAGATTAGAAGATTTAGAAATGAGAGGACTAGACAATTGGATGTTATGAAAAGAAAGTCAGCAGAAAGGAATGGAGGGGAAACCTATAGAATAAAAGAGATGTAAGAAACATAAATTAAGAACAAATTAAAAATTGGGTAAACCAAACCATAGTGTCCAGTGTGCAAGATTGTACATTTGGGTACTCTATAAGGGAATGTAGGGAAGTGATTACTATAAGAGAGAGTGTTTTGTGGAGGAAGGAGTTTGAGATTGGAATGGGACATATGGGAGTGCTTTGAGGATGGCTGGCAAAGTTCTATTTCTTATAGTGGAGGTGGTTGGCTTATAATAACTCACTAAACTATCCATTTGTTTGGTTTAGTTTTCTAATTTTCTGAGTTAGTTATGCTTTTTTGGCTACAAATAACAGAAAAACCTGGCTAATACTATCTTGAATAGGTATTTATCTTGGGTAACAGTCCAGGGCATCCAGGCACTAGGTCCTTCTACTACACAACACTGGGATTTCAATCATACACTAGTTGCCCTATAGAGGCAAGACAACTGTACCACATCTAACATCTCTGCCCTCTTCCATGCAGGAAGAGATAGCACTTAACTGCAAGGAGTCTGACAAAGTGAGTTTTTAGCTTTTAAAGTCCTATGGTAGAAATACACAAAGGAGAATACAGTTGGGTATGAGTGTTGAGACAGGCAACACTGCCGCATGTTTGTATTTAAAGCAGTTCTTACTAGAGGTGATTTGACCCCCGAAGGAACATCTGGCAATATATAGAGACATTTTTGGATGTCACAACTGACACAGGCAGGGGGATGCTATTGGTATCTTGTGGGTAGAGGCCAGAGATGCTAATAAACATCTACAATACATAGGACATCCCCTCCCACAACAAAGAGTTTTCTGGCCCAAAACATCAGCAGAGTCAAGGTTTGGAGTCCTCCTATAGAGTAGTGGTTCTTTAAGTGGGGTCCCAGAAACACTTTCAGGGGGTCCGTAAGGTCAAAACTGTTTTAATAATAATACTAATACATTATTTGCCTTTTTACTCTTTCTCTCACAAGTGCAAGGTGGGCTTTTCCAGAAGCTGTAAAAAGTTTGATAATAAATATCTGTTGTTTGAATGTATAAGCACATATGAGAATAATGTTTTTCATTAATCCAGACATTAAAGAGATTTGCAATAATGTAAAACAGTGCCACTCTTATTATTTTTTTCATTTTGAAAAATATAATTATTTTTCATTAAAACTATGTTATACTAATATATAATGGATTTACTATTAGTTTTAAATGAATTAACAAATATTTTATATTTTTATGTTTTATTTAATAATACAATAAATATAGATAGCTCTAACTTATAGAAACAAAAGCTCTTTTTGGGGGCCTTGGTAGTTTTGAAGAGTGTAAAGGAGTCCTGAGACTGAAATTTTTGAGAACCACTGATCTAGAGAATAACTGATTTTTAATGCCTATGAATCCTGAAAATTATGAGAAGTGTAATGATGTCTGTCATAAATGAAAACTTTAATTACTTCTCAAACTTCTATTAAAGCCTCCTTTGTTGTTAGCTTCTGGGAGTACAGTGGTCAATAAAATAGGGTTCCTGCCTTTAAAGAGATTTCAACTCACTGGAGGAGACAAATCACATTAATTGTGATTGCTTTTTTAGGTTCTATAATAGAGGTATGTTCAAACCGTGATGGGATTACAGTGGTGAGTGTACAGTATTGCCGTGTTATTTTAGAATAAAGCCTCACATCAAACCTCATTCAGATTAAGAAGATTGCCATTTTAATTTCTGTCATTGACAGACAATCCATGTTTGATTCCCAAGCTGTCTCCCAAACTACCCACACCCACGTAAGATAGGGCATTGCCTCTATAAACCTGTAATCAGTAGTTTAAGGTCAGAAACTAAACTAATGTATATGCTTGTTGGCCCACTTTTTAGTGACTGTCCTGGCGATATTTAATGAATTGCATGCAGACGTGGACCTTTATGCACTTCTCTTTGGAGAAAGTGTCCTAAATGATGCTGTTGCCATTGTCCTGTCCTCGTAAGTAACAATATTTCTGTCCCTGAAAGAAGACCCAGTTTTCCACAATGCTTTGAGCTACATTCAGTAACCTGTTTGAAAAGTGTTGGATATTAAATTGGGCGTTTTTTTCTAAGTGGGACTTATCAACTTCCTTGATAAAGTTGTGTTGCTTTGACCAGTTAGCTGTGATCAGAATGCTGGCATTAACATAGCCTGGTAGTTGGAGATTAAATTAAATGAATATAGCTTGAGTAGTGCTCGCAGAATGTCGATATCTGTGTTGGTAGATACTTTTAGATACTACAGTGTAAAACCAGTGCAGTCATTTTTTAACTCTCTCTTCTTTTTAAAT
The DNA here is from genome assembly GCF_023851605.1 of Tamandua tetradactyla. Classification (NCBI taxonomy): domain Eukaryota; kingdom Metazoa; phylum Chordata; class Mammalia; order Pilosa; family Myrmecophagidae; genus Tamandua; species Tamandua tetradactyla. The sequence continues at coordinate 123,969,132 of NC_135353.1, forward strand.
TCCAGGTCTATTGTTGCCTACCAGCCAGCGGGGCTGAACACTCATGCCTTTGATGCTGCTGCCTTTTTTAAGTCAGTTGGCATTTTTCTAGGTATATTTAGTGGCTCTTTCACCATGGGAGCTGTGACTGGCGTTGTGACTGCTCTAATATCCTTTCTGTATTTTCTGCCATGACTTTTGTTTTTTCTGCTTATTGTTGCATTACAGTTTCCAAAAGAAAGTTCTTAGTTCTTCCTCTTTTCACATATGAATCTTAACTCGATTGTTCCACTGGAGTGGGGGTAAATGTGTCCCTCTGGAGAAACATGCAGGTTGGATCCCTAGCTAAATGAGCCTGAGAAAATTTAAGTGTGCAGCTCTGTACACTTGGCTTAGACTTCAGACCTTTGCTTTTTTTCTCCCTTTCTTGTGAAACTAGTTGGAGTCAGGAACTTGGGGGAAGCATCATTTAAGGGAGAAAGAAGAGCTGAGGAGCTAGGAGGAGGCTAGAATCAAGGACTACCTAACAGAAGGCAGTAAGGAAGCAGGCTGTGAAGTACATTAGCTCAAAGATGGCTGCTGCTGCTGGCTGTTTAGAGCCATATGGTGTTAGCGTGGCCATAATTCCCACTGATGCTAGTTGAGGTTCATCAGTGGGAATTACTACAAGTCATCTTCCTTAAGTCAAGGATTGTACAATATTTATTTAAAGAAAAGCATTAAAGCAAAATTCAGAATGAACAGGACATCCCTGTGCCAGTGCTGCTGAGTCCTTCATCATAATTTTCCTTCATGAGGGTTTAGAGCAGCACTGACCAATAGAAATATAATGTGAGCATAAATATAAGCCAAATCATCTCAACTTGCAAGCAATATAAAATGTATTAAGGATATGTTGTACATTCATTTATTAGTATTACGTCTTTGAAATCCAGCATGGATTTTACACTTACAGCATATATCAGTTTGGACTAGCCACATTTTAAATGTTCAGTGACCACGTGTGGCTAGTAGCTACTGTAGTGGACAGTGTAGATTTAGATTGCTTTCTTCACAGAGCCCCTTTTGCTGCCCAGTGAAGCCACACATGAGATCGTTCTGTGCTAGTCCCATGTGAAATGGCAGGAGGGGGCTCTCTGGTCCCTAAAAGTGACACCAACACCTTGTAGGTGCCCCCTGGAGTTGTGCATTTGTTTATTTCCCAGGCTTTCATTAAGTACCTACTGTGGTGAAGTCAGCTCCTGGTGGCCCACAGAGGTCGGAATTTCACTGGTCTTGTCTTTACAGGCCTGTCCAAGTCATGCCCAGCACTGCCAGAACCAACTTGCCAGTACAGCCTTAAGCTGAGAATGCGCCTCTCAGAACCATGGGGATAACAAAGAGCACAGAAACCAGTTTCTAGTTTCTTTAGAAAGCTTAATGTTTGTTAGTTTAAAAATATTTTCAGCAGCTTTAGGGCTCTTTGGAAAAGAAGAATTAAAGGGCAAGGGTAGCCCTTATGGAGGGGTCCTGGGCTAAGGGAGTATGGTTCTTGGTGACCCTGTCCCCTGTGCCTGGAGATACATTCCTTACAGCATTCTGACGTGACCAAGTTTACCAAGCTGCACTGCTTCCCCCTGCTGGAGACAGCGCTCTTCTTCCTGATGTCATGGAGCACGTTTCTCTTGGCAGAAGCCTGTGGATTTACAGGTGGGTTTTTTCTGCTATTGGCCCAACCTTCCCCTCACTGGAGCAGGGGCTTTGCGATCTTGGGAGGAGGGAATAATCATGATAGCAGCTACATGGATTAATTAACTGTTCAAGGAGCGTCGTTATGGAGGATTTCAGAGTAATGCTGGTGTTCTGGCTTAATGAATAATTTCATTTCCAGAAACTACATATTTTTAAAGGATAAAGTTTATTATTCCAAACTCAGTTATGTTTTTGAGTATATGTTTAGCTGCAAAAGTTACTGAATGTATTAAAATATTTGGGGCGGTATGACAGTGGCTCAGTGGCAGAATTCTCACCTGCCGTGACAGAGACCCGGGTTTGTTTCCCTGTGCCTTCCCATGTAAAATTTGTATCCTCCTGTAGATTGCTATTTTTTTTTTACAAATAATAGCAAGCAAAAAGGTGTCCTTTTCGATGTAATTTTGCATCATCTCAGAAGAGTGCAGGCACGCTTTTTCATTATTTCATTTCTGTTTAATCATTGGTTTTCAATACCATGCTTTTATGGTGCCAGTTTCATACATTATTAGTGTGGTTATCATGTGGTTTTAATTCCTGGGACTCACATTCTCTCATTTAAAAAATAAATCAATCTTTCCATCAGAAAACTCAAGTAGAATTCCTATTCATAATCTAGACAGCTAGGGAGTCCTTTTATCATCTTTTGAAAAACTTCAACATATCTTTATATGCAACATTATATACCATATTTCTTTAAAACTTGACAATTATCTGTAATTGTATAAGCAAAGTCTCACATGTATCAATTGTCTTGCACAACAAAATGGTTACTGTTAGCCAGAAATCTAGATTAGATAATTGAATCAGTACTCTGGATCTACTCAGAAATTTGTCATTTCTATCTGAAGCCCATTAAAAACCCAAAGCCTTGAAGAACAGAGAAAAATATGACCAAAGTGTATGATGCCCTGCCAGTCTCTTTGAGGGGATGAATGCGAAATGCTAAATACAGATGTTAAATTAGTTTAGAGGAAAGAAGAGAATGCCTTTCAAACTGGGGCAATTGACTTTGAAGGAAGGCAGAATTTGGAGGAGAAAGGATTGATTTGAGTGGTGGACCGTGGAGGTAGGGGACAAGAGGAGCTTTCTGTACCCAAGGATTTGAGTAATAGGAAACTTTCAAAAATATTCAGGAAGAGCAGGGGTTTTTTACTGCCCCTTTTATTTTCTACTAGTTTTTTAAAAAATCTCTTGACAGGTGTTGTAGCTGTCCTTTTCTGTGGAATCACACAAGCTCATTACACCTACAACAATCTGTCCGTGGAATCAAGAAGTCGAACCAAGCAGGTAAGAGGAAGCTCTTAACTACATATTGAAGTACCTGTAAATACAGGAAGGTGGAACAGCAGGGTTTAAAGCTTCCCTTTCCCCTCTCCGTGCAGCTTTTTGAGGTGTTACACTTCCTGGCAGAGAACTTCATCTTTTCCTACATGGGCTTGGCACTATTTACGTTCCAGAAGCATGTTTTCAGCCCCATTTTCATCATTGGAGCTTTTGTATCCTTTTTTGGTTTCACCATTTTCTACATAGAGAGTGGCCGCTTGGGAAAACTCTAATAATAATTTTTGTTTGGGGTGGGCAACTGGGCCAGTGCTACTGATTCATGAGGTTTTTATGATGAGAAAAAAATGCTTACATGGTATTTCATAAAGCTAAATGTATTCTTAAACTAAAGGACTGGCATTTACTCTGCAATTATCTGTTCTAGGTTTTCTCTGTCAAATGGCCTTTCTGTTAAGATGGTGCTTGGCAGATAGTGGTTGGTTTGGTCAAGTGTCCTTTTTAGCAAGTCAAAAAGACAGCATCCCCATCAGATCCCATAATTATTTTTGATATTTTGTTCCTACAAGGATTCCAATCCAGGAGATTCCCTGATTTGGATGACGTGAAGGTCCTGTTACTCTTGCTCTTGACTGCACATCCAAGTGTGGGTAGCCCTTCCTCACACTGTCTAGGGAAGCCTGCAGGCAGTGACCATGACTTTATGTTTTAGTTTGCCAGGCTGCTATGACAAATACTACACAATTCGTTGGTTTAACACCAGGAATTTATTGGCTCATGATTTTGAGGCTAGAATAAGTCCAAATCAAGATATCAGCAAGGCTTGCTTTCTCCCAGAATCTATAGCATTCTGGTGCTAGCTGCTGGCAGCCCTTGGGGTTCTTTGGCTTGAATCTCTGCCTCCCATCATACGGTAATGTCTTCTCTTTTTGTCTGCTCTTCCAGTTTTTGGCTCCTCTCCTGTTTTTCTGACTTCTGGCTTTCAATTTGTTCTCTTTATAAGGCCACCAGTAATATGGATTAAGACCCACCCTGAATGAAAGGAAGGAGTAAACAGTATGGGATATATGAGTATTTCCTTTTTATTTCTTTTCCTGGGGTGATGCAGATGTTCTAAGAATGATCATGGTGATTGTGCTGGTTTGAATATGTGGTGGATCCCAGAAAAGCCATGTCCTTTAATCCTCATTCAGTATTGCTGGCTGGGAGCATTTTGATTGTTCCCATGGAGATGTGACCCACCCAATTGTGGTTGGTAATTTAGTTTCCATGGAGTTGTGACTCCACCCATTAATTATTTAAAAGAGGAAACATTTTGGAGACAGTCCGTTTGGTAGAGCCACAAGAAAGCCAGCAGATGCCGCCATGTTCACCATGTGCCCTTCCAGCTGAGAGAGAAACAATGAATATCATCGGCCTTCTTGAACCAAGGTATCTTTACCTGTATGTCTTAGATTGGACATTTCTATAGACTTGTTTTTTTGTTGGTTTTTTTTTTTTTGCATGGCAGGCACTGGGAATCGAACCCAGGACTCTGGCATGGCAAGCGAGAACTCTGCCTGCTGTGTCACCTTGGCCCGCCCTATATACTTGTTTTAATTGTGACATTTTCTCAGCCTTAAAACTATAAACTAGCAGCTTATTAAATTCCCCTTCTTAAAAGCTGCTCCATTTCTGGTATATTGCATTCCAGAAGCTAGCAAACTAAAACAGTGATGAACATATAACTATGTGATAATATTGTGAGCCATTGATTGTACACCATGTATGGAATGTATATGTGTGAAGATTTATCAATAAAAATATTTTTTAAAAAGACTACCCTGATTCAGTTAGGCTACACCTTAACTAAAAATAACATATTTAAAAGATCCTATTTACAATGGGTTCATACCTACAGGAACGTGAATTAAGATTAAGAACATGCATTTGCTGGGGTACATAATCCAATCTACCACTCTTCATTTAAGCTTCTTGACTGCTACAGAATCATGGTAGAAATACTCTTTTTTTTTAACCCCCAAAAAAAGAAAAAAGAGAGGAAAAAGAAGATAAAATGGAAAATACATGATTTAATCCCATTGTTATTGCTGGTTTTGCAAGAAAGACACACTTTTTGGTTGATTTCTGTCAAGTGAGGATGTGAATGCCTAGACACGGTTCAGCAGCTGAGAGTTTTGGTCACTTGGCTTCAGATACTGTCATTTTCATTAAAGTGGACTTTTCTGGACCTTAGAAGTGTAGTAATCCAGCTGAGCCTCCATTTCAATATACTAGCAAGAGTGCAGTATTGCTGGGCATTCACTTTTGCCTTTTCTGAGACTCATGGGTATTCTCAAATCTTGGAATGAGAATGGAAAGGAGTGTTTCCCTTTTCTGGCCTTTCCATTTATTGTGTAGGAATAAATAACACCAAGCACCTAGGTAGTGATGGTGTGATGATGTCCTAATGTGGTGCCAGCATTCTCCTAGTTAGAATGTTTATGCTTAAAGGGGTGGCTCACTTCTTGGTTTTACATACTCAACAGATTAATAGCTAAAAATGTAGGGAATTGGGGTTTTTTATAAACTTTGTTAAGCAGAACTTTGCATGCTGTTTTCACTTTTATTCCTAGCATAGCATCTCATCAGAGAGTGAGTTCAGCTGTCCTTGTTTACAGAAAAGGACCTTGTCAGAGGGTGAGCCAGTTGTTTGTGCAGTCTGAATCCTGTAGGCCTCTTATCACTTAAGGGCTTTTGCTCTGCTTCTGAGATGGAATGTGCACTGCCTCTTTCCTTCCTTTAAAAGCAAAACAAAACCACCAAAAAAAATAAACAAAAATAGTCAATGCTTTACCCTTGCAGGCAGAAGGTAGTTCTGCTCTCGCTTCTGTCTGAAGCAGCTGCAGCTCCTGCAGCTGGTGCTTTGCCTAAACGGAAGCTCCCTGTTCCTCTGGCTCTCAGTTGTTTCCGTCTCTGACCAGGAGAGTGTGGAACTCTCTGTTGGGCTCTGTTCTAAACTCAGCAAGTAAAACATGACTGGTTTCCCTGAATTCTTTAGTTTCCACAGTGGAGTTCCTTGCACACACTCTTCCTTTTCCATTTCTTACACAGCCAAAGGACATTTTACTTAAGTAAACAAATTTCCGCAGGTTGAATCTTGTGAATGATTCGAATGTGGTTTGGGGTCATGTATACTGCATGTTTCCCTACCTCCTATTTGCAGGATCTTCTGGTGATTAGAGTCCCTGATGTTTACTTCCAAGTGAAGCTTGGGGAGCTCTTACCCAGCCAACTTTCTCTTTATAGTCAGTCTCAGAAATTAGTAATTATTTCTTCTTATTATTTTCCTTCTAATAGAGCCCACCACACTGCTTGCTTCTCCCAAGTCCCCACCCCCACTAAGATACTTCAGCTTATTTTTGGACTAGTTTTTTAGACAGATCAGGGACTTGGTCAGTACTATTTTTATTAAATCAGAAAGTTTACAACAGTGTGTTTAATAGGCTAGAAATTGTCTCTATGAAGGGGAATTTGGGAGGTTGGGAAAGTTGGCCAATTGGATTCCAGTTGTTGTTGGGAGACTTGTTTAAAGGGAAGCTAAGCAGCCTGTCATCTTTGTGCCCCTCTCCTGATTATAACAAGGTGTTACAGCATTCCTAAATATCTCTGCTCTACCAGAGGTTGTGTGTTAGTGCCGTTCTGGAAACCTGTTGAGTCCTTAACCTCTACCTGGTGGTCAGGTTGCCATCTTCCTGGGCAGAGCTGCACATATCTACCCACTCTCTTTCTTCCTCAACTTGGGCAGAAGGCATAAGATTGGCTGGAATTTTCAACACATGATGATGTTTTCAGGTAAAAAAACAAACAAACTATATATATATATATATATATATATATATATATATGTAAAGAAAATGAGTTTTATTCAGCAGACAATGATAGTATGATAAAGTATTAGTCAGGTTCAAAACAGACAGAAATTAAAGTTTCTGGTTTATTTGTATCTCCTGCAGTGCTGAGCGCACAGATGCGCATGTTTAACTAAATTAGTATTGATTTTGCCAACCATTACTACTGAATATGATCATTCACCACTAAAATATCTGCATCGTTATTTCATTTCCACCACCCAAGGGCCCTAATATATATGTATTTAAAGTGCTTGACTGTTTTCTAGTAGATGTTCATAACCTTTAAGATTCCAGAAGGACTCTAAGGCCTAAAATAAGAAGGAAAAATAGCTCTTTAATGAGGAAGAGTATGGACCAAGTCACTCAATACCTCCCAGCTTCATTACTTGTAAAGTAATGAAGTTGAACAAACTAGTTGAGGACCCCCTAGCTCTAACTTTCTATGGAGCAAAAATAAATAAAATATGCACACATAAGCAAGATGAACCCAAAGCCTGAAGGTAATAGCTGCATTAGTTTTGCTTGATTTATACTGTCTCCAGATGCCACCCTTTCACTATAAAGTTGAAAAGCAACTGAGGGGACCTAAGTTAGAGCATCTCTACCAAACAGAGGGAGTAGATATTGGGGGCAAAAGGCTACTTTGGTCCTTAAAGGTACCTCTGCCATGTGTGGGAGGGGATAGGGGGCTGGCTGTACAAGAGACTGTACAGGAGTACAGAGAACTAACTTTTTCCCAAGAGAGAACGGTGACTTGCAGAAAAGAGGTGTGAAATAAATCTTCACAAAGGACCCCCTTAGAACTGGGCTTGGAAGAAATGAAATTTCAGGAGGCCAGCAGGTTAAAAAAGCAGAAAACATTGCAAAGTGGGCTTTTGCAGAAGAGGAAAGCAGTTTGGTTTAAATTTAAGACACAGAGTAATGAAGAAAGACAGTGAAGTTGGAAAGGAAAATTATGTCTAAACTAGTGATGCCAACCTTTAGGTTGCGTCAGAATCACCTAGACAGCTTCTTAGAACACAGATTGCTGGTCCAAATTTGGGATTGTGGGGCTAGCCTGAGAATTTATATTTCTAATGAGTTCTCAGCTGATGTTCATGCTGCTGGTGTAAGGATCACAGTTGGAGAACCACTACAGTAGAATCTATACCATGGAAAAGCTTCAGTGCTGTGACAAAGAGTTTGGGCTTTATTCAAGAGCAGCTAGGAAACATTAGAGGCTTATGAAGTGGATGATGACAAGATTCTACTTATATATCAGGAAAATACTGATGAAAAGGGAAAGGTGAATTGGAGATAATGCTGTCATTTAACTAAACATAAAATATGTTCATTATCTTCTGTACTAAAAGGCTGAGAAATATACAGTGCTATTTAGAGATATCTCCAATAAAAATATTTTAAAATCATGCTCTTCAGTTTGCTGGGAGAAAAGTGTCTAACAAAATAACTCTTTCTTCAAGGCTGTGAAGTACCTGAGATTTCCTATTGCTTACAATGTTTATTTAATAAAATAAAAAATATATATCATACATTGCCTCCCTCTGGACCCTCAAGTTTTCTTCTTTGAGACAGCATCCCTTCAGAGGCTTAAGAACTGATTCATGTCATGGCTGGCAGTAGGATGACCTAGATATGTGTAAATATTTCACTGGAATAGATAAATAGAAAACATTAACTTTGCTCTGTGTTTATGTAACTTTTATTCAGTCACTATTCTTTGGTAAAGCGTAGTGAAGCTCTCAGATGAATAAAATTGGGAAAGGTGGAAAAATGGACAGATGCAGTAGATATGGCTGTTGCTTCTCTCATATAATACATATGTTCTCTTGCCCATGGTGAATAAAAGTCTATACTAGATATGTGTAAAGACTTTGGATATAGTTTTTATTAAAAAAAATTACGAACCTTAAAGAATAAAGTTCTCATAATGCCTCTACATAAATGAACCTTAAAGACATTATGTTTGGCTCCTGGGCCAAATTTGGCCCATGCCTCATGAGCTAAGAATAACTTTTACAGATGAACATCTGCAATCTATTTGAAGATAGGGAATACTAACTTTGAAGGTCTATTAAGTGAAATATCCCTCTCAAAAAAATTTAAAATACTTTAAAGCTTAAAGTATTTAATATCTGGCCCTTTGCAAAATAAACCTTGCCAACTCTTGATGTAAAGTATGTTATATTGGCACTTCTCTGCTTGGTTTCGCCCTTTGCTAAGGAAATGCTGAACTGTTTTGTGGTTTGTGGTATACTTGCATTTGATGTATTCATACCTAGCCTTTTTCTCAAGTTTGTGACTGTCTATGTGTTTGGAACACAGTTAGAGAGTTTATATTTCTTATTTACATTTCTTTTTACTTTGTGCTACTGGCAAGAGAATTATTTAAGTAACAAAAGAATGTTACTCTGAAATGTGGTGTACAAGGCAGTGCAGTTTTTCTCATTGCTTTTGAGATTTTTTCACAAGAAAGCTACAAATATGAAATGCTCATATTCCTTTAAGATTCTTCTTTCTAAGTGAAACAAAACTTGGCTCCCTAAGCTTAAATGGGTAAGTTAATTAGCCCTGAGTGGCAGCAGTGGATTTTGAGGCGTCATTGTTATTTATTCTATAACCAGGAAATCCTCCTCTTTGGCTTCTGCAGGCCTCAGGGGAGCTATGGCATTTGCGTTGGCCATCCGAGACACGGCATCCTATGCTCGCCAAATGATGTTCACGACCACCCTCCTCATTGTCTTCTTCACTGTCTGGATCATTGGTGGAGGCACAACACCCATGTTGTCGTGGCTTAATATAAGGTCAGTTTGGAACCAAGGCCAGTTTTCTGTCTAAATATGTCACTCGTTCCTGTTCTTGAGAATGCTTAATATGCCCATGCAGGGTGTGTTACAGTTTATATTGTGGAAAGTTTTTATAGTTTTTTGTTTTGTTTGAAATTCAGAATTTAAAAAATGAATAAATAAAACTTCAGAGTATTAAATTTTCCAGGAGAAAATATGTTGTCATTAAAATTTTTGTTGGTACAAAAATATAAAGAATTAGAAATTCTTGGATCCTGTTAAAGTAGTAATTAGGGCAGGTATTCAAAACGCCTTAAAGATGCAGGAGAGAAACTAGCCTTTGACAATATCCACTATTTCACGTTCTTTTGGAATGAAACCTAAGGCCTTGAAAATAAATAAGCTCACAGCTGGAAATAAAAGAGGGAATTAGAGTTTTGTTTTAATATGAAACTATATGCTGTGACTCTTATTGCTTGAGTAAGCAAAATAGGTGACATTTCCTGTGTAAACCTTATCTGTGGCAGTCTCATGGACATTCTCTGCCTGTGGTTTTTGCAGCTGTGTCAGGACAGAGAGGCCAGATGGGTTTACCAAGGGCACTGAACTGAGTTTGATTTTTTTTCACAGCATTTGAATTCCACAACTACTTGTGAGCTCCAGCACCTTATGGTAAAGAAGACATTAAAACAGAGATAAGAGACTGCCAGCCTAATTCTGGCTCTGGGTTAAGTAAGCCCCTCAGTTGGACATCAGTTTTCCTCAATTTCAATGAGTTTAGACCTTAGTGAAGGCACTTTTAGTGCCTTCCAGCTTTAAGTGCTATGCGCTGTATCATTGGTAGTGCCCTGGCTACCTGCCGTAGTTTCAGGTTTGCAGAGTGTGAACATAATTGGGAACAAGGAGACACTTGAGTAGTGCAAGAGTGAAGAATAATTCTCTGAGAAGCCACAAGGTGGCAGCCTTGGGTGTTTTGGTTTATTTTCAGGTGATTCATTATTCCCTTTCTCTGCTGTGTTTTTAGTTGTATTACCTTCCCGAGACTGTAGAAAACAGGGAACTGACAGCTGCAAAACACATATAGCCTGGAGGAGAGAAAACGAACAAGGATCTCCCAATCACCCTTAGGCATGACCACTGCCATCTATACCATTTCTGGGCTACTGTGCCTCAGCTTCAGATTCATGTGGATGTGCAGAACCTATGTAGGGCTTCTTGGTGACAGTCATAATAATAACTAGCAATTATATTCAGGCATTGTTCTAGGAGCTACGCATATATTAAGTTCATCCCTGTAATACTTCTATAAGGGAGGTACTACTATGTCCATTTTAGAGATCGGAAAACCAAGGCAGAGTAGTAACTCGCCCATTGTCACAAAGCTCTATGTGGACGAGTTGGAATTTGAACCCAGTCTTGCCATAGAGTCCGCACTCTTAACAGCTGTGCTGTACTGCCTATAAGAAGAGTTGTTGTGTTAGGGACTATTTTTATGCTATAAAATTTGGGATGATTAGAATTTCAGCTTCTTGGTATGAATCTCAAGTGTTGGATTAAGGAAATGAATCCATCCTTGGGACTATAATTTCTTGGCTTTAAACACGAGAAGTAAGTGGGCACCATTTTTGTTCTTTATAGAAGAATGAACTGCCCACAACTGAGAATCTCTGCACTTGGTGACCTCTGAGATTACTTCCTGCTCCTATTTGTTTGGCCACTCAGTGGGAGACTTGGGGGCTCAGAGCCTGATTAATTCATCTGTATTTTTCATGTTATTTATAAATCCTTTTTGGTCCCCCACCCGCCATCATATACAGGGTCAAACAATTTTCCACAGAAAGTAGAAAGTTGACTTGTGACATTTTGCTCTCCTTTTAACCCTTTTCAGAAAAGTGAGCCATCAGAACACTTAATCTTACCTGAGCTGAGTGTAGGTAGCTTTTCCTGAGGCACACACACTGTAGGTCAAGACAAGGATTTCTGAACTAGGTTGGGAGCTGTTAGGAAAGAGAAAGCAGGTTCCTTTTCTATAGCTGTTGAGCAGGTAACCAACAGTGTCTGCTCTAGGATTCATTTACTGACCCCTTGTTTTGTGCCAGGCCCTATTCTAAGTGCTTTTTATATATTATTTTTCACAATAATCCTGTTTTACATTCATATGTATCCACTGTTATTCTGTTGTTATTACTATTCTATGAATGAGGAAAACAAGACTTAAAGAGGTTAAGTAGCTTGCCCATGATCTCATAGTTATTTAATGGTGGGATCAAGGTTTTTATCAGACCCATGCTCTGAGTCACTCTACTATAATCCCTGGGCACAGCAGCATATTTAGATTTGGTGGGGCTTTTATAGAACTTAAAGAGCCTCGTAAGCAAAAGAACTCAATATTACAAATACAAAATCAGGCAGAATAGTGAATACTTAATCAGAATGTGAAATAAATTACAGTATAGTTCTTTTAAAAGCTCATAATAATCACAAATATCAGAAAGTCCAGAAAACGCATATAAAATTTTTGTTAATTAACTGGCTGTCACTTTTCTATAATACTTTTTTCCTGCAATTTTTTATCTGCCTACTTTTTGATCCCCTCATCAAATGACAAGTTTGTATTTTCTGTAGAGACAATAAACATATAAACCAATCTTTTCTATAGCAAAGTTAATAAAAATTTGTTATTTATTATTGATATTTTTGAAAAATTCCTTTCAGCCTCACTAGACTTTATTGATAATGTCATGCAAATTTTTGGAATTATTGTCAAATTTGGGAAAACCTCATCAAGTTGCTTTCATATATGAGCCATAAGATTTTAGGGCATTCAAGTTTTCTTATGCTGCATAATTTTTTAATTTTTTTTTTTACGTGGGCAGGCTTCAGGAATCAAACCTGGGTCTCTGGCATGGCAGGCAAGAATTCTGCCACTGAGCCGCCATTGCACCACCCTGCATAATTTTTTAAAACTCTTTATTTTGAAGTAAATTATAGAGTCACAGAAAGCTGTTGAAGTAGTATGGAAAGGTCCCATGTACCCTTTACCCAGTTTCCCCCAATGGTTATATCTTTCAAAACTGCGGTACAACATCAAAAGTAGGAGACTTAAGTTGGTACACTATATATGCATAGATATATGTCATTTTGTTACATGTGTAGATTTGTGTATCCACCACCACAATCAAGATACAGAACTATTCCATTCCCACAAATATCTCTCTTATGCTACCCTTTATAGTCACACCCATTCCTCTTATCTTCACCATTCCTAACCCCTGTCAACTACTAAGTTGCTCTCCATCCCTATAATTTAGTCATTTTTGTGAATATTATATAAATGAAATCATATAGTATGTGACGTTTTGAGATTGGTTTTCTTCCCACTCAGCATCATGCCCTGGAGATCCAGGTTATTGTATATATCAATAGTTTGCGCCCTTTTTGATGAATAGTATTGTATGATACGGGTGTACCACAGTTTGTTTAACTATTTACCTGCTGAGGAGAATTTGGCTAGTTTCCAGTTTTTGACTATTGCATAAAACTGCTATTAATAGTCAAGTTTTTGTGTGGGTTTAAGTTGTCATGTCTCTGAGATCAGTGCTTAGGAGTGTACCTGCTGGATCCATTTTAGTTTTATAAGAAACTGACAAACTATTATCCAGAGTAGTTGTATCATTTACAATCCCACCAACAATGTGTGGGAAATCCAGTTTCTCTGCACGCTCGCCAACATTTGTTATCATAATTTTTTATTTCAGCAGTTCTAATAGGTTTGTAGTGGTATCTCACTGTGGTCTTAGTTTGCATTTCTCTCATGGCTAGTGGTATCGAACAGTTTTTCACTTGCTTGTTTGCCACTCATAGCTTAAAATCTCTATTAAAGTGTTTTCCCCATTTTCAAATTGGATTGTTTTTTACTGTTGAATTTTGAGAGTTCTTTATATTTTCTAAATACTAGTCTTTTGTTGGATATGTGGTTTGCAAATATTTTCTCCTAGTCTGTAGCCTGTCTTTTTATCCTTTTTAATAGTTTTTCATAGAGCAGAAGTTTTAATTTTGTTGAGGTCCAATTTATCATTTTTTCCTTTTACGGATTGTGCTTTTGATGCCATGTCTAAGAACTCTTCACCAAACACAAAGAAGTCCTGAATATTTTCTCGTAGTTTATCTTCTAAAAGTTTTATAATTTTATACTTTATATTTAAAATGATCCGTTTTGACTTCATTTTTATATAAGATGTGAACTTTAGGTCCATTTACTGCTATGGCTATCCAGTTATTCCAGCACAGTTTGTTAAAAAGAATATCTTTCCTCCATTGAATTGCTTTTGCTTCTTTTTGTCAAAAATCAGTTGACCATATCAATGTAGGTGTATTTCTGGGTTCTCTGTTCTACTCCATTAATTTATATGTCTGTCCCTCCATCAGCACCACACTGGCTAGATGATTTAGTTATACAGTAAAATCTTAGCAGCAAGTAGAGTGATTCCTCCCACTTTATTCTTTTTCATGATTGTTGAGCTATTCTAGTCGTTGGCTTTTCCATATAAATTTTAAGATAAGCTTGTTTATATCTACAAAAAATCTTGCTAGGATTTTCATAGGAATTACATTAAGCATGTTGATCAATGTGGAGAGAATTGGCATCTTTACATGTTGAGTCTTCTAATCCATAAATGTCAGATATTTCTCCATGTATTTATGTCTTCTTTGATTTCTTTCATCAGGATTTTATATTTTTTAGCTTAGAAGTCTTATACATTGTTAGCTATTGTCCCCCTTTATTAAAGAAGTTATTGGTGTGTTTTGTTAGATTTACAACTAAGTAACTAAGTATTTCTTTTCTTTTTATATTCTTGTAAGTGATAAATTGTATTTTTATTTCGGTTTCCATGTTCTTGGTACTACTGTATAGAAATACAGTTGATTTTTGTATATTGATCTTCTATCCTGCAATCTTCTTGAACTCACTTGTTAGTTCTATGAATTTTCCTTGTATGTGTAGATTCTTCAGGGTTTTATATATTTATATAGAATATCATGTCATCTACAAATAAGGACAGTTTGGTTTCTTCCATTCCCAAACAGTGCCTTTTATTTCCTTTTCTTGCCTCATTGCTCTGTCTAGGAATTGCAATGCTCTGTTGAGTAAGACTAGTGGCAGTGGACATCTTTGCCTTGTTCCTGATCTTAGGGGAAAGTTTTCAATCTTTCACCATTAAGGATGATGTTAGATGTAGATCTTTTGGTAGATGTTCATCATCAAGTTGAGGAAGTTCCCTCTAATGTTAGTTTGCTGAGAGTTTTTATCACAAACGGGTATTAAATTTTGTCAAATGCTTTTTTGCATCAACTGATATGATCATGTGCTTTTTCTTCTTTAACCTGTTAATTTAGTGAATTACATTGAGTAATTTTTCAATATTGAACAAGCTGTGTATCCCTGGAATAAACCCTACTTGGTTGTGGCATATAATTCTTTTTACATATTGCTGAATTCTCTTAGCTAATATTTTGTGAAGGATTTGTGTCTATCATAAAAGATATTGACCTGCTGGGTTTTTTTTCACTGCCTTTGTTTTTGGTATCAGGGTAATATTGGCCTTAGAAAATAAGGTGAGACATGTTCACTACTCTTCTGTTTTCTGGAAGAGACTGTGTAGAATTGATGTTAATTATTTTCTTTAAATGTTTGTCAGAATTTTCTGTGAAACCATCTGAGCCTAAAGATTTCTTTTTGGGGGAGTTTTTAAAATTATGAAGTAAATTTCTTTCATAGTTATAGAACTATTCAAAGTGGGTAACTTGTAGTGGTTTGTGAAATTGGTCCATTTCATCTAAGCTATCAAATTTATGTGTATAGAGATATTTGTGGTATTTCCTTACTATTTTTTTATTACTTCAGGGTCTGAAGTGATATCTACTATTTTTGTTGCAGATATTGGTGCTTTGTATCTTCTTTCTTTTTACTTTGTTAGTCTTGCTAGAGGTTTGCCAGTTTTATTGATCTATTCAAATAACTAGCTTTTTGTTTAACTGATTTTCTGTATTGTTTTTCTGTTTTCAATTCCATTGATTTCTGCTCCTGTCTTTATTATTTCCTTTCTTATGTACAATTCTAAGTAGCAGTGGACAGTGTGCCATTGGTGAACAGTACATATGCTGTCAGTTCATTGCATTTTCCACATGTATATAAATAGCCATTATGTAGGTATAGGAACTGACATTTACAGAGGGTCACATCAAAAGAAGCTCTCTCAGAAAAAGGTAATGAGACTGGTTTTTCTGGCTTGTCGGTTGTGTTATTTTATGGCCACAGTTTATTTAGCAACTCAGGTTCTTATTCTAAATTGATTCAGAAACCCCCTCAAGTTCAGTGTGGTGTTTTGATCTCTATAACTTCAACAGATCAGTACCTACTTGCTCCTTACTTCTCCAGGCTGCTGATAGGGGCCCAAATGAGCTGTGAAAAAGCTGCTCAGAAGTCAGGAGCTCAGAAATGCATCTTGGAGGTCCACCGTAAATAATTAGGAGTTAGCTGTGATTTTTTTAACACATGGCTAGTTTCAAGTGTGTATATAAAATAAAAATGTAATATAACTAAAAATCCAAAGCCAGGCCACTGCTTTCCATAAGTCAACTTATCTTTTTAAATTGATGTTTTGTGATTGATATCTAAAAACATAATGGCAAAAATATCAAATTATTTTGTTACAGCATAAACTACATAATATTTCTCTTAGTCTCCTGACTAAGTGTTATTACTCATAAAGGGCATACTTTTGGCAACTTAGAAAAATGATGATGAGATATTTTCACAGATGAGCCTTGTATATGTCCTGAGTGCATCTTAGTGGCATCGTGGTTATCCTCTTGAAGCCCCCAGCTTCAGTTGACACACACATGAAGTGGTTGGGGGAGTGAAGTCGCATACACTCAGTGAGCCAAATGAACAGGTAATCTTTGTATCCCAGAGTGCTGCAATTTAATCATTCAAGGACGAGTAAGAACACTCTGCTTAGTATAATCATGTTAGACTGATATTGTATGATAAAGCTCTTTGTAAAGTAACATAAGGAATAATAGCAGGAAGAGCCCCTAAGCTCTTTATGTAATAGTATTTGAAAGTGGATATCTTAAAAGAGTTTAGAAATGTCAAGCCAAGTTAGTATCCTATAAGGTAAAGAGCTAGGGCTCTGGGTCTAACAACGTGAGTTGGAAGTTTGGCTCCCCTGTTTTCTACCTTTGTGACCTTGGGCAACTTATTTAACCTCTTAACCCTCAGTTTCCTCACTAGATAACTGGGCCTGATAATGTACAAGGATTAAATATGATAATAAATACATGTGATAAAAGAATTAGCTCATTAAATGTACCACCTGACACACTGCAAAAACTCAGTACATTTTAGCTATTTTATTATCATTACTATTCATAGCGTTACTATTGCTACTATTATTATTATTACTTATTACTAGAGAGACAATAAATTTTACATTAAAGGAATCCGGCTTGTTTTTTGTAGTATTTGTTATAATTTTTCAGTGCTATAGTAATGTACAGAGTTTGGATTAAGTCACATTCTGAACATGTAACTAATTAAAAGTACCATGTTAAACATCATGTTCTCACTTGGATAGCTTGGGGGCTAGGTATAGTTCAGGTATGGTGATTTGGGCATCATCTAGCACAGTGTTTCTGAATCTATTTTTCATTATTGTCCCCTTAAGGAGCATTTTTTTTTGTATGCTGTATGGCAGGGTCACATTTCATTATTTTTCCATGTGAATATTCTGTTATTGCAGCACCATTTGTTGAATTTTTGTTTGTTTGCTTCTTTAGTTTGTTTGTTTTAGGGGAAGTGCATGGATGAGGAATTGAACCCAGGTCTCTCACATGGCAGGCGAGAATTCTCCCATTGATTAACTACCCGTGCAACCCCTTAAGGAGCATTTTTAAAGGCATTTTTTTTTCCTTATTACCTTCCCCAGTAAAATTTTGATATCATGATATGCCATATATATTTTAGCCCTTTGGAGGTCTACAAACACTGTGGTACCTGAGATTTTTTTGTTCCCCAAGAACCAATTTTCATACCTTTGGGACAGTGTCACTCCCATTGAGCATGTATGATCTGGCACGGTGGTTCTTAACCAAGGGAAATTTTACTCCCCATGAGACTTTTGGAAATATCTGGAGACATTTTTGGGGTCACAGCTGTGGGTGGGGGAGGTGGGTAGAGGCCAGGGATGCTGCTAAACATCCCGCAATGCACAGAACACCCACTCACAACAAAGAACAGTCCAGCCCAAGATGTCAGTAAGAAACCAAGGTTGAGAAACCCTGCACTAACATGATGGTAAACTTCAAATGCACTCTGAATAACTTAGCAAGTATTAAGGAAGGTGAAAATGGACTTTATCAACCTTAAAGCAACAAGGTAAAAAGAGTAGCAGAAGTTGGGCTCCTGAACTTTAGGTTGAACCTGTGGACAATATGGTTTTCCTGTCTAGGGAAAAAAAGATCTCTGTCTCCATAAGTGTTGTTGCTATTTTCAATGATATAGTGTTTTTTGCTCTTTCTGTGGAGCCACGTCAAATAAGTGTTTAATAATTAGCTTTCTGTTTTCTATTTTTTTGTATGGATGTATCTTGCTTTTTAAAATACATGAATTCCTGAAAATTGTATAAATTCATATTCTATGAGTTGCATGTATTCCTCTGATTTAATTCCATTATATTTTGAGAGGTGTGTCTTTATTTCTAGTTGATCCTTATTTTCCCTAGCCCCTAACATTGTTGCTTTAAGTTTAAATTTATCTGCCTTTCTGCTTCTTTGGGTTTAGAAAATGGGGAAAGTTTAAGGGAGGGTATGGATTGATATTTAAAATACGATGGCATAAAAAGAAAATACGATGGCATATTCTTTGATGGACATGGGCCAGGGCAGGTCCCAGGAGCTCCTTGCTCCTCTTTTGTTCCCATCACACTCACGTTCCCTTCTTGTGCTGCCCAGAGTTGGCGTCGAGGAGCCCTCCGAAGAGGACCAGAACGAACTTCGCTGGCAGTACTTCAGGTGACACAGGGCATCCTCAGAAAAAATTAACCAGGCCTGCCTTTTCTCTTCTTTATAACCTGAGATATTTCTCTTGATACTGTTTTTCTCTTTCTTCCTTCCTGTGTGTGTCCATTCCTCACCCCTGTCAGCAAAAAGGCAAGAGGTTAGGTCAATTCTAATCATTTTCTCCACCCTTTCTCTGGGTTGATTGATGTGTTCCTGTGATTCTGCTCCCTTTTCCCCTCTTTTTAGAAAGTCCAGTTGTCAGCACCAAAAATCTGAGTTGGCAAGTGTTTTCTCCTTGGAAAACTGAACTTCCTTTTAAGAGGATCCCATTTGCAGAGGCATAAATACTTTTTCCACAAAGTCCTGCTTATGGTTTACTAAATAAAGACTTTTAAGTAATAATGAGAACTATAATTTCATATTTAAGCCATGATTGTGATATGGCTTATTTCATTTCAATTAAACAACTGTACTGTTTTTTTATTACGTATTTCTCTGTTTTTACCTTATCATGGCAAATCAGAAGACTCAAGAAACAGTTTTTTTTGACTGAAAGATCATCAGATTTCTCTGATGCAATTGGTTTCCCAGTGTTCATCCACATTTATGATATGATTATGCTAAAGAGTGATGATGTTGGGGTAATTAGAGTAAAAACTTTGTCTCTTTTTTCTTTTTTATATTTAAATCAGCCTGCTTTTTTCCTGATCTGATTCCTGATGCTGGTTGAAAATCAAATGCAAAACAGGCTTAAACTCTGTTCTTGGCATTGCTGAAGTATTTCATTCACTGAGGGCAGTAATGAAAGCAGTGGTACCTATAATGGGGCATGGATCTGGGGATATCAGTCCCCAGATATATATGGTAATAATACATATGAAATTAAGTGAATCATCTAAATTCCATGGGCTCACACTTTTATCTACTGTTTAAAAAAACGTACACATACAATAAAAAGCTCACTTTTGGAAACCTGACTTCAGGTACCAATGGAGTTGCATAGGAAACTGTTCCTTTGAAGCATCTTTCTTTCAAGAAGCAAGGTTCTTCAGGCAAGGTGTAAGTTACTACCCTTAGGACATGAGAGAATTCAGATTATGATCTGATGATGTTCAAGGTTTGATGTGAGGGTTTCTGTCTTATATTCCTCAAATTATTCAAGAACTAAGTCATTCAAATTAGAAAAGATATCAAAGTAAGTAGAACACTTCTAAAATTTCTGAGATTTCATGGCATTTTATAAGGTTCTTAATCAGAATGAACAAATTATTTACAAAAAGGGAAATTACTAGTTATTTGTATTTGTTCATTCCAGAGCAAACACATCACTTGATTGCTTTATTTTTTCATTTGGTATAAGATTACCACGTTTGTCTTATTCCTAATGAAAATAAGGATGATTCAGTTCTTTCTGGAAAAGACTGTTGCGAGTACTCTGATGAGCTCAACCGTGATGTATCAAGGGAATGTTAAAATATGATATAATAGAACAGCACAAAAAATTCCAGATTCACATAGCATCCTGGATCAGAAGCATTCTAGCAGGTCAGGAGAAAAATACATACTGTGGATAGTTTGTCTGAAACTAGGAATTTCAGAAAGTTAGGGGATTCTAAACTCTCTCCTGAAGCATTATGATTAAAATGCTATGCCTGGACTTGATTGCTACCCAGCGCAATACCAAGCATCCTGGCCCATCACTTTATCTCCTGTTCCCAGAGACCAGTTTGGTTCTGGGATCTGCCCCAAAGGTAGGACCATTCACAGAGAGCCAGAGGGCCCAATGTTATCCTCGGGGATTAGTCCAAGGGGCCCTTGATCCTGCCTTTGAAGTAATTACTAAATCACACTAAAGGAAACCAACTCGGATGGGTAAAGAAATCATAGCACACTACTATTTACATCTAACAGCCCTGGTCTGTTTTCTTTTTGGCATTTAAAAAGTGCTAGCAAGCTGGGAAGCAGGTTTTTGTTTGCTTTCTCGGAAAACTCCTATTCAGCACATATAACAGGAGCAGGGACCCCCAAGAGGCCCCAAGGGGCCCTCATACATTCTTCTGTTCTGTGGGAGAGCCTGGGAGGTCCTTTTAGGCTTTGTCTCAGAAGTTCGTGCTGCATCACAGACAGGTAGTTGATAGCAAATGGCTGCAGTGAGGGTCTGAATTTCCATGGCAGAAGGGTGGTAAAAAGTAAGGAAAGGGAATGTTGGGTAGGACTGTCCTCAGCAGTACAGATGTCCATGGGATGTGCACAGCCAGATCTGAAGATGACGGCATGGATTGGAATTTGATTAACCACTTGTTTTTCTCCTAGCCTTTACTTTTGGGAGGATAAGCTCAACAAAACATTCTAGGACTTATCTGGAAAAGAAAGCCATGTAATTATGAGTTAGGTTTCACTTAACCTTTTATAGCACCCTGTGTCTGTGAATCTTTACAATTTGTGGTTTTCAGACCCCAAATCTCTGCTGGGAGGAAAAATAAATAAATAAAAAAATAAATTCTGCTTTACGAAAATTAAAATAAATTTCATTTAACAAGAACCACTTGTAAAGACTAAGTTTGGAAATTTTTCATTTAAATCCTGGTAACTTCAGTGGCACTTATTCATGTAAGGGTTAGATTAAGACCAGAGCTCTGACCCTGGGCCCATGTGGTCAGGTCAGAATTCAAAACAGCAAACACAATATACTGGAATAACCTGACAGACTCACTAAATTAGGGCTACCTAACCACATCCCAAACTCATGATGTTTACCGTTTGTTCTGGGGAGATCCAAGAGTGAATCTAGATCACCTCTTCCAATAGAACTTTCTGTGATGCTGGTAATGTCCATTTTAGTAACCGTTAGCCACATGTGCCCATCAAGTACTTGAAGTGTGGCTAATAAGACCAAAGAGTTGAAATTTAAATTTTAGTTAGTTTTAATTAAAATTAAAATTTTGACTTGGTCACATGTGGCTAATGGCTAGCTGAACTGGGCTGCAGATCCTATAAAGTACTAATTCCAGCCATGTTTCCCTGGCATCAGTTTTCTTTTCTAGAAAAGTGAAAACAGCTTGCTAACTTTTTGCCTTCTCATTGATAACAACCCAAATTCCTATTGGGATTCTGTAGAGATACAACTCTAAGTTCCATAAATACTAAGTGAAACTTTACTTGAATTGGGTACTTAGACAATGGAGAGATTCCTCATTTTACTAATATATAAAATAAGTAAATAAAAGCCCTCTGAAAGCTCTTCTTTACAGATGAATGTCATAAACGTGAAAGAAATGATAGAATTAGAAAATATTGGGTTCCTAGCTGTTGATCTTATGAATGTTGACAAAACAGAGAATTTTTTCTATATCTAATGTATATTAAGAGACTCTAAAAACAGGTGAGGGTTAAAAATCAACAGCTAGGAATCCAATATGCAACCTCTCCTTTACCATTTTTATACTTTAGGGACACTGAGACTCTTTTGTGACTTTTGTGGTCAGCCCTTGCCCCTGAATTAGATGGTTTTCATGTCCAAAAATCTCTGTGAGGTATATTGCTTACAGGCCCCTGGGTAATAATGTCTGCTTTTGAGGACAAGCCTCCAGCCCTCAGAAACCATTACTGGAAGCAGCCTTCAGATACATAGCAAAGCCCATGTAACTCATTACAGAGATCCCATCAAGCCCCAGGCCCATAAGGAGGAAATCTAATGCCAGACACACTACAGGTATTAATATACATGAATTCTTCTTGTGGCTTTAAAGTTTCCTTTCAGCATAATATGAGGTAACAGTTCTCTTTCCTTCTGTATTCTCCTGTTTCTAATTTCTCTGCTGTCTACCTGGGTACCTTGGGTTAGTGCTTGACAAGCCTGGAACAAGAGAGAGTAGAGGTAGGCCTTGAGGGGTTGGGACCATCTGTGTTGTTTTAGCCAATCCCTTTTCCTTTAGTCTTTCTTCTTAAGAAATATCCTGGACATAATAGGTCGAGGGAGAAGGAGGAAGAGGAGGAAAACTGAGGTGCACACACACGGATATTGTGCATTCAGGGTCTGCCCATTGATGTCAACGCCTGGGTAGTGGATTGCAAATAACACCTTTGTCAGGGCCCATTTGGCACCCCTCCTCAGGGTCAAATCAGACCTAACCTATTGAAACCTGTATTCTTGGTGAAACTCGCATGATCACCATTCATTTTTGTAATAATGAAGTGAGTGAAGGAAGTTATAGAACTTTCCTGGCATTTTTGTTTTCTTACCCATCGTCCTATGTTGTCCATGTCACAATTCTCTGTCTCAGAATAAGGAAGATATAGGGATAAAGAGTTAATAATAGAAGTTGTTATAAGTGAATTTTGTGACTGTGCTTTCCTTTCTGTCTTCAGTTATTGATCTCAAAAGTGTAAGTTCTCAGGTCATCTTTAATGTGGGAGAGTACCAGCAGGATTACAAGCAGTTGGAACCCTTGTTAATGACATGCATAGTGAAGTATTTAGGGGAAGTGTACTAATGTCTGCAACTTTATTTGAAATGCACCTAAAAAATAAGATGCATGATAGATAGTTTGCCAGAGCTGCTGTCACAAATATCACAAACTGATTTTGGGTAACAGCAGAAATGTACTGCAGTGCTTACAGTTTTTAGACTAGAAGTCATTTAGAATCAAGAATCACAAAAGGCTTGCTTTATCCCCAAGGACTACAGCATTCTGGTATGGGCTGCTGGCAATCATTGGGGTTCTTCCATCACATGGTGATGACTGTCTCTCCTTTCTGGCTTCGGTGACTTCTGGGTTCTCCTTATAAAGGCTTCTCTAATATGGATCAAGACCCACCTTCACTCAGTTGGGCACAACTTAACTAAAAATAACATCTTCAAGAGGTCATATTTACAATAGGTTCATAGGCACAGGGATGTGGATTAAGATGCACATATTTTTCTGGTATATGACTCAAACTGCTACAACAGAGAAATGGATAGATGTACAGTAAAGAAAATATAATAAAATGTTAAAGGTAGAATCTAGGTGGTGGATATACAGGTGTTCACTATCAATTCTTTCAACTTTTCCCTGAATATATGAAAATTTCCCTGATAACATGTTAGGAAAATAAAGGTGGTCAGGGAGGAAGCAAGGAAGCAGCAGAGAGGAAAAGGCCCAGTGCAGTGGGACCCACATTGTGACAAAGGGACTTTCTGGTGCTGAAAGGCAGATAGATGGTTGTCAGCATGTGACATTTTCCAGAGACCTTACTTTAGGGTACCAGCACACAAGATATTGCCCCCACTGCACTCTGAGATCTGATGTGGTATGAGACTTCTTTGTTATGACTCTTGCATGACAGCTAACCACACTCCTTCTGCTTTGGGAAGATGGTCAGCATCTTGGCTACATTCAGTCACCATGGCTTCCATGGTCCAAGCTAATCCTTTCTATTTTTTTCATGTCTTTCTCCATGGTGGCTTACAGAGTTGGTGTTGACCCAGATCAAGACCCACCACCCAATAATGACAGCTTTCAAGTCTTACAAGGGGTAAGTCACAAGAGATACTTCTTCCCAGAGAAGACATTATTAAAAGTAGCTGAAAATTATTGATCATTCACTACATGCCAGGCTCTTTTCATGGATTCCCTTGTGATCTTGACAACAATTTTATTAGGTAAGTATTGTTATCCCCATTATACTGATTAGAAACTGAAGTTTGAGAGTTTGAGTCATCTAAGGCCAGAGAACTAGAAAGTAATGGAGCCAGGATTTGATCCCAGAGTGAGTGTTCTTAAACAACATATCAAGATGGGTAGGATGACCAAAAAGAGTGTGTACATCCCTGCCTCTCAAGAATGGATATATTGGTGATTTGCTCACTGAAACTGGTTCTGAGTCTATCAGTAGTACCGTGGAAGGGAAAGGAGAGGGATATGATTTAACTGTTTAGTCCACAAAATCTGAGGAAGAGAAGAGAGACATTGTGTGGTTGCAGGCACTTATGTGCTCTGGGGGCTGGAATCCTCAACAGCTCTTGAGTTCTTATCCAGCTCAGAAATGGCATAGCAGTAGCAGCCTACACCATCTTTGAGCTGGAAGTCACAGTAACAGTAACAATTAAGATTTGTGCAGGGTGGTGGTGGCAGTCAGAGCCTGGTGCAGAGGGCTGGGAACAGAGACTATAGAGACAGTGGGTGGTAGAGGCCTGTGGCAGCATCTAGGAGGGGGCCCACTAAGGACCCTGCCAATGTGAGAGCAAGGAAGAGTTCTTCCTGCTATAGAGAGAATCGTGATGAAGACTTCGTTGGGCAGAGGAGGGTGCTGGCTCTTTGTTTTGCCATCTGCTCTGGTTACTACTGCTGCATAACAAATTGCCCCAAACTTAGGGGAGTAAAACAATGTTTTAGTTTGCTAAATCTGCCAGAATACAACATGCCAGAGATGGAGCAGTTGTTTTTGTTTTTTTTTTTCACATGGGCAGGCACTGAGAACCGAACCTGGGTCTCCAGCATGGCAGGTGAGAACTCTGCCACTGAGCCACGTGGCCAGCCCAGATTGGCTTTTAATAAGGAGATTTATTTAGTTAAAAATGTATAGTTCTTTAGAGGGAAGGCAGCTAGCTAGTTTCTCTGTCACATGAGAAGGCACACAGTGATGTCTGCTGACCTTCTCTCCTGGTTTCTGGGTTCTAACAGCCTTCCCTGGGGTGATTCCTTTCTGCATCTCCAAATGTCTGGGCTGAGCTGCAAGTGCTGAGATGAAGTATACTGAGCTGCTGAGCTCTCTTCTGATATTTCTCTTTTAAGCCTCCAGCCAATTAAATTAAACCTCACTCATTGTTTAAGGGGACTGCCTTCCCTTAGCCAATTGCAAATGTAATCAGCCATAGGTGAATTTCACATGCTGATGATTTAAGTCCACAGTAACAGAACAACAGGGCATTATCACTTGGCCAAATTGATACCTGAACCTAACTACCACACAGAGCAACCATTGTATTATACTCATGGAGTTTCTGGTTCAGCAATTTGGAAAGGGCATCGTAAGGGCAGTTTGTCTCTTCTCCATAAAGTGCAGGATCTCCAGTGGAAAAACTCCAAGGCTGGGGTTAACTTGATGGCTGGGGACTGGAATCATCCAAACGCTTGTTCACTCCTATGCTTGGTGGCTGGCCTGGGAGGACTCAAAGCCTAGGACTTCTGACTAGAATGCCTCATATGACTTCTCCATGGGCACAGGGGAACCCAAATATGAGGATTGAGAGATGACCTAGTGCAGCATGTACCTTTATTGACCACCACGTGTACATTGTCTGTAAAACCATGTAGTGTTTCTTTTTTTCCCAGTCAATTTTGAACCACAATTTTGGTAGCACTTAATCCTAAATCCTGCCCACATATTTCAGATTCCCTAGGATCTACCAAAGGACTCCATCTACCATATCAAATTTAACAAGTCTCCCAAAATGTGATGCTGTGCGGGACCCCGAGGGTGCCACTATTGCCTTTTCTGGTTTATTCTCTTTGAGGTAGTTACCAGCCTGTTAGGGCTTTCATGGGATTCATGTCCATCCTGGGTCCCAACTTAAAAGACATAAAGCTATGGTTTCTGAAAGTTTGGGACATTTTGGGAAGATTTTTCAATAAGCTTAATTGGTGATTTGGTGCCTACTTGAATGGTACTCCAAAAGACATTTGCCAGTTGGAAACATGGTTTCAATGACAGGTTCTTTTTTGGAAATATGCTGCCTGCCTCTAGTTTTGTTTTGTTTTGTTTTTCCATTGGCAGGCACCAGGAATTGAACCCAGATCTCTGGCATGGCAGGCGAGAATTCTGCCATTGAGCCACCATCACACTGCCCTGTCTGCCTCTAGTTTTGATTAAGGACTTTAGAAAACAGGGGTTTGGGGATTGAGCACTTGGAAGCTAATTTAGACTAATGGTTTGGGAAATCTTGAAATTCACCCTGAGAAAATCTGGGTGAAAAGTGTGATGGATGTCTATTTAATTGGAAGGAAAATCATGACTCTGCTAGGATATGACTGCCTTATTCCAAAGCATCCTCCACAGAAGTGTGATTAGTCAAGATTAATTTGTTAAGCAAAATAGGCGAGTACCAGCATGGTAACCCAGATTTGGAGAGAAACTGTTTTGACAGTTCCAGACTAGCAAAAACATCCCTAGTCCTTTTGCTATTTTCTGTTTTCCATTGCTTCCTGCCTCCGTACTCAAGCAGCTATAAAAAGAAATAAACGAAATAAATAAATGCTTTGGTTGGTTTCATGTAGCTAAACTTACTGGATATCATAATGACTACACCTGGAAACCTTGAGCTTATAATTAGAATTGATAACATGCATGCTGTCACTTTTCCATGGAGATGTTTAAGAAAGCAGCAGGTCCTGAATGCTATGGGTTCTGGCATGTAGTCCGTTCAGAGACAGCTGAAACAGGGCCCGTCCTCGTAAGTGGAGTGAGCCTCCAAAATGTCCCTGAATGGGCCTGAAGGCGTAGACTCAGTGTTCCTGGTGGCTCACTGTTTGGGCAGAAATCACTGTGCTTGTTTGGCACTGTGAATGGGGATAGCAGTGATTTCTGCCATACTCCTTATGGGGCCCCATTTGCTAGCCCTAGCTGGGAGCTGTGCCACAGCTTCCTCTGAACATCCTTCCTTCCAAGCTTCAGACACAGTCATTTAGAGGAGCCCTCACAGTCAGTTCTGCTGGCATTTCGAAAGTCTTTCAAGATTGCCATCAGACTGGAAAAAAAAAGATGAATTCCAAGCTTGTTTCCCCAGGAGACCCTCTTAGAAATGACTCATGCCCTATGTAGAAAGGGTCTTATTTCTCCAAATCCTCCTGACCCTAGCATTCTTGTTCCACTGAGCTGCTAACTGCCAGGCTGGGAGCAGTTAGTGGTCGTGAGAAACAGTGAAACAGAGAAACAAATGGGCTTCTCATTTTTGGTGAAACCCTGGGTTCTTGCAGTTTCCCCTGAAATGGATCCAGGTCACACGCTCAGTGATGTCATGAAACTGACATCAGAGGTAGTGAGAAAGTCCAGATGTTTGTTCCCTATTAGAAAAGAAAGGGCAGTTCTCTTTCCCTCATATTCTAAATGATCTTCCTAAAAAACAAAAACTGGTATTTGAAGGGACAGCATTTCTGATAATGAGCATGATTTCCTTTACCAGTTCTAGAAGCCTGAAGTTATAAAGTCATGGCTCCAGAGCTACAGAATATTAGCTAAATTTGGGAGAAGAAAATGAGCTGTTGGCTAGAAGTTTTGGCATTATGTGAGGAAAGCATAAGAATATTGTGGGCAGACTTCAGCTTCATGTCCCTGGCAAGTTTGACTCAGAACAAAACAAAACAAAACAAAACAAAACAAAACAAAAAGCTCAGTTGCTTTGTTTCTCTGGAGGTCTTGGTGACTTTGCAACCAAAACAAAAACAAGCCCAGCTGGAAGCAAATCTCAGCCCAGCTGAGATTTATGTTGTACAGATATGCAGACACATCATTCACTTCCTTCCCAAAGTTTCCAGAAAAGCACTTATTGATGAGGCTTCCTTTGGCACACCACAAATCTGAATTTGTCTCAGATTTATCATATCAGCAGGCAGACCTCATGTTCTCAATTTGGGACTAAGTCACAAGCAGGATATTAATGGAATATGGAGGAAAGTTATTCACCCTGTGTATGTGTGTGTGTGTGTGTTGAAAACTAGAAAATCAGCTGTTTATAGTTGTAATATCACATGATTTTCTGGGTAAACTGGATTTGCTCCTATTCCTGGGTGCTCCATCAGTTTTCCTCCAGGCTAAAATCCAATACCTAGTCTCCTAAATTTTTAACTTCAATTACTGAGGCACCTTTCCTCAAATTACTGCTCCCTGACCCAATCAAGTTCTTTCTTTTTGTTCTTAGTGCTGCTGTTGGCCCCTGACTTCCCTTTCTGCTATTTTTTTTCCTAGAATCTCAGAATTAATATTGATTTTTTCATTCAGTTGACAGTTGTGTTTTGAGCACCTATTATGTTGCAGACATTATTTTAGGCTCTGGGAATACATGTGCAAACAAGATAGAGATACCTCCATCCTTAAGGGCTTGGGAAACACATGATGAAGGCGAAGGGTGGAGAGTGGAGACTGCAGAGGCAAGATTGTGAACAGCCCTGCCTGTTCTACCACCTAGGAGTGCAGACCAGCTGCAAAGGCATCACCTGTGAGCTTGGTAGAAATGCAGAATCTCAGGCCCTACCTACATCTGCTGAATCGGAGTCTGCATTTTAACAAGATCCCAGGGGGACTTGGGTGCACATGACAGCTTGAAGATGGGGTAGGCAATGTAGAGCCCTGAGAAGAGTGTTTCGCAGGGAAAGAAATGATTCCTGTATCACTGTCAGAGACCGGATTCCCTGTTTTTAAACCCCATCATTACCCCCAGCTGAGAAATCTTGGGCTCCACTGTCCTGATGACATGAAAAAGAGCCCAAATCTGATCCCATCATTTATTTACTCTCATATTTGGTATTAGATTCCTGTTGCTGCTGTAACAAATTACCAAACTCAGCAGCTTAAAACAACACATTTGTTATCTTACAGTTGTGGAGGTAAGAAAGAAGTCTGGTGGTCTGGGCTGTTTTCTTTGCTTTTAGCCTCTCCAGGCCAAAATCAAGGCATCAGCTGGACTCTGGGGACAACTCCACTTCCAGGCTCATTCAAGTTGTTGGCAGAATTCAGTTCCATGAATTCCTGTTGGCAGACTTCAGTAGCACTGAGGCCCCTGTTTCCTTTCTGGTTACGAGCCAGGGATCCCTCTCAGCTCCTAGGGGCCATCTGCATTTTCTGGCTCATGACCCCCTTAAACTTCAAAGCTAGCAACAGCTCTAGTCCCTCTCAGGCTTTGAATCTCTCCTGCCTCTTCCTTCTCCCATTTCTTTAAGGCCCATGTGAGTTCCTTGGGCCCCACCTGGATAACCTTAATTCTGTTTACAAAGTCCCTTTGTCAAGTAAGATGACATATTCCCTGGTTCCAAGGATTAGTGTGTGGGCATCTTTAGGGATCATTATTTTGCCTACCACGTGCTCTATCCCTGAAAAAAAAAACAACAACAACTAAGCTCCTCTCATTGTATGCTATGAGAGTAATGGTCTTAACTTAAAAAAATAATATATATATATATATAACTTTTAACATGATATAAAAATGGAATTAAATATAACTCTACCCAGAAATCATTAGTCATTAGTTCTAGAAAAATTATTTAAAAAATGAGAACTTCCGTCATGCTTTAGTTCTTTAATCTGCTTTATTTTTTTTTTTTTTTTTTTTAAAGGAAAGACAGAGAGAAGGAAGGAAGGATAGAAGGAAGGAAGAAAGGGAAACATTTTTAAACATTTTCTTGTTTTATTGTATTCAGTTTCTCCGTTTTTGTTACATGGGCTGGGGCCGGGAATCGAACCGAGGTCCTCCGGCATAGCAGGCAAGCACTTTGCCCGCTGAGCCACCGCGGCCCGCCCTGCTTTATTTTTCTTGATCGTATTTGTCAGTATATATGTATTTGTCTGCCCCAATAGCTTCCTCCTAAATGGGCAGGTACTGAGTGTCATTTTTCTTTGCATTTTCAGCACCCAGCATGCAATGGGTGGTACATAATTAGGTGCTTAATGAATGAGGAAGAAATAGATACTTTGTTATATGCTCAAGAAATGGTAATAAGCAAAGTTGGTGGTATTTGTTTCCTTGAAGGAGTCTCTCTTTCAATAATGTTAGTAAAAAATTTTAAAATCCTTCATGTGAAAAGTCCTACAAGATGGTCAAATGGCATTAATAGAATGGGATTTTTTTTTCAATGAATACATGCTTGAAATCACATCTCCAGTCTTTGGAAATTAGTGGAATTTTTAGCAGGAGCTCAATTATAAATATTACTGAATGTATAACATGTGCCAGGCAGGCACTGCGCTAAATATTTTTAAAATGTTTTATTTGAGCAGCACAAACAGGTCACATGGCTAGTAATAACAGTAGTCAATATTTGTTGAGTGTTTATCACATATCAGGCACTGATCTAAGTGTTTTAAATGTAAAAATTCATCTAAGTGTTATGATGTTCCTATGAAGTAGGTCATTATTAATATGTCCATTTTACAGATGAGGAAAGTGAAGAAAAGAAAGGTTGGGTGACTGGCCCAGAGTCACATGGTGGGGAAATGTTACCAGTCAGGCGTATAGCTAAGACTTGAACCCA
Source organism: Tamandua tetradactyla (assembly GCF_023851605.1). Taxonomy (NCBI): domain Eukaryota; kingdom Metazoa; phylum Chordata; class Mammalia; order Pilosa; family Myrmecophagidae; genus Tamandua; species Tamandua tetradactyla. Next base: position 124,000,092 of record NC_135353.1, read on the forward strand.
GGTAGTGTGTTGAAAGAGCCTGTAATGGTCTCACCTGTACTTCTTGGAGTGCTCTATTGCTTCTGAAACATTTCTCAGAGAAACCAACTTGTGATGAATAGGGGTTTGCCAGGTGGGTATTATGGATAGAAGATGAGAGGAAGAAATGGTGTCCCAGGCCTTTGAAGCAGGCTGAGCTAAAGATATGGGAATCTGAAACCTTCTGGTTGTTATGCAGATTTGAGGAGGGACTTGGCAAGAGAGCAAATTCCCACTTTTTCTCTGGGCAGCACATGAATGGAAATCCAAGCAGGTTTCCAAGTGCAGACTGGGAAGAAGGCCCTATTTATTATAGGACCAGCCTATATCCAAACCAACCCTGCTCAGCCCTGTCCCACAGAAAGGGCTCTCCTGGCTTGTCCGTGATAGCAGCCCAAAACATGTTGTAAAGCAAGAGTTGATTGTCTTCTCAGTCATCTTAAAAACTTAGTTCTGTTCCCAATAACTTTCCCCCCCACCCCCAGTTTCCCTAAAGCCACCATATATGGATTCTTCTAAGTCCTTTCTGTACCTCTTCATACTTTTGGCACTATCTCCTGGAATAAGAAGTTGCTTAACACCGCTTTTACAAAACTGTACTTTTTCTTTGTCCTGAATTTACCTTCATAGGCTTCTCAGGGTTGTCTCTCAATTTCTTACGTTTTATGATTTGCAGTAGAATCAGAGATCAATTTACCTTGTTTTTTGACCGCCAGCTTGTCTCTCTATAGCCTGAGAAGACCTTTTGTTAGTTTGCCTTCAAATAGAAGGCCTTCCCTTGCTTTAGACATTTGAATTGTGCCTTTTGGTGCTTATGTAAGTCTCTTGTAGCTTCCTTGAGGTGATGTTTCAGAGGAGGGGCAGATGAAATTGACTTTGGGGGACTTGTTTTGTGTTTGATGGCTTATAGTATCCTTTCTGATGATGTTTGTCATTTTGTTAGTGTTTTCTTTGGTAAGATTCTGCAGATACTTATAGAACTGAGAGTGTAGAGCCTATTTTATTTTTGCATAAAAATATTTGCATGTCAAAATGTCATGTACCACTTTTCTACCCAGTCGTGTGGAATTTTGAAATATTCCTTGAATTGTCATTGGGTAATTACCCTAAGGAATGATTGTTCTTTATGAATGGAGACATTTTTGTGCCCTCCTTCTTCAATGTAATTTATAAAAATGTAAAGTAAAATTGGTCTCTGGGGGTTCTCCTTGTTAATTTTTCCTCTTCCACAGCCATTTCCATATCCGTGACTAAACAAACATTCCTGAAATACCATGGGGACTCAGTTTTTAAAAATAATCTTTGCTTGTGGAAAATTTAGGAATTTAAATAAATTGCCTGCTATTTTCCCTCCCTCTACTTGAAACATATGCATATCCTCTCAAAGATCTCTCATAAATCCTTTCTCCCTACCAACTGGTCTGTGGAGTTTATATCCACTGTGATTTAGAACTACTTGTAATTTCGGTTCAACTTTTATTTGGTTATTGTCAATTGTCCTTCACAAGTTGCCTCTCCCTATAATGTCAAAGATGACAATTAAATGACTGTATTTTCATCCAGCAACATAAACCCCATTAGAGCTCTTAAATTGCTGCAGTCAATCCAATTTTTATATTAATTTTGTTGCTTATAATAATTGTACTGGACAGATTTTCTAAACCTCAAATGAATGTTTGGTTTTGCAAGATATTTTGGAAATTAAGTGATGGGGATATTTGAGTTAGAAAGAAATGAGAAGAGTGGAACTTGCTACTTGAGGGCAGATAAAATAACTGAATTGTTATTTCTGGCTCTGTTCCCCCTGTCCACTGACCCCACCTTCCTAAAGCTGATAGGGTAGTAAGTTACTGCACCACCATGGGACACAAATAATATAGATGTCTGGGAAAGAACCTTAGAGAATCCTTGTCCAACTTCAAGAAACTACAAAAAAGCATGGTTTCTTCAGGCCAGCTTCTGGGGACCTAGAAAGTTGTTTTTATAGAAGCTTTCTTTAATATTCTGTATAAATTAAGTTTTTACCAGTTAAAATCTAGACTATTTAGGATAGTTAATCTGCTGAAAGACACTTTGAGGAAAATTATGATAAAAATGTCACAAGAAATTTTGTGTTTTGTACTACACTGAGTCAGGTATACCCACAGGCATGACCAAACCTTATTTTCTTTGGGAATTTATTTGTCTACCTTTTGGGTTTATTCAATTTCTGCTAAAATATTCACTCCTGGTATATATTTTTTGAAACTTCTGTGATATGGGATATTTGATTATGACCTCTAAATCTGTAAGTTATGGCTTTAAAAAGGAGCTTTTCCCCCTTCTTTCAGGGCCCTTTTCTGCAACCAAACATTTGTTCTTTTGTTTCTTCCTAGGATGGTCCAGATTCTGCCAGAGGAAACCGGACAAAGCAGGAGAGTGCGTGGATATTTAGACTGTGGTACAGCTTTGACCACAAGTATCCTTTTAAGTGGCATTCCTGTATTTGTGAAATATTGATGATGAAACCCTTTTGCTGAGCTATCACTGAATGGCATCTGATAAGTAAAGGAAGATGTGTGTTTCGTACAGGTATAGTTAGTCCTCTCTTAGGACACGTGCAGTGATCATTCAACTACATATAGTCTTGGTGAGCATCTCTCTGGCCAAGAGGAGTGCATATCATTAAAATAGTGAATCCACAGCCCAGTAGGCTCATGTGGCTCTTCAGAACTTTGGTAACAGGGAAACTATGCCTTTGTAGGTGACTTCATTAAAATTGCACAACAAAGCGTGTTGTTGTCAGGAACCAAGTGGAGCTCAGGCAGTTAATCCTTGTAGGAAGGATAATTCCTGCTGACTGGACTCAGCCAAATCCATTCCAGGAATTATGTGATCTGATTTTGGCATAACTGGGCCACATGCTGGGCAGATCCTATTCTAGTAGATTCAGTTGGTCCTAGGTGAAAATTGAAAATAAAAAGTTAAACATTTCTGGTTTCTTAATTTGACACAGCAAATCAAATGGGAAGTTTGCTTATTATATGTAGTCATTGGAGACTTTGAAAATGTTTAGAGGCGGGCAGCGGTGGCTCAGTGGCATAGTGCCAGAGACCCGGGTTCAATTCCTGGAGCCTGCCCATGCCCCCCGCCTCTGCAAAAAAAAAAGTCTAGTTCTGCAAATGTTCGAATGATTGTTATAAAGTATAACATGCAGAAAAGTGCACAACTCATAAGTGCTCAGTAAATGATGACAAAATAAGCACACCCATTTAACCCCAGATTGAGAAACACAAAATTGCCAGCTCCCCTCAGGCCATAGTTTGATTGCTACCCCTCTCCCCTCTCTGAATATAACTACTCTCCTAAATTCTAGCAATACATGATTGACCTGTTTTTGGACTCTATATAAATGGAATTATACAGTATACATATTTTAGTGTCTAGTTTATTTGGCTTGACATCATTTGTGTGATTCACCTATATTGTGTGTAGTTCCAGTTCATTTGCTCTCATTGCTGAATAGTATTTCATTGTGTGAATATACTACAATTTATTCTATTGTTGATAAATATGTGGGTTGTTTCCGTTTTGGAGCTATTATCAAAAATGCTGTTATGAACATTCTTCTATGTGTCGTTTAATGAACATATACACATTTTTTTTGTTGTTAGGAAAATACCCAGGAGTGAAATTGCTACATCATATGACATGCATAGGTCCAACTTCTGAAGTTAATGCCAGTTTTCCAAAATGGTGGTATCATTTTCCACATTCACCTCTAGTGTATGAGAGTTCCAGTTGTTCCACGGTCTTCGTCAACTTTTGTGTTGCCCGTCTTTTTAACTTTTGCCATGGTAGTGGGTTTGTAGTGATATCTTATTGCGGTTTTAATTTGCATTTCTCTGAATTCTAATAAGGTTGAGCTCCTTATTGGCCATTTGGTATATTCTTTTATGAAGTGCCCATTTATGTCTCTTGTCCATTTTTTTTCTGTTGGGTCATCTGCCTTTTTTCTTACTGAGTTGTAGGAGTTCTTTATATATTCCGGATATGAGTCTTTTGCTGAGTATATGTGTTGAAAATATCTTCTCCCACTTTGTGGCTTGCCTTTTTTACCTTTTAAGTAGTATCTTTTGATGAACAGAAGATCTTTATTCAAGGTATTGATCTTTACCTTTCCAGTTAGTGCTTTTTATGTGCTGCTTAAGAAATCTTTACCTACCCCAAAGTCATGAAGCCAATTTTCTATGTTTTCTTTCAGAATCTTTATTGTTTACCTTTCACACTTAGATGTACAATCCACTTGGAATTGATTTTATGTGTGGGATGGAACAATAGTTGTTGATGTTTCCATATGAATATCTACTTGATCCAGCCCTGTTTATTGAAAAACACCATGCTTTCCCACTGCTCTGTAGTGCTACCTTTGTCATAAATTAGATGTCCACATATACAGGTAGATAGATAGATCTGCTTCATTTTATATTCTGATACATTGATTGGTCTGTTCTTGTACTAGTGTCACTCCATCTTATTTATTGTCGCTTGTTAATAAGTTTTAATGTCCAGCAGAGCAAATTCTTCCACTTTGAAGAACTTTTTATTCTTCAAGATTGCTTTGGCTTTTTTTTTTTTGGTAGCCCTTTGTATTTACATGTAAAAACCTCCTGGTATATAGATTGCAGAGAATCTATAGATTTAAATTGACATCTTTACAATATTGAGTCTTCTAGTCCACTGTTTTTTTTTATCAGTTTTTGAGAGAGGTCTGTTAAAATCTCACGCTGTGATAAAGGCTTATCTATTCCTCCTTTTAGTCCTATCAATTTTTTACTTTATTTTGAGACCATGTTGTTAGGTACATACAAATTTAGAATTTTTTATCTTTCCTGTGAATCGAATCTTTTATCATTTTGAAATGGCCCTCTTTATCTCTAATTGAATACTAATATAACTACACTAGCTTTCTTAGGTTGGTGTTTGTATTGCATATATTCTTCCATAAAATGATAGAACTAGGGCAGGAGTTGGCAAACTTTCTATCATACCTACTCAACTCTGCCACTGTAGCATGAAAGCAGCCATACACTGTATGTAAAATGGACATGCATGACTGTATTCCAATAAAGCTTTATTTACAGAAGTAGAGGATCCGCAGATTTGACTCGAGAGCCAAAGCTTGCCAACCCCTGATTTGGAGGATTGATCAGATTTAGGTTTGATATTTTGTCAAGAATACACCATAGGAGGAGGTGTTCTACATTTCCTATTGTATCACATGAGAAGGAACAGAGTGTCTTGTCTTTCTTTTGCTTGTGTGTGTGATGTTAAGATGAACCAGTAGCTTCCTATATTGTCAGTACCATTCGTCCATTATAAAGTGTTCCATCAGTCTTATATCTAACAGTTTTAGAGTTCTTGTTAATCATTGCCTAGCTAATTTTTTCATTTGGGGTTGTAAAATGTTGATATTCCAATTTTATCATTCCTTTTATAAGAGTAAGTTATTCTGTAAAGAAGAATATTCCCTCATCAGCTGCATGGTTATCCTGAAACACATTTTCATTTTGATTTGTAAAGTATATTTCTAATGATTATTGAATTTTTTGTTGGCAGTTATTTTCTCTCAGCACTTTGAAGACCTCATTCCATTGTCTCATCGCTTCCATTGTTTCAGTTGAAAAGACATCTATTAATCTTATTGCTGTTCCTTTTTTGGTATAGATTTTTTTCCTTAGGCTGCCTTTCATTTTCTTCAGTTTCTACTGTGATGTACCTAGGTGTGATTTTCTTTGTGTTTATCATGCTTGGGGTTTGTTATGTTTCTTAAATCTGTGACTTAATGTCTTTCATCAGTTTTGAAAAGTTCTCAGCCATTATTTCTTCAACATTTCTTCTGTTCCGTTCTCACTCTCCTCTCCTTTTGGGACTCCAACTAATTGTACATTAGACTTCTTCACCATATGTTCCTTTATTTTCCACCCTTCTGCCTCTTCATGCATTAGCTTAGATAATCATCCCCATATTCCAAGGCTCTAATTCTCTTTTCAATTATATCTAATCTGGTGCTAAATGCATACATTGACTTTTCCTTTTTTTTTTTTTCTTTTACATGAGCAGGCACTGGGAATCGAACCTGGGTCTCTGGCATGGCAGGCAAGAACTCTGCCTGCGGAGCCACCATGGTCCACCCCAAACATTGACTTTTAATCCTTAAAATTACTAAGTATGGTTATTTTAAAAGTTTGTGTCAGATAACTCCATTATCTGAATCTTCTGTGCATCTGTTTCTATTCTTTGTTGTTATTACTTTTCTCCTTGTAGGGCTGGTTTTTTGTTTGCATGTTTTCTTTTTTTACTGAGTGCCAGACATAGGCAATAAAAAAATGTAAAGATAATTTGAGTTGCTCTGGGTGAGATTATCATCTTCCAAAGATGATTTAACTTTACATCTTCCCAGTTGCTAGGCTAGGAGTATTAGCAATTCCAGATCACCTTAATCCAAGCAGAAATAAAGGTGATTGAAACTGGGCTTCAATTCTTTTTAGAGTCTGTTTTCCATTTCCCTTTTTCCTGTGGTTTCAGTTGAAAGCCTGGGATGCCTACATCTTTCTCCTTTGTTAGGCCCTGGACTCCAGTTTTTGTTAGACTCACTCTACCTTTGTGAGTCTGCCAGATGGTCTGTCAGCTTCTCAGGGACCTTTAAGGAAAACATGGCCCACCAAATGCTGGGCTCACCTTCTGAGTTTCCTGCTCCAATGTTCTAGCCTTCTTTGCTGCTCTTGGTAGCTTTCTGATGCTATCCAACAGATGATTTGCTTTATTTTATTTTATTATTTATTTTGTTAAACTTTTTTAGTTGTTCATAGTTGATAGGTCAATTTAAATTACTTTGTTTGCTATTAATTGACGTAAAACCCCCAGTAATTTTTTTAGCCATATTAATTTTGTCTGTATTGTAATTCAGAATGCATGTCTGCTTACTGGATGTTCTAGTTTGCTAGTTGCTGGAATACAATATACCAGAAATGGAATGGCTTTTAAAAAGGGGGAATTTAATAAGTTACAAGTTTACAGTTCTAAGATTGTGAAAATATCCACATTAAAACAAGGCTATAGAAATGTCCAAATTAAGCTCCAACAAGAGGTTATCTTCACTCAAGAAAGGCTGATGAAGTTCAGGGTATCTCTGTGAATTGGATAGGCACGTGGCAAACTGGCGACATCTATTAGCTTTCTCTCCAGGCTTCTTGTTTAATGAAGCTCCCCCGGCAATGTATTTCTTCTTCATCTCCAAAGGTCTCTGGAAGTGTGGGCTCTGTCTTTCATCATTCTCTCCTCTCATGGCTGTGTTGCCATTCTAAAGCTTTCTCCAAAATGCTTTCTCTTTTAAAGAATTCCAATAAACTAATCAAGACCCACCTAGAATTGGTGGAGTCACATCTCCATCTAACCAAGGTAATACCCACAAATGGATGCATCACATCTCCATGCAGCTCATCTAATCAAAAGATTCCAACCTACATTATTGAATAAGGATTAAATAAATTGTTGCTCCCACACAATGGGATCAGGATTAAAACATACCTTTTCTAGGGGACAATCCTTTCAAAACAGCACACTAGGCTTGGTAAAGAATGTAGAAAATATTGGAGAGAGTCCATGGGAAAGTAGCAAAATGCTAAAGTGCTAAAATATTGATTCTTTGATGAGTAAGTAGGAAGAGTGATCTCTAAAGGCCCCTCTGAATTAAAATGTTAGGGATTTGGGAATTTTCATTTTTTAATTTGGTTGAGAGAAACCAATTGGAATGTAAACCAGCACAATGATTCTGAAGAATTAGATTAGAAAACTGCCTGTGATTCACTCTAGAACTCCACATATGTTCAAAGAAGAAAAAATAGGCTTTGGCTGCATCAGAAGAGTTCAGCTAGATGTGAGTGACCCTCACAGTCTGGCAGGAGAAATTGTAGTACCTCCTTCCCTGAAGATGCCTTAAAATGGGATAGATGGGCTTACAGTTTAATATAAGTCTTAGCACACATGTATACCACCCTTCTCTTCACAAGTCTCATTGAGATTATGGAAGAGGTATTTTTGACTATGTAGAAGACCAAAGGTAGAGGGAATGGTAGTAGAGATGATTATATTAGAAGACAAAAGTGAGTCTTAAACCACTTGACCAGGTGATTTATTGAATAATATCTTTAGGAACAGTTGTAACAGGTACTTCCTGCATAAACAGATCAACCATTAATTTTATCTTTGGTCCATAACTCTCTAAAGAGAATAAAGACATTGTCTGGGGAGAGCTTGGTAGAGAAGCAGTTTTTGAGGACACCAACGCTTTTTCTCCCCAGAGTACCCCCACTACTTTAGCCATGGTAGGAGTCCCCAACCTGCCTGGTGAACTGAAGAATTGACTAAAGGAGGAGAGTAGGGGTGCCAAAATAAACAATCCCATATATTTTCTTTTAATTTTTCTAATAAAATCCTTAGAGAGAATTAAGAGGCTTTCCCAGTCTTAATGCAAGAACAGGTCATTAGAAAAACCAATCATTCAAGAAGAAATTCTTGAAAACTAAAAATGAGGTTTTTGAGGTAAACAAAAATATATAATGGATAGTCCGATAATGTGAATGTGGCTGAAGACCAAATTGTTGATCTGAAATATAAAGTTAAGAAAAAAATCTCCAAGAATTAGAGCAAAAAATCAGAGATGTGTAAGAGTTTCAAGATGTGGAGGATAGACTCAGGTAGTCCAAAATCGTTTAACAAGATTTGAAAGAAGATAGAGACTATGGAGGAAAAGAAGTACCAAAGAAGTGATGGAAGAAAATTCCCTTTAATTAGGGAAAGACATTGGTTTCCAGAATGCAAGGGCCCATCGGGTGTGAACAGGACTAATGGGAACATCCATAACTACAAGAGGAAATCTTTAAGGCTTCCAAAGAGATAAAACAGACACCTCTAAAAGGCGAGACTCAGACTTCTCATCAGCAAAATTGTATGGATGATATAATATATTGGAGCAATATCTTCCAAGTTCTGGAATGAAAAAATGTCTGGACCTAGAATTCTGTACCCAAACTCTCAAGCAAATATGAGAGAAAAAAGGGAGGGCTTTTTCAGACATGCAAGAATTCAGAAAGTTTAGCATTCTTACAGACTCTATAAGAAGGAAAAAAAGTAACAACATAAAGGTCAGCAAAACAAAATACAGCAAAGGGGTGAATGTTGAAGAAACAGTGATTGTTATGACCCAGAAGAAGCGAACAAAGTTAAAAAGAAAAGAAGATCCTTTATTTAGCAAGGCATGCAAGGATTCTCTTTTAACTTACTAAAGTTTAAGGGAAATTGTGTTACATTTCCTTTTATATTTCTCCAACCACTCTGCTTGGTTCTACACTGAATAATATTCATATGATGACATTATTACAAATATCGCTTATTAGTTTCTAGCACTTAGATTCAATCTGTCACAAAGCACAGAAAATAGGATAAAATGCTACTGTTTCCACAGTGTAAATAAAAATTGGAAAGGAAAAATAAGTTGTTAGAGGGCCTGCTATATTTGGGGAAGGAGGAGCTTCTCTTTGAGCTCTCTGAGGTGGGGAACTGAAAGGTGGCCTCTATGGTTTCCCCTCTGACTCTTTAATATCTATCATTCTACAAATCCAAGCCTCTATCATCTTTTGAACTAAAAACACAGGATAACTGATAGGCCTGTAGGGATTTTTCCCCAAAGTTAACTAAAGTCTCTTCTGCATCTCTCCCTGAGAATGTGGTTAAGGGACAGAAGCTAAAGGGAAGCTTTTTCTGTTTGTAAAGTGCTCCAGCAGAGTCCCTGGATCTCCTTTGGTTGTGTAATTCCCAAGTCTACCCCAGTATCTACTTTCCATATCCACCTGTAGATAAAGTTTTGTTCTCTTGTTCTGCTCTAAGTGAAGGAAGGTGGTGCTTGGAAGTGTCTTCCTCTTGGGTACCTAGAGGGTTACACTGCTTCTCAACTTCCGTTGAAGGCTCTTGGACATTCCTATAGTTAAGGCTGCCATCTCAGTCTCTACTTTTCCGAATCACTTAGGCTGTGGCTGTCAGAAATGGCTAGGGCTCTATCATAATGTGACTGGTGCCTCGTGGTGCTTTCAGTATAGGGCTGTGCATTTAGCAACACAAATATTCATAGACTGAAAAACTCTGAGCTTTCCACATATCACGCTAGGGCAATGGTTCTCAGGTGGAGGTGACTTTGGCCCCCAGGGGACATGCAGCAATGTCAGGAGACATTTTGGATGATCATACCTGGAGGGAGTGCTACTGTCATCTTATGCCTATAGGCAGGGATGCTGCTAAACATTCAATAAATGCACAGGACCACCCCCACAACAAAGAATGATCCTGTCGAAAATGTCAGTAGTGTCATGCTTAAGAAATCCTGTGCTAGCGTGTGGGAGAGACCTAGCAGTAAGACTGAAAAAATAGACCTTCTTGTGTAGAAAGTCGAGAGATGTATGCCTGTATATCCTTAGTTAAATCATTTCACCTTGCCAGGTCTTAGTTTCCTTAGTGTACCTGTTTCCAAGACCTGAGCTGGTTGTGTGTCAAAAGGGAGAATGCTGATTGAAACCCAACCCCCTACTCAACATAACTAAAGAAAGGAGATGGATATTCTAATTAAATTTTTTTAACTGAAAATAGGAATCACCAACTTGAGAGTGAACCATTAACACTTAAACCTAAACCTGATGGAGCCTAGTTTAAACTTTGCTTCAAATTGTTTCAAATTGCAGGTGTTTTCTGTATTCCAAGTATTTCTTTGTTATACTGGTAAAAAAGACAAAGGGGCTTTTTGTGGATAATGGACAATTTACTCGTTGAATTTTTTTTTAAACACATTTTTGAGTGTGTGTGTGTTTTCTTCTCAAATGTTTTTCCTTAATACCTTTTTTTTAAAGTTACTTGAAGCCCATCCTCACACACAGTGGACCCCCATTAACCACCACCCTCCCAGCCTGGTGTGGCTTACTGGCTCGATGTCTGACCAGTCCCCAGGTGTATGACGTAAGTACAGCATGTCATGTTGCATTTCTGCTCACCACTAACCATAATCTCACCTAGGAAGAGGAAACTCTTGTACTCAAGCCCCTAAATCCACAGATTTTGCTTCTCCAATAAAATTATTAGGAATGGCCAACTTCCATATGTTTATATATTTTGCATGGTAACAGAGAAACCTTTTAACCAGGGTTATGGTGCTCCCCAACATCAGCAGCTATGGTGTGGTAGAAAGAACAATGGATTTGAATTCCAAACAGCTAGAGTCAAATCTAAGTCCCAATAGGCCATCTGAGTACTCTGTACCTCAAGTTTTCTTATCTATGAAATGGGCCTAGTAGGTTGGCTACTAGCAAGGCTATGAGAATTAAATAAGATATGTAAAAATAAAAGACTGTGTGCTATAAAGCATTTCACAAATGTAAGGATTCATTGTATTCATAGTTTATGTTGATGTGGTTAGGTCCTTTAAATTTTCAGATTCTAGAAATACACCAAACACAGCATGAAAAGAATATCTGTACTGACGAAAGTCTTAAATTTAGGGCTGACTCTTGAGCTAATGATGTGAATTAAAGGGCAGTGAAGTTTGGAGAGCAAACAGCTACCCACATGGAAGAAATAGAGAGGTAAAAGACCTTTCTTCTTCCCCATCTCTCCACCCCATCCTAATCATCTTGTCTTTAACACAATAAGTGTATTCTGAGAAAAAAATTACATGTTAAATTTGTGTAGAGCTGTGCAGTTTACAAAGACTAGTATTATTCTCTTGGCCATACTGTGAATAATCAGGTACTTCAGCATTACAGATGGGAAAAGTGAATCTCACTGATGTTGTGAATTGCCCAAGGTGCCACAATTAGTAATTGGCAGAGCTGAGATCCTAATGCAAACCTTCAAATAATTAGCAGATAACCTGAAGTTTACTTGATTAGTGATGAGGAAACAATGCAAAGCCCAGATCTGAGAGGAGATGGGCCCTGAACAGGTAAGTTCTAATAGCAGACAGAGGGGTCCTGAAAGCTTCTGTGCATTAAGGTGGTACAAAGGGGAAGTGGATACTGTAGCTAGGCAGGGACACTGGGGCAGCAGGGAGCAGGCAGTCTGGTATGCTAAGATCTGAGGATTCAGCTTCTTAAATGGCACACTCTTCCTCTGAAAACACAGGTTACAACTGCCCAGTCACCATATGTCCCGAACACACTGCTGCTGTGCATAGGAAAGCCCTGCAGAGAGGAACCTGTGTCTGATCCTAAGGACCTCAGGAGGAGGGTAACAGTTGGAAAGGCCTGGTGGTCTACTGGATTTACCTCCCTGGGGAAGTAGTTTCAGTCTGGTTAAAAGTCCAATTCTGCCATGGCTTTCTTGGAATTTTCACCACACATCATGGAGAACCACATTGTTTCCTTTTCTTAAAGTTAGTGAAGTCTTCCAGCATTCTGAGCCCCTTGCCTATATAAAAATGAAATTCCTATGCCACCTGTGATAAACTTTTTTAATTACAAGATGATTGATGGGATGGTGGGAACACCATTTCCTTAGATGTCCTCCCATTTTTAAAAAGTGACTTAACCCTCATGGTAAAGTTTTAATGTAATATCCATCAGCCCAAATAATAGTGTTAATTATCTGTGTCAGAAGGATACAAATCAGTAGATTAAAAAGTTAGTTTTGTAGACTCCCATCCTGCTAATAGCTTATTTAATAAAAGTTGACTTGTTCTGAATGCTGAAGAGTTTGCTCAGCTTGGATCTTTGTCTATAGTGAGAGTATGGGCTATTTATTAGATGCATTTTACCATAGGAAACAAAGAGTGCTGACAAGGCATTGTCATTTCTCCTCTAGCTGGTTAGACATGATCTTCTGTTTTATTGGGTTGATATATTTCTTTGTCTTCTAGCTCTAATCTCTTTTAAACAATTTCTAAAGCTTTCCATTTTAAATGGGTTTTAATAAGTCATTTTTCATGTCTATAAAATAGTAAAATAACTAACCCACTATTAAAACTTTATATAAAAAAATCTTAAGTAACCTGAGCTTAACTATTCCCTTGCTCATAAGGGAATAGTTTAAACTCACCATAAATTCAATAAACGTAGTTAAATTTAAAGTGCTTCTCTCACCAGTTTGAGGGACACCTAGAAGTTTGCTTCCTGGGGGATTGTTTGGGCTGTGGACTCCCCTCAGCCAACATCAGATTGGGGTGACTTGGGTTACAAGCAAGATTCACCCTCAGTGCTGCTGCTGCTTTGGAATGGGGTCCTGAACAGGGTCTCCACAAGCTCCACACACACTTAGCAGGACCTGCTGCTGACAGCATGGGAGCAAAGAGTCGTGTAACAATTATCCATAATTGGGGAAACCCAAAGTTGAGAGAGGCGGAGGGGTTCCTGCGGAATTCAGTGCCAGGTGAGGGTCTTGGACTACACTGGTCTCTGGCTGCCTGACATACTACTGCATGCTTTTCACCCATCACTGATACAGCATTTTGGACTTCACCAATGTTTATTTAGGAGATAGCTAAGATGTTCATTATTTATTATTTCCACTTACTCTATACCAGCTAGATTTGATATCCACCTAGAAAACAGCATTCTCCCACTTAAGAAAATCACCTCTGGTTATTTAAAGTGTACACATTCTCATAACCCTCTTGTTTGTAGGTGTTTTCAGGGTTACTTCGCTGCATTTCCATAGCAGCCTTCCCTGGACAGCTAGTTACATAATTATAGAAGCCCTCAGTTTAAGAAAACTTTTGTTGATTTTGTCATCTAGGATGTGAGAGAGTGGCTTGGTTTTATCATCTGCATAGAACATGCATTAGGACTTTGATTTGGAAATCACTCTCCACTGAGCCTTAATATATCCTTGTTTCTGAATGACCTGTCCTTGAGTACTATTTGTCTGGGCGTGGGATTTTCTTGAATGGGTCATCATCCAGTTTTGTTTCCTGCTGTCATTGAATTTTGGCCCTGGTTACCACTGTGAGGAGTCAGAGCAGGCCACGTGGGAGTTCGTATCATGAGGGCTTCCTCTGTGACTGTGTTAGGATTTCCTCTGCTTACAGAATTACCCTCACATGGTATTTGCCCTGTGTTCTGCTCTAGTCCCTCTGTGGCTCCAAGCCTTGAAACAGTAAGGTATTTGCCAGGATAGTGTCCTAAAACTTGGGAACTAAAAGGCCTGGCAGAGATATTTTGACAGATACACAAAAACTTTATCTAGCACGTGTATGAGCAGGAGAAATGAAACATGCTAGAATGAGGAAGAAGAACCTCCTGGGAGCTGGAAATTGGATGGGGCATATGATCTCATTTGTTGTTAAGAAAACTATCATAGAGCAGATTGAGTTTCAGGACTTCCTAAAAGCTAATGGAAAAAAGGAAATTTGGGAGTCTGGAGTATGTTCTAGAATTGTGCTTTAAATGTCTGCCTAAGGACAGGATTTTGATTTAGTTGTACATGTGCACCCTGCCTCATTCCAGTGAAGATTTGAGGCAGCAAGCAGAAGGAGCTGTATGTTTGCCTGTAAAAAATGTTGGAGCATCGGTTAAGTGGAGTCACGTTGCACCAATGACGTGGATTGTGGAGAAGTCAACATCACGGAAAAACAATGCAGAAAACAAGCATGTGCTTGTCACCAGTAAATGCACAGAGATGAGCTGGAAGAAGAGAAAGTGAGGGAGACTGAACCTATCTCACCTCCCCAGGGCGGTACATTTAAGAAGTCCTCACTTTGTACCTAATTTGCCTTAAGCACAAATAGGGAAGGGTGCCAAGAAGAATAGAACAAGGTCACTGCCATCAGGTAGTTTATAATCTAGACAGAAAGCCCAACCATTGACACAGCAGAACCTGCTGGTGGTCTCAGGCAATGTGACTGAGGGGGTTGGGCTTGAGAGTGTCAGGGAGGCCTGTTCCTCATCCTGGCCTGAGGGGTACCTGTCGTGTAGACAACACAGGACTTCAGATGAGCTTTGAAAAGTCAAAGGTAAATAGGAGAGAAAAGAGAAGTTCTTTTTGCCTGAAGCACTTTGAAGCTGTTTGCCATTCAAGAAATAAGTTCAGTGTTTGGCAGACCTCAGTGCAGTGGGGGAGCGGGCCTCCTCTTGTTTTGCTTGTTAAACCCATTGGAGGTTAAAAGGTTATGTCTGACTGCATGCCATTCTCAGCCACTCGCCCCACTGTCTTTAATTTCAGGTGACTATGGCTTGCTACAGCCTGCCTTGTTTACTTTTGTCTGTTTTGCTATGAATACTGCTTATCATGAAATGTCCTGCCAGTTCTTTTCCTGACAGTGATTTTTCACAAATCCTTTATGTGGGTTAAACCAGACTTGCAGTAGCATAAATCTTAACTCTGCTTCCTATCAGCGGGATAACCCCAGAGTGATTTCATAGGTTCTCTTAGTTCAGGTTTTCTTCTCTGTGTTATTAGTGTTTGCACCCTTCAGAGGGGAGGGATAAGGATCAAATGAGAGCTTAGGTGAAGTTCTTGGCTCAGTAAATTTACTTCTCCCTTTACTCTCCCTCCTTACCATTTGCTTCATCTATCTGAGGACTTAGAGGGGAGGGCTCCCCATGAGGGTTATTTTCTGTGGGGACAGGAGAGAAGAAACAGAAAGGAAATCATTAATTATTGGGTCCTTTTCCCTCAATTGCTGACTAGACAAAGAGTAGTTCAATTGTACATAAAGTGAGTTTAGGATGGTTTGTGTAGATCTCAAGGCCCACTCAGGAGACCTACCCAGAGACAAAAGTACCCTAATCCTATAGGCAAGGTTTGACCAATGACTTTCCCCCTTCCTTTCTTTGTGGGTTAGGATGCTAAAAAAACCAGGGTGGTCTCCCTTCTTCCCTTAGTTCCTACTCCAAAATGGCTAACACTTGAAATCAAAAGTGCTTTCTAGTGTTCTAAGTCCTGGTTCAGGCAACAGTGCCTTACACTGACTATTACTCTATAGTTTATATCCAGTTATCACTCTGTAGAGTTGAGGCAGGCAAGTGGTATAATTCCAGTTTTCAGATGCGGGGTGGGGCTGGGATTGGCTGTAGCCCTGGAAAATATCAGTCTCCCATTTTTTGTTGATTGCCCTTTTCAGAACCAAGAGCCACTGAGAGAGGAAGATTCTGATTTCATCCTGACTGAGGGTGACCTCACTCTGACCTATGGGGACAGCACAGTAACTGCGAATGGCTCCTCAGGCTCCCACAATGCCTCCACGAGCCTTGAAGGTGGCCGGAGAACAAAGAGCAGCTCTGAGGAAGTGCTGGAACGAGACCTGGGAATAGGAGACCAGAAGGTTTCAAGCCGGGGTACCCGCCTAGTGTTTCCTCTAGAAGATAATGCATGACTTTCCCCCAAACCCCTGAAGTGATGCCCACCAATGGGGTGAGGATGGCTGCAAGCCCCAGTCTTGTTTGAGTTGTTGACTGAATGGAACTAATGCTTCTTCTATTTTATTGGGGTCTATTCCCACTTGTTCACATAATAGTGCGCTGTTTCAGAGTTAAACAACATAAAAAGCATGCTTTAATGGTCTCTTAATTCATTCACCTGCAGTAGCTGAACAAGGTGAGGCAGGTGTTGGAGATTCTTCCCAGGAGAGGCTTCATATTAAAATATAGCAGTGCAAGTCTAGCTTGGGCTGTAGGATGGGAAGTTAGGGGAGAACAGGCTAGAAGAAAGATCACGAAGGAAGATAATTGAGATTGGACCTCCAAGGACTATGGGAAGCTGGTGTTAAATGGGGCAGAAAACAAGAAAAAGCAGTTCAAGTGGAGGCTCAGAGATAAAGGCTGCATGATTGCAACTTCATATCAGGATTCCTAACTTTTTATGCTACCTGTGTTTCCTCTAGACTAAAGATTGGAAAAAATATGAATGTTTCAACATGGGGGAAGTAATTGGTTCCTTCTCTGGAAATCTCCATGAAGAAGTAGTTACTGAAATGTTTAGAACCAAAGGCAAAATAGTGTTATACTGTTATTATTTTTTTTAATAATCTGAGGACAGGAGGTATTTAGAAACTGCTAATTATGTCATTGCAAAAATAATTCAACTCTGGAGGGCCACCAAATGAAGTGACTGCCTGATGCCTGAACTAGGTATGATAGGGAAATGATTAGTGGGACTGAGATATCAACTGTGGATTTAGAAATAACACCAAAATTTGTGGGATGCTTTCATTTGGGGATGAAAAGGCAACAAGAAACTTGAGAGGCAATAGGCTGGTATTCAGAGGACGGAAGGAAGTCTCACTACAAAGAAAATACAAGATAGTATTCTAAAGACTGGCTAGAATTTCAAACTTTGAGCTGATGAATGCATGATATTTCAGTGGCCACATGAGGAATCAGAGGGGAGTCAGTGGGAAGTTAAACATTGAACCCAGTGGAAGGTTCTGTTTTCTATGAGATTAAAATATTTTTAAGAATCTGTATGTCTTCACACCACCATGCCATGTTGAGAAGGGTCATTTTCTTGGTATCTGGGGAGTCGTGCACAAGAGCATAATATATGGTCATAGTTTGAATTTTAGTTATTTAGTTTGGGTGCTTTCTGGGCAAGCTAGTCTACCTGACCATATCTGTAGTAAATGAAATACCTGAGAGAACTCTTGGGAAGAGTTTGAGTTTCATACCCATGACTCTATGTGTCAGTGCTAGCCTATTTGACAACTCAGCTTGTAAAAACCACTTTCATTACAAGTGGGCATTTTTCTTCTTGTGGCAGACAAAATAATGTCCCAGTTTAGCGCACCATCATGAAAGTAGCCATTTAACCTTCTTAACTCACGTTTTTCCTGGTTAATTTTTAAATAAGACATTGCTTCACTTTGTGCTTCTTGAATTGACAATTTATGTACACCAGGACAAATTTATTTAATTAGGCTGAGCCACATGAAATTGCTGATATTCAGCCACTTTTGAAAAACAGAAAGGGAGATTTCATATGGTTCAATATAACATAATCAAATGGTTTTTATATCAGCCTGTCTCCGCTTTCCTTTCTATCTACAGTACAATCCATTTTGATTTTATGATTATCCATGAGCTTTGTAAATTTGCAAAAAGCTAAACAACCTACCTAACCCCATGAAGCCTCAGGGCTCTCGAGGCTAGTGAAGGACTTAAAACCTCTAACTCACAACCAGAGAAACAGCATTCTTAGAGAGCCCCTATAAAGGAAATTATTATGTTGTGGTGTGAGGTTGCAGGTAGCAGCTGCTAGGCTTAACAGAAGGTTGGAGATATATGTGCTGTGACCCAGAACCAGCAAAGCAATTAATTTAGTATTAATGCTATATAAACCTAAAAGGTAAGGGTGTGTCTTGTTTGATTGGGGGTGGGGGGGTTAGGGGTGGGGTGGAGGGAAAGACTGGCTGGCTCTCTGTAGAGCCGTGGCTTATTTCATTATGTTGCTTGCTTACTTAGATTAATTTTGGATGAAAGAAGCTAACAGATAAACTCTGATGATGGTTCTTGAAAAGAGAATTAAAAAAGCTTAGCGAATAAGAAATTGCCCTCATAAGGAGGGAAAAATAACCACTGCATTTCCTGTCCTAGTTTTGGTCAATTCATACATTTTGTGTTTTATCCCGAAGTTTTCATTGCAGATGTTTTTTTATGACCCGTCTAAATATAAGCAAATGGATCTTTTCCAAGATCAAAACCTAGGTCGGGTTATAGTTATTTGATTAGGTCTTTTATTCAGGGGATCAAGGTAAATCACTTTGACTTAGGCATTATGCCTAAGCTGAATGAAGAAAAGTAGGATGCCACAAAGTCAAGAAACCATGTAACTCAAGGAAAACTATCTGTTGTCAGTCTGGCATAAAATCAGATTGAAGCTGATGAGTAATGTACATTCACCTACCAAAGTTCTTCTCTGGGAGATGAAACCCTAATAAACGTATTTGTTCTGGGTTGGGGCAGTTCAGCAGAGTCTAATGTTCTAGAGTAGAGATTCTCAACACTAGCTGTGCAATAGGATTATCCGACTAGTTTTCTAAAAGTACCGATGCAAGAGCCCTACACCCCCAGAGATTCTGGGCATCCATACTTTGCTTGGGAACCTCAGGGGGGTCTAATGTGCAGCCAGTGTTGAGAGGCTTTAGACTAGAGCATGCAGTAGACTCTGTTTGAAACCTTATCAAAGGAATAGCCTAGTGAGTTAAGGTTATACCTGTGTGTTTATGTGTTTTTAATTGTTACTCTCCGGAACAAATTGAGTGTTGGCCAATAATACAGACAGTGAAATTGGGCTTCTGTGAAAGTTTCATGCTAATCTTTGCAGAACTGAAGAATATAATCCATAAAGTAAAACTGAAAAGTTCATATTTGAAAACCTTTGGAGCATGAAGGGGAAAGAAGGGTGACTTGAGTGTATGTATGGAGAGAATTTAAAACTGGTCACCTTCATCCCCATCTGTAGAAAAAAGGGGTTTCTGTGAAACTTATCTTTTAAATTTAATCTGGGATTAAATTAATAGTCCCCTTTGCAGTTAAATAAACTTTCTCTTCAAACTTTGCTTGTCCCCATGTCTGAATCCATGTTGGATTTGTCAGAATAAAAATTGGGCCCATTTATTGCCAGAGAAGGGACCCCAAGTTAAGTGAGAAGTTGTGATGGCTTTGCTGGCATGTGGTGTCAGTGTTGGAAAAAGTTATATAAGGAGCTGCAGATTTGTGTAGCACCAACAAGAGGATACCAGAATTTCTGCCATTCCTTTTAATACTCTTTTTGGGGATTACAAGGATTTTGGGGATTACAAGGAAACCTAAACTTCCTCTCCTAGAGAAGGAATTTTGGACTATTAGAATGCTGTGTTTCTCCTAGGAAACAAGTATGGGAAGGGCATATTGATTAAATGAACTCTGACCATCCAGGAGATATACTGGGGTGACTAGACAAATAAGCATTGATGCCTTGAAGCAAGAAATCACAGTGTGACATCAAATGTTTCATTAAGAAAACAGCAAGGAACTCTTTAGGTTTAGGACATTCTAGACCTTAAAATGTCCTCTGTGCTTTGATTGACAAATGAAATCTTTTTGTCTAGGACGAAGGATCACAGCCCCTTCCAAAATAGAGGTCTGCTGTGCATACCACTCTGTTCCCCGAATCATATCTCTACCTTTCTTTGTCATTAGAGGAAGCTAATCTACTCTTCTCATACTCTTGTCAGATATTTAAAGTGATTTCCAAATGTAGAAACACCACTGATACACTTAGGGAAGAATGGTATCAGGGCATTTAAGCTACTCATGAGGGATGAAAATCATACACTTGGAAACCTGTACCTTGCTACCCATTGTGAGTTCTGAGAGGTATAACAGAAAGTTAATTATTCCATCTGTTGTAAAACATGATCTGGAATGATGAGGGGCTACTGGAAAATCAGCTTGCAGATTTAGTAAGTATATGACTTTATTAGTCCACCTCAGAAATGAAGATCTTGACAAGTCTCATGCCTGTGTTTTTTGTATTGATTCTGTAATTAGTTAATAAAGGAATTAGTCTGTCAAATACATCATATTGGTATCACTGAATTGTGATATTTTATGCTATCTTTTAAATAAGAATCTGGTTTGCCAGTGTTAGTTGCTGCATTCCAATATAGTAAGTTGAAGATATCTAGTGGTCAAGGATTATACTTTAGAAACAATCCATATGAATGCTGCCTTCACCACTTTGATACCTGAAAAGACCTTCTAAAGGTCTAAAAGATGTTTTCTAAAACCTAATAAGAACAGTATACAGAGAGAAATACTTTAGAAACCAATGCTGGTGTCTAACTACAAAAACCAAGTAGACTCTTTGATAATCTTCTCAAAACAAGACCTAGAAATACACCATTTTTCCCAGTTTTAACTTTCATAAACAGAGATTTTTGAAAATTAACAAACAAATCTTGTTTTTTTCACCTAGCGGTAGCAAAAATTATGACAAAACCAAAGTTTTTAATGCTAGTCATTTTGTAAGCAGGGTATATGCTATAATCATGGCCCAGATGGAACAATCGGGCAGCCAGTTTTGTGCTCCATGAGCCTTGGGAAAGGGAGATGTTCAAGGTCTGCCAGGTCTGCCTTTGAAAAGGGCTGGAGCAGACAGGCACACACAAGGCAGGTCACCTTATTCTGACAGCAACTTTTTATAAAGGATTAACAAGATTGACACATGTCATGAAGCACTCAACTTTTGGCCAGTAGAGAATTATCTGGTCCTGTATACACTGGAGGAGCTCCAATAGAAAAGAACTTGTAAACAGCACAAAGAATGCTACGTCTGTTCTCTAAAGCACGTTTTTTTTAAAAAAAAAAAAGTTCAGATCTATGTGTTACTGGGTGACTAACTGCATGGACATTTAGGGTTGACCTTTGTTGTGCTTATTCAGTTCTGGGCTTTGGAGAAGCAGAGGAATGATTTGCAGTTGTGGGGGTGTTACATCTGTGGATTTGGAATATACTACTGAAATCACTCATTCAAAGTGTGACTTCATAGAAGGGGCAGCTCCTCCTAGGTGGTCTTTTTATTTTTTGCAGAAAATACATCTTGTACTTCTTACTTAGGAAGCTTTATTGTGTCCATTAAAATGATTAAACAGGAAGACCACCAGAATTCATTTAATAGCTGAAATGCAATGCTTAAAGAGAATAGAATGAATTTAACATGGGGGATGTGATTTTTATAGAACACTCACATAGTATAATTGGGGAGAATTTTGTCCTCTGCTCCCATTCAACAGTAATAAACTGGTGGTTTTAAAAAATCTCTACATTAAAGTATGTTATAACTGTGAAAAAGTGAAGATTTAGAGTTATCAACAACCTTTATGTGCAATAAGGAAAACTGCAGTTAGGTCCCCAAAGTACTATCTTTCCCTACCATTTTACTTAATGTTTGCTTTTGTCTGTATGTTTAGACTGATATTGTTAAAGCTATCCACATGTTTTCCTGCCCTTTACTGGTATTTAACGGATTTTTCTCAAAACTTTTGTTTGTTTGTTTTTTTAACAAAACTAAAAATAAATATTAACTGGCTGAACTAATCTTGTTTTATTTTTAAAGTATCGTTGGTCAGTAGAAGGGTACAGAATGATCCTATTCCTAGTCTGTTTCTTTCCTTTCTGGATAAAGGTTATTCCTCTCCAGCATCATTCAGTCCAGGGATTGCACACTATGGCCTGGAGGACCAAATCTGGCCCATTCCCTGTTTTTGCAAACAAAGTTTTATCGGCATACGCCACATCCATTCGTTTATGGCTGCTTTCCTGCTAGAATGTCAGAGATGAGGAGTTATGATAGAGGCCCTATAACCCACAGAGATTAAACTATTTACCATCTGGTCCTTTACAGAAAAAGTCTTTACCAATACCTGATTTAGATGTTTAAAGAAATTCAATTTTAAAATTGGGTGTAAAAATCAAGACAACAGAGTTTTGAGATTTTTCAAATGTGCCTTAGGATTAAAATAAAAATTTTAAACGTGGCCTTTGCCTGTAACTTCTCCTGGCCAGTACCAGTCTTTAGCAAGCATTGACTGTAGTACCCTATATAAAGCTTCACTGAGTGTTGTCAACATTAAATTGTAAGACTTTTGCAAATGGATTTGGCATCTCAGCTTAATGCTTAGGTTCTCATTGGGTAAGTCCTAAGATTCTGGAACCCAGTTGTTTTAAAGCTGCTAAAATGCAACACACCAGAGATGGATTGGCTCTTAATAAGGGGATTTATTTAGTTAAAAATTTATAGTTCTTCAGAGGGAAGGCAGCTAGCTTTCATCTAAATTTCTCTGTCACATGGGAAGGCACACAGTGATGTCTGCTGACCTTTTCTCCTGGCTTCTGGGTTCCAATGGCTTTCCCCGGGGTGATTCCTTTCTGCATCACCAAATGTCTGGGCTGAGCTGCTGAGCTCTCTTCTGACCTCTCTTAAGCCTCCAGCTAAATAAATTAAACTTCGGTCACTGTGGAAGTCATTCTCCTTAGGGAACTGCAGATGTAATCAGCCATGGATGAATTTCACATACTGATGTTTTAAGTCCACAGAAATAGAACAACAGGGCATCATCACCTGGCCAAACTGACACATGAATCTAACTAATACACCAGTGCACAGTTTTCCTTCATGATCTTCATGTTCCTTAGTATGTAGACTAGCTTTCATTGAACCATGCAGTTAAACTACATCCTAAATGCTGCTTTTTAGCAAAAAAAAAACAAAAAAAATCCTGTTAATTATCATGACTCCAGAGTCATTTCATAGTATAATTACAAAAATCCCAGAAAGAACAATTTAAAAACAATAAAAAATTGTTTCAGTTCTTTAGGGTTCTCCCTAAAGTATTTTCTCCAGGGAGAAAAAATACTTTCTTTAATAGGCTCTAAGGGAGAGCTATTTGAAGGAGAACTGGATGTGGAAATTGTAAACGGTATCATCCAGACCTTTTTATCTCATACTAAGTAATTTAACAAAGATAGACAAGACTTCACTTGGCCCTTATTCACATTGATGCATTTGTCCAGACACCTACTAGTGTAAAATGGTACCAAATCGTGTCTCTTTGTTGTGAAGACACCTTGTTCAAATGACTCTAGCAGAGGCAGGTTCAGGGTGGGAACTAAAGCTCTTCCTAATTTATGGCCATAATTTTTGCATTGCATTGTGACTTCCTTACTGGAACCTTCATCTCAGTCAATGTGTCCATCAGTAGTTAACAGTTCGTGATATTCCTGCTCAGCAGAACTTCACAGCAGTTGATACCAAATCCAAATCCCAGCCTCTGAGAGTGTAACATATTGCCTCCAGGACATTATTTCTTCAGTACTAGGGCAACATGTTGAGTGCCCTGCTTCATGGTGACTGACCTAGAAGGGAAAGGAACAAAGGACATTTGAACTTCAGAACAGAGAAATTTGTAAAAAGAAAGCTTGTTGAACCTTGATGATGTAAGGCCTCTTAAATATGAAACCTATAATCTTTCTTATCCAAACTGCATTATCAGATATGGGAAATCCAGACCAAATGAGTGAATATCATTCCTGGGTTGTGAAGACAAGCCAGGAGAAAATGTAGTCCAAGAGGAGTCTGTGAGGGTAAAGACACCTCTTGTGAACAGGCAGAATGCTTTTTGCAGCTGCTGCGGTAAGGTGCCTTTTGAGGAAAACTGGGAACTGATGGATGGGATGGGGGAAGGAGCTGTGATTGAAGCTGTACTTTCAGGCACTAACTGTATAACCATGCATTCTTCATTTATGTCCAGGTTCATATTTGCAAAATAAATCATGCCAGGAACAATCAGCTGTTCTGTAAGACTGAGGCTATGTATAAGTAGCAAGTCCATCTTCCTACCTTTGTGGCACCTGCACTTTTTTTCTTTCATCTAAACACATTACTCGTGTTACTGTATGTGAGGGTCAGTACAGGGTGGCCTGATTGAATATGCTTCTGCCAGTTCTGCCACAACCTCTTGCTTTCTTATGAAATTCTGATACTGGATCCATGCCAAATTTGACATTATTTTCTAATGTGGTGAAACTGTCCATCAGCTTAAGGAATTACTGATGTAGGGTTTGGGGAAAATGTACTTTCAGGATGATTAAAAATATACAATAAAAATTCATGCATTAAGGAAAATGTAACTTTATAAATGCCTTGAGGCCTTTCTACAAATCTCTAGTGTTCTGTTCATACAGGTTGGTTGCATAAATGAAGGGCTACCAAGTAAAATTTCAGTATAATTTAGTTTAATGAAAACCAGTTTCTAGATGGGCTAACTTCTGGTTCCAGATAAGATGGAGTAAATGTGCTTCTTATTCCATCCATAAAATGCAGCTAAAACCCCTGAACATAACACATAAAACATAAGCTAGAAGATTCTGAAGAGTGGAGAGAAGGCAGATTGATGAGGGACCTTTGGAACTGAGGAACCACATGTCCATGAGTTCCCTTTTCTTTTCTTTTTCCTCCTCTATATCCTGGTATGAGCACTGAAGAAGCTGAGAGATTAAAAAAAAAAAGTCACAGAGAAAAAAAAAATTTTCCAAGAAAGCTTGTTATCTCTCGTAAAGGACAAAGACAAGGTCAGCCTACAAACACAAAAATATTTTTGACAATATCCACCCTATTTCAGTCAAGTACCACAGAACAAAACCTGTCCAACATCTTATTAGCAGAGGCTTAGAAGGGAGCCAGAGATTCCAGACAACCTCCCCCACCTAGCAATAAGGTGGTGTACCCTTTTTTCAGCCAGCATAGTGTTCATGAAAGCCTGCTAAAATAGATTTAAAAGACCCAGAAATGCATAATAGCTCAAATGTCCAGGACACAATGAAAAGAAACGCTTATCAAATGAAGAACAAGGGAATTTCTCATTTGAATGAGAAAACACAACTAACAAATGCCAATACTGAGATGACACAAATACTGAAATGATCTACAAAGGATTTTATCTGAATTTTTATCTGAAAAGGATTTTAAAGCAGCTAGCATAAATATGCTTCAATAAGCAACTGAAACAAATGAAGAAATAGAAGGCTTCAGCACACTTGAAACAAATGAAGAAATAGAAAGCTTCAGCAAAATTAAATAGGAAATAAATACAAATATAGATAATCTCACCAAAGAAAATGAAGATATAAAAAAGGACCATATGGGAATTTTAGAACTTTAAAATACAATAACCAAAACAAAAACTCACTACATGGGCTCAATAGCAGATAGAGATGACAGAGTAAAGAATTAGTGAACTTGAAAATTGTACAACTGAAATTGTACAATCTGAACAATAGAGAGGAAACAGAATGAAGAGTGGAAAGAAAAAAGATGAACAGAGCCACTGGGACCATAAATGATCTACCATTCGTTTCATCAGAGTTCCAGAAGGAGAGGAGAAAGAGTGGGGCTGAAAAAGCATTTGTAGAAATAATGGCTGAAAATTTCCCCAAATTTGGGAAAAGACATAAACCTACAGATACAAGAACGCAAGAATGAAGTCCAAGCAAGATAAACCCAAAGAAATTCAACACCAAGACATATCATAAACATCAGAAAAATAAATGCAAAAAATCTTGAAAGCAACTGGAGAGAAATGATGAATTACTGAGGGGAACAATGATTTAAATGACAGTGGATTTCCATCTGAAACCATGCAGGCAGAAAGAAGTGATACATTTTTCAAGTGCTGAAAGAAAATAAATGTCAGACTTCTATGTCCAATGATGATATCCTTCAGAATGAAGGTGAAATAAAGACATTCTCAGATGAAGGAAAATAAGCACATGAAAAGATGTTCAACACCATTAGCCATTAGGAAAATGCAAATTAAAACCACGATGAGATACCACTACATACCTCTTAGAGCATCTAAAATAAAATACAGTGACCACACCAAATGCTGGCAAGGATGCAGAAGAACTGGGTCTCTCATACATTGCTAGCGAGAAAATAAAATTGTATAGCTACTCTGGAAAACTGTTTGGCAGTTTTTTATTAAGCTAAACATACACTTATCACAGCAATCCAGCAATTGCACTCCTGGGCATTCATCCCAGAGAAATGAAAATGTATGTTCCTGCAACAATCTATACATGAATATTCACAACAGTTATTTGTAATGCCAAAACTATCAACAATCCAAATGTCCTTGAATGGGCGAATAGTTAAAACATAGAATACCACTCAGAAATACAAAGAAATAAACTATTGATATATGCAATAACATGGATGAATCTCCAGAGAATTATGTGAGTGATTTAAAAGCAAATGGATACATATTGTATTAATCCATTTATATAACATTCTTCAAATGACACAACAATAAAAATGGAAAACAGAGTCATGCTTGCCAGGGAAAGAGTGGGCTGGGGCGTGGGTGCATGAGAATATAGAGGGGTAGCATGAGAGTTCCAAGGAACAATTCCGTATCTTGAGTGTCATGATGTTTACAGGAATCCATACATGATAAAATTATATAAATCTACACTCACAAATGGATGTATGTAAAAACTGCTAAACTTTGAATAAAGTCTGTAGATTGTACCTGTGTCAATTTCCTGGTGTTGATATTGATCTACATATAAGAGTTGGGTGAAGGATACAATGGACATCACTGTACTGTTTTTGCAACTTCCTATGAGTGTATAATTATTTCAAAATAAAAACTTAAAAAAATTTTCCTTGTACAATGTGTTCAGCTCTCCACTTGTTTTAAAGACCCAAAACATGCTGGGCAGAAACTCACTGACAGATGGTTTTCTGTCAGTGACTAACCAAGTGCTCAATGTTGGCCTGGTCAGATCGCATTTCCAAAACATTTATTGAGACTACTACTAGCCCAACCTCTGGAGCCATAAGCACTTTTAAAAAATCCTTTTATTAAAAGTGTTCTTTAAATTTTTTTTATTGACCTATAAGGTGGCTTTTCATTTGGGTTTTTTTTTTTTTTTTTACTTAAAACATTGGCAGTAAAAATGTTAAAATTGGTGGATCTGGGTATCATGGGTGGGTGGGTATGTTGGAATTCTCCATATGGTTTTTTTATTGTTTTGGTAACTGTCCTGTAAGTTTGAAATTATTTCAAAATAAAAGGTATAAGTAAAAAAAAGAAAAAGAATAAGGATAGGGGCTGTGAGTGGAAGGTGCTAGAACTTTTGTTCCATCCATATCTCGGGTTTTTTAATTATCCTTTTTCTAGCTCCTTGTAGGGGTTAGCAGTTAAAAAAAATAAACACCTGTAGTTCCTATATGTCACAGAACCAGGTCAGGGATGCTTATATGCCTTCCAGTTCTGATTTGAAACTCCATGGGGTCTGTAAGCGGCCAAGTAGATCCTAAATAAACTATTGGCTAATTTTCCAACATTTTTCAATATTTTTTGTTATACATTAAAATATAAACACGGCCATAAATTCTTAGTGTAGGGTTCCCCAAAGTTCTTAGGCCCCTAGTATCTTAGATACAGGATTAAAAATTTAATTCACTCCTGACCCCAACTCTTAATACTATGGGGCCCTGCTCATATGGAACCATGAAATATTTAGCCTAGGGTACACATTTAAAACCATTCACTCATTTTATTAGCCAGCTACAGTGGCCAAATAGCTAGCATTCTCCTTTTCCCAGCTGCTAGAACACTGACAATTAAGAATTAAATTTTAAGCTGCTAATGATCGGTGTGTAAACCCACAACTTCTCTAAAAAAAATTTTTTTTTAAATTTAAGCTGCCAATTGTGTTGGATAAAACTATTTCCACTTACCCAGAGTCTAGGGAGAATGAAAACATTTGCTACCACCTTCTCCCCCTGAAACAAGTGTCGACCCTTCTGTTTATTCATAAGTCAGAGCTATTTAAAGACCTACCCTGTTTCATAATAGAATATGATAATGGAAATTGTCTTAGTGCAGTAATTTTCAGGATTTATAGAAGTTTCTGTATATCATTATTTTTTATTTATATTTATATTAATATATAATATAAACTTTGCCATTTTAACCAGTTTTAAGTGTACAGTTCAGTGACATTAGTTATATGTACAGTGTAACCTAATTTTTGTTTTTTGCCAAAAAATAACTTTACAATTATAAATGACAGCAAGTTTCATTTCCTCCTCCAAAGACACTTATATTTTGACATGGATTTGAGTTTTTTTTTAAATACCAAAAAACACCAAACAAACGCAAACATTCTAACTTTTGATAATTCCATTCTACATATATAATCAGTAATTCACAATATCATCACATAGTTGCAGATTCATCATCCTGATCATTTGTTGGAACATTTTCATCTATTCAGAAAAAGAAGTAAAAAGAAAACAGAAAAAAATTCATATATACCATACCCCCACCCCTCCCCCTCAGCGATCACCTGCATTTCAATCTAAATTTATTTTAACATTTTTCCCCCTATTATTTATCTTTATTCCATATGTTCTACTCGTCTGTTGACAAGGTAGATAAAAGGAGCATCAGACACAAGGTTTTCACAATCACACAGTCACATTTTGACAGCTACATCATTATACAATCATCTTCAAGAAACATGGTTACTGGAACACAGCGCTACATTTTCAGGCAGTTCCCTCCAGCCTCTCCACTACATCTTGACTAACAAGGTGATATCTATTTAATGCATAAGAACTGCATATCATTGTTTTGAGGAGTATGTATAAAAAGATTTTGAATGTGCAACATTTAAGTGTGAAGTCATTTCATGGATACTCAAATAAGTCACAAATTGACTTTCATCTTTTAAAAAGTATTATGTTTATTTAAAGATTCAATGTCATACTCTTACCTTTTTTGCTGCAGTTCTCTGGAGTGTTTAAATGACCAGCCAGGCCCTAACTGCAATTGGTTGGCCTACTAATGGTCTCACACCCATCAAAGGGAAACTTAATTCCAGCTTTATAGAGCCTGGATGGCAGTTGGCTGAGGCTCCCCTGGCTACAATGTAATACCTCAAGAAGACACTTTCAGCATTTTAATCATTCTTCTTTTCAACCTTTTAAACTGGGGGTGTTGGGGAGAGTCAACTTCCTGCTGGCTTTAAAATTTGAGAACAGAAGCGTCAACCAAATGACCTAGCAACTGTGCAGCTCCCAGCGGCCTTCCTGTTCCCTGTTTCAAGTCAGGTAAGGAGCCCTGGGCCTCCTGGGGGAATCTGGGAATTTGCACCTGGGGACCTCACTTCCCCTTCTTGAATTGCACTTGTTAATTTTTACTCCCCCTTCTTTCCTTTCCATTTTTTTTTGTTCTCATCTATGGAAGGTATATGCCTGTGACTAGACTCTGCTGTCGCCTGTCACTGCCCACTCGCATCAGGTGAGATATCCTAGATTTACCACCAAAAGCAACTTCACACAAGCTAAAAGTTGGGGCTAGGGCTTAGCACTTCTTGAGAGAGCTGAGATTTCCGGGTATTCAGCAGGTCCTGTTATCACAGCCTATTGTAACAGCCTTCCTCCTGGGCCAGCTCCAGAAAAAATGGCTGAGAAACACCCTTAGCCTCCTTATTAATGGCAATGTGTTCTGGTGGAATCCTCTCCCAGCATCCTAAACTGGAACCACCCTCTATGGATGATGTTAACATTTAAGCTTATCTGTTAACCCAGGTTAAGCTTCTTAACCTTCCTGTTTTCACCTCAAATCAGTGAAATGTAAAGCCAAGGAAAACGGAAATGACTGACAGTGTTTACAACAATGGAGCCATTAACTTTTTTTTTAAAGGGAGCTGCTTAGGAGTGAAGTTAAAATAATACTCGAAACACCAGAAATGACAGAGTGCAAACAGTCCCTCACTGTGACTCTAAAGCAACATTTAGTTTCACTAAGTTGCACCTACAAATAACCTAGACATGTCCTTTAAACAGCATTTCTATACTTTCAATTTGGAAAATTAAATGGCAGTGACAGGGGGTGACAGTTATACTAGCAATAGTCAATAATATTTCCAGTCATATTTAACTTGAAACAATTCTGTCTCAAGCAAAAACAGGGACTGAGTAAAAACAACAAAAGAGCTCATGGTCGGGGAGGGGAGGGAGGGCGGAAACCAAGGGAGAAGCCACTTGCCTTAGCGTTTGACCTAAACCCCACTTCCGCCACTTCAAACACCCCCGCCCCAGCCCCACAGTGGAAGTAAAGGATTTACTTCTCTGCTCCAGAATTCAGAGTAAAACCTTAATTTATGTGAGTCATTCAATTTACGTCCCAGCATCAGTCAGTGCAAAAATTAAATGGCCATTACATTTCCTCAACAGAAGATAATAAAAATGTTTTCAACTTTATAACTGCCCCACCCCACCCTGTGTTAAAGGTTTCTCAAATTTTCTAGTTCATGTGAACATAATTGGCGTTTGTTATCGTTCTCTCTCTCTCTCTCCCTCCCTCCCTCCTCTCTCTATATATTTTTATTTTCATTTTTGCATAGGCAGGCAGCGGGAATCGAACCGGGTCTACCGGCATGGCAGGTGAGAATTCTGCCACTGAGCCACCGCCACACCACCCTGAGTTAATATTTTATAACATACATTTGACCATCCACTTGTAGATGTTTGATAGCCACGAAGTGGGGGTGGGAGGGGTTAGTGAAGGAGGGCACAGAAGCTGGGGAAGTGACCCGGAACTTGGACCAGCCACTCAGGCATTCCTTTCACCCCCACAGCTGCTACTGGTCAGCTGAGTGGCTCAAAGTGGCTGGGTGGAGGGCACCGGGCTTTGCCCTTGATCATGCTTTAGAAATAACAGGTTAGAATGGTAGTCAGTGCATAGGTTCTGTGTGATCAGTGTAAGTTCAGCCCATCACTTCAGTTATCTTTCCCTGCAGAGTGAGGTAATTTGTTTTTTCCTATCATTTCCTACCTCTTCCATCCATAGTCTAGTGGGGATAAAACCGCCCCACAGCTGAGAGCAGTTCGTGTTGGCACAGGACACTAGATTGTGTAAGCCAGTCCTCTCCTCTACGCCTCCCCCTAGCCCCCGGTGCACAGGACTGTCAGAAATTGCCAAATCTAGGATCAGGACATGGATTTTTCCTAGGCTCAAAATTATTTCTCTTCCCCTTTGTTGAGAAATAAAAATAAAATAAGTAAAATTTTAAAAGACATTCAATAGTGCCAGGATTTCTATTGTTATTTGGGAGGGGGGGTGTGTGTTTATTTTCAGCCAACCATCTCCTTTGTGCAAAATAGTCCTCTTTGCAATTCCTAGCACTGGAAAGGGGGGTGAGGCATAGGGGCGGGAGTGGGAAGTGAGGGCAGTGGGCACAGAAAGACATCAAAATATAACTTTTTTATTGCTTGCAGAACCTGAAAAATGTATTGTTTTTCTTTATTACATCTTTGTTGGTGGTACCCTTTATTAAAGTAAGAGACTTAAATCTACTTTTTTTTTTTTTTTTTGGCATGGGCAAGCACCGGGAATCGAACCCAGGTCTCCAGCATGGCAGGTGAGAACTCTGCCTGCTCAGACACCATGGCCCGCCCCATAATCTACTTTTACTTCTAGAATCTGTATATTTTACTGATGCCAGGTCTACTTCTAAAATCTGTATATTTAACGGACACCTTTCTGGTTGAAAGGAAGTCCTATTTTTAAATTATAATCTTGATTTTAGTATTTTGGGCTTACTGTCCCCATAATCTCTCTGAAGCAGTAATGAACTTTCTTTGTAAAATCTGGCCTCAGTCATAGGGAAAGCAACCTCAAAGCTCAGGGTATTATATCCTGCTGCTCATTTTATCTGTATGTGTTTAATGACTTCTTCACTTAGCCTTTCAGTTCACTCCTGGGGCTGCTCAAAATGTTTCTCAGTTAATCATCTTTACAAAAGAACCCACAGTCTTGAACCCATATCCATTCTCCATGCCTTACAAATGTTTCCGTTGTGTTTTATTTCAAGGCAGAATCACAGACTTCAGATCTTCAGATGGGCTGGTTTCTAAGCTTCAGGCCTGCTGGATACCATGACCAAATACTATTAATCAAACTATATTAATCTCCCAATTAATATTATAATCCAGGCATTTGAATTTCAGTCCATATTTAAGGCTTCTTAATGGCTGGGTCCAGAGACTGTGCTGTGTCCTCACAACTCTCCCTGTGCCTTCTGGGGCTCCTTTTAAAACACTCCAAGAAGAACCTGCCTTAATCTAACACTCAATCAATTTAAAGGGTTTAGATTCCCCCAATAAAAACATTTCTACCTCAGTGGCAATTTTCAGAATGTGATTCTTCAGCAAAGCTCCTTTCTGCCCATGTCCATTTCAGGAGAGGGGAATCTGCCCACTCAGAACATGTCCATGATTGAACTCAAATGTCGTGGTCCTCTTTCACAGCCTAACTTCCTAATTTAAAAATAAACCATCAGCCGATGCCATAATTTATTCTCAACATCCAGCATGATGGTCTGTAATATGAACAAAGCCAGCTGCAGGAAATGTCAGACCCGGGTGATGGCTTGGTGCCCATGGGCTAGGGGAGGGAGGAGCAAAGCTTAAGAATTCCAATTTTCATGAATACATCACTGAGTTCTCTAACTTTTCTCGAAGCAAACTGCTTCCTGTTCAGCTCCCAAATAGTTCTCCACTCCCAGTTCTTGAAATTGGGTTCATTGAAAGAAATATTGCTTTCAATGGAGCAAGCTCACTCAGTTCCACTACAAAGCAAGAGGATGGAGAGCCAGTAGACCTCACAGAGAGAGGGGTTCATTTATTAGTCACCTTGTTCAAGTGGAATGTCAAACACAAAACAGCAGGGCCAGTTTAGCTTTTCAAGTTGAATTCTGTGTGGCTTATGCTAAAAACACGCTGAGAAATGGCATACTGAAGAATTTTAAGCCAGTTGTTTACAAATGTTTTGTAAAAGGGTCACTCCCAGCTATTTATATTACATTTGTATTCGTGGGAAGAAATTCTCTACCCAGGCTAAAAAATCTTCTTTGAAAACCCTCTCAATCCCGCCTCAAAAACTGCAAATGAGGTAGGGTTTAAGAAATGAGTATGAGTGCTGAATCATTACGCTGATATTTTTAGTCTCCAGTACCTTAGAGCAGCTAGAAGTGAAAACCTAAAATTGTGGAATTGTAACCCATACCAAACTCTGAAATCTGTTCTACAACTAATTGTTGCGATGTACTTTGAAATGTATTGCTTTTTTGTGTATGTGTTATATTTCACAATAAAAATAAACATTTGAAAAAACAACTCATACCTAAACCAGACCTTAACAATCTAGGATGAGGTTAAAAAAAAAACTGCAAATGGAACATATGGGTGCTTTTGTCCTCCCTCCCCCACAGGGTACAAAGATGGTTCTGAGAAGCATACTGAAAATCTATGAGAGGTTAATTCCTACTTAAAATCTGCTCCATTTC
The DNA here is from genome assembly GCF_023851605.1 of Tamandua tetradactyla. Classification (NCBI taxonomy): domain Eukaryota; kingdom Metazoa; phylum Chordata; class Mammalia; order Pilosa; family Myrmecophagidae; genus Tamandua; species Tamandua tetradactyla. The sequence goes on from NC_135353.1 coordinate 124,034,027, forward strand.
TCCCAATGATAGTTTCCTGAAATAGGTGGTATTCAAGCAAATAGGTACAACACACTTAAATAGTATCGGAAGAAGGCCATCTTAACAAGAATCTTCCTAAAACCTGACATCATATTTAAGTGCGGTCTTATAAAGGGATGGGAAGTTTTGTGTCTTAAACGTGCACAGTCCTTCACAGTAATCATAGGAGAGACACTTTCCAAATGCATGTGGATTGCAAAAGGGCTAAGAAGTTAATTTGATCCGAGGTGTTACCACAGTCTGAAGTGTAAGGCAGTCATTCTTATCTGAGATGAACTGTAGGGTCAGAGAAAGCCAGGTTGGTGGGTAACGAGATTTTCTATCCATCAGACTAGCCACTATTAAAAAATTAGATAAAATCCATACTGTTGAAAGTCCAGAAAACAGTCACTCCCAGAAACAGGTGGAAGGGTAAAAATTAGTGCAACTTTGAAGAACTTGAAATGTAAAAACCATCTACCCTTTTCTACATAGGGTCACTCTACTCTAGGAATTTTTCTTACAGATATGCTCACATGTATGCAAAGATAATATAAGGAAGCTATTAAGATGTATTACAAATGTAGTAATGAACAAAAAAACTAAAACAATTTAAATGTCTTTCAGTATGGACTAGTTACATAATAAGACATTCTTACAATGAAATAGTATTCAGCCATTAAAAAGATAATGGCATAGGAAGGTTTTCAAAGTATTAAGTGAAAAAAATAAAGTACATGTTTTAGTTTCTTTGGCTGCTCATGTAAATACCATGAAATGAGTCAGGTTAAAAGTGGGAATTTATTCATTCATGGTTTTGAGGCTAAAAGAAGGTCCAAATCAAGGTGTCATCAAGGTAATGCTTCTTCCTGAAGACTGGTGTCCTGGGGTTGACTACTGGTGACTACTTGGTAATTAGCTCCTCTCTCAGATGGCAATGTACATTGTAGCCTCTCCATTCTCCTCAGGGTTCCGTTGAATTTCAGCTTCTTACTTCCATGGTTTTCTCTCTCTGTGTCTGAATTTCATTCTACTTATAATGGACTCCAGTAATAGGATTAAGACCAATTCTGACTGGACTGGGCCACATCTTAACTGAAGTAACCTCATCGAGAGGACCTGCTTTTTAATGGGTTCACACCCACAGGAATGGATTAGATTTAAGAACGTTTTTCTGGGGTACATCCAAATTCAAACCACCACACTGCAGAACAATAGAATTTTATCCCATTTGTGGATAAAAAGGCTCCAAATTTCATTTTGAATTCGCATAAAGCATTCCTTAGGCATTATTATCACAAGAAATTTAGTGCTTGCTTCTAGGGAGTGAGACTGGTGATATTTTATGCCTTTCTATACTGTTGATTTTTTTTTTAGTACCTGCTTATATTACTTCTACAAATTTTAAAACAGGAGTACCCGAGTTTTTTTTTTTAAAGCATTTACCTGGTTTCTTCATAGAGCTAAGTTGAGGATTAAATGAGACAACACACATTAAGTAAGTAGCACAGGGCACAAAACAGGCACGCAGTAAATGTTAATTCTCCTTAGTTCTAAGAGACACTGAAAATCCTCTAGTCCAACCTTCCCTTCTTATTGGTAAGATCACCAAAGCCAAAAAGGTTAAGGGACTCACCAAGGTCCCAGAGCCTAGGTTTCTGTACCCTAATATAAAAACTACCTATAAGCCAAGGAATGATTCTGTCACTACTACTAACCCAAAATCAATCTCAAAACACAACATGATAATGCCTAATTACTAAGCCACCAGGGAACTTTCTATTTTAGTATGAAAATAAAATAGAGGATGATGTTCAGTAAGTATGTCCTCAGTCTCCCAAATACATCCATGTTGTAGGACTGGAAAAAGTTTTAAGAGGCCACGCAGGCCTCTTCCAGGCAGGGTGATAACTAAATCTACTTCCAGGCAGGGTGATGACTAAATTATTTCAAAACTGGTTGTCTTTCTTCTATATAAAAATCTTCAGTGAAAGCACAAGTGAAAACATAAAAATATTTTATCTATAAATTGTTAGAACATCATATAATGAAATGAAAATTAAGAACATGCTCTGGTTGTTGCGTTTATATATACAGTGACAAGCAATTCGTGTAATGGATCTCTGTAACTCAATTTGCAGAACTAATGAATGGGTTCCTTGTTAGAAAAAGCCTTGGTTATTCCTTCCAATGATCTAAAAAGTATACTCTCACTTTTCCCATGAGTCATCAGAAATCTTCATTTCTTTGATTTGAACCAATTTCCTGTCCTTTGTCACATTATAACTGGGTACTCAGTGTGATTTCTACCATAAAGAAAACACTGATTATGTACGAACCAAAGAATATTTCTGTCACTACTTTATGGCTTACTTTGCAATCCCAGTCTCTTTTCCCTGCCTCACTCACTGGGCTTGATGTGTCTTGTTTTCCTACAAACCAAATCCATGATGAACTGAAGGGGTCCTGCCTGAGAAGAAAGCCCCAGATAGGAGCTCCAGGAATGTCTTGCTCAAATGCAACACTAACCTCACAAGGGGGCAATGACGATTTGGACATAGATGTGTTTTTAAAAAATTGTTCACACCTTACTGCAGCCCAGCCACTCAGATATCTATCTGTATGCATATAGAGAGACATACACACCCTGTCCTAACTTCCAGCTTGCTGGCTTCAACACAGCACTCAAGTTGATTTGCTATTGGGAATTTAAACAAAATTTTTGAGTTAGAAATTCTGTGCAGGAGCCATGATTAACAAATGCCTATTTTTTTTAGCAGTCTATGCTTAAGTAGCAAGCTCTCCTTTCAGTGATATTTGTACAGAAGCCTGTTTTGGATGTCAAATTCCTGATTAACATGGAACGCCTTTCAAAATGCTTTGGGAGGGATTTGGTGGTGGCTGGCTATTTCTTTTTTTGTTTGGATGATTCTTTAGAAAGCAAACTTTCTAGTTGTTAAGGCTTAGATTACAGTGTACTTATGTCCTTTCCTAATTTCTTTCAAAAGGTGCATTTATTTAGTCAGAAACAAAGACCTAGATGCCTAAAATGTCTACAGGAATGAGATCTTGGAAATCATATCTCAAAAAGAGACATACTGAAAAAGGGAGAACATTACATCAGTCTGTTCAAAACAATAGTGAGTAGATTTTGAACAATGATGGATTACTAGAATTAGGGACAACAAAGCATTTGAAAGGACTGTAAGATGGTGATAAATGGGGCTATATACAATTTAGTCACATGAGGGAAAAGCTCCAAACCTCCATCCTGTACCCATTAATCAGCTTCCTTACGTCCTGCATTTTAACAACCCTGTGTAGTCATGGGAGGATGTGATGCCTGGGGCTGTGGCTACCACCTTGTGACAGTGGGAAGATAAGCTGGACAATGAAAGCCAAGAAGACACAAAAGATGGGAAGGAACTGGGTCCTTGGTGATTAGGTTCAGGGTACTGCAGTCACCACAGGGACCTAAAAAGGCACATTAACTCCCCACTCACCAAATCCTATCATCCTGGCTATGAAGTATGAAACGCCTAGATGTTACTCAAGTTAATTCAATTGTAGTCTCTCTTCACATCAAACAGAGTGTCAGCCATGGAGTCTAACACCAAACCCTATTCCATGCTCACCAGCCGAGGTGTGACTTTGGGCAAGTTACTTAACTTCTTTGAGTCTTTTATTCCTCATCTAAAAAACTGGTATAAATAATGATGTATTTAAAGTGTCCAACTCAATGTATGTAACATAGCCCTTTAATAAGCATCCATCCCCTTTCCCTAGAGTAGTGTGACAGACTTTTGGAAAAGTCATCAGTGTTATTTGTAATAATGTTATCTTTCTAGAAACCAGGAATATGCAACATGCTTTCTCCAGTTGGATTTTAACAACTCCAGTGGTTATGGGTGACATGGTGGTAAGTGCTCAATAATTCTAGAAGAAATGTGGGAAGAAAGGCTCAAACACCAAAGTATAGAAGAGTCCAAAGCTTGTTCCCAAATGCGCCTGTAGTCCCCAAAGGAAGCCAGGTCATCCTTCCAAACAGCAGCACCAGGAGCTTCCCCTGCAGTCAGTCAATTGTAAAGACTCTAACTTCCTACAGGATGAAGACTATGTCCTTTAACTCTCATCTCTAATCTTATTACCTCATCCCTAGCCAGCATGTCACATGCAGACACTCAATAAATGTTGGCTAACATGGAAAGAAAAAATAAAGGACAAGTTCTGGGAGACTGCCACTTCTTAAAGTCATAAAATGCTGCAGCAGTTGCCCCAGAGAGGAGCTCCCTCAGATCTCTGAGGGTTAGGGATCATTATGTTACATCTGTAAATACAGGATTAGCAGATGAAAGGATGTTTTTGTTAAACTGTGACAAGTCACACTGTACCTGCTTTAACTTCCTTCACTACAGAAATCAGGAAAGAAAACAGATTTCTTAGCAATCACAGAGACTGATGAAGAAAAACACTTGATAACTGGGAGAAGAAATCAGTCAGCTTCCAAAATCACTGTTACCCTGACTCCATTAACAAAAACAAAATCAATCTTCATTAATGTCTTCAACCTTTGTCCTAAGAGCAATTCAGTGGAATGCTGAATTACACTATATAATAATGAATGAAAACCTGAGTCACTTTCGTCCACCCAGCCCTGCTTTTCCTTCTCCTCTGGAGTGCACAGGGCAGAAGGCTATCCCCTTCCAAGTCACCCAAAGTTTGAGGAAATGCATTCCCATGTCACTAAGTCACCATCTTGCAGAACAAACTCTTCCTTTAGCCCAACGTGCAGGCAATACACTAATCCAGACACTGAGCACATTTTGAGCTCCGTTTTCATTTAAGCCCCGTTTTAACATCATAGGATATAACTTTTACAAAGAGGGAACGGCAGGGAGAGTGGTGGTGATATCTGTTTACAAAGCTCCTTCTGAAGCCAGAACCAAAAAAACTACTATAGCCAATTTAAGGTTCCAGGACTCAAACGGCTGAGGGAAACTGGGGAAAGCCCAGCCCTGAGGTCCCCCCCTAGGCATTAAAGAAAGCTGACCAGGCAGCTTTTGTGGCATTATGTGAACGGAACATGGTCAAATATACTGCAGAGACGCCAGCTACTGGGACAGGGAGAGAGATGCCACATGAGCCAGGGAAAAGCAAAAGTCTATTCTACTCCACTATACTAGTGCCTGAGACACATACATGTGCAAAAACTGTTGCAAGGGCGCCCTCGCTGTGTCTGCATGCTTGGCTACTCCAAAAGAAAGCCCGAAGGCTGTGCATGAGAGAAATGAGACATAGAAGGGATATCAAATAGAAAGGCAGGGGTAGATAAGATTAGAGCTAGAACTTTCCAGCAAACCTTGCTTCTGGCTTTTTCTGGGCGTGTAAATACTATGGCAAAACGCTTCCCCATCGGACAGGCTGGCATCAAGATAAACTCCTAATTGCCAACCCCATATGGTCTCCAAAAGCCTATACTTGACATATCAATTCCCAGTCTCAAGTTGCAGTTATGACTATTTCAAATCTTCACTACTCACCTCAGGTCTCTTTTCCTCCTTTCTGTTCTCAACAGATGACTTACCTCCTATTTCTTAGGGCGGGATAAGCACTGGACTGGGAGTGCGGAGACCCGGGTGTCACCTCACCCACACTTAACCTCTCTCCTCTCAGGGCTCATCTCTGAGGAGGCCGGTGGCCAAGCTGGAGACCCCAACGAAATCTCCCAAATTCAATGAGAAGAACTTTTCCAACCGCTCTGACCAGGCTCCCGAAGACCCTTCCCCGCCCCCACCCTACCAAGGGCCACCTTACCCGGATCCAACCCTCGGGGTGGGGGTGGAAGACTACGTGGTGCCTTCGGTCTCTGTCTCCAGAGGCATCTCCTGGTCCCTGGACGGCTCCGCGTCACCCTCCTCTCCTCTGCGAGGGTAGGCTAGAAGACGCATGGCTGGAGCGCAGGCGGCTTCCACCTGGCGCACCTGCTCGCGGCTCAGACGCTCCCGCCAGGCGTGCACGGCCTCGCGGGCGTCGCGCGCAGACAGGTGGAAGGGTCGGTCAGCGCCGTAGGCCGTGCCGCGCGTCATATTGAGCGCGAAAGCGTCGAGCGCAGCTAGCACACGCAGCCCGGCGAAGTGCAGCAGACGGCTCAGCTGGGTGCGCGGCTGCTGCACCAGGTCCTCGTAGCGCAGCAACAAGTAGCGGCGCCGCAGCCAAGCGGGCGCCCCGCGCACAAAAAGCAGGTCGCGCAGCCACGCTTCGCAGATCACCTCTAGCGCTCCGGTCAGGAAGAAATCAGCGCGCGGGGCGGCAGGCTGCGCGCGGGACGGAACCCCGGGGCGCGCGCCCACGCCGTGCGCCAGCAGCACGCGGTGAAAGCGGTCGCCCCTCTGGCGGGTGCGCAGGACCTGTATACTCTCACGCAGCAGCCCTTGCCTAGATTTGAGGCGCGAGTTGTGCACAGCGCGTGGGTCGCGGAAAAGCTGTACCACCTTGAGGTTGAGGCCCGGGTCACGCAGCAGGGGCACCAGCACGCCCAGGTCGAGGAGGCGCACGTCCTTGATGACCACCACTGGGTACTTGCGGCACTCGGCCTCCAGGGCTCGTAGCGCCACAGGAGGACAGCTGCGCTCACAAGTGGCGTCCTCAACGAGTCCGACCTCGGCGCGGGTTCGGGGAGCGCCGGGACACAGCGGTGGCGAGCAGATGACTTTGTTAGTCCGCCAGCGGAAGAGGGCGGCAGTAGTGAGGTTGGCAGCGTCCGGGGCGCGCGCAGCGGGGTCCCCCGGCGGCGCGTACAGCTGCAGCACCGAGAAGTCGCAGCGGAAGAGCGAGCGCAGCATATCGCGCAACGCGCCCTGCAGGCTCTCGGCGTCGCCGGGATACAGCGCCTGCCATACGTGCCACATGGGCTCGTACAAGTAGAAAACGTCCGGGTGCTGGTTAAAGAGCTCGCCCAGGAAGGATGAGCCGGTGCGCCAAGTAGCGTGCACGTAGATGTGCAGCTTCTCGCTAGACACCGCCTCCCAGACGGCGCCGCTGAGGTTGCCTGGGGACCCTGGGGACCGCACCTCCGCGCCCTGCTCGCGTTCGCCAGCCGCCGCCGCCTCCAGGCTCCACACTCCGAGGCTGCGCCGCAGGCCCGGGCAGTGTCTGGCGCCCATGTCCTGGTCGCGGCCACCGTCCAGCACGGAAGGGACAAGCAGAAGCACCAGCGTGTACAGCACCAGCAGCAGCGCAAACTTGCAGTACTCTCGGCGCCGCCGCCGCCGGCCCTTCATGGTTCACCGACTTCCCCCAGAAAGAGTCGAAGCCCGTTCTCTTCTTCAGAAATTCAGTCCTGAGGCCACTCCTCTGGCCTCCTCCGACCCCTCTGAGCTCGGGCGGACAAACCACCGAGGCTTTTCGTCCAAAAGGAGAAATTTGGTGGGCGGTGGTGCTAGTCGCGGCGCCCCTGTTCTCTCTCGGCTTAGCGCGGTTGGAAAGCCACCTATTGGCCGGCTTGGTAGTCGCCCCGCCTTCAACCCTGCGGCTTTTCTCCGCCTCTTAACCCTCCCGGGTTGGCCGAAAGATTCTGCCAAATTTGGGCGGGGCTGCCGCGAGAGGGGACGCGGACTGGGGCGCTCAGAGCCAGACCCCACCTTTCCCCGAGCCCTCCATAAAGTAAAGTCTTCATGAGTTGACTTACGGCAAGGGTGGGGCGCGTGTGTACAGAATGTACCCAGTGAAGGGACTTGGACCTCGGCCGGAAAACTCTTTTGCCTTTCCATGACCAACTCTGTCCTAGGCAGATAACACTGGCCTCGGCACTATTTAGGGCGGGGTCCCTTAGGGCGGGGTCCCTGGTCTATTTCTATCCAGCACCCAGTTAGCCCCGAGGTGAGTTTTACTGCGTTCTGGACTAAGATACACGACTGTACATTCCGTGGTTGTTATAAAGAGGTTAAATTCCCCAGGGGTGATGGAGGTACTGCTACTACATTCATGCAGTGCACTTAATTGGCAGGGTCTACTCTGTGAAATTAAATGTTGTGTTCCTTAGGGTTTTGCCAGCTGAGGGCCCCGCACATTTTACAGACATCTGAGGATCAGTTTACTTATCTGTAAAATGATAATTTTTAGTGCCTTCCTACTTCCTGGGGGCATAAGATTTGGAGGCCATTTGTTGCAACAGCATAATCTAGCCTATTCTGACTCGGATAAGTAAAAGACATTTACAGAATCAGAGTGGCAAGATGGTGAACTTTCTCAGAAGCTCAGTGTTTAAAAGGACCCATAAACAATGACATGTATCCAAGAATAGATGAATATATAACTCATAAGAGGAGTGACAGGAAGTCCAGGAGGCAGATTAAGTTTAGAGTTACAGAAACCAAAAAGGATAATTTTTGCTCTGTTTCAGCAGAATAATGAACAAGGAAAGGAGACCTTCCTCTCATCCCCTTGGGGAAGGCATAGTAAAAGTTAAAAAAGTGTAGAAAGCAAATCTACTCTGCTCCAGGAGTGAGAAGGCTGTTCCAATTGGAAAAGTAAGAACATCTTCAAATATCTTCTCCTCTGTTCTTTTTCCTCACTGAAATTGCTCCATCTCTGAAATGACTTGCTCAGGCATTCTGCTTTCTGTCCACAATCCCCTCTTTTTTTTTTTTTTTTTTTTTTTTTTAGCTATTTGTTTCAAATCCTCCCTATTTTCCAAACTCATTGACCACTACCCCTACTTTCTTCTCAGTTTTTCCTATTCAGGTGACCGTTATTCGAAAAGCACTACTGCCAAACATCTGAACACCCTTTCCCTTTGTCTTTTCATTACTCCTCTAACAAAATCCCCCAAGCCCTGCTTTGTGGTATTCTCTGTCTGCAAACTCTACTGCAAAAAGCTTCTCCACAAGACAGGTTGGCATTAAGATAAATTCATAATCATCAACCTCAAATGGTTCCTAAAAGCCTGTATTTCTCATGTCAGTTCCCAAGCTCAAGTTCTATTATGATGATTTCTTCTCTGTTCTTCTCAGATCTCGGATAGCCCTCTCTCTCCACCCATTCCATTTTCAATGATGACCTTACCTCCTATTTCATAGAAAAAATGAAGCCATCTTAGACAATCCCTCAATTTTCCACTACCTGACCAACAGATGCACTAACCTCTGTACCCATCATCTCCTTTGTGTCAGGGATATTATTTTCCAATATTAATCTATGGCTTCCTCCTTTCCTATGTTTTTGCTTTTCCCTCCTCTTGCCTTTTAAGTGCATAGGTGTCTCCGTGCTCTCTGCCTCAGGAAGGGATGTTCCTGGCTGGGCAGAATGCAAAAGGTCCCTGGTGTTTCTTTCCAAAAGCCTAAACTCCAGTAGTGGAGAGTGTGATAGGTTTTTAAAGTAACCACCACAGATTATTCCCCTCCTTTATCTACACTCTTTGGCAAAACCTTCCCACACTGACTCTGGGATGACCTTGTGACTTGCATTGCCAATGGAACAGTAGCAATCATGCACAAGCTGAGGCTTGAAAAATGTTTCTGCTATGAGGATTGCTCTCTTGCTGCTCTTTGGAACCCTGAGATCACCATGTGTATTAGTTAGTAAGCTGCTGGAATGTGATATACAAGAAACAGAACGGTTTTTAAAAAGGGAATTTATTAAGTTGCAATTTAGAGTTCTAAGGTCATGAAAATGTCCAAATTAAGGCACCAACAAGAGGTTACCTTCACTCAAAAAAGGCCGATGAAGTTTGGGGTTTCTCTCTCAGCTGAGTGGGCACATAGTGACATCTGCTAGCTTTCTCTCCTGGCTTCTTGTTTCATGAAGCTCTCCCACAGACTTCATCTCCAAAGGACTCTGGCTATGTGGACTCTGTTGGTTGTGGTGGCTCTGTCAGTTTTGGTGGCTCTAAAGCTTTTTCCAAAATGGTTCCCTCCTTAAGGGCTCCAGTAAGCAACCCCACCTTGAATGGGTAGAGACACATCTCCATGAAAACCATCTAATCAAAAGTTACCACCCCCAATGAGGGGGGGGGGTCACATCTCTATGGAAACAATAAAAAAGATACCACTCAGCAATATTGAATGAGGATTGAAGAACTTGGCTTTTCTGGGGTTCACAACAGATTCAAACCAGCACACCATGTAAAGAAGCCTAGGTTAGCCTTCTGGAAGATGAGATTCTGCATGGATCAGAGAATAAGCCATCCCAGCTAATCTCCATCCCACAAACCAGCCTGCCAACCACCAAACAGGTGAGAGAGTGTATCCTAGACCACTGCTTCTCAAACTTGAATATATATACAAACCACCTGGGGATCTTGGATCAATTAAAAAGACAGATTCATTAGGTCTGGAGCCAGAGATTCTACATTTCTTATAAGCTCCTGGGTTCTAGTGGTGCTGCTGTTTGAGGACCACACATTGAGTAGCAAGATCCTAAATCCTCTGTCCCCAACTGAGCTGATCCAAACCAGAAGAACCACCCAACCCACCCACAGAATTGTGAGAGATAATAGATGTTTGGTGTAAGTGTTAATTTTTGTTGTTGTTATTTAGCAAAAGCTAGCTGATATAGAGAGAATGTGAGGGCTTGGACAAAATGTTTTGGAGAAGCAGGGGAAAGAGTGGTTCTCCATTGGCCCCTCCATTAAGAGATTTCCCCTAGGCTGATGGTGGGTGAAGGAAGAGAGAATCTGTGTTCTCCGCAGCAGCAAATATCTGAGCCGTTCTTGGCAATGAATTAAGGCAGAGCAGGACCCAAGGAGGAATGGCTGTATGGTTTATCTTGACAGAGATGATCAGAGGCATTATCCCAAACCTTCCTGGGTACAAGGTATAGCTTGGAGGCAGCAGAGGGGTCCCAGGGACAGTAATGGGGACATCTCAGGGGTAGTTTTGTGGACTGAAAGTCAGTGATCCTAAGACCTCAGATCAACGGTACAACCCTGGGAGTAGAAAAACCCTAGGAATTACCAAGGTAAATTGTCACCTCAGCAGAAAGAGCATTCAATCAGAAATAAAGTCATTTTCTGTAAAGTGATTTCTGTTACACCTAAGTTCATGGACTTGTTACCCATTTCTATTTTACTTTCTGGTACAATAGAGGAGATCCTGTTCTCACCGGTCAATTATCACTTCTCCCTTCCTATTTATTCGGCCATACCCTCTCAACCAGATTATTCCCAAAGATGTTAAAATTAGAGTCAATCATATTTTTTAAAAATCCCTTTGATTCCTCATCCTCCTTTAGCATAGTTGTTATCAACACCAGTGGCACCTTTATGGTAATTAGAAGGTAATCCTCTCCTCAGGATAGATGAAGTGCAACAAAGGAGCTGCCTCTACTTGCATCCCTCTGCCAGACACCCTTGCCATACCCTGTCCTCATCCCACTGGTTTCTCTGCCTGCTCTTCACAGCCCAACTTCTTGGTAGAGTTGTCTATACTGGTTCTCTCCATGTCCATATTGCCTACTCATTGCTCTACATATCCTAAATCTGGATTCTACCTGCATATTGCTTTATAAACAGCTCTTTCTAAGGTTTCTGTGTTACTAAATCCAGAGGACATTTTCATGTTTCACTTTAGTTGACCTTCCAATAACATTTAACACTGCTGCCATCTATACTTGCCCCATCGTCCTCCATCTTATAGCTCTGCACCTTTAGAGCTCAGAGTTTGGGAGACTGGGTTCAGCAGTGAGACCACTGGAATTCACATATCACCTTTACTTCTTACATTATGTGGCCTTGGACAAATTACTTAGCCTCTGTATGCCTCATGTAAGTGATTCTAATAGTCCCTACCCTGCAGGGCAAGGACTAAATGATTTATGCGTAAAGAGAACAGTGCTCTGTAAACCCACCGCTTCTGTACTAAACAACAAAACATAAAACAGGCCAGTGCATGACATAGAGCAAGAGTCAAGTATGAGTTTACTGTCTTTGTTGTTGGAAGCTCCTGCTTCTCTGTTTGGTCCATTCAGTGTTGTGAATTCCTCAAGGCTCAGTCCTCTTGGTCTCTCCAATAACTCCCAATTGGCATTTCCTCCCGGACCTCTCCTTGGAACTCAAGACCCAGAAACTCTCTTAAAATTTAAATGTCATGCCCTTTTGGTTGCCTCAAAGTCATCTTGATGTTAACATCTGGATGGCAAAACCATCTATCCTATTATGTAGTCTGAGTCATTCTTGGCTTCTCCCTCTCCTTCAAACTGCCTCCCCCAATCAAGTATATCACCAAGTTAGTTTGGTTTTACCTTCTGTTTTAGTTGCCTGGCTGCTAAAAACAAATACCATACAATGCGGTTGTCTTAACCACAGGAATTTATTGGCTTGCTTCCCCCCGGGGTCCTTATCTTCTGGTTGGCCAGCCATTTTTGGGGTTCCTTGGCTTTTTTGTTACATAGCAGTGCACATGGCAGCATCTTCTCTGTTCCAAATTCTGTTGACTTCCAGCTTCTAAAGCTTCTCTTCCTGTGTCCCATTTCCTTTGCTTATAAGGACTTCAGCCACATTGAATTAAAGTCACCCTCATTCAGTATGGGCGCACCATAAGTATAATAGCATCTTCAAAGTTCCCCTTTACAAGTAGGTTTACTCTCACAGGGCCACGAACATGCCTGTTGTGGGGGACGTGAGTCAATCTCCAACACTTTCTCAGTATGACTTCAATCCATTCACTTCTTTTCATTGCCGCTGCTGCAAACCTATCCCACGTGTCTACCAACTGTCTCCTGGAACACTGAAAAACTGCCTAGCCAGACTTCCTCTTTCCTGTCTGCCCTTTTCTGATTTTAAATCAATGACTTATTCTAGTCATGTCACCCCTCTATTCCAAACCTGTCATGCTTCCAATTGGTCTTTGGTTAAAAATCTAAATCAGGAAGGCTTGTAAATTATATTGTTAGGGACCTTGAATGCCAGGGTCTACCATGGTTTCAAGCACATAGTAGATGCTCGGTAAATATTTGTTATCTAACTGACTGCTGGGAGGAAGCACTTTACTTAGTTGCTCTTTAAAAGTAAACCACTGATGATTTGTATTGAAAGAGTAAGCAATATTAGCAGAAATGACTTTCCAAGAACCATTTGCTAGGATATGTCCAATGAATTAATATTGAGGCAAGAAGACCTTTTGGGACAGAAGAAGTGGAGAATTTGAAGCAGTTGGCAGTGGGTAGGCAGGATTGGTTAGAGGTTGGGAAGGCAGAATCTGTAGACTTGGCTGAGAAAAAAAGGAGACCAAGGTTTACCACTGGGAAAATAATAAAATCATTCCATTTGGTTCTTTTATTCTGGTACCTTTTCTCTTTTTCATGAGGTTTTAAACATTACAGAAAAGAATGATAAAATCACATCTTTACTGTTTTCAAAACCCTGGACCTGAAGACCAAAATTCCTCAAAAATGGCTGAACGTTGTCTTTGTGCATTTTTCAAATCTTGATGTTTATTTATTCAAAAATCAGCTGAGGCTTCCATGTTCCTGGAGTCAGTGCTGGGCAGAGGAAATACATGATGAGCAAAGACAGTCCTTGTTGCTGCTCTCATGGCCTTCCCAGCCTAAGAGAGGAGACCAGGTTTAACCAAATAAATCTCCCAGTGGTGAGAAAAACCTCAAACTGAGCCATGTGCTATGAAGGAGAGGAACACAGTTCTTTGAGAGAGAATAACAAAAGGATCTGCTCTAGACTGTGTGAATATGTATGTGTAAAGGAAGTATCCATTAAATTTTATTTTCTTAAGTATTTTTAGAATTAAGAAAGTGTTAACTTTTTTAAAGGCTCTTTAGCATCAAAGGAGATAAATTATTTTTCTCCTCATATATGTTAATATGGTTCATTATTTAAATGAATGTCATAATATTGAACCAACCTTCCATTCCACGAGTAATTAGACATGGACTATTATTTACTTAACATCATGTTGGATTCTGTTAGTCTATATTTTATTTAGTATTTTTGCACCCATATTCGTAAAGGATCTTATTTGCAATTTTCTCATTTTGTGCTATTGTTTTCAGGTGTCAGTGTCAAGATTCTACTCACCTCATAAAAAGAAGGTAAGGTTTTCCTTCATTTTTCATGCTATTGAGTAATTTATGTAGCATTTGGACAATCTTGTCTGTGAATGTTTGGCAAAATTCCCACGTGAAATCATCTAGGCCAGCTGCTTTATCATGGGATAGTTCTTTTATAACTTTAAAGAAATTGATTGATTTAAGCTTTTTCTCTCCAGTGAGGTCAATTTTAGTAAGTGTATTTTCCTGGGAAATTATCCATTTCATCTAAGTTTCAAATTTGTACAGAGGTCTACAAAGAGTCTCTTATAACTTTTTAAACTTTAGTCTGTTTCAATAATCATTTCCTACTCGTCATTTCTAATTTCAAATTTTATATTTGTCTGCTTTTTCTTCCCCATTTTGTTGCTCGAAACACTAGAGGCATTTCTGCTAAGACCAGAACAAGGTAAGGATATCCATTATCTCCACAAGCTTTTAACATTGTACTGGAGGTTTTGTGGTTTGTTTATTTTGTTAACTTTTTTCAAAGAAACAGGATTTTAATTTATTAATTAGATGTACTGTTTTTCTATTTTTTTATCTTCCTAATTTCTGCTTTGATCTTTATTGTTTCCTTCCTTGTGCTTTCATATTCTTTACTTTGTTTTTCTTTTTCTAGCATTTTGAGTTGGGAATTTGGTTTTATATTCTTTCATTTTTATTGATAGAGATATTGTTCATTTATTGATATTTATTGGTATTGTTTAAGGCTATGGGTTTCATCTAATCACATCTTTAATTTTATTCCATAGATTCTGATATGTAGTATTTTCATTAGGATTATTTTTTAAATTCTGTAATTTTATTTTTTTAAAACTATGCCTTTCTTCCAAGAGTTATTTAATAAAAGATATTTTAATCCCAGGTAGAATTTCTGGTTTACTGCATTCTGACCAGAGAATGTTGTTTATAATATTTCTATTTTATTGGACTGACTGATACTTTCATTGTGATTTAATATATGATCAATGTCCACAAATTTTCTACATGTGTTGGAGAAGGTATATTCTATATTACTGGGGTATAAAGTTTGATATTGTTCCATAAAATTATATCTATAATTACATACCTTATTAATTTATCATTTAGATTTTCTGTATTCTTATTTATTTTGTGTCAACTTAATCTGTGTTGTACTCAGAGTGGTATATTAAACCTTCCTATTATTAGTGAGTTAATATTTTTTAACTTTTTATTTTATAGTATAACATATACAAAGCAAAGAAATAAAAAAGCAATAGTTTTCAAAGCACTCTTCAACAAGTAGTTACAGGACAGATCCCAGTGTTTGTTATGGGCTACCATACGATCTCTCAGATTTTTCCTTCTAGCTGCTCCAGAATATAGGAGGCTAGAGGGCTTAAATATTTTTTTTATCATTTTTATCAATTTTTTCCTTCTTTTTTTGTGAAAAATAACATGCAAAAAATCAATAAATTTCAAAGCACAGCACCACAATTAGTTGTAGAACGTATTTCAGAGTTTGACATGGGTTACAATTTCACAATTTTAGGTTTTTACTTCTAGCTGCTCTAAAATACTGGCGACTAAAAGAGATATCAATTTAATGATTCAGCATTCATATTCATTTGTTAAATCCAACCTTCTCTGTATGACTCCACCATCATCTTTGATCTTTCCATCCCTCTCTTTATGGGTGTTTGGGCTATGGCAATTCTAAATTGTTCATATTGGAAGGCTCTGTCACTAATATGGGGTAGGGAGATGGAACTATACGATGTTCTGGAGAGGCTGGGCCTTCTAGGTTTCAAGACTTACCTGGTCTAGGGACCTATCTGGAGATTGTAGGTTTCTGGAAAGTTACTGTAGTGCCTGGAACCCTTGTGGAATCTTATATATTGCCTTAGGTGTTCTTTAGGCTGGAATGGTCCTGGTTGGGGTTTGACAGGTTATGATAGGTAGCAAGGTCTAACTGAAGCTTGTGTAAGAGCAACCTCCAGAGTAGCCTCTTGACTCTATTTGAGCTTTCTCTGCCACTGCTACTTTGTTAGTTGCACTTCTTTTCCCCCTTTTGGTCAGGATGGAATTGTTGATCCCATGGTACCAGGGCCAGATTTATCCCTGGGAGTCATCTCCCACATCACCAGGGAGACTTTCACCCCTGGGTGTCATGTCCCACATAGGGGGAAGGGCAATGATTTCACTTGCAGAGTTGGACTTAGAGAGACTGAGGCCACATCAGAGCAACAACAGAGGTCTTCCAGAAGTAACTTTTAGGCATACCTATAGGTAGGTTAAGCTTCTCTGCTACCTTCATTGGCTTCAGAAGAGTAAGCCTCATGATCGAGGGCATGGCCTATTGATTTGGGTGTCCCTAAAGTTTGACACAGACAGTATCAGGGGATTCCCTGATGTAAGATTTAATAGTTCCATATTCTTTCTTTCATCACTCAAGAGACTTTGCCAATACATTTTGATTATGTGCTTAATATACTCTAGGATGTATTCAGGCATTACAATAATCTATACAGGATTAAAGGACCTCTTTCTTATTCTGGGCTCCCTGTGGTTCAGTTGTTCAAATGAGCTGTACAGATAGGATGAGTTAGATTATGCACTACAGAAAATTTCATTTCCAGACCAAATAAACCTTTCTTCCTTTGGTCTCAAAGAGTATGTGTGGTTCTAAAATATAGACACTATCTTCCTTATCCCTGTGTTTTGAAATAATTAAACCCCAACCTGATCAGCTTCGTTCTTATCTCTAGATATCAGGAGATATAAATATATAAAACAGCCTCTCAAAATCCAGAAATAATAATCACTACTCTGGACTTAATGTATCTCCTCTAAAAGCTTACAGTCTAGGCCCCTGTTTCCTTATAAGCATTTTCTAAAAGAAACCATACCATTGTTGTTCTTTTGTTTCTCCTTTCATCTCCTGAAATTTCTGCTTTATAAAGGGGGTTGCTGTGATTACTCACTTTTTAAAGAATGTGATAGATATAATGATGAACCACTCAGCATCTTCTTCAGGCTACTTTTTTACCCAGCTGCTGGGAGTGTCTTTGACAAACAGCCCTCAGCTATCAACCTCCTTTGGGATTCTCTCAGCTGAAGAAACCTAACTTGCCCAAAGTCATGCCTCCTGCTGGGATTGCACACATCCAATGACTGATGCAGCGTTATAAGGTCTCAGCCCTCTTGCCCCTACTTCAGATAGCTCTAAATGGTCATACACTTTTCAGAGTTCCCTGTAGAATCAGCTGAGGCTTCCAGTGAGATTGCTTTATAGCTCAACTTCTTTGCCCAAACCTGTTTCCTTCCTTTCCCTTTCCTTCTGTAGGTGTTTATCCTAAGAACACTTCTTCTTAAACTCCTGCATGTTAATATCCATCTTAGAGTCCACAGATGACAATCTGTAATAAAGATTCCAAAAGACTAATAGTGCATACAATTATCACAGCACTGGCCCCATATCAGTACTTTTAGAAAACAAGCCAATGTTCAATCCTTAGAGCAGTTTTGCCCCAGGCAAGTTATGTTACTGTTGCCAATGACCATAGCAGTGTGTAGCTGTTAACAGTGCCTCTTGCATAGGCCTAAGGAAGATTTTTCCCTCATAAATATCACAAAATCCAGTGCCATTTTGAGGCCATGTGGCAAGAGAGTGACTCTTAATCCTGTAGAATAAACTCCATGAAGCCAAAATTGTTCTACCCAAAGTTTCTCCCTTGGCTTCAGTGCAGAATAGAATTTGGGGCAGCTGATTCAGCATTGCCTACCTAGACCTGGAATGGCTAACTGAACAATAAGACATCATTAATTCTCTCTTAATAATGCAAAATACAGCTGCCTTGCAGTTTAATACCAGAAAATATTATTTTACCCTCTAGTATCCCAAAAGATCTAATCCCACCTCAGCTTCACCTACAATAATGGCAATCCAAACTGTACCAGTATAGTACAAGGGCACTGCAGCACTATTAAATACTTCTGTGTCACTACAGCCCTACGACTTTCTCAGACATCCCACCCAACCAACATTTGGCTGAGACCTTGTTGGCCTACCCTTTGCTTAGGTTCATGGAGCCCCAGCGTATTTTTGGAGATCCCAGTGATTAGGACTTTGCTGAGACTTAAACTGTTTTCCAACCAGTCAAATAATTTTTACTGTGCCTTTATTATTCAGTAAAGAGAGAGGGAAACCCCAATTATGCAGAACTTCAAAACAATGCAGGAGGGTAAAATTCTGAGAGAACCTCATCTTTCTGGCCAGAGGAACAAGGAAAAGGAGACCCTGAGAGCCAGAGTGTATAGAAGAAATCCCAAGGCAGAGAGAGCTGGAAAAAGGAATCTCCGAATTCAGTTTATGAAATACATAGATCCTGGGCTCAACCGTAAGATACACAAATATGGAACAGATAAAAGGAAGCATAGCAAAGCCTTTGAGAACTAAACTATCACATAAACCACTACCCAAGTCTGAACAAAAACCTGAATGGTGCATGCTCTGGGCAGAACAAAAAAGCATGGCAAAGGCTTTGAAAACTGAACTGATATTGGAGACACTCCCACAAAAGGCGAAATAGTACTTGTAGTCTGAATCTAACTAGTTTGATTGCCTGCTAAAACAAAATAAAACAAAGAAAAAAATCAACATTTTCCAGAGAATTTTAATAGGACTTAGAGTCTCACAACATAATATTCAAAAGGTCCAAGTTACAATCCAAAATTGCACGCAAAAAATATTACCAAGGCTCAAGGGAAAAAACTATCAATAGGCGGTGTGCAGAAAAGAGTTAACATAAAGTAGGCCTAATGCTGCTGTCCTTAGAATGGCTTTCTTAAAACATTGGTCCTTTGCTAGCATCTGGAAACATGGATTTTTTGGAGTGTTTGTACTGTTCTTTAACTGATAAAATTGATTTACTGTGTGTACTGGTTTGAAACTGTTATGAACCCCAGAAAAGCCATGTTGCTCTAAGCCAATCTTACAGATACAGTCCTACTGTTGGTGGGACCTTTTGATTAGGTTGTTTCCATGGAGATGTGACCCACCCAATTCAAGGTGGGTCTTAATTCTCTTTACTGGAGTCCTTTTTGAAAGGATAAAAAGACAGTAAAAGCCGAGAAATGCCAAGAGACGTTTTGGAGGGAGCTGATACAAAGACCAGAGAGAGAAATACCCCAGAGACACTAAGAATGGACCCGCAGGACACAGAGAGCTCAGAGAGGTGTCCCCAGAGGAGCAAGCAAGGACCCACAGAAGCTCAGAGAGAAAAACTGGAATCAGAAGCTGAAAACAACACAAACTGGGAGCGAAGGACCAGCAGATGCTAGCCACATGCCTTCCCATGTGACAGACAAACCCCGAATGCCATTGACCTTTCTTCAGACTCAAGGTATGTTTTTCTTGATGCCTTAATTTGGACATTTTCATGGCCTTGGGACTGTAATTTTTTAACGAAATACATTTGCTTTGTCAAAGCCAACCCATTTCTGGTATACTACATTTTGGCAAACCAAAACACTGTCTCTAAATGGTTTGTACAAACAATGTGGTTTATGCTAAACACCTGTTTTCCTTCTTGAAGTCTGGAGTTTTGGTATATGCTAGGCAGAGAGTGCCTTTGTGACCAGCTCCCAATAACCTCCATGGACACTGAGTCTCTAATGAGCTTAACTGGTAGACCGCACTTCACATATGTTGTCTCAACTCATTACTGGAGGTGTGAAGCATGTCGTGTGTGACACCATTGAGAGAAGACCTGGTTTCTCTGGACTTTGCCTCATGGATCTTTTCCCTTTACTTATTTTGCTTTGTATCTTTTCACTGTAATAAATCTTAGCTACAAGTATGTGTTTATGCTGAGTACTGTGAGTTTTTCTAGTGAATCACTGAACCTGGGAATGGTCTTGGTGAGTCCCAGAAGCAGATGACAATCTGGATGTTGGAATTATCAGACATTGAAATTGCTATTGTGATCACCCTTCATAAGGTAAAGGTAAGAACACGTGAAATTATTTGAAAGATAGAAATTCTATTAGAGAAAATGAAATTATATTTTAAAAGAATGAAATGGAAATATTATAACTGAAAAAACATAATATTGAAATAAAATTTACTGAATGTTCTCTAGAGCATAAATGTAGATGCTAGATGAAAGAATCAATGAACATGAAGATAGATCAATATTATATAATTGAAGAACAGAGAGAAGAAATATAGGAAAAAAATGAACAAAGCCTTAGGGACCTGTGTGACAATATCAAAAGATCTAATATTGATACCATTGGAGTACCAGAAGGAGAGATTTTGTTGCAGAAAAAATATTTGGAGATATATTGTATTATCTCTCAAATATGAACTAATTATAATATGTAACCTCATAGACATAAAATATAGAATACAGGTTATCAGGGTATAGAATGAGGCTGGAGAAGGGGAGTGGTTGCTTAGTATGTGCAGAATGTTTGATTAGGTTGAACTTAAGTGTTTAGAAACAGATAGAGGTGATGGTGGCACTAATTAATAGTACTAAATAGAGTCATGTGTGTCACTAGAAGGAAAGCTAGAGGTGAAAACGTGGGAATATATAACACAGTGAATCTTCTGATGGATAATCACTGTGATTAACAGTACAAATTTTAAAAAATTCTCTTATGAACTAGAACAAATGTATGACACTAATAGAAAGAGTTAATAATAGAGGGGCATTTGGAAGTAAATGTACCTATTGCAAACTAAGGACTATAATTAACAGTAGTATCTTAATATTCTCTCATCAACAGTAACAAAGGTACCACATCAATACTAGAGATCAACAATTGGGAGGATAAGGGGCATGGGATATTTGGGGTTTTCTTTTATATTTATATTTTATTATTATTATTTTGTTTATTTTTTTGGAAATTAAAGTGTTTTAAAATTGATTGTGATGATGACTGCACAACCATGTGATGATACTGGGAGCCATTGATGATATACTTTGCATGGATTGTATAGTGTGTGTATATATCTCCATACAATTGCATTAAAAATTCAAAAGAATTTTGGAAATAAAATGACTGAAAACTTTCCAAATTTAATGAGGGACAGAAATTTACAGATTCAGGAAGCTCAGAGCACCCCGAACAGGCTAAATGTGAAGAAACCATGCCAAGATACATCATAATGAAACTGCTGAAAATCAAAGACAAAGAAACTATCTTGAAAGCAGCAAGACAAAAGCAACACATTACACATAAGGGGGAAAAGAGTCAAATGACTGTATATTTCCTCATCAGAAACAATGTAGGCCAGAAGGCAGTGAAGTAATATCATTGATGCTCTTACAGAAATGAACTGTCAGCCTAGAATTCTGCATGGACCTAAAATATCTTTCAGAAATGAAGGCAAAACAATGGTATTTTCAGATGAAAGAAAATTAAGATAATTTGTCACCAGCCACAGACCTACCCCCCCCCCAAAAAATGCTAAAGTTCTTCAGGCTGAATGGAAATGATACCAGAGGGAAATATGGAACTTCAGGAATAAAGAAAGAACAGCAGAAGTGGAAAATATCTCAGTAAATATAATAGACCTTTTTTCCTCTTAAATCCTTTAAAATATGTATGAATGTTGAAAGCAAAATCAGAACACTGTCTGGGAGAAAGTTTCAGTGTATACTGATGTAATGCATATGACAACTACAACAAAAGATGAAAGTAAAGGGACCTGAGTGGTTGTAAAGCTTCTATGTTTTGCTTGAAGTGGTAAAGGACAAGTCTTAAGTAGATTGTGAAAATTTAGTTATGTTGATTGTAATCTCTTGAGCAACAACTAAAAAAAATAAAGAAATAAAGCCAAAAATACAATGAATAAAGTGGAATACTAAAACATATCTAAAAAATTGAAGAGAAGGCAGAAAAGGGTAAATAGAGAAGAAAAACCAATGGGCAAGAACAGGAAATGAATAAAATGAAGTTAAATACAACATTAGCAATAATTTCATTAAATTTAAATGGCCTAAACACACCAAATAGGTGATAGATTTTCAGACAAGATTATAAAGAAACTCAAATATATCCTGCATATAAGAAATTCATTTACTGGGCGGGCCACGGTGGCTCAGCAGGTAAGAATGCTTGCCTGCCATGCCCGAGGACCCCAGTTCGATTCCCGGGGCCTGCCCATGTAAAACAAAAAAATAAAAAAGAAATAAAGAAATTCATTTACTGTTTAATAGTATAGATGGGTTAAATATAAAACAATGATAAAAGCCATAACATGCAAACACTAATCAAAAGAAATTAATAGTGGCTATAAATTTCAAATATCAAAAAGGAGACTTCAGATTTAAAAATTCACCCTAATAAAGAGGGACATTACATAATGATAAAGAGGCCAATTCACCAAAAGGACATAAAAATAATAAACATGTACGCACCTAACAACATGGTTCCAAAATATATGAAGCTAAAATTGAGAGAACTGAAAGAAGAAAGAGAAAAATCCATAGTTACACTTAGAGCCTAGGACACTGCTTTTTCAGTAGTGGGTAGAATCAGTAGAGAGAAAATCATCCAATACATAGAAGAAATGAACACTATAAATTTACTTGACATAATTAACATTAATAGTCAACAACAAAATCACATTCTTTTTGAGGGTATATGGAAGATATGCCAAGATGGACCATATTCTAGGCTATCATAGCACAAAATCATAAGATTTAAAAGAATTAAAATCAAAGTATGACCAATAAAACCACAGATGAATTATAGAAAGAAATCTGGAATATCCACAAGCATTTAGACATTTAACAATACACTATGTAACCCATGGGTCAAAGAGAAAGTCTCAAGGGATATTATAAAATACATTGAACTTAATGAAAATAAAAATAAAGTGAATAAAAATTTGTGAGATACAGCTAAAGTAGTACTGGGAGGCAAATTTATAGCATCAAATGTTTATATTAAAAAATAGGAAAGATTTCAAATCAATATTCTGAGCCTCCATCATAAGAAACTGGAAGAAGAGCAAACTAAACTGAAAGCAAGAAGAAGGGAAATAATGAAGACAATAGCAGAAATCAATGAAATTAAGTAGAGAAAAACAACAAAGAAAATAAAAACAAAATCTGATTCTATGAAAATATCAATAAAATTGATAAAGCTCTAGCCAGGCTGACCAGGAGAAAATGAAGTAGACACAGTTGTCAACATCAGGAATGAAAGAGGGATATGGCTACAGAGCCTATAGACAATTCAAGTACCAATTCCTTGAAGGACACAAACCATGAAACTTCATTCAAGAATAGATAACTTGAATAGTCTTATAGCTATTAAAAATCGACTTGGTAGTTAAAAAACCTTTCTCTAAGAAAACTGAAAGCCCAGATGGTTTCACTGGAGAATTCTATCAAGCAACTAAGAAAGAAAGATACTAATGTAGGAGAGGAGGGAACACTTCCCAACTCATTTTATGAGGCCAAAAATCATCCTGGTACCAAAAGCAAACAGAGACATTACAAGAAAAGAAAACTACAAGCCAGTATCTTTCACAAATATAGACACAATAATCTGCAATAAAATATAGTCAAATCAAGCAATATATAAAAATAATATATTACAACCTAGTAGGATCATCCTGATAATGCAAGGATGGTTCCACATTAGAAAATCAATGTCATTCTCCATATTATCAGACTAAAGAAAAAAATGTTGTAATCATCTCAATAGATACAGAAAACATTTAACAAAGTTCAGCATCCATTCTTGATAAAAGCTCGCAGAAATCTAGTTATATAACTTCCTTAACCTAACAAAAGGCATTGACACAAAACCTGCAGCTGAAAGACATAATGCTTTTTTCCTAAGATCAATTATAAGGCAAGGATGTCCACTCTTTCTGATCCTATACAATATTGTATAGGGAGATATACTGTGTGGTATAGCAAGAAAAATAAATAAGAGGCATAGAGATTGGAAAAGAAGAAATAAAACTGACTTTATTTGGAGACGATTGTCTACAAATTTCATCAAATCTACAAAAAAGCTCCTAATAAGTGAGTTTAGCAAGGTCACAGGATACAAGGTCAATATACAAAAAAATTATTGTATTTCTATATACTAGCAATGGACATCTGGAAATTTAAATATTAAAACAGTATTGTATTAATTTCTTATTACCATACTAAATTTCCACAAATTTAGAGGCTTAAGTAATACCATTTATCTCACAATTCCGAAAGTCAGAAGTCTGACATGAGTCTCACAGGGCTAAAACCAAGATGGTGGTAGAGCTGCACTCCTTTCTGGAGATTCTAGGGGGGAGACTGTTTTCTTACCTTTTCCAGTTCTAGTTCTAGAGGCCACCCACATTCCTTGACTTGTGTACTGCTTCCTCTATCTTCAAAGCCACATCTCTCTGACCTTTCCTATCAACACATCTCTCTCAGACCATAGCAAGGAAGGGTTCTCTTTTAAGGATGTGTATGTTTAGATTGGGTAATCCAGGACAATCTTCCTATCTCAAAGTCTGTACCCTTAATCACATCTGTAGATCCCTTTCGCTATGTGTGTTAGTTTCCTGAGGCTGCTGTAACAAATTGCTACAAATTGTGTGGCTTGAAAAAACAGAAATACATTCTCTTACAGTTCTCGGGGACAGAAGTCCAAAATCAAGGCCACACTTCCTCTGGAAGCTCTAGGGAAGAATCTATTCCTTGTCTGCTCCAGCTTCTAGGGGTTGTTGACATTTCTTGGTTTGTGGTTGCATATTTCTCTGATCTTTCTTCTCATCACTACCCCATCTAATTTCTATCTGCTTTCTTCTCATAAGAATACAGGTGATGGCACTTAGAGTCCACCCAGATAATCTGAGAAAATCTCCTTATCTCAAGATTCTTAACCTAATTACTCTTGCAAAAGAAGCTTTACCATATAAACTAACATTCACAGGTTCCAGAGATTAAGACTTGATATCTCTGAGAACCACCATTCAGCCCACTGCATCACGCAAGGTATCATGTCCACAGGTTCCAAAGATCAGTACATGGGCATCTTTGGGGGACCATTATTCTACCGACCCCAAGTACCATTAACAGTAGCACCAAAGAAGAAATACTTAGGTGTAAATCTAACAAATTTGTCCTGAGTCTGTGTGCTGCAAAATGATGATGGAAAAAAAAATCAAAGAAAAGCTAAATGAATGAGGCGTATACTGACTTCATGAATCAGAACACTCAATATTGTTGAGTTAAATTGTCAATATTCTGCAAATTCATCTGTAGATTCAGTACAATCCCAATCCAAATCCCAGGAGAATTCTTTGTACATATCAGCAAAGCGATTCTAAAATGAAAAGGCAAATTAATTAAAGCATTCAAAACATTTTTTAAAAGAAACAATTATAAGACTCATACTACCTGATTTCAATATTTACTATAAAGCTACAGTAATTAGGACAGTGTGGCATTGGTATAAGGATATGCATATAGTTCAGTATAACAGAACTAAGGGTCCAGAAATGCACCCACACAAATATTATCAATAGATTTTTGACCAAGGTGCCAAGGCAATTTAATGAAGAAAAGATAATCTCTTCAACAAATGTTATTAGAAAAATTGGATATCTATATGTAAAAGATGAACCTCAGCCATATATAACACTTTCTACAAAAATTCATTCAAAATGGACCACAGACCTAAATGTAAAATTTAGAAGAAAATCTCTGTGCCATGGGATTAAGCAAAGAGTTTCTAGATATGATACCAAAAGCTCTATCCACTGAGAACAAGTTAATTAATTAGGCGTCATTGAAATGAAAAACTTTTACTCTGCAAAAGACCCTACTAAGAGGATGAAGATACAGGCTACATACCAGGAGAAAATCTTTAGAAATCACATATCTGACAAAAATTTGCATCAGAATAGGTTTTAAAACTCTCAAAACTCAACAAAAAGGAAAATATAACAGCTCAATATAAAAATGGGCAAAATGTATGAACAGAAACTGCACTGAAGAAGATATACAGATGCCTATAAACACATAAAAGATGCTCAATATTAACTGTAAAATGTAGTTTGAAACCACGAGATGCCACAAAAACCTATTACAGTGGCTTTTAAAAACTGACAATACCCACTGCTGACAAGGGTATAGAACAATTGGAACATTTACACATTGCTGGTGGGAGTGAAAATGGATCAGCCACTTGTGAAAACAGTTGGGAAGTTTCTTATAAAGTTAAACATATGCTTACCACATAACCCAGCAATCTCATGCTTAGATATTTACCCAAGAGAAATGAAAACATGTTCACACAAAATCCTGTATGTGAATGTTTATAGTGGGTTAGTCATAATTAAAAAAATTGGAAACAATGCAAATGTCATTCAACTGGTGAATGGATAAACAACTTTGGTAATCTATACAATGGAATACTACACAGGAACAAACTATGATACACCCCAAAACATGAATGAATCTTAAATTCATTATTCTATGAGAAAGAAGCCAGGCTCAAGTCTACATTGTGTATGATTCCATGACAGAAAACAGACCAGTGTTTGCCAGGGATTGACTATAAAGGAACAGCATAAGGGAGCTTTTTTGAGTTGATAGAAGTGTTATGGATGAAATTATGTCCTCCAGAAAGATATGTTGAAATTCTAATCCCCAGTACTTCAGAATATGAACTTATTTGGAAATAGGGTGGTTACAGATGGAGTTAGGCAAGTTAAAATGAGGTCATAATGGAACAGGGTGGACCCTTAATCCAATATGACTGGTGTTCTTATAAGAAAAGGAAATTTGGATACAAACAGTAAGACAGAAGAGAGAACATTATGGATAGCCAGCAACCACTGCCAGAATCCAGGAGACAAGCATGGAACAGATTCTTCCCTACGTACTTCAAAAAAAGCATGACTCTGCTGACACCTTCATATTAGTGTTCTAATCTTCAGAATTGTAAGACAATACATTTCTGTTGTTTTAAACCATCCAGTTTTTGGTACTTCGTTACAGAAGCCCTAGAAATCTAAGCAAGAACTATTCTGTATTTTGACTGTGGTGGTGGTTATATGACTCTGCATTTGTCAAAATCACAGAACTGTATACCAAAAATAGTGAATACTATTATAGGTAAATTTAGAAAATAAAATTAAAAAACACCCAGGTATCACTTTGTCCCTGCCTTCTTCCAGTGATCAAGCTAGCTTTGTGAATTCACCCTCTGTTGTTGGTTGAGTTCTCTGGGAAGCACACTCTGAGATGGAGAAGAGCATGCACGAGATTTATTAGAGTTCTTGGGATCAACACCTGATGAAAGGAAGGGAAGGATATAGAATTGGTCAGAGGGAGAAGTGGAGTCTCAACATGGTTTAACAAATGAGTGTAAGTGCTGAATCATTAAATTGGTATCTCTTTTAGTCTCCTGTACCTTAGAGCAGATAGAAATAAAAACCTAAAATTGTGGAATTGTAACCCATACCAAACTCTGAAATCTGCTCCACAACTAATTGTTACAATGTACTTTGAAATTTATTACTTTTATTGTATATATATTATTTATCACAAAAAAAGAAAAAAGAAGAGGAGTATAACAGAGAAGATAGATTTTAACAAATGAGTATGACTGCTGAATCATTCATTATATTGATAGTTCTTTTGGTCTCCAGTGTCTTGGAGCAGTTAGAATAAAAAATGAAAAGTTGTGAAACTGCAACCCATAGCAAACTTTAAAATCTGTTCTATAACTACTTGTTAAAATGTACTTGGATATTTATTGCTTTTTTGTATATATGTTATATTTCACAATAAAAAAAGACTCCATTTCCTGTGTTTCCCTTCCTACCTCTCAAATTGCTTCTTCTTAAAATCTGCTTCATAGCCTCCACTTAACCTAAAATATTGGAAATTCCTAGACTTCATCCTTGGGCCCCTCTTCTCATTGTAACCAGTAACGTAAGATTTTCAATTCCCATGATTTCTCCCAGTAAGTTTACAGTGTTCACTCTGAAATATCATCTCCAGATTTTTCTCTCCAACCCCAATTAGTCTCTTATTTCCAATTCTGCTTCAGCACCTCCACCCTGAATGCCCCTCAGGCACCTCTAATTCATCTTGTTGCAAACCAAGTCTTCTACAATTTCCTGTTTTAAATAAAGGTATCACCATCCACCAAGATGCCAGAATTACAAACTTCACAGTCATCTTTGTCCATGAATCCCCTCTCCTCAGGTACCACATCCAGTCATCCTAGCCCATAAAATTCTCTTAAATAGGCCTCATTATTAACCCTTTTTATCCCAAGACACCATCATTCATCCGTCCACTCTGTGGTTTTCTTCTCTACCTTACCTTTGTAAGATCCAGTGTCTCTTAATTGATCACTCTGCTTCCATCCTCCACTACCTCCACACCTTTATAAGACAGCTCTTTGAGGCCCATGGGATAAATTACATACTCCTTAGCACACCTCATAAAATTTTATAGGTCTATTTGAAGAGCATGCCTTCTAAGGGTTTTTAACGTCTGGCCCCAACCAACCTTTACCAGTCTTACTTCCCTCCATTTCCTTCCTTTCCTTCCTCCATCCTCAATTCCAAAGCTCTGTTGACACACTGGGTATTTAATGTTGTGCATTCTAGCCACGTCTAACTTTTCTAAGTTCCACAAAAATGCCAAATAGTTTTATGTTTCTGAACCTCAGCTCACATTGTTTCCTTTGCTTGAAGTGTTCTTTGCCAGATCCTTATCTGTGATATCCTATTAAGATTTCAAGTTCACAATAATTCCATTTTCTGGGTTCCCATGGGTCCTTGTGTATACCTGCATAAAACACCTTTAACATACTATTTATGAGTTTGTTTCCTTTACTGGATAGAAACATCCAGTCTTGACCTCCTCAAGAAAACCTGAAATATAATAGCTATTCAATTGATGTTCAGTTTGAACTAATGAATTTAATACTATGTTATACATTACTAAGACTACTAATTATATGCACCCATGAATGCATTGTGGGGCAGGGGGTGCATGGTCCAGGAATCGAACCTAGGTCTCCCGTATGGAAGGTAAACATTCTACCACTGAACCACCCATGCACCCTGAGTGCATTTTAATTGGATGCTTTACTCTAGGTCAGAAACTAAGGAAGCAAACCTTAATGTATGATCTTAAAGGGAGGGAGAAGTAATTCTAAAGAACAAATTTGGGAAACAAAAGGAGAGAGAGGCCTGGATGGAAGAAATGAGTGAGAGAAACCAGAGGTGGACATTATCTAGAGACAAATTTGTTCACTTTAGCATTTTGCTGTTACTGTTTAATTTTTCTAAATAGATGGTTGATGTGACCTGATACCAAATGAGAAAATATCTGGTAAAAGCATTGTGCAAACTAGATATTGAAGAAATTGGAAAATTCTACTTCCTCTATTAGCCATGATTTTTCATTCTTCATAGTTTCATTTTATAAATATAACTTCCTGATGAATACTTTCATAACAGCATTCAAGATGTAGATAGAGGAGAAATGAAATAGAGATGATCCTATTTTGGTCATTTAGTTTGCTGGTCCATTTAGCTAATTTATCCATATTCTATAAAATGTCACCATCTGCTGGGGGAAGAGAAGATGTACAATTCAATATTATGATTGTGTGCAGGGCTATTTCTAGTTTACATGATTAACTACTTAGAATTAGAGAACATTTATTTTACCAAGATGATTAGACTGGCTCAGCCGGTACAGAATTACCACATCAGATAAGCAAATAGTAATCAAAACTCTGCTTTTTTTTTTGAGAATATGCTTTCTCCAATAGGCAATTCAGATGAAGTATTCCTTAAATATTTTAATAAGCAGCAATTTATCAGAACCGCTTGCCTTCTGTTTTCAGCTCTTTGTAGTTAGAACTTGATATGGAAATATTAGGTATTAAAATAAGCAAATACAGAGATGGGACTTCCAGAATGGCTGAGTGAGGATCTTAACAAATCCCATCCTCAAAATGCAACAATAAAACCGGCAAAATTGTCAAAAACAACTACTTTAGGACCCTAGAAGTTGACCAAAGGCACACTACAAATTGAAAAACATTTATTCAAGAAAAGCTACTGAATCTTGGTTCAAACAGTGAGTCTGTGGCATTTTAGCCTGGTACTGCTCCCATCCCCCTCCCCAGCTACCTGGTTTGGTAGTTCTACCAACTTTGGGCAGGATGTGAAGGGACTGATTTGAATGAGAGCAGAGCTACAGAAAACACATGCCTAGGGAAGTTGTCATTATTCACTGTGCTGGTTTGAAAGTATTATGTACCCCAGAAAAGCCATGTTTTAATCCTGATTCAATCTTGTGGGGCCAGCTGTTTCTTTTAATCCTAATTCAATATTGTGGGGTGAAAGAGTCATTGATTGTATGCTTTTAATGGTTTGTATGGTGTATGAATGTGTTAGTTTGCAAGCTGCTGGAATGTGATATACCAGAACTGGAAAGACTTTTAAAAAGGGGAATTTAATAAGCTACAAGTTTATACTTCTAAGCCTATAAAAATGTCCAAATTAAGGCATCTGAGGAAAGATACCTTAATTCAAGAAGGCTGATGGGTTTGCAACACCTCTGTCAGCTGGGTAGTCACGTGGCTGGCATCTGCTGGTCCCTTGCTCCTGGGCTCCATTGCTTTCAGCCTCTGTTCCTGTGGGGCTTCCTCACTTTGCTTCTCTGGGACTGGCTTTCATCTCTTGGCTTCCCTTGGCTCTCTCTAGCTTCTGGCTTGCTTAACATCTCATGGCAACGTCTGCTGGGTCCAAACATCTCCAAACATCCGTGCCTCTGTTCTCCCAAGTGTTAGCATCTGTGTCAGCTCTGCTCTGAAGTTTTTGTCAGCTCTGTACTTTCTGCCTATTCTGACTGTCTCCAAAATGTTTCCTCATTTAAAGGATTCCAGTAAACTAATCAAGATGCACCTGGAATGTGTGGAGTCACATTTCCATCTAATCAAAGGCCACACCCACAATTGGGCCATCACATCTCTGTGAAGATAAGCTAATCAAAAGTTTCCACCCCACAATATTGAATTAGGATTAAGAATAACATACCCATGCCTACACCTGCACCACACCCCATCACTACACTGTTATGCCCTACCCCACGCCCTACATCCTGCTCCACACCCATCCCACAAATACAAGCCTCTAGAATACTGAAGGAAAATCAACTTTAAAAATGACAGTATCAAGACATTTACATGCCTTGAAGGCAACAGAAAATCATGAAGCATATGAAGATGCAGACAGATATAGCCCAGCTAAATGACCAAAGTAATACATCAGAGGAGACACAGATGTTTTCATCAAAGATGTTCATATAACTCTACTAAATAAATCAATGGGATGGCTAAAGACATAAAAGACATCAAGAAGACACTAGAAGAGTATAAAAAAGGAATTTGAAAGAATAAATAGAAAAATGACAGATATCACAGAAATTAAAGATGATGTAGACCAAACAACAAACATACTAGAGACACACACAACAATAGATTTGAAGAGGCAGAAGAAAGAATAAGTGAACTAAAGGTCAGAACAACTGATTTTGAACACAAAAAGGGCAAATGGCAAAAAAGATGGAAAAGTTTGAACTGGATCTCAGGTAAATGATGGAAGAAATAAAGCATGAAAATATAAGGATCATTGGCATCCCAGAAGGAGAAGAGGGGAGTAAAGTGCTAGGAAGATTAGTTGAGGATATAATGGGAGAAAACCTCCCAAACCTTACACAGAACATAAATATAAAAATCAAAGAATCCCAATGAACCCCAATTTAGAAGCAATCCAAATAGGCCTATTCCAAGACACATACGAATTAGCCTGTCAAATGTTGAAGAGAAGCAGAAAATCCTGAAAGTGGCAAGAGAAAAACAATCTACTACATGCAAGGGACATCACTAAAACTGACTTCAGACTATTTAACAGGCACCATAAGGTGCACCATAAGAGAGTTGTATGATATACTTAAGATCCTGAAAGAGAAAGACTTCCAGCCAAGAATTCTCTACACAGCCAAATTGTCCTTCAAAACTGAGAAATAGATTAAAATTTTCACAGACAAACAAATGCTGAGAGAATTTGTCAACAAGAGACCAGCCCTACAAGAAATACTAAAGGGAGTTCTGTCAGCTGAATAAAAAGAGACAGGAGAGGGACGTCTGGAGGAGGATACAGAATTGAAGAGTACCAGTAAGTGTAACTTAAAGGATAAAAGGAGAAAGAGGAAAAAGAGTATATAAATTTGACAATTAAAATCCAAAGAGGGTGGGCCATGGTTGCTCAGCAGGCAGAGTTCTCGCCTGCCATGCTGGAGACCTGAGTTCGATTTCCGGTGCCTGCCCATGCAGAAAAAAAAATCCAAAGAATAAGATTGTAGATTCAAGAAATGCCTTAACAGTAATAATTTTGAATGTTAATGGACTAAACTTGAAAAACACAGATTGGCAGAATGGATTAAGAAATATCCAGCTATATGCTGCTTACAACAGTCTCAGCTTAGACACAAGGATACAATTAGATTAAAAGTGAAATGATGGAAAAAGATGTTCCATACAAACTATAACCAAAAAAAAGCAGGAGTAGCTATACTAACATCAGACAAAATAGACTTTAAATGTAAAAACATCATAAGAGAGAAAGACACTATATATTAGCAAAAGGGACAAGTCACCAAGAAGAAATAACATTCACAAATGTTTATGCTCCTAATGAAGGCTCCCCAAAGTACATGAGGTAAACCTTGGCAAAATTGAAGGGAGTGATAGATGCTTCAACAATAATGGTAGGAGACTTTAATACACCACTCTTCTCTATAGATAGAACATACAGACCAGGGATCAACAAGGACATAGAGAAGTTAAACAATTTGATAAATGAATTAGATCTAACAGGCATATATAGGTTGTTGCACCTCAAAATACCAGGATTTTCATAATTCTCTAGTGCTCATGAAGCATTCTCCAGGATAGATCGTATGCTAGGACATAAAACAGGTCTTTATAAATTTAAAAACATTGAAATTATTCAAAGCTCTTTCTCTGATCACAGTGGATTGGATCTGGAAAACAATAACCACCAAAGAATGAGAACTTTAACAAATATATGGAGATTAAATAATGCACTCTTGGGACTTCCGGAGAAGATGGCAGCTTAGTAAGGCGCGCGGGTCTTAGTTCCTCCTCCAGAACAACTACTAAAGAACTAGAAACAGTACAGAACAGCTCCCAGAGCCATGACAGAGACCAGACACACAGTGTACCCCATTCTGGAATGGCTGGACCAGCTAAGAGACTCCGTTGCGGTGAGGTCCCCTACAGGCATGCGCTTCCCTGGGCCATGGCGGCTGGCAGCTGGAGCCCCTCCCTCCCTCCTTCCCGGGCCGGCTGGGAGCTTCAGATCAGTGGTTCCCCAAGCCGCGGCGGCCGGCGCCCTTCCCCAACGCGCGGCTTCCTGGGCCAGCTGGGAGCCTCGGATCAGCGGTTCCCCAAGCAACAGTGGCCGGCTACCGGAGCCCCTCCCACACACGCGGCTTCCTGGGCCAGCTGGGACCTTGGATCGGCGGTTCCCCAAGCCGCGGTGGCTGGTGACCGCAGCCCCTCCCACACACGCGGCTTCCCAGGCCGGCTGGGAGCCTCGGATCGGCGGTTCCCCAAGCTGCGGCGGCCTGCGCCACCCCTCCCCCACAGGCGACTTCCCAGAGGGAAAGGAAAGAGTCTCCAACAGTAGTAGAGACTGAGCCCAACCTAACACCAATAGTAGCATTAATGAACAACTTCTGACTAATAAAAATAGGCCCTCAGCTCAGGTGAAACTGATCAAGGCGGAAGTCGCCTATTGGGCTAACTGAAAAAGAGGAAAGGGCACAAAACAGAGCCTTCTGCGGCTGTTTCTACGGAGGCTTGGTTGCCTCTGGGCTCAGCGCTGGGATTACACAGGTTGCAACTGCCCCGAATGCAGAAACAGGCTGCTTTCAGGGCTCTCTACCACCTGAACCTTCCCCGCGGGAGGGGTGAAACACAACTCAGGTGGAATCCCACTCTCAAGGAATTCAGATCCCAGGATTTCACAATTTGAAGCCATTAAAACCAACCTACAACCTTTCCTCTGTCTCCACCACACACCCAGCAGTGAGAGTCTTCCAAAGTTAAAGGAGCCACAACATCTTTTGCTGGTGGGATCCGCAGACAGACAAGCACCACATACTGGGCAGGATAAGAAAAACAGAGCCCGAGACTTCACAGGAAAATCTTTCAACCTGCTGGGTCCCACACTCAGGGAAATCTGATTAAATGCCCAGATGCCAGCAAGAAATAACAAATCACACCAGGAAAATTGAAGATATGGCCCAGTCAAAGGAACAAACCAATAGCTCAAATGAGATACAGGAGCTGAGACAACTAATTCTGAATATATGAACAGAAATGGAAAACCTCTTCAAAAACCAAATCAATAAATTGAGGGAGGACATGAAGAAGGCATGGGATGAACAAAAAGAAGAAATGGAAAGTCTGAAAAAACAAATCACAGAACTTATGGGAATGAAAGATACAGTAGAAGAGATTAAAAAAACAATGGAAATCTACAATGGTAGATTTAAAGAGACAGAGGCTAGAATTAGTGAACTGGAGGATGGAACATCTGAAATCCAAAAAGAAAGAGAAACTATAGGGAAAAGAATGGAAAATTTGAGCAGGGGCTCAGGGACTTGAATGATAATATGAAGCACAAAAATATACATGTTGTGGGTGTCCCAGAAGGAGAAGAGAAGGGAAAAGGAGGAGAAAAACTAATGGAAGAAATTATCACTGAAAATTTCCCAACTCTTATGAAAGACCTAAAATTACAGATCCAAGAAGTGCAGCACACCCCAAAGAGAATAGATCCAAATAGGCATTCTCCAAGACACTTACTAGTTAGAATGTCAGAGGTCAAAGAGAAAGAGAGGATCTTGAAAGCAGCAAGAGAAAAACAATCCATCACATACAAGGGAAACCCAAAAAGACTATGTGTAGATTTCTCAGCAGAAACCATGGAAGCTAGAAGACAGTGGAAGGATATATTTAAATTACTAAAAGAGAAAAACTGCCAACCAAGACTTCTATATCCAGCAAAATTGTCCTTCAAAAATGAGGGAGAAATTAAAACATTCTCAGACAAAAAGTCACTGAGAGAATTTGTGACCAAGAGACCAGCTCTGCAAGAAATACTAAAGGGAGCACTAGAGTCAGATACGAAAAGACAGAAGAGAGAGGTATGGAGAAGAGTGTAGAAAGAAGGAAAATCAGATATGATATATATAATAGAAAAGGCAAAATGGTAGAGGAAAGTATTACCCAAACAGTAATAACACTAAATGTTAATGGACTGAATTCCCCAATCAAAAGACATAGACTGGCAGAATGGATTAAAAAACAGGATCCTTCTATATGCTGTCTACAGGAAACACATCTTAGACCCAAAGATAAACATAGGTTGAAAGTGAAAGGTTGGGAAAAGATATTTCATGCAAATAACAACCAGAAAAGAGCAGGAGTAGCTATACTAATATCCAACAAATTAAACTTCAAATGTAAAACAGTTAAAAGAGACAAAGAAGGATACTATCTACTAATAAAAGGAACAATTAAACAAGAAGACATAACAATCATAAATATTTACGCACCGAATCAGAATGCCCCAAAATACGTGAGGAATACACTGCAATCACTGAAAAGGGAAATAGACACATCTACCATAATAGTTGGAGACTTCAATTCGCCACTCTCATCAGTGGACAGAACATCTAGACAGAGGATCAATAAAGAAACAGAGAATTTGAATATTACTATAAATGAGCTAGACTTAACAGACATTTATAGGACATTACACCCCACAACAGCAGGATACACCTTTTTCTCAAGTGCTCATGGATCATTCTCAAAGATAGACCATATGCTGGGTCACAGAGCAAGTCTCAACAAATTAAAAAAAGATTGAAATCACACACAACACTTTCTCAGATCATAAAGGAATGAAGTTGGAAATCAATAATAGGCAGAGTGCCAGAAAATTCACAAATACGTGGAGGCTCAACAACACACTCTTAAACAACGAGTGGGTCAAGGAAGAAATTACAAGAGAAATTAGTAAATATCTCGAGGCGAATGAAAATGAAAACACAACATATCAAAACTTATGGGATGCAGCAAAGGCAGTGCTAAGAGGGAAATTTATTGCCCTAAATGCCTATATCAGAAAAGAAGAAAAGGCAAAAATTCAGGAATTAACTTTCCACTTGGAAGAACTGGAGAAAGAACAGCAAACTAACCCCAAAGCAAGCAAAAGGAAAGAAATAACAAAGATTAGAGCAGAAATAAATGAAATTGAGAACATGAAAACAATAGAGAAAATCAATAAGACCAGAAGTTGGTTCTATGAGAAATTCAATAAGATTGATGGGCCCTTATCAAGATTGACAAAAAGAAGAAGAGAGAGGATGCAAATAAATAAGATCAGAAATGGAAGAGGAGACCTAACCACTGACCTCACAGAAATAAAGGAGGTAATAACAGGATACTATGAACAACTTTACGCTAATAAATACAACAATGTAGATGAAATGGACAAGTTCCTAGAAAGGCATGAACAACAAACTTTGACTCAAGAAGAAATAGATGACCTCAACAAACCAATCACAAGTAAAGAAATTGAATCAGTCATTCAAAAGCTTCCCAAAAAGAAAAGTCCAGGACCAGACGGCTTCACATGTGAATTCTACCAAACATTCCAGAAAGAATTAGTACCAACTCTGCTCAAACTCTTCAAAAAAATCGAAGTGGAGGGAAAGCTACCTAATTCATTCTATGAAGCCAACATCACCCTCATACCAAAACCAGGCAAAGATGTTACAAAAAAAAGAAAACTACAGACCAATCTCTATAATGAATATAGATGCAAAAACCCTCAACAAAATTCTAGCAAATAGAATCCAGCAACACATTAAAAGAATTATACATCATGACCAAGTAGGACTCATCCCAGGTATGCAAGGATGGTTCAACATAAGAAAATCAATTAATGTAATACATCATATTAACAAAGCAAAGCAGAAAAATCACATGATCATCTCAATTGATGCAGAGAAGGCATTTGACAAGATTCAACATCCTTTCCAGTTGAAAACACTTCAAAGGATAGGAATACAAGGGAACTTACTTAAAATCATAGAGGGAATGTATGAAAACCCACAGCTAATATCATCCTCAATGGGGAAAAATTGAAAACTTTCCCCCTAAGATCAGGAACAAGACAAGGATGTCCATTATCACCACTATTATTCAACATCGTATTGGAGGTTCTAGCCAGAGCAATTAGACAAGAAAAAGAAATACAAGGCATCAAAATTGGAAAGGAAGAAGTAAAACTATCACTGTTTGCAGACAATATGATACTATACATTGAAAACCCGGAAAAATCCACAACAAAACTACTAGAGCTAATAAATGAGTACAGCAAAGTAGCAGGTTACAAGGTCAACATTCAAAAATCTGTAGTGTTTCTATACACTAGCAATGAACAAGCTGAGGGGGAAATCAAGAAACGAATTCTATTTACAATTGCAACTAAAAGAATAAAATACTTAGGAATAAATTTAACTAAAGAGACAAAAGACCTATACAAACAAAACTACAAGAAACTGTTAAAAGAAATCACAGAAGACCTAAATAGATGGAAGGGCATGCCGTGTTCATGGATTGGAAGACTAAATATAGTTGAGATGTCAATCCTACCTAAATTGATTTACAGATTCAATGCAATACCAATCAAAATCCCAACAACTTATTTTTCAGAAATAGAAAAACCAATAAGCAAATTTATCTGGAAGGGCAGGGTGCCCCAAATTGCTAAAAGTATCTTGAGGAACAAAAACGAAGCTGGAGGTCTCACGCTGCCAGACTTTAAGGCGTATTATGAAGCCACAGTGGTCAAAACAGCATGGTATTGGCATAAAGATAGATATATCGACCAATGGAATCGAATAGAGTGCTCAGATATAGACCCTCTCATCTATGGACATTTGATCTTTGATAAGGCAGTCAAGCCAACTCACCTGGGACAGAACAGTCTCTTCAATAAATGGTGCCTAGAGAACTGGATATCCATATGCAAAAGAATGAAAGAAGACCCATATCTCACACCCTATACAAAAGTTAACTCAAAATGAATCAAAGATCTAAACATTAGGTCTAAGACCATAAAACAGTTAGAGGAAAATGTAGGGAGATATCTTTTGAAACTTACAATTGGAGGCAGTTTTGTGGACCTTAAACCTAAAGCAAGAGCACTGAAGAAGGAAATAAATAAATGGGAGCTCCTCAAAATTAAACACTTTTGTGCATCAAAGAACTTCATCAAGGAAGTAGAAAGACAGACTACACAATGGGAGACAATATTTGGAAACGACATATCAGATAAAGGTCTAGTATCCAGAATTTATAAAGAGATTGTTCAACTCAACAACAAAAAGACAGCCAACCCAATTACAAAATGGGAAAAAGACTTGAACAGACACCTCTCAGAAGAGGAAATACAAATGGCCAAAAGGCACATGAAGAGATGCTCCATGTCCCTGGCCATTAGAGAAATGCAAATCAAAACCACATTGAGATATCATCTCACACCCACCAGAATGGCCATTATCAACAAAACAGAAAATGACAAGTGCTGGAGAGGATGCGGAGAAAGAGGCACACTTATCCACTGTTGGTGGGAATGTCAATTGGTGCAACCACTGTGGAAGGCAGTTTGGCGGTTCCTCAAAAAACTGAATATAGAATTGCCATATGACCCAGCAATACCATTGCTAGGTATCTACTCAAAGGACTTAAGGGCAAAGACACAAACGGACATTTTCACACCAATGTTTATAACAGCATTATTTACAATTGCAAAGAGATGGAAACAGCCAAAATGTCCATCAACAGACGAGTAGCTAAACAAACTGTGGTATATACATACGATGGAATATTATGCAGCTTTAAGACAGAATAAACTTATGAAGCATGTAATAACATGGATGGACCTAGAGAACATTATGCTGAGTGAGTCTAGCCAAAAACTAAAGGACAAATACTGTATGGTCCCACTGATGTGTACCGACATTTGAGAACAAACTTGGAATATGTCATTGGTAACAGAGACCATCAGGAGTTAGAAATAGGGTAAGATAATGGGTAATTGGAGCTGAAGGGATACAGACTGTGCAACAGGACTAGATACAAAAACTCAAAAATGGACAGCACAATACTACCTAATTGTAATGTAATTATGTTAAAACACTGAATAAAGCTGCATCTGAGCTATAGTTTTTTGTTTGTTTGTTTGTTTTATTATTATTGTTATTTTTCTCTATATTAACATTCTATATCTTTTTATGTTGTTTTGCTAGTTCTTTTCCTAAATCGATGCAAATGTACTAAGAAATGATGATCATATATCTATGTGATGATGTTAAGAATTACTGATTGCATATGTAGAAAGGAATGATTTCTAAACGTTGTGTTAATTTCTTTTTTTTTCTTTAATTAATAATAAAAAAAAATCTTCCTACAAGAAAAGCCCAGGGTCAGATGGCTTCACAAGGGAATTTTATCAAATATTCCAAAGAGAAGTAATACCAATCCTGCTCAAACTTTCCAAAAAAAAATTGAAGAAAAAGGAACTCTACCTTACTCATTTTATGAAGCTAATATCATTTGAATACCAAAACCGGGTAAAGAAAGGAAAACTACAGGCCAATCTCCCTAATAAACATAGATGCAAAAATTCTCAATAAAATATTTGCAAATCAAATCCAACAACACATTAAAAAACTTATACACCATGAGCAAGTGCGGTTCATACCAGGAATGCAAGGATGGTTCAGTGCAAGAAAATCAATTAATAGTAATACAGCACATTAACAAATTGAAAGGGAAAATTCACATGATCATCTTGATTGATGCTGAAAAAGCATTCGACAAAATTCAGCATCCTTTTCTGACAAAAACACTCCAAAAGATAGGAATCAAAGGTAACTACCTCAATATGATAAAAGGTATATATGAAAAACCAATAGCCAGCATTGTACTCAATGGAGAAAGACTGAGAGCCTTCCCCCTAAGATCAGGAACAAGACAAACATTTTCACTGTCACCACTATTATTCAACATTGTGCTTGAAGTTCTAGCTAGAGCAATCAGGAAGGACAAAGAAATAAAAGGCATCCAAATTGGAAAGGAAGAAGTAAAACTCTCATTATTTTTGATGATATAATACTATACGTGGAAGATCCTGAGAAATCTACAGCAAAGTTACTTGAGCTAATGAGCAAATTCAGCCAGGTGGTGGGATATAAAATTAATGTGCATAAATCAGTAACATTTCTATATAGAAGCAATGACTTAGGTGAGGAGTCCGCTAAGGAAAAATTCCATTAAAAACAGCAAATAAAAGAATCAGTGTTCTAGTTTGCTAGCTGCTGGAATGCAATATACCAGAAATGGAATGGCTTTTTAAAAGGGTAATTTAATAGGTTGTTTGTTTACAGTTCTAAGGCCGAGATAATGTCCCAATTAAATCAAGTCTATAGAAATGTCCTATCAGAGGAATCCATGGAAAGATACCTTGGTTTAAGAAGGCCATTGAAGTTCAGGGTCTCTCTCTCAAGTGAGAAGGCAAATGGTGAACAGGGTCAGGGTTTCTCTCGCATCTGAAAAGCCATGTGGTGAACATGGTGTGATCTTCTAGCTTTGTCTCCTGGCTTCCTTTCATGAAGCTCCCCAGGAGGCATTTTCCTTCTTCATTTCCAAATGTTGCTGGCTGGTGGGCTCTCTGCTTCTTGTGGCTATATCATTCTGCTCTCTCATAATCGCTCACATTTTCCAAAATGTTTCCTCTTTTATAGGATTCCAGTAAACTAATCAAGATCCATCCTAATGGATGGAGACATGTCTCCACCTAATACATTTTAACAACCACTCTTGATTACTCAAGATCACATCAAGATGTGACTCCATAAGCCCCATCTCCACGGAGATGATCTAATTACAGTTCAAACATACAGTACTGAATAGGGATTAGAAGAAACAGTTGCCTTTATAAAATAGGATTAGGATTAAAACATGGCTTTTCTAGGGTACACACATCCTTTCAAACAAGCACAATCAATCACTTAGGAATGAACTTAACTAGGGACATTAAGGACTTCCACATAGAAAACTACATAACATTCCTGAAAGAAATCAAAGGAGATCTAAGTAGGTGGAAAGACATTCCCTGCTCATGGACAGAAAGGCTAACTATAGCTAACATGTTAATTCTCCCCAAATTGATCTACAGATTTAACACAGTACCAATCCAAATTCCAACAACATACTTTGAAGATTTGGGAAAGCTAATTATCAAATTTATCTGGAAGGGAAAGAGACCCCAAATAGCTAAAAGCATCCCCAAAAAGAATA
This sequence comes from Tamandua tetradactyla, assembly GCF_023851605.1. Lineage (NCBI taxonomy): Eukaryota > Metazoa > Chordata > Mammalia > Pilosa > Myrmecophagidae > Tamandua > Tamandua tetradactyla. The sequence goes on from NC_135353.1 coordinate 124,075,553, forward strand.
ACAGAGTGGGAGGATTAACACTCCCTGACTTTAAAGCCTATTATAAAGTCACAGTGGTCAAAACAGCATGACATTGGCACAAAAATAGAAGCATCGACCAATGGAATTGAATCAAGAATACAGAAATAGACCACCAAAGCTATAGTCAACTGATATTTGACAAAGCCCCCAAATCATCTGAACTGGGACAAAGTAGTCTTTTCAATAATTGGACATGGAAGAACTGGATATCAATAGACAAAAGAATGAAAGAGGATCCCTATCTTAGACCCTACACAAAAAATTAACTCAAAATGGATCAAACACCTAAATATAAGAACTAGCACCACAAAGCTTCTAAAAGGAAATGTAGGGAAACTTTTTCAAGACCTAGTAATAGGAGGTAGCTTCCTAAACTTTACACCCAAAGCACAAGCAAGAATAGAAAAAATAGATACATGAGAACTCCTCAATATCAAATGCTTTTGCACCTCAAAATAATTTGTCAAAAAGGTGAAGAGGCATCCAATTCAATGGGAGAAAATATTTGGAAATCACATATCAGACAAAGGTTTAATATCCTGTATATACAAAGAAATCATACAACTCAACAACAAAAGAACAAACAACCCAATTATAAAAAGTGCTGAAGATATGAATAGGCATTTTTTCTGAAGAGCAAATACAGATGGCTCAAAAGCACATGAAGAGATGCTCATATTCACTGGCTATAAGGGAAATGCAGATCAAGGCTACAATGAGATACCACCTCACACCTATAAGAATGGCTACTATTAAACAAACAGGAAACTATAAATATTGGAGAAGATGTGTAGAAACTGGGACACTTATGCACTGCTGGTGGGAATGTATAATTGTGCGCCCACTATGGAAGACTGATGGTTCCTTAGGAAACTAAATATCGAGTTGCCCTATGACCCAGAAACACCACTACTTGGTATATGCCCAGAAGAGCTGAAAGCAATGACGCAAACAGATATGTGCACACCTATGTTCATAGAAGCATTATTCACAATCGCCAAAAGATGGAAACAAACCAAATGTCCATCATCAGATGACTGGATCAACCAAATGTGGTATATACATAAGATAGAATATTATGGAGCAGTAAGACAAAATGATGTCCTGAAGCACAGGACAAGATGCATGAGCCCTGAGGACATAATGCTGAGTAAAATTAGCCAGGCACAAAAGGATAGATAGTGTATGATTCCACTTTTATGACCAGCATAAAGGTATAATCAGAGGCTTTTATTACAGAATATAGGGGACTTAGAGATACATAGAAGCTAGAGATGGGTGAAGAGATACATAGAAGGTAGAGATGGGCGAACCTTTAGCTAATGAGGCTTAACTCCAATGTAAGGGAATAGATAGGAATGAAGGTGGTTCTCTAGCGGGTCTATATGTAATATTTCCACATTGAAGACGAACAAGATTGAAAGCAGTTTTAGACCTATGTGTCCCACTGATTAACACTAGAAATATGAATTAGTTCTTGAGCAAGAATTAGTTCAGACATAAGATTCTCGTACAAAGAGTATTTAAATCCAGTGTACAGGGGTAAATATGTTATTGCATGGTACAAACTATGTTCAAAATGATACAATCAGTACTACCACAGCAACAGCAGAATTAAGTAATGGGGAGAGGGGCAAGACCTAAAAAGAGGCTTAGATTTACTATATGGCGAGGATGTGTTTATTGGTTTTCTTTCTCTTAGGAACAATGAAAGTATCTAAAATTGAGAATGTTGATGGACTGTGAACTTTGGCCCCTCTACATGATGCCCAATGAATGCAGGTGTCTGAAGTATCCACTGATGGTGAAGTAGATTGGCGAACGATGGTATATACTTATGAACGAAGGTTGTGCTGCTACAAAAAGCAACAAAGTTGTGAGGCATGCAATGATGCAAATGAACATGTGGGACATTTTTTGAGACAAAATAAGCCAGAAACAAAAGACAAACAATGGCATGGTCACCTTTAGAAAATGCTTATAATGAAGCAGGAGCCTAGATTGTAAGGTTTTAGAGCAGACATTAAGTCTGGAGTGGTGATTATTATTTCTGGATTTTGAGAGGCTGTTTTATATATATAACCTGATACTTAGAGATAAGAATGAAGCTGGGCAGGTTGAGGTTAAAGTAACTCGGAACATAGAGGTAAAGAAGACAGTGTCTATATTTTAGAACCACACATACTGTTTGAGACTAATGGAACAAAGTTTTATTTGGTCTGGTAGTGAAATTTTCTGTGGTGCATAATCTACTTCAACCTATCTGTGTAGCTCATTTAAACAACTGAAACATAGGGAGCACAGAATAAGCAAGCAGTCTTTTAATCCTGCATAGATTATTGTCATGGCTGGATGCATCCTTGAGTATATTAAGCAGATAATATTGACAAAGTCCCCTGAGAGATGGGAGAAAGAATATGTAACTATTAAACCTTACCATCAGGGAATCCCCTGATACTGTGTCAAACTTTAGGGACACCCAAAACAATAGGCCATGCCCTCCATCATGAGGCTTACTCTTGTAAAGCTTAGGTAGGTAACAGAGAAGCTTAGACTAACTATAGTCATGCCAAAGAGTTGCTTCTGGAAGATCGTTTTTGTTGCTCAGATGGGGCCTCAGTCTCTCTAAACCCAATTCTGCAAGTGAAATCAGTGCCCTCCCCTCTATGTGGGACATGACATCCAGGGGTGAAAGTTCCCCTGGCAATGTGGGAGATGACTCCCAGGGATGAATCCAGACCTGGTACCCTGGCATTAACAATTCTATCCTGACCAAAGGGGGAAAAGAAGTGTAACTAATAAAGAATCAGTGGCAGAGGGAGTTCAAATAGAGTCGAGTGGCTACTTGGGAGTTTGCTCTTATGGAAGCTTCAGTTAGACCTCACTACCTATCATAATCTGCCACCCTCTAATCAGGACCATTGCAGCCAATCCTAAAGAACACCTAGAGTAATATTTAAGATTCCTCAAGGGTTCCATGCACTAGAGTAACTTTCCAGAAACTTACAACCTCCACGTGGGTCCCTGGACCAGATAAGTTCTGAAATGCAGCAGGGCTAGCTTCTCCAGAACATCAACTAGTTCCATCCCCCTGTCCCATATTATTGACAACCCCTTCCAACATGAAAAAATTAGAATGGGCATAGCCCAAATACCCTAAAGAGTGGGAGAAAGATGAAAGGTGATGGTGGAGTTATACAGAGAAGATAGGATATAACAAATGACTATGAATGCTGAGTCATTAAATTGATATCTTTTTTAGTCTCCAGTATTTTAGAGCAACTAGAAGTAAAAACCTAAAATTGTGGAATCTGTATCTTTTAACTGATAAGTTTAATCCATTAGCATTCAGAGTTATTAAGGAAAAGACATTTCTTCAATCCACCATCTCATCTTCTTTTAGTTTATTTGTCAGATCTATATATTCTTTTCCCTCTTTCTCTTTGTATTCTTTAAATTACCCTTAGTGGTACTCTTCAATTCTGTGCCCTCCTCCAGACTCCCCTCTCCTGTCCTTTTTTGTCAGCCAGCAGAACTCCTTTTAGTATTTCTTGGAGGGCCAGTGTTTTGTTGACAAATTCTTTCAGGAGTTCTTTGTCTGTGAAAACTTTAATCTGTCCCTCAGTTTTGAGGAACAATTTGACTGGGTACAGAATTATTGATTGGAAATCTTTCTCTTTCAGGATTTTAAATTTATCAAACCACTACCTTCTCGCCTCCAGGGTGCTAGTTGAGTAGTCTGAACTCAGTCTTATTTGGTTTCCCTTTTATGTAGTAGATTGTTTTTCTCTTGTTGCTTTCAGAATTTTCTGCTTCTTTTTTACCATTTGACAGAATGATTAGTATGTGTCTTGTGGAAGGCCTGTTTGGATATATTCTCTTTGGAGTTCGTTGGGTTTCTTTGACTTTTATATTTGTGTCCTTTATGAGGGTTAGGAAGTTTTCCCCTATTATATCCTCAACTACTCTTCCTAGCCCTTACTCCTCTCATCTCCTTTTGGGACATCAGTGATTTTTATATTTGTGCACTTTGTTTTGTCCATCATTTCCCTGAGAGTCAATTCAATTTTTTCCTTTTTTTTTTTTTTTTTGCCATTTGCTGTTTTGAGTCTTTGAAGCCAGTTATCCTGTCCTCTATATCACTTATTCTTTCATCTATCTCTTCAAATCTGGCATTGTGTGCCTCTAGTATGTTTTTTATTGATCAACAGTCTTTAATCTCTGTGATATACATTATTTTCTATTTATTCTTTCAAATTCCTCCTTATGTTTTTCTACTGTCTTCTTGATCTCCTTTATGTCATTTGCTATCCCACTTATTTTATTAAGTAGAGTTGTATGAATATCTTTGATTAATTGTTCCAATGTCTGTGACTCCTCTGGTGTTTTAATCTGGTCATTAAGCAGGGCTAGATCTGTCTGCCTTGTGATATGCTTAGTGACCTTCTATTGCCTTTGTGGCATGTAAATATCTTAATTGATTTACTTTGGGAGTTGATTTCTTTCAGTAGTTTTAGACCTTGTGTTTGTAGGATGATTGCACAGCCAGGAGCAGGGTATGGGGTGGGGCACTCAGTGCTGTGATTTGTTTTATGGCAGGGATAGTTGCAGGTTGGGGATGCTACACTGACACTTGTCAACATGGGTGCTCAGCAGCTGAGGAGGATATAGCTCTGTGGGTGAACCTGTCTGGGGGTTGTAACCCTGGTGCGCGCTGGTCTAAGGCAGAAGGCCCTGTGTGCACATGCATAGAGCTGTGGCAACAGGTCATCATTATGCCTTCATGAATTGGGGGTAGATGTGACTCAGCTGCACAGGTCAGCACTTTCTGAGAGCTGGGAAATGTGGCTGGGGGCCATGTGCATGTGTGGTGCTAGGACTGCTGTCAAGTGTGGCAAGTGCCGTAACCTGATACGCAGAGCTCAGGGGGGTAGGGTGAGGCTGTGCAACATTATGGGCAGGGGGTGAGGTGTCACCTGGGTATAGAGGTTAGTGTCTGCAGCCTTTATACACTGCAGGGAACAGGGAGAGGGAAGTACTTGGGAGGGGTACAGGACAGGTGGGTTGGACTGCACTTGGGGTGACTGTCTGAGGCAGTAGGTGCACTGGGAGCTGGTGGGATCAGGGTGACTGGACCACAGGGAATGGGAGTGGTGATGGGGTTTGGGTGTGTGGTGTGTGGGGTGAGTTGCTGGTCACAGGGCTGCGCTGCTGAGGGTAGTGCACCCAAGGAACATGGCCTGGCATACTGCCTATTCCCCAACTCCCGTCTGTGCACTCCTGCAGGCTCTGCACCTCCACGCAGGCCTCCAGCTTTCTACCTCTCAGTTCCTCAGACTCGGCAACCAGTGCTGCCCCATGTGGTGCAGAAGGCTCTCCCAGGTCAGCCGCACTCCTGAATCACCACCTCAGTTGCCCTCCTGTCCCTTCTCTAACTTTTCTGTGGAGCAGACCTAATCTCAAGCTACTCTATTCAGCCATCTTCCCAGAAGTCCCTCAATAAAATATTTATATTTTCAATGTAATAGGCCATTTTTATTGATATGGCTTGTAGGTTTTTTTCTATTTCACCTATAGGATGATTTCTCATAAATGCTGTGATATAAAGTAACTCCTTAAAGGTATATCTAAGCTTTCAGTCTGGCAAATATCATGAAACCAATTATTTCTTATGTTTCATATCAGAGAAAGAAAGAAAATACTATTATGGAAAATGGATGATTATTTTGAAAATATGATTGTGGCATATTTCAATAATGGCCTGCTCTGTCCATTTTGTGCTAGGTGGTCCCTGAAATTGAGAGCATTTTATTTATTTTGGTATAGTTTATGACTCTAAGTGTTAAAGTCTCCAATATCTAACATCCTAACAAATGAATCAATAAAATATGCTTATTGAAATAGAAAAGTGTGAAAAAGCTATGCAGAAGAAAGTAGCAGAATAAATGTAATTCCTTCCAGTGAGTTAGGAATTACATTTGTAGAGTGGTATATTTTGAGCATAACCAGGTAGTTGAGACCAAGGGCTCCAGATTTATTTTAGTGATGTGTAGATGATAGGTGATTCTCATATATAGCTCTCCAGCCCTGATATTTTATGACCTCTTATATTTCCAACTTTCTGCTACAATACAACAATTGGAAATCTAAGTCACACCTCATAACAAATATGCCCCAAACCAAAATCATCTCCTTCCTCTTACTTCTCCTTGTTCCTCAATTCCTCTCACTGACATTTGAAATATCAACAGGAAATAAACTATCATCAACACGAGAATATTCTATTTAAATGGCTTTGCTGACATTTTTTACTCTGAGAATGTTAATGATTATGTGTTAGTCTCCAATGAGAGTGTAAATTTCTTTATGATCTCAAGTACTTTTTATTACTCTTTGGCATCTAGCAGAATGCCTAGCCCAAAGATAAATATCCATGAATCATGACTGAATGAATGATATAATGAGTCTAAAAGCATTATGATAAAGGAGGAAGTGTGTGAAAATAGGGTAATTTAAAAGATCAGAGCACCATGAAAAGGTAGGGTTTTTTTTTTTAAGATAAAAATTCAACTAGTGCATGCATAAATCCAAAGAGGAAAAGGAATCAGGCAGTAACAGGATCCAGATAATAGGCATAAAGAATATCATTAGAGAGGGGGAAGAGCAAGCACTGTCTGTAAGGATGAGGAAAGTATGGATAAAATAGAAGAGGGAGAGTAATATTTAGGTAATAAAGGTGAAATCCAGCTGCCAGCACTAGCAAATCTGGGTCATTTGAGACACTTTCAACTAGCATTTAGAAGGCTTAGGATCCTCTATAAGATAACGAACAAAGATAAAGTTTGTTGTCTTTGACTGCTTTCACTGGTCCCATTCCTTATCTATTACCTTTGCATGGTGTTGGGGATTGAATCATGTCCCCAACAAAAAGCATGTTCATGTTTCAGCCCCTGATCCTGTGGGTGTGACTCCATTCATAAATAGGACCTTTGAAGATCTTATTAATTAAGGTGTGTGTGTTCAAACTGAATAAGGGTGGGCCTTAATCCAATATAGTTGAAGTCCTTATAAGAAAAAGGAAATTGAGAGCATAGAGAGAAAGCCATAGGAAGAAGCCAGAAGTCAATGGAACCAATAGACCAAAGGAAAAGACATCACCATGTGCATTGTTCTGTGACAGAAAAGCCAAACACCAAGGATCATTGGCAGCTAGCACCAGAATGCCACAGTCTTTGGGGAGAAAGCATCACCTTGGTAATGCCTCAATGTCAGACTTCTCCTAGCCTCAAAACCATGAGCCAATAAATTCTCATTGGTTAAGCCAATGCACTGTATGGCATTTATTTTTGCAACTGAGAACCTAAAACACATGATGGGGGGCTTTCAACTTTTTTTTATCCCTATCTTAGGTTTCAAGCCTAGCTCCAAGAAATTGATGAAGGTCACATATGCTTAGAAACATAGGGTCCTTGCTGTGGAAAAAGAAAAAGAACCAGTCCACACTGGTCCACTCCCAGATTTCTGACCTGTCACTTGATCATCACTGAGAAAGGAAATTTTTTGGAAGCTCTTTGGAGTCATTTTTTTTAAGGAGTTTTATGTATTTAACAAACACTAATATAGTGATTTTAGGTACTAGGCTCTTCTAAGTGTTTTATAAATTTTTACACATTGAATACTGTGCCGGTTTGAATCTGAGGTGGACCCCAGAAAAGCCATGTCCATTAATCCTCATTCAGTATTGCTGGCTGGGAGATTTTTATTGTTCCCATGGAGATGTAACCTACTATCATGAGTGGTAACTTTGATTAGATGGCTTCCATGGAGTTGTTACTCCACCCACTCAAGGTGGGTCATGATAAGCTTAATGGAATCCTTTAAAAGAAGCAGCATTTTTGGAGAGAATCCCTTTTTAGAGCCATGAGAACCATGAGAGCCCACACAGCCAGAGACCTTTGGAGATGAAGAAGGAAAATGCCCCTGGGGGAGCTTCATGAAACAAGAAGAGAGAAAGCTAGCAGATACTGCAATGTTACCCATATGCCTTTTCAGTTAAGAGAGAAATCCTGACCATCACTGGCATTCTTGAACCAACATATCTTTCCCTGGATGTCTTAGATTGGACATTTCTATAGCCTTGCTTTAGTTGGGACATTTTCATGGCCTTAGAACTGTGGACATGAAACTTAACAATTTCCCCATTTTAAAAGCTGTTCCATTTCTGGTATATCACATTCCAGAAGCTAGCAAACTAGAACAAATACTTGTAACAACCCTATAGTGGAGATATTATTATCATCCATACATTATAGCTGAGAAAACATAGGCACCAGAAGTTAAATTACTTGCTTAAGTTCATATGACCATGAGCAGATCCAAGATGGAAACATCAGTCTAACTCCACAGTCTGGCCTACCAGAATGAAATTCAAGAATAGGAATACAAAAATATCCAGCATCCTACAAAATAAAATTCACAGTGTATGGCAGGCAATAAAAAATGACAAGTCAGGCCTCTCACCTTCCTCAACTCTGTCTTTGTGAGAGTGTCCACATGTTCTCTTACATGTGTTCTTAGTACATTTTCTGCCTGCTTACACTCTGTGCTTTGCCCTTGAATTCTTTCTCATGGCATGGCCAAGAACCTGGGAGCTGAAATTCAGTAACATGTTTGGCAAGCCAGCCAGGAGGCACTTCTCTCTGACTGTGTTGACTGGTGAGTACCAGGACATTTGCCATGTGCTGTCACTTTTTCTTCTCACTTGGCTCATTGCTATCCTCTCCTATGACTTCATTTCCACTGCTCTCTCTAGGAATCTAGGGGTTCAATATGGCTCCCCCAGGACATAAACCTTGTTCACTCTGAGCCTCCAGATATCCAAGGAGGGAAAGGGTGGTGGGTGATATTGCCCTTTGGGATCTGACCAGAGGCTTCTCCCTGTGTCAAGCAGGAGCCTAGTAGGAGCTAAATAAAGTCTCTTTCTCTCTCTCTCTCTCCTTGGTTCTCCAAAACTTCTCCAGATTCTCTCTTTTCCTCCCTTCTGAAGACCCAGACCCTTCTTCCTACTGAATCTGTCCCTCTTTTCACCTCCTCCATGAGGTTTTCTCCCCTACCTCTAGAGAATGTCCTTCCTCCTCTGTCTGGCTTTCTATGCCTTTGGAGACATTCCATCTTTTTAAACACAGGATTCTGGGCTAAGGATTCTTGTACCAAACTAGATATTTAATATTCTAGGGAGAAACCACGTGTTTATGCCTATGGGAATTGGGTACTTTCCACCAGAAGTGAGGTTTATAGGATAAATGAAAGCCCCAGCTATCCTTCTCTGGGTCTTTCCGTCTCTTCATCTGCTACTACATCTTGAGTCTCAGCTTGTTCTACTATTAGCTCTCTTCAAGGTGTTGCCCAGTACAGGAAAAAAAACACTGGCTGGGGAGAATAAGTTGTTGGGTGTGCCTTTGCTTTCGCTTTCTAAGATCTACACTGTAAGGGTTGGAGGAAGCCTCACTTCTGGCCCTGTCCTACAAAATGCCCATACCTAGACCCCTGTAATTGCCTGAGAAGCATACTAAGCCATGTTCTTAGAAGAAGCCCAATTTCCTTGCTTCACATTCTTTCCTGATCTAGCTTGATCATGGCAATACCCAGAGCTGGCATCTGGGAAATCCCCTCCCAAAAGTTTCTTTGTCTGTGGCAACTACTCTCTTAGGCAGTACTCTAGGCAATAACTTAAAAGCACAATACCCAGGAAGATGAGTGGGCCAGCTCAGCAACTTTGGGGTGCTAATGGCCCATCCATCTCATAAGTCTTCAAGGACTGTGATGATACCCAGGGATACAATGCCTAATCCCTTGGGCCCAAGGGATCAGCAGTCAGAATGGCAAGCCAGTGATTCAGGATGCTGGGCACTGGTATGAAAATCTGTCTTTTTATCTCTCTTCCTTAAAAATGGATGTGCCTTCAGTATTTTCTACAGAATACTGCCTGGCCACAATATTACCTGGAGAAGGGCCAATGTTGGCTAACAAATAAGACAGTCAGCTATAACCCTATCTTACCATTAAACCTCTTTTATAAGAAGGATGGAAAGTTGCAAGAAATTCCTATGTACAGCTTTTATAGCCTTTATCAGGACAAACCCATAAAAGAATCTCGCAAATTATGTTATGCCCAGAAAAACAGTACAAAATTTCTTCCTCATAATTTTTCTTTGCAGAAGGAGGAAAATATATTAAATAATCCTCTTTTAAATAGTGCCCTCTCCTGAATCCTTGTTTAGTCTCCATTGAAACCCATTGCAGCCAAATATAAAACTTCTAAATTATACTATTTTTAGCCCTCAGAAAGCAGGAAACAGACAAAAGGCTTCCTCTTTTTCCTTTTCCAGAGAAAATGGGAAATGCCAACAGTCAATATAAACTAAAAAAGATGGGAAAGCATAGCACGCCAATGGGATTGCCAATTACAATACCATCTTCCAGTTTGTATAAGACAGGGAAAGGAGTCAGAATTTCTCTATACCTAGATATTTATAGCTCTCTACCAAGTCAAGGACCTAAAAAAGACTTGTCGCTTGTCTTATGCCTATGTCTCAATTTCCATTAGAGGAAGGAATATTTGTTTGCTAAAAAGCATGAGACAATGTACCGCCAAGGTGGTTAGTTGTAATAACCGAAGGAAAATCACTCAGGAGAAAGAGGAAAATCTGGCCCTATTCCAGGGAAGGCTAGTTGAAGACTAAAAAGTATACCAATATAAGCCTGGATTCTCAAGTTAGGTTTTGCTGGGCACCCATTTCATCAGCCAGTCTGCTCCTGACATTTGGAAATATCTACAAAAGCTCTTCATGGGCCTGCAAACTTCTACTAATGACTTATTAGAAACTGCCTTTTCTGTCTTTAATAATCAAAACAAGCTCGAGGAGGAAAGAAGGCAAAGGGAGATTAGCAAAAGACAGAGAGCAAGCTCAGCTTATTTCAGTCACTGTTAATAGCACCCTGTACTCTCAAGGTCACCCAAATCATAGCTCCAGGCCTCAAGGGTCTTGCTTCTACTGTGAGTTAGAGAGCCACTGGCACAGAGGGTGCCAGAAACCTCAAGACAACCCTCAACCTCAGAACCCACGAAGGCCTTGCTCCAGGTGCCACCAATATGAGATTCAGACCCAGGAACTGCAATGTCCCAAAGCAGGGAAGAACAGCCCCTCAGGCACTGCTTGTGTCAAGTGAAGAAGACTGAGGGTGCCTGAGACCATGTATGGCTCTGCTGACTTCACATCTGACAAATTAGGGGAGCTCTGGATTACACTTGACATAACAGTTAAAATTATTAATTTCTTAATTAACAGTGGAGCCATTCTGTCCTAAACTGCCACTCTGGGCCTACTCTCACTTGGACTTGCCCAGTTATGGGAGTTGATGGTAAAGCCAAAACTAAAATCTACTCTACCCCTCTCCTTCATAGGTTCAAGGACATTCTAGTGTTCCATCAATTTCTCATTGTCCCTGAATGCCTCATCCACTTCTAGGAAGGGATCTTCTTCACTCCCTGGGGATCACCTTAAGACTAGTAAACCTAACTAGTGTTTACCCCTTGTTTGCCCTGAAGCCCCTACTAGATCTGAGGTCTCTTGGCATCCCCTCCAAAATCCTTAAGCAAATAAACCTGTTCATATACAATAAAAGCATCCCAGGCAAGCCTGCTAAATAACCCTGTCTGCATTCACATTTTCAGTCCTAAATCTTAAAAAAAACATTTTTGTATCCGTCTTCACCCTAACTCTCAATACCTATATGATGCTGAATAGCAGGGACTTAAAAATAACATTGCCACCCTACTCAGACAGTGCTGCCCCAAGGGTTTCAAAATAATTCTTATATCTTTAAAAATACCTTAGCAGGGTGGGCCACGGTGGCTCAGCAGGCAAGAATGCTTGCCTGGAATGCCTAGAGGACCACGGTTTGATTCCCGGTCCCTGCCCATGTATGTAAAAAAAAAACAAACAAAAAAAAACCTTAGCAGCAGAGCTTACTGGCCTCCAGCTGCCTCAAAGTACAGTTTTGCAATATGTTAACTTTAACTTTGTAAACTAACATATTCCTAATATCACTGCTAACTGAATGGATATGAAAAATTGCAGAAAGGTTTAAGAAAGTGAATTTTGTAGTCATTACTAACTGCAAGTCCTGAATGGATATGGAAAGTTGTGGAGAATTTAAGTGTTGTTTGTAGTTACTGCTGACTACAAGAAGTTATAGAGAGTTTATAAAAATAAATTCTGCCTTTCCTAGTCAATGCTGATCTCTGTTAAACTGCTCTTAATGAGAAGTTATAAAAGTTGTTCTTAACCATCTGAGTACTCTGCCTAAAAGAAAAAAATTATATCATATCAGAATAATATCCTTGTTAATGTTCAGTTTAACCTTATCATCCTTTATTTCAGAAAACAAGTCTTCTCATTCTTAATGTTAAACTGTTTCAAAGGATTTGTTCTCTCACCTTGTAAAACTAAAGTGCTAATATAGTTTAACAAATTACCTTAAAAAGTGCTTAAGAAGTATTACAATAATTAAAAGAGATTTTCTATCCTCCTTTTAGGTAAATTTGCATGGGTAAAATATTATTCATATATTTAAAATTATTTAAAATTCCTAAAAACAATGTTCTCACTATTGATATTATATCCTAATACTGATATATATATAATGTTGAACAACCAAATTTACTTGTCAGTTGCACTACTTTACTCTAAGGCTTCTCTTCTAAAAGTACAGTTAGTCAGATGTAAGTCAGAATTTCATTTCAACAAAAGAATTTTAAAGGGCAAACAAGGCAAGTATACAAACTATGGTCTACCTATTAAGTAACGTAACCCTAGTAAATGTATAAAGGTAAAACAAGACAAAATGTTTGCTATAGTTCATAATTAATAACCCCAATATAAAACAACTGTAAAATGTTTTTTATTTCTAAAAGTAAATTTATTTTAAAATGCTTATAAAAATTAGAGCTTAAAGTTTAAGCTCTTACAACAATCACATTTACTCCTAAGCTTTAACTGTTATTTCTAAATTCTGAGATACTTTCCTCTTTTCATAACCTAGCAGTTCCCTAGAACTTTAAGTATCTGTGTAACACCCAAGAATCACAGTTAAAGTTCTCCAGCTTTGAAAGTCAGCATTACTTCATATAGCAACATGTAAATATCCTGATCTAGTTAGGACTAAGATAAATATAGTATTGTCTATAATCTGAAACTTTAAGTTTTTTGTGAGAACAAAAAAGAGCTAATGTTTTAAGCAAAAAATTAAAAAATATATATTTGCAAAATACCTTAAACTAAAAAAAAAAAGTCCCATGAAACTATTAAACTTCCCCACCTAGAGAATTTGTTCTATTCTCTTAAGCTATGAGGGCTCCCAATTTAATAAGCCAAAGCCCTGCCTCAGGGAATTTAGCTCAAAAGGCAAAACTAATTGCCCACACTTGAGCTCCAAAACTAGAAAAAAGAAAAAAAAAAAACCACTAAATCTCTACACTGATGCCTAATATGCTTTTCTAGTCTTGCATGTTCATGTAGCAGTGTGGAAAAAGTAAGCCTTTTTTTCACAAACGGCAGAACCCCAATTAAACACGGCCAAGAGATACTCAATTTCTTAAATGTCATGTTTCTTACTAACAGAAACTTGGTAATAATACATTGGCCCTGGCCATCAAAGAAATATGGACATCTCTCAAGGGAATAACTGAGCCAACATGGCAGCCAAAGATGCAGCCAAATCAATCAAGCCCCTTCTAAGCCTCTTTCCTGCACCCCTTAACTTGGCACATGCACCTTCTTATTTCCCAGTTAAGCAGGAACAAGCTGCCCAGCTAAGATTCACTCTTGGATATGAAAGATGGTCATTTTCTTCCCTCTTCCCCAGTCTCACTTGGCTAATGCCTCTCCTAGACCCACTCACTTCTATTTTCCTCTTGCTATTAATTGGCCCATCCATTTTTAAGCTTCTCACCAAGTTTATTTCCTCCAGCCTAGAAGTATTTCATACCAAACCAATGCTGATGTGAGGATTTTCAGCTGTTTCAACTGCCACTCTGGATTCCTTACCTCTCAACTTAAATGAGATAGCAAGAAAGTTCTATGCTCCATCAGACAGAGCCTATACCCCCTGACAAGACAGAAGCAACTACAGAAGACAGACTCTCATCCCTCAGCACCCTTTAAGATTAAAGGGTGAAGAGATGCACAGGATAATCATGACTTCTGTGTCAGAAATTAAGAAGCCACCAGGGGCTCCCAAGTCAAAGTTTGGGATGGCAAATAATAAGCCAGTTCCACCTCTTTGTTGCACCTAAACCCAATATCATGAATTTTAGTGTTTTACAGTCAACAAAGAAAATCAAGCCAGCAAAAGCTGCAAAACCAAAAGTTCTGAGACTGTTTGAGACATCTCACCTGTTTGAGACATCAGGCAATCACCATCAAAGAAAAACACTGTGAACCTGGAAAAACATAAACAAGAATTACCTGAAAACACCAACAACTTCAATTGCAAAAATGTAGGGGACCAGAGTTGTGGTTATATTTTACCAATGAAGTTCTGAGTGTATCCATAAACTTGGGAATAGAGGGAATTCATGTGTAAAGCAGCTCATTTTAGAGCCCTTAGATATGAATGAAAATTCAGAAAATAATAAAATCGGTGAGTTCTTCTCAAATATAAAAACTAGGAATAAATGTGATTCTCATGGTAAAGAGAATACCTTTACCTTTATAAAGGTAAAGAGTCAGAGTGGAGTAGTTTTAAAGGCAAGCATCTTAAAAGAGAAGCTCAAAGATGTTTTAACACAATGAACATCACCTTTTAGTTAGCCACAGAAGCACAGATCCACAGACAACCCTGAAATTAATAGTGGCTGTAATTCTAAAAAGCAATTCAGAGTTGAACGTGTGGAATTGCCGTTATCCCTGTCCAGCTTTGAGAAAGTTCATGAGCATCATTATCACCTGCAATCTCCTAGTGATGAATTTCAAAATGTTGGAACTTGTCAAGATGGCAGTGAAGAAAGCAGTAGTCACCTTCATTCATTCAAACAAGGAGCTCTGAAGAATAATAAAAGGAGTACTTGTATACCTTCAGATGGAGTTAGTAGGAAATCAGAAGTCAAAGACCTTGGTCCCTTAGAAATTCACTTAGTACCATATACTAAAACATTCCCAAATTCTGTTCTAGTTTGCAAGCTGCCAGAATGTGATATGCCAGAAACAGTATGGCTTTTAAAAAGGGGAATTTATTAAGATGCAAGCTTACAGTTCTAAGGCCATGAACATGTCCAAATTAAGACAAGGCTATGAAAATGTCCAAATTAAGGTACCAACAAGAGGTTACCTTCACTTAAGAAAGGTTGATGAAGTTCATGTTTTTTCTCTCAGCTGGAAGGGCACGTGGTGAAGTCTGCTAGCTTTCTGTGCTGGTTTGAGAGGATTTATGTACCCTAGAAAAGCCATGCCTTAATCCTAACCCAATCTTGTGGGAGCAACCATTTCTCTTACTCTCTATTCAATAATGTAGGTTGGAAACTTGGCTAGGTTATGTCCACGGAGATGTTACTCACCCAATTGTGGGTATGATCTTTTGAATAGAGGGAGATGTGACTCCACCCATTTCAGGTGGGTCTTGATTAGTTTACTGCATCCTTTAAAAGAGGAAGCAGTTGGAGAAAGCTTCAGAATGATGAGAGCCAGAGCCCACGCAGCCAGAGACCTTTGGAGATGAAGAAGGAAAATGCCCTTGGGGGAATTTCATGAAACAGAAACCAGAAAAGAAAGCTAGCAGACTTTGCCTTGTGCCCTTCCAGCCAAAAAAGAGAAACCCTGAATGTCATCAACCTTCTTGAACCAAGGTATATTTCCCTGGATGCCTTAAATTGGACATTTCTATAGACTTTTTTAAATTGGGACATTTTCACAGCCCGGAACTGTAAACTTGCAACTTAATAAATTCCTGTTTTTAAAGGATGTTCCATGTCTGGTATATGGCATTTCAGCAGCTAGTAAACTAGAACACTTTCTCTCCTGACTTCTTGTTTCATGAAGCTCCCCCAGGGGTTTTCCTTCTTCATCTGCAAAGGTATCTGGCTGTGTGGGCTCTTGTGGCTTTTTCCTAAATGGTTCCCTCTTAAAGGGCTCCAGTAAGCAACCCCATCTTGAATGAGTGGAGATACATTTCCATGGAAACCATCTAATCAAGTTACCACCCACAACTGGATGGGTCACATCTCCATGGAAACAATTGAAAAGCTCCCACCTAGCAATATTGAATGAGGAATAAAGAACTTGGCTTTTCTGGGGGCACCAACAGATTCAAACCAGCACAGGCTGCAAAGGACATTATGGGGACATATGAAAAAAGTGGAATATAGACTGAAAGATTTATATCAATGGTAAAGATTTGAAATTGAAGACTGTACTTATGGTGGTTACATAAGTGAATATCTTTTTCCTTAGAAAATGTACGTGGAAGTATTAGATATTCAAGGAGCATGATGCATATAACCTACTTTCAAATGTTAAGAAAATTGATAAATGATAGATAGATTGATTGATAGAATTGTATAAAAAATGTGGCAGAATGTTAAAATTGGTGGCTGTATGTACCTGGAGGGAGGTATATTTGTGTTTTCTATATGGGCTTTGTATTATTTTTGCAAATGTCCTGTATGTTTGAAATTATTTTAAAATAAAAAATTTAAGGAAAGATAAACAGAGGCATAGAAGATTTTTAAAAGATCCAAATTGGACTTCTAGATATAAAAATTATGTTTTGAGATGAAAAATACACACAATAGAATTAACAGCAGATTAGACATTTCAGAAGAAAATGTTAATTAATGAACCTGAAAACATTGCAATGAAAACTAAACAAAATGAAATGTGAAGAGAGAAATAATGAATAAGCAGAGTATCATTGAGCTGTGGGATAACATCATCAAGCAGCTTAATATAGTATAATTTGAGTTCCCAATGGGAGAAAGGTATATAAATATATTTGAGGAAATAATGGCCAAAAGTTTTCCAAATTGAATGAAAACTATAAACTCAGAGATCCAAGAAATTCAATGGACCCTATGCATAAAAACATAAAGAAAAATACACCAGTACACTAACACACTGTTCTGGTTTGCTAGCTGCTGAAATGCAATATACGAGAAACAGAATGGCTTTTAAAAAGGGGAATTTAATAAGTTGCTAGTTTACAGTTCTAAGGCTGAGAAAATGTCCCAATTAAAACAAGTCTATAGAAATGTTCAATCAAAGGCATCCATCCAGGGAAGATACCTTGGTTCAAGAAGGCCGATGAAGTTCAGGGTTTCTCTCTCAAGTGAGAAAGCACAAGGTGAACACAGTCAGGGCTTCTCTCTCAGCTGGAAGGGCACATGGTAAGCACAGTGTCATCTGCTAGCTTTCTCTCCTGGCTTCCTATTTCATGAGGCTCCCCGGGAGGCATTTTCCTTCTTCATCTCCTAAGGCCACTGGCTCGTGAATTCTCTGCTTTATGGTTCTGCAGCATTCTGTGCTCTCTCCGAATCTCTCATTCTCAAAAATGTCTCCTCTTTTATAGGACTTCAGAAACTAATCAAGACCCACCAAAATGGGTGGAGACATGCCTCTACCTAATCCACTTTAACAACCACTCTTGATTAAATCACATCTCCAGGGAGATGATCTAATTGCAGTTTCAAACATACAATACTGAATAGGGATTGGAAGAAATGGCTGCCTTTACAAATGGGATTAGGATTAAAACATGGCTTTTCTAGGGTACATACATCATCTCAAACCAGCACACACACATCATAATCAACTTGCTCAAAACCAATGATAAAGAGGAAAACTGAAAAGCAGCCAGAGAAAAAAAGACATGCTATGTAAAGAGGTACAAAAATAAAAGCATGACAGCAGCTTTATCATCAGAAAAAAATGCAATTGAGAAGTCACTAGAGCAATATCTTTAGAAGTATTGAAAAAAAGGGTCATTTAGAATTCTATGTCTGCATAAATAGATGAGTTAAATGCAAGTCTCTTCAAACATATAAAAGCTGAAAGAATTTATCAAAGCAGAAAAGCACAAGAAATGTTAACTACAAGGATAAATACAACAACATGGTTCAAACATCAATTAACATGGTATATTAACTGTAAGTAATTTGCTGCTAGATCTTCAGTCCATTAATCAATATGTAGATGACAGAGAAACAGAATGATCAGTGACGAGTCTTGTCACATCTTTCAAAGTCTGTTGGTGATTGGTCATTGTGCACCTGTTATTCAGTTTAAAGCAGGTACTTGAGTTGCCTCCTTGTCTCTCAGTGATAAATTCAGATGGCATTATACAAAAATGGATGACCAACAGAGACATTTGGCTAAAAAAGATGAAAATACATCAAACGATGAAAAATGCCAATGTTGGAAGCACAATTCAAATTGGACATAAAAAGAACAAACATAACAAAAAGGAAAAATAATAACATATAGCAGAAATAGCTGACTGTGGCAGTGTTACACTGTTGTTATTTGAGACACTCTATATATGCAGTCAGGGGAACTTAATAAAGGTGAACATACTGACATAGGCAAAGAAAGTGGTTATAATGAAAAGGATAAAGATGTTTCAAAGGAAGTGATGCCAACAAAAAGCTTCACTTTAGAAGACTTGGAGATGACATTGAAAGTCTAAAAGATAATATGTTGGAAGTTGATCCAAGCATAGGCATGAGTATGAAAATTCACTAAGGCATAGAAAAAATGCTCACTCCTTATCATAAATTATATAATGAGAAGATAAGTACTGTTCAAATTATTCTTGATAATGTTTTTAACTTCTTAATTTAATTAGAAATACTTTCAAACTTATGGGATAGTTATAAAAATAATACAAATCCCATACAGAGAATTTCAATGTACCCCTATCTCCTTAAATATCCAGAGCCACCAAATTAAACATTTTGCCACATTTGCTGTATCAATCTATCATCTATCTGTCAGTCTGTCTGTCAGGATGTCTATCCATCTAGATATTTATCAATCCATTTTCTGAACACTTGTGTATAGGTTGCGTGTAACTAACATGTTCCTTGAACATTTAATACTGCCATGTACATTTCCTAAGACCAAGGATATATACTTATGTAAACCACCTTTAGAATGGTTATCCAGTTCAAGAAATTTAACATTGTTATAAAACTCACAGTGTATATTCTAGGTTTTCATGCCCCAATGTCCTTTGCACATTTTTTTTCCTCCATTGTCAGATTCCGTCCAAAATCATGTATCACATTTAATTGTCACTGTCTCTTTAGTTGCATTCTTTATATTGTGGGAACCTATATGTAATATAAACATCCTATCTCAATCACTCCCAAGCATACCATTCAGTGGAATTAATCATATTTACAATATGCAGTACCGTCACCACCATCCATTACTAAAACTTCCCCATATCCCAAAACAGAAACCCTACACCAATTACACATTAAATCCCCTTCACCTTCCCCCTTCACTTCTGGCAACCTGCACTCTAATTTCTGTCTGTGAGCTTGGATGTTCTTTGTAGTTAGCATGGAGCTTAAATATAATATCCTAAATCCATAACTACCTCACTTTCTTTGATAACAACTTAACTTCAGTGGAATATACAGACTACGTTCCTGACCCCCACTGTCCCCAAGCATTATGTAGTTCTTGTGATAGATTGAAAGTTTATTCATTATGAGTCCAAAACCACTGATGTATTATTACATTTTATATATTTGCCTTTTAGATTCTGTAGGAAGTTATGTTGGTTTGAAACTTTTGTGTATTCCATAAAAGCCATATTCTTAAATCCTCACTCAGTGTGGGGAACGAATGGACATTTGCACACTGGTATCTATGGCAGCAGTGTTTTTGATCCACAGTGGATGGAGGCAGCCTAAGGGTACAACAACTGATGAGCAGAATAGGGGACTATGGTGTGTACAAACATTGGCCTACTGAGCAGCTGCAAGAAGGAATGAAGTGAGGCATGTAACTAGGTGAATGAACCTTAAGGATTGTATGTTGAATGAAATGTCAGAAACAAAAAGACAAATATTATCATGCCTCATTTATATGGACTAACTATAATATAAAAACTCAGTGAACTGAAGCCAAGAACATAGGTTATCAGGTTGGGGCCTATTGTAAAGGGGCCTACATTGTAAGCTTTTATAGAAGTCACGTATATGCTGGAGTTTAACTGTTATTTCTGAGATACTGAGCTGTTTTTTTATAACCTGGTTATTCCCAGAAATTTGGGTATTTATGTGATACCTGAGACTCAGAATTAGAACTCTGAAGCTATGAAGGTCAGTAGTACCCCATACAGGAACAGTTTAAACAGTTGAAAAAGAAATCAGACTTCAACTAGAGATATGAATGAAGCTGATCTGGATAGGACTAAGATAAATCAGAATACAGGGTAAAGTTTGATATCATCCATATTTTAAAACTTCAACTTCTATGTCAGACCAAAGGGAGAGATGTTTATTTGGTGCAAAATTTGTATTTTGCGTAGTACATTTCATAATTTCAGTTGCATGGTCAGTTTAGTTGAATACCATAAGTACATGGAATCTTGAATAGTGTGTGAGATCCTTTTGGTTTGTCCAGGTTAGTATGATACCCTGATATATCCTAGAGTAATTTGGGCAGTGAATAAAGAAATATTTGCAAGGTCCCCTTGGGGAACTGGAAGAAAGAAGGAAATTTCAACTTCCCCACTTGGAGAGTTACTGATATTCTCACAAGTAGTGGAGACAACCAAATCAATAGGCTGAGCCCTCGATCTTGAGGTTTGCCCCTATGAAACTTATTCCTGCAAAGGAAAGGCTAAGCCTGTTTAAAATTAGGCATAAGAGTCACCCCGGAGAACCTCTTTTTTTTTTTTTTCTCAATTGTGGTCTCTCTCTTTCTAAGCCAACTCAGCATGTGAACTCAGTGCCTTCCCCCACTATGTGGGACATGACTCCCAAGGGTGTAAATCTCCCTGGAAACATGGGACAGAACTCCTAGGATGAGCCAGGACTCAGCATCAAGGGATTGGGAAAGCATTCTTTTTTTTTTTTTTTTCTTTTTTTTTTTTTTTATTAATTAAAAAAAGAATTAACAAAACAATTAGAAATCATTTCAATGTACATGTACAATCAGTAATTCTTAATAACATCACATAGTTGCATATTCATCATTTCTTAGTACATTTGCATCGATTTAGAAAAAGAAATAAAAAGACAACAGAATAAGAATTAAAACAATAATAGAAAGAAAAAAAAAACAAAAAAAAACAAAAACAAAAAACCTATACCTCTCATGCAGCTTCATTCAGTGTTTTAACATAATTGCATTACAATTGGGTAGTATTGTGCTGTCCATTTCTGAGTTTTTATATCCAGTCCCGTTGTACAGTCTGTATCCCTTCATCTCCAATTATCCCTTCTCTTTTTTTTTTTTTTAATTAACAGAAAAAAAGAAATTAACCCAACATTTAGAGATCATACCATTCTACACATGCAATCATTAATTCTTAACATCATCACATAGCTGCATGATCATCATTTCTTAGTACATTTGCATTGGTTTAGAAGAACTAGCAACATAACCGAAAAAGATATAGAATGTTAATATAGAGAAAAAAATAAAAGTAATAATAGTAAAATCAAAACAAAACAACACAAAACAAAACAAAAACCTATAGCTCAGATGCAGCTTCATTCAGTGTTTTAACATGATTACTTTACAATTAGGTATTATTGTGCTGTCCATTTTTGAGTTTTTGTATCTAGTCCTGTTGCACAGTCTGTATCCCTTCAGCTCCAATTACCCATTGTCTTACCCTGTTTCTAACTCCTGCTGAACTCTGTTACCAATGACATATTTCAAGTTTATTCTCGAATGTCCGTTCACATCAGTGGGACCATACAGTATTTGTCCTTTAGTTTTTGGCTGGATTCACTCAGCATAATATTCTCTAGGTCCATCCATGTTATTACATGGTTCATAAGTTTATCTTGTCTTAAAGCTGCATAATATTCCATCGTATGTATATACCACAGTTTGTTTAGCCACTCTTCTGTTGATGGAGATTTTGGCTGTTTCCATCTCTTTGCAATTGTAAATAATGCTGCTATAAACATTGGTGTGCAAATGTCCGCTTGTGTCTTTGCCCTTAAGTCCTTTGAGTAGATACCTAGCAATGGTATTGCTGGGTCGTATGGCAATTCTATATTCAGCTTTTTGAGGAACCGCCAAACTGCCTTCCACAGTGGTTGCACCCTTTGACATTCCCACCAACAGTGGATAAGTGTGCCTCTTTCTCCGCATCCTCTCCAGCACTTGTCATTTTCTGTTTTGTTGATAATAGCCATTCTGGTGGGTGTGAGATGATATCTCATTGTGGTTTTGATTTGCATTTCTCTAATGGCCAGGGACATTGAGCATCTCTTCATGTGCCTCTTGGCCATCCGTATTTCCTCTTCTGAGAGGTGTCTGTTCAAGTCTTTTTCCCATTTTGTAATTGGGTTGGCTGTCTTTTTGTTGTTGAGATGAACAATCTCTTTATAAATTCTGGATACTAGACCTTTATCTGATATATCATTTCCAAATATTGTCTCCCATTGTGAAGGCTGTCTTTCTACTTTCTTGATGAAGTTCTTTGATGCACAAAAGTGTTTAATTTTGAGGAGTTCCCATTTATTTATTTCCTTCTTCAGTGCTCTTGCTTTAGGTTTAAGGTCCATAAAACCGCCTCCAGTTGTAAGATCCATAAGATATCTCCCTACATTTTCCTCTAACTGTTTTATGGTCTTAGACCTAATGTTTAGATCTTTGATCCATTTTGAGTTAACTTTTGTATAGGGTGTGAGAGATGGGTCTTCTTTCATTCTTTTGCATATGGATATCCAGTTCTCTAGGCACCATTTATTGAAGAGACTGTTCTGTCCCAGGTGAGTTGGCTTGACTGCCTTATCAAAGATCAAATGTCCATAGATGAGAGGGTCTATATCTGAGCACTCTATTCGACTCCATTGGTCGATATATCTATCTTTATGCCAATACCATGCTGTTTTGACCACTGTGGCTTCATAATATGCCTTAAAGTCAGGCAGCGCGAGACCTCCAGCTTCGTTTTTTTTCCTCAAGATGTTTTTAGCAATTCGGGGCACCCTGCCCTTCCAGATAAATTTGCTTATTGGTTTTTCTATTTCTGAAAAATAAGTTGTTGGGATTTTGATTGGTATTGCATTGAATCTGTAAATCAATTTAGGTAGGATTGACATCTTAACTATATTTAGTCTTCCAATCCATGAACACGGTATGCCCTTCCATCTATTTAGGTCTTCTGTGATTTCTTTTAGCAGTTTTTTGTAGTTTTCTTTATATAGGTTTTTTGTCTCTTTAGTTAAATTTATTCCTAGGTATTTTATTCTTTTAGTTGCAATTGTGAATGGGATTCGTTTCTTGATTTCCCCCTCAGCTTGTTCCTTACCAGTGTATAGAAATGCTACAGATTTTTGAATGTTGATCTTGTAACCTGCTACTTTGCTGTACTCATTTATTAGCTCTAGTAGTTTTGTTGTGGATTTTTCCGGGTTTTCGACGTATAGTATCATATCGTCTGCAAACAGTGATAGTTTTACTTCTTCCTTTCCAATTTTGATGCCTTGTATTTCTTTTTCTTGTCTAATTGCTCTGGCTAGAACCTCCAACACAATGTTGAATAATAGTGGTGATAGTGGACATCCTTGTCTTGTTCCTGATCTTAGGGGGAAAGTTTTCAATTTTTCCCCATTGAGGATGATATTAGCTGTGGGTTTTTCATATATTCCCTCTATCATTTTAAGGAAGTTCCCTTGTATTCCTATCTTTTGAAGTGTTTTCAACAGGAAAGGATGTTGAATCTTGTCGAATGCCTTCTCTGCATCAATTGAGATGATCATGTGATTTTTCTGCTTTGATTTGTTGATATGGTGTATTACATTAATTGATTTTCTTATGTTGAACCATCCTTGCATACCTGGGATGAATCCTACTTGGTCATGATGTATAATTCTTTTAATGTGTTGTTGGATACGATTTGCTAGAATTTTATTGAGGATTTTTGCATCTGTATTCATTAGAGAGATTGGTCTGTAGTTTTCTTTTTTTGTAATATCTTTGCCTGGTTTTGGTATGAGGGTGATGTTGGCTTCATAGAATGAATTAGGTAGTTTTCCCTCCACTTCAATTTTTTTGAAGAGTTTGAAGAGAATTGGTACTAATTCTTTCTGGAACGTTTGGTAGAATTCACATGTGAAGCCATCTGGTCCTGGACTTTTCTTTTTAGGAAGCTTTTGAATGACTAATTCAATTTCTTTACTTGTGATTGGTTTGTTGAGGTCATCTATGTCTTCTTGAGTCAAAGTTGGTTGTTCATGTCTTTCCAGGAACCCGTCCATTTCCTCTAAATTGTTGTATTTATTAGCGTAAAGTTGTTCATAGTATCCTGTTATTACCTCCTTTATTTCTGTGAGGTCAGTAGTTATGTCTCCTCTTCCATTTCTGATCTTATTTATTTGCATCCTCTCTCTTCTTCTTTTTGTCAATCTTGCTAAGGGCCCATCAATCTTATTGATTTTCTCATAGAACCAACTTCTGGCCTTATTGATTTTCTCTATTGTTTTCATGTTTTCAATTTCATTTATTTGTGCTCTAATCTTTGTTATTTCTTTCCTTTTGCTTGCTTTGGGGTTAGCTTGCTGTTCTTTCTCCAGTTCTTCCAAATGGATAGTTAATTCCTGAATTTTTGCCTTTTCTTCTTTTCTGATATAGGCATTTAGAGCAATAAATTTCCCTCTTAGCACTGCCTTTGCTGCGTCCCATAAGTTTTGATATGTTGTGTTTTCATTTTCATTCGCCTCGAGGTATTTGCTAATTTCTCTTGCAATTTCTTCTTTGACCCAGTCGTTGTTTAGGAGTGTGTTGTTGAGCCTCCACGTATTTGTGAATTTTCTGGCACTCTGCCTATTATTGATTTCCAACATCATTCCTTTATGGTCCGAGAAAGTGTTGTGTAAGATTTCAATCTTTTTAAATTTGTTAAGACTTGCTTTGTGACCCAGCATATGGTCTATCTTTGAGAATGATCCATGAGCACTTGAGAAAAAGGTGTATCCTGCTGTTGTGGGATGTAATGTCCTATAAATGTCTATTAAGTCTAGTTCATTTATAGTAATATTCAGATTCTCTATTTCTTTGCTGATCCTCTGTCTAGATGTTCTGTCCCTTGATGAGAGTGGTGAGTTGAAGTCTCCAACTATTATGGTATATGAGTCTATTTCCCTTTTCAGTGTTTGCAGTATATTCCTCACGTATTTTGGGGCATTCTGATTCGGTGCGTAAATATTTATGATTGTTATGTCTTCTTGTTTAATTGTTCCTTTTATTAGTATATAGTGTCCTTCTTTGTCTCTTTTAACTGTTTTACATTTGAAGTCTAATTTGTTGGATATTAGTATAGCCACTCCTGCTCTTTTCTGGTTGTTATTTGCATGAAATATCTTTTCCCAACCTTTCACTTTCAACCTATGTTTATCTTTGGGTCTAAGATGTGTTTCCTGTAGACAGCATATAGAAGGATCCTGTTTTTTAATCCATTCTGCCAATCTATGTCTTTTGATTGGGGAATTCAGTCCATTGACATTTAGTGTTATTACTGTTTGGATAATATTTTCCTCTAACATTTTGCCTTTTGTATTATATATATCATATCTGATTTTCCTTCTTTCTACACTCTTTTCCATATCTCTCTCTTCTGTCTTTTTGTATCTGACTCTAGTGCTCCCTTTAGTATTTCTTGCAGAGCTGGTCTCTTGGTCACAAATTCTTTCAGTGACTTTTTGTCTGAGAATGTTTTAATTTCTCCCTCATTTTTGAAGGATAATTTTGCTGGATATAGGAGTCTTGGTTGGCAGTTTTTCTCTTTTAGTATTTTAAATATATCATCCCACTGTCTTCTAGCTTCCATGGTTTCTGCTGAGAAATCTACACAAAGTCTTATTGGGTTTCCCTTGTATGTAATGGATTGTTTTTCTCTTGCTGCTTTCAAGATCTTCTCTTTCTCTTTGACCTCTGACATTCTAACTAGTAAGTGTCTTGGAGAACGCCTATTTGGGTCTAATCTCTTTGGGGTGCGCTGCACTTCTTGGATCTGTAATTTTAGGTCTTTCATAAGAGTTGGGAAATTTTCAGTGAAAATTTCTTCCATTAGTTTTTCTCCTCCTTTTCCCTTCTCTTCTCCTTCTGGGACACCCACAACACGTATATTTGTGCGGTTCATATTGTCCTTGAGTTCCCTGATACCCTGTTCAAATTTTTCCATTCTTTTCCCGATAGTTTCTGTTTCTTTTTGGGATTCAGATGTTCCATCCTCCAAATCACTAATTCTATCTTCTGTCTCCTTAAATCTATCATTGTAGCTATCCATTATTTTTTCTATGTTTGCTACTTTATCCTTCACTTCCATAAGTTCTGCGATTTGTTTTTTCAGTTTTTCTATTTCTTCTTTATGTTCAGCCCATGTCCTCTTCATGTCCTCCCTCAATTTATCGATTTCATTTTTGAAGAGGTTTTCCATTTCTGTTCGTATATTCAGGATTAGTTGTCTCAGCTCTTGTGTCTCATTTGAGCTATTGGTTTGTTCCTTTGACTGGGCCATATTCTCAATCTTTTGAGCGTGGACAGTTATCTTCTGCTGCTGGCGTCTGGGCATTTATTCAGATTTCTCTTGGTGTTGGACCCAGCAAGGTTGTAATATTTTTCTGTGAAATCTCTGGGTTCTGTTTTTCTTATCCTGCCCAGTAGGTGACGCTCGTGGCACACGTTTGTCTGCGGGTCCCACCAGTAAAAGGTGCTGTGGGACCTTAAACTTTGGAAAACTCTCGCCGTCCGGGGGGTTCGCTAGCCGAAACGGCTTGAGCCGGCCCGGGGTCCGAACGCAGGGAGGGTTGCTGGTCGCCGCAGCCAGGGAAAGAGCCCGTCCGAATTTCCTAGTCGGCCCTGGGCAACAAGCGTGGCGGGAGGGCGCCAGCGGCAGCGGCCCGCCCGAGAGAGTGCACGTTCCCCGGGAGTCACGGGTTTGGAAGGGGCCTCCCCCACCCGTCACCGTTCTCCGCGGCCTGGGGGTTTCCGATCCAATTCTCTCAGTTGGTCCGGGGGCTGCGCGTGGTGTGGGCGCCAGCCGTCTTTGTTTCAGGGGACCGCCTCTCCAATTCTCCCAGCCGGCCCGGGAAGGGGGAAGGGAGTAACTCCGGCCGCTTGCCACCCCGCCCGGTAAGGCCCGCGCGCCTCGGCGATCTCACCCGAGCTGCTTCTCTCAGCCAGCCAGCCGTTCCAGGATGGGGTACGCTGTCTTTTTTATCTCTGTTGTGGCTTTGGGCGCTTTCTGTATCGTTTCTACTCCCCTAGTAGGTGTCCTGGAGAAGAAACTAAGATCCGCGCGTCTTACTAAGCCGCCATCTTCCAGGAAGTCGGGGAAAGCATTCTTGACCAAAAGGGGGAAGAGAGAAATGAGACAAAATAAAATTTCAGTGGCTGAGAGATTTCAAACAGAGTCAAGAGTTTATCCTGGAGGTTATTCTTACACATATAGCTATCCCTTTTTAGTTTATGGTGTATTGGGGTGGTTAGAGGAAAGTACCTGAAACTGTTGAGCTGTGTTCCAGTAGCCTTGATTCTTGAAGACAATTGTATGACAATATAGCTTTTACAATGTGACTATATGTTTGTGAAAACCTTGTGTCTGATGCTCCTTATATCTAGGTTATGGACAGATGAGTAAAAAAAATGGATACAAATAAACAAATAAAGGGAGGAGAAAGGAAATAGTAGTGGTCAATCAGAGGTAGGGGTAAGGGGTATGGCATATATGAGTTGTTTCTTTTTTTTTCTTTGGAGTGATGCAAATCTTCTAAAAATGATCATGGTGATGATTACACAACTATATAATGATATTGTGAGCTACTGATTGTATACCACATATGGGATGTTTTGCGCTAAGATTTATCAATAAAAATATTTCTTTAAAAAGTCTAAGCTACTACGCATGTCCAGTGGGCCCACTTTGGTTAGATCCAGTCTCAAACATCAAGATAACTCTGGACTTTGGGTGAATTAGTTCTGGGTGGACCTAAGACCTTTCATTAACAAACATTGGGGGGCTGTCTTTAGTGATTACAAGACTTTAAAGTTGAAAAACTGGATAGCTGGGTATAAATGAAGGTTAGTCACAAGGATTTTACAATCACAGAGGCAGACGATCAGCTGGATAACAATGTAGAGATTTCAGGTATTTCCCTCTGTCTACTCCAATACACCAGAAAGCAAAACAGAATATCTATTTAATGACTCAGTAATCAAAATTATCCCTTAAATCCCGATTTCTCAGTTACAATTGCTTCCTGCTTCTTTGTATGTTTTGTGACATTTTGTTTTGATATTTGGACATTTTGATATTTTAACATGTTATCACTGGAATTTAGACTCTGACACATCTATTCCTTAATGCCTGCACCCAGCTAGTGTTATGACAGAGCTTTTGTTGAATTTCAGGAGCTAATAAAAACAAAAGGAGAAGGATAAAATAAAAACACTTTTCCCAATCTTTGCAGATTGACTTGTGTAAGTGCTGTCCTTCAGGGTTTATACACATACATATACAATGAATTGTATAGGTCCAGGCCAAAGCCTAGGGGCCTTCTTGATCCTTTTTGAGCATGTGTCTTGTCTTGGGCATGGCTTGTAGACCTAGGAATTTGCCCATTTACATGGACAAAAATACTCCCTCTTACCTAGGAAGAGGAAATAGTTTCCTCAAAGCCCTGGGCTCTACATTTGTGTCCTACAGCCAACAATCTCTTGCTACAGGCAGCCATAGCTTGACTGCTCTCCACAATGTTCTGTAGGAGTATTCTATGAACTGTCTTCTATAGCCTAGGCAAGTTCTGGGATGGTGAGATTGTGATGAGTTTCTGGTTCAGCCCCTCATCCTGCCACCATTAAGATTATGCCAGACATACATGCTCCCAATATGTGCATGACGGTTACTCTGCTCCCTCTGGAACCAGGACCAGGGATTCACACTGGAACTACAGGCTGGCTCTGTGCCCAGTCAATGAAGGGATGGAGGAGGAGCCAGCCAGCTAGAGTTCCATGAGATCCTACTGCTTTTAAGTAGCCTTTTTTCTTGATTCAGGACTCACCCTGTGTCTGCAAGCTTTTAACTGTTTCCTGTAATTTTGAGAAAGATGTTTCAACCAATTCTTGTTGATTGTCCACAGCTTCTATGGAGGGATGGAGCCCTGAAGCTTCTCATTCCCATCATCTTGATCTCGATAAGATTTTATTCTTTTACAAATAAATAAAACAATTTTCAATTCTCAATGTCTCTAGTATTTTAGATTATAGTGCACTAAATAAGCATTAATTTTACTAGTTTTTCATTTCTCTCTACATTTAAAGAGAGTCTTGAAGTTTAGACAGAAATTTTAAAGGTTATGGAACAATCATAATTTGTCCCACTGATTATTAAGATGTTTTCAGATTGTATGGTCATTTGTATGGCCCTGCCTTACTGTGCAAAGTGAGGATTGCCTGAATATAATTTCTGTTATTATTTAAATCTTCTAAAAAGCTTTTTGAAAATTTAAAGAAAAGTATTAACAGTGTGAGGTAGAGTTAATAATATATGTAAAAGTAAAATATATGATGATATTGTAACCAGTGCCCTGATGGCAATGGTGCCAGCTAAGCCCTGATCCAGGTTTAATAGACTCAAAAACTAAAAGAATTTAGAGATGAGAAAGCTAGTAGAAATAAGTAGTAAAGTTTATTAAAGAGAAGTTTATTAAAAAGAGAGAGTATATGTGGATGTGCCCAAAGGAGGGACATGCCCAGAGTGGACTGGGCTAGTTTGTTTTATAGAAAAGTGTCATTGGTAGTAGGTTTCCATAATAACCTTTACTAGGTATCGAGTATCTTCTTTGTTCTAGGAGAAGATAGCTAGCAGAATTTGTGATTTATTGTCACATACCTAAAATTTGTCTTTTGGCAAATGGCTAACAATATGACCTTACGCTTCTTATCATTAACTAAGAGTTTGTTTGGGCCTGGGATTTTACAAGCTTTTATGGTTTGGGGTAGGTTTCAATAGCTTTTTTTGAGGGGGTTGGGGGCTTTAGGGACATTTTTGTCCCAGGAAGTTTGCTCTTCTGTATGAGCTCCTTTGGAGCTAGATAAGAAACAAGGGACTTGCTGTTGTCTGTTAACTCTTTCAGAGCTGAACAGGAAACATGAGACTTAGAGTTGTCCTATTTTATCCTGCTTCAGTTCCCCCCAAAAGAGCTAAATCCCTTTAATCCTAAAGGGAGGTTGAGGGATGAAGTTTTGATATTCTCACAGAGTTAATAGAGAGTACATGTAAGAATGTGCATAATTGCTGACAATGTTGGAAGGGTTGGAGGATATTGGAAAATGCAAAAACATTATTATGTTACAATCCCCCCCATCCCACCGCTCTTAAAATCTTTCTGTCACCTCTTCAACATAAGTCCCACACATGAGTGTGGGAATGGGAGGTAACAGGTCTATTGTTTGCAATGTTGAGAAAAGAGAATACAATAGCATTTGGGGGAAGGCAAGTATGCTCTGGCTTGCTTAGAGTTGCTTTGACCCCCTTGGTCATTTATTTTCTCGTATAATGATGTCCTGGTCACACTTGAATATGGACAGCCATCCTATTCCCATTGTGCAGTTGAATCAGGAGTTCTGGTACACAGGATGCCACCTTTAGTTATTATCCAGATTCAGCTCTTACAAACAGATGTCACAGATGGGCAGGTCCTGTTTAGATGAATTCTGACAATAGAGATAACATATGTAACAGAGGGAATAGTTATAGAGGATGTTAGAATTAGGTAGTTGCCACTATGGGTGACATGGTTGATTAACAGTTATTATTTAATTGTTCCAGTTAACTGAAGACAGTGGAAGAATATTCCATGGGAGGCTAGAGTTGCTTGAAGCTGGAATACATTTGCAAAATACTTTAGTTAAAATAAGTTTAGGGTTTTTTTTTCTAACATAATTAGAGTTAGGGTAGTTAACAGGTAAAACACAATTTATATACTTGCCTTGTATTAGAGTAGGGCTAGAGGGAAGTATCTGAAACTGTTGAACTGTGTTCCAGTAGCCATGATTCATGAAGTCTGTATAACTATATAGCTTTTACAATGTGACTGTGTGATTGTGAAAACCTTGTGTCTGATGCTCCTTTTATCCAGGGTATATGGACAAATGAGAAGAAAAAGGAAAAAATAAATAAACAATAGGGGGAGATAAAGGGCAAAAAATGGGTAGATTGAAATACTGTGGGTCAGTGAGAGGGAGGCATAAGGGGTACAGGATGTATGGGTTCTTTGTTTTCTTTTTCTGGAGTGATGCAAATGTTCTAAAAATGATCATGGCAAAGAATACACAACTATTTTATGATATTGTGAGTCATTGATTGCATAATATGGTTGGACTGTATGTATGTGGATATTTCTCAATAAAAATATTTTAAAAAAGGTTTCTTTTGTTGAAGATGAATTTCTGATTTGCAGTTTACTGCAAACATTTTTAGAGAAGCATTAGAGCTAAACAAAGTAGTTGACAAGAAAATTTGATTATAACACTGAACATTTTTATGCAACTTATATTAAATGAATTTAGCTATTTTTAGCACTTAATTTTTTATCAGGTGAAAGAATAAATTTTTTGTAAGTGTTTGGAATAAAAGCTATCCTTTAGGGTTTGACCTTGAGGAAGAAAACTGTTAAAAGTTGGAAGATTTGAAACAATAGTTATTTGTTTAATTAATTAAAGTTGAGGAAAAGACAGCTTTTCTAAAAGTGAGAAGTTTTATTTTTGAATAACTACAGGTATGTTGATGTTACCACAGGCACAAGAAGTTATTCTGACAAACTATAGACTTTCTGCTTTTTACACTACTACTTAGGGAAAGTAGTAGTGTACTGAAGAAGTACTTCGTACTTCAGTACTTTGTACTGAAGAAGGAATAACAATTTAAGAAAACTTTGTCACTTGAACTGAAAACCAAGTTTTAGTTTTTGCATTAGTATATTACAGACCCATCAAATTTTTCTTAACCTTAACCATAAATTCTCTTTCTGCTAACTTTATACAAACTTCCATATCCATTTAGGTTGTGTCCTACATTTCCCTCATTCTGTAAGAACCATACATATGATCTTAGAAAAAAACTATACTTTTTTCTTTTAATAAAAAAATTCTTTATATCCTTCATACTTAAGTTCCCAAAATAATTTTGGAAACTGTCTCCAAGCAAACATCTCAGAACATGCAATTACCATAAGAGTAAAACTTGTCAGAATATACTTAATGAATTTTGAAATGGTAACAATTTTGCTATTTGCTACTTCATTGCTGCCCTTTAATGCTTACTTTTTAATGTTTTGTTTGGGTTTACATCTCAGCAGGTGGTTCTGAGAGTATAGCCTGGATTCTCTCAGATGACAAAGAGCACTCCCCTAGAGTGAGGACAAACCCAAGGTAAAGAAACCTTTTGTAAAGCAATTTGAGCTTTAGAGGGCTTGGCTAGGAAATTAAGGGTGTCAATGGTATCCTTGAAGGAGGCTTCTCTCCTAGGACTGCATATTAATAAATTATCTACATACTGAAGAAGGGAGGTAGACTCCAAGTGCAGGAGGGCTAGGTGCTGTGCTAGCACATTCTCAAATCGGTGAGGACTGTCCCTGAACCCTTGGGGTAGGACTGTCCAGGTAAGTTGGGTTGGGACTGTGCTTCCAGGCCCTTGCCACTCAAAGGCAAATAAAAACTGACAATCTGAGTGTAAAGGCATGCAGAGGAAAGCATCTTTTAAATCAAGAACTGAATATCACAGGGTGGAGTTCAGGATTTTTTTCTTTTTTTGAAGAGGGTGTAAGGGTTAGGCATAATAGGATGAAGGGGAGAGACAAATTGGTTTGTGGCTCTAAGATCTTGCACTAACAGGTAGGACCCATTTGGCTTTTTAATGGGCAGAATGGGAGCAATACAGGAGGACCTGCAGGGGATGAGAAGTCCTGCTTTCAGGAATTGTTGACTGAGAGGCTGAATATTTTTGATGTCCTCATGCTTCATGGGATACTGGTTTTTTTTTGGGGGGGGGGTGCAGCTACTTTCTGTAATGGACTATAATAGAAGGGATGTGAATTGCTTTTCCAGGCAAGTTTGTTTCCCAGATTTTAGGGCCCACCTGACTTTTTAACTCTAAAGGGAGGGAGTTCTTTTAGTTCTAGCTGACACCATACTTAATGCTATAATATTTTCAATGGGGCTTTTAAGTTTCTGCTTTGGCAGACAGCCTATTTTTTGGATTTGAACACCTAATGCCTTTGCAGAAGTGGGGTGGGACACTATGATATTATTAAAAACTGATGACTCAAAAGAATACTACCAATTTGGCAGAGGAGAGGTGGGGTGAAAGCTTGAGCCTACAACTCCCACTATGGGACGGGTTTTAGAGGAGAGAGGGCTGGAGTGAGAGGTTAAGACAGAATATGTGGCTCCCAAATCAAATAAAAAATTAGTGGTCTTGCCCACAATGTCTAAAGACACTTGGGGCTCCACAATTTTGATATTCTTCAGCAAGATCCAGGGAGCCATTTGCCCTGGACTCCTTCAGTCCTGTTCAGGGGCAGCCAAGATGGCTTCTGTAGAGGCTTTGCTCCCCGTTGGAGGCTCAACATACTCTCTGTCCCAGTGCCCTGCCTTCCCACATCCTGGACATGATCCTGGAGGCCCTCTCCATCCTTGGGGCTCCTTTGGTCTTTGGGGGCATTCCTATTTCCAGTGCCTCAACTTTCCACATGGATGCAGGTTCCCAGTGGCTTCTGCCCCAAGTGACCCTGAGGTGGCTGCTGGCTGTTCATAGTTAAAGCAATGAGCTTTGCCTTATTCCAGTCTCTCCTTACTCTCTTAAACTCTGCAGCCCTGTCTGGGTTATTACAGACAGAAAAGGCAGTACTCATAAGGTCATTCATAGGCGTTTGGGGTCCTGAGGATATCTTTTGTAGTTTTCTCCTTGTGCTGGTTTGAAAGTATGTATGTATCCTAGAAAAACCATGTTTTAATCTTAATCCCATTTCGTTAAGGCAGCAGTTTCTTCTAATCCCTATTCAGTACTGTATGTTTGAAACTTAAATTAGATTATCTCCCTGGGGATGTGACTCAATCAAGAGTGGTTGTTAAACAGGATTAGGTGAAGATATGTCTCCCCATTCGAAGTGGGACTTGATTGCTTTACTAGAATCCTATAAAAGAGGAACCATTTTGGAGAAAGCTTTAGAATCAGAGAGAGCAGAGAACACCACAGCACCATGAAGCAGAGAGTCCACCAGCCAGCAACTTTTGGAGATGAAGAAGGAAAATGCCTCCTGAGGAACTGGAGAAGAAGCTAGCAGATGATGCCATGTTCACCATGTGCCCTTCCAACCAAGACAGAAACCCTGACTGTGTTTGCCATGTGCCTTTCCAGAGAGAGAGGAAACCCCGAACTTTGTTGGCCTTCTTGAACCAAGGTATCTTTCCCTGGATGCCTTAGATTGGACATTTCTAAAGACTTACTTTAATTGGAACATTTTCTCAGCCTTAGAACTGTAAACTATTTAATGTAAACTTATTAAATTCCCCTTTTTAAAAGCCATTCCATTTCTGGTATATTGCATTCCAGAAGCTAGCAAGCTAGAACACTCCTTATATCAGAAGCTGACTTGCCTATAAAGTAGGTTTTTAACATAATTTGTCCTTCCTCAGAGTCTGGATCTACATTAGTGCAATTTTTTCCTAGTCTCCACTCGTCTTCCTGTCTGTGTTTGGGACAGCTATGATTCCTACTGTTCCCCATGCAGCTTCTGTATGCCCTTGGGCTTCTACCCAAATCCTTCATTTGCCCTTGGGAGTGCAACAGGAGGAGAGAATAACTCAGGTGTTTCTCCAGTGAACTCACAGGTGAGGATCAAGTTTTTAAATTCCTTCAGAAGCTTGGAGGGGTCCTCAGCAAATTTTCCCGATTGCTTCTTACACTCTGCTAAGTCAGTC
The DNA here is from genome assembly GCF_023851605.1 of Tamandua tetradactyla. Lineage (NCBI taxonomy): Eukaryota > Metazoa > Chordata > Mammalia > Pilosa > Myrmecophagidae > Tamandua > Tamandua tetradactyla. Next base: position 124,110,805 of record NC_135353.1, read on the forward strand.
ATAGAAAAAGAAACATGGACCCTTAATAGTATCCCCATTAGCTACTTCTCAGAGAGGAAACATTCCACTTCCTTCAGAGCTCCTTTTTTCCTTCTCTGAGGGGGGGGGGTGATAGTAAAGAGCCAACAGACTTGAATAAGGAGGGACACCGTGGGCTTGGAAACCTCTTCCTTTAAGGGAGGAGGGTTTATGGAAGCCCCAGGTCCAGTGGGCTCAGGGTCTGGTTTTGGGGGAAGATCATTCCTGAGTCTTTTTGAGGTTTCACACTTTGGGGGTTTAGCTAACAGTGGATTATTTAAAATATCTGCCTCCTTCTCTTCCTGAGAAGGAAAGGATCCATCTCTTAATTTCCCCTTAAGATAACACACTTCACAAGCTCCCATCATGGCCTTGTCCTGATATAAACCCTTAAAAAGTTGGACATAAGGAATTTCACACAATTTCCCTTCTCTTTTATAAAAATAAAATCTAATTGGAAAATGGTCTTAAAGCCAAGAGTGCCATTTTCCAGCCATTCTTCTCCACCTCCCAATTTATATTGAGGCCAAGCAATGTTACAATAAGAAAGCAATTTTTTCTTTTTCAGTTTGGTGGTTGGCAGATTATTCCAAATTTTCAGGGTGCAGTACAGGGGTCTATCAATCAGGGTGCTAGATACACTACCATTATCCTGAAAGGAGAGAGTGATAGAGGGATACTCATTCACTAGGGTCAGAGTCTCATCGGCCAACTGAATAGTATTGTCAAGACATCTTTTTGCCCCAGGGCATGTCTGTGGAAGGGAAAAACCTTAGACATTAGGAGAGGGGCTATCTATATTCACCCTTTCACACCCAAGCCAGACTCAGAGGGATGGTGAGCCAGACTTCTCACCCCGGTGGCTCTGGGCCAGACTCAGAGGGCTGGTGAGATTTCTCACTCTGGAAGCTCTGAGCTGAACCTCTGCTTCTTTCCCAACTCTGGAGAAGTAAGTAAGCTTCATGCAAGACATGATCTAAAAAACACTGCAAACAGAGAATAGGGATGGAGGAACCATTTAGGTAAGGCCTGAATTCTCCTTCGGGAGCAGAAGGTTGATGTTACAAAGAAGGTTGATGTTAAATAGGCCATATGTGAAGGATGAGGTGAGTAAGAATATCCTAAAGAATTTCTCTGGGAAAAGAAAAGGGAAAAGGAGAGGGCATGGCCAGGATGAATATCTCTACTGTGGCTATAAGGATGGCCCCCTGGGAACCATAGGAAGTCTCCCTGAGAAAAACCTTACTGCAAGCCCAGCATCCAGTTTCCATGAAGGATAAAGAACAGTGGAGGAGGTGAAGGCATTAATACCTGGACTTAGCAGTTGGCAGCAAAGGGGGGAGATAATGTGCCTGAAAGGGGGAAGGAACGGAAGGACCCTAGGTGAGGAATCCATGCTGAGCAGCCTACCCAGAAGGGTGAAGGCAGAAGCAGACAAAGAGTGACAAAATAAGGAGCACAATGGCTAGTAAAAGGTAGTAAGGAGAAAGGGCTGGTAGAAGGTCACAAATTAGAATTGAGGGACATGACTTATTAAATGCAGGTCTCAAGGGCCAGTGACATACTTGGAAGGTGCTGCTCTCCTGGTTTCTTTTGAAATCACTCCTGCCAGGCTCACCAGAATATTGCATGCTGTGGGGTATGTTTAACAGGAAAACATCAACAGTATCACAGAGTTCTTGCCTGCCCTGCAGATCTGGGTTCAATTCTGGCCCATGCACTTGCCAAAAAATAAACAAAAAATTCAACAGATGGTGCTGTAATAACGGGATACTCACATGGAGAAATAATGAAATGTGGCCCTGAAATACAGAATACAAAAAGAAAGAAAGAAAAGTGAAACTAATTTCAAAATAATATTTTTTTTCCTGTTTTATGACTTGCTTCTTCATACTCTTTGTCCATTTTTCTATTTGTATGTGTGCCTTTACATAGCAATTTGGGGAGATATTGTTTATGAGGAAAAGTAATTTTTTACCTATCATAAGTGTTGCAAATATTTTTCTCAATCTATAGTTTGTCTTTTGATTTTTATGGCATATATTCTCTTATAAATTAAAAATTTTTTGTGAGGTCTAAGATTTACTTTATGACTTATGGGTTGTCCTTTTTGTTTGTCCTCCATCACAATTATACAATATTCTCCTTTGTGTAATTATTATATTTTTATTGTTATGTTTTAATGTTTAATATTTAAATTTTAATCTATATGGGATTTTTCATCATATATGATATGATAATGTAGGGGTTGCAGGCTTTTCCTTTTCTTACAGATAAGTTTACCTTACAACAACCTTATTATTTTCCAAAAATTTGAGACAATAACTATGTCATATAATATTTCCCATATATATGCAGATATGCTTGGAACTCTGTCATCTATTGATTGTCAACCAGTATAACCTAGCATTAAGTGGATTTTATAATACTTTTTTTGTTTTGCAAGGCAAGTTTCCCACCCAATTTTCTATTTTTCCATAATTTACTTAGCTAAATTCCAGGCATCATTTAGGCCTCTACTGCTTGACTCTGATTCTGTATTTTAAAATTCTGATCCAGGCTGGGGCCACGCCAGTGACTGGACACACAGCATACCTCAGTGTGGACCAGCTGGATGGGCTGCGAGTGCCCCAAAAACAGTGAGTTCACCAAATCGAATGGCCGGCGCCCCTCCCCCACAGGCTGCTTCCCAGAGGGGAAAGGAAAGGGACTTTACTAGCAGTAGGGGCTGGGCACAACTAAGCTTCAATTGTGGAATTAAATCACAAATTCTGACTATGAAAAATAGGCCCCCAGCTCAGCTGAACCTGGTCAAAGCAGAGGTTGCTGATTTTTGCCCCAGCATCGAGGGAGCAGGGCTGACAGAAAAAGAAAAAAGAAAAAAAAGAAACAGAGGTTTTTTGGATCAGATAGCACATAATATTTGAAAGGGTCTGGGCCCTGAAGGAAAGGAGAGGGCACGTAGGATCTGAAGGTACACAAAGCAACTTACCAACTTATGCTCTTGATTGGCAAACATGAGGAACAGAGGTCCTGCTCTGAGAAGGATTTTTCTCTTTCTTTTTTGTGACTGTGTTTCTACAAAGGCTTGATTGCCTTTGGATACAGTGACAGGGCTTCTCAGGCTGCAACTACCCCAGGCATAGACAGAAAAAAGCTTGTTTGAGAGATTGTCTGGAGCCTGTGCCTTCCTCAAGGGAGAGGTGGGGCCCAGCTCAGTTGGATTCCCTCCCTCAAGGAATTCAGACCCCCAGGGTTTGGAAATTTGAAGCAATTGAAGCCAGCCTACAACCTCTCCTCTGTCTCCACCATGCCCCCAGCAGGGAGAGTCTGCCAAAGTTAAAGGTACTGCATCACCTTATGCTGGTGGGACCCACAGGCAGACAAGCACCACATACTGGATAGGATAGGAAAAACACAGAGTCCAGAGACTTCACAGGAAAGTCTTTCAACCTCATGGGTCTCACCCTCAGGGAAAACTGATGCAGGTAACTCTTTCCTCCTGACAGGAGGCCAATTGGGTCTGGAAAAATCCGCTGGGGTCTATAATACCTAAGTAGATCCCCCTAAGGGGGTGGGGGTGGGAAAGGCACCATACAGGCAGGGCAAGAAACAAGAAAACAAGAACTGAAAAATTCTGATCTGTTAAATAAAACCTAACCTAGTGGTCCAGAATAAGCTGAACTGAATGTCAAAGAACAGACAGACAATGAAGTCATCCAGCAAGAAAATCCTATGTGAAAAAGTGAAAGCAATCTCCAGAATAAACTAATTAAGTTAATTAGATGCTTAGATGTCAGCAAAAAATAAACACTAGGAAAATTGAAGATCTGGCCCAGTCAAAAAAAAAAAACAAACCAATAATTCAAAGGAGATACAGGAGTTGAAATAATTAATTCAGAATGTTCAAACAGACATGGAAAAGCTTATCAAAAATCAAATCAATGAAATGAGGGAGGATATAAAGAAGGCAAGAAATGAACAAAAAGTAGAAATTGAAATTCTAATAAAACCAATCACAGAACTTGTGGGAATGAAAGACACAGTAGAAGATATGAAAAAAACAATGGATACCTACAATGTCAGATTTCAAGAGGCAGAAGATAGGATTAGTGAACTGAAGGACAGAATATGTGAAATCTGGCAGGCAAAAGAAAATATAGGGAAAAGAATGGAGAAATATGAGCAGGGACTCATGGAATTGAATGACAACATGAAGTGCACAAATATACGTGTTGTGGGTGTCCCAGAAGGAGAAGAGAAGGGAAAAGGAGGAGAAAAACTAATGGAGGAAATTATCACTGAAAATTTCTTAACTCTTATAAAAGACTTAAAATTACAGATCCAAGAAATGCAGCATACCCCAAAGAGAATAGATCCAAATAGATGTACTCGAAGACACTTACTAATCAGAATGTCAGATGTCAAAGAGAAAGAGAGAATCTTGGGCGGGCCGCGGTGGCTCAGCGGGCAAAGTGCTTGCCTGCTATGCCGGAGGACCTCGGTTCGATTCCCGGCCCCAGCCCATGTAACAAAAAACGGAAAAACAAAATACAATAAAACAAGAAAATGTTTAAAGATGTTTCCCTTTCTTCCTTCCTTCCTTCCTTCTATCCTTCCTTCCTTCTCTCTGTCTTTCCTTAAAAAAAAAAAAAAAAAGAGAAAGAGAGAATCTTGAAAGCAGCAAGAGAAAAGCAAACCGTCACATATAAGGGAAGCCCAATAAGATTATGCATAGATATCTCAGCAGAAACCATGGAGGCGAGAAGACAGTGGGATGATATATTTAAATTACTAAAAGAGAAAACCTACTGACCAAGAACTCTATCCAGCAAAATTGCCCTTCAAAAATGTGGGGGAAATTAAAACATTTTCAGAACAAAAATCACTGAGAGAATTGTGACCAAGAGACCGGCTCTGCAAGAAATACTAAAGGGAACACTAGAGGCAGATATGAAAAGACAGGAGAGAGAGGTGTGGAGAAGAGTGGAGAAATGAAGACTATCAGTAAAGGTAAAAAGAAGAAAAATTAGATATGACATATAAAATCCAAAAGGTAGAATAAAATACTACCCATACAGTAATAACACTAAATGTTAATGGCTTAAACTCCCAAATCAAAAGACATCTAGACACAGGATCAATAAAGAAACAGAGAATTTGAATAATACAGTAAATGAACTAGACTTAAAAGACATTTATAGAACATTACACACCACCACAGCAGGATACACCTTTTTCTCAAGTGCTCATGGATCATGCTCAAGGATAGACCAAATGCTGGGTCCCAAAGCAAGTCTCAATAAATTTAAAAAGATTGAAATCTTTTTAAAACACTTTCTCAGATCGTAAAGGAATGAAGTTGGAAATCAATGATAGGCAAAGTGCCATAAAATTCACTAATATATCAAGGCTCAACAACACACTCTTAAGCAACCAGTGGGTCAAGGAAGAAATTACAAGAGAAATTAGTAAATATCTCAAGGCAAATGAAAATGGAAACATAACATATCAAATTTTATGGGATGCAGCAAAGGCAGTGCTAAGAGGGAAATTTTTTGCTCTAAATGCCTATATCAAAAAAGAAGAAAGGGCAAAAATCGAGGAATTAACATCCACTTGGAAGAAGTAGAGAAAGGACAGCAAACTAACCCCAAAGCAAGCAAAAGAAAAGAAATAATGAAGATTAGAGCAGAAATAAATGAAATCGAGAACATGAAAACAATTGAGAAAATCAACAATACCAGAAGTTGGTTCTATGAGAAAATCAATAAGATTGATGAACACTTAGCGAGGTTGACAAAAAGAAGAAGAGAGAGGATGCAAGTTAATAAAGTCAGAAATGGAAGAGGAGACATAACCACTGACCCCATAGAAATAAAGGAGGTAATGAGAGGATACTATGAACAACTTTATGCTAATAAATTCGACAATGTAGATGAAGTGAACAACTTTCTAGAAAGGCATGAATGACCAACATTGACTCGAGAAGAAATAGACCAACTCAACAAACCAATCACAAGTAAAGACATGGTATCAGTCATTAAGAAGCTCCCTCAAAAGAAAAGTCCAAGACCAGATGGTTTCACATGTGAATTCTACTAAACATTCAAGAAAGAATTAGTACCAATCCTCCTCAAACTCTTCAAAAAAATGGAAGAGGAGGGAAAGCTACCTAACTCATTCTACGAAGCCAAATCGCCCTCATACCATAGCCAGAAAAAGATATTACAAAAAAACTACTGATCAGTCTCTCTAGTGAACATAGATGCAAAAATCCTGAACAAAATTCTAGCAAATTGAATCCAGCAGCACATTAAAAGAATTATATACCATGACCAAGTAGGATTCATCCCAGGTATGCAAGGATGGTTCAACATAAGACAATCAATTAATGTAATGCACCATATCAACAAATCAAAGCAGAAAAACCACATGATCATCTCGATTGAAGCAGAAAAGGCATTTGACAAAATTCAACATCCTTTCCTGTTGAAAACACTTCAAAGGATAGGAATAGAAGGAACTTCCTCAAAATGTTAAAGGGGATATATGAAAAACCCACAGTTAACATCATCCTCAATGGGGAAAAACTGAAAACTTTCCCCCTAAGATCAGGAACAAGACAAAGATGTCCAATATCACCACTGTTATTCAACATTGTGTTGGAAGTTCTAGCCAGAGCAATTAGACAAGAAAAAGAAATACAAGGCATCAAAATCAGAAAGGAAGAAGTAAAACTCTCACCATTTGCAGATGATATGATACTATATGTCAAAAACCCTGAAATATCCACAGCAAAACTACTAGAACTAATAAATTGAGTATAGCAAAATGGCAGATTACAAAATTACAGATTACACTCAAAAATCTGTAGTGTTTCTATACACTAGTAATGAGCAATCTGAGGGGGAAATCAAGAAAAGAGTTGTAGCTGCATTCTGGCAGCTAGCAAACTAGAACACAAAGAAAGAAAGAAAAATGCAATAATTTTTAAACCCTACCTTCTCTGTATAACTCCACTACACCTTTGGTCTTTCTCTCACTCTTTAGGGGTATTTGGCCTATGCCCATTCTAAAGTTTTCATGTTGGAAGGGGCTGTTGATCATGTGGGATGGGGAGTGGAACTACTTGATGTTCTGGAGAGGCTGGTCCCTCTAGGTTTCAAGTCTTATCTGGTCAGGGACCCATCTGGACGTTGTAGGTTACTGGAGAATTTCCCTAGTGCATAGAACCTTTGTAGAATCTTATATATTATCCTAGGTGCTCTTTAGGTTTGGCTGGGATGGTTTTGGCTGGGAATTGGCAAGCTATGATAGGTAGCAATGGCTAACTGAAGCTTGTGTAAGAGTGAACTCCAGAGAAGCCTTTTGACTCTCTCTCAGCCACTGATACCTTATTTGTTAAACTTATTTTCCCCCTTTTGGTCAGGATGGCATTGTTGATTCCATGGTGCCAGGGTCACGTTCATCTCTTGGAGTCGTCTCCCACATCACCAGGGAGACATTCACACCTGGATCTCATTTCCCATGTGGGGGGGATGTGATTTCACCATGATACTATTTTCATTTCAGGGAAACCATGACAATACAAAGGTTGATTGGACACAGAGTAGAAAAGGGAGATATTTCAGGTAAAAGGGAGTCATCCATAATAAAAAGAAAAACACTGGGAAAAAAGAGGCAAATGTCAAAATCATCCTTAAAAAGAAGAACAAAGTGGGAGGACTTACACTCCAGAGTTTAAAACTTATTATAAAGTCACAGTGGTCAAAATAGCATGGTATTGGCACAAAGATAGACATATTGGACATATTGATCAGTGGAATAAAATTTAAAGTTCAGAAATAGACCCTCAGATCTGTGATCAATTGATTTTTCACAAGGTTCCCAAATCCACTGAACTCTGGCAAAATAGTCTCTTCAATAAATGGGACTGTGAGAATTGAATATCCATATCCAAAGGAATGAAAGAGGACCCTACCTCACAAAAATTAACTATACAAAAATTAACTCAAAGTGGATAACAGACTTAAACATAAGAGTCAGTACTATAAAACTCCTAGAAGAAAATATAGGGAAGCAGCTTCAAGACCTAGTGATAGGAGATACCTTCTTAGACCTTACATCCAAAGTACAAGTAATGAAAGAAAAAATAGATAAGTGGGAACTCCTTAAGACTGAACACTTATGTGCTTCAAAGGACTTTGTCAAAAAGGTGCAGAGTCAGCCAACTGAATGGAAGAGAATATTTTGTAGCCATATATCTGATAAGTGTTTGATATCCAGTATATATAAAGAAATCGTACAATTCAACAATAAAAGGCAAACAACTCAATAATAAAATGGACAAAAGATATGAACAGACATTTTTCCAAAAAGGAAATACATACAGCTAAAAGGCACATGAAAAGATTTTCATCTTTATTAGCTATTAGGGAAATGCAAGTCAAAACCACCAGGAGATATCACTTCACACCTATAAGAAAGGCCACTACTAATGAACAGGAAACTCCAAATGTTGGAGAGGATGTGGAGAAATTGGAACACTTACTCACTGCTGGTAGGAATGTAAAATGGTACAGCCACTGTGGAAGACAGTTTGGTGGTTCCTCAGAAAACTAAATATTGAGTTGCCCTATGTTCTAGTTTGCTAGCTGCCAGAATGCAACACACCAGAGACGGATTGGCTTTTAATAAAAGCGGATTTATTTTGTTAGTTCTTCAGAGGAAAGGCAGCTAACTTTCCACTGAAGCTCTTTCTTACGTGGGAAGGCACAGGATGGTCTCTGCTGGCCTTCTCTCCAAGCCTCTGGGTTCCAACAACTTTCCCTGGGGTGATTTCTTTCTGCATCTCCAAAGGCCTGGCTGAGCTGCGAGTGCTGAGCTGAGGTATGCTGAGCTGCTTGGGCTGTGCTACATTGAACTCTCTCATTTAAGCACCGGCCAATTAAAACAAACATCATTCATTGCATCAGGCACACCTCCTAGCTGACTGCAGATGTAATCAGCAACAGATGAAGTTCACGTACTGTTGGCTCATGTCCACAGCAACAGAACTAGGCACGTCCACCTGGCCAAGTTGACAACTGAATCTAACTACCACACCCTATGACCCAGCAATTCTGCTATTCAGTTTATATCCAAAAGATCTGAAAGCAGGGACACGAACAGACATTTTCACACCAATGTTCATAGTGGCATCATTCACAATTGCCCAAAGATGGAATCGATCCAAGACTCCATCAACAGATGAGTGGATAAACAAAATGTGGTCTTTACATATGATGGAATATTACACAGTAGTAAGAAGGAGCGAGATCCTGAAGCATGTGACAAACATGGATGAACCTTGAGGACATAATATTGAGTGAAATAAGCCATATTTTTTACAAATGTAAAAAATAATAGAAATAGAGGGGTATGTGGGGAAAAAACATAGCTATTGCAAACCAGGACTATAGTTAGTGCTATTTCAATATTCTTTCATCAACAGTAACATATTTACCATACTAATACTATGGGGTCAACAATAGTAGGGGGGGATAAGGGGTATGGGAACATTCAAGTTTTATTTTTCTTATTGCTGTTCTGGAGTAAACAAAATGTTCTAAAATTGATCATGGGGATGTATACCCAACTAGGTGATGATACTGTGAGCCAGTGATTGTATATTTTAGATGGTTTGTGTAGTGTGTGAACATATCTCAATAAAATGTGAAAACAAAGGGGCAGATGTAACAAATCTTCTGAAGGTTTCCCTTTGAAGTCAGTTGCTTTTAAAAAGACCATTTTTAGTAAATGAATAAAAGCACCTCAAATATTATGTATATGATTAAAAATCCTCAATAAATTTAATCACAACAACACAAAGTTGCTTACACAGAAAAAAGACCCTTGGAATATAATGAATATATGTGATGGTTAGATTTTGGTGTTAACTTGACCAGGTGATGATGCTCAATTGTCTAGTCAGGCAAGCACTGGCTTGACCATTGCTGCAAGGATGTTTCATAGCTGGTTGATAAATTGGAAGGCTGGTGTATTAAATCACCAGTCAGTTAATTCCATCTGTGGCTGATTACATCTGTGATCAACTATGGCATGTCTTTCACCAATGAGATAATCCAACCCACTGAAGACTTTTAAGGAAGAAAAGAGACTTTTTCACTGCTTCTTCAGCCAGTGAGCCTCTCCTATGGAATTCACCCACACCCTTCATTGGAGCTGCCAGCTTCACAGCCTGTCCTAATGGTTTTGGACTCTTCCATTCCCGTGGTTGCATGAAACACCTTTATAAATCTCATATTTACAGATATCTCCTGTTGGTTCTGATTCTCTAAAGAACCCTGACTAATACAATATGAAAGGAATTTTCCTCTTCTGATCAGGGGTGGAGATTTCATTTGGAGGAAAGTCCTATAAGTGTAAAGAATGCCAAAGACTTTTAGTAAATGCTCAGATTTTATTCAACATCAGAGAATATATGATGTAGAGAAAACCTACAATTTAAATCAATTTGTGATGCATTTAATTCTAGAGCACATCTTATTCAACATTATAAAAGTGATACTGGATAGAAACCCTATTAAAGTAAGGAACATGGGAAGGCTTTAGCCAATACTTACACCTTCCTCAATATTGGAGAATTCGTATTGGAGAGAAATCTTATAAATGTGTTGAATTAGCCAATGCTCACATATTATTCTACAGAATAGTATTTATACTGAAGCGTGTGATGGCTTGAAGCTGTTACGTATTCCAGAAAAGGCCATGTTTTAAAAATATATTCCTGTGGGTGTAGACCTATTGTGGGTGGGAACTTTTGATTAGGTTATTTCACTTGAGATGTGAACTGCATCATTCAGGGTGTGTGTTGATCCTCTTGTTGGAGTCCTTTGTAAGAGAATAAAACATACAGAAGTTAAGAGATGAAATTCAGAGATGCACACAGAAAAAGACACGGAAGTTGAGAAAGGAAGCCATGGATAGAGGAGCCAGAAGCTGAAGCAACAAAACCTAAGAGAGAAAGACCAGCAGACATCACTATATGCCTGACCATGTGACAGAGGAGTCCAGATGGCCAGGAGCCTTTCTTCAGACAGAATTATCCTATTGATGCCTTAATTTGGGCATTTTGATGGACCTTAGAATGTACTTTGTGAGCAAATAAATTCCCATTGTTAAAAGCCAGTCCATTTCTATTATACTGCATTTTGTCAGCTTTAGCAAACCAAAAATAAAGTAAAACTCTGTAAATAATCTGAATGAGGAAAAACTTTTAGATATGACTGTACCTTTGCCAACATGAGATAATGCATGCCAGAGAGAACCTTACAGATGTATTCAATTTGGGAAATCTTTTAGACATGGGCTGCACTTTCATCAAGCATGAGAAAATTCATACTGGAGGATAAAAAATCTATAACTGTAGTGAATGTGGATAGGGAGGAATATGTTTATTCCTCATTTCTCATTTATATGAGAACTCATATAAAAAGAGAAATAATATGAATTTAATGTATGTGCTTCTAACCATAGCTTATACTTTACGCAACATCATATAATTTATTGTACACTTATATGTACATTTATTGTGGAGTTTTGGAGATCTGTGTACCACAGAAAAACATGTACTTAAACTTAATCCATTCCTGTGGATGTGAATCTGTGGGTAGGACCTTTTGGGTGAGATTACTTCAGTGAAGGTGTGGTCCATCTCAATCAGGATGGATCTTAATTTTATTACTGGGGTCCTTTATAAGTGGAATGAAATTCAGACAAATGGAGAGAAAGCCACAGAGGGAAAAGACAGAAGGTGAACATCAACAGAATCCAAAAAAGAAGGACAAGGCCTGGAGAGGATGTCATGTGCATTGCCACATGACAAGGAGCCCAGGACCAATGATGGCTGGCAGCCAGCCCCAGAATGATACAGTCTTTGAGGAGAAAGCTTTACCTTGGTTTGGACTTTTTTCTAACCTCAAAACCATGAACCATTAAATTCCCACTGTTAAGCTAGTCCATTGCATGGTATTTGCTTCTGTAGCCAAGGAAAACTAAAACACACATAATAAAACAAAATTTAAATAACTATAATTCACTGAGAGTCCCTAGCTTAGCATGTGATAATTCATGCTGCAGACAAATATTAAGAATCTTATTTTGTGATTCATACATTATTAACAAACAGGAAATTCATCCAGAGCTAATTTCTGAGTAGTAAAGAAGTTAATAAATATTATAATATGGGTTTCAAAGAAGCAGGCAGAAGTGCAAAACATATTTGTCATAGGTAATATTTTTCTTAAACCAGTGTTATAGCAAAATTTAGCTTTTGAAAAGACATCTGGCAAAAACAAGTGAAAGCAATGAGGTAGTGACTTCACCATAGGTCTTTATTACTAGAGCAATATTGAAGAGACTACTGCAAAGTGAGGAAAAATCCTTCATTTCTGACAATACCAACTCTACTAAACTAGATACTCTCCTCCTTGTAGAAATCTGCAGGGGGGACAGCCTCAAAGCATAGCAATGTAATTTATTCAGGAGATAACCCTTGCAACTTGCCTTCCCTTCTCTATAAGAACACATACAGTTCAAAGAGTGGAACATCATTAAGACCTTGTCACCACAGTCATCAGAGGAACCCTGGTATCTGCTGCTCAGATCTAGAAATTTCTGATAAACACCCAACAAGTGATTATTGAAGGCAGAATCAAATTGTGTTTCAGAAGGTCCACTTCATTCGAAAGGTTAAAAGAAAATGTAGACTGTGTACACATATAGTCATGGTTACAGTTTATTATAGTGAAGGATTCAGATTAAATTTGTGAAGGGAAAGGGCACCTAGGTGAAATCTAGGAGAAATCAGTTGCAGGACTTCAGTTGTCCTTTCCCATTGGAGTTGTATAGACAGTACTGAATTCTCACAGAAACTATATGTGACAACATGTGAACTATTGCAGGAAAAATCCCTAAGCCTTGGTGTCCAGGATTTTCTTGGAGGGCAGTCATGTAGTCATGCAGCACCTGCCTGACTGAGTTTAGTTATTCAAGTTCCAGTTCCTGTGAAGTCACGGTGACACAGTGTGGTGTAGAGTTCTTGCTTTGAAAATAGGCATAGCCATAAGGAACATTGCTAGCATAAACTGTCTAGTCAAACTGGTATAGCATGGCCCAAGACCACTGGAATACAAAAATACTCCTATCAGGCAGGATATTGCAAGGGTTAGAGGTTACCACCCCAGAGCCAACAAAGAGTCCTGAAAATAGGATATTCTTTGTAATGTACAGGGCTTAAAAACAAGATCCTGCTGAGTTGGCCTTTTGCTGCAAAGTAACAAATAAAATAAATGAATTTCAATTTGATGCAAAGCTTAATTTGTGTTTAAAAATATTTTCAGCTGGTTATTAATAGTTGTCCTGGGCAAGATTGGTGCAAGGCAATGGTGCAACTGTGCAAAGAGGTGGCAAAGTATAGGAAGGTTTGTGTGTTAGGGTTCTCTGGAGAAATAGAATCATCAGGAGATATCTGTAAATATGAGATTTATAAAGCTGTCTCACGCAACCATGGGGATGGGAGTGTCCAAAATCCATAAGCAGGCTGTGAAGCTGGCGGCTCTCATGAAGGGTGTGGATGAACTCCACAGAAGAGGTTCACTGGCTGAAGAAGCAGTGAGAATCTCTCTTCTCCCTTAAAAGCCTTCAACTGATTGGATTATCTCATTGTGGGATAGTTGATTCCAGATGTAATTAGCCTTAGTTGATTCCAGATGTAATTAGCCACAGATGCAATTAAGAGAGTGATGATTTAATACACCAACCTTCCAGTTTATCAACCAGCCACAAAGTATCCTTCCAGCAATGGTCAGGCCAGTGCTGGCCTGACCGGACAACTGGGCATCATCACTTGGCCAGGGTGACACCCGAACCTAATCATCACAGTCCAACCCTCGTCAACTTGGCAGCTATACATATCACCTTGACACATGCTTAATTTCCAAATAGAACACTGTAACAGACATATTTTTCACCTAACTATACTCAACTGTCCTATGTACAACCAGCACGTACTACCTCTCTCCAGAACAGGGTGCAAGTCCTTAGGTAACATTCACTCTTAAACTTCATATCCTATGACTTAAATACAATAACATGAACAATACAAGTTATGTCATATGATAAAAGGAAAACAAAATATTTGCTTATGTACAAATGCAAACATAATCATAACAAAACAGGGAGAAAATATTCATACGATCCCAGTCTGTAACTCATTTCTGTAACTGGTCATGTAGTTGTAGTTCATATTTATCACTACCTTCTTCTACTATCCATTCTATATTCCCTTTACCACCAGCAAGCACTTAAGCTGGTCATGAATCTATGCTGGGTGAGGTGACCCAGACCTTCATTCTGGAAGTTTCTGGGCCATTGGTAGTCCTGCCTCAATTGGGTTGTTGCAGTTGTCCATTGACTTAACTACAGGGCATGGTAATACTAGGAGATGCCATAGAGGATCCTCTATATTCCAGGAAAATGCTTCTTTACCTCCATTGTGTAGTTGCAGTCCTATTTCCCCTTGGTAGTCACAATCAAGTACCCCAGACAGAATTCTAATCTCCTTTCATGCCTGTGGATTCAGTGGCATGAGAAGCCCAAAGTGGCCAGGTGGCAGTCTTAACTTCCAGTTCAATACAATCATTGTTGTGTCTCCTGTAGGAGCACTCCTCCTTTTGGAACTAAGACGTGTAGACCAGCTGAGGGAAAGGTTTCATCGACAAGAAGCAAAAATTTTCCTAATGGATCACTAAGGGTAATAGTGAGTGGTGCCACTTCCATTTCCACCCCTTGATTCCTGGACCCATGAGTCCTGGCTATAGGAGAAGGAGCACTATAGAACATATGCTGATTCCTTGATAAGAAGCAATGCTGTGTGGAATAACATGATGGTGGATAAGGCTTTCCATAAGTCCCCATATGGTAGTTTTTGCAGAAGCATCACATGCAGGGAATGCAAACCCATATCTGGAGTATGTGTCTATTCCAGTTAAAACAAATTGCTTCCCCTTCCATGATGGAAGAGCTCCAATATAATCATCCTGCCACCAGGTAACAAGCTGATCACCTCAGGGAATGGTGCCATATCAGGGACTGACTGTGGGTCTCTGCTGTTGGCAGATTGGGCACTCAGCAGTGGCTGTAACCAGGTTGGCCTTCATGAGCGGACGTCCATTTTGCTGAGCTCTTGCATAACTTTCATCCCTACCACCATGCTCACTTTGTTCATGAGCCCACTGAGCAATGGCAGGAGTGGCTGAGGAAAGAGGATGACTTTATCCACAGGATGGGTCATCTTACACTCTTCATTATTAAATCCTTCCTCCGCTGAAGTTACCCTCTGGTGAGTATTCACATAGGACACAAATATCTTCAAGTTCTTGACCCACTCAGAAAGGTCTATCCACATACCTCTGCCACAGAACTTTTTGTCACCAATTTTCCAATCATGCGCCTTCCAAGTCCTGACCATCCAGCCAAACCATGAGCAATAGTCCACGTGTCAGTATACAAATGCACCTCTGTCCAGTTCTCCTTCCAAGCAAAATGAACAACCAGGTGCACTGCTCAAAGTTCTGCCCACTGGGAGATTTCCCCTCACCACTGTCCTTTAAGAACATCTGAGAATGGGGTTGTACTGCTACAGCTGTCCACTTCTGAGTGGTCCCTGTATATTGTGAAGAACCATTTATAAACCAGGCCAATTTTTCTCTTCCTTAGTCAACTGATCATAAGGAACTCCCCAAGAGGCCATAGCTCTTGTCTGGGAAAGAGAAGGTAATGTGGCAGGAGTGCAGACCACGGGCATTTGGGCCACTTCCTCATGTAACTTACTTGTGCCTTCAGGACCTGCTTGAGCCATATCTATAATATACCATTTCCACTTTATGACGAAGTGCTGCTGTGCAGGCCCAACTTTATGGCTTGGTGGGTCAGACAATACCCAGCTCATGATAGGCAACTCAGGTCTCATGGTAACTTGGTGGCCCATGGTTAAGTGTTCAGTCTCTACTAAGGCCCAGTAGCAGGCTAAAAGCTGTTTCTCAAAAGAAGAGTTGTTATCTGCAGCAGATAGTAAGGCTTTGCTCCCAAATCCTAAGGGTCTTCATCGTGATTCTCCTATAGGGGCCTGCCAAAGCCTCCAAACAGCATCCCTATTTGCCACTGACACTTCCACCACCATTGGATCTGCTGTATCATATAGCCTATGTGGCAGAGCAGCTTGCAAGTAGCCTGAACATGTCACAGAGGCTCCTCTTGTCCCAGCCCCTGCCACAGAACTAGCAGCTTTTCTGGTCACTTGGCAAATGGGACAGAGTGGCACATCCAAATAAGGGATATGTTGTGTCCAAAATCCAGAGGACAACTAGGTGCTGTGCCTCTTTTTTGGTCGTAGGAAGGGCCAGATGCACTAGCTTATCCTTCACCTTAGAAGGGATATCTCAACATGCCCTACACCACTGGAGGCCTAGAGATTTCACTGAGGTGGAAATCCCCTGTATTTTTGTTGGATTTATCTCCCACTCCTTGAAAGGCAAATGCCTTATCAATAAGTTTACAGCAGTTACTACTTGTTGCTCGCTAGGTTCAATCAGCATGATATCACCAATATAAACAA
The DNA here is from genome assembly GCF_023851605.1 of Tamandua tetradactyla. Lineage (NCBI taxonomy): Eukaryota > Metazoa > Chordata > Mammalia > Pilosa > Myrmecophagidae > Tamandua > Tamandua tetradactyla. The sequence continues at coordinate 124,127,504 of NC_135353.1, forward strand.
GTAGTGTGATGTCTTGTGGGAGGAAGAAATGCTCAAGGTCCCTGTGGACAAGACTGTGACATAGGACTGATGTCACCCTGATACACCCCTGAGGCAGGACAGTGAAGATACAGTGCTGGCCTTGCCAGCTGAATGAAAACTGCTTCTGGTGGTCTTACTGACAGCCATTGAGAAAAAAGCATTTGCCAGATCAATAGCTGCATACCGGGTACCAGGGGATGTGTTGATTTCCTCAAGCAATAATACCATATCTGGAATAGCAGCTGAAATTGGAGACACCACCTGGTTAAGTTTACAATAATCCACTATCATCCTCCAAGACCCATCTGTTTTATTCACAGGCCAAATAGGAGAGTTGAATGGGGATGTGGTGGGAATCACCACCCCTGCATCCTTCAAGTCCTTAAGAGTGGCACTAATCCCTGCAGTCCATTCAGAAATATGGTATTGCTTTTGATTCACTATTTTCATAGGTAGGATCAGTAATAGTGGCTTCCATTTGGCTTTTCCTACCATAATAGCCCTCACTCCACAAGTCAGAGAGCCAAAGTGGGGATTCTGCCAGTTGCTGAGTATGCTGAATTCAATTATGCATTCTGGAACTGGGGAATTGACCACATAATGGGTCCAGGGACCCACTGGACCCACACAGAGACAGACCTGAGCTAAAATTCCATTGATGACCTGACTTCCATAAGCCCCTACTCTGACTGGTGGACTAGAATGACGTTTTGGGTGTCCTGGAATTAATGTCACTTCTGAATCAGTGTCCAATAATCCTTGAAATATCTCATTATTTCCTTTCCCCACTGCACAGACACCCTGGTAAAAGGCCATAGGTCTCCTTGGGGAAGGCTGATACGAAGGTATAAATTTTGGGCAGTGCAAAAGGATACTTCTCCAAGGGTAATCAACCCTCCCCTCATTTGAGAGACTCTGGGTCTGTAAACTGTCTCAAGTTTGGGAATTGATTAAGGGGCCCTGACTCTCTATTTTTGCAATTCAAGTTAGACTTAAATTTACTTGACCTAGAATTATTCTGCTTATACAGCTCAAACAATAATTTAGTAGACTGCCCATCTATTTTATTTCTAGATACCCCATGATCTATTAGCCAATGGCACATGTCTCTGTGAGTCAGATTATTTTGACAACTGCTTTGAGTCTGCTGTTCATTATGGTGGCCACACCCACCTTGTCTATGGTAAACTATCACCACATGGCTTTTGCCAACTCGGGATCTGATCATCCCCATTGTGTTTAAGAATTCCAGCAAGTGATGGCAATTTCCACAGTAATGTCTGAGCTACAGAGAAGGGTTACTATAGAGCTCTTCAGGGATGATGGAGCTAGTCTTATGAATTTATTTCTCAAGGTGCTGGTGAAAGATGTGTCCTCTGGACATTCCTGGGGTGTGTGAGCAGGTCTTTCATGATAAATACATTGTACCATTCCAATCTCTCTAAACCTCTGGATCCCCTCATCTACATTATACCAGGGTAGTTTTGGCATTTTGACCTCAGGTAATGGTGGTGACCTTTTGATCCATGTTTCAGCCAACCATCCAAACAAACTGCCCTTTCTAACCCCTTGAGCTACCACACTGAATGCAGAATCTCTGCTTAGTGGGCCCATATCAATAAATTCAGTTTGATCCAACTTTATATTCCTTCCACCATTATCCCACACACTTAATATCCATTCCCACACATATGACCCTGATTTCTGTCTATACAGATTAGAAAACTCATGCAGTTCTCTTGGAGTATAGCATATCTCCTCATGGGTCACACTTTGCACCTCACCTTTTGGGCCTGTTTGGGACACTAGTCTTGTTATAGTTCTTGAATAAAAGAGGGGTGGTGGGGGTGGGTCATGAAAAGAAATAGAAGTGTCTTTCAGGCCAATTAGCTCAGGACATTCTGCTGCAGTTTCATCAGGTGAAATAGGATTAGTCGCTCCAGACAGAGGAGTTAGGGCTTTTTCCCCAGGGGGAGGTGGTTACAGGGTTAGCAGGCAGTGAAGGGTTAATCTCGTTAGGTGGAGGTTGAATGGCAGACTCCTCTGGGGAGACTGAAGGCTGGGAACCTTTTTTCTCAAGGCAGGCTGGAGGTCTGGAAGCTCTTTTCTCAGGGCAATCCATTACAGGTCTATTTAGCAAAGTCTCAGCAGATTCCAGGGATCCTGTCCCCCCATGGATATCATCAAGTCATATATCACCATCTTACATTTCAGGATGCACTGTTTTCCAATCAAAGCCATTATTTTAACAGCAGACTTCCTGCAAGGTTGGGATTTTAGTTTACATTGTAAATCTGCCACTCGCACAATGAGGCTCTGAGTCTGGTTTTTAAAGATCTCAAGTCTGTGATCACAGGAAATAAGATTTTCTTTCAGGGCACACGTAGAAACTTTTATATCATTCATACATCACTTAAGGTGCAAATCTGAACTCTTCAGCTCATCTCTTTCCCTCATGACTGTATCCAGCATATCTAAATACAATGAGCCAACATTATTTGTGTTAGTTAGATTCAGTTATCAACTTGGCTAGGTGAGCATACCTAGTTTTGTTGCTGCGGACAGAAGCCAATGGTACGTGAACCTCATGTGTTGCTCATTACATCTGCAGTTGGCTGGGAGGCGTGTCTGCTGCAATGAGTGACGTTTGACTTAATTGGCTGGTGCTTAAATGAGAGAACGCAATGTAGCACAGCCTAAGCAGCTCAGCGTTCCTCATCTCAGCACTAGCAGCTCAGCCCGGGCCTTTGGAGATGCAGAAAGAAGTCACCCTGGGGAAAGTTGTTGGAACCCAGGGGCCTGGAGAGAAGACCAGCAGAGACCATCCTGTGCCTTCCACGTAAGAAAGAACCTCAGTGGAAAGTTAGCTGCCTTTCCTCTGAAGAACCAACAAAATGAATCCCCTTTTATTAAAAGCCAATCTGTCTCTGGTGTGTTGCATTCCAGCAGCTAGCAAACTAGAACATTATTAAACCTCTGAATTCCACAAAACTCTGTAAAGGTGTAAAAAACATTCTCACTCATAGACTTGCCTTGTATAAGCATACAGTTATCAGAATCTAATGGTGATATTTTGAGTATCTCTTTTGCCATCTCACCCCATTGACTGTCAGTGCCATCTTGATTATTGGAAACAGAGTCCTTAGTGCCTCTGAGTCTAGTCAGAGTAGAAAACCAATTTCAAAACCCATTTTAAGATTTTTGTTTCTCAAGAACTACTCCTGGTACCAAGCTGGGTTAGTCAGGGTTCTCTAGAGAAACAGAACTGACAGGAGAGATTTGTAAATATGGGACTTATAAAGGTGTCTCACACAACCATGGGCATGGAAGATCCGAAAATCTGTAGGGCAGGCTGTGAAGGGGGTGGCTCAAGTGAAGGGTCTGGACAGACTCCACAGGAGAGGCTTGCTGGCTGAAGAAACAGTGAAAGAGTCTCTCTTTTCCCTTAAAAACCTTCACCTGATTGGATTATCTTGTTGGGGGAGACATGCCTTAGTTGATCGCAGATGTAAACAGCCACAGATGCAATCAACTGACTAATGATTTAATACATCAGCCTTCCTGTTTATCAACCAGCCACGAAATATCCTTGCAGCAATGGTCAGGCCTGTGCTTGCCTGACTAGACAACTGGGCATAATCACTTAGCCAAGTTAACACAAGAACCTAACCATGACAATATGTGTATTAGTTTGCTAAAGCTGCCAGAATGCAATATATCAGAAATGGAATAGCTTTTAAAAAAGGAATTTATTAAGTTGCAGGTTTACAGTTCTAAGGCTATAAAAATGCCCAAACTAAGGCAAAGATACTTTGCTCAAGAAAGGACAGTAGGTCTGAAACACCTGTGTCAGCTAGCAAGGGATGTGGCTGGCATCTGCTGGAGTCTTTGGCTTTTCATTTCAAATAGCTTCCCTGTGGGCGTTTTCTTTCTTCATCTATGAAGGCTCTTTCAAAATGGTTCCCTCTTAAAGAGTCCAGAAAACAACTCCACTTTGATTGGGTAGAGACACATCTGCATGGAAACCATCTAATCAAAAGGTCCCACCTGCAATTAGATGGGTCACATCTCCATGGAAACAATAAAAAATATCCCACCCAGCAATATTGAATGAGGATTAAGGAACATGGTTTTTCTGGGGTACAGAACAGTTTCTAACTAGAAAGTATGCTAATGGCATCAGCATGTCCCAATGTTCGGAAGAGTAAAATGGAAACTGCCATCATTTATCAGGCATCTGCAATGGGCCAAGTCTTGGCCTTGGGTTCTATAGATGTTGCCATTAACATTCACAGAAGCCATCTATGCCAAGTGGTTCTGTGGCTATGGTATAGAAGAGGGACTGAAGCCCAAGAGGCCAGTAATTGGTGGAGTTGGAATCCAAGCTTTCTCTTCAATGGATTGGAAGATCCCAACAGCCTAGGCAGAAAGTGATCTTGGAAAACCCCTCAGCATGTCTTGCCTTCTGAAGGTCAATGTCATTACTAGGAAATGCTGACATTGCATGAGCAACAATAAGGTACCCCTTCCCCAGGCCTAAGCCAAAGTATCCAGCACTTATTTTGCAGAATCTGGATATGGGGAGAGTTTGGCCAAGACCACAAACCAGGTGTTTCTTTACTGTCCTCAGGAGTCTGCCATAGTATTTCTATTAACCTCCTACCTTGTGAAAGTGATCTCTGAGAAGAAGGTTATCAGGTCAAATCTCCTCTACAAAAGAATAGGTGGGTATTTCCAAACCCAGCTTTCATTTTCACATGCACACAAAATTCACAATACAACATTCACATGCCCAAAAGAAAAGAGGCTCTTTTCCTGAGACTTCTGGACATGGCTAGCAAAAGGTCGCTTGCCACAAGAACTCGGCCTTAGGTGGTAGGTTTGATCTGTGACTCATTCAAACCACCTAGGGAATGCAAGTTAATCTGTAGAGAACAAAGGGAAAGAAAAGGAAAATCAACATGATCAAGTGAGAGATTAAACGTGTGATCAATTCCATGATTGTTTTTGATACATGCGCCCGTGAACAGAGCCTGGCATGTGTTGGTCCCTGCACAGGAGGTATTCTAGTGTGTCTTAGACGGCTGAGACCCAGCTATGCCTGGCCCAAGAGGACCTGCTAGGTGACAAGGATGGTGGAACAAACCCAGAGTGCACACTTGGCCTCTTATCCTAGACTCTGACAGGAAAGAAAAAACTTTCTTCAAAGGCACACAGGCCTTTTTTTGGCAGGTTATACTGCTACTGGCTGACATTCTCAGAGAGAACAGTTATCTGATACCACTTTAAGTTTTCAAAAAAAAAAAAAGGAAAAAACAGATTCTCCTGGGCTTTTAGGGCCCCAGGAACTGGAGCTCCTCAAATAGTTACAAGACAATTAAGCAATGGGACTTCCCCCCCTTAATTCTCTAGGCTGCTGACCCTCCTACTCAGCTCCAAAGGCTCTCCAAGACATTTCCAAAACTCAGCGGGACCCCAGCTCTAAACAGGCTCAGGGTCTGAAATCAGACACCTGCTCTGTACGGAACTAGATGCCATCAAGATGGTCGCGCCCGTTGTGCCGCTATTGACGGACCCGTCGCGGCTATTTTTCTTCCTATTCCAAGGAACTGATGGAAGCGGAAAGCGTGAGGGCGCGAGGAGCAGGATCGCTGCAATAGTCCACTCTGAGTCGGCTTGCTCGCTGCCTAGAGACGCCTCCCCCCGTGTTCCGTGCGACTCATCACGGAATAAGGCCTCAACAGTGTATTTGTCCCTCCTTGGACGCCGCCATCTTGCCTTAGGGCAAACTCCGTCGGAATCCTTGTTGTCACACAGAAAGATATTGGCTATTGGCGACGTTGGGGCTACAAGCGGTTACTGCGCTTGCGCAGAGCTCTGGCCTGGGGCTCCTGGGATCTGAAGCGGAAATGTTCTAAGGCCCTGGGACAGTGGCTGGAGTTCAGACTGGCTGTGGTTATCAGGTCCTGAGATTTCTGGTTCTTGGTAGCCAAGTAAGGGCGGGAGTGTTAGGACGAGGTGTTGATGACGGGTTTGACTGTGTAGGATCGGAGGGGGAGTGGGGTAATTGCTTAGCTCCCTTGTGAGAGTTGAATGACAGGGGCATGGTGGTGAGTGTTCGTGGGTGGGGCTGCGGGGTGGCGATTGATTGATTCATTCATTCAGCGAATATTTATTGAGTGCCTAGTAAATGTCAGACATTTACTAAACACGTTCTAAATATTTTACTTTAATTTTCACAGTAGCCCTGTGATATAGGTACCAGGATTAACTTCACTTCATAGAGCGAAATAGGCACCGAGAGGCTTGGTAACCTGCCCAAAGTCACACTGCTTGTAAGCCAGAATGATCCTTTGTCTTTCTTTCTGTAGGACATACCCCTTTCTAACATACCCTATAATTTATTTTCATATTTATTGTTTGTTTGTCTTGTCTGCTGGAATATAAGCTAAGCATGAGCGGGGAATTGTGATATTTTGTTCACGGATGCATTTCAAACGCTAGAACGTTGGAAACAGGCTCATAGTGGGTACTCAGTACTTATTTGTTGAATGAATAAAAATGGTATAGCAGGTAGTCTGGTTGGTTCCAGAGCCCAGACTCTTAGGAAATAACACAGTGCTTAGCACACTCCCTGGGGATAATTGAGCCTTTAATCAGTATTAACTCTTAAAACTAGAATGAAGACCTATGCCTCCTTGAGTAAGCAGCTGGGTTTTACTTAACTCCTCTCCCTGGAAGATAGCTTAAGTAGTTCCTAATTGAATCTCACTGTGGGGTTAATTGTCTTTTCAGAGTTGGAGTGCATAACTGAGACCTCTGCTCACCTCCTGCAGACTCCACCTTATCTATCTCTACCTTAACTAAGTAACACAGTTTTCCTTAGTCTACATAAGAACCAGTCTGAGTCCTCAGAAGGAGGCTAGTTCAGAGGCAGAGATCTGTGATGTGGTGATGGATAATGGCTGCAGCTGAAGTGAGTTTGTCTCTGACTTGCTCTGCCTCAGTATGAACAAGAGAGCTCCTCTGAGGTGAATTGGAGGAGAGGCCCCAGCCCAGAGCTTTGACCAGAGGAGGGAGGGGACTGATAGGCAGCAGGTTCTGAAAATGGTGGGCCATCAGTGGCCCCTGATCCTCCCCCCAGCTGAGAGAGAGCAAGGTCTTTGTGCTGGCCAAATCCAGCTACCATCAAGGACTGTGTGATGTGGTTAGTTTGTTTCCTCTTTTGGTGACAGAGGTGAAAGAGAAGGATGGAGGGTTGTCTCCATGGGAGAAGGTGCTCTGCTATAGTATCTGCAAGGGCAGGATCAGGCTGGGAAACATCACCACCAGCCACAGAGGACACCATTATGCTCCCTTCTTTTGTCATTGGCTTTTTCTCGATTTAGTTAGTTCCACGGCATCAATATCCTGTCTGCCTTCAGGGTAAAGGCTGAATCCTCCTCCATCCTGACTGAAGTGCATGAAAATATATATTTTTAATTTCTAGTTCAGAGTAGTCTCTAGGTGTGCTGTCATCTAGCTCTGCTGCTTCATTTTCATGGTTAGTGAAACCCGGCTTGAGAACATGACTAGTTAAGCTAGCCATTGCTGAATCTTGTTGTCAAGATGCTGCCGCAGTGATTGCTGCGGTATAAAATGGTTATTCTGCAGAAACACTACTCCCTAAAACTTTTCTTTTGAAAAACTGCCAAACTCGGAAGAGTATGGCAATCAAATTGAAAAATCACGAGAAAAGAGGAAGTGATTGGGCAGAAACAGGGTAGTGATGAGGCCAGTGAATAACGGAATGAGTGTGTGGGAAAGTACAATAGTTTTCAGCTGTAAATATAACTGGGCTCTTAACCACCCTCTACCACTCTCTCTCTCGTCCCTTCCCCCAGCGTTCTGAGCCTTGGTTTGTTCTCCTTCCATCAAATCATCTCAAGCTATCCATTTCCTTCTGACTTTGCTGAGGACATCTCTAGGACTTAGTGTGGTAATAAGTGATTTGTGATAAACGTCAATATTCATTTTACTAGTAATTAATGTTCATCGTTAGAAATGAGATGTAAATAAAAGAAGAAAGTGAAATCACTGCTCAAAGATAATATCAACATATTAAGTGCTCTTCTGGATATCACGTACATATGTTTTGCCTCATAAAAATGGGATCGTGTTTGCATTTGCTTCTTTGTATCTACTGTTAAACATTTTAAGATATGAAAACAGAATTCATAGCATTTTTAAAGCCTGGCAGTATTCCTCTTTTAGTATGTGTCATATTATTTAACTAAGGTCCCTTTGCTGAACATTAGTTTGTCTACAAATTTTTGAATCTTGGAAACAACTACAGTTAATGTCCTTGCAGCTTTGTGCACATTTATGATTGTTTTGTTATGATAATTTTCTAGGAATAGAATTCTTGAAATAAAGGAAATATGTTATTAATGGCTTCTGAAGTAGGTGTCATTTAGCACAAGTCATACATCTGACCAGTAAGAGAACAAAATTTAATGTTCAAAATTTGCATGATCTTAGCAGAGTCCCAAGGGAGCAAGCTGGATCTTCCAGACCATGTTTCCAAATCATTGTCCCTTGTGTGCAAGGAGTTCTCTAGGCTGGTGATTGTGGTCCCATGGCTGTACCCACTGATCTCAATTCTCCTAATTCTGCTTTCGTAGATCTCCTTCCATTCTCCAGAGCAGAATACAATGGCCTTGTCCCAGGTGAGTTCCTCATTTACCCCCCCACTTTTTTTTCCCAATGAACTTGAGGCAGCTTTTAGGAATCTGTATTGTAGACCTAAAAAAAAAATCTATAGTCCCTGCTGTTCTGGCTCTTTTCTATTCAACCTGTAATCCTCAGGTTTCTTCAGTCTTTCCCCTCTTCACAAAGAAAGAGAAGGTTGGGTGGGGGAGGAGAAAGAGAGAGGGAGAAAGAAAGGGAGAGAAAGATGGAGTGACAGAAAGATGGGCAGACAGAAAGTGGAAAGTCAAAAATAGACGGACTGAAAGAAAGAAAGATGGAAAGTAAGGAGTGAAGGAAGAAAGGAAGGCACAGAGAGACTGATAGAAACAAGAAAGAGGCAGTTAGAAAAAAGAGGAAGATAGAAAAAGCTAGAGAGGAGAGAAACATACATACCTCTCTCATCTACTTCATCCTCTGGGAACTGTACTTTATCTTTTCTTTAGTTCCAGTTCACCTTGTTCTTTTAAATTATGTTTAACATAATTCATGCATAATGCTTTATTGTGAATACAAATGAAAAAGAAGCCAAAAGATCCTTATTTCTTCTTCAAGTACCACATTCTTTCTCTGAGATGCCCACTGTTAGCAGTTTGGTATAGCTAGTATAGATGCATTCACATTAATAAAATTAACCCAAACCACTTACGTATGTCCTGTATGTGTGTGTGTGTGTTTTTCACAAATAGCATCATACTCCCATACCCATCCTTTTTTCACCTGATTGTATTCTGGATGGTGCTCCTTTTTAAGAAGTAAAGATTATTTCAGTTCTGTTTCTTAATATGATGCATCATTTAGTTATCCCTTGATGGACATTTAAAATTTTAACATTATTTTACTATTATAGTGCCTCATGAAGTTTTCTGTATATATATTTGTTCTAGTGGAGGTATTTATAGGGGATACATCTAGAACCAGATTTTTGTATAATAGGTATTCACATTTTTTTTTTTTTTTTTTTTTTTTTTTTTAAAGGAAAGACAGAGAGAAGGAAGGAAGGATAGAAGGAAGGAAGGAAGGAAGAAAGGGAAACATTTTTAAACATTTTCTTGTTTTATTGTATTCTGTTTCTCCGTTTTTGTTACATGGGCTGGGGCCGGGGATCGAACCGAGGTCCTCCGGCATAGCAGGCAAGCACTTTGCCCGCTGAGCCACCGCGGCCCGCCCGGTATTCACATTTTTAACTTGCCATCCCGAATCCTGGACTAATTAATACCTTCACAAATTTTGCAAGACTAGATAATTTCTATATTCCAGATTTCCAGACTCTGAAAGATATAAAGGTACCCAATTTATTTTATGAATCCAGTTACCTTATATTTGATGAAGAGACTATCAGAAAGAAAATTATAAACCAGTTTCACTTTAAAATACAGATGCCAAAATTCTAAAAAATATTCTGAATAGAATATTGACAAGTTAAGTGAGCCTTTTTAAAGTAATATGTACATATGGTAAAAAAGTCAAAAGGTTTGTTTAGCAAAAGATGAAAAATAATTCTCCCTCATCCATCCCCAAGTCTCCTTCTTCAATTTCCTATGTATTCTTCTGAAGATAATGTCTGTATACCTATCACCTAGATAAACTAATTTGTTTCCTTTTTTAAACAAATTAGAACACATTCTGGTCTTTCTTTACCTTTTCTTAACTTAATGGTCATTCAATTTCACTGCCTACTACCCAAAGTTTACTTAGCCTCAGCACTGTTGCCATTTTGGGCCAGAAAATCCCTTGTTGAGGAATGGGGTGGTCCTAGGCATTACAGGATGTTTAGCAGTATCCCTGGTCTCTACCCTCTATATTCCAGTCACCACTCCTAAACCTCACCCCCAGTTGTGACAACCAAAAATGTCTTCTGACATTGCCAAGTGTCTGCTGGGGACAAAATCACCAAAGACCTAAAACTACCAGTCTATCTATTTATAAAAATGGCCACTTTATTCTCAATTGGGTTGAAATACCATTATTTTATTTACCTGTCTCCCAGTTATGGACATTTAAGATATTTCTAGTCTCTTGCCACCATAAGCAATGTAGCAGTGACTATCCATGTACATTCCAGGTTATATGAGTGCAAGAATAACTGAGAATAATTTTCTAAAAGTGAAATTTCTAGGTCAAAGACTATGTGCATCTGGAATTTTGATTCAAGATTGTCAAATTGCCTGCAATTTTCACTCCTAAACCACAATATGATGCTTTTCCTCATAAACAGGTGATCGTGCTGTTTATCCAGCTGTTTTATTTTTTTAATTTTTATGATAAAACAACGTACAAGCACATACATTCTTAACATACAGAGATTTCATACATGGCGTACAATCAATGGCTTACAATATCATCACATAGTTGTATATTTATGACCATGATCATTTAGCTGTTTTATTTTTGCCAAAGTGAGGGGAGAAAATAGCAGTACATTTTAACTTATATCTCTTGAATTGAGTGGAGTATCTTTTCATATTTTCAAAAGCGATTTATACTTTTTTCTTTCAAAAGTTTATTCAACTCATTTGCCTGTTTTTCTCTTGGGTATGAGATTACTTTGATTGCTGGACACCAGTTCTTTTTGTTAAGTTAATAAGACCTCTTTCATATGTTATAAATAGTTTTTCACAGTTTTTTTATTTGTTTTGAGTTGGCTTATCATATAACTTGGGAAGTAGCTACCTAAATTGTTTAATATGTTCAAATTTAACAATTTTTGTGGCTTTTAGATTTTGTGTATTGCTTGAAAGGCTTCTGAGAGTCAAGATTATAAAAATGACTTTTTGGTTATATTGGAAAAGGTTGGGGTTAGTGAATGTTGGTGGCACAAGTGAATCTCCATCTGAATGGGAACAAAGTTAAACTCTCCTATGTTATATGAAAGTAAATTCCAGATGGATTAAAAAGCTAAATATATATTTTAAAAATTAGATGAGAATTTACTAGGGCATTTGGATAACTTTTCAGTGTAAGAAACATTTTTAATAAAGATGGGAAACCAAGACACTATAAAGGCAAAGGTCATCGGACTAGAGTGCATTAAAATGTTAAAATCTACAGTCAACAGACATTTCAGGCTAGGAGAATTATACATGCAGTGCATATGATGCACAGGATTTATTTACAGAAAATGTAAAATGATAAGTAAACAGACAAATAATGTAGTAGAAAAATAGAGTAATTACAGGACAGGAAGTTTGTAGGAAGGAAGGTACATCAATCATAGGAAAAGATGCTTACCATCCCCAGGTTTCAGGCCAGAATACCTGGGCTCATTTTTATTCCTCCTTTTCTGTTGCATTCCAATGAATGAAATCAGTCTCTGTCATTCCACTAAACAGTTTCTCTTCCTTACCAACTTTCTAAAACGTATATACTGTAAAATCAAACTTGTGCATAGGTTGTTTCTAACAAAAACAGGGACATACTATTCATATTCTGAAATTTGTTTTTCATTTAACGAAAGTATCATGAACATCCTTTCATACTAGTCAATTTTTTTAATGGCAGTTATAATTCCGGATGATAGGTGTAACGATTTAACCAGTTTTTTGTTGATGGACATTTAGGACTTTCTCCCCCTAGTTTTTGCTAATACAAATAATGCTCTCTTGAGCATCCTTATGTGCATATAAATATTTCAGAAGACTAGGGCCTTAGAAATGCAACTGTTAGTTAAAATATGAGGAAAATAAATTAGATATGTATTGCCAGGTTACCTGTCAACCAACCTTATATGAAAGATCATTTTCTAATACTCTCACAAATACTGGCTCTTTTCTATCTATGTTTATCAATTTCATAGATAAAAGAGAGTATTTTATTGTTTAATTTGAATTTTAGTAAGGTTTAGAATCTTTTGTTCATGTGTTTATAAGAAAATGGTATTTTTGTTGCTATGAATCTGTGTCCCTTCTGGTTGTTCTTACTGAGGTATAGAGTAAAATTCTAGGAAGGGCATTGCTGTTTTAAAGGGAATTTCTTTGTAAATTTTGATGTTTGTTAACCAACTACTCCCCTCAAAAAAACAGTTTATAGCTTCTTTGGTATTTTTCTGTACACTTGACTGTAGTAGATATTATCAATCTTATTGATGCTTAAGAATTTGAAGCATGATAAGTAGTATGCTATTATAAATTTATTTCACATTTCTTCAGTTATTAGGTTGTAGCCTAATCTGTTAGAATTTTAGTGCATGAAGGAAGACCACTGTTATATATATTACAATTTCCCCCCCACTTTTGCTATTGATGTTTGATGACTTTTGCCATTTGGCAAAATGGTTTTCTTTTTGCCATTTAAAAAATACTAATGGTTATGTAGTCATATTTGTAAGTCTTTAGCTGTGTATCTTCTGAATTTGGGAATGCCTTAGAAATGCTTTCACCACCTCAATATTATAATAACATTTTAATTATTGATTTTATGATTTACTCATACACATTTAAATCTCGAATCGGTCTCTAATGTACTTGGAACCAGAGTGAGATAGAAAATTCAGTTTTGTGGTGGTTGTTCTTTTCCCCTTAAATGCCAAGCCAAGCCATGTTTTTATAATGATATCTTTTTCTGCAGTGGTTGGAGATGATACTTTTATAATGAACTATGTATTTGATTTATTTCAGACACTGGATATGTAGGATCTGTTAGTGGTTTTTACCTTCCACCATCATCATTATTATTGATGTATAATATTGAGTATGTAGTTAACAACTCTTTCTCTTTCCCTCTGGTAAAATGACCTCGGGTTTTCCTGCTTTTAGTTTTAGGTTCCTGGAAACTTAGTAATGGTGGAATGACAGCTGTATTACCAGGCAACATTACTTACGGTAAAAATGACCCCTAATTGGCAGTAAAAAAAACTGCATCTGGACTGAGAGGACTTGAATAAACTATAAATAGCTGGTGGGAAGCACTGAGTACACTGTAACTTTTGTTACTGGGCATGTCCTTTGCCAGGATCCTGGAAGCCATGCCTGCCTCTGTTACAAGAGATATTAGCATATGGAGCAGTTTAGAGCTTTTAAGCCAGGTGGCTCCCTACACTAAGCAGTGTGCTCTTGTTCCCTGGTACCTAAACTGTCGTTTAGAGGGGGAGGGAGGAGTTCAGAGGGCAGTGGATTGGGCTTTGAATAGCTCCTGGATTGCTCAGAGAACTCCTGCTGAAGAAATATGCCTGACACTGCCTTTCTGGCACACAATATTTCCTGTCTTATATTCTTCAGAGCAAAGTAAACTGGTGCCTCCCAGGTATGGCTATTTGGGTCCTGTGTGTACAAAATGTCTCTTTGAATTTAAGACTACCAAATGTGAGTAAGACAGGATAAGAGCCAGAGTATAAATAAATGGGTTATTGGTCATTGATAGGAATTAGGGCATTCACCAGAATTGAGTCCTTGTTTGGTGGTGACAAGGACCAAAACAGATCTTTTCTCTTTTCCCTCAATCTGCTGACCAGGCCAGGCACAAGCTCACCAACTTTCATTCTTTCTCTCATAATTAATTAGTTAAGATTAGAACTGTTTGTTCTACCTCTACATCCCCTAAAAAGCCTTCTCTGTCAGCCCCAAGCAGAATTGCTTGCTTGCACCATGTTGTACTACCTTTACCCAGTGTTACAAATGTCATCGACCTTGTAAGGCAGGCCTTTGTCCCTCCCTTCCTTCTTTCCTTTCATATATATGTTTGCAAGTGTTGGCTTTTATTTCACTCTATTAGACTGAACCTCCTTGAATGCTGGAGGTGTATTTTATTAATCTTTACCTTCCTGGAACTTACCAACTTGGTCTCCTCCAATGAATATATGTTGAATGAATAAATATCTAGGGTAATATATTTCTAACACCCTATTTCTTTGTCCTAAATACTTTCAAATAATTTCAGTAACATAAACACTATATAAAATATGTCAAATTCTGATCAGGGTACAAGATGAGAACAAGTTTACACAGAAAGGCAGTACAGTGTGGTGTTTACAAATATAGACTTGGAAATCAGGCCACATGGGTTTGAATCTGTAATGACTAGCTGTGTAACCCTGGGTAAATTACCTTACATTCCATGAACCTTGCTTTCCACATCTGCCATGTATCTCTAGGGTGGTTGTGAGTTTCAAAAATCTCTAAAACATGGAAATGGGTATGGGGAACATAGTAATCACTCCATGTATGTGAGATAATATGTCCTAGTCCCTTGTACTGAACACTTCGAGCTAAAAAAGAATGCGCTGTTACAGGAATCATTGACATTCAAGGATGTGTTTGTGGACTTCACCCTAGAGGAGTGGCAGCAACTGGACTCAGCTCAGAAGAATCTCTACAGGGATGTCATGCTTGAGAACTACAGCCACCTGGTCTCAGTGGGTAAGGAACCACTCAACAGTATGACTTAGAACCCAGTAGTATCTTCCTCTCCAAGTGCTATGAGCTCAGAGGCTTCTGAAACCCTTCATGAGTATGGGCTTAAGTGTCACGGTCAAGAGTTCATAATCCCTTTGGATAAGGGGCAGGATGGTTATGCCCTTGCCTTCTGTGTGACTGTTCTATATTGAGGCCTAGTAGCTCTATTCCTTGGCACTCAGTGAGCCTATACTATATCAGCCTGCAAGAAAGAGCTCAGTTCTGGAATGCCTTCAGCACTGATAATGAAGTCGTGTGTCATTTCCCCTGAACAGGATATCTAGTTGCCAAACGGGATGCAATCTTCAGGTTGGGACAAGAAGGGGCCTGGATGGCAGATGGAGAAAGCCCAGTACAGAGCAGTCAAGGTGAGCCTGTACTTGGCAAGTCAAGTTGGGGGAAAGAAGACTCTGTTGGTCTCTTAGAGGCATGTGCTGAGGAGTTCTTCTCAGAATCTTCAGAATTTTGGGAATGATTCAGGTCTGAGGAAATGAGCTGTTTCACAGCCAAATGTTGCTTCCACCTGTCATCTTCTTACAGTCTCCATGTGTTTCCTTAGGATTAGACAGATTGTGGCCACTATTTAGATTCCATTGCTACCTTCTAGCATCCTGGGTTGCTAGTGAGAAGTGTCAATCCTACTTGCATTCCTTTCCCTGCCCTCCTTTCAGGGCACCTTTATGATTTACCCCATTGCTTGGGCTTTTGCATTTTCATCAAACTAGGCATAGGTGTCCATTTTCCTTCTTTATCTGGTGTGCTGTAAGCCCTTTCACTCTGAAACTTTGAGTCTTTTTTCTCACATCAAGGAAATTTTCTTATATAATTCATTGGGTTGGGTGTGGACAAAAAAGCTTTGATGATGATCTTTAACTCTACCAGGTCAGGTACCCACCATGTTCTTGTCTGCCCTCACTTAGTAGCTAAACAGAGTAAACCTTGACACACTTTTATCTGTTTTCTCTTTTTATTTCTTCTAAAAAATCTGACTTGATTCCCCCTTTTATGAGATTCCACCTCTTATCAATACTTCCCATTCAACTATTTTGCTTTTTGTTTTAGGTCTTTATTTATTTAAAAAATAAGTGAGTTGAGGGGAATTTGCGCCTCTGGAGGAATGCTTTAGTGGAATGTATTTCAGTCATGGATAGATCTATATGCTTTTTCCTTTTTTTTTTTTTTTGTTTGTTTTTGCTCTGGGCACTTACAGAGTTCTAGAAAATTCAGGTGTTGATCTGCTTCTTTGCTGTCCTCATTCACTGTACCTACTCAGTGGGTCCTTTTGGAGAACTATTGCTCCTCAAAATGTGAGTGTGGTCTGTGAACCAGACACAGGAGCATCCCCTGAACTCTCATTATTAATACAAAATCTCAGCCCCACCCAGCCTTCTGAATCAGAGTCTACATTTGAACAAGATCCCCAGGGATACTCAAGTTTGAGAAGCCCTGCTTTGTGGAGCTGAGTTTTAGACCTCAATGAGACTCTGGCCTGCTGTTCCACAGGTGACTCCCCGAATGGCTTCTCTAGTGCCCACTCCACCTTGGCAAACTGGTCCACAAACTGCTTTGAGTTCCCTGGACTGGCATGTGGGGCTCCCGCCTCTTTGAGGCTTCTCCCAGGAATGCTTTGATTTGTAATTTCCCCTTTATGGATATGTACAGTGCCATATCTGCTGCCTTGTGGAAATTTATCAGGATTCCTGCTCTGCTGGTAGTATACTTGCTCATTTCCAGTGATACATACTGTGGAACATAATGGTTGTGTGCCACTGATTCTTTACTCTCATTTCAGTTGTATCCTAGAGGGGAGGAAAAGCAAACCCAAGGACACAGCTCACACTCTTGAATCAGAAGTCTCTTATATTAAAAAAATCAGTGTATTAAAAGTAATACCTGTGCATGTTGGTGAAAGACCGAAGATCAGAATATGAGCAAAAATAATCTCAGAAGTATTCCTAGTCCCTTTTCCCAAGGACAACCTCTTCTAAAAGTTTCTATTTTTTAAATTCTTCTGATGAGCACCTCCATGTGTCTTGGTAACAACTTCAGATCTCTTTTTCTCGAATCTCAATTTTATCTCCTGTTTTAGTTTCCTGACTGCTAAAACAAAGAGCATGCAATAAATTATCTTAAACAATGGAAATTTATTAGCTCAAGATTTTGAGGCTGGGAGATGTCCAAAATCAAGGCGTCATGAAAGCCGTGCTTTTTCTCGGAAGACTGGCATTCTGGAGCTAGCTCTAGTGATCCTTCATCATTTGATGATTCTTTACCCTTGGCTTTTCTCTCATGTGGGCAATGTATATAGTGGCGGCCTCTCATGAATTTTCTTCTGCGTTCTATTGACTTCCAGCTCTAGCTTCCCCACCTGTGGCCTTTTTTATAAGGCCTTCATTAAAAGAACTAAGATGCATCCTGATTCAGCTGGATCACACCGTAACCAGCATAACCTCATCAAAAGTCTATTTTCAAGGGTTTACACCCATAGGAATGGATTAAAGTTAAGAACATGTTTTTTCTATGGTACATAGCTCCAAGCCACAACATATCACCTCTTAAGGATTTAGTCACTTACACTATGGCCCTTTGCTCCCCAGCTCTTCACATAGTTTGATTGTTCAATTATTATTTTTAGTTCTTTTATTGGTTACATTTGTAACTTAAATAATATACTTCAGCTTCTTTTGTTCATTCCATACTGTAACTTTCTTTTTTTAAACCTTGCATCTTATTCTTCCTTATTCTGTTGTGGTGCTGGTAGAAGACATTCAATAAATATTTCATTGTTTTGAAACTCAGTGACTGAGGAGGGCAGTTTGCCATTCATCACCACACCTAGTGGTTAAAAGCTTGGATTTTGGAGCTGCACTGCCTGGGTTCAAGTTCTGGTTTCTTCACTTACTAGCTGTGCTGGTCTGAATCTATGGTGGACCCCAGAAAAGCCATACCCTTTGATCCTCATTTAATATTGCTGGGTGGGAGCATTTTGATTGTTTCCTTGAAGATGTGACCCACCCAATTGTTGGTGGTAACTTCTTTTTTTTTTTTTTTTAAAGGAAAGACAGAGAGAAGGAAGGAAGGAAGGAAGAAAGGGAAACATCTTTAAACATTTTCTTGTTTTATTGTATTTTGTTTTTCCGTTTTTTGTTACATGGGCTGGGGCCGGGAATCGAACCGAGGTCCTCCGGCATAGCAGGCAAGCACCTTGCCCGCTGAGCCACCGCGGCCCGCCCTGTTGGTGGTAACTTCTGATTAGATGATTTCCATGGAAGTGTGTCTCCACTCACTGAAGGTGGAGGTGCTTGCTGGAATCCTTTAAAAGAGGAAACATTTTGGAGACGGTCCCTTTTTTGGTAGAGCCACGTGAAAGCCAGCAGATGCCACCATGTTCACCATGTGCCCTTCCAGCTGAGAGAGAAACGTTGAATGTTGTCGGCCTTCTTGAACCAAGGTATCTTTCCCCAGATGCCTTAAATTGGACATTTCTGTAGATTTGTTCTAATTGGGACATTTTCTCGGTCTTAGAACTGTAAACTAGCAACTCATTAAATTCCCCTTTTAAAAGCCATTCTGTTTCTGGTATATTGCATTCTGGCAGTTAGCAAAGTAGAACACTAGCTATCACTTTGAACAAGTTGTTTATCCTCCCTTTGCCTGTATATAAAGTGGAGGTAGTGATAGAACTTACATTATTTTCAGAATTAAATGAGCTGATGCGTGTAAAGCACATAAAATGGTGACTGCTATAGAGGAAACTCTCAGTAAATGCCATCACTCTTTTTATGGTTGTTGTTATTATCCATTCATGGTTTTTTTTTTAAAATAATGGTTAGAAACCTGGGATAGATCATATATTACCTATGGAACTCTCAGAATACTTATAAGTAGGGGCCCCACCCTCTACAAACAATGTTTCTGTAGGTGCAGTATGGCACCTGGTTATGTGTATTTTGAGAAACACTCCAGATAATTCTGATGTCCATGCCTAGTCAAGTTCTATTGCTTTAAATATCCCCTGAGAGGAGTTCTAAGGAAATGAGAGACAGAGGAAGATAGTCACCTAGGAGCATGGCACTGAAGTTGGAAAGTAAAGATGGGAACACATAGAATCACTGTTAGACAACTTGTAGCACACCCTGGGGAAGATCAGAAAGCAGCTTGATTTTCTCCCCCTATTCCTCTATATTTAAACTTGATTCATGGACTGTATTTTTTTTCCCTCTTTTGTTCATTGGATGAAATCTCTGGCAGGTAATATATCTTTACTGATTATATGGAAATGATAAAAATCTTCTAGGAACTTTTAATCAAAAGAGTAGCCTTCTTGTAGTAATAAAAACTTTCTAATCCCATGTAGTAGTGAAAATTCTGGAGTTCATTTAATATTTGTTGATCTTTTCACAGATGGAACTTCTAGATTAATTAATTTTCCTATTTCCTATTTTGTTGATTTCTGGTTTTATTTTATTTCATTTCATTTTTTTCTACTTTGCATTTCTTTAGCTTCTTTTTTTTCCCTAACATTTTTGTTATGAAAGTTTTCATACAGAGTAAGCAAAAGAATTGTAGATTGAACACCCATATAACCACCCCCTAGATTCTGTTATAAACATTTTGCTGTATTGGCTTTATCTCATTTCTGCCTGTCTGTCCTTCCGTTAATGTCTTGTTATTTTTGTGATCAACTTCAAAGTTAGTTGCAGAGATTAGTACAGTTCACCCCTAAATAACTCCACAGGCATCTCATTAACTAGAGTTCAATATTTGTTTGCATTTTTTAACATTAAAGTTTGTTATTTTAGTAAAAGAAAATGATTCAATAACACCATATGATCTCTGACTGTGTGTGGTAATGTTTTAACTTAATTCTCAGTATGCATTTTCCATGTATTGTCATTTTAATGCTGATGTCACTACCTTCTTTTTTTCCATTAGATTTATTAATATAATTTACATACCACAAAATTCACCCTTCTTAGCTATATGTACAGTTCTATAGTTTGACAAATAAATAGTCATGTAACCACCACCACAATGAAGATATTGAACATTTTCATCTCCCCAAAAAGTCCCCTTATAGTCTTTTACAGTTACATCCCTCCCTGAACCTCCAGATCTGATCATATTTTTTGTTTTTCTAGTTTTGCCCTGTGCTGGTTTGAAAGGATTCATGTACCCTATAGAAAAGCCATGTTTTAATCAATCTTGTGGGAGCAACGATTTTTTCTAATCCCTATTCAGTACTCTAGGTTGGAAACTTGATTAGGTTATCTCCATGGAGACGTGATTCAATCAATCGTGGGTATTAAACTTGTTTAGATGGAGACATGTCTCTACCCATTCTACATGAGTCTTGATTAGTTTACTGGAATCCTATAAAAGAAGAAGTATTTTGGAGAAAGCTTCAGAACGCCATAGAACCACAAAGCAGAGAGTCCACCAGCCAGTGACTTTTGGAGATAAGGAAGGAAAACGCCTCCTGGGGAGCTTCATGAAACAAGAAGCTGTAAGAGAAAGCTAGCAGACTTTGCCATGTGCCCTTCCAGCCAAGAGAGAAACCCTAAAGTCATCAGCCTTCTTGAACCAAGGTATCTTTCTCTGGATACTTTAGATTGGACATTTCTATAGACTTACTTCAATTTGGACAATTTCACAGCCTTAGAACTGTAAACTTGTAACTTATTAAATTCCCCCTTTTAAAAGCTATTCCATTTCTGGTATATTGGATTCCAGCAGCTTGTGAACTATAACATGCCCCTTCTAGAATGTCATATAAATGAATCATGTAATATGTAGCTTTATATGTCTGGCTTTTTTCACTACTTTAATGCTTTTTATATTCTTCTATATTATGGCATGTCTCAGTAGTTTGTTCCTTTTATAAACTGAGTAGTTTTCCAGTATGTTTATCAGAGGTCTTTGTGTAGATTTGTGCTTTCACATCACTTACACCAGATACAAGAGATACATTATGCTTAGTCATATTGTAATTGTACGTTTAACTTTACAAGACCCTACCAAAGTGTTTTCCAACATGGCTGAACCATTTTGGTTTCCATCCAACAGTGTATGAGATCCCAGGTGTTTCACATCCTTGCCAGCACTTGTAATTGCTGGTCTTTCTAGTATGTGTGCAGTAGTATCTTATTGTAATTTTTAATGATTAAAAATGTCCTTATTCACAACTATATGATTTACCTAGAAAATCCCAAGGTAACCACACAAAAGCTAGTAGAACTAATATGTGAGCTCAGTAAGACCCCAGAATGTGAGATCAATATACAAAAATGAATTACAGATTGGGTGGGCCACAGTGGCTCAGCAGGCAGAGTTCTCGTCTGCCATGCCGGAGACCTGGGTTCAATTCCCAGTTCCTGCCCATGTAACAAAAAAAAAAAAAAAAAAAAAAAAAAAGAATTACTACAAAGTTGCAATGACCAGTTCTTTATCTTCCTTCCCAAACCATATGCCTTTTACTTCTTTTTCTTGCCTTATTGTATTGGTTGGGATATTCAGTAAAATGTTGAATAGGAATGGCGAGAGCAGAAATCCTTGCCTTATTCCTGATTTTAGGAGTTAAGCGTTCCCTCTCTCATCATTACATATGATGTTCTCTGTTGGATTTTTCATATGTGTCTTGAACTTGAGGAGGTTTCTTTATATTTCTCGTTTTCTGAGAATTTGATCATGAATGATGTTGAATGTTGCAAATGCTTTCTCTCCATCAATTTGGTACAACAGTTTGTTTTCTCCTTTTAATTGTTAATTTGATAGAATACATTGATTTGCAAGTATTGAACCATCCTTATATTTCTAGGATAAAACCCACTTGGTCGTTGCACATTACTGATTTTTTTGTCATTGCTAGATTCAGTTTGCTTATATTTTGTTGAATATTTTTTGCATATATGTGTATGTGGCATAATCATCTGTAGTTTTCTTTTTGTCTGTTTTTGTCATCAGCATTATCCTGGCTTCATAAAATGAGTTGGGACATGTTTCCCCCCTCCTGTTTTCTGACAAAATTTATCAGAGAAATAGCATTATTTCTTTTCTTACATGTTTTGTAGACTTTACAATGAAAGCATCTTGCCTGAGAGTTTTCTTTGTGGGTGGGATTTGAACCATTAATTCATTTTTTAATAGTTATAGGGATATTCAGATGACCCGTTTCTTCTTAAGTGAGTTTTGGTAGTTTGCAGCTGTGAAGGAATCTGTGTTACATCTAAACTATCCAATTTTTGATAAAAAGTTGTTTCATAATATTTTGCTGTTATCCTTTTAATATTTGTAGGATTTATAGTGTTGTTCTCCATTATATTCTGGATATTGATAATACGTGTCATCTTTCTTTTATGGATCTGTCTGGCTAGAGATTTATCAAATTTGTTGAGCTTTTCAGAAAGTCCACTTTAATTACATTGCTTTTTTCCTATTTCCTTGATGTTTTGGTATATTTTTGTTATTTTTAATCTATATTGAGAATTATATTATAAATAGAATAGCTTTTAGAACACATATATACATTTTTAAAAATTTTAGTGCAATTTTATTGCTATGTATTCACATACAATGTAATCATCCAAAGTGTATAATCGATGGTTCGCAGTATCATCATATAGCTGTGCATTTATCATCACGATGGACTTTTTTTCCTTTTTTATGAAAAATAACATATACAAAAAAGCAATAAATTTCAAAGCACACTGCAACAATTAGTTGTAGAACAGATTTCAGAGTCTGGTATGGGTTACCATTCCACAATTTTAGGTTTTTACTGTCAGCTGCTCTAAGACACTGGAGACTAAAAGAAATATCAATATAATGGTTCAGCAATCATACACATTTGTATGTATTTGTATTTACCCTTTCCATATAACTCTACCATCTTCTTTGATCTTTCTCCCACTCTGTAGGGGTATTTGGGCTATGCCCATTCTAACTTTTTCATGTTTGAAGGAGCTGTCGATAATATGGGATCAGGGAATGGAACTTGTTGATTTTCTGGAAGGACTGGGCCTATACATTATAATAGGGACCCATCTGGGGGTTATAACATACATACATACATTTTTAAGAATTACACAGCTTACATCAGAGTAATCACCACTCAGCTTGAGAAAAAGAACTGTACCCCTCCCAGACTGTATCCTCCTACCTCTCTTCTGGATTTAACATCCATCCTGAATTTGAGAATAATTATTTACTTGATTTTTGTTTCAGCTTTGCCATCTGTTCTAGTTTGCTAGCTGTTGGAATACGATATACCAGAAATGGAATGGCTTTTTAAAAGGGGAATTTATTAAGTTGCAAGTTTATCGTTCTAAGCCTGTGAAAATGTCCAAATTAAAGCAAGGCTGTAGAAATGTCCAAATTAAAGCAGCAACAAGAGGTTACGTTCACTCCAGAAAGACTGATGAGGTTCAGAGTTTCTCTCTCAACTGGAAAGGCACACGGTGGACGTAGCGACATCTGGTAGCTTTCTCTACAGGTTTCTTGTTTCATGAAGCTCTGCCAGGGGTGTTTTCCTTCTTCATCTCCAAAGGTCTCTGGCTGCGTGGGCTCTTGTGGTTCTCATGGCTCTCCAGCTTTCTCCATAATGTTTCCTCTTTTAAAGGATTCCAGTAAACTAATTAATCAAGACCCACCTGGAATGGGTGGAGTCACATCTCTAATCAAAGGTGAATATCCACAATTGGGCATGTCATATCTCAGTGGCAATATTCTAATCTAGTTTCCATCCTACAACATTGAATAGGAATTAAAAGAAAGGGCTGCCTCCACAAGATGGATCAGGATTAAAACATGGCTTTCCTAGGGTCCATAATCCTTTCAAACTGGCACATTCCACACACTGGACCCTAAAAAAGACAGTTTTTTCCCATATACAAAATATATTTATTCCATCACAATATCAGAAAGCCTTAAACCATTTCAGTAACAATACAAATACCATACAAGGTTAAAACCAGTACAAGATCACATCAAAGTTAGTTACAGGCATAATCTGTCTAAAGCAAAATTCTCCTCTGGCTCTATATCTGTAAAACCGTCCAAGTTTTGTATGCCCAAACATACAAAACATCCTTTGTATGTTAGCAAGCTATTTGTTGCCAACATACAAAGGAATGCACATCTGGTGAGTGTGAATTGGTATTATACTGTAATTTTTATCTTCCTGATTACTGGGAAAGGTGTTCATCATTCTATACATTACTATTTGGATTTCTTCTGTGGTTTGCTTATTCATATCCTTTATCAGTTTTTTTTGTTTGGTTGGGTTGTTTGTCTTTTCTTATTGATTTGTAGGGATTCTTTATATATTCTGTATTTCAATTTTGTGTAGAATCAATATCTTTTCTTAATTTTGATTGTTTATAGTGTTTTTTAAGTAGAAGTTTTAATTTTAATATAATCAAATATCAATTTTTATGGTTTGTGACTTGTGTAATTTTAAGTAACTTTTTCTAGATAAGCTCATTAAGGTGTTTCCATATAATTTTCACCCAGAATTTAAAATTTTGCTTTTTACTTTCTTAAAATCTGTCTGGAATTTTTTTTTTTTACATGGGCAGGCACTGGGAATCGAACCCGGGTCCTCTGGTATGGCAGGTGAGCATTCTTGCCTGCTGAGCCACTGTGGCCCACCCTGTCTGGAATTTTTTATGTATCTTGTGAGGAAGAGTTTTAACTTTGAAAAATCCTTTCCACAGTAATATGCAGTGTTCTTTTAGTCATATATTAAGTTTCCAAATACCTGTGGGTCTGTTCCTAAGCTCTATTTTGTTTTATATGTCCAATTGTTCCTTCACCATTATGTTGTTATAACTTTTTACTAATGAGTTAAAATACATGAAGCACTTAAAACAGTGCCTGACATTAGTGAATGCTATGTAAATGTTAACTATTGTTGTTCCATTTTTATTGTTATTGATGTTGCTAATAGCTGGTAGGATGAATCTCTCTTATCTTTTTGACATTTTGGTCTTCTCTAGAAATTTTGGAATCATTTGTTGAGTTCCACACAAAAAAATCCTGTTTCGGATTTCTTTTGCAACTGTATTGTCCTTGGAGATGAGTTGGGGATACATTGAGGTTGCAGCTAACTTTCCACTGAGGGTCTTTCTTACGTGGAAAGGCACACGATGGTCTCTGCTGACCTTCTCGCAAAGCCTCTGGGTTCCAACGACTTTCCCCGAGGTGATTTCTTTCTGCATCTCCAAAGGTCTGGGCTGAGCTGTGAGTGCTGAGATGAGGTATGCTGAGCTGCTTAGGCTGTGCTATGTAGCGCTCTCTCATTTAAGCACCAGCCAATTAAGTCAAACATCATTCACTGCAGCAGGCACACCTCCTAGCCGACTGCAGATGTAATTAGCAACAGATGAGGTTCATGTACCATTGACTCATGTCCACAGCAACAGAACTAGGTGCCTTCACCTGGCCAAGTTGACAACTGAATCTAACTACCACATGTCCACCCCTTGTCAACTTGGCAACTACTTGCATCACCTTAAACAGTATTAAAGTGAAAAAAAATTCTCTTCTGGCTGTGGACCTGTGAATCTCAAAACAAGTTCTCTGGTGCCAATATGCAAAGGAGGATATTCACAGAATACAGGTTTTCATTTCCATAGGGAAAAATTGGAAGAAACACAGATGTAAAACCTGCAGGGCAAACACCATCGGATTTCAAAGTCTGAAAGTCATTTATCCATCATCTTTAGAAAGTGGCAGTCCCACCCTTTCCAAGGGTCTATGCAGTGGCCTGCCTCTTTCCGAATCAACCTCAGGGAACATTGAGGAGACCAGCCTTTTCTCAGCTCCACTCTCTCCAGGCATCAGGGCCACCCCTGGGCTCTCTGCCATTTCCAGGGCACACGCTCAACCCCTCCATGTGGTGGCAGCCGGGCTCTCCCCAGTCCCCCAGGGAGTATGCTCTACCTTCTCCAAGGCCTGAGGCTGCACAACTCTTCCACTGCAACAAGGTGGGAGACTCATCCTCACCCTTCAGGGTAAACTCACCCTCTCCATGTATATGGTTGGGTCCACTCTCCTGGCCGAGGTTTCTTGGCTTCCGACCTGAGCTTCCATAGTTCTCACTCTGCAAACTCCAATTTGTCCCTTTGTGTCCCCCTTTGTCCAGACTGGCAGTGGTTCCGTTTACAACCAACATTCTCTTCAAGCACTCCAGGACTTCTCCATAATTCTCTTCACAGGTCCTCTAAAATCTTCCCTTTAGCCATCCAAAAAACCATTCCAACATATCTGGTATTTGCAAACCGCAGCAGCACCCCACTCCTGGTACCAAATCTTTTCTAGTTTGCTAGCTGCCGGAATGCAACACACCAGAAACACATTGGCTTTAATAAAAGGGGGTTTATTTTGTTAATTCTTCAGAGGAAAGGCAGCTAACTTTCTACTGAGGTTCTTTCTTACGTGGGAAGGCACAGGGTGATCTCTGCTGGCCTTCTCTCCAGGCCTCTAGGTTCTACCAGCTTTCCCCAGGGTGATTTCTTTCTGCATCTCCAAAGGCCTGGGCTGAGCTGCGAGTGCTGAGATGATGTATGCTGAGCTGCTTGGGCTGTGCTACATTGAGCTCTCTCATTTAAGCACCAGTCAATTAAGTCAGAGTCATTCACTGCAGCAGGTATGCCTCCTAGCCGACTGCAGATGTAATGAGCAACAGATGAGGTTCACATACCATTGGCTCATGTCCACAGCAACAGAACTAGGTGCCTTCACCTGGCCAAGTTGACAACTGAATCTAACTACCACACCACCTTTACACTATTGAGTTTTCCTGTCAATGAGATCTTATTCAGCTTTCCTTTTATATTATTTAATTATCTTTTGAACTTCTCTTCTGAAAAATCTTGCACATCTTTTGTGAAATTTTTCCTAGGTACTTCTTAATTGTTGTGTAATTAGGCTCTTTTTTTCCTACTATGCTTCCTAATTTGTGAATAGCAGTGTATGAGAATGTTAGTGATATGTATATATTCATCATGTGTACAGAAACCTTTCTGAATGCTTTTATGTAATAGTTTTTGGATTCCCTTGGGTCTTCTGGTCTTCTATATAAACATATGTCTTCATAAAGGCAATTTGATCCTTTGCCAATTATATATTTTATTTCTCTGTCTTCTCCCATTGTATGAGTCAGGACTTGTAGTACAGTGTTCAACAGATGCAGTGACAGTGCGCTCCTTGTCTCTTCCTGAATTTAATGGAAATATGATGAGGGAGATGATAGTGGCGTAATGATAGGCAATATCTGAATGTTTGCTGTGTGCTACAAATACACTGTTCTTTATACTTTCCATATATTAAATAGTTAATCTGCCCCGCGACACTGTAAAATATATTGTGTTGTTATCCCCATTTTACAGAGAAAATTGAGACCCAGGGAAGTGACATAACTTCTAACAGTTTTACCATTAAGTGTACTACTTACTGTAGTGTTTTGAAAGATTCCTTTCATCAAAAGCTCCATTTGTGTTCCTAGTTTGCTAAGTTTTTAAAATCATAAATGAGTGTTGAATTTATCAAATGCTTCTCTTCTGCATCTATTGAGAAACTAATTTTTTCTCCTTTAGTCTGTTAACAGTGAATTACCATAATAGATTTTCTGACAGGCTGTTCTTGTATTCCTGTGCTAAATTGTACTTAACTGTGAAGCATTTTATTGTTTTAAATTAATTGAGGTTCTTTTAGTAGTCTTTAAGGTTTTGCATTAGTGTATAGAACTGAGATAGATCTTTGATTTTCTTTTTTTTGTACTGTCTTTGTATTCTGATACCCAGTTATACCTACTGCATAAAATAGGGTGTATTTTCTTCTTTTTCTAAGTCTCTGAAACTGTGTTGAATTAAGGTTACCTGTTTCTTGAGAGTTCGATAACAGTCATCTGCAAAACCATCTGGACATGGTACCCTTTTTTAAGGTGAGACTTTTGAGTATGGAGTCAATTTTTAAAATAATGATTGGCTTATTCATATTTTTAAATCTTTTGTCAGTTGCCATTTTTCTTGATAGTTGTTTCATCTAAGATGTCAAATTTACTCACCTAGCAAATTTGATTTTATTTTTATCAAAGTAAATTATGTCCAAGGTTTAAAGTGTAAACAAAAAGGTATTAAAAATATAAAGGAAGGCAAGGGCATATTAAACACAAAATTTATGTTCCCTGAGAAGAAAGGGAATGAAATGGACACATGAAGAACTTCAGGGGTAATGATGATTTGTTTTTTATGGTGATGGCTACTCAGGTTTTTTTTTATATCACTGTTCTGTATAACTTTCATATACCTTGCAAAAATTATTCAAAATTTCACACTATAGAAGATTAGAATTTAGCTTATTTAAATGCCTCCTGTCCCCACCCACAGATTTCTTGTTCTTCTACCTTTCTAATATGATTATACCATAAATTTGGTTTCTATCAATACTATTGGTTGCAGTATAATAACTAAACAAACACTATACTCAGCTAAAACGTAGTAATCTATGTTTAATTTACCTTTCCTACGTAACTTATTGTTTTCTTTGGTTAATAGTTTGTTTTTTTTCATTTGCTTATTCCTTTATATACCTACCTCCATTTTAACTTAAATACTACAACACTGATTGTTTAGAGTATCTCTGACATACTTACAGAGTTATCAAGTGTTTCATCATTTTCATATTCCAGAGTTTGTCTGGAGCCTTCTGACCTGCCCCTATCTGGGTAGATTCTCCTTGTTTCATCTTGCACAGTGGTCATTCTGAGACTTCCTTTCCCCATCATTCCGGCGGATTCCCTTTACTCTCTCCATTGTTGGATTTCCTGTTTTCTTTATGCCATCACTTATTCCTCATTTCATTGGAGCACATTTTTCAGTACTTTCTTAAGAAAGGATGCAGGACCATGGGAGGTAAATTTTTTTGAGATTTTTGAATGTTTGAAAGTATCTGTTATATCCTCATCCTAGATAGAGAGTGTTCTAGTTTGCTAGCTGCCAGAATGCAGTATACCAGAAATGGAATGGCTTTTAAAAAGGGGAGTTTAGTAAGTTGCTAGTTTACAGTTCTAAGGCCGAGAAAATGTCCCAATTACAACAAGTCTATAGAAATGTCCAATCAAAGGCAACCAGGGAAGGAAACCTTGGTTCAAGAAGGCCGATGAAGTTCAGGGTCTCTCTCTCTCAAGTGAGAAGGCACATGGCGAACACAGTCACAGTTTCTCTCTCATTTGGAGAGGCATATGGTGAACATGGTCAGGGTTCGTCTGTCAACTGGCGGACAAGGCATCATCTGCTAGCTTCTTCTCCTGGCTTCTGGTTTCATGAATTTCCCCGGAGGCGTTTTCCTTCTTCATCTCCAAAGATCGCTGGCTCGTGGACTCTCTGCTTCGTGGTGCTGCAGCATTCTATGCTCTCTCTGAATCTCTCATTCTCCAAAATGTTTCTTCTTTTATAGGACTCCAGAAACTTCTCAAGACCCACCCAAATGGGTGAAGATATGTCATCACCTAATCCAGCTTAACAACCACACTTGATGAAATCACATCTCCAGGGAGATCATCCGACTATAGCTTCAAACATACAGTATTGAATAGGGATTATTCTGCCTTTACAAAACAGGATTTTGATTAAAACATGGCTTTTCTAGGGGATATACATCCTTTCAAACAGCACAGAGAGTTTGACATAGGTTAGAGTTCTAGGATGGAAATTTCTTTCCCTTAGACTTTTGAATGCATTGTACATTGGATTCTGATTTCCACTGTTCATTTTGAGAAGTCTGAAGCTCTGTTTATTGATACTTTGTTTGCAACTTGAGTTTTTTTCTCTCTGTATGCGCCTAAGATTTTTTCACTTTATCTCATGTGGTCTGACATTTCTCCACATGCCTTGATATGGATTTGTTTTCACCAGTATTGCTGGGCAGTTGGTAGGAGATAAACTCCAGCAGGGATAGTTGCTCCCTTCTCTTGCAAAGCTAAGATACTGCAAGGACAGGCAGCTACATTTCAAGTTCAAGTGGTGAGCCATGCTTTTTTTTTTAAAAACCCTTTTCACCTTATCAGTTGGAGATTCCAGACTGGCCATCACTCAAAATAGGCACATGAGAATATCTTCAACCTCTAAGTGTCAGGGGTATAGACTCCAAAGAAAAACAGATGATTAGTGCCCCAGGCAAGCAGAATAGTCTTATGAGCATGGGGAACATTCCAAAGCCAAGTTACCAGACTTTAGCCAGAAGCAAGCCCTGCAAGCAGGCCCTTCTAAAGATAACAACCTCAAGCTTGCGATGATAACTCTTTCCTGTACATCACCTTTACTAGTGCTCTTTATATGTTTGTGTGGTTTGAGTTGTTGTCCTTTCTTTTCTTATTACTAAGTTCCAAGTTAGGTCAAATAGTCATGATGCTCTGGGGATAGGGCTTTTGGTGGAGCTCAAAAGCAGATTAGCCCCCTCAAATTTTCATAGCTCTTGTGCCACAAAGTTGGGTGGGTTGGGATGTAAGTAATACCAAGTTGTTCTTATTGGCTGTTCTTTCTGAGATTCTGTGCTTTTTTTATTGTAATTTTTTGTGTGCCTTGGGATAATTTCCAAGTTTGGAAAAGGATGATTTTGATAATTTTGCTTTTACTGGGAAGGGGATTTACTGAGATCCTCATTGCCATTCCAGAAGTTCTGCCACAAGGCATTTTTTTCAAAATTATAGAAAAGTACAGAGAATCAATCTGTATTCCCCCAAATCCATATTCCCAAATGTCAGCCAAAGGCCAACTTTGTAAGCTTTCTTTCTAATTATAGCAGTATCAGGCATGCTATGTTAACCCTTTTCTTGGCATATTGCCCATCTTCCTTTTACTCTCTTCTCTCCATTTAGATCTTGAACCTATATTGGAACTTTTATTATATCTGTATTTCTTTCATATTTCCATTTCTTTATATCTTGTGCTACATTCTGGGTGATTCTCCAAGATCTGTCATCTAACTCATTAAATCTGTCTTCATCTGTGACTAGTCTAATATTCAACCTATTTAGAGCTGTTTTATGCCTGTATTTTAAAAAATAAAGTCCAGATTGTTCTGTTAGCTACAGTTAGGAATGAGAGTATTTAAAAATATATCTGCTTATTCTCCCTTATGGTGGTTCATTTCCTTGTGAGATTTGTTTTCAGTAAGTTGGTTTTCTGTAGAAGTTCTGTGTGCCCTGAGCTATAAAAACATCACAATATGCTGTTTTGGAAAGTTTTCCACTATTAGGAGCCTACTAGTACATGACCAATTTTATGTTAATTTTGTGTTAATTTTCCAGCTTGTGGGTTCTGTACTCTTAAGGTTATAATCATCTTGATTGAGGAAGAGGACTAGGCTTTTGATTTCTTATATATAACATCTTTCTTGCCAATCTCCTTGGCCAGTGGGGAGTCTTTCTAGTTTCTGTTTAGTAAGCATGGAATCCCCTTTTGATTCTAGTTTTAAGCATAAATTAAGTTGTTCTAGTCTCTTAGACGTTTGTACTCTTGTGATCTGGATTCCCCTTGGAAAGCCTCATGGCCTCAGTTTCTGTTCACCCAATCACTGTTAATTCCCATTTCATTTTTAAAAAGTAATACATTTCTTTTATTGGTTTTGAGCTTGGTTGTATATTAAATTTTTGTTGTTGTTGTTAAATTTGGGCCAGCATTTCTTTGTATTTGCAGTCAGGGGAGGTAGAGGTAATGGAGCATGGAGACAGTTTATCCACATTAGCCTAGTCATATTGTTAGGAGGTCAGAGCAGGGCACTTATGAATTAATTGTATCATGTAAAATTATAGTGGAAATATTTACAACTATGATGAATCATTGTATTTTCCCTAGAAATCTGGCAAGTTGATGACCAGATAGATAACTACAAGAAAAGCCAAGACAATCCTCTGAGGCAAATTGTGTCCATAGACAAGAACACACTGAAGGATGAAAGTAGTCAAGAATGCAGAACATGTAGAAAATTCATTTATCTGAGCACAGACTTTGTTTCTATAGGACAAAGACTCCCTAAGTGTCATTCATGGGGAAAGTGTTCAAAACAAAATTTAAACTTTCTTTGTCAGAAAAGAAGCTTTGTAAGCATGAAAGATGATGAATGTAAGACACATTGGAAATTGTGCTTCCATTATAATCTTGATAAAGCTCAAGATGGACAGAAATTCTTTGAATCTAATCAACTTGGAAAAGCCCTTCACCATAAGCAAGCACTTAATAAAAGTCAGAGAATTCAAACTGGAGAGAAACTCTTTGAATGTACTGAATGTGGGAAAGTATTTATCCAGAAAGCAAACCTTATTGTACATCAGAGAACTCATACTGGAGAGAGACCTTATGAATGCTGTGAATGTGCAAAAGCCTTCACCCAGAAGTCAACTCTCATTGCACACCAGAGAACTCACACAGGGGAGAAGCCCTATGAATGCAGTGAATGCGGCAAAACCTTTATTCAGAAGTCAACTCTAATTAAACATCAGCGAACTCATACAGGAGAGAAACCATTTGAATGCAGTGAATGTGAAAAAGCCTTTAAGAGTTCATATCATCTTATTAGACATGAAAAGACACACATTCGACAAGCATTTCATAAAGGTCCCAAATGTGGTAAGTCCAGCATTATATCTCAAAGGACTCATATAGGTGAGAAACCTGAGTACAGTAAACATAGGAAAGGTATTGGTGAGAAGCCCACCCCCATTACACATCAGAGAATTCATTCAAAAGAGAAACCTTATGAGTGCAGTAAATGTGGAAAAAGTTTCAGAGGAAAATCTCACCTCTCTGTGCATCAGAGAATTCACACAGGAGAGAAACCTTATGAATGCAACATATGTGGGAAAACTTTCAGTGGAAAGTCACACCTCTCTGTACATCGTAGAACTCATACAGGAGAGAAACCCTATGAATGCAGAAGATGTGGGAAAGCCTTTGGTGAGAAGTCAACCCTTATTGTACATCAGAGGACGCATACAGGAGAGAAACCCTACAAATGCAATGAATGTGGGAAAGCCTTTAGTGAGAAGTCACCACTGATTAAACATCAGAGAATTCATACAGGAGAGAGACCCTATGAATGCAGTGACTGTGGGAAAGCCTTCAGTAGGAAGTCAACTCTCATTAAACATCAGAGGATTCATACAGGGGAAAAACCTTATGAATGTAGTGAATGTGGAAAAGCCTTCAGTGTAAAATCAACTCTCATTGTACATCACAGAACTCATACTGGAGAAAAACCTTATGAATGCAGGGAATGTGGGAAAGCCTTCAGTGGGAAGTCAACACTTATTAAACATCAAGAGAAATCATGCAGAAGATAAAACTTGTGAATACACGCGATACTTGAGAGTGGAATAATTTTACCAGTAGTTTTACCTCATTGTATTGTATATCAAATCATTCATCCTGGAGAGTAATCCTGTAAATCTAAAGAATATCAGAAATTCTTCATATATTTGTTTAATGTTCATTTAAATTTATAAAAGGCACAAAGGTATAATTTCTGTAGCATGCAATAAATATGATAAATTCTTCACCCAGAAGTAAAGAATTGTATATCAAAGATTCTTAAAGGGGCAAAACTCTGAGTGTACTGATGTGGAAAAGCCATTAGAAAGAATTTAAATGCCATTGTCTGAAAGAGTATGCTGATGAAAATTTAATGTTTATAAAACCATGTTAGAAATTATGAGGGAAATCATGTTCCAGATACTATACTAAACATTTTGTGGAAAAGGCTGCTGAAGTTGCAAACAAGCTTTCAGTAATAAAGTTAAGGTATGTTCACTGTGGGATAGAGTATGTTTTTGAAAGGAGAAGAGTATATACAAAATTTATCAAACCTTGCTGGAGTAAACTTTCATGTTATTCCTTAAAGAAATAGTAAAAGTGCGTTTTTAAATAGAGTGAGAGAAGAAGAATCAGCAGGATCCCTGAAGCAAAGGAGCTCAAAAGGAGACCTTACACCTACTGTTTATCAATCTTCAGTACAAAACTGCAGACTTCTTACAGAAAAGGCATATAGTAAGCTTAGCCATGCCTCACTTAGAAGCAGTGATTACAACCTATTCTGTCTTTTAAGATAAGAATGAGTAATCATTATATGGTGAGGCAATTAAGATTTTTTTTTAATTTCCAGGATATCTCCCATAGCAGCAGTATATTTAAAACAGTGAGAATATTAGGAGAAAATTGAATAGCCAGTGGTATTTGACTATTTTAATCAGTTAATTAAAGTTGATATATCAATAAAATGGAATATACATCAACTAAGATTTATCTTTTCTGTAATATGTTCAAGGATTTGGGGTAATGTTCATGGTAAATTATTAAATGAAAAACATTTTAAAACAGTGCATTGTATTAAAAAACGGAAGGATATGTATCTTTATAAGTGTTTCTGGGTGGTAGGAATATAGGCAATTTTATGATTAGTAAAAATTATGTGTGTATACATATATATATATATTTGTATTATATCTATTTTAGACACATGCATGTGAATTTGCATGTGTTTGTATAGATGGAGCAGAAAGTTAGGAAGTATTTATACCAAGTTAAGTATATTACCATTTTTGGTGCTGGAATTGTTAATTATTTTTAATTTTTGAAGTGTAGTCCCCAGAACTACCAGTAAAACATGTTGTTTAAAGTAATTTTGTGCATATTCGGATGATTCTGTCTTCACAATTGTTTTCCCATTTGGCCTTGTCTTTAAGATATGACATTATCCTCTTGGTAAAGATGACCCCATTTTCAAATATGTATACATACTCCCTGTTACTTTTTCATGTGGTTGTTATGGTGATGAGCATATATTTTGCATCTTTGAGAGTGTGTATCTTGTAATTTTAATATATGGATGTGATTTTTTTCTTATAAAAAGTAAAATATCTCCAAAATTTATTCTGACATCACCAAATACTGTAACATAAATTGTCAGCTAACACATTTTCAGGTGATTGATGAAGTGAATGGAAAAGATATCACAAGTAATGAGACAAAAACTGATTTCTGATACAAAATAGAATGCTCTTTCCACTGTGATATATGTAAGTGGTATTGATTGCTCACATTCCCTCTGTTCTTCCTCTCCTGTTGTCACCACATGTTGTGGACACACCCTAAGATGACCGCCAATGATTTATGCCATATATGAGACCCTCCCCTTGGGTGTGGCAGGAACCTGTGACTTCAAGACAAAAGTGATGGAATCTTGCTCCTATGATTATATAACTATAAGACTCCACCTTAGCAGACTGAAGTGAGATTTTCTTTGCTGGTATGATGAGTAAACAGTCAAGGTGAGGAAGCCCTGTGTGGCAAGGAACTGTAGGTGCCTTCTAGAACCTGAGGTAATCCTGAGCACCTAAGGCACCTGGGACTTGAGTGGCAAGATCCTGGAGACAAGAAAAGTGAAGAGAAATAATCCCAATAGTCTGAACTACTTTTCCTCTCAAAGAGTTCACTGATTTGGTAAATGGCATGGGACAAATTTGGAGACACAGCAGTCAAATGGCTGAGGTCCTAGAGCTTTCAACAGAATATGTGGCGGAGAGATCAAACTTGGAGTACAGACCCCACCAATGATGATGGGCCCTGGTAAATATCACAGGCTTTCACTTGGAACCTCTGAAGGACTTTGCCTAGGAATTAGGGGGAAGTAAAAATAGACCAGGTCTTGAAATGGACAAAACTCCAGCTTGAATTGGCTGACTAGCTAACTAGCTAACTGGACTTAGGTAATCTGTTCCTACTATAATTGTCAGAAACCAAAGCTCATCTAGAGGTTCTATAATCTCTGATACCTAGTGGCATTCAAATAAACTGCCAGGCATACCCCGAGTCAAGACTAAGAAAAAGTGGGCAGTAAAGGCAGACACACAGATAATTAAGATATAGAAGTTACAGTTCATGAACTTTGTGAATGATATGTTCATGAATATATATGGTAAGAGGAAGATCTTAAGAAAATTAATTGTTTCCAATAATTTCCTTTTTTGGTTAGTTTTTAAAAAATTCCTGGAGAAGGGTCAGGGCCAAGATAGCAGCTTAGTGAGGTGTGGGATTTAGTTCGTCCTCCAGAGCAGCAAGTAAATAGCCAGGAACAGTACAGAACAACTGCTAGGGCCACGTCAGTGACAGGACACACAGCGTACCCCAGTGTGGACAAGCTGGACTGACTGTGAGCCCACCCAGAACCATGAGTTCCCGAAGCCACAGCAGCTGGCACTCCTCCCCCACAGTCTGCTTTCCAGAGGAGAAAGGAAAGAGACTTTACTAGCAGCAGGGGCTGAGTGAAACCAAGCTCCAATTGGGGAATTAATTAATAAATTCTGACTACTAAAAATAGGCCCCCAGCTCAGCTGAACCTTGAGTAAAAGCTGAGGTTGCTGGGTTTTGCCCCTACTCAGAGGTGGCAGGGCTGACGGAAAAAAGAAAAAAGGTGAGGTATTTTGGATTGGATAGCACATAATACTTGAAAGAGTCTGGGCCCTGAAGGAAAGGAGGGGGCACATAAGACCTTGAGATACACAAAACAACATACCAAATTAAGCTCTTGATTGGCAAACCCAAGGAACTGGGGTCCTGCTCTGAAAAGGATTTTTCGTTTTCTTTTTTGTGGCTGTGTTTCTACACTTGACTACTCTTTGTACAGCTGCAGGGCTTCTCAGGCTCCAACTGCCCTAGGCATGGGCAGAATTAAGCTTGTTTGAGAGTTTGTCTCAAATTCTGCATGGGCAGAATTAAGCTGGTTTGAGAGCCTGTGCCTTCCCCAGGAAAGGGTTGGGTACCAGCTCAGGTGGAATCCCTCCCTCAAGGAATTCAGACCCCAGGGTCTGGAAAACCGAAGCAGTTAAAGCCAGCCTACAGCCTCTCCTCTGTCTCAACCATGCCCCCAGCATGGAGAGTCTGCTGAAGTTAAAGGTACCACATCACCTTATGCTGGTGGTACCTGTAGGCAGACAAGCACCACATGCCAGGCAGGATAGGAAAAACACAGAGTCCATAGGCTTCATAGGAAAGTCTTTCAACCTGCTGGGTCTCACCTGCAGGAAAAACTGACACAGGTGACTCTTTCCTCCTGGAGGTCAGTTTTGTCTGGGAAAATCCTGCTAGGGTCTATAATACTGAAGTAGACCCTACTAAGGGGGGAAAAAGGTACCGTACAGGCAGGGCAAGAAACAAGAAAACAAGAACTGAAAAATCCTGGTCTGTTAAACAAAACCTAAGCTAGAGATCAAGAATAAGCTGAACTGAATGTAAAAGAACAGATAGATGAGAAAGTCATCCAGCAAGAAAATCTTAGGTTAAAAAAAGAGAACACAATCTCCAGAATAAAGCAATTAAGGAAATTAAATGCCTAGGCACCAGCAAAAAATAACAAATCATATGAGGAAAATTGAAGATATGTTCCAGTCAAAGAAACAAACCAACAATTCAAATGAGATACAGGAGTTGAAACAATTCAGAGTGTTCGAACAGACATGGAAAACCTCATCAAAAATCAAATCAATGAATTCATGGAGGATATAAAGAAGGCAAGGAAGGAACAAAAAGAAATTGAAAGGCTGAAAAAAATCACAGAACTTTTGGGAATGAAATGCACAGTAGAAGAGATGAAAAAAACAATGGAAACCTACAATAGATTTGAAGAGGCAGAAGAAAAGATGATGAACTAGAGGACTGGAAATCTGAAATCTGATGTACAAAAGAAAATATAAGGAAAAGAATGGAAAAATATGAGCAGGGACTCAGGGAGTTGAATGACAACATGAAATGCATGAAGATACATGTTGTGGGTGTCTCAGACGGAGAAGAGAAGGGAAAAGAACGAGAAAAACTAATGGAGGAAATTATCACTGAAAATTTCCCAACTCTTATGAAAGGCTAAAAATTACACATCCAAGGAGTACAGCATACCCCAAACAGAATAGATCCAAATACATGTACTCTGAGACACTTACTAATCAGAATGTCAGATATCAAAGAGAAAGAGAATTTTGAAAGCAGCAAGAGAAAAGCAATCCATCACATACAAATGAAACCTAATAAGATGACATGTAGATTTCTCAGCAGAAACCATGGAGGCGAGAAGACAGTGGTATGATATATTTAAGATACTAAAAGAGAAAAACTGCCAACCAAGATTTCTATATGCAGCAAAATTGTCCTTCAAAAATGGGGGAAATTAAAATATTTTCAGACAAAAAAATCACTGAGAGAGTTTGTGACCCAGAGACTGGCTCTTCAAGAAATACTAAAGGGACCAGTAGAGACAGATAGGAAAAGACAGGAGAGTTGTGTAGAAGAGTGTAGAAATGAAGACTATCAATAAAGGTAAAAATTAGAAAAATTAGATATGACATATAAAATCCAAAAGGCAAAGGGTAAAAGAAAGTACTGCCTTTACAGTAACAATACTAAATGTTAATGGATTAAACTCCCCAATCAAAAGACAAAGACTGGCAAAATGGCTTAAAACACAGGACCCATCTATATGCTGTCTACAGGAGACACATTTTAGACCCAAGGATAAACAGGTTGAAAGTGAAAGGTTGGGAAAAGATATTTCATGCAAACAGCAATCAGAAAAGAGCAGGAGTAGCTATACTAATATCCAACAAATTAGACTTCAACTGTAAAATAATTAAAACAGACAAAGAAGAACACTATGTATTAACAAAAGGAACAATTCAACAAGAAGAGATAACAACCATAAATATTTAAGCACTGAGCCAGAGTGTTCCAAAATACACGAGGAAAACACTGAAAAGAGAAATAGACACATCTACCATAATAGTTGGAGACATCAATTCCCCACTTTTATCAATGGACAGAACATCTACACATAGGATCCATAAAGAAACAGAGAATTTGAGTGTGGTAGTTAGATTCAGTTTTCAACTTGGCCAGGTGAAGGTGCCTAGTTCTGTTGCTGTGGACATGAGCCAATGGTACGTGAGCCTCATCTGTTGCTCATTACATCTGCAGTCGGCTAGGAGGCATGCCTGCTGCAATGAAGGACGTTTCACTTAATTGGCTGGTGCTTAAATGAGAGACCACAATGTAGCACAGCCCAAGCAGCTCGGCACAGCTCATCTCAGCACTTGCAGTTCAGCCCAGGCCTTTGGAGATGCAGAAAGAAATCACCCCTGGGAAAGACATTGGAACCCAGAGGCCTGGAGAGAAGGCCAGCAGAGATTGCTTTGTTCCTTCCCACGTAAGAAAGAACCTCAGTAGAAAGTTAGCTGCCTTTCCTCTGAAGAATTAACAATATAAATCACCTTTTATTAAAGCCAATCTGTTTCTGGTGTGTTGCATTCCGGCAGCTAGCAAATGAGAACATTGAGTAATACAATAAATGAGCTAGACTTAACAGACATTTATAGAACATTACACTCCACAGCAGCAGGATACACCTTTTTCTCAAGTGCTCATGGATCATTCTCAAAGACAGATCATATGCTAGGTCAGAAAGCAAGTCTCAATAAATTTAAAAAGATTGAAATCATACAAAACACTTTCTGAGTTCATAAAGGAATGAAATTGGAAATCAATAATAGGCAGGGTGCCAGAAAATTCACAAGTATATGGAGGCTCAACAACACATTCTTTAACAACCAGTGGGTCAAGGAAGAAATTACAAGAGAAATCAGTAAATATCTCGAGGCAAATGAAAATGAAAACACAACATGTCAAAATTTATGGGATACAGCAAAAGCAGTGCTAAGGGGGAAATTTATTGTCCTAAATACCTATATCCAGAAAGAAGAAAGAGCAAAAATTGAGGAATTAACTATCTACTTGGAAGAACTAGAGAAAGAACAGCAAACTAACCTGAAAGCAAGCAAAAGGAAAGAAATAATGAAGATTAGAATAGAAATAAATGAAATTGAGAACATGAAAACCATGAAGAATATCAACAAAACCAGAAGTTGGTTCTATGAGAAAATCAATAAGATTGATGGACCCTTAACAAGGTTGACAAAAAGAAGAGAGGATGCAAATAAATAAAATTAGAAATAGAAGAGGAGACATAACCACTGACCCCGCAGAAATAAAGGAGGTAATGAGAAGGATACTATGAAGCACTTTATGTAAATAAACTCAACAATATAGATGAAATGGACAACTTACTAGAAAGGCATGAACAACCAACATTGACTTGAGAAGAAATAGGTGACCTCAACAAACCAATCACAAGTAAAGAAATTGAAGAAGTCATTAAGAAGCTCCCCAAAAAGAAAAGTCCAGGACCAGTTAGCTTCACATATGAGTTCTACCAAACATTCAAGAAAGAACTAGTACCAATCTTGCTCAAACTGTTCAAAAATATTGAAGAGGTGAAACGGCTACCTAATTCATTCTATGAAGGCAACATCACCCTCATACCAAAGCCAGACAAAGGTATTACAAAAAAAAAAAATAGAAAATTACAGACAAATCTCTCGAATGAATATAGATGCAAAAATCCTCAATAAAATTCTTGCAAATCAAATCCAGCAGCCCATTAAAAGAACTATACACTATGACCAAGTAGGATTCATCCCAGGTATGCAAGAATGGTTCAACATAAGAAAATCAATTAATGTAATGCACCATATCAACAAATCAAAGCAGAAAAACACATGATCATCTTGATTGATGCAGAAAAGGCATTTGACAAAGTTCAACATCCTTTCTTTTTGAAAACACTTCAAAGGATAGGAATAAAAGGGAACTTCCTCAACAAGATAAAGGGAATATTTGAAAAAACCACAGCTAACTTCATCCTCAATAGGAAAAACTCAAATATTTCCCCTTAAGATCAGGAACAAGACAAGGAGGTCCACTATCACCATTGTCATTCAACATTGTGTTGGAAGTTCTAGCCAGAGCAATTAGACAAGAAAAAGAAATACAAGGCATCAAAATTGGAAAGAAAGAAGTAAAACTCTCATTTTTTTTTTTTTACAGATGATATGATACTATATGTCAAAAACCTTGAAAAATCCACAGCAAAACTGCCAGAGGTAATAAATGAGTACAGCAAAGTGGCAGGTTACAAGATCAACACTCAAAAATTTGTAGTGTTTCCATACACTAGTAATGAACAATGTGAGGGGAAAATCGAGAACTGAATTCCATTTACAATTGCAGCCAAAAGAATAAAATATTTAGGAATAAATTTAGCCAAGGATACAAAAGACCTATACAAACAAAACTATAAGTCATTGCTAAAAAGAAATCACTAGGACCTAAATAAATGGAAGGGCATACTGTGTTCATGGATTGGAAAACTAAATATAGTTAAGATGTCAATACTACCTAAATTGATTTATAAATTTACTGCACTACTAATCAAAATCCCAAAAACTTACTTTTCAGAAATAGAAAAACCAATAACCAAATTTATCTGGAAGGGCAGGGTGCCCTGAATAGCTAAAAAATGTCCCAAGAAAGAAAAATGAAATCAGAGGTCTCACACTACCTAACTTTAAGGTGTATTATGAAACTACGGTGGTCAAAACAGCATGATACTGGAATAAAGATAGATCTACTGACCAATGGAATCAAATAGAGTGCTCAGATATAGACCTTCTCTTTTATGGAGAATTGATCTTTGATAAGGCATTCAAGCCAACTCACCTCAGACAGAACAGTCTCTTCAATAAATGGTGCCTAGAGAACTGGATATCCACATGCAAAAGAATGAAAGAGGATCTATATCCCACATCCTGTACAAAAATTAACTCAAAATGTATCGATGACCTGAACGTTAGATCTAAGACTATTAAACTTTTAGGAGAAAATGTAGGGAAATATCTTATAAATCTTATAGTAGGAGGTGGTTTCCTAGATCTTACACCCAAAGCACAAACATTGAATAAATAAATAAATAAATGGGAACTCCTCAAAATTAAATACCTTTGTGCATCAAAGAACTTTGTCAAGCAAGTAAAAAGACAGCCTACACAATGGGAGACAATATTTGGAAACGATACATCAGATAAAGGTCTAGTATCCATAATATATAAGGAGATTGTTCAATTCAACAACAAAAAGACAGACAACCCAATTACAAAATGGGCATAAGACATGAACAGACACTTCTCAGAAGAGGAAATACAAATGGCTAAAAGGTACAGGAAAAGATGCTCAACTTCCCTGGCTATCAGGGAAATGCAAATCAAACCCAGAATGAGATATCATCTCACACCCACCAGAATGGCCATTATCAATAAAACAGAAAATGACAAGTGCTGGAGAGGATGCAGAGAAAGAGGCACACTTATCCACTGTTCTTGGGAATGTCAAATGGTACAAATGCTGTGGAAGGCAGTTTGGCAATTCCTCAGGAAGCTAAGTATAGAATTGCCATATGATCCAGCAATACCATTGCTATGTATCTACTCAGAGAACATGAGGGCAAGGACACAAAAGGACATTTGTATACCAATGTTTATAGCAGCATTATTTACAATTGCTAAGAGATGGAAACAGCCAAAATGTCCATCAACAGACGAGTGGCTAACTAAGCTGTGGTATAAGCATATGATGGAATATTATGCAACTGTTAGAATAAAGTTATGAAGTATGTAACAACATGGGTGGACCTTAAGGACATTATGCTGAGTGAGATTAGCCAGAAATGAAAGGACAAATACTGTATGGTCTCACTGATATGAACTAACATTAGTGAATGAATTTGGGGAATTTCAGTTAAGAACAGAGACCATCAGGAGATAGAAATAGGGTAGATATTGGGCAATTGGACCTGAAGGGATACAGATTGTGCAACAGGACTGATTTTAAAAATTCAGAAATGGATAGCACAATTCTACCTAACTGTAATACAATAATGTTAGGACACTGAATGAAGTTTAATATGAGAATGATAGAGAGAGGAGGGCTAGGGGCACAAATGAAATCAGAAGGAAAGATGGACAATAACGACTGAAATGGTGTAATCTAGGAATGCCTAAAGTGTATAATGATAGTGACTAAATGTACAAATTAAAAAATGTTTTTGCATGTGGAAGAACAAAGGAATGTCAATACTGCAGAGTGTTGAAAATAGATGGTAAGTCATATTTTAAAACTAACTTATGTGTGAGGCTAAAGAAAAGATGTTTATTTGGTACAGAATTTATATTTTGACTAGTACATTTCCTAATATAACTTATGTGGACAGTTTAACTGAACACTATAAGTACATGGAACCTTGAGTAGGGCATGAAATTTAGGAGGTTTGTCCAGAGTGATGCCCCGATAAATCTCCGAGTGATTTGAACTGTGAATAATAAAGTATTTGCAAAGTCCCCTCAGGGAATGGCGAATAAGGGGGAAAATTCAACTTCCCTGTTTGGAGAATTCCTGATATTCTCGTAAGCAGTGGGGACAACCAAAGCAACAGACCAAGCCCTCAATCTTGGTGTTTGTTCATATGAAATTTATCCCCACAGAGGATAGGCTAAACCTACTTAAAGTTAGGCCTAAGAGTCACCCCCAGAGAACCTCCTTTGTTACTCAGATGTTGCCTCTCTCTCTCAGCCAACACAACACGCAAACTCACTGCTCTCCCCCTCTCTACATGGGACATGACTCCCAGGGTTGTAAACCTTCCTGGCAATGTGGGACAGAAATCCTAGAATGAACTGGGACTCAGCATCAAGGGATTGAGAAAACCCTCTCAAACAAAATGGGGAAGAGTGAAATGAGACAAAGTGTCAATGGCTGAGAGATTCCAAGCAAAGTTGAGAGGTTATCCTGGAGGCTATTCTAATGCATTATATAGATATAACCTTTTCAGTTAAGGTATATTGGAGAGGATGGAAGGAGGTGCCTGAGAGTGTAGAGCTGTGTTCCAGTAGCTATGTTTCTTGAAGATGATTGTATAATGATATAGCTTTCACAATGTGGCTGTGTGAATATGAAAGCCTTGTGTCTGTCTGATGCCCCTTTTATCTACCTTATGGACAGATGAGTAAAACACATGGATTAAAAATAAATAATAGGGGGAACAAATGTTAAAATAAATTTAGTAGATTGAAATGCTAGTGATCAATGAAAGGGAGGGGTGAGGGGATATGGTATGTGTGAGTTGTTTTCTTTTTTTAATTTCTTTTTCTTAAATGCAAATGTTCTAAGAAATGATCATGGTGATGATGAATACACAACTATGTGATGATATTGTGAGTTATTGATTATATATCAAGAATGGAAAGATCATATGGTAAGATTGTTCGTGTTTGTATGTTGTTATGTTTTAAGAAAAATTTTTAAAAATTTTAAAAATTTCTGGAATTTCTAATTGCCATTTTTCCCCTTGTTCATTTTGCCAGGGTTTCAAACATATTATCCTTTAGAATTCCCCCTTTCTGTGTTAGAATTTGGGATAGTTATTAGCTTTGAGTGGTATGCCTATGAAATGTCAAAGGGACCCTTGATTAGAGTCAGTAGCAAACTAGAAACTTGTTCTCCAAAGAAAAGTTATCTGTAGAAGATGCTATGGCTT
Source organism: Tamandua tetradactyla (assembly GCF_023851605.1). Lineage (NCBI taxonomy): Eukaryota > Metazoa > Chordata > Mammalia > Pilosa > Myrmecophagidae > Tamandua > Tamandua tetradactyla. The sequence continues at coordinate 124,172,161 of NC_135353.1, forward strand.
GTTCCAAAATTCTAATGGACTGTACTCTGATTCACATATGGAAACCATCCAAAAGCCATATATCATTCCTTTCTCCCACACTTCAAGCAACATATGATGTGCAAGGTCATATGGTCCAAGAGAGTGTGCATGGCAGACCAGATCTATTTCAAAGTGTATTTTTGCTCAGGGCTACACTGAAAATTGGCAGTTTTATAGGTTATTCAGTAGATGGGCTGAAGCATCATGACAAATGACATTGATGGAGCCTACTAGTGCCCATTAACATTTCAGGAGCAGTTTCTTAAGAGTGGTGTAATTTTCTATTGTAGATGCAATGGTCTTGCTCCAGAATTCCAGGTACCTGATTCTTACATTGCAACTTTTTTCCACCACTGACACCTTCAAGACAATAGGGCCACCTGGATCATATGGTCTGAGCCACAAGACAGCTTGCACTACAGCCTGACTTGCTGCAGAGCTTTTCCTGCTCTAGGCCCCACTCAAAGCTGGCCGCCTTCTGTGTCATTTGGTATATGGGCCAGAGCAGTATTTCTAGGTGGGAAATATGTTAACCCCAGATTCCAAAGAGTGCTATACTTTCTCCTTTGTGAGCTTAAGATTTGTGTGATCAAGCTTATGGTAGTCTGCAGTCATTCTCCAGAAACCAATTGGTTTCTACAAGGGCCAGAATAGTTATTTAGACAGAAATATGTAGGTACTACCACCATCTGAATTTTTTAGTCCTTTAATGAGTGGCACTAATCTCCACCATCTTCCTAGGATGTGATATTGTTTTTTATTTACCATCTTAGTCAATGGGGAATTGGGGGAGGCAGAGGTTTCCATTTGTTTCTCCCCAGTATGAAAGCTCCTGCTACATAGGCCAAGAATCCAGTGTGGAAGTTAATTTAACTGCCATATGTATCAACTCCAATTATATGCTTGAAGACTGGAGAAATGACCCCTGGATAGGTCTGCAGATGCAACAGTCCACTGTGAGCCAGATTTTAGCCAAGACTCTATTTGCTACCTGGATCCTGTAAGCCCCCTCTTTAACAGGAGGGCCATGATGCAGCTTTGAGTGTCTGGGTGTCAAGGCCAGCCCAGAAAGCTCTGTCCAATAGTCCAAAAATATCTGAGTATTTCCATTTTCCCAGTGTACAGTCACTGAATAAATGGCCATAAGCCCCTTTAAAGAAGGACTGAGATAAGCAATATAACATGCCAGCTATGATGTTGTACTGTCCTTGCTTTGAGGGACATGGGTTTCTCATCATTCAGTGGGTTCCATATCTGAAAATTGACTCAGGTCTGGGAACTCAGCAAGGGATCCTAACTTTTTACTGGGGTAACTTCCCTCAAACTACTTCTCTTACGTTCTTGCCTATTTCTGATTGTAATGCACCCTTGTTGACTGCCCATCAATTTTACTCCTAGGAGTGCTAGGCTTATCAGTAGACTCAATATAACCTAGAAAAGATTTAGTGATTTTGAAGAAAAGTGTTTCCTCAAAAAAAAAGCTTTTTTTTTCAAAAAAAAAAAGCTTTCGCCATTTAATATGATGTTAGTCACGACTTTTTGTAGATGTCCATTAATAGGCTGAGAAAGTTCCCTTCTCCTCACAGTTTACTGAGTTTTTATTATTATTATGAGTGTTTATTGAATTTCCCAAATTATTTCCCTATAACCATTAAGATGATCAAATGGTTTTTCTCCTTTATCTGTAATATTGTTTAGTTAAATTGAGTTCTGAATGATAAATCAACCTTGATGAATGAATCAATTCATTTTCATATATTACTGAATTCGATTTGCTAAAATTGTGTTGGGTGTTTACATCAATGTTCCTGAGAGCTATTAGTCTATAGTTTCCTTTCTTGTAAATTCTTGGTCTGATTTTGGTATCAGGGTAATGCTGCCCTCAAGAATTAGTTGGGAAGGAAAAGGGGGAACAGAAGCAGCCCAGTTGTTATATGATTGGCACTCAGGCTGTGGCTGCTGTGGTGGCTAAAGCAGTCCCAGGGTCTTTGCGAATTGAGGAATGGGACACAACCCCCTTCTTTCACTGGTCATAAGAAGCTGGCTGTGGTTCGATAAGGAATTTAAAGCAAAGATTTTTCGTGTCCATTCTACTCAAGTTGTTAATGGCAATAAAAAGTCATTCTAGTTATTAAAAGCAGAAGGTTTTCAAGTCTTGCATCATAGTCAACTTCACAGTGACCAAAGTTAAAAAGTGTGATGAAAGGAAAGACCAAACCTCATGGTAGAGAAGAAGATGCAGTATTAACTCCAATTCAATGCTCTTTTCTCACCCATGCCTCAGAAGTTCAGGAGATGGAGAGAGGGCTCCTAATCCTTTTGAATGATTTCCACTATGGAAAACTAAGCATTTGGAAATGGATGTTCCATTGAACAGATGGAACAGGTTTGGGGAGTGAAAAAGAAATCACCTCACTTATTTTGGAACTTTATGGGGAGTTAGAGGAACTTTCTGAGAATAAGAGAAAAACAGCCAGTGACTCCTGTTTGGATAGGTTTCTGCTTAATTTAGAATTTAATTCTCCATAAAAAACTGCATTTGGCAGATGTACATGATATTACAAATACTTTTACCAGTTAAAAGGAAACATAGTTTGCTTTCTTATGATTTGAAAAAAGCAGCATTTTTCACTTTCCCTGCTGAATCCAATAGAAGAATCATCTTCCACAACAAGGAATTAAAGTGCAAGCACAATGATTATTTTCACATTTTTTTTTTAGTAGACTGCTGCAGTTCACCGTAAGTTGTTGCAATTCACCCATAACCACAGCCCAAGGCCTTGTGGGAGGTTTAATTAGGAAATGTATCACAGAGGTTGTTGCCTTATGGGATTATAGTTGAACTTCATTGTGCTAACTGTTGATAGGGCTAGAGGATTTATCCTTCCTGAGCTCACCAAACTTATTCCAATGTTGATCATAAATTGATGATGCACAGGCTTTTTGTGGCAGCCTAGCTTCAGTTTATATTATACAATCAGTACACATTCTGGTATGGTCTTCACTGGCCATTGACAACAAAATGTTAAATAAGCATTTGTGAAACTTCCTGTTTTTAATAATGTGATTGTTTTAAACTAGAAAAAAATTAGTTCAGAAATATTACCACATTTTCTTAAAGTATAAGATTGATATTCTATCACCCTAAAATGTTAGCTAACATTGACCAGTAAAGTCCCTGGGTGTAGTGTTTTCTTCATGGGTAGATTTAAAATTCCTAATCCAATTTCTTTAATAGAGATAGAGCTATTCAGGTTTCCTATTTCTTTTTTGAGACAAAATTGATAATTTGTGTCTTTCAAATAATCTGTTCATTTCTTCTATATTGTCTAGTTTATTGACATAATTGTTCATAATATTTCCTTACTATCCATTTAATATGTCTCAGACTGTACCTTCCTTCATTCCTGATATTACTAATTTTATCACTCCTCTTTTTTGTTAGAATTCTGTCTAGAAGTTTTTCAAGTCTATCTTTTCAAAGAACTGGCTGTTGGTTTCATTTATTTTTTTCTATCATCTATCTGCTTTCTATTTCATTGGTTCTTATTCTTATCTTTATCATCTTTTTCATTCTATAACTTAGGGATTAACTTCCTTTACCATTTCTAGTTTTTTAAGGTAGTTAGTTGGTAGTACTCAAAATTATCTGCCCATTGAGGTCATGTGGGAAGTTTTTAAAAACTCTTGTACCTAGGTTTCCCTCCTCACAAGATTTTAATTTAATTGGGCTGGAGTTTGGCCTGGGTGTTGCAATTTTAAATAGTTTAACATGAGATTCAAATACACAGGAAGCTTGTGTATTGAGAACCCTACTAGCACAGGTCATTGTGTTGGTCCTTTCTTCCTTTCTAATATAAACATTTAAAGTTATAAATTTCCCTCTAAATAATATTTTCACTATATTCCTCATATTTTGTATATGTTGTATGTTCATTTTTATTCAGTTAAAAATATTTTCTAATTTCCCTCCTTGTGATTTCTTCTTTAACCCTTGGGTTATTTTAAACCCATGTTGGTTAATTCCCAAGTATTTGGAGATTTTCCAGAAGTTTTTGCAACTGATTTCAAATTTAACAATGTTTTGGTTCAGGGACATTCACTATATGAGTTTATTATTTTTAAATGTTTTGAGACTTGTTTCATGATCCAGAATATTGTCTCTCTTTGTGAAAGTTCCACAGGTACTTGCAAATAATGTGTATGCCACTCTGTTGGAGTTAGGGCAAGTTGGTTGGTGGTGTTCTTCAAGCCTCTTCTATCCTTACTTATCCTCTTTTTTGCTTGGTCTATCAATTAAAGTGAGAGATGAGTGTTGAAATATCTAATTATAATTGTGGATTTGTCTAAATTTTTTTCAGTTCTGTCAGGATTTCTTCATCTATATTGAAGTTCTATTCTTTGCTGCATAAATGTTTTGGATTTTTCAGCCTTCTTTGTGAATTTATCCCTTTATCATTATGAAATGCTCCATTATCCCCAGCAATAAACTTTTTTTTCTGAAACCTTTGTCTAATATGTACATGGTCATTCAGGTTTCTCATGATCATTGTTTCCATGGTGTTCTAATTTGCTGGCTCCTGAAATGCAATATACCAGAAACGGAATGGATTTTAAAAGGGGGAATTCAATAAGTCGCTAGTTTACAGTTCTAAGGCTGTGAAATTGTCCATATTAAATCAAGTCTCTAGAAATGTCCAATCTAAGCCATGCAAGGAAAGATACCTTAGTTCAAGAAGGCCGATAATGTTCAGTGTTTCTCTCTCAGCTGGAAGGACACATGGCAAACATGGCGGCATCTGCTAGCTTTCTCTCCAGGCCTCTTGTTTCATGAAACTCCTTGGGAGGTGTTTCCCTTCTTCATCTCTGAAGGTCACTGGCTGGTGGACTCTGTGGTTCTCTTGACCTTTTGTCGCAGTTCTGTGGCTCTCTCCTCATTCTCAAAAGGTTGCTAGCTGGTGGACTCTCTGCATTGTGGTTCTGAAGTGTTCTCTACTCTCTGAGAATCTTGTGGCTTTCTCTCTTGTTCTCTAGCTTTTTCCAAAGTGCTTCTTTTTTTGAAGGATTCCAGTAAAATCTATCAAGACCCACCTGGAATGGGTGGAGACATATCTCTACCTAAGCAAGTTTAGTCCCCATGCTTGATTGAGTCACATGTCCTTGGAGATAAGCTAATTAAAGTTCCCCACATATTATATTGAATAGGAATAGAAAAAACCATTGTTCCCACAAGGTTGATTAGGATTAAAATATGGCTTTTCTAGGGTACATAAACCTTTTCAAACCAGCACATTCCACCCTCTGGACCCTAAAAAAGACAAAATACATTCATTCCATCACAATATCAGAAAACTTTAAAGCATTTCAGTAACAATCAAATACAATAAAAGGTTAAAACTAGTACGGAGTCTCATCAAAGTCAGTTACAGGCATGGTCTGTTCTAAGGCAAAATTCTTCTCTGACTCTGTACCGGTAAAACTCAGAACAAGTTATTTGCTGCCAACATACAAGGGAGGAACATTCATATGATACATATACCCATTTCCACAGGGAGAAATTGGAAGGAACTCAGGGATCACCAGACCCATACAGTTTTGAAAACCTGCAGGGCAAAGTCCATTAGATTTCAAAGGCTGAGAGTCATTTATCATTGGGGTTTTAGAAAGTGGCAGTCTCACCCTTTCCAAGGGCCTATGCAACTTTGGGGGACATTAGGGAGACCACCTTTTTCTCAGCTCCAACCTCTCCAAGGAAGGGGGCTGCACCTGGGCTCTCTGCCAACTTTGGGGCATATGTTCAATCCCTCCATGTGGTGGCAGCCAGGCTCTCCCCAAACCCCAAAGAATATGCTTCACTCTCTCCAAGGTCTGAGGTGGCATGGACCTTCCACTGCAAGGAGATAGAAGGCCCATCCTCTGCCTTTGGGGCAAACTCACCCTCTCCATATCCTTGGGTGGGTCTGCTCTCCTGGCCTGAGTCTTCTTGACTCCAGACCCAGCCTCCATGGTTTTGCCTCTGAAGTTATTTTTCCTCCAATGTGTCCCTTCTCTGTCGCTCTTAGTTCCTACTGGCAGTGTTTCTCTTTAAACAGATCCCATAATACTCTCACTGGCTTTCTATGCAGTATGCTCAGCTCATGCCCATCAGACATAAGAGGTTTCCACAAATCTTTCCTGGATTGCTCCATGTCCAATGCTGGCTTTCTCTGAGATGGTTGACTGGTTCTGCATTTGGCCAAATTCTCACATGGGGCACTATTCTCTGGGGTCTCCCTTCCTGGAAGCTCAGAATTTTCCAGAACACCTATTTCTGTTTTCCAAGAGTTCAGTTTTCAGTGTACCTCTTTCCTGTTGCATTTCACTATAAAGTGTGAGGAGAAACCAGGCTGTGCCTTCCACATTTAACTTGGATATCTACTTTGCTAAATATCCAAGTTCATGGCTTTTTAAAATTTGTTTTCCAGCTGAAGCCACTATTCAATTTTGCCAGTTTATCTGCTATTTCAAAACAAGGCTCACCTTCCTTCCAGTTTGTAACATGCTTCATTTCTGTCTAGTGCCTGGCCTGAGCATCTGTAGAGCCCACATTTCTACCAACAGTCTCTTCAAAGCATTCTAGGCCTTCTCTATCAAGGGCCTCACAACTCCTCCAAAATCTTTCCTTTATCCATCTAAAAAGCGATTCCAACATGTTTGGTATTTGCAAACCACAGCAGCACCCCACTCCTCTGGTACCAAAATATGCTCTAGTTTGCTATTTGCTGGAATGCAATATACTGGAAACAGAATGGCTTTTAATAAGGGGAATTTAATAAGTTGCTACTTTACAGTTCTAAGGCTGTGAAATTGTCCAAATTAAAACAAGTCTATAGAAATGTCCAATCTAAGGCATCCAAGGAAAGATATCTTGGTTCAAGAAGGCCAATGATGTTCAGCATTTCTCTCTCAGCTGGACGGGCACATGGTGAACATGGCAGCACCTGCTAGCTTTCTCTCCAGGCCTCTTGTTTCATGAAGCTCCCCAGGAGGTGTGTTTTCCTTCTTTATCTCCAAAGGTCGTTGGCTGGTGAACTCTGTGGTTCTCTCGTCCTTCTGTTGTGGTTCTGCAGCTCTCTCCTCATTCTCGAAAGGTCACTGGCTAGTGGACTCTCTGCTTTGTGGTTCTGTGGCATTCTCTACTCTCTCAGAATCTCATGGCTTTCTCTCTTGTTGTTCTCTAGCTTTTTCCAAAGTGCTTCTACTTTTAAAGGATTTTAAAGGACATGTCTCCAGCTAATCAAGTTTAATACCCACACTTGATTGAATCACATCTCTTTGGAGATAAGCTAATTAAAGTCTCCAACATCTAATATTGAATAGGGATTAGAAAAACCATTGCTCCCACGAGGTTGATCAGGATTAAAACGTGGATTTTCTAAGATCCATAAACCTTTTCAAACCACACACATGGTATAACTTTTATTAGTCTTTTAATTTTAACTAACTGTGTATTTGTATGTAAAGTCTGTTTCTTGTGGGTAGCATATATTAAGTCTTGTTTTCCATCACAGTCTGACTATTGCTGTATTTTAATTGGAGTATTGAAATTTGATGTAATTATCAATATGAGTTGGATTTCATTCTACAACCTTGCTCTTCGTATTTTATTTGTTCCATATGCTTTTTTTGTTTTATCTTACTTTCTTTTGCACTGTATATTTTTAGGTTTTAATTTTATATTCACTATTGGTTTATAAGTTTGTCTCTCTGCTTTACTTTTTTAGTGGTTAATGTGAATAAAATATCATCTTCAAACTATCAAGCCTAAAGTCACATAACATTTTATCACTCATATACAAGTACCTTGAAAGACAATACTTTCATTTTTCCACCCTTCCTTTGCACTGATTTTCTTCTTTAAATGTTAAAAGCACCATAATAGATTGTTACTGAATTTACTTTAGCTTGACAATTACCTTTTCAAACTGAGAAAACAAAAGTCCTTACTATTTATCTAAATAATCCAACTTTGTTCTTGTTTTCAAGATTTGTTTTGACTGTTAAGTTTCCTTGTATTTCCATATGAATTTTAGGATCAGCTCATTCATATTTGCAAAAACGCAGTTGGAATTTTGATAGGAATTGATTTGAACCTGTAGATCAGTGTGGGGTATATTGCCATCTCAATCATATTAAGTCTTCTAGTCCATGATCATGGATGTCTTTTGTTTATTTAGGTCATCTTTAATTTCTTTCAGCAATATTTTGTAGTTTTCAGTGTACAAGTCTTGCACTTCTTTGATTTAATTTAGTCCTAAGTGTTTTATACTTTTTGATGCTATTATACATGGAATTGTTAAGTTTGTTTTCAGATTGTTCATTTCTAAAGAATAGAAATACAACTTACTTTTGTATACTTATCATGTACTTGTAACATTGCTGAATTCATTGGTTACCTCTAATAATACTTTTGTGGATTATTTAGGGTGTTCTATATAAAAAACAATTCATCTGCAAATAGCTATAGTTTTACTTCTTCCATTCCAATCAATATGCCTTTTATTTCTTTTTCGTACCTGATTGCCCTGACTAGAACTTCCAGTACCACGTGAAAAGGAGTGGCAAGAGAGGACATCCTCCTTTTATTACTGATCTTAGGGGAAATGTTTTCAATCTTTCACTATTAAGTATGATGTTAGCTGTAGTTTTGTATATATGACCTTGAGAAAATCACTTCTATTTCTAGTTGTTGAGTGTTTAACTTATTGAAAGGTGTTGAATTTGGTAACACTTTTCTTTATTTATTAAGGTTATCATATGTTTTTGTCTTTTACTCTATTATTATTATGTATTACAAATAATTGATTTTTTTAAATTTTGAACCACCCATGCATTCCTAGGTTAAATCCCACTTGGTCATGTGCACAATACTTTTAATGTGCCACTTTATTTGAATTGCTAGGTTTTTTTGTGTGTGGATTTTTGCATATACACTCATAAGGGACATTGGGATATTGGTCTGGTTTGATATTGGTTTTGGTAATACTGGCCTCATTGAATGCATTAGAAAATGTTCCCTACTTTGTTTTTGGAAGTCTTTGTGAAGGATTGGCATTAATTCTTCTTTAAATGTTTACTAGAATTCATCAGTGAAGCCATTTGGTTCTGGGCTTTCCTTTGTTGGAAGGTGTTTGATTACTGACTCAATCCCCTTATTTGGTAGAGGTATATTCAGATTTTCTATTTCTCCTTAGTTTTGTAGGTTGTGTTTTTCTAGGAATTTTTCCACTTCATCCAGGTTTTCTAATTTGTTGTCATACATTTTTTCATAGTAATCTCTTATAATCCGTCTAATTTATGTAAGGGCTGTAGAAATATCTTGGCTTTCATTACTTATTTTAGTAATTTGAGTCTTCTTTTTTTTTTCTTTTCAGTTTAACTAAAGGTTTGTCAACATTGTTACCATTTTCAAGGAAGCAATATTGGTTTTGATGATTTTCTATATTGTTTTATATTATATATTTCATTAATTTAAAAAATCATTAGAGAAGTTTTGGGTTTACAGAACAGTTATGCATAAAATACAGGATTCCCATAAACCTCCCCACCAGCAGTACTTGCATTAGTGAGGAAAATTTGTTGCAATTGATGATAGCACTTTTTTTTATAATTCTACTATTTTTTAAAACAGTAATTACATTTGTTATAATTGATGAAAGATTATTAAAGTAGTAATATTAACTATTGTCCATGGTTTTCTTAGTTTTTTTCCCCCACATATTTCCAGCCTGTTTTTTCATGTATGTCTCTATTTTATTACTCATCTATCCATACACTGGATAAAGGGGGTGTCAGTCACAAGGTTTTTTACAATCACTTGGTCACAAAATGAAGGCTACATAGTTAAACAATCATTATTGAAGATCAATGTTACTGGATTACAGTTCAACAATTTCAGGTATTTCCTTCTGAATCTTCTAATACACTAAAAACTAGATATTTCTTCTATATAATGAGCCAGTACTTATAATCTTTTGTTGAATTTTAACTTCTCAGTTACAACCCCTCCCTCTCATTTGATCATTCTCTCACTCTTCAGAGATATCAGAGCAATGGCCATTCTAACATCTTCATGCTGAAAAGGTGTGTCAACATGGGGTAGAGGAATAAACTGGTTGATGTTTTTAGAGAGACTGGACCTTTTGGTTCCAAGGCTTACCTGATATGTTATAATCATCTGGAGGCTTAAATTTCTGAAAAAAAGTAAACATAATAAATAAATTTTTTATATATTCTTAAATAGAGCTCAGAATATTATTTAGGATTTTCAGAAATACTGTTGTCTGGGGCTTGGGCATACTGTGCAATTTGCGATATCTGACCAAAGCTTGCATAAGAATAAATGCTAAAATGACCTCTCAACTCTATTTGAAATCTCTTAGCCACTGAAGCATTATTTTGCTTCATTTCACTTCACCCTTTTGGTCAAGAACACATCATCAATCCCATGATGCCAAGGCCAGACTCTTCCCTGGAAGTCATTTCCCATGTTGTCAGGGAGACTTACATCCCTAGGAGTAAGTAAGGGTAATGTGTATGTGTGTGTGTGTTTTTTGTTTTTGTTTTTTTTTTTTTGGCAGAGTTTGGTTAAGAGAGAGAGGCAACATTTGAACAGCAAAAGAGTTTCTCTGGATGTGACAGGCATTATTATAAGTAGGCTTGGCCTCACCATTACAGAAAAAAAGTCTTATAAGGTCAAGTCTCAAGATTGAGGGCTTCACTTATTAAATTGGAAGTTCTTGATGCTTGAGAGAATATTAGCTTTTCTCAGGTGGGGAAGTTTATTAGTCCTGTATTTTTTCTCCAGTCCCTCAAGAAACTTTGCAAATACTTTTTCTTTTCTGTCCAAAATACTCTGTAATATATCAGGGTATTGCAATAACCTGTATGGAATAGCAATATATAATTCCCTATTCTATGTTCCAGGTAATTAGGTTGTTTAAATGAACTGACCAGACAGGTTAAATTAGGTAGTGTGCTGAAGAAAATTTAAATCTTGGACAAAATAAACATCTCTTCCTTTAGTCTCACACAGATTTGACATTTTAAAATACAGGCAATATCATCCTTTACCTTGTATTCTGATTTACCTTACTTCTAGTCTGATCCACTTCTTTCATATCTCTAATTGTTGTCTGATCTCTTTTTCAGTTTCTTTATCAGTTGCTGTATGGAGTAATGCTGACTTTCAGAGCTGCAGAACTCTAACTCTGAGTCTCAGGTGTCACACAGATACCTAACGTTCCAGGGAACTACTAGGTTATACACAAAGAGCACAGCATCTCAGAATTTAGAAATAACAGTTAAAATTCAGGAATAGATGTGACTTCTGTAAGAGCTTACAATCTAAGAACCTTTACAATGAGCCTTATTGAACATTCTGTACTCCTTAATCAACAATTGACCAGTCTCTGCACACTTTCTATCTCCTTATAATCTATGTGCCTGAATTTAAGTCTGAGTTTGCTCATTATGATTACATTATATGAGGCCAACCAATATTTGTTCTTTTTCTTCTCACTTATTTCACTCAACATAATGTCCTCAAGTTTCATTCACCTAGTTGCATGCTTTATGATTTCATTTTTTTTCTGCAGTCCCACAATATTCCATTTATATATATACTATAGTTTGCCCATCCATTCATCTGTTGATGTACCCTTAGGCCACCACTATCCATTGACAATCGTGAACAATGGAGCCATAAACACCAATGTCTTTTCCCTGTTTTTAATTCTTCTAAGCATATGCCTAATTACAGGATTGCAGGATATAATGGCAACCTATACTTAGCCTCCTCTGGAGCTACCACACTGCCCTCCAGAGGGGCTACACCATTCTACTTCCCTACCAAAAGTAAATAGGTATATATCTCTGTCCACATCTTCTGCAGTGCTTATTTCTTTCTGTTTATTTTTTAGATGGTTTTATTTACACACCATACAATTCATCCTAAGTCATCCTAAGTGCATTTCCCTAATTAATGGCTCCTGGTGTAATCACATAGTTATGCATTCAACACCGCAATCTATATGTGAACATTTCCATTTCTTCTGCAAAGAAAGAAGAGAAAGAAACAAAAGAAGTAAACAAACAACAAAAATTCCATACTCCACCCTTATATCCCCCTCTTTTTGACTTTTAGCTTTAGTATATTGCCTTTGTTACACTTAATGAAATAATATTACAATGTTACTGTTAACTATATACCCCAATTTGATTAATTGTGTTTTTTTCCATATACCGTTCCATGTTTTAGACTAAAATTGAGTATTTAAAAAAGAAATTCTTAAAGACCACATAAAAAATTATTTAGTATATGCTGTTGAAAAAAACAGACCAGGGAAAAGGTACATTCTCACTTTATGTTCTATAACAAGTGAAGTTCCCAGTGATTCAAGAATAAAAAAACATAGAAAAACAGGAAGAAATTCAAAGTCTAAATTTAATTTCTGATAGGCTAGCCTTAGGAAATAATAAAAATTCTGCAAAAAGAAAAATGGAGAAAGATATATTCACATATTAATGTTCAATTAAAGGGTACAGTTACAGAAACAACAGTGTTTCAACTCCATGGAATAAGTGGTGCCATTTGTTAGGTCTCAGAAAAAGAATTCTAAGAGCAAAAGGGACTCTTGACACAGAGCCCCCTCAGCCCCACTCCTCAGCATTCTTGGCAGGTCCAAGGATCCAGATATAAACCAATAGCCATAATGGCTGGTGTATCCTCCAGATGAATGAAGACATCCCAAATAATTAGAAATATAGTCATAATCTGTCTCTGCTAACACCCTCTCCTACCAACATCTCACTCTGCCTGGTACATGCAGCTGCACATCAAAGGAGAATAGTGTGTCAATACCTCAGCAATCTATCATACCCTAAGTCAACAAGCCCACATCCAATCAAGGGATAGCACACCACCCAGTGGGCACCCTCCCCTCCTGGTGTCACTCTCCCTTTATGATACAGCTCCCAGAACAAAGAAGGGGAGCCACTTTTTCTTTCCTTTCACTGGCTTCTGTCTACCTGCTTTCTTCTTGCTTTCTCTCTGCTCTCTCTTTCAATAAATCTGTTAAGATTTATCTCATGTAGATTCCTTAATGACTCCATGCCTAACACATTCAAATAAGTTATAAAGACTGTAGCAATACAGAAAAGTGTTTATGCAGGATGCAACTATGAAAAGTATAGTGTATCAATTTTCTACTACTATTACCACAAATTTAGCCCCTTAAAACAACAATTACAATTCTAGAGACTAGAAGTTTGATGTGGGCCTTGCTGGGCTAACATCAGATGTTAGCAGGGCTGATTTCCCTTCTGGGGCTTCCAGGGGGAATCCACATTCTTGTCTTTTCTAGCTTCTCAAGACCACCCACATTCCTTGGCTCCTGCCCCCTTCCTCCATTTCCAAAGCCAGCAACTGCTGCTTGAGTTCCCCTGCCATCACATCACTCTGACCTCCACCCATAGTCACCATCTCTCTCCAATCTTACTCTCCTGTCTGGTTCTCCTACTTTTAAGGCTCACACAGCTAATTCAGGATAATCTCCCTATTTGAAAGTCAGCTGATAACAACCTTAATTTCATCTGCAACTTTAATTCCCCTTTTTCATGTGACCTAATATATTTACAGGTTCCAGGGGTTTGGATGTGGACATCTTTGAGGGACCTTAATTCTGTCCACCATGTATGGTTTTCAACAGATTGAGAAAAATATATAAACACGTAATTATATATTGTTAGTGGGATAGTGAGTGAATATTTTCTATTTTCCAAATTTTTCATATTGGCATAGTACTTCTCTAATTCTTTGCAGATCAAAGAGGGGTGGCTGTTGGGGCAAAACATGGGAAAGATTTGCTAAATTTCAGCATAATAAATGCTAGGCTAGTGCATTAAAGTCTACCACATTGCTGCCATCCTGGCTTTTCTTCTTGAACAATTTTAGCTTATCCTCAATCCACGTTCTGACCCATCAGGGTGGTCAAAGGTCCTTGCCAAATACCCCACAACCCCACCTGGCACACATGCATCACCACCATTAATTTCCCTGGGCATTTAAGCACATATCTGGAGCCTTTCTATAACAGTGTCCAGCAGAGGCAGTGCTTTGGCCTTGGGCATATTTGCTAGGGGACCCAGGAGGAAAAGTGAGGGGCTCAAAGCCCCCAGAAGTGGGGAGCTGGGAGGAGGGAGCAGTCTTCTCCAAGCAAGTCACCACCTGTGTGCAAGGAAGCAAACCATCCCATTTTTAATACCTTACAATGCAATGGTGACATTCATTTGTTCTCCCCCATGTAAAAACTTTCTTACACTTGTACATTTAATCACCAACACTGACCACTCTAGGTTTTGCTAAGTTACACAATCCCAGTTTTTATCCTCTATCTTTCCTTCTGATATCATACATACCCCCAGCCTTCCTCTTTCAACTATACTCACACTCAGCTTTGTTCGTTATATTTTATTTGTAGTTATTTGAAATGCTTTCTGTTAATTCTAATATCGACGTCTTCTGAATCTTCTGTGCTAGTTTTCTATTTCTGCTAAAAAAAATCATCAAAAATGTAGTGACATAAATCTTTAACAGCTATTTATTAGCACTCAGATTTGTAGGTTAGAAGTCCAGGTGGGCTTAGCTGGGATCCATCTCACAAGGTATGAATTAGTTCTTATCTGGAGAGGGTGTGGGGTAGAATCCACTTTTATGCTTATTTGGTTCTTTAGCCAAATTTAGTTTGGTTATAAGACTGGGGCTCCCATTTCCTGGCTGGCATTCAGCCAGGGTCCAATCGCAGGTCCTTTAGGCTGCTTACAGTTTCTTGTCATGCCCTTTCTCCACAATCAGCAGCAGAGAATCTGTCTTGTACTGAATCCCTTTCATGCTTGAAAGCTCTCTTCCTCTTCTGCCAGCTAGGAAAACCTCTTCTTTTCAAGGGCTCATGTGAAAAGATTAAGCCTACCCAGCTAAGCTCCCTTTTGTCATATAATGTAACACATTAACAGAAGTGGTATCTCATCATATTTACAAGTTCCATCAACACTCAAAGGGAGATGGTTGTACAAGGAAGAGTATCTTTGGGGATCGTTCTTAGAATTTTGTCTACCATAACTGTTATTGTTCATTTTCTCTCTTAACCATCATATTTTCCTGCTTTTTCTCATGTCTAGTAAATTTTTGTTTCAGATATTGTGTGTTAAAAAGTGGCTGCACTGAAAATATGTGGATGAAACTTGAAGGACAGTATGTTGAAGGAAATAAGCCAGAAACAAAAAGACAAACATTATTTTGCCTACTAATATGGACTAACTATTATGTGCAAACTCTGAGAATTGAATTTGAGAGCATAGGGCATCAGGTGAAGGTCTAATGCAAAAGTTCCTGGAATGTAAGTTCTTGCAGCAGTCACATCTATTCTGGAAATGTAACTGTTATTTATAAATTCTGAGATGCTCAGCTCTTTGTGTACAACTTGGTAATTCCCTGAAACATTGGGTATTTGTGTGACACCTAAGACTCAGAGCTAGAGTTCTGCAACTATGAATGAAGAATGATATTGACTGTTTTAAAACTTCATCTTCTGAGTGGGACCAAAGGAGGGGTTGTTTATTTGGTGAAAAATTTATATTTTCAGTAGTACACTATCTATTTTTACTTGTGTAGTCAGCTTATTCAAGCACCATAATTACATAGAATCTTGAATAGGGAGTGATATATAGTTGGTTTGTACAGATTGCTGGGATACCCTATGCAAGAGTATCTGGTCAGAAAGTCCCCTTGAGGGACTGGGGGAAAAGGTGTAAATATTAAACTTCTCCACCTGGGGAAGACGTGATATTCTTGCAAACATTGGGGTCTGCCAATTTGATGGGCCAGGACCTTGATCTTAGGCCTTGAGCTTATGAACTTATTCCTGCAAAGGAAAAGCTAAGCCTACTTATGATTACGCTTAAGAGTAACCCCCAGAGAACCTCTTTTGTTGCTCATATGTGACCTCTCTCTCTAAGCCAACTCTGCAGGTGAATTTACTGTCCTCCCACCCTCCCATGTGGGACATGATTCCCAGGGGTTTAAATCTTCCTGGCAGTGTGGTACATGACTCCAGGGAATGAGCCTGGCATCATGGGAGTGAGAAAGCCTTCTTGACGAAATGGGGGAAGAGAAATGAAACAAAATAAAGTCTCAGTGGCTGAGAGATTTCAAATAGAGCCAAGAGGTCATTCTGGAGGCTATTATTATGCAGTATATAGATATACCCTTTCAGTTTTTTGGTATATTATAGTAGCTAGAAGTAAATGCCTGAAACTGTTGAACATTAATTCAATAGCCTTGTTCTTGAAGATGAATGTATAACTATATTGCTTTTATGGTGTGACCATGTGATTGTGGAAACCTTGTTACTGACACTCCCTTTATCCAGTTTATGGACAGATAAGAAAATATGACAAAAAAGTAAATAAATATTAGGGGGAGGGGGACATGAGATGATTTGAGTGTTCTTTTTCACTTTTATTTTAACTTTTATTCTTATTTTTAGTATTTTGAGTTAAGAAAATGTTTAAAAATTGATTGTGATGATGAATACACAACTATATGATGATACTGTGAATTGCTGATTGTACAATTTGGATGATTATATGGTATGTGAATATATATATATATATATCAATAAATAAAGAAGTTGCAGTTGCCTTTTCCTCTATTTTGTGGAAAAGGTGAGGGACTGCTCCATTCAAACCAATCAGGGCTGGTTTGATTGTTATTAAGACAGTCCAGCTCTTGTTCAACACTTTCTTAGGTGTGTCCTTCCTGAACTTTTGCTTGAGAGTCTTGAATCTCTTTCTCCTTAGACATGTGTGAGTCCTGGAGATTTAGTTCTCCTCTTCAGAGGTTTTGATTTTAGCTCTTTAGCCTCTACATCCATAACTGCAGCAGGCCCTTTTCTCTGTTGGGACTGTTTCCAAAGCACAGTGAGATTGAAGGAAATTTCACTTTGCCATATCAGTGTAGCTCCTCAAACCTCATTACAAATTCAACAAATATCCTATGGACAAAATTAGTCATGTTCTTTGGTCTCCTCTAGTTTCTAAGTCAGCCTTATATAACCTCCAAAAACTCTCTGGCTCTCTTTCTCCTTGGAGAGTCTGTCAGCCTGGCCAAGCCCCATCCCCAGCTTACACTCAGAAAGCCCTCAGGGAAGATAATGACCCACAACTGTCAGCTCACCTAGAAAAGACATTTCCAGCTCTGGAATTTCAATTCCTCTAGTCCTCATTGCTTCCACAGCTCTACAATATTTTTAAACTAATTTTTTCAGTGTATCCCTTTTTCCTCCTAGTTGTTGCAACAAGATTGCTGGTCTGGCAAGACCAACTACAATATACAGAGAAATGAAAGTCTGCTCATTAATTTCTTCCTAAACATTTAAATTAAGACAAAAATGAGAAGGTATTAAATAACCATAACAAAACAGGAAAAGGATGGTCCCTGTTTTCCTTGGATGAGATCCGGAAGGATGACATTGTGGAAGAGCACACAAATTGGCTTCACAAAGGAGCCATGGAATATTAATCAGAATAGGTGGCTCCTAGAGCCTGCTATACTGCTTTCCATCTATGAGCTTTAAGTAAATAAATTCCTTATGATTTTATTTCCTCATCTGTAAAATACTTAGGGTGTGTGCTTGTTTGGGGGAGGGGGTACTGTCATATCCTTCCTACTTAATAGTGTTAATATGAGAATCAGAGGAATTCATTAATATTTTTTTATTTAAATGAAAAGCCTTAACTTATGTAAAGAATCAGTATTAAAAGATACCAACCACAGTATAATTTGAGAATAGGTGAAAAAGAGTAGAAAAAAAAAGGAAAGGAGAAAATGAGCATTCTATAGTAATCACAAGGATCAGAATGAAAAGTATTTTGTATTTGATGTCTTTTGGTTTAGGTTTGAGTCAGTTTGTTCTTATGACCTGTGGGGCCTTTACTCATTCACTGCAATGCTTTTCACTTTAAATTTGGAAGCCTATAAGTTAGAAATTGGTGAGGAAGAAGTGAAAAATCAAAGATGAGGATGTTTAATTTTAATGAGAAAAATCACTATACAAATTCAAGTCATAATATATCCATTTTGAAAGGTATGATGTATTCTTTTTTTTGTATGCTGTATGGTGGGGGTCCCATTTCATTATCTTTCCATGTGAGCATCCCATTATTGCAACACCATTTCTTGAATTTTTGTTTGTTTGTTTTGGGAAGTGCATGGGCCTAGAATCAAACCCGGGTCTCCCACATGACAGGTGAGAATTCTACCACTGAACTACTATTCCACCCCCATTTTCAAAGGTATGATATATTCTTATAATGAGATCAAACAGACTACCACCCGGAAAACTAAGAGAGAATATGTGTAGATATGTCAAAGTGGGATGATATGTGCAGCATAGAAAATAGCAGAATAGTGTCATATATTGAAGGTAGAGCTGAATAGAAAAATTGGAAGGGAGGAGGTAAAGAAAGGAAAATAAGAAAAGTATGTAAAAAACATTTCGAATAATTTTTATTGGTATTTTCTGGAAATTCATGACCAAAATCAAAGAGGAATTTAAAAGACAATAATTCTAACACCCAAATATAGCAACCATTATATATAAACAGTATGATGTATTTTCTTCCTTTTTTCAGTGTGTGTCTATCTCCACTCATGAAGATAAATACTGTGCTGGTTTGAAAGGATGTATGTCCCCTAGAAAAGCCATGTTTTAATCTAAATCCCATTTCATAAAGGCAGAATAATCCTTATTCAATACTGTATGTTTGAAATTGCTTTCAGATCATCTCCCTGGAGATGTGATTTAATCAAGAGTGGTTGTTAAGCTGGATTAGATGACAACATGTGTCCACCCATTTGGGTGGGTCTTGATTGATTTACTGGAGTTCTATAAAAGAGGAAACATTTTGGAGAATAGGAGATTTGGAGAGAGCAGAGAATGCTGCAGCACCATGAAGCAGAGAGTCCATGAGCCAGTGACCTTTGGAGATGAAGAAGGAAAATGCCTCCTGGGGAGCTTCATGAAACCAGAAGCCAGGAGAGAAAGCCAGCAGATGATGCCATGTTCACCATGTGCCCTTCCAGATGAGAGAGAAGCCCTGGCTGTGTTCACCATGTGCCTTCTCACTTGAGAGAGAAACCCTGAACTTCATCAGCCTTCTTGAACCGACGTATCTTTCCCTGGATGCCTTTGATTGGACATTTCTATAGACTTGTTTTAATAGGGACATTTTCTCGGCCTTAGAACTGTAAACTAGCAACTCATTAAATTCCCCCTTTTAAAAGCTATTCTGTTTCTGGTATATTGCATTCTGGCAGCTAGCAAACTAGAACAAACACATACATTCATAAAATAGGCATACATGCAATATAAATATATATATCCAGACATATGTAATTTTTTCTAATAAAATATGCGTAGTAATTCAGTAGTAGAATTCTTGCCTGCCATGTGGGAGACCAGGTTTCAATTCCCAGCCCATGCACTTCCCAAACAAACAAACAAGCAGCAAACAAATGAAAATCCAATAAAAAAAATTCAACAAAATGGTGCTGCAACAAGGAGAAACTCACATGGAAAAAGAATGAAATGTTACTTCCCATCATACAGCATACAAAGAAAAAGAATATACCTATATTCCCACCACACAGAGACACTGAAATCATAATGATGCATAGCCTTTTTTAGATGTCATTTTACAGATCATAAAGTAGTTTTTGTTTATATACCTAGTGTTTCATGGAGTTGACCTTTATTTAAAGTAGCACATTAAGTAAAGACAGAATTTATCACGTGATTTCTGAAGTTTGCTTATCATTTAGGGTGGCAGATGAACATTGTCCACTTCCACTGGATTTATATTATGAGTTCTTTCATATAACATACCATCAGACCATCTACTAAGAGCTTTGATACATAGCTGACATTCATGTCGTTTTTCTCCTATATATATTTCTGTAGAAAAAATGAAATAGTATGACTAAAAGCACTATCACATTGATTGCAAACACAGTGTTTCTTCAGTATGTGAATTCTCTAGCATGCTTAAAGGTTAAATCTATGGCTTATATTTCTTCCATATTAAAAATATTATACTGTGAGTTTTCTCATTCCATCTAAGATCAGAATATTACCCACACAGAAGGTATTCATAGGGCATTTCTCAAATTTGAATGATTTCTTGTTGTCTAAAAATTAGGGTTTCACAAAATAGAAGTTATTCTTATGGTTTCTATCCACTGTGCATTCTTTCATATTACCTGAAGGCATAACTATGAGTGAAAGCTTTCCCACATAGATGGAATATATTCTAGTTTGAAAGCTGCTGGAATGTGATATATCAGAACTGGAATGGCTTTTAAAAAGGGAAGTTTAATAAATTACAAGTTTACAGTTCTAAGGGAGTGTCCAAATTAAGGCACCAACAAGAGGTTACCTTCACTCAAGAAAGGCTGATTGGTCTGGAACACCTCTTAACTGGGTAGTCATGTGACTGGCATCTGCTGGTCCCATGCTCCTGGACTCCATTGCTCTCAGCTTCTGTCCATGTGGAGGTTTCTCACTTTGCTTCTCTGGGGCTAGCTTTCATCTCTTTGCTTCCCTTGGCTCTGTTTTGGTTCTGGCTTGCTTAATATCTCATGGTAATGTCTTTTGGGCTCCAAGAAATTACAAGTATCCGTGTCTCTGTTCTTCACATGTCTGCATCTGTGTCAGCTCTGCTGTGAAATTTCTGTGAGCTTTGAGGCTTCTGTCCTTTCTCTAGGCTCTGTGTTTGTAAGATATCTCCAAAATTTTTCCTCTTTTAAAGGATCCCAGTAAACTAATGAAGACCCACCTGGAATGAGTGGAGTCACGTCTCCATCACTCTGAAATTCTGCCTTCCTTTTATAAAGAATGCCTTCCTTCCAATTTTCAACAATATGGTCATCATTTCTGTCTAAAGCCCTATCAGGAGTATCCTCAGAGTCCACATTACTACCAACAGTTTCTTCAAAGCATTCTAGGCCTTTTCTATCAAGTATATCACAATTCTTCCAGAAATCTTCCCTTTATCCATTTAAAAAGCTGCCCCAACATGTTTGGTATTTGCAAACTGAAGCAGCATCCCACATCTCTGATACCAAAATTTGTTGTAGTTTGGAAGTTTCTGGATTGCAATATACCAGAACTGGGTCAGCTTTTAAAAAGGGGAATTTAATCAGTTATAAGTTCACAGTTCTAAGGAAGTGAAAGTATCCAAATTAAGGCAGCTATAAGAGGTTACCTTCATTCAAGAAAGGCTGATTGGTCTAGAACACCTCTGTTAGGTGGGAAGCCACATAGTTGACATCTGCTGGTCCTTCTTCTGGGCTCCATTGCTTTCAGCCTCTGTTCCTGTGGAGGTTCCTCACTTTGCTTTTCCAGGACTTGCTTTCATCTCTTGACTTCCCTTGGCTCTTTCTAGGTTCTGGCTTACTTCACATCCCAGTGATGTCTACTTGGCTCCAAGTCATCTCCAAACATCTGTGCCTCTATTTTTCACATGTCTGCATCTGTTTCAGCTCTGCTATGAAATTTATGTTGGCTCTGAAATTCTGTTGGCTCCTTTCTCTAGGCTCTGTCATTTCTAAGTTTTCTCCAAAATGTTTCCTTTTTAAAGAATTCCAGTAAACTAATCAAGACCCCCCTGGAATGGGTGGAGTCACATCTCCATCTAATCAAAAGTTAAGACCCACCACTGGGCACATCACATTTCCGTGGAGATAATCTAATCAAAAGATTCCAACCTAAGTTATTAAATAAGGATTAATAGAAATTATTTCTTCCACAAGATTGTATAGGATTAAAACATGGCTTATCTGAGGTACATAATACTTTCAAACAAGCACAGCATGTATAGGCTTTCTCTCCAGTGTGAGTTTCATCATTTTACTTAAGGGAAGAGCAGTAACTGAACACCTACCTCCATGGATGGCATTCATAGAGTTTCTCTCCAGTGTTAGTTCTCATGTTGTTAAAGATCAGCAGATTGATGGAAGGCTTTCCACATAGATGACATTCATGGGAATTCTCTCCTGTGAGTTCTCTCATGTTGTTTAACAGATGAGTAATTGCTAAAGACTTTCCCACATAAATGACATCTATGTGGTGTTCTAGTTTGCTAGCTGCCAGAATGCAACACACCAGAGATGGATTGGCTTTTAATGAAAGGGGATTTATTTTGTTAGTTCTTCAGAGGAAAGACAGCTAACTTTCCACTGAGCTTCTTTCTTATGTGGGAAGGCACAGGATGGTCTCTGCTGGCCTTCTCTCCAGGCCCCTGGGTTGCAACAACTTTCCCTGGGGTGATTTCTTTCTGCATCTCCAAAGGCCTGGATTGAGCTGCGAGTGCTGAGATGAGGTATGCTGAGCTGCTTTGGCTGTGCTACATTGGGTCTCTCATTTAAGCACCAGCCAATTAAGTCAAACATCATTCATTGCAGCAGGCACGCCTCCTAGCCGACTGCAGATGTAATCAGAAACAGATGAGGTTCATGTACCATTGGCTCATGTCCACAGCAGCAGCACTAGGTGCCTTCACCTGGCCAAGTTAACAACTGAATCTAATTACCACATGTAGTTTCTATCCACTGTGACAGTTCTTATATTGTTTAAGGGAAGAGTAGAGGCTGAAGGCTTTCTCATGTAGATGACATTCATGGGGTTTCTCTCCTGTGTGAATTCTGTCATATTTTTTAAGATGATAAGATTGACTGAAGGCTTTTCCACATAGACATTCATAGGGTTTCTCTCCTGTGTGTGTTCTCTCATGTTGTTTAAGGTTAAAGCAATTACTGAAAGCTTTCCCACATAGATGACATTTATGGAGCTTCTGTCCTATGTGAGTTCTCTCATGTTGGTGAAGATAAGCAGATTGGCTGAAGGCTTTTCTACCTATATGATATTCATGAGGTTTCTCTCCTGTGTGCATTCTCTCATGTTGTTTAAATGAAGATTGTTGACCGAAGACTTTCCCACATAGATGACATTCATGGTTTCTCTCCTGTGTGAATTCTCTCATGCTGGCAAAGGTTAGGATGACTGAAGTCTTTTCCACATAGATGATATGCATAGGGTTTCTCTCCTCTGTGTGTTCTCTCATGTTAGTGAAGGTTAGAATGACTGAAGGCTTTTACACATAGGTGACATTTATGAGTTTTCTTTCCCTTGTGAGATATCTCATGTTCTTTAAGGGAACAGCAATGACTGAAAGCTTTCCCACATAGAAGGCATTCATGGAGTTTATCTTCAATGTGAGTTCCATTGTACTGTCTGTTTTCAGAGCTTTTAATGAAGGCTTTAGCACTTTGAAGACATTCATGTGGATTACTTCAAGTGTGATTAAAAGATGACTGGGGAGTCTCCTAAGTGTTTTACAGAAAGATGTTTTCTTCTCATTTGAATTAATTCTTGTTGACTCATTTTTTGGATCTGTAAGTGACTCTTCTTTCAAATAACTAGATTTAATGCAATTCCATTGAGTGTGAGATATCTGCAATGAAATGATGTTAGAAGAGTCTTTCCTGCAGGTAGATTGCATGAATATCATTTCTTGTTTTTAAAAGGCTCTTTTCATGACCTGAGTTTGGTTTTGGAGAAAGCCTATTCTTTCTCTTCACTTCCTCTCCTTGGGCCAACTGGAAAAGCACATCCTATTTGAAGACCTGGCATCCCACTGAGACCAGATGATTTCTATTCTCCAGCATCACTATCTGTGGGATAGGTCTAGCAGGGCCCACTCCTCCTGGGTGAAATCTATAATGATATCTTTGAAGGTCGTGAACTCCAGAGTTATGGTTGCCATCGCCATTTTGTATCAGTTGAAGACAACTGATCAGAGAAGTGATGCTGGAGAATAGAAATCATCTGGTCTCAGTGGGATGCCAGGTCTTCAAATAAGATGTGCTTTTCCAGTTGGCCCAAGGAGAGGAAGTGAAGAGAAAGAATAGGCTTTCTCCAAAACCAAACTCAGGTCATGAAAAGTGCCTTTTAAAAACAAGAAATGATATTCATGCAATCTACCTGCAGGAAAGACTCTTCTAACACCATTTCATTGCAGATATATGCATGCCTCTAAAGAAGTTTTAAAATCTGTTTCTTTACTTGGTTTACCGTGAACATTTTCCAAAATGCTTAAACAGAATATGGATACATAATTAATGGTAGCATATTCTTTTACCTTATGTATCAATTGTTTAGTAAATCATGGATTATTGGATGTTCAAGTTGCATCTAATTTTTATTTTAATTAACACTTACTCTTTTGGATATTTCCTGGACAACCTCTACCTCTTTTGTGCTGCCCTAAATAATTAATTCATTCTAAGAGCAAATATAATAATAAGTTGTGTTCACTGTTCTAAGAAAAGTATACCATAAGGGTATACTCTTTCTCCATAAGTTGTTTGCACTTTTGTACTGATGATGGATGAACTGTATGTGGTAAGGCCTCCTGCTTGGGTTCCTTTTCTTTGGGGATCCTGCTGGCTCATCCTTTCTCAAGCTAATCTAGCTAGGGATTAACTGTTTAAGTATTAATCTGGGGAGGCAGGGTAAGATGGCAGCATAGTGAGGTATGGAATCTAGTTAGTCCCCCAGAGCAGTTAGTAAATAGCCACAGACAGTACAGAACAACTGCTATGGGAACATTAATGACTGGACACACAGCATACACCAGTCTGGACCAGGTGGAATGGCTGAGATCCCACACAGAACTGTAGGTTCTCCCAACCATGGAGGCCAGTGCCCTTCCCTCATGGGCAAAGCAGGCTGGTTCCCTGAGGGGAAAGGAAACAGACTTTACTAACAGCAAGGGCTTAACTCAACCAAGCTCCAATTACAGAATTAATTGACAAATTATGACTACTGAAAAGAGTCCCTCAGCACAGATTAACCTGGAATAAGCACTAAAGGAACTAGGGTTTTTGCACCAGCAAAGAGGGGGTGGGGCTGATGGAAAAAAACAAAACAAAACAAAGACTTTTTGAGTTGGACAGCACAAAATACTGGAAAAGTGCTGGATCCCAAGGAAAGGGGGCACATAGAGCCTGGAGATACACAGAGCCACATACCAACTCAAGTTCTTGATTGGCAAACTGGAAGAGTGGGGGTCTGGCTCTGAAAAGGGTATTTGCTCTTTTTTTTTTTTAACTTCTTAACAGCTCATTAGATATAACTACAAGGACTCTCAGGCACTAGCACTGAATATGCTCTTAGAATTCTGCCCAGGGTAGGGCAGAATTAAGCTTGTCTGAGAGACAAAGTAACTAGTCAAGTGAAAGGGGTTAATTCCCTAAAGGGTGTATCTTCCTGAAGAAAAAGGAGGCGGGTCTGAGCTCAAGTAGAATCCCTCATTCAAGGAATTCAGGTCCCAGGGACTGAAAAACAGAAGCAATCAAAACCATCCTACTACATCACCTCTGTCTCAACCACGTTCCTGGCAGGGATAGACCACTGAAATTAAAGGCACAAAATCACTTTAAGCTGGTGGGAAGCCATGGGCAGACAAGCGCCACATGCTGGGAAGGATAGAGAAAGCATAGAGTCTAGAGGCTTCACCTGTGAGTCTGACAACCTGCTGGGTCTCACTCTCAGGGAAACTGATGCTGGCTACTCTTTCCTCTTGAACATGAGCCTTTCTTGTCTGGGAAGATCAGAATGATGTTTATAATATCTGAGGAGATCCTCCTTAAAAAAAAAAAGAGGCTCCATATAGGCAGGAAACAGAAAAACAAGAGCAGAAAAATTATAATTAGTTAAAAAGAGCCTCTGCTAGAGGTCTAGAATAAGTTGAACTGTATGTCAAAGAACAAAGCTGTAGATAGTGTCAGTGTGAAAGGATTATGTGTCCTAGAAAAGGCATGCTTTAATCCTGATCTATCTTGTGGAGGCAGCCTTTTCTTTTAATCCTTATTCAGTATTGCAGGTTGGAAGCTTGATTAGATTATCTCCACAGAGGTGAGACATGCTCAATTGTGGGTATTAACCTTTGATTAGAGGGAGATGTGACTCCACCAATTCCAGGTGAGTCTTGATTTGTTTACTGGAATCCTTTAAAAGAGGAAACATTTTGAAGACAGCCACAAAGCCACAAGTACCAGGAGAGCCCACACAGCCAGAGACTTTTGGAGATGAAGAAGGAGAATGCCCCTGGGAGAGTTTCATGTAACAAGAAGCATGGTGAGAAAGCTACCAGACATTGCCATGTTTGTCATGTGCCTTTCCAGTCAAGAGAGGAACCCTGAACATCATCAACTTTCTTGAATCAAGGTATCTTTCCCTGGATGACTTAGATTGGACATTTCTATAGCCTTGCTTTAATGTGGACATTTTCACAGTCTTAGAACTGTAAACCAACAACTTAATAAATTCCCCTTTTTAAAAGTTATTGTTTCTGGTATATTTTGTACTGGCAGCTTGCAAACTAGAACAGCCATCAAGCAAGAAAACTATAGGTAACATAGTGAAAACAAACTCCAGAATAAACTAATTAAGGAAATCAATTTTTTTTGCTTAGATGCCAGCAAAACATAATGAATCATACTAGGAAAATCGAAGATATGGCCCAGTCAAAGGAGCAAGCTAACACTTCAAATGAGACACAGGAGTTGAAATACATAATTCAGGATATATGAACTCACATGCAAAATCTTGTCAAAAAAATCAAATCAACAAATTGAGGGAAGACATTGGGTGAATAAAAGAACTCAAAAGTTTGAAAAAACAAATCACAGAACTTATGGGAATGAAAGGAACAATAGAGGAGATGAAAAAACAGTGGAAACCTACAATAGATTTGAAGAGGCAGAAGAAAGGATGAGTGAACTAGAGGACTGGAAATCTGAATTCTGATGTACAAAAGAAAATATAGGGAAAAGAATGGAAAAATATGGGCAGGGTTGCAGGGAGTAGAGTGACAAAATGAAGTTCATGAGTATATGTGTTATGGTTGTCCCAGAAGGAGAAGAGAAGGGAAAGGGAGGAGAAAGACTAATGGAGGAAATAATCACTGAAGATTTCCCATCTCTTATGAAAGACATAAAATTACAAAGATCCAAGAAATGGAGCATACCCCAAACAGAATAGATTCAAATAGAAATACTCCAAGACAATCAGAGTGTCAAATATCAAAGACAAAGAGAATTTTAAAAGCAGCAAAAGGAAAGCAATCCATCACATACAAGGGAAGCTCAATGAGAATGTATGGATTTCTCAGCAGAAACCATGAAGACAAGAAGGCATGGTATGATATATTTAAGATTCTAAAGAGAAAAACTGCCAAACAGGAATTCTATACTCAGCAAAACTGTCCCTAAAAATGAAGGGGAGATTAAAATATTTTCAGACAAATAATCATTGAGAGAATTTGTGACTAAGAGACCAGCTCTGCAAGAAATACTAAAAGGAACACTGCAGGCAGATAGGAAAAGGCAGAGAGTGAGATGTGGAGAAAAGGTTAGAAATGAAGACTGTTGATAAGGCAAAAAGAGAAAAAAATTAGATATGATGCATAAAATCCAAAAGACAAAATGGTAGAAAAAAGTACTGCCTTTACAGTAATAACATTAGATGTTAATGGATTAAACTCCCCAATCAAAAGACATAAACTGGCAGAATGGATTAAAAACAAGACCCATCTACATGCTCTCTATGGGCGATTCACTTTAGACCCAAGGACAAATATAGGTTGAAAGTGAAAGGTTGGGTAAAGATATTTCATGCAAACAACAGTCAGGAAAAAGTAGGAGTAGCTATACTAAAATCCAACAAATTAGACTTTAAAGGCAAAACAATTAAAGGAGACAAAGAAGGACACTATGTATTAATAAAAGGAACATTTCAACAAGAAGACATAACAATCATAAATATTTATACACCAAGTCAGAGTGTTCCAAAATACATGAGGCAAACAATGACAAGACTGAAGAGAGAAGTAGACACCTCTACCATAACAGTTGGAAACTTCAATTTCCTGCTCTCATCAATAGGTAGACTATCTAGACAGGGGATCAGTAAGGAAACAGAGATTTTGAATAATATGATAAATGAACTGGGCTTAATAGACATTTACAGAACATTACACCCCACAACAACAGGAGACACTTTTCTCTCAAGTGCTCATGGATCATTCTCAAGGATAGACCTTATGGTAGGTCACAAAGAAAGTCTCAATGCATTTAAATGTTTGAAAGCATACAAAACACTTTCTTGGGTCATAATGGAATGTAGTTGGAAATCAATAACAGACAGAGGGCCAGAAATTCACAAATATATGGAGGCTAAACAACACACATTTAAACAACCAGTGGGTTGAGGAAGAAATTACAAGAGGAATCAGTAAATATCTCGAGGCAAATGAAAATGGAAACAATATATCAAAATTTATGGGATGGAGCAAAAGCAGTGCTGAGAAGGAAATTTATTACCTCAAATGCCTATATTAAAAAGAAGGAGCAAAACTCAAGGAATTAACTGTTCACTTGGAAGAACTAGAGAAAGCCATGTACAGAATCCATGTGTGTGAAAATTTATCAATAAGAATATTTTTAAAAAGAACTACAGAAAGAACAGTAAACTAGCCTCAAAGTAAACAAAAGGAAATAAATAATGTAGATTTGAGCAGAAATAAATGAATTTGAGGATATGAAAACAACAGAGAAAATCAACAAAACCAGAAGTTGGTTCTTTCTGAAAATCAATAAAATCAATGGATCATTAGATAGGTTGACAAAAAGAGAGAGAGAGGATGCAAATAAAAAAATCAGAAATGGAAGAGGGGACTATAACCACTGACCCTGGAGAAATAAAAGAGGTAACGAGGGGATATTAGTATATGAGCAACTATATAATAATAAACTAGAAAACATAGATGAAATGGACAACTTCTTAGAATGGCGTTGAGTCGATCAAAATTGACTCAAGAAGAAATAGACGACCTCAACAAACCAGTCACAAGTAAAGAGATTGAATCAGTCATTAAGAAGCTCCCTAAAAAAGAAATGTAAATCAAAACCACAATGAGATATTATCTGACACCCACTAGAATGGCCATTATAAGAAAAGCAGAGAACAACAAGTGCTGGAGAGAATGTGGAGAAAGAGGCACACTTATCTACTCTTGGTGGGAATGTAAAATCACCGCTGTGGAAAGCAGTCTGGTAGTTCCTCAGGAAGCTAAGTATAGAATTGCCATATGGTCCAGCAATTCCATTGCTAGGTATCTATTCAGAAGGCCTGAGGGCAAGGACACAAATGGCCATTTGCACACCGATGTTTATAGCAGCATTATTTACAATTGCCAAGAGATGGAAACAGCCCAAATGCCCATCAACTGATGAGTGGCTAAACAAGCTGTGGTATATACATACAATGTAATATTACACAGCTGTAAGACACAATAAAGTCATGAAACATGAAGCAACATAGATGGCTCTTAAGGACATTAAGCTAAGTGAAATTAGCTAGAAACAAAAGGACAAATCCTGTATGGATTTGTGATATGAACTAACATTAATGAGTGAACTTGGAAAATTTAAGTTAAGAACACAGGTTATCAGGAGATAGAAATAGGGTAGAGATTGGGTAATTGGTGCTGAAGGAATACAGATTGTGCAACAGGACTGATTGTAAGAATTCAGAAATGGATAGTACAATACTATCTGATTATAGCACAATTATAAGTACACTGAATTAAGCTGAATGTGAGTATGATAGAGGGAGAAGAGCTGGAGGTATGTATGAAACCAGAAGGAAAGATAGAGGATAAAGACAGATGGTATAATTTAGGTAGCCTAGAGTGTACAATGATGATAATTAAATATAAAAATTAAAAAATGTTTTTGCATGAGGGAGAGCAAATGAAGGCCAGAATTGCTGGATATTGAAAATAGATTGTATTTGGGGGAAGTACAATCAATAAAGCTAGGGTTTATATTCAACAGTAACATTGTAATATGATTCCACTGAATGTAACAAAGGCATTATGCCAAACCTAAATGTCATCAGGTGAGGGGATTGGGAAAGGGGTATAGATTCTGTGTGGAAGAAAGGGAAATGTCTTCAGATAGAGTATGGTGGTGAAGGCATGTCTATACAATTAGGCTGGATTGTACCATGTGTGAATAAAACTGTTTAAAAATGAACACAGAAAAAAGTGCCAGAGAAAATGCGGAGAGAGAGAGATGCCTCTTCACTGTCTGTAGGGAAATGAGAGGTCTAGCTCCTTGGAGGGCAGTGTGGTGATTCCACAGGAGGCTATTGATGGATATGTCATATGATCCTGAAACCTGTTGCTCAGTATATAGCTGGAGGAACTGAGTGTGGGGATATAAATGAACATTTGCACACTGGTGTTTGTGGTGGCAGTGTTCATGATCCACAATGAATGGAGGTGTCTAAGGGTAGAAGAATGCAAGGGGGAACTATGGTGTATACATACAATGGATTACTGATTGGCCACAAGAAGGAATGAAATTGTGAGGCATGCAACTAGATGAATGAACCTTAAGAGTTGTATGTTGAATGAAATGTGAGGAAAAAAAAGACAAATATTATCATGCGTCAATCATATGGACTAACTATAATAAAAAATTTTGGTGAACTGAAGTCGAGGGCATGGATTATCAGGTTGGGGCTTATTGTAAAGGTCCTAGATTGTAAGCTCTTTCAACAGTCACATATATTCAGGAGTTGTAACTGTTAATTCAATTCTTAGATACTGAGCTGTTTGTATATAACATGGTCATTCCCAGAAACTTCGGGTATTTATTATGTGACACTTGAGACTCAAAGTTAGAGCTCTGAAGCTATGAAGATCAGCAGTACCCCATACAGGAACTGTTTAAAAAGTTGAGTATGCAATGTCATTCTAGGAAACCTAGCCCAGCCTCTCCAGAATATCAGATAGTTCCATCTCCCTACCCCGTATTAGTGACAGACCTTTCCAATATGAAAAATTTAGAATTGCCATAGCCCAAACATCCCTAAAGAGAGGGATAGAAAGATCAAAGTTAATGGCGGAGTTATACAGAGAAGATAGGATTTAACAAATTAATATGAATGCTGGATCACTAAATTGATATCTCTTTTAGTCTCCAGTATCTTAGAGCAGCTAGAAGTAAAAACCTAAAGTTGTGAAATTGTAACCCATGCCAAACTCTAAAATATGTTCTACAACTAATTGTGGTACTATGCTTTGAAATTTATAGTTTTTTAAAAATATATGTTATTTTTCACAAAAAAAGAAGGAAAAAAGTCAATTGTGATGATAAAAAAATATTTAAGCCCTCTGGCCTCCTATATTCTGGAGCAGCTAGATGGAAAAATCTGAGAGGATCATATGGTAGCCCATGAAAAATCCTGGGATCTGTCCTGTAACTACTTGTTGAAGAGTACTTTGAAAACGATTGCTTTTTTATTTCTTTGTTTTGTACATATGTTATACTATACAATTAAAAAGTTAAAAATAAAAACAAAACAATAAAAGACAGCACTACCCCATACAGGAGCTGTTTAAAAAGTTGGAAAATGTATCAGACTTCAACTAGAGATATGAATGAAGCTGATCTGGATAGGAAAAAGGTAAATCAGAATACAGGGTAAAGGATGATATCATCCATATTTAAAACTGCAATTTCTGTGTGAGACAAAAGGGAGAGGTTTATTTGATGGAATGTTTATATTTTGAGTAGCGTATTACCCAATTTAACTTGTATGATTGGTTTAGTTGAACACCAGAGTTACATGAAATCTTGAATAAGATGTGAGACCTTGTTGGTTTGTCCAGGTTGGTTTGATGCCTTAATACATCCAAGAATAATTTGGGCAGTGAATGAAGAAGTATTTGTAAAGTCCCTTGGGGGACTGGGGAGAACGGAGGGAATACTCAACTTTCCCATTTGGATTATTCCGGATATACTCACAAGCAATGGGGATAGTGAAATCAATAGGCTGAGCCCTTGGTTTTGGGGTTTGCCCCTATGAGACTTATTTCTGCAAAGGATAGGCTAAGCCTGCTTATAATTATGCCTTTTAATTATACCTAAGAGTCACCCCCAGGTGTGGCCTCTCTCTCTAAGCCAACTCAGCAGGTGAACTCACTGCTCTACCCCCCTACGTGGGACATAATTCCCATGGGTGTACATCTTCCTGTCAACATGGTACAGAACTCCCAGGATTTTCTGGGACCTAGCATCATGGAACTGAGAAAGCCTTCTTGGCCAAAAGGGTGAAGAGAGAAATCGACAAAATAAATTTTCAGTCCCTGGGAGATTTTAAACAGAGTCAAGAGGTTATCCTGTAGGTTATTCTCATGCACTATATAGATATCCCTTTTAGTTTATGGTGTATTGGAGTGACTGGAGGGAAGTACCTGAAGTTTTTGAGCTGTGTTCCAGTAGCCTTGATTCTTGAAGATGATTGTATAATGATATAGCTTTTACAATATGACTGTGTGATTGCGGAAACCTTGTGTCTGATGCTCCTTTCATCCAGGGTTTGGGTAGATGATTGTTGGAAAAGCTTTTTAAATGGATAAGGGGAAGATTGTGGAGGAAGTGTGAAGAGAATGATGGAGGAGCCCTGGAGTGCTGGAAGGGACTGTTGGTGTAAATGGAGCCACTGCCAATTTGGACAAAGGGGGACACAAAAGGGACAAATTGGAGTTTGCAGAGTGAGAACCATGGAAGCTCAGGCCTGAAGCCAAGAAACCTCAGCCAGCAGAGTGGACCCACCCATATACATGAAGAGGGTGAGTTTTCCCTGAGGGCAGAGGATGAGTCTTCCATCTCGTTGCAGTGGGAGAGTTGTGCTGCCTCAGGCCTTTGAGCAGGTACAGCATGCCCCTTGGGGACTGGGGGAGATCCTGGCTGCCACCACATGGAGGGGTTGAATATGTGCCCCAGAAATGGCAGAGAGCCCAGGTGTGGCCCCAATGCCTGGGGAGTGGAGTCAAGTAAAATGTTGGTCTCCTCAATGTTCCCTGAGGTTGATTTGGAAAGA
Source organism: Tamandua tetradactyla (assembly GCF_023851605.1). NCBI lineage: Eukaryota > Metazoa > Chordata > Mammalia > Pilosa > Myrmecophagidae > Tamandua > Tamandua tetradactyla. The sequence continues at coordinate 124,205,295 of NC_135353.1, forward strand.
GGCGGGCCACTTCACAGGCTCTTGGAAAGGGTGGGACTGCCACTTTATAAAGCTGAAGGATAAATGACTTTCAGACCTTGAAATCCAATGGTAGTTGCCCTGCAGGTTTTCCTTCTCACCCTATGGATCCTGTGACTGTCCCTCCTTTGCATATTGGCACTAGATAACTTGTTTTGAGATTCATAGGTCTACATCCAGAACAGAATTTGTGCCACTTTAATATCATTTAAGGTGATGCATGTAGTTGCCAAGTTGAGAAGGGGTGGACATGTGGTAGTTAGGTTCATGTGTCAACTTGGCCAGATGAACGTGCCTAGTTCTGTTGCTGTGGACATGAGCCAAAGGTACATGAACCTCATCTGTTGCTCATTACATCTGCAGTTGGCTAAGAGGCGTGCCTGCTGTAATGAATGATGTGTGATTTAATTGGCTGGTGCATAAATGAGAGAGCTCAATGTAGCACAGCCCAAGCAGCTCAGCATACCTCATCTCAGCACTTGCAGCTCAGACCAGGCCTTTGGAAATGCAGAAAGAAATCACCCCAAGGAAAGTTGTTGGAACCCAGAGGCCTGAAGAGAAGGCCAACAGAGATCACCCGGTGCCTTCCCACATAAGAAAGAATCTGTCAAAAGTTAGCTGCCTTTCCTCTGAAGAACTATACGTTAACTAAATAAATCCCCTTTTATTGAAAGCCAATCCATCTCTGGTGTGTTGCATTCCAGCAGCTAGAAAACTAGAACAATGAGTTTATTCTTAGGTTTATCTCCTGCATGATATTTCTGATGTTTAATGAGAAATGTCTTCCCACTGAAGGCTTTTCCACACTCTCTGCATTCATACGGTTTCTCTCCTCTATGAGTTCTGTGATATACAATGAGATGTGATTTCACACTGAAGGCTTTTCTACATTTGTTACATTCATAAGTTTTCTCCCCTGTATGAATCTTCTGTTGCTTAATGAGAATTGACTTCCTACTGAAAGCTTTACCCACAGTCACTACGCTCATAGGGTCTCTCTTCTGTATGAATTCTCTGATGTTTTATCAGTAGTGCTTTCTGGATAGTTTTCCTGCAATCACTGCATTCATAGGATTTCTCCCTTGTGTGACTTCTCTAGTATGCAATGAGTTGACCTCTAGGTGAGGGTTTTTGCACATTTACAACATTCATAAGTTCTCTTTCCAGTGTGAGTTCTCTGATGTATGACAAGGTTTGCTTCCTGGATAACATTCAAAGAGTTTCTCCCCAGTTTGAATTTGCTGTTTTTATTAAAGCATTGCTTATCATGGAGGGCTTTTCCTTGTTGATTAGGTTCAAAGAATTTCTCTCCAGGTTGAGTTTTATCAAGATTAGAATGGAAGTATACCTTCCAATGTGTCTTACATTCACCTTCTTTCTTCCTTACATAGCTTCTCTCCTGACTAAGAAAGTTCAAATTATGTTTTGAACACTTTTTCCATAAATGACATTTAGGGAGTCTGTCATATAGAAACAAATACTGTGATCAGAAAAATGAATTTTCTACGTATTCTACATTCTTGACTACTTTCTTCCTTTGGTGTTCTCTTGTCTATGGATGCAACTTGTCTCAAGGGATTGTCTTGGCTTTCCTTGTAGTTATCTATCTGGTCATCACCTTGCCAGACTTCTAGAAAAAAGAATAATGATCATAATTGTAAACATTTTCATTATGTTATGGGATACAATTAATTCATAAATACCCTGCTTTGACCTCCTAACAATATGACTGGGGAGGTGTGGATGGAACTTCCCCATACTCAACCACTTCCAACAACCCTGTCTGCAAATACAAGGAAATGTTAGACCAAATTTAACTAAAAATAATAAAAGCAAAATTAAGCTGAAAACAAACAAAGGAAATTGATTATGTGACATAAATGAAGAGGAAATTTAAAGTGAGGGATGAATGGAAATTGAAGGTATGATAGCTGTTTCCCCAGGGGAGGTGGTTACAGGTTTAGCAGGCAGTGAAGGGTTACTCTCATTATGTGGAGGATGGATGGAAGACTCCTCTGAGGAGACTGGAGGCCAAAAGCTGTTTCCTCAAGGGAGGCTGGAGGTCGGGAATCTTTCCTCAGGGCAGTCCATTACAGCTCTATCTAGCAAAGGCTCAGCAGATTCCAGGGATCCTGTCACCCCATTACCATCATTATGAAGCCATATATCACTACCCCACATTTCAAGATCCCATTCTCTTCCAATCAAAGCCCTTACTTTGACAGCAGACACCCTGCAAGGTTCATATTTTAGCTTATGTTTTAAATCTGTTGCTCACACAATGAGGCTTTGTGTCTGTTTTTCAGAGATCTCAAGTCTGCAACCACAGGAAATAAGATATTCTTTCAGGGCACACATGGAAGCTTTTACATTATTCATACAGTGCTCAAGGTGCAAATTTGAAGCCTTCAGACCATCCCTTTCCCTCATCACTGTATCCAACATATCTAACAACAACTAGTGAACATCATTATACCTCTTAATTCCACAAAAGTCTGTAAAGTTGTCAAAAGCACTCTAGCCCAGAGCCTTGCCTCATATAAGCATAAAATTAGCAGAATCTAATGGTGATATTTTGAGTGTCTCTTTTGCCAACTCACCCCATGGACTGTCAGTGCTATAATGATTATGGGAAACAGAGTCATGAGTGCTTCTGAATCTAGTCAGAATAGAAAACCAATTGTAAAAACTCATTTTTAAGATTCTGTTTCTTAAGATCCCACCCCTGGTACCAAGCTATGTTAGTCAGGGTCCTCTAGAGAAACAGCACTAACAGAAGAGATCTGTAAATATTAGATTAATACAGGTGTCTCACACAACTGTGGGGATGGAAGAGCCCCCTTCAACAGATTGGATTACCTCATTGTGGGAGAAATGCCTTAGTTGATCGCATGTAATCAGTCACAGATGCAATCAATTAACTGATGTTTAATCATCCAGCCACAAAATATCCTTGCAGTAATGGTCAGTGCAGTGCTTGCCTGACCAGACAACTGGGCATAATTATATGGTCAAGAAAAACTTGTCCAAGTGATGATCTACAGTTGTCTAGTCAGGCAAGCACTGGCCTGACCATTGCTGCGAAGATATTTCATGGCTGGTTGATAAACCGGAAAGCTGGCTATAAAATCATTAGACAGCTGACTACCCTGTGGCTTATTATATCTGTGATCAACTAAGGCATTCTCCCACTAAAGATATATTACAATCACTTGAGGACATTTAAGGAAGAAGAGAGCCTTTTTTCTACTTCTTCAGCCAGCAAGCCTCTCCTACACAGTTCATCCAGACACTGCATTGGAGCTGCCAGCTTCACAGCATGTCCTATGGATTTTGGACTCTTCCATTCCCACAGTTGTTTGAAACATCTTTATAAATCGCATATTTATAGATATCTACTGTTCTGTTTCTCTAGAGAACCCTGATTAATACACAGTTTAACTGAAGTAGCCTCATGTGCCAGTTGAAAGTATGTACCCCAGAAAAGCCATGTTTTAATCCTCATCCAATCTTGTGGGAGCAGCCATTTCTTTTAATCCTGGAATCTTCTGATTAGATATTCTCCATGGAAATGTGACACATTCGATTTTGGGTATTAACTTTTGATTAGATGGAGCTATGACTCCACCCATTCCAGGGGGGTCTTGATTAGTTTACTGGAATCCTTTAAAAGAGGAAACATTTTGGAGAAACCTCAGAAACAATGGAAACAAAAGACATGAGAGAAGCCTCATTGCCAATAGAAATTTCAAAGCAGAGCTGACACAGATGTAGACATGTGGAGAATAGAGACATGGATGTTTTGAGATTATTGGAGCCCAGAAGATTTTGCCATGAGATATTAAGCAAGCTCAAGCCTTGAGAGAGCCAAGGGAAGCCAAGTAATGAAAGACAGTCCCAGAATAGCAAAGTGAGGAATCACCACATGGACAGGGACTGAAAGCAACAGAGCCCAGGAACAAGGGAAAAACAGATGCCAACCACATGATTTTCCAGTTAACAGAGCTGTTCCAGACTCATTGGCCTTTCTTGAGTGAAGGTAACTTCTTGTTGGTGCCTTAATTTGGACATTTCCATAGGCTTAGAAATATAAACTTGTAAGTTATTAAATTCCCCTTTATAAAAGCCATTCCAGTTCTGGTATATCACATTCCAGCAGCTTTCAAATGAACAAACCTCATCAAAAGGTCCTACCTACAATGGGTTCACACCACAGTAATGGATTAGATTTAAGAATATGTCTTTCTGGAGTACAAATTGCTCCAAACCACAACAGCTGTGTTCCAGTTTGCTAGCTGCCAGAATGCGATATACCAGAAATGGAATGGCTTTTGAAAAGGGGAATTTGATAAGTTGCTAGTTTAAAGTTCTAAGGCTAAGAAAATGTCCCAATTAAAGCAAATCTATAAAAATTTTCAAGTTAAGGCATCCAGGGAAAGATACCTTCGTTCAAGAAGGCCGATGAAGTTCAGGATTTCCCTCTCAACTGGAAAGGCACAATGTGAACATGGTAATGCCTTCTAGCATTCTCTCCAGGCCTCTTGCTTCATGAAGCCCCCTCAAGGGAGTTCTTCTTCATCTCCAAAGATTGCTGGCTGGTGGAATCTGTAGTTCTTGTGTCACTGCTGCTCTTCTCATTCTTGTGATTCTGCTGTTGTTTCACTATCATTCTCAAGCTATCTCCAAAAAATGCTTTCTCTTTAAGTATTCCAGTAAAGTAATCAAGACCCACCTGGAATGGGTGGAGTCACATCTCCCTTTATTAAAAAAAGTTCATACCCACAATTGGGTGAGTCACAGCTCCATGGAGATAACCTAATCAAGTTTCCAACCTACATTATTGAATAGGGATTTAGAGAAATGGTTGCTCCCACAAGACTGATTAGGATTAAAACACGGATTTTCTATGGTATATAACCCTTTTAAACCAGCACATTCTACCCTCTGGACCCTAAAAAAATACGTTTTTCTCATATACAAAATACATTAATCCCATAATAATATCAGAAAGGCTTAAAGCATTTCAATAGCAATAGAAATACAGTACAAAGTTAAAACCATTACAAAGTCTCATCAAAGTCAGCTACAGGTATGGTCTGTCATAAGGCAAAATTGTCCTCTGTCTCTGGACCAGTAAAACTCAGAAAAAGTTATCTGCTGCCAACATATAAATGAGAAACAGTCATAGGATGCATGTTTTCATTACCATAGGGAGAAATTGAAAGGAACACAGGAGTCACTGGACCAAAACAATCTTGAAAACCTGCAGGGCAAAGTCCATTAGATTTCAAAGTCTGAGAGTCATTTATCTTTAGGGCTTTAGAAAGCAGCAGCCCCACACTTTCCAAGGATGTGTGCAGTGGCCTGCCTCTCTCTGAATGCAACCTTGGGGGATATGGGGAGACCACCTTTTTCTTGGCTCTATGCTCTCCAAGCCACACCTGGGTTCTCTGCCATTTCTGGGGCACATGCTCAACCCCTCCATGTGGTGGCAGGCAGGCCCTCCCCAATCCCAAAAGAATGTGCTGCACTCTCTCCAAGGCCTGAGGCAGCACCACTCTTCCACTGCAACAAGGTGGAAAGCCCATACTCTGCCTTTGGGGCAAACTCACCCTCTCCATGTGCTTGGGTGGGTTCACTTTCCTGGTCCAAAGTTTCTTGACTCTAGACTTTAGCTTCCATAGTTCTGCCTCTGAAGTTATTTTTCCTCCAATGTGTCCCTTCTCTGTCCCTCTCAGTCCTGACTGGCAGTGGTTCTCTTTATACAGATCCCGCAACATTCTCATTGTCTTTCTATGCAGTAGCCTCGAATCGTGCCCATCAGACATAAGGAGTTTCCAAAAATCCTTCCTGGATAACTCCATGTCTGATCCTGGCTTTCTCTGAAATGGCTGACTGTTTCCACATTTGGTTAAATCCTCACGTTGGGCACTATTCTCTGGGGTCTCCCTTCCTTGAGGCCCAGAATTTTCCAGAACATCGGTTTCTGGTTTCTTTGTACCCAAGAGTTCAGTTCTGAACTTACCTCTTTCCTGTCACATTTTACTATAAGCTGCAAGGAGAAAACAAGCTGCACTTTCCATATTTAATTTGGAAATCTCTTCTGCTAAATATCCAAGTTCATGGCTTTTAAAAAGTACCGTCCAGCCAAAGCCACTAGTCAATTTTGCCAGATTATCTGTGTGCTGGTTTGAAAGGATGTATGTCCCCTAAAAAAGCCATGTTTTAATCTAAATCCCATTTCATAAAGGCAGAATAATCCCTATTCAATACTGTATGTTTGAAACTGTAATGACGTGTCTCCATCCATTTGGGCAGATCTTGATAAGTTTCTGGAGTCCTAAAAAAGAGGAAACATTTTGGAGAATGAAAGAGATTCGGAGAGAGCAGAGAATGCTGCAGCACTACGAAGCAGAGAGTCCATCAGCCAGTGCTTTGGAGATGAAGAAGGAAAATGCCTCCTGGGGAGCTTCATGAAATAGGAAGCCAGGAGAAGAAGTTAGCAGATGACACTGTGTTCACCATGTGCCCTTCCAGATGAGAGAGGAACCCTGACCATGTTCACCGTGTGCCTTTCCAGATGTGAGAGAAACTCTGACTGTGTTTACCATGTGCCCTCCCTCCCACTTGAGAGAGAAACTCTGAACTTTATCAGCCTTGTTGAACTGAGGTATCTTTCCCTGGATGCCTTAGATTGGACATTTTTATAAACTTGTAATTGGGACATTTTCTTGGCCTTAGAACTGTAAACTAGCAACTTATTAAATTCCCCTTTTTAAAAGTCCTTCTGTTTGTGGTATATTGCATTCTGGAAGCTAGCAAACTAGAACAATCTGCCATTTTAAAACAAGTTCACCTTCCTTTCAGTTTGCAATAACACATGCTTTATTTCTGCCTAAAGCCTTGTTAGAATTATCTTTAGAGTCCAAATTTCTACTAACAGTCTCTTCAAAGCATTCTAGGCCTTCTCCATCAGGCTTCTCATGACTCTTCCACAATCTTCCCCTTATCCATTTAAAAAGTGACCTCAATATGTTTGGTATTCACAAACTGCAGCAGCATCCCACTTCTGGTACCAAAATATGTTCTAGTTTGCTAGCTTCTGGAATGCAATATGCCAAAAACAGAATGGTTTTTAATAAGCTGATTTTAATAAGTTGCTAGTTTACTGTTCTAAGGCTGAGAAAATGCCCCAATTAAAGCAAGGCTATAAAAATGTCCAAATTAAGGTATCCAGGGAGTAAACTTTGTTCAAGAAAGCCAATGAAGTTCAAGGTTTCTCTCTCAACTGGAAAGGCACATGGTGAACATGGTGACATCTTTGAGCTTCTTCTCTAGGCCTCTTGCATCAAGAAGCTCCCCCAGGGGCATTCTCCTTCATCTCTAAAGGTTACTGGCTGTTGGACTCTAGTTCTCATGTCTCTGCTGCTCTTGTCCTTCTTGTGACTCTACTCTGTTGCTCTCCCATTCATTCTCAAGTTTTCTCCAAAAATGCTTCCTGTTTTAAAGGATTCCAGTGAACTAATGAAGATGTATCTGGAATGGGTGGAGTCACATCTCCCTCTATTCAAAAGTTCAAACCCACAAGTGGATGAGTCACATCTCTGTGGAGATAACCTCATCAAGTTTCCAATCTATGTTGTTGAATAGGGATTAAGAGAAATGGTTGCTCCCACAAAATTGATTAGGATTAAAATATGGCTTTTCTATGGTATATAATTCTTTCAAACTAGCACTAGCTGCCATACATAAAGTTGCCTGTTCTAGTTTGCTAGCTGCCAGAATGCAACATACCAAAAATGGAAAGGCTTTTAAAAAAGGGAATTTAATAAGTTGCTATTTTACAGTTCTAAGGCCAAGAAAATGTCCCAATTAAAACAAGTCTATAGAAATATCCAATCAAAGGCATCCAAGGAAAGATCCCTTGGTTCAAGAAGGCTGATGAAGTTCAGGGTTTCTCTCTCAAGTGAGAAGGCACATGGTGAACAAAATCACAGTTTTCTCTCAGCTGGCTTCATCATCTGCTAGCTTTCTCTCCTGGCTTCCTATTTCATGAAGCTTCCCCAGGAAGCGTTTTCCTTCTTCATCTCCAAAGCACTGACTGATGGACTCTCTGCTTCATGGTGCTGCAGCATTCTCTGCTCTCTCTGAATCTCTTTCATTCTCCAAAATGTTTCCTCTTTTATAGGACTCCAGAAACTTATCAAGACCCACCCAAATGGGTGGAGACATGTCGTCACCTAATCCATCTGAACAACCACTCGATTAAATCACATCTCAAAGGAAATGATCTGATTACAGTTTCAAACACACAGTATTGAATAAGGATTAGAGGAAACAGCGGCCTTTACAAAATGGGATTTTGATTAAAACATGGCTTTTCTTTGGGACATATATCCTTTCAAACCAACACATTACCTCTGGCATATTGCTCTGTTTATCTCACTGCTAACACAATGAGAAATTGTTGTGTTCATTTACTTATTGCATGACTCCCCCCCCCCCCAAAGTTATGAGTATCACAACAGCAGAGGTTGTATCTGTATTGTTCACAAATACAGTGCCTTCCACATAGAAGTGTTAAACTGATACTTGCTATATGAATGGATGAGTGCTGTTATGAAGAATATTGGTACCTTACACCTTATTCTATTAGGAGGTTCCTCAATCCCAGTGATCACACCTGGTTCTAGTACTCCTTGATGTACCTGATATAATAATGCCCAGATCATTAAAAAACAAAGCAATAATACATAAACTATGAGAGCAGAAACCCTAGAATATAGTCTAAATCAAAACCAAGTTACGTGCAATCTCCATGGAGTAGAAACAGAACAAAACAGAAAGTGTTAAGCAAAGCTGAGGTCAAAAGCCTGTTAGGCTCTCCATCCAGTCAGTATCAAACAGGATTTTCTGTGGGGTTAAGGTCTTAAAAGTGGATTGAGATTGAAGGCTAGACTCACTGATTGAATCAATGGGTTGGAATAGGGCACCCCTCATTCCTGAATGAAGGTTGAAAATAAAATGTCATCAACTAACATCCACAGCCACTGCCTTTGCAAGTGGCAAGCCTAGAAAGGCAAGAAGACAGAGATGCAGACTTGAGAACAGAAACTGAATGAAGCTACCAGCTGGTTCTGAGTGTGGGTGTGTAATATCCTCAGTATCATTGTGATACAGATACTCTGAAATGCCATGATAGGGCATGGTTCTGGACTAGGGTCATAGTAGAAGGGGAGTAGAGAGAGAGATGGAGGAAACAGAGGAGAAAGAATCCTATATCTTCCCCTTAAATTAAGCTTAAAAACAAAAATTCAAAAGCAAATGAAAATTAAAGAAACGAATACAAAGACAGACATACAATAAAATCAACATTCAGGATAAATATTCCCTCCAGAAGAAACTTTATGAGACAGTGACAATGACTTTAAAATAAGTATACTAATAGAGCTACTGGTTTCAGCTTGGACATGTAAAGAGCTAAATAGAAGCTTCCATCCTGACAATAAGAAAAAAATTGGACAGACACCCAATTAAAAACTTTTCATGACCCAATAAGGAACTGAAATCACAGGAGAAATGGCTATCCTAAAATCTGGAAAAGGTACCTGCAGGGAGATATGGGACCTGAGTAGTTGTTCAACTGGGGCAGTAGCTACAGAATGCCATATAGGGAAAGAGGGACATTAAGCTAGAAATTCTCACAAATTTCTGGAGACTATATGGGCCGTTATAAGAGTATGAAGCTCCTGAGGACTGAAATCATTGGGTTCCCACCCTTTTGTAGGTTTTCCCTCCAGAAACTCTATCAGAATCTCACATGGAGGATCAGGAAGAATTTGGAGAAAGATCCCTTTATACTGCTTACTGGGGAAAGGGGAAAGCAGCCACTGTGAAATTTGCTCAGCTCCATCTCCCTTATGGAACAAAAGGAATTATCCACTAGGGAAGGATATCACTGGAGGGAGCTGGGGAATACCAATTCCTGGGGTAAGGGAAGTCTACCTAGACACAGCCACCTTTCTCACTTACATCAAAAAATAATTTTACAATCCAAGATGGCAGTTTGGTGAGGTGTGAAATTTAGTTCATCCTGCAGAACACCTAGTAAATAGCCATGATCAGTGCAGAACAACTGCTGGGGCCACATCAGTGACCAGACACACAGCGTACACCAGTCTGAACTAGCTGGAGAAGCTGTGATCCCACCCAGAACCGAGAGTCCCCCAAGCCACGGAGAGCGGTGCCCTTCCCCCACAGGCTGGTTCTCAGAGGGGAAAGGAAAAAGATTTTACTAACAGCAGTGGCTGAGCTCAAGCAACCTCTAATTGTGGAATTAATTAACAAATGCTGAATACTGAAATTAGGCCCCCAGCTCAGCTGAACCTCAAATAAAAGCTGATGTTGCTGGTTTTTGCCCTGGCACAGAGGGCCAGAACTGACAGAAAAAGAAAAAAAAGAGGTTTTTTTTTTTTGGATTGTACAACACAAAATACTTGAAAGGGTCTGAGCCCTTAAGGAAAGGAGGGGGCACATAGCCCTAGAGATACATAGAGCAACATACCAACTTAAGATCTTGATTGGCAAACCCAAGGAATGGGGGTCTTACTCTGAAAAGGATCTTTTTTCTTTTCTTGGCTGTGTTTCTATGGCTTGACTACTCTTTGGATACAACTGAAAGGCTTCTCAGGCTCCAACTGACACAGGCAAAGGCAGAATTAAGCTTGGCTGAGAGACAAAGAGGCTGCTCAGATGAAAGGAGGCAACTCCCTGGAGAAGAGGGGTGGGGCCTAGTTCAGGTGGAATCCCTCCCTCAAGGAACTCAGACCCCAGGGTCTGGAAAACTGAAGCAATTAAAGCCAGCCTGCAACCTCTCCTCTGTCTCAATTATGCTGAAGTTAAAGGAACCACATCACTTGATGCTGGTGGGACTGGCAGGCAGACAAATACCACATACTGGGCAGGATAGGAAAAACAGAGAGTCTAGAGGCTTCATAGGAAAGTCCTTCAACCTGCTGAGTCTCACCCTCAGGGAAAACTGATGGAGGTGACTCTTTCCTCCTGAGAGGAGGCCAGTCTGGCCTTGGAAAATATGACTGGGGTCTATAATACCTAAGTAAACCCACCTAAGATGAAAAAAAAAAAAAAGGCACCATACAGGTAGGCAGGGCAAGAAACAAGAAAATAAGAACTGAAAAATTCCAATCCGTTAAACAAACCTATGCTTGAGGTCTAGAAAAAGCTGAACTGAATGTCAAAGAACATATAGACAACAAAATCATCCAGCAAGAAAATCCTAGGTAAATAAGTGAAAATAACCTCCAGAATAAACTAATTAGGAACTTAAATGTCTAGATGCCAGCAGAAAATAATGAATCATACTAGAAAAATTGAAGATATGGCCCAGTCATAGGAACAAGCCAACAATTCAAATGAGATACAAGAGTTGAAACAATTAATTCAGGATGTTCCAACAGACATGGAAAATCTCATGACAAACCAAATCAATGAATTGAGGGAGGATATAAAGAAGGCAAGGGATGAACAAAAAGAAGAAATGAAATGTCTCAAAAATAAATCACAAAATTTATGAGAATGAAAGGCACAGTAGAAGAGATAAAAAATGGAAGCCTACAATGTTAGATTTCAAGAAATAGGATTAGTGCACTGGAGGATACGACATCTGAAATCTGAAAAACAAAAGAAAATATAGGGAAAAGAATGGAAAATGAACAGAGACTCAGGGAATTGAATGACAACATGAAGCACACAAAATGTCCCAGAAAGAGAAGGGAAAAGGAGGAGAAAAACCAATGGAGGAAATTATCACTGAAAATTTCCCAACTCTTATCAAAGACTTAAAATTACAGATCCAAGAAATGCAGCATACCCCAGACAGAATAGATACAAATAGGCGTACTCCAAGACACTTACTAATCAGAATTCCAGATGTAAAAGAGAAAGAGAGAATCTTGAAAGCAGCAAGAGAAAAGTAATCCATCACATACAAGGGAAGCCCAATAAGAATATCTATAGGCTTCTCAGCAGAAATCATGGGGGCAAGAAGACAGTGGTATGATATATTTAAGATACTAAAAGAGAAAAACTGCTAACCAAGAATTCTGTATCCAGCAAACTTGCACATCAAAAATAAGGGAGAAATTAAAACATTTTCAGACAAAAAAAAATCACTGACAGAATTTGTGACCAAGAGACAGGCTGTGCAAGAAATACTAAAGGGAGCACTAGAGACAGATAGGAAAAGACAAGAGAGAGAGGTGTGGAGAAAAGTGTCAAAATGAAAACTATCAGTAAATGCAAAAAGAAGGAAAATTTGATATGACATATAAAATCCAAAAAGCAAAATGGTAGAAGAAAGTACTGCTCTTACAGTTATAACACTAAATGTTAATGGATTAATTTCCCAATCAAAAGACTGGCAAATGGATTAAAACACTGGACCCATCTATATGCTGTCTACAGGAGATACATTTTAGACCCAAGTACAAACATAGGTTGAAAGCAAAAGGTTGGGAAAAGATATTTCATGCAAATAACAATCAGAAAAGAGCAGGAGTAGCTATACTAATATCCAACAAATTAGACTTCAAATGTAAAACAATTAAAAGAGACAAAGAAGGACGCTATGTATTAATGAAAGGAACAATTCAACAAGAAGACATAACAATCTTAAATATATATGCACCAAGCCAGAGTGCTCCAAAATGCACAAGGCAAACACTGAAAAGAGACATAGACACATCTACCATAATAGTTGGAGATTTCAATTCCCCACTCTCATCAATGGAAAGAACCTCTAGACAGAGGATCAATAAAGAAACAGAGAATTTGAATAATAAAATAAATGAACTAGACCTAACAGACAATTACAGAACATTACATCCCACAACAGCAGTATATACCTTTTTCTCAAGTGCGCATGGATCATTCTCAAGGATAGATCATATGTTGAGTCACAAAGCAAGTCTCAATAAATTTAAAAAGATGGAGATCATACAAAACACTTTCTCAGATCATAAAGAATGAAATTCGAAATCAATAATAGGCAGAGTGCCAGAAAATTCACAAATATGTGTAGGCTCAACAGCACACTTTTAAACAACCAGTGTATCAAGGAAGAAATTACAAGAGAAATCAGTAAATATCTTGAGGCAAATGAAAATGAAAACACATTATATCAAAACTTATGGGATGCAGCAAAGGCAGTGCTAAGAGGGAAAATTATTGCCCTAAATGCCTATATCAAAAAAGAATAGAGCAAAAATCAATGAATTAACTGTTCACTTGGAAGAAATAGAGAAAGAACAGCAAAGTAACCTCAAGCAAGCAAATGGAAAGAAATAACAAAGATTATAGCAGAAATAAATGAAATTGAGAACACAAAAACAATGAAGAAAATAATCAAAACTAGAAATTAATTCTATGAGAGAATCAGTAAAATTGATGGACCCATTTGCAAGGTTGACAAAAAGAAGAGAGAGGATATAAATAAATAAAATCAGAAATGGAAGAGGAGACATAACCACTGACCCCACAGAAATAAAGAAGGTAATGAGAGAATACTATGACAACTCTATGCTAATAAACTAGACAAAATAGATGAAATGGACAACTTCCTAGAAAGGATGAAGCAATCAACATTGACTTGAAAAGAAATAGATGACCTCAACAAACCAATCAGAAGTAAAGAAATTTAAGTTGTCATTAAGAAGCTCCACAAAAAGTAAAGTCCATAACCAGATGGCTTTAAATGTGAATTCTACCAAACATTCAAGAAAGAAGTAGTATCAATCCTGCTCAAAGTCTGCAAAAAAAAAAAAAAAAAAAAGGAAGAGGAGGGAAGGCTACCTAACTCATTCTATGAAGCCAACATCACCCTCAAACCAAAGCGAGACAAAGATACTACAAGAAAAGAAAATTAAAGACCAATCTTTCTAATGAATATAGATGCAAAAATCCTCAACAATATTCTTGCAAATTGAGTCCAGCACCATATTAAAGAATTATACATCATGACCAAGTAGGATTACTCCCAGGTATGCAAGGATGGTTCAAAATAAGAAAATCAATTAATGTAATATACTTTATCCACAAACCAAGCAGAAAAACCACATGATCTTCTCGATTGATGCAGAAAAGGCATTTGACAAAATTCCACATCCTTTCTTGTTGGAAACACTTCAAAGGACAGGAATAGAAGGGAACTTCCTCAACATGATAAAGGGAATATATGAGAAACCCACAGCTAACATCATCCTCAATAAGTAAAAACTGAAAACTTTCCCCCGTAAGACCAGGAACAAGACAAGGTTGTCCACTATCACCATTGTTATTCAACATTGTGTTGGAAGTTCTAGCCAGAGCAATTAGGCAAGAAAAGGAAATATAAGGCATCAAAATTGGAAAGGGAGAAGTAAAGCTCTCACTGCTTGCAGATGATATAATACTATGTGTCAAAAAATCCACAGCAAATCTACTAGAGCTAATCAATGAGTACAGCAAAGTGGCAGGTTACAAGATCTGCACTCATAAATCTGTAGTGTTTCTATATACTTGTAATGTGCAATATGTGGTGGGAAATCAAGAAAAAAATTCCATTTATAATTGCAACCAAAAGAATAAAATACTTAGGAATAAATTTAAGGATACAAAAGACCTATACAAAGAAAACTACAAGAAATTGCTAAAAGAAATCACAGAAGACCTAAATAAATGGAAGGGCATACCGTGTTCATGGACTGGTACACTAAATATAGTTAAGATGGCAATTCTACCTAAATTGATTTATAGATTCAATGCAATACCAATTAAAATCCCAAAAACTTATTTTGAAGAAATAGAGAAACCAATAACTGAATTTATCTGGAAGGGCAGAGTGCTCTGAATAGCTAAAAATATCTGAAAGGAAAAATGAAGTCAGAGGTCTCACACTATGAGACCTTAGGGAGTATTGTGAAGCTACAGTTGTCAAAACAGCATGGTACTGGCACAAAGATAGATATACTGACCAACGGAGTCAAATAGAGTGTTCAGATATAGACCCTGTCATCTATGAACAACTGATCTTTGATAAGGCAGTCGAGCCAACTCTCCTGGGACAGAACACCCTCTTCAATAAGTGGTGCTGGAGAACTGGATATCCATATGAAAAAGAATGAAAGAGGGTCCATATCCCACATCCTGTACAAAAATTAACTCAAAATGGATCAATGACCTGAACATTAGATCTAAGACCATAAAAATTTTAGAAGAAAAGTTATAATAAGAGATAGTTTCCTAGATCTTACACCCAAAACACAAGCATTGAAGAAAGAAATAGATAAATGGGACCTCCTCAAACTTAAACACTTTTGTGCATCAAAGAACTTTGTCAAGAAAGTAAAAAGACAACCTACACAATGGGAGACAAAATTTGGAAATTGTGTATCAGGTAAGGGTCTAGCATCCAGAATATATAAAGAGATTGTTCAACTCAACAACAAAAAGACAAACAACCCAATTGGAAAGTGGGCAAAAGACATGAACAGACACTTCTCAGAAGAGGAAATACAAATGGCCAAAAGGCACATGAAAAGATGCTCAACTTCACTGGCTATTAGGGAAATGCAAATCAAAACCACAATGAGATATCATCTCACACCCACCAAAATGGCCATTATCAATAAAACAGAAAATGACGAGTGCTGGAGAGGATGTGGAGAAAGAGGCACACTTTTCCACTGTTGGTTGGAATGTAAAATGGTGCAACCACTGTGGAAGGCAGTTTGGCAGTTTCCTAGGAAGGTAAGTAGAGAACTGCCATATGATCCAGCAACACCATTACTAGATATCTATTCAGAGGACATGAGGGCAAGGACACGGACATTTGCACACCAATGTTCATAGCAGCATTATTTACAATTGTCAAGAGATGGAAACATCCCAAATGTTCATCAACAGACGAGTGGCTAAACAACCTGTGGTATACAATGGAATATTATGCAGATGTAAGACAGAATAAAGTCATGAAGCATGTAACAACATGGATGGACCTTGGGGGCATTATACTGAGTGAGATTACCCTGAACAAAAGGACAAATACTATATGGTCTCACTGATATGCACTAACATTAATGAAGGAACTTGGAGAATTTCAGTTAAGAACAGAGGCCAGCAGGAGATAGAGATAGGGTAGATATTGGGTAATTGGAGCTGAAGGGATACAGATTGTGTAACAGGACTGTGGTGGTTTGAAAGGATGTATGTCCCCTAGAAAAGCCATGTTTTAATCAAAATCCCATTTTGTAAAGGCAGAATAATCCCTATTCAATACTGTATGTTTGAAACTATAATTAGATTATCTCCCTGGAGATGTGATTTGATCAAGAGTGGTTGTTAAGCTGGATTAGGTGAAGACATGTCTCCACCCATTTTGGTGGGTCTTGATAAGTTTCTGGAGTCCTATAAAGAGGAAACATTTTGGAGAATAAGAGATTCAGAGAGAGCAGAGAATGCTGCAGCACCACGAAGCCGAGTCCATCAGCCAGCGCTTTGGATATGAAGAAGGAAAATGCCTCCCAGGGAGCTTCATGAAACAAGATGCCAGGAGAGAAAGCTAGCAGATGATGCTGTGCTCACCATGTGCCCTTCCAGCCAAGGGAGAAACCATGACTGTGTTCACCATGTGCCTTCTCGTATGAGAGAGAAACCCTGAACTTCATCAGCCTTCTTGAACCAAGGTATTTTTCCCTGGATGCCTTTGATTGGACATTTCTATAGGCTTGCTTTAATTGGGACATTTTTTCAGCCTTAGAACTGTAAGCAACTTATTAAATTCCTCTTTTTAAAAGGCATTACATTTATGATATATTGCATTCTGGCAGCTAGCAAACTAGAACAAGGACTGATTGTAAAAATTCTGAAATGGATAGCACCATACTATCTAATTGTAGCACAATAATGTTAATACACTGAATGAAGCTAAATGTGAGAAACATAGAGGGAGGAGGGCTGGGGGTACAAATGAAATCAAAAGGAAAGATAGATGATAAAGACTGAGATGATATAATCTAGGAATGCCTAGAAGGTACAATGATAGTGACTAAATGTATGAATTAAAAAAATGTTTTTGCATGAGGAAAAACAAAGGAATGTCAATATTGCAGGGTGTTGAAAATAGATTCTCATTCATAGTTTAAAACTTCAACTTCTGCATATGACTAAAGCAAAAAAAATCTTTATTTGGTACAAAATTTATATTTTGAATAGTGCATTTCCTAATATAACTTACATGGACAGTTTAATTGAACACGATAAGTATATGGAACCTTGAATGAGGCATGAGGTTTCATAGGTTTGTTCAGAATGATGCCTCAATAAATGCCACAGTGATTTGAACAGTGAATAAAAAAGTACTAGTAAAGTCCCCTTGGGGGAATGGTGAGAATGGGTAAAATTCAACTTACCCATTTGGAGAATTCCTGATAAATTCGCAAGCAGTGGCAACAACAAAATTAATAGACTGAGCCCTCAATCTTGTGGTTTGTTCATATGAAACTTAGCCCCACAAAGGATGGACTAAGCCTACTTAAAATTAGGCCTAGAGCCACCCCCAGAGAAGTGCTTTTGTTGCTCAGATATGGCCTCTCTCTCAGCCTACACAGCAAGCAAACTCACCACCCTCCCCCTCTCTCTGTGGGACATTACTCTTAAGGGTGTAAACCTCCCTGGCAATATATGACAGAAATCCTAGAATGAGCTGTGACTCAGCATCAAGGGATTGAGAAAACCTCGACAAAAAGGGGGAAGAGAGAAATGAGACAAAATAGATTTCAAATAGGATCGAGAGGTTATCCTGGAGGTTACTCTTACACATTATATAGATATCCCCTTTTTAGTTTAAGGTGTATTAGGCTAGAGGGAAGTGCCTGAAACTGTAGAGCTATTTTCCAGTAGCCGTGTTTCTTGAAGATGACTGTATAAGGATATAGGTTTTGTAATGTGACTGTGTGATTGTAAAAACCTTGTGTCTGATGCTCCTTTTATCTTTGGTATGGACAGATGAATAAAACATATGGATTAAAAATGAATAAAAAAAGACATTGTTGTAACCATAAAAAAAGAAAACTAAGTATTGTAACAATCATCTTAACTCCAATTTTACTCTTTTATTGTCAGTTTAATTAGTTAAGGAGCTAAATATTGTTTCATGGTGACGCATTATTATGTTTAGCATAATGTTCAAATCTGACAACTTTTGACATCTGCCTTCTCAAAAAATCAAACCCTTAAGGATAACTTTTACTTCAAGCTATTACAAAAGATTTGTTCTTTTCACCTTGCAAAAAAGAGAGATGGTGGAAATAGTCAAGTTCATTTAATGTATTATGAATTGCATAGGAAATGTCAAATTAAAGGGGATTTTCTAATTTTCTGATAGTTAAATCTGTGTTGGTGAAATATTGTTCATAGATATACTTAAATATTTATATAAAATTCCTAGAGATGAAGTGTTCTCCTTGTCCATGATATGTCTGATACTGATCTGCATGATATTAAACAACACTATAGTGTTAGTCATAGTTTTAGTTATTGGAAAATATTATGTCACAAAATGACAAAATTTCCCTGTCAATTATACTGTTTTACTCTGATGTGCCTCTGAAAATACATATAAACAGCTATGGACAGAATTTCATCTTCAGCAAAAATAAACTTCAAAAGAGAAGCCAAGAAAGTATATAAATTATGTTCTACCTGTTAATTAACATAACCGTAGCAAAAAAAATGTAAAAGAGAAACCAAAAAAAAAAAAAAACTTCTGTAATGGTCTGTAGTTGACAACTTCAATATAAGTTAACTGTCAAATGTTTTGTTTCTAGAAACAGCTTCATTTTTTGCTCTATAACTACTTGTTAAACTGTCCTTTGAAATTTATCATTTTTCTGAATATATATTATATTTCATATTAAAATGTTAAAAAATAATAATTTTAAAAAGTCTTAGTCTGCAGTAGAGAGCGCCTCAAAGACATAGGCAGAGAACACTGGTGGATACTCACTGCACCTCAGGATCAGGACAGACAGAGCAAAGTCTCAACAGAAATCCATCACCAACAGACTTACTCTACAGGAAATGTTAAAGGAAGTTCCTTAGGCAGAAGGATTATGATTAAGGCCAGAAACTTGGGACTAGACAAAGAAGTGGAATAAATAAAGATGAAATGTTTTTTTCTTGTTTTTAATTGCACTTTAAGGTAACTGCTTACAGCAGTAACAGTAACAATGTATTGGATGTTTAGAACATCTGTAAAGCTGAAATGTATGATAACAATGACACAAGGGATGGAATATAGGAACTGGGAATATACTGTGTTCTAGTTTGCTAGCTGCCAGAATGCAACACACCAGAGATGGATTGGCTTTCAATAAAAGGGGGTTTATTTAGTTAACATATAGTTCTTCAGAGGAAAGGCAGCTAACTTTCTGCTGAGGTTCTTTCTTACACGGGAAGGCACATGGGTGATCCCTGCTGGCATTCTCTCCAGGCCTCTGGTTTCCAACAACTTTCCCCGGAGTGATTTCTTTATGCATCTCCAAAGGTCTGGACTGAGCTGTGTGTGCTTAGATGAGATTTGCTGAGTGGCTTGGGCTGTGCTACATTGAGCTCTCTCATTTATGCACCAGGCAATTAAATCAAACATCATTCAATGCAGCAGACACATCCCCTAGCCAACCACAGATGCAATCAGCAACAGATGAGGTTCACATGCCATTGGCTCATGTTCACAGCAACAGAACTAGCTACCTTCACCTGACCAAGGTGACACCTGAATCTAACTACTATATGTCCACCCCTTGTCAACTTGGCAGCTACACACACCACCTTAAGCAATATTAAAGTGCAAAAAATTCTCTTCTAGCTGTGGACCTATGAATCTCAAAACAAGTTATTTGATGCCAATATGCAAAGGAGGACATTCACAGGATACAGGTTTTCATTTCCATAGGGAGAAATTGGGAGAAACACAGACATCACAAGACCCAAACAGTTCTGAATACCTGCAGGGCAAACGCCATTGGATTTCAAAGTCTGAAAGTCATTTATCCTTCAGCTTTAAAAAGTGGCAGTCCCACCCTTTCCAAGGGCCTATGAAGTGGCCCGCCTCTTTCCAAATCAACCTCAGGGGACACTGAGGAGACCACCTTTTTCTCGGCTCCACCCTCTCCAGGCATCAGGGCCACACATGGGCTCTCTGCCATTTCCAGGGCACATGCTCAACCCCTCCATGTGGTGGCAGCCAGGCTCTCCCCAGTTCCCAAGGAGTGTGCTGTATCTTCTCAAAGGTTTGAGGCAGCACAACTCTTCCACTAAAACGAGGTGAGAGACTCATCCTCTCTATGTATATGGGTGGGTCCACTCTCCTGGCCAACATTTCTTGGCTTCAGACCCAAGCTTCCATGGTTCTCACTCTGCAAACTCCAATTTGTCTCTTTTGTGTCCCCCTTTGTCCAGATTGGCAGTGGTTTCATTTACACCAACAGTTTCTTCAAGAACTCCAGGACGTCTCCATCATTCTCTTCACAGTTCCTCCAAAATATTCCCTTTATCCATCCAAAAAACTGGTCCAACATGTCTCATGTTTGCAAACTGCAGCAGCACTCTACTTCTCCGATACCAAATCTGTTCTAGTTTGCTAACTGCCAGAATGCAACACACCAGAGACAGATTGGCTTTCAATAAAATGGGATTTATTTAGTTAACATATAATTCTTCAGAGGAAAGGCAGCTAACTTTCAACTGAGGTTCTTTCTTACATGGTGTGGTAGTTAGATTCAGTTGTCAACTTGGCCAGGTGAAGGCACCTAGTTCTGTTGCTGTGGCCATGAGCCAATGGTACATGAACCTCATCTGTTGTTGATTTACATCTGCAGTCAGCTAGGAGGCATGCCTGCGGCAATGAATGATGTTTGACTTAATTGGCTGGTGCTTAAATGAGAGAGCGCAACGTAGCACAGCCCAAGCAGCTCAGCATACCTCATCTCAGCACTCACAGCTCAGCCCAGGCCTTTGGAGATGCAGAAAGAAGTCATCCCGGGGAAAGTTGTTGGAACCCAGGGGCCTGGAGAGAAGGCCACCAGAGACCATCCTGTGCCTTCCCATGTAAGAAAGAACCTTAGCTGAGAGTTAGCCGCCTTGCCTCTGAAGAACTAACAAAATAAATCCCCTTTTATTAAAAGCCAATCCGTCTCTGGTGTGTTGCATTCTGGCAGCTAGCAAACGGGAAGGCACAAGGTGAGCTCAGGTATGCTGTGCTACGTTGAGCTCTCTTATTTAAGCACTAGCCAATTAAGTCAAACGTCATTCATTGCAGCAGGCATGCCTCCTAGCTGACTGCAGATGATATGGTTCAACATAAGAAAATCAATTAATGTAATACCCCATATCAACAAATCAAAGCAGAAAAACCACATGATCATCTTGATTGATGCAGAAAGGGCATCTGACAAAATTCAACATCCTTTCTTGATGAAAACACTTCAAAGGATAGGAACAGAAGGGAAGTTCCTCAACATGAATAGCGAAAAATATCTTGAGAAAGAAAAATGAAGTGGGGGGGTCTCACACTACCTGACTTTAAAGCATATTATGAAGCCACAGTTGTCACAACAGCATGGTACTCGCATAAAGATAGATATACTGAGCAATGTAATCGAATAGAGTGTTCAGATAAAGACACTCATATCTATGGACAATTGATCTTTGATAAGGCAATCAAGCGAACTCACCTGGGACAGAGCAGCCTGCTCAAGAGAACAGGTATCCATATGAAAAAGAATGAAAGAGCATCTATATCTCACACCATATACAAAAATTAACTCAAAATGGAGTTTTGAAACTCCATTTTTGAAAAGGAAATGTCTTAAGATAGAGTATGGTGGGGAAGACATGTCGATACACTTAGGCTGGATTGTATGGTGTGTGAATAAAACTACTTAAAAATGGTCAGAGAGAAAGAAGTGCTAGAGAAAATGCAGAGAAAGAGATGTACCTATTCACTGTCGGTAGGAAAATTAGAGGTGCAGCCCCTTGGATAGCAGTGTGGTGGTTTCACAGAAGGCTAGGGTTGTGTTTGCAATAAGATTCTGAAACCCTGTTGCTCAGTATATACCTGGAGGAACTGAGCGTGGGGACACGAATGGACATTTGCACACTGGTGTTTCTGGCAGCAGTGATCCTGATCCACAATAAATGGAGGTAGCCTAAGGGTACAACAACTGAGGAAAGGAAGGGGGCGCTATGGTGTTTACATACAATGAATTACTAAGCGGTGGCAAGAAAGAATGAAGATGTGAGACATGTGACTAGATGAATGGACATTAAAAACTGTTTGTTGAATGGAATTTCAGGAACAAAAAGAAAAATACTATCATGCCTCAATTACATGGTCTAACTATAATATAAAAACTCGGTGAACTAAAGTCAAGAGCGTGGGTTATCAGGTTGGGGCTTATTATAAAGGGTCCTAGATTGTAATCTTACAGCAGTCCCATATATTCAGGAGGTGTAACTGTTAATTCTAAATTCCGAGATACTGAGATGTGTATATAACCAGGCCTTTCCCAGAAACTTTGGGTATTTATGTGATACCTAAGACTCAGAGTCAGAGCTCTGAAGCTATGAAAGTCAGCAGTATACAGGAACAGTTTAAAAAGTGATCAGACAACAAGTAGAGACATGAATGAAGCTGATCTGGATCAGACTAAAGTATATCAAAAGACTGGGGAAAGGATGATATCGTCCATATCTTAAAACTTCAACTTCTGTGTGAGACAAAAGGGAGAAATGTTTATTTGGGGCAAAATTTATATTTTGGGTAGTGCATTTCCTAATTTAACATGTGTGGCCAGTTTAGTTGAACACCATAAGTTCAGGGAATCTTGACTAGGGCATGAGATTTTGTTGGTTTGTCCAGGTTAGTGTGATGCCCAGATAAATCCAAGAGTGATTTAGACAATAAATAAAGAAGTATTTGCAGGGTCCCCTTAGAGGAATGGGGAGAAAGGGGGAAAGATTCAACTTCCCCATTTGGAGAATTTCTAATACTAATACTAATTTCTAATATTTTCCCTAATTCTAATACTCTCACAAGCAATGGGGGCAGCCAAATCAATAGGCTGAGCCTCTGATTTGGAGTTAGTCCCTATGAAATGTATCCGTGCAAAGGATAGCCTAAGCCTACTTAAAAGTAGGCCTAAGAGCCACCCCCAGAGAACTTCTTGTGTTGCTCAGATGTGGCCTCTCAAAACGGCAAAGGAACCTACTGCCCTCCCCTCCTACAAATGACATGACTCCCAAGGGTGTGAATATTCATGGCAATGTGAGACAGAAATCCCAGGATGAGCTGGGACTCAGCATCAAAGGATTGAGAGAGCCTTCTTGACCAAAAGGGGTAAGAGAGAAATGAGAAAAAATAAAGTGTAGGTGGCTGAGAAATTTCAAACAGAATCAAGAGATTATTCTGGGGGTTATTCTTATGAATATATAGATACCCCTTTTCAGTTTTGGTGTATTTGAATGGTTAAAGAGAAGTAAATGAAACTGCAGAGCTGTGCTCCAGTATCCTTGTTTCTTGAAGATGAATATATGAAGATATAATGTTTACAATGTGACTGTGTGATTGTGAAAACCTTGTGCCTGATGTTCCTTTTAAGGTATGAACAGATGTGTAACAAATATGGATAAAAAATAAATAATAGGGAGAACAATGGTTAAAATATATTGGGTAGATGGAAATACTAGTGGTTAATGAAAGGGAGGGATAAGGAGTATGGCAATACAAGTTTTTTCTTTTTATTTCTTTTGCTGGAGTGATGTAAATGTTCTAAAAAATGATCATGGCAATGAATACACAACTATGTGATGATATTGTGAGCCAATAACTGTATGCCATGTATGGAATGTTTGTATGTTGTTTGTGTTTGTACATTGTTTTGTCAATAAAAATATTTTTTAAAAAAGAGGGCCCCTATCTCACACCCTATACAAAAATTAACTACGAATGAATTGAAGATCTAAATATAAGAACCAATACCATAAAAGTGCTAGAAAAAAATGTTGGGAAACATCTTCAAGATATAGTGATAAATTGTAGTTTCTTAGACTTTACGCCCAAAGCACAAACAATGAAATAAAAAAATAGATAAATGCAAACTCATCAAAATTAGTTCAATGCCTCTAAGGACTTTGTCAAAAAGGTGAAACTGCAACCAAATCAATGGGAGAAAATATTTGGAAACCGTGTATCTAATAAAAGTTTGATATGTAGAGACCCTGGTGCCTGCTGTGCTGGTTTGAAATGATGTATGTACTCCAGAAAAGCCATGTTTTAATCCTAATCCCATTTTGTAAAGGCAGCCGTTTCTTCTAATCCCTATTCAGTATTGCATGTTTGAAACTGTAATTAGATCATCTCCCTAGAGATGTGATTTAATCAAGAGTGGTTGTTAAACTGGATTAGGTAGAGGCGTGTCTCCACCCATTTGGGTGGGTCTTGATTAGTTTCTGAAGTCCTATAGAGGAAACATTTTGGAGAATGGGAGATTCGGAGACAGCAGAGAATGCTGCAGCACCACGAAGCAGAGAGTCCACAGCCAACGACTTCTGGAGATGAAGAAGGAAAACGCCTCCCAGGGAGCTTCATGAAACAGGAAGCCAGGAGAGAAAGCTAGCAGATGACACTGTGCTCACCATGTCCACTTCCAGCCGAGAGAGAAACTGTGGCTGTTTTCACCATGTGTCTTCTCTCTAGAGAGAGAAACCCTAAACTTCATTGGCCTTCTTGAACCAACATATCTTTCCTTGGATACATTTTATTGGACATTTCTATTGACTTGTTTTAAGTGGGACATTTTCTTGGCCTTAGAACTGTAAACTAGCAACTTATTAAATTCCCCTTTTTAAAAGTTTCTGGTATATTGTATTCTGGCAACTGGCAAAGTAGAACACCTTCCCAAGCAAAAAAAAACCCCTGCTCACTTCAATTTATTAATGTTCTATTCAGAATATTTTTAGAATGTTGACATCTATATTTTTAAGAGAAATTGGTGTATAACTTTATCTTTCATAGTATTTTCATCAAATTTAATGTTAAGTGGCTTCATAAAATGAATTGCATTCCTTTTGATCATTCAATAACCTGGAAAAATTTGAATATAGAAATGATCTGGTCTTTTGTGACATTATTAATTAGTGTAGGGTTTGGGAGGACAAATTTAAAGTGTGAATACTTTCTATTTAAAAATCTGACTCTAAGTATATCATCCATAAATACCTGTATAATTAAATGCAAATAAACACATAACAGCTGCTCATAAGGCACAGTTTATAATAGGAAAAAAATTTTAAATACAAATATCTATCAAAAGAAAAATAATTAAATGATACATTCATACTATGAATAGGAACTGAGTTAATCTTTATATATTGACAGGGTATGCCACCTAGAACATAATCAGGTAGAAAGAACAAGATTGGTATGGGAGTATGATGGCATTTGTATAAAACCACAGCAAAGAATACATATGTATATATTTTTAGTTACTTAGATTGAAAAAAATGCATCTATACCAGTCATTCCAAACTGTTACCTGTGGGCATCTCTGAGGAGGGGCATGTTACTTAGAGGAGAATAAATAGGTATAGGTGTTTTTAGGCTACTGTTTTTTTTCATATTAAAATATCATGCATGAATTTACTTTAACATTTTAAAAAATAATTAAAAAGAACAAAGTCAGTTGGAAATGAAGAAAGGGGAAAAGCAAGATTTATCTATGCACTTGAACAATCTACTCAGAGAAGGAAAATATAAGTTCCCAGAGGAAGAAATAGATGAAAGAGGTGTCTTTCTTTTTTATTTTTTGTGCTTGTTTGTTTGTTTTCTGTGTGTGTGCACCAGTGGTGTAGGGATTGGAAAAAACCTGAGGTAGATTACAAGTTGAATAGAAAACAACCAGAACAGAGGGGATTAATTCATTTTTTTTCAATGGTTAGGATACAGATTCCTAAAACTTGCCTCAAGTTCACTGGAAAACAAAGGAAGGGTAAATCAGGAACTTTCCTGGAACATGGCCATTCTGTACTGCTCTGGAAAAAGACAGAAACCTACAAAGGCAGAATTAAGAGAGTCAAGGTCAATGTATATAGCCGTGAGACCACAATCAACAGCCTAGAAAAGTTCCTGCACCCAGGG
The DNA here is from genome assembly GCF_023851605.1 of Tamandua tetradactyla. NCBI lineage: Eukaryota > Metazoa > Chordata > Mammalia > Pilosa > Myrmecophagidae > Tamandua > Tamandua tetradactyla. The sequence continues at coordinate 124,231,564 of NC_135353.1, forward strand.
AAAAATGATCTGGAAACATGATCTGGTAGCTCAGCTGTTCTCTTTGGGACTCTTGCTACAATCATATGCATTTTTTTTGTATGCTGTATGATGGGGGCCACATTTCATTCTTTTTCCATGTGAGTATCCCATTATTGCAGCACCACTTGTTGAGCATCTTTTTGTTGTTTGTTTTTGGGGAAGTGCATTGGCTGGGAATCGAACCCAGGTCTCCCACATGGTAGGCAAGAATTCTACCACTGAAATGCCCTTGCACCCCAATCATATGTATTTTGCACATGGAATTTTTTCTTTCAATGAACAGGTGTATAGCTTGCGTAAAAGACATCTAGTTCAGAAAACATTAACAACTGGACACCTCCTTTAGCTCAACAAATCAATTCTAAGACACTTATTATAACAAAATGATTATAAATGCACACAAAGCTGCAAGGATGTTAACTGTAGGTGTTTACAGCATTGAAAATTTGGAGACAAACTAAAGGGGACCTGGTTAAAAAATATGACATACAAAAATGGGAATACTTTAAAATGTTGTGCAATTCTGTTTCATTTCTTAGCATGTTTCAAAGAAGACAGATAAAGAAAGTGGTTGTAGTGTGATCCCATTTTTGTGAGGCTATATATGTATGTGAATGAAATCCAGAGAACATCTCTTAAAATGTTGACATTGGATACCTTGAGTGATTTCAATTTTCTCTTTTGTTTTCTTGCATTTTCTCATTTTCTTGACAATCAACATTAATTACTAGTAAAATAAAATTAAAAAAAAAAACAATTACAAATCACTCATTATTGAGCCCTAAAGGTGAAAGCATCCTCAGCAAAGTCTGGAGGGCAGGAGCCCAATGATGTGATCTGATGTAAGGGATAACAAAGGAGGGTTCAGAACACTGGGGAAAAGAAAGGGAAGAGAGAGGGCAGTGGAAGGTGGTTAATAGCCCAGTTATATTTGGAGCTGAAAACCACTGTACTTTCCCACAGGTGCCCTCCCATTCTTTTCTGGCCCAATCGCCAACCTGTTCCTGCCCATCACTTCCTCCTTTCTCATGATTTTCAATTCGATTGCTGTGATCTTCCTTGTAGGGCAGTTTTTTCAAAGAAAGTTTTAAAAACAAGGAGTGCTTCTGCAGATTAACTGATGTATATTATGGCAATCACCACAGTAGCATAAGCACAACAGGGTTCAGCAATGAGTAGCTTAACAAGTCATGTTCTCAGGCCCAGTTTCATTAATAAGACAGCAGAACTAGATGACAGCATACCTAGATACAACGCTGTACTAAAAAAAACTTTTGTGCACTTAGGGAATGTTAGAAAGGGATAAGTGTTACAGAAGAAGGGCAATGGATCATTCTGGTCTACAAGCCAGTGGCTTTGGGCAGGTTACTGAGCCTCTCGGTTCCTGTTTCGCTCTATAAAATGAAGTTAATTCTAGCACCTGTATCACAGGGTTACTGTGAACATTAATGCAAAACACTTAGAATGGTGTCTGACAGTCACTGGTAAATATTCGTGAACGATTGAATGAATCAATCGCCGATCTCGTAGCCCCGCCCACCCACCACTCACCTTCACGCCCCGTCACTCAGTTCCGACAAGGGAGCTAAACAATTACCCCACTCACCCACCAACCACCCCATTCAAACCCATCATCAATCCTCCTCACCGTCCCCCGCCCTTACTTGGCTACAAGAACCCAAAATCTCAGGACGGAATAACAATAGCCAGCCTGAACTCGAGCCACCTTCGTAGGGCCTTAGAACACTTCCGCTTCCCGTCCCGGAAGCCCAAGACCGGTGCTTTGCACATGCGCAATAGCCGCCTACAGGCCCAGCATTGCCAATAGCCAACATCGCGCCGTTGGACCACCTGATTCCTACTGGGTTCGCCCTGAGATAAGATGGCCGCGTCCAGGGAGGAACAAATAAACTCCTGAGGCCTTATTCCGTGATAAATCCCAAAGATCTGGAGAGGTGGCTCTAGGCAGCGAGAAGCGAGAGGGCTCAAAGCAGACTGTTGCAGCGGTCCTGCTTCCCGCGCCTTCATGTTTTCGGCTTCCGTTACCTCCTCGGAATAGGAAGAAAAGTAGCCGCGCCTGGTGCGTCGATAGCGGCACAACGGGCGCGACCATCTTGGTGGCGTCTGGTTCCGTACAGAGCAGGTCTCTGGTTTCAAGCTCAGAGCCTGCTCAGAGCTGGGGTCCCGCTGAGTTTTGGAAATGTCTTGAAGGAGTGACTTTGGAGCTGGGTAGGAGGGCAGCAACCTCCAGAAATGACGGGAGAAGTCCCATTGCTTGATTGTCCTGTAACAACTGCGTAGCTCTGGTGTATGGGACCCCCATAAGCCCAAGGAGAATCTTATTTTTCCTTTTTTTTGAAAGCTTAAGGTGGTAGCAGATAGCTGTTCTCTCTGGGACTGTCAGCCAGTAGCAGTATGACCTGACAAAAAGGTCTTTGTGCCCTGAAGGAAAATTTTCTATTTCCTGTCAAAGTCTTGGGGATGGGGGGCGGGTGGGGGGGGGGGAGAGGTCAAATGTGTGCTTTGGGCTTGCTCCATCTGCATGGTCACCAAGCAGGTCCCTTTGGGCTGGGCATGGCAGGGTCTCAACCTGACATACCACCAAACCTCCTATGGGGCCAACATGTGTCAGGCACTGTTCACGGGCACGCAGGTCAAAGACAATCACGGTATCCATTATAGGTTTCATCTCTCATTTATACGTGTTGGTTTTCCTTCTTTCCTTTTCCCCTCTTCAGGTTAACTTGCATTCCCCAGGTGGTTTGGATGAGTCACAGATAAAACCTGCTACCTAATTCCAGAGTTTTGACAAGTGACCCTTTGCTAGCCATGTCCAGAAGTCTTTGGAAAAGAGCCTCTTTTCTTTGGGGCATGTGAGCAGTGAATTGGCAAGTAAATCTCAGACTTGGTTGTGCCTAGGGATCTCTTGGGAATTTTGTTAAATTGTGCCTTTTGATTCAGTACATCTTGGGTGGGACCTTAGTTTTTATGCATTTCTAACAAGCTCCCAGGTGATGCTGATAATGTGGTCCTCCCACCACACTTGGAGTCAAAACAAGGTCCAAGTCATTCTCTGGTTTAGCAGCTATGACATCCAAGTTGCAAAAGTTCCTTACTCACACACAGACAGGAATAGTGAGGGACAAGGAATAGGATTCCGGTGTTCTCTGAATCTCAGTTCTCAGAGTCCTCAACTTCTCTCTTCTTGGGAGTGAAAACTGTAGGCCCAAGGAAGGGAAAGCTGCTTCAGGGAGCTGTTGATAGGCTGGGACAAGAACACAGAGCACTTGGCTCCTCAACCAATGTTTCTCCCTCCTGAGCAACTCCTGTGGTACACACTCTTCTGGGGTGTGGAGGCAGGGATGATGGGAAGTAGTAAAGGAATGGACATTGTTTGATGCCATATTATTCATGACTTTAAAGGAAAACCAGGGTGATTCTCCATACCAGTCGTCCTTGAATGCCATGCTATACTAAGCACAGGACTCAGCTACACAAGAGGACCCAGCTATACTAAGCTGAGGAGAAGTCAAAACAGATCCCTGAGCAGGTTTGCATGCCCATGCAGGTATTACCCTGAGGAAAATGTGACCACAGGGGCCTCTCAGAAGCTTGGCCATCATTTGTAAGTCAGCATTTATAAGCTGTTCACACAAACTCCAGTGACTACTAGGAGCTACGTGCACACTACAACTCTTGTATTAGCTTGGGTAAGCTGAACTACTGGAATAATTAGAGCCAAACATAATGGCTCAGACACAATCTATTTAAGAATCAACCATGAATATCCATATTGACTGATGGGTCTCCTCCATAAAAGCCCAGACTGATGGCCTCTCTACCCCCTTCAGCATGGCTTCCAGAGCATACTGTTCATCATCATTCTGGGAAGTGAGAAAGAGCATAAAAGAATCTCACATGCTGTGGCATTTCTGTCCCATGGTATGGCAGAAAAGTTAATTGTTTCATTCAAGGGGTGGAAAACATCCTCTCTAGGATCAAGGACAGATCACTAGTATAGCGGATGATTAAATGATTTCCTTTTCTTTGGGCCACAGGTGCCTGAACAGGCAGGCCCCATGAATCTATGGCTAGAATGACAGTAGGTCACAGAACACTCCTGAATTGGCAGTTCATTTGAGCCTATGGGGTTAGTCACTGAGTAGCAACAGTGTCAAGAGGCCGTAGATGCACACTTGAATGGGAAGATAATTTGGCTGTCTCCACAAAAATGAGACCAATAGACAAGGATGTCCATTGTTAGATCTCTCAGTTACTCTGCATGAGTCTTCAAGTCTTTTTGAACCTTGAAGATGAAGAGAAAGGGACAAAAGAGGACTGCCCGAATGTAGTCACCACTCTGGCAGCTGAAATCATGAAGATTTACTCCTGTTTTCTTCTAGGAATCTAAATTTATAGCTCAAACACTTAGGTGTGTGATCTATTTAAGTGAATTTTTGTATGTTGTTTTGTTCAGTTTAATGATAAATTTATTCTTCGTAAAGCCAACTTGTAATAAACACTGTTGAATTTCAGCTTAAGGAGTTGAAATCAGATGGAGCAGTAACTATGAGGAGTCTGATCTGTGGGGTTTATTCACAATCTACATTGCTAAGTTTTTAAATGCTTTGTCCTATAATGATATACTGTTTCAATTGTAAATGAGGGCTTTTTTGTGTGTGTGGGAAAGTTTTGAATCTTATTAATAAGTTCTGAAGAAAGGGTACATAACCCACTATTCCAGAATTAGAAGTTTCAAGCTGAAAGATACCTAGAAATACATAGAGATAATAGTTGCCTACCCCTAGTGAAAAGGAAAGATGCATGACAAGCCTAGGCAATCTTAATTTTAAAGTTAAAATAGAAATGATTGGTGGTGTTTGTAAACTCATGTGGTAGAAAAATAAAGGTGCTCTAGTGGGCCATGATCAAAACGATGTTCACCAGCTTGAATGAATGACCATAGCTCTTTTGAAACATAACTTTAGTAGAAACTCAGTCCCAATGTCAGAACTATCTAGAAAGCCAAGATGACTCAGAGAGAATGGAAAAGAAGCAAGATCCTCATGGAAGATACTGAAACTTTCTATCAAACCAGTGAAAAACATAGGGATTTGAGTTTTGTATTGTTTTATTTCCGATTACATTAATTTATTATGTTGTATATGTAATTATGTTGTATACGTAAAAATTTTCATATCTTTTTTTTAAAAAAAGATTTCATACCTCTTCCAATTTAGTTTCCAAAGTAACAGATCCTATCCTCTCCAGATTCTGTGCATTCCTCTCCTATGAGATCCTATCATGAATCCCACTAGTTTGGGAACAGTGGTTATTCATTGTTCAAGGATGCAAGTTCCAGTTACTGTAGAAACACAACAGCAAAGTCATTAGAAAAAATGGTACATGCCTGCCTCAATTCACCAGTTGTCAAATGACTGGATCACACAGGATTGGCTCTGATGTAAAACCTCAAGGAAGTGCTTCTGCGGTCCTCCTTTATCTCGGTTCTAAGACTTTCCCTGAACTCTCTGTAATCAGGCATTAGTCAAGGCAATATTGCAAAGGAACCCAGATTAAGCATCACCATCAATGAACAATACAAATAGAAGGTTATGAATCAACATGGAATGAAAAGGAAAGAAAAGCAGAAAGATGGATGCAATCTTGCTAGAATCAGAAAGATAATTTGTTGATGTTTAGAAACAAAACTCATTTCAAACTAAATGTTTATTATCTGATACATACTTGAGACATACATTTATATTTATATTTATTCTTCTGCCTTCAATTTTATTTTCTCAACTATGCTGTCACTTTTGACTTAAAAACAAAGCAAATCTATTTATTATTCCCATAATCTAAGAAAAATTCGCTGTAGCATCCAAGAACATGGAATGTGGTGATTACTCTCTTTGGGGGATGTTTAAGTCCTGAGAGTTCACATTCTGAAGCCAAGATATATCCCCCATTAAACAGGTGAAATTGGGGTCCATAGAACATGTCCTATCCAGGCTGACACTGCGAGTTCCATCCAGAAAAGGAAATCCAACAGCTGTTCACCAGTACTGGACTGTCTCCTGGGGGCCTGCTGCTTAGCAAATGTCCCAGGGCTTCAACGACACTGGAGCTGTACATGTGTGTCTATCAGAGACTGGACCCTGCCCTGTCCTGCCTGTCTTTGACTACTCCCCTCTGCAAGTTCCACCCAGTCATTGGTGGCAGCAGTTTCCATATGGTAGTTTTCTCCCCTGGTCCTGAGGCCACACACATATATAATGATATCTCCTGAGCATTAGATGCACAAGTGTGAGGAACTGGAGCTGGTGAGCTGAAGCTCAAGAAGATGTTCCCCAGGGTAGTGGAATGGGGTGTGTGTGTCCTGGGAGCTTGAGATAAGGAGAGGCAGTGTCACAAATTGAGAGGTAGCAAACCAAATACTGGGTCCTCAAGACTGCAAGTAAGAGCTTGGAGTTGAACATTAATGTTTAAATGGAAGGGGAATATCAGAGAAGGCAGTGCCAGGACCATAGGGAGATGTCTAGGGACATTCTTCAAACTGTCTCTGTCCAGATATGGCTTAGGTACTCTGGATAAGTAGTCACTCTCCCCACCCAGTGGAGTCACTGGCGGTATATGAACAAGTCGAGGACTCATGTCAGGGGAATTGTCATGGGATTAAGTCATCCATTGGCTGTGGGAGGCCAAAAGCTCTTTTTAAGATGTAATTTGTACTTCACTCAAAATTATACATAAACCTAGTTTAAAAAAACAAGTACTTCAACAAATTATATTACCCAAAAAATGTGTCCCAAGCATTCCCCCATCACACTTTTCAGAGGAGCCTTTTTACTACTTTGTTATTGATTTCTATCTCTCTCTTAATGTGCCAATAATGAGAATTTGGGGTTTTCAGGGTTAAGTGATACTCATTGAGTCCCACTATGGAATCCAGCCATCTTCTATAACAACTGCAAAAGACACCAGCAAGACCCATCTTCACATTCATACTCCCAGTTCTCACTCCCCAACCCAATTTCAGTTCAGCCAGTTTATCTCAAAGTGATTATGTAATTTCTATTCAGAACAGAATCATAGAGTAGTCTAGGGCAGGAGTTAGGAAACTTTTTTTTTGCAAAAGTAAGAAGTTTTGGCTTTTTGGGTGAAAAGACTGATCAAACTTTGTGCTTGATGTAACTTTAGGCTGGTTGACTAGGATCGCTAGGCCCTGAACTTTATGTGAACTTCCCACAATGTAACTTGTCTGCTCTGTCTCAGTTCCAGGTCCCTACCTCATGTGCTTAATCACAAAGGAATGTTTCTTGCCTCAATTTTCCTGTTATTGGAATGTTTGACACAGTTCATTAAGTTTCAAACTCCCCTAGTTGTTTTTAACCCCCTTCTTCTTTCCACAGCTATATATCTCATTGCCTCTGCATATGAAAATTTTGCTTGTCCATCCCTTCCCTGAGACTTTTCTGGCTTAGGTTTTGAGAATTTCCCTGTTTGAACCTTTCCCTTATGACTCTTAAAAAGTGTTTTTCTACTAATGTCCAGACATACCTTTTTTTTCCCTTGACTGGGGCCATTGGTATCTATTGCAACTACTCAGCCCTGCCTGTCCAGTGAAAGCAACCATAGAAAATAGGTAACTGAATGAATGCAGCTGTTTTCCAATAAAACTTTATTTATGTACCTTGAAATTTGGTATAATTTTCATATGCTATGAAGTAGTATTTGTATTTCTTAAGGCTGCCTTAATAAAGCAGCACAGACCAGGTGGCTTCAAACAGCAGAAATTTATTCTCTCACAGTTCTGTAGGCTAGAAGTCCAAAACCAAGGTACCATCTGAAGCTTCTGGGGGAAGATCCTTCCTGGTTTATTCCAGCTTCTGGTAGACTTAGGCATTCCTTGGCTCATGGCAGCATCACTGCAATCTCTGCCTCAGTCTTCATGTGGCTGCCTTCTCTCTGTGTCTGTGTCTTTTGTCTCTATTTCCTTTTCTTATAAAGCCACCAGTTACTGCGTTAGGGCCCACCCTAATCTAGTATGACCTCGTCTTAACTAATTACATCTGCAAAGACCCTATTTCCAAATAAGATCACAATTACAGGTACCAGAGGTTAGGACTTGGACATTTCTTTTGGGGGGTGTGCCAGTTTCAAACCGTCATGTACCCCAGAAAAGCCAAGTTCTTTAATCTTCATTCGGTGTTGCTGGGTGGGATCTTGTTTATTGTTTCATGGAGAGGTGATCCACCCAATTGTGTGTGGTAACTTTTGATTAAATGGTTTCCATGGAGAGGGGTCTCCACTCATTCAAGGTTGGGGTTGCTTACTGGAGTCTGTCAAGAAGGAACCATTTTGGAAAAACCTTCAGTGTCAACAGAGCACACACAACCAGAGATCTTTGGAGATGCAGAAGGAAAACACTCCCACGGAAGCCTTATGAAATGAGGAAAGCTAGCAAATATCACCACATGCCTTCCCAGGTGAGAGGGGTGTCCAGAAGTCAGATATCCTGGCAGATGCCAGCTACATGCCTTCCCAGCTGACAGAGCTGTTCCAAATGGCATCGGCCTTTCTTGAGTGAAGCTAATCTCTTGTTGGTGCCTTAATTTGGACATTTTCATGGGCTTAGAACTGTAAACTTGCAATTTAATAAATCCTCTCTTTTTTTTTTTTTTACTAACTACAGGTGTTTTACATAAGTTGTCTAATTTAATTTAATTTCAGGAGAATTGGGAATTCTAATTATTTACAAGGTCACACCACTGGTAAATGAAGGCACCAACACTCAAACTCATGCTTTCTGATGCTGTACCTTAAATTACTTTCTCCCTATAATTCAGCCTCCTTTGTTACAAAGAACACGTTCCTCTTAACCCTATGTCTTCAAAACAATACATATAGCCCTTCTCTTCTCTAGAAAGACATGTCCACTTCCTTAGACTTTCCTAGTATAGCTGGGTCTGAATCAAACATTCTGGGCTCTCACCTCTAGGTACACCAGTTTTATCAGTGTCCCCTCTACATTTCGAATTCCAGATGCTTAGAGTAGACTAGATTAGCACCTTTGCCATTCTGTACTTCTATTACGTTAAGTAAAATTCAATTAATTTGGGGAGGATGGAAACCATAAACTCGTATGATTTTTAGTTATTTTTTAAGAGCCATGCAAAAAAAAACTCATTTGCTGCCCTTGAGCCATATGTCCCACTTCATCTACTTTCGCCATTAGCTTTATACTGTAAGATGCTGACTTTGCATCCATCTCTGTTAAATTCCCTTTTGGTAGATTTAGTCATTTGTCCCATGATATTGAGATCTCCTATCACCCAATTTATTAGGTGCTTTCCCAGATACATACCATCATTCTATCAGTGTCCTCAAGTGAAGAGTTAATGTGAGTGTTGAGCGAAACGCCTTTCTTTTCCTGGTATCAGGAAGGTAAAGGAAAATTGAACTGTATGTTAAAATTGAGTTTGTTCTGATAGAGTATAGTAAGAAGAGCACTCAAAAGATAGCTTGGAACCGTTTCTTTGTCTTTGTTCTCCAAAAACTGGTATTTCTCCTTTTCAGCCACTTACAGCCTCATTGGCTAAAGTATAAAAGAGGGTCAGAAGTAAAGGAACTCTGAGGTCCTGTTCAAGATGATCACAGCTCTCCCTAATGTATGACTATCAGCGATTTAAAAGTATATATTTAAAGATATTGCAACTGCTCTTATTACTTCGGCTGTTTGAATTTATTTAACTTTAATAAAATTGTTTATATAAAAGTGGAAAGCTACTTAACAGAATTCATAATTAGGCATAACAGTACTGATGTGAAAGAGTTGAAATGAAGTCAACAAAAGGCAAATGGCACTTTCTGTACCTTGCTCCTCTCTTTAAAAGCCATTTCATTACTGGTATATTGCATTCTGCCAACTTTAATAAACTGAAACAGGGGGATACAATTCAACCCACAACTGTATTTTTTTTATTTCTCTTCAATCATTAAAAAAATGCAAAAACCCTTCTTAAAACTTGCAGGCCTTACAAAAGAGGGGATAGACCAGATTTGGCCTGTGGATTATAGTTTGCTGACCCCTGTCCTGGTACAACTTTATTCTTTCTGCTTAATATGTTGTTCTGCAAGGATGAATTATCTTGATTTTAAAATTTAGTTTTCTATGTGCTTATCACTAACTAAACCTCAACTTCTTTGTCAGATGTGCAAACCTCTTTCAGCAATTTTAATTTATTTTAAAATTAAATTAAAATTTTTAGAGAAATTATAGGTTTACAGAAAAAGCATGCAGAAAGCACAGTGTTCTCATATAATCCCTCCCTCAATCAATTCAATTTTCCAATTATGAACACACTACATTAGTGTGGTACCTTGGTTACAGTTAATGAAACAATAATATAATTATACCACTAATTTTAGTTCACTAATTATACCACATTAGGGTTCACAGTTTGTGCTGTGCAGTTCTATTTTTCATAAAAATTTTATTCTGGTAACATATACACAAATTAAAATCTCCCCCTTTTTACTACATTCAAATATTCAATTCACTGGTATTAATTACGTTTGTAATGTTGTCACAACTATCCATTATCAAAACTTTCCCATAAGCATGAAAAGAGACTTTGTACCAATCCATCATTAACTCCCCATTCCCTACTCTCACCGTGGCCCCTGGTAACCTGTATTCCAAATTCTGACTTTATGAATTTGCATATACTAATTACTTCATATAAGTGAGATCATATATTCTTTGTCCTTTTGTGTCAAGCTTATGTCATCCAGCATGATGTCTTCAAAGTTCATCTATGTTGCAGCATGTATCAGAATTTAATCCTTTCTAAAGGAATTAAATTGGTAAATGTATATACCAGATTTTGTTTATCCATTCATCTTTTCATGGATACTTGGCTGCTTCCACTTTTTCACAATTGTGGACAATGCTGCTATGAACATTAATGTGGAAATATCTGTTCAAGTCCTTGTTTTCACTGATTTGGGGTATACACCTAGAAGTGGGATTGTCAGATTATATGGTAATTCTATACTTTCTGAGGAACTGCCAAACTTTTCCACAGTGGCTACACCATTTTATATTCTTACCAAAAATTATCAAGTGTTCCTATTTCTCTGCATCTTCTCCAATATTTTTTATTTCCTGCTTTTTTTTAATGGTAGCCATTTTAGTGGGTATGAAATGATATCTTACGTAATTAATACCAGTGAATTGAATATTTGAATGTAGTAAAAAGGGGGAGATTTTAATTTGTGTATATGTTACCAGAATAAAATTTTTATGAAAATTTTCTTCCCTAATAGCTAATGATGTTGAGAATTTTTCATGTGTGTATTGGCCATTTATTTATCTTCTTTGGAGGAATGTCTATTCAAGTCTTTTTTCCTATTTTTTAATGGGTTGCTTGTCTTTTTGTTGTTGAGTTGTAGGATTTCTTTATATATTCTAGATATTAAATTCCTATCAGATATGGGGTGACCAAATATTTTCTCCCATTCTTTAGATTGTCTTTTTACTTTTATGATTAAGTCCTTTGGTGCACACACATTTTTAATTTTGATGGAGCCTCATTTATCTATTTTTTATTTTATTGCTAATGCTTTTGATGTAAAGTCTAATAAACTATTGCCTCACACAATGTCGTGGGAAGATGTTTCCCTATGTTTTCTTCTAAGCATTCTGTAGTTTGGGTTCCTATATTTAGGTCTTTGCTCCATTTTGAGTTAATTTTTGTATATAGTGTGAGGTAGGAGTCTGTGCTGGTTTGAAATGATATATGTACCCTAGAAAGCCATGTTTTAATCCTAATCCCATTTTGTAATCCCTATTCAGCATGCATGTTTGAAGCTGTAATTAGATCATCTCCCTGGAGATGTGATGTAATCAAGAGTGGTTGTTAAATTGGATTAGGTGACGACATGTCTCCACCCATTCGGGTAGGTCTTGATTAGTTTCTGAAGTCCTATAAAAGAGGAAACATTTTGGAGAATGAGAGATTCAGAGAGAGGAGAGCAGAACATCATAGCCATGAGAAGCAGAGTCCACCAGCCAGTGACCTTTGGAGATGAAGAAGGAAAATACCTCCCAGGGAGCTTCATGAAACAGGAAGCCAGGAGAAGAAGCTAGCAAATGATGCCGTGTTCACCATGTGCCTTTCCAGATGAGAGAGGAACTCTGACTGTGTTCACCATGTGCCCTTCCACTTGAGAGGGAAACCCTGAATTTCATTGGCCTTCTTGAACCAAGGTATCTTTCCCTGGATGCCTTAAATTGAACATCTCTATAGACTTGTTTTAATTGGGACATTTTCTCAGCCTTAGAATTGTAAACTAGCAATTTATTAAATTCCTCTTTTTAAAAGCCGTTCCGTTTCTGGTATATTGCATCCTGGCAACTAGCAAACTAGAACAGAGTCCATCTTGATTCTTTTGCAGATGGATATCCAGTATTCCCAATACCATTTATTGAAGAGACTATTATTTCCCCATTGAGTGGACTTAGCATCCTTGTCAAAAATCATTTGGCCAGGACAGAAGGGCATGAGGTTTCAAGACGGCAGTGACTGAGTGACTGACTGAGGGTCTGAGGTGAAGGCCCCTATGAAGTAAAAGAGGCTAGGAATCACCTAGCAGTCCCAGAAACTCAGGAGAAATGTTGTTGTTTTCAATGAACAAGTAAATAATACAGCTTTTAAACATGGGATAGAGAGCTACATTATTCACCAAGAGTGGAAAATTTATGAACCCCACAGACCAGGCCTGAAAGGAAGCCTGGAAGAGAGAATTGAAGAACAAAAAGCTGCATGATGGTACAAGCTGCAGTTTTGAAGGTGAAGAATTCCCAAGCAGAGTATCTGGGACATGGAGAGATTGGATGAAATAGAGTTTAACCCCATGCAGCATCCCCAGTTAAATGAGAAGGTGCTGAAAGACAAATGTAGAAAGCTGCGTGAAACTGTGAACATATTCTACAACTCTATGAAAAGAGAATCCAGATATTTACAAAGAATTGAGAAAGCTTGAAGTAGAATATGAACAGAAGAGGGCTCAATTTAGTCAATATTTTAATGCTGTCAAGAATGCTCATCATGTAGAAATTGAGAGTATTCCTTTGCTGGATTTGCATCATGCTCCTTCCAACATCTTGATCCACAACATTCCACTTTCTGGTGCCCAGACTCTTTCCATCCTTAAAAAGACTTCAGCCTATGGACCTCCAACTTGGGCAGTTTCTGTATTTCCTCTTCTTGGACATGGTGTTCCACGTTTGCCCCCTGGAAGAAAACCTCCTGATCCTCCCCCTGGTCCAAACTCCTCCTTAATTCTTGCAGATGTATGGCCATAAACTGGGCTTGGCCCAAGATCTTTCTCTTCATAAGTGAGTGAAGATATGTTATATAGTCCTGAACTTGCTCAGCGAGGTCATGATGATGATGTTTCCAGCACCAGTGAGGGTGATGGCTATCTTGAGGACATGGATTAGGATAAGCATGATGACAATACTGATGACAGTGACACTGACAGATCAGATGTAGAAAGTGAGGGAGATGAGTTTGTGCACCATGATGATAGTGAGAGAGAGAACAATGAAGAAAAATGTCAGGTCTGAATGTATGATTTGTAGATATGCTTGGAAAATCAGGGGAAAGAAAGAACATGAAGGAACTGACTCCTCTTCAAACCATGATGCTTTGAGTGGCAGGTCAGGAAATCCTAGAGGAGGGACGAGAAATAGAGGAACTTTCAGAAGATGGTGATGAAGATGATTCTGATGATTCTGAAGCAGAAAAGCAATCACAAAAACAGCATAAAGAAGAATCTTTTTCTGATGTCACATCTGTAGCTTCTTCATAGCCGCAGGCTCCTCTACAGTCTGTTCTGTCTTCTCAGACACAAGTACCTCCCATGCCAAGACCATCTCCTCTTGGACCACCACCTGCACCACCTTTACGGCCACCTGGACCACCTCCAGGAGCTCCTCCATTCCTGAGGCCATCTGAATGCTAGGATTCTGAGGGTGTTTATCCTGACTTTCACCTCCAGGGCCACCATCAGGTCAACCCTTGGGCCCTCCCCCAGATCCACCTTCAGGTCTGCCTCCTATCTCTCCTCCTCAGGGACCTCCACCAAGGCTACCTTCTCCAACTCCATGTATCCCTCCACCTTATTATCGCATGATGCACCCAGCTTTGGTGCCTCCATTTGGACCCGCCCCACCTGGGCTCTTCTCACCAACTCCCATGCCAAATCCATGGGTTTTAAGCACCCCATCCAATTTTATTCCATGACCCAAGGCAGATGATATGAGTGCAACCACCACTAAGAAGAAAGCCACAGCAGCCATCAGTGCCAAGCTACGTATCACTAATCCTAAGGTGGAGATTCCTCAGTTTGTGCCCACTGCACTGAAGGTATGTTGAGAGAATAAAAAGACTACTGCTACTCCCTAAAGAAAGTTAGAGGATGATTCTGCTGTGCCTCTTGCCAAAGCAGCCCCAAAATCTAGTCCTTCTGCTCCTGTTTTAGTACAAACTAAGGATGGTGTGTATGAAACTTTCATGAGAGATTTGAAAGGGCTACCGTGACAGCTTTTGATGCCATAACAGGTTTCTGTTCACATCAGTGGTTCATGGAGAAAGAGGTTCTTATTAAAGTTATGTGAAAGAACTACTTCCACTCAGGGTATTTTCTAATTTCAGTGCAAAGAATATCCTAAAGTTTACCCTTGGTCAGAATTTACTGCATATAAGAGGGGATATTTCATTCACCACAGATTGATTATTGAAGCAGTTCTGCTAACATCCATTCCTTTTCATATCACCATTTCCACCCCATTTCTTTCCCTTCTCCAATTCTTTTGAAATATGTGATCAGGACTATCTTAGTTACTTATTTGTTTTTATTCTCCTCTCTTGTGTACTTTGGGTACTGGAGTAGAGATTTCTGATGAACCAATTTATTTCACCCTATCTTGGTTTTTGTGCTTACTCATTTTAAATATTTTCTTGCAAATATTTTACTTGCAGTGAAATGGATCACAATGTCATTTCCTAATACAAAGCAGGATTCATGGGAAGAAAATATACAATTATTTGATTAAAATTATTTCCCACTGACTTAAACTTTGGGTGTTTTGTGGAAAAATTAATAAACGTTCTACACCACCACCAACAACAAAAATCAAGTGACCAGGCACTATCTAATCAAGATGGTGGAGTGGGAAGCTTAAGAGCTCCATCTCCCCACAGAAGCTTTGAACAACCAACAAAAACTGGAAGAAACATCTTTCCAAAGCTCCAGGAAACATTTAAATAATTGCAGTAACAGGGAAAGCATGGAATCAAGAAAAAAAGCATTTTAAATGAAGTAGGATCTCATGGTGCCTTGGCTGGCCCTAACTCTTCACCTGCTCAGTGTGGGTTTCTCTTCCCTCCAGAGGGAGCAGAGTAACCCTTGTGCACATACAGGGAGCATGTATGACTGGCTCATTCTCTCTAGTGGTGGAATGAGAAACTGAATCAGTATACTCACTGCAGTTTTACTATCTTAGAACTTGCACTGCATGTAAAAGGCTGCTCACAGAGCTCTACTACAGAGCAGTGTGGAAGAGCAGTCAAGTCATGCCTGCCTGGCAAGGGATCCCAGCTGTAGGACATATGTAAGCTGTTTCTTAGGAAAAAGAGGAAACTCATAAATAGATAATTCCTAGAGCCATGTGGGCATGCCCAAGACAAGATATGTGCAGAGAGGATCAGCAAGGCCCCTAAACTTTGACCTGGAGCTATTCTCTAAATTTATTGGATGAGTAAGCTTTGAAGGAGAGCACTCACACAGATCAATCTTTTCTTCCCCCCTCACTTTTTTTCTTAGCTCCTGGCATTCAAGGAAATCTCTGTCATAACACTGGTTGGATATAAACTTAAGGGACAGATGCCTCAGAGTCTAAATTTTGGTGGTAACACACTAAAATATCAAAATGTCCAGATTTTTACAAAAAATTACAAAACATACAAAGAAGTAGGAAATGATGGCCCAGATAAAGAATATTAAAATTAGAAGCTACCAATGAGAAGAGTCAGACCTGGGACATTCCAGATAAAGATTTTTTAATGGCCCTAAATATTCTCAAAGAGCTAAAGGAAAACATAGACAAATAATGAGAGTATCAGGAAAATGACAGATGAACACCAAAAGAACATTGATATTGAGATGGAAACTATGAAAAAGAACAAAACAGAGCTGAAAACCACAGTAACAGAAATGAAAAATTTCCCAGAGAGGTTCAATAGCATAATGAAATGGGCAGAAGAAAGAATCAGTGACCATGAAGACAATACAATTGAAATCATCCAGTCTAAGGAGCAGAGAGATGAAAGAATGAAGAAAAGTGAAAAGAGACTGAGGAGCCTGTGGGAAACCACCAAGCATAACAATATATGCATTTTGGGTGTCCCAGAAGGAGAAGAGAGAAAGGGATAGGATATTCAAAGAAATAATGGCTGAAAACTTCCTAAATTAATGAAACAAATGACTATACACATGCAAGATGCTTGACAAACTCTGAACAGGATAAACACAAATTGACCCACACAGCACCAGGTAACAAACTGTCAAATGCCAAAGATAAAGAGAGAATACAGAAAATCATATCACAAGAGAAACAGAGTGTCACACACAGGGAAACCTCATTAAGATTAAAAGCTGATCTCTCATTGGTAATGAAGGCAGTGGGAAGACATATTTAAAGAGTTGAAAGCAAAAAATTGCCAACCAAGATTTCTATATCCAGCAAAACTTTCTTTTAAAAATGAAGGAGAGGGAGGTGCAACACTGGCTCAGTGGCAGAATTCTCACCTGCCATGATAGAGACCTTGGTTCGATTCCCAGTACCTGCCTATGTAAAAAAAAAAAAAATGAGGGAGAGATTCCAACATTCCCAAATAAACAAAATCTGAGCGAGTTTGTTGTCACTAGATTTGCCCTATAAGAGATACTAAAGAGAGCTCTACAGGTTGAAAGAGAAGGACAATAGACAATAGATCAAAGCTGCATGAAAGAAATAAAGATCTCCAGTAAGGGTAATGACATGGGTAAATGTAGATGCCAGTACTATTTTATTTTTGCTTTGTGACTCTACTTTTTACTTCTTATAGTATCTAAATGGTAAATTTTTAAAATGTAATCATTAATGTGACCCAGAGACCAGCTCTGCAAGAAATACTAAAGGGAACACTAGAGACAGATACGAAGACAGAAGAGAGAGGTGTGGAGAAGAGTGTAGAAAGGAAGACTATGAGTAAAGGTAAAAAGAAGGAAAATTAGATATGACATATAAAATTCAGAAGGCAAAATAGCAGAAGAAAGTACTACCCATGCAGTAATAACACTGAATGTTAATGGATTAAACTCTCCAGTCAAAAGACATAGTCTGGCAGAATGGATTAAAAAACAGGACCCATCTATATGCTGTCTCTACTCAAAGGACATGAGGTCAAGGACACAAATGGACATTTTACACATCAATGTTTATAGCAGCATTATTAACAATTACCAAGAGATGGAAACAGCCAAAATGTCCATCAACAGATAGCTGACTAAACAATCTGTGACATTTACATAAGATGGAATATTATGCAGCTGTAAGACAGAATAAAGTTATGAAGTATGTAACAACATGAATGGACCTTAAGGACATTATGCTGAGTGTGATTAGCCAGGAACAAAAGGACAAATACTGTATGGTCTCACTGATATGAACTGACATTAGTGAATAAGCTTGGAATATTTCCTTGGTAACAGAGACCATCAGGAGATAGAAATAGGGTGAGATATTGGGTAATTGGAGCTGAAGGGATACAGATTGTGCAACAGGACTGAATATAAAAACTCATAAATGGATAGCACAATACTACCTAACTGTAATGTAATTATGTTAAAACACTGAATGAAGTTGCATGTGAGAATGATAGAGGGAGGAGGGCTGGGGACATAAATGAAATCAGAAAGAAAGATAGACGGTAAAGATCGAGATGGTATAATCTAGGAATGCCTAGCATGTATAATAATAGTGAAATGTACAATGTACAAATTTTTAAAATGTTTTTGCATGAGGAATAACAAAGGAATGTCATTATTGCAGGGTGCTGAAAATAGATGATAATTAATACTTTAAAATGTCACCTTATGTGTGAGACTAAAGCAAAAAATGTTTATTTGTTACAAAATTTATATTTTGACTAGAGCATTTCCTAACTCATGTAGATAGTTTGATTGAATGTCATAAGTACTTGGAATCTCAGGTAGGACATGAGATTTTGTTAGTTTGTCCAAAGTGATGCCCCGATGAATCCCAGAGTGATTTGATCAGTGACTAGAAAAGTATTTACAAGCCCCCTTCGGGGAATGGTGAGAGTGGGGAGAAATTCAACTTCCTCAAGTTGAATTCCTGATATTCTCACAAGCAGTGTCAACAACCAAAGCTATAGGCTGAGCCCCCAGTCTTGGGGGTTGTTCATATGAAACTTAACCCCACAAAGGATATGTCAAGTCTACTTAAAATTTAGGCCTAAGAATCACCCCCAAGAGAGCCTCTTTTGTTGCTCAGATGTGGCCTCTCTCTCTCCAGCCAACATGACGAGCAGTCTCACCACCCTCCCCTTCTCTGCGTGGGACATGACTCCCAGGGGTGTGGACCTTCCTGGCAACGTGGGACAGAGATCCTGGAATGAGCTGAGACTCAGCATCAAGGGGCTGAGAAAAACCGTAGAATGAGCTGAGAATTAACATCAAGAGATTGAGAGAACCTTCTCGACCAAAGGGGGAAGAGTGAAATGAGACTAAGTGTCAATGGTTGAGAGATTCCAAACAGAGTTGAGAGGTTATCCTGGTGGTTATTCTTATGCATTAAGTAGATATCACCTTGTTGTTCAAGATGTAGCAGAGAGGCTGGAGGGAACTGCCTGAAAATGTGGAGCTGTGTTCCAGTAGCCATGTTTAAAAAAAAAATGTAATCATTAATTTGTGGTGTTGGACTGATAATGTATAAACATGTAATTTGTGACAAGAACTATACAAAAGTGGGGGACAGAGGAGTATAGGAACATATTTTGTGTGTACTATTGAAGTTAAGTTGGTATCAAAGCAAATTAGATGGTTAAATTTAAGTCCCATGGTAACTACAAAGAAAGTATCAGAGAATTTGCAAGCTTATAGAGACATGGAATGCAGGTTACCAGGGGCACGTGACAAGGGGAATGGGAAGTTAATGTATACAGGTTTTAGGGTTTCTGTTTAGGGAAATGGGAAAGTTTTAGCAATGGAAGGTGGTGAGGGTACGCAACATTGTGAATGCAGTTAATCCCACTGAACGACATGCTTCAGTGTGATTGAGATGGGAAATTTATTTTGATATATGTTCCCACAATTAAAATTAAACAAAAGCAACTAAAGAGTCAATGACAACTAAATGCAATATGTGATCCTTGGTGGGATCTGATAAGGGAGGAGAAAAGGCTCAAAAGGATATTACTGGGACATATAAAAATATTGGCATATAGAATTTAAGCTTATAGTAATGTCAAATTTCTTGAACTTGATATCTAAACTTAAGGTGGTTACATAAGTGAATATCTTTGTTCTTAGGAAATGTACATGGAAGTATTGTTTTAAAGGAGCATGATGTATATAGCCTACATTCAAGTGTTCAGAAATTGCATTGCTAAATAGTCATGCATACATACATACATACATGCATACATACATACATACTGGGTATCTTGGGGAATAGGGTTATGTTGGAGTTCTCTGTATAGTGTTTGTATTATTTTTTAACTCTCCTCTAAGTTTGAAAGTATTCTGAAATAAAAATTTTAAAGGCGAATTGACCATAGATGTGAGGATTTATTTCTGAACTTCAATTTTATTTCATTGGCCTATATGTCTTTCATTTTACCAGAACAACTTTTGTTTAGATGACTGTAGCTTTGTAATAAGTTTTAAAGTCAGGAAGTGTGAGTTTTCCAATTTGTTGTTCATCTTCAAGATGGTTTAGTTATTTGAGGCCTCTTACTCTTGCATATGAATTTTATCATTGGTTTTTCCATTTCTGCAAAGAATGTTGTTGGAAATTTGATTGGTATTATGTTGAATCTTTAAATTTATTTGAGTAAAATTGACATCTTAACAATATTTAGTCTCCTAATCCATGAGTATGCAATGCCTTTCCATTAATTTAGGTTTTCTTTAATTCCAGCAATGTTTTGTAGTTTTCTGTGTACAAATGCTTTACATCCTTGGTTAGATTTTTATTCTTTTAGTTGCTATTGTAAGTGGAATTGTTTTCATGATATCATTTTCTGATTGTTTCTCACTCATGTATAGAGTCACTACTGACTGACCATGTTGACTTTGTACCCTGCCATGCTGTTGAATTCATTTATTAGTTCTAGTTGCTTTAGTGTGGATTTTTCAGGATTTTCTATGTATAGGACCATGTAATCTGAAAATATAGTTTTCTTTCTTCCTTTCAAATTTGGATGTCTTTTCTTTCTTTTACTTGCCTAATTGCTTTAGCTAGAACTTCTAGTACAATGTTGAATAACAGTGGTGAGAGTGGGCATCTTTGTCTTAGGGGATCTATTGGGGTTTTAAGGGAAAGTTTCAGTCTTCTCACCATTCAATATGATGTTAGCTATGAGCTTTTCATATATGCCTTTTGTCATGTTGTGGAAGCTTCCTTATATTCCTAGTT
The DNA here is from genome assembly GCF_023851605.1 of Tamandua tetradactyla. NCBI lineage: Eukaryota > Metazoa > Chordata > Mammalia > Pilosa > Myrmecophagidae > Tamandua > Tamandua tetradactyla. The sequence goes on from NC_135353.1 coordinate 124,252,364, forward strand.
TATTGAGAGTTTTTAATCAATAAGAGTTGAAGGATTTTGTAAAAAGCCTTTTCTGCATTAATTGAAATGATAATGTGGTTTTTATTCCTTTGTTCTATTAATGTGTTGTATCATATTTATTGATTTTCTTATGTTCAATACCCTTGCATATCTGGAATTAAATAAACTTCATTATGGTGCATAATTCTTTTAATGTACTGTTTGATTTGGTTTGCTAGAATTTTGTTGATATATTTTCATCTATATTCATAAATGATATTGTCTGTAATTTTCTTTTCTTGTCATATATTTATTAGGAGAAATGAGTTAGGAAGTGTTCCCTCCTATCTGATTTTTTGGAAGAATTTGGTAGAATTGGTGTTAAATTCTTGAAATGTTGGGTAAAATTCACCAGTGAAGCCATCTGGACCTAGGTTTTTCTTTGTTGGAAGGTTTTTGTTCAATATTTTTATTTGTTATTGATGTATTGAGATCTGTTTCTTCTTGAGTCTGCATAAGTAGTTTGCGTGTTTCCAAGAATTTGTCCATTTCATTAAGTTATCTGATTTGTTGGTGTAGTTATTCATAGTACCCTATATTATCCTGTTTATTTCTGTGGGATCAGTAGAAATGTTCTGCATTTCATTTCTGATTTTGTTATTAGCATCCTCTCTCTTTATCTTTTTCAGTATAGCTAAACGTAGTCTATTTTATTGACCTTTTAATAGAACCAACTTTTGGTTTCATTGATTCTATTGCTTTTTAATTCTCTATTTCATTTATCTTTGCTCTAATTTTTATTTCCTTCCTTCTTCTCACTTTGTGTTTAGTTTGCTCTTCTTTTTCCAGTTCCTCCTGTTTTAAGGTTAGGTCTCTTATTTGATAGTTTCTTCTTTTTCAATGTAAATATTTAGTGGTTTAGATTTTCCTCTCAGCACTTCCTTTGCTCTATTCCATAAGTTCTGGTTCATTACATTTTCATTTTCATTCACCTCAATATAATTCCTAATTATTATTATGATTTTTTAACACATTGGTTATTTAACAGTGCATTTAATTTCCACATATTTTTGAATTTTTCAGTTCTCCCAGTTAATGATTTCTAGTTTTGTTCCATTGTGTTTGAAAAAGATCCATTGTGTGATTTCAATATTTTAAAATTTACTGAGACTTCTTTTGTAACCTAATATATATATATACAAACTGAAGAATAACCCATGTGCACTAAAGAAGAATATGTATTATGGTGTTGTTGGATGAAGTATGGTATATATGTCTGTTAGGTCTAGTTGATTTATAGTACATTCAAATCTTCTACTTCCTTATTGATATTTTGTCTAGATGTTCTATCCAGTATTGAAAGTGGTATACTTAAATCTTCTACTATTAATGTAGAACCATCTATTAATCCCTTTAAATATGTCAATATTTGCTTCTTATATTTTTGGGCTCTGCTGTTAGTGACATATATATTTATACTTTTTATTTGTTCTTGATGAATTGATGCCCTTATCAGTATATAGTGCCCTTCTTTTCCCTTTTAACAGTGTTTAACTTAAAGTCTACTTGATCTGATATTAGAATATTCAACACAGCTGTCTTTTAGTTACTATTTTTACAGAATATTATTTTTTATCCTTTTGTGTTCAACCTACTTGTGTCTTTGAACTTAAGGTGAGTATGTTGTAAACAGCATAGAGTTGAATCATGTTTTTCATCTATTCTGCCATTCTCTGCCTTTTGGCTCTAAGGTTTAATGCATTTACATTTAAACTACTGATAAAGTCAGACTTTCTTCTGTCACTTTGCTGCCTGGTCTTTGTAAGTATTATGCCTTTTTTTTTGTTTGTTTTTTTGTTTGTTTGTTTGTTTTGTCCTTCAATTCTTCCTCTAATGCCTAACTTCATATGTATTTGGGTTTTTTTTTTTGTAGTGAATGTCTTCTGAGTTCCTTGTCATTTCCTATAATTTTCAGATATATTTTTTTGTGGCGACCATGTGGCTTAAATTTAGCAACCTAAATCTATAACAATCGCATTTAATTTGATACCAACTTAAATTCATTGGCATACAAAAACGCTGTTGCACTTTTTTGTTGTACTTGTTACAATTTATATCTTTATACACTGTAAATCCAAAAGCATAGATTTATATTACTTTTTATGCTTTCGCATTTTAGAAACTTTATGAAATAAAGACTGAAGTTGCATACCAAAAAATACAATATTTATTTCTTTATGTTGTGTCAATCCTTTATCTAGTGTGTTTTCCTTTCAGTCTGAAGGACTCACTTTAGCATTGCTTGTAGGGCAGATCTAGTGGTGATGAACTCTCTCAGCTTTTGTTTACCTGGGTATGCCTTAATGTCTCCAGCATTTTTGAATAGTCTCACCAGATATAAATTTCATATTCGGCAATTGTTTTCTTTCCACACTTTAAATAGTTTATTCCACTGTATTCTTGCCTCCATTGTTTCTTATGAGAAATTGGTACTTAATATTATTGGGGCCCTTTATATATAACACATTGCTTTTCTCCTGCAGTTTTTGGAACTATCTCCTTGACCTTGGCATTTGGCAATTAGGAAACTTATGTGTCTGAGCATGGTTCTCTTCAAGATTATTATGTTTGGGGTTTGTTGGGATTCTTGAATGTGCATAGTCATGTCTTTTGTTAAAATATGGAAGTTTTCTGCCAGTATTTCTTTGAATATTCCTTCTGCCCTTTCTCTCTTTCTTTTTCTGGGACTCCCATAATACATATATGAGTATGCTTAATGGTGTCACACAGATCTTTTAAGCTTTTTTCACTTTATTCATATATTTTCCTTCCTGTTCCTCAGCCTAAATAATTTCAATTGTCTTATCTTTGAGTTCACTAGTTCCTTCTTTTGCCAGCTCTAATTTGCTTTTGAAGCCCTCTAAGGAATTATTAATTTCAGTTACTGTGTTCTTACACTCCAGTATTTTTGTTTGGTTCTTTTTAAAAATTTATATCTTTATTGAATTTCTAATATTAATCATTCATCATTTCCTGATATTCTTTGGTTCTTTCTGTGTTCCTTTATCTATTGTGTATTTTAATCTCTTGTATTGTGCCTTTCATTTCCATAACTTCTGTTATGTTTCTTTTTATGCTTTTAAATTCTTTTTCATGCTCACCAAGTGTCTTCTTAATATCCTTTGTCTCATTAACTATATTTTCCCTCATCCTCTTTAACTGATTTAGGAGATTTGTTTGAATATCTTTGATTATTCCAAATTCTGTGTCTCCTCCAAAGTTTCAATTTGTTCCTTTGACTGGGCCATATCTTCCTGTTTCTTAACATGGCTTGTCATTTTGTGCTGGTGTCTGGTGTTGGATTATCTTGATTAATTTACTCTGAAGGTCAATTTCTCTCTTGCTTAGAGTTTTCTTGTTGATTGCCTTTGTGCTAAGGCTCGTTTTGACACTTGGTTCAACTTATTCTAGACTTTTAGAATAGCTTGTGTTTAAGTTATCAGATTTCTTCAGCTCATATTCATCTGAATTTTGTCCAGGATATATGGTACAATTTTTGAAATTTCATTATTTGTGCACTTGTTTCACACCCAGGAGAAAGATTCTTTTCCTTTGTTCCTTCTTTGGGAACCTTGATCTATTCTGTTCATTTTTTGCTTCTATAGTTTTTCTTACATTCATTTCATTTGACTTTTAGCTACTTTTGCCTGGAGAGCAAATTCTGGGAGCAGAGTCACTTCAGAAAGGACTTTCCCATGTCGTTATTTCCCAGCCAACCCAAGGCCAGGGACCCATGAAGGGGGCACAAAACCAGTTCCAAAGAGACCTTGAGTGAAGGTCAGGAAAGATGTCAAAAGCCTTTTTGATGACTCCTTGAAGGTATGCTTTCCTCATTTGTCCAGAAGATGATGGTCTGCAACAAACAGTTCCCTGCAGCCCTAAAGGAAGCACTGGGTCTTTAATCCTCCACTGCCTCCAGCCCTGTCAGGGGCAAGGTTGAAATAATGGCTGTGTCTGTCTTTATCTAGGGTGGCTTTTAACAGTAGCTCAAATCTGGGACCCAGTGATCTGAATTCACTAATAAACACCTATGAAAAATTCACAGTCTTTTCCTACCCCCATTCCTGGGAAAGATTATGATTTAATACAAATTTTTTATTGTATACTATAACATATATAGAAAACAAAGAAATAAAAATGTAATAGTTTTCAAAGCGCTTTTCAAAAAGTGGTTACAGGATAGATCCCAGAGTTTGTCATGGCTACCATATAATCCTCTCATATTTTTCCTTGTAGCTGCTCCAGAATATAGGAGGCTAGAGGGATTAAATACTTTTTTTATTATCACAATTGACTTTTTTTCCTTCTTTTTTTGTGAACATTAACATATATTTTAAAAGCTATAAATTTCCAAGCACAGCACCACAGTTAGTTGTAGAACATATTTCAGACTCTGACATGGGTTGCAATTTCACAATTTTAGGTTTTTACTTCTAGGTGCTCTAAAATATTAGAGACTAAAAGAGATATCAATTTAATGATTCAGCATTCATATTCATTTGTTAAATCCTATCTTCTATATATAATTCCACCATCACCTTTGATCTTTCCATACCTCTCATTGGGGTTGTTTGGGCTATGGCAATTCTACATTTTTTATATTGGAAAGGTCTGTCACTAATATGGGGTAGGGAGATGGAACCATCTGATTCTCTGGAGAGGCTGGGTTAAGTTTCAGGACTTATCTGGTCCAGAGACCCATCTGGAGGTTGTAGTTTTCTGACAAGTTGCATTAGTGCCTGGAACCTTTGTGGAATCTTATAAATTGCCCTAGGTGTTCTTTAGGATTGGCTGGAATGGTCCTGGCTGAGGGTTGGCAGGTTGTAGGTAGCAAGGTCTACCTGACACTTGTTTAAGAGCAACCTCCAGAGTAACATTTTGACTCTATTTGAACTCTCTCTGATACTGATACTTTATTAATTACACTTCTTTTTTTCCCTTTGGTCAGGATGGAATTGTTGATCTCACAGTGTCAGGTCTGGATCCACCCCTGGGGGTCCTCTCCCATGTTGCCAGGGAAACTTACACCCCTGGATGTCATGTCCCACTTAGAGAGTAAGGCAGTGATTTCACTTGCAGAGGTGAGCTTAGAGAGAGTGAGGCCACATCTGAGCAACAAAGAAGGTCCTCCAGAAGTAACTCTTAGGCATGCTTAGAGGTAGTCTAAGCTTTTCCACTACCTAGATAAGCTTCACAAGCATAAGCCTCACGATCAAGGGCATGGCCTGTTGATTTGGGTGTCCCTAAAGTTTGACACAGTATCAGGAGATTCCCTGTTGGTCAGGTTTAATAGTTCCATATTCTTTCTCCCATCCCTCAGGGGACTTTACCCATACTTTTTGATTATCTGGTTAATATATGCTAAAATGTTTCCAGGCATTACAATAATCTATACAGGATTAAAGGTCTGCTTTCTCATTCTGTGCTCTCTGTTTCAGTTGTTCAAATGAACTGTACAGATAGGTTGAATTAGATTATGCACTACAGAAAATTTCAGTTCCAGATCCAATAAACCTTTCTTCCATTGGTCTCAAAAGGTATGTGTGGTTCTAAAATATAGACACTGTCTTCCTTACCCCTTAAAGTTCTGAATTACTTTAACCTCAGCCTGTTCGACCTTGTTATTATCTCTAAATTTCAGGTTATATATATAAAACAGCCTCTCAAAATCCAGAAATAATAATCACCACTCTGGACTTAATGTGTCTGCTCTTAAAGCTTACAATCTAGGCTCCTATTTTCTTATAAGCATTTTCTAAAGGTGACCATACCATTGTTGTTCTTTTGTCTCTGGCTTATTTTGTCTCACCAAATGTCCCACATGTTCATTCACATTGTTGCATGTCTCACAACATTGTTCCTTTTTGTAGCAACATAGCCTTCATTCATAAGTATACACCATCATTCGCCATTCTACTTCTCCAGCATTGCATCCTTCAGCCCCCTGAATTCATCAGGCATCATGTAGAGGGCCCAAAGTTCACAGTCCATCAACATTCTCATTTTTAGATAATTTCATTGTTCCCAAGAGACAGAAAACCAATAAACACACCCTCACCAAATAGGAGATGTAAACCTCCTCTTTACTCTTGTCCCTCACCCCATTATTTACCTCTGCTGTTGCTGTGGTAGTGCTGGTGGTTTCCTTTTGAATATAGTTCATAGCATGCAATAGCAGTTTTCCCCCCATACCCTGCACTTAAACACTCTTTATACAACAATCATATCTTTTAGTAATTCTTGCAAGAACTCATTCATATTTCTAGTGTGAGTCAGTGGGACATGTAGGTCTATACAACCCCTTTCAATCTTGTTCATCTTCAATATGGTAATATTACTTCTAGACTCACTAGAGAATCACCTTCGATCCTATCTATTCCCTTACATTGCAGCTCAACCTCATTAACTAACGGTTCACCCATCTTTAGCTTCTATGTATCTCTAAGTTCCCTGTACTCTTGTTATAAGCCTCTGATTCTACCTTTATGTTGGTCATAAAAGTGGAATCATACAGTATCTGTCCTTTTGTGTCTGGCTAATTTCGCTCAGCATTAAATCCTCAAGGCTCATCTGCAAGATTATTTTTATGTACCTTTCTGTCCATAGTAGCTAACCAAGGATCAGACTCTGAGACAGCCCATCCAGAGTGGGGGATGGGTGTCAGTAGCTGCTGCCGAACAAGCTACTCACAGTTCTTTACTACATTTTCTCAGCCTCTTCTTCCCTCTCTTCCGTGATGCTATACAGTGTTCTTCTGTCTTCTCGAGCCTCAGAACAATTGTTTCAGTCAGTTCCTGCCTGTTTGCTAGCTGTTTTGCAAGAGGAACCAGTCTCAGAATCCCTTACTCTGCCATTTTCCCCAGAAGTTAAACTGGGTAGTGTAGTTTTAATCTTCCTAAACCTTCTCATAAAAACAAAACCATAATGATAGCCAAAGAAAATATCTCCCAGACTACACTGAACAAAACAACATGACAAGCACTTACAGAAACACCAGGATACAAGTGGATGAAACTAAACCATTGACAACTGCAAGACCTTTGCAGGACCTGTGCTGGTTTAATAGCTATACAGTAGTAGTGGAATGAATAAAGGATTAATTCTGATGGTCCTAAAGAAAACTAAATTCACTACACTCCTCAGCTTACTTACTGCTTTCCAAGAATGATTAAGGACTACTATAGTGAGTACCTCTAACCCCAATATCCTCACTTGACAGGCTGTCCAGTTAGGCCAAGACCTTTGAATGTTTCTCCAGTTGGCTATCTTCTGTGGCATCCATCTTGCTCTTGGGAAGACCCAGCTACTCTCACTCCACCAAATTCTAAATGTGCATACTGTTTTCACTGTCATTCTTTCATCATCCTGCAATTTCTGGCTGCTATTCTAACCTCCTCTCTACAGCTTCAGGAAAGAGCGATCACCAGTCTCTATGTCCACCTGCATTTACAAACTCTGAGGACACACATCAAGCTTTACCAAAATGTCTTCAAACTGTACCCTAGAGACTGAACTAGGTTTGTCTGTGAATTTCTGCAGCTTAGCCACTGGAGGAGAGAGAGAAATAAATCTCCCCTTTATTGGAGGACTCAATCTCCATTTCTCTGAGTTATCTTGGGGCCCCTTCTCTTAGTTTAAGGGGGTGGGATTGAAGTCCATAAGAAAGTGACAGAAAAGATTTCCCTTCAAAGAATACTTTTTTTTTGAAGGAATCACCAGTATAGTCTCCCATATGTTGAAAGAGAGTAATGGGCTTATAGTCCAAGGATATCTTGGCCACCTCATACTTAAGATTTCCAGAATATGTCTAGAAACTATGTGAGGGCATGATGTACCGGGGTTAATGGGCTATGAATAAAATATTTGTGTCTTTCTCATTCTAGTCTTTTACATGCCTCTGGATTGGGTTATCCAGTATTTAGGAAAGCCAAAATAATCTTATTCCTTATAGACAGATGCGTCTTTCCAGGAATGATTAAGAAAGTTATTAGGTTAGCAGGAAATGACACTAAATGCTAACTCTAATTCACCCAAAGAACTAAAGAGCTTCAGAAAAGGTAAATATGTATGTAAATATAATATAATCTCTATATATTATATTTTATCCTCTTAACAGATTTAAAATACATGACTCTATAAAACAATAATTATAAAACTCCTATTTAGCTTATAATATATAAAGATGCAATATATGTGACAATAATAGCACAAAATGGGGGTACGAAAAGAAATGGAGTTGCATTAGTATAAATTTTCTATATGTTATCAAAGATAAGTTAGAATTAATTTGATGGAGATAGTGATAAGACAAATCATAATCTCTTTAGCAACAACTACAAAAATAACTGAAAAATACAACATAGAAATTAAAATGGTGCATTAGAGACAAAAATGTATAAACACATAATAAAGAAATAAAGCAGGAATGGGGACACAAAAAAAACATGATACATATAGACAACAAAGAGCAAACTGGCAGATATAAATTTACCATATGGATAATTAAATTAAATATGAATGTATTAAACATTCCAATCAAAATACAGAGATAGGATAGAAAACAAGATCCAATATACACTTGTTACAAGAGACACACTTCATATTTGAGGATACAGATATGTAGAAAGTAAAAGGATAAGAATAGATATATCATGGAAAAAGTAGCTATAAATGTGCTGAAGTACCCATACTAGTATCTGAAAAGTAGACTTGAAGACAAAAAATAGTATAAGAGACAAAGGGGGATATTTCAAAATGATAGAAGTATATTTGCATCAGGAACACATAACAATTATGATTATATATTCACCTAACATTACAGCCCCCAATCCATAGAGCAAAAAACCAACCAAATTGAAAGGTGAAATAGGAAATTCAACAATAGCTGGAGACTTCAACATCCCAATTGTGCTGGTTTGAAGCTGCTACATACCCCAGAAAAGGCTGTGTTCTTTTAATCCATTATTGTGGATGCGGACCTATTGTGGGTGGGACCTTTTGATTAGTTTTTTTCAATTGAGATGTGACCTACTCAATTCAAGGTGGGTCTTAGTCCTTTACTGAAGTCCTCTATGAGAGGATAAAAGGTAGAAAAAGCCAAGAGAGCTCAGAGAGAAGCATCCAGAGAAGATTGGAAAGAGTTTAGAGAGAAAGGTCCTGGAGGAGCTGAGAGAGGACCACAGAAGCTCAGAGAAAGCCACAAGAATCGAAAGCTGAAAGCAATGGAATCTAGGAGCAAAGGAGCAGCAGACACCGGCCATGTGCCTTCCCATGTGACAGAGGTGCCCCAGATGCCAGTAGCCTTCCTTTGGAGTCCAGGTATCATCCTGTTGCTGTCTTAATTGAGACATTTTCACAGCCTAAGAACTACAAATTGTAAGTTAATAAATCCTAAGTGTAAAAGCCAACCCATTTCTGGTCTATTGTATTGTAGCAGCGTTAGAAAACTGAAACACCACTCTAAAAAACAACTAGACTGAAAATCAACAAGTATATAGGATACTTGAGCAACAATATCAACTAACTTGAACTGACTTACATCAATAAAATATTACATCTAATAAGAGCAGAATTTCAAGTGCAAATGGAACATTCTCTGGGATAGACCACATGCTATTCTATAAGAAATCTTGGTAAATTTAAAAGATTTGAAAACATGCAGAGTATATTTTCTGACCACAACAGAACTGAATTAAAAATCAACAATAGAAAGAAATTTGGGAAATTTTCAAATATTTGGAAAGTAAATAACATACTTTTATCTAGCTTATGAGTGAAAAAAATCACAAAAACAATCAGAAAATAGGTTGAACTGAAAGAAAATAAAAACACAACATATCAAAATTTATGGGGTGCAGCTAAAGCAGTGCTTGAGAGAAATATTTATCTTTAAACACCTGAATTAGAAAGGAAGCAAAATTTAAAGTCAATAACCTAAGGTCTTACCTTAAGAAACTAGAAATAGAAGAATCACCTAAACCCAAAGCCAACAAAAGGAAAAATAAAGATTAGGGCAGAAATTAATGAAATAGAAACTAACAATGACAAAAAGCAACTGAGAAAATTCAGTGAAACTAAGAACAAGTTGGTTCTTGGAAAGGGGTCACATCTTTAAAAAAACCTTCAGCTATGGTTGCCAAGAAAAAAAGAAAAAGAGAAGAGGTACAAATTACAAAAATCTGGAATGAAAAAAGGATTATCACTTCTGCCTTTACAGAAATTAGTAGGACTATTAAGGAATACCATGAACAGTTTTAAGGCCAACACATTAGACAACATAGATGCAATGAATAAATTGTTAGAAATATACAAATTACCCAAATTGATTCAAGTAGAAACAGAGAAACCGAATAAACCTATAACAAGTAAAGATATTGAATTAGTAATTAAAATTCTGCACACAAAGAAAAACCCAAACTCAGATGGCTTTATTGGTGAATTCTTTATAATGTCTAAAATATGAATTAGCTCCTATTCTCACAAATTTTTCCCAGAAGAAAGAGGAGGAAATACTTCCCAACTCATTTTATGAGGCCAGTATTACCCTGATATAGATGCTAGGCCAAGCATCACAAAACAAACAGAAACTACAGACTGATATCCTTCATGAACATAAATGCTACAATCCTCAAAAAATATTAGCAAAGCAAAACATAACCAAGCAGGATTTATCTCAGGAATGTAAGGTTGATTTATCATTTGAAAATCAATTTATGTAATAAACCATATTAACAGGATAAAGGATAAAAAACAGATTATCATCTCAAGAGACACAGTAAAGGTACTTGGTAAAACTAACACCCATTCATGATGATAAAAGAAACAACTCTCACCAAACTAGGAATAGGAGGGAACTTCTTCAACCAAGGAAATGGCATCTGTGAAAAAGCAATCATTAAACCCAAACCTTCCTTGAGAAGCTAAGTATAAAATTACCATATTATCTAGCAATCCTGTTATTAGGTATATACTCTGAAGAACTGAAAGCAGGGACACGAATAGGCATTTACACACTAATGTTTATGGTGGCATTATTCACGATTGCTGATGGATGGAGGCAGCCTAAGAGTCCATCTACTGATGAGCAGAAGGGCAAACTGTGGTGCATACATACAGTAGAATATTGTGCAGCTGTAGGAAGGAATGAAGTTGTGCATGCAATGATGTGAATGAACTTTGAGGACATTATGTTGAGTGAAATAAGTCAGAAACAAAACAACAAATATTGTGTGGTTTCACTGATATGCACTGACTATAATGAGCAACTTCAGAGTTAAATTTTATTGCATAGGTTATCAGGAGATAGGAAGAGGGCAGAGATTGGGTAATCAATGCTTAAGGAGTACAGAATATTTAATACATTTGATTGTAAAGGTTCAGAAATGGATAGCACAATACTGTGTGACGGTAGTACAATATTGTAAGTATAATGAACAAAGCTGTATGTGAGTATAGTTGTAAGAGAAAAGCTAGGGGCATGTATGACATCAGAAGGAAACCTAGGGAATAAAAGCTGGAACTGTATACCTAGCGAAACCTAGAGTAGATGATGGTGGCTAATTGTACAAATATAAGAAAATTCTTATATGAACTAGAATAAATATATATCACCATTATAAGGTGTTAAAAATGGAATGGTATATTGAAAAAATACAATTAATACAAATTAAGGTCTATAGTTAACAGTAACATTGTAATATTCTCCCATTAATTGTAACAAAGTCACTAAACCAAAGTTGAATGTCAATAGTAGGGGGATATAAGGGAAGGTTATGGACTTTTATACCTCTTCTTTCTTTTCGGAAGAAATGGGAATGTTCTCACATAGATTGTGGTGGTGAATGCGTAACTATATGATTATACCAGTATCCATTGATTGTACACTTAGAATGGATTGTATGGTGTGTGAATAAACTTTTTTTTAAAAAAAACAACAACCACATACATAATGGTGAAAGATTGAATGTTTTCCCTAAACTGGAAACAAGACAAAATGTCTGTTCTTGCCACTTTTATTCAACGTTGAACTGGACATTCTAAACAATGCAAAAAGGTAAAAATACTAGTCATTCGAATTGGAAAGGAAGAAGTAAAACAGTCTTTATTTACAGATAATATGATGCTGTTTGTACAGAATCTTGCAGTATCCACAAAAGCAACTATTAGAACTAATAAATTGAGAAAGGTCAAAAGATTCAGGATCAATACACAAAAAATCAGTTGCATTCTTTTTTGCACGGCCAGACACTGGGAAACAAACCCGGCTCTCTGGCATGGCAGGTGAGAACTCTGCCTGCTGAGCCACTGTGGCCCGCCCCAATTGCATTTTTATATACTAACAGTGAGCAATCTGAAAATGAAATTAAAACCAAATTCAACTGATAATAGCATCAAAAGAATTAAATATTCTGAAATAAAAGAAACAAAAGATTGCTGAGAGGTTAAAGATCTAAGTAAATGGAGAGACATTTCATGCTTATGAATTAGAAGGCCAAATACTGTTAAGATAGCAATCTCCCCAAATAGAACTATAAATTCAACTCAATCCTTATAATAGATACAAACTGGCATGTTTTTTTCAAAAATGCTAAGTTGAATCCAGAACACAGGGGTAAGGAAGATATTGTCTTACCTTACTGTTTGAGACCAAAGGAAGAAAGGTTTATTTGGCCTGGGACCTAAATTTTCTGTAGCACATAATCTAACTCAACCTATCTATATAACTCATTTGAACAACTGAAACACAGGAAGCCCAGAATGAAGAAGAGGTCCTCTAATTCTGTATAGCTTAATGTAATGCCTAGAGCATATTAAGCAGATTATCAAAAAGTATTGGTAAAGTCCCTTGAGGGATAGGAGAAGAACTTTGGAACTATTAAACCTTACCATCAGGGAATCCCCTAATACTGTGTCAAACTTTACAGACACCCAAATCAATAGGCCATGCCTTTGATCCTGAGCTTTACTCTTGTGAAGCTTATGTAGGTAGCAGAGAAGCTTAGCCTACCTATAGGTATGCCTAAGAGTTACTTCTGGAGGACCTCTTTTATTGTTCAGTCTCTCAAGCCCAACTCTGCAAGTGAAATCATCGTCCTCCCCTTATATGGGACTTGACATCCAGGGATGAAAGTCTCCCTGGTGGCATGGAAGATGATTCTCAAGGATGAATCTGGCCCTGGAACCTTGGAATTAACAATTCCATCCTGACCAAAAGGAGGAAAAGAAGTGTAAGTAATAAAGTATCAGTAGTAAAGAGAGTTCAAATAGAGTCGAGAGGCTACTCTGGAGGTTGATCTTATGCAAGTTCAGTTAGACCTTGCTACCTATCATAACCTGCCAACCCCCAACGAGAACCATTCCAGCCAATCCTAAAGAACACCTAGGACAATATGTAAGATTCCATAAGGGTTCCATGCACTAGTGCAACTTTCCAGAAACCTACAACCTCCAGATGGGTCTCTGGACCAGGTAACTCCTGAAACCTAGAGGGCCCAGCCTCTCCAGATCATCAGATAGTTTTATCTCCCTACCCCATATTATGGACATCCCCTTCCAACATGAAAAAGTTAGACTTGCCATAGCCCAAACACCCCTAAAGAGAGGGGTAGAAAGATCAAAGGTGATGGTGGAGTTATAGAGAGAAGATAGGATTTAACACATGAATATGATTGCTGAATCATTAAATTGATATTTCTTTTAGTCTCCAGTATCCTAGAGCAGCTAGAAGTAAAAATCTAATTTTTTTGAATTATAATCCATGTCAAACTCTGAAATATGTTCTACAACTAATTGTAGTGCTGTGCTTTGAAATTTATTGCTGTTTTGTTTGTATGTTATTTTTCACAAAAAAGGAAAGAAAGACGATTGTGATGATTAAAAAGTTATATGTATGCCTTCCAGTTTCCTGTATTCTGGAGCAGCTAGAAAGAAAAATCTGAGAGGATCGTATGGTAGTCCATGACAAAATCTAAGATCTGTCCTGTAACTACTTGAAGAGTGCTTTGAAAGCTCTTGTTTTGTTATTTCTTTGCTTTGTATGTATGTTATATTATACAGTAAAAAAGTTTTTTTTTTAAAAAAGATAGGCTGATCTTAAAAGGACACAGAATAACCAAAATATTTTTGAAAAAGAAGAACAAAGTGTAAGGACTTTCTCTACCCAATTTCAAAAATTACTGTAAATCTAACAGTAATCAATATAGTGTGGTATTGTCATGAACATAGACGTAAAGATCAATTGAACCGTATTGATAGTTCAAAAATCAACCCTTACATTTAGGGTCAATTAACTTTGAACAACAACAACAAAAGTGAAAAATCCAAACGCCTATCAACTGATAGCATGTGGTAGAACTCAATGGAATATTATTTGGCAATGAAAAGGGAGTGAACTACTAGATATAAGCTATAATATAGGTGAACTTCAAAAACATTAGGCCAAGGGAAAGAAGCCAGAAGCAAAAGACCATATTTTTTTATGATTCCATTTATATGAAATCTCCAGAAAAGGCAAATGTAGGACAGAGAGCAGTTAAATGGTGGCCCCGGGCTGGGATTGGGAGCAGGAATTGCTGGAAATGACCATGAAGAATCTTTTTAGAATAGAAATGTTCTTAAACTAGATAGCTCCTGGTTTCATCACTTTATAAATTTACTAAAAATCATTGAGTTATGTAATCAAATAGGTGAATTTTGTGGCATGTAAGTTATTCAGCAAAGTGTCAAAGCAGGCATGGTTCTTACTCACAGGGTGCAAGGCGCCTGACATTTAGCAGAGAAGATAGACGTATCAGCAAAACAAATTTTTTTTTAGCAAAAATTTTGAGTTAATTTCATTTATAGAGGTATATTTATGTGCTATGGGTTTTCTTTCTCATTATGTTTCATGCCTGTTCTCAAAATCCAAAATTCTTGGAAAACATGATATTTAAATCATAATTAGGGTCCTGAACTCTTCTCTCATTATTAAGCTCTCAATATGTATAGACCATTTTGTTAGTGTAGGAGAAAACAAAGTGGGAAGATTAGATAGAGTCCTTGCCTTTGAATAATTCAATAAAGACTTTGTAGTCGTTCTCTGTGTGTTTCCTTCTAAATCTGTCTCTATTTTTCTCCATTTGGAAGATGTTGAAATTATTGACTTGACTAAGTTTTCTGGGTGACATGTAGGAAGATTTGCAGAAAAGATGAATTTCTGAATAGAAATTTCCTAGTGGAGGGAATTGGTGTAATGAAGAGAATAAAGTAAATGGTCCAGAGAAAGGAAATAAATAAAGGGGAATAATTTGATTCAGTAGTTGTTAACCTATGTGTGGAAAAAAATGCATTTACTTGGGTAAACTTAATCAATCACAGAATTTTAAAGGGTAGCTGGAGGCTGGAGAGGATAGTTGAAGGAGATCTGAAAAAGACCAATTTGAAATTTGGATGTATCCTTCACAATTCTCACAGTGCATAGCTAAAACCTTAATTGAAAGAGTTTCCAAAATTTTTTTACTGAATTCCTTGAAATGAACTATTTTAACAGTTTGAACATTGTAGAAATTTATGGACTTTAGAATTTCAAAACATGGAACTTCAGTTCAAAAAAGATAAACTACAATTTTCTCCTGAGATTTCCTAGAATGTACTGGAGAAATTGAAACTATTTTCAGTTTTTGTCATGGGATTCTCCCAGGGACACAGAAAAGGAGAAACCCGACACAAGATTGCAGCTTTTTTCACTAGACTTCTTAATTTCACACTTCGTGACATTCCTGTATGAAATGTATTTTATGTGATTGCTAAGGAAAAGATGAACTGTGGCCACTTGGGGGCAGCAGATACTTGGTTTTTCTAAGATATCTCTGGGAACTCTGATGATTGGAGAGAATTTGCGCACAACCCTCTTTAGTCTCAAGGTCTTTACCAGACTGAAGAGCTGGAAAAATGACTATCTTTAAAATATTAATAACAGACACTTCATGTGCTAATCAAAGGTTGGGCAACAGTTTGCTTTTTTTTCATTTCTAATAGATGTCTTAGTCATCATGGAATCCCCAAGGCAATCATAGTACTTTGCATCTGGTAACAGCCCAATTAACATTGGCTGTTGTTAGTGTTCTCTGAAGGTAACTGCTCCAACTCACCAAAGCATGTTCTCTAAGATCTTAGACTACCATATACAGAGGAGCCTGCATCTTTTTATTAAGGGTCTCACACTGTCCAGCAAATCTGCACATTTTCTACAGTTCTGGCTTAGATATGATTTAGACTCTGGCTTCCCATAACACCTTTTAGAATCAATAATTTCGAGAAAAGTGTATCTGACATGGTCACTTTTTATTTATCCATAAGATGTCACTGCAGGAACTATAGTTGGAGGTTTGAAGGTGGGAGGTGAGGATAGCAGTATAAAGTCAGGATCATATGCGTACCACCCCATCCATCCTGCATGGTCTCTCAATAGCCATAAACACCAGGGCTTCATGGATGAGGTGAAGCACTTATGCTGGCATCACTAGCTGCCCAGCTCTTTATCCCTTTTCCCTGGAACTCCCCGATTTATTTCAACTATTTATTGAATGCCTAATCTGTCTCAGATTCTCCCCATACATTATCTCCTTTATAATTTCTGTATGTGTGAAAGCTGTTTCATATTTCTCTAGTTTTGGAAATAATGTTCCTTTTGGGTGGAATGCCCTTTCCTACTTCTGGATCTAATTCCTATGTGTCCTTACAATCCAGCTCTGGAAACCCCAGTACAGTTTAGATGAGGTAACTTTGAACTCCAGTATCACCCGATCTTACTCTCAGGGCAGTACTAGGATCACAGACTTGTTCATCTTTCTCTCCTATGAGACCATAAGCTTCCAAGGGCAGAGCCCTGCTTTATTTGGCTTTGTAGCCCCAGAGTCTAGCACAGTTTCTACCACACTGGAGGTGCTTCATAAATGTTTATGGAATGGATAAATGAATCGATTCATTGATCACAGTATGAGATGTTTCCCTTCCCTTTCTTTCTTCAGTTAAAATGCCTTGATTCTAAACTTTTTTTTTTTAATCTATGCTGGGAAATTATTTTAAATAATAGCAGTCAGGTCTTACCTCCTATATGAGGAGCATCAGAGAATATCAGTGACCTATTATTTATAAACAGGACTTGCTAAAGAAACAACTTTGCAGTGTGGAGTCCTGTGGGGAAAAGAGCCAAACTCTGGGCATACAACCCTGAGAGATGTGTCACTAATAGCTCATGTTAATGGCATGAAGGTGAATGGTTTCCAGAACACTCTCAGTCTTTTAAGGATACTATTGATCGATTCTCACAGCATCCCTAGATAAAAAGCAGGTGAAATGAAGAATTTATTTCTTTATTTCCCTCTCTCCTCTCTCTTTCTCTTTTTTTTATTCTTACAGATGGAGAGTTAGAGAGAAAAGCCAAGCAAGTTGCCTAGCATTACTCAAAAAACAAGTCAAGCCAGGACTCAGTCTTGTGCTCATTCCACAAAGCTTTGCTTCCTGTAACTTAAACAGGTCTGTGTTTTAATGAATTCGTGGCATATGGGCCATAATAATCACAGTACCTGGCATTTCCTGGAATTTATGAGCTGGTGGGGAATAGGCTGGTTTCTACTTTTAAAGGAATCCTCATATGCCTTGCTTTGTAGTTAAGAAATATGATCTCGGTGAAAATAGTTTCTTGACTAAGTAATGCTTTCTTGTTTGTTTGTTTTGCTATCTGTACCTATTTTTTCTCTTTTGCCCTTCAAGTCTCATCCCTACTCATGGACTACTGTCATTACTTCTTCCCTGGCATTTTAATAGTGAGTGACAAGCTGTTCTTCTTAAAGACTGCATCATGGGGGAAGAAGATTATTCTGTTTGCTGACTTCTTTGTGAACAGAAAAATTCACAGTTGTTCTTCATTATTCCCTATCCCTGAGGACCTATAGTTTTTTGCCACTTGTCTATAGACAAAGAAGTCTTTTTCAGACCTAGTTTTGTGTTTCTGGTTTCTAAAAAGTCTTGTTAATCCAGGTAGCAGTGAAAATTCAGAAATGGCCTGACCAATGCACTCTCTCTTTGACAGAGTCTTCTAGAGTTGCCTTGAGTGTGACAGTAGTAGCTGGGTCCTGAAGGTCTAGTTGGTCCCACTGGCTGAGAAAGTTGCCATTTGTTGTAGAAGTTCTCAGTAATCATAAACCAATTGATACCAGTAATCCCTATGCCACAGATATTGATATTTGTGAAATACTCCTGAAGTGAGTCGAAGTTCGCCAAAAGCCTGACCCTGCATCTTCCCACGTTAGCAAATTTCTGGTTGCAATGGATGACAGCTTTATTTATTTTTTTTAATGAGCTCAAATTGAGTTTCTCCAGAGTGCCCTTTAAAGGAGCTTTTCCAAAGCTCTCTCCCCGCTTTCTAATGTCTTTTGTGTGCTGTTCTTGCAAGTTTGTAAGAGCTCCTTAAAAATTTTTGACTATTTCTGTGAAATGCATTCTTTTCTGAGACAGACTGTCATGGGAGCTATTTAGAGCCTACATCATTCTGTTTGAGAGCAGAATGATGCACTTTTCCTAGCACATTCTTAACTCAAACAACAAAAGATTTCAAGTTTGCTGAATATTTCCAGACCCAGGCAATTTGTCAGTGAGCTGTTGATTTTGAGAAATTTTCCTCTTGCACCAACAGCCCTCCAGCAGCATAAATGAAGTCTCCAGAATTAGTCCTCAGCATGCTGAAGCCACTGGCATGACTCTGAGTTCACTGGCACCCAGGAGGGTCCTTTTCTCTGTGTTGAAGTCCCCCTGCCCCTTGAAGCAATACACCTTGGTTAAAATATTTGGAATTCCTAAGCTAATATAATAAGGAGGAAACCTCTAGGTTTCAAAAATTACAGTTTAAGTCTAAACATTGGGAAAGCTAAGAAGTTAGTCTTCTGGGTTGGGGATTCATTACAGATGTGCATATTTTGAGATGCATAAAAGGCATATGAAGTCCTTCTCTTATTGAAACTGAAGCTGGGAGAGGAAAGAGAAGTGCTTCCCAGGGAACTGAATTGGGGCAGGTACAGAGTAGGTAGTAGATAGTAGTCTAGATAGACTGGATCTTGTTAGTGCTTGATGGGACAACAAGGTTCCAATGGTAATTCCCTGAGGTTAACCAGCTGTGACAGAGGAAAATGATAACCACATGATTCATGAATGTGTGTAACTAAATTTTCCCAGGCAAGATTCGTGAGGTCACATAAAGACCGGTGACTGAGGTCAGGTTTCAGTCTGTTGCATGTCCCCTAGGCAAAGGGAAAAAACTGGCAAAGTCCAGTTAGGAAGGGGATTTGTAGGGGTACAAGATGAAGACATGTTTCTTTCTTCTGCTGTTGCATGATAATGAACTAGGAAAAAATTAGAAAGTTCATTTTGCTTGGATTCATTGTGTAGGTAAGTATGAGTTAATTTGTTTGGATCTTTTAGGGGTTCTTAGATTCATAATTGATTTACCTGGTTTGTGAATTGATGATTTTAAAACCTTAATGATGGATAGTAACATTCCATAGTTCATTGTGGGAAGAATTTAGAATGGGAAACAATGACCCATGTTGTAAAGTCATAGGAAAGTCAAAATCAGAATCTATACCAATTAAAGAAACTCCCTCTTGAATCTCAGATTACTTTGGGAAAGTGTAGGATTTTCTGCTTCAGCATTTCAAAACATTTAAGCTTTTGTAATAACTACTTGATTTAATTCCAAATGCATTACCTCCTACACAGAACATGAAAGCAGGAATTGACTTTGTAAATAATATAGATCAGACAAGACCCAGTGACACTCAAGCTAATAAGTGGCAAAACCAAGACTAGAATATCAGAATTCAAGGATTTAGCTTCTGATCAAGGTTGCCTTAGTTTTCACTCTCTTTTGGCCATCCAGACAGTGTTAAATTTTGAGGTGACACATTTATTGAATGAATTCTGCTCAGAGTTATTCAGTTTTATATTTTACTTCTTTTTTACAAACAGCAGAATAGCAAAGAAACGCTTCTATTCAATTTTCTTCTTTGTTATTTACATAAAGCATCATATGAAGTATATAAAAAATTGAAGAATGACATATTTGTATGATTTTACAGTGTTAAGTTAAATATGGTAGAACAGACATTTATTTTTGGATTTTGTTTTCAAGTAATAACATTTTTTTTGCCTGTATAGGAATTGTGAAATGCCCTTCATCCTTTCTCTGAGAATGGAAATCCTACTCATTTTTCATGACTGTGTTTAAATACTCGTTCCTTTGTGAAACATTATGGATTTCTACCCCTCCATGAAAATCAGAATAAAATCCTTTCTCTTCAATTTTTCCCATCATGTTTTAACATTTGCTTAATCTTCTTTCTACATTCATTCATTTGTTGAACATCTATAATGTGCCAGACACCGGTCTAGGTCCAGGGATAGAGCCATGAACAAAATAGACAAAGTCTCCAGTCTCATGGAGATTATTTTCTAGTGGATGTAGATAAACAATAAACAAATGAATGAATATTGGAAAGAATACAAAACAAGGTAAATGAATTAAAGAGAGCTGGAGACAAGAGTGATGCTATAATTTATTGAGTGGTTGGGGAATGTTGCGCTGGTTAGGTGACATTTGAGCAGAAAACCTTAATAAAGGGAGGTATTTGGATACAAATATATAGGAGAAGAGCATTCCAAGCAGAGGAAATAACATGTACACAGGATTTTAGGTGGGATTGTGCATAGCTTGCTTGAAGAAGAGCAAGGAAGACAGTGATGCAGTATGAATGAAAGGGAGCACAGAAGGAGATAAGGGCTGTGGTAAGGACTTGCATTTTCAATCTGAGTGAAATGCAAAACCATGGAAAGGTGTTGAGCTGAGGAGTGACAGGGCTGTACTATTGAGAATGGGCTGTAGTGGGGAAAGGGGAGAAGCAGATGATGATGGTTTGTACTAGGAAGTGGTGAGAAGTGATCATATTCTGGACACATTTTGAGTAGATTTGCTGATAGATTGGACATGGGGGTGTCATAAGTCAGGAATAACTCCAAAGTTTTTACCTGGACAACTGCAAAATGGAGTGGCTATATACCAAGGTGAAGAAGATGGCACAAAGAGCAGGTTAGAGGACTAAAATCAGTTTTGTTTTGAATTTGTTATTATTGTTTTAAGAATATGAACTAGTTTATTGAATTTTAAATGTATTAGTAATATGCACTTTGTAAAAATTTGGAAAAAGCAAAAAAATTAAAATAATAACAAAAATATCCCACTCATGGTGCCCCACCTACCTGAAGGCAATTCACTATTAACTACTGAATTTCTCTGTTCAGCATCTTCTTTTTTCTTGATTAGAGAAGTTGTGGGTTTACAGAAAAATCATCCATAAAATACAGGATTCCCATATACCACCCTAATAATAGCACTTTGCACTGGTGTGGAACATTTGCTACAATTGATGAAAGTATATCTTTATAACTGTACTATTTACTATAGTCTGTGGTTTAACTCAAGGTTCACTGTTTGTGTAGTGCAGGTCCATGAATTTTTTAAAAATGTTTATTTTGTTACCATATATACAATCTAACATTTTCCTTTTAAAATCACATTCAGCTATGTATTGCTGTGCCCTAATTACCTTCATAATGTTGTGCTACTGTCACCACTATCCATTACCAAAACATTTCCAATATCCCAAATAGGAACTCTGTACATACATTTTTTATTCTCTGAACCCCTGACTTTGGTGTGTTTCTCAACATCTGATGGCCTAGCTGGCTTTTATTCATGGTGTGCTTTATCGCAGTATTGTCCTACATTATTATAACCTCTTCCCAGTTACACTTTTTTTTTGCTATTCTTTTTCATTAACAGAGAAATTGAAGGTTTACAGAAAAATTGTGTGCATAATACAGGTATCCATATGTTAATTACATTTTTTACTTAAAGATTTTTTGCATTTGAAATATCACATTTCAACAGAAGAGTGCTCATTGAATTTTCATAAAGTGACTGCACATGTAACCTGCATTCGGGTCAAGAAGTAGAGAATTATTGTAGACATAGAGTTAGAGATTTTAAGTAAGCATTTGGGAATGCACATCTGTAGTTCAGGGGAGATATGAATTTGAGATGTGTCAGCATATAGATGGTAGTTAAAGTCATGAAGCAATATGAAATCATCCAAGAAGTGCTTGTAGAGAGAGGAGAAGCAGTCTGAGGACTAAGCTGTGAAACTTTCTAACAGCTTATGGTTGGGGAGAGGAACAGGAAACAGCAAAGGAAACTAAGAAGGAATAGAAACTGAAGTAGGAGGAGACCCAAGACAGAGTGGAACAAAGAAAGAGTACTTGCTAAATACAGAAACTGGAAAGCATTGAGAATAGAGTAGCGGACAAAATCAAACATGAACCTGCCTTCATGGAGCTTATATCAGGTGGTGTAGAGAGTCATGTGAAAAAATCGTATACACATTGTTCTAGTTTGCTAACTGCTGGAATGCAACACACCAGAGACAAATTGGCTTTCAATGAAAGGGGATTTATTTAGTTAACATATAGTTCTTCAGAGGAAAGGCAGCTAACTTTCAACTGAGGTTCTTTCTTATGTGGGAAGGCACAGGACGATCTCTGCTGGCCTTCTCTCCAGGCCTCTGGGTTCCAACAGCTTTCTCTGGGGTGATTCCTTTCTGCATCTCCAAAGGCCTGGGCTGAGCTGCAAGTGCTGAGATGAGGTATGCTGAGCTGCTTTGGCTGTACTACGTTGAGTTCTCTCATTTGAGCACCAGCCAATTAAATCAAAATTCATTCATTGCAGGAGGCACGCCTCCTAGCCGACTTCAGATGTAATGAGCAACAGATGAGGTTCATGTACCATTGGCTCATGTCCACAGGTATAGAACTAGGCACCGTCACCTAGCCAAGTTGACACCTGAATCTAACTACCACACACATAATGATCTAATTATGAATTATAATACAGGCTCTGAAGGAAAAGTATAGTTGAAAATGTTTATGGGAGTATCTGATTTAGTTAGAAATGGCTTCTCTGAGGAAGTGATGTTTAATTTGAAAGATGTAAAGGGATTTTCCAAAATAAAACTTAGGGGATGAACAGAAGAAACGATGTTTGAAGCAGTGGTGTGCTGGAATTGACTCAAACTTGCTCTCCAGAGCCAATTGTTAAAATTTCAGGGATTCTGTGAGCAGATTGACTCTACATTGGTAGATTGAAATTGGCTGCGATAGAAGTAGTTATACATGGAAATTGGTGAATCCACAAAACAGGGCTTTTTTTTCTTAAAAGATTATACATATACCACTTAGATTGATTAAATAAAGGTTAATGGGCCAATTTTTATGTGGTACATTAATATGGATAACAAACACACCATACAACCCCACTGTGATCTTGAAGGCACTGATGCAAACCCTTGCCACAGGGGAGGAAGCCACATGAACTACTATATCATCTTCTTTCACAATCCAGGTTGCTCTCTTGGAATATAGCTTCTCTCTTTTTACAGGTTAGGCAGGTGCTTTGGAGGGTGTGAGGCCAGGGACAAAACTCTAGACTTCTATTTGTTATATTGAAGCAGCAGCTTGTACAACAATCTTAGTGACAAAAAGAACTGCAGTGTTTCTCTAGATGTTTCTAATATGTGCAGAGGAAGCAGTTTGGACCTTGCATGAACACATCTCGGGGAGAATTTCTGATATCGTGAGACATGGTGGTTGTGTATTTTACTTTTTAAGTACTGATATATCCAATTTTGTGAAGCCCTCTCTGATGAACAGAGCTGAAGAATGGTAGGTGACTCATGGCTGTGCTTGAAGTTGCTTTTGGTATGCCTGTTTCCTTCAGAATCCTTCTAAAGATGAGTCTGTCTCAGATTTTGTGCTTCCTAGCTTCCCTCATTTAGCTAAAGTTGGATCTCTATAAAAGTAATCAACCTTACTTGATTCTATGTAAAATCAATGCATTTTGGAGTTATAGATGATGAAAGAATAGCTTGTAGGGGATCTTTAAAGGAAACAGAAGTATCTGCTCTTTTCCCATGCAGATGTCCTTGAAAAATGGTATAATGATAACTTAATGATAATACTTTCCTTGAAAGTTCTTTCATTTTCAAAAAGCACATACAAATGAATCACAAGCAGTTTTATCTCCATTTCACACATATATAAACAATATATAAACAATGAAGATCAATTACTTCTCATTGAGGAAAAGTATAACTGGCCAAATATTCAAAACTACATATGTGAATGAGAAGAGAATTATAAGAACAGATCATTGGGGTGACAATGATGATAATGATGATTTTGGAAGAAGGTTGTAATGAAAGGAAACTTACTGGATCTGTAATATGAACAGTCATCTGAATGTGTGTTACAAAAATTTCTGGTAACTTCTAGTGTAGTTTGAGAAGAAAGGCTATATCCCACTTGATAGGCAGAAGGCCCAAGAAACAGAGGTTCAACATCTTTTTATTATAAAAGCTTCTAAGATATATTAGAGTTTTATCATAAAGATAATTCAAAGAAAGGAAATGTTTTTCTTCTTAACTTGACTCAAGAATATTCCTTGCCAAAGCAAAATTTCATGGTAGGTAAGTATCAGCGTCTCTTTAAAAGTGACTTCTTCAATCTCGCTTATTTTGCGTATTATTTTTTACATATTTTGCCTCTTTAAGTCAGAAGGAAAAACATGCCCAATCAATTTAAAGGAATATTTCTTTGTTCATTACTTAATGTGAGACCTGCCTGGGAAAATATTTGGGCAAGGAGAAAAGAAATCCTGGCCAGTTCATTCAACAAATCATTATTGAGCTAGCAGTACAGATTAGGTCCCTACCTTCATAGACGTTACAATCTAGTGGAGGGAGACAGAGAGTTAAAAATTAAAACTTAAATAAATAGGATTATTCAAGGAGGTGGCAACTGTTATGAAGAAAATAAAATAAAATCCTATGGGATTTGGGAAGATAACTTTAGGTAAGTAATTAGTGAAGGCTCCTCCAAGGAGATAACATTTTAGTTGAAACCTGTAAAATGATAAAGAAAAGTCCATACCAAAATCATAGGAAATGAATTTCAGGCAGAGGGAACAGCAAGTCAAAACTTCCCAAGTTAGAGATCAGCCTGAGTATTCAGGAGGTAGAAAGAAGGCCATCATGGCTGGAGTATAGTGGAGTAGGGAAGAAATTGAACTTGATGAGGTCAGAGATCTTGGCAAGGGCTTGTAGGTCAGTGATTTCCAAACAAGCAGCATCAGAATCACCTGGAAGGCCCGTTAAAGCACAGATTTTGGAGCTCCATCTTAGTTTCTGATTCTGGGGTTCTGGGGTAGGGCAAAGGTTTGCATTTCCAATAAGTTCACAAACGATGGATATGCTATTGACCTGGGACCACACTGTTAGAACCACTGTTTCATCATGGAAAGGAGTTTGGGTTTTATTCAGTAACAACCAGAAGCTATTGAAGGATTTTAAGAAAGTTTGAAATATGAATGATATGATTATAAGGCCCCTCTGGATGCTATTGGGAGAACAAATTGTAGACAGAAAAGAAAGTAGAGACCACTGTGTTTAGTATTGGCTGAACTTGAGACTTCTTCCTGCTATCTTCCTGACAAATAAAACTTGAAACTAGAATTCACCCCACAACAGACATACCCTACAGGAAAGTTTCTGTTTGCCATATCGATCCAGTCAAGAATTTGGTCACTTGCCATCTGAATCATTTTTTGACATGCATAAAAATGCATTTTCAATTCAATTCAGGGAACACATATTGAAAATGTACTATGTGCTAGGATAGTGGAAATACAAAAAGAGATTGGGAGACAACTAGAGTGAATATAGGCAGTTTGGGTGTAAGCTACTGATTCATCTCTCTCACCATAGTATCCACAGTGCAGAAAAAGTACCTGGCATAAAGCAAATTCTTAGTATTTGCTGAAAAAAATCCATGAATAAGTACTGATCTTGGAATCAGATGACCTAAGTTTTTAACTTATTTTGCCACTTACTCAATGAAACCGTTGAAATAATTTGGCCTCAATTTCCTCCTTGAATATTAAGAATTATAAATATAAACTTCACTGGGTTTTAAATGATATTAAATATGTGCTAGAACAGGAAAAAATAAAGTCTTATGATTGTTAAAAAGGATTTCATTTCTGGGTTGTAAAAAATGTATTTGTGGGATGTGGTAAATGAAAGAAAGACACATGCAAAGGAGGAGGAGGTAGCATGGAGAGTTGTGGACAGACATGATTTTTTTTTAAAGAATTGAATATAAGTTAAAAAATATTTGTTAAATGGAGAGCCCAACTTGGGTCAGAGGTTAGATTTTTAGACTGAACTTGAATGCCTTAATCTTGAATTCACGCATTCATGGAAACTGTGTGACTTTGATCTTTTAAGAAATAAAACACTCAAAAAGCTTCTGTCAAAGGCTCAAAAGGCTTTTGTCAAAGGAGACCAGCAAGCGTCTATTAAAAGTCTTTTGAAGTGGAAATGATTTGAACTACCCAAGATTTCACCCATCAAGGGAGAGGGTTTGGAGCGGCTCACCTTAGGGTAGTCTTTGACTGTACCCCTAATGTTGATAACAACTAGGAATTTAACATAAAGGTATTTGAGTATAATATATGGTATGAGGAAGGTCAATATTTATTTAATTTTACATAACATAATTGAAAAGATGTATGTATGTGTGAGTATGTGTTCACACTATAATTGGGAAATTAGAATTTAAAAGATGATTTTGATTACTGAATCATATTCCTTTTTGCTTTCTGGGATATTGGAGTAGACAGAGGGGGATATCTGAAATCCCTAAACTATAATTCAGCTGCCCTGATATCTGAAATGATTGTAAAAGACCTTATTTTATGCCTTTGTAACTGTAAGAGCTGTTACTCCCTTTATCTGGTCATTTTCTTGTAAGGCAAAGGCCCTAATGCATTAACTAGCTTCAGCGCCAGATATTTGTAAATCCTATCAGCTAGATTGTACTATTGAAAGATAACTTGTCTCCCTTCCTTTTGGTTTACACCTTTAGTTTTGAGTAATAGCTCTGCCTCCCCTCTTTTCAGCTTATGTTCTCCTATTGAAATGATAGTGATAACACTATCTCCTTTTCTGTTTTGAACTTGTTATTCAAAATGACCTCATCTCCCCTTGTTAAAATCCTTAAAAACCTTGAACCCCTAGACTTGGGGAGACAGATTTTGGGTCGGTAGGACATCTGTTCTCCTACTACCTACCTAATAATAAACTTTCTCTTTGAAACCCTGGTGTCTCAGGAATTGGTTACTGAGTGCATCGGGCAAAAGAATCCAAGGCCTTTGTCTGATAACATGTATGCAGGATACTCTTACTTCCAGTCTGATACCAGTCTGAGGAAATTTGTTTGATCTGTAGAGAAGTTGAAGACAAGGGTGGAAATTAGATCATTCCTATTTTCTTAAATGCCTCAAAACCAGAACTCACACATTTCTAGAGACAGCGAGGCCAACAGACTTATACTTTTATGTTTGTCTAATCCTTCTGTGCGTTGATTTGGTAACAGTTTAGTAGTAACTCCCAAGTATTTTATGTTTAAAGTGTTTGAAACTAGAACCTGATAGTAAAGGCACTTTTTCTACAGAGTTCTAAGGAAAAGTTATACTCCTTTCTTATAGAAATAGTGTCAGGGTTATGCTTTGTGGGTATGGGCTAAATCAGGGTTCTGACATATATCTAAAGTGGCCTGCCAAATCCTCCTTCACTCATGTTCTCAAGGGAGAGGGACAGGGCTGAAGGAAGCTTTTCTTGGGAATCTCTCATTGAAATTCAAATATCCTAAGTGCTTGTCACTTAGGATTTAAATTCTGACCAATTAAATTATGATCAGTTAACAGGAGATTGACACCTGGGGTGGGTGAGGTAGGAACCTAGAAGAGGGGGACTTCAGAAATAGTTCCCAAACTATTTGACAACTTCAAAATTTGCCCTGAAACCCTCTCCTTCACTCTAGGCACAGCAAGCCCTAAGTGATGGTAGGAAAAGGTTTGGTTAGGACTCAGATTATCTACACTAAATATTGGCTCCATCATAGTGTCATCTTGATGAAACCATCTTTGTTTTACATTGTATAGAATAAATATCTACCTGATATCATGTCTTTTGACAGTTATTTCATGCATACAACAGCTTCAGAATGTGTTCTTCTCAGTAGAGGGCACATTTTTCTCATTCCTCCTTTCATCTCCTTGCCTGCTCTCAAAATTCCAGCCAGTTTGACCCTGGTCTGCAGGAACGTTCAGGAAGGAAGTCATCCTGGGATGGACAATCTGCAATGCAGGTACTTGTGGTGAAAAAGGAAGGAAGTTTAAAAAGGAACTTGGGCTAGGCAATCAGAGAGAGATGGGTCAAGAGTTTAGCTGTATAATATTAGGCACATCTGGATTAGTCAGGGTTAGGTCAAGAAAACAGAAACTACTCTAGGCATTTCAATCAAAAGAGTGATAACACAGAAAATAAGTGTTTCACATTGGTGGAATGGCTGAAGAAGTGAAAGTCAGGAAAGGCCACTGTGAGCTCTGAGATTCACTCCTACTTTTTAGAGACTCAAGAAAGTTGCTTTTGCTATTCAGGAAAGGCACTGAAAGACACCACAACCAATGGACACAGCTTCCTCTTGCATCAAGGAGGGCGACTAGCTGAGAAATATTTGGAAGTTGATGAAAAAAATTCATGTCCACCGAGGCATGCAGGTCTGTGTATTTTAAAAATGGAAAATTACAAGTGTTAGAAAGGATGCACAGAAATAGGAGGGGGAACAGAAATAGGAACACTCACTCATTGCTGATGAGAAGGTAAAATGGTACAGCTGCTATAAAAAAGAGTTTGGAGGTTCCTCAGAAAGTTAAGTATAGAATTACTATATGACCTGGTAATCCCACTACTGGGTATATACCTCAAAGAATTTAAGTAAGGGTTCAAACAGATACTTGCACACTGAAGTTCATGCGGCATTATTCACAATTGCCAAAAGATGGAGGCACTCCAAGTGTCCATCAACCAATGAATGGATAAACAAAATGTGGTATATACTTAACAATGGAATATTATTCATCTGTTAAAAGTAATTAAGCTTGATACATGCAGCAACATGTATAAAATTTGAAGACAATTTGAGTGAAATAAGTCACACACAAAAGGGCGCATATTGCATGAACTCACTGATTTGAAACATTAGAATAAGCAAATTCGTAAAGTCAGAATATAGAATAAATTCTGATTCCAGTGGGCATGGTGAGGATAAGTGGGGAATGGTAAATTAAGATTTAAAATGTACAGGGATCTTATTTGTAATTAGGGAAATGTTTTGGAAATGGGTGATGGTGATGGTAGCACAACATTGTCAATGTAATTAACAGCACTGAGATATATATCTAAATGTGATTAAAGGGGAAATGTTGGGTTGTGAATATGGTAACAGAGTAAAAGTTTTAAAATAACCCATGGAACTGCACTACACAAAGAGGAAATCCAAAGTTAAGCATATAGTTTAAGAGTTTATTAACTATAGTCAATAGTACAATGGTAAAAATGTGTTTTCATCCATTATAACTAATGTTCCACACCATTGCAAAGTGTTAATAATAAGGTGGTATATAGGAATACTGTATTTTATGCATGATTGTTCTGTAAACCCACAACTTCTCTAATAAAGAAAAAAGTGTAATAAATGCTCATTTATTTTGAGCATATTAAAAATAAATTGAAAAATTCAGACTAGACAGTTATGGATATGGTTTTAGTCATGGATATGGTTTATTGCAATAGGGAGAATGCTCATTAATTAGGAACATCTCTAAGAAGGAGAAAAATCTAAATTTTTACACAGACAGGTTAATAAGGGAATCTTGAGGATGGGTCGTGAAGAGTTATATGGAAGAGTGAAGGATGGTCTTATCTCTGAATATGGAAGATAAGGGTGGTCCTTTATGGTTACTTCTTTCTTGGAATGTAAATTTTTAAAATTTCTTCAGGGTCCTGGGTAACAACACCTCTCTCGTTTCTGATTTTGTTTATTTGCATCCTCTCTTTTTTTCTTTGTCAGCCTTGCTAATTGATGGTTCATCGATTTTATTGATTTTCTCAGAAAACCAACCTTTGGTTTTATTGATTTTTTCTATTCTTTTGTTCTTCCATCATTTAACTCTGCTTTAATCTTTTTTATTTTTCTTCTTTTATTTACTTCAAGGTTAATTTGCTGTTCTTTCTCAAGTTCCTCCAGGTGAGCAATTAAGTCCTTGATTTTGCCCTTTCTTCTTTTTTAATATAGACATTTAGGGCAATGATTTCCCTCTCAGCATTGCCTTTGCTACATCCCATAAGTTCTCATACATTGTATTCTAATTTTCATTCATCTCTAGATATTTACCAATTTACCTTGCAATTTCTTTCTTGATCCACTGATTATTTATGAGTCTGTTATTTAATCTCCAAATATTTGTGAATGTTATTGTTCTTTAGTGGTTATTGATTTCCAGCTCCATTCTGTTGTGGTCAGAGAAAGTCTTTTGAATAATTTCAATGTTTTTAAATTTATAAAGACTCATTTTATGCTGTAGTATATGATCTACCCTGGAGAACATTCCATGAGCACTAGAGACAAATGTATATCTTTGTATTTTGGGTGTAATGATCTATATATGTCTAACAAATAAAATACAAAGGAGAAGATGAGTTATATATGTCTAACTCGTTTATCATATTGTTTAGGCTCTCTATTTCCTTATTGGGCATCTGTCTGCTTGTTCTATCTATAGAAGAGAGTGATATATTGAAATTTCCCACTATTATTGTGGAAATGTCTGTTGTTCCCTTCAGTTTTGCTAATGTTTGCCTCATGTACTTTGGAGCTACTTGATTGGTAGTATAAACATTTATGATTGTTTTTTCTTCTTTGTGAATTGTCCCTTTTATTAATATGTAGTGTTCTTCTTTGTCTCATGATATCTCTACATTTAAAGCCTATTTTGTCTGATACTGGTATAGCTGCTCTTGCTTTCTTTTGGTTACAGCTTGCATGGAACATTTTTTCCATCCTTTCACTTTCCATCTATTTGTACCCTTGGGTCTAAGACAAGTCTCTTGTCAAAAGCATATAAATAGATCATATTTTTAATCCAGTCTGCCAATCTGTATCTTTTAATTGGCAAGTTGAGTCAATTATCATTCAAAGTTACTACTATAAAGGCAGTTCTTGAATCTACCATCTTCTCCTTTGGATTTTATTTGTCAGATCTATATATTCTTTTCCCTCTCTAATTTTTTCTCCTTTAAATTACCCTTACTGATACTCTTCAATTCTGTACCCTCCTCCAGACCTCTCTCCTGTGCTTTATTTTTCAGCAAACCGAATTCCCTTTAGTATTTCTTGTAGGTAAGTCTCTTGTTAATAAATTCTGTCAGCATTAGTTTGAGAAAATTTTAATCTCTCCATCACCTTTGAAATACAACTGTAGTGCATAAAGAATTTTGAGCTGGAAGTCTTTCTCTTCCAGAATCTTAAATATGTCATATCACTGCCTGCTGTCAAAGTAGTCTGAAGTTAGTTGTATCTGGCTTCCCTTGTATGTGGTTGATCACTTTTTTCTTGCTGCTTTCAGGACTTTCTGCTTCTCTTCAACATTTGAGAGTCTGATTAGTATGTGTTTTGGAGTGATTCTATTTGGATTTATTCTATTTGGGCTTCGTTGGGCTTCTTTGATTTGCATACTTATGTCTTTTACAATAATTGGAAAGTTTTCTCACTATTTTCTCAACTAATCTTCCTATCCTTTGCACTTCTTTTCTCATTCTGGGGCACCAATGATTCTTATATTTGTGTGCTTTATGGTATCCATCATTCACTTGAGATTCAATCCCAATGTTCCCATCTTTTTTGCCATTTGTTCTTTTGTGCATTCAAATTCAGTTTTTCTGTCCTCTAGTCACTTGTTCTTTCTTCTGCCTCTTCAAATCTGCTGTTTTGTGTCTCTAGCATATTTTCAATTTAGTCTACAGTATCTTTTCTTTTTTTTACATGGTCAGGCACCGGGAAACAAACCCGGGTCCTCTGGCATGGCAGGCAAGTATCCTTGCCTGCTGAGCCACCGTAGCCTGCCCTACAGTATCTTTTTATGGGGGGAATACCAGATGGCAGATTTTTTATAGTTTTATTTCACACAAATAAAATAAAATTTGCATAAGAGCTGTCTGTTTGTTTTGTTCACTGTGCAGCCAGGCATTGGGGTTGGTGGCTCTGATGGCCAGCTTGGCTGCTTTTTCCATGATAGCTTTGCAGTTCTTGGAAGAAACATTGTGAGCAATCTCAGCACAGTAAAATTTGATGCACATTACAAGCATTTCCAGCTCCTTGACATTGTGGACCAGGAAATTTTGGAAGATGCTGGGCAGCATGTCTTTCATTTTTTTTGTTGCTCCCATAATCAATGTTGAGCATCAAGATCCAGACCTTGAATCTTCTCCATATTCTGTTGTCAGTGCCTCTGGGTTTCTGCCAGTTATACTTAATTTTGACATATCAGTGTAACTGGTGCTGGATGAATTCTTGGTCCTCTTTTTGACAATCTTGGGCTCCATGAGGGTTCTGAGGGCAACCATGATGTCAGTTAGGAGATGACTGTCATCTACATGGGCAGTACCAAGGAAGAGAGAGTGTGGTCTACAGTATCTTTAATCTGTGTGGGATCTGCTATTTTTCTACTTACTTTTTCAAATTCTTCTTTATGCTCTTCTAGTATTTTCTTGATATCATTTATGTCATTAGTCAACTCATTGTCTTTGTTTAGGAGATGCGTATGAACATCTTTGATTAGTTATTCCAAATTCTGTGTCTCCTTCTATGTTTTAATTTGGCCATTTAACTGGGCCATTTATGTCTGCATCTTTAGGTGCTTTGTGATTTTCTGTTGGCTTTGAGGCATTTGATTATCTTGATAAGGTTATTTTGAAAGTTGATTTCCTTCCCTCATCTAAGGTTTTGTATTTGCTTGGGTTTGTGTTGAAGGTCTCCTTTGCTCTTGGTTTGTCAGTAATTCCCCACCAAACCAAAGCAAAGGATCTCATGCAGGAGATGCAACTCTACATGAAGGTCTGTTGAAAGCTAGGCTGATAGTTGCCAGACTAATCATTCCAACAGATGGCACTCTTGGACCACCTATTCCCTTCAGACTCACCTCTCCCCAACTATGACAGCCAGCTGAGCAGGATGGAGACCCAGTGCAATTCCAGCCAAGGTCACTGGTATCAACGTGCACTGAAAGCTGCCATTGCCAGGCTGGGGGTTGGGCAGGCTGCACCTAAGTGAAAAATTTCCTTGTGGGCCTGATGTGTCCTGTGGTCACCATGCTCCTGATTGGAATGATCGTGGGCTGTGGGATTGAGGATTTTAACTACCCTTGCCCCAAACCAACTTGCAAAATCCTGGAAGTATGGCAGAGCTTGGCTTGCTTCCTTTACCATGTCTCTCTGCCTGTGCACACCTGAGGGTTCTAGGTCTTTGTAGGGAAAGGGAAGCCTTACAGGGATCCAATGAGTCTCTTTCATTGGCCAATTGTCAGATTGACTCTAATCCTCCCAAAAGTAGGATCCTCAGTCTCTGCTTAAAGCCAGGCACCCACAGTGGCCTGTCTCAAGGGGCAGGGGCAGGCACTGTGGACTGGCTGGAAGGTCTCTTTTCACAAGCAAACCAAACCTGGTGGCTTCCAGGTTCCCCATGGGACTCCCAGCTACAGAGCTGAGAAGGACAATCTCCCAAGCTAGTTGTAGAAGCTGGCAGGAGTGCAGAAGTGCCCCACTTCTTTGGCACCTGCTCCTTCCTGTGCCCTGCCACTTGCCCCTGGTAGTCATGACCAAGCACACTCTCCCCATTTTTTCATCACAATTTCTCCACTTTTTCATCCAGAACTTAACTGTATAGTGTAGAAGACCATCTCTGGTCATTCACACCCTGGAGCTGCTGCCTGGTCATTTTTTTGTCACTTCTCTAGTTCCATGGAGCAGGGGTAAACTCAGTGTATCCTATTCTGCCATCTTCCAGGAAGTCCTCACTTTCATCTTGTATCTTATATTGCTGGAGTCTGTGAGCTGAAGCAGGCATGAGATAGTCTTGAAGAAAGTAGATTCCCAGACAAATATTCTGGGAGGAACTACACAGGCACTCAGTTTTGCAACTGCACCACCCCTACAGGTTGCCCAGCATGGCCAATCAGAATGCTGGGGATGCAGTGGTGTCTGGTGCCTGCCCAGCACTGTGCAGCTCTTTGTAACTTCTGGCCGTGTCTTCTGTCCCAGTGCTCCCCAGGCCATGTGCTTGGCACAGGTGGGAGGGCCCAGCTTCTCAGTGTGCCCTCTTCAGTCACTTTCCCAGCCAGGCTACCTTTTTGGAATATAAAAGTGTGGGAATTTCCTAACTATTGCTGTTCTGCAAGAGCACAGGGAATAGATAAAGGTCAATGTGGTCAGTCCTCCCTTTCATTCAAGACAAATATCATTTGTTGCTAAAAAGCTCAGAAGTGATCATAAAAACTTGAGTGGATAGAGTAAGGGCTATGAAATAGTCTCTCAAGGATGCTTTTTGGCATTGTTTCTGTAAAGTAGTGGACCTTATGTAGAGTTGGAGGCAAAGTTCAGTTATTTTAGGGTCTTTGAAGTCAAACATCTCAGAAGATGGATGCCTGAAATGAAAAAAAAACTTAATATAAAAAGTTGTTTTAAAGTAAAGAAGTAGGGATTGAACCCTGAAAGTTCAATGAATTCAAAGAAGTCCATGGAGAAAATCTTTAGCCAGAAGAGTCAGGAGAATTGTAGGTATTTAATAATTTTTTTGGCATCTTTATTGTGATTGTTGACCATAAACACGTCAGAGAAGTTTTGGGGAACAAATGTATAGAATTTCTTCTGACTACTACACATGTACCCCTTTTGGAGGCCAGAATCATGGCAAGCACCGGTCAGTTATTCAGCACTGTTTGTTGAATTTCTTGAAGCAATCAAGCTGGGATGTTGATGCTCTTGGTGATGTTGTTCACTGTCTTGATTTCCTCATGTATAAAGGCCGTACATAACCCAAGCATTTTTTTTCCTGGCATTCCTTAGTGGCTTAGAGAATGACTTGTTCAGGAAGTATTCCAGCATGATCTGGAATTCCATGTACGGTCTGCTGCAGTATTGAGTCCTTAGTGGTTTATATCAAGTTACTGGGATTCAGCTTCAGGATTTCTTCAGATTATGTGGGAATAGACGAGCTGCAAGGCAGTTTAAAGTCCCAATAAGGATGTTGGAAATCAATTTTCAATGATGCCAAGTCAGGAGCAAGGAATTGGAAACATTAGTTTGGAGAGTTTTAGTCAGATATTGAAGGAAACTAAAAATATTGAAAATCTAATAAGAATTGGCTAAGGTTACAAGATTCAGATCAATATGTAGGTTAGTACCAACTGATTTTTACAGAGGAGGAGGAAGTTAATTAAAGCTCCACCAGACAAGATAGATTTTGCATATCCAGCAGTTAATTACAATTGTATAGAGGTGCAAAATAGCTCAAAGACAATGAACAGGACCAGAATCTGTTAACTGGAAAGGATGACATTCTATAGATGATGCATCAAAATGCAAAATTACTCTATAGTACTGAAAATTATTCACTTATCAATTCTGTCAACATTCGTTATATAGTTGAAACTATAACAAACATGCAGTTTCCTATTCTGATTCATTTTTATGTGTTTTTGCTCAATTAAAAAGGAATTCTTTACTGGCCATATTTAATCCAATCACTTGAAGACTGTTAGGGAGAAGAGAGAATTTTCACTATTTCTTTAGCCAGCCAGCCACTCCTGTAGAGTTCACCGAGGAACTTCTTTGGCATTGCCAGCCTCCTGGACTATCCTATGGATTTTGGACTCTTACAACCCCATGGGTGCATGAGATGCTTTTACAAATCTCATATTTACAAGATACCTCTTGTTGGTTTTGTTTCTCTAGAGAACCCTGACTAATACAGGAAGAGATGGCCCATCCAAAGGAACAAAATAAAGTAACAGAAATAGTCTCTGAGGAAGTCCATAAATTGGAATTACTAATCAAACATGTTGGGCCAATTCTCCTAAATATGTTCAATAAGCTAAAGGAAAGCATAGACAAAGAACTAAAGGAAGTCAGGAAAATGATACATGAAATAAAAGAGGAATGCAATAAAGAGATAGACATTTAAAAAGGGAACCAAACAAATTTTGGAGAAGAAAATAAAGTAACCAAAATTTAAAATTCACTAGAGGAGTTAAAGAACAAATGTGAACAGGAAGGAGCAAGAATCAGTGAAACTGAAGATGGAACAATTGAAATTATTCAATCTGAAGAGCAGAAATAAATAAATGTTGGGAAAAAAATGATTAGGGCCAAAGGAGCCCACAGGACACAATGAAGCATAACAACATAGGAATTATGGGAGTCCCAGAAGGAGAAGGGAAACATAAAGAAGATGGAAGACTATTTGAAGAAATAATTACCAAAAACATCCCAAATTTGATGAAAGGCATGAATATACACAACCAAGAAGCTCAGTGAACTCCAAATAGGAGAAACCCAAGCAGACCCAAACCAAGACGTTATAATCAAACTATCAAAGAACAAAGACAAAGACAGAATTCTAAAAGCAGTAAGAGAGAAGCAACTCATTGCATTTACATGATCCTCAATAAGACTACATTCTGACTTCTCCTTAGAACCCATGGGGGCCAGAATGCAGTGGGATGACATATTTAAAGTACTGAAAGAAAAAAGAGGGAAGATGCAAATAACTAATATCAGAAAAGAAAGTGGGGGCATTAATATGGTGATGAATTAAAATTTTTGTCTTACAGAAATAAAGAGGAATATAAAAGAATATTATGAACAATTGTACCAAGAAGTGAGAAAATCTAAGGGAAGTGAACATATTCCTAGACACACACAAGTTACCTAAACTGACTCAACAAGAAGTAGAAAATTTTCAAAAGACCTATAATAAATAAAGAGATCAAATCATTAATCAAAAACCTCCCCAAAATGACAAGTTGAGGATCAGATGGCTTACTGGTGAATTTTACCAAGCATTTAAAGAAGAACTAACATGAATTTTTCTCAAACTCTTCCAAGAAAACAGAAAAGAAGGAAATACTTCTTAACTCATTCTATGAAGCCAGCATTATCCTGATACCAAAGGTAAATAAAGATATCAAAAGAAATAAAATTCTGGACCAATTTCTCTTATAAATATAGATGCAAATTTTCTAAATAAAATATTAGCAATGTGAGTCCAATAATATATTAAAAGGTTTATCTACCATGATCATGTGGGATTTATCAGTCAATATGATTGAAGAAGAAATCCCATATGATCATCTCAGCTGATGCAGAAAAGGTACTTGGAAAAATTCAGCCCCCTTTCATGATTCAAAACACTCAGGAAAATAAGAATAGAGGGAACTTCCTCCATATTAAGAAGGGAATATATGAAAAATCCACCAGACTAAAGCTTTTCCCCTAAGATCAAAAACAAGTCAAGGATGCCTGTTTTCACCACTGATATTCACCACTATACTAGAAGTTCTAATCAGAGAAATTAGGCAAGAAAAAGAAATAAATGTATCTAAATTACAAAGGAAGATGTAAAACTATCTTTGTTTGCATATGATATGATACTTTATGTAGAAAATCCCAACAAATCCAGAAGAGCATTACTAGAGGTAATAAAATTATTCAGCAGAGTTACAGAATAGAAGATTAAAATAGAAAATCAGTTGTGCTTCTATACACCAATAATAAATAATCTCAAATGGAAAATAAGTAAATAATTTTATTTACAAGAGCACCAAAGAGAATAAAATATTTAGAAGTAAATTTAACCAGGAAGGTGGAAAACTGGTGTAATGTAAAGTACAAAACACTGTTGCATGAAGTTAAAGAAGCCCTAAATAAACAGTAAGCTATCCCATGTTCATGGATTAGAAGACATAATGTTAAGATGTCAGTACCACCTAAAATGATTTAAAGATCCAACACAATGCTGTTCAAAATTTCAGCAACCATTTTTGCAGAAATGGAAAAACTAATCCTCAAATTCATATAGACTGGCAAAATAAGCCACAAACAAAAGAAGAACAATGGTATGGGCTCCTTTAGAAAATGCTTACAAGAAAACAGGGGCCTAGATTGTAAGCTTTTATAGCAGACACATTTAGTCAGGAATGGTAATTATTATTTCTGGACATTGAGAGGCTGTTATATACATATCCAGATATTTAGAGATAAGAATGAAGCCATTCAGGTTGGGGTTAAAGTAATTCAGAACACAGGGGTAAGGAAGACAATGTCTGTATTTTAGAACCACACATACTTTTTGAGACCATAGGAAGAAAGATTTATTTGGTCTGGGACCAAAATTTTCTGTAACACATAATCTAACTCAACCCATCTGTACAGCTCATTTGAACAATTGAAACACAGGGAGCCCAGAATAAGGAAGAGGTCCTTTAATCCTGTATACCCTAATGTAATGCCTGGATACATCCTAGAGCATATTAAGCAGATAATCAAAAAGTATTGGCAAAGTCTCTTGAGGGATGGGAGAAACAATATGGAACTATTAAACTTTACCATCAGGGAATCCCCTAATACTGTACCAAACTTTAGGGACACCCAAATCAATAGGTCATGCCCTTGATCTCGAGGCTTACTCTTGTGAAGCTTATGTAGGTAGTGGAGAAGCTTAGACTACCTATAGGAATGCCTAAGAGTTACTTCTGGAGGACCTCCTTTGTAGCTCAGATGTAACCTCATTCTCCCTAAGTGCAACTCTGCAAGTGAAACCATTGCCTTTTCCCCTATGTGGAACATAACATCCATGGGTAAAAGTCTCCCTGATGGCATGGGAGATGACTCCCAGGAATGAATCCAGCCCTGGCACCATGGGATCAACAAATTCTATTCTGACCAAAAGGGGAAAAGAAGTGTAATTAATAAAGTATCAATGGTAGAGAGAGTTCAAATAGAGTTGAGAGGTTACTCTGGAGGTTGCTCTTATGAAAGTTTCAGTTAGACCTTGCTGTCAATCATAACTTGCATAAACCCCAACCAGGAACATTCCAGCCAACCCTAAAGAACACCTAGGACAATGTATAAGATTCCACAAGGGCTCGATGCACTAGTGTAACTTTCCAGAAACCTACAACCTCCAGATGGGACCCTGGTCCAGATAAGTCCTGAAATGCAGAGGGGCCAGTGTCTCCAGAACATCAGACAGTTCCATCTCCCTACCCCATATTAGTGACAGACCCTTCCAACATGAAAAAATTAGAATGACCATAGCCCAAACACCCCTAAAGAGAGGGACAGAAGGATCAAAGATGATGGTAGAGTTATACAGAGTAGATAGGATTTAACAAATGAATATGAGTGCTGAATCATTAAATTGATATCTATTTTAGTTTCCAGTATCTTAGAGCAGGTAGAAGCAAAAACCTAAAATTGTGGAATTGTAACCCATGTCAAACTCTGAAATATGGTATGCAACTAATTGTGGTGCTGTGCTTTGAAATTTATTGCTTTTATAAGTATGTTATTTTTCACAAAAAAGAAAGAAAAAAAGCTGATTGTGGTGATAAAAAAATATTTAAGCCTTCTAGCCTCCCATATTCTGGAGAAGCTAGAAGGAAAAATGTGAGAGGATCATATGGTAGCCCATGACAATTGGGATCTGTCTTGTAACTACTTGTTGAAGATTGCTTTGAAAACTATTGCTTTTTTCTGTCTTTGCTTTGTATATATGCTATACTATACAATAAAAAAGTTAAAAAAAAATTCATATACACTCACAAAGGGCTGAAATAGTCCAAACAATCTTGAAAAAGAAGAACAAAATTGAAGGATTACACTTCCTGATTGCAAAAGTTATTACAAAGTTAATAATCAAAATAGAGTAGTACAGGTATAAAGATAGACATATAGACCAATGGAGTAGAATTGAGGGCACAGAAATAAACCTTCACATTTATGGTAAATTGACTATGGACAAAGGTACCAAAATAATTCAAGGGGAAAGAATTGCCTTTTAAAAATTTTAAATTTATTTCAAAGGGCATTATCATGAAAGGGAAAAGACAACCTACAGATGGGTAAAAGTTGTTGCAAATCATCTTTATAAAGAATTCCTAGAACTCAAAAACAGAAAGACAAGCAACCCAGCTTGAAAATGGACAAAGGACTTGAATGGACATTTCATCAAAGAAGATAAACAGTTAATAAAGATGTGAAAAGATCTGCTACATCATTAGCCATTAGAGAAATGCAAATGAAAACCACAATAAGATATCACACTACAACCACAAGGAGGGCTGCTATTAAAAACATGGAAAATTTCTCACATGCTGGTGAGCGTGTGCAGAAATTGGAACCCTTATACATCGTTGGTAGGAACATAATTGGTGTAGTCACTGCAGAAAAAGTTTGCTGGTTCCTCATAAAGGTAAACATTTAAAATTACCATATGACCTGGCATTTCCACTTCTAAGCATATACCCAAAAAAAACTTAAAGCAGGAATTCAAACAGATACTTGTACATCAATGTTCACAGCAGTAATAGTCACAATAGCCAAAAGGTTGAAACAACTCAAGCATTCATCAATAGATGAAAGGATAAACAAAATGTGGTACACACACACACACACACAGTGGAATATTATTCAGACATAAAAAGGACAGAAGCTTAACCTGATCATGTTGGTATTGTAGGAAGCTTCAGGGTTCCATCCCCTCACAGAAGCTTTGAACAACCAGTAAGAACTGTCAGAAACACTTCTCAAAGCTTCAGAAAACAGTTAAATGATTGTAAGAACAGGGCAAGCAACATATCAAGAAAAAGGTAACTTAAAAATGATAGTACCTCTTGGTGCCCTGGCAGGCCCCTTCCCCACCCCTCATGGACTTGGCATGGAGCTGACCTGCTCTTCCAGTGTGGATTCTTGGTCCCTCTGGAAGGAGCAGAGTAATCATTGTGTGCCTATGAGGAGGATATGTGCCTGTACCAATCTCTCCGGTGGCAGAATGCCTGAGCCAAGATAATTGCCAAAAACTTGCTAGACCTGCATGTAGGCAGATCACAGAACTCTCTTACAGAATCCTGTGGGATGGCAGTCAGATTGGGTGCCTGCAGCAAGGGATTGCTGCTGTAAAGCATACAGCACAGTGCCCAAGACCATGATGAAACTGTTTGCCAGGGAAGAGAGGACATTATTAGCTGTGTAAATGGTGAAATTCCTAGGGCCACATGTGCATGACCAAGAAAAGGCACATGCACAGAAAACATCAGGGGTCCTTTATGCTTTGGCCTGGAGCTATTCTCCAACCTCATTGTATGGCTAAATCCTGAAGGACAGCAATCCCACAGGTTAATCAGGAAAGACTGGGAAAGGAGTTTTTTCCATTCTCTTTTTGTTGCTCATTTCTGGCGTTTAAGGAAAGCTCAATCACAACACTAGTTCAATACAAATTTAAGAAACAAATGCCTCAAAGTCTAAATTCCAGTACTAATGCACTAAAATATCAAAATGTCAAAGTCTCAACAAAAGATTACAAAACATACAAATAAACAAGAAGTGATGACCCAAGTAAAGGAGAATATTAAAATATTAGAAATCATCAATGAGGAAAACCAGATCTGGGACATACCAGGCAATCACCTTTTTAAACAATGGCCCTCAATATGACCAAAGAGCTAAAGGAGAATTTGCACAAAGAACTATAGGAAATAAGGAAAATGATGGGTGAACATAAAGAGAATATTAACATAGAATTGGAAATTATGAAAAAAAACTATACAGAGCTGAAAACTACAATAACAGAAATTAAAAATTCTTTAGTGGGGTTCAACAGCTGATTGGAGCTGGCAGAAGAAAGAATCACTGAACTTAGTAAGACAATTGAAATCATCCAGTCTGAAGAGCAAGAAGAAAGATTGAAGAAAAGTGAACAGAGCCTCAGAAACCCCTGGGACACCATAAAACATGCCGATATACTCATTGTGGGACTCCCAGAGGGAGAAGACAGAAAGGAGTGAAGAGAATATTCATAGAAATAATGGTTGAAAACTCCCCCAATTTAATGAAAGACATGAATATACACATCCAAGATGTTCAACAACCTCCAAACAGGATAAACCCGAATAGACTTACACCATGACGTATAATCAAACTGCTGAATGCCAAAGATAAAGGGAGAGTTCTGCTAGTCACAAGAGAGAAGTAAAGTGTTATATACAAGGGGAACTTAATAAGGTTGTCAATTTCTCATCAGAAACCATGGGGGCAAGAAAGGAGTGGGAAGGTATACTTAACATACTGAAAGCAAATCTTTGCCAGCCAAAAATTCTGTAACTGGCAAAACTGTCTTTCAGAAGTGAGGGATTAAAACATTCCCAGATAAACAAAAACTGATGGAGTTCACCACTAGACTGGACCTATAAGTGATGCTAAAGATACAAGTTGAAAGGAAAGGACACTGGACAATAAATTAAAGCCAAATGAAAAAAAACAAAAAAAAAATATCTCCAGTAAGGGTAATGACATGAATAAATATATATGTCAGTACTATTGAATTTTCACTTTTTACTTCCTACAGGATCTGAAAGGCAAATGTGTAAAATGTAACAGTAAATTTTTGGTGTTGCTCTAATAATGCATAAACATGTAATTTGTGATAAGAACTACATAAAGTCATGGGGACAGAGTGGTAGAGGAACAGTGTTTGTGCATGCTATGGAGTGTAAGTTGGTATCACAGCAAACTAGATTCCTGTAGGTTTAAGATATTTAATTTAAGCTCCATGGTAACTTGAAATAATCTATTGGAGAATATGCATGCTCATAGAGACAGAAATTGGTGTACAGGTTGCCAGGGGCAGAGGAAGGAGAGAATAGGGAGTCACAGCATAATGAGTATAGGGTTTTTGTTTGGGTATACATGAAAGTTTTAGTAATGGAAGGTGATGAGGGTACTGAAATATTGTGAATGCAATTAATCCCAGTGAATGGTATGCTTGGGAATAGTTGAGATGGCAAAGTTTATGTTGTAAATATGTTCTCACAATTATAAAAATAAAAAGTGCAACTAAGAAAACAATGGCAATTAAATGTAATACATTTTCCTGGACAGGA
The DNA here is from genome assembly GCF_023851605.1 of Tamandua tetradactyla. Lineage (NCBI taxonomy): Eukaryota > Metazoa > Chordata > Mammalia > Pilosa > Myrmecophagidae > Tamandua > Tamandua tetradactyla. The sequence continues at coordinate 124,295,658 of NC_135353.1, forward strand.
TCTATCAAGGGAGGAGAAAAGGCTCAAAAGAACATTTTTATTGGGACATATGGAAAAAATTGCTGACCTGTAAGCTTTATATCAATGTTAAATTTCTTGAACTACATAACTGCACTTAAGTTGGTTGCCTAAGTGAATGCCCTTGTTCTTAGGGAATGTACATGGCATATTATGTGTTCAAGGAACATTTTAAGTGTTCAGAAACTAGATTAACAAAATTTATAGACAAACAGCTGATCTATACAAAGAAGGATGATAGATAGGTAGATTGATAGAATGATACAGAAAATGTAGCAAAATGTAAAAATTGGTGGATCTGAGTATTAGGGGCAAGTAGAGGGATATGTTGCAGCCCTTTGTATGGGTTTGCATTATTGTTATAACTGTCTTACAAGTTTGAAAGTATTTCAAAATAAAAAGTTAAAAAAAGGAATAACAGTATCTAAACAGGTATTGCTGTTCTGATGGATGCTATAAATTGATGAATTTTGACATCATTATGTTGAATGAAATAAGTAAGACACAAAAAGACAAATATTGTATGATATCATTTTTATGAATAGAGGCTACCAGGGGCCAAGCGGTAGGGGTAATAGGGATATATTATTTAATAGGTATAGTATTTCTGTTTAGGTTGATGAAATAAATGGTGGTGATGGTAGCACAAGATTGTGAATATGATTAATACCACTTAAGTGTACAATTGAAAATTGTTAAAAGGGGAAAATGTATATATATTTGTTACCAAAATAAAAAAGGAATTTTTAAGAAGGGAAAATGTTACACATATAAGTGAAATGGCATATCACTCAGAAAACAGAATCTGTTTTTATGCCAGTTTAGCAATGAAGTTTAAAAATCTAGTAGAACATTAGGGATGCCCAAATCAATAGGACAAGCCCTTGATCTTGAGGCTTGCTCTTGTGAAGCTTATGTATGGAGCAGAGTAGCTTAGCCCACTTGTAGGTATGCCTAAGAGTCACTTCTGGAGGACCTATTTTGTTGCTCAAATGTGGCCTTTCTCTCTCTAAGCCCAACTCTTCAAGTGAAACCATAGCTCCCCCCTCTAAGTGGGACATGGCATCCAGGGATGAAAGTCTCCCTGGCATCTGGGAAGATGACCCCCTGGGATGAGCCTGGCCCTGGCACTGTGGGATCAACAATGCCATCCTGACCAAAAGGGGGAAAAGAAGTGTAACAATTAAGGTATCAGTGGCTGAGTGAGTTCAAATAGGGTCAAGAGACTACACTGGAGGTCACTCTTATGCATGCTTCAGTTAGACATTGCTACCTATCATAACTTGCCAAACCCCAACCAAAACCATTCCTGTCACTCCTAAAGAATACCTAGGGCATTATACAATGTTCTACAAAGGTTCCACACAATAGGGTAACTCCAAAACTTACAACCTTCAGATAGATCCCTGGACCAGATAAGTCCTGAAATGCAGAGGGGCCAGCCCTTCCAGAACATCAACTAGTTCCATCCCCCTATGCCATATTATCAACAGCCCCTTCTAACGTGAAAAAGTTAGAATGGAAAAGCCCAAATACCCTTAAAGAGTGGGAAAAAGATCATACTTTGTGGTGCAGATATACAGAGAAAGTTTGGTTTAACAAATGAGTGCTGAATCATTATACTGATATTTCCTTTAGCCTCCAGTACCTTAGAGCAGCTAGAAATAAAAGTCTAAAATTGTGTAAGTGTAACCCATACCAAACTCTGAAATCTGTTCTATAATTACTTATTATAATATACTTGGGAATTTATTGCTTTTTTTGTACATATGTTATGCCTCACAATAAAAAAATTTTTTTTAAAAGTCAACAGAACATAAATTGTGAAATAAAGAGGGAAGAAATGATAATGCAAAGTGCCAAATATTTAAATACTGCACTTTCACAGGTGACTTTTCCAATATTTATTTTTGCATTCTTCCACCAGGAAAGTAGACATTAGTACCAACAGGCCTTTTATTGAAGTACAGAAGCAAGTATGCTTTGATCCTAATTGAGCCACTGTGGAAAACAGATTGGTAATTCTTCATTAAGCTCAACATAAAATTATCATATGATCCAACAATACCACTTCTAAGTTTAGATTCATAAGAATTGAAAACAGGAATTTGAACAGATAGTTCATAGCAACATTCCTGTAGAGACAAAGAAGCCATGGTTCCTGCTAATTTGATGCTATGATTTAATGCAGAGGTTAGCAAACTACAACTCATGGGTCAAATTCAGTCCACTGCCTGCTTTTATAAAAAAGTTTTATTGGAACATAGTCTGTCCATCTATTTAGGTGTTCTGTATGGCTGCTTTCACCATAGGTGCAGCAGAGAGCCTACAGCCCACAAAGCCTAGAATATTTACTATCTGGCCCTTTACAGAAAAACTTTGCTGATCCCTCACAATATAATACAACTATATTTATGTATATCCACATTTTGTCCCTGAAGGCAAAAAAACTCATAAAAAATATAAAAACTCTCATATGCATTGATGGCCGGGCTATTGTAAATAAGCTTGTTTAATTCATAATTTTATTTTGTGCCCTTACTAAGTTACATGCCCTGTGCTTGGAACACATCCCCTGCCCTCCAGAGGTTATTCTATCAAGAGACAGAGTCAGGTGTCCCTGCAACCTAAGGCAACCAAAGGAAGTGATAGTAATATCCCCCTTTCCATTTCTGTTTTTCTTAATTCGTATCCTCTCTCTTTTTTTCTTTGTCAGTCTATCAAAAGGTTTGTGAATTTTGTTGATCTTTTCAAAGAACCAACTATTGGTTTTGCTGATTGTCCTTTGTTTTTTGTTTTCTATTTCATTTACCTCCACTCTAATTTTTGCTATTTCCCTCCTGCAGCTTGCTTTGTGCTTAATTCACTCTTTTCCTAATTCTTCTAGTTTTGAGCTTAGATCTCTGATTTGAAGATTTTCAATTTGAAGTCTTCAAGTTTTCTGATTTGAAGTGTCCCTGTAACTTGATATATTGCTTAATATGTATAGAATTTCTGTTTAGGTTGCTGAAATAGATGGTGGTGATGGCAGCACACCATTGTGAATGTAACTAATACCACTGAAGTGTACAATTGAAAAACATTAAAAGGGGGTGACATTTTTTGTTTTGTATGTATAATATAGCATTCAAAGCTATAAATTTCCCCTTTCTTCACTTCATCCCATAAGGCTTGGTATGTTGAGCGTTCATTTTCACTCAGCCCAGATATTTCAAAATTGTGCTGCTGATTTGCTTTTTAACCCATTGTTTTTTAAAGAGTATGTTGTTTAATTTCCAAATATTTGTGAATTTTCCCTCTGTTATTGATTTCTACCTTCATTCCTTTGTGATCAGAGACAATACACAGTATGATTCTAATATTTTTCAATTTATTGAGATTTATTTTGTGGCCCAACATATAGTCTATCCTGGAGAATGATCTGTGTGCACTTGGGAAGAATGTGTATTCTGTTCTCATTAAATATGGTTCTCTATATGTCTATTAAATCTAGTTGTTTTAAGACATCATTCAAGTCCTGTACATCCTTATTGATCTTCTGACTAGATGTTCTATTGATTATTGAGAATGGTATGTTAAAGTCTCCTAGTATTAATGTAGAACTGTCAATTTCTCCTCCAAATCTGTCAGTATTTGCTTCATATATTTTGGTGATCTGCTGTTGGGTATATAAACATATATAATTGGTAAATCTTTCTGTTGAATTGCCACCTTTTCAGAATGTAATGACCATCTTTGACCCTCATATAACTGTTTTTTACTTAAAATCTATTTTATCTGGTATTCATATAGCCACCTCGGCTCTCTTTTGATTATTACTTGCATGGTGTATATATTTCTATCCTTTCACTTTCTACCTACTTGTATCTTTGACTTTAAGGTGAATAACTTTTAGATCTGTCTGTTTCTCCCTTCTGTTTTGCTAGTGTTTGCCTCATCTATTTTGGATACCTTGTTCAGGTGTATACATATTTATGCTTGTTATTTCTTCTTGGTGTATTTCCCCTTTTATTAATTTGTTGTGTCCTTCATGTCTCTTAACAGTTTTTGTCATAAAGTTTATTTTGTTTGATATTAGTATAGCCACCCAAGCTCTTTTGTGTTAACTACTTGCATGAATATCTTTTTTCATCCTTTCACTTTCTTTGTTTTTCAAAAATATATATATTTTAATTCTTGAAAACTGAGAAATTAAAGCATGTACATAAAAAAATGCACATGTACCCATTATTGAGCTTCAAAAATATCAACTCAAGTCCAATTATCAACTGAAGGCCAGCCTATAACATTTTTTCATTCTTTTTCAAAAGCAGTTTTATTAAGATATATTCACACACCATACAATCCATCCAAAGTGTACAATCTATGTCACACAGTATATTCACAGAGTTGTGTATTCATCACCACAATCAATTTAGAATATTTTCATTACTACAAAAAATCAAACTAGCAAACCCCATTACCATTATACTCCCTTATTATTGACTCTAGCATTCATGTGGTACCTTTGTTACAACCAATGAAAGAATATTGAAGTATTACTAACTATAGTTCATAGTTTGTATTAGGTGTATTTTTCCCATATACCAACCTATTTTTAACTCTTTGTAATAATGATGTACATTTGTTCTAGTTAATGAAAGAATATTATTGAATTTGTACTATTAACCACAGTCATCATTAACTAAAAGTTCACTATATTGTACAGTCCCATGCTTTATACTCTAGCTTTCCTTCTCATGACATACATGACCCTGAACTTCCCCTTCCAACCATATTCACATTTATAATTCATTACACTCCCAACAATGTTCTACCATCATCTCTATCCATCTCCAAACACTTATAATCAACCTAATGACAAATTCTGCACAAATTAAGCATCACTTCTACATTCCATACCCTCATTCTATCTCCTGGTAACCTGTATTCTAGATTTTAATCCTGTGAGTTCATTTGTTATAATTAAATCATATTAGTGGGATCATGCAATATTTGTCCTTTTGTGCCCAGCTTATTTTACTCAACATAATGTTGTAAAGGTTTGTTCATGTTTTCACATGTATCAGACTTCATTTCTTCTTACAGCTGTATAATATTCCATTGTATGTCTATACTATATTTGGTTTATTCACTCATTGGTTGGTGGACATGGGGGGTGTCCATATTTTGGCAATTGTGAATAATGCTGCTATGAATTTCAGTGTGCAAATGTCTATTCACATCCCTGCTTTCAGTTCTTCTGGGTATATACCAAGTAGTGGGATTGCTGGATCATATGGTAATTCTATATCTAGCTTCCTGAGGATCATCAAACCATCTTCCACAGTGGCTGCATCATTTTACATTCCCACCAGAAGATAATGAGTGTTTCTATTTTTCCACATCCTCCCCAACACTTGTAGTTTTTTTAGTAGTGTCCATTCTAGTACATGTGAGATGATATCTTGTGGTTTTGCTGTGGATTTCCCTAATAGTTAGTGATACTGAGCATCCTTTCATGTACTTTTTCTATTTTTTAAAAATATTTTTATTACAGTTATGTATACATAAAAGTTCCTATTTTTACTATTTTAAGTGTACAGTTCAGTGGTATTAATTACATTCACAATGTTGTGCTACAATCACTACCATCCATTACCAAAACTTTTTCATCATCCCAAACAAAAACTCTCTGCCCATTAAGCAATAATTCCCAATTATTTCCTCCTTTTGGTACCTGGAAACCTGTGATATACTATCTTTTTCTTAACTTTTTTTTATTGTATAATATAGCATATAAACAAAACAAAGAAAGAAAAAAGCAATAGTTTCCAAAGCACTTTTCAGCAAGTAGTTACAGGACAGATCCCAGAGTTTGTCATGGGCTACTGTTCTAGTTTGCTAGCTGCTGGAATGCAATATACCAGAAACAGAATGGCTTTTTAAAAAGGGAATTTACTAAGTTACAAGTTTATAGTTCTAAGGCTGTGAAAATCTCCAATTAAAGCAAGCCTATAGAAATGCCCAATCTAAGACATCCAGGGAAAGATACCTTGATTCAAGAAGGCTGATGAAGTTCAGGGTTTCTCTCATAAGTGGAAAGGCACATGGTGAACATGGTCAGAATTTCTTTCTCATCTGGGAAGGCACATGGGATACATGCATTGTCTGCTAGCTTCCTGTCTAGGCCTCATGCTTCATGAAGCACCCACAGATGAAGCTCTCCTTCATCTCCAAAGGTCACTGGCTGGCGGACTCTGCTTCATGGCTCTTGTAATTCTGTTGCTTTCTCTGCTCTCTCAGAATCTCCAAAGATCACTGGCTGGTGGACTCTGTGGTTCACTCAGTCTCATGGCTCTGCTTGGCTCTCCTGTGTCTTTCTTATCATTCTCAAAAGGCATTCTCTCCAAAAATGCCTCCTCTTTTATAGGATCCCAGTAAACTAATCAATACTCACATAAAATAGGTGGAGACATGTCTCTTTCTAATCAAGTTTAATAACCACAATTGATTGAGTCACATCTCTTGGAAGATGACCTAATCAAATTTAAGCTATATAATATGTTTGAAAGTCGGAAAGTGTCAATCCTCCAACTTTGTTTTTCTTTTTTAGGATACTTTTAGCTATTCGGAGTCTCTTTCCCTTCCAGATGAATTTGGTAGCTAGCTTTTCCAAATCTTCAAAGTAGGTTGTTGGAATTTGATTGATACTGTGTTTAATCTGTAAATCAATTTGGGTAAAATTGACATCTTAACTGTATTTAACCTTCCTATCCATGAGCATGGAATGTCTTTCCATCTATTTAGATCATCTTTCACTTCTTTTAGCAATGTTATGTAGTTTTCTGTGTATAAGTCCTTTATGTCCCTACTTAAGTTCACTAGGTACTTGATTCTTTTAGTTGCAATTTTGAATTTTGAATGGAATTTTTTCCTTAACTGGCTCCTCATTTAGGTCATTGCTTGTGTATAGAAATGCTACTGACTTTTGCACATTACTTTTATGTCCCACCACCTTGCTGAATTTGTTTATTAGCTCAAGTAATTTCATTGTAGATTTCTCTTGATTTTCCATGTATAGTATCATGTCATCTGTAAATAATGAAAGTTTTACTTCTTTCTTTCCAGTTTAGATGCTTATTATTTCTTTTTCCTGTGTGAATGCTCTAGCTAGAACTTCTAGTACAATGTTGAATAATACTGGTGATAGAGAGCATTCTTGTCTCATTTCCGATCTTGTGAGAAAGCTTTCCATCTCTCTCCATTGAGTATGATGCTGGCTATCCATTTCTCATATATGCCCTTTTTCATATTGAGGAAGTTACCTTTGATTCCTATCTTTTGAAGTGCTTTTATCAGAAAAGGATATTGAATTTTGTTGAATGCTTTTTCAGCTCAATTGAGATGATCATGTGATTTTTCCGTTTCAATTTGTTAATGTGCTGTATTACATTAATTGATTTTCTTGTGTTGAACCATCCTTGCATTCCTGGTACAAACCTAACTTTGTCATGGTATATAATTATTTTAATGTATTGTTGGATTCTATTTGCTAGTATTTTGTGGAGAATTTCTGCACCTATGTTCATTAGGGAGATTGGTCTGTAGTTTTCTTTCTTATAGCATTTTTACCTGGCTTTGGTATTAAAATTTTATTAGTGTCATAAAATGAGTTAGGTAGTGTTCCTTTTTCCTCAATTTTTTTTTAGAAAAGTTTGAGCAGGATTGGTGTTAGTTCTTTTTGGAATGTTTGATAAAATTCCCCTGTGAAGCCATCTCATCCTGGACTTTTCTTTGTAGGAATATTTTTGATAACTGATTGAATCTCTTTACTTGTGAGTGGTTTGTTGAGGTCTTCTATTTCTTCCTGAGTCAGTGTAGTTTCTTTGTGTGTTTCCAGAAATTTGTTCATTTCATCTAAGTTGTCTAGTTTGCTGGCATATAGTTGTTCATAGTATCCTCTCATCTCATGATTTCTTTTATTTCTTCAGGATCTGTGGTAACACACACTGTGGTAGTTAGATTCAGTTGTCAACTTGGCCAGGTGAAGTTACCTAGTTCTGTTGCTGTGGACATGAGCCAATGGTACATGAACCTCATCTGTTGCTCATTATATCTGCAGTCAGCTAAGAGGTGTGCCTGCTGTAATGAATGGTGTTTGATTTAATTGACTGGTGCTTAAATGAGAGAGCTCAACATAGCACAGCCAAAGCAGCTCAGCATACCTCATCTCAGCACTCGCAGCTCAGCCCAGGCCTTTGGAGATGCAGAAAGAAATCACCCTGGGGAAAGTTGCTGGAACACAGAGGCCTGGAGAGAGGCTGGAAGAGATCACCCTGTGCCTTCCCATGTAAGAAAGAACCTCAGTTGAAAGGCAGCTGCCTTTCCTCTGAAGAACGAATGGAATAAATCCCCTTTTATTAAAAGCCAATCCACCTGTGGTGTGTTGCATTCCAGCAATTAGCAAACTAGAACACACCCCTTCTCATTTCTGATTTTGTTTCCTTGCATCCTCTCTCGTTTTTATTTTGTCAGTCATGTTAGTGGCCCATCAATATTCTTGATTTTCTCAAAGAACCAATTTTTGGTTTTGCCGATTCTTTCTATTCCTCTTTTGTTCTCCCACTCATGTAACTCTGCTTTAATCTTTGTTATTTCTCTTCTATTTGCATTACAGTTAGTTTGCTGTTCTTTCTCAAGTTCCTCCAGGTGAGCAGTTAAATCCTCGCTTTTTGCTCTTTCTTGTTTTTTTTTTTTTTAATATAGGCATTAGGAGCAATAAATTTCCCTCTCAGCAGTCTTTGCCACATCCCGTTAGTTCTGATATGTTGTATTCTTATTTTTGTTCATCTCCAGATAGCTGCTGATTTCTCTAGCAATTTCTTATTTGAACCACTGGTTGTTTAACCATGTGCTATTTACTCTCCATATATTTTGAAAGTTCTTGTTGTTTGGTGGTTAATGATTTCCAGCTTCACTTTATTGTGATCAGAGAAAGTGCTTTGAATAATTTCAATGTTTTTGAATTTATAAGGACCTGTTTTGTACCCCAACATATGATCTACCCTGGAGGATGTTCCACGAGCACTAGTGAAAACTGTATATCCTTGTGTTTTGGAGTGTAATGACCTATATATGTTTGTTAGTTGTAATTCAGTTATTGCATTGTTTAAGTTCTCTTTCTTTGTTGATCTTCTGTCCAGTTCTTCTATCTCTAGAGGAGAGTGGGATATTGAAGTCTCCTGCCATTATTGTTGAAATATCTATCACTTCCGTCAGTTTTGCCAATGTCTGTCTCATGTACTTTGGAGCACCTTGATTGGGAGTATAAACATTTGTGATTGTTATTTCTTCTTGGTGAATTGACCCTTTAATTAGTATGTAGTGCCCTTCTTTGTCTCTTATGATGTCTTTAAATTTAAAGTCTATTTTGTCTGATATTAGTATAGCTACTCCTGATTTTTTTTTTGTTACAACTTGCATGGAACATCTTTTTTTCCATCTTTCACTTTCAATTTATTTGTATCCTTGTATCTGAGATGAGTCTCATGTAAGCAGCATATAGCTGGATTATATTTCTTAATTCATTCTGCCACTCTGTATCCTTTAACTGGTAAGTTTAGTCCATTGACATCAAACTTATTACTGAAAAAGCGTTTCTGGAATCCACCATCTTATCTTTTGGATTTTATTTGTCAGCTCCATATATTCTTTTACCTTTTTTTCTTTTTGTCCTTTCCATTGCCATTATTACTACTTTTCAATTCTGTGCCCTCCTCCAGACCTCTCTCTCCTGTACTTTTTTTTCAATTGACAGAATGCCCTTGAGTATTTCTTGTGGGGCTGGTTTCTTGTTGACTAATTCTTTCAGGATTTATTTGTTTGTGAAAATTTTAATCTCTCCCTCAGTTTTAAAGGACAATTTGACTGGGTACATAATTCTTGGCTGGAAGTCTTTCTTTTTCAGGATCTTAAATATATCATATCACTACCTTCTTCCCTCCATAATGCCAGTTAAGTAGTCAGAACCCAGTCTTATGTGGTTACCCTTGTATGTAGTAAATTGTTTTTCTCTTGCTGCTTTCAGAATTTTCTGCTTCTCTTCAACATTTGACAGACTGATTAGTATGTGTCTTGAGGAAGGCTTATTTGGATGTTGAGCTTCTTTGACTTTTATATTTGTGTCCTTCATAAGGTTTGGGAAGTTTCCCCCCATTATACCCTCAACTAATCTTCTTAGCCATTTACTCTTCTCTTCTACTTCTGGGACACCAGTGATTCTTACATTTGTGTACTTTGTTTTGCCCTTCATTTCCCTGAGAGCCAGTTTAAATTATTTTCCATCTTTTTTGCCATTTGCTTTTTTGACTGTTTGAAATCAGTTTTTCTGTCTTCTAGTTCTCTTATTCTTTCTTCTGCCTCTGCAAATCTGCTGTTGTGTGTCTCTAGTATGCTTTTTATTTGGTCTACAGCATCTTTAATCTCTATGATATATAAGATTTTTTATTTATTCTTTCAAATTTCTCTTTATTCTCTTCTACTGTCTTTTTTATCTTTATGTCATTAGCCATCCCATTTAACTTATTTAGTAGAGTTATATGAATATCTTTGATTAGTTGTTCCAACGTCTGTATCTCCTCTTGTGTTTTAGTCTGATCATTAAGCTGGGCTATATCTATCTCTGTCTTGATACTCTTAGTGATCTTCTGCGTTCTTCGTGGCCTGTAAATATCTTGATTGGTTTACTTTGGAAGTTGATTTCCTTCAGTAGTCTAAAGCCTTATATTTGTGGGATGTTTATGGAGCAGGTTGAAGGGAGCAGGGCGAAGCACAACAGTGCAGTGATGCATTGTGACACAGGTATAAATGCAGGTTTGGGATGCTACGCCAGTGCCTGTGATCATGGACGCCAGCCACGGGGAGGATGTGGCTGTGCGAGCACACTTACCTGGGGGGGGGGCAGAACCCTCGTGTGCACTGGTCTAGGGTACGTGGCCCTTTGTTTGCATGCTCAGAGCTCAGGTCAGTGGGTCAGCATTGTGCCTGCATGGGCTGGGGCAGATGTGGCCTGGCTACACAAGTCAGCACTTGCCCAGAGCTGGGGGTCATGACTAGGGGTCATGCACCTATGCAGATCTGGGATGGTCATAAACTGATGTACATCTGTGCAGAGTTCATGGGGGGTGGGGTGAGGTGCACGACTATATGCTGGGGGTAGGTGCAGCCTGGGTATGGAGGTAAGTGTGTGTAGACTTTATGCCATGTCAACCACCTGCAGGGGACAGGTTTGGGGAGGTAGGGCTTGAGAGGGGTGAGTCAAAACTGCATGTTTGCAGGAGGGGTGGTTTGGGCTGGGGCAGATGTGTGCACACTTGGGATGGGAGTGTGGGGCAGGTACATGTGTGAGGGGTTGGTGGGTCAGGGGCGCTTAGAGCGTGGTAAGGCAGGGCGGTTCAGGTGCGTGGAGTGTGAGGTGAGTCGCGAGTCACGTGGCCGCTCTGGTGAGGGTAGCGCATTCAAGGAACAGGGCTTGGCTTACCTCCTAGTCCCCATCTCCCTATCCGTGCACTCCTGAGGGCTCCGGGCTTCTGTGTTAGACTGTTTGCACTAGTCAGATGGTCTCCCATTTCTGCTTCTCAGTTCCTCGGCTTTTGCAACCAAGACCTCCCTAAGTGTTGCAGAAGACTCTCCCAGGTCACTTACACCATGGAATTGCTGTCTCAGCTGGCCTCCCATCGCTCTATAGCTGTTCTTTGGAGCAGGGTTGAACTTGACCTATCCTATTCCTCCATCTTTCTGTAACTCCGGTCCTTTTTAACCATTTGCATTTCTGCTTTTAGAAATGTCTATTCACTCAGAGTTAGAACTCTGAAGCTAGAAATGCCTGCCAAACCCCATACAGGAACTGTCTAAAAAGTTGAAAAAGTGATCAGACATTGAGTAGAGATATGAATGAAACTGATCTAGATAGGACTAAGCTATATCAGAAAACTGGGTAATGGATATTATCTACATTTTAAAACTTCATCTTCTGTGTGAGACTAAAGGGAGAGATGTTTATTTGGTGCAAAGTTCATATTTTGGGTAGTGCGTTTCTTGATTTAACTAGTATGTTAAATTAGGTTTATTATGGTTTAGTTGAACACCATAAGTACATGGCATCTTGAATAGGACATGAGCTTTTGTTGGTTTGTCTATGTTAGTGTGATACCTTGATAAATCCCAGAGTGATTTGAAAAGTGAATAAAGAAATATGTGCAAAGCTTCCTTGGGGAAATGGGGAGAAAGAGGGAGATATTCAACTTCTCCATTTGGAGAATTTCTGATATTATCTCAAGCAGTGGGGACAACCAAATCAATAAGCCAAGCCTTCGATCTTGGGGTTTGCCCATATGAAACTTATTCCTACAAAGGATAGCTAAGCCTACTTAAAATTAGGCCTTAGAGTCACCTCCAGAGAACCTTTCTTGTTGTTCAGATGTGGCCTCTCTCTAAGCTGACACAGCAAGTGAGCTCACTGCCTCCCCCCCATGTAGGACATCACTCCCTGGGATGTAAATCTCCCTGACAATGTGGGACAGAAATCCAGGATGAGCCAGGACCTGGCATCAAGGGATTGAGAAAACTTTCTTGACCAAAATGGGGAAGAGAGAAATGAGATAAAATAAATTTTCAGTGGCTGAGGGATTTCAAACAGAGTTGAGCGGTTACCCTGGAGGTTATTCTTACACATTATATAGATATCCCCTTTTTAGTTTATGGTGTAATGGAGTGGCTAGAGGGAAGTACCTCAAAAGATTGTATAATAATATAGCTTTTACAATGTGACTATGTGACTGTGAAAACCTTGTGTCTGATGCTCCTTTCATCTAAGGTATGGACAGATGAGTAAAAATTGTGGATAAGAAAAATAAACAAATAATAAGGGGAACAAAGGTTAAAATAAATTGAATAGCTTTAAATACTAGTGGTCATGAGAGTGAAGGCTAAAGGGTGTAATACATATAAGTTTTAACTTTTTTCTTTTTCATTTCTTTTGCTGGAGTAATGCAAAAGTTCAAAAAAATGATCATGGTGATGAATACCCAACTATGTGATGATATTGTGAGCCATTGATTGTACAACATGCATAGAATGTTTGTATGTCAAGAATGTTTGTATGTTAAATTTTTACAGTAAAAATATTAAAGACAAAAAATGTTTATTTAAGTCTTATGCTCACTTCTTAATTCAGTTGTTCATCTTTTTATTGTTGAATTGTTGGCTTTCTTTGTATATTCTGGATATTAACCTCTCATCAGATATGTGGTTTCTGAATATTTTTTCCCATTGAGTAGACTGCCTTTATACTTTCTTGAGAAAGTCCTTTGATGCACAAAAGTATGTAATTCTGAGGAGATCCCATTTATCTATTCTTACATTCCTTGCTCTTTGGGAGTAAGGTCTAAGAAATCACCTCTGGATATCCAGTGCTCACAGCACCATTTATTGAAGAGACTGTTCTGTCCCAGTTGAGTGGATTTGGCTATCTTGTCAAAAATCAATTGTCCATAGTTGAAAGGGTCTGTTTTTTAACTCTCTATGCAATTCCATTGGTCAGTATACCTATTCTTACGCCAATACCATGCTATTTTGACCACTGTAACTTTGTAATATGCTTCAAAGTCATGAAATGTGAGTCCTCCAACTTTGGTCTTCTTTTTCAAGGTGTTTTTGGCTAGTTAGAGTCCTTTACCCTTCCAAATAAATTTGATAGTTGGCTTTTCCATTTCTGTAAGTAGGCTCTTGGATATTTAATTGGGATTGTGTTGAATGTGTTAATCAATTTGAATAGAACTGATGGCTTAATTATATTTAGTCTTCCAATCCATGAGCTTGGAATGTTTTTCAATTTATTTAGGTCTTCTTTGATTTCTTCTGGCAATCTTTTATAGTCTTCTTTATACAAGACCTTTACATCCTTGGTTAAATTTATCTCTAGATATTTGACCCTTTTAATTGTTATTGTAAATGCAATATTTTTCTTGCTCTCCTTCTCATATGGCTCATCACTAGTGTACAGAAATACTACTGATTTTTGCATCTTGACCTTGTATCCTGCCACTTTGCTGAATTCGTTTATTAGCTCTAATAGCTTTGTTGCAGATTTTTTGGGGAATTTCTACGTATAAGATCATGACTTTTGCAAATAGTGACTATTTTGCTTACTCCTTTCCTGTTTGGATACGTTTTATTTCTTTTTCTTGCCGAACTGCTCTAGATAGCACAATGTTGGATAATGGTGGTGACAGTGGGCATCCTTTCCATGTTCCAGATATTTGAGGGAAAGCTTTCAGTCTTTCAACATTCAGTATGATGCTAACTGTGGGCTTTTTATATATGGCCTTTATCATGTTGAGGATGTTTCCTGTTATCCTTATCTTTCCCAGTGGTTTTGTCAAGAAAGGATGCTGTGTTTTGTCAGGTGCCTTTTCTTTGTCCATCCTGATGATCATGCAGATTTCCCCCTTTGATTTGTTAATGTGGTGTATTACATCATTTGATTTACTTATGTTGAACCAGCCTTGAGTACCCAGGACAAAACCCACTTGATCATGGTATATAATCCTTTTTTTGTGCTGTTGTATTTGCTTTGCAAGTATTTTTGAGGATTTTGGCATCTATATTCATTAGAGAAATTGGTGTGTAATTTTCTTTTTTCTTGTAGTATTTCTAACTGGCATTGGTATTAGGATGATGTTGGCTTCATAAAATGAGTAGGTAGTGCTCCATTCTCTTCAATTTTTTGGGAGAGTTTGAGCACTATTTGTATTAATTCTTCTTGGGATCATTGATAGAATTCATCTTTGAAGCCATCTGGTCCTGGACTTTTCTTTGTTAGAAGGTTTTTGATGGTGATTCTATCTCTACTTGTAATTAGTCTATTGAGGTTTCTATTTCTTTTAGAGTTAGTGTAGGTTGGTTGTGTGTTTCTAGGAATTTTTCTATTTCATCTAAATTGTCTAATTTGTTGGCATACTGTTCTTCATAGTATCTTCTTATAATCCCTTTTATTTCTCTGGGGTTGTTAATAAAGTCCTGCTTCTCATTTCTGATTTTATTTATTTGCATCTTCTCTCTATTTTTCTTTGTCAGTCTAGCTAAGGGTTTGTCTACCTTATTGATCTTCTCAAGGAACCTACTTTTGGTTTTATTAATACTCTATTGTTTTTATTCTCAGTTTCATTTATTTCTGTTCTGATCTTCATTATTTCTTTCTTTATGTTTGCTTTGGGGTTGGTTTGCTGTTCTTTTTCTACTTCTTCCAGGTGCATAGTTAGGTCTTTGGTTTTAGCTCCCTCTTCATTTCTAATATAGGCATTTAATACTATGAATTTTTCTGTTAGCACTGCTTTCACTGCATCCTAGTAGTTTTGATATGTTCTGTTCTCATTTTTATTCAGTTCCAGATATTTACTGATTTCTCTTACAATTTCTTCCTTGACCCACTCATTGTTTAAGAGTGTGTTGTTTAACTTCCATATATTTGTGAATTTTCTGGTCTTCTGCCTTTTACTGATTTCCAGCTGCATTCCATTATGGTCAGAAAAAGTGCTGTTTATAATTTCCATCTTTTAAAATGTATTCCAGCTTGCTTTGTGATCCAACATATGGTCTATCCTGGAAAATGATCCATGAATACTTGGGAAAAATGACATCCTGCTGTTTTGGGGTGCAGTTTTCTATATATATCTGTTAGGTTTAGTTCATTTATCATACTATTTAAGTTTCCATTTTTCACATTGATCATCCATGTAGGTGTTCTATTTATTGATGACAGTTGTGTAATTAATCTCCAATTTTTATTGTAGAGACCTCCTTTTCTCCCTTCAGTTTTGCCTGTGCTTCCCTCATGTATTTTAGGGCATCTCTGTTAGATGTATAAATACTTATGTTGGTTGTTTCTTCTTGGTGGATTACCCCTTTTATTAATATATAAAATTTTTCTTTTTCTCTTTTGCAGTTTAAGAGTCTATTTTGTCCACCACCATTACAGATACCCCAGCTCTTTTTTTGGTTACAGTTTTCATAGAATATCATTTTCCAACCTTTCACTTTCAACCAATTATTTTGCCTTTGGGTCTGAGCTGAGTCTCTTGTAGAGAGCATATAGTTGGATACTCCTTTTTACTTAAAAACCCATTCCTCCAATATGTGTTGTTTGATTGGGGGAATTTAATCCATTAACAGTCAATGTTATTACTGTGAAGACAGTATTTACTTCAATCACTTTTTATTTGTGCTTTTATATGTAATATCTTATTTGTCTCTTTTTTTTAACCCTTTGAGTTACCCTTACTGATAATTTTGACTTCTACACACTCCTTTAAGCCTCTCTCTTCTGTCTTTTCCTTTCAGGGTGCAGAAATCCATTTAGTATTTCTTGTAGGGCAGATCTTTTTTTTCGTATGCTGTATGGCAGGGTCACATTTCATTATTTTTTCCATGTGAGTATCCCATTATTGCAGCACCATTTGTTGAATTTTTGTTTGTTTGTTTTGCTTGTTTATTTTTGGGGGAAGTGCATGGTTCAGAAATCAAACCTGGGTCTCCTACATGGCAGGCAAGAATTCTACCACTGAACTACCTTTGCATCCCTTGTAGGGCAGATCTCTTTTTGATGAAGTCCCTTAGTTTCTGTTTATCTGTCAATACTGTAAACTCTCCCTAATTTTGAAGGGCAAGTTTTGATGACTAAAGAAATCTTGACTGGCAGTTTTTCTCTTTCAGTAACTTAAATAGATCATACCACTGCTTTCTTACCTCCATGATTTCAGAAAAGAAATTGGAACTTAGTCTTTTGTGGCTCCCTGGTATGTGTTGAATCACTTTTCTCTTCTGCTTTCAGTATTCTCTCCTTCTTTTTGGCATTTGACATTCTGATTAGTATGGGTCCCAGAGTAGGTCCAGTAGGATTTATATGTTTGGAGTATTCTGCCCTTTTGGAACATATATTTTAATGCTCTCCATAATAGTTGGGAAATATTCAGCCATTATTTCCTCAACTATGCTTGCCTCTTTTCTCTTTTCTTCTCTTTCTGAGACACCCATGATGTATATGTTTGTATACTTTGTGCTGTCATTCAAATACCTGAGAATCTACTCAAATTTTCCATTATTTTCTCTATCTGTTCTGTCTCTAGGATTTCAACTTCTTCATTCTAGCTCTTTGATTCTTTCTACCATGTGTTTTAAACTGACATATGCCTCGCATGTATTTTTTAACACAATTTTATTGAGATATATTCACATAACCTATTAACATCCAAAGTGTACAATCAATGGTTCATAGTATCATCATATAGTCATGCATTCATCATCACAATAAATTTCTGAACATTTTCTTTTCTCAACAAAGTACATATAAGAATAAAAATAAAAATGAAAAAGAACATCCAAAACATCCCATACCCCTTATCCACCCTTATTATTATTTTTTTTTATTGTTCTTATTTTGTTTTTACTCATCTGTCCATACACTGGCTAAAGGGGGTGTCAGAAACAAGGTTTCCACAATCACGTGGTCACACTGTAAAAGCTATATGGTTACACAATCATCTTTAAGAATCAAGGCTACTGGAATACAGTTCAACAGTTTCAGGTGTTCCCTTCTAGCTATCCTAATCCACTAATAACTAAAAGAGATTATCATTATAATGCATAATAATAACCTCCAGAATGATCTCTGCACTCTATTTGAAATCTCTCAGCCATTGAAATTTTAGTTTTTCATTTCTCTTTCACCTTTTTGGTCAAGAAGTCTTTCTGAAACTCATGATGCCAGGGCCAGGCTCATCCATGGCAACCATATTGCAAGTTGCCAGGGAGATTTACACCCCTGAAAGTCATGTTCCAGATAGTGGGGAAAGAAGCGGGTTGATCTGCTGAGCTGGTTTTGAGAGAGAGACCACATCTGAGCAACAAAAGAGGTTCTCTGGGGGTGACCCTTAGGCATAAATATAAGTAGGCTTAACTTCTCCTCTGCAGGAATAAGTTTCATAAGGGTAAGCCCAAAGATCAAGGACTTGGCCTGTTAAATTGGTAGTCCCCAATGCTTGCAAGAATATCAGGAATTCTCCAGGTGGGGAAGTTAAATATTTCAACCTTTTCCCCTGGCACCTCTAAGGGACTTTGCTAATACTTTTAAAAATTTCTGCCCAGAATACTCTGAGATGTATCAGTGTATCCTGCCAACCTGTACAAACCAACAAGGACTTACTCCCTATTCAAAGTTCATGTATATATGATGTTCAAAGAAGCTAGATTTAATAGTGTGCTACTGAAAATATAAATTTTGTAACAAAAGTTGAAGTTTTCAAGCAAGTCAATATAGATAATAGCCTCAATCTTCATGAGAATTAGCTGATTGTAGCTAATTCTCTGATAACTCACTGAACAAGGAAGGAAGAACATCTCCAGATCTCTTTTACTATATTACATCTATTAAAAAATGAGTAGTGTAGTTTTTCCACATTTTTTTTTCTTTTACATAGGCAGGCATTGGGAATTGAACCCAGGTCTCTGGCATGGCAGGCGAGAACTCTGCCTGCTAAGCCACCGTGCCCACCCAGTTTTTTTTTTTTCATATTTTAAAGGCTCTAAAATTTCCGTGTATAACAGTTGATGTTATTAAAACATATTGTGCCCTTAAAAACCACACATGCAGTCAATATCATCCTTTACCCTTGAGTCTGATTTACCTTAGTCCTAAACATATCAGCTTCTTTCATATCTGTAATTGAAGGCTGATCTGTTTTTCAGCTTTTTAATTATATGCTGTATTCTGACTTTCAAAGCTACAGAATTCTATCACTGAGTGTCAGGTATCACACAAATACCCAAAGTTCCATGGAATGACCAGGTTATATACAAAGAGTTCAGCATCTCAGAATTTAGAAATAACCATTGCAACTCAGGAACAGATGTGACTGATGTAAGAGCTTAGAATCTTGAAACTTTTACAATAAGCCTTCCCCTGAAACCTATGCTCTCAGGTTCAATTCTTAGAATTTTCACATTATAGTTAGTAAATATTAGTGGGGCACTATAATGTTTGTCTTTTCATTTCTGGATTATTTCACTCAACATACTATCCTCAAAGTAAATTAACATAGTTGCATGCCTCACAAGTTCATTCCTTCTTGCAGCCACTCAATATTCCATTATATGTATAGACCACAGTTTGTCCTTCCATTCATCAGTTGATGCACCTTAGGCCACCTCCATCTATTGCAAATTGTGAATACTACCTCCATAAACACCAGGGTGCAAATGTCCATTCATGTCCCTGATTTCAGTTTTTCCAAGTATATACCTAACAACCCAGTAGATGGATTATATAGCAATCCTATAATTAGCCTCCCATGGGACCACCACACTGCCCTCCAGATGGCCTGCTCCATTTTTCTCTACCTACAGTGAATATGTACAGTACATCCCTCTCTCCACATTTTCTCCAGCACTAGTATTTTTATGTTTATTTTAACCAGTTTTATTCACACACCTTATAATACATCCTAAGTAAACAATCAATGATTCCTGGTATAGTTACTTAGTTATGCACTCACCATCACATTATAAATGAAGACATCCCATTCTCCTGCAAAGAAAGAGGAAGAGGAAGAAAAAGAGAAATGAAGACTAAAAATTAAAAATAATAGAAATAAAACTAAAAAAACATTCTTTACTCCTGAAACATCTAATGAACAATCTCTACCCTCTTTCTATCTCCTGATAAACTGTGTTCAGAACTTTAATTCTCAAAGTTTGCTCATTAATATCAGTTCATATTAGTGAGATCATCCAGTATATGTCCTTTTGTTTCTGGCTAATTTCATTCAACATAGTGTCCTTAAGGTTAATCCTCATTTTTGCATGTGTCATGACTTTATTCTGTCTACAGCTGCATAATATTCCATTGTATGCTTATACCACTATTTGTTTATCCACTTTTTCTGTTTCCATCTTTTGGCAGTCATCCATCTTGTGAAGGCAGCCATTTATTTTAATTCCTATTCAGTACTATAGGTTGGAAACTTGATTAGATCATCTCCATGGAGATGTGACTGGCCCAATTGTGGGCTTTAACCTTTGGTTAGAGGGAGATGTGACTCTATCCATTCCAGGTGGGTCTTGATTGCTTTACTGGAATCCTTTAAAAGAAGAAACATTTTGTAGAGAGCCAGAGAGCCCACACAGCCAGAGACCTTTGGAGATGAAGAAGGAAAATGCCCCTGAGGGAGCTACATGAAAGAAGAAGCCTGGAAGGAAACCTATCAGACATTGACGTGTTTGCCATGTGCCTTTCCAGTGGAGAGAGAAACCCTGAACTTCACTGATCTTTCTTGAATGAAAGTAACCTCTTGGTGCCTTAATTTGGACATTTTGTAGACTTGCTTTAATTGGGACATTTTCATGGTCTTAGAATTGTAAACTTGCAACTTAATAAATTTCCCCTTTTAAAAAACATTCTGTTTCTGGTATCTTGCATTCTGGCAACTTGCAAACTAGAATAGATTTCGGTATCAGAGAAAGGGGGTGTTACTGCACTTTGCAAATACTGAATATGTTGGAACAGCTTTTTAAATGGATAAGGGGAAGATTTTGGAGGAATTGTGAGGAGCTTGGTACAGAAGGCCTAGAATGCTTTGAAGAGACTGTTGGTAGAAATGTGGACTCTGAAGATACCTCTGATGAGACTCTAGACAGAAATTAGGCATGTGTTGTTGCAAATTGGAAAGAAGGTGATCCTTGTTTCAAAATGACAGATAATCTGGCAAAGTTGACTAGTGGCTTTAGCTGTAAGGCAGATTTTAAAAGCCATGAACTTGAATATATAGCAGAAGTGATTTCCAAATTAAATGTGGAAAGTGTAACCTGGTTTGTGCTTGCAGATTATAGTGAATGTAACAGGAAAGAGAAAAGCTGAGAAATGAACTTTTGGATACAAATAAAGCAGAAACTGGTGTTCTAGAAAATTCAGGCTTCCAGGAAGGTAGAACCCAGAGAATGGTGCCCCATGTGAGGATTTGGCCAAATGTGTAACCAGTCCCTCATTTCCAAGAAAGCCAAGATTGGAGATGAAGTTATCTTGGAAGGATTTGTGGAAACTCCTGCTGTCTGATAGGCACAATTCTTGCTTACTGCTTAGAAAGTCAATAAGAGTGTTGTGGGACCTGTATAAGTGGAGCTGCTGCCAGTCTGGACTGGGGGGCTCAGAAAAGGGACAATGTGAATGTAAAATAACTCTAGAGGTAGAACTATGGAAGCTAAAGTCTAAAGTCAAGAAACCTCAGGCTAGGAGAGCAGACCCACCCAAATACTGGGAGAGGGTGTGTTTGCCCCAAAGGCAAAGGATGGGCCTTCCACCTCATTGCAGTGGAAGAGTTGTGCTGCCTCAGACCTTGGAAAAGGTGCAACACATTCCTTGGGGATTGGGGAGAGCTTGGCTGCCACCACATGGAGGGGTTGAATATGTGACCTGGAGATGGGAGAGAGCCCAGGTGTGGCCCCGATGTTTGGAGAAGGTGGAGCAGAGAAAGGTAGTCTCCCCAATGTCCTCCAATGTTGCATTTGGAGAGAGGTGGGACACTGAATAGGCCCTTGAAAAGGGTAGGACTGCACTTTTTAAAGCTCCTAGGATACATGACTTTGCAACTTTGAAATCTAATGGAGTTTTCCCTGCAGGTTTTCAAAACTGCTTGGGTGCAGTGAGCCCTGTGTTCCTTCCAATTTCTCCCTATGGAAATGGAAACATGTATCCTATGGCTGTTCCTCCTTTGTATATTGGCAGCAAATAACTTGTTTTGAATTTTACAGGTCCAGACCCAGAGAAGAATTTTGTCTTAGAACAGACCATGCTTGTAACTAGTTTTGATGAGATTTTGTACCATTTCTGACTTTGTATTGCATTTGTATTGTTACCGAAATGCTTCAGGGCTTTCCGATGTTGTAATGGAATGAATGTATTTTGTATATGGGAAAACGTCTTTTTTTAAAGGTCCAAAGGGTGGAACATGCCAGTTTGAAAGTATTATGTACCCTAGAAAAGTATTGTTTTAATCCTAATCCATCTTGTGCAGGCAGCCATTTCTTTTAATCCCTATTCAGTACTGTAAGTTTGAAACTTGATTAGATTGCCTCCACAGAGATGTCACTTACCCAGTTGTGGATATTAACCTTTGATTAGAAGGAGATGTGACTCCGCCAATTCCTGGTGGATCTTGATTACTTTACTGGAATTCTTTAAAAGAGAAAAGATTTTGGAAAGAGCTGGAGAGCTATGAGAACCATGAAAGCCCACACAGCCAGAGACCTTTGGAGATAAAGAAGGAAAACCCCAGGGGAGCCTCATGAAAGAAGAAGCCGAAGAAAACTATCAGACATTACCATGTTTGCCGTGTGCCTTTCCAGTTGAGAGAGAAACCCTGATTTCTATTGTCCTTTCTTGAGTGAAGATAACCTCTTGTTGGTGTCTTAATTTGGACATTTTTATAGACTTGCTTTAATTAGGACATTTTCATGGACTTAAAACTGTAAACTTGCAATTTAATAAATTCCCCCTTTTATAAGGTGTTCTGTTTCTGGTATATCGCATTCTTGAAGCAAGAAAACTAGAACAGCATCTTTTCACGTTTTTGAGCCATTTGCATTTCTTTTTCAGAAAAAAATGTCCGTCCATGTTTTTTGCTGACTTTTTAATTGAGTTGTTCATCTTTTTTTGTTGTTGAGTTGTAGGATGTCTTTTTATATCCTGGATATTAAACCCTTATTTGATATATGGTTTCCATTGCATTGGCTGCCTTTTTATTTTTCTGACAAGGTCCTTTGATGCACAAAAGTGTTTAATTTTGAGGAGATCCCATTTATCTATTTCTTTTTTCATTGCTTGTGCTTTGGGTGTAAAGTCTAGGAAACCGTGTCCTCTCACGTGATCTTTAAGATATTTCCCCTACACTTCTAAAACGTTTATGTTCTTAGGTCTAATGTTTAGCTCTTTGATCCAGTTTGAGTTAATTTTTGTATAAGTTGTGAGACAGGGGACCTCCTTTTCTCTTTTGGATATGGATATCCAGTTATCCAAATACCATTTATTGAAGAGGGTGCTCTGTCCCGGTTGAGTTGGCCATCATTATTCAAGATCAATTATTCATAGATGAGAAGGTCTATTTCTGAACACTCAATTCAATTCCATTTGTGAGTATATATATGTATCTTTATGTCAGTACCATGATGTGTTGACTGCTGTAGCATTGTGATAAGCTTTAAAGTCAGGTAGTGTGAGACCTCCCACTTCCTTCCTCTTTCTCAAGATATTTTTAGCTATTTGGAGCATGCCGTCTTTCCAGATATACTTGGTTGTTGGTTTTTCTATTTCTGCAAAGTGTGTTGTTGGGATTTAAATTGGTATTGCATTGGATGTATAAATCAGTTTAGGTAGAATTGCCATCTTAGCTATATTTGGTCTTCCAATCCGTGACCACAGTATGCCATCCATTTATGTTTTCTTTGATTTATTTTAGTAATTTCTTGAAGTTTTCTGTGTATAGGTCTTTGTGCCCTTGGTTAAATTTATTCCTAAATATTTTATTCTTTTGGCTTGTTATTGTAAGTGGATTTTTTTTCTTGGTCTCCTCTTCATATTGCTCATTATAAGGTATTGGAAATGCTACCGAGTTTGGGGGTGTTTTATCTTGTACCTTGCCACTTACTGTATTCATTTATTTGTTCCAGTAGCTTTCTTGTAGATTATACAGTATTTTCTACAAGTTGGATCATGTCATCTGAAAACAGTGAAAATTTTACTTCTTCCTTTCCAATTTGGATGCTTTTATTTATTTATTTATTTAGTCTAATTGCTCTAGCTAGAAGTTCCAGCACTATGTGGAATAATAATGGTAACAATTGGCATCCTTGTCTTTTTCCTGGTCTTAGTGAGAAAGTTCTCAGTCTTTCCCCATTGAATTTGATGTTAGGTGTGGGTTTTTTATATATTCCCTATATCATGTTGGGGAAATTCCTTTCTATTCCTATCCTTTGAAGTGTTTTCATCAAGAAAGAATGTTGAATTTTGTCAAATGCGTTTTCTGCATCAATCATGATGATTATGTAATTTTCCTTTTTGATTTATTGATATGTTGCATTACATTAATTAATTTTCTTGTGTTGAACCATCCTTGCATATCTGGAGTGATTCCACCTAGTCATGGTATATAATTCTTTTTTTTTTTTTTAAATAGCTCAGATGAAGCTTCATTCAGTGTTTTAACATGATTGCTTTACAATTAGGTATTATTGTGCTGTCCATTTTTGAGTTTTTGTATCTAGTCCTGTTGCACAGTCTGTATCCCTTCAGCTCCAATTACCCATTATCTTACCCTGTTTCTAACTCCTGCTGGTCTCTGTTACCAATGATATATTCCAAGCTGATTCTCGAATGTCGGTTCACATCAGTGGGACCTTACAGTATTTGTCCTTTAGTTTTGGGCTAGACTCACTCAGCATAATGTTCTCTAGGTCTGGTGGATTAGATTTGTGAATATTTTGTGGAGGAATTTTGTATCTTTATTCATTGAAATGATTGGCCTGTAATTTTCTTTTCTTGTAGTATCTTTGTCTGGCTTAGGTATTATGATGATGTTGCCTTCAAAGTATGAGTTAGGTAGCTTTTCCTCTTTAACTTTTTAAAAGAGTTTGATCATGATTGGTACTAATTCTTTCTTGAATGCTTGGTAGAATTCACTTGTGAACCCATCTGGTCCTGGACTTTTGCTTTTGGGGAGCTTTTTGATAACATTCAGTCTATTTGTGATTGTTTTGTTGTAGTCATCTATTTCTTCTCGAGTCAATATTGGTTGTTCATACTTTTTAGGAAGTTGTTAATGTCTCTATGTGGTCTAGTTTTTTATATTGTAGTTGTTAATAGTATCCTCTTATTATCGCCTTTATTTCTTTGGGGTCAGGAGTTATGTCCCCTGCCCCATTTCTGATTTCATTTCTTGGCATCCTCTCTCTTTTTTTCTGTTAGCCTAGCTAAAGATCCATTGATTTTATTCATTTTCTCAAAGAACCAAGCTCTAGTTATCTTGATTCTCTCTATTGTTTTCATGTTCTCAATTTCATTTATTACTTCTCTAATCTTTGTTATATCATTCCTTCTGTTTGCTTTGGGTTTAGTTTGCTGTTTTTTTTTTCTAAGTACTGCAGGTGAACAATTAATTCCACAATTTTTGTTCTTCTTTTTTCTTTAAAGTAATTATTCTGTTTTGTATTTATTAGGTATGACATCTGTGCTTGGCAGAGGAAGCACATGGTAAACGTTATTTTTCTCTTTTTGTGAAAAATAACATATATACAAAAATGCAATAAATTTCAAAGCAAATCACAACAATTAGTTGTAGAACAGATTTCAGAGTTTTCTATGGGTTACAATTCCACCATCTTATGTTTTTACTTCTAGCTGCTCTAAAGTACTGGAGACTAAAAGAAATATCAATATAATGATTAAGCAATCATGCTCATTTGTTAAACCCGACATTCTCTGTATAACCTCACCATCAGGATAGTATTGGGACTGTGCCCATTCTAGGTTTTTAATGTTGGGATGGGGCTGTTGAAAATATAGGATAGGAGAATGGAACTAGTTGATGTTCTGGAGAGGCTGGCCCTTCTACATTTCAGGACTTATATGGCCCAGGGGCCCATATAGAGGTTGTAGGTTTCTGGAAAGTTACCTAGTACATAGAAACTTTGTAGAATCTTATATAATGCCCTAGGTGTTCTTCAGGATTGGCTGGAATGGTTCTGGTTGGGGTTTGGAAAGTTATGGTAGTAGCAATGTCTAACTGAAGCATGTGTAAGAGTGACCTCCAGACTAGCCTCTCAATTCTATTTGATCTTTTCTCAGCCACTGATACTTTATTTGTTCCATTTCTTCCCCCCACCTTTTAAACATTTTTTATTGTGAAATATGACATATATAGAAAAAAGTAATAAATTTCTGAGTACATTTTAACAAGTAGTTATAGAACAGATTTTTTTTCTTATAGCTTCTCCAAGATGCTGGAGACCAACAGAAATATCAATATAATGATTCAGCCATCATACTCATTTGTTAAACCATGTCTTCATTATTATATTCCTCCTTCTCTTTGTATAACATATGCACATGAAAGCACTAAATTTCAAAGTACATTGCAACAATTACCTGTACAGCTTTTCTAAGGTGTTGGAAGCTAAAAGAAATGTCAGTATAATGATTCAGTACTCATACTCATTTGTTAAACCTGACCTTTTTTGTATAACTCCATCATCATCTTTGATCTTTCTCCCACTCTTTAGGGGCATTTGGGCTATGCCCATTCTAACTTTTTCATATTGGATGGGGCTATCAAAAATATGGGTCAAGGGGATGTAACTAGTTGATGTTCTGAAGGGCTGGCCCCTCTGCATTTCAGGACATATCTGGTCCAGTGACTCATCTGGAGGTTGTAGGTTTTGGAAAGTTACCCTAATCCATGGAAACTTTGGAGAATCTTATATAAGCCTTAGGTATTCTTTAAGATTAGCAGGAATGATTTTGGCTGGGTTTTGGGAAGTTATAATAGGTAGCAATGTCTAGCTGAAGCATGCATGCAAGTGATCTCCAGTGTAGCCTCTCAATTCTATTTGAAGTCTCTAAGTTGTTGATACCTTATTTGTTATGCTTCTTTTCCCCCTTTCGGTCAGGATGACATTCTTAATCCCATGGTGCCAAGGCCAGGCTCATCGCTGGGTGTCATCTCTCATGATGCCAAGGAGACATTCATCCCTGGATGTCATATCCCATGTAGGGGGGAAAGCAATGGTTTCACTTAGAGAGTTGGGCTTAGAGAGAGAAAGGCCACATCTGAGCAACAAAAGAGGTTCTCCGGAGGTGATTCTTAGATATCCCTATAAGTAGGCTAAACTTCTCCACTACATATGTAAGCTTCATGAGAGTAAGTCTCAGGATCAAGGGCATGGCCTATTGATTTGGGTGCCCGTAAAGTTTGGCACAGTATCAGGGGATTCCCTGCTGGTAAAGTTTAATAGTTCCACATTTTTTCTTCCATCCCTCAAGGGACTTTGCCAAAACTTATTGTTTATCTGCTTAATATACTTTGGGATGTATCCAGGCATTACATTAAGCTATACAGGATTAAAGGTTCTCATTCTTATTCTGGGCTCCCTGTGTTTGGATTATTTAGGTTATCCTTCCAGAGAGGTTGGTTTAGATTATGTTCTACAGGTAATTTATGTTCTGGACATAATAAAACTTTCTTCTTTTGGTCTCAAATAGTAGACAAAGTTCTAAAATATAGGCAATGTCTTCCTTACCCCGGTATTCTGAATCACCTTAAGCCCGACCCAATGGGCTTCATTCTTATCTCTAAATACCAGATTATACATATATAAAATAGCCCCTCAAAATCCAGAAATTACAATTACCATTGTGGACTAAATATGATTGGTGTAAGAGCTTACATTCTAAGCCCCAGTTTTCCTGTAAATATTTTCAAAATGAGATCATACAATATTTGCCTTTTTGTTTCTGGTTTATTTTGCCTCACTAAATGTCCCACAGGTTCATTCACATCATTGTATGCCTCGCAACTTCATTCTTTTGTTGGCATATAGTTGTTCATAGTATCATCTTATGATTTCTTTTATTTCTTCAGGGTCTGTGGTGACACACCTCTGCTTATCTCTGATTTTGTTTCTTTGCATCCTCTCTCATTTTTACTTTGTCAGCCTTGTTAGTGGCCCATCAATGTTCTTGATTTTCTCAAAGAATCAACTTTTGGTTTTATTGATTTTTTTCTATACCTCTTTTGTTCTCCCATTCATGTAATTCTGCTTTAATCTTTGTTATTTCTTTTCTTCTAGTTCCTCCAGGTGAGCAGTTAAAGTCCTTGATTTTTGCTCTTTATTGTTTTTTGTGTTTTTTTTTTCCATGGATAGGCTGTGGGAATTGAACCTGGGTCTCCAGCACAGCGATTGAGAATTCTGCCACAGAGCCACCATTGCCTGCCCTCTTTCTTGCTTTTTAATATAGGCATTTAGGGCAATAAATTTCACTCTCAGCACAGCCCTTTGCAGTGTTCCATAAGTCCTGATAAGTTGTATTTTCATTTTCCATCGCCTCCAGATAGCTACAGATTTCTCTAGCAATTTCTTCTTTGAGTCACAGGTTGTTTAAGAGTGTGTTATTTAATCTCCATGTATATGTGAATATTCTCATTCTTTGGTGTTTATTGAGATACAGCTTCATTCCATTGTGATCAGAGAAAGTGATTTGAATAATTTCAATATTTTAAAATTTATAAAGATCTGTTTTGTGCCCCAGCATATGCTCTATCCTGGAGAATGTTCCATGAGCACTAGAGAGGAATGTATATCCTTGTGTTTTGGGGTGCAATGACCTATGCATGTGCATTAGGTCTAATTCATTTGTCAAGTCATTTAATTTCTCCATTTCCTTGTTGATCTGTCTATTTGTTCTGTCTATAGAGGAGAGTTGTGTATTGAAGTCTCCTGCTATTATTGTTGATATATCTATAGCTCCCTTCAGTTTTACCAATGTCTGTCTCATGTTCGTTGGAGCTCCTTGATTGTGACCATAAACATTTATGATTATTATATCTTCTTAGTGAATTGACCCTTTAATTAGTATATAGTGTACTTCTTTGTCTCTTATGATGTCTTTACATTTAAATTCTATTTTTTCTGATATTAGTATAACTACTCCTGATTTCTTTTGGTTACAACTTGCATGGAAAATATTTTTCCATCCTTTCACTTTCAATCTATTTGTATCCTTGTGTCCAAGATGAGTCACTTGCAAGCAGCATAGCTGGATTATACTTCTTAACCCATTTCCCAATCTATATCTTTTAATTTGTAAATTTAGTCCATTTACACTCAATGTTATTACTGAAAAGGCATTTCTTGAATCCATCTTATCATTTTTATTTTATTTGTCGGATATATATGTTCTTTTCCCTCTTTCTCTTTTTGTTCTTTAAGTTACCCTTACTTGTCCTCTTCAGTTCTGTTCCCTCCTCCAGACCTCCCTCTCCTGTCTATTTTTTCAGCTGGCAGAACTCCCATTAGTATTTCTTGTAGGGTTGGTCTCTTGTTGACAAATACTTTCAGGACTTGTTTGTTTGTGTAAACTTTAATATCCACCTCAATTTTGAAGAATAATTTGGCTGGGTACAGAATTCTTGGCTAGAAGTCTTTTTCTTTCAGGATTGTAAATTTAACATACCACTGCCTTCTCGCCTTCATGATGCTAGGTGAGTAGTCTGAACTCAGTCTTATGTGGTTTCCTTTGCATGTAGGAGATTGTTATTCTCTTGCTGCTTCCAGAATTTTCTGCTTCTCTTCAACATTTGATAGACTCTTTAGTATGTGTCTTGGGGAAGGCCTTTATGCATTCTGTTTGGGGTTCGGAAGGATTCTTTGACTTTTACATTTGTGTCCTTTGTAAGTGTTGGGGAGATTTCCCTCATTATATCCTCAACTACTGTTCCTAGCCCTTTACTCCTCTCTTTTCGTTCTGGGACACCAATGATTCTTATATTTGTGTACTTTGTCTTGGCTATCATTTCCCTGAGATCCCATTCAAATTTTTCCATCTTTTTCACCTTTTGCTGTTTTATTTTATCAAAGTCAGTCATCCTATCCTCCATATTTCTTATTCTTTCTTCCATCTCTTCAAACATGCTGCTTTGTGCCTCTACTATGTTTTTTGTTTGGTCAACAGAGTCTCTAATCTCTGTGGTATCTGTTATTTTTCTATTTAGTCTTTTGAACTCCTCTTTATGCTCTTCTACTGTCTTCTTGATCTCCTTTATGTCATTTGCCATCCTACTTATTTCATTCAGTAGTGTTATATGAACACCTTTTATTAGTTGTTCCAACATCTGTGTCTCCTCTGGTGTTTTAATTTGGTCGTTAGGCAGGTCTATATCTGTCTGCATTGTGATATGCTTAGTGATCTTCTGCTGTTTTTGTGGCATGTAAATATCTTGATTGATCTACTTTGGGAGTTGACTCCTTTCAGTAGTCTAAGGCCTTGTGTTTGCGGATTGGTTGTACAACAGGGTGCAGGGTACGGGGCCAGGCACAACAGTGCAGTGAGTCATTACAGGGCAGGTATAGATGCAGGTGAGGATGTTATGCTGGTGCAGGTGAACATGGACACCCAGCGTCCAGAAAGGATATAGTTGTGTGGGTGCACAGGTTTGGGGGGTGTAACCCTGGTGTACACTGGTCTTGGGTATGGGGACCTTTTTGCACATGCATAGAGCTGTGGCAGCAGGTCAGCAGTATGCCTTCATGCGTTGGGGTCAGATGTGACGAGACTGCACAGGTCAGCACTTTCTCAGAGCTGGGAAGCATGACTGAGGGCCACGTGCATGTGTAGGTCTAGGGGTGCCATAACTTAATGTTCCCAGAGCTGAAGGACGTGATTGGGGGCACGTGCACATATGCAGGTCTAGGAGAATCATAAACTGATGTGTAGAGCTCATGGGGAGTGGGTTGAGGCTGTGCAACACTATGGGCAGGGAGAGGGTATAGCCTGGGTATGAAGGTATGCGCTGGCATCTTTTATGGGCTGGCCACAGCTTGCAGGGAAAAAAGGAGAGGGAGTCAGTGCTTGGGAGGAATGCAGGTGAAGTGCGTTGGGCTGCACTTGGGGTGGGGTTGTGGGGCGGTTACACGCACTGGGGGTTAGTGCAGCGGGGGTGTTTGGAGCTCGGGGCGTGTGGGTGGGTTATGGGATTCGTGTGCTTGGGGTGTGGGGTGAGTCGCAGGTCACAAGGCTGCACTGATAAGGTAGCACATTCAAGGAACACAGCCTGACTTACTTCCTAGTCCGTGCATTCCCATGGACCTCACACCTCCGCGCCAGGCTCCAGCTTTCTGCTTCTTAGTTCCTCAGCCTCTGCAACCAGAGCCACCGTGGACATTGCCCAAGTACTCCCCAAGTGATGGGTGCCTCCTCAGTTGGTCCCACCCAGACAGGTGTCCAGATGTAGAATTCGCCTCTTCACTTTTTTGACCAAGTCTTTTGAGGCACAAAAGCATTTGATTTTGAGGAGTTCCCATCTATCTATTTTTTCTTTTGTTGTTTGTGCTTTGGTAGTAATATTTAGGAAGCTACATCATATTACTATCCCTGAAGATGTTTCCCTGTATTTTTTCTAGAAGCTTTATGGTACTGGTTCTTATATTTAGGTGTTTGATACAATTTGAGTTAATTTTTGTATAGGATGTAAGGGAAGGGTCTTCTTTTACTCTTTTGACTATGGATATCCAGTTCTCCCATGCTGTTTTTTTTTGGGGGGGGGTGCATGGTCTGGGAATTGAACCCAAGTCTCCCACATGGAAGGGAGCATTCTACCAATGAACAACCCCTGCACTCACCCATGCCCTTTTATTGAAAAAACTATATTGTCCCAGTTCAGTGGATTTGGGGACCTTGTCGAAGATCAATGGACCACAGATTTGGTGGTCTAGTTCTGCATTCTTGATTTTATTCCACTGGTCGATACTTCTATCTTTGTTCCAGTACCATGCTGTTTTGACCACTGTGGCTTTATAAAAAAAATTTAAATCAGAAGGGTTAATCCTCCCACCTCATTCTCCTTCTTGAGGATGCTTTTAGCTATTCGGGATCTCTTCCCCTTCCAGATGAATTTGGTAACTTGCTTTTCCAAATCTTCAAACTAGGGTGTTGTAATTTTAATTGGTTCTGTATTGAATCTTTAGGTCAATTTTGGTAGAATTGACATCTTAACTGCATTTAACTTCTTATCCATGAGAATGGAATATCTTTCCACGTATTTAGATCTTTGATTTCTTTTAGCAATGTTACATAGTTTTCTGTGTACAAGGTACATTCCTAATTAATTTCATTCCTGGGTACTTAATTCTTTTAGTTGCTATTTTGAATGGAATTCTTTCCTTAATTGACTCCTCAGTTAGGTCATTGTTTGTGTATAGAAACATTACTGATTTTTGCACATTACTTTTATACCCTACCACCTTGCTTAATTTTCTCAAAGAACTTTGTTGCAGATTTTTCAGGATTTTCCAAGTATTATACTTGGAAATAATATCTAAGTATTATACTTGGAAATAATGAAAGTTTTACTTCTTCCTTTCCAATTTTGACGCCTTTTATTTCTTTCTCCTACCTGATCGCTCTAGCTAGAACTTCTAGTACTATGTTGAATAATAGTGGTGACAGAGGGCACCCTTGTCTCATTCCTGATCTTGGGGCGAAATATTTCAGTCTCTCATCACTGAGTACGATGCTGGTTATCAATTTTTCATATATACCCTTTATCATATTGAAGAAGTTACCTTTGATTCGTAGCTTTTGAACAGTTTTTTTTTGGTAAAAGAATGGTGAATTTTGTCTAATGCTTTTTTCAGCATCAATCAAGATGATTATGTGATTTTTCCCTTTAGATTTGTTGCTGTGCTGTATTACATTAATTGATTTTCTTGTGTTGAATCCTCCTTGCATTCCTGGTATAAACCTCACTTGGCTAAGGTAAGTAATTCTTTTAGTGTATATGTTGTATTCGATTTTCTGTATGTTATTGAGAATTCTTGCATCTATATTCATTAGGGAAATTGGTCTGTAATTTTCCTTTCTTATAGCATCTTTATCCAGTTTTGGTATTAAAATGATGTTAGGTTCATACAATGATTTAGGCAGTGTTCCTTTTTCCTGAATTTTTTGGAAAAGTTTCAGCAGGATTGACATTAGTTCTTTTTTGGTGGTTTGATAAAATTCCCCTAGGAAGCTATCTGGCCCTGTGCTTTTCTTTGTAGGAAGATTTTTTTTAATGACAAATTGAATCTCTTTACTTGTGATTGGTTTGTTAAGATTTTCTATTTTTTCTTGCATCAGCATAGCTTTTTTGTGTGTTCCAGGAATTTGTCCATTTTATCTGAGTTGTCTAGTTTGCTGGCATGTAATTGTTCATAGTATCCTCTTATGATTTTTTTTATTTCTTCAGGATCAGTGGTAATGAGCACTCTCTCATTTCAGATTTTGTTTATATGCATCTTCTCTCTTTTTTCCTTTGTCAGCCTTGCTAGTGGACCATTGATTTTACTGATTTTTTCAAAGAACCAACTTTTGGTTTTATTGATTCTTTCTATTGTTTCTTTGTTTTCCCATTCATTTAACTCTACTTTAATCTTTGTTATTTCTCTTCTATTTTCTTTAGGGTTTGTTTGCTGTTCTTTCTCAAGTTCCTCCTGGTGAGAAATTATATCCCTGCTTTTTGCTCTTTCTTCTACTTTTTTTTTTTTTAACTTTTTTGTATAATATAATGTATATACAAAGCAAAAAAAGAACAAAAGCAGTAGTTTTCAAAGCACACTTCAACAAGTAGTTGAAGGAAAGATCACAGAGTTTGTCATGGGCAACGATACCATCCTCTCAGAGTTTTCCTTTTAGCTGCTCCTGAATATAAGAGGCTAGAAGGAATAAATATTTTTTTAATCATAACAATTGACTTTTTGTGTGAAAAATAGCATATACACAATAATGCAACAAATGTCAAAGCACAGCACCACAATTAGTTGTAGAACACATTTCAGAGTTTGGCATGGGTTACAATTCCACAATTTTAGGTGTTTACTTCTAGCTGCTCTAAGACACTGGAGACTAAAAACAATATAAATTTAATGATTTGATTCAGCAATCATATTAATTCATTAAATCTTATCTACTCTGTATAACTCTACCATGATCTTTGATCTTTCTATCAATCTCTTTTTGGGTGTTTGGGCTATGGCCATTCTAACTTTTTCATGCTGGCAGGGTCTGTCAATAATACGGGGTAGGGGGATGGAACTAGCTGATGTTCTGGAGAGGCTGGCCCTTCTAGGTTTCAAGATTTATCTCATCCAGGGACCCATCTGGAGGTTGTAGGTTTCTGGAAAGTTACACTAGTGCATGGAACCTTCGTGGAGTAATACATTGTTCTAGGTGTTCTTTCAGATTGGCTGAAATGGTCCTGGTTAGGATGTGTTATTTAATTTCATATAGTTGTGAAAGTTCTTGTTCTTTGATGGTTATTGATATCCAGCTTCATTCCACTGTGGCCAGAGAAAATGCTTTGAATACTTTCAATGTTTTTAAATTTATAAAGACCTATTTTGTGCCCCCATCATATGATCTATCCTGGAGAATACTCCATGAGCACTGGATAAGAATGTGTATCTTAGTGTTTTTGGGGTGTAGTGACCTATATATGTGGTTAGGTCTAATTCATTTATCAAATTGTTTACATTATCTATTTCCTTATTGAGTCTCTGTCTGACCTGTCTATACAGCAAAGTGGTTTATTGAAGTCTCCTATTATTATTGTTGAAGCATCTATCACTCCCATCAGTTTTGCCAATGCTTGTCTCATATACCTTGGAGCTCCTTGATTGTGAGCATAAGCATTTGTGACTGTCATTTATTCTTGGTGAACTGTCCTTTTTATTAAGATATAGTGTCCTTCTTTGTCTTTTATGATGTCTTTACATTTTAAGTCTATTTTGTCTGATATTAGTATCGCTGTTCCTGCCTTCTTTTGATAACAGCTTGCATGGAACATCTTTTTCCATCCTTTCACTTTCAATCTGTTTGTATCCTTGAACCTAAGATGAGTCTCTCATAGGCAGCATATAGCTGAATTTTATTTCTTAATTCATTCTGCCAATTTTTATCTTTTAATTGATAAATTTTGTCCATTAACATTCAGAGTTATTCATGTAAAGGTATTTTTTAAATCCACCATATTATACTTTGGATATCATTTCTCAGGTCTCTATATTATTTTCCCTCTTTCTCCTTTTATCCTTTAATTTACCCTTACTGGTACTCTTTAATTCTGTTCCCTCTTCCAGACTTCCCTCTCCTGGTTTTTTTTTTTTTTTTGACTAACAGAACTCCCTTTAGTATTTCTTGTAGGATCAGTCTTTTGTTGACAAATTCTCTGATCATTTGTTTGTCCTGGAAAATTTTAATCACTACCTCATTTTTGAAGGACAATTTGACTGGGTACAGAAATCTTGGCTGGAAGTCTTTCTCTTTTGGGGTCTTAAATATTTCATACCACTGCCATCCCACCTCCAAAGCGCCAGTTGAGTAGTCTGAATTCAGTCTTATGTGGTTTCCCTTTTACGTGGTAGATTGTTTTTATCTTGCTGCTTTCAGGATTTTCTGCTTGTCTTCAACATTTGACAGACTGATCTGTATGTGCCTTGGTGTAGGTGTATTTGGATTTATTCTATTTGGGGTTTGTTGGGCTTCTTCGATTTGCATATTTACATCCTGTATAAGGGTTGGATACTTCTCCCCATTATATCCTCATCTAATCTTCCTATCCCTTTTTTCTTCTCTTCTCCTTCTGGGACACAGATGATTCTTATCTTTATGCACTTTGTTTTTTCCATCATTTCCCTCAGATTCAATTCAAAATTTTCCATCTATTTTTTGCCATTTGCTGTTTTGAGTGTTTGAAATCAGTTTTTCTATCCTCTTAGTCTTTCTTCTGCCTCTTCAAATCTGCTGTTGTGTGCCTCTATTATGTTTTTTATTTGGTCTATGGCATTTTAATCTCTGTGATATCTGCTATTTTTTTCTATTTATTCTTTCAAATTCCTCTTTGTGCTCTTCTAGTGCCTTCTTGATCTCCTTTATGACATTAGCCATCCCATTTATTTTATTTAGTAGAGTTATATGAACATCTTTGATTAGTTGTTCCAAAGTCTGTGCCTTCCCTGGTATTTTAATTTGGTCATTAGGTTAATTAGATTGGACTATATCTGTCTGCATCTTGATATGCTTAGTGACCTTCTGTTACCATTTAGGCATTTAAATATCATGATAGGGTTACTTTGGAAGTTGATTTCCTTCAGTAGTCTAAAGCTTTGTATTCTTGGGATGGCTATAGAGCAAGATATGGGCATGGTGTAGGGCACCACAGTGCAGTGATAGGTTGCAGTCTAGGTATAGGCATGGGTCAGGGATGCTATACTGGTGCCTGCGAGTGTTAGGTGCAGGGTGTGGCATTATAGAGGTGCAGTGTGGGGATGATGAGGGTAGGGTGCATCTCAGGCAGGCCTTGGAGTGCAGGAGCAGGGTGCAGTTGGGGGACACAGCAGTTGTGCATGACCAAAGGCAGTTTGAGAGGGCTGTGTGGATTTACAGGGGTTGGTGCACAGGTAGGACGTGAGTGGGCACATGGTGCATGAGTGTTGTGCCAGTTTGAAAAGGTTTATGTACCCTAGAGAAGCCATGTTTTAAGCCTAATCAACCTTGTGGGGGCTATGCTTTCTTCTAATCCCTATTCAGTACTGTATGTTGGAAACTTTAATTAGCTTATCTTCATGGAGATGTGACTCAATCGAGTGTGAGTGTTAAACTTGATTAGGTGGATATGTGTCTCCACCCATTCCAGGTGGGTCTTGATTGGTTTTACTGGAATCTTTTAAAAGAAGAAACACTTTGGAAAAAGCTAGGGAACAACAAAAGAGGAAGCCACGAGATTCTGAGAGAGCAGAGAACACTGCAGAACCATGAAGCAGAGAGTCCACCAGCTAGTGACTTTTTGCAATGAAGAAGGAAAACACCTCCCAGGGAGCTTCATGAAACAAGAAGACTGGAGAGAAAACCAGCAGATGCTGCCATGTTTGCCATGTGTCTTTCCATCTGAGAGAGAAACCTGGAACATCATCGACCTTCTTGAACCAAGGTATCTTTCCCTGGGTGCCTTAGATTGGACATTTCTATAGACTTTCTTAAATTGTCCTTAGAACTGTAAACTTATAACTTATTAAATTCCCCTTTTTAAAAACCATTCCGTTTCTGGTATATTGCGTCCTGGCAGCTAGCAAACTAGAACAGATGAGATATCATCTCTGACTCTAATTGGCATTCACTATAATTAATGCATTGTTTCTGTCTGGGTGGCTTTCAAGATTTCATCTTTGTCTTTAGTTTTAGGAAGTTTATTATGTGTCTTGGTATGGATTTCTTTAGGTTTATACTATTTAGGTTTCACTCAACTTATTGAATAAATAGGTTTATGTCTTTCACCAAATTTGGAAAGTTTTCATCCATTATTTCTTTGAATAGTTTTTTTCATTCTTCTTTCTCTCTCCCCCTTTCCCATCTCTCTGGTATCCCATGATATAAATGTTAGCTCTTTTGCTCATTTCCAACTAGTCCCTATGATACTGTTTATTTCATTTCCAACTCTATCTTCTATCTTGTTCAAATTGGGTAGTTTCTTTCTCCCTCCCTCTTTCCCATCTCTCTGGTATCCCATGATATAAATGTTAGCTCTTTTGCTCATTTCCAACTAGTCCCTATGATACTGTTTATTTCATTTCCAACTCTATCTTCTATCTTGTTCAAATTGGGTAGTTTCTATTGATGTGTTCTCAAATTCACTGATTTATCCACTGTAATCTCTATTATTGAGCTCATCAAGTGATATTTTTCTATTGTTATTGTATTTTTCAGTTCTATAATTCTATTTTATTGCTTGTATTTCTTGGCTGAGATTTTCCATAGTTTTTCATTGTTTGAACATAATCTGTAATTGTTTGTTGAAGAATTTTTATGATGACTTATTTAAAATTTTGTCTGGTAATACCATCATCTGATTCATCTCAGTGGTTGTGTCTTTTGATTTTCTTTTATCAGTCATGTGATTTTCCTGGTTCTTGGTAAGATGAGTGATTTTCGATTGTATCCTTGTCTTTTGGGATTTTGTATTATAAGACTTTGGATCATACCCATTCTTTTCTATTTGTTTTTAGCAGGTAGCCTTCTTTAGATAGAGCAGGACAGCTGAATGGGTGTATGTTTGGCTTCCATCTAGTCCCTGATGACACCACCCCAGCAAAAGTTGGCACTGACACTCACTCCCACTACCCCATTATAGATATGTGGATCAGATGTTCAGCTGCCTTCTCAGCCCTACTGACACCTTCCCAGAAAAAGTTGTAACTGATTTATACCACTTTGCCTGCTACCTCTAGTGTACATTCAGCTCCCTACTGGTACCCACTATCCTTAGTGAGGGGGGGAGTAGAGGGTAAACTCATTCTGTTTTTTTCTACAGTGTAGAGTGTAGAAACTCAGTTCTGTGCTGATCCTAATGCCAACAAATCTCACTTCCCTCTACTTCCTTCTCCCTCACTGATGCTGGATGGGACTGGAGACTAAACTTCCCACTGGGCCTACTGACACTAAGAAAGGGAAGTATGCCAAGTGTTGACTATCCCACCTTGCACTGCCTCCTTCAGCTTAGTTATTGTTGGGTGTGGTTGGAGCTTCACTGAACCTTTTGACACTATGGAATGAGGAGGATCAGAAGTGCCAAACAACCCTGCATCACACTGCCTCGTTCAGTCCTGTTGCTGACAAGTCAGTGTGGAGGTTCATCTCCCCACTTTGTCTCACTGATCAGAGGTGGGATGATAGTGGAATGCTGACTAGACTTGACTTGCACTATCTTGTTTATTCTCATTGATACCACATGGTGGTGGATACTCAACTCCTCATGGCTTGTGTCTGCTAACATTTGTAGTGGGGGGATCAGAATAACAGATAACCCCATCTCACTGACTTGTCAAAACTTGATGTTGCATGGTGCAGTGGAGGCTTAGCTTGCTGTTGGATCCTGCTGGCATTACCCTGGCAAGGGAATCAGAGCACTGCCTATGTTGGGGCATGAAACACATCCCTCACAAAAGATGTGCTCAAATCTTAATCTACTTTTCCGTGGGTATGAACTCATTTGTAAACAGGATCTTTTGAAGATGCTATTTTTAAGCAAGGTGTGGTCAAATTAAATCAGGGTGGATCTTAACTGTATGACTGGAGGTAGTATAAGAAGAAATTTGGATGCAGTCTACCAAGGAAAGACACAAGAAGAAAGCAGAACTCAGAAAGGCCATAGTGTAGAGAGAGATTGCCGTGTGATGGAGAACAGCCACCACTAGAATTCTAACCATACCATGAGAAAGCATGGTCTTGTCTATATCTTGATTTTGAACTTTTAGCCCTAAAAACCATGGGACAACATAGGCTCATTGTTTAAGCCAACACATTGTATAGTATTTATCATAGCAAACCTAATGAACTAAGATAGCCTGCTTCTGTTGGGCAGGGAATAGCAGCTCATTTCTCCATTCAGCCTCAGAGTACCCCACTGTCACTGTTTTCTGCTGCACAGGGGTTGGAAGATCATTTCTCCATTCGGCCCAACTAATACTGTCACAGCAAGCGAAGCTGAGCGCTAAACCTGCCTCCCTATGTGGATGATAGAAGATCTACTCTCCACTCAGCCTTGTCAACACCATCAGGTCTGGGAATCTGAGTTCTGTTTCCTGATTCTACAGAGCTTTGTGGGGGTGGGGATGGATTTGGGTAGAAGAAAAACTCTTCACTGCACCCCACCCAAGAAAAGCACAGAAGGTGGAGTGCAGTTTTTCCATTTGTTTGGCTTGAGTAGATCAAGCACTGCCAAAACATTTTCTGGTCTCCTTATCTGGTCCTTTCTAAAGCAGAAATAGGCTTTTCTTGGAGTTTTATTTGACTGTTCCTGTTGGGAGTACTGGCTGGAGACTTCTGCAGTGCCCTCTGGGGAGGGTGTAAGGAAACCCAGGGAATCCACTATTGTTTATATTCAAGTTCCAAGGTCCCTAGACAGTACACCTTCTTCTTTCTACCCTTGTTGTATTATGTCCAGGATTTTTAGCTGTTAAGAGGAAAGACCTTGGAGAAATGGAACTACTCCAGCTTGGCTGGGACTGGAAGTTCTTATATTTCTTTTTTTTTAAGTAATATAAAAACTTATTTCTCTTTCATACAGCAGTTTAAAGATAAATGGGTAATCTAGGTTGGGTAGACAGCTTAGCTTTAGAGAAACCAGATTATCCAGCCAGTTCTGCCATCTACATCACTTGGGTTTCATCTTTGAATCTAAGGTTACTGCATCAATTCTTGCAATTTCCCAGCCAAAGAAAAAAAGGAAAAGAGGACATCCAGGGCAAATGGATTTCACATATGAAGGTGTGTTAGTTAGCAAGCTGTCAGAATGTGATATATCAGAACTAGAATGACTTTTAAAAAGTGGAATTTAATAAGTTACAAATTTACAGTTCTAAGGAAGTAAAAGTGTCCAAATAAAGACATCAACAAGAGGTTACCTCAATTCAAAGAAGGTCCATGAGTTGGGAACATCTTTGTCAGCTGGGATGCCATGTGGCTGGCATCAGCCTTTCCAGATTCTGGTTTGCTTAACATCTCATGGTGATATCTGTAGACTCCAAGCATCTCCAAACATCTGTGTCTCTGTTTTCCATATGCTCACATCTGTGTCAGCTTTGCTGTGAAGTTTTCGTCAGCTCTGCGGCTTCAGAAATTTCTCTCATTTCTGTTGTTTGTGCTCTTTCTCCAAAATGTTTCTTCATTTAAAGACTCTAGTAATCTAATCAAGCCCCACCTGGAATGGGTGGAATCACATCTCCATTTAATCAAAAGTTAATACCCACAATTGAGTGTGTCACTTCCATGGACATAATCTAATAAAAAATTTTTACCTACATTATTAAATCAGAATTAAAAGAAATGGCTGCCTCCACAAGATGGACTCAGGATAAAAACATGGCTTTTCTGGGGTACATAATACTTTCAAAGTGGCACAGAAAGTGAACCAAAATTTGCACATTTCTCTTCTTTACATATCCCACTGAACACAGAGTCCAGCTAGCTGTATCTAGCTGGGAAATATAGGCATAACTGGATTGTCTCAAATTTGTGGTGGGATGGAGGGATTCTATTTCTATCAGTGAAATTGATTCTAATAGCTGATGCATGCCTTTTTAGTTACTTTATGTAATTCAATGGAAATAAGATGGTGTCTTCTCTCTCAAAAATATCTAATCCAGGATCTCAGATCCTGGCCTGGGCTCTGTATATCTTTTATTTTTAAAAAAGTTTTAAAATTGTATAATATAACATATATACAAAGCACATCATAACAATTGGTTGTAGAGCAGATTTCAGAGTTTGGTATGGGTTACAATTCCACAATTTTAGGTTTATACTTCTAGCTGCTCCAAGATACTGGAGACTAAAAGAAACACCAATATAATCATTAAGCAATCATACTCATTTGTTAAATGCTACTTCTCTGTATAACTTCACCATCACATTTGATCTTTCTCCCATTCTTTAGGGGTGTTTGGGCTATCCTTATTCTAACTTTATCATGTTGTAAAGGGCTGTTGATAATATGGGATAGGGGAATGGAACTAGTTGATGTTCTGGAGAGACTGGCCCCTCTGCAATTCAGGACTTACCTTTGTCCAGGGAACCATCTGAAGGTTGTAAGTTTCTGGAAAGTTATCCTAGTGCATGGAACCTTTGTAGACTCTTTTCTCTTTATGTTCAGACAGAAAATTTAATCACTTCTATTATTAAGTAATTATATCTTTTTCTAAAAAAACTAAATAATCACAACAATTTTAACTTTTTAGGAGCAAATCAGAGAATTTAGGATGCAAACAATTCAAAACACAAATGAATTCTCAGAATTTTTTGCTTAAAATGGTTAATGGCCCTTTTATTTTTTTTTATTTTTTATTTTTTATTTTTTTAGCATGGGCAGGCTCCAGGAACTGAACCCAGATCTCTGGCATGGCAGGTGAGAATTCTGCCACTGAGCCACTGTTGCACTGCCCAATGGCCCTTTCAAAGATAATGACTGTAGTCAATACATGCCTCTTGCTTTTATATGGATTGTCTGAGAGATGGTGCTTAATATCCATCTCCTTCCTAAATTCACCCTTCAGCCTCACTCCATTCTTGGCCCCTAGGAAATACCTAACCTCCAATGTATCCTAGATCCTCATTACAGGGATATAGGAGGGAAGATATCTTAGCCAAGAACTTCGATGCATGGATGATATGATGCTGAATGGAGTCATTTCCGCAACAAGGTCTTTTGAAAACTATGTATATATAATTGGCATGTTTTATCGTATGATCTATAGAAGAAGACATGGACTCTAAAAAATAGAATTTTTGAGTCCTGTGTATCCAAGGCTGGCATGATTTATAATATTCTGGACTGTGGTTCAGATAACCTGGGCTTTAATTTTTTCTGTGTACTAAAAGCATGACTAGTTAGACGTATTTACTTCTTTAGGTCTCAATTCTTTTTCGAAAAAAAAGTTTTTCTTTCAATTGTGAAATATAACATATATACAAAAGCAATACATTTTAAAGTAGGTTTTAATGGGTAGTTAGAAAAACGATTTTAAAGATTAGTATGGATTACGGCTCCATGATTTTTTATTTTTTCTTCTAGCTGCTCCAAGACACTGGAGAGCAAAAGAAATATCAATATAGTGATTCAGCAGTCATACTTATTTGTTAAATCCTATCTTCTCTGGCAAACTCCTCCTCTTTTTTCTTTTTTGGTGAAAAACAGCATATATAGAAAAAAGCAATAAATTTCCAAGTACATGGTGTGGTAGTTAGGTTCAAGTGTCAACTTGGCCAGGTGTAGGTGCCTAGTTCTATTGCTGTGGACATGAGCCAATGGCACGTGAACCTCAGCTGTTGCTGATTACATCCACAGTTGGCTAAGAGGTGTGCCTGCTGCAATGAATGACATTTGATTTAATTGGCTGGGAGCTTAAATGAGAGTGCTCAACATAGCACAGCCCAAGAAGCACAGCATATCTCATCTCAGCACTCTCAGGTCAGTCCAGGCCTTTGGAGATGCAGAAAGAAATCACCCCGGGGAAAGTTGTGGGAACCCAGAGGCATAGAAATAAGGCTGGCAGAGATCACCCTGTGCTTTCCCATGTAAGAAAAAACCTCAGCTGAAAGTTAGCTGCCTTTCCTCTGAAGAACTATACACTTTTAACTAAATAAATCCCCATTTATTAAAAGCCAATCCATCTCTGGTGTGTTATGTTCCAGCAGCTGGCAAACTAGAACACATGGTAACAACTAGTTGCAGATCAGACTGTTGACCTTGGCATGTGTTACAATTCCACAATTTTATGTTTTTACTTCTATCTGCTCTAAGGTACTGGAGCCTAAAAGAAATATCAATACAATGATTCAATACTCATTAAACCCTACCTTCTCTGTATAACTCCACCATCACCTTAGACCTTTCTCTCACTCTTTAGGGGCATTTGGGCTATGACCATTCTAATTTTTTCATGTTGGAAGGGGCTGTCAATAATATGGGATAGGGGAATGGAACTAGTTGATGTTCTGGAGAGGCTGGCCCCTCTGCATTTCAGGACCCTCTGGGTATTGCAAGTTTCTAGAAAGTTATCCTAGTGCATGGGACCTTTGTAGAATCTTAAATAACGCCCTAGGTGTTCTTTAGGAATGGCTGAAATGGTTTTGGTTGGGGTTTGACACATTAAGGTAAGGAGTAATGTCTAACTGAAGCTTGTGTAAGAGCCACCTCCAGAGTAGCCTCTTGACTCTTGAACTCTCAGTCACTGATACCTTTTTTGTTACACTTCTTTTCCCCCTTTTGGTCAGGATGGCATTGTTGATCTCACAGTGCCAGGGCTGGATTCATTCCTGGGAGTCATTTCCCATGTGGCCAGGGAGACCTTCACTCCTAGATGTCATGTCCCACATAGGGGGGAGGGCAACAATTGCACTTGCAGATTTGGGCTTAGAGACATACCTATAAATAAGCTAAGCTTATCCACTACATACATAAGCTTCACAAGAGCAAGCCTCAAGATCAAGGGCTTGGCCTATTGATTTGGTTGTCCCTAATGTTTGATGCAGTATTGAGGTTTTCCCTGATGGTAAACTTTAATAGTTCTGTATTTTTTCTCCCATCCCTCAAGAGACTTTGCCAAACTTTTTATTACCTTTCTAATGTACTCTGTGTTGTATCCAAGCATTACTTTAAGCTATACAGGAATAAAAGCTCTCATTCTTATTCTGGAATCCCTCTGTTTGAATTTGCTTAAATGATCTATCCACACAGTTTGAGTTAGATTATATGCTAGAGAAAATTAAGTTCTGGAAAAAATAAACCCTTCTTCCTTTGGTCTCATAGGTTCTAAAGTATAGACAATGTCTTCCTTAACCCTGTATTCTGAATCACCTTAAACCTGACCTGATCAGCTTCATGCTTATCTCTAAATACCAGGTTATATATATATATATAAAACAACCTCTCAAAATCCAGAAAAATAATTACCACTCTGGGCTAAATGTGACTGGTATAAGCTCTTACAATCTAGGCCCCTATTTCTTATAAGCATTTTCTAATGACCATGCAGTAATTGCTCTTTTACTTCTGGCTTATTTTGCCTCTCCAAATGTCCCACAGCTTTATTCACTATGTTGCATGCTTCTCAACTTCCTTCCTTTTTGTAGCAGTACAATGTTCAATCATAGGTACACACCACTGTTCACCAATCTGCTTCTCAGTCAGTGCATCGTTCAGCCACCTCCATTCATTAGGCATCAGGTATAATGTCCAAAGTCAACACTCCATCAAC
Organism: Tamandua tetradactyla; assembly: GCF_023851605.1. Taxonomy (NCBI): domain Eukaryota; kingdom Metazoa; phylum Chordata; class Mammalia; order Pilosa; family Myrmecophagidae; genus Tamandua; species Tamandua tetradactyla. The sequence goes on from NC_135353.1 coordinate 124,340,316, forward strand.
ACTCTCAATTTTAGATAATTTATAGTTCCCAAGAGAAAGATAACCAATAAACACACTCTTATCAAATAGAAAATCTAAACCTTCCTTTAACTCTTATTCTTCCCCCAATTATTTACCCCTGGTATTACTGTGATACTGTTGATGTTTTCTTGTTAAACATAGGCCATAGCCTACAATAGCAGTTTCCCCCTATACCCCAAACTTACACACTCTTTGTAGAAGATTCATACCTTTGAAGTAGTTCATGCAAGAACTTATTTACATTTGTAGTTTTAATCAGTGGGTCAGCTGGGTCAGTACAATTCCTTTCAATCATGTTTATCAATATGGTAAAATTACTTACAGGCCCACTAGTGAACTGCCTTCGCTTCTATCTATTCCCTTACATTTGAGATCAACCTCATTAGTTAACCATAAACCCATCTTTGGCTCCCATGTATCTCTATGTTCCCCATTTTGTATTACCATCCTCTGATTTTACCTTTACCATGGTCGTGAAAGTGAAATCATACAGCATGTATCATTTTTGTCTGGCTTATTTCACTCAGCATTATGTCCTCAAGGCTCTACCATCTTTTCATGTGTATCAGGATGCCATTTCCTCTTGCTGCATAATATTCCATTGTATGTATATACCATATTTTTGTTACCTCACTCCTTAGTTGATGGACACTTGGATTGTTTCCATGTTTTGACAATTGTGAATAATGCTGCTATGAACATCTGTGTGGAAATTTCTGTTTTTGTCACTCTTTCAGCTCTTCTGGGTATATACTGAGTAGTGATACTGCTGGGTCATAGGGAAACTTGATATTTAGTTTCCTAAGGAACCGCCAAACTATTTGTACAATTATATATTCCTACCAGCAGTGCATAAGTGTCCCAATTTTTCCACATTCTCTCCAACATTTGTAGTTTCCTGTTTGTTTAATCACAGCCATTCTTATAGGTGTGAGGTGGTATCTCATTGTAATATTGATCTGCATTGGTTAGTTGAGATCTTCTATTTCTTGAGTCAGTGTAGCTTGTTCATGCATTCCCAGGAATTTGACCATTTCGTCTAAGTTGTCTAGTTTGTTGGTGTATCATTGTTCATAGTATCCTCTTATGATTTTTTTGTTTCTTCAGGGTCTGTGGTAATGACTATCCTCTCATTTCTGATTTTATTTATTTACATCTTCTCTTTTTTTTCCTTTGTTAGCCTTGCTAGTGGATAATTGATTTTATTGATTTTCTTAAAGAACCAACTTTTAGGTTTATTTATTCTGTATATTGTTCTTTTGTTCTCCCTTTCATATAACTCTGCCTTAATTTTTTTATTTCACTTCTATTTGCTTTGGGATTAGTTTGCTCTTCTTTCTCAAGTTCCTCCAGGTGAGGAGTTAAATCCTTGATTTTTGTTTTTATTAATATAGGCATTTAGGGCAATAAATTTCACTCCCAGTACAACCTTTGCCATATCTTATAAGTTCTGGTATATTGTAATCTCGTTTTCATTTGCTCCAGATAGCTACCAATTTCTTTAGCAAGTTCTTCTTTGACCCACTGATTAAGAGTGTTATTTAATCTCCATGTTTTTGTGAATTTTATGGTTCTTTGGTGGTTATTGACTTCCAGCTCCACTCCATTGTGATCAGAAAAAGTACCTTGAATAATTTCAATGTTTTAAAATTTATGAAGACCAGTTCTGTACCCCGGTATGATCTATCCTGGAGAATGTTCCATGAGCACTAGAGAAGAATGTATATCCTGCTGTTTTGGGGTGTAGTGACCTATATACCTGTGTTAGGTCTACTTCATTTATTAAATTGTTTAGCGTCTCTATTTCCTTACTGATCCTCTCTCTGGTTGTTCTAGAAACACAGGAGAGTGGTGCTTTGAAGTCTCCTACTATTATTGTTGAAACATCTATTGCTCCCTTCAATTTTGCCAACGTTTCTCTCATGAACTTTGGAGCTCCTGGATTGGGAGCATAAACATTTATGATTGTTATTTCTTCTTGGTGAATTGGCCTTTTTATTAATATATAGTGTCTTTTTTTGTCTTTTATGATGTCTTTACATTTAAAGTCTGTTTTATCTGATATTAGAATAGCTGCCCCTGCTTTCTTTTGGTTTCAGCTTGCATGGAACAGCTTCATCCATCCTTTCTCTTTCAGTCTATTTGTATCCTTGTGTATAAGGTGAGTCTCTTGTAAGCAGCATGTAACTGGATTGTATTTCTTAATCCATTCTGCCAATCTGTTTCTTTTAATTGGTAAATTTAGTCCATTAACATTCAGAATTATTACTGTAAAGGCATTTCTTGAATCCACCATATTATCTTTTGGATTTTATTTGTCAGATATATATATTCTTTTCCCTCATTCTCTTCTTATCCTTTATGATACCCTTACTGGTACTTTTCAATTCTGTGCCCTCCTCCAGATCTCTCTCTCCTGTCTTTTTTTTTTTCAGCCAGCAGAAATCCATTTAGTATTTCTTATAGGGCTGGTCTCCTGTTGACAAATTCTTTCAGCATTGTTTGTTTGAACAATTTTATCTCTCCTTCAGTTTTGAAGGACAGTTTGGCTGGTACAGAATTCTTGGCTGGGAGTCTTTCTCTTTCAGGATCTTAAACTTTTGGAGGTGGCCTTCCCACCTCCAAAGTGCCAGTTGAGTAGTCTGAACTCAATCTTATGTGGTTTCCCTTGTATGCAGTAGCTTGTTTTTCTCTTGCCAAATTCAGGATTTTCTGCTTCTCTTCTACATTTGATAGACTGTTTAGTATGTGTCTTAGGGAAGGCCTATTTGGAGTTCATCTCTTTTGAGTTCATTGGGCTTCTTTGATTTGCATACTTATGTCCTGTATAATGGTTGGGAAGTTTTCCTTCATTATAAACTTAGCTACTCTTCCTAGCTCTTTACTCTTCTCTTATCCTTCTAAGACACTGATGATTCTTATATTTGGGCCATTAGTTTTGTCCATCAGTTCCCTGAGATCCAATTCAATTTTTTCTATCTCTTTTGCAATTTTCTCTTGTGTGTTAGAAATCAGTTTTCCTGTCCTCTAGTTCACCTATTCTTTCTTCTGTCTCTTCAAGTTTTCTGTTGAGTATCTCTAGTATATATTTTTTGGGTCTACAGCATTTTTAATTTCTGTGATATCTTCTATTTTTCTATTTATTCTTTCAAATTCCTTTTTATGCTTCTCTAGTGTCTTCTTGATGTCCTTTGTCTTTAGCCATTCCTTAGATTTTATTTAGTACAGTTATATGAACATCTTTGATTATTTGTTCCAAAGTCAGGGTCTCTGGTGGTGTTTTAATTTGGCCATTAGGCTGGGCAATATCTACCTGCATCTTGATATGCTGAGTGATCTTCCATTGCTTTTGAGGCATGTAAATATCTTATAGGATTACTTTGGAAGTTGATTTTCTTCAGAAGTCTAAAGCTTTGCATTTGTGGGATGGATGTGGAATAGGGTGTGGGTTGTAGGGTAGGGTGCAACAGTGTGGTGATGGGCTGCAGCAAGATATAAGCACAGGTTGGGGATGCTACAATGGAGTGTGGAGTGCTGGTCACAGGGTTGTGGAGGTGCAGTGAGGAGGCCATGGGGTCAGAGTCACACTCAGGAAGGCCTTGGAGCACAGGATCAGGGTATGGAATGGGGGACACAGAGGTAGGGTGTTGTGGGAGGCAGATGAGGGACCTGTATGGATGCACAGGGTCTAGTGTGCAGGCAGGATGTGGGTGGGCATGTGGAGCGTGGGGGTTGTAGGTATCAGGGTTTATGGGAGGTGACACAGAGTTTGGGGTACAGGGAGGGCAAGATACCAGTGTGTCCTTGAAGAGGGGGAGGGTTCCAGGGGGACCAGGATGCAGATGAAGGAGTGTGTAGGGGCAGGGCACAGGTCATGGTGGTTGTGGGATGTAGGTCAGGAGTGGGTGATATCAGTTGGGTGGGGCCATGGTGTGGGTGTACAGATGCGGGGATGGTTTGTAGCAGGTATGCATAAACGTGCAGGGCGGAGGCTATGTAGCACAGATACATATATGAACACCTGCCAGGTGTGGGAGCAGGGCGCTTGTGCTGTGGATTGGGGCAAGGGTGCATGTGTGCTGGGCAGGGAGTTGGCGTGCAGGGATCAAGAGGTTGGTGCACAAATGTGTGTGCACTTCACAATCAGGAGGATGTGGCTGTGCGAGCGCACTGGTCTGGGGGCAAGGCCCTGGTGTGTGCTGGTATAGGTGGAAGGGTCCTGTGTACATGTGTGCAAAGCTCAGAGGAAACAACTGGGGTTGTGCCTGCATGGGCTGGTGGCAGGTGTAGCCCAGATGGACAGGTCAGTGCTTGCTCAGAGCTGGGGTGCATGACAGGGGTGAACAGATGCATGTACACAGATCTGGGAGGGCTGTAAACTGATGCACACATGTGCAGAGCTAAGGAGGGGGGTGGGATAGGGTTACATGAATGTATAGGCTGGTGGCAGGTGTAGCCCCGTTATGGAGGTGAGTGCAGACAGCCTTGATGCACTGTCAACTGCCTATAGGGGGTCAAATTGGAGGAGGTGGGGGTCTCAAGGATGGGCCCAGGTGGGCAGGTGTTGGAGGGGCTGGGTGAGACTGTGCACTTGAGTGGGAGAGGTGGGTTGGGCTTTGGCAGAGTGCATGCACTCAGGACGTGGCTGTGGGGTGGGGATGAGCGGGTCAGGGGGTAGGGGCATGGGTGTTTAGAGCGTGGTAAGGGGACAGGTGACAGGGTTCAGATGTGTGGGGTGTGGGAGGAGTTGCAGGGCAAGGGCCACGTTCATGAGGATAGCATGTTCAAAGAATGTTACTTGGCATACTACCTAGTCCCTGTCTCCATGTCTGCACACTTCTGAGGGTTCCAGTCTTCTGTTTGGAATGGGGCACATTAGCCTGTTTGTACTGGCTGGACTGTCTCGGGATCTCTGCATCTCAGTTCTTCAGATTTTGCAACCAGGGACTTCCTATGTGGTGTAGAAGACCTTCCCAGGTCACTTACACCCTGGAACTGCCATCCCAGTTTCCTTCCCATCCCTTTATTAGCTGTTCCTTGGAACAGGGGTGAACTCGACCTATCCTTTTTTGTCATCTTCCTGGAACCTGTATATCTTTTTAACATGGGAATATAGAAAGCTTTTGGAATCATAATTCAAAATTCAGAATAAATAAATAAAAGCTTAATAAGTTTCTCTACATTAAAAATACATATATGCATTTCCAGATGAAGGCCTAGAGCCATCAGAAGTGCATGGACAGGGAGATGGAGACTAGGAAGTAAGCCAAGTTGGGTTCCTTGAATGTGCTACCCTCATGTGCACTGCCCCACCCACCAGACTTGTGACTCCCCCCATACTCCACACACCTGAACACTGTCACTTGCCCCACCACTAGGGTCCAAGCACCCCCACCCCGACCCCCATCCCCGTACATCCCCACTCCACACCCCCAACCTGCGCAAGCGCACAAGCTTGTCCCAGCCTGAAACACCTCTTGCACTCAAGTGCACGTTCTTTTCCCACCCCTCACCCCTTGTGAGACCTGTGTACCTGCAGCCAGCCCTTCAGCACCCACCTCCCCAACCCTTCTGCCTGCAGGCAGTCACCTGCACATCTGGGCTGCAGATGCTTACTTTCATAACTGAGCAACACCCATACCCAGTCCATACAATGACTCAACCCGGCCCTGCCCCTGAACTCTGCACACGTGCACATTAGCATTCAGTCTCCCAAAGGTGTGCATGCCCACACTCCTACTCACACCATACCCCCTCAGCACTGGGCGAGTGCTGACCTGTGCACCCGGGCCGTACCCACCCTCAGCCCACACAAGCACAATCTTAACCTGCTGCCTCTGAGCTCTGTGCATGTGCACACCAGTGCCCTGCCCCTCAGAACCATGTAGTGGTGCAGCCACATCTTACCTGCTGAGCACCCATTATCCATGCATGGATCTCCTGATCCCTGCACCTCACCCTCTATGCCCCACACATGTGCACCCTGAACCCCTCCTCCTAGGCAATGACACACTTGCACCCCAACCTCTCTGTACCCCAACTTTTGTGCCTGGTACCCCACACTTTGACACCCATGACCCACATGCTTCACATGCCCACCTTCATCCTGCCCACATACCAGCCCCAGCTAATCTGCTCAGCCCCCCATCCACCTCCTACTGCACCCTACCTCTGTGTCCCCAATGCCACACCCTGATCATGTGCTCTAAGGTCTACCTGAGCTGCACCTTGCCCCCACAGCCCAAACTGCATGTCTACAACTCCATGACCCACACCCTGCACTCACAGGCAGCAGTGTAGAGTCCCTGACCCATGCACATGCCTGCACCATAATCTGTCACTGCACTGTTGTGCCCCTCCTCACACCCTGCATCCTGCTCCATACACGTTCCACAAATACAAGGCTTTAGACTCCTGAAAAAATCAACATCCAAAGTAACCCTATCAAGGTATTTGCATGCTGCAAAGACAGCAAAAGATCACAAAGTATTTGAAGAGGCAGACAGATACAGCCCAGTCTAATGACCAAATTAAAAGACCAGAGGAGACACAGACTTTGGAACAAAATCAAGGATGTTCCTATAACTTTACTAAGTAAAATCAGTGGGATGGCTAATGACATAAAGAAGATCAAGAAGACACTTGAAGAGCATAAAGGGGAATTTGAAAGAATAAATAGATATCACAGAGATTGAAGATGCTGTAGACAGAATAAAAAATATACTAGAGCTACACAACATCAGATTTGAAGAGGAAAAAGCAAAATAAGTGAACAGAAGACAGGAAAACTGATTTTGAACACACAAAAGAGCATATGACAAAAAGGATGAAAAATTTTGAATTAGATCTCAGGGACATGATGGACAAAACACAGTATCCAAATATAAGAATCATCAGTGTCCCAAAAGAGTAAAGGGCTAGGAAGATTAGTCACAGAAATAATGGGGGAAAACTTCTCAACTTTTATAAAAGACATAAAATGCAAATCAAAGAAGCCCAATGAACTCCAAATACCCCAAATAGAATAATTTCAAATAGGCCTTCCCCAAGACACATACAAATCAGTCTGTCAAATGTTGAAGAGAAGCAGAAAATACTGAAATTGGCAAGAGAAAAACAATCTACTACATACAAGGGAAACCACATTAGACTGAGTTTGGACCACCCAACTGGAACTACGGAGGTGAGAAGGCAGTGGTATGATATACTTAAATTCCTGAAAGAGAAAAGCTTCCAGCCAAGAATTCTGTACCCAGCCAAATTGTCCTTCAAAACTGAGGGAGAGATGAAAATTTTCACAAACAAAGGCTGAGAGAATATGTCAACAAGAGACCAGCTCTACACGAAATACTAAAGGGACTTCTGCTGGCTGAATAAAAAAGACAGGAGAGGGAAGTCTGGAGGATGGCACAGAATTGAAGAATATCAGTAACAGTAACCTAAAGGATAAAAAGAAGAAAGTCAGAAAATAATATATAAATCTCACAAATAAAATCCAAAGGATAATATGGTGGATTCCAGAAATGCCTTTACAGTAATAATGCTGAATGTTAATGGACTATATTTACTAATTAAAAGATACAGATTGGCAGAATGGATTAAGAAATACAGTCCAGATACATGCTGCTTACAAGAGACTCATCTTATTTACAAGGATACAAATAGATTGAAAGTGAAAGGATGGATAAAGCTGTTCCATGCAAGCTGTAACCAAAAGAAAGCAGGAGTAACTATTCTAATATCCGGCAAAATAGATTTTAAATGTAAAGACATCATAAGAGACAAAGAAAAGTACTATAAATTAGTAAAAGGGCCAATTCACCAAGAAGGAATAACAATCATAAATGTCTATGCTCCCAATCAAGGAGCTCCAAAGTACATAAGACAGACATTGGCAAAACTGAAGGGAGTGATAGATTTTTCAAAAATAATAATAGGAGACTTCAATACACCACTTTACTCTATAGACAGAACAACCAGATAGAGGATCAACAAGAAAGTAGAAAACTTAGACAATTTGATAAATGAACTAGACCTAACAGACATATAAAGATCATTACACCCCAAAACACCAGGCTATAAATTCTTCTTTAGTGCTCATGGAACATTCTCCAGGATAGATCATATGCTGGGAAACAAAACAGATCTTTATAAATTTAAAAACATTGAAATTATTCAAAGCACTTTCTCTGATCACAATGGAGTGAAGCTGGAAATCAATAACCACCAAATAACAAGAACTTTCAAAATATATGGAGAATAAATAACACACTCTTAAACAACCAGTGGGTCAAAAAAGAAATTGCTAGAGAAATTGATACTATCTGGAGATGAATGAAAATGAGAATACAACATACCAGAACTTATGGGATGTGGCAGAGGCTGTGCTAAAAGGGAAATTTATTGCCCTAAATGCCTATATTAAAAAATAAGAAAGAACAAAAATTCAAGTACTTAGCTGCTTATGTGGAGGAACTTGAGAAAGAACAGCAAACTAATCCCAAAGCAAATAGAAGAGAAATACCAAACATTAAAGCAAAGTTAAATGAATATGAGAACAACAGACAGAATCAATAAAACCAAAAGTTGGTTCTCTGAAATCACTAAAATCGATGGTCCACCTGCAAGGCTGAAAAAGAAAAAAAGAGACAGGATGCAGATAAACACAATCAGAAATGAGAAGGGTGTCATTATCACAGATCCTGAGGAAATAAAAAAAATCATAGGAGGATTCTATGAACAACTATATACCAGCAAACTAGACAACTTAGATGAAATGGACAAATTCTTGGAAACACAAAAACAAGCTACAGTGACTCAAGAAAATATAGAAGATCTCAACAAACCAATCACAGTAAAGAGATTCGAATACTCATCAAAAATCTTCTTACAAAGAAAAGTGGATGGCCAGATAGCTTCCTAGGGAAATTTTATCAAACACTTGAAAAAGAACTAACGTCAATCCTGCTGAAACTTTTCCAAACATTGAGGAAAAAGGAACACTACCTAACAAATTTTATGAAGCTAACATCACTTTAATACCTAAACCAGGTAAAGATGTTACAAGGAAGGAAAACTGCAGACCAATCTCCCTAATGAACACAGATGCAAAAATTCTCAACAAAATATAAGCAAATCGAACTCAACAGCAGGACATTGAAAGAACTATGCACCATTACCAAGTGGGGTTTATAACTGGAATGCAAGCTTTGTTCAACGCAAGAAAATAAGTTAAGCTAATAACATAGCACATTAACATATCAAAAGGGAAAATCATATGCTAATTTCTATTGATGTTGAAAAGGCATTTGCCAAAATTCAACATCCTTTTCTGATAAAAACACTTAAAAAGGTGAGAGTCAGGGGGTGCAAGGGTAGTTCAGTGGTAGAATTCTCACCTGCCATGCAGGAGACCCGGGTTCGAATCCCGACCCATGCACTTCACAAACAAAACAAGCAAAACTAATAAACAAAAAAATTCAAGAAATGGTGCTGCAATAAGAGGATATTCACATGGAAAAAGAATGAAATGTGACCCCTGCTATATAGCACACCAGAAAAAAAAAGTAAGAAAGAAAGAAAAAAAGGCAGGAATCAAAGATAACTTCCTCAACATGATGAAAGGCATTTATGAAAAACCATGGCCAGTACTGTACTCAATGGTGTGAAGCTGAACGCTTTCCCCCTAACATTGGAAATGAGACAAAGATGCTTATGTCACCACTATTATTCAGTATTGTACTCCAAGTTCTAACTAGAGCAATCAAGCAGGAAAAAGAAATAAGAAGCATCAAAATTGGAAAGGAAGAAGTAAAACTTTCACTATTTGCAGATGACATGGTACTATACTTGGAAAATCCTGAGAAGTCTATAAAAAGTCACTTGCGCTAATAAACAAATTCAGAAAGGTGGCAAGTTATAAAATTAATGTGCAAAAATCAGTAATGTTTCTATACACAAGCAATGACTTAACTGAAGAGTCAATTAAGGAAAAAATTCCATTCAAAAGAGCAACTAAAAGAATCAAGTATCTAGGAATGAACTTAACTAGGGACATAAAAGACTTGTACACAGAAAACTACATAACATTGCTACAAGAAATCAAAGAAGATCTAAATAGGTGGAAAGACATTCCATGCTCATGGATGGGAAGGTTAAATGTAGTTAAGGTGCCAATTCTACCCAAATCGATCTACAGATTCAATGTAGTACCAATCAAAATTTCAACAACCTACTTTGAAGACTTGGAAAAGCTAGTTACCAAATTCATCTGGAAGAGAAAGAGGCCCTGAACAGCTTAAAGCATCCCTAAAAAAAAAAAAAAACGAAGAATGAAGTGGGAGGATTAATACTCCCCAATATTAAAATTTATTATAAAGCGACAGTGGTCAAAACAGAATGTTATTGGCACAAAGAGTATTGAACATGGAATTGAATCAAGAGTGCAGAAGTAGACCATCAAGTCTATTGTCAGTTGGTCTTCAACAGGACCCCCAAATCCACTGAACTGGGGCAAGTATTCTTTTCAATAAAAGGGCATGGGAAAACTGGATATCAATAGATAGAAGAATGAAAGAGGAACCTTTCCTTACACCCTATACAAAAATTAACTCATATCAGATCAAACACCTAAACATAAGAACCAGTACCATAAACCTCCTAGAAGAAAATGTACGGAAGCATCTTCAAGACCTAGTAAAAAGAGGTAGCTTCCTAAACTTTGCACCCAAAGTGCAAGCAACAACAACAACAAAAAATGCATAATTGAGACTTCTGAAAAATCAAATGCTTTTGTGCCTCAAAAGACTTTGTCAAAAAGGTGAAGAGGCAGCCAACTCAATGGGAGAAAATATTTGGAAATCACACATCAAATAAAGGTTTGGTATCCTGCAAACATAAAGAAATCATAGAATTCCACAACCAAAGAACAAGCAACCCGATTATAAAGTGGGCTAAAGATATGAATAGAGTTTTTCTCTGAAGAGCAAATACAGATGGCTAGAAAGCACATGAAGAGATTGCCATTCTCATTAGCTACAAGGGAAATACAGATCAAGACTATAAGGAGAAACCACCTCACACCTATAACGATGGCTGCTTCAAACAAAGAGGAAACTACAAATTCAAAAACACAGGCAATGTCTTCCTCACTCCTGTATTCTGAATTACCTTAATCACGACCCGATTGGCTTCCCTCTTACCTCTAAATACGAGATTATACACCTATAAAACAGCCCTTAAAAATCCATAAATAACAAAATTACCACCCTGGATTAAATATAACTGTGATATGAGCTTACAATCTAGGCTCCAGTGTTCTTGTAAGTATTTCTTAAATAAAATCATACAAAACTTGCTGTTTTATTTCTGGCTTATTTGAGTCACCAAATGTTCTGCAGGCTCATTCACATCATTGCATGCCTCACAACTTATTTCCTTTTTGTACCAGCACCATGTTTGATCATGTTTAGAACCAGCATTCACAAATCTGCTTCTCAGTCAGTGCATATTTCAGCCACCCCTCATATATAAAGTCCAAAATCAAAAGTCCATCAACACTGTTAATTTTCGATTATTTGATTGTGTTTTTGAATTTCATCTACTTTTCGAGACCAAAGGCAGAAAGTTTATTAGATCAAGAACTTAAAATTTCATCTATAATACCTAAGTAGACCCTCCAAAGTGGGGGGAGTGCACCATACAGGTAGGGCAAAAAACAAGAAAACAGGAACTTAAAAATTCTGATCTGTTAAACAAAACTGAAGCTGGAGGTCCAGAATAAGCTGAACTGAACGTCAAAGAACAGATAGACAACAAAGTCATCCAGAAAGAAAATTCTAGGTAAAAAAGTGGAAACAATCTCCACAATAAACTAATTAAGGCAACTAAATGCCTAGACATTGCCAAAAAATAACGAATCACACTAGGAAAATTGAAGATACTGTCAAGTCAAAGGAACAAACAAACAATTCAAATGAGATACAGGAGTTGAAACAATTAATTCAGAATGTTCGAGCAGACATGGAAAACCTCATCCAAAAATAAATCAGTGACTTGAGGGATGATATAAAGAAGGTAAGGAATGAACAAAAAGAAGAAATTGAAAGTCTGAAAAAACAAATCACAGAACTTATGGGAATTAAATGCACAGTAGAAGAGATGAAAAAAACAACAGAAACCTACAATGTCAGATTTCAAGAAGCAGAAGATAGGATTAGTGAACCGAAGGACAGAAAATCTGAAATCTGACAAGCAAAAGAAAATATAGAGAAAAGAATGGAAAAATATAAACAGGGCCTCAGGGAATTCAATGACAACAGGGAGCACATGAATATACCTGTTGTGGGTGTCCCAGAAGGAGAAGAGAAGGGAAAAGAAGGAGAAATACTAATGGGGGATATTATCACCGAAAATTTCCCAACTCTTATGAAAGACTTAAAATTACAGATCCTAGAAGTACAGCATACCCCAAGCAGAATAGATTCAAATAGACATGCTCCAACTCACTTACTAATCAGAATGAAAGGTGTCAAAGAAAAAGAGAGAATCTTGAAAGAACCAAGAGAAAGGCAATCCATCACAAACAAGGGAAGCCCAATAAGACTATGTGTAGATATATCAACAGGAGAGTAGAACATATGAAATAAAAATAAATAATAGGGGGAACAAATGTTAAAATAAATTTAGTTTGAAATGCTAGTGGTAAATGAAAGCGAGGGGTAAGGGGTATGGTATGTATAATTTTTTTTCTCTGTTATTGTTTTATTCCTTTTTCTGTTGTCTTTTTATTTCTTTTTCTAAATCGATGCAAATGTTCTAAGAAATGATGAATATGCAACTATGTGATGATATCAAGAATTACTGATTGCATATATAGAATGGAATGATATCTTAATGTTTTGTTTGTTGTTAATTTTTTAAATTAATAAAAAAGAAAAGTGAAGAGAAATAATCTCCCCCAAAATATACATATTTACCTAAGTGCAATTATTCTGTAAAATTATTATATATTCTCATTCTCATTTTAGATCTTTTGAAGCATTTTTCTTTGTAACTAAAGGGAATCTCATGCAATTACATACTCTACCAGTTGTAAATTCACATAAAAACCTTTTAATATCAAAAAAGACTATGTGTAAATTTCTCAGCAGAAACAATGGAGGCAAGAAGACAGTGGGATGATATATTCAAATTACTAAAAGAGAAAAACTGCCAACCAAGAATTCTATATCCAGCAAAATTGTCCATCAAAAATGAGGGGGAAATTATAACATTTTCAGACAAAAAATCACCGACAGAAGTTACGACCAAGAGACCAGCTCTGTAAGAAATACAAAAGGGAGCACTAGAAACAGAAATGAAAAGACAGAAGAGAGAGATGTGGAGAAGAGTGTAGCAATGAAGAATATCAGTAAAGGTAAAAAGAAGGAAAATTAGATATGACATATAAAATTCAAAAGGCAAAATGGTAGAAGAAAGTACTACCCATGCAGTAATAACACTAAATGTTAATGGATTAAATTCACAAATCAAAAGACATAGACTGACAGAATGGATTAAAAAAACAGGACCCATCTATAAGCTGTCTAGAGGAAACGCATCTTAGACCCAAGGATAAACATAGGTTGAAAGTGAAAGGTTGGGAAAAGATATCCTATGTAAATAGCAATCAAAAAAGAGCAGGAGTAGCTATATTAACACCCAACAAATTAGACTTCAAATGTAAAACAGTTAAAAGAGACAAAGAAGGACACTATGTATTAATAAAAGGAACAATTTAACAGGAAGACATAACAATAATAAATATTTAGGCACTGAGACAGAATGCTGCAAAATATATGAGGCAAACACTGAAGAGAAATAGACACATCTACCTTAATGGTTGGAGACTTCAATTTCCCACTTTCATCAATGGACAGAACATCTAGACAGAGGATCAATAAAGAAACAGAGAATTTGAATAATATAATAAATGAGCTAGATTTAACAGACATTTACAGAATATTACAGCACACAACAGCAGAATATACTTTTTTCTCAAGCACTCATAGATCATTCTCAAGGATAGATCGTATGCTGGGTCACAAAGCAAGTCTCAATAAATTTAAAAAGATTGAAATTATACAAAACACTTTCTCAGATCATAAGCGAATGAAGTTGGAAATCAATAATAGACAGAGGGCTAGAAAACTCACAAATATATGGAGGCTCAAAAACACATTCTTAAACAACCAGTGGGTCAAGGAAGAAATTACAAGAGAAGTCAGTAAATATCTCCAGGCAAATGAAAATGGAAACACAACATGTCAAAATTTAAGAGACTGAAAAATTGGGAGGCAAGGGTGTCCTGCAGAAGGATCATGAATGCTTTAATGTCCGTTGATAAGAATATCCCACTTCATAGTGTGGTTGTAAAGATGAAGTAAGTTAATTCATGCAAAGCATTTAAACAGTGGGCTGGGAAACCATCAATTATGTTAAGTATGATTAAGATGACTATATCCTAATTTGCCCAGAATGATCCCATTTACCTGAGACAATCTCAATGTAAATTCATTGTCCCCAATGAAATTATTACATTTAACCTCTCAGAAGTAACCCCATTTTATTCACATCAGCATTTCACAAGGTTGGAAACAAACCAAGTGTCCATCAGCAGATGAATGAATAAGCAAAATGCAGTATATACATATAACAGAATATTATTCAGCTATAAAAAGGAATGAAGTTCTGATACATGCTATAACACTGTTGAACTTTGAAGATATGATGTTCAGTGAAATAAGCCAGACACAAAAGGACAGATAGTGTATGATCTCACTGATATGAAAGAATTGGAACATGCAAATTCACGGAGTCAGAAATTAGAAAAAAAAATTTATGAGATGCAGCAAAGGCAGTGCTAAGAGGGAAATCTATTGCCCTAAATGCTTATATCAAAAAAAAGAAGAAAGAGAAAAAATCAAGGAATTAACTGTCCACTTGGAAGAACTAGAGAAAGAACAGCAAACTAACCCCAAAGCAAGCAAAAGAAAAGAAATAATGAAGATTAAAGCAGAAATAAATGAAATTGAGAACATGAAAACAATCAAGAAAATCAATAAAATCAGAAGCTGGTTCTATGAGAAAATCAATAAGATTGATGGACCCTTAGCAAGGATGACAAAAAGAAGAAGAGAGAGGATGCAAATAAATAAGATCAGAAATGGAAGAGGAGACATAACCACTGACCCAGCGGAAATAAAGGAAGTGATGAGAGGGTACTATGAACAACATTAATCTAATAAACTCAACAATGTAAATGAAATGGACAACTTCCTAGAAAGTCATGGACCACCAACATTGACTCGAGAGGACATAGACGACCTCAACTAACAAATCACAAGTAAAGAAATTGCATTAGTCATTAAGAAGCTCCCCCAAAAGGAAAGTTCAGGACCAGATGGTTTCACATGTGAATTCTACCAAACATTCAAGAAAGTGTTAGTACCAATCCTGCTCAAACTCTTCAAAGAAATTGAAGAAGAGGGAAAGCTACCTAACTCATTCTATGAAGCCAACATCACCCCATACCAAAGCCAGACAAAGATATTACAAAAGAAGAAAACTACAGATCAATTTCTCTTATGAATATAGATGCAAAAATCCTCAACAAAATTCTTGTAATCCGAATCCAACAGCATATTAAAAGAATTATACCCCATGACCAAGTAGGATTCACCCAAGGTATGCAAGGCTGGTTCAACATAAGAAAATCAATTAATGTAATAAAGTACATCAACAAATCAAAGCAGAAAAACCACATGATCATCTCGATTGATGCAGAAAATGCATTTGACAAAATTCAACATCCTCTCCTGTTGAAAACACTTCAAAGGATATGAATAGAAAGGAAGTTCCTCAACATGATAAAGGGAATATATGAAAAACCCACAGCTAACATCATTCTCAATGGGGAAAAACTGAAAGCTTTCCCCTTAAGACCAGGAACATGACAAGGATGTGCACTAACATTGTGTTAGAAATTCTAGCCAGAGCTATTAGACAAGAAAAAGAAATACAAGACATCAAAATTGGAAAGGAATTTCCACAAAAAGGGAAGGACATGATACTATACCCAAAAACTCTGAAAAATATACAGCAAAACTACTAGAGCTAATAAATGAGTACAGCAAAGTGGCAGGTTACAAGATCAACATTCAAAAATCTGCATGTTTCTATGCATTTGCAATGAACAATCTGAGGGGGATATCATGAAAAAAATTCCATTTACAATTGCAAAAAAGGGAATAAAATATTTAGGAATAAATTTAAATAAAGAGACAAAAAACCTATACAGAGAACAATATGGGAAATTGTTAAAAATCACAGAATACCTAAATAAATGGAACATCATATCATGTACATGGATTGGAAGATTAAATATAGTTAAGATGTCAATTCTACCTAAATTGATTTACAGATTCAATGCAATACCAATTAAAATCTCAAAAGCTTACTTTTCAGAAATAGAAAAACCAATAACCAAGTTTATCTGGAAGGACAGGGTGCCCCGAATAGCTAAAAATATCCTGAGAAGAAAAATGAAGTCGGAGGTCTCATGCTACCTGACTTTAAGTCGTATTATGAAGCTACAGTGATCAAAACAGCATGGTACTGACATAAAGGCTGATATATTGACCAATGGAATCAAGTAGAGTGTCCAGATATAGACCCTCTTATCTATGGACAATTGATCTTTGATAAGGCAGTCAAGCCAACTCACCTGGGACAGAACAGTCTCTTCCATAAATGGTGCCTAGAGAACTGGATATCCACATGCAAAAGAATGAAAGAGGATCCATATCTCACACCCTATACAAAAGTTAACTCAAAATGGATCGAAGACCTAAACATTAGATCTAAGACCATAAAACTGTTAGAAGAAAATGTAGGGAAATATCTTATAAATCTTATTATAGGAGGCGGTTTCCTAAACCTTATGCCCAAAGCATGAACATTGAAGAAACAAATAAATAAATGGGTATTCTTCAAAATTAAACACTTTTGTGCATCAAAGAACTTCATCAATAGTGTAAAAAGACAACCTACCCAATGGGAGACAATATTTGGAAATGATATATCAGATAAAGGTCTTGTATCCAGGATATATAAAGAAATTGTTCAACTCAACAACAAAAAGACAAACAACCCAATTACAAAATGGGCAAGAGACATAACCAGACACTTCTAAGAAGAGCAAATACAAATGGCCAAAAGGCACATGAAAAGATGCTCAACTTCCCCGGCTATTAGGGAAATGCAAATCAAAACCACAATGAGACATCATTTCATACCCATCAGAATGACCATTATCAATAAAACAGAAAACGACAAGTGCTGGAGAGGATTTGGAGAAAGAGGCACATGTATCCACTGTTGGCTGGAATGTCAAATGGTACAACCGCTGTGGAAGGCAGTTTGGCGGTTTCTCAGGAAGCTAAGTATAGAATTGCCATATGAACCGGCAATACCATTGCTAGGTATATACTCAGAGTACACGAGGGCAAAGACACAAACAGACATTTGTACACCAATGGCAGCATTATTTGCAATTGTGAAGAGATGGAAACAGCCCAAATGTCCATCAACAGAAGAGTGGCTAAACAAGCTGTGGGATGGGCCTACGATGCAATATTATGCATGTGTAAGACGGAATAAAATTATGAAGTATGTAACAACATGATGAACCTTGAGGACATTATGCTGAGTCAGATTAGCCAGAAACAATAGAACAAATACTGTATGATCTCGCTGATATGAACTAACATTAATGAATGAACTTGGGTAATTTCAGTTAAGAAGAGAGGTCATCAGGAGATAGATATAGGGTAGATATTGCGTAACTGGAACTGAAGGGATACAGATTGTGGAATGGGAATGATTGTAAAAATTCAGAAACGGATAGCACAATACTACCTAACACCATATACCTAACTGGAATACAATAATGTTAGAACACTGAATGAAGCTGAATGTGAGAATGACAGAAGGCGGAGGCCTGGGGCCACAAATGAAATCAGAAGGAAAGATATATGATAAAGACTGAGATGGTATAATCTAGGAATGCCTAGAGTGTGTAATGATAGTGACTAAATGTACAAATTTAAAAATGTTTTGCATGAGGAAGAACAAAGGAATGTCAAAAATTCAGGGTGTTGAAAACAGATGGTAATTAATATTTTAAAACTTTAACTTACGTTTGAGACTAAAGCAAAAAATGTTTATTTGGTACAAAATTTATATTATGAGTAGTGCATTTCTTATTATAACTTATGTGGCAGCTTAATTGAACACCATAAGTACCTGGAACCTTGAGTACAGCATGAGACTTTGTAGGTTTGTCCAGAGTGATGCCTCGATAAATCCCAGAAGGATTTGAACAGTGAATAAAATATTATTTGCAAAATCCCCTTGGGGGAATGGTGAGAAAAGGGGAAAATTCAACTTCCCCAAGTGGAGAATTCTTGATATTCTCACAAGCAGTGGGGACAACCAAAGCAATAGGTTGAACCCACAATCTTGGTGTTTGTTCATATGAAACTTAACCCAGCAATGGATAGGATAAGTCTACTTAAAATTAGTCCTAAGAGTCACCCCGAAGAGAACCTCTTTTGTTGCTCAGATGTGGCCTCTCTCTCTCAGCCAGCATGACAAACAAACTCACTGCCCTCTCCCTCTCTATGTGGGACATGACTCCCGGGGGTGTGGACCTTCCTGGCAATGTGGGACAGAAATCCTAGAATCGCACCAAGCGATTGAGAAAACCTTCTTGACCAAAAAGGGAAAGAAAATAATGAGACAAAATAAAATGTCAATGGTTGAGAGATTCCAAACAGAGTCGAGAGTTTATCCTGGAGTTTATTCTTACCCATTAAATAAATATCACCTTTTTAGTTAAGGCATAACAGAGAAGCTGGAGGGGACTGCCTGAAAATGTAGAACTGTATTCCAGTAGCTATGTTTCTTGAAGATGATTGTATAATGATATAGCTTTCGCTATGCGACTGTGTGATTGTGAAAACCTTGTGTCTGATGATTCTTTTATCTATCTTATGGACAGATGAATAAAATGTATGGATTAAAAATAAATAAATAACAGGGAGAACAAATGTCAAAATAAATTTAGTAGATTGCAATGCTATTGATCAATGAATGGGAGGGGTAAGGGGTATGGTATGTATGAATTTTTTGTGTGTTTTCTTTTTATTTCTTTTTCTGAATTGATGCAAGTGTTCTAAGAAATGATCATGATGATGAATATAGACCTATGTGATGAAAAAAGAATGTTCACATTGTATGTTGATTGGTTTTATTAATAAAAATTTAAAAAAATAAAAACTTAAAAAATTAAAAAAAGAACTTAAATTTTCCATAGTACATAACCTAACTCAACCTGTCAGTATAGATCATTTAAACAATCCAAACACAGGGAGTCCAGAATAAGAATGAGAGCTTTTAATCCTATATAGCTTAATGTAATGCTTGGATACATCCCAGAGTATATTGAGCAGATAGTCAAAAGTTTTGACAAATTCCCTTGATGGGAGAAAAATTATGGGATTGTTGAACTTTACCACTGAGGAAACCCTGGTACTGTGCCAAACGTGAGGGCCACCCAAATCAATAGGCCAAGCCCTTGATCTTGAGACATGCTCTTGTGAAGCTTATGTATGTAGCAGCAAAGTTTAGCCTACTGTGCTGGTTTGAAAAGATTTATGTACCTTAGAAAAGCCATGTTTTTATCCTCGTCAGTCTTTTGGGAGCAACCATTTCTTCTAATCCCTATTCAGTGCTACAGGTTGGGAACTTGACTGGGTTATTTCCACAGAGACATGACTCACCCAATTGTGGGTTTTAACTTCTTTTTGGTATTAACTTTTGAATAGAGGGAGATGTGACTCCATCCATTCCAGGTGGGTCTTGATTAGTTTACTGGAATTCTTTGAAAGAGGAAACATTTTAGAGAGAGTCCCTTTTTTAGAATAATGAGAGCCACAAGGCAGAGTTCACCAACCAGCAGCTTTTGGAGATAGAAGGAAAACACCCCTGGGGGAACTTCAAGAAGCAAGAGGCCTGGAGAAGAAGCTAGCAGATGCTGCCATGTTCACCATGTGCCTTTCCAGTTGAGAGAGAAACCCTGAACTTCATTGGCCTTTCTTGAGTGAAAGTAACCTCTTGCTGGTGCATTAATTTGAACATTTTTATAAACTTGCTTTGATTAGGACATTTTCATAGCCTTAGGACTGTAAACTAGCAATTTATAAAATTCCCCTTTATAAAAGCCAGTCTATTTCTGGTATATCACATTCTGGCAGCTAGCAAACTGGAACAGAAGCAATACCATTCCTGGAGGGATTGAAGCAATTAGTGCCACTCCTAAGATCTTGAAGCATGCAGGGGTGGTGATTCCTACCATATCCCCCATTCAACTCTCCTATTTGGCCTGTGAAGAAAGTAGATGGGATTTGTAAGATGATAGTGGATTATTGTAAACTTAACCAGGTGGTGACTGCAATTGTAGCTGCTATTCCAGATGTGGGATCATTGCTTGAGCAAATCAACACATTGTCTGGTACCTGGTATGATCTGGCAAATATTTTTTTTCTCAACAGCTGTTAGTAAGGACCACCAGAAACAATTTGCATTCAGTTGTCAAGGCTAGTAGTATACCTTCACTGTCCTGCCTCAGGGGTATACCAACTCTCCAGCCATATGTCACAATCTTGTCCACAGGGGCATAAATAATTTCTCCTTCCCACACGACATCACACTGGCCCATTGTATTGATGATATCATGCTGATTGGACCTAGTGAGCAAGAAGTAGTAAATACTCTAAACTTATTGGTAAGGCATTTGTGGGTCAGAGAATGGAAGATAAATTCAACACAAATACAGGTCCCTTCCATTTCAGTGAAATTTCTAGGTGTCCAGTGATGCATGGCATGTTGAGATATCCCTTCTAAGGTGAAGGAGAAGCTTTTCCATCCAGCCTCTCTATGACCAAAGAAGAACAAGTCCTAGTTGGACTCTTTGAATTTTGGAGACAACATATTCCTCATTTGGGTGGGCTACACCAGCCCATTTACTGAATGACCAGAAAAGTTGCTAGTTTTGAGTGGGGGCTGGAACAGGAGGAAGCTCTGTAACAGGTTCTGACTGCTGGGAAAGCTGCTCTACCACTTAGACCATATGATTCAGCAGATCCAATGATGCTGGAAGTTTCAGTGACAAATAGCAATGCTTTCTGGAGCCATTGGCAGGCACCTATAAGAGAATCACAATGCAGACCCTTAAGACTTTGAACCAAAGCCTTACCATCCACTGGAGATAACTACTCTCCTTTTGGGAAACAGCTTTTAGCCTCCTATTGGGCCTTAGTAGAAACTGTAGGCTTAACCATGGGCCACCAAGTTACCATGAGACCTCAGTTGCATATCATGAGCTGAGTGTTGTTGACCCACCAAACCATAAAGTAGGGCATGCACAGCAGCACTCCATCATAAAAGGGAAATGGTGTTTATAGATAAGGCTCAAACAAGTCCTGAAGGCACAAGTAGGTTACATGAAGAAGTGGCCCAAATGCCCATGGCCCCCATTCTTGCCACATTATCTTCTCTTTCCCAGACCAGAGCTATGGTCTCTAGGGGAGTTCCTTACAATCAGTTGACTGAGGAAGAGAAAACTCGGGCCTAGTTTACAGATGATTTTCACGATATACAGGGCCCACCGGGAAGAGGACAGCTGCAGCACTACAACCCCATTCTGGGATGTCCCTAAACATCAGTGGTGAGGGGAAATAGTCCCAGTGCGTGGAACTTTGAGCAGTGCATGTGGTTGTTAATTTTGCTTGGAAGGAGAACTGGCCAGAGATGTGTTTGTATACTGACTCATTAGCTGTTGGTAATGGTTTAGCTGGATGGTCAGGGATTTGGAAGGAACAAAATTGGAAAATTAGTGACAAAGAGGTCTGGGGAAGAGGTATGTGTGTAGACCTTTCTGAATGGGCAAAGGACTTGAATATATTTGTGTCCCATGTGAATGCTCACCAGAGGCTGACTTCAGCAGAGGAAAGTTTTAATAAACCCATCCTGTGGATACATGTCATCCTCTTTCCTCAGCCTCTCCTGCCATTGCCCAATAGGCTCATAAAGAAAGTGGGCATGGTGGTAAGGATGGATGTTGTGCATGGGCTCAGCAACATGGACTTCCACTCACCCAGGCTGACCTGACTATGGCCACTTCTGAGTTCCCAATCTTCCAATAGCAAAGACCTATACTCAGTTCCCAATATGTCACCATTCCCCAAGGTTATCAGCCTGCTACCTGGTGTCAGGTTGATTACATTGGACCACTTCCATCAGGGAAGGGGTAACAATTTACTGTAACTAGAATAGATAAATACTCTGGAAATGGGTTTACATTTCCTGCACACAATGCTTCCACAAATACTACCATCCATGGGCTTAAAGAATACTTTATCCACCATCATGTTAGTTGATATAGCATTGCTTCAGATCATGTTGACTGAAATAAGCCAGACACAGAAGGACAAATATTGTATGATTTCACTGATACTAAATAATTAGAATAAGCAAAGCAAACCTATAGAGTCAGAACCTTGAATATAGGTTACCAGGGGCTAGGTTAGGGTTAAGGAACAGGTAGTTAATGCATAAATTGTACAAAATTTCTATTGTAGTTGATTGTGAAGATTTGGTAATGGATGGTGTGATGAGAGTACAACACAATGAATGTAATTAACATCACTGAACTATATATGTGTGTGTTGGTTAAAAGTCAAATTTTAGGTTGTATATATTTTAATAGAATAAAAATTACATTGGACCACTTCCATCCTGCAAGAGGCAGCAATTTGTTCTAACTGGAATAGATACATACTTTGGATATGGGTTTGCATTCCCTGCACACAGTACTTGTGCAAAAACTACTATATGCGGCCTTAGAGAATGCCTTATCCACTTTCATGGTATTCCGCACAGCATTGCCTCTGATCAAGGAACCCATGTCACAGCAAATTTTAAATTCTCATGGAATTCTATAGTTTTACCAAGTTCCCCATCATCTAGAGGTAGCTGGGTTGACAGAATGGTAGAATGGCCTTTTGAAGACCCAATTATGGTACCAATTAGGTGGCAATATCTTGCAGGGCTGGGGAAATGTTCTTCAGGAGGCTGTGTACATGCTAAATCAGCATCCACTTTATGGTGCTGTTTCTCTCAAAACCAAGATTCACATGTCCAGGAATCAAGGGGTGCAAATAGGAGTGGCACCATTCACTATCACCCCTAGTGAACCACTAGGAAAATTTTTGCTTCCTGTCTCTGAAACCTTAAGCTTTGCTGGTATACAGGTCTTAGTTTCAAAAGGAGAAATGCTCCTTCCAGGAGACACAAGAATGATTCCATTGAACTGGAAATTAAGACTGCCACCTGGCTACTCTTGCCTTCTCATACCACTGAATCCACAGGCATGAAAGGGGATTACTGTTCTATCTGGGATGGTTGATTCTGACTTTCAAGAAGAAAGAGGACTGCAGGTACACAAAGGAGATAAAGAAGAGTTTTCCTGGAATACAGGAGATCCCCTAGGTTGTCTCTTAGTACTACCATGCCCTGTGATTAAAATCAATGGAAAACTGCAACAGCCCAATCAAAGCAGGACTACCAATGGCCCAGAAACTTCAGGAATGAAGATCTAGGTCACCTTGCCCAGCAGAGATCCATGGCCAGCTGAAGTGCTTGCTGAGGGCAAAGGGAACATGGAATGGGTAGTAGAAGAAGGTGGTGAAAAATATGAACTATGGCCACATATCCAGTTACAGAAATGAAGACTGTGATTGTATGAATATTTCCTCCCTCTTTTGTTTTGAATATGTTTGCACTTGTACATAAGCAAATATCTTGTTTTCCTCTTTTCATATGACCTAAGATGTACTGTTCATGTTATAGTATTTAAATCATAGAATATGAAATTTAAGAGTGAATGATACCTGAGGATTTGCACTCTATTCTGTAGAGATGTAGCATGTTTCTGGTTGTATGCAAGATAGCTGAGTATTGTTAGGTGAAACATATGTTTGTATTGTGTTTTATTTGGAAATTAAGCATGTTTCAAGGTAGTGTGTATAGCTGCCAAATTCACAAAGGGTGGACTGTGATGGTTAAGTTCTGATGCCAACTGAGCCAAATGATTATGCCCAGTTGCCCGGTCAGGCAAGTACTGACCTGACCATTGCTGCAAGGATATTTAAGGGCTGGTTGATAAACCAAAAGGCTTCACAGCAAATGAAATTCTCATGGAATTCTATAGTCTTATCAAGTTCCCCATCATCCAGATGTAGTTGGATTGATAGAAAGGTAGAGTGGCCTTTTGAAGACCCAGAGGTAGCTGGGTTGATAGAATGGTAGAATGGCCTTCTGAAGACCCAATTATGCTACCAATTAGGTGGCAATACCTTGCAAGGCTGGGGAAATGATCTCCAAGGGGCTGGTGTATTAAGTCATCAGTCAGTTAATTGCATCTGAGGCTGATTACATCTGTGATCAACTACGGCATGACACCCACAATGAAATACAATCTGTTGACGGCTTTTAAGGAAGAAGAAACACTTTCACTGCTTCTTCAGCCAACAAGCCTCTCCTGTGGAATTCACCTAGACCCTTCATCAGAGCTTCCAGCTTCACAGCCTACCCTACAGATTTTGAACTTTCCATTCCCATGGTTGTATGAGACACCTTTATAAATCTCATATTTACAGCTCTCTCCTGTTGGTTCTGTTTCTCTAGAAAACCCTGACACATCCAGGACAAGAATTAGATGCAGAAAGACTGAGCAAATCTGAATGAATTACTCTAAATGTCCAGAACAATTTGGACCAGGAAGCAAATAAGAATTTTAAAACAAAGCCAAACAAAAGTAAAACCCTAGGTAAAAGGAAGAAATTGATGTTCAGAGTTAATACATCAAAATTAATCAGATGGCTAGACATTAGCAAAAATTATAAGCCCTTCTAAGAAACAGGAAGCTATGGCTCAGTCAAGGGAACAAATTAAAATATCAGAGAAGACACCGAATTTGGAACATAAAGAATGTGAAAGCTTAAAATGTAACACAATGCTTTGTGAAGAAAAGGAAATGTCTTCATATAGATTATGGTGGTGAATTTATGTCTACTTACTTAAGTTAGATTGTATGACGTGCAAATAAAACTTAAAAATGAGCAGAGAGACTGATCCGACATGGCAAGTGAACTCACTGCCCTCCCCCCTCTATGTGGGATATGACTCCCAGGGGTGAAAAGCCCCTTGGCAACGTGGAACAGAAATCCTAGGATGAGCTGGGACTTGACATCAAGGGATTGAGAAAACCTTCTAAACCAAAAGGGGAAAGAGAGAAATGAGAAAAATGAAGTGTCAATGGCTGAGAGATTTCAAACAGAGTCAAGAGGTTATCGTGGAAGTTATTCTTATGCATTATATAGATAGCCCCTTTTTAGTTTATGGTGTACTGGAGTGCCTAGAGGGAAGTACCTGAAACTATAGAGCTGCATTCCAGTAACCATGTTTCTTGAAGATGATTGTACAATGATATAGCTTTTGCAATGTGACTGTGTGACTGTGAAAACCTTGTGTTTGATGCTCTTTTTGTCTATGGTATAGATAGATAAGTAAAATAATACGGATAAGAAATAAACAGATACTAGAGGGAAAAAGGTTAAAATAAATTGAGTAGATTGAAATACTAGTGGTCAATAAGAGGGAGGAGTAAGAGGTATGGCATGTATGAGTATTTTTTTTAATCTTTTATATTTTTTTGCTGGAGAGATGCAAATGTTCAAAAAAAAAGAAGATCATGGTGATGAATACAGAACTATGTGATGATATTGTGAGCCATTGATTGTAACCATGTCAAGAATGTTTGTATGTTTGTTATTCACAATAAAAATATTTAGAAAAAGAAAAGTAAAAAATTGAGCAGAAAGAAACAAGTTCTAGAGAAAGTATGGAAGAAGAGATATATCTATACACTGTCAGTAAGGAAACTGAGAGATGCTGTCCCTTGGTTGGCAGTGTGGTGGTTCCAAAGGAAGCTAGGGGAGGGTTTGTCATATGATCCTGCAACCCTGTTGCTCAATATATACCTGGAGGAACTGAGTATGGGGACATGACTAGATATTTGCACACTGGTGTTTATGGTGGCAGTGTTCCAGATTCACAATGGAAGGAGGTGGTCAAAGGGTAAAATGAATGAGGAATGGAAGGGGTACTATGCTATATACATACAATGGACTACTGAGCGGCTCCAAGAAGGAATGAAGTTGTGAGGCATGAAACTAGGTAAACAAAACTTAAAGACTCTATGTTGAATGAAATCTCAGCAACAAAAAGACAAATATTGTCATGCCTCAGTCATATGGACTAACTATAGAATAAAAACCTGGTGAATTGAAGCTGAAAGCATGGGTTATCAGGTTGAGGGCCCTTTATTGTAAGCTCTTAGAGCAGTCACATATATTCAGGAGTTGTAACTGTTATTTCTAAATCCTGAGATACTGAGTTGTTTGTGCATAACTTGGTCTTAACAGAAATTTTGGGTATTTATATGACACCTGAAATCCAGAATTAGAGCTCTGAAGCTATAAAAGTCAGCACTACCCCATACAGGAGCTGTTTAAAAAGTTGAAAAGGGCAGTGGAGGAGCCAAGATGATGGCTTAGTGAGGTGTGGGATTCAGTTCGTCCTCCAGAGCAGCTAGTAAATAGACAGGAACAGTACAGAACAAATGCTGGGGCCACGCCAATGACTGGACACACAGCACACCCCAGTCTGGACAAGCTGGGCCAGCTGTGATCCCACACAGAACTGTAAGTCCCTTAAGCCATGGCAGCCAGTGTCCCTCCCCCAAAGGCTGCTTCCCAGAGAGGAAAGGAAGGAGACTTTACTAGCAGCAGGGGCTGAGCACAACCAAGCTCCAATTGTGGAATTAACTAACAAATTATGACTACTAAAAATAGACCCCCAGCTCAGCTGAACCTCGAGTAAAAGCTGAGGTTGCTGGTTTTTTCCCTGGTATAAAGGGAGTAAGGCTGACAGAAAAAGAAAAAAAAACACAGGTTTTTTTGATCAGACAGCACAAAATACTTGAAAGGTTCTTGGCTCTGAAGGAGAGGAGGGGGCACATAGGACCTGGAGAGACATATAGCAATATACCAATTTAAGTTCTTGATTTACAAACCCGAGGAACAGGAGACCTACTCTGAAAAGGATTTTTTTCTTTTCTTTTTTGTGGCTGTGTTTCTACAGCTTGACTGTACTTTGGATACAGCTACAAGGTTTCTCAGGCTCCAATTACCCCAGGCACGGGCAGAATTATGCTTGTTTGAGAGTTTGTCTGGAAGATGTGTCTTCCCCAGGAGATGATTGAGGCCCAGCTGAGGTGGAATCCCTCACTCAAGGAATTCAGACCCCAGGGTCTGGAAAATGGAAGCAATTAAAGCCAGCCTACAACCTCTCCTCTGTCTCAACCACACTCCCAACGGGGAGAGTCTGCCAAAGTTAAAGGTACTAGATCATCTTATGCTGGTGGGACCTGCAGGCAGACAAGCAGTACATAATGGGCAGGATAAGTAAAACAGAGTCCAGACACTTCCCAGGAAAGTCTTTCAACCTGCTGGGTCTCACCCTCAGGGAAAACTGATGCAGGTGACTCTTTCGTCCTGATGGGAGGACAGTTCTGTCTGAGAAAATTTGGCTGGGCTTTATAATGCCTAAGTAGACCCTCCTAAGGGTGGGAGGTGGGGGGAAAGGCACCATACAGGCAGGGCAAGAAACAAGAAAACAAGAACTGAAAAAACTCTCCTCTGTTAAACAAAACTGAAGCTAGAGGTCCAGAAAAAGCTGAACTGAATGCCAAGGAATAGACAGACAACAAATTCATCCAGCAAGAAAACCCTAGGTAAAAGAAGTGAAAACAATCTCCAGAATAAACTAATTAGGGTAATAAAATACCTAGAAACCAGCAAAAAATAACAAGTCACACTAAGAAAATTGAAGATATGGCCCAGTCAAAGGAACAAACCAACAATTCAAATGCGATACAGGAGTTGAAACAATTAATTCAGAATACACGAACAGACATAGAAAACCCTCATCAAAAAACAAATCAATGAATTGAGGGAGGATATCAAGAAGGCAAGAAATGAACAAAAAAAAGAAATTGAAAGTCTGAAAAAACAAATCACAGAATGTATGGGAATGAAAGGCACAGTAGAAGAGATGAAAAAAAAACAATGGAAACTTAAAATTTTAGATTTAGAGAGGCAGAAGATAGGATTACTGAACTGGAGGATGGAACATCTGAATCCGAGAAGCAAAAGAAAATATAGGGAAAAAATGGGAAAATATGAGCAGGTACCCAGGGAATTGAATAACAATATGAAGCACATGAATATACATGTTGTGGGTGTCCCTGAAGGAAAAGAGTAGGTAAAAGGAGGAGAAAAACTAATGGAGGAAATTATTACTGAAAATTTCCCAACTCTTATGAAAGACTTAAAATTACAGATCCTAGAAGTGCAGTGTACCCTAAAGAGAATAGATCAAAATAGACGTACTCCAAGACACTTACTAATCAGAATACCAGAGGTGGAAGAGAAGGAGAGAATCTTGAAAGCAGCAAGAGAAAAACAATCCATCATATACAAGGGAAGCCCAATAAGACTATGCATAGATTTTTCAGCAGAAACCATGGAGGTGAGAAGACAGTGGGATGATATATTTAAATTACTAAAAGAGAAAAACTGCCAAGCAAGAATTCTATATCCAGGAAAATTGTCCTTCAAAAATGAGGGAGAAATTAAAACATTTTCAGAAAAAAAAACACTGAGAGAATTTGTGACCAAGAGACTGGTTTTGCAAGAAATACTGAAGGGGGCACTAGAGACAAATAAGAAAAGACAGGAGAGAGAGGTGTGTAGAGGAGTGTAGAAATGATGACTATGAGTAAACATAAAAAGAAAAAAAATTAGATATGGCATGTAAAATCCAAAACACAAATGCTAGAAGAAAGTACTGCCTTTACAGTAATAATACTAAATGTTAATGGATTAAACTCCTCAATCAAAAGACATAGACTGGCAGAGTGGATTAAAAAACAAGACCCATCTGTATGCTGTCTACAGGAAACACATCTTAGACCCAAGGATAAACATAGGTTCAAAGTGAAAGGTTGGGAAAAGATATTTCATACAAGCAATAATCAGAAAAGAGCAGAACTAGCTATACTAATAATCAACAAATTAAATTTCAAATGTAAAACAGTTAAAAGAGACAGAGAAGGACACTATGTATTAATAAAAGAAACAATTCAACAAGATATAACAATCATAAATATTTATGCATCAAGCCAGAATGCTCCAAAATACATGAGACAAGCATGAAAACACTGAAAAGAGAAATAGACACATCTACCATAACAGTTGGAGACTTCAATTCCACATACTCATCAATGGACAAAACATCTAGACAGAGGATCAATAAAGAAACAAAATTTCAATAATACAATAAATGAGCTGGACTTAACAGGCATTTAAAGAACATTAGACCCAACAGCAGCAGGATACACCTTTTCTCAAGGGTTCATGGATCATTCTCAAGAATAAACTATATTCTGAGTTCCAAAGCAAGTCTCAATAAATTTTAAAAGATTGAAATCATGCAAAACACTTTCTCAGATCATAAACGAATGAACTTGGAAATCAATAATAGGTAGAAGGCCAGAGAATCCACAAATATGTGGAGACTCAACAACACACTTTTAAGCAACCAGTGGGTCAAAGAAGAAATTACAAGAGAAATCAGGAACTATCTCGAGGCAAATGAAAATGAAAACACAACATATCAAAACTGATGGGATGTAGCAAAGACAGTGCTAAGAGGGAAATTTATTGCCCTAAATGCCTATATCAAAAAAGAAGAAAGAGCAAAAATCAAGGAATTAACTGTCCACTTGGAAGAAGTAGAGAAAGAACAGCAAACTAACCCCAAACCAAGCAAAAGGAAAGAAATAATGAAAATTAGAGCAGAAATAAATGAAATTGAGAACATGAAAACAATTGAGAAAATCAACAAAACCAGAAGCTGGTTTTATGAGAAAATCAATAAGATTGATGGACCCTTAGCAAGACTGACAAAAAGAAGAAGAGAGAGGATGCAAATAAGTAAGATCAGAAATGGAAAAGGAGACATAACTGCTGACCCCACAGAAATTAAAGAAGTAATAGCAGGATGCTATGAACAACCTTATGCTAATAAATACAACAATGTAGATGAAATGGACAACTTTCTAGAAAGGCATGAACAATCAACTTTGATTCGTGAAGAAATAGATGATGTCAACAACAACAAAAAAATCACAGGAAAAGAAATTGAATCAGACATCAAGCAGCTCCTCAAAAAGAAAAGTCCAGGACCAGATGGTTTCACATGTGAATTCTACCATACATTCCAGAAAGAACTAGTACCAATCCTGCTCAAACTCTTCAAAAAAATTGAAGAGGAAGAAAAGCTACCTAACTCATTCTACGAAGCCAACATCACCCTCATACCAAAGACACACAAAAACATTACAAAAAAAAGAAAACTACAGACCAATTTCCTTTATGAATATAGATGTAAATATTCTACACAAAATTCTAGCAAATTGAGTCCAGCAACTCATTAAAAGAATTATACATCATGACCAAGTAGGATTCATCCCAGGTATGCAAGGGTGGTACAGCATAAGAAAATCTATTAATGTAATACACCATATCAACAAATCAAAGCAGAAAAACCACATGATCATCTCGATTGATGCAGAAAAGGCATTTGACAGAATTCAATATCCTTTCTTGTTGAAAACACTTCAATGGATAGGAATAGATGGGAACTTCCTCAAAATGATAAAGAGAATATATGAAAAACACACAGCTAACATCATCCTCATGGGGAAAAATGGAAAACTTTCCACCTAAGATCAGAAATAAGACAAGGATGTCCACCATCACCACTGTTATTCTACATTGTGTTGGAAGTTCTAGCCAGAGCTATTAGACAAGAAAAAGAAATACAAGGCATCAAAACAAGAAAAGAAGATGTAAAACTCTTACTGTTTGCAGATGATATGATACTATATGTCAAAAACCCTGAAAAATCCACAGCAAAACTACTAGAGCTAATAAATGAGTGCAGCAAAATGGCAGGTTACAAGATCAACATTCAAAAATCTTCATGTTTCTAGGCATTTGCAATGAACTATCTGAGGGGGAAATCAAGAAAAGAATTCCATTTACAATTGCAACCAAAAGAATAAATATTTAGGAATAAATTTAACTAAAGAGACAAAAGACCTATTCAAAGAAAACTACAAGAAATTGTTAAAAGAAATCACAGAAGACCTAAATAGATGGAAGGGCATACTGTGTTCATAGATTGGAAGACTAAATATAGTTAAGATGTCAGTTCTACCTAAATTGATTTACAGATTCAATGCAATACCAATTAAAATCCCAAAAACTTACTTTTCAGAAATAGAAAAACCAATAAGCAAATTTATCTGGAAGGGCAGGGTGCCCCGAATAGCTAAAAGTATCCTGAGAAAAAAAATGAAGTCGGAGGTCTCACACTACCTGACTTTAAAGCATATTATGAAGCTATAGTGATCAAAACAGCATGGTACTGACATAAAGATAGATATATTGATCAATGGAATCGAATAGAGTGTTCAGATATAGACCCTCTCATCTATTGACAATTGATCTTTGATAAGGCAGTCAAGCCAGTGCACCTGGGACAGAACAGTCTCTTCCATAAATGGTGCCTAGAGAACTGGATACCCATATGCAAAAGAATGAAAGAGGACCCATATCTCACACCCTATACAAAAGTTAACTCAAAATGTATCAAAGACCTAAATATTAGATCTAAGACCACAAAACTGTTAGAAGAAAATGTAGGGAAATATCTTATAAATCTTATACTGGGAGGTGGTTTTCTAGAATTTACACCCAAAGCAAGAGCATTGAAGAAATAAATAAATAAATAGGAACACCTCAAAATTAAACACTTTTGCGTATTAAAGAACTTCATCAAGAAAGTAAAAAGACTACCTACCCAATGGGAGACAATATTTGTAAATGATATATCTGATAAAGGTCTCATATCAAGAATTTATAAACAGATTGTTCAACTCAGCAGCAAAAAGACAGCCAACCCAATTACAAAACGGGTAAAAGACTTGAACAGACACTTCTCAGAAGAGGAAATACAAATGGCCAAAAGGTACATGAAGAGATGCTCAACTTCCCTGGCTATTAGAGAAATGGAAATCAAAACCACAATGAGATATCATCTCACACCCACCAGAATGGCCATTATCAATAAAACAGAAAATAACAAGTGCTGGAGAGGATGTGGAGAAAGAGACACGATTATCCACTGTTGGTGGGAATGTCAAATGGTACAACCACTGTGGAAGGCAGTTTGGCATTTCCTCAAAAAGCTAAACGTAGAATTGCTGTATGACCCGGCAATACAATTGCTAGGTATCTCCTCAGAGGACACGAGGGCAAGGACACAAACGGAGATCTGCACACCAATGTTTATAGCAGCATTATTTATAATTTCGAAGAAATGGAAACAGCCAAAATGTCCATCAACAGACGATTGGCTAAAAAAACTGTGGCATATACATATGATGGAATATTATGCAGGTGTAAGACAGAATAAAGTTATGAAGTGTATAACAACATGGATGGGTCTTAAGGACATTATGCTGAGTGAGATTAGCCAGAAGCAAAAGGACAAATGCTGTATAGTCTCACTGATATGAACTGACATTAGTGAATAAACTTGGAGAATTTCTTTGGAAACAGAGACCATCAGGAGATAGAAATAGGGTAAGATATTGGGTAATTGGAGTCGAAGGGATACAGATTGTGCAACAGGACTGAATATAAAAACTCAGAAATGGACAGCACAAAACTACCTAACTGTAATAGGATTATGTTAAAACACTGAATGAAGCTGAATGTGAGAATGATAGAGGGAGGAGGGCTGGGGGCACAAATGAAATCAGAAAGGAAGATAGACGATAAAGATTGAGGTGGTATAATCTAGGAATGCCAAGAGCGTATAATGATAGTGACTAAATGTACAAATTTTCTAAATGTTTTTACATGAGGAAGAATAAAGTAATGTCATTACTGCAGGGTGCTGAAAGTAGATGGTAATCAATATATTAAAATTTCAACTTATGTATCAGACTAAACCAAAAACCGTTTATTTGGTACAAAATTTATATTTTGACTAGTGTATTTCCTCATATAACTTATGTATACAGCTTAATTGAACACCACAAGTACATGGAACCTTGAGTAGGACATGAGATTTTGTTGGTTTGTCCAGAGTGATGCCCCGATAAATCCCAGAGTGATTTGAACAAGGAATAAGAAAAGTATTTACAAAGTCCCTGTTCTAGTTTGCTAGCTGCCGGAATGCAACACACCAGAGACAGATTGGCTTTTAATAAAAGGGGATTTATTTTGTTGGTTCTTCAGAGGAAAGGCAGCTAACTTTCCACTGAGGTTCTTTCTTACGTGGAAGGCACAGGATGGTCTCTGCTGGTCTTCTCTCCAGGCCCCTGGGTTCCAACAACTTTCCCCGGGGTGATTTCTTTCTCCATCTCCAAGGGCCCGGGCTGAGCTGCAAGTGCTGAGATGAGGAATGCCAAGCTGCTTAGACTGTGCTACATTGCGTTCTCTCATTTAAGCACAAGCCAATTAAGTTAAACATCACTCATTGCAGCAGACACGCCTCCTAGCCGACTGCGGATGTAATTAGCAACAGATGAGATTCACCTACCATTGGCTCATGTCCACAGCAACAGAACTAGGTGCTTTCACCTGGCCAAGTTGACAACTGAATCTAACTACCACAGTCCCCTTCAGGGAATGGTGAGAAAGGGGGAAAATTCAACTTTCCCAAGTTGAATTATTGATATTCTCACAAGCAGTGGGGACAATCAAAGCTATAGGCTGGTGCCCCTATATTGTTCATATGAAACTTAAGCCCACAAAGGATAGGTCAAGCCTACTTAAACTTAGGCCTAAGAGTCACCCCCAAGAGAACCTCTTTTATTGCTCAAATGTGGCCTCTCTCTCCAGCAAACACAAGCAAACTCACCACTCTCCCCCTGTCTGCGTGGGACATGACTCCTAGGAGTGTGGACCTTCCTGGCAATGTGGGACAGAAATCCGAGAGTGAGCTGAGACTCAGCATCAAGGGATTGAGAAAACCATCTCGACCAAAAAGTGGAAGAGTGAAATGAGACAAAGTGTCAATGGCTGAGAGATTCCAGAGTCAAGAGGTTATCTTGGAGGTTATTCTTATGCATTAAGTAGATATCACTATGTTATTCAAGATGTAATGGAGAGGCTGGAGGGAACTGCCTGAAAATGTAGAGCTGTGTTCCATTAGCCATGTTTCTTGAAGATGATTGCATAATGATATAGCTTTCACAATGTGACTGTGTAATTGTGAAAACCTTGTGTCCGATGCTCCCTTTATCTACTTTGTCAACAGGTGAGTAGAACATATGGAATAAAAATAAATAATAGGGGGAACAAATGTTAAAATAAATATAGTTTGAAATGCTAGTGATCAATGAAAGGGAGGGGTAAGGGATATGGTATGTATAATTTTTTTTTCTGTTTTCGTTTTATTTCTTTTCTGAATAGATGCAAATGGTCCAAGAAATGACCATGATGATGAATATGCAACTATGATGATATTGTGAATTACCGATTATATATGTAGATGGAATGATCAATGTAAGAATGTTTGCATCTGTTCAGTGTTTTTTGGTTTAAAAAAATAAAATTAAAAAAAGAATGGAAAAATATAAGCAGGGACTCAGGGAATTGAATGACAACATGAAGTGCATGAATATGCATGTTGTGGGTGCCCCAGAAGGAGAAGAGAAGGGAAATGGAGGAGAAAAACTAATGGAGGAAATTATCATGAAAAATTTTGCAACTCTTGTGAAAGTCTTAACATTACAGATCCGAGAAGTGCAGTGTACCCCAAACAGAATAGATCCAAATAGACGTACTCCAAGACACTTACTAATCAGAATGTCAAATATCAAAGAGAAAGAATCTTGAAAGCAGCAAGAGGAAAAACAATCCATCACATAAGACTATGGATAGGTTTCTCAGCAGACACCACAGAGGCAAGAAGACAGTGGTAATGTATATCTAAGACACTAAAAGAGAAAAATTGCCAACCAAGAATCCTATATCCAGAAAAATTGTCTTCCAAAAATGAGGGTAAATTAAAACATTTTCAGGCAATAAAACACTGAAAATGTGTGACCAAGAGACCAGCTCTGCAAGAAGCACTAAAGGGGGCACTAGAGACAAATAGGAAAAGACAGGAGAGAGAGGTGTGGAGAAGAGTGTAGAAATGATGACTATGAGTAAACATAAAGAGAAGAAAAATTAGATATGGCATGTAAAATCCAAAAGGCAAAATGGTAGAGGAAGGTACTGCCCTCACATTAATAACAGTAAATGTTGGTGGATTAAACTCCCCAATCGAAAAACATAGCCTGGAAGATTGAATTAAAAAACAAGACCCATCTATATGTTATCTACAGGAGATGCATCTTAGACCCAAGGATAAACATAAGTTGAAAGTGAAAGGCTGGGAAAAGATATTTCATGCAAGCAATAATCAGAAAAGAGCAGGAGTTGCTCTAGTAATATCCAACAAATTAAATTTCAAATGTAAATGAAAAGAGACAAAGAAAGACACTATGTATTAATAAAAGAAACAATTCAACAATAAATGAGCTGGACTTAACAGACATTTATAGAACATTACACCCCACAACAGCAGGATACACCTTTTTTCAAGTGCTCATGGATCATTCTCAAGGATAGACTATATTTTGGGTCACAAAGCAAGTCTCAATAAATTTAAAAAGATTGAAATCATGCAAAACACTTTCTCAGATCATAAACGAATGAACTTGTAAATCAATAATAGGCAGAGGGCCAGAAAATCCACAAATATGTGGAGGCTCAGCAACACACTCTTAAACAACCAGTGGGTCAAGGAAGAAATTACAGGAGAAATCAGTAAGTATCTCGAGGTGAACTAAAATGAACACATGACATATCAAAATTTTTGAGATGCAGCAAAGGCAGTGCTAAGAGGGAAATTTATTGCTGTAAATGCCTATGTCAAAAAGGAAGAAATAGCAAAAACAGAGGAATTAACTGTCCAGTTAGAAAAACTAGAGAAAGAACAGCAAACTAATACCAAAGCAAGCAAAAGGAAAGAAATAATGAAGATTAGAGCAGAAATAAATGAAATTGAGAACATGAAAGCAATCAAGAAAATCAACAAAACCAGAAGTTGATTCTATGAGAAATCAATAAGATTGATGGCCCCTTAGTGAGGTTGACAAAAAGAAGAAGAGAGTGGATGCAAATAAATCATAAATGGAAGAGGAGACGTAAGCACTGATCCCACAGAAATAAAGGAGGTAATGAGAGGATACCATGAACAATTTGATGGTAATAAATTAGACAATGTAGATGAAATGGACAACTTCCTAGAAAGGCATGACAACCAACATTGACTTGAGAAGAAATAGACGACCTCACCAAACCAACCACAAGTAAAGAAATTGAATTAATCATTAAGAAGCTCCCATAAAAGAAAAGTCCAGGACCAGATGGCTTCACACTGGAATTATTCCAAACATTCAAGAAAGAATTAGTAGCAATCCTGCTCAAACTGTTCAAAAAAATTGAAGAGGTGGAAAAGCTACCTAACTCATTCTATGAAGTCAGTATCACATCATGCCAAAGCCAGACAAAGATATTACAAGAGAAGAACACTACAGACCAATCTCTCTAATGAATATAGATGCAAAAATCCAAAATAAAGTTCTTGCAATTCGAATTCTGCACTACATTAAAAGGATTATATACCATGACCAAGTAGGATTCATCCCAGATATGCAAGGATAGCTCAATGTAAGAAAATCAATTAATGTAATACGCCATAGCAACAAATCAAGCAGAAAATCCACGTGATCATCTCGATTGATGCAGAAAAGGCATTTGACAAAATTTAATATCCTTTTCTGTTGAAAACACTTCAAGGGATAGGAATGGAAGGGAACGTCCTCAACATGTTAAAGGGAATATATGAAAAACCCACAGCTAACATCATCCTCCATGGGAAAAAACAGAAAACTCTCCCCCTAATATCAGAAACAAGACAAGGATGTCCATTATCACCATTTTTATTCAACATTGTGTTGGAAGTTCTAGCCAGAGAAATTAATTAGACAAGAAAAAGAAATACAAGGCATCAAAATTTGCAGATGATACTATATGTCAAAAATCCTAAGGAATCCACAGTAAAACTACTAGAGCTAATAAATGAGTACATCAAAGTGACAGGTAACAAGATCAACATTCAAAAATATGTACTGTTTCTATACACTAGTAATGAACAATGTGAAGGGGAATTCAAGACAGAAATTCCATTTACAATTGCAAAATAAAGATTAAAATATTTAGGAATAAGTTTAACTCAGGATACAAAAGATCTATACAAAGAAAGCGATAAGAAATTGCTAAAAGAACTCACAAAAGACCTAAATAAATGGAAGGGCATACCATGTTCATGGATCAGAAGACTAAATATAGTTAGGATGTCAAGTCTACCTAAATTGATTTATAGATTCACTGTAATACCAATTTAAATCTCAAAAACTTACTTTTCAGAAATAGAAAAACAATAACCAAATTTATTTGGAAGGGCAGTGTGCCCCAAATAGCTAAAAATATCCTGAGAAAGAAAAATGAAGTCGGAGGTCTCACACTACATGACTTTAAGACATATTACGAAGCTACAGTGGTCAAAACAGCATGGTACTGGCATAAAGATAGATATACCGACCAATGGATTTGAATAGCTTGTTCAGATGTAAACCCTCTCATCTACAGTCAATTGATCTTTGATAAGACAGTCAAACCAACTCACCTGGGACAGAACAGTCTCTCCAATAAATGTTGCCTAGAGAACTGGACAGCCACATGCAAAAGAATGAAAGAGGATCCATATCTCACACCCTATACAAAAGTTAACTCAAAATAGATCAAAGACCTAAACAGTAGATCTAAGCCCATAAAACTGTTAGAAGAAAATGTAGGGAAATATCTTTAAAATCTTATAATAGCTGGCAGTTCCCTAGATCTTAAACCCAAAGCATGAACATTGAAGAAAGAAATAGAAAAATTGGAATTCCTCAAAATTAAACACTTTTGTCAATCAAAGAACTTTGTCAAGAAAGTAAAAAGACAGCCTACACAATGGGAAACAATATTTGGAAATGATATATCAGATAAAGGTCTAGTATCCGGAATATATAAAGAGATTGTTCAACTCAACAACAGAGAGCAAACAACCCAATTACAAAATAGGCAAAAGACACAAACAGACATTTCTCAAAGGAGTAAATACAGATGCCCAAAAGGCACAGGAACAGATGCTCAACTTCAGTGGCTATTAAGGATATGCATATCAAAACCACCATGAGATATCATCTCACACCCACCAGAACGGCCATTATCAATAAAACAGAAAACAACAAGTGCTGGACAGGATGTGGAGAAAGAGACAGACTTTATCCACTGTTGGTGGGAATGTTAGATGATACAACTGCTGTGGAAGGCAGTTTGGCAGTTCCTCAGGAAACTAATTATATAATTGCCATATGATCTGGCAATACCATTGCTCAGTATCTAACCAGAGGACCTGAGTGCAAGGACACAAATGGACATTTGCACACCAATCTTTATAGCAGCATTATGTACAATTTCCAAGAGATGGAAACAGCGACAATGTCCATCAACAGATGAGTGGCTAAACAAGCTGTGGTATATACATATGATGGAATATTATGCAGCTGTAAGACAGAATAAAGTTATGAAATGTGTAACAACATCGATGGACCTTGAAGACATTTTGCTGAGTCAGATTAGCCAGAAACAAAAGGACAGTATACTGTATGGTCTCACTGATATGAACTAACATTAGTGAATGACCTTGGAGAATTTCAAGTAAGAAATTCTCTTTCTTGAGACCATAAGGAGATAGAAATAGGGTAAGATATTGGGTAATTGGAGCTGAAGGGATACAGATTGTGCAACAGGACTAATTCTAAAAGTTCAGAAATGGATAGCACAATACTACCTAACTGTAATACAATAATGTTAGCACACTGAATGAAGCTGAATGTGAGAATGATAGAGGGAGGAGGGCTGGGGGCACAAATGAAATCAGAAGGAAAGATAGACAATTAAGACTGAGATGGTACAATCTAGGAATGCCTGGATTGTACAATGATCATGACTAAATCTATAAATTAAAAAATGTTTTTGCATGAGGAAGAACAAGAAATGTCAATATTGCAGGGTATTGAAAGTAGATGATAATTCTTATTTTAAAACTTTAACTTAAATTTAAGACTAAAGCAAAAATGTTTATTAGGCACAAAATTTATATTTTCACTAGAGCAATTCCTGATATAACTTATGTGGACTGTTTAATTGAACACCGTAAGTACATGAAACGTTGAGTAGGGCATGAAATTTTGTAGGCTTGTCCAGAGTGATGCCCTGATAAATCCCAGAGTGATTTGAACAGCGAATAAATAAGTATTTGCAAAGTCTCCTTGGAGAAATGGTGAGAAAAGAGGGAAATTCAACTTTCCCATGTAGAGAATTCCTGACATTCTCACAAGCAGTGGGGACAACCAAAGCAATAAGCTGAGCCCTCAGTCTTGGGGTTTGTTCATATGAAACTTATCCCAGCAAAGAATAGGCTAAACCTACTTAAAATTAAGCCTAAGAGTCACCCCCACAGAACCTCTTTTGTTGCTCAGATGTGGCCTTTCTCTCTCTCAGCCAACATGACAAACAAACTCACTGCCCACCCCCTCTCTATGTGGGACATTACTTCCAGGGATGTGAACCTTCCTGGCAATGTGGAACAGAAATACTTGAATGAGCTGGGACTCAGTATCAAGGGATTGAGAAAACCTTCTAAACCAAAATTGGGAAGAGAGAAATGAGACAAAATAGTATGTCAATAGCTGAGAGATTTCAAAAAGAGTTGAGAGGTTATCCTGGAGGTTATTCTTATGCATTATATAGATATCACCTTTTTAGTTAAGGTATATTAGAGAAGCTGGAGGAAAGTGCCTGAAAATGTAGAGCTGTGTAACAGTAACCATCTTTCTTGAAGATGATTGCATAATGATATAGCTTTTGCAATGTGACTGTGTGATTATGAAAATCTTATGTCTGATGTGCCTTTTATCTATGGTATGGACAGATGAGTAAAGCATATGGATTAAAAATAAATAAACAATAGGAGAACAAATGTTAAAATAAATTTAGTAGATTGAAATGCTAATGATCAATGAAAGGGAGTGGTAAGGGGTATAGAAAAAAATAGGGGATATGAAGGCTAAATATATTGGGTAGATGAAAATAGTAGCAGTCAATGAGAGGGAGAGGTAAGGGGTATGGTATGTATGAGTTTTTTCTTTTTTTCTTTTTATTTATTTTTCTGAATTGATGCAAATGTTCTAAGAAATGATGATGATGAATATAAAAATATGTGGTGATATGGTGAGTTATTGATTGTATAGCAAGAATGGAATTATCATATGGTAAGAATGTTCATGTTTGCATGTTGTTATATTTTTTTAGAAATTTTAATTATGAAGAATAAAACATTGAAAAAGGGATCAGACTTCTAGTAGAGATGTGAATGAACCTGATCTGGATAGGACTGGGGTAGATCAGAACACAGGTTAAAGATGATATTGTCCATATTTTAAAACTTCAGCTTCTGTGTGAGAACAATGGGAGATATATTTATTTGATGCAAAATTTATATTTTGGGTAACACATTACTTAATTTAACTTGTATGATCAGTTTAGTTGAATACATAAATAAATGGAATCTTAAATAGTGCATGAGATCTTGTTGATTTGTCCAGGTTAGTGTACTCACATGTGGCCTCTCTCCCTAATTCAAGTCATCAGGTGAACTCACTCCCCTCCCTCCTACATGCAACATGACTCCTGGGGGTGTAAATCTCCCTGGCAATGTGGAGCAGAACTCCTGGGATGAGCCAGGACCCAGCATAAAGTGATTGAGAAAGACTTCTAGACCAAAAAGGGAAAGAGAAATGAGACAAAATAAAGTTTCAGTCGCTGGGAGATTTCAAGCATAGTAGAAAGGTTATCCTAGTGGTTATTTTTACACATTGTGTAGATATCCCTTTTTAATTTATGGTGTATTGAGGTGGGTAGAGGGAGGTACCTGAAACTGTTGAGCTGTATTCCAGTAGCCTTGAGTCTTGAAGATGATTGTATAAAGATATAACCTTTACAATGTGAGCATTTGATTGTGAAAACCTTGTGTCTGATGCTCCTTTTATCCAGAGTATGGACAGATGAGTAAAAAATATATATGGGTAAATAAATAAATAATAGGGTGACAAAAGGTAAAATAATTGAGGAGATGGAAATACTAGTGGCCAACGAGAGGCAGGTGTAAGGGGCATGGTATATATGAGTTTATTTCTTTTTATTTCTTTTTTTGGAGTGATGCAAATATTCTAAAAAATGATCATGGTGATGAATACACAAACTATGTGATGATATTGTAAGGCATTGATTGTACATCATGTATGGAATGTATTTGTGTGAAGATTTCTCTCTCTCTCTCCTTCTCTCTCTCTCTCTCTCTCTCTCTCTCTATATATATATATATATATATATATAATAAAGAAAGAGTAGGCTGCTGAATTCCAGATACGTGTTAAATGATTGGATGGGGATGGAGGGAGGGTGGGCTGTGAGGGGAAGTGAAGAATTTGGGGCTTGAATAACTACATGGATATGGTGGTTTGAAACTGTTATGTACCTCAGAAGAGCCATGTTCCTCTAATCCATTCTTGTGAGTGCAGACCTATTGTGGGCAGGACCTTTTGATAAGGTTATTTCCAGGGAGACGTGAACCCCAAATTCAAGGGAGTCTTAATCCTTTCATGGAGCCCTTTCCAGAAGAGAAAATAGGAAAGGAAAATGTCTCAGAGTGAAGCAAGAAGGACCCACAGGAGCTAAGAGAGCCATTTGAAACAAGAAGCTAAGAGGGAAGGACAGCAGACATTGCCATGTACCTTCCCATGTGACAGAGGAAACCTGGATGCCAACTGCCTTTCTTCTGAGAAGGTATCTTCTTGTTGGTGTCTTAATTTGGACATTTTCATGGCCTTAGAATTGTAACTTGTAACTTAATAAATCCCCTTTGTGAAAGTCAAAAAGAAAATCGATAGTACAGTGTCCTCAATATACAACTCTATTTTTTAATTCCTGTAAGACTCAGAATGCAATTAATAAGAAAAAGACATATTTCCTGGTGATGGAAATATAAAGAGGAAATTTGGGGAAAAACAATATAAATAGGGAAAGCAGTGGGATATGGGAGCAGAGAACAGGTGTGCTATTGACACTAAATTGGTATCCTCTCAAATTAGTAGGTTATAGATACAGATTGTGTAATATGAACCTCGGGGTAACCACAAGGAAGGTATTTTTAAAAATATATAGAAACAGAATGAGAAAGGTATCATATACACCACAAATAGAAACTGTACAGAAAAAGAGCCTGAAAGAAAGGAAAAAGAAAGATGCAAAAATATGGCACATAAAAACTAAAGGACAAAATGGCTGAAATATGTACCACCTTTACAATAATAACTTGAATGTTCATGGATTAAACTATTCAGTCAAAAGACACAGATGGGCAGAATGGATTTGAAAAGCATTATTCAACTATATGTTGTTTACAAAAGGCTCACCTTAGAACCAAGACATAAATAGCTTGAAAGTGAAAGGAGGAAAGCATAATTCATGTATATAATAACCAAAAAAGAGCTTGGGTAGCTATACTAATATCAGACAAAATAGACTTTAAGTAAAAAACTGTGAAAATAGACAAAATGATCACTATATGTTAATAAAAGTGCTAATCTACCAAGAAGAAATATCAGTTATAAATAGTTATTCACCTAACCACAAACCCCAAAATACATGAGGCAAACACTGGCAAAACTGAAGGAAGAAAAATACACCTCTACCATAATACTTGGAGACTTCAATACACCACTCTCACCAATAGATAGAACATCTCAACAGAATATCCATATGGAAACAGAGAACTTGAATAATATGATAAATAAACTAGACCAAACAGACATATACAAAACATTGTACTCCCAAACAACAGGATATACATTCTTCTCAAGTGCACATGAATTGTTCTCCAGGATAAATCATATGTTGGGTCACAAAACAAGTCTCAATAAATTT
Organism: Tamandua tetradactyla; assembly: GCF_023851605.1. Taxonomy (NCBI): domain Eukaryota; kingdom Metazoa; phylum Chordata; class Mammalia; order Pilosa; family Myrmecophagidae; genus Tamandua; species Tamandua tetradactyla. The sequence continues at coordinate 124,383,911 of NC_135353.1, forward strand.
TTTAAAAATTGAAATTATACAAAGCATCTTCTCTGACTACAATTATGTGAACTTGAAATCAATAACATGCAGAGAACTGGAAAATCCATAAATATACGGAATTAAAATAGCAAACTCTTAAAAAACCAATGGGTCAAAGAAGAGATGACAAGAGGCATCAGAAAATATCTTTAGATGAATAAAAATGAGAACAAAACATATCAAAATCTATGAGATGCAGTGAAGGCAGGGCTCAAAGGTAAAAGCATAGCTCCAAATGCATGCATTGCAAAGAAGAAAGAGCTAAAATCAAAGGCTTAACTACACACCTGGAATAATTAGAAAAAGAACAACAAACTAAACCCGAAACAAGGAGAAGGAAATAACAAAGATTAGAGCAGAAATAAGTGGAACAGAGAAAAAAATACAGCTTTAACAAAACCAAAGTTGGTTCTCTGAAAAGATCAATAAATTGATAAAACTTTAGGTATGCTGACAAAGAAAAAAAGAGAGAGATGCAAATAAATAGCATCATAAATCAGAGGGGGGATATTAGTTCACAGAAATTAAAAGGATCTTAAGAGGATACTATGAACACTGTAAGTCAAAAAATTAGAAAACCTAGATGAAGTGGACAAATTCCTAGAAACACGTGAACAACTTACACTGATTCTAGGAGAAACATAAATCTCAACAGAACAATCACAAGTAAAGAAATTGAATCAGAAATCAAAACCTTCTCAACAAAGAACAGGCGAGGACCAGATGCCCACAGGTGAATTCTCCCAATCATTCCAAGAAGAATTAATACCAATCCTGCTCAAACACATTCAAAAAATTGTAGAGAAGGGAAAACTACATAACACATTCTATGTGGCCAACATCACCCTAATACCAAATCCAGAAAAGAAAATTTCCGAGCCCAATTTCCCTTAAGAATATAGATGCAAAAATTCACAACAAAATGCTCGCAAATCAAACCCAACAGCACATTAATAAAATTATACACCATGATCAAGTGGGTTTTATCCAAGGTATGAAAGAGTGGTTCAAAATAAGAGAATCAGATCATGCAATGCATTACATTAACGAATTGAAATAAGGAAAATGCATGATCATCAGGATGGACACAGAAAAGGCAGTTGACAAAATCCAGCATCGTTTCTTGATAAAAATATTTGGTAAGATCAGAAAAGCAGGAATCTTCCTCAACATGGTAAAGGGCAAATATGTAAAGCCCACAGATAACATCATACTCAATGGCGAAATACTGAAAATTTTCCCTCTAAGACCTGCAACAAGATAAGAATGCCCACTGCCACCACAGTTATCTGACATTGTGTTGGAAGTTCTAGCTAGAGTGGTTACGCACAAAAAAGAAATAAGTGCATGCAAATTAGAGAGTAAGAATTAAAACTTTCACCATTTGCAAAAGATAAAATCCCATATATAGAAAGACCTAAAAAATCTACAATAAAACTACTACAGTTAATAAATAAGTTCAGAAAGTTGGCAGTGTACAATATCTATACACAATAATTAGTATTGTTTCTATACACTTGTACAGAGCAATCTTATGAGGAAATCAAGAAAAAAAATTCCATTTGCAATAACAACTAATACACTGAAATATCTAGGAACAAATTTAACCAAAGATTTAAAGGATTTATACATGGCAAACTAAAAGTAATTGCTAAAAATAAATTAAAGAAGACCTAAATAAATCGAAGGACATTCCATGCTCATGTATTGGAAGATTAAATATTGTTAAGATGTGAATTTTACCCAAAATGATTTATAGTCAATGCAATACCAATCAATATTCCAATGGCCTACATTGAAGAAATTGAAAAGCCAATTATCAAATTTACTTGGAAGAGGCAGCGGCCCTGAACAGCCAAAACCATTTTGAAGAAAGAAGAATGAAGCTAGAAGACACAAACTTAAAACATATTACAAGCTACAGTGGTCAAAGCAGCATAGTACTGGCACAAGGATAGATGTATAGACCATGGGATTGAATTGAGAGTTCAGAAATAACCCTCATATCTATGGTCAGTTGATTTTTTACAAGGCTGCCAAGTCCACTCAATTGGGAAATAATCTCATCAAGAAATGGTGCTGGGAGAACTGGATGTCTATACGCAAAAGAATGAAGGAGGATACTTATATAACACCATATACAAAAATTAACTCAAAATGGATCATAAACCTAAATATAAGTGTCAGAACTATCAAATTCCTAAAAGAAAATGTAGGACACCAACTTGAGTATTTTTTGTTTGACGATGTTTTCTTAGACTTTACACCTAAAACACAAAGAACAAAAGAAAAAGATAAATGGGGCCTCCTCAAAATTACAAATCTTTTGTTCACCAAAGAACTTTATTATGACTGAAAAGACAACCTACTTAATGTAAGAAATGTTTGGAAACCACATATCTGATAAAGATTTAATATCCAGAATTTATAAAAGAAATCCTATAACTCAACAATTAAAAGGCAAACAACTTCTGCCTGTTTGAAGTCTATTATGTACCCCATAAAAGTCAGGTACTTTTTCCTTGTCCAATCTTGTGGAGGCATCTATGCTTCTTTTAATCATGATTCAATATTGTGGGGTGGAAACTTTGATTGGATTGTTTCCATCGAGTTGTGACATGTCCAGTTGTGCATGGGACCTTTGGAGCAGATGGAAATGTGACTCTGACCCTTCAGGGTGCATCTTGATTAGCTTACTGGAGTTCTTTAAAATAGGAAACATTTTGGAGAAAACTCAGAGCTGACAGAGATGCAGACATTTGGAGATACTTGGAGTGCTGACAAAGAGACCAGATGCTTAGACATAGATGTTTGAAGATGCAGAGTCCAGCAGATATCACCATGTGCCTTCCCATGAGATGCTAAGCAAGCAATCCAGAACCCAGTGTTGTGTCCTGGAGGAGTTAAGCGAAGGCCCACAGAGTTTAGGGAGGAAACTAGTGGCATAAGACGCTTGAAGAAACGGAACTGGGAACAAGGATGAACAGACAGCAGCCACATGCCTTTTCCATGTGACAGATGTTGACCTTTCTTGAGTCTAGGTATATTTTTCTGGATGCCTTAGTTTGGATATTTTTATGGCCTTAGAACCATAAACTTGTAAATTAAGAAATTCCCTATTTAAAAGCCATTCCATTTCTGGTAAATTGCATTCTGGCAGCATTAACAAACTAAAACACAACTGAATTTTAAAAATTGTCAAAAGAACTGAAGAGATAATTGTTCAGAGAGGATATACAAGTGGCTAAAAAGCACATGAAAAGACCAACATCCCTAGCCATTAGTGAAATGCAACTGAAAACCACAAGGAGAAACCATGTAACACCCAGTAGGGTGGTTGCTATTGAGAAAAAAAACAAAACAGAAAACTGCAAGTGTTAGAAAGATTGTGGAGAAATAAGAACACTCATTCATTGCTGGTGGGAATGTGACATAGTGCAGCCACTGTGAAGACAGTTTGGCAGTCCTCAGAAAGCTAAGTATAGAACTACAATATGACCCAGCAATTTCACATCTATTTATATACCCAAAAGATTTGAAAGTAGGGACTCAAACAGATATTTGCATACCAATGTTCATAGTGGCATTATTCACAATTGCCAGAAGATGGAAGCAATCTAAATGTCCATCAACTGATGAATGGATAAACAAATATACATATGATGGAATATATTTCAGGATTAAAAAGAAATTAAATTCTGATTCATGTGACAACATGGATGAGCCTTGAAGACATCATATTGAGAGAAATAATCCAGACACAAAAGGACAAATACTGTATGATTTCACCGATATTAAATAATCAAAATAAGCAAATCCATAGAGTTAGAATCTAGAATATAGGTTAACAGGGGCTAGGTTAGGGTTAAGGAACAGGGAGTTAATGCATAAATTGTACAAAATTTGCATTGCAGTTGATTGTAAAGTTTTGGTAATGGATGGTGGTGATGGAAGTACAATACAGTGACTGTAATTAACATCACTGAATTATATATGTGCTTGTGGTTAAAAGTCAAATTTTAAGTTGTACATATTTTAATAGAATAAAAATTAAAAGAAGCACATAGGACTGTATAGCATAATAAACCTATTTTAAATGATGGACTATAGTTAATTGTTCAATTATAAAAATGTTCTTTCATTAATTATTACAAATATACCACACTAATACAGGGTGTTAATAATAGGGCGGTATATGGGAGTCTGTATTTTATATATTTTATGTATGATATTTCTGTAAATGTTCAACTTCACTATCAATAAAAAATTCTTAGCAAAAATACAAAAATACATAATCAAGTGTAAAATGACAAGCTTGGGAAGAAAATTTCAAATTTATATGATAGACAAGAGATTAATCTCTCTAATAAAGAGTTTTTAATTAAGAAAAAGACTAAAGCCTTGATATTAAAAATGAGCAGAAGTCACAGACAATTCACAAAAATATGCAAAAGAACATTTAGAAAAATGCTTACTTTCACTCACAATAATAGAAATGCCATTGTTGTTATTTTACACAAATCAGATTGGCCCAAATCCTAAATTTGGCAAAACACTCTGTTGATATGCCTGGACAAACAAGTACTCACATACATTGCTGGTGGAAGTATAAGTTTTACAATTTCCATGGGGGGAAGGAGGAAATTTGGCAATATTTAGCAAAATTACAGATGCATATATGTCTTGACTTAGCAATCCCACATCTGGGAACTAACATTGAAGGTATATCTCCATAATTATGAAATAATAATTTAAGAGATTATATATTACAGCATTACTTTAATAGCAAAAGACTGGAATGTACACCAAAGGAGAACTTGAGTAAATGAAGGTATAGCCTCATAATGAAGTACTACGCAGCTGTATAAAAAGAATGGGAAGGGCGGGCCACAGTGGCTTACTGGCAGAGTTCTTCCTTGCCATGCTGGAGACCCTGGTTCAATTCCTGGTGCCTGCCCATGCAAAAACAAAACAAAACAAACAAACAAAAAAGACTGGGAAGATGTCTATCTACTGATAAGGAGGCTATTTTGCAAAATTAGGAAAAGTGTAGAGCATGTATATGGAAGGAGGGTGTGTTGGTTTGCAAATGCTGCCAGAAATGCAATAATAGAAATGGTTGGTTTTTACAAAGGGAATTTATTAAGTTGTACATTTACAGTTCTAAGACCATAAAAATGTTCAAGTTAAGGCATCCAGGGATAGATACCTTGACTCAAGAAAGGCCAATCTGGGGAGGCACATGGCTGGCATCTGCTGGTCCTTGGGTTTCTGGTTTCAAAACAGCTTCCCCAAGAGGACTTTCTTTCTGCATCTTGTAAGATCTCTCTCTGTGTTGGCTCTGAAGCTTTTACCAAAATAGTTCCCTCTTAAAGGTCTCCAGTAAGCAACCTACCTTAATGGGTGGAGATACATCTGTATGGAAACCATCTAATAAGAAGGTCCTACCCTCAATTTGGTGAGTCATATCTCCATGGAAACAACTTAATAAAAAAAATCCCACTCAGCAATATTGAATCAGGATTAAAGAACATGGATTTTCTGGGGTACACAACAGTTTCAAACAGGCATATTCCACTCTCTGGACCCCCCAAAAAAGACATGTTCTTTCCATATACAAAATACATTCATTCCATTACAATATCACAGAGCCTTAAATCATTTCAATAAAAATACAAGTGCAATACAATGTCAGAAACACTGCAAAATCTCATCAAAGCCAGTTACAGGCATGGTCTGTCCTAAGGCAAAATACTCTTCTGGCTCTGTTCCTGTAAAACTCAGAATAAATTATCTGCTGCCAATATACAAAGTAGGGACACTCATAGGATACATATCCCCATTTCCATAAGGAGAAATTGGAAGGAACACAGGGATAACAAGACCCAACAGCTCCAGGTACCTGCAGGGAAAACTCCATTATATTTCAAAATCTGAGAGTCATTTGTCCTAGGGGCTTTAGAAAGTGGTAGTTCCACCACATCCAAGGGCTTATGCAGCAGCGCTGATCTTTGCAAATGCTGGGGTGAGGAATGCGACACTGGGGATCACTGGGAACCACCTTTTTCTCAGTTCCACCCTCTCCAAACTTTGGGGCAGCACCTGGGATCTCTGCCATCTCCGAGGCACATGCTCAACCTGGGGCAATTTCCAGGTTCCCCCCAACCACTGGTTTATATACTCCACCATCTCCAAGGCCTGGGACACTGAATCTCTTCCTGAACAATGAAGCAGAAGACCTGCTCTTTGCTTCCAGGGCAAGGCCACCCTCTCCATATGTATGGATGGGTCCTCTCTCCTCATCTGAGATTTCTTGGCTGCAGATCTTAGCTCCTGTGGTTCTGTTTCTGAAGTAATTTTTCCTTCAATTTGTCCCTTTTCTGTCCCTTTTCGTCAAGACTGGCCGTGGTTCCATTTATACAGATCCCACAAACTCTTGCCAGTTTTCTATGCAGTATGCAGGGATCATAACCATTAGACAACAGGATTTTCCACATATCCTTTCTGGATAACTCCATCTCCAATCATTGCTTGACTTGTAATGGCTATCTGCTTCCATGTTTGATTAAATCCTCACATGGGGTTTGTTCTAGTTTACTAGCTGCCAGAATGCAATATACGAGAAACAGAACAGCTTTTAAAAGGGGGAATTTGTTAAGTTGAAATCCATAGGTCTAAGGCCATTAAAATGTCCCAATTAAAACAAGTTTATAAAAATGTCCAAATTAAGGTGCCAACAAGAGGTTACCTTCATTCAAGAAAGGTCAGTGAAGTTCAGGGTTTCTCTCTTAACTGGAAAGGCACATGGCAACCATGGTGATGTCTGCTAGCTTTCTTTTCATACTTCTGGTCTCATGAAGCTCCCCCAGGGATGTATTCCTTCTTCATCTCCAAAGGTCACTGGCTATGTGGGCTCTCAGCCTCATGGATCTTCTGCTCTGTCATCATTCTCACCATTCTGAAGCTTTCTCCAAAATGCTTCCATTTTTAAAGGATTCCAGTAAAGTAATCAAGACCCACCTGGAATGGGTGGAGTCATATCTCTCTCTAATCCAAAGGTTAATACCCACAATTGGGTGAGTCACACTTCCATGGAGATAAACTAATCAAGTTTCCAGCCAACAGTGCTGAATGGTATTAAAAGAAGTTGCCTCCACAAGATTGAATCAGGATTAAAACATGGCTTTTCTAGGGTACATAAATCCTTTCAAACAAGCACAGGGTCCTCTTCACCAGTGTCTCACTTTCTGGAAGCCCAGAACTTTCCAGACCATCAATTTCTGTTTTCTTCATACCCAAGAGTTCACTTCTCAACTTACCTCTTTCCTCTTCCATTTTATTATAAGCTGCAAGAATCAACCATGCTGCATTTTCCACATTTAGTTTATAAATTTCCTCAGCTAAGTATCCTAGGTCATTACTTTTAAATTCTAATTTCCATCCAACAGCAAAACTCAATTTGGCCAAATTCATTACTACTTTAAAACACAGGTCACCTCCCTTCCAGTTAATAACAACACATGCATTATTTCTATCTAAGACCCCATCAGTAGTATCTTTAGAGTCCACATTTCTACCAACAGTCTCTTCAAAACATTCTAGGCCTTCTCTATCAAACTCTTCACAACTCTTCCAGAATCTTCCCCTTATCCATTTAAAAATCTGTCCCAATGTGTTTGGGATTTGCAAATCATAGCACCCCACTTTTCTGGTACCAAAATCTGTTTTGGAGTGTTAATGCTACCAGAAATGAAATATACCAGAAATGCATTGGCTTTTATAAAAGGAATTTATTAAATTGCAACTTTACAGTTCTAAGGCCATAAACATGTCCAAACTAAGGCATCCAGGGATAGAAACCTTGACTCAAGAAAGGTTGATCTGGGAGGGCATATGGCTGGCATCTGCTAGTCTTTGGACTTCTGAGTAAGCAACCCATCTTGATGGGTGGAGATACATCTCCATGGAAACCATCTAATCACAAGTTCCCACCCACAATTTGGTGGGTCATATCTCCATGGAAACAACTTAATAAAAAAGATCCTACCCAACAATAAAGAACATGGCTTTTCTGGGTTACACAACAGTTTCAAACTGGCACAGAGGGACATATGAATGTGCATCTCCATAGAGAAAATCTAATCAAGTTTCCAACCTACAGATTAAAAGAAATGGTTGCCTCCACAAGATGGATCAGGATTAAAACATGGCTTTTCCAGGGTACATAATGCTTTCAAACAGAGTGATGAATGCACATCTCGGTGAATATACTAAAAGACATTGATTGTATGCTTTGTATGCATTGTATGGTATGTGTGCATATCTCAGTAAAACGAGTTTTTAGAAAGCCAAAGAAAAGCCTAAAATTGAAAACAAGCAAATAAATTTGACTGTATATCAAAAGTATCTGAATTACACACAGATAAGAATTACTTCAAGTAGCTTATGAACACAATATTTAGACTGTAATGAAGTAAAGCAGAATTAAAAGAAACATCAAACATCACTTGGAAGTTTTACTTTAGTAGTGACATTGGCATTAAAGTTTTGAAAGTTATGAATATGTAGGTATTATAGGATAAAGCAAATAAGTAATTATGATAATGATATTAGGAACCAAAATTTTCAATTTATGAGACAAGAAATACATGTATAAAATCAAAGTTTAGAAAAACCCTGCAATGTTCAATTTGAAAGGAAAATATCAATATTATCTCATGATTTATATATTTATATATATATATATATATATATATATTTCAGGATAGGCTACATAATTTGAGGGGTCTGGTAAAAAATGAAAATGCTGGGTTATTTGTTCAAAAAGCAGGAATAAACAGCCATTAAAGTTACAAAAATATAAAGTGTTTTTGCTTTTTTCTGCAGGCTTTCTCTGTACTTGTCATGGTGTTTTTTTCATTTCTATTTAATGTTATTCTAAGTAAAGAGAGATTACAATTTTAAATTATTAGCATGAATTGTACCCTTCATATTTATGTTATGTAATGTTAGTTTTAAAAGAAAACATAAGAAAATTTAACTTGTATGTGAAATAACTGAAACTTCACAATTCATATTCTGTGACTCATTTCCAGAGAGTTGTCTTGAGCTGGTCAGAGGGGATAAAGATAAACTAGATTCAGAGAGTTTGGAAGGGGAAAGAAAGGGCCTCTCTAAGTACATAGTGGACCAAAGAGAGTGCTCCTGGGCATAGATGCACACAGTGACATGAGTGCAATGGGTCAGGCCTGACTATTACCAGGTACCCCCCTCCCATCAGCCACTAAACTGATGTGATGTTCCCCACTCTGGGTGAAAAATCAAGCCAGGCATCTATCTCCCTTTTCCTTGAGCCTGATGGCCCAACCCACAGTGAATGAGAAACCTCCAAGCACACTGTAACTTACATGCTGGTTCACACTGGGTACCTGGATCTATGGTGGGTGAGAAGTAACCCTTGCCTAGTTACCTAATGAATGCACTATGGCACTGTCAGCCTGGGTGGTGGTGCCACTGCCATGCCTTGTCCCAAGATGCTATGGGTCAAATGTGTTCAACCACAATTTTCTCTCTGTTCACAATTTTCCCATTGGTAGCCAGAGGGTGCAGAGGTTCCTGGAAAGGGATGTAGAGGAGGAGGCTGGATAGGGTCCAGGTCACCAAGAGTGAGGGAGAAAGCACCTGAAAACCTATCCTGGGGAGGCTGGGAGGCAGCAGGAAGCAGAACTTAGCATGAGTCAAGGCTCCAATTTCCTGATGCATGCTCCATTTGTCCTGTTGGACTCCAGCTACAAAACACAAATGCAAAAATGAAATTGCTAAGAATTTCAAGATAGCCACTACAGAGCATTAAACTCTCAAGACAAGGTCCTTCTGAGTATGGGGGCCTGTGTGAGTGCACGGGTTGCATGCCCATGAAGTTGACCTTGTTTATTTCCTAGCACTGCTCACTGATAGAAGCAATACCAGTCCAGTAGCAATAAGCATGCCTTGAACTCAGATCTTGGTTTCTAAATACCATTCCCTAATAATTAATTAATTAATTAATTAATTAACAAATAAATTCCCTAATAAAATAAAAACAGTGTTTCTTGTAGAAATGGATTATTCTTTTTTTGGTACAAATTAGATATTGGGGCTTGGTGTCATAGGCCAGAAAACAAGAAAATACAGGAAGACCAATGAGATTGTTTCAAAAGTACATGGAAACCAACTTAAAAGGGTTCCCACTGGTCAAATTTGGGACAATTGCACTTAAAGAAAAATAATGGCTGCAATTGCTTATAATCATTGAATAGAAGACAACCATGAGTCTATCATTATACTCAAAAAAGCAAAGCAAAGAAACTGAATAGTGGTTGGTGATGACTATATACCTACATCTTATTCTGAAAATTGGTAAAGGAAAGAATTAAGCACTTACCCTGGCCTTTTTTCTTTTTAGGTGCATGGACCAGGAATCAAACCCTGGTCTCCCACATGGAAAGCGAGCATTTTACCACTGAACCATACTTGCACCCTACCCTGACTTTTAAGAAGAATTTTAGTGAATCCAATTTTATCCTTCTTTATAGAAGGGTGCCAGCTAACAATTAAAAAACATTTTGGTATTACAAAATCATCATTTTGCCATATTCTAATTTCAGAAAGAATTGTCAATGAATGCTAAAAGAATTGGGTGACAGATTAATGGAGGCAGCACACTTATATGATGCCAATGCATCATCTCACAACTTAATTGTTAGATGCAAAGGGAAAAACATAGTCTGGGTGTCATTTATTTAACCTAGTGTTGACAATTAATGTCACTTATACTGAGAAAGCCTGGCATTACATGCCTCTTGATGTGATGCAATATGAAGTGCACAATATAACCTATGTAGTATTGTTGCAAAAATGTTGAACTTGAATTTAATCAAGACTCTAGACTTATCTTTCAGTTGGCAAGAAATCCAGGAGATAAAGGAACAAGTTAAATGCCACCAAGGGAAATAATGAGAGAAATCCAGAATGTGGGACTTTCTACAAAAGCTTTTCAAAAAGTCAATGTCATTTTAAAAACAGCAGTAAGGGAGCTGTTATAAAAAGATCAAAGATACCAAATGCATGAACTGTGATTGGACCTTGGCTTAAAAACAAAAATGCTGTAAGATATTATGATGGAAACTGATAAAATTTGTATATGAATGGGATATTCTGAATATGAAATGATGTTAGGGAAGTGTTATTAATTTTCTTAAGGATGATAATGCTGTGGTGGTCACAGAAGAGAATGTACTTGTATTAGGAGGTGCAGGCAAAAGTGTTTGGGGTGAAGTGTCATAATGTCTCCAATTTACATTTAAAGAAATCATCCATATTTGTTTATTACAAATTTGTGTATATAGTTATTGTTATGGATTTAATCATGTCTCTCACCAAGACATGTTCAAGTCTTAATCCCTAGTCCTGTGGGTATGAACCCACTTGTCAATAGGATCTTTGAAGATGTTAGTTAAAGTAAGCCAAAATGAATCAGGGTGTGCCTTAATCCAATATATCGAAGTCCTTATAAGCATTTAACCAAGAAATTGAGAGTTAACAAATAATCATGATGACTGAATCATTATATAGATGCCTTTTTCTTACTTTCTAGTATATTTTATAATAACCAAAAGGAAATACCTAAAATTACTGAAGCCCAGTGAAATGTATAACTTGATCCTTGATAATGATTGTATAACTATATAACATTTACCTTGCGATGGGAAAATCCTTGTGACTGGCCCTGCTTGTACCTCTTTATCCTGTTTTATAACTTTAAGGTCTAATGATCACAAAGACAATCCCTTAATGTATATTAATGAAGGAATTTGAGTCAGCCCAGAACTAATCCACTTTCCTTCCTAAACCATATTACTAGAAGCTAGACTAACCAAAATTGGTTCGTCTGGAATGCACAATAGCCTAAACTTTAACCTATACATAACCTATACCTCATTATAACACTAAAAATCATACCCAGTCATCATATTAAGGCCTCAATTTTCATACATACATTCTGTGACTAAGTATGTAATCAATCTGCGCATGCTAAATGGTTAGATCATCTCTAATCTTGTCATCTTGAGCCATTATACTCATTATCCTAAAACCTGCCCATCTTTTGATACTATAAAACTATCAGAATTGCTGTAGTTCAGAGAGACAGATTTTAGGCCAACAGGCCTTCTGTTTTCCTGGCTTTGTGTAGCAACAACCCTTTCTTCTTTTGAAATCCCAGTGTCATAGATTGGCTGTTATGCGCATCAGGCAGAAAGCCCTGTATTTGTTCGGTACCAAGCAGAGGAAATCTGGACAAAAGAGGAGGAGACAGATGGGGAGAGAGATGGCCATGTGATGTGATAAAGGTAGAGATTGAGTTATGGATTGCCAGCAAGCCACCACCAGAATGCAACATACTTCAGAGAAAGCATGATCCTGCCAACACCTTGATTTGGGACTTGTAGCTCCAAAACTATGAGACAATAAATTCCTGTTGTTTAAGCCTACTAGTCTTTTGAGCTTTGTTATAAGAGCCCTGGCAAACTAAAACAGTTGTGTATATAAGATTAAACAAATATACCAAAAAGTTAATATTTGTTGAATCTAAGTGGTGGTACATGGGGTGTTCATTACACTGTTCATTCATCTTTTCTATATGTTTGAAATTTTTCATAATAAAAAGTTAATAGCAAATGAAGAAAAATGTTTTTGGTTCTTTTTTGGGGGGGAGCGGGTGCATGGTCTGGGAATTGAGCCCTGGTCTCCCATATGAAAGGCGGGCATTCTAACCTTGGTTCTTTTTTTAAAGAGATTTGCCCATCTTTCTACTGAACATAGAGCATGGAAAAAATTCCAACAGGTTTGAGGGGTAGAAGAAAATTGAGTTAGTTAAAAAGAAAAACTAACCATCAGTGTTTTAAACAGTTAGGTTGGTTTCCAAGAGAGTCCATCACTAAAAATCTTTATTACTGCGATTTGGAGTTTGGGGCTCAATCAATATTGATTTGAGGACTCACAAAAGACCCACTGACCCCCAAATATCTCCCTCACTAGCTTCCCTTTTGGCATGAAATTCCTGTAACCTTGGTTAAATCTTAGGAATAAACTCTTTCCTCACTATGTGAGGTCCCTTTTAAAATGCAAATCTGGGAGGAGTACATGGGCCCATTAAATGGGAACAATTATCTGATGAGTCTGCACCTGCCCATTGGTCCTCAATAGCTGATAGCTCCATCCCCAACCCCTTAACACCACTGAAATTGGACAATGTGTGCTCTAAGAAACTTCTTAGGTGACCATACCATTTCAGGAAAGCTTATTTTCCATGAATAAAATGAGGTGCCTGAGGTCATTATTGCTTTTATTTTGTAAACTGGGTGGCCTCAGAAAGCTTCTTAAAACACTTCAAAGGAAGCCTCTTCATCTCTTCCTGCACCCCCAGCTTCCCTTTGTAACTGAATTCTTGCTGACCTCAAAGCTTTTCACTGAATGAAGAGTTTCCAAGGGGTCTAAAAAATACCTGAGACAATTAGACAAATGAAGACCAGGAGGTCAAAATGAATTGACCCTTGGCTGGGGATTTACATAAATAGGTCCTAACCTCTGGCTGTGAATAAAAGATAAGCGCCCCATTAGGGTCAGAATTGCAGTTCAAGGGCATTTGCAGGGCCAAGCATGGCTTCCCTGCTATGTCAGGAATTCCAGGAATGCCACTGATCATTGTGTGTTGGCAAAGTACAGGGGGTTGCAGCCAGGCTGACAGAAACCTAGCCCTTCCTGCTGGGTGAAACCGCAGCTCTCCCACACAGTATCCTGCAAGTTGAGAGCGTGGGAAAGCATGCAGGACCCAGAAGTAAAGCCTTCTGAGATGGGAAAGATGCCTTTTTCTGAAAGGTGACCAAATTCTTGCATTTTAGATGGTGTTGCTAACCTAGGAGGTTAGGAGGGAATTGGATGGGAGTAAGGGCATATCCCCTATGAAGAGCCAATTTGTTCCCTCTTTGGAGAAAGGCTCTGTGGGAAACATTTGCCCCTTACTTGTAGATCAGCTAACCCAGTATTAGCCTATTCCAGATTGAAGCCTGCATCATGTTTTCTTCCACTGCTACCTGAAATCTTACAATCATAATTTAAAGAAAAAGGTAAAATCATGACTCATTCAGCTATAAAAATGAACATGGGTTAAAGATTTTATTTTACTCATAACAACAGAGGGAACCAGGCATATGTTACAACTAATTCACAAAAAACGTCAAGAAGCACAAATTTATATAATGTAAAGAGATGTTGAAATGAATTGCAAATGGAGGCAAAACTGTTTTGTTTTGTTTTTTCCCACAGCCTGCAGGGAAGTCAATTGAACCAGACATTTGTAAAATAGCTCTTATAGGAAAGAGGGTGCTATAAGCAATGAAGAGTTTTCCAGTGAAGTCTGACTTTTTCTCTACTAAGGGCAAGAAATTTTGCTTTCTAAACATTGGATTAGAGAAGAAAAGTGACTCCTCCATCCCCTCCCCAGCCCTCAAGCATGCACATACCTTTTAACTTGAGAGTGACGTGGACTTGAGAATTTTTGGTCAAAGCTGACTCCCAAGCTGCCACAATTTTCTATCCTTTATTCCCCTGTCACATAAAAATGCATGCAACCTTTTTGGGGTTGTTCCTTGATGAGAAGAGAAAGACTATAAAGAGACTGCCTTTACCATCTATCTTGATTTTCTGTCTTTCTGGGTTTGACAGACCTGTTGCACCAAATAGAAAACACAAGGATTGGAATATGGGAAGGTGAATCCACTTGCTCTGCAGCTTTTTTAGTCAGCAAATACCATTATTTTCTGGACTCATGTTGCTAAGTGTCCCTACAATTACTTATTATATCATGGGAACAAAGGGCAGAGATACCCTGGATTTTACTGTTTAGGGAGTGTGGTTTTTTTTCCTATTGCATCAAAGGAGCCTGTTAAGCATTTTAAAAATACTAGCTTTAACCTGATATCTAAAGTAAGAGATGGAAATTTGGGTAATTTAGATAAAAACTTTCCCTCCTCTACCTGCATGCAAACGAAGAAGCTGAGATTCAAAACAAAATCATGTTTCAGAATCAATACACATTCTTGATTTAGTTTCTTATTTTTTATTGTTGCCTACAAAACTGCTCTAAAAAGCATGTTTTTAAAACTTGAGGAATCTTGTTCTAGACTCATTTCTTCAAAAGCAGACAAACAAAAACACTAACACCCCAAACCCAAGTGCTAATGATACACTCCCCTTATCCATTCTCCTCTGGAGCCTCGGTAGTGGAGCCACTGTGTGAATTCTGCTATATTATCTAATGAACAAAGCTGAGGCTGACGATGCTGAGAAAGCATCAGAGAAAAAATATATCAATGTGACAACATATTCTGCAGAGTTCCATCCAAAAGCAAATAAGCAAACTTATTGTTCTGTAAAACACAGAGTAGATTCGTATATGTAAAAACTGCCCTCAGAGGTGCATGTGAGACCTTGGTATGTGTAAAAGAATTTATACAGGGCTCTTTTCACATTGGCATGCAAGTATGTGGGTGTGAGTTAGCAGGCATTCCTTTCTGACTCATTACCCACTCTGCCACTGCCCTCTCCCCCCACCCCCCCCCCACCCCACTCCACCACCACTTGAGACATGTTTGCCAGCCTTCCCTGGGCTGGGACAGAGATTGATGGCATTTTGGCACTCTCCAAAGAGAAGCTGACTGTGCCCCCTTTGCACTTTCCTTTGATGGCTAGTTGTTAAGACTTGCTGTCAAACTCTGTTAAATGGGCATGGTCCAACTGCCTCTAAGCTGGGAATGCCCTCAATGAACAAGCTCTTACCTGTCATGGGCTGTGGTACATGTAGACTTTTCTGTCAACACAGACAGACAGGCAGTGAAACAGAGAGTGAGAAGGCATCAAAATATTGTACAGGGCCTCAAGGTATTTGTACCACTAGAATAAAGCTCCTGGAAGGACCTGAGAAAGAGGGTCTTTGATCAAGAGTTACCCATGGGTATCTTTGCTCCTACTGCCCCAAACCACATCTTGGAGATAATGTGAAGAAAGAGTCAACATTTAGGATCTTGGGTCCTGAAAAAAGGCTGAGGGAGAGGAGAAGATGAAAAAAAGAGTAATGTGATATGAGCCTGCTCCTGTGGCTTGAGTTACTGGGAGCTTCTTGCTGGCTACTATACTTTGTTGCTCTGTACCCTCTGCAAAAAAAAGATGAAATTGGTTGCCATGCAGGTACTGATACAATCACCACCATTAGTAGTGCTTTGCTTGAATGCTCAGGAAAAGAGCTATTGGATTTTTCCTCCCTGTTTGTACTAAACACATGGCTTAGCATTGTGCTGGAAGTGCAGTGATTTAAGATGTCCGTAGCGGCCTCCTTAAAGTGTAGCTTATTCTGAGAGATAGCAGGCAAGACCTCCATGGCTGTGTGTCCAAGGCATGCTGCCCCAAAGGCCACTGCTTTGTAACCATACTGGCCTGCCTTTCTGAGTTCCAAAGTCTAGGGATATTCCCTGGATTCAGATGTTTCCATTATTCTAAAGAAATCTTTTTTCCTTTCCCCTACATGGGCTTGCTTAGACAGAGTAACAACAGACCACTGACTATAAAGTCAGTCAATTAAAGAAAATAACTTCTCCAATCCAAATCTTCAGGGCTAAAAACAGAGGCCCACAGACTCCTGAGCTCTCAGAGGGAGGTACTAGGCTGGTCTTCTCTCAGTGAAACCAAACAGAAAGCAACCATTGGGGAAGCATTTTTTTTACATGGGCAGGCACTGGGAATCAAACCCAGGTTTGATTCCTCTGGCATGGCAGGCAAGCGTTTTTGCCCCTGAGCCACCGTGGCCCTGGGGAAGCATTTTTATTGTTTGAATTTTATGTTTGTAAATTATTTATATGAATCAAAAAAGTGACTTTACACTGGTTCTGTGTAGCACGCAATGAACCACAGAGCTGCTATCAAAGAGTTTTTTGTTCCCTTTATGATCAGTGGCCTCTCAGTCAAGTGCATATTTTGAGGCTTGTAATACCTGACACATGAGTTGTAAAGAAGGGTTTTTCATGGGTTAACGGGAAATGAGGAAAGTCGCAAAACCTTATATCTTGAACATTTCTGAGGGGCATATGCTTACCACAGTGCCTAGTTATTCTATGATTAACTTCATTTTCTATATTTTTTCTTAAAAAAAAACACTTGTGAAAATAGGCCATTATGTTCACAAACTACTGCCTGTGAATTACTTGTGATGCCTGTATTGATTCACTCCTGAATATTTATACAGCCGGGAAGATTTCAAGCTTGGGCACTATGTACTCTGACATAAACAACTTTCTGTGACAACATTGCATTTTAACCTGTGGTATCTGATTCTCAAACAGGATATAAATCTAGCATGTTCTTTTCTCTGATTGCATGTCTTTACCTCAAACTGTTTCCGTATTATTCTCAAATAATTTTTTCTATTCTCCTAACCATGGCCGTAATTCCTACACAATAATGGCAACTCATGAGTAGAAGAGAGAAAAAAATATTGCTTTTCCTCCATGAAGACTTTCCATCAAATACCACCTCTTTGCTCTGTGCTGGGGCGATGGTAGCATGTACAGTTTGGACTCCTGGATTTAATCAATAACAACTTCATATTGGTGCCTTTCTTTAAACCTTGAAGAAGCAAATCAGGAAGCCCTAAATACCTGTTTTTCTCCTTTTTTGGGTGTCTCTGGGCACCCTAGACTCACTGCACATATATCATTACCAAAATACTGCTTTTTGTATATTTTTGAAAGAGATGAGTTTGTAATGTTTTACAGATCTGATTCGGAGCTCTATCTAACTTTTCTTTTTTGGTAGTCAACTTGTTACATCTGTGATGAAAACAGTCACTGTGTGGCTTCAGAGTAGAAACAGGCAAAAAACGAAGATTCTAATAGCTCAGGAGAGCTCACCAGATTCTGATATCTGCCTTTTATGCTCCATCTCTATGCCTCCCTGTCTCTAAGTGATCATAAAGGGGATTGGCACCTCAACCTCCTGATTTTATCACAAAGCCATTTTACTTTGTGGGTGTCTTGGATCTGGAGATAATCATGAAATCAGATAAAGCCATGTGGCGGGCTGAAAGTTTGCTGTGCTGGAGGCACAGGTTTATGCTCTTGGAGCATTTCCTGTGAGTTCTTTGAAATTTCTGAACTCAGCTCTTCAAAGTGAGAGCTAACTTATTATGTCTTTCCACTGAGTAAATATATTTGCTGCTTATCATCTTTTTTTGCCATTCCCACCCTAACTGACTTAGTCAACATTGATTTATCAAAGCAAAAGCACTGCCCTGTTTGAGTCATAAGTTACACTTTTACCTGACATTATCTGGGCTTTTAGAAATGAAAGCATAAAAAATGGTGGAATTTTATGTACAGGTCTACACACATGCCTGTATTTGTATCTTTCTATTTGCTTCATTCATCATGCTCTCTTTCTATACTTCCAGTGCTTTTCTCTCCATCCCCTCACTCTCCCTCTAGAGTAGTTTATTAGAGAGTTATGTTTTCTCATAAGCCAATAAGTAATGTTTCAAGCTGAACCCTATATGTGATATTAGTTACAAATGTTTGTTTTTTAAAAGTTCCTCTTTCAAAACTCTGTTTTTAGGTCAGAAAAAGTATTTTTCTTTGGAGAGCAGGGGTGGCAAGAGGAAACTACAGCTGGTCTTTGGGCACGTGTTTGTGCTAATTTGCTGTACAATCAAATACAGATACAGGCCAATAAAAGCCATTCTTTGATCTACTGCTACAAAGCATTCATTTAAATGCATTACTGGATAAGAGGGTTACAACTGCATAATCACTCATTGCAAATAGTGCCTGTGGTAGTTAGATTCAGTTGTCAACTTGGCCAGGTGAAGGTACCTAGCTCTGTTGCTGTGGACATGAGCCAATGGTACGTGAACCTCATCTGTTGCTCATTACATCTGCAGTCAGCTAGGAGGCATGCCTGCTGTAATGAATGCTGTTTGATTTAATTGGCTAGTGCTTAAATGAGAGAACTCAATGTAGCACAGCCCAAGCAGCTCGGCATACCTCATCTCAGCACTCGCAGCTCAGCCCAGGCCTTTGGAGATGCAGAAAGAAATCACCTGGGGAAAATTGTTGGAACCCAGAGGCCTGGAGAGAAAGCCAGCAGAGATCACCCTGTGCCTTCCCACATAAGAAAGAACCTCAGTGGAAAGTTAGCTGCCTTTCCTCTGAAGAACTAACAAAATAAATCCCCTTTTATTAAAAGCCAATCTGTCTCTGGTGTGTTGCGTTCCAGCAGCTAGCAAACTAGAACAATGCACTATGCCACATTTTAGCACATGCAAGAAGTGATACAAGTGGCCTCAGCCTGTCTGGGTTTTAATTTGCTGATTTATTTTGTTTGTTTATTTGTTTGTTTAAAATTGTTTGCTGATTTATTTTGTTTGTTTTTAATAGTTACCTGCAGTATATTTTCATTTGGGATAACTCCATAAAAGGATCGCACTCAGACAGAGAAAGAGCCTTACAATAACAATACCAACAACTAAAACCTAGTTAGAAGAAGTTAATAAAACCAAACATGGCCAATATTCCTATAGACAACCATTTTGAATTGGCACCTATTATTATGTGCCTAGCATTGGTCAAGGCATTGTAAAGAATGAAACAAAACATGATCAAGGACCTCAAGATGTTTATACTCCTGCTATGGGATGAATTTATCGGGATGAATTTATCAGAATGAATCATGTTCAGCAAAATGGGAATGAAAATATCTACCCTATCTACGTCCTCTATCTTATCTTCCTCCATCAGTGATTGCATATGGAGACATTTTTTCCTTTACCTCTAAAGGTATAATCTGTTTAATTAAGTCCCAAAACAGGAACAGTTGGAGTCTTTGCTTAAAGTCACAGGAACTATCCAGGTGTGACAAACAATCCATAGTGGCTAGGGATTTGGAACTAACCTCTGGTGAGTGCTGGTGTGGGGCCTGGATGGGCCATAGGATATGATGTGGCCCATCTGTGGAGAGCAGGATGAAAGGCCTTGGTTCTGGAAAGAAAGTGACATTTCCCTGACCATGTATTTCAGACTTCCATAGTCAGAGTCCAAACTTTCCTTCTCTTACCTGTCTTGTGAGACTGAAGGGAAAACTGCAACCCAAAATATAACTCCCACTTCCTGCTACAAAATTGCTTGATTGTCAAGACAAATAAATGAAAATAATTCTTTTTCCTTCTCCCTTGCCTTTTTTCTCCTCCCTCCTTCCTTCCCTCTCTTCATGTTTTTTCTGGAGATGTGTAAACCATAAAATCCCTAACATAAAGCTAATGTATATCCTATGGATGATGAAAGATTCCATCTCTCAGATCCTATTTAGATGACATCCCTGCAAAGTTTATACTACTTGCTGTTACAGTCAGCCTTCAACTACAGGTCATTCACTTAAGCCAAGTTGATCATCTAACAAGTGTTAACTGTACATGAAAACATTTATAAAATACAAAGTGCTAAACACATGCAAAGGATATGATTTCAGTTTTTATATTAAAATCAACCTTTCAAAAGTGACTTCCCTGCTGTCTCCTGTAGAGGCAGATTGCCCACCCCAGGTCAGGGGCGACTGTGGGATGGGGGAGGGTGAGAGGAAAGCACGGAGGAAGGAAACTGACTTTTCTTTGTTAAACTGAATACAAAATGGACCCAGTTTTCCTCCAGTGTGAATCAGTGACTCTCATTTGTTTCTGTTTTTTGTTTGTCTTGACATGTTGCAGTCAGCATGTGTGTGTGTAACACATTCTCAGGAGCAAACTCACTCAATAAAGCATATTGGTCTACATCATTGCTATAGTGATAACCTTGAATCTACTCTAATTTGTGAAAGAGCACATCACTCGGAAATTTCGATACCTATATTGTTAATAAATTACTTATGACTCACCTCAAAAATGACACCCACGTTTGTGACTAAATATTCCCCATCTCACTCTGGGATTTTGGCAGCAAAATTGTTCTGACTTCCCTCGCACAGACTCTGGTTCTGGGAGGCTTCCAGTTCCAATCAGCTCAAAGAATTTCCATTCGGTTCCATTAACATTGAGCACCCCCCACGCTTAGATACTCAGATGGGCTCAGGGGATACAGACATGAAGCAGACCCGGTTTTCACCTGTCTGATGCTCACAGTTTAGTGGCAAGTTTCTTCCATAATGCTCTCCCCAGCTACCTCTCTCCTTCTTCTATAAGTTCCTCTGGCCCCAGGTTTCTCTCTTTCTTCCACCATGTGGTCCCAGCAAGGCATGTAGGAGACCTTTTCAAGGTATCCACGGCTCCTCTTTGCTCTCATAGCCTTCTGGACTTATATTTACCAATGCAGACTGCATTGCATCTCTTAATTTGTGTGGCAGGTGTTATGTGCTTTAACGCATTTAATCCTTACAACCCTGTGAAGTAGATACTATTGAGGAAACTGAGGCTAAAAAAGAAAAATAAGCAGTAGCAGAAGAGCAGTGGCCTGAACTAGGCAGTCTGACTTCAGAATCTCTGTATTATTCTAAGAGTAAAGTACAACTTCTACCCACGATTTGTTACCGCCAACAAGTGTGTGACATTTAAGTATGTGATTTTGACAATGATTATTTGAATATCCTATATTTCTTCTTTCTTTATATATCCATGATTCATTACATTGGGCCCTGCTAATATTTTATGACTGCTAAGTCCACTGAAATCTTAAAACATCTATGACAAGGATTTTAAAAACTAAATTTTAAAGGACTCAGTATTGTACCAAAACTACCACAATGAGGTAGATCAGGATGCTATTCTGACTGGCAAGCACATTTCCCGTGTGATCCATCACATTATTGATGACATAGGACCCCATGCCAGAGGCCACACAGTGGATTAGAGCCTAGGGCAGAGCCCAGGAATCTGAACAAAAGCTTTTATGGAGAAACAGTCTCTACTACCTACATGAAGAGGTTTGGCTTGGCTTTGTTTAGTTTCTGTTACAAGAAATGGCCCACGGGATATCTGTTAGATCAACTAAGGTAGAGACAATGAGAGGGACATTTCACAATGGAGACACCAGTATTTGGCTATGTGGTTAATTGGTAGCACCTACTGCCTTGTGACCCTTCATAAAGCTGCAAATCCTATAAATACGAATGGATTCTTCAGCTCATTTTGCATTTAAAATCGCCCAGATCCGGAAGAAATTGGTTGTTACTGTGACAGCCAGCCTACATAGCAGAAACTTTATAATGTATTATTTTCCTTGCATCGGTTTCAATTAATAACTCGTGGGAAGGTTCTACAGACCCTGAATATACTGAGATCCACAACCAAAAAAATGAGCACATATCTCTCCCAACTAAGAAAGGCTAAGACTAAGTATTGGACTGGCCATTCAGGGGAACTGGTGTGAGTGGTCTTAGCAGGCAACCAGCACTGGCAAAAGCAAAGGAAAGGAATATAAACCAGCCATGTGTTCACGATGCTCATGTACACTCAAAAAGACAGGTATACAATTAAGTCCTGAAACCTAGAGGGCCCAACCTCTCCAGAAGATCAGATAGTCCCATCTCTCTGCCCCATATTAGTGACAAACCCTTCCAACATGAAAAAGTTAGAATGGTCATAGCCCAAACACCGCTAAAGAGAGGGATAAAAAAATCAAGGGTGGTGGTGGAGTTATACAGAGAAGACAGGGTTTACCAAATGAATATGATTGCTGAATCATTAAATTGATATTTCTTTTAGTCTCCAGTGTCTTAGAGCAGCTAGAAGTAAAAACTTAAAATTGTGTAACCGTAGCCCATACCAAACTTTGAAATCTGTTCTATAACTACTTGTTATAATGTACTTTGAAATTTATTGCTTTTTTGTATATATGTATATTTCATAATAAAAAATGCTTAAATTTTTTTTAAAAAAGAGACAGATCCATTACTGGGAGAAGCAGTTCTTGTTTTCCTGTTTAAAAGCCCACTTGTGAAGCAAGATGCCTGTTCTAGATCACTTGAGGTTATATTGTCTTATCCTATTCTGTACAGAACAAAACAGATTAAGAGATGAGGTTACATGCTCCCCCAGGGCTCTCTCTATTGTGATCACCTGTTGACTTGTCTCTCAAACTAGACTGTTAATTTCACAGGGGATATCTGTGCTTAAATGTTCATCCCATAGGAATGCAATAAATTGGCTGAAATAATGAATGACTGGATGAATAATAAATGCTAATTTGATTTTAAAAAGTTGATAATAGACCACAGTCTTTATTGAATTCAGTGGTCTGATTAGAGTCAGATCGGAGATGAAAGGAAAACTATTGAAAAAGATTGAGGCTCAAGGGACATGTCATTTTACTTAAAGATAGAGGACCTGTGGTGGGCACTGGGAAAGGAGCATTTTAGTTGATCAGAGACAAGTCAGTAAGAGAATCAGAGTTGGGGTGTTAGATGCTCCAAAAAGAAAAAGACAAGATGAGGGTGATTTCGTAATTTAGGGAGCAGAAGAGCACATTGGAAAGGTGTGTAAGCATACAATCCAGACTGAAACGAAGTCCTAGAGAATCAGAAAATATCCCCCAGGGAGCTAAGAAAGCTGGCTTGCAACTGGATCAGGGAGATAAAGAAAGGAAATGGACCTGGACAAGGAGAAAAATAGATGCACTCAGCAGCATCTGGCTTGTTTCATGAGCAGCCTGATGCCATGTAATGCCTGAGGTGACCTATTTCACAGTGAAGAGATTTTGCACCAAGAAACTAACCCTGCAGGTGGTGAGGGTTCTGGAAAAACTGCTTGTATCTCAAGGATGTAGACCCAGGATGGGCAGCTATGGCCCATGGGTCAAATTTTGTCTGCCATCTGTTTTTGTAAATAACATTTTATTGAATCAAAGTCACTTCCAATTGTTTACATATTGTCTATGGCTGCTTTCCCACTAATGGCAGAGTTGAATAGCTGTGACAGAGACCATATGGCCCACAAAACCTAAACTATCAACTATTTGGTCCTTTACAAAAAAAATATTTGCCAACTTCTGGTGCTGTCAGTCCCAAGGGCTTCCCTGAGTCCTTCACTGCGATGAGCAGGGAGTTGGAACTGGCCTTCCTGTTGCTGACTTAACTTTTTGCAGACCAGTAACTTAACTTCTCTGGACCATGCTTTGCCAATCAAAGCAGGGCTAATTACTGTCTTTTCTACTTCACAGGAGCCTGTGATAAGGAAAAGTGAGAACCTATGGGAAAATGTTTTGGCCCACAAAGTGCTTCCTCTTAAGAAACCAGTGGCAATATCTCTAATCCATGATTTTTAACGTTTAAGATATAATTTGTATACCATAACACATTTTCTCATTTTAAGTACATCATTCAATGATTGTTAGATATTTATAGAGTTGTGCTACCATCAGCACCATCTAATTTTAGAAAATTTCCATCACTCCAAAAAGAAATCTGCCCATTTTCAGTCACTTCTCATTCCCACACTTAGCCTTAGGTAACCACTAATCTACTTTTTGTCCCTATGGATTTTCTTTTTCTGGATATTTCCTATAAAATGATATCACAAAATATGTGGTCTTTTGTGACTGGCTTTATAAACGCAGTATCATGTTTTCAAGGTTCTTTCATGATGCAGCATATATCAATGGTTCATTACTTTTTAATGCTGAGTGATATTCCATCACATGGATATATTGTATTTTGTTTACCAATTAACCAGTTGATGAACATTTGGTTTGTTTCCACTTTTTAGCTATTACTAATAATGCTGCTATAAATATTCATGCATAAGTCTTTGTGTGTCCATATGACTTAATTTCTTTTGGGTATATACTTAGGAGTGGAATTTCTGGGTCACATGGTGTGCTGGTTTGAATCTATGGTGTGCCCCAGAAAAGCCATGTCCTTTAATCCTCATTCATTATTCCTGGGTGGGAGCTTTTTGATTATCCATGGAGATGTGACCCACCCAATTGTGGGTGGTAACTTTTGATTAGATGGTTTCCATTGAGATGTGTCTCCACCCATTCAAGGTGGGTCTGCTTACTGGAACCCTTTAAGAGAGAACCATTTTGAGAAAAGCTTTAGAGCTACATGAGCCCACACAACCAGAGACCTTTGGAGTTGAAGAATGAAAACATTCCTGGGGGAGCGTCATGAAATAAGAAGCCCGAAGAGAAAGCTAGCAGACTTCGCCATGTGCCCTTCCAGCTGACAGAGAAACCCTGAATTTCATCGGCCTTTCTTGAATGAAGATAACCTTTTGCTGTTTTTGCCTTAATTTGGACATTTCCATAGCCTTAGAACTATAAACTTGCAACTTAATAAATTCCCCCTTTTAAAAAGCCATTCCGTTTCTCATATATCACATTTCGGTGGCTTGCAAACTAGAACACAAGATAAATCTGTTTAACATTTTAGGAACTAGCCAAACTGTTTTTTTCAAAGTAGCTGCACCATTTTACATTCCTCCTAGCAATGTTTGAGGTTTCAATTTTTCTGTATATTCACCAATACTAGCTATTGTCTCTCATTTTGAGTAGCTGGGTCCAGTCTTTGCTTCCAAAGATTGCCCACATTCTTTCTCATGCTTTCCATGTGGCTGCTTGAACAATGGTGGGTCAACTCTCTATCATATTTCCAATCTCTCTGACTTCTTTTGCTGCTTGTCTCTGACTGCAGCTGGAGAAGGTCCTCTGATTATAGTGTATTCACCCATACAACCTAAGGAAATCTTCCTATTTTAAAGTCCATAAACTTAATTATATCTGCAAAGTCCTATTTGCCACATAATATTTACAAGTTCTAGAGATTAAGGAACAGACATCTTTGGAGGGCCATCCATACAAGTTAAAGAAATTCTTTTCTAATCTTAGTTTGTTGAGAATTTTTGTCATGAAAAGTATTAGTTTGTTAAATGATTGTTTTCTGTGCCTACTGAGATGATAATGTGTTTTTGTTCTTTATTCTATTAATATGATGATTATTAATTACATTAATTAATATTCATATGTTAAATCAATCTTTCATTCTTGAGATAAATCCCACTAAGACATAGTACATAATCTTTTATATATGTTGCTATGCTTAGTTTGCTAATATTTTTTGAGGATTTTTGCATCTATAATCATGATGGATATTGGTCTGTAATTGTCTTTACTTGTGATGCCTTTTGTCTGGCTTTGATATCAGGGTAATACTAGCCTAATAAAATGAATTAGGAGATGTTACACCCTCTTCCTATTTCCTAAAAAAGTTTGTGAAGGATTGGTGTTAATTCTTCTTTAAATATTGGGTAGAATTTACCAGTGAAGTTAATTGGGCATGGGTTTTCCTTTGTGGGAACATTTGAAATTATTGATTCAATCACTTACTTTTAGAGGTCTATTCAGATTTTCTATTTCTTTTTCAATCAGTTTTGGAAATTTGCATCTTTTTAGGAATTTGTCTATTTAATCTAAGTTATCCAATTTGTTGGCATAGAGTTGCTTATATTATTACCTTATAGCCTTTTTATTTCTGTAAGCCAGTAGTGATGTTCCCTCTTTCATAACTGATTTTGGTTAACTTGTGTCTTCTCGCCTCTTTTTTTGTCAGTCTAGTTAAACATTTTAGAATTTTGTGGATGTTTCCAAAGAACCCACTACTGGTTTAATTGCTTTTCTCTTACTATATTTTTCTTCTCTGTTTTATTTATTTATGCTCTAATCTTTATTGCTTCCTTCTTTCTGCATGCTTTGCGTTAATTTGCTTATATATTTCTAATTTCTTAAGGTAGAATTTTAGGTAATTAATTTTCCTTTCTGACATAGGCATTTACAACCAGGAATTTCCTTCTAATCTCTGCACCCCATAAGTTATGGTATGTTGTGTTTTCATCTTCATTCATCTAAAAGTGTTTTCTAATTTCCCTTGGAAATTCTTCTCTGATCCATTGGTCACTTTCCAATTATTTGTGAGTTTCTTAAATTTGCTCCTGTTGTTTATTTCTAATGTAATTACATTATGGTTGGAGAATATATTTTATATGATTTCAATTGTGTAAAATTTGTTGAGACTTGTTTTATGACATAATATATGTCCTATGCTTGGAAAATATTCCATTTGTGCTTGATAAAAGTGTGTTTTCTGGTGTTGTTGGGTGGAATGATATATAGATATTGTTTATGCTTAGTTGATTGATAGCGCTTGTGATGGTTTGGAAGCTTTATGAACCCCAAAAGACCATGTTCTTAAAGATGGTCTTGTGGGTGGCAACTTTGGATTAGGTTATTTCAATTGAGACATACCCCAGGTGGTTCTTAAACTTCTTACTGGAGTCCTCCGTAACCCCAATTATACAGTATTATAATTACTGCTTTATTCAACCTTTTATCTTTTTGCAAAGGTCAGAGAAATAAGGAGAATGTGTTTATAGTGCATTCTATATTAACTTGCTTATTTACCATTTTTGGAACTCTTAATTTCTTTCTGTAGATTATAATTAACCATCTGGTGTTATTTCCTTGCTTCAATAGAGCTTTATTTCCTCTCCCATCCGGTGTCTTTTTTTTGTTATATATATTACCTCATAAGCCCAACAACATGATTTTGTAATTTTTTAAACCTGTTAAAAGGAGAAAGTGTATAATTACACTGTCTTTTATAATTACCAACATAATTCTTTTTACCAGTGTTCTTTGTTTGTTTTTCAAGTGGATCACATTATTATCTGGTGTCATTTCCCACCTGAAGAACTTCCTTTAGTATTTCTTATAAAGCAGGTGTGCTAGCAATGAATTCTCTTGGTCTCTGTTTATCTTGGAATGTCTTCATTGCACCTTAGTTTTTGAAAGGCAGTTTTACTTCATATAGTATTCATGATTGACAGAATTTTTTCTCTCTGCACTTTGAATATGTTGTCTTCCTGTTTTATGAACTCATTGATTATGATGAGAATCAATTGTTAATCCTATTGTGGCTTCCTTGTACTTGATTAATCACTTTCTCTTGCTGCCTTCCAGATTTTCTCTTTGTCTTTGACTTTTGACAGTTTGACTATGATATGTCATGGTGTACATTTCTTTGTGTTTTTATAGTACTAAGTGTTCATTGAGTTTCTTAGATGAGTAGATTAATGTTTTCCAACAGATTTGGGAAGTTTCCAGCCATTATTTCTTTAAGTATTTCATCTGTCACTTTCTCTCTTCTTTCTTTCTGGTACTCCCATTATATGTATATTGGTGTGCTTAATGGTGACCAATATGTCTCTGATGTTCTGTTAATTTTTTCTTCTTTCTGTTCTTCAACTTCCTCAATTACTTTTGAGCTATCTTCAGTCTCCCAGATTCTTTCTTATGGCCAGCTCAGACCTACTTTAGAGCCATTCTAGTGACTTTTTAATTTCAGCTATTGTGCTTTTGAACTCCATACATTCCAGTTGGTTCTTTAAAAAAATGTTTATCTCTTTATTGATATTCTTTACTCATGAATCATTGTCATCATAATTTTATTTATTTCTTTATGTATGGCTTCTTTTGGTTCCATTTTTTTAAAGGATTTTTGTTGTTGTTGTTGCATGGGCAGGCACCAGGAATTGAACCCAGGTCTCCAGCATGGCAGGTGAGAATTCTGCCAGCTGAGCCACCATGACCTGCCCTTTTAAAGCATTTTTGCCGAGATATATTCACACACCACATACTCCATCCAAAGAATACAGTCAATGGCTCACAGTATAATCACAGAGTTGTGCATTCATCACCGCAATCAATTTTAGAACATTTTCATTGTTCCAAAAAGAAAAACCCCATACTCTTTATACCTCTATTATTGACACTTAGCATTGGTGTGCTACTATTGTTACAGTTGGTGAAAGAATATTGAAATATTGCTGTTACTATAGTCTATAGTTTGCATTAAGTGTATTTTTCCCCATATACCACCCTATTAACACCTTGTAATAATGATGTACCTTTGTTCTAGTTCATGCAAGAACATTCTTAATTTGTACTATTACCCACAGTCGTTGTCCACAACAGGGTTCACTGTTATTGAGTCCCATGTTTCATTCTCTAGCTTTCTTTCAAGTAACATACAGGACCTATAACTACCTCTTTCATCCACATTCACAAGCACAATTCAGAGCTCTTAATTATACACAAAGTAATGTACTACCATCACCTCTAAGTTTTGATATGCTATACTTTTGTTTTCATTCATCTTAAGATATTTATTGATTACTCTTGCAATTTCTTCTTTGAATCACTGATTGTTTAAGAGTATGTTGTTTAATGGCCATATATTTGGGAATTTTCCAGTTCTCCACTTGTTATTGATTTATATCTTCATTCCATTATGATCGGAGACAGTCCTTTGTATATTGTCATTCTTTTTAAATGTATTGAGATTTGTTTTGTGACCTGACATGCAGCTTATCCTGGAGAATGATTCAATGAGAACTTGAGAAAAATGTATATCCTGCTGTTTTGGAGTTCAATATTCTGTAGATGTCTGTTAAGTCTAGTTAATTTATCATATTATTCATTTTGTGTTTCCTTATCGATCTGTCTAGATGTTTTATACATTGATAAGAGTGGTGTATTGAAGTCTCCAGCTATTATTGTAGAGATAACTATTTCTTTCTTCAGTTTTGCCAGTGTTTGCCTCATGTATTTTGGAGCACACTGGTTGATTGAATAAATATTTATGATTAACATTTCTCCTTGGTGGATTGTCCTTTTTGTTGATCTATAGTGTCCTTTTTTGTCTCTTATAACAGTTTTTAAAGTCTATTTTATCCTGTATTAGTATAGCTACCCCAGTTTTTTTCTGTTTTACATGGAATATCTTTTTACAAACCTTTCACTTTCAACCTATTTGTTATTGGGTTTAAGGTGAGTCTCCTGTTGACAGATTATGGATGGGTCATATTTTTTTTATCCATTCTGTCAATCTGTGTGATTTGATTGGGGAGTTCAATCCATTAGGATTCAGTGATATTGCTGTATAGGGGGTAATTACTTCAACCATTTTATCCTCTGGTTTTTATATATCATATCTTATTTTGTCTCACTTTTTACCCTTTTAATTACCTTTACTGACAGTCTTAATTTCTGCATTCTCCTCCAAACCTCTCTTTGTTTTCTTTTCTTTTCAGTCTTCAGAAATTAGTATTTATTGTAGGGCAAGTCTGTAGTTGACAAACTCAGTTCATCTGTGAATATTTTAAACTCTCAGTTTTGAAGGACAGTTCTTCTGGATAAAGAATTCTTGGCTGGCATATTTTCTCTTTCAGTGTCTTAAGTATATCATAACACGGCCTTCTTGCCTTCCTGGTTTCTGATGAGAAATTAGACCTTACCCTTATTGCAGTTCCCTTACATGTGATGAATGGCTTTTCTCTTCCTGCTTTCAGGATTCTCTCTTTAACTTCGGCATTTGACATTCTGATTAGTATGTGTCTTGGAGTAGGTTTATTAAGGCTTATTCTGTTTGGAGTATGTTATACTTCTTGAACATGTATATTTATGTCCTTCATAAGAGTTGAGAATTTTTCAGCCATTATTTCCTCAAATATGCTTTCTTCCCCTTTTCCTTTCTGTTCTCCTTCTGAGACACCCATGTCACATATGTTTCCATACTTTATGCTGTCTTTCAAATCCTTGAGACCTTACCCATATTTTCCCATTCTTTCCTCTATCTGTTCTACGGTCTGTAAGATTTTAACTGTCCTGCCCTCTAGCTCCCTGATTCCTTCTTCTGCCTGATCAGATATGCTCTTGTATGCCTTTCATGAATTTTTAATCTCTTCTATTGTGTCTTTCATTCCCATAATTTCTGTTATTTTTCTTTTTATATTTTCAAATTCTTCTTCATGCTCACCAATTGTCTTCTTAACATCCTTTATCTCTTTAGCCATATATTTTTTCATCTTGGTGAATGATTAGGGATATTTGCTTGAATCTCTTTGATTAGCTTTTCCAAGTTCTGTGTCTCTTCTGAAGTTTTAATTTTTTCCATTGACTTGGCCATATCTTCTTGTTTCTTAGTTTGGCTTGCGATTTTTGCTAGTCTCTAGGTATTTGATTATCTTGATGAGTTTATTCTGAAGTCAGTTTCTTTCTCTTGCTTAGGGTTTTCTTTTTTATTGGCTTTGTGCTAAGGTTCTTTTTGGCATTTGGTTCAACTTATTCTAGACCTTTAGAAATGTCCCTGTTTCACTGATCAGATTTTTTTCAGCACTTATTCATCTGAATTTTGACCTGGTTATATGGTACAATTTTTGGGATTTCACTCTTTGTGCATTTGTTCCACATCCAGGAGAAAACTCCCTTTCCCCTGTTCCCTCTGCAGGAATGATTATTTGGCTTTTTTTTTTTTTTTTTTTTTTGCCTGTATAGTTCTTTAACATTCCTTTCATTGTCTCTAGGTGCTTTTGCCTACAGATCAAATTCTGGGTGGAGGGTCTCCCCAGAGAGGACTTTCCCAAGTCAACATTTACCAGTCAAAATATGGCCAGAGAGCCACAAAGGGGGTCAGTTCCCTGGGGAAGAGAGTGGGAAGAATGCCAAATTTTTCTTTGATGGCTCTCTGAATCTGTACTTTCTTGGCCTGCACAGCAGATGGTGCTTTTCAGCAAACTGTTCCCTGTAGTCTTAAGGTGGTGTGTCTTTAAATCTCAACTGACTCTTCTGCTGTCAGGAGTAGAGTTGACACAGAGGCTGTGGGCTACTTTAATCTTGGGTGGGTTGAATCGATAGCTCAGAGCCAGGACCCAGAGTCCTGAATGAACTAATCAAAAAAACATAAGCAATGCTGGGCCATGTTCTCCCCCTTTTCTTGGGAAAGAGCCATGCTCAGCAAACTGTTCCCTATAGCCTTAAGAAGGTGCTTGTTGGGTGCTGGTTTGAAACCAAGACTGCCAGAAACTTTTGTCCTGGTGGACTAAAACTGGCTGGTTGGGGCTGGGACCCAGCTATCAAAATTTGCTAATCAAATGCTGTGATCAGTAGTGTGGAGGTTCCTACTCAAGCTTCTTCACTGAAGTTTATCAGTCTCTTCATTCTGCTCTCCCCTGGATGGTGTAAAGTGTTCTTCTGGTCTCTGGAGCACCCAGACAATTGTTTCAGACAGTTCCTGGCTGTTTTCTAGATGTCCTGGTGGATGGCCTGAGTCCAGGAGCTCCCTACTTCACCATCTTTGTTCCTAATTACTCCTCATTTGGTTCTTTGAAGAAATTTATAATAATTCCTTTGAAATCTTTTCCTGCCTAGTTCACATGTTGCTTCCCTACCCTCACCTTATGACAGCTACTATTGCTTGGTTTTTCTCTGGGAATGGGTCACAATTTTCCTGTTTCTTTAAATATCTTATTTTGTAAGAACTAGACATTTTAGAGCATATATTGTATTAACTCTGGGTTCTGATCACTCTATCCCCCTTCCAAGCTTGTTGCTTATGATTTTTGTTCGTTTTTGCTTACTTGTTTACTGATTTGCCTGGGGTAATTGTGTGAAATTGTTTCTCCTGCAGTGTGAAGCCTGAGGTGTGACTACTTGGTTTTTTCTTGGTTTTATTTTTAAGTCTGGCCTCCTTGAGGTCAGCTGTATTAGCTATGGTTCTCTAGATAAGCAGAATCAGCAGGGTATATTTGTAAATATAAAATTTATAAAATGTCTCACATAACCACAAGGATGTAGAGTCCAAGGTCTGCAGGGCAGGCCATGAACTGGCAGCTCCAATGAAGGTCCTCAGTGAACTCTCACAAGAGACTGGCTGGGCAACCATGGGGATGTAAGAATCCAAGATCTATAGGGCAAGCCATAAGTTGGCAGCTCCAATATAGGTCCTCAATGAACTCTCACAAGAGGCTGGCTGAAGCAGGAAGAGTGATCGTCTCTTCTGAGTCCTTAAAAACCTTCCAATGATTAGGTTAAGCATCACTCATTGCAGAAAACACTCTCCTTAGCATATTGCAAAAGCAATCAGCTGTGGATGCAGCCAACATGATAATGATTTAAGTCCATGAAATATCCTCATAGCAACAGACAGGCCAGCACTTGCCCAACAAGACAGCCAGGCACCATTACCTGGCCATTTGACACATGAACCTGACCAAAACATCATCCTTGTTTTAGCATAGATTGTTGGTTAGTCAATGACTGTTCTAAGGTTGTTTTTAGCTCCCTGAGTCAGTAAGCCTCCAAGCTTTGCTTTTGGATGTTTGTGACTTGGGGACTGCTTTCAAAATTCACAGAATTTACAAATCTTTCCCACATTCAGTCATGGACTGGAAACTCATAAGTGCCCTCTCTGGATGCTTTCAAGGGAGCATAGTCTTACACATGCACACAACCTTCCAGACCACCAGGGATGAGTATGATGTTAGCAGGGCCTTCTGTGACTGCCTCTTTTCTTGGATTTCCATGTTAAACTTCTGGCTTGTCTACCATTTTGTTAGTCTGAAATAGTATCATAGAGCTGAAGGCTTTCTCCATTGCTAGGCAGTTTGATCTTCATTGTTTTCAATAACACTCTTGGGCATATATTTCTTCATGCTCTGTTCCAAATAAGCTCATGCTCTCAGGCATGGTCTCAGAGCTAACAGTCTTTAAAGTCTCCAATGTCTTCCCCCAGACACCCAGGGAGAGTATGAGCTATTGGGGGGCTGTGTATAGGAGCTTCTGTTTTTCATGGCCTGCTTTTCTACTTAGAGTCAACCTGTAAACTACTGATCTGGAGCTGCAGGGAGGAGGGCAGAAAGGGGAGCAAGCAGCCTTCATGTGCTGCCATATCTCAAGTGGAAACTCCACACTGTGGAACCAGAGTTGAAGAAAAGAGGGAGTAACTGATGCTCATATACTATCCCAACTACCCAGAATGGATCTGTAATACAGAGCTGAAGGGAATGAGAGCATCCTCTGGCCCAAATGTTACAGGCTCCCATTGTTCTTTCTGAGATTTAGTAGATTTTTTAAAATAAATGCTTCTAAATTTATTGTATGCCCTTTGGTTAATTTCCAGAAACTTTAAATTGTTGTTTTTGACAGTTTTGCTCTGTTTTGTTACATTTCTCTAGGGAAAGGATTTGCCAAACTCCTCATGAAACTACTCTAAAAGTCCTGACAGAGCCTTTGAGTGACCTTTGAAGCACTGGCCTTGCCCCTCTGTTACAAGCATTTGGTACAGTGGATCAAATGTATGCATTTCTATCTCAGGAAAGACTGATAACCTGATAACAAAAGACTTTACCCTTTTTTGTGATATGGTGAGGCATTCTTGACCTTTGCATACACCCCTTGCACTAAGTTCAGGAACAAAGACACCCAGGCCATCCGTGTCCTACTTTCCTGGATCTTATTCTTCTTGCACATGCCAGGATTAATCACTCAAAATACCTTTGGTCCAAAAAAAAAATACCTTTGGTCCAGCAGGCATTGCACAATAGATATTGCTATTAAATTTTTATGCACCTGCCTCTCTCCTGCCATACTTGTAGGCCCTTTGAGGCATAGGACACTCATCTTATCCAGGAGAGAACCTGGTATTTTATGGTAGTAGTAATATTTATCATGGTAATAACTAAAATGTTTATTATATATAAAATTAAGCGCTAACTATGGCAAAGACATGGTTCTAAATACTTTACATCTATTTTTAAACTTTTATCAATAAAATCAATCAACAGACAATATGAACATTCTTAATGTATGAACATTCCACACTTAGTGTGCAATAAATGGCTCACAATATCATCACTTAGTTGAATATTCATCACCATGATCATTTCTCAGAACACTTACATCACTCTGGAAAAAGAAATAGAAAGAAGAAAGAAAAAACTCATATGTACCATAACCCTTACCCCTCCCTCTCATTGATCACTAGTATTTCTCTCTACCCAATTTATTTTAACATTTTCTCCCTATTATTCATTTATATTTAATTTTTACTCACCTGTCCATACCATAGATGAAAAGAGTATCAGAAACAAGGTTTTTACAATCACACAGTTACTTGCAAAAGCTATATCTTTATACAATCATCTTAAAGAAACATGGCCATTGGAACACAGCTCTACAGTTTCAGACACTTCCCTCTAGCTTCTCTAATACACCTTAAACTAAAGAGGTTATCTATATAATGCATAAGAAAAACCTCCAGCATAGCTTCTTGACTCTATTTCAAAACTCTCAGCCACTGAAACTTTATTTTGTCTCATTTCTCTCTTCCCCCTTTCAGTAGAAAAGGTTTTCTCAATCTCTTGATACTAGTCCTAACTCATTCTGGGATTTTTGTTCCATGCTTCCAGATTTACACCCCTAGCAGTCATGTCCCATGTAGAGAGGGGGAGGACAGTGAGTTTGCTTGCAATGTTGGTGGAGAGATAGGCCACATCTGAGCAACAATAAAGGTTCTCTGGGAGTAAATCTTAGACCTAAATTTAAGTAGGCTTAGTTTATCTGTTGTGGGGATATGTTTCATATGAACAAACCCCAAGATCGAGGGCTCAGCCTACTGCTTTGGTTGTCCTCACTGCTTGTGAGAATATCAGGTCTTCTCCATATGGGGAAATTGGAATTTACTCTTTCTCACCATTCCCCCAAGGGGACTTTACAAATACTTTTTTAGTCACTGTTCAAATCACTCTGGATTCATCAAGGCATCACTCTGAACAAAACTGCAAAATCTCATGCCCTACTCAAGGTTCCATGTGCTTACAGTGTTCAATTAAACTGTACATATAAGTTATATCAGGAAATGCACTAGTCAAAATATAAATTTTGTACCAAATAAACTTTTTTTGCTTTAGTTTCATGCAAAGTTAAAGTTTTAAAATATGAATTACCATCTATTTTCAACACCCTGCAATATAGACTTTCCTCTGTTCTTCTTCATACAAAAACATTTTTTAATTTGTACACTTAGTCACTATCCTTGCACACTCTAGGCATTCCTAGATTTTACCATCTCAGTCTTCATTGTCTATCCTTCCTTCTGATTTCATTTGTACTCCCAGCCCTGTTCCCTGTAACATTCTCACATTCAGCTTCATTCAGCATACTAACATTATTGTATTACAGTTAGGTGGTATTGTGCTATATATTTCTGAATTTTTACAATCAGTCCTGTTGCACAATCTTTATCCCTTCAGCTCCAATTACCCAATATCTACCCTATTTCTATCTCCTGATGGTCTCTGTTCTTCACTGAAATTCTCCAAGTTCATTAATTAGTGTTAGTTCATATCAGTGAGACCATACAAGATCCATCTATGTTGTTACATAATTTATCACTTTATTTTGTCTTACAGCTGCATAATATTCCATCGTATTCATATACAATACGTGTTTAACCACTCATCTGTTGATGAACATTTGGGCTGTTTCCATTTTTTCACAATTGTAAATAATACTGCTATAAACATTGGTGTGCAAATGTCCATTTGTGCCCTTGCCCTCATTTCCTCTGATTAGATACCTAGCAATGGTATTGCTGAGTCATATGGCCATTCTATACTTAGCTTCCTGAGGACTTGTCAAACTACCTTCCACAGTGGTTGTACCATTTGACATTCCCACCATCAGTGGATAAGTGTGCCTCTTTCTCCACATCCTCTCCAGCATTTGTCATTTTCTGTTTTATTGATAACGGCCATTCTGGTGGTTGTGAGGTGATATCTCCTTGTGGTTTTGACTTGCATTTCCTTTATAGCCAGGGTAGTTGAGTATCTTTTCATGTGCCTTTTGGCCATTTGTATTTCCTCTTCTGAGAAGTGTCTGTTCATGTCTTTTGCCCATTTTGTAATTGGGTTGTTTGTCTTTTTGTTGTTGAGTTCAACAATCTCTTTATATATCCTGGATACTAGAACCTTATTTGATATATCATTTCCAAATATTGTTTCTCATTGTGCAGGCTGTCTTTTTCCTTTCTTGAAAAAGTTCTTAGATGCACAAAAGTGTTTACTTTCGAGGCGATCCCATTTATCTAGTTCTTTTTTCAATGCTCATGCTTTGGGTATAAGATCTAGGAAGCCACCTTCTGTTATAATATTTATAAGATATTTACCTAAATTTTCTTCTAAAAGTTTTATGGCCTTATATCTAATGTTTAGGTCTTGGATTCATTTTAGTTAATTTCTGTATAGGGTGTGAGATCAGGATCCTCTTTTGTTCTTTTGCATGTGGATATCCACTTTTCCA
This sequence comes from Tamandua tetradactyla, assembly GCF_023851605.1. Taxonomy (NCBI): domain Eukaryota; kingdom Metazoa; phylum Chordata; class Mammalia; order Pilosa; family Myrmecophagidae; genus Tamandua; species Tamandua tetradactyla. Next base: position 124,421,188 of record NC_135353.1, read on the forward strand.
CGCACCATTTATTGAAGAGAGTGTTCTGTCCCAAGTGAGTTGACTTGGCTGCTTTATCAAAGTTCAATTGTCCATAGATGAGAGGGTCTATATATTAACAGTCTGTTCAATTCCGTTGGTCAGTATATCTATTTTTATGCCAATACCATGCTATTTTGACCACTGTAGCTTTGTGATGTGCCTTAATGTCAGGTAGTGTGAGACCTCCGACTTCATTTTCTTTCTCAGGATATTTTTAGCTATTCAGGGCACCCTGCATTTCCAGATAAATTTAGTTATTGGTTTTTCTATTTCTGAGAAGTTTTGGGGATTTTAATTGGTGTTGGTATTGCATTGAATCTATAAATCAATTTAGGTAGAATTGACGTTTTAACTGTATTTAGTCTCTCAGTCCATGAACACAGTATGCCATTCCACTTATAAAGGTCTTCTGTGATTTCCTTTAGCAATTTCTTATAGTTTTTTTTTTGCGTAGGTCTTTTGTATCCTTAATTAAATTTATTCCTAAATATTTTATTCTTTTGGTTGCAATTGTAAATGGAAGTTTTTTCTTGATTTTCCCCTCAGATTATTCATTACTAGTGTATAGAAACACTACAGATTTTTGAGTGTTGATCTTACAACCTGTTGCTTTGCTGTACTCATTTATTAGCTCTAGTAGTTTTGCTGCAGACTTTTTGGGGTTTTTGTCATATATTATCATATCATCTATGAGCAGTGATTCCAATTTTGATGCCTTGCATTTCTTTTCCTTGTCTAATTTCTCTGGCTAGAACTTCCAAAACAATGTTGAATAACAGTGGTGATAGTAGACATCCTTGTCTTGTTCCCAATTCTTTTAGTTAGATTCAGTTGTCAACTTGGCCAGGTGTAGGTACCTAGCTCTGTTGCTGTGGACATGAGCCAATGGTACATGAACCTCATCTGCTGCTTATTACATCTGCAGTTGGCTAAGGGGTGTGTCTGCTGTAATGAATGATGTTTGATTTAATTGGCTGGTGCTTAAATGAGAGATCTCAACATAGCACAGCCCAAATAGCTGAGCATACCTCATCTCAGCACTTGCAGCTCAACCCAGGCCTTTGGAGATACAGAAAGGAATCACCCCAGGGAAAGTTGTTGGAACCCAGAGGCCTGGAGAGAAGGCCAGTAGAGATCACCCTGTGCCGTTCCATGTAAGTAAGAACCTCAGTTGAAAGTTAGCTGCCTTTCCTCTGAAGAACTAATGAAGTAAATCCCCTTTTATTAAAATCCAGTCCATCTCTTGTGTGTTGCATTCCGGTAGCCAGCAAACTGGAACACCAATCTTAGGGGGAACGTTTTCAGTTTTCTCCACTGAGGATGATGTTACCTGTAGGATTCTCATATATATTCCCTTTATCATGTTGAGGAAGTTCCCTTCTGTTCCTATGCTTTGAAGTGTTTTCAAGAAGAAAGGATGTTGAATTTTGTCAACTGCCTTATCTGCATCAATCGAGATGACCATGTGGTTTTTCTGCTTTGATTTGTTGATATGGTTTATTACATTAATTGATTTTCTCATGTTGAACCATCCTTGCATTCCTGGGATGAATCCTACTTGCTTATGGTGTATAATTCTTTTAATATGCTGCTGGATTCGATTTGCAGGAATTTTGTTGAGTATTTTTGCATCTATATTCATTAGAGAGATTAGCCTGTAATTTTCTTTTCTTATAGCATCTTTGTATGGCTTTCATATGAGTGTGATATTGGCTTCATAGAATGAATTAGGTAGCCTTCCCTCCTTTTCTATTTTTTGAAGAGTTTGAGCAAGACTGGTACTAATTCTTTCCTGAGTATTTGATAAAATTCTCATGTGAAGCCATCTTGTCCTGGACTTTGCTCTTTTGGGAGCTTTTTAATGACTAATTCAATTCTTTCCTTGTGATTCATTTGTTGAGGTCATCTATTTCTTCTCAAGTCAATGTTGGTTGTTCATGCCTTTCTAGGAAGTTGTCCATTTCTTGTACATTGTCTAGTTTATTAGCATAAGGTTGTTATTAGCATCCTCATTACCTCGTTTATTTCTGCGGGTTCAGTGCTCATGTCTCCTCTTCCATTTCTGATTTTATTTATTTGCATCCACTTTCTTCTTCTTTTTGTCAACCTCACTAAGGGTCCATCAATCTTATTGATTTTCTCATAGAACCAACTTCTAGTTTTCTTGATTTTCTTGATTGTTTTCATGTTTTCAATTTCATTTATTTCTGCTCTCACCTTCATTATTTCTTTCCTTTTGCTTACTTTGGTGTTAGTTTGCTGTTCTTCCTCTAGTTCTTCCTAGTGAACAGTTAATTCTTCGATTTTTGCCCTTTCTTCTTTTTTGATATAGGCATTTAAGGCAATAAATTTCCCTCTTAGCACTGCCTTTGCTGCATCCCATCAGTTTTGAATGTTGTGTTTTCATCTTCATTTGCCTGGAAATATTTACTGATTTCTCTTATAACTTCCTCCTTCACCCACTGATTGTTTAAGTGTGTGTTGTTGAGCCTCCGCATATTCGTGAGTTTTCTGTCCCTCTGCCCATTATTGATTTCCAACTTCATTCCACTGTTCTTTTTTCATCTCTTCTACTGTACCTTTCATTCCCAGAAGTTCTGTGATTTATTTTTTCAGACTTTCAATTTCTTCTTTTTGTTTGTCCCTTGCCTACTTTGTATCCTCCCTCAATTCATTGATTTGATTTTTGATGAGGTTTTCCATGTCTGTTGGAACATTCTAAATTAATTGTTTCAAATCTTGTATCTCATCTGAATTGTTGGTTTGTTCCTTTGACTGGGCCATATCTTCAATTTTCCTAATATGATTCATTATTTTTTACTGGTGTCTAGGTATTTAATTTCCTTAATTAGATTATTCTGGACATTGTTTTCACTTTTTTTTACCTAGCTTTTTCATGCTGGATGACTTTGTTGTCTATCTGTTCTTTGACATTCAGTTCAGCTTATTGTAGACCTCTTGCTTAGGTTTTGTTTAATGGATCAGAATTTTACAGTTTTTGTTCTCTTGTTTCTTGCCCTGCTTGTATGGTGCCTTTTTTTCTCTTAAGAAGGTTTACTTAGGTATTATAGATTCCAGACAGATTTTCCTAGACCAAACTGGCCTCCTCTCAGGAGGCAATAGTCACTTGTATCAGCTTTCCCTGGGGTGAGACCCAGCAGGTTGAAAGACTTTCCTATGAAACCTCTAGACTCTGTGTCTTTCCTATCCTTCCCAGTATGTGGTGCTTGTATGCCTGTGGGGCCCACCAGCACAAGGTGATGTGGTACCTTTAACTTCAGCCAACTCTCCCTGCTGGGGGTGTGGTTGAGGCAGAGGAGAGGTTGTAGGCCGGCTTTAATGGCTTCTGTTTTCCAGACCCTGGGGTCTGACTTCCTTGAGTGAGGGAATCCACCTGAGCTGGGCCCCACTCCTCTCCTGGGGAAGGCACAGCCTCCAGAAAAGCTCTCAGACAAGCTTAATTCTGCCCTTGCCTGAGGCAGTTGGAGCCTGAGAAGCCTTGCAGCTGTATCCAAAGAGCAATGAAGCCATAGAACCATAGCCACAAAAAAAGAGAAGAAAAAATTCCTCTTCAGAGCAGGACACCTGTTCCTCAGGTTTACCAATCAAGAGCTTAAGTTGGTAAGTTGCTCTGTGTATCTCCAGGTCCTATGTGCCCCCTCCTTTCCTTCAGGGTGCAGGCCATTTCAAGTATTTTGTGCTGTCCAATCCCCCCCAAAAAAACTCTGTTGTTTTTTTTTCTTTTTCCATCAGGCCTGCCCCCTCTCTACTAGGGCAAAAACCAGCAACCTCAGCTTTTACTCTGAGGTTCAGTTGAGCTGAGGTCCTATTTTAGTAGTCAGAGTTTGTTAAGTAATTCCACAAGCTCCAAATTGGAGCTTGGTAGAGCTCAGTCCCTTGCTGCTAGTAAAGTCCCTGTCCTTTCCTCTCTGGGAAGCAGTCTGTGGGGGACGGGCACCGGCCACTGCAGCTTGGGGGACTCATGGTTCTGGGTGGGCTTGCAGGTGGTCCAGCTTGTCCAGGCTGGTGTATGCTGTGCCTCTTGTCACTGATGTGGCCCCAGAAGTTGTTCTGTACTGTTCCTGGTTGTTTATTAGCTGCTCTGGAGGGCCAACTGAATCCCATACCTCATTAAGCTGCCATCTTGGCTCCTCCTCTACTTTACATCTATTAACTGACTTAATCCTCACAACTGTATGAGGTATGCATTATTGCTATCTCCATTTTGTGGTTGAGGAAACTGAGGCACATAGAGCTTAAGTAATCCCTCAATAAAATTTATCATATTATATATGCTAAATGGATAACAATTTGAAAAAAATCAACTTCAGAAAAGGCAGCCAAGTCACCTCTACATCTATAATGTAATAACACCTAGAGATGCAGGGGAGACAACAGAGTGTATTGATATTACTCTGATGTTGGGGAAACAATGACTTTATGACTCTTAGGCTTTGAAGCAGCAGCATCTCTCCTATATGTCAGTCTGGACTCAGTCACTTTATCCAGAGGCATTAGTGTGATAATGGGGATAGAGATCTGGGTCTCCCCTTTGCTGTACCCTCCAAGAATTGCCTGGGCAACCTTCTGAGGGTGGGCTACTCCACCCAAGATTTGGTGCCATGCAAGGGGCATGTGTGCTCTCAAACCTAGAATCATTTTACTTCTTGCTGGTAGAGCAGCAATGTTTTTCAAGCTGCAATTTTTGTTTTTTTATTTTAAATAAAAGCTTGGAGCATATGACTACCCTGGAACTTTTTCTCTTACAATTTCTAGCTTTTTGAAAATTGTGTGTTAGAAAAGTTGAGACTTCTCAACCCTTGGAGGGGTACAGGCACTAACACTCAACACTAGTCTAATCATTATGTATCTGATGTCAAAGCCCTGACATTATGCTGACTTTTTATATTTCACCTTATACATTAGAGAGTATTATGTTTTTTTTCCGTGGTAACTCCATAATATTCCCTACAATCAAGTGATAATGTAGAAGAGCCTGCATGAACATTGCTCATTCCTTGTGATTGTAACCATTTTATTGACTGATTTCCAGACTTAGATGACACATAGCATCAGCGCCTGTGCAGGATTGAAAGGATTATGTACCCTATAAGAGCCATGTTTTAATCCTGATCCAATCTTTTGGGAGCAATAGCTTCTTTTTTTCCCTATTCAGCACTGTAGGCTGGAAACGTGATTAGATTGTCTCCATGGAGATGTGGTTCCGCCCATTCCAGGTGGGTCTTGTTTAGTTTACTGGAATCCTTTAAAAGAGGAAGCATTTTGGAAGAAGCTTGATATTCCCAGACAGCAGAGCCATGAGATAACAGACCCACAAGAACCACAAGAGCCCATGCAGCCAGAGACCTTTAGAAATGAAGAAGGACAATGCCTCTGGGGGAGCTTCATGAAACAAGAAGCCTGGAGAGAAAGTTAGCAGATGCCACCATGTTCACCTTGCATCTTTCCAGTTGAGAGAGAAACCCTGAACTTCAACAGCATTTCTTCAGTGAAGGTAACCTCTTATTGGTGCCTTAATTTGAACATTTCTGTAGCCTTGCTTTAATTTGGACATTTTCATGGCCTTAGAACTGTAAACTTGCAACGTATTAAATTCCCCCTTTTAAAAGCCAATCTATTTATGGTATATTGCATTCTAGCAGCTAGCAAACTAGAACAGGGCCTTTACACACTTTTCTTCCTTGAGGCCACAGACTAAAATGCACGTGACAGTTAAATAATTTTCATAACAGTCATTTGCTGCTGTTCTTTCAACCCATGAAAAAAAAAACAGGAAGGGATTTTACTCTTAGGGTCACAGTTAATTTTTGGACATGGGTAATTGCAACTGCAAAATGGCCATGTCAGAGACTTCCCATGTCTTTAAGATAAAAATGCCATGGTTAGTGTAATTTGTGAGTCTTCTCTCCCACTCCCAAATTTCCTGTTGCCCTGTCGTTCAAATATCTGCCCCATATTTCCAACTCCTTCTTTTAAAAAGCTCTTTCCCTTATGTAGCTGAAGTCAGATTGTTCATTTCATTAGGTTAAACCACATTATATGGCTCATATTTGATGAGCTTTTACCTATAAAATGATTTGATGTAATGTCATTAGGAGTTTTCCTTTAAGAAAGGGAGAGAAACATCACAGTGAATACAAACTGGAGGCAGTGCTACTTCTTGGAAATGAGGAATAGGACAGCTATGGTAGACAGGGGTTCCCAGCACCATTACCAAGTGTAGGCACTGCAGCTGGTACACCAACATCTTGACTCCAGTTTCAGCCTGAGGAATAGATGCTGGTTGGCATGGGGTAGTAAAACACCAGGCATCAAAGAACATAAATTTTACTAGTAATTCATGAAATACTACAAAGTCAAAGCAGGTTGTTGTTGTTGAAAAATATAAAACAACTGTGTCTACAAGAGTTAGAGAACATTGTTCATATGCACACACAAAGGAGCACTTTAAACCTGATGTATTTCTCTTACTTGGGAAAATGCTCAGGTTTGGATATTTTCCTCCCATGTTCTTTATAACAGTTGCTTTTCCTAGATTAGAAAGGTTTTCATTTCCTCATGTCTTTCTTTCAGGCTGAGCATTGCTATTACATTAATTGAATTAAAGTAACAAGGAAAACAAACAAAACCCAATACCCCTGATATAACATGTAGAAATTAACTGGATGGGTTTCTTTTAACATGCTACAGAATGAGTTCTAAGTTGATTCATGCCAGTGAAAATTTTTGAGGAAAACGAAGATCACAGTTGGTAATGGTGAACCTTTGCTTTTCTTGCTCAGCATGTCAGGAGTTGTAATTCATGCACATTTTTGTGGCAGCATAGGACATACAGACTTTTATTAGGATTTATTTAGCCAAAGGCCACTGATGGACTTCTTTGGATTCTGCATCATCTTCAGCAAGCTACATGCTGTAAAGGATAGACTCCCTTCTTGTGTCTTCATCCAATTTAAAAATAGCAAGAGAAACCAAAGAAGCATTAAATTCTTGGGCAGTGTTCTCACCTGCCAATGTGCCCAAAGGTCTCTCTGCAGTGTCACAGGAGACTGACCTTTCTAGAATTAGCTCTGACTCTTTCTTATGCAAAACACAACTCATTCAGTGCCAGAGCAATCATCCTGTTTCTGTTTTAGAAAGCCTCATTTTACTTGAACCCAGTCCCACAAGACACATCTGGAAGTACTTTACTAGACCCTGTGACCCAATGCTCTCTACTCATCTCCTGTAAGGATTCTTTCCTAATTAAAGCAAGAAGTTCAACTATGTCTCAATTAATTACTTAACTAGGTTTCTCTTCTGTAAAACTAGTGTAATAACGTTACCTTACAAAGTTGTTGCTGTGAGAATTAAAATTCAGTTAGTTACATAAAGAGCCTGAAACATGGGCTGACACACAGCATATGCTCAATAAAAGTTTGTCACCTTTAAAAAGAAAAGACAACCCAGAATTTAAAGTGTTTACATTTTTTGATAACATATGTATACTGAAATCTTGCCAAATTCTACTTTATTTCACCTACTGCTGGTTTTTCAGCCATTCCAGGACTTTGAAGCCCCCAAGCCAGTCTTCTTGGGAATCAAGCTCAAGGCTTCACAGCATCAGGGTCTATGCTGGGGGCTTCCTGTGTCTTTCATTAGTCATGATTTAGAGCAGCCATTCTAAAAAAAGCCTGGCCCTTGACCAGCAACAGCAGCATCACCTAGTGTTCTAGTTTGCTAGCTGCCAGAATGCAATATACTAGAAACAGGACAGCTTTTAAAAGGGGGAATTTATTAAGTTGTAAGTTTACAGTTCTAAAGGCTGTGAAATGTCCCAATTAAATATAAAATGTCCAAATCAAGACACCAACAATAAGTTACCATCACTCAAGAAAGTCCAATGAAGTTCAGGGTTTCTCTTTTACCTGGAAGGGCACATGGGGAACATGGCAACATCTGCTAGCTTTCTCTCCAGGCTTCTTGTTTCATGAAGATCCCCCAGGGGCATTTTCCTTTTTCATCTCCAAATGTCTCTGGCTGCATGGGCTCTGTGGCTCACTCCAAAATGTTTCTGCTTTTAAAGGATTCCAATAAAGTAATCAAGACCCACCTGGGATGGGTGGAGTCACATTTCTATCTAATCAAAGGTTAATACCCACAATGGGTGAGTCGAATCTTTGTGGAGATCATCTAATCAAGCTTCCAAACTACAGTACTGAATAGAGATCAAAGAAACAGCTGCCGCCACAGGATGGATCAGGATTAAAATGTGGCTTTTCTAGGGCACACAATCCTTTCAAACCAGCAGACCTAGGAGCTTGTTAGAAATGTAATTTCTTGGATCCTATTCATGGTCTACTGAGTCAAAAACCTTGGCAGTGGGGCCATTTAAGAAGCTCTGCAGGTGATTCTGATGCACTAAGTGTGACAACAACTGTTTTAAAACATGAGCCAAGTTAAAGGGAGGAAGGGGAAATCTGTTTCTTTCCTTTAGGGTCACTCTCTTTCCTTTTTTTCTTTTCCTTATTCTGAAAAGGGGGAAGAAGGAGTGAGAAAAAGAAAACTCCCTTACTATTGCTAAGAGAAGATGTTAGGAAACACCCTTCATTTGATCTCTAAGTTTCCAAATGTCTTCTCTTTCTCTAGGGAACCTGAGTTGCAACTATAGCAGATCCCCTTTACCCGTGTATTCTGGGAACCAACAATCCACCGTTACATGTTGCATTTTAGGCAGGAATAGCTTTTTCTCTCATCTCTCTTCCTTTGCTATTATTGGAGTCATATATTTCCCTTAACTTAACTTGCTGCCTTCTCAACATGCATAGCCTTTCCTGTTTCTCATGAGTGGTTGGAGTCTTAGTCACAGAAAGGTAGGGAAAAATGAGATGAAATGGAAAATGAGAAGGGAGCCACCTAGCAAAATGGGATCACCCTGGGTTTTGATGTTAAATGGTCTAAAGTAAATTTCAGTCTGTCTTTGTTCAACAATTGCTTTCAGGCTGTTTCATCTGAAACAACTCCTCAGCCCTCCTAGCACTCCTTCTCCAGCTACTCATCTCCAGGAGGTACTCCTTAGGTGTGGCTACCCCATCTGTGTTGACAAGATTAAATAATCAAATGCACCTGAAAATATTAGGTGTTGTCTAGGAAAGGAGTGAAATGGCAGAGTATGCATTTTCCCCAGAGTAGATATTTTATGCCTATTTAAAAAGCAAAGGAAAAACAAAACAAACACTTTTAAAAAATGAAAATTCACCTTTTTATAGCACACTTCTATGTCAACCTACCCCTCAAAATTTATAGCATCTGTCTTTTTTTTCCTGAAAAGTGACTCCATCTAAATATCAACCCGAGTGCATGTTGACAAGGAATGAATATGTGTCTAAAATATAATATAGCACATTTTATTTTAATTTTAGTATTTGTCTTTGCTCTTTTTAAACATTTTATTTTAAAATAATTTCAAACTTTCAAAATTTCAGTACAGTGTCAAAAATAATGTAAAGCCTATACAGAGAATTCCAACACAGCTGTCATGGTCAGGTTCATGTGTCAACTTGGCCAGGTGGTGGTGTCCATTTGTCTTGTTGGGCAAGTGCTGGCTTGTCTGTTGCTATGAGGAAATTTCATAGAATTAAATCATGATCATGTTGGCTGCATCCACAGCTGATTCCATTTGTAATCAGCCGTGGGAAGTGTCTTCTGCAATGAGTGACATTTAATCTTATCACTGGGAGGCTTTTAAGGAGGATTCAGAAGAGACAGTCTCTCATTCTGCTTCAGCCCATGAGCCTCTCCTGTGGAGTTCATCCAGACCATTTATCAGAGTTGTCAGCTACACAGCCTGCCCTATAGATTTTGGACTCTATGTTCCCATGGTTATGTTAGACAGTTTTATAAATTTTATATCTATGAATATTTTCTGCTGATTCTGTTTCTCTAGAGATCCCTAGCTAATACACACACCCCAGATGCACCAATTTTAACATTTTGTCAACTTTTCCATATTATACATTCTCTATCATCTATCTATCTATCTATCTATTATCTGTTTTCTGAACATTTGAAAGCCGATTGCACATATAATACTCCTTGAAGATATAATAATTCATGTACGTTTTCTATGAATAAGGATATTCTTTATGTAATCATCACCTTTAGTGAAGTTATCAGTTTTTTATACATGGCTGGAGTTGATTGATGATATTTTGTTAAAGGCTTTTACACCTGTGTTCATGAGAGATATTAGTCTGTAGTATTTTTCTTGTAATATCATTGTCTGATTTTGATATTAGAATAATGATAATCTCATAAAATGAGTTGGGAAGTATTCCTTCCTCTTCTCATTCATAGGAAAGATTGTGTAGTATTGGAGTTGTTTCTTTCTTAAATGCTTGGTAGTATTGATTCCCCAGTGAAACCATCTGGGCAAAGAGTTGTTGTTTTTGGAAGGCTTTAAACTACACATTCAGTTTCTTTAATAGAGACTGTGCTATTCATGTTGCTTCTTCTTAATTAAATTTGGTCATTTGTCTCTTTCAAGAAATTGGTGCATTTTATCTAAGTTATCAAATTTATGTTCATAGTAGTATTTGTAGTATTTCCATATCTAAAGTCTTTGTGATCAATCATCCTTCCTCTTTTATTCCTGATATTTCTGATTTTTATGTTCTCACCTATTTTCTTGTTTATTGTTTTAATTTCCTAAGTTGCTTAAATAAGATACCATGAAATGGGTTGGCTTAAACAATGGGAATTATATTAGCTTACAGTTTGAAGCCAAATCAAGGCATCATCAAGGCAATGTTTTATTCTAGAAGACTGGTTGCTGGGAATCCTTGACTCCACTGCCATATGGCAAGGGACATGGTAGCATTTTCTGGTCTCTTTCTTCTCTTTGGGATTTCATCTTCTTTCTGTGGTGCCCTCTTTCTCTGTTTCTCTCTCTCTTTCTCTATTCATTCTGTTTATAAAGAACTCTAGTAAGAGCATTAAAATCTATCTTGAATGAGGTGTGTCACACCTTAACTGAAGTAGCCTTGTCAAAGCTCCTATTTACAATGAATGGATTGGATTTAAGAACATGTTTTTATGGGGTACATACAGCTTCAAACCATCACAGTTATGCTGGCTAGAGGTTTATCAATCTTACTGATCTTTGCAAAAGACACCTCTTTGTTCAATTGATTTTCTCTACCTTTTCCTGTTTTCAATTGCATTGATTTCTGCTCTAACTTTAATTACTGACCTCCTTCTGTGGCTTCAGATTCAAGTCACTCATCCTTCTCTAGTTTCTTAAGGTATAAGCTTAGGATCTTGACCTTAGATTTTATTCTTTTCTAATGTACACATTTAATGCTATAATTTTCCCTCTAAGCACTACTTTACCTGCATCTCTGAAAATTTTTTATTATATATATATATATATTTCATTTTTTCTGTTTCTCTTAAGACTTCTTTTCTTTCATCTGTGGGTTATTTTGAAGTATATTGTTGTATTTACAAATATTTGGTGATTTTCCAGATACCTTTCTGTTACTGAATTCTAGTTTAATTCTGTTATGGCCTTGAGAATGTACTTTGTATGATTTCTTTCCCTTTTAATTTGTTACAGCTTGTTATATGGCCCAGAATGTAATCAGTCTTGGTGAATGTTCCATGTGTACTTGAGAAGAATGTGTACTCTGCTTTTGTTGGATGGAGTGTTTTATAAATGTTTATTTAGTCAAGTTCATTAATAGTACTGTCCAAGTCACCTGTATCTTAATTGATTTTCTGCCTAGTTATTCAACCATTACTGAAAGAGGGGCATTGAAGCCTCCAATTATAATTGTGAATTTGTCTGCTTCTTTCATGTCTATCAGGTTTTGAAACTGTTGGATGTTTAGGAAGTCATCTTCATTCATTTCTTAAAAATACTGTTATTGATAAACAACATACAAACAAAACATTCTTAACATATAAATATTCCATGCATGATGTACAATCAATGGATCACAGTATCATCACAAAATGTCGTATATTCATCGCATGATCATTTCCTAGAACATTTGCAACACTCCAGAAAAAGAAAAAAAAGAAAAAAGAAAAAACTCAAACATACCACACCCCTTACCCCTTCCTCTCATTGACCACTAGTATTTACATCTACCCAATATATTTTAACCTTTGCTCCATTATTATGTGTTTATATATTCTTATCCATGTTTTTTACTCATCTTTCCATACCCTAGATTAAGGGAGCATCAGACACAAGGTTTTCACAATCACCCAGTCACATTGTGTCATGGTCAGGTTCATGTGTCAACTTGGCCAAGTGATGGTATCTGTTTGTCTGGTTGGGCAAGTGCTGTCCTGTCTGTTGCAATAAGGGCAATTCATAGAATCAAATCATGATCACGTCAGCTGCAAACACAGCTGATTCCATTTGTAATCATCCAAGGGGAGTGTCTTCTGCAATAAGTGATGCTTAATCTAATCACTGGAACACTTTTAAAGAGAATTCAGAGGAGACAGGCTCCTCTTCCTGCTTCAGCTGGCAAGCCTCTCCTGTGGAGTTCATTCAGATCCTCCATCAGATGTCGGCTTCACACCCTCCCCTGAAGATTTTGAATTTTGCATTCTCACGGTCACTTGAGACACTTTTATAAATTTTATATTTGCGAGTGTTCCCTGTTGATTGTGTTTCTCTAGAGAACCCTAACTAATACAACTTGATACCAGGAGTGGTTCTTAAGAAAAAGAATCTTAAAAATGGGTTTTTATGAATGGTTTTCTACTCTGACTGGACTCAAAGGCACTAAGGACTCTGAATCCCATAATCAGAATGACACTCCCAATCCACGGAGTGAGTTGGCAAAAGAGATAGTCAAAATATCACAATTTGATTCTCCTAATGCTTCACTTGTACGAAACCAGGCTCTGTGGGATAATATTTTTGACACCTTTATGGAGTTTTTGGAAATAAGAGATATAGAGATGTCAACTGGTTGTTGTTAGACACACTGGATACATTAAGGAGTGAAAGGGATGGGCTTAAGACTTCAAACAAGAAGCTTAAGTGCTGTCTGACAGATGTAGAAGTTTCTATGAGTATCCTTTAGGAATATATTATTTCCTGTAGCTGTAGACTTGAGATCTCTGAAAATCAGACTCAGTATCTTATTGTTAGAGTAGCAACTTTAGAACATAAACTGAAATCTCAATGTTGCATGGTATCTGCTGTTAAAGTGAAGGCATTCATTTGAAAGGAGCAGGACCCTGAAAAATGGGATGGTGACATATGGATTGATAATGATGATGGGGGTGAGGTTAAAACCCTAGGTCATGCTGAATCTTCTCTAGATAACACTGTAATAGTCTTCTCTGAGTACATAGCTGCTCCACCTTCAGTCTGCCTTGAGGAGTTGGCCACCCAACCTCCTCCTGAAGGGATTAGCCCTAGAATGATTAATCCTGTATCACCAGATGAAACTGCAAGTGAAGGCTCTGAAGCACATGGCTTAGAAGATATTTCTAATTCTTTTCATGACCCATCCCCACCACCCCTCATTTATTCCAGACCTATAACTAGACTAAAGTCCCAACAGGCCCCTAAAGGTGAGGTACAAAGCATCACACATGAGGAGGTACATTATACTCCAAAAGAACTGTGTGAGTTCTCCAAATTATATAGACAGAAATCAAGGGAATATGTGTGGCGATGGATTTTAAGGGTGTGGGATAATGGTGGGAGGAATATAAGGCTGGATCAGGCTGAATTTATACATATGGACCCACTAAGCAGAGATTCTGCATTCAATGTTATAGCTCGAGGGGTTAGAAAAGGTATTAACGGTTTGTTTGGATGGTTGGTTGAAACATGTATCAAAAGGTGGCCAACATTACCTGAGGTTGTAATGCCAGAACTGCCCTGGTATAATGTAGTTGAAGGGATCCAGAGGCTTAGAGAGATTGGAATGTTAGAGTGGATTTATCATGCAAAGCCTGCTCTTACATCCCAGGAATGTCCAGAGGATGCACATTTTACCAGAACAGTGAGAAATAAATTTGTGAGGCTAGCGCCATCATCCCTGAAGAGCTCTGTAGATGCACTTCTCTGTAGGTCAGATATTACTGTAGGAACTGCTGTCACTGAACTGAAATCCTTAAACACAATGGGGATGATGGGATCCTGAGTCGGCAGAAGCCAGGTGGAAGCACTTAGTCAACAAAGACAGGGTAGACGTGACTCTTATAATGGACAGCAAACTCAAAGCAGGAGTCAAAATTGTATGACTCACAGAGATTTATGGCATTGGCTAGTAAATCATGGGGTCCTAGGAATACAATAGAAAGGCAGTGTACTAAATTCTTGGGCTTGGAGGATGGGAGTGGATTATCACAAGCTCAACCAGGTGATAACTCCAATTGCAGCTGCTGTTCCAGATGTGGTATCATTGCTTGAGCAAATCAATACATCCCTTGGTAACCTGATATGCAGCTATTGATCTGGCAAATGCTTTTTTTCCCAATAGGTATTACTAAGAACTACCAGAAACAGTTTGCTTTCAGCTGGCAAGGTCAGAAATATATTTTCTCTGTCCTCCCTCAGGGGTATATCAGCTCTTCAGCCCTATGGCATAATCTTGTCTGCATGGAACTTGATTGTTTCTCCCTCCCACAAGACATCACACTGGTCCTTTATATTGATGAAATTATGTTGATTGGACCTAGTAAGCAAGAAGAAGCAACTACCCTAGACTTACTGGTAAGGCATTTGCATGTCAGAGGATGGGAGATAAATCCAACAAAAATACAGGGACCTTCCACCTCAGTGAAATTTCTAGGCCTCCAGTTGTGTGGGGAATCTTGAGATATCCCTTCTAAGGTGAAGGATAAGTTGCTGCATCTGGCCCCTCCTATGACCAAAAAAGAGGCACAACACCTACTTAGTCTCTTTGGATTTGGGCAATAACATATTCCTCACTTGGGGGTGCTATTCCAGCCCATTTATCAAGTGACCAGAAAAGCTGTTAATTTTGAGTGGGGACATGAACAAGAGGGGGCTCTGTGACAGGTCCAGGCTACTTTTCAAGCTGCTCTGCTACTTGGGCCATATGATCCAGCAGATCTAATGGTGCTGGAAGTGTCAGTGGCAAATAGAGATGCTGTTTGGGGCCTTTGGCAAGCCCCTATAAGAGAATCACAACGTAGATCCTTAGGATTTTGGAGCAAAGCCTTAACATCTGCTGCAGATAACTAATCTCCTTTTGAGAAACAGCTTTTGGCCTGCTACTGGCCCTTGGTAGAAACTGAATGCTTAACCATGGGCCACCAAGTTACCATGAAACCTGAGTTGCCTATCATGAGCTGGGTGTTGTCTGACTCACCAAGCCATAAAGTTGGGAGTGCATAGCAGCACTCTATTGTACAATGGAGATAGTATATATGAGATAGGGCCAGAGCAGTCCTGAAGGCACAAGTAAGTTACATGAAGAAGTGCCCCAAATGCCCATGGTCTCCATTCCTTCCACATTGCCTTCTCTTTCCCAGACCAGAGCTATGGCCTCTTGGGGAATTCCTTACAGTGAATTGACTGAGGAAGAGAAAACTTGGGCCTGGTTTACAGATGGTTCAGCACGATATGCAGGTATCACTCAAAAGTGGACAGCTGCAGCACTACAAACCCTTTCTGGGGTGTCCTTGAAGGACAGTGGTGAGGGGAAATCCTCACAGTGAGCAGAACTTCGAGCACTGCACCTGGTTGTTCATTTTGCTTGGAAGGAAAACTGGCCAGAGGTGCTTTTGCATATGACTCATGGGCTGTTGCTAATGGTTTGGCTGGATGGTCAGGGACTTGGAAAGACCAAAATTGGAAAATTGGTGACAAAGAGGTCTGGGGAAGAAGTATGTGGATAGACCTTTCTGAGTGGACTAAACACATGAACATATTTGTGTCCCATGTGAATGCACACCAGAGGTTGACTTCAGCCGAGCAAGGTTTTAGTAATCAAGTTGATGACCCATTCTGTGGATATCAGTCAGCCTCTTTCCCCAGCAACTCCTGTCAATGGGCTCATGAACAAAGTGGTCATGGTGGTAGGGAAGGAGGTTATGCATGCGCTCAGGAACATGGACTTCCACTCACCAAGGCTGACTTGGCTACAGCCACTGCTGAGTGCAGGAGAAACACCAATGATTCCAATGAACTGGAATCTAAGACTGCCACCTGGTCACTTTGGGCGACTCGTGCTCCTGGATCAACAAGCCAAGAAGGGGATTGCATTATTGCCTGGGGTGATTGACCCTGACTATCAGAGGGAAATAGGACTGCAACTGCACAATGGAGGTAAAGAAGAGTTTTCTTGGAATATAGGAGATCCCCAAGACATCTTTTAGTATGACCATGCCCTGTGATTAAAATCCATGGAAAACTGCAACAACCCAATCCAGGCAGGACTACCAATGGCTCTGAAACTTCAGGAATGAAGGTTTGTGTTACCCCACCAGGCAAAGAACCACGGCCAGCTAAACGCTTGCTGAGGGTAAAGGGAATATGGAATGGGTAGTGGAAGGCAGTAGTGATAAATATGAGCTACGACCACGTGATCAGTTACAGAAATGAGGACTGTAGTGCTGTTTCGTTCATGTTATACTATTTAAGTTGTAAGATATCAACTTTAAGAGTGAATATTACCCAAGGACTTGCGCTCTATTCTGGAGAAATTTAATGTGTTTCCTGTTATATGCAGGACAGTTGAGTATTGTTTGGTGAAAGAAAAAAGTGCGTGTTTTATTGTTTTTATTTAGAAATTAGGTATAGTTTAAGGTGATATGTACAGCTGCCAAGTTGACAAGGGGTGGACTATCATGGTCAGGTTCATGTGTCAGCTTGGCCATGTGATGGTATCTGTATGTCTGGTTGGGCAGGTGCTGGCCTGTCTGTTGTAATGAGGACATTTCATAGAATCAAATCATGATCACGTCAGCTGCATCCATAGCTGATTCCATTTGTAATCAGTCAAGGGGAGTGTCTTCTGCACTAAGTGATGCTTAATCTAATCACTGGAAGCCTTTTAAGAAGGATTCAGAAGAGACAGGCTCTTCTTCCTGATTCGGCTGGCGAGCCTCTCCTGTGGAGTTCATCCAGATCCTCCATCAGAATCATCAGCTTCACACCCTGCCCTGTGGATTTTGGATTCTGCATTCCCACGGTCATGTGAGACACTTATAAATTTTATATTTGCAGGTGTTCCCTGTTGATTCTGTTTCTCTAGAGAATCTTAATTAATACACTTCGTAAATGTTATCCCTTCATACAATCATCTTTAAGAAAAAAAGCTACTGGAACACAGCTCTACAGTTTCAGGTACTTCCCTTTAACCACTCAAATACACCCTAGACTGAAAAGGGATATCTATGTAATGATTAGAATAACCTCCAGGAAATCCTCTCAACTCTGTTTGAAATCTCTCAGCCACTGACACTTTATTTTTTTCTCCTTTCTCTCTTCCCTCTCTCAGTAAAGCAGGTTTTCTCAGTCCCTTGATGCTGGGTCCCAGCTTATCCTGAGATTTTTGTTCTATGTTGCCAGGGAGATTTACACACCAGAGAGTCATGTGCCATGTAGGTGGGGAGGACAGTAGGTTCACTTGCCATTTTGGCTTATACAGACGTGCCACATCTGAGCAACAAACGAGGTTCTCTGGGGATAACTCAGGACTAATTTTAAGTAGGCTTAGTCTATCTTTTGCAGAAATATGTTTCATAGGAGCAAACCCCAAGATCGAAGGCTCAGCCTATTGATTTGGTTATCCCCACTGCTTACAATAATAACAGATGTTCTTTGAATGGGGACGTTGACTCTTTCCGTCTTACTCCCCATTGCCCCAAGAGGACCATGCAAGTACTTCTTCACTCACTGTCCAGATCACTTTGGGATTTATCAGGGCATCACATTAACCTGGACAATCCAACAAAATCTCATGCCCTTTTCAAGATTCCCTGTACTTATGGTGTTCATCTAAACTGATCATACAAGTTAAATTAATAAATACACTACCCAAAATATAAACTTTACACCAAATAAAGATCTATCCCTTTAGTATCACATAAGTTTTAAAATACAGACAATATCATCCTTTATCCAATCTTCTGATATACCTTAGTCCTATCTAGATCAGCTTCATTCATGTTTCTACTCAATGTCTGATCAGTTTTTCAACTTTATTTTTTAAACAGTTACTGTATGGGGTACTCCTGACTTTCCTAGCTTCAGAGCCCTGGCTCTGAGTCTCAGGTGTCACATAAATACCTGAAGTTTCTGGGAAAGACCAGATTATAACAAACAGCTCAGTATCACAGAATTTAGAATTAACAATTAGACCTCCTGAATATATGTGACTGCTGTAAGAGCTTACAATCTAGGACCCTTT
Organism: Tamandua tetradactyla; assembly: GCF_023851605.1. NCBI lineage: Eukaryota > Metazoa > Chordata > Mammalia > Pilosa > Myrmecophagidae > Tamandua > Tamandua tetradactyla. The sequence continues at coordinate 124,439,628 of NC_135353.1, forward strand.
ACATTAGGTTCCAACCTGATAACCCAGGCTCTCAACTGTAGTTCACTGAATATTTATATTATAGTTAGCCCATATAATTGAGGCATGATAATATATATCTTTTTCTTCCTGATATTTCATTCAATATACAGTTCTTAAAGTTCATTCATCTGGTTATGTGCCTCACAACATCATTCCTTCTTGCAGCAGCTCAGAAGTCAATTGTACCCTTAGGCCACCTTCATTCATTGTGGATCATGAACACTGCCACCATAAACACCAATGGGCAAACGTCCACTCGTGTCCTCACATTCAGTTCCTCCAGGTATATACTGAGCAATGGGGTTTCAGGATCATATGGGAAACCCACCTCTAGCCTCCTGTGGAACCACCACACTGCTCTCCGAGACACCACACCTCTCATTTCCCTATCAAGAGTGAATAGATATATCTCTTTCTCCACAGTTTCTCTGGCACTTGTTTCTCTCTGGCCATTTTTTAAATAGTTTTATTCAGACATCATACAATCCAGCCTAAGTGTATGGACATTCTTTCATCACCATATCTGTATGAAGACATTTCCTTTTCTTCCACAAAGAATCCACACCCCTTTCCCAATGCCCCCAGCTGTTGACATTTAGTTTTGGCATAATGCCTTTATTATGTTCAGTGGGAGTGTATTGCAATGTTACTGTTGACTATAGACCCTCGCTTACATTGATAGTACTTTTGCCCATATGCCATCTATTTTCAACACCCTGAAATACTGACATTCCTTTGTTCCTCCTCCTATGTTAGCATTTTTAATTTGTACATTTAATCACCATCATTGTACACTCTAGGCATTCCTAAATTATAGTATCTGAGTTTCTATCCTCTATCCTGCTTTCTGATTTCATACATGCCCCCAGCCCTTCTCCCTGAACCACACTCACATTCACCTTCATTCAGTGTACTTATATTATTGTGCTACAATCATGTAGGATTGTGCTATCCATATCTGAATTTTTACAATTAGTCTTGTTGAACAAGCTGTTTTCTTTCAGCACCAATTGACCAATCTCTACCCTATTTCTATCTCCTGATAACCTGTGTTCCTAACTTAAATTCCCCAAGGTCACTCATTAATGTTAGTTCATATCATTGAGACCATGCAGTATTTGTTGTTTTGTTTCTGGCTAATTTCATTCAGCATAACGTCCTCAAGGTCTATTTACGTTCTTACATACTTCATCACTTTATTCTGTCTTACAGCTGCATAATATTCTATCCTATGTATATACCACAGCTCGTTTAGACACTCATCCGTTGATGGACATTTGGGCTATTTCCATCCCTTGCAATTGTAAATAATGCTGCTATATACAATGGTGTGCAAATGTCCATTTGTGTCCTTGCCCCCATTTCCTCTGAGTAGATACCTAGCAATGGGATTGCTGGATCGTATGGCAATTCTATATGTAGCTTCCTGAGTAATCATCAAACTGCCTTCCACAACAGTTGTACCATTTTACATTCCCACCAACAGTGGATAAGTGTACATCTTTCTCCACATCCTCTCTAGCACTTGCCACATTCTGGTTTTTTTTTTTTTTTGATCATGGCCATTCTAGTGGGTGTGGGATTATATCTCATCGCGGTTTTGATTTGCATTTCTCTAATAGTCAGTGAAGTTGAGCATCTTTTCATCTGCCTTTTAGCCAATTGTATTTCCTCTTCTGAGAAGCATCTGTTCATGTCTTTTGCCCATTTTTTAATTGGATTGTTTGTCTTTTTGTTTTTAAGTTGAAGAATTCTTTAAGTATTCTGGATACTAAACCCTTATCTGATATGTGGTTTCCAAGTATTGTCTTCCATTGCATAGGCTGCCTTTCTACTTTCCTGACAAATTTCTTTGATGTACAAAAGTGTTTAACTTTGAGGAGTTTCCATTTATCTATTGCTTTCTTCAATGCTCGTGCTTTGGGTGTAAGATCTAGGAAACCGCCTCCTATTACAAGTTTTATAAGATTTTTCCCTACATTTTCTTCTAAAAGTTCTATGGCCTTAACTCTAATGTTTAAGTCTTTCATCCATTTTGAGTTAATTTTTGTATAGGGTGTGAAAAATGGATCCACTTTTATTCTTTTGCATATGGATATCCAGTCCTCTAGGCACCATTTATTGAAGAGGCTGCTCCATCCCAGATGAGTTGGCTTTACTGCCTTATCAAAGATCAGTTGTCCATAGATGAGAAGTTCTACATCTGAACACTTTATTCAATTCCATTGGTCAGTATATTTATCTTTATGCCAGTACCATGCTGTTCTGACCACTATAGCTTCATAAAATGCTTTAAAGTTAGGTAGCATGAAACCTCCAACTTCATTTTCCTTTCTTAAGATATTTTTAGTTATTCAGGGCACCCTGCCCTTCCAAATAAATTTGGTTATGATTTTTCTATTTCTACAAAGTAAGTTTTTGGGATTTTAATTGGTATTGCATTGAATCTATAAATCATTTTGGTTGATTTATAGATTATAGCAAAATCATTATGGTTAAGAATTGATATCTTAACCATATTTGGTCTTCCAATCCATGAACATGGTATGCCCTTCCATTTATTTAGGTCTTCCACGATTTCTTTTAGCAATTTCTGTAGTTTTCTGTGTATAGGTCTACAATATTGTTGGTTCAATTTGTTCCTAAATATGTTATTCTTTTGGTTGCAATTGCAAATGGAATTTTTTTCCTGATTTCTTCCTCAGATTGCTCATTACTAGTATATAGAAACACTACTGATTTTTGGATGTTGATCTTTTATCCTGCCACTTTGCTGTACTCATTTATTTGCTCTAGTAGCGTTGCTGTAGATTTTTGGGGGTCTTCCAGAGATAGCATCGTATCATCTACAAACAGTGATAATTTTACTTCTCCCTTTCCAATTTGGGTGCCTTTTATTCCTTTTTCTTGTCTAATTGCTCTGGCTGGAACGTCCAGCACAATGTTGAACAACAATGGTGACAGTGGACAGCCTTGTCTTTTTACTGATCTTAGGGGGAAAGCTTTCAGTCTTTCCCCACTGAGAATGATGTTGGCTGTGGGTTTTTAAAATTTATTTCCTTCATCATGTTGCAGAAGTTCCCTTCTATTCCTATCCTTTGAAGTGTTTTCATCAAGAAAAGATGTTGAATTTTGTCAAATGCCTTTTCTGCATCAGTGGAGATGATCATGTGTTTTTCTGCTTTAATTTGTTGATATGGTGCATTATATTAATTGATTTTCTTATGTTGAACTATCATTGCATCTCTGGAATAAATTATTTTAATGTGCTTCTGGATTCAACTTGCAATTATTTTGTTGAGGATTTTTGCATGTATATTAATTAGGTAGATTGGTCTGTAATTTTCCTTTCTTGTAGTATCTTTGTCTGGCTTTGGTATGAGGGTGATATTGGCTTCATAGAATGAGTTAGGTAGCTGCACTGGTTTGAAAAGATGGATATCCCCCAGAAAAGCCATGTTTTAATCAAAATCCCATTCCCTATTCCATATTGTATGTTTGAAACTGTAATCAGATCATCTCCCTGGATGATGTGATTTAGTCAAGAGTGGTTGTTAAGCTGGATTAAGTGATGACATGTCTCCAGCCATTTGGGTGGGTCTTGATAAGTTTCTGGAGTTCTATAAAAAAGGAAACATTTTGGAGAATGGAAGAGATTTGGAGAGAGCAGAGAATGCTGCAGCACCACGAAGCAGAGAGTCCATGAGCCAGTGACCTTTGGCAATGAAGATAGAAGACGCCTCCTGGGGAGCTTCATGAAACTGGAAGCCGGGTGAGAAAGCTAACAGATGACACTATGTTTGCCATGTGCCCTTCCATCTGAGAGAGAAGCCCTCGCTGTGTTCACTATTTGCTTTCTCACTTGAGAGAGAAACCCTGAACTTCATCGGCCTTCTTGAACCAAGGTATCTTTCCCTGGATGGATGCCTTAGATTGGACATTTCTATAGACTTGTTTTAATTGGGACATTTTCTCGGCCTTGGAAATGTAAACTAGCAACTTATTAAACTCCCCCTTTTAAAAGCCATTCCATTTCTGTTATATTACATTCTGGCAGCTAGCAAACTAGAACAGATTTTGGTGCCGGAGAGTGGGGTGCTGCTGCAGTTTGCAGATACCAAACATGTTGGAATGTTTTTTTAAATGGATAAGTGGAAGATTCTGGAAGGGTTGTGAGAAGTTTGATAAAAAAGGCCTTGAATGCTCTGAAGAGACTGTTGGTAGAAATGTGGACTCTAAAGACACTTCTGATAAAGCCTTAGACAGAAATGAGGCATGTGTTATTATAGACTGGAAGAAAAATGAGCCTTGTTTTAAAATGGCAGATAATCTGGCAAAATTGACTAGTGGTTTTGGCTGGAAGGCAGACTTTAAAAGCCATGAACTCAGATATTTAGCAGACGAGATCTCCAAATTAAATAAGGAAAGTGCAACCTGGTTTCTCCTCACAACTTTTAGTGAAATGTGACATGAAAGAGATAAGCTGAAAACTGAACTCTTGGGTACAAAGAAACTAGAAATTGAGGTTCTGGAAAATTCTGGGCCTCCAGGAAGGGAGACCCCAGAGAATAGTGCCCCATATGAGGACTTGGCTAAATGTGAAACCAGTCAGCCATTTCAGAGAAAGGCAGGATTGAACATGGAATTATCCAGGAAAGATTTGTAGAAACTCCTTATGTCTGATGGGCATGATCCAAGGCTACTGCATAGAAAGCCAATGAGAGTGCTGTGGGACCTGTACAAACAGAGCCACTGCCAGTCTGGACTGGGGGGTTCAGAGAAAGGACACATTGAAGGAAAAATTACTTCAGAGGAAAAACCATGGAGGCTGAGGTCTGAAGTCAAGAAGCCTCAGGCAAGAAGAGCAGACCCACCCAAGCCCGTGGAGAGGGTAAGTTTGCACCAAAGGCAGAGTGTGGGCCTTCCACCTCATTGAAGTGGAAAAATTGTTCTGCCTCAGGCATTGGAGAGGGTGGAGCACATTCCTTGGGGTTTGGGGAGAGCCTGGCTGCCACCACATTGTGGGGTTGAGCGTGTGCCTCGGAGATGGCAGAGAGGCTGAGTACAGTCCCAATGCTTGGAGAGGGTGGAGCTGAGTAAAAGGTAGTCTCCCCAATGTCCCCCAAGGTTGGGTTTGGAGAGAGGCAGACCTCTACATAGGTGTTTGGAAAGGGTGGAACTGCTGCTTTCAAAAGCCCTGAAGATAAATGACTCTCAGATTTTGAAATCTAATGGACATTCCCCTGCAGGTTTTCAAAACTGCTTGGGTCCTGTGACCCCTGTGTTCCTTCCTCCCTGTGGAAATGGGTATATGTATCCTATGACTGTTCTTTCTTTGTGTGTTGGCAGCAAATAACTTGTTTTGAGTTTTCAAAAGTCCAGAGCCAGAGGAGAACTTAGCCTTAGAACAGACCATGCCTGTAACTAACTTTGATAGGAGTTTGTACTGTTTCTAACTTTGTATTTCACTTGTACTGCTACTGAAATGGTTTAAGGTTCTCTGATATTGTTATAAAATTAATGTATGGGGAAAAATATGTCCTTTTTAGGGTCCAGAGGGTGGAATGTGCTGGTTTGAAAGGATGTATGTACCCTAGAAAAGCCAGGTTTTAATCAAAATCCCATTCCCTATTCCATACTGCATGTTTGCAACTATACTCAAGTCCTCTCCCTGGATGACGTGATTTAATCAAGAGTGATTGCTAAGCTGGATTAAGTGATGACATGTCTCCAGGCATTTGGGTGGGTCTTGATACATTTCTGGAGTCCTATAAAAGAGGAAACATTTTGGAGAATGGAAGAGATTCAGAGAGAGCAGAGAATGTTGCAGCACCATGAAGGAGAGAGTCCACGAGCCAGCGACCTTTGGCGATGAAGAAGGAAAACACCTCCTGGGGAGCTTCATGAAACCGGAAGCTGGGAGAGAAAGCTGGTAGATGACATTATGTTTGCCATGTGCCATTCCATCTGATAGAGAAGCCCTGACTGTGTTTGCCATGTGCTTTCTCACTTGAGAGAGAAACCCTGAACTTCATCGGCCTTATTGAACCAAGGTATCTTTCCCTGGATGGATGCTGTTCTAGTTTGCTAGCTGCTGGAATGCAACACACCAGAGATGGATTGGCTTTTAATAAAAGGGGATTTATTTTGTTAGTTCTTCAGAGGAAAGGCAGCTAACTTTCCACTGAGGTTCTTTCTTACATGGAAGGCACAGGATGATCTCTGCTGGTCTTCTCTCCAGGCCCCTGGGTTCCAACAACTTTCCCCAGGGTGACCTCTTTCTGCATCTCCAAAGGCCTGGGCTGAGCTGCTAGTGCTGAGATGAGGAATGCCGAGCTGCTTAGGCTGTGCTATGTTGTGCTCTCTCATTTAAGCACCAGCCAATTAAGTCAAAGGTCACTCACTGCAGCAGACACGCCTCCTAGCTGACTGCAGATGTAATTGGCAACAGATGAGGTTCGCGTACCATTGGCTTATGTCTGCAGCAACAAGACTAAGTATGCTCACCTGGCCAAGTTGACAACTGAATCTAACTAATACAGATGCCTTTGATTGGACAGTTCTATAGACTTGTTTAAATTGGGACATTTTCTCAGCCTTGGAAATGTAAACTAGCAACTTATTAAATTCCCCCTTTTAAAAGCCATTCCGTTTCTGGTATATTGCATGCTGGCAGCTAGCAAACTAGAACAGAAGCCGTCCCTCCTCTTCAATTTTCTTGAAGAGTTTGAGCAGGATTGGTATTAATTCTTTCTTGAAAGCTTGATAGAATCCACATGTAAAGCCATCTGGTCCTGTACTTTTCTTTTTGGGGAGCTTCTTGAAGACTGATTCAATCTCTTTACTTGTGGTTGCCTTGTTGAGATTGTCTATTTCTTCTCAAGTCAAGGTTGGTTGTTTATGGCTTTCTAGGAAGTTGTCCATTTCATCTAAATTGTCTAGTTTATTAGCCTGTAGTTGCTCATAGTATCCTCTCATTACGTCCTTTATTTCTGTGGGGTCATTGGTTATGTCTCCTCTCTTTCATTTCTGATTTTATTTATTTGCATCCCATGCTGGTTTGAAAGGATGTATGTACCCTAGAAAAGCCATGTTTTAATCTAAATCGCATTTTGTAAAGGCAGAATAATCCCTATTCAATACTGTGTGTTTGAAACTAAACAAATCATCTCCCTGGAGATGCGATGTAATCAAGAGTGGTTGTTAAGCTAGATTAGGTGATGACATGTCTCCACCCATTTAAGTGGGTCTTGATAAGTTTCTGGAGTCCTATAAAAGAGGAAACATTTTGGAGAATGAAGGAGATTCAGAGAGAGCAGAGAATGCTGCAGCACCACGAAGCAGAGAGTCCATCAGCCAGCGCTTTGGAGATGAAGAAGGAAAATGCCTCCCAGGGAGCTTCATGAAACAGGAAGCCAGGAGAAGAAGCTAGCAGATGATGCTATGTTCACCATGTACTCTTCCAGATGAGAGAGGAACCCTGACCCATATGCACCATGTGCCTTTCCAGATGAGAGAGAAAGTCTGACTGTTTTCGCTATGTACCCTTCCACTTGGGACAGGAACTCTGAACTTTACCAGCCTTCTTGAACCAAGGTATCTTTCCCTGGATGCCTTAGATTGGACATTTCTATAGACTTGCTTTAATTGGGACATTTTCTTGGCCTTAGAACTGTTAACTAGCAACTTATTAAATCCCACTTTTAAAAAGCCATTCTGTTTCTGGTATATTGCATTCTGGCAGCTAGCAAACTAGTACACATCTTCTCTCTTTTTCTTTTTGTCAACCTAGCTGAGGGTCCATCAATTTAATTGATTTTCTCAAAGAACCAACTTCTGGTTTTGTTGATTTTCTTGATTGTTTTCATGTTCTCAATTTTTTTTTTGCTCTAATCTTCATTATTTCTTTCCTTTTCTTTGCTTTGGGGTTAGCTTGCTGTTCTTTCTCTAGTGCTTCCAAGTGAACAATTAGTTCCTCAATTTTTGCTCTTACTTCTTTTTTAATATAGGCACTTAAGACAATAGATTTCCCTCTTAGCACTGCCTTTTTTGCATCCCATAGATTTTGATATGTTGTGTTTTCATTTTATTTGCCTTTAGACATTTACTGATTTTTTCCTTGTAATTTCTTCCTTGACCCACTGGTTGTTTAAGTGTGTGTTGTTTACCCTCCATATATTTGTGAATTTTCTGGCCCTTGCCTGTTATTGCTTTCCAACTTCATTCCTTTATGATCATAGAAAGCATAAATTTATGTTTTTAAATTTATTGAGATTTGTTTCATGACCCAGCATATGGTCTATCCTGGAGAATGATCCATGGGCATTCAAGAAAAAGGTATAACCTGCTGGTGTGGGGTGTAGTGTTCTTTTTAGTTTAGTTCATTTATTGTATTGTGCAAATTCTGTTTCTGATCTTCTCTTGAGAGAAGAGTTGTATCCATTGATGAGAGTAGGAAATTGAAATCTCCAACTATTATGGTAGCGGTGTCTATTTCTCCCTTCCATGTTTTCAGTGCCTGCCTCATGTATTTTCGAGCACTCTGGCTTGGTGCATTAATACTTATGATTCTAATGTCTTCCTGTTGAATTGTTCCTTTTATTAATATTTAGTGTCCTTTTTTGTCTCTTTTAATTGTTTTACATTTGAAGACTAATTTGTCAGATACTGGTATAGCTACTCCTCCTCTTTCTGATTGTTGTTTGCATAAAATATCTTTTCCCATTCTTTCACTTTCAGCCTATTTTTGTTCTTGGGTCTAAAATGAGTCTCCTGTAGACAGCATACAAAAAACTTCTTTTTTAAATCCGTTTTTCCCATCCATGCTTTTTGATTGGTGAGTTTAATCCACTAACAGTTATTACTGTAAAGGCAGTACTTTCTAATCCCATTTTGCCTTTTGGATTTTATATGTCACATCTAGTTTTTTTTCCCTCTTTTTAAATTTAAAGATCGCCTTCTTATACATTCTTCCTCACTCCTCTCTCCTGCCTTTTCACATTTACTTGAGTGCTCCCTTTAGTATTTCTTGCAGAGCTGGTCCCTTGGTCAAAAATTCTCTCAGTGATTGTTTGTCTGAAAATGTTTTAATTTCCCCCTCGTTTTTGCTGGATGTAGAATTCTTTGATGTCAGTTCTTCTCTTTTAGAATCTTAAATATATCATACCACTACCTTCTCACCTCCATGGTTTATGCTGAAAAATCCACACATAGTCTTATTCAGCTTCCTTTATATGTGATGTATTCCTTTTCCCTTGTTGCTTTCAAAATTCTCTCACTTTCTTTGACATCTGACAGTCTGATTAGTACATGTCTTGGAGTACATCTATTTGGATCTATTCTGTTTGGGGTACACTGCACTTCTTGGATCTATAATTTTATGTCTTTCATGAGAAATGAGAAATTTTCATTGATTATTTCCTCCATTAGTCTTTCTACTGCTTTTTCCTTCTCTTCTCCTTCTGGAACACCCAGTGTATATTCATGTGGTCATTCAATTCCCTGAGACCCTGCTAATATTTTTCTATTCTTTTCCATATATTTTCTTATGTGTATTGGATTTCAGATGTCCTGTCCTCTTCAAATCTATCATTGTTCCAGTTTCACAGGATTTATGTACCATGGAGAAGCTATGTTTTAATCCTAATCAATCTTGGGGGAGCAATGGTTTCTTTTATTCCCCATTTAGTACTATAGGTCGGAATCTTGATTAGGTTATCTCCATGGAGATGTGACTCAATCAATTGTGGGTATTAAACTTGATTAGATGGAGACATATCTCCACCTATTTTATGTGGGTCTTGATTAGTTTACTGGAATCCTATAAAAGAGGAGACATCTTGGAGACAGAGTTCCTTTTTGAGAATAAGGAGATAGCAGCATAACCATGACAGAAAGACAAGAGAACCTCAGAGTCCACCAGTCAGTGACCTTTGGAGATGAAGAAGGAGAATGCCCCTGGGGGAGCTTCATGAAGCAGGAATCCAGGAGTGAAAGCTAGAACAGTGTCACCATTTTCACCACGTGCCTTCCCAGTTGAGAGAGAAACGCTGAATTCATTAGCCTTCCTGGAGTGAAGGTAACCTCTTGATGGTGCCTTGGTTTGGACATTTTTATAGATTTGCTTTAATTTGGAGATTTTCATGGCTTTATAACTGTAAACTTGTAACTCAGTACATTCCCCTTCTTAAAAGCCATTCCATTTCTGGGTATTGCATTCTGGCAGCTAGCAAACTAGAACAATTGTAGAGTTCCATTTTTTTCCTTTCTTCTACTGTGTCTTTCATTCTCACAAGTTCTGTAATTTGTTTTTTCAGACTTTCAATTTCTTCTTTTTGTTCACCCAATGCCTTCTTTATATCATCCCACAAATTGTTGATTTGATTTTTGATGAGATTTTCCATGTCTGTTCAAACATCCTGAATTAGTTGTTTCAACTCCTGTGTTTCATTTGAATTGTTGGTTTGTTCCTTTGAGTGGGCCATATCTTAAATTTTCCTAGTTATGACTTGTTATTTTTTGCTTGGATCTAGGCATTTGATTTCCTTAATTAGTTTATTTTGGAGGTTGTTTTCACTCTTTTACCTATGATTTTCTTGCTGTATGGCTTTCTTCTCTATCTGTTCTTTTACACTCAGTTCAATTTATTCTAGATCTCTAGCATAGGTTGTGCTTAACTGATCAGAATTAATAAGTTCTTATTTTTCTGTTTCATGTCCTGCCTATATAGAGTGGTTTTTTTGAGGAGTGTCTCCTCAGATATCATAGACCCCAGTCAGATTTTCCCAGACTGTACTGGCCTCTTCTCAGAGAAAAGAGTCACCTGCATCAGTTTTCCCTGAGGGTGAGACCCAGCAGGTTGACAGACTTTCCTAGGTAGCCTCTAGACTCTGTTTTTCCTATCCTGCCCAGTATATGGTGCTTCTCTGTCCATGGCTTCCCACCAGGGTAAAATGATGCAGTGCCTTTAATTTCAACAGATTCTCCCTGCTGGGTGCATGATTTAGACAAAGATGAGTTCGGAAGCTAGCATTCACTGTTTCAGTTTTTCAGTCCCTGGGGCCTGAGTTCCATGAAGGAGGGATTCCACTTGAAATGGACCCCACCTTTCTCTTGGCAAAGGTACAGCCTTTAGCAATTTAACTTCTTTCACCTGACTAGTTACTTTGTTTCTCAGGCAAGCTTAATTCCACCCTTGCCTGGTACAATGCTGGAGACTAAGAAGCCTTGCAGTTGTACCTAGTGAGCTGTAAAGTAGTAGAGAAAAATCAAAAAAAAAAAGAAAAGGAAAAAAAGAAAAAAGCAAGATCCCTGCTCCTCAGGTTTTGTCAATCAAGAGCTTAAGTTGGTATGTTGCTCCATGTATCTCCAGGCTCTATATGCCCCCTTTTCTTAGGTCCCAGCCCTTTGCAAGTATTTTGTGCTGTCTGACTAAAAATGCCTCTTTTTTTTTTCCATCAGTCCTGCTCCCTCTCTGTGGGGGCAAAAATTCCTAGTGCCATTATCTCCTATTCCAGGTTTATCTGAGCTGGGGGCCTATTTTTATAGTGAGAATTTGTTAATTAATTCTGCAGTTAGAGCTTGGCTGAACTAAGCCTCTGCTGCTGCTAGTAAAGTCTGTTTCCTTTCCCCTCTGGGAACCAGGATGCCATGCCCATGGGGGAGGGGCACCAGCCTTCATGGCTTGGGAAACTTACAGCTCTGTGTGGGATTGTAGTGGATCCAGATTTTCCAGATTGCTGTGTGCTGTGTGTCCAGTAACTGATGTGGCCCCAGCAGTTGTTCTGTACTGTTTCTGGCTATTTACTAGATGCTCTGGAGGATGAACTAAACTCCACACCTTACTAAGCCACCATCTTACCATCTTGCCCTGCCTCTCCCATCTTCATTTTTTTTTTTTTTTTTTTTTTTTTGCGTGGGGAGGCACCAGGAATTAAACCTGGGTCTCCAGCATGGCAGGCGAGAACTCTGCCTGCTGAGCCACTGTGGCCTGCCCAATCTTCATTTCTAAGTTTGATTCTTATTTGAAAGAGGTACAGCATAAATAACTAAATCCATGAAAAAATGTATTCTCTTAAATTAGAACTCAAAACACAATATCTTGAGCTTGCAGATGGTTGGTCATTTTAAGGAACTATTTTGTTGTTTTAACAAGTCCTTTAGTGTTCAAAGGAATCCAGAAACTGCCTGTCTCATAGAGCTGTCATATGCACAGTTTGTCTTCAATGCTTTCATCATATGGGCACAGCTAAATTTAGGACTAGTGGAACCAGTTCAGTGGTACATATCTGCCAAACTAAGACTCTTAAATATTTGAAGGTTGTAGTTACTGGTTTGTGTCTGAGGAGTTGTGAAGGTGTACAACATAAAACCAAAGCCTCTCAGGGGTCAAGAATATTAATGGGCTGATAGCTTTTCTGTGGTTGTCTTAATTTGTTTATTTTCCATTAACTGCAATCAGCAGCGGTAAAAAGTACTCATCATCTCTCCTCCATCTTGTCACATGGACAGTATTCCTCTTACAAATGTGGCATGCTTGTGTGATCTTTCTTTATACATCAACTTCCCTACAGTTCTGAGACCAAGAAAAAGAAACAGAGTAAAAGCTATGCTTCTTTCCAGCTGTGCTGTTCCAAACAAGGGGTCACAGTAGGACTTCAGAGTTGTACAATGAAGTTTTGAGGACTTTTTGCTTTGAGAAGGAAGGATATCTGCTATTCCATCCATTAAATATGGCCATAAAGTTCTTTGACACTCTCCAATCAAAAAGTGGAGTCTATTTCCTTTCCTCTTGATCTGGGCTTGTCTGTGACTTTCTTTGACCAGTAGCAGAAATGACACTGTTTCCAAGGCTGAAACTCCTGCTTTTGCACACTTGGAAGGTTCTCTCTTATAACCCACATGCCATGTATGAGAAACCCAACTTACATGAAAAGGCCATGTATGAGATGTTTCAGTTGACAGCTATGGCCAATAGCTAGCACTAAAAGTTACCATGGAAGTAAGCTACCTTGGATGTATCAGTATTATTAAATGCCCAGGTGTATGGAGCCAAAGCATACACCATGTGGATGTGCAGTAAAATATTAACCTTAAACAAAGAAAGGTCTAACACTATTCCAACTCTTGGGAGGTAACATCTAAAGCCTTGGGATGTCATGTGTGATGTGTCTTTATTCACCTTGGGACTTTGGGCCAAACTATATAGTTTGTACTAACAATGTGATTTGTGGTGGGGAATTTGAGCCGTGTGCTGTCAATTCAACCTCTGGAGAGGCTGTAAACTGATGTTAGCCATGCAGGTGGTAAGCCATGCTTATGTAACAGGTCCCCAACAAAACGTCTGTATACCCATGTTCCAGTGAGTTCCCTGGTTGGCAATACTCTGTGTGTGTTGACACATAGTTTCTGTGGGAAGCAGACACTGTCCACATAACTGCACTGGGAGAGGATAACTGGAAGCTTATGCCTGGTCTTGCATGGAACCTGCCTTATGTGCCTCTTCCTTTTCCTGATTTCAGTCTATATCCTTTTGCTGAAATAAACCATAACTGAATTTAATGGTGTTTCTGAGTTCTTTGAGTCTTTCTCTTAGTGAGTTCCCTCTGTGAACCTGAGGGTGGTCTTAAACACCCCTGATTGGCAGTGGAGAAGAAGCACTGCAAGCTGAACCCAGTTAGCCCCCAGAATCTTAAGTGATAGTAAATGATTATTGTTGTCTTGAGCCACTAAATTTTGGGGGTGGTTTGTTATGCAGCAATAGATAACCAAAACACCTGTCTTCTCTGCTAGCTGGTAAGACTTTTGAGAGCAGAGAAAATAGTAATCTTCACTCTGGTAACATAGCACCTTATGCATAGTAGGCATTGCATGCATTGTTAAATTCAACTATTAAATTGGGGTATTTGGGTCATCTTCATTGACTGTGATAGATGAACTGAGATGGAGGACTTATAGGATGATTGTATTATTTCCATCTATGTATAATGGAAGAGAATTCCCACCCCTTAAGTATGAAATATAAAGATAATTGTAGTTTTTCATAAGAGCGATGTCAGTAAGGATTTGCTATTTTCCTCTTTCAGTATAGTTGTACCAGTAAAGAACACTGCTTAGAAGTCACAGGCCTGACTTTCCACCCTATTTTTATGAACTTGGGCATGTCTCTTGACCTTTCTAATTCTCACCTTGAAGTAGAGATAATAATTCTAATTCTACTGGGTTGTCATGCAAAACTGTTTTGGGAATTGTAAAGTGCTGTGCTGATATAAAAATATATTATGTGGCAAGTTTGGATTTATGGGACATGCTTATTATTTTTTTATTTTTAGCCCTTCTATCCCATCATCTGTCATAAATGTTTTTAAACATGGCCAGCATCTCAGTAGCATATAGAATATGAAAGTTAAGAAAATAACAATAAAAACAAATTTTTTTTTTGCATGAGCAGGCACCGGGAATTGTACCCACGTCTCCAGCATGGCAGGTGAAAACACTGCCTGCTGAGCTACCATGGCCTGCCCTAAAAACAAATTTTAAATAATAGTTTTCCCTTAATTTTTCTTACATCACCTCTTTACCAACACAAACTACCCCACTTACTTTTTTTTCAAAAAAAAAAACAGAGAGAAAAATAATCAGAAAATAAGGTATGAGACAGGAATTCTTTTCTCCCAAGCATGACACCCCTCCCTATCTCACCCTTTTACCCCTCTTATCAACATGGCTTTAGTTCAATAAAGAGCAACTACAAAGTCTTAACAAGATGCAATCTGCTATGCCCCAACAACCTTAATAAACCCTGGGCCCTTCATATTTAGTCACTTTTGATATTATCAGGTGGTGCTGTCCCCAGCACTTTGGAACTGATCAACTAAGCCTATGAGGCCACTTTTGGTTTCTTCACATTCATACCTGAAGCTCAGAGAATACAATCTGAAAGAGCTGCCAAGACCTGGCTGTGAATCTTCATAAACATGCTATAATTTCCCAGGATTATCCCCAGTATTGTTCTGATCCTTCACAAAATGTTGGTTTTCTTCCTGAATCTCATAGGTGCTAGCTGCCCCTTGCACTGAAATGCATCCTATCATGCTTCAATAATGTTGAATATTGGCAGTTTCTAACGTAATAGGATGAAAGAGTAGAGCTGGAAGGAGTTATAGACATTGGGGCCCTGGCCTAGAAATTTGTTGTCATTATTTAAGAGTCATTATTTGAGAAGGCAAGGAATAGTTGACTATAATAGGAATGTGTGAGCAGCCTTGAGAGTCCAACAAGGAAAGTTTTAGACCAGAAACTGGAGACAGAGCCATAAGTTCCAAGGATGGGAAGCATGGGAATGAGATGTAGCTAAAGCAATTAATATGTCAGATGATAAATCAGGGTTGAAAGATATTTTGACAGTCTAGAAAAATGAGCTAAAGAAAACAAGAGGCAATTTCCAAAAGTAAATGAGAAATATCGCCCATAGATTCCAAAATCAACCATATAGGCATATAGAAGGCAAACTAGGTTTAGCAGAAATTCTGTAAAACTCTTAGGGATTTCATTTTCCAGGAAAGTCAGAATGAGTCAACTGTATGGCATTTTCTGTAAAGTGAATGCAATCTAAGGATGCATGAATTAAGCATAGAACAAAGGAGTTGATGGTCCCACTCTCCTCTGCCTGGGTCACCAGTGAACTGTTTTCTGTTCTCGGTACATCTGGCACATTTAAAATTATATGGATAAATGAGATAGTGTCTAGAGAAGGAATGTAATATGCTGAAAGGTTTAGAAACAAGTTCACTTAATCGTAAGTTAAACTGTGCTAGTTTCCTAGATAAAAGACATTTTGAAGGACATACAAGGTGTTTCAAAATTTTTGAGGGATTGTTAGAAGGAATAAGAATTATACTTATTTTTATAAATCTTGAGTATAGAATTTTGATAATTGGATTGAAACCATAATGAGCAAATTGGGGCTCAGTGAATTTGATAAATCTGTAGTGAAAGTTGCCCACAAACGAAGAGGGATATTGTAGGAAGGAGGTATACTATTCCCTGGGAGGTGTGCTCAAAAAAAAAAGGGCTGAATGGCTACCTATCAGGGACTCTAGAAAGTGGATTCCTCTAGAAAGCAGATTCCTGCACTGAGGAAAAGTTCAACCAAATGATCTTCAAGACCCCTATCATCTCTCAGGTTCCATGGCCCTATGATACCCTGCACTAGAAGCACATTGTAGACATTTGGAGATTTCCATTGGCAACCTAGCACTCCAGTTTGCCATAGAATTATACTATGGACTGACTAATAGACTGTCCAAGAGATCCACTGTCAGTACAGAAAGTCCACACAATCTAAGCATGAGGTCCTGAAATTAATTAGACTGTAAACTTCTGAAGACAGAGAAAGTACCTTTGTCTATGCAGCAGTACCTGGCACAGAAAAGATGCTTTATTGAATGTTTGCTGAATGAATGAATGGACAAATGAATGCTGGGTCATGTCTTAGCTTTCCAGGGTTGCCATAAAGTTACCATACACTTTTTTTTACTTAAAAGAACAGAAATTTATTTCTGGAGGCCAGAAGCCTAAAATCAAGATGTCAACAGGACCGTGCTCTTTCTGGAGGCTCTAGGGAAGGAATCTATTCCTTGTCTCTTCCAGCTTCTGGTTACTATCAGAATTTCTTGGCTTGGGGTTACATCACTCCAATCTCTGCCTCTTTCCTCACATTGCCTTCTCCTCTTCTTTTTGTCTCTCCTCTGTGTGCCAGTCCAAACTCCTTCTGCCTTTCTTTTATAAGGATACACATAACTGTATTTATAGCTCATTTGGACAATTCAGGATACACTTCACTCCCAAAATCTTTAACTTAATCATATCTTTTCTATACAAGGTAATACTTATTCTTTTGGCCTATAAGGTAATATTCACAGATTCCAGGAATTAAGACATTGTCATATGTTTTCAGGGACCACCTTTCAGCCCCCTATAGGCCACATCTAACTTTTTTTTTTTTTGGAAAAAGCTTCCTGTGATGAATCGGTCGTAAAACAGCTTAGGGTGTTTTCAGGTTCCTAGACCTAAAGTACCTTGAGATCAAAGTCAGAACTCCTACAACTACTCCTAAGTAATCCATTAGATTCTTTCCCTAGACTGGTCTTAGAATTTACAACTTTCAGGGATGCCACCTTATTGAGATAAGGGCACTGTTGTAATTAGCATATTGGCAGGTCAGTGAGCTTCAGGCAAAACTGAAGGCCGTTAGAGCCATGTCCAATTTTAACCTTTCATATATCTTTGATATTTGAGCTTGCTATAAACATAACATCTCATTTCTGGACAGTTTCATTGGCATAATTTCAAAGCCATTTTTCTACATGAAGCAGCCAGAGAGAGTTGGTTGCCATGAAATCCTGCAGTGTTGCCATTGTTCTGCTGCATTGACATCATAGTTTTCTTGTGCCATTTGTGAGAACAGCACGATGAAAGTCTGATACTCTTCCTACCTGTTCCACTCACTGGGAATTACATGTACTCTGCCTTTTGTGGGGACCCCTTAGGCTCTTGGATAATCTTATTTAACTCTTATAGTGTTTAGTAAATGTCCACTCTCTCTTGTCTCCCCAATAGCTAGGGTTTGTTCTTTTTAGCCCTGTTGTATGTTATTTCCCTGACATCTGGCAAATGTCAGAGACATGATCTTTGATAAATACAAATTAAGCTAGATGGCAAACTTAAAATTCTGAGTGTAATGTGCCAAGGAAACAGCAATTGTGAAAAATGTAGCCAATATAACTTTCTTCCTTAGCAAAATCCTATCCATCAGGTAACAACCAGTTCAAATGCCTGTTTCTCTGTGATACGTTATCTGAATCTCACTAGGCAGACATAGTTTCTTTACCATTTAAGTTTCTATTATACTCTTTGCATTTCTTTTTCATAGTCCTGATCATACTGTTTGTAAACAATTGGTTACTTCCTTGTCTCACTTTAAACTCGGGGGTTCTTAAGGACTGAGACTATGTTTTGTTCACCTTTGTACCTCCAATACTTACTACAGAGGTGGTGCTTAGTAGTTACTCAATAAATACAGTTTGAGAAAATGAATAAAACAATAAGTGAGAATTGTTATTTTGGGCAAAAGTTTAGGGTAGATTCTGAGCTGCAAACAGGAACAGGCTCTGTGAGGAGTACTTTTAAAAAACCCTCTAATCCTTTCCATCCCTTTCCACTGAAAGAGCCTAGAAATAGTGACACCTGAATAACAATGAACACACCATGCACAGATCTTGGTTTCTAAAGATTATTCAATAAAAGGGCCAGGGAGCCTGACAGAGAATCTTATGGCACCTTGTGTCATAATACACAAGCTGAGAATAATAAAAAACAAAAAACAAGAGCTCAATTCTCTTTTCAATCAACAAATTTTGAGCTCAAATACAGAATGTGTCCCTTTGTTCCTTCCTTCTACTTCCTGTTCTTTCTTTTCAGATTAACTTTTTACTATTTTTTTTTTATTAAAGAAGTTGTGGGTTTACAGAACAATGACGCATAAAATACAGGATTCCCATACATTATCTCACCACCAACACTTTGCATAGGTATGGAACATTTGTTACAATTGATGACAGCACATTTTAATGATTGTATTATTAACTATAAGTCAAGGTTTACTTAGGATTTACTAATTGTGCAGTGTAGTTCCATGCAATTTTTTAAATTATTCTGTTACTATATATACAATCTAACACTTCCCCTTTTAACCATGTTCAGATGTATATGTCAGTGCTGTTAATTGTGTCCAGAACACTGTGCTATCATCACCATCATCTATTATCAAAACATTTCCATGATTCCAAACACTAACCTTATACATTTTAAGTCTTAACTTCTTTTTCCCTATGCCTGCCCTGTCTCCTAGTAGCCTACATTCTATATGAAGATTGACTTTATCAATACATATTCTCTGTAACATACCTACAGGGGTAGTAAACATTTTAATTATGGAGCCTATCATGTCCACACCTCTTAAAAAAGAAACCACCCCTGATAACAGAAACAAGTGGTCTTAGGTGGTCTTAGGAGTAAGTGATTTGTACCATAACCCATTCTGTCCTCCTCTTTAGCCTAGTTGATTGGTTTGTGGATGGGCACTTGATCCAAGGGCAGTCAAGACACAAGCTTGTCATGAGCTCTGGCATGGCCTGTTTTATAAAGACACCATAATAATTACCTATGTCAATCAGATTCTCTGACTTGGAAGATTGACTGGAAAAATACCCCAACACATCAGCATATTGATTGTGGGAAGAGAAACATATTTATGGAGAAAAGGAGATTAGCTGAGCTGTGCTAATGGTAATGCGCTGCATTTTCAGGACATTTTATCCCCCATATTATCACATTAATACTTTCACTAACCTCCATTAATAGCTTATCCTTGGGGAATCTGTCTTCCTTAAAGAAACAACTGAAGGGCAGGTCATAGAGGCTCAGCAGGCAGAGTTCTTGCTTGCCATGCTGGAGACCTGGGTTTGATTCCCGGTGCCTGCCTGTGCAAAAATAGAAAGAAAAAAGAACTGAAGGCATACGGTACTCATGGACAAGGATTCTTCAGCAATGTCTTGCCTGTCAGAGTACCTAAGACAACTCCCAGTTTTCATGATTTGCTAGGAGGACTCACAGGACTCAGCATGTAGTTGTACTCACAGCTAAAATTTGTTACATAGAAAGGATACAGTGCAAACTCAATAGAGGAGAAAGGTGCTGGGGCAGAGTTTGGAGGAAACCAGGTACAAACTTCCAAGAGTTCTGTGCAGTAAAGAATTTAACCCTACCCAAAGTGAAGTCAGGCCTTGCCCTCAGCTCCTGGGAGGAAATCTCTAGACCCTTGGAATGTCATGCCTCATAGAAGTGTCTTTATTTACCAAGGGGGCCTTGGTTCAGCTAGAAAATAAAAATGTGATTTAAACTGAGTTCATTGGGTAATGTGGTATCAATCAATTTCCAGAAGGGCTGGAGACTGAGATCAGCCATGTGAATAATCAATCATGCCTACATGATGGAGCTCCAATAAAAGCTCTGGAAACCAAAGCTGGCTGCCAATACTCCATGCATATTGTCACATGGAGATTCTAGGAGAGTAAGGTTGTCTAACTCCTTGGAGAAAGCTCACTGGAAGCTCCGTGTTTGTTACCCTCCTGAGCTCTGCCCTATGTGTTTCTTCCCTTGGCTGGTTTTAATCTATATCCTTTCCCTGTATTATTCAATAACTGTGAATAGAACAGCCTCTAGTGAGTTCTACGATTCTTTTTCACAAAGTTTTGAAACTTAGGGTTGTTCCGGCAGCACCTAAATTTGCAGTTGGTATCAGAAATGAGGATAGTCTTGTGGACTCTGTGCCCTCTAACCTTAGCTATGGCTAACACTCATAAGTCATCTCTCAGTAGAGTTACCAGGACATGGGTAATTCTTCCAGTAACAAGTTGTAAAAACTTGTGTGAAATGTTGTCTGCCAGGGAAGCTACCAGTGTGAGCCTAGAAGCCTAGGTCTTTTTATCTCAGGCCAGTCATTAGGCACCCACTGTATGGCATGTGCCATATTTTCAGACTCCCAGAAGGAAAACAGATATTCATCATAAGCCATTATATTTGCACAGTTAGGTAATTGTGGGAATCTTCATAAAATCTAAGTTCTCAAACAGGTTTTCCAGCTAAGGCCAAACTTTCAAACAGGACTTTCTAAGGATAGCAGTCTTAGCCCTGCTATGTTAATTCTTTTTTGCACACTTTGGTTTCAAATAATCTGTATTGTCATTAGATTTGAGAGACACATAATTCTCAAACTGCAACGACCCATTGTATTAGTTTCTTGTGTCTCCATGGTCAAATTGCCTCATCTTCTTCTCACTGTATGCTCTGTGTGTCTCTTAAAAAGACACTTGTTATTAGATTTAAGGCCCACTCAGATAACCCAGGATAGTCTCCTGCTTTCAAAATCCTTAACCTAATTATATCTTCAAAGACTCTTTTCCAAACTAAGGTGACAATCACAGGTTCTGTGAATTAGGACATGGATGTACATTTTTAGGGCCACCATTCAACCCACCGCACTCATACTTAATGGTCATTATACTATCACTACAGTGACAGCCATTACTGCTTTGCTTATGATGATGCTTTCAGTGGAGCAATATTGAGAAATTCTCAATAGAGATAATGTAGTTCTTAAGAAGTGAACTCTTGATAGGTTTGAGTTCTATTCCAGTTTTGTTACTTACTAGCAATATATGTTTGGTCAAGGTGAACTTCTTGAACTTCTCTATATTTCAGATCCCTTATCTCTAAAATGAAAATAGTAGTACCTAGCTCACAGGGTAAATCTGAGTGTTCGAAGGAATAATGATTGCAAATTACTTAACATAGCGTCAGGCTCATAGTTGAGTTTCTCTAAGTGGTGAGTATTATTAATTATGAGCTCCTTGTGTTCTCCTGGTCAAAGGCTACCTGGGGTGCCAGGATTTTATTTTTATTATATTTTTATTTTATCCTTTCCTTGAAATTCCATTGAAATCAGCACATATTTATTGAGAATTTACTCAATATCATGCACTATCATATGTAAAAGAAATAAATGATAAACAAGGCAGACATGGTCCCTGCTCTTACAGACCTGTGATGGCATAAATGGCTAATAAAACATCACCATTTTCACACCTGGGAAATTACAGAAGCTGGAAAAGTATATAAAAGGGGCACCTATCCCAGGCAAAATTCTGGAGATAGAAGAAGAGGATCTCTGCATATGGGAGGATACTTACATTTGTAGCAGAGAGCCCAGTTGAAGCTAAGTTGGATTCAGAGTCTGCCTATGTCTGAGGAACTGGCAGACTAACAGTCTGGTGTGTGTTAATTTTGCCTGGGGGTGGCAGGCTTGCGAAGAGATGCCTATTTTTTGTGTCTGGAGAGAAAAACTGGAAGATGAGGAGACATCTTAGTTTGGGTTCCCCTAGAAGCAGACTCTAAGACACTGATTTGAATGTGAGTAGTTTATTTTGGATATCATCCTAAGAAACACTAATAACAGAGTGTGGAAGTGAGACAGACCAAAAAAAAAAGACAGCCAATAATGGATGCTCCATCAAGACAGTTACCACTGTAATTACCTGAAGCTTCTTTGTATTGGGGAATCCTGGAATCCAGTGTAGAATATAAGCCCCAGAATTATCTCACCAGATTTATTTATACACCTCTTGTCGTCATTGGCTGAGGACTACTTCGAAGAGACCTGTGCTCAAACAGGCAGGCAGGTTACTAAAGAAAATCCACAGACCAAAAGATGCAGATGTTGGCAATTAGTAAGGCCTAAGGTGATATGGACAGGGCACTTTCAGCATGTGCTACAGGAGGAAAATGTCGTACACTGCTCAGTTTGTTGCTAGGGCTGAGGTCTAAGCCTAAAGAGCAGAGGGACTTCCAGTATAAATTAAAGAAGGTGTGCTCATAAGGCTCCATGTGACACTTGGGAGACAGTGCTTCTTCAGGGCCAGGTGACAAAATGCAGCACAGAGCTGGGAAGAAGGCCCTTCTCCCCTCTTAATCCTACAGCACAGTATGTGGCATATTAGATTATGGATTTAAAGGAGCCAGTTCTGTTCAGAACACCTGCTCCCTGGCAAGGAAAATCATGCTCTTACGAGGGTATTAAAGGTAGGGACAATGGTGAGGCGAGTCCTGTCTATGATTTCATGGAGCTGTGAATTCCAAAACTGAGAGCATTGTAGAAAAACTATTAGAAATTTTTATGAACATGTATAGCATACCCCCAGGAATTCTCAGATATAACTGAGAGATTTGGGGGAGAAGGGTGTCATGGCAAAGGTGAGTGGAATGAACCAGAGGAATTTGAGTTTCTACTGTTTATACGCACATAGTGGTATAAACAGTAGAATATATAGTAGATTATACATTACTTCCCTCTTGTTCCTTCCCTATAAGAGGATGCTGATATTTATGAAACATCTAGTATGTGACAAGCATTTTATATATCTTATCTCATTATTCATCGTGATAAACTCAACATATAGGTAAAGAAATTGAGAGTCAGTGAAGGTAAATGGTTTGCCTACTATACACAGCTAGTAAAAGTAGTAAAGCTAGTATTTGAACCCTAATTTGACTTGGAAACCCATGCTTTGTATACTCACCACCTCCTTATGATAGCTGGTAACATACATTAACACCTGTGCATGTAGAAGTGTGCACATATAAGCAACTTGAACCCAGAAATGGATTTCAAGTTTATAATAATCTTGAGAAGCTGAAGCTATAATGATTTAAGAGTTATATGAGATGCTTAAGTTATGTAAGAGATTTTTAGGAACAACTCCATCAGAATTTAGAACAGTAGGATAAAGAGCTGTTGATGAAAGGGGTAAATGACATTATTATTCATTGACACGAAAAGAATGAGATAAATGAAAGAATGACATGAATTGCCTTTTCTCCTAAGGTGAATAATAGCTATTTGCTTTACATTGAGTCTCCATTGAGTGGTGAATGAAATCTGAGTCTATAAACCAAAGGATCACTTTTCTGCTTGGGTTGTAGAAATTTTTTTCATGGTTAAAAAATTCTCTTTCCAAAATGGATACCAAATCATTTAGAAAACCAACAGAGATCAAGTGCTACAGCAGTATCTCTCTGATGCTGTTACACCAATAAGAAATGTTTATTTTATTTTTGGGTGGAGTTCAAATGTTAGTCCATATGCCCTAGAGAAGAAGGGGGAAGGAAAGGGGAGAGATGGAAGTTGGGGTATCAAGGTGAAGAAACACACTCTCAAGTATCTGGAGTGAGAAAATATAAGACTGCTCAAGTAAAAAATTTAAACAAAGAGTTAGAATCCTATATTACACTCAGTTTTCTAAAAGAAAGATACCTAAGATATAAATGAATGGCTGAATAAATACATGGAGAAAATATAAACTCAAACTTTCTTTCATGTTTGTGTATCCTCAAGGAATGGAAAGCAATTTTAACATTAGCTTAAGTGATCCATGGTTAATAAAATCATACATATTTACTAAGCTTTGTCATGTGTCATTTCAGTTATCTCAGTGGTACCACAAAGTAAGCTTTATATTCAGATGAGGATACTGTGGCTTAGAGTGAGATTACATTACACAAGGTCTTGAAACTTCTAAATGGTAGATCTGGAATTTGAACTCTAGAAATCAGACCTTATTACTTGATTCCTCAGGTGAACATGCTAAATTGCCCCTCATTATGCTAAAATAGGAGAACAGCCCTGGTAATTAAAAAAATTTTTTTGAAGTGTAGGATTACATAAATTACTTTTGGACTATCTGTTACTTCTTGACTATCATCACCCTTCTGAGTACATTTCTTAAATATGTATTCCATCCATGCCTTCCTGCTGGGTTCTAAGTGCAATTATGCCAAGGTTGTGTCTGTTTTGTCCACCTCCGTATTGCCACTATTTAGTATCAGTGTAGCTACTGAACATAGTGGGCACTGTGAAATTTTTAATTGAATAAATGATTCATTCCTCTATTTCTCTTAATGGAAAAGGAAAACCCTAAGAATTAGTGAGGAATGTAGTACATTTTTAAGTGATTGTTTTTTAAACCTCAGTGCTCTGCCCTGATGGCTCTTAACACTTCAGAAGGCAACATATATTTGCTGCCTTATTTTAAGCAGAATATCACCTCTTAGATGTGAATTATGTTTTCATATTCAGAGGGTTCAGAAACATATCTTTTGAAGTGTTCAAGGGGATGATATTTTAAATGTACTTTTTAAAAACAGCACTCAATGAACTTTCTTTTGGCCAACAAGCTTTTCTTAGGTATGTCTGAGGACCAAACAAATCTACCCCCTTCCAATAATGCGTGTGTATCATTGGGTGCTGTAATTGGAGGTGCCTCTGCATGGCTCTTCCATTTTCTTAGAACCTTAGGAAAGGTGCCTTATGTTTGATCTTTCTGCCCTCAGCATTTTTGAGACTTATAAAATGTTTTGCTGACATTCATGCATAGAATTGAAGATGAGTTTTATGAATTACATAGGACAGTGCCTGGTACATACTAGGCACTCAATAAATGCTGCTTAGCAAATTAACTGAATGAATGAATGCGTGAAGGTATAGTTTGAATCGGCTTGGTGTGATTTGAAGACAGACTTGTTTTCTTTCTGCCTGCAAATGACTAAAATCCCTACATGCATCCTTTAATTAGAAGGAGATGGGATTCCACCCATTCCAGGTGGTCTTGATTACTTTACTGGTCTTGATTACTTTACTGGAATCCTTTAAAAGAGGAAACATTTTGGAGAAAACTAGAGATCCACAAGAGCCCAGGCAGCCAGAGAACTTTGGAGTTGAAGAAGGAAAACATCCCTGGGGGAGCTTCATGAAAGAAGAAGCCTGGAAAGAAAGTTAGCAGACTCTCCATGTTCCCCATGTGCCCTTCCAGTTAAGAGAGAAACCCTGAACTTCATCAGCCTTTCTTGAGTGAAGGTAACCTCTTGTTGGTGCCATACTTGGACATTTTTATAGACTTGCTTTAGTTGGGACATTTTCACAGCCTTAGAATTGTAAACTTGCAACTTAATAAATTCTGCCTTTTAAAAAATATTCTGTTTCTGGCATATTGCATTCCAGCAACTAGCAAACTAGACAAGAGGGCACCATAATAATGTTGTAGGCAAGGTGAGAGGCCTGTGGAGGCACTGAAAGCTACACTCTGGCTTCCCATTTACCACCTGGGCCCACTCTGATTGCCATATGCAGCCAACAGAGCAAGATTGAAGCCCAAAGGGCAGGCTGCTGTCCACAACTTTGGAACAAGTATTTCCAACTTGATGAAAGTGGTATGAATATGACCTTGGTAAATGAGGGACTGAACTCCTGACAAGTCCAACAAACCCAGCTCTCTCAGAGTAAACTAAACATTGAATGTGCTAGCCAGTCTCCAAGATGGACCACAGTGATCCTTACCTCCTGGAATTCTAGTCTTTGTGTAAACCTTTCCCTGATCAGGACGTTGCAAAGTGAAGGTGTTTGACCTCTAAGGTTAGGTCATAAAAAATAACATAGTTGTCCCCTTGGTCTCTTGGATGACTTGTTATGTAGGAATCTCACAACCGTGTCATGAAGACATGTGGAGAACACTGCATAGAGGGGAGCAAGGCCTCCCACCAACAGCCAGGACCAACTTAACAGGCATGCGAGTGGGCCACCTTGGAAGCAGGTCCTCCAGCCCTAGTCAAGTCTTTATATGCCTGCAACCCTAGCTGACATTTTGACTACAGCTTAATGAGAAACCCCAAGCTAGAACACTCAGCCATGCCATTCCCAGATTCTTGGCCCACAAAAACTGTGGGTGATAATAAGTGTTTATTGCTATTTTAAGCCACTAAGTCTGAAGTATTAGAGCACTAGACTTTCTTTGCTTTAAGGTCTGTGATCATAATTGCTATTACACTAGTTTGCCGGATAAGTATCAAGTCTTTCAGATCTCTTTAAAGGTGGTGATTTGTTCTTTTTTTCTTCCTGTAAGGACATAAGAATGTGTAGAGTCAGGCAAACATGAATTTGAATCCTGCTTTGGTCACATGTGTCACTTTGATTAAGTTACTTAACTAAACTCATAAATTTATTTTGAGGGTTAAAGAAGAAAATGTATGTTAAATGCTTAGGGTAGTAGATGGTTCATTGTAAGAACTCAATAGATACTATACTTACTATAGTTTTTAATTTTATATAAAGAGATACCTCTAAGGAGCTTGCTTTATGGACACACACTAACCAATACTTTCAGATAGCTGAAATGTGTTCTGTGCCTTAGAGTGGAGAATTTGGTGTCTATTAGAATTATTTTAAAAAAAATTACTGAGGTATAATTTATGTACTATAAAATCCACCCATTTTAGATGTACAATTCAATGATTTTTAATAAATTTACCAAATTGTACAACCATCACTGTCATCCAATTCTAGAGTATTTTAATCACCCCAAAAAGAAATTTTGTGCCTATTTTCTATTACACCCCATTCTGTTCTCTAGCCCCAAGCAGCCACTAATATACTTTCTGTCTCTAGAGATTTGCCTTTTCTGAACATTTCATACAAATGTAATCATAGAATATGTGACTGTATTGGTTTGCTAAATGCTACCAGAATGCACTATACCAGAAATATAATGATTTTTAAAAGGGGAGTTTATTAAGTTACAAGTTTACAGTTCTAAGGCCATAAAAATGTTCAAACTAAGGCATCCAGAGGAAGATACCTTGATTCAAGGAAGGCCAATGTGTGTCACATGAGAAGGCACATAATTAGCATCTGCTGGCTCTTGTTCCCGGTTCCAATGCTTCCAGCTTCTGATGCCAGTGGTTTCCTCTCTAAGCATCTGTGGGCCTTCATATAACTCCTGTGGGACACAACTCTGGGTTCTGGTTTGTTAGGAACCTCATGGGAAAGCACATGGTGATATCTGCTGGGCTCTACAACTCCAAACATCCATGTCTAGGTGTCTGCTCTCTCTTCAGCACGCCAAGCACATCCAAATGTCTGTGTTTCTGTCAGTTTTGAAAGAACTGTGCCTTCTCCAAAATGTCTCCCCATTTAAAGGACTCCAGTAAACTAATCAATACTCACCTTAAATGGGTGGAGTCACATCTCCATCTAATTAAAAGACCACACCCACATTTGGTCGTGTCACCTCTCCATGGAGTAATCTAATCAAAAGGTAGTCCCCACAGTTGAGTGTGTCAATCTCCATAGAAACAATCTAATCAAAGTTTCCACCCCACAGTATTGACTCAGGGTTAAAGGACATGGCTTTTCTGGGGTGCACAACATTTTCAAACTAGCACATTTTTCATGTCTGGCTTATTTTACATGGCATAACATTTTTGAGGCTCTTCCATGTCATAGCATGTATTAGTACTTCATTTCTTTTTATTGCTGAATAAGATTACAATGTTTGGATATACCACATTTGCTTAGCCATTCATTATTTGAAGAACATTTGGATTGTTGCGACTTTGGGGCTTTTGTGGATTTCATTGCTGTGAATGTTAGTGTATAGTCTTTGCATTAACAAATGTTTTCATTTCTCTTGGATACTCACAAAGGATGGATTTGCTGGGTAATATGGTAAATTTATGTTTAACTTTTTAAGAAACTGCCAAACAGTTCTCCAAAGTGACTGCACCATTTTAAATTTTCCTCAGCAATGTATGAGAGGTCCAACTTCTTCACATTCTTGCTGACATTTGTTATTGTCTACCTTTTTCATTATAGCAATTATGGAAGGTATATTATAGTATCTTACTGTCATTTTAATTTGTATTTTCCTAATGACTGATGTTGGTGAGCATCTTTCCACATCATTATTGGCTATTTATGGCTTCTTTGGGGAAATACCTATTCAAATTGTTGCTCGATTTTTAATAAAGTCACCTTGTAATTATTGAATTATAAGAGCTCTTTGTGTACTCTGGATACATATCTTTTTATACTTATAATACTTTAATAACATAGTGAAAACTGACATTATCTTCATATTACAGCTTTGGTGCATAGAAGGGAAAAAACTAACTCTGCTGCAGAGCTTCTTTTCTTTTAATCAATTTTTAAATTTTTTTAAAAATATAAAAACAGGGCGGGCTGCGGTGGCTCAGCGGGCAAAGTGCTTGCCTGCTATGCCGGAGGACCTCGGTTCGATTCCCGGCCCCAGCCCATGTAACGAAAACGGAGAAACAAAATACAATAAAACAAGAAAATGTTTAAAAGATGTTTCCCTTTCTTCCTCTCTTCCTTCCTTCTATCCTTCCTTCCTTCTCTCTGTCTTTCCTTTAAAAAAAAAAAAATATATAAAAACAGACACAAACATTCTTAACATATGATCATTCAGTTCTACATATATAATCAGTAATTCACAATATCATCTCATAGTTGCATATTCATCATCATGAGCATTTCTTAGAACATTTGCATCAATTCAGAAAATCTACTAAATTTATTTTAACATTTGTTCCCCCTATTATTTATTTTTATGCCATATGTTTTATTCATCTGTTGATAAGGTAGATAAAAGGAGCATCAGACACAAGGTTTTCACAATCACACAGTCACATTGTAAAAGCTATATCATTATACAATCATCTTTAAGAAACATGGCTACTGGAACGCAGCTCTACATTTCAGGCAGTTCGCTCCAGCCTCTCCATTACATCTTGACTAGCAAGGTTCTATTTAATGCATAAGAATAACCTGACACAAGATTTTCATAATCACACAGTCACATTGCAAAAGCTATATCATTATACAAGCATCTTTAAGAAACATGGCTACTGGAACACAGGTCTACATTTTCAGGATAACCTCTCAACTCTGTTTGGAATCTCTCAGCCATTGACACTTTATTTTGTCTCATTTCACTCTTCCCATTTTGGTCAAGAAGGTTTTCTCAATCCCTTGATGCCGAGTCTCAGCTCATTCTAGAATTTCTGTCCCACATTGCCAGGAAGGTTCAGACCTCTGGGAGTCATGTCCCACGTAGACAGGGGGAGGGCGGTGAGTTTGCTTGTTGTGTTGGCTGGAAAGAGAGGTCACATCTGAGCAACAAAAGAAGTTCTCTTGGGGGTGACTTTTAGGCCTAATTTTAAGGAGGCTTGACCTATTCTTTGTGGGGTTAAGTTTCATATGAACAAACTCCAAGATTGGGGACTCAGCCTATTGCTTTGGTTGTCCCCACTGCTTGTGAGAATATCAAGAATTCTTCACTTGGGGAAGATGAATTTTCCCCCTTTCTCACCATTCCCCGAAGGGGACTTTACAAATAATTTTTAATTCACTGTTCAAATCACTCTGAGATTTATTGGGGCATAACTCTGGGCAAACCTACAAAATCTTATGCCCTACTCAAGGTTCCATGTACTCATGGTGTACAATTAAGCTGTCCACATAAGTTATATTAGGAAGTGCACTAGTCAAAATATAAATTTTGTACCAAGTAAACATTTTTTGCTTTAGTCTCACATAAAAGTTAAAATTTTAAAATATTAATTGCCATCTATTTTCAACACCCTGCTCTAATGACATTACTTTGTTCTTCCTCATGCAAAAACGTTTTGAAATTTGTACATTTAGTCACTATCATTATACACTCTAAGCATTCCTAGATTATACCATCTGTCTTTATCATCTATCTTTCTTTCTGATTTCATTTGTGTCTCCAGTAAATATGAAGATTAGAGCAGAAATAAATGAAATTGAGAGCATGAAAACAACTGAGAAAATCAACAAAAACAGAAGTTGGTTCTGTGAGAAAAATCAATAAAGTTGATGGACCCTTAGTGAGGTTGATAAAAAGAAGAGAGGATGCAAATAAATAAAATCAGAAATGGTAGAGGAGACATAGCCACTGACCCTACAGAAATAAGGGAAGTAATAAGAGGATACTTCCCTTTATCATTCTCACATTCAGCTTCATTCAGTGTTCTAACATAATTGTTTTACAGTTAGGTGTATTGTGCTATCCATTTTTTTTAATTTTACAATCAGTCCTGTTGCACAACCGGTAATCCTTCAGCT
Organism: Tamandua tetradactyla; assembly: GCF_023851605.1. NCBI lineage: Eukaryota > Metazoa > Chordata > Mammalia > Pilosa > Myrmecophagidae > Tamandua > Tamandua tetradactyla. The sequence goes on from NC_135353.1 coordinate 124,470,262, forward strand.
CCAATTACCCAATATCTTACCCTATTTCTGTCTCCTGATGGTCTCTCTTACCACTGAAATTCTCCAAGTTTATTCACTAATGTCAGTTCATATCCGTGAGACTATACAGTATTTGTCTTTTTGTTTCTGGCTAATCTTCACTCAGCATAATGTCCTTAAGGTCGATCCATGTTGTTACATACTTCATAACTTTATTCCGTCTTACAGCTGCCTAATATTCCATGGTATGTATATACCACAGCTTGTTTAAGCCACTTGTCTGTTGATGGACATTTGGGCTGTTTCCATCTCTTCACAATTCTAAATAATGATGCTATAAACATTGGTGTGCAAATGTCCATTTGTGTCCTTGCCCTCATGTCCTCTGAGTAGAAACCTAGCAATGATATTGCTGGATCATATGGCAATTCTATACTTAACTTCCTGAGGACCCGCCAAACTGTCTTCCACAGTGGTTGTAGCATTTGACACTCCCACCAAGAGTGGATAAATGTTCGTCTTTCTCCACATCCTCTCCAGCCCTTGTCACTTTCTGTTTTACTGATAATGACCATCCTGGTGGGTGTGAGATGATATCTCATTGTGGTTTTGCTTTGTATTCCCCTAATGGCTAGGAAAGTTGAGGATCTTTTCATGTGCCTTTTGGCCATTTGTATTTCCTCTTCTGAGAAGTGTCTGTTCAAACACTTTTTTTTTTTGGTTGTTGAGTTGAACAATTTCTTTATATGTTCTGGATACTAGACTTTTATCTGATATATTGTTTACAAATATTGTCTCCCACTGTGTAGGCTGTCCTTTTACTTTCTTGATGAAGATCTTTCATGCACAGAAATGTTTAATTTTGAGGAGTTCCCATTTATTTATTTATTTCTTCAGTGCTCGTGCATTGGGTGTAAGGTCTAGGAAACCACCTTCTATTATAGGATTTATAAGATATTTCCCTACATTTTCTTCTAACAGTTTTATGTTTAGGCCTTTGATCCATTTTGAGTTAACTTTTGTATAGGGTGTGAAATACGGATCCTCTTTCATTCCTTTGCATGTGGATATTCCATTGTCTAGGTACCATTTATTGAAGAGACTGTTCTGTCCCAGGTGAGTTGGCTTGACTGCCTTATCAAAGATCAATTGTCCATAGATGAGACGGTCTATAGCTGAACACTCTATTCGATTCAATTGGTCAGTAATATCTATCAAAAAAAAAAACTATGTTGTTTTGACCATTGTAGCTTCACAATATGCCTTAAAGTCAGGTAGCATGAGACTTCCAACTTCATTTTTTTTTTCCTCAGGATACTTTAGCTATTCAGGGCACCCTGCCTTTCCAGATAAATTTGGTTATTGGTTGTTCTGTTTCAGAAAAGTAAGTTTTGGGGATTTTAATTGGTATTGCACTGAATCTGTAAATCAATTTAGGTGGAATTGACATCATAACTATATTTAGACTTCAAATTCATGAACATGGTATGTCCTTCCATTTATTTAGGTCTTCTGTGATTTCTTTTAATAATTTCTTGTAGTTTTTCTTTGTATAGGTCTTTTGTCCCTTTAGTTAAATTTATTCCTAAATATTTTATTCATTTACTTGCAATTGTAAATGGAATTCATTTCTTGATTTTCCCCTCAGATTGCTCACTGCTAGTGTATAGAAACACTACAGATTTTTGAGTGTTGATCTTGTAATCTGCCACTTTGCTGTACTCATTAGCTGTAGTAGTTTTGCTGTGGATTTTTTGGGGTTTTTGACATATAGTATGGTCTCATCTGCAAACACTGAGAGTTTTACTTCTTCCTTTTCAATTTTGATGACTTATATTTCTTTTTCTTGTCTAATTGCTCTGGCTAGAACTTCCACACAGTGTTGAATAACAGTCGAGATAGTGGACATTCTTGCCTTTTTCCTGATCTTGTGGGGGAAAGTTTTCAGTTTTTCCCCATTGAGGTTGATGTTAGCTGTGTGTTTTTCATATATTCCCTTTATCATGTTGAGGACGTTTCCTTCCATTCCTATCCCTTGAAGTGTTTTCAACAGGAAAGGATGTTGAATTTTGTCAAATGCCTTTTCTGCATCAATCCAGGTGATCATGTGGTTTTTCTGCTTTGATTTGTTGATATGGTGTATTACATTAATTGATTTTCTTATGTTGAACCATCCTTGGATCCCTGGGATGAGTCCTACTTGATCATGGTGTATAAGTCTTTTAATGTGCTGCTGGATTCAATTTGCTAGAATTTTGTTGAGGATTTTTGCACCTATATTCATTAGAGAGATTGGTCTGTAGTTTTATTCTTTTGTAATATCCTTGTTTGGCTTTGGTATGAGGGTGATGTTGGCTTTGTAGAATTAGTTAAGTAGTCTTCTCTCCTCTTCAATTTTTTTGAAGCATTTGAGCAGGATTGGCACTAATTCTTTCTTGAATGTTTGGTAGAATTCACATGTGAAGCTATCTGGTCCCAGACTTTTCTTTTGGGGGAGCTTCCTAATGACTGATTCAATTTCTTTACTTTTATTGGTTTGCTGAGGTCGACTATTTCTTCTCGAGTCAATGTTGACTGTTCATGCCTTTCTAGAAAGTTGTCCATCTCATCTACATTGTTGAGTTTATTAGCATAAGTTAACTACTATAAAATTGTTCGTAGTATCCTCTCATTACCTCCCTTATTTCTGTGGGGTCAATTGTTATGTCTCCTCCACCATTTCTGATTTTATTTATTTGCATCCTCTCTCTTCTTTTTGTCAACCTCACTAAGCGTCCATTAACATTATTGATTTTTCTCATAGAACCAACTTCTGGTTTTGTTGATATTCTCAATTGTTTTCATGCTCTCAATTTCATTTATTTTTGCTCTAATCTTCTTTATTTCTTTCCTTTTGCTTGCTTTGGGGTTAGTTTGATGTTCTTTCTCTACTTCTTCCAAGTGGACAGTTAACTCCTTGATTTTTGCCCTTTCTTCTTTTTTGATATAGGCATTTTAGGGCAATGAATTTCCCTTTTGACACTGCTTTTGCTGCATCCCATAAATTTTGATATGTTGTGTTTTCATTTTCATTTGCCTCAAGATATTTACTGATTTCTCTTGTAATTTCTACCTTGTAATTTCAATCTACTGGTTGTTTAAGAATGTGTTGTTGAACCTTCATATATTTGTGAATTTTCTGACCCTCTGCCTATTATTGATGTCCAACTTCATTCCTTTATGATCTGAGAAAGTGTTTTTTATGATTTCAATCCTTTAAAATTTATTCAGACTTGCTTTGTGGCCTAGCATATGGTCTGTCATTAAGAATCATCCATGAGCAATTGAGAAAAATGTATCCTGCTGTTATGGGGTGTAATGTTCTATAAATGTCTGTAAGTCAGCGCATTTGTTGTATTATTCAAATTCTGTTTCTTTATTGATCCTTTGTCTAGATGTTCTGTCCATTGTTGAGAGTGGGTAATTGAAGTCTCCAGCTATTATGGTCAATGTGTCTATTTCTCTTTTCAGTGTTTGCTTCATGTATTTTGGAGCATTCTGGCTTGGTGCATAAATATTTATGATTGTTTGGTCTTCTTGTTGAATTGTTCCTTTCATCAATACATAGTGTCCTTCTTTGTCTCTTTTAACTATTTTACATTTGGAGTCCAATTTGTTGGATATTACTATAGCTACTCCTGCTCTTTTCTGATTGTTAATTATATGAAATATCTTTTCCTAACCTTTCACTTTCAACCTATGTTTATCCTTGGGTCTAAGATGTGTTTCCTGTAGACAGGATATAGATGGGTCTTGTTTTTTAATCCAGTCTGCCAGTTTATGTCTTTTGATTGGGGAGTTTAATCCATTAATATTTAGTATTATTACTGTATGGGTAGTACTTTCTTCCACCATTTTGCTTTTTGGATTTTATATGTCATGTCTAATTTTCCTTCTTTTTTCTTTACTGATAGCATTCATTTCTATACTCTTCTCCACAGCTCTCTCCTGTCTTTTCATATCTGCCTCTAGTGCTCCCTTTAGTATTTCTTTCAGTGCCAGTATCTTGGTCACAAATTCTGAGTGATTTTTTCACCTGAAAATATTTGAATTTCCCTGTCATTTTTGAAGGACAATTTTGCTGGACATAGAATTCTTGGTTGACAGTTTTTCTCTTTTAGTAATTCAAATATATCATCCCACTGTCTTCTCTCTTCCATGACTTCTGCTGAGAAATCTATACAAAGACTTATTGGGCTTCCCTTGTATGTGATGGATTACTTTTCTCTTGCTGTTTTCAAGATTCTCTCTTTCTCGAGACTTCCGGAGAAGATGGCGGCTTAGTAAAACGCGCGGGTCTTAGTTCCTCCTCCAGAAAAGCAACTAAAGAAACAGAAACAATACGAAACAGCTCCCGGAGTCACGACAGAGACCAAAAAGACAGCGTACCCCATTCTGGAACAGCTGAACGGGCAGGGAGAACCTGCTGCGGTGAGCTACCCGAGGGGCGCGCGTTTTCCCGGCCGGGGCGGCTGGCGACTGGGGTCCCCTCCACGCACGTGGCTCCCCAGTCTGACTGGGAACGTTGGATAGCGGGGCCCTCCCGTCACACTTGGCGTTTCGGGCCAGCTGGGCAATTAGGACCGGCACTCTCCCAAGCCAGGGCGGCCGGCGACACCCCCCGCCCTCCACGCGCGGTTTCCCGGGCCGACTGCCGTGCAGACAGACGAGCGCCACGAGCGCCACCTACTGGGCAGGAAAAGAAAAACAGAGCCCAGAGATTTCACAGAAAAACCTTTCAACCAGCTGGGTCCCACACCCAGGGAAATCTGATCAAATGCCCAGACACCAGCAGAAAATAATGGATGACGCTCGGAAAATTGAAGATATGGCCCAGTCAAAGGAACAAACCAATAGTTCAAATGAGATACAGGAGCTGAGACAACTAATGCTGAATATACGAACAGAAATGGAAAAATTCTTCAAAAACCAAATCAATAAATTGAGGGAGGACATGAAGAAGACATGGGCTGAACAAAAAGAAGAAATAGAAAATCTGAAAAAACAAATCACAGAATGTATGGGAGTGAAAGACAAAGAAGAAAAAATGGAACAAACAATGGATACCTACAATGGTAGATCTAAAGAGACAGAAGCTACAATTAGTGAACTGGAGGATGGAACATCTGAATTCCAAAAAGAAACAGAAACTATAGGGAAAAGAATGGAAAAACTTGAGCAGGGGATCAGGGAACTGAATGACAATATGAAGCGCACAAATATACGTGTTGTGGGTGTCCCAGAAGGAGAAGAGAAGGGAAAAGGAGGAGAAAAACTAATGGAAGAAATTATCACTGAAAATTTCCCAACTCTTATGAAAGACCTAAATTTACAGATCCAAGAAGTGCAGCGCACCCCAAAGAGAATAGACCCAAATAGGCGTTCTCCAAGACACTTACTAGTTAGAATGTCAGAGGTCAAAGAGAAAGAGAGGATCTTGAAAGCAGCAAGAGAAAAACAATCTGTCACATACAAGGGAAACCCAATAAGACTATGTGTAGATTTCTCAGCAGAAACCATGGAAGCTAGAAGACAGTGGGATGATATATTTAAATTACTAAAAGAGAAAAACTGCCAACCAAGACTCCTATATCCAGCAAAATTGTCCTTCAAAAATGAAGGAGAAATTAAAACATTTATAGACAAAAAGTCACTGAGAGAATTTGTGACCAAGAGACCAGCTCTGCAAGAAATACTAAAGGGAGGGCGGGCCGCGGTGGCTCAGCGGGCAAAGTGCTTGCCTGCTATGCCGGAGGACCTCGGTTCGATTCCCGGCCCCAGCCCATGTACCAAAAACGGAGAAACAGAATACAATAAAAACAAGAAAATGTTTAAAAGATGTTTCCCTTTCTTCCTTCCTTCCTTCCTTCTATCCTTCCTTCCTTCTCTCTGTCTTTCCTTTAAAAAAAAAAAAAAAAAAAAAAAAGAAATACTAAAGGGAGCATTAGAGTCAGATACGAAAAGACAGAAGAGAGAGGTATGGAGTAAAGTATAGAAAGAAGGAAAATCAGATATGATATATATAATACAAAAGCCAAAATGGTAGAGGAAAATATTATCCAAACAGTAATAATACTAAAAGTTAATGGACTGAATTTCCCAATCAAAAGACATAGAATGGCAGAATGGATTACGACCCAGCAATACCACTGCTAGGTATCTACTCAAGGGACTTAAGGGCAAAGACAGAGACGGACATTTGCACACCAGTGTTTATAGCAGCATTATCTACAATTGCAAAGAGATGGAAACAGCCAAAATGTTTATCAACAGACGAGTGGCTAAACAAACTGTGGCATATACCTACGATGGAATATTATGCAGCTTTAAGACAGACTAAACTTATGAAGCATGTAATAACATGGATGGACCTAGAGAACATTATGCTGAGTGAGTCTAGCCCAAAACTAAAGGACAAATACTGTAAGGTCCCACTGATGTGAACCGACATTTGAGAATCAGCTTGGAATATATCATTGGTAACAGAGACCAGCAGGAGTTAGAAACAGGGTAAGATAATGGGTAATTGGAGCTGAAGGGATACAGATTGTGCAACATACTAGATACAAAAACTCAAAAATGGACAGCACAATAATACCTAAGTGTAATGTAACTATGTTGGAACACTGAATGAAGCTGCATCTGAAACATGGTTTTTTGTTTGTTTGTTTGTGTGTTTGTATCTTTTGTTTTTGTTTTTTTTCTTTTTCCTTTATATATATATATATTATTAGTATTATTATTTTAATTCTCTTCTCTATATTAACATTCTATATTTTTTTCTGCTGTTTTGCTAGTTCTTTTCCTAAATCGATGCAAATGTACTAAGAAATGATGATCATACATCTATGTGATGATACTAAGAATTACTGAGTGCATTTGTAGAATGGAATGATTTCTAAATGTTGTGTTAATTTCTTTTCTTTTTTTTGATTAATAAAAAAATTAAAAAAAAACAAAAAAACAAAAAAAAAAAAACAAAAAAACCAATCCATCTCTGTGTGTTGCATTCTGGCAGCAGGCAGACTAGAGCAGGATTTCATCCTAGTTTTAATTTGCATTTGTTAATGGCAGTGGCATTGAGCATCTGGTCAGGGGCTTATTAGCCACTCACATTTCATTGTTTGTTATGTCCCCGTTCAAATGTCTTGCCCATAAAACTTACAGTTGAGTTGTCAGACTTCTTTGTTTTGGCTATAAATTCTTTGACAGTAAAAAAAAAAAAAAAAAAAAAAAAAGATTCTCTCTTTCTCTTTGACATCTGACATTCTGATTAGTAAGTGTCTTGGAGTACATCTATTTGGATCTGTTCTGTTTGGGGTATGCTGCATTTCTTGAATCTGTAATTTTAAGTCTTTCATAAGTGTTGGGAAATTTTCAGTGATAATTTCCTCCATTAGTTTTTCTCCTCCTTTTCCCTTCTCTTCTCCTTCTGGGACACCCACATATATTCATATACTTCATGTTGTCATTCATTTCCCTGAGTCCTTCCTCACATTTTTCCTTTCTTTTCTTTTACTTGCCAGATTTCAGATGTTCCGTCCTCCTGTTCACTAATCCTATCTTCTGCTTCTTGAAATCTGACATTGTAGGTCTCCATTGTTTTTTTTTTTCATTTCTTCTACTGTGCCTTTCATTCCTTTAAGTTCTGTGATTTGTTTTTTCAGACTTTTGATTTCTTCTTTTTGTTCATTCCTTGCATTCTTTATATCCTCCCCCAATTCATTGATTTGATTTTTGACATGGTTTTCCATGTCTGTTGGAGCATTCTGAATTACTTGTTTCATCTCCTGTATCTCAGTTGAATTGTTGGTTTCTTCCTTTTACTGGGTCATATCTTCAATTTTCCTAGTGTGACTTGTTATTTTTTACTGGTGTCTAGGTATTTAATTACCATAATTAGTTTATTCTGGAGGTTGTTTTCACTTCTTTTACTTAGGATTTTCTTCCTTAATGACTTTGCTGTCTATCTGTTCTTCAACATTCAGTTCAGCTTATTCTGGACCACTAGCTTAGGTTTTGTTTAACAGAGCAGAATTTTTCAGTTCTTATTTTCTTGTTTTTTGCCTTGCCTGTATGGTAACTTTTCCTCTCCAGCCTTAGGAGGGTCTTCTTAGGTATTATAGACCCCAGCTAGATTTTCCTAGACCAAAGTGGCCTCCCCTCAGAAAGAAAGAGTCACCTGCATCAGTTTTCCTGAGGGTGTGACCCAGCAGGTTGAAAGACTTTCCTATGAAGTCTCTGGACTCTATGTTTTTCCTATCCTGCCCAGTATGTGCCGCTTTTCTTCCTGCATGTCCCACCAGTATAATGTGATGTGGTACCTTTTACTTCAGCAGACTTTTCCTGCCAGGGGCATGGTGGAGACAGAGGAGAGGTTGTAGGCTGGCAAAATCACTTCAATTTTCTAAACTCTAGGGTCTGAATTCCTTGAGGGAAGGAATCCACCTGAGCTGGGCAGCAGCCCTCTCCTGGGGAAGGCACAGGCTCCAGACAAGCTCTCAAACAAGCTTGTTTCTGCCTATGCCTGGGGCAGCTGCAGCCTAAGAAGCCCTGCCACTGTATCCAAAGGCTGTCAAGCTTTTGCAGAAACACAGTCAGAAAAAAGAAAGAGAAAAATTCTTCTTAGAGCAGCACCTCATTCCTCGCATTTGCCAATCAAGAGCTTAAGTTGTTATGTTGCTTTGTGTACCTTCAGATCTTATATCCCCCTCCTTTCCTTCAGGGCCCAGACCCTTTCAAGTATTATGTCCTATCTGATCCAAAAACCTCAGTTTCTTTTTTTCTTTTCTCTTTTTCCATTAACCCTGCCCCCTCGGCACCAGGACAAAAATAAGCAACCTTTGCTTTGATGAGGTTCAACTGAGCTGGGGGCCTATTTTTAGTAGCCAGAATTTGTGAATCAATTCCACAATTTTAGCTTAGTTGCACTCAGTCCCTGCTGTTGATATAGTCCCTTTCCTTCCCCCTCTGGGAAGCAGCCTGTGGGGGAGGGATACCAGCTACCATGACTTGGGGTATTCATGGTTCTGGGTGGGCTCACAGCCAGTCCAGGTGGTCCAGATTGGGGTACGCTGCGTGTCTGGTCACTGGCATGGCCCCAGCAATTGTTCTGTATTGTTCCTGGCTATTTAGTAGCGGTTCTGGAAGACAAACTAAATCGTACACCTTGTAAGCCCCCATCTTGGCACTCTCTTGCTGGATACATATCTTTTACTGGATATGTGCTCTGCAAACATTTTCTCCCAATCTTGGTTTGTCTTATTATTTTTTTTAAAGCACAAAGTTTTGCATTTTGATGAAGTCCTGTTTATCAATTTTTCTTTTATGGATTATTCTTTTGACATCCTATCTAAGAAATCATTGCCTAACATAATTCAATGTCTTAAAATTTTTCTCCTGTTTTCTTCTAAATGATTTATAGTTTTAACACTAACATTTAAGCCTATGATTTCATTTATTGTTAATTTTTGTGTATGGTGTGAGATAAAGTCCTAGTTCATCTTTGGCTTATGGATATCAATGCGTAACTACAACATTGGTTGAATGATTATCCTTTCCCAATGAATTGCCTTGGTAACTATTTCAAAAATCATTTGTCCATAAATATAAGAATTTATTTCTGGACTCTCAATTCTGTTCCATTTATCTAAATGTGTATCCTTAGTGCAACATCATACTCTTGTGATAGCTGTACCTTCATAGTAAGTGTTTAAAATTTGGATGTGATAATCCACCACTTCTCTTTTTCAAAAAATGCTTTTAAACACATATCCTGGGTCTTAGGTTTTTCATATAAATTCTATGATTAGCTTATCAGTTTCTGCAGGAAACAAAACCCTGCTGGAATTTTAATAGGGATTTCATTGAATCTATTGATCAGTTTGGAAAGAATTGCCATTTTAATACCTAGGAATCTTGCAATCCATGAACATGGAATATCTCTTCATTTATTTAGATTTTCTTTAATCTATGAAAGTTTGATAACATTCAGCAATGTTCTGTAATTAGTGTACATATCTTGCAACTCTTGATGAATTTATTCCTAAATTTTTATTCTTTCTAATCATATTATGAATAAAAACATTCTCTGAATTTCACTTTTGGATTGTTCATTGCTCATGTATATAAGTACATACAATTAATTTTCATAAATTGATATTGTATCCTGAAATCTTACTGAACTTGTTTATCGATTCAAATAGTGTTTTAGGAATTCCTTAAGATTTTCTATACAGAATATCATGTCATCTGCAATATTATATATCTTTCATTACAGTGTGGGCACCCTTTCTTTCTTTTGTTTACAGAACCTCCAGTGCAATGTTGAATAAAAATGGTAAGTACACACATCCTTTCCTTGTTCTTGCTCTTAGGGAGAAATAATTCAGTCTTTCACAATGAAATATGATTTTTATAGATTCCCTTTATGAAGTTGAGGAAATTCCTTTCTATTCCAATTTTATTGGAGAATTTTTATCGTGAATGGATTTTGGATTTGTGAAATGCCTGTTCTGCATCTACTTCGATGATCATATAGTGTATGTCCTTTATTTTCTTAATATGATTCACTATATTAATTGATTTTTTATTTTTAACCCACTTTGTGTTCTTTCAATAAGTCCCACTTTGTCATAATGTATAATTCTTTTCCTATTTAACTGGATTTTGTTCACTAGTATTGTCTTGAGGATTATGACATCTGTGTTCATGAACGATATTATGAATTTGTTTTCAGTGCCATGGTAATACTGGCCTCATGGAATTATTTGAGAAGTGTCCACTCCTCTTCTATTTTCTGGAACAGTTTGTGTAGGACTGTTATTATTTTGATCTCTAAATGTTTGATAAAAATTACCAGCAAATCTCTGATCCTGGGCTTTGCTTTGTGGGAAGATTTTAAATTACTAATTCTTTTCCTTTCCTTGTTATAAGTTTATCCAATTTTCCCAACTGCTTTCAAGCCAGTTTTGCTAATTTGTGTATTTCTAGGTATTAGTATTGTTCTAGTTTGCTACTTGCCAGAATGCAATATACTGGATATGGAATGGTTTTTAAAAAGAGGAATTTAATAAATTGCTAGTTTACATTTCTAAGGCCAAGAAAATGTCCCAATTAAAGCTAGTCTATAGACATGTCCAATCTAAGGCATGCAGGGAAAGATACCTTGATACAAGAGGGCTGATGAAGTTCAGGGTTTCTCTCTCATATGGAAAGACACATAGCAAACACAGTCAGGGTTTCTATCTCAGCTGGAAGCGCACATGGCAAACACAGCATCATTTGCTAGTTTCCTCTCCAGCTCACTGGGAGGCATTTTCCTTGTTCATCTCCAAAAGTCGTGGCTTGTGGTCTCTCAGCTTCATGGTGCTGTGGCATTCTCTGCTCTCTCAAGCTTTCTCCAAAATATTTCCTCTTTTAAAGGAGTCCAGTAAAGTAATCTAGACCAACCTAGAATGGGTGAGGACATGTCTCCACATAATCCTGTTTAACAACCACTCTTGATCTAGTCACATCTCCAGGGAGATAAATTTAATTAAAGTTTAAAACATACAATACTGAATAGGGATTAGAAGAAATGGCTGCCTTTACAAAATGGGATTAAGATTAAAATATGGCTTTTCTAGGGTATGTGCATCCTTTCAGATCAGCACAAGTATATATATATATTTTAAGCACGTAAATAACTTTTATAAAAATTGGCCACATTCTAAGCCAAACAAGTCTCATATCATATCATTCAAATTTCAAAGAATTGTAGAATACATTCCATAGTCCATACCACAATGTGAAATAACAAATACAAACATACATCTGGAAATTTAAAACAACAACAAATTCTTCCAAATAACTCATGGGTCAAAGAGGAAACCATCATGGGAATTAAATGCTTAGAACTAAGCATTTAGTTATGTTATGTTAAAACACTGAATGAAGCTGCATCTGAGGTATAGTTTTTTGGGTTTTTTTTGTTTTTTTATTTTTAATTTTTTTTAATTTTATTTTTTTCTCTCTATTATCGTTTTATTTCTTTTTCTGTTGTCTTTCTATTTCTTTTTCTGAATCAATGCAAATGTACTAAGAAATGATGAATATGCATCTATGTGATGATATTAAGAATTACTGATTGTATATGTAGAATGGAATGATTTCTAAATGTTGTGTTAGTTAATTTTTTAATTAATCAATAAGAATTAAGCCATAATGAAAACAATATGTCCAAAATTTGCAAGATACAACATTTATCTCCTATGAAAGAAAAATGTTACACTGAATTTGTTATCTTAAACCAAAGCCTTGAATTCAAAATGTTTATTTTGAGTTAAGTTTAGACTCACAAGAAACTGCAAAAATAGTATATAAACTCCCATGTTAGGGTGCATGGGTGGTTGGTTCAGTAGTAGAATGCTCACCTTCCATGCAGGAGACCTGGGTTCAGTTCTTGGACCATGCATCCAAAAACAAAAACAAGAACAAAAAATTCCCATGTTCCCTTTACCCAGCTTCCCCCAATGGTAATATCTTGTATAACAATAGTATATGTGATAGATTTTTGGAGGGGAGGGTTATACTAAATATCAGAGATTAATTGGAATGTCTTCCATATTTTTTAAAGCTCTAGGGCAATTTATATGTGTGTGTATTATGACTTTCTTGGAAGATCATTGAGTTTGAAAGAAATTATTGATACATTTATATGGGCATAGTGCCTTTCAGAATTTAAATGTTTGCAACATTTGTCTTGTTTAAGCTGCTTTATACAGCTATAATTCACACACCGTACAATTCACTTGTTTAAAGTGTACCATTCATGGGTATTTAGCATATCCAAAGGGTTAGCACAAGTATATTTTATCTAAGTTGTTTTCATTAAGTTTTTCATGGTATTCCCTTATAATTCTTTTAATTTCTCTAAGATTAGCAGCAATGTCCACTCTTTCTTTGATGATTTGGGTAATATGCATCTTCCCTCTTTTTTCTTAGTCAGTTCAGCAAAAGATTTTTCACTTTTGTTCACCATTTTGAAGAGCCAACTTTTGGTTTTGTTGATTCTCTTTATTGTTTCTCTATTTTGTTTATCTCCCTTCTAATTTTTATTATTCCCTTCATTCTGCTTGCTCTAAGCTCTAGTTCCTTAAGATATAAAGTTTATTGAGGTCTCAATTGAAATGCCATGTCCTTAGAGACCACTCAGAACTTTCAAAGAACTAGCTCGTTTCATTAATTTATATCTAACGTTTTTCTGTTTTGTATGTCATTGATTTCTACTCTAATCTTTGTTATTTTCTTCCTTCAACTTGCCTTGTATTTAATTTTCACTTCTTTTTCTTAATTCATAAAGCGAAATCTTACCATTTTGATTTGAGATATTCCTTATTTTCTAATACAGCTTTTTGCAGATATAAATTTCCCTCATAGCGCTACTTTACCTGCCTCCTGTAAATTTTGATATGGTGTGATTTCATTTTCATTCAGCTCAAAATATTTCCTAATTTCCCTTGAATTTCTTCTCTGACCCAGCTTTTCTTAAAGAAGTGATATTTAATTATCAATAATTGTGAATTTCACAATTTCTCTGCTGTTAATTTCTTATTTAATTCTACTGTGATTCCAAGAATATATTTTGCCTAATTTCAATCTTTTAAAAATTTATTTGGACTAACTTTATGTCCTAGAATATGGTCTATTCTGTGGAGAGTTCCATATGCACTTGCAAAGAATACGTACTATGCTGTTGCTGGGTGAAGTGTTCCATAGATGGCAGTTAGGTCAAGTTGTTTGCCACAGGTCTTATACATCCTTGCCAATTTTCTGTCCAGTTGTTCTATCAATTATTGAGATCAGACTATTGAAGTATCCAATTTTATTGTTTAATTGTGTATTTCTGCCATCAATTCTTTCAGTTTTTGCTTCTTCTTTGTGGCAGACATAATAATGACCCTCCAAAATGTCTAAGTCCTACTCACTGGAACTTGTGAATGTTGTGTTACACGGCAAAAGAGAATTAAGGTTACAAATGGAATTAAGACTGTTAATCAGTTGACCTTAACAATATCTGAAATTGCTCTTAGTCTAAAATAAATCATCATCACTTCCTGCCCATAAAATCATACAACCAACATCAACTTGCAAAAACCATGTGGCCCGGTATCCCATTCACTATGTCGGAAACCAAAAGATTTGGGTTCTCCTTCAGCCCTTTGTGTGACATTGAGTGAATGACAATCTCACTGAATTTCAATTTTATATCTTTAAAATAATTTATACCTATATGTATTAAATACTGGAACTCCTCAAATATATATTAAGAAATGGAGATAAAATAATCAGAAACTTGTTTTATGCAGTGAGGTAGTATGTTGCAAAACATTCACTGCATGGACACTGGAAGGCAGCAACTCTTTTTCACAAAACTCCCAAAGGTAAAACATAGGGAAAAGCTGGAGATTGCATTATATCACACAGAAAATGCCATTCATGACCAATTCTGGTTTTCTTTCACAGTATGTACATTTAATTCTGAGAGAGGACTGCTTCACTCCAGCTTCTGAAAACACTTTTGCTCTCATGGTGAAGCAGAAATTCCTCCCTTCACACCCATCTTACCATCAGTTGACTGTTAAATTTATGATGACAATATCTCAGTATTGATTCTCTGACTTTCATTGTGAGAGTGAACCCCTCTCTGAAACCTCTCTGAGTGTTCTTAATTTGGATTTACCACTGTCAGCTTGTTCTCTAGTGCCTTTCCCACTTCACTCCACCCCTGCTTGCATACATCCACTCACATGAATTACACCCACAAATGACATTAAGTGTAGGCTTGTGAAAAGACAGACGTTTTGAAAACCACAACTGTAGATATCAAGGCAATCTCCAGTTACATAAATTGTTGGCAAAGTAAAGCATAAAAATGCAGGGTCCCTTATAAAAGCAGGAACAAAATGCTATTAAAGGTATTAAAATATAAAGCTTTTTTCCTTTCTTCTCTGGTCTCTCTCCTCTCAAATTGCTATGGTGTTTTTTATTTGCTATTCAATGTAAAGACAAGCTCACATGAGTTTTATCATTCATCTTTAATGCTACTTTAAAGACTACTTTAAAATGTAAATATAAGGATATTTAGCTGTTTGCAAAATCATAAAATTACACAATTTGCATTTTGTAGCTCATACATGCATTACTAGTTCATTCCTACCAGAAAATGAAAATGCTGCACAAAACTAAGACAATTGTTTTTATTTCACTTCTTGATACACACACATTCTACGAATATGCTCTATGTTTGGCTTACTGATGAGTAAGAAAGGAGTGAAAAGAAAAGGAACTATGGATTGCCCCCTGTTTTTCTTTCACATTGTTTCATTCTATGTTTCATCCTTTTCAGTGTAAGTTGTTGGCTAATATAAGGAGGTAGCATAAGTAAGAAAGGATGTAATTGTGTTACTTGGTTGCTTGTGTTTCTTAGAACATCACTGCCTTCATAGCAAGTTCTGGTTCAAATGACAAATATGGCTTCTCAGGACTGTCTGCAAGCCTAGCTACTCAGTCATAGCTGTAACAAGATTATCTTGAGTTTTACTTTGATTTTCTTGAGCCCACTGGAATGCTGTACTTTCATATGAGGTATCATGAATGCTGTACATGAATGGGTCGAGCAGGAATGTCAGGCACACATGTTGCCCATATCTTCTCTGCTCATGCTCATTTTCCATTGTTCTATCAGACTTCACTTACAAAATGCAATGTCAAAGATAAAATCATTAAAAATGTCAAGACAGTGATATCAGGGCATTAAATCTAAGCCTAGAGCCTTTCTGAGTGTGGGACATTGTATGACTGCACAGGTCACATATCCATGAAGTTGGTCCTGAGGCAATCTTTCCCTTCAATTTCCTTCCTTGTAGCAGGCATGTCAGCTTTGCTATTTACTTTCCCTCTGAATCATATTTTAAAGCAGTTTATAAATATATGTTCACATTCATCACTGTCAGTGATGTGAAGGAACACGTGCTCAAGCAGGATTTTTCTGTTACCATTTGCTTCCACAAACTGCACTCAAGCTGAATGTTTCAGGAGGCTTTCTGGAAAGGAATACCCCAGTCCTTTGCAAAGCACTTTCCACCTTGAAGTTACCTTGGTGGGTTCAAAGGATGCTGAAAGTGGCCTAAGGGTTTTAGCCATGATATCACCCAGGAGGCAATGTGCCTTCCCTAAAGTGAAGATTGCAGCTGGCAAACATTTATGACTCAACTAACTTTTTGTCCTTCTATTTTATTATCTATTTTTAACACCTTCATTGAGATGTAATCCACATGCCATAAAATTTATATTTTTAAAATGTGTGTGGTAGTTAGATTCAGTTGTCAACTTGGCCAGGTGAAGGTACCTAGTTCTGTTGCTGTGGACATAAGCCAATGGTACCTGAGCCTCACCTGTTGCTCATTACATCTGCAGTCAGCTAGGAGGCATGCCTGCTGTAATGAATGATGTTTGATTTAACTGGCTGGTGCTTAAATGAGAGAGCTCAACATAGCACAGCCTGAGCAGCTCAGCATATCTCATATCAGCACTCACAGCTCAGCCTGGCCTTTGGAGATGCAGAAAGAAATCACCCCGGGGAAAGTTGCTGGAACCCAGAGGCCTGGAGAGAAGGCCAGCAGAGAGCACCCTGTGCCTTCCCATGTAAGAGAGAACCTCAGTTGAAAGTTAGCTACATTTCCTCTGAAGAACTAATGAAATAAATCCCCTTTTATTAAAAGCCAATCCATCTCTGGTGTGTTGCATTCTGGCAGCTAGCAAACCAGAATAGTGTGTAATTCAAAGTTTTTCAGTAGATTCACAAAATAGTAGTCATTACCGCTACCTAATTCCAAAACATTTTTATCACCTCAAAAAGAAACGCATACCCATTACCCCATTCTCTTCCTCCCCAAGGCTCTGGCAAGTAATAATCTACTATCTGTCTATGAGTTTGTCTCTTCTAAACAATTCATACAATATGTGGGCTTCAATGCCTGATTTCTTTCATTTGGCATAGTGTTTTCTAGGTCCATCCCTATTCTAGCTTGTTTCAGAATGTTATTCTTTTTTTATAGCTGAATAATATTCCAGCGTGCAAATATACCTCATTTTGTTTATTCGTTCATCAGTTAATGGACATTTGCATTGTCTTCACCTTTTGGGTATTGTTTTGGCTTGCTAAAGTTGATGAAGTACAATATACCAAAATGAGTTTACTTTTGCAATGGGGATTTATTAACCTATAAGTTTACAGTCCTGAGGCCATGAAAACTGTTCAAATTAAGGCATCAAAGGACAATACTGTCCCCCCAAAGAAAGGCTATTGGCAGTCTGGGACTTCTTTGTCACATGGCCAGGCACATGGCCAACATCTGCTGATTCTTCTCTCCCAGGTATCATTGATTTCAGCTTCTGGCTTCAGTGGCTTCCTCTTTCAGCTTCTCTAGGTATTTCTCTTTCTTTTTTTCTGTGTATCCTTTATCCTATTATAAAGGACTCCAGTAAGAGTATTAAGATGTACTCTGAATGAAGTAGGTCACACCTCAATTGGAATGACAGAATCAAAAGGTCCCAAGCAGGAATGTAAATTGGTGCAATCACTCTGGTAGGCAGTTTGACAATGCCTCAAAAAGCTAAGTATAGGGGGTGCAAGGGTAGTTCAGTAGTAAAATTCTTGCCTGCTATACAGGAGACCTGGGTTTGATTCCTGACCCATGCACTTCCTGAAAACAAATGAATAAACAAAACAAGAAGAAAAAACAAATAAAAAAATTCAACAAATGGTTCTGTAATAACAGACGATCACATGGACAAAGCATGAAATGTGACCCCCATCATAGAGCATACAAAAAAAAGAGCTAAGTACAGAATTGCCATATGATCCAGTAATTCCAGTATTAGGTATATATTCAGAGGAACTGAAGCCAGGCCATAAATGGACATTTGCACACTGATGTTCATAGCAACATTATTTATGATTGCCAAGAGATGGAAATAGCCCAAATGTCCTTCAATGGAGGAGTCACTGAACAAATTGTGGTTTATACATATGATGCAATATTATCCAGATGTAAGACAGAATATAGTCATGAAGCATATAATAATGTGGATGAATTTTGAGGACATTATGCTGAATGAAATTAGCCAGAAACAAAAGGACAAATACTGTATGATCTCACTAATATGAACTAACATTAATGAGTGAATTTTGAGAGTTAAAGTTAAGGACACAGGTTATCAGGAGATAGAAACAGGGTAGAGATTGGCCATTTGGAGTTGAAGGAGTAAAGAATTGTGCAACAGGACTAATAATAAATATTCAGAAATGGATAGCCCCATATTATCTGATGGTAGCACAATGATATAAATACACTGATTGAAGGTGAATGTGAGTATGGTTGAGGGAGGAGGGATGGAGGCATGCATGATACCAGAAGGAAAGAGAGGATAAATACTGAGATGGTATAACTTAGGAATGTGTAGAATGGACACTAACGGTGATTAAATGTACAAATATAAGAATGTTTTTACATAAGGGAGAACAAATGAATGTCAGCATTGCAAAGTGTTGGAAATGGATGGTATACAGGAAAATATGCAATCAATGCAAGCTATGATCTATAGCCAACAGTAACATTGTAATATGCTTCCAGTGAATGTAACAAAGGCATTATGCCAAAACTAAATGTCAACAGGCATGGAGATGTGGGGGAAGGGTATGGGATTCTCTGAGGAGGAAAAGAAAGTCTTATATATAGATTGCAGTGGTGAAGGCAAGGCTATATGATTCTACAAGGAACTATTGATTTTTTTACTTAGGTTGGATTGTATGATGTGTGAATAAAACTATTTAAAAATTTAAAAAAAACATCCCATGAACAAGATGTCTACACACACAGGAATGGCTTAAAAGAACATGATCTTTTCTAGGGTACATACATAACAGCCTCAAACCATCACATGATGCTTGAACAATCATGTAAAGCTTTTATGTGAATATATGTCTTCAATTCTCTTGCGTATATACCTAGGAGTGGAAGAGAACTACTAGATCATATGATAACTCTCTGTTTAGCTTTTTGAGGAACTGCAAAACTGTTTTTCAAAGTGATTTCACCATTTTACACTCCTGCCCAGCAGTGCCTGAGGGCTCCAATTTCTCTATATCCTCATCAATGCTTGTTATTTTCCACCTTTTTTATTACAGCTATGTCAGTGGATATAAAGTAGTATCTCATCATGGCTTTGATTTTTATTTCCCTAATGACTAATGATGAGCATCTTTTTATGTGTTATTGGTCATTTGTATGTCTCCTTTGGAGAAATGGCTATTTAAATTCTTTGCCCAATTTCTGAGTGGTTTTAATTTTTATGCAATAAGAATTCTTTATATATTATAAATACAAGTCCTTCATTTGATATATGCTTTGCAAATATTTTTTCTTATTCTGTGAGTTTTCTTTTCACTTTCTTTTTGGTTTCCTTTGAGCCACCAAAGTTTTTAATTTTGTTGAGGTTAAATTTATCTATATTTTCTTTTGTTGCTGAGCTTTTAGGGTCATAGCTAAGAACTCATTGCCTAATCTAAGGTCACAAAGATGTACTCATGTTTTCTTCTAAGAGTTTTAAAATTTAAGCTCCTGCATTTAGGTGTCTGATCCACTTTAAGTTAATTTTTGTATATGTTGTGAGTCAGGTGTCCAACTTCATTTTTTTTGTTTTGCATATGGATATCTAGTTTTCCCAGCACCATTTGTTGAAGAGAATTATTTCTTCATTCAATGGTCTTGGCAATCTTGTTGACAGTCAATTGACAGTAAATGTGAAGGTTTATTTCTGCTCTCAATTCTATTGCATTGATATGTATGTCTATCCTATGCCAGTACTACACTGTGCTGATTACTATAGCTTTGTGGTAGGTTTTACACCTGGACATGTGAGCACTCCATCTATGTTCTTTACCAAAATTGTTTTGGGATATTCAAGATCTCTTGTATTTCTATGTGAATTTTTGGATCTTCTTGTCAATTTCTACAAAAAAGGCAGTTGGGATTTTGATAGCATGTGTTTGAGCTCTAAACAAATTTGGGGATTATTGCTATGTTAATAATACTAAGTATTTCAATATATGAACATAAGATGTCTTTCTATTTATTTGGTCTTTGACATTTTTCCAATGATGTTCTGTAATTTTCAGTTTAGAATCCTACATCTCTTTTGTTAAATTTATTCATTTTGGTGCTGTTGTAAATGAAATTGTTTTCTACATTTTGTCTTAAATTGATCATGGTTGGTTTATAGAAATACAATTGAATTTTGTATTTTGATCTCATATTCCACAACCTTGCTAAACTTGTTTCTTAGTTCTGATACATTTTTGTCAATTCCTTATAATTTTCTGTAAACAAGATCATCTCACTTGCAAATAGAAATAGTTTCACTTCTTCCTTTCCAATCTGGGTGATTTTTATTTCCTTTTCTGCTGAAATTGTCCTTGCTAGTACCTCCATATAGTGTTGAGTGAAAGTGGTGAAAACAGATATTTTTGTCTTGTTCCTGATCTTAGGGAGAAAGTATTCAGTCTTTCACTATTAGGTAAGATGTTACATGTGGGTTTATTGTAGATATCCTTTCTCAAGTTAAGGTAGCTCCCTTATATCTCTAGTTTCTTAATTATTCTTGTTATGAAAGGGTGCTGGTTTTGGTCAAATGCTATTTCTGTACCTATTGAGATCATCATGTCATTTTGTCCTTTATTCTATTAATGTGGTATATCACATTGATTCATTTTTTATATTAATTTAATCTTGTGTTCCTGGAGAAACTCCACTTAGAGGTGGTATATAATCCTTCTTATATGTTGTTGGATTCAATTTGCTAGTACTTTTTGAATATTTTTGTGTTTATATTAATAAGCAAATTTGATCTGTAGCTTGTTTAGTGACTTTCCTGGACTAATTCTTTAAGGTCTTTGTTCTTTGTTGTGTGTGGCTGCTGAAGACTCTACTTGATAGGTTAGAAGTCCGCTATTGATGGGAGAGAGATTTTCTTGAATTCCTTGAACCAATACTTCTCTCAGCCTCTGCTGAGGAGCTCTGTGTGTGTGTAGGACCATGCTTTGAATGCTCCAGCAGGTGGTTTGCGCTTCTGCATTAGCCTTCACTTTCTGCTTGTGCAGAGTCTCAGGTTAAGCTAGAGATGTGAGCTTCAGGTCTTCTCAGTTCTTTCCTGAGCATACATATAGTCCAGGACATTCACCTGGCCTTCTAGATTCCCAGGAATATGTCAGAGCTTTTCAAAGCTTCCTATGGATATCTAATTCCCCAGTTTTTCCTTTTAAGTATTTTGGTCAATCTCTTATTAGCTCCAACTCATAAGGTCACCTCAGGCAGTTGTGATGTTGAATGATTGTCACTGATTGCTTTTACAAGTGCCCTATAGGTAGGGTTGTTTGCACGGAGTGAGTTCTGAGTCAGGTCAAATGAAGACAAACCTTGAGAATGGAGCTTTTAAATAAGCTGCCAGACAGGTCAAATAGTGACAATTTTCTGGGATTGGGACTTTTAGGGAGTTCCTGTTCTGCCCCTTTCAATGACTGCTAGGCTACCGGATTCCTGAGCTACTGTAGTTGTTAGTTTGTTGGCTTCTGAGGCTACCATGGATCTCAGGAGAGGGAGATTTGGGAATTAGGGTAAGGTGAAATTCCACAATACTTGCTGGCCTTACCAAGATTCAGCTGTTGTTGGTAATAAACATTCAGATTGTTGCAAGCATTTAGTTAATTTGTAAAGAACTGAAAAAGTTGATTTTGAGAGTTTTCACTGGTGTTATTGTTATGTTTATGAGGAGTAGATTTCTGGAGGTCCTTACTTCTGCATTCCAGAGGTCAAGCTCGAGATGCCTTGCCTATTGTGATGGTTAGGTTCTGGTGTCAACTTGGCCCAATGATTATGCCCAATTGTCTCATCAGGCAAGCACTAGCCTGACAGTTACTGCAAGGATATTTCATAGCTGGTTGATTAAATTAACAATCAATTGATTGCATCTGTAGCTGATTACATCTGAGATCAACTAAAGCGTGTCTCCCACAATGAGATAATCCAATCAGTTTGAGGTTTTTAAGGAAGAAGAGAGACTTTTTCATTGGTTCTTCAGCCAATGAACCTTTCTTGTGGAATTTTTCCAGAGCCTTCATCAGAGCCACCAGCTTCACAGCTTTCCTTATAGATTTTGGACTCTTTCATTCCCACAGTTGCGTGAGACACCTTTATAAATCTCATATTTATAGATCTCTACTGTTGATTCTGTTTCTCTAGAGAACCCTGACTAATGATCCTATCTTTAAAAAATATTTTTAAATGAAGTAAAATTTTCCCTGTATTTACAAAAGAAAGGAAACCCTTTCTAAGTTTTCTCTGCTTCTCTGTGCTCACATTTGGTACCTCTCAGAAATAAGGCATATTTTCAGATATCTTTCTACTAACAAACACTCATTAAGCTTGGAACTGTGAGTGGAAAGACCAAAAGGTGTATCACTGTTCTCATCTGCTACCTGACTGCAATCTCTTCTTGAATCTACCCTGTGTCATGGTTAATCAGTAAGGTGCATGTTTGGTGACAATTATCAAACTTTATTCTGCTGTGACCCAAATGATATATACCGTACTCATGTGGATGTACGCAGGATAATGGACATCTACTTCCTAGTCCACTGGCTCTCTCACTCAGGAAAATTTGTCAGAAAAATGTAGTGTCTGTCTTAGTTTTTGTTGTCCCAGAACTAGACCTTGAGATAAGGATTCAAGTGTAAATTATTAATTTTGGAGGGGATCTCAGAAAACATTTGTAGGGGACTGGGATATAAGACAGGGTAGGGAAGGAAGCCAATAAAGAGTGTGCCATTTAGCAAGTTACTACTGTGAGCAAGTGGAGTGCAGTCCTTCTGGGGAATTCTAAGAGCAAGTATAGAAGACATAACTCAGACATATCTCCACCAAGAAGATATGAAGCTGGAGTGTATATCTGCGAACTTTCATCTGTCATGGTTTGAGGATTGCCTTAGGGGCATTAATTCTTCAGCACTTCTAGCAAAATGCTCCCAGGCAGAGAGTCAGGGCCTTTAGTGCATATTGGTGAAGGCCAAGGGGATTTGGATAATGACATCACAGTGTCTGCTACAGCGATAGTAACATTATTATTATGATAACTTTGGATTTTGGGTAATATAAAGTAAATGATTCCTATATTTTAGTTTTTAAGTCTCATTAGTAACAAATAACTTATCATACATTTCACAGGAGAGGGTAAGGCTTATGCTTTAGAAAGAACAAACATTTTTTAATAAACCAAGCACATTTTATTAGGAGAATAGGTGACAGTTATATTTAGCTACTAACTATAACAATTATAAATAGGATTTAGTTGGCCAACGGTCTCATACCAACACCACGAGATTACAACAGACTCACTTTTATAGCAATTTAATAATAATTGAATAAGTTTGTAAGTATATTTCCACTCCCTGGTTTAATATCTACATAGACCCTCTCCAGAGTTTTACAGGCCTTCCAGATAAGACACAGTGGCAACTCTACGTTACTGCTCACACAGTTCATGGCCAGTCAGACTGTTTCATGAGAAATTCCTTTGGTCATTACCTTTTTCTCAGTTTCAATCTCCCACCACAGGTAACTTCCTTGGCTCCTGAAGCTCCTGTGCAGTTGTGGGAATACCTCCAGCCGGACTGACAAATTCCCAGAATTGTAGTATTCTGAGAATAGGCAGGAGATCTAGAGGTCTTCTTTACACACTATGAAAATTCACCCCAGGCTCAAGTCTTGGCTCCTTAGTGTGCAACCATCTTTGATGCTGAGGCAAGCCCACTAAACCACTCTGCCTATATTCAACCCTCTCTTCAGGGCACTCTGACCACCAAATACTAAAAATCTCACTTCTTGAGACCAAGATGTTTGCTGAACTCATAATAGAAATGCTATATAAACTTTATATAGCCTTTTCTTAGGATTCTTGGGTTTTCTTTCTTTTAATAATTGTATTTTTTATGATACCTCTACTTCTGTGGCTTTCTTTCCTGTTTAGCCTTTTCCTTCCTCATTTGGTACTCAGTCAAATCCATGTTTTTGTTCTTTGAATGTTCCCTAAATCTCCCTTCCAAGAAACCATGGCATAACTTACATGTAGTAAAAATAAACCTAAATCAAGAAAGCTAGTATAAAAAGCTACCTAATCATTAATATTTTGTAAATGATACCTTGTAGGACTTTAGCAGATATAGTCTTACATTCAGTTGAGTATGTGTGCTGCCCAATT
The DNA here is from genome assembly GCF_023851605.1 of Tamandua tetradactyla. Lineage (NCBI taxonomy): Eukaryota > Metazoa > Chordata > Mammalia > Pilosa > Myrmecophagidae > Tamandua > Tamandua tetradactyla. The sequence continues at coordinate 124,494,634 of NC_135353.1, forward strand.
TAATTGTCGCTTCTCTAGATTCCTTAAGTGTCTGGCATTTTAACTTGACCAGTATTGGTGATTACAACCTTGGATGTATCACACTATACATAACTTGAGTTTCCTCAAATGTGGTCACCCCAACAGGGAGTAGGGAAAGACTTTGTTATGGTATAAACATGGGCATCTGGGCTCTGGTGGAAAGTGGAGCAGGGCATCTAATTTGCCTACTATCGTGGATCAGATATCTCAGTAACTTGGTAGAGCTGGGTAAGCCTATGAAAGACATGACTGATTTTCTTGCTGGAAGGACAGGGGTTGGCACAGAAAGGTTCTTTATTCTTATTTCTTTTACAATGATTGTATAAAAAATTCTCACATACTTTTTCCTGAATAGGGTAACAGTGTCCCACATGATCTTGAATTCATTTAATCAAGGGATATAGAATTTTAGATTAGAAGGGACCCAGTGCTACATGCTCTCTACATCAACCTGGATACTTAGTACCTTAAGGGTAGTTTTATTTATAGGCAGCTTGAGTTCATTTTAATTTAATTCAGTTAATCTATTTTAGGTATGTAATGCAGGGATAACAATAGTACTACCTTAATAAAATTGAGTAAATATTAAATGAGAAATTCCATGGCACAGAGAAAGTGTTCAATAATGTTAATTAATTATTATTAGATGCACTACCTGACTTAAAATGCTCATAAGTACTTTCTCAAATGCTGAGAAAAATCCCTCCTTCTAATGTTCCTAAATTTGCCATATATCGCCATACAGAATAAATGTGATCCACCTGACGTTTGAGGATAAACTCCATGTTCTTTCCCTCATGCAGAATTTTTCTAACTCCCTCCAGTATTTCCAATGTGACCTGGAAAGTTAAAGTCCTTCTTTAAAGGGAGACCTTCATCTTGGTTCAGGTGTGGTCCATCAGTGCAGAGTGCTGTGATGCTGGCACATCTCATGTGTTGGACAGAAATGCATTGGTGTCTGCTGTTTCCCTTGAACTTGCAGTCAAATAAAACCTCTTGATCTTTTCAAACATTAGCTGGTATTTATTCTAGGTTAACCCACTGTTTGAGTTAAATTTGGGACTTTTCATTCTGGTTAAATTTCATCCTGTCAGTGAGGTTCTTCATTTCAGCCTTGTCAGACATTTCTTGAGTCTTGATATTTTTTGTTAACTATCCCTCCTATCTTTGGGCTATTTGTAAATGCTTATAGTATATTTTCTGTTTCTTCATCAAAGTCTTAGTAAAAAATGAGAAGGTAAAATACAGCATCTGAGGGATGCTAGTAGAGACTGATTAGCAGATATAGTTGTACAATGGACCTATCAAATTAATTTGTCATCCTTTCAGAATGTTCCATTCAGATCCACACAGAAAAATGGGAGAGTCCTTCTCAAATGTCTTGCAGAAATCCAGATACTAGAATAGTTATGTGTCATTCTGTCCTGATGACCCTGTTTTGTGTTTTCTTATAACTTTCTTCTTTGCTCCCTCTCTTATGGGGTGAATCTGAATACTGGAATATACAACATTGTATTATAATTTTCCATTTGCTTCTTCCCTTCTATCCATGGATTATAAGCTCTTTGAGGGCAGGGGTTTGATTTATTTACCTCTATGGCTCTAGTACCTGGCAACTGCAACCCACCAGGTATACCAGGAGCCCTATAAATGAATAATCAATGAATAAATGATTTTATTTAGATGTGATTCTATAAAGAAATGAATTATTAAGAGTTCTATACTACATTTAGATGTGTTGAGTTCTACTTATGTATTCATCTAGTTACCCCTTCAAAAAAAGAAATGCAAGTAGTTTTGCAATATTTATTGCTAAGAAATGCATACTGAGTCTTATACAAAAACTTTATTGCTAAACTGTTTAGTAAATCTGTATAAAGCATACTTTTTAATAACTGCATAGTATTCTCTCATATGCATGTACCATAATTAATTTAACTAATCCTTATTATTGAACATTTAGGTTGTTGCAAATTTTCATGGTTTTAAATATCACTGTGATGAATATCCTTTACATAAAGTGTTTACTCAATTTTTGAGTTTCTTTAGGATATATTGCTAAATGATGATCTGTTGTGTCAATGAACATTAAGTGCTTTAAGTGTAGAAAAATTGTACCAATTTACATTTCCATCAGCAGAGTATGAGAATGTTCATTTAAATGTAACATTAATAACTTTGGTTTTCTTTTTATTATATTTGTGACATTTTGCTGATTTTATAAATGAAAAATTCTACCTTATTAGTTTAAGCAGCATTTTAAATTTCTCCTGAGTTTGGAGATTAGCTAAATATATCTTCTTTAAATTGCCTGGCAATGTTCTTTGACCATTTTCCTGCTTAAGTTTTTGGTGCTTTTCAATTTTATACATATTTACAGGTTTAATTTAATATGTATATGGATAGTTAGAAGATTTAGAATGTGATTAAGATGGCACTTCATATTGTGGATCAAGAAGAAACTTTACAATAAATTGTATTGTGAAAAATGGTTCTTTATTTGGAAAAAAGAAGTTTGGTTCCCACCTCACATTATGCACAAAAATAAATCCAAGTAGAATAAAGAGCTAAACATGAAACCAAACCGTTAGAAAATATTAGACAAACTAAGAGAATACTTTCCAAATTTGTAATGGTGTAGGATTTCTTAAGACACAAAATTCACTATATGAATTTATCAAAGGAACAAACCAATATATTTATCTACATAAAAGTACAGACCTATCCTGGTACCTGCCCATGCCAAAAAATAAAAAGTACAGACCTACTGTGTAGCAAAGACACATAAAGAAGCATAAAAATTAAGTGACAGTTTGGGACAAAATATTTGACACACTCAAAACAGGCAAATGATTGAATCCAGGATATATAAGGTGCCCTACCAATTGATAAGAGGAAGATAAGCAGCCCAGTAGAAACTGAAATGGTTAATACTTATAAAAGGATGGTCGACCACATTAATAACTCAGGTTAAGAGTCCCTGCTTTATTGCCTCCCTATTACGCACAAGGAAAGTTCACATTTAATATTTCCTATAAGGCCTTCCTTGATCTGATTCCTGTCTTGCTTTCTGGCCTCATTCTGGCTACACTTTAGCCACTCCAAAACTTAACACTTCAACTCCTACCCAGGACTTCCAGCAAAAATTTTGCAATTTCTGACTTACATGCCTTGACCCGGTCTGGCATGTTATCTCTGAATGACAACACCTCGTTAGGCTAATAAACACTTGGTTATATCTCTAGACAATTATCATCTCTTCTAGAATAGCTTTCCTGTCTTCCCACCACTCCTCTTTGATCTCTTGACAAAGCCTTCATCAGTTTTGTTCTCCTAATGTCCAGTACAATGCCTGGTGCAGAGAATGTACACAGTCAAGGCTTGTTAAATCAACTCTAGCAATTTTCCTTCATTTTACTGATTAGGTCATTAAGATGTAGAGTTTTTTCTGACCACTAGATAGAATTAGAGCCAGATTTCTCTTTGAATATTAGACTATTCATCTTTCCCTTCTTATTAACCTTATTCAGCTTAAATTATTTTATTTAAAAAATTCAATTTTCTATGTCAAACCTTCTATTTATAAAAGGCATAGAAAGTAAAAAAATTTTAAAGCATAATTAGTTGACCTTTCATCCATATACCTAGGAAGAAAACTGGAAGAGTATAGGGTACCAAAGGTAAGAAAGGAGAGAGCTTCAGAATTTACGCAGTACACAGTAACATTAAATGCCCCCAAGTTCAATATAACTGAGAACAAAAATGGTGCATTAATTTTGGCAACAAGAAGGTTCCTGGTAACTTTTCCAGGACAACTTGAGTTAAATGATGTAGGACAGTGCAGTAGGATAGAAATTATGAGGGATTAGAGCAACATATGTTGTTCCATGATACTCAAATCATCAGGACCAAAGATCAGGACTGGCTGTTCTGAGTTTTGCAAGGTTCACTTGTAGGAAGTTATGTGAAGGCAGAGACATTTTTATCTTGTTTATACTAAGTCCAGAGTAACTAGTATAGTACCTGGCACAGAGTATGTATTAACAAAATATTTGTTGATTATTAAAATGTCACCACAGGCAAACAAAGAGGAGGAAAAAGAAACTGAAACTGCATAGATTAGTGGTTCGAGATCTGTAATCAATATAATTTGGGGAGAATGTAAGGTTCAAAATGACTCACCAGGGGTCATGTCTGGACCTTCTTTGCCATGTTTCTTCTGTAGGATCTTATCCCTCTGACCACAGGCCAGGAGGAGGGGTGCATGATATATGGATATGCATATGATGTAGTCTTTTTCCATGATTTTCTTACCTGGCCCTGAATAGAGAAGATTCATTTTCCTCTCTAGGGTTTGGATTATCAGTTTTTGAATCCAGAACTTCCAGAGGCCATATTCCCTGGCACAGAAATAAGGTCCACTTATAGGAGGAAAGTCAAAGGCCAAAAAGCTAGGATGCACAGAGTGCAGGGTAGAGAGTAGGAAAGTACTAGATTTGAGTTCCTGGAACATCCATGCCTGGGTTGTATGAGTCAGTAAATACTCTTTTCCCCTGCTACTGCATTTTCCTTAAGCCCAATTAAGTTGAGTTTCTGGCACTTATATCTGAAAAAAGTGGATAGAGGCAGGGCTGTGATTAGAAGCCCAATCTCCTGACTCAGTGACTATACTTTTTCTACCATTGTCCACATATGCCCTATTCATGATGCTAAGGACAGAACAAGATCACTCCAGAAAGACAGGTGGAAAACAGTTGCCTGTTTCTGTTTCTTTTGAAGGCAGCTTCATCCATTCATTTACATATGGTTTATGACTGCTTTTGTACTACAATGACAAAGTTGAGTCATTGTGGCAAAAACCCTATGGCCTGCAAAAGCCTAAAGTAATTACTATCTGGTAAATTCTCTTTTTTTCTTTCTGAAAGAAAAAGTTTGCTGACCTCTGATTAGAAGATAATGGTGGTGGGGAGGGCAGTGAATCCTGTTGATGCTTGATGCAGATTTCCTTCTCCTGCCTGTTATGCACACATATTCCAGCTGCTGTGAGTGGTGGTTGATAACTTACAGATGACTTCTTCTCTAGATACCACTTCTCTAGAGAAAACTCCCCAGCACTCTCCCCAACCTCACTGATCTTGAACAATGACCAACTGACACAGGGAAACAATTTGGGACCCAGAGCTTCCCTGTGGGATCAGGCTGAAACTAGCCTCCAGCTTAGATCATATTCCTGCTAATTCTTTTTGCCTGACTTTGTGTCCTTCCTCAATGAATCATTTCAAAAGAATTCCTGTCAGGTGCTGTGTCTAAGAAACCTCCCTAGACAGGTGTGAGAAAGAAAACTGTACCTGAAAGTGAAAGCTCATCTGATTGTGGAGAAGAAAAAATTTACTCATAATCTTGCAAGAACAGGCACTCAACTAATAAAATGAAGTCTGGTGTGCCAAGCAATAGAATGCCACAGGTTTTATACCCTAAGCTTAGCACACAGGTCCCTCCCCTGTTTCTCCACTGACTGGATACTACAGAGGTCATAACCTATCCAGATAGTCTAGCAAATTCAAATGTCCTGCTGAAGTTTCCCACTTTTGATTACACTTTACATCTCAGTGACCCTGGTTGTTACTCATTTAAGCTTTTTTTTTTTTTTACCTATATAAGGATTTGGCACCAATTCTAGGCTTGTGTCAGAGGCCCTCCCCCTTCCCTGCCTGCAAGACCAGTCTGAGCTGTTCTGCAGCCCTTTGTTTAGTGAGTTCTGTTTCTCTCATTCTATGCCATTTTATATGAAAGATAAACTTAATTTTATTCTTACAAATTCCCCCTGTTTCTTTTTGGATGCTTTTAGTTTTCACATTCAAGTTTTTTCCAAATTTGATAAGAGTGTTTTCACACTCCTCATCATAGAGTTCTTCCTCGTTAAGGGGGTACAAATTGTTTTGCCTGTACTATACAGGCATTTGCTTGCTTAGGGCAGCTTCAGTGAGTCTCTGAGCTAGCCCTTGGGCACATGGGATAATGTAACAGCCAAGAGCTGTAAATTACAATGATTAAAGAAGTTAACATAGACAGTACCACCCCTTCCGTTTCCCAAACCAGCTTTCTAACCATCCCATGAGGGAGTTATGAATGCCTGAATTTTCTGCCAATACTTCAGAAATGCCATTAGACCTTGTAAAGCTTTGGTGATAGTTCCATCTGGAACTTTATTATTATGGATAAATGTATAACAACTATCCCCATCCATAACAGAAATGCCTCCTTTTTCAGTTAGCATCATGTCTATAGCCATCCTATTCTCCCATATCATTTGGCTAGTAGCATCCACCTGTAACTGCATCCTTGGTGTAATTGAGAAGCCTTTGCTGATCCTCATTATTGTTGATGGTGATTCAACAGAACAAGGATGACCCAAATCCTGCAGCTAATTGATTCCTAGCCTTAAATTCATCCAGAATTCCCTGTGGCACCACTATACTGTCTAAATAAATTTGATTGTCAAGGGTACCAAATAAGCTTTTTTTTTCTTTCCTTTTCCTTGGGTTAGAACTTCCTCCTCCTTTTCAAATGCCAGGGTGAATGGAATGGCCAATTGGACCAGATGACAGGTCCAAAGAAATGTGCTGGTTTGAAATGATGTATGTACCCTAGAAAAGCCATGTTTTAATCTTAATCCTGCTTTGTAAAGGCAGCCATTTCTTCTAATTCATATTCAGCATTGTATGTTTGAAACTGTAATCAGATCATCTCCCTGGAGATGTGATTTAATCAAGAGTGATTGTTAACCTGGATTAGGTGGAGATATGTCTCCACGCATCTGGGTGGGTCTTGATTAGTTTACTGGGGTCCTATAAAAAAGGAAACATTTTGGAGAATGCAAGAGATTCAGAGAGAGCAGAGAATGCTGCAGCACCATGAAGCAGAGAATCCATCAACCACTGACCTTTGGAGATGAAGAAGGAAAATGCCTCCCAGGGAGCTTTAAGAAACAGGAAGCCAAGAGAAAAAGCTAGCAGATGATGCTGTATTCTTCATGTGCCCTTCCAGCTGAGGTAGAAGCCCTGACTATGTTCACCATGTGCCTTCTCACTTGAGAGAAGCCCTGAACTTCATCGGCCTTCTTGAACCAAGGTATCTTTCCCTGGATGCTTTTGATTGGGCATTTCTATAGACTTGTTTTAATTGGGACATTTTCTTGGCCTTAGAATTTTAAGCTAGCAACTTATTAAATTCCCCTTTTAAAAGCCATTCCACTTCTGGTATACTGCATTCTGGAAGCTAGCAAACTAGAGCACCTTCCATTTCTTAGGTAATACTGGTTGGAGGATGCCCTTTCCGCAATACCACCAAAGGTCTGCTCATGGTATAGTTAAACTGGAGAAATTGCCAGTACTATCCTCAGTCACATCCCATGCTTGGGAACATGAAGCCATGGTCCCAAGGCGCTGGAGACCTTCTTCTTGTCTAGACAGACAGGCAGACTGGTTTTCTGGACTGAGGCACGAAGCTGGTGTGGCCTTGACTTTTCTGCCTTTGACTGGAGGGAAAAGAGGACAACATACTACAATTTTCACCAGGATTAATATTCTGAAAAAGGAGTACCATGCCTTTGAACTTCTTATTGTGTTTCTTAATACCCATCAGAAAGGGCACCACAAGAGCAGTGGGTTGGCCTGATACGCAAGCATAATAGTTGCTTTTGTCTAGAATTGGGAATGCATATTTAATCTATTCCACCCTGGCATTTGTATCTCCATACCCCGTCTCTATTTCTATGGTTTGTTTAAAATTTTCTGCCCTGATAACTTTGGGATCATTCTGTGTTGGGGAACTAACCTCCAGCTGGGTGTTCTTAGGTGCTATTGAAAAGTTAATTGCAGAGGGTGTGGTTGGTGTCAAGGAGAAGACTTGTATCCTGAACCTTCCCACAGGGTCCCTCCCAGTAATAGTCAACCCCATTCTTTATACTCAATCAGGGGAGGTGTACCTGTTTGACCCAAACTTAATTTCCCACCCTGTGTGGTGATATTTATTTTGTCTGCCTTTTTGATCATCACCGTATAGGGCTGCACTGAAGATATTGGCAGTCTGGTGAGGGATTTCCTTTTAAAGGGTTATTTTATCTTGGAGGCCCCTCCATATTTGTGAACCCCAACCACCAGCCACAGTCCACTCCTTATATTGGATAGTCCACAACACAAAATTCCAGGAGGGTCAAGGCCCCTGTGACCAAGGAGAGTATTTGGGATTGCTTACTGGCTCTGGACACAGGTACTTGTTTTTTCAACTCAATTGCTGTTGGCTCATTAAGCCTCCACAGTCTATTGCTTGGCAAGCATCAGACTGTACAGTTTGGAATTCTAAACCCTCAGTTAAACATTATGACTAGTATAATTATTCTCATTTTTAAATTGGGCTTCAGATCCCTCATCTGTCTTCCTTGGGTAAGACTCTCCTTTGACCAGGGTCACTATCAGCTATGTTAGTTTAAAATACAAAATCCAAACTCCAAGTCCAAAAACACTTTATAGAGTTTTTGTCTAGAAAACAAACTATTGTCTTCCCAACTATTTCTTCTTTAATGTAATTTTTTAAAGGTCTGAAGTTTGAGTTACTTCCAAGGAATCAGACTGCGTTGTTGGGTACTTATTGTCTGGCTCAGGTGTGGTCCTTTCACTTGGGTGTAATGAATCCAGCCTTTCTCTGCCCCCTGAATGTCCATCTCAGTTGCCAAAAGAACTTGATAGGGTCCTTCCCAGGCTGGCTGGAGTTCAGACTCCATGATTTAATGAGTACCCAACTGCCGGGTTGGTGTTGATGGTAGAGAAGAAAGTAGAGAAGAAAGCCAGTACATAATTTTTAAGGAAGAGGTCCTTTGATCCTAAGGATGGGAGCTCTCTAGTTCTCCCAGGACAAGGCCTGCAACCAAGGCTAGAGGATATGCTCCCACTCACCCTGTTAGATGGTCTACAAGAACCAGAGCATATTTTAGTCCTCCTCCTCAGAGAATACAGGGACCTCAAATTCTCTGGGAATGAAAGGTATTAAAGCAATTAACTTTGAAGGGGTGGGAGTGGGGGCAAACGGATGCTTCTTTAGCATTTGTGCTGGTTTGAAAAGATGTATGTCCCCTAGAAAAGCCATGTTTTAATCAAAATCCCATTTTGCAAAGGCAGAATAATTCCTATTCAATACTGTATGCTTGAATCTGTAGTTAGATCATCTCCCTGCAGATGTGATTTAATCGAGAGTGATTGTTAAGCTGGATTAGGTGACTGCATGTCTCCACACATTTGGGCGGGTCGTGATAAATTTCTGAAGTCCTATAAAAGAGGAGACATTTTGGAGAATGAAGTAGATTTCAGAGACAGCAGAGCAGAATAACATAGCCATGAAAAGCAGAGCCCACCAGCCAGTGACCTTTGGAGATGAAGAAGGAACATGCTTTTTGGGGAGTTTCATGAAACAGAAAGTCAGGAGAAGAAGCTAGCAGATGACGCTGTCCTCGCCACGTACCCTTCTAGATGAGAGAGGAACCCTGACCGTATTCACCATGAGCCTTTCCAGCTGAGAGAGAAACTCTGGTTGTGTTCACCATGTGCCCTTCTCACTTGAGAGAGAGACCTTGAACTTCATCGGCCTTCTTGAATCAAGGTATCTTTTCCTGGATACCTCTGATTGGACATTTCTATAGACTTGTTTTAATTGGGACATTTTCTCAGCCTTTGAACTGTAAACTAGCAACTTCTTAAATTCCCTTTTTAAAAGCCATTCCATTTCTGGTATATTGCATTCCAGCAGCTAGCAAACTAGAACAGCATTTTCATCTGCCAACGTGTTGTCCTTTGCCTCAAAGGTATGGTCTTTCTGGTGTCCATTTATGTGCACCACAGATATTTCCCTTGGTAAGAGTAGATTAGTTAATGCTTGTTTTATTAATTTTCCATGGACCAATTCCTTCCCCTTGCTGTTAATTAACCCCATTTCTTCCCAAATTTTTCCAAAGGTGGACCACCTGAAAGACATTCTTAGAGTCAATGTAGCATGCAATTCACAAGTTTGAGTTGACCAATCATTGGGCAATCGACTAGCTTCCCTTGCTTCACAAGTTACACCACAATTGCATAACCATTGTGTCTCTTTCCCTCTAGGACCCCAGAAGGAACGCATCTATGAGCAATTTTTCCCCTGCATGTAAGGAGAGATCCCCTAGGTCATGCTGAACTAAGGTTTGATTCTTAATTAAATCCAAAACAGTCATGTTCAAGAGCTTCTGTTTGGTCAGGCCCTTTCTGAAGAAAGAAGGTTGGGTTTAAGCTATTGTCTGTGGTCAAAACCAAGTCATCCTTTTCCATTAAGATTGCCTCATACTTCAGGACTGGGGAATCAGTCAGCCAACTCCCTGCCCTTTGGGATAAATAATCCTGACCTGATCAGGGGTGCTGACCACTAATGCCCATACAAATGTCAGTTTCCTACTTTCTTCTACTAGGAGAGCAGTTGTTGCAACCACCTGTTTTGCTTTGTTTTGTTTGTTTACCCAATATTAGCAAATGATCAAAAATATTTCCAATATTTGTTTTCTAGTTCCTGCCCAAAGAGATTGGAGGATTCTGTGAAACCCTGGGGTAAGACTGTACACCTATATTGCTGTCCACTCAAAGGTGAACAAGTCTCTACTCTATGGATCTAAAAGGCAGGACTAAAAGACATCCTTCAGATCTACTACATTGAACCATTTATGAAGGTAGGGAATCCTATGAAGGAAAGTATAAAGATTAGGGACCCATAGGGCATTTAACTTGAACAATTTGATTGATGACTCTCAGGTCCTTACCATCCTCCAACTGCCATCTACTTTCTGGATGGAAAGAATGGGGGTATTGAAAGGGACATACAGGTTTCCAAGAGCCCGTCTTGAAGGAAACCTTCAATGATGGGCTAAGTCCCTGTCTCCCCTTCAATGGGATGAGATACTGTTTTTGACAAACCACCTCCCCTTTCTTTTTCATTTTAAAATCTTTTAAAACTTTTTTTTTGTATAGTGTTCTAGTCTGCTAGCTGCCGGAATGCAATATACCAGAAATGGAACGGCTTTTAAAAAGGGGAATTTAATAAGTTCTCAGTTTACAGTTCTAAGGCCGAGAAAATGTCCCAATTAAAATGAGTCTACAAAAATGTCCAATCAAAGGCATCCAGGAATAGATACCTTGGTTCAAGAAGGCCGATTAAGTTCAGGGTTTCTCTCTAGTGAGAAGGCACATGGTGAACACAGTCACAGTTTCAGTCTCGGCTGGAAGGGAACATGGTGAACACAGTCAGGGTTCCTCTCTCATCTGGAAGGGTACATGGTGAACATGATGTCAACTGCTAGCTTCTCCTGGCTTCCTGTTTCATAAAGCTCTCTGGTAGGAATTTTCCTTCTTCATTTCTAAAGGTTGCTGGCTAGTGGATTTCTGCTTCTTGTGGCTATGTTGTTCTGCTCTGCTCTCTCTGAATTTCTCATTCTCCAAAATGTTTCCTCTTTTATAGGACTTCAGAAACTAATCAAGACCCACCCAAATGGGTGGAGACATGTCATTACCTAATCCAGCTTAACAACTTCTCTTGATTAAATCACATCTCCAGGAAGATGATCTGATTAAAGTTTCAAATATACAGTATTGAATAGGGATTATTCTGCCTTTATGAAATGGGGTTTGATTAAAACACAGCTTTTTTAGGATACATACATCCTTCCAAACCAGTATTTATAGTATAACATATATACAAAGCGAAGAAATAAAAAAGCGATAGTTTTCAAATCACTCTTCAAAGCACTTAGCATTTTCATCTGCCAACCTGTTGCCCCTTGCCTCAAAAGTATGGCCTTTCTGGTGTCCATTTATGTGCACCACAGATATTTCCCTTGGTAACAATAGATTTGTTAATACTTGTTTTATTAATTCTCCATGGACCAATTCCTTCCCCTTGCTGTTACTTAATCCCATTTCTTCCCAAACAAATGGTTACAGGACAGATCTCAGTGTTTGTAATGGGCTACCATGTGATCCTATCATATTTTTCCTTCTAGGTGCTCCAGAATATAGGAGGCTAGAGGGCTTAAATATTTTGTGTCATCGCAATCGACTTACTTTTTTTGTGAAAAATAATACAGAAAGCAATAAATTTCAAAGCACAACACAACAATTAGTTGTATAACATATTTCAGAACTTGACATGGGTTACAATTTCACAATTTTAGGTTTTACTTCTACTGTTCTAAAATACTGGACACTAAAAGAGATATCAATTTAAGATTCAGCATTCATATTCATTTGTTAAATCCTATCTTCTATGTATAACTCCAACATCACCTTTGATCTTTCCATACATCTCTTTAGGATTGTTGGGCTATGGCAATTCTAAATTTTTTATATCAAAAGGGTCTGTCACTACTATAGGGTTAGGAGATGGAACTATCTGATATTCTAGAGAGGCTGGGCCCTCTAGGTTTCAGGACTTATCTGGACCAAGGACCCATCTATTGTAGGTTTCTGCAAAGTTACTCTAGTGCATGGAAACCTCATGGAATCTTATATATTGCCCTAGGTGTTCTTTAGGATTGGCTGGAATGGTCCTGGTTGGGGGTTGGCAGGTTATGATTACATAGCAAGGTCTAACTGAAACTTGCATAAGAACAACGTCCAGATTAGCCTCTCAATTGTATTTGAACTCTCTCTGCCACTGATACCTTTTGAGCTACACTTCTTTACCCCTTTTGGTAAGGATGCAATTGTTGATCCCAAGGCGCCAGGTCTGGATTCATCCCTGGGAGTCATCTCCCATGGCACCAGGGAGACTTGAACCCCTGGATGTCATGTCCCACATGGAGGGAGGGCAATGATTTTACTTACAGAGTTGGGCATAGAGAGACTGAGGCCACATCTGAGCAACAACAGAGATCCTCCAGAAGTAAATCTTAGGCATGCCTATAAGTAGTCTAAGCTTCTCCACTACCTACATAAGCTTCACAAGAGTATGCCTCATGGTTGAGGGCATGGCCTGTTGATTTGGGTGTCCCTAAAGTTTGACACAGTATCAGGGGATTCCCTGATGGTAAGGTTTAATAGTTCCATATTCTTTCTCCCCTTCCTCCGGGGACTTTGCCAATACTTTTTGATTATCTGCTTAATATACTTAGATATTTCCAGACATTTCAATAATCTGTATAGAATTAAAGGACATTCTGGTAGTTAGATTCAATTGTCAACTTGGCCAGGTGAAGGCACCTAGTTCTGTTGCTATGGACATGAGCCAATGGCTTGTGAACCTTATCTGTTGCTGATTACACCTTTAGTTGGCTAGGAGGCATGCCTGCTGCAATAAATGATGTCTGACTTAATTGGCTGGTGATTAAATGAGAAAGCGCAACATAGTGCAGCCCAAGCAGCCAGGCATACCTCATCTTAGCACTCACAGCTCAGCCCAGGCCTTTGGAGATACAGAAAGAAATCACTCTGGGGAAAGTTGTTGGAACCCAGTGGCCTGGAGAGGCCAGCATAGATCACCCTGTGCCTTCCCATATAAGAAAGAACCTCAGTTGAAAGTTAGCTCCTTTCCTCTGAAGAACTAATGAAATAAATCCCCTTTTATTAAAAGCCAATCCGTCTCTGGTGTGTTGCATTCCAGCAGCTAGCAAACTAAACCAGACATCTTTCTGTTCATCATTTGGTGCTCCCTGTGTTTCAATTGTTCAAGTGAGCTATACAGATAAGTTGAATTGGAATATGCACTACAGAAAATTTCAGTTCCAGATCAAATAAATCTTTCTTTCATTGGTCCCAAAGAGTACATGTGGCTCTAAAATATAGACACTGTCTTCCTTACCCCTATGTTATGAATTACTTTAACTCCACCCTGTTTGGCTTCATTCTTATCTCTACATATCAGGTCATATATATATATATATATATATATATATAACAGCCTTTCGAAATCCAGAAATAATAATCATCATGCTGGATTTAATGTGTCTGCTCTAAAAGCTTGCAATCTAGGCCACTGTTTTCTTATAAGCATTTTCTAAAAGTAACCATACCGTTGTTGTTCTTTTGTTACTGGCTTATTTTCTCACCAAATGTCCCACATATTCATTCACATCGCTGCATGCCTCACGACTCTGTTCCTTTTTGTATCAACACAACCTTCATTTATAAGTATACACCATCGTTTGCCAATCTACTTCTCCGTCAGTGAATCCTTCAGCCACTTGCATTCATCGGGCATCAAGATGAAGACCCAAAGTCCACAGTTCACCAATGTTCTCAATTTTAGATATTCTCATTGTTCCCAAGAGGAAGAAAACCAATAAACATACCCTGGCCAATACAGGAAATCTAAACCTCCTCTTAACTCTTGTCTCTCCCCCCATTATTTACCTCTGCTGTTGCTGTGGTAGTGCTGATGGTTTCCTTTTGAACATAGCTCACATCATGCAATAGCAGTTTTTCCCCTGTGCTCTGGACTTAAACACTCTTTGTAAAAGAATCATATCTTTGAAGTAATCCTTCCAAGAACTAATTCATATTTCTAGTGTTAATCAGTGGGACACGTATTTCTATACAACCCCTTTCAATCTTGTTCATCCTCAGTATGGAAATATTACTTGTAGACCCACCAGGGAACCACCTTCACACCTATGTATTCCCTTACATTGGATTTCAACCTCATTAGCTAACAGTTCACCCATCTCTAGCTTCTATGTCTCTAAGTTCCCTTATATTCTGTATTATAAGCCTCTGATTATACCTTTAAGCAGTTCATAAAAGTGGAATATTACAGTATCTATCTTTTTGTGTCTGGCTAATTTCATTCAGCATTGTGTCCTCAAGGCTCATCCATCTTGTCATGTGCTTCAGGATGTTATTTTACCTTACTGCTGCATAATATCCCATCATATGTATATGCCACACTTTGTTGATCTCCTGGTCTGTTGATGGGCATTTGGTTTGTTTCCATCTTTTGGTGATTGTGAATAATGCTGCTATGAATATCGGTGTGCAAATGTCTGTTTGTGCCATTGCTTTCAACTCTTCTGGGTATATGTCAAGTAGTGCCATTGCTGGTTCATAGGGCAGCTCAATGTTTTGTTTCCTAAGGAACTGCCAGGCTTCCATAGTGGCTACACCATTATACTTTCCCACCAGCAGTGCATAAGTGTCCCAGTTTTTCCACATCTTTTCCAATATTTATAGGTTCCTTTTTGTTTAATAGCAGCCATTCGTTTAGGTGTGAGGCGGTATCTCATTGTAGTCTTGATCTGCATTTCCCTTATAGCCAATGAAAATGATCTCTTCATGTGTTTTTGAACCATCTGTACTTGCTCTTCAGAAAAAATGCTTATCATATCTTTATCCCATTTTATAATTGGGTTGTTTGTTCTTTTTGTGTTATTTGATTCTTTGTATGTACAGGAAATCAAACCTTTGTCTGATATGTGATTTCCAAATGTTTTCGCCCATTGAGTTGGCTACCCCTTCAACTTTTTGACAAAGTCCTTTGAGGTGGAGAAGCATTTGATTTTGAGAAGTTCCCATTTATCTATTCTTTATTTTTTTTGCTTGTGTTTTGGGTGTAAAGTTTAGGAAGCTACCTTCTATCATAAGGTCTTGAAGATGTTTCCCTACATTTTCTTCTAAAACCTTTAGGTGTTTGATCCACTTTGAGTTAATTTTTGTTTGGAGTATAAGATAAGGATTCTCTTTCATTCTCTTGGCTATTGATATCCAGTTTTTCCCTGCCCAATTATTAAAAAGACTATTTTCTCCCAGTTCAGAGGATTGGGGTCATTGTCAAAAATCAGCTGACCATAGATTTAGTGGTCTATTTCTGCACTCTCGATTCGATTCTGTTGGTCAATGCTTCTGTCTTTGTCCAAGTATCATTCGGTTTTGACCACTGTGGCTTTATAATAGGCTTTAAAGTCAGACAGTGTTAATGCTCCCTCTTCGTTCTTCTTTTTTCAGATGCTTTTAGCTATTTGTGGTCTCTTTTCTTCCCAGATGAATTTGGTAATTAGCTTTCCCAAATCTTCAAAGTAGGTTGTTGGAATTTTGATTGGTACTGTGTTGAATCTGTAGATCAATTTGGGGATATTGACATCTTAACTATATTTAGCACTCCTATCCATGAGCAGGGAATATCTTTCCACCTATTCTGATCTCCTTTGATTTCTTTTAGCAATGTTATAATAATTTTCTGTGTAGAAGTCCTTTACATCCCTAGTTAAGCTCATTCCTATGTATTTGATTCATTTAGCTGCTATTTTGAAAGGATTTTTTTTCCTTAACTGACTCTCAGCTAAGTCATTGTTTGTGTGTAGAAATGTTACTGATTTTTTTCACATGAATTTTATATCCCACCACCTTGCTGAATTTGTTTATTAGCTCATGTGACTTTGCTGTAGATTTCTCAGAATCTTCCAAATATAGTATCATCTCTTCTGCAAATAATGAAAGTTTTACTTCTTCCTTTCCAATTTGGATACACTTTATTTCTTTGCCCTGCTTTATTGCTCTAGCTAGAACTTCTAGCAGAATGTTGAATAATAGTTGTAACAGTGAGCACCCTTGTCTTATTCCTGATCTTAGGGGAAAAGCTTTCTGTCTCTCTCCGTTGAGTATGATACTGGTTATTGGTTTTTCATACATTCCCTTTATCATATTGAGGTAGTTACTATTGATTCCTATCATTTGGAGTGTTTATTTTTATCAGTAAAGGATGCTGAATTTTGTCAAATGCTTTTTCAGCATCAATCAAGATGATCATGTGATTTTTACCTTGCAATTTGTTAATGTGCTGTATTACATTAATTGCTTTTCTTGCATTGAACCATCCTTGAGTTCTTGGTAAAAACCCCACTTGCTCATGGTGTATAATTCTTTAAATGTGTTGTTGGATTCGATTCGGTAATATTTTATTGATAATTTTTGTATCTATGTTCATTAGGCAAATTGGTCTTAGTTTTCCTTTCTTAAAGCATCTTTGCCCAGTTTTGGTATTAAAATGATATTAGCTTCATAAAATGAGTTAGGTAGAGTTCCATTTTCTTCAATTTTTGGGGAAATGTTTGAGCAGGATTGATGTTAATTCTTTTTAGAATGGTTGATGAAATTCCCCTGTGAAGCTGTCTAGCCCTGGGTTTTTATTGTGGGAAAATTTTTAATGACTGATTAAATTCCTTTACTTGTGATTGGTTTGTTGAGATCTTCTATTTCTTCCTGAGTCAGTGTAGCTTGTTTTTGTGTCTCTGGGAATTTGTCCATTTTATCTAAGTTTTCTAGTTTGTTGACATATAGTTGTTCATAGTATCCTCTTATGATTTCTTTCATTTCTTCAGGGTCTGTGGTAATGCACTCCTTCTCATTTCTGATTTTGTTTATTTGAATCCTCTCTTTTTCTTTTGCAGTCTTGCTAGTGGCCCATCAATTTTACTGATTTTTTCAAAGAATCAACTTTTGGTTTTATCGATTCTTTATATTTTGTTATCCCATTCATTTATCTCTGCTTTAATCATTGTTATTTCTCTTCTTCTATTTGCTTTGTGGTTAGTTTGCTGTTCTTTCTCAAGTTCCTCCAGGAGTGGTGTTAAGTCCTCGATCTTTGCTCTTTCTTGTTGTTATATAGGCATTTAGTGCAATAAATTTCTCTCTCAGCACAGCCTTTGCCACATCCCATAAGTTCTGATAATTTGCATTCTCATTTTCATTCATCTCCAGATTGCTACTGATTTCTCTAGCAATTTCTTCTTTGACCCACTGGTTGTTTAAGCATGTGTTATTTAAGCTCCATATATTTGTGAATGTTCTCCTTTGGTGGTCATTGAGATCCAGTTTCTTCCCATTATGATCTGATAAAGTTCTTTGAATAATTTCAATTTTTTAAAATTTATGAAGATCCATTTTGTGCCCCAGCATATGATCTATACTGGAGAATGTTCCATGAGCACTAGAGAAGAATGTATAACCTTGTGCTTTCAGGTGCAATGACCTTTATATGTCTGTTAGGTCTAATTCCTTTATCAAGTCATTTAACTTCTCTATTTCCTTGTTGATCTTCTGTCTGGTTGTTCTATCTGTAGAGAAGAGTGTGTATTGAAGTATCCTACTATTATTGTTGAAACATCTATCACTCCTTGCAGTTTTGCCAATGTCTGTCTCACGTACTTTGAAGCTCCTTGATTTTGAATCTTCGAAGCCAGTTATCCTGTCCTCTATATAACTTGTATTCTTTCTTCTGTCTCTTCAAATCTGGTGTTGTGTGCATCTAGTATGGTGTTGTTTTTTTTTGTTGTTTTGTTTTTTTTTTTGGTCAACAGAGTCTTTAATTTCTGTGATGTCTGCTATTTTTCCATTTATTCTTTCAAATTCCTCAATCTCCTTTATGTCATTTGCTATCCCACTTATTTTATTAAGTAAAGTTGTATGAACATCTCTGATTAGTTGTTCCAACATCTGTGTCTCCTCTGGTATTTTAATTTAGTCATTTGGAAGGGCTATATCTGTCTGCCTTGTGATATACTCAGTGATCTTCTGCTGTCTTCATGGCATGTAAATATTTTGATTGATTTACTTTAGGAGTTGATTTCTTTCAGTAGTCAAAGGCCTTATGTTTGAAGGATGGTTGTACAGCATGGAGCAGAGCACAGGGTGGGCACTCAGTGTGGTAATTTGCTTCATGTTAGATATAGGTGCAGGTTACAGATGGTATGCTGATGCTTATGAACATGGGCACCCAGCGGCCAGGGTGGATGTAGCTGTGCAGGTGTACTGGTCTGGGGGGTGTAACCCTGGGGTACACTAGTCTAAGGCCTGGGACTCTTTGTGTGCATGCATAGAGCTGTGGCAGCACGTTGGCATTATGCCTTCATGGATTAGGGGCAAATGTGATCCGACTATGCAGGTCAGCACTTTCTCAGAGCTGGGAAGTGTGGCTGAGGGCTGTGAGCATGCATGGTTCTATGACTTCTGTAAAGTGCAGTTCCCAGAGCTAAGTGATGTGATTGGGGGCCCATGTGCATGCATGGGCCTTGGCGTGCTGTAAAGGAATGCAGAGAGCTCAGGTTGGGCAGAGTGAGACAGTGTGACACTATGGGCAGAGAGGCAGGGGTAGCATAGGTATGGAGGATAGTGCCTGAAGCCTTGATGCACTCGCAACAGCCTGTAGGGTAGAGGGAGGGATGGTAGTGCTCAGTAGGGTGCAGGAGAGGTGGGTTGGGCTGCACTTGGGATGGGGTGTGGGACAGATGCATGCCCTGGGGATTGGTGGGAGCATGGGGAATGTGAGTGGATGATGGGGTTCAGATGCATGAGGTGTGGGGTGATTCACTAGTCATGGAGCTGTGCTGGCCAGGGTAGCATGTCCATGGAACCTGGCCTGGCTTACTTCCTAGTCCCAGGCTCTGTGCACTCCCATGGGCTCCGTGTCTTCACTCCTTCATGTGAGGCTCCGGCTTTCTGACTCTCAGTTCCTCAGTCTCTGCAACCAGGGCATAGAAGGATCTCCCAGGTCAACCACACTCCCGAGTCATCATGTCAGTCACCTTCCTGTCCTTTCTCTAACTTTTCCATGGAACAGGTTCATCTTAATTTTGATAAGGGGAACCTGCAACACTCTTCTGTTTCCTTCCCTCACCTATATGTCTTCCTGGATGTCTTTCTCATCTTCCTTGGTAAGGAAGGCTAAGACAATTTCTATTTGGCCATCCCTTGCCTCCAGTTCCAGTCCCGTGGGTATTATCAGGTCTCTTCCCAACAAGTTATGCCCAGCTTCTGGAATGTAAGCAGGGGCCTTATAATTTAGTTATCTTCCCAACAGATATTAGTAGATTTGAAAATGGGGACTTTAAATCCTTAAGCTTTTACCCCCAATATTGTAAGGGGGATACCAGAGAATGCATTCCCCTTTAGGATGTGGTTCATAGAAGATCGAGCTATTCCAGTGTCTACCAAAAATTTAATTATTTCTTGATATGGGCCCACCTTCAAATTTACCACGGCCTCTAAGTGGACTCTTGAGACCAGGAGATTCTGACCCCCCAAATCCTCAAAATTTATCAGGGTATCACCCAACCTTCTTTCTTTAAACTCAGGCAATGTCTATTGAAATGACCAGCTTTCCCACAGTAACAACACCCTACTGAATCCTGTGCCCTTCTCGCTCCTTTATCCTCTTTGGTCCAGACTCCTCTATCTCACCTCTGCCTGTCTCCCTCCTGCTTTTTCTCTAATCTCTTCTCGACCGTGTGGTCAACCATGCTCATCATGGCTTTAACTTTCTGTTTCTATCTTTCTTATTCCCTTCCCACAAATACTTTCTGAGACTCTCAGTAACTCTTACAGTGGTTTATCCATCTACCCATCTATTTTCTGGATCCTTTTCTGAATGACAGGCCAAGACTCCTTCATGTAGCTGACCTTCAGCATTCCTTGTGCCGCAGGACTATCAGGGTCCATTCCTAAGTATTTCCTTACCTGGTCCCTCAACCCTTGCAGCTAAGCAGTGGGTGTCTCATCTTTTTCTTTAGCCACCTCAAAGACCTTATTTAAGTTCTGAGATTTGGGTACAGCCAATTTTATCCCTTGTATAATGAGGACTCTAAGGTCCCTCATTTGTGGCCTGTCTTCCTGATCATTATTATTCCTGTTGGGATCTAAATTGTGGAGTTTCTGCTCTGCTACCATTACCCCTTGTCCAGGTAGGTGCTGCTTCTCCCATTCTTTCATAGCTGCCATCCTCAGCACTCCCCCTTTCTTCCCCTATAAAGAGGATATTTAGGATAGACATAAGTTTGACCAGGTATATAACCAATTTTCCCTGGTCCCATAGTTACTTCCCTCAGAAGGTATAGGGACTCAACGGATTTATGTTCTTTCACCCTTTTTTCCCTCAGGAGCCCCTAGAAATAGAAAATGCCATATATCTTCCTTACACTGTTTCAACTCTTTCCTCAGTTGTTGGTGTGTTGTCATAGGTGGAGCAGTTGGCCCTGATTGCCCCTCCAGCTCCCTGGGGGGAACTCAGGTTAGTTCTATTTGACCTTCAGGGTCCAATAGTCCCTGCCCCAAGAGAGAGGCATGGGGGGGTGTGGCTCAATAAAGGATCCCAGGCTTTAGTCTCTAAAGATTTAGCCTCTGGTTCTGGGGTTTTGACCTTTGCAGGATAAAGAGGAGTCCCCCTTCCTTTTAGCCAACACATGGCATAATCAGACTCCTCTTTGGAGGAGGGCTTCTTTTCATTAACATAAAGCATGAGGTCGGCACAAAGCCAATCTTCATCTGCCCTGTATTTTGGCCAGAATATTGGATGGCACCATGATTTCTTTTGTACAAATGTAACAATATTTAATTATTTTCTTTTTGTCCTTTCCCTTGGTCTGGTCACTATTGGTCCAATGGTTTAACAGTCTCTCTAAGGACTTTCCAGTGGTATGTTTCCAGGGAACTATTTAGGTACCCCATTCCCTTTTTCCCCAGCTGGCCATGTGCCTCTATTATCCATTCTGAGTCTTGCCTGGGTTCTTTTGTCTCAGCACCATTTGGTTCATTGTACTCTGGCCTTTGCCTCACAGAAGAAAGGAACCGCAGGTTGGGACTCTGCATTTGCTTACTCAACTCCAGGCTCATCAAAATTCTTCCTGATGACCAAGGCAATACTTAATAGCCCCCCCCTTTTTTTTAACCTTGGTCCATGCACAGAGCTGCCTGTTCACTGTGAGTCAGATTTTTCCTTTCCCTTTTCTCGTTCGCAATCGGCAGATCAAAGTATCTGGTGTTAGGTCCTTCTGGCTGTCGGAAGTGGGTCCCCAGTGGTGGAGTCTGTGACTGCTCAATCAGTGGAGTGTTTCTTCCCTTCATCCTCCCCAGGGGTCCGCCTCTGAAGCCTTGGATCCCAGACAGGCCCCCAAAGTTGTTGGAAAGAAAGCTGTACCTGAAGGAGAACAAATGCTCATCTATTGTGGAGAAGAAAAGAATTTATTCATGATCATGCAAGAATGGGGGCTCAACTGCAAAAATGATGACTGGCATGTCAAGCAATAGAATGCCATAGGTTTTATACCCTATGCTTATCACACAGGTCTCTCCCTTGTTTCTCCACTGATTGGATACTCCAGAGATTGCAGCTTATCAGGATAGTCTAATTCAAATTTCCCACTGAAGGTTTCTGCTTTTGATTGTGTTTTACATTTCAGTGACCCTTAGTCATTGCGTATTTAAACTTGTTTTTACTATATAAGGATTTGGCATTAATTCTAGGCTTGTCTTCAGGGGCCCTCCCTTTTCCCTGACTGCAAGACCAGTCTGAGCCATTCTGCAGTCCTTTGTTTAGTGAATTCTATTTTTCTCATCCTGCACCAACTTATGTGAAAGCTAAACTTAATTTTATTCTTACACAGGGAACAAAGGCTCTTCTGTGGGCATGACCAAGCCTTTGAGGAACACTTCATGGAGGATGGTCATGATCCTCTAATATTTCTGGATGACAGAGGCAATCTGTTTTAAAGTTCTCTCTCTTTTGCCCTTGTGTCCTCCCGCATGTCAAAGCCCCTTCCAGACCCAATGCATTTGAAAATTAAAATGGAAATGAAAAAAAAATCACCTGATGTTGGAACCAGAGCAAGTATGAAGAGAATAAAGCGTGGGGTTAGGGCTGCATCAGTGGCTTCTATGAGAAGACCTGATGTTTTGACTGAACATCGTATGATTATACTCTTGCTTTCCTCCTTACCTTTGACTTCTGCCTTCCCTACACAAAACTCCACGACTTTGAGCTTCTCAATGACCTGATATGAAGATCTTTTGACTGCTAGATTTAGCCATTTCTGGGAGAATACATTGCTGATCAGAGGAATGAATGTGTAAAGCTAAGTTTATCAGCTCTTTATTCATAGCTTGCTGTTATTCATTTTTGTATTAGCAGAGGCTGGCCCAGAGTAGCTGCTTAATACCTGCTTGTGAATGAGTAAGCCCGTCCCCTGATGCTGGGTAGGGAAGTGCAAAACTGCATAGGCTTTCTTGTCTGTAGCCTCTGGGAAGGGGGAAGAGACTTGACTAGCTCACTTCCTCATAGACGCAGGTGTTCCACAGCTCTGAACTTGGTCCCTGGCCTATGTGTAAATTCCGTGTTCAGGAACAGCCAGTGCCTCAGGGTGGGGCATGGATGTGGGTAGGCAGAACCCAGGAATGCATTGTTCCAGAAAATTAGTCCAAATAGTTTTTGTGACTCCCTTTCCCTGGCTTGCTGTATCTTCAGTAATAGAAAATCTGCCCATCGGAGGTTGCTTTAGTTGCTGCTGCAGCAGCCAAAAAATTCTTCAGCATATAATTTCTTTGCTTTATTTGGAAGGCCCATTGCCATAGGGCCTCCTAGACACAAAAGGCAGTCTCAAAACCAACCTTTAAGTGGTTAAAATAGTTGGGTTATGAGTGGGTCATACCTCTAAATGAACCCAGGTTATCTCTTCCTTTTATAAAATAATGAAATCAGACCCCAATTTTCCTTGCTTAGATTTTTTTTTCATTTTTGAAATGTCTCAGTTTTAATTTCTGCTATAAAAAGAAAGACAAAAAGACTGTATGCAAATACTGCATGCTAGTTACTAAATCTGGTTCTCACGGGGAATGGGCTGGCAATGTTTAAGTTACATTAGTAAATATTAGGTTTGAACAAATAAGTAAAATTTTGTAGATAACGAGAGCCAGGTTTTACTGTTTGAGAAAGAAATGACAAATAAGAAATGGGAGTAGGCTAGAATGAATCCTGTGTACTGGTTTGGAGTCATAGCTATCAGTGTGAATTCATGAGTTTTAAATATACATGCATGGGTTGATAGGCATACATATATTTCCCTGTTCTACTAGAAGTAGTGTCGCATCTTAGCACCTAGATCTTGGTTTTTAAACCCTATTCTGTGATATAAAGGACAAAGGTTCCTTGGAGAAATGGTTGATTTTAGAGATGAGAAAAGAAAACACAAGATGAACTGGATATCTTGCTCCAGAAACATGGAAGTTCTTTTTAAAAAGTATGGGACTTGTTCAAAGAACACAGGAACAAACCTTAAAAAGTTCCCACCTACAGCTTAATTGAGCACCGTAAGTACATGGAACCTTGAGTAGGGCATGAGATTTTGTAGGTTTGTCCAGAGTGATGCCTTGATAAATCCCAGAAGGATTTGAACAATGAATAACAAAGTATTTACAAAGTTCCCTTGGGGGAATGGTGAGAAAGGGGGAAAATTCAACTTCCCCAAGTGGAGAATTCTTGATATTCTCACAAGCAGTGGGGACAACCAAAGCAATGGGCTGAACACCCAATCTTGGGATTTGTTTATATGAAACTTAACCTTGCAAAGGATAGGCCAAGCTTACTTAAAATTAAGACTCACCCCCAGGAGAATCTCTTTTGTTGCTCAGATGTGGCCTCTTTCTCCAGCCAACACAACAAGCAAACTCACTGCCCTCCCCCTCTCTATGGGAGACATGACTCCCAGGGGTGTGGACCTTCTTGGCAACGTTAAACAGAAATCCTAGAATGACCTGGGACTCAACACCAAAGAATTGAGAAAACCTTCTTGACTTAACGGGGGCCAAGATAAATGAGACAAAATAAAGTATCAATGGCTGAGATATTCCAGAGTAGAGAGGATATCCTGGAGTTATTCTTATGCATTAAATAGATATCACCTTTTTAGTTAAAGTGTAATGGAGAGGCTGGAGGGAACTGCCTGAAAATGTACAGCTGTGTTCCAGTAGCCATGTTTCTTGAAGATGATTGTTTAATGATATAGCTTTTGCAATGTGACTGTGTTTTTGTGAAAACCTTGTGTTTGATGCTTCTTTTATCTACTTATGGACAGATGAGTAGAACATATGGATTAAAAATAAATAAATAATAGGGGGAATAAGCATTAAAATAAGTTTAGTAGATTGAAATGCTAGTGATCAATGAATGGGAGGGGTAAGGGGTACAGTATGTATGAATTTTTTCTGTTTTCTTTTTATTTCTTTTTCTGAATTGATTAAGATTCCATGTTTATTGAAATATAGTGTCCTTCTTTGTCTCTTTATAATAGTTTTGTATTTAAAATCTATTTTGTCTGACATTGATATATCTACCCAAGCTCTTTTATACGTCTGTTTGAATGGAATATCTTTTTCTAATCTTTCTCTTTCAAACTATTTGTGTCTTTGGGTCTAAAGTGATTCTCCTATAGACAGCATAATACTTTCTATCCATGTTGCCTGTGTCTTTTGATTGGGCAATTAAATCCATTAACATTCAGTGTTATTGCTGTAAAGGCAGTACTTACTTTAACCATTTTATACTTTGGTTTTTTAATATGTCATATCTTATTTTTTTACACTTTTTTTATACTTTAGTTACCCTTACTAATAATCATGATTTCTACACTGTAGTCCAACCTCTTCTTTCTTGTTTTTTCCTTACAGCCTCCAGAACTCTCTTTAGTATTTCTTGTAGGGCAGGGCTCTTGTTGATAACTCTCTCAGTTCCT
Source organism: Tamandua tetradactyla (assembly GCF_023851605.1). Classification (NCBI taxonomy): domain Eukaryota; kingdom Metazoa; phylum Chordata; class Mammalia; order Pilosa; family Myrmecophagidae; genus Tamandua; species Tamandua tetradactyla. The sequence continues at coordinate 124,520,210 of NC_135353.1, forward strand.
GTTCGTCTGTGAATATTTTAAATTCTCCCTCATTTTTGAATGACAATTTTGCCAGGTAAAGAATTTTTGGCTGGCAGTTTTTCCTCTTCCAGTGCCTTGAATATATCATACCACTGCTTTATCACCTCTGTGGTTTCTGATAAGAAGTCAGCACTTGCTCTTATTGCAGTTCCTTTTTACAGAATGAATTACTTTTCTCTTGTTGCTTTCAGAATACTCTCTTTATCTTTGGCACTTGACATTCTGAATATTGCATTTCTTGGAGTAGGTTTATTAGGGTTTATTCTGTTTGGAATATCTTATGCCTCTTGAGCATGTATGTGCTATGTCCTTCATAAAAGTTTGGAAATGTTGGCTATTATTTACTCAAATATTATTTCTGCCCTTCCCTTCTCTTTTCTTTCTGGGACACCTATGCCACCTGTATTTGTGTGCCTCATGATGTCATTCAAATCTCTAAAACCCTGATCAATTTTTTCCCCACTTTTTCTCTATCTGTTCTTCTGCCTGTAAGATTTTTATTGTCCTGTCTTCTAGCTCACTGATTCTTTCTTCTGCCCATTCTAATTTGCTGTTTTATGCCTCTAGTGTATTTTTAATTTCTTCTATTGTGCCTTTAATTAGCTTACTTTCTATTATGCTTCTTTATATACTTTCACATTCTTCTTTATGCTCACCCAGTGTATTCTTAATATTCTTTATGTCTTTATCCATATTTCCTTTAACTTTTTTAATTGATCTAGGAGATTTGTTTGAACATAACTGACTAGTTGTTTCAAATTCTGTTTCTCCTTCAAAATTTTAATTAGTTCCTTTGATTTTTCCATATCTTCCTGTTTCTTAACATGGCTTGTAATTTCTGCTGACACTTACACATCTGTTTACCTTGATATGTTTACTCTGCAGGTCAGTTTCTCTCTTTTGCCTAGAGTTTTCTTGTTGATTGGCTTTGTGTTAAAGCTGTTATTTGACACTTATTTCAACTTATTCTAGATGTTTAAAATTGTCTGTGTTTGACTGATAAGATTTTTCAAGCTCTTCTTCACTTGATTCTTGTCCTGGATATGTGGTGCAATTTTTAAGATTGTACTAGTTTTGCATTTGTTTCAACCCAAGGAGAAAGCTTCTTTTCCTCTCTTCCTTCCTGGGGAATCTTGATCTGTTCTGTTTGTTTTTTCTTTTCCTCCATAACTTTTTTTGCAATTCTTTCATTGTCTCTAACTGCTTTAGTTTGGAAAATAAATTTTTGGATGATGGCCACCCTGGAGAAGATGTTACCATCAGTATTCCCCAGCCACAACTAGGCCAGGGACCTATGAAATGGACATTGGTGAGCTCCAAAGAACACTGGTGCGGTCAGGAAAGATGTCAAAACCTCCTTTGAGGACTTCTGGAAGATAGCAGAATAGGATAGGCTGAGTGCACCCCCACATCATGGAAAAAATAGAGAAAGAACAGAAATAGACCAGGACAGTGTTTCCAGGGTATGAGTTACCAGAGAGGAGCTTCTACATTTTATAGGGAAAATCTGGATAAAAAAATGAGTAAATTATTATTGAGAAGATGGGGTGAGTTTACTCAGTCATGACTGCACCTGGTGCAGGCTGTGATGTACAGGCCAGAACAAGTGCTGAAAGAGCAGTGTTCTTCCACACTCCCACCTCATGATCAGTTTGAGACATTTTGCCTCTCAGCTCCACAGATGGGAGCTTCCTGTGGAAACCAAGAAGTCAGCAGTTTTGGTTTACATTTGAACAGAGACCTTGCTGCTGGGGCACAGTGACTACCTGCTAATCCTGAGGCATGCCACTGTGGGCTATGGATTTGGTACAGACTGGGAGGCCCTGTCCTCAGGAAAAAGGAGGATGCAGAACAGAGATGATTTAACAATTGGCTGGTAAAAGAGGCACTTTGTGTCCAACTACATCTATTCTTTCTCCTTGGAGGTTCAGAGCACGCACAGTGTGCATGGCAGAGAGGCTGGGCAAAAGGAGTGAACTGTGCCGCACCACTAGGCAGTCCTGGGTCATCTGTGGATAAAGGAACTTGAAGCTCTCAGACAGACAGCCCATGTGGGGGCTTGGGAATCACTAGACAGATCCATCCACAAGCAGATTTTTTGTCAAGGTGCACACTGTCCACCCCCAACTGCCCCCCATAGAGTTGGCCATTTTCAGCATGCACAGAGACCTGTGGCCTTGGCTGGATTTGCACCTGGTCTCAATCCTGCCCAGCTAGCAGACACAGTCAGGGAGAGGTGTCTCAAGAGTGCTATCTGCTCAAAAGATAAGGAAAGTGTACTCTAGAAAACTGCTTTTTTTCTCTAGATTTTAACACATCTTGTATGAGGTCCCAGCCTTGGTTTGGTGGGGAATTACTAACTAATCAATTGCCAAAGGAGACCTTAAATGCAATGCAAGGAAAAACAAAATATTTTATTCTTAAGGGAAAACAACTTTTAAAATAAACTTATCAAGATAATCGAATGCCAAAAGCAACAACAACAAAATATCATAACTGTTATGAAGAAAAGATATAAAAAAGACACTAGATGAGTATAAAGAAGAATTTGAAAAAATAAATAAAAAACTAGCAAATCTTACGGCAATGAAAGACACCATAGGTCAAATTAAAAATATACAAGAGACACACAATAATAGATTTAAAGAGTCAGAAGGAAGAATAAGTGAACTAGAGGGCAGGGCAAATGGTGAAAAAGTTAGAAAAATTTGAATTGGCTCTCAAGGAATGATGAGCAACACTAAGCACACAAATATAAGAATTATTGGTGTCCCAGATAGAGAAGAGAAGAATAAATGTCTAGGGAGATTTTTGGAGGAGATAATTGGGGAAAACATCCCAATCCTTATAAAATAAATAAATATGCAAATCAAAGAAGCCCAACAACTCAAAATAGAATAAATCCAAATAGACCCACTACAAGACACATACTAATCAGACTGTCAAATGCTAAAGAAAAGCAGAATTCTGAAAAAATCAAGAGAAATGAGATTCACCACATACAAAAGAAGTCCCATAAGACTCAGTTCAGATGGCTCAATAGGTAGAATGAAGAGAAGGCAGTGATATGATATATTTAAGAGATTGTAAAATAAAAATTGCCAAACAGGAATTCTTTATCCAACAAAGTTGTCCTTCAAAAGTGAGGGAGAGTGGTAGAACGCTTGCTTTCCATGTGGGAGACCCAGGTTTAATTTCAGGTCAATTCACCCCCCCCCCCCCAAAGAAAGTTAGGATGAGAGTGAGGGAGGCAAGATGGTGGCTTAGTGAGGTGTGGAATTTAGTTCATCCTCCGGAGCAGTTGGTAAATATCCAGGGGCAGTACAGGAACAACAGCTGGGGTTACATCAGTGACTGTACACACAGTGTACACCAGTCTGGACTAACTGGAATAGCTCAGACCTTCACACAGAACTTTAAGTTCTCCAAACCATGAATGTTGGCACCTATTTTCCACAGCCACAGCAGGCTGCTCCCCAAGGAGAAAGGAAACAGACTTTTCTAGCAAAAAGGACTTAGCTTAACCAACCTCCAATAGTAGAATTAAAAGCAAATTGTGACTACTGAAATACTCCCCCAGCAGATAAACCTGGAATAAGTACTAAAGGAAAAGTATGAGTTTTTGCCCTTACAGAGAGGGGATGGGGCTGATGGCAAAAGAAAAAAGAGGGTTTTTGAGCCAGACATCACAAAATACTGGGAAAAGGCTGGACTCTAAGGAAAGGGGGCACATAGAATCTGGAAATACATACAGCCATGTACCAATTTAAATGCTTTATTGACAAACCCGAGGAGTGAAGGGCCTGCTCTGAAAGTGGTTTTTTTGTTGTTGTTGTATTTTGTTGTTGTTGTTTGCTTTTTTCTATTCCTTAAGAGATCATTAGATAGAACTGGAAGCATTCTCAAGTTCCAGCACTGCCCCAGGAAAGGGAAGAATTAAGCTTGTCTGAGAGACAAAATGACTAGTCAGATGAAAGGAGTTAATTTCCTAAAGGTTGTATCTTTCCCAAGAGAATGGTGGAGCCCAACTCAAATGAAATCACTCCAAGGAATTCTGATCCCACGAACTGGAAAACTGAAGCAATTAATGCAAACTTAGAACTTTGCTCTGTCTCAACCACAACCCCATCAGGGATTCTGCTGAAATTAAAGGCACCACATCACTTTACACTGGTAGGAAGCCATGGGCAGACAAGCACTACATTCTGGGCAGGATAGGAAAAGCACAGAGTCTAGAGGCTTCATAGGAATGCCTGGCAACCTGTTGGGTCTCACCCTCAGGGAAAACTGATACTAGTGACTTTCCTCCTGAGACATGGGCCAGTTTGGTCTAGGAAAATCTGACCAGGGTCTCCAATATCTGAGGAAACCTGCCCTAAAAACAAAAGCTTCATAATGGCAGGACAATAAACACAAAAACAAGAATTGAAAAATTCTGTTCAGTAAAAAAAAATCTATGCTAGAGGGCTAGAATACGTTGAACCAAATGTCAAAGAACAGATAGAGAACAAAGCCATCCAGCAAGAAAGTCCTAAGTAAAAGAGTGAAAACAACCTCCAGAATAAACTAATTAAGGAAATCAAATGCCTAGATGCCAGCAAATAATGAGTCATACTAAGAAAATCGATGATATAGCCCAGTCAAAGGAGCAAACCAACAGTTCAAATGAGATACAGGAGTTGAAACAACTAACTCAGGATGTTCAAACAGACATCGAAAACCTCATCAAAAATCAAATCAATGAGTTGAGGGAGGATGTAAAGAAGACATTGGGCAAACAAAAAGAAGAACTCAAAAGTTTGACAAAACAAATCACAGAACTTATGGAAATGAAAACCACAAAAGGAAAGTTGAAAAAAGCAATGGAAACCTACAACAAATTTGAAGAGGCAGAAGAAAAGACTAGTGAACTAGAGTACTGGACATCTGAAATGCAACACACAAAACAAAATATAGGGAAAAAAAGGAGAAATATGAGCAAGGCCTCAGGAAATTGAATGACAGAATCATGCACACAAATATATGTGCTGTAGATGTCTGAGAAGGAAAATAAAATGGAAAAGAAGGAGAAAGACTAATGGAGGAAATAATCACTGAAAACTTCCCATCTCTTATGAAAAATTAAAAATTATAGATCCAAGAAGTGCAGCATATCCCAAACAGAATAGATCCAAATAGAAATACTTCAAGCCACTTACTAATCAGACTGTCAGATGTCAAAGAGAAAGAGAGAATTTTGAAAGCAGCAAGAGAAAGGCAATCCATCATAGACAAGGGAAACCCAATAAGACTATGTGTAGATTTCTCAGCAGAAACCATGTAGGTGAGAAGGCAGTGGTATGATATATTTAAAATTCTAACAGAGAAAAACTGTCAACCAAGAATTCTGTATCTAGCAAAATTACCCTTCAAAAATGAGGGGGAGATTAAAATATTTTCAGAGAAACAATCACTGAGAGGTTTTGTAACTAAGAGACTGGTTCTGCAAGAATTACTAAAGGGAGCACTATAGTCAAGAAAAGATAAGAGAGAGAGGTCTGGAGAAGAGGGTAGAAATGAACACTACCAGTAAAAGTAAAAAGAGAAATAAGTGATATATAAAATTCAAAACACAAAATGGTAGAAGAAACTACTGACTTTACAGTAATAATATTAAATGTTAATGGATTAAGTTCCCTAATCAAAAGACATAGACTGACAGAAAGGATTTAAAAACAGGACCCATCTATATGGTATCTACAGGAGACTCATTTTAGACCCAAGGACAAAAATAGGCTGAAAGTGAAACGTTGGGAAAAGATATTTCATGCAAACAATGAGAAAAGAGCAGGAGTAGATATGCTAATGTCCAAAAAATTAGACTTCAAATGTAAAACATTTATAAGAGACAAAGAAGGCCACTATATATTAGTAAAAAGAACAATTCAGCAAGAAGACATAGCAATAATAAATGTTTATGCACAGAGCCAGAATGCTCCAAAATACATGAGGCAAACACTGACAACACTAAAAGGAGAAATCCACACATCCGCCATAATAGTTGGGGACTTCAATTCCACTCTCTCATCAATAGCTAGAACGTTTATACAGATGACCAATAAAGAAACAGAGAATTTGAATAATACAATAAATGAACTAGACTTAACAGACATTTACAGGACCTTACACCCCACAACAGCAAGATGCACATTTTTCTCAAGTGCTCATGGATCATTCTTAAGGGTAGACCATATTTTGTGTCACAAAGCAAGGTCCCAATACATTTTAAAAGGTTAAAAACATGCAAAACACTTTCTCAGATCATAAAGGAATGAAGTTGGAAATCAATAGCAGGTAGAGGGCCAAAAATTCACAAGTGTATGAAGGCTAAACAACACAGTCTTTAACAACCAGTGGGCCAAGGAAGAAATCACAAGAGAAATCAGTAAATTTCTCAAGGCAAATGATAATGAAAACATAACATCACAACTTGTGGGATTCAGCAAAGGCAGTGCTAAGAGGGGAATTTATTGCCTCACATGCCTATATTGAAAAAGAAGAAACAGCAAAAATCAAGGAATAAACTGTTCACTTGGAAGAACTCGAGAAAGAACAGCAAATAACCCCAAAGCAAGCAAAAGGAAAGAAATAGTGAAGATTAGAGCAAATATAAAAGAAATTGAGAACATGAAAACAATTAAGAAAATTAACAAAACCAAAAGTTAATTCTTTGAGAAAATCAATAAAATCAATGGGCCCTTAGTGATGTTGACAAAAAAAAGAAAAAAAGAGGGAAAGAGGATGCAAATAAGTAAAATCAGAAATGGAAGGGTAAACATAACCACTGACCCTGCAGAAATAAAAGAGATCATGAGAGGATACTATGAGCAACTATATGCTAACAGACTAGATGACATAAATGAATGGGCAATTTCCTAGAAAGGCATGAACAACCAACATTGACTTGAGAAGAAATAGATGGTGTCAACAAACCAATCACAAGTAAAGAGATTGAATCAGTAATCTGTAAGCTCCCCAAAAAGAAAACTCCAGGGCCAGATGGCTTTACATGTGAATTCTACTAAGCATTCAAGAAATAATTAATAACAATCCTAACCAAACTCTTCAAAATAGTTGAAGAGGAGGGAAAGCTACCTAAAGCCAACATCACCCAAATACCAGAGCCAAACAAGGATACTATAAGAAAAGAAAATTACAACCCAACCTCTAGTGAATATAGATGCAAAACTCTTCAGAAAAATAGTTGCAAATGGAATCCAGTAGCACATTAAAAGAATTATACACCATGACCAAGAGGGAGTTATTCCAGGTATGCAAGGATGGTTCAACATAAGAAAATCATTTAATGTAATAGACCATATCAACAAATCAAAGCAGAAAAACCACATGATCATCTTGATTGATGCAGAAAAAGCATTTGACAAAATCCAATATCCTTTCTTGATGTAAACACTTCAAAGGATAGGAATAGAAGTGAACTTCCTCAATATGATAATGGAATATATGAAAAATCCATAAGTAACATCGTTCTCAATGGGGAAATTCTGGAAGTTTTTCCTCTAAAATCAGGAACAAGGCAAGGATGCCCACTGTAACCATTATTATTAATATTGTGCTTGAAGTTCTAGCCAGAGCAATTAGAAAATAAATAAATGAATAAAAGACATCTAAATTGGAAAGGAAGAAGTAAAACTCTCACTGTTTGCAGATGATATGATACTATAGTTGAAAATCTCAAAAACTCTACAGCAAAGCTACTAAAGCTAATAAATGAGTGCAACAATGTGGCAGGGTACAAGATTAATACCCAAAATACAGTAGTGTTCTATACACTATTAATGAACAACCTGAGGAGGAAATCAAGAAAAAAATTCATCTACAATAGCAACCAAAATAGTCAGATATTTAAGAATAAATTTCACTAAGGATACAAAAGGGCTATATATAAAAAACTACAAGAAATTGCTGAAAGAAATTATGGATGACCTAAATAAATGGAAGGCATACTATGTTCATGGGTTGGAAGACTAAATATAGTTAAGATGTCAATTCTACCCAAATTGATTTGTAGAGTCAAGGCAACACCAATTAAAATCCCAAACACTTACTTTGCAGAAATAGAAAAACCAATAACCAAATTTATTTGGAAAGGAAGCATATCCTGGATTGTTAAAAAATATCTTCAGAGAGAAAAATGAAGTGTGAGGTCTACACTACCTGATCATAAAGTATATTATGAAGTTACAGTGGTCAAAACAGCATGTTACTGGCATAAAGATAGATGTACTGACCAATGGAACTGAATAGAGTGTTCAGATATAGACACTCTCATCTATGGACAATTGATCTTTGATAAGGCAGTCAAGCCAACCCACCCGGGACAAAGCAGCCTTTTCAATAAATGGTGCTTGGAGAACTGGATATCCATATGCAAAACAATGAAAAAGGATACATATCTCGCAGCCTACACAAAAACTAACATGTATCAAAGACCTAAACATTAGATCTAAGGCCATAAAACTTTTAGAAAAAATGTAGGGAATTATCTTACAAATCTTGTAATAGGAAGTGGTTTCCTAGACTGTACACTCAAAGAACACGCATTGAAAAAAGAAATAGATAAGTGGGAACTCCTCAAAATTAAAAACTTTTGTGCATCATAATGTCCTTAAGGACATTATGCTGAGTAAAATTAGCCAGAAACAAAAGGACAAGTACTGTATGGTCTCATTAATATGAACTGACATGAATGAGTGAACTTGAAGAATTGAAGAAAAGAACACAGGTTATCAGGAGATAGAAATAAGGTAGAGACTGCACAATTGGTGTTGAAGGAATACAGATTGTGCAACGGGAATGATTGTAAAACTTCAGAAATGGAGAGCACAATACTATGTTACTGTAGTACAATAATATAAGTACACTGAATGGAGCTGAGTGTGAGTAGAGGGAGAAGGGCTGGGGCATGTATGAAACCAGAAGGAAAGAAAAAGGATAAAGACTGAGTTGGTATAATTTTAGGAATGCCTGGAGTGGACAATGATGGTAACTCAATGTACAAATAAAAGTATTTTTGCATGTGGAAGAACAAATGAATGTCGATATTGCAGCCTGTTGAAAATAGATGGTATAAGGGGAAAAGTACAATCAATGCAAGCTAAGGTCTATTGTCAACAGTAATATTGTAACATGCTTCCACTGAATGTATCAAAGGCATTATGCCAAAAGTAAATATCAACTGGCAGAGAGCATGGGGAAGGGGTATGGACTGTTTGTAGAAGAGAAGGAAATGTCTTCAGGTAGATTATGGTGACAAAGGCATATCTATACACTTAGGTTGGGTTGTATGATGTTTGAATAAATCTGTTTAAAAATGAACACAGAGAAACAAGTGCTAGAGAAAATGTGGAGGAAGACATGCACCTATTCACTGTCGGTAGGGAAACTAAGAGGTGCAGCCTCTTGGAGGGCAGTGTGGTAGTCCCATAGGAGGCTAGGAGTGGGGTGCCATTTGATTTTGCAACCCCGTTACTCAGTATATACCTGGATGATCTGAGTGTGGGGACACAAATGAACATTTTCAAACTGGTTTTTATGGTGGCAGTGTTATTGATCCACAATGGATGGAATACAACAACTGAGGAATGGAAGGGGGAACTATGGTGTATACATACAATGGACTACTGAGCAGCTGCAAGAAGGAATGAAGCTGTGAGGCATGCAATTAGGTGAATGAGGACTGTATGTTGAATGAAATGTCAGGAACAAAAATTTTCATGCCTCAATTATATGGACTAACTATAATATAAAAACTCAGTGAACTGAAGTCAAGAACATGGATTATCAGGTTGCAGCCTGTTGTAAAGGGTTGTAAATTGTAAGCTCTTACAACAGTCACATATATTCAAGAGGTAACTGTTAACTCTAAGTTCTGAGATGCTGAGCTCTTTGTATATAACCTGATTGTTCACAGAAACTTCGGATATTTATGTGATATCTGAGACTCAGAATTAGAGTTCAGAAACTATGAAAGTCAGCAGTCCCCCATAGAGGAACTGTTTTAAAATTTGAAAAAGGGATCAGATATTGAGTAGAGATATGAATGAAGCTGGTCTGTATATGAATAAGTTATAACAGATTACAGGGAAAAGGATAATATCATCCATATTTTAAAACTTCAGCTTCTGTGTGAGACTAAAGGGAGAGATGTCTATTTGGTACAAAATTTGTATTTTGGGTAGTGTGTTTTCTAATTTAATTTGTAGTCAGTTTAATTGACCATAATAAGTACATGGAATCTGGAATAAGGCATGAGATTTAGTTGGTTTGTTCAGGTTAATGTAATGCCCCAATACATTCCAGAGTAATTTGGGCAGTGAATAAAGAAGTCTTTGTAAAGTTTCCTAGGGGGGCTGGGTGCAAAGGAGGAAATATTTAATTTCCCCATTTAGAGAATTTCTGATGTTCTGGCAGGCAGTGGGGACAACCAATTCAATAGGCTGAGCCCTTGATCTTGGGCTTCACCCCTTTACCCTATCCTGCAAAGGATAGGGTAAATCCACTTAAAATTAGGCCTAAGAATCACCCCCAGATCACCTCTTTTATTGCTTAGATGTGGCCCCTCTCTCTAAGTCAACTTGGCAGGTGAACTCACTGTCCTCCCCCCTATATGAGACATTACTCTCAGGGGTGGAAATCTCCCTGGAAACATGGGACAGAAATCCCAGGATGAACTGGGACCTGGCACCAAGGGATTGAGAAAGACTTCTTGACAAATAGGGGAAGAGAGAAATGAGACAAAATAAAGTGTCAGTGGCTGAGAGATTTCAAACAGAGTTGAGAGGTTATCCTGGAGTCGAGAAGTTATCCTCCTATAGATAGAGGATCAATATATAGACAGAGCTCAATAAGGAAATAGGGAGTCTAAACAATGTAATAAATGAATTTGACCTAACAGACATATACAGATTGTAACACCCCAAAACACCAGAGTATACACTCTTCTCTAGTGCTTGTTGAATTTCTTCCAGGATAGATCATATGCTGGGGAAAAAAACAGGTCTTAACACATTTGAAAAGGTTGAAATTATTCAAAGCACTTTCTCTGACCCAATGGAATGTAGCTAGAAATCAATAATCACCAAAGAAGCAGAAGTCTCACAAATATATAGAGGTTAAATAACACACTCTTAAACAATCAGTGGGTCAAAGATGAAATTGCAAGAGAAATTGGTAAATATCTTAAGACAAATGAAAATGAGAATAAAACACCAAAATTTATGAGATTTCACAAAAGCAATTATGAGAGCGAATTTTATTGCCTTAAATGCCGATATTTAAAATTAAGAAAGAGCAAAAATCAAGGTCTTAACTGCTCACCTGGAGGAACTAGAGAAAGAGCAGTGAACTAATCCCAAAGCAAACAGAAGAAAAGAAATAACACAGATTAAAGCAGAAATAAATGAATTGGTTAACAAAAAAAGCATAGAGAGAATAAATAAAACCAAAAGTTGATTCTTTAAGAAAATCAATAAAACGGATGGACCCTAAACTAGGCTTGACAAGGAATAAAAGAGAAGATGCAAATAAATAAAATCAGGAATGAAAAGGGGATCATTACCATGGATCCTGAAGAAATAAAAAAAATCATAAGAGGATACCATGAACTATTGTGTGCCATTAAACTAGAAATTAGATGAAATGGACAATTTCTTATAAACACCCAAACAACCTATACTGACTTGAGAAGTAATAGAAGACCTCAACAAACCAGACACAAGTAAAGAGATTGAATTAGTCATCAAAAACTTCCCTACAAAGAAAAGCCCAGGGCCAGAGGTGGCTTGACAGGGGAATTTTAGCAAACATCCCAAAATGTACTAACACCATTCATTCTCAATTTCCTCCAAAAAATTGATGAAAAATGATTGCTACCTAACTCATTTTATGAAGCTAATGTCACTCTAATAGCAAAACTGGATAAAGATGCTACAAGAAAGGAAAACCACCGGCCAATATCCCTAATGAATATTGATGTAAAAATTCTCAACAAAGCACTTGCAAATCAAGTCCAAAAGCACATTAAAAAAATTATACAGCACAACCAAGTGGGGTTTATTCCAGGCATGCAAGAATGGTTCAACACATGAAAATCAGTCAAGGTAGTGCAACACATTAGCGAATCAAAGCAGAAAAATCTCATGATCATCTCAATTGATGCTGAAAAAGCATTCAATAAAATTCAGCATTCTTTTCTGATAAAACACTCCACAATTAAGGAATTGAAGGAAACTTCCTCAATATTATAAAGGCCATATATGAATAACCCATAGCCAGCATCATTCTCAATGGTAAGAGACTGAAAGCCTTCCCCCAAAGATCAGGAATGAGACAAGGATGTCCACTGTCACCACTATTATTCAACCACTGTGCTAGAAATTTTAGCTAGAGCAATTAGGCAAGAAAAAGAAATATAAAAGGAATCAAAATAAAAAAGCAAGTGTTAAAACTTTCGTTATTTTCAAACAACATGATCCTATATTCGGAAAATCCTGAGATATTTATGACAAAGCCACTTGACCTAATAAACATATTCAGCAAAGTGGTGAGATGTAAGATTAATGTGCAAAAATCAGTAATGTTTATATACACAAGTAATGACCTAATTGAGAAGGCAATTGGGAATAAAATTCCATTCACATTAGCAACTAAAAGATCAAGTATCTGGGATTAAACTTAACCTAGGATGTACAGAACCTGTACAAAGAAAACTACAAGGCATTGCTAAAACAAATCACAGCAGATCTAAATAGGTGGAAGGATATTCCATGTTCATAGATAGGAATGTTAAATGTCATTAAGATGTCAATTCTACCCAAATTAATTTACAGATTCAATGCAATAACAGTCAAAATTCCAAGAACCTACTTTGAAGACTTAGAAAAACTAGTTGTTAAATTTATTTGGAAGGAAAAGAGGCCTCAAATAGCAAAACACAACTTGATAAAAAGAAGAATGCCGTGGGAGGACTTATACTTCCTGTGTTTAAAACTTATTATAAAGCCACAGTGGTAAAAACAGCATGGTATTGGCACAAAGATAGCCACACTGATCAATGGAATTGAATTGAGAGTTCAGAAATAGATCCTCAGATGTATGGCTAATTGATCTTTGACAAAGCCCCCAAATCCACTGAACTGGTCTTTTCCATAAATGGGCATGAGAGAACTGGATATCAACAGTCAAAGGAATCAAAGATGCCCCTACCTCATGTGCTACACAAAAATTAATTCACTGTGTGTTAAAGACCTAAATTTAAAATCCAGTACCATAAAAATCCTTAAAGAAATATTGGAAAGCTTCTTTAAGACCTAGTATTGGTAGGTACCTTCTTAGACCTTATACACAAAGCATAAGCAATACATTTTTAAAAAATAGAGAAATGGGAACTCCTCAAAATCAAATGCTTCTTGCCTCAAATGACTTTGTTAAAAATGTGAAGAAGAAGCCAACCCAATGGGAGAAAATATTTGGAATCCATATGTCCGATAGGGTTTGATATCCAGTATATATAAAGAAATCTTACAACTCAAGAACAAAAGAATAAACAACCCAATTATAAAGTGGGCTAAAGACATGAATAGGCATCTTTCCAGAAAGGAAATACAAATGGCTAATAAGCACTTGAAAAGATGTTCATCTTCATTAGTTATAAGGGAAATGCAAGTCAAAAACCACAAGGTTTTGCCTCACACCTATAAGAATGGCTGCCATTAAACAAACAGGAAACTACAAGTTGCAGAAGATGTGGAAAAATTGGAACACTTATTCACTGCTGGTGTGAATGCATAATGGTACAGCCACTGTGGAAGACAGTCTGGTAGTTCCGTACAACCCAGCAATACCACTGCTTGGCATATACTCAGAAGAGCTGAAAGCAGTGACATGAACAGACATTTGCATACCAATGTTCAGTGGCATTATTGACAATTGTCAAAAGATGGAAAAAATTCAAGGGTCCATCAACAGACAAGTGGACAGACAAAATGTGGTATATACATATGATGGGATATTATGGAACAGTAAGAAGAAATGAAGTCCTGAAGCATATGACAATATGGATGAACCTTGAAGACATAATGCTGAATTAATAAGCCAGACACAAAAGGATAGATACTGTATGATTTCACTAATATGTAAATGTAAACTCAGAGTCTTTAAATGTAGAATATAGGAGATCTAGAGATAGAACCTAGAGAAGGGAGAGTGATTAATTAATATTTACAGGCTTCTGAACAAGATTGAAATTAGTTGTATGGGATTAGGTAGAGGAGATGGCAGCTAGTGGGACTACAAGCAATAGTGCCAGATTATAGGCATATTAAAGGTGAACATGATTGAAAAGCGTTGTTTAAAGCCATGTATCTCACTGATTAGCACTATAAATATAAATAAGTTCTTTCTTGAGCTACTTCAAAGGTATGACACTTGTTCAAAAGGTTAATTGTAGAAGGTTATACAGTAAAAACTATCAATTTATAGTGCATGCTATGGACTATATTTAACAGGATCTGTTGGTGGACACTTGGGTTGTTTCCATTTTTGGAAATTGTGAATAATGTCTCTATGAACATCAGCATGCAAGTGTCTGTTCATGTCACTGTTATTTTTCTCTTTGGGGCAATGAAAATTGTCTGTAAATGGGAATGATGATGATTGTACAACTAATTGAGGATATTGTGAGACATTGACTGTCTACACTGGATACAATATAAGCTATGTGAATATATTGCAACAACATCTGTGGATTAAAAATAAATAAATAAGTAAAAAGCCTTTTTGATAACTCCCTGATGCTGCACTTTCCTGGTCTGCCTAGCAGATGGTGCACTTTAGCAAACTGTTCGCCGTTGCCCTAAGGAGGTCCTGCACTTTTCATCCTCCACCTCCTCTGCCCCTGTCAAGGGTGGGGTTGAAACAATGGCTATGACCTTCCCAATCTGAGACAGGTTGAAACAGCAGCTGATGGCTTGAACCTGGCAATCCAAATTCACTAATCAAATGCTGTGATCAGTGTTTGGATGTGCCCCTCACCCCCCTGTTCTTGGGCTAAAGAACTTTCACATCCCTTTCCATTCACAACAGCCAGTGCAGAACTGCATCTGATGCAGCCTGCTTTGAGATTTGGGGATTGGCACTGGCAGCCACTGCAGAGTGAGCTCACCACAGTCCTCAGAGTTTCTCAGCCTCTTCATCTTGTTCTTCTCTGGATGCTGTATGGTGCTTACCTGTCCTCCTGAACCCCAGAACAGTTGTTTCAGACAATTCCTGCCTATCCACTAGCTGTTTTTGAAGAAGGAGTGAATCCTAGAACTCACTACTCTACTGCCTTCCCCCAAGTTCAAAATAGTCATTTTTACAGTAGAGAAACTCTGCAGGGTCCACCTTAACCAAGTGATCAAGGTTAAGATCACCAGTAATAAGACATCAATGTCATGTATCCACTGATATGATGTATAGAGAAGGCACAATATAAGTTTTGTGGTATTTTTGCCAAAAATGAATACCCTCAGTTGAATCATGAGAAAACATTGGAGAAACACAAATTGAGGGACTCTCCATAAAATAACTAATAATCTTCAAAAATGTCAAGGTCATGAAAGACCAGAAAAGAATAAATAACTGTCACAAAATGGAACAGACTAAGGGGATATGACCATTAAATGCCATTTGAGAGACTTGTTTGTATCTAGAACAGAAAATGGACATAATGGAAAAATTGGTAAAATCCAAATAATGTGTGTGGTTTAGTTAATATAAGTGCATCAATATCATTTCTTTGTTTTTGATAATTGTATTATTATTTTGTTAGATGTTAACATTAGTAGAAGCTGAGAACTTTGGTTTTTCACTATTTTTGCAATATTTCTCTGCCTAAAATTGTTACAATAAAAAGGTTTAAAATAGTATGTTTAAAATTGTTTTAAAGTAAAAACTTAAAAAAAATGTCTTTCTCAAGAGCAGTCAATATTTGGTAGAAATAGAAGCCACAAAAAAAATAACTACACAACAAAAAAATTGCTTTCGGGTTTGGGAGGGAGAGAACAATATGTGCCAGAGAGAACACTTGAATTCTTGAATGGTTGCTTTCCAACCTGAGATTACTTGAGGTCAAAGGATTCTGACACATTGGAACATCAAAGGTAAATCAATATTGTACCAAGTAAATGCCTCTGAACAGGTTGGTGCAATTTGGGGCAGGTACATGCAAAGTTTATTCTGTTTTGGGCCAGAACTGATTTTAAAATAGTATATTTAAACTTTTTATTGTAATAACATATATACAGTAACATATATAACATATATATGTTGTTTATATGTAGCAACATATATACAAGTCAACATTTTTCCATTTTCACTACTATCAAGTGTACAATTTGGTGGCATTATTATGTTCACAGTATTGTGCTACCATCACCAAAGCTTCTCATCACCTCAAACAGAAATTTTGTTACCTTTTATGCATTAATGTCCTTGTCTCCTCACCCCTTGTTCCCTGGTAAGCTGTAATTTACACTCTGCCGCTATGAGTTTGCTTAGGTAGAATATATTTAAATAAACTATATTAGGAGGAAAAAAGTGGAGGTTCTGTTGTGTTAAATGAAGACAGATTGATTTATACTCCTTCCAGGGAATCTGGGAACCTTTAGAAAACTGATGTTAAGAAGCAACAACAAGCATCCATGTGCAGCAAAGCTAAATGAGTGAAAGCCAAAGGAAGTGTAAAAGAAATGTGTGAGGGTAGAAGGGAAAGCAAAATAACACAAAGGAAAATAAAATAGGTGATTCATTTCATAATTAAAATATTTATGTGAAGAGCAATTATCTATAGTGTGTACTGTGTGTATGACACTAAAAATTGTTAATTTGTATAATACTTCACTAGTCACTGAAATTAAAGACATAAATCATCTCATCTGATCCTCACAGAAATCAGGTGAAGCATGTGAAGTATTATCCTGTTTTCACAAGTGGGAAACACAAGCTGATCTCACAGAGGTAAGCAGCTTTGCCAAAGTCACATGTAAATGATCCGGTTGCAACTGGAATGCTGGCCTTTCAGTTCCTGACACCTTCTCAGAATTTCGTTTTTAAAATAAAAATAACCTTTCATTTGCATCTTCCAATGAAGAATGAATGAGCACATCAGAGATCTGGATTTATCTAAAATTTGAAAATTTGTTTTAAATGTTCTACACTGGGCAAAATCCAGAATATGTTTCAAAAGATATATTTTTCCCTTATATGTTTAAGTACATTTCCTTATGGATAAATTGATTGCATATGCTGCTGATCAATTTGCATTTACAGTTTATTCATTATAATACTGCTTTGGAAGTTATTGAGTATTCAAGCACATTTTAAGTCTTTTTCCAAAAATTGGAAAACAGAGGATGGCAACTCTTGGGATAATGTAGCAGATCTGGGCTTCACCTTGTTTCCCGGATTTCTCAGTTTTAAAGCAGAAAGAGAAGTGCCCCAAAGAATAGCAGGGAAGACATCTGCCATTTAGTTTTCAGCACCCAATTGAAGAGGAAGTAATATATTGCATGTCTCTAGCATGTCTAAAAATATAAAACCCAACCATATTCCATCTGTTAGTCAGTCCATCCATGCATCCATCCATCCATCCATTTTTTCAATCATTCAAATGGCTGAATGACTTTACTGGATTTCTCCTATGAACCAGGCACTGTAGAAGGTTCTGTGAGAAACTAAAATGTGTAACATGCTGTTCCTGCTATGTGTTATAGTGACTATTATATTATTCAAAGAACAATCTTACAACTTAGGTAGATAACACTGTTCATATTTCATAGATATGGAAAAAAGAGTCTCAGAGATGTTCAACTACTTGTCTTTGATTCCAGGTGATACTCTGTTAATGTTCAGTGAATTGAAATGAGTGAGCATGAGGTGTGATGCTTTCTTTGTAATGGTTCTGATTGGGATACCAGGGTATAAGAATAGGGTACTAGGAAGAACATGGGCTTTGGATCCATATTAAAACTGGGCTCCAGTACTATCTTCATAAATCAGTAACCATGTGTATCACTTAGGGTACCAACAAGAATGGTTATTAAACTGGATTAGGTGATGCCATGTCTCCACCCATTTGGGTGGGTCTTGATAAGTTTCTAGAGCCCTATAAAAGAGGAAACATTTTGGAGAATCAAAGAGATTCAGAGAGAGCCAGAGAAAAATGACATAGCCACAAGAAGCAAAGAGCTGACTAGCTAGTGACCTTTGAGAAAGAAAACACCTCCCCAGAAGTTTCATGAAACAGGAAGCCAAGAGAGAAAGCTAGCAGATGATGCCTTGCTCACCATGTGCCCTTCCAGCCAAGAGAGAAACTGTGACTGTGCTTGCCATGTGCCTTAACCCTGGACTTCATTGACCTTCTTGAACCAAGGTATCTTTCCCTGGATGCCTTTGATTGGACATTTCTATAGATTTGTTGTAATTGGGACATTTTCTCAGCCTTAGAACTGTAAACTAGCAACTTCTTAAATTCTCCTTTTTAAAAGCCATTCCATGTCTGGTATATTGCATTCCAGTAGCTAGCAAACTAAAACACTCAGTTACATGGAAAGGTACATGGTGATGCTTGCTGATTCTTCTCTCCTGGTTCTGGCTTCAATGGCTGGCTCCAAAATGTCTCTGGGCATTTCTTTCTCTCTTAGCTTCCCCTGGAGCACTTTCTTTCTAATCTCTCTCTGTGAGCTCTCATAAAGGGTTTCAGTAAAAGATTAGGACCCACCTTGAATAGATGGGGTCAAATCTCCATGGAAACAACTCAATCAAAAGGTCCCACCCACAATAGATCTGCCCCCACAAGAATGGGTTAAAAGAACATAGTGTTTTATGGGGTAAAGAACAGATTCAAACCAGGACAGAAGAGAAGGATGTCAGAGAAAGCACATGTCCAGCAAGCTGAGAGCACTAGGGGGAAAGAGCAGAGATAGACCAATAGAGCAGAAGTGTGTGAGAGCAGCAGTAGAGAGAATGGAGGCAGGAGCAGGCACATTTGGATACCTAGGTGAGGAGAAGGACTTCTCTGAAGAACATCATGGTCTTCATACTTTCAAGCACAGCTGAACCCACTTTACTACTATGGGTCTGAGAGAGGCCCAAGAATCTGTTTGACTTCAGGCCTCCTTAGAGGACCTCATGATGGAATTCCTAAAATAACCACACTTCAGAAACACTGACATGGTGGCTTGGGGTAGATTTTGAAGTTGGACTGGCCTGGTTTGGGTATAAACTTGGTTGTCACTACTATGTGACCATAGGAAAATCATTCCACTTCATTCTGCCCCATTACTCACTTGAAATATTGTTCAACTCATCAAGTTGCAATGAGGATGAAATGAGAATTTAATAAATAATGATGCTATGAGCAACAAAAGAAAAAATAGATAAAATGGACTTTGTCAAAATTAAAAACTTTTGTATGTCAAAGAACAATGACCAAGAAAGTGAAAAGACGACATACAGATCAGGAGAAGATAATTGAAAATTGTGTATCTAAAAAAGGTTTAATATTCAGAATATATAAAGAAATGCTGCAACCCAACAACAAAAAGACAACATAGCTAAAAAGTGGGCAAAGGTCTTGAATAGTCATTTCCCTGAAGAAGATATGCAAATGGTCCATAAGCACATGAAAAGATGTTCAATATCATTGGTTAATAAGGAAATACAAGGAAACAAAAGAAATAAACTACAAGGAAATATCACTTCACATTGACTATTATTAAAAGAAAACAGAAAATAATAAGTGTTGGTGAGGATGCAGAGATATAGGAACCCTTATATTTTGTTGGTGGATTGTAGAATGGTGCAAATCCATCATTTGTGGAAATCAATTTTGCAGTTCTGCAGAGAGTTGAAAATCAAATCCCACTTCTAGGTATATATCCAAAAGAATTTAAAGCAAGGATTCGAACAGATATTTGTATAATGATGTTCACAGTGGCATTATTCACAATAGCCAAAAGGGGGAAGCAACCCAAGTGTCCATCAACAGATGAATGGATATGCAAAATGTAGTATATACATACAATGGAATATTATCCAACTATAAAAGGGAAAGAAGCTCTGATGTCTACTACAACATGGATAAACCTTAAAGACATGTTGATTGAAATAAGCCAAAAACAAAAAACACAAATATTTTAAGATCTTGCTTATGTAAAATACCTAGAAGAAGCAAATTTCATAGAAACAGATAGTTTACAGCTTACCAGGAACCGAGGGGGAAGTGTGCAGTAGGAAAAGGAAATATAGCTTAATGGCTAAAGAGTTTTTGTTTGAGGTGATAAAAAAGTAGGAGTAATTGATATTGGTGATGGTGGCACAATATTATGAATGTAGTTAATACTACTGAATTGTGCACTTGAAGGTGTTTAAAATGGGAATTTTGAGTTGTGTATTTGTTACTACAATAAAGCTTTAAAAAACAAAATTTAGGGTATAAAGGAGAGGTATGGGATTTTTTTTCTTTTCCTTTTCAGAAGAAATGGGAATGCTTTCATATAGAGTATGATGGTGAATGTATCTATGTTATTATACCAAGAATCATTGATTGTACTGTTGGGATGGATTGTATGATGTGTGAATAAAAGTTTTTCAAAAAAATAAACAAAGCTACAAGTGCTGAAGGAGATGTGGGAAAAAAAGGTATTCTTGTAAGGTCTCAGAAAATAAAACTTGACATATAAAATAGATTCTGTGACATGATGCCCTCTTCAGTTTCTCTCTCTCAGCAGCTCATCTAATAGAACCTGATGTGCTGACAAGCTAGTGGGCACAAACATTCCAATGCCCCACCTGCCAAAGGCCAGACCAGATGACCATAAGCATGAAGTCATGATCTGCACTAGTCTGATATCTCCCAGCAATGCCTGCAACCACATATCATCCCCTCTTGGTGCATTTTTTCCCCTTTAAAATCACAAGCTGTCAGAAAGGGAGCAGAAGCCATTTTTCATTTCCTTTTGCTGGAAGATTTTGCAGGTGCCCAACTGCCTGCTCTCTCCTTGCTCTCAGTCTGTTGCTTTCTCTCTAGCAATAAACCCATTAAGATTTAATTCACTGTCTCATGTGGAATTCTTTAATAACCCCATGCCTAACAATTCCTACTCACTGTTGGTAGGAACTAGAATTGGGCAACCCCTATGGAAGGCAGTGTGGTAGCTCCTTGGGAAGTTAAGTATGAAATTGCCATATTATTTAGCAATCCTGTTACTAGGATATATACTCAAAAGAGCTGAAAGCAGGGACAGGGATAGACATTTGCACACTGATGTATATGGCAGCATTACTCATGATCGCCAATGGAAGGAGACAGCCCAAGGGTGCAGTGACTGATGAGCAGACGGGTTATGATGTATACATATGATGAAATATTGTACAGCCACAGAAAGGAATGAAGTCATGAGACATGCAACAATGTGACTGAACCTTGAGGACATTATGTGGAGTAAAATAAGCAAGAAGTTAAAGGATAAATATTGTATGGTCTCGCTAATATAAATTAATTATAGTGAGCAAACACTGAGAGTTAAAGTTGAAAGCATAGGTTATCAGGAGAAAGAGAGGGCAGAGATTGGGCAATTGGTGATTTAGGAGTATAGAATATTCAATAAGGTTGATGATGTTTGGAAATGGATAGTACAATACCGTGTGAGGATAGCACAATACTGTAAGAGTAATTAACAATGCAGAGTATGAGTATGGTTGAAAGAGGAAGTCTAGAGTCATATATGGCCCCAGAAGGAAAGCTAGAGGATAAAAACTGGGACTGTATAACTTTGTGAAAGCTAGAATAAAAAATTATGGTGGTTAATTGTTTAAGTGTAAGAAAATTCTTACATTAACTAGAACAAATGTATGTCACTATTACAAGGTGTTAATAATAGGGTGATATGATGGTCAGGTTCATGTATCAACTTGGCCAAGTGATGGTAACCAGTTGTCTGGTTGGGCAAGTGTTGGCCCGTCTGTTGCTGTGAGGCTGTTTCATGGACTGTTCTAGTTTGTTAGCTGCCAGAATGCATTATACCAGAAACAGAATGGTTTTCGAAAGGGGAATTTAATAAATTGCTAGTTACTTGGCCTTCTAAGGCTGAGACAATGTCGCAATTAAAACAAGTCTAAAGAAATGTTCAATCTAAGGCATCCAGGGAAAGATATCTTGGGTCAATAAGGCTGATGAAGTTCAGGGTTTCTGTTTCAGGTGAGAAGACACATGGCGAGCACAGTCAGGGTTTCTCACACATCTGGAAAGGCATGTGATGAACATGACATCATCTGCTAGCTTTTTCTCCTGTCTTCCTGTTTCATGAAGCTCCCTGGGAAACATTTTCCTTCTTCATCTCCAAAGGTCACTGGCTGGTAGACTCTGCTTCTCTTGGCTACATTGTTCTGCTCTCTCAGAATCTCCAGCTTTCTCCAAAGTGTTTCCTCTTTTATAGGATTCCAGTAAACTAGTGAAGACCCACCCAAATGGGTGGAGACATATCTCCACTTAATCCAGCTTAATAACCATTCTTGATTGAGTCACATCTTCAAGGAGATGATCTAATTACAGTTTGAAACATATAGTACTGAATAGGGATTAGAAGAAATGGCTACTTTTACAAAATGGGATTAAGATTAAAACATGGTCTTTCTAGAGTACATACATTCTTTCAAACCAGCACATGGGCTTATATCATATCCATATTGGCTGCATCCACAGCTGACTGCATTTGCAATAAACTAAGGGGCGTATCTTCTATAATGAGTGATGCTTAATCTAATTACTGGAAGGCTTTTTAGTTGGATTCAGAAGAGACAATCACCCTTTTCTGCTTCAGCCACCCAGCCTCTTTTGAGAGTTCATTGAGGACCTTCATTGGAGCTGCCAGCTAGTGGCCTGCTGTGCAGATCTTGGACTCTTACATTCTCATGGTAGTGAGACATTTTTATAAATTTTATATTTATAGATATTTCCTGCTGATTCTGTTTCTCTAGAGAACCCTCCTAATACAGCTGGTATATGGGAAAATGCAATTAATGTAAACTAAGGTCTATAATTCATAGTAACATTATGATATTCTTGCATTAATTGTAACAAAGACACAATACCAAAGTTAAGTGTCAATAATAGAGGGATGTAAAGGGTATAGTATCTTTTTATTCATAAGAAAAAGAATGTTCTTCTACTAACTGTAGCATTGTGTGCATAACTATGTGATCATACCAAAAGCTATTGCTTGTACACTTTGAACGGATTGTGTGGTGTCGAATAAAACTGTTTAAAAAATAATAGCGAGGGGGGCACATGGGTAGTTCAGTGGTAGAATGTTTGCCTTCCATGCAGGAGACTTGGGTTCGATTCCCAGACCATGCACCTAAAATAATATTAATAATAATGCTGAAGGGATAAAATTACAGAATGTTTTGGGTTTTATTTTTTATTTTTATTTCATTTTTGGAATATTGAAAATATTCTCAAATTGTGGTGAGAAATGCACAACTATGTGATGGTAATGTGAGTCATTGATTGCATATTTTGGATGGATTACATGGTGTGTGAATATATCTCACTAAAATTACATTAAAAACCCCAGAATATTGATGCTAAATTTATGAACATGTGCGAAAAACACAGCTACTCCACAAATGCTTTGGGAAGGAACTTAACTACTGTGTGAAGAAAGAAGATCTTGAATGCTGAAACAAAGCAGAGCCCCTGAGATCCTGGGTTTAGCCTTCCTGAATTCCACACAGGGTAGCTGGGCAACTTCTCATACAGGGTTACATCAGGATGAGATACCTATCTCACTATAGTAGACCAACACATCATATAGCTTCCTGAAGAGAAAAGAATACATTTAAGTGTTCATATTTCCACAACATTAACTATTAGACCAAATTTGTAGATAAGTATAAGTATACAAGTGATTTTTCTCAGCGCCATGCTGCTAATTTAGATTTAAGGCAGTATTTAATGATCTTATACTTATTTTTTACATGGACAGGCACTGGGAATTGAATCCAGGTCTCTGGCATGGCAGGTGAGAACTCTGCCACTGACCCACTCCAATGATCTGTTTTAATCAGAGAACTTCTTATGGTTTCAGTCATCACGAATTCAATTCACATACCCTGAACTATGTCTACTCAAGAAAGGTGAAATAGAACAGAAATAGTCTTTTCCCCTGGTATCTGGATGGTAGTGTGGTGTGGAATTTAGAGCCACATAAAGCTGAGTTTGAATACTTATTTTGATGAATATTAGTTGTGAGAATTTGAAGATGTTACATGATCCTTCTGAACTTCATGACCTTCTCCATAAATGAAGGTACTGACACATAGGTTACCAAATTATTGTTAGAATTAATCAGTATAATTATTGATTAATATAGTTAATATAATATAGTTATGCATTAAAGTTAATGCATAACTTTCTTAAATGTAGTGGATATTAAAAAATATTGCTACTTTTGTTTCATCTTTATAAGTTGATTCTCTTACCATTTGAATTTCTGAAGGATATGCTGGTTGATTTTTTAAAATGATCAACAAAACTGAATCCAAACAACTTTATTTTTGCTACAAAATCCCATCTCAGGTGAGGAGAACTCTATGCAGGCAGTGACCTTTATATAAATTCCCATTGCCAATCACAGACTTTTTCATCAACTTAAGTGTTAAGGTAAAATAATGTGTTCAAAAAAAGCATATTTTTTCTTGTCCTTGGACAAAAATGGAATAAAACCAAGATGTTGAAATTCATGCATCCAAGTAATTTGCCATGGGATGACATGGATACCCCAGTACTGGGATTTAGGATCATTTTATGTCTAAACAATCAGAGAAGGAAAAGAAGATTGGTCCAAGCCCAATCATAAGTTTATCTCCATGAGTTTCTTAAAACATTGTAAGAAACTGCCGCCATCCCTTTAAGAAATAGAAGATGTGCTCAAGGGTCTTGAATGAAAATAAAATGGAGCTACAGCCAAACCGTCCCCCCTGGCAAATTGTCTCTGTACTCTAGGATGCAGGCTGTTGCACCTTCATCATCTCTCTGGTCTCCAGCCTTCTGCTTCTGAACCCATCTGCCTATCTGGGTTTATTTAGAGAGTTATCACCTTTGGAATACACCCTCAGCTCCTCAGTGACTCACCAGCAATAACCCAGTTCTGGCTTGGTTTCCCCATTTTTTAGTTAAGAATGATATAATCTACCATCAGAATTGTTATCATTAAATAAGATAGCATGGATAGAAGGCCTATGGCAGGGCGTGATCCTCAATAAACATTCATTCTTATTCTCTTTACTTTAATTTCCTAGATTTTACAATATAGCCTATCTAATATAGAGCTCCATGATGCCTTCTGAACCACTAGGTGAACTAGTGAAAATTATTATTTATGATCCTCAGTTTTTTTGTTTGCAAAATGGATACAGTAATAATTATTTCAAAGGGATAGTGTGAGGAAAGCGCTCAGTACCATTGGGACACAGAACCCTGCTTAAAGAGTTTGATGTGGCCAAATTTCAAAGATTTGGCTGATTCCTTAAGGAAGAACTTTCAAATAGTCACCTTCTCAACTAATTATGCAGTAAAAACAGAATTCCAGATGGTTTAGAGCAAAATATGATACATTAGCAAGTTTAGATTGAGTAACAGGCAGGTGCATCATGCTTAACCTTACAGGATCTGTCAAATTACACTTAAGATTTATAAGGGGTAAGCACTTCAAAGAGGTGTTTTAATCATAAAGAAAATATTTGTGATATTTAACACAAATTATATTAGTAGCAATTAATATAATATGTGAAACTTATTTTTTCTTGTTTTGAATGTTATAAATGTTTTGAAAATTGCCTCCTTTGCAATAAACTATGGATATTTGTTTTCTTTTTGAATGTCCATATCGAGAAGCTCCTTTTCCCTCTCTGGTCTTCCATCCAAATGTTCAATGCTGATTTCTTTGCCCTTATTTTTTCAACAACACTATTGAGGAGTAATTGACATACAATAAACTGCACATGTTTCAAGTGCCCAAACCTGATAAATTTTGACATATTTATGCACCCACAAAACTACCAGCATAATCAAAATAATGAACATGTTCATCACTTCCAAAAGTTTTCTCTTGCCTATTTATAATCCCTTTTTTCATCCCTTCTTGCCCTCTGCACCATTCCTTGGCAACCACTGATTCTGCTTTCTGTCACTATTACTTTGCATTTTCTAGAGATTTATGTACATGTAATCATATGGTATGCATTCATTTTTTTTACTGGCTCTCACTAAGCATAATTATTTTGAAATACATTCATGGTATTGCTTGTATCAACATTTCATTACTTTTAATTGCTGAGTAATATTACATTGAATGGATACACCACAGTTTATTAATCTATCAGTTCTTCCATCGATGCATATTTGGGTTGTTTATTGGTTACTGAAAATAAAGTTGTTATGAGCATTCATATGCAAATCTTTGTATAAACATGTTTTCATTTCTCTTGCATACATACTGTGCTGGTTTGAAAGGATGTATGTCCCATAGAAAAGCCATGTTTTAATATAAATCCTATTTCATAAAGGCAGAATAATCCCTATTCAATACTGTCTGTTTGAAACAGATGAATCAGATCATCTCCCTGGAGATGTGATTTAATCAAGAGTGGTTGTTAAGCTGGATTTTAGGTGATGACATGTGTCCACCCATTTGGGTAGGTCTTAATAAGTTTCTGGAGTCCTATAAAAGAGGAAACATTTTGGAGAATAGGGAGATTCAGAGAGAGCAGAGCAGAATGACATAGCCACGAGAAGCAGAGTCCACCAGCCAGCGACCTTTGGAGATGGAGAAGGAAAATGCCTCCCAGGGAGCTTCATGAAACAGGAAGCCAAGACAAAAAGCTAGTGGATGATGCTGTATTCACCATGTGCCCTTCCAGATGAGAGAGAGCCCTGGCTGTTTTGCCATGTGCCCTTCCACTTGAGAGAGAAACCGTGAACTTCATTGGCCTTCTTGAACCAAGGTATCTTTCCCTGGATGCCTTAGATTGGACATTTCTATAGACTTGCTTTAACTGGGACTTTTTCTCAGACTTAGAACTGCAAACTACCAACTTATTAAATTCCCCTTTTTAAAACCTTTCTGTTTCTGGTATATTGCAATCCGGCTGTTAGCAAACTAGAACACATACCTAAGATGGACTGGTTAGACCACATTGCATGTGCATGCTTAACTTCTGAGGAAGCTGTCAAACTGTTTTCAAAAGTGTTTGGACCATTTTACATTCTGAATAGTAGTGTAAGAGAATTCAAGTTGCCCCACTTCTTCACCAAAACTTAATATAGGCAAACATTTTTATTTTAGCTATTTTAATAAATGTCTTGTGAGATATCTTTGAGATCTTAATTTGCATTTCCCCAATGATTAATAATGTTGAGTCTCTTTTCATTTGTTCCTATGTCTTCCATATGTCTTCTTTAGGTGAAGTGTCTGTTCAAATTCTTCAACCAGTTTTGTTGGAAATTTTGTTTTACTATAACTGAGTTTTTCTTGTTTTTTTCCTGTATTTTCATACATAAAATACAGGATTCCCATATATCACCCTATTATTAACTGAGTTTTGACAGTTCTTCACACATTCTAGGTCAAGACCTTGGTGAGATACATGATTTGCAAATATTTTCTCCAAATTTTTTTGTTTGTTTTCATTTTCTTTATAGTGCCTTCCAAAGAATGGAAGTTTATAAAATCTGATTTAAAATCAATGTATTCTTTTATGTATTGTGCTTTTGATGTCATATTTTACTATGCTGAGAGATTTTATCTGGAATTGATACTTGATTTTCTCAAATGTTTTCTCTGTTCTACTGAGAAAAGTGTTTTTTTTAGTTAGTTAATTTGATGAATTACATTGCTTGACTCTCAAACGTTAAGTTATCTTTGCATTCGTTGCATAAAACCCCCTTGGCCATGATATATTATCCTCTTGATATATTGTTGGATTTGATTTGCTAAAATTTTGTGTAGACTTCTTTTTTAAAAAAAATATTTTTTGACAAATCTTCAAACACATATAGTCCATACATGGTGTACAATCAATGGCTCATAATATCATCACTTAGTTGTGTATTCACCACCATAATAATTTTTAGGACATTTGCATCACTACAGAAAAAGAAAAAAGAAAAATGCATACATCCCATACCCCTTACCCCTCCCTCTCAGTGACCACTAGTATTTCCATCTACCCAATTTCTTTTACCCCTTATCCCCCCTAGTATTTGTTTATTTTTATCCATATTTTATACCCAACTATCTATACCCTGGAAAAGAGGAGCATCAGACACAAGCTTTTCACAACCACACAGTCACATTTTAAAAACTATATAGTTATACAATTTTCTTCAAGAATCAAGGCTACTGGGACACAGCTCTGCAGTTTCAGGTACTTCCCTGCAGCCACTCCAAAATGCCATAAACTAAAAGGAGATAACTGTATAATGTAGAAGAATAAGCCCCAGGATGATCTTTTGACCCTGTTTGAAACCTCTCAGCCACTG
Source organism: Tamandua tetradactyla (assembly GCF_023851605.1). Taxonomy (NCBI): domain Eukaryota; kingdom Metazoa; phylum Chordata; class Mammalia; order Pilosa; family Myrmecophagidae; genus Tamandua; species Tamandua tetradactyla. The sequence goes on from NC_135353.1 coordinate 124,548,876, forward strand.
AAACTTTATTTTCTCTCATTTCTGTTTTCCCCCTTTTGGTCAAGAAGGCTTTCTCAATCCCATGTTGCTACATGTTGGCTCATCCCAGGAGCTTGTATAGTCTTCTTGAATCTATGTTTATGAAAGTTTTAAGTCTACTTAATTCTTTTCTACTAATATGTTTACCCAGTTTTGATATCAGGGTAATGTAGGCCTCATTGAATGAGTCAGGGAATAACTCCTCTTATTCAATTTTTTGAAAGAGATTGTGTAGATTTGGTATTAATTTTCCTTAAATGTTGGTAGAATACACCAATTTATTTAAATCTGGAGTTTTCTCTGTAAAAATGTTTTTAATAACAAACTCCAACCTTTGAAGTAGTTATAGAGCTATTCAGGTTATCTATTTCTTTTTCAGTGAACTTTAAGAGTTTGTCTTTCAAGGAATTGTCCATTTTGCTGGTGTGTTAGTTAGGGTTCCTGAGAGAAACAAAATCAACAGGGAACACTCACAAATATAAAACTTACATAAGTGTCTCACATGACCGTGGAAATTCAGAGTCCAAAATCCACAAGGCAGGCTGTGAAGCTGACGATTCTGATGGAGGATCTGGATGAACTCCACAGGAGAAGCTCATCAGCTGAAACAAGAATCCTCCTTAAAAAGCTTCCAGCGATCATATTAAGCATTACTCATTGCAGAAGACACGCCTTTGGCTGATTACAATGTAATTCGCTGTGGGTGTAGCTGACATGATCATGATTAGTTTTATGAAATGTCCTCATCGCAACAGACAGGCCAGCACTTGCCCAACCCACCAAACAGGTACCACAACTTGGCCAAGTTGACACTTGAACCTAACCATGATAGTCCACCCCTTGTCACCTTGGCAGCTTTACATACAACCTTAAATGATACCTAATTTCTAAGTAAAAAACATTAAAACACATTTTTTCTTTCACCTAACAATACTCAACTGTCCTGCTTATAACTGGAAACATATTAAATCTCTCCAGAATAGGGTGCAAATATTTGAGTCTTATTCATTCTTAAACTTGATATCTTAAAACTTAAATAGTATAACATGAACAAAATAGCATTACAGTCCTCATTTCTGTAGCTGATCACATGGTTGAAGTTCATATTTGTCACTACCTTCTTCCACTACCAATTCCATGTTCCCTTTACCCTCAGCAAGCAGTTCAACTGGCCATGGTTCTTTGCCTGGTGGGGTGACCCAAACCTTCATTCCTGAAGTTTCAGACCCATTGGTAGTCCTGCCTGGATTGGGTTGTTGCAGTTTTCCATTGATTTTAATCACAGGGCATGGTAGTAATAAAAAATGCCATAGGAGATCTCCTTTATTTCAAGAAAACTCTTCTTTACCCCCATTGTGCAGTTGCAGTCCCACTTCCCCCTCATAATCAGGGTCAATCACCCCAGACAATAATGTAATCCCCTTCTTGGCTTGTTGATCTAGGGGCATAAGTAGCCCAAAGCAACCAGTTGGTAGTCTTAACTTCCAGTTCAATGGAATCATTGTTGTTGTTTCTCCTGGAGGAAGCACTCCCCATTTTGGAACTAAAATCTGTAGACCAGCAGAGCTCAGGGTTGCAGGAACAGGAAACAAAAATTTTCCTAATGGATCACTAGGGGTAATAGTGAGTGGTACTACTCCCATTTCCAACCCTTGGTTCCTGGACCCATGGATCATGGCTATGGGAGAAACAGCACCAGACAGCGGACACTGATTCAGAGCACACACAGCTTCCTGGAGAACTTTACCTCAGCCTTTCAAGTTTTTGCCACCTAGTTGGCACCGTAATTGAGTTTTCAAAAGGCCATTCCACTATTCTATCAATCCAGCTGCTTCTGGATGACAGGGAACATAGTATGACCAGAGAATTCCATGAGCATGTGCCCATTTTCACACTTCATTTGCTGTGAAGTGTGTTCCTTGATCAGAAGCAATACTGTGTGGAATACCGTGATGATGGATAAGACATTCTGTAAGCCCAAGGATGGTAGTTTTGGCAGAAGAATTATGTGCAGGTAAAGAAAATCCATATTTAGAGTAAGTGTCTATTCCAGTTAGAACAAATCACTTTCATAAAGGGAGTAGTCCAATGTAATCAACCTGCCACCATGTACCTGGCTGGTTACCTCAAGGAATGGTACAATATCAGCGGCTGAGTGTGGGTCTTTGCTACTGGTAGATTGGGCACTCAGCAGTGGCTGTACCCAAGTCAGCCTTGGTGAGTGGAAGTCCATGTTGTTGAGTCCATGCATAACCTCCATCCCTATCACATGACCACTTTGTTCATGAGCCCATTGGGCAATGACAGGAGTTGCTGGGGGAAGAGGTTGACTGGTGTCCACAGAACAGGTCATCTTATCCACTTGATTATTAAAAGCTTCCTCTTCTGAAGTCATCTTCTGGTGCGCACTCACATGTGATGCAAATATCTTCATGTTTTTAGCCCATTCAGGAAGGTCTATCCACATACTTCTTCCCCAGACCTCTTTGTCACCAATTTTTCAATTGTGGCATTTCCAAGTCCCTGATTATCCAGCCAAACCATTAACAACAACCCATGAGTCAGTATACAAATGCACCTCTGGCCAGTTTTCCTTCCAAGCAAAATGAACAACCAGGTGCACTGCTCGAAGTTCTGCCCACTGGGAGGATTTCCCCTCACCACTGTCTTTCAGGGACATCCCAGAAAGGAATTGTAGTGCTGCAGCTGTCCACTTTTGGGTGGTACCTGAATATCGTGCTGAACCATCTGTAAACCAGGCCCGAGTGTTCTCTTCCTCAGTCAATTCACTGTAAGGAACTGCCCAAGAGGCCAAAGCTCTGGTGTGGGAGAGAGAAGGCAATGTGGCAGGAGTGGAGACCGTGGGCATTTGGGGCACTTCTTCCTGTAACTTACTTGTGCCTTCAGGACTGCTGTGGCTCTGTATCGTATATACCATTTCCATTTTACAATAGAGTGCTGCTGCACATGTCCAACTTTATGGCTTGGTGGGTGAGACAACACCCAGCTCATGATAGGCAACTCGGGTCTCATGGTATCTTGGTGGCCCATGGTTAAGCATTCAGTCTCTACTAAGGCCCAGTATCAGGCCAAAAGCTGTTTCTCAAAAGGAGAGTAGTTATCTGCAGCAGATGGTAAGCTTGTGCTCCAAAATCCTAAGGGTCTGCATTGTGATTTTCCTATAGGGGCCTGCCAAAGGCTCCAGACAGCATCTCTATTTGCCACTGCCACTTCCAGCACAATTGTATCTGCTGGATCATATGGTCCAAGTGGCAGAGCAGCTTGTACAGCAGCCTGAACTTGTCGCAGAGCCTCCTCTTGTTCAGGTCCCCACTCAAAATTAGCAGCTTTTCTGATCACTTGATAAATGGGCCAGTGTAGCAAACCCAAATGAGGAATATGTTGTCACCAAAATCCAAAGAGACCAAGTAGGCATTGTGCCTCTTTTTTGGTCGCAGGAAGGGCCAGATGCATCAACTTATACTTCACCTTAGAAGGGATACCTCGACATGCCCCACACCACTTAACACCTAGAAATTTCACTGAAGTGGAAGTCCCCTGTATTTTTGTTGGATTTATCTCCCATCCTTTGACACACAAGTGCCTTACCAGTAAGTCTAGAGTAGTTGCTACTTCTTGCTCACTAGGTCCAATCAACATGATATCAATATAATGGACCAGTGTGATGTCTCATGGGAGGGAGAAATGATCAGGGTCCCTGCAGACAAGATTATGACATAGGGCTGGAGAGTTGATATACCCCTGAGGTAGGACAGTGAAAGTATATTACTGACCTTGCCAGCTAAAAGAAAACTGTTTCTGGTGGTCCTTACTAATAGCTGTGTACTAGGTACCAGGGGATGTATTGATTTTCTCAAGCAATGAAACCACATCTGGAACAGCAACTGCAATTGGAGTTATCACCTGGTTGAGCTTATGATAATTGACTGTCATCCTCCATGACCTATCTGTTTTCTGCACAGGCCAAATAGGAGAGTTGAATGGGGATGTGGTGGGATGCACCACCCCTGCATCCTTCAAGTCCTTAAGAGTGGCAGTAATCTCTGCAATCCCTCCAGGAATCCAGTATTGCTTCTGATTTACTATTTCGCTCAGTAGGGACAGTTCTAGTGGCTTCCACTTGGCCTTTCCCTCCATAATATCCCTCACTGCATGAGTTAGAGAGCCAATGTGGGGATTCTGACAGTTGCTCAGTATATCTATACCAATTATACATTCTGGAACTTGGGAAATAACTACAGCATGGGTCCTGAGGCCCACTGGACCCACTGTCAGATGAATCTGTGCTAAAACTCCATTGATCTCCTGGCCTCCATAAGCTTCAACTCTGACTGGTGGACCAGAGTGGCGTTTTGGGTCCCCTTGAATTAATGTCACTTCTGAATCAGTGTCTAATAATCCCCAAAATATTTGATCATATCCTTTTCCCCAATGCACAGTTACCCTCGTAAAAGGCCTTCAGTCCCCTTTCTTGGAAAAGACTTGGAGGAAGATTAATAGTATAAATTTGTGGCAATATAATAGGGTTCTCCCCCAAAGGGACCTGACCTTCCCTTCATTCAAGGGGTTCTGGGTCTGTAAACTGTTTCAAGTCTGGAAATTGATTAAGGGGCTGTGACTCTATGTTTTTGTAATTCAGGCTAGACTTTTGTTCACTTGACCCAGAACTCTTTTGTTTATACAGTTTGAACAAGAATTTATTAGACTGCCCTTCTATTGTATTTCTAGGTACCCCATGATTTACTAGCCAATGCCATAAATCTCTGTGAGTCATACAATTTTGACGCCTACTTTGAATTTGTTGTCTATTATAATAGCCACGTCTACCCTGTCTTTGGAGATTAAGTGCTACCACCTGGCCTCTTCCAACTTGAGATCTTGCCATTCCCATTGTGTTTAAGGATTCCAGCTCAGTGACAACAGGTCCTACAGTAATATCTGACCTACAGAGAAGTGCAACTACAGAGCTCTTCAGGAATGATGGTGCTAGTCTCACAAATTTATTTCTCACTGTTCTAGTAAAAGGTGCATCCTCTGGAAATTCCTGGGGTGTAAGAGCAGCCTTTGCATGATAAATTCACTCTAACATTCCAATCTCTCTAAGCCTCTGGATCCCTTCATCTACATTTTATCAGGGCAGTTCTGGCATTTCATCTTCAGGTGATGTTGTTTACCTTTTGATCTATGGTTCAACCAACCATCCAAGCAAACTGTTAATACCTATTCTAACCCCTTGAGCTATAACATTGAATGCAGAATTTCTGTGTAGTGGGCCCATATCAATAAATTCAGCCTGATCCAGCCTTATATCCCACAGCCTTAACATCCATTGCCACACATATTCCCCTGATTTATGTCTATAAAAATTGGAGAACTCACACAGTTCTTTTGGAGTATAACGTACCTCCTCATGTGTGATACTTTGTACCTCATCTTTAGGGGCCTGTTGGGACTTTAGTCTAGTTATAAATCTGGAATAAATGAGGGGTAGTGGGCGTGGGTCATGAAAAGAGTTAGAAATATCTTCTAAGCCATTTGCTTCAGGGCCTTCATTTGCAATTTCAACTGGTGAAACAGAATTAATCACTCTAGGGCCAATCCCTTCAGGAGGAGGTTGGGTGGCCAACTTCTCAAGGCAGGCTGGAGGTGGGATGGTTATGTCCTCAGGGCAAACTATTACAGGGCTATCTAAAGAAGACTCAGCATGACCTAGGGTTTCAACCTCACTCCCGACATCAATATCAATCCATATGTCACCATCCCATTTTTCAGGGTCCCACTCCTTTCCAATCAATGCCCTCACTTTAATGGCAGACACCATGCAACATTGAGATTTCAGTTTACATTGTAAAGTTGCTACTCTAACCATAAGATTCTGAGTCTGATTTTCAGAGATCTCAAGTCTACAGCTACAGGAAATAAGATTTTCCTTCAGGATACTCACAGAAATGTCTACATCTGTCAGACAGTGCTTAAGCTTCTTGTTTGAAGTCTTAAGCCCATCCTTTCCACTCTTTAATATAGCCAATGTATTTAAAAAGAACCAGCCAACATCTCTATATTTATACATATTATTTCTACAAAATTCTGTAAAGATGTCAAAAGCATTTTCCCCCAAAGCCTGGCTTCATACAAGCGAAGCATTAGGTGAATCGAATGGTAGTATTTTGACTATCTGTTTTGCCAACTCACTCCATAGATTGGGACTGTCATACTAATTATGGGAATCAGAGTCCTTACTGCCTTTGATTCCTGTCAGAGTAGGAAACCATTCATAAGAACCCATTTTTAAGATTCTGTTTCTTAAGAACCACTCCTGGTACCAAGATGTATTAGTTAGGGTTCTGTAGAGAAACAGAATCAACAGCGAACACTCACAAATGCAAAAGTTATTTAAAAATTATAAAAGTGTCTCATGTGACCACAGGAACACAGAGTCCAAAATCTAAAGGGCAGGCTGTGAAGCCAATGATTCCGATGTAGGGTCTGGACGAACTCCACAGGAAAGGTTCACCACCGAAACAGGAAGAGCCTGTCTCTTCTGAATCCTCCTTAAAAGGCTTCCAGTGATAAAATTAAGCATTACTCATTGCAGAGGACCTTTGTAATCAGCTGTAGATGTAGCTGACATGATCATTATTTAATTCTATGAAATGTCCTCATTGCAACAAACAGGCCAGCACTTGCCCAACCCACCAAACAGGTAACACCACTTGGCCAAATTGACACATGAACCTAACCATGACAGTTGGTTATCAAATGTATTGTTCATAATATTCCCTTAGTATGCTTTCAATATCTGCAGACTCTTTTGTGATGTTCACTCTCTCATTTGTGACGATGGTGACTTATGTCTTCCTTTGTTCCTGGGCAGTCTGACAGAAGGTTTATAAATTTTATGATTCTTCTTAAAATCTGATTTTGCTTTTGTAGATTTAGTTATTTTCTTTTACTTTTGATTTTATTTGGTTTTCTTTTCCTAATCTCTTAAAGTAGAAGCTGAGGTTATTTTTTTTTTAATATAGGAGTTCAGTGATGTAAACTTTTCCTCAATTACTGCTTTAGCAGCATCTCACAAATTATATGCTGTGTCTTCGTTAATTTAGTTCAAAATGTTTTCTAATTTCACTTTTAATCTTTGACTTTTTAGTCATTTAGAAGGGTATCATTAGGTTTCTAAATATTTGTGGGATTTTTCAGATATCATTCTGTTATTGATTTCTATTTCATCTCCATTGGGATCAGAGAATATACTTTGTATGACTTCTAATGTTTATTTTTAATGTATGACCTTTTATGTTTATTAAGTTCTGTTTTATGTTCCAGGATGTAGTCTATTTGAGTAAATGTTCTATATGCACTTGAAAAGAATGTGTATTTTACCACTGTTGGGTGGAAATGTAAATGTCATTTACATCAAATTGGTTACAGCATTGATCAAGTCTACTACACTCATGTTGATTTTCTTTCTAGTTGTTCTACAGCTATTGAGAGAGGGGTATTGAAAACTCAGACTATAATTATTGGTTTGTCCATTTCTCTTTACAGTTCCATCAGTGCTTATTCCATATATTTAAAAGCTCTGTTATAAGGTGATTGATCTTCAGGATTGGCAAATACTCTCCATGAGTTGAATATTTTATGCCATTATGAAATGACACTCTTTATTCCTGGAAATAATCTTTGCTCTGAAATCAACTTTGTCTGATATTAATACAACTCCTCCAAATTTCTTCTGATTAGTGTTGCGATAGTACATATTTTTTGGTCCTTTTACTATTTGTGTCTTCATATTTATAGTTCAATTCTCATAGGCATCTTAGAAAAAACATGAAATGGATCAAAGATCTAAATATAAGAACCAGAACTGTCGAACATCTAGAAGAAAACATAGGGAAGCATCTTCAAAATCTTAGGTAAGGCAATGTTTTCTTAGACTTTACAACCAAGGCACAAGCCACAAAAAAAGTAGATAAATGAGACCTTATCAAAATTAAAACTTCTGCACTTCAAAGGACTTTGTCATGAAAGTAAAACAAAAACCTATGCAATACGAGAAAATATTTAGAAACCACATATCCAATAAAGGTTTAATATCCATAGCATATAAAGAAATCCATCAGCTTAATAACACAAAGACAAATGACTGAATTTAATAAATGGACAAAAGATTTGAATAAATATATCTCCAAAGAAGATATACAAATGGCCAGAAAGCACAAGAAAAATTGCTCAATATCTTTAGCCATCAAGGAAAAGCAAATCAAACCTACAATGAAATACTATTTCACACTCATTAGAATGGCTAGTATTTTAAAGTAAACAGAAAATTGCATGTGTTAGAGAGGGTGTATAGAAACAGAAATACTCATCCATTGCTGGCTGCAATGTAAAATAGCATAGCTGCTATGCAAGACAGTTTGGTAGTCCCTCAGAAAGTTAACTTTAGAATTACCATATGACCTGGCCATTCCCCTACTAGGTATATACTCCATAGAACTGAAAACAGACACTCAAATAGATATTTGCACATATCTATTATTGTGCATTGTTCATGGCAGCATTATTCACAATTTTCAAAAAATTGAAGCAATCCAGATGGAAGCAACTGATGAACAGATAAACCAAATGTAGTACATACATAAATGGAATATTATTCAGCTGCAAAAGGAATGATGTTCTGATACACATGACAAGACGGATGAACCTGAAGACATCATGTTGAGTGAAATAAGTCAGACACAGGAGAACAAATATGGTATGATCTCACTGATTTGAAATAATTAGAGCCAGCAAACTTATAGAGTCTGAATCTAGAATATAAGTTAACAGGAGATGGAGTGGAGATAGGGAATGAGAAGTTAAGTTTTATAATGTACAGGGTTCCTATTTGGAATGATGAAAATATTTTGGTAATAGATGGTGGTGATGGTAGCACAACATTGTCAATGTGATTATCAGTACTGAAATATATATATCTGAATGTGATTAAAAGATGGAATTGTTAGTCTGCATTTATAGTAACAGAATGAAAAACTTTTTTTTAATCCATAGAACTATACTCCACAAGCAGTGAAAGCTGTTAAACCATGAACCAAAGTTAATAGTACTATTATAAAAATATGCTTTCATCATTTGAACAGAATTCCACAACAATTTAAGTTGTTAATAATAGAGTGGTGTATGGAAATCCTGCATTTTACACATGATTGTTCTGTAAACCCACAATTTTTCTAATAAAGAAAAAAGAACCAAACTGAAATACTGGAATTGAATACCACAATAACTTAAATGAAAAATTTCCTTGCAGCTTTCAAAAGCTTACTGGATTTGACAGAAAAAAGGTTCACTGAACTCAAAGACAAAAAAATGAAATTATTCAGGGTGAAGAGCAGAAATTTGCAAATATACTGACCAAGAAAAAAAGTAGAAGGCACAAATTACCAGAAACTTGAAGGAAAGAGGGAATACCACTACTGAACTTACAGAAATTAAGAAAATCATAAGGCAATACTATTACCAACCTTATACCAATAAACAAGATGGCTTGGATGAACTGGACATATTTCTTCAAAGACATAAATTATCAACACTGACCTAAAAAGAAATAGAAAATCTTCATAGTCCTAGCAGTAGTAAAGGCACATGAATTCATTAGTAAATTTTACCAAACATTTAAAGAAGAAACAATATTAACCCTTCACAAAATTTTATATAAAACAAAGAGAAAACACTCATTTTATCAGACCTTTAAAACCCCAATAGTACATCTAGACAATACATCACAAGAGAATAAGACTACTCCAATATCCATTATGAACATAGATGCAAACAACTTCAACAAAAATTAGCAAACAATGTAAAGCAACATCTAAGAAATATTATACACCATGAAAAATTGGATTTATTCAAGGATTGAAGGCTGATTTAACATCCAAAAGTTAATACATCGTATTAATAAAATAAGGGACAAAAAACACATGATCATCTGGATAGACTTAGAAAAAGCACTTGACAAAATTCAATATCTGCTACTGATAAAAACTCTCAACAAATCATGAATACAAGGGAACTTCCCCAACTTGACAAAAAGACACCTATGAAAAACCTACAAGTACCATCACATTTAGTGGTGAAAGAAAAAACTGTTTTCCCCCAAGGTCAGAAACAAGACAGTTATTTCCAGCCTTGCCACTCTCATTCAACATTTTACTGGAAGTTCTGTCCAGGGCAATCAGGCAAGAAAAATAAGTAATAGGCATTCAGAGTAGAAAGGAAGAAAAAATGTTCCTTTTATTCATTGACAGTGTGATCACATAGACAGAAAATCCTAATAAATCCATGCACATAAAGAAATAACTACTAAACCCTTAAGGAAGTTTGAAGAACATAAAAGCATCATAAAAAATAATTGTATTTCTACACAGAGCAATGAATAATGCAAACATGAAACTAAGAAAACAATTCCATTCATGATAGCATGCAAATGAATAAAAACATAAAATACATTTTATAAAGAAATGCAAGTCTCATTCACTGAAAACTACAAAATGTTACTGAGAGATATTAAAGAGGATGAAAATAAATGGAGATGCAATCTCTGTTCACTGACTTTGGAACAACTAATAAAAGATATTCATACACCTCTACTAAATAAAATTAATGGGATATTAATGACATAAAGGAGATCAAGAAAACACAGAAGAGCATAAAGAGGAATTTAAAAGAATAAATAGACAAAGAGCAGATATCACAGGATTAAAGATACTGTAGACCAAATAAAAAACATACTCAAGACACACAACAGCAGATTTGAAGAGGCAGAAGAGAGAATAAGCGAACTACAGGACAAGACAACTGATTCCAAACACTCAAAACAGCAAACGGCAAAAAAAGAAAAGGAAAGAAAATTTTGAATTGGATCTCAGGGAAATGATGGACAAAACAAAGCACAAAGATATCAGAATCATTGGTGTCCAAGAAGAAAAGTGTAAAGTCCTAAGAAGATTAGTGGAGGATATAATAGGGAAAAATTTCCTGACCCTTACAAAGGACATAAACATGCAAATCAAGGAAGTCAAATGAACTCCAAATAGAATAAATCCAAATAAGCTTTCCCCAAGGCACATATTTATCAGTCTGTCAAATCTTGAAGAGAAGCAGGGAATCCTGAAAGTGGCAAAAGAAAAACAATCCACACCATACAAGGGAAAACACATAAGATTGAGTTTGGACTACTCAACTGGCACTATGGAGGCAAGGAGGCAGTGGTATGATATATTAAGATCCTGAAGGGGAAAGTCCAAGATGGCAGCTTAATGAGGTGTCGAATTTAGTTTGCCCTGCAGAGAAGCTAGTAAATAGCCAGGAACAATACAGAGCAACTGCTGGGGCCACATCAGTGAGCAGACACACAGTGTACACTAATCTGGACAAACTGAACCAGACGTGACCCCATCCAGAACCGTGAATCTCTCAAGCCAAGGAGGCCAATGCCCCTTGCCCACAGAATGGTTCCCAGAGGGTAAAGGAAAGAAACTTTACTAACAGTAAGGGGCTAAGATCAACTGAGCTCCAAATGTGGAATTAATTAACAAATTCTGACTACTAAAAATAGGTTCCTAGTGCAGCTAAGCCTTGAATAAAAGGTAAAGTTACTAGTTTTTGCCCTGGTGCAAAGGGGGCAGGGCTGATGAAAAACAAAACAGAGGGTTTTTTATCAGACAACAGAAAACACTTGAAAAGGTCTGGACCCTAAAAAAAAAGAGGGGGCACATATGACCTGGAGATACATAAGCAACATACAAACTTAAGCTCTTGATTACAAAACCTGAGGAATGGGGGATCCTGCTCTGAAAAGGATTTTTTTCCCTTTTTATTTTTTTTGCTGTGTTTCTACTGCTTAACTCATCTTTAGATACAACTACAAGGCTTCTCAGTTATCGACTGCCCCAGGCAAAGGCAAAATTAAGCTTGTCTGAGAAAGAAAGAGGCTGGTCAGGTGAAAGGAGGCAATTCCTTGGAGGCTGCACTCTCCCCTGGACAGGGGTGGGGACTCCAAGACACTTGCTAATCAGAATGACAGATGTCAAGGAGAAAGAGAAGATTTTGAAAGCAGCAAGAGAAAAACAATCCATTACATACAAGTGAAACCTAATAAGACTTCAGTAGATTTCTCAGTAGAAACAATGGGGGTGAGAACTCAGTGGTATGATATATTTAAGATTCGAAAAGAGAAAAACTGCCAACCAAGAATTCTATATCCAGCAAAATTGTCATTAAAAATGAGGGGGAAATTAAAGCATTTTCAGAGAAAAAAATCACTGAGAGAATTTGTGACCAAGAGACAAGCTCTGTAAGAAATACTAAAGGGAGCACTAGAAACAGATAGGAAAAGACAGGAGAGAGAGGTGTGGAGAAGAATGTAGAAATGAAGAATATCAGTAAAGGTAAAAAAGAGGAAAAATTAGATGTGACATATAAAATCCAAAAGGCAAAATGGTAGAAGGAAGTACTGCCCTTATAGTAATAACACTAAGTGCTAGTGGATTAAACTACCCAATCAAAAGACATAGACTGGGTGGTATGATGGTGGCTCAGGAAGTAGAATTCTCACCTGCCATGCCAGAGACCTGGGTTCAATTCCCAGTGCCTGTCCATGCATGGGGGGGAGACCTAGACTGCCAGAATGGATTAAAAACAAGACCCATCTGTATGCTGTCTACAGGAGATGCATTTTAGACCTAAAGACAAACATAGGTTGAAAGTGAAAGGCTGAGGAAAGATATTTCATGCAAACAAAAAGCAGGAGTAATTATACTAATATCCAACAAATTAGACTTCAAGTGTGAAACAATTAAAAGAGACAAAGAAGGACACAATGCATTGATAAAAGGAACAATTCACAAGAAGATATAACAATGATCAATATTTATGCACCAAGCCAGTGTGCCCCAAAATATATGAGGCAAACACTGAAAAGAGAAATAGACCCATCTAACATAATAGTTGGAGACTGCAATTTCCTTCTCTCATCAATGGACAGAACATCAAGAGAGAAGATCAGCAAAGAAACAGGGAACTGGAATAGTACAATAAATGAATTAGAGTTAACAGATATTTATAGAACATTACACACCACAAGAGTAGGATACACTTTTTTCTCAAGTGCTCATGGATCATTCTCAAGGATAGACCATGGGTCACAAAGCAAGATCTCAATAACTTTAAAGATTGAAATCATACAAAACACTTTCTGGGATCATAAAGGAATGAAGTTGGAAATCAACAACAGGCAGAGGGTCAGAAAATTCAACAAATGCATGGAGACTCAACAACACACTCTTAAACAACCAGTGTGTCAAGGAAGAAATTACAAGAGAAATCAGTAAATATCTCAAAGCAAATGAAAATGAAAACACAACATATAAAAATTTATGGGATGCAGCAAAGGCAGTGCTAAGAGGGAAATTTATTGCCCTAAATGCCTACATCAAAAAAGAGGAAAGGGCAAAAGTCAAGGAATTAACTGTCCACTTGGAAGAACTAGACAAAGAACAACAAACTAACCCCAAAGCAAGCAAAAGGAAAGAAATAATGAAGATTAGAGCAGAAATAAATGAAAATGAGAACGTGAAAACAATCAAGAAAATCAAAACCAGAGGTTGGTTCTTTGAGAAAATCAATAAGATTGATGGACCCTTAGCAAGGTTGATAAAAAGAAGAAGAGAGAGGATGCAAATAAATAAAATCAGAGATGGAAGATGAGACATAACCACTGACTCCGCAGAAATAAAGGCATTAATAAGGATCCTATGAATGACTTTATGTTAATAAACTAGACAATGTACATGAAATGGACAACTTCCTAGAAAGGCATGAACAACCAGCATTGACTCTAGAAGAAATAGATGACCTCAACAAACCAATCAAGTTTTACAATCAAGTGAAGTAAAAGTAAAGTTTACTTTACTTTACCGATAAGTAAAGAAATTGCATCAGTCATTAAGAAGCTCCCAAAAATGAAACATCCAGGACCAGATAGCTTCACATGTGAATTCTACCAAATGTTTAAGAAATAATTAGTATCAATCATGCTCAAGCTCTTCAAAAAAATTAGAGGAGGGAAGCTACCTAACTCATTCTACGAAGTCAACATCACCTTCATACCAAAGCGAGACAAAGATACTACAAGAAAAGAAAATTACAGACCAATCTCTCTAATGAATATAGATACAAAAATCCTCAAGGAAATTCTTCCAAATCAAATCCGGCAGCACACTAAAAGAATTATACACCATGACAAAGTAAGATTCATCCATGATATGGAAGGATGGATGAACAAAGAAATCAATTAATGTAAAACAACATACCAACTAATCAAAGCAGATGATCATCTTCAAAGATGATCAACACATGATCATCTTCATTGATGCATAAAAGACATTTGACAAAATTCAACATCCCTTCTTGTTGGAAACACTTCAAAGGAGAGGAATAGAAGGGAACTCTCTCAACATGGTAAAAGAAATTATATGAAAAACCCATAGCTAACATCATCTTCAATGGGGAAAAACTGAAACCTTTTCCCCTAAGGTCAGGGACAAGACAAGGATGTCCACTGTCACCATTGTTATTCAACGTTGTGTTGGAAGTTCTAGTCAGAGTAATTAGACAAGAAAAAGAAATACAAGGCATCAAAATTGGAAAGGAAGAAGTAAAACTCTCACTGCTTGTAGATGATATGACACTATATGTTGAAAACCCCCCAAAATCCAAACTTCTAGAGCTAATAAATGAGTACAGCAAAATGGCAGATTACAAGATGAACACTCAAAAATCTGTAGTGTTTCTATACACTACTAATGAGCAATCTGAGGGGGAAATCAAGAAAAAAATTCCATTTTCAATTGCAGCCAAAAGAATAAAATATTTAGGAATAAATTTAACTGAGGATACAAAAGACCTATACAAAGAAAACTGCAAGAAATTGCTAAAAGAAATCACAGAAGACCTAAATAAATGGAAGAGAATATTGTTCATAGATTGGAAGACGAAATTTAGTTAAGATGTCAATTCTACCTAAATTGATTTATAGATTCAATGCAATACCAATTAAAATCCCAAAAACTTACTTTGCAGAAATAGAGAAATCAACAACCAAACTTATCTGGAAGGGCAGGGTGCCCCGAATAGCTAAAAATAACCTGAGAAAGGAAAATGAAGTCAGAGACCTTACACTACCAGAATTTAAGGGGCATTATGAAGCTACAGTGGTCAAAACAGCATGGTACTAGCCTAAAGATAGATATACTGACCAATAGAATTGAATGGAGTGTTCTGATATAGACCCTCTCATCTATGGGCAATTGATCTTTGATAGGGCAGGCAAGCCAACTCACCTTGGACAGGACAGTCTCTTCAACAAATGGTGCTTGGAGAACTGGATACCTACATGCAAAAGAATGAAAGAGGATCCATATCTTACACCTTATACAAAAATTAACTCAAAGTCGATCAAAGATCTAAACATTAAATGTAAGACCATAAAACTTTTAGAAGAAAATGTAGGGAAATATCTTATAAAACTTGTAATAGTTTGTGGTTTCTTAGATCTTACACCCAAAGCATGAGCATTGAAGAAAGAAAGAAAGAAATGGGAACTTCTCAAAATTAAACACTTTTGTGCATCAAAGAACTTTGTCAAGAAAGTAGGACAGCCTACACAATGGGAGGCAATATTTGTAAGCAACACATCAGATAAGGGTCCAGTATCCAGAATATATAAAGAGATTGTTCAACTCAAAACAAAAAGATAAACAACCTAATTACAAAATGAGCAAAAGACATGAACAGACACTTCTCAGAAGAGGAAATTCAAATGGCTAAATGGCACATGAAAAGATGATCAACTTCCCTGGCTATTAGGGAAATGAAAATCAAAACCACAAGGAGATATCATCTCACACCCACCAGAATGGTCATTATCAACAAAACCGAAAATGGCAAGTGCTGGAGAGGATATGGAGAAAGAGGCACACTTATCCACTGTTGGTGGGAATGGAAAATGGCACAACTGTGGTGGAAGGCAGTACAGTGGTTCCTCAGGAAGCTAAGTGTAGAATTATCATATGATCTGGTAATACCATTGGTAGGTTTCTATTCAGAGGACATGAGGTCAAAGACACAAAGGGACATTTGCACACTAATGTTTATAGCAACATTATGTACAATTGGCAAGAGAAATAAACAGCCCAAATGTCCATCTACAGAGAAGTGGTTAAACAAGCTTTAGTATATACATATGATGGAATATTACACAGCTGTAAGACAGAATGAAGTCATGAAGCATGTAATAACGTGGATGAATCTTGAGGGCATTATGCTAAGTGAGATTAGCCAGAAGCAAAAGGACAAATACTGTATGGTCTTACTGATATGACCTAACATTAATGAATGGACTTGGAGAATTTCAGTTAAGAACAGAGGTCATCAGGATATAGAAATAAGATAGATATTGGGTAATTGGAGCTGAAGGGATACAGTTTGTGGAATAGGACCCGTGAAAATTCAGAAATGGACACTGAATGAAGCTGAACATGAGAATGATGGAGGGAGGAAGGCTGGAGGCACATATGAAACCAGAAGGAAAGATAGATGATAAAGACTAAGATAGTATAATCTAGGAATGCCTAAATTGTACAATGATAGTGAGTAAATGTCCAAATTAAAAAACGATTTTGCATGAGGAAGAACATAGGAATGTCAATGTTGCAAGGTGTTGAAAATAGATGATCATTCATATTTTAAACTTCAACTTCTGTGTGAGACTAAAGCAAAAAATGTTTATTTGGTACAAAGCTTATATTTTGACTAATGAGTTCCCTAACATAACTTCTATGGACAGGTTAATTGAATGCCATAAGTACATGGAACCTTGAATAGGGCATGAGATTTTGTACGTTTGTCCAGTGTGATACCCCTATAAATCCCAGAATGATTTGAACAGTGAATAAAGAAGTATTTGCAAAGTTCCCTTGAGAGAATGATGAGAAAGGGGCAAAATTCAATTTCCTCATTTGGAGAATTCCTAATATTCTTGCAAGAAGTGGAGACAACCAAATCAAAAGGCTGAGCTCTCAATCCTGGGCTTTGTTCACATGAAACTCATCCTCAGAAAGTATTGGCTAAGCTTAAGAGTCACCCCCAGAGAACCTCTTTTGTTGCTCAGATATGGCCTATCTCTCTCTCAGCCAGCATGTCACACAAACTCACTGCCCTCCTCCTCTCTACGTGAGGCATGACTCCCAGGGGTGTAAACCTTCTTAGCAGCATGGGACAGAAATTCACAAAACTGTTGGGAGTGATAGATTTTCCAGCAATAGTGTAGGACGCTTCAATACACCACTATTCTTTATAAACAGAACAAGCAGACAAAGGATCAAGCAGAAAATAGAGGTTAAATAACTTGATAGATGAATTAGACCTAGCAGACATATCTAGGTCATTACACCCCAAAACACCAGGATATACATTCTTCTGTAGTGCTTGTGGAACATTCTCCAGAATACATCATTTGCTGGGGAACAAAACAGGTCTTTATAAAATTTTAAAACATTGAAATTATTCAAAGGAATTTCTCTGATCACAATGTAAGTAAGCTGTATATCAATAACCACCAAAGTACAAGAACTTTCACAAATATATGGAGATTAAATAACACACACTTAAACAGCCAATGGGCCAAGGAAAAAATTGCTTGAGAAATCAGTAGCTATTTGGAGACAAATGAAAATGAGAATACAACATATCAGAATGTATGGGATGTGGCAAAGGCTGTGCTGAGAGGGAAATTTATTCCTCTAGATGCCTATCTTGAAAAACAAGAAAAGGGTGGCGCAACAGAGCTCAGTGGTAGAATTCTCTCCTGCCATGCTGGGGACCTGGTTTCATATCCTGGTGCCTGCCCATGTAAAATAATTTGAAAAAGAAAAATAAAAAATTGAGGACTTAACTGCTCACCTAGGGAACTTGAGAAAGAGCAGCAAACTAACCCCAAACCAAATGGAAGAAGAGAAATAACAAAAGATTAAAGCAGAGATAAATGAATGAAAGAACAAAAGAGCAATAGCAAGCATCAGTAAAACCAAAAGTTGCTTCTTTGAGAAAACCAATAAAATGATGGACCACTAGTAAGGCAGAAAAAGAAAAAGAGAGAGATGCAAATAAATAAAATCAGAAATGAGAGGGGAGTGTGCTACCACAAACCCTGAAGACATAAAAGAAATCATAAGATGATACTATGAATAACAATACGCAAAAAAACTAGACAACTTAGACGAATTGGACAAATTCCTGGAAACACACAAACAAGCTACACTGACTCAGGAAGAAACAGAAGATCTCAACAAACCGATCAGAAGTAAAGGATTCAATCAGTCATCCAAAAATCTTCCTACAAAGAAAAGCCCAGGGCCAGATGGTTTCACAGAGGAGCTTTATCAAACATTCCCAAAAGAACTAACACCAATGCTGCTCAAATTCTCCAAAAAATTGAGGAAAAAAGAACACTACCTAACTCATTTTATGACCGTAACATATTTTTTTCTTTTGGCAATGTAGGCTCCAGGAATTGAACCCAGGTCTACCCTAACATAATTTTAATACTAAAACTGGGTAAAGATATTATAAGAAAGGAAAACTACAGGCCAAGCTCCCTAATGAAAGTCAACCTCGACGCCCCTCTCCTGACTCGGCTTCAAGAGCCAGACGCGGCAATTGGAGGTCCCACCGAGATCGGGAACGAGGGATCATCGGACGAGGCTCCACGGTAAGGACCGGGGGAGGATCGGGAAAGAATCCCGGGTTAGGCGCGCCTGATAGTCTTAAAAGGAAGTTAAATAAAAATAATGGGGAATTACGCCTCACAAGTTCGGCTGGCTTCCGAACTGAAGGAACTAAAGGAACTAAAAGAACTGAAGGAAACATTAAGAAAACAGGGAACTGTAATTAAGTCAAGTGCCGCACTCGATTTTATTAAAATCATAGGAGATGTTAGTCCCTGGTTCCTGACAGGGAAAAATTTTAACATCACAGATTGGGAACAGATTGAAATTGAATTACTAAAGGCTCTCAGGGAGCGAGGTCCCAACGAAGTCCCCATCGCGACCTTCTCCCTTTGGAGGCTTGTGAAAGATGCTCCCCTCACAAGTCATGTTATAATTAAAGAACAGTTAAAACTTTTGGAGAAATACAAGAGGAAGAGACAAATAGATCCCTCCAGGAGGATAATCTTAGTGAAATAGAGGAGGTCCAAATTAAAAGGGGACCAGGGAGGAAAGAATCCGTGACATCCTCCGCCTCTGAGACTGAAAATGAAAGTGGTTCGGAGGATGATTTAGAATCTAAAGAATTAAAAAAGGATATCAAAAAATTAGAAAAGAGCTTGAGGTCTCTAGATTTGGGAAAAGTGATAGACCCTTCAATTAGCATCAGGGACCCCGAGACTAAGTATAGTTTCCCTTCAGCACCACGGCCGCCCTCAAAACAACAGCCCCATCTGTTTTAATTGTAACAAATCAGGTCATTATTCAAAAAATTGCCCCCTATGGAATAAAGCCTAAACTAATATAATAAGTGTTGAGGGTTTGTAAAAATAGAAATTATGGTTAAAATCAAGAAAGATTTAATGAGTCTAAAATAATAACGTTTTCTTGAACTTTTAGCCTGTTCTGATGAAAAGATATAAAATTTCTAAATAATTAGTTAAAAAGCAAAAAGTCTGTGTTTTATCAAGATAGCTTATGTTAACTTTTATCATGTTGTTATCTATATATAAAATACTGATTTTCTCCTGGGTATCATTATACTGGCAAAAAGTGCTTCTTTTCTTGCCCTAAACCAGGTGACTTAATCTATTAATCTAAGTACTATTACTATAAATGAATCTATTCCTGGCTAAATCATATTCAAATAATATAAATACCTATATTCCTTTAAGCCAAAATATCTTAAGGCTTTGTCCAATCTTTATATAAACTACATATGTATAAACTAAATTTATCCCAAGATAACCATGGCTTGTATTGGAAGCAGATCAGATTTCAGGGTTGAATGCAAAGAAATATACTTGTGGAGTCTTTTTTGTTCACCTGATGTTGCCATTACATGCAACTGATATTGCTATCACATGACCTTGGTAAGAAATAGTTAAAATGTACACTCTAGCTGGGAGGACTGGCTATCCCCCCAGAAAGAGGTGTACTTTAATAAAGATATCTAAGTCCAGGAAGCTCCTCTTGGTCCCTAGCCAGTTCCCAGAGGACCCAACTGGGCCCCGTCATGTAAGCAAATCAGAATTTGGCCACTATTGTGAGAAAATATCATAAAAACTGCATGCAATAAATTTAAAATTAGCAAAAACGCACAACCAATTATAAAGAATCCACATTCCTGCATTCCTTTTAAATCAATACAATGAATTCAATTTAAAAAATCTGGTCGTTTACTATGAGTACACGTCACTATTGACACTCTGCATTCATTTTTGCTACCTGCCACCTTAGGGATTCCTAGTTATATGTTACAAAACTTGTTTGATATTTTACAAGGAGATTCTGATTTATTAAGCAAAAGGCAGTTAACAGCTGCAGCTGAAAGAGAGTTACAATTAATTGAACAATGCATTCAAAAAGGACAGCTTGTTCAAATAGATCTAAAAAAGCCTGTTGATTTTATTATTTTCTTTACCTTGCAATCTCCCACAGGCCTATTTTAACAAGACGGTGTTTTAAAATGGATTTTTTTACCAAACAATTGACAAAAATGTTTAAATACATACTTGCAAAAGATTATTTCTTTAATAGTCAAAGGTCACCAAAGATATTATCAATTAAGAGGTCATGATCCCTAATTGCATAGTGTGTGATCTCACAAAGGAAGAGGTTCAAAGTCTATATATTTTCAATACCTTTTGGCAAATAGCATTAAGTGACTTTAAAGGACAAATGAATAATCATTTGCTATGTCAAAACTTTTACAATTTTTAAAAATGAACGCAATGGATTTTGCCTAAAATAGTTCCGGCTTCTGCGCTAGCTATTACTGTCTTTACTGATGATAATATTAATGGGAAGCCTGCATATGTCACCCCAGTGGAAAACAAGTTAAAAAATGCCTTATACCTCAGCCCAGCATACTGAATTAGCAGTTGTAATTCAAGTATTGCAAAGTTTTCCACAATCTCTTGATATTGTTTCTGATTTTGAATATGTTTACCAAACAGTTACTCACATTGAGACGGCTTCTTTGTTTAAAAGAAATGAATTGTCCTGAATGTTTTTACATTCACAAACATTAGTCAGAAGTCAAATTAATCCTTTTCTTGTCATGCATATAAGAGCTCATACCAATCTTTCGGGTCCTTTGTCATTACAAAATCAGCAAGCAGATAGTCTTGTGAGTTTAATTCAAGATCCCACAACACTTCACTAATTGACATCAATAGCAAAGGGCTGGGAAAGAAAATTCCATCTTTATCTAAACAGTAAGCTCAGGACATTGTCAGGACTTGTCCAACCTGTGGAACTTTGAATGCACTCCCATTTGCATCAGGGGTTAATCCTCAAGGTCAAAAAGCAAATGAATTATAGCAAATGGATGTTACTCATATTAATAACCTGGGAGCTAGGCACTGTCTACATGTGTCGGTGGACACCTACTCAGGCATGATCATGGCTACCTTACATTCGGGGGAAAAAACTAAACATGTTATAGACCACTGTACTGCTGCATTTTCGGTCTTGGGGGTGCCTCGCCACATAAAAACTGATAATGGCCCTGCTTACACTAGCAACCAATTTTCTAAATTTTGTAAAGTATGGGATATCAAACACAGCACAGGTATCCCTTATAACCCTCAAGGGCAAGCGATTGTTGAGAGAGCACATCGCCACCTCAAAACCTATTTGCAAAAAACAAAAGAGGGTGAGGTATACCAAGAGTGCCAAGGACCACAGGCATTACTCTCTCTTACATTGTTCAGTTTAAACTTTTTGCTTTTGGACGACAAAGGATACAGTGCCGCGCAGCCAGGAATGCAAGGATGATTCAACACAAAAAATCAATTAATGTAATACAACACATTAACAAATCAAAAGGGAAAAATCATATGATCATCTCAATGATGCCAGAAAAACATTTGACAAAATTCAACATCTTTTTCTGATAAAAACACTTCAAAAATAGGAATCAAGGATAACCTCCTCAATATGACTGTGGGTATATATGAAAAACCAATAGCCAGCATTGTATTCATTGAGGAGAGACTGAAAGTTGTCCCCTTAAGATTAGGAATGAGAAAAGAATGCCATCTGTCACCAGTATTATTCAACATTGTACTAGAAGTTCTAGCTAGAGCAACCAGGAAGGTAAAAGAAATAAAAGGCATCTAAATTGGAAAGGAGGAAGTAAAACTTTCATTATTTGCGGACGATACTATACTTGGAAAATCCTGAGAAATCTACAACAAAGTTACTTGAGCTAATAAACAAATTCAGCAAGGTGGCAGGACATAAAATGAATGTCCAGAGAATGAACTTAACTAGGAATGTAAAAGACTTGTACACAGAACACTACTGAACATAGCAAAAAGAAATCAAAGAAGATCTATACAAGTAGAAAGATCATGGATAGGAAGGTTAAATAGAGTTAAGATGTCAATTTTACCCAAATTGATCTACAGATTCAATGCAGTCTTAATAAAAATTCCAACAACTTATTTTGGAGACTTGGAAAAGCTAGTTACCAAATTCATCTGGAGGGGAAAGAGACCCCAAATATCTAAAATCATCCTAAAAAAGAAGAATGAAGTGGGAAGATTAACATTTCCTGATTATAAAACTTATTATAAAACCACAGTGGTCAAAATAGCATGGTACTGCCACAAAGATAGAAGTATTGACCAATGGAATCAAATCAAAAGTGCAGAAATAGACCACCAAATCCATGGTCAACTGATTTTTGACAAGGCCCCCAAAATCCACTGAACTGGGGCAAAATAGTCTTTTCAATAATTGGGCATGGAAGAACTGGATATAAATAGCCAAAAGAATGAAAGATGGCCCTTACCTTACACCCTATGCAAAAATTAATCCAAATTACATCAAACACCTAAATATAAGAACCAGTACCACAAAGCTTATAGAAGGAAATGTAGGGAAACATCTACAAGACCTAGTAATAAGCTTCCTAAACTTTACACTAAAGCATAAGGAATAAAAGAAAAAATAGATAAATGGGAACTCCTCAAAATTAAATGCTTCTGCATCTCAAAAGACTTTGTCAAAAAGGTGAAGATGCAGCCAACTCAATGGGAGAAAATAGTTGGGAATCACACATTGGACAAAGGTTTGATATCCTATGTATATAAAGAAACCATACAATGCAACAACAAAAGAACAAATAGTCCAATATAAAATGGGCTAAACATATGAACAGACATTTTTCTGAAGAGCAAATACAGATGGCCAAAAGCACATGAAGAGATGTTGATTTTCTTTAGCTATAAGGGAAATGCAGATCAAGACCACAATGCGATATCACTTCACATGTATAAGAATGGCTGCTATTAAATAAACAGGAAACTACAAATGTTGGAGAGGATGTGGAGAAATTGGGACACTTAAGCACTGCTGGTGGGAATGCATAATGGTACAGCCACTATGGAAGAGAGTTTGGTGGTTCCTCAAAAAACTAAATATTGAGTTACCCTATGACCCAGCCATACCAATACTTTGTATATAACCAGAAGAGCTGAACGCAGTGACACAAACAGACATTTGCACATCAAGGTTCATAGCAGCATTATTCACGATCGCCACAAAGATGGATACCCATCAACAGATGAGTGGATTAACAAAATGGGGCACATACATATGATGGTATATTACGCAGTAGTAGGATAAAATGACATCTTGAAGCATATGACAAGATGGATGAGCCTTTAGGACGTGATGCTGAGTGAAATAAGCCAGAGAGAAAAGGATAGATACTGTATGACTCCACTTTTATGATGGTAAAATTGGAGGCTTATAATACAGGGTATATAGAAGACTTAGAGATTCATAGAAGCTAGAGATGGGTGAACAGTTAGCTAATGATGTTAAGTTCAAATGTAAGGGAATACACAGAAGTGGAGGTGGTTCATTAGTGGTTCTATAGTAATATTACCATATTATAGGTGAACATGATTGAAAAGTGTTGTATAAACCTATGTGTCCCATAGATTAACATTAAAATATAAATGAATTCTTATATGAACTACTTCAAAGGTATGATTCTTGTACAAAGAATGCTTAAGTTCAGGGTATGCGGGAAAATTGCTATTGCATGCTTTGGGCTATATGTAACAGGAAAACTTCAGCAATACCAGGGGTAAATAATGGGGGGAGGTACAAGAGTTAAAGGGAGGTTTAGATTTCCTATTTGGTGAGGGTGTGTTTACTGGTTATCTTTCTCTTGAGAACAAGGAAATTATCTAAAATTGAGAGTATCGATGGACTGTTGACTTTGGGCTTATACATAATGCCTAAGGAATGGAGGTGGCTGAAGGGTGCACTGACTGAGAAATAGATTAGCAAATGATGGTGCTTACATATGATCAAATATTATGCTGCTACAAAAATGAATGAAGTTGTGAGGCATACGACACTGTGACATTTGGTGAGGCAAAATAAGCCGGAAGCAAAAGAGCAATTATTGTATGTTCTCATTTAGAAAATACTTATGAGAAAACAAGAGGCTAGATTGTAAGCTCATACAGCAGACACATTTTGCCTGGAGTGATAATTATTATTTCTGGATTTTGAGAGGCTGTTTTATATCTATATGGTATTTAGAGACAAGAATGAAGCTGATCACGTCAGGATTAAGGTATATCAGAACACAGGGATAAGAATGGTGTTATCTATATTTTGGAACCTCATCTACACTTTGAGACCAAAGGAAGAAAAGTTTTTGTCCAGAACCTAAATTTTCTGTAGCACATAATACAATTCAAACTATGTGGATAGATTATCTAAACAATTCAAACACAGGGATTCCAGAATAAGAATGAGGACTTTTTAATCCTGCTTACTTAATTTAATGCCTGGATACACCCCAGAGTATGTTAGGCAGATAATAAAAAAGTATTGATGACGTCCCTTCAGGGATGGGAGAAAAAAGTGGAACTGTTAAAGTACCACTAGGGAAGCCCCTGATATTGTGTCAAACATTAGGGATGCACAAATCAATAAGCCAAGCCCTGTACCTTTTTTTTTTTAATTTAACAGCAAATGAACAAAAACATTCTTAAAATATGATCATCCCGTTCTACATATACAATCAGTAATTCACAATATCATCACATAGTTGCATGCTCATGATCATGATAATTTCTTAGAGCATTTGCATCAATTCACAAAACAAAATAAAAAGACAACGGAAAAAGAAATAAAGCAAAAACAGAAAAAAAGATTATACATACCATATTCCTTACCCCTCCATTTCATTGATCATTAGCATTTCAAACTAAATTTATTTTAACATTTGATCCCCATATTATTTATTTCATTCCATATGTTCTACTCATCTGTTGACAAGGTAGATAAAAGGAGCATCAGACATAAGATTTTCACAATCACACAATCACATTATGAAAGCTGTATCATTATACAATCATCTTCAAGAAACATGGCTACTGGAACACAGCTTTACGTTTTCAGGCAGTTCCCTCCAGCCTCTCCATTACATCCTGAAAAACAAGGTGATATCTACTTAATGCATAAGAATAACATCCAGGATAACCTCTCAGCCATTGATAATTTGTCTCATTTCCCTCTTCCCCCTTTTGGTCGAGCAGGTTTTCTGAATCCCTTGATTCAGAGTCTCAGCTCATTCTAGGGTTTTTCTTAATCCCTCAATGCTGAGACTCAGCTCATTCTAGGATTTCTGTCCCACATTGCCAGGAAGGTCCACAACCTTGGGAGTCATGTCCCACATAGACAGGGGGAGGGTGGTGAGTTTGCCTGTTGTGTTGGCTGGAGAGAGAGGCCACATCTGAGCAAAAAAAGAGGCTCTCCTGGGGATGACTCTTAGGCCTAAATTTTAAGTAGGCTTGACCTATCCTTTGTGGGGTTAAATTTCATATGAGCAAAACCCAAGACAGGGGGCTCAGCCTATAGCTTTGGTTGTCCACACTACTTGTGAGAATACCAAGAATTCAACTTGGGGGAGTTGAATTTTCCCCCTTTCTTACCATTCCCTGAAGGGGACTTTGCAAGTACTTTTCCATTCACTGATCAAATCACTGTAGGATTCATGGGGGCATCATTCTGGACAAACTAACAAAATCTCTTGTCCTACCCAAGGTTCCATGTACTTATGGTGTTCAACCAAGCTATCTACACAAGTTATTGAAGTTTTAAAATATTAATTACCATCTATTTTCAGCACCCTGCAGTAATGACATTCCTTTGTTCTTCCTCATGCAAAAACATTTTTTAAATTTGTACATTTAGTCACTATCATTATACACTTTAGGCATTCCTAGATTATACCATCTCAATCTTTATATCTATCTTTCTTTCTGATTTCATTTATACCCCCTGCCCTCCTCCCTCTATCATTCTCACATTCAGCTTCATTCAGTGTTTTAACATAATTGTATTACAGTTAGGTAGTATTGTGCTGTCCATTTCTGGGTTTTTATATTCAGTCCTGTTGCACAGTCTGTATCCCTTCAGCTCCAATTACCCAATATCTCACCCTATTTCTATCTCCTGATCATCTCTGTTACCAACGAAATATTCCAAGTTTATTCACTAATGTGAGTTCATATCAGTGAGACCATACAGTATTTGTCCTTTTGTTTTTGGATAATCTCACTCAGCATAATGTTTTCAAGGACCATCGATGTTGTTACATACTTCATAACTTTATTCTGACTTATGGCTACATAATATTCCATGGTATGTATATACCGCAGCTTGTTTAGCCACTCATCTGTTGATGGACATTTTGGCTGTTTCCATCTCTTTGCAATTGTAAATAATGCTGCTATAAACATTGGTGTGCAAATTCCACTTGTGTCCTTGCCCTCTTGTCCTCCGAGTAGATACCTAGCAACGGCATTGCCGGATCATATGGCAATTCAATATTCGGCTTTTTGAGGAAATGTCAAACTGCCTTCCACAGTGGTTGCACAATTTGACATTCCCACCAACAGTGGATAAGCATGCTTCTTTCTCCACATCCTCTCCAGCATTTGTCGTTTTCTGTTTTATTGATAATGGCCATTCTGGTGGGTGTGACATAATATCTCATTGTGGTTTTAATTTGCATTTCTCTAATAGCCAGGGAAGTTGAGCATCTCTTCATGTGTCTTTTGGCCATTTGTATTTCCTCTTCTGAGAAGTGTCTGTTCAAGTCTTTTGCCCATTTTGTAATTGGATTAGCTGTCTTTTTGTTGTTGAGTTGAACAATCTCTTTATAAATTCTAGAATACTAGACCTTTATCTAATATGTCATTTCCAAATATTGTCTCCCATTGTGTAGGCTGTCTTTTTACTTTCTTGATGAAGTTCTTTGATGCGCAAAAGTGTTTAATTTTGAGGAGTTTCCATTTATTTATTTATTTCTTAAATGCTCTTGCTTTGGGTGTAAGGTCTATAAAACTGCCTCCAAGTATAAGATCTATAAAATATTTCCCTACATTTTCATCTAACAGTTTTATGGTCTTAGATCTAATGTTTAGATTTTTGATCCATTTTGAGTTAACTTTTGTATAGGATGTGAGATACGGGTCACCTTTCATTCTTTTGCATATGGATATCCAGTTCTCTAGACACCATTTATTGAAGAGACTGTTCTGTCCCAAGTGAGTTGGTTCAACTGCCTTATCAAAGATCAATTGTCCATAGATGAGAGGATCTGTATCTTAACACTCTATTCAATTCCATTGGTCAATATATCTATCTTTATGTCAGTACCATGCCATTTTGACCACTGTAGCTTCATAATATGCCTTAAAGTCAGGTAGCATGAGACCTCTAATTTCATTTTTTTCCCTCAGGATATTTTTTAGCTATTCAGAGCACCCTGCATTTCCAGATAAATTTGGTTATTGGTTTTTCTATTTCTAAAAAGTAAGTTTTGGGGATTTTAATTGGTATTGCATTGATTCTGTAAATCAATTTAGGTAGAATTGACATCATAACTAAATTTCATCTTCCAATCTATGAACAATATGCCCTTCCATCTATTTAGGTCTTCTGTGATTTCTTTTAACAATTTCTTATGGTTTTCTTTGTATAGGTCTTTACTCTTTTTAGTTAAATTTATTCCTAATATTTTATTCTTTTTCTTGCAATTGTAAATGGAATTCGTTTCTTGATTTCCACCTCAGATTGTTCATTACAAATGTGTAGAAACACTACAGATTTTTGGGTGTTGAGTCTGTAGCCTACAACTTTGCTCTACTCATTTATTAGCTCTAGTAGTTTCACTGTGGATTTTTTTGGGTTTTCAACATATAGTATCATATAATCTGCAAGTAGTGAGAGTTTTACTTCTACCTTTCCAATTTTGATGCCTTGTATTTCTTTTTCTTGTCTTATTGCTCTGGGTAGAACTTCCCACACAATATTGAATAAAAGTGGTGATAGTGGACATACTTGTCTTGTTCCTGATCTTAGAGGAAAGTTTTCAGTTTTTCCCCATTGAGGATGATGTTAGCTGTGGGTTTTTCATATATTCCATTTATTATTTTAAGAAAGTTCCCTTTATCCCTATACTTTGAAGTGTTTTCAACAGGAAAGGACATTGAATTCTGTCAAATGCTTTTTCTGCATCAATCGAGATGATCATGTGGTTTTTCTGCTTTGATTTGTTGATATGGTGTATTACATTAATTGATTTTCTTAGGTTGAACCATCCTTGCATACCTGGGATGAAACTTACTTGGTCATGATGTATAATTCTTTTAATGTGTTGCTGGATTCGATTTGCTAGAATTTTGTTGAGGATTTTTTGCATCTACATTCATCAGAGAGATTGGTCTGCAGTTTTCTTTTTTTTTGTAATATCTTTGTCTGGCTTTGGTATGAGGGTGACGTTGGTTTCATAGAATGAGTGAGGTAGCTTTCTGTCCTCTTTAATTTTTTTGAAGAGTTTGAGCAGGATTTGGTACTAATTCTTTCTGGAATGTTTGGTAGAATTCACGTGTGAAGACATCTCATCCTGTTTTTTTTTTTTAGGGAGCTTCTTAATGAGTGATTCAGTTTCTTTAGTTGTGATTGGTTTGTTGAGGTCATCTATTTCTTCTCGAGTCAAAGTTGGTTGTTCATGCCTTTATAGGAAGTTGTCCATTTATCTACATCGTTGTATTTATTAGCATAAAGTTGTTCATAGTATCCTGTCATTACTTCCTTTATTTCTGTGGGGTCAGTGGTTATGTCTCCTCTTCTATTTCTGATCTTATTTATTTCATCCTTTCTTTTCTTCTTTTTTTCAATCTTGCTAAGGATCTATCAATCTTATTGATTTTCTCATAAAACCAGCTTCTGGTTTTATTGATTTTTTCAATTATTTTCATGTTCTCAATTTCATTTGTTTCTGCTGTAATCTTTGTTATTTCTTTCCTTTTGCTTGCTTTGGGGTTAGTTTGCTGTTTTTTCTCTAGTTCTTCAAAGTGGACAGTAAATTCCTTGATTTTTATGCTTTCTTCTTTTTTGATATAGGCATTTAGGGCAATAAATTCCCCTCTTAGCACTGCCTTTGCTGCATCCCATAAGTTTTGATATGTTGTGTTTTCATTTTCATTTCCCTCGAGATATTTACTGATTTCTCTTGTAATTTCTTCCTTGACCCACTGGTTGTTTAAGAGTGTGTTGTTGAGCCTCCACATGTTTGTGAATTTTCTGGCACTCTGCCTATTATTGATTTCAAACTTCATTCCTGTATGATCTGAGAAAGTGCTTTGTATGATTTCAATCTTTTTAAATTTATTGAGACTTGCTTTGTGACCCAGTATATGGTCTATCCTTGGGAATGATCCTTGAGCACATGAGAAAAAGGTGTATCCTGCTGTTGTGGGGTGTGATGTTCTATAAATGTCTGTTAAGTTTAGGTCATTTATTGGATTATTCAAATTCTCTGTTTCTTCATTGATCCTCTATCTAGGTGTTCTGTCCATTGATGAGAGTGATGAATTGAAGTCTCCAACTATTATGGTAGATGTGTCTATTTCTGTTTTCAGGGTTTGCTGCATGTATTTTGGAGCATTCTGGTTTGGTGCATAAATATTTATGATTGTTATGTTTTCATGCTGAATTGTTCCTTTTATTAATACATAGTATCCTTCTTTGTCTCTTTTAACTGTTTTACATTTGAAGTCTAATTTGTTGTGTATTAGTATAGCTACTCCTAGTCTTTTCTGATTGTTATTTCCATGAAATATCTTTTCCCAACCTTTCATTTTCAACCTATGTTTATCTTTGGGTCTAAAATGTGTTTCCTGTAGACAGCATATAGATGGGTCCTGTTTTTTAATCCAGTCTGCCAGTCTATGTCTTGATTTGAGAGTTTAATCCATTAACATTTAGTGTTATTACTGTACAGGTAGTACTTTCTTCTACCATTTTGCCTTTTGGATTTTATATGTCACATCTAATTTTCCTTCTTTCTAACCTTTACTCATAGTCTTCCTTTCTACACTCTTCTCCACACCTCTCTCTTCTGTCTTTATGTATCTGTCTATAGTGATCCCTTTAGTATTTCTTGCAGAGCTGGTCTCTTGGTCACAAATTCTGTCAGTGATTTTTGTCTGAAAATGTTTTAATTTCTCCCTCATTTTTGAAGGACAATTTTGCTGGATATAGAATTCTTGGTTTTCAGTTTGTCTCTTTTAGTAATTTATATATATATCATCCCACTGTCTTCTCTCCTCCATGGTTTCTGCTGAGAAATATATGCACAGTCTTATTGGGTTTCCTTTGTTTGTGATGGATTGCTTTTCTCTTGCTGCTTTCAAGATTCTTTCTTTGTCTTTGACCTCTGACATTCTGATTAGTAAGTGTATTGAACTACATATATTTGGATCTATTCTGTTTGAGGTATGCTTCACTTCTTGGAACTGTAATTTTAAGTCTTTCATAAGAGTTGGGAAATTTTCAGTGATAATTTCTTCCATTAGTTTTTCTCCTATTTTTCCTTCTCTTCTCCTTCTGGAAAACTCACAACACGTACATTCGTGCACTTCATATTGTCATTCAATTCCCTGAGTCCCTGCTCATATTTTTCCATTTTTCCCTATATTTTCTTTTGTTTGTCAGATTTCAGATGTTTTGTCCTCCAGTTCACTAATCCCATCTTCTGCCTCTTGAAATCTACCATTGTAGGTTTCTATTGTTATTTTCATCTCTTCTACTGTGCTTTTCATTCCCATAAGTTCTGTGATTTCTTTTTTCAGACTTTACATTTCTTCTTTTTGTTCATTCCTTGCCTTCTTTATATCCTTCCTCAATTCATTGATTTGGTTTTTGATGAGGTTTTCCATGTCTGTTCGTATATTTTGAATTAATTGTTTCAACTCCTGCATCTCATTTGAATTGTTGGTTTGTTCCTTTGACTGGGCCATATCTTCAATTTTCCTAGTGTGATTTGTTATAATTTGCTGGTGTCTAGGCATTTAATTACCTTAATTAGTTTGTTCTGGAGATTGCTTTTACTTCTTTTACCTAGTGTTTTCTTGCTGGATGAATTTGTTGTCTATCTGTTTTTTGACATTCAGTTCAACTTTTTCAGGACCTCTAGCTCAGGTTTTATTTAACATAGGAGAATTTTTCAGTTTTTGTTTTCTTGTTTCTTGCCCTGCCCGTATGGTGCTTTTCCCCCCTGCTCCTTAGGAGGCTCTACTTTGGTACTATAGACCCAAGCCGGATTTTCCCAGACCAAATTGTCCTCCTATCAGGAGGGAAGTGTCTCCTGCATCAGTTTTCCCTGAGGGTGAGACCCAGCAGGTTGAAAGACTTTCCTGTGAAGTCTCTGGACTCTGTTTTTCTTGTCCTACCCAGTATGTGGGGCTTGTCTGCCTGCAGGTCCCACCAGCATAAGATGATATGGTACCTTTAACTTTGGCAGACTCTCCCTGCTGGGGGCATTGTGGAGACAGAAGAGAGGTTGTAGGCTTGCTTTAGTGGCTTCAAATTTCCAAGCCCTGGTGTCTGAGTTCCTTAATGGAGGGATTCCACCTGAATTGGGCTTCATCCCTCCCCTGGGGAAGACACAGCCTCCAGACAAGCCCTCAAACAAGCTTGTTTCTGCCTATGCCTGGGGGAGTTGCAGCCTGAGAAGTCCTGCTGCTGTATCCAAAAGCAGTCAAACCTTTTTGAGAAACACAGCCACAAAAACCTCAGTTTCTTTTTTTCTTTTTCCATCAGCCCTGTCCCCTTTGTGCCAGAGCAAAAATGATCAGTCTCTGCTTTGACCAGGTTCACCTGAGCTGGGGGCCTATTTTTAGTAGTCAGGATTTGTTAATTAATTCCACAGTTGGAGTGTGGTTGGGCACAGCCCTGCTGCTGATAAAGTCCCTTTCCTTTCCCCTCTGGGAAGAATCCTGTGGGGGAGGTGCACAAGCCACAGTGACTTCGGGAACTCACGGTTGTGTGGGGCTCACAGCTGGTCTAGCTTCTCCAGACTGTGGTATGCTGTGTGTCCAGTCACTGACATGGTGCCCAGATCTGTTCTGTACTGTTTCTGGTTATTTAGTAGCTGTTCTGGAGGACAAACTAAATTGTGCACATTGCTAAACCACCAGCTTGGCCCAGAACTCCCAAGCCCTGGGTCTTGAAACTTTCTGTTGTGAAGCTTATTTATGTAGTGGAGAAGCTTACCTTACCTCTAGGTATGCCAGAAGTTCCTTCCAGAGAGCCTCTTTTGTTGCTCAGATGTGACCACTCTCTGTATAAGCCCAACTCTGTATGTGAATCCATTCCCCTCCCCACTATGTGGGACATGGCATCCTAGGTTTGAATGTCTCCCTGGCAGCATGGGAGGTCTCATAATCAGGTTCATGTGTCATCTTGGCCAAGAGGTGGTACCTGTTTGTCTAGTTGGGCAAGTTTTGGCCTGTCTGTTGCAATGAGGACATTTCATAGAATTAAATCATGATCACGTCAGCAGCATCCATAGCTGATTCCATTTGTAATCAGTGAAGGGGAGTGCCTTCTGCAATGAGTGATGCTCAGTCTAATCACTGGGAGCCTTTTAAGGAAGCTTCAGAAGAGACAGGTTCTCTTCCTGCTGGTGAACCTCTTCTGTGGAGTTTTTCCACACCCTCCATCAGAATCCTCAGTTTCACAGCCTGCCTTGTGGATTTTAGACTCTGCATTCCCATGGTCATGTGAGATATTTCTATGAATTTTATATTTGCCAGTGTCTCCAGTTAATTTGGCTTCTCTAGAGTACCCTAACTAATAAAACTTGGTACCAGGAGTGGTTCTGTGGAGGGCCAGGAGCAATCAATCAGGCCCAAGCAGGGAAACTCCCCACAACCTTGGGATGGAATGTCCCCAAGAGTTAAACAATAACCAATTTTTGGGAAATGAGGGAAGAGAGTGTGTTTTGGCAACAGCTAATGGCATTTCTTGCTTCTATGATTATGCTTGCTTGCTAGCAACTGCAAAATCACAACATGATTTTAGCCTTTATGAGCACACCTTGAAAACTTCTGGGAGCTGCTCTCTGAATCTCTTTTCTTGGAGGTTTCTGAGGCAGTTTCTGGCCTTCTAATAAAGACTCCCAATTGACTTGCAGTCTTGAATTGTATGGTCTCTCTTTCGGTGTGCCCCACAACAGTTCTTAAGAAACAGAATCTTAAAAACGGGCTTTTATGAATGCTTTTTTACTCTGACTGGACTCAAAGGCACTAAGGATTCTGATTCTCATAGTCAGAATGACACTCCCAATTCATGGAGTGAGTTGGCAAAACAGATAGTCAAAATATCACCATTTGATTCTCCTAATGCTTCACTTGTATGAAGCCAGGCTCTGTGGGATAAAGTTTTTGACATCTTTATGGAGTTTTCTGGAAATAAGAGTTACAGAGATGTTGGCTGGTTGTTGTTAGATACACTGGCTACATTAAGGAGTGAAAGAGATGGGCTGAAGGTTTCAAACAAGAAGCTTAAGCACCGTCTGACAGATGTAGAAATTTTTATGAGTATCCTGAAGGAAAATCTCATTTCCTGCAGCCATAGACTTGAGATCTCTGAAAATCAGACTCAGAATCTTATGGTTAGAGTAGCAACTTTACAATGTAAACTGAAATTTCAATGTTGCATGGTGTCTGCCATTAAAGTGAGGGCATTGATTGGAAAGGAGTGGGACCCTGAAAAATGGGATGGTGACATATGGATTGATATTGATGTCGGGAGTGAGGTTGAAACCCTAGGTCATGCTGAGTCTTCTTTAGATAACCCTGTAATAGTTTGCCCTGAGGACATAACCATCCCACCTCCAGCCTGCCTTGAGGAGTTGGCCACCCAACCTCCTCCTGAAGGGTTTGGCCCTAGAGTGATTAATCCTGTTTCACCAGTTGAAATTGCAAATGAAGGCCCTGAAGCAAATGGCTTAGAAGATATTTCTAACTCTTTTCATGACCCACGCCCACTACCCCTCATTTCTTCCAGATCTATAACTAGACTAACAAGCCCCTAAAGGTGAGGTACAAAGTATCACACATGAGGAGGTACATTATACTCCAAAAGAACTGTGTGAGTTCTCCAATTTTTATAGACAGAAATCAGGGGAATATGTGTGGCAATGGATGTTAAGGGTGTGGGATAATGGTGGGAGGAATATAAGGCTGGATCAGGCTGAATTTATTGATATGGGCCCACTACACAGAGATTCTGCATTCAATGTTATAGCTTGAGGGGTTAGAATAGGTATTAACAGTTTGCTTGGATGGTTGGTTGAAGCATGGATCAAAAGGTGGCCAACATTACCTGAAGTTGAAACACCAGAACTGCCCTGGTATAATGTAGATGAAGGGATCCAGAGTCTTAGAGAGATTGGAATGCTGGAGTGGATTTATCATGCAAAGCCTTCTCTTACACCCCAGGAATGTCTGGAGGATGCACCTTTTACCAGAACAGTGAGAAATAAATTTGTGAGGTTAACGCCATCATAACTGAAGAGCTGTGTAGTTGCACTTCTCTGTAGGTCAGATATTACTGTAGGAACTGCTGTCACAAAGCTGGAATCCTTAAACACAATGGGGATGATGGGATTCAGAGTTGGCAGAAGCCAGATGACTGCACTTAATCACCAAAGACAGTGTAGACATGGCTATTATAATAGGCAGCAAACTCAAATCAGCAGTCAAAATTATATAACTTACAGATATTTGTGGCACTGGGTAGTAAGTCATGGGGTACCTAGAAATACAATAGAAGTGCAATCTACTAAATTCTTGTTCGAACTGTATAAACAAAAGTGTTCTAGGTCAAGTGAACAGAAGTCTAACTTGATGTTCTAGTTTGCTCGCTGCCAGAATGCAATATACCAGAAACAGAATGGCTTTTAAAAAGGGGAATTTAATAGGTTGCTAGTACACAGTTCTAAGGCTGAGAAAATGTCCCAATTAAACAAGTCTATAGAAATGTCCACTCTAAGGCATCTAGGGAAAGATACCTTGGTTCAAGAAGGCCCATGAAGTTCAGGGTTTCTCTCTCAAGTGGAAAGTCACACAGCAAACACAGTCAGAGTTTCTCATCTGGAAAGGCACAAGGTGAACACAGTCAGGGTTCCTCTCTCATCTGGAAGGGCACATGGCAAACACGGCATCATCTGCTAGCTTCTCCTGGTTTCCTGTTTCATGAAGCTCCCTGGGAGGCATTTATCTTCTTTATATCCAAAGCACTGATTGATGGGCTCTCTGCTTCATGGTGCTGCAGAACTCTCTGCTCTCTCTGAATCCCCCATTCTCCAAAACGTTTCCTCTTTTATGGGACTCCAATAAACCAATCAAGACCCACCCAAATGCATGGAGACATGTCATCACCTAATCCAGCTTAACAACCACTCTTGACTAAATCACATCATCCAGGGAGATTATCTGATTTCAAACATACAGTATTGAATAGGGATTATTCTACCTTTATGAAATGGGATTTTGATTAAAACATGGCTTTTCTAGGGGGCATACATCCTTTCAGACCAGCACACCTGAATTACAAAAACACAGAGCCACAACCCTTAATCAATTTTCAGACTTGAGACAGTTTACAGACCCAGAGCCCTCGAATGAAGGGGAGGCCAGGTCCCTTTGGGAGAGAACCCTGTTACACTGCCACAAAATTATGCTGTTAATCTTTGTCCAAGCCTTCCCCAAGACGCTGACGGCCTTTTAACAAGGTAACTATGCATTAGGGGAAAGGAAATGATCAGATATTTCAGAGATTATTAGACAGTGGTTCAGAAGTGACGTTAATTCCAAGAGACCCAAAACATCACTCTGGTCCACCAGTCAGAGTGGGGGCTTATGTAAGCCAGTGATCAATGGAATTTTAGCTCAGATCCATCTCAAAGTGGGTCCAGTGGGCCCCCGGACACATTCTGTAGTAATTTCCCCAGTTCCAAAATGTATAATTGGTATAGACATACTGAGTAACTGGCATAATCCCCACATTGGCTCTCTAACCTGTGCAGTGAAGGCTATTATGGTGGGAAAGGCCAAGTGGATGCCACTAGAACTGCCCCTACCAAGCAAAATAGTAAATCAGAGGCAATACTGGATTCATGGAGGGATTGCAGAGATTACTGCCACTCTTAAGGACTTGACAGATGCAGGGGTGGTGAGTCCTACCACATCCCCATTTAACTCTACTATTTGGCCTGTGCATAAAATAGACGGGTCATGGAAGATGACCGTGGATTATCATGAGCTCAACCAGGTGGTAACTCCAATTGTAGCTACTGTTCCAGATGTGGTATCATTCTTGAGCAAATCAATACATCCCCTGGTACCTGGTTTGCAGATTTTTTTGTTTTTATTGATCTGACAAATACTTTTTTCTCAGTAGCTATTAGTAAGGACCACCAGAAACAATTTTATTTCAGCTGGCAAGGTCAGTAATATACTTTCACTGTCCTACCTCAGGGGTATGTCAACTCTCCAGCCCTATGTCATAATCTTGTCTGCACAGACCTTGATCGTTTCTCCCTCCCACAAGACATCACACTGGTCCATTATATTGATGATATCTTGTTGATTGACCTAGTGAGCAAGAAGTAACGACTACTCTAGACTTACTGGTTAGGCATTCGTGTATCAGATGATGGGAGATAAATACAACAAAAATACAGGGGCCTTCCCCCTCAGTAAAGTTTCTAGGTGTCCAGTAGTGTGCAGCATGTTGAGATATCCCTTCTAAGGTGAAGGATAAGTTGATGAATCTGGCCCTTCCTATGACCAAAAAAGAGGCACAACACCTACTTGGTCTCTTTGGATATTAGCAACAACATATTTCTCATTTGAGTGTGCTACTCTGGCCCATTTATTGGGTGACCAGAAAAGCTGCTAATTTTGAGTGGGGACCTGAATAAGAGGAGGCTCTGCGACAGGTTCAGGTTACTGTACAAGCTGCTCTGCCACTTGGTCATATGATCCAGCAGATCCAATTGTGCTGGAAGTGTCAGTGGCAAATAGAGATGCTGTCTGGAGCCTTTGGCAGGCCCCTATAGGAGATTCAGAACATAGAACCTTAGGATTTTGGAGCAAGGCCTTACCATCTGCTGCAGATAACTACTCTCCTTTTGAGAAACAGTCTTTGGTCCTTAGTAGAGACTAAACACCTAACCATTCTATATAATTTGCAGAGTATATAGAATGTTCTTTGAACTCGATAATAAAACAACCCAAATGGTAAATGGGTAAAATTTTTGAAAAGACATTTCACCAAAAATATATACTAATGGTTAGTAAGCACATGAAAATTTACTCAACCTCATTAGTCATTAAGGAAATGAAAATTAAAACAACAATGAGATTCTATTTCCTATAACGACTGTAATAAAAATGACAGACAAT
This sequence comes from Tamandua tetradactyla, assembly GCF_023851605.1. NCBI lineage: Eukaryota > Metazoa > Chordata > Mammalia > Pilosa > Myrmecophagidae > Tamandua > Tamandua tetradactyla. The sequence continues at coordinate 124,587,046 of NC_135353.1, forward strand.
AAAATTGAGTTGACAATGATGTGGAGAAACTGAAGCTCTCATACATATCTTTTCAGAATGTAAAGTGGTGTAGCCACTTTGGAAAACAGCTTGGCAGTTTCTCAAAATCTTAAAGATCAATCTGCATCCATATGATCCAGCAATCCCAATTCTAGATACATACCTAAGAGAAACGAAAATACATGTCCACACAAAGACTTGTATGCATATGTTCATAGCAGTATTATTTATAATAGATGAAACAGGAAGCAACCCAAATGTCTATCAACTTTCAAAGGGTTAATGCAAATATGGCATTTTCAGCCATTGAAAGGAGTGAAGAACAATACATGCTACAAAATGGATGAAAATTTAAAAACATCATGCTAGGTGAAAGAATCCTGTCACAAAAGACCACATGCTGTATGGTTGGTTCCATTTATGTGAAATGTCCAGAATAAAACAAATCTATAGACACAAAAAGTAGATTATTGATTACCAGTGTTTTGGGGTGGGTATGGAGCAAATAGACATGAAGTATCTTTTTGGATGATGGAAATATTCTAAGTTTGGATTATGGTGATAGTTGCATAATTCTATAAACATACTGAAAATCATTGACTTGCGCACTAAGTACCAGTGAATTTTACCATATGTTAATTATATCCCAAAAAAGCTGTTATTTAAAAAGGTGGTGGAGGTTTTCTAGTTTCAAATTAAAAGGAAGTATTTCTTGAGGCAGAACATCATAGATTCTGTTCTATAATATCAGTTCTTTGCTGGACCTGGGGAGTAGAGTGGGGTGGGAATTAAAGGATACATGAAGGGAAATGCTTTCCAATAATGTAAGCAGAAATTCAAGTGTTTATTCATTTCACCCATTACCTTAGCATTGACTTCTTCTGCTATGATGATTAATTTTATACATCTCATAGGGATTTTTAAATAGTACAGTTTTATCTACAACACCAGCTTAATGATAAAGCTGGCTAAATTCTGTATTGTAAGCATACAGCAAATTTCAGCTGTTATTGAAAGATCTCTATTGCCAAAGCTACATATGGACCCACTTTCCCCTGTACTTCTGGTGAGATCTCACAGGACCATTATGTTGGTAAGAGACAAATGCTTTTGGCTTCCTAGGTTGAAAAAAAAACAGAAAAAATATTCTGAATAAAGATGAACTTTATGAGACTTATTTCTCTTCATCAGCATGTCAAAGAATATATTTTCTGATTCATATTAATTTGCATTAGTATTTTCCCCAATAGCATATTTGTGAATTTTTCTTTTGAATTCTGTTTTATTCCCCTATTCTCCAAACAGTTTTTCTTTTCTTTCCCTGCCCCGGTAGCAAGTATGTGTTAATCTTTGGCTTCCTCCCCTTCACAATACCTCTCATTTTAGAGGTTTATTTTGGAATCAAAACAGGTGTGACAAACTCCTGAATGGAAATGGGTGGTCCCATGCTCTGTGTAAAATATATACCTTCTGGTGTTACCTAAATGTGGATAAAGTTTTATAGTTTCCTTTGACATGTGCATATTTTCTTTCTCTCTTCCCCTTCCCACTGCTCTATGCACAAGGTTAAGGAAAGGGAAAAATCAGGTTCTGAAGATTCTTTCTACCCTCTTCATTATTGACTTTTTACATGATTTCTTTCCACCTGCAAGTGTTGGAGTGCAGATAGCTTCTCTTCTGCAAGGGTGCAGTCATAGGGTAAATTTGGAACACTGTTGAATTAAGATATTCTGAGAGTAATTGCTAATAGAATTTATCAAATTATTGCTTTACTAAATTTGTGCTACTATCCATCCAATGGTGGATTATTTGACTAATGGTTTTGTTTTTTCAAACAAATGGAAATTTTAAGCATTCTCAAAAATCTGTCTCTGAAACAGACCTGCATTTTAGAACTTAACTAAAATGGGAGTCATAAATAGTTATGGCATCCATAAAAATGGGAGTTGGTTATTGTTTATACATTCTTTGGATAGCTTTAAAACACTTAACTATAAATAATTTTACTAGAACCTGGATACTTCTGAGAAATCAGATAGAACAAGTCTACATGTTGTCAATAAAAAACTGCCCACCTATTTGGTTTTTGCAACATCCTTTGTAATCACTTTGTCAGTTCTTTATGCTGAATTCTATTCTATCTAACTACATGCCTAATGCTTCAAATGAGATATGGATTACAGTCACAGTGGATTTTATAAGACATACTGCAAAAAAGTTTCTTACACATGCAGTCAAATGTAATCATTAGGGGAAAAGTCAAAGCTTCAAATAGAGTTGCTTCTACTAATATTGTTGAGCATTCAAGATTAGTTAATTCAGCCAGTGTAATAATTTATGTGAATAAGGGCAGTGTAGTGGGGGTGTCTTCTCTGATCCACTGTTATTTGAAACCCTAGTCAGACATATGAGAGATTGAAATGACCCCAAAAGGCTTTTGTCTTAAGTGTGTTTTCTCTCAAAGCAGATTAAATTTTATTTGTAATTAAGAGAACACTGATCCTTTTATACCATAATTAAAATTATTTTGTTAGTTGATGCTCCAAATCACTTTCAAAACTACCCATAGTAAGCCAGTTTATGCAGGATAAATATAGCAAATCCTGAAGTTTCTGAGGTTTCTTTACAATTCCCACTGATGGATTTGAATAGGCTTTTAGCATATACAATTATTATTTGTTTTAGCACAACTATACTACTAGGTAACATGTTTTGAGGCTGCAAATATCTTTGTTCTAAAGAATTGTAAAACAAGGATGTGATCTAATAAGGTAGTTATTCATTTACCACTTCCTGCTCATCACCCCCAATTTGGTGCTCTAGGCCAGCATGTTTTCAATTTCAATTCCAGTTGTTGCAGAGGAAGCTTATTATAAAAATAATTTAAAGTTTTCCAGCAATATTCTGATTTCACATAAAAAAACTCAAAATGCCACAAATAATTCAGCAATAAAGCAGGGCATATAATATGCATTTATATTGTAGTAGGTTGAATGGATGTGAGAGTATGGTGAAAGGAGAAAGGAGAGAGGTTAAGGAGAGACAGAGTTTGTGGAATTCTCCATTAAGACAAGACTGGCTTGATTTCGTTAAGTCTTCTGTCATCCCTTTATGGACCTTCCTATCCTGCCCCCTCTTCTCTTAATTCTCCTATTTCGACCTTCACCTTGAATTGGTCATTTTCACTTCTAGAACCTCTCAAACACTGCTGTGGGGAACTGCATGGATTGGTCCAGGCATCCATTTGTTTATTCATCAGACATTTACCAAGTACCTCTTTGGTTCGTGGTTCTGTGCAAGGCACTAAGATCTACTCTGAGTAGGACAGTTTCTGCCTTATACAGAGACTACCAGTAGCACCCCCAAATTTTGATGAGTTAAGTGGTTTCCACCCTGCAAAGACTGCTAATAGTATGCATGCTGTATTTGGTTTGATTGTTGAAGTTGTACGTATATCTCCACTATTCTTCCATAAATTTCCATCTTCAAAAGAGAGTAACAGCTTTAAGAACAGATGCATTTAGCCTCTCCATCCAGAACATTCATAGAAAGTAGAACCTGTGAGTCAAGAATAAATCTTAATCTTTTACTGAGAAGTTGAGTCCAGAATGGATGAATTGATCCAGAATGAATCAAAGTCAAATAATACCAAGACTAAAGATGACTATCACTGGTTAGCATCATCAGGAAGCAGACTCTGAAATGAAGATCAGCATGCAGGGTATTCATTAGGAAATGTTCTTGGGATCAATACCTGTGGAAGGGACAGGAAAGAAACATGAATGGGTGGAGGGAGAGGTTGAACTGCCACTGTCCCAGTGAAGTCCTCAGCCAATCTCTTGGGGAGCTCTTGGTACTGGGATGGCTCTTTAAAGTTGTTCCAACTTGAGGCAAAGGGCTTGGGTTTTAATATTACCTGCATTGTCCAGGTGTTTGATGTGGAATTCCCTGGTTAGACTTTGTTTGTGACAGTTTTCTTCAATGGAAGTAATCCCTTAATGGGGTTGGGAACTGAGAGCTCTCAGTGGGCAGCAATGCCAGGAGCCAAGGAAATAATTCTTCATTCCTGAAAGATAACATGAGCAGCACTTCACAGTATCCACCACAACTCACCTAATTCAGGCTACAGGACACGAGCCTAAATCCAGACAATCTACCTAGATCCAGCAAGACAGGGAATTTAAGCTACTTAGGGAAGAAATGTCATCCCTTCTAGCCATTTGGAATGGTAGAGTCAACATCTAGTAAACATATTCCAGCCAATTGACTACATTTTTCTTTCCTTCCACTTGTTCTGGCATTTTTGTTCAGCACACGGATGTTTTAAAAGGAATGAAGCTCCTCCCCACTGCCTAAATATGATACCATATAAATAAGAGATTTCATTAAAACATTTCTCCTTCAATTATGGAAATTTATTGAAAAGAGATTTCTGATGGTATCTACGGGGTGACGATAAGGAGTGACAGTGGGTTTTATACATGTCTAGGGTGCCATATGATCCATTTTGCCTGGGACAGTTCTGATTTGTGCCTTTATTCTAACATAATTATTAATAGCACCATTTTCATCCTCAAAAGTACTCTCTTCAAGATGATAAACTATATAATTTGAATATCAAAACCCATGCTAAAGGCGGTGCAATAGCGGTTCAATGGCAGAATTCTCGCCTGCCATGCCAGAAACCCAGGTTCAATTCCTGGTGCCTGCCCATGTAAAAAAAAAAAAAAAAGAAGAAGAAGAAAAAAGAAAAGGAAAAAGAAAAACAGTGCTATGTTGAACAAAGCTGAATGTGAGTATGGTTGAAAGAGGACAGCTAGGGGCATGTATGACATGAGAATGAAAGATGAAAAATAAAGACTGGGACTGTATAACTTAGCAAAACCTAGAGTGGACAATAATGGTGATTAAATGTACAAATATAAGAATGTTTTCACCTGAGGGAGAACAAATGAATGTCAATATTGAATGTCAATATTGAAAATGGGATGGTATGTGGAAAAAATATAATCAATGCAAACTAGGGTCTATAGTTAACAGTAATATTGTAATATGCTTTCATTAAATGTAACAAAGGCAATATACCAAAGCTAAAAGTCAGTAAGAGGGGAATCTAAGGTAAGAATATAAGATTCTTGGTATTGTTATTATTGTCTCTCCTTTTAATTTAATTTTTATTATTTATTCTTCAGTTTTTTTTCTTCTTTCATTGCAAAAGAAATGGAAATGTCCTCATAAAGAGTGTGGTGGTGAATGTATAGCTAAGTGATTATACTGGGAATCATTGTTTGTTTACCTAGAATGGATTGCATGGGGTGTGAATAAAAAATTCTGTTTTTTTCTGTTTAAAAAATAAACAAAGTTATGAGTGCTAGAGAAAATGTAGAGAGAGAGATGTACCTATTCACTGTTGGTAGGGAAATAGAATGTTGCAGCCCCTCTGAAGGGCACTGTGGTGATTCCACAAGAGGTTAGGTATAGGGTTGCCAAATGATCCTGCAACCCCGTTATGAGGTATATACTTGGAGGACCTGAAAGCAGGGACACAAGTGGACATTTGCACACCGGTGTTTATGAAGGCAGTATTCATGATTTTCAGTGGATGGAAGGGGTCTAAGCGTACATCAACTCATGAAAGGACTAACTGTGGTGTAAATGTACAATGGAATATTAAACGGCGGCAAGAAGGAACAAAGTTGTGAGGAATGCAGCTAGGTCATTGAAACTTGAGGACAGTATGTTGAGTGAAATAAACCAGAAACTGAAAGACAAATATTCTAATGCTTCACTAATACGGACTAATTATAATGTGCAAACTCTGAGAATTGAATTTGACAACATAGGTTATCAGGGGAAGGGGTATTGTAAAGATTCCTAGATTGTAAGATCTTAGAGCAGTCGTATCTATTTCTGAGTTGTAACTGTTATTTCTAAATTCTGTGATGCTGAGCCCTTTGTGTATAACCTGATTGGTTCTGGCACTTCAGGTATCTGTGTGACAATTGAGACTCAGAGCTAGAGTTCTAAAGCTATGAAAATTTGCATTATCCATACAGCAACTGCTTTAACACTGAAAAAGAGATCATATTTCAATTAGAAATATTAATGAAGCTGATCTGATTAGGACCAAGGTAAATTAGAATAAAGGGAAAAGGATGACATTGACTGTGTTTTTTAAATTTATTTTTATTGTTTAAATATTGACTGTTTTAAAATTTCAACTTCTGTGTGAGGCCAAAGGGAGAGATGTTTATTTTTTACAAACTTTACATTTTCTGTAGCACACTATCTAATTTAACCTGTATGGTCAGTTTATTCAAACACCATAATTACATGGAACCTTAAATAAGGAGTGAGATCTTGTTGATTGTACAGGTTAGTGTGATACCCTGATACATCCCAGAGTCATCTGGGAAGAAGATTAAAAAGTATTTGCAAAGTCCCCTCGAGGGACTGGGAAAAATGTGGAAATATTAAAATTCCCCACCTAGGGAAAACATGATATTCTCACAAGCATTTGGGGACTATCAATTTAATAGGCCAAGCTCTTAATCTTGGGGCTTGCCCTTATGGAACATTCCTACAAAGGAGAAGCTAAACCTACTTACAATTATGCCTAAGAGTCACCCCCAGAGAACCTCTTTTGTTGCTTAGATGTGGCCTCTCTCTTTAAGACAACTCAGCAGGTGTACTCACCGCCCTCCCTGCTACGTGGGACTTGACACCCAGTGGTATAAATCTCCCTGGCAACATAGAACGTGACTCCCCAGGATGAGCCTGGCCATGGCATCATGAAATTGAGAAAGCCTTCTTGACCAAAAGGGGGAAGAGAAATGAAACAAAATAAAATTTCAGTGGCTGAGATATTTCAAATAGAGGTGAGAGGTCATTCTGGAAGTTTTTCCTATGACTTATATAGATATCCATTTTTAGTGCATTAGAATAGCTAGAAGGAAATACCTGAAATTGTTGAATTGTCATCCAGTAGCCTTGATTCTTGAAGATGTTGTATCACTATATGACTTTTACAGTGCAACCATGTGTTCTGGTTTGCTAGTTGCTAGAATGTAACACACCAGATATGGATTGGCTTTTATAAAAAGGGGATTTATTACTTTAGTTCTTAGAGGAAAGGCAGCTAACTTTCACTGAGGCTCTTTCTTATGTGGGAAGGCACAGGGCGGCCTTCTCTCCAGGCCTCTGGGTTCCAACAACTTTCCCCAGGGTGATTTGTTTCTCCATCTCCAAAGGCCTGGGCTGAGCTGCAAGTGCGGAGATGAGGTATGTTCAGCTGCTTAGGCTGTGCTACATTGAGCTCTCTCATTTAAGCACCAGCCAATTAAAGCAAACATCATTCATTGCAGCAGGCCTGCCTCTTAGCCAACTGCAGATGTAATGAGCAAGGCTCATGTCCACGGCAACAGAACTAGGTACCTTCACCTGGCCAAGTTGAACTGAATCTAACTACCACACCATGTAATTGTGAAAATTTTGTGACTGACACTCCCTTTATCCAGGTATTTTCTACTTGAGTAGAAAATAGAGACAAAAAATAATAGGGGGAAAAAGGGTATGGGATGCTTTAGGTGTTCTTTTTTTATTTTTTTGGATTAATAAAAATGTTCAAAAATTGATTATGGTGATGAATGTCCAACTACATGATGATACAGATAAAGATTGATTGTATGCTTTGGATGATTTTATGGTATGTGAATATATATCAATAAAATTGCATTAAAAAAAACCCAGTGCTGTGCTTCAAAATAATCACCTTGAAAGACCAAATCCACACTTATTCTAAAGATGCTGTCATTGGCAAATGTATTTTGAACTATGCTGTTAGAGTCACTTGCAGGAGTAATATATGAAATTTTCACAAGAGTCATCCAAATCCTTTCAATCCCATCTCATTCTCCATTGTCCTCTCAATCTCTGGCACCATTTTCTACATTATAGGAAGCAACCCCAAAGGACATGGATTTGATTACCTTTGGCTGTTTTCCAAATTGTACATTTCTTTCAAGAATAATTTTCTGCACTGATTGTGCCCAAAATTGTGAATCACAGACAGATTTTCTCTCTTTCTTTTTTTCTCTCTCTCCCCTGTGTGTAATATCAAGCAATATGACAATATAAACATAGCTGTTGTGACCTGAGAGGGTTACATAACACCTCTCTTTCCAGTGCCTGAGCTCTATACCAATGAATATGGACAAAAAAGTTGGCTGATGGAAATTAAAATGTCTGCTGCATTGACTTTGAAGCACATGCTGTAGGTGTGTAATGTCAGTGAATTTGCTAATAACGATAATATTCTCCACATATACTTCTTTTGTGCCAGTGGATGAACTAGGGGGCCCATGATCCCTCACTGGAGGAAGCCAGCAGTCCTACTCCTATCTTTGCCAAACTGCTTCCACTATAACAACTTTTGGTTTTGTGGAGACATCCCTTGACCATGGCAGATGCTACCTGAGTAAGGTTCTGAAATGGGCTAGAAATATGTATCAATTGAATTTACTCCCTAGTTGCTTCATGGATGAAAATCCACTCCCCATCTTACTTCCTATCCCAAATTAGGTCCAGTAGTATTGTCCTACACAAACTGTTAGAGTGTCTGCAATGATTTTAAATGACATAGTAAAAATACTACAAAAATAAAATGCCAAAAATATAGTGGGATGAATATTCCATATTTGAACATAAATTTCCTCTTACTAAGAATTTCCCAGGGAGAAATTCACATCTCCTCTGTGCCCCACTTTTAACAAGTCCAAAAATTAAAACTTCAAGTTAAAATCCATAGATTAATGGCTTTGCCAATTGTTTTTTTCTGCTCACTGTCAGCCAGAAAATTATCAGTGTCTGTGTAGTGTTATCAATGCCTTTAGCCTCATGGCCTGCGATGCATGTCCTAGAAATGAGTGTCATTCTTTTGGTGTTTAAGAAGTTGAATTATCCTCTCTTACATCTCTTTTTTAAAGAGTCCAAATTGTCAACAGAAAAATATGAGATTATCACAACATTGACCAATGTCAATGATATTTAGAAAACAAGGCAATCTACAGCACTAGAGCAGAATTTCCAAGCGAAATTAAATCCTAGAACCAAACATTTAGTGCCATATAGTCCTTGGTTCTTGTGGTCAAAGATATAATAGAGACTCAGTGGTATCTGAAGGAACAGTGAGGCAAAGACATTCTTCTGGGTTTCAGCTTCTCCAAAACACAGGCCATCTAAACCAATTGTCCAGAACCTAAGACATGTGAACTTAAACTCCTATGGGAAATTCCTCTCCAACAGGTGGATTTTGACAGTAGACATTTACTGTAACTTTGGAGGAAAGCCCTTGGTCATACTCTGAGATTGTCATTCCAAACATTGCTGCCTTCTTGTAAAGTTTGGGAATTTGTAATGATGCCAGCCAGAAACTTCAGGTCTTATTTGAATTGCTCTATTTTTCCTGCTACCAAAAAAAAAAAACATATTTAGAACCTCTTAATTTCAATTTCCCTCTGGTTCTGTATGTCTAGCACCCTGTGCTGCATGCAGGTGGCATCTCTCTGGTGACAAATCTCCTATCTTCTAAGTGGGCATTTTCAATCATGTGTTACAATGACTGTGAACATGACCACTTGCTGTAGGATTGCTGAGGCCTGAAAAACCTGCCTTCTGAGGAAGGGGTCTTCATTATCCCCATGTGTGCTTCAGCTAGAGAGTTGCCTTCAGCAAATTCTCTGCAGAACCTGTTCTTGATATTTTTGGAAACCGTGTCCCTAAGGACTCATGAAGACTAGGACCTGCTCAAAACCCACAGCATCATATGGATCTTGGAAACATAGACCCACAATCCAAACTTTGCAACAATGCAATCTGGATCCAAATGGAGGCTATGTGGTTGGAATGATGCCTGAGCCTGTGGCCTGTCCATAGGTTTTCCTTGGCAGCTGTTCTGTTGCTGCCTACTTAAGCCTAATGCTAACCTTAATCTTCAATGCTAAATCTCAAGTGCTCTGCATCATGCTGAGGACCCAGTTTAAAGTTTAAAGAAGTTAAACTGTTAACTAGAAATTTAAAGAAGCAAATTTTTCCATCCCACTCTGATGCCAATCACCATCTTATTTGGTGAAGTGTCTGTTCAAATCTTTTGCCCACTTTATCTGAATTTTTTTCTTACAATTGAACAGATGTATAGGTAGAACACAGTTTCTCTCTCCACTTATAAAGTGCTTTTTTGATTTCCCTCAGAAATATTTTGTTTTTTACAGTGTTCAGTTATTGTTATATTAATTTCAATTTCCAATTGTTCTTTACTAGAAAATAAACATAATTTTTAATTATTGATTGTCTAGCCTGCTAACTTACTTAACACACTCACCAATTATGGTAGTTTATTGGAGTTTCTGTTGAGTTTTCTATATAGTTGAGCATATTACCTACAAGTAAAGAGAGTTTCTAATCTGGACAGCTTATATTTATTTATTTTTGCCTTGTTGCAAAATAGAGCCTCCAGTACAATGCTGAATAGAAGTGAAAGTGAACATTTTTACATTGTTAAAAGGAAAAACGTTGTCTTCATCATTATATGATGTAAACTGTAGATTTTTCATAGATGAACTTTTTCAGTTGAAGAAATTCCCTTTCAATGCCTAGTTTGCTGAGAATTTTATCCAGAATGGATTTTGGATTTGTCAGATGTTTTTTTCTGCATATATTGCAATGATCATATGCTTTCAATTCTAGCTTTCTGAGTTTGGCATAAACAGGTATAGTTTATGGTTGCTCTGCCTAAAGAAAATACACTAGTGTTTCTTGCCCACATCTTTATTATCTTTTATAATTTTATCTCTTGTTTATTCTACTTCAGCCACACATGCTTCTCTAATATGACAAGCATGTTCATTCTTCAGGGCCTTTGCACTTGCTACTCCCTTTGCTGGAAGGATCCATCCATAAATATCCACATGTCCCACTTCCTCGCTTCATTCTAATCTTTGCTCAAAAATTACCTCCATGGAGAAGTTTTTCTTTACCAGGTACACAAAATCACCTGCTGTTATTCTCCTTCTCCTAATCCTGATTTATTTTTTCTTCATATCACTAATGTCATGTTACTTGTTTATCTTCCTTTTCCAGGACTTCCTAATCTTTTCTATACTGTGGCACACTCAAGAAATGATACTATTTGAACAGCACGTTGGGTAAAAAATGGAGGAGGCCAATTGTATCTGGTGTCAGTAAAGTTGAGATGTGGGAGAAGCTCCAGCCTCCATGGGACCTTTAATGGATGAAGCACATTTATCCCTCATCTGACGCTTTTTGAGAAGCTCTGATCTGGTATCCTTGCACCTCCACCAGAACATAAGCCCCATGAGAGTGGATGGAGACTTTGTTTACTGCCCTATTCCCAGTCCTTAGAACAGAGCCTGACACATAACATGAGCTAAGAAGGGCTGTATTAATGAATTATATTATGAATGTTTTCCATATCAGTAAAAACCTATAAACATATTAAAGATTTTTTGATCATTTGTTATATCAGTGCTGTATCTTTAAAAAATTAATCCTTTACTATAACACTTGTGGTTGTTTAGTATTTGTTTAAATGCTGTCTTCTGGCTTCCTTAAAAGAGAATTTTTGAAGACAGAAGGAATTGCTTGAAAGTCTGTCAATAAGCACTGCCCTCGAGGAGCACCATCTTTCTGGGGAAGATATCAGACTTGAGAAGACACACAACATTTTAATTTGGTTGCACAGGTATACATCATGCCCTAACGGATCCTGGTATGTATGTTCCTAAAACAATCTGAGACAATTCTGGGCACGTTCAGTGTATCATTCAAAAGGAATGAGACTTGGTACCTGTTAGATTCTCTGTAAACTTCACATCCAAGATGAACCACATAAAAATTCCACCAGCGACTTTTTTCCTTGAAATTCATTTCTAAGGCAGAAACTTGGGTTAGAATCAGGAAGGGATGTGAAGGACAATGAATGTATGAGAAGCATCCAGGAAGGAAGGAGACAAGGATGGTGAAACAATGGATTCCCTGCCCTCTATCCTTCACCCTCTGGATGATAGGGGAAACTGTGCAGACTGGTGAACTTAATGAATGCCACAGGCATTACCATTTCTTACGGACAAGGTGGAAGGTCAGATTCTTCTAAATTGGACCTGTGTGATAAGCAGAATTAATCAAAGTGTTTGTACAGGACAAGCACCTAAACACATTTTGTAAAACTCAATACATTCCCGGTTATATAGATGTCCTATCCACCAGAGTATCAGTGACCTGTAGAGGTTTATGTGTTTATGCACTTTACTTAAAAGAATTGTTCTTACTTGAAAATTAGTGGAAACACCATAATAATTTTTTCTTCCTATATGAAAGAAATACCACCAAGGGCATGAGTTAAGAACTTTTGTACTCAAATCCTAGTTCTGTCACAGATGTATGACATTGGGCGAGTTACTTAACCCCTCAGTGTTTCAGTTTTCTAAGGGCAATAAACATATTTCACATGATATTAGCAAATTAGATCAAATACGTTTAGGATTTTACTGGTAATGCAGCTTCCTAAAGGATAAAGAAATAGATTTTTCTCTCTCTCCCTCTTTTTAAATATTCTCATTATAAACCTTAAAATCACAGTTCTCAAAGTTTATTCCACAGAAGACTTGTCCCAGGACATGCTCAATAAAAGAAACACTACATCTTTACAATTCCATCCTAGAGATTCATCGTGCTTATCAACATGCTAAAGGCTTAGGGAATCATACAGTAGAGAAAACTGTTTGATTCTGTTTAATTTGGTATTTCCAGACTTATTTGATCAGAGGATTGTTTTTCTCTTAATACTGCTTACCAGCTTTCTGTATGACTTTGTGATGAAACATTACGAGAATGGATGTTCTAAGTGCTATAAAAATAGAGGATCACTGAATGTAGGAGAAATTGAATGTCTACAGTGAAGCTACAATATCTTATTTGGAAAACTGGAGGCCCTGGGTAATTTATAGGCACACACATCTTGTAATGTAGTGACAGTGTGGCCTCCAATTTTTTAATAACCCCAAATAATCATTATTCTTTTTCACATTAAATTTATTTTCTGCTTGACATCTTTTTGTTCTGTCCACCTCTTCTGTTGTGTTTCTGTATATAAGTATTTATATATTAGTATATATAAATACTTATATTTTATTTTCTCTTTTAAGATATCAACTCCTGATTCACCCAATGTGGGTGTGTAAGGGTGGAGTCTCCTTTTTTCACATTTAGGTAGGTGCAGCTTTCAGTAGGTGGTGACTCATGAATGACAAGACTAGAAACACGTGAAGCATTAATTATAATGACAGAGCAAATGTTATTGTTTGATGAAGTTGGATTTATTAACAGATGAAATAATCCAGTTGTTACAAAAAGTCTGACTTGTAGTTTCTTCGAAACTTCTTATAGTCCTCTCTTATGTATTTATTTTTAAAATGTTTTTTCTATCCAAGCCTATCACCATAAAAGAAATTTCTGCATTAGCAACTCAAAGGTTGCCCAGAAAATAAAGTGATATATTTTAAATTAATTAAAATTAATTAATTATTTTATTATTAATTATTTTAATTAATTAATTAAAATAAGATAGCAAGATAAGAGTTCATATAAGACTGGAAACAAGATAAAGCTTCCCCACTACCTCCCCACTAAAGAAGAAAAAGAGACTTCCAAATCTTGACATCAATGTCACACAAATAAGAGAAAGGCAGGAAACAATAATAAAAAAGACTCATAAGCACAAAATAAGAAAGGTTAATTTGTAAATTGCTAACAAATATTTCGTACTATAAAAGGGATTTTAAAATTATATTATTATATCTGCAAAAAGAAAATAAAGAGAAAAAGAAAATGTTTTGACCTCTTTCCCCATTTGCAGTTGAAAATGAAATTCTGTTCATTATTGATGCCAAAAAACAAACTCCTGCTGAATATTTCATTTTTTCCTTAAAATAAGATAGTTGTGTATACAGAAACTACAATGGACAACCCTTTCTCACAAAAAATAAAGTGAAAATAAATAAAATTATCTACTATGGTCTTTGCCATATCAGGATCTACACAATTTCAATTTGAAATGAGACTTTTCGTATAAACAGTTTTCACTTATTGTTGTTTCTCAGACCACCCTTTTGCAGAAAAACATCTAAAATTCTGGATCAAATACCAAAAAAAAAAATTTTTATAAAGTATTTAAAAGCTAACAAGAGAGCAAAGAATTTCCAGGGCAAACTTGATGGGAAAGCAAGAACACAAAGAGGTAAAGGGAGCCCAGAGGCCACTGAAAGCCTTTGATAATCTGAAGGAATTGGAACTTTAGTTTTAACAGCCAAGGCGGCAAGATCTGCCCTGCCTGGGGAGTCCTCATGTTAAGGTGAATTCTCAAAGGGCAATATCCTTAGGGCAGGGTGAAACAGAAACAAATCAGTCTTTGAATGTATTTTTTTTTTTGACATCTTATGGAGTGCAGAAAGCAAAACCATAAAAAAGAAAAAAAAAAACCTTGAGCTTTGAATTTAGTTTAAAGTGATTCTGAACAGATAGACATTTGGTTTAAGCAAGTGTGTATTTTCTTCTGAGGAAGTACCTTCATAACCGACCTCAAATTATTCTTACAAATAAAATTTTAAAGACATTTAGCAGCAAACAGCGCCATCCACACAAGAAGAAAGCCCTAAGTGTGAGAACAAGCAGCAACAACAGACAACATAGAGTTCCACAATCTGCAGATAAGGGAATTATTAGTCAAGTGTTGTAAAATAATTGTGATGTCAATGTTTAAATAGATAAAAAGAAGGCTAAAAATATCTGTGCAAACAGGAAACTATATTAAGTGACATACTAGATTTGGAAAAGAATTAGTTAGAAATTCTAGAAATGAATTTATATATATATATATATATATATTTGAAGATGTCAGAAAAAATTATCTAGAATGCAGCACAAAGAGAATAAAGGAAGAAAAATATAAAAAAGAGATTAAGACACATGGGGCATAGAGTGATAAGATTTAACAATATTTTGATTAGAATCCCAAAAGGACAGTAGAGAGAAAATGAAGAAATAATTACTGAATTTTCTAGAACTGATATAATCCATTAATCCACAATTCTAGAAGTCACCCAAATCTCAAGTGAGATAAATAAAAATAAATTCTCACCTAGACCCATCAGAGTGAAAAAGAAGAATGGCAAAGAAAAAAAGAAAAAGTTCTTAAAAGGCCCAAGAAAAGAAAAGACTGATGGCATTTAAAGGAGCAGCATTCAGATTGATAGATGGCAGCAATGGAATTCAGAAGGAAGTGAATTGATATCTTCAGTGTGCTTAAGGAAAGTAATTGCTGACCAGAATTATACACCAAGAAAATGCCTTTGAAGAATTATGGCACAATAAATAAATTTTTCAATTTAAAAATTGAGAAAGTTTTCCATTAGAAAAATGTATAAAGAATAAAGTATGAAAGATATACTTTAAGCAGAAGAAAAATGATCCCACATGGAAAATATGGGATGCAAAGAAAAGAAGAGTAAAGAAATTGACATTATATGGGTAAATCTAAAAGAAAGTTGAATATGTAAAATAATAACGTATTGCAATGTTATGAAAAAACAAACAGAATTAATAATACATGAAAAAATATTATATAGATCAAAGTGTTCCAAAGTGTCTGTTTTATTTTGTCAAGGAAGAGAAGAGGTATTAACTTTACACTTCGAAAAATTTGAGATATTGTAATTTCTAAGGTAATATTAAAAGAAGAAAAGCAGTGAATAATTTCTAGACCATTAAAGAGAAACATGAGAAAAAATAATCAATGCAAAAAGAGGTTGGAAAAGGAAAAGAAATGTAGAAGAGATAGGAACAAAAGAAAGCACAAAATATCAGAGTAGATTTAAACCCAAATATTTCATTACTGAGTAAGTACATCAACTCTGGAGTGAGACTGCCTGGGTTCTAATTGCCTCACTATTTACTAGCTGTGTTACCCTTGGCATGTTACTTAGATTCTCTGTGCCATACTTTCTTCATCTTAAAAATAAAGATGATAATTGTATCCAAATCATAGAGTCATTGTGAGGACTGAATTCATAAATATATAAAATGTTTAGATCTGTGCCCAGCACTTATAAGCTTAAAACCTGTGTTGCCTATTATTTTTGTAAAATTAGATTATAAAACCAAAAACAAACTATAAACTGTTTATAAAAGATTCAAGCATGATGAAGAAAAATTGAAAGTAATGGGATTGAATGGGATATGCCACGGGAATATTTATGTAAAGAAAGATTGTTCAGCTTTATTAATATTAAACAGCATCAACTTTGAGGGGAAAATGTAATATGAAATAATGAATGTCACTTCATAATAAAACGTGTTAGTCTAGCCTGAACTTATACAAAGAAAAAATTGCCAGAAATACAAGAGAAAAAATAGAAATCTGAAATAAAAGTGAGAGATTTTTTTAAACATATCCCCATTGCTGATTTTAAAAAGTAGTTCGAATCAGCAAAAAATGTAAACATTTTCAACGTAATTAACAAGTATGACTATGTGTGTGTATTTGAAATATGTGTTCAATGATAAACTTTTCATGTATACATGACTTCTACAGAAACTGAAAAAATGCTGAGCTATAAAGCTAGTTCAAAAATTTTGAAAGAATCGAAAGCATAATGCATTTTCACTGCCCACGATGCCATCAAGCTAGAAATTAGTAATAACAAAAAAAGTCAGAAGCGATCTTGTTGGTTTGTACAGGCTACTGTGATGCTCAGATGCAGCCTCTCTCTTGAAGCCAACTTGGCAGGTAATTTACTGCCCTCCCCCCCTGCGTGGGACATGACTCCAAGGGGGATAATCTCCCCGGCAATGTGGGACAGAACTCCTGGGATGAGCTGGGACCTGGTATCATGGGTTTGAGAAAGCCTTCTTGAACAAAAGAGGAAAGAGATAAATGATATATAATAAAGTTTCAGTGGCTGAGAGATTTCAAATAGAGTTGAGGGGTTAAACTGGTTGTGATTCCTATGCATTATATAGATTATAATTCTTATTAGTTTACGGTGTTTGGAGTGGCTAGAGGGTAGTACCTGAAACTGTAGAGCTGTGTTCTAGTAGCCTTGATTCTTGAAGACTATTTTATAACCACATAGTTTTTACAATGTGACAGTCTGATTACAAAAATCTTGTGTCTGATGCTCCCTTTATCCAGGGTATGGACAGATGAGTAAAAAATAAGGATAAATAAATAAATAATAGAGGGGATAAGGTGTAAAAAAAATGGATTGATTGAAATACTGGCGGTTAATGAGAGAGAAGGGTAAGGGGTATGAGTTTTTTCTTTTTATTTCATTTTCTGGAGTTATGCAAATGTTCAAAAAATGATCATGGTGATGAATACACAACTATGTGATGATATTGTGAACCACTGATTGTATACTATGGTTGGAGTGTATGTGTGTGAAGATTTCTCAATAAAAATACTTTTAAAAAGACAATAACAGAAAAAAAAACCCTATGCATTTAGAAATACAATTTAGATGGTTCATGTGGTAGGTAGGTACTAAGATGGCTCCTCAGATCTTGCCCTCCTGGTATTCACATACTTGTGTAATCCCTTCTAGAATGGTATGGGTTAAAATTCTACCATTTCAGGTGTTTCCTTCAAGCTGCTCTAAGACTCTGGAGACTAAAAAGAAATATCAATATAATGATTCAATAGTTAAAGTCATTTGTTAAATCTTATCTTCTCTGATACAATTCCTTCTCCCTTGATCCTTTTCCTGATCTTTCAAGGTATTTGGGCAATGGCTATTCTAACTTCTTAATATTGAAAAGGGGTGTCGACATTATGGGACAGGGGGATGCAACTGGTTGATGCTCTTGGAGAGACTGGTAACTCTGGGTTACAGGGCTTATCTGGTCTAGGAACCACCTGGAGGTTATAGGTTTCTGAAAAATAAACTTAATGAGTGAAACTTTTATAGAATCTGAGATAGAGCTCTGGGTATTCTTTTGGGTTTACAAGAATACTATTGGTTGGGGCTTGGTATACAATGGCAATTAGCAGTATCTAGCTGAAGCCTGTATAACAGTAACCTCCAGAATAGCCTCTTGACACTATTTGAAATCTCTTAGCCACTGATACCTTATTTTGTTACATTTCTTTTCCTCCTTTAGGTCAGGAAAGTGTTGTTGATACTACCGTGCCAAGGCCAGGCTCATCCCTGGGAGTCAAGTCCTATGTTGCCAGGGAGACTTACATACCTGGATGTCATGCTCCATGTAGGGGGAGAATAGAATGATTTTACTTGCAGAGTTGGGCTTAGAAAGAGAGAGGCCACATCTGAGCAGCAAAAGAGGTTCTCTAGAAGTAACTCTTAGGCATAATTATAGGTAGGCTTAGCTTCTCCATTACAGATATAAGTTGCATAAGAGCAAGCCTGAAGATCAAGGGCATGGCCTATTAACTTGGGAGTCCTTAATGCTTGAGAGAGTATCAGGGATTTCCCAGGTGGGATTTTAATTGTTCCATATTTTTTCTCCAGACCCTCAAGGAACTTTGCCAATACTTTTTAATTATATGCCCAACCATACTCTGGAATGTATCCAAGTATTACATTGAGCTATACAGAATTACAAGATGCTGTTCTCAATTCTAAGCTCCAGGTGTTTAGTTATAAACATTGTTTTACATGTATTTTGTTGGACACAAGGTAATCATTTCTGTTGCATATATTTGGAGGAGAAGAATTGCTGAGTTATGGAGTCTATATATGTTTATCTTAGTAGGAATTCAAATGGTTTTTTATAACTATTTCTTACCAAATAGTTATAAAACAACTGTTTGCTATAGTATAAACTCTATTTATACTCCCACCTGCCATGTGTAAAGTTTCAGTTGTTCCACATCTTATGCAACTCTTCACATTGTCTGTCCTTTAACTTTTAGCCATTCTTGCATGGAATGTAGTGCTATATTATTGTAATTTTATTTCACATTTTTCTGAGGAAGTGAGGTTTATTGTCCTTTGGATATTCTCCTTAGTGAAGTACTTGTTTGAATCTTTTGTACAATATTTGACTAGGTTTCTGTCTTTTTCTTATTGATTTTCAAGAGTTTTAAAAATATATAGTTAAAATGTATGATAATATACATATTCTAAATATCAGAATAAATATCTGATAAAGTGTTAGCTTTATCAGAAATATATATTATGAATGTCTACTTTCAGTCTATATTTTCACTTTTAAATTTGTTAATGTTGTGTTTTGATGAACATAAGTTCTTAATTTTAAGGAAGACCAATTTATCAGTCTTTCCCTTTATGCTTACTGCTTTTATATCCTGTGTAAGAAATAATTCTCTGTACAAACAGTGAAGATATTTCTGATATTTTTTTCTAGAAGTCTGATTGTTTTCCTTTTACATTTTAGACCTATTTTCCAGCTTGAATAAATTTTTGTGTATGGTATAAGGTGGGAACAAATATTTTCCATATGGTTGTCCAATTGATCCAGCACAGTTATTGAAGAAAACCACTTTTTCCTCAGCGAAGTACAGCACTGCTTTTGCTATAAGTCAGATGAACATATGTGCAGGTAAGTGCATTTACTTTCAATACTACTGTATTACATAATTCTGTAAGTGTAAGCCAAGTTAGTTAGATGGGAAAATGCAATAAAAAACATAAATACAAAAGACCAGGAGTAAAATCTATTATTATTTGAAAAAGAATAGAAAATTTTCTACCTCGTAAATAGAGCAGAAAAGTCACTAGAAAATCTCTTAAGGCTAAATAAAGATGTCAGTAATGTTGCAATTACTAAAATCAGTACATTCTTAATATAACAGCAATAACTAGTGAGTACATATGGTGGAAAAAGAGTTGTTCACAGTAATAGCAAGCATTATAAAACACTAAGAAGAAATATGTAGACCCTATTAAATGAGTAGAAGCTATGATAAAACTACTAAATTTTACTTAGGAGCATGCAAGTAGGCACACAAAGAGACACTGAGAAACCATTAATTCTTCAGAATAATAATTTATAAATTAAACATAATTATATCCAAAATTTTAACTGTATTGGGTGGTCATGAAAATGGACTTAGAACAACGGCTCTGTATTTCATCTGGAAGAATAGACAGTCACGATTTCTCGAGAAATGCTTAACAAAGAGTTCTGAGGGAGCACTTATGCTGCCAGATATGAAAATGAATTATAAAGCTACAATAATTAGAGTAATACTGATGCTTCAGTAACAGGTTGATCAGCGAAATGGAATACAATGCCCCAGAATCCACATATTTATATGTAATTAGTATATACTACAGGTGCTATTTCAAATCGTGGAGAAAGTATGAATTATGTTAAACTTGCTGCTGAGACATCTTAATAAAACAAGAAATCAAACTACAAGTCAAAGCAACTATTTGCACTATATTAAGGATTCTTATCAATCATTATGAAAAATGTGAACACATAATAAATGGGAAAGAACATAAAGGGGACATTCATAAAGAACTACAAATGACCATTAGGCATGTAAAAACTGTTGAAACTTACTGGTAACCTAAAAAATGCACATGAAAACAACAGAAATACTTGTTTTAACTATCATATTGACAAAGATTCAAAAGAAGGAGAATATGAATATTTATTTATTTGTGAGGGATATTCTCATGTTCTGCTGGTAGCAGTACAAATTGATACAATCTTTCTGTAGGTCAGTTTGACAATATAAATAAAGAAAAGTACATGGCCTTTTATTCAATATATTCCAATTTAAGGAACTTATCCTCCAAAAATAATTACAGAAGTGTAAATAACATTTGTATTCATAGATTATATAGAGAGGGATACATGGTATAAGAATCACAATGCTTATGATAGCAGAAAATTGGAAAAAACACATATATTTGATGATGAGACTAATTAAATGTACACCCATACAAGTGAATACAATGTAATGGTTTTATATGAAAAAAATTTGACACTATATTAAGCATAAAACAAAGGTCATGAAATTATGTCCGTTTCTGTGAGAGATTTTTTAATTTACTTAAATTTAAAAATTTACACACAGTGAAATTGACTGACTACCTTTTTTAACTTTTTTATTGTATAGCATAACATATACGCAAAGCAAAGAAATAAAAAAGCAATAGTTTTCAAAGCACTCTTCAACAAGTAGTTACAGGACAGATCTCAGAGTTTGCCATGGGCTACCATACGATCCTCTCAGATATTTTTCCTTCTAACTGCTCCAGAATATAGGAGGCTAGAAGGCTTAAATATTTTTTTATCATCACAATTGACTTTTTTCCTTCATTATTTTGTGAAAAATAACATATATACAAAAAGCAATAAATTTCAAAGCACAGCACAACAATTAGTTGTAAAACATATTTCAGAGTTTGGCATGGGTTACAATTCCAGAATTTTAGGTTTTTACTTCTAGGTGCTCTAAGATACTAGAGACTAAAAGAGATAACAATTTAATGATTCCACATTCATATTCATTTGTCAAATCATATCTTCACTGTATAACTCTACCATTTCCTATGATCTTTCCATTTCTCTTTTTATGGGTGTTTGGGCTATGACCATTTTACATTTTTGATATTGGAAGGGTCTGTCACTATTATGGGGTAGGGAGATAGAACTATCTGATGTTCTGTAAAGGCTAGGCCTTCTAGGTTTTAGGGCTTATCTGGACCAGGACCCATCTGGAGGTTGTAGGCTTCTGGAAAGTTACTCTAGTGCCTGTATTCCTTGTGGAACCTTATATATTGCCCTAGGTGTTCTTTAGGATTGGCTGGAACGTCCTGGTTGGGGTTTGGCAAGTTATAATAGGTAGCAAGGTATAACTGAAGCTTGCGTAAGAGCAACCTCCAGAGTAGCTTTTCCACTCTATTTGAAGCCTCTCTGCCACTGATACTTTACACTTCTTTTCCTTCTTTTGGCCAGGATGGAATTGTTGATCCCACGGTATCAGGGCTGGATTCATCCGTGGAAGTCATCTCCTACGTCACCAGGGAGACTTTCACCCTTGGATGTCATGTCCCATGTAGGGGGGAGGCCAATGATTACACTTGCAGAGTTGGGCTTAGAGAGACTGAGGCCACAACACAAACAGGGGCCCTCCAGCAGTAACTCTTAGGCATGCATACGGGTAGTCTAAGCTTCTCTGTTACTTACATAAGCTTCATCCTAAGCAAGCCTCCGGATGGAGGGCATGACTTATTGATTTGGGTGTTCCTAAAGTTTGACACAGTATCAGGGGATTCCCTGATGGTAAGGTTTAATAGTTCCATAGTCTTTCTTCCACCCCTCAGGGGACTTTGCCAATACTTTTTCATTATCTGCTTAATATACACTAGGATGCATACAATAATCTATACAGGATTAAAGGCCCTCTTTTTTATTCTGAGCTCTCTGTGTTTCAATTGTTCAAATGAGTTATACAGATAGGTTGAGTGTGATTATGCGCTACAATAAATTTCAGTTCCAGATCAAATAAACCTTTCTTCCTTTGGTCTCAAAAAGTATGGGTGGTTCTAAAATATAGACACTGTCTTCCTTACCCTTGTGTTCTGAATTACTTTAACCCCAACCTGTTTGGCTTCATTCTTATCTCTAAATATCAGGTTGTACATAAATATATATAAAACAGCCTCTCAAAATCCAGAAATAATGATCACCACTCTGGACTTAATGTGTCTGCTATAAAAGCTTATAATCTAGGCCCCTGTTTTCTTATAAGCATTTTCTAAAGTAGACCATACCATTATTATTCTTTTGTTTCTGACTTATTTTGTCTCACCAAATGTCCCACATGTTCATTCACATTGTTGCATGCCTCATGACTTTGTTCCTTTTCGTATCAGCACAACCTTCGTTCATAGGTATGCAACATTGTTTGCCAGTCTACTTTGACTGATTACATTTTTACTTAAAACTTTTGGTAAAATACATGAAATTATTAAACTTCATCAAAATGAAAGGACATCTACAAAATGGGAAAAAGTATTGTCAAGACACATATCCAATAAAGGATTTGTCAAATACATAGATTCTAAAAACTCAAAGTATAAAAACAAACAATCCAGTTAAGAAATAGACAAGACTTGAACAGTCACTTCACCAAAGAGGATATATATATGGTAAATAAGCACATAAGAGGTATTTGACATCATTCACCATTAAGGAAATGCAAATTAAAACCATAAGATAGCACTATACAACTATTAGAATGGTTAACATTAAAAAGTATTGAGAATGCCTAGGGCTGGTGCGGACATGGAACATTAAAACTCTCATATATTGCTGATGGGAATACAAAATATAGACACTGGAAAACAGTTTGACAGTTTCTTTTATAGTTAAACATGCAGTACCATATGATCCAACAGTCCTACTCATAGTTATTGACCCTGGAAAAAACAAAATTTATGCTTACACTAAAATCTGTATACAAGTGTTTATAATTACTGTATTCAACCTACAACCTTTCAGTGGATTCCTTAGACCAGATAAGTCCTGAAATGTAGAAGGGCCAGTCTCTCCAAAACAGCAACTACCTCCATTCCCCTATCCCATATTATCGACAACCCCTTCCAACTTGAAAAAGTTAGTATGGGCATAGCCCAAATACCCCTAAAGAGTAGGGGAGAGATCGAAAATGATGATGGAGTTATACAGAAGAAGGTAGTGTTTAACAAGTGAGTATGATTGCTGAATCATTATATTGATATTTCTTTTCATCTCCATTATCTTGGAGCAGCTAGAAGTAAAATTCCACTAAAATTATGGAATTATAACCCAAACCAAACTCTGAAATCTGTCCTACAACTAATTGTTGTGATGTACTTTCAAATTTATTTATTTATTGCTTTTCTGTATGTATATTATTTTTCACAAAAAGAAAAAATCTATTGTGATGGTAAATGCACAGCTATATGATGATATTATGAACCTTTGATTGCACACTTTGGATGATTACATGGTATGTGAATATATAATATATAGCAATAAAAATAAATAATTTAAAATCAATCAACATTCTCCACAATATTAATAGAGTAGAGAGGAAAAGTCACACAATCATATCAATTGATGCAGAAAAAGCAACTGAAAGAATTCAACACTCAGTCATGATAAAAATCCTGGCAAACTAGGAATAAAAGAGAAATTTTAAGCTGATAAAGGGCATTTACAAAAAACCTAAAGCTAAAATCATAGTTAATGTTGAAGTACTGAATACATTCTCCATAAGGACAGGAAAAAAGCCAGGATGTCCTCTCTCAGCAAGTGGAAGTCTTAGCCAGAGCAAAATGGAAAAAATGAAATAAAAAGTAAAAAGAAAAAAAATGAAAAGGAAGAAAAGAGAGCAAAGAAATAAAAGGTACAAAGATTGGAAGGAAAGAAAACTGTTTCTCTATATAAATAGCATCATTGCTTATGTAGAAAAACTCAGGGAATCTACAATTTAAAAAGTTCCTGGAAGTACTTAATGAGTTTTATAAGGTTGCAGGATACATGGACAACATACAGACATGAATTGTATTTCTATATACTAGTAATGAACAATTGAAACCTCTACAATTTTTGAACATATGATTTAAAATCACTACAATAAAAATGAAATACTTATAAATCTACAAAAATGTGCAGCATCTGTATGATGAAAATTACAAAGCATTGATGAAAATAAATTGAATAAGACCTAATTTAATTGAAAAATATGCCATGATCATGGATCAGAAAATCCAACATTGTTATGTTGTTAATTCTCCCCAAATTGATCTATAGATTTAATACAATCCCACTCACATTTCTAACAAGATTTTTAAAGTATAGATTTCTAAAGCTGATTCTAAAATTTATATTGAAAGGTAAATTAACTAGAATAGGCAAAACAATTTTGAAAAAGAAAAACAAAGTTGAGAAACTCACACTGATTTCAGAACTTACTTTAAAACTACAGTCATCAATTCTGCATGATACCAATAAAAGGACAGGCACATAAATCAATGGGGGCAGAGTAGTTTCTAGAAATAGACCCAATCAAATATGGTCAATTGATGCAAAAGTAATACAATGGATAAAAGATAGTCTTCCCAACCAAATGATTCTAGAACAATTTATATACATAAAAATATTCTCATCTTTTACCTCACACCTTGTGATGGTTGATTTCATGTGTCAACTTCACTAAGTTATAGTTTGGCCAAGCAATCATTGGCCTGGTTGTTCCTGTGAGGGTATTTCCTAGATGGAATTAAATCGTTAATTGGTTGATTGCATCTATGCTTGATTACATCTGAAATAAACAAGGGAGATTGTCTTCAGCAATGGGGGGGAGTCTCCTCACCCAATCAGTTGGAAGCCTTAAACGGAGAACTGAGGATTTCTGCAGTCAGAAAGTATTTCTACTTCAGCCACTTGGTTTCTCCTGGGGACTTCAACTTCATCTTTGTCAAGTTTCCAACTTGCAGCCTGCCCTGTGGAATTCAGGATTTGTCAATCCCATGGTCATTTGAGCCAATCCCTATAATAAGTCTCTTAATATTTGCAGATTAAATACATCTACTTACATAGTAATTTATTACATATTTAGTTAATTCACATATTAAATATGCATTTACATATATATATCTATCTCCTGTCAGTTGTGAGTCTCTGGAGATCCATGACTAATATATACCTCATCCAAAAATTAACTTAAAAATGGATCATAGACTTAGGTATAAACTGTAAAAGTACAAAACTTTTACATGAAAGACAGAAAATGTTTGTGACCTTGAGTTAAACAATGAGTGCTCAGATACATGATCAAAAGCATGACGCGTAAAAGAAAAGAAAAAATTATAAATAAGACTTGGTGGAAATTTAAACTCTGTCTGGGAAAGACACATTTAACAGAATTAAAAAACAAGCTACAGAAGAGAGACAATGTTTGCAAATTAGGTCTCTGGCAAAGAACTTACACTGACAATATTTGAAGAACTCACAAAGTTCAACAATAAGAAGACATGCAACCCTTCCAAAACAGGCAAAATGAATTGACACTCCACCAAAGAAATTATGGATGTCAAATAATCACATGAAAATATTATCATCATTATTATTAGGGAGATGCAAATTAAAATGACAGTGAGATACCATTACATAACTACTGACTAAAAAATACTGATAATACAAAGTATTGATGAGGATATCGGGCAACTAGAACTCTCATACATTGTTGATGGGAACACAAAATCATAAGCCATCCTGGAAAACAGCTTGCCATTTTCTTATAAAATTAAAAATATACTCACCATATAAGCCACTTAAGAGTAATTCCACACCTAAGAATTTATTTTAGAGAAATGAAACTTTTTTCTCACAAAAATCCTGTATATGGATGTTTATAGCAGCTTTATTCACAATATTACCAAACTAGAAACAACCCAAATGCCCTTGAATAGGTGAATGAACCACAACTGTGGTTCATCCATAAAATGGAAAACTACCCAGCAATAAAAGCAAGATAGGTGCAATAACATGGGTGAATCACAAATGCATTCTTCTAAGTGTATGAAGCCGGGCTCAAAAGGATACATGCTGTCTAATTCCATTTATATGATGTTCCAGGAAAGGCAAAACTATAGGGATGGGAAGCAGATCAGTGGTTACCAGGGGTTAGAGGAGAGGGGAATGACTGTCAAGAGACAGGATAAGGTAATATTTTGGGATGAGGTAGTTGTTCTGTATCTTGACTGTGTTGGTAGTTAACACAACTCTATGCATTGTTCTAATTCACAGAACTGAATACCAAAAAAAGGTGTATTTTATTGTGTGTAAATATCAAAAATAAGCAAAGGATAATAGATTCTTCTCCTGTGAATGTCTCATATGCCACAGAAGTAAGATTTAGTATTATTACTTACTCATGTTAAAGTGGCCCTGTAGTCTATTCCTGGAAAACCTGAGTCTGCTTTGAAAAAAAAAGTTAAAATGTGCTGCATTCCTTTTACCAGTTAATTTCAACTGGGAACAAATGAATCATTCTGGAAGCATTCTTCTTCTCAGGTAGTCATAAGTATAAGGATTAAGGCAAGAATGATAATTGTTAGGGAAAATTCGGTAGAATCTCTTGTAATTTATGGACCATCTATAGGACTTTTGGAAATTTACCATTTAAAATATATTGGCTTAGGTAAGCCCATTTATTCAGTTTTGTAAATGAATGGGCAACTTGGAGAAAATGCCATGGTCTGTGCCATGCTAACAAATATGTAGCTGAAAAGGTCATTCCATTTAAATCTATTAAATTTGTGCATAGTTCAGAATTTTTTAAAAAGCATCATGCTATCATTAAATCAATCATGTCACTGTAGAAAGTATCAATAAAAACAGAGATCCTCATGGATGCTACACACTACACAGACACACACATACTTATGTTGATACAGACATACACAGCCACAGTTTCACAAAAATACACAGGCACAAACATCTACACAATTGAACACACACACATCCATCTGCACATGCACACACATATAGATTCATATGGGCATGCACCAAATGTGCACATGTCAAACACAGACATGTACATGTATGTTCACACACAAACATGCAGATGCATAGATACTCCCCCCCCCATGCACATGCCTTTTATTCTCTCAAAAGATTTAGATCATCCATTGGATGGAATAAGAATCAGACACAAATTTTACAATGTGTATCTTAAATATAAAGACCTTCTGCCTTAAATTCCTTTTGAGCTAAGCTGGTTATAAGTGAAAAGCCAACAAAGGATCAGGCAATACTTGGGCTTCTCAGCTAAATTCTTCCTTTAATAATATCCAGACATCAACCATTAGATTTGAGAGGCTTACTCTTGAAACTCAGCCACCATGCTGTGAGGAATCCAACAGCTCTGCACCACCACCCCCCATCCTCAGGCCTAGCTGAATACCTAGCTGGTAGCCAGCACTCACTTGTCAGCCATGTGAATATGCCATCTTGAAAGTGGCTCCTCCAGCCCCTAGTTGAGTTGCCCCAGGTGATAGTACCTACAACAGAGACAAGCTTACCTGCCCAGCTATGCCCACCTTTCAGATTTGTGAGCAAAACAAAATGGTTGGCATTATTTTAAACCATTAAGCTTTGGGATGGCTTGTTATGCAGCGATAGAAAACAGGTAACTGCAGAATTAAAAGATGGTGAAATTACTTTATCTTCTTTCTCTTTGACATTATCTCTTCTGCATTCCGCTATGAGTAGGAACAAGTGTGTGAAAGTAATTTTTAAAGTTCCAATAAACTAAAAGTGTCTTTGGCTAGTGATTATGAATAATTTTAGCCTGTTATCACCTTTATCCATAATTTCAAGCCCTTTTGCCTTTTATTTTCAAGCTAGCAAACTTTTCCACATTCCACATTCACCCTTCTCTCTCTCTCTCTCTTTCTCTCTCTCTCTCTCTCTCTTCCCCCCACCCCCTGCACACACCATACATTCATGCAATCAAACTTATAAGCCTGAGTATTGTTCCAGTATAACACAGAGGAGAGTTAGGTGGAAGGAAAACTGTAGAGAGAGGAAGGGAAAGAATGTATTAATGAGAATGAGCGCCCTGTGTTGAGTAGTAAATGCAAGAAACCACTTCTAATATTTGGTCAAGAATGAATGGGAATTTAGGAAAAATGTGTTCAGAGTGAGCTTTTCAGAGAAGGATTAGGGAAAATACTCATTAGGTAGATTTCAAATTTTTTTATGCTAATGAGAAGATAGCGCTGCCAGGAAAGGGACTTGTTTTGCTGAAGTTGTTGGTCATATGGGTGGATGTTTTGGGTCTAGGAAGCAGATTCAGACATAGGATAAGGAACCTCTGGAGTTAAGACAGGTCCTCTACCATAAAACTTTGCTCAGAAGAGTGAGAGATTAATTCTTGCAGCATGGAGTAAAAATTGAGAGTATTTATCCATATTCCTAAGTGAGAAAAATATGACAAGGTGAAAGAAGCTATCTTGGAACATTGGCCAGGGGTAAGCGTCAGTGGTTAGAAGTTCCTGGAGCTGAAGGCATAAGTACTCTTTTCCTTTCACCAAATGATATTAAATCATTGCATTTGATCATTCTCTCAATAAAGATTTATTGAGCACCCATTATGAGTTAAGCATTAGAATACAATGATGAACAAAAGAAACATGGTCCCTGCCCTCTTGGAGCTTATACAGAAACTAATTAAATAATGGTACAAATACAGAATTAGGAACAATGAGAAGTGTTATAAGGACATTTCATATTTCTTTGAGAGGGAGGCTCAAGAAGCAAAACTCAAAGCTTTTGCTCTCTGGGTGTTGACAACTTTTTTTCTCCCCTCACTTTTTTCCCCCACCCTCCAAGAATATTTTGACAGACCCTTAACTTTATTCCTCAGCTTTCTGAGTGCTCATAAATGGTTTAATTTATTTATGTATGTATAACTTTGAAAGGACTTTTACAGTAGCTAAGGAGTTAGGAAACATCCATATTCAAAGGTTTTTAAAATCCACATGACGCTCAGCAATCAGGTTCAGTTTGTGTGCTGGGGATATTGGCAAAACCAAGGGAATAAATATTACAACCTCTGTCTTCAAAGAACCCATATCTAGCTGGTGAAAAATATAAACCACATGAAAGAGAAACCTTCCATAAACTACAACACACCATTATTAAATCCTAGATCATGTTGAACTGGCCTTAACTGCTGAAGAAACTAAAGAAATATGCCAAGAAGCCTGTCATCACCAAAAGAAACTTTAGGAGGAGATAGATTTGGGAAAGGGTATCGCTATTGCTGCTATTTAGTTGGGGTGTGTGACAATACAGAGAGAAGCATTCCAGGTGAGGAGAGCAACATGATTAAAGACTCAGAAATGTGAAAGTATTTAAAGAGAAATAGATCAGTTCCTATTGCATTCATGAGGCTGTAGCTGATATCATATGCTTTAAAAGCAGGATTTTTAATGAGTATGACCAAAATACGGAGGGTGTGGTGATAGGCCCACCTTTCCAAGAAAGCTCAAATTTAACGTTTGATTTAAGAGGACAGTATAAAAGTCTGGCCATCTCACTTCAACTCTTGGTAACTCTGAAGAATTATACAAGGTTTAGAACTCCCTGTAGGGGTCAACTGAGACCTCCATTAATGCTATAAGACAGTTCAACTTCTCTTTCTTCCCGGTCTTGCTTCCTTCTTTTTTATTTCCTCCACAAAACAGTCCCTAATAACCCTCTGGCACTGTAAACACTAGTCTCAGAGTTATCTTCCTAGAGTAATCAACCTACAACAGTTGGTGCTAGAACTGAGAAAAGATAATAAAAGTTTGAGAGATTAATTGACAGCTAATTGTGAAAGCCAAAGGGCGCATTATACTTATAAAGACACTTTCTTCTCCAAACAGAGGGCAGAGAAAACTGAATACCAGGCCCTGGATTTAATTTTAAGAGTAGCAAAGCCCTGAAGAAGATAAAATTTCCAACCAATCAGATTTGCTATGAAAAGTTCATAATCTTCGATGGGAAAGAATAGGACCCTGACACAGGGAATAGAGAAAGCTGGGTTGATAGGCTCAAAATGTTAAATTCCCAGATTCTTCTGAACCCTGTGGTCCCTCTCCTTATAAAAGATAGCCTTCTCCACTTGTTTGGAGGTGATGCAAGCACTTCTTCAGCACAAGACAACATGAATACCCCACTCAAGATCTGTCCCCATCACTCTCCTGGTCAGTAGACCAAAAATGACAGTTATGATACATCATACATAGCCTGGCCAGGGAAATTCTGGCCTGCAAAGAGAAGAAAGGGGCTCTACCTCAAAGAACCTGTAACTCCCAAACAATGCGCACTGGCAGTAATTGGGGCAGTATGTGTGGGGAGTCTGAGGCTGCTTGACTAAGGAGGGGACAATAACATTAAGGGAGAATTTTTTGATTCATGAACACTCTTATAAGAAACAGGATTTAAATCCTTGGCAAGGAATGCTGGGAGAGCCTCTAGGATGGCTCCCGTTGCAAACATGGAAAAATAATGGTCCACACTAAGTTTAGGTAGAATTACTGTGGCAGATAGGGAATGTTCAGAAAAGTGGGAATGCTAGGAGTGAATATACTATAAAAGACTGGAAAATCAACTGGAGGATACACCATTTACCAAAGCAATTGGAAATGTGATGGTGAGAGGAATCAACATCACAAAAAAGCTTTATGATGATTGTATTCTATTGGCTAGTGGTGATGGTTTGGTATTCTCTTGCAAAAATGGCCTCACTGATAGAAATGGGGATGGTAGGGCCCTGAAACATTAGAAGCCAATGGAGGTGCTATAAACATAAGAAGCCAACTTAATATATTATAGTAATGAAAACCAGGTTTGGAACAAGAGCCAAAGGGCCCTGACCTTCAAAGAGTTATGGAGATGGTTAACAAAACATGGCATTTCTAGGGACAAAAGAAAAAGCAGTTATTCAATCCATAAAATTAAGTAAGTGAAATCAAGGATGAATAATCAGATAGCTTAGCACAGCCATCACAATAAAAGTTCCTATTTCCTACCCAGTTCCCAGGCCTTAGTTTTCAGAACCAAAACCAACTGATTGAAGCAGAGGTTAGTCACTAGGAGGACCTTGCAACCTGTGTTAGTTAGATTCAGTTGTCAACTTGGCCAGCTGAGCATACCTAGTCTTGTTGCTGAGGACATAAGCCAATGGTATGGGAACCTCATCTGTTGCTAATTACATCTGCAGCTGGCTAGGAGGAGTGTCTGCTGCAATGAAGGACATTTGACTTAATTGGCTGGTGCTTAAATGAGAGAGCGCAATGTAGCACAGCCTAAGCAGCTCGGCATTCCTCATCTCAGCACTTGCAGCTCAGCCCAGGCCTTTGGAGATGCAGAGAGAAGTCACCCCGGGGAAAGTTGTTGGAACCCAGGGGCCTGGAGAGAAGACCAGCAGAGACCATCCTGTGCCTTCCACGTAAGAAAGAACCTCAGTGGAAAGTTAGCTGCCTTTCCTCTGAAGAACCAACAAAATAAATCCCCTTTTATTAAAAGCCAATCCGTCTCTGGTGTGTTGCATTCCGGCAGCTAGCAAACTAGAACACAACCCTATGGTAAGTGTACAGGTAAGGATTCCCCCAGTCCATCCCTAGAGGAACCTACAGTCATTTACTCGGGCATACCAAAGAAAGTGCAATATCCAAACACTTTGAGAACTGTTGGGCACAGGATCCAAATTGAAACTGACACTTGAAAACCTGAGGCACCCTAATAAACCTCATATTAGAATGGGGTCAAATGAGGGCCAGGTAATAAAGTCATGGTACAGGTCTGGATCGTGAAGCACCACTGGGTCTGCAGACCAATCCGGTGGTCATTTCCTTGGCCCCAAATGTGTAATTGAAATGGTTGTGGTAGTTGGCACAACCACAAGAGTGAGAACTACAATACTGGGAAAGGGCAAGTAGAAACCTCTATAATCACCCCCCCCAAAAAAAAAAACAAAAAATTGTAAATCAAAAACAATATCTCATCTTGGGGGAAATGGCAGGAATTAATGCCACTTTTATAAACCTACAGGATGCAAGGTGGGAGGTCCCCATTATATTCTCCAATGAAATAACCAAGTCTGGTCCTTTTAAAAACTGGACACGTCCTTGAAGATAAATGTAGACTGCTGCAAACACAACCAAGTTGTAGCCCCAATTTCAGGTACTGTGCCAGATGCAGTATCTTTGCTAGGTCCAATATACATGCTTTTGTGAATATGGTATGTGATTGTTGATCTGGAGAGCGCATTCTTTTTCCCTCTTTATCAGAAAAAAGAATTTGAAACCATTTGTTTTCCCTGGTGTGCTGGTTTGAAAGGATGTATGTAACCTAGAAAAGCCATGTTTTAATCAAAATCCCATTTCATAAAGGTAGAATAATCCCTATTCAATACTGTATGTTTGAAACTGCGATCAGATCATCTCCCTGGAGATGTGATTTAATCAAGAGGTTGTTAAACTGGATTAGGTGATGACATACCTCCACCCCTGTGGGTGGGTCTTAATAAGTTTCTGGAGTCCTATAAAAGAGGAAACATTTGGAGAATGAAGCAATTCAGAGAGAAAAGAGCAGAATGACATAGCCACAAAAAGCAGAGTCCACCAGCCAGCGACCTTTGGAGATGAAGAAGGAAAACGCCTCCCGGGGAGCTTCATGAAACAGGAAACCAGGAAAGAAAGCTAGCGAATGATGCTGTGTTCACCCTGTGCCCTTCCAGCTGAGAGAGAAGCCCTAACTATGATCACCATGTGCCTTTTCACTTGCAAGAGAAACCCTGAACTTCATTGGCCTTCTTGAACCAAGGTATCTTTGTCTGGATGCCTTCGATTGGACATTTCTATAGACTTGTTTTAATTGGGACATTTTCTCGGCCTTAGAACTGTAAAGTAGTAATTTATTAAACTCCCCCTTTTAAAATCCATTCCATTTCTGGTATATTGCTTTCTGGCAGCTAGCAAACTACAATACCTGGGATCATACAACAGAATAAATTTGTAGTCTTCCCCCAAGGCTACATTAATTCTCCTGTCCTCTGTTAAAAAAATAGTGCTGAAACCTAGATCAGTTACACACCCCACAGAACATCATAATGATCCACTCTACTGATGACATCATACCAATCCAGCTGGTTAAGGAAGAAGTATCTTAGCACATTTCTAATGGTAAGACACATGTGCTCCAGAGAGTAGGAGTTAAAACCTACAGAAATTCAAAGAACCACCACATAAACAAAAATTTTAGGACTATAGGTTTACAGGTTTCTTTATTATGGACATCCTCTCCATAATAATGGAAAACTTATTGCATCTTGTACCTCCCACTGCAAAGAAGGAACACAGCACCCCACAGGTCTTTTTAGGTTCTTGAGGCACCTTGGAATAGTGCACTCTGACCCATATATGGGGGACACTAAAGTTGCCCAGCTTTCAGTACAGTTCAGAGCAAGAAAAAGCTCCACAGCAGGTCCAGGCTTTGGTGTTAGCAATCCTGCTGTTTGGGCCATACAGGGCAGGACTTACGATATTAGAGGTATCAGTAGTGGAAAAAATTGTGCGGTTTATAGTAATCCTTAATCAGAGAATCATAACACAGAAACCCGTGCTTCTGAAGAAAGGCCATGCCATATACAACTTTTGTAAAACAACTCCTGGCATACTCTGTCAGAGATGGTGTTTTGATTATTGGGACACTATGTGATCGTGAGGCTTGACTAATTCATCCGGAATATTATCTATCTTCCCCCATTTCCTTTTGCAAAACATTCTCAAAGACATATTATTAATTTGTTTGATGAAATATTTTATATCTCATTTTTAATTCTTCCTCAGATCTAGAATTCTAGCCTATTGTGCTGTATGAGCAGTGGTGGGCTGATAAGTATTTAACAACTGGCTCACTGAAACAGAAAACTTATTTGTAGCATTCACTGGTTTCTATGGTATAACTACTACCACCATGGCCGATTTTGAGCTCCAAGGCGACAACACTGAATGCAGGTTGGGAAGAAATATACAGTAGCACATCATTATTACATACTGTTTCCACCACATAGGTAACAACAATAGCTGTCAACAACCTTAAGAAGATAGACGAGGGGGCGGGATGCAGCTGGTGCGGTCATGGCAGTTGCTGCTGCGACGTCGGCGGCGGCTTGTCTGGTCGTCCTTGGGTTTTCGGGGATGGGGTCGGCGAGTTTTAGCCTTCAGAGGCGGCGACAACCGTTTGCATTCGGCGGGCTGTGGCGCCCGGGACACGGATGGAGCGCTGCGAATGTTTTAAAGAACTCATTCCTATACGTCTGGATGAACTTCTCCAAGTTTTAAAGTCTATAATGAACAAACATCGGAACCTCAATTCTGTTGACCTTCAAAATGCTGCCGAAATGCTTGCTGCTAAAGTGAAAGCTGTGAATTTCACAGAAGTTAATGAAGAGAACAAAAACGAACTCTTCCAAGAAGTGTTTTCTTCTATTGAGACATTGGCGTTTACATTTGGGAACATCCTTACCAACTTCCTTATGGGAGATGTAGGCAGTAATTCATTGTTGCGACTGCCTGTGTGTGGGGAAAATAAGGCATTTTGAAATTCAGGGAAACACCACCATTGAATAAAATGAACTGAGCAACCTTTTCTGAAAAACCAAGAACTGGCTAAAGGAATTGATGAAGATTTTTAAAATCAGACTGAGGTTGGGGGAGAAGAGACTTCTAAAGTAAAGATTTGTTATTTTCTGCTCTAATCTTACATTTATTTTCTTCCATGTTGTAAGTCTTTTGAAAACATTTCAGTGGAATCAGTGGACTCATCCAATGAAAAAGGAAATTTTTCTCCCATAGAACTAGACAATGTGCTATTAAACAACACTGGCTGTGTAGAATTGGCTTTGTCATATGCCAAAACCTGGTCAAAATATACCAAGAACATAGTTTTGTGGGTTGAGAAAAAGCTTACTTTGGAGTTGGAGTCCACTCGAAATATTGTAAAGTTGGCAGAGGCAACCAGAGCTAACATTGGACTACAGGAGTTTATGTCGCTGCAGACTCTATTTACCAACGCTCTTCTTAGTGGTATAGAGAGCAGTCATCTTTTACAACAAACAATTGCTGCTCTCCAAGCCAACAAATTTGTGCAGCCTTTACTTGGAAGGAAAAATGAAATGGAAAAACAAAGGAAAGAAATAAAAGAACTTTGGAAACAGGAGCAAAGCAAGATGCTTGAAACAGAAACTGCTCTTAAAAAGGCAAAATTGTTATGTATGCAACGTCAAGATGAGTACGAAAAAGCAAAATCTTCCATGTTTCGTGCAGAAGAGGAGCATCTATTTTCAAGTGGAGGAGTAGTAAAAAATCTTAACAAGCAAGGAAAAAGCGAAGGCTGGAAGAGGAGGCCCTTCAAAAAGTAGAAAAAGCAAATGAACTCTACAAAGTATGTGTGACAAATGTTGAAGAAAGACGAAATGATCTAGAAAATACCAAAAGAGAAATTTTAACACAACTCTGGAAACTTGTTTTCCAGTGTGATCTTACCCTTAAAGCTCAACGTATGAGAGTTCCATTTGTTCTGCCTTCTTGACAGCACTTGTTATTTTTCTTAAGGTAGAAACTTCGATTGCTCATTGAGACCTCCTGCTTTTCCAATAAGCTTTGAACAACTAGCAACAACTGGCAGAAACATCTTTTTCAAAGCTCCAGAGAGCACTAAAAGGACTGCAATAATAGGGAGAATGCTGAATGCAAAAAAGGTTACTTAGGAGCAGTAGGATTTCATGGCACCCTGCCTAGCACATCCCCTACTCTTCATTGGCTTGGCATGGAGCTGGCCCATGCTTCCATTGTGGATCCCTGGTCCTAGCCCCAGAGGGAGCAGAATAACCCATAGGCACACCGGAAGAAGTAAATTTGTCTGGCCTAATTTACCATTCCAGAATTTATCATGCGTGGGTTGTGGTGGGGGTCTCACAGCTCTCCTATAAAACACTGTAGGACAGCAGTCAGGTCATGCTTCCTGGGACAAGGGATTTCTAGCTGTAGGATCTGTAGTGCAGAGCCCAGAATCATGAGGAAACTGTGTCCTAGGGAAGAGGAAACATTCATATCTGTGTAAATGGGAGTTGGTGGGGATGATTCTTAGGGCCACACATGCATGCCTAAGGCCCATGAGCAGAAAGGATCAGGGAGGCCCTTACATTTTGACATGGAGCTGTTCTCCAAAATCGTTGTATGGCTAAGCTGTGAAGGAGAACACACACACAGACCAATCATCTGCAAAGACTGAGAGAGATATTATTTCCTTTTCCTTTTTTTGTTTTGATTTGTTAGGTCCTGGAATTTTAAAAAGTTGTGTCATAAAACTAGCTGGATACAAGCTTAACAAAAAGTTATCTCTGAGTCTAAATTCCAGCGATAACATATTAAAATATCAAAATGTCCAGGTTTCTAAGAAAAAGTTACAAGATAAACAAAGATATAGGGTGCAGTGGCCCAGGCAAAGAAAAAGATTAAAGCACCAGGACTGACATACCAGACAGACATTTTCAAAAAAGCTTTTAAATATGCTCAAAGAGCAAAAGGAAAACATGGACAAAAGAACTAAATGAAATGAGGAAAATGATAGATGAATACAAAGAGAATATAAATAGTGAGATGAAAATTGTGGAAAAGAACCAAGCAGAACTGAAGACCACAATAAAAGAGTTGAAACTTCCCTAGAAGGTTCAACAGCAGATTGAAGCTGGGAGAAAAAAGAATCAGAGCACTGTAAGATAAGAATTAACATCATCCAGATAAGTACTAATATCATCCAGTTTGAGGATCAGAATGAAGAAAAGTGAACAGAACCTGAAGGAATCTGTGGGACACCATCAAGCTTACCAATATGAGGCCCAGAAAAGGAAAAAGAGAGAAAGAGTAAAAGAGGAGTCAAAGAAATGATGGCCGAAAACTCCCAATATTTAGTGAAAGATATGAATATACACACATCCAAGATGCTCAACAAAGTCTAAATAGGTTATACTCAAGTAGATCCTTATCATGGCATATTATAATCAGACTGTCAATTGCCAAAGATAAAGGAAAAATTCTGAAAGCTACAGGAGAAATCAACTTGTCATCCTCACAGAGGGAGGAAGGCAGTAGTATGATGGATTTAAAGTGCTGAAAGCAAAAAAAATTGTCTACCAAGAATTCTATAGCTAACAAAACTATCTTGCAGAAATGAGCGAAAGAGTAAGACATCCCCAGATAAACCAAAACTGAGGGAGTTCATCATCACCACATTGGCCCCAAAAGAGATGCTGAAGAGAGTTCTGCAGGTTGCAAGGAAAGCATAAAAGACAATAGATGGAAGCCGCATGTAGAAATGAGCTCCAGTGAGGTGATAATGTGGGTAATATAAATGCCCATGCCATTGTATTTTTGGTTTGTAACTCCACTGTTTACTACACGATCTAAAAGCAAATACATAAAATGTAACAGTAAATCAGTGGATTTGGGCTCATATATAAACATGCAATTTGTGGTAAGAACTATATAAAAGTGGGAAGATGGAGGGCTTATGGGAACATAGTTTGTATATACTATTGAAATAAAATTGTTACCAAAACAAATGAGATTGTAACAGATTTATCCAGGATGTAGATTTAAGCCCCACGGTAACTAAGACAATATCGGAGCATTTGTATGCTCATGAATACAAAAATTAGAATGCTGGTTACCAGGGACAAGGGGCAGGGGAATGAGAAGTTAAGGCATTATAGGTACAGGGTTTTTGTTTGTGGAGAGGAAGACATTTTAGTAGTGGAAGGTGGTGAGTGTGCTGCAACACTGAAAGTGATTAATCCCATTGAATTTTATACTTGGGAGTAGTTGAGATGGCAAAGTTTATGCTGTATATATGTAACTACAGTTTAAAAAATAAAGAGTAACTAAAGAAATAATGACATTTAAATGCAAAACACAATCCTGGATGAGATCTAACAAGGGAGGAGAAGAGGCTCAAAAAGATATTGGGACATATGAAAAAACTGGAATATAGAATGTAAGCTGTATATCAATGCTAAATTTCTTGAACTTGATAAATGTACTTACGATGGTTATATAAGTGAATATCGTTGTTAGGAAATGGCAGAAGTAAGTGTTCAAGGAGGATGATGTATACAATCTATATTCATTTGTCCAGAATATGTGTTGATAGATGGATGGGTGGATAGGTAGTATGATATGACTAATGTGGGAAGATGTTACAGTTGGTGGATCTGTGTATCTGGGGGAATTGGACCATGTTGCTGTTCTCTGTATGAGGTTTTATTTTTGTAACTGTTCTATAAATTTGAAAGTATTTCAAAATAAAAAGTTTATAGATAAAAAAAAGAAGATAGACGATAGAAAAATGTCATAAAACAATTAGGAAGTGATGAGGAGTTTCCAGTCTTTGTCACCTCTTCTTTGTTTTTATTTACTGTATTTTATTTTTTACATTAATGAGGTACATTTGCTGTAATTCATGGAAGAACATTTTTATAAATGTACTATTAACCATATGTCACCTTTGTTCGTAATATGATTTATTTAACTGCAAGTTTATATAATTTAATTTTGACAGTGGTTATGCTTCAGAACCAGCTCACCAAATTCCTGAAAATTCAACATTTGGTTCTCGCAACCCATATGAGCAGGATCTGGTACACCAATGAAAGTTTTTCACCCTGCCAGATTTTTACTGGCAAACTTTAGAAGGAAATATAATTTTTAGTGAGTTTGACCTAGATTTCTGATGCTTCAGTGATCATGAGAGTTAACATTCCTTCAATTTTTCATAATTATTGTTTCAATGGGTTAATTTTTTTCCTTTGGGACCTTTCCCAAATGAGTTGAAAGCCATTTTAGGGGAGCAAAAACATCCTTTTTGGCATATTGTAGTATCACAATAAATATTCATTAATTTGAACTCATATTTTACATCCCAAATATGAAAATGAGGAGCTCTATATTCCAAATTAATCTAATAAGCAGCTAAAATATATCATGCTCTCATTTTATAATGAATAACATTGGAGTTATTTTATAGAAGAGAATGGAAATGGGTATCATGACTGGACCTAATATAGTTTAAAACAACAAAATTTCATTTCTGATGTTTCTTTGCTACACAATACATTGGAAGTTCCAAACAATTACGTGTTGTGGGTGTCCCAGAAGGAGAAGAGAAGGGAAAAGGAGGAGAAAAACTAATGGAAGAAATTATCACTGAAAATTTCCCAACTCTTATGAAAGACCTAAAATTACAGATCCAAGAAGTGCAGCGCACCCCAAAGAGATTAGACCCAAATAGGCGTTCTCCAAGACACTTACTAGTTAGAATGTCAGAGGTCAAAGAGAAAGAGAAGATCTTGAAAGCAGCAAGAGAAAAACAATCCATTACATACAAGGGAAACCCAATAAGATTTTGTGTAGATTTCTCAGCAGAAACCATGGAAGCTAGAAGACAGTGGGATGATATATTTAAAATACTAAAAGAGAAAAACTGCCAACCAAGACTCCTATATCCAGCAAAATTATCCTTCAAAAATGAGGGAGAAATTAAAACATTCTCAGACAAAAAGTCACTGAAAGAATTTGTGACCAAGAGACCAGCTCTGCAAGAAATACTAAAGGGAGCACTAGAGTCAGATACAAAAAGACAGAAGAGAGAGATATGGAAAAGAGTGTAGAAAGAAGGAAAATCAGATATGATATATATAATACAAAAGGCAAAATGTTAGAGGAAAATATTATCCAAACAGTAATAACACTAAATGTCAATGGACTGAATTCCCCAATCAAAAGACATAGATTGGCAGAATGGATTAAAAAACAGGATCCTTCGATATGCTGTCTACAGGAAACACATTTTAGACCCAAAGATAAACATAGGTTGAAAGTGAAAGGTTGGGAAAAGATATTTCATGCAAATAACAACCAGAAAAGAGCAGGAGTGGCTATACTAATATCCAACAAATTAGACTTCAAATGTAAAACAGTTAAAAGAGACAAAGAAGGACACTATATACTAATAAAAGGAACAGTTAAACAAGAAGACATAACAATCATAAATATTTACGCACCGAATCAGAATGCCCCAAAATACGTGAGGAATATACTGCAAACATTGAAAAGGGAAATAGACTCATATACCATAATAGTTGGAGACTTCAACTCACCACTCTCATCAAGGGACAGAACATCTAGACAGAGGATCAACAAAGAAATAGAGAATCTGAATATTACTATAAATGAACTAGACTTAATAGACATTTATAGGACATTACATCCCACAACAGCAGGATACACCTTTTTCTCAAGTGCTCAGGGATCATTCTCAAAGATAGACCATATGCTGGGTCACAAAGCAAGTCTTAACAAATTTAAAAAGATTGAAATCTTATACAACACTTTCTCGGACCATAAAGGAATGATGTTGGAAATCAATAATAGGCAGAGTGCCAGAAAATTCACAAATACGTGGAGGCTCAACAACACACTCCTAAACAACGACTGGGTCAAAGAAGAAATTGCCAGGGAAATTAGCAAATACCTCGAGGCGAATGAAAATGAAAACACAACATATCAAAACTTATGGGACGCAGCAAAGGCAGTGCTAAGAGGGAAATTTATTGCTCCAAATGCCTATATCAGAAAAGAAGAAAAGGCAAAAATTCAGGAATTAACTATCCATTTGGAAGAACTGGAGAAAGAACAGCAAGCTAACCCCAAAGCAAGCAAAAGGAAAGAAATAACAAAGATTAGAGCACAAATAAATGAAATTGAAAACATGAAAACAATAGAGAAAATCAATAAGGCCAGAAGTTGGTTCTATGAGAAAATCAATAAGATTGATGGGCCCTTAGCAAGATTGACAAAAAGAAGAAGAGAGAGGATGCAAATAAATAAGATCAGAAATGGAAGAGGAGACATAACTACTGACCTCACAGAAATAAAGGAGGTAATAACAGGATACTATGAACAACTTTACGCTAATAAATACAACAATTTAGAGGAAATGGACGGGTTCCTGGAAAGACATGAACAACCAACTTTGACTCAAGAAGACATAGATGACCTCAACAAACCAATCAC
This sequence comes from Tamandua tetradactyla, assembly GCF_023851605.1. Lineage (NCBI taxonomy): Eukaryota > Metazoa > Chordata > Mammalia > Pilosa > Myrmecophagidae > Tamandua > Tamandua tetradactyla. The sequence continues at coordinate 124,628,796 of NC_135353.1, forward strand.
AAGTAAAGAAATTGAATTAGTCATTCAAAAGCTCCCTAAAAAGAAAAGTCCAGGACCAGATGGCTTCACATGTGAATTCTACCAAACGTTCCAGAAAGAATTAGTACCAATTCTCTTCAAACTCTTCAAAAAATCGAAGTGGAGGGAAAACTACCTAATTCATTCTATGAAGCCAACATCACCCTCATACCAAAACCAGGCAAAGATATTACAAAAAAAGAAAACTACAGACCAATCTCTCTAATGAATACAGATGCAAAAATCCTCAATAAAATTCTAGCAAATCGTATCCAACAGCACATTAAAAGAATTATACATCATGACCAAGTAGGATTCATCCCAGGTATGCAAGGATGGTTCAACATAAGAAAATCAATTAATGTAATACACCATATCAACAAATCAAAGCAGAAAAATCACATGATCATCTCAATTGATGCAGAGAAGGCATTCGACAAGATTCAACATCCTTTCCTGTTGAAAACACTTCAAAAGATAGGAATACAAGGGAACTTCCTTAAAATGATAGAGGGAATATATGAAAAACCCACAGCTAATATCATCCTCAATGGGGAAAAATTGAAAACTTTCCCCCTAAGATCAGGAACAAGACAAGGATGTCCACTATCACCACTATTATTCAACATTGTGTTGGAGGTTCTAGCCAGAGCAATTAGACAAGAAAAAGAAATACAAGGCATCAAAATTGGAAAGGAAGAAGTAAAACTATCACTGTTTGCAGACGATATGATACTATACGTCGAAAACCCGGAAAAATCCACAACAAAACTACTAGAGCTAATAAATGAGTACAGCAAAGTAGCAGGTTACAAGATCAACATTCAAAAATCTGTAGCATTTCTATACACTAGTAATGAACAAGCTGAGGGGGAAATCAAGAAACGAATCCCATTTACAATTGCAACTAAAAGAATAAAATACCTAGGAATAAATTTAACTAAAGAGACAAAAAACCTATATAAAGAAAACTACAAAAAACTGCTAAAAGAAATCACAGAAGACCTAAATAGATGGAAGGGCATACCGTGTTCATGGATTGGAAGACTAAATATAGTTAAGATGTCAATCCTACCTAAATTGATTTACAGATTCAATGCAATACCAATCAAAATCCCAACAACTTATTTTTCAGAAATAGAAAAACCAATAAGCAAATTTATCTGGAAGGGCAGTGTGCCCCGAATTGCTAAAAACATCTTGAAGAAAAAAAACGAAGCTGGAGGTCTCACGCTGCCTGACTTTAAGGCATATTATGAAGCCACAGTTGTCAAAACAGCATGGTATTGGCATAAAGATAGATATATCGACCAATGGAATCGAATAGAGTGCTCAGATATAGACCCTCTCATCTATGGACATTTGATCTTTGATAAGGCAGTCAAGCCAACTCACCTGGGACAGAGCAGTCTCTTCAATAAATGGTGCCTAGAGAACTGGATATCCATATGCAAAAGAATGAAAGAAGACCCATCTCTCACACCGTATACAAAAGTTAACTCAAAATGGATCAAAGATCTAAACATTAGGTCTAAGACCATAAAACAGTTAGAGGAAAATGTTGGGAGATATCTTATGGATCTTACAACTGGAGGCGGTTTTATGGACCTTAAACCTAAAGCAAGAGCACTGAAGAAGGAAATAAATAAATGGGAACTCCTCAAAATTAAACACTTTTGTGCATCAAAGAACTTCATCAAGAAAGTAGAAAGACAGCCTTCACAATGGGAGACAATATTTGGAAATGATATATCAGATAAAGGTCTAGTATCCAGAATTTATAAAGAGATTGTTCATCTCAACAACAAAAAGACAGCCAACCCAATTACAAAATGGGAAAAAGACTTGAACAGACACCTCTCAGAAGAGGAAATACGGATGGCCAAGAGGCACATGAAGAGATGCTCAATGTCCCTGGCCATTAGAGAAATGCAAATCAAAACCACAATGAGATATCATCTCACACCCACCAGAATGGCCATTATCAACAAAACAGAAAATGACAAGTGCTGGAGAGGATGCGGAGAAAGAGGCACACTTATCCACTGTTGGTGGGAATGTCAAAGGGTGCAACCACTGTGGAAGGCAGTTTGACGGTTCCTCAAAAAGCTGAATATAGAATTGCCATACGACCCAGCAATACCATTGCTAGGTATCTACTCAAAGGACTTAAGGGCAAAGACACAAACGGACATTTACACACCAATGTTTATAGCAGCATTATTTACAATTGCAAAGAGATGGAAACAGCCAAAATCTCCATCAACAGAAGAGTGGCTAAACAAACTGTGGTATATACATACGATGGAATATTATGCAGCTTTAAGACAAGATAAACTTATGAACCATGTAATAACATGGATGGACCTAGAGAATATTATGTTGAGTGAATCCAGCCAAAAACTAAAGGACAAATACTGTATGGTCCCACTGATGTGAACGGACATTCGAGAATAAACTTGAAATATGTCATTGGTAACAGAGTTCAGCAGGAGTTAGAAACAGGGTAAGACAATGGGTAATTGAAGCTGAAGGGATACAGACTGTGCAACAGGACTAGATACAAAAACTCAAAAATGGACAGCACAATAATACCTAATTGTAAAGTAATCATGTTAAAACACTGAATGAAGCTGCATCTGAGCTATAGGTTTTTGTTTTGTTTTGTTTTGTTTTGTTTTGATTTTACTATTATTACTTTTATTTTTTTCTCTATATTAACATTCTATATCTTTTTCGGTTATGTTGCTAGTTCTTCTAAACCAATGCAAATGTACTAAGAAATGATGATCATGCATCTATGTGATGATGTTAAGAATTAATGATTGCATGTGTAGAATGGTATGATCTCTAAATGTTGGGTTAATTTCTTTTTTTCCGTTAATTAAAAAAAAAAAAAAGAGAAGGGATAACTGTACAACGGGACTGGATATAAAAACTCAGAAATGGACAGCACAATACTACCCAATTGTAATGCAATTATGTTAAAACACTGAATGAAGCTGCATGTGAGGTATAGGTTTTTTGTTTTTGTTTTTTTTGTTTTTTTTCTTTCTATTATTGTTTTAATTCTTATTCTGTTGTCTTTTTATTTCTTTTTCTAAATCGATGCAAATGTACTAAGAAATGATGAATATGCAACTATGTGATGTTATTAAGAATTACTGATTGTACATGTAGATTGGAATGATTTCTAATTGTTTTGTTAATTCTTTTTTTAATTAATAAAAAAAAAAAAAAAGATAGCACTGAATGGGTATATAAGAAACTCTAAATTGGGTGGCTGGGAGAAGGTGGTGAAGGGGAGGCTTTTTTTTTTTTACTCCAAATCTCTTCAAAATGTTGCGTCATTTGCTGGTACTGCCTATAAAAACACAAAATATATTTTTAAAAAGAATTGATGAATGTCAGGTTTTTGTTTTACAGACTATGAATGAGGAATTTTTTTTAAAAGATAATATCACATAACAAAGGTACAGGTGTTAAAAAATAATGTATATAATGTGCATATAATGGATATTAGACTGTGTACCTATATACTACTGTTGGCTATACTATTTTGTGTTTAATAATAAACTAGGAAGTTGAAAAAAAGAACTCGCATTATTGGTTGAGTCTTATTTCATTCTTCCTAGAAAGATGAGTGTCCATGTCCATATTCTGTCTACCAATTGATTGGACAGGCTTTCAACCACTTTATTTTATTTAAATGAAATATTTTTACAGCAAGGGGGTGTTATAAAGAATAATGAAGAAATGAAAACACTGAGAAGGAACATTTGGTGATTTAAACCTGCTTTAGGTTGTGAACCTTTTGCGAATCTGTTTAAATCTATGGGCCTCATCTCAGAAAAAATGCACGAAATCCTGCACACAGCTTCAGGTTGGTTTGAAGCCCCTCCTGATGTCCCTTCATGAGCACTGAGAAAGAATCCTTTCTCTAAAACTAAAGGCCCAGCTTTTTTTCTGGGGCTCACAGGAAATCAATTTTATTTTTTGTTAAAGAAATATGTTGCATAAAGAGATTTACCTTTTAAAGAAAATTTTTAGACTGTTATTAGCACACAATGGTTTATATCTATTTAGTCAATATTTCTAATTTTTGGAGGTAGATATAGTGACTATCTTCCAGTTATAATAAACCTAATGTGGGTATAATCCATGATTCCCTTTATTCTTAAAGTTGATAAAGCTGTGAGATTCAATATATTTTAATATGTCTATGCCTATGGCTCTACATAGAAGGTAAAGAAACAAAAGGTTAATGCATCCCAGTGGGATGTTTTGATCAGAATAATCTTTTTCCCCACCAACATCTAGCGAGGCTACCCTTCTTTCCCATAGAGTTTGGGATTTCTTCTGACACCAAACCATTCTGAAGGTACAATTTTGGAGATTCCATACATGGCCACAAAGAAGATGGTGAAGAACTCTTCATATTTAGGGTACTACAGTGCCTATGAAAGATAAAAATAAAACATTTCACACAAAAAATCTTCTCTTTTCCTCCACGTTCATCTAAGGTTTCTGAGTCCTCCTCCAATTTGCTTTCAAGAATAAAAATAAACAGAAATAGGAATAATTACTGCCGCAAGTTGAGACTGACTTAACCAGTTGATCTGTAACACTCAAATTTACCTTTAAAGAAATGGCTCAAAGTTCAAAGGAAGATTATCATTGATGATGACTACAAAACTGTGCACTTTCCCACAGTATTTTCCTTTTATAAAATTGTATTGTAGAAAAAAGTAGGTGAGTTCTCATCAAACAACAGCTGAGAATCCAACTATAGATACAACATATAGCTGCTTCAAAAAGAATGTGTTTTCCCTAGCTTTCTCCATAGATATATCAATTTAATGTGCTCTTTTCCAGATCCACATTAGTTTTACCTCTCCAGATCACGAGAAGAGAAATTCCAATAGCCACAGTTGATCACTTGTTTCATAAGTGATTTCTGTTACTTTCTATGAAGGTAATGACCTACATCTATGATTTCCCTGGGCCCTATCCTTTCATGTGAGATTGCATTTACTGATAGGGAAACCCTGCACTGTGAAACATTGGCTTTTGCCCAATGTGATCCTGCTTTACGTGGTAGAATCAGAATTTGAAACCAGGCTCATGTGATTCCACTACTACTCAGATGCTTTGTAAATTATTCTGTGAATCTAAAAGAAAGCCATATAACTGAAGCATCAGCACTCAAATTTAAAGACTCCCCAATACCAGTGGTTCTTAGATTTTAGTGTGCATCGGGGTCATCTGGAAAGCTTGTTAAAACACAGATTCTAGAGAGTATGTCTGTAAAGGGACCCAACAATTTGCATTTCTAACAGTTCCCAGATGCTCCTGCTGCCACTGGTTTAGATACCACACTCTGAGAACTACTGGATTAGATGATGGGGAAGGGAAGCCTCCAGAGAGGAGTGAACTATTCACTACCTCTAACATAATGGTGCAGGACCTCAGGAAAGCTATTTCCCAAATGCGCCACTAGATTTTGTTTTTGTTTGTTTTAACATTTGTTCCCCCTATTATTTATTTATTTTTAATCCATATTTTTTACTCGTCTGTCCATACCACAGATAAAAGGAACATCAGATAGAAGATTTGCACAATCACAGTCACATTGCGAAAGCTATATCATTACACATTCATCTTCAAGAAACATGGCTACTGGAACACAACTCTATAGTTTCAGCCTCTCTAATACACCTTAAACTAAAGAAGAGATATCTATATAATGCATAAGAATAACCTCCAGGATAACCTCTCAACTCGGCTTGAAATCTCTCAGCCACCGACACTTTGTTTTGTCTCATTTCTCTCTTCCCCCTTTCAGTTGAGAAGGTTTCCTTAATCCCTTGATGCTGAGTCCCAGCTCATTCTAGGATTTCTGTCCTATATTGCCAGGGAGGTTTATACCCTTGGGAGTCATGCCCCACATAGAGAGGGGGAGGGCAGTGAGTTTGCTTGCCATATTGGTTGAGAGACAGGTAGGCCACATCTGAGCAAGACCAGAGGTTCTCTAGGGGTGACTCTTAGGCTTAATTTTAAGTAAACTTAGCCTATCCTTTGTGGGGATAAGTTTCATATGAACAAAACCCATGATTGAGGGCTTGGCCTATTAATTTGTTTGTCCCCACTGCTTGCGAGAATATTAGGAATTCTCCAAAAGGGGAAGTTGAATTTTCCCACTTTCTTGCCATTCCCCCAAGGGAACTTTGCAAATACTTCTCTATTCACTGTTCAAATCACTCTGGAATTATTGGGGCATCACACTGGACAAACTTACAAAATCTCATGCCCTATTCAAGGTTTCATGTACTTATGATGTTCAATTAACCTGTCCATATAAGTTATATTAGGAAATGCACTAGTCAAAATATAAATTTTATACCAAATAAACATTTTTTGCTTCACCACTAGATTTTTTAAAAGAATTTAACTGTGACATTCACTTATTCCTTCTTAGGTGAATGGTGTATATTTTCCTTTTTCATTTTCTCTTTGGTCTTCTGTAGAAGTCACACATCCAATTACCATGGAATGTATTGGGTGCAATCTTATTGAGTCTATATGTTTGTAATAAATTTAAGTGAAATAGTTCTCTTCCTCTTTTATTTTGCCTTGGGTTGTGAAACTAACATGGAGTTTATGATGGATTTTTAATATCCATCAATTTGGCTCTGACATTTTTATATATATTTAAATCCATTTTACTGATAATGTGCATGTAACACAAAATAAATCATAATATTCTTTTTTTTTTTTTGGCTGATAACTTAAACTTTAGGAGAAAAGAGGCACAGCTAAGCTTTGAAACTTGAACTTAATTTTACTAATCCAGAAAGCGATTGTTTACAATTTGGCAGCTGGGTGCACAGAAGGGGGTGTAGGTGGGACTAACATGTTTTTGCCAAGACTGAATTTTTTCCTAGTGTTTTTGGAATTTCAAGAATCTAATTAAGACATTTGGTAAATTTTCTGTAAATCCCCATAGAACTAATAAACTAGAAGCATTATAGTGTCTGACAGTGTTGATTTAATTTATATGCTCAGGCCCTTCAAACTAGATCAAGGCTATAGAGAAGCGTCAACTAAGTGACACTTTCCAAATAGCTTGCAGTTATCTGATGACATCCTGTCCCCATTACAGTTCCCTGGCCCAAGCAGTGATGGCTGGTTTACTGCAGTGCTCACTAACATTGCTGAGGGACTCGTGGCACCCTCTCTCACTAATAATAGCAGATTTGTGTACACCTCAGACCCAAGTTACCTGTCTTCCCATTTCCCAGCTATAGGAGTCATTATCCCCTTGCTGTCCTGGAGCTGCATCTCCCAACTTCTCTCTTTTCAGAGTGTCTTACCATTCTCTGGGTTCAGATCTCTCTGAAGTACAAACTCTGATGTTGAACTTAGATAGGTTAAAGCTCAAAGTCTGGGATGTGGACACCTTTGGGAACTTGGAAGTGAAGGCAAGACGTGGCAGTATTGCTGCTATATTGTGGGTAAAGTAAACTTTTGTAAGGCTACCCTGGTCACTGGCCTACTTTGTCTAACATGTTTTATCTGCAAGAGAATGATACTCCAACTTCCAAATACTTGATTTTAAAATGATTTGGGGAACATAATTGAAATTTATTGGGGCATCACACTGGACAAATCTACAAAATCTCATGCCCTATTTAAGGTTCCATGTACTTATGATGTTCAATTAACCTGTCCATATAAGTTATATTAGGAAATGCACTCATTTTTCTCTTAAACCTTTTAGTGTGAAATAATTTTGTACTTAGAGGACAGTTGTAAATATAATACAAAACTCATGCAGAGAACTCCAGCATATCCCTTTCAGATACCTAGATCCACTAATTTCAACATTTTGCCACAGTTGCTGTATCATTTACCTATCTGTTTGTCTGTCTATTTTGTCTCTCTGTTTTGTATGAATTTCTTCTTTCATTCCCACTTAGTTCTAAACATTCAGTTTTTGCAAACGACCATTGGCAAATTAGGAACAATCAATATTTAATTACAATTGCTGAAATATTATCATAAGAATGACCCTTCCATTTTACTTCCTTATTTGGACTGATACATCAAATGGCACTTCTAGAATTTTCATATCCAAAGTATTCATTTAATATATCTGATTGTGCTGTTATTTAAATAATAAAAAGATAATCTGAAAAACAGAAGAACAGAAACATGTGTACCGGGGTGTCTTGGCTGGCCTGGAGCTGACATTCAAATATGTTAGCTTGTGCAATTAGACACCACACCCCAAATCATCTATGACCTAGAGTGGATAAAACTTTCCTAACTTCAGGGGTATGCTCAAGGACACTTAAACACATTTGCTATTGCTCCTGTGATTGGCTTATAGCCCAGGAGCTCAATGGGAAAGAACTCTAGAGCTCTAAACAGAAATGGGGAATTAAACATATACAGACATGCCTGACAAAATGGGGGTGAAAGAGATGAATCAAAATTAAGATGAAAAGCAGCTATACCTTTTGAAGGAAAAACACCATGGGTAAGGGCAAAGTTGAGCAAGATAGGTTTGATTTAACACAAATTTCCTACTGTTGCAGGTAGGTGTGACATTAGGAATAATGCACAGCTGAGTTGAGTACCACCTGGCCCATCCTCTTACCCTTTTCTATTCCCCCCACCCCATTCCTTCTTGAGTAACCATTTCTTAGGGAAAAAGAAGTAAATGTTCCAAAATGTGTTCCCAAACTTCTTAAACAGGACACAAAATGCACAAACATAAAAGGAAAAATGATAAATTGAAGCAGTATTAAAATTTATAACTTTCATACATCAAAAGTTACTGTTCTACACTCCATGCACAAGGACTCTCATTAGCTCAGTTTAGCTCTGGTAATTCAGAAGGGAATACATGAATAAGTTGGGAACTTTTGGTGAGAACTCGTTTAGGAATTTCCTTGGCCTTAGTCACTTAGCTACTTAATATAGATTATAGAATATTGGTATTCAGCATCTACTATGTCCCAAGTACTGTGTTGGGTATGGAGAAGACAGAAATAAATAGAGTATCATTTCTTTCCTTTAAAAAGAAAAGTTACTGTTCTAGTCTGCTAGATGCCAGAAGGCATTATACCAGAAACAGAATGGCTTTTAAAAGGGGGAATTTTTTAAGTTGCAAGTTTATTGTCCTAAGGCCATGAAAATTTCTCAATTAAAACAAATCTATAAAAATGTCCAAATTAAGGTACCAACAAGAAGTTACCTTCACTCAAGAAAGGCCGATGATGTTCAGGGTTTCTCCCTCAACTGGAAAGGCACATGGCGAACATGGCGTCGTCTGCTCACTTTTTCCCTAAGCTTCATGTTTCATGAAGCTCACCCAGGGGCATTTTCCTTCTTCATCTCCAAGGGTCTCTGGCTGTGTGGGCTCTCAGCTCTCGTGAATCTTGTGGCTCTTCTGCTTTTTACAAAATGTTTTCTCTTTTAAAGGATTCCAGTAAACTAATCAAGACTCACCTGGAATGGGTAGAATCACATCTCTCTCCAATTAAAGGTTAATATCCACAATTGGGGATGTCACATCTCCATGGAGATAATCAAATCAAGTTTCCAACCTACAGTGTTGAATAGGGATTAAAAGAAATGGCTGCCTCCACAACATCGATCAGGATTAAAACATGGCTTTTCTAGGGTACATAATCCTTTCAAACCAACACAGCTACCATATAGAGAGTGAAAGGAAAACCACAACCTGAAGAAAGATATTTACAATACTTACATCCATCAAAAGGCTCCTATCCATATTATATAAAGAATTCCTATACATTTTTAAGAAAAAGACATACAATCCAATAGAAAAATGGGCAATGACTGGAACTGACACTTTAAAAGAAACGAAAGGGCCGTAAACATTGAAAAGAGCTCGACTTCTTCAGTTATCAGAGAAATGAAAATTAATACTAGAATGCAATATCTCTACATAATTATCAGAATTACTAACATGCAAAACAAAACAAAAAATACCAAGTATTGGGCGGGCCGCGGTGGCTCAGCGGGCAAGAGTGCTTGCCTGCCATGCCGGAGGACCCCGGTTCGATTCCCGGCCCCAGCCCATGTAAAAAACAAACAAACAAAATATAATAAAATAAGAAAATGTTTAAAGATGTTTCCCTTTCTTCCTCCCTTCCTTCCTTCTATCCTTCCTTCCTTCTCTAAAAAAAAAAAAAAAAAAAAAAAAAAAAAATACCAAGTATTGGTGAGGATGTGGAGCAATCAGAGCTCTTATACATTGCTGATGACAGTATAATTTCCATAGCCACTTTAGAAAAACTCTTTGGCCACATCTACTAAAGCTGAATATATGTTTATACTATCACATAGTGATGTCACTCCTAGATAAATACCAAACAGAAATTCACACATACATTCACCCAAATACATATTCAAGAAAGTTCATAGCAGGATACTCATAATAGCTCCAAATTAGAAAGCACCCAAATGCTCTTTATAAGTAGGATCCATAAATTAATTATGGTATATACACAATAGATTACTATAGAGCAATAAGAATGAATAAACAAAAGCACCTCACCACAGAAGAGATGGATCTCCAAACACTGTGTTGAACAAAATAATCCAGACACAAAAAGGAATAGGCAAACTAATCTATATTCTTAGAAGACAAGAGAGGTTAACCTGGAGGATAATTACTGAAAGTAGGTACCATTGAGGATGCTAATTACAGGGATGAATTCAGTTTGTGAAAATTCGCTGAGTTGTACACTTAGAACTTGTGTATTTTTAGCATGTATACTGCAAATCGACAAAAATATTTAGATCTCTATTTTGGGAAACACCCTCTAAAAGAAGCTTAAGTGGTAAGGGGGCTGAAAAAACCTATTAACATGACATTTTCCTGACTTATAAATTAGTAGGGACCAGGAAACATTTGAGGTCCAAATTCTAGTATATTGGCAACCAAAACTCCCTGTATATAGCAAAATTAAGAAGCATAGGGAAATTTCAGTATGAGATGCTCCAGGCTGCATTTCCACCACAGAATCTTTGAACGACTAGCACAAACTGACAAATTGATCTTCCTAAGAACTCTGGAAAATAGTCAAAGGGTTATAGTAACTGGGTGAGGGTCAAATCAAAAAAGCACAGTTTTAAAATATTGCAGGAGAAGCTCATGGCACCCTTGCCAGCTTTTCTCCCAGCCCCTCCATAGCACAATGTAGTACAGGCCTGGACTCCCATTGTGGGTTCCTGGCCCTTTTTTGGAAGGATAACCATGATGCACATACTGTGGAGCCTGAATACCAGTGCCAATATATTGCGTAGTGGAAAGCTCTCTCTCTGGTTCACCCTACCAGGACTTTCCCTTGAAGCTTGTGGACAGCTAAAGTAGTATAAGAAACAATTAAGTCAAAGTAGCCTGGGGCAAAGGATCACCTGGTTTAAGTCACACAATAGAGCAACCAGGAGGGAGAGAAAGTCTGTATAACAAGGAATAGAGAAGGCATTTGAATGGTGTAAACAGGGGAATTCCAAAGGCAACAAGCAAGCACAAGCCCAGGAAAAGACTCAGGGTCAGAAAAGACTGAGAAGACTCAACACTGAACATTTACTTCAGGCTAATATTCTTGATAGGAGGTCTAAACTCTGAGGGAGGGCACCAACCAACACAGAGTCAATTTCCAAAGACATTGAAAGGTGTATTTTTGCTTTGGCTTGTTTGATTTGTTAGCTCCTGGCATTCAAAGAAATCTCTGTCATTTCACTAGCTAGATACAACCTTAAGCAACAGACCAGTCAGGGACTAAATCCAGAATTAAATTTTAAAATATTACAATGTACAGTGTGCAACAAACAAAGAAGCAGAAAATGATGGCCCATTCAAGGGAATAAGATAAAAAATCCTGAAAACACCAACTAAAAAGACATGACTGAAATACGGGCAAAGTCTTTAAAAATGATTCTCATTATGGTCAAAGAGATAAAAGAAAACACAGAGAAAGAATTAAGGATAACAGGAGAATAATGAATGAATAATTTGAGAATCTCAATAAAGTGAAATTTATTTTACAAAGTGACCAAGCAGAAATTCTGAAGTTGAAGACTGCAACAACTAAATGAAAAAAAAAATGCTTATAGGGTTTTCTGCCAGTTTGAGAGGATGTATGTACCCTAGAAAGCCATGTTTTAATCCTAATCCCATTTTATAAAGGCAGCTGTTTCTTCTAATCCCTATTCAGTACTGTATGTTTGAAACTATAATTAGATCATCTCCCTGGAGATGTGACTCAGTCAAGAGTGGTTGTTAAAACTGGATTAGGTGGAGACATGTCTCCACCCATTTGGGTGGGTCTTGATTATTTTACTGGAATCCTATAAAAGGGGAAACATTTTGGAGAAAGTGAGAGAATCTGAGAGAGCAGAAAGTGCCACAGCCTCATGAAGCAGAGAGTCCACCAGCCAGTGACTTTTGGAGATAAAAAGGAAAATGCCTCCTGGGGAGATGGAAAGGAAGCTAGCAGGTGATGCCGTCTTTACTATGTGCCCTTCTAGCTGAGAGAGAAACTCTGACCGTGTTTGCCATGTGCCTTTCCACTTGAGAGAGAAACCCTGAAATACATCAGCCTTCTTGAATCAGGTATCTTTTCCTGGATGCCTGTGATTGGACATTTCTATAGCCTTGCTTTAATTGGGACATTTCCATGGCCTAAAAACTGCTAATTTGCAACTTATTAAATTCCACTTTTTAAAAGCCATTCTGCTTCTGGTATATTGCATTCTGGCCACTAGCAAACTAGAACAGATTTCAGTACCAGAGGAGTAGGGTGCTGCTGTGGTTTGCAAATATCAAACATGTTGGAATGTTTTTTAGATGGATAAGAGGAAGGCTTTGGAGGGGTTGTAAGGAACTTGATAGAGAAGGCCTGGAATGCTGTGAAGAGACTGTTGATAGAAATGTGGACTCTAAAGACACTTCTGATATGTCCTTAGAAAGAAATGAGGCACATGTTATTGCAAACTGGAAGGAAAGTGATCCTTGTTTTAAAACAGCATATAACCTGGCAAAATTGACTAGTGACTTTGGCTAGAAGGCAGTTTTTAAAAGCCATGAACTTGGACCTTTAACAGAAGAGATTTTCAAATTAAAGGTGGAAAGCACAGCCTGGTTTCTCCCCACAGCTTATAGTGAAATGTGACAGGAAAGAAATAAACTGAGAACTGAACTCTTGGGTAAAAAGAAACCAGAAATTGATATTCTGGAAAAGTCTGGGCTTCCAGGAGGGGAGACACCAAAGAGTGGTGCCCCACATGAGGGTTTGGCCAAATGCAGAAATAGTCAACTATTTCAGAGAAGGCTGGGATTGGACATTGAGTTATCCAGAATTGATTTGTGAAAACTCCTTATGTCTGATGGGCATGATCCAAGGCTACTGCATAGAAAGCCAGTGAGAGTGTTGCAGGATCTGTGTAAAGAGAACCACTGCCAGTCAGGACTGAGAGGGACAGAGAATGGACACACTTGAGGAAATATAACTTCAGAGAAAAAAACATAGAGGCTGAGGTCTCAAGGTAAGACACCTAAGACCAGGAGAGGGGACCCACACAAGCATGGGTGAGTTGCCCCAAAGGCAGAGTATGGGCCTTCCACCTCATCGCAGTGGAAGAGTTAGACAGCCTCAGGCCTTGGAGAGGGTGCAGCGTAGTCCTTGGGGTTTGGGGACAGCCTGGCTGCCACCACCTGGAGGGGTTGAATGTGTGCCCCAGAGATGGCAAAGAGCCTGGGTGCAGCCCTGGTCCTTGGAGACGGTGGAGTCATAAAAAAAGGCATCCCCAATGCCCCCCAAGGTTGTGTTTGGAGAGAGACAGGTCTCTGTGCAGGCCCTTGGAAAGGGTGGGACTGCCACTATCTAAAGCCCCAAAGATAAATGACTCTCAGACTTCAAAATCTAATGGACTTTACTCTGCAGGTTTTCAAAACTGTATGGGTTCAGTGACCCCTGTGTTCCTTTCTCCCAATAAATGGGTATATGTATCCCATGACTGTTCCCCCTTTGTATATTGGCAGCAAATAACTTGTTCTGAGTTTCACAGGTCCAGAGCCAGAGGATAATTTTGCTTTAGAACAGACCATGCCTGTAACTAACTTTGATAGGTGTTTGTACTGTTTCGAATTTGTATTTCATTTGTATTCTACTGAAATGGTTTAAGGATTTCTGATATTGTGATGGAATTAATGCAATTTGTATATGGAAAAAACATATCTTTCTTAGGGTCCAGAGGATGGAATGTGCCAGCTTGAAAGGATATATGTACCCTAGAAAAGCCATGTTCTAATCCTAATCCCATTTTATAACAGGCAGCTGTTTCTTCTAATCCCTATTCAGTGCTGTATGTTTGAAACTATAATTAGATCATCTCCATGGAGATGTGACTCATTCAAGAGTGATTATTAAACTGGATTAAGTGGAGACATGTCTACACCCATTCTAGGTGGGTTCTTTGGAATGCTTTACTGGAATCCTATAAAAAAGGAAACATTTTGGGAAAATCCTGAGAATCTGAGAGAGCATAGAATGCCACAGCACCATGAAACAGTGAGTCTACCAGCCAGTGACTTTTGGAGATAAAGAAGGAAAATGCCTCCTGGGGAGCTGGAGAGGAAGCTAGCAGATGATGCCCTGTTTGCCATGTGCCCTTCCAGCTGAGAAACTCTGGCCATGTTCACCATGTGCCTTTCCACTTGAGAGAAAAACCCTAAACTTCACTGGCCTCCTTGAATCAAGGTATCTTTCCCTGGATGCCTGATTGGAATTTCTGTAGACTTGAATTAATTGGGATATTTCCATGGCCTGAAAATTGTTAACTTGCAACTTATTAAATTTCTTTTTTTAAAGGCCATCCCATTTCTGGCATAATGCATTCTGGAAGCTAGCAACTAGGGCAAGTTTCAACAACAAATTGGAGCTAACAGAAGAAAGAATCAGTGAACTCTAAGACAAGACAAATGAAATTATTCAGACTAAGGAATAGAGAGAGAAAAAATTGAATGAAAAAAAGTGAATGGAGGTAAACACACCTGTAGGACACCATGAAGCATACCAATATATGCATTATGGGAGTCGAGAAGGAGAAGAAAGATAAAGGCAGAAAGACTATTTAAAGACATAATGGTAGAAATCTTACAAAATTTAATGAAAAACATTAATATGCACATTCAAGAACCAAAACGAACCCCCAAATAGGATAAACAGACAATAGTCAGCTTGTCAAATGCCAAGGACAAGGAAATAATTCTGAAACCTGAAAAAGAAAAGCCATGTCATACACACAAGTGAGTCCCAATAAAATCATCAGTTTCTCATCAGAAACTGCAGAAGCATGAAGGCAGTGAGATGAAATATTTAAAGTGCCAAGAGAAAAAAATTTCCCATGAAGAATTGCATAGCCATGTGACTGCCTTGCAAAAAAAAATGAGGGGCATATTAAGACATTTCCTCAACACAAAAGCTGGGGGCATTTCTCACCAATAGACCTGATATACAGGCAATGTTATAGGGAACTCTTCAGGCTGAAAGGAAAAGACACAAGATAATGGATCAAAGGGGCATAAAGAAATAAAGACCTCCAGTAAAGGTACCTGTATTAGCTAGGGTCCTCTAGAGAAACAGAATCAGCAGGACATATCCATAGATACAAAATTTATAAAAATGTATCACATAACCATGGGAATGTAGAGTTCAAGGTCTGTAGGGCAGGCCACAAGCTGGCAACTTCAATGAAGGTCCTCATTGAACTCTCAGAAAAGGTTGGTTGGAAAGCTGTGGAAATGGAAGAGTCCAAAATCCATAGGGCAGACTGTGAAGCTGGCGACTCTGATGAAGGGTCTGGATGAACTCCACAGGAGAGGCTCGCTGGCTGAAGGAGGAAGAGTGACTGTCTCTTCTGAAGCCTCCTTAAAAGCCTTCCAGTGATTAGATTAAGCATCACTCACTGCAGAAAACTCTCCCCTTAGTTGATTACAAATGCAATTAGATGTAGATGCCACCAATGTGATCATGATTTAAGTCCATAAAATGTCCTCATAGCAACAGACAGGCCAGCACTTGCCTGACCAGACAACTGGGCACCACCACCTGGCCAAGTTGACACATGAACTTGACTATGACAGTAGCGGAATGGATCATTTAAAATGCCAGTAGTATTGTACTATACTATTTGGTATGTAACACCACTTTTTACTTCTTACAGATTCTAAAATGCACATACATAAAAATAATGACAAATCTATGGTTTGGTACATACGATGTATAAAGATATAATTTGTAACAAGTACAACAAAAGGTGAGTGGACAGAGAGTTCTTGGAAGAGTGTTTGTGTACACTATTGTATTGGTATCAAATCCATTGTGATTGTTATAGATTTCAGATGTAAAATTTAAGCCCCATGGTAACCTCAATGAAAATATATGGAGAATACATATATGGAAAGAAATGAATGGGACTCAAAATGGTACACTAGAAAAAGCAAATAAATATGAAAGTATGCATTAATGGAAGAGTTAAGAACACATAAGTATGACTTACAAAGACCAAATAGCAAAATGTCAGAACAAAGTCATGCATTATAAATGGTTACTTCAAATACAAATGAATTAACTTCCAGCCAAAAGGTAGATATTGGCAGAAAGGGTCAAAAGCACTACCCAACTATATGCTGCTTGCAAGAGACTCACTTCAAATTCAAAGACACAGTAGGTTGAAAATTAAAGGTTAAAAAAAAAATCCCAGTATTATCCAAAAGAGAGTTGGGGTAGCAATATTCATATAGTCTTTGAGTCAAAATTGTTAAAATGGACAAAGAAAGATACTATACATTAATGGATGGGTCAATAAAACAAGAAGACATAATTACAAATATATATGCACCTAACTGCAGAGTTTCAAAATATGTGAAGCAAATACTGATAGATTTGAAGACAGAAATGGATGTTTCTACATTAATAGTAGGAGACTTTAATGCAATATTTTCAATAATGGATAGAACATCTAGACAGAAGTCCAAGAAGGAAATAGAAAACTTGAACAATAGCACAACAATAGCAACCAATTAGACCTAACAGACAAATATAGAACACTTTACCTAACCACAGCAGAATACACATTCTTCTCTAGTGCACATGAGTCACTCTTCAGGATAGACCACATGTTAGGTCGCGAAACCATTCTCAGTAAATATAAAAATATTGAAATCATGCAATGTATCCTCTGAAACTCAGTGGAATGAAGCTAGAAATCAATAACAGAGGGAGAAATAGAAAATTCACAAATATGTTTAAATTAAACAACATGCTATTAAAAACAAGCCATGGATCAAAGAAGAAATCACAAGGGGAAAATAGGAAATATTTTTAAGCAAATGAAAATAAAATCACAACATACCAAAACTGACCGGATGCAGAAAAGCAGTGCTGTGAGGGAAATTTAGAGCTTTAAATGCTTATATTACAAAAGAATAATAATCTCAAATCAGGCACCACACAATAATAGGATCTAAGAAAAAAAGGTAGAAGTAAACTCAAAGTGAGCAGAAGGACAGAAATAAAGAATTAAGAAATGGTAGTGTAGAGATAAGCAAAATAGAGAATAAAAAACAATAAAGAGAATCAATGAAGCCAAAAGTTGTTTTTTTGGAAAGAGGAATAAAATTGATGAATATAAGCTAGATTGAAAATGAGAAAGGTTGTAAATAACTAAAATCAGAGTTGAAAGGAAGATATTATCACTGACCTTGCAGAAATAGAATAGGATTATGGGGATACTATGAGCAACAATATGCCAACAAATTAGTAAATTACATGAAATAGACAAATTCCTAGAAATACACAAATTACCTACACTGACTCATGAAGAAATAGAAAATTTCAACAGACCAATAACAAGTAAAGAGTTTATATTGATAAACAGAAACTTCCCAACATATGAAAGCCAAGGACCAGATAGCTTCACCAGTGAATTTTACCAAACTTTCCAATAAGAAATAACAACAATCCTGCTCAAACACTTCCAAAACATTGAAGAGGAGGGAACACTTCCCAGATAAATCTATGAGGCCAATATCACTCTAATACAAAAGTCAGATAAAGATAGCACAAGAAAAGAAAATTATAAATCAATATCTCTAGTGAATACAAATACAAAAACTCCTCAGCTTAATACTAGCAAACCGAATCCATAAGCATCTTAAAAGAATTATACCCCATGATCCAGAATTACACACCATGGATTCATGATCCAGTTATGCAAGGGCAGTTCAAACTAAGAAAATCAATTAATGTAATGCATCACATTAATGGAATGATGATAAATTTCAATGATGCAGAAAATGCATTTTAAAAAATCCAGCATATCTTTTTGATAAAGACTTTTAAAGAATAAGGAATAAGGAAACTTCCTCGACACTATAAAGGGCTTACATGAAAAATCCACAACTAACACAATATTCAATGGTGAAATACTGAAAGCTTTCCCTCTTAGGTCAGGAACATGAGAAAGATTCCCACTGTCACCCCTTATACAACATTGTGCTGTAAGTTCCAGCTAGAACAATTAGGCAACAAAAAAGAAGTAAAAGACACCAAAATTGGAAAGGAAGATATAAATTTTCCCTACTTTCAGATATGATCCTATATATAGATCATCCAGAAAAACCCAAAACAAAGTTACCATAACTAATAAACAAATTCGGCAAATGTGGTAGATTCCTCACAAAAATAAGTTGCATTTTCATACGCTGGTAATGAATAATCTGAAGAGAAAATAAAGAAAATAATTCCATTTACAATAACCTCTAAAGGAGCAAAATATCTAGGAATAAATTGAACTATAAATATAAAGACCTTATACATGGAAAACTACAAAATACTGCTAGAAGAAATCAAAGAAGACCTAAATAAATGATGTAAACACATTCTGCATTCATGACTGAAAGACAGAATATTGTTAAGATATTAATTCTACTCCACACAATTTACAGACTCAGTGCAATCACAATAAAAATTCCAACAACGTTCTTTGCAGAAATGGAAAAGCTAATCATCAAATTTATATGCAAAGGTAAGGGACCACAAAGAGCCAAAACCATCTTGAAAAAGAGGAATGAAGTCAGGGACTCACAGTTTCCCCCTTAAAAATTATTACAAAGCCACAGTAATCAAAACAGCATGCCATTGACACAAAGCTAGACACATAGACCAATGGAATAAAATTGATAGTTCAGAAATAAACATTCACATCTTTGGCCAAATAATTTTTGTAAAGGATGCCGTATCCATAAAATGGGGAAAGAATAGTCTCAGCAACAAATGGTGCTGGGAAAACTGGATAATGGATGCAAAAATAATGAAGGTGAAACCTTACCTCACACCATACTCAAAAATTTGACTCAAAATGGATCAAAGACCTAAATATAAGAACCAAAAGTATAAAACTCCTAGAAGATAACATAGGAATCTTCCTCAGGACCTGCTGTTAGGCAACAGTTTCTTAAACTTTACACCAAGAGCATATGCAACAAAAGAAAAAATAAACAAATGACCTTTATCAAAATTAAAAACTTTTTGTGCATCAAAAGAATGCATCATGAAAGTAAAAAGACAACTTACAGAGTGGCAAAATATATTCAGAACCACATGTTCAATACGGGTTTAATATCCAGTATACAAAGTAATCCTTCAACTTAACAAGAAAAAATACCAAAAATATTAAAAATGAGTAAAAGACTGGAATATATATTTCTCTAAAGAACATATACAAATGGCCAATAAGCACATGAAAATATACTGAACATCTGTGGGTTGGAAATTGCATGCATCCAGGAAAAAAAACATGTTTTTAAATATAAACTATTCCTATGCATGTGGACCCTTTGTAAGACCTTTTGATGAGCTTACTTTAGTTAATATGTGGCCCACCTCAATTGCAATGATCCTTAATCCTATTACTGAAATCCTTTACAAGAGAATGAAATTCATAGAGAGAACACCACAAGAAGCAAGAAACTGAAATGTAACTGAGAAGAGAAAAGAGAGACCAGGAGATGCCACCATGTGCCTTGTCAGGTGGCAGTGGAGCCAAGGATCACCAGGAGCCAGTCACTGGGATAAAAAGCACTGCCTTGATGATGCCTTGATTTGGACATTTTTCCAGCTTCAAAATGATGATTGAATAAATTCCTATTGTTTAAACCAAACTATTTCATGGTATTTGTCTAAGCAGCTTAGAAAACTAAACCAACATCATTAGTCAAAAGGTAATAATGCAAATAAAAACCACAATGAGATAACATTTCAAGCCCACTAGAATGACTATCATTAAAAAATGGAAAATAAGTTTTGGAGAGGAAATAGAGAAATAGAAACAGTCATTCATTGTTGGTGGGAATGTAAAATGGTGCAGTTGCTGTGGAGAACAGTTTGGTAGCTCTTCAGAAAGTGTGGAATTAACATGACTGAGAAACCCCACTTGTAGGTATATACCCCAAATAAATGAAAGCAGAGGCTTGAACGGATATTTGCACACTAATGTTCATGGCAACATTATTCACAGTTGCTGAAAGACAGAAGCAATCCAAGTGTCTATCAGCTAATGAAGGGATAAAAACAACTTGGTGTATACATATAATGGAATGTTATTCAATCACAAAAAGGAATGAAATCCTGATACCTGCAAAATCATGGATGAAATTTGAAAGCATCATGTTGTGTGAAATAAGCCAGACACAAAAGGAGAAATGTATGATTTCATTAATATGAAATAATTAGAATAAGCAAATTCATAGAGTCAGAAATTCAAATAAAGGTTCCTAGGGGTGGGTTGTGTGTAGGAAATGGGGAGTTAATGCTTAATTGGTGCAGAATTTCTATTTGGGGTGATGGAAAATTTTGTTCATGGATGGTGGTGAGGGTAGCACTATATTGTGAATGTAATTAACAACACTAAAATATGTATTTAAATGTGGTTAAAAGCGAAAATTTTAGGTTTTCAATATGTTGCTACGATAAAAATTTAAAAAGAAACCACCAAAGGACTGAAACTACACACTGCAAGCCCTAGTGAAAATGGTGGTCTATATTTAATAGTATAACTATAATAATATGGTTTCATCAACTGTAACAAAGTGCCAGGTGCCAGTTCAATGCAATGTACTGATAATTCAGAAATTGGGGTTGGGGGAGGAAGCATATGTGATTTCTGTATTCTCTGCATATGTTTTCTATAAGCCTACATTTTCTTTAATAAAAGCAAAAAAATAAAAAATATAAAACAAGGATAGGAAGACTCTGAGATATGGAAAGAAGGCAGTCTCCTTAGGGATCTCAGGATATGAGAAACTACACAGTGGTGAGGTCCTAGCACTCTTTTATTGCCTCCAAAATATCGTGGAAAGTGTGTTGCAAAAGCTTCCAATCTGGAATAGCCAACAGGCTCAGACAAAAATACCTCCAAGGAAAACCTCTTCCCTTTAGCCAAATGACTGGGAAAAGAGGGGCCTAGTAACAGAAAACTTTGCAGGCAAAACCAACTGCCATGGGTTGAATTGTGTCTCCTCCAACATATATATCAAATTCCTAAACCACAGTATCTGTGAATGTGAACTCGTTTGGAAATAGTGTCTTTGCAGATGTAATTAAGTTAAATTTCTTGTGATGAGATCATCTTGTATTTAGGGTAGACCCTAAAACCAATGACTGGTAGTCTTATAATAAGAAGGATAGAGATTTAAGACACACAAAGAAGAAGGCCATGTGAAGATAGAGACAGAGATTGGACAATGCAGCTACACACCCAAGAATGCCCTGGGTTGCCAATAGCTACTAGAAGCTAGGATTGTCCCCTAAAAGCCTCAAAAAAAGAAACCAACCCTGCTGACATATGATTTTGGATTTCTGGTCTCCAGAATTGTGAAAGAAAAAAAATCTGTTGTTTTAAGTCACCAAGTTTGTGCTATTTTGTTGTGGTAACCCTAGCAAACTAATACATGTGCCCTATTCAGGTTGCTGATATTCTACCACAACCTACCCTGTTGGAAGCAAACATGGCTTTCTGATTTCCCTGCCAAGTGGTTTCAACAAATGATGCAAGCAACTGATCTTCTATCCCTTGCCTGGCAGAAGCTGGTGGCAGTAATCCAATTCCTTTATTGGGGGAGTATTTGCAGGATTGAGACTTCTAGAAAGCATTAAAAGAAGAATTAACACAAATTTTACACAATTTCTTCCAGAAAATTTTGAAGGCAGAAACATTTCTAACTCACTTTCCAAGGCTAATATTACCATTATACAAAATGCAGATTCAGTAAGAAAAAAAGAAAACTGAAGATCAATACTTCTCAGGAACTTAGATGTAAAAATCAATAAAATATTAGCAAATAAAATCCAACAATGTACGAAAAGAATGATATAGCATAAGCAAGTGGGATTAATTGCAGACATACAAAATTTCCTTGACATTCCAAAGTCAGCCAATATAATCCACCATATCAGTAAGCTAAAGAAGGAAAAAACATATGTTCATATCAAGTGATGCAGAAAAGGCAAATGACAAAATTCAACACCCATTTATGATAAAAACTTTCAGCAAACTAAGAATAGAGGGAATTTCTTCAACTTGGTAATAAGTATCCACAAAAACCTTATAGCTAACATCATCCTTAATTGTGAAGGACGATATACTTTCCCTCTAAAATTCATAACAAGGCACAGGTGTCTCACCATACTTACTCAACAAAGTACTGAAAGTTATAGCCATTGCAATAAGACAAATAAACAAATAGAAGTAAAATGAGTAAAAATTGTGCAGGAAGGAAAAGATGTCTTTATTTGGAGATTACATGATTGTCTACATAGAAAGTCCCAAGGAAGCTACCAAGAAAAACCTTCCTAGAATAAAAAAGTAGGTTCAGAAAGGTTACAGTTCATCAACATCAAAATACAAAATGAATTTCACTTCTCTCTATAGTAATGATGAACAAGTGGAAGCTGAATTTAAAACTTTGATATCATCTACAATCATCATGAATAAAACAAAATACTTAGGTATAAACTTAAAACGCATATAGGATCTCTATGTTGAAAATTACAAAGTGATGATGAATTAAATCAAAGAAGAAAGAAATAAATGGATATTCTTCTAGTTTGCTATCTGCTGGAATGCAATATACCAGTAATGAAATTGCCTTTAAAAGGGGGGATTTAATAAGTTGCTAGCAAGGCCTCTTGTTTCATGAAGCTCCCCCAGGGTTCTCCTTCATCTCCAAAAGTCACTGGCTGATGCACTCTGTAGTTCTCCTGTCTCTGCTGCTCTCATCATTCATGACTCTGCTCTGTTACTCTCTTGTCATTCTCAGACTTTTTCCAAAACGCCCCCTCTTTTAAAGGATTCCAGTAAACTAATCAAGATGCACCTGGAATGGGTGGAGTCACATCTCCCTCTAATGAAAAATTAATATTACAAGTGGGTGAATCACATCTCCATGGAGATAACCAAGGTTCCAGCCTACAATATTGAATAAGGATTAAAAGAAATGGTTGCTCCTACAAGATTGATTAGGATTAAAACATGTTATTTTTAGGGTGCATAAATTCTTGCAAACCAGCACAGATATATACATGTTCATGGAATGGAAGACAAAATAATGTAAAGCTGTCAATTCTCCTTAAATTGGTCTATAGGCTGGATGCAATTTCTATCAAAATCCCAGTAATGTTCTTTTTGTAGGCATAGACAAGATTATTCTAAAATTTAAATATGAAGACACAAGTCTTAGAATAGTGAAAATAATCTTTAAAAACAAGAATAAAATGGAAGGATTCACTCTACCCAATAGTAAAGCTTACTATATAACCACAGTAATCAAGAGAGTGTGGTATTGGTGGAAGGACAGCTACATAGTTCAATGGAGAATAGAATCCAGAAAAAGAACCACACAAATATACCAAACTGATTTTTGACAAAGGTACAAATGCAATTCAATGAAGAAAGGCAAGCTTTTTCAACAACTGGTGCTGGAGCAATTGACATTCATTGGCAATAAAATTACCCTCAACTAGTCTCATATCTTATATAAAAGTTAACTCAAATGGATCACTGACTTAAGTGTAAAATGTAAATGTATAAAAGTTTTACAAAAATATATAATAGACAATCCTTGGGACGTAGGATTAGGCAAAGAGTTCTTAGACTTGATAACGAAAACATGAACCATAAAAGGAAGATTTGATAAATTGGGCTTCATTAAAATCCAAACTCTTGCTCCATGAAAAACACTGGTAAAAAGGTATAAAGGGGGGTGCCTGGAGGGGAGGGGTGGGTTTGGATCTCTCAGCACTGATTCCATTGTAAGATCCCAGGGATTCACATTGAAGTTAAGGGAGCTGCAGGTTTTACTCAGCGAGAAAGATTACATGTGGAGACAGGGTCACTGCTGTTCTTAGTCTGTTCAGTTGCTCAAGCAAGGGTAATAGGGCTGATTCTGGACTGGAACTGGTAGTTTGAAGTATGTCAATTGTGACTACAAGATAAGCCAAAGGAGCTGATAGAAAGTAAGATTGATGGAAGAGAGAAACCAGAATGCATGGGAAAAAAACATTGTAAAACAAACCTACACCATACCTGAATGTGTAAGCCAAGTCATAGATATCAATGAGCTAATAGGCAATTTAAAGAAACTACTAGAACAAAGATGACAGTGTTCTTTGGATGCTCATGAAATTTGCCTGCAAGACATCCAGCTGAATCCTGAATGAAGTTTGTTTCACCAAGGGGTAAAGACAAATGTAACTGAGGGCCAGGATGTAGGTTTAAGATCAGGCCAAGATGGATTAGTGAGGTGTGGGATTTAGCTTGTCCCTCCAGAGTAGCTAGTAAATAGCCAGGAACAGTACAGGAAAACTGCTGTGGTCACATCAGTGACTAGACACACAGTGCACCCCAATCTGGATGAGCTAGACCAGCTGCAAGCTCACCCAGAACTGTGAGTTCCCCAAACAGCGGGCAGCCAGAGCCCCTCCCCCACAGGCTGCTTTCCAGAGGGCAAAGGAAAAAAATTTTACCAGCAGCAGGGGCTGAGTATAACCAAGCTCCAATTGTGGAATTAATTAGCAAATTCTGACTACTGACGCTGAAACCCATGTCAAAACAGAGGTTGCTGGGTTTTTCCCCAGTGCAAAAGGGGCAGGGCTGACAGAAAAAGAAAAAGAAAAAAGAGGTTTTCTGAATTGGATAGCACATAATACTTGAAAGGGTCTGGGCCCTGAAGAAAAGGAGGGGACGCATAGGACCTGAAGGTATACAAAGCACCATACCAACTTAAGCTCTTGATTGGCAGACCCGAGGAATGCGGGTCATGCTCTGAAAAAGATTTTCCATTTTCTTTTTTGTGTCTGTGTTTCTACAACTTGACTACTCTTTGGATACAGCTGCAAGGTTTCTCAGGCTCCAACAGCCATAGGCATAGGCAGAATCAAGTCTGTTTGAGTGTTTTTCCAGAGACTGCACCTTCCATGGGAGAGGGGTGGGGCCTAGCTCAAGTGGTTTCCCTCCCTCAAGGAATTCAGACCACAGAGTCTGGAAAAGTGAAGTGATTAAAGCTAGCCTACAATCTCTCCTGTCTCCACCACACCCCCAGCAGGGAGAGTCTGCTGAAGTTAAAGGTACTGCATAACCTTATGTTGGTGGGACCTGCAGGCAGAAAAATGCCACATGCTGGGCAGGATAGGAAAAACACAGAGTCCAGAGGCTTCATGGGAAAGCCTTTCAATCTGCTGTGTTGCACCCTCATGGAAAACTGACACAGGTGACTCTTTCCTCCCAACAGGAGGCCAGTTTGTCAGGGAAAATCTAGTTGGAGCCTATAATACCTAAGTAGCCTTTCCTAAGGGGAAGGGGATGGAAATAGGCACCATATAGGCAGGGCAAGAAACAAGAACTGAAAAATTTTGATCTGTTAAACAAAACCTAAGTTAGAGGTCCAGAATAAGCTAAACTGGATGTCAAAGAACAGCTAGACAACAAAGTGATCCAGCAGCAAAATCCTAGGGAAAAAAACTGAAAACAATCTTCAGAATAAACTAATTAAGGTAATTAAATGCCTAGATGTCAGCAAAAAATAGAGAATCATATTAGGAAAATTGAAGATATGGCCCAAAGGAACAAACCAACAATGCAAATGAGATACAGGAGGTGAAACAATTAATTCAAAATGTTCAAACATTCAGGGAAACCCTCATCAAAAATCAAATCAATGAAAAAAAATCAAATCAATGAATTGAGGGAAGATATAAAGAAGGCAAGGAATGAACAAAAAGAAGAAATCAAAAGTCTAAAAAATCAAATCACAGACATCTGGGAATGAAAGGCACAGTAGAAGAGACGAAAAAAAAAAACAATGGGAACCTACAATATCAGATTGCAATAGGTAGAAGATAGGATTAGTGAACTGGAGACCAGGATATCTGAAATCTGGCAAGCAAAAGAAAATATAGGGGAAAGAATGGAAAAATATGAACAGGGATTCAGAGAATTGAATGGCAACATGAAGTGCATGAATATACATGTTGTGGGTGTGCCAGAAGAAGAAGATAAGGGAAAAGGAGGAGAAAAACTAATGGAGGAAATTATCACTGAAAATTTCCCAAATCCTATGAAAGACTTCAATTACGGATCCAAGAAGTGCAGCATACCCCAAACAGAATAGATCCAAATAGACATACTCCAAGACACTTACTAATCAGAATGTCAGATGTCAATGAGAAAGGATGAATCCTGAAGGGAGTAAGTGAAAAGCAATCCATCACATGCAAAGGAAGCCCAATAAGACTATGCATACATTTCTCAGCAGAAACCATGGAGGCAAGAAGACAGTGAGATGATACATTCAAATTACTAAAAGAGAAAAACTGCCAAACAAGAATTCTATATTCACCAAAATTGTCCTTCAAACATGAGGAAAAATTAAAATATTTTCAGTCAAAAAATCACTGAAAGATTTTGTGACCAAGAGACTGGCTCTGCAAGAAATAATAAAGGGAGCACTAGAGACAGATACAAAAAGACAGAAGAAGAGTGTAGAAAGGAAGACTATCAGTAAAGGGAAAAAGAAGAAAAATTAGATATGACATATAAAATCCAAAGGCAAAATGGTAGAAGAAAGTACTGCCCTTACAGCAATAATACTAAATGTTAATAGATTAAACTCTGCAATCAAAAAATATAGACTGGCAGAATGGATTTAAAAACAGTACCCATCTATATGCTGTCTACTGGAAACACATCTTAGCCCAAGGATACATATAGGTTGAAAATGAAAGGTTGGGAAAAGATATTGCATGCAAATAGCAATCAGAAAAGAGCAAGAGTAGCTATACTAATATCCAACAAATTAGACTTCAAATGTAAAATATTTAAAAGAGACAAAGAAGGACACTATGTATTAATAAAAGGAACAATTCAACAAGAAGACATAACAATCATAAATATTTATACACTGAGCCAGAATGCTCCAAAATATATGAGGTAAAAACTGAAAACAGAAGTAGACACAACTACCATATTAGTTGGAGAATTCAAATCCCCACTTTCATCAATGGACAGAACATCAATTTAAAAAATGGAGAATTTGATTAATACAATAAATGAGCTGGATCTAACAGGCATTTATAGAATATTACACCCAACAACAGCAAGATAAATTTTTTCTTAAGTGCTCATGGATCATTCTCAAGGATGGACCATATACTGGGTCACAAAGTAAATCTCAATAAATTTAAAAAGATTGAAATCATACAAAACACTTTCTCAGATCATAAAGGAATGAAGTTGGAAATCAATAATAGGCAGATTGCCAGAAAATTCACAAATATATGGAGCCTCAACAACACACTCTCAAACAACCAGTGGGTCAAGGAAGAACTTACAAGAGAAATCAATAAATATCTTGAGGCAAATGAACATGAAAACACAACATATCAAATTTTATGGGATGCTGAAAGGCAGTGCTAAGAAGGAGATTTATTGCCCCAAATGCCTATATCAAAAAAGAAGAAAGAGCAAAAATTGAGGAATTAACTGTTCACTTGGAAGAACTAGAGAAAGAACAGTAAACTAACCCCAAAGCAAGCAAAAGGAAAGAAATAATGAAGATTAGAGCAGAAATAAATGAAATTCAGAACATGAAAACAATCAAGAAAATCAACAAAATCAGAAGTTGGTTCTAAGAGAAAATCAGTAAGATTGATTGACCCTTAGGGAGATTGACCAAAAGAAGAAGAGAGAGGATGCAAATAAATAAAATCAGAAATGGAAGAGGAGACCTAACCATTGATGCCACAGAAATAAAGGAAGTAATGAGAGAATACTATGAACAACTTCATACTAATAAAGTCGACAACGTAGATGAAATAGACAACTTCCTAAAAAGACATGGACAATCAACATCGACTCCAGAAGAAAGAGACAACCTCAGCAAACCAATCACAGATAAAGGAATTGAATCAGTCATTAAGAGGCTCCAAAAACAGGGCGGGCCGCGGTGGCTCAGCGGGCAAAGTGCTTGCCTGCTATGCCGGAGGACCTCGGTTCGATTCCCGGCCCCAGCCCATGTAACAAAAAACGGAAAAACAAAATACAATAAAACAAGAAAATGTTTAAAAGATGTTTCCCTTTCTTCCTTCCTTCCTTCCTTCAAAAAAAAAAAAAAAAAGAGGCTCCAAAAACAGAAGAGAAGTCCAGGAACAGATGGCTTCACATGTGAATTCTACCAAACATTCAAGAAAGAATTAGTACCAAACCTGCTCAAAACTCTTCAAAGTAATTGAAGAGGTGGAAAAGCTACCTAACTCATCCTATGAAGCCAACATCATCATCATACTAAAGCCAGACAAAGCTATTAAAAGAAAAGAAAACTACAGACCAATCTCTCTAATGAATATAGATGCAAAAATCCTCAAGAAAATTCTTGCAAATCAAATCCAGCAGCACATTAAAAGAATTATACACCATGGCCAAATAGTATTCATCCCAAGTATGCAAGGCTGGTTCAACATGAGAATATCAATTAAGGTAATACAGCATATCAACAAATCAAAGCAGAAAAACCACATGATCATCTCAATTGATGCAGAAAAGGCATTTGACAAATTCAACATCCTTTCCTGTTGAAAACATGTCAAAGGATAGGAATTGGAGGGAACTTCCTCATGATAAGGGGAATATATGAAAAACCCATTGCTAACATCATCCTCAATGGGAAAAAACTAAAAACTTTCCCCCTAAGATCAGGAAGAAGACAAGGATATCCACTATCACCATTGTTATTCAACATTGTGTTGGAAGTTCTAGCCAGAGTAATTAGACAAGAAAAAGAAATACAAGACATCAAAATGGGAAAGGTAGAAGTAAAACTCTCATTGTTTACAGATGATATACTTTTTATGTTGAAAAACCATAAAAGTTCACCGCCAAACTACTAGAGCTAATAAATGAGTACAGCAAAGTGACAAGTTACAAGATCAACACTCAAAAATCTGTAGTGTTTCTATACACTAGTAATGAACAATCTGAAGGGGAAGTGAAGAAAAACATTCCATTTACAATTGCAACCAAAAGAATAAAATATTTAGGAATAAATGTAACTAAAGAGACAAAAGTCCTATACAAAGAAAACTATGAGAAATTGTTAAAAGAAATCACAGAAGACCTAAACAAACAGAAGGGCATAAATTGTTCATGGATTGGAAGACTAAATGTGGTTAAGATGTCAATTCTACCTAAATTGATTTACAGATTCAATGCAATACCAATTAAAATCCCAAAAACTTACTTTTCAGAAACAGAAAAACCAATAACCAAATTTATTTGGAAGGACAGGGTGCCCCGAA
This sequence comes from Tamandua tetradactyla, assembly GCF_023851605.1. NCBI lineage: Eukaryota > Metazoa > Chordata > Mammalia > Pilosa > Myrmecophagidae > Tamandua > Tamandua tetradactyla. Next base: position 124,658,765 of record NC_135353.1, read on the forward strand.
TAGCTAAAAGCATCCTGAGAAAGAAAAATGGAGTCTGAGGTCTCACACTACCTGACTTTAAGGCATATTATGAAGTTACTGTGGTCAAAACAGCATGGTACTGGCATAAAGATAGATATACTGATCAATGGAATCATACAGAGTATTCATATACAGACCCTCTCATCTATGGACAATTGATCTTTGATAAGGCAGTCAAGCCAACCACCTGAGACAGAGCAGTCTCTTCAATAAATGGTGCCTAGAGAACTGGATATCCACAAGCAAATGAATGAAAGAGCATCTGTATCTCACACCTTATACAAAAATTAACTCAAAGTGGATCAAATATCTAAACATTAGATCTAAGACCATAAAACTTTTGGAATAAAATGTAGGGAAATATTTTGTAAATCTTATAATAGGAGGCAGTTTCCTAGACCTTACACTCAAATCACAAACATTGAAGAAAGAAATAAAAATATGGGAACTCCTCAAAATTAAATACTTTTTTGATTCAAAGAACTTTGTCAAGAAAGTAAAAAGACAGCTTACATAATTGGAGACAATATTTAGAAGTGATATATCAGATGAAGGTCTAGTATCCAGAATATATAAAAAGATTGTTCAACTCAGCAAACAAAAGACAAACAACCCAATTACAAAATGGGCAAAAGACTTGAAAAGACACTTCTCAGAAGAGGAAATACAAATGGCCAAAATGCACATGAAAAGATGCTCAACTTCCCTGGCTATTAGGAAAATGAAAATCAAAATCACAATGAGATATCATCTCACACCCGCTACAATGGCCATTATCAATGAAACAGAAAATGACAAGTGCTGGAGAGGATGTGGAGAAAGAGGCACACTTTTCCAGTGTTGGTGGGAATGTCAAATGTTGCAACTGCTGTGGAAAACAGTTCGATGGTTCCTCAGAAAGCTAAGAACAGAATTCCAATATGACCCGACAATACCATTGCTAGGTGTTTACTCAGAGGACATAAGGGCAAGAACGCAAATAGACAGATGCACACCAATGTTTATAGCAGCATTATTTACAATTGCGAAGAGACGGAAACAACCTAAATGTCCATCAACAGACAAGTGGCTAAACACGCTGTTGTATATGCATATGATGGAATATTACGTAGCTGTAAGACAGAATAAAGTTATGAAGTATGCAACAACATGGATGGACTGTGAAGACATTATGCTGAGAGAGATTAGCCAGAAACAAAAGGACAAATACTGTACGGTCTCGCTGATATGAACTGACATTAGTGAATGAACTTGGAAAACTTAAGTTGGTAACAGAGACCACCAGGAGATACAAATAGGGTAAATATTGGGTAATTGGAACTGAATGGATACAGATTATGCAATAGGACTGTTTGTAAAAATTCAGAAATGGATAGGGCAATACTACCTAACTGTAATACAATAATGTTAGAACACTGAATGAGGCTGAATGTGAGAATGATAGAGGGAGGAGGCCTGGGGACGTGAAATCAGAAAGAAAGATAGATGATAAAGGCTGAGATGGTATAATCTAGGAATGCCTAGGGTATATAATGATAGTGACTAAATGTACAAATTTAAAAGTGTTTTTGCATGAGGAAGAGCAAAGGAATGTCAATACTGCAGGGTTTTGAAAATATATGGTTATTAATATTTTGGAACTTTAACTTATGTGTGAGACTAAAACAAAAAATGTTTATTTAGTACAAAATTATAGTTTGACAAGTTCATTTCCTAATACAACTTATGTGGAAAGCTTAATTGAACACCTTAGTGCATGGAATCTTGAGTAGGACATGAGATTTTGTAGATTTGTCCAGAGGATGCCCCAACAAATCCCAGAGTGATTTGAACAGTGAATAAAAAAGTATTTGCAAGTTCCCTTGGAGGAATGGTGAGAAAGGGGGAAGTTCAACTTCCCTAAATGGACAATTTTTTATATTCTCACAAGCAGTGGGGACAACCAAAGCAATAGGCTGAGCCCCCAATCTTGTGGTTTGCTCAAATGAAACTTAACCCCACAAAGGATAGGCTAGGCCTAAGAGTCACCTCCAAGAGCACCTCTTTTGTTGCTCAGATGTGGCCACTCTCCACCAACCAACAGAACAAGCAAACCCATTGCCCTCCCCCTCTCTATGTGGAACATGACTCCCAGGGTTGTGGACCTTCCTAGAAACATGAGATAAAAATCCTAGAATGAACTGGGAGTCAGCATCAAGGGATTGAGAAACCCTTCTCAACCAAAAGAGGGAAGAGTGAAATGAGGCAAAATAAAGTATCAATGGCTGAGAGAGTCCAAACAGAGTTGAGAGGTTATCATGGAGGTTATTCCTACACATAATATAGATATCACCTTTTTAGTTAAGGTCTAATGGAGAGTCTGGAGGGGAACTGCCTGAAAATGCAGAGCTGTGTTCCGGTAGCCATGTTTCTTGAAGATGATTGTATAATGATACAACTTCTGCAATGTGACTGTGTGATTGTGAAAACCTTGTGTCTGATGCTCCTTTTTATCTACCTTGTTGATGGATGAGTAGAACATATGGATTAAAAATAAATAATAGGGGGAACTAATGTTAAAATAAATTTAGTAGATTGAAATGCTAGTGATCAAAGAAAGGGAGGAGTAAAGAGTATGGTATGTATGAACTTTTTCTGTTTTCTTTTTATTTCTTTTTATGAATTGATGCAAATGTCCTAAGATATGATCATGATGATGAATATACAACTATGTGATGATATTGTGAGCTACTGATTATATATGAAGAATGGAATGATCATATGGTAAGAATGTTTGTGTTTGTGTGTTGGTATGTTTAATAACTTAAAATTTAAAAAATTAAACTGAGCAACTTAATGTACAGTAATTTCTTGCCAAAGAATGGAGCTGAAGTTAAACATCCTTGAAATTGTTAAACCTGTGGAAACTTTTGAAGAATCTGTTTATTGAAATGCCCACCATGCTAAAGCTAAAGCACATCTTGTTGAAGAAAATCAAGTGATAACCCTTGATGAATCAAAGCACATCACAGCAATTGAGGTGATACCTCAGAGCAAATTACAAGATTGGCTACCTTACTGGATGTTTATAGGAAAGAGAAAAAATATCTCAGGATATCCTGCAATTCACAGACCAAGTCCTATATTAAGTGGTTTGGATAATGAAGGAACTCAGCATGACTGATATAGACTTCACCTCACCCAACATTTCAGGATGATAATCATATAGTCTCAACCAAGAAGAATTTTTTCAGTGAGTCCCTTTTGGAGAAATTCTCGGAGTCGTATGGAGATTCTTTGAAAATGTGTATTGGCAAGCCAAGAACAACAGATGAATGAGATAGTTATAATTAATCAACCTGTGCAGATTATTATACCAACAGTGCAGTCTGCTATACCAGCTACCATTTAAATCCTAAACAGTAGTGTGAAGTCAATTAAGATACAAAGTTCTCCAAGGATTTCAGGAGAAGATAGACATTTACCTGGGAACAGGACAGGAAACAATAGCCAAATCCAACTATGACAGGCTTTGCTGGAACTTCTAAATGACAAGGATGCTCAAAACTGCATTTCTTAGGTTGGTGATGGTATTAGTTTTCAAAAGCTGCTGGAAAGAAATATACCAGAAATAGAATGTCTTCTATAAAGGGAATATATTACATTACAAGTTTACAGTTGTAAGGCCATAAAACAATGCCTAAACTAAGGTATCCAGGGTCAAATCCAGACAAGAGATTTGTGAACAAGTTTGTGACTTGAAGACTCTTATCGGATATAGTGCAGCAGTCTTGTACCATTTGATCACAAAATGTGAACAGAAGAAGCTTCATTAGATATCAGTCCATGGAATTGCCCAGTCAGTCACAACAATTGCCCTGGTTAAAGCTTCTCTGAAAATGGAGAAGGATAATTGAGCTCCAGGATTTTCTGGGAGTCCAAGGTCTTTCTTTAATATTTAACTTATTTTACCTTTATTATCAAATTTGAATCTTTTATTTCTACAGTGTAAAATCTGATACATGATTTTTAATTATATATTTCATACCCTTGTGAGCCTGGACATTTGTACTTTGAGTGCATATTTTAGACTATGTGTGTGTTAAGGGATTGCTACAATGGGTGAAGGCAGGTTCATTATGGGGTAGTTTATTAACAGTCAGGAAAGCTAAACTGCTCAGTATTACTGTATAGCCCTAGCAAAAATAGCCAGATGTATCTGAAGATGAAAGATAAATGAAGTATCTCCAGGAAACATTCTGACAACTATTTTTGAAAATATAACTGTTTCTCCTCTGTGCTGCTTTAGACGTTGCTTTATGTATAACTGGAAAATAGAATTTTCAGAGCTAAAACATGTGTTTCTGTTTCATCTAATCAAGCAGAGCTAAAATATTCATATCAAATAAAATTATGACCCTAATAAATAACTAAATGTACAGTATCAATTATTAAAGTAATTTATATGCAAAAGACAGTAAGAAGTCAACTGATAGAAGAGTAGTGCTGAAGAAAGAGACCCAGGTTTTAATCTGGCTTAACTCAAGTCAATTTTAAGAATTTGCTGTATAGATTATACATAATGTGAAGCCAAGAATGTAAATATTTTGAGAGGGGAATTTGATTCTAGTAAGCAGCTGTTACCAAAATTCTGACATGATCTCTGTTTTTTCCTCTCAGAGATCTTAAAAACCGAAAAAGTATGTTTTAGCCATAAAATAAAACTTTGGCTTCTTCTGGCTTTTTTAATCCTATAGTACTATAGTACTAGTATTATGGAAGATGGTTTATGCATTCATTGTGTTTCTGATTAAATGAAGACTTCACACCAGCCAGCAGTGTTTTACCATTTACAAAACATTAGTAAATTACTTACAAGCAGTTTTTAATTTAATTTTATTGGGATATATTCATATGCATATAATCATCCAAAGTACGCAATCAATGGCTGACAGTGTCATTATATAGTTGTGCATTCATTACCACAATCAGTTTTAGAGCCTTTTCAGTACTCTAAGAAAGTAAAAATAAAAATGAGTACTCAAAACATCCTATAACCCTTATCCTCCCTGTATTATTTATTTATTCTCTTTATTTTCTTACTCATCTGCCCATACACTGGAAAAAGGAAGGTCACTCATAAGTTATTTTTTTTTAATTTTTTTTATTAATCAAAAAAAAGAAAAAAAAATAACACAACATTTAGAAATCATTCCATTCTACACATGCACTCAGTAATTCTTAGTATCATCACATAGATGTATGATCATCATTTCTTAGTACATTTGCATCGATTTAGGAAAAGAACTAGCAAAACAGCAGAAAAAGATATAGAATGTTAATATAGAGAAGAGAATTAAAATAATAATACTAATAAAAATATATATATATATAAAAAGGAAAAAAAACAAAAACAAAAGATACAAACAAACAAAAAAACATATTTCAGGTGCAGCTTCATTCAGTGTTCCAACATAATTACATTACACTTAGGTATTATTGTGCTGTCCATTTTTGAGTTTTTGTATCTAGTCCTGTTGCACAGTCTGTATTCCTTCAGCTCCAATTACCCATTATCTTACCCTGTTTCTAACTCCTGCTGGTCTCTGTTACCAATGATATATTCCAAGCTGATTCTCGAATGTCGGTTCACATCAGTGGGACCATACAGTATTTGTCCTTTAGTTTTTGGCTAGACTCACTCAGCATAATGTTCTCTAGGTCCATCCATGTTATTACATGCTTCATAAGTTTAGTCTGTCTTAAAGCTGCATAATATTCCATCGTAGGTATACGCCGCAGTTTGTTTAGCCACTCGTCTGTTGATGGACATTTTGGCTGTTTCCATCTCTTTGCAATTGTAGATAATGCTGCTATAAACACTGGTGTGCAAATGTCCATCTGTGTCTTTGCCCTTAAGTCCTTTGAGTAGATACCTAGCAGTGGTATTGCTGGGTTGTAATCCATTCTGCCATTCTATGTCTTTTGATTGGGAAATTCAGTCCATTAACTTTTAGTGTTATTACTGTTTGGATAATATTTTCCTCTACCATTTTGGCTTTTGTATTATATATATCATATCTGATTTTCCTTCTTTCTACACTTTACTCCATACCTCTCTCTTCTGTCTTTTCGTATCTGACTCTAGTGCTCCCTTTAGTATTTCTTGCAGAGCTGGTCTCTTGGTCACAAATTCTCTCAGTGACTTTTTGTCTATAAATGTTTTAATTTCTTCTTCATTTTTGAAGGACAATTTTGCTGGATATAGGAGTCTTGGTTGGCAGTTTTTCTCTTTTAGTAATTTAAATATATAATCCCACTGTCTTCTAGCTTCCATGGTTTCTGCTGAGAAATCTACACATAGTCTTATTGGGTTTCCCTTGTATGTGACAGATTGTTTTTCTCTTGCTGCTTTCAAGATCCTCTCTTTCTCTTTGACCTCTGACATTCTAACTAGTAAATGTCTTGGAGAACGCCTATTTGGGTCTATTCTCTTTGGGGTGCACTGCACTTCTTGGATCTGTAAATTTAGGTCTTTCATAAGAGTTGGGAAATTTTCAGTGATAATTTCTTCCATTAGTTTTTCTCCTCCTTTTCCCTTCTCTTCTCCTTCTGGGACACCCACAACACGTATATTTGTGCGCTTCATATTGTCATTCAGTTCCCTGATCCCCTGCTCAAGTTTTTCCATTCTTTTCCCTATAGTTTCTGTTTCTTTTTGGAATTCAGATGTTCCATCCTTCAGTTCACTAATTGTAGCTTCTGTCTCTTTAGATCTACCATTGTAGGTATCCATTGTTTTTTCCATTTTTTCTTCTTTGTCCTTCACTCCCATAAGTTCTGTGATTTGTTTTTTCAGATTTTCTATTTCTTCTTTTTGTTCAGCCCATGTCTTCTTCATGTCCTCCCTCAATTTATTGATTTGGTTTTTGAAGAGTTTTTCCATTTCTGTTCGTATATTCAGCATTAGTTGTCTCAGCTCCTGTATCTCATTTGAACTATTGGTTTGTTCCTTTGACTGGGCCATATCTTCAATTTTCTGAGCATCATCCATTATTTTCTGCTGGTGTCTGGGCATTTGATCAGATTTCCCTGGGTGTGGGACCCGGCTGGTTGAAAGCTTTTTCTGTGAAATCTCTGGGCTCTGTTTTTCTTTTCCTGCCCAGTAGGTGGCGCTCGTGGTGCTCGTCTGTCTGCGGGGCCCACCAGTAAATGATGCTGTGGCTCCTTTAACTCGTCAATCCGAATCTCGCAGTCGGCCCAGGAAACCGCGCGTGGAGGCGGGGGTCGCCGGCCGCCGAGGCTTGGGGGAGTGCCGGTCCAAATTGCCCAGCTGGCCCGAGACGCCAAGCGTGGCGGGAGGGCCCCGCTATCCAATGTTCCCAGTCAGACCGGGGAGCCACGTGCGTGGAGGGGACCCCAGTCGCCAGCCGCCCCGGCCGGGAAAACACGCGCCCCTCGGGTATCTCACCGCAGCGGATTCTCCCTGCCCGTTCAGCCGTTCCAGAATGGGGTACACTGTCTTTTTGGTCTCTGTCGTGACTCCGGGAGCTGTTTTGTATTGTTTCTGTTTCTTTAGTTGTTTTTCTGGAGGAGGAACTAAGACCCGCACGTCTTACTAAGCCGCCATCTTCTCCGGAAGTCCCATAAGTTATTTTTTAATGCAGAAGTTTTTATTGACCACCTGTTCTCCGAAGGGCACCCTGCATCTGCTGTCTCAGTGCCTCAGAACTTTGGTGTTGTTCATCTCAGATACCACTTTACCATCCTGTGGGTGGTGGTCTTATAGATGGTTTGCATGGAGTTGCTGCTGTCCAGGGTACCACTGAGACTGAAGTCCTCCCCATCTTCTAGTAAGTGGCGGTAGGTGACAATCTCAGCCTCCATCTTGACCTTGATGTTCAGCAGGCCTCATACTCTTGGGCTTGATACTGCCACTCTGCCCAGGTCTGTGTCAGCTCTGCCTCCAGGTGCAGCAGGACCCCATTGAGCTACTTCATCAGAAGGACATAGAGGGCTTTCACTTCCCACATGCTGTTCTCTAAGCTGGCCTTCATATTTCTCATGGAATCCAGGTCAATTTCCAAGGACTGGAGAGTACGGCTCAGCTCCATCTCTGTAACTGTTTTGTATCCCCTTACCTTGTTTTACAACCCTGAAATTGGGTGCCCTTGTACATAGTCCCCTAAATTTGGGCACTCTGTGAGTAAGCCCAAAATTAAACACCCCAAATTCTGAAACTATCTCGCTGAGCCAAGCCATTTCTAATCAATGTTAGCACACTTGACATGCACAGCATCCTAAGTATATAATTAGTCTATGCATACTCAGCAGACTATCTGTGACCACCTCATCCTAAACCACCTTGTGTACTAATCTGAAAATACTTGCCTTTGTTTGAATGTTATAAACACTAAAAGTTTTTCCAGTTCAGGAAGCCAGATTTGAAGGACTGTCCTTCTATCTTTGTGAGGCTAGGCTTTGATAAATAAACTTTTTCTGGTTCTAAAAAAAAGTGAAAATTTGACATCTAGATTGAGCAGTCTTCTCTCTGAAAATGGAACTTCCCATTTATTTAATTTTTCCTTTTGAATATCATATATTTATGTACATACAAATAACTATATACATGTATAATTGATCATTATATATTTGTATATACATGAATAACTATGTTTTGGTTTGTTAGCTGCCAGAATGCAATATACCAAAAATGGAATGGCTTCTAAAAAGGGGAATTTAATAAGTTATAAGTTTACAGCTCTAAGGCCAAGAAAATGTCAAAATTAAATCAAGTCTATAAAAATGTCAATATTAAGGCATCAACAAGATGTTACCTTCACTCAGGAAAAGGCCAATGAAGTTCAGCATTTCTCTCTCAATGGAAAGGCACATGGCAAACATGGTAACATCTTCTAGCTTCCTCTCCAGGCTTCTTGCTTCATGAAGCTCTCCCAGGGGTGTTCTCCTTCATCTCCAAAGGTCTCTCGCTGGTGGACTCTGTAATTCGTGTGTCGCTACTGCTTTTGTCATTCTCTAACTTTCTTCAGAAAGGATTCCAGTAAGGTAACAAAGATCCACCTTGAATGGGTGGAGTCACATCTCCTTCTATTCAAAAGTTAATACCCACAGTTGGGTGAGTCACATCTCCGTGGAGATTACTTAATCAAGTTTCAAACCTATAGTGCTGAGTGGGGTTTAAGAGAAATAATTTCTTCCACAAGATTGGATTAGGATTAAGGCATGGCTTTTCTGGGGTGCATGCATCCTTTCAAACCGGCACAACATATATATGAAGGCATAAGATATCCAAAAAGAAGAAAATGAAAGAACTTTAAAAATTATTAAAATTATATATTTTTATATATAATTTTATTATAATCTAACACTTAATTAAGAATGTCTTTTTTCTTTCTTTTTCTTTCATTCTATCTTTCTTTTGTGTGTTTTAAGATATTATGCATACAAAGAACTTCATCAAGAAAGTAAAAAGACAGCCTACACAGTGGGAGACAACATTTTGAAATGACATATCAAATAAAGGTCTAGTATCAGAATTTATAAAGAGATTGTTCAACTCAACAACAAAAAGACAGCCAACCTAATTACAAAATGGGAAAAAGACTTGAACAGACACTTCTCAGAAGAGGAAATACACATGGCCAAAAGGCACATGAAGAGATGCTCAACTTCCCTGGCTATTAGAGAAATGCAAATCAAAACCACAATGAGATGTCATCTCACACCCACCAGAATGGCCATTATCAATAAAACAGAAAATGACAAGTGCTGGAGAGGATGTGAAGAAAGAGGCACACTTATCCACTGTTGGTGGGAATGTCAAATGGTACAACCACTGTGGAAGGCAGTATGGTGGTTCCTCAAAAAGCTAAATATAGAATTGCCATATGACCAGGCAATACCATTGCTAGATATTTATTCAGAGGACATGAGGGCAAGGACACAAATAGATGTTTGCACACCAATGTTTATAGAAGCATTATTTACAATTGCGAAGAGATGGAAACAGCCAAAATGTCCATCAACAGACGAGAGGCTAAAGAAACTGTGGTATATACGTATGATGGAATATTATGCAGCTGTAAGACAGAATAAACTTATGAAGTATGTAACAACATGGATGGACCTCAAGGACATTATGCTGAATGAGATTAGCCAGAAACAAAAGAACAAATGCTATATGGTCTCACTGATATGAACTGACATTAGTGAATAAACTTGGAATATTTCATTGGTAACAGAGACCATCAGAAGATAGAAATAGGGTAAGATATTGGGTAATTGGAGCTGAAGGGATACAGATTGTGCAACAGGACTGAATGTAAGAACTCAGAGATGGACAGCACAATAATACCTAACTGTAATACAATTATGTTAAAACACTGAATGCAGCTGAATGTGAGAATGATAGAGGGAGGAGGGCTGGGGGCATAAATTATATCAGAAAGAAAGATAAACGATAATGATTGAGATGGTAAAATCTAGGAATGCCTACAGTGTATAATGATAGTGACTAAATATACAAATTTAAAAAAATGTTTTTGCATGAGGAAAAACAAAGGAGTGTCATTACTGCAGGGTGCTGAAAATAGATGGTAATTAATATTTTAAAAGTTCAACTTATGTGTGAGACTAAAACAAAAAATGTTTATTTGGTACAAAATTTATATTTTGACTTTAGTGCATTTCCTAATATAACTTATGTAGACAGCTTAACTGAGTATCATAAGTACATGGAACCTTGAGTAGGACATGAGATTTTGTTGGTTTGTCCAGAGTGATGCCCTGATAAATCCCATAGTGATTTTCTCAGTGAATAAAAAAGTGTTTGCAAAGCCCCCTTCAGGGAATGGTGAGAACGGGGGAAAATTCAACTTACCCAAGTTGAATTTCTGATATTCTCACAAGCAGTGTTGACGACCAAAGCTTTAGGCTGAGCCCCCAATCTTGGCGTTTGTTCGTAGGAAACTTAACCCCACAAAGGATAGGTCAATCCTACTTAAAATTAAGCCTATGAGTCACCCCCAAGAGAGCCTCTTTTGTTGCTCAGATGTGGCCTCTCTCTCCAGCCAACACAACAACAAGCAAACTCACCACCCTCCCCCTGTCCACGTGGGACATGACTCCCAGGGGTGTGGATCTTCCTGGCAACGTGGGACAGAAATCCTAAAATGAGTTGCGACTCAGCATCAAGGGATTGAGAAAACCTTCTCAACCAAAAGGGGGAAGGGGGAAATGAGACAAAGTGTCAATGGCTGAGAGATTCCAAACAGAAGTTGAGAGGTTATCCTGGAGTTATTCTTATGCATTAAGTAGATATCACCTTGTTATTCAAGATGTAATGGAGAGGCTGGAGGGAGCTGCCTGAAAATGTAGAGCTGTGCTCCAGTAGCCATGTTTCTTGATGATGATTGTATAATGATATAGGTTTCACAATGTTACTGTGTGATTGTGAAAACCTTGTGTCTGATGCTCCTTTTGCCTACCTTGTCAACAGACTAGTAGAACATATGGAGTAAAATTACATAGTAGGAGGAAAAAATGTTAAAATAAATTTAGTTTGAAATACTAGTGATCAATGAAAAGGAGGGGTAAGGGGTATGGTATGCATAATATTTTTTCTGTTTTCATTTTATTGCTTTTTCTGGATAGATGCAAATGTTCCAAGAAATTATCATGATGATGAATATGCAACTATGTGATGATATTGTGAATAACTGATTATATATGTAAAATGGAATGATCAAAATAGGAATGTTTGCGTTTGTTTGGTGATTTTTTTGGCATTTAAAAACACAAGAAAGTAAAAAAAATCAGGAAAAAAGATATTATGCATAAATCATGATATGAAAGACTAGCAGCCTCTTATAGAAGACGGTTGATTCTCAAATACCTTCTCTGTCATCATTTCCTTTAAACCTATCCCCAAAAACAACTTTATAAGAGCTCAGTTAATGGTTTTGACCAAGAAGGAGGAAAGAGCCAACATATATGGCCACAGTGGCATTGTTACCAGTTGCTGCTAACCAATACTGAGAAGTAACTTGGAATGAACTATAGGAGGCAGGGATCTTAGGAACAATGAGGAGAGGAGGGATCATCTTTTCTGGAAACCTGAAATCATAATTTCAAGGATTCTGTGAAAGGACAGTAATGCATAATTTCAGTATGTTTATATTACTATATTGAGTTTTTTAAGACCATGGGTAGATATCTAAAATGAATAAAATTTGTAACTTTCATTTTTATTTTTAAAAACATATATAGAATAGATAGACATCTTAAATTATAGGTACAATTTGAGTGCTATGATGGCAAGAATATCTAAGTAGAATAACAGTATGAATAATATATAGAAGCTATAGCTTCATCTAAATAAATAACTAAAAGAAGGCTTGGCATCATAGTCTTCTGCTCTGGAGAGTTAATTTACTTATAGTTTTAAAAATAATAATTAAGTATATTGTTCTGGCATACTATTGATTTTAAAATGCATTTGGGGAGATATTGTGTTAAAGTTTTAACCAAGAAAACAGACATTCTTTATTTCTCAATTGTATGTATATATAAAATTTTAAGGCAAGGAATAGCCACATTTCTTTTAGATACTTACAATCAAAGCATTGTTTCTCTTTTTTGCTAAAAACATTGCCAAGACACTGTTATTTTAAACCAGTATTCTATTTTTTTTCATTGGCAGTTTTTATTTTATTCTTCATTGTAATTTGAACAGGGACAGTTCTCATACATGATAAGATGCTGTTTCTTTTTTCTTCTTTACCTCTTTTTTACTGTCATTTTATGCATCAAAACATGGGTAGAGTTTGACACGGGTTACACTTTCAGAGTTTTAGGTTTTTACTTCTAGCTCCTCTTAAATACTGGAGACTAAGAGATATCAATTTAATGATTCAGCATTGATGTTCATTTGTTAAATATATAACTCCGCCAACACCTTTAACCTTTTCATTCCTCTCTTTTGGGATGTTTGGGCTAAGGCAATTCTAAATTTTTCATACTGGAAGGGTATGTTACTAATATGGGGTAAGAAGATGGAACTTTCTGATGTTCTGGAGAGGCTGGGCTAGGTTTCAGGACTTATCTGGAACAGGAACCTATCTAGAGGTTGTGGATTTCTGGAAAGTTACTCTAATGCATGGAACTATTGTGGAATATTATATATTGCCTTAAGTGTTCTTTAGGATTGGCTGGAATGGTCCTAGTTTGGGATTGGCAGGTTAGGATAAGTGGCAAGCTCTACCTGAAGCTTGTGTAAGAGCAAGCTCCAGAGTAGCCTCTCAACTCTATTTGAACTCCCTCTGCCACTGATACTTTATGAATTACACTTCTTTCCCACCTTTTGGTCAGGACAGAATTGTTGATCCCATGGTGCTAGGGCTGGGTTCACCATTGTGAGTTATCCCCCACATTGCTAGGGAGAATTTCACCCCTGGATGTCATGTCCCATGAAGGGAAAGGACAATGATTTCACTTGCAGGGTTGGGCTTAGAGAAAGTGAGGCCACATCTGAGCAACAAAAGAGTTCCACCGGAAGTAACTCTTAGGCATGCCTACAGGTAGTCTAAGCTTCTCTGCTATCTATATAAGCTTCACAAGACCAAGTCTCATGGTCAAGGGCATGTCCTTTTGGTTTGTGTGTTCCTAAACTTTGACACAGTATCAGGGCATTCCCTGGTTTCATAGTCCCATATTCTTAATGCCATCCTTTAGGGTACTTTGTCAATGGTTTTAAATTATCTGCTTTAAATACTCAAGGATGTATCCAGACAGTACAATAACCTATACAGGTTTCAAGGACCTCTTTCTTATTCTGTGTTCCCCGTATTTTACTTGTTCAAATGAGCTATACAGATAGGTTGAATTAGATAATGCACTACAGAAAATTTCAGTTCCAGACCAAATAAACTTTTCTTCCATTAGTCTCAAAGAGTATGTGTGGTTCTAAAATATAGACACTGTCTTCCTTATCACTATGTTCTGAAATACTTTAACTTATCTGTTTGGCTTCATTCCTATCTCTAAATATCAGGTTATATATATATAAAACAACCCTTCAAAATCCAGAAATAAAGTCACCATTCTGGACTTAATGTGTCTGTTCTAAAAGCTTACAATCTAGGCCCCAGTTTTCTGACAAGCATTTTCTAAAGGTGACCATATCATTCTTTTTCTTTTGTTTCTGGCTTATTTTGTCTTGACAAATATCCCACATGTTCATTCACATCATTGCATGTCTCACGACTTTGTTCCTTTTTGTAGCAACACAACCTTCATTCATAAGTATACACCATCATTTGCCAATCTGTGTCTCCATCTGTGCATCCTTCTGCCACCTGCCTTCATTGGGCATCATGTGGGGGGCCCAAAGTCCACAGTCCATCAACATTTTCAATTTTAGATAATTTCATTACTCCCAAGAGAAAGAAAAAGAACAAATGCACCCTCGCCAAATAGGAAATCTAAACCTCTTCTTAAATCTTGTTCCTCCCCCCATTATTTACCTCTGCTATTGCTGTAGTAGTGCTGATGGTTTCCTTTTGGACATAGCTCATAGCATTCAATAGCTTCCCCCCTATATGCTGGACTTAGACACTCTTTGTACAAGAATCATATCTTTGAAGTAATTCTTTTGAGAACTAATTCATATTTCTAGTGTTAATCAGTGGGACACATAGGTCTATGCAACCCCTTTCAGTCTTGTTCATCTTCAATATGGTAATATTACTTATAGACCCACTAGAGAACCTACATTCACTCCTATCTATCCCCTTATGTTGGAGTTCAACCTCATTATGTAACGGTTCACCCATCTCTAGCTTCTATGTATCTCTAAGTGCCCTATATTCTGTATTACAAGCCTCTGATTATACCTTTATGCTGGTCATAAAAGTGGAATCATACAGTATTGACCTTTTTGTGTCTGACTGATTTCATTCAAAATTTTAGCTTCAAAGCTCATCCATCTTATCATGTGCTTCATGATGTCATTTTGTCTTGATGCTGCATAATTTTCCATCATATGTATATACCACAGTTTGTTCATCCACTCCTCTGTCACTGGGCATTTTGTTTTTTCCATCTTTTGGAAACTGTGAATAATGTTGCTATGAAATCGTTGTGCAAATGTTTGTCTGTATTGTTGCTTTCAGCTCTTCTGTGTATATATCAAGGAGTGCTATTGCTGGGTCATAGGGCAACTCTATGTTTAGTTTCCTAAGGAAGTGCCACAAAGTCTTCCATAGTGGCTGCACCATTATACATTCCCACCAGCAGTGCATAAATGCCCCAGTTTCTCCACATCCTCTCCAACATTTATAGTTTCCTGTTTGTTTAATAGCAGCCATTCGTATACGTGTGAGGTGGTATGTCATTGAAGTGTTCATCTGAATTTCCCTTATAGCCAGTGAAAATGACAATATATTCATGTGCTTTTGAGCCATCTGTATTTTCTTTTCAGAAAAATGCCTATTCCTATCTTTTTCCCATTTTATAATTGGGGTGTCTTTTCTTTTGTTGTTAAGGTGTATGATTTCTTTGTATATACAGGAAATCAAACCTTTGTCTAATATGTGATTTCCAAATATTTTCTCCCATTGAGTTGGCTGCCTATTCACCTTTTTTGACAGAGTCTTCTGAGATGCAGAAGCATTTGATTTTGAGGAGCTCCCATTTATTTATTTTTTTTGTCTTTTGTTGCTTGTACTTTGGGTGTAAAGTTTAGGAAGCTAAGTCCTTTTACTAGATCTTGAAGATGTTTCCCTACAATTTCTTCTATAAACTGTAGTTCTTTTAGAAACTGTCAGTTCTTATATTTAGGTGTTTGATCCACTTTGAGTTAATTTTTGTGTAGGGTGTAAGAAGGGGTCCTCTTTCATTCTTTTGGCTATTGATATCCAGTTCTTCCATGCCCAATTATTGAAAAGAATATTTTGTCCCAGTTCAGAGGATTGGGAGGCCTTGTCAAAAATCAGTTGACCATATATTTGGTGGTCTATTTCTGCACTCTTGATTTGATTCCGTTGGTCAGTGTTTCTGTCTTTGTGTCAGTACCATCCTGTTTTGACCACTGTGGCTTTATAATAGATTTTAAAGTCAGAGAGTGTTAATCTTCCCACTTTGTTCTTCTTCTTTGGGCTGCTTTTAGCTATTTGGGGTCTCTTTTCCTTCCAAATGAGTTTGTTGATTAGGTTTTCCATGTTTCAAAGTATGTTATTGGGATTTTTATTGGTACTGTATTGAATTTGTAGATCAATTTCAGGAGAATTGACACCTTAATTAGATTTAGCCTTCCTATCCATAAGTAAGAAATGTCTTTCCACCTATTTAAATCTCCTTTGATTTCTTATAGCAATGTTATGTGTTTTCTGTATGCAAGTCCTTTACATCCCTAGTTAATTTCACACTTAAGTACTTGATTCTTTTAGTTGTTTTATTCTTTCAGTTACTATTTTCAGTGGAATTTTTTCCTTAACTAATTTCTCAGCTAGGCCATTGCTTGTGTATGAAAACGTTACTAATTTTTTTTCTTTGACTTGTATATTTATGTCATTTATGAGGGTTGGGAAATTTCCCCCCATTATATGCTCAACTACTCTTCCTAGCCCTTTACTCCTTTTTTCTCCTTCTGGGACACACCAATGATTCTTATATTTGTGTGCTTTGTTTTGCCTATTATTTCCTTGAGAGCCAATTCAAGTTTTTTCATCTTTTTTGTCATTTTGCTGTTTTGAGTCTTTGAAGTCAGTTATCCTATCCTCTGTATCACTTATTCTTTCTTCTTTCTCTTCAAATCTGGTGTTGTGTGCCTCTAGTGTTTTTTTTTCTTTTTTTTTTGAAAATAACAATGGCAATGAGCTAGCATCTTTATTTAATATTTTCTTCTTTGCACATGGCATTCCTTTGCAAACCCAAACTGAAAACTTGTTTTTTTTTAAATTTCTATAACATGTATTAAATATTTTTTTATTAATTAACGGAAAAAAAGAAAGTAACCCAACATTTAGAAATCATACCATTCTACATATGCAATCACTAATTCTTAACATCATCACATAGATGCATGATCATCGTTTCTTAGTACATTTGCATCGGTTTAGAAGAACAAGCAACACAACAGAAAAAGATATAGAATGTTAATATAGAGAAAAGAAATAAAAGTAATAATAATAGTAAAAAACAAACAAACAAACAAAAAAACCTATAGCTCAGATGCAGCTTCATTCAGTGTTTTAACATGATTACTTTACAATTAGGTATTATTGTGCTGTCCATTTTTGAGTTTTTGTATCTAGTCCTGTTGCACAGTCTGTATCCCTTCAGCTCCAATTACCCATTATCTTACCCTGTTTCTAACTCCTGCTGGACTCTGATACCAATGACATAATCCAAGTTTATTTTTGAATGTCGGTTCACATCAGTGGGACCATACAGTATTTGTCCTTTAGTTTTTGGCTGGACTCACTCAGCATAATGTTCTCTAGGTCCATCCATGTTATTACATGCTTCATAAGTTTATCCTGCCTTAAAGCTGCATAATATTACATCGTATGTATATACCACAGTTTGTTTAGACATTCTTCTGTTGATGGACATTTTGGCTGTTTCCATCTCTTTGCAATTGTAAATAACGCTGCTATAAACATTGGTGTGCAAATGTCCATTTGTGTCTTTGCCCTAAAGTCATTTGAGTAGATACCCAGCAATGGTATTGCTGGGTCGTATGGCAATTCTATAGTCAGGTTTCTGAGGAACTGCCAAACTGCCTTCCACAGTGGTTGCACCATTTGACATGCCCACCAACAGTGGATAAGTGTGCCTCTTTCTCCGCATCCTCTCCAGCACTTGTCATTTTCTGTTTTGTTGATAATGGCCATTCTGGTGGGTGTGAGATGATATCTCATTGTGGTTTTGATTTGCATTTCTCTAATGGCCAGGAACATTGAGCATCTCTTCATGTGCCTTTTGACCATTTGTATTTCCTCTTCTGGTAGGTGTCTGTTCAAGTCTTTTTCCCATTTTGTCATTGGGTTGGCTGTCTTTTTGTTGTAGAGTTGGACAATCTCTTTATAAATTCTGGATACTAGACCTTTATCTGATATGTCATTTTCAAATATTATCTCCCATTGTGTAGGCTGTCTTTCTACTTTCTTGATGAAGTTCTTTGATGCACAAAAGTGTTTAATTTTGAGGAGCTCCCATTTATTTATTTCCTTCTTCAGTGCTCTTGCTTTAGGTTTAAGGTCCATAAAACTGCCTCCAATTGTAAGTTTCATAAGATATCTCCCTACATTTTCCTCTAACCTGTTTACGGACTTAGACCTAATGTTTAGATCTTTGATCCATTTTGAGTTAACTTTTGTATAAGGTGTGAGATATGGATCTTCTTTCATTCTTTTGCATATGGATATCCAGTTCTCTAGGCACCATTTATTGAAGAGACTGTTCTGTCCCAGGTGAGTTGGCTTGACTGCCTTATCAAAGATCAAATGTCCATAGATGAGAGGGTCTATATCTGAGCACTCTATTCGATTCCATTGGTCGATATATCTATCTTTATGCCAATACCATGCTGTTTTGACCACTGTGGATTCATAATATGCCTTAAAGCCTGGCAGCGCGAGACCTCCAGCTTCGTTTTTTTTCCTCAAGATGTTTTTAGCAATTCGGGGCACCCTGCCCTTCCAGATAAATTTGCTTATTGGTTTTTCTATTTCTGAAAAATAAGCTGTTGGGATTTTGATTGATATTGCATTGAATCTGTAGATCAATTTAGGTAGGATTGACCTCTTAACTATATTTAGTCTTCCAATCCATGAACACGGTATGCCCTTCCATCTATTTAGGTCTTCTGTGATTTCTTTTAGCAGTTTTTTGTAGTTTTCTTTATATAGGTTTTTTGTCTCTTTAGTTAAATTTATTCCTAGGTATTTTATTCTTTAAGTTGCAATTGTAAATGGGATTCGTTTCTTGATTTCCCCCTCAGCTTGTTCATTACTAGTGTATAGAAATGCTACAGATTTTTGAATGTTGATCTTGTAACCTGCTACTTTGCTGTACTCATTTATTAGCTCTAGTACTTTTGTTGTGGATTTTTCCGGGTTTTCAACGTATAGTATCATATCGTCTGCAAACAGTGATAGTTTTACTTCTTCCTTTCCAATTTTGATGCCTTGTATTTCTTTTTCTTGTCTAATTGCTCTGGCTAGAACCTCCAACACAATGTTGAATAATAGTGGTGATAGTGGACATCCTTGTCTTGTTCCTGATCTTAGGGGGAAAGTTTTCAATTTTTCCCCATTGAGGATGATATTAGCTGTGGGTTTTTCATATATTCCCTCTATCATTTCAAGGAAGTTCCCTTGTATTCCTATCTTTTGAAGTGTTTTCAACAGGAAAGGATGTAGAATCTTGTCAAATGCCTTCTCTGCATCAATTGAGATGATCATGTGATTTTTCTGCTTTGATTTGTTGATATGGTGTATTACATTAATTGATTTTCTTATGGTGAACCATCCTTGCATACCTGGGGTGAAACTTACTTGGTCATGATGTATAATTCTTTTAATGTGTTGCTGGATACGATTTGCTAGAATTTTATTGAAGATTTTTGCATCTATATTCATTAGAGAGATTGGTCTGTAGTTTTCTTTTTTTGTAATATCTTTGCCTGGTTTTGGTATGAGGGTGATGTTGGCTTCATAGAATGAATTAGGTAGTTTTCCCTCCACTTCGATTTTTTTGAAGAGTTTGAGGAGAGTTGGTACTAATTCTTTCTGGAATGTTTGATAGAATTCACATGTGAAGCCGTCTGGTCCTGGACTCTTCTTTTTAGGAAGCTTTTGAATGACTGATTCAATTTCTTTACTTGCGATTGGTTTGTTGAGGTCATCTATTTCTTCTTGAGTCAAAGTAGGTTGTTCATACCTTTCTAAGAACTTGTCCATTTCATCTACATTGTTGTATTTATTAGCATAAAGTTGTTCATAGTATCCTATTATTATCTCCTTTATTTCTGTGAGGTCAGTAGTTATGTCTCCTCTTCCATTTCTGATCTTATTTATTTGCATCCTCTCTCTTCTTCTTTTTGTCAATCTTGCTAAGGGCCCATCAATCTTATTGATTTTCTCATAGAACCAACTTCTGGTCTTATTGATTTTCTCCATTGTTTTCATGTTTTCAATTTCATTTATTTGTGCTCTAATCTTTGTTATTTCTTTCCTTTTGCTTGCTTTGGGGTTAGTTTGCTGTTCTTTCTCCAGTTTTTCCAAGTGAACAGTTAATTCCAGAATTTTTGCCTTTTCTTCTTTTCTGATATAGGCATTTAGGGCAAAAAATTTCCCTCTTAGCACTGCCTTTGCTGCATCCCATAAATTTTGATATGTTGTGTTTTCATTTTCATTTGCCTCGAGATATTTACTAATTTCTCTTGCAATTTCTTCTTTGACCCACTTGTTGTTTAAGAGTGTGTTGTTGCGCCTCTACGTATTTGTAAATTTTCTGGCACTCCACCTATTATTGATTTCCAACTTCATTCTTTTATGATCCGAGAAAGTGTTGTGTATGATTTCAATCTTTTTAAATTTGTTAAGACTTGCTTTGTGACCCAGCATATGGTCTATCTTTGAGAATGATCCATGAGCACTTGAGAAAAAGGTGTATCCTGCTGTTGTGGGATGCAATGTCCTATAAATGTCTGTTAAGTCTAGCTCATTTATAGTAATATTCAGATTCTCTATTTCTTTATTGATCCTCTGTCTAGATGTTCTGTCCATTGGTGAGAGTGGTGAATTGATGTCTCCAACTATTATGGTATATGTGTCTATTTCCCTTTTCAGTGTTTGCAGTGTATTCCTCACGTATTTTGGGGCATTCTGGTTCGGTGCATAAATATTTATGATTGTTATGTCTTCTTGTTTAATTGTTCCTTTTATTAGTAGATAGTGTCCTTCTTTGACTCTTTTAACTGTTTTACATTTGAAGTCTAATTTGTTGGATATTAGTATAGCCACTCCTGCTCTTTTCTGGCTGTTATTTGCATGAAATATCTTTTCCCAACCTTTCACTTTCAACCTATGTTTATCTTTGGGTCTAAGATGTGTTTCCTCTAGACAGTATATGGAAGGATCCTGTTTTTTAATCCATTCTGCCAGTCTATGTCTTTTGATTGGGGAATTCAGTCCATTGACATTTAGTGTTATTACTGTTTGGATAATATTTTCCTCTACCATTTTGTCTTTTGTATTATATATATCATATCTGACTTTCCTTCTTTCTACACTCTTCTCCATACCTCTCTCCTGTTTTTTCGTATCTGACTCTAGTGCTCCCTTTAGTATTTCTTGCAGAGCTGGTCTCTTGGTCACAAATTCTCTCAGTGACTTTTTGTCTATAAATGTTTTAATTTCCTCCTCATTTTTGAAGGACAGTTTTGCTGGATATAGGAGTCTTGGTTGGCAGTTTTTCTCTTTTAGTAATTTAAATATATCATCCCACTGTCTTCTAGCTTCCATGGTTTCTGCTGAGAAATCTACACATAGTCTTATTGGGTTTCCCTTGTATGTGATGGATTGTTTTTCTCTTGCTGCTTTCAAGATCCTCTCTTTCTCTTTGACCTCTGACATTCTAACTAGTAAGTGTCTTGGAGAATGCCTATTTGGGTCTAATCTCTTTGGGGTGCGCTGCACTTCTTGGATCTGTAATTTTAGGTCTTTCATAAGAGTTGGGAAATTTTCAGTGATAATTTCTTCCATTAGTTTTTCTCCTCCTTTTCCCTTCTCTTCTTCTTCTGGGACACCCACAACACGTATATTTGTGCGGTTCATATTGTCCTTCAGTTTCCTGATCCCCTGTTCAAATTTTTCCATTCTTTTCCCGATAGTTTCTGTTTCTTTTTGGAATTCAGATGTTCCATCCTCCAAATCACTAATTCTATCTTCTGTCTCTTTAAATCTATCATTGTAGGTATCCATTGTTTTTTCCATCTTTTCTACTTTATCCTTCACTTCCATAAGCTCTGTGATTTGTTTTTTCTGTTTTTCTATTTCTTCTTTTTGTTCGGCCCATGTCTTCTTCATGTCCTCCCTCAATTTATCGATTTCGTTTTTGAAGAGGTTTTCCATTTCTGTTCGTATATTCAGCATTAGTTGTTTCAGCTCCTGTATCTCATTTGAGCTATTGGTTTGTTCCTTTGACTGGGCCATATTTTCAATTTTCTGAGCGTGATCCATTATCTTCTGCTGGCATCTGGGCATTTAGTCAGGTTTCCCTGGGTGTTGGACCCAACAGTTTGAAAGATTTTTCTGTGACATCTCTGGGTTCTGTTTTTCTTATCCTGCCCAGTAGGTCGTGCTCGTGGCACACGTTTGTCTGCGGGTTCCACCAGTAAAAGGTGGTGTGGGTCCTTTAAGTTTGGAAAACTCTCGCCGTGGGGAAGGTTCACCAGCCGAAGCAGCTTGGAAGAGTGCCAGCTGGCCCAGGGGTCTGAACGTGGGGAGGGTCGCTGGCCGCCGCCGCCCAGGAGAGCGCCCAACCGAATTTCCTAGTCGGCCCAGCGCACCAAGCGTGGTGGGAGGGCGCCAGCCGCTGCAGTTCGGGAGAGTGCACTGTTCCCAGCCAGACCGGGGAGTCACGTGTTTGGAAGGGACCTCCCCGTCACCGTTCTCCGCGGTCTGGGGATTTCTGACCGAACTCTCTCAGTTGGTCCGGGGGGCCTCACGTAGTGGGGGCACCAGCCACCGCGGCCCGAGGGGACCGCCTGCTCAATTATGCCAGCTGGCCTGGGAAGGAGGAAGGGAGGGACTCCGGCCACTTGCCGTCCCGCCCGGGAAAGCCCACGCCCCTCAGCGATCTCACCGGAGTTTGTTCTCCCAGACAGTCAGCCATTCCAGGATGGGGTATGCCATCCCTTTGATCTCCGTCGTGGCTCCAGGAGCTGCTCTGTATCGTCTCCACTCCCCCAGTAGCTGTTCTGGAGGAGGAAAGGTGAGGGTGGCAAGGCTGTTGAGGCCGGTGGTGGAGGAGCCGGTGAAGGCGGAAGAGGGCATGGTGGTGGTTGGAGAGCCGCCGGAACAGGAGCAGAAAGGGAAGGATAAGACGGTGGATGGAGCGCCGCCGGAGCAGAAGCTCTAGTGTGTTTTTTATTTGGTCAACAGAGTCTTTACTCTCTGGGATATCTGCTAGTTTTCTATTTATTCTTTCAAATTCCTCTTTATGCTCTTATAATGTCTTCTTGATCTCCTTTATGTCAGTTGCTATTCCACTTATTTTATTAAGTCGGGTTGTATGAATATCTTTGATTAGCTGTTCTAATGTCTGTGTCTCCTCTGGTTTTTAATTCAGTCATTAGGCGGGCTATATCTGTCTGCATTGTGATATGCTTAATGATCTTCTGCTGTCTTCATCACATGTAAGTATCTTGATTTATTTACTTTGGGAGTTGATTTCTTTCAGTAGTCTAAGGCCTTGTGTTTGCAAGATGGTCGTTCAGCAGCGAGAAGTGTATGGGGTGGGGCATTCAGTACAGTGATTTATTTCAAGACAGGTATAGGTGCAGGTTTGGGATGTTATGCTTATGCTTGTGAACATGGGTGCCCAGTGGCCAGGAAGGATGTAGCTGTGTGGGTCCACCTGTCTTGGGGTGGGGATTGCCCTGGGGTGTGCTGGTCTAATGCACAGTGCCCTTTGTGTGCATGCATAAAGCTGTGGCAGCAGGTTGACATTATGCTTTCATGGATGGGGGCAGATGTGACCTGGCTGCACAGGTTGGCACTTTCTCAGAGCTGAGAAGTGTAGCTGAGGATCTGGCACATACACGGTTCTAGGACTGGTGTAAAGTGTGATTCCCAGAGCTGAATGATGTGATTGGGGGGCTGCGCACATATGTGAGCCTAGGAGTGCCATAAACTGATACACAGAGCTCAGGAGGGATGGGGTGAGGCTGTGTGACACTATGGGCAGGGATCAGGACTAGTCTGCATATGGAGGTTAGTTTCCACAGCCTTTATATGCTGACAACAGCCTGCAGGGAACAGGGAGTGGATGGTAGTACTTAGAAGGGTTGCAGAAGAGGTGGGTTGGGATGCACTTGGGGTAGGGGTGGGGGGCAGTTATGTGCACTGCATGCTGGTGGGGTGGGCGCACCTTGGAGCCGGGGAATGGGAGCGGCTGATGGGGTTCATGTACGTGAGGTATGGGATGAGTCACCCATCATGGGGCTGTACTGGTGAAGGTAGCATGACCAAGGAATGTGGCTTGGTTTACTTCCTCATCCCCAGCTCGTGTCCATGCACTCCTGTGTATTCTGTGCCTCCGTGCCAGGCTTCAGATTTCTGCTTCTCTGTTCCTTGGCCTCTGCAACCAGGGATGCCCTGTGTGGTGCAGAAGGTTCTCCCAGGTCATCCACACTTCCGAATCACCACCTCAGTCACCATCTTGTCCCTTCTCTAACTTTTCCGTGGAGCAAGGCTAATCTCATGCTACTCTATTCAGCCATCTTCCTGGGACTCACATATGTCCTGTTTTTATGAAAGAATTTTTTAAATTTATTTTTATTATCAAACCAAAACAACATACAAACATGAACACTCTTAACATACAAACATTCCATGCATGGTGCACAATCAATGGCTCACAATATCATCACTTAGTAGTATGTTCATCACCATGATCATTTCTTAGAACATTTGCATCTCTCCAGAAAAAGAAATAAAGAGAAAAAAGAGAAAATTCATACATACCATACCCCTTACTCCCCCTCATTAACCACTAGTATTTCCATCTACTCAATAGACTTTTTAAAATATGGGCATGTACCAGGAATCAAACCCAAGTCTCTGGCATGGCAGCCAAGAACTCTGCCTGCTGAGCCACCATGGCCTGCCTTACTCAGTAGCTTTTAACCTTTGTTCCCCTTATTTTTTTTTCAATACCCCTTACCACTGTCTTTCATTGATCACTAGTATTTCAATCCACTTAATTTATTTTAACATTTTTTCTCCCTATTATTTACTTATTTTAATCCATATTTTTTACTCATCTGTCAATATAAAGAAGAGGAGCATCAGATACAAGATTTTCACAATCACATAGTCACATTGTGAAAGCTATATCATTATACATTTATCTTCAAGAAACATGGCTAGTGGAATACAGCTCTACAGTTTCAGGCACCTTCTTCTAACCTCTGTAATACATCCTATACTAAAAAGGTGATATTTATAAAATGCATAAGAATAACCTCCAGGATAACCTCTTGACTTTGTTTGAAATCTCTCAGTCACTGACAGTTTATTTTTTCTCATTTCTCTCTTTGACCTTTTGGTTGAGAAAGTTTTCTCAATTACCTGATGCCAAGTCCCAGCTCATTCTAGGATTTCTGTCCCATGTTGCCAGGGGGCTTTACACCCCTGTGAGTCATGTCCCAAATAGAGAGGGGGAGGGTGGTGAGTTTGCTTGCCGTGTTGGCTGAAAGAATGATAGGCCACAATTGAGCAATAAAAGAGGTTCTCTTGGGGGTGACTCTTAAGCCTAATTTTAAGTAAGCTTAGTTTATCCTTTGCAGAGATAAGTTTAATATGAACAAATCCGAAAATTGAGGGCTTGGCCTATTGATTTGGTTGTTCCACTACTTGTGAGAATATTAAGAATTCTCCAAATGGGGAAGTTGAATTCTCCCCCTTTATGAACAAATTTTTAATAGCAGGAGAATTAATAATATTCAAAAAAGGAGTTAAAATTTTTGTCCATATTTGTATCTTACATATACAAAAATAATGACATGATCACTTTAAAAAAAAAAAAACTTGTTTTCCATATAAGGTTTTCATTGAACCAGTTTTCATAAGTACTTTCCTAGGCTTAAGTCTGAAAATTGGGGTTGGTATCATAAACATAAAATAAAATAGGTCAAGCAGAATAAGTATTGAGCCTCCAAATATTTTTTGTGAAGTCTACTGCTTTTCATACTTATCATTTTATGCTACTGCCTTGAAATAGCACAATATATTTAAAAATTCCTAATTTTCAAAACAAACCTATGACTAACTTAATGTCTTCAGATTTAGAGGATATAGAAGGTTCACACCTCAATGACATTTCACTTGCTGCCGGGAAAATACATCCTCAATCTTTTGTAAAAGGGAGGAGGATTTTTGCATACGTTTTTACTCTTTAAATAAAGATTCTTATACTGTCATATTAAAAAATCATTATCCATTAGAAGAATGCAAATCAAAACCACTATGAGATATGACTTCAGACCTAACAGAACAACTGAAATGAAAAATACTGGTAACATCAAATGCTAATGAGAATGTGGAGTACTTGAATGCATTGATGGTGGAGATGGAAAATAGTATATCCACCCTGGAAAACAGTTTGGAAGTTTCTTAAAAATCAAACATGCAAGTACCATACAGCCCATCAACTACACTCTTTGGCATTTATCCCAGATAGATGACAACTTACATTCACACAAAAATATTTATACAGATGATCATTGCAGCTTTATTTGAGATAGCTAAAAACTGGAGACAACCTAAATGCCTTTCAGTGAGTGACTGGTTAAACAAACTATGGTAATCTATACCATGGAATACTACTCAGCAATAAAAAGAACAAACTACTGATATACACAACAACTTGGGTGAATCTCCAGGAAATTATGCTGAGTGAAAAAGCCAGTTCCAAGGGTTACAATTCCAATGGTTACATGCTATATGATTTCATTTAGATAATCTTCTCAAAATGACAAAATATAGACATGAAGAACAGATTAGTAGTTCCAAAGTCAGAGATGGGAACAGGGTGAAAGAAAGGAGAAGAGTGGATGTGACTATAAAAGGGCAACACAAAGTGTCTTTGTGGTGATGGAACTGTTTTGTACCTTGACTGCATCAACGTCAGTATGTTGGTTGTGATATTGTACTATAGACTAAGAAGATGTTACGACAAAGAGAAATTGGGCAAGGAGTACATGGAATCTTTTCTTGTTATTTCTCACAAATGTGAATTGTAAATTCGCATTTATTTCTTACAAATGTGAATCTACAATTATCACAAAATAAAAAGTTTAATAAAAATTATATTATTGTTATATCATCTGAATCTTACAAAATTTCTTTGCAAATATATGCATATGTAAAGAGAGAGAATTTCATGGTGGATATGCAGTCCATCTTTTCCTTCAAATCAGCAATTCTCAAAGAGTGAACTACAGAATCCTTTTGAGGGGGATCGCAAGGTCAACACTGTTCATATACTGACACTAAGAAATTATTTGCCTTTTTCACTGTGTTGACAATGTTGACACTGACAAAAATAATGATTGGTAAATTGCTGGTACTTTAGTACAAATCAAGCAATAGCACCAACTGTATTAGCAGCTATTGTATTCTTCACTGTCACATCCTGACAGTAGAAACAAAAACAGCAACAAAAAGGAAATAAAAACTCAAACGAAAAACAAATTTTATATAAGTGTATTAAATCTTGACCCTTGAATACATGAATAATAGTCTATAAGAGGAAATGGAATGCATGAATAAAGCATTCCACTGCACACAAAAGCATAATGATTAGCTTTGGGGAAAAGCACTTGTCCAATTGAGTCATGAGCTGAACTAGCCTTCTTTTTGAACACCATTTTTACTTGAAAAAGCAATTCACAGTCAAACTACGGTTATTAACATTTGGGTATTTGGCAAACATTTCTATCAAAATGAACAGAAGAAGTCTGTCACTTCAAGGGAAAGAACTGATGAAATTTGTTGCCAATGGTAAAATTTGAGCTTTCAACTGGAAATTAGAATTTCAGAAAACTGTATCTGCTCTTATGATATTGACAGCTTCCAAATACTTAAAGACTTTGTAATGTGATCAGTAGTAATATTAATTAATGTGCTTTTTTTCTATTCTATCATGTAAATGTGTCAACATTTTGAAGATTGGCAAATCTCAGTGAACACAGTATTTTCCAAATGACCAATGCCTGATGTTACAGTCCATGCATGGGTAAAAGATCCATACCAAAAAAAAAAAAAGAGCAATGGATTTTTGTAATATGACAGCATATGAAAAGTTGATTGATATAGTTTTGGATTTCATACTGCAAGTAATCTTTAAGAAATGACCACTTATCAAATCTTGTTTTAGTATCAAAGAAGATATTCACAACTGTCAGAAAAGGCTATTAAAATATGCCTCCCTTTTCCAACAACATATCTGTGAGGTCAGATTTTCTTCATGTATTTCATTTGTCTTAACAGCTAGAATGCAAAAGGAAATTTAAGAATACAGATGTCCACAGAAGGGAGAAAGGAAACATGAGACAAAATAAAGTGTCAGTTACTGAGAGATTTCAGAGTTGAAAGGTTATTCGTATGCATTATATAGATATCTCTTTTTAGTTTAAGGTACATTGGAGAGGCTAGAGGGAAGTACCTGAAATTGCAGAGCTATGTTCCAGTAGCCATGTTTCTTTAAGATGATTGTATAATGATAGAGCTTTTACAATGTGACTGTGTGATTGTAGGGAAAAAAAGAATACAGATGTCTTATATTAAGCCATAAATTAAAGAGATTTGTAGAGATGTAAAACAATTCCTCCCTTCTCACTAAATTTGCTGTTTTGGAAAATACTATTTTATATTAACATATAATGGATTTATTATTTTTAATGAATTAATAAATACATTTTTTCAAAATTTTCATTTTAATTTCTAATATAATAAATATAAATATAACTCACATAACCAAAAGTTCTTTAGAGTACTCAATAATTTTTTTATTTTTTGTGGGGGTGCATGGTCCAGGAATCAAACCCAGGTCTCCTGTATGGAAACTGAGCATTCTACCACTGAATCACCCGTGCACCCAATCAACAATTTTTAAGAGTGTGGAATGGTCCTGAGACCAAAAAGTTTGAGAATCACATCAAGCCTGAGTATCTAAAAACTGTTAACCTCAACTCATTTGCAATATCTCTTCGTGGAATTATTGTTACTGAACTGAACTCATCTATGGCCTTATACCATTAAACATGTTTTCCTTTTTCTTTTAAAGAATAGCCTTAGGAAGCACTTTTGCACTCACTGTGAGGATATTTGGTGGACATCATTCATTCTGTTTCTAATATACTCTTTTAATGGCTTATGGGACAAATTTTTCTTACATTTCTAAGCAACTGGATTGTTTTAGTATCATGAAAACTGTGGACATTTTACTGGCAATAATTTCCCCTGTGATTTGGCTTCTGAGAGGTTCAGAGCCAAGTGGACAGATGGCCTCTAGAAGATGTATAGGGCTTTATGGCCTTTCTCTAATCTTTCTTCAGAATCATCCAATCATCATTCTTTTATTTTCTTGTTATCCTTTTTGTCTCACACATGTGTTTTTGCCATGTTTGATAGTATGAATTCTGCAACCCCCCTCCCTTAAATTCACTTGGAAAACAGAGAAAGGAAAGGAGAGAGAAAAAAAGACAAAATCTCCAATATAGCCCATAAATAAATATGTCAAAACTTTTCTGCTTATCTACACTGCCTAGAAAATCAATCTCCCTTAACTCTCTTGGGTACATACCAGGAGTGTTAAGCCAGGAAATCAGAAAGAACCATGGCAAAGGTTTGTTTTCCTTCCTGGGGTGAAGAGAAATGTTCTTCCTTGTGTATCCTGAAAGGAAGCCCGTTCTTTCTCTCCTTAATTAATCACTTTCCTAAGAGAAGATTACAAGGCTTTTCTATTATTCTGAGAATGAGAATGATGAAGAAAAGATAATAGGAGAAATCAATGAATTAAGAGACCAAGTAGCCAGGGAAATGCTCCTTTGTGAACTCTGTCTATGACTCCACTGGGTCAGAGAGGTCAAGCAGGCTGGTACAGCCTCAAGCAGGCTGAGATCCCAGTTATTAGGAGGAGCTCTGGAGTGTAGGACAGAAATTCACATTCTAATCCTATCTTTGACATTGACTCTGTGACTTGGAATAAACCCCTTAGAATCTTGGGCCTCTGCTTTTTGATCTGTAAAATGGAATCTTAATACCTACCTTATCTAGAGTTTGAGGATCAAAGGAGACCATGGATACAAATATAATCTGGCAAAGGCCAGATTATATTTAAATTCGCATTTCCATGCCTCCAAAGACCATGAATCCAGTATGACCTATGTCATTGTTGTGGCCTTTTAAACATTTTTAATTCATTGAACAAGTTCAACTGGAAAATACGGTTAGCTTCAAAGAGTACAACAGCTAGAATCTTCATAAATCTAGTTAACAAAGCTGTGTCTAAAAGATCCTTTTATTTGTGCAGTATTTTACAGCACCTAAGTCCTTAGGCAATATCTGATATTGTATATACCCTTCTCTATGGCCAACAGCTCCATTTTTGCACCAGATCCCATCCCCTCTCATCATCTCAAGGACATTGCTTCAGCAATTCACCCCTCCCCCTTACATGATTCTTTTCTACTCTCTGCTGCATGACTCTCACCAGCATTTAGTCATCTATGACATTAATGAACTATATTTCCAGTGGACTTGAGATCACCTATCCTTCTTTCTGTCCCAACCTATTCTTTGTGTAGCCTCCTACAAATCACAAAGTGCAACTCCAATTTTCTGGTGGCTCAAAATCCTGGAGTTGTGTTCACCTCATCAAACAGAGCTTTATTAACTGCCCCATTTAAAATAGAAACCTCCATCTGCCTCTATTTGCTCACACTACTCTGGTTCTCTTTATACTACTTATCACTTTTTCACATAATATGATACATATTTATTGATTTCTTTATTATCTGTTTCCCTCTGGGAATGTAGATTCTATGAGGAAAGGCACTTGGTCTATTTTATTCCCTGTTATACCTCCAATGCTCCAGGTATATTGTTGTTTGGTAATATTTGAGGAATGAATAAATAAATAAGTACATTGAGCATTAAAGAAATGCTCATTACCCCTACACACTTTCACATGTATTATATTGATATTCTACTTTTGCTTGCCAACAACCTGTGAAATAGTCAAAGCAAGTATTATTTTTCTCAAATTTTTTATCCAGTTTGGTTTGATAGTCAGGCCATACCTTCATGGACAGGGATCACAGATATTTTTTGATCTAATATAAAATTGGATGGAAATATTAGATAGAGGCCTTCATCCCAATGGAAGTGTCCATGGGAGGCTTTTTCTAGGATATAACAACTGATCTGAGTCTCAAAGGATATGGTGAACTAGTTCAGCAAAGAAAGAAGTGAACAGTTTCCTCTGGGGCAAAATAGTTCATAAGAAAATCTCAAGGAGTTCAATACCACTAGTAGAGAGAGTTGATGCTGAT
This sequence comes from Tamandua tetradactyla, assembly GCF_023851605.1. Lineage (NCBI taxonomy): Eukaryota > Metazoa > Chordata > Mammalia > Pilosa > Myrmecophagidae > Tamandua > Tamandua tetradactyla. The sequence continues at coordinate 124,690,134 of NC_135353.1, forward strand.
GAAAGAGGTAGGATCCAGTTATGGAGAGCCTTGTGTGTCATACTAAGGAATGTGAACCCCATTTTTCTTATTATTTCTAGCACCTGAAAGGGCTTAGACAGGGGAGTGATGTGAATACATTTGCAGTTAGAGATATTGATGCTGAAGTGAGAGTTTAAAAGATTAACTCCAAGTTAACAAAACTCATTGAAAACTCAGAATGTGGTCCAAATATTCTGACCCTGAAGGCAGTTCACTTCTCTAATGCACTGCTCTACCACTGTACTAATCCCTAGTGTATGCATCCATCCCATCTTGGAAATGTATACGAAGAGCTGTCCTCAGAGCAATAGGGACAGTCACAAAACAGGAAATGAGCTAATTTCATTTCTTGCAATATGCCCAAATATACATCCCCCAGGATATAGGAAAGAGGGAAATGTTTTCACTGCCTTTCCCTTCTTCAGAACCAGTGAAGCACATATTTTTATTCTTTCCCTGCTATTTTTTTAGATTTTTTATTGTATAGTATAACATATATACAAAGCAAAAAATGAAAAAGTTATAGTTTTCAAAGCACTCTTCAAGAAATGGTTATAGGATAGTTTCCAGAGTTTGTCATGGACTACTGTATTATCCTCTCATATTTTTCCTCCTAGCTGCTGCAGAATATAGGAAGCTAGCAGACTTAAATACTTTATCATCACAATAGACTTTTTTTCCTTCTTTTTTTGTGAGCAATAACATATATACAAAAAAGCTATAAATTTCAAAGCACAGCACCACAACTAGTTGTAGAATATATTTCAAACTTTGACATGGGTTACAATTTCACAATTTTAAGTTTTTACTTCTACCTGCTCTAAAATATTGGAGACTAAAATAGATATCAATTTGATGATTCAGCATTCATATTCATTTGTTAAATCCTATCTTCTATATATAAAACCATCATCACCTTTGATCTTTCCATCCCTCTCTTTAGGGGTGTTTGGGCTATGGCAATTCTAAATTTTTCATACTGGAAGGGTCTGTCACCAATATGGGGTAGGAAGATGGAACTATCTGACGTTCTGGAGAAGCTGGGCTAGGTTTCAGAACTTATCTGGACCAGGGAACTATCTGGAGGTTGTAGGTTTCTGGAAAGTTACTCTAGTGACTGGAACCCTTGTAGAATCTTTTAAATTGCCCTAGGTGCTCTTTAGGATTGCCTAGAATGTACCAGTTGGTAGTTGGCAGGTTATGATAGGTAGCAAGATCTACCTGAAGCTTGCATAAGAGTAACCCCCAGAATAGCCTCTCAATTCTATTTGAACTCTCTCTGCTACTGATGCTTTATTAATTACACTCCTTTCCCCCCATTTGGTCAGGATGGAATTGTTGATCCCACAGTACCAGATCTGAATTCATCCCTGGGGGGTCCTCTCCCACGTGACCAGGGAGACTTTCACCCCTGGATGTCATGTCTCACGTAGGGGGGAGGGCAATGATTTCACTTACAGAGTTGACTTAGAGAGACTAAGGCCACATCTGAGCAACAACAGAGGTCCTCCAGAAGTAACTCTCAGGCCTGCCTATAGGTAGTCTAAGCTTCTATGCTACCTCCATAAGCTTCACAAGAATAAGCCTCATGATCAAGGGCATGGCCTATCGATTTGGGTGTCCCTAAAGTTTGACACAGGATCAGGGGATTCCCTGTTGGTAAGGTTTAATAGTTCCATTGTCTTTCTCCCCTCACTCAGAGGACTTGGCCAATACTTTTTGATTATCTGCTTAATATACTCTAAGATGTTTCCAGGCATTACAATAATCTATACAGTATTCAAGGACCTCGTTCGCATTCTGTGCTCTCTCTGTGTTCTAGTTTGCTAGCTGCCGGAATACAATATACCAGAAACGGAATGGCTTTTTTAAAGGGAAATTTAATAAGCTGCAAGTTTATAGTTCTAAGGCCAAGAAAATGTCCCAATTAAAACAAATCTATAGAAATGTCCACTATAGGGCATCCAGGGAAAGAAGCTTTGATTCAAGGAGGTCGATGATATTCAGGTCTCCCTTTCAAGTGAGAAGGGCACATGGTGAACACAGTCAGAGTTTCCCTCTCATCTGGAAAGGCACATGGTGAACGCAGTCAGGGTTCCTCTCTCATATGGAAGGGCTAATGGCGAACACGGCATCATCTGCTAACTTCTTCTCCTGGCTTCTTGTTTCATGAAGCTCCCCAGGAGGCATTTTCCTTCTTCATCTCCAAAGGTTGTTGGCTGGTGGACTCTGCTTCTCATGACTGCATTGTTCTCTGCTCTCTCAGAATCTCTCATTCTCCAAAATGTTTCCTCTTTTATAGGACTCCAGGAAACCAATCAAGACCCACCCAAATGGGTGGAGACACATCTCCCCTTATCCAGCTTAACAACCACTCTTGATTGGGTTACATCTCCAGGGAGATGATTTAATTACATACAGTATCGAATAGAGATTATTCTGCCTTTATGAAATGGGATTTTGATTAAAACATGGCTTTTCTAGGGCCCATACATCCTTTCAAACCAGCACACTGTGTTTCAGTTGTTCAAATGAGCTATGCAGATAGGTTGAATTAGACTATGCACTACAGAAAATTTCAGTTCCAGATCAAATAAACCTTTCTTCCATTGGTCTCAGAGTATGTGTAGCTCTAAAATATAAGCACTGTCTTCCTTACCCCTATGTTCTGAATTAATTTAACCCCAATCTGTTTGGCTTCAATCTTAACTTGAAATATCAGGTTATATATACAAAACAGCCTCTCAAAATCCAGAAATAATAATCACCACTCTGGGCTTAATGTGTCTGTTCTAAAAGCTTACACTCTAGGTCCCTATTTTCTTATGTGCATTTTCTAAAGCTGACCATACCATTGTTGGTTTTTTGTTTCTGGCTTATTTTATCTCACCAAATATCCCACCTGTTCATTTACATCATTGCATGCCTCATATCAATGTTCTTTTTTGTAGAAGCACAGCCTTCGTTCATAAATATGCACCGTCGTTCTCCATTCTAATTATCTATCAGTGCATTTTTCAGCCGCTTGCATTCACTGAGCATCAGGTAGAGGGCCTAAAGTCCACAGTCCAAGAACATTCTCAATTTTAGATAATTTCATTGTTCCCAAGAGACAGAAAACCAATAAACACACCCTCACCAAATAAGAGATCTAAACCACCTCTTAACTCTTGTCCCTCACTCCATTATTTACCTCTGCTGTTGCCGAGGTAGTGCTGATGGTTTCCTTCTGACAATAGTTCATAGCATGTGCTCTAGTTTGCTAGCTGCCAGAATGCAATATACCAGAAATGGAAAGGTTTTTAAAAGGGGAATTTAATAAGTTGCTAGTTTACAGTTCAAAGGCCGAGAAAATGTCCCAATTACAACAAGTCTATAGAAATGTCCAATCAAAAACATCCAGGCAAGGATACCTTGGTTAAAGAAGGCCGATGAAGTCCAGGGTCTCTCTCTCAATTGAGAAGGTACATGGTGAATACAGTCACGGTTTCTCTCTCAGCTGAAAGGGCACATAGCAAGCATAGTGTCAAGTGCTAGCTTTCTCTCCTGGCTTCCTGTTTCATGAAGCTCCCCAGGAGGCATTTTCCTTCTTCATCTCTAAAGTTTGCTGTCTCGTGGACCCTCTCCTTCATGGTGCTGCAGCATTCTCTGCCCTCTCCAAATCTCCCATTCTCCAAAATGTTTCCTCTTTTATAGGACTCCAGGAAACCAATCAAGACCCACCCAAATGGGTGGAGACACATCTCTCCTAATCCAGTTTAACACCCATTCTTGATTGGGTTACATCTCCAGGGAGATTATCTAATTACGGACTCAAACATACAGTATTGGATAGGGATTATTCTGCCTTTACAAAATGGGATTTAGATTAAAACATGGGTTTTCTAGGGGACATACATCCTTTCAAACCAGCACATTCCATCTTCTGGACGCTAAAAAAGACACGTTTTCCCCATAACAAAATACATTAATTTCACAACAATATCACAAATCCTTAAACCATTCCAGTAACATTTCAAATATAAGATTAATACAAGATTAAAATCGGTACAAAGCCTCATCAAAGTTAATTAAAGACATGGACAGTCCTAAGGCAAAATTATCCTCTGGCTCTGGAAATGCAGAGCAAGTTATTTGCTGCCAGCATACAAAGTAGGAACAGTCATAGGATACATATACACATTTCCATAGGGAGAAAAGAACACAGGGGTCACCGGGCCCATGCCGTTTTGAAAACCCACAGTGCAAAGTCCATTAGATTTCAAAGTCTGAGAGTCATTTATCTTCAGGGCTTCTGAAAGCAGAAGTGCCACCCCTTCCAAGGACCTATGCAGAGGCCTGCCTCTCTCCAAACACAACCTTGGGGGATATTGGGGAGACCACCTTTTTCTTGACCCCACCCTCTCCAAGCATTGGGGTCGCAAGACCACCAAGTGGTGGCAGCCAGGCTCTCCCCAAATCCCCAAAGAGTATGCTTAACCCTCTCCAAGGTCTGAGGCAGCATGATTCTTCCACTGCAACCAGGTGGAAGGCCCATCCTCTGCCTTTGGGGCAAATTCACCCTCTCCATGGGCTTGGGTGGGTCTGCTCTCCTGGCCCGAGGCTTGTTGACTTCAGACTTCAGCCTCCATGGTTTTGCCTCTGAAGTTATTTTTCCTCCAATGTGTCATTTCTCTGAAACCCCCAATCCAGACTGGCAGCAGCTCTGTTTATACTCGTCCCACAACACTCTCATTGGCTTTCTATGCAGTAGCCTTAGATCATGCCCATCAAACATAAGGAGTTTCCACAAGCCTTTCTTGGATAACTCCATGTCCGATCCTGGCTTTCTCTGAAATGGCTGACTGGTTCCACATCTGGTCAACTCCTCATGTGGGGCACTATTCTCTGGGGTCTCCTTTCCTGGAAGCCCAGAATTTTCCAGGACATCAATTTCTGATTTCTTTATACTCAAGAGTTCGGTTATCAGCTTATCTCTTTCCTGACACATTTCACTATAATCTGTGAGGAGAAACCAGGCTGCACTTGCCATATATAATTTGGAGATATCTTCTGCTAAGTATCCAAATTCATGGCTTTTAAAATCTGCCTTCCAGCCAAAGCCACTCATCAATTTTGCCAAATTTTCTGTCATTTTAAAACAAGCTTCATCTTCCTTCCAGTCTGTAATGACACATGCCTCATTTCTGTCTAGAGCCTGGTCAGAGGTACCTTTAGAGTCCACATTTCTACCAAAATTCTCTTCAAAACATTCCAGGCCTTCTCTATCAAACTCCTTACAACCCCTACAAAGTCTTCCCCTTATCCATTTAAAAAGCCATTCCAACATGTTTGCTATTTGCAAACCACAGCAGCAGCACCCCACTATCTGGAACCAAAATCTGTTCTATTTTACAGCTGCTGGAATGCAATATACCAGAAATGGAATAGCTTTTAAAAGGGGGAATTTAATATGTTGCTACTTTGCAGCTCTAAGGCAGAGAAAATGTCCCAATTAAAACAAGTCTATAGAAATGTCCTATCAAAGGCAATCAGGGAAAGATACCTTGGTTCAAGAAGACCAATGAAGTCCAGGGTCTCTCTCTCAAGTGAGAAGGGCACATGGCAAACACAGTCAGAGTTTCTCTCTCAGCTGGAAGGGCACATGGCAAGCACAGTGTCAAATGCTAGCTTTCTCTCCTGGCTTCCTGTTTCATGAAGCTCCCTGGGAGGCATTTTCCTTCTTCATCTCCAAAGGTCGCTGGCTAGTGGACTCTTTGCTTCCTGGTGCTGCAGCATTCTCTGCTCTCTCCGAATCTCCCATTCTCCAAAGTGTTTCCTCTTTTATAAGACTCCAGTAAGCCAATCAAGACCCATTCAAATGAGTGGAGACACATCTCCCCTAATCCAGCTTAACAATCACTCTTGATTGGGTTACATCTCCAGGAAGATGATCTAATTACAGATTCAAACATCCAATATTTGAATAGGGATTATTCTGCCTTTACAAAGTGGGATTTAGATTAAAACATGGGTTTTCTAGGGGACATACATCCTTTCAAATCAGCACAGCATGCAATACCAGTTTTCCCCCTGTGCCCTGGACTTAACACTCTTTATACAAGAATCATATCCTTGAAGTAATTCTTACAAGAACTCATTCATATTTCTAGCATTAATCAGTGGGACATGTAGGCCAATACAACCCTTTTCAATCTTGTTCATCTTCAATATGATTCTAGACCCACTAGAGAATCACCTCCACTCCTATCTATTTCTTTACATTGGTGTTCAACCTCATTAGCTAATGGTTCACCCACCTCTAGCATCTATGTATCTCTAAGTCCCCTGTATTCTATATTATAAGTCTCTGATTGTACCTTTTTGCAGGTCATAAAAGTGGAATCATACAGTATCTGTCCTTTTGTGTTTGGCTAGTTTCACTCAGCATTATGTTGTCAAGGCTCATACATCTTGTCATGTGCTTCAGGACATCATTTTGTTTTACTGCTGCATAATATTCTATCGTATGTATATATCACATTTTGTTGAGCCACTTGTCTATTGATGGACATTTGGTTTCTTTCCATCTTTTGGCAATTGTGAATAATTCTGCTATGAGCATTGCTGTGTAAATGTCTGTTTGTCTTGTTGCTTTAAGCTCTTCTGGGTATATACCAAGTACTGCTATTGATGAATCATAGGGCAGCTCCATATTTAGATACCTAAGGAACCACCAAACAGTCTTCCATAGTGAGTGCACCATTGTACATTCACACCAGCAGTGCATAAGTGCCCCAGTTTCTCCACATTCTCTCCAACATTTACAGCTTCCTGATTGTTTAATAGCAGCCATTCTCATAGGTATGAGGTGGTATCTCATAGTAGGCTTGAGCTGCATTTCCCATGTAGCCAGTGAAAATGAGCATCCCTTCATGTGCTTTTGAAACATCTGCATTTGCTCTTCAGAAAAATATCTATTCTTATCTTTAGCCCATTTTGTAATTGGGTTGTTTGTTCTTTTGTTGTTGAGTTGATGATTCTTTGTATATACAGGAAATCAAACCTTTCTCTGATATGTGATTTCCAAATATTTTCTCCCATTTTGTTGGTTGCCTCTTCACCTTTTTGACAAAGTCTTTTGAGGTACAGAAGCATTTCATTTTGAGGAGTTACCATTTATCTATTTTTTCTTTTGGTACTCGCATTTTGGATGTAAAGTTTAGGAAGCTATCTCCTATTACTACATCTTGAAGATGTTCCCCTACAAATTCTTCTAGAAGCTTTATGATGCTAATTCTTACATTTAGGTGTTTGATCCACTTTGAGTTAATTTTTGTGTAGGGTGTAAGATAGGGGTCCTCTTTCATTCTTTTGGCTATTGATATCCAGTTCTTCCATGCCCAATTATTGAAAAGACTATTTTGTCCCAGTTCAGAGGATTTCGGGGCCTTGTTAAAAATCAGTAGATTTGGTGGTCTACTTCTGCACTCTCAATTCAATTCAATTGGTCAATGCTTATGTCTTTGTGCCAGTACCATGCTCTTTTGATCGCTGTGCCTTTATAATAGGCTTTAAAGTCAGGGACTGTTAATCCTCCCACTTCATTCTTCTTTTTTAGGATGCTTTTAGCTGTTTGGAGTCTGTTTCGCTTCCAGATGAATTTGGGAGGTAGGTTTTCCAAATCTTCAAAGTAGGTTGTTGGGATTTTGATTGGTACTGCATTGAATCTGTAGATCAATTTGAGGAGAATTGACATCTTAACTAAATTTAGCCTTTCTATCCATGAGCACAGAATGTCTTTCTACCTATTTAGATCCCTGATTTATTTTAGCAATGCCATGCAGTTTTCTGTGTACAAGTCCTTTACATCCATAGTTAAGTTCATTCCTAAGTATTTGATTCTTTTAGTTGTTATTTTGAATGGAATTTTTTTCTTAACTGACTCCTCAACTAGCTCATTGCTTGTGTATAGAAATGTTGCTGATTTTTGCACATTAATTTTATATCCTGCCAGCTTGCTGAATTTGTTTATTACCTCAAGTAACTTTGCTGTAGATTTCTCAGAATCTTCCAAGTATAGTATCATATCATCTGCAAATAATGAGATCTTTACTTCTTCCTTTCCCATTTGGATGCTTTTTATTTCTTTTTTCTGCCTGACTCCTCTAGCTAGAAATTCTAGCACAATGTTGAATAATAGTGGTGACAGTCAGTATCCTGGTCTTTTACCTGATCTGAGGGGGAAGGCTTTCAGTCTCTCTCCATTAAGTACGATGCTAGTTATCAGTTTTTCACATATTCCCTTTCTCATATTGAGGTAGTTCCCTTTGATTCTTATCTTTTGGAGTGTTTTTATGAGAAAAGGATGCTGAATTTTGTTGAATGCTTTTTCAGCATCAATCGAGATGATCATGTGATTTTTTTTCCTTTTGAATTCCTAATGTGCTGTATTACATTAATTGATTTTCTTGTGTTGAACCATCCTTGCATTCTGATATAAACCCCACTTGGTCATGGTTTATAATTCTTTTAATGTGTTGTTGGATTCAATTTGCTAATATTTTATTGAGAATTTTTGCATCTATGTCCATTAAGGAGACTGGCCTTTGTTTATCTTTCTTATAGCATCTTTACCCGGTTTTGGTATTAAAATGATATTAGTTCATAAAATGAGTTAGGTAGAGTTCCTTATTTTTTGGAAAATTTTGAGCAGGATTGTTGTTAGTTCTTTCTGGAATATTTGATAAAATTCCCCTGTGAAGTCAACTGGTCCTCGGTTTTTCTTTGTAGGAAGATTTTTAATGATTGATTGAATCTCTTTACTTGTGATTGGTTTGTGAGATCTTCTATTTCTTCCTGAGTTAGTGTAGCTTGTTTGTGTGTCTCCAGAAATTTGTCCATTTCATCTAGTTTGTTGGTGTATAGTTGTTCATAGAATCCTCTTATGGTTTCTTTTATTTTGTCAGGGTCTGTGGTAATGCATTCCTTTTCATTTCTGATTTTGTTTATTGTGTCCTCTCTCTTTTTTTCTTTGTCAGTCTTGCTAGTGGGCCATCAATTTTATTTTCTCAAAGAACCAACTTTTGGTTTTATTGATTCTTTCTATTGTTCTTTTGTTCTCCCATTCATTAATCTCTTCTTTAATCTTTGTTATTTCTCTTCTCCTATTTATTTTGGACTGGTTTGCTGTTCTTTCTCAAGTTCCTCTAGGTTTGCTGTTAAGTCCTCAATTTTTGCCCTTTCCTGTTTTTTAATATAGGCATTTAGGTCAATAAATTTCCCTCTCAGCACAGCCTTTGCTGAATTCCATAAGTTCTAACAAGTTGTATTCTCATTTTCATTCATCTCCAGATAGCTGCTGATTTCTCCAGCAATTTCTTCTTTGACCCACAGGTTGTTTAAGAGTATGTTATTTAATCTCCATATATTTGCGAATGTTCTCTTCTTTGGTGGTTATTGAGATCCAGCTTTATCGCATTGTGATCAGAGAAAGTGTTCTGAATAATTGCAATTTTTTCAAATTTGTAAAAACTTGTTTTGTACCCCAGAATATTATCTATCCTGGAGAATGTTCCATGAGCACTAGAGAATAATGTATAACCTTGTTTGCTTTTGGGTGCAATGACCTATATATATCTGTTAGGTTTCATTCATTTATCAAGTTATGTAACTTCTTTATTTCCTAGTTGATCTTCTGTCTGGTTGTTCTGTCTATAAAGGAGAGTGGTGTGTTGAAGTTTCCTGCTATTATTGTTGAAACATCTATTGCTCCCTTCAGTTTTACCAGTGTCTTTCTCATATACTTTGGAGCTCCTTGATTGGGAGGATAAACATTTATGGTTGCTGTATCTTCTTGGTGAATTGACTCTTTAATTAGTATATAGTGTCCTTCTTTGTCTCTTATGACATTTTTACATTTAAAATCTATTTAGTCCGATATTAGTATAGCTACTCCTGCTCCCTTTTGGTTACAACTTGCAAGGAAGATCTTTTTCCATCTTTTAATTTTCAATCTATTTGTATCCATATGTCTAAGATGAGTCTCTTGTAGGCAGAATATAGCTTGATTATGTTTCTTAATCCATCCTGCCAATGTATATTTTTTACTTGCTAAGTTTAGTCCATTAACATTCAAAGTTATGACTGAAAAGGCATTTCTTGATTCCACCATCTTAACATTTTTACTTTATTTGTCAGATCTATAATTTCATTCCCCTCTTTCTCTTTGTATTCTTTAAATTACTCTTAGTGGTACTCTTCAATTCTGTGCTCTCCTCCAGACCTCCCTCTCCTGTCTTTTTTTTTCAGCTGGCAGAACTCCTTTTATTATCTCTTGTAGGGCCAGCCTCTTGTTGACAAATTCTTTCAGGACTTCTTTGTCTGTGACTATTTTAATCTCTCCCTCAATTTTAAAGGACAATTTGCCTGGGAACAGAATTCTTGGCTGGAAGTCTTTCTCTTTCAGGTTCTTGAATTCGTCTTGCCACTGCCTTCTCGCTTCCAGGGTGCTAGCTGAGTAGTCTGAACTCAGTCTTATTTGATTTCCCTTTTATGCAGTAGATTGATTTTCTTTTGCCACTTTCAGAATTTCCTGTTTCTCTTCAACATTTGATATACTGATTATTGTGTGTCTTGGGGAAGGCCTGTATGGATTTATTCTGTTTGGAGTTCTTTGGGTTTCTTTGACTTGTATATTTTTGTCCTTTATGAGAGTTGGGATGTTGTTCCCTGTTATCTCCTCAACTACTCTTCCAAGTCCTTTATTCTTCTCTTCCTCTGGGACACCAGTGATTCTTATATTTGGGCATTTTGTTTTGCCTATCATTTCCGAGTTTCCATTCAATTTTTTCCATCCTTTTTGCCATTTACTGTTTTGAGACTTTGAAGTCAATTATCCTGTCCTCTATATCACTTATTCCTCTTCTGTCTCTTCAGATCTGGTGTTGTGTGCCTCTAGTATGTTTTTTTATTTGGTCAACAGAGTCTTTAATCTCTGTGATTTCTCCTATTTTTCAATTTGTTCTTTCAAATTCCTCTTTGTGCTCTTCTACTGTCTTCCTGATCTCCTTTATGTCATATGCTATCCTGCTTATTTTAATAAGTAGAGTTGTATGAACATCTTTCATTATTTCTTCCAATGTCTGTGTCTCCTCAGGTGTTTTAATTTAGTCATTAGGCAGGGTTATATCTACCTGCATTGTGATCTGCTTAGTGATTTTCTCCTGTCTTTGTCACATGTAGATATCTTGATTGATTTATTTTGGGAGTTGATTTCTCTCAGTAGTCTAAGACTCTGTGTTTGCAGGGTGGTTGTACAGCAAGGAGCAGGGCACGGGGTGGAGCATTCAGTACAGGGATTTGTTTCAGGGCAGATATGGATGCATTTTGGGGATGTTATGCTGGTGCTTGTGAACGTGGGCACCCAGCAGCCAGGAAGGATGGAGCTGGGTGGGTGCACTGGTCTAGGAGATGTAACCGTGGTATGCACTGGTATAAGGCATGGGGCCCTTTGTGTGCATGCATAAAGCTGTGGAAGCAGGTCAGCATTATGCCTTCATAGGTTGGGGGCAGATGTGACCTGTCTGTGCAGGTCGGAACTTTCTCATAGCTGGGAAGTGGGGCTGAGTGCTGTGCACATGCATGGTTCTAGAACTGCTGTGATGTGCAGTTACCAGAGATGAATGACGTGATTGGTGGCCCATGCACATGTCCCAAGCAAGCCTGGGAGTGCCATAAATGGATGCTCTGAGCTCAGGAAGGGTGGGGTGAGGCTGTGTGACACTATGGTGGGGGTGGGGTTAACTTAGCTATGGAGGTTAGTGCCCGCAACCTTTATGCAGTGATAATAGCCTGCAGGGAACAGGGAGGGGAAGGTAGTGTTTGGGAGGGGTGTAGGAGGGTTGGGTGGGGCTGCACTTGGGGTGGGGTGGGGGGCAGTTACGTGCACTGGGGGTTGGTGGGGTGGGGGTGCCTAGAGTGCAGGGAATGGGAGTTGGTGGGGGGGTTCAGGAGTGTGGGGTGTGAGGTGAGTCATTGATCATGGGGCTGCACTGGTCAGGGTAGCGTGCCCAAAGAACGCAGCCTGGCTTACTACCTATTCCCATGTACCCATCCGTACACTCCTGCAGGTTCCACCACTCTGTGCCTCCATGCCAGGCTCCAGCTTTCTGCCTCTCGGTTCTTCAGCTTCTGCAAACAGTACTGCCATATGTGGTACAGAACACTCTCCCAGGTCAGCCGCACTCCTGAATTGCTGCCTCAGTTGCCCTCCTGTTCCTTCTCTAACTTTTCCATGCAGCAGGGCTAATCTCAAGCTGCTCTAGTCAGCCATCTTCCCAGAAGTCTCTCTCTTCCATTTTTAACTTTGCCTTTTTAACATCCCCATCCCCACATCCTGAATCCATAATATGGTATGTGGCATCAAGTTACTGCTTTGGTTTTGATGGCAGTTGTAGGAGTGGATTTTAGTTGTGGCCCATTTTTTGCCAATATTAACATTTGTGGAGGGAATTCATTATTATTCCAATTTAGAAAAGATTCATCTCATTCCCAACAGGAGTAGCAATGCTATTTTTGGTCCATAACTCTATTAAATAATAATGAAATTGTTTTCTACTTGGATTCTAATATATTTTTTAATTTCTTAAGATAAAACCCAAATTCTAAACAACATCCAGATTGGAATGTGTTCAATGAACAGTTCTTAAATTCTAATCAGGAGTAGAATAGAAATAATGAAAAGCTTTAGACTTCATTAGTAAAATTTATAGTTAGAAATGGTTAACCAGTGTATTGAATTGAATGTGTTAATGTGCTACCAGGGAGCAAATCTATTGTTCTCCCAGCACTGTTGTATAGAACCATGATATTTGATCTCTTCTCTCCTAACTAGATGACATTTCTAGCAGATATAATTTTTCAATCATTCTCTGACATCAGAAAAGTCACATTTTCAGGTATAAAAAGTCCAGCTCATTCTAAATCAAAACCTCACTCTTTAATTGAGAGCAAAGTATCTTCCCATTCCCATAGCTTAGGTTTACCCCAGGCTTAGAAACATGCAATGGAAAGGACTGATGCTGTGCCTTTTCTCTCTCTTTATTCTTTATTTTTTCCACTCACCAGATACTGATTTTAGCAACTCTAAGAATTAGTGGGACATTACATATTGTTGTCATTAATACTGTTCACCAAATGTTTTCAATTCTTTCCCCTTTCAGGTACATGGTAAAATTGCACTTGAAAATGGATGTGGCCTTGTGATTTGCCTTGACAAATGAAACATGAGCACAATGGATGTGTGTCACTTTGGGGAAGAACTTTTAAGAGCTAGTGAACAAGCTATCATATGTCCTTCCAACTGCTGTGGTGATTATGGAAGCAAGTGTTTAGATAAGATTTCAATAAGGCCAATCCATGCTGATTATTTTGTGTGAGCAAAAATTAAATCTTCATTCTTTTAAGGCATTGATTTTGGTTTATCTTTTGCTACAGATTTATACAGCTTATCCTGACCAATATACTACATATCACACAACACACACTTAAAGGAAGGAAGATATAACAATCATGGACTCGTAGCCACCTGATAATATTATCCTCAAAACATATACCAATTTTTGGGTGGGCTACAATGGCTTAGCAGGTAGACTTCTCATGTGCCATGCCAGAGATCCCGGTTCATTTCCCTATGTCTGCCCATGCAAAAAAAATAAAAATAAAAATAATATATACATGCACATATTTTTGTATATATATACACAAAATTATATTTAAAAATTTGTAAAATATATAATATTTTATATGTAAAAATTTGTAAACACATTTGTATGTATAATACAATATTATATATAAAAATTTGTATTATAAAGAGAAATGGAGAAAACTGCAATTATGGGGAAGATAAAATATTAGTAAGAATTTTTAAACTTTGAATAGAAAAATTAACAATATATTTAATAAGTGTATAGAGAACATATAAGGAATATGCATTGTTTCAGGTTAAGACATAATATTTATGAAGATTTGTCTCATACAAATTTTACTAGCTTGTAAAATATTCAGCTATTTTCAATGAGCCAGTATGGCATAGTACTCTCTTACAAAACAAAACTTAAATTAGAAATACACAATAAAAAGACAGTAAATGTAATGAGACATACATATAACAGCATTACATTTGAAAACTTTAAAAGTATTCCTAAATAAATTATGGATCATTTTGAGAATTATATATTTATATCAGAACAACACTGAAAGGACTACCTATTAGAATCATGGGATATAATTAAAGCAGTATCTAAAGGAAATATAAACTCTTATATATATTTATTATAAAGCAAGAAGTACTGAAAATAAATCAACAAAATGTATACCTAAAAAAGCTAGAGAAAAAGAAGTAAAATGTACCACAGAAGAACATATGACAATAATGTTATGATTTGGTGTGTCAGTCTGAAACTATTATGCACTTCATAAAAGCCATGTCCTTTAACCCTCATTCAGTGTTGCTGCATTGGTTCTTTTTTATTGCTTCCATGGAGAGGTGGCCCACTCAACTGGGGGTGGTACCTTTTGATTAGGTGGTTGGATTAGGTTTCCATGGCAATGTGTCTCCATGGATTCAAGGTAGGGTTGTTTATTGGAGCCATTTAAGGTGGAATCATTTTGGAAAAAGCATCAGTGCCAACAGAGCCCACACATCCAGAGACCTTTGGAGATGTATAAAGAAAACATCCCCAGGGAAGTCATTGAAGAAGCCTGGAGAGTAAGCTAGCAGATCTCACCATATCCACCATGTGCCTTTCCAGTTGAGAGAGAAACCTTGAACATTATTGGCCTTCTTGAACCAAGGTATCTGTCCTTGGATGCCTTCGTTTGGACATTTTTATAGCCTTACATTAATTTGGACATTTTCATAGCCTTAGAACTATAAATTTTCAATTTAATAAATTCCTTTTTTAGAAAGGGAATTTCTGGTATATTGCATTTCAGCAGCTTTCAAACTAAAATATTTGGTAAAGCTGGATGGTGACATATGGGGTCCAATATATCATTTCTATTCATGTTTTATGTTTGGAATAATTCACAATATTAAATAATCTTTTATTTTTTTAAACAGAGACATTACAGATGGTTAATTCTAAGGTTCCCTACAATTAAAATAAATTGATTTAATAGCTTATATATATGGTGGAAGATTTTTCTCAAAGATCATCAAATAAACAAATTCTTTTATTGAATTTTCTGTTTTATCTTAATGATACATCTATTTAACCATCATGTTATGGCCGATTGGCACGTGAAAAAGTATTCAAGAAACATCCTCTAAATAAAAGTGTAAATGAGATCACAAAGTATCATTTCCTTTGCTCAACAAACACTGTTTAAAATGTGCTATGGGGTCTTAAGTACTATGATATCTAAATATTATTTAACTAGTAATAAACTGGCCATTAGTTGGAGAATAAAAAAGGAAACAGAATCATTATATAAATTGCTTACATAAACCTTACCCCAATATGGTCCTACTACAGGATCTGGCACTATAGGAAAGAAGCACCTGGCTTTTCTTTTCAACTTCTGAATTTCAGAGAAATACCTATTGGTCTATGTCCATTTTGAAGTGGCAAAAGTGCTAGATGAGGCTGTTTCAGTTTGCTAAAGCTGACAGAATGCAATATAGCAAAAAAATGAATTGGTTATTATAGAAGGGATTCATTAAGCTGCAAGTTACAGTTCTAAGGCAGTGAAAATATCTAAATTAAAGCATCAATAAGGGGATACCTTCTCTTCACAAAAGATCACTTTGTCTAGGATTTCTCTGGCACATGGGAAGGCACATCGTGACATCTGCTGGCCTTCTCTTCCTGTAATGTAGAAAGTAAAAAGGAAAAAAACTGAAGGAGAAATTAATACATTCCCATATAAAAGTTATAAGAGTTTATCACTAGTACATCAAATGTACAAGAAATGCTAAAGGAAATTCTTCAGGCTGAAATAAAAGGACAATAGACAGTAACACGAAAGCACAAGGAGAAATAAAGAATACCAAAAAAGGCAACTATATATGTAAATATGTCAGTATTAACATATTTTGGATTATAACTTCCCCTTTTCCTACCGAATTTAAAATGCAACTGCATGGGGCAATAATCATAAATATGTTTTGATGAATATATACTGCATAAAAATGTAAGTCATGAAAGTAAAAGCATAAAGGGAGAGCAGAGCTACATTGGAGCAAACTTTTTGTATACTACTGAAAATAAGTTGGTTTCAACCTGAAGTAGATTGCTATAAAATAAGATGTTAATTTTAATTCTCAAGGTAATTGCTAAGAAAATATGAAATATGTAGTAAAATAAATGATAAGGGAAGTAAAATAGTACACTAATAACTGTCTATATGATTCAGAAGAAGGCAGTAATTTAGGACTTGAAGAACAAAAAAGATATGACATATAGAAATCAAATAGCAAAATGGAAAATGTAAATCCTTCCTTATCAGTATTTATACTGAATGTAAATAGACTAAACTCTCCAACTAAAAGCAAAAATTGGCACAATGGATTTAAAAAAATCATGACCCACATTCATGCTGTCTACAAAAGACTCACTTTAGATTCAAAGACACATATATGTTAAAATTCAAGGGATGGAAAAAGATATTTTATGCAAAGAGTAACCAAATGAGAACTGAGATGGTTATCAATATCGTATAAAATAAATTAAATACAAAATTGTTCTTAAAGCAAAAGTGTTAATACAGGGGCGGGCCACTGTGGCTCAATGGCAGAGTTCTCACCTGCCATGCCCTAGGCCTGGGTTCGATTCCCAGGGCCTGCCCATGCAAAAAAAAAGTGTTAATATATGCTGAAAATATAGTAATTATAAATATATATGTAATTAACAAAAGAGTTTCAATATATGAAGAAAAATTGACAAAATTAAGGGAGAAATGCACAAAGTAATACTAATATTTAGAGAATTCAAAATCTCACTTCAATGGTGAATAAGACAACTAGGCAGAATATCAGTAAGGAAATAGAATACTCAAAAGCTATATGCTAATTTGACCTAACAGACCTAGACAGAACAGTTCAACCAACAACAGAACACACACTCTTTTCAAGTGCACATAGAATATCCTGCAGGATGGAACATATGTTAGGCTACAAAAAAAGTCTCGATAAATTTAGCAGGATGGAAATCTTTTCACAGTGGAAAAGAATTTAAAACCAATAACATAAGGAAAAATGAAAAAAGTCACAAATATGTGGAAAGCATACATATTCTTAAACAATGGGTCAAAGAAAAAATCACAAAGGAAACTAGAAAATATGTTGAAATGAGTGAAAACAAAAATATAATTCATCAAAACTTATGGGATGCATCAAAAACAGTGCTCAGAAGGAATTTTATAGCTGTAATTCCCTCAAATAAGAAAGAAAGATATCAAACAACAAAACCTGACCTTCTATCTTAGGGAACAAGAAAAAGAAAAGCAAAATGAAATCAAAGCTATCAGAAGGAAGGAAATAATAAAGATCAGAGATAAATGAAACAGAGGATAAAAAATGAATGGAGTGAATCAATGATCCCAAAAGTTGGTGCTTTTAAAAAAGCAACAAATTAACAAGCTAGACCAATGAAAAAAATTGAGGGAAAAACTCAAATCACTAAAACAAGAATGAAAGTGGGAACATAAGTACTGACATTACAGGAATAAAAAAGATTATAAGAGGATACTAGGAACAACTGCACACCAATGAATTATATAATGACGATGAAATGGACAAATTCTAGAAAAGCACAGAAAACCTAAACTGATGAAGAAGAAATAGGAAATATCAACAGATTTATAACAGATAAAGAAATTGATTCAGTAATAAAAAATACTTTCAACTAAGAAAAGCCTATGAAAAGATAGATTCACTGGAGAATTCTAGCAAATATTTAAAAAATAATTAACACCAATCCTTCTGAACTCCTAAAAATTAGCAGTAGGTGGAACATTTTCTAACTCAATTCATGAAATCGGTATCACCTAGATAGCATGCCAGACAAGACATCATAAGAAAGAAGACTACAGAGCATTATTTCTTATAGAGAGGGAAACACAAATGTCATCAGAGTACTAGTAAACTGAACCCAGCACTATATTAAAAGATTATACACCATAACCCAGTAGGAGTTATTCCAAGAATGCAAGTTTGGCTCAAAATACAAAAATCATTCAAAGTATTGCATATTAATAAAAGAAAGGAAAAAATGCATGATCATATCACTACTCTCAGAAAAAGCACTGGACAAAATCCAAAACACTGCCATGATTAAAGCACTCAACAAACTAAGAATCAAAGAGAACTTCCTCAACATAAAAGGCAACTATGAAAACACACAGTGACTCCTAAGTCAATAGACCAAGCCCTTGATCTTGAGACTTGCTCTTGTGAAGCTTATTTTTGTAGTGGAGAACCTAAGCCTGCCTATGGTCATACTTAAGTGTTACTTCCAGGAGACCTCCATCACTGCTCAGAAGTGGCATCTCTCTCTCTAAGCCCAACTCTGCAAGTAAAATCACTGACCTCCCCCCTTACTTGGGACATGACATCCAGGGGTGAAAGTATTCTTGGCAATGTGGTATATGAATCCCAGGGATGAGCCTAGCTGTTGCACCATGGGATTGATAATGCCTTCCTGACCAAATGGGGGTAAAGAACTATGACATAATGAAGTAACAGTGGCTGGGAGAGTTCAAATAGAGGAAGAGGTTATTCTGGAGGCTACTCTTATGCAAGCTTCAGTTACATGTTGCTAGTACCATGGTTTACTAAACCTGAACCAAAACCATTCCTGCCAACCCTAAAGAACACACAGGGCTCTATCTGAAATTCCATACACTATATTGCTTTCCAGAAACCCACAACCTCCAGATGGGTTTCTGAGCCAGATAAGTCCTGAAATCCAAAGGGAACAGACTCCCCAGAACATCAATTAGTTCCACCTTCGACCCCATACTATTTTTTTTTATTTTTACTAAATAAAAAAAATTAACAACAACCAAAACAATAAGATATCATTCCATTCTACATACATAATCAGTAATTCTTAATATCATCACATAGTTGCATATTCATCATTTCTTAGAACATTTGCATTGATTTAGAAAAAGAAATAAAAAGAAATAAAATGGTAATAGAGAAAAAAAGTTATACATACCATACCCCTTACCCCTCGCTTTCATTTACCACTAGCATTTCAAACTAAATTTATTTTAACATTTGTTCCCCCTATTATTTATTTTTATTCCATATGTTCTACTCGTCTGTTGGTATGGTAGATAAAAGGAGCATCAGACACAAGGTTTTCACATTCACAAAGTCACATTGTGAAAGCTATATCATTGTTCAATCATCATCAAGAAACATGGCTACTGGAACACAGCTCTACCTTTTCAGGCAGTTCCCTCCAGCCTCTCCACTACATCTTGAACAACAAGATGATATCTACTTAATGCATAAGAATAACCTCCAGGATAATCTCTCAACTCTGTTTGGAATCTCTCAGCCATTGACAGTCTCATTTCACTCTTGTCCCTTTGGTCGAGAAGGTTCTCTCAATCCCTTGATGTTAATACTCAGCTCATTCTAGGGTTTTTCTCAGTCCCTTGATGCTGAGTCTCAGCTCATTCCAGGATCTCTGTCCCACGTTGCCAGGAAGGTCCACACCCCTGGGATTCATGTCCCATGCAGAGAGGGGGAGGGTGGTGAGACAGCTCATCATGTTGGCTGGAGAGAGAGGCCACATCTGAGCAACAAAAGAGATTCTCTTGGGGGTGACTCTTAGGCCTAAATTTTAAGTAGACTTGACCTATCCTTTGTGGGGTTAAGTTTCATATGAACAAATCCCAAGACTGGGGGCTCAGCCTATAGCTTTGGTTGTCCACACTGCTTGTGAGAATATCAAGAATTCAGCTTGGGGAAGTTGAATTTCTCCCCATTCTCACCATTCCCTGAAGGAGGCTTGCAAATACTTTTCCACTCACTGATCAAATCACTCTGGGATTCATCGGGACATCACTCTGGACAAACCAACAAAATCTCATGTCCTACCTGAGGTTCCAAGTACTTATGACGTTCAATCAAACTATCTACATAAGTTATATTAGGAAATGCTCTAGTCAAAATCTAAATTTTGTAACAAATGTTTCTGCTTTAGTCTCACACATAAGGTGACATTTTAAAATATTAATTACCATCAATTTTCAGCACCCTGCAATAATGACATTCCTTTGTTCTTCCTTATGTCAAAACAATTTTAAAATTTGTACACTGTACATTTCACTATTATTATACACTCTAGGCATTCCTAGATTATACCATCTTGATCTTTAACATCTATCTATCTTTCTGATTTCATTTATGTCCCCAGCCCTCCTCCCTCTATCATTCTCACATGCAGCTTCATTCAGTGTTTTAACATAATTACGTTAGTTAGGTAGTATTGTGCTGTCCATTTCTGAGTTTTTGTATCCAATCCTGTTGCACAGTCTGTATCTCTTCAGCTCCAATTACCCAATATCTTACCCTATTTCTATCTCCTGATGGTCTCTGTTACCAATGACATATTCCAAGTTTATTCACTAATGTCAGTTCATATCAGTGAGACCATACAGTATTTGTCCTTTAGTTTTTGGCTAGTCTCACTCAGCATAATATTCTCAAGGTCCATCCATGTTGTTACATACTTCATAAGTTTATTCTGTCTTAAAGCTGCATAATATTCCATCGTATGTATATAACACATTTTGTTTAGCCACTTGTCTGTTGATGGACATTTTGCCTATTTCCATCTCTTTGCAATTGTAAACAATGCTGATATAAACATTGGTGTGCAATTGTCCATTTGTGTCTTTGCCCTTATGTCGTCTGATTAGATACCTAGCAGTGGTATTGCTGGGTCATAAGGCAATTCTGTATTCAGTTTTTTGAGGAACCGCTGAACTGCTTTCCACAGCGGTTGCACCATTTGACATTCATTTGACATGAATAAATGCTCAACGTCCCTGGCCATTAGAGAAATGCAAATCAAAACCACAATGAGATATCATCTCACACCCACCAGAATGGCCATTATCCACAAAACAGAAAATGACAAGTGCTGGAGAGGATGTGGAGAAAGAGGCACACTTATTCACTGTTGATGGGAATGTCCACTCCACATTATTGACAACCCTTTCCAACATGAAAAAGTTAGAATAAGCATAGCCCCAATACCCATAAAGATTGTGAGAAAGATCAAAGAGGAAGGAAGAGCTATAACAGAGAAGATAGGATTTAACAAATGAGAATGACTACTGAATCATTATTTTGACATTTCTTTTAGTCTCCAGTGTCTTTGAGCAGATAGAAGGAAAAACCTAAAATTGTGGAACTGTAACCCATACCAAACTCTGAAATCTATTCTATAACTACTTGTTGCAATGTACTTTGAAATTTATTGCTTTTTAGTATATATGTTATATTTAACTATTTTAAAAAGTGCTATACAAAAAAACTCACAGCAAACTTATACTTAATGTTGAAATACTGAAAATTACCCCTCTGATGAAGAGCAAGACAAATAAATACACTTCTATAATTTCTATTCAACATAATACTAGAAGTTTAGCAAGAGCAATTACAAAAGAAAATAATATAAAATGCACCCAGATTGAAAAGAAGTAAAACTGTCTCTATTGGCAAATAAATAGATTTTATATATAGAAATCCCTTAAAATCCAGAAAAAACAGAGCTAATAAACAATTTCACCAAAGTTACATGATACATGATTAGTATGCAAAAATAAGTTATATTTCTATAGACTGGCAATGAACAATCTGAAAATGAAATTAAAAAGCAATTCCATTTACAGTAGCAGCAAAGAGAATAAAATAATTAGGCATGAATTTCACCAAGGAAATTAAAGACTTGAACACTGAAAACTACAAACATTGAGCAAAATATTAAAAACATCTAAATAAATAAAAATATAACTTTGTTCATGGATTGTAAAACTTGATATTGTTATAATGACAATATTCCCCAAATTGATTTGCAGAATCAATGCAATTCCTATCAAAATTTTAACTGCTCTTACTTTCCTTTGCTGAAATTGTATTTGGATATAAAAATTCATATGGAAATGTAAAGGACATAGAATGGCAAATTTGGAAAGGAAGTATGAAATCAGTGGATTCACATGTTCAGATTTCAAAATTTACTAAAAGCAATGGTTGCAAGTCTACATGCTACTAAGATAAGGATGGGCATTTAGACTAATGAACTAGAAAAATCCAACACATCTATGGTCAACTAGTTTTTGACAAGGGTGTCACAAGCATTCAATGGGGAAATGGGGAAAACATAATCTTTTCAACAAATAGTGCTAGGTAAGCTGGATACCCCAAAACCAAAAGAATGAAATAAGACTCATGCCTCAAGCTATACACAAAACTTCACTTGAAATGGATCAAAGATCAAGATATAACAGCAAAACCTATAAATTCTTGGAAAGAAACATAGAGTTCTTACATTTGATACAAAAAACCCACAATCAACAGAAGAAAAAAATGAATGTGGGACCACATCAAAATTTTAAAACTTTTATGCATCAAAAAATACTATCAAGTGGGGCAAGATGGTGGCATACTGATGTGAGGAATTTGGTTAGTCCTCCAGGGTACCTAGTAAATAGCTAGGAACTGTCTGGAATAACTGTTTGGGGGACATCAGAGACTGAACACACATCGTACATGAGTCTGGAATGAGTGGAATGGCTGAGATCCTACACAGAACTGTAAGCCCCCCAAGTCATAGAAGCTGATGCTACTACCCCAGTAGCATGGCAGACTGCCTCCAAGTTGATTCCCTGAGGGAAAAAGTAGCCCTCTCTCTTAGGAGCAAGGAGAATAGATAAAACAAGCTCCAATTGCAGAACTAATTAACAAATTTGGACTGCTGGATACAAACTTTGAGCACAGATAAATCTGGAGCAAGTAGGAAAGGAGCCTAGTGGTTTTACCCCAGCAGAGAAGGGGTGTGGCTAATAAAAAAAAGCCATCAGAGACTTTTTTAGTTGGATGAGTTCAAGATACCGGAAAAGGGGTATATAGAGCTTGGTACCAAGTCAAGCTGTCGACTGGCAAATCCAGGGGGCTGGGGTCTAGAACTGAATTAGGACAAATTAGGATTTATCCTTTAAGAATCATCCCTAAAGGGCATATCTTTAAGTACTCTTTATAGGGAGCAAGGAAATGTAGCTCAGCCAAGATCCAACTGTGTTTTTAATCAAGGAAGAGAGGAGGTAGGGCTGACAGACAAAAAACAAAATGAAATGAAATAAGAAAGAATAAAGATGGAAGATTTTGGTGTTGGCTGAGCTCAGATTACTGGAAAGGGGGGTACATAGAATAAGGTACCAATCCTGGGTCTTGACTGGTGAAGTCTGGAGATTGGCTCTGAGAAGGGATTTCTTTATTCTTCTTTTTTTCTTAAACTATTCTAAGTAGTTCATTAGAGAAAGCCTCAAGCATTTTCAATTGTCTCTGGGACCGCGGAAATGGCTGAGTTAAGATAGGTCTGAGAGACAAAGTCATGAATCAAAAGAGGGAGATAATTCTGTAAATGGTGTATCTTCTCCAAGAAAAAAGGTGGGGCCCAGCTCAAGTGGCAGCCATCCTTCAGGGAATTCAGGAAAACAGAATCAACCTAAACAGATTTGTCTCAACTACTCCCCTGACAGAGTCTGCAGATAATTAAAGTCACTGCATCGCTTTACACCAGTGGAGAGCTATGAGATGACAAATACCACCTGCTAGGCAAGATAGGAAAATCACAGTTAGAGGCTTCATAGGAAAATCTGCCCATCCACTGGGTCTCATCCTCAAAGAAACTTGATACTGGTTACAATCTCCTCCTTAGACTTGAATCTGTCTGATTAGGGAAAATCTGAATGGGGACAATCATACTTGAGAGACACTCTTCAAAAAAAGAAAAGAAAAGTTTCCATATAGGCAGGGCATGGACCAAAAACACAAGAGCTGAAAAATTC
This sequence comes from Tamandua tetradactyla, assembly GCF_023851605.1. Classification (NCBI taxonomy): domain Eukaryota; kingdom Metazoa; phylum Chordata; class Mammalia; order Pilosa; family Myrmecophagidae; genus Tamandua; species Tamandua tetradactyla. The sequence continues at coordinate 124,714,233 of NC_135353.1, forward strand.
TGATCAATTAAAAGAATAAATTTAACTAAACACCAAAGAACAGGTAGAGAAAAAAGCCAACAAACAAGAAAACCCTAGGTAAGAGTGAAAACAACCTCCAGAATAAGCTAATCAAGGGAATCAGATGCCTAGACACCAGCAAAAAAAAAAAGCTATACTAGGAAAAATGAAGATATGGCCCAGTCAAAGGAATAAACCAACAACAAACATTTCAAACAAAATACAAGAGTTGAAATGACTAATTAAGGATGTTTGAACAGACATGCAAAATCACATCAAAAATCAAATCAAGAATTTGAGAGAATATATGGCAAAATAAATGATGGATATAAAAAAAGACTGAGTGAACATAAAGAAGAACTCAAAAGTTTGAAAAAACAAATGGCCGAACTTATGGGAATAAACGGCACAATAGAAGAGATGAAAACACACAATGGAGACCAACAACAGCATATTTGAAGAGGCAGAAGAAAGGATTAGTGAACTGGAGGACAGGACATCTGATATCCTACACAAAAAAATAGCAGATTGAGAAAAGAATAGAAAAATATGAGCAGGGTCTCAGGGAATTGAATGACATCATGAAGCATATGAGATACATATTATGGGTGTCCCAGAAGAAGAGAAGAAGGAAAAAGGGTCAGAAAGAATTATTAAGGAAATAATCACTGAAAAATTTCCCATCTCTTATGAAAGACATAAAATTATTGACCCAAGAAGAGCATCATACCCCAAACAGAATAGATATGAATAGACCTCCTTCAAGACACTCATTAATTAGATTGTCAAATGTCAAAGAGAGAGAGAGAATTCTGAAAGCAGCAAGAGAAAAGCAATTCATCACATACAACAGAAGCTTGATAAGGCCAAGTGCAGATTCCTCAGCAGAAATCGTGGAGGTGAGAGGGCAGTGATATGACAAATTTAAGATACAGAAAGAAAAAAAAATGCCAACCAGAATACTATATCTGGTAAAACTGTCCCTCAAAGATTAAGGAAAGTTTAAAATATTTACAGATAAACAGACACTAAGAAAGTTTGTGAACAAGAGATCTGCTCTACAAGAAATACTAAAGAATGCACCATAGGCAGATTGGAAAAGACAGCAGAGAGAGCTTGGGAGAAGAATGTAGAAATGAAGATTAGGAGGAAGGGTAACTAATATCATTAAAAGAAAAATAATATACAGTAGTTAAAATCTTAAAGAAAAAATGATTAAAGAAAGTATGGCCCTTATAGTACTAGCATTAAATGCTAATGAATTGAACTCCCCAATCAAAAGACAAAGATTGGTAGAATGGATTTTTTAAAAAATGATCTATCTATATGTTGTCTACAAGATACTAACATAAGACCCAATGACAAAAATAGCTTGAAAGTGAAAGGTTGGAAAAAAAATATTCCATGCAAACAACAACCTGAAAATACCTGGGAAACCTATACTAATATTAGACAAATTAGACATCAATGTAAAACAATTTAAAAAGCTATAAAGACATTTGGATATTCTATTTGGAAGGGTGTGTTTAGTGGTTATCTTTCTCTTGGGAGCAATGAAAATTGTCTAAATTAGAGAGTGTTGATGATTGTACAACCAAGTGAGGGCAACATGAGACATGGATTGTTGACTTTGGCCATTACACATGATACTGAATGGATGGAGGTGGATGAAGTATACACTGACTTAGAAGTAGTATGGCAAACTGTGGTGTATAATATGATCAAATATTGTGTGGCTGCAGAAAGGAATGAAGTTGTGAGGCATGCAATGAGGTGAATGAATCTGAGGGACATTACGTGATGCAAAATAAGCCAGAAACAAAAGAGCAAATAGTATATGGTTTTTTTTGGAAATTACTTATTAAAAAATTGGGGTATAGACTGTAAGCTCTTATAGCAGTCACATTTACTCCAGAACTGTAATTATTATTTCTAGATTTTAAGAGGCAGTGCTACATATGCATAACTGTATTTCCCTGGAACTTTGAGTACCTATGTGACACCTAAGACAGAGTAGAATTTCTGTAGGTCTGAAAGTCAGCATTGTCACATACAAATGTTAAAGAAACTGAAAAAGAGATCAGCCTTCTATTAGAGATGAGAACAAAGTTTATTGGGTTGGGACTAAGCTAAATCAGAATACATGGGTAAGGAGTCTATTTCTTAGAAATTCACATACCCAATGAGACCAAAGGAAGAGAAGTTTATTTCATCCAAAATCTAAATTTTCTGTAGTGTATAATGTAACTCAACATGTCTGGATAGATCATTTAAACAACCTAAACACATGGAGCCCAGAATGGGAATGAGGGCTTGTAATACTGTATAGCTTAATGCAATGCCCTGAAACATCCCAGAGTATGTTGAGTGGATAATCAAAAAGTATTGACAAAGTCCCTTGAGGGATGGGAGAAAATATATGGAACTTTTAAGCTTTACCAACAGGGAATCCTCTGACACTGTATCAAACATTAGGGACCCCCAAGTCAGTAAGCCAAGCCCTTGATCTTAAGGCTTTCTCTTGTGAAGCTTATTTCTGTAGTGGAGAACCTAAGCCTATCTATAGATATGCCTAAGTTTTACTTTCAGGGGACATATTTCATTGCTCAGACATGGCCTCTCTCTGTAAGCTTAACTCTACAAGTTAAATTATTACCCTCCCCACTTTGTGGGACATGACATCCAGGGGTGAAAGTCTCCCTAGCAACATGGAATGTGAATCCCAGGGATGAGCCTGGCCATCCCTTGCACCATGGGATCAACAATGCCTGCCTGACCAAATGGGGGTAAGGAATTGTAACACAATAAGGTATCAGTGGCTGAGAGAGTTCAAACATAGTCAAGATGTTATTCTGGAGGCTACTCTCATGAAAACATCAGCTAGATATTGCTAGTATCATGGTTTGCAAAACCTCAACCAAAACCATTCCTGCCAACCCTAAAGAACACACAGGGCTGTATCTGAGACTCCAGGCACTATGACTACTTTCCAGAAACCCCTCAACCTCCATATGAGTTCCTAAGCCAGTTAAATCCTGAAACCCAAAGATACCAGACTCTCTAGAACATCAACTAGTTCTGCCCCCATCCCTTATTATTGACAGCCCTTTCCAACAAGAGAAAGTTAGATTGGGTATAGCCCAAATACCCCAAAGATTGTGAGAAAGATCAAAGGAGAAGGAGGAGTTGTAAGAGAGAAGATAGGATTTAACAAATTAGAATGACTGCTGAATCATAATTTTGATATTTCTTTTAGTCTCCAGTGTCTTGGACCAGCTAGAAGGAAAGACCTAAAATTGTGGAACTGTAACCCCTACCAAACCCAGAAATCTGTTCTATAGCTACCTGTTTCAATGTACTTTGATATTTATTGATTGTTAGTATATATGTTATATTTCACAATAAAACTACTAAAAAATAAAAATAAATTAGTTCAAGGGAAAAAAGACAAAGATGGACACTAAGTATTAATAGAAAGGACAATTCATCAGGATGACATAGCAGTCATAAATGTCTATGCACCAAGCCAGGGTGCACCAAAATATATGAGGCAAACACTTAAAACTCTGAAGGGAGAAGTCAACACATCTGCTATATTAGTTGGAGACTCCCATGTACTTCTCTCATCAATAGATGAGATTATGACAGAAGATCATAGACAGAAGATCAATAAGGAAACAGAGATCTTGAATATGATAAATGAACTAGACTTAAAAGACATTTACAGAAGATTGCACCCAACATCAGCATACACATTCTTTTTGAGTGCTCATGAATCATTCTGCAGGATAGACCTTATGTTGGGGCACAAAGCAGGTCTCAGTAAATTTAAGAATATTGTACAAAACACTTTCTCAGATAATAATGGAATGAATTTGGAAATCGATAACAGGCAGAAGCCTGAAAAATTCACATATTTATGGAGGCTAAACAGCATCCTCTCAAAGAGCCAGCAGATCAAGGTAGAAATTGCAAAAGAAATCAGTAAATATCTTGAGGCAAATGAAAATGACAGCAAAACACATAAAAACTTAGAGGACAGAGCAAAGGCAGTGCTGTGAGGGAAATTTATTGTCCTCAAGTCCTATATTTAAAAAGAAGAAAGAGAAAAATTGAGGAATTAACTGTTCGCCTGGAAGAACTAGAGAAAGAACAGCAAACTAACCCAAAAGCAAACAGAAGGGAAAAAAAACAAAGACTAGAGCAGAAATAAAGGAAACTGAGGACATGAAAACAATAGAAAGAATCAACAAAACCAGAAGTTGGTTCTACGAGAAAGTCAATAAAAGAGATGAGCCCTTAGCTAGGCTGACAAAGAAACAAAGAGAAAGGATGCAAACAAATAAAATCAGAAATAGGTGAGGAGACATAACTACCGACTCCGCAGAAATAAAGGATATAATGAGGGTACTATGGGCAACAATATGCTAAAACTAGACAACTTAGATGAAATCTACAACTTCCTAGAAAAGCATGAACAACCAACATTAACTCAAGAAGAAATAGACCACCCCAACAAACCAATCACAAGTAAAGAGATAGGATCTGTCTTAAAAAAAAAAAAAAACTCCCAAGAAAGAAATGTCCAGGAAGAGATGGTTTCACATGTGAATTTTACCAAACATTCGAGAAAGAATTAGTACCAATCATGCTCAAAGTCTTCATGAAAATTGAAGAGGAGAGAAGCTACCTAACTCATTCTATGAAGCCAATACCACCCTAATACCAAAACCAAGCAAAAAAATACTACCAGAAAAGAAAATTACAGACCAAACTCTTTAATGAATATAGATGCAAAAATCCTCAACAAAATAATTGCAAATCAAATCAAGCAGCATATTAAGAGAATTATATGCGAAGACCAAGTGGGTTTTATCCCAGTTATGCAAGTGTGATTCAACACAAGAAGGTCAATTAATGTAACTCACTATCTCAATAAATTAAGGAGGAAAAATCACATGATCAGAACAATTAATAAAGAAAATTCATTTGACAAAATTCAGCAAACTTTCTCAATGAAAACACGCCAAAGGACAGAAATGAAGGAAACTTCTTCAACTGGATATATGAAAAATCCACAGCTAATATCATACTCAATGGGGAAAGATTGAAAACTTTCCCTCTAAGATCAGTAATAAGTCAATGATGTTCATTTTCACCATTGTTATTCGTCGTTGTGCTGGAAGTTCTAGCTAGAACAACTAAACTAGAAAAAGAAATAAACGGCATCCAAATTGGAAAAGAAGAAGTAAAACTTTCACTGTTTGCAGATGGGATGACTCTGTATGTAGAAAATCCTGAAATGTCTACAGTAAATATACTAGACCTAATAAACAAGTGCAGCAAAGTGGCAGGATACTAGATCAACACGCAAAAATCAGTTGTGTTTCTATACACCAACAGTGAGTAATTGGAGGAGGAAATCAAGAAAGAACTTCCATTTATAATAGCAACCAACAGATTAAAATATTTAGGAATAAATTTAACAAAAGACATAAAAGACCTATACCAAGAAACTACAAAACTTTGCTAAAAGAAATCAAGGAAGACCTAAATAAATGGACAGATATAACATGTTCATGGATTGGAAGACTAAATATAGTTAATATGTCAATTCTACCCAATTTGTCTTATAGATTCAATGCAATCCAATTAAAATCCCAACAACTTACTTTACAGAAATAGAAAAACCAATAATCAAATTTATTTGGAAAGGTAGTGTGCACTGAATAGCTAAACATATCTTGAGAAAGAAAAGTGAAATCGGAGGTCTCATATTACCTGACTTTAAGGCACATTACAAGCAACAGTGGCCAAAACAACATGATACTGGAACAAACGTAGGTGTACTGATCAGCGGAATTGAATTGGATGTTCAGAGGTGGACCCTCTCATCTATGGCCATTTGATCTTTGATAAGGCAGTCAAATCAATTCAACTGAGACAGAGCAACCTCTTTAACAAATGGTGCTTGGAGAAATGTATATCCATATTCAAAACAATGAAAGAGGATCACTATTCTCACACCTTATACAAAAATTAACTCAAAATGGATCGAAGACCTAAACGTTAGAGCTAAGACTATAACACATTTAAAAGGCAATGTAGGAAAACATCTTAAGGATCTTGTGATAGGGAGTGGTTTCCTAAACCTTACACCCAAAGTAGATGCAATGAATATAGAACTAGATAAATGGGATCTCTTCAAAATTGAATAGTTTTGTGCATCAAAGAACTTTGTCAAGAAAGTTAAAAGGCAACCTACACAATGGGAGACAATATTTGAAAAATACATATCAGATAAGGGTTTAATATCCAGAATATATAAAGAGATTCTACAACTCAACAACATGAAGATTAACAATCCAATTCACAAATGGGCAAAAGACATGGACAGATGCTTTTTAGAAGAGGAAATAAAAATGGCTTAAAAACATATGAAAACACGCTGAACTTCACTGGATATTAAGGAAATGGAAATCAAAACCACAATGAGACATCATCTCACACCTACTAGAATGACCATTATTTAAAAACAACAGAAAATTACAAGTGCTAGACAGGATTTGGAGAAAGAGGTACACTTATTCTTTGTTGGTGGGAATGTAGAATGGTACTATCACTCTAGAAAGCAGCTGGCAGTTCCTCAGGAAACTAAGTATAGAATTGCCATATGATCCAGTAATCCCATTATTAAGTACAAATTTGAAGGAACTGAAGACAGGGACATGAACAGATAACTGCACATTGATGTATATAGCGGCATTATTCATGATTGCCAAAAGATGGAAATGGTCCAAATGTCCATCAATGAATGAGTGGATAAACAAACTGTGGTATAGACATATGATGGGATATTACACAGCAGTAAGACAGGATGAAGCCATGAAGAATGTTATAATATAGATGAACCTTGCCAGAAGCAAAAGGACAAATACCGTTCGATCTCATGAATGTGAACTAACACTAATGAGTAAAATTTGAGAGTTAAAGTTGAGAACACAGGTTATCAGGTAATGGTAAGAGGGTAGAAATCAGGCATTTGCTGCTGATGGGGTCCAGAATGATCAACAAGACTAACTAACTGTACAGATTCAGAAATGGATAACACAATACAATCTGATGGTAGCACAATATTGTAAGTACACTGAACGAAACTGAGTTGAGGAGGGCTGGGGCATATATAACATCAGAAGGAAAGATAGAGGATAAAGATAGGGAAGGCATAACTTAGTGATGCCTAGAGTGAATAATGATGGTGAATAAATGTATAAATATTTTAATGTTTTGCATGAGGGAGATCAAGTGAAAGTCAACTAAGCAAGTTGTTGAAAATTGGATGGTATATGGTAAAAAATATAATCAATGCATACTAAGGTCTATAATTAACAGTAACATAGTACTATGCTTCCACTGAATGTAACAAAAGCAGTATGCCAAAGTAAAATGTCAATAAGAGGGGGATATAAGGGAGAGGTATGGGATTCTTGGTGTTGATGTTCCTCTTTTTTTATTTTGATTTTTAATTTTATTTTATATTCTTAATTTTTCTTTTTTTTGTCTTCCTCTTTCTTTGTAGAAGAAATAGAAATGTCCTCATATAGATTGTGGTGATGAATGCATAACAAAGTGATTATACCAGGAACCATTGATTGTTTACTTTGGATGGATTATGGTATGTGAATAAAACAGAAAAATACAAGTGCTGGAGAAAATGTGGAGGAGGAATTATTGTTTCATATTTGTTGGGGACCAGAGGCTAACCTAAGATGGCGATTAAGCCAACATGGCCACCCTGGCTGATGCAATAGCACCTACATATTATAACAAGGTTATTCACGGAAATAAGTTCCCGCCAAGAGTCTGTTCTGCCCCTTTTTCCCTGGCAACAAGTGCCACCAATCATCTAACCAACCCTTCCCGCCAGCGCGAACTCCCTCCTATCATAATGCTCCAAATACCCTACTTCCCTCCCCAAGTCGGTATATATACACCCAGCTTGCTTAATAAAATTTGCAGCTTGATCAGAATATTTGTCTTGCTGCCATTCTTCGCGTCTCTTTGTCCCATACCATTCTTCCCTCACGGGAGTTTGAGCTTCGGTTGATCGTCCTGCAGGTCGGGACACATATTTGCTGTTAGTAGAGAAGTAGAATGGAGCAGCCCCTCTGGAGTGCAGTGTAGTGATTCCACATTAAGCTAAGTATAAGATTAATATATGACCCAGAAACCCTGTTATTAGGTATATACTTGGAAGAACTGAAAGTAAGAATGGGAATGGATATTTGCATACTAGTGTTTATGGCAGCATGGTGCACAATTTGCATTGGATTAAGGTGGCCTAACGGTGCATCAACTAATGATCAGAAGGGTGAACCATAGTCTATACATACAATGGAACATTGAGCAACTGCAAGAAGGAATGAAATTGTGAGGCCTGCAACAAGCAGAATGGACCTTGAGGAGAGTATATAGAGTGAAATAAGCCAGAAACAAAAAGACCTTACTAATATGAACTAACTATAACATGCAAACTCTAAGAACTGACCCAAGCTATAGGTTATCAGGAGAAGGTTTATTGTAAAGGTTCCTAGATTGTAACCTCTTACATCTATTTCTGAGTTGTAATGACTATTTCTAAGTTCTGAGAAGCTGAACTCTGGCATATATATGAATAAAGTAGATCTGATTAAGACTAAGGTAAATCAGACTAAAGAGTAAAGAATGATAATGACTCTGTTTTGAAGCTTTAACTTCTGTGTGAGACTAAAGGGAGAGATATTTATTTGGCAAAAAAATTATATTTTTTGTAGCATACCTTCTAATTTAACTTGTATGGTCAGTTTATTCAAACATCATAATTACATGGAACCTTGAACAGGGAGAGAAACGTGTGGCTTTGAACAGGTTAGTGTGATGCCCCAAAACATCCCAGAGTAATCTGGACATAAGGTTAAAAAGTATTTGCAAAGTACTCCCTTGAGGAGGGGAAAAAGGTAGAAATATGAAACTTCCCCTCCTGGGGAAGATCTGATATTCTCACAATCATTAGGGACTCCCAATTTAATGTGGTAGGCCCTTGATCTTGGGGTTTACCCTTCTGAAACATCCCTGCAAAGAAAAGCTAAACCTACTTATAATTATGCCTAATAGTCATCCCCAGAGAACCTCTTTTGTTGCTCAGCTGTGGCTTCTCTCTCAAAGCCAATTCAGCAAATGAACTCACTGTCCTCCCCCTACAGGGGACATGAATCCCCAGGGCATAAATATCCCTGGCAACATGGGACATGACTCCTAGGTATACCATACCCATGGCATCATGGGATTGAGAAAGCCTTCTTGACCAACAGGGAAATGAGAAATGAAACAAAACAAAGTTTCAGTAGCTGAGAGATTTCAAATAGCATTGAGAGGAAATTCTGGAGGTTATTCTTATGCATAATATAGATATTCTTTTTAGTTTTTAGTTGATAGAATAGCTAGAAGGAAATACTTGCAACTGTTGAACTGTATTCCCATAGCCTTTATTCTTGAAGATGATTGTACAACTATATATCTTTTACAATTTGATCCTGTGATTGTGAAAACCTTGTGACTAACACTCCCTTTAACCAGTTTATGGAAAGATGAGTGGAAAAATAAGAACAATAAATACATAAATAATAAGGAGGATAAGAGGCATGGAATGTTTTGCATGTTCTTTTTCATTCTTATTCTCGTGTGTATTTTTCTAAGTAATGGAAATGTTCAAACATGTGTTGAATGCACAACTTTATGATGATACTGCAAACCATTGATTTTACTCTTTGGATGAATATAGGGTATGTGAATATATCTCAATAAGATTGCCTTAAAAACAATATAATGTAGGCATCTTTTCAGTTTGTTATATAAAGAACTACTATGTTTTTCTTATTTGATGCTTAGTATTTCATTATATGGATGGTTCATAGCCACTAATCCCCATATGGATAGACATTTATGTCATGTCATTTTTTTATTTTTACAAATAATGCTGTACTATTATTATATTATTAAATTATATGTGCTTTATAATATATAATAAAATAGTGTATTTTAATATGCAGTCATACATCTTTATGTATTTGTGGACTAGAATCCAGGATACGGGAATGCTAGTTCACATAACCAGCATATAATGGAATATGATTCAGTGTCTTACTTTGTTAGGCTGTTATGACAAATACCATGCAAAGGGTTGGCTCACACAGCAAGCATTTATTGGCACACATTTTGAGGTTAAGGAAGTCCAGAATCAAGATATTCACAAGGTTTGTTTTCCCCAAGAGTCTGTAGCATTTTGGTGCTACCTGCTGCCAATCCTTAGGATGCCTTGGCTTGTATCTTGCTGCCTGTCACATGAAGATATCAACTCCTTTTATCTGCTTTTCTGATTTTTTCATTGACTTTCAGCTTTTAGCTCCTCTTGTGTTTCTCTAACTTCTGGCTTCTGGTTTCTTTTCTTAAAGCTTACGGTAACATGGATTAAGACCCACCCTAATTCAGTTGGCCAAACCTTAACTAAAAATAACATCTTTCAAAGGTCCTGCTTACAATGGTTTCACACCCACAGAAATGCAGATTAAGATTAAGAACATGTCTTTGCTGGGATTCATAATTCAATTGCCCCACTAGACAATAAAAATAAATTAAATACTGATAGATGCTACAATATGGATGAACCTTAAAAACATTAGCCTAATTGAGAGACACTAGACATAAAAGCTGCATATTGCATGACTCCATTTATATGCAATTTATAAGCAAATTCAGAGAAAACAGATTAGTGGTTGCCAGGAGCTGAAGGAGGGTATCATGAAGAGGCAATTCTTAATGGGTATGGGCTTTCTCTTTGCAATGATGACAAATGTTCTGTAATTAGAAGGTAGTGATGGTTGCACAACATGGTGGATGTACTAAAAGCCACTGAATGTACAACTTAAAATTGTCAAAATGGTGAATTTTATGCTATGAAAATTTTACCTAAATAAAAAAATGCAGGTTGACTCTTCTGTTATTTTGGCACTTGAGAAATATTGTGTCACTTTTATCTGGCTTCCATGGTTCTGGAAGACAAATCCACTATCAGTCAACAGTGCATCTGGCATGCTTTGTTTCCCTCTGGCTGCTTCCAAGATTCTTTTTTTCTGTTTGATTGTGATTTATATGGCCATGGATTTCTTTGGATTTATCCTGTTTTAAGTCATTCAACTTCTCAAATCTATAGGTTTTCTGACTTTCACTGAATCTGGGAAATTTTCAGCCACTATTTTGTTTTTTTGTATGCTGTATGGTGGGATCACACTTCGTTCTTTTTCCATGTGAGTATCCTGTTATTGCAGCATCATTTTGTTGAATATTTTTGTTTCATTTTATTGCTTGTTTGCTTGTTTCATTTGTTTTGAGGAAGTGCATAAGCCAGGAATCGAATCCAGGTCTCCTAGATGGCAGGTGAGAATTCTACCACCGAACTACCCTTGCAACAACTTTTAAAATATATTTTTTAAGCATCACCTTCTTTCTCTTCTCCTCTTGGGACTCTAATGACATTTATGTTAGATCTTTTGGTTTTGCCTCACAGTTTCCTGATGATCTTTTTTCTTTACAATCTATTTCCTCTCTGTTATTCATATTGTATAATTTTCATTGTTCTATTTTCAAGTTCACTAATTACTTCCTCTGTAATCTCCATTATTCTATGGAGGCCTTCCAATGAACTTTTCTTAAAATTTTTGTGTAATGTAAAATTTTAATACTTTATATTTCTTTTCAGAGATTTTCAGTTTTCTTTTTTTTTTGCAGTCATTGCCTTATGTATAATTTTTTTGTTATTTTAGTTATTTTTTTTGGACAATATATCTAAGATTATAATCCTAGAAGATTGTTGGGTCAAAGGGTAAATATAGATTTATTTTCCTAGATATTCCAAATTCCCATTCATAGGGATTTTGTTTTGCATTCCTGCCAATAATGTATAGTATGTTTAATTTCCTCAGAGCCTCAAACATAGATTTTTGCCAATCTGAGAGATGAGGAATAGTACCTCAATGTAGTTTTAATTTGCGTATCTCTTATTATGAATGTGGTTGGACATCTTTCCATTTCTTTAAGACCCATTTATATTTCTTTTTCTGTGGATGTTTCATATTTCTTGTTCATTTTTCTTTAGGGTTGTTTGTCATTGTCTTCTCTACCTTCAGAATCTTTACATATTAGAAATATTAGCTTTTATTCTTTCATGGCCTTTCATTTGTCTTTTTCCTTCACTAATGTTCTTTTTTCCCATACAAAAATTGTTTATTTTTATGTGGTCAGATTTATCAATTTTTCTTCTTATTCTAACATTTGTAGCTTATTTTTTTTTACTAAGTATGTGGCTTTATTTATTAATTTTTAAATTTTTTAAAAATATAAATCAGTGAACTATTTTAAAGTTCACTAATTACTTCTTCTGTCATCTCTATTATTCTATCAAACCCTTCCAATGAGCTTTTCTTAAAATTTTGTTTAATGTAAAATTTTATATTTTATATTTCTTTTCTGAGATTTTCAATTTTCTTAGTGTATTTCGTTAGTGTTTGGTGTTTGCATTTGCTTGTTAATGCATTTTATATAGTTAATTTAAAAATCCTTGTTAGATAATTCCAATATTTCCATCATCTCAATATTGGATTCTGTTGATTGCATTTTCTCATTTGATATTTATTGGGTTTTGGTATAATGAGCTATTTCTATTGCATGCTGACCATTCCAAGTATTATGTCATGAGACTTGGGTTCATATTAATATCTTATTTCTTACTGCCTGGCTGGAACAGTAGTCAAAACTCTCTTCATATAAATAGCTTCTGTAAATATATGCAGGCCAGAAGTCAAAGATTCCTAATTCACATTTATGATCTCTTTCACAAAATCAGGCCATAAAATGGGACTAGCCCCACTCTGATGAATAGCATTTGTGGAAAACCATGGGTGGGGAACAGCTGCTTCATTGTTGGAGTGGTTTGATAATTGGGCTCTGCTCTCATACACTTGTCTATAAAATATTGCCAGCTAAGAAGTGGAGAAGCATCATTACCAGGGTTGTAAGTTAGATGGGCTGAATTTTCAGTCAAAGCCTCTGCAGACACCCACCATTCAGAAAGCAAAGCCATTTCATTGATAAGTATAGTAGTGGACAATCCCCATTTTCAAACTAAGCCTCCCTAGATGCCAACTGGCTAGGCTAGGCAACCACATCATTGCCAACACTGGTAGATATTCCTTTAACTTAGACACAGTGCTCATAGACCCCAGCCAGCAATGAGGCAGAGTTTTCTCCAGTTGTAGTTTGCTAAACTGCCAGAATGCAATATACCAGAAGTGGAATGGCTTTTAAAAAGGGACTTTTTTGGGTTGCAAGTTTACAGTTCTAAGGCTATAAAAAATGTATGAACTAAGGCATCCGGAGAAAGATGCCTTGGCTCAAGAAAGGCCAATGGAACACAACAGAAGACATCTGTCAGCTGAGAAAGCACATGACAATATCTGCTGGCTTTCTCTCAAAGCCTCTCATTTCAAAAGGCTTCCCCTGGGTGTTTTATTTCTTTATCTTCAAAGGTCTCTGGCTGTGTGGGCTCTGAAGCCTTTTCCAAAAGGTTCCTCTTAAATCACTCCAGTAAGCAACCACACCTTGAATGGGTAGAGGCACATCTCTATGGAAACCACCTACTCAACAGGTCCTGCCCTGTTGTAATTGGGTGTGTAATATCTCCAAAGAAACAACTTATTCAAAAAGATCCCACACAGCAATATTGAAGCAAGGTTAAAGAGCATGGCTTTTATGGGGTACACCACAGTTTCAAACTGGCACATCTCACACTTTCAATCCTCAAAAGACATGTTTTTTCCATATATGAAATACCTTCATTCTATTACAATATCACAAAGCTTTAAACTATTTCAATGACAATAGAAATACAATGCAAAGTAAGAAACAGCACAAAATCTCATCAAAGTCAGATACAGGAATGGTCTTTCCTAGGGCAAAATTCTCTTCTGGCTCTGGACCTGTAAAACTCAGAACAAATTATCTGTTGCTGACATACAAAGTCAGGACAGGCATAGAATACATGTTTCCATTTCCATAGGGAGAAACTGTAAGGAAGATGAGGGTCAAAGTTCCCAAATAGTTCCTAAAACAAGTAGGACAAACTCCATTAGATTGTGAAGTCTGAGAGTCATTTATCTTTGGAATTTTATAAAGCAGCAGTCCCATCCTGTCCAAGGACCTACCCAATGGCCTTGCTCTCTCCAAATGCTGGAGTGTTGGGTACAAGACTGGGACACATTGAGGGGACTACCTTTCTCTTGGCTTCATCTTCTCCAAAATTTGGGGCAGTAGTTGGGATCTCTGCCATTTCCAGGGCACATGCCCAGTCCCTCCAGACCAACGAAGTGGCAGCCAAGCTTCTCCCAATCTGTGGTTTATGTACTTCACCCTGTCCAAAGCCTGAGGTGGCAAAACTCTTTCTGAGCATTGAGGCAGAAGGCATGCCCCTGCTTTGGGGCAAATTCACTCTTTCCAACTGCATGGGTGGGTCTTCCCTCCAGCCCTGAGATTTCTTGGCTTCAGATCTTAGCTTCTATGGTTCTGTCTTTGAAATAATTTCTCCCTCAATTTGACCATATTCTGTCCCTTTTAGTCCAGACTGGCAGTGGTTCCATTTATTCAGTATATTTGGCTCATGCCCTTCACACAATAGGGCTTTTCACAAATCCTTTAAGGATAAATCCATCTCAAATCCTCTCTTGTCCACTAATGGCTGCTTCCATGTTTAGTTAAATCCTCATGTGGGGCACTATTCTCTGGGATCTCCCTTTTTTTGAAGCCCAGAATTTTTCAGACCATCAATTTCTGGTTTCTTTGTACCTAAGAGTTCAGTTTTCAGCTTATCTCATTTCTGTCACATGTCACTATAAGCTGCAAGGAAAAATGAGGCCATACTTTCTAAATTTAATTTGGAAATCTCTTCAGTTAAGTATCCCAGCTCATGGCCTTTAAAGCCTGCCTTCCACCCAAGCCCAGTAGTCAATTTTCTGAGATTCTTTGCCACTTTATAACAAGGATTGCCTTTCTTCCAGTTTGCAATAGCACATGCATTAATTCTGTCTAAGGTTTTATCAAGTTATCTTTAGAGTCCAAATTTCTACCAACAGCCTCTTCAAATCACTGTAAACCTTCTCTTTCAAACTCCTCACAGTTCTTTCAAAATCTCCTTATCCATTTAAAAAGCTGTTCCAACATCCTTGGTATTTGCAAACCACAGCACCCCACTTCTCTGGTACCAAAATCTGTTTTATTTTGCTAAAGCTGCCAGAATGCAATATACCACAAATGGAATGGCTTTTAAAAATGAATTTATTAAATTTCAAGTTTACAGTTCTAAAGCTATAAAAATGTATGAACTAAAGCATCCATTGAAAAATACCTTAGCTCAATAAAAGCCAATGGTTCCAGAACACTTTGGTCATCTCGGGAAAGCACATGGTGACATCTGCTAGCTTTCTCCCCAGGCCTCTCATTTCAAAAGACTTCCCCAGGGGTGTTCTATTTCTTCATCTCCAAAGGTCTCTGGTTGTGTGGGCTCTGAAGCTTTTACCAAAATGGCTCCCTCTTAAAGGACTATAGTAAATGACTTTTTGAATGGGTGGAAACACATCTTCATGGAAACCATCTAATCAATAGGTCACACCCACAAGTGGGTGGGTCACATCTCCACAGAAACAACTTAATTAAAAATACCCCACTCAGCACTATTGAAACAGGATTAAAGAGCATGACTTTTATGGGGTACACAACAGTTTCAAACTGGCACATCTCCTTATTGGGAAAGAATCTTATACAGGCTCAACTCTCAGGCACAGCCTTCATCAAATCCCATCAACTGAAAGGCAGAGCCATTTTGTTTTGGTGCTGGGTTGAAAAAAAGGTTCAGCTCTCAGGCACAGTTTATGGACACACTTGCCAACCAAGATGTGGAGGCACCTTCTTTTGTAGCAGGATGGTCAAAAAGAATCAACTCACTCACACAGTGTCTGCTGATGCCTCCCAGCTGGAAAGTAGAGTCACCACTTTGTTGCTGGTGCTTTATGGCAATCAGATCTGCACTCACACAATCTTAGGGTGACATCTGCATACAATGGAGCATTGATGAAAAGTTCTGTCAAACAAAACTGACTCTTTCCAGTCTCCTGGAAACACAGAGACAGAAACTAAGACCTATAATTTTGTGTGGGGGGTGGGGAGTGGCTGTTCAGAACTGCTTCTGTGCCCAGTCTGTGATGGTGGAAGGCAAAAACCAAATCATAAATGAAAAATTAGTCAAGTACTTCAGTTTGCTGAAGCTGCAGAAATGCTATATACCACAAATGGATTGGTTTTTACAAAGGGGATTAAATATGTTACAAATTTACAGTTCTAAGGCCATGAAAATGTCTGAATTAAGGCATCAATAAGATGATACTTGGACTCTGAAGAAAGGCTGCCAGCATCTGGAACACCTCTGTCAACTGAGAAGACATGTGCCTGACACCTGTTGGTCCTTGCTCCCAGTTCATTGATTTTGGCTTCTAATTCCGGAGGCTTTCTACATGAGTCCTGCAGGTCTTCTCTTAACATGTCTGAGGTTTTTTTTTCTCTAAGCATCTGTGGGTCTTCTCTTACCTTATCCAGTGCAAACTCTGGATTTCATCTCTTAACTTAGCATCTCTCAGGGCATTTATTTCCACCTCCTAGTGTCTGTGCTTTCTCCAAAATGTCTCCCTTTTAAAGCCAATTTAAGACCTACCATGTAAATAGCCTAATCAAAAGGTCTCACCCAGCATGTATGAGTGGTACATTGGTAGAATGCTTGCCTTCCATGCAGAAGATGTGGGTTTGATTCCCAGACTATCCACAAAAAAAGGGGAAAAAAGGTCCCACTTGCTGTAGTCAGTAAGCTGCCAGAATGTGATATACCAGAAATGGAACAACTTTTAAAAAGGCAAATTTATGAAGTTACAAGTTTACAGTTCTAAGGCCATGAAAATTTCCAAATTAAAGTAAGGCTGTGAAAATGTCCAATCTAAGGCATCCAGTGAAAGATACTTTGGCTCAAGAAGGTGAATAACATTCAAGGTTTCTTTCTCAGCTGGAAAGACACATGGTGAAATCTGCTAACTTTCTCTTCAATGGCTTACCTGGGGTTCTGTCTGTTCTGGTGGCTTGGATGGTTCTGGCAGCTCTGGTGGCTCTTTCCAAAATGGTTCCCTCTTAAAGGGCTCTGGTAAGCAACCCACCTTGAATAGGTGGAGAAACATCTCCATGGAAACCATCTAATCAGAAGTACCACACACAATTGGGTACTGCATGGTAACAATAAAAAGATTCCACCTAGCAATATTGAATGATGATTAAAGAACATGGCTTTTCTGGGGTATAGAACAGTTTCAAACCAGCACATCAAGAGTAGGCTATTCTTTGAATTCAAGGACCCTAGGATAGTCAGATAGTCTTTCTGCCATTTGGAATATTCTACTGTTCATTTCTTTTATTTTATCCAGAGTGTTTAGGGGTGATAAGGGGAGAAGACT
Organism: Tamandua tetradactyla; assembly: GCF_023851605.1. NCBI lineage: Eukaryota > Metazoa > Chordata > Mammalia > Pilosa > Myrmecophagidae > Tamandua > Tamandua tetradactyla. Next base: position 124,731,866 of record NC_135353.1, read on the forward strand.
AGGGTGAAATATGCCTACACCATCTTTCTCTGATCCTCCATGCATTTTAATATGTTTTGCTTTGTTTTCATTCCATTGAAAATATTTTATAATTTTCCTTCAATTTGTCAGTTTTTGCTTCATGTATTTTGGTGCAATGTTGTTAGGTGTGTATGTTAGATGTGTGTGTATATATAATCCATTCTTGGCAGATGGGTTGTGTGTATATGTGTTGGTGCATGCCTTCAATTCTCAGCCAGGCAATTTAGCCATTGCCTTCACTTCCTGCTTGCCCAGAGACTTGGAGTTAGACAGGGGTGAGAACTTAGGATCTTCTCAGGTCTTTTCTGAGTTTGAAAACATTTTAAAGCCCTCATTTCCCAAAGTGTCTCATTCTTTCCTCCCAAGTTTTCAGTTTGTCTATTGTTTGCCCAACCATTTATCCCTTGCACCAGGTGGCAGCAATGAATGCATTTGCCTTTAGATATTTTTTTGATAAATACTCCCAGGTAGTTGCTTCAGCTCTGGGAGAGCTCCTAGTTAGGTGAAATAAAGGCAAATATTTTGAGCTGTCTTTCAGATAGATTTTTAAGAAAAACAAATCACTGTTCTTTGAGAATAAGGCCCATACTGCTCCCTCTAGCATTAGAAAACTATTCTGGGAATGCAGGATGTTGAACCCACACTTTCTTAACCCTAGCACAACCAATTTAAAAAACCAAAGCAACTTAAAATATATACAAAGATAGGCAATAAAAAAACCTAACAGATAAAGAAAATAGAACAATAAGAAATGTTCAAGTAATTCACAATAAGGTGGGAAAGGGAAAGAGAACAACTGAAAACAAATAATAAAATGTCAGACAAGTCCAAATTTATCAATAAATATGCTAAATGTAAGTGGCTTAAATTCCCCAATTGAAAGAAAGATTGGCATAGTAGTTAAAAACTGACCCAGTTATATGCTGTCTATAAGAAACTCATTTCAACCATAATGATATATATGTAATAAAAGTGAACGATAAGGCAGACCACGGTGGTTCAGCATGCAGAGTTCTTGCCTGCCATACCAGAGACCCAGGGTCAATTCCTGGTGCCTGCCCATGCAAAAAAAAGAAAAAAAATCTACTTTGAAAGCACCAATCAAAAGAAACCTGGAGTGGCTATATTTTTATCAGTGAATGTAAACTTTAGGGCAAAGAAAATTACCGGACACAGAGAAGACCATACATAATGATAAAAGTGTCGACCTACCGAGAGACCATAAAAATCCTAACTGTATATGTATTCAATAACAGAGGCCCAAAATACACAAAGCAAAAACTAACATAACTTCAATGAGAACTGAACAAATCTGCAATTATATTGGGGAACTTCAGTTACCATCTCTGAATAGCTGACAGAACAATTAAGCAGAAAAACAAGGATATAAAAAAATTGAACAACCTCAACAAAGAAGATCTAATTAATATTCCCCACCCCTTTAAAATGTAAACTGCAATGATTTTTGGTATATTGTGAGTTGTGCAACCGTTTCCATAACCAATTTTAGAAACTGGACTTATTTTACTCCATTTTAGAGTTGGGTGTTCTTTCTTTAATTAAGATAAAATTTATACAACATAATATTTACTTTTTAACCATTTTAAAGCACATGATTTAGTGGGTTTTATTATAGTCACAATATTGTGCAACCATCAACACTATTTCATTCCAGAACACTTTCATCACATTAAAAGAAACCCCGTCCCCATTGGCAGTCACTTCCAATTAATTTTCAACATCTCACCTCCCCACCCTTCTCAGCCTTAAACAGTCATTAATCAATTTTGTGTCTCTCTATATTTTCCTATCCTGGGCCTTTTATATAAAAGAACCATGTGGTATCTGGCCCTTTTGAGACTGGTTTCTTTTGCTTAGCATCATGCTTTCAAGGTTCATCCATAATGTAACATGTATCAGTGTTAAATTTCTTTTTACTGATGAATAAAATTCCATTGTATAGATATAGCACATTTGTTTATCCATCAGCACATAGAAACTTGGGTTGTTTCCACTTTTGGGCTATAATGGAAAGTGTTGCTATGAACATTCATGTACAACTTTTTGTGTGGACATATGGCTTCATTTCTCTAGGAGTGGAATTGCTGGGTCATATGATTATTGTATTCAACACTTTGAGAATCTGCCAGACTGCTTTCTAAAGTATTTGAATAGTTTTACATTCTCACCAGCAGCATATGAGAGTTCCAATTTCTCCATGTCTTTGCCAGCAGTTGTTATTATCTGTGCTTTTGATTATAGCCATCCTAGTGAGCATGAAGCAGGATACTTTGCCCATTTTGTAATTGATTTGTCTTTTTTTATTATTGAGTTGTAAGATTTCTTTACACATTCTAACAAGTCCCTTATCAGATATTTTCTCCAATTTTGTAGATTGTAATTTTTCCATGTCGATGATAGTCTTTGAAACACAATATTTTTTTTGATGAAGTGCAGATTACATAATCTTTCTTTGGTTTCTTGTGTTTTGGGTATCATATTTAAGAAGGTTATACCTAACCCAAGGTCATGATGGTTTTCATCTATGTTTCCTTCTAAGAGATTTATCATTTTAGTTCTTTGATTTAGGTCTATCATCCATTTTGAATGACTTTTTTGTATGTGTTGTGAGGTACTGGTGTACCTTCATTCTTTTGCATCTCTGTATCTATTTATCCCAGCGCCATTAGTTGAAAAGACTTTTCTTTCTCTGTTGGATTGTTTTGCTACCATTTTAAAAATCAATTGACTATCTAACCTTATGCAAATACCACACTGTCTGGCTTATTATTTCTTTGTGGGAAATTTTGAAATCAGAAAACATGGGCCCACCAACTTTGTTCTTCTTTTCAAGATTTTTTTTTCTTGGTTGTTGCATGCCCCTTCAATTTCCATATGGATTTTAGGATCAACTTGACTATTTATTTAAAAAGCCAGTTGGGAATTTAAGGGAGATTGCATTGAATTTGAAGATGAATTTGGATGTTCTTGCTATATTAACAATATTAAATCTTCTGATCCATGAACATTTATATCTTTTCATTTATTTAGATATTTTTAAATTTCTTTTAACAATGTTTTAGAGTTTTCAGTTTTAAAAATTTCTTAGGTATTTCATTCTTTGTGATGTTATTATAAATGGGTAGTGGGTTTGTTTTCTTAATTTCAGTTTTTGATTTTTCATTACAAACATATAAAAAGGTAATTGACTTTTGTATTACTCACAGCTCTCTAGAGAAACAAAAAAGACAGGATATGTATTACATAAATATTATGAGTTTTTTAAATTGTCTCAAATGACTGTGGGGATGAGCAAGTACAAATTCACAGAACAGGCCACTAGCTGGGAACTCTGATTAAGGTTTTCAATGAAGTACCCAGGAGAAGCTAGCTGGCTGAAGCAGAGATGAAAATTCTTTCTTATGACTCCTGAAATCATCACTTCTTTTAAGGGCTTCGACTGATTGGATGAGGCTTCTCTCATAGTTGAAGGCAATGTCTTTAGTTGATTGTAGATGAAATCAGCCATGGATACAATCAACTTACTCCTGATTTAAGTCCATGAAATCTTACCATAGTAATAATCAAGCCAGTGCTTGCCTGACCAAACAACTGGATGCTATAAATTGGGCAAATTGACATATAAACTTAACCATCACAGTCCACTCCTTGTCAATTTGGAATCCATGCAAATCTCCTTAAACCATACTTAATCTCTAAAAAAAAACAAAACAATTACATTTGTAGTTTTTCCTAACAATACTCAACTGCCCCACATACAACCAGAAATGCACTAACTTTTCCCAGTATATGTTGCAAGTCTTTGGGTAATGCTCACTCTTAAACTTGATATCTTACAACTTAAATATCCCAATGTGAAGGTAATACAACTTATGCCATATGATAAGGGGATAAGATAGGAAAGAAAACAATGATACTGGCTTTATGTGTATACACAAACACTCATAACAAAGCAAGGAAGAACTATTCATAATCATTATAGTCCTCATTTCTGTAACTGGTCACATGCTCATAGTTCATATTTATAACTATCTTATTCCACTACCATTCCATATTCCCTTTACTCTCAGCAAGCACTTCAGATGGTTATGATTCTTTGCCTGGTGGGGTGACCCAAACCTTAATTCCTAGTTCCAGGAATTAGTAGTCCTTCCTGGATTGGATTGTTGCAGTTTCCCATTGATGTTAATCGCGGGGTATGGTAGAACTAAGGGACACTCTAGAGGATCTCCTGTGTTCTAGGTAAATGGTTCTTCATGTCCATTGTGTAGTAGCAGTTCTATTATCCCTTGATAATTAGGATCAATCTCCCCAGTCAATATAGGGCCAACCTGCTTTATCTATTGATTCAGAGGCATGAGGAGCCCATAGAGGCCTGTATTAACTTCCAGTTCAATGAAATCATTGTTTTGTCTCCTGGTGGAAGCACTCCTTTTGTAGCTAAAACCTGTAGGCCAGCAGAGTTTTTGCTTCCTGCAGAAACAGGAAACAAAAATTTTTCTTGTAGATCACTAAGGGTATTAGTGAGTGGTGCCACTCACATTTCTACCCCTTTTTGCTGGACCTGTGAATCCTGGCTATGGTAGAAATAGCAGCATAGAGTCGATGCTGATTTAGAGCATATACAGCCTCCTGAAAAATATTGTCCCAGCCCTGAAAGATATTGCCAACTAATTGGTGCCCTAAATTGAGTCTTCAAAAGTCTATTCCACCATTCTATCAATCCAGTTGCTGCAGGATAATGGGGAACATGGTAAGACAGTGAATTCTAGGAGCCTATTTCCAGACTTCATTTGATCACCTGACCTCTATAAATCTCAACTCTGGTGGACCACAGTGATGTTTTATTGGGTGTTCTAATTTGCTAACTGCCAGAATGCAATATACCAGAAATGGAATGGCTTTTAAAAAGGAGACCTTAATAAGTTACAAGTTTACAGTTCTAAGACCAAGAAAATGTTCCAATTACAAGTCTATAGAAATGTCCAATCAAAGGCACCCAGGGAAAGATACCTTGGTTTAAGTAGGCTGATGAAGTTCAGGGTTTCTCTCTCAAGTCAGAAGGCACATGGTGAACACAGTCACAGCTTCTCTCTCATCTGGAAAGGCACATGGTGAACACGGTCAGGGTTCCTCTCTCATCTGGAAGGGCACATGGTGAACACGGTGTCAACAGCTAGCTTCTTCTCCTGTCTTCTTGTTTCATGAAGCTCCCTGGGAGGCATTTTCCTTCTTCATCTCCAAAGGTTGCTGGCTGGCAGACTGTGCTTATCATGGTTATGTCATTCCGCTCTGCTCTCTCTGAGTCTCTTTCATTCTCCAAAATGTTTCCTCTTTTATAGGACTCTAGAGACATATCAAGACCCACCCAAATGGGTGGAAACATGTCATCACCTAATCCAGCTTAACAACCACTTTTGATTAAATCACATCTCCAGGGAGATGATCTGATTACAGTTTCAAACATACAGTATTGAATAGGGATTATTCTGACTTTATGAAATGGGATTTAGATTAAAACATGGCTTTTCTAGGGGCATACATCCTTTCAAACCAGCACATTTTGCCTTCTGGACCCTAAAAAAGACATGTTTTCCCCATATACAAAATACATTCACTCCACAACAATTTCAGAATCTGCCTGTGTTCACCATGTGCCTTCTCCCTTGAGAGAGAAACCCTAAACTTTATCACCTTCTTGAACCAAGGTATCTTCCTTTGGATGCTGTATTAGTTAGGGTTCTCTAGAGAAACAGAACCAACAGGGAACACTTGCAAATATAAAATTTATGAAAGTGTCTCACGTGACCACAGGAACACAGAGTCCAAAATCCACAGGGCAGGCTGCGAAGCCGATGACTCCAATGGATGGTCTGGACGAACTCCACAGGAGAGGCTCACCAGCCAAAGCAGGAATGCAACCTGTCTCCTCTGAGTCCTCCTTAAAAGGCTTCCCATGATTGGATTTAGCATCACTAATTGCAGAAGACACTCCCCTTTGGCTGATTACAAATGGAATCAGCTGTGGATGTAGCTGACGTGATCATGACCTAATCCTATGAAATGTCCTCATTGCAACAGACAGGCCAGCGCTTGCCCAATCAGATGAACAGGTACCACAACTTGGCCAAGTTGACACCTGTCCCTAACCATGACAGTCCACCCCTTGTCAACTTGGCACACACACATATATATATATATATATATATATATATATATATATATATATATATATCTCACCTTAGACCATACTTAATTTCCAAATGAAAACAAATAAGCACACATTTTTTTTTTTACCTGACAATACTCAACTGTCCTGCATATAACTGGAAACACATTAAATCTCTCCAGAATAGCATGCAAATCCTTGGGCAACATTCATTCTTAAACTTGATATCTTACAACTTAAATAGTATAACACAAACAAAACAGCATTATAGTCCTCGTTTCTGTAACTGATCACGTGGTCGAAGTTCATATTTATCACTACCTTCTTCCACTACCCATTCCATGTTCCCTTTCCCCTCAGCAAGCACTTCAGCTGGCCGTGGTTCTTTGCCTGGTGGGGTGACCCAAACCTTCATTCCTGAAGTCTCAGAGCCATTAGTGGTCCTGCCTGGATTGTGTTGTTGCAGTTTTCCATTGATTTTAATCACAGGGCATGGTAGTACTAATAGACGCCCCAGGGGATCTCCTATATTCCAAGAAAACTCTTCTTTACCTCGATTATGTAGTTGCAGTCCTACTTCCTTCTGATAGTCAGGGTCAATTACCCCAGACAATAATGTAATCCCCTTCTTGGTGTGTTGATCCAGAGGCATAAGTAGCCCAAAGTGGCCAGGTGGCAATCTTAACTTCCAGTTCAGTGGTATCACTGTTGTTTCTCTTGGAGAAAGCACACCCCGTTTTGGAAATAAAACCTGTAGACCAGCAGAACTCAGGGTAGCAGGGACAGGAAGCAAAAATTTTCCTAGTGGATCACTAGGAGTAATAGTGAGTGGCACCACACCCATTTCCACCCCTTGGTTCCTGGACCCATGGATCCTGGCTATGGGAGAAACAGCACCATACAGCAGACGCTGATTCAGAGCATACACAGCTTCCTGGAGAACATTACCCCAGCCTTTCAAGTTTTTGCCACCTAGTTGGCACCGTAATTGAGTTTTCAAAAGGCCATTCCACCATTCTATTAATCCAGCAGCTTCTGGATGATGGGGAACATGGTAAGACCAGAGAATTCCATGAGCATGTGCCCATTCTCGCACTTCATTTGCTGTGAAGTGTGTTCCTTGATCTGAAGCAATGCTATGTGGAATACCATGACGATGGATAAGGCATTCTGTAAGCCCATGGATAGTAGTTTTGGCAGAAGCATTGCATGCAGGGAAAGCAAACCCATATCCAGAGTATGTGTCTATTCCAGTTAGAACAAATTGCTGCCCCTTCCATGAAGGGAGTGGTCTAATGTAATCAACCTGCCACCATGTAGCTGGCTGGTCACCTTGGGGAATGGTGCCATATCGGGGGCTGAGTGTGGGTCTCTGCTGCTGGCAGATTGGGCACTCAGCAGTGGCTGTAGCCAGGTCAGCCTTGGTGAGTGGAAGTCCATGTTGCTGAGCCCATGCATAACCTCCATCCCTACCACCATGACCACTTTGTTCATGAGCCCATTGGGCAATAACAGGAGTTGCTGGGGAAAGAGGCTGACTGGTATCCATAGAACGGGTCCTCTTATCCACTTGATTATTAAAATCTTCCTCTGCTGAAGTCACCCTCTGGTGTGCATTCACATGGGACACAAATATCTTCATGTTTTTAGCCCACTCAGAAAGGTCTATCCACATACTTCTTCCCCAGACCTCTTTGTCACCAATTTTCCAATTATGGTCTTTCCAAGTCCCTGACCATCCAGTCAAACCATTAGCAACAGCCCATGAGTCAGTATACAAACGCACCTCTGGCCAGTTTTCCTTCCAAGCAAAATGAACAACCAGGTGCACTGCTCGAAGTTCTGCCCACTGGGAGGATTTCCCCTCACCACTGTCCTTCAAGGACACCCCAGAAAGGGGTTGTAATGCTGCAGCTGTCCACTTTCAGGTGGTACCTGCATATCATGCTGAACCATCTGTAAACCAGGCCCGAGTTTTCTCTTCCTCAGTCAATTCACTGTAAGGAACTCCCCAAGAGGCCATAGCTCTGGTCTGGGAAAGAGAAGGTAATGTGGCAGCAGGAGTGGAAACCATGGGCACTTCTTCATGTAACTTACTTGTGCCTTCAGGACCTGCTCTGGCTCTATCTCGTATATACCATTTCCACTTTACAATAGAGTGCTGCTGTGCACGCCCAACTTTATGGCTTGGTGGGTCAGACAACACCCAACTCATGATAGGCAACTCAGGTCTCATGGTAACTTGGTGGCCTATGGTTAAGCGTTCAGTCTCTACTAAGGCCCAGTAGCAGGCCAAAAGCTGTTTCTCAAAAGGAGAGTAGTTATCTGCAGCAGATGGTAAGGCTTTGCTCCAAAATCCTAAGGGTCTGCATTGTGATTCTCCTATAGGGGCCTGCCAAAGGCTCCAGACAGCATCTCTATTTGCCACTGACACTTCCAGCACCATTGGATCTGCTGGATCATACGGCCCAAGTGGCAGAGCAGCTTGCACAGCAGCCTGGACCTGTCGCAGCGCCTCCTCTTGTTCAGGTCCCCACTCAAAATTAGCAGCTTTTCTGGTCACTCGAAAAATGGGCCGGAGTAGCACACCCAAATGAGGAATATGTTGTTGCCAAAATCCAAAAAGACCCACTAGGCATTGTGCCTCTTTTTTGGTTGTGGGAGGGGCCAGATGCAGCAATTTATCCTTCACCTTAGAAGGGATATCTCGACATGCCCCACACCACTGGACACCTAGAAATTTTACTGAGGTGGAAGGCCCCTGTATTTTTGTTGGATTTATCTCCCATCCTCTGACACGCAAATGCCTTACCAGTAAATCTAGAGTAGTTGCTACTTCTTGTTCACTAGGTCCAATCAACATGGTATCATCAATATAATGGACCAGTGTGATGTCTTGTGGGAGGGAGAAACGATCAAGGTCTCTGCGAACAAGATTATGACATAGGGCTGGAGAGTTGATATACCCCTGAGGTAGGACAGTGAAAGTATATTGCTGACCTTGCCAGCTGAAAGCAAACTGTTTCTGGTGGTCCTTACTATTAGCTATTGAGAAAAAAGCATTTGCCAGATCAATAGCTGCATACCAGGTACCAGGGGATGTATTGATTTGCTCAAGCAATGATACTACATCTGGAACAGCAGCTGCAATTGGAGTTACCACCTGGTTGAGTTTACGATAATCCACTGTCATTCTCCAAGACCCATCTGTTTTCTGCACAGGCCAAATAGGAGAGTTGAACGGGGATGTGGTGGGAATCACCACCCCTGCATCTTTCAAGTCCTTAAGAGTGGCAGTAATCTCTGCAATCCCTCCAGGAATACGGTATTGCTTTTGATTTACTATTTTGCTTGGTAGGGGCAGTTCTAGTGGCTTCCACTTGGCCTTTCCCACCATAATAGCCCTCACTTCACGAGTTAGAGAACCAACGTGGGGATTCTGCCAGTTGTTCAGTATGTCTATGCCAATTATACATTCCAGAACTGGGGAAATAACTACAGGATGGGTCCGGGGGCCCACTGGACCCACTGTGAGACGGACCTGAGCTAAAACTCCATTGATCACCTGGCCTCCATAAGCCCCCACTCTGACTGGTGGTCCAGAGTGACGTTTTGGGTCCCCTGGAATTAATGTCACTTCTGAACCAGTGTCTAATAATCCCCGAAATATCTGATCATTTCCTTTTCCCCAATGCACAGTTACCCTGGTAAAAGGCTGTCGGTCTCCTTGGGGAAGACTTAGAGGAAGGTTAACAGTATAAATTTGTGGCAGTGTAACAGGTTTCTTCCCCATAGGGACCTGGACTTCCCTTCATTCAAGGGACTCAGGGTCTGTAAACTGTTTCAAGTCTGGAAATTGGTTAAGGGGCCGTGACTCTGTGTTTTTGTAATTCAGGTTAGACTTCTGTTCCCTTGACCTAGAACTCTTTTGTTTATACAGCTCCAACAAGAATTTAGTAGGCTGCCCTTCTATTGTATTTCTAGGCACTCCATGATTCAGTAGCCAATGCCACAAATCTCTGCGTGTCATATAATTTTGATGCCTCGTTTGAGTTTGTTGTCTATTATAATACCCACGTCTACCCTGTCTTTGGTGATTAAGTGCTGCCACCTGGCTTCTGCCAACTCGGGATCCTGTCATCCCCATTGTGTTTAAGGATTCCAGCTCAGTGACAGCAGTTCCTACAGTAATATCTGACCTACAGAGAAGTGCAACCACAGAGCTCTTGAGGGATGATGGTGCTAGTCTCACAAATTTATTTCTCACTGTTCTCGTAAAAGGTGCATCCTCTGGACATTCCTGGGGTGTAAGAGCAGGCTTTGCATGATAAATCCACTCTAACATCCCAATCTCTCTAAGCCTCTGGATCCCCTCATCTACATTATACCAGGGCAGTTCTGGCATTTCAACCTTAGGTAATGTTGGCCACCTTTTGATCCATGTTTCAACCAACCACCCAAACAAGCTGTTAACGCCTTTTCTAACTGTTCTAGCTAGAACATTGAATGCAGCATCTCTGCTTAGTGGGCCCATATCAATAAATTCAGCCTGATCCAGCCTTATATTCCTCCCACCATCATCCCACACTCTTAAAATCCATTGCCACACATATTCCCCTGATTTTTGTCTATATAAATTGGAAAACTCACACAGTTCTTTTGGAGTATAACGTACCTCCTCATGTGTGATACTTTGTACCTCACCTTTAGGAGCCTGTTGGGACTTTAGTCTAGTTATAGGTCTAGAAGAAATGAGGGGTGGTGGGGGTGGGTCATGAAAAGAATTAGAAATATCTTCCAAGCCATTTGCTTCAGGGCTTTCATTTGCAGTTTCATCTGGTGAAACAGGATTAATAACTCTAGGGCTAATCCCTTCAGGAAGAGGTTGGGTGGCCAATTCCTCAAGGCAGGCTGGAGGTGGGGCGGCTATGTCCTGAGGGCAGACTATTACAGGGTTTTCTAAAGAAGGCTCAGCATGGTCTAGGGTTTCAACCTCACCCCCAACATCATTATCAATCCATATGTCACCATCCCATTTTTCAGGGTCCCACTCCTTTCCAATCAATGCCCTCACTTTAACGGCAGACACCATGCAAGACTGAGATTTCAGTTTACGTTGTAAAGTTGCTACTCTAACAATAAGATTCTGAGTCTGATTTTCAGAGGTCTCAAGTCTACGGCTACAGGAAATAAAATTTTCCTTCAGGATACTCATAGAAACCTCTGCATCTTTCAGATGACACTTAAGCTTCTTGTTTGAAGCCTTAAGCCCATCCCTTTCACCCTTTAATGTAGACAGTGTATCTAACAACAACCAACCAACATCTCTATAACTCTTATTCCTACAAAACTCTGTAAAGGTGTCAAAAACATTATCCCCCAGTGTCTGGCTTCGTACAAGTGAAGCATTAGGAGAATCGAATGATGATATTTTGACTATCTCCTTTGCCAACTCAGTCCATGGATTGGGAGTGTCATTCTGATTACGGGAATCAGAGTCCTTAGTGTCTCTGAGCCCAGTCAGAGTAGAAAACCATTCATAAAAACCCATTTTTAAGATTCTGTTCCTTAAGAACCACTCCCGGTACCAAGATGTATTAGTTAGGGTTCTCTAGAGAAACAGAACCAACAGGGAACACTTGCAAATATAAAATTTATGAAAGTGTCTCACGTGACCATAGGAACGCAAAGTCCAAAATCCACAGGGCAGGCTGCGAAGCCGATGACTCCAATGAATGGCCTGGACTAACTCCACAGGAGAGGCTCACCAGCCAAAGCAGGAATGCAACCTGTCTCCTCTGAGTCCTCCTTAAAAGGCTTCCCATGATTGGATTTAGCATCACTAATTGCAGAAGACACTCCCCTTTGGCTGATTACAAATGGAATCAGCTGTGGATGTAGCTGACGTGATCATGACCTAATCCTATGAAATGTCCTCATTGCAACAGACAGGCCAGCGCTTGCCCAATCAGATGAACAGGTACCAGAACTTGGCCAAGTTGACACCTGTCCCTAACCATGACAGATGCCTTTGATTGGACATTACTATAGACTTGCAATTGGGACATTTTCTTGGCCTTAGAACTGTAAACTTGTAACTTATTAAGGTCTCCTTTTTAAAAGCCATTCCATTTCTGGTATATTGCATTCTGGCAGTTAGCAAACTAGAACAGACTTTGGAACCAAGAGTGAGGTGCTGCTGCAGTTTGCAAATACCAAACAGGTTGGAGTGGCTTTTTAAATGGATAAGGAAAAGAATCTGGAGGAGTTGTGAGAAGCTTGATAGAGAAGGCTTAGAATGCTTTGAAGAGACTGTTGGTAGAAATGTGGAATGTAAAGACATTTCTGATAAAGCCTTAGACAGAAATGAGGCATGTGTTATTATAGACTAGAAGGAAGATGAGCCTTGCTTTTTAAAATGGCAGATAATATGGCAAAATTGACTAGTGGCTTTGGCTGGAAGCCAGATTTTCAAAGCCATGAATTTGGATATTTAGCATAAGAAATCTCCAAATTAAATGTGGAAAGTGCAGCTTGGTTTCTCCTCACAGCTTGTAGTGAAATGCAACAGGAAAGAGATAAACTGAGAACTGAACTCTTGGGTACAAAGAAACCAGAAATTGAAGTTCTGGAAAATTCTGGGCCTCCAGAAATGGTGAATAGTGCCTTGTGTGAAGATTTAACTAAATGTGGAACCGGCACATTGGGTCTCCTGGAAATAACATCACTTCTGAGATACTGTTTTATAATCCTCAAAATAGCTGATCATTTCCTTTGTTCCAATGCACAGTTACACTGGAAAAAGATGGTAGGTCTTTTGGGGGAAGGCTGGGAGGGAGATTAACAGTGCAAATTTTTTTGGCAGTGTAGCAGAGTCATACCCCAAGGAGACCTAGCCTTCCTCTCATTCAAGGGACTCTGAGTCTGTAAACTGCTTTAGGTCTCTGAATAGATTAAGGGACAGCAACTATCCATTTTCATAATTCAAGTTAGACTTTTGTTCACTTGACCTAGAACTCTTTTGCTTATGCAGAACAAGTAACAATTTAGTAGACTTCTCATTTGTTTTACATCTAGGTACTTCATGATTTCCTAGCCAATCCCTATTCAATAATGTAGGTTGGAATATTTTGATTAGATTATCCTTATGGAGATGTGGCTCACCCACTTGTGGGTATTAACCTTTGATTAGATGGAGAAGTGACTCCACCCTTTCCAGGTGGGTCTTGATTAGTTTACTAGAATACTTTAAAATAAGAAACATTGTGGAGAGACAGCTTCAGAGCCATGAGAACCATGGGAGCCCATACAGCCAGAGGCCTTTGGAGATGAAGAAGGAAAATATCCTTGATGGAGCATGATGAAAAAGTAAGCCTGGAGAGAAAGCTAGATGATGTCATTATGTTTGCCATGGACTTTCCAGTTGAGAGAGAAAAACTGTATGTCCTTGGCCTTCTTGAGCCAAGGTATCTTTCCATGAATGCCTTAGATTGGATATTTCCATAGCCTTGCTTTAATATCATATGTTTTCATGGCCTCAGAACTGTAAACTTGTAACTTAATAAATTCCCCTTTTATAAGTCATTCCATTTCTGGTATATCACATTCCAGCAGCTCGCAAACTAGAACATTGGCTTTTACCTTCCTGTGAAGAAGATTGTTGGATTTTGATAGGAATTGCATTGAATCTATAAATTGCTTTGGGTAGTGTGCCAGTTTGAGTCTATTGTGTACCCCAGAAAAGCCATGTCCTTTAATCCTCATTCAATATTGCTGGGTGGGAGCTTTTTGATTGTTTCCATGGAGATGTGACCAACCCAATTGTAGATGGTAACTTTTGATTAGATTATTTTCATGAAAATGTGTCCCAACCCATTCAAGGTGGGGTTGCTTACTGGAGCCCTTTAAGAGGGAACTATTTTGGAAAAAGCTTTAGAACCACCAGAACCACCAGACCTGACAGACCCAACAAAATGGAAAGAGCCCCAGTGAAGCAATTGAAGATTCCTGGAGAGAAGCTAGCAGATATCATCATGTGCCTTTCCAGTTGAGAGAGAATCCTTGAACATCACCGGCCTTCTTGAACTAAGGTCTCTTTCCCTGGTTGTCTTAACTTGAACATTTTCATAGGCTTACCTTAATTTAGACATTTTCACAACCTTAGAACTGTAAACTTGCAATTTAATAAATTTCCCTTTTTAAAAGCTATTCCATTTTAGGTATATCACATTTCAGCACCTTGCAAACTGAAAACAGGTAGTATTGACATTTTAATGACATTCATTTAGACCTCCAATCCATGAACATGTAATATCCTCCCATTTATTTAGGTCTTCTTTGATTTCTTTCAATGTTTTGTAGTTTTCTCTGTACAGGTCCTTTACACCCTTCATTAGACTTAGTCATAGACATGTGATTCTTTTAGTTGCCACTGTGAATGGAACTTTTTCTCTATTTCTCCTTCCAACTGTTCACTGCTTCAGTACAGAAACACTACTGATTTTTACTGGAGTTTCAGGAAGATGGTGGAATGGGATAGGCCAAGTTCACCCCTGCTCCAAGGAACAGCCAGAGAAGGGATGGGAAGTTGACTAGAATGGCAATTCCAGGATGTAAGCAATTCGGGAGGGTCTTCTACACCACATAGGGAGGTTCTGGTTGCAAAAGCTGAAGAATTGAGACACAGAGAAGTAGAGACTGTCCAGCTAGTGCAAACAGCCTGACGTGCCCTTTTCTAAAGGAAGCCTGGAGTTCTTAGTCATAGAGAGGGAGAAGGAGACAAGGTAGTAAGCCAAGCTGCATTCCGTGAACACACTACCCTCATGTATGCTGCCCCTGCCCCAAGACCAGCAAGTCACCCTACACCCCATGCACCTGAACCCCGTCACACACCCTCACCCTTGCACTCCAAGCACCCCTGCCCTGCCACCTCCCCTGCAAATCTCTGTCCCACACCCCTGCCCCAAGTGTGTGCACACCTCCCCCACCCTGCCACACTTATCCTACACAAGTGCATAGTCTCACCTCACCCCTCCCAAGACCCACACACTCATGCCAAGCTCCTCAACCCCACCTCAGGCTACACCCCTCCCACCCTACTCAGCTCTATGCACGTTTATAGTGTATGGCCCTTTCAGATCCATACACTCACAGTTGCGCCCAGCCACCATACCCTCCAGCTCTGAGCAAGCGCTGACCTGTTCATCCTGGCTACACCCACCCCCAGCCCAGGCAGATGCAACGCTGGTCCGCTTCCCTTGAGCTCTGTGCATGGGCACACCGACTCCTAGACACATGCACACTAGGGTCCAACTCCCCATATCCACATACACGCACAGCCACATCATCCCTTCTGGCTTCCTACGCATCCATGCACCACCTCTTGACCCCTTCACCCCAAACACCTGCCCTGCACACATTCACACCCTTGCCCTACCCCCCGCACAAGCACCATGCTTTCACACCTGGCAGGTGCTCACATGCGCTTCTGTGCAACATAGTTCTCACCCTGCACATGCAAGCACCCCTGCCCCACCCTCCCACACCTTCACACCTGTGCCATGACTCCTGTTCACTCAACATCACCCACTCCTGACCCACATCCAGCAACCCCTGTGACCTGTGCTCCGCCCCCATACACTCCTACCTCTGCATACCAGACTCCCTGGATCCTGCCCCCTGTGCAAAAACATACGTGTGCCCTGTCCTCCCTGTGCCTCAAACTCTGTGCCACCGACCACACACCTTAATACCCACAAAACCCATACTTCACATGCCTAACTTCATCCTGCCTGCACACCAACATGCGTGCATCTGCAGAGAACACCTATCTGCCTCCTGATGCACCCTATCTCTGTGTCCCACATACTGCAGTCTGCTCCTGCACTCCAAGGTCTGCCTTAGCAGCACCCCACCCCCACAACCCCCGCACTGCACCTCCACAACCCCCACATCCCACACCCCATGCTTATAGATACCAGCATAGTGTTCCTGGTCCATGCCTATACTTGCACTGCAACCCTCACTGCTCTTATGTGCTCCACCCTATGCACTGTATTCTGCTCAACATCCATCCTACAAATACAAAGCTTTAGACTACTGAAGAAAGTCAACTTCCAAAGTAACCCTGTAAAGATAGTTACATGCCTTGAAGGCAATAGAAGATCACTTAGCATATCGAGATGCAGACAGATATAACCAACCTAATGACCAAATTAAAACAGCAGAAGAGACACCAACTTTGGAAAAACTAATAAAAGATGTTCATGTAACTCTACTAAATAAAATCAGTGAGATGGCTAATGACATAAACGAGATCAAGAAGACACTAGAAGAGCATAAAGAGGAATTTGAAAGAAAAACAGAAAAATAGCAGATATTACAGAGATTAAAGATGCTGTAAACAAAATAAAATATGTACTAGAGAAACACAACAGCATATTTGAAGAGGCCAAATAAATAATTAAGTGAACTAGAGGACAGGGCAACTGATTTTGAACACACAAAAGAGCAAAGGGCAAAAAGGTGGAAAAATTAGTTTTGATTTTTGAGTGTTGCTCTTGTACCACTTCACTGAATTAATTTATTAGCTCTAGGAGCTTTGTTGTAAATTCTTCAGGATTTTTAGTATGTAGGATTAGGTCATCTACAAAAAAGGAAAGTTTTACTCCTTGCTTTCCAATATGGATGGCCTTTATATCTTCTTCTTACTTAATTACTCTGGCAAGAATTTTCAGTACAATGTTAAATAAGAGTGGTGTCAGTGGACATCCTTGTCTTTTTCTTGATCTCTAGTAACTGTTCTTAGTCTTTCACCATTAAGTAGGAGCTTAGCTCAGGGCTTTTCATAGATACTCTTTACCATGTTTAGTAAATTTACTTCTATTTCAAGTGTTTTCATCAATAAAGTGTTCTGTGCTTTGTCAAATACCTTTACTGCATCAATTGTGATGTACATATTTTGGCATTTTTCTTTATTGTTCCCTGAGATTCTGGACCTGTCATTAATTTTGGAAAATTCTTGGCCATTATTACTTCAAATATTTGTTCTACTGTGTTCTCTCATTTCCTTCTGGTATTCCAATTATTTGTGTATTATAACTTTTAAAATCGCCCCACAGTTCTTGAGTATTTTGCTTTTTATTACTCTTAACACTTTGCATTTCAGCTTGGAAGCTTCTATTGACCTATCATGAAGTACAGTGACCCTTTCTCCAGCTTATCCAGTCTGCAATGAAACCATTCTTCATTTCCATTACAGTATAATTTATTAATAGCATATCATTTTTATTCTTTCTTAATGTTTCCATCTCTTTGATTATATACTTATTTTTCATGCATGCTCTCTACTTGTATCATTACAGTGCTTACTTAACATATTAATAATAGTTTAACTTACCTCTTTGATAATTACAAAACTTGCATCATATCTGAGTCTGCTTGGGATGTTTGATTTGGGTCTTTAGGTTGTATTTTTCTTGCCTTATTATATGTGTCTTAAATTTTTATTAAAACTAGACATGATGAATCAAGAAATAAGAACTGAGATAAATAGACCTACATTATGACTGAGATTTATGTTACCCTCACTAGGAGTTGGGCTGTCTTTACTATTTGCTGTTCCTGTGGGTGCCAAAGTCTTCAAATTCTTAATGTCCTTGTTTTTATCCCCTCTTGATTTCAGACTTCACTAAGTACTCCTCATTGGATATCAACTGTGTCTTTCAACTCTCCAGCATAATCAACTGTTATTATACTGGAGCACTGTAGGTGTGGTGGAAAGCATCAGGGTGGGAAAGCATTTTATAATCTTGTGATTAAGTCTACACCTTTCAACTGACCTATTTCTCTGGGCTATGGCCTTCACAATTATTTCTTAAGTTCCCCTGTCTCCCTTCAGATTACAAAGGAAAGATAGAGAGAGATTTCATCAGGGAATGTTCTCTTTCAGGTGGGAGAAAATTCTGATAAAGTCTTTTCCTCAGTTTATGGTTCCAGAATCTTCTGCTCCAGGTAAACAGACCTCAGCTGTCATTTTCTGTATTCACCTGTTACTCCATATTTTAGGGTGGTGTTCTAGTTCTCTAGCTGCTGTAATGCAGTATACCAGAACTGGAATGGCTTTTTAAAAGGGGAATTTAATAAGTTGTTAGTTTACAGCTCTAAAGCCAAGAAAATGTCCCAATTACAACAAGTTTATAGAAATGTCCAATCAAAGGCATTCAGGGAAAGATACTTTCATTCAAGAAGGCTGATGAAGTTCAGGGTTTCTCTTTAGTGAGAAGGCACATAGCGAACACAGTCACCGTTTCTCTCTCATCTGGAGAGGCACACGGTGAATACGGTGTCATCTGCTAGCTTCTTCTCCTGGCTTCATGTTTCATGAAGCACCCCAGGAAGCATTTTCCTTCTTCATCTCCAAATGTCGCTGGCTGGTGGACACTGCTTATTGTGGCTATGTCGTTCTGCTCTGCTCTCTCTGAGTCTCTTTCATTCTCCCAAATGTTTCCTCTTTTATAGGACTCCAGAAACTTATCGAGACCTCCACAAATGGGTGGAGACATGTCATCACCTAATCCAGTTTAACAACCACTCTTGATTAAGTCACATCTCCAGGGAGATGATTTGATTACAGTTTCAAACATACAGTATTGAATTGGGATTATTGTATCTTTATGAAATGGGATTTTGATTAAAACATGGCTCAACTAGGGGACATACATTCCTTCAAACTAGCACATTCTACCCTCTGGACTCTAAAAAAACATGTTTTCCCCATATACAAAATACATTCATTCTATAACAGTATCAGAGAACCTTAAACCATTTCAGCAACAATATACATAAAATACAAAGTTAAGAATGTACAAACTCTTATCAAAGTTAGTTACAGGCATGGTTTGTTCTAAGGGAAAATTATCATCTGGCTTTGGACTTTTGAAAACTCATAACAAGTCATTTTCTGCCAACATACAAAGGAGGAATAATCATAGGATACATATACACATTTCCATGAGGAAGAAGGAACACAGGGGTCACTGGACCCATGCAGTTTCAAAAATTTGCAGGACAAAATCCATTAGATTTCAAAGTCTGAGAATCACTTATCTTCAAGGTTTTAGAAGGCAGCAGTCCCACCCTTTCCAAGGGCCTACACAGAGGTCTGCCTCCCTCCAAATGCAATCTTGGGGGACACTGGGGAGACCAACTTTTTCTCAGCTCCACCCTCTCCAAGCATCAGGGCTGCACGTGGGCTCTCTGCCATCTTTGGGGCACACTCTCAACCCCTCCATGTGGTGGCAGCCAGGCTCTCCCCAAACCCCAAGGAATGTGCTTCACCCTCTCCAAGGCCTGAGGCGACATGACTCTTCCACTGAAATGAGGTGGAAGGCCCATTCTCTGCCTTTGGGGCAAACTCACCCTCTCCATGGGCTTGGGTGGGTCTGTTCTCCTGGTGCAAGGCTTCTTGGCTTCAGACCTCAGCTTCCATGGTTTTGCCTCTGAAGTTATTTTTCCTCCAATGTGTCCTTTCTCTGCCCCTCTCAGTCTCAACTGGCAGTGGTTCTCTTTATACAGGTCCTGCAACACTCTCATTGGTTTTCTATGCAATAGCCCTGGATCATGCCCATCAGACATAAGGAGTTTCCACAAATCCTTCCTGGATAACTCCATGTCCAATCCTGGCTTTCTCTGAAATGACTGACTGGTTCCACATCTGGTCAAATCCTCACGTGGCACACTATTCTCTGGGGTCCCCCTTCCTGGAAGCCCAGAATTTTCCAGAACATCAATTTCTGCTTTCTTAGTACTCAAGAGTTCAGTTTTCAGCTTATCTCTCTCCTGTTGCATTTCATTATAAGCTGTGAGGAGAAACCAGGCTGCACATTTGACATTTAATTTCGAGATCTCTTCTGCTAAATATCCAAATTCATGGCTTTTAAAATTTGCCTTCCAGCCAAAGCCACTAGTCAATTTTGCCAGATTATCTGCCATTTTAAAACAAGGCTTGCTTTCCTTCCAGTCTACAATAACACGTGTCTCATCTTTGTCTAAAGCCTGGTCAGAGGTATCTTTAGAGACCACATTTCTACCAACAGTCTCTGCAAAGCATTCTAGGCCTTCTCTATCAAGCTTCTCACAATTTCTCCAAAATCTTCCCCTTATCCATTTAAAAAGCCATTCTGACATGTATGGTATTTGCAAACTGCAGCAGCAGTACCCCACTCTCTGGTACCAAAATCTGTTCTAGCTTGTTAGCTGCTGGATGCAATATACCAGAAATGGAATGGCTTTTAAAAAGGGGGAATTTAATAAGTTGCTAGTTTCCAGTTCTAAGGCCAAGAAAATGTCCCAATTACAACAAGTCTATAGAAATCAAAGACTTCTGTATCAAAGGCATCCAGGGAAAGATACCTTCATTCAAGAAGGCTGATGAAGGGTTTCTCTCTAGTGAGAAGGCACATGGTGAACAAAGTCACAGTTTCTCTCTCATCTGGAAAGGCACACGATGAACACAGTCAGGATCCCTCTCTCATATGGAAGGGCACATGGTGAACACGGTGTCATCTGCTAGCTTCTTCTCCTGGCTTCCTGTTTCATGAAGCTCCCCGGGAGGCATTTTCCTTCTTCATTTCCCAAGGTCGCTAGCTGGTACACTCTGCTTCTTGTAGCGATGTCATTCTGCTCTGCTCTCTCTGAATCTCTTTCATTCTCCAAAAATGTTTCCTTTTTTATAGGACTCCAGAAACTCATCAAGACCTACACAAATAGGTGGAGACATATCATCACCTAATGCAGTTTAACAAACTCCCTTGGCTAAATCACATCTCCAGGGAGATGATCTGATTACAGTTTCAAACATACAGTATTGAAAAGGGATTATTCTATCTTTATAAAATGGGATTTTGATTAAAACATGGCTCTTTTAAGAGACATACATCCTTTCAAATCAGCACAGATGGTGATTTACCTAACTTTATTACTTTGATGGGTCCAAGAAAAGTTGTTGATTTTCACTTTGTTCAGCTTTTTTCTTGTAAGGATGAAAGCGACAACTAAATTCTTGGCATATTGGTGCTGAAACTGAACTTGCCTTTTTATAACTTGAGGCAATATTCACATAACATAGGGTTAATCATTTCAAAGTATACAATTCAGTGGCATTTAGTATATTTAAAGTGTAGTGCAACCACCACCTCTATCAAGCTCCTAAAACATTTTCATCACTCCAAAAGGGAACAATGTGCCATTAAGGAGTTGCTCTTTATTTTGTCTTCCTCCAAACCCCTGAAAACCACCAATCTGTTTTCTGTCTCTATGGAGCTACCTATTCTGTATATTTCATATAAATGGAACCATACAATACATGACCTTTTGTGTTGGCTTTCATTCACTCAGTATAATGTCTTCAAGGTTCATCCATGTTGTAGCATTGTGCCTACACTTCGTTCATTTTTATGCATGCATAATATTCTATTCTATGTGTAATGGTTAGGTTCTGGTGTCAACTTGGCCAGGTGATGGTGCCCAGTTGTCTGGCCAACCAAACATTGGTCTAATCATTACTGCAAGGGTATTTCATGGTTTGTTGATAAACTAGAAGGCTGAAACCAGAATATGTGACTGACTTAAATCATCAGTCAGTTAATTGCAGCTGTGGCTGATTACATCTACAATCAACTAAGGGCTTGCTCCTTACAGTGAGATAATCTAATCAGTTGGATTTGATTCAGTCAGTTGAAGACTTTTGAGGTCAAAAAGAGAATTTTCATTGCTTCTTCAACCAACAAGTCTCTCTCACAGAGTCCACTGAGACCCTTCCTCAGATTCACCAGCTTAGCAGCCTGCCTTATGAATTTCAGATTCTTGCATCCCCACAGTTGCATGAGACACTTTTATAGATATCATATTTACAGATATCTCCTGTTAGTTCTGTTTCTCTAGAGAACCCTGAATAATACACTATGTTTATAGCAAAATTTATTTAACCATTCATTTATTAATGGACATTTGGGTTGTTTCTTCCTGTTGGTGACTGTGAATAGTGCAAATATAAACATTCATGTACAAGCACTTATTTGAGTGTCTTGTTGATATATATTCGGGAGTGAAATTCTCAAGTCATATTGTAATTCTGTGTCCAACTTTTTGAGGAGTCACCAAACTCTTTTCCATATTGCTGCCCCATGTTACATTCTCACCAACAATGTACAAGTGTTCCAATTTCAGTCCATAATTGCCAACACATGTTAATTTCCATTTTGTAGATTATAGCCATCTTAGTGGATTTGAAGTGGTAACTCATTGTGGTTTTGATTTTATTTCCCTGATGACAAATGATGTTGAGCATCTTTTCAAGTGCTTTTCGGTGATTTGTATACCTTCTGAGTAGCAATGTCTATTCCAGTTCTGTGACCATTTTTATTTGCATTATTTGTCCTTTTGTTGTTGAGTTGTAAAGTTCTTTATATACCCTAGATACTAGATCATTATAAAATATATTGCTTGCAAATATGTTCTCCCATTTTGAATGCTGTCTTTTCACCTTCTGATAATGCCATTTGATCATCAAAAGTTTTTTTTAGCATTGATGAAATCTATTGATTTGCATCTGCTCCTTTGGCTCTTGTTTGAGTCTTTTTCTAGGATTTATATTCTGTCCCATTGATCAATTTGCCTGTTCTTTCACCTGTAGCTTTTGACTTTATAACTGATGCTTCATAGTAAGTCTTGAAGCTAGGTAGCATTATCCTCCACCTTTTTTCTTCTTCATTACTGTGCTGGCTATTTTATGTCATTTGCTTTTCTGCATAAACTTTAGGATTAGTTTGTCAATATTAGCTTGGACTCTGATTGGCATTGAATTGAATCTAAACAGAAAATTGGGAAAAAATGATATCATAACAATATAGTCTTCTTATCCAGGAACAAGGAATATTTCTCCATTTAGTTAGGTCTTTTATTTTTTTAATCAAAGTTTTGTAGCTTTACTTATGTAGCTCTTATACATATTTTGTTAAATGTATGTCCCAGTATTTCTTTTTTTTCCCTTGGTGCTAATGTAAATGGTATTGTTTTTAATTTCAATTTTGAGCTGTTCATTGCTGGTATGTAGGAAAGCAATTGACCTTTGGGTAGCAACGTTGTATCTTGCAACATTGCTATAATAGTTTATTAGTTCCAAAAGTATTGTTTCAATTCTTAAATTTTCCTACAGACAAGCATGCCATTTGCATACAGAAAAAATTTTGTTTCTTCTTTTCCAATCTGTATACCTCTTATTTCCTTTTTTGTCTTACTGAATTTGCTAAGACTTCTAGCATGATATTGAAGAGGAGTGGTGAGAGCAGGCATCTTTGCCTTGTTCCTGATATTGCGGGGAAAGCATCTAGTGTCTCACCACTATGTATTATGTTAGCTGTGTGTTTTTTTCTTTGTCAAGTTGAGGAAGTTACCCTCTCTTCTTAGTTTGCTGACAATTTTGACCATGAATGGCTGTTGGATCTTGTCAAAGCTTTTACTGCATTAATTGATAGTATCATGTGATTTTTCTTCTTTAGCTTTAGCTGATTTTCAAATGTTTGAAACCAGCTTTGCATATCTGGAATAACTCCCATTTGGTCATGGGTATAACTCTTTTTATACATTGTTGGACTCAATTTGCTAATATTTTGTTGAGGATTTTTGCATCCATGTTCATGAGAGATGTTTGTTTGTAGTTTTCCTTTCTTGCAATGCCTTTTTCTGGTTTTGGTATTAGAGTAATGATGACCTCACAGAATGAGTTAGGAAGTATTCCATCCATGGGAATTCCCTCTCTGGAAGTGAATGCAGAGAATTGGTATCATTTCTTCCTTAAATATTTGGTAGAATTCAACAGTGAAACCATTTAAGCCTGGTGCTTCCGTTTTTTGAAAGGTAATTAATTGTTAGTTCAATTTTTAAAATATATATGTGGCTTCTCACGTTATCTATTTTTCTTGTGGTCTATTGTTATTTTTTTCATAATTTTCATGTTATGATTGTTTTTGCTGTGGAGTAGTTCCACAAAAGCTACTTATATCACCATTCTGGAAGTGTATCTCCTCAGAATCTAATTGACAGAATGCTCTACCCAATAACAGGGAAATACACATTATTTCCAGATGCATATTCACTAAGGTAGACTATATCTTGGTCACAAAACAAACCTCAGCAAATTTAAGAGAATTTAAATCCTACACTGTATGTTCTCTAACCATAAGTAAAGCAAACTGAAAATCAATAAAAGAAAGACAATACGAAAATCTCCAAACATTTTGAAAATAAACAACACATTTCTAAAACAGTCTATGAGTCAAAGAATATGTCTAAAATATAAAAATTGAACTGGAAACAAAGCTACAACATATCAAAATGTGGTATTCAGATATATCAATGTTTAGTAGACAAAAACTTGGAAGAACTGAAATCATGGACTCTAATAGGCATTTACACACTGGTGCTTATGGCAGCAGTTTTCATGATTTGCAATGGTGGCCTAAAGGTACATTGACTGATGAATGGAAGGGTGAAACATGATATATATATGCAATAGAATAATGAGCAGCTCAGGAAGGAGTGAAGTTGTATGGCATGCAACCAGGAGAATGAACCTTGAGAACATGTTAAGTGAAATAAGCCAGAAAAAAAGAACAAATAACATATGGTCTCTCTAATATAAGCTAATATAAGTATAGTGAGCAAACTCTGAGAATTGAATTCAAATGCACAGGTTATCAGGTCATAGAAAGTGGGCAGAGATTGGGTAAGCAATGATTAAGCAGTACAGAATGTTCAAATAAGGCTCATTGTAAAGGTTCCTAGATTCCAAGCTCTTACAGCAGTTACATTATTCCTGAGTTTTAACTGTTATTTCTAAATTCTGAGTTGCTGTGCTAAGAGATTTCAAGTAGAGTTGAGAAGTCAGTCTGGAGGTTACTGTTTTGCAAGCTTTAGCCAGATATTTCAAATTACTATGGTATGTTATGCTCCAACTAATAGAAGTTTTTCATAATAAGTTTATTTTCTCAGAAATTTAAAGCTTCCAGAATGAGCTTAGGTCATATAATTCCTGAAACCAAGAAGTGGCAATCTCTCCAAGAACAACAACGAGGTTTGTTTGTCTACCCCAGAAAGTCAACAGCCCTTTCCAGCACAAAGAATTTAAAATGGCTATTGCCCAGATATCCTCGAAGATTGAGTGAAAGATCAAATGAGAAGAAGAAGGTGTAACTGAGAAATTTGGACTTAACAAATGACTGTGACTACTTACTCTATATATTGTTATTTCTTTTTAGAGTCTAGTGTGTTAGAAAAGCCAGGAGGAAATACCTGAAGTCGTTGTACCATAATCCAATAACCCTGATCTTTGATAATGATTGCATAGCTCTATCACAAAAAAAAGTAAGTTGCCTATGTAAAATACTTGGTCTTAGTTAATCTACCCTACTTTAAGTCTTATAATTGCATAGATTGCAATATTAATGACCAATAAGAGGGAGGGGTGAGGAGTATGGGATGCTTGGGGTTTTCTTTCTTCTTTTAATTTCATTTTCTGGAGTAATGAAAATATTCCAAAAAAAGATTATGGTGATGAATATACAACTATGTGATGATCTTGTGAACCATTGATTGTATACTTTGGATGGATTGTACAGTGTGTTAAGACATCTCAATAAAAATTTTAAAAGACTGTTTGATGCCAGAGATGACCATTTGTTTTCGTTCTATTATGTTAAAATGACTTTGCAAGCCCACTTGGAGGAACAGTGAGAAAGGTGGAAATATTACTTATTTAGAGAAAATACATTAGGAGTGATTTCAATCTATGTCTAACAGTCATTAGTAAGAACTCCCTTGTTTCACTGTTCTTCCATCACATTTCTTTGGCAAATCAAATTCTAGAAAAATGCAAGTATCTGCATTTAGTTCTGAGGACACTGGATAAGATGACAAGTGGAATGTTTAGATTATTTGTTTTTTATATAAATCTGTTGTAAACTTATAGTAATCACTGCTTCAAAGGAGCTAAGACTTTAGTTGTACAATAATTTTCTATTTGGTTTTGTTGATGACCGATGACAATGCACTTTCATTAGATAAAGACCACTCATTTCTGTTCATATTATTTTTGAAAGGAATATATCCATAAAGCTATGAGGGTTGAACTAGGTAAAGTTTCATTTACTCTATTATAAAAGTATGAGATTTTGAAAAGTCTAGAATATATGTGTTTCACTAAAAAATCTGAGCAGTTTTTCTTCAACTACACACTTTCAGCACAATTTTTATCACTTAATCACAATAAATTATCTTATATAGGCTTACTGTGCTTTGTTATGTTTTCACTTTACCTTTGAATATAATACCACAGAATATAATAGAGAAATCGAGCATGATCTCTTCTGAACATGTCAGGGAACATAGAGAAGATCACAAGTGTAGTAGAAGCTGATTCAGGAATCCTTTCTATGAGGAGACAAAACTAGCAAGTAAGTGAATGTTCAATTGTTTTTCCTTGGTGGAAAACATACATTTCTTCATTCACTCCCAAGTTGGCTCCCAGGTCTCTTTGCCTCTGATTTTGCCTTTGCCTTTTCCAGTCAAACTGTTACCAGTTATATTTAGGTTAATTTATGGTATTTACCAATATCCAGACTGAGGTGGTAAAAATATATCTAAGCAGGGACATTAGTGAGATGATAAGAAGTAGGGGGGTAAATATTCAGAGAAGAGGGTGTTAGATTATCAACAAATTTTAGACAATCAATATAATCTCTTATCTGGTGAATGCCCAGAGAACTATGGTCATGTTCTGAGGGCATCATTAAAACAAGGGTCAAGAAGAAAAAATGATTTTCCAAGGATATGATGAAGCAGTTATTGAGCAGATGGAAGAGACTGTAGCATATCAGTCTTTACAGCTGAGTTATACTCTAAACTTAAATGCTTTAAAATGGTTACAGTGTCCCTATATGTAGTCAGATGCTGCTTTAATCATTAATGAAAATCAGCATAACAAGCAAACAATTTTCATGCATTTCAAAACCTTGCCAGTGTTTTATATATATATTACCTGATATTTAGAGATAAGAATGAAGCTGGACAGGGTGGGGTTAAAGTAATTCAGAACATAGGGGTAAGGAAGACAGTGTCTTTTATTTTAAAACCACAAATACTCTTTGAGACCAAAGGAAGAAAGGTTTATTTGGTCTGGAACTGAAATTTTCTGTAGTGCATAATCTAATTCAATCTATCTGTATAGCTCATTTGAACAAGTGAAACACAGGGAGCACAGAATAAGAAAGAAGTCCTCTAATCCTGTATAGATTATTGTATTGCCTGGATACATCCTAGAGTATATTAAGCAGATAATCAAAAAAGTATTAGCAAATCCCCTGAGGGATGGGAGAAAGAACATGGAACTATTAAACCTTACTATCAGAGAATCCCCTGACACTGTGTCAAACTTTAGGAACACTCAAATCAATAGGCCATGCCCTTGATCATGAGGCTTACTCTTGTGAAGCTTATGTAGGTAGTGGAGAAGCTTAGAATACCTATAGGCATGCTTAAGAGTTACTTCTGGAGAATTTCTGTTGTTGCTCAGATGTGGCCTCACTCTCTCTAAGCCCAACTCTGAAGTGAAATCATTGTCCTCCCCTACCTGAGACATGACATCCAGGGGTGAAAGTCTCCCTGGCAATGTGGAAGAAGACTCCCAGGGATTCATCCAACCCTGGCACCATGGGATCAACAATTCCACCCTGACCAAAAAGGGGAAAAGAAGTGTAAGTAATAAAGTATCAGTGGCAAAGAGAGTTTAAATAGAATCGAGAGGCTACGCTGGAGGCTTCACTTATGCAAGCTTCAATTAGACATTGCTACCTATCATAACCTACCAACCCCCAACCAGGACTACTCCAGCAATCCTAAAGAACACCTTGGGCAACATATAAGATTCCACAAGGGTTCCAGGCAATACAAAAACTTTCTAGGAACCTATAACCTCCAGATGGGTTCCTGGTCCAGATAAGTCCTGAAACCTAGCCCAGCCTCTCCAGAACATCAGATAGTTCCACCTCCCCACCTCATATTAGTGACAAACCTTTCCAATATGAAAAATTTAGAATTTCCATAGGCCAAACACCCTTAAAGAGAGGGATGGAAAGATCAAAGGTGATGGTGGATGTATATATAAAAGATAGGATTTAACAAATGAATATGATTGCTGGATCATTAAATTGATATCTCTTTCAGTCTCCAGTATTTTAGACCAGGTAGAAGTAAAAACCTAAAATTGTGAAATTGTAACCCACGTCAAACTCCGAAATATATTCTACAATGAATTGTGGTGCTGTTCTTTGAAAACTACAGCTTTGTTTAATATATGCTTTTTATTCACAAAAAAAGGAAAAAAAGACAATTCTGATGATAAAAAGTATTTAAGCCCTCCAGCTTCCTATATCCTGGAGCAACTAGAAGGAAAATATGAGAGAATAGTATGGCAGCCCATGACAAACTCTGGGATCTGTCCTGTAACTACTTGTTGAAGAGTGTTTTGAAAACTGATGCTTTTTTTTAATTCCTTGCTTTGTATATATATTATACTATACAATAAAAAAGTTAAAAAAAAAATAAAACCTTGCCAGAGAACCTGCAGGCTTTGACCAATACAGAGATACATATAGGTCTTAGGCAAGAATAAAGGCCTGTATATTCATTAACAGTTTACACCTACAAACAAGGCACAGAGTCACTGACAAATGTACAAGAGAGGACTCCTGGAACACCATTGCAAATATCTAAATTACAAAGAGAGAGTCTCACAGGACTAAAGGAGTATTAACTTTTTTCCGATGGGCATCAAACAATGGAAATGTTTTCTCAGATGGGAGAGGGAAAGGAATCTGAAGCCTTCCTCTCCTTTTTCTTTTCTCAATTACTTCTGATACCAAATGTCTACAAGTTCTGAACCTGGATAGAAAGACTTGAGTTAAATATAATTAAATCATTAACTGTCCCTGGCATCTGTGATTGCATGGCAACTGCTAAAACATTGAAGGCACCCAAATCCTTTTTATAGATTAATTTTCTAATTATTTTCAGCTTATACTCTACAAATATCATGAAAGCCTAGAATTACAGTAGTGCCATAAAAATATAAAGTTGACAAAGTCTTCTGTCAGAACAGATGGGCTTCTAGATTTCCAACTGGTGCAGATTAAAAGCTATTATAAAGTGTAAAATCAGGCCACTGTGAATTTCAGTTGTGCTTTTAACAAAAAACTCTGCTCCATGTGGTCATGCTGACCTGTAGGACTTGCAGCCCAACATTGCATAGAGATTAAAATTTGTCTTGCTCATGTTTGAGTGGTTATGTGATTTGGTGGAGAAAAGAAAAGAATATGTAATCTTCAGAGGCTATCTCTTCATAGGTTTCCAGAGTATATACTATATTATATATAGTTATTTTATTTGGCAGCCCTAAATCTGAATCCTCTTTACAAGTTTGGGAAATGACAACATTATGAGTTTAGATGGGAGGCAGAGCCATGCTCCCCAATAGGAGATATTCACTTTTAGCCTCCCTTGAAGCTTTCATACAGGCATGTTAATTGGGCACAGCCAATCAGATGCTGCCACCTGATGCTACATCAGGCATAGTTGAGGAAAAAATCAGGATCCAATTAAAATTCCTGAGTGGCTTCTTGCTTTAAAAATCCTCTCTGATCCAAACATGTATCAAGGATGCATAAAAATGAAAAAGACTTAGTTGAGATCAAATGCAAGAGACATATATCTCAGAACCAAAAATGGGCTGAGCCTATGCGCTTGCTAAGTGCAGGGCTCAAGAACAGCCAATAGTAGCCAGAAACTTAGCTTTTGCATTGTCAAGGAGACTGGAGTGATCCATACAAAGCAGGAAAATTGGGGCAGGTTCACAGTGTGAAATCAGGCCAGAATATGGATCCTGACTCATCCCATCTAAAAAGAGGCTAATAAACATTACCCAAATTGTTAGCTGAGACTAGAGCAAGAATGAAGCTGCAGGTCCAGGTAGGTAAAAAGACAGGCACACAGGTTTAGCATCTGGGCTTGGAGAAGTTCTCTGTTGACTTTGATTCTTTGACTGGATCTGCCAGGTCTCTAAGATCATTGTGAGATAGGAACCCCATCATGCATTATTAGACTTATTTTGGGACTGGAAGCCCAGAAGGATAGCAGACAACTTAAAAACTGCCAAAATAAAAAGTAGAGTACAGAGATGGGTAAGAGTAAGAAAAAAAAATATGAGGCTGCATATCAAAATTCCAAAATCCAAGGAGAAATCTTATGCTATGAAAGACAACAAACAATGTAGACATTTGGAACAAAAATTTATTCAACAGAGACTTATTTTTATGTAACAGCTTGAAGAATATTTTAAAATAATTCAACTTAATTGGATCCTCTGATTAGGGTCTCACAAGTTTGCAATCAAGTTGTTAGCCAGGGCTGGGATCTCATTTTAGTCTTGGGGTTCTCTTCCAAGCTCATGTGACTGTTGGCAGAATTCATTTCCTTGAAGCTGTGGCACTCATGTTAGCTTGTTTCTTCAAGGCCAGAAGAAGACTCTCTCTAACCACAGGACCTCCTTTAAAGGGCTCACCTGATTAGGCTAGGCCCACCCAAAACAATTTCTCTTTTAATTAAAGTCAACTGACTAGGGGTTTTAATTATACCTGAAAAATCTCTTCACCTTTGCATATTCTATTGGCTAGAAGCAAGTTACAGATTCCACCAATACTCAAGGGAAAGGGATTACAAAATGGTGTGGATAATATGGGGTGGGAATCACAGGGACCATAATGGTTCTGCCTACCATTACCATGTAGAATTTATCTGAGGAATGCATGGGTGATTTAATGTAAAAAACTAACAATGTAATAAATATGCCTCATTAACATATATAAAAGGACTTATATAACATATAAACATATATAAAAGAGATATATAACAATTTCCATTGTTTAACCTGACCCATTTCATGGTATTTGCTTTAAGCAGCTTAGGAAACTAAAACACCTAATAAATGGAGGTATCAAAATTTACAGAAAACATCATTTGAAAAATTAGCATATCTATTAAATTTAGGGATAAGATAGAGATGGTTGTCATCATTTTATTAATTTAAAAATGTACTGAGAGGGTGCAAAGATAGTTCAGTGGTAGAATTCTTGCCTGCCATGCTGGAGACCCGGGTTCAATTCCTGGTCCATTCATTCCCCCAAAAACAAGCAAACAAGTGAAACAAACAAACAAAAATTCAACAAATAGTGCTGCAATAATGGGATACTCACATGGAAAAATAATGAAATGTGACCCCAACCATACAGCATCCAAAAAAAATGTACTGGAAGTGAAGATCTCAAAGCAAGGACGTGAACAGACATCTGCACACTGATGTTCATAGTGGCATTATTCATAATTGCCAAAAGATGGAAACAACCCAAGTGTCCATCAATGAATGAATGGATAAATAAAATGTGGTATATCATATGATGGAATATTATTCATCTGTAAAAAGGAATGAAGTCCTGAAGCACACAACAGCATGGATGAACCTTAAGGACATTATGTTAAGTGAAATAAATCAGACACAAAAGGACAAACATTGTATGATCTCATTGATTTGAATTAATTATAACATGCAAACTCACAGATGTAAAATATAGAACATAGGTTACCAGGATATAAAATGAGGCTAAAGAATGGAGAGCTGTTGCTTAATATGTGCAGAATGTTTAATTAGGTTGAACTTAAGATTTGGAAATGGACAGAGATGACAGCACATTATTGTGAAAATAACTAACAATATTGAATGGTCTGTGCATGTGGTGAACGGGGGAAGTTTAGAGTCATGAATGTCACCAGAAGGAAAGTTAGAGGTTAAAACATGGGAATGTATAACACCTGCAATTAGCTGTACAAATATTAAAAAGTTCTTTCATGAACTAGAACAAATGTAGGACACTATTGGGAGAAGTTAATAATGGAGTTTATGGGGGAAATATACCTATTGCAAACTGTGAACTATAGTTAATAGTAATATTTTTCATGAACAGTAACAAATGTACCACACCAATATCATGGGTCAATAATAGGAGGTGATAGGAGGTGTGGAAGAATTTGGATTTTCTTTTTTATTTTTCTTTGTTTTCCAGAGTAATTAAAATGTTCTAAAATTGACCATGGGCTTGTATGCACAGCTATGTGATCATACAGTGAGCCAATGATTGCATACTTCAGATGGTTTGCATGGTGTATGAATATATCTCAATAAAATTGCAAAAAAAAAGTTCTGGAGGTCTGGTCAGTACAACAAGACAAGAAAAATAAAAGAGGTAAAAGGATTGGAGTAGAATCATCAAATTGTTCTTATTTTCAGATGATACAGATGATAGGTTGTCTGCTTGGAAAATTGAAGAGAAGATCAATAACATTGATCTGGGCACCAGTAATAACCAATTAGACAATGGAAATGATGGGGAGAAAAGAGTGTATTGGCAATAAAACCACAAGTTTCCTAAGCATTAATCCTTTGAAAAGACCTGCAAGACTAACCTGCCATGTGGGAGACCCAGGTTCAATTCCTGGCCCATGTACTTTCCCACACCCCAAAAAATTCAACAAATGGTACTGCAATAATGGATAGTCACATTGAAAATGAATGAAATATGACCCCCACCATACAGCATACAAGAAAAAGGACATGCAAGAACATTGAGGTGAAAATTATATACAATTATTGAAATAAAAAAGACAAACATATGTATAATTATGTATACCCTGTTGTTCATAGATTAAAAGACTCACTATAATAAAAACGTCAATTCTTTCTGAACTAATAATAGCAATGCAATTTCAAAAGAATTCCAACAGCTATCTTTTTAGAACTTGATAAGAGTATCCTAAAATATATGTGGAAATTGAAAGGACCAAGACTAACCAAGAAAATTCTGAAGAACAGTCTGAATGAATTTGTGTTACTAGATATCAACTTACTATCAAGTTAGTGCTATTAATATAACATAACATTGGCAGAGAAATAGAGCAACAGAAGTGGACAGAGGACTCAATGACACACCAACATATGTGAAATAAATCTGTAAGAGGTAAATCAGTGGGGAAATAATTCAGTAAATGGTGTTCTCAAGACCATCCTCAGTCCTTTTGTCTCCTTCTACTTATATACACTTTTTTTAAAATCTCATCTACTCCTTCAAGTTTAACTGATGATTCTCAAATCTGTTCCTTCATCCCAGATCAGTCCTAAGCACATCTATTTAGCTGCATATTTCAGATATCATCATCGAATTCAAAATGTGCAAACTAAACTTTTTATCTTGCCCCACAAACCTGACCTTATTCATGCATTTCTTAACTCATTTGGTAGAGCCACCCTTTACACTCACTATTAAAGAGGCCAGAACTCCCTGGATGTCTCCTTGGACCAATATTTCCCAAAGTAGGTTCCAGGCAGAACTGACAGAACAGGTAATTAATATATGTTAGGCAAAAACAACAATTCTTTGATACAAGAAAGGTTTGAATTGCTGAATTAAACAAAAATAAACTGATTTTCTTTGTTGAATTAGTTCTCAGAGCCCTTAATATTCTAATGTGCTTCTAAGAGGGTGTTCTGGTTTGCTAGCTGCCAGAATGTGATATACCAGAAATGGATCAGCTTCTTAAAAAGGAGAATTTATTAAGTTGCAAGTTTACAGTTCTAAAGCTGTGAAAATGTCCCAATTAAAGCAAGGCTATAAAAATGTCCAAATAAAGGCATTGACAAGAGGTTACCTTCATTCAAGAAAGGCCAATGAAGCTTGGGATTTCTCTCTCAACTGGAAGGGCACATAGTGAACATGGCAGACATCTGATAGTTTTTTCTCCAGGCTTCTTGTTCCACAAGGCTCCCCTAGGGCCATATTACTTCTTCATCTCCAAAGGTCTCTGGCTGTGTGGGTTCTCATGGTTCTCGTGGCTCTCATGGACCTTGTACTCTAAAATGTTTCCTCTTTCAAAGTATTCCAATAAACTAATCAAGACTCACCTGGAATGGGTGGAGTCACAACTCCATGGAAGACATTTAATCAAAAGCTACCACCCACAATTGGGTGGGTCACATCTCCATGGGAACAATCAAAAAGCTCCCAGCCAGCAATATTGAATGAGGATTAAAAGACATGGCTTTTCTGGGGTCCACCACAAATTCAGACCAGCAAAGAGGATGGCATGTTTCCCAAACATATTTGACCATAGAATTTCCTTTTATAAATAAAATATCTTACCAACTCTGCAACTGAAACCACTGCTGTCCCCTCTACATGGGACATGTCATCCAGGGGTGAAAGTTTCCCTAAAGATGTCAGAGATGACTCCCAGGGATGAGTCTGGCCCTGGCACCATGGAATCAACAATGCCATCTTAACCAAAAAGGGGAAAAGAAATGTAACTAGTAAAGTATCAGTGGCTGAGAGAGTTAAAAAAGAGTCAAAAGGCTACTCTGGAGGTCGCTATTATGCAAGCTTCAGTTAGGCATTGCTACCTATCATAACTTGCCAAACCCCAACCTAAATCATTCCAACCAATTTTAAAGAACACCTAGGGCAACATATATGATTCTACAAAGGTTCCATGCACTAGGGTAACTTTCCAAAACCTACAACCTCCAGATGGGTCCCTGGACAGAGATAAATCCTGAAACCTAGAGAGGCCATCCTCTCCAGAACATCAACTAATTCCATCTCCCTATCCCATATTATCTACAGCCCCTTCCAACATGAAAAAGTTAGAATGAGCATAGCCCCAATAACCCTAAAGAGTGGGGGGAAAGATCAAAGATGAATGTGGAGGTTTACAGAGAAGTTGGGATTTAACAAATAAGTATGATTGCTGCATCATTATATTGATATTTCTTTTAGGCTCCAGTACCTTAGAGCAGCTAGAAGTAAAAACCTAAAAGTGTGAAATTGTAACCCATATCAAACTCTTAAATCTGTTCTACAACTAATTGTTGCAATGTGCTTTGAAGTTTATTGCTTTTTTGTATATTTTACTGTTCACAAAAAAGAAAAAAATAGTCGAATGTGATGACAAAAAAAAATTCCTTCTAGCCCCCAAAGTTCTGGACAGCTAGAAGGAAAAATCTGAGATGATGGAATAGTAGCCCATGGAAAACTCTGGGATCTATCCTGTATCTACTTGTTGAAGAGTGCTTTGAAAAAATATTACTTTTTTCTTTCCTTGCTTTGTATATGTTATATTATATAATTTAAAAATTGTAAAATAATCTTGCTGGACTAATTTTCTAAGGACTTTAAGATATGTATTCTCCACTTCACCTCTTTCCCAATAATCGCTATTTTTTTTTAGTTTATTTCCTAAATATCATGGGACTTCTTCCCTTTATTGCCACTGACTTTTGAGCACACAATCTTAATTCCTTTATCCCAATTATTTAACCACACAGCTTGACCCAAGTTACAAAAATGACTGTGTTAATCTCCTGTTTAAGAACCTCAATGGACCACTACCAGCACCACTTCTGTATAAAGCTCAAAGTTCCTTAGTCTGTCAAGACCACTTACTCAGCCTTAGTATCCCTGCTCTTTGCCACTGCTTCTCACCCAGTGATAGTGAAGCACCTACAGTTCACCAGGTGTGACTCAACATTCATTCTGTCTGCCCTAGTCTCTGCTTGCAACTCCACTCATTGTGCATTATGTCCAAAAGTAATGTGTTCCACTTGTTGGATTGGTTTTTACAGCCTAACTGAAGAACCAATAATAATGTTTGGAGTAGTTAGTAAATAATGTCAGACTATTATCTTGAAGAACCAATAAAAATGTTTGGAATAATTAGTAAATAATATCGGACGATTAGCTTGGTGATTGGGTTTATTTCCAGGTCTTGGTACCTTGTTAACTGAGTCCTGAGCATCTGTGTAATGAGTTCTGATAAGGATTTCTCATCAGAAATTTGTTATACTTTAATTTCAAGAACGATGCCAACATCATGTGAGTTGTCTTTCTTTTACAACTACAAATCCAATTCATCTAGTCTTTGACAAAATATCTCCTGTATTTTTGTGAACTTTTCCTTATTATAATAAACAAACATTGACACTAAAACCTTGATTATATTAAAATTAAGAATTCTATTCCTTGAAAGACATTAAGAGAGTATAAAGTCAGAGTGGGAAGAGACACCTGCAATGTTATATCCAACAAAGGAATTATATCCAGAATACACAAAGAAAACCTACAACTCAATAAGAAAAACACAAATTAAATAGAAAAATGAGCAAAGATTCAAGCCACCATTTAACAAAAGAGGAGATTCAAATGAAAAAAAAACATATGAAAAAGTACTCAATATCATTAATAATCAGGAAAAAATGAAAATTAAAGCCATGAGGTATCATTGTGTTTAAAATTTAGCCTCCAGAATGCCTAAAATTAAAGAAGGCTAACAATACCAAATATCAGTGAGAATGTGGAACAAAAATACCTCTTTTACAGTCCTGAGGATGTAGATTGGTACAACCACTTTGGAAAATTGTTGAGCAGTTGTTGTAGCTTGCAAGCTGCCAGAATGTGATATAACAGAAACAGAATGGCTTTTAAAAAGGAGTAATTCATTAAGTTGGAAATTTACAATTCTAAGGCCATGCTAATGCCCAAATTAAAGCAAGTCTAAAAATTGTCCAAATTAAGGCACCTACAAGAGGTTCCCTTCACTCAGGAAAGGCTGATGATGTTCAGGGTTTCTCTCACAACTGGAAAAGCACATGGCAAACATGGCAATGTCTTCTACCTTTCTCTCCAGGTTCCTTCATTCATGAAACTCCTTCTGGGACATATTCCTTCTTCATCTTCAAAGGTCTCTGGCTGCATGGGCTCTGTGGTTCTTGTGGCTCTGAAGCTTTCTCCAAAATGTTTCCTCTTTTAAGGATTCCAGGTGGGTCTTGATTAGTCAAGACCCACCTGGAATGGGTGGAGTCACATCTTCTTCTGATCAAAGGTTAATACTCAATTGGGTGATTCACATCTCTGTGGAGATAATCTAACCAAGTTTCCAGCCTACAATGCTGAGTAGAGATAAAAGAAATGGTCGCCTCCACAAGGTGGATAGGGATTAAAGCATGATGTATCTAGGACACATAATCCTTTCAAGCCAGCACAGCAGTATTTGCTAAAGTTGAACATATAAAGTGAGAATCCAACAATAATACTCCTGAGTATAATTCCAGCAGAAATGCCTATGTAAGTATACCAAAGGACATGTATAAGAATGCCCATAAAAGCTAAAAAATGGAAAACAATTCAAGTGTTCCCCAATAGTAGAATGGATAAATAAATTATGACTCATATGTGGAATACTACACATCAATAAAAATGAACTACATACAACAAATTAGATCAATCTCATAAATGTAATGTTTAGTGAAAAGTCAGATACCAAGGAATGCAAAGAATTACACTTATATAAACTTCAGAAAGAGTGCAAACATTTAGTATTTTGGCACATGTGTAAGTATACATACACACACACAAACATATTTAGTGGAGCTACAAAGAATGCAAGGAAATGAAGATCATAAAAGTCAAGATATGGTTACTTTTGGGAGAGGAGAAAACTGTGATTAGGAGGAAGCTTGGAGTGGTCATGAGGGGACCTATTGAGTATAAGAAATGTCCTTTTTCTTGGCCTGGATGTTGGTTACACTGGTGTCCACTGAATAATAATAATTTACTAAGCGATACATTCTTATTTCGACATGCTGTTGTAATTACTTTATAGTAAAGAAGTTCTAAAATACTAATAGCTGTGCTCTATCACAATTAAATTGAAGCAAAATTTCTGAGTGCAGCTGGGGTTTGGGCATTTGCATTTTTAAAAAGCCTCTTACGTGATTCTGTTAAGCAACCAAGATTGAGAACTGCTGATCTAGTGGATGATTAAACTTCATGAATATTAGTTTTTCCACTTCTGACCTGCTCTTAACTCAAGATTTAATTCTATGGTGATTACTGAAATACAGGCATTCCATGATGTTAAAGGAAATATTTGTTGAAGCATATTAGTGACATTTTCATGTGTGTGTCTTGCTTCTTCATGTACATACCTTAATGGGACCACATTCATACCTATTTGTATACCATGTAATACCCAACACAGTGCTTTTCAGTAGGCTAATTTAATATTTATCTAGTATATCCCAACAAGCTATATACAAAACATAGGAATTGACTTCCGGGGAAGATGGCCAAGTAGGGAGATACAGGACTTAGTCTCCCTATGAAAATAACTATTAAACAGTCAGTAATTGCCCAAAACAACTATTTTGAAACTCCAGAGGCCAGAAGAAGACTGTACAGTATCCAGGGAAGAGGAGGAGGAAGATTCAGATAAATTATGGCAGAGCACTGTAAATTGTTCTCTCCATCTGGCAGCTACCGCACACATCCCTGACCCTTCTGGCAGGTTGCTATGGGGTCTAGTCCCTGGAAAGCAGCTGGTGACAGTAAGAAGCATAAAAATCCACTTCCCTAGAACAGGGATTGGCACAGCCGATTGCTGATCATGGTTTTGGATTAGCAAATTCAGATCACTTGATCCTGCCTCTGAGGGAAGCTATTGTTTCAACCTACAACTAGACAAAGGTAGTAGCTGCCATTGTTTCAACACACCACAGCCAGCAGTAGAGGCAGTGGAGATTTAAAGATGTAGCTCTTCCTCAGGGCTGCAGAGGAAGGTTAGCTGAAGGGCTGCATTTGCTGAATAGGCCAAGAGAGTTCAGCTTTGTGGAGTCATTAGAGAAATTTTTGGCACCATTCTTGATCCCTTCCCCAGAGGACATCAGAGCCAGTCTGCACCCCATTCATGAGTCCCTGGTCCTGTTTTGGCTTATAGTGGCTGTCTTCCTCCCAAAATTTAAAGCAACATGAGACAACAAAAGGAATGTTGGAAACTATAGAGGTAGACAATTTAGGACAAAGGTCTGTCTGCATCAAATACCCAGGAGAGGTAGGGCTGTCTTCTGGGAAACAGAAGGTACATCCAAACTCCTATAAACAGGGGAACTCTAAAACAAATAAGCAAAATCCCAAGACCAGACAGGCCCAGAGAGGGAAAACCATGCACAATGCATTCACCTTGGTCAGACCCGCTTGATAGGAGGGCTGAAGCTCAAGAAAATATCTAGGTTTTGAAGCATAAAATGTTCAAAAATGTGAATGGTAATAAGTACAAAAATATGGTGGGGAACAGAGAATAGAGGGGTATAGCAAAAGTAAATGTGTGTGCTATTGGAGTTAATATATAAGATTCATATTTTATTTGATACCAAATTTAGGATGTTAAATGTTAACCCCATGGTAACCACAAGGAAAATAGATAAAAATATATTGAGATAGAAGTGAAAAGGCACTCAATATGATACAACATAAAAAACAATTAAATATAAGCATAGGCTTTAATAGAAGTGAGGGACAAAAACTTTATAATACTTATAAAGGTTAAATGGAAAATGGCAGAGGGTGCACAGGTGGTTCATTGGCAAAATACTCACCTTCCACATGGGAGACACAGCAGAAAAAATCTTAAATTATCTGTAGCAACTTTAAATGTAAATGGATTAAATTCCCCAATCAAAAGGTGCAAATATGCTTATCTACTTTGATAAAAAATAATGACCAAACTATACACTCTCTGAAAGAGATTCACTCAAAGGTCAAAGATACAAGTAGATTGATGTTGAAATATTGGAAAAAATATGTATGCCATGTAAGTAGAAACCAAAGGAGAGTTAATAGTGGATAAAGCAGATTGTGAGTAAAAAAGTTATGAAGGACAAAGTTAGTCATTATATACTGATAAAGGAGACAATTCAACAGGAAAATGTAAAAATTATAAATATATATGCACCTAAGAGCAGAATGCCAAAATATATGTAGGAAATACTGACAGATTTAAAGGAAAAAATTGATGATTCCACATTAATGGTAGGAGACATTAACACATCATTTTCAACAGGGAATAGAATATCTAGGCAGAAGATCCATAAAGAAGCACAAGTCTTGAATGATACACTAAACCAACTAGACCTATCAGACAAATATAGAACACTGCACCCAATGAAAAGAGAATGTACATCTTCTCAAGTACACCTGGATATTCTCTAAGACAGACCATCTGGTGGGTCACAAAACAAGACACAATAAATTTAAAAATATTGAAATCATGCAATGCATATTCTCTGACCACAATGGAACAAAGCTAGAAATCAATAACAGAGGGAGAAATGTAAAATTTTCAAGTATGTGAAAATTAAACAAGATACTCTTAAACATGGGCTAAAGAAGAAATCAGAAAAAAATAGGAAATATCTTAAGTAGAATGAAAATGAAAATAGAACATACCAAAATTATGGGATGTGCTGAAAGCAGTGCTTAGAGGGAAATTTGTAGCTCTAGATGCTTATATTAAAAAAAGAAGAAAGACTACAAATCAGAGACCCATCTCAAATCTGGAAGAACTAGAAAAAGACAAGCAAACTCAACCCAAAGTGAGCAGAAGGAAAAAACAAAGTTTAGAATGTAGATAAATGAAAAAGAAGAAAAAAAAAACAATAAAGATAATCAACAAAACAGAAGTTGTTTCTTTGAAAAGATCAATAAAATGGGCAAAATATTAGCTAGGCTGACAAAGAAAAAAAAAGAGGATACAAATAAGGAAAATTAGAAATGAAAAGTGGTACATTACCACTGACCCAACTGAAATGAAAAGGATTATAAGGGGATACTATGAACTACTGTACACCAGTAAATTGCACAAGCTAGATAAAATTCTTTGAAACACAAAAACTACTTACAATGACTCAAGAGGAAATAGAAGATCTCAAAGAAATTTCTGGTAAAGAGATTGATTCAATAGTATAAAACCTCCCAACAGTCACCACGAGATAACAGAATAGTGTGGTGTGGAATTTATTTAGTCCTCCAGGGCAGCTAGTAAATAGCCAGGAACTGTCTGGAACAACTGCTTTGGGGACTTCAGTTACTGGACACACATTGTACACCAGTCTGAAATGGATGGAATGGCTGAGATCCCACACAGAACTGTAAGTCTCCCAAATC
Organism: Tamandua tetradactyla; assembly: GCF_023851605.1. Taxonomy (NCBI): domain Eukaryota; kingdom Metazoa; phylum Chordata; class Mammalia; order Pilosa; family Myrmecophagidae; genus Tamandua; species Tamandua tetradactyla. Next base: position 124,773,284 of record NC_135353.1, read on the forward strand.
ATGGAGGCTGGTGCCACTCCATTGTTGGCATGGCAGGCTATTTCTGAGTTGGTTACCTGAGGGAAAAGCAAGGAAGATAGCACAACTAAGCTCCAATTTTGAATTAATTCACAAATTTGGGCTGCTAAATACAAGCTCTAAGCACAGATAAACTGAGAGCAAGCACCAAAGGAACCTGGAGGCTTTACTCCAGCAAAGAGGGGTTAGGGATGATAGAATAAAAATAATCTTTTTGAGTTGGATGAGCTCAAAATACTGGGAAGGTCTGGGACCCAAAAAAACAGGGGCTCATAGAACCAAGTACTAATTCTGGCTCTTGATTGGCCAACCCTGGGGGTTTGGAGTCTGACTGAAAAGGATTATTTTTCTTTTTCTCCCAAGTTATTTTTTAACTTCCTAACAGCCCAATAGATAGAACAGTAGGCACTCTCCAGCCTTAGCATTGCCCAAGGCAAGGGATGAATTAACATATGTGTGAGACAAAGTAATTAATCAGGTGAAGGAGATGATTCCCTAAAGGGTGTATAGTTAAGCACTCTCTACTGGGTGTAAGGGAAGATAACTCAGACAAGTTACAATTGTGATTTTAAGACAGAGCTGACAGACAAAAAAATTAAATGAAATAAAGAAAATAAAGATGAAGGATTTGGGAGTCACCCGAGCTCAGAGTACTGGAAAAGAAAGTAAGTAGAGCTGGATACTAAGTCTGGCTCTTGACTGGTGAAACTTGGGAGCTGGGGGACAGGTGCTGAAAAGGTATTTCTTTCTTTAATTCTTTTTTAAAACTATTCTAAGTTACTTATTGAACAAAGCCTCAGGTGTTTTCAATTCTCAGCCAGACTGAGGCAAGGGCTAAGTTAAGACAGGAATGAGAGACAAAGTAAAGAGTCAAGTGGGGGGGGGGCAGTAATTCCATAAACAGTGTATCCCCAAGAAAAGAGGGTGGGGCCAGCTCAACTGCTGGCACCCCTTCAGGAAATTCAGTCCCCAGGGGCTGGAAAACAGATACAGCATAAGCCTGTCTTCTACCGCAGCATCTGTTTCAACCATGCCCCTGGCAGAAACAGGGACTGATGAGAAGTAAATTCAGCACATCACTGTACACCAGTGGGAAGCTGTGGGATGACAAGCACCACCTGCTAGGTAGGATAAGTAAAGCAGAGTCAAGAGGCTTCATAGGAAAATCCAAAACCCTGCTGAGTCCCACCCTCAGGGAAACTTGATACAGATTACATACACCCTGAGACCTAGGTTTGTCTGGCTGGGGAAAATCTGATTGGGAACATTCATATCTGGGGAGACCTTCTTCAAAAAACAAATTCCACATAGGCAGGGCAAGAACCAAAGAAACAAGAGCTGAAAAATTCTGATCAAACAGAAGCTATAATAGAGGTCTAGAATAAGCTGAACTGAATGCCAAAGAATGGATAGAGAACAAAGCTAACCATTCAGAAAAACCCAGGTAAAAGAGTGAAAACAACCTCCAGGATAAACAAATCAAGAAATTCAGATGCCAGCGCTTCCTGGACAAGATGGCGGCTTAACAATGTGCACATTTTAGTTCATCCTCCAGAACAACTACTAAATAACCATAAACAGTACAGAACAGCTCCTGGGGCCACGTCTGTGACCGGACACACAGCCTACCCCAGTCTGGACTAGCTGGACTGGCTAGAAGCCCCCCAAGAACCATGAGTTCCAAAAGCTGTGGCAGCCATCACCCCTCCCACACAGGTGGCTTCCCAGAGGGGAAAGGAAAGGAACTTTACAAGTAGCAGGGACTGACCACAATCAAATGCAAATGCCAATTGTGGAATTAATTAACAAATTCTGACTACTAAAAATAGGCCCCCAGCTAAGGTGGGCCTGGTCAAAGTGGAGGTGGCTCATTTTTGCACTGGCACCAAGGGGACAGGGCTGATGGAAAAAGGGAGGAAAAAAAGAAGGAAACAGAGTTTTTTGTGGCTGTGTTTCTGCAAAGTCTTGACTGCCTTTGGATATAGTGGCAGGACTTCTTAGGCTGCACCTGCCCCAGGTATAGGCAGAAGCGAGCTCATTTCAGGGCTTGTCTGGAGCCTGTGCCTTCCCCAGGGGAGGGGTGAAGCCCAACTCAGGTGGAATCCATCCCTCAAGGAACTCAGACACCAGGGCTTGGTAATTTGAAGCCATTAAAACCAGCCAACAACCTCTCCTCTGTCTCCACCACACCCCCAGCAGGGAGAATCCACCCAAGTTAAAGGTACCACATCATCTTATGCTGGGGGGACCTACAGGCAGACAAGCACCACATACTGGGCAGGATAAGAAAAACAGAGTTCAGAGACTTCACAGGAAGTTCTTTCAACCTGCTGGGTCTCACCCTCAGGGAAAACTGATGCAGGTGACTATTTTCTCCTGATAAGAGGCCAGTTTGGTCTGGGAAAATCTGGTTGGGGTCTATAATACCTAAGTAACCCTCCTAAGGGTGGGGGGGGGAAGGACCCATACAAGCAGGGCAAGAAACAAGAAAACAAGAACTGAAAAATTCTCCTCTATTAAACAAAACTTAAGCTAGAGGTCCAGATAAAGCTGAACTGAATGTCAAAGAACAGATAGACAACAAATTCATCCAGCAAGAAAACCCTAGGTAAAAGAAGTGAAAGCAATCTCCAGAATAAAATAATTAAGGTAATTAAATGCCTACACACCAGCAAAAAATAATAAATCACATTAGGAAAATTGAAGATATGGCCCAGTCAAAGAAACAAACCAAAAATTCAAATGAGATACAGGAGCTGAAACAATTAATTCAGAATATAAGAACACACATGGAAAACCTCATAAAAAACCAAATCAATGACTTGGGGGAGGATATACAGAAGGCAAGGAATGAACAAAAAGAAGAAATTCAAAGTCTGAAAACAGAAATTACAACTTATGGGAATGAAAGGCAAGGTAGAAGAGATGAAAAAACAATGGAAACCTACACTGGTAGATTTCGAGAGACAGAACATAGGATTGGTGAACTGGAGGATGGAACATCTGAAATCCAGCAAGATAAAGAAAATATAGGGAAAAAATGGAAAAATATGAGCCACGACTCAGGGAATTGAAAGACAATACGAAGTACATGAATATACATGTTGTGGGTATCCCAGAAGGAGAAGAGAAGGGAAAAGGAGGAGAAAAACTAATGGAGGAAATTATCACTGAAAATTTCCCAACTCTTCTGAAATTCTTAAAATTACAGATTCAATAAGTGCAGTGTACCCCAAAGAGAATAGATCCAAATAAACATACTCCAAGACATTTACTAATCAGAATTACAGAGGTCAAAGAGAAAGAGAGAATCTTTAAAGCAGCAAGAGAAAATCAATCCATCACATACAAGGGAAACCCAATAAGACTATGCATAGATCTCTCAGCAGAAACCATGGAGGCAAGAAGACAGTGGGATGATATATTTAAATTACTAAAAGAGAAAAACCGCCAACCAAGATTTCCATATCTAGCAAAATTGTCCTTCAAAAATGGGGGAGAAATTAAAACATTCTCAGACAAAAAATCACTGAGAGAATTTGTGACCAAGAGACCAGCTCTGCAAAAAATACTAAAGGGAGCACTAGAGACAGATACGAACACAGAAGAGAGAGGTATGGAGAAGAGTGTAGAAAGGAAGACTATGAGTAAAGGTAAAAGAAGGAAAATTAGATATGACATATAAAATCCAGAAGGCAAAATAGTAGAAGAAAGCACTATGCATGCAGTAATAACACTGACTGTTAATGGATTAAACTCCCCAATCAAAAGACATACACTGGCAGACTGGATTAAAAAACAGGACCCATCTATATGCTGTCTCTACTCAAAGGACATGAGGGCAAGGACACAAATGGACATTTGCGCACCAATATTTATAGAAGCATTATTTACAATTACCAAGAGATGGAAGCAGCCAAAATGTCCATCAACAGACAGTTGGCTAAACAAACTGTGGCATATGCATAAAGTAGAATATTATGCAGCTGTAAGACAGAATAAAGTTGTGAAGTATGTAACAACATGAATGGACCTTAAGGACATTATGCTGAGTGTGATTAGCCAGAAACAAAAGGACAAATACTGTATGGTCTCACTGATATGAACTGACATTAGTGAATAAACTTCAAATATTTCGTTGGTAACAGAGACCATCAGGAGATAGAAATAGGGTAAGATATTGGGTGATTGGAGCTGAAAGGATACAGATTGTGCAACAGGTCTGAATATAAAAACTCAGAAATGGGCAGCACAATATTACCTAACTGTAATACAATTATGTTAAAACACTGAATGAAGCTGAATGTGAGAATGATAGAGAGAAGAGGGCTGGGGCATAAATGAAATCACAAAGAAAGATAAATGATAAAGACTGAGATGGTATAATCTAGGAATGCCTAGAGTGTATCATGATAGTGACTAAATGTACAAATTTTAATAATGTTTTTGCATGAGGAAGAACAAAAGAACGTCATTACTGCACTGTGCTGAAAATAGATGGTAATTAGTATTTTAAAATTTCAACTTATGTGTTAGACTAAAGCAAAAAATTTTTATTTGGTACAAATTTATATTTTGACTAGTGCATCTCCTAATATAACTTATGTAGATAGTTGAACACCTTAAGTACGTGGAACTTTGGGTAGATAGTTTGATTGAACACCATAAGTGCTTGGAATCTCAGGTAGGACATGAGATTTTGTTGGTTTGTCCAGGTGATGTCCTGACGAATCCCAGAGTGATTTGATCAGTGAGTGGAAAAGTATTTGCAAAGTCCCCTTCAGGGAATGGTGAGAATGGGGGAAAACTCAACTTCCCCAAGTTGAATTCTTGATATTCTCACAAGCAGTGTGGACAACCAAAGCTATAGGCTGAGCTCCCAGTCTTGGGGTTTGTTCATATGAAACTTAACCCCACAGGGGATAGGTCAAGCCTACTTAAAATTAGGCCTAAGAGTCACTCCCAAGATAACCTCTTTTGTTGCTCAGATGTGGCCTCTCTCTCCAGCCAACACAACAACAAGCAAACTCACCACCCTCCCCCTGTCTACGTGGGACATGACTCACAGGGGTGTGGATCTTGCTGGCAACATGGGGCAGAAATCCCAGAATAAGCTGAGATTCAGCATCAAGGGACTGAGAAAAACTCTAGAATGAGCTGAGGCCCAGCATCAAGGGATTGAGAAAACCTTCTCGACCAAAAGGCAGAAGAGTGAAATGAGACAAAGTGTCAACAGCTGAGAGATTCCAAACAGAGTCGAGAGGTTATCCTTATGCATTAAGTAGATATCACCTTGTTATCCAAGATGTAATGGAGAGGCTGGAGGGAATTGCCTGAAAATGTAGAGCTGAATCCCAGTAGCCATGTTTCTTGATGATGATTGTATAATGATATAGCTTTCACAATGTGACTGTGTGATTGTGAAAACCTCGTGTCTGATGCTCCTTTTGTCTACCTTGTCGACAGATGAGTAGAACATATGGAATAAAAATAAATAATAGGGGGAACAAATGTTAAAATCAATTTAGTTTGAAATGCTAGTGATCAATGAAAGGGAGGGGTAAGGGGTATGGTATGTAAAAATTTTTTTTCTGTTTTTGTTTTATTTTTCTGTTGTCTTTTTATTTCGTTGTCTGAATTGATGCAAATGTTCTGGGAAATGATCATTATGATGAATATGCAACTATGTGATGATATTGTGAATTGCTGAGTGCATGTGTTGGGAATGTTTGTGTTTCTTTCTTGTAATTCCTTTTAATTAATAAAAAAATTTAAAAAAAGAAATTCAGATGCCAGCAAAAAATGATTACAAGTAATATTAAGAAAAATGAAGATATGGCCCATTCAAAGGAACAAAGTAACATTGCAAATGAGATGCAGGAGTTGAAGCAACAAATTAAGAATGTTCAAACAGACACAAACATACTCACAACAAAAATCAAATCAATGAGTTGAAGGAAGCTATGGCAAAGGAGATGAAGGATTAAAAAAGACATTGGGTGATCACAAGGAAGAACTCAAGAATTAAAAAAAACACACATGGCAGAACTTATGGGAATGAAAGGCACACTAGAATGGATGAAAAATACAGTGGAGACCTACAACAGCAGATTTGAAGAGTCAGAAGAAAGGATTAGTGAACTTGAATACAGAACATCTGAAATCCTACACACAAAAGAACAGATTGGGAAAATATTAGCAGAGTCTAAATGAATTGAATGGCAACATAAAGCACACAAATATATGGGCTATGGGTGTCCCAAAAGGAGAAGACAAGGAAAAAGGGGCATAAGGATTAATGGAGGAAATAATCGCTGAAAATTTCACATCTCTTATGAAAGACATGAAATTACAGATCCAAGAAGCCAAACGTACCCAAAACAGAATAGATCTGAATAGATCTATTGCAAAACAATTACTAATGAGAATGTCAAATATGAAAGACAAAGAGAGTATTCTGAAAACAGCAAGAGAAAAGTAATACATCACATACAAGGGAAGCTCAATAAGACTATGTGCAGATTTCTTAGGTGAAACCACAGAGGCAAGACAGCAGTGGTATCATATATTTAAGATATAGAAAGAGAAAAAATGCCAACCAGGAATTCTACATACAGCAAAATCATCATTCAAAAATTAGGAAGAGTTTAACATTTTTCAGATAAACAGACCCTGAGAGAGTTTGTGAAAAAGAGATCTGCTCTACAAGAAATACTAAAGGGAATACTACAAGCAGATAGGAAAAGCCAGCAGAGAGAGATTTGGAGAAGAGTGTAGAAATGAAGCCTATAGGGAAGATAGATTAGATAGATAGATATAGATAGATAGATAGATAGATGGATAGATAATTTATGACATACAAAATTCAAAAGACAAAATGGTAAAAGAAAGTAATGCCTTTACAGTGATAACATAAAATGTTAATGGATTAAACTCCCTAATCAAAAGGTATAGACTGGCAGAATAGGTTAAAAAAACAGGATACATCTAAATATTGCCTACAAGATACTCACTGTAGACCCAAGGACAAAAATAATTTGAAAGTGAACATCTGGAAAAAGATATTTTCAAGCAATCAACAACCAGAAAAGAATGGGAGTAGCTATACTAATATCAGACAAATTAAACTTGAAATATAAAACAATTAAAAGAGACATAGTAGGACACTATGTATTAATAAAAGGGACAAGAAGACATAACAATCATAAATACTTATGCACTGAACCAGAGTGCCCCAAAATGCATGAGGCACACACTGACAACACTGAAGGGAGAAGTAGATACCTCTACAACAATAGTGAGAGACTTCAATAGATCTCTGTCATCAGTGGATATAATATTTATGCAATAGATTAATATAAAAACAGAGATGTTGAGTAGTATGATAAATGAACTAGACTTAACAGACAACACTACACCCTACAACATCAGGATATGCATTTTTCTCAAAAGCTCATGGATCATCTCCAGGATAAATCACATGTTGGGTCACAAAGCAAGTCTCAATACATTTAAGATAGAAATTGTACAAAACAGTCTCAGATAATATTGGAATGAACCCAGAAAACAAAAACAGGTGGGGGACCTGAAAATTCAGAAATATATGGAAGCTAGATAACACACTCTTAAAAAACAAGTGGGCCAAGGAAGAAATTACAGGTGAAATAAGTAAATTTCTTGAGACAAATGAAAATGAAAACACTTAAAACATATGGGATACAGCAAAGGTAGTGCTGAGAGGGAAATTTATTGCCCTAAATGCTTATATTAAAAAAGAAGAAAGAGCAAAAATCAACAAACTAACTGTTCACCAGGAGGAGCTAGAAAAAGAACAGCAAACTAACCTCCAGAGTAAACAAAATGAAAGAAATAAAGATAAGAGAAGAAATAAATGAAATTGAGAATATGAAAACAACAAAGAGAACCAACAAAACAAGAAGTTGGGTCTTTGAGAAAGTCAATAAAATAAATGAACCCTTAGCTAGGTTGACAAATAAACAGAGAGGATGCAAGTAAGTAAAATCAGAAACTGGAAAGGAAACATAAGTACTGATTCCCAGTAATAAAGGAAGTGATACTATAAACTAAAAACTAAACATAGATGGAATGGACAACTTCCTAGAACAGCATGAACAAGCGCCATTGACTTGAGAAGAAACAGAAGACCTCAACAAACTACAAAAACTAGTAAAGAGTTTGAATCAGTCATCAAAAAGCTCCCAAAAAAGAAGTCCAGAACCAGGGGGCCTCACATGCAAATTCTATCAAGCATTCCAGAAAGAATAAGTAGCAATGCTGCTCAAATTCCTCAAAAAATTGAAGAGAAGGAAAAGATATCTAACTCCTTCTATGAAGCCAACATTACACCAATGCTGAAGCCAACATCATGCTAATATCAAAGCCAGACAACGACACTACAAGAAAAGAAAATTAAAGATCAATCTCCTTAATTAAGATAGATGCAAAAATCATCAACCCGATACTCACAAATCAAATCCAGCTGCACATTAAAGGAATTATACACCATGACCAATTGGGGCTTATTCCATGTATGCAATACTGGTGAAGACAAGAAAATCTATTAATATAATAAACCGATCAATAAATCAAAGCAGAAAAAACATGTGATTATTTCAATTGATGCAGAAAAGGCATTTGACAAAATTCAACATTCCTTCTTGATGAAAACACTTCAAAGCATAGAAATAGAAGGGAACTTCCTTGACAACGTGAAGAGAATATATGAAAAACCTATAGCTAACATCACAGTGGGGAAAGACTGAAAGTTTCCCTCGAAGATCACTATTTTAGTTTGGAAGGTTCCAGAATATGATATACTGGAACTGGAGACGTTTTAAAAAGCATAATTTACTAAGTTACAAGTTTACAGTTTTAAGGAAGTAAAAGTGTCTAAATTAAGGCACCAATAAGAGGTTACCTTCACTCAAGAAATGCCAATGGGTCAGGAACACCTCTGTCAGCTGGGCAGTCACGTGGCTGGCATCTGCTGGTCCCTTGCTCCTGAGGTCTGTTGCTTTCAGCCTCTGTTCCTGTAAGTGTTCCTCACTTTACTTCTCCTGGACTGACTTTCAACTCTAGGCTCCCCTTGGCTCTCTCCAGGTTCTGGCTTATGCAATATCTCATGGCAATGTCTGCTGGGTTCTAAGCATCTCCAAACATCTCTGTCTCTTTTCTCTACTAAACAGCTCTCCTCTGAAGTTTCTGTTGGCTCTGTCATTTCTGTCATATCTGGTTCTCTTCAAAATGTTTCCTCTTTCAAAGGATTCCAGTAAACTAATCAAGACCCACCTGGAATAGGTGGAGTCGTACTGTATCTAATCAAAAGGCCACACACACCATTGGGCATGCCACATCTATGCAGAAATAATATATTTGAAACTTTCCAACCTATTGTATTGAGTCAGGATTAAAAGAAGTAAGTACCCGTATAAGATTGAATCAAGTTTAAAACATAGCTATTCTAGGGTACATAATACTTTCAAACCAGCCAAATCAGAACAGGACAAAGATGCCCCATTGTCACCTGTGCTGGTTTGAAAGAATTTATGGACCTAAGAAAAGCCATGTTTTAATCCTAATCAGTTTTGTGAGAGCAACCATTTCTTCTAATCCCTATTTGGCACTATAGGTCGGAAACTTGATTAGGTTATCTCCACAGAGATGTGACTCGATCAGTTGTGAGTATTAAACTTGATTACATTGAGACATGACTGCACCAGCTCATGTGAGTTTTTGATTAGTTTACTGGGATCCTATAAAAGAGGAAATATTTTGGAGAAAGCTGGAGATACTGAGAAAGCAGAGAATGATGATAGAATGACAAGAGCCATGAGGAGAACCCATGCAGCCAGAGACCTTTGGAGATGAGGAAGGAAAACACTTCCTGGATATCGTCATGAAAAGCAAGAAACCAGAAGAGAAAGCTAGCAGACTTCGCCATGTGCCCTTCCAGCCAAAAGAGAAACTCTGAACATCATCAGCCTTCTTCAACAGAGGTATCTTTCCCTGGATTCCTTGATTTGGACATTTTTATAGATTTGTTTTAATTGGGACATTTACTTGCCTTAGAAATATAAACTAGCAACTTATTAAATTCCCCCCTTTAAAAAGCCATTCTGTTTCTTGTATATTGCATTCCAGTAGCTAGCAAACTAGAACAGATTTTAGTACCAGAGGAGTGGGATGCTGCTGCAGTTTGCAAATACCAAACATGTTGGAATGGCTTTTTAAGTGGATTAGGGGGAGATTCTGGAAGAGTTGTGAGGAACTTGATAGAGAAGGCCTGGAATGCTTTGAAGGGAATGTTGGTAGAAACATGGACTCTAGGGATGCTTTTTTCCAGGCACTAGACAGAATAAAGCATGTGTTATTACAAACTGGAAGGGAGGTGATCCTTGTTTTAAAATGCCAGATAATCTGGCAAAATTGACTAGTAGCTTTGGCTGGAAAGCAGACTTTTAAAAGCCATGAACTTGGATATTTAGCAGAAGCGATTTCCAAATTAAATGTGGAAAGCACAGCCTGGTTTCTCCTCACAGATTATAGTGAAATGTGACAGGAAAGAGATAAGCTGAGAACTGAACTCTTGGTTACAAATAAACCAGAAATAGATGTTCTGGGGAATTCTGGGCATCCAGGAAGGGAAAACCCAGAGAATGGTGCTTCATGTGAGGATTTGGCCAAGTGTGGAACAAGTCAGCCATTTCAGAGAAAGCCAGAATTGGACATGGAGTTATCCAGGATGGATTTGTGGAACTTCCTTATGTCTGATGGGTGCAATCTTAAGCTACTGCATAGAAAGCCAAAGAGAGTGTTACAGGATCTGTATAGAGAACTGCTGCCAGTCAGGACTGAGAGGGACAGAGAAGGGAAGCATTGGAGGAAAACTAACTTGAGAGGCAAAACTATGGAGGCTGGGGTCTGAAGTTAAGAGGTCTCAGGCCAGGAGAGCAGACCCACCCAAGCATGTGGAGAAGGTGAGTTTGCCCCAAAGTCAGAGGTTGGGTCTTCTACCTCATTGCAGTGGAAGAGTCATGCCACCTTAGGCCTTAGAGAGGATGGAGCACATTCAATAAATGTTGTTTGGAGAACTGGATATCCATTTTCAAAAGAATGAAAGAAGATCCCTATCTCACACTTTATACAAAAATTAACTCAAACTGGATCAAAGACCTAAACATTAGAGCTAAGAATGTAAAACTTTTAGACGTTTTTGTTGTTAAGTTGTAGGATCTCTTTATATATTCTGGATATGAATCCTGTTCTAGTTTGCTAACTGCCAGAATGCAACACACCAGAGACAGATTGGCTTTTAATAAAAGGGGATTTATTTTGCAAGTTCTTCAGAGGAAAGGCAGCTAACTTTCCACTGAGGTTCTTTCTTACGTGGAAGGCACAGGATGGTCTCTGCTAGTCTTCTCTCCAGGCCCCTGGGTTCCAACAACTTTCCCCGGGGTGACTTCTTTCTGCATCTCCAAAGGCCTGGGCTGAGCTGCTAGTGCTGAGATGAGGAATGCTGAGCTGCTTAGTCTGTGTTACACTGCATTCTCTCATTTAAGCACCAGCCAATTAAGTCAAACATCACTCATTGCAGCAGACACACCTCCTAGCCGACTGCAGATGTAATTAGCAACAAACGTGGTTCACGTACCATTGGCTTACGTCCACAGCGACAAAACTAGGTATGCTCACCTGGCCAAGTTGACAACTGAATCTAACTAACACAAACCCCTTATCTGATATGTTGTTTCCCAATATTGTCTCCCATTGCATAGGCTGCCTTTTTACTTTTCTGAAAAAGTCCTTTGATGCACAAAAGTGCAAAATTAAGCAACAACAACAAAAAGGCAAATAACCCAGTGATAAAATGGGCAAAACACATCAACAGACACTTTTCTGAAGGGGAAATACAAATAGCTCAAAAATGTATGAAAAGATGCTCAACATCACTGGCTATTAGGGAAATGCAAATCAAAACCACAAAGAGATGTCATCTCATACATGCTAGAATGGCCATTTTTTAAAAAAATAGAATGAGCCTCGTCATGGTTCCATGGAATCAACAATGCCATCCTGACCAAAAGGGGGAAAAGAAGTGTAACAAATAAGGCATCAGTGGATGGGAGAGTTCAAATAGAGTCAAGGGGCTACTCTGGAGGTCACTCTTATGCAAGCTTCAATTAGACAATGCTACCTAACATAACTTGCCAAATCCCAACCAAAACCATTCCTGCCAATCCTAAAGAATACCAAAGGCATTATGTAAGATTCTACAAAGGTTCCATGAACTAGAAATTTCCAGAAACCTACAACCTCTAAATGGGTCCCTGGAGCAAATAAGTCCTGAAATGCAGAAGGCCCAGCTTCTCCAGACCATCAACTATTCCATCCCCCTACCCCATGTTATTATTGACAGTCCCTTCCAATATGAAACAGTTAGACTGGGCATAGTCCAAATACCCCTAAAGACTGGGAGAAAGGTCAAAGGTGATGTCAGAGTTATACAGAAAAGGTAGAGTTTAACAAATGAATATGATTGCTGAATTATTATATTGATATTTCTTTTCATCTCCAGTACTTCAGAGCAGCTAGAAGTAAAAACTTAAAATTGTAGAATTGTAACCCATACCAAACTCTGAAATCTGTTCTACAACTAATTGTTGTGATGTGCTTTGAAATTTATTGCTTTTTGAATATGATTTTTTCACAAAAAAGAAAAAAGAGAGAAGGAGGAGTATACAGAGAAGGTAGGATTTAACAAATGAGTATGACTTCTGAATCATTATGTTGATGTTTCTTTTGGCCTCCAGTGTCTTGGAGCAGCTAAGAGAAAAAATGAAAATTCATGGAACTGTAACCTGTACCAAACCTTAAAACTTGTTCTATAACTATTTGTTAAGATGTACTTGGAAATTTATTGCCTTTTTTGTATATATGTTGTATTTCACAATAATAAAAATGTTAAAAAAATTTTAAAACACAGAAAATTTAAAGTGCTGGAAGGGATGTGGAGAAAGAGGTACACATTCACTGTTGGTGGGAATGTAGAATTGTGCAACCACTCTGGAAGGCAGTTTGGTAGTTCCTCAGGAAGGTAAGTATAGAATTGCCATCTGACCCAGCAATCTTATTACTAGATATATATTTGGAGGAACTGAAGGTAGGAACACGAAAAGGTATTTTCACACCAATGTTTATAGTGGCATTATCATGATTGCCAAGAGACAGAAATAGCCCAAATGTCCATCAGTGGACGAGTGGATAAGCAGACTGTGGTATATGCATATAATGGAAGATTATGCAGCAGTAAGACAAGATAAAGCCATGAAAAATTGTAAAAATATGGATGGACCTTGAGAACATTCCCTTTTTTTTTTTTTTTTTTTTTGTTTGCATGGGCAGGCTCCAGGAATCGAACCCGGGTCTTCGGCATGGCAGGTGAGAACTCTGCCACTGCACCATGGCTGCACTGCCCTTGAGGACATTCTCTTGAGTGAAATTGGCTAGAAAGAAAAGGACAAATACAGTTTGGTCTCACTAATATGAACAACATTAATGAGTGAAATTTGAGAGTTAAGTTGAGAACACAGGTTATCAGATGATAATAAGAGGGTAGAAATTAAGAATTTCATGCTAAAGGAGTATGGAATGACCAACAGGACTGACCATAAAGATCCAGAAATGGATAACACAATATTATCTGATGGTAGCACAATATTGTAATTTCACTGAATGAAGCTGAGTGTATAGTGGAAAGTGGAAGGCTAAGGGTATCTATGATACCAAAAGGGAAAATAGAAGATAAAGACTGGAACTGTAAAAGTTAGTGAAACCTAGGGAGGTCAATAATGGTGATCAAATTTATAAATATAAGAACACTTTTAAATGAGGAGAACAAATGAATGTCAATATTGCAAGGTGCTGAAAATGGGATGGTATATGGAAAAGATGCAATCAACGCAAACTAGAGTCTATAGTTAACAGTAACATTGTAATATGCTTCCAGTTAATGTAACAAAGGCAATATACCAAAGCTAAATGTCAATAGGAGGGGGCTATAAGGGAAGTGTATGGGATTGTTGGTATTGGTGTTGGTGTTTCTCCTTTTTATTTTATTATTTTTTATTTTTCATTCTTAACTTTTTTTCTTTGTTTTCCTCTTTCTTTATGGAATAAACAGAAATGTTCTCATGTAGATTGTTGAGGTGAATGAATAACTAATTGATTATACTGAGAGACATTAATTGTTTACTTAGGATAGATTATATGGTGTGTGTATAAAACTGTTTAAAAAATAAACAGAAAGATAGAAGTGCTGGGAAAAAAAATCTGCAGAAAGGTATGTACTGTTCCCTATTCACTGTTCATAGAATAGTAGAATGGAGCAGCCCATTTGGAGGGCAGTCCGGTGAGGCTAAGTATAGGATGATATATGATCCAGAACCCTGTTATTAGGTATAAACTTGGAAGAACTGAAAGCAGTGACATGAATGGACACTTGCACGCTGGTGTTTATGGAGGCATTATTCACAATTTGCAATGGATGGAGGTTGCCTGAGAGTACATCAACTGATTAATAGAAGGGTGAACTGTGGTCTATATGTACAATGGAATATTGAATGATTTCAAGAAAGAATGAATTGTGAAGCGTGCAATTTGGTTTATGAAATTGAGTGAAACTATATTGAGTGAAATAAGATAGAAACAAGAACATAAACATTATAATGTGCCACTAATATGGACTAATCATAATGTGCAAATTCTAAGAATTGAACCCAAGAACATAGGTTATAAAGGGAAAACTTATTGTAAATGTTCTTAGATTATAAGCTCTTGCAGCAGTCACATCTATTCCTGAGACATAATGGTTATTTCTAAATTCTGAGAAGCTGGGCTCTTTGTGTAAAACCTAGTTGGTCCCTGGAACTTTGGGTATCTGTGCAACATGTGAGACTTGTAGTTAGAGTTCTGAAGCTCTGAAAGTCACCATTATCCCATACAGCAATGTTTAAAAAGCTTAAAAAGATTTCAGATTTCATTTAGAGATATGAATGAGAATATCTGGTTAAGACTAATGTAAACCAGACTAAAGGAGACTTGAATAGGGAGTGAAATCTTGTTAGTTTGTACAGTTAGAGTTATGCCCTGATACATCCCTGAGTAATTTTGGCAGAGAACAAAAAAGTATTTGCAAAATCCCCTTGATTTTGAAGGATTGGGGGGAAATGTGGAAATATTAAACTTCTCCACCTGGGAAATTCCAGATAACCTCACAAGCATCGGGGACTATCAGTTTACCAATTTAATAGGCCAAGCCCTCAATATTGGGACTTGCCCTCATGAAACTTACTCCTGCAGAGGAGAAGCTAAGTCTACTTATAATTATGCCTAAGAGTCATCCCCAGAGAAACTCTTTTGTTGCTCACATGTTGCCTCTCTCTCAAAGCCAATTCAGCAGATAAATCCGCTGTCTCCCTCCCTACATGGGGCACAGCTCCCAGGAATGTAAGTCTTCCTGGGAAGGGGGACATGACTCCCAGGGATGACCCTGGCCCTGGCTTTGTGGGATTGAGAAAGACTTCTTGATCAAAAGGAGGAAGAAAGATTAAACAAAATAAGGTTTCAGTGGCTGAGAGATTTCAAATTATAGAGTCAAGAGGTCATTATGGAGTTATTCTTATGCCTTATATATGTATCCCTTTTTAGCTTTTAGTGGATTAGAATAGCTAGAAGGAAATACCTGAAACTGTTGAACTGTATTTTCCCATAGACTTGATTCTTGAAGACAACTGTATAACTATATAGCTTTTACATTGTGACTGTGTAATTGTGCAAACCTTGTGGCTGACACTCCCTTTTTCTAGTGTATGGACAGATGAGTGAAAAAAATAAGGAGAAAAAATGATGGGGGGACAAAGAGTATGGAATGTTTTGGGTGTTCTTTTTCATTTTCATTTTTATTTTTATTCTTATATTAATTTTCTCAGAGAAATGAAAATGTTCAAAAATTGATTTTAGTGATGAATGCACAGCTATATGATGATATTGGGAACCATTGATTGTATACCTTGGATGTTTATTGGTTATGTGAATGTATCTCAAAAAAATTGCATTTAGAAAAAAATTCCTCCCAACAAAGAAAAGCCCAGGACCAGATAGCTTTACAGGGGAATTCTGCCAAACATTCCAAGAAGTCTTAACTCCAATTCTGCTCAAAGTCTTCTAAAAACTTATTGAGAAGGAAACACTCCCTAACTCATTCCATGAAGATAATATCACCCTCATACCAAAGTTGCATGAAGATGCCACAAGTAAAGAAAATTACAGACTAATGTCTTTTATAAATATACATGCAAAAATCCTCAACAAAATATTAACAAATCACTTCAAACACCATATTAAAAGAATTAGATACCATAATCAAGTGGGATTCATCCCTAGTATGCAAGTTTCATTCACCATAATAAAATCAATTAATGTACTATAACACATTAACAGAATAAAGAAAAAAGTAACACATGATTATCACAATTGATGCAAAAAAGGCATTTGACAATATGCAGCACCCTTTCTTGGAACACTAGGAATAGAATGAAACTTCATAAACATGGTAAAGGGTATATAAGAAAAACCCACAGCTAACATTTTAGTTAGTGGTTAAAGACTCAAAGCTTTCCTTTTGAGATCAGGAGCAAGACAAGGATGCCCACTGTAAACTCTTATTCAACAACGTACTGGAAGTTCTTCTCAGAGCAATTAGGTATGAAAAAGAATTAAAAAGCATTCAAATTAGAAAGGAAGAAGTAAAACTTTCTCTATTTGTTGAGGATATGTTCCTATAACCAGGGGACCTTGACAAATCCACAACAGAGCTCCCAGAGCTAATAAATGAGTTAAGTGAAGTGGTGTGGTAAAAGATCAAAATGCAATAATTAGTATTGCTCCTATATACAAGCAATGAATTATAGTAACAGGAAATAAAGAATAAAATTCCATTCATGAAAGCAACTAAAAGAATCAAATATCTAGGAATAAATCTAACCAGGGATATAAAACACATGTACAAGGAAAACTACATAATGTGGCTAAAAGAAATTAAAGAAGACCCAAATAAAAGAAGGATATTCCTCATTCATGGATTGGAAGATGAGTTATCATTCAGATGTCAGCACTACCCAAAGCAATTTATAGATTCAAGGCAATCCCAATGAAAAGTCTATCTTTCTTTGAAAAAATTGAAAAATGAATCATTAAATTTATATGGAAGGATAAGGAGACCTGAATAGCTAAAACTGTCTTGAAAAAGAAGAATAAAGTTGGAGAACTCACACTTCCCAATCTTAAAGCTTATTACAAAGCCTCAGTAATCAAAACAGCATGGTACTGGCACAAGTACAGTCACGTATACCAAAGGAAAATAATTGAGAACTCAGAAATCAACCTTCACAATTGTGGCCAACTGATTTTTTTGAAGTTTTATTCACATACCATACAATCCATCCAAACTGTACAATCAATGGCTCTTGGTATAATCACAGAGTTGTGTTTTCATCTCCACATTCAACTTCAGAGCATTCTCATTGCTCAAAAAAGATCCCATTCCCCTTATACCCCCCTGTTACTGAGACTTAGCATTGGCATAGTAACTTTGTCACAGTTGATACAAGAATATTACAATGTGACTGTTCTCGTTTGCAAGTTGCCTGAATGCAATATACCAGAACTGGAATGGCTATGAAAAAGGGGGAATTTCATAAGTTACAAGTTTACAGTTCTAAGGAACTGAAAGTGTCCTAATTAAGGCATCAACAAGAAGTTACTTTCACTTAAGAAAGGCCGATCCTGAGAGTGTTCAATTAGGCTCAAGAGGCTACTCTGGAGGTCACTCTTATGCAAGCTCAGTTAAACATTGCTACCTACCATAACTTGCCAAACCCCAAACTAAACCATTTCTGCCAATCATAAAGAACACCTAGGGCATTATATAAGATTCTACAAAGATTCCATGCACTAAGGTAACTTTCCAGAAACCTACAACTTCCAGATGGGTCCCTGGACCAAATAAGTCCTGAAAACTAGAAGGGCCAGCCTTTCCAGAACATCAACTATTCCATTCCCCTATCCAATATTACTGACAGCCCCTCCCAACCTGAAAAAGTTAAAATAGGCATAATCCAAATACCCCTAAAGAGTGGGTCAATGATCAAAGTTGATGGTGGTGTTATACAGAGAGGTAGGGTTCAACAAATGGGTATATTGCTGAATCATTATATTGATATTTCTTTTAGTCTCCAGTATCTTAGAGCAGCTAGAAGTAAAAACATAAATTTGTGGAATTGTAACCCATACCGAACTCTGAAATCTGTTCTACAACTAATTGTGATGTGCTTTGAAATTTATTGCTTTCATGTACATATGTTATTTTTCACACAAAAAAGATATATATATATATATATATATTTCACCAGTGTTTTGGAGAAGTTAGAAGGAAAAAATCTGAAATGGTGGAATGGTAACCCATAACAAACTCTGAAATCTGTTCTGTAACTACTTGTTGAAGAGTACTTTGAAAATCATTGTTTTTTCTTTCTTTTCATTGTATACATGTTATATTTAACAATGAAACACACTTTTTGAAAATAAGGCAGAAGTAAAGAAAAAAAAGAAAGACCGATGTGTCAGGAACACCTCTGTCAGCTGGGTAGTCATGTGGCTGGCATCCACTGGTCCCTGGCTCCTGGGCTCTGTTGTTTGCAGCCTCTGTTTCTGTGGAAGTTCCTCATTTTACTTCTCCAGGGCTGGCTTTTATCTCTTGGCTTCCCTTGACTCTCTCCAGGTTCTGGGTAAACTAATCAGGACTAACCTGGAATGGGTGGAGTCATATCTCCATCTTACAAAAGGTCACACCCACAATTGGGTGTGCCACATCTCCATGGAGATAATCTAATTAAAAAATTCCAACCTACAGCATTGAATTAGGATTAAAAGAAACAGCTGTTCCCACAAGACTGGATCAAGGTTAAAACAGGGCTTTTCTAGGGTACATAATATTTTCAAACCAGCACAGTGACTCTTAAATACAGTCCATAGTTTGCATTAGTTGTATTTTCCTTGTATATCACCTTATAATTGCCATCTTGTAACTGTGAGATGCATTTTTCTATTTCATGCAATAACATACTTATATTTGTACAATTAAGTACAGACATCATCTACAAAAGGGTTCACTATATTATACAGTTTCATATTTTATCCTCTGGCTTTCCTTCTAGTGACATATACAATCCTACATTTCCCTTATCAACTATATCCACACCCGTATTTCAGTGCTGTTAGTAATGTTTACACTAATGTGTCACCATCACCTCTATTCATTTCCAAACATTTACAATACACCTTATTAAAAATTCTATACAAATGAAGCATCAACTAGCCATTCTCTATTCTCTTTGTATCTCCTGGTAACCTACACTGTAGATATTAGCTCCAAGGATTTACTTACTATAATTAGTTAAACTTAGTGAGACCATGCAATATTTTTCTTTTTGTGTCTGACATATACATACCACATTTTGTTTATCCATTCATCACTTGATGAGCATTTGGGTTTTTTCCATCTTTGGCAATTGTAAATAATGCTTATATGAGCATCAGCGTGCAAATGTCTGTTCACATCCATGCTTTCAATCTTCTGTGTATATGTCTAGTAGTGGGATTGCTGGATCATATGGCAATTCTATATTTAACTTCCTGAGGAACCATTAAACTATCTTCCACAGCAGCGATACCATTCTACATCCCCACTAGCTGTGAACAGTGTTCCTATTTTTCTACATCCCCTGCAGCACCTGTAGATTTCTGGGATTTTTTTATACAGGCCATTCTAGTAAGTATGAAATGATATCTAACTGTGGTTTTGATTTGCATTTCCCTAATAGCTAATGACTTTGAGAACCTTTCATGTGCTTTGTAGCATTTGTATTCCCCCTTTGGAAAAGTGTCTATGCAGGTCTTTTGTCCATTTTTTAATTGGGTTGTTTGCTTTTTTATTGCTAAGTTGCATGGTTTCTTTATATTTGGATATTAAACTCTTATCAGACATGTAGTTTGCAAATATTTTCTCTCATTGAGTAGGCTGCCTTATCTCTTTCTTGACAAAATCCTCTGAAACACTGAAGTATCCAATTTTAAGGAGTTCCCATTTATCTATTTCTTCTTTCATTGCCTATGCTTTGGGTTTTAAAGTCTAAGAAATCACCTCCTACCATCAAAACTTGAAGATGCTTCTCTATACTTTCTTCTAGGATTCATAGGGTCCTATCTCTTATTTAGGTCTTTGATTCATTTTGAGCTAATTTGTATAGGATGGAAATAAGGTTTCTCTTTCATTCTTTTGGATATGGGTATCCAGTTCTACCATTTGTTGAAGAGACTGCTTTATCTCAGTTGAGTGACTTGGCAGCCTTGTGAAAAAATTGATTGACCATAGACGTAAGGGTCTATTTCTGACCTCTCAATTTGATTCCATTGATCAGCTTATCTACTTTTATGCCAGCACCATACTGTTTTGACCATTATAACTTTGTAATATGCTTTAAAGTCATGAATCATGAGTCTTCCCACTTCATTTTTCTTTCTCAAGATGTTTTTGGCTATTTGGTATGGCCAAATGATTTTTGACAAGGTGGCAAAGACCACCCAATAGGGAAAGAATAGTCTCTTCAACAAATGGTGCTGAGAAAACTGGATCTCCATTTGCACAAAAAAGAGGGAGGACCCTACTGTGCCAGCTTCAAATTTTTCTGTACCCCCAAAAAGCCATGTTCTTTAATCCTGATTCAATATTGTTGGGTGAATCTTTTTGATTAAGTTGTTTTCATGGAGATATGGCCGACCCAATTGTGAGTGGTTCTTTTTTATTAGATTTTTTCCATGGAGATGTGTCTCCACCCGTTCAAGCTGGGGTTTCTTACTAGAGTCCTTTAAGAGGGAACTATTTTGGAAAAAGCTTCAGAGATGACACAGACAGAGACATTTGGAGATGCAGAAAGAAAATGCCCCTAGGGAACCTGTTTGAAACTACGAATCAAAGGACCAGAAGTCTAAGCCTCGTGCCTTCCTAGATAGGCCTTTCTTTAGTCAAAGTAATTTTTTCTGGATGCCTTACTTTGGGCATTTTTATGTCCTTAGAGCTGTAAACTTATAACTTTTTTTAAAATTCCCTTTTTAAAGTCATTCCATTTCTGGTACATTGCATTCTGGCAGCATTTAACAAACTAAAACACCTATCTCACACCATATACAAAAATCAACTCAAAATGGATCAAAGACCTAACTATAAGATATAGAGCTGTCAAACTTCTAGAAGGAAGCAAATGGAAGCATCTTCAGGACCTTTGGTTAGACAATGGTTTCTTAGATGTTTCACCCAAAGTACAAGCAAGAAAAGGATAAATAGATAAATGGCGTCTCATCAAAATTAAAAACTTTTGTTCCTCAACAGACTTTACCATTCAGGCAAAATGATAATCTATGCAGTGGGAGAAATTATTAGGAAACCACATATCTGATAAGGTTTAACATCCAGAATAAATAAGGAAATCCCTCAATTTAACAACAAAAAGACAAGCAGCCAAAGAAAAATTGGTTAAAAGTCATCAACAGACATCTCTCCAAATAAGATATCCCAATGGCCAGAAAGCACATGAAAAGATGCTGAATATCATTAGACATCAGGAAAATGCAAATCAAAACCACAATGAGGTACCATTTTCCACCCATAAGAATGGCTGCTATTAAAAACGGAAAAAAACAAGTGTTGGAGAATATATGGAAAAATAGGAACACTCATTCATTGCTGGTGGCAATGTAAAATGGTTTAGCTGCAGTGGAAGACAGTTTGGCTGTTCCTCAGAAGGCTAAATATAGACTCCCATATGACCAGTAATCCCACTTCTAGGTATATCCCCCAAAGAATTGAAAGCAAGGACTCGAATAGAGATTTTCACACAGATGTTCATAGTGGTATCAATCACAATTGCCAGAAAATGGAAGTAACCCAAGTATTTATCAACCAATGAGTGTACAAGCAAAATATGGTATATATATTTGATGCAATATTATTCAGCAATAAAAAGGAATAAAGTCTTGATATGCACAACAACATGGATGAATCTTGAAGACATAATGTTGAGTGAAATAAATCAGACAGAAAAGGAAAAGCATTATATGCTCATTGTTCTGAAACAATATAACAATCAAACTCATAGAGTTATAATCTATAGTATAGGTTACCAGTGGATAGGGTGGGGAGATAGGGAATGGGAATTTAAGGCTTAAAATATATAGGGTTCCTATTTGAAATTATGGAAATGTTTTGGTAATGGATGTTAATGATGGTAGCACAAAATTGTGAATGCAATGAACAGCACTTAAATATCTATCTGAATATAATTAAAAGGGGAATGTTAAATTATATATACAGTAACTGAATAAAAAGTTATTTAAAAATACATGGAACTACACTATACAAATAGTAATACTAAGTTAATCCATGTATTTTAATTAATAGTACATTTATAATAATGTCTGTCATCAATGGTAATGTATGTTCTACATCACTGCAAGGTGTCAGTGGTGGGATGGTATAAGGAAATCCTATATTTTATGAATTATTGTTCCATAAACCCACAACTTGTCTAATAAAAAAATAAAGAAACATATGAATCAATCATAGAGCTCAGCACTATGGGGAGTACTAAACAAGTCAGCAGAAACAGGAGTGAAATGGGAGAAGCAGCTTTTCAGGAAGTCTCAGCCTCCTCTGCTAATTCCTTCCTCTCCTTCGTGCAATCACTTGACAAAAGATTCACCTCTGTGGGAAGACAACCTGTTTTAACTCATTCTGCTGGAGAGAGTTTCTCCTTGCCTCTCTTGTGAACCAATTAAAACAAAAATATGTCTAAGGACAGACAAATTCAAAGGGATTCAGAGAGGTATGATTTCAGAAGAAAGATTAAGCTTCTAGCCAAGTCAGGTAAACTCATATCTAAAGGTTTGTCATTGGAAATGTTATGAGCAAAGGTGCTCTTATCCTACATGGGGAATGCTTTGAAGACACATCTTCCCCATATCCCAAAACAACTCATAGCCTAGAACAAAATTTACAAAAATCCAAAGCATCCTCTTGACTAGAGCCTCCCTCTAGGTGGAGTCCTTCTTGTTTTGAGGAAACTGATCACCCAAGAGATGCTGAGGTGTTAATGACCAATAAGGCCATGTAATCTACTCTTCCAAGACAGATGCTATTTGCATTTGAACAGCTGTCTTCAATGCTGTACAACCAGAGGATTGATTAGAGGTAGCAAGTTCAGACACTAGAACAGTCTGGTGAAACCATGAAATATTTTATAGAGAGGGGTTAGTACCCTTCAAACTACACTATCTAACTCTAAGCTCCAAGAGGCTGTTTCTACACTTACAAAGCAATGGGGGACACAGTCAGCTCTTTCTCTAGGACTTGTGTGAAAATGACCTAACTCTTAGCCTCCACCATGGAGTCAATCCAAGTCTTTACTTGAATTGTCCAGGCTGGGTCATCCACCGTCTCTACCTATGCCTCTGTTCCTGCCTAGAACTGCCCATGCCTCTCTCCCCCTGCACACTGACCTTATCCAAACATTTTCATCAAGGCCTAATTCCTGCTCTGTTCCCTTTTGTAAAATCTTACAACTATCAATTTCCTTTTCTCAATTCTACACCCTTTATTGTCTGATTAGCTATTTTCTGGGCACTCTAGAGACTGTTGGTAAAAATTTGTGCTTTAATGGGAAACTACGCATTGCTATAGAAAGGCTGGTCAAAAATTTTCTGCAAAGGGCAAGATAGTAAATATTTTGGGCTTTGTGGGTCATAGGGTCTCTGTTGCCTCTACTTAACTGTGCCACTGTAGTGTGAAAGCAGTCATAAACAATAGGTAAATGAATAGGCGCTGCTGGTTCCCATAAAATGTTATTTACAAAAACAGGTATGGAGCCAGATCTTTCCTTAGGCCTTTAGTTTGCTTATTACCTGATTTAGAGGACTTTTCTGTGGCTTATTGATTCTAATTTTATGGGTGCTATTTTACAACTTTCTAAACTGTAGATAATTGATAGCAGTGCAAAATGATTCTTATCTATGGATGTGCAGCTTCTGGCCAGTCTGGTAAAGGTTTAATTGACTTCTGTCTCCACTGAAGAAACCAGTTTAGCCTCCATTTGCAAATTCACTTCAATATTACTGATCTATAAATGTTCTGTTATTTAGATTCTCCTTTGAATTGGTTATAACATCTGCCTGGTTCCTAAATGAAATCAACATATGTTTATTTTTATATTTGTTTAAGAGTCACAATTTTCTTGTTTTTTTGAAAATTATCTTCAAGAGACCAGATTTTTCAATGGGCGTAAAGGAGTGTTACCCAAATGAAAGAAGTCATAGTTTCTGTGTTCATTCTGTGTTGTTGTGCTTCTTTCAGTGAGAACTCACTAGCTAATTGCTGATGAGTTAATTTCCTTCTATAAAACCTTCATGTTTTTCTGCTCTAAACCAGTTGCTGTGTTGAGATGAGTAGGTAAAAGGATTTCAATTTAGAATGCAGTTAACAAAGCCTTTGGGAGCTCAGAAAAAGTGTTCCTCCAATCATGGGCTTAACATTGCAGGAACCATGAATATTTTTTTATCTCAGTAGGAAATGAATAGCACATTCTAGTCAGCTCAAACATATGAAATTAAACCTGTGGCTTTATCTATTTTTCAGGTTTTCCAGAAAGAACAAAAGGTTGACTAAACCTTCTTTTCATTTTTGCCAACAAAAATTCTTTATGCTTAAGAAGTCTATTACCTTTCATTTGAGGTGTTCAAAATGCCTGGAAAATGTTTAACCTCATAATAATCTTGGAATGTTTATGGGAATCATTTATCCCCATTTGGAAGATAAGGAAACTGAGAAGTGTGGCTCACAAGATTTTTCCAGGGCAGCAGAGAGGGCCATAGAAAAGGTAGACAGAACACTTGAGTCCCAGACCAGTCTTCTGAACTCAGGCCAGAACATACCCTAATCCTTGACATTCTTTAGAGCCATGAGAAAAAAGCTAAACTTGTATATGGAAAAAGCACGACTTAAAAATTCTCATAAAACCCCCAATTTTCATAAAATGCTGTGGAATTTACATGAAATTTCACATTAATATTTTGATTGTCAGTACCTTATATTAACTGTCATTTACTCTGCAAATGTCACAGCCTTCCCGAGCTTCACTAATAATAGTGTTCTGGCTAAAGATGAAGGTCTAAGCTAAGTTTTAATTTATTCTCAATATATTGAATGTAAATTGCTATGCCCACACATTCTTGTATGTGAATGTTCATAACAGTATTGTTCATAATAGCCACAAAGGATAAATAGCCCAAGTGCCCATCTATTGTTGAGTGAATAAATAAAATGTGGTATATCCTTACAATGGAATGTTATTTGGCAATAAGAAGGAATGAAGTACTGATACATGTCACAGCATGGATGAACCTCAAAAATATTACACTAAGTGAAAGAAGCCAGACACAAAAGGCCACATATTGCATGATCCCATTTATATGAAAGATCCAGAAAAGTCAAATCTATGGAGGCTGAAAGTAGTTTGTTGGTTGCATAGGACTGGGGAATAGAAGGTGACTGCTAATGGAGAAGTATTCCTTTTGGGAGTGAGGGAAAAGTAATAAAATTGGCTTGTGGTGCTGGTTGTACAATTCTGTAAATCTACTACCAATCATTGAACTGTAAATCTACTATACTTTAAATCGGTGAATTTTATGGTATGTAAATTATACCTTAATAAAGTTGTTAATAAATAGTTTCACAATGACTCCTCCACGTATACCTCTACCTCTACATATAAAGGAACACCAAAGAAACAAATTGCCTCTGCAGGGACACCAGGAAACATTTTATATCTTTTTAAATTTGACTTTCAGGACAATAGCATAAGTGTCAAGGTGCTCAAAGCTTCAGTATTGGGATCTGAAGGTAATTTCACCATAGGTGTGCAGCTTAACAGGGTGTTAATTGGGAAGTGCTTGAACTCCCCTCCACAGGCAACCCAGAAAGCTGTACCAGCATTTTCTGGTGAATAGATACCTTCAAGAGTCAAACCCATGATCAGAAATAGAAAAAATTAAGCTTTTAAAATATACAGTAGCCATTACCACACATCTTCCACTCTGTCATTCCTCAGGCACCATGTTCAGCTGGCCCAGAACCCATCTCTTCAATTTGCTGTCCATCAACACCAACCTGGCAGTTGGGTCCTCATCAAGTCATGGGAAGATTCCAAACTCAAACTAGCTTGGGAAAGAGCCTATCAAGTTCTGTTGACAACTGAGAGTTCTGTTCTCAACCATCTCCGGATGGCAGAGAGAGGCTGGACTCACTATTCCTGAGAGAAAGAACCAGAACCTGAGCCAGACGATAAGTATCCAACAACACAGTCTGATTCCTGGGAAATAACTCCAACTTTAAGCCCTTTAAAAATTACTCTGAAGAGACAATAAATGGGGAGGAGAAAAAGGGGAGGGGGTTAGATTCTGTATTTCAATCTCACATACTTAATAGTGACCCTGGTCTGAGAGTCCTGCCCAAAAAAGACAAATGAAGGGTCTAAAACTTAGCTTAACAATAAAATTATTTATATTAGCTATAGTGTGTCAGGCTGCAAAACAGGCATAGTACCCTGTTTCATTAATGATAAATGTGACTGAAGGCTTAGACTCCCAAACTTTGCAGTTTGATGCCTGCCAAGAAATAGACTGTGGAAATTTAAAACAGCAGCAATGGCCAAGTGGGGAAAACAAGTATCTATGCCCAGAACTTGTAGGAAGTATGAGCATGTAGGCCTTGCCCTTTCTGGAATTTTGTGTGGTAGACTACCCAGTATAATGGGTGGACTGCTGACACAGACACTCTATTACAATGTAAGGTAACCTTCTATACAGACAACCTACCAGACTGTAAAAACCTCCAGTGCAGTCCAGTAGTAATAACTATTTAAAAAGCTGACAGACAAACAAATAGGGGCACCACCAGGGATCAAGTAATTGACAGAATATATGGAATGTGGGCAGACAGAACTGCTACAGATCCTCTGGGAAGGTTCCATATGCAGGTCCTCCCCCCCCCCCCCAATCAAGCACTTCCCCTGCAATGTCCTTTCAGGTTAGCTCTTCAGTAGCACCCAAGGAAACCCAACTGGGAGCTAGTTAAAATGATCCCACAGTTGTCAATATAGTCAAGGCAGAAGATTTGAAACAAACCATAGAGATAGAGACAGGGCATGGAGATACAAAAGCCTGGGTGGAATGGATTAAACACACAGTCCAAATTCTAAACAAAAGCAACTGTTATACTTGCACAACAGGCTGACCCACTGCTTTTACCGTGCCCTTTCTGATAGGTATGGAAGAACATGAAGAGGAATTCAAATGTATGGCACTCCTTCTTCAGAATACTACTCATGGAGAAAATTGTAGTACATTGTCCTCTCTTTTCCCTCCAGTCAGAAGAGGAAACACCAAAGACATACTGGCTTCCCACCTTGATCCAGGAAACCACTCAATCTGTCTCTCTAGATGTGGATAAGGGCTCCAGGATCTTAGGACCATGACCTTGTGTACCCAATCATGGCATGTGACTGAAGATAATACTGGCAATTTCTCCAGTTTAACCATACCCCATGCAGAGCTTTGGTGGTATTGTGGAAAGGGCATCCTCTGACCAGTAGTACCTGAGAAGTGGAAAGGGACCTGTGCTCTGGTTCAAGTGGCCATCCCATTCACCCTGGCATTTGAAGAAGAGGAGGAAGCTCCAAATCCAGGGGAAAAGAAAGAAGTTTACTTAGTTCCTTCAGTTACCAAATCTATTTAGATAGTATAGGAGTACCACAGGGAATCCCAGGTGAATTTAAGGCCAGAAATCAAATAACTGCAGGATTTGAGTCATTCCTATTTTGGTAGATCACAATTAATAAAATGCAGATTGAGTTAATTACATATATTATAATCAACAACGATTCATCAACTACACCAGAGATGCAGTAAAGGAGTAGGACAGCTGGATGCTACTAGTTGAATGGCATGGGAAAACAGGATAGCCTTAAATATGATACTGGTTGAAAAGGGAGGCATTTGTGTTATGATCAGAGGTAGCTGCTGTACACTCATTCCCAACAATACAGCCCCAGATGGAACTTTATCACCAAAGCTTTTGAAGAATTTGTGGAGAATTTAGGCATTGATAATTCCCTCACGGATGGTTAAAAGCTAGTTTGGAAAGTGGAAAGTGGTGACACTGTTCATGTTAACTTCTTTAATCATCATAACCAGAGCACTCACAGCAATTGGGGGTTGCATCATCCCATGAGCCTGGTGGTTAACCCAAAAACTTAATGAGACTGCCCTAACCAAGTAAATGCCTGCTCAGTACAGGCAGAACAATTTGTACCCCTTTAGAGAGGAAGATCCCATGATGAAGAATGTGAAAAAGCTCTTAACAAGTTTGAAAAAAAAACTAGAATGTGAAAACTAAAAAGGTTTAAAAAGGGGGGGGGGGAATTTGTAAGAATAGAATTAAGTTTAGCTTTCACACAAAATGGTGCAGAATGGGAAAAATGAAACTAAATAAAATGCTGCAAAACCAGCTCAGGCCAGTCTCTTGGATAGGGGAAGGAGCGGGCCTCTGAGATAAGCCTAGAATTGGAACCACATCCTTATATAGGTAAAAACAAGTTTAAACAAGTAACCACCAGGGT
Organism: Tamandua tetradactyla; assembly: GCF_023851605.1. Lineage (NCBI taxonomy): Eukaryota > Metazoa > Chordata > Mammalia > Pilosa > Myrmecophagidae > Tamandua > Tamandua tetradactyla. Next base: position 124,802,161 of record NC_135353.1, read on the forward strand.
CATTCAGATATAAAATATAATCAAAAGTGGGAACTTTGGGAGGGAAATTTGAATTAGACTACTCAGGCTGTAACCTCTGGATTATCCAGTCAGCAGAGAAACAGGGTAGGGACCTGAGTGTTAAGTTTAGGATATAAAATCTGGCATTCTGTTGCTTGGCATACCAGCCCCATCATATTTCTGTTGTGTGCCTATTTTTTGCAAGATCATAAATAAATTCTTTTCTTCTCCACAATCAGGTAAGCATTTATTCTCTTTCAGTTACAGCTTTCTTTCCAACAAAGTTACTTTTCTAAGAGCCCTGGTCCCCTCCAAAAAGTAATGGATAGCAATCTTTTTCTTTTTAAGCCCCTTTAATATATAATTGCATCAAACGCTTTTAAAAATGAAAAATTCAATTCTTATGTCCAACAATATTTGTAGGAAAAATGAAATGTAAATCAAAACTAAGAAGGCATGGCTAGCTCTCAAAAGGTACAAAACTTGCCCTATGGGAAAGGTAGTCTTTTCCCATAATGATCTCCAATTGCAGCGTCCCAACCTAACACTGCATAAAAGCAGTAAGCCTTAAATCCCTACAACCAACCAAACTCTGTGAAGATAAAAATATTGCCCCATCCTTGGCCTAATGCCAAATTAAAATTAGTTAAAATGGTCTCTTAGCTTTTGCATTGAGTAGATTTGAATCATAACATTTAATATGAGCCACAAAACAAAATGTACATACATATAGATATATGTCAATGCAACATTTAGTCAACCTACCTCCATTGTAAATCTTAAAATCAGGCAGAATGCAATACTAGCAGTCAATAAGAGGGAGGGGTAACTTTTTTCTATTTGTTTCTTTTTCTGGTGTAATGAAAGTATTCTGAAAATGCTCATGGTGATGAAAACACAATTATGTAATGATATTGTGAACTATTGATTTTATAGTTTGGATGGATTGTATGATGTGTGAAGATATCTCAATAAAATTGCATTTAAAAATGAAAGATTTATGTTTTCTGACATCCAGGTTGGAGTAAACTCTGGTTTTCAACTTGTTCTGCCTTATCTTGGTACTACTATGGATAGAAGTTATGGAATTCACACCTAGGCCATTGCAGAAGCAGCATGTAGAGCAAAACTATCATGAATCTAGTGCAATTTGTTTCAGTGTGTTTCACAAAGTTAAATGAGTCTCCCTAATACAGGATTTCTCAAAACCTTCAGTATGACCATATTCATTATGAATCTCTAAGATGGGACTATATAATACAGCATATCCTAAATTTCTTTAACTATGATCCTCTTTCCTATAGAAAATCTTACAGAATAGCATTCTGATTTATGTTAAGAGATGTAATGGAATGATTACAAGAGACTTGGCTCCAAGTCTGCCAATAGCTAATGGAATTGCAAAAATACGCCACTTAACTTTTTAGTCCTCCCATTTCACTCTTTTGAAAGTCTGGTCTCCTATCTATGACCTTCCAGGATCTTTGTAAGAATTAAATGACAGAGATATGAAAGTCTTTTGAAAAGTTAAAAGTGTAACCCAAATGCAAGGAATCATTTCAATACCCTATACTGCTAACATCTCTCCTTGCCCACATAATTCCTTTTTAAAAGTTTTAAGGGTTCAAAATGAGAACAAAATAATCTAATTTAAATTCAAACCCCAATGTGATTTAAATGCAAGATAAGTGCATTTATAGCACTTAAAAATATATAGTTCAATACACAAACAGAGAATCCTAAATTAAACCATGGATTATAGTTAATAGTACAATTATAAAAATGTGCTGTAATCAATTGTAACAAATGTACCACATCAAGTAATAGGGTCATACCTGAGAATCCTGTATTTTATGCATAATTATTCTATAAACCTACAATATCTTGATAGACAGATAAAAAGAAAGTCAAGAGAAACAGCTTTCTGTCCAGTGAGTAAACACTTGTATTTTGACATTATTTTTATTGGTAGATCAGGTAAATACATATTTAGGGACTATTTCAGTTTGGTAAAGTTGCCAGAATGCAGTATAGCAGAAATGGGTTGACTTTTACAATGGGGATTTATTACCTTACAAATTTATAGTTCTAAGACTGTGAAAATGTCCCAACTAAGGCATCAACAGGACAATACCTTCTCTGAAGACTCGTTCCTGGTGAGCTTGGGTTTTTCTGTCAGATAACATGGCACATGGTGATGTCTGCTGGTCCTTCTCTCCTGGGTTTTGTTTCCTTAGCTTCTGGCTTCAGTGGCTTCTTCTCTTTTCTGTGGGTCCTCTTTTAGCTTCTCTGGGGCTCTTTTCTGTGAGCTTCTCTTAATTTTCTCTCTCTTTTCTGTGTACCCTTTATTCTCTTATAAAGAACTCTAGTAAGGTGATTAAGACACACCCTGGCACACCCTGACACACCCTGGCAGGCCTTAACTGAAACAACCTAATCAAAAGCTCTTGCCTGCAATAGGTCTCCATCCACAGGAATGGATTAAAAGACTGTGGCCTTTCCTGGAGTACACAACTGCTTTCAAACTACCACAGGGACATTGAGACAAAGATTACTAGCCTAGATTTAGATGTCTTTGCCTATTGGTGCAATTACTTTCTTTCAAGATCTCCTAAACAAAAAGTCAGATCCACTAGAGTTTATTATGTTGATACACTGTAATTGTACTTGCCCACTTGATAAGAGAATTGAAAATTCATGCCTTTCTTTCCTTTATTATTCACATTACAAGCCAGAATCCAAGTCTTACTGGAGGCTGTTCTCCTCAATAAGGTGTATATACCCTTTATTCACTTTTTCATTTCAGCTATCTGAACTGCTTGAACTGAACACTGTTCCAGGCTTGACATGGGTCTGCCAGGGAAGGGGTTGGGTGGGAAGAAGCTGAGGAGCTGAATTCCAGTATGGTTTCCTAGATGGTAACTGATTTTGGTCCTCTGTTTCAAATAAGATGGACCCTCTAGTATGACTCTCCTTTTCATTTTCCCCAAGCCTCTGCTTTTCCCATTTCCTTCATTTTCTCCTTTCATTTTCTCTGTCCTTTCCCTTGCCTCCTCTTTATCTCTCTTTGAACACATTGCAATGTATTTTCTTGTTGTCTTGTTGTTCAAACATCCATGCAGTGCAGCAGTTAGAAGCCAACAAACAGACCCTAGACCTTACACTTCTGTTAACTCCTACAGCTTTGACCACACAGTATTCTGCAAAGCCCACAACTTCTCCACAGCCTACCCGGCTGGGTGATTGAATAAAGATCCTTATGTTTATTCTTGCTGCATTTCATCCTCTGATTCAGCCCAATCACCCCAACTGTTCACGATCTTTTGCAATTATTTTTCTGTTACACAGATAATTTCCCTCTTGGTCATTGAAAATCTGATAGGTGTGGATAAAAACTGTTGAACAAGGCAAAAAAAGAGTTGAGTTGGTTTAGGGGAGAAAAGGGATCCTATGGCTGTGGCTTACTTTGTGAACTGTAAATCACTGTAATCCAAAGGCATTACTATGAGAATAAAGACAATATGGAAAGAGAGATATGATTTTCTAGAGAGAACCCTCAGGATTAGGTCAATGGTATTTCCTCCAATATCTTTGTTGATGAAATCTGCCATGACAATCCTGAATACCCGCATATTAATATTTGTGATTCTCTTCAATTAATAAAGGCAGTTTATTTTCTATTAAGGAATGGTTTGAGCAAAATTTTATTCGTGGCTCAATTTTTCTCCATCATCTCCTAACCAATCTCAGAACAATTTCATGTTCTTCTGTTAAGGAGAATGCCTGGCTGCAAATAATCTGAGTAATAGGTAAGTGCCTGTTCGATGGTAGAGAGAAAAATGGAAAGCAATAAATGAAAGACTAGATGAAGAGCAAAGATCATAGCCATGTCAGAAAGAATTGTTTTTGAAAGATTTTGAGATAGTAGAAAAACACTTTTGGGTTAACAATACTTCTGCCCTGCTTAAAATAAATATTTTAAGTGTTACTTTGAGGAGAAAGGTAGACAGATGCAGTTTCTACATAAAAGCCTATTGTCCACATCCCCCTTTCTTAATCAATGTAAAAACAGTGATTTCATGTTCTGAATCCTGAAACCATGAGAACCAGGAGTATAAAAAATGAGAACAAACTCCATAGAAATTGCCCAATTATTTTCTACTATGCTAATGACCTTTCATTTGGGGGGAATTGACCATAAACTGTTGTTAGTAGAAAAAGTGATCTTTTTTATTTTTTTCCAGCTGAACATTAAATACTGTATTCCTGTGGAACAGTTGGCTCACTTTTTTAGATTGTTTTCTTCTAAACAAAATGCCAATTGTTATGACCTCTTAATTGATTTTTTATTTTTTAAAAACTCATGCCTCACACCCTATACTTTATATTAGTTTATATTTCAAGCACCATGTATGACAGCAGGTATTCCATAGAACAGACCCTTTTACAGTTGAGAGAGTGGGAGAATCCTCTATAAGTTTTCATCTTTCTTAAAAAAAAAAAAAACAAGCAAGCTTAAACATGGGTGGACTTTGGGGGCAGTTTTGTGGGTTTTATTTGGATACCATCTAAATTATCAACAAATGTTTTTGAAACTGTTGTGTTACATAAAGAGTCACTTGGTAATAGCAATTTCAAACTGATTAAAAAGCCTAAGCTTAAATGCTGACTATCGACTGTTGATGAGATAGTCAGCTTTTGTTAGCACTATTAGTTTAGAAAACAAGGTCCTTAAGAGCACATTTTTTAAATTAACAGTTTATAAAGATGAAAAAGTCAGAGAAATGACTATTCAATTAGGATCATACCAGAAAAGAGGCCTGAGGAAAACTGGCAAAAATGAAATGGTGGGCGGGCCATGGTGGCTCAGCAGGCAAGAATGTTTGCCTGCCATGCCAGAGGACCTGGGTTCAATTCCTGGTGCCTGCCCATGTTAAAAAAAAATGAAATGGTCATTTCATTTGGCCAGCATATTAGAAAGCTAAAGATCATCTGGTACTTTTCTTAGCACCTAGCATACGGCCATGCATAGATTGGCATTCACTGAATTTTTTTTGAGTCACCAAATTTTTATAAAAACCATAGAATTTCAGATTTAGAAGAACTCTTAAATATGGTGGAAAGAGCATGTGCTCTGAAATTAGAAAGATACACCCTTATATCTTAACTCTACCACTTAGTAATTGTGACCTTATGCAAGTTACCTTCACATTCTGGGCTTTAGTTGCTTCATTGTAGAATTAAGATATTATCATTATAATTAAGTGAGATAACACACATAAACAGCTTTGCACATTTCCTGGCTCAATAAATGATATTTATTTATTATTTCAGTAACATTATTTTTAAGCATAAGCAAAGCAACCATTTAATAATGGAGATAATAAAAATGATAATAGTTAATGTTTATTGAATACTTGTGTGCTAGACATTGTGCAAAGTGGTTTATGAGCCTTATTCCATTTATTTGCCTTTTTAAACAACAATCCATCAGGTAGACACATTTACTGGATGTGCCGGTTTGAACCCATTGTGAATCCCAGAAAAGCCAAGTTCTTTAATCCTCATTCAGTATTGCTGGGTAGGAGCTTTTTTATTGCTTCCATGGAGATGTGACCTACCCAATTGTGGGTGGTAACTTTTGATTAGTTGTTGGAGGTGTGTTTCCACCCATTCAAGGTGGAGTTGCTTATTGGAGCCCCTTAAAAGGAAATCATTTTGGAAAGAGCCATAAGAGCCCGTGCAGCCAGAGACGTTTGGAGAAGAAAAAGGAAAATGGTCCCAGGGGAGCTTCATGAAACAAGAAGCCTGGAGAGAAAGCTAGCAGACATCACCATGTTTACCATGTGCCTTTTCAGTTGAGAAAGAAACCCTGAACGTCATCACCCTTTCTTGAGTGAAGGTAAACTCTTGCTGGTGCCCTAATTTGGACATTTTTATAGAGTTGCTTTAATTGGGACATTTTCATGGCCTTAGAACTGTAAACTTGCAACTTAATAAATTTCCCCTTCTAAAAAGCCATTCTGTTTCTGGTAAATCACATTCTGGCAGCTTGCAAACTAAAACATTGGACTTCACAGAAAAAGTAATAGGCTAATGGAAATTAACTAATTTACCCAAATTCACACAACTGGTAAGTGATAGTAATCCAAGCAATTTTGAGATAGAAGGCACAAATGGGAGTCCCAAGACTGAGGAGACATATGCAAGATCATCCTGTTGGATAAAGTCAGAACCAGGATTAAAATTCAGAGCTTCTACACACCAAGTCTTAGTTTTTCCATTTTCATAACAGGGAAATAGTCTTATCACAAAGGATTAGGGGATAATGTGGGACCGAAACAAAGATTAGAATTTATGGGGACAGGGTGGCACCAAAGAGAGATGAGAGGACACTAAAGACAAAGTCTGCCGACTTGAGAATTTGTTCTGGAGTCTGCTCTTGAGACAGGCAGAAAGCCTGAAGGTCCTTAAGAAGGGATAACTGTATTTTTATTCATTCATTCATTTTGCATTTGTTCATCATTCATCCATCCATTCAACCCCTATTTACTGAGCACTAATAATGTGCTCTCCTCTTCTGGGTCTCAGGGCTATAATGGTGGTCACAAGATGGAGAAGGAGCTCATTCCTAGTTTTAGCTGGATGCTGACAAGATTTGGGGAAGTCTCATGGAGGCTAAGACACTTGTTAGCCAGGGACCTTTGAGCTAGTTATGACAGATTTCTGCTGTGCCTGCCTATATGATTTGCACTCATGGCTGATTCCAAAGCAATAGTTTGTAACCACTGGTTAACTGTCTGTTGCTCCCATAATATTGGGGTATTTTTAGGACCAATAGGGCCCATCCTGGAAAGCAAATGCTTCATTGAGTCAACATCAGGCAAGGATGTACATTAAACAGAACTGATCCCTTTGTTTTGTACCATGAGTAGTCTGCATTGTAAATTTAGGCTAGTAATAAAATGCTTAATGTGAGCAAGGTAAAGTCACTTTTCTAGTTGGAGGCTTTGTTTTCAGAGTTCTCTGAACATTCTGACACAGTTTAAAATTGATCGTTCTAGGCACTTTATCACAGAAAAGGGTGATTTTCTAATTACCACTTTGCAACTTGGTTTATTTGCCTCTTAAAGACTTTGTGACATTCCCTAAAATTAATTTGCATTTGTCACATGAGAAACAATATCACACATACTCTCTTCTCATTGCCAAGGCTTAATGTCATTAATATTCTGTGAAAGATTACATATACATATATATAATTAAACAACTACCACAACTTTTGTTTAGAACTTAGATGTATGTTGTCAAATACATTACATTTAGCCATTAACCACATGGGGCTAGTCCAAATTGAGATGTTCTTGAAGTATAAAATGCAGACCATATTTCAAAGACTTTGCATGAAAAAAGAATATATAATATCTCATTGATCATTTTTATGTTACCTACATGTTGAAATCTTAATAATTTGGATATATTATGTTAAATAAAAAATATTTTTAAAATTAAATTCACTTATTCCTTTTACTGTGAGTATAAGAAAACTTAGGTCCAAGTGGTTTCACTGGTGAATTCTACCAAACATTTAAGGAAGAAATAATACCAAATTCTCTACAATCTATTTCAGAAATTAAAACAGGTAACAATTTCTAACACATTCTATGAGGCCCAATATTTCCTTCACACCAACACCAGATAAAGATATTACAAAAAAAAAGAAACTACAAATCAGAATCTCTCATGAACTTAGATGCAAGCATCCTCAAGACAATATTAATTAAAAAGTCCAACAATGTATACAAAAATTATACATCACAACTAAGTGGCATTTATTCCAGGTGTGCAAGACTGGTTTTACTTTCAAAATCAATCAATGCAACCCAGCAAACAAAAAACTAAAGAAGAAAAATAATATGATCCCATCAATTGGTGTAGAAAAAAAAACATTTGAGAAAATGTAGCACTCACTCATGATAAAACCTCTCAGCAAACTAGGAACAGAGGGGAACTTTCTCAATTTGATAGAAAACATCTACATAAAACTTATTATCTAACATCGTGCTTTAGCATGAATGATGAGAAACTAGATGCTTTTTCTCTGATATTGAGAGCATAGCAACAATGTCTTCTCTCACCACTCCTATTCAAAAAATTCCTAATTAATGCAAAAAGACAAGAAAAGGAAATAAAAGAAATACAGACTAGAAAGGTAGAAATAAAACTCTGAGAGAACCTTCTCGACCAAAAGGGGGAAGAGTAAAATGAGACAAAGTGTCAATGGCTGAGAGATTCCAAACAGAGTCGAGAGGTTCTCCGGGAGGTTATTCTTACGCATTAAGTAGATATCACCTTGTTGTTCAAGATGTAGTGGAGAGGCTGGAGGGAATTGCCTGAAAATGTAGTGCTGTGTTCCAGTAGCCATGTTTCTTGATGATGACTGAACAGTGATATAGCTTTCACGGTGAGACTCTGTGAGTGTGAAAACCTTGTGTCTGATGCTCCTTTTAGCAACTATATCGGCAGAAGAGTAGAACATGTGGAATAAAAATAAATAATAGGGGGAACAAATGTTAAAATAAATTCAGTTTGAAATAGCGGTAAATGAAAGCGAGCGGTAGGGGGTATGGTACGTATAGTTTTTTTTTTCTCTATTATCATTTTATTTCTTTTCTTGTTGTCTTTTATTTCTTTTTCTAAATTGATGCCAATGTACTAAGAAATGATGAATATGCAACTATGTGATTATATTAAGAATTACTGATTGTATATGTAGAATGGAATGATTTCTAAATGTTTTGTTTGTTAATTTTTTTAATTAATAAAAAAGTTAAAAAAATACTAAGAAAAGAAATAAAACTCTATTCTCAGATGACATGATTTTCTATGTAGAAAATTTTAAAGAATCAACAAAAATCTCATGAACTAATAAATGCATAAACCAAGATTGCAAAATACAAGGTTAATATGCAAAAGTCAATTGCTTTCCCATATACCAGCAATGAACAATTGGGATTTGAAATTTTAAAACTAGCAAAAGAAGAGCTGAACAAATGGAGAAATATTTTGTGATCATGGATTGGAAGACTCAATTGTCAAGATGTGAATTCTTCCAAACTCTATTTATGTATTTAGCACAATCCCAATCCAAATCACAGCAACCTATTTTGTAGATATTGACACAGCATTTTAAATTTTATATGGTAAAGCAAAAAACTTAAAATAGTCAACACAACACTGAAGAAGAAGAACAAAATTTAAGAAAAAATGCTACCCTATTTTAAGGCTTACTATAAGGCTCCAGCAGTCAAATCAGCATTTTATTGGTGAAAGTATAGACAAATAGGTCAATGGAACAGAATAAAGAGCCCCAGCATAGGCCCACACAAATACAGTCAACTGTTCTTTCACAAAGGGGTAAAGGCAATTTAATGGAGAAAGTACAGCCTTTTCAACAAATGGTGTTGGAATAAGTGACTGTATCTATGCAAAAAAATGAACCCAAGCACAGACCATACACCTTCACCTTCCACAAAAATTAACTCAAAATGGATCATAAGCCTAAATATAAAATATAAAGGTATAAAGTACCTTGAAGAATACATGAGAAAAATCCATATGACCTTGTGTTTGGTGATAAATCTTTAAATTTAACAGTGAAGGAAAAATTGACAAGTTGGCAGTCTCTTATAAATCTAAACAGAGTCTCCCCATGCGATAAGTAATCACACCACTAGGTATTTACTTAACTGATTTGAAATTGTATGTCCACACAAAAGCTTATGCACAAATGTTTTTGACATCTTTATTTATAATTGCCTAAGACTGGAAGCAACCAAGATGCTTTTCAATAGGCATTTGGATGAACAAACTAGTAACCTATACAATGGAATATTATTCACTAATACAAAGAAACGAGCTGTCAAGTCACAAAAAGACATAGATGAATCTTAAATGCATATTGCTATATGAAAGAAACCAGTCTGAAAAAGTTACATATTATATGACTAAAATTATATGATATTCTGGAAAAGGCAAAACTATAGTCACAGTGGTTGCCAGAACTTAAGGGAAAGGTTGTATGAGTGACTTACAGGGAATTGTTTAGGGAGGTGTGCTGGTTTGAAAGGATTTATGCACCCCAGAAAGGCCATGTCTTAACCCTAATTCAATCTCGTGGAAGCAGCCTTTTTTTTAAAATCCTATTCAGCATTGTATGTTGGAAACTTGATTAGATTATCTCCATAGAGATGTGAACTTGCCCAATTGTGGGTATTAATTAGAGGGAGATGTGACTCCATCCATTCTCAATGGGTCTTGATTAATTTACTGTAATCCTTTAAAAGAGGAAGCATTTTGGAGAAAACTTCAGAATGACAAGAGCCTCGAATGGAGCCCACACAAATAGAGACCTTTGGAGATGAAGAAGAAATATACCCCCTGGGGAGTCTCATGAAACAAGAAGCCTAGAGAGAAAGCTAGCAGATGTTACCATGTTCACCATGTGCCTTTCCAGTTGAGAGAGAAACCCTGAACTTCATCATCCTTCTTGAACCAAGGTATCTTTCCCTGATACCTTAGATTGAACATTTTCATGGCCTTGTTCTAATTGGGATATTTTCATGGGCTTAGAACTATAAACTAACAACTTAATAAATTCCCCTTTTTAAAAGCCGTTCCATTTCTGGTATATAGCATTCCGGCAGCTAGCAAACTAGAACAAGAGGTAAAAATTATTTGTATGATATTGTAATGGTGAATACAAGGCATTAAGCATGTATAAAATCTCACAAAATTTTGCACCACAAAGAGTAAAATTAATGGATGTAAAATTAGAAAAAAATAATTTAGGAAGTTGGAAAGGCTTCCAAGGTAGAATACAGAATGTAACAAAATACTCTAAATGTATTATAAATGTATAAACAATTACACTGAGGAGGTTAGGGAAATAAGTTGCTGATCTAAATAACTTTGGAAATGAGTAAAATCTGTAAGACTCCAAAAAGACCTGTACATAAGTATTGTACCCTAGTTGATAAAGTTTTCTTTCCACAAGAACATGGCATAATAATTTAGAAAACACTATACATTTATACAGGAAGCAATTAAGTAAAAGGATGGCAGATGGTGGGAATCAATTTTCCTACTGTTGGAGTGGGAGGTTACAGATAAGCAAAGGAAAGAGGCTAGAATGATCCATATGATAATTAATTAGAGTTGGAGACATCAGTATGAACCCATAAAGTTAGATACAGATAGTTACACATAGAAATATTCATAGGTATGCATAGAAATATTTATAGATATAAATCTCTTTGTTATGTCAACTGAGAGGGCCTGGAAGTAATGATATCCGAGTAGCAATGAGCAGACCTAGTACCTGAATCTTGGTTTGTAATACCATTATCCAATAAAAGGACTGAGGACTCTTTGGAGAAATGGCTGATTCCAGGACTGTGGTAGGAAATAGACAAGATTAGCCTGGAGCATTTGGCAGTGCCAGAAAGTAAGAAAAGTGCTAACAAACCAACCAAACATGTTGGGCATATGTCAAAGGGATACAGGAAATAGTTTTGTTAATGACCAAATCTGGAACAATTTGAATTAACAAAATATATGTAACATAGGATTATAATCTAAGGTATAAAATGAATATCCATAGATCCACACTAATGTAAATAAATTTTTGAATAAATAAGTAAATGGGGGAGAAGAGACAAATCTCTGTAGAAGAACTACAGATAATATGCACAGATAATCAAAGAGGTGGAGTTTAACTTCCCAACACTACCAGTGACTTATTCGCAAGAGTAAAGTTTGGAAAGTTAAAAAAGAGAGAGAAAGAAAGACAGAGAGAGAGACAGAGTAGATTTACAATGGAGAAACATGACAAATGCTATCTCAGTCAGGTCATTAGAGTTATTATCAATAGTGATAAGTCATATTGATAGTATGTATCCTTGATATGATGTGATGAGAATGCACATTACTTACCTCTGTGATTTTCCTCCCCTAAAACCTATATCACTAGTCTAATGATGAGAAAAACAGGTAAATTCTAATTGACTGGTATTTTACAAAATATCTGGTCATCAGAAACCAGGAAAGTCTAAAAATTTTCCACCCAAGAGGAGTCCAAGGAGACATGATAACTAAATATAATGTGCTTCCTGGATGGGATCCTGGAACAGACAAAGGACATTAGAGAAAAACAGAGGAAATCTGAAAAGTGCATGGACTTTTGCTAATAATAATGCAACAGTATTGGCTTATTAATTATGTCAAATGCACCATACTAATTTAAGATGTTAATGATATGGGAAACTAGGTATGGCATATATGAGAACTCTTTGTAATATATTTATAATAATTCTGTAAATATAAAACTACTATAAATTAAGTTTATTTTTTAAAAATGTTGATCCTATCTATTCCCTTAACAGCTAATTCTTAGAAAGAAGGGAGACTGAGCTAGAGAAAGATTTCATTGCCTTAAGCAAGTAGTAATTGTTATGATGCTAAGCATCTTAGACATATTTAGCTGTAAATTATGTATTAAAATTACATTGCTTTATTTTTCTAGCAAGCAGTGTTATTAATAAGGTTCATGGAGTTTGCATTGTTCTCTTAGGAAGTAAAAGGAACATAGAGCTCATTAACTATTTGGATCTTCAAGACATAGTGATTACAGAGGTAAACATAGGGAAAGGAGTAGGGAACTGGGGAGGTGTTTACACTTTAAGTTCAATGATATGTAAAATTATACACTATTGATAGCTTCTGCTTGCAGTTCAGGAACCCAAAAAAAAAAAATAGGATATCTACTCATTGGTCTATGGAGGTCACTTGCTTGCTTCGTAATTGTTTTGAAGTAGCCTATGAATTCATTTTGGCATCTGAATGGTGATATCTTGGTTCAGCTATGTTAAATAAGACATGGAAGTAGTTAAAATCAAGTATTTAAAAGTTACATATGATAGGTAAATTAAATGAAGAGAAAATATGAGTGAAAGAAGAAAAGTATGAAGGCTTTATTTCAATAGAGTTTAATCACAATAAGGGTTATCTGAGACGAGGACTTCAAAACTCAGTTTAGCTTTTTGCCTCTTCTCATCATCTTCCCTCTGCCTTTTCCTTTCCTAACATCTGTCAGCAGCCTTGAGAACATCTTTGACTTCCCAGGAATCTGGAAGCTTCCTTATTTTGGAGGGAAATAATTAAATAATTGCATAATATGTGTCCGTGCCACCTTGTCTTTCACTGCCCTGTTGCTGGATGATCTTGTCTTCCACAAAGACTGCTGTTGCTGTACTTTGAAAGCACACATTAAAATTAAATCAGGGTTGGCAAAATGGTAGAGGAAAGTATTACCCAAACAGTAATAACACTAAATGTTAATGGACTGAATTCCCCAATCAAAAGACATAGACTGGCAGAATGGATTAAAAAACAGGATCCTTCTATATGCTGTCTGCAGGAAACACATCTTAGACCCAAAGATAAACATAGGTTGAAAGTGAAAGGTTGGGAAAAGATATTTCATGCAAATAACAACCAGAAAAGAGCAGGAGTGGCTACACTAATATCCAACAAATTAGACTTCAAATGTAAAAGAGTTAAAAGAGACAAAGAAGGATACTATCTACTAATAAAAGGAACAATTAAACAAGAAGACATAACAATCATAAATATTTACGCACCGAACCAGAATGCCCCAAAATACGTGAGGCAAGCACTGCAATTACTGAAAAGAGAAATAGACACATGTAACATAATAGTTGGAGACTTCAATTCCCCACTCTCATCAATGGACAGAACATCTAGACAGAGGATCAATAAAGAAACAGAGAATTTGAATATTACAATAAATGAGCTAGACTTAACAGACATTTATAGGACATTACACCCCACAACAGCAGGATACAACTTTTTCTCAAGTGCTCATGGATCATTCTCAAAGATAGACCATATGCTGGGTCACAAAGCAAGTCTCAACAAATTTAAAAAGATTGAAATCATACACAACACTTTCTCGGATCATAAAGGAATGAAGTTGGAAATCAATAATAGTCAAAGTGCCAGAAAATTCACAAATACGTGGAGGTTCAACAACACACTCTTAAATAACCAGTGGGTCAAGGAAGAAATCACAAGAGAAATTAGTAAATATCTCGAGGCAAATGAAAATGAAAACACAACATATCAAAACCTATGGGACACAGCAAAAGCAGTGCTAAGAGGGAAATTTATTGCCCTAAATGCCTATATCAAAAAAGAAGAAAGGGCAAAAATTCGGGAATTAACTGTCCACTGGGAAGAACTGGAGAAAGAACAGCAAACTAACCCAAAAGCAAGCAAAGGAAAGAAATAACAAAGATTAGAGCAGAAATAAATGAAATTGAGAACATGAAAACAATTGAGAAAATCAATAAGACCAGAAGTTGGTTCTATGAGAAAATCAACAAGATTGATGGGCCCTTAGCAAGATTGACAAAAAGAAGAAGAGAGAGGAAGCAAATAAATAAGATCAGAAATGGAAGAGGAGACATAACCACTGACCTCACAGAAATAAAGGAGGTAATAACAGGATACTATGAACAACTTTATGCTAATAAATACAACAATGTAGATGAAATGGACAAGTTCCTAGAAAGGCATGAACAACCAACTTTGACTCAAGAAGAAATAGACAACCTCAGCAAACCAATCACAAGTAAAGAAATTGAATCAGTCATTCAAAAGCTTCCCAAAAAGAAAAGTCCAGGACCAGACGGCTTCACATGTGAATTCTACCAAACATTCCAGAAAGGATTAGTACCAACCCTGCTCAAACTCTTCAAAAAAATTGAAGTGGAGGGAAAGCTACCTAATTCATTCTATGAAGCCAACATCACCCTCATACCAAAACCAGGCAAAGATATTACACAAAAATAAAACTACAGACTAATCTCTCTAATGAATATAAATGCAAAAATCCTCAACAAAATTCTAGCAAATCGAATCCAACAACATATCAAAAGAATTGTACATCATGACCAAGTAGGATTCATCCCAGGTATGAAAGGATGGTTCACCATAAGAAAATCAATTAATGTAGTACACCATATCAACAAATTAAAGCAGAAAAATCACATGATCATCTCAATTGATGCAGAGAAAGCATTTGACAAGATTCAACATCCTTTCCTGTTGAAAACACTTCAAAGGATAGGAATACAAGGGAACCTCCTTAAAATGATAGAGGGAATATATGAAAAACCCACAGCTAATATCATCCTCAATGGGGAAAAATTGAAAACTTTCCCCCTAAGATCAGGAACAAGACAAGGATGTCCATTATCACCACTGTTATTCAACATCACGTTGGAGATTCTAGCCAGAGCAATTAGACAAGAAAAAGAAATACAAGGCATCAAAATTGGAAAGGAAAAAGTAAAACTATCACTGTTTGCAGATGATATGATACTATACATTGAAAACCCTGAAAAATCCACAACAAAACTACTAGAGCTAATAAATGAGTACAGCAAAGTAGCAGGTTACAAGATCAACATTCAAAAATCTGTACTGTTTCTATACACTAACAATGAATAAGCGGAGGGGGAAATCAAGAAACTAATTTCATTTACAATTGCAACTAAAAGAATAAAATACCTAGGAACAAATTTAACTAAAGAGACAAAAGACCTATACAAAGAAAACTACAAAAAACTGTTAAAAGAAATCACAGAAGACCTAAACAGATGAAAGGGCATACCGTGTTCATGGATTGGAAGACTAAATATAGTTAAGATGTCAATTCTACCTAAATTGATTTACAGATTCAATGGAATACCAATCAAAATCCCAACAACTTATTTTTCAGAAATAGAAAAACCAATAAGCAAATTTATCTGGAAGGGCAGGGTGCCCCGAATTGCTAAAAGTATCTTGAGGAAAAAAAAACAAAGCTGGAGGTCTCACGCTGCCTGACTTTAAGGCATATTATGAAGCCACAGTGGTCAAAACAGCATGGTACTGACATAAAGATAGATATATTGACCAATGGAATCGAATAGAGTGCTCAGATATAGACCCTCTCATCTATGGACATTTGATCTTTGATAAGGCAGTCAAGCCAACTCACCTGGAACAGAACAGTCTCTTCAATAAATGGTGCCTAGAGAACTGGATATCCATATGCAAAAGAATGAGAGAGGACCCATATCTTACACCCTATACAAAAGTTAACTCAAAATGGATCCAAGATCTAAACATTAGGTCTAAGTCCATAAAACAGTTAGAGGAAAATGTAGGGAGATATCTTATGAATCTTACAATTGAAGGTGGTTTTATGGACCTTAAACCTAAAGCAAGAGCACTGAAGAAAGAAATAAATAAATGGGAGCTCCTCAAAATTAAACACTTTTGTGCATCAAAGAACTTCATCAAGAAAGTAGAAAGACAGCCTACACAATGGGAGACAATATTTGGAAATGACATATCAGATAAAGGTTTAGTATCCAGAATTGATAAAGAGATTGTTCAACTCAACAGCAAAAAGACAGCCAATCCAATTACAAAATGGGAAAAAGACTTGAACAGACACCTCTCAGAAGAGGAAATACAAATGGCCAAAAGGCACATGAAGAGATGCTCAATGTCCCTGGCCATTAGAGAAATGCAAATCAAAACCACAATGAGATATCACTTCACACCCACCAGAATGGCCATTATCAACAAAACAGAAAATGACAATACTGGAGAGGATGTGGAGAAAGAGGCACTCTTATCCACTGTTGGTGGGAATGTCAAATTGTGCAACCACTGTGGAAGGCAGTTTGGCGGTTCCTCAAAAAACTGAATATAGAATTGCCATACGACCCAGCAATACCATTGCTAGGTATCTACTCAGAGGACTTAAGGGCAAAGACACAAATGGACATTTGCACACCAATGTTTATAGCAGCATTATTTACAATTGCAAAGTGATGGAAACAGCCAAAATGTCCATCAACAGACGAGTGGCTAAACAAACTGTGGTATATACATACGATGGAATATTATGCAGCTTTAAGACAGAATAAACTTATGAAGCATGTAATAACATGGATGGACCTAGAGAACATTATGCTGAGTGAGACTAGCCAGAAACTAAAGGACAAATACTGTATGGTCCCACTGATGTGAACCAACATTAGAGAATAAACTTGGAATATGTCATTGGTAACAGAGACCATCAGGAGATAGAAATAGGGTAAGATAATGGGTAATTGGAGCTGAAGGGATACAGACTGTGCAACAAGATTGGATACAAAAACTCAGAAATGGACAGCACAATACTACCTAATTGTAATGCAATTATGTTAAAACACTGAATGAAGCTGCATCTGAGGTATAGTTTTTTTCTAATTTTTTCTAATTTTTTTCTCTCTATTATCGTTTTATTTTTTTCTGTTGTCTTTCTATTTCTTTTTCTAAATCGATGCAAATGTTCTAAGAAATGATGAATATGCATCTATGTGATGATATTAAGAATTACTGATTGTATATGTAGAATGGAATGATTTATAAATGTTGCGTTAGTTAATTTTTTTAATTAATAAAAAAAATTAATTCAGGGTTATTCTTACAAGCAGTAGGGACAACCAAATCAATAGGTCATGCCTTCAGTCTTGGGGTTTGTTCCTAAGAAACTTGCCCCACAAAGGTTAGGCTAATTCTACTTAAAATTAGGCCTAAGAGTTACCCCCAGAGAACCTCTTTTATTGCTCAGATGTGGCCTATCTCTCTCAACCAACACAGCCAGCAAATTCACTGCCCTCCCTGTCTCTATATGGGACATGACTCCCAGGGGTATGGACCTTCCTGAAAACATGGGATAGAAATCCTAGAATGAGCTGGGACTCAGCATCAAGGGATTGAGAAAGTCTTCTTGACCAAAATGGGGAAGAGAGAAATGAGACAAAATAAACTGTCAGTGGCTGAGAGATTTCAAACAGAGTTGAGAGGTTATCTTGGAGTTTATTCTTATGTATTTCAGTTTATGGTGTATTTGAGTGCCTAAAGGGAAGTACCTGAAACTGTAGCACTGTTCTCCAGTAGCCTTGTTTATTGAAGATGATTGTATAAAGATATAACATTTACAATGTGACTGTGTTATTGTGAAAACCTTGTGTCTGATGTTCCCTTTATCTAGGGTATGGACAGATGAGTAAAAAAAATATGAATAAAAAGATAAACAAATAATAGGGGGAACAAGGGTTAAAATATATTGGGTAGAAGGAAATACTAGTGATCAATGAGAGGGAAGGGTAAGGGGTATGGCATGTGTGAGTTTTTTCTATTTCCTCTTTATTTCTTTTTCTCGAGTGATGCAAATGTTCTAAAAAATGATCATGGTGATAATATATTACTATGTGATAATATTGTGAGCCATTGATTATACTTCATGTAAGGAATGTTTGTATGTTAAGAATGTTTGTGTTCACATGTGTTTTTTCAAAAAAAGTATTTTTAAACAATTAAATCAGGGTTAGTGGCAGAATAATAATAACACACATATAGGATTTACCACATAGTAGATTCTCTTCTGAGCATTTGTCATAGATTACCTCATTGCAATCATCTTGATAACTCTAAGAGATATGTGCGGCTTTATTATCCCCATTGTATAAATGATGAAATCAAGGCATAAAGGTCATCCTTGAGATTTTTACAGCCTAACTCCTCTTCTATGTCAAAAATATATAACAAGCCCTTAGTGAACAGAAGATTTATTCTTAAGGAAGACAATTTGGTTTGTTTAGGAGTGCCTACCTCATTCTCTGCTTTTCCTTTTCCTAAAGCTGGCTGTTCTGATCTGCTAAGCCTGTGTATGCCCGACTCCTAAACCCCATTCCCTTTCTGTGTAAAGATGAACAGGGTTCTTTTTGGCATCAGTAAGGCTGGCATTTCTTCCCATCTGTGAAGGTCTATACCTTCTTGCACCCATAGCTAACTGCACCTCAGTCATCTCTTTCCTTTCATCACTTCCTGCCAGAGCTCTCCTGACAGGCCCACCTGGCCTTCACCCTCCATCAGTCTGTTTCCCTGGTGACCGGCATATCCACACTCAATACCACAAGCCTCCAGATCTTTGCCACTGACTTCATTTAGCACATCAACTTCCTCTCTTTCTTCCCACTTAGAAGGCAGCAGCCCTTTCTATGTCTTTTATCTTGCTTCTGAAACCTTGATATTCTAGCCTCCGAGACCTTGATATTTGACCTCTGCATCCAGTTCCTAACTGTGTTGAAATATCACTTAAACTGCCTCTTAAATAACCTAGAAATGATTACTCTTCTTCTTATTTTGGAATCCTGCACTGTTTTTTTGTTTAAGCTCAGTGACACATTTGAATAACATAGACCATCCAATGAGCCTGAATTACAGACATTGAAAATAAGAATTTATTTTCAAAAAAAGAACATTCCTTTCATTCCACTATTCATTTTTAGCACACCTATATTCTAACACAGTATTTATTAATACAAAAAATACGTTCTAACAGCACATTTTGTGGTCAGAAACATCATTGTTCTTGAGAGAATTAAAACAGAAGGCCTAAAGATGCATTTAACAGTCTCAGGTGAGGTTTTTAATTCATATCACAGTAAAATGAATCATAAGTGATTCATAAGTGACTCAACACCAATTAATACTATGTAAAGTGTTCTGGAAAACATAAAATATTGGTCTTGGGTGGTGGGAGGAACGAAATCATCTTAGGCTGCAATTCCTTTAATGGAGAACAATCTGTTTCACTCTCTGTGGAGATGTTTATTTGAGAATGCTGTTTGCAACCAGCTAATTAATCAAAAGTTCTTCTAAATAATATCTTGCTTTGATAGCGGGAAAAGGCTTGAAAATAGAAAAGGAGAAAAAAGGAAAAGCAATAAAAGATACTGAATACGGGGAGGTATTGAAAAGGAAAGGGCATTACCAAGAGGAAGAAAGAGGGAGAACATTGTCTCATAATTCATAATGTTACCTAAGACTGTCTTGATTTTGCTGAGTCACCATGGTAGCATCCTACTGCTAATGCTAAATATTATATTATTTATATTTTTTATAACTGCACAACAATCCTCAGATTATAGGTGAGAATATTGAAGTCCAAAGTGGTTAAGTTACTTGTCCATGAACACAGAGCTACCAGGCAGCAGAGTGGGAGTTAGAGCTCAGGCCTGGCTCAGTCCCACACCCTCGTTTCTTCCCTGTTCAGAAGATGTGGTAGTGCTTCAATGGTACAACCAAGCTGTGTGTGTGTGTGTGTGTGTGTGTGCAAGGAGGTGGGGAAGTTGGTGACATTTGGCTCTGCATGCATGTATATTTTCTATGATTTATGAAAAAGAATTTATATTGAAAAAAATAACATCTGATGTTATAAAAATCTTTCATGTTTGAATGCCATCCTGAACAAAAGGGAGAAAAGAAGAGTAACAAATAACTTATCAGTGGCTAAGAGAGTTCAAATAGAGTCGAGAGGCTACTCTGGGGGTCACTTTAATGCAAGCTTCAATTAGACCTTTCTAGCTCTTATAACTTGCCAAACCCCAACCAAAACCATGCTTGCCAATCCTAAAGAATACCTAGGGCATTCTATAAGGTTCTACAATGGTTCCACACACTAAGGTAACTTTCCAGAAACCTACAACCTCCAATGGGTCCCTGAACCAGATAAATCCTGAAACCTAGAGGGACCAGCCTCACCAGATCATCAGCTAGTACCATCTCCCTACCCCAGATTATTGACAGACCCTTCCAACATGAAAAAACTAGAATGGGCATGTTCCAAATACCTCTAAAGAGTGGGAGAAAGATCAAAGGTGATAGTGGAGTTATACAGAGAAGGTAGAGTTTAACAAATGAGTATGATTGCTGAATCATTCAAATGATATTTCTTTTAGTCTCCAGTATCTTAGAGCAACTAGAAATAAAAACCCAAAATTGTGGGATTGTAATCCACACAAAACTTCGAAATCTGTTCTACAACTAATTGTGGTGCTGTGCTTTGAAATTTGTTGCTTTTTTGAATCTATATTATTTTTCACAAAAAAGGAAAATAAAAGTCTATTGTGATGATAAATGCACAGGTATATGATGATATTGTGAACCATTTATTGTTCACTTTGGATGATTACATGGTATATGAATATACAATATATATCCATTAAATATAGTTAAAAAATAAAAATAATGCATATTTGGTATTTAAAAACCAGTAACACACAAAGAAATAGAGAAAGAAGAAATGTAACCCTCCCCAGAAACCCTTCTAACTACAGCCAGCCAATCTTGGCCTCTTAACATCCATTCTTATAGGCTGTAAGCATATATGGAACAAAGGGCACAAGCATTTTTAAGGCTTTGCTTATGGACTTCCACATTGAAGAAGAATTGTTTTTCATCATAGTGTACTATATTAAAATTAAACTTCATTATCAGGGAAATTGTTAATTAGGGTATCACTGAATCACAGCCAGCTTCTACAACATCTCTGAAATTTCAATCTGTTGAAAGTTACAAAGTTTTATCATCTAAAATGTTTTTGCTTAAATAACAGCTATTTAGAATTGATACCGAAGTAAAAGATCACCTTTACAATAGCAACAATAACATTTTAAAAGCATAAGATTACATTTAAAAAGAAAGGTCAAGAATTTACGTGAAGAAAAATTTAAATCCACTTTTGAACTACATACAAGAAATCATTGGAAAGGTTACCCACATTCTTGGATGGGAAGACTCAATTTGCAAAAATGTAAATTCACTCTAAGTTTTATTCATAATTTCAATGTGCTAGCAATACACATTGTGACAGATTTTATTTATTATTTATTTATTTTGGCAGTGTGGATAGGAAAAATACAAGGTCACTCTTAAGCTCATAGGGAAAAGTAAACAAGAAAGAATAATGGGAAATTTTACAAAAGGGAATAGAGTATGCCAGACTATCTCTACCAATCATAAAACATTTTATAGGACATCAACAATTAAATCAATGTGATATCAAAGCATAAATAATCAGCCAGACAAATGGAACAGAACAGAAAATACAGAAGATCAAATCCATACAATGATTTAATATATGATACAGGCAGCCTCTTAGACCAGTGCTGAGGATATGGATAGTCAACAAATAGTTTTGGAAAAAACAGGTAAAACAATAAAGTTGAATCTATACCTCTATACCACATACCATGCACCTGCATAAATTCCAAATAGACCAAAAAAATAAAACCCTATAAATGCTATAAGAAAACATGGAAAAATTACAGAATACCCTCAGAGTAGGGAGGGTCTTTTAATTTCAAAGTCCAGAAACTATAAAAGTAAAAATTGATAAACTTGACTACCTACAAAACAAAAGTTTCTACTTCAAAGAAAGCCATATAATCTGAAGAAAAAAGACAAAAATTACAACTTACATCACCAGCAAAGAGTTAATCTCTCATTTTAGTCACTCACGTGACTCCCTGAAACAACTCTTACTCCACTGAGGATCAGGCATATAAAACAAATATACAAGGAGCAAAACAAAACTGTTTGGCCATTTTGGAAGGTAAACAACATATGAATAGGCAACCATTTGGCATACAAACCCATAATTTCATCCAAACAAAGAAAGCATATTAACCAAGTCAACAACTTTGAAGACCACTTAAGAAGGACACAAAGTAATCCCACTCTATGAACATTAAAGATTTTTTATTCTGAATAACTCTTTTCCCACTGTGGTTGTGGCTTTTCTTTATCACAGCTCTCTCACCTAGAAATATGATGAATGTGAAAGTCCTTCCAGACATGTTCAGAGCTTGGCTAAAATTCTAGACTGCAATTTATTTTCTTAGACAGTCTGAAACTGACCTCGCATTCCCCAGTCCACTCCCTTAGAATCCATTTTGGTACCTCAAGTAGTCTTGGAAATGTAGAATTGAGTTGTGTGGGCCTGGAGCTAAGTTTAGGATTACCTGCAGGCAGTACCAGCCATATCCTTAGCAGTCTTTTCACTGCTGCAGCCTAGGATAAATTTGTCCAAATCATTTGGAAAATAGCCATGAAGCAGGAATACTCAACTGATCTTGAATTGTAAAGGATCACAGGTTGCAGGATGTGTTCTGAATAACCTTATCACAGCTAAGATTATAAGTCAATCCAGCTGTCAATTGGGGAAAATGCCATTAAATTTTGTTCATTATATACTTAATTATATGACATCATCATTCATTTTGCCTTTAAGTACATTTAAATCCATTTATCAAAGAACATATAGCTCTTGTTTAAATACACTTGGATGAAATTTATAGTTAAATCTACATTAATTCCACAAACATTAAAAGTTTTATTTTTGGCTTCCGGAGAAGATGGCGGCTTAGTAAGATGCGTGGGTCTTAGTTCCTCCTCCAGAAAAGCAACTAAAGAAATAGAAACAATATGAAACAGCTCCCGGAGCCACGACAGAGACCAAAAAGACAGCGTACCCCATTCTGGAACGGCTGAACAGGCAGGGAGAATCCGCTGCGGTGAGATACCCGAGGGGTGCGCGTTTTCCCGGCCGGTGCGGCTGGCGACTGGGGTCCCCTCCACACACGTGGCTCCCCAGTCTGACTGGGAACATTGAATAGTGGGGCCCTCCCGCCACGCTTGGCGTCTCGGGCCAGCTGGGCAATTTGGACCAGCACTCCCCCAAGCCGCGGCGGCCGGCGACCACCCTTCCACGTGCGGTTTCCCGGGCCGACTGCGAGATTCAGATTGGCAAGTTAAAGGAGCCACAGCATCTTTTACTAGTGGGCCCCGCAGACAGACGAGCGCCACGAGCGCCACCTACTGGGCAGGAAAAGAAAAACAGAGCCCAGAGATTTCACAGAAAAACCTTTCAACCAGCCGGGTCCCACACCCAGGGAAATCTGATCAAATGCCCAGACACCAGCAGAAAATAATGGATGACACTCGGAAAATTGAAGATATGGCCCAGTCAAAGGAACAAACCAATAGTTCAAATGAGATACAGGAGCTGAGACAACGAATGCTGAATATACAAACAGAAATGGAAAAACTCTTCAAAAACCAAATCAATAAATTGAGGGAGGACATGAAGAAGACATGGGCTGAACAAAAAGAAGAAATAGGAAATCTGAAAAAACAAATCACAGAACTTATGGGAGTGAAGGACAAAGAAGAAAAAATGGAAAAAACAATGGATACCTACAATGGTAGATCTAAAGAGACAGAAGCTACAATTAGTGAACTGGAGGATGGAACATCTGAATTCCAAAAAGAAACAGAAACTATAGGGAAAAGAATGGAAAAACTTGAGCAGGGGATCAGGGAACTGAATGACAATATGAAGTGCACAAATATACGTGTTGTGGGTGTCCCAGAAGAAGAAGAGAAGGGAAAAGGAGGAGAAAAACTAATGGAAGAAATTATCACTGAAAATTTCCCAACTCTTATGAAAGACCTAAAATTACAGATCCAAGAAGTGCAGCGCACCCCTAAGAGAATAGACTCTAATAGGCGTTCTCCAAGACACTTACTAGTTAGAATGTCAGAGGTCAAAGAGAAAGAGAGGATCTTGAAAGCAGCAAGAGAAAAACAATCCATCACATACAAGGGAAACCCAATAAGACTATGTGTAGATTTCTCAGCAGAAACCATGGAAGCTAGAAGACAGTGGGATTATATATTTAAATTACTAAAAGAGAAAAACTGCCAACCAAGACTCCTATATCCAGCAAAATTGTCCTTCAAAAATGAAGGAGAAATTAAAACATTTATAGACAAAAAGTCACTGAGAGAATTTGTGACCAAGAGACCAGCTCTGCAAGAAATACTAAAGGGAGCACTAGAGTCAGATACGAAAAGACAGAAGAGAGGGGTATGGAGTAAAGTGTAGAAAGAAGGAAAATCAGATATGATATATATAATACAAAAGCCAAAATGGTAGACGAAAATATTATCCAAACAGTAATAACACTAAAAGTTAATGGACTGAATTTCCCAATCAAAAGACATAGAATGGCAGAATGGATTACGACCCAGCAATACCACTGCTGGGTATCTACTCAAAGGACTTAAGGGCAAAGACACAGATGGACATTTGCACACCAGTGTTTATAGCAGCATTATCTACAATTGCAAAGAGATGGAAACAGCCAAAATGTCCATCAACAGATGAGTGGCTAAACAAACTGTGGCGTATACCTACGATGGAATATTATGCAACTTTAAGACAGACTAAACTTATGAAGCATGTAATAACATGGATGGACCTAGAGAACATTATGCTGAGTGAGTCTAGCCCAAAACTAAAGGACAAATACTGTATGGTCCCACTGATGTGAACCGACATTCGAGAATCAGCTTGGAATATATCATTGGTAACAGAGACCAGCAGGAGTTAGAAACAGGGTAAGATAATGGGTAATTGGAGCTGAAGGGATACAGACTGTGCAACAGGACTAGATACAAAAACTCAAAAATGGACAGCACAATAATACCTAAGTGTAATGTAACTATGTTGGAACACTGAATGAAGCTGCACCTGAAATATAGTTTTTTGTTTGTTTGTTTGTATCTTTTGTTTTTGTTTTTTTTCTTTTTCCTTTTTATATATATATATATTTTTATTAGTATTATTATTTTAATTCTCTTCTCTATATTAACATTCTATATCTTTTTCTGCTGTTTTGCTAGTTCTTTTCCTAAATCGATGCAAATGTACTAAGAAATGATGATCATACATCTATGTGATGATACTAAGAATTACTGAGTGCATGTGTAGAATGGAATGATTTCTAAATGTTGTGTTAATTTCTTTTCTTTTTTTGATTAATAAAAAAAAGTTTTATTTTTTAGATGTCTTCTTTATATGAAAGTAGCCTTTAATTGAGAAGAAGAAAGAAAGAGAGAGTAAAAAAGGAAGGAAGAAGGGAAGGAGGGAAGGCAAAAGGAAAGGAGGGAAAAAGAAAAACAAAACAAAACAAAAAGGGGTGGGGAAAGGAGAAACACATTTAACCAAGTGATGAATTCAGCACAAAGTAGAGATTTTCCCAACAAACTATCACAATAAACTTGAGTCTGTTTCTGGCAAAATCTATTGACCAAACCTTTGATTTGTCACTGTTGGTTTGGAAATCAAATGCAAGTGTGTTGTTCCCTCCAGCATAAGCTGAAATGGATGCCCACTCCTGTGTCCTATGGCTAGGAGTGACTGCTGGGACACAATGCCAGGAATACTGTCCTGTTAGACTTCTGGAAGTGGATTTAATTATTTATCCCAAGACATGTCTAAGAATTTATCTGCCTATCCCAATGATGATGTCTAATGGATTTATTGTAAAGGATACAAGTAATAGGGACAAAACAGTATAGGTGGCAAAGTGAGGCTTGGGTAATTTCAGGCTCCCAGGACTTTTCATTAGCCCCCTTGGGGTGCTCCTTTGCTCCCCAAAGTCTTAAAAGTCCTATAACATCTCCCATCACTTTCATTCTTCTCATTACTCAATACCTGTTATTAGATCCCTTAGGAATGTAAAGATACAGATAATCAAGGGCAAAAGGAGTTGTTAGCTCCCTGAGGAATTGCATTTCACCTAGGATGACAAGCTTAAAACTCCTATTACAGCTCCTTATAGAAAAGAAGTATTTTGATCTAGAGACATAAAATTCCAACTGATAGCTAGCCGTTCATCACGCTTACTCAAAACTTCATATATTCATCCATTTATTATATTTATTCATCCATTCATTCATTTGAGAAATATGTAAAGAACACCAGGTATGTACCAGGTTTATGTATTTATCAAAGGAAGAAACATATCATATATTCATCACTGGTTCAAAGCATATGCCAGCATCCCAAACCCCCAGAATGTGACCTTCAGCACCATAACGGAGCCATTTCACCATTTTATCAGGCCAGCTGCTCTGGAATGATTGGATGCATGCTAAGATCAATGAATTTGATTTATTACTCTACTCTACTTGCAGTGGAATATATCAGACAGAAGCAATGTTGTGCGTGATAACATGATTATGAATAAAGCATTCCATAAACCCATAGAGGTGGTGCTAAGAAAGCAGATATATGCTCATAATTGGGGAAACAAAGGATGACCACTCCATGATAGGAAAGAGTCAACTATAATCAACTTGCCATCAAGTGGTTGGCTGTTTTGGCACCAGAATATAGTGCCAAACTGTGGGCTCAGTGATGGCCTTCATAAAAGAAATTCCACATAGATGAGTCTTGCTGGTCTCCATAACCAGGGCCTCCCATTGGCTAAATGCAACCAGGAGCTGGCTGACCAAAGAGCCTAGGGGGATGCAGCATGCTGCAGGAGATCAATCCTCCTGAATAGAGCAGGAGAATGGCAGGGAGTGATTCTGAAGGCCTATAGGCCAGATGAGCTGAATGGAGAGTTAGGCAGAGAACATGGTTTCCCAGTTTTCCAGCTTAGGTGAGCTGAGGATACAGGAATTTGGGGATATGTTGAGTTTAAGCTGCCTTTGGGATGTCACAGTAGAGCTTCCCAGGATGCAGTCTGAAGTTTACAATAGAGGTCTATGATGGAGATAAAGAAGTTGGAGTTAATAGAACATAAAGACTCATTTAAATGATGGGAAGGAAGGAGTTCACTCAGGGGGATCAGAGAAGAGGACCAGACCAGAAATAAAGCTTGAACATCACTAATATAAAAGTGACTGGCCATGGAATAAAAGGCTATCAAAAAGAAGTCAGAATGGTATCTCAGAAGCCAAGGGAGAAAGGGCCATTAAGACAAAAGGAAGTATTAGAAAGGTCAAACTCAGCAGAAAAGAAAAATATGATAAGCCTGAAAAGATCCAAGAGTATTAGAAATAGGTCACTGATGACAGTTGCATGGGTAAAGTGGAAATGGATGGTCCCTTAACCAAATCCTTCTTTTTGCCTTCTTTTTTCACTTTTCAGACCATCTGTCCTGAAAGTTTGATTAACTTGAAGGAAAAGCATTCCAACCCAAAGTTTAAGTACATATGTCTGAGCAAGAAAAGAAGTACTATTGGTGAGTAGTCTGGTCAGAACATGTGATAGAAAGAGCAGGGCAATGGGGGACCAGGATCTCTCTTAGCATTCTCTCTTTTGTCTATTGACTGAGGAATGAAAAGGCCAAACAAGCAATTAATTTCCTGTTGCTTCCTGGAGTTGTGAGAATTGTTATCCTATTTACCTGGTAACAAATTTCTTCTTAGAAATATTGTGTGGAAATTATTTATTCCTTCTTAGTGAAAAGTAAATATGGTAACAAGAAAATTTTAATCTGTTAAAATAATTTTTAAAACCCCAAATCCTAATATCTTCTCATTAATTTTTATATTTCATTTTATTAGTATAGTTTGTACATAGCTGTAATCATAGCATATGATTTTCTTTCTAATTAGGGTCATAATGTCAAAGAAAGTTCGAATTTTGCACCACTCCTTGAAATCTTTAGAACTAGAAATTCTTGCCTTAGAAAAATGAGGCATGTTGAATTTTTAGAACTATTAGAAATCTTTAGAGATAATCTTACCCAACCTCTCATTTTAGAGATGACTAAACTAAGGCCCAGAGAGGAAAAGTGGATTTATTTAAGGTCTAGACCTTCTCTAGAACCCTATTCCTTGAACTCGAGTTTCCAGCACTCTTGCCACCGTCATGTCTCTGTCTCCAGCAGTGGATTTATTTAGCACAATCATGATTGGCATGCAATGCATTGTATATACACTGAATGTGGGAGATTGCAAAAATAGCCATGATAGTCCACAGCTATCAAAGAATGGATTATATTTACCCATCCTTGAGTCTTGTCTGGCTTAGTATCTTACCTTGATTATAGAGTAAAATGTAAGTTACATTGTATAATTGTCAACCTAGGCCTTAGGAAGCTTTACACCTTCTGCTCTAACATTCTTAGAACCCTGAGACCACTGTGTGTGGAACTCAGGGCTAACCTGCCAAATAATGAGAGAGAGGTGGCTGAGTCATCATCATTGTCTGCCAAATACCAGATATGTGAGTGAAGCTGTCCTAGATCATCCACCTTCCAGCCAACCTGCCAGCAGAGGTTAGTGAAGCTGTCCAGACCAGAACTGCCCAGTCAACCCATGGAATCAAGACTGAAATAACTGGTTGTTGTTTTAAGGCACTAAGTTTTGGGGTAGATTTTTTACACAGCCAAAGCTAAATGATGCATACATTTCTTCATTGCACTATTAACCCACTTCATTAGAGTATATCACATGCCATGTCTCACGGTTTTTTGAATCAGGAGACTAAGAAGTGTATTTTCCCTATGTTAATTTTTGTTTTACTTCTTTCATTTAGATATCTAAGCTTCAAAAAGCAATTTATAGAACAATTATTTTCATCAGGCAAGTCTATGTACAGCTCTTTGTAGGCCATCTGCTTTGAAAAGAACTATTGGTAGAGTCCTTTATTTTTACCAACAATCTCCCCATCTTCCTGCCCACATCCCAAAGCATTTGTATAAATGGATTGAGGTGGTAATCAAGGACAGGCGAGGCAGCTCCACTGTGCTTTCGGACACAATTTTTTTCTTTATCTTGACACAGCCTGGGGCTTTCTAAATAAACACTAAAGAAACATGTCCCCAAGTGATGCACTGAAGAAAACAAAGCAGAATGAATATATTCCTGATCTGGAGCATGGCAGATGAGTAGGCTGTGAACTCCTACTCCCATCAAAGGCTGTAAAGATTTATTACTCACAGTTATTCATTTCCATGGAATCTTTCATTTGATATAAACTGAATCTTAACAAAAATGAACTTATAGCAAGTGTTCACATTTGGTTAGATACAGACCTGACATGGACTTTCAACATCCAGTGACCCTATCTTGTGACCAAAGTTTGGAATTCAGTTCAATGAGATTATGCCAAACACTGAGCCTGTGCTCTGCAACCCAGCAAAAACACTAGGCCTGTCAATATTTAAGTGTCTCTACTACATGCCTGCAAGGAGAGAGTAGCCAGATTGTTGTCATTTATAGATTTAGTCCCTCTAGTTACATTCTCATTAGTTGAGATCTTTTCTTTTTATTGTTTGAATATACTTTGAAGATAACGTCAAAAGTCTTTAGACAACATTTTTCTTTTTCTGCTTTGTATATATGTTATATTATACAATAAAAAAGTTAAAAAATAAAACTCAAGATTTAACATTGATCATGAGCTTGTTAAACCCTCATCCGCAGCCAAAACAATGCCTGGTACCCTTAGAGGTAAAAAGGAGAAAGCAAAGACTTTGACCAAATATTGTCCAATTTGTAGGCAATTAAATTCTTAACTAAAGTCCTGAAGTGCTGGAATTGACAAGTGAAATATCCTCTTACAAGCAGAAATGGTGCTGCTGCACAAGAGCCATTTAGTTTGGGCATAGAGAAATAAAGTAAGTTATGTATTTTTAAAAAATATTTAGACAAAAGAGTGTATAGTGAGTGGATTCACCTTCTTTCTTGGTTTCCGGTTCCACCTACATCTTTTTTTCTCTATCAGTGTGGTCTAACAAGAGATAAGCACCAAAAATAGTCACAGTCAATGACACAAAATGGAATTAGCCACAATCATCAATTAAAGAGGACTCTTGCCACACTTAAAATTCTAAGCAAAGGGACAATAAATAGGAAGAAAACTTGATAATAAGCAAGTAATCATCTTCTAAGAACCATCATTTATGCAACAGAAATTTACAGAGCACCTATAATGCACCAAACAATTAACGACTCTACAATGTCCTCTAAGTGTTCAAATGAAAGGAGTCCCATGGCTCTCACTTTAAATAAATGCTAGAATTGATTAAATTTAGTGAAGAAAGCATGTCAAAAGCCCAGATAGAACTAGAGCTAGGGTTCTTGTGCCAAACATTAACCAAGTTGTGTGTGCAAAGGAAAAGTTCTTGAGACAAATTAAAAGTGCTAATCTAGTGAACCCATAAATGATAAGAAATCAAAGCAGCCTTATTGCTGATATAGAGAAGGATTTAGTAGTCTGGATAGAATATCGAACTAGCTACAGCATTCCCTTAAGCCAAAGCCTAATCCAGAGCAAAATACTAACTCTTCAATTCTCTGAAAGCTGAGAGGTGAGGAAGCTGCAGAAGAAAAGTTTGAAACTACCAGAGGTTGGTTCATGAGGTTTAAGGAAAGAAGCTATATCCATAACATAAAAGTGCAAGGTGAAGCAACAAGTGTTGATATAGAAGCTGTAACAAGTTATCCAGAAGATCCAGCTAAGATAACTGATGAAGGTAGCTGCACTACACAACAGATTTTCAATGCAGATGAAGTAAACTTCTATTGGAAGAAGATGCCAGCTAGAACTTTCCTAGTTAGAGAAGAGAAGTCAATGTCTAGCTTCAATGCTTCAAAGGACAGGCTGACTCTCTTGTTAGAGGTTAAAACAGCTGGTGACTTTAAGTGGAAACCAGTGCTCAATTAGCATTCTGAAAACCCAAGAACCTTTACCATATATGCAAAATCTATTCTACCTGTGCTCTATAAATGGAAAAACAAAGCCTGGATGGCAATCACATCCATTCACAACTTGGCTTACTGAATATTTTAAGCCCACTGTTGAGACATACTGCTCAGAAACAGAGATTCCTTTTGAAATATTACTGGTCATTGACAATGTATCTGGTCACCCAGGATCTCTGATGGAGATATGCAAGCTTAATGTTTTTTCATGCCTGCCTACACAACATCCATTCTGCAGCCTATGGATCAAGAAGCAATTTTGACATCAAAGTCTTATTATTTTAGAAACATTTTGAATTACTATAGCTGCCATAGATTGTAATTCCTCTGATGGATCTAGGAAAAATCCATGTAAAACCTTCTGGAAATGACTCATCATTCTACATGCCATTAAGGACAGTGGAAATTCATGGGAAGAGATCAAAATATCAACACCAAAAGAGCTTAGAGGAAATTGATCCCAACTCTCTTGGATGACTTTGAGAGATTCAAGGCTATGTGCTAAAAAAATATTCTATGCATTTTCATGTATTAACTAATTTAATCTTCAACAATATTTTAAGGAACTATTACTATCCCATTTTTTTTACAAATGAGGAAATGAGCACAGAGAGTTTAAATAATTAGAGATTCTGACTATTCACTTTGGTATTCTTACTAAGGCAGAATCCTGAAAAGAGCCGTTACTTTTTAACAAAGGTTGAAAGGAAATATGATTTTGTTAACCCTAAGTGTCAAAGCATCTCATTTTCTAAGTGCTTGACCTGACTGAGATTTCATAATGCAGGCAGAATATTTTCCACCTAAACAGGGACCCATAAAAGCCACATACAAAAAAATAAATAAATTGTAGAGTGTGATGAATTTTCTTAAAAACTGCTGATGATTCTCAGTCAGCCTGTCCAAATTTCTTCTCAGACTTTCGACCCATAATCTTTTACATCTGTTTCTATATTGAAATGGATGTCAGTCCCTCCTATTCCCAGAGGTGAATAGAGGATTTTGGCCAAGAATTTACTAGGATTTCCTTGTGAACACCTTCTTACATAAGTATGAAGATCCCTTTTTGGAGTTTTCTAAAATAAGACCAGTTTCAATGATTTAATCTATTGCCAGAGCATGTATCAGATGGGCCTTTATGTCCTGCCTCTTGTGTATGTGCATGCACCTGAGCCAGGTAGGTAAATACTCTGAAAAATGCTTTGCCTGAACTTACTCTGGTCTCCTGGAGATAAGTGCAAGTCTGGGACAGAGGGCATTCTGAAGTGTAGGCAACAACTGCCTATTAGCTTTAACAGGCATAACCTGCACATGAACAACCTTTGCTTGCTCCCAAGACATGTGGATGAGATATCTCTGGAGCATAAAGATAACCTTCTAAAAAAGCAATGATGATGTTGGTGATGAAAGTAGTAGCAGATATTTATTGATCTCAACATATCCCAGTCTACTTGCTAAATTGCAGCATTTACTGTCTCTTTTCATTGAAATCTTACAATAATCCTCATTCCAAAGAAATCCTATATAACCACCCTCTAAAGGTTTTTAAATTTTGGTATAAAGTGTAAAAATTACCTGGGAAGCTTATTAAAAATGTAGTGTCCCAGGGCTCACTCTGGCATATCTGATTCAGTATTTCATTAAAAAATAGCAGACTCCCATGGAAAAATGAACAAAAAGTAACATAAAACTGGTTAAGATTACTGCTATCAATCCAATTCAATTAAATAAAATTTATTGTGCTGTTATTCAGTCCACACAGAAATGGTCTAGATAGAATCCCTGTTTTTCATCATCTTGTAAAAAAAATGATATTGAGCATATCCTTTCACAAGATATAGAAAATATGTGCTGATTGTGTGACAGATTTGGGGAAAAGCAAGTGAAATTAACAGGGAGAGAGAGAAGGGGCAGAGGAAGGTGCAAAGAAGAAAGATGCTCTAGTTATCTCTTGCTGCATACTAAACTGT
Source organism: Tamandua tetradactyla (assembly GCF_023851605.1). Lineage (NCBI taxonomy): Eukaryota > Metazoa > Chordata > Mammalia > Pilosa > Myrmecophagidae > Tamandua > Tamandua tetradactyla. Next base: position 124,835,673 of record NC_135353.1, read on the forward strand.
TCTGAGATTTAAGGGCTTAAAAGGACAATAAAAACATTTTATTTATGGATCTTAAATTTGGACCGTTCTCAACAGAACAGTTTCTCTTTGTTCCACAAGGTGCCAGCTGTGGTGACTTGACCTGGACAGGTGAATCTATTTCCAAGATGGCTCACTCTCATGGCTGGAAAGTTGGTACTAGCTATTGGTTCCTCTCCATGTGTACCTCCCCATGGTGTGGCTTGTTCTTCACAATATAATGACTGGGTCACAAGAGTGATTATCCCAAGGGACAAGAAGTAGAAGCTGTCAGGTAAGCCCTGGGCTTATAAACTAGCACATCACTTCTGTCATATTAAATTGATCAAACATTCAGAGAGCACAGATTCAAATAGAAGCAATTTGGATTTCACCTTTGAATTGAAGGGATGTCAGAAATCATCAGGGCCATGTTTTAAAACTAAAACAGGAACACAGAAAAGGAAATCAGAACATAAAAGACAATGTTTGCCTGTTTTGCTAAGGTCCAGCTCCAAGTAGAAGAGAGCAAACATCCCCACCACCTGAAATATTCCTGAAAACCATGCCAAACAGAGTCAGTATCCTTTCTAGAAGCTTGATAAATAATAGGAAAGATGAGAAATTTTTCCTATACATTCAAAGGAAAAGAAAACCCTTTCAAATGTCATTATTGTTTCCCAAAATATTTTCTTCTTATTTAATGAATAGTGAGTGCTTATATGCCAAACACTCTGCTACATGTAGGGGACATCAAGCTGAATAAGACACGGTATCAGTCCTAAGAAATGCACAGCTAGGGGAGAAGCAGTGAAGTGGATAATCATAGGACTTATACTATACACTCACACAGTTTGCTTGGATGCATATAGAAGTGACAGTCATCAGCCTGGTGAGTGTAATCAGCTCAAATCCTTATTTTCCTCTGGGCCATAGACCCCTCATACCAGTTTAGGCACATTTGGCACCTTTGGTCTATGCCATGATAACTTCTTGTATCATAGCACATGTAGTAGATTGAGTTATATACTCTAGATAAAAAAATGTTCTTAATCTTAATCCATACCTATGGGAATGAACCAACTGTAAATAGGATCTTTTTAAGAGAAGATTTTTTAGTTAAGGCATGGCCCAACTTAATGAGGTTGGGCCTTAATCCTATTATGGGAGGCTTTATGAAGAGAAAGTCAGGTGTAGGAGCTAGAAGTTGGAAGCCAGAGGAACCCAAAAGAGGTAGAGACAATGATGTCACCATGTAACAGGAAAGCCAAAGAAACCCAAGGATCTCCAGTAGCCAGCACCAAGACACTATGGTTTACAGGGAGAAAGCATCATCTTGCTGATGCCTCAATTTTGGACTTCTAAGCCTCAAAAACTGCCGTTTAAGTGAATCAATTGTGTGGTATTTGTCTTAGCAGCCTGGGAAATTGACAGTATTTTATTATGTGTTTGAAGGACTATTTGATTAGCATATATTTCCCACAGGAATGTAGAAGCCATAGATTCCTTTTGAATACTGGGCTAGACCGAGAGACTTGCTACTAATGAACAGGATACAGCAGAACTATGTGACTTAAAAGTTTAGATTAGAAGTTTCTGCCTGCTCTCTCTCTAGGGTCACAAATCTTGGGAGCTTTGGTGTTTCTGTGCTATAGAGACTACATAGAGACAGAAAAAAATCTTCAGGAGCCCAACTGTTCTGGTCATAGTTGCTGGAGTATTCCTAGCTTCAATCATCAGACATTTGAGTGAGTGAATCTTAGATGATTTTGTCCCCAGCATTCAAGCCATCTTAACTGATGCTGAGTGGAGCAGAGACAAGCCTTCTCTTCTGTGTCCTGTCTGAATTCCTGAACTACAAAATCCATAAGCATAATAAATGACTGTTTGATACCACTACATTTTAGAGTGAGTGTTATGCAACCTTAACATTTAGAATAGAGTAAGAGGCAGGACCCAGCCCTTGAGTCACTTTGCATGAATGAGAAGAGTTCATGCTTTCCTCTAGGGCCATGGAGAGATATACAGAGATTTTCAGAAGAAGGTAATAGTCATATTTGAGTTTGGGATAATAATTCTGGCTACATGCAGTGAAGCTATATTGGGAAAAAGCATAGGACACTGATAAAGAGTAGAATTTGGAGTCAGCAATTTGAAGGTTAAGCCCCCATTTCCTACTGTGTAATGGATAGGAAAGTCAATTAACCTTTTAAAGTTTCTGTTCTATTATCTATAAATTAAGGACAACAACACCTCCCTCATAGTGGATTGTGAAGAGAAACCAACTGTAGTCACTGAACATGTATCTTTGGAAGTCTGGTTTTCTACTCTGAAGTAAGCTTACTGTCAAGGGAAGTTGGTCATATGAGCATTTGAAAAAAAGGTTGAGATAATAAGTAACAGTTCATCACAAATAATGTCAGCAAAGACTATCTCTTTGATTCTAAGTGGCTTGTTCACGTTGAATTATTTAGAAATATACTCAACAATTTCATCCTATCACTTCAGGACTAATGGTCATAGCTTTCTATTGATAATAAGATACTGAGTTGTTTTAAGAAGGCTAAACTGTGATGTAAAAATCTCAGCTACCAAGAGTTGATATTTTTCCAACACCAGATGATTTTCTTTATTCATTGAAAAAAAGTGGCATTGATCTATCATGGAGCATAGTTAAAAATCACCTTCAAATTATTGCATCAGAATATGAAGAAACATTTTCAAAATGGAATACAAGCAAAGAATGGATCAAAAGCCTCATTTGCTGCCATCTCCCAGCTTAAAATATTCATCCCTCTAGTTTTTACTATGATTTGTTATTCACCTTAGCATCTTACAAGATATTAATTTTTAGGTAGAATTTTCTCCACAATTTCTGGTTACATGCTTAATCCAATATCTGAAATATATCTGGTAAGTGTAGCAAATACTTGATGCCATTGCTACAATCCAAAATTGTGAGTTAGGGCCTTTTAAATTAGTATAAAGAAAGAGGAAAAATAAGAACAAGATAAATTTAGAACTCAGCCTAAAATTCAAACGTTCAACATTGAACCAGATACGAATAAAGTGAAGAAATATTACAAATAATGACATTACTTTTTCTGATATGAAATTATCACATTTCATTAGTAATAATTATACATTTATTTTTTCATTGTACAAATAATAATGATGCTTTCAATTAAAAATATGTTAGTCCTTGTGTGTGTCATCCCATAAGGTTCTAAATATTTGACAAATACTATTAAGATAGTGAAAAGAAAGACATTGGGTTACATTGCTCCAAGATAATACAAATGAGAAGAGAAGAAGGTTAAGGACAGATCCCAAGGAATACCCACATGAAAGAGACAAAAAGAGTTCAAGAAAGAAACTAAGGAAGGAAAGAACAGAGATATAGAAGGAAATACAGGAAAGTGTTTGGTGGGATCAAAGGGAATTGAGAGTTTGAAGAAGCTCTGTTTACCACTAAGAAAGGGATCAACAATGTCAAAAATTTCACAGTTATGTAGGAGAAGAGTTGAGAAGTCTAATCAAAAAGAGATCAGTGATCTCAATGAGAATACTTTCAGCAGAGTGGTAAGGCAAAAAAAACCCTTGCTTGGATTGAAGTATGGAATAAAATATAAACAGTCAGTGCAAAGTACCTTTTCCAGATTCTTGACTGAAAATAGAAGCTGAGAGATAGGATATCAGCTAAAAGAATATACAGAGGCAATAGAATTTGTGTGCACATGATTCCTCCATATGAAAATAAATTAATCAAGTTTAAATACTGACCAAAAGCAAATAATATAAAAGGGAGTATTTAAAAGGGATATAATAGAGCAAGGATTTGAAGAGTCTAGAAAAGATAGCATCCAGTTCTTGATGAAGAGAAAAATCTCAGATAGAAAGAAGCTCTTTCACAGTGATGTGAGGGAAGTAAGAGACAATGATTACAAATGTAGTTTTTAAAAGGTGTGGTCAACAGAACAATATTCGCTGTGAATTGATGATTATTTTCTGGTGGCAACATATATGTAGCATAAAATATGCCATTTTAACCATTTAAAGTGTGTAATTCAGTAGCATTAAATTATGTTGACAACAATGCACTATCATCACCACCATCCACTACCAAAACTTTTTCATCACTCCAAACAGGAATTCTGTGCCCATTAAGCATTAACTCCCCATAATGCCTTCTCCCATGCCCTGTGATTTACTTTCAGCATAATGTTTTCAAAGTTCATCCATGTTGTCACACATATCAGAGCACCATTCTGTTTTATGGCTGAATAATATTCCATTGTGTGCACATACCACATTTTGTTTATTCATTCATCTGTCAGTGGACATTTAGGCTGTTTCTACCTTTTGTCAATTGTGGGTCTTGATTAGTTTGCTGGAGTCCTATAAAAGAGAAAACATTTTGGAGAAAGAGAAAGATTCAAAGAGAGCCAGAGAAGAATGACATAGCCATGAGAAACATAGAGTCCATCAGCTAGTAACCTTTGGAGATGAAGAAGGAAAACATCTTCTGGGGAACTTCATGAAACAGGAAGCCAGGAGAGAAATCTAGCAGATGACGCTGTGCTCACCATGTGCTTTCTAACTTGAGAGAGAATCCCTGACTGTGTCCACCATGGGCCTTCTAACTTGAGAGAGAAACCCTGAACTTCATTGGCCTTCTTGAATCAAGGTATCTTTCCCTGGATGCCTTAGATTGGACATGTCTATAGACTTGCTTTAATTGGGACATTTCCATGGCATATAAACTGTTAACTTGCAACTTATTAAATTCCCTTTTTTAAAAGCCTTCCATTTCTGGTATATTGCATTCTGGCAGCTAGCAAACTAGAACATATGCTATATAATACTGATCATAGCAATTCACAAAGAAATTCAATGATACTCAGCTAAAATAACTCAAATGTCCTTTCAGAAATATTTGTAGATCTTAAACCAAATATACTTTTAAGTACTCACAATTTATACTATAAAGCTAATATCCATCCAGAGGCAAAGTAGTTCCAGATATTGACCTCAATAGTTAGAAATCTTTCTGCTATCTCCGCTAATGGTATTATTTCCCAGCCCAGACTTCCAACTTCTATTTTAATTCAGACTTAAATGTACATTTTGTGTGTGTATGCAGGGTCTGGGAATTGAACCCAGCTCTCCTGCATGGAAGGAAAGCATTCTACCACTGAACCACCCATATACCCTTAAATGTACTTTTAATGGAGATGAACTATTGTGCAGCATCCATACTCTTCACCAATATATGCTAAGCATACTTTGAAGTACAGTGAACTACAGTCCATTTGGAAACAGTGACAACTGACAAAATCTTTTCAATTTCTTATACACCACCCCACAAACATGTTGATATTTTGGAAACCGAACCCTTAGCTTTAAACATTGTGAACAGTTGGCTGCTCATAACCTACACTGCAGCTGCAAAATACTACTTCACTAATCAAAGTTGTAAGATAAGGGTTTATTAAAAAGGGAGGCCAGTGATGTGAGAAAGGTGGTAGTTAGTAGAAAACATGTTGCACTCTAACCAGCTTGTGTATATTTTTCAATATGGGCTTAACTGAATCTTTATATGATAAAGTTTCCAGTGGCTTCTAGTTTGCACTATAGATTTTTAGAAAGTGAAAGATATCTATCAAACTCACTGTGAATGAAAACCAGCAGTTCATGGAATGGACAGAGATATCAAATCAACACTTTCAGTGACAACATTTTGTAAAAAAAAACTTCATAAAGGCATCAGAAAGCTAAAAGGAGTAGAAAAGTACAGGACCAGGATGGATGATAGCAAAGGTCCTAGAAAGTAAGACCAGCACTTTGATCTGGTTTTCCCTTGTGGTGTTTTCCCATTTCAGAGGAGAAGACTAAGGCATTGAGAAGTTGAGTGAACTCTTTAATAGCTCTGTAGGGCTGGGTAGACAGGGATTAGAGTCTCAGGACTGTGACAAGTAGAACAGTGGGAGGACAAGAATTAGGAATTCTCAATTAGGGATGGGACTCTGATGGTATATACTCTTGGAGAATAGAGGACCTGAAGAAAATAACCATCACTGAGACTCCAGCTCAGCTTTGAATCATCATCCCAATCTTCAGATTTGAATTGAAGAGATCCTCAATCATTAGTGCCTAAAGTTGACTAGTAGAATTAAAGATCCTCCCTGGAGGAAGACAACATTAATTTAGAACTCCAGTTATTTCTCCTAACAGTTTTACAAATGTAATGTCCAGCTCTCACTAAAAATAGCCAGGCACTAAAGGAGGTAAAACACATGATTAAAAATCAGAAGGAGCTGCCTGGCAGCTTAGTGAGGAGTGAGATTTAGTTCATCTCCCAGATCAGCTAGTAAATAGCCAGGCACAGTACAGAACAACTGCTGGGGCCATGTCAGTGACACACAGTGTACCCCAGTCTGGATAAGCTGGCTTTCCAGAGGCTAATTTCCAGAGGGGAGAGGAAAGAGATGTTACTAGCAGCAGGGGCTGAGCACAGCCAAGCTCCAGCTGTGGAATTAATTAACAATTTCTGACTACTCAAAATAGGCCCCCAGCTCTGCTGAACCTTGAGTAAAGGCTGAGGCTGCTAGTTTTGGCCCCAGTTCAGCGGGGGCAGGGCAGATGTTAAAAGAAAAAAAAAACAGAGATGTTTTGCAACAGACAGCACAAAATACTTCAAAGGGTCTGAGCCCTTAAGGAAAGGAGTGGGCACATAGGACCTGGAGATACACAGAGCAACATACCAATTTAAGCTCTTGATTGGCAAACCCTAGGAACAGGGGTCCTGCTCTGAAAAGGATTATTTTTCTTTTCTTTATTTGTGGCTGTTTTTCTATGACTTGACTGCTGTTTGGATACAGCTACAGGGCTTCTCAGGCTCCAACTGGCCCAGGCATGCACAGAATAAAGCTTGTTTCAGAGTTTGTCTGGAGGCTGTGCCTTCCCCAGGAGAGGGGTGGGGTCCAGCTCAGGTGGAACTCCTCCATCAAGGAATTCAGATCCCATGGCCTGGAAAACTGAAGTGATTAAAGCCAGTCTAAAACTTCTACACTGTCTCAACCATGCCCCCAGCAGGGAGAGTCTGCTGAAATTTAAGATTCCACATGACCGTATGCTGGGAGGACCTGCAGCAGACAAACACCACATACTGGGCAGGATAGGAAAAAAACAGAGTCCAGAGGCATCATAGGAAAGTCTTTCAATCTGCTGGGTCTCACCTTCAGGGAAAACTGACAGAGGTGACTCTTTCCTTCTGAGAGGAGGCCAGTTTGGTCTGGGAAAATCTGACTGGGGTCTATAATACCTAGTAGGCCCTCTTAAGGGAGAAAAAAAAAGGCACTATACAGGCAGGGCAAAAAATAAGGAAACAAAAACTGAAAAATTCTGATCTGTTAAACAAAACCAAAGCTAGAGGTCTAGAATAAGCTGAACTGAATGTCAAAGAACAGATAGACAACAAAGTCATCCATCAAGAGAACCCTAGATTAAAAAAAGGACAACAATCTCCAGAATAAACTAACTAAGGAAATTAAATGCCTAGACCCCAGCAAAAAATAATGATTCATAGTAGGAAAATTGAAGATATGGCCCAGTCAAAGGAATAAACCAAGAATTCAAATGAGATACAGGAGTTGAAACAATTAATTTGGGATGTTTGAACAGACATGGAAAATCTCATCAGAAATCAAATCAATGAATTGAGGGAGGATAGAAAGAAGGCAAGGATGACCAAAAAGAAGAAACCAAAAGTCTGAAAAAACAAATCACAGAATTTATGGAAATGAAAGGCACATTAGAAGAGATGGAAGAAAAAAAGCAAAGGAAACTGACAATGTTTGATTTCAAGATGCAGAGGACAGGATTAATGAGCTGGAGGATAGGATATCTGAATCCAACAAGAAAAAGAAAATATAAGGAAGAGAATGGAAAAATATAAGCACAGACTCAGGAAATTGGATGACAACGTGAAGCACATGAATATACATGTTGTGGGTGTCCCAGAAGAAGAATAGAGGGGAAAAGGAGAAGAAAAATTAATGAAGGAAACTATTGCTGAAAATTTCCCAACTCTTATGAAATACTTAAAATTACAGATCTGAGAAGTGCAGCATACCCCAAACACAGTAGATACAAATAGACATACTCCAAGTCACATACTAAACAGAATGTCAGATGTCAAAGAGAAAGAGAGAGTTTTGAAAGCAACAAGAGAAAAACAATCTAACACACACAAGGGAAGACAAATAAGGCTATGTGTAGATTTCTCAGCAGAAACCATGGAGGTGAGAAGATAGCGGGATGATATTTTTAAGACACTAAAAGAGAAAAACTGCCAACCAAGAATTTTATATCCAGCAAAATTGTCCTTCAAAACTGAGGGGGAAATTAAAACATTTTCAGACAAAAAATCTGAGAGAATTTGTGACCAAAAGACTGGCTCTGCAAGAAATTCTAAAGGGAGGATGAGAGACAAATAGGAAAAGGCAGGAGAGAGAGGTGTGGAGAAAAGTGTAGAAATGAAGACTATCAGTAAAGGTAGAAAGAAGAAAAATTAGATATGACATACAAAATCCAAAAGACAAAATGGTAGAAGAAAGTACTGCCCTTACAGTAGCAATGCTAAACCTTAATGGGTTAAACTCCCCAATCAAAAAATGTAGACTGGCAGACTGGATTAAAAAACAGGACCCATCTATATGCTGTCTGTAGGAGACACATCTTAGACCCAAAGACAAACATAGGTTGAAAGGCAAAGACTGGGAAAAGTTACTTCATGCAAACAATAATCAGAAAAGAGCAGAAGTAGCTATACTAATATACAAGAAACTAGGCTTCAACTGCAAAACAATTAAAAGAGACAAAGAAGGACACTGTGTATTAATAATAGGAACAATTCAACAAAAAGACCTAACAATCATAAATATTTATGCACCAATCCAGAGTGCTCCAAAACACATGAGGTAAACACTGAAAACACTGAATAGAGAAATAAACACATCTATCATAATATTTGGAGATTTCAATTCCCCACTCTCGTCAATGGACAGAACATCTAGACAGAGTATCAATAAAGAAATGGAGAATTTAAATACTATAATAAATGAACTAGACTTAACAAACATTTATAGAACATTGCACTCCATAACAGCAGAATACACCTTTTTCTCAAATGCCCATGGATCATTCTGAAGGATAGACCATATGCGGGGTCACAAAGCAAGTCTCAAGAAATTTAAACAGATTGAACTCATACAAAACACTTTTTCAGATCATGAAGGAATGAAGTTGGAAATTAATAATAGGCAGAGGGTCAGAAAATTCACAAATATATGGAGGCTCAACAACATACTCTTAAACAATCAGTGGGTCAAAGAAGAAATTACAAGAGAAATCAGTAAATAACTCGAGGCAAATGAAAATGTAAACAGAACATATCAAAATATATGGGATGAAGCAAAGACAGTACTAAGAGGGAAATTTATTGCCCTAAATGCCTATATCAAAAAAGAAGAAAGAGCAAAAATCGAGGAATTAATGGTCCAATTGGAAGAACAAGAGAAACAACAGCAAACTAACCCCAAAGCAAACAACAGGAAAGGAATGATGAAGGTTAGAGCAGAAATAAATGAAATTGAGAACATGAAAACAATCAAGATAATTGACAAAACCAGAAATTGGTTCTATGAGAAAATCAATAAGATTGATGGACTCTTAGCAAGGTTGACAAAAACAGAAGAGAGAAGATGCAAATAATTAAAAGCAGAAATGAAGAAGGAGATGCAACCACTGACCCCACAGAAATAAAGGAATTAATGACAGGATACTATGAATAACTTTATGCTAATGAACTAGAAAATGTAGATGAAATGGATAACTTCCTGGAAAAGCACGAACAATCAACATTGACACGAGAAGAAAGAGATAACCTCAACAAATCAATCACAAGAAATTGAGTTAGTCATTAAGAAGCTCTCAAAAAAGAATAGTCCATGACCAGATGGCTTCACATGTGAATTCTACCAGAAATTCAAGAAAGAATTGGTACCAATCCTGCTCAAACTCTTCCAAAAAAATGAATAGTTTCTTCAAAAACTATTGGAAGAAAAGAAAACTACAGACCAATCTCTCTAATGAATATAGATGCAAAAATCCTCAACAAAACTCTTACAACTTAAATCCAGCATCACATTAAAAGAATTATGCACCATGACCAAGTAGGATTCATCCCAGGTATGCAAGGATGGTTCACCAGGAAAAAAATCAATTAATGTAATACACCATATCAACAAATAAAAGCAGAAAAACCAAATGATCATCTCGATTGATGCAGAAATGGCATTTGACAAAATTCAACATCTTTTCTTGTTGAAAACACTTCAAAAGATAGGAATAGAAGGGAATTTCTTCAACATGAGAAAGGGAATACATGAAAAACCCACTGCTAACATCATCCTCAATGCGGAAAAACTGAAAACTTTCCCCCCAAAGATCAGGAACAAAACAAGGATGTTCATTACCACCATTGTTATTCAAAATTGTGTTGGAAGTTTTAGCCAAAGCAATTAGACAAAAAAAAAGGAAATACAAGGCATCCAAATTGGAAAGGAAGAAGTAGAACTTTCACTGTTTGCAGATGATATGATACTACATGTCGAAAACCCCAAAAAATCCACGGCAAAGCTACTAGAGTTAATAAATGAGTACAGCAAAGTGGCAGGTGACAAGATCAATGCTCAGAAATCTATAGTGTTTCTTTCCACTAGTAATAAAAAATCTGAGGGGGAAATCAAGAACGAATTCCATTTACAATTGCAACTAAAAGAATAAAATACTTAGGAATAAATTTAACTAAAGAGACAAAAGACCTATACAAAGAAAACTACAAGAAACTGTTAAAAGAAATCACAGAACACCTAAATAGATGGAAGGGCATACCATGTTCATGGATTGGAAGACTAAATATAGTTAGGATGTCACTTCTACCTAAATTGATTTAAAGATTCAACACAATACCAATCAAACTCGCAACAACTTAATTTTCAGAAATAGAAAAACCAATAAGCAAATTTATCTGGAAGGGCAGGGTGTCCTGAATTGCTAAAAGTATCTTGAGGAAAAAACAATGAAGCTGGAGGTCTCACGCTGCCTGACTTTAGGCATATTATGAAGTCACAGTGGTCAAAACAGCATGGTACTGGCATAAAGATAGATATATTGACCAATGGAATCGAATAGTGTGTTCAGATATAGACCCTCTCATCTATGGACATTTAATCTTTGATAAGGCAGTCAAGCCAACTCACGTGGGACAGAACAGTCTCTTCAATAAATGGTGCCTAGAGAAATGGATATCCATATGCAAAAGAATGAAAAAGGACCCGTATCTCACACCCTATACAAAAGTAAACTCAAAATGGATCAAAGACCTAAACATTAGGTCTAAGACATAAAACAGAGGAAAGTGTATTAAATTTATAAGATTTAAATATCTTATAAATCTTATAATTGGAGGTGGTTTTATAGACCTTACACCTCAAGCAAGAGCACTGAAGACAGAAATAAATAAATGGGAGCTCCTCAAAATTAAACACTTTTGTGCATCAAAGAACTTCATCAAGAAAGTAGAAAGACAGCCTACACAATGGGAGACAATACTTGGAAGTGACATATCAGATAAAGGTCTAGTATCCAGAATTTATAAAGAGATTGTTCAACTCAACAACAAAAAGACAGCCAATCCAATTACAAAATGAGAAAAAGACATGAACAGACACTTCTCTGAAGAGGAAATACAAATGGCCAAAAGGCACATAAAGAGATGCTCAACATCCCTGGCCATCAAAAAAATGCAAATCAAAACCACAATGAGATATCATCTCACACCCACCAGAATGGCCATTATCAACAAAACAGAAAACAACAAGTGCTGGAGAGGATGTGGAGAAAGAGGCACACTTATCCACTGTTGGTGGGAATGTCAAATGGTGCAACCACTGTGGAAGGCAGTTTGGCGGTTCCTCAAAAAGCTGAATATAGAATTGCCATATGACCCGGCATTACCATTGCTAGGTATCTACTCAGAGGACATAAGGGCAAAGACACAAATGGACATTTGCACACCAATGTTTATAGCAGCATTATTTACAATTGCAAAGAGATGGAAACAGCGAAACTGTCCATCAACAGAGGAGTGGCTAAACAAACTGTGGTATATACATATGATGGAATATTATGCAGCTCTAAGACAGAATAAACTTATGAAGTATGTAACAACATGGATGGACCTTGAGAACATTATGCTGAGTGAGACTAGCCAAAAACTAAAGGGCAAATACTGTATGGTCTCACTGATATGAACTGACATTAGTGAATAAACTTGGAATTTTTTGTTGGTAACAGAAACCATCAGGAGATAGAAATAGAGTAAGATATTGGGTAATTGGAGCTGAACGGATACAGACCGTGAAACAGGACTGGATACAAAAACTCAGAAATGGAGATCACAACACTACCTAACTGTAATACATTATGTTAAAACACTGAATGAAGCTGCATGTGAGAATGATGGAAGGAGGAGGGCTGGAGACATAAATGAAATCAGAAAAAGATTGAGATGGTATAATCTAGGAATGCCTAGAGTGTATAATAATAGTGAAATGTACAATGTACAAATTTAAAAATTTTTTTTGCATGAGGAAGAACAAAGGAATGTCATTATTGCAGGGTGCTGAAAATAGATGGTAATTAATATTTTAAAATGTCACCTTATGTGTGAGAGTAAAGCAAAAAATGTTTATTTGTTACAAAATTTTTATTTTGACTGGTGCATTTCCTAATATAACTTATGTAGATAGTTTGATTGAATGCCATAAGTACTTGGAATCTCAGGTAGGACATGAGATTTTGTTGGTTTGTCCTGAATGATGCCCCGATGAATCCCAGAGTGATTTGATCAGTGAGTGGAAAAGTATTTGCAAAGTCCCCTTCAGGAAATGGTGAGAATGGGGAGAAATTCAACTTCCCCAAGTTGAATTCTTGATATTCTCACAAGCAGTGTGGACAACCAAAGCTATAGGCTGAGCCTCCCGTCTTGGGGGTTGTTCATATGAAACTTAACCCCACAAAGGATAGATCAAGTCTACTTAAAATTTAGGCCTAAGAGTCACTCCCAAGAGAGCCTCTTTTGTTACTCAGATGTGGCCTCTCTCTCTAGTCAACATGACGAGCAGTCTCACCACCCTCTCCCTCTCTGCGTGGGACATGACTCCCAGGGGTGTGGACCTTCCTGGCAACAGGTACAGGGATCCTGGAACGAGCTGAGACTCAGCATCATGGTATTGAAAAAACCCTAGAATGAGCTGAGACTTAACATCAAGGGATTGAGAGAAACTTCTCAACCAAAGGGAGAAGAGTGAAATGAGACTAAGTGTCAATGGCTGAGAGATTCCAAACAGAGTCGAGAGGTTATCCTGGAGGTTATTCTTATGCATTAAGTAAATATCACCTTATTGTTCAAGATGCAGTGGAGAGGCTGGAGGGAACTGCCTGAAAATGTAGAGCTATAGAGCTGTGTTCCAGTAGCCATGTTTCTTTTTTTTTTTTTTTTTACATGGGTAGACACTGGGAATCGAATCGACCCGGGTCCTCGGGCATGGCAGGCAAGCATTTTTCATGGACTTAGCTTGTAACTTGTAACTTATTAAATACCTTTTTTAAAAGCCAATCCATTTCTGATATATTGCAATCCAGCATTTTAACAAACCAAAACAATGCATTTCTCCAAAGATCAAATACAAATGGCTAAAAAGCACATGAAAAGATGCTCAACATCACTAGCTATTAGAAAAGCTGTAAATCAAACCCACAATGAGTTATCATTTCACTTCTACTAGAATGGCCACTATTTAAAAAAAAAAATAAGAAAACTACAAGTGCTGGAAAGGATGTGGAGAAATAGGAACACTAATTCACTAGTGGTGGGAACGTAAAATGGTGCAGCCACTTTTGACGACAGTTTGGTCATTCCTCAGGAAGCTAAGTGTAGAATCGCCATATGATCTGGCAATCCTGCTACTGGGTATATGTATCCAGGAGAATTGAAATCAGGGATATAAACAACCATTTGCACATCAATGTTCACAGAGGCATTATTCGCAATTGTGAAAAGATGGAAGCAACCCAAGTGTCCATCAACTGATGGTAGATACAAAAACATGTGGCATATGTACACAATGGGATACTATTCAGCTACAAAAAAAGGAATAAAGTCCTGGCACATGTGAAAACATGGATGAACCTTGAAGACATTATCTTGAAGGAATAAGCCATACACAAAAGTGCAGATATTGTATGATCTTACTGATATGACCTAATATAATAAGCAAACTCATAGAGTTAGTCTCTATAATATAGGTTATCAAAGGATAGAATGGGGGTAGAAAATAGGGAGCTGAATGCTTAATTCATATAAGATTTCTACTTAGGTTGATTGGAAATGTATGGAAATGGATAGCAGTGGTGGTAGTAAGTTATTGTGAGTGTAATTAACAGCACTAAATTATGTTTGTGAATGTGGCTATAAGGGGAAGTTTCGGCTCATATATCTTACTAGAAGGAAAGTTAGAATACAAATCATGGGACTGTATAACACAGCAAACTCTGTTGTGGACCTTGGACTGTGGTTAATATTACAAATATAAGAATGTTCTTTCATGAATTATAACAAGTGCATGACATTATTACGAGGTGTTAATAATATTGTGGTAAATGGGAAATTATCAACTTAATGTAAACTATAGACTATAGTTAATGTAATATTTTAATATTCTTTCATCAATTGTAATAAAGGTTCCATGCTAATGCAAAGTGTCAACAATAGGGGAGAATTTGGGAATGATGTATTTTTTTACATGTGTTTTCTGTAAACCTACAACTAATTGAATAAAAATTACAATAATTAAAAAAAAACATTATGCTAAGTGAAAGGAACCAGACATGAAGTACAATATATTGTATGATTCCATTTATATAAAATGTAAATATAAATAAATTTATAGAGACCTATGTAGATTAGTGGTTACATAGGCTAGGAAAGGATAAACAGATTGAGAGGTAACTGCTAAGGAGTAAGAGGTTTTTCTATTCAGTGTAATGAAAATGTTCTAAAGCTGATTGTGGTCATGTATCTTACACACAGAATGCAAAACTATGTGATTATACTAAAGTCCTTTGATTGCTTACTTTGGATGGATTATATGGTATGTGAATATATTTCATTAGAACTGCTTTAAAATATATCTATTAACAGGGCAATAAAGATTGAATTTCATCTTCCCTCAGGGAAGGAGAAAAAAGGGGGAAAGGGAAAATGTGAAAGAAAAAGAAAACTTCACAAAATACTCCAGTTTCAGAAAGATAGAGCCAAATTATGGCCAAAACACCAGTTTTCTTCTTTCTTCTTGCTTTCTTTGATGAGCTGGATAAGTAAGATTAGGATAAATAATGCATTTGTTAGAACCCTTGAAAATTTGTAAAATGCTTTTATATATAATGTCTCATTTGATCAAGATGTTGGGCTACATTTCTAGAGTAAAGGTCTACCTATAGAATATGGCAATTTTATGCTTGTATTTTATCTCTCATTTAACAACTTAAATTTCTATAGAAAACTGCTTTTCTTATAGACTTTTTTGTACTCATCAGACAACTGGTATCTTCAAGTTATTGTGTTTCAAGAAGGCAGTGTTCCTCACTGGTTTCTATTTAGTTCTGCCTCTATGCTTTTATTCATGCTCTTCCCCCCATCAGGAGTGGTTCCCTATTTCTCTATCTATCTAAATGCCATTAATTCTTCAAGGCCTAGTTTTAGATCTGTGGCAGGGAAGTGATATAGTTGTGTGTATGAATGAATGAATTCCAGTACTCTTCAAACACAAATGTTACCTGGGAAATCCTACCTCTTGACAAGATGAAGAGAACTTCTAAATGTAGTCTTCAATGGGAAGGAATGGCTTTGTCTGTTTGGCTCAGTTCTATTTCCCCAGTGCCTGGAAACATTCTTGGCACATTGTGGATATTCAATTAATATTAGATATTTGAATAAAGAATAATTCTGAGTCTTCGTGTACTTTGAATGCAGTTTAATTACTCCTTGAACCATTAAGGCTCATATACACAAAGTTAGAGAATCGTCACCATTTCACAGTAGAGCATGTTTTCATATTCCCACATCCTCTAAACATGCAGTCTCTTAATTGCCTCCCACACTACTCCACAGCATGTGTGTAACCCTGTGTAATGGGCTTGCTTTGTATAGATCTCCTTTATGCGTAACCATGGCAATACTGTCTAGCTCATATTTGAAGTGTCTGAGAGACTAGGCCTGTGAATGTTAACTCACTGTATGATGGTTGAATGACATTTTGTTCTTTC
Organism: Tamandua tetradactyla; assembly: GCF_023851605.1. Classification (NCBI taxonomy): domain Eukaryota; kingdom Metazoa; phylum Chordata; class Mammalia; order Pilosa; family Myrmecophagidae; genus Tamandua; species Tamandua tetradactyla. Next base: position 124,852,122 of record NC_135353.1, read on the forward strand.
AATGATCATAATCAGAGTACTTCCTCTGTTTCTTCCATGAAGTAAAACATCTATTTATAGAACAAACTAAAGTAAAACTTTAGACACCGAACTATTACCTGAAGGCACAGTCGGGCTCTAAAATCTGGGGATGAAGAACTCAGAGATCCTCAGAATTTCTATTTTCAACTGAAATCTAGAAACTGCAATGGAATTAGTATCATCATTTTGCACAGAGAGAATCAGGTTGAGGAGGGTGCTGAAAGTATAGAGGATGCGAATGTAGTATATCCGGCACATTTTGCCTCTGCAAAGGTTCCAACTATGACATGTGGCCAAGCCCTCCATGGTGAGGAGATTTTTTCTCCCCTGAGTTTGCATTTATTTTGCATGTGAATATTTTGATGCTGACAGAATTCCACCCACATGCCACTAGTCTAATCAATTTTAAGCAAAATTTTTCCTTTATTGTTAATTGGAAATACAAGGCATAATCAAATACCAAATAAGGCAAGCTGTCTTATTAGCACACACATACACATGCACTTCCATATTCTGACAGATAATCTGTAAAAGATTTTGAAACAAAACCCACTTCAGATCTGTTCATGATTGTCATTGCATAAACAGTCTGTGAGAAATTACAGATATTTGATGTTAAAAATGACTCAAATTTAATTGCATTTCACTAAGTTTTATTACTGATCTACTGTAGGTAAATTTTTTGCAAAACTTTCATTTCCTTTAGGAAGAAAGTGTAGGATTTGGAAGTAACCTAAAACTCAGTTCAAAATAAAAGAAGTAGCATGTTTCATGACCTTTTTTGAAAAGTGATAAGGAATTCCAAGTTAAGGGAAATTGACTGTTTATTTGAAACTTATGACATCCTCAAAGATTAAATAGTACTTGGTCCATTGCTGTGTCAGTGTTAATTTTTATTTAAATAGTTTATGTCTTGTGATCTAAACATTATATAGAATCTAAACTCTTCTCAGCAAAAGTCCTTTTTTGCTTATTTCTATATAAATTACCTTCATATTTATGACCATTTGTGTCTATGATTCTTGAAACATTTATTCATACTTTTAAATTTAATTTCTTAATTTACTTTTTTGCAGTGAGAATATCTAAAGGAATATTAATATTATTTGCCAAGTTTGCCTTTAAATTAAATATTTTTGTTGACAAAACCATTGAAGTCCTGGGTTCAGTTGCCAAAGTAAACAAAATTTTGTCACTCTAAAAAATATGGATCCCCAGTGCCTGCCCATGTCAAATAATATATGTACATATATATATAATGCATGTATATTACAAGACAAATTGCCAAAAATAATGAGTGTGTATACATGTGAAAATGCTGATGGCTGATGTAAGAAACTCCAAAATTTTGTTTCTTCATGAAAATGATTTAAAAATTGACAAAAATTGTCAGAATCAATTTTTCAGTACTCTGGAAGCTACCAAATGGATTGCAGCAACACAGGGAATATTTAGTACCAAAAAAGTTGCTAAATCTTAACAAGAAGAGTGAGCTTTGTGGTGTCTTAATTTATGCTAGGCCCATCTTCTACTCCAGCTCCACTGCAGCTTTGTAAAGTAACAGCTCATATTCACAGTACTGCAGGAAACAGTACAGGTCTAGAGATTTTCCAAGACTTGAGTTCCAAATAGGAGTCATAATCTGACCTATCTGGTGGTCTCTTAGAAGACCCCTCTTGAAAGGCTTGTCTTCATTTGAACTAGCCCAATGCTAAAGGCTTCCACCTGTGCTGGGGTGGGAGGAGTAATTGAAATATGTTAGCATCACAGCTGCCTGAGGTAATGTATAGCAGTTGGAGTAAACAATGGAATAGCCAGGAAGTTTCAAAGGAAAAGCTGAGGAATGAGATGCCCTTTAGAGGCTTTGTAAAGCTCCAACATATTCCTGGGAATTTATAAGTTCACATGCATATGTAGGGCTTCCCACATGCTCAGGAACTACCTGAGAAGGCCATAATCTCTCATTTCTAACTGAACATAAAGCTCTGCACAAACAAGAAGTGAAGGTTGAGGCAGTGCTGTAAATTTCCTGGTGGGGTGTTGAAAGTCTACCCCAACATGTACAAAGCTCTCCTAGGCAAAGACAAAGAGACTTATTGATTCCAGGTATTTAAGGAAATCTGTGCAATCATAAGCTGATCACTAAGGTAACCAAGTGGAGACTTCAGTGGGCAAACAGGACAAAGATACAGACTTTAAAAATTAATTCAGAAAATTCACTAAACAAATAATTATCAACTACTATGAAAACCAGAAACAACAACAAACTGGTGGAGGAGGGAGAATATGCTTTTCAGAGTCACCACATTACTATTGAAATGTCCAGTTTTTGAAAACAGAACAAAACAAGACATTCAAAGAAAAAATAAAGGGTGTCATAAACCAGAAAATAAGCAATCAATAGAAAATGTCCCTGAGGAAATCCAGATGTTGGACTTACTAAACAAAGTCTTTAAAGCAGCTATTTTAAATATGTTCAATGAACTAAAGAAAACCTTATCTAAAGAAGTAAAGGAAAGTGTTATTAATGGAATTGAATACCCTAAGAACTTGTGTTTAAGTCCTAACTCCCAATACTTCATTCAGTATGTGACCTCATTTGGAAATAGTCATTGAAGATGGAATTAGTTAAATTGAGATGAGGTCTCAATGGAGAAAGGTGGATATTAATACAGTATGACTGTGTCTTATAAAACAGGGTGAAGTGATAGAGATATATATATAGGAGGAGAAAAGAAAAACACATGATAATGGGAGCAGATTGAAGTTCTGCAAGCCAAGGAATGCCAAGGATTTCTGGCAAACTGCTAGAAGGTAGAAAGAGGCAAGGAAGGATTCTCCCTGCAGGTTTCAGAGGGAACATAACCCTGCTGAAACGTTAATTTCAGACATCGAGATTTCAGAATGTGGGACAATGACTTCCTGTTGTTTTAAGCCACCCAGTTTGTGATAATTTGCTGCAGCAATCCTAAACAGAGCATGAGAACAATGTTGCAGAAAATAGAGAGAAGAAGAAAGAGAGAGACAGAGACACAGACACAGAGACACAGGGATGCAGAGAGAGACACAGAAAGACAGAGATAGAAAGAGAGAGAAAATTTAAAAGGTAATAAATGGAGAACTTCCAGGAAGATGGCTGAATAGAGTAGCATGAGATAAGCCCTGTTCCATGGAAAAGTTAGAGGAGGGACAGGAGGGTGACTGAGGTGGTGATTCGGGCATGCAACTGACCTGAGAGAGCCTTCTGCACCACATAGGGAAGCCCTACTTGCAGAGTCCAAGGAACTGAGAGACAGAAAGTTGGAGCCTGATACGGAGGTGCAGAGCAGGCAAGAGTGCATGGGCGGGAGCTGGGGACTAAGAAGTAAGCCAGATTGTGTTCCTTAGGTGAGCTACCTTCACCAGCTCAACCCCAAGACCAGTGATTCACCCCACACCTCACACACCTGAACCCTGTCATCCACTCCCATTCCCCGTGCTCCAGGTGCCCCCACCCCACCAGCCCCCAATGCACATACCTGCCCCACACCCCAATCCCAAGTACAGTCCAATAAATCTCTCCTGCACCAACCCAAGCACTACCTCCCCCTCCCTGTTTCCTGCAGGCTGTTGCCATTGCATAAAGGCTGGGGGCACTAACCTCCACACCCAGGCTATACCCACCCCCTTGCTCATAGTGTTGCATAGCCTCGCCCAACCCCAGCTGAGTGTTGAGCATCTTTATGGCACTACTAGCCCCACACATGTGTGTGAGCCCACAATCAAGTCATTCAACTCTCATATTTTACAGCAGACCTAGAGCCATGCACATGCACAGCCCTCAGCCACACTTCCCAGCTCTGAGAAAGTGCTGACCTGTGCAGCCGGGTCACATCTGCCCCCAATCCATGAAGACATAACACCAACCTGCTGTCACAGCTCTACACATGTTCACAAAGTGTCCCATGCCTTAGACCAATGAATACCAGGGTTATGCCCCTCAGACTGGTAGGCCCACACAGCTACATCCTCCCCGGCTGCTGGGTGCCCACATTCAAAAGCATCAGTGTAGGGCGGGCCGCGGTGGCTCAGCGGGCAAAGTGCTTGCCTGCTATGCCGGAGGACCTCGGTTCGATTCCCGGCCCCAGCCCATGTAACAAAAACAAAAAAAACAAAATACAATAAAACAAGAAAATGTTTAAAGATGTTTCCCTTTCTTCCTTCCTTCCTTCCTTCTATCCTTTCTTCCTTCTCTCTGTCTTTCCTTTAAAAAAAAAAAAAAAAAAAAAAAAAAAAAAGCATCAGTGTAACATCCCCAATCTGCACCTATACCAACCCTGAAACAAATCTCTGCACTGAGTGCTGCACCGCATACCCTGCACCCTGCTGTACAACCATCTTGAAAACACAAGGCCTTAGACTATTGAAAGAAAGCAACTGCCAAAGTAAATTAATCAAGATATTTACATGCCACAAAGACAACAGAAGATCACTAAGCGTATCACAATGCAGTCAAATATAGCCCTGCCTAATGATCAAATTAAAACACCTGAGGAGACACAGACATTGGAACAACTAATCAAAGATGTTCATACCACTCTACTTAGTAAAATAAGTGGGATAGCAAGTGACATAAAGGAGATCAAGAAGACAATAGAAGAGCACAAAGAGGAATTTGAAAAAATAAATGGAAAAATAGCAGATATCATGGAGATTAAACACCCTGTTGACCAAATAAAGAACATACTAGAGGCACACAACACCAGATTTGAAGAGACAGAAGAATGAATAAGTGATATAGAGGACAGGATAACTGACTTTGAAGACTCAAAACAGCAAATGGCAAAAAAGATGTAAAAAAATGAATTGGATCTCAGGGAAATGATAAACAAAACAAAGTGCACAATATAAGAATCATTGGTGTCCCAAAAGGAGAAGAGAGGAGTAAAGGGCTAGGAAGAATAGTTGAAGACATAGTGGGGGAAAAATTCCCAACCATGTTAAAGGACACAAATATATAAGTCTAAGAATACAAATAAACTCTAAGCAGAATAAATCAAAATAGGCCTTCCCAAAGACATGTACTAATCAGTTTGTCACATATTGAAGAGAAGCATAAAATCCTGAAAGTGGCAAGAGAAAAGCAATCTACTACATATAAGGGAAACCAAATAAGACTGAGTTCAGACTACTCAACTACTACCCAAGAGGTGAGAAGGTGGTGGTGTGATATATTCAAGATTCTGAAAGAGAAAGGCATCCAGTCAAGAATTCTGTACCCAGCCAAATTGTCCTTCAAAACTGAAGGAAAGATTAAAATTTTCACAGACAAAGAAGCCCTGAAAGAATTTGTCAACAAGAGACCAGCCCTATAAGAAATACTAAAAGGAGTTCTGACAGCTGAATAATAAAAAAACAGGAGAGGGAGGTCTAGAGGACGGCATAGAATTGATGAGTACCACTAAAAGTAATTTAAAGAACACAAAGAGAAAGAGGGACAAATCTTATATCTGACAAATAAGATTAAAAAGATAAGATGGTGGATTCAAGAAATACTTTTTCAGTAATAACTGTGAATGCTAATATACTAAATTTACCAATTAAAAGATACAGATTGGCAGAATGGATTTAGAAACATAATTCAGTTATATGCTGCTTACAAGTACTCATCTTAGACACAAGGATACAAACAGATTGAAAGTGAAATGAAGGAAAACTATTTTCCACAAAAGTTGTAACCAAAAGAAAGGAGGAGTAGCTATACTAATAGTGGACAAAATAGACTTTATGTGAAGATATCATAGAGACAAAGAAGGACACTATTTACTAATTAAAGGGTCAATTCACCAAGAAAGATATAACAATTGTAAATGTTTGTGTTGCCAAAGTACATGAGACAGACATTGACAAAACTGGAGGGGGTGACAGATGTTTCAAAAATAATAGTAGGAGACTTCAATACACCACTCTCCTCTATACATAGAACAAACAGACAGAAGACCAACAAGGAAAGAGAGAAGGTAAACAACGTGATGAATGAATTAGACCTAACAGACATATATACATCATTGCACCCCAGAGCACAAGGATATACATTCTTCTCTACCATTCATGGAACATTCTCCAGGATAGATCATATGCTGGGGCACAAAAGAGGTCTTTATAAATTGAAAAACATTGAAATTGTTCAAAGCACTTTCTCTGATCACAATGAGATGAAGCTAAATCTCAATAACCACCAAAGAATGAGAAAATCCACAAATATATGGAGATTAAATAACACCCTCTTAAACAACCAGTGGATCAAAAAAGAAATTGCTAGAGAAATCAGTAGCTATCTGAAGATGAATGAAAATGACAACACAACTTCTCAGAACATATGGGATGTGGCACAGGCTGTGCTGAGAGAGAGATTTATTGTCCTAAATGCCTATATTTAAAAACAAGAAAGAGCAAAAATCAAGGACTTAACAGCACACATGGAGGGACATGAGACAGAATAGCAAGCCAACTCCAAAGCAAATAGAAGAATAGAAATAAAGAAGATTAAAGCAGAGATAAATGAAGGGGAGAACAAAAGAACAATAGAAAGAATCAACAAAATCAAAAGTTGGTTCTTTGAGAAAATCAATAAAATCTATGGGCCACTAGCAAGACTGACAAAGAAAAAAGGGAGAGGATGCAAATAAACAAAATCAGAAATGAGAAGGGATGAGTTACCACAGACCCTGAAGAAATGAAAGAAATGATAACAGGATATTATAAACAACTATACTCCAACAAACTAGACAACTTAGATGAAATGAACAAATTCCTGGAGACACACAAATAAACTTCACTCACTCAGGAAGAAACAGAAGATCTCAACAAACCAATCACAACTAAAATGATTCAATCAGTCATCAAAAATCTTCCCACAAAGAAAAGCCCAGGGACAGATGGCTTCACAGGGGAATTATATCAAACATTCCATAAAGAACTAACACCAATCTTGCTCAAACTTTTCCAAAAAACTGAGGACAAAGGAACTCTACCTAACTCATTCTATGAAGCTCATATCATTTTAATGCCAAAACCGGGTAAAGATGCTATAAGAAAGAAAAACTACAGGCCAATCTCCCTAATGAATATAGATGCAAAAATTCTCAATAAATTATTGGCAGATCGAATACAACAGCACATTAAAAGAATTATACACCATGACCAAGTGAGGTTTATACCAGGAATGCAAGGATGGTTCAATGCAAGAAAATCAATGTAATACAGTACATTAACAAATCAGAGGGGGAAAATCACATGATCATTTCAATTGATACTAAAAAAGTGTTCAACAAAATTCAGCATCCTTTTCTAATAAAAACAGTCCAAAAGACAGGAGTTAAAGGTAACTACCTCAATATGAGAAAGAGAATATACAAAAAAAAAAACAAAAAACCTATAGTCAGCATTGTACTCAATGGAGAGAGACTGAAAGCTCTCCCTTAAGATCAAGAACAAGACAAGGATGCCCATTATCACCACTATTATTCAACATTGTACTAAAAGAATCAAGTACATGGGAATGAACTTAACCAGGGCCATAAAGGACTTGTATACAGAAAACATATAACATCACTAAAAGAAATCAAAGGAGATCTAAATAGGCAGATAGACATTCCCTACTTATGGATAGGAAGGCTAAATATAATTAAGATGTCAATTCTCCCCAAATTGATCTACAGATTCAACAGAGTACCAATCAAAATTCCAACAACCTACTTTGAAGATTTAGAAAACCTAATTTCCAAAAACATCTGGAAGGGAAAGAGACTCCAAATAGTTAAAAGCATCCTAAAAAAGAACAAAGTGAGAGGATTAACACTCCCTCACTTTAAAACCTATTATAAAGCCACAGTGGTAAAAACAGCATGGTACTGGCACAAAGATAGAAGCATTGGCCAATGTAATTGAATCAAGAGTTCACAAATAGACCACCAAAGTTATGGATGACTTATTTTTGACAAGGCCCCCAAATCCTCTGAACTGGAACAAAATAGTCTTTTCAATAATTGAACATGGAAGAGCTGGATATCAATAGCCAAATGATGAAAGACGGCCCCTGTCTTACACCCTACACAAAAATTAACTCAAAGTGGATCAAACACCCAAATATAAGAACTAGCACCATAACACTTCCAGAAGAAAATGTAGGGAAACACATCAAGACCTAGTAATAGGAGGTAGCTTCCTAAACTTTACACCCAAGCACTAGGAACAAGAAAAAAAAATAGATAAATGGGAACTCCTCAAAATCAAATGCTTTGGCACTTCAAAAGACATTGTCAAAAAAGTGAAGAGGCAGTCAACTCAATGCGAGAAAATATTCGGGCTAGGAGAGCAGACTCACCCATGCACTTGGAGAGGGTGAGTTTTCCCCAAAAGCAAAGGGCAGGAATTTAAGTTCCCCAGGCCTCATAGAGGGTGAAGCACATTCCTTGGGAATTGGGGAGAGCCTAGCTGCCACCACATTGTTCTATTGGTGTAAAACATGTGCCCTGGAGATGGCAGATATCCCATGTGCTGCCCTGATGTTTTGAGAGGGTGGAGCCTAGAAAAGGGTGGTCTTTCCAATGTCCCCCATGGTTGTTTTTGGAGAGATCCAAGAGAACCAACAAAGACCACATGGCCAGAGACCTTTTGAGATACATAAAGAAATTCCCTTGGGAAAGCCATTGAAGAAGCCTGCAGAGAAAGCTAGCAGATGTCACTATGTGCCTTTCCAGCTGAATGAGAAACCCTGAACTTCATTGGCCTTCTTGAAGCAAGGTACCTTTGCACTAAACATTGTACTAGAAGTTCTAGCTAGAGCAATCAGGCAGGACATAGAAATAAAAATAAAAGGGATTCTTTGCTGGGGTACACACTGCCCAGCCCCCAGCCCCAGGGTTGGTGGCTTTCAGCATGCAAAGAGACCTGTGACCTTGACTGGCTTTGCACTTGGTTGGGTCCCAGCCAAGCCAGCTGACTTGGTCAGGGAGAGGCAGGCCTGAGGGGAAGAGGTGGCTCAGAACACCATGCCCTGGGTAGAAGCAAAAAGTAAACTATGGCAAAATGCCTTTTTGCCTAGCTTTTAACAGATCTTTAATTAGAGTTGCACCTCTTCCATGAAGTCCCAACCTTGGTGTGGTAGGGAATTACTGGCAAACCAAGGGGAAAAGGAGACTGTTTTAGGTTGCTAAAGGTTCCAGAATGCACTATACCAGAAACAGAACAACGTTTAAAAAGGGAATTTATGAAGTTGCAAGTTCATAGTTCTAAGGCCATGAAAAAGTCCAAATTAAGGCAAGCCTATAAAAATGTCTAAACCAAGGCATCCATGGAAAGGTACCTTTAATTGCAATTTTGAATGGATTTTTTTTTCCTTAACTGACTTCTCAGCTAGGTCATTGCTTGTGTATAGAAACATTACTGATTTTTGCACATTAATTTTACATCCCACCATGTTGCTGAATTTGTTTACTAGCTCATGTAACTTTGCTGTAGATTTCTTGGAATCTTCCAAGTATAGTATTATATCATCTGCAAATAATGAGAATTTTGCTTCTTCCTTTCCAATTTGCACATAGGTAAACCAGGTCTGCTGGATTTTGGTTTCTCCACTGAAGCTTCCAACTTCAGAGCTGAGAGGGAAAATTTCTCAAGTTTATACAGAGGTGGGAGTGTGGGAGTGCATCACTGCTTTTGCACCCACTTTGCCATGCTTGTTGAAGTCTGTTTCAGGTGCAATGATGACTAGGCAAACTCACTCCATCCTCTTAATTGTAATTTCTCCACTTTTTCATACAGGTACTTCCTATTTAATAGAAGTTCCTCTTTGGTTACTTGCATTCTAGAACTGCTGTCCTTGTCACTTTTCTATCCTTTTTCTAGTTGTTCCATGGAACAGTGGTGAACTCAGCTTGTTCTATTCTGCCATCTTCCTGGAAGTCACCCATTAGAACATTTTTAATAAACTTTATACTAGGACACAAGTAGGTTCATCTCTGAAAGGAAAGGTGAGAGAGAAAATATCAGAAGTTTCAAAATGTTCTAACATATTCTTATTTTTTTAGTGATCAATATCCATTTTTATTGAGATTTATTTCACACACCCTAAAGTTAACCATATTTGAGTGTACTACTCAGTGCTTTTTAGTATGTTCACAACGTTGAGCATCCATCACCATTATCTAACTACAGAATATTTTCATCATCCCAGGAAGGAATCCTGTAACCATTAGTGGAAACTCCCTATTATCTCTTTCCCTGAGACCCCGGCAACTTTTAATCTACTTTCTGACTCTATGGTTTTGCATATTCCAGATATTTCATGTAAGTGTACTCACACCATAAGTGGTCTTTGTGGTTGGCTTCTTTCAGTAAGCATAATGTTTTAATCATTCATCCATGTTGTAGTATGCATTAAGTTCATTCCTCAGACCAGATAATCCCAGTTGACTTATTTTCAAGTTCTTTGATTCTTCCTTCTGCCTCCTCAAATCTAGTGCTAAGTCCCTTAGTAATTTTTTTGTTTTAACTTTTTATTGTATAGTATAACATATAACAAAGCAAAGAAATTTTTAAAAATGCAATAGTTTTTCAAAGCACTCTTTCAAACAAGTAGTTACAGGACATCCCAGAATTTGTCATGGGCTACCATATGATCCTCTCATATTATTCCTCCAAGCTGCTCCAGAATAGAGGAGACTAGAGGGCCTAAATATTTTTTATCATCACAATTGATTTTTTTCCCTTCCTTTATTGTGAAAAATAACATATATACAAAAAAGTTATAAATTACAAAATATAGCCCCACAATTAGTTGTAGAACATATTTCACAGTTTGAGATGGGTTACAATTCCACAATTTTAAGTTTGTACTTCTAGCTGCTCTAAAATACTGGAGACTAAAAGATATATCAATTTAATGATTCAGCATTCATATTCATTTGTGAAATCCTATCTTCTCTGTATACCTCCACCATCACCTTTGATCTTTCCATTCCTCTCTTTAGGGGTGTTTGGGCTATGGTAATTCTAAATTGTTGATATTGAAAGGGTCTGTCACTAATATGGGGTATGAGGATGGAATTATCTGATGTTCTGAAGAGGCTGGGCTAGGTTTTGTGATTTATCTGGATGAGGGACCCATCTGGAGGTTGTAGGTTTCTGGAAAGTTACTCTAGTGCAAGGGACACTTGTGAAATATTATATATTGCCTAGGTGTTCTTTAGGATTGGCTGGAATGATCCTGGTTGGGGGTTGGCAAGTTATGATAGGTAGCAAGGTCTAACTGAACCTTGCCTAAGAGCAACCACCAGAGTAGCCTCTCGACTCTATTTGAACTTTCTGTGCCACTAATACTTTATTAGTTACACTTCTTTTGGTCAGGATGGAATAGTTGATCCCACAGTGTCAGGTCTGGATTCATCCTTGGCCATCATCCCCACATTGTCAGGGAGGATTTCACCCCTGGTTGTCATATCCCATGTAGGGGGAAGGGCAATGATTTCATTTGCAGATTTAGGCTTAGAGAGACTGAGGTCACATCTGAGCAACAGCAGAGGTTCTCCAGAAGTAACTCTGAGGCATGCCTATGGGTAGTCTAAGCTTCTCCACTACCTACATAAGCTTCACAAGAGTAAGCCTCATGATCAAGGACATGGCCTATTGATTTGGGTATCCCTAAAGTTTGACACAGTATCAGGGGATTCCCTGATGGTAAGATTTAATAGTTCCATATTCTTTTCCCCATTCCTCAGGGGACTTTGCCAATACTTTTTGATCATCTGCTTAATATACTCTAGGATGTTTCCAAGCACTACAATAATCTATGTAGGATTAAAGGACCTCTTTCTTATTCTGTGCTCCCTGCTTTTCAATTGTTCAAATGAGCTATAAAAACAGGTTGAATTAGATTATGCACTGCAGAAAACTTCAGTTCCAGACCAAATTTAAATCTTTTTTCCATTGGTCTTAAAGAGTATGTGTGGTTCTAAAATATAGACTCTGTTTTCCTTAGCCCTATATTCTGAATTACTTTAACTCCAACCTGTTTGGCTTTGTTCTTATCTCTAAATATCAGGTTTTATATATATATAACAGCCTTTCAAAATCCAGAAATAATAATCACCATTTTGGACTTAATGTGTCTGCTCTAAAAGCTTACAATCTAGGCCCCTGTGTTGACAATACCATTGTGGTTCTTTTGTTTCTGGCTTATTTTGTCTCATCAAATGTTACATGTTCATTCATTTCATTACATGTCTCACGACTTTGTTCCTTTTTATAGCAGCACAACCTTTGTTCAGAAGTATACACCATCTTTCGCGAATCTACTTCTCCATCAGTGCATCCTTCAGCCACCTGCATTCATTGGACACCATGTATAGGGCCCAAAGTCCACAGTCCATCAACATTCTCAATTAAAGAATATTTCATTGTTCCCAAGAGACAGAAAACCAATAAACACACCCTCACCAAATATGAAATCTAAGCTTCCTTTTAACTCTTGTCCCTCCCCCCATTATTTACCTATGCTGTTGCTGTGGTAGTGCTGGTGGTTTCCTTTTGAGCATAGCTCATAGCATGCAATAGAAGTAATCCTGTACCCTGGACTTAAACACTCTTTGTACAAGAATCATATCTTTGAAGTCATTCTTGTGAGAACTAATTCATATATCTAGTGTTAATCAGTGGGACACATAGGGGTATAAAACCACTTTCAATCTTGTTCATCTTCAATATGGTAATATTACTTCTAGACCCACTAAAAATCACTTTTGCTCCTATCTATTCCTTTACATTGGAGCTCAAACTCATTAACTAATGGTTTACCCATCTCTAGCTTCTATGTATCTCTAAGTCCCTTGTATTCCATATTATAAGTCTCTGGAATCATACAGTATCTTTCTTTTTGTGTTTGGCTAATTTCACTCAGCAATATGTCCCCAAGGCTCATCCATCTTGTCATGTGCTTCAGGATATCATTTTGTCTTACTGCTGCATAATATTCCATCATTTGTGTATACCACATTTTGTTGATCCGCTCATCTGTTGATGGGCATTTGGTTTGTTTCCATCTTTTGGCAATTGTGAATAATGCTGCTATGAACATTGGTGTGCAAATGTCTGTCTGTGTCATTGCTATCAGCTCTTCTGGGTATATACCAAGTAGTGCTGTTGCTGGGTCATAGGGCAACTCGATATGTAGTTTCCTAAAGAAGCACCAAGCAGTCTTCCATAGTGTCTGCACCATTATGCATTTCCACCAGCAGGGCATAAGTGTCCCAGTTTCTCCACATCCTCTCCAACATTTATAGCTTCCTGTTTGTTTAATAGCAGCCATTCTTATAGGTGTGAGGTGGCATCTCACTGTAGTTTTGATCTGCATTTCCCTTATAGCAAATGAAAATGAGCATCCCTTTATGTGCTTTTGAGCCATCTGTATTTGCTCTTCAGAAAAATGCCTATTCATATCTTTAGCCCATTTCATAATTCGGTTGTTTGTTATTTTGTTGTTGAGTTGTATGATTTTTTTGTATACACAAGAAATTAAACCATTGTCCAATATGAGATTTCCAAATATTTTCCCAAGGCTTCTTGGCTTCAGATCTAAGCATCCATGGTTCTGCCTTTGAAGTTGTTTTCCTTCAATTTATCCCTTTTCTGTCCCTTTATGTCCAGAATGGCAGTGATTTTGTTTATACAGATCTCATGGCACTCTGGTTGCTTTTCTATTTAGTAGACACAGATCATAACCATCAGACAATAGGACTTTCCAAACATCCTTCCTGGGTAACTCAATCTCCAATCCTGGTGTTTCTGACTGGTTCCATGATTGACAAAATCCTCAAATGAGGCACTATTCTCTGGGGTATTCCTTTCTGGAAGCCCAGAATTTTCCAGACCATCAATTTCTGCTTTCTCTGTACTGAAGAGTTCAGTTCTCAGCATATCTCTTTCCTTTTACATTTCACTATAAGCTGAAAGGAGAAGCCAGGCTGCCTTTTCCACATTTAGTTTGGAAATTTCCTTAGCTAAATATCCTGGGTTTTTCCCTTTAAATTCTAACTTTCATCCAATAGTAGTACTCAATTTGGCCAAATTATTGCCATTCTGGGCCTTCTCTATCAAGCTCCTTACAAATCTTTCAGAATCTTCCCCTTATACATTTAAAAAGCTGTTCCAGCATGTTTGGCATTTGCAAACTGCAGCTGCACCCCACATCTCTGGTACTAAAATCTGTTTTAGTTTGCAAAAGTTGCCAGAATCTAATACACCAGAAATGGAATGGTTTTTAGAAAGGGGAATTTATTAAGTTGCAAGTTTACAGTTCTAAGGCCATGAGAACACCCAAATTAAGGCAAGGCTATAAAAATGCCCAAACTAAGGCCCCTAGGGAAAGATACCTTGGTTCAAGAAGGCCGATGACATTCAGCATTTCTCTCTCATCTGGGAAGGCATATGGCAATGTCTGTTACCATTCTCTCCAGGCTTCATTAATGGATTTCCTGAGGTCATTTTCTTTATGCATCTCCAAAGGTGTCTGGCTGTGTGGGGCTCTGTTGGTCCTCTTGGGTCTCAAGCTTTTTCCAAAATGTTTCTCTCCTAAAGGGCTCCAGTAAGCAATCCCACCTTGAATGGGTGGAGATACATCTCCATGGAAACCAACTAATCAAAAATTATCATCTAAAATTGGGTGAGTCACATCTCCATGGAAACAGTCAAAAAGATTCCAGCCAGCAATTTTCTTTTTCAGCATGAGCAGGCTCTGGGTTCTAACCCAGGTCTTTGGCATGGCAGGTGAGAACTCTGCCACAGAGCCACTGTTGCCCACCCACACCCAGCAATATTGAATGATGATTAAAAGACATAGATTTTGGGGGGTACATAATAGCTTCAAACCACAACAGAGGCATTAACCACAAACCTCAGCAGCTACAAAATCTTAGACAAGCAAGGTAAATAAACTTTCAAAATAACTTTATCAACATAATCAAATGCCTTGAAGTCAGTCAAAAATCAAAAAGTATATGAAGAGGCAAGAAAATATGGCTGGGCAAATGACCAAATTAAAATACAAGAGGAGACACAGAACGTGGAACAACTATTCAAAGATAGTCATATAAATCTCCTAAATAAATTCAATGGCTTGGCTAAACAGATAAAAGATATCAAGAAGAACCTAGAAAAGCATAAGGAAGAATTTAAAAGAATAAGTGGAAAGATATTAGATCTACAGAAGTGAAAGCTACTATAGATGAAATTTAAAATATATTGGAAATATTTGTGAGCCATTGATTGAATACTTTGAATGAACTTCATGGTGTGTGAAGTTACCTCAATAAAAATATATTTTAGGGGTGCAAGGATAGTTCAGTGGTAGAATTCTCACGTGCCATGCAGGAGACCTGGGTTTGATTCCTGGTCCATGCACTTTCCAAAAAACCAAATAAACAAGCAAAGCAAACAAACAAAAAATTCAACAAATGTTGCTTCAATAACAGGATACTCACATAGAAAAATAATGAAATGTGACTCTGCCATTCAGTATACAAAAAAATATTTTATTTTTGTATAAAAATATTTTGAAATATACATATATATGAAACATACAACAGCACATTTGAAGAAACAGAAGAAAGAATAAGCAAACTGCAAAACAGGACAAATGAATTCAAATGTGCATAAGAATAAATGGTGAAAAAGATGGAAAAATTTAAGTGAGATCACAGGAAAATGATGAACAGCATTAAGTGCACAAATATAAGAATTATTGATGTCCCAGAGGGAGAAGAGAGGATTTAAAGTCTAGGAATATTATTTGAGGAGATAATTTGGGAAAACTTCCCATCCCTTATAAAAGACATAAATATGCCAATCAAAGAAGCCCAATGAACTCCAAATAGAATAAATCCAAATAGATCCACTCAAAGACACATACAATCAGACTGTCAAATGCTGAAAAGAACAGAAAGTCCTGAAATCAGCAAGAGAAAAGTGATTCACCACATACAAGGGAAGCCACATAAGACAAAGTTGAGACTACACAACAGGAACCATTGAAGTGGGAAGGCAGTGTGTTCTGGTTTGCTAGCTGCTGGAATACAATATACCAGAAATGGAATGGCTTTTTAAAGGGGAAATTTATTAAATTGCATGTTTACACTTCCGTGGCCCTGAAAATGTCCTGATTAAAGCAAGTCTATAAAAATGTTCAAATTAAGGTAACAACAAGAGGTTTTCTTCACTCAAGAAAGGCCAATGAAGTTCAAGCTTTCTCTCTTAACTAGAAAGGCACATGGTGATCATGGTGATATCTGCTAGCTTTCTCTCCAGGCTTCTTGTTTCATGAAGCTCCCCCAGGGGCATTTTCTTTCTTCATTTCCAGAGGTCTCTGGTTGTGTGTATTCTCAGCATCATGGCTCTGCTATTGTTCTCCCATGTCTCTCTCATCATTCTTGTTATTCTGAAGCTTTCTCCAAAATGTTTCCTCTTTTAAAGGATTCCAGTAAACTAATCAACACCCACCAGTGGGTGGAGTCACATCTCCATGTAATCAAGTTTAATATCCACAATTGGGTGAGTCACATCTCCATGGAGATAACCTAATCAAGTTTCCAACGAACAGGACCGAATCAGGTTTAAAAGAAACAGTTGCTCCCACAAGATTGGATCGGGATGAAAACATGGTTTTTCTAGGGCACATAAATTCTTTCAAACTGCAACATAGCACTATGAATGTTCGCGTTTGTATGTTATTTTGTTTAAAAAGTTAAAAAATGGGGAGAAAGAGATGTACCTATTCATTGTCAGAAGGGAAACTGAGAGGTGCGGTCCCTTGGAGGGCAGTGTGGTGGTTCCACAGGAAGTTAGGGGTGGGGTTGCCATATGATCCTGAAACCCCATTGCTCAGTATGTACCAAGAGGAACTGAGTGTGGGGACAGGAATGGATGTTTACACACTTGTTTATTGTGTCAGTGTTCTGATTCACAATGAATTGAGGTGGCCTAAGGGTACAACAACTGAGGAATGGAAGGGGGAATTGTGGTTTATATATACAACAGACTACTGAAGGGTCCCAAGAAGCAATGAAGTTGGGAGGCATGCAACTAGGTGAATGAAACTTAAGGACTGTATGTTGAATGAAATGTCAGAAACAAAAAGACAAATATTATCATGCCTCACTCATATGGACTAAACTAAATATAAAGCCCTTGATCTTGAAATCTATTTCTCTAACAGAGAAGTTAAGCCTACCTGTAATTATGCCTAAGAGTTGCTTCAGAGAACCTCTTTTTTGCTCAGATGTGGCTCCTCTCTCTAGGCCCACCTCTGGAAGTAAAATCATTACCCTTCCCCTTCTTTGGAACATGACATCCAGGGGTGTACATCTCCCTGGCAACATGGGATATGACTCCCAGGGATGAGCCTGACCTGGCACGGTGGGATTGACAATGCCTTCTTGACCAAAAGGGGGAAAATAAATGTAACAAAATAAGGTATCAGTGACTAATGGATTTCAAATAGAATTGAGAGGTCATTCTGGATGTTACTCCTATGCAAGCTTCACCTAAATATTGCTAATTGCCATGGTTTGCCGAGCCCCAACTAACAGCATTCCCGAAAACCTGAAAGAATATCCAAGGCTCTATATGAAACTCTAAAATTTCACTAAGATGATTTTTTAAGAACCACAAACTTCCAGGTGGTTCCTAGGCCATAGAAGTCCTGTGTGTTAGTTAGAGTTCTCTAAAGAAACAGAATCAACAGGAAATAATCATAAATATAAATTTTACAAAAGTGTCTCACATAACCATGGGAATGTAAAGTCCAAAATCTGTAGGGCAGGCTGTGAAGCTGACAATTCCAATGGAGGATCTGGAGGAGCTCCAAAGAAGAGGCTTGCCAGCTGCAGCAGGAAGAGTCTGTCTCTTCTGAGTCCTTAGCTTCCAGTGATTAGATTAAGCATCACTCATTGCAGAAGACACTCCCCTTGGCTGATTACAAATGAAATCAGGTGTGGATGCAGCCAACGTGATCATGATTTAATTCTAGTAAATGTCCTCATAGCAACAGACAGGCCAGCACTTGCCCAACCAGAAAAACACCTACTACCACTTGTCAGATTGACACCTAACCATGAACCTAGCCATGACAGTCCATCCCTTGTCAACTTGGCAGTTGTACACATCACCTTAAACCATACCTAATTTCTAAATAAAAAAACATTAAAACACACATTTTTTTCTTTTTTTCCCTCTCCAGAATAGGGTGCAAGTCCTTGGGTAATAGTCATTCTTAAACTTGATATCTTACAGCTTATATAGTATAACATGAACAAAACAGCATTACAGTCCTCATTTCTGTAACTGATCACATGGTTGTAATTCCTATTTATCACTACCTTCTTCCACTACCCACTCCATGTTCCCTTTACCCTCAGCAAGCACTTCATCTGGCCATGCTTCTTTGTCTGGTGAGGTGACTCAAACCTTCATTCCTGAAGTTTCAGAGGCATTGGTAGTCCTGCCTGAACTGGACTGCTGCAGTTTTACATTTATTTTAATCTCAGGGCATGGTAGTACTAAAAGACACCTTAGAGAATCACCCATATTCCAGGAAAACTCTTCTTTACCTCCATCACGTAGTTGCAGTTCTATTTCCCCCTGATACTCAGGGCCAATCACCCCAGGCAATGATGTAATCCCTGAAATATCTGATCCTTTCCTTATCTCCAATGCACAGTTGTCCTGGTAAAAGGTCATTGGTCTCCTTGGGGAAGGCTTGGAGGAAGATTAACAGTATAAATTTGTGGCAGTGTAGCAAGGTTCTCCCCCAAAGGGACCTGGCCTCCCCTCTTTCAAGGGGCTCTGGATCTGTAAACTGTCTAAAGTCTGGAAATTGATTAAGGGGCTGTGACTCCATGTTTTTGTAATTCAAGTTAGACTTCCATTCACTCGACCTAGAACTCTTTTGTTTATACAGTTCAAACAAGAATTTAGTAGACTGCTCATCTATTGTATTTCTAGGTACCTCATGACTTACTAGCCAATGCCACAAATATCTATAAATCAGATTACTTTGACTCCTGTTTTGAGTTTGCTGTCTATTATAATAGCCACATCCACACTGTCTTTGGTGATTAGTGCTGCCACCTGGCTTCTGCCAACTCGGGATCCTGTCATCCCCACTGTGTTTAAGCATTCCAGCTCAGTGACAGTACTTCCCACAGTAATATCTGACCTGCAGAGAAGTGCAACTACAGAGCTCTTTAGGGATGATGGTGCTAGTCTCACAAATTTATTTCTCACTGTTCTGGTAAAAGGTGCATCCTCTGGACATTTCTGTGGTATAGGAGCAGGCTTTGCATGATAAATCCACTCTAACATTCCAATCTCTCTAAACCTCTGGATCCCCTCATCTACATTATACCAGGGAAGTTCTGACATTTCAACCTCAGGTAATGTTGGCCACCTTTTGATCTATGTTTCAACCAACCATCCAAACAAACTGTTAATGCATTTTCTAGCCCCTTGAGTTATAACATTGAATGCAGAATCTCTGCTTAGTGGGCCCATATCAATAAATTCAGCCTGATTCAGCCTTATATTCCTCCCACCATTATCCCACACCCTTAAAATCCATTGCCATACACATTCCCCTGATTTCTGTCTATATAAATTGGAAAACTCACACAGTTCTTTTGGAGTATAATGTAACTCCTCATGTGTGATACTTCACACCTCACCTTTAGGGGCCTGTTGGGACTTTATCTAGTTATAGGTATGGAAGAAAATAGGGGTAGTGGGGGTGGGTCATGAAAAGAATTAGAAATATCTTCCAAGCCATTTGCTTCAGGGCCTTCATTTTCACTTTCATCTGGTGAAACAGGTTTAATCACCCTAGGGCTAATTCCTTCAGGTGGAAGTTGGGTGGCCAACTTCTCAAGGCAGGCTGGAGGTGGGGCGGCTATGTCCTCAGGGCAGACTATTACCAGGTTATCTAGAGAAAACTTAGCATGGCCTAGGGTTTCAACCTCTCCACCAACATCATTATCAATCCGTATGTCACCATCCCATTTTTCAGGGTCCCACTCCTTTTCAACCAATGCCCTCACTTTAATGGCAGACACCACACAAGATTGAGATTTTAGTTTATGTTGTAAAGTAGAAAGAGAGCCTGTCTCTTCTGAATCCTCCTTAAAAGACTTCCAATGATTAGATTAGGCATCACTCATTTCAGAAGACACTCCCCTTGGCTGATTACAAATGGAATCAGCTGTGGAGGCAGCCAATGTGATCATGATTTAATTCTATTAAATGTCCTCATAGTAACAGATAAGCCAGCGCTTGCCCAACCAGACAAACAGGTACCACCACTTGGCCAAGTTGACACATGAACCTGACTATGACCTCCTGAAACCCAGAGTTACCAGTTTCTTAAAGAGCATCAACCAGTTGCATCTCCCTACCCCATTATGTTCACACCCCACTTCAACATGAAGAAGTTAGAATTGCCATTGTCCAAATATTCCTAAAGACTGGGAGATGGATCAAAGAGTAGGAGGAGTTGTAACAGAGAAGATTTAACAAATGAGTATGACTATTGAATCATTATATTGATATTTCCTTTCAGTCTTCAGTGTCTTAGAGAAGTGAGAAATACCTGAAATTGTGGAACTTTAACCCAAATCATACTTTGAAATTTGTTCTATAATAACTTGCAAAAAAGTACTTTGGAAATATTTTTGTATCTTGAAATTTATTGCTTTTTTGTACATATGTTGCATTTCACAATAAAAGATGTTTATGGGTTGTAAGGGTAGTTCAGTGGTAGAATTCTCACCTGCCATGCAGGAGACCTGGGTTTGATTCCCAGCCCATGCGCTTCCCAAACAAACAAGCAAACAAATGAAAAATGTAACAAAAACAAATTCAACAAATGATGCTGCAATAAGGGGATACTCACAAGGAAAAAGAAAGAAATGTGACCCCTGCCATACAACATACAAAGAAAAACAAACAAACAAAAATGTTTTAAAAAGTGTTCTAGTGAGCAGAACTTTGGCCTGAAATGAGGGTCTTTTTGTTGGTAGACCTATATTTGCTGGCCATACCACCTGTTCCCTATCCTGGCTGTGTCATTTTTCTCAGTGGTGGGACAAAGACACTATGAGGAAAGATTAAGACAAGAGCTTACCAAAGTCATCAGCTAAGGTGAATGACACTAGATGCCAAAGCAGACTCCAAGAAGCAAAAGTTGTGGTAAGGTATATATACTGAATATAAGATCTGCTCCACAGGAAAGGGCAAATCCAAAAAGTAGAGTGTATAAATCAATGCTAGTGAACCAACACAAGACCAAACAGACAGGTCATAGGAAGGCCCAGGCAGCAGAGTGAATGTGGCTAATTCTGGCGCACCCTTATTGTCAGTAGACTGGAGCAGACTCAAGCCCTTCTCTGGGAACCTCCTTTAAGGGAACTCTTAAAGCCACCACCATCTTTTTCATAACCTTTGTCTAACTTCCAGAGTCCTCAGTTCTGGCTATTATTCCTCAGGCTTCCCACCAAAACCCACCTTAATCACACATTCATTCATTTATTTTATGAGCATCTACAATATGCGTAGCACTTTTCTAGGCCCTAGGGATATATTTGTGAATAAAATCAGGTAAGTCCATGCTCTATCAAGATCAAATGAATGTGGGCGGGCCACGGTGGCTCAGCAGGCAAGAATGCTTGCCTGCCATGCCAGAGGACCCAGGTTCAATTCCCGGTGCCTGCCCATGTTAAAAAAAAATGATTAAAAAAAAAGATCAAATGAATGAGTTATTACTCATATTGCCTGCTACATGTACTTCCTACATTCTTTCCCGATTTTACTCACTGTAAGGCCAAATCTGGCCTAGATTCTCCATTATTCACAAGTTAAAAATTCTCTGTATGGGATTTTTTTAAAAGGATGGCAGAATATCTTTTCTCATTAGTTATCTTAGCTTTTGTAAACACTGTGTCTTAAAATATCCTCTCAATTGGATACGGCTAACCCTTTGCATAGATCAGAGGTTTTCAAAATGTGGTTCCCTGCCTGGCAGAGTCAACATCACTTGGTGTGTTGGTTTGAAGCTGTTATGTACCGTATAAAAGGTCATGTTCTTTTCAACCATTCCTATGGGTTCATACTTGTCACAGGTGGGACCTTTTAGTTAGGTTGAAATATTGAGATGTGACCCACCCCATTAAAGGAGGGTTTTAATCTTTTTATTGGAGTGTTTTTTAAGAGGATAAAACACATACAGAAGCAGAGAGATGAAAGCAAAAGAAGCTCACAGAGGCTTCTTTCTCTAAATCAACTCAACAGGTGAGCTCACTTCCCTCTCTCCTCATGGGACATGACTCCCAGGTGTGTAAATCTCCCTTGAAAATGGGACAGAACTCTTGGGGTGAGCTGGGACCCACCATGAATAGATTGGGAAAGCCTTCTTGACCAAAAGGGGAAGAGAAAAATGAGACAAAATAAAGATTCAGTTTCTGAGAGATTTCAAACAGAGTTGAGAGGTTATCCTAGAGGTTATTATTATGCATTATATAAAGATCTCTTTTTAGTTTATGGTGTATTGGAGTGACTAGAGGGAAGTACCTGAAGCTGTTGTGCTGTGTTCCAGTAGCCTTGATTCTTGAGGATGATTGTATAAAAATATAACTTTTACAATGTGATTGTGTGATAGTGAAAACCTTGTGTCCGATGCTCCTTTTACCCAGGGTATGGATAGATGAGTAAAAAAAATAAGGATAAATAAGTAAATTAATTGGGTAGATGGAAATACTAGTGGTCAATGACTGGGAGGGGTAAGGGGAATGGTATGTATGAGTTTTTTCTTTTTTCTTTTTATTTCTTTTTCTGGTGTGATGCAAATGTTCTAAAAAATGATCATGGTGGTAAATACACACCTATGTAATGATATTGGGAGTCATTGATTGCACACCATGTATGGAATATATGTGTGAAGATTTATCATTAAAAATATTTTTTGAAAAGGAGAAGTTCATAGAGAAAAAGCCCCTGGAGGAGCTGAGAGAGAAAGCCACAGAAGCCAGTAGCTGAAAGCAATGAAATCCAGGATAAAAGACAAGCAGACACTGGCCATGCACCTTCCCATGTTACAGAGGTATCCCAGATACCAGCATCCTGTCTTCAGAGTCCAGGCATCATCATTTTTCCTATCTTACAATTTTCCCAAGGGAAAGCCCTGTATTTGCTTTCTGGGATCTTTTCACGGTTAGATTTCAGATGTTCCATGTAATAGAGAATTTAGGAGTCTAAATAAGGGCTGGTAGCTCAGGCTTTATGATGATCCAATACTAACTTATAAATGTGAAACAAGCAGTGGTTTTACTTTTATGGGTACTATTTTATTGCCACTCGACTTCTTTTCATTTTAAACAAAAAAAATTTAATTGAAATGAAGAAACAAAACAGCATGCTTTTGTTGGTAAGAAACTGAGATGAATTATTCTAAAGCTTGCACATCTGGTAGTAACTTAAAAGATTTTAAAAAATTACTAGGTTTCATTGGTGATTCAGTATTGTAATTACCCATGAAAAGGTATGCTAGTGCTTTATTGCATGAATTAATTACCAACCCCAAGAGACAACACCTGCAGGCCTTATTTAATGCTTGTTTGGTCCCATTAACTATGTTGATGCAAATAGAGCATTCAGGGAGTAAGCTTACTCAGTTATTTTTTATTGTACAAGTCACCATGGTTTTCTTTTTTGTTGTTGTTGTTAAGATATTGAAACACTACACTTATTGATTGCCCTTGTAGCATTACAACTGCATGAGTCAACAGTGATAAGTGAAACCTTAAATTAGGTGAGTCTCCTGGGTATCCACACCTTTATATCCTTCTTGTCATCAGCCTAGTCTGGTAAAAAGTGGAGGAAGGACCTATTATGTTTCCTGATATATAAATTTCTTGTCACCAGCTATCTTGGGAAGGAAAAATATGACTTTTTAAGATCTCCTTAACTTTCCTTAGTATAATACCCTCTTTGATATTAAGAGAAGTGCCAACTCTTCTGAAGATTCGGTCCTTAATTAAATTCTGTTTTAGTTTCCCAGGCTACTCAAGCAAATATGATGGGTAGGTTAAAAAATAGAAATTTATTTGTTCACAATTTGAAGCTAGAAAAAAGTCCAAATCAAGGCACATTCAAGGTGATGATGTTTTCTTGCCAGAGACTGTGGCATTCTGGGGCTGGCTGCTGGTGAACTTTGATCCTTAGCTTGTCACATGACAAGTCACAGGGCAGCATCTCTTTGTCTCTCCCTTCTCTTCCAGTTTTGTCAATGTCCAGACTTTTGCCTCCCATGGCCTTCTCTCTCTCTCTTTCTGTCTAATTTTCACTCCTGATAAAGGACTCCAGTAATAGGACTAAGACCCATCCTAATTGATGTGAACAACACTTTAACATAAGTAGCCTCATCAAAAGGCCCTATTTACAATGGGTTCATACACACAGGAATGGATTAGGAACATGTTTTTTCTGGGGTACATGCCTCCAAACCACCACACTCTACCATCTGTACCCCAAAATATATGTTCCTTCTATATTTTCATATGCGGGAATTGTGATTCCATCACAATATCTTAAAGCCTTAAATAATTTCATAAGAATGCTTATTACAAAGTCTCATCAAAATTGGTAATGTGTGTGGTCTGTTCTGGGGAACAATTCCTGTTTGCCTATGAACCTGTGAAATCTAGAACACAAAATACAATGGAGGGAAAACATTCCTACTCTAATAGGGAGAAATTGGAAAGAAAATAGGGGTCACAGATCCCCCAAAATTCTGAAACACAGCAGGGCATACTCTATTAGATTTCAAAATCTGACAGTCATGTATGGAAAGATGTTTTGTCCTTTGGGCCTATTGATGCAGCAGTCCCATCCCTCCCAAGTGCTTGGCAGTGGTCAGGCTTTCCCTGAACTCTGGGGTGAAGGCTTCAGCCTCTCAGAACAATGGAATTATGGCCAGTCTCTCCACAATCCCCAAGGGTGGTCTCCCCCTTCTCTGAGTATTGGGGTGGCAGCCAGATCTTCTGTGAATGTCAGTGCATAGGCCCTACCATCTCCAAGCATTGGTGTGACAGGCTGCAAGGCCCACCTCTCTCTGAGTACAGGGGCAGACTCTCCCTTTCCACATATTAGTGGGTCCACTCTCTTGGTCTGAAAAGATAACTTCAGTCCAAACCTCAGCTTTCATGGTTCTGCCATTAAAGTCAGTCTTCCTTCAATTTGTCCCTTCTTTGAACCCTTTAGTCCAAGCCGCAGTAGTTTCATTCATATAAATTACTCAAAAACGTGTACATTGTATGTAGTTCACAGGGATCCAAACCATCAGACAATATAACCTACCATAGATCCTTCCTGAATAGCTGCATTTCCAATCTTGACTTCCCCTGAAATGGCTGATTGGTTCCATGTTCAGTTAAAGTTCTTACATGAAGTATTCTCTGGGGACTCACTTTCTGGAAGCTCAGATTTTCCAATAAATTTCTGGTTTCTTTGTGCCCAGGAATACAGTTCTCAGTGTATCCTTTTCCTCTGACATTTTACTGTAAGCTGCAAGGAAAAACCAAGCTGCACTTTCCACACTTAGCTTAAAAATCTCCTCAGCTAAATATCCAGGTTCATTACATTCAAATAGCGCCTTCCATCCAATGTCAGAACTCAATTTTTCCAAGTTCTCTGCCACTTTAAAACAAGGATTACATTTACTCCAGTTTTCAATAACACATTTATCATTTTCTTCTATGTCCTCACTGGAAGCACCTTTAGTATTCATATATCTACCAATAGTCTCTTCAAAGCAATCTAGACCTTTCATGTCAAGCACCTCATAATTTTTCCTGCCCCTACCCATTACCCAATTCCAAAGTCATTTCCACATTTTTTGGTATTTGCAATAGTACCCCACTCTCTTGGCACCAAAATCTGTTTTAGTTTCCTGGGCTGCTCAAAGCAGATAACCATGACATGGGCTGGGTTAAACAGTGGGAATTTATTTGCTCTAGTTTGAGACTGAGGAAAAAGTCCAAATCAAGGCCTCATCAAGGTAAGGTTTTCTTGCCAAAACTGTGGCATTCTTGGGCTGGTTGTTGGTAATCCTGGGTCCTTAATTTGTCATATGGTAAGGCATAGAGCAGCACCTCTTGGTCTTCCTCTTCTCTTCTGGTTTCTGTTGATTTCAGTTTCTTGCTTCCTGTGGCTTTCTTTCTCTCTGTCTGTCTGTATCATTCTCTTATATAGGACTTCAGTAATAAGATTAAAACCCATCCTGGGCCATGCCTTTACTGAGGTAAACTCATCAAAAGATCTTACTTACAAAGGGTTCACACCCACAGGAATGGATTACATTTAAGAACATGTTTTTCTGGGGTACATAACTCAAAGCCACTGTAGAATCCAAAGACATTGACTATTGTTAACAGATGAAAGGATTCTTGACTACTCATGCATCCTTAAAAATGTTCTGATTAAACCTTCAAAATAGTGACTTTGCCTGTGTAATTCTTTCCACTCCTTTTTAGTTGCCCTTCTATTAGGGAAATATATGGACTTGCTAGTAAATTACACAATAAAAGATACAGTATATGAACAAAAATTTGCCGCAGTAATCCTCCAGCCTTAGAAATCCAGAAATGTTTAACAATATTCCTCTTCGTTGGTACCATGTTGAACAGGAAAGTGAATTATGTTGGTTGGAGAAAGACCGCAGAGACCCATTATTACTCTGCCTTTTTCATTAACCAGTGAAATATGGATGATCATCCTTCCCTTTAACACATCAGCTAGGGACTCAGGATCCAGCTTCTGGCCTTGAAAAACCGACACACTCTTGGGAAGGAATGGGAGATCCATGCTTGACATTGCTAAATATTAATACAAAGGAGGATAGAGCCTGGTACATGCTTATGTGGCCTTGAGGCTAATTGTGTTAGGCAGGAGTAATTATCCCTGAAATCAATCATTTAACAAGCATCTGTTGAGAGTTTACTAAATTCCAGGTACAACCCTAAGCACAGAAGATACAGCAGGGAACAAAACAGACAAAGTCTGTTTGTTCCTAGGGAGTTGACATTTTAGTTAGGGAAGAAAGACAATGTGAAAATAAAATTACTTATATATATACATACACATATGCATAACCAGGTGGTAATAGCTACTATTATAAAATGCAAAATAAAGTATTATAAAGAAATAGAGAATGATGGGGGTGCAATTTTCTCAGAGGCTTCTTTTGTTATCAGGGAAGAAAACCCTTTTTGTAAAGTAATCTTTGCACAGATATCCAAAGAAAATGAATAATGAGACTAGTGGGTCTCATTCTGCCAGAAAGGATTTTCCTGGCAGAAGGAACTGCAAAGCAAAGGCCTTGAAGCAGAAGGTGCCTGAAGAGCTCAAGCAATAGCAAAACTGCCAATGAGTCTAGAAAGAAGAGTTTGAGGGAGGCAATGCAAGGAGTTGAAGTCAAAGAGTTATCAGGAGATTAGATCATGTAAACCCTTTTAGATTAAAAGGAAACTTTAGATTTCGCTCCGAGTGACAAGAGAAACCATTGGAAAGTTTTGAACAGAAGAATGCCATTATCAAATCATCTGACTTCTGCAAAAAGAATAAACTGTAGGGGAAAAAAAGGAGCAGGAATTGAACCAGGAGACAAGTTAAGAGCTTGTTTTCAGGATTTCAAGTGAGAGATTATAGTGGTTTGGACTGAGTAGTGATTATAAAAGAACTGACAAATTGCCAAATTCTAGTTTGAACATTAAGATAAACAAGATTTTTAAAATAAAAATTTAAAAACCCATTACTTTGTGCCTGTGCTATGTTCACCCAGTTCCCCAAAAATATTCTCATATTTGTCTGAAATGTAAACACAAGAGACTATTTCTTCCTGGTGATATTATGCACATTTCTATGCACTGAGCCAAGTGAGAAGCTACCACTTGGATACATTTCAATGGAACAAGAGTAAGTGGCTTCTTGAATTCAAGAAAAGCACCAATTTCTAACATGATGTTAGAAAATGTAAGTCTCCAAAAATTGCCGCCAGTCAATAATGATGAAGAATCAATTCTTGGTTTGGCTTCACCTGGACACAAATTTGTGTGCGTGTGGGGGGGGGGGGCAATTGTTGAAAGAAAAAAGGGAAAAAAAGACTGTCACCCAACTCTATAAAAGGACCTTGACATTTTGCATTTTTTGTTTTCCAGACATTTTTTAGTACAGTAATAAACACTTTTCTCCATTTCTTATCAGATTAGGATACTATATTAGTTTGCTAGTGCTGTCATAACAAATTACCACAAATGGGGTGGCTTAAAACAACAGACATTTATTGTTTCAAATTTCTGAAGGTTAGAAGTCAGAAATCCATGTGTCACCAAGGCCATGCTCCGAAGGCTCTAGAGAAGAATCTTTCCTTGCTCCTTCCAGTTCCTGGTAGCCCTAGGCATCCCTTGGCTTGTGGCAGCATCATTCCAATCTCTACCTCCATCTTCACATGGCCATCTTCTTTCTATGTGTCTGTGTTGGTGTCTCTTCTTCACTTCTTATAAGGACATCAGTCATATTGGATTAGGGCTCACCCTACTCCAGTATGATTTCAACTTAACTTGATTACATCTGCAAAGACCTTATTTCAAAATAAGGTCACTTCTACAGGTACCAAGGTTTAAGACTTCAACATATCTTTTGGCGGACATACTTAAATCCATAACAGACACTAACCTTAAGAAGGACCAAGCAACCAGACTCAGCAAACATTTACTGTGTGCACACTGGACCTAAGGTACTGATCAATACAATGCTAGAGGCAGTGATAAACATGGGGACAGAGTAGAAGTGCTGAGTGTTAGCAGAGGTGAAAAAGAGTAAAGTATTGACAGAATTCAAAGTGAGATGTCATTGTATCCACGTGGAGGAACTAAAGGTTTCTTCTTAAATAAGTTAGCATTCTAGATAGGCTTGAAGAATGGGGAAGAGTCAGACATGTAGAGATGGAGGTGAAGGGGGAAGATGGGAAAAAATAGCTTGAGAGAAAGCATAAAACAGGAAAGGTAGGCAGCGTGTTTTTCCGTTCCAGAAAGATCTTGAATACTATGGCCAGGGAGATTATATTTTATTCTCTAGACACTTGATCAAGCTTCCCAATGAAAGGGTACTCAATGGAAATATATTCCTGGTTATTGTGGCATCAAAGGCAATGAAGAAGCTGATAGATTGGCCACAGAAGGATATAGAAAATAAGACAGTGTTCATCATAGGAGTTACCTGTCCTCTTGAAGCTATGACTACTGATTGCCCACCCATTTCCAGACATTTCCTATTATCCTCACATGTTCATCCCCATATAGAACTTGACTATTCACCCTTACTTGTTTCTACCTTTTTCTATCACAGGTATAACTAACTCTTTGTCTAGTACAATGTAATAAAAGCATTACAGACTTCCTTCTAAAAAAAAAAAAGAGGAAATCAAAAGCACACAATTGGGCTTGAAAACAAGATAAGAATCTCCTTGGACCAGAAGTAGAACAAAAATTCAAAGCAGCTCCATAGTCACCTGGGCTCTGCGTCAGGGGAAGCAGGCAGTAGGGCTTGGAGTTCAGGTCCTGTGGGATAAACGGTGCTAAATGTTCTAAGAAGATGGGTGATCAGAGCCTGACATTGCCCAAAATCAAAGGCAAGATGGCAGGAGTTCTTGTTAAGAACTTGTTAAGAAACTGCCTAGAGTATATAATAATAGTGAAATGTACAAGGTACAAATTTTAAAAATGTTTTTGCATGAGGAAGAACAAAGGAATGTCATTATTGCAGGGTACTGAAAATAGATGGTAATTAATATTTTAAAATGTCACCTTCTGTTTGAGAGTAAAGCAAAAAATGTTTGTTAAAAAATTTATATTTGAGCCAGGAGCAAGATGGCGGCTTAGTAAGGTACGTGCATCTTAATTCCTCCTCCTCCAAAGCAACTACTAGGTGAACTGAAACAGTGCAGAACAGCTCCCGGGGCCACGGTAGGGAATGGACAAACAGCGTACCTCAGTCTGGGTAGGCTAGTCTGACTGCGAGACTCGGCTGCGGTGAGATATCTGAGCGGCGCGTGATTTCCAGAGCAGCGGCAGCTGCGGTGGTCAGAGCTACTCCCTCCCTCCTTCCCGGGCTGGCTGAGAGTCTCAGAGAGGCAAGTTTCCCAAGCCGAGGTGGCCGGAGCCCCTCTTTTGCGGGCGGCTCCGAGTCTCAGCTTCGAGTCCGCGGCTACGAGTCTCGGATCAGAGGGTTATCCAAGCCGCGGTGGCCCCCCCCATCGCGGGCGGATTCCTGGTCCGGTGGGGAATTCCCCAGGCCGTGGCGGCTGGTGACCGACACCCCTCCCCCGCAGGCGACATACTGGTCCGGTGGCGAATTCCCCAGGCCGGCTGCGGCCAGCGACCAGCCACAGGGTCCCCTCAAGACACGGCGGCTGACGCCCCCACCACACACGGCCCCTGAACCAACGGAGAGAATTGGATCAGAAATCCCCAGGCCGCCGAGATTGGTGACTGGGGGTGGGGGGGATCGATTCCAAGCACTTGAGACAAACGTGTGCCACAAGCGCCACCTACTGGGAAGGATAAGAAAAACAGAACCCAGAGATTTCACAGAAAAATCTTACAACAATGTTGGGTCCGACACCCAGGGAAAACTGACTAAATGCCCAGACGCCAGCAGCAGAAGATAACTGTCCATGCTCAGAAGATTGAGAATATGGCCCAGTCAAAGGAACAAACCAATAGTTCAAATGAGATACAAGAGCTGAGACAACGAATGCTGAATATACGAACAGAAATGGAAAACCTCTACAAAAATGAAATCGATAAATTGAGGGAGGACATGAAGAGGACATGGGCTGAACATAAAGAAGAAATAGAAAAACTGAAAAAACAAATCACAGAACTTATGGAAGTGAAGGATAAAGTAGAAAAGATGGAAAAAACAATGGATACCTACAATGATAGATTTAAAGAGACAGAAGATAGAATTAGTGATTTGGAGGATGGAACATCTGAATTCCAAAAAGAAACAGAATCTATCGGGAAAAGAATGGAAAAATTTGAACAGGGTATCAGGGAACTCAAGCACAATATGAACCGCACAAATATATGTGTTGTGGGTGTCCCAGAAGGAGAAGAGAAGGGAAAAGGAGGAGAAAAACTAATGGAAGAAATTATCACTGAAAATTTCCCAACTCTTATGAAAGACCTAAAATTACAGATCCAAGAAGTGCAGTGTACCCCAAAGAGATTAGACCCAAATAGATGTTCTCCAAGACACTTACTAGTTAGAATGTCAGAGGTCAAAGAGAAAGAGAGGATCTTGAAAGCAGCAAGAGAAAAACAATCCATCACATACAAGGGAAACCCAATAAGACTATGTGTAGATTTCTCAGCAGAAACCATGGAAGCTAGAAGACAGTGGGATGATATAATTAAATTACTAAAAGAGAAAAACTGCCAACCAAGACTCCTATATCCAGCAAAATTATTCTTCAAAAATGAGGGAGAAATTAAAACATTCTCAGACAAAAAGTCACTGAGAGAATTTGTGACCAAGAGACCAGCTCTGCAAGAAATACTAAAGGGAGCACTAGAGTCAGATACAAAAAGACAGAAGAGAGAGCTATGGAGAAGAGTGTAGAAAGAAGGAAAATCAGATATGATATATATAATACAAACGGCAAAATGTTAGAGGAAAATATTATCCAAACAGTAATAACACTAAATGTCAATGGACTGAATTCGCCAATCAAAAGACATAGAGTGGCAGAATGGATTAAAAAACAGGATCCTTCTATATGCTGTCTACAGGAAACACATCTTAGACCCAAAGATAAACATAGGTTGAAAGTGAAAGGTTGGGAAAAGATATTTCATGCAAATAACAACCAGAAAAGAGCAGGAGTGGCTATACTAACATCCAACAAATTAGACTTCAAATGTAAAACAGTTAAAAGAGACAAAGAAGGACACTATATACTAATAAAAGGAACAATTAAACAAGAAGACATAACAATCATAAATATTTACACACCGAATCAGAATGCCCCAAAATACGTGAGGAATACACTGCAAACACTGAAAAGGGAAATAGACACATCTACCATAATAGTTGGAGACTTCAAGTCACCACTCTCATCAATGGACAGAACATCTAGACAGAGGATCAATAAAGAAATAGAGAATCTGAATATTACTATAAATGAGCTAGACTTAACAGACATTTATAGGACATTACAGCTCACAACAGCAGGATACAACTTTTTCTCAAGTGCTCATGGATCATTCTCAAAGATAGACCATATGCTGGGTCACAAAGCAAGTCTTAACAAATTTAAAAAGATTGAAATCATACAAAACACTTTCTCAGATCATAAAGGAATGAAGTTGGAAACCAATAATAGGCAGAGTGGCAGAAAATTCACAAATACGTGGAGGCTCAACAACACACTCTTAAACAATGAGTGGGTCAAAGAAGAAATTGCAAGAGAAATTAGCAAATACCTCGAGGCGAATGAAAATGAAAACACAACATATCAAAACTTATGGGACGCAGCAAAGGCAGTGCTAAGAGGGAAATTTATTGCCCTAAATGCCTATATCAGAAAAGAAGAAAAGGCAAAAATTCAGGAATTAACTACCCATTTGGAAGAACTGGAGAAAGAACAGCAAACTAATCCCAAAGCAAGCAAAAGGAAAGAAATAACAAAGATTAGAGCAGAAATAAATGAAATCGAAAACATGAAAACAATAGAGAAAATCAATAAGGCCAGAAGTTGGTTCTATGAGAAAATCAATAAGATTGATGGGCCCTTAGCAAGACTGACAAAAAGAAGAAGAGAGAGGATGCAAATAAATAAGATCGGAAATGGAAGAGGAGACATAACTACTGACCTCACAGAAATAAAGGAGGTAATAACAGGATACTATGAACAACTTTACGCTAATAAATACAACAATTTAGATGAAATGGACGGGTTCCTGGAAAGACATGAACAACCAACTTTGACTCAAGAAGACATAGATGAACTCAACAAACCAATCACAAGTAAAGAAATTGAATTAGTCATCCAAAAGCTTCCTAAAAAGAAAAGTCCAGGACCAGATGGCTTCACATCTGAATTCTATCAAACATTCCAGAAAGACTTAGTACGAACTCTCCTTAAACTCTTCAAAAAAATTGAAGCGGAGGGAAAACTACCTAATTCATTCTATGAAGCCAACATCACCCTCATACCAAAACCAGGCAAAGATATTACAAATAAAGAAAACTACAGGCCAATCTCTCTAATGAATATAGATGCAAAAATCCTCAATAAAATTCTAGCAAATCGTATCCAGCAACACATTAAAAGAATTATACATCATGACCAAGTAGGATTCATCCCAGGTATCTAAGGATAGTTCAACATAAGAAAATCAATTAATGTAATACACCATATCAACAAATCAAAGCAGAAAAATCACATGATCACCTCAATTGATGCAGAGAATGCATTTGACAAGATTCAACATACTTTCCTGTTGAAAACACTTCAAAGGATAGGAATACAAGGGAACTTCCTTAAAATGATAGAGGGAATATATGAAAAACCCACAGCTAATATCATCCTCAATGGGGAAAAAGTGAAAACTTTCCCCCTAAGATCAGGAACAAGACAAGGATGTCCACTATCACCACTATTATTCAACATTGTGTTGGAGGTTCTAGCCAGAGCAATTAGACATGAAAAAGAAATACAAGGCATCAAAATTGGAAAGGAAGAAGTAAAACTATCACTGTTTGCAGACGATATGATACTATATGTCGAAAACCCGGAAAAATCCACAACAAAACTACTAGAGCTAATAAATGAGTACAGCAAAGTAGCAGATTACAAGATCAACATTCAAAAATCTGTAGCATTTCTATACACTAGCAATGAACAAGCGGAGGGGAAAATCAAGAAGCGAATCCCATTTACAATTGCAACTAAAAGAATAAAATACCTAGGAATAAATTTAACTAAAGAGACAAAAAACCTATATAAAGAAAACTACAAAAAACTGCTAAAGGAAATCACAGAAGACCTAAATAGATGGAAGGGCATACTGTGTTCATGGATTGGAAGACTAAATATAGTTAAGATGTCAATCTTACCTAAATTGATTTACAGATTCAATGGAATACCAATCAAAATCCCAACAACTTATTTATCAGAAATAGAAAAACCAATAAGCAAATTTATCTGGAAGGGCAGCGTGCCCCGAATTGCTAAAAACATCTTGAGGAAAAAAAACGAAGCTCGAGGTCTTGCACTGCCTGACTTTAAGGCATATTATGAAGCCACAGTGGTCAAAACAGCATGGTATTGGCATAAAGATAGATATATCGAGCAATGGAATTGAATAGAGTGCTCAGATATAGACCCTCTCATCTATGGACATTTGATCTTTGATAAGGCAGTCAAGCCAACTCACCTGGGACAGAACAGTCTCTTCAATAAATGGTGCCTAGAGAACTGGATATCCATATGCAAAAGAATGAAAGAAGACGCATATCTCACACCCTACACAAAAGTTAACTCAAAATGGATCAAAGATCTAAACATTAGATCTAAGACCATAAAACAGTTAGAGGAAAATGTAGGGAGATATCTTATGAATCTTACAATTGGAGGCAGTTTTATGGACCTTAAACCTAAAGCAAGAGCACTGAAGAAGGAAATAAATAAATGGGAACTCCTCAAAATTAAACACTTATGTGCATCAAAGAACTTCATCAAGAAAGTAGAAAGACAGCCTACACAATGGGAATCAATATTTGGAAACGACATATCAGATAAAGGTCTAGTATCCAGAATTTATAATGAGATTGTTCAACGCAACAACAAAAAGACAGCCAACCCAATTACAAAATGGGAAAAAGACTTGAATAGACACCTCTCAGAGGAGGAAATACAAATGGCCAAAAGGCACATGAAGAGATGCTCAATGTCCCTGACTATTAGAGAAATGCAAATCAAAACCACAATGAGATATCATCTCACACCCACCAGAATGGCCATTATCAACAAAACAGAAAATGACAAGTGCTGGAGAGGATGCGGAGAAAGAGGCACACTTATCCACTGTTGGTGGGAATGCCAAATGGTGCAACCACTGTGGAAGGCAGTTTGGGGGGTCCTCAAAAAGCTGAATATAGAATTGCCATACGACCCAGCAATACCATTGCTGGGAATCTACTCAAAGGAATTAAGGGCAAAAACTCAAACGGACATTTTCACACCAATGTTTGTAGCAGCGTTATTTACAATTGCAAAGAGATGGAAACAGCCAAAATGTCCATCAACAGACGAGTGGCTAAACAAGCTGTGGCATATACATACGATGGAATATTATGCAGCTTTAAGGCAGGATAAACTTATGAAGCTTGTAATAACATGGATGGACCTAGAGAACATTATGCTGAGTGTGTCTAGCCAAAAACTAAAAGACAAATATTGTATGGTTCCAATGATGTGAATTGACACTCGAGAATAAACTTGGAATATGTCATTGGTAACAGAGTTCAGCAGGAGTTAGAAACAGGGTAAGATAATGGGTAATTGGAGCTGATGGGATACAGACTGTGCAATAGGACTAGATACAAAAACTCAAAAATGGACAGCACAATAATACCTAATTGTAAAGTAATCTTGTTAAAACACTGAATGAAGCTGCATCCGAGCTATAGGTTTTTGTTTTGTTTTGTTTTGTTTTGTTTTGTTCTTACTATTATTACTTTTATTTTTTTCTCTATATTAACATTCTATATCTTTTTCGGTTATATTGCTAGTTCTTCTAAACTGATGCAAATGTACTAAGAAACGATGATCATGCATCTATGTGATGATGTTAAGAATTACTGATTGCATATGTAGAATGGTATGATTTCTAAAAAAAAAAAATGGACAGCACAATACTACCTAATTGTAATGTAATTATGTTAAAACACTGAACGAAGCTACATCTGAACTATAGTTTTTTGTTTTTTTATTTTTTTATTTTTTTTCTTATATATTTTTGTATTTTTTATTTTTATTTTATTTTTCTCTATATTATCATTTTATTTCTTTTTCTGTTGTCTTGCTATTTCTTTTTCTAAATCAATGCATATGTACTAAGAAATGATGATCATACATCTATGTGATGATATTAAGAATTACTGATTGCATATGTAGAATGGAATGATTTCTAAAAAAAAAATTTATATTTTCAATAGTGTATTTCCTAGTATAACTTATGTAGATAGTTTGATTGAACACCATAAGTACTTGGAATCTCAGGTAGGACATGAGATTTTGCTGGTTTGTCCAGAGTGATGCCCCGATGAATCCCAGAGTGATTCGATCAGTGAGTGGAAAAGTATCTGCAAAACCCCCTTAGGGGAGTGGTGAGAATGGAGAGAAATTCAACTTCGCCAAGTTGAATTCTTGATATTCTCACAAGCAGTGTGGACAACCAAAGCTGTAGGTTGAGCCCCCAGTCTTGGGGTTTGTTCATATGAAACTTAACCCCACAAAGGATAGGTCAAGTCTACTTAAAATTTAGGCCTAAGAGTCACCCCCAAGAGAGCCTCTTTTGTTGCTCAGATGTGGCTTCTCTCTCCAGCCAACACAATGAGCAGTCTCACTACCCTCCCCCTCTCCACATGGGACATGACTCACAGGGGTGTGGACCTTCCTGGCAATGTGGGACAGAGATCTTGGAATGAATGGAGACTCAGCATCAAGGGATTGAGAAAAACCCTAGAATGAGCTGAGACTTAACATCAAGGGATTGAGAAAACCTTCTTGACCAAAAGGGGGGAGAGGGAAATGAGACAAGGTGTCAATGGCTGAGAGATTCCAAACAGAGTCAACAGCTCATCCTGGAGGTTATTGTTTTTTTTTTTTTCATGAACTCTTAATGCATTATTATTAGAACAGCAACATCTTTACAAGTTGGTTTTCATTGACTTAAAATAAAATAGCAATATATAACTTTTACATGGTATTCACGAGGAGGAACTGCCAGCGAACTCCTGCCCCGCCCCCTGCTCTACTTTTTTTTTATTAATTAAAGAAATTAACCCAACATTTAGAAGTCATTCCATTCTACATATGCAATCATTAATTCTTAACATCATCACATAGATGCATGATCATCATTTCTTAGTACATTTGCATCGATTTAGAAGAAGAACTAGCAGAACAACAGAAAAAGATATAGAATGTTAATATAGAGAAAAAAATAAAAATAATAATAATAGTAAAAAAAAAACAGACAGACAAAAAAAAACCTATCGCTCAGATGCAGCTTCATTCAGTGTTTTAACATGATTACTTTACAATTAGGTATTATTGTGCTGTCCATTTTTGAGTTTTTGTATCTAGTCCTGTTGCACAGTCTGTATCCCATCAGCTCCAATTACCCATTATCTTACCCTGTTTCTAACTCCTGATGGTCTCTGTTACCAATGACATATTCCAAGTTTATTGGGTTGGCTGTCTTTTTGTTGTTGAGTTGGACAATCTCGTTATAAATTCTGGATACTAGACCTTTATCAGATATGTCATTTCCAAATATTGTCTCCCATTGTGTAGGCTGTCTTTCTACTTTCTTGATGAAGTTCTTTGATGCACAAAAGTGTCGGTTGACATCAGTGGGACCATACAGTATTTGTCCTTTAGTTTTTGGCTAGACTCACTCAGGATAATGTTCTCTAGGTCCATCCATGTTATTACATGCTTCATAAGTTTATCCTGCCTTAAAGCTGCATAATATTCCATCGTACGTATATACCACAGCTTGTTTAGCCACTCGTCTGTTGATGGACATTTTGGCTGTTTCCATCTCTTTGCAATTGTAAATAACGCTGCTACAAACATTGGTGTGCAAATGTCCGTTTGTGTCTTTGCCCTTAAGTCCTTTGAGTAGATACCCAGCAATGTTATTGCTGGGTCATATGGCAATTCTATATTCAGCTTTGTGAGGAACCGCCAAACTGACTTCCACAGTGGTTGCACCATTTGACATTCCCACCAACAGTGCATAAGTGTGCCTCTTTCTCCACATCCTCTCCAGCACTTGTCATTTTCTGTTTTGTTGATAATGGCCATTCTGGTGGGTGTGAGATGATATCTCATTGTGGTTTTGATTTGCATTTCTCTAATAGTCAGGGACATTGAGCATCTCTTCATGTGCCTTTTGGCCATTTATATTTTCTCTTCTGATAGGTGTCTCTTCAAGTCTTTTTCCCATTTTGTAAATGGGTTGGCTGTCTTTTTGTTGTTGAGTTGGACAATCTCTTTATAAATTCTGGATACTAGACCTTTATCTGATATGTCGTTTCCAAATATTGTCTCCCACTGTGTAGGCTGTCTTTCTACTTTCTTGATGAAGTTCTTTGATGCACAAAAGTGTTTAATTTTGAGGAGCTCCCATTTCTTTCTTTCTTTCTTCAGTGCTCTTGCTTTAGGTTTAAGGTCCATAAAACCGCCTCCAATTGTAAGTTTCATAAGATATCTCCCTACATTTTCCTCTAACTGTTTTATGGACTTAGACCTAATGTTTAGATCTTTGATCCATTTTGAGTTAACTTTTGTATAAGGTGTGAGATATGGGTCTTATTTCATTCTTTTGCATATGGATATCCAGTTCTCTAGGCACCATTTATTGAAGAGACTGTTCTGTCCCAGGTGAGTTGGCTTGACTGCCTTATCAAAGATCAAATGTCCATAGATGAGAGGGTCTATATCTGAGCACTCTATTCAATTCCATTGCTCGATATATCTATCTTTATGCCAATACCATGCTGTTTTGACCACTGTGGCTTCATAATATGCCTTAAAGTCAGGCAGCGTGAGACCTCCAGCTTCGTTTTTTTCCCTCAAGATGTTTTTAGCAATTCGGGGCACGCTGCCCTTCCAGATAAATTTGCTTATTGGTTTTTCTATTTCTGAAAAATAAGTTGTGGGGATTTTGTTTGGTATTGCATTGAATCTGTAAATCAATTTAGGTAAGACTGACATCTTAACTATATTTAGTTTTCCAATCCATGAACACGGTATGCCCTTCCATCTATTTAGGTCTCCTATGATTTCTTTTAGCAGTTTTTTGTAGTTTTCTTTATATAGGTTTTTTGTCTCTTTAGTTAAATTTATTCCTAGGTATTTTATTCTTTTAGTTGCAATTGTAAATGGGATTCGTTTCTTGATTTCCCCCTCCGCTTGTTCATTGCTAGTGTATAGAAATGCTACAGATTTTTGAAAGTTGATTTTGTAACCTGCTACTTTGCTGTACTCACTTATTAGCTCTAGTAGTTTTGTTGTGGACTTTTCCGGGTTTTCGACATATAGTATCATATCGTCTGCAAACAGTGATAGTTTTACTTCTTCCTTTCCAATTTTGATGCCTTGTATTTCTTTTTCATGTCTAATTGCTCTGGCTAGAATCTCCAACGTGATGTTGAATAATAGTGGTGATAATGGACATCCTTGTCTTGTTCCTGATCTTAGGGGGAAAGTTTTCAATTTTTCCCCATTGAGGATGATATTAGCTGTGGGTTTTTCATATATTCCCTCTATCATTTTAAGGAAGTTCCCTTGTATTCCTATCTTTTGAAGTGTTTCCAACAGGAAAGTATGTTGAATCTTGTCAAATGCCTTCTCTGCATCAATGGAGATGATCATGTGATTTTTCTGCTTTGATTTGTTGATATGGTGTATTACATTAATTGATTTTCTTATGTTGAACCATCCTTGCATACCTGGGATGAATCCTACTTGATCATGATGTATAATTCTTTAAATGTATTGTTGGATACTATTTGCTAGAATTTTATTGAGGATTTTTGCATCTGTATTCATTAGAAAGATTGGTCTGTAGTTTTCTTTATTTGTAATATCTTTGCCTGGTTTTGGTATGAGGGTGATGTTGGCTTCATAGAATGAATTAGGTAGTTTTCTCTCCACTTCGATTTTTTTGACAAGTTTGAGGAGAGTTGGTACTAATTCTCTCTGGAATGTTTGATAGAATTCACATGTGAAGCCATCTGGTCCTGGACTTTTCTTTTTAGGAAGCTTTTGAATGACTAATTCAATTTCTTTACTTGTGATTGGTTTGTTGAGGTCATCTATTTCTTCTTGAGTCAAAGTTGGTTGTTCATGTCTTTCCAGGAACCCATCCATTTCATCTAAATTGTTGTATTTATTAGCGTAAAGTTGTTCATAGTATCCTGTTATTACCTCCTTTATTTCTGTGAGGTCAGTAGTTATGTGTCCTCTTCCATTTCCGATCTTATTTATTTGCATCCTCTCTCTTCTTCTTTTTGTCAGTCTTGCTAAGGGCCCATCAATCTTATTGATTTTCTCATAGAACCAACTTCTGGCCTTATTGTATTTCTCTATTGTTTTCATGTTTTCGATTTCATTTATTTCTGCTCTAATCTTTGTTATTTCTTTCCTTTTGCTTGCTTTGGGATTAGTTTGCTGTTCTTTCTCCAGTTCTTCCAAATGGACAGTTAATTCCTGTATTTTTGCCCTTTCTTCTTTTTTGATATAGGAGTTTAGGGCAATAAATTTCCCTCTTAGCACTGCCTTTGCTGCATCCCATAAGTTTTGATATGTTGTGTTTTCGTTTTCATTCACCTCAAGGTATGTACTAATTTCTCTTGCAATTTCTTCTTTGACCCACTCATTGTTTAAGAGTGTGTTGTTGAGCCTCCACGTATTTGTGAATTTTTTGGCACTCCACCTATTATTGATTTCTAACTTCATTCCTTTATGATCCGAGAAAGTGCTGTGTATGATTTCAATCTTTTTAAATTTGTTAAGACTTGCTTTGTGACCCAGCATATGGTCTATCTTTGAGAATGATCCATGAACACTTGAGAAAAAGGTGTATCCTGCTGTTGTGGGATGTAATGTCCTATAAATGTCTGTTAAGTCTAGCTCATTTATAGTAATATTGAGATTCTCTATTTCTTTATTGATCCTCTGTCCTGATGTTCTGTCCGTTGTTGAGAGTGGTGACTTGAAGTCTCCAACTATTATGGCAGATGTGTCTATTTCCCTTTTCAGTGTTTGCAGTGTATTCCTCATGTATTTTGGGGCATTCTGGTTCGGTGTGTAAATATTTATGATTGTTATGTCTTCTTGTTTAATTGTTCCTTTTATTAGTATATAGTGTCCTTCT
The DNA here is from genome assembly GCF_023851605.1 of Tamandua tetradactyla. NCBI lineage: Eukaryota > Metazoa > Chordata > Mammalia > Pilosa > Myrmecophagidae > Tamandua > Tamandua tetradactyla. Next base: position 124,893,452 of record NC_135353.1, read on the forward strand.
CTGTCTCTTTTAACTGTTTTACATTTGAAGTCTAATTTGTTGGATATTAGTATAGCCACTCCTGCTCTTTTCTGGTTGTTATTTGCATGAAATATCTTTTCCCAACCTTTCACTTTCAACCTATGTTTATCTTTGGGTCTAAGATGTGTTTCCTGTAGACAGCATATAGAAGGATCCTGTTTTTTAATCCATTCTGCCACTCTATGTCTTTTGATTGGCGAATTCAGTCCATTAACATTTAGTGTTATTACTCTTTGGATAATATTTTCATCTACCATTTTGCCTTTTGTATTATATATATCATATCTGACTTTCCTTCTTTCTACACTCTTCTCCATACCTCTCTCTTCTGTCTTTTCGTATCTGACTCTAGTGCTCCCTTTAGTATTTCTTGCAGAGCTGGTCTCTTGGTCACAAATTCTCTCAGTGACTTTTTGTCTGAGAATGTTTTAATTTCCCCCTCGTTTTTGAAGGACAATTTTGCTGGATATAGGAGTCTTGGTTGGCAGTTTTTCTCTTTTAGTAATTTAAATATATCATCCCACTGTCTTCTAGCCTCCATGGTTTCTGCTGAGAAATCTACACATAGTCTTATTGGGTTTCCCTTGTATGTGATGGATTGTTTTTCTCTTGCTGCTTTCAAGATCCTCTCTTTCTCTTTGACCTCTGACATTCTAACTAGTAAGTGTCTGGGAGAACACCTATTTGGGTCTATTCTCTTTGGGGTGTGCTGCACTTCTTGGATCTGTAATTTTAGGTCTTTCATAAGAGTTGGGAAATTTTCAGTGATAATTTCTTCCATTAGTTTTTCTCCTCCTTTTCCCTTCTCTTCTCCTTCTGGGACACCCACAGCACATATATTTGTGCGGTTCATATTGTCCTTCAGTTCTCTGATCCCCTGTTCAAATTTTTCCATTCTTTTCCCTATAGTTTCTGTTTCTTTTTAGAATTCAGATGTTCCATCCTCCAAATCACTAATTCTATCTTCTGTCTCTTTTAATCTATCATTGTAAGTATCCATTGTTTTTTCCATCTTTTCTACTTTATCCTTCACTTCCATAAGTTCTATGATTTGTTTTTTCAGTTTTTCTATTTCTTCTTTTGTTCAGCCCGTGTCTTCTTCATGTCCTCCCTCAATTTATCGATTTCGTTTTTGAAGAGGTTTTCCATTTCTGTTCGTATATTCAGCATTAGTTGTCTCAGCTCCTGTATCTCATTTGAACTATTGGTTTGTTCCTTTGACTGGGCCATATTTTCAATTTTCTGAGCGTGATCTGTTATCTTCTGCTGGCGTCTGGGCATTTAGTCGGGTTTCCCTGGGTGTTGGACCCAGCAGGTTGAAACATTTTTCTGTGAAATCTCTGGGTTCTGTTTTTCTTATCCTGCCCAGTAGCTGGCGCTCATGGCACACATTTTTCTGCGGGTCCCACCAGTAAAAGGTGCTGTGGTTTCTTTAACTTTGGAAAACTCTCACCATGGGGGAGGTTTGCCAGCTGAAGTGGCTTGGAAGAGTGCCAGCCAGCCTGGGGATCCAAACGCGGGGAGGGTCGCCAGCCATTGCAGCCCAGGAGAGCACCCGAGCGAATCTCCTAGTCGGCCCGGGGCGCCAAGCGTGGCAGGAGGGCACCAGCCACCGTGGCCTGGGAAAATGCACCATTTCCAGCCAGACCAGGAAGTCACGTGTTTGGAAGGGACCCCGGTCACCATTCTCCGCAGCCTGGGGATCTGTGATCCAATTCTCCCAGTTGGTCCGGGGGGGCGTGCGTGGTGGCGGCACCAGCTGCCGCGGCTTGAGGGGACTGCCTGTCCAAATCTCCCAGTTAGCCTAGAAAAGAGGAAGGGAGGGACTCCGGCCGCTTTCTGCCCCAGCCCGGGGAAGCCCGCGCCCCTCGGCGATCTCACCGGAGTGGGTTCTCCCAGCCAGTCAGCCATTCCAGGATGGGGTACGCTGTCTTTTTAATCTCTGTCGTGGCTCTGGGAGCCGTTCTGTATCATTTCTACTCCCCTAGTAGCTGTTCTGGAGGAGGAACAGAACTATGACCATGGTCTCCATCTCCAGTCCATCGTGGCCACCTTCTGGAGGTTATTCTTATGCATCAAGTAGATATCATCTTGTTATTCAAGATGTAATGGAGAGGCTGGAGGGAACTGCCTGAAAGTGTAGAGCTGTGTTACAGTAGCCATGTTTCTTGGGGATGATTGTATAATGATATAGCTTTCACAATGTGACTGTGAGATTGTGAAAACCTTGTGTCCGATGCTCCTTTTATCTACTTTGTCAACAAAGGAGTAGAACATATGGAATAAAAATAAATAATGGGGGAACAAATGCTAAAATAAATTTTGTTTGAAATGCTAGTGATAAAAAAAAGAAAGAAACTGGAGGAAAAAAGATTGATGAGGGACCTGAAGCTATGGTGGTGACAGGCTGCCAACTGGGACAGGTTGGAAGTGACAGAAATGCTCCCATAGCCCCAAGTTGTCAGTTTACTTGCTAGCCATATATAGAGCATCCCCAATATTACCTGGGTCAGGAGTCCCAAAAGACCATTAAGAGACCTGGTTCTGGACTGAATGTCACCAGGATTAATTGGAAATGCTCAGAAAGGCTCACAGAGGGACTCATCAGGAAGTAAAAGCAAACAAACTAAAAGCCAGTTAGAAGCCAGTAGAAGTGAGTCTGCAAAACAACATTTCCCAACCCATAGAGAAATATAACACCAAGAAACACCATCAATAAAATTAGCTATTGGATCAGGAATTCACAATAGATGAATAGATGAAATTTCTTTTTCAAAATATGATAAACAAAACAAAGTAAGAAGATTTGGGATACTCAAAGAACCAAAAATATGGATAAATCTCATTATTAAGCAAACAGTAATAACAGTAATGAAGTCATAAAGCAAATCTAATAAAAATGAAACAATAGAAAGATATTAAAAGAAACTTTAATGTTTAAAATATAGTCATAGAAATTTAAAAATCTAAATAAGATTAATTCTATGCTGAAAATGTTCAAAAATGGAGTAATTGAATTGGAAAACAGTACTGGGGAAGTTACTAAAACCAGCAGAGAGAAACAAAGATATTCTCTAAAAATGAAAATAGAATTAAGAATATGAAGAAAAGATTATAAGACTCCAACACAAGACTAACATGCTTTTACAAAGAAGAAAATGAATAGAATTACACAAGAAGCATTATTTGAGCACTTAAGAGTTAAAAATTTTCCAGAATTGAAAAAAGACAGTTGTCAGATGAACGTATCCCCGAGGGTAAATACTTACATGTGTAAACTAAGATAAAGTATAGCAAAACAGCGAACAATCAGGTATGAACAGTTGATCTTAAAAGCCATCAGAGGAAAAAAGGCAGATTACTTACAAAGAAGATAAAGTACTGCTATCTTCAAAGGGCTGAGTTAAAATAACATCCACCTTGGTTTGATATTCGACTCAATCATTACTCAATAATAAAAGGAAAATAGAAACTTTTTCAGATATATAAATACTAATAAACTTTTCCATGAACAATCCACCACTAAAAGAACTAATAAAGGATATATTTTAGCTAGGATAAAAGTGAATGCAAAGGCTCTTCAATAAATGATGCCTAGAGAACTGGATATCCACATGAAAAAGAATGAAAGGGGATCCATATCTCACACCCTATACAAAAATTAACTTAAAATGGATCAAAGACCTAAACACCAGATCTAAGACCATAAAACTGTTAGAAAATAAATGTAGGAAAATATCTTATAAATCTTATAATAGGAGGTGGTTTCCTAGACCTTACACCCAAAGCACAAGCATTGAAGAAAGAAAGAAAGAAATGGGAACTCCTCAAAATTAAACACTTGGTGTATCAAAGAACTTCATCAAGAAATTAAAAAGACAGCCTACACAATGGGAGACAATATTTGGAAACAATATATCAGATAAAGGTCTAGTATCCAGAATATATAAAAAGATTGTTCAACTCAAGAACAAAAAGACAAACAACCCAATTACAAAATGGCTAAAAGACTTGAACAGACACTTGTCAGAAGAGGAAATACAAATGGTCAAAAGGCCCATGAAAAGATGCTCAACTTCCCTGGCTATTAGGGAAATGCAAATCAAAACCACAAGGAGATATCATCTCACACCCACCAGAACGGTCATTATCAATAAAACAGAATACAACAAGTGCTGGAGAAGATGTGGAGAAAGAGGTACACTTATCCATTGTTGGTGGGAATGTCAATTGTACAACCAAGTTTGGTGGTTCCTCAGGAAGCTAAATATAGAATTGCCATATGACCTGGCAATACCATTGTTAGGTATCTACTGAGAAGACATGAGGGCAAGGACACAAGCAGACGTTTGCACACCAATATTTATAGCAGCATTACTTACAATTGCAAAGAGATGGAAAGAGCCAAAATGTCCATCAACAGATGAGTGGCTAAACAAGCTGTGGTATATACATACAATGGAGTATTATGCAGCCTTAAGACAGAATAAAGTTATGAAGTATGTAACAACATGGACAGACCTTAAGGATATTATGCTGAGTGAGATTAGCCAGAAACAAAAGGACAAATACTGTATAGTCTCACTGATATGAACTGACATTAGTGAACAAACTTGGAGAATGTCATTGATAACAGAGACCATCAGAAGATAGAGATAGAGTAAGATATTGGATAATCAGAGCTGAAGGGATACAGATTGTGCAACAGGACTGATAGTAGAAACTCAGAAATGGATAGCACAATGCTACCTAACTGTAACACAATTATGTTAAAAACACTGAATGAAACTGAATGTGAGAATGATAGAGGGAGGAGGGCTAGGGGCACAAATGAAATAAAAAATAAAGATAGAGGCTAATGACTGGGATGGTATAATCTAGGAATGCCTAGAGTGTATAATAATAGTGACTAAATGTAAAAATTTAAAAATGTTTTTGCATGAGGAAGAACATAGGAATGGCATTACTGCAGGGTGTTGAAAATTGATAATAATATTTTTTTATTTTAACTTATGTGTGAGACTAAAGCAAAAAAAAGTTTATTTGGTACAAAATTTATATTTTGACTAGTGCAGTTCCTAATATAACTTACGTAGATAGCTTAATTGAGCACCATAAGTACATGGAACCTTGAGTAGGGCATGAGATTTTGTTGGTTTGTCCAGAGTGATGCCCTGATAAATCCCAGAGTGATTTGAACAGTGAATATGAAAGTATTTGCAAAGTCCCCTTCAGGAAATGGTGAGAACGGGGGAAAATTCAACTTCCCCAAGTTGAATTCTTGATAGTCTCACAAGCAGTGGGGACAATCAAAGCTATAGGCTGGTGCCCCTATATTGTTCATATGAAACTTAAGCCCACAAAGGATAGGTCAAGCCTACTTAAAATTAGGCCTGGAGGTCGCCCCCAGTAGAGCCTCTTTTGTTGCTCAGATGTGGCCTCTCTCTCCAGCCAACACAACAAGCAAACTCACTGCCCTTCCCCTGTCTATGTGGGGCATGAATCCTGGAGGTGTGGACCTTCCTTGTTGTGTGTGACAGAAATCCTAGAATGAGCTGGGACTCAGCTTCAAAGGATTGAGAAAACCTTCTCCACCAAAAGGGGGAAGAGCAAAATGAAACAAAATAAAGTGTCAATGGCTGAGAGATTCCATACGGAGTCAAGAGATTGTCCTGGAGGTTATTCTTGTGCATTAAATAGATATCACATTGTTAGTCAAGATGTAATGGAGAGGCTGGAGGGAACTGCCTCAAAATGTAGAGCTGTACTCCAGTAGCCATGTTTCTTGAAGATGACTGTATAATGATATAGCTTTCACAATGTGACTGTGTGATTGTGAAAACCTTGTGTCTGATGCTCCTTTTATTCACCTTATCAACAGACAAGTAAGACATATGGCATAAAAATAAATAATGGGGGGAACAAGTGTTAAAATAAACTTAGATTGAGATGCTAGTGATCAAGGAAAGAGAGGGGTAAGGGGTATGGCATGTATGAATTTTTTTCTGTTGTCTTTTTATTTCTTTTCTGAATTGATGCAAATGTTCTAAGAAATGATCATGATGATGAATATGCAACTATGTGATGATTTTGTGAATTACTGATTATATGTGTAGAATGGAATGATCATATGTTAACAATGTTTGTGTTTCTTTGTTTTCATATTTTAAAAGAAAATTAAAAAAAATAACCAACACACACACACATACACACGCACCCACAAAAGTGAACCCAAAGGGAACACATGGAATGAAAGAAACAATAGTAGTACTGAAACTGGATAGACTATGCTGGTTACTGTAAAAATAATGTTTTTTCTTAAATAAAGTAAAATGAAATTCTAGACAATAGTAACAATAGGGAGTAGAGGATAATAATCAGTAATCATAATATCTTTTAGTATTTATTGAGGGTCCACTTACTATATGAATCCTGTGTTTTGCATGTGTTAATTCATTTTTATTCTCACCAAAAGCCCCTGAATTCACTGTTATCATTATAGTCATCTTTCTTTTCAAATGGGAGGATTCAGGCAAGTTACTTGCAGTTGCACAACAGATACGTTTCAGAGGCAGAATTTGAACATCACTCTGCTATAATATAATGAATAACTAGCATGTCCTAAGTTTCATGCCATGTTTGAGAGAAAGAAAGAACTGTTGAATAACTCTAGAGTCTGTTGAGGAAACATTTTATTAATGTATGTGTGTTTTGAAAAAGTTAACTATCTAAAAGTACAGAAATGCAATCTACGATTTCAAAACAGCTGAAGAAAAATAGAATTATAGTTAATTAATCCAACAGAAGACAGGAAAGGTGAATTAAGAAGCAAAAAAAAGACAAGATAAAAAACAAACAAGTAGATAGCTGAAATAAGTGAATTATTTAATAATAACAATATAAATGTATTGAATTCACTTATTAAAAGACTGATATTACATAAGACAAAAAATCAAACTCAAAAATATGTAGCTCACTGTATATTCATATAATGGAACACTTAGTAAGGAGAGAGAACAAACCATTGATATATGCAACAACTTTTCAACAACTTGGATGACTTTCAAGGGCATTACGCTAAATGAAAAATCCCAATCTCAATAGAACATAAATAGAAGTTCTATAAGACATAAACTTTATAAAACATACATTGCATGTTCTACAAACACCACAAACACTGAACTACCAAATATTGAGCCATTGCCTTGAGGGGAAATACAAGACCAGGTTCCTGTGAGCCCCTGGTCACAACATTTCATCAGCCTATCAGTACATAACCTGTTTTGTGTATGTTTTACCTTAAAGATATCTTATATCCTTTATGCCTTCTTGAACTTGCATAAAATGATTCTCTAAGAAGGCCTTTGTTTCACCAGCTTTTTAAAGACTGTCCCCATTTAAACCCATCTAGAAACAAAATCATTGTCTTCAGAACATTTTAGAGCAATATTTACACAAAGGGTCTGAGTATAAATTTAAGCAAGTTTAATCATAAATAGTAAGTATTGGGAGTCAGGTAATTGGAGTTCATTAAATTAGGTGTCAATGCATTAATATTGTACTAACAGCTAACAGCACTATAACCCATGTGTGACTGAAGCTTACTTAACATGTATTTTATACGAGGCACATCACAATCTTTTTGCACTTAGGAACACTAGCCAGGACTCCAGCACTAAACTTGGGGACCATTTTAAACAGCAAAATCAACAACAACAAAAAATCCATTAAAATGCAAAAAACAAGTGGCAGTAAATATACTGGGAAAAGGTTATTTTTTTACAGTATGAGAGCTGAGGTAAGAAGGCAGAACCTCACGTTGCTCAATCACAGGTGGGAATGTGTGCGTTGGACAACTCAAAATTTCCATTGCCCTGTGCTTCCACACAAATGGCCACAAAAGTGTAAGAGTATTGATTTGGGAGTTAAAAATATATTTTAAGAAGCAGAGGAATTTGTTAATATGAAATCTGTGAATAATGAGTATTGACTATAATTTTATTTCTAAAAATAACAGAATAGAAATGGAAAATAAATCAATGGTTAGTGGTTACCAGAAGTTAGGGTCTGTGAGAGAATGTGACTATAGAATGGGAGCATGAGAAAATCTCTTTAGGGTGATAGAATATTTCTGCAGTTCTGTATCGTGATTGTAATGATAGTTGCATGAATCTATACAATTCATAAATTTTCATAGCCCTCTACATCAAAGAAAGGGATAACACATTAAAAGCTGATGAAGGTATGAATTTTTTTCTGTTGTATTTTTATTTCTTTTTCTGAATTGATGCAAGTATTCTAAGAAATTGTCATGATGATGAATATGCAACTATGTGATGATATTGTGAATTACTGACTATATATGTAAAATGGAATAATCATATGTTAAGAATGTTTGTGTTTGTTGTTACATTTTTTTAAAAATTAATAAAAATAAATAAAGAAGAATAAATTTAAAAATAAATGACTATAAATACAAAATAAAGGTCGAAAAAAGCACCACCTCACTAATCTCCACTTTACAAAGGTAAAAAAAGAGATGATAAAAAGTAAAATTGAGATTGATGCCTCCCAATCTCTACCTCATATTCTAGAAATGTCGTATCTTTAGTTTATGTGTATGGGGAAAAATTGACATAAAATAGAATGAATAGATACTTTTAAAAATATATGATGAAGGCTGGCTCTGTGTCCCAGCTTACCAAGTGACCACCCTGTGTCTCCTGGCCAAGGCTTCAACAGACCTCAGCAAAATGTCATCTCAAATGTAACATGCTATAAAAACTATGATGTTTATGTTTCACAAATTTGCTGGGTATAAATTCTACTTAAGAAAGGAGGACCTGACAGTACTCATGGGAAAGGAATTCCCAAATTTTTGAAAAATCAAAAAGATCCTCTGGCTGTGGTCAAAATAATAAAGGATGTAGACCAGTGTCAAGAGGGCAAAGTGGGCTTCCAGAGCTTCTTTTCACTAATTGCTGGGCTCATCATTGCATACAATGACTATTTTGTAGTACACATGAAGCAGAAGGGAAAGAAGTAAGTAGAATTGAGGAATTAATTACCCCCCCCCCTCATATGAATTATCCCAGTGGCCACATAAGGAATCTTCCCCACAGTTTACCTCTGCATAAGAATTTCAAAGTAAAGTGGGTTCTTAGAAAGTGTACAAATAAAATCCAAGTCCTATATAACAAGCAGTGGAAGAAGTCAATTAAATGCCAGATAAGCTTTTCCTTTTTTTTTTAACATGGGCAGGCACCAGGAACCAAACCTGGGTCTCTGGCATGGCAGGTGAGAACTCTGCTACTGAGCCACCATGGCCAGCCCAAGTTTTTAATTTTTATATTGTTTGCATCTTCTTCCCTCAACAAACCAATTTCTTTTTTTAATATCTAAAAAAGAAAAAGAAAAACTGGTGAAATTTGAATAAGTTCTGTGGTTTAGTTAATGTATCAATGTCAATTTCCTGATTTTGATAGCAAACTTTAGTTACATGAGGTGTTATCACTTGGGAAAGCTGTGTGAAGGGCACATGAAAACTATATCCTTTTTTGTAATCTCTCATGACTAAATTACTTCAAAACAAAATGTTTTAGGATGCAGTTATAAAATACCCACTGAAAATAAAAATTAAACAGAAAATTTTAAAATAAAGGGATGGAAAAAGATTTACCATTCAACCACTTACCAAAAAATAGGCATATGTGGTGATATAGAGGTGAATGAAATAGACCAGATTCTTACCCTTAAAAGAGCTTACAGTCTCCTGGGTGTTATGAGGTGAAAATTGAGAAGATTTAACAATTGATTGGATGTAAGAAAGAGGGGGAAAAGTACAGAGATGTCTTTGTACTTTCAAAACTGAATATAAAGAATATGAGATGCCAGAAGTAGAGAAGGGGAGACAATCTACTGGTGAGGGATGGACAGGATTAAGTATTGAACCCAAAACTACAACTACAGGAGTGGTAGGAGAATCAAGAAGGCTACAAATCTGAGACCCAGGGAAACAATGAATGCTTAAGACAGAGCCTTAATCAGAAGAAAAGAGATCATTTAGCCCACTGCCAAGCTAAGGAGCTTTTTTATAACACATACCAGCTGAATGCTGACAGGAGAGGAAAAATTGAGAAACAAGAGTGTGCAAAGACATCCTCCTCAAGGAACAATACAAAGTGAAGACTTACAATTTATAATCAATCAAAATATTGCTCTGGTAAACCACCTCCCACCCAAGGCACAAAGTATCTCTATAGGAATTCTAAGCCTGTGGTGCACTGAGGGTAACTATAGAAAAAACAAATCTTGTGTAAAATACCAAATTAATGCAAAATTCTGAATTTGATAAAGGCTTACCAAAGGGAAGGATTCTCCTTTTGAAACAGAAAACCTATTTACCTCAGTCTGTACTGTCCTACTTAATATGGACAACTTTCAACAAAAATTACAAGGCATGCAAAAAGGCAAGAAAAAGCCACAAAATCCTGTAAGACAGAGTGAGCATCAAAACCAGACTCAGATATGATGCAAATGTTGCAACTATTTGATAAGGAATTTAAAATAACTATGATTTATATACTGAAGGTTCTAGTGTAAAAAGTGGATAACAGAATATCAGATGTGTAATTTATGAAAATAAATTTTAAAAACATAAGAAATAATAAAATGGAAAGGTTAGAAGTGAAAGCTACAGTAACAGAGATGAAGAATGATTCTGATGGATTCTTCAGTAGAGTAGACACAGCCATGAAAATAATCAGTGAACTTGAGGGTGGGCCACACTGACTGAGTGGTAGAGTTCTCACCTGCAATGCCAGAGACCCAGGTTCAACTCCTGGTGCCTGCCCATGCAAAAAAAAGAAATGAAGAAGAAGAAGAAGAAGAAGAATCAGTGAACTTGAAGATAAAGCAATAGAAAGTACTTACACTAAAACACAACATGGAAAAAAGTAAAAGGAAAAGAAGTAAAGGAAAAAAAAAGAAAAGGACATGCAGGACTTAAGGGCAACAGCACACATTGTGCTGCTAGTTTAATTGGAATCCCAGTAGAGGAAGATAGACAGAATGGTCAAGACTTTTCCAAAATAAGTATAGATGTCAACCCACAGCCCTAAGAAGTCCAGAGAATACCAAACAGGATAACGAAAAAGCTCCCTAAGCATACCATTAAGCCAAACAATTGAGAAGAAATGATAAAGATAAAATCTTGAAATAAGTCAGAAAAAAATAAACATTGCATACGTAGTGTGCCAGTTTGAATCTGTGTTGGACACCAGAAAAGCCATGTCCTTTAATTCTCATTCAATATTGTTGGCTGGGACCTTTTTGATTGTTCCCATGGAGATGTGATTCACCCAATTGTGGGTTTCAACTTTTGATTAGAGGTAGGTGTGACTCCACCAATTCAAGGCGGGTCTTGATTACTTTCCAAGAATCCTTTCAAAGAGGAAGAATTTTTTAGAAAGTTTGAGAATGACAAGAGCAGCAAAGACATGAAAAGTACAGAAACCACAAGCCAGTGATCTTTGGAGATGAAGAAGGGAACACCCCTGGGGGTGCTTCGTTAAACAAGAAGCCTGGAAAGGAAGCCAGAAGATGTTGCCATGTTTGTCATGCACCTTTTCAGTTGAGAGAGAAGCCCTGAATGTCATTGGCCTTTCCTGAGTGAAGGTAACCTCTTGTTGGTGGCTTAATTTGGACATTTTTATAGGCTTGCTTTAATTGGGACATTTTCTCGGCCTTGGAACTATAAACTAACAACTTACTAAATTCCTCATTTTAAAGACCACTCCATTTCGGTTATATTGCATTCTGGTAGCTAGCAAACTAGAACACATAGGAAAAAAGACAAGAATTACAGCAGACTTCTCATCAGAAAACATGCAAGCCAAGATACAATGAAGTGACATAATAAAAATGCTGGGGAGAAAAAGCCAACTTAAGAAAAATGTCATTCAAAAATAAAGGAAAGTAAAAACTAAAAACATTCTCAGACAAAAACAAAAGGGATTCACTGGAAAAAGACCTATTCTACAAAAAAACATTAAAGGAAATTCTACAGAAAGGAAGAACACATCAAAAAGAAACTTGGGGAGGAGGGGCCAAGATGGCAGCTTAGCAAGGTGCGTGTTTTAGTTCATCCTCCAGAACAACTACTAAATAACCAGAAACAGTACAGAACAGCTCCCGGAGCCACAGTAGTGACTGGACACACAGCATACCCCAGTCTGGACCAGTTGGACCGGCTGCAAGTCTCCCCAGAACTGTGAGTTCCCCAAGCCGCAGCGGCTGGCACCTGGTGCCCCTCCCCCACAGGCGGCTTCCCAGAGGGAAAGAAAAGACACTCTAAAAGTAGTAGTAGCTGAGTCCAACCAAACACCAATTGTGGCATTAATTAACAAATTCTGACTACTAAAAATAGGCTCCCAATCAGGCAAACCTGGTCAAGGTGGAGGTTGCTTATTGGGCCAACTGAAAAAGAGGAAAGGGGATGAAACAGAGGTTTTAGTGGCTGTCTCTATGGAGGCTTGGCTGCCTCTGGATTCAGCAGTGGGACTACTCGGGCTGCAACTGCCCCAGGCATAGGCAGAAATGGACTGCTTTCAGGGCTATCTCCCAACCGTGCCTTCCCCAGGGGAGAGGGGAAGCCCAACTCAGGTGGAATCCCTCTCTCAAGGAATTCAGAATCCAGGGCTCAGCAATTTGAAGCCATTAAAACCAGTCTACAACCTCTCCTACATCTCCTCCACGGCCCCAGCAGGGAGAGCCTTCCAAACTTAAAGGTCCCACAACATCTTTTGCTGGTGGGACCTGCAGGCAAACAAGCACCACATACGGACAGGATAAGAAAAACAGAGCCCAGAGACTTCACAGGAAAGTCTTTTAACCTGATGGGTCTCACCCTCAGGGAAAACTGATGCAGGTGACTCATTCCCCCTGATAGGAGTCCACTTTAGTCCGGGAAAACCTGGCTGGAGTCTATATTACCTATGTAGACCCTCGTAATGGTGGGGAGGAAAAAGGCACCTTACAAGCAGGGCAAGAAACAAGAAAACAAGAACTGAAAAATTATCCTCTGTTAAACAAAACCTAAGCTAGAGGGCCAGAAAAAGCTGAACTGAAAGTCAAAGAACAGATAGAAAACAAACTCATCTAGCAAGAAAACCCTAGGTAAGATAAGTGAAAGCAATCACCAGAATAAACTAATTAAGGTAATTAAATATCTAGATGCCAGCAAAAAATAACAAATCACATCAGGAAAATTGAAGATATGGCCCAGTCAAAGGAACAAACCAATAGCTCAAATGAGATAGAGGAGCTGAAACAATTAATTCAGAATATACGAACAGACATGGAAAACCACATCAAAAACAAAATCAATGAATTGAGGGAGGATATGAAGAAGGCAAGGAATGAACAAAAAGAAGAAATGGAAAGTCTGAAAAAACAAATCACAGAACTTATGGGAATAAAAGGTACAGGAGAAGAGATGAAAAAAACAATGGAAACCTACAATGGTAGATTTCAAGAGACAGAGGTTAGGATTAGTGAACTGGAGGATGGAACATCTGAAATCCAACAAGAAACAGAAATTATAGGAAAGAAATGGAAAAATATGAGCAGGGACTCGGGGAATTGAATGATAATATGAAGCACACAAATATACATGATGTGGGTGTCCCGGAAGGAGAAGAGAAGGGAAAAGGAGGAGAAAAATTAATGGAAGAAATTATCACTGAAAATTTCCCAACTCTTATGAAAGACCTAAAATTACAGATCCAAGAAGTGCAGCACACCACAAAGAGAATAGATCCAAATAGACGTTCTCCAAGACACTTACTAGTCAGAATGTCAGAGGTCAAAGAGAAAGAGAGGATCTTGAAAGCAGCAAGATAAAAGCAATCCATTACATACAAAGAAACCCAATAAGACTATGTGTAGATTTCTCAGCAGAAACCATGGAGACGAGAAGACAGTGGGATGATATTTTTTAATTACTAAAAGAGAAAAACTGCCAACCAAGAATTCTATACCCAGCAAAATTGTCCTTCAAAAATGAGGGAGAAATTAAAACGTTTTCAGACAAAAAATCACTGAGAGAATTTGTGACCAAGAGACAAGCTCTGCAAGAAATACTAAAGGGAGCACTAGAGACAGATACGAAATGACAGAAGAGAGAGGTGTGGAGAAGAGTGTAGAAAGAAGGAAAATTAGATATGACATATAAAATACAAAAGGCAAAATGGTAGAAGAAAATACTACCCATACAGTAATAACACTAAATGTTAATGGATTGAACTTCCCAATCAAAAGACATAGACTGGCAGAATGGATTAAAAACAGGATCCTTCTATATGCTGTCTAGAGTAAACACACCTTAGACCCAAAGATAAACATAGGTTGAAAGTGAAAGGTTGTGAAAAGGTATTCCAGGCAAATAACAACCAAAAAAGAGCAGGAGTAGCTATACTAATATCCAACAAATGAGACTTCAAATGTAAAACAGTTAAAAGAGACAAAGACGGATACTATGTTCTAAAAAAAGGAACAATTCAACATGAAGACATGCCCCAAAATACATGAGGCAAATACTGCAAACCCTGAAAAGGGAAATAGGCACATCCAACATAATAGTTGGAGACTTTAATTCCCCACTCTCATCAATGGAAAGAACATTTAGACAGAGGATCAATAAAGAAACAGAGAATTTGAATATTATAATAAATGAGCTAGACTTAACAGACATTTATAGGACATTACACCCCAAAACAGCAGGATACACGTTTTTCTCAAGTGCTCATGGATCATTCTCAAAGATAGACCATATGCTGGGTCACAAAGCAAGTCTCAACAAATTTAAAAAGATTGAAATCATACACAACACTTTCTCAGATCATAAAAGAATGAAGTTGGAAATCAATAACAGGCAGAACACCAGAAAATTCACAAATATGTGGAGGCTCAACAACGCACTCTTAAACAACCAATGGGTCAAGGAAGAAATTACAAGAGAAATCAGTAAATATCTCGAGGCAAATGAAAATGAAAACACAACATATCAAAACTTATAGGATGCAGGAAAGGCAGTGCTAAGATGGAAATTTATTGCCCTAAATGCCTATATCAAAAAAGAAGAAAGGGCAAAATTTCAGGATTTTTTTGTCCTGAAGACAAAAAAATGTCCATTTGGAAGAATTGGAGAAAGAACAGCAAACTAACCCCAAAGCAAGCAAAAGGAAAAAAATAACAAAGATTAGAGCAGAAATAAATGAAATTGAGAACATGAAAACAATTGAGAAAATCAATAACCAGAAGTTGGTTTTATGAGAAAATCAATAAGATTGATGGGCCCTTAGCAAGACTGACAAAAAGAAGAAGAGAGAGGATGCAAATAAATAAGATCAGAAATGGAAGAGGAGACATAACCACAAACCCCACAGAAATAAAGGAGGTAATAACAGGATACTATGAACAACTTTATGCTAATAAATACAACAATGTAGATGAAATGGACAAGTTCATAGAAAGGCATGAACAACCAACTTTGACTCAAGAAGAAATAGATGACCTCAACAAACCAATCACAAGAAATTGAATCAGTCATTAAAAAGCTTCCCAAAAAGAAAAGTCCAGGACCAGATGGCTTCACATGTGAATTCTACCAAACATTCCAGAAAGGATTAGTACCAACCCTGCTCAAACTCTTCAAGAAAATTGAAGTGGAGGGAAAGCTACCTAATTCATTCTATGAAGCCAACATCAACCTCATACCAAAACCAGGCAAAATATTACAAAAAAAAGAAAACTACAGACCAATCTCTCTAATAAATATAGATGCAAAATCCTCAACAAAATTCTAGCAAATCGTATCCAGCAACACATTAAAAGAATTATACATCATGACCAAGCAGGATTCACCCCAGGTATGCAAGGATGGTTCACCATAAGAAAATCAATTAATGTAATACACCATATTAACAAACCAAAGCAGAAAAATCACATGATCATCTCAATTGATGCAGAGAAGGCATTTGACAAAATTCAACATACTTTCCTTTTGAGAAGACTTCAAAAGATAGGAATACAAGGGAACTTCCTTAAAATGATAAAGGAAACATATGAAAAACCCACAGTTAATAACATCCTCAATGGGGAAAAACTGAAAACTTTCCCCCTAAGATCAGGAACAAGACAAGGATGTCCACTACCACCACTGTTACTCAACATTGTGTTGGAAGTTCTAGCCAGAGCAATTAGACAAGAAAAAGAAATACAAGGCATCAAAATTGGAAAGGAAGAAGTAAAACTCACTGTTAGCAGATGATATAATACTATATGTCCAAAACCCAGAAAAATCCACAGCAAAACTACTAGAGCTAATAAACAAATACAGCAAAGTGGCAGGTTACATGATCAACATTCAAAAACCTGTAGTGTTTCTATACACTAGTAATGAGCAATCTGGGGGGGAAATCAAGAAACGAATTCCGTTTACAATGGCAACTAAAAGAATAAAACATTTAGGAATAAATTTAACTAAAGACACAAAAGACCTATACAAAGAAAACTACAAGAAACTGTTAAAAGAAATCACAGAACACCTAAATAAATGGAAGGACCTACCGTGTTCATGGATTGGAAGACTAAATATAGTTAATATGTCAATTCTACTTAAATCAATATACAGATTCAATGCAATACCAATCAAAATCCCAACAACTTATTTATCAGAAATAGAAAAATCAATAAGCAAATTTATCTGGAAGGACAGCATGCCCCAAATTGCTAAAAGTATCTTGAGGAAAGAAACAAAGCTGGAGGTCTCACACTACCTGACTTAAGTCATATTATGAAGCCACACTGGTCAAAATAGCATGGTACTAGCATAAAGATAGATACATTGACCAACGGAATCAAATAGAATGCTCAGATATACACCCTCTCATCTATGGACATTTGATTTTTGATAAGGCAGTCAAGCCAACTCACCTGGGACAGAAGAGTCTCTTCAAAAAATGGTGCCTAGAGAACTGGATATCCATATGCAAAAGAATGAAAGAAGACCTGTATCTCACACCCTATACAAAAGTTAACTCAAAATGGATCAAAGATCTAAACATTAGGTCTAAGACCATAAAACAGAGGAAAATGTAGGGAGATATCTTATAAATCTTATACTGGGAGGTGGTTTTATAGACCTTACACCCAAAGCAAGAGCATTGAATAAATAAATAAATAAATGGGACCTCCTCAAAATTAAAAACTTTTGTGCATCAAAGAACTTCATCAAGAAAGTAAAAAGACAGACTACACAATGGGAGACAATATTTGGAAATGACATATCAGATAAAGGTCTAGTATCCAGAATTTATAAAGAGATTGTTCAACTCAACAACAAAAAGACAGCCAATCAAATTACAAAATGGGAAAAAGACATGAACAGACACTTCTCATAAGAGGAAATACAAATGGCCAAAAGGCACATGAAGAGATGCTCAACATCCCTGGCCATGAAAGAAATGCAAATCAAAACCACAATGAGATATTATCTCACACCCACCAGAATGGCCATTATTAACAAAACAGGAAATGACAAGTGCTGGTGAGGATGTGGAGAAAGAGGCACACTTATTCACTGTTGGTGGGAATGTCAAATGGCGCAACTGCTGTGGAAGGCAGTTTGGCGGTTCCTCAAAAAGATGAATATAGAATTGCCATATGACCTGGCATTACCATTGCTAGGTATCTACTCAGAGGACTTAAGGGCAAAGACACAAACAGACACTTGTACACCAATGTTTATAGCAGCATTATTTACAATTGCAAAGAGATAGAAACAGCCAAAATGTCCATCAACAGACGAGTGGCTAAACAAGCTGTGGTATATACATACAATGGAATATTATGCAGCTTTAAGACAGAATAAACTTATCAAGTATGTAACAACATGGATGGATCTTGAGAACATTATGCTGAGTGAGACTAGCCCAAAACTAAAGGACAAATACTGTATGGTCTCACTGATATGAACTGACATTAGTGAATAAACTTGGAATATGTCGTTGGTAACAGAGATCATCAGGAGATAGAAATACGGTAAGATATTGCGTAATTGGAGCTGAAGGGATACAGACTGTGCAACAGGACTGGATACAAAAACTCAGAAATGGACAGCACAATACTACCTAACTGTAATGTAATTATGTTAAAACACTGAATGAAGCTGCATGTGAGAATGATAGAGGGAGGAGGGCTGGGGACATAAATGAAATCAGAAAGAAAGATAGATGTTAAAGATCAAGACGGTATAATCTAGGAATGCCTAGAGTGTATATAGTGAAATGTACAATGCACAAATTTAAAAATGTTTTTGCATGAGGAAGAACAAAGGAACGTCATTATTGCAGGGTACTGAAAATAGATGATAATTAATACTTTAAAATGTCACCTTATGTGTGAGAGTAAAGCAAAAAATATTTGTTACATAATTCATATTTTGACTAGAGCATTTCCTAATATGACTCATGTAGATAGTTTGATTGAATGTCACAAGTACTTGGAATCTCAGGTAGGACATGAGATTTTGTTGGTTTGTCCAGAGTGATGCCCCGATGAATCCCAGAGTGATTTGATCAGTGAGTGGAAAAGTATTTGCAAGCCCCCTTCGGGGAATGGTGAGAGCAGGGAGAAATTCAACTTCCCCAAGTTGAATTCTTGATATTCTGACAAGCAGTGTGGACAACCAAAGCTATAGGCTGAGCCCCCCGTCTTGGGGGTTGTTCATATGAAACTTAACCCCACAAAGGATAGGTCAAGCCTACTTAAAATTTAGGCTTAAGAGTCACCCCCAAGAGAGCCTCTTTTGTTGCTCAGATGTGGCCTCTCTCTCCAGCCAACACGACGAGCAGTCTCACCACCCTCCCCCTCTTTCTGCATGGGACATGACTCCCAGGGGTGTGGACCTTCCTGGCAACGTGAGACAGAGATCCTGGAATGAGCTGAGACTCAGCATCAAGGGCCTGAGCAAAACCCTAGAATGAGCTAAGAATTAACATCAAGGGATTGAGAGAACTTTCTCCACCAAAAGGGGGAAGAGTGAAATGAGACTAAGTGTCAATGGCTGAGAGATTCCAAACAGAGTTGAGAGGTTATCTTGGAGGTTATTCTTACAGCTTAAGTAGATATCACCTTGTTGTTCAAGATGTAATGGAGAGGCTGGAGGGAACTGCCTGAAAATGTAGAGCTGTGTTCCAGTAGCCATGTTTCTTGATGATGATTGAACGATGATATAGCTTTCATAATGTGACTCTGTGAATGTGAAAACCTTGTGTCTGATGCTCCCTTTATCTTCCATATCAACACAAGAGCAGAACACATGGAATAAAAATAAATAATAGGGGGAAGAAATGTTAAAATAAATTTAGTTTGAAATGCTAGTGGTAAATGAAAGCGAGGGGTAAGGGGTATGGCATGTATAACTTTTTTTCTCTATTATCATTTTATTTCTTTTTCTGTTGTCTTTTTACTTCTTTTTCTAAATCAATGCAAATGTTCTAAGAGATGATGAATATGCAACTATGTGATGATATTAAGAATTACTGATTATATATGTAGAATGGAATGATATCTTATTGTTTTGTTTGTTTGTTGTTAATTTTTTTCATTAATAAAAAAATTTCTTTGAAAAAAAGAAACTTGAATCTATACAAAGAGATTATCTACAAAAAGAAATTTGGATCTACACTGGGATAAAAGATAAATGAAGTTGAAATTAAATTCATTTTTTCTTATTTTTTATTGCTTTAAAAGGTAACTGTGAATTGAAAATAGTAGTGATGCATTATACATTTATACCATCTGTGAAAGTAGAAAGCATGAGTACAATAGCACAAGTAATGACAGGAAAAATTGGGAACATACTGCCATAAGGTCTTTTTAAACTTTATTTAGTTCAGAATAATAAAAAAAGGGTTTACAGAAAAATCTTGTATAAAAAAACAGTGTTCCTATATACCATCTTATTAGTAACACCTTGAATTGGTGTGATGTATTTATCATAATTGATGAAAGCACATTTTTATAATTGTACTATTAACTATATAGTCCATGCTTTAACTTAAGATTCACTTTGTCTGTTTTGCAGTCTGATGTTTCCTCTTTTAACCTCAGATATATATTTCAGTGATGTTAATTACACTTACAATTCTGTGCTAACATCACCACCATTCCCTACTCTCACCCTAACCTCTTATAACCTATGCTCTAGATTCTGATTCTATCCATATGCTTATTCTAATTATTTCATGTCATGAGATCATACAATATTTGTTACATTGTGTCTGGCTTATTTAATTCAACATGATGTCTTCAAGGTTCATCAACATTGTAGCACATATCAGAATTTCAGTCCTTTTGTGACTGAATAATATTCCATTTTGCGTATATACCACATTTTGTTTATCCATTCATCAGTTTGTGGACACTTGGGTTACTTCCATCTTTTAGCAATTGTGAATAATACCACCATCAACACTGGTGTGCAAATATCTATTCAAGTCCCTCCTTTCAATTATTTTGGATATATATATATATATATATAATAACTAAATTTTTTTAAGAGGGATAAGTAATACTTCAATAGGAACAGAAAAAAATGGCATCATAAAAAGGTCTCAATTAATGCAAGAAAAGGAGAAAAAAGAAGCAACTATATATATATATATATATATATATATATATATATATATATATATATAGTGTGGGGTTCCTAGATCACAGAGAAATTCTATACCTAATTTTCTTAGTAACTGCAAAACTGTCTTCCACAGTGGCTGCTCCGTTTTACATTCCCACCAGCAATGAAGAAGTTTCTATTTTCCACATTCTCTTTAACACGTGTAATTTTCTTTCTCTTTAAAATAGTAACTATTCTAGTGTGTGTGAAATAGTATGCCATTATGATTTGATTTGAATTTCACTAATGGGTAATTATGCTGAGCATATTTTCATGTGTTTTCCAATAATTTTTATATTTTCTTTGGAGAAATGTCTCTTCAGATCTTTTACTCATTTTAAAATTGGGTTGTTTGCCTTCTTGTTCAGTTGCAGAATTTCTTTCTATATTTGGAACATTAAACACTTATCAGATATGTGGTTTCTAAATATTTTTCCCATTGTGTTAGGTTGTTGTTTTACTTTCATGATAAAGTTCTTTGAGGCACAAGGGTTTTCATTTTATCAATTCACATTTATACATTTTTTCTTTTGTTGCTCATGCTTTGGGTGTAAAGTTTAGGAAACCTCTGCTAACACAAGGTCCTGAGAGTGCTTTTAGGATTTTGACAGGTCTGGCTTTTATATTTCAGTCTTTCATCTACTTTGAGCTAATTTTTGTATATAATGTGAAATAGAGTTTTTTTAAGGTCTTAATACTAAATATAAAGTAGTACGATCTATTTGGAAGGTTAATCCAGATTATTAAAATTATAATGATGCACCATAGGGCAAAAACTAAAATTTTTTAAACAGAGAGATAAGTAATAGTTCAATAGGAACAGAAAAAAATGGAATCATAAAAAGCTCTCAATTAATGCAAGAGAAGTCAGAAAAGGAGAAAAAAGAAGCAACAACAGATTGAACAAATAGAACATAGATATCAAGACAGTAGCTTTTAGCAAAATCATATCATTGGAGGTGGGCTAAGGATTCAAAGACTGCCAAAAGGAAGGGGAATGGTGGTGTATACATACAATGAACTACTGGGTGGCTGCGAGAAGGAATGAAGTTCTGAGGCATGCAACTAGGTGAATGAACTTAAGGACGGTATGTTGAATGAAATGGAAGCAAAAAGACAAATATTATCATGCCTCACTCATATGAACTAACTATAATGTAAAAACTCAGAGCATTGAAAATTGTAAAGGGTCCTAGATTTTAAGCTCTTGCAGCAGTCACATATATTCAGGAGTTGTAAACATTATTTATAAATTCTGAGATACAGAGTTATTTGAGTATAACCTGGTCATTCCCTGAAACTTTTGTATGTGACACCTGAGACTCTGAGTTAGAAAACTGAAGGTATAAAAGTCAGCATTATCCCATACAATAATTGTGAAAAAAGTTGAAAATGTGATCAGACTTCAACTAGAGATATGAATGAAGCTGATTTGCATAGGACTAAGGTTAATCAGAATAAAATGATCCATATTTTAAAACTTCAATTTCTGTGTGACATCAAAGGAAGAGATGTTTATTTGCACAAAATTTATATTTTGGGCAGCACATTATCTAATTTTACTTGTATGATCAATTTCTTTGAATGCCATAATTACATGGAATCTTGAATAGTGCATGAGATCCTGTTAGTTTATACAGGCTAGTGTGATGCCATGAGTAATTTGGGCAGAGAATAATAAAAGTATTTGCAAAAATATATATATATGTATTTGCAAAGTCCCCTTGGGGGACAAGGGAGAAAAGAGAAAATATTCAACTTCTCCATCTGGGGAATTTCTGAAATTCTTGCATGCAGTGGGGGCAACCAATTCAATAGGCTAAGTCCTTGAATTGGGGTTCACCCCTATAAAACTTATTCCTGCAAAGGAAAATCTAAGCCTACTTATGCTTATTTCTAAGAATCACCCCCAGAGAAACACTTCTGTTACTCAGATATGACCTCTTCCCTGAGCCAACTTGGCAGTTGAACTCATTGCCCTCCCAATTATTTTGGACATGACTCCCAGAGGTGTAAATCTCCCTGGCAATGTGGGACAAGACTCCTGGGATGAGCTGGGACCCAGCATCATTGGATTGAGAAAACTTTCTTGTCCAAAAGAGGAAGAGTTGAAATGAGACAAAATAAAGATCAGTGACTGAGAGATTTCAAACAGCATTGGGAGGTTATACTAGAGGTTATCCTTATGCATTATATAGATATCCTTTTTAGTTTATTGCATATTGGAGTGGCTAGATGGAAGTACCTGAAATTGTTGAGCTGTGTTCCAGTAGGCTTTATTCTTGAAGATGATTGTATACCATATAGCTTTTACAGTGTGACTGTGTGATTGTGAAAATCTTGTGTCTGATGTTCCTTTTATCCAGGGTATGGACACATGAGTAAAAAAATGAGGATAAAAATAAATAAATAATGGGTAAAAAAATGGGTAGATTGAAATACTAGTGGTCAATGAAAGGGAGGAGTAAAGGGGATGGGATATATGAATTTTTCTTCATTCTTTTATTTATTTTTCTGGGGTGATGAAAATGTTCTAAAAATGATCATGGTTATGAATACACACCTATGTGATGATATTATGAGCCATTGATTGTATACCATGTGTGGGCAGTATCTCTGTGAAGAGTTCTCAATAAAACTATTTTTTTTAAAACCATATCATCATCAAGTAAAATGTGAATGGTCTACAAAGGAAGAAAGGTTTATTTGGTCTGGAACTGAAATTTTCTGTAGTGCATAGTCTAATTCAACCTATCTGTATAGCTCACTTGAACAACTGAAATACAGGGAGCCCAGAATAAGAAAGAGATCCTTTCATCCTGTACAGATTATTGTAATGCCTAGATACATCCCAGAGTATATTAATAAAATAATCAAAAAGTATTGGCAAAGTTCCTTGAGGATGGGAGAACGAATGTGGAACTATTAAACATTACAATCAGCGAATCCCTTGAAACTTTAGGGACACCCAAATCAATACACCATGCCTTTGATCCTGAGGCTTACTCTTGTGAAGCTTTATGTAGGCAACAGAGAAGCTTAGTCTACCTATAGGTGTGCCTAAGAGTTACTTCTGGATGACCTCTTTTGTTGCTCAGATGTGACCTCACTCTCTCGAAGCCGAATTCTGCAAGTGAACTCATTGTCCTCCCCCCTACATGGGACATGAAATCCAGGGGTGAAAGTCTCCCCGGCAATGTGGGAGATGACTCCGAGGGATGAATCTGGCCCTGGCCAGGGGTTAAAGAGTTGTAACTGATAAAGTGTCTGTGGCAGAGAGAGTTCAAATAGAGTCAAGAGGCTACTCAGGAGGTTGCTCTTATGCAAGTTTCAGTTAGACCTTGCTACCTATCATAACCTGCTAAAACCCAACCAGGACCATTCCAGGCAATCCTAAAGAACACCTAGGGCAACATATAAGGTTCCACAATGGTTCCATGCACTAGAGTAACTTTCCAGAAACCTACAACCTTCAGATAGGTCTCTGGTCCAGATAAGTCCTGAAATGAAGAGGGACCAGCCTCTCCAGAACATCAGATGCTTCCATCCCCCTACCCATATTAGTGACAGACCCTTCCAACATAAAAAATTTAGAATTGCCATAGCCCAAACACCCTTAAAGAGAGAGATGGAAAGATCAAAGGTGATGGTGGTGTTATACAGTGAAGTTAGGATTAAACAAATGAATATGAATGCTGAATCATTAAACTGATCTCTCTTTCAGTCTCCAGGGTCTTAGAGCAGCTAGAAGTAAAAACCTAAAATTGTGGATTGTAAAATATGTCTAACTCTGAAATGTGTTCTACAACTACTTGTGGTGCTGTGCTTAGAAATTTATTGCTTTTTTGTAAATATGTTATTTTTCACAAAAAAAGGAAAAAAGTCGCTTGTGATAATAAAAAAAAATATTTAAGCCTCCTAGCTTCCCTATATTCTGGAGCAGCTAGAAGGAAAAATCTGAGAGGATTGTATGGTAGCCCACGACAAACTCTGAGATCTGTCCTGTAACTACTTGTTGAAGAGTGCTTTGAAAACTATTGCTTTTTTATTTCTTTGCTTTGTACATATGTTATACTACACAATTAAAAAGTTTAAAAAACTGTGAGTGGTCTAAACAAATGAGTTAAAAAACAGATATAGCCAGATAGTATAAAAAGTGAGATTCAGAAATATACTGTCTAAAAGTAAATTTCTTTAAATATAGAGACAATGATAGGTTGAATGTAAAAGGATGGAAAAATTTATAACATGCACACACTTACCAAAGGAAGCAGAAGTAGCTATATTAATATCTGATAAAAAGGATATTGTGAAAGCCAAAGGTAGAAATTACACAGTAATAAAGGGCTCAATTCTCTCAGAATAAATAATCCCAAATTCATGTGCTCCTGAAATTAGACCTTCAAAATCCATGATGCAAAATCTGATGGAACTGAAAGGAGAAATAGATATGTCCAAAACTGTAGTTAGACATTTAAACACACTTCTATCAATACTTAATAAATCAAGTAGAGAGAAATTCAATAGGGTTATAGAAGATGTGAGCAGCACTATCAAATAATTAGACCTAATTGACATGGCATAACAAGTGACAACAGCAAATATTTTTCTTGTCAAATGCACACGGAACAGTCACCAAGAAAGATCGTATTCTTGGCTATAAAACAAACTTCAACTAATTGAAAATAATATAAATCAATAGATAATTAAATCAAATATGTAATAGTTAGGTTCAGGTGTCAACTTGACCAGGTGATTGTGCCCAGTTGTTCTGTTGCTGTTAACTTAAATTATCAGCATGTGAAATTCATCTATGGCTGATTACATCTGAGATCGGTTAAGGGAAGTGCCCTCTGCAATGAGTGACATTTTGACCTGATCAACTGTAGGCTTAAAAGGAGTCAGAAGAGAGAGAACTAGCTCAGCACAGCCAAGCACAACTCAGCTCATAGGTCAGAGCTGACACAGACCCAGATGTTTGGAGGTGCAGAAAGGAATCACCCAAGGGAAAGCCATTTAGACCCAGAATCCAGGAGAGAAGGCCAGCAGACATTCCCATGTGCCTTTCTGTGTGACAGAGGAACACAGGGGAAAATCGGCAGCCTTTCCCCTGAGAAAATGTAAGTTTGTAACTAAATAAATCCCCTTTATAAAAACCAGTCGATCTCTGATGTATGGCATTTTGGCAGCCTTAGCAAACTAAAGCAACATATATAGTCCATAGCTCTTAGCTCATAATTGCATTAAACTAGATATCAATTTTGAAGAGATATCTGGAAAATCTCTCAATATTTGGAAATTAAACAACACACATATATAGAATCCATGGGTAAAAGAGGATGTCTGAAAGGGGATTAAAAATATTTCCAACAAATCTCATTCCATGGAATTTACCCAAGAGAAATATAAAACTATGACCACACAAGGACTTTACAAGAATGGTCATGAAGGCATCAATAGGCAACAAAATTAGAAGTCAGATGACTTCATTGGACCCATAGATAATCCCTAAGAATTCACAAGAAAGCTACCAGTGGTAATAACTGAATTCATCAAAGCTGTGGTACACAGTATCAACACAGAAAAATCGGTTATGTTCCTATACACCAGCAAAGAACCATCTGAAAAGGAAAGCAATGAAATAATTCCATTTGCAATAGCACATAGAAGGATAAAATACCTAGGAATAAACTCAATAAAGGACATTGTTTTGGTTTGCTAAAGTTGCCAGAATGCGATATACCAGAAATGGATAGGTTTTATAAAGGGAATTTATTAAGTTACACTTCTAAGGCCACAAAAATGTCTGAACTAAGACACTAACAAGAGGATACCTTCTCAGAGGCAAGGCACCTGGCATCTGGTTACTCTCTCACATGGAAAGGCACATGGCAACATTTGTTCTTCTCTCCTGGCTTCTGCTTTCAAATGGCTCTCTCAGATTCTGACATTACCTGGGGCATTTTCCTGCTGCACCTCCAAATATCTGTATACCCTCTTTCTCAAAAATGTTTCCCTCTTAAAGGACTCCAGTAATCTGATTAAGACCCACCATAATGGGTATGGTCACATCTCTGTGGAAACAACCTAATAAAAAACTCTCACCCTACAGTAGTTCTGTCCCCACAAGACTGGATTAATAGAGCATGGCTTTTCTGAGATAAATAAAAGTTTCAAATCAGCACAGATGTGAAAAACTTGTACACTAAAAGCTATAAAGCATTGCTGAAAGAAATGAAAGATGACCCAAATAAATGAAAAGATGCCCCATCATGGGTTGGAAGACTTAATTAAGATGGTAACTACTCAAAAGATCTACAGATTCAGGGCAACTCCAATCAATATTCTTACAGCCTTTTGCAGAGAAATTGAAAAGCCTGTCATCAGATTCATATGGAATTATAAAGGTCCCTGAATAATCAAAGCAATATTGAAAAAGAGAAGAAAGCTGGAAGACTCACACTTCCTTTTTGTAAACCTTACTACAAAACTACAGTAATCAAAACAGTGTGGTGCTAGTATAAAGATAGACATGTAAAACAATGGAATAGATTTGAAAGAATAGAAATAAACTCACACATGTATGGCCAATTCATTTTCAACAAGGGTGCCAAGTTGACTCAATGGGGAAGTCTAATTGCCTCAGCAAATGGTACTGGAACACTGAATATCCATATGAAAAAAATCAACCTTGATATATACCTCATAACTTACACAAAAATTAACTCAAAATGGATAATAAATCTAAATGTAAATGAAAACCACCAAACTTTAAGAAGAAAACATAGGGAGAAATCTGCATTTATTTGGACTTGGATATGAGATTTTCAGTGTGAGATCAAAAGCACAATGCATGGAAGAGAATGTTTATTAACCATGATTTATTAAGCCCGCCATCTCTTTCTACTCTGATTTCTCTTCTAACACATTTCTCTTCTTTTCCTGTGTAATTAGAGTGACTGGGAATATTTTCTGTAAATAAATAAAGATTTCCAGATCTATTTTTGTGTTAGTAAAATGTAGAGCTGTGTTCCAGTAGCCATGTTTCTTGATGATGATTGTGTGACTGTGTGATTTGATTGTGAAAACCTTGTGTCTGATGCTCCTTTTATCTACCATGTCAACAGATGAGTAGAACATATGGAATAAAAATAAGTAATAGGTGGAATAAATGTCAAAATAAATTTAGTTTAAATGCTAGTGATAAATGAAAGCGAGGGGTAAGGGGTATGGTATGTATAATCTTTTTTTCTGTTATCATTCTATTTCTTTTTTGGCTGTCATTTCTTTTTCTGAATTGATGCAAATGTTCTAAGAAATGATGAATATGCAGCTATGTGATGATATTGAGAATTACTGATTATATATGTAGAACAGAATGATATGTTAATGTTTTTGTTAGTTTGTTCTTAATTTTTTTAATAAATAAATAAATAGACAAATAAATTTAAAAAGGCCTTCCAAATTATATGTTTCAGGCCTCACAAAATATGGATCTGCCTCTTAATGTATTTAAAAATATAAAATTAAATACCACATTTCTTAGTAATATATATGTAATAAAATTAAAACGGACAGTAGAGCCAAGATGGTGGCTTAGCAAGGTGTGGGATTTAGTTTGTCCACCAGAGCAGCTAATAAATAGACAGGAACAGTACAGAACAACTGCTGGGGCCACACCAGTAACCAGACATACAGCAAACCCCAGTCTAGAACAGTGGGACTGGCTGCAAGCCCCCCCCAAAACCATGAGTCCCCCAAGCAGCAGCAGCCAGCAGCCCTCCCCCATAGGCTGCTTCCCAGAGGGGAAAGGAAAGAGAGTTTATCAGCAGTAAGGGCTGAGCACAACAAAACCCCAATTGTGGAATTAATTAACAAATTCTAACGGCTAAAAATAGGTCCCCAGCTCAGCTGAACCTCGAGTAAAAGCAGAGGTCGAGTAAAAGCAGAGGCAGCTGGTTTTTGCTTGGGTGCAGAGGGGACAGGGCTGACAGAAAAAGAAAAAAGAAAAAAAAGTTTTTTTGGCTCTGAAAAGGTCCGGGCTCTGCAGGAAAGGAGGAGGCACATAGGACCTGCTGATACACAGAGCAACATACCAATTTAAGCTCTTGATTGGCAAACCCAAGGAATAGGGGTCCTGCTCTGAAAAGGATCTTTCTTTTTCTCTTTTGTGGCTCTGTTTCTATGGCTTAATTACTCTTTGATACAGCTGCAAGGCTTCTTGGGCTCCACTGCCCCAGGCATAGACAGAATTGAGCTTGTTTGAGAGCTTGCCTGGAGCCTATGCCTTCCCCAGGAGAGGGGTGGGGCCCAGCTCAGGTGGAATCCCTCCCTCAAGGAATTCAGACCCCAGTGTCTGGAAAAGTGAAGCAATTAGAGCCAGCTAACCACCTCTCCTCTGTCTCCACCATGCCCCCAGCAGGGAGAGTCTGCTGAAGTTAAAGGTACAGCAACACCTTATGCTGGTGGGACCTGCAGGCAGAAAAGCATTGCATACTAGGCAGGATAGGAAAAATGCAAAGTTGAGAGACTTCATAGTAAAGCCTTTCAATCTTATGGGTCTCACCCTCAGGGAAAACTGATCCAGGTGACTCTTTCCTTCTGAGAGGAAACCAGTTTGGTCTGGGAAACTCTGACTGGGGTCTATAATGTCTAAGTAGACCCTGCTAAGGGTGCAGGGTGAAGGCACCATACAGGCAGGGCAAGAAACCAAAAAAAAAAAAAAAAGAACTTAAAAATTCTGAGCTATTAAACAAAACCTAAGCTAGAGGACTACAATAAGCTGAACTGAATGTCAAAGAACAGACAGACAATAAAGTCATCCAGCAAGAAAATCCTAAGGGAAAAAAAATGTGAAAACAATCTCCATAATAAACTAATTAAGGTAATTAAATTCCTAGACTCCAGCAAAAAATAACGAATCATACTAGGAAAATTGAAGATATGGCCCAGTCAAAGGAACAAACCAACAATTCAAAAGAGATACAGGAGCTGAAAGAATTAATTCAGAATATATGAACAGACATGGAAAACCTCATCAAAAATCAAATCAGTGAATTGAGGGAGGATATAAAGAAGGCAAAGAATGAACAAAAAGAAGAAATTGAAAGCCTGAAAAAACAAATCACAGAACTTATGGGAATGAAAGGCACAGTAGAAGAGATGAAAAAAAAACAATGGAAACCTACAATGTCAGATTTCAAGAGGCAGAAGATAGGATTAGTGAACTGGAGGGCGGAATATCTGAAATCCGACAAGCAAAAGAAAATATAGAGAAAAAATGGAAAAATATGAGCAGGGACTCAGGGAATCGAATGACAATATGAAGCACACAAATATACGTGTTGTGGGTATCCCAGAAGGAGAAGAGAGGGGGAAAGGAGGAGAAAAACTAATGGAGGAAATTATCACTGAAAATTTCCCAACTCTTGTGAAAGACTTAAAATTACAGATCCAAGAAGTGCAGCATACCCCAAAGAGAATAGATCCAAATAGACATACTCCAAGACACTTGCTAATTAGAATGCCAGAGATCAAAGAGAAAGAGAGAATCTTGAAAGCAGCAAGAAAGAAACAATCCATCATATAAAAGGTAAGTCCAGTAAGACTATGCATAGATTCCTCAGCAGAAACCATGGAGGTGAGAAGACAGTGGGATGATATATTAAAGTTACTAAAACAGAAAAACTACCAACCAAGAATTCTATATCCAGCAAAACTGTCCTTCAAAAATGAGGGAGAAATTAAAAGATTTTTAGACAAAAGCATTGAGACTTTGTGACCAAGAGACTGGCTCTGTAAGAAATACTAAAGGGAGTGCTACAGACAGATAAGAAAAGACAGGAAATAGAGGTGTGGAGAAGAGTATAGAAATGAAAGTAAAGGTAAAAAGAAGAAAAATTGGATATGACATATAAAATCCAAAAGGCAAAATGGTAGAAGAAAATACTACCTGTATAGTAATAGCACTAAATGTTAATGGATTAAATTCCCCAATCAAAAGACACAGACTGACAGAATGGATTAAAAAACAGGACCCATCTATATGCTGTCTACAGGAAATGCATCTTAGACCCAAGGAAAAATATAGTGTGAAGATGAAAGGTTGGGAAAAGATATTCCATGCAAATAACAATCCAAAAAGAGCAGGAGTAGTTTTACTAATATCCAAAAAAGTTATACTTCAAATGCAAAACAATTAAAAAAGACAAAGAAGAACACCATGTATTAATAAAAGGAACAATTCAACAAGAAGACATAACAATCATAAATATTTATGTACCAAGCCAGAATGCTCCAAAATACATGAGACAAACATTGAAAAGAGAAATAGACACATCTACCATAATACAATTCCCCACTCTCATCAATGGACAGAACATCTAGACAAAGGATCAATAAAGAAACAGAGAATTTGAATAATACAATAAATGAGCTAGACTTAACAGACATATATGGAACATTACACCCCACAACAGCAGATACACCTTTTTCTCAAATGCTCATGGATCATTCTAAAGGATAGACCATATAGTGGGTCACAAAGCAAGTCTCAATAAAATTAAAATGATTGAAATCATACAAAACACTTTCTCAGAACATAAAGGAATGAAGCTGGAAATAAATAATAGGCAGAGTGCCAAAAAGTTCACAAATATATGGAAGCTCAACAACACACTCTTAAACAACCAGTGGGTCAAGGAAGAAATTACAAGAGAAATCAGTAAATATCTCAAGGCAAATGAAAATGAAAACACAACATATCAAAATTTATGGGCTGCAGCAAAGGCAGTGCTAAGAGGGAAATTTATTGCCCTAAATGCCTATATATAAAAAGAAAAAAGAGAAAAAATTGAGGAATTAACTGTTCACTTGGAAGAAATAGAGAAAGAACAGCAAACTAACCCCAAAGCAAACAAAAGGAAAGAAATAATGAATATTAGAGCAGAGATAAATGAAATTGAGAATATGAAAACAATCAAGAATATCAACAAAACCTGAAGTTGGTTCTATGAGAAAGTCAATAAGACTGATGGACCCTTAGTGAGGTTGACAAAAAGAAGAAGAGAGAGGATGTAAATAACTAAAACGAGAAATGGATGAGGATACATAATCACTGATTCCACAGAATTAAAGGAAGTAATGACAGGATACTATGAACAACTTTATGCTAATAAACTAGACAATATAGACGAAATGGACAACATTCTAGAAAGGCATGAACAGCATTGACTTGAGAAGAAATAGACGACCTCAACAAACCAATCACAAGTAAAGAAATTGAATCAGTCATTAAAAAGCTTCCCAAAAAGAAAAGTCCAGGACCAGACGGCTTCATATGTGAATTCTACCAAACATTCCAGGAAGAATTAGTAAGAATCCTGCTCAAACTCTTCAAAAAAATTGAAGTGAAGGGAAAGTTACCTAACTCATTCTATGAAGCCAACATCACCCTCCTATCAAAGCTAGACAAAGATGTTACAAGGAAAGAAAACTACAGACCAATCTCTCTAATGAATATAGATGCAAAAACCCTCAACAAAATTCTTGCAAATCAAATCCAGCAGCACATTTAAAAAATTATACACCATGACCAATAGGATTCATCCCACATATGCAAGATGGTTCAACATAAGAATATCAATTAATGTAATACATCATATCTACAAATTAAAGCAGAAAAACGCATGATCATCTCGCTTGATGCAGAAAAGTCATTTGAAAAAATTCAACATCGTTTCCTGTTGAAAACATTTCAAAGAATAAGAATAGAAAAGAACTTCCTCAACATATTAAAGGGAATATATGAAAAACCCACAGCTAACATCATCCTCAATGGGGAAAAACTTAAAACTTTCCCCCTAAGATCAGGAACAAGACAAGGATGTCCACTATCATCATTGTTATTCAACATTGTGTTGGAAGTTCTAGCCAGAGCAATTGGACAAGAAAAAGAAATACAAGACATCCAAATTGGAAAGGAAGAAGTAAAACTCTCATTATTTGCAGATGATATGATACTATATGTCGAAACCCCGAAAAATCCACAGCAAAATGACTAGAGCTAATCAATGAGTACAGCAAAGTGCCAGGTTACAAGATCAACACTCAAAAATCTGTATTGTTTCTATACACTACTAATGAGCAATCTGAGGGGGAAATCAAGGAAAAAAATCCATTTACAATTGCAAACAAAAGAATAAAATATTTAGGAAAATATTTAACTAAAGAGACAAAAGACCTATACAGAGAAAACTACAAGAAATTGTCAAAATAAATCACAGAAGACCTAAAAAGATGGAAGAGCATATCGTGTTCATGGATTGGAAGACTAAATATAGTTAAGATGTCAATTCTACCTAAATTGATTTACAGATTCAATGCAATACCAATCAAAATCCCAACAGCTTACTTTTCAGAAATAGAAAAACCAATAAGCAAATTTATCTGGAAGGGCAGAGTGCCCCGAATTGCTAAAAGTATCTTGAGGGAAAAAACAAAGCTGGAGGTCTCACACTACCTGACTTTAAGGCATATTATGAAGCCACAGTGGTCAAAACAGCATGGTACTGGCATAAAAATAGATATACTGACCAGTGTAATAGAATAGAGAGTTCAGATATAGACAATTGATCTTTAATAAAGCAGTCAAACCAACTCACCTGGGACAGAACCATCTCTTCAATAAATGGTGCCTAGAGAACTGGATATTCACATGCAAAATAATGAAAGAAGATCCATATCTCATGCTCTATACAAAAAATAACTCAAAATGGATCAAAGACCTAAACATTAGATCTAAGACCATAAAACTTTTAGAAGAAAATGCAGGGAAATATCTTATCAATCTTCTAATAGGAGGCGGTTTTCTAAACCTTACACCCATAGTACGAGCACTGAAGAAAGACATAAATAAATGGGAACTCCTCAAAATTAAACACCTTTGCACATCAAAGAACTTCGTCAAGAAAGCAAAAAGACAGCCTACACAATGGGAGACAATATTTGGAAATGATATATCAGAAAAAGGTCTAGTACCCAGAATATATAAGGGGATTGTTCAACTCAACAACAAAAAGACAGACAACCCAATTACAAAATGGCTAAAAGGCATGAATAGACAGTTTTCAGAAGAGAAAATACAAATGGCCAAAAGGCCCATGAAGAGATGTTCAACTTCCCTGGCTATTAGGGAAAATGCAAATTAAAACCACAAGGAGATATCATCTCACACCCTCCAGAATGGCCATTATCAATAAAACAGAAAACAACAAGTGCTGGAGAGGATGTGGAGAAAGAGGCACACTTTCTCACTGTTGGTGGGAATGTCAAATGGTACAACTGCTATGGAAGGCAGTGTGGTGGTTCCTCAGGAAGCTAAGTATAGAATTGTCATATAATCCAGCAATATCATTGCTAGGTATCTACTCAAAGCACATGAGGGCAAGATCACAAACGGACATTTGCACACCAATATTTATAGCAGCATTATTTACAATTGCAAAGAAATGGAAACAGCCAGAATGTCCATCAACAGATGAATGGTTAAACAAGCTGTGGTATATACATAAGAAGGAATATTATGCAGCTGTAAGACAGAATAAAGTCATGAAGCATGTAACAACATGGATGGACATTAAGGACATTATGCTGAGTGAGATTACTCAGAAACAAAAGGGTAAATACTGTATGGTCTCACTGATATGAACTGACATTAGTGAATGAACTTGGAGAATTTCAGTTGGTAACAGAGACCATCAGGAGATAGAAATAGGGTAGATATTGGGTAATTGGAGCTGAAAGGATACAGATTGTGCAGTAGTACTTATTGTAGAAATTCAGAAATGGAGAGCACAATAATACCCAGCTGTAGTATAATAATGTTAGAACACTGAATGAAGCTGAATGTGAGAATGATAGAGGGAGGAGGCCTGGGGGCACAAATGAAATCAGAAGGAAAGATAGACAATAAAGAGTGAGATGATATAATCTTGGAATACCTAGAGTGTATAATGATAGTGACTAAATGTGCAAATTTAAAAATGTTTCTGCATGAGGAAGAACAGAAGAATGTCAATAATGCAGGGTGTTGAAAATAGTTGGTAATTAATATTTTAAAACTTTAATGTACGTGTGAGACAAGCAAAAAATGTTTATTTTGTACAAAATCTATATTCTGACTAGTGCATTTCCTAATATAACTTATGTGGACAGCTTAATCAAACACCATAACACTTGGAATCTTGCATAGGGCATGAGATTTTGTAGGTTTATCCACAGCGATGCCCAGATAAATCCCAGAGCGATTTGAACAGTGAATAGGGAAGTATTTGCAGAGTCCGCTAGGGGGAATGGTGAGAAAGGGGGGAAATTTTAACTTCCCCAAATGGAGAATTCTTGATATTCTTACAGGCAGTGGGGACAGCCAAAGCAATAGGCAGACCCTCCAATCTTGGAGTTTGTTCATATGAAACTTAATCCCGCAAAGGATAGGCTAAGCCTACTTAAAATTAGGCCTAAAAGTCACCCCCAAGAGAACCTCTTCTGTTGCTCAGATGTGGCCTCTCTCTCTCGGGCGACAACAGCAAGCAAACTCACTGCCCTCCCCCTCTCTACGTGGGACATGACTCCCAGGGGTGTGGACCTTCCTGGTAACGTGGGACAGAAATCCTAGAATGAGCTGGAACTCAGCATCAAGGGATTGCGAAAATCTTCTCGACCAAAATGGGCAAGAGTGAAATTAAACAAAATGAAGTATCAGTTGTTGAGAGATTCCAAACAGAGTTGAGAGGTTATCCTGGAGGTTATTCTTGTGCATTAAATAGATATCACCTGTTTAGTTAAGGTGTAATGGAGAGGCTGGAGGGAACTGCCTGAAAATGTGGAGCTATGCTCCTGTGGCCATGTTTCTGGAAGATAATTGGATGATGATATGGTTGTCGCAGTGTGACTGTGTGGTTGTGAGAGCCTTCTGTCTAATGCTCCTTTTACCTACCTTATTGATGGACAAGTAAAACATGTGGATTAAAAACAAACAAATAATAGGGGGAACAAATGTTAAAATAAATTTAGCAGATTGAAATGCTAGTGATCAGTGAAGGGGAGGGGTAAGGGGTATGGTATGTATCAATTTTTTTCTGTTTTCTTTTTATTGCTTTTTCTGAATTGATGCAGATGTTCTAAAAAATGATCATGATGATGAATATACAACTATGTGATGATAGTAGTTATTGATTATATAACAAGAATGGAATGATCATATGATAAGAATGTTTGTGTTTGTATGTGGTTATGCATCATAAATAAAAAATAAATTAATTTAAAAAAATTTTAATTAAAAAAATCAAAATGGAAAACATGGAAATGAAAAACAAAAATCAAAATAGTCACTTCACTGTGGGTAAAGGAGAGGGATAAGATTGTAGAGGGTCACATGGGAAGCTACAAAGGAATTCGCAATGTTCTCTTTAGTTAAATGTTGGTTATATGGGTGATTCATTTTCCTTTGTACCTTATGTGTAAGTTATATACATTCTTTTGAATTATTAAATATTTCATAGGAAAAAAATAGATCTTAAAAATAAAAATAAAACACTGTTGGCCTTCAGCAAGCAAATACATTTTTTTAAGTTTCCAGAAACATAACAGACAATAGTGCACAGAACTCCTTTCCCTGGCAGTATCCTTGGTATCTCTCCTGGGGATTTTCCTTGATATCATTACAAAAAAAAAGAAAGGAAAAAAAAAGCTACTGCCATTTGTACCCACACTTATTTCAATCTTGATTCTCAACATGCTCTGGATGTCCAAACCTTGTAAGGGTTCATCTAATATTGAATCTTCCAGGTAATTACTGCTTGCTTCAATTCAGCATAATTTTTGTAATTAATAAACTCAACTCAGCAGCAGCATTATTAGCCAATGAAACATAAGTAGCAAAAAGTTTGTGTCTTTGTTTCCCTACTGTCAATTCAAAGTATTTTAATGCTGAAATAGGGAGATAGATTATAAAGTAAAATACAAAATTCATACTGATTTTCGAGATTATTATGTTTTATTTACTGCCATCAGAGTTTTTCTTATAATGGATATTTTCCTATTATGCACTCCCTCTCCCCACATCCCACCAACCCTTCCAGTGAGGGTTTCTTAAATAGAAATCTTTGAGAAACTCTATTCTACAGCCCTGTTCTAGCCACATTTATTAAGCAAGATTTATGTGCCAGAGACTCTGCTACTGGACAAAAAGACTGCTGTCTAGGAGCATATAGTAAGTAAGATGTAGGAGACAGGCAAAAACTGGCCATTATAATATGAGTTGATATGCTTTAATACATCAATGATGGAATTGTGGATTACTGAGAAGTAGTGATGCTGGGGAAAATCTAACATAGCAATTGACTTTTGAGCTGAGTTTGGAAATATGAATGAGAGTTTACTAGAAGAGGAAGAGAAAAAAAAAAGGAAAGGACATTTTAGGCTTGGAAAAAATGATGTATGAAATCAGGAAGATATGAAAGGTGTGAAATGTAGCAAGAGTGTAGCTTTCACGGTAACAGATATCTTGGGCAGATGGTGAAGGACCTCATATGCCATGTTAAGTTGTTTGAACTTTATTCTATGTGCACTAGGGAGTCAACAGAGATTTTGATGCCTTAGTTCAGTAGCACTCTGAAAGGCCATACCAGCTCTGACCTGGAGTGGCAATTTCTAAGCTTCTCACAGGATTGCCTGAGACCTGTGTTGCAACTTCATCACAGTTCCACTCTTCCCTCTGTCCAACCCTGCTTCCCTTGCTCCCAATCTGTGATGGGAGGGAACTTCACAAACCTCTCCATGTTTCAGTTTAGCTAAAGTTGCACGATGACACATGAAGGAAAAAATAGTGAAAGATTTAAATTACATAAAAGGCATATTATTTTTAAAAAGCATATTATTTTAAAATATCTGTCCTGATTAAAATGAAACTATTACATATTTGTAAAATGTGCAAGCCCTCATTCTTTTAATATTAATCTTTTATAAATAGGTCCACTATTATGTTAAAGGGAAATGAATTTGATATTGTCTTTGAAGAAAGTAATGGCTTCCTCTTCCTCCTCTTACACTAAACATTAAAATAGTTTTGTTTAGAGTAGGAATGAATACTTCCAGTTTTCTGACCAGCATGTAAAGAGCTTAGAAATTGCCACTCCCATCTTAACAAGAAAAAAGCTGAACAAACTGAAAAAAAACAACTCTTCTTAGATCTTTCAGAGAATCTAGGTCACAGGGCAAATCACTGCCCGGAAAACAGAGAGGAGGTGCATAAAAAGAACATCAGATTATCTGGAGGAGAAGCCTAGGAACAGAAGCTCTATGTTTGAGCTAGTGCCTGGAGGAATGTTTAACTGGAATTTACAAATTGCTGAAGGCTCGGTATACACAAGCTTAAGAGTTAAAGACTCTGGGAGCTAAATTTTGGTCAGTGGTGGAGGGACATGCTTTCCAGAATTTTACTTCCAAGAACCCTGCCAAGTTCTCACTGTGAAGATTGGAGAAAATTCCCTTCCTGCTTCCAGAAGGGAGGGAGAAAATAACAATTTTGAAATACTCACAGAACAGTGGGTCTGTTCTATTTGACAAAGGAATGCCCTTAAAAGAAACGATTTTAACAGAGCCCAGCCAATGTAGATTTTACCAGAACATAACTGATGTGGGAGAAGAGAAACACCAGACTCCAATCTTCTACAGTTTTTTATGGGAGGGGGAATGGAAAATAAGCAATTTCAGTCTCCTCCCATACCTTACCACAATATCAATAAAGCTTCTGTATTATAGTAGGGGATTACTTTGGAAAGACCTGCAAGCCTCAGACCTTGTTTAAAATGTCTCTGGAACAACCCCAAAACAACAGGGGTGACAAAAACAAGGACATCAGAGGAAATTTTAGCCTCTGACGTTTATAGCCACAGCAAACAATAAACACAGTCTAACTCCTAAGCAGATCAGCATAAAACCTCACATTCAGTTCCTTTTACCTGGTACATCATATCCGGCTTTCAACCAAAAATTACAATGCACACTAAAACACCAAAGTACAAACTGAAGAGAAAGAGAAAACATTAGGATCAGACTCAGGTGTGACACAGATCTTGGAATTATTAGACAAGAAATTTAAAGCAACTTTCAATATGCTAAGAATACTAATGGAAAAAGTGGGCAACATGCAAGGATGGATTGGTAATATGAGGAGAAAGATGTAAACCCTAAGAAAAAATCAAAAGGAAATGCTAGAAATTGAGAGCAATAGTAAGAGAAATGAAGAATGCCTTTGATGAACCCATGAGTAACCTGGGCATGGCTAAGAAAAGAACCAGTGAGCCTGAAGATGTATCAACAGAAACTTCCAAAACTGAAATGCAAAAAGAAAAAAATGATGAAAAAAGATAAAGCAGTATATTCAAGAACTATGGAACAGTTATGAAAGGTGTAACATTTGTATAATTGGAATAGCAGAGAAGAAGAAAGAGAGAAAAGAAAAGAAAAAAATATTTCAAGCAATAATGGCTGGGAATTTTCCAAAAATAATGATAGGCACTAAATGACAGATCCAGAAATACCAGAGAACATAAAGCAGGATAAATACCAAAAGAATCTCCACCAAGGCATATCACAGTCAAACTGTAGAAAAACAGACAAAAAGAAAAATTTTAAAAGAAGCCAGAGGGGAAAACATTTTACCTATAGAGAAATAAGAATGAGAATCATACCAAATTTCTCTTCAAAAAACATGCAAGCAAGAAGAGAGCAGAGCGCAATTTTTAAAGTGTTGAAAAAAGGGAAAGAAAAACACTGACCCAGAATTCTGTATTCAATAAAATTATCTTTCTAAAGTGAGGGGGGCTGAGAGATTGCAAACAGCTGAGGTTATCCTGGATTACACATTATATTAGATATCCCTTTTTAGTTTATGGTGTATTGGAGTGGCTAGAGGAAAATACTGAAACTATTGAACTGTGTCTCAGTAGCCTTGATTCTTGAAGAAGGCTGTATAACTATATATAGTTTTTATAATGTGACTCTGTGATTGTGAAAACCTTGTGTCTGATGCTCCTTTTATCCCAGGTATAGATAGATGAGTAAAAAGAAAATAAGGATAATGAATAAATAAATAATAATGGGAGATAAAAGGTAAAAATTGGGTAGATTGAAATACAGTCAATGAGAAGGAGGGGTAAGAGGTATGGAATGTATGTGTTCTTCTTTTCCCTTTTTATTTCTTTTTCTGGAGTGATCCAATTATTCTAAACATGATCATGATGAAGAGAACACAACTATGTGATAGCATTGCAAACCACTGAAGAAGTCCACTGAAGAAGTGTTTGGACCATTTTTCAATAAAAATATTAAAAAGACAAAAAAGAAGTGAAGGGGGGCAAGCCATGGTGGCTCAGCAGGTAGAGTTCTCACCTGCCATGCCAGAGACCCTGGTTCAATTCCCTGTGCCTGTCCATGCAAAAACAAAACAAAACAAAACAAAACAAAACAAAACAAAAAAAGTGAAGGGGAAGGGCAATGCAACGGTGGCTCAGCAGGCAGAATTCTTGCCTGCCATGACAGACCTGGGTTCGATTCCTGGAGCCTGCTCATAAAAAAAAAATAATAAAGTGAAGGGGAAATAGAGGCATTCTCAGGCATACAGAATTTGAAGGAATTTGTAACCAGCAGACCTGCTTTCCAAGAAATGTTAAAAGGAAGTTCGTCAGAAAGAAGAGAGTGATATATATCAGAAATTTGGTTCTACTTAAAGAAAGGTAGACTATTCATGAAGGAGTATATTGAGGTAAATGAAATTTTTCATTCTTGACTGTTATAACAGATAACATTTTATTCAAAATAATAAAAGCAACTGTATATTAGATGATTATCACTTATGGATAAAACAATGAAATGAAATGTTGCAAAGAATAGGAGGGAAGAGTTGGGAATTCTCTGTTATAAAGTGCTTGCACTAACCATGAAACAGTATGGGGCTATTTTTTATTGTTTATTTATTTATGTATTTCCTTTTCCAAATAATACATTAGGAAACACATGCATATTCTTTTGTACTTTCATTGATATATATTATATATTCACATACCATGTAGTCGTCCAAATGTACAATCAATGGTTCACAGTATAAACATATAGCTGTGCATTTATCATCACAATTGACTCTTTTTTCTTTTTGTGGAAACTAAAATATATACAAAAAGCAATAAACTTCAAAGCACATCACAACAATTAATTGTAGAACAAATTTCAGGGTTTAGTATGGGTTACAATCCCACAATTTTAGTTTTTTTACTTTTTGCTGTCTAAGATACTGGAGACTAAAAGAAATATCAATATAATGAATTAGCACTCATATTCATTTGTTAAACCCTACCTTGTCTGTATAATTCCATCATCATCTTTGCTCTTTCTCACATTCTTTAGGGGTATTTAGGCTATGCCCATTTTTAATATTTTCATATTGGAAGGGGCTGTCAATAATATGGGATAGGGGTACGGAACAATTTGATGTTCTGGAGAGGCTGGATCTTCTGCATTTGAGGACTTATCTGATCCAGGGACCTATCTGGAGGTTGTAGGTTTCTGGAAAGTTACTCTAGTACATGGAACCTTTATAGAATCTTATGTAACATCCTAGGCATTCTTTAGGATTGGCAGGAGTGGTTTTGGTTGGGGTTCGGCAAGCAATGACAGGTAGCAATATCTAACCGAAGCTTGCGTAAAAGTGACCTCCAGAGTAGCCTCTTAACTCTGAACTCTCTCAACCATTGATGCCTTATTTGTTACACCTCTTTTCCTTCTTTTGGTCAGGATGGCATTGTAGATCCCATGGTGCCAGGGCCAGACTCTTCCCTGGAGTCATCTCCCACATTGCCAGGGAGAATTTCACCCCTGAATTGTCATGTCCCACATAGGGGGTAAGGCAATGATTTTACTTGCAGAGTTGAGCTTAGAGAGAAAGAGGCCACATCTGAGCAACAAAAGAGGTCCTCCAGAAGTAACTGTAAGGCATACCTACAGGTAAGCTAAGCTTCTGTGCTACATACATAAGCTTCACAATAGTAAGCTTCAGGATCAAAGTCATGGCCTATTGATTCGGGTGTCCTTAATGTTTGACAGAGTATTAGGGGTTTCCCCATTGGTAAAGTTAATAGTTCCGTAGTTTTTCTCCCATCCCTCAAGGGACTTTGCCAATCTTTTTTTTATTATTGGTTTAAAATACTCTGGGATTTATCCAGACATTACATTAAGCTATATAGGATTAAAGGCCCTCATTCTCACTCTGGGATCCCTGCGTTTGGATTGTTTAAATGATCTATCCAGCAGGTTGAGTTATATTATATGCTACAGAAAATTTGAGTTCTGGACAAAATAAATCTTCTTCCTTTGGTCTCAAAGAGTAGATGAATTTCTAAAATACAGACAATATTTTTCTTACCCCTGTATTCTGAATTACCTTAATCCTGACCTGACTGGCTTTGTTCTTGTGAGTAAGAAACAGGTTATACATGTATAAAATAGACTCTAAAAATCCAGAAATAACAATACTGCTCTGCACTAAATGTGACTCTGGTAGGAGCTTGTAATCTAGGTTCCAGTTTTCTTATAAGTATTTTCTAAATGACACCATACAATATTTGCTCTTTTGTTTCTGGCTTATTTTGCTTCACCAAATGTCCCACAGGTTCATTCGCAATGCTGCATGCCTCACAACTTCATTCCTCTTTGTAGTAGCACAATATTCAATTACATG
Source organism: Tamandua tetradactyla (assembly GCF_023851605.1). Taxonomy (NCBI): domain Eukaryota; kingdom Metazoa; phylum Chordata; class Mammalia; order Pilosa; family Myrmecophagidae; genus Tamandua; species Tamandua tetradactyla. The sequence goes on from NC_135353.1 coordinate 124,936,006, forward strand.
TATAAACTGTCATTCACCAGTCTACTTCTCAGTCAGTGCATCTTTCAGCCACCTCCATTCATTAGGCATCATGTACAATATCCAAAGTCAACAGTCCATCAACACTTTCAATTTTAGATAATTTCATTGTACCAAGAGAATGATAAAGTATAGGTTATTTTAAAGTAACTTAGATTAATTTTACAAATTTAAAAATTCTGGAGCACCACAAAAATAATTTGAAAAAGAAGTATAATTGACATGTTAAGAGAGAGGAAAATGTAATCATATTAAATGCCCATTTGATTGCAAAGAGATGGAAACAGCCAAAATGTCCATCAACAGATGAGTGGCTAAACAAACTGTGGTATATACATAAGATGGAATATTATGCAGCTTTAAGACAGAATAAACTTATCAAGTATGTAACAACATGGATGGACCTTGAGAACATTATGCTGAGTGAGACTAGCCCAAAACTAAAGGACAAATACTGTATGGTCTCACTGATATGAACTGACATTAGTGAATAAACTTGGAATATGTCATTGATAACAGAGATCATCAGGAGATAGAAATAAGGTAAGATATTGGGTAATTGGAGCTGAAGGGATACAGACTGTGCAACAGGACTGGAAACAAAAACTCAGAAACAGACAGCACAATACTACCTAACTGTAATACAATTATGTTAAAACACTGAATGAACCTGCATGTGAGAATGATAGAAGGAGGAGGGCTGGGGACATAAATGACATCAGAAAGAAAGATAGATGTTAAAGATTGAGATGGTATAATCTAGGAATGCCTAGAGTGTATAACAATAGTGAAATGTACAGTGTACAAATTTTAAAAATGTTTTTGCATGAGGAAGAATAAAGGAATGTCATTATTGCAGGGTGCTGAAAATAGTTGGTAATTAATATTTTAAAATGTCACCTTATGTGTGAGAGTAAAGCAAAAAATGTTTATTTGTTTCAAAATTTATATTTTGACTAGAGCATTTCCTAATATAACTTATGTAGATAGTTTGATTGAACGTCATAAGTACTTGGAATCTCAGGTAGGACATGAGATTTTGTTGGTTTGTCCAGAGTGATGTCCCGATGAATTCCAGAGTGATTTGATCAGTGAGTGGAAAAGTATTTGTAAGCCCCCTTCGGGGAATGGTGAGAGCGGGGAGAAATTCAACTTTCTCAAGTCAAATTCTTGATATTCTCACAAGCAGTGTGGACAACCAAAGCTACAGGCTGAGCCCCCAGTCTTGGGGTTTGTTCATATGAAACTTAACCCCACAAAGGATAGGTCAAGTCTACTTAAAATTTAGGCCTAAGAGTCACCCCCAAGAGATCCTCTTTTGTTGCTCAGATGTGGCCTCTCTCTCCAGCCAACACGACGAGCAGTCTCACCACCCTCCCCCTCTCTGCGTGGGACATGACTCCCATGGGTGTGGACTTTCCTGGCAACATGGGACAGAGATCTTGGAATGAGCTGAGACTCAGCATCAAGGGACTGAGCAAAACCCTAAAATGAGCTGAGAATTAACATCAAGGGATTGAGAGAACCTTCTCAACCAAAGGGGGAAGAGTGAAATGAGACTAATTGTCAATGGCTGAGATATTCCAGAGTCGAGAGGTTATCCTGGAGGTTATTCTTATGCCTTAAGTAGATATCACCTTGTTGTTCAAGATGTAGTGGAGAGGCTGGAGGGAACTGCCTGAAAATGTAGAGCTGTGTTCCAGTAGCCATGTTTCTTGATGATGATTGAACGATGATATAGCTTTCACAATGTGACTCTGTGATTGTGAAAACCTTGTGTCTGATGCTCCCTTTATCTACCATCTCAACAGATGAGTAGAACATATGGAATAAAAATAAATAATAGGGGGAACAAATGTTAAAATAAATTTAGTTTGAAATGCTAGTGATAAATGAAAGTGAGGGGTAAGGGGTATGGTATGTATAATCTTTTTTTTCTGTTATCGTTTTATTTCTTTTTCTGTTGTCTTTTTATTTCTTTTTCTAAATCTATGCAAATGTTCTAAGAAATGATGAATCTGCAACTATGTGATGATATTAAGAATTACTGACTTTAAATGTAGAATGGAATGATATGTTAATGTTTTTGTTAGTTTGTTGTTAATTTTTTTAATTAATAAATAAAAAAATTTTAAATGCCCATTTGAAAGCAGAGGAGGCAAAGAAAGAGGGGGAGACAAGAAGAAGGAGGAGGAGGAAGGGTAAAGGGAGAAGAAATCAAGCAAAAGAATGACATTGTCAGGTAAACAAGTACTGTATTTGTTGCTTTATTAATATATATCTTCAAATTTCATTCACTTGTGATGAAAAGCCTTTCCCTGTCCCCCATTGTGTATGCTGCCTGCACATCTCTTTGATGTGCTCTTCTGAATATCTTGAGTTGCATGTCCACCCCAGATAAGAGTCAACATTGAATGGTAAAGTTAGACAAATAGACATGAGAGACACGAAGATTGTAAATGAACACCGCAGGAATCCCAGACTATTGGGTTGGCCACAGCCTTCTCACCCTCTACCTTGTGATCTTTCTTGCCATGTATGAGATCTGCACAGCAACAAGCAACTCCCATATTTACAATGACTAAAACCAACAATGTAAACTCTCAAGTCACCCTGGAAACTGCTTCCCACTGGCATTTGCTGTTCAGAGATTTTTAGAAGCATTTATCCACAATAAATTAGGAGAGAAAAATTTTTGAACCAGATGACCTTAATTATGAGTGCCTATGCTAACTAGAGGGAGATTTAATAAGAAATTAAAAAGAAGAAGGGGTCTTCAATCCAAAATTCATTAAAAATGTATTATAAGAAACCACTTATCTATCTCCCAGAAAAATTCCCCAAAAGTAGGATTTAAACGTGAGGCTTTTGTAAGAGTTGTCTTTATATATTTCACAAATATTTATATTATAACAGGATTTTGCATTTTATTTTTAAAATTTACTTTGTTGATGAAGTCAATATTTTTCTGAGGCATAATAGTTATCAGACACAGAGAGCCAATTCATAATTTGCTACCTACCCTCAGAAAATGCAAGCTTTGCTTAGGAGAACTTGACTTACAACAGGAATGTTAAGAATTATTTGGGAATACTTACTGTTGACCTACTAAAAAGTGCCAGGCTTGTAGAAGGCAGGCAGAAGAAAGCTTAAGAAAGGGGTGGATGTTTGCTGAGATTGTTACATCACATCTAGAGACCAGCCTTGTTTGCAAAATTACAAAAGCTGGAATAATTCTATTGGAGCTGAAAGTAAGATTAGGTAAGAGTTACTATCTTTGCTAGTCAATAGAGTTTAAGATTTCAGTTCATATCCTAGGATGAGCTGAGACTCAGCATCAAGGATTGAAAAAAAACCTCTTGACCAAAAGGGGGAAGAGAGAAATGAGACAAAATAGTGTCAGTGGCTGAAAGATTTCAAGCAGAGTCGAGAGGTTATCCTGGAGGTTGTTCTTATACGTTATATAGCTATCCCTTTTTTAATTTATGGTGTATTGGAGTGGCTAGAGAGAGGTACCTGAAACTGTAGAGCTGTGTCCCAGTAGCCACGTTTCTTGAAGATGATTGCATAATGATAGAGCTTTTGCAATGTGACTTGGTATAAATTTTCTCTTTGATCTTTATTGTACTGTATGTGTGTTATTTTATGCCAACTACTCCACACAGGCAAATATATTGCTTTCCATATTAGATGTTCTTGAGAAAAACAGCAACTTACAAAGTTAATCAGTGAGATTTCCTATCAAGCAGATGAGTTTCTGATAACTTTGTCAGGGGAACATTCAATTAATCAGAATGAGCCTACCTGTGAACTAACCTGTATCAGAGGCTTAACTTTGCCATAATTAGAGTTAGGACTTTCTTAATTCATTTTACAAACATGTATAAGTTCCCATTATGTGCAAAGAATTGTGCTAGGGGCCATGGGTAAAAAGATGTGACTGTGTGATTTTGAAAACCCTTTATCTATGGCATGGGCAGATGACTAAAAAAAATATGAATAAGAAATAAATAGTAGGGGGAACAACGGTTAAAATAAATTGAGTAGATTGAAATACTAGTGTTCAATGAGAGGGAGCGGTAAGGGGTATGACATGTATGAGTTTTTTTCCTTTTTCCTTTTTCCTTTTTATTTCTTTTGCTGGAGAGATGCAAAGGTTCAGAAAAATAATCATGGTGATGAGTACACAACTATGTGATGATACTATGAGCCATTGATTGTAACCAGGCCAACAATGTTTGTATGTCAAGAATATTTGTATGTATGTTTGTTGTTTACAATAATAATATAAAAAAATTTTTCAGTTCATATTAGGAATTAATGTTGTTTGCAATTCTTCCTAGAGTCTTCTAATTTCTCCAATAGAAATTAATCTCCTCAATTTTCACATTCCCCAAGCATGTTGGGTTTCTCTTAAGTAACCTAATATTGTGCCTCGTGTTATAGTTATTTTTGTACCTCTCTCTGGTACAAAACCCTTTGAAGGTGAGAATACCTGTGCTGGTTTGAAACTGTTGTATACTCCAGAAGAGCCATGTTCTTTAATCCCCATTCAATACTGCTGGGTTAGACCTTTTTTATTGTTTTCCTGGAGATGTCTCTCCACTCAATTCAAGGTGAAGTTGCTTACTGGAGTCCTTTAAGAGGGAACCATTTTGGAAAAAGCTTTAGTGCTGACAGAGACCACACAGCCAGAGGATTTTGGAGATGCAGAAAGGAAACACCCCCAGGGAAGTCTTATGAAATGAGGAGAGAAAGCTAGCAATGTCATCGTGTGGCTTCCCAGCTGAAAGAGTAGTCCAGAAACCAGAGACGCCAGCAGATGCCAGCTATATGCCTTCCTAGCCAACAAAGGTGTTCCAGATGGTATCAGTCTTTCTTGAGTGAAGGTAACCTCTTGCTGGTATCTTAATTTGGACATTTTCATAGCCTTTGAACTGTACACTTGTAGCTTAATACATTTCCTTCTTAAAAGCTATTCCATTTCTGATATATTGCATTCAAGCATCTTTAGCAAACTGAAACAATACCTTTTGTATATCTTTTTACCCATGGCCCCTAGCACAATTCTTTGCACATAATGGGAACTTATACATGTTTGTAAAATGAATTAACAAAGTCCTAACTCTAATTATGGCAAAGTTAAGCCTCTGATACAGGTTAGTTCACAGGTAGGCTCATTTTGATTAATCAAATGTTCCCCTGACAAAGTTATCAGAAACTGATCTGCTTGATGGGAAATCTCACTGATTAACTTTGTAAGTTACTGTTTTTCTCAAGAACATCTAATATGGAAAGCAATATATTTGCCTGTGTGGAGTAGTTGGCATAAAATAACACACATGCAGCACAATAAAAATCAAAGAGAAAATTTATACCATTTCCTGCTAGAATTCACTGTTAGAATATTCATCTGTGAGATGGTGAAGACAATGACCTTTCAGTTAATTTGAATTCATGAATCTTTTCCAGATCGTAAATGGTTTCTGAAATAATGACAGCCCACAAATTGCCCACAAATTTATTTCGCCTGGGTAATCACCATGAAGCTACATAAAAAAACACAGAATAAAACAGCCTAAAGAAGGAAATATAGAACAAATGCTAATTTTTCAGCTCAGAAAACATTTGCTGATTATGTCTTTTATACAGACCACTGAGTTAGATGCTTTGCTATGGAGGAAAAAAAGATACATCAAATAATAATGGTTGCTACCTATTAAGCAACAGCTTGAAGCTATGGCCTTTTCTTCCCATAGCAACCCTGTAACATAGGTTTGGTTGCCCCTGGTTTACAAAATAGGAAATGAAAGCTCAGAAGAGTTAGATAGCTTTCTCAAGGTCATGTAGCTAGTAAGTGGCAAACCAGAATTAGAACCCTGATCAAACTTTGCAAACCATATTATACCCATGAAACAAAGTCTCTTCCTTCAAGGAGTGCTGAGTCATTTTATCTTCATTACATAATTAGATAGTAACATATTCTCTGATCATTGGTATGAGTTTATCTTCTGTCCTTAAATAGGTTATAAGCTCCTAGAGGGCAGGGACCATATCAGGATTCTGCACCTTCCTTGACAATGTCTAGTATGGTTCTGAGTACATAAAATGTCCTCAATACATACTAGCTGCTTGGTAACTTTTCACAGGTTTAAATCTACATAAGATAAGATAGTATTTGTGTAATCTTCCTAGACTAAAAGAGAAAAGGAAAGTAAGTATATAATGATAATAGCTCATATTAATTGAGTATTTACTTCTATCTCATGTAAATTGTCCCATTTAATTTTCAGACTTTTTTAAAATGTGTATTCTAATTATCCCCATTTCACAGATAAGAAAGCTGAGGCTTAGAAAAATTAAATATCTGGTCCAAGGTGACAAAACTAGTAGTTGATGAAGCAAGAATTCAAAGGTAGGTCTGTCTGACCAGAGTTCATCCTCTTAAATCTTTCACTATTTCCTATATCCTAAGGCCCCTTAAATTATCAGATATACCCTTGATTTAATAAGAGTTTTACAAAGAAAGGAGGAAGACTGACACATTAAATGAACAGGCTGATTGAAAAATATATCCCAGTCTCAGAATGGAAAAATGAATGTTTTGAGAAATAAGAAAATAAGGTCCACTCCATTATAGTTGTAATATATTTTAGAATTTCCTTGGAATGCCAATGTCAAAAAGACAAAGAGAACTTCTGTAGTGTAGTATTCATGGTATTTAGCAAAGCACTGGAAAGATTAAAAGATTTAAGCATTCAGTGCCCACTCATTTGAATTACAGGCTTTGTGTGTGCCTGTGCATGAGTAGCACCAGTCACATGGGCTATCTCAAAAGACTCAAACTTATCTCAAAATTCATCATGGTAATTTTTAATGAGATTTTATTGTTCCATCATAGATGGTTTTCTCTTTAAGAATACCTTAACATAGCATCTTAAAAATAATTCTCAAACGGTGCAATGGTGGCTTAGTGGCAGAATTCTCACTTGCCATGCCGGAAACCTGGGTTGGATTACCAGAGACTGCCCATGCCAAAAATAAAAAAAATAATAAATAGTAATAATAAATCTCCTTCCCATGTCCATAGTTTATTCTCCCTCTCACCCACCCTAATTGCCTCTGATCTGACCTACAACCCTAACTTAGCTCAGAGAAACCCCGACTCCAATTTTAGTACAGAGCCCTGGTGGGATCCACAAAACTATGGGCACTGAGTGAGGATTCCCCACTGTTTTGGTGTTGCTCTAGGATACTATTTCCACTCCCTCAAGAAAGGTGATTCTGATCCTTTCCTGGTCCATGAAATTTTTAAATTAGACAAATGTAAAGTTTCCCCTACTTGTGAATTAGAGGTAAAAATAGGTATCTGTGAATGGGGTTACTGGACATTCTGCACAAAAACATCAGATCTCTAAGGATGGTGTGTGCAGACGAAGTTAGCGAGGGAATCCTTTTGGTTGCTTGGTATATTTAAATCCATTTCACTCCAAAGAATATACTGTAAACCACCAGAAAATATTGACTCAAATTGGGAAAGTAGTTCTCTGTTAAAAAAAACACAACACATATAACACTTTATAATTATCTTCTAGGTCCCTTCCTATTTACTACACAGTAAGCACTTTCAAAATAACTTTTCTGATCTCAGAGCCTTTCTAATTTTCTTGAGGGCAACAGTAAAAATTACACCCCTGTATGGCCTGGGACTCAAGGTACACCCTTGCCAGACACTACAGACATCTTGCCTTGTGAATTGAGGTTTGTACCATGCACATTACAGCCCTGCATTACTTGGCACTCTTTTTTTTTAAGGTCCTTGTAAATTACTCCACCTTAAATTTTATGTTCTCCATGTAATTCAAGTACACTATCTGTCTCTCATTCATACCTGAGGTTGCTGGATTTCCATTCTTGGATATAATTGTGCCAAATTTGAGGCTACTTCCCAGTAATACAATTTTTTTTTACTAAAAATATATTATATATAATCCTATTATCATGCAGAGGATTTTGCATGTCTTCAGGGAAATTCATTTCACTCTATTAAAACTAAGTTGCCATGTCCCATGACAAGGATGAGGAGAGTGAGATGGGAATTCTGCTCACGGGAATAAAGTGCATGGCTAAGAGTATCCTGGAGTCCAATCAAGCCAGAAGGTGAGATCAGATCTTTCTGATATCCTGGCACCAGAAAGCATAAACATAAGAGAGACTAAGAGGAAATTATGGCTGTCATTATAAAGAAAACAGAGGAAAGACTTTAGTTTATGGTGGCATGAAGACATTCACAAACCCTCTCAGTAAACAATAAGTATAAAATTGAAAAACAACAACATTTCAGAGCTCTGGAAATCTTTCAAAGGCAGAAAAAAAATTGAGAAGCATTTATTCTTGAGAAGTTCCTACAGCTTTGGGTAAGAACAGTGAGAGTCTGTGGCATTCATTCCCTGTTCCCAGATCCATTGGTGAGAACTTAGTTTTACGAGCATTGGGCTGGCTATGAAAACCAGACACTTTATCGCTAGAGAGTACAGATTCAATTTGGAGTGGAGGGCTTAAAACACGTTGTTTTTTAAGCTAAAACTAGCAAATATTGTAGGAAAGTGAGGTAAAGACATTCCCAGATAAACACACATGGAGAAAATTCATTGCCAGTGTGCATGCCCTACAAGAACTATTAAATGAAGTCATACAGGATAAGAGAAATTGCCAAGAGATGGTAACAAATCCACAAAAAAGAAGTGAAGAACACTGGAAACAATAAACATGAGGGTATATTTAAAAGACTCTGAATGTGTATAACAATTAAAATATAAATGCAGCTAAAAAAGAGCTACAAAATACAAAATAAATACATGCACATTTCTCTTTTTTTATTCTTTTAAAAAGCATTATTTTAAAATCAAAAACTATAACACTGTATTTTTGTGTATATAGTATACATGATAATTATATCACAGAAGAAAGGGGAAGAAAAGGAGCACATTATTTATATTTTACTGGATTTAAGTTAGTATTAAACTGAAGTAGATTTTTAAGATAAAGGTGCTTTTTTTAATCCCTATAGCAACCATGCTAAGAAAATAACCAAAAATATATGCAGTTTAAAAATCAAGGTTTTGCTTCCCGGTGCCTGTCCATGCAAATAAACAAATAAATAAAATTTTTAAATTTTTAAAATAAAAAATAAATCAAGAGAGGAGTTAATATAGTATACTAAATAACTTTTGTTTCACACTTGAAAAACATTAATGAAGAATGGTCTGAGGGGAAAAGAAACACAGGCTACATAGAAAACATATAGCAAAATGGAAGCTATAAACACAATCATATCAATAATTACATTACATGTGTAGGGACTAAGCATCCCAAGCAAAAAACAGGCATTGTTAGACTAGATAAAAAAGCAAGTTCCAACTATTTGCTGTCTACAAAAGACACACTTTAGATTGAAAGACCCCAACAGGTTGAAAATAAAAAAAGGAAAAAGATATACCATGCAAACAGTAACTAAAAGAAGGCTGGAGTGGCTGTATTAATATCAGGAAAAATAAACGTTAGGTAAAGAATTTTTACCTGAAAAGTGGCAAGTATTTCATTATGATAAAAGGGTTAATACATCAGGAAGATATAACAATTAAAAATGTAAATGCAGCTTTAAAAAGATCTCCAAAATATATGAAAAAAAATGGACAATGTTGAAAGGAGAAATAGAAAATTCAATAATTATTGCTGGAGATTCCAATGCTCCTGTCTCAGTAATTATTTGAAGTAGACAGAAAATCAGTAAGAATATACATTTTAACAATATCAACCAATTTAATCTAATCAGTATGCATAAAACACTTCACTTTAAAAAGCAGGATGCACATTCTTTTTAATCACATATGAACGTTCTCCAGAAAGACCATACATTAGGCTATGAAACAATTCTCATTAAATTTCAAACATACAAATTACATTCTAAGATCACCACAGAATTGAATTATAAATTAACCACAGCAAACAAACCTGGGAAAGACCCAATACTTTGAATTAAACAAGGCACCTCTAAATAACCCATGAGTCAAATAATTGAGCACAAGGCAAATTAGTAAATATGTTAAACTGAATAAAAATGAAAAGGCAGAATATTGAATTTATGGGCTCCAGTAACATACTTTTACCATTTAAAGTGATACATCTACAGATATTAAACCTTATATCAGAAATGAAGAAAATTTCAAAATTTAAGATTCAACCTCAAGAATCCAGATAAAGAAATTAAAATAAACCTAAAGTGAGAAGAAGGAAAGTAATAAGAAAATTAAGAGAAGAAATCAGTGAAATAGAAAACAGAGAAACAGGGACAGAATATCAATAAAACCAAAAATTCATTCTTTGAAAAGACAAAAAAAAAGTTAAACATTTAGCCAAACTGACCAAGAATAATATAGAGAAGTTGCAATGTAACAAAATCAGGAATAAAAGAGGAACTCACTACAGATCAAGAGAAATTTTTTTAAAAAGCAGAAAAACAAAACTATGCCAGCAAATTAGACTATGTTGTTGCAATGAACAAATTCTTAGAACTGTACAAACTACCAAAACTGACTCAAGAAGAACCTGAAAATCTTAATAATTTAAAATTTTCCTACAAAGAATACCCTAGTCACCAATGGCTTCACTGGTGAATTCTATTGAACATTTAAGGAAAAATATAATAAATACCAATGTTACAAAAACATTTAGAAAATAGAGGAGGAGGAATACTTTTCAATTCATTTTATGAGTTATTATTATACATCAAAAAAGAAAACTACAAAACAATATCTCTTATGAATATAAATGCAGAAAATTCTCAACAAAATACTTAAAAAATGGATTTAGCCACATATGAAATGGATTACATACCATGACCAAGTGGGTTTTATGAAATGTAAGGTCTTTATCACATCTGAAAATCAATCAATGTCAAGCATCTTACTAATATAATAAAGGACAAAAGTGCATAATTGTTTCAGTAAATCCAGAAAACAACATTTGACAAATGCCTATATCCATTCATGATAAAAGACACTCAACAAACTATAAATAGACAGGAATTTCCTCATCCTAATAAAGGGCATCTCTGAAAAATCTTCCACTAATGTCACACTAAATAGTGAAAGATTAAATGCTTTCTCCCTAAGATTAGTAACAAGGAAAATATGTTTGCCTTTATTCTACATTTTACTGGAGGTTCTAGCCAGTGTAATAAAGCAAGGAAAAGAAACTAAAAGCATGCAGATCAGAAACAAAATAATAAAACTATCTTTATTCACAGATGAAATGATCATTCATGTAGAAAATCCTAAGGAACCTACAAAAAAACTACAACTAAGAAGCAAGTTTATCAGGGCCACAGGATAAAGGATTAGCATAAAAGTCACTTATGCTTCTACATTTTAGCAAAAAAAAATCCAAAGAGGAAATTTAAAAAATAATTGTATTTTCAATAGCATCAGAATAGAAAAATATTAAGGAATAATCTTGACAAATGGAATACAAAACCTGTATATTGAAAACTACAAAAGATTGTTGATATTAGTCAAAGAAGGCCTAAGTAAACGGAGATGTATCATGTTCATGAGTTGGAAGGGCCAGTGCTTTTAACATGGCAAGTCTTCCCAAATTAGTCTATAAATTCAGCATAGTCATTATTAAAATTCCATTAGGAGCTTTCTTTGGTGGAAATTGACAAGCAGATCATAAAATGTACATGGAAATGCAAAGAATCCAAAATAGCGAAAACAATTTTGAAACTGAAGAACAAAATGGAAGGACTATCTGCATTCAAAACTTACTATAGAAGCTTCAATAATCAAGACAGTATGGAATTGGCATGAGGATAGCCGTATGGGTCAATGAAAAAGAATAGAAAGTCCAAAAGAAACCCACACATTTATAATCAATTGATTTTCAACTGAGGTACCAAATCAATTCAATAGGGAAATAATAGCTCTTCAACAAATCTTGCTAGAAAAATTGGATATCCATATGTCAGCTAAAAATGAATTTAAGAGAAGCAGGGCAAGATGGCAGTGTAGTGAGTTGTGAAATTTAGTTAGTCCTCTAGAGCAGCTAGAAAATAGCCAAGAACTGCCTGGAACAACTGTTATCTGTGACCAGTCACACACTGTACACCAGTCTGGAACAGGTAGAAGGATGAGATCATAGCACAGAACTGTAAGTAAAGCCCCCAAACTCTGGAGGCTTGTGCCCCTCCCCCATTGGCATGGCAGGCTCAGTTTGAAGTCACTTCCCTGTGGGAAAAAGAAACCCTCTTTACTAGGATCAAGTGAAAGCAGCTCAATCAAGCTCTAATTGTAGTTTTAATTAACAAATTTGGACTGCTGAATACAAGCTCCAGACACAGATAAACCCAAAGAAACAGGAAATAGGCTGAAAGGAGATAGAAAGGCAGAAGGGAGACAGGCTGATGAAGAAAGAAAATGGAAGCAACTGAACTCAGAATACTGGAAAAGGGTTGTGCCCCAAGAAAAAGGCATGTAGAGCTGGGTACCATCTATGGCTCTTAACTGGCGAACCTTAGAGACTGGCTCTGAAAAGGGATTTTATTTTATTTTATTTTTTATTTCTCTTTATTTTTTTAAATTTGTTTCTTTCTTCTTCTTTTTTTTCCTCTTTCTTTCAAGTATTTTAAGTAGCTTATAATAGAGAAAGCCTCAAGCATTTTCAATTTTCAGCACTGACCCAGGCAAGAGAATAAAACTAGTTCTGAGAAACAAAGTAACAAGTAAAGTGAAAGAGGTAATTCCCTAAAGGGCTTACCTTCCCCCAAGAAAAGGGCGGGGGGTCTGGCTCAAATTGTGGCCATCCTTAAGAGTATTCAGACCCCAGGTACTGAGAACCGGAAACAACTTGAGGTTGCCTTCCACCTCAGTCTCTGTCTCAACCATGCCCCCGGCAGATTGAAAATTAAAGGCTCTACACCACTTTACGCTTGTGGGGACCTGTGGGCTGACAAGTGCCACCTGCTGGGCAGGATAGGAAAAACACAGAGTCTAGAGGCTCCACAGAAAAGTCCGATAACCTGTTGGGTCTCATCCTCAGGGAGACTTGATACTGACTACACCCTCCTGCTGAAATCTGGGCCTCCCCTGTCTGGGAAAATCTGATCGGGGTTGATCGTATTTTGAGAAACTCTCCTAAAGAAAAGATTCCAAATAGCCAGAGCAAGAACCAGGAAAACAAGAGCTGAAAAATTCTGATCAGTTAAACAGTAGCTACGTTAAAGGTCTAAAATAAATTAAACTGAGTGCCAAATAACAGATAGAGAGCAAAGCCAACCAACAAGAAAACTCTAGGTAAAAGAGTTTAAATGACCTCCATAATAAACCAATCAAGGATATCAGATGCCTAGACACCAGCAAAAAATTAAGAGTCAGATTAGGAAAAATGAAGACATGGCCCATGTGGTACTGGAATCATAAATTGTCATCTTGCAATAATATGGACTCCAATTTGTACTACTTAGGAGATGCAGGAACTCTAAATGAACAAATTATCACAAGAATTGATGTGGAACTAGAGAAAACTATAAGGTTCCTACAGAAGACAATTCCCACTAAAGGTAAGCTTATTTTTGCAAAAATTGCAAATAGGTACCCATTACTATGAGAGATAATCAATAGATACAAGTAATGAAGGACTCACCCCTGAGGAACTAGATATAATCAAGTAATCTGAAATAAAAATGTTAAAATATATTTAGAACATTTTCAGGAATTGAGTGAAGAATAGAATTAACCAAAGAAGACATAATGAATTAAAAATGAATAGATATGATGAAAATTAGAAATGCCATAATTAAAATAAATATCTTGGTTACTGAGTTAGCAAGAAACCAAATCCAGCAGAAGAGATAATAGTGAATTGAAAATACATCTGAGGAAATCCCCTGAATACAACACAGAGAAAAAATATGTGATCATCTGCGTAGAGGAGCAGAAATGAATTCAATTGCATTCAAAATCTATGCCTGATTCCAAAAAGGAATAAACCTATATCAATCATCATATTTCATAGTTAAACTTTACACTTTTTCCTATTAAAGTTCGGGTCAAGAGAAAGGATTTTACCCATCACTTCAAATATTCATATTGTATGGGTCCTTCTAAACAATGAAATAAAACAAGTAGGAGGATAGCTGGTGATAAGGTCAATATAGAAATTACAGTAAAGTTCCTATGTATCTGTAATAACAAATTAGATAATAAAATTAGAACAATTTAGGTAATAGAATAAGAAACATCCTTACAATAACAACAAAAACTATATGCTAATACGAATAACCATAACAAATGATGAGCAAGACCTTTATGCCGGGAACATATCAAATGCTATTGCAATATATCGAAAAACAAGGATGTAGATTAACAGAAAGATCTACCTAGATTCAGTATTTTAAGGATATCAATTCTCACCAAGTTAGTCCCTAAAGTAATACAATTTCAATCAACATGTCAACAGAGTATTTTATGTAATTAAACAACCTGATGCTAAACTTCATATAAAAGAATAAAACCCAAAAGAAAATTGAAGACATTTCTGAAAAAAATACAAGGACAGGACATTTGTTCCACCAGGTATAAAGAATTGTGTAAAGTAGAAAAAAAAGTATAAAGAAATTGTGTAAGTAAAATAGAGTGATATTAGAACAAGAATAGACAAATGGAACATTGAATAGAATAGACAGCTCAGAAACTGGACACATATATGAGAACTCATACAGAAATAGCCTTACAAATATTGGGGAAATGCTAAACTATTAAATAAACAGTTTTAGAATATTTTACTATCTCTATGTGGAAAAAAATAGTCCTTACCCCGTGCCATTGACAAAAAATAAATTTCAAGTGAATGTACATGAATGTGGAAATCAAAACTTCAAGCTATTAGAAAACTATTAGAAGAATATCTTCATGCCCACAGCATAGGTCACAAAAAGCACAAGTCATAGAGGAAGATGTGGATAAATTGGACCACAATACAATTTAAAACTTTTGTATGAAAATACATCAAAAAGCACATGAAAAGCTGAACAACCTCTTGGTAGAATACATTTCCAATGCTTATAGCTAACAAATGATTGGTATACAGAGTGCATAAAGTTCTTGTGTACCTCAATTAGAAATAGACAAATCAGAAAAAGGGAGTAAATAATATGAACAAGTAATTCACAGAAGAGGGCACACAAGTACCAATAAACATATAAGAGGCTCTGCAGACACAAAAGGACAAATACTGTATGATTTCACTGATTTAAAACCATTAGAATAAGCAAACTCATACAGTCAGAATATAGAATATAGGTTACCAGATGATGGGATGCATATAGAGAATGGGAGGTTAAGGTTTAAAATGTAGAGGGTTCAAGGGTCGATGGGTGGTTCAGGGATAGAATGCTTGCCTTCCACGCTGTAGACTAGGGTTCGATTCTTGAACCCTGAACCCCCCCCCAAAAAAACAGGAGGGTTCCTTTTTTTTTTCTATTTTACTGAGTTTGAAATACATTGTTTATTAAAGAAGCTGTGGGTTTACAAAACAATCATGCGTAAGATACAAGATTCCCATATATCACGCCACATCACCACCTTGCATTGGTGTGAAACATTTATTACTATTGATGATAGCACATTTTTATAATTGTATTATTTTTTAACAGTAATTACCTTTGTTACAGTTGTTGAAAGATCAAAATAGTTCTATCTACTATCCATTTTTACGTCAGGTGTATTTTTCCCATATACCACTCCATTATTGTCACCTGGTCATACATTTGTAATAACCAATGAGAGAACATTCTTATATTTGTACTATTAACTATAGTCCATCATCTACAATCAGGATTACTGTGCTGTACAGTCCTGTTTTATCTTTTCATTTTTATTCTAGTAATATATATACATCCTAAAATTTCCTCTTTTAACCACATTTACCCCTATTGTTCAGTGCTGTTGATTACACTCACAATAATGTACTACCATCACCAGCATCCATTTCCAAATCTGCAGAAAATCTGTACAAGTTATGAAGCAAGTCGGCATTCTCTAAGCCCAATCTATCACCTGGTAATCTATATTCTAGACTCTAATGCTATGAGCTAGCTTATTATAATTAGTTCATGTGCTGGTTTGGGTCTGTTGTGTACACCAGAAAAGCCATGCTTTAATCCCAATCTAATCTTGTAGGAGCAGCCATTTCTTTTCATCCTAGTTCAGTACTGTAGATTGGAATCTTTTGATTGGATTTTCTCCAGGGAGATGTGACAAACCCAATTGTGAGTATTGACTTGGATTGGATGGAGATGTGACTCCATCCAGTTCAGGTGGGTCTTGATTACTGTACTAGTCAGGGTTCTCTAGAGAAACAGAATCAGCAGAAAATATCTGTAGATACAGAGTTTATAAAAGTGTCTCATATAACTGCAGGAATGTAGAGTCCAAAATCTGTAGGGTAGGCTGTGAAACTGATGAGTCTGATGGAGGGTCCAGATGAACTCCACAGGAGAGGCTCACCGGCTGAAGCAGGAAGCGAGCCTGTCTCTTCTGAATCCTCCTTAGAAGGCTTCCAGTGATTAGATTAAGCATCACTCATTGTAGAAGACACTCCCCTTTGGCTGATTACAAATGAAATCAGCTGTGGATGCAGCTGACGTGATCATGATCTAATTCTATGAAATGTCCTCATTGCAACAGACAGGCCAGCACTTGACCAATCAGATAAACAGGTACCACAACTTGGCCAAGTTGACACATGCCCCTAACCATGACAGTCCACCCATTGTCAATTTGGCAGCTATATATATCACCTTAAACTATATTTAATTTCCAAATGAAAACAATAAAGCACACATTTTTTTCTTTTACCTGACAATACTCAATTGTCCTACATATACTGGAAACACATTAAATCTCTCCAGAATAGGGTGCAAATCCTTGGGCAACATTCATTCTTAAACTTGATATCTTACAACTTAAATAGTATAACATGAACAAAACAGCATTACAGTCCTTGTTTCTGTAACTGATCACGTGGTCGAAGTTCATATTTATCAATACCTTCTTCCACTATGTTCCCTTTACCCTCAGCAAGCACTTCAGCTGGCCGTGGTTCTTTGCCTTGTGGGGTGACCCAAACCTTCATTCCTGAAGTTTCAGAGCCACTGGTAGTCCTGCCTGGATTGGGCTGTTGCAGTTTTCCATTGATTTTAATCACAGGGCATGGTAGTACTAAAAAACACCCTAGGGGATCTCCTATATTCCAGGAAAACTCCTCTTACATCCATCGTGTAGTTGCAGTTCTATTTCCCCCTGATAGTCAGGGTCAATCACCACAGCAATTAATGCCATCCCCTTCTTGGCTTGTTGATCCAAGGGCATGAGGAGCCCAAAGTGACCAGGTGGGAGCCTTAGATTTCAGTTCAGTGGAATCATTATTGTTTCTCCTGGTGGAAGCACTCTCCCTTTTGGCACTAAAACTTGTAGACCAGCAGAGCTCAAGGTTGCAGGGACAGGAAGCAAAAATTGTCATAGAGGATCACTAGGGGTAGCCACTCCCATTTCCACCCCTTGGTTCCTGGACCCATGGATCCTGGCTATGGGAGAAATAGCACCATATAATGGACATTGATTCAGAGCATATACAGCTTCCTGGAGAACATTACCCCAGCTTTTCAAGGTTGTGCCACCTAGTTGGCACTCTTATAATTGAGTTGTCAAAAGGCCAATCCACCGTTCTATCAATCCAGCTGCTTCTGGATGATGGGGAACATGGTAAGACCAGAGAATTCCATGAGCATGTGCCCATTCCCACACTTCATTTGCTGTAAAGTGTGTTCCTTGATCAGAAGCAAGGCAGTGTGGAATACCATGACAATGGATAAGGCATTCTGTAAGTCCACAGATGGTAGTTTTGGCAGAAGCATTGTGTGCAAGGAAAGCAAATCCATATCCAGAGTATGTATCTATTTCACTCAGAACAAATCACTGCCCTTTCCATGAGGGGAGTGGTCCAGTTTAATCAACTTTCCACCATGTAGCTGGCTGGTCACCTCAGGGAATGGTGCCATATCAGGGGCAGAGTGTGGGTCTCTGCTGTTGGTAGATTGGGCACTCAGCAGTGGGTGCAGCCAGGTCAGCCTTCGTGGGTGGAAGTCCACGTTGCTGAGCCAATGCATAAGCTCCATCCTTACCACCACGACCACTTTGTTCATGAGCCCACTGGGCAATGACAGGAGTTGCTAGGGAAATAGGCTGACTGGTATCCACAGAACAGGTCATCTTATCCACTTGATTATTAAAACCTTCCTCTGCTGAAGTCACCCTCTAATGAGCATTCACATGGGACACAAATATCTTCATGATTTAGCCCACTCAGAAAGGTCAATCCACATACCTCTGCTCCAGACCTGTTTGTCAAAAATTTTCCAGTTATGGTCTTTCCAAGTCCTTAACCATTAGCCACAGCCCATGAGTCAATATACAAATGCACCTCTAACCAGTTCTTCCAAGCAAAATGAACAACCAGGTGCACTGCTCGAAGTTCTGCCCACTGGGAGGATTTCCCCTCACCACTGTCCTTCAAGGATACCCCAGAAAGAGGTTGGAGTCCTGCAGCTGTCCATGTTCAGGTGGTACCTGCATATCGTGCTGAACCATCTGTAAACCAGCCCTGAGTTTTCTCTTCCTCAGTCAATTCACTATAAGGAACTCCCCAAGAGGCCATAGCTCTGGTCTGGGAAAGAGAAGGTAATGTGACAAGAGTGGAGACCATGGGCATTTGGGCCACTTCCTCACGTAACTTACTTGTGCCTTCAGGACCTGCTCTGGCCCTATCTCATATGTACCATTTCCACATTATGATGGAGTGCTGCTATGCACACTCAACTTTATGGTTTGGTGGGTCAGACAACACCCAGCTCATGATAGACAACTCAGGTCTGATGGTAACTTGGTGGCTCATGGTTAAGTGTTCAGTCTTCACTAAGGCTCAGTAGCAGGTCAAAAGCTGTTTCTCAAAAAGAGAGAAGTTATCTGCAGTAGATGGTAAGGCTCTGATCCAAAATCCTAAGGGTCTGTATTGCTTCTATAAGGGCCTGCCAAAGGCTCCAGACAGAATCTCTATTTGCCACTGACACTTCCAGCACCATTCGATCTGCTGGATCATATGATCCAAGTGACAGAGCAGCTTGTACAGCAGTCTGGACCTGTGGCAGAGCCTCCTCTTGTTCAGGTCCCCACTCAAAATTAGCAGCTTTTCTGGTCACCCAATAAATGGTCAGAGTAGCACACCCAAATGAGGACTATGTTGTCACCAAAATCCAGAGAGACCAACTAGGCATTGGGCCTCCTTTTTGGTCATAGGAGGGGCCAGATGCAGCAACTTATCCTTCCCCTTAGAAAGGATATCTCAATATGCCCTACACTACTGGACACCTAGAAATTTCACTGAGGTGGAAGGCCCCTGTACTTTTGTTGGATTTATCTCCCATCCTCTGACACACAAATGCCTTACCAGTAAGTCTAGAGTAGTTGCTACTTCTTGCTCACTAGGTCTAATCAACATGACATCATCAATATAATGGAAGAGTGTGATGTCTTGTGGGAGGGAGAAATGATCAAGGTCCCTGCGGACAAGATTATGACATAGGGCTAGAGAGTTTATATACCCCTGAGGTAGGACAGTGAAAGTATATTACTGACCTTGCCAGCTGAAAGCAAACTGTTTCTAGAGGTCCTTACTAACAGCTATTGAGAAAAAAAAACATGTGCCAGATCAATAGCTGCATACCAGGTACCAGGGGATATATTGGTTTTCTCAAGCAATGATAACACATCTGGAACAGTAGCTGCAATTGGAGTTACCACCTGGTTAAGTTTACAATAATCCACTGTCATCCACCAAGACACATCTGCTTTCTTCACAGGCCAAAAAGTAGAGTTAAATGGGGATGTGGTGGGAATCACCACCCCTGCATCCTTCAAATCCTTAAGAATGGCAGTAATCTCTGCAATCCCTACAGGAATATGATATTGGTTCTGATTTACTATTTTGCTAGGTAGGGGCAGTTCTAGCAGCTTCCACTTGGCCTTTCCCATCATAATAGCCCTCACTCCACGAGCTAGAGAGCCAATCTGGGGATTCTTGCAGTTGCTCGGTATGTCTATTCCAATTATGCATTCTGGAACTGGGAAAATAACTACAGAATGGATTTGGGGACCCACTGGATCCACTGTGAGATGGACCTCAGCTAAAACTCCATTGATCACCTGGCCTCCATAAGCCCCCACTCTGACTGGTGGACCAGAGTGACATTTTGGGTCTCCTGGAATTAGTGTCACCTCAACCAGTGTCTAATAATCCGTGAAATATCTGATCATTTCCTTTTCCCCAATGCACAGTTACACTGGTAAAATGCCATCAGTCCCCTTGGGGAAGGCCTGGAGGAAAATTAACAGTGTAAATTTGTGGCAGTGTAACAGGGTCCTTCCCCAAAGGGACCTGGCCCTTCCCTTGTTCAAGGGGTTCTGGATCTGTAAACTGTCTCAAGCCTGGAAACTGATTAAGGGGCCATGACTCTCTGTTTTTATAATTCAAATTAGACTTCTGTCCACTTGACCTAGAACTCTTTTGTTTATACAGCTCAAACAAGAATTTAGTAGAATGCCCATCTATTGTACTTCTAGGTATCCCATGATTTATTAGCCAATGCCACAAGTCTCTGTTAGTCAGATTATTTTGACTCCTGGTTTGAGTCTGTTCTCTATTATGATAGCCATGTCCACCTTGTCTTTGGCGATTAAGTGTTGTCACCTGGCTTCTACCAACTCGGAATCCGGTCATCCCCATTGTGTTTAAGGATTCCAGCTCAGTGACAGCAGTTCCCACAGTAATATCTGACCTACAGAGAAGTGCAAACTACAGAGCTCTTCAGAGATGATGATGCTAGTCTCACAAATTTATTTTCTCACTGTTTTAGTAAAAGGTATATTCTCTGATATTCCTGGGGTGAAAGAGTAGGCTTTGCATAGTAAATCCACTCTAAATTCCAATCTCTCTAAACTTCTGAATCCCCTCATCTTCATTATACTAGTGCAGTTCTGGCATTTCAACCTCAGGTAATATTGGCCACCTTTTGATCCATGTTTCAGCCAACCATCCAAACAAACTGTTAATGCCTTCTTTAACCCCTTGAGCTATAACACTGAATGCAGAATCTCTACTTAATGGGCCCATATCAATAAATTCAGCATGATCCAGCTTTATATTCCTCCCACTATTATCCTACACCCTTAAAATCCATTGACACACGTATTTCCCTGATTTCTGTCTATATAAATTGGAAAACTCACACAGTTCTTTTGGAGTATAACATACTTCCTCATGTGTGATACTTTGCACCTCACTTTAGGGGCCTGTTGGGACTTTATCTAGTTATAGGTCTGGAAGAAATGAGGGGTGGTGGGGATGGGTCATGAAAAGAATTAGAAGTGTCTTCCAAGTCATTTGCTTCAAGACATTCATTTGCAGTTTCATCTAGTAAAACAAGACAATCACTCTAGGGCTAACCTTTTCAGGTGGAGGTTGGGTGGCCAACTCCCCAGGACAGGACAGATTCGAAGAATCGAATGGTGATATTTTGACTAACTATTTTGCCAACTCACCCCATGGATTGACAGTATCATTCTGATTATGAGAATCAGAGTCCTTAGTGCCTTTGGGTCCAGTCAGAGTAGAAAAACAATTGAAAAAAACCCATTTTTAAGATTCTGTTTCTTATGAACCACTCTTGGCACCAAGCTGTATTAGCCAGGGTTCTCTAGAGAAACAGAATCAGCAGGAAATACCTGTAGATATAGAATTTATAAAAGTGTCTCACATAACTGTGGGTATGTAGAGTCCAAAATCCATAGGGCAGGCTGTGAAGTTGACAAGTCTGAATTAAGGCACCCACAAGAGGTTACCTTCACTCATGAAAGGCTATCGGTTCAGGAACATCTCTGTCAGCTGGGTAGTCACGTGGCTGGGATCTGTTGGTCTCTTGCTCCTGGCTCTGTTGCTTTCATCCTCTGCTCATGAAGGGGTTCCTCACTTTGCTTCTCTGGGACTGGCTTTCATCTCTTGGCTTCCCTTGGCTCTCTCCAAGTTTGGTTTGCTTAACATCTCATGACAACATCTGCCAGGCTCCAAGCATTTCCAAACATCTGTGTCTCTGTTCTCCATGTGTCTACATCTGTGTCAGCTCTGCTCTGAAGTTTCTGTAGGTTCTGAGGCTTCTGTTGTTTCTCTAGTTTCTGGCTCTCTCCAAAATGTTTCCCCTTTTAAGGACTCTACTAATAAAATCAAGACCTACCTAGAATGGGTGGAATCACATCTCCATCTAATCAAAAGATTACACCCACAATTGGGCATGTCACATCTCCATGAAGATAATCTAATCAAAAGTTTCCAACTTGCAGTATTGAATCAGGAGTAAAAGAAACAGCTGGTCCTAGAAGATTGGATCAGTATTAAACCATAGCTTTTCTGTGTACATAATACTTTCAAACTCGCACAATATTTAAATATGATTAAATGTGGAAATGTTAGATTGCATATACGGTAACAGAAATTTTTAAAACTATTGAGTTACATTACACAAACAGTGAAGACTATATTAAACCATGGACTTTAGTACAATTATAAAAATGTGCTGTTATCAACTGTAATAAATGTTCCACAGTGTATTAGTTAGGGTTGTCTAGAGAAACAGAATCAACAGGGAACACTTGCAAATATAAAATTTAGGAAAGTGTCTCATGTGACCGTAGGAACGCAGAGTCCAAAATCCACAGGGCAGGCTGCGAAGCCGATGACTGCGATGGATGGCCTGGATGAACTCCACAGGAGAGGCTCACCAGCAGGAACGGAATCTGTCTCCTCTGAGTCCTCCTTAAAAGGCTTCCCATGATTGCATCTAGCATCATTAATTGCAGAAGACACTCCCCTTTGACTGATTACAAATGGAATCAGCTGTGGATGTAGCTGACGTGATCATGACCTAATCCTATGAAATGTCCTCATTGCAACAGACAGGCCAGCGCTTGCCCAATCAGATGAACAGGTACCACAACTTGGCCAAGTTGACACCTGTCCCTAACCATGACAGTCCACCCCTTGTCAACATGGCACCTATATATATATATATATCACCTTAGACCATACTTAATTTCCAAATGAAAACAAATAAGCACGCATTTTTTCTTTTACCTGACAATACTCAACTGTCCTGCATATAACTGGAAACACATTAAATATCTCCAGAATAGGGTGCAAATCCTTGGGCAACATTCATTCTTAAACTTGATATCTTACAACTTAAATAATATAACACGAACAAAACAACATTACAGTCCTCGTTTCTGTAACTGATCACATGGTCGAAGTTCATATTTATCACTACCTTCTTCCACTACCCATTCCATGTTCCCTTTACCCTCAGCAAGCACTTCAGCTGGCCGTAGTTCTTTTCCTGGTGGGGTGACCCAAACCTTCATTCCTGAAGTCTCAGAGCCATTAGTGGTCCTGCCTGGATTGTGTTGTTGCAGTTTTCCATTGATTTTAATCACAAGGCATGGTAGTACTAATAGACACCCCAGGGGATCTCCTATATTCCAAGAAAACTCCTCTTTACCTCCATTATGTAGTTGCAGTCCTACTTCCTTCTGATAGTCAGGGTCAATTACCTCAGACAATAATGTAATCCCCTTCTTGGTGTGTTGATCCAGAGGCATAAGTAGCCCAAAGTGGCCAGGTGGCAATCTTAACTTCCAGTTCAGTGGTATCACTGTTGTTTCTCTTGGAGAAAGCACACCCCGTTTTGGAACTAAAACATGTAGACCAGCAGAACTCAGGGTAGCAGGGACAGGAAGCAAAAATTTTCCTAGTGGATCACTTGGAGTAATAGTGATTGGCACCACACCCATTTCTACCCCTTGGTTCCTGGACCCATGGATCCTGGCTATGGGAGAAACAGCACCATACAGCAGACGCTGATTCAGAGCATACACAGCTTCCTGGAGAACATTAACCCAGCCTTTCAAGTTTTTGCCACCTAGTTGGTACCGTAATTGAGTTTTCAAAAGGCCATTCCACTGTTCTATCAATCCAGCTGCTTCTGGATGATGGGGAACATGGTAAGACCAGAGAATTCCATGAGCATGTGCCCATTCCCGCACTTCATTTGCTGTGAAGTGTGTTCCTTGATTCGAAGCAATGCTATGTGGAATACCATGATGATGGATAAGGCATTCTGTAAGCCCACAGATAGTAGTTTTGGCAGAAGCATTGCATGCAGGGAAAGCAAACCCATATCCAGAGTATGTGTCTATTCCAGTTAGAACAAATCGCTGCCCCTTCCATGAAGGGAGTGGTCCAATGTAATCAACCTGCCACCATGTAGCTGGCTGGTCACCTCGGGGAATGGTGCCATATCGGGGGCTGAGTGTGGGTCTCTGCTGTTGGTAGATTGGGCACTCAGCAGTGGCTGCAGCCAGGTCAACCTTGGTGAGTGGAAGTCCATGTTGCTGAGCCCATGCATAACCTCCATCCCTACCACCATGACCACTTTGTTCATAAGCCCATTGGGCAATAACAGGAGTTGCTGGGGAAAGAGGCTGACTGGTATCCATAGAACTGGTCATCTTATCCACTTGATTATTAAAATCTTCCTCTGCTGAAGTCACCCTCTGGCGTGCATTCACATGGGACAGAAATATCTTCATGTTTTTAGCCCACTCAGAAAGGTCTATCCACATACTTCTTCCCCAGACCTCTCTGTCACCAATTTTCCAATTATGGTCTTTCCAATTCCCTGACCATCCAGCCAAACCATTAACAACAGCCCATGAGTCAGTATACAAACGCACCTCTGGCCAGTTTTCCTTCCAAGCAAAATGAACAACCAGGTGCACTACTCGAAATTCTGCCCATTGGGAGGATTTCCCTCACCACTGTCCTTCAAGGACACCCCAGAAAGGGGTTGTAATGCTGCAGCTGTCCACTTTCGGGTGGTACCTGCATATCGTGCTGAACCATCTGTAAACCAGGCCCGAGTTTTCTCTTCCTCAGTCAATTCACTATAAGGAACTCCCCAAGAGGCCATGGCTCTGGTCTGGGAAAGAGAAGGTAATGTGGCAGCAGGAGTGGAAACCATGGCCATTTGTGCCACTTCTTCATGTAACTTACTTGTTTCTTCAGGACCTGCTCTGGCTCTATCTCGTATATACCATTTCCACTTTACAATAGAGTGCTGCTGTGCACGCCCAACTTTATGGCTTGGTGGGTCAGACAACACCCAACTCATGATAGGCAACTCAGGTCTCATGGTAACTTGGTGGCCCATGGTTAAGCATTCAGTCTCTACTAAGGCCCAGTAGCAGGCCAAAAGCTGTTTCTCAAAAGGAGAGCAGTTATCTGCAGCAGATGGTAAGGCTTTGCTCCAAAATCCTAAGGGTCTGCGTTGTGATTCTCCTATAGGGGCCTGCCAAAGGCTCCAGACAGCATCTCTATTTGCCACTGACACTTCCAGCACCATTGGACCTGCTGGATCATACGGCCCAAGTGGCAGAGCAGCTTGTACAGTAGCCTGGACCTGTCGCAGAGCCTCCTCTTGTTCAGGTCCCCACTCAAAATTAGCAGCTTTTCTGGTCACTCGATAAATGGGCTGGAGTAGCACACCCAAATAAGGAATATGTTGTCACCAAAATCCAAAAAGACCAACTAGGCGTTGTGCCTCTTTTTTGGTTGTGGGAGGGGCCAGATGCAGCAATTTATCCTTCACCTTAGAAGGGATATCTCGACATGCCCCACACCAGTGGACACCTAGAAATTTTACTGAGGTGGAAGGCCCCTGTATTTTTGTTGGATTTATTTCCCATCCTCTGACACACAAATGCCTTACCAGTAAATCTAGAGTAGTTGCTACTTCTTGCTCACTAGGTCCAATCAACATGATATCATCAATATAATGGACCAGTGTGATGTCCTGTGGGAGGGAGAAACGATCAAGTTCTCTGTGAACAAGATTATGACATAGAGCTAGAGAGTTGATATACCCCTGAGGTAGGACAGTGAAAGTATATTGCTGACCTTGCCAGCTGAAAGCAAACTGTTTCTGGTGGTCCTTACTAATAGCTATTGAGAAAAAAGCATTTGCCAGATCAATAGCTGCATACCAGGTACCAGGGGATGTATTGATTTGCTCAAGCAATGATACTACATCTGGAACAGCAGCTGCAATTGGAGTTGCCACCTGGTTGAGTTTACAATAATCCACTGTCATTCTCCAAGACCCATCTGTTTTCTGCACAGGCCAAATAGGAGAGTTGAATGGGGATGTGATGGGAATCACCACCCCTGCATCTTTCAAGTCCTTAAGAGTGGCAGTGTAACAGGTTTCTCCCCCATAGGGACCTGGCCTCCCCTTCATTCAAGGGGCTCAGGGTCTGTAAACTGTTTCAAGTCTGGAAATTGATTAAGGGGCTGTGACTCTGTGTTTTTGTAATTCAGGTTAGACTTCTGTTCCCTTGACCTAGAACTCTTTTGTTTATACATCTCCAACAAGAATTTAGTAGACTGCCCTTCTATTGTATTTCTAGGCACCCCATGATTTACTAGCCAATGCCACAAATCTCTGCATGTCATATAATTTTGATGCCTCCTTTGAGTTTGTTGTCTGTTATAATAGCTGCGTCTACCCTGTCTTTGGTGATTAAGTGCTGCCACCTGGCTTCTGCCAACTCGGGATCCTGTCATCCCCTTTGTGTCTAAGGATTCCAGCTCAGTGACAGCAGTTCCTACAGTAATATCTGACCTACAGAAAAGTGCAACCACAGAGCTCTTGAGGGATGATGGTGCAAGTCTCACAAACTTATTTCTCACTGTTCTGGTAAAAGGTGGATCCTCTGGACATTCCTGGGGTGTAAGAGCAGGCTTTGCATGATAAATCCACTCTAACATCCCAATCTCTCTAAGCCTCTGGATTCCCTCATCTACATTATACCAGGGCAGTTCTGGCATTTCAACCTCAGGTAATGTTGGCCACCTTTTGATCCATGTTTCAACCAACCACTCAAACAAGCTGTTAACACCTTTTCTAACTGCTCGAGCTATAACATTGAATGCAGAATCTCTGCTTAGTGGGCCCATATCAGCCTGATCCAGCCTTATATTCCTCCCACCATTATCCCACACTCTTAAAATCCATTGCCACACATATTCCCCTGATTTCTGTCTATATAAATTGGAAAACTCATACAGTTCTTTTGGAGTATAACGTACCTCCTCATGTGTGATACTTTGTACCTCACCTTTAGGGGCCTGTTGGGACTTTAGTCTAGTTATAGGTCTAGAAGAAATGAGGGGTGGTGGGGGTGGGTCATGGAAAGAATTAGAAATATCTTCCAAGCCATTTGCTTCAGGGCTTTCATTTGCAGTTTCATCTGGTGAAACAGGATTAATAACTCTAGGGCTAATCCCTTCAGGAGGAGGTTGGGTGGCCAATTCCTCAAGGCAGGCTGGAGGCGGGGCGGCTATGTCCTCAGGGCAGACTATTACAGGGTTATCTAAAGAAGGCTCAGCATGGTCTAGGGTTTCAACCTCACCCCCAACATCATTATCAATCCATATGTCACCATCCCATTTTTCAGGGTCCCACTCCTTTCCAATCAATGCCCTCACTTTAACGGCAGACACCATGCAAGACTGAGATTTCAGTTTACGTTGTAAAGTTGCTACTCTAACAATAAGATTCTGAGTCTGATTTTCAGAGATCTCAAGTCTACGGCTACAGGAAATAAGATTTTCCTTCAGGATACTCATAGAAACCTCTACATCTTTCAGACGGCGCTTAAGTTTCTCCGTTTGAAGCCTTAAGCCCATCCCTTTCACCTTTTAATGTAGACAGTGTATCTAACAGCAACCAACCAACATCTCTATAACTCTTATTTCTACAAAACTCTGTAAAGGTGTCAAAAACATTATCCCCCAGTGTCTGGCTTCATACAAGCGAAGCATTAGGAGAATCGAATGATGATATTTTGACTATCTCCTTTGCCAACTCAGTCCATGGATTGGGAGTGTCATTCTGATTACAGGAATCAGAGTCCTTAGTGTCTCTGAGCCCAGTCAGAGTAGAAAACCATTCATAAAAACCCATTTTTAAGATTCTGTTCCTTAAGAACCACTCCTGGTACCAAGATGTATTAGTTAGGGTTCTCTAGAGAAACAGAATCAACAGGGAACACTTGCAAATATAAAATTTAT
The DNA here is from genome assembly GCF_023851605.1 of Tamandua tetradactyla. Lineage (NCBI taxonomy): Eukaryota > Metazoa > Chordata > Mammalia > Pilosa > Myrmecophagidae > Tamandua > Tamandua tetradactyla. The sequence continues at coordinate 124,964,377 of NC_135353.1, forward strand.
GTAAGTGTCTCACATGACTGTAGGAACGCAGAGTCCAAAATCCACAGGGCAGGCTGCGAAGCCGATGACTCCGATGGGTGGCCTGGATGAACTCCACAGGAGAGGCTCACCAGCCAAAGCAGGAATGGACTCTGTCTCCTCTGAGTCCTCCTTAAAAGGCTTCCCATGATTGCATTTAGCATCACTAATTGCAGAAGACACTCCCCTTTGGCTGATTACAAATGGAATCAGCTGTGGATGTAGCTGACGTGATCATGACCTAATCCTATGAAATGTCCTCATTGCAACAGACAGGCCAGCGCTTGCCCAATCAGATGAACAGGTACCACAACTTGGCCAAGTTGACACCTGCCCCTAGCCATGACACACAGCAATGCAAGCTGATGGTGGTGGGAGGGGTATATGGGAATCCTGTATTTTATGCAAGATTGTTCTGTAAATCCACAACTTGGCTAATAAAGAAAAAAATTAAAAAGAGGTTGGACTTCAAAACTAATCAGCAAAATGCAAGTAAAAACAAAAATTAGATTCTATTTCACACCCATCAGATCAATAAAAGTACCAAGTGAGAAAATATCAAGTGCTGATGGATCTCCAGCAAATCAGAAATGCTCAAACACTGCTATAGGAAATGTAAACTGGAGTGCAATTTGTCACTATTAGTAAAGTTGAAAACATGTGCACCAAGCAGTTGCACTGGAAGGCTTGTATCCCAGAGTAACTTTAGCTCAAGGAAACATTTCAGGATTATTATAATAGCAAAACTGGTAACAACCTAATGTTTTCAGTAAAGAAATGGATAAATAAATTGTAATAATTCATAAAATTGAGTGCTATGCAGCTTTTATAAATGAGCTGAATTTCATCCAAAAATACGCTGAAATGTGTTGAAATAAGAAAGCAGATTGTACAATTATGTGTATGGTCTGATACCATTTACGTAAACACACATAGAAATATACATGAAATACAGAAAAATACATGTTACAAAATTATAAGAATATAGACAGGAAAGTTACCCACAAAATTCAGGATAGATAATCCTTAGATAATCCTTTCTCTAAGGAGAGAGGTACATGGCACTGGAGAAGGGGTACAAAGGAACCTTGAACTGTGTCTGTCATTTGCTGTTTTCTTGTATTTAAAAACTCCAAAGTAAATGACAAAATTCAATTATGTGGTTTTCATACTTGAGTGTTTGTTATATTACTCTGCGTATTTTGCCTGCACTTAAAAATTTGTTCCAATAATAAAAGAAGGAAAAGTATGTTACATAATGTAGACAAAGCTTTTGAAAACCACATTGATTCATATTTACTCATCAGTGGCCCTTCTTCCCTCTAAATAGAATATGAAAGGTATAATTGTGGTGAGATTGTAAGGATTGCTCTGCACAAAGATTGCACAATAGGATGTTATTTGAATAAAAATATACACATATACGATGTATATCTGATAAATATGTGTATTTTCATTGCCAAATATACTGGAAGAACAAGCTTTTACCTAAAAATATTAAGCACCAGCTAGAAACTGAAGAAGTACCCAAAGGAAAAGTCTCTGTACTCTGTACCATGTAGGTCCATATATCAAATCCAAGAACCAAAAGAGCAGAAGATAATTAGGTGGCCTCCCCATGGACAGATGGGGAGGACAGGAGACCTCACCCTGGGCAGAGGGTCCAACAGCTAGGATTTCTAATGCAGGCTTCTGGCTGTACCCGGCACAGAAGAGGAAAATTAAAAAGAAGCCACCAAGAAGGAGCAATTCCCACAGATCTCTTTCCATTTAGGAGATCCATTAAGGTTACCCCATAAGCCTCAGCCTTGTCTCCCTCCCTCTTCCTTTGGATGAGACTAGAGTTTGATTAGAAAAAGCCTAGAATAAAACCACACATTCTGTACAGATACTTTTCCTTTCCCAAACGAAGCAGTGCTCTAATCCATGAGCAGTATAGTTGATGCTGAGTTGTTCTCTAGCCATAGTGAACTGAATTGATGCTGGGCCCTCTGTGCCATTTTAGTTCCCTCATTACTCATACTTCAAAATATTGACTATCAGGCATCATCTTAGTATCACTAAACACACTTCTGAGCACCTTCCATAAGCAAAGCCTCACACTATATATAAAGACCATATGAGATATGATCCTCACTGGTGAGTTCACAATTCTAAATACCTAAGAAAATAAACAGCACTGAATTTTATATTGGGAAGGGTTAAAGTGGGAAATTTTATGTTGTTTACATGTTACCAGAATAAAAATTTTTTAAAAAACATAGAACTGTACAACACAAAGAGTGAACCTTAATATAAACTATGGACAATAGTTAACAGTATAATTATAATAATACTGTTTTATTGATTGTAGCAAAGGTACCACATTAATGCAAAATGTTAATAATAGGAAAAATATGTGTGGGGGATACGTAGGAATTCTGTACTTTCTGCATGATTTTTCTGTAAAGCTGTAACTCTTCTAATTTTTTTAAAAGAAAAAAAAATACAAAACAGCCTATGGTAAATGCCAATTGAAGATTTTGACCCTTTATACTGCAGGGGTTCAGGAGTGGTTGAGGTGCTGAAGGAAGGTCTCATCTTTGAATGGGCTTGGTATGGTTCTAAGAGGCATCAGAAAGGATGTTTTTAGATCAGGGATAGCAAATGAGTTTCATCTTAAAGAACTACTCCAATCACTAGGTGCCCAGCATGAAAAGAGGCTAAGACTGTTTCTGGGCTGAGATGAACATGTTGGTATCCTTCCCAGATATCTGCCATAGGTGCAGCTTGAGTGGGCGGCAGCAGGTGTGTGCAATTTTTGTACATCTGATTTCCAAAGGTGGCATTCCCCACTAAGTGAATCCATGTGTGATCCTGCAACACTAGATCCAAGATACTCTTCATATACACTACAAGACTTTTAGAGCTTTACACCTAATTTCAGAGCTGGTAAAGAAAGCTCTACATTCTGAAGGTGGTATGAACAGCCACCTAGAATGTAATCTAAATAGAGGTCTTTGTAAAAGCATTGCGCTAGGATTTGTTACGTGAGTGGGATACTCTGGGATGCTGACAGTCTGTGGGAATTTTATATGGAAGAACTGGGATAATAAGGCCACCGTTTTTCTTTTTCCTTTTTTTGTCTTAAGCATTATTCTACTGTGCATGTGTAGAAAAATCTTTATTTCCAGAGTCTGCATTAAATATTTTCATAAAAGAAATTATCGTGACAGCATATGTCAAGAAATGAGTCACGCGTGATTTGAAATTCTGCAGATATTTTCCTCGAAAATCACAATAATAACAATAAAACATTCATGCACACACAAAACTTTTTTGAAAGATGATGTGCAAGTTGATGTAAGTGCACAATCTCAGGCTTGACAGGCAGACATCAATACATGCAGCTCATTCACATCAATTTCAAACTGGGTCATCAGCAAGACAGGATGGAAAGCACCTGGGCGCTGTCATCAGAAATACCTTGATGCAAATTCTGACTCTACCATTTTCTAAAAATGTGACCTTGGGCAATTTCTTTGACTACTAAGTGGCAATAATAATAGCTTAACCCATGGAATTTTTAAAGGATTAAATAAGGTAATGTTTATAGAGTATTTAATTAAGTGTCTAGTACATTATACTGGCTCAATGAATCTAAGTTCCTTTCCTCCATTTTGCCCCCGGAACCATAATAACTGAATATCTGACTCTGTCTCTACAAATTCTTTCCAATTTTCCAGTTCATTTTCAGCTGTGGGCAAAAGAAAATGTTTCCTTCATTTCTGAATGACTGTCTGCTTTTTCTCCTGATCCCAGAAAATTCCTTCTGGGAACATAACCCTGTGGCCCCTGTGACTCTCCATATCCTTCTCCGCTTTCTGTCACCAGAGGGATCCCATGCAGCTTGCCCCCAACAAGCTACTGACTGACACTTTTGCTAATTATTACAGTTTTCAGAAAGGCATGTTTCATGGGTATTAAAAAAGGGTAGTCTATACTTAGTAGTAGAAGATTCAAAATTATATATTTCTTTAGGCCAAGGGCTGTATATTATGCTTCTTGGTTTCCTACTCATGCAATTTAGTAAGTATTTGCAAATAGTTAATGAATATAACTAAATAATTATCTAATTATTTAATAATTGATAATATGAGAAGAAAGTAATGGCAGGAACATGCATAAGGAGTCAGAGAAGTAAAGAGTTTGAGAAGGAAAAAATGCGAGAAAGCCTGGAAAAATAACATAATACTAAAGTTGAGGTAGATGTGTCCAGAAGGCTGTGGAGTTTTAGCAAAATGAAAATAAATAAAATAAGGAAAAATTTAATTCTGTGCCCCAGTTGTCTAAATTAGTAGTGGACAATTTGTGGGCCATGAAATGTTCCATTGTGTATCACTATATTTTGCTGGGGTGCGCATGGCTTCCCTTATAGCCAGCTAAGCACACACTTAAGGTTTTCTAAGTCCCTCATGAAAACTCTACCCCAGCCAGCAGTAATTTCCAGTCTTTATTGTGGTTCTATTGGAGAATTCTATATACTTTTCACCCCAGAAAAGATTTCAAGTATTACTAAATTCTCAGTTTTAAGGACCTGAAAAATGTTTAGAAGAAACTGTGATTTTTCAAAAAACTCTTCAATGCTGGGCAGCTGGTGCAGAGTGCCACGTTATAAATAGTTACCTGCCCATTGAGCAGTAACAATATATATTGGACTAATAAAAATGATGCTACATTTAAAAAGAAAAACAAAGCAAAACAAAATGATTCGACTTCCGGAGAAGATGGCGGCTTAGTAAGACGCGCGGGTCTTAGTTCCTCCTCCAGAAAAGCAACTAAAGAAACAGAAACAATACAAAACAGCTCCCGGAGTCACGACAGAGACCAAAAAAGACAGCGTACCCCATTCTGGAACGGCTGAACGGGTAGGGAGAATCCACTGCTGTGAGACACCCGAGGGGTGCACGTTTTCCCGGCTGGGGTGGCTGGCGTCTGGGGTCCCCTCCACGCACGTGGCTCCCCGGTCTGACTGGGAACATTGGATAGCGGGGCCCTCCCATCACGCTTGGCGTCTCGGGCCAGCTGGGCAATTTGGACCGGCACTCCCCCAAGCCACGGCCAGCGACCCCCGCCTCCACGCGCGGTTTCCCGGGCCGACTGCCCCGCAGACAAACGACTGCCACGAGCGCCACCTACTGGGCAGGAAAAGAAAAACAGAGCCCAGAGATTCCACAGAAAAACCTTTCAACCAGCTGGGTCCCACACCCAGGGAGATCTGATCAAATGCCCAGACACCAGCAGAAAATAATGGATGACGCTCGGAAAATTGAAGACATGGCCCAATCAAAGGAACAAACCAATAGTTCAAATGAGATACAGGAGCTGAGACAACTAATGCTGACTATACGAACAGAAATGGAAAAACTCTTCAAAAACCAAATCAATAAATTGAGGGAGGACATGAAGAAGATATGGGCTGAACAAAAAGAAGAAATAGAAAATCTGAAAAAACAAATCACAGAACTTGTGGGAGTGAAGGACAAAGAAGAAAAAATGGAAAAAACAATGGATACCTACAATGGTAGATCTAAAGAGACAGAAGCTACAATTAGTGAACTGGAGGATGGAACAACTGAATTCCAAAAAGAAACAGAAACTATAGGGAAAAGAATGGAAAAACTTGAGCAGGGAATCAGGGAACTGAATGACAATATGAAGCGCACAAATATACGTGTTGTGGGTGTCCCAGAAGAAGAGAAGGGAAAAGGAGGAGAAAAACTAATGGAAGAAATTATCACTGAAAATTTCCCAACTCTTATGAAAGACCTAAATATACAGATCCAAGAAGTGCAGCGCACCCCAAAGAGAATAGACCCAAATAGGCGTTCTCCAAGACATTTACTAGTTAGAATGTCAGAGGTCAAAGAGAAAGAGAGGATCTTGAAAGCAGCAAGAGAAAAACAATCTGTCACATACAAGGGAAACCCAATAAGACTATGTGTAGATTTCTCAGCAGAAACCATGGAAGCTAGAAGACAGTGGGATGATATATTTAAATCACTAAAAGAGAAAAACTGCCAACCAAGACTCCTATATCCAGCAAAATTGTCCTTCAAAAATGAAGGAGAAATTAAAACATTTATAGACAAAAAGTCACTGAGAGAATTTGTGACCAAGAGACCAGCTCTGCAAGAAATACTAAAGGGAGCACTAGAGTCAGATACGAAAAGACAGAAGAGAGAGGTATGGAGTAAAGTGTAGAAAGAAGGAAAATCAGATATGATATATATAATACAAAAGCCAAAATGGTAGAGGAAAATATTATCCAAACAGTAATAACACTAAAAGTTAATGGACTGAATTTCCCAATCAAAAGACATAGAATGGCAGAATGGATTCAGCTTTAAGACAAGATAAACTTATGAACCATGTAATAACATGGATGGACCTAGAGAATATTATACTGAGTGAATCCAGCCAAAAACTAAAGGACAAATACTGTATGGTCCCACTGATGTGAACGGACATTCGAGAATAAACTTGAAATATGTCATTGGTAACAGAGTTCAGCAGGAGTTAGAAACAGGGTAAGACAATGGGTAATTGAAGCTGAAGGGATACAGACTGTGCAACAGGACTAGATACAAAAACTCAAAAATGGACAGCAAAATAATACCTAATTGTAAAGTAATCATGTTAAAACACTGAATGAAGCTGCATCTGAGCTATAGGTTTTTGTTTTGTTTTGTTTTGTTTTGTTTTGATTTTACTATTATTACTTTTATTTTTTTCTCTATATTAACATTCTATATCTTTTTCGGTTATGTTGCTAGTTCTTCTAAACCAATGCAAATGTACTAAGAAATGATGATCATGCATCTATGTGATGATATTAAGAATTAATGATTGCATGTGTAGAATGGTATGATCTCTAAATGTTGGGTTAATTTCTTTTTTTCCGTTAATTAAAAAAAAAAAAAAGAGAAGGGATAATTGGAGATGAAGGGATACAGACTGTACAACGGGACTGGATATAAAAACTCAGAAATGGACAGCACAATACTACCCAATTGTAATGCAATTATATTAAAACACTGAATGAAGCTGCATGTGAGGTATAGGTTTTTTGTTTTTGTTTTTTTTGTTTTTTTTTCTTTCTATTATTGTTTTAATTCTTATTCTGTTGTCTTTTTATTTCTTTTTCTAAATTGATGCAAATGTACTAAGAAATGATGAATATGCAACTATGTGATGTTATTAAGAATTACTGATTGTACATGTAGATTGGAATGATTTCTAATTGTTTTGTTAATTCTTTTTTTAATTAATAAAAAAAAAAATTCCTCTCCTGAAAAAAAAAAAAAAAAAAAAAGATTCTACATTTATCTTTATAGTATACCGGATTCTCCTCAGAGAAAAGTGGACTTTTTTTTCTTCCTCTATTCTTCTTGTCACAGAGTCACAATGAAAAACATTCTCCCAACCACACATACACATAAAATTATTAGATTCTTAATTTAGTTGAATTGCCTACATAACTATCTTTAAATGCACCATTTCAGTGTATCACAGTAAAACTCTTTATGTACACATGCATGCACACACACAGTCTTGCAGGTCTATAAAGAGTTTTGTGGGTTTACCAAAGTTTTGAGAATGAATTAAAAAGAGAAAGGAATAATTTGGTAGGGAGAAGTGATATGATGACTTTTTATATTACTGTCTCCTTATATATTATTTGAGAGGTTAGCTTTCACAAAGCAATAAACTCAAGAAGGGTGGTGGTGCAGATTAACGTGAATGCTAGTATAATGTATCTCTCAAACTTAAATGTAGAAAGCCCTTTTAAAGGTTAAAAAAGAAACTAATAGTTGACAGGAAGAATATACCTATAGACTTCAGGCGTCCATGGTCCCCAGTTTTATAGACAATGACCTCATAAACTAAAGTCTCATTTTATGAAAATACCTTTAAATTCTGAATTATCAACAGAAAAAGAATTTGGTCTTCATAACCAATATAAGAAAAAATAAAGATTATTATTACAATAAAGGAAACATACAAACTCTCTCATATCCTCAGACAGGCAGGAACCCCAGTTTGAGAGACAATGCTGTAGACCAGTTGTTCTTGGACCAGTGGTATTACCTGCGGGGCTTATTAACAATGCATATTCTCAGACTCCGTCCAGACTTATGAATCAGAAATTCTGGGGGTAGGGCCCAGCATAAGCACTCCAGGTGATACTGATATGGGCTGAAGTTAGAGAAATATTGCTTTCTAGACAATCACTGCCATCCTTTATGAAAGATTAGTTCCTAATAGATAATGCCTTTTTGAAGTTTGAGTTCCTAAGCTCTCATTGCCACACTCTGGCACTTTTTTTTTTCCTACTCCTTTTTTAAGACATCAAAACCTTCCTTCAGGAAGCTTTCTATCTATTACTGTCATCATTTCCTGACTGTTAAAGGAACCCTCCTAGACTATCAATTTCTTTCTTTGAAAGCAAAAATATTCATTACACTCTCAGAGTATTGCAAATGCACAGTTGGCACCTGAGAGTGAATGCCACCTTCAATTTTGTGTCCCAGGATCTTCCCTTGACGCACCCTAATCCTGACCCTGGAATTCACAATAGCTATGGATCTTATTGGCATAATGTTGAGGAGAAATTAGGTCTCAAAACTCTAGGTCACTGCCTACATTTTCAATATCTTCTATGCCTTTATCCACTCATTTCTGCATTACAAATAAAAATATTTGACCAATTCTTCAAACTGAACTTTCAAAACTTGGGAGGGATAAGAAATCTTCATATCACTTCATATTACTTGTCAAAAGCACCAAATTACTATATACATTTAAAATATATAGTCTTAAATGAGAGTGAGGAAACGAATGGACAAATGCACACTGGTGTTTATGGCAGCAGTGATTCACAATGGATGGCAATGGCCTAAAGTTACAATGACTGAAGAATGGAAAGGGGAACTGTGGTGTATACATTCAACTGACACTAAACAGCTGCAAGAAGGAATGAAGTTGTGAGGCATGCAACTAGGTGAATACCTTAAGGACAGTATGTTGAATAAAATGTCAGAAACGAAAAGACAAATATTATCATGCCTCACTCATATGGACTAACGTAATATAGAAACTCGGAGAATTGTAGTCAAGAGAATGGGTTATCAGATTGGAGACCCTATTGTAAAGGGTCCTAGACTGTAAGTTCTTACAGCAATCACTATATTCAGGAGTTGTAACTGATATTTCTAAATTCTGAGATACTGAGATATTTGTATATAACCTGGTGGTTCCCAGAAACTCTGGGCACTTCTGTGACACCTGAGACTAATAGTTAGAGCACTGAATCTATGAAAGTTAGCACTACCCCATTCAGTAACTGTTTAAAAAACTGAAAAAGTGGTCAGACTTCATCTAGAGATATGAATGAAGCTGATTTGAATAAGACTAAGGTAAATCAGAATACAGGGTAAATGATGACAGGGGCCATATTTTCAAACTTGAACCCCTGTGCAAGACCAAAAGGTGAAATGTTTATTTGGTGCAACATTTATATTTGGGGTAACACATTATCTAATTTAACTTGTATCGTCAGTTTACTTGAACACCACAATTACATGGAATATTGAATAGGATGTGAGACCTTGTTGGTTTCTACAGGTTAGTGTGATTCCCTGATACATCCCAGAGTAATTTTGGCAGATAATAAAAATGTATTTGTAAGTCCCCTTGGGAGAATGGTGAGAAAGGAGGAAAATTCAACTTCCTCAAGTGGAGAATTCCTGATATTCTCACAAGCAGTGGGGACAACCAAAGCTATAGGCTGACCCCCCAGTCTTGGGGTTTGTTCATATGAAACTTAACCCCACAAAGAATACGTGAAGCCTACTTAAAATTAGGCCTAAGGGTCACCCCCAAGAGAACCTCTTTTGTTGCTCAGATGTGGCCTCTCCCTCCAGCCAACACAACAAGCAAACTCACCACCCTCCCCCTGTCTGCGTGGGACATGACTCCCAGGGGTATGGACCTTCCTGGCAACGTGGGACAAAAATCCTAGAATAAGCTGGGACTCAGCATCAAGGGATTGAGAAAACCTTCTCAACCAAAAGGGGTAAGAGAGAAATGAGACAAAATAAATTGTCAATGGCTGAGAGATTTCAGAATCAAGAGATTATCCTGGAGGTTATTCTTATGCATTATATAGGTATCACATTTTTAGTTAAGGTGTAATGGGGAGGCTGGAGGAGACTGCCTGAAAATGTAGAGCTGTGTTCCAGTAACCATGTTTCTTGAAGATGATTGTATAATAATATAGCATTCACAATGTGACTGTGAAAACACACATTTCAAAAATTTGAAAACCTTGTGTCTGATGCTCCTTTTATCCACCTTATGAACAGGTGAGTAAAACATATGGATTAAAAATAAATAAATAATAGGGGGAACAAATGTTAAATTTATTAGATTGAAATGCTGGTGATTGATGAGGGGGAGAGGGAGGGGTATGGTATGTACGAATTTTTTCCTTTTTTCTTTTTATTTCTTTTTCTAAAAAAATAAATAAATAAAGTATTTGCAAAGTCCCCTTGGAGGACTGGGGAGAAAGGAGGAAATATTCAACTTACCCATCTGGGGAATTCCCGATATTCTCAGAAGCAGTGGGGACAGCCAATTCAATAGGCTCAGCCTTCAATCTTGGGGCTTGCCTTTATGAAGATTATTCCTGAAAAGGAGAAGCCAAGCCTACTGATAATTATGCCTAAGTCACACCTAGAGAAACTCTTCTCTTGCTCAGACGTGGCCTCTCTCTCTAAGCCAACTTGGCAGGTAAATTCACTGCCCTCCTCCCCCCACCTCGACTTGGGAAATTACTCCCAGGGGTATAACTCTCCATGGCAATGTGTGACCTGAGTCCTGCGGATGAGCTGGGACCTGGCATCATGGGAACAAGAAAGTCTTCTGACCAAAAGGGGGAAAAGAGAAATAAAATAAAGTCTCAGTGGCTGAGTGGCTGAGTGATTTCAAGCAGAGTAGAGAGGTTATCCTGGAGGCTATTCTTAAGCATAATATAGATATCCCTTTTTAGTTTATGGTGCACTGGAGTGGCTAGAGGGAAATACCTGAAATTGTTGAGCTGTGTTCCAGTAGCCTTGATTCTTGAAGAAGACTGTATAACTATATATCTTTTATAATGTGACTGTGTGATTGTGAAAACCCTGTGTCTGATGATCCTTTTTTCCAGGGTATGGGCAGATGAGTAAATAAATAAATAAATAAGGATAAAAATAAATAAATTATAGGGGGAGATAAAGAGTAAGAATTGGGTAGATTGAAATACTGTGGGCCAATGAGAGGATGGAGTAAGGAGTATGGGGAGTGTGAGTTCTTTTTTTTTCTTTTTATTTCTTTTTCAGGAGTGATGCAAATATTCTAAAACTGATCATGGTGAAGAATACACAACTATGTGATAATATTGTAACCATTGATTGTATAATATGGTTGAACTGTATGTGTGCAGATATTTCTCAGTAAAAATATCTAAATATATATATATGTATAATCTTGATGAGAATATTTTCATAAACATTTTCAACCAAGTGAGTGAAAGTTCTTTTCTTCCTCAAGTGCTGAAAAATTATCCAAAACACAGGCTACAGTTTAACAGCAAGCCTTATTCAAATTATTGTTATGTGCCTGTTTCTTTCAAGTAGAATGAGATTTTCTGTCCCTTGCTTGGAAAGATGATTGTTTAAATTTTCATCCATGTGCAGTGACATCACAAACTCCAGTTTATTTGCCAGGTAAACAAATCAACATTTGAAAGCCTCATGCCCAAAAGACATCAATATTTCTTAATTACTCTCACTATCTGGCCTTATTCATTTGGCTCTTGGTACAAGAATCATCATTCAAAACTTTCCTGAAGGGGATCATATTCCAACAGGGTCATGAGGGAGCAGACCTGAGGTCAATTATAACTCTTCCAGAAGTCCACCGAAGACCACGTAAAAGTCTCAGGCCTACGTTTTCTCCTCTTCTTATTTTGGAAAACATCTAAAGTCCACTGAACTTTCATGGCTTAAAACATCAGATAAGAAGAGAAGTTGAATCCCTGTTCCTTGTCCCATTCCAAGACCTTGATGAATTGTGGGAAGAATAATTTTGGCACCAATCCATGTGATGATTGTGGAATTGTGCTGCTTGCCAATTGTTCTAGAAGTACTGTAGTCTGGAGTTGCCTCCTGCCTCAGAAGTGCCTGGTCATTTCATTACCCTACAAGCTCCTTCTCAGGCAGCCAGCTCATGATTCAGGAAGATTTGTTGCCCTGCAATAGGCCTTTCCCAGCTGACATCCTTTCTGCAGGAGGAGCCTGGTTTTAATTTCACAATGTGATAAAGTTAAATGCAACTCTACTTCTAGGATGGTTGTTCTCAACCTTAACTGCACATTGGCATGACCTGGGGAACTTTAAAAAATATCACTGCGTAGGTCCCACACCCAGAGATTCTTATAGTGATCATAGGTATGGGACGTTGGGATTTTTCAAAGCTCTCTAGATGATTTCAAATGTGGCCAGGCTCTCAAAGTACTGATGGAGTGATGTAGGAAGTGATTCAAAAATATTCTCAGGTATAAAACGACTTGCCTCAGATTCTTCTTGAAAATGGATTTAAAACAAAAGAAGGAAAGGGGAAGAGAACTGCTTCGGAAGAGGACTAAAGGAGAAATGAATAGCTGAACGGGGAAAGACTAGACAGGTACTGACAACAATTTCCTCTGTGTTCATAAAGCAGGTGCTGAACAAATGCATCCCGCTGATGGTGTGGTGATTCTGTATAGGCAGGTGACTCCCCAGCTTGGCTTCTGGCTTCCCTAGAGCCCAGGGGACATGAAAGCTAATCTCTGTTTTCCACGTCCTAGAGAGATGTGACTGTTTTTCATCTGGCTTTCAGCTATCCTTCCCTAAACACTGCCTGGTGCGGGTACGGCTACACAGGCACACTTTTCTCTGCATGTCACACTAGTTTTTGGCACATGAGCTGAAGGACGTAGCTGGGCACAGAAGACGGAAGCCAAGGTCTTCTTTACAGTACACCTGATTTGGTAGCAAATAAACCCCAGTCACAAACAAATGATTGCATTTCCTGAGCTTGCTCTTTAATTGCCTTTCTTTGCAAAATAGACTCTTAGACAGTTTAAAAGAATCGATCTAGTGAAGGCATCTCTTAGGTCCATACAGTACACTAAAAGCAGTTACCCCAGGACAAAAGTGATAGCATTAGAAACTGACAGGTCAATAAAAACCAAGGCAATTAAACACCTTTTCTTATATAGTATCCTAGAATTTAACAAACATTCCTACATACTCTTAACTCATTTAGGTTTGATTCAGAGAATCCCCATGAGGTAGGTAAGTATTAACCACCTCCTCTGTGCATGAGGGCATGAATGCTCACAGCAGTTTAGTAACTGGACTGAGGTGTCACAGCCATTGTGCTAGTATTTGCTCTCAGTCTATTCTCCTTGCCCTGTTCCTGCTCTGCTTTGTATGGTAAAGGCATTTGACCACTGCAGGCTGATTTTCTCCAAAATGGGGTCAGTCAGTGGGAGAAATGAATAGCCGATGGGATGAGGGGACAAAGTAGCTAGGCCACCCCATTTCTGCCTCAGATGGCTTTTCCTGTGGGGACTGTCTTTTCCATTGCTAGACAGACCCATCCTAGTGCCATCTTTCACTGGTTGACTCCACTCCCTCGGTGCCAGTGCCCATCTCCTCCCTTTATCCCTATGTTTTTGTGATTTCCTGCCATTTCTAATCTCTGAGTTGCCAAGTTGCCTGTGTGGCTTCTCATCAATTCCTTTACCTGAGCAACCAGCTCCCTGCATTAAAGTCCTCTCCTCTAAACACTCTGTTTACTGGCTAGACTCTTTATCAGGCAGGGTTCTGGCAGGAAACAGATGGTGCACTCAACAAGGTAACTGAAGATTGCCAAGCGAAGAGACTGTTTACATCGACGTGGGCAGGCTGAAGGGAACTAACAAGGAATGATGTTGAATCAATATGAACTCACCTTCCCTGGGCCTTTCCAAACCCAACTCACCTTTTCAAGCCCAACTAAAGCCAGAGGGCAAGCATAATGCAGTCCATAGAAGTTAGTGCCCAGGGACAAAGTGCTAAGAGCAGAGAAGGTGAGAGAAGATCTGGGGGTGGGGTGGGTGAGTGGGGGCAATGGAGAGCAACCAGAAGGACTCTAACATAGACAATAAAAGGCTGAGTCAGGACTAGCACCCTGATTTTATAATGTCACATCCCACATTTGTTCCACTTCACGAGGTTGATTAGACACCTGATAAATACAAAACGTAAATCCTTACCTTTAGTTTTGATTATTTTTATAGCACAAAGGGCATTCGATATTTAGACAATTCAAACTTCTAACTGTTACTTTCAGATGCTAAAACTCTCCCTGGGCACAGTGCCTTTAGAAGGAAGATTTATCAAGGTATTGGTGACAAATCTAACATTTCATTTTGGTTGAAGAGTTTAGGTCTTTCTGACTTTTCTCATTTGTGTGTGTGTGTGTGTGTGTGCGCATGTGCTGCTTTCATTGCTCTCAATGAGCAAATAGTTTTATAATCAGAGGGGAAAAAATAACATTATTTTAATTTAAGGGTTTAAAAAAGGATTATTTTCCGAACAAGTACACTTCCGACCCTCCAAACTCATTTCTCAATTATAAACAATATTTCTGAGTTTCTACAATTAGGAATGTTCCCATTTTACAGACAAGAAACTTCGTGCCCTGAAGGGAAATGACACGTCCCAAATCTCTCTGCCAGTTAGGGACAGAGCTAGGACTAGACCCAGGTCTCCCTTCCAACCACACTAGTGTTCTTTCTAATCCACCATATCTTGGCACCATTGTTCTGCTCACAATCAAAACTGGTTTTGCCTCTGTAAAAAACAATATCCACTGTCTTTCCCCCTGAAATCTTCTGTTTAGGTTCATAGTCCTTCAGGTAGAAGAAACAAAGAGAGGGCAAGGGAGGGGTTAGAGAGTGAGCTGTAGCTGGCTGGACCAAGAGGCATGGAGGGGGTGGAGCAAGAAATCTGGCTGAAGGGGGATGAGAGTTCCGCCACCAACCCACAGAAAAATAAATGCAGAAAACAGTAACCCTCCCTTGCTGTTCCCTTGGTAAATACTGTTGAATTTTTTTTAGCTAAATCTAACGTCAGTGGAACCCTGATGGGCTGGGCTTTTGCCAAACTCAAAGTGCTTTATTGGTTTCTCCATACTGAGGTTGCCCTCCCTCCATTCAGCAGCAGGGGCCTTTTATAGACACATGCTTTGTCTCAGGAGGAATGCACATTTGAAATGGATTGCTTAATGTTCTAGACCAGAGTGAATCTGGTAATGTCTGACAAAATGCCAGAGAATGTTCCTTAGAATTTCATTCAGGCTCATTTGAGTACTTGGCATTTGTGTGTGCCTGAGAATTCAGTCCATCATTAAGTGGCATGCCTGTGTGGCTGGGACAAGTTGTCTTCTTAAGTGGCAGAAAGCTCAGGCACAGGGCCCAGAGTAACCTTGGAGCAAATGGAGAAAATGAAATGTGGGAGAAATGTAGGGCATCATGACAAAAACAAACAAACAGAACAAGCCCCACTGCCTGGAAAAGCTCTGCTCACGGCCCACAATGCTGGTCACTCAGTATTTAGAACTGCGACACATCACAGAATATTCTAGCAGCTATGAGCTGAAACAGAGGAAAATTGCCACGTGGGCGAACGTGTGTTTGATACACTCTTCTTTCCTTTTCCACTTGTCATTACCCTCCCATTCTGTGAATGTCCCCACCATCTCCTGCTGCCTTGACTGCCTGAGCTTCCTGCAACTGGCAGCATTCCCTTTGGACCCATCCCTCAATCTTCAAATGACCCTCTCCTCAGCCCCTCAACAATGCTCCATTCCTTGAGGGCCTTGGCACTGGCATAAATGAACTTTAAGATCCAACCCCGAGATTTTTTGTTTCTAAACTTCTCACCTCTGAGAAAATCAAGGTGATTCTCCTCTTTATACTAAGGTGTGAATGGCTTATGAATTTAAGTAAGTGACCTACACCTCTCCTTCCTTGCCAAACCTTGATTTCCTCATCTGTAAAAGTGGAGATAAGTATCCCTATCATAAGATTGTTATGATGATTAAATGAAATGATGTGTGTGAAATTGTTTGGTAGTTCATGCACTCCATGCAACTGTGAAGGGTATTATGCAACTCAAAGAATTTAATAATTAATGATGTAATTTCAGGCATTATAGTAAGCTGTGGTCTTTCTGTTGCCAGTCACTTTCTATGGTAACAGGTTCTAGATAGAAATCCATCTTACTAAGGCATCATTCAGAGGGAGGAAGATGCTCTTTATCTGATTTTTCCAACTGTGAGCACCAAAAGAATGAATACAATAGTAGAGTGAGATCAGCCCAGTCCTGGTAAGTGTCTGTAACAATTCCTGAAGGATTTTTTAGCTCTGGACTTTATGAAATCAACAAAAGAGTTAGTTTATGAAAAATAATCCCAGCCTATAAAAAAATCCATTAGATGGGATGAGGAGGAAGTTCTGGAAATGAATGGTGGTGAGAGTAGCACAACACTGTAACTGTGATTAATCCCACTGAATGATATGCTTGGGAGTGGCTGAGATGGGAATGCCTAGTTTTATATCTTTCCACAATTTAAAAAAAAAAACAGCAATTAAAGTGACAATGACAATTAAATTCAATACATGATCCTGGGCAAGATATAACAAGGAAGGAGAAAAGACTCAAAAAGACTTTTGAGGACATATGAAAAAATTGGAATATAGACTGAAAGCTTTATATCAGAGTTAAAGTTCTTGATGTTGATAACTGTTCTTAATGTGAATACGTAAGTGAATAAATATCCTTGTTCTTAGGAAATGTAAATGATAGTACAGTGTTCAAGAAGCACAATGTATACAACTTAATCTGAAAGGTTTAGAAAATAGACAGACAGATAGATGGATGGATAGATAAATAGATGGATTGATAGATAGCTGGATAGATAGCTATTTGAAAGAAAGATATGGCAATTGTAGCAAAATGTTAAAATTGATGGATCTCGGTATCTGGGGGGGAGTGGTTATGTTGAAGTTCTCTGTGTGGGTTTTGTATTATTTTTGAAACTGTCCTGTAAGTTTGAAATTATTTCATGATAAAAAGTTTAAGGAAAAATAAACCCACTGAAGAGAAGGCTGGTAAATATGGTCTCTGTAGAAAAGGATCAAAAAATTGCTGGCAAAACAGAACAAAGTCAGGCCACAAATTTTCCAGTTGCTATTTGCTTCCTATTTATATTTCTTAATCATATCTACTTCAATTGTAATATTTAAGAGTTAGACAGTAACAGAAGCAAAGTTAAGTATTACCTCCTTCTACAAACATAGAAAAGTTCTTTGCTTGCTGACCTGGAGAGACCCAATAAATAAATATCCTGGGGACGTTCCCAGTCTCTTCTCTCTTCATCCCCCTAGACAGTCACCCTCATAGCACAATCACAGCATTTCCTCTGCCGACTCAGAAAGAATGGCTGAGAAAGTGTGCCTACTTTATGGGTAGGCTTTTAGTTTTCCCCTCAGCTTTGGGTTTCGTAGGTTTATCATTTACTGTTTTCAGAATCACAAACCAGGACTTGTGGCCTAATAAAATAGTGTTTTCTAATTTGTGACGTTCTTCATGTGGATAATATGACATAAACCAATCACATATTTAGAAGTTGCCTTGGTTACCACAAAACTTAATTATGTGAAACTGAGTCTAATTTGAAATATCTACACTAGCACTGCACAGCAGAACTTTTTGCAGCAATTGAAATGCTGTTTTTCTGCACTGTCCATGATGGCAGCTACCAGGTATATGCAACTTTGGGGGACTTGAGATGTGGCTAATACAACTGAGGAACCAAAGATTTAATTTTATTTAATTTTAATTAATTTAAATTTATACAGCCACATGTGGCTAGTGGCTACCATATTAAACAGTGTAAATTCTGGAACATATCATGGCCTCACTTATTTACCTCTATCATGGCTTTTTTTTATGTTTGCACTTTTGTGTCACCTTCTCTGTAGGCTTCCTCCCATTCCCCCACACCAGAAATTGATTACACTTGCTAATATGAAATTTGAAACTACCATAAAAGGATGTCTACTCTGTGCACAACTACAATAGCAGTAATTATTTCTCATGCATAAAGAGTTTCCTCTTAGGCATTCAAAAAGTTTTATGTAAAGAGATTTATTATTTAACCACTAACTATTATTTAACACTAATATGGCATTTGCTACATACCAGGCACTAAGTGCTTTATAAATATTAACTCATTTAATAATAGTCATAACAATCCTATTCAGTAGATGCTTTTATCATCCTCACTTTACAGGTGAGGAAACCGAGGCTTAGAGAAGTAACTTGCTCTGCATGCCACAATTAGGAAGTGGCACAGTAGAGATTTATATCCAAGGTGTCTGGCTCTAGGGTCTATCCAGTGGTGGCTTTCGAGCTTCCAGTTTTCTAGAGCAACCTAGGCCTTCCCAGCAATCATCAGCTTCTGAACTCCCATATCACTTACCTTCTGAACAGGCTGCTTAGCACTGAGCAGGAGCTCTCCGCTATACCCTATTGGTGCCAGGAGAGAGAAGCAAAGTGAGGAATCAGCACCCATTGGGAAGATCAAGGGGTAGGGAATCCTCAGCAATGGGCAAGAACAGCAAGGAGGAGAATCTGCAATTGCTAATCTCCATGCATCCCCCTCACCCCCACCTCACACACATGCTTTTGTAAAAACTTCAGGAAGAAGAAAACACCTTAAAGTATACCTGGCTTACCATCCTTTGGAAGTATACTTTAGCATTTTGAATTGAACCTCAGTACTGTATGATGACATTATTTCTCAATTCTTCTCTGTTGTTCCCCCTTTTCTTGTTTTTACATTATATTCTGGAAATCTATTCTAATAACCCATACATATTAAACATAAGTCCTGCAAATCCTGAACCACCCCAGACTTAAGCTGCTCTCAAATGAGACCAAAACAATGATCACACCTAAGCCTCTGGATTTTGGAGAGCTTTCAGGAGCCCATGCCTCCAAGTATAAAAGGGACAACAGTTTTGATGTGGAAGCTTTACCTTGACCCTGACAGGCTCTGTAGGAATGATCCCCAGAGTTATCTCTGGCTTCAATCGAAGCAACAAATCAAATATCTTACAATGCTCATCCTTATGAAATTTTGTTGCCCTTCGACTTTAGTGAGGAGATACAGAAAAGTAAAAGAATGAGTTCAGTGGTTGGTTGTTTAGAAAATGAAATGAGTCTCTACCAATGATCCTTGATTATCCAGTGACATGGTGAAGAGAACGAACCATCTCCCTCCCTTTTTCTTCAATTATCACTGCATTCCCAGGATCACATTCTGATTTACCAGAAACTCTTCAACTTCAGTTTTATGGTTTCAGGGAAAATGGTGATGGAATAAGTTAAAGAAAGGTAGAATACAGATAAACCTTGTCTGAAATACATTCTTCAGAGAGAAAATTTGTCATATACAATGTTACCCTGTAAAGAAATATTTAGCATTGTAAAATAATCCTGTAGTTGTGGCCTTTTGGAAAACTTTAGAAAGTGGAAATAATGTAGACATCATGTCCTGGTACAGCTGAAATTTAGAAGAAATAAAAGGCATTTAGATAAAATGTAAATATCTGAAACAGAGATTGCTCAGCTGAACTACATCTTTCATTTGATCAAATTTTAACAGTTTGTCTTTCCAGAAATATAATACAGTGTTCCTTTCCCCAGTATTCTCCACTAGGTTCTGTAGCTAAGGTGAGACAGAACAGTGTTGAATATATGTTCATTATTGGGAATGCTTCCACAATGAGTCTGTGGAAAATATGAAACATAGCATGGCCCAGAAAAAGCCAAACATGACATTAACAGATTGGAAGCATTAGTGCTGGATGATGGGACAATGGGTATCCTATTATGTCTGGTTCTACTCATTTGTGTTTTCACTGATTGTGACAAATATATACTCTAGTACTTGGTGGAAGACACTTCACTTGTTTAGATCATTAAATAAATATGCAATATTCTTCCTTATCAGTTCTTCATAGAAATTAAAAATCACTCAGGTCATTGACTATTTGGAATTGCATTTTGTGCTGGCAATAATGTAATGACAACATCAAAGGTGAAATGAGCTATATCATCATGGCTTTTGGGTGGTCAATGTAAGCTTTTAAAAAGTGTGCTATCTGCACAAAGAAAGTTCTATTGGTCATAAACTGTGATATAGTGATCTTCTGGATTGTTTTTCTTTTAATTGCTAATTGTCTTGGTGCATTAGCAGTATCAATTGCAATTACAGTAGAAATGACACACTGACTTAAACTGAAGTGCTATTTCCTTGCCTTAAAAGATTTTTTGACTATAAAGAGATAGCACACTGTTAAGTAACTCCGGGTTTTTATCCACGGATGTGAGTAGCCTGCTTAATGTATGCCCACACAGTATTTTCTCTATCACTTATGAATCATTATATGATTCCTGTTATATAATATTCATCTGATAATGATTGATTTGCCTATCATTTAATAGTTTGAAATAATTAAGTTTTGAATTATGAAAGAGTATTCATATAATATAAGCAATTAAAAATAGTACCTTGAATTTATATGGCATAAAATCCTCGTGTGTCTATCTATCTACCAGGTATAACCACTTGCGTTGTGGGTACCTTGAACTCAGAGGGTCCAAATTTGAACTCTATGTTCACTAAAAATTTGTTCCTCCTTCTCTGTTTGCTATCTCAGTTAATGCTACCATCATTTACCCAGTTACCCAAGTCAAAGATGGGGTACAATTTTTGATTCCTCCCTCTCCCCTCATTCTCTCATCTAGATCATCCACAAGTCTGGTCAAGTCTTCATCCTTAATATCACTCCCCTTTGTTCTCTTCCCCTTATTCCTATTGCCACTTTCTCATCTCAACCCAGCATTGTCTCATGCCTGGACTATTGCAAAAGCCTCTTAACCAGTATCTCTGTTTCCAGGATCGCTCCTATATTTCCCTTGAGTATGTTCAATTTCTAATCATGGCCCACCAATTCATGACTTCACCCTTTCTCCTCTTCAGTCATTTTTTCTCATGCCCCCTCTCTCTGCCCAATGTTCTGAGTTCATCTTCCCCACTTCTCAGTCCCCCTTATTCCTATTCCTTCAGGGTCCTATTGAAGTGAGTCATCCCCTTTGAAGCTATCCCCCAGTCCCTGCTACATCCATAGTCTGGATGCCCCACCTTTGCACACAGGTAACACTTGTTAGACTCCAATGTAATTGAAGATTTACTTGCCTGACTCACAAAACAGATTGTGAGTGCCTGGAAAGAGTGTGTCTCTTTCGAGTTTATATTTCCAGGGCCTAGCACATCTCTTATCACTTAAGTGTGGAATAAATATTTGCTTAATGAACAAATGAATAACCAGTATACTTCATAGATAATGTTGGATGTTTGCTTTCTTTGGGTAGGCAATAACTTATTCTAAAATGAAGGGAAGTCTGACAGGACAAATGATGCTTAGTGCTTTGTTGGGAGACAATTTTCCATGGGTCTTTTGCATTTCTGCACAAATTACAAGCAGAGGCACTGACTGCCTTTGTTCCAGACTATCTTTTCAGGTTTATTTACTGTCCCATTACAGTAAAGATGATGTTTCCCTTTAGGGCAAAGGTCAGGCATCTTATCATTATAAAAGATTCAAGTTTCCTAAGCTTAGGATCCCTCTCTTACAATGCTACCCATGCATGTGCAGGAGTCACCTGGCCCTCTTCATGTTGCCTCTGAGAACTGGGGCTTGGGCAACCAGTGCAAATGCTGATAGTTGGTGTGCACCATTTCTCGTTATTTTCAAAGTGCTTTGTGTGGATTCTCATGCGACTGGCCACCGGCTCCTGCTCTGCCTGGCATGATAATATGACTAATAAGGTGAATGGTGATGTGGTACAGTTAAGAGAAGAGGAAGACCTATGGATACTTTCAGTGTAACTCATACAGACCACGACAAGGCACTGATAGGGGCAGGTCTCGCACAGAAGGTGGCAGAGAGACTTGACAAAATATTTCAGACAGGATTCGTAGCTTATGTGGATCTTGACGAAAGGACAATTGATGCTATCAGGGAATTTAATGAAGAAGGGGACCTGTCTGTATACAATAGTTCAAGGAAAGTGACTTATCACATGTCCAGAACAAAAGTACATTTTTATGTGGAGTTATGGAGACCTGTAGACAAAGGGGGGAACAGAGAAGCAAGGTACAAGAGCCCACAAAGGGACCTGATGAAGCAAAGATCAAGGCCTTGCATGAGTGAACTGGTTATTCTTTGGATGTAACCACAGGACAGAGGAAGTGTGGTGGTCCTCCACCAGACGATGTGTACTCTATTATGCAACCTAGGATTGGAGAAGAGTTCTTTGAAGGTTCTGGAGCCATCTTTTCCCTTGTTCCGCAGTTCTTGCTGCACCCTCCACATCACTCTGATCACAGGTAGCCCTCTGGGTTAGTTCATAGGTTTTCTAATGACCATTAGTCTATAGTGTCCTGGAACAAACATAGTCATCGTGGTTATTTTCAGCAATATATAAATCCATTTAACATCCCAGCTTACATAGTCACATCATGGCAGAAGTCAAAAATCACTGCTATGGACTTCTCTGTCCCCACCTTCCCTGGGGCCCTAAATCTGTTCTCATTTTCCTTTGGGCCCCTAACTTTGTCCCAACAAAGCATCAAATCACATACTTTGGTCACTCCACAAATATTTCTTGAGCAATGACTACACAGAAAACCAAAACAGCATGTTTCCTTAGGCATGCTTACATCTTTGGGGAGGAGGGCAAGAACGCCCTGCTTTCTTGGGTTCCAGATCAAACCATGAAGAAAAAAGCCATGGCCATGAGAAGAACACAGATTGCTCTCTGGGCTAGTCTGGAGATGCTAGATCAGAGAGAAAGATAAATTCCACTAGCAAACCCAGCTCATATGTTTGGCAGGCATTGGCCAATTGGGATTAGAGCTAGGGATTTCAGCTGCCAGTATATATGTACACATATGGGGCATTAGATAATAAATATACATAAGATGTATCTTAAAGCTCACAGTTTATTAGTATCACCTGCTATTCAGAGTTATCTAAAAAATATTTTATTGTCAATCCCTTCAACATGCCTAAGTGTATGTTTAATCACATGAGTGGAGATTTTGAGGTATATGAGGGAAATGAAATGTGTTCAATGTGTTCACCCTTTTATTCAGTAGTATATTAAGGGATGGAGCTCGAGCTTCCTTACTAATGTTTAGAACTCACTGAGTAGACAAACAGGGATTCTGGAGGTAACCAGAATTGATGGCATTAAAAAGTGAGACAGCCAACATGCACATGAAAAGATGCTCAACATCATTAGTCATTAGGAAACTGCAAATCAAAATTGCATTGAGATATCACTTCACAACCACTAGAAGTGCCCTAACAAAAAATAATTGTAAATAATAAGTGTTGATGATGACATGGAGAAATGGTTCAGCAGCTGTGGAAAACAGTTTTGCAGTTTCTCAAAATGTTAAACATAGAATTACCATATGACCCAGTAATTCCAATCTTAGGTCTATAGCCAAAAGAATTGAAATAGGTATTCAAACAAATATTTGTACATGCAGGTTATAATAGTACTATTCACAGTAACCAAAACGTGGAAACAGCCCAAGTGTTTATCAACCAATGAATAAATTAAAAAATTGTGGTATACTCCTACAATGAAATATTACTCAACCACAAGGAAGAATGAAGTATTGATACACACAACAACATGGATAAAACTCCAAACACTGTGTTACATAAAAGAAGCCAGGGGCAGGCCACAGTGGCTCAGCAGGCAAGAATGCTCGCCTGCCATGCCAGAGGACCTGGGTTCGTTTCCTGGTGCCTGCCCATGTAAAAAAAAAAAAAAAAAAAAAAAAGTCAAGAAGCCAGATGCAAATGGTCACATATTGCATGGTTCCATTAATATGAAATATTCACAATAGATAAATCCTTCAAGACAGTAAGCAGACCGATGGTTACCAGGGGTGACAGAGGAGGGGGCATAAAGGGTGACTGTCAAAGGATTACAAGATTTTCTTTAGGAATGATGAAAGTATTTTGGAACTAGATAGAGGTGGTAGTGGCACAACATTATGAATCTACTAAATGCCACTGAATTGTTCACTTCAAAATGGTTAATTTTATATTATGTGGATTTCACCTCATTAAAAATAAATAAATAAATGTTTTAAAAACTGATACAATGTGGCAGTGCTCTAGATATCTGATTTTCTGCTATTTTTTATGAGTAACCTTATTTTTCCAAATTTAACTATTTTTAACATTAAATTAACATTTAACAAGAATATGATCACTTGGTTTCATACAATTTTTTATTTGCTAATACTGCCATAATACTTATGGGCATGTCAAATTATTTGTAGGTATTCCATTGCAACACATTATAGGCAGTCCTTGCTTTGCAAATTGTACAAAGCAATCTTAAGCAAGGGAAAAATTAAAATTGTTCTGTGATCTTAATCAATTTTTGTCCAAACATTAAAAAAAAAAACTCTTGCTATTGGCTCTAAATGTATAAAGAAATGAAATATAATAAAATTAATATTAATCTAGCACACTTTAATTTAAAACATTAGAAGCATTGAGAATTAGAGTTTGATTTCTTCGTAAAAAAGTGCTCAAGAGTGGTTTAAAAAATGCTTGCTTCCTTCTTCTGGTCCTATAACTTACGTTATGCAACAAACACCTTTTCTCGGTATTTGTTATACTACTTTCTAAGTTTAGATCAATTTCCAACATTTTGTCCTTTGAACTTTCAATATCATGAAATATTTTCAGAGTCTTGTTAATGTGCAGCTCTTTTTTTCTGCCAGTGTTACATCAAACTTTTTATAACAACCACTTTCTTCATTTATGTCAGCAAGTTCTCCTTTACTAAGTTCCTCTAACTGTGTATCTAGCATTTCTCGAATGTCAGCCATGTCAACATTTCCACTGTCAGCTATTTCTTCAATAAAACTCTGTTTGATTCAAATTTAACTTCCAATATTATCATTCTTTGTTTCTTTGTTGCACTTTTATATTTGTTGGACAATCCCTTGTTTTGATGATCCATTTTTTAGAAATATCACGTGGGCTGATCACCGGGAACAGGAGGCAACACAACTACATGCTTTGCTATCTGTGGGTGAGCTGAATAACAAATTTACAGTGATCAATCACCAGTAAGACGTTGAAAGTTGTGAACTGCCTGGTCACTGATTGCCTCAGACACCCATCATTAACATAGCTATTTGTAGATGGGAGAGCTAGCAGCCAAGTTTGTGCTTTATGCAATTACTCACAGTTAACATACTCAATTGAAATTTGAACTGTGTTGTTGAGATCTGGTGTTATTTAACTAAACTCTGGTAACTGAAATTCATGTATATGGAAGTCGTGCAAAGCAAAGACTGCCTGTGTAGCAAACCCATCTGTGTTAGTTAGATTCAGTTGTCAACTTGGCCAGGTGAGCATACCTAGTTTTGTTGCTGTGGTCATAAGCCATCGGTACATGAACCTCATCTGTTGCCAATTACATCTGCAGTCAGCTAGGAGGCGTGTCTGCTGCAATGAGTGACGTTTGACTTAATTGGCTGGTGTTTAAATGAGAGAGCTCAACGCAGCACAGCCGAAGCAGCTCAGCATTCCTCATCTCAGCACTTGCAGCTCAGCCCAGGCCTTTGGAGATGCAGAAAGAAGTCACCCCGGGGAAAGTTGTTGGAACCCAGGGGCCTGGAGAGAAGACCAGCAGAGACCGTCCTGTGCCTTCCACATAAGAAAGAACCTCAGTGGAAAGTTAGCTGCCTTTCCTCTGAAGAACCAACAAAATAAATCCCCTTTTATTAAAAGCCAATCCATCTCTGGTGTGTTGCATTCCAGCAGCTAGCAAACTAGAACACCATCAAATTCCATATCTCCCTCACAACTGCAAGTAAATGGGCATTTTCCCAGGGTTGGTATCACAGTTTAATTTGCACAAATAAATTGGCAGCCATTGGATGACCCAAGATGTCCCTAGAGCTCCTTTTACACAAGTGCCCCTCCACTCCCTGGGGGAGGGAAGATGATCTGGGGCCTTAGATGCAGAGATTGAACCATGGTAGGAGAGAAGAAAGTGCAAGGCTCAAAGTCCTGCTCCTGAAAGGATTACATGGAAGTACAAGGGCACACTCCAGGCAAGTATCTGGTGGCACCTGTGACCTGCAAAAGAACCTGAGAACATATCTAAGCCTCGGCCACTTCCTCAAATATGATTAGTTTCTCCCAAGAGTTTCACAGTATTACTTTCACCAACCTAGGGACTTCCTGAGCAGCTGTCCATTAAGCTGAGAAAGGAACTGTGTTCTGACCAGCAACTGAGGAGTTTGGGGCTGTTCGAAGAACAGAGGTGCTGCAAGACACAGCTGAAAGAAAGAGTGGAAAAATCATCTGGGAGTGGCTGCTTTGGGTTCTTTGGTTGTTATTTCCCAGCCTACATGATATTTTATAAACTCCACACAGCAATTACTTATTCTTTCATTCAACAAATTATTACTGAACACCAACTCTGTCCTGCACTATACAAGGGCCTGGAATAAGGTGGTGAAGGTGACACACTTCTCAGGCATGTGGTCATCAAATGACTAATAGCATAGTTGGTCACTTAATTATAATCTAGATGTCAAGATAAGTGCCACAAAGGAGATTCACATGGTGACATGGCAATGACATTTACCTACGAAATGAGTATTTTCCCTTTTCATTTTCCAGGCTTAAAGAAAACTCCTCCTCTAAATATTACAGATTTATATCATTTTTACTAAGCACATCTTTTTAAGCCAGCTTGCAATGCTCTGGGATATCATTTAGGGGGTGATTCAGCACTTTTTTCCCTGAAAGTTCTTGCCTTGATCTACCTGCCTTGGCCTACTCCCTGTCATTCCCATTTTTACTATTTTGGCCTTGACTTGTCCCATGGATTTGGATTTGACATATGTTGTTTGACATATATTGTTTGTCAACCTGGGTATGAACTTGGCTTTTTTGGACAACTCAGATTTCTGTCCTAGTGTTTAGCACTACTTCTTGCTGCTGCATCCACCCATGACTGTCCCCTAATTGACCACACCCTCACAGAGAATTCTGTTAAATGCATACAGTAAAAGCTCCAAACCTGCTCTGCCATATTCCCACTAAAATGTTAAGTTCACAAAGGCAGAGTTGATGCCTCCCTTGTCCCAGATAGTACTCCTGGTATGGTCATTAGGAATTGGTCTATACCTTGCCCCTTGGCAGGAGTGTGGGTATAGCTCTGAGATGTGTGCACTCAATGTCTCCCAGAGGTTCCCAGTAAGGCTGAGCCCCAGTTGCCCACAGTGTTAACCTGCTTGATACCTGACCTTTTTATTGGTTGCCTTCTCTTCCTTTTTTCACTTCCCCATTCCTTTGCCATTGTTTCCTGTGGCGATCTCTTAGGAAAGCTACTTATACTCAAATCTTTGTCCCAAGATTGGTTTCTGTGGTAACTCAAAATGTCAGCTACTTATGAGTGAGTGCTATCTACCAAGAAATATGTTAAGTATTTTACATGCCTCATCTCAATTCATCTTCAAAACAGTGTTTACTATATTTTCTCATATTTTGCAGATAAGAAATTGAAACCCTGAGAAATAACTGGCCCAAGTTCACACAAGTTCATGAGGGAGTCCAGATTTCAAACCAGACCATCTGATTAAAACTGTATCTTAACTACAACCTAAAGTTTTAAGTTTTAGAAGCATAGTTTTTATTAGCAATCAGGTGACTACCTTAACTTAAAGTGAGCTCACCAAGTACCACCAGCGAAGTCTCCTGCATTCATGAATGGTCTCAGGATGACCTGCAATTACATCCACAATTTTTTTGTTTATAAAATATTTTAGGGAAGCCATTACCCTAATGGAGAAAAAGTATAATTAAATGAATTGTAGCCTGGATTTTATCCCAATTTTCACAAAATCCAAATAGAGTCCAAATGAGTGAAGCTTAATTGTATTTTTTAATTTATAAATGTTTCCCACATAAAAGATTCACTATGAGTGTAAATCTTACTCCACGTGTAAAGATGGAGTCAATGAATGTTGGTTAAAAGCAAAAGAAAATGTCTTTATCTGAAAGGCAGAAAATAAAGAACAATCAGTGGAAGCTAAAAATCTAAAAGACAGCTATAGAAGTTCTGAATTGTAACTCCCAGGGTTTTAAGTGCTGAGATGAGTTTTCTTCATGTGAAACAAAAGGAAGATCAGTTAATGAGACTGAAGGTGAAGTGTTATGAATCTGGAGAGAAAGCAAGCTGACAGCACAATTGGCATATCGAAGGAGAGGAGGAGAATGAATGGAAAATTTTCCAGACAAAGTTTATAGATGCCTTTTTAACCTCAGAAATGAACAGGGGTGGGGATGGGGAAAAAAAACACTTTTATCCTTAAAATAAATGGCTAAGAATTATGGACTCTTGAGAACAGGGAGGATTTGTCCAACTGATTTAAAGTCTCATGATTCATTTAAGGATGGGTTGAGACAAAATTATGGGGATAAAATGCCTCTAAAGGAGAATAGAAAATTGATGCTTAATGACCCTGAGGTATCCAGCAAAGCCCTCTTACTTTGAAGACCTGCTTAAGTCCAATAGAAACACGAATACCTGGGGCACAAAAAGATCACAGAGGCAGGAGTGCAGTATTTGAGGATTGCCTCCCCTCCATCTTTTATTTTTCATTTGGACCCTGATCTATTGACTTGGTCTGCTTTCAACCACACCCATCCCTTCCTCTTATCATGGCATGTTGCTTTTCCTCTGGAAAATTGCTTAGTTGTATGGTATATCTTTGCTACTTGGTCCTTTAATCATTCCTGTGGCCTCCCCAAAGCAGACAACCTCAGTGTTCAGCATCCATCTTCAGTACTTGGTTCTGAGGGCTGGTCATCAAACTTGAAGAATATCAGAGAGTTGGCATGAGGTTTGGGGGATACAGGACTACCAGGGGCCACTTGATTTCCAAGGAAGAGCAGTGACTTGAAAGTCATGAGACCTATTGGCTGTGACCCAGCTCACTTCACGGTAACAGCTGTGTTCAAGGCAAGGTCAGTCCAGGGCCCCATCATGATCGGCCTCCACAGGCTGTGCGCTGTGACATGTTTCCTTCACTACTACTGGTTTACACACCTATTCTTTGCTATATCATAGAGCTCTGTTGAACGTAGATTACCTTAAAGTAGGATTGTCCTTAGAAGTACACAGAGTGGATAGATGCTACCTTTCCAGGAGATGTTCTTAGAGGACTCCCCACTCCACTCACCAACCAAACTTTCTACCTCATCCTTCTATTAGTTCAGGAAAAAATCAGAATAAATAACATTTTCTAAGATATTTTCTATTTGTTTTTAACCACCAGGTCCCATGGTCCAGAAGACTAGATAAAAAGCCTTGATTTCTGCTTCCGTCTTTTATGGCCTCCTGAAAGCCTTGTGAATTCAGGACAGAAGGAACCAGACTTTTATATTCACCAGAAGAGTGAAGAAAGACAGACTTCGGAAAAGATGAAAGAAAGTCATCCAATACAATACTGCTAATTCCTGGGTTAAGAAATATTATGAATTTTTAACAGAAAGTTTTCCCTAAAATTGAGGCTGATTTTCAGATATACCAACACATGTTCCCCTTTCCCCAGTCACCAACACTTCTTCCTTTCACCTACAGTTGCTGCTGAAAATTGCCCACTGCCAGTCATCCAGAGGTCCTATACTGTCAATGCTTAAGTTACATGCATGTTGGCAAAGATCTTCCATTTAGGCAGGGAAAGGCATTGTCCAAATATCTTATGTCTTTATTTTACACCTAAACAACAGCCACAAAAGTGACAAATTTTTGGTAACTGTAATTCCTGAAATCCTTTGGGTTTCATTTGGAACCAGATTAATTATGATTTTAATAATAATTCCTGCTTGTTATTTTTGTTCCTTTTTGTTGGTTTGATTTCATGTTATTTTTTCTCACTGCCTGGCAATGAGAAGTTTTGGAGAAATAGGATGATCATACATTCTAATTTGCCAGGAATGGTCCTGGTTTACAATATTGCCCTGGCTTAATTTATTAATGACCTCTCTTTTCACTCTCAAAAGTATCCCAGTTTGGATGGTATATTATATGTTCACTCTATAAATAAGGAATATTTGTGACAGCCTAATGTGAATTTAGCCTCATTGATAAATGTTAAACAGTTCCACCATGTTCCATTGTGCTTTTCTGAGACTAGATCAGAACATCAGCATTGGTGATGTATGGGTGCCTAGGTAAACATCTGAAAATCTGGAGGATGGAATATCTGAAATCCTACAAGAAACAGAAACTATAGGGGGAAAATATGAGCAGGGACTCAGGGAATTGAAAGACAATATGAAGCACATGAATATATGTGATGTGGGTGTCCCAGAAGGAGAAGAAAAAGGAAAAGGAGGAGAAAAACTAATGGAGGAAATTATCACTGAAAATTTCCTAACTCTTATGAAAGACTTAAAATTACAGATCTAAGAAGTGCAACGTACCCCAAAGAGAATAGATCCAAATAAGGGTACTCCAAGACAATTACTAATCAGAACGTCAGAAGTCAAAGAGAAAGAGAAGCAGCAAGAGAAAAGTAATCCATCATATACAAGGGAAGCCCAATAAGACTATGTATAGATTTTTCAGCAGAAACCATAGAGGCAAGAAGACAGTGGGATGATATATTTAAAGCACTAAAAGAGAAAAACTGCCAACCAAGAATTCTAAATCCAGCAAAATTGTCCTTCAAAAATGAGGGAGAAATTAAAACATTTTCAGACAAAAAAACCACTGAGAGAATTTGTGACCAAGAGACCAGCTCTGCAAGAAATACTAAAGAGAGCACCAGAGACTGATACAAAAAGACAGAAGAGAGAGGTGTGGAGACGAGTGTAGAAATGAAGACTATGAGTAAAGGTAAAAAGAAGGAAATTTAGATATGACATAAAAAATCCAAAAGGCAAAATGGTAGAAGAAAGTACTACCCACACAGTAATAGCACTAAATGTTAATGGATTAAACTCCCCAATCAAAAGACAGACTGGCTGAATGGATTAAAAAACAGGACCCATCTATATGCTGTGTACAGGTAACACATCTTAGGCCCAAGGATAAACATAGGTTGAAAGTGAAAAGTTGGGAAAAGATATTTCATACAAACAACAATCATAAAAGAGCGGGAGTAGCTATACTAATATCCAACAAATTAGACTTCAAATGTAAAACAATTAGAAGAGACAAAGAAGGACACTATATATTAATAAAAGGAACAATTCAGCACGAGGACATAACAATCATAAACATTTATGCACCCAACCAGAATGCTCCAAAATACACGTGGCAAACACTGAAAACACTGAAAAGAGAAGCAGACACATCTACCATAATAGTTGGAGACTTCAATTCACCACTTTCATCAACGGACAGAACAAGACAGAGGATAGACAAAGAAACAGAATTTGAATCATACAATAAATGAGCTAGACTGAACAGACATTTATAGAACATTACACCCCACAACAGCAGGATGCACCTTTCTCTCAAGTGCTCATGGATCATTCTCAAGGATAGACCATATGCTGGGTCACAAAACAAGTCTCAATAAATTTAAAATAAAATTGAAATCATACAAAACACTTTCTCAGATCATAAAGAAATGAAGTTGGAAATCAATAAAAGTCAGAGTGCCAGAAAATTCACAAATATGTGGAGGCTCAACAACACACTCTTAAACAACCAGTGGGTCAAGGAAGAAATTACAAGAGAAATCAGTAAATAACTGGAGGCAAATGAAAATAAAAACACAACATATCGAAATTTATGGGACACAGCAAAGACTGCTAAAAGGGCAATTTATTGCCTTAAATGCCTATATCAAAAAAGAAGAAAGGGCAAAAATCGAGGAATTAACTGTCCACTTGGAAGAACTAGAGAAAGAACAGCAAACTAACCCCAAAGCAAACAAAAGGAAAGAAATAATGAAGATTAGAGCAGAAATAAATGAAATTGAGAATATGGAAACAGTTGAGAAAATCAGCAAAACCAGAAGTTGATTCATTGAGAAAAGTGAATAAGATTGATGGACCCTTAGCAAGATTGACAGAAAGAAGAAGAGAGAGGATGCAAATAAATAAGATCAGAAATGGAAGAGGAGACATAACCACTGACCCCACAGAAATAAAGGAAGTAATGACAGGATACTATGAACAACTTTATGCTAATAAATACGGTAATGTAGATGAAATGGACAACTTCCTAGAAAGGCAAGAGCAACCAACTATGACTCAAGAAGAAATAGAAGACCTCAACAAACCAATCACAAGTAAAGAAATTGAATCAGTCATTAAGAAGCTCCCCAAAAACAAAAGTCCAGGACCAGATGACTTCACACGTGAATTCTACCAAACAGTCCAGGAAGAATTAGTACAAATCCCACTCAAACTCTTCAAAAAAAATTGAAGAGGGAAAGCTACCTAACTCATTCTACGAACCCAACATCATCTTCATACCAAAGCCAGACAAAGATGTTACAAAAAAAGAAAACTACAGACCAATCTCTCTAATGAATATAGATGCAAAAATCCTCAACAAAATCCTAGCAAACCGAATCCAGCAACACATTAAAAGAATTATACATCATGACCACGTAGGATTTATCCCAGGTATGCAAGGATGGTTCGACATAACAAAATCAATTAATGTAATACACCATATCAACAAATCAAAGCAAAAAAACCACATGATCATCTTGATGGATGCAGAAAAGGCATTTGACAAAATTCAACATCCTTTCCTGTTGAAAACACGTCAAAGGATAGGAATAGAAGGGAACTTCCTCAAAATGATAAAGGGAATATATGAAAAACCCACAGCTAACATCATCCTCAATGGGGAAAATCTGAAAATGTTCCCCCTAAGATCAGGAACAAGAAAAGAATGCCCACTATCACCACTGTTATTCAACATTGTGTTGGAATTCTAGCCAGAGCAATTAGAAAAGAAAAAGAAATACAAGGCATCAAAATTGGAAAAGAAGAAATAAAACTCTCACTGTTTGCAAATGATATGATACTATATGTCAAAAACCCCGAAAAATCCACAGCAATCTACTAGAGTTTTTAATGAGTACAGCAAATTGGCAAGTTAAAGATCAACACTCAAAAATCTGTAGTGTTTCTACACTCTAGTAATGAACAATCTGAGAGGTAAATCAAGAAAAGAATTCCATTTACAATTGCAACCAAAAGAATAAAATATTTAGGAATAAATTTTACTAAAGAGACAAAAGACCTATACAAAGAAACTATAAGAAATTGTTAAAAGAAATCGCAGAAGACCTAAATAGATGGAAGGGCATACCATGTTCATGGATTGGAAGAGTAAATATAGTTAAGACTAAATTGATTTACAGATTCAATGAAATACCAATTAAAATCCCCAAAACTTACTTTTCAGAAATAGAAAAACCAATAACCAAATTTATCTGGAAAGGCAGGGTGCCCCGAATAGCTTAAAGTATCCTGAGAAAAAAAAATGAATTCGGAGGTCTCACACTACCTGATTTTAAGGCATATTATGAAGCTACAGTGGTCAAAATAGCATGGTACTGGCATAAAGATAGATATATTGACCAATGGAATCAAATAGAGTGTTCAGATATAGACCCTCTCATCAATGGACAATTGATCTTTGATAAGGCAGTCAAGCCACCTCACCCAGGACAGAACAGCCTCTTCAATAAATGGTGCCTAGAGAACTGGCTATCCATATGCAAAAGAATGAAAAACGACCTATATCTCATACCCTATACAAAAGTTAACTCAAAATGGATCAAAGACCTAAACATTACATCTAAGATCATAAAACTGTTAGAAGAAAATCTAGGGAAATATCTTATAAATCTTATACTAGGAGGCAGTGTCTTAGACCTTACACTCAAAGCAGGAACATTGAAGAAATAAATAAATAAGTGGGAGCTCCTCAAAATTAAACACTTTTGTGCATCAAAGAACTTCATCAAGAAAGTAAAAAGACAGCCTACACAATGGGAGACAATATTTGGAAATGACATATCAGATAAAGGTCTAGTATCCAGAATTTATAAAGAGATTGTTCAACTCAACAACAAAAAGACAGCCAATCTAATTACAAAATAGGAAAAAGACATGAACAGACACTTCTCATAAAAGGAAATACAAATGGCCAAAAGGCACATGAAGAGATGCTCAGTGTCCCTGGCCATTAGAGAAATGCAAATCAAAACCACAATGGATATCATCTCACACCCACCAGAATGGCCATTATCAATAAAACAGAAAATTTCAAGTGTTGGAGAGGATGTGGAGAAAGAGGCACAGTTATCTACTGTTGGTGGGAATGTCAAATGGTGCAACTGCTGTGGAAGGCAGTTTGGCAGTTCCTCAAAAAGCTGAATATAGAATTGCCATATAACCCGGAAATACCATTTTTAGGTATCTACTCAAAGGACATGAGTGCAAGGACACAAACGGTCATTTGCACACCAATATTTATAGCAGCATTATTTACAAATGCAAAGAGATGGAAACAGCCAATATGTCCATCAGCCGATGAGTGACTAAACAAACTGTGGTTTATATATATATATATAATGGAATATTATGCAGCTGTAAAACAGAATAAAGTTACGAAGTATGTAACAACATGGATGGACCTTAAGGACACTATGCTGAGTGAAATTATCCAAAAACAAAAGGACAAATACTGTATGGTCTCACTGATATGAACTGACATTAGTGAATAAATTTGGACTATTTCATTGGTAACAGAGACCATCAGGAGATAGAAATAGGGTAAGATATTGGGTAATTGGACCTGAAGGGATACAGATTGTGCAAAAAGACCGAATATAAAAACTCAGAAATGGACAGCACAATACTACCTAACTGTAATACAATTATGTTAAAACACTGAATGAAGCTGAATGTGAGAATGATAGAGGGAGGAGGGTTGGGGGCATAAATGAAATCAGAAAGAAAGATAGATGATAAAGTTGGAGATGGTATAATCTAGGAATGCCTAGAGTGTATTATGATAGTGACTGAATGTACAAATTTTAAAAATGTTTTTGCATGAAGAACAAAGGAATGTTATTACTGCAGGGTGCTGAAAATAGATGGTAATTAATAGTTTAAAATTTCAACTATGTGTGAGACTAAAGCAAAAAATGTTTATTTCGCACAAAATTTATATTTTGACTAGTGCATTTCCTAATATAACTTATGTAGATAGCTTGGTTGAACACCATAAGTATATGGAACCTTGGGTAGGACATGAGATTTTGTTGGTCTGTCCAGAGTGATGCCCCAGTGAATCCCAGAGTTGTTTAATCAGTGAGTGGAAAAGTATTTGCAAAGTCCCCTTCAGGGAATGGTGAGAATGGGGAAAAATTCAACTTCCCCAAGTTGAATTCTTGATATTCTCACAAGCAGTTTGGACAACCAAAGCTATACGCTGAGCCCCCAGTCTTGGGGTTTGTTCACATGAAACTTAACCCCACAAAGGATAGGTCAAACCTACTTAAAATTTAGGCCTAAGAGTCACCCCCAGAGAACCTCTTTGTTCAGATGTGGCCTTTCTCTCCAGCCAACACAACAAGCAAACTCACCACCCTCCCCCTGTCTACACGGGACATGACTCCCAGGGGTGTGGACCTTCCTGGCAACATTGGGCAGAAATCCTAGAATGAGCCGAGACTCAACATAAAGGGATTGAGGAAGACCCTAGAATGAGCTGAGACTCAGCCTCAAGGGATTAAGAAAACCTCATTAAAAGGGGGAAGAGTGAAATGAGACAAAGTGTCAATGGCTGAGATATTCCAAACAGAGTCGAGAGGTTATCCTGGAGGTTATTCTTAAGCATTGAGTAGATATGACCTATGTTATTCAAGATGTAATGGAGGGGCTGGAGGGAACTGCCTGAAAACGTAGAGCTGGGTTCCAGTAGCCATGTTTCTTGATGATGATTGAATAATGATATAGCTTTCACAATGTGACTGTGTGATTGTGAAAACCTTGTGTCTGCTGCTCCTTTTACCTATCTTGTCAACCAACAAGTAGAACATACGCAATAAGAATAAATAATAGGGGGAACAAATGTTAAAATAAATTTAGTTTAACATGCTAGTTATCAATGAAAGGGAGGGGTAAGGAGTATGCTATGCATAATTTTTTTTCTGTCTTTGTTTTATTTTTCTGTTGTCTTTTTATTTCTTTTTCTGAATTGCTGCAAATGTTCTAAGAAATGATCATGATAACGAATATGCAACTATGTGGTGATATTGTGAATTGCTGATTATATATGTAGAATGGAATGATCATATGTTGGGAATGTGTTTCTTTCTTGTAATATTTTTTAATTTAAAAATTGATTAAAAAATGAAATAGGAACCATTTATTCAAAATATTAACATTATTATTATTATATCTTTTAAAAGGTCATCTTTTATTTAAAGTGTAATTATAGAATGAGTCTAAACTGCACAGAGATTTACCTTTATTTAAAGCATATATTTTATTTTTCTTCTGATACTTAACTGTATGTAAACAGTGGTGGCTGCATTTTTAAGGGAAGGAAGCACTATATCATTATTGCGTGTTTGTCCTTCAAACCAATTTCGCCCATAGAGCATTGACCTTCTAAAATGAAAACCTAAGTGTCCACATCAATGAAATGATAGTCTTAGGCTGCTTTATACTCTTTTGCTCTTAATTCAGGTACTAGGGGTTATGCAAACTTAAGATAAAAAAATATGATGAATCAAAAAGTATTGGCAAAGTCCCCTGAGGGATAGGTGAAAAAATATGGAACTATTAAACTTTACCACCAGGGAAACCCCTGATACTGTGTCAAGCATTAGGGACACCCAAGTCAATAGGCCAAGCCCTTGATCTTGAGGCTTGCTCTTGTGAAGCTTATGTACATGGCAGAAGAGTTTAGCCTACCTATAGGTATGCCTAAGAGTTACTTCTGGAGGACCTCTTTTGTTGCTCAGATGTGACCTCACTGTCTCTAAGCCCAGCTTTGCAAATGAAATCACTGCCCTCCTCCCTACGTGGCACATGACATCCAGGAATGGTGGCATGGAAGATGACTCCCAAGGATAAGTCTGGCCCTCGCACTGTAGGATCAGCAATGCCATCCTATCCAAAAGGGAGCAAAGTAGAGTGGCAAATAGGGTATCAGTGGCTGAGAGAGTTCAAATTGAGTCAAGAAGCTTCTCTAGAGATCAGTCTTATGCAAGCTTCAACTTGCCAAACCATAACCAAAACCATTCCAGCCAACCCCAAAGAGCACCTAGGGCAATATATAAGATTCTGTGAAGGTTCCATGCACTCGGGTAACTTTCCAGAAACCTGCAACATCCAGATGGGTCCCTGGACCATGTAAGTCTTGAACCTAAAGAGTCCAGCCTCTCCAGAACATCAGCTAGTTCTATCTCCCTACCCCATATTACTGACAGCCCTTTCTAACATGAAAAATTTAGAATGGGCATAGCCTGAATTCCTCTAAAGAGTGGGATAAAGCCCAAAGATAATGGTGGAGTTATACAGAGTAGGTACAGTTTGACAAACGAGTATGATTGCTGAATCATTATATTGATATTTCTTTTAGTCTCCAGTGTCTTAGGACAGCTAGAGATGGAAACCTAAAACTGTGGAATTGTAACCCATACCAAACTCTGAAATCTGGTCTACAATTGATTGTTTACTGTGCTTTGAGATTTATTGCTTTTTTATATGTATGTTGTTTTTCACAAAAAAAGAAAAAAAATTGTTTGTGATGATAAAAAATATTTATGCCTTCTAGTGTCCAGCGTTTCCTAGAAGGAAAAAATCTGAGATGATGGTATGGTAACCCATGACAAACTCTGGGATCTGTCCTGTAATTATTTGTTGAAGAGTGCTTTGAAAACTACGGCTTTTTTATTTCTTTGCTTTGTATATATGTCATATTACACAATTAAAAACTAAAATAAGGCTTTAAAAAATGTGATGAAAATAACTTGACTAGGTGGGAAAAAAAATCCACCTGGGAGAAGGCGGGGAGAGAAAAGTGTATCACTTAAATGCCTCTTTTTCTTTCTGATTCAGATCTCTCAAAGTTATCAAGATAAACTGAATATGGTGTGTGTTAGAAGTTAAGTTCTGACTAAAAAAATGAAGAGCATAAGTGATCCAAAACAAGATAATGTAAAACAAAACAAAACAGATTCACTGGATATTTCACTTCATGCTGTGTGTTTCTTACTTTGCCAGGGAGTGGGGGCAAAACTTATCTGCTGGTGAGGGTTGCAGGCTCCTTGGAATGTGCTGTGTCAGGGAAGATCCACGTTTTGTGAAATACTTACCACAGATAATCCATAAATTTTACAATAGGAAATAGGAGGTGATAATAATGATTGGTATTTATATAACACTATACAGTTTATCAGAAAGAATTTGACATATATATTCCCCAACCCTGGGAAATTGGAAAGGTATGTATAGTTATTACCCTTTATGGATGGATGGATGGATGGATGGATGGATGGATGGATGGATGGATGGATGGATGGATGAATGGATGGATGGATGGATGGAGAGAAAGTGAGAGTCAAGAATAGGATTTAATTTTAATTGTTCATGTAGACATTTAAATTTCAGTTTAACACAAATACCAGTTGCATCCCTCCTAATTGTTACAGATAACTTTTGTTGGTTTTGCTGTTGCAGGTGTTGTGCAATATTCTCTTGTATTCTATCTATGAAGCAACCAGGTTTTATCTCTGCCAGATGTGGCATCCAAACTAGGGACTTAGCACATGCACACATCTCCCTGCAATCCACACTCATAAAATTTTGTCCATTTCCAGGTTAATTTCTAGTTTGGACGAATGTTTTGTTCATGAGGATACTTTGAAAGGGGGTCATAAAACATTCAAATATGAACTTATTCATTCATTCAAATTCTTACTGAACAGATCATTGATGTGTCATGCACTATTGGCTATAGGAGTACAAGAGTGAATTACAGTGGTCCTGGCCAGCAAGAAGCTAAACAAAATTCCCAAACTATAAAACCAGTTAGAAAGTATTTGTGAGAAGTTTTAATGCTAATAATTTAACTTCTCCCAAGACAAAGTTTTTTTGTTGTTTGTTTTTGACTTTTAAGCATTCTCAATTAGTATAGAGCAAAATAATTTTTTGTGGGTGTGAAAGACCCTTATTAAGTTATTCTCAAATGTCAGTGGACTAAAAAAATCACCTGGTGAAGTTATCAAAAAGGAGATGGTTGGTTCCACTCCCAGAGATTCTGGTTTAATTTCTTGAGTAGGCCAGTGAATTTGAATTTTTTGAAAAGACCCATCTCTCCAATCCAGGCATTTAAAAAAAGTGAATTTGAGGCGCTCAAATGTTTCTCAAAATGTTTTTCAATGAAGTATTCATTACTTGTGAGCCTTGCACATCCAGTTATGCACTTCCTTTGGAATCTGATTCATTGAAGAATTTTGAGAATCATCTAGATGCTTTGAGCTCTAACGATCTGGGTGATCTCTGTGAATTCTTCTCTATATCCCCTTATCATAATTAACTCTCTGTCTGTTTTCTTGAAGTACCTTGATTATAGCTATGAACATATTCTGCTCTGTTTTCTGATCTGACTCTGTCCATCTCTATCACTTGACAGTGAACTATGTGAGGATGAGGGCTTCATGGTTGCCTAACAACTTCTTTACTCATAAGTGATATTCAATAAATACGCACTGTATTGAATTAAATGAACAGGTTTTTTTAAATTAGTGATTTGCATGCTTTCCTATTCTAAGAACTGCTTGGAATTTCCTTAAGATGATTCTCCTCTACCAGACAGCAATAAGCAGAAAACCATAGAAAGGTTTTTGCATGCTTCAACTAGACACAAAGAAAATGTTGCTTTAAAAGGCAGCTCCTAATGTTTCAGGCTTCCCTTGGGCTCACCTCAACCACAAACCTTGCCTTTGTAAACGTCTTTGTGTTTAATTCATGAGGAATAGAAACTTTACTTAACCCATATTTTCTTAAACTATTTTCTCAGGTAACACTTGGATTAAAATAGAGAATTTTCACTAAAGTGATAAGTCCATTGTAAAGTTTTTCAGTGAAGCTCTGTGCAGGTATTGTTTGATTAGTTCTGAGCATTAAACACACACAACAGTAAAAGAATCTGCAAAATGTCCATGTGCATGATTCCACTGTGCTCCTTAAAAATATAGAAGAAGATTAGTTAAATAATTGCACAACAGCAGTGAATGTGTCTGCTGAGAGTACATCCTTGTGTTTTACATTATCACAGCTAAACATTAAGTCAGACCCTTAACTTGATTTTAATGTATTTAAGCAATAACCATCAAGGCACAGAGCACTTTCTAGGAATTAATGAGCAGCAACAAGAGTTGATGGTCCAAGTTGAACCAAGGACCATTAATCCCAGCTGGTTATTAATTCCCCAGGAAATTCCCAGCACTGAGGCTGGTATTATCCTTTATATATGAAGAAAAGAATTATATATATACCCCCTGCAATATCTTCATTTTGGAGAGTGCTGTAGGAAAGCAGGGAGTTGAATCACACTGCTGTTGTGGCATCAGACCTTTTCTGCTAAATTAAAAGTAATTACTGAAATGAAGGTTTTGGTCAACAATTAAAGAAGTACATCAGAGCCACCGTATACTACTCTCCTCTTCCTCAGCTACAAGCAAATTAAAGGAAAATCATAATATACCTTTGTGGTACATTTTTTAAAAACTTTTAATTTTGAGATAAGTTCAAACTTACAAGAGAGTTGCAAAAATAATACAAAACCCATACAGAGAACTCCAACATACTCCCCCCAGATACCCAGCTCCACTAATTTTAATGTTGCCACCTTTATCATATCACTCTATGGGTCTAGCATATCTATCTATCACCTATCGATCGATCGATCTATCTATCTTTCTATCTTCTGAACATTCAGAGATCAGGTTGCACATATCATACTCCTGGAACACAAAATACTTGAATGTACATTTCCTATGAACAAGAATATCAATGTATGTAATCACTTTAAGTGCAGTTATCAAATTCAAGAAATTTAACATTGATATAAAGATTACATTCGATATTCCAATTTTTCTCATGTCCCTTATGAGCCTTTTCTCCTCCGCTCTTACATCCCATCTAGTGGCATGTATTGCATTTAACTATCATTATCAATTTAGTTTCTTTTTAAATTATAGACACATATATGCAACATAAATCTTACCATCCCAATCCCTTCCAAACCCACAATTCAGTGGGATTAATCACATTCACTGTTGTGTGAAACAGAACAAACAAGGGCCAAAGCTCCGAAGTTTCAGGAAGTAGGTTTTTATTCATCCATGGCCATAGGGCTCAGCCAAGTCACCTCTGAAAGTCTGAGCCCCGAACAAAAGGTTAACATCATTTTTTATAGACAGGATGACACGTTAAAGACAAGGTAAACGATTGGCTGGTTTAAATTGGGAAGGGCGCAAAGCTGGGTTTACAGAAGCAGATGAGCGATTAAGGAGGGAGGGGGCTTCACAGGGACTTCTCTAATGCTGCCTATTGACTGTCCTCAGGGCCTGGGAGATTTTTCAACAGGAAGTGGCCCGAGTAAACCCGGACCTGACTGTTGCAACAGGAAGTGGCTTTAACAAAGAGGGGCTGCCTGCAACATCACAATATTGTATTACCCTCACCCCATCTGTTACTCGAATTTTCCTTTTACCCCAAACAGAAACCCTGCAATCATTTTGCATTAATTCCTCATCGCCTCTGCCCCTCACCCCTAGCAAGCCACATTTTATTTTCTGTCTCTATGAGTTTACATATTTTCTTTGTGGTTACCATGAAGCTTAACTTTAACATACTAAATCTAAAACAATCTCACTTGCTATTACAATAACTTAAATAGCATATATAAATTATGTTCCTATACTCCTCTGCCTGCCTGCCTACCTTTGCGTAGTTTTTGTGACAAATTATACGTAAATATACACATTATGAGCATTGAACCATTGATTTATCATTACATTTTATACATTTACCTTTTAGATCCTGTAAGAAGTAAAACATGGAGTTACAAATCAAAAATACAATAATATTATTTATTTATATTTACCCATTCATTACCTTTACAGGAAATATTTATTTCTTCATGTGGCTTTTAACAATTATCCAGTGTCCTTTCCTTTCAACCTTCAGAACTCCTATAAGCTTTTCCTGTATGGCTGGTCTGATGAAGATGAAGTCCCTTAGCCTTTGTTTATCTGGGAATGGTTTCATCTTTCCCTGATTTTCAAAGGGCAGTCTTCCAGATATGGAGTTCTTGTTTGGCAATTTTTTGCTTTCAGCACTTTAAATGCGTCTTCCCACTGCCTTCTTAACTCCATGGTGTCCAATAAGAAATCAGTTCATAATCATACTGAGGCTCCCGTGTACAAAACACTTGCTTTTCTCTTGCTCTTTCAGAATTATCTATCTTTGGCATTCAACAGTTTGAATACAATAAGGCATGGTGGGTCTATTTGTGTTTATTCTGATTAGAGTTCCTTGAGTTTCCTGTATGTGCGTATTCATGTCTTTGGTTAAATTTAGTAAATTTTCAGCCATTTCCATGAATATTCTCTCTGCCCTTTTTACTCTTCTCATTCTGGGTGTGCTGGTTTGAAAGGATGTATGTATCCTAGAAAAACCATGTTTTAATCCTAATCCCATTTTGTAAAGGCAGCCATTTCTTCCAATTCCTATTCGCTATTGTGGGTTTGAAACTGTAATTAGATCATCTCCCTGGAGACGTGATTTAATCAAGAGTGGTTGTTAGGCTGGATTAGGTGATGACATGTTTCCACCCATTTGGGTGGGTCTTGATATGTTTCTGGAGTCCTATAAAAGAGGAAACATTTTGGAGAATGAAGGAGATTCGGAGAGAGCAGAATGTCATAATCACAAGAAGCAGAGAGTCTATCAGCCAGGGACCTTTGGAAATGAAGAAGGAAAATGCCTCCCAGGGAACTTCATGAAACAGGAAGCCAGAAGAGAAAGATAGCAGATGATGCTTTATTCGCCATGTGCCCTTCCAGCTGAGAGAGAAACCCTGACTGTTTGCTATGTGCCTTCTCACTTGAGAGAGAAACCCTGAACTTCATTGGCCTTCTTGAACCAGGGTATCTTTCTCTGGATGACTTTGATTGGATATTTCAATAGACTTGCTTTAATTAGGACATTTTCTCAGCCTTAGAACTGTAAACTAGCAACTTATTAAATTCCCCTTTTAGAGAGCCATTCCGTTCCTAGTATATTGCATTCTGGCAGCTAGTAAACTAGAACACTGGGTCTCCCACAATGTATATATTGGTACGCTTGATGATGTCCCACAGGTTTGTCAGTCTCTGTTCATGTCTCTTCATTCCTTCCTCTTTCTGCTCCTTAGACTGAATGACTTCAATTGTCTTATCAAGTCCACTGATTCTTTGTTCTGCCAGTTCCAATCTGCTGTTGAACCCCTCTAGGGAATTCTGAATTTCTGTTACTATGGTTGTCAGCTCTGTTTGTCTCCTTTTTATATTTTCCATCTCTTTGTTGATATTCTGTTTGTGTTCATCTATTATTTTCCTGATTTCCTTTGTTCTTTGTTTATGTTTTACCTTTAGCTCTTTGAGCATATTTAGGACCATTTTTTAAAAAGTCTTTGTCTGGAATACCTCAAGTCTGATTCTCCTTATTGATAATTTCTGAAGTTTTAATCTTCTCTTTTGCCTGAGCCATTGTTTCCTGTTTCTTTGTATGTCTTGTAGTCTTTTTTTTAAAATTTTTTATTAATTAAAAAAAATTACAAGAAACAAACATTCCCAACACATACACTCAGCAATTCACAATACCATCATATAGTTGCGTATTCATCATCGTGATCATTTCCCAGAACATTAGCATCAATTCAGAAAAAGAAATAAAAAGACAACAGAAAAATAGAACAAACAGAAAAAAAAAATTTTACAGGCCATACCCCTTACTAACCCCTTTCATTGATCACTAGCATTTCAAACTAAATCTATTTTAACATTTGTTCCCCTTATTATTTATTTTTATTCCGTATGTTCCTCTCACCTGTTGACAAGGTAAATAAAAGGAGCATCAGACACAAGGTTTTCACAATCACACAGTCATGTAATCACAATCTTACAAGGCCTGGACCTAGTAGTTAAAAAGCAAAGCAAAATGTAGGAAAAACTGAAGCAATATATTTACAGAATCAAAATACAATGGTTGCCTGAAAAATCAAGGATCCATGACTGAAAACTAAAAGCATGATGGAGAACAGTTACTTTTTCCTTTACTTATTTTACTGAATCTCCTTGTCTCCAAGTCTTAGTAAGCAATCGTTTTTGTGGTAGGCTGAGTGATGTGCCACCCAAAACACATGTTCTTAATCTTGATCC
The DNA here is from genome assembly GCF_023851605.1 of Tamandua tetradactyla. Lineage (NCBI taxonomy): Eukaryota > Metazoa > Chordata > Mammalia > Pilosa > Myrmecophagidae > Tamandua > Tamandua tetradactyla. The sequence goes on from NC_135353.1 coordinate 125,009,188, forward strand.
ATGTCCCTGGTATGGAACAGTCTCTTCAATAAATGGTGCTTGGAGAATTCAGTTTCTTCCACTTTGTAAGTGTTGGAGATCATGGAGGAAGGAAATACATACGCGCGGCCGAGCTGAGGCGAATCCGGGCGCCGGGCGCCGTCTTGGCCCGTCTCCCCCGGTAGTCCGGGCGGTCCGGGCGGGCAGCGGTGGCGGCCTCCGCGGGGCCAGCGTCTTGTAGTCCTTTGTGGAAACCTGGGCATTTTGATATTTTAATGTCTTGTCACTGGAATTTAGACTTGAGGCATCTGTTCCTTAAGCTTGTATCTAGCTAGTACTATGCACCCAGCTGATTGGGAGATAGGGTCGGGGAGAGGCCAATCAGGGTACCAGGAGATCTTACTACTTTTAGGTGGCCTTTTTCTAGATTTAGCGTTCACCCTGTTACTGTAATCCTTTAACTGTTTTCTGGAGCTTTGAGAAAGATGTTTCTGCTGGTTTTTGTTGACTGTTCAAAGCCACTGTTCACCCATTGAGTCTAAAGCTCCTTGCTCTACCATCTTGAGCCCAGTTTTATCTCATGGGACACATGCACTAAAGATCATGACTCTTAAGTGTACAGCTTGATAAAATTTTTACGTACATACACACCCATTATTACGACACATCTCCACTACCTCCAAAGCCTTCCTCATTCCCTCTCCCAGGCAGTACTCTAACAAAGGGAGTCATAAATCTGACTTGATCCTATAGATTAGTTTTCCTTTTTCCTAAATTTCATAGAAATGGAATCGTATGGTATGTACTCTATTGGGGATGGATTTTTTTTGTACTCAACATCGTGTCTGTGAGATACATACATGTTGCATGTTGCTCTTTTTCACTGCTATTTTTGGGTAACTTTTTGTTTGTTTGGGTGCATGGTCCAGGAATCGAACCCAAGTGGCCAGCATGGTGGGCAATTATTCTACCACTGAATCACCCATGCACCCAGTTTCTGGGTAACTTTTAAATGCACTCAACTTTTTTAAAAAGTAAAATCAAAACCAGAAGACATTTCTTCATTTTCTGATCATAAGACAGACACTTTTAGGCCTTGAAGGTGAATGTCTATATTCTGTTTGCCCTGACAAGGTAAACACATATTTACCAGTTTTGGCACACTAAAGGCCGGCGGCACTGTGTGTTTAGGACATAATAAATTCCACCTGTGGTACCACAGTAACTTTATAAGGCTGTTATGAAGACAGGCTAATCAGAATTGCATATAAATAAACATTTATAAACATGTAGTCAAGGTTTCTTCCCTAAACCTCCCTCCCTCACCCCATCATGAAAGGAATTATTATCAAGTGCCTGTTATGTACTAAATTCTTTTTCTCTTTTTGTCCTCACAATATTCCATGAATGTAGATATTGTTTTCTACAGTCTACAAATGGGGAAACTGTATAATGCTAGCTAACTTGTCCAAGGTCATACTATATGCGGCAGAGTTAGGACTCCAAAACGCAAGACTTACATCATACCCACAGCCAGGTGAAAAGAGTGAGCCAGAGGTGTCAGCAACTGGGGTAAAGAGGAGGACAGAAGTAGGATTGTGTGCTCAGAAGGCATAGCTGAACATTTATGCCTTGTGGTATTTAAGGGACTTTTTCATGAAACTTTGCTTCAGACTGCATTTGCCTGTATAGGATATGACTAACTTCTCAAGGATCCTCTTGATACTCTTGTAATATTAACACCTAACAATTATTGAGAGCTTACTATGTACCAGGCACCATTCCAACACTTCATATGAATTATCACATTGAAGCCTCAAAAATGCCTAATAAGAAGGTATTATTTATTACATACATTTTATAGATGAGAAAAATTAAGGCTCAAAATGGCTTACTTGAGTTCACATAGCTGAAAGTGAGGGGATCTAAATCTGAATTTGAATCTTAGGATTTAAATCCCAGGCATTAGGATCTCTGGCCTGTGCTTGTAAATGCCAATCCATACTGCCTAGAACTAAGCTAGTATGCCATTCTGTAAGCAAATTTGCCCTTGTCCTGATTTTAGTCCAATTCAGGTGCAAATTCCTGGAGGACAAAAATGTGTCCTGTATTCCATATTATTGATTTCAGACTTATTCTGGGTCCTCTATTTAGTGGGTGCTGAATAAATATAAGCTGACCCACAGATCAACACACGCGTTGAATCTTCTGATAAGTTTTCATTTGTATAATAGATAACGATTCTACTTTACAAATGAAAAATTGGGAGATACTCTCTGAGCAAAGGTTTATTTTTAAAATTTTTGAACATAAAACATCTTATAGAAGTGTAATGATTATATCGCATTTGTTAGTCATTGTTTTTATTATCTATTGTTATGTAACAAATCATCCAAAAGTTAATGGTATAAAGCAACAATCGTTTAATTTTGCTCACGAATTCTATGGGTCAGGAATTCAGCAGGGGACAACATGGATGGTTTTTTACTCTTCCACAATGTTTGAGGCCTTAACTGAGAAAACTCAAATGGCTAGGGGGTGATTTGAGTGGCTCAGGACTGGAGACTTAGCTTCATCTGGAGACCTTTTCACTCACATGCACCTGGGCTGGGATGGCCTAAGGCTGGACTTGGGCTTCCTCATAAGCAAGCTGCCTCAGAATGGTCTGACATCTCACCTGGTGGCTCAGGGCTGCAAGAGCAAATGTTCCAGCAAACATGTTAGAAGCTGCATGACCTTCTCTGACCTAGACTCGGAAGTCACATATCACTTCTGTTGTACTCTGTCAGCTGAAGTGGTCACAGGTTCACAAGATTCAAAGGGAGGGAACATAGACACCCCCCCACCTCTCATTGGCAGTGTCCAAGAATTTGAAGCCATATTTTAAAATCACCACAGTTATGCCTTCATTAATGACCTTTATTGATTTAAATAACTTCTGTACGGTCTCAGAAAACTGGGACTATGTTGGCTTAAATAGGGCCATAATGGGACCTGAAACTGCTGGCTTGGGTGTGTTAACTGTAATATTCTGTACTCATCAGAAATGTTGGGTTTCCAGGAAGTTCCCCAAATTAAGTACTACTGCTGATGCAGGTGAGTTGCCTTTTCTTTTTTCCCCATTATAATGAGGGGACCATTCAGCTGCCAGCTACCTTTACCCTGCTTCCTCACCCCTTCTCAGGCATTGCCATAATTTGAGATTTTTCTGCCCATTCCTTACCTGGCAAAGCAGAAGAAGAATACTTCCTGTCTCCTGTGTGAGAAATCAGTAAACCTTACTCTATCAATTTCTTGCTGGCTGGGAAGCTGTGAACCAGTTGAAGAGGTTAATGTGGAGATATTTTTGGATACAGAATAATTAATAGCTAATGTCATAATCCAGGTTGATAACCTTACAGTGAATGTAACCCCAGTTAGCTACTGAACAATTGCAGAAAGTACTTGCTTTTCCTATCTAGCAGACTCTTCATTGTGTAACCATCAGTCTTTCTGCATGTTTATTAGTTCTAGACTACAATCATAGATATCCAGAATATCAGAAGGTGCTCAGAGTTCATATGTTAGTTCAATCCCTACATTTCATAGATAAGGAAGGACACTGAGGTCAGGGAGGTGAAGGTCCTTACACAAGGTCAAATGGCTAGCTAAGGATAAGTACACAACAGAAGCTAGAGCTTCTGACTGCCAATACAGACTCTTTTCACCACTCCACCTGCATCCTCACCACCAACACATATATTTGTGCAATGACCTGCTCTTCTTCTTAAAAGAGCCCTAATCACAGAGGCATCTGGGTGCATGAGAACTGTCAGATTCTTTGTTTTTTTTACTTTCTCCATTCTCCTTTCCTTCACCAGATTAAGGGTAGGACTTTTGGTTGGAAGATTGAATGGATTGTAAGAGTTGGAAGGGCTTTTGGCCTTGGGTGGTATTTTTCTAGGGTTTTGGCTCAGTATATGATGCCTTTTTGCATTGACACACATATAGGAGTGGGAAATTACCATCCACTTAGGAGACATGTTTAGTTCTGAAAGTGTGAGTGAAACCAGGCCAAGGTTCAGAACATAGAAAGAAGAGAGTTCACAGCTTTAGTTTGCACAAGACTTAAAGGTAAAAGATATAGATATAGCAACCTCACATACTCCAAATTTTTCCAAGTTAGTCTTCATTTTGATCATTTTGGCCAATTGTTTGGCATGTGTCAGATGATATTCTTATAAGCAAACTAGGAATAGAGGGGATCCTGTGCAATCTGGTAAAGCTGGTTAAAGAGCATTTAAGAAAATCTACAGTATTAGGTGAAATACTGAACACTTCCTAATATCAAGAGCAAGGGAATAATATCTGCTCTCACCACTTTGATTCAATATTGTTTTAGAATTCCTAGCCAGCAAAATACAGCAAGAAAATGAAAAAAAAAGGCATAGAAATTGGAAAGAAAAAGCAAAATTGTCATTATTTACAGATGACATGATTGTTTACATAGAAAATACTAAGGAAACTACAAAAAAAAAAAACTAGTAGGATAAATGACAACTTTTAACAAGGTTGCATGATACAATGCCAATATATAAAAATAAATTATACGTCCAGATAAGTCCTGAAACTTAGCCCAGCCTCTCCAGATCATCAGATAGTTCCATCTCCCTACCCCATATTAGTGACAGACCCTTTCAATATCAAAAATTTAGAATTGCCATAGCCCAAACAACTCTAAACCGAGGTATGGAAAGATCAAAGGTGATGGTGGAGTTATACATAGAAGATAGGATTTAACAAATGAATATGAATGCTGTATCATTAAATTGATATCTCTTTTAGTCTCCAGTATTTTAGAGAAGCTAGAAGTACAAACCTAAAATTGTGAAATTGTAACCCATGTCAAACTGTGAAATACGTTCTACAACTAATTGTGGTTCTGTGCTTGGAAATTTATAGGTTTTTGTATATATGTTATTGTTCACAAAAAAAAAATAAGGAAAAAAGGCAATTGTGATGATAAAAAACATTTTAAACGCTCTTGCATCCTGTGTTCTGGAGCCGCTACAAGCTAAAATATGTGAGGATTGTATAGCAGCCCACAACACACTCTGGGATCTGTCCTGAAACTACTTGCTGAAGAGTGCTTTGAAAACTATTGCTTTTTGATTTCTTGCTTTGTGTATATGTTATACTATACAATAAAAAAAGTTTAAAAAATTACACTTTTCTATACTAATAATAAACAATTTGAAAGTGAAATGAAAAGAACAATATCTCTTCAGTAACCTCAAATGCCATTACGTGTTTATGGTACAAGTCAGAATGCCATGAATTTCAACAACATTATTTATAAAATTTCTGCAACAACCCAACATTTTCTATCTACTTCATGTTTGTAATTTGTACTTTTACTATGTACCAAAGGCCTTCAAATGACCAACCCAGTTTGTATCTTTCTTACTTAAAGCAGAATGAAATTTATTTGGTAATAGCAGATTTTATTTTATTGAACATTTTAAAACTACATTTTGATGTTTAAAATAATTATTTTTAAATTATGTGTATTAGTGTTTGGATAAATAGTTCATTAACTCTCAAATAGCAAAAACATGGGGCACCACAAAATTTATATTTTGGGTAGTACATTTCCTAATCTAACTTGTATGGTCAGTTTAGTTGAATACCGTAAGTACATGGAATCTCGAATAGGGCATTAGGCTTTGTTGGTTTGTCCAGGTTAGAGTGATGCTCTGATATATCCCAGAGTAATCTGGGCAATGAATAAAGAAGTTTTTGCAAGGTGCCCTTGGGGCACTGAGGAGAAAGGAGGAAATATTCTACTTTGCCATTTGGAGAATTTCTGATATTCTCACAAGCAGTGGAGACAACCGAATCAATAGGCTGAGCCCTCAATCTTGGAGTTCACCCCTTGAAACTTATTCCTGCAAAGAATAGGCTAAACCTACTTAAAATTAGGCCTAAGAGTCATCTCCAGAGAACCTCTTCTGTTGTTCAGATGTGGCCTCTCTCTCTCTCTCTAAGCCAACTCAGCAGGTGAACTCCCTGCTGTCCCCCCTCTACATGGGACATGACTCCCAGCCTTATAGATCTCCCTAGCAATGTGAAACAGGACTCCCAGGATGAGCCAGGACCTGGCATCATGGGATTGAGAAAGCCTTCTTGACCAAAAGGGGGAAGAGAGAAATGACACAAAATAAAGTTTCAGTGCCTGAGAAACTTCAAACATCATCGAGAGGTTTTCCTGGAGGTTCTTCTTATGCATTACATAGATATCCATTTTCAGTTTATGGTGTATTAGAGTGGCTGGAGGGAAGTACCTGAAACTGTAGAGCTGTGTTCAGTAGCCTTGATTTCTTGAAGATGATTGTATAATGATATAGTTTTTACATCGTGACTTTCAGATTGTGGAAACCCTGTGTCTAATGTTCCTATTATCTAGGGTATGAACAGATGAGTAAAAAAATAATAATAAAGATTAAAAAATAAATAGTAAGGGTGACAAAGTTTAAAGTAAATTGGGTAGATGGAAATACTAGTGGTCAATGAGAGGGAGGGGCGAGGGATATGGTATTGTATGAGTTTTTTCTTTTTTCTTTTTATTTCTTTTTCTGGAATGATGCAAATCTTCTAAAAAACAATCATGGTGATGAATACATAATTATATTATGATGTTGTGAGCTACTGATTATACACCATGTATGGAATGTTTACATGTTAAGATTTATCAATAAAAAAATTTTTTTAATTAAAAAATTGGCTGCATGGAGAAATAAAAATCTCCAATGAGAGCAATGATATGGATAGGCGTAAATGCCAGTACTTTTGGTATGTGGCTCCACTGTTTAGCTCCTACAGCATCTAAAAGGCAAATGCATGAAATGTAATGATAAATCAGTGGTTTAGGATTTTTAAAAAAATGGGGCACCATAAACATTTATTTCTTCTAATTTTGATGGCTAAGTTACTCAACTGAAGCTAAAGGACAATATATAAATGACATTAAAATGAATTTTGTATGTCAAAGTGAATATGGAAGTAAAATAAAAATTATGGAGTTGAACTAAAAATAGGGAAGCTGTAGGAGATTAGAAATCAGACAATGCTGTCCTGGAAGGATGAGACATTGGTAGGTGATAGTGAAAGCTGCTTCTTAAAATCTTGAACAAGCATGATGCTGTATGAAATGAATCCCACCAAAGCCAAAATAAACCTTACAGAGAACTGGCTAAAGTGAAAGCTTGCATCACTAGAAAGAAAGTGACAGCCTTCTCATTTTTGCATAGAAGCAGTGAAGATTTAAGTCCAGTTTAGGATAATTTTAGATCATGCTTTCAGAAAATCTAGAGATACTTAATAAACCAATTGGGTCAGAAAATGGGGAAGCATGCACAGAGTAGACTAATGGATTAAAAGTTTAGCTTCATTTTAGTCTTACATTCAGAAATCACACTCTCCCCACCACTGGATTTACAAGGACGAATGGAGCCTGGGACGAAATCTGTACATCTGTAACAGGGGAAGATTTTTCCACCCTCAGAAGCTCCCACTATAAAAAGTAGACAATACCTATAGGTTTGACCTGATTATAACAATGTGTTCTTTCCAAGGTTTCCTTTGAATAATGATGAGAATTTTCCGAGGAAACAGATATTTACATGTAGATTGGAATGATTTCTAATTGTTTTGTTAATTCTTTTTTTAATTAATAAAAAAAAAAAAAAAAAAAGTCTAACAAAATAAAGTGTCAGTGGCTGAGAGATTCCAAATAGAGTCAAGAGGTTATCCTGGAGGTTATTCTTACGCATGAAATAGATATCACCTGTTTAGTTAAGGTGTAATGGAGAAGCTGGAGGGAACTGCCTGAAAATGTGGAGCTGTGCTCCAGTGGCCGTGTTTCTTGAAGATAATTGTATGATGATATGGCTGTCGCAGTGCGACTGTGTGGTTGTGAGAGTCTTGTGTCTGATGCTCCTTTTATCTACCTTGTCAACAGATGAGTAGAACATATGGAATAAAAATAAATAATAGGGGGGACAAATGTTAAAATAAATTTAGTACATTGAAATGCTGATCGGTGAAGGGGAGGGCAAGGGGTATGGTATATATGAGTTTTTTTCTGTTTTGTTTTCATTGCTTTTTCTGAATCGATGCAAATGTTCTAAAAAATGATCATGATGATGATATACAACTATGTGATGACAGTCTGAGTTATTGATTATATAACAAGAATGGAATGATCATATGATAAGAAACCCTCTAGCCTCCTATATTCTGGAACAGCTAGAAGGAAAGGTATGAGAGGATCATATGGCAGCCCATGACAAACTCTGGGATCTGTCCTGTAATCACTTGCTGAAGAGGGTTTTGAAAACTATTTCTTTTTTATTTCTTTGCTTTGTATATATGTTATACTATACAATAAAAAGGTTTTTAAAATAAAGAACAAACAAACAAAAAAGTCTGTCTAAGTCATTGACTGTTGTATTGTGGTTATATACGAGACCATTCTTGTTTTTGTAAATACAGCCTGCAGTATTTATTGGTAAAAGGATATGATGTCATCAACTTACTTGAAAATGGTTCACTCTCAATATGTGAAGAGAGAGAGAGAGAAATGATAAAGCATGATTGCTGGAGTTAGCCAGCCCTAAGATGGGAAAGTGGAAACTATTTTTTTTCTCTTTGATGTAGTAATGAAGGAAGCAGGTTTCAAAATAATTCTTGTTACATAAAATGACAAAATGTAGGGTGAAAAGGGAATATGTCCATTCCTTGTGATAAAATTAGTCCAAGGACTGGTACAATGTTTTTTTAAAAAGCACAGGAAAATTGTCCGTAGTTACTTTGAATTGGAATCTTAAGCTCAGTGTTTTGATGAAATGTAATTGTTCTTGTTGATATTTTCTTTAAAGGATGTGATTATCAAATTATAGTGCCATTGAATGAAAAGGAATATAATAAAAATCAGCAGTATAGGGTAATGATTGTGTTTCTCACTGGAAGCTACATAACCCTCTATGACCTAGTGCAAGGGGTGGGGATATAGTCCTCACCTCTTGAAAGGAAGTCTGTCAAAGAATTTGTGCTTTTTTTTTTTTTTTTTTTTTTACAATTGGCACACTACATGGTTGATACTTGTAGTGGCCCTTCCTTTGGGCCTTCCGGCCCAATCACGGCCAATTGAGATTTACAGGATGGCAAGTTCATCATTTTTTCCAATGATCACTTCTCAGTCAGCCATTGTATTACTTTTCTGTTACAGCTGTAACAAATTACTAAAAACTTAGTGCTTAAAATGACACAATTTTATTATCTTACAGTTCTGAAGGTCAGAAGCCCAAAATGGGTCTTACAGGGATAAAATCAAGGCATCCATCAAGAGTTGTTTTCCTTCTAGAAGCTAACAGGGGAAAAACAGTTTTCTTGCCTTTTCCTCTTCCACTTTCTAGAAGCCACCTGTAGTCCTCAGTTTGTGACTCCTTCTTCTATCTTCAAAGCCAGCAGCGTTTCATCTTTAAAACTCTCTCTCTTTCTCATTCTCATCTGATATCTGCATCTGTCTTCACATCTCCTCTCTGATTCAGACCCTTGTTTTCCTCTTACATTGGGCCCGCCCACAAAACACAGGATAATCCTATCTCAAGATCCTGAACTTATTTGCAACTGCAAAGTCCTTTTTGCTATGTAAATGAACAGATTCACAAATTCCAGGGATTTTGAGCAGGGTGGGGAAGAGGTGCTGTTATTCTGCCACCCACAGCCATGTTGCAGGAAGCTCTTGGATCACTTGTATTTAAAACTCTGTGCCTACCATGTACTGCTTTGTAATATTGGTCTTATGCAAAGAGAAATTCCTAAAGAAACCAGATGCAACATCTGTTTCTTTTAGCTTCTGAAAGTGCTGTTAAAAGTTGTATGCTACTGGCCATCCCATGGCCATCAGCTTGATTTTGGCTTTAGAGTAGAGTGCTTTTGCCGATGTTCTAATTGCCAGGCTTCTGAAACATTCCTAATCTGATTTTCTAATTCTCCACAGCAACATTATACAACAGTTATCTTTTCTAGCACTTAGCTTGGTGCCTGTCACCAGGAAGAGTAAATCTTCAAATAATATATGTTAAAGGAATCCATACTTGCATTACTGATAAAACTATTGGGTATGAATTCTCTTCATCAGGTAATGTATTTATGCTGCAAATAATCCATAATATATTTTCTCTTTTAAAAAATTTTATTGGGGCAATATATAAAACATACAATTTTCTGTTTTCACCACTTTTAAGTGTATAATTCAGTGACATTAATTACATTTACAATGTTGGGCTGTCATCACCACCATACACTAATTTTTCATCACCGGAAACTGAAACTCTATACCCATTAAGCAGTGACTTTCTATGCCCTCCTCCCAGCAGCCCCTGGTAACCTCTAACTGACTTCTGTCTCTATGGATGTGTTTATTCTAGATATTTCATAAAAGTGGACTCATACAGTATTTGTGTTATAGTGTCTAGTTTACTTCACATAGCATTAATGCATTCAAGGTTCACTCATGTTGTAGCATGTAACAGAACTTCATTCCTTTTTCTTTCTTTTTGGTTCATGGTCCAGGAATTGAACCTGGGTCTCCCGCATGGAAGGCAAGCATTCTACCACTAAACCATCCATGCACCTCAGAACTTCATTCCTTTGTATGGCTGGATAATATTCAATTGGATGGATATACTATATTTTGTTTATCCATTCATCTGTCAATGGATACTTAGGTTGTTTCCACCTTTTGGGTAACATGAATAATGCTTCTATGAACCCTGATTATACAAGTATCTGTTCGGATCCCATTCTTCAATTATTTGGGGGTACATAACTAGGAGTGGAATTACTGGGTCACATCATAACATGCTTTCTTGAGGAAGTGTTTATTTGCTCTATGAGCACAGTCATCTGGTTAGTGAAGTTATTGGATTGTGTTTGTTAACGCTGGAGATTTATAGACAACTGGCAACAATTCCACACTGATCTGGAGCAAGGTTTTTACATTCAATTCCGTATCACAAATGACAAAACTTGCCATATACAAAAGGACTTTCCCCAATAGTGTGTTTATAAAGGAAAAACATGTAAATATTTCAGCTATTTACATTATATTCTGGTGTTTACCTTCAATTTCTCTTCACTGAAACCCTTGGCCAGGTGTAGCTAAAATGACTGCCCCTATTTGGATATTGTCTGTATCTATATCTTCTTTCCACTGATTGATCAAGGTGGCCCATTCCTGTCTGAACTCATGCTGAGCCACATAGACCTACTCACTCTCTCATATTTATTAGGACTAATAGGTGAATTGCAGGGAATTTGTGTTTCTATACGCTAGCTTTCAGAGTTGAGAATTCATATCAAAATGTCTATACCACTGATATTTCTATAGCTATTTTCACTTGCTAATGGATAGCTACATGTAAAAATGGAAACTCAAGGAGTGTGACCGCACATTAATTTTCCCTTTGGAAAAATTATACCCATTCCTGCCTGTATAAAAGAGTTTTATAGATCAACTTCCTGTTTAGTAGAAACACCCAAATAGCTTTTAGGCTGAGTTCTCTCTGAAAAATAACCCTCTCAAAACTAAGAATCCTCATATTTTATGCACATGCTCTGACCAAGATAGCCTTAACTCTACCTTTGCATTGCTACACTTTAGATGGGCTTCTTTCTGACTCTAGGTCTCTGATCTCCTTCACCCTGGTCCTTACAGAATCCAGATGTAACATGTTTCATCTGGCCTTGACAGAAAACTCAGGAGAAAACTCAATGTGATGTCACACCCCATTGCTTGACCTCCCCCTAATATCTTGCAGGATGTCTTCACTAGTTCACTCTAGTTCTTAAAAACCCTCTCACTCTCTGCTTGTCAGAGTGAAGTTCAGATTTTATTCTGGCCTCTCTCCCATGTTACAATAGCCTTGAATAAAGAGATCCTTGCCTGTTTAACCTTTTTTTTCTTTGACAGCCCCATGTCAAAGTCATCATCTTATGTTGGTCTGTAAGTAGCTATAAAAACTACTTTTCCTTGCACATTAGATTTCCAATTTTTCAGGCAACTGGCCATACCCAATGAAGTTCTACAGTGCTAAAGCAAGAGTGGGAAGTTTCTCAATGGAATCTTTTGAAGGTGCAAAAATGAAAATTGTTGACAGAGAGCCAAGACTCTACAAGAAAGCTGAATCCAAGGAACTATAAAAACAAACAATCAAAAAGCATCCAAAGGGTGTCCTGAATGTCAAAGCTAAAAGAAGGTATGAACATGAAACCCAGGAACCTAAGATTCAGAGAGAGGAGAAAAAAGAGAAGTGGGTGGGAAATAATAAATGGAGGGTATTCTGGAGCACAGACATAGAAAAGGAGCTATTGCCCATAGTTTGCTTTTACAAGCAGTCAAGTGACATGCATGGAGTGGGGGTTGGAGCACTGTTCAGTGTTCAGGTTATACCTCATCTGCTCTTCCAAATCTTCAGCCTTCTCTGCCCCTGATTTGAACCCCTTTAGATTGCATCACCCAAGTTCCCATTCTCCTTGGCTGCCATTTGGGTTTGGACAATGAGAAGCATCAGGAAGAGCTCTGATGGCAGGAGGAAAGAAAGACTGATTGATTGACTGATTGATTGATTTATACCAACTCCCACCCTGTCCAGTTGCACATTGGTAGTGGCTGAGTTCTTCTACTACAGGCTTTGGAATATGTCTAGTCCCTCTTTCCAACAGCTACAGGTGTCATTGGGTTCCTACAATTTCTCCTTTCCATTTGCACCTTCAGGCCTAAGGATAACAGCAGCTTCCCATCCTTACCATTGTCAAAATACTTCATATCCATTGCTGGTTCTCATTTATTTGCTTTCACCTTTGTAAATATAACCTTTATTAATTTTTTTCAGAATTCCATTTGGGCATGTCTTCTATTTCCTGTTGCTGGAAATCTGGCTGATAGTCCATGGATATTTATTAGAGTTGGGAAAAATTATGAACATTTCTAAGTGGTGTCACTATTTTTTAGGTAAGCACTTATTCAGTGATGTAAGTTCACCTTTTATGTAAGACTTGTTATTCAGAAACAAAATGCTTTGTTCCTACCTTTAAGTGGCTTATAAGCTGTCAAGATGACAAACTTAAACATACAAAATATTATAACACTATAAAGGAATTGCTATGGTGCTGGTAAATGCAGTGGGTATATGGAACAAAGATTACCCTAGTTCACTTAGGTAAAGAAAATTCTCTATTAGCAACATGTAGAGGAATCATTTCTGGCTCAGGATCCACTATCATCCCTTGACTTTGTAAAGACTACAGGCATGACCCACAGAGATCTTTCCTTTTTGGCAGGTACCTAAGCAAAGGCCTGTCTGGCTTAATATTAGTGTTACATTTAAACATATAAGCCCTTCCTGAATCAAGCCTGTCTTGAGTCAGGTTACCCAGAGCAGAGACTGAGATGAGGATTCATTAAAGAAATTCTGCCAAGAGAAACCAGAAAGGGAGTAGCCAAAGCAGGACAAGGAAGGGGAAGAAGCCAAGCAAGAGTGTGAGTCCAGGTGATGTCCCAGCCTCACCCTAATCCCATGGAAGCTTGAAAATGTGAATTTCACTTCAGAGTTTGTTTCCCTTGTATCAATTGGTAATTGCTTATGAACAGCCCAGGATTGGGAGTAGGGTGGAGAGGAACATAAATTTCCCAGGCTCTCAGCAGATTCAGTGAAGTAGATCTAATTCCCCAAGGGTAGGTCTTTTAAGAAAGTTGCAGGTGTGAGCAGTTAAGAGCAAAGCATGATGAAGCTGGGGGATGGGTACACAGAACCCATAAAGGAGATTCTAGGGGATCTGGCCAGAGCACCAGAAGCAGCCACTACAAAGCCCTTCCAGAGGCACATGTGCAACTGGTTACAACACAGTTAAACCAGATAGTGATTAATATTTTAAAACTTTAACTTATGTGTTAGACTAAAGCAAAAGATGTTTATTTGGTACAAAACTTATATTTTGACTAGTGCATTTCCTATTATAACTTATGTGGACAGCTTAATTGAACACCATAAGTACATGGAATGTTGAGTAGGACATGAGATTTTGTAGGTTTGTCCAGAGTGATGCCTCCATAAATCCCAGAAGGATTTGAACAGTGAATAAAAAAATACTTGCAAAGTCCCCTTGGGAGAATGGGGAGAAAGGGGGAAAATTCAACTTCCCCAAGTGGAGAATTCTTGATATTCTCATAAGCAGTAGGGACAACCAAAGCAATAGGCTGAGCCCCCAATCTTGGGGGTTGTTCATATGAAAAAACCCTACAAAAGATAGGCTAAGCCTACTTAAAATTAGGCCTAAGAGTCACCCCCAAGAGACCCTCTTTTGTTGCTCAGATGTGGCCTCTCTCTCCAGCTGACACAACAAGCAAACTCACTACCCTCCCCCTGTCTACACGGGACATGACTCCCAGGGGTGTGGACCTTCCTGGCAATGTGGGACAGAAATCCTAGAATGAGCTGAGACTCAGCATCAAGGGATTGAGAAAAACCCTAGAATGAGCTGAGATTTAGCATCAAGGGATTGAGAAAAACTTCTCGACCAAAAGCAGGAAGGGTGACATGAGACAAAGTGTCAATGGCTGAGAGATTCCAAACAGAGTTGAGAGGATATCCTGGAGGTTATTCTTATGCATTAAATAGATATCACCTTTTTAGTCAAGATGTAATAGAGAGGCTGGAGGGAACTGCCTGAAAATGTCCAGTAGCCATGTTTTTTGAAGATGATTGTATAATGATAAAGCTCTCGCAATGTGATTGTGTGATTGTGAAAACCTTGTGTCTGATGCTCCTTTTATCTACCTTATGGACAGATGAGTAAAACACATGGATTAAGAATAAATAATAGGGGGAACAAATGTCAAAATAAATTTAGTAGATTGAAATGCTAGTGATCAATGAATGGGAGGGGTAAGGGGTATGGTATGTATGAATTTTTTTCTGTTTTCTTTTTATTTCTTTTTCTGAATTGATGCAAATGTTCTAAGAAATGATCATGATGATGAATATGCAACTATGTGATGAAAAAAGAATGTTCATATTGTATGTTGATTGGTTTTATTAATAAAAATAAAAAATAAATATCTATAAAGATACAATAATAAAAATATCACATAATTAAAAAAAAACACAGTTAAACAAAACCCCAGGGGAAAATAAGTAAGCAAAACTTTCTTCATATTATCATTTTTAGATTCTGTAGGCTTTGGAAGTAATTGTGAGTGAAATCTTGTAACTAAGGTGACCAAATGCATGCCAGGATGCAGGAAATTCTGTGCTAACCCAGACACTCCTGGGCAACTAGTGGATGGTTGGTAACCCTACTTGTAGTTGGATCGCCATCTGATGAAGAACTGTCAGGTTGTCTCATGAAAGATTTAACCTAAGCAGAGTCAGTAGTAATCGTAAAAAGGTTACAACTCTTTCCAGATGAGGCACTTTTGTGGTTTCTACAGCTAAACTGAAAGCAGGATTCCTTATCTAGGAAAAAATTGAGTCTCAACAGGGATGTGGGGGCTGGAGAAGAGGGTGGGGTAGGCTTCAACTTTGGACTGTCTTTCAGGTATAGTGATGATGGTCTTTGTTTCCAAGGGAATCAAAATGCATGTGGTAGTTAGATTCAGTTGTCAACTTGGCCAGGTGAAGCCGCCTAGATCTATTGCTGTGGACATGAGCCAAGGCACGTGAACCTCATCTGTTGCTGATTACATCTGCAGTTGGCTAGGAGGTGTGCCTGCTCCAATGAATGATGTTTGACTTAATTAGCTGGCGCTTAAATGAGAAAGCACAATATAGCACAGCCCAGGTAGCTCAGCATACCTCATCTCAGCACTCGCAGCTCAGCCCAGGCCTTTGGAGATGCAGAAAGAAATCATCCCAGGGAAAGTTGTTGGAACCCAGAGACCTGGAGAGAAGGCCAGCAGAGATCACCCTGTGCCTTCCCACATAAGAAAGAACCTCAGTTGAAAGTTAGCTGCCTTTCCTCTGAAGAACTAATGAAATAAATCCCCTTTTATTAAAAGCCAATCTGTCTCTGGTGTGTTGCATTCCAGCAGCTAGCAAACTAGAACAATGCACTTCTGAGAAAGACTTTGATTCCACAGAATGGAAGAGGATGCAAAGATTCTCTAGAGAGACTCATAGTAATGGGCTTAGCTCCTGATTTGGGAATTCTCCCTGGACCTTTCCTAGGACCTTTATCATGGATGAAATTTTTGGAAAGGTGAATAAGTGCTTCTTTTTCTCTAGTGCTGGTATGGAGAATGAGGAGCAGGGGATGCTGACACTAGTTTGAGTATTGTTTAAGTATCATTGTTAATTCTATCAAGGTGATAATAAATGTCCATTTAGCAATATTTTGTTTAGCTTTATTTAAAGTTTAATGTGAATGATGATGAATAATAGCATTTCAAATTATAATAACTTTCTATATGAAAAAAAGTGCCATTTTAATAACTTTTTTAAAAAAGAGAATCAAAAAGTGATTCATGACTCCAGGGCATAGCTTATATATGGGTTGGAAATTTTTCTAAAGAATGCTGTAATGATGATCTTACCCTGGGTAAGCTGAAAATATTTAAGATGGAGGGTTTTTAGTTACTGAAGTAAAGATAAATCTATATACACGTCAGTTGTAATTATAAGAAACTTTTGGATTTAATGATTGCCTGAACTAGAATCAGGGTTCTTTTTTTTTTTTTAGAGCAGTTGAAGGTTATAGAAAAATCATGCAGAAAATACCCAGTTCCCATATACCAACTTCCACAAGCAGTACGCTCTATTATTAACATTTTGCATTAGTCTGGTGACTTTGTTACAGCTGATGAAACATTATTATAATTATACTATTAACTATAGTCCATAGTTAAATTAGGGTACACTCTTTGTGTTGTACCATTATATGGTTTCTTTTTTGTTGTTGTACTGGCAATATATTACAACCTAAAACTTTCCATTTTATCCACTTTCAATTATACAATTCAATGGTGTTAATTATATTCACAATATTGTGTCACCATCACTACTAGCCATTCGCAAAACTTTTCCATCTCTCCAAACAGAAACTCTGTACCATTAAGCATTAACTCCCAATTTCCCATCCTACCCAGCCTCCAGTAACCTGCATTCTAGTTTCTGACTTTATGAATTTTCATTTTCTAATAATTGTTTTAGTTTCCTTAACTGCTGAAGCAAATACCATGCAATGGGTTGACGTAAACAATGAGAATTTAATGGCTCATGGTTTGGAGGCTAGGAAAAAGTCCAAATCAAGATGTCATCAAGGTATTTCTAAATTTCGAGATACTGAGATATTTGTATATAACCTGGTCAATCCCAGAAACTTCGGGTATTTATGTGACATCTGAGACTCAGAGTTGGAGCACCGAAGCTATGAAAGTCAGCATTATCCTAGTCAGCAACTGTTTAAAAAGCTGAAAAAATGACCAGACTTCATCTAGAGATATGAATGAAATTAATCTGGATAGGACTAACGTAATTCAGAACACTGGGTAAAGGATGATATGGTCCATATTTTCAAACTTCAACTTCTGTGTGAGACTGAAGGAAGAGATGTTTATTTGGTGCAACATTTATATTTCGGGAGCACATTATGTAATTTGACTTCTATGGTCAGTTCACTTGAACACCATAATTACATGCAATCTTGAATAGGGTGTAAGATCTTGTGGGTTTGTACAGGTCAGTGTGATGCCCTGATATATACCAGAGTAATTTGGGTAGAGAATAAAAAAATATTTGCAAAGCCCCCTTGGGGAACTGGGGAGAAGGAAGGGCATGTTCAACTTCCCTATCTGAGGAATTCTCCTGATATTCTTGGGGACAACCAATTTAATAGGCAGAGCCCTCAATCTTGGGGCTTGTCCCTATGAAGCTTATGCCTGTAAAGGAGAAGTTAAGCCTACCGATAATTATGCCTGAGTCACCCCCAGAGAACCTCTATGGTTGCTCAGATGTGGCCTCTCTCTCTAAGCAAACTTGGCAGGCAAACTCACTGTCCTCCCCACTACGTGGGACATGATTCCCAAGGGTGTAAAGCTCCCTGGCAATGTGGTACCTGACTCCTAGGGATGAGCCAGCGCTGGCATCATGGAAGTGAGAAAGCCTTCTTGATCAAAAGGGGGAAGAGAGAAATGAGACAAAATAAAGTTTCAGTGGCTGAGAGATTTCTTACAGAGTCGAGAGGTTATCCTGGAGGTTATTCTTATGCATTATATAGATATCCCTTTTCAGTTTATGGTGCATTGGAATGGCTAGAGGGAAATACCTGAAACTGTTGATCTGTGTTCCAGTAGCCTTGATTCTTGAAGATGACTGTATAACTATATAGCTTTTACAATGTGACTGTGTGATTGTGGAAACCCTGTGTCTGATGCTCCTTTTATCCAGGGTATGGACAGATGAGTAAAAATAAATAAATAAATAAATAAATAAATAAGGATAAAAAATAAATTAATAATAGAGGGAAGTAAAGGGTAAAAATTGGATAGATTGAAATATCATGAGTCAGTGAGAGGGATGGGCATGGGATATATGAGCTCTTTTTTTCTTTTCTTTTTCTGGAGTGATGCAAATGTTCTAAAAATGATCATAATTGTGAAGAATACACAATTATGTGATGATATTGTGAGCCATTGAATGTATAATATGGTTGGACTGTATGTGTATGGATATTTCTCAATAAAAATATTTTAAAAATAAAGATGTCATCAAGGTGATGCTTTCTTCCTGAAAACTGGTGTTCTGGGGCTCCTGCTGGTTATCCTTGGTCCTGGGTTTCTCTGTCACATGGCAATGCACGTGGTGTCCTCTCTGTATTCTTCTGGGTTCTGTAGACCTTAAGCTTCTTGCTTCCCACGGCTTTCTCTCCATCTGTCTGAATTTCATTCTGTTTATAAAGGACTCCAACAATAATATTAAGACCCATCCTGATTGAATTGAGCCACACCTTAACTGAAGTAACCTCATCAAAAGGTCCTGCTTCCAATGGGTTCACACACATAGGAATGGATTAAGCTTATGAATGTATTTTCCTGGGGTACCTAGCTCCAAACCACCACATTCATATAAATGAGATTATTCAATATTTATCTTTTTGTCTCTGGCTTATTTTACTCAACATGATATCTTCAGGGTTCATCCCTGTTGTAGCATGCATCAGAACTTCAATACTTCTTATGGTTGAATAATATTCCATTGTATGTATATACCACATTTTGTTTATCCATTCCCCTGTTAATGGACACTTGGGTTGCTTCCACCTCATGGCAATTGTAAAAAATGCTGCTGTGAATATTGGTGTGCAAATACCTGTTCAAGTCGTGCTTTAAATTCTTTTGGGGAGGTGGCAGGGGGTGATGAAGATCCCAAATTATGCAAAATAAAGATCTTGGGTGGGAAAGTTATATAATTCAGAAATTATCAGGTTGATATACGTGAATATATTCACAAATAAGAATTGAGATGAAGAAAAAGAGAGCACAAAGTGTTTATTATGAATATTCTTGTTTATGTTGTACACTACCTTTCATTATTATCAAATCTTTACTTCAATAAAACAAAATTAATAAAAAATGAATTGTCTTTCTTATCAATAAATGGGTATCTTGAACATTCTTCAGTGAAATTTATGAAGTTAAAACGTTGCCATCAATTATTCTTTCAGCAAATATTTACTGAGCACATACAACATGCTGGATACTCTTCTAGGGGCAGAGGGTATAGCAGTACACATAATAGACAAAAATCCCAGCTTTCAAGGAATAAATATTCTAGTGGGAAGAGCTGGACGATAAAAATAAATAAAATATAAAGAATGTTCAATGGAACAGATGATACAGAGAAATATAAAGCCAGAAATGGAGCGGCTAAGTGTTGGAGGTTGGTGAGGGTCAGCAGTGGCACTCAAGAAATATCTAAATAGTCACATTGGCTGTGGGTATGGAGGAAGTTTTGTCCTCACTCTTGGCTGGAATTGGCTACTGCTTACCAAAGGGGGCCAGAGATGGTTTGGTGCTCTGGGGCCCAACTGCTGGGATAGTATCTCCAGAGATGGAGACAGCCTCTGTTTATACCAACAAGTAAATTTAGTGGTTGATGTAATTCATGTGCATTATAAAGAAAAGTGATTCTTTACTGAAGGCATGATAACAGAAATACTGTGAGTAGATGACTAACATTTTCTTTATGGGTTTCATAATTTTTAAAAACCTAGCATAACATTTTTTTCATTCTCTTGGAACACTTTAATTCAATTTGTGGGCTATATCTGAAATCCTTCTGCACATTTTCATGAGGGAAAAAAATCCAGCAAACAGATCCAGAATGTTTCAAACATTTTCAAAAGTTTTTAGAGTCCAGATATTAAGCTCCAACAGTAGACATACAGAGAATCATTCCAGTCTTCCAATCATCAGAGAGTTGGCATTTTCCTTTTGGTCTTTCTGACTGAAGAGCCACTCTATTCATCTTCAAGTGGTTCAGACTTCTTTCAAAAGCATTTGGTTCTCTTTTATGGATAATGTATGAAGAAGGTAGATTTCTGATATTACTTGTGAGTTTATTTTGGGGCCTGTCCAGGCATGCAGTTCAAAATGAGTTCATAACGAGCAGTAACAGCTTCAGCATTTCTATTAGGAAAGGGCATAGGGGCTTCGGCTGATTGAAATTTGGAGATGGAAGTGAGCATGGGGAGTATTGTTGGTTGAGGCTTGCTTGAAGTTGCATTTGCATATCAGGCACATTATTTTTACTCAGCTTATATATTATAGGAGGATGACTGAAGAGTCACTCTATTCAATCTTCAAGTAGTTCAGACTTCTTTCAAAAACATTTGGTTCTCTTTTATGGATAATGTATGAAGGAGGTAGATTTCTGATATTACTTGTGAGTTTATTTTGGGGTCTGTCCAGGCATACATTTCAAAATGCGTTCATAACTAGCAGTAGCAGCTTCAGCATTTCTATTAGGGAAGGGCATAGGGGCTATGGCTGATTGCAATTTAGAGATGGAAGTGAGCATGGGGAATATTGTTGGTTGAAGTTTGCTTGAAGTTGCATTTGCATATCAGGCACATTATTTTTACTTAGCTTATATATTATAGGAGGATGGATGGAAAGGAGGAGAGATCTGGTGGAGGTTATTACAGAGGGTGAAAGTTCCCCATTCAAACCATCCCTTGAGGCCACAAATGCTTTCTGGACTGGGAAGGACAAAAAGAATAAAGCTCCCAGCTGGACTTATGGTCTTATTTATGTTAAAGTCAGAGCCAGGTCCAGCACATCTACATAAAACTCTGAGACTAAGCTTCTCTTGGGCGCTCCTTTTCTTTCTCTTTCCTGCCTCCTTCTATGTACACTTCCCAATTCTTTGTCCGGTCCCTGCTAATCTGTTTCTCAGTTCAATTTGGCAACTATTTATGGAGGATATGTTAGGAACTCAACATTCTGCTAGGCACTAGGAGGATGCAACGATGAAATAAGTGTTTTAAGTTGGAAATTGATGTGAATTTAGGTTGGGAAGTCTTCCAGACTCATTTATATTTTAACTTGGGAGTCCAGAAGACCAAAGCTTTCAAGACTTAAAGGAAGGAAGCTATTATAACCTAGCAATTAGAGGTGGAGTTGAATCAGTGTAGCATGTTTTGATGTTGGGGCGAGGAGGGTAAAATATGTGCAGAGGATCCCATTTGCACTTTTTAAAGTCATACCACCTGGATAACACACCAAAAGAGGAGAAAAATCTTGAACATGTTGAGAGTCTATGATACTATCATTCTAAGTTGAAACTGAGTTCCCTCTTGAAAAAGCCATTAGATTAGGTGACATCCCCAAATTCCTTCTAATTCCTGGATGAATCTGTTCTGCTGTTGTCCTTCATATACGAAATGATTCTACATTCTACACTTGAACATTTATTCTGTGCTAGAAGACAATGGGCTGGCATCATCAGGAGTTGATGAGGATTCCCTGGTGACCAACCATATATTTGTCCATGTCTAAGAACAGGGTTTCAACTGACAATAAAGAAAAAGAATAAAGCAAAATGGTCCACAGTGGGCAGAAATCAAGACCTTACTAAACTGATGCACTTATCAGTTGTGCTGTTTTTACTATTGCTTTTTGTTCCTCACTATGGAATGATATGGTGAAATATTTACTGCTGGAAAAATTACGGGAAGATCTGGATCAGAAAAAGGTACTTTCCTATGAGTAAGGTAAATAGAGAGGTATTCACCAGCTTATCACATACCCAAAACCCAGAAAAGAAAGCTTACCAAGGGTTTGTAGCTGAAAGATCTGTTACAAGTATTCAGGTTTATATTTAGCTTTGAATTATACATATACACACCCACAAATACATATACTCATTTTTTATTTTTTAAATTTTTATTAATAAAAACCAATCAACATACAATATGAACATTCTTTCTTTATTGCATAGTTGCATATTCATCATCATGATCATTTCTTAGAACATTTGCATCAATTCAGAAAAAGAAATAAAAACAGAAAAAAATTCATACATACCATACCCCTTGCCCCTCCCTTTCATTGATCACTAGCATTTCAATCCACTCAATTTATTTTAACGTTTGTTCCCCCTATTTATTTTTATTCCGTATGTTTTACTCGTCTGTTGATAAGGTAGATAAAAGGAACATCAGACACAAGGTTTTCACAATCACACAGTCATATTGCAAAAGCTATATCATTGTACAATCATCTTCAAGAAACATGGCTACTGGAACACAGCTCTACATTTTCAGGCAGTTCCCTCCATCCAGCATCTATGTTACGCCTTAATTAAGAAGGTGATATCTATTTAACGCGTAAAAATAACCTCCAGGATAACCTCTCGACTCTGTTTGGAATCTCTCAGCCATTGACAATTTATTTTGTCTCATTTCTCTCTTCCCCCTTTTGGTCGAGAAGGTTTTCTCAATCCCTTGATGCTGAGTACCAGTTTATTCTAGGATTTCTGTCCCATGTTGCCAGGAAGGTCCACACCCCTGGGAGTCATGTCCTACGTAGAGAGGGGGAGGGCAGTGAGTTTGCTTGTTGCATATACTCATATTTTAAGTAATTTAGCTTAGAGCATCAATATTTCAATCTGAACATTATACAGATTGTACTGTCTCTATTGTCATTGTCTTGTGAGATAAATGGTGATATACCTCCCTAACAGGAGGAGAGCAATTACATAATTGGCATTCTGCAAATTTGAATCAATGTGTTGCTCACTAATACTAGTCAACAAAGTGAAGCAGCTTAGTTCATGGTTTTCTTAGAGCCAGAAATGGGAAACTGGCAAAAGAGTTGTCCCATCTCTCCACTTCCCAGATGAAGCATCCCCAGGTCTGCAATTTTCACTTATTATCATAGGAAAGAAAGGAGAGAAGATTATGCATATACCTAGGTCCACTGTGAGCACAGCCTGAAGAGAACATGAACAACAAAAAAAATTAAACAATTATCAGGAGAAAATTTCCCAAGAGGGGACAGCTAATCTCTTACAAAACGCTTTGGGCTGGGGTGAGGATCAGATGGGAAATGCAAATAGAATTAAGCTGTAAGAACAAAAACTCACATCTTGTTTTAATCTCAGTGTCTTGAATTTGGATTAGTCTTTGGAGATCCCTTCCCGGGGGACTACATGGGATCTTCAGATCTGTCTTTATTAATGTCACACTGAACACGGAAATATCAAGAGAACTTTTGAAAACAAATGGAGGGTGACATAGGATTCATTGGGGATAGCAGGAGAGCTCATTTGTATTTTCCTTCTTAAATATAAGTGAGAAATGCTCAATATTGCAGGAACTAAAAGGGAAAAATGAAATATAATGGTGTTTGGTTGGTGGAATGATGGATTTATAGTGGTAAAAGAAAATACAGATAAAATTATTTGGATGATGCTTTTTACATATTTTATAACATATTTCAGGTTGAAAAAGTATGCCAGATCTCAATTATAAGTTTGTTGGCTTAGTTTTGCCGTGAATAAGACAGATTTGATGTTTTTGCTTCTTTTCCATTTTATTCAAATGAGACACACCTTCCTGGTTTTGAGAAATCTGATTGTTATCTCTTAGCAGAAACATACCTGACAAAGTAATCTTTCCAATTTTGGATGTTTAGTCATGCTGAATTCTTAGTGAAGATCCCTGAGGAAACTCACCTTGAAGGATAAAGATGATTAATTATCAAGTGAGGAGCTATGGATTTGGGCCTGATTTTTTCGTGGTAGTTCAGTGAAAATAGCTTAGGCAAAGGCCTACTCAATAAGGTAGACAGAAATAAACTAAATATGCTTCTGGGGGAGTAAATCAGGCAAAGCAAGCACATAAAAACTCACTAAAGCAGCAGCAAATGAGCTAATTCAAACCAATATCTGATGTATAATTTAAGATCTAAAGATCACTTAACATCAACATACACATGCAGAGAATCTGGCTAGCAACTTGTTCTTGGGTTTGCCTCAGCTGTTTTTATTTTGTCAAGTATTTCACAAGAGGCACAAAAAAATGTAAGACTGAAATCAGATTTATCTGAGGCATTTACTTGGATTAATTAGGTAATAAAAGCATTTTTCAAATTGTTAATTTACTAAGTAGTGTCACCAGAATGCTCAATTACTTTACTTTTATTATTATGATCAAAAGATAAATGGAGGCCTAGCCATAAAAACCAAAGCAGAGGGCTGTGTTTCTTCCATGAGAGAAGAGAGGGAGCAGTTATTCTTTGCATAATTATTGGGATTTGTCATCCTTGCCTTGAAAAGGGGAACATCAGTTTTTCTCAACACTGCTTTCTCTGCTTCAGAACCTCTCCTTCAGATTGTTGTTTATCATTCACATTGTCCTCATTTACCCATAAACAAATACAGTACTAATATACTTTCCATAAGTCAATTTAATGAATTTACTTTTGGTTCAAAATGTTCATTAAAAAGTGTATGTATTTAACTTTTTTAAGGATGGAGCTTGAAAACCTGTCAGTTCTCAAGGGTTAGATTAAATTATTAGAAGCAGAATTGAAAAGCAGTGAGAAATTTAGTATCATAAGCCTGGGGTTGATTTTGACATTGAGTTATAATTAATTTTCCCATACCTTTAAGAAAACAAAGGCTCAAAAATCATGGCATCTGTAACTTAACATTTAGGGAGAAAATTGTGAGAAAAAACAAATATAAGAAGAAATAGTAAGGAATAGTAAGGACATTTGCCTCAAAGAGAAAAACAGTAAAGAAAAAGTTACTAGACCAGATATTTCATCACTTGGAAATTAATGAGAATTTCATTATTTCTTGCCTTTTGAAAAATTGGCCCTTTGCGAATCTAAGAATGCTGCCAACCTGGAAGAAAAACGATCCATTTCTTTTTTTTAAATAACCTCATTTAATAAAATTCCACGAGATTGAAAATTTAAAACTATGGCAAAAATGCCAAATCAAGATTCAAGGTTCCTAATTCCTAAATTCTGTGCCCATTTTCTTAAAAAATATGTAAAATACACTTCAAAACGAACCCAATTAATATAATAGTAGTGGACTCAACATACACACTATTTCTTTAAAACGCAGCTGTTCTGTTATTTATATTTTGCTATTTTTAAACTTAGAATTATGAGTTTATATACATATATGTAAATTAACTTTTAAAAGGGTAAATCTGCTGTCTTCTACCATCATTAAATCATACAAAAACCAAAACAACCCTATAACTAATTAGGCTGTAAATCTTATATTCATGTCTCTGAATATTACTGCGGTTGTAGCAAGGAAAGCACCACATACAGGTACTTAATGTAACAGAAACAGGGCATAGGCAGCAACTTGTGTCCCTGGTAGTTGAAATGGCAATTTCTTCGCCTCCGTTCCCTTTCTCCTCTTCCTCACTCCACTCCGTTTTACCTCTCCGCCTCCGTCCCTCCTTCTCTCTCTCTCTCTCTCTCTCACTCGCGCACACACACACACACACACACACATACACGCGCGCGCGCACACACACACACACACACACACACGCACACACGCGCGCGCTACGAGGCATCCTCCGGGCCACGGAAGGTGCCATGCGGGAAGTGAAGAGACGCCGGAAGAGCGAGGGCAGAGCGCGGGAGCCCACATCCTTGGCTGTCGGGTGAGTGCGGGTAGTCGCCGCCTGCCCGGAGGGCCAGTAAACAGGGGAGAAGGTTGGGAGCGCGGGGTCATGGACCCTTCCTCACCCTCCGCCCCCAAGAAGGGATCTGTGGCAAGAGGCATGGGGCCCGCAGCCCCACGCTGGGCCCGGGTAGAGGTGGGCGGACGGGGGGCGGAGCGCAGCGCGGAGCGGCGGGAAAGGGGCGGGGAGGACAGCCCTGGCTAGCCCGAGCAGAGGGACTGTGGCAGAACCTTGCTGGCTAGGTGGGAAGCTCGCCGGCCGGGAAGAAGGAAGGTAAGAACCGACGCTCCGGGTTAGTGAGGAGGCACCTTGGAGCCCGAGGTTCGGGCGGCCGCTGCCTCCTCCCGCAGGGGGTGAAGGTGCATCCAGTGAGTTCACTGGCGGCATCCGCAACCCTGCGCTCAGGTGGGCACCCCTGAATGCGGCGCTCTACCCGCCTCTGGGTCCACCGCGGGCCTGATAACCCTACCTTCCGAGACACTGCACTCAGGTACAAGGGCTGGCCAGGACGGTGGGCAAGGGGAAGGCTCTGTGGTGTACGCCCTTAGGTGCACGCGCGCTGTATAGGAAGGGGAGAGATAGGGAAAAGCAGCCTCCCTTGGGATTCTCTCCTTTGGGTCTCACTGCCCCACCACCACCCCCTTCAGAGGACCAGAGTAGCTTTGGAGGACTGCGTTTCCCACCCCCAACCCCCACTCCGCCCGCAATCCTTGGTGCTGCCTTGCAGGTCGCTCTCCTCTTCACAATCCACATCCAATAACCATAAGGACGTTCCTTGCTCCGGGCCCGCGGGTCTGTAGGGGCCATGGGAGGAGGGAATGATGGCAGGGCTGGCCCGGGCATGTGCGGGAAAGGCCGGAGTTGCTTGAGTATTGTCTGCCCGGGCCGGTGTCTGCGTCCGCGCGCTCCCTGGCTCTTTCCAGGGCTAGAGTGGAAGAAATGGGTTTGCTGAACTTATCTCCGAGGACTATGTACATGCACTTGGCGCCTTGTTCACATTTAAACGAGGGTTTAATGCAGGCACGTGGGAGGGAATATTGGTCACGGCGAACCCCCCAAAGACACTCTTGGGATGGCCCTGCTCATGTTCGCGGTTGGGAGAGAAGGGAGTATGTGTGTGTGTGTGTGTGTGCGCGCGTGTGTGCATGTGAATGCGCGTCCTAGGGGGGAGAGGGAGAGTGTCTCAAGGAGGCTTGATTTTCTTGTATTTGCAGCATTTCCTTAAACCAAACTAGGCTTTGAGGGCATTAAAGTAAATTATGGTTAAGTGGGGTGGAGCTCTTCTAGTCGGGATAAAAAGATGCCCCGGGTTTATAGGGTAGCGGGCCGGGCCGGCGTGCTCGCTCGGTGGCTTCTGCCCCTGTCTTTTCTGGGTGGTGGGGGTGGGGTGGGTGCTTGTGTCTTTGATTTAAAGTGCTGGAGCTGGGGTACTTGGAGGAGGTAAAAAGCTATGCCGCAAGGTATGTTATTCTCGAATAACTCCAGAAGCTCAGTGTCTTTCTGCCTCCTGCCCTCCCTCACACACACAGACGCGCGCGCGCCCACAAGTACGCGTGCACACACACACACACACACACACACCTTTCATCTTCTAGGAGAGCTCTTCGGGGAGGCTAGGACTAGCTGATAGTTGTTCATAGATTTTTATTCATCTACTTGTTCCGTTCTGACTTTTTTTTTTAAGAAGAAAAAAGGACCTACCTGTATTAAAATCCGTGGGGAGTCAGTCAGAAAGACTTTTCAGCCCTCACATTGAAATCAGGCATAGGGTATTTTGATGAAAATATCCCACCAAACTGTTCTTTAGATTGGACAAAGCTGTAGTTCATGTTGGAATTCTTATTTTAAATAGACATCTTACAACCATGTGACAAAGTAACTTTGCTGGGTCTTGCCTCTTTTCTTTGTGCTAATTTACAGAATTCTTCTCAATCACCTGATTAACAAAGTAGTCAAGTTTTATTTAAATTTTAAACGACAGCTCTTGAAATGGCTGTAAGTGGGCATGCAGGATTCTGTGATTCCTTGTGATTCCATCTCTTTTTCTTAGACTGATCAGAGTGGGGTACAGTTGATGCTGTCTTATTCTGTATGTTTCAGTTTCTAATCGACTATTTTATCAGACCGTTGGAGGGGAGAGAGGATATTTTCAAACGCAGGAGAAAGAACACTTGTCTCCTGGAGCACATATTTTGATTCTGTTTTCGCATTTGTCTCTTTTCGATGCTGGAAAAGATGCATTGTTGACGAATGATATATGGTTTATTTCTCTTTTATGTCTACAGGTGGCAGTGTAGAAGTCAAAAAGGACCTTCCGGAGTGGTTTCTGAAAAATAAAGAGTGAATATACGAGTAAGCAAGCACAGTGATCTGGAAAACCACAGGTATGTAGAAGAATTAATCCACCTTCTGGCTTTATAATTATTGCATTCCAGTAGTACTAACCCATTTGTTGTTAGGCTCAATATTTTGACATTTATATAGGGTTTTATGAAGTGACACATTTTGAGACATTCTTAAAGGAGAAAACAAGTCTAATTTATTTCCAACAATGTATTTAAAATAAAAAATACTACATGTCATTATATGACATTACTTTTACTGTTCTAAAACAGAAATACTGTTTTTCCAATGTGACCATGTGGCTTTGGACTTAACCAGTTGTTGTTTGATACTTGGTTTTAAAAGCACTTCTGAAACAGTATAAAACCATCAGTTCTGAATAATTTCATTTGGGACACCGTTAACAAAGTCACCCTGTTAAGCCAATATAACAGTATCTGCGTTTTACTAAAACTGCATCTCACTAGTGACTTGATATCACACTGATCAGAATGCAGATGTATGAGGCGGACTCTTAAATTAACCTTCACATCGCTTTCTCCTTCTACCTTGCTGTTTTTCCAAGCCTAAAGTGTAAGAGGTACCACTTCTTTTGGTACTTCTTACAACGTGCATGCCCACTAAAAATACTTTGCTGAAAGAAAAAAAAAGTACTTGGCTGAAAGGAGGACGCCTTTTTTATGTGATTAAAGATAATCAAGTTTGTAAAGTTATTTATTGTAACACAATTCAAAAGAATTTGCCATTGATTATCATTAAAATGTGAAGTTTTGCATATGAATGGCGTTTTCAACAGCTGGGTAGCACATTATTTTGAATGGCAAAAGAAGCCAGAGGGGGGAAAAAAGTACCTTTGTGTATTTTTTTTTCTTTCAGGAGAAGGGTAGGCCATAGCTTGTGCTTTCATAGGGAAGGTAAAATCATTGTGTTGGCTGTATAAGGCTCAGGCATCAAAATGGCCGTTTAAGGGCATGAAGCTTTATTTTCTTTGGGGGGGGGTACAACCCAAGAAATGTGGGGATAACTTGTGAATTTTGACATTCTGCCTATACCACTGAGGAGGGATTTGTTAGCCCCTTACTAATGAGGGTGTAAGCAGAGTCAGATTCTATTCCTTAAGCTTAAAAGGTCAAACTGAACAGTTACCAGTAGAAAGGTAATTGGGAGCTTTCAAATATAGACTAAAGATGAAAATGTTCTTACAGTAAAAACCCCCTGAATATGGAGGGTGTCAGGAAAAGCCCTTGAATGTCAAAATTTTCACCTCTGCATGAGATTTGACTTCATTATCTGTCTTGGCAAACTGGGAAGTAACTAGTTATCTCCCAACAATGTCTAAGGAAGCATAGGGTCTAATCTTCTAAATCAAAAAGGGGAAAGAGCAAGGTTGAGATTATATTCCAGCTTTGAATTATAGTATACTCATTGTACAAGCATCTGGGCGCTTTAGAGACATTTTATTTTTGAGGTATAGCATACGTACAGTAGAGTGTGTAGAATGCAGTTTAATTAATTTTTATATGTGTATGCACCCATGTAACCACCACTTAGGTCAAGAGATAGACCATTTCCAGCACCTCAGAAGAATTCCTCTCTTCCTTTGCGGTCAGTATTCACTACCACCAACCACAAGGTAACCACATTGTGAGTTCTAACTGTATCACTTATTTGTATCTGCTCTTAAACAGCATACAAATAGTATCATCTAATGAACGCTTTTGTGCTTGTCTTCTTTCATGCAACATATCATCTGTAAGAGTCATCCATTTTGTGTGTATCAGTTCGTTCTAATCTATTGCTGTGTTAGAGTCCATTGTATAGTGATACAACAATTTATCCATTCTCCAGTTGGCTCTTTGGGTTGTTTCCAGTTTTGGGATAATGTGAATGTAGCGACTGTGAACCTTCTTGAATATGTGTTTTGGTGCACATTATACTCATTTCTCTTTATCATATACCTAGGAATGGAATTGCTGGGTCAAAGGGTTGGCATATATTTAGCTTTGTTTAGTGTATATTGCCAAACAGTTTTCCAAAGTGGTTGCACCAATTTAAATTCCTCTAGTAGTACACAAAATTTCTAGTTCATCTACATTTTCATTAACATTTACTTTTAAATTTTATGTGTTTTGGTGGGGGTATCTCATTTTGTGTCTTTTTAAAAATAGACTTTAATTTTTAGAGCTGTTTGTTTTACTGAAAAATTATGCAGAAAGTTCAAAGTTTTCATACCGACACCCCCCTCCTTCACATGTTTCTCCTATTAACATGTTGCATTAGTATGGTGCCTTTGTTACAATTGATGAACCAATACTGATGTATTATTATTAATTAAAGTCCATAGTTCTATGGGTTTTGACAAATGTATAATGCTATATATCCACCATTATAGTATAGTACAGAATAATTTCACTGCCTTAAAAAATGCCCTATGCCCCAACTATTCATCCCTCTTCTAGCACGCCCCTGAACCCCCAGTGACCCACTGACCGTTTTACTGTTTCTATAGTTTTGCTTTTCCAGAATGTCGTGTAGTTGGAATCACACAGTAGCTTTCTCAGACTAGTTTATTTCACTTAGAAATATCCATGTAAGTTCCTCCATGTCTTTTCATAGCTTCATAACTCATTTTCTTTTTATCATTGAACAATACTATATGTATATGCCACAGTTTATCCATTCACCTGTTAAAGGGAATTTTGGTTGATTCCAGTTTCTGTCAACTATGAATAAAGCTGCTATAAACAATTGTGTGCAGGTTTTTGTGTGGACATAAGTTTTCAACTCATTTGGGTAAATACCTAGGCACGTGATTCCTGGATCATATGGTAAGCCTATGTTTAGCTTTGTAACAAACTGTCAAGCTGTTGTCCCAGGTGGCTGTACCATTTTGCATTCCCACCAGTAATGGATGAGAATTTCTCATTGTGGTTTTAATTTGCATTTTCTGCTGAGTAATGATGTTGAGTGCCCATTTCACATGCTTATTGGCATTTGGATATCCCTTTGTGAAGTGCCTGTCCAAGTCGTTTGCCCATTTTTGAATTTTTTTTTCTTACTCATTTGCACAAGTTCTTTTATATTCTGCATGAGTCTTTTGTCAGATATATGTATTATAAATATTTTCTCCTGGTCTGTGGCTTGCCTTTTTCCTGTCTTAATAGTATCTTTTGATTAATTTCAATGATGTCCAGTTATGAATTATTTTTTTTTTCTTTTATGGTTGTTGCTTTTCGTGTTCTTTTTAGGAAAGTTTTGGTTACTTTTGGGTTATTTTTTAAAACCTTTTTAGTTACTGAATATATGAAGGTCATCTGTTTGAAATTTAGGGTAAATTTAACCATAAATTATTTAAAGAATTAAAATTTGTGATTTTCTTTGCTAAAGACTTGTAACAGAGAAGAGGTTTGAAAAAGCATTTTTCATTAAGAAGTAGGGCCATAGATGCTGTTACTTAGGTGGTTCCTTTACTGTCATCCTGCACTGATAATGTTTTCAGGGCTTCTCTAGACTTGGAGAAACTGTAGGAAAGAGCCTGATGATGACTTGGCTATAGAAAAGAATCTGGCAAAATGGATAGGTATCTGCACTTCTCAGTTAATAATCCTTGCTTGCTGAATGATTCTTTCCCTCTCCTTTTCCATCTCCGAGCAAGGTCCCTTCTTTCCTTTGCTTCTGAAATGTTGATGTCTTTTAGGATTCTGACATTTATCACCTTTTCCATCTACATCTTTTTCCTGAATGCCCTGCATTCACATTCAGGTCTCCAGCTGCCTGTCTACATTCTAATGACTTCTGGGATTTTATCTTCTGCTCTCTCTTCCTGTCCCTTAAGGTCTGGATCTGTATCCTTAACTGCCTCCTGCACATTGCCCTCTGAATGTCTCACAGGTACTTTCGTTTAAAAAGGTGCCATTCCTCTCCAGTCTGCTTTTCTGCTTTCCTGCCTTAATTAATATATTTGCCATGAATCTAGGATCCCGAAGTAGAAATCTTGGCACTGTCCTTGATTCTCCCACACAATTTTTATCACCCCCACAGCCTATGTTTGGTTGATCATCAAGGCTGCTGAGCTGTTTTCCCATCTCCGAAACACCTTTCAAAGTCATCTTCTCTTCCCCCATTCACTACCTCCTCGTTCTGGTTCTTTAATCTCCTTTAAGGATTGTAGTACTAGGCTCTTACCTAATCTCCCTGTTTGTCACTCTTGGCTCTAATCCATATTCTACCTGTCATTAGCTTTTTCCTCCTAAACACAGATTTGGTATGTTATTTCCTACTTAAAAATGATTTGTAGCTTTTTACTGCCTATGAGATGCATTCAAGTCTCTTAGCGTGTTTTACAGTATGAGACACTTCATTATTTGCCCTCAGCCTGCTTTGCCTGCTTTTATATGCTGTTTCCTCCTCACACTCCATCTGCCCTAAACTATTTTCCATTCCTAGAACATTCCTTGAGTTCTTTCCTGCATCTGCGCTTTTGCACATGCTGTTTCTTTTATTCCGATAGTTGTCTGTTCCTATTCACCTGGTGAATTGCTGTTTTTCCTTTGAAATCCAGCTTGACTCTAAACTCTAACCTCTTCTTTGAACCTTCCTATACATACCCTAAGTAGACTTTGCTTTTTTTATGGGCTCTTGTAAACCTTTGTTTATATCTCTTAGTGTAGTTAGAGAAAGGTGACTCCATAATAGTGGGCACTATTGTGTGTATATCATTGTCTCCCAGTAAACTACTCCTGCTTGAAATATAGAAGGTATTTAATAAATATTCATTGAATTAATGAATTTATAAAGAATCCATTTCTTTATCATTTACCTTTTGCTGCTTCACAAACCACTACAATATCAGTCTACTTAGTGGTTTAGAACAACATTCGTTTAGTTAGCTCTCGATTCTGTGGGTTGGCAATTTGGGAGGCAGTGGGCAGTTCTAATCTGGGCTGTGCTCACTCACATAGACACAGATGGTGTGCCTATTATCTGTGCATGCTGGGGGCTGGTGCTTCTAGGATGTCCTCATCTAGGAAGCTCTTCTGTGCTCCACATGGTTTCTAATCTTTGACCAGTCTAGCCTACACATGTTTTCCTAGTGGCCGGTAGGGTTCTGAGAGAGGGTGTGCAGGCATGCACAGACTCACATGCAAGTCACAATGCCATCCCTGATTCAGGAGGTAGGGAAATAGACTCCTCTTGATGGGAGGAGCCATGGTCATGTTGATAGGAGTGTGAATAGAGAGGAGAATCATTGTGGCCACTTTTGCAAGCAATCTACAGTACTTACCTATGATTAAGAATGAGATTAGACCAACCTAGATCCTCAGGTTTGAGTCCAGTTAGATCTTAGATCACCGGCAGGGAGAGCAGTACTGACTCTGACTCTTTGAGTCTGGTTGCAGCCTAAGATGAATCCAAGATGGCTGCATGGTTCCTAGTATACTTCTTTGCCCCTCCCCTCAAGTCCTTAGTCCTTAATTATTTTATCCAAGCATATTTTATTTTTTATTAATTTTTAAATTAAAAAATATATAACAACAAACAAACGCAAACATTCTTATGATCATTCTGTTCTACATATATAATCAGTAATCACAGTATCATCACAGTTGCATATTCATCATCATGATCATTTCTTAGAACATTTGCATCAATTCAGAAAAAATAAAAAGACAACAGAAAAAAATTCTTACATACGGTATCCCTTACCCCTCTCTTTCACTGATCACTAGCATTTCAATCTAAGTTTATTTTAACATTTGTTCCCCCTATTATTTATTTTTATTCCATATGTTTTACTCATCTGTTGATGAGATAGGTAAAGGAAGCATCAGACACAAGGTTTTCACAATCACACAGTCACATTGTGAAAGCTATGTCATTATACAATCATCTTCAAGAAACATGGCTACTGGAACAGAGCTCTACATTTTCAGGCAGTTCCCTCCAGCCTCTCCATTACATCTTGACTAACAAGGTGATATCTCCAAAGCATATTTAAGGCACCCCCACTGCATTTGGCCTTGATGATTCAAATTGGCCTAATGGAAGTATCCTTGAAGCTGGAGATGGGGAATGAGCTCTTCAGTACTGTAGAAAGGAGAAACTTCTCTCTTTCCTCTTCATTCTGGGAGCTTCTATAGATACCTATGGACATTGGGGACCTTCTCATTATGGAGCACCCTTGTGTATTTGCTAATGATTTGTCTCTAGCCTCTGATTTCTAAGAAGTTTTCTGGGAAGGGAGGTATTCAGACTGATTGGGGCTGCTCATCTGTGATCTTCACCATGTGTGGAAATTCAAGATGTCTTGGTACTGAGAAGCAGTAGTAGTTGACTCTATCTTAATGTTTGTGTGCTCTTCCAGCTGTTACAAATTATACAGAGAGTGAAAATATGAATTTAAATGTTTCTTATTTACCATCCATTAAGGAATCCTTTTTAAGGATTAGAGTATATTAGGAAGAAATATAGTTAAAGTAAACATGTAGGAGCTTTATACATGAAGTGTGACCTTATTTTTAGAGATACCAGAGGAACCATAGGGAGATTTGAATTTTCCAGAACTTGGTTTTAGCACACATCTGTATATTTTGGTAGCATTGTCATTAAAGAAAACTGATACAAGTTTTACTATAGTCATGCTCATTTCTCCCAATCCTAGTGATGCAGATGAACTACCAAATGACAAAAAAAGGCATTAAAAAGGTACTTAAAGAGCTGTAAGACCCCTAATGACC
Source organism: Tamandua tetradactyla (assembly GCF_023851605.1). Classification (NCBI taxonomy): domain Eukaryota; kingdom Metazoa; phylum Chordata; class Mammalia; order Pilosa; family Myrmecophagidae; genus Tamandua; species Tamandua tetradactyla. The sequence goes on from NC_135353.1 coordinate 125,044,509, forward strand.
TCCTGGTTGAACCACTCCTAGGTTGGCCAGTGACCTAGACAGAGAAACATGAAAAATCCTCTGCCAAAATAACAAAATAACAGATGCACTTCTATTCATGGGTAAAAATAGAATTTTAACTTTTAAAAAATATCTTAAACATTTTTCTTAAGGCAAGTTTCCCTTTTTAAGGGAACAAAAGATTTCTTATCTCACTATCCCTTATTTATACATCAGTTTCTTATTGGATATATACATCACATTTGCCATTTATTTAACATGACAACGTAAATTTGAATGGCCATGCTTCATTGTTTTTAGAAAACCATACCAATTTGAGTTAAATCAATATTTTTGCCGAGCTATTAATATTGTTATCAAATCAAGAAATTTTAACAGATAGAAATAGGAGGATATTTACAGGTACTCAAGTTTTTTCCTAAAAGCGCTACAGTTTGATATCATAGACAACACTTTAAAACATTCTATATAGTATATTACCAACATGTTGTATAATATTAATTATCCTTCATAGATTATATTTACTGATGTAATATCTATGGTATATATGTACACTCATTTGTGTATGTGTGCATGTGTGTGTGTGCATATATTATACATAGAGAGAAATATAAAACTCACATATCCTTCTGCATAAGGTTAAAATTCTTGCAAAGATCTATGAAAATCATGAATAAGTGTAAAGCTGATATTTATTAAAAGAGCCATGAAAAACATTCAGTAGGATAGTGACTGAGTGCTATATGGGATTACTAGTTAAATATACTGAGGCAGGTTATGATAAAGAAACAATGCGTGAATATTAGGTTATATTTTTAGAGGGAGCCTCAGATACCACATTGATTGGTATTGATGAGCACATTGTTTTTAAAAGGAGATTTAAAAACATACACATTTAAGATGGACTAGAAGATAATCATTTTCCTGTCTTTTGATTACCAGTCCCCACATTGGAAATTATTTTAAATGATTTGCATGGTTTGTAAATACTGTGCTTTTGTTCCTGATTAATTATGTTAGCAACAGTTTCTTATTGTTGTGGCATTGACATTATATTTACTTTCCAAGCATAGACTTGGGCACAGAGGTTGGGATCCATGGCTGCATAGGCTGTTTTGCTTAACCAGTAGCCCAGATGCGTGTTCAGGTGGGTCTTAGGCTGTGTTTGATAATGAAAACAAAACCTAGCAAGTATTTGATCAGGAAAATATAATGGGGGAAAATGATGGAGTCTTAATGAATTAAAAAGGGGTATGGCTGTTTTAGCGAATCCTAAAGTCTTAGATTTATGCCCAAGAAAGGACAGATGATAGTTTTCTTTAGAATAGCTGTGGGGAATAAAAATCCATGTGCACTGAAGAAACATATTGTGCCATGGTGATGAGGAATCTATTCAATTATTGCTTCTGCCTTGTTAGGTCTCTTATCTCCTTCGATAGTGTTCACTAGACCCTCTCATTGTGTTATACATGTTTTCTCTGATCTGTTCTATTTTTCCCCCTGTTAACTACCTAGGTTTCAATATAGGTGTTTTCCTTTGACCTGTATCTTCAATTTTACATCTGTGAGTCTCCATCTGTCTTTTCTTTTTTTTTTGGCTTCTATATTGGTCACATTTTCTTATACTACTGTCTAATATACATTTTAAAAATTTCATATGAGACTTTGTATGCCAAAGAATCATAATAGCTCTAGATTATATCTTCCTCCAGAGAAGATTCTCTCTTTTCCTGTTAGATGAATATAGTGAGGAGTTAGCTGATCACCTCCATCCATTGGGGTCAAGGCTGGGTTGCAGCTGGAAGGCTCAACTCAGCTATGTTCATCCATGCTCCTTGGGTATTGCTGTCCTTGGTTTGTGGATCAAAAGCCTGGTGGATGTTTGTCTTCTTAGCCCTAAAAAGAATGGAAGAGATTCATTTCTGCCATTTGGAGATCTTGATTCTAGAGCCTTGTATCCCCTCAACTTCAAATTCTTGCAACTCTTGAGGAGTTATATATTTGAGGCAGACACTTCTAGTCTAGTAGGACTTTGCGATTGAAACACTGAAACTGTGGGAGACTTCACACTGCCTTTTAGAAACCTTCGGCCTAGTGTTTCAACCTCCCTTTCATAGTCCCAAGAACTGAGCAAAACAGAATGTTTTCCATCTGTCACATTAACCTTTGCATGTTCACTGAAAAGCCTTGCTGGTTTCTTTTTTCCTCAGTAGAAATCATCTCTTGGCCAAGTCTCATCAGTCTGAGCCGAGAATTGCCAAATGCCCTGAGGGAATTAAAATCATTATATGCTCACCTCAGAAGGGCTTCTTTCCTCTGGCATTCTTAACCTTGAGTCTTACAGTCTAATGGAAGCCTCATATTTATTTTCCTGCATAAAACCTGTAAGATGGGATCAGCAGCTTTGTGCATTATTTGCATATCTTCATATATTCTCATGGAGTCTTCTGTTTAAACATTAAAAGTTTTTCAGCTTCATGATAAAAGTAGTTTCTGTAGTAAGCACTTGCTGACTCATCTATATTTCTAAAGGAGTAATGTGAGGATACTTAGACAATAGGGTCCTCTTCAAAATTTTTATTGCTTTTTTTCTTTCAGTTTTCCAATTTTAATTTGTCTAGAAAACACTTTGTAGGGAGACGTTGGGGTAACAGAGGCAATATCAGTTGGTTTAAACCTCTCTCAGATGGATTCCTTATTGGGTACATTTACTTCTCTTTTGTAGTAAAATGAGGCATGATTGTCATTGCAAACACCCTATTTGTGAGAAGAATCTGCTCTGGAGGATTTGCTCCTGAAAATTCTAGTAACGCTAATAGGCAGCATCCATATGGTTCACACATGTAAAAAAAAAAAACAAAAAAACAGCGAGAATGAGACCCTCAAATTATTTAAATTTGAACCATTTTATTCCTAAAGAGCAATTCTGTTCACTTTTCTTTGAAGCTGTTGTGTAAGACTTGGCCAATGCTGAGAGCCCCAGGGCTGGTGGGGTCCCTGAGTTCTAGTGTTGGCTTTGCTTCCCACAAGGCCTTTGTCCTGGGAGACTCCTGTTTTCTCATCCTGAGAATGAAGACATTGAAATAGTTGAATCCTAATCCTTTCCATCTCTGCCCCTGGGATTCAAATCATTCATCACTTGGAAATTAAGGTTGAACTTGCATTTCAATAAGCTTTTTTAGTATTGCCAGGATCAATTAAAAGAATAAACTATGTTAATTTCTTTTGAATCTTTTAAGTTTTCTGCCTTTTTCACTCCAAAAGGAAAAACAAAGAGCTGTGTGTTAGTGTCTCCAAAAGAGTTAGCAAGAAAACAAATGAAAAAATGGTGATTTTGAGCCCTGAGTATACCTGGATTCAAGTTCCAGGTTTGTCATTCATTTGCTTTGGGGACTTGGGCATATCCTCACCCTCCAAGCCTCAGCTTCGTCAACTGTAAAGGTAAAGAGAAAGCTTTACCTTTCTCTAAGGGCTGTTATGAGGATCAAATAAAATTTGTCATGTGTGAATGCTCTTCATAAATAGTAAGAGCTGTAAAAATGTCAATTATCATTAGGATTCTAATGAGGCAGCCCTTCTCTGCGGGAACATCTGTTAGTGGTGGTTGTCATCAAAAGTGAGAAGTGTAAATAGCTCAAGTGTATTTAAGTTATATACACCTTCACTTTAGTTCCCACCTGTTTTTTTTTTGAGGGGTGGGGTTGGGGATAAGGAAGCTGACACTGTTTACAAGTTGTGAGCATTCTCCTTGGAGCCATTGAAATGTAGAATAGGAAGAGACCAGGGATTTCAGCAAATCTCCCTCTTAAAGATGCAGTTTAGGAAGTTTAATTGACTTACTTTAGTTCAGAAAAAGGTAGTTCAGAAAAAGTCTTTGTTCCCTGCCTTTCACTAGTCCCTCACCTTCCTCTTGTCCTAAATACCCTTCCCTTGCCCCCCTCTTCCTTGCACACATGCAACCAGTTCCTGCCTTTTTGACCCCTTCATTTCTTTCCCTGCCTCTCCCTTGTCCACTGCGACCTCCATTCCGGTCTGTTACAGTTTGGCTCTAGCTTTTCTAGGGAAACTGATCTGACCTTGCTTATCAGTGGCAGCAGTCAGTCTTTATCTCTGTCCAACTTCTGAACACTTTTTCTTTCTGCTTTGACTTCCATGATCCCTTCTCAGGATTTAGGCTGACCTCCTCTTCCCCTTCTAATTTTTTAAAATGACACTCTTCTCTAGCGGATTTAACAGCCCCTGTAGTCATCTGCCCCACTCAATGCCCACCAGCCAACATGGGCTGTCCTCACACTCTTGACATGCCTTCAGCCACTTGCTTCTTTTTAATTCCATAAACATCAGCTCAGGTGGCTTTCTCAGGGAAGCCTTTGCCAGCGATCTCAGTTAGTTTCAGCACCACAAAACTTTAGAGGTGTCTCTGTTAGCCCTGATTTCAGCATTGGGATTTCACTTCTGTACCTCCCCTTTAGTCAGTGAGTGCCTTGTGGGCAGGGACTGTGTCTGATTCATCTCTGCTGGGCTTGGTCCTCACACTAAGCCCTCAGTCACGGCTGAATAAATGAGGAAGAACACTCATTCACTTAAATATGTTACCTATAGATAAGTGCTTTTCTGCTTTAAGAGACTAATCAACAGGGAAGAAGGATCAAGGAATGAGATCAGAAAAGAGGGGGGTGCAGTGTACTTCGTCTTGGGAATGTGTATGGTGTAAGCCAATTAATTGTTAATCAATTGAGTTATTTTATATGCAGTGCCACAGTGTGATAGGTAGAATAATGGGCCCCCAAAGATGTCCATATCCTAATCTCTGGAATTTGTAAACATATTACATGAAAAAGGGGAATTAAGGTTACAGATGGAATTAACGCTAATCAACCAACCTTAAATTAGGTCTGTGACCTGGATTATCCAGGTGGGCTCAGTGTAATCATAAGCATCCTTAAAAGTGGACTTTCTGCTGTAGGATCTCCTTATAGATGAGTCTGTGGATTGCTGAGAGTCTTAAATTGCCTTGACTATTATCTTTGGTTAAAGCTTCACTAACCAATTCCTCTCTGTAACAAGTGTGATTACATTAGTTTTCTTCTATATTACCTGTAGTGAAAGAAAGGTGCTAACATTTATTGAATGTTAATGAGTCAGGTGCTTTAAATATATTCCTTTATTTAAGGTGCTAAATATAAATAGCCCAAGAAGTAGATATTATTAAATCCTTTTATGGATGAGGAAACAGGCCCAGAGAGGTTAACTTATGCAAGGTCACACTGCTAGTAACTGGAGACCTTGAGGTTTTATTGCACATAAAGAGAAAACACTGAAATGTAATATTTTCACATTTGCAAGGCATGATCATGCTTATACCATCTTAATGCTACATTTTAAAGTCTTGGCTTACATTTTGAAAGTTTAAGATTAATTTGTAGTAAATAAATATTTGAAGCAACATAAAACTGTAATGAATGCTTAGAAAATAGAGATGAGGGAGAAAATTAGCTATAATTAAAAAAAATCTTAATTGTATTTTGGAATATTGGAATATCTCCTTTCCAGTTTTTATCTGTGCTATATATATGTTGTAATTTCTCATAGATATATCAGTCATTTTATCCTTTCTTCAGTTTACATTAGGTAAGTAGATTCTCATGTTATATGTCTTCATAATGATTATCTTTAATAAATAGCAGGCTGTTTCTCATTTTTTATTATTGTAAGTAATGCTGAAAGAACAGCTCCTATTTGGGGCATGCTGTTATCCTACCTGAGATCTGTTGTCCTGGAACATGAGAGCCCAAGACAAGTCACACAACACAGTTAAAACCTCTCTTGGAGAGGGCAGCACCATATCTACTCATGTCTTTGGTCAGTGTGTCTATGGGCCAAGCAAGCCCCAAATCAATGAAGAAGGGACATATACTTCTCCCCAGTTGAGGCAGGGAGCCATAATCTACTTCGGAGAGATATTTGGGGGTAATACTCCCATTTACAACAGGAAGTGTGGAGGAGGATGAGATGATCAGATGGAGAACAAAAATGAAAATTAATAAAAGTTGCAGATTTAGACAGCCGGTGGGTTTTGAATCCAGAATCTGGCCTTGGACTGTGGTTCTGCCATCAGGCTGCTTGTATGAAATTTAAGGATTATAAGAAATGGTGAATTTCCTGACATGTAATAGGCAAAGCCTTTAAAGATGAAGTTTTGCCATGGTACTTACTGAATATGCTATTTTAGTTTTACTGTTTAGAACTTTCTTGTGTTTTAAATTAAATATACAAAATGCTGTGGCTGTTTTAATCATATTAAAGAAAAGATAAGCTTAATTTGTGGGTTATTATCCTTAAGTCCCTTTAAAATATGTTGTAATCACTGGGGAACTAATTTAAATTTCTTGTCCCCTCATCCTAAAGGACAGAGGGTGGGGTTAGGTGGGTAGTGGCAGGAATCAACATGTTAAACTGCATCCCAGGTGATTGTTCTGTAGTCTTGGCTACTTAAAGGGTGAGCCAATGATCTGTCACATCTGCAGCACCTGGGAGCTGTTTAAAAATGCAGCATCTTGGGTCCCACCACCATCTTCTAAATCAGAGTGTCCATTTTAACAAGATCCTCAGGAGATTTGTATGTACATTAAAATGTGGCAAGTAAAAAAAAAATGTGGCAAGTGCTGATATAGATGGTCCTTAGAAAGCATTTGGAGAAATGCCGGTTTAAAAGAAAAGTTTTTATTTTAATTACTTGCCTTCTAATTTGACTTTAATGAATAAATTAAGAGTATAATTAGGCTTTATTTTAAAGAGCATAATTAGGTAAAAATTATTTCAAAAATAGTTTTTTAGTGTTATACGGTATGTAAAGGTAGGTATAGTTAGTAGAATAATAATTTAGAAGTGTTTTTTAATTTCTGAGAAAAACAAAGTTAATTCACTTAAAGGTTTAATCTTATTTTTTCTTTTTCTTTTTTTTAAAAAATTAGAGTAGTTGTAGGTTTGCAGAAAAATCATTCTGAAAGTACAGTTACCATATTATGCCCCCCCCACATAAAGTTTGCCTGTTAATAATCACATTTTGCATTGCGGTGGTACCTTTGTTACAATTGATAAAATAATGTTATAGCCAGTGTTTTATATTAGGATTCTCTTTACAAGGTTTAATCTTGATTATGAACAGTTAATCCATAACATTTTGTTTGACTTTCATTTGAATTTCAGAAGTCTTACTTCATTCTTAGGAAATCAAACTCAGACAGTGTACTAGTTAAACAGTATTACAAATAATCAAATATGTGATATATAAAGTCTTTAAAATGAACCAGTCATTCCTGAGATAATCTTTATTTTTGCTGATTGTCTCTAGTTGATAGTAATTTTGTTCTTGAATTTCCTTATGTGTAAATTGTGTGTTAGAGGCTCTAACTCTCTAGAAGGGAGGGTGTGGACACTGAAATGAGGTAGTGTTTGAAAATGTCTTACAAACTTTATATGGCTGATCAACAGAAGGTGTTCACCATGTTATAGGAGTCCACAAACTCTGGCCTGTGGACTAAAGCTATGCCTGTGTTCGTAAATAAAATTTTATTGCAACATAGCCATGCCCATTCATTTACTTATTGTCTATGGCTACTTTCACAATATAATGGCAGAATGACTGAGACTATCTTATGGCTCACAAAGACTAAAATATTTACTTTTTGACTCCAGAAAAAGTTTGCCAATCCCTGATATAAATAATAAAGGATAGCTTTTTTAAAAAATGCAATTAAATTGAGATATATTTACATACCCTATAATCATCCAAAGTGTGCAATCAGTTGTTAATAGTTTCATCATATAGTTCTGGATTCATCACCACAATCGATTTTTGAATATTTTCATTACCCCCCCAAAAATATATAAGAATGAAAATAAAAATAAAAATGGAAAAGAACACCCAAAGCATCACATGCCCCTTATCCCCAATTATTTATTGTCCTTATTATTTTACTCATCTGTCCCTACACTAGTTATAGGGAGTGTCAACCACAAGGTTTTCACAATCACACAGTCATATTTTAAAAGCTATTTATTTATACAATCATTTTCAAGAATCAAGGCTACTGGAATACAGTTCAACAGTTTCAGGTATTCCTTCTAGCTATTCTAATATACTAAAAACTAAAGGGGTACCTATATTATGCATAAGAATAACCTCCAGGATAACCTCTTGACTATTTGAAATTTCTCAGCCACTGAAACTTTATTTTGTCTCATTACTCTCTTCCCCCTTTGGTCAAGAAGGCTTTCTCACTCCCATGATGCCGGATCCTTGCTCATCCCCGGGAGTCAGATACCATGTTGCCAGGGAGCTTTACACCCCTGGGAGTCATGTCCCACATGGTGGGGAGGGCAGTGAGTTTGCCTGCCAAGTTGGCTTAGAGAGAGAGGCCACATCCGAATAACAAAAGAGGTTCTCTCTGGGGTTGAATTTTAGGCATAATTACAAGTATGCTTCTCCTTTGCAGGAATAAGTTTCATAAGGGCAAGCCCCAAGATTGAGGGCTCAGCCTGTTAAATTGGTAGTCCTCAATGCTTTTGTGAGAATATCTGGAATTCCCCAGGTGGGGAAGTTTAATATTTTTAAAGGATAGCTTTTTGTATGCTTATGCAATTCTTGAGAAAGATATGTGAAGAAGCTTGCTTTTTTTTTCTAAATAGGAAAAAGTCCATCTAACTTTAATAGATTTTTATATTTCCTCTCTCAAATGATAATGTTTATGTTAGTGCCCTGACCACAGATTAAACTATCTTTGCCATGTTTTGAATCTATTTTCAAGTCTTTCAACCTGTATTTAGACCTATATTTATGTCTTTCATAGTACTGAAAATAATGTTCTGGTCAGATGCTGACTTTCCTATACAAACTGAGTATTTTATAAATGAAATATGTGTATTTTTATGTATTCTGTGGGTGTATACTACTTCCTCATAGCCCAATGAGCATTTTCCTATCTAAAATGCGCTAACCTTAGACTCTTCTTTGCCTGGGTTGCCTCCTAGTGGTGGGCTGTGGGCCCTTCACTGGCAACCTGCACAGCTTAGTTAGTCATGGAGGAAAGTGAATCTGCTATAGGTGTGACTCATATTGCAAATCAGGATCAGTAAGAAACCCTATCATCTACCTAAGAGATTATGAATAATTAGACTGGGACAAGCTGCTGGTAGATAATACTTGGAAGAAATCCCCTCTTCTACTGATTCTTAACCCTTTTCCCTCCACGATAAATGAATTTAGGATAAACATTCAAAAAAGAATAAAGAAATTACTCAATAGGGATTTTGGGGGGTTTTAGTTTCAACTTAAATTTTTAGTTAATTCATTATACTTTGCTCTATATGGTTATATACATATTTAAAAATTGTATATATGTACACATATCCATGCATTTTGTGTGTCTATATCACTACCTCCTTTTTCTTATATATATAATATCTCATTTTTCATATAAATAGAAACACATACACACGCATACACATATACTTGTTTAGTATGTGTGTGTGTGTGTGTTTATCACTAATTCTCATTTTGGCGAGCCTTGTTACTTAAGGAGTTTAAGACCAGAAGAGGTACTGTGATTGTTCCTTTGTAGGCCATTCAGTATTTGGACTCAGTCCATTGTAATGTTTTCCTCTGGGAGGTATTAATCCATCACTTTTTCACTTTTATAAATTGGTCAACATATAGAACCTTTATGCAAGGAGTTACTTCCATTGTCTTTCCATCTAATATATTTCTAAATAAAAGACATTGATAAAGCACAGCAGTTCACCAATATTCTATTGATTCAAAGTTGTGTTTGGTAACAGCTAAGTTCTTATTTAAACACTCGAGAACATACATCCTCATAAAATCTGAATATGAGATTATGCTATTTATTTGTGACTGTTGTCAGGAGAGAAAAATAAATGTGCCAGATAATTTTTTAGCTCAATGCAGGGAATTGTCTTTAGCTCCAAAATACAGTAATAATGAGCAAACTTAAGAACCAGCTTACTCTGCTATAGCTTTCTCTAGTCAGTCTGGTTGAGGATGAAGAGGGATGTGTTACACATAGGAATGGACAGATCTGGGATACATTCAGCACAAATAGCACTTTAGAGACATTTGAAACTATGATATTCAGCTAAATGTTCCCATAGTTTTAAGATATATTAATTCCTAAGTGTTGCCAAGGATCCTAGTTCTGTGAGCAGCTTGCAACAGAGATTTGTGTGGTTGCCATGTGCAAAAACCCTAGAATAAGCGAATGGAATATATCAGGGTGGGAAAGTATTGCTATAGTAACACTTTACTTCTTTAAAAGAAATTTGGAATTTGAAAAAGAATCCCTGGAACTTGAGTAGAAATATATTTTGCACAAAATGGAGACTAGAGAAAAACAAAAGTCATGCCTCTGATACCATTTTTTATCAAGAACACTTTTCTTTGTGATAGAGAATAATTTAAAAAATTTGAGTGACTTTGTAATACACTGTTTAATTGGAATCAAATCATAAGAGAAGGCACTCATTCCATTTTTTCCAGAGTATGACAATACCAAAATATGCCCTTCATATGAAATACAGTATTCTAGAGAAGTTAATTGTGTATTTTCTTTAATTGCATTATATCAAATAATTCTCTTGACCATAAAATGCTTTAAATACAGGCTGAATTTCTTCACCCACCTTCTTTTCTTCTTACCAGAGTAGAAAAAGGGCCACATAATTATTAAAGCCATCTTTCAATTATGAAGTACTAACAATTATGTTTCCCTACCTAGTGTTTTCCAGTGTTGTCTCAACCCTATCTACACATTAGAATCACCTGGTTTTTTACGAAGTACAAGATGCCTTTGCTCCATCCCCTAATTTCTTATTCACTTGCTCTGAAATGGGGCATAGACATTTGTGTGTGTTGTGTGTGTGTGTATGTGTGTGTGTGTGTGTGTGTGTTTGAGCTATTCATGTGATTGTAATATGCAACCAAGATTGAGAATTACTGTTTTAGACCCTTGCTACTTAAAGTAGGGTCCCTGGACCAGCAGCCTCAGCATGACCTGGGAGCTTGTTCAAAATTAAGACTCTCAGTTCCCACCCCAGATCCACTAAATTAGAATAGCATTTTAACAAGACCCATACATAGATTTGATTCTTAAGCACATTAAAATGTGAGAGACAGTATTCTAGGACAAGGGTCAGCAAACCTCCACTCTATGCCTGTTTTTGTAAATAAGGTTTCATTGAAACACAGCCACATTCTTTTGTTTATATATTGTCTGTGGTTGCTTTCCTGCTACAAGGGCAGAGTTGAATAGCTGTGACAGAGACCATATGGTCCACAAAGCCTAAAATATATATTTTCTGGCCCTTTACAGAAAAATTTTCCAACTCCTGCTCCTGTGTATCCAGCTACCATCTGGATGAAAAAAAAAATTGGACATTTTGAAAATGAGATTGCAATAAAAACCATTTTTTCAGTCTGATTGTTGAAATTCTCAACATTAGATTTGAAAGCCATCTTAAGGGAAGTTGAATGAGTGAGTAAGCGGAATTGACTAAGGGAAGCTCTGTTCCTGTAGGAAGGTTAAGGGGAGTCCATGCATATTTGCTAATAAGCGATACAGTGTTTGCCTTTGAAATGCCTGACCTAAAATAATTAATTTGTATTCATTTAAATTTAGAAGCCATGTATGAGGACCTAATCCTGAACAGTTAACCACCTTGAATCGATGACCTGTAAAATGATGTAAAAAATGGAAGTTGTTTATGCAGCCTAAACCTGGTGGTCTCAGAGCCCTCCTCCATGTTTAAGTTTCTGAGTTTCTCATCCATGTACCTCAGATTATCCAATTAATGTCTGTATTAGCCACCTGCTTTGAGACACTCAGCAAGGATATGCCCTTGTGTGAGAAAGTAGGTCCTGTCTGGTGGGGCCTGATATCTGAGTTAAGGAGGTAGTTTTACTCAGGAGAATGATGACTTCCACCATTCTGCCATGAAAGTTTTCCATAAAACCATCTTGTGAAGTTGTTTTCATTCTAGTTTGACAACTCAGGACACTGAGATTTAAAGGGGATACTTAATTAGGAAGTGGCAAAGCCAAAGTTTGAAAGCAGATCTGCCTGTCTCTTAGGTACAATCTGTCTCAAAAATTCTCCATGGCTTGTGGTTGCTTGTATGTCTATCAATGCATAGGGCTAAGATGGGATTGTGAGGCTGTGAGTGTGTGTAGGCAGCTCATGTTGTGTGTTGAGCACACTTGGACTAATGTCAATGAGTGATCATATTATGGGTGACATATATGTCCTTATTAATGTTCTCAGCCTGTGAAGGCTGTTTATTATTTTCATGTAGAAATCATACAGTGGTCATCTGACTTGTATATGAAAAAGGGGTTCTTATAATTATTTTCAGAAAAAACTAATGTAATAACTTAATAAAGTCACATTTATTGAATGTGTTAAGTGTAATTTATTAAGTGTTCTGTAAAAATTGCTGTGTTTTAATGATGTAAAGTGAAATAGTTTCTGTTGGTCAATTTTTATTAACTGAATGACTGGTAATGCCATTGTTCAGAGCTTTATATGTCAGTTTGAGACTATAAACTTAGTAATAAAAATGGGAAGGTGCCCACCTTTCAGTTACAGCAGTGATACATACGAAAGCAATTTCCATTTAATGACCTTCTATTAAGTGTGAAAAGACTTTAGATATATCGTCTATAGTCCTCATGAGTTAAGTGGAATTATTTGGCTGTAGTGAAACTAAATCTCAGTAAAAAAATTTTTCCCAAGAGTGCAGAGCTGATAAGTGGTGGAGGTAAGATTCAAATAATTTTCTGATTCCAAAACCCATGCGTTAGCATCTAGTTAGGAGATAGGAGACTGTCTCTGTTAACAGTCTGTTTAAAAAGAAAATGCAACATTTAACTGAAGGTGTTTCTGCAGTGATTATTCTGCTTAGGTTATCTTTATATCTTAAAGACCCAATTACCATATGGATTTCTTCCCTGTTTTGTAGCTGCTTCTTTGAGGATTTTAAAAAACTTTATGCATGTATGCATGTGTATGAAACACTACATGCATACAAAAGTGTGGGATAGACAATGTCCAGCTGAAAGAAATACTGCAAATGAGCACCTATCTAACCACTACTGAAGTCAAGAAATGGAACATTGCCAGGACCCTAGAAATGCCCTCTTTTCTCTTCCATGTATCACCCATTTCCCCCAGAGGTATCTTGACTTTTATGAAAACCACTTTCTTGTTTTGCTTTTTAAATTTTACTACTCAAATTATCTATTTGTAAACTATATGGTCTTGCTTATTTTTGAGCTTTGTGTAAATGGATTAATATAGTATGTCTAACAAATGCTGATATATAAAAGCAAATTTAATTTTTTTGCTTGATTTTTTTATTCATCAATCTTGCTTATTAACCCTTTAAAATTATAATAATTGATCAGGTGATTTTTTTTTTAAAACTTCTACCAACAGAATAGATTCATGCGTAAATAATAGGATTTCTTTTTCAATCCTTATATCTTTTTCTTGCCTTACTGTAATGGCTAGGAACTCCAGTACAATCTTGAATAAAAGACACGATGATGGGCATCCTGTCACTCCTTTTTTTGAAAGAGAGTGCTTTTGATGTTTGACCATTAAGAATGGTGTTTACTGTAAGTTTTTGGTATGTATCTTTTTTCAGAGTAGGAAGTTCCCTTCTGTTGCTTAAGATTTTCCCCCCTAAATCCTGAATAGATGTTACTTTGTTTGCATCTGTTGATGAGAAGATGATTTCTCTCCTTTAATCTCTTTATTTGGTAAATTCCATTCATAGATGTTTTTAAAAATGTTAAACTGAGCTTAGCTTCCTGATTTAAATCCAGCTTGATCAGGGTGTATTATCCTTTTTAAATAATGTAGATTTGGTGTGCTAATATTTTCTTTAGGATTTTTGCATCTAAGACCATGAGTGACATTTGCCTGTAGTTTTCAGTTCTTTACAATTCTAGTTGCATTTTTTGTATTAGGCTAATGTTAGTTTCCAAGTTGCAGAAGGTACCCTTTGCTCTTGTTCTCTGAAACAAGTTAAGTGTTACTGCTTCCTTAAAATGTTGGTGGAACTTGCTGATGAAGCCATCTGGGCATTCAGTTTATTTTTTTTCTGTGGGATGATTTTAAATTACTGATTCAGTTTCTTACAGGATTGTTCAGGGTTTGAAAAAAAATTTCTTGTGATAGTTTTGATAAGTTGTATTTTTTTGAGAAATTTTCCATTTCATCCTATGTTTTAAACTTTTAGGTATAAAGTTGATTTAATATGTTCTTCAATTACCTTTAAGTATCTTCAGTTATGTCTCTTTTATTCATGGCTCATCATCAAAGATTTGGCATTATTATTAATCTCAAATGACCAACTTGTGCCTTTGTTGATTATTTCTGTTTTCTTTTTAGCTTTTTTTATTGTATAATGTAACATATATACAAAGCAAAGAAATACAAAAGCAAAAGTTTTCAAAGCACTCTTCAACAAGTAGTTACAGGACAGATCCCAGAGTTTGTCATGGGCTACCATATGATCCTCTCATATTTTTCCTTCTAGCTGCTCCAGAATATAGGAGGTTAGAGGGCTTAAATGTTTTTTTAGCAGAATATAGGAGGTTAGAAGGCTTAAATATTTTTTTAGCATCATAATCGATTTTTTCCCTTTTTTTGTGAAAAATAACATTTCTATAAAACTATAAATTTCAAAGCACAGCACCACAATTAGTTATAGAACATATTTCAGAGTTTGACATGAGTTACATTTTCACAGTTTTAGGTTTTTACTTCTAGCTACTCTAAAATACTGGAGACTAAAAGAGAGATCAATTTAATGATTTGGCATTCACATTCAGTTGTTAAATCCTATCTTCTCTGTACAACTTCACTATCACCTTTGATCTTTCCATACCTCTCTCTAGGATTGTTTTTGAGCTATGGCAATTCTAAATTTTTGATATTGGAAGGGTCTGTCACTAATATAGGGTAGGGAGATGGAACTATCTGATGTTCTGGAGAGGCTGGGCTAGGTTTCAGAATTTATCTGGACCAGAGACCCATCTGGACGTTGCAGGTTTTTGGAAAGTTACTCGAGTACCTGGAACCATTGTGGAATCTTATATATTGCCCTAGGTGTTTTTTGAATTGGCTGGAATGGCCCTGGCTGGGGATTGACAGGTTATGATTGGTAGCAAGGTCTCCCTGAAGCTTGCGTAAGAGCAACCTTCAGAGTAGCCTCTCGACTCTATTTGAACTCTCTCTGCCACTGATACTTTATTAATTACACTTCTTTCCCCCCTTTTGGTCAGGATGGAATTGTTGATCCCATGGTGCCGAGTCTCAATTCATCCCACGTGCCAGGGAGACTTTCACCCCTGGATGTCATGTCCCATGTAGAGGGGAGGACAATGATTTCACTTGCAGAGTTGGGCTTAAAGAGAGTGAGGCCACATCTGAGCAACAACAGAGGTACTCCAGAAGTAACTCTTAAGCATGCCTGTAAGTAGTCTAAGCTTCACTGCTGCATATATAAGCTTCACCAGAGTAAGCCTCGTGATCGAGGTCATGGCATGTTGATTTGGGTGTCCCTAAACTTTGACACCATATCAGGGGATTCCCTGATGGTAAGGTTTAATAGTGCCATATTCTTTCTCCCCTTGCTCAGGGAACTTTGCCAATACTTTTTGATTCTCTGCTTAATATGTTCTAGGATGTATCCAGGCATTCTAGGTATTCTACGATGTACCCAGACTCCCAGGGATGATGGTATTCAATTTTCAAACATATTAGGGGTTATTTAGCTCTGCTCCAAGAATACATTTCCTTTAATGTATGTGTGCTGGTGATAATTTTTTAAGATTTGGTTAATCTGATAATGTCTTTCTCACCTTTGTTCCTTATATGTTCACTAGTTATGTAATTCTAGGTTGGCAGATATTTTCTTTTAGCCTTTTGGAGATTATCAATCCACTGTCTCCTGACTTTAATAATTTGTTTTGGGGAAGTCAGCTGTCAGTCAAATTGTTGATCCTTTGAATGTAATCTCTTTTTTGTCTGGCTACTTTAAGCATTTTATCTGAAGCTTTAGTTGTAGTTTTACTGTGATGTGCTTAAGTGTGGATTAATTTTCAATCATTCTTTTTGGGGTTATTAGGGTTTCTTGAATCTGGAAATGGTATCTTTAATCAATTAGGGAAAATTCTCAGCCATTATCATTAAATATTGTTTTATTCATTCAACTATGTCTCTCTGGGATTCCAATTAAATATAAGTTAGACATTCTTAGTGTATCCTCTGTTTTTCTCCTGTGTTAGTTATCTGTTTTGAACAAACCACTCCAAAAATTGGTGGCCTAAAACATCCACTATTTTATTATTTTTAATGATTCTGTGGGTAGACTGGGGCTCAGTTGGATGGTTCTTCTGGTAGTCTTGCTTGGGATCTGTCATGTGGCTGCAGTTAGAAGTTATCTGGGACTTGAACATTGATAATGCCTTCATTCATATATATATGTCTGGTGCCCTTGGTGGGAACAGCTGAAAAGCAGCATACATCTGGAATGCCAGGACATCTCAGTCATATTCCGCTCATCATGGCCTCACTTTGTGGTCTCTTTAGCAGGGCAGCTGGGCTTCTTACATGATGACTTGTGTCTCCCCAGAGCACAAAAGTAGAAGCTGCCAGGCTTTCTCAAGACATAGACTCAGAAATGGCAGTGCCACTTCTGCTCCATTCTTTTAGTTAAAGTGAGTCAAACTAACTTCCCTTCAGGTGGCAAGGGAATATACAAGGGTAAGAATACTGGAAAGTATGTTTCATTGTAGGCTATTTTTTAAAACTAGCTCTATCATACCTCTTCTGTTCTTTTTCCCATTCTTACGCCTTTCTGTATTTCATTCCGAATTCTTTTTTTTCTGAGTTATCTTTCAGTTTACTAATTCTTTATCCATTGAGTCTCTAATTTTTTAAAATTGTATTCATAGGCCTAAAATTTGTATTTTCTTTTTTGGCAAATCTATGCATTAAAAATTACAGTTTCATGGGTGCAAGGGTAGCTCAGTGGTAGAATTCTTGCCTGCCAATGCAGGAGATTTGAATTTGATTCCTGGCCCATGCACTCCAACCCCACCCTACCTCCCGCAAAAAAATTCAACAAATGGTGCTGCAATAATGGGATAGTCACATGGAAAAATAATGAAATGTGACCACCATATATAGCATACGAATAATAATAATAGTTCCCAGTTACCTGATAAAATTTCCAAGTTTGGCTTTTAGCTCCTTGAACATGTAAAGCATAGCTTTTTTACAATCTAATTCTGGTAATTTGTATATTAGGAGTCCTTTTTTTTCTGTTGTCTTTTGTTTCTGCTTTTTCTTGTCCATGGTTTCTTATCTTATTGCATACATGGTTATCTGTAGTTTGGTCTGAATATTGATATCATATTCAATGATATGATAGCAATACCCCAACCTCACTGGAACCCTCTTAATCTAAGTTATCTGAGTCACCCAGATGACTTGGCTCTAAGTCTGCATGAAGTAGGAGTACTTTCTGTTCACACTGGTGGGCCCCAGCCTCTGTTTCTTGTCCCCATGGAGGCCATCAGTAACGGCATTAATCCTCTCAATTTCTTTGGGTGTATCAGTAACAGCTCCCTGTCAAAAACAGTCATATATATAGTCTCTCATCCACTCCCAGACTCAATATTTGGTAGTAGTTCTTCACCATCTTAATAACTCTTTGGTGACTTTTTCTTTGCTCTGCTTCTTTAATTACCTTCAGTGTAATTAGAGGGAATTCAGGGAGTGTTTGCCACAATTCATGTAAGGGTTGCCATATTTTTTAGCACTAACTTGCCTGTCAGTCTTTATACTTTTTCCCATATTTCATATGCATTCTTTATACATATTGGTAATGTTTATGCTTTTCTTTGGAGGACCAAAAATCTGTTTATTATCTGTTTATTAGTTTAATATCGTTTTAGTTTAATATCTGTTCTGGTCAAGGATGGTTTCCTGAATCTTGCCTGTCATCCAAAATATTTTACAGTTATGGACAATTAAAACATCCTAAGCATTATTATTTAAGCCAGAGCTTTTCAAACTGTGGCCCATGCTCCACCTGAATAAGAATTATCTACGGGAAGTTATTAAAATGATCTGGTCCAATATTTTTTCATACAAGGAAACAAAATGGGCGAGAGTGGTTAAATATGTCAGATTTTGAAGTTGTGACTTAATTTGTTGAGGTACAATTGCATTTGGCAAGATTAGATATATGAATATCTATGTCTGTCTAGGCTACAGTATTGTCACTTGTTTAGAAATGATGGCTCAAACCTTAGAAAGATGGTCTGTAAAGGTGATGATTGCTTAGGCTTGATAACTGAGCTTTTACTTTTTTTCTCCAGTAACTTTCACATTCTCAATAAGTTGTCCATTTGGATTTGAAAGAGGAGAAGTGTTCCTTGCTATGAATTTTTCCCTTGGAATGTTGCTGAGAAATTTAAAAGGGAAAAATAATGTGAAAACAGACAACTCAGTAGTGAGAGAATTGTTTTACAGCTCTACTGCTGTGGTGACATCTTCCTTTTCTCTTTTTTTCCTTCCTTTCTCCTTATATCCTTTTCTAAAAGTATCTGTACCCTTCATTTGTGGTTTATGCTTGACCATGATACTTATATATATATATATATATATATATATATATATATATTTTTTTTTTTTTTTTTGCTTTGCTTTTTCCCCTTTGTCTCATTATGGGATTTGGCTTTCTTTGGGACAGGTGGCCAGGAAAGAGAAGATGAGTGGGGTGGATTACCATGATTCAACATTAGCCCTGGGGATTGGATTTGTAAGCACAAAATCACCAACCATTTTAGTCATGCCGGAGATAACCTGCAATCCTCCAAGTTTAAGTGAGGAAAGTGAAACTTGAGGTTATTTGCTGTTCTTTACAGAATAATGAGGAATTGATATTACCTTCACCCTATTCCCCACCTTTTTTTTTTTTTTTGACTCATGACTTTTTCCCCAATAGCGGGAGTGCTTTCTATTAATAGTAGGGATTGTCCATAATACTTCCAGTCTGTTTTATGTATACAGTATGCCTCTTCCTGATCACTTAGATCTAAATAATGCCCCAAAGAAAATTCAATCAAAGCTCCCTTTCTCTCTTTGCAGCTTCTAGATACAGATGCTGATTCTGATTCTGGAACTGTTCATAGTGATTCCCTGTATTGGTGTCAGGTCGGTAGAAAGCCAGAGAGGGAGCAGATAATTCTAAGAGTTGTTGAATATATTTCTTGTGTTTCTTTATTTAGACAGGGACAGGAGAGGGAGGGATTATTTGAGGAAGCCCTGCTGTCTCCTTGGGGATGTGCTTGAACTCCTGGGTTGAGGATCCCCACACTGCCTGCTTTGAGCGAAGAAGCTCACCTGGAGACCTGTGTGTGAAGCATCAGAGAGAAGCGGTACATCCATGTTCGTCCTGCTGTGTGTCTGGGGCCCAAGGAGCTTAGGGCAAGAAGGGATGAGAAGGGTAGGGCCAGCTCTTGGGTACTTCAGAGTTCCACCACTGTCTTTTCTCAAGCATTTTGGGAACTGGGGGAATTTGGAGAGTTTGCTGATTTCAGCTTGCACCATAGATATTGCTGAACCATGAGTTTTTTGCAGTTTGGCCTTTTCTCTATCCTTTATTCCCGATTCCCACAAAATGTGCCTAGTCATGTACCTACTTCAGTCTTTCCTAGTCCAGTATCCCCTCTGAGAGATTGTCCAGGATAAAGTCTCAAGGATTTGCTCCCCACTGGTTTATGATGCCCTATACCTCTGGTGATAGTGGCACCAGATATAAATGAATTGGGATGGGGCAGAAGTAAGAAAAATCATGGATGCCATCCTTAGGAGTTTCAGAAACAACCTTTCACCTTTTTTATTCCCAACAGACTACAGTTTGTAGAGGATTATGCAGATCACATAAAATCTGTATGTAAATATATTTCCCATCTTGTTCATGATTTCACATACCTGAATAATGCCTCTGGTAAAATCCAAATGAAGGCTGATTCTCTGAATCATATAGATTCCAAAAGCCAAGAAGTTGTGAGCTATTGGGAAATTGGCTTAGAGTACATATATATTTTTTAATCTCTAAGGCCAAGATATAGAAATTTCATTTCTATTACAGAGGAAATAGTCTTAAGCATTCCAGTCTATTCCCTTATGTAATAATTCTTACAGTGGAAAGTTGAAATCATGAACTTCAGAAGACGTGCCATTTCCTTTGAGTTTCACCTTTTCCTAAAGGAGGCTGGGTGCATAAAAGTTTGCCCTGCCTTTTGGCTCTGTCAAATTAAGAGTTATTGTTCTTCTTGCAAATGTTGTCTCCTTAGAGTAACTTTAACATTTCAGAGGAGTGAATAATGGATCAGTGTTTATAGAAATGGAGAGTAGGGAGAGGTTTGGTAGAGGGGCAACCAGTGTGGGAATCATTCACAAAGTCCCAGTTGCTAGTACACTCCCTCTACACATGAATTATTCATTTTGCTGCCTTTGTTATAATAGCCACAGTGTTCAGTCTCTAAGACCATCTTGTGATATATTCTTCTTTTGCTAAAAGGCTACATATCAGGAGCCTCATTTGATTTAGAAGCCAATTCAGCATACCACACATACCATTTAAGAAAAATGCCGGACTGTTTCTTGCTAGGAAAATGTCATGCGTGCTTAAAATGACAGAGTTTGTCCTAAGTGACGGTGTCAAATTCTTTTAAATTATTGTTTATGAATCTTCCAAGCAGTTTAATTTTAGGGTTTTCATTTTCAATAAGAAAAAATGGCCCAAATATTTGTATTGTCTTGCTTTTCAATACTGAAATGTCAAATTGGAGATTCAGAGAATCCAAAATGTAGAATGAAGGTAGTGGGTCTTTTAAGTGAAGTATGCTCATAGAAGTTTTTCTTGGAAAGTAAAACAACCAAACCACAGAGAATGCAGAAAAATAAAATCTGAGTCATGTGTGCTGTGTATCTTTTTTGTTTGTGATATTTAATATCAGACTTTCCCACTCTCAAAACAAAATACTCTTAAACAAGTAGTTTAAGTTCATACTCCAACACCCCATCTCGCCCATGCATCGCATCTGGTTCACTCTTAGAATTATAGTCTGTCCCTTAGGGACAGTGTGCCTGGGTGGGAAGACACTCAGGCCGCTGGAGCAGGGAGCCCCTGTGCTCCCGTTTGCATGGACTAAGGCATGTGCTCAAGTGATCACTGAAAAGTATGTTAGTGGCATTTTCTCCCAAACTTGTCCATGGTTCACTAGATTATCTAGAGGAAGAGATAAGGGGACAGAGTGGGAAGGGAGCTGTTGTAGCAGAAAAAGGATGGATGACCTATTAGATCATTAGGGTTAGTAATGGGTTTTCTCATTGGAATCTGTGGGTTTTTCTCACAGATCTAGCTTCTCAATGAATTTTGATCCAAATTCAGAGATGAAGCAGCTTTGGCTAAAGAAAAAGCACACAAACACTTCTCTCTGTGGTTTCGATTTAGTTTTAAGAAGTATTGCCAGAAAATCAGAAGACAAAGGTTTGACTGGATAGCACACGTGGTTTGGAGGAATTCGAATCATGTAGTGTTACTTTCGCTTTTTCTTGACTGTTTTTTTTCCCCCTTCCTTTGGGCAAATGATGAGGTAGATGGAAAAGCAAACCTTATTTGGATAGGGGCTGGGGTCTCTGTAGGTTCTCACAGATGCTGCAGGGTCATTGATTTTCTGCAGGGTCAGCAGGTACGATCTGTAAGGATAAGCCTTGTTTTCTCTTTAACCCTTTTATTACCCTTGGATGAGAGTGAGGAGCAATAAAGTTGGGGAGCCTTTCTTTTGTTTTTCCCTGCAGGTTCCTGGGACCACTCAGTGAGCCATGATTGTAGTACTGTGTGGTCTCCACTGCAACTAAGGAGACATTTCCATTTTGGTCTCTTAACACTGAAAATGCCTCTTTTCTTCCTGGGCTCAGAGTAGTGGCGGGGTGCCTTTCCTTTCTTTGCTTCTTCTTTGTTTTCTCTTAAGCAAAGCTGTGCAGGTTGGTGTGGGGGTAGGTGGGGGCAGCGGGAGGAAAGATTATGGAAATGCCCAGCAGCTTACAGAGAAACTTAATATGCATGGGGAAATGTTTGTGTCCTGTGGTATGTGCTGCTCTGGAGACCCCAGATCCTCCTGTATTCAGCGATGGAGTCAGAGAAAGGGGTGGAGAGGGAGGACAGGTAGGCCCTGAGGACCAGGTGCCTCATTCTGCCACAGTGACAACTGGTTTTGGCCCCCTTCATGTGACAATGCTGGGGGGAAGACACACATAAGCTCAGTCAACTGGCAAGTCAGTTAACATCTCTTTATTGATGCTGATTTGGAGGCAAGAAGAAATGTTTTTTGGGTTGTTTAACAAGTACATTTGTGCATGTACGAATGACTTTAGCAAATTTATACTGTTATTTTTAATGCAAGATTTCAAAATGGCAAATTTGAAAGAATTTTACAATGAACGTGTATAAACTTCCCACCTGAATTACTAGCATTTTAATATCCTTGCTTTATCAAGTATCTGACCATCTAGCCATCCATAAGCCCATCTTATTTTTTGAGGCATTTAAAAAAATACTTTCTCCTAAAGGCTTTTACATTATAATTTTAAGTTTTGTTTATGGCTTTTTTTCTTTTGAGGTAAAATTGATATACAGTGAGATGCACAAATATCTTAAGGATAACTACTATATCTTTTGAGTATTGTATTTTCTATCTTTGTTTTCTGATTTTGTAAAACCAAACAAAACATATGGTTAGCCACGTAATTTCTATAAATCTAAGTTCAGTTTTTTAGGTTGTTGAGAATGACAGTACATTATGAGCATATTTGAAAAATTATGTTTGGAGAATGTATTTACTGTAATATGAAATTTGTACCCTTACCACCCCTGGCCCTTCACTTGTCTCCACTCCCCCAATATCCAAAGGAGAAAGAGGAAAGCATAGCAAATTGATGGAAAGCTTTTTCTTCAGGATCCCAATGCGAATAGCGACTAAAAGATGACTTCTAGTTTTTACCGTTTGCATATTGGCAACCACTTTCTTCCACCTTTCCTTTTCTTAGGAAATTCAAGGAGAAATAGTCTAGTCATGATATTTCATAACAAACCAAAACCTCTGTGGATTCAATATATTTGATAAAGCCCAAGTACATGATTCTGTGGCAATTCATGGTGGTGCTAAAAATCCCTATGAAATGGCAGATTACCTGGTATTATAAAGGGTATATACTTTATTCTCATTAAGAAACTAGAGAAGTGCATATGTTAATTTTTATTCATTACTGGTTCAGTGGGGAATCCTTATTTGTTATAATTGCCAGTACATTGCTGCAAAGCCCAGCTGTTTTAATGATGGAAAAGAAACTCAACATACAGGTAGGACAAGAGTTTATTTTGGGCCTTTGTGGTATTCTGCCTTAAAAAGCTGAGATGTGGAGATTTGGTCATATAGCAAATATTTAAGGTTTGCATTCAAATGCCATGCACTGTGTATAAAACAGAACACCTTAAGAATAGAATCTCTAGAAGGAGCTTCCAGTTTATTTGGGAGATAAAATGGGGGTATATAATGGGTCAGAAAGGATAAGAAGTGCAGTATGGGTCCAGAGAATAGGGAGTGATTGGCCCCCACAGTGGTTAAAGAAGGTTTCCAGGGGAGCATCTTGCTTTGAAGTGGTTAAGTGTGGAAAGACAAGGCTGGTGAGAGGGCTTCCAAAGCTGTGGATGGCTCACAGCACAGAAACTTATTCTCTCAGTCTGGCAAGAATGGATGGCTGATTTTGGGAAGTCTTGACAGATGAGATTGAAAAGGATAAGTTGTGGCTGATTGTGGAGGGCCTTAAGTGACATAGTTTTGAAGGTCAGTGCAGTCCATAGTTCCCTGGATCTTTTTCCATTCTTTACCTGTGATTGACAGAATTTCATAGACTGTACTAGGGCCTTTTTGTCAGGAGAAAGAATTACTGCTATTTTTAGCTCATTTATTGTTTGAATAAATAAATGAAGAAAGCATTTATTGTGTGAACTATTTTTAAATGAGTTTAAGAGAACTGATGATCAAGAAAAATATGTAGGACAAACTTTTATTGCAAAGGTAATAACCTAAAATGCAGATGTCACCTTTGTGTGAGAAAAAATGTGAACCATGAAGAGTTGTATTTATTTTATTAAGGAGGATATATGGATACTGTTTAAACTACAAACAAACAAAAAGGGTAGCAGCATTTCTTGGGTATAGTTAATCATCTTCTTAAATGTTGCAAAATCCCCAAGGAAGGGAAAACTAGAAAAAGGTGGGGGGGTGATGATGGTTTGTAAAAATAGTGACTAAATGACTTATGCTGACTAACACCAGTGAACACATAATGAGTAACAATAGTGAATTTAGAAGGGATATAAGTAGGAGAGCTATTTAAAGGTTACTTTAGTATAAAAGGCAGCTAAATTGGTCACAACTAAGGATTCCCTCTGGAAGATTTGTAAGTAATTTTTGGTTTATCCCTAAAAAGTTCTGTCTCTCCTTTATCTAAAGGGATCCATCTTGGAGATGTTACATAGTCCTTTCCAAGTATGGGTCCTTGTCCTTTTCCACTTGTATCCTGCTTTGCAAATGAGTGAATTGTGATTTTTCATTGAACAAATTCCATTGGTGTGTAGTGGTAAGCAAGAACCAATGCTTAAAAAAAAAGGTTGGTGGTGGTGTCTGTGAACTGGAAATACAAAAGCTTTGTTTAAATGTATTTTCTTAGTTTTTTTTTTTATCTTGATATAAAATTATAAGTACTTACCAACTATACTTTTCATCAGCATAGATGCTCCCTTTTTAAAACAAAAGAATAATATATAAAAATAGTAGAAATAAATTCAAATGACTGGGTGGGCCATGGTGGCTCAGCAGGCAGAGTTCTCACCTGCCATACTGGAGACCCTGTTCGATTCTCAGTGCCTGCCCATGTTTTTTTTAAAAAAAAATTCAAATGACCAAAATGAATCCAATATCCTTTCAGAATATTGGATTGTGAAATTTTTAAGTATCTTAGTGTTTATCAGAAATTGTTTTATTTTCATCCTTCTTCAAAATATTTTTAAAAGTTAATTTTCATTTTCCTTGAAATCCTTTATTCCTATATCCACTTTACCCTGGTCTAGATTAGGGAACTTCCTGTATTTTTTTTATCACTGTATTTATCTTATTTTTATTGATATTGATTATTTACTGATCTCTTGTCCTAGACTTCCTAAGGATAAGGACATGAGGGTCATTATTGTAATACCATGCCTACCTAACTTAATGCCTGACCTGTAGTAGGCGCTTATTATTCGTTCAAAGAAATATTAAGGTTATAGATCATAAATTAAAGATGGATTGATCTAGTTGTGTCTTGGAGATTATGAGGTCATTTATGAATTTATTTTGAAAAAGACTAAACCTAGGATGGCCTCTAAATTTAATTTTAGCTAAAATCTTTGAATGAACTTATTTTTCCATTGTTCTTTCTAGGTTTTGTTTCCTCTCCCCATTATTTAGGATTTCCATGTACTTGGGTCACTGTTAAATTTATATATATATATGAAATTGGAGATAAGCCAGAATTCTTTTTTATTTTTTTTTATGTTGGTAAAGCATCAGACAAAAAACTTTCCATTTTTAGTATGTATGTAGTGTGGGGCAAATAGGCAAAAAAAAATCATCTTAAAGTTTATGAGTTATAAGTTTGAATAGCATGAATAAAAAAGACAAAGCTTTTTTTTAGAAAAGAAATCTAATAAATTAAAAATATTGAATTGAAATTTTTCTTAATGTATCAAAGTTTCAGTTTAATTTAATCTTAAACATAAAAGAGTGTATCTTCGCTTTTAAAATTGAGCTAATTTAAGGACTTTGTCTTAAATTTAACAGACTTATTGCTCAGCGTTAGAAGTGCTGAGAGCAGAATAACATTCCCTCGAAACTGGTCATAAATTTAGGGGAATTTGATAGCACCAGAAAAACTGTGCTATAGAGCTTTGTAATGTATTAGGAAACATTTAATTAAGAACTTGGCTTTCATAATTCGAGTAAATTGTTTTTAAAAAGAAATAGATTTAGAAATCCAATTTGGGTTTTGTATTGTACTCTTCAGAGTTTTTGTTTGATTTTGGTATATGAGAATGAAAATAAAGAGAGGAATTTTACATGGACTTTTGGTTTAAGAATTGACTCAGGCCTTTGCATAACACCTTAATCCAAATGGACCATGCCTCCTGGTTTGGGGTAGGGCCAGATGTCATAAGCACATGTCTCAAGAAAAATCGCTATTTCCAGTTAATTCTGAAGTACTATAAAGTGCCTGTTTCATAAAATTCAATTTCACCCAAGTTTAGAACTTTGGAAATAAATTAGTAAACAGTATGACTATTTTCATTTCATAAACTCTGTTATACAAAGAGCTCCCTTTGGAGCTATAAAATAAGCTCAAGAAAAATTTATATCAGGTGATGGATGAGAGATGTGTTAAGAGGTGCCTCTTGTCTCTGAAGAAAATAGGGTGCCATCTAGTGGAACCATTTCACTAGTACTGACCCAGTAGAGTATTTCAGTAAATATTATTTTAGATCTAGGTTCTCAACAAAACACGGAACAATTAATTTTCTTTCTCAAAGTGTTTATTTTTTTAACTTTTTATTTTGAAATAATTTTACATTTACAGAAAAGTATAAAATTAGTACAGAGAGTTCCCATAGACTCTTTCCCTAGCTTGTTTTATTAACATCTTGCGTTAACCATGGTACACTTATCAAAACCAGGAAATTAACATTGGTACAAAACTATAACTAAACTCCAGACTTTATTCAGACTTCACCAGTTTTTCCACTAATATCCTTTTTGTGTTCTAGGATCCAATCCAGGATTCTACAGTGCTTTTAGTCATCATGTCTCCTCAGTCTCTAATTCTGAGACAGTTCCTCAGTTCAAAGAATGTTTGTTAAAAATTCTTCTCTAGGGATTATGGCTGTAGTGAAATACATTTGAAAATATAGGAGACTAAGAAAATATAAGAGTATTTATTATGAAAGTAAAAATTGTAATTTAGAAATGTTTGTCCTGCTTCGTTTATCCCCCCACCCCAAAGTCTTTCAAAATAGCTTTTATTATTTGCAAAGTGCTTTGTAAAGTTGTACTTGTCCTGAAAAGTTGTGAGAGGAAGGAAATAATCTCTGACAATTTTCTTATTTTAGAAGGAAATTGAGCCATGGGGGGAGTATTATATTTTGCCTTAATTTGAACAACAGTCTCATAGACACTGGCAAGTATAAAAAAGCATGACAAATTACAGAGTGATTGAAAAGTACATTTCATTTTGCCAAGATTTTCTTCCATGACAGTAACTGAAATTTTAAAAATCTCCCAGAATTATACTGTGAATAAGTCAAATGTTTTATTCTTTAAAAGTTTGATGCCTTACGTACAAATCAATGCTTATAAATGCTCTCAAAATATTTGCAACATTTAAATAACATTTAATCTCATTTTTCTTAAGTAATCATTTGAACTATCTGTTCTAAAGTAACTTTTTGCTGTCTTGTATATTGAAACAAATATTTCTGTTACAAGTTAACTAAGAAAATAATGGAATTCAAGTAAGTTTTGGTCCCTAAACACCATTATGGTTTTGCTGCCCCCGATTAATAGAATGTTTTGAAGAATCATTATTTAATTTAGCAACTGCTGCCTCTGAGAGATGAGAATAACAAATCAGGGAAACATAGTCTAAGTCATATTTTACTGATTTATGGCTTGATTCCCCAGAATATTGCCTTTTTGCACTGTGTGATTCTTCCCTTAATAGAATGACCACAGTGAACTCTTGTGTACCTGAAAGCAGCAGAAAGGCCTGGAATTTCCACAGAGGATATAGCATTTTCCTTTAGCGCTGCTCCACACCCTCCCTTCCCAAATCAACTCAAATAGATATAGTGATGCTATATGAAATGAAACTGCCTCCAAAACAAAGAGGAATGACATGACGAGGGTCAACAAGGACCTTATTTGGGAAACTGGCCGTCAGGTTGATGTTGGTGTGAGAGAAGGATGGATGTGCTTTTGTCCCAAGATGCTAACAGTTCTTTTTAGCTGTGGCCATCCGTAAAGTAGCCAAGCTGCTGAGGCTGTGTGGCCTTGGCGAGCTGGCATGTCTGCTTTCCCAGAATGCTTGGTGTGTCTGCTTTCCCAGAATAACTGGAAGATTCAAATGTGTTGCTTTTCCATGGATTATGTAATTGTGCCCTCTACGTTTTTTTCTCTGTACATTTTAATCTCTTTCTTTACCTATCTGCATACTTAGTTATTTGAGAGTTAATACAAACATAAAATAGAATTGCCTGTAGCCTAACAAAGTAGAGAAATTAGTCTTTCAGGTTTCCCTCCCGCTATTAGGAACCTTCCTTTATCTCATTTCTTAGCCCCCAGGCAACCCAACTGGACCACAGGGTACTTTAAGTTTCTTGTCACCCGGTGGGTGTTCTCTTGCTGACAGGAATAAATTAGCATGTAGCATTTGTTCATGTATTTATAGATGTTAGCTATTATCCCTTTCCAATAAAACACTTAAAATAAAACAGAAGTCTTGGAAGGATAACACCTGAAGGCCCAGGCACTAGCAGTTTTAGGCTTGGGATCCTCAGTTGTTACTTACCATGCGGGTTACCTGGGGCTGACCATGCCAGTGTCTAATCACATGAGAAGCATGCAAAGTAAATCTTGTAAAAATTACTGATTATAAATATGATATTCTCTAATACAGGAAATAAGCATTTTTCAGGCCTGTGAATGAAAGGAGGCTTTCCAAATCATTTACACAATGTACTAGATCATATTACATCTTTTGAACTGAACTTAAGAGCAATGGGAACACATTCCAAAGGAAATGGGGAAAATAAAGAATTTGCCTCTTCAGCTGTATACTTCTAGAAATGTATAGCTTATTTTTATTTGATACCAGATACAGGGCTGTTAAGAGATAATTTCAACTTATATATGTAGCACAGTTGTGATTATTTTTCATGAATCGCCACATTTTACTTTGATGCTTGAGTTTCTCATTATTCATTTTCAATAGCATTTTGGCTTCCTTTGTATATTTCTCCTGCTACAGTGAGGAGAAAAAAAACTTTTCTTGTTCATTTTCTTGTGGTTTTTTATATTAAAACTCCATTTGTGTTTTTTTAGAAGACTTTCAAAATGGTCTAAGTTAGACATTGTATATACAGTGTTAAGGGCCTGGGAAATGAGTCAGAGGGAGAAAAAGAGGGATTCATGCACCCTTCAGAAATATTTGAGAGAGATGAGGTTTCACTTGGCAAACACTTTGTACATTTGTTAGTACAAATCCACTTATTCCTAATTAATTCTCTTTTTATTGACTTTCAATAAAGGTGCTTTGTTAACCATTGGCTATAGTAAGTGTTCTCTGGTTTTTAAAAATGGACTTTCAGTATTGCAAATGAAGAACACTTCAAATGGATAGAGAACAAGGCTGTTGTAAAGTAATGAGTTAAGCTGTTCCCTAGATTGGTCTTTGAATCTTTATATTCTGTGAGTGACCGATCTTTCTATTTATATATTCTGTGCAGTTCTTAATGCTTAATAAACGTTAAGTATTCTATAGCTACATTGTTCCCAGATTGTGTATGTAACATTTATCAAATATAAGGCCTATGGAAAGACTTTATACAATATTTAATGAAAACTAAGATTTTTCTCTGTATTGGAATTATGAATATCTATTTTTCTTCATGTACTCTAAATACTTAATGCCCTTGAAATAGGCTGGTCTTGACTGCATTTTGTTTTCATGACTTTTCTTCCATTATTATTTGATGGTGTTACAAAACTGGGCCTTTGCCTGGTATGTTACCTTGACTGATAATTTGTACATGTCATAAAAATATATGCAATTCTCCCATCATCAATACTGAGCACTCTTTTAAGCCTGGGATTTTCTTTGTCTCTGTCTTATGCTCTTTGCTATGGGCTAAGCAGGGGTGCTGAGATTGTTATGCACCTCTGGGTATAGGGTGGCCTTCCCATCACCCACAGTTTGAAGTTATTGACTCAATGCTGTGCTCATCTTAGATGATGATAAGAATTTAACAAGAAGTTTCCAGCCTGTAAGTAGATTATTCTATTTTAAGGAAAGTCTTGGGGAATATGGGAGAGGTTTGTGGCGTCTGGGAGAGACTGAGTTACAGAAAGCTTGTTTCAAAAGAAAGGAGGGTTAAAAATGTAAATCTTCCCTGTTTCGGGGTGAATAAAGTCTCTGGGAATTTTACTTTAAACCTGAATTAACTCACTGTGTTATTTTTAAAACCCTGTTGTTCTCTCTTACCCTTCTCAGGAGCCACATAGCGAAAAATAATGTATATTCAGTAATAAAATACCTGACCTAGAGTGAAATAACGGTGTGTTTGTTTTCAGAAGAGATGCATAGTGTTTTAGATTTGGCTAGATTTCCACCCCTTCCTGCTTTTTATAAATGGTTGAAGAAACTGAGTCTAGAAATGTTGCAGCATCCTTGAAGTTATACAAAGGACCAAAGTAGCATATAGCTTCCCTAGAAGGTAAAAATGAGAGAGGCTTGTATTTGTTTAGCACCTTCTTGAAGAGAAATACTTTTCCTTAGATTTCTGAGTATTGACCTTCTGATTTCATTACTTATTATTTTAAAAAAGTATTAAAATTAAATTAAAAAATACCTATGTTATTTTTAAAATGGAGGCTTTTAGCAGCATTTGGAACTATCTTTATGTTATGGTTTAGGCTAAATTAACCAGCCAATTTTAGATCTGCTTTTTCGAAAAGCTTAAGTATAAGCTTTTTTTTTTGAGAAACACTCTAAATTTTTGTCAAATCACATTGTGTAGAATCCTCCCAAAACTGCTTTTCATTTACTAGTTAAACTAAGAATGTCTTTCTGAGGAGGAAGTCATATGTTCTCCTAATTTGGGCCATTTGGGCCGTCTATCCCTCGCCAGTGCTCCTTGTGCTGTGCCTGCCTTTCACCTGTCTCTGAAGCATTGAGCTCCCTGTGTTCTCACTGCTTACTTTTGGTGCCTTCCCAGTCTCCAAGTAACTTTGCTTCTGGAGGGCACAGGGTATGGGTGTTCAGGGCCAGATAGGGAGCCCTACAAGGTATCCTCTTTCCTCCCACCTACCCCTGGAGATACAGGCTAGAAAGCTTACCTGGGGGATTCTGATTTGTAGCCAGAGTTGGAAATTCTTGCTTTAATGAATGCAGGACTCATTTCTTTGGGAGGAAGTGATGTGGATGCTACAAATCTCTACTCAGGATCTATGTTTGAAGTCAAAGAGGAATGTTAGAGGTGTTCTCATACCCATCAAGGGTGTTTATTTGTTGAATGCCTGTTGTGCGCCAGGCCCTGAAACAGTATTAAAACATTTAATCCTTACTGCAACACTGTGAGAAAGAGATAATTGGCTTATATTTAGAGCTGAGGCTATGGATACTTAGGGGCTAGGCATTCAGGTCACTTGCCAATATTCTAATTTTGGAGAATTTTTGTCTAATAATTAGATTGTATATTTATTTAAAAAATCATGGTTTTGGGTCCCACTATAAGCCGACCCTGTTTTAGGTGCTGGGGATACAACAGTGAACATATATAAAATAAGTGTTGTTTTTTTAACAGGTTCTGAGATGGAACTGGAAGCTTTATCTGTGCATATTTCCTCATGTCCTTTGTTCACTATAAAGGCATTGAAACAGAGAATTCAAGATTAATTATTGTCATTTTTCCATTGAACAGAATTACTGAGCTAATTGTATTTCTGAGGTTCTGGTGGGGGTGTGGTGGAACCTAAACCATCCTGTTATTAATAAATTTCAAGGAGGGTGATTCCATTAAACTTTTGTGGTAGCTGCTGCTTTAGAATCATACAACCTGTGGTGATGATGATAAATCATTTCAACCCCACCAGAATTGGCTGGTATTTAAATGTGAGTTTTAAGCTGAATATATAAAAAACATTTTAAAAGAATCTTAAATTCTATACCTTTAATCAAAGGAAGCACTTTCCAAGCTTATGAAATGACAAGCATAAAGCACAAGCAGGTGGTCTGACACCTATTTGATGTTGATCTGGCCTGAATCCTACTCACTGTGATGTTGACACCTACCAATTACTCTTGCTTTTCTGTCCCAAACCTTATTGGTCCTTTTACCCTATGGTTTAATGTAGTTTAGATGCTTCCAGGAACATCTCTTCTAATAGTTATCTCAGCTACTTTGTAGGAGACTAGATATTTTTTCTTCCAGAAGCTTCGATGCTTTATATAAAATTGAAATCTGTTTTTTCATTCATCTGTTGATTGCTAAGGTTAACAGAGCCTGACCTCCTTTTCTAATAGAATTATCAGTTAATGGGCTATAAATTTGAGTCCATTTTATTAAACCATCCCTTGTGGTAATTTTGTCATCTGCAAAGCTTAAATGATGGCTATTTTCACCTTGCATCTCAGTTCCATGATTATGTTTATTTCTTGAAATTGTAAGGGAAAATCAGAAATACTTTATATGCTTCCCATCATGAGAAGGCCAGTTGTGGGCAACATCTCCCAAAAGAATCACTTGCTTAATCCTTATAGAAATGTCCTGTTTAAAGTGCTATTTTTATCAGCTTCTGAGATGAAACTGGAAGCTTTTTCTGTGTGTATTTCCTCACATTCTTTCTTCGCTATCAAGGCATTGAAACATAGAACCCTATATTCATTCATTTCCTGCTTTGCAGAACTACCTGCCCTCTGGAGTCTATCATGCTGGAGCCTGTCTCAGGGCCTTCTTGGTTCCAGGGTTATCTCCCCTGCTGTATCAGGGTCACACTTGGCTTGAGTCACCTCACAATAGCTCCTTCATCCTGTTGTAACAAAGCGCTCATGGCTACAATCCTTACTTCTTTCAATGTCCATTCTTTGTCTAACCCCTTCATATACTAATTTGATGTCCTCCTCCAAATACCTACCTGAGATCATGCTTCAGATATATGAAAAACGTACTTCCTAGGTTCTGAACTTAACCAACATGGAACTCACTGAATCACTCAAAGATCACATATGGTAATACCCTGATTTTCCAAAGTAAAACTTTTCCGTTCTGATCATTATGACTGTGGTGGTGGGATACATCTTAGGAAGATATTTTAAGGCAGTGTATTTGCATTCCCTGCATTTCTCTTTAGTAATTAACACTCATTTCCATTTTAATTATGTGTATAATTGTTTAATGTCTATATTCCCCACCAAAGTTTAAAGTCCATGACGGCAAGAACTGTATCACATTGCTTTACATATAGTAGATGTTCCATAAATACTTTTTAATTTGTAGCATAAAGTGCACTTTTGGGATCCTGGAGCTTTGACTGCAATCCGATTTTTGCCTCAACAAGGTTTGCAACCTAGGGACAGTCACTTTCCCTATCTAGACCACAGTCTGCTCATCTTCAAAATAAGGGCATGGACAGGAAAATTTGTGAAGTCACTTTCAGCTATATGAGTCCCAGTTTGTGTCTAACTAAATGGAGGGGGCACTGTATAACAAGTTGGGTGCGATGATTTTGTTTTCAAACCCAGACTGACTCCGTTCAAGTGCCCTGATTTGGGTGGGGCATTGCTGGACTATTGCTTTCCCGAGGAGCACACACCAGAATCTCAGTTCACCTCATTTGGGACATCCAAGGGCATTATTTTCACACCTTTTCTGTGCCTGAATTGTCTTAAAAAGAATAATTAGGACCATTAGTTATGTGTGGACTGAAGCCATGCTAGCATTTAACCTGTCCTTGCATATTTGTTGCATGTTAAGATGGAGGAATCCCAAACAGTAGAATGGTTCAGAGGGCACTTGTTCTTGCTTGGTGAAACCAAGTGGCCTTCTCTGCCTACCTTTCCACTTATACCTGTCTTCTATGCCCAACCTCCTGGCTCCACCTCCAACCTCAGAGTTCCCAGCTCACTTCATAGAACATTTCTAAACCTCTGCTCTGTGGAGATAACACGGATTTCCATAACTGTGTTAACTGCATTGATGTGTGAAGACTGTTTGTACTCAGAATCTGGAAGCCTGAGATTTACCACGTCAACACCCTAATGCCCTTCCTTAACCCCCATAATCCTCTCTCTGCCACCGTTGACTTAAACATGTTGTCAAGAAGGTTGAAAACCTGTGACAATCCTGGAGACCCTGGATCAAATAGTTTCTTCTCAAATCCAGTGGTATCAAGAACCTGAATCAAACTTGGAAATTCAAAAAGAACTTCTTGTAACTCAAATCCTAAAAAAAAAACCCACCTACCAAAACTCAACTAAGATGAAATAGATAACCTGAATATCCCTATAACCATGAATAAAACTGGAATCATAGTTTAAAAAAAAATCTAGGCTCAGTGGTTTCAATGATAAATTGTAATACACATTTAAAGAAAAAATAACATGAATTTTTGACAGTTTCTTCCAGAAGAAGAAGGAAAATGTCCCAACTTATTTTAGGAGGCCAGCATTACCCTGACAACAAAGTTAGAAAATAACAAAATACTGTGGATCAATATCTTCCATGAACATAGACAAAAAAAAGATCATCAAAAATATTAGCAATATTAGTTGTTGAATTTATGTCCATAGAGTTGTTTGTAATATTCCCTTTTATCCTTTTAATGAAAGTTTTAAATTTATTTTATTTTTTTTAAATATAAACATGCAAACAAGAACATTCTTGCCGTATGATCATTCCGTTCTTGGTATACAATCAATAACTCACAATATCATCACATAGTTGTATATTCATCATCATGATCACCTCTCAGAGCATTTGCATCAATCCAGAAAAAGAAACAAAAAGAAAAAAGTAAAAAAAATTCATACATCATATCCCCTACCCCTCCCCATCACCAGCACTTCAATCTACTAACTTTATTTTAACGTTTGTTCCCGCTATTATCTACCTATTTTTAATCCATATTTAAAAAAATTTTTTTTATTTATTTTTAAATTTTTAAAAACTATAACAACAAACGCAAATATTCTTAACATACGATCATTCCATTCAACATATATAATCAGTAATTCACAATATCATCACCTAGTTGCATATTCATCATCATGATCATTTCTTAGAACATTTGCATCAATTTAGAAAAAGAAATAAAAAGAAAACAAAAAAAATTCATATATACTATATACCCTACCCCTACCTTTCATTGATGACTCACATTTCAATGTGCTAAATTTATTTTAACATTTCTTCCCCCCTATTATTTATTTTTATTCCATTTGTTTTACTCGTCTGTTGATAAGGTAGATAAAAGGAACATCAGACACAAGGTCTTCACAATCACACAGTCACACTGTGAAAGCTATATCACTATACAATCATCTTCAAGAAACATGGCTACTGGAACACAACTCTACATTTTCAGGCAGCCCCCTCCAGCTTCTCTGTTACGCCTTAACTAAAAAGGTGATATCTATTTAATGCATGAGAATAACCTCCAGGATAACCTCTCCACTCTGTTTGGAATCTCTCAGCCATTGACACTTTATTTTGTTTCATTTCTCTCTTCCTCTTTCAGTTGAGAAGGTTTTCTCAATCCCTTGATGCTGAGTCCAGCTCATTCTAGGATTTCTGTCCCACGTTGCCAGGAAGGTCCACACCCCTGGGAGTCATGTTCCATGTAGACAAGTGGAGGGTGGTGAGTTTCCTTGTTGTGTTGGCGGGAGAGAGGCCACATCTGGGCAAGAAAAGAGGTTCTCTTGGTGGTGACTCTTAGGCCTAATTTTAAGTAGGCTTGACTTATCCTTTTTGGGATTAAGTTTCCTATAAACCCCAAGATTGGGGACTCAGTCTATTGCTTTTGTTGTCGCCACTGCTTGTGAGAATATCAAGAATTCTCCACTTGGGGGAGTTGAATTTCCCTCCTTTCTCACCATTCCCCCAAGGGGACTTTGCAAATACTTTTTTATTCACTGTTCAAATCACTCTGGGATTTATAGGGGCATCACACTGGACAAACCTACAAAATCTCATGCCCTATTCAAGGTTCCATGTACTTATGGCATTCAATTAACCAGTCCATAGAAGTTATGTTAGGGAACTCATTAGTCAAAATATAAGCTTTGTACCAAACAAACATTTTTTGCTTAGTCTCACACAGAAGTTGAAGTTTAAGATATGAATGATCATCTATTTTCAACACCCTGTAACATTGACATTCCTATGTTCTTCCTCATGCAAAATCGTTTTTTAATTTGTATATTTACTCACTATCATTGTACAATTTAGGCATTCCTAGATTATACTATCTTAGTCTTTATCATCTATCTTTCCTTCTGGTTTCATATGTGCCTCCAGTCCTCCTCCCTCTACATTCTCACATTCAGTTTCATTCAGTGTTCTAACATAATTGTATTACAGTTAAGTACTATTGTGCTATTCATTTCTGAGTTTGTATAATCAGTCCTGTTGCACAATCTGTATCCCTTCAGGTCCAATTACCCAATATCTTACCCTATTTCTATCTCCTGATGGTCTCTGTTCCCAACGAAATTCTCCAAGTTTATTCACTAATGTCAGTTCATATCAGTGAGACCATACAGTATTTGTCCTTTTGTTTTTGGCTAATCTCACTCAGCATAATGTCCTTAAGGTCCATCCATGTTACATATTTCATAACTTTATTCTGTCTTAAGGCTGCATAATACTCCATCGTATGTATATACCACAGCTTGTTTAGCCACTCATCTGTTGATGGACATTTTGGCTCTTTCCATCTCTTCACAAATATTAATAATGCTGCAATAAACATTGGTGTGCAAATGTCTGTTTGTGTCCTTGCCCTCATATCCTCTGAGTAGATACCTAGCAATGGTATTGCCAGGTCATATGGCAATTCTATACTTAACTTCCTGAGGAACTGCCACACTGCCTTCCACAGCTGTTGTACCATTTGACATTCCCACCAACAGTGGATAAGAATCCCTGTTTCTCCACATCATCTCCAGTACTTGTCATTTTGTGTTTTATTGATAATGGCCATTCTGGTGGATGTGAGATGATATCTGATTGTAGTTTTGATTTGCATTTCCTAATAGCCAGGGAAGTTGAGCATCTTTTCATGTGCCTTTTGACCATTTATATTCCCTCTTCTGACGAGCGTCTGTTCAAGTCTTTTGCCCTTTTTGTAATTCGGTTGTCTGTCTTTTTGTTGTTGAGTTGAACAATCTCTTTATATATTCTGGATGCTAGACCTTTATCTGATGTATCATTTCCAAATATTGTCTCCAATTGTGTAGGCTGTCTTTTTTACTTTCTTGATGATGTTCTTTAATGTGCAAAAAGTGTTTAATTTTGAGGAGTTCCCATTTCTTTCTCTTTTTTTTCAGTGTTCGTGCTTTGGGTGTAAGGTCTAGGAAATCGCCTCCTATTATAAGATTTATAAGATATTTCCCTACATTTTCTTCTGACAGTTTTATGGTCTTAGATCTAATATTTAGGTCTTTGATACATTTTGAGTTAGTTTTTGTATAGGGTGTGTGATATGGGTCCTCTTTCATTCTTTTGCATATGGATATCCAGTTCTGTAGGCACCGTTTATTGAAGAGACTGCTCTGTCCCAGGTGAGTTGGTTTGACTGCATTATCAAATATCAATTGTCCATAGATGAGAGGGTCTATAACTAAACACTCTGTTAGATTCCATTGGTCAGTATATCTATCTTTATGCACCATGCTGTTTTGACCACTGTAGCTTCATAATACACCTTAAAGTCAGGTAGCATGAGATCACCAACTTCATTTTTCTTTCTCAGGATACTTTTAGCTATTTTGGGGCACCCTGCCCTTCCGGATAAATTTGGTTATTGGTTTTTCTGTTCCTGAAAAGTAAGTTTTGAGATTTTAATTGGTGTT
This sequence comes from Tamandua tetradactyla, assembly GCF_023851605.1. NCBI lineage: Eukaryota > Metazoa > Chordata > Mammalia > Pilosa > Myrmecophagidae > Tamandua > Tamandua tetradactyla. The sequence goes on from NC_135353.1 coordinate 125,082,614, forward strand.
GGATTCAATCTGTAAATCAATTTAGGTAGAATTGACATCTTAACTATATTTACTCTTCCACTCCATGAACACAGTATGCCCTTCCATTTATTTAGGTTTTCTGTGATTTCTTTTAACAATTTCTTGTAGTTTTCTTTGTATAGGTCTTTTGTCTGTTTAGTTAAATTTATTCCTAAATGTTTTATTCATTTGGTTGCAATTGTAAATGGAATTTTTTTTCTTGATTTCCCCCTCAGATTGTTCATTGCTAGTGTATAGAAACACTACAGATTTTTGAGTGTTGATCTTGTAACCTGCCACTCTGCTGTACTCATTTATTACCTCTAGTAGTTTTGCTGTGGATTTTTTGGAGTTTTCAACATAAAGTATCATATCATCTGCAAACAATGAGTTTTCTTTCTTTCCAATTTTGATGCCTTGTATTTGTTTTTCTCTTCTAATTGTTCTGGCTAGAACTTTCAACACAATGTTGAGTAACAGTGGTGATAGTGGACGTCGTTGTCTTGTTCCTGATCTTAAGGAGAAAATTTTCAATTTTTCCCCATTGAGGATGGTCTTAGCTGTGGGTTTTTCATATATTCCCTTTATCATTTTGAGAAAATTCCCTTCTATTCCTCTCCTTTGAAGTGTTTTCAACAGGAGAGGATGTTGAATTTTGTCAAATGCCTTTTCTGCATCTGTCGAGATGATCATGTGGTTTTTCTGCTTTGATTTATTGATATGGTGTATTACATTAATTGATTTTCTTATGTTGAACCATCTTTGCATAACTCAGAGGAATCTTACTTAGTCATGGTGTATAAATCTTTTAATGTGCTGCTGGATTCCATTTGCTACAATTTTGTTAAGGATTTTTACATCTAAATTGATTAGAGAGATTGGTCTGTAGTTTTCTTTTTTTGTAATATCTTTTTCTGGCTTTGCTATGAGGATGATGTTGGCTTTGTAGAATGAATTAGGTAGCTTTCCCTCATCTTCAGTTTTTTTGAAGGGTTTGAGCAGGATTGGTACTAATACTTTCTGGAATGTTTCATAGAATTCACATGTGAAGCCATCTTGCCCTGGACTTTCTTTTTGTGGAGATTCTTAATGAGTGATTCAATCTTTTTACTTGTGATTGCTTTGTTGAGGTTGTCTATTTCTTCTTGAGTCAATGTTGGTTGTTCATACCTTTCTAGGAAGTTGTCCATTTCATCTACATTGTCGTGTTTACTAGCATAAAGTTGTTCATAGTATCCTGTCATTACTTCCTTTATTTCTGTGGGGTCAGTAGTTATGTCTCCTCTTCCATGTCTGATCTTATTTATTTGCATCCTCTCACTTCTTTTTGTCAGTCTTGCCAAGGGCCCATCAATCTTACTGATGTTTTTAAAGAACCAACTTCTGGTTTTGTTGATTTTCTCAATTGTTTTCATGTTCTCAATTTCATTTATTTCTGCTCTAATCTTCATTATTTCTTTCCTTTTGCTTGCTATGGTGTTAGTTTGCTGTTCTTTCTCTATTTCTTTCAAGTGGACAGTTAATTCCTCAATTTTTGCCCGTTCCTCTTTTTTCATGTAGGCATTTAGGTCAATAAATTTCCCTCTTAGCACTGTCTTTGCTGCATCCCATATGTTTTGATATGTTGTTGTTTCATTTTCATTTGCTTCGAGATACTTGCTGATTTCTTTTGTAATTTCTTCCTTGACCCACTGATTGTTTAAGAGCATGTTGTTGAGCCTCCATATATTTGTGGATTTTCTGGCACTCTGCCTGTTAATTTCCAATTTCATTCCTTTATGATCTGAGAAAGTGTTCTGCATAATTTCTATCATTTTAATTTTATTGAAACTTGCTTTGTGACCCAGTATATTGTCTATCCTTGAGAATGATCCATGAGCACTTGAGGAAAAGGTGTATCCTGCTGTTGTAGGGTGTATGTTCTATAAATGTCTGTTAGGTCTAGGTCATTTATTGTATTATTCAAATTCTGTTTGTTTATTGATATTTTGTCTAGATGTTCTTTCCATTGATGAGAGTGGAGCATTGAAGTCTCCAACTATTATGGTAGATGTGTCTATTTCATGTGTCTATATCTCTTTTCAGTGTTTGCCCCATGTATTTTGGACCATATTGCTTCAGTGCATAAATATTTATGGTTATGACTTGTTCCTTTTATTAATACATAGTGTCCTTCTTTGTCTCTTTTATAGCAAAGGCTATATCATTATACAGTCAGCTTCAAGAAACATGGCTACTGGAATACAGCTCTACATTTTCGGCAGTTCCCTCCAGCCTCTCCATTACACCTTAACTAAAAAGGTGATATCTATATAATGCATAAGAATAACCTCCAAGAGAACCTCTCTACTCTGCGTGGAATCTCTCAGCCATTGACACTTTATTTTGCATCATTTCGCTCTTCCCCCTTTTGGTCAAGAGGTTTTTCTCAATCCCTTGATGCTGAGTCCCAGCTAATTCTAGGATTTTTGTCCCACGTTGCCAGGAAGGTCCACACTCCTGGGAGTCATGTCCCACATAGAGAGGAAGTGGACAGTGAGTTTGCTTGTCATGTTGTCTGAGAGAGAGAGGCCATATCTGAGCAACCAAAGAGAGTCTCTGGGGTGACTCTTAGGCCTAATTTTAAGTAGGCTTAACCTATTTTTTATCCTCTAATCCCTGGGGTCTTTAGTGATAGTCCTTCATTCTTTTTATTGGTAAGTTATTTTCTTTGTTTCTGTCAGTCAGTCTTGCTAGATTTTAACAATTTTTATTGATATTTTCAAAGAATCAGCTTTTAGTCTCATTTTTTTTCTATTATTTTCCTATTTTAATTTCATTGATTTCTGCTCTTTATTATTTCCTTGCACTGTTTGTTTTCTAGTTTCTTCAAGTAGAAGCTTAGAGTATTGATTTGAGATTTCTTTTTTCCTATACACATTTAATGTTACAAATTTCCCTGTAAGTACCATTTTATCTGCAGCATACACATTTAGACTAATGTTGTATTTCATTTTGTTCAGTTAAAAATATTTTCTGTTTTCCCTTGAGACTCTCTGTTTCATCTGTAGGTTACTTAGAAGTGTATTGTATAATTTCGAAGTATTTGGATATTTCCGTTTTCTCTTTCTCATGTTGATTTCTAGTTTAATTCCATCATGATCAGAGAACATACTTTACATTATTTCAATTATTTTAAATTTGTTAAGGTTTGTTCTACAATTCAGTCTATCATGGTGAATGTTTCATGTGCATTTTAAAAGAATGCGTGTTCTGCTTTCATTGGTTAGAATGTTTTATAAATATCAATCATATGCAGTTGGTTAATGGTGTTTCCTGTAATGATCTCTGTTCATCACTGAGAGAAATATTGAAGCTTCCAACAATAATTTTAGATTTATCTGTTTCTCCTTTGAACTCTGTCAGATTTTCCTTGATGTATTTTGAAGGTCTGATGACAATATATATACACTTTAGGATTGTTACATCTTCTTGGCAAATTGATTCTTTTATCATCATGTTATGTTCTCCTTTTTTCCTGACAGGTTTTAGCTTTGGAATTGGATATATATATCTTCCCAGCTTTCTTTTTTTGAACAGTACTTGCATAATATATCTTTTTCCATGCCCTAACTTTTAACCTACCTGTATATATTATTATATTTTAAGTGAGTCTTTTTGGTAGCATGTAGTTGGTTTATATTTTTTATTCATTCTGACAGTCCCTGTCTTTTAATTTGTGTGTTTAGACTATTTGCGTTTAGTTTAATTTTTTATGATTGGATTTATTTCTGTTATGCCATTATTTTCTGTTTGTTTTCTCTGTTTTTTCTTCAGTTACAGTATTCTGATTTCTTTTGTTATTTGAATATTTTCAATATTTCATTTAAATTTATCTCTGTATATCACTGTATCATTTTTTCTTAGTGCATACTCTAGGGACTACAATATATGTACTTAACTTTTCATAAGCTTTGAATCAACATTTTACCCCTTTAAGTGGACTATAGAAATCTTACCATCTTGTGTGCTGTCATCTTATAATTAGTTTATATTAAGTCTGCATATGTTGAAAATCCCCTGAGGCAATATTATATAAAATTGTTATAATTTTGCCTTCAAACTATCCAACATATTTTATTTTTTTAAATTATCCAACATATTTTAAAGAACTGAAGAGGAGAAGTAGAGTGGTTTGTATTTACCCAGATACTTACCATTTCCTTTACTCTTCCTTTGTTCCTGACTTTTCAAGTTTGCTTGTATTATTTCCCTTTTTTTCTAAAGAGCTTTATTTAGCCATTATCTTAGAGGAAGTTTGGTCACAATGCATTCTCTTAGTGTTTCTTCGCCTGACGATGTCTGTATTTCACCTCCATTTGTAAAGGATATAAAATTCTCTGTTAACAGTTCTTTTACTTCAGTACTTAAAAAATGTTACTCTGCCTCTTTCTGTCTTCTGTGGTTTCTAATGAGAAAATCATAGCCATTTGAACTTTTGTGCCCTGACATGCAATGCATATTTTTTATTGCATTGCTTTCAATATTTTTTCTTTGTCTCTAGTTCTCTGCATGATTTTCTTTGGGTTTCTTTGGGTTTATCCCAAAGATGGAGTGTGTTTTGTTAAATCTGTAGACTTATGTCTCTGTCAAGTACAGGACGTTTTCAGCCATTGTTTTGGCAGATGTTTTCTCCTGCACTGTACTGTACTCTTCTCTCCTTCTGGAATTTTCATGACACAAATGTCAGGCCTTTTGTTATTGATGCCCAGGGCTCTGAGGTTCTGTTTTGTTTTAAATATTTTTTCTCTCTTTTTCAGAATTTCTATGGATTTACCTTCAAGTTCATTGACTCTATCTCCATGGTTTTATCAAAACCATCCAGTAAGTTTATTTCTGTTATTTTGTTTTTCAATTCTAATATTTCTCCTTTAAATCTTTTATTTCATTGCTCAGAGTTTCTATTCTTCCAGAAGTTTCAAGATTGTTTGTGATTAGTTTTTGGAGCATTTCTACAATAGCTTCTTTAAAGTTTTTAAAACCATTGATTGATTGACCATTCAGTCATTTGTGTCATCACAGCATTGATGTCTGTTGATTGTCGTATCCCATGCTTAGTCATTTGGACTTTATCTGGGACATTTTGAATATTATGGTGTGAGACTCTGGATCTTGCTTAAATCCCATGGTAAATATTGATATTTTTGTTGTAGCAGTCAACCAGGTTAAGTTCAGACCACAAGTTGCAACCCACCTTCTATAAGTGTGGTTCCCAAAGCCAGCTCAGTTTTCAAAGCCTTTACAGTACTATTTGGATGTATCCCATGTGTGTCCCCCAGTGACTACTGTAGCACCTAGTTGCTTTAGTTCTCAAGTTTTTAGTATGCTGTTTAGGATCAAATCCAGTGTGCAATGCTTGGGGATGAGCCAGGAGTTCTTAAACAATTTTATGGGGTCTCTTTCTCAAGTCCTTCCTTTGCTGCAATCTCTCTGGTACTTTCCAGTTCCATGGGACCTCTTTTTTTTGGTCATTTAGCCAGAAAACTTGAGCTTTAGTTACTCTGCTCTGCCATATACCGCAACGGTGCCTACATCTGGGACCAAGCAGTAGGAAGACAGAGAGACTAAAAACAGCAGGGTTTGGCCCCACCCTCTTGGGACGACAACTCTACTGAACGAAGAAGAAGGCTCCCCTCCCTCAGAGTTTTGGTCATACAGACTCCTCTTGCCATTGGTTCCCATTACTACCACAGGATTTCTTGGGAATTGTGGTGTGAGAGAATGAGAAGAAGTAAAATGAAGGATTTCTCCAGCTCCTGAATCTCTTTCTGTCTGTGCCCTGATGCCCAGTGTCAGTGTTGAGTTCAGGCTTGGGGATATTGGAAGAGAAAGTAAGGGTAAACACACTGTTAGTAAAGTGGTATTTTAAATTCTGGTGGTCTTTCTAATCCACCTCCTACTATTTACTTTTCAGAGTTCTCAAGTAGATGCTCTGTTCACTCTTTCCTGGTTTTATTGTTGTATTCACTGAGAAAGGCAGGGCGAAGTGTGCTTCTTCATTTTACCCAGCACAGGAGAGCCTATATCTATCTTTAGAATATGTAGAATAGTTTGAGGCTAAACAGTGGATCCTTAACTACCCCTTTAATATCATTCTAACCAGCTTTACATCTTTGGTTTGATTCTTAGGATCCACATGTACATTTCACAAGAAGGTGGAGAATTACTACTGCATTAGACAGTGTAGTTTCCATCATCTAATGAAACAAACAAACAAAAAAACCCCTGATTTTCTCTGGACTTTACAACTAAAATTGGGAGTATTTTTTTTCATCGACCTATTTATTAAAGTGTAAGTTATTTTTTCAAAGATAAGAGTCATTATAAATGTGTCAAAGATTTCTGAATCCCTTCCAGTCCATCTACAAAAGGACTGTAAAGATGATGCTTAAGTAAATCTGAATCAACAGGGGCTCTATTTAATAAGAGGTACTTTGTGCAAAATTTTCATTGACACGTTTTAAATTTTGAATGTTGTATATGCTTATAATTCCTATAGAAGTGATTATATTGTGGCAATAAAGTCTGAGAACAAGTGGCTTTGAAAATCTGAAGTGAAGTTGTAAATATTTCCCTTAATAGCTAAATGCTTTGTTAAAGGTATTACTAGGGTGGTGAATGATATTCAAAGACCTGTTGTTCAGAAGGGGTGGGGAGCAGGAAGCTCTGTTGGTGTTACAGGAGAATGGAATGTTTTAGGGAGTGGGGGTTGTCATTTCCAGAAGCAGGGCGGGCAGCACGGTGGGAAGGTCTGGCTCCATCTTGAGCCCACTCACAGGATGTCAGGAGGAAGTGTGACTAAGGTCACGGCCACGCCACGTGGTGGGCCAGCTGGAGCCAGAGCAGGGGCCGCGGTGGCCACACATCCTGAGTTTCCATGGTCTAATGCAGTGGGCTTGAAAGACGGGGTGGATGCAGGATGCTGGCTGGGCTTGTGGAGTGCGTGGGCAGTATGTCTTAAATGACAGTGGGTGGAGATTACAGCATTTCATCTGCTTTTCCTCTGACACCTTTTAAAGATACAGCCCACAGTTTTAGAGAGTTTATGCCAATATCGGCTAGAAGGATCCTGTAGATCTTAAACCCTTTAGCGTTCTTAGAAGTACAGGGAAAAATATCCATGTACCATATTCAACAATTATATAAAATTAGATTAAGAGCTTAAAATGCTGTCCATATTAAACAGAGTTCACTAGGTGGTTATTTTGAAATCCTCCTTTTGTAATTTTTAAGATGTTTCCACATCTGAAAAATATACACATATATCTCTTAAATTTCCTTTGAATAAAGGGCTGTTCAGGATGTTTAGCAGGTTAGGTTTCAGAATTTCAGCCCCTTTATGGCATTGTCATCTAGTTTGACAGATTGAATTTGCACTTAGAGGAAGTGGAATGTATTTTTAATCACTGGAATGTATTATACCTAAGGAACATAGGAGACTATATGTCAGGTTTCAGCTGTGATTAATATTTTGCTGATGGTTTTTCAACTACTTAGCATGCTTAAACCCTGCCTCTACTTGAACAAATTCTAGTATTTCCTGATTTTTAAAAAAGTGAAGGCATTCTTAGAAAATAGGTATAGTATACTTATCCTCAGTCCATTAGTATTTGAAAAAGACACAGCCAACAACTTAAATTTCTTAAGTTTAGGAAAATAAACCCATTATTTAAAACGGCATAAATATTGATCTTTTCCCTCCCCCAACAAATTATATTTTAAAAAGCTTGAAGGAATGGGGAAAGGGGTTTTATTCAGATCTACTAGGTAGCTTGAATTCAAACTTTTAAAATTCCAGTATCACCAAAGATACTTGAGTGGGAGACTATAAATACTGTGCTATTAATGTTAGACATCATTGTTAAAGATTCTGTGTTTTTAAAACCATGCCTGGCAAGAATTCATCAAAGTGTAGAAAGAGAAATCATAATAATTAGTTATATTATTTTGAATGTAATGCCATATTTAAAATATGTGGACTTAACTACAAAATAAGATACCAAGAAGGGATAGGTATCTGCTTCAGAAGCCACAAATGCCTTAACAGAAAAGGAGAGTGGGAACCAACATTTCTTGATTGCTTTTTCCGTGCCACACTTGAAAGCCAGTCACCAATTCTGCTTATGATTCCTTTAATTTTCACAACTGCTCATTAAAGTAAATGTATAAATTTTAAAGAAAATTAATTTGTAGTTTAGCTTTTGTTGGATGGGTGGGAGATGATAGAATGAGGAGAGGAAACATGGGTAGGTGTGTTTCAGATTTAGTAATTTTCAACTGGGGGCGAATTTGCCCCCTTCCCCAGGGGACATTTGGCAGTATCTGGAGAAAATTTTGGTTGTAACAATTGAGGGGTGGGATGCTGTTGGCATCTAATGAACCAGAAATGTTGCTCAACATCCTACAATGTACAGGATAGCCCCATACAACAAAGAATTGTCCGGCCTAATATATCAACAGTGTTGAGATTGAGAAACCCTGATCTTAAATTAACACAGAAGAGAAATGAAAATAAATGTCATCCCTGGCTTACTAAGATATATGGAAGAAATTTTAGTCTGATTACCGATCCCTGAACATAGTTATATCTAAATATTATTTCTAGACATTTCAAGGAGAAGAAACTAGGATTTACAAATGATTTCAGGGGTCCAGTGTTTTGTTTTAGGTTTTCACTTTAAGGATACACTGTTTCTTATCAAGCTTAAATTTCTCACAGTATATTTTGGATTCTTCCACTTAAGCTCCCGCTCATTAGGGTAATAGGTAGCAGGCTATCATTCTGCATAAAATGTACTTTTGTCTAAGGTATTTAGAGGCCACTATTAAATTGCCTTTCAGTATTAGATATCAGCAACCAGTAAGGAATGCTAAAGTGTATTAGCAGCATGTCGATTCTTAAGCATAAAAAATAGTGGGCAGTTAAATTGGAATGTAATGTACCAACACTGCATTGTTAGCATTAAGCGGCACAATTTTTGGGTCTTGCTGATAAAAAACTTAAAGTTCTATTTTTAAAGTTTGAATTATGCCTAGAGACTTAGAGTTTGCATCACAGTCTCGGCAGTTTAGAGGTTCTGTGTTCCCATCTACTATCCAAGCAGATTCCCTTCTCCAACATTCCAAGTGGTCATAGATTTGTAAAGGTACTGTAACTGTAGTAGCTAATGCAATACAACATTCTTAGATGTATCAGAAGAATTGACACTGCTTTGAATGTTAGAATACTAAAATCATTGAAGAAATCGGATGGAGTCTGTGCAAAAGAGAGAGCTAGAGACCCAAGAAAGGCGCTTATGAAGAATGGTGCAGTAGGAAAAAATGTCAAACAAACCAATACTACTTTACTCCCACATACCAGAAATATTTGTGAGCACCTACCAAGTGGAGTGCTTTAGACACTGGGCACGCAGTAGAGAGCAAGAGGAGAGACTTCGCCTTTATGTAGAGTTTAGATTCTAGATGGAGGAAATATCTTCAGATAATTTATTGTGTTAAGTGAATGAAGGAAATAAAGGGTGTGATGTGAGAGAGTAGCATGGGGGTGTGGAGTACAAAGGGAGGTCTGTGTTAGGAATTTGATAGGATTTAGCCAGAACTAAAGGGGCAGATGGAGGAAATAGCAAATACAACAAACAAGGCTGTTGATTTTATAAAATAAAACCTTTCAGCCTGAGGGAAGACCAGATGTCTGCTTCTCAGACATCTAAGTATTCTTTAGTTACCTGGAAAAAAAAATGATTTTTGCTCTCTTAAACCTATATTTAAAAATGATACCATCACCATCTCTACCCAAAAAGTGTGCATATTTGTACATTCTCATTTTGTATATATTTGTACATTCTCAAACACACCAATTTGAGATACCTCTCAATTATAGAAACTGAAGTATAATTTCAAAAATTACATATTTTCCTCATATAGCTTTTATTAAAAAATGTGGAGCATAGAAATAGAGAGATTGTTGTGGTGGTAGTTCACTGAATTTTTTTTTATTGTTTATCCATTTATTTAATTTTATTTTTTGGGCCCCCCAATACCTTCTTTTATTAAATTTTAACAACTTAAATATTTTGTAAATTCTTTTTTTTACACTTTTTAAACTTTTTTTATTGTATAGTATAACATATATACACAGCATAGAAATAAAAAAGCAATAGTTTTCAAAGCATTCTTCAAAAAGTGGTTACAGGATAGATCCCAGAGTTTGTCATGGACTACCATATGATCCTCTCATATATTTTTTTAATTTTTATTAATAAAACCAATCAACTATACAATATGAACATTCTTTTTTCCCATCACACAGTTGTATGTTCATCATTATGATCATTTCTTAGCATATTTGCATCAATTCAGAAAAAGAAATAAAAAGAAAACAGAAAAAATTCACATATACCTATCCCTCACCCCTCCCTTTCCATTGATCACTAGCATTTCAGTCTATTAAATTTATTTTAACATTTTTCCCCCATTATTTATTTATTTTTAATCCATATGTTTTACTCATCTGTCCATAAGGTAGATAAAAGAAGCATCAGACACAAGGTTTTCACAATCACAGTCACATTGTGAAAGCTGTATCATTATACAATCATCTTCAAGAAACATGGCTACTGGAACACAGCTCTACATTTTCACCAGTTTCCTCCAGCCTCTCTGTTATGCCTTAACTAAAAACATGATGTCTATTTAATGTGTGAGAATAACCTCCAGGATAACCTCTTGACTCTGTTTGGAATCTCTCAGCCATTGACACTTTATTTCTCTCTTCCCGCTTTCAGTCGAGAAGGTTTTCTCAATCCCTTGGTGCTGAATCCCAGCTCATTCTAGGATTTTTGTCCCAGGTTGCCAGGAAGGTCCACACCCCTGGGAGTCATGTCCCACATAGAGGCGGGGGAGGGCAGTGAGTTTGCTTGTCAAGTTAACTGAATATTAACCTTTCATCTGCTAACAATTTAAATTTCATGAAAATTTTTAAACCTAATTGTTCATAGAGAGCAATGTTTTAGACATAATCTCTTGGCTTGGAAAGATTTACATATTATTATTGTCTGTTTTCCTACTGATCTTTTTTTAACTTCCTGAGGTGAGCATATCTACTAAAAAGGGTGGTGAGTAACTTTCAAGCATGGGCTGTCCTTTTAATTTTGCATTTCTTGGGTTTTGAGCTATCAAAAGGGACTTTTGTAACTTTTTTCCAACTAGGTCTGAGTTCTCATCTTACATATGCTTCTAACAGGGTGGTCGTGAGTAAGAGACTTACTCTTAGTACCAGTTTTATTAACTTTTAAAATGAATGAGAACAAACAGTGGAGAAAGGGATAAATAAAATAAGATTGGCAAAATGTTGATAATTTTTGAAACTGGCTAAAGGTAGATGGGTTTCATCATACAGTTATACTTTCCACATTACAACTTTATCATGGTTTTGATAATATCTTGGGTTGGTATAAGAAATTAAATAGAAATTTGGTAAGAATTTTGTGGAAGTCACAGAGATCACATACAGCCTGTGAGCAAATATTTAACACAGATTTCACAGTAACTGAATACCTTAGTGTGAACACCCCATAAAAGAAAAAAATTCAGACCTCTTCTCCGGTATAAAGTGTGTGTGTGTGTGTGTGTGTGTGTGTGTGGAGGGGAAGCAGGGGGAGACAAAAATTTTGCATGGATTTTCCTGCAGGGGGGCCATGCCCCTAGTCCCCATGATATGGAAGGGATACCTGTACTATTTTCTGTACTATTGTATATGCTTTAAGAATTTTCATAATACAAAATTTTTTAAAAGGCAGCAGAAATAGTTATAATGCAAATCTTGTTGGACTACCATGATTATCTTAAAAGTCAGAAGGAAGTTCTGAAAATACCTAGAGGCCAAGTTCAGTTACAGGCACAATGTGCGGCCAGCCCAGAATCTCTCTGGGGTGAATAGAAGATGAAGGGAGAGGGATGCAAGTGTTTGAGGAGGGGTACAGTTCTAAATTCCTTAACTGCCACTAGTGATACCTTATCCACCTAGACCTGGCTCTTATAAATCCTCTATGGAAGGAATTTTCCTATGAAACCTGTTCCCTCTCCTGAAAAAGCTGGCCGAAACCTTTCATTGTCCTGAAAGGCTGCTGGACATGGTACCAGTTCCAAAGTCTTGTATGCCAGCAAGATGCTAAGGGAATTTCTTCAGCACTGGCAATGCTAGTATCTTCTCGTTTCTGGGACAATTTGGTCTTTTCCCTGAAGTTTAATCATGTCTCACTTCAGCAGTTGGTTTCTACTCCTGGAGCCATCTCCTTATTACATTATAATAGTTGTGTTTTCTGAGGTTTAGGATCACCTTAGATTGGACTTTTACCCTGTTCATCTTGGAACTCACACCTTCAGACTTTGCACTGATTTTTTCTGTGAAGTCCAACCAGAGCTACTGAGAGCAAAGACTTGGGATGGCATCTCAAAAGCTCAGTAATAAATTTTTTTTGACTTGTTTTCTTTTTAATTTAGAGTCTTAACAAGACATTAGTATCATTAATAGCAAAAACAAGCATTTATACAATCACAGTAACTTAAAGATCAGTCATTTAAGGAAATAATGAAGTAATCAACCACTACCGGTAAAACATAGGCTCTCTCATTTGATTCTACCACCAAGCCCAGGTTTATTCTGAACTTTGTGGGAGTCTCTGTCCTAAATGGATGGTGAGACATTCAGGTAGAAGGCAAAGAGTTATAAGTGTGAGTTTTTGAAAGATGCCACCTCAAAAGAGATTCAAGAATAACCATAGTTCTCTAGTTTACTTCAATATTGGGCTATTCTTGGCACCACCAGCATACTTTGAGGAGTCCTTAGAATTCCATCAGCCTCAAGATTTGGGTCTTATAAAACATTATTCCACATTAAAAAGACTTTCTCCTATAGTAATAAATTTTTCATTGCTTTTCCAGCTTCTTGTACTTGTCTTCCAGTTTTTTTTGGTTCCCAAGTTTTATTGAAGGATTTATATAAAACATTCCAGGAAAAGCAAGTTTCAGTCCTCGTCTTCCTCCTCCTCTTCATCCTGGTTGATCTGGAAGTAGCATAATTCATAGTTTTCCTTCCTGTTAGCAACTATGCACAACCAATCACGTAGATTATTCTTCTCCAAATATTTTTTGGTGAGATATTTCAAATACCTTTTGGAAAAAGGCACCCCTGAGGTTATAGTAATTTTGCTCTTGCTCCTTTGAATGGTTATGACCCCTCCACTGAGATTACCAGCTTTTCCATTAACTTTGATTCTTTCTTGAAGAAACTGCTCAAAATTGGCAGTGTCCATGATTCCATCTTCTACAGGGTAGGTGCAGTCGAGGGTGAACTTCAGAGCCAGCTTTTTTTTCTGCCTCCCTTCACTACAAGCTTTTTCACGGGCACCATGGCGGCAGTGGAGGCAGAAAGGGCCCAGTTTTTTTTTTTTGTTTGCTTTTGAATATTCCATCAATTGGTAGGCTGCCTGTTTAAGAGCCAATACCTTGCCCTTAGGTTATATTGATCTGATCCAGATAGGTCTGCAGACCAGCATACTTCTGTTTGAGTCCTTTAAGTTTCTACTAATGTTTGTAGCAATATTTTCATTTCAAGAACTTTCAAGCTGATTAGTTTATTCATATTTTCCAGAAGCTTATAATCTTTGCTGGTGGCCATCAGTTTGCCAGTTGGGTAAGTGGCCATTTTGGAAAACATGTCCTGGCAGAACTCATTGATGTCAGTTTCAGTGGGCTCCTTGACTTCCTTAGCTGTCTCCACAGCAGCATTGTCTTGAACAGGCTCCTCAGGTTGAGTGGCCAATAAGCCCTCTGCCACCGGTGTCATGATCAGCCCTGTGCTGCTTCCCTTGGTCATACATTTTGACCCAAGAGCTCTGTTCTAGTTTGCTAGCTGCCAGAACACAACACACCAGAGACAGATTGGCTTTTAATAAAAGGGGATTTATTTCATTAGCTCTTTAGAGGAAAGGCAGCTAACTTTCAACTGAGGTTCTCTCTTATGTGGGAAGGCACAGGATGGTCTCTGCTGGCCTTCTCTCCAGGCCTCTGGGTTCCAACAACTTTTCCCAGGGAGATTTCTTTCTGCATCTCCAAAGCCCTGGGCTGAGCTGTGAATGTTGAGATGTATGCTGAGCTGCTTGGCCTGTGCTATGTTGAGCTCTCTCATTTAAGCACCAGCCAATTAAGTCAAACATCATTCATTGCAGCAGGCATGCCATCTAGACAACTGCAGATGTAATTAGCAACAGATGAGTTCAGGTACCATTGGCTCATGTCCACAGCAACAAAACTAGGCACGTTCACCTGGCCAAATTGACAACTGACTCTAACTACCATGTGCAAAGATGCTCTTAGCAACCCACGAAAATGCACACATCCCATCGTTATCTCTGGCCGCCACCAAGGGTGGTGATTGATGGAGTGCCACCTACCACCCTGATATGGAGCTATGCACACACTCTCCATTTACTTGCTGATTTTGATTTTTTTCATGGTAAAACCCTCAGTGATTTTTTTTTTTTGATAATTCCCTTTTGGTCTTTATTTTAGTTAACAGGCAGATACCCGCAAATTTTATTTCTAGTATCCTATTCAAAAATCTTGGTGTGTGATTCTTTTATTTCTTGACACTCAAGTGGATCAAAAAATTGGTTCACCTAAAAAATTGACTCCAACAAAGAAATACAAAACAGGATTTCAGTCACCTTAAATTTCCTGATGTCTTACTTCCAACTCTAAGGCAGAAGTAATGCATTGTCCTATTTGTTTTGGGGCATGTTTTGACCCAAGCTAAGAGGCTGAAAAAGAAATTGAACAGTCCCAAGGAAATACGGAAAGCTATAGCAGTGATGAGGTGTTCGACATCTCAGCCTCTAATGCTACCCAGGTGGTGCTTTTTTCTGGGTTTCTCAGCATGAGTCCAAACTTCACAAAGCACCTTTTTCAAAGGCTGAATTGCCCCGTGTCCCAAGCATGGCAGTAGGTCCAATATAGTCTGGATATAGGGGCCATGTAAATTATGGTAAAATCATACCAAGAAACTTCCTCTTGTGTTTCACAGATGGAAGAATAAGTAATTGAACCCTAGGTAGTTTTCTACTTCTTAACAGATGGCTGCTCAAATACACCTCATACCCCAGCTGCCTTTTGTATAGGGAACCTTGTGTTCTGGGCACTCTCTTGACCCTATGCTGAGTTGAAGGAAGTGGTGTCTTGATCCACAAGGTGAGTGTACTTGGTCCGGCCAGAGTCTGAAGTTCTTGACCTGCATGACTTTGGGAAGAATGGTTTTGTTGAATTGATCCTCCAGAGTAGGTACATTAAAATCTCTCTTAAATACTTCTTCGTCCTCATCCATGAAGAAAGCACCCCAGTGATGATACTTCTGTAAGAATTTATATTTGCCCTTAATAGCTTTGTTGGCAATGACTTTGCCATTTCTTGAGGCTCAGCTTCCCTTTCTTCCTTAGTCAGGTTTCTCATGCATTCAATTTCTGCTTTTTCCTTTTCAAGGACTTCTCAATCTTGGGTCCCTCTTTCTTCTCATTAGCTCCAGAATTTTCCCTGCTTCATATTCTTCCTCATCATTTTCATCACGAGTATTAAGTGCATCTAGTGCAGCCAGCTCTTTCTTTGTCTCTTCTACAATCCTGAGTGTGTACTTAAGCCTCTTCTCAACCATGTGTTTTGCCTCCTCCTTCAGCTCCCTCTGTTTTAATGCTTCAGCCTCATATTCTTGAACTGTCACTTGGTCCTTCATTTGAATGAAGACTAGCTTCAGGCAAGGTTCTATCTCATCCTCATTGTTTGTATATTCTTCATACTTGGGCTTTGATTTTGACTCTTTCCCAGAACACCCTTATATTAGTCAGGATTCTCTAGAAAAACAGACCCAACAGGAGATATCTGTAAATATGAGATTTATAAAAGTGTGTCATGCAACCATGGGGACATAAGAACCTGAAATCTGTAGGGCAGGCAGTGAGCTGGCATCTCCAATGGAGGCCCTTAACAAACTCTCAGAAAGAGTCTGGCTGGCTGAAGTAGAAAGAGAGATTTTTCTCTTCTGATTCATCCTTCCAGTGATTAGATTAAGCATCACCCATTGCAGAAGACACACACCTTAGCTGACTGCAGATGTAGTTAGTCGTGCATGCAACCAATGTGCTAATGATTTAAGTCTATGAAGTGTCCACACAGCAACAGATAGGCCAGTGCTTGTTTGACCAGACAGCTGGGCACCATCACCTGGCCAAGTTGACACATGAACCTGATGAGCACAGCCCCTAATTCTCCACTACTTCATCTTTTATCTCTCCTGTGCTCATTGATACATCATGCTACAGTGCTGCTCTATGTCCTCATCATCAATTTCTTCTTCTTCACTCTTATCTGCTCACTTCATGTGCCAAGCATCTCCTTCTACCTTTGAGTCACTTTCTCTACTATTTCAGGTTCCGCTATTTTCCTATGCCAAGCCAATCTCTCTTCCACATCTTTACTAGTACAGTTTTGCAGATGTCACAGATGGAGGTTGCTACATAAACCTTTCCCTTGTTTCTGAGGCTTTGCTTCTTGTTCTTTGGCTTTCTTAATGAACTGAAATTCTTCATCCTCCTCATCTGAGGACTCCAAAGGGGCATAATTTGGCCGCTTTCTGGACACATAACATTTCACCTTCACTTTTTCCATTGAAATCTTCCCTTTCTCATTGCAAACTGGAATGGCCCTAGCTGTAGATTGAATGGGAGGTTGTTTCATGAGTGGTCTTGGGACCCACATGTTGATGGCAGCAGAGGTGACTCCCGAAACTTAACTGATTGTCTGGGCTAGAAAACTGGAAATCCCTGAGTGAATTCTTAAAAGATGGTGAGAAGGGAGAAGAGGAAGGAAAGGATTAATTTGAGAGACTGGAAGTTAAACGTAAAGATAACAGCATAATGAAAGAATATCAAGTATTGAGGCCAGGAGAGAAAAATGGAGCAGTAACACTGGCACAGTTAATAGGTAGTGCCTTGATGAGTAACTTATACATAGGTTTCCTTTTATTTAGAACCCACTACCCCATCTACCTTCCTAAGGTGCAGTGTTTCTCTAATGGAGGAGAGAGCAAGTAAATTGGCTTCTAGTTTGCAGCCAAATCTAATATTTGGTTCTCATATACTCATTTAACAGATATGTGTTGCACACATACCTATGTGAGATTCTGGGGAAGATGCTGGGACTAATGCAGTAAGCAAGACAGACCCAAGCCCCTCTTCTTTCTTTTTTTTTTTAACATTATATTTATTGGGAAATAAATACAAAAAAGCAATAAATTTCAAAGTACATGGTAACGAGTAGTTATACATCAGATTTCAGAGTTTGGTATGGGTTACAGTTCCACAATTTTAGATTTTTCCTTCTAGCTGCTCCAAGACATTGGAGACTAAAAGAAATATCAGTATAATGATTCTACAGTCATGCGCATTTGTTAAATCCTATCTTTAGGGGTATTTGGGCTATGCCCATTCTAACTTTTCCATGTTGGAAAGGGCTCTTGATAATATGGGATATGTAGATGGATCTTGTTAATGTTCTTTGAGAGGCTGTCCCCTCCAGGTTTTAGGATTTAAGTGGACTAGGAATTCATCTGGAGGTTGTAGATTTCTGAAGGTAATCTTAGTGCATGAAACTTTTGTTGAATCTCAGATAGAGCCCTAGGTGTTCTTTAGGGTTGACAGGAATGGTTTTGGTTGGGTTTGGCAAACCATGGTAAACAGCAAAATCTAGCTGAAGCTTGCCTAAGAGTAACCTCCTGAATAGCCTCTCAGCTATTTGAACTCTGTCAGCCACTAATACCTTATTTTGTTACATTTCTTTTGCCCCTTTTGGTCAGAAAGGCATTATCAATCCCACGGTGCCAGGGCCAGGCTCATCCCTGGGATTCATGTCCTATGTTGCCAGGGAGACTTTCACCCCTGGATGTCATGTCCCACATAGGGGTAGGGTAATGATTTTATTGAGAGTTGGACTTGGAGAGAGAGGCCAGATCTGAGCAATACAGCAGGTTTCCTGCAAGTAACTCTTAGGCATTAACTATAGGTAGGCTTAGGTTCTCCACTACAGAAATGAGCTTCACGAGAGCAAGCCTCAAGATCAAGGGCTTGTCCTGTTGACATGGGAGTCCCTAATAATTGAGACAGTATCAGGGGATTCCCCAGTGCTAAAACTTAATTAATAGTTACATATTTTTTCTCCCATCACACAAGGGACTTTGTCAATACTTTAAAATTATCTGCCCAATATACTCTGGGATGTATTTGGGTATTACATTCAGCTATGTAGAATTACAAGCCCTCATTCCCATTCTGGACTCCTTGTGTCTGAGTTGTTTAAATGATCTATCATCTCTGAGACAAGTTGAGTTAGATTATATGCTACAGAAAATTTAGGTTTTAGACAAAATAAACCTTTCTTCCTTTGGTCTCATACAGAAGGTGAAGTTCTAAAATACAGTGTCTTCCTTACCCTTCTGTATTCTGATTTAGAGAACAGCATTTTCTAAACTCATTTGACCAGGAGTCAGTGAGTTTCTCAGGATCAGGGTTCCTTAGCTGAGCCCATCTTTTAATGTAAAAATTACACATTAGCCTGTAGATGTGCTCTCTTTGGGCCACACTATATTTAAATACTGTGATGTTTCTTCCTCTTGAAAACCTGGGAAGTTTGGCCTCCTGGACCTGCATGCCCACATGACACAGACTGAGAAGTGCCTGCCGAGACACATGCTCTATAACCTGCCTTGCCTCACTTCTCTCATTTGTTTTAGTTAATTTGACCCATGGGGGACTTGTGTTTGGGATCCCTTTATCTTTATGACTCAGTCTTCAGGAGCTCACTTTTGGTGCCCTGAAGGAAGGGGCGACCTGAGTTATAGTTGCCGCAAGGTGCAAGGTTGGAACGGAACATGTGCTCCTGATCTATGTATGCCCTTCTTCCAAACCTTCCTAGACTACCTCTGCATAGCTCACTACTAGGACTGCATCCTGCTCTTCAGGATTAGAGTATAGGTCAGAAAGGGAAAGTCTTGTCACTAACCTTACCACCCATGAACCTTCCAGTCCTGACTGTTCTGCTATTTGTCTCCTAGGTACATGTAGAACACTGATCTTCCCTCCAAATTTGTGCCTTGATGGTCCTTTCTGCCTTGTGTTTCCTTTCCTACCAGCAAATTGGAATGCTGCTCACCTTTGAAACCACACCCCACCTCCCCTTCTCAAGCTGTTCTGAAGGTTGGGCTCTGTGGGGGTTAGAGGTTGGGGGTAGATGGCAGAGAACAGAGCTGCCTACAGGGCTCTTCCAGCTTTTACCAGAGCATTTGCTTTTCTCTGTTGTACAGATTGGGCTTTGTGCATTTCCTTTGAAGAAAGCATTCCAAAGCTTAGAGTATTGTCTGTACCATTAATTTGGTGCCTGCATGTGACTTTATATTATTCATTATCTTTCATAATCTTTGTGCCTGTTCGCCATAATTGCATCAGGAATTCTGGATGTCAGGGTCTCTGTTCTGTATGTCTCTTCTGTCCTAGAGCCCAGCCCACTGAACTGTCCATGGTAGGGCAAAAAAAATATGTGTTGTGTGAACAAATTAGCATTTCCTTTACAGATTGTCAGAGCCTCAAGTCCATAGGTGGTAGAAATTTAAATTCTTATACTCTGAAACCTCTCTCCTGAGGACACACTCCTGGAGAATGTTTTCCCCAACCATTTTGAAGGATGGAAGCCATCCAGTAGTCTTCTCTTTATTTGACTCATCTTCTGGGTTCCTTTTACCTTTCTCTTTAAGGAAAGAACTGGTAGTGACATACTTGGCTGGAGCATACCTGGGAATTCTAAGCAACTGGATATGGGGGACGCCTGTAGGGCTGAGGTTTTGACAGTGTTCGTGGTGCAGACCACATCCAGTTTGAAAGCCCCTCAGAAACATCCTGGGGATTCTGGGAACTCACAATTCTCCTGTATAATAAACACTGAACTTACAACATGGTGTCTCTCATTGCACAATTAAATACCCTTTATGGGAGACCTGCCCAGAGAATGATAGAGAAATGGCTGAACTTGGAGTTGGGAGCCTGGTTTACTCGCTAAACTCCATCATTTGTTATTTGTTTAAACTTACACAAGTCACTGAACTTTTCTGGGTGTCTAGTTTTTTTTTTGATCATTCTGTTCTACATATATAATCAGTAATTCACGATATCATCACATAGTTTTATATTCATCATCATAATCATTTCTTGAAACAGAAATGATTCAGAAAAAGAAATAAAAAGAAAACAGAAAAAAATTCATACATACCATACCCCCACCCCTCCCCCTCATCAATCACCAGCATTTCAATATAAATTTATTTTAACATTTGTTCCCCCTATTATTCATCTTTATTCCATATGTTGTACTCATCTGTCGACAAGGTAGATAAAAGGAGCATCAGACACAAGATTTTCACAATCACACAGGCACATTGTGAAAGCTATATCATTATACAGTCATCTTCAAGAAACATGGCTACTGCAACACAACTCCACATTTTCAGTCAGTTCCCTCCAGCCTCTCCACTATATCTTCACTAACAAGGTGATATCTATTTAATGCATAAGAATAACCTCCAGGATAACCTCTCAAATCTGTTTGGAATCTCTCAGCCCTTGACACCTTATTTTGTCTCATTTCTCTCTTCCCCTTTTTGGTCGAGAAGGTTTTCTCAATCCCCTGATGCTGAGTCTCAGCTCATTCTAGGGGTTTTCTCAATCCCTTGATGCTGAGTCCTAGCTCATTCCAGGATTTCTGTCCCACGTTGCCAGGAAGCTCCACACACCTGGGAGTCATGTCCCACTTAGACGGGGAGGGTGGTGAGTTTGCTTGTTGTGTTGGCTGCAGAGAGAGGCCACATCTGAGCAACAAAAGTGGTTCTCTTGGGGGGTGACTCTTAGGCCTAATTTTAAGTAAACTTAACCTATGCTTTGTGGGGTTAAGTTTCATATGAACAAACCCCAAGATTGGGGGCTGAGTGTATAGCTTTGGTTGTCCACACTGCTTGTGAGAGTATCAAGAATTCGACTTGGGGAAGTTGAATTTTCCCCCTTTCTCACCATTCCCTGAAGGGGATTTTGCAAAACTTTTTTATTCACTGTTCAAATCACTCTGGGATTTATCAGGGCATCACTCTGGACAAACCAACAAAATCTCATGTCCTACTCAAGAATTCCATGTACTTATGGTGTTCAATTAAATGAAATTATTTTATTGTTCTCAAATTTGTAGTAAAATTGATGCCTGAGGGATATGTAGCATATTTATTCACCATTTTGTGAATTCCCTAGAAGGTCCACATGCTACTTCTATGTAATTTTTTGTGGTGAGATTTAAATTCCAAGATGAATGGGGATTATGACTTTATTGCACATAACAATTCACTTAACCAGCACAATAATATTATTGGTTTCCTTCATTTTACTGACAAGGAAACAGAGTCATAGAGATGTTCAGTAAGGTCACACAGCTTTTAAATAACGGAGCTGGGATTTGATCTAGACACTCTGGCTCCAGAGTCTGTGCTCTTTTTTTAATTTATTTTTTTATTTTTTACATGGGCAGGCACCGGGAATGAAACCCGGGTCCTCGGGCATGGCAGGCAAGCACTGTTACCTGCTGAGGCACTGTGACCGGCCCAAGAGTCTGTGCTCTTAACCTCACTCTGTTATCTTGCCCCTAGAGTAAATAAATTCACACAAATCAATTAATTTGTTTTTTGTTGTGGTGATTGTTGATAATGGTCTAAAAATGTGGGTATTTCTTTTCAGTCAATACCTAATGCATAGCATTAATGTTGTTTGTGGGCACCTAATTTGTTGAGAGCTCAAGAACCTCAATGGTTGGTCTTGATGTCCTCAATCACCAAGAATTTGAGTCAGCCATAAACTGACTCCCAACTTGTCAAGTTCTGAGAAAACACAAAAAGCATGCCATCTGTCTGGAGGGATCAGTGTCACTGCTAGAGAAACAATCTGAAATTTGTCTCGTAATTCCGTACATGTAGTTGGGTGCTTTCAAAGAATGTGACTTAAAACTAATATATAAAAGGTATAATTATCACAGTTTTGCAGTGGCTTTGCAGAATTAATTTGGTATTGATGCACTTTGCTTAGAGTTCATTGTGTTTCTTAGCTGTGTAAACAAAAAAGCAAGCACCATTTATTACTTCCAGCTCTGTTGAATGCTTGTGGTCCAATGTTTGCCAGATTAGTTCAGTGTGTAGCCATGTGATCACTGTGGGTGATATCAATCAATAACAACAAAATCTTTATGTTTCTTTAGTTACCTTTTCAAAATTTGGATTGGGTCTGTGGGCTTACTTTATCCTTTGTGGCAAGAGTACCAACAAAAAAATCACAGTGGAGAGCAAACGAACCCATATCTAAAGAGAACGTCTTTAAAGCATAGACATGACGTAGGAATTAGATACAATTGGAAGGAAGCTTCCACATGTTTCTACTGCTAGACCTACTGGGGCACCTTCATGGGTGCTCAAGTGATTATTTTCCTGTTACTGCCCCATCTAATGCCAGCCTCTTCATGGCACACTGGATCCCATCATCGGTGGCCTAATCAAGGTTCTGGCAGTAGTTCCCATGTTCCCCTGTTCCTGTGTTTCATGGTATAGCCTCAGTTTTGTTCCCAGGTGTCATCAGTTTCCCATCTTTAAAAAAAAAACAAAAACTCTTCACCCCCTCCCCTTCCTGTCTCCCCTCAAGCTACTGTGGTCTTTCTCTTACTTCTCTCCTCCTGTGCTTTGTCCTCAGTACAATTCAGTGAGGAATCCTCAGTCCTTAGTCAGCTTGTCAGCAGAATTTGACACAGCTGATCAGTCCCTCTTACTTGAAATTGTTTCCTGCACTTGGCTTCCCTGTTGCACTCATTCTGCCTGTCTTCAGATGTTCCTTGCCAGTCTTCTTTGCTGGTTACTCCTGGTACCACCTCAACCTCTGAATGATTTTCCCATTCTTCTTGCCTCTTTTCTCCCCATTCTTCTCTATCTGTTCTCACTCCCAAAGTTAAAGGATCGGATCTCTTGACTTAAAATACCACTTAAACTGATTATTCCATCTCAGACCTTTCTGAGATGAGTTTCAGTTGCCTTTTTGACATGAATCCTTTTGGGTGGATGTATGATTGGCATCTCAAACTTAACATATCTAAAACCCATCTCCTTATTACCCTCTCCATACCTTCCCACTCCTGCGATACCTAGCCTGCCCTTCCCCACCTCAATAAATGGCAGCTCCATTCTTTCAGTTGCCTGGGTCAAAACCCCTGGAGTTACCATTGACCTCTCTCTTTAGCTCACACCCCATATGCATTCCATTAGCAAATACTTTCAACTCTTTCTTTAAAACATATTCAGAATAAACCAATTTCTGGTCTCTCTAATAGCTACCTCCTAGACCAGGCCACTGTCATCTCTCATCTAGATTCATC
The DNA here is from genome assembly GCF_023851605.1 of Tamandua tetradactyla. Lineage (NCBI taxonomy): Eukaryota > Metazoa > Chordata > Mammalia > Pilosa > Myrmecophagidae > Tamandua > Tamandua tetradactyla. The sequence continues at coordinate 125,106,194 of NC_135353.1, forward strand.
AACTTGGCTTCCTGTTCCATCCTTTCATTCAGTCACCCTTTTACAATGTAAGTCAAATCATCACTCTGCCTCATAAACGTGTACATATTGCTCAGAATAAAGATCATAGTCCTTACAATGGTCTAGAATTCCCTGTGTTCATCTGAACCCCCATCCCTGTCTAGCCAAATCACTCTCATCTCTCTGATGTTACTCTCTTGTTCACTCTGCTATAGTCACACTGGCCTCTTGACTGTCTCTGTAACTGACCAGGTACACTCCTAACTTGGGACCTTTATACATGGTCTTTCTTCGGCCTAATATCCTTAGTTTTTGCCTAGATATCCATGTAGTCTGCCTCTTCCCTTCCTTCGGACTTTTGTTTAAATGCCTCCTTGATCAGAGAGGCCTTCACTGGTATATAATAGCTGCCCCCCTTACCCTGGACCACAGGGTTTCCTGCCATCTCTATCTTGCCATAGCACTCATCACCTTCTAGCATTTCATTCAATTATTTGATAGTATGTGTTCTTGCCCTTCTGGACTTTAAACTACATTCAGGCAGGGTCTTTGTCCCATTTGTTCATTTCTGTCTCCCCTGAACCTAGCACAGTGCCTGAAAGTTAGCAGGTGCTCAGAAAATATTTTGGAATTAATAAGTAAGTGACCTGGGTAAGATGGTTAGAAATAGACTATGTGAAATGAGGACTTTCCTAGGCTGGAAGAGGACACCAGCATCTATAGATCCAAAACACATGCCTCTTCCCACCCCCCACCCCCATATTTGACCATTTCTAAAATTGGGATGCACTTTAGAAAGGATGGTGGTCTCTCAGTAGCCCTCTGCCAGGCAGTTGTCATGATGTACTCATTGCCTCATTCACAGAGTTGGCCATGGCTGTTGATGTTACCAAAAGTTGAATTCATTGCGTGTATTTTTGGTTCTATATATGGTGAGTGTACCTGCCATTTACCTAAGATTACACTTATTGAAATACAATTTTATTGGCAAGGGAACAAAATGTTTTTGTGTACACAGAAAAATTGGAGAACAGCAGGAAATAAATCTGATGCTAGTGAAGTAATTGTTCCTTTCTAGAGAAATAGCTGAAATTCCACATTTTATTTGAAAGCCACAGCTAGGAATCTAGCTAATCAACTAATTGCACAACTGCAATTAGTTGAAGGTGTGTTATATTTTATTATTCAGGTAAATACAAGACTGCCGATCCACATACCAAGCAATGCAATGGAACTCAGAAGAAATTGCCAAATACCCCCTGAGCAAAGCAATGAGAAGCTCTATTGACGGTCTTTCGGGCGTTGTGTCATAGTTAAGTGGCAATATAAGTTGTTTCTTTCCTAATGGTACATATAATAATGGAGAGTCTTACAGTTGACCACATTTCAAGCTGATTGTAGAGTGGTCTTTCCTAGATTTTAGAAATTTGAGCAAGACGAACTTAAAGATCTTAATTTGTCATTTACAGTCATTAGTTTAAAGGTAACAAATATTGCTCTTCCCTATGAATTATTTCTCCTTTACTTATTTTTTTCAATTGCCTAAATTATTTTTTAACTTTTTTTTGTTGTATAGTATAATATATATACAAAGCAAAGAAATAAAAAGCAGTAGTTTTCAAAGCACTCTTCAACAAGTGGTTATAGGACCAATCTAATAGTTTCTCATGGGCTACCATGTGATCCTCTCATATTTGTGATCCTCTCATATTTTTCCTTGTAGCTGCTCCATGTGATCCTCCCATATTTTTCCTTGTAGCTGCTCCATGTGATCCTCCCATATTTTTCCTTGTAGCTGCTCCAGAATATAGGAGGCTAGAGGGCTTAAATATTTTTTTTATCATCACAATCGACTTTTTTCCTTCTTTTTTTTGTGAAAAATAACGTATACATCAAAAAACTATAAATTTCAAAGCACAGCACCACAATTAGTTGTAGAACATATTTCAGAGTTTGACACAGGTTACAATTTCACAATTTTAGGTTTTCACTTCTAGCTGCTCTAAAATACTGGGGACTAAAAGAAATAACCAATTTAATGATTCAGCATTCATATTAATTCATTAAATCCTATCTTCTTTATATAACTACACCATCACCTTTGATCTTTCCATACCTCTGTTTAGGGATGTGTGGGCTATGGCAATTCTAAATTTTTTATATTGGAAGAGTCTGTCACTAATATGGGATAGGAGGATGGAACTATCTGATGTTCTGGAGGGGGGCTGGGCTAGGTTTCAGGTCTTATCTGGAACAGGGACCCATCTGGAGGCTGTAGGTTTATGGAAAGTTATTCTAGTACATGGAACACTTGTAGAATCTTATATATTACCACAGGTGTTCTTTAGGATTGGCTGGAATGGTCCTGGTTGGGGCTTGGCAAGTTATGATAGTAGCAAGTTCTAACTGAAGTTTGCCTGAGAGCAACCTCCACAGTAGGCACTTGACTCTATCTGAACTCTTTCTGCCACTGATACTTTATTAATTACACTTCTTTCCCCCATTTTGGTCAGGATGGAATTGTTGATCTCATGGTGCCTTATTAAAGTGTAATGTTAAAACACTGAATGAAGCTGCATCTGAGCTATAGGTTTTTTTTTGTTTGTTTGTTTGTTCTGTTTTTTTATATATATTTTTTGTATTTTGTATTTTTATTTTTTCTCTATATTATCATTTTATTTCTTTTTCTGTTGTCTTGCTATGTCTTTTTCTAAAAAAAAAAGTGTAATAAGATCTGGATTCATCCCTGGGAGTCCATCTCTCAATTGCCAGGGAGGCTATCACCCCTGGATGTCTTGTTTTATGTGGTGGGGAGGGCAATGATTTCACTTGCAGAGTTGGGCTAAGAGAATGAGGCCATATCTGAGCAACGAAAGAGGTCCTCCAGAAGTAACTTTTAGGCATGCCTATAGGTAAGTCCAAGCTTCTCTGCTACCTACATAAACCTCACAAGAGTAAGCCTCATGATCGAGGGCATGGCCTATTGATTTGGGTGTCCCTAAAGTCTGACACAGTATCAGGGGATTCCCTGATGGTAAAGTTTAATAATTCCATATTCTTTCTCCCCTCCCTCAGGGGACTTTGCCAATACTTTTTGATTATCTGCTTATTATACTCTAGGATGTTGCGAAGCATTACAATAATCTATATAGTATTAGAAGACCTCCTTCTTACTCTGTGCTCCCTGTGTTTCAATTGTTTAAATGAGTCTACAGATAGGTTGAATTAGATAATGCACTACAGAAAATTTGAGTTCCAGATCAAATAAATCTTTCTTCCATTGGTCTCAAAAAGTATGCGTGGTACTAAAATATAGATACTGTCTTCCTTACCTCTATGTTCTGAATTATTTTAACCCCAACCTGTTTGGCTTTGTTACCTTTAAATATCAGGTTTTATATATATATATATATATATATATATATATATATATATATATATATATATAAAATACTCTCTCAAAATCCAGAAAAAATAATCACTGCTCTGGACTTACTGTGTCTGCTCTAAAAGCTTACAATCTAGGCCCCTGTTTTCTTATAAGCTTTTTCTAAAGGAGACCATGCCACTGTTGTTCTTTTGTTTCTGGATTATTTTGCCTCACCAAATGTCCCACATGTTCATTCACATCATTGTATGTCTCATGACTTTGTTTCTCTTGTAGCAGCACAACCTTCCTTCATAAGTATACACCATTGGTCGCCAATCTACTTCTCTGTCAGTGTATCCATCATCCACCTGCATTCATTGGGCATCATGTAGAGGGCCCAAAGTCCACAGTCCATCAACATTCTCAATTGTAGATAATTTCATTGTTCCCAAGAGAAAGAAAACCAATAAACACGCCATCGCCAAATAGGAAATCTAAACCTTTTCTTAACTCTTGTCTCTCCCCCCATTATTTACCTCAGCTGTTGCTGTGGTAGTGCTATTTTCCTTTTACATTTAGCTCACAGCATGCAGTAGCAGTTTTACGCAAGTACTCTGGATTTAAACACTCTTAAACAAGAATCATATGTTTGAAGTAATTCTTGTGAAAACGAATTCATATTTCTATTGTGAATCAGTGGGACACGTAGGTCTGTACAACCCCTGTCAATCTTGTTCATCTTCAATATGATAATATTACTTCTAGGCCCACTAGAGAATCACCTTCACTCCTACCTATTCCCTTGCGTTGGAGTTCAAGCTCATTAGCTAAGGGTTCACCCATCTCTAGCTTCTGTGTATCTCTAAGTTCTCTATATTCTGTAATATAAGCCTCTGAATATACCTTTATGCTGGTCATAAAAGTGGAATCATACAGTATCTATCCTTTGTATCTGGCTAATTTTGCTCAGCATTATGTCCTCCAGACTCATCTATCTCATCATGTGCTTCAGGAGGATGTCATTTTGTCTTATTGCTTCATAATATTCCACATTTTGTTGATGGGCATTTGAATTTGCTTCTAACTTTCGGTGAATGTGAATAATACTGCTGTGAACATCGGTATGCAAATGACTGTTTGTGTTGTTGTTTTCAGCTCTTTCAGGTATATACCAAATAGTGCTATTGCTGGTTCATAGGGCAACTCAATATTTAATTTCCTAAGGAACCGCCAAACAGTGTTCCATAGTGACTGCAGATTATATATTCCCACCATTAGTGCATAAGTGTCCCTGTTTCTCCATATCCTCTCCAGCATTTCTGGTTTCCTGTTTATTAGCAACTATTCTTGTAGGTGTGTGGTGGTATCTCATTGTAATCTTGATCTGCATTTCCCTTATAGCCAATGAAAATGAGCATCTCTTCATGTGCTTTTGAGCCATCTGTATTTGCTCTTCAGAAAAATGCCTGTTCATATCTTTAGCCCATTGTATAATTGGGTTGTTTGTTCTTTTGTTGCTGAGTTGTATGATTTCTTTGTGTATACATGAAATCAAAACTTTGATGTGTGATTTCCAAATATTTTCTTCCATTGAGTTGGCCACGTCTTCACCTTTTTTTTTTTTTAACACCTCTTCACCTTTTGACAAAGTCTTTTGAGGTGCAGAAGCATTTGATTTTGAGGATTTCCCATTTATTTATTTTGTCTTTGGTTTCTTGTGCTTTGGGCATAAAGTTTAAGAAGCTACCTCCTATTATTAAGTCTTGAACATGTTTCCCTCCTTTTCTTCTAGAAGCTTTATGTTGCTAGTTCTTATATTTAGGTGTTTGATCCACTTTGAGTTAATTCTTGTGTAGGGTATAAGATAGGGGTCCTCTTTCAATCTCTTGGCTATTGATACCCAGTTCTTCCATGCCCAATTATTGAAAAGACTTTATTTCTCAGTTCAGAGGATTTGGCGGCTGTATTAGTTAGGATTCTCTAGAGAAACAGAATCAACAGGGAACACTCGCAAATATAAAATTCATAAAAGTGTCTCACGTGATCGCAGGAATGCAGAGTCCAAAATCCACAGGGCATGCTGTGAAGTCGACGACTCTGTTGGAGGGTCTGGATGAACTCTGCAGGAGAGGCTCACCAGCCCAAGCAGGAATGGGGCCTGTCTCCTCTGAGTCCTCCTTAAAAGGCTTCCTGTGATTAGATTTAGCATCACTAATTGTAGAAGACACTCCCCTTTGGCTGATTGCAAATGGAATCAGCTGTGGATGCAGCTGACGTGCTCATGACCTAATTCTATGAAATGTCCTCATTGCAACAGACAGGCCAGTACTTGTCCAATCAGATAAACAGGTACCACAACCTGGCCAAGTTGATACATGTCCCTAACCATGACAGCGGCCTTGTCAAAAATCAGTTAACCATGGATTTGGTGGTCTATTTCTGCACTCTTGATTCAATTCCATTGGTCAGTGCTTCTATCTTTGTGCCTGTACCATGGTGTTTTTACCACTGTGGCTTTATAATAGGTTTTAAAGTCAGGGAGTGTTAATCCTCACACTTTGTTCTTGTTTTTTTAGGATGTTTTTAGGTATGTGGGGTCTCTTTCCCTTCCAGATGAATTTGGTAGTTAGTTTTTCCAAAGCTTCAAAGTAGGTTGTTGGAATTTTGATTGGTACTGTGTTGAATCTATAGATCATTTTGGGGAGAATTGATATCTTAACTATATTTAGCCTTCTTATCCATGAGCAGGGAAAGTCTTTCCACCTATTTAGATCTCCTTTGATTTCTTATAGCAACGTTATGTAGTTTTCTGTGTACAAGTCCTTTACATCCCATAGTTAAGTTCATTCCTAAGTATTTGATTCTTTTAGTTGCTATTTTGAATGGAATTTTTTCCTTAACTGACACGTCAGCTAGGTCATTGCTTGTGTATAGAAATGTTACTGATTTTTTTCACATTAATTTTATATCCTGCCACCTTGCTGAATTTATTAGCCCAAGTAACTTAGCTGTAGATTTCTCAGGATCTTCCAAGTATCATATTATCTGTAAATAATGAGAATTGTGCTTCTTCCATTCCAATTTGGATGCCTTTTATTTCTTTTTCCTGCCTGATTGCTCTAGCATCCTTGTCTTGTACCTGATCTTAAGGGGAAAGCTTTCAGTCTCTCTCCATTGAGTACAATGCTGGCTATTGGGTTTTCATATATTCCCTTTATCATATTGAAGTAGTTACCTTTGATTCTTATCTTTTGGACTGTTTTTTATCAGAAAAGGATGCTGAATTTTGTCAAATGTTTTTTTAGTATCAATCAAGATGATCATGTGATTTTTCCATTTTGATTTGTTCATGTGCTATATTACATTAATTGATTTTCTTGCGTTGAACCATACGTGCATCCCTGGTATAAACCCCACTTGGTCATGGTGTATAATTCTTTTAATGTGTTGTTGAATGTGATTTGCTTATATATTATTAAGGATTTTTGTATCTATGTTCATTAGGGAGAGTGGCCTGTTGTTTTCCTTTCTTATAGCATCTTTTCCTGGTTTGTTATTAAAATATTAGCTTCATAAAATGAGTTAGGTAGAGTTCTTTTTTCCTCAATTTTGGGAAAAGTTTGAGCAGGATTGGTGTTAGTTCTTTCTGGAATGTTTTATAAAATTCCCCTGTAAAGCCATCTGACATTGGGCCTTTCTTTGTAGGAAGATTTTTGATGACTGATTGAATCTCTTTACTTGTGATTGGTTTGTTGAGATCTTCTATGTCTTTCTCAGTCAGTGTAGCTTATTTGTGTATCTCCAGGAATTTGTTTATTTCATTTAAGTTGTCTAGTTTGTTGACATATAGTTGTTGACAGTATCTGCTTATGATTTCTTTTATTTCTTCAGGGTCTGTGGTAATGCACCCCTTCTCATTTCTTTGTTTATTTGCATCCTTTCCTTTTTTGTCAGTCTTACTAGTGGCCCATCAATTTTATTGATTTTCTCAAAGAGTTTTAGTTTTGTTGATTCTTTCTATTGTTCTTTTGTTCTCCCATCCGTTTATCTCTGCTTTAATCTTTATTTCTCTTTTTCTATTTGCTTCGGGTTAGTTTGCTGTTATTTTTCAAGTTCCTCCAGGTGTGCTGTTAAGTCCTTGGTTTTTATTCTTTCTTGTTTTTTAATATAGGCATTTAGGGCAACAAATTTCCCTCTCAGCATGGCCTCTGGTGCATCCCATAAGTTCTGATAAATTGTATTCTTATTTTCATTCATCTCCAGATAGCTGCTGATTTCTCTAGCAATTTCTTCCTTGACCCACCGGTTGTTTAAGAGTATGTTATTTAAACTGCATTTATTTGCAAATGTTCTTGTTCTTTGATGATTATTGAGATCTAGCTTCATCCATTGTGACCAGAAAAAGTGCTTTGAATAATTTTGATATTTTTAAATTTATCAAGACCTGTTTTGTGCCATATGATCTAGGAAAATGTTCCATGAGCTCTAGAGTAGAATGTATAACCTTGTGCTTTTGGGTGCAATGACCTATATATGTCTGTTAGGTCTAATTGATTCATCAAGTTATTTAACTTCCCTATTTACTTGTTGATCTTCTGTCTGGTTGTTTTTTCTATAGAGGAAAGATGTGTATTGAAGTCTCCTACTATTATTTTTGAAATATCTATTACTCCTTTTGGTTTTGGCAATGTCTATCTCACATACTTTGGAGCTCTTTGATTGGGAGTAGTAATATTTCTGAATGTTATATCTTCTTGGTGAATTGACTTTTTAATTAGTATATAGTGTCCTTCTTTGTCTCTTATGATGTCTTTACATTTAAAGTCTATTTTGTCCCATATTGTTATAGCTACTCCTGCTTTCTTTTGGTTTCATCTTGAGTTGGAAGATCTTTTCCCATCCTTTCAGTTATCCTTGTGTCTCTGGTGAGTCTCTTGTACGCAGCATATAGCTGGATTATGTTTCTTAATCCATTCTGCCAATCTATATCTTTTAATTGGCAGGTTTAGTTCATTAATATTCAAAGTTATTACTGACAATGCCTTTCTTTATTCCACCATCTCATCTTTTTTATTTTATTCATCAGATCTATATATGCTTTTCCCAATTTCTCTTTGTATTTTTAAAATTACCCTTAGTGGTCCTCTTCAATTCTGTGCCCTTCTGCAGACCTCCCTCTCCTGTCGTTTTTTTTTTTTTCAGCTGGCAGAACACAATTTACTATTTCTTGTAGGGATGGTCTCTTGTTGACAAATTCCTTAAGGACTTCTTTGTCTGTGAAAACTTTAATCTCTCCCGCAATTTTGAAGGACAGTTTGGCTTTGTACAAAATATTTGTTTCCTGTAGTCTTTTCTCTTTCATGATTTTGAGTATATCATACCACTACCTTCTTGCCTCCAGAGTGCTAGTTGAGTAGTTTGAACTCAGTCTCTTTGATTTTCCTTGTATGTAATAGATTGTTTTTCTCTTACTGCTTTCAGGATTTTCTGAAAACACTTGACAGACTGATTAATCTGTGCCTTGGGAAGGCCTGTTCGGATTTATTCTGTTTGAAGTTCGTTGGGCTTCTATGATTTGTATATTTATGTCCTTTATAAGGGTTGGGATGTTTCCCCCATTATATCTTCAACTGCTCTTCCTAGCCCTTTACTCCTCTCTTCTCCTTCTGGGATACAATTGATTCTTATATTTGTGCTCTTTGGCTATCATTTCCCTGAGTTCCCATTCCGTTTTTTCCATCTTTTTTTGCCATTGGCTGTTTTGAGTTATCAAAATCGGTTGTCCTGTTCTCTATATCACTTATTCTTTCTTCTGTCTCTTCAAATCTGGTATTGTGTGCCTCTAATATGTTTTTATTTGGTCAGCAGAGTCTTTAATCTCTGTGATATCTGCTGTTTTTCTGTTTATTCTTTCAAATTCCTCTTTGTGCTCTTCTACTGTCTTCTAGATCTTTTTTTCCTCTTTTTTAAAATTTATTAAACGTAACAACATACAAGCACAAACTTTCTTACCATAGGATCATTTCATTCTTGATATATAATCAATAACTCACAATATCATCACATAGTTTTATATTCACCATCATAATAATTTCTTAGAACATTTGCATCAATTCAGAAAAAGAAATAAAAAAAATAAAAATCTTCATACATACCATATTACCCCTCCCTTTCTTTGATCACTTGCATTTCAATCTATTAAATTTATTTTAACATTCCTCCTATTATTTATTTATTATACTATGTTTTTTAACTTTTTCCATTGGTTAATATAATATATACACAAATCAAAGAAAGAAAATAGCAATAGTTTTCAAAGCACTATTCAACATGTAATTGTAACACAGAACCCATAATTTGTCATGGGCTACAATACCATCATCTTAGATTTTTCCTTCTAACTGCTCCAGAACATTGGAGGCTAGAAGGAATAAATAATTTTTTACCATCACAATCGACTTTTTTTTTGCGTGTGAAAAATATCATATGTATAAAAAAGCAATAAATTTCAAAAAAACAGCACAACAATAAGTTGTAGAACAGATTTCAGAGTTTGGTATGGCTTACAATTCTGCAGTTTTAAGTGTTCATTCTAGCTGCTCTGAGATTCTGGAGACTAAAGGAAATATCAACATACTGATCCAGCAATCACCCTCATTTGTTAAATCCTACGTTTTCTTTATAACTCCACCATCACCTTTGTGAATCGCATTATATTTCTATTGGACAGTACTGCTCTAGATAGTTTCCTTATTATTTTATTGTACTTTCTACCATATCTAATTTTTTTCATGTTTTTTTTTTATTTCTACTGATGAATCTTCACAAACATGCAGTCCATACATGGTATACAATCAGTGGCTCCAACAATATCATGACATAGTTGTGTATTCTTCACTATAATCATTTTTTTTCATGAAACCTAACTACATACAAACAAAAACATTCTTACCATATGATTATTCCATTCTTGTTATACAGTAAATAACTCACAAGATCAGCGCATCATTGTATATTCATCATCATGATCATTTCTTAGAACATTTGCTTCAATTCAGAAAAAGAAATAAAAAGAAAACAGAAAAAAACTCATACATACCATACCCCTTTCTTTGATCACTAGCATTTCAATCTACTAAATTTATTTTAACATTTGTTCCCACTATTATTTATTTTTAATCCATATGTTCTACTTGTCTGTTGATAAGGTACATAAAAGGAGCAGCAGACACAAGGTTTTCACAACCACACAGTCACATTGCAAAAGCTATACCATTGTACAGTCTTCTTCAAGAAGCATGGCTACTGGAACACAGCTCCACATTTTCAGACAATTCCCTCCAGCCTCTCCATTACACCATCACTAAACAGGTGATATCTATTTCAAGTGTAAGAATAACCTTCAGGATAACTTCTGTACTCTGTTTGGAATCTCTCAGCCATTGACACTTTATTTTGTCTCTTTTCTCTCTTCCCCCTTCCCCCTTGTCATTGAGAAGGTTTTCTCCATCCCTTGATGTTGAGTCCCAGCTCCTAGGATTTCGGTCCCATGTTGTCAGGCAGGTCCACAACCCTGGGGGTCATGTCTCACGTAGAGAGGGGAGAGGACAGTGAGTTTGCTTGTCATGTAGGCTGCAAGAGAGAAGCCACATCTGAGCAACAGAAGAGGTTCTCTAGGGGGTGACTCTTAGGCCTAATTTCAAGTAGGCTTATCCTATCCTTTGCAGGGTTAAGTTTCTTATGTACAAGCCCCAAGATTGGGGGCTCAGCCTATTGCTTTGGTTCTCCTCGCTGCTTGTGAGAATATCATGAATTCTCTTCGTGGGGAAGTTGAATTTTCGCCCTTTCTCAAGATTCCCCTAAGGGGACTTTGCAAATACTTTTTTATTCAGTGTTGGAATCACTCTGGGATTTATTGGGGCATCACTCTGGACAAACCTACAAAATCTCATGCCCTACTCAAGATTCCGAGTATTATGGTGTTCAGTTAAACTGTCCACAGAAGTTACATTAGGAACTGTACTAGTCAAAATATAAATTTTGTCCTAAGTAAAAATTTTTTGCTTTAATCTCCCGTAAGTTAAAGTTTTAAAATGTTAATTACCATCTGTTTTCAACACCCTGCATTATTGACATTACTTTGTTCTTCCTCATGCAAAAACATTTTTTAATTTGTACATTTAGTCACTATCATTATACACTCTAGGCATTCCTAGATTATACCATCTCAGTCTTTATCGTCTATCTTTCCTTCTGACTTCATTTTTGCCCCGAGTACTCCTCCCTCTATCATTCTCACATTCAGCTTCATTCAGCATTGTAACATTAATGTATTCCAGTTAGGTAGTATCGTGCTGTACATTTCTGAATTTTTACAATCAGTCCTGTTGCCCAATCTGTATCCCCTTCAGTTCCAATTACCCAATATCTACCCTATTTCTATCTCCTGATGGTCTCTGTTACCAATGACATTCTCCAAGTTTATTCACTATTATCAGTTCATATCAGTGAGACCAGGCAGTATTTGTCGTTTTGTTTTCTGGCTAATCTCATTCAGCATAATGTCCTTAAGGTCCATCCATGGTGTTACATACTTCATAACTTTATTCTGTCTTACAGTTGTAAAATATTCCATCGTATTATATTCCACAGCTTGTTTAGCCACTCATCTGTTGATGGACATTTGGGCTGTTTCCATCTCTTGGCAATTCTAAATAATGCTGCTGTAAACATTGGTGTGCAAATGTCTTTGTGTCTTTACCCTTATGTCCTCTGAGTAGATACCTAGCAATTGTATTGTGAGGTCATATGGCAATTCTATACTTAGCTTTCTGAGGAACTGCCAAACTGCCTTCCACAGTGATTGTACCATTTGACATTTCCACCAACAGTGTACAAGTGTGCCTCTGTCTCCACATCCTGTCCAGTACTTGTCGTTTTCTGTTTTATTGATGACAGCCATTTTGGTGTGTGTGAGATGGTATCTCATTGTGGTTTTACTTCTTCCTTTCCAATTTTGATGCCTTGTATTTCTTTTTGTTGTCTGATTGCTTTGGCTAGAACTTCCAACACAGTGTTGAATGACAGTGGTGATAGTGAACATCCTTGTCTTGTTCCTGATCTTAGGGGGAAAGGTTTCAGTTTTTCCCCATTGAGGATGATGTTAGCTGTGGGTGTTTCATATAATTCCTTTATTATGTTGAGGAAATTCCCTTCTATTCCTATCCTTTGAAGTGTTTTCAACAGAAAAGGATGTTGAATTTTGTCAAATGTCTTTTGTGCATCCATTGAGATGATCATGTGGTGTTTCTGCTTTGATTTTTTGACATGGTGTATTACATTAATTGATTTTCTTATGTCGAACCATCCTTGGCATACCTGGGATGAATCCTACCTTGTCGTGGTGTATTATTTTTTTATTTGCTGCTGGATTTGATTTACAAGAATTTTGTTGAGGATTTTTGCATCTATATTCATTGAAGAGATTGGTCTGTAGTTTTCTTTTCTTGTAATATCTTTGTCTGGCTTTGGTATGAGGGTGATGTTGGCTTTGTCGAAAGAGTTAGGTAGCTTTCCCTTCTCCAATTATTTTGAAGAGTTTGAGCAGGATTCGTACTAATTCTTTCTTGGCTGTTTGGCAGAAGTCACATGTGAAGCCATCTGGTCCTGGACTTTTCTTATTGGGGAGCTTCTTAGTGACTGATTCAATTTCTTTACTTGTGATTGGTTTGTTGAGTCGTCTGTTTCTTCTCGAGTCAATGTTGGTTGTTCATGCCTTTCTAGGAAGTTGTCCATTACATCTACATTGTGTAGTTTATTAGCATAAAGTTCATAGCATATCCTGTCATTACTTCCTTTATTTCTGTGGGGGCAGTGGTTATGTCTCCTCTTCCATTTCTGATTTTATTCACTTTCATCCTCGCTCTTCTTGTTTTTGTCAACCTTGCTAAGGGTCCATCAATCTTATTGATTTTCTCATAGAACCAACTTCTGATTTTCTTAATTTTCTTGGTTGTTTTCATGTTCTCAATTGCATTTATTTCTGCGTTAATCTTCATCATGTCTTTCCTTTTGCTTGCTTTGGAGTTAGTTTGCTGTTCTTTCTCTAGTTCTTCCAAGTCGACAGTTAATTCCTCGATTTTTGCTCTTTCTTATTTTTAGATATAGACATTTAGAGCATTAATTAAATTTCCATCTTACCATTGCCTTTGCTGCATCCCATAAATTTTGATATGTTGTGTTTTCATTTTCATTTGGCTTGAGATATTTACTGATTTCTCTTGTGATTTCCTGAACCCCCTGGTTGTTTAAGAGCGTGTTGTTGAGCTTCTATATGTTTGTGAATTTTCTGGCACTGTGACTAGTATTGATTTCCAGCTTCATTCCTTTATGATCTGAGAAAGTGTCTTCTATGATTTCGGTCTTAAATTCATTGAGACTTGCTTTGTGACCCAGCATATGGTCTATCCTTGAGAATGATCCATGAGCACTTGAGAAAAAAGTGTATCCTTCTGTTCTGGGGTGTAGTTCTATATATGTCTGTTAAGTCTGGGTCATTTATTGTATTATTCAAATTCTCTGTTTCTTTATTGATCCTCTGTCTAGATGTTCTGTTCATTGATGAGAGTGGGGCATTGACGTCTCCAAGTATTATGGTAGATGTGTCTGTTTTCTTTTTTCAGTGTTTTCATTATTTGCCTTATGTGTTTTAGAGCATTCTGGCTCAGTGCATAAATATTTATGATTGTTCTGGTCTTCTTGTTGAATTGTTCCTGTTATTAATACATAGTGTCCTTTGTCTCTTTTAACTGTTTTACATTTGAAGTCTAATTTGTTGGATATTTGTATAGCTACTCCTGCTCTTTTCTGGTAGTTATTTGCATGGAATATCTTTTCCCAACCTTTCATTTTCAACCTGTGTTTATCCTTGGTTCTAAGATACATTTCCTGTAGATACCATATAGATGGGTACTATTTTTTAATCCATTCTGCCAGTTTATGTCTTTTGATTGGGGAGTTTAATCCATTAACATTCAGTGTTATTACAGTACGGGTAGTACTTTCTTCTGTCATTTTCCCTTTTGGATTTTATATGTCACATCTAATTTTTCTTCTTTTTACCTTTACTCATGGTCTTCCTTTCTACACTCTTCTCCACACCTCTCTTTCCTGCATTTTCCTATTTGTCTCTCTTCCTCCCTTTAGAGTTTCTTGCAGAGCCAGTCTCTTGGTCACAAATTCTGTCAGTGATTTTTTTGTGTGAAAATGTTTTTATTTCCCCCTCAGTTTTGAAGGATAATTTTGCGGGATATAGAACTCTTGGTTGGCAGTTTTCCTCATTTAGTATCTTAAATATATCATCCCACTGGCTTCTCACCTCCATGGTTTCTGCTGAGAAATCTACGCATAGTCTTTTTGGGCTTCCCTTGTATGTGATGGATTGTTTTTCGCTTGCTGCTTTCAAGATTCTCTCTTTTTCTTTGACATCTAACATTCTGATTAGTAAATGTCTTGGAGTACATCTATTTGGACCTGTTCTGTTTGGGGTACGCTGCACTTCTTGGCTGTGTAATTTTAAGTCTCTCCTAAGAGTTGGGAAATTTTCAGTGATAATTTCCTCCATTAGTTTTTCTCCTCCTTTTCCCTTCTCTTCTCCTTCTGGGACACCCATAACACGTATATTCGTGCGCTTCATATTGTCATTCAGTTCACTGAGTACCTGCTCGTATTTTTCCATTCTTTTCCCAATACTTTCTTTTGCTTGTCGGATTTCAGATGTTCCATCCTCCAGTTCACTAATCCTATCTTCGGCCTCTTGAAATCTAACATTGTGGGTTTCCATTGTTTTTTTTTTTCATCTCTTCTACTGTTCCTTTCATTCCCATAAGTTCTGTGATTTGATTTTTCAGACTTTCAATTTCTTCTTTTTGTTCATTCCTTGCCTTCTTTATATCCTCCCTCAATTCACTGATTTGATTTTTGATGAGGTTTTCCATGTCAGTTTGAACATTCTGAATTAATTGTTTCATCTCCTGTATCTCATTTGCATTGTTGGTTTGTTCCTTTGACTGGGCCATTTCTTCAGTTTTCCTAGTATGATTCATTATTTTTTGCTGGCGTCTAGGCATTTAATTACGTTAATTAGTTTATTCTGGAGATCGTGTTCACTTTTTTTTTCCTATGATATTCTTGTTGGATGACTTTGTTGTCTTTGTGTTCTTTGACATTCAGTTCAGCTCATTCTCGACCTCTAGCTTAGGTTTTGTTTGACAGATCAGAATTTTTCAGTTGTTTTTTTCTTGTTTCTTGCCCTGCCTGTATGATGCCTTTTTCCCCACTTAGGAGGGTCTACTTAGGTATTACAGCCCCCAGCCAGATTTTCCCAGACCAAACTGACCTCCTGTCAGAAGGATAGAGTCCCCTGCATCAATTTTCCCTGAGGGTGAGACCAGCATTTTGACAGGCTCTCCTATGAAGCCTCTAGGTTCTCCATATTTCCTATCCTGCCCAGTGTGTGGCCCTTGTCTGCTTGCAGGTCCCACCAGCATGAGGCAATGTGGTACCTTTAACTTCCGCAGACTCTCCCTGCTGTGTGCATGGTGGGGACAGAGGAGAGATTGTAGTCTGGTTTTAATTACTTCACTTTTTCAGACCCTGGTGTTTGAACTCCTTGAGGGAGGGATTCCACCTGAGCTCTGCCCCATCCCTCTCCTGGAGAATGCACAGTATCCAGATAAACACTCAAACAAGCTTAATTCTGCCTATGCCTGGGCCATTGTAGCTGGATAAGCCTTGCAGCAGTATCCAAAGAGCTGTCAAGCCATAGAAACACAGCCACTGAATCCTTTTCAGAGCAGGATCCCTGTTCCTCGGGTGTGCAAATGAAGAGTTTAAGTTGGTATGTTTCTGTGTGTATCTCCAGGTCCTATGTGCCCCCTGCTTTGCTTCAGGGCCCAGCAAAAAAACCTTTTTTTTTTTCTTTTTCCATCAGCCTTGTGCACCTGGGCAAAAACCAGCACCCTCTGCTTTTATTCAAGTTTCACCTGAGCTGGGGCCCTCTTTTTAGTAGTCAGATTTTGTTCATTCATTCCACAATTGCAGGTTGGTTGTGCTCAGTCCCTGCTGGTGGTAAGCTCTCTTTCCTTTCCCCTTTGGGAAGCAGCCTGTGGGAGAGGGGCAGTGGCCAGTGTGGCTTGGGGTACTCATGGTTCTGCGTGGGCTCACAGCTTGCCCTGCCAGTCCAGACTGGTTTACATTGTGTGTCCGGTCACTGATTTGGACCTAGCAGTTGTTCTGTACTCTTCGTGGCTATTTATTACCTGCTCTGGAGGACAAACTAAATCCAACACCTCACTAAGCCACCATCTTGGTCCCGCACCTATTTATTTATTTTTAATCCATATGTTTTACTCGTCTGCCGATAAGGTAGATAAATGGATATAGACACAAAGTTTTCACAATCACACAGTCACATTGGGAAAGCTATATCATTATACAATCATCATCAAGAAACATGGCTACTGGAACACAGCTCTACATTTTCAGGTAGTTCCCTCCAGCCTCTCCATTGCATCTTGACTAACAAGTTGATATCTATTTAATGCGTAAGAATCACCTCCAGGATAACCTCTCGACTCTGTTTGGAATCTCTCAGCCATTGACACTTTATTTTGTCTCATTTGCCCTTCCCCGTTTTTGTCAAGAGGGTTTTCTCAATCCCGTGATGCTGAATCCCAGCTCATTCTAGGATTTCTGTCCCACGTTGCCAGGAATGACCACACCCCTTGGAGTCATGTCCCATGCAAGGAGGGGTGGACAGTGAGTTTGCTTGTCATGTTAGATGAGAGAGAGAGAGGCTACATCTCAGCAATGGAAGAAGTTCTCTGGGGGGTGTCTCTTAGTACTAATTTTAACTAGGCTTAGACTATCCTTTGCGGGGTTTCATTTCCTATGAACAAACCCCAACCAAGCTTGAAGGCTCAGCCTAACAGTTTTGTTGTACCCACTGCTTATGAGAATATTTTTGATCTCTTGTATGTCACTTGCTATCCCACTTATTTTATTAAATATAGTTGTATGAACATCTTTGATTTTTTGTTCCAAAATCTGTCTCTTTTGTTGTTTTAATTTGGTCATTAGGCAGGGCTGTATCTGTCTGCATTGTGATATGCTTAGTGATCATCTGCTGTCTTGGTCACATGTAAATACGCTGATTGATTTATTTGGGAGTTGATTTCTTTCAGTAGTCTAAGGCCTTGTGTTTGCGGGATGGTTGTACAACAGGGAGCAAGGCATGGGATTGGTCACTCAGTGTGGTGATTTGTTTCGCGGCATGTATGGGTGCAAGTTGGAGAACTTACGCTGATGCTTGCGAAGTGGGTGATGTTTGTGAACTGGGCGCCCAGCGGCCAGGGACGATGTAATTGTGTGGGTGCACTGGTCTGCGGAGCTAACCCTGATGTGCCTTGGTCTAAGGCACGTGGCCCTTTGTGTGCATGTGTACAGCTGTGGCAGCATGTCAGCGTAATGCTTTTGTGAATTGGGGCAGAGATGACCCAGCTGTGCAGGTCAACACCTTCTCAGAGCTGCGAAGTGTGGCTGAGGGCCATGCGCATGTGTGGTCCTAGGTCCACTGCTAAGTGCAGTTCCCAGAGCTGAATGACGTACTTTGGGGCCTGTGCGCATGAGTTCTGTAAACAAATGCCCAGAATTCAAGCTGGGTAGAGTGAGGCTGTGCCACACTATGGACAGGGGTGCAGGGGTAGCCTAGGTGTGGAGGTTAATGCCTGCAGCCTTTATGTGCTGGCACCAGCCCACAGGGAACAGGGAGGGTGAAGTAGTGCTAGGGAGGGGTGCAGGAGTGGTGGGTTGGGCTGCACTTGGGGTGCGAGTGGGGGGCAGGCAGGTGTACTGGGGGCTGATGGAATGTGGCCACCTGGAGTGCAGGGAATGAGAGCAGTTTACGGTGTTTGGGTGTGTGGGTTGTTGGGTGAGTCGCCGTTCATGGGGCTGCGCCTGTGTGGGTAGGGCGCCTAAGGAACACAACCCTCATTACCTCCCAGTCCTGGGCTCCACGCCCCCCACACCAGGCTCCAGCTTTCTGCCTCTCATTTCCTCAGCCTCTGCAACCAGGGCTGCTGCATGTGATGCAGAAGGCTCTCCCCGGTCAGCTGTACTCCCTAAATGCCACCTCAGTCGCCCTCCTGTCACTTCTCTGATGCTTCCATGGAGCAATGTTAACCTCGAGGCACTCTGTTTGGCCATATTCCAGGAATTTCTCCTTTACTTATTTTTGTTTTTTATTTTTGGGTTTATGGGCTAGGAATTGAACCTGGGTCTCCTGCATGGCAGGCAAGCATTCTACCACTGAACCACCCATGCACCCTTCCATATGAATTAAACAGGCTTGTAAAAAAAGGAGAGGCTTGGTCAGTTACTTGTCTCATGGTTTTTTGGTTTTCTTACTGAGAATCGGCATTGTTGGGACCAATCATCCCATAGTGAGTTTTGACTCTAGTTTGTTGTGATTTAGTTTGAAGTTGCATTTTACAGACAGCTTCAGATTTTCTTTTTCAATTTATTTCAAAGTAATATATAAACTTTACAAAATGTTACCTTAAGTTTTGCAACTAAGAAGTTACAAAAACAGTACAGAGAGTTCTCACACATCCATTGCCCACCTCCCCAATGGTAACATCTTACATCACTATAGTGCAGGTACAGTTTTCTGATAGTCATCTTTTTCTCTTCTAATGACCTGTTAGTGTAAGGATTGTAAGAAAAAACAGTTATCCCTCCAGGAAGCTGTTACAAGGGCCCAAGTTAAGTGGTAGGAAGCTCATTTAGGCTACTGAGGGGGACAGGCTTTGGACTTGGTATTCCCCCTGACTGAAGGCTACTCCTTAGGTAAATGATAAACTTGTGCCTAATCCTGTTGTCATTGGCAAACATTTCCCACAGTAGGACAATTTAAGCTGTTTGATTTTTTTTCTTCTTTAAGGTAGTGGCCAAATTATCTAAATATTTAGTATAGTCCTCAAATCATGGTTATTGAATGTTTTGTGTCCATATTGCCAAATTTAGTGCTAGTTATATGTATGGTGCACCCAGTCATCTCACTTTTGAAGCATTCCTGGTCACAGGATGTTGAGACCAGAGGCAGAGATGCTGTAGGGGGATTAATACAGTGATTGTCATTACACAGAGGAAATAATCACCTCAGGTTATAACATCTTCAGGAATTAATTTGTGGCCTAGTGCTCTCCAACAGAGAACAATGATTTGTTTTGGCTTCAGCCCAAGCTTTCTTTTGAAGAAATAATTCTGTGACTTAAAGTGTAATAAAACTGTTCTGAAATAGAGCAACCTGTAGTTCTAAAGGGACTTAAGGTCCAACCATCTATTGGATTGGGTGGCTTCCCCCTTAACCACCGCTGCTGAGTGCCTATTCCAGGTATTCTTGAGGCCTTCCTCTGCCTGGGGCTTCCCTCCAAGCCAAAGGAAACGCTTCTTAAATATGTTCATTTTCAGCTTCCACACAATAGGTCTTTCCTTACTCTCATACCTCAGACACCAGATTGATAATTTTTTCTTATTCCTTCTGTTGAAATAGGTCTTGATCCTTTAATCTTGTAGTGTTTCAGACCCCCTCACCATTGTGCTTGCTGCCTCATTATAGGCTGCAGTTTTTTTCATTGTCTGTCCCCATTCTGGAGGCTGAGCTGAGGGAGTACGCTATAAGAAAAATATGACAGAGAAGACTTAGTACAAGAATGGACAGTAAGGCTCACTATTTACTTACTTAAAATCTTTTTCTTCAAGTGAAATAGTGCCCTGTTTTTTGTTGTTTCTCCTTCCCATTTTATTATTATTTTTTCTTTTCACTTTCACTTTTGCACACCTTATGCAGTCTTCCATATCCATTAAAGTCAGACTTCTAAGGTATGGTCTGTATTGTAAGATACAGGGACACTGATAGCCATTTGTTCTATGTCCCCATCTCCCAGCCTGTTTCCTACTCACCCTTATGTTCTGTTTTTGCCCCTTCCATTACCTCATCAACCTGCCCAGCCAGGATCCACCACCACCACCTTCACATCCACTTCCACTTTCACCTCTACCACTGCCCTTGCCTAAGATGCCTTGCCTCCAAGTTGTCTTTACTCCTGTTTTTAATTCTTTTTCCCTATAGCGAGATGAGAACCAGATCACATACATTGTTAGTGACTGATTTATAAACAGTCAAGTTCGTTTTTTACTTAACATCATTGATACCCTTAAATTTTGGTTTACATCTAGCAAAACATTGGAATGTTACACTGCCCAGTCCAAAATGATTTGATGTATTGGGGAGCAGAATAATACCCTACCCAGGAACTTCAGAAGGGCTTAAACTCAAGGAATTGATAAGGCCTATTTTTAGTGTTTTCCCCTGTGATTACTATTTAGAACATTACAAAATAGAGAACTATAATATGAATTGAAATTTCTGGAAACTTCTTCTAGTCCCTTGAGGTAGACACAGGTCAGAATGTGACGAAGTTTGGATTGAGAATATTATTTCTACTGCATAAGAAATGAGAGAGTCTAAGCAGAATGCTAACCTGAAAGGTAGGAAGTCGAATACTACAATATCTTTAACATGGTTGGGGTGGGGTTGGGCAGGGAACTTGAGGGCTGGGAGCAAAGACAGTATCACCCAATCTGAGAATAGTATTGGCACATTTTATATGAACCCAATTTTGATATATCTTCATCAGGTTATGTAAATATATGTCAACTAAAATCTCAAATTTTAATGTTATATGGGCAGATTTGGAGATATATGAACTTGGGCATACAAACAGTCATCCCTAAAGAGCTCATCATTACAGATTAAAATTTCCAAATAGAAATAGAGAATTTAAAATCCTTGGTTTATTCAGAGTGGTCTTGAAATTTATTTGGAGAACTTGGTAAAGGTTGTGCTACCACAAAAAAACACTGTCCCATAAACAAATGAACTTTAGAAAACCTGACAATGTAACAAAAGATGCTATTCTGTTTAAGCTGCTGTGTATGGAATATTCCTTAAGGCTACTAAATTCATAGGGAGCATTTGCCTACCTACAGAATAATAGTTAAAAGAAAAATAATCATGGGTAGAAAACTAAAGGGACAATGCATTTTATTGCATCAGAGTAGCAAGAAATGTAAGAGTCTCAGTAGAGTTCAAAATATGATGTCCTGACTTTCTAATGCATAGATTTGCCTGGAAGTGTAAAATCTTAGGTGGTTATTAAAGCCTTTCCCCTTGGATAAGCTGATTGTTCCTGTAATAATATTTATATTCTGTGAATTGCTAAATAGGTTGGGTTAAAAACATTGGCAGAAAGGGAAGTGCCCTTCTATATTTCTGGTTAGATAATACACTCTGAATACAAGAATAACTTATGTTCTTATTCTCCATGTAAATTCCAAGAAATGGATTTCATATGCTTTGATCTATCTTTCTTCAGTTTTCCCAGTAAATTCTTAATTTGTTTCAGCAAAAGTATTCAAAAGTTTTATATGGGAACTTCAATTCAGTTTCGAAGTTTTGCATGACTCTCACCTAAAGTTATTATGAAAGGAATGTCCCCCTCTTTCTGAGGGTTTGTTTTTGCATGTAGCATTCCCATTGGAATGCTCTTGAGAGGTTAAGCTCATTATCTAAGCAATTGTTTTCATAAACTTCAGTATTTTTATTCCACTGCTCATGGCTAGATAGTGTATAACCTGGTCTCTACCCGGTATTATCCACGTTGTTTTCATACTTATCTTTAAGGGCCAAAGATTATCTCACAGAAGCTCTGAAATAATTCCAGTTTCGGAAATTCATGTGTAAAAGGAAATTTTTAAGGGAAGAGGGTGAGAACTGAATTCAAACTCTTAAGAATTTTTTAAAGCAGTATATTGATTAACGAAAGCTCTTGGCATCTTCTTGCAGACATAGAGAAGGCAGTGATTGTAATTAATATTTAATGAGTGCCACATATTTGATAATTGCTCTGATTCACGCTATTATATTCTTCTTCCTTCACCCACAGCAAACCGAGCTTAATTTGATTCATACCCTTAGAAAGAAAAAAAAACCCTAAGATTACTCACATGGCTGTGATTCAGCTCTTGGCTCCCACCACCTCCTCCTCCTCCTCCTTTTCTCCCACCCTGCCCACTCCCATATTCACTCCCACCAAGTGGTGTTGCCATCAAAAAGCTGAGTCAGTTTGTTCTTTAAAATGGGTGGGGATAGAAGACAACTAATAAAAACTTTCTGAGCAAAGTATACTACTTAGATCTGAAATCATTGCAGGCAGAAGAGCAAAGTAGCTGCTTATATAACATGAAAAGCTTGGTACAAAGACAAGCTCTCATAAAGAAATGTTCAGATTGTCTTATATAAGTCGAGATATAGTTTGTGTACGTGTGTATAGAGGCATACACATAACCATATAGACGGGTTTCTATTAAAAATTTCCAATATTAGGAATCGTAAGTACACACACAAACAAACAAAAAACCTTGATCTTCTGTTTTCAGAATAGGATAATTTACTATAATCAAAAAACAAATTTGTTAGCTTGCCAAAGATTTTTGATCATTTTAAAACATAGTGATAAAGTCACTTCATCAGCTTTCAAATTAACAGTGTGACTTGGGAACCTGACATTGTTTTTTATTTTTCCCCTGAGTAGCTGGAAGATTGGTACTGGGGGTGGCAGCTCACACTTCAGTGAGATTGTGGTGATGGCAAATATTATTAAGGCAGCCATTTATGTTCCTTCTTGTACTTAGTCATTTTTTCCTTATTCTTCAGATGAAATGAAAAGCCTTGGTGAAATAAGTGACTTTCCCAAATCCCCAAAGGTGTAATAGTCCTAGAGCCAGTATTGGAGCCAAGACTGTCTGTTTTCACTCTGACCTGTAGTTCTAGTTTTTCAGAACTTGACATAGTTGGACCATTTGGTATTTTAGAGATTGCCCAGGGACAAGAGTGGGCACTGAGATGAAGCTCCATGCTGGAGCTGCAAACTTGTCGTTAATTGAATTGTTGAATCAGGTGTGTGTAATCTTCAAACCAAGGTTCCACCTGGAGGTAGGGGAGAGCAGAATTGAGCCGTACCCCCCCTATCACTCATTTGTAATCCTGATCTCCTCCTCTTAGTTCTGCTGGCTGCTGCCCCCCCCCACCCCATTATATTACCATCTGTCTCAGAAACATTGCTTGGGTTAAGACAAATTGGAGCAAAACTGGGCCTTCAGACAAAACCCAGAACTACTTCTGAGTACTATGTTTGAGGAGTCCCATATTTGTAAAGCTTCCTTGTGTGTCTTAGATATTTGGTTGCTGTCTTTTTTTAATCGTCCTTTAAATATTTTATAAGCTGGCTGGAAACCATTAGCTTTGTTATTGAAGTGTGTGTTAGATGCTTGAACTTCTTCATAGAGTTTTCCTGGCCCCTGTAGGATTCTGCTCTGAACTTTTTAGACTCTTGGGATTTGGAAGGAGAAGGCACAAACAGATATCAGATGTAAAACCAGACAAGTATTTAAGCCAGTAAAACTTTAAGAGTGAAGTATGGATTGCCTACATATTTGTCATCATTAGTAAAATAGAAATGAGTTTTTAAAAAATGTGTGGAATTGCATTTTTCTTGTTCAGACTTATTATTTTAGGGAATGACTAAGATATATCTGGTTTCAAAGTGGTGGCACAAAGAACAGTTAAAGGAGAATGGGTTGGATGATAATATTAACACCCAACCCTTAATCCTTAAATAGTGCTTACTGTCTGTTGGGCACTGTTGTAAGCACTTGTACACTTGGCTTGGCTTTTTAATCCAGT
Organism: Tamandua tetradactyla; assembly: GCF_023851605.1. Lineage (NCBI taxonomy): Eukaryota > Metazoa > Chordata > Mammalia > Pilosa > Myrmecophagidae > Tamandua > Tamandua tetradactyla. The sequence goes on from NC_135353.1 coordinate 125,130,430, forward strand.
TGACAAGCAGGAACAGCAGAGCCATACACATAGCCATATAGGCAGGTTTCCGTTTAAAAATTCCCAATATTTCAAATGCTGGAACTCTGGCTCTAGCATCCATGCTTAAAAATACATTATAGATTCCTTTAGCTGCCAGAATTCTTAGTGCTTGATTTTATTAACGTTCTATTTCCATTGTCTGTGTTTATTTCTATTGAAATCCACAGTTATAGATTTTATATTCTTTATGTGTCTTCAGAAGGTAACTTTCTTTAAGTCAATAATTTTTTTTTTTGCATGGACAGGCACAGGGAATTGAACCCAGGTCTCCAGCATGGCAGGTGAGAACTCTGCCATTGAGCCGCTGTGGTCTGCCCTATTAAGCCAATAAAAATTTTAGACGCAAAAAAGTCAAGACTAGATTAATATATCCCTGTTGAAGGGTGAGTAAGTTTTAATGACTGAATGAGAAATAATGTGCACACAGTTTAAAAGATTTCAAATAGAAAGATTTTAAAAGTATAATTCAGAAGCATTGAAATAGTTTAGCGTGAGTTTAATTTCTGAAAATGCATTCTATATGTAAATCACTGTGGAGTTAATTTCACTAAAACCTTTGTAAAGTGAATCAACAACTCATGAATTAACTGCTTCACATTGTTTCTCTGTGTACATTTTTTTTGCTGCCCATATCCAACAAATTGAAAATTAAATATTTGAAGTTTTTCTGCATTATAGAAATATAATGCATTTTCTATATTATTAAAAAAAACCTAATTATCCATCAAGACATAATCAACAAATTTCAAGCCTCAGTCAGAGCAGTTACTGACTTTGCTCGAGGTTAAAGGAAGTATGCTGAAAAGAGATAACTGTAGTTAAACTGTTCAGAGCAAGCCATCCAGATTTTTTGCGTGAGGAATTGCACTTCTTATTACTGCATTCTTCCTGTCTGCGTAATACCTGGGAACAATTTACTTCATGTAATGCCACCCCCATTTTGGTAGTAAACTGTTTACTGAAGAGGAAGAATATTAGACATGTACATTTATTTAATTAGAGTTTTCACAGACGACATTTGGTGATGTTTCAAGTTTCTGTTTTGCAGCTTTTAGCCAGGCGAAGATTAAAAGGTTGTACAGATTTTTTGTGATGTGGTTGTATTGCATGTGTCTTTGTGAGCGTGTAGCTCAAGTTATAAGGGTGAGTTGCAGTAAATGCAAAAGTGAAAGCTGCAACATGGCTCCCATGCTCCCAACCACTTCCTGAAGAACCTGCCACGTGTGCCCCAGATTTAGAAACTTAAAACTTGGGACCTCAGGACAGAAAGAGTCCCTGGTGATAAGGGCCTCAAATAAATCTAAAGATATAAAACCTGTTTACTGCTGTTGTATGAACTCAAACTTTTATTTGCTTCATTGTAATATTTTCAATGCACAATTTTGAAATTTTAAGTATTAAGGAATAGAACCAGAGCCCTGTAAAAGTATCTTCACCTTCTCTTTTACCTGATTTGATTCTTTGAAACTGATTAGAACCTGCATTCAGGTGTTTAACTGTACAGTTATAAAAGAAAAATGTGAGCTTGTCAAATCAACTACAACCACCCGTTTGATAAAACTGAGTCACATCCAAATGGGCTGCACTTATGCTACCCTCCCATCCTAGGGAAAATGTGGCTGGGGGAGGCAGTGTGAGTCATCACCTGGTTTGTTTGACATACGCTTCCTTCCATAAATTGGGGATGGCAAGCAGCACAGTGTTCCAGGCTTACCTCGGAGAAGGAGCTCTTAAAACCTTGCATGGTCAAAATAGAGCTTTAAAGTTTGATGGATGATGCTGAGCCCATATTTTTACTTCATATGTCTGGGGAGAGTCAGAAACTGACAAGACCTAAACAAGGAACATTTGTAAGTACCATTTTTGGAGGTCAAAGAAATGGTAGGGGTGTTCATGCTTGACTTTTCCCCTAGGACATAACAAATATGAAAGAAATAAATTGGCAGTGTTAAAATAAAAATAAATACATTTGTAGCTAGTTGACTAAGTGGACTTGTTTACCTAACAAAACTGCTTTTGATGTGAATGGTCTGGAATGAGTGTATGTGAAAGAAAGAAAGACCGACAGAAAGATGTTGAGAGCTAGAGACAGACAGATACATATGATTTGGTAATTATCATATAAATTTGTTTTTACAGTGTTTAATTTTTGTCTAATTTATCCAGCCATTTTGAAAAAATGTATTTCATCTAATAAACTTTTTAAATGGTGAACTTTGAATCTCCATCTTGCACATTTCCCTTCAGTGTTTTTACATAGGATCACTGGTGTTATTTAAAATGAAGTTAAGAATGTAAAATTGTCAGGGAGACTAGAGAAACAGGAAAGTGGGAGTAGATTTATAGCCGAAGTGAGTTTGTAAACCTCATCTCTGTTTTGGGATTATTTCTTAATATGTGCCAGACAGTCCTGATTTCCATCCTGGCTTGGTTGTGGCTCTTTCTCTGTATAGAGCTGGGGTGTTCCCTGTCTTAAAGCTGAAGCCATCGCAGCCTGGGCGTTTTCTGTTTCAGCTTATGGCTTTTTTCTTCTTCTTTTTTCCTGAATGAGTGTCCTTTGTGTAACCCCAGTAATTCAGAAATCCTGCAGTCATAGGGACTGCCCTGTCATGTGACTTAGGTATGAGGTGGTGGCTGCGATTGGTCAGCAGTTAATTGGCGGTTCCCTATAAGAGGTCCTGGGCTGGGAGTCCGGCCACTCTCCTGCCGGGGCTGTCTGCCTAACGCGGTGGGAGGTTGGGAAGGAGTGTCCAGTGATTCAGCCACATGTGATAAATGACCAAGGGATCTCTTCCTTGGGGTCAGCATACCCATGGAAGACATCCAAACTGGTTGTGGTCGACTTGATCAAATTCTGGCTTCCTGAACTGGTAACTGTCACTTTAATATAGCTTACTGATTAAACTAAGAAAAATGCAGCTGAAAATCTCTGCCAGGAACTTGTGTGGACTTACCCCCTGTTTCCCGCCCCCCATCCCCCCACCCCCTTCTGATTCATTTTGTCACAGGAATGAAATGCAGATAACTCTTTAGAGGACTTCTCTAAGAAAAGTGTCTCGTGTGATCTGGAACAAAGACATTTTATAATCAGATTTATCAAGCTGCGAAGAGGGAGTTTTAGTGAACGGAAGCAGCAGCATTCTGTCACCAGGAAATACTGCTTTATCCAGAATCGGTAAGTGAAGAATGGCATTGCTCTTTAATAGATATCATATGGTATGTGTGGGAATTGCAAAAGTATTTACAGACCCCTAACAACTGTGTTGAACCAGAGGACATAAGCAGAGTGGGGAATTCTAAAAAAAAAAAAAGTAGCGCAAGAATATAGCATAAAGGCTGAGAATGAAGTCAGGTAATTAGCAGAAATGAAGGCTGCATTACCCATTTAGTGGAACATGTGTTTGGTGGTGCTTATTTCCCCCCCCTTTTTAGTGGGAGGAAATCTGCCATCAAAGTGGGTTGTTTGGTAGAGTTGTGGCTTTAATTTTCCATGGATATACGTTTCCATTTAGCCTGAATAGTGTGTACATTATTTGGAAGGATGCTTTTGGAATTAGTGTACTTGCCCTCCTGTCCCTCCCTCTACCCAAGGGTGTAAGGTATTTAGTTAAAGCATTACAAGAATGAAAGTTCAAGTATTGGAAACACTTTCTACTGATTGTGAAGAGCAGAGTAAGATGGAAATTTTCTTTTTTACATTTGTGTCATAAATTTAAAGATTGCTCTATTTGATTATATTAGTATAGCAAAATGTTAGTTATTTTACAAGAATGAAAGTTAAGATTAAGGTGGAAATAGATTTTCATTTTTACATTTGTATCATAAATTTAAAAATTGCTCTATTTGATTATATTTGTATAGCAAAAGGTTATTTCTATGTGATGCATTACATTTTGAGGGAACATGCTTAGCAATTCTTACTGGTTTGGTGAATGTCTGTCTGTCTGTCTTTTTCTGAAACCTTAAATTCAGCTTTCTAATCTTGAGTCTGAGCTGCCCCATGTTTAAGGTTTCCAGAAAATCCAATAATGCTTTGAATACCTGTGTTATAGACAATGGGTTCTTGTTCATGAACTTGTAAGGAAAGATAGTTTTGTATTAGACATATGTCTGATTTCTTGATTTGTTTTTTTTTAAAGAATGGTTGTGTCAAAAAGGTGGAATTGAATAAAAATTAAAATTAGAATGGTTGGTGTCTACCTGATTTCACCAGTATCTTATTGGTCAATAAAAGTAATCATGTGATGTCTAGTTATGCATAATCAGATGGAAAACTATTTTGTTCTTTTTACGGCTAGCAATTATTTAAGTAATTTTGCTGATTTCCATTTATAAGTGTGAATTTATATAATTAAGAGTATTACTGACAGTGTTAAAGTTTTGGTTCATACAGGACATAATTTTAAAATTTGTTTTTAAATACCTTAAGCCATTTACAAGTTGAATCTTGATTTCTGACATTTGCTTTCCATTGTGTTACTTTCAAAATCTTAAAATTCTTAGCTTCAAAGGGAAAAAATATGATAAAACAGAGGATAGTGGTGACTCAGTTTCTCGCTGTTGTCAGTGGAGTGGGATGAGAGTGGAGGGGAAGAGAGATGAGTCTAGTGTGATCTGTTAATTGGTCACTTTTTCTCTTATATACTTTGAGGATTTTTGAGATCATTTTTCATACTAATAGTGCACAAGACTTCTGTTTAAATATTTATTTTCATAGAAATAGACAAAAATAAATGGTAAGCTTGGCTATTAAGGGCAAGTCCTCCTGTTAGATCAGTAAGTTGGTGATCCAAATTTGTAAATATTAAAATATATTTTACTTATTTAAGGTATGGCTGAGAATGTGAAAAAATGATCCTTGTTTCCCTGAAGAACTTGAATATGTAGGTTTTAGAGTCTTGTAAACAGAAATGGTAACAAAGCATTAAGATATTTACAGGCAATTTATATTGTTCTAGTTTATGTTCAGTGATTCACAATAATTTCAGCTCTTTATTTCATGTAAATACTTGGGAAAACATGATGATTGAATAATCTGGCCAAACACAGCCATGCTAAATGGAGGAAAACCTTTATATAATTTTCATTCATCAGTTTAGAAGCATTCCTTTAAATGTCAAAAATGTAATATAAGCAGGTTCAAATGTTAAATGCTAGAAATTACATCCCAGAGGAATCACTTTAGATCATCATGATTTCAATTCTATTTATTGTTCTCTATTCTCAATTCATTAACTGTTAAAAGTACACCTTAAATGAATAACATAGCATTGCCCTGAATTATTCCCTGGGGTTGTTGGGAGAATTAGCATTTTTGCATACTCTTTTAAATAACAAAGTATTAATGACATGTATATATATTTGCAAGTATATAAAGCAACAAACTGAAGGGAATCTCATATCTGCCTTTTCTGTGAAGTAACAGACTTCAAAATAATTCCTCTCAAATCATATTTGCTATTTACATATTCTATAATATAAACACTTTCCTTTTGGGTTTATTTCTTACATTTTTGATATGGTATATACAATTTTGCTCAATTAATATTTTTCTTGATGTATGTATATGTATTTCATTTGAAGGGGGGAGCTTTAATCACTAGTGAAACAAGTAGCTGTTTGTTAGAGCTCAGATAAGTTCCACAGTGTTGTTCCTATGACAACTGAGTAGTTAGGTGTTGAAATGTAGCTTTAAGTTCTTGGTTTGGAAGTGTCATTCAGACCTCCCACTACAGTCTCATTGAGTAGGAGGATAATGAGAAGGGGAAAAAAATATGAAGCAACATAAGTATCTCTGTTTGTTTCATGTCTTCGTGATTTGTCTTTGTATATGGGATTGCTATGGGAGTAGTAATCATAGGTCTTGAAAAACAATACCTCAGTATAAAATATTAAATTTAAAGGGGTCAGAAAAGTTGGGGAAGATAAATATCAGCATATGGAGGTAATATAGAGGCAGGAACAGTCAGCTTCCATGGACTTGTGTAAATCCTTTACCCGTTGCTGACCATCAGTGTGAACATCTTGAATCAGTTATTGTATAACTCTTCAAGAGCTGCAAATATTTCCTTAAAATGTAGTGTGGGGAAAATTCCTTTGGTAGCGGGATGGTTTACCACTTTTTGCAGAACATATTTCTCTCCATTTTCTTAAAGTGCCTGTTTTTAAGTCATTTACTTGTTTTTTAATAGTGATAAAACTTAAGTATCTTACCCCATATTCAAAAGCTCTTTAAAGGTTATTTGACACTTGTTTTTGGAAATGAATTGGTTGACTTCAGAATCCTCTGGAACACTGTATTTGGGGAGGAGGTGAGGGGGGGTGTGCATGTAGACTAATATTTGACATAGATTAATTATGCAGTTTTGGATTTTCCATGCCTGAAGGGCTTCCTCCTTTCTACTCCTAAATGGTTTTGACCATTTACTTATTCATTTGGTCATTAACGCCTCCAGAAGTTAGAAAAGCAAAGATGATCATGGATTTTGCCCCCTATTTCGTATACATCCACATCTCTTCTGAAATTCAAAAAGCTCTGGATATCAAAATGTTTTCATGTAACTAATTTGGCAGCAAATATTGACCTGAACTGATGTGAGGCTGTTTATAGTTTTTATCCCACTTAGTATGATTATTCATACATTTTACTGTAGTAATATAATGTGTTTGGTCATGACCCCTTGGCTCCCTGAAGTTTTATATCTATATATAGAATAGTTACTCTGTTACCTTTATAAAATAATAGTAATAAATCTGAGTATCAGATAATGGTTTGTAGACCTCTAATTGTTGGCATATATTGAGCTGATTATGTGCCAGGCTTTGTTCAAAATGAATCACTATCATCTAAAACAGTTCCTGCCATATAGTAGGTACTCAGATGCTTTTATGGGTATAAAATGTTTTACATGTGTTAGCTCATTGAATTCTCACAAAAACTCTGTGCAGCCAACATGATTATTTTCAGCATTTTACGGGTGGAAACTGATGCACACACAGAGAGGTGAAGCAACATGTTATAGCTCGGAAGTAGTGGAGTCAAATTTTGAAAGCAAACAGTATAGCTGCAGAGTCTGTTCTTACTAAGTCCACTGCAAGTATGAGCAAGGATTGGGATGTGGCATTGGAACTCTTGACTGAGTCAGAGGTGTATTTAAATTGTTTTCTTTTATTCCTAGTCATCCTGGGTCTATTGTCATCAAAGGCTGAGGATATCACCACCATGGCCATTACCAGGAGCCTGTTATGGAATGGTTTTAACCAGTTCTCTAGGGTGGCAGTGTGGGAGTTTCAGGGATCTGAGAAGCTCCTAATCCCTTCACAGACATCCCAGAATGCTCTCCATCAGCTCCAAAGCTGATCTCCAAAGCAAATCAACTTTGCTTCTTTATCATGAAAAATTAAGCCCCAGGGAAATGATCTTAAATAGCAGAAAATGTCCTTTTGGTAGACATTTTCTGAGTCCCTTATCTAGCAAGAGGTTTGTTCTCTGAGGAGGGCAGTGAATTCACCCATGGGAGCCACAGTGAGACAAAGCAACAGAAGAGCCCCTTGGGGAAAATTGGGCAACCTCTATGGAGCTGTAGCTGCATGGCTCTTTTTGAATCCATGAAAGGATATTTTAACAGTACCTCCCTGAAATATAAGTAAGTGTTAATATAAGCTGGCCTCCCTAATCTCTATACGGTTCTAGGGATACAAAATTTCATTCCATGCTTGTGGCAACCTCCCCACTCAACTATTCAAATTCCCTCTTGCCCTTCCTGCCTTATTTTTCTTCTTAGCACTTACTCTATCTGACATATTGTATGCTTTGCTTATTATTGTTTAGTGTTTTTGTCAAAATACTAGCAGTAACATTAAAGATCATAGATTTATGTGTCTTAAAATTCCATCTTCAAATTTATTCCCTCCTCTCAATCTCAGGCTGCTGTAAATAAATTTTTGCCCATTGGATTTTTCTTATTATTAGTTTTATGTTAACATCCATGAGAATTACATTCAAATTAAAAACATTTTTTATTGTGTAATCAGAATCGGAGAACTGATGTCTTCATTCAAGAGGGGAAACTGAGCCAAATTTGCATTATAATCATTGCATAATTTTTAAATCATGAAGATTTTGGATTACGAAGGAGAAAGTAAAACAAATATTCAAATACCCAAAATATTGTGAAGTACCTGCAATTAAGGCAGGGAACCAGAGAACTTTTTATAGCATTTATTCCAGCTAAACATTTGTCTTCTACCCACGTACTTGTTACTCTTTTCCTTTTAAAAAATAAGAAAACCAACGTAAAACAGCTGTTCTATATATTATATTAAAGAATATGAGATTGAATTTTGGGTATTTCTGTCTCAAGTTCCTGAATGCTCAGCTGTAATATATCATCTTTCAATCCCATATTTATTCTAATTTATGTATTGTTAAATATTTAGGATAATATAAAATTAAAAATTACATATATTATTAATGCTAAACAATTTGGTCATGTAAATACATCAGTGAAGCACTTATAAATTTGGTTTTCTTCAGAGAAATTCTTGAAAGAACAGATTAGAAGCATAGAAGTTTAATTTAATATGCTATTCTAAGTCATTGACATTTTTAAAGCAATATTTAATAGGAAAATAGTTTCTTTTCAATGGTTAATCTATTAAAGTAATAACTTGATTTTTAAAAAGAAGTGTAACTAGTTACTTTAAGGTAAAGGATAGAGTCATGGATTATGAAGAGGAAGCTAAGATTTTATTTTAAATGATCGCCTCTTTCTACCTCAGAAGAGTTTAATTACCCTGAAGCACCTGTTCTACTGAAAACCAATTGTTGGTGTTATTATTGGAAAGAAAGCTTGGTTTTCCTACCTTTCCTAAAAGTGGATGGATAAAATTTTTTTTAATGAATTCTCAATTAGGATTTGCATCTCTCTGTCTGTCTGTCTCTCTCTTTCACACACACACACACACACACACACACACAGAGTGAGATTAGAGGTCTTAAAAATGGGAGACACTGAGTAAATTTATACAGGCCCAGAAAAAATTACAGGTAGGTTTAAAAATTCTGTTTACCTGAAAAGAATCCTATTCAAGCCTCCAGACATTTTTCAGTGAGAATCGAGTAAGTGGCAGTGGTCACCATGACGCCAAGAAGGTGCCTGTTTACAGCATCCATTGAAGTGTTTACTACCTGAGAGGTACAAGCTTTGGGAGCAAGTAGACTTGTGCTTAAACTAAATTTTGCCCTTTGTTAGCTGAGAAAGTAGCTCCATTTGTTTCCATCAGCCCCAGAGAACATAGCACAAGTACTAGCTCAGAGTGTTGTTGTACGAAGTATAAAGCACATGATATGGTAATGGGACATAATGGTGCTTAAAACACTTTAGTTCCCTTCTCAAAATCCTTTCCAGAACAAACTTAATCTGTTTGGTCCCAAAGCCAATGGATCCGTACTAATTTATATGTATTTTTTCACATCAGATTAAGCAAAATGGTGATGATGACAGTGGCTGCCATTTATTGCACATTTCACACATTCTAAGTAGGCACTGTTATAAGGCACTGTTGTGTGCATTGATGTATTTAATCCTCATGACAACCCATTGGTACAGTTATTATGCTTATTTCATAGATGAGGAAACAGGCACAGAGAGGTAAAGGAACTTGCTTAGGGTCACTCAGCTGATAGGCTGTTGCCAGCGTGGATGACAAGGTTTTGTGACAGAAGAGCCAACTAAAAGTTGACTGAACCTGAAAGTCTCAAAACTGGTTTTCTCATTTCTATTCTGTAAAGTGTCACATCTTCCAGGAGTGGCCCTCTCAACAGTGAAAGACAAAATTGACTTTGTCTGGTTCTTATTTCACAAATAAATGGGAGCATTTTTAGTCATTTTCTTTTACGAGTTTTAATTAGGCCACTGGAGAAGAGGAGGGGAATTCCTTGTTTTCAGTTGATCTCATGTACTAACAAATTTACTCATATAACTTCCCCTATTTTTTTTCTAATGTTTTCACTTGAAAGTGGGGGTGGAAAGGAGAAATCTGTGAGCTTTTGAGTCCTAGGGATGTACTTTCATCAACCAACCTGTCTGGAGATTCTTTCTTCAGTATAGACAACTAAAATGAATGAGGGATCTATATTTACTGATATTTTCTTCTTTATTTCCATTCAGTTGTGGATGCTACCTAGAGGGGCAAAACTTGTAAGCAAAGAATTACAAGAAGCTGTCTAGATGCATAAAATCTTACATTTGGGTGAGGAACTAGTTTTCAGAATATGGGAAAGGATTTTCACAGTTAGAATTTCCTCATCTTTCAAGTGTAGGTTAAGAATTTGACTTAGAGGGTTAGGACAGACTGCTTACATAAGGGTTCTCACAGTGCCTGAAGATCTCTGAAAAATCCCCTGGCTTTGGACTGAGCCTGCCCTTAGGAAGATACACCTTCACACCTGTCTTCATTCATCCGTATTCCCACTTAACTCATTCAACACTTAACTGCCGAAGAGGTCAAAGAAAGGATGGGGTGAGAGTCTATTAAGGAAAAAAAAAAAAGAACTAGTAACTTTTTTGCCTCTTTCACCTCAGACAATGGCTACATCTTTTATTTGATCCTTTGCCATTTTTGAGGCAACACATATTTCAAAGACGGACACTCTTTCATAAGTCTTTAAGCATCTTCCTTAGGCAGTCAATCATACTTCCTTTTTTAAAGTGAGGGGGAGAAGAGGCTTATGAGGGGAAAATAAAGCAGAGAAACCTTTTCTTTATTATTATTTTTTTAATGGTGGAGGGAGGAAGGGATCATAGTAGGGAATGTGTAAATAAATATGGTCCATGACTCCCCTGAACTCTCAACTCATTTGCCTGTTTAAAGAACATTAAGAAACAATAAAGGACTCAAGGAAAATGTCTTGGCAATTAATTTTTAAATAGAATTCAAACCAATTTGAAGGTAACCAATTTGAAGGTAAGTAAGTCTGCTCTTTGAAGCCTCAATCAAATTTAGTATGAGTTTTTAACATTATCTCTAAAGATGTGAAAAATGAGGAATACCCTCTTTTTGGGGCGAGTGAGGTTAGTGAGAAGGGTTTATACCACTAACACTTCAAAAGGTGTTTCTTGTCATCATGCTGCAGTTATGAATACTCTTCCTTAATGCAGAATCTTTCTCTTTATATGTGATTTAATGGTTATTTTAACCCTGCTGTAATTTCCCATAGTTTCTAAGAAGCACATAACTAACCATTCAGGTTCTTTGTAATGGCAAAACTGTGTCTATTTACTGATACAGGCTTAACCACAGCAGCAAAGGGAATGAAAATGCTTTATAAAGCTTTTTAGCATGAAATGTGAGGTTGAAGTCTACATCAGTACTAAGTAAATAGAGCCCAGTAGATGGAAATGATAACGTAGATTTAAAGACAAAAACAAAATGATCACACTCAAAGAGGATGGCTCATCTCAGGGCTCTTCTCAGAGAGAGAGAGAGAGAGAAAGCAAATATGGACTGTTAGGTAAAGCAGTGAATTTTGACCTTTCTCCTCGTCCTATTTGGCATCCATACTCTAAATAAGCCTCCCTTCTAGCCATGGATAGTAGGCACATTATGGGGAAGCAGTTCTTGTTCCCTGCACCCCTGCCAAATTTCTCTTAATACTGGGGAAATGATCACTTTCCTACAGCTCTTGTTCATGTGACCCTTGAAACATGTGGTGTTTGGGTAAAACTTGCCAGCTAGACTCATAATCTTGTACAGAGAAACTGACAAAGCTTTCATGTGGGAAATGTTCCTTTTACAAAAATGTCTTGCACACCTACTATATGCTAGACAACAGCAGTGGACAAAGTCCCTGCTCACATGGAATGGGTAAACTGACAGTGATAGAACAAATAAGTATATGGCGGACGTTAGTAAGTGCTATGGAGAAAAATAAAGCCAGGTTTAGACAGGAGTACTTGGGGGTTCCAAGGCTTGCTAGGCAATGTCCTGTCGCTCTGATACTGTGACATTTGTGCAGAGACTCATCTCTGAGAAGTGAAGGAGCCAGCCATGAGGGTATCTGGAGGAAGAGGATTCCAGGGAGAGAAATAAAACTTGTAATTGTCGTGGAAGCAGGAGCAAACTTGATGTGTCCATGGGACAGAGAGGAAGGTAGTGTGGAGTAATGAGCTAGGCGGAAGGTGGTAGATGAGGTCTGAAACGTAGTGGGATCCCATATCGTGCCAGGCCAGTTGGCTGTAGTAAGAAGAAAGAGATGATAACTAGAGAGAGGAAGGATGGTAGTGCAGGTGAAGGGAATTTCTGCAAGGATCCTTGAGTGTTGAACCCTTTATGCTTCATAACCAGAACATATCCAAGTTTGATAGGGATTTCTACTTTTGTAATTTAAATTATTATATTATAAAAACCTTTGTAGAAAAATCAAATTGAGGTATTTGAAAGCACAAATGCAACTAAAGAGCCAAAAGTGGATAATTCTGCCTGTCATATCTACTCATCAGATAGGTTTGGGGTAGTACCCAGGTGTCTAGCAGTGGGATGATTTGATGTGATTTCTGTTAGCGAAAATTTCATCTTCCATGGAGACATGGAGCATGTCTTTGCTGATTTGGGACTCAGTAATAATAGGAATAATAATAATGATAATAATAAACAGTTTAAAATTTTTAATGTACTTTATTGAGATATTACACAATCAATTCGCTTTAGAATTTTGAACTGCATCATTTTAAATTATGCTGAATTGAAGATGTTTTTGATTTTTGTAGTTCTGGGTTTTGGGTCAGTCAATTGAATTGTAATCCTAAGAATATGAGAATATGTACTCTTTGATACAGGTTAGGAAGTTGTGTCACACAGTACTTGCTTTACGATTGGAGGCAGAAAGGCAGCATGTGAAAATAGAAGCAGTTGACCAGTTGGGAAGGTTGGGGATGTATGCATTTTTTCTCTAAAATTTGTGTTAGAACTGTTTTTGTAATTTCTTAAAGGTAGAGTAGGTTACTGTAAATGATTGCAGCCCCTTGTCATTTTCTTATGTTGTTTGATGGCTCTTAGGTAAAGTATGTACAATTTCTTACAGCTGGGAATTACATGTTAAGACCCATGACATGGATGAGAGCAGACATATAATGTGTATGCACGTTGTTATATCAACACTAGACCATGTAACCAGGCCTGACAACATACGTTAAAGTGGGGGCTTGATTGCTGTTTGCAGGTATCCCTTTGATTTATCTTATTCTACACCACCCGAGACATACTTAATTCTTGTCATTTAGCCTTAGTTTCTATTAGTTAGTGATTCTTTGGGATTAGCACTTACATTATTTTAACTGGGGACCCACCTGCAGAAAATAGTTATTGGCTTTGTCAGTTCAACTGGACCTGATTTCCTCACTGCGTCTGGCTAAAACTGATTGAAAGAATCAGAGTTCACTTGTGGGAGGGAGAAATTAGTATTTTGGGAAGCTAGAGTGTTTTATGGAGTAGGGCCTAGTTTGCTCAGAACTCACTGAGCTCTCAACTCATTTCCCTGTTTTAAAGAACGTTAAGACACAACAAAGCCCTTAGAAGGGTGTCTGGGAAAATAATTTTTAAATGGAATTTAAACCAATTTGAAGGTATAATGTCCCAGTCTGCCTTCAATCAAATTGGTGTGAGTTTTTAAAAATATGAAGGAAAGAGATCCCCTTGGATGAGTGACATTGGGAGCTGAGAGTGAAGGTTGTAGAAACAGATAAGGGAAGAAGATGTAGGGAACCTCAGGGTAGCTTGCAAATTTCTGATTCTAAGCCCTTATGACCGTGTGACCTTGCCTCACCGCAGGTATGCCGTCTCTTCCTGCTTATCTCCTTTGAGAAAGGGGCACACTCTTGACAAAGCATCCTTGGCTGAGGAGTTGAGAGGGAGAGGAATTGGGTGTTAAGTCACATCTTCCTAAAATTCTCCTGCATAAATCTCTACTCAGTCTTCTTTGTAGGTGTACTATAAACAGCTAGATACTAATGTTCCTTTTCAACCAGCCTCCTTTCTCACTTTTAAATAAAACACATGAGTTGTCCATGAAGTAGTGCATTCTCTTTGGTCCTTCCTCTAAGGCTGTTCACCTCTGATGGTCTACTTGGGCTTGAGCTGTTTTGCCCCATGAGCCTCGGGATTTCCCCTTTTTCTTACCTCATATAAACAGACAATTTTCAGTCTATGTTCTAAGATCTTGATATTTCTGCCTTTGACTGGAGTCTATTCTGGAATGATTGTGTGGTGGCTGGGCACTGCAAAATGAGTCAGTTCCTGCAGTTTGGTTACAAGTTCTCAAAAAGTATTTCAGAATGTGGATGTGGTCAGCAGAGTCATTTTCCAGGCATCTAAAAGGAAACCCACATCAACTGAAACAATTGAGCTGTGAACCGATGGCCATGCACAGCAGAACTGGGCCTGCTTTTCCTCAAAGGAAAACTTGTAGCTGCCCCCAAATCTAACCTACTCTACAGACCTTAAATGGGGAATTCATCTTCATACTTGGAATTCATTTTATTCTGCCTGCTACTATTCGCACAAACAGTAGGATACAGGTTTTAGTCTTCAAGTTTTTTGAATATGGGAAGAAGTTTAAAAAATTATTTTTGTAAAATGAAATCTATGGGATTAGATTACAATTAGTATAAAGTGTGAAATGTGGTTTAGAGAGAAAAAGTTGGTGAGTTAGCTAATTCACTGTAGAATAACTAAGATGATTTAGGTACCACTGGAGTACATGGAAATAGGATTATTTTGTTTACTAATTAAGTTCTGAACCTATGTAGCAATTTGCAGCAATACTGAAAAACAAACCCTTTTCACCTTTTGGTGGAATTTCATCATAATTTTAGAGACTGTTTTAGTTCAGCATTGGTTTTAGAAAATAATCGTTGTAGATTTTTTATCCTCTTGAGTACCCATGAATTATGCAAAATTTTTGAGTTCTTAGTTATCAGATCCCCCCCCCTCCCCAGGGGATGCTAGCATTTTGTGCCAACTGACATTTTTAAACCTTCCATCAGCTATAACAATGATTTTTCTTTATTGAGGAAAAACTAACATAACAATAAGCTGCACATATTTCAAGCATATACACTTAAATAAATTTTGACATGTATATACCCGTGAAACCATCACCACATTTAAGATAGTGAAATTTTCCACCATTTTCAAAGTTCCCTTTTACCTTTTTTTTAATCCTCTTGCTTTTGCTCCACCCCACTTCCCCCATCCCAGTTTTTATGGTTCTAGGATAGAAATATGACCTAGCACAGATAAGAAACCAAAGTTAAACTATGAACATAATAAATGTGATATCTTTAGTTCCTGCTGTTTATAAGGTTCAGGAAGTATCTTGTCCAGTGCTGTGGGGCCAACTGACTTGACTGCCTGGTTCACAGGTGTTTGCACTTGTTGTATGATGAAGAGTAAAGTATCTGAAGTTGGATTCAGATTGTAAAGATAAGATGTTAAAATGTTTACCATCAGATTCTACCATTGTTTAGAAAAATAAGTCTTTTATATTTGTGGAGCACATTAAAATTTATAAAGTAATTTCATAAAGCTCATTGTATATGACTTTCTCAATGGTCCTGTTAAAGACATGGTCAATATTTTTATCTTTATTTTTTCTGGGGGAACAAACAGACCCAGAGAAGCCAAGCTGCTTGCCTGGAACACAGAGCCCCCATCTTCTCAGTCATTGGCCACCATTCTCCCCACTATAACATGGCACTTTGGAATTCATATATTGAGTATTTGGCCCAAGATTCTTCTCATTTATTAGGCAATTACTTAGAGTCCCTTCTATTTGTATATGGGGTATTCAAGGTGTTCAAGATAATGTTCCCCTCTAATCTTCTCTTTGCCCATCTGTAAATGTGTAATTACACAACCATTTACTTTGCAAGGTTGTTGTAAGTGTCAAAGACTTGTATGTGAAAGAGCTGTGGAAGCTGGACAGCGTTGTGTGCAGAGCAAGTGTTGATACTGTATAATCACCATCATTGTGCTGGATTACTGATGGTATGGTGCTGAGTGAGTGCCTTTGTAAAATCAACAAGGAAACGACAGCTTAATCCCATTGGTTATAGTATGGTATCCAACAAGATTTGAAAGTTTGACAATAAATGAAATCTTGTGCACCTGATCATTTAAAATTCTTCTTTAAATGATAATAAACAATCCTAGGTTGGGTCCCAGAGATTCTAAATGGTGTCTTTGGAATGAGACATAACAGAGCTAAAGGCAGGTGCCATTGGAGTTGTCAAGGTCGGCCCATGCCTGGCTTGGGGGCAGCTGCCTTGAAAGAATTCCTGATGGATCTGTTGCCATCCAACCACCTCTCCAGTGTATATTGGTATAGACTTTAGTACCCTCTAGAACAGCATTTCACAGACCACATTTTTAGGAGTCAGGAAGAGTTCTGTGGTGAAATAACTTGAGGGAAAGCTGAGGTGAACAACATTTTAAATGGATTTCTTTCCTGCAGAACTTTTCAGAACCTTTTATATTGATAGTGCAACTTGAAGAGGAGCATATGACACATTTAAGACATTTCCCAAATTTCATGGATTCAAAGAATGATTTTTGTCATGGCTCATCTCTTGGCTGAATGCTCCAAAGAAGCATGAGAAATGCTGTTTCACCTGTTTGACTTTGAGAAATGCTGTTTGTAACCTGTTACCTAATTGTGTTGACAAAATGGAAATTTTCCTATGAATTAAAAATTTTTGTGTGTGTTCCCATTGGCACATATGAAACAGAAGACCTGGCTTTGTTTCCTTGAGTGGGTCTTCACTTTCAGTTTCTAAGCTTTTTATTCATGATTTAAAAATGACTTCTTGAGGGGATATAATAATATGGGAGCACAAAAGGTTATAAGATTTGGTCTATGGAAACTCAATTGCAGAGATCGTTTCTGTTTGTTTGTTTGATTTCTTTTGTTTTTTTCACCAACTCTTAGATTCCATCTCCTAATTCATTTTATCCATTCAGTGGCCCATCCTGGTCTTTATAGAGGCAGATAGGAAAAGAAAAGTAGTGACGTACACAGTGATCCCAGTTACCGTAAGATGAGTTTGATCTTTCAGCTTGAGCAGAATTATCACAATGCAGACTTTTTGCAGTTTGTTCCCCAGACTACAGAAAGTTTAATAATCAGGGTAGGACTTAGAGGGGAAGTGATGTCAGGATCAATGGTAATTGTCAGTGAGAATTGTGAAGTTTGGGTGCCATTGCCTACCCGCTAGGAATGGGAAGCAAGAGAATGAATGTGGAATTGGACATTGAGTAAGGTAGGAGGGGTATCAGGTGATTTTGAATTAGATGAATTAGGGTCATTCCTAGCTTACTCTTTCCCATCGGATGTTTAAGCAATTCAATAGCTGGCTGGATTCCCTAGAAAGGCTCATCTTCAGATTTAGACTACTCTTCAGGCTTTGAGGTCTATCCTTCATATTTTAGCTTTTTATGCCCTGCCAGTTTCTCTAAATGAGCAAGTTTGATTATTCCTTTTGGACTGAAAGTTGCTCCTGCAGCACATTGACACATCCCCCCCAACACTCACTCACTCTCTTTCTCTCTTTCTCTCCCTCCCTCCCTCTCTCTTTCTCTCTCTCTCATCCTCCTTGAACCAATTTTTGAACTTATACCATCCTTTCTTGAGCATCAGGTACCTCTCTTGACCTCTTTTTCCACTCATAGAAAGAGGAACCAGATTTCCCCTGTGTTACTTACCATCAGCATAACAGCAGTTTTGTTTCTGTTATTTCCCCTTTCAACCTAGTGATTAACTTTGCCACTGCTGCTCATCCCACCCCACACACACCCACAGGAAGAAAGGCTTCCTTCCTTCATCTCTTGACTTTGCCCAGGCCTATGAATAATCTTCCCTTTCTTGGCCAACTCCGGATACTCACCTTTTCTTTTTTTTAAACTCCTGATAATCACTCCTGCATCCTTCTCCTCCTAACCTTCTGGTTTTCTCTATCTACTAAAAAAATTTCCTCTTCTACCTGTTTAATAGTGGATACTCATGAAGCTGTTGTCTCATTTATGAGTGCCACAGTGCTGTGGTTGGATTTTGGCCTTCTTTTGTACCGCTTTCCTCCAACCCCCCACCTTGGCTTCATTGACTGCCATTTTTCCTCCTTGTACTTTGTCAGTTTAATGACCCTCTCTCTTCAGTATCCCCCTTCCTTTTTACATTCCAGACTGTACTTTTATGGACCATTTGAGAAATTGTTTTCCAATTTGAAACTAAGAGCTTGATTTTTTGATCTTTGAGATTTTCCTTTTTATTATTGTATTTATTATTTTTGAATTTGAATTAGCTGAATAATGTTTCTCTAAGCACGTATATTTGCTGGACAGAACTAGCTGTACACTGTCAAAAACCCTCTGAGCACAGACATAGTCCAGTATCAACCAGAAAGGAGAGAAAGAGGGGAGAGAAATGCTGTCATCAAGTTCTTGTAAGGCCCTTGGTTTGCACTGAATTATTGCCACCAAAACACTTTTGGTTTCCTTAAGAAATGGTCACATTCCCACCATGTGGCAACCACTCTGGGAGCAAATAACTTGGCTTTTAGGTTAGGACTTTATACTGTTGTTATCTTTCTTCCATCCTCTAGGAATTTGAAAACATCCAATTCCCCATTTTTTCTTCAGTGAACACATTTCAGAACAGCCTTTCATTTTCTTGAAAAATATTGGTTGACTTTCCCATTTTTTCTCTGGTGGACGTGTAAAATATTGCACCCTGCTCTTCCTTGTTGAATGTTGTATATGTGTTGTAGGTAGGTCATCCTAGGTGGTATCTGTATGCTATAAACATTTAGTCCTCTATAATTTCCAAATCACTTTTATTAACCCCTCCCAAATCTTGACATTTCATCTGTTAGCGTGTCTTCCCTGCTCATCCTTTTTTGATGCAAACCATTTATGTAAACCATATAATTTTTAAAATCAGCCTACTACCGCAGACTAATATACCTCATAATAATTGATGCCCATTGTGGTTCAGCCTCTGGTAGACGTCTGGTTTTTGTTTTTGTTTTTTTAAAGAACCCTAATTGACTACAATATACTTTAGTTTATAACTATCATAAGCTAAACATAGCAGTATATGGATAGTCCCTTTCTTTGTTTTTCCCTTGCAGGCTTGTCCCACCGTCCGTCCCAATTTATCTGCTCAGTTGTCTGTGTTTTCCATTTCACCAGGGTAGATCAGTTTTCCTTATATGAAATGAGGAGGTTAGGTTAGCCTTCATGAGACCTCAACGACCCTTTGTTAAAAGAATAGGCTGAATGTAAATATTCACTACAAGGCAATGCTGTCACTAGCCCACACTTCTCTTAAAAGGACAATATGCACCTTTACAAATGACTCAATCCTATAAGCACCCACAAATCTTAGTACAGATGGAGGTCACTTTACTGTCTGTTGAGTCAGAATTACTTATTTGATGAACACTTCTAAAAGATTACTATAATCTGTAGTATGCTGTGCTTAGGACCTAGGGAATCTTAAAAAGAATAGAACTTGATTTTTACTCTCAAACTGGTCACATTCTCATAGGGACACACATGTGTAAACAAATAAATAGCAATGAGCTTGTGTTTCTGGCTGAGACATGGCCTAATGATCTGGGGGCCAGCCCAGATTACCATGCATGTAACTTTCGAGAGGACTCCAGGAAACCTCTTCAAAACTTAGGAGAATCTCTTTGAGTTGGGTCCAGCAGAGAGAGAAGAGGAGCTGGGCAAGCAGTGTACAAAGGCCAAATTTTTGTCCCTCCTTCAGTCCATCTGAGTTGAGTGAAACTTGATGAGAAGAGTAAAGGAAGACCATGAGAACGTTTCATCATGATAGGAGTGTTCTGTACAGAGGTGAAAGCCGAGACTTGGTGAAAATTTTATTATAAATGAAGCCTACAATTATATGCATGTGTGATGGCTGATGCCTTTCAGAAAACAGCACAAGTCTTAGAAATGAGGCCAAATTTGGAAAGACTCTGGTAGTAGTACAGAATAGTATAGATGAGTAATATGTTAATAAAGAATAAATAAATATCTAAAAGTTAGGAATTCTTGGAGAATCTGTTTTGTTTTTCTATTATTTTCAGTTCAGAAAAATGGTCACCTTATTTTGATATCGTTAATGTTTTACTTATTGATGGAATATGTTATTTTACCTCTTTTTTTTTAATGACACAAATTCTTCATCTGTATTGAATGCTCCAGACTTTGTATGAAGAGAATACCATAGGGATTTCTTTCAGAAGGGAGGTAAAGGACAGAGGGAGCCATATATGCATGTGGATTTAGTGCAATTAGTTTCTGGAACTTGTCCACAAAAGGACTGTTACTTAGGTTAAAACTATCCATTTTCTCTGAGTGTTTTTAATGAGTAGAATTATGCATGTTTTCCTTAGATGATTCTTTAAAGAAGGTTTGGTTTCAGTGAAGGGATTAAAGGCATTTGCCTAATTGCTAAATATTGTTTTTTAAAAACTAGTCTGAGTCGGTCTTTATGGGGTGTGAGTGGTTTCGCCTTTACAGCTTGTTTTAGGATTATGTGCCAACCCTATCCTTTCCCAGGCCTGTTCAGACTGGAATTGTCTGGCAGGCAATGTCTTTTTAAAAATGTCTTAAGCAAGAATGTCCCAGAAAATGTTCACCCCAGTCTTCAAGTTGACTTGCAGAGCAACTTACTAAATACAGAGATGTGAGGATCAAGTGACCATCAGCTGGTATAAATGTTTTTGGTCCATGGAGTCACAGGATCTCAGGTATGCAAGAGTTGGACTTGCTGCATCCACGTGCCTGGTTATGGTGATACTCTGGCTCAAATGCTGTAACATAACACTAAAGGAATCCAAGTTCACAAGAACATACTTTAATTAGACACCTGTATTTAAAAGGTTGGTTTCTCCTCTGGCATAATTTCACCCTATGGCGTATATGTGTGCATTTCTTTTAATTAGACTTTTTGTTTTTAAACCATGTGGGAGGCAGTTTTTGCTCACTTATAAAATAAACCCTGAGTTTGTTAGAACAGTGTACCAATGTGTGTTCTGTCAAATCCATAAATATGTTTAAGATATTTAACATAAATCTGTTTAAGATAAAAGTTGATTGTATCCCTATTTAATTATAGAAGGCTATTGGCACATGCACCAAAATATGTGAAACATCCTGGATGGGGGTAGGGAGACATCTGGAGCCAAACTTTGTGGAATAATAGAAAATCATAGAACTGGAAAGGATTTGGTAGCTTGATTATTTAAAAGGTATAGAGTATACATTTTTGAGTAAAACAAAATTCATCTGGAAATTTTTGACTTGGTAAAGTTAGCATCCTGGTATTGCTGTTAAATTGTTAATCTCTCTTCATTTACTTAAACATACGGCCCTTGGGATCAAAGTTTCTTTTAAAAAACAACCATTTCTAAAGGATACAATTTTCAGGACAAAATTTTATTGCCCTGGAAATCCCTTTTTCGGAAGACTGGGTGATCTACTGTTCCTTTAGCTGAATAACCCCTGAGGCAACATTTTTCCTATTTCTTATGAAACTGATGAGAATGTCATTTTATATCTGTCATTATGGCTTTTGATATCAGTGGGTTTCTTTAATTCTCAGTTTGGTCTGTAGGTCAGTCTTGGTCTAATTCCAGAATTTAAGCTCTTCAAATTCTAGGTTAACATTTCAAGAAATGGTCTTTATGCTAGTTCCAAGCAGGCTTTTCAACAGCAGGTGGCAGGCTTAACTTCTAATCAGTCTTTCCCTCCCTTTAAACTCCCTTTCCCATTCTTTGGCAAGCATTCTTCAAAGAAACGGTCTTTAGTCAAAATCAGTGGGGTTTTTTTGTTATTATTTTTGTTTGGATTTTGTTTTGTCTGTCTTATGAAAGGACTTGAACAGCCAGTTTATTTATAAACTTCAAAAATATGTTGTTGGTTAAAATTTTATGCTATTGTGTAGTTTATTCTATATTTTCAATTTTCTATAGTTTTAGTAAAGCTTTGAAAATGGTTATTATTGGTTAGTGGTCAATACTAATCTATAGAATAACCTTTAATGAAATTTTATTAACCATTATTCCTTCTTGGATTACTTGGATAACATTTTTAAAAGTGAGGGTGTCGGGGGGTAGGTGGCCACAGTGGCTCAGCAGGCAGAGATTTCACCTGTCATGCTGAAGACCCAGGTTCAGTTCCTGGTGCCTGTCCATGCAAGAAGAAAAAAGTGGGGGGAGGGGGGTTAACCTTTAGATTTTTTAATTTAGGGAGAGTTGGAATATAGATATGGTAAACCTTGAGAATTTAAAAGGTTCGTTCTTCTAGTCTAAATATATATCAACATTTAGAAAACATATCCCTTTAAACTTTGGCACTAAAACTGAACAAACTAAAATCATATCTCACTTAATTGTTAATCATATTCATAAAGTAGAGTTCTAAGCATTTACTTTTTAGTGGTTTAGAAAATGTAAATTTTTAAATTATTTTTTTAAAATACAAAAAAAACACCAAACATAAACATTTGTAACCTTTGATCATTCTGTTCTACATATATAATCAGTAATTCACAATATCATCACATAGTTGCATATTCATCATCATGATCATTTCTTAGAACATTTGCATCTATTCAGAAAAAGAAATAAAAAGAAAACAAAAAAATTCATACATACCATACCCCCACCCCTCCCCCTCACCAATCACCAGCATTTCAATCTAAATTTATTTTAACATTTGTCCCCCCTATAATTCATCTTTATTCCATATGTTCTACTCATCAGTCGAGAAGGTAGATAAAAGGAGCATCAGACACAAGGTTTTCACAATCACAGTCACATTGCGAAAGCTATATCATTATACAATCATCTTCAAGAAACATGGCTACTGGAACACAGCTCCACATTTTCAGGCAGTTCCCTCCAGCCTCTCCACTACAACTTGACTAACAAGGTGATATCTATTTAATGTGTAAGAATAACCTCCAGGATAACCTCTCGACTCTGTTTGGAATCTCTCAGCCCTTTACACTTTATTTTGTCTCATTTCTCTCTTCCCCCTTTTGGTCAAGAAGGTTTTCTCAATCCCCTGATGCTGAGTCTCAGCTCATTCTAAGGGTTTTCTCAGTCCCTTGATGCTGAGTTTCAGCTCATTCCAGGATTTCTGTCCCACCTTGCCAGGGAAGGTCCACACCCCTGGGAGTCATGCTCCATGTAGACACGGGATGGGTAGGGAGTTTGCTTGTTGTGTTGGCTGGAGAGAGGCCACATCTGAGCAACAAAAGAGGTTCTCTTGGGGGTGACTCTTAGGCCTAATTTTAAGTAGGCTTGACCTGTCCTTTGTGGGGTTAAGTTTCATATGAACAAACCCCAAGATTGGGGGCTTAGCCTATAACTTTGATTGTCCACACTGCTTGTGAGAATATTAAGAAAGGAAATGTAAATTTGTGTGTTCTATAAGTTCTTTATTTTATAATGAAATAAGATTCAGATGAACTTGTACAAGTCATCTTTTTTCCTGTTTTTAGTATGTATGCCTAGGCTTGTAGGCAATGCCAAAATGAATTTCATAGAGTTGGTTTCAATTTATTTTAAAATGAAGAAAAAAAAGCAATCAAAAGCAAAAATGAATTACTTCCCTTTGTAAACTCTACCATTATATTCCTCCTAATAGTTAACCACCCTGGTGAAGCCCTATTACTATAACTTGATAAGTGAGTTCCCTTTTAAAATTTGGCATCCATGATTAAATAATTAAATCATTCCCTTGATACTTATATATTTAGAGCTCCTAGAAAGCTGATCATGTTTAAAATACATACATATATATATGTATATGTATAGCTAACACATAAAATAAAACAAAGCCATTTCTCTTAGTGATAAAATATTTGTGTCATTCTGTATAGTTCAGCCAAATTTCTAGTCAAAACATATGAATTTAAAGTTGTAAGAATAGACTTTCTTTTAATTGTTACAGCATTTCTAAATCTTTTCCAAACAATTGCCAAAGCATTTTAAATCCATAGATGGGAAGACTCCTAAAGGCATGTGTTCTTGGAGCAAAGTTACATGGCCCATTTATGTTCTAACATAATCCTAGAAGTCAAAAACACTAATTAGGCCATGGTAGCCATGTGCTAATAACAAGAACTCCTCCTCCTCTGACACCAGACCTTTCCCTGCTTTCAGGCTGTATCCTAACTCTGGCTGACCTTTCCCCGCAAACTTTATTCCAGCCCCAGATATTTACATGATTCATCTCCTCTTTCTCCTTCAGGGATGTGTTCAAATGTCACACCCTCAAAGAGGTCTTCCTTGACCCCTTTATCGACAATAGCATTCCTCTTTGCTGTTTTATTACTCTATGAAATGATATACAAATCTATCAGGATTCTCTTCTTTTCTCTACCTTCAACTTAAATCTTAGACCATAAGTTCTGTGAGTACAGGGCCTTTGTTAAGTGCTGAGGCTCCACTGCTTAGAATTAAAGAACATTGTCAGGTACAGAGAAGATGCTCAGTAAATATTTCTGGGGTGAGTAAAAGAATAAATGGATTGATAAGGAGGACACATAGCCTGTAAGTTTTTTAAATGCCTACATTGTATTATGGGAGAAACACTTGGAACTGACACACTGGTGAGCCTGCTGCTTTTAAATACTTCTTACCTTTTTACCAGGTTATAAATGTATATTTTACGTGTTTTCTTTCTTTTTTTCTTTGGTCCTATAGACATTTGGTACAAAAATGACTTTCATTCTCAGTTTTTTTCTGCAGTTTTTATGGACTTTTACATGTGTGCATCATTGCTATGCTATATTACCCAAATTAAAGCTTCATAAAGCAAACAGTAATGTCCCAAAGTCACAATAAAATGGAAGACTGCTTGTTTTCCTTTTAAACATTTTTTACTGCAGAAACATGAAATAATCAGTTGCAGGTTTTCTCACAAGGTATCATTTATGCTCCAGAATGACAGAAATTTAAATCTTTATTCACTGCTGGATCTTCAGTACCTAAGATAGTATCTGGCACTTCAGCAGCTCTCAATCAATATTTGTTAACTGAGTAAATCTAGAGGTTATTTTAAACTGTACGTGTGGAATTACTGTCAAAGAATCAATTCAGAACCCAAAGAAGATATACAGTTGAGATATCAAGACTGTTTTTCACATTCATTTCCTGAATTGACATCTTCTCTTTCCTTCCACAGAGCTCCTCCCCAGACGACTATGGGTCCATCCAGCTGCTGGAATATACAGATGTCCCTCAATGGCTCAGTAGCCAGTGTAGATCCTGTCTTTTGTAATCAGTAGCTACATCTGGCTACTGGGTCTCTGATGACATCTTCTAGCTTCGGTTACAGTGTCCTGAGCAAGTTTATTTAATAATTAAATCTTTACCTGATTTACACACACACACACACACACACACACACACACACACACACAGTCAAGTTCTGGGGTGATAAGCCCTCCCCTATTAGCTGGGATTTGGAAACTATCAAGATTTTGTGGATAATGAGGGAAGCAATTGAATATTTTATCCATGGATTGTTTTTCTCTTTTTATCTCTCCATCTGTGGAAAATATCATTTGGTTACAAAACCGTCTCTCTCTCTCTCTCTGTCTCTTATATATATATATATATATATATATATATATATATATATATATATATATATATGCATTTCATCATATATATACTTTATCCCTTGACTTACAGATAACATTTTCAAAATTACATGGTAATGACAACTTAATGTTATAATGGCTTAAAGAAATTTCACTTGTAGTAGGTAAGTCCTAACAAGACATTCTGACCTTTTGGTTGTCTCTTCTGTGTGAGAAGGGAAGACAAATCTTGGATGTAACAGGCGACTATATTGAAATATCTGGGATGCTGTTAACAGACCTTCCAGGTCTGGGGCGTGAACCTGGCATACAATGTAGATTTCTGTGTTTGCTAGACAACAGCTACATTGTCTGCTGGGTTTCAGGCTACCTGGAAACATATTCTTCATGGCTGTCTCATCAATGCTTCACCTGTAATTTTTCTGAGTCATTATTTTCCAGGAGGTACAACCCAGTGGGGTTCATCACTGGGTAGAATGGACCCCATACAAGCTGATTAACTTAGCGAAGGACAGTTTTATGATTTTCATGCCTGCCTGGTAAACTGAATGGACCAGAGATAAAGTATTTATTCTTACTTCCTTCTCTCCCTGACCCAGTTTGCAAAGCTTGATCACTTACATGTTATTGTTAATTATTATTTGGTTTAAACATGTAATAACTATTGAAAGGCAATACACAGACCTGATCACACTGCCTTACTCTATCACCATTCCTCATCATTGAGGTTTCTTACCTACTTGGAGGAAACTGTCATTTTTCTTCTCCTTGTATCATAGCCCTGTAACTTCTGTGAATAACTCTCAGATATATAGGAATCTGTATGTCACTCAGCCCCCAAGCCCCACCCCATCCTTTGCTCCCTGAAAGTGAACTCTGGAGTTTAGGTAAATTGAATTTTTTTTAAACCACTGTTTGCCATCATTTATTAAAACTGAAGAAATGGAGTGACAGAGAACTTGTAAAGATAAAACATTAGTGCTTAAGAGAAAGGAAGAAAATGGAACTACTTCTGGAAAACACAAGGATTATGCTATCCTTTATTTGTCTGCTCTTGGTAAACACATTTCATCATGTAAAACAAACAATCTAGCAATTTACATCATTCAGTTCTCAATAATGAAGGAATAAAACTTTTAAAGGAGGGTTTATAAACCATTGATTATATGAACTGGAGATTTTTAATGGGAAAGCGGGTGTTTTAAATTAATATGGATGAACACATTTATAGTAGAAAGTAAGTGAAAGGGATGCAAGGATGAATGTCTGCATGTAGTAGTCATTTGTTGTTATGTAATGTGTTTTTGTCACACCATGCGGAATTCAACAAAAATAAAGGTAATGGTTCAAGCTTTTAAGATACTGTACTTTTTTGTATGTGAGTCTTTTGGTTTCCTGTCCACCATCAAAATTTAATCATCTATTCTGTACGTGGACCACTGGCATTTGTGCCCCAGAAAGAAGTCATTCCATTTGAGATGTTTGACAGTTTGTGAAAAGTGATCGAGTTCTTTAGGCTGCAAGATTAGGTTTAATAAATCATAATTACCAAAGGGACAATTTTCCTTTTCCCATGCCCACTCCCATTCTTCTGGCGTTCTTTTCAGTCCCTTAGACTGAAGGTATTGACATTGAGGGTGAGTGTGAAGAAATCCTGAGTACTGTGGCCAAATTTTAATTTTCCTGTCAAGTCCAGTAAAGGATTTATCATCAAAACAAGGTTGAAGGTGCAAATGATCAGAGGCTTTATTTGCTCTCACTCTTGGGAGGAAGTCAGGGAATATCCCGGAAGGGATGGACCTTGGTGTGCTGGTTTTGAATACAAGAAGTATAGCACCCTGTTTGTATTCTTTTTCATTTTGAAATAATTTCAAACTTTAAAATAGTTGTATAATTAATACAAAGACAATGCTAGTGGAAATATAAAATGATGCAGCTGCTTTGGAAAAGTTGAGCCATTCCTCAAAATGTTATGTGTACAGTTACTATATGACCGAGCAGTTCCACGTCTAGGCATATACCCAAGAAAAATGAAAACATGTCCACACAAAGAGGTGCATGCAAACATTCAAAGCAGTATTATTTATAATTGCCAAACAATGGAGAACCCTGAGTGTCCATCCGGACAAACTGAATATCCATAAAATGAAATCATATTCAACCATATAAACGAGTAAAGTACTGATTGAAACTACAACATAAATGATCCAAGCCTGCTAAGTGAAAGAAGCCAGAAACAAAAGGTCACATATTCTATGATTCCATTTTTAGGAAATATACACAGAATATCCATAGAAAAAAAGCAGATGAATGGTTTTCAGGGGTTGGAGTGAGGGGGATAATGGGGAGTGACTGCTAATCATTTGCTACAGGTTTTATTTGGGAATAATGAAAATGTTTTGGGATTACTGTACTGGCAATGGTTCCAAAACTTCGTGAATATAAAAACTACTCAATTGCATACTTTAAAACGGTGAATTCTATGGAGTGTGAATTATATCTCAATCATACAAAGAATTCCTATATGCTCTTCATTGTATTCCAGATGTTAATAACTTACATAACAATACCATTATAAAAATCAGAAAACTAATATTAATATACTATGATCTACACACCTTATTCAGATTTTACTACTTGTCCCACTATTACAATATTTCTAGTTCAGGATCCAATATAGGGTCACACATTTAGTTGTCATATCTTCTTAGTCTTGTTTAATCTGGAACAGTTCCTCTGCCTTTGTCTTTTATGACTTAGGCTTTTGAAGGGTACAGGCCAGTTATTTTGTAGAATGTACCTTAATTTGGAGTTCTTTTACGGTTTTTTGTGTAAATTGGGTTTATGAATGTTTGGCAAGAATACCACATAAGGGATATTGTGTCCACCTTATGCATTGTATCAGGGGGCACATTATGTGGATTTGTCCTATTACTGGTGATGTTAACGATCACCTAGTTAAGTTGGTATCTGATCCTGGCTATTTATACTTTGTTGTATATAAATTTTTTCCTTTAATTACCATACCACACATATTTCCCCTCATTCCCCACCCATAGTTAACTAACTTTATTTGTAATATATCAATAGAGTTGTTGCATCATAGGAAATACAAATACACACCATCACCACCTATTACACCCTATTGAGCTCTTCAGAATGGCTTCATCAGTCCATTCTTCCAACAGGAATGTAAAGGTTACCCTGCCAATGAGTGATAATAATGAAGCCAAGCTGTTTGTCAATCTTAAAGATATAAAATGACACCTTACTGTCTTAATTTGCATTTAATTTGAATACTCAGTTATGAATATCTATTCATATGCATCTGAGTTTTAAGATTTTCTTTCCTGTTCATATCCTTTTTCTATTTTTTAACTTTTTAGAATTGAAATATTAACACATGTAAGGGGAAATGCATGTAAAATAAACGAATTCACTAACTAGATCTGTTGCAACCACCACCCAGATCAAGACATGGAATATAGCCAGCATCTCAGAAACCCTACCCTATGTGTCCTACCAGTCAATATCTCTCCTCCCTCCCCAAATGTACATGGTATCCTGAATTCTAATACTGTAAGTTTTGTTGTTAATGAACTTTATAATTTATAGAGTCAGAGTATATGTTTTTTGTGTGCTTGACCTTTTGCTCAAAAACAGATTTATCTAAGTTGTGTATAGATGTAGTGCATTTTCATTGTTGCATTTCAATTCATGTTAGTAAACATTTAAATTTTTCTGCTTTTTTTGTGTCTTTATGAGTAATCTTGCTATAAATATTCTTTTACGTGTAGTCTAACCCACATGTGCACTCATTTCTGCTGGCTATATACCTAGGAATGGAATTATTAGATCATGGGGTATGGATAAGTCAGCTTTCATAGATAATGTCAAACAGATTTACGTGACCATTATTAAACTTTATAGTACCACCAACCATAAATAGGAGTTCTTTCTCATTGCTCCATTTGTTCACTGACACTTAGTGTTTATTTTTTTAATTTTAGCTCCTCTTGCATATGTGGTAGTATCTCATGGTGCATTTAGTTTGATGGCTAAAGAGGTTGAGCACCTTTTTATATGTTTAATGGCCATTTAGATAACCTCTTTTGTGAAGTGCCTGTTCAATGCTCTAGTTCATTTTTATGTTGGGTTAGGTTACTTGTTGATTTGTAAGAATTCTCCATATATTCTGGATGTAAACTTTTTGTTGTTTTATTGCACATAACCTTCTATTCTCATTTCCTTTTCCAGTTTCTCAATGTCCTTTCAATGATCAAAGATCCTTGATTTTAATACAATCTAATGTATCAATCTTTTCTTTCATAAGTGTCATTTTGTGTATCCTGTTAAAATCTTTCCCTACTCCAAGATCACAAAGTTATATTCCAGTTCTAACTTCTAGAACTTTTATTGCTTTGCTTTCACATTTAAATCCAAATTCTGGAATTGAATTTTTAAAATGGAGTGTGGTAGACATGAAATTTTTATTTTTTGATATAATTGACCCAACACATTGAAAAGAATTTCCCCACTGCTTTGCAGTACAATTTTTACCATAAATCAAGTGTCCAATTATATTGATCTATTTCTGGGATATCCTGTTTTATTGATCTGAGTATTTTTGTGCCATAACTACATTGTTTTTATTATCATAGCTTATAGACTAAGTTTTGATATTTACTAGCGTTGTTCTTTGATATTGCTTTGGATATTTTAGGTTCTTTGCATTTGTATTATGAATTTTAGAATCCGTTGTGAATTTCAACAAAAAATTAAGATATTAATTATAATTGCTGTTAATCAATTTGCAAGAATTGACATTTATGCTTTATTGAGTCTTCTGATACATGAGTAATAGGATCTTCATTAAATTAGGTCTTTAATTTCTTACAATGTTTCATACTTTTCTGTGTACAGGAATTGCGTATCATATAACAGATTCGTTCCTAACTATCCAGCCCTTTGTGATGTTACTGTTAATTTGATGATTAAATTTCATTATGTAATTGATTGTTGTTGGTATGTAGAAATACAGTTGTTTCTTTCATCCTGTGTTCAGTAACTTTGCTAAAATTGCTTTTTATTTCTAAAATGAACTGTAGATCTCTTAGCACATTTCTTTGTACAGAGATATATCTGAATGATAAATTTTCTTTTTTCCTTTCTAATCTTTATACATTTTATTTCTTTTTCTTCACTAATTGTACTGCTATATCATATAGCACAGTGATGAATAGGAGATCCAGGGCAAACTTGTTCTCTCCTCAATCTCAAAGGAAAAGCTTTCCACATTTCACCAGTAAGTATGATGTTTGCTATAGGTTCTTTGTAGAATACGCACCTTTTAAGGTAGTTTCCCTTTCTTCCTAAGTTGTAAAGTCTTTAATCATTAGTAGATACTGAATTTCATTAATTACTTATTCTTTATTTATTGACGTGATTATCTGATTGTTTTCTTTTGTCTAGTTAATGTGATGACTGCATAGATTTTTAAAAGGTAAACTTCATTGAGGTATAGTTCACAGATTTTAAAATGTACCCTTTTTTTGATGATGTCCATTAATTTATTTTAGTCCATTTAAAAGCTGTGTAGTAATGTCTCATTTTGTTTTTTGTGTCTTTTTTTTACATTTTTTACTGTTTAATATAATATATATAGAAACAAAAGAAAGAAAAAGCAATGATTTTCAAAGTACAGTTCAACAAGTAGTTACTGAACAGATTTCAGAGTTTAAAATATTTCCATTTTAAATATATAGTTTGATGATCATCACAGTCAAGATAAGGCATTCTATTATGCCTTCTCTCCCATGTGCCTCTTTTTAATTTCTGCTCCCACTCCCACACATAAAGCAAACAGTGATCTACTTTCTATCACTAGATTGAATTGCATTTTCTAGAACTTTATGTAAATGAAATCATGTAATATCTTGCCTTTTAAGTCTGACTTCTTGCACTTACAATGATTTTGTGATTCATTCATTTTGTGTGTATTGGTAGTACCTTGTTTTTGCTGAGTAGTATTCCATTGTATACATATACCACAATATATATTTATCCATTCATTTGTCGATGGACATTGGGTTGTTTCTGGTTTGGAGTTATTATGAATAAAGCTTATATGAATAGACAATCTTTTAATGCAATTTTATTGAGATATATTCACGTACCGTATAATCATCCAAATTGTTCAATCAGTGGTTCACAGTATGGCTGTACATTCATCATCACAATAAATTCTCGAGTTTCATTACTCCAAAAAATTAAAAGAGCAAAAATAAAAGTGAAAAAGAACATCCAAAACATCCCATACCTCCCCTCCCACCTATTATTTACTTATTTTTTGTCCTTTTTTCTTTTACTCACCTGTCCATATGCTGGATAAAGAGAGTATCAGTCTTAAGGTTTTCACAATCACACACTGTAAAAGCTCTATGGTTATACAATAGTTTTCAAGAATCGAGGCATTGGATTACGGTTCAACAGTTTCAGGTATTTCCCTCTAGCTACTCCAATATACCAAAAACTGAAAGGGGGTATCTATATACTACATAAGAATAACCTACATAACCTCTCAGCTCTATATGAAATCTTTTAGCCACTGAAACTATATTTCGTTTCATTTCTTTTCCTGCTTATAGTCGAGAAGGCTTTCTTACTCCCATGATGCCAGAGACAGGCTCGTGCCTGGGAGTCATCCCACATTCCCAGGGAGATTTATACCCCTGGGAGTCATGTCCCATGTAGGAAGGGGGTATAGGGCAGTAAGTTCACCAGTGCAGTTGACTTAGAGAGGCCACATCTGAGAAAAAAAAAAAAAGAGGTTCTCTTGGAGTGACTCTCATGCATAATCATAAGTAGGCTTAGCTTCTTTGCAGGAATGTTTCATAAGGGCAAGCCCCAAGATTGAGGGCCTGACCCATCAAATTGGTAGTCCCCAATGATTGTGAGACTATCAGGTCTTCCTCCTATGGGGAAGTTTGTTATTTCCATATTTTTCCCCAGTCCCTCAAGAGGATTTAGTAAATACTTTTAAATCTTCTACTCAGCTTACTCAGGGATGGATCAGGGCATCCCACCAAACTTTACAAACCAACAAGCTCTCATTTAAGGTTTCATGTATCATGTTGTTCAAATAAGCTGATCATATAAATTAGATTAGAGAGTTGAACAGGGGTGTAAATCTCCCTGGCAATATAGGTGCTGTAATTTTCCATTGAGTTTAATCACAGGACATAGTAGTACTAAGAGACACCGTAAGGGATCTTAAGTATTCCAGACATACACCTCCTTACCTCCATTATGTAACAGTAGTCTAATTTCCTCTTAGTATTCAGGATCAATCATTCCAGCCAGTACAAAAATTCCTTTCTTTACCTGTTGATTCAGAGGCATGAGGAACCCAAAGAGGCCAGGTGGCAGCCTCAACTTCCAGTTCAATGGAATCACTGTTGTGTCTCCTGGTGGAAGCACTCCTGTCTTTGGAACTAAGACTTCCATAGCATACAATTACAGGGAGAGGAAGCAAAAATTTTGCTAGTGAATCATTAGGGGTAATGGTGAGTGGTGCCACTTCCATTTCCACCCTTTGATTCTTGGACTCTTGAATCCTGGCTTTGGGAGAGACAACACCATAGAGTGCATCTTGATTTAGAGCATATACAACCTCCTGGAGAACACTGCCATAACCCTGCAAGAACATTGCCACCTAGCTGGCATAATAAGTGAGTTTTTAAAAGTTCAATCCACTGTTCTATCAAGCCAACTGCTTCAGAATGATAGGAAACATGGTAAGACCAGTGAATCCCATGTGTGTGGGCCCATTGCTGCACTTCATTTTCTGTGAAGTGGGTTCCTTAATTATAAGCAATGTTATGTGGAACACCGTGATGAAGGATAAGGTATGCTGTAAATTTATGGATGGGAGTTTTGGAAGAATCATTGCATACAGGGATGGAAAATGCATATCCAAAATGTCTATTCCAGTAAGAACAAAATACTTGCCCCTTCTAAGTGTTTCTAGTCAAGTAATAACAAGATACTGTCCCCACTATGATAGAAGCAGTTTAATGTTATCAATTTTCCATTTACCTTGAGGAATGGTGCCATTTTGGAGACTCAGTATTTGTCTCTGCTGAAGGCACATTGGGCATTCAGTGGTGGCTTTAGCGAGGTTGGCCTTGGTGAGTGGAAGTCCATGTTGCTGAGCCGATGCATAATCTCCATCCCTACCCTAATGGCCAGTTCGTTCATAACTCATTGGGCAATGACAGAAGTGGCTGGGGAAAGAAGCTGACTTGTATCCATAAAACAGGTCATCCTATCCCTTGATTATTAAAGTGGGCATCTGCTGAGGGCACTCTTTGGTGAACACTCACATGGGACAGAAATATCTTCATGTTTTTCACCTGCTTAGCATGGTCTATCCATGTATCTCTCCCGCAGACCTCCTTGTTACCATTTTTCCGATCATGTTCCAAGCCCCTGACTATCCACTTAAAACACTGGCCATGACTCATCACACATCTGGCCATTTCTCATTCCAAGAAGAATGAACAATCAGGTATACTGCTCAAACTTTTGTGGTAAACTGGGAGGATTTAGTTTACCATTGTCTTTTAGGGATATCTCAGAATGGGAATGTAGTGCTGCAGCTATACACTTTTGGGTCCCCTTTTCATGATTCTCATCACAGGAAACCATCTGTATAACAGGCCTGAGTTTTCCCTTCCTCAGTCAATTGATTATAGAGAGCTACCCAAGGGGTTATAGGTTCAAACTAGAAAAAAGAAAATAACGTGACAGGAGTCATTGGCAGTGGGCCACTTCCTTGAGTAACTTGTGCCTTCTTGGACAACTGACGCCCGTTCTTGTATATAACATTTCCATTTGATGAAGGAGTTCTGCAGTGCACATTCAACCTTATGACTTGGCAGGTCAGATAACACCCAATTCATGGTTGGCAGCTCAGTTCTTATTGTAACTTGGTGGCCCATGACTAAGCGTCCAGGCTCAACTAAGACCCAGAAGCAAGCCAGTGACTGTTTCTCAAAAGAGGAGTGATTATCTGCAAAGAATGGCAGAGCTTTGCTACAAAATTCTAAGGGTCTCAGTTTCCCTTTATTTATAGGGACCTGCCAAAGCCTCCAAACAGCATTTCTATCTCACACTAAAACTCCAAGTACCATTGGATCTGTTGGATGACTCTGCATGGCAGCCTGGACCTGATGCAAGGCCTTCAACCCTACTCAAAACTAGTAACTTTTTTGTGTCAATCAGTAAATGGGCAAGAGTAGCACGCTCAAATGAGTAATATGTTGTCTCCAAATCCAAAGATTTGGATTGTATCTCCAAATACTATGACAGGAAATTGTATCTCCTTTTTTTTTTTTTTAGCACGGAGTTATGCATTCATCGCCACAATCAATTTTAGAACGTTTTCATTACTCTGAAAAGAAAAAACCCATACCCATCAGCAATCACCTCACAATCCCTTTATCCATTCCCAGCCCTACAGAAACGCTAGTCTGTCTCTATAAATTTATTTTAAAGAGTACTAAAATGTTACTGTTAACTATAGTATATAGTTTGTATTGCATGTACTTTATTTCCATATACCACCTGTTCTAGTTTGCTAGCTGCCAGAATGCAATATACCAGAAACGGAACAGCTTTTAACAAAGGGAATTTAATGAGTTGCTAGTTTACAGTTCTAAGGCCGAGAAAATGTCCCAATTAAGACAAGTCTATAGACATGTTCAATCAAAGGCATCCAGGGAAAGATACCTTGGTTCAAGAAGGCCGATGAAGTTCAGGGTTTCTCTCTCAAGTGGAAGGCATGTGACGAACACAGTCAGGGCTTCTCTCTCAGCTGGAAGGGCATATGGCGAACATGGCGTCGTCACCTGCTAGTTTTCTCTCCTGGCTTCTGGTTTCATGAAGCTCCCTGGGAGGCGTTTTCCTTCTTCATCTCCAAAGGTTGCTGGCTCATGGACTCTCTGCATCTCATGGCTACATCGTTCTGCTCTCTCTGAATCTCTCATTCTCCAAAATGTTTCCTCTTTTATAGGACTTCAGAAACTAATCAAGACCCACTCAAATGGGTGGAGACATGTCACCCCCTAATCCAATTTAACAACCATTCTTAACTAAATCACATCATCCAGGGAGATGATCTCATTACAGTTTCAAACATACAGTATTGAATAGAGATTATTCTACCTTTATGAAATGGGGTTTATATTAAAACATGGCTTTTCTTAGGGGCATACTTCCTTTCAAACCAGCACACCACACTATTATTACCACATTGTACTAGTGATGTACATTTGTTATAGTTAATGAAAGAACATTCCTATATTTGTACTATTCACCATAGACAATGTTCACCACAGGGTTTACTACGTTATAGAGTCCCATGTTTTATACTAGCTTTCCTTCTTGTGACATACAGGACCTATAACTACCCCTTTCATTCACAATCACACACACAATTCAGCATTGTTAGTTATACTCAAAGTAATGTGCTACCATCACCTCTATCAATTTCCAAATATTTACAATCAACTTAAATAGAAATTCTGCAAAAATTAAGCATCAGCTTCCCATTCTCTGCATTCATTCTATCTCCTGGTAACCTATATTCTAGATTCTAACTCTATGAGTTTGCTTGTTATAATTAGTTAAATAACAGTGAGATCATATGATATTTGTCCTTTAGTGTCTGGCTTATTTCGTTCAACATAATGTTCCTGCAGATTCATCCATGTGGTTGCATGCATTAGGACTTCATTCTTTCTTATTGGTGAATGGTATTCCATCATATGTACATATCGCATTTTGTTTATCCATTCATCAATTGATGGATATTTGGGTTGTTTCCATGTTTTTGCAATTGTGAATAATGCTGCTATGAACATCAAGATGCAACGATCTGTTTATGTCTCTGCTTTTAGTTCATCTGAGTAGCAGGATCACAGGATCATATGGCAATTCTATACTTAATTTCCTGGTGAACCACCACGCTGTCTTCCACAGTGGTTGCACTATTCTACATTCTCACACCCACCAGCAGTGAATAAGGGTTCCTGTTTCTCCACATCTCCAACACTTGAAGTTTTCTGTTCTTTTAACAGCAGCCATTCCAATGGGTGTGGAATTATATTTCATTGTGGTTTTGGTTTGCATCTCCTTAATAGCTAGTGATGCTGAGCTTCTTTACATATGCTTTTATCCATTTGTATTTCCTCTTTAGAAAATTGTCTATTGAACCTCTTTGCCCATTTTTAAATTGGGTTGTTTGTTTTTTTATTGTTGTATTTTAGGATTTCTTTATAAATGCTAGATATTAAACCTTTATTGGATAGGTGGTTTCCAAATATTTTCTCCCATTGTGTAGGATACCTTTTCACTTTCTTGACAAAGTCCTTTGAAGCACCAAAGTATTTAATTTCGTCCCAGAATGATTTGAACAGTGAATTAAAAAGTGCTTGCAGAGTTCCCTTGGGGGAATGGCGAGAAAGGAGGAAAATTCAATTTTCCCATGTGGAGAATTCCTGATATTCTCACATGCAGTGGGGACAACAAAATCAATAGGCCAAGCCCTCAATCTTGGGGGTTGTTCACATGAAACTTATCCCCACAAAGGACAGGCTAAGCCTACTTAAAATTAGGCCTAAGAGTCACCCCCAAGAGAACCTCTTTTGTTGCTCAGATGGGGCCTCTCTCTCTCTCTCAGCCAACACATCAAGCAAACTCACTACCCTCCCCTTTTCTATGTGGGACATGACTCCCAGGGGTATAAACCTTCCTGGCAATGTGGGACAGAAGTCCTAGAATGAGCTGGGACTCAGCATCAAGGAATTGAGAAAACCTCGACCAAAAGGGGGAAGAGAGAAATGAGACAAAGTGTCAAGGCTGAGAGATTTCAAACAGAGTAGAGAGGTTATCCTGGAGGTTGTTTTTACACATTATATAGATACCACCTTTTTAGTTAAGGTATAATGGAGAGGCTGAAGAGAGGTGCCTGAAAATGTAGAGCTGTGTTCCAGTAGCCATGTTTCTTGAAGATGATTGTATAATGATATAGCTTTCACATGTGACTGTGTGATTGTGAAAACCTTGTATCTTGTACTCCTTTTATCTACAATATGGACAGATGAGTAAAACATATGGATTAAAAATAAATAAATAATAAGGGGAACAAGTGTTAAAATAAATTTAGTAGATTGAAACACTAGTGATCAATGAAAGGGAGGCATAAGGGGTTTGGTATGTATGAAGTTTTTTTTTTATTTCTTTTTCTGAATTGATGCAAATGTTCTAAGAAATGATCATGCTGATGAATATACAACTGTGATGATATTGTGAGTTATTGATTATATATCAAGAATGGAATGATCATATGGTAAGAATGTTCGTGTTTGTATGTTTCTATGTTTTAAAAATAAATAAATTAATTAATTATTAAAAATATTTAATTTTGAAGATGTACCATTTATCTATTTTTCTTTCATTACTTGTGCTTTGGGTAGAAAGTCTAAGAAAACACCTCCTATCACAGGATATTGATGATGCTTCCCTATCATTTCTTCTACAGGTTTTATGGTCCTGGCTCTTATATTTAGGTCTTTGATCCACTTGAGTTAATTTTTGTGTAAGGTGGGTTTAGTTTGCTAAAGTTACCAGAATGCAACACACCAGAGATGGATTGGCTTTTAGTAAGGGGATATATTTAGTTAAAAATTTCTAGCTCTTCAGAGGAAAGGGATCTTGCTTTCATCTGAGCTTCTCTGTCACATGAGAAGGTACATGGCAATGTCTGCTGGTCTTCTCTACTGGCTTCTGGGTTCCAATGACTTTCCCTGGGATGATCCCTTTCTGTATCTCCAAACGTCTGGCCTGAGCTGCTTGGGCTGTGCTGCACCGAGTTCCCTTCTAAATTCTCTCTTTTAAGTCTCCAGCTAATTAAATTAAACATCACTCATTGCAGAAGGCACTCCCCTTAGCCAATTGCAGATGTAATCAGCCATAGATGAATTTGACATGCTGATGATTTAAGTCCACAGAAATAGAACAATGGGGCATCATCACGTGGCCAAGTTGACACCTGAACCTATCTACCATAAGGTGTGAGATAGGGGTCCTCTTTTGATTCTTTTGGATATGGATATCCAGTTCTCCCAGTACCATTTGTTTAAAAGACTGTTCTGTCCCAGTTGAGTGGATTTGGCAGCCTTGTCCAAAATTAGTTGACCATAGATGTGAGGGTCTATTTCTGAACTCTCAATTTTATTCCATTGATCAATATGTCTATCTTTATGCTAATACCATGGTGCTTTTACCACTGTAGCTTTGTAACATGCTTTAAAATCTGTAAATGTGAATCTTCCAACTTTGTTCTTCTTTTTCAAGATATTTTTGGCTCTTCAGGGCTCCCTACCATTCCATATACATTTGATGATTAATATTTTCATTTCTGCAAAGTAGGCTGTTGGAATTTTGATTGGTATTGCATTGAATCAATTTCGGTAGAATTGCCATCTTAATGATATTTAGTCTTTCAATTCATGAACTTGGAATGTCTTTACACTTATTTAGGTCTTCTTTGATTTCTTGTTTTGTAGATTTCTGTGTACAAATTTTTTACATCCTTGATTAAATTTATTCTTAGATATTTGACTTTTTAGTTGCTATTGTAGATGTAATTTTTTCTTGATTTTTTCAGATTGCTTACTACTAATGTGTAGAAACAATACTGATTACTGTGTTGATCATTCATCTGGCCACTTTGCTGAACTCATTTATTAACTCTAGTTGCTTAATTGTAGTTTTTTTTGCATGGGCAGGCACAGGGAATTGAACCCGGTCTCTGACATGGCAGGCGAAACCACCATGACCATCCCACTTAATTGTAGATTTTGGGGGGAACTTTCTAAATATATGATCATATAATCTGCAAATAGTGAAAGTGTTACTTCTTCCTTTCCAATTTGGATGTGTTTTATCTCTTTTTCTTGCCTAATTGCTCTAGCTCGAACTTCTGGCACAATGTCAAATAACAGTGGTGACTGTGGGCATTCTTATCTTTTTCCAGATCTTAGAGGGAAAGCTTTCCGTCTTTCATCATTAAGTATGATGTTAGCTGTGGGTTTTTCGTATATGCCCCTTCTAATGTTGAAGAAGCTTCCTTCCATTCCTATCTTTTGAAGTTTTTTTTCTCAACAAAGGATGTTGGAGTTTGTCAAATGCCTTTTCTGCATCTCTTGAGATGATCATGTGTTTTTTTCCCTTCAATTTGCTAATGTGGTGTATTACTTTAGTTGATTATCTTGTCTTCAATCACCCTTGCATGCCTGGGAAAAAGCCCACTTGATCATGGTATATAATTCTTTTGATGTCTTGCTGTATTCAATTTGTAAATATTTTGTTGAGGATTTTTGCATCTATATTCATTAGAGAAATTGTTCTGTAATTTATTTTTCTTGTAGTATCTTTACCTGGTTTTGGTATTAGTGTAATGTTGGCTTAATAGAATGAGTTAGGTAGTGTTACCTCTTCAATTTTTTGAAGAGTTGGAGCAGGGTTAGTATTAATTCTTCTTAGGATGATTGGTAGAATTCACCTGTGAGGCCATCTGGTCCTGGGATTTTCTTTTAGGTAAGGTGTTTGATGATTGATTTAAACTCTTTATTTCTAATTGGTGTGTTGAGATCTTCTATTTCTTCTAGAGTCAGTGTAGGTTGTTCTTGTGTTTCTAGAGATTTCTCTATTTCATCTAGGTTATCTAATTTTGTCTCCCTTTTACATTCTTTCCTGGATACTATACAGTTTCTCCTGGCCTCCAGAGCCCCAGAACCATTGTGTCAGACATTTTCAACCTGTCCACTAGCCTATTTTGGAAGACAACTGTGTCTTGCAGCTCCCACTCCATGATCTTCCCTGGAAGTTCCTCTGTACCGTTTTTTGGTTGAATGAGTGGCCAGATGCATCAGCTTATCCTTCACCTTAGAAGGTATATCTTCTCATATCACTGGATATCTAGCATTTTTTTCCACCAGTAGGTGAATCAATTTTATTTTATAGTTGTCTTTAAAATCACAAAAGCACTATGTTCTTCGTATTTAAACAGTAGTATAGATATCCTATACTTTCTAGAAAATTATTATATAGATCCTCTCTAAGCCAAAAACACCCCATCATAATGTTTAAGTTTGGATGTTTGGGGAAAACTCACATGTAGGCTGATTCCTAAAATACAATATACCACCATTTTGCATCTTTTGGTTCAAAGTGTATATTATCATAATTCAGGTATGTATCCGTGCATTGTTACATATTTGATGATAAACACATAGATTGGTTCATCACTTAATGTGCTTTTGGCTAATTGGCCTTTTCTGCAGGTCTATCAGAAGAATGAGCAGGCAATGCCTTTTTCCACGGTCTTTCTTCAAGACCTTCTGGGAATGGAGACACACTATCACATCATAGATAGTAAACTCCAAATCTTATCAACAAGTCCAACAGAGGCATTCTATTTAGTTAGGTCCTGTTCTGTGGATATGTCTCTCTTAAGGCACAGAGACCATGTTTAACCAGTTCATTCGAATTGCACTCCATAAACTCAGACATATGTCTGTCTGTGATTAAGAACAAGCTCCAATGGACATAGCTCTGCAGTCAAAATAGTTAGGAGATGGACATGTTTTTAAAATGTGAGGAGCCATATTGTCATAACTAGCAATGAGCATCCCCACGTCATATGGTCTCTGGCCATATCATTCAGTTGATACCTGTGTCATGCTTCCAATTAGAGTTACAACATGATATACAGGAAGAGATCTATCAAACTGGAATCCAAACACTCCTGGTGCAAGAAATTACATAACCGTCTAGCATTAGCAGTAAGCTCCACAATTGAGATACCAATATGATTGTCAACATGGAGAATTTTTTAACCAGCTGCAAGCTCTAACTGTGCACTTCAATAGAAACAGTACTGCATGAGTTTACAATTTCAGATCAACTGTGGCTGAACCTAGTCTGACAGTTTCCATTGCATATTCAATTTGATATTTGATATTGAATTTGCAGTGGAATAAAGGGAATCTGGTTTCCCCTTTATTAGGGATTTTGTATATGTAAACTGTCTCAAATCTAGGGATTGATTGAGAGGGCTCTAAGCAGCAACATCATTGTTATATTGATTGTGAAACATGGCTTCTGCATTGGCCTGGCTGCTGATTTATAGAAATTTCATTGAGGTAGAAGGTCTCTGAGTTTTGTTGTATTTGTTTCCAACCCTCTGACATGCAAATGTCATTCCAATAAGTCTACAGTGGCTTTTACTTCTTTCTCACCAGGTGCAATCAGCATAATTTCTTTAATGTATGGGACCAATATGATGTGGAAGGGAAAGGCAATCAAAGTTCCCTATGGATTAAATTATGACATAGGGCTCAAGAGTTGATGTGCCCTTGATGTACGACAGTGAAGGTATACTGATGTCCTTGCCTTCTAAAACCAAACATCTCTGGTATTTTTTACTAACAGATGTTGAGAAAAATGCATTTTCCAGATCAATACCTACATATGGGCTACCAGGAGATATGTTAACTTTCTCAAGGAATATGACATCTGGAATAGCAGCTGCAATTTGAGTCACCATCTGGCTAAGTTTATGATAATCCACTGCCATCCTCCAAGACCTATTCTGGCACAGATCAAATAAGATAGTTGAAGGACAAGTGGTGGGAATCACTACCTCTGCATTCAAGTCCTTAATGGTGGCAATAATCTCTAAATTCTTCCAGAAGTGTGGTGTTGCTTTTCATGTACTATTTTCCTAGATGAAGCAGTTCTGGTAGGTAGGAGTATGACTTACTTTGCAAATTATATCCTCCTGTCTTGTTTGAATATTTCAATCTTATGGTTAGATTACATTTATATGAACCAAATAAAATTAAACTCCGTAGATATAATTTACAAACTCCTTTCATATGTGTGTCTCAGAAATGTCAAACTATTGCCTTCCTAATAACTGGAAGTTATTTTTTTTTAAAAAAAGTAGGACTGTATAATCTCACTGATAAGAAATAATTAAACAAATTCATAGAGTCAAAAATTAGAATATAGTTTACTGGGGGCCAGGGTGGAAGTAGGGAATGAGATATGAATGCTTAAATTGTACAGTTTCTGTTTGGGGTGTTGGAAAAGTTTTGGTAATGGATGGTGCTGATGATAGCAAAATATTGTGAGCATAGGAGACTTCTGGTAAGATGGCAGAGTAGAGGAAGTTGGGATCTCCTCATCTCCATGTAGCAACTAGAGATATGATAGAAAAATGACAGGGATGGCAGATCTGGATTGTGCGTGATCATGGAGGGTCTTCTATTTTCTTCTATCCTGCATTGGGAGTCCCTGGGAGAAGTACTAGGAATTTGGTATGGGGAGAACGGAGTGAATGTGCTCAGTCACAACTCCACCTACTCACGCAGCTGGCTTAGGATGATTTTCCCTTTGGCTTTGTAGCTGGGAGTGCCTATGATGAACTTGGAAGATAACAGATGAGCTTTTCCTGTGCGCAGACTCCACTTGGACAAGGCAAAGTGCCTGCACCCCACCCTTGTGGCACCTAGGTGCCTGGTTTTTGTATTTTGTTGAGGACTGGGAAGCCCTTTCCTGAGTAGTAGTAGGAGATGAAGAGTGTGCTGGTCTACAGCTAACCAGAAAAAAAGACCTATTGGGGCTTTGGTGCCACTCCCTGCCCCCCATGGAGGTCTGA
Organism: Tamandua tetradactyla; assembly: GCF_023851605.1. Classification (NCBI taxonomy): domain Eukaryota; kingdom Metazoa; phylum Chordata; class Mammalia; order Pilosa; family Myrmecophagidae; genus Tamandua; species Tamandua tetradactyla. The sequence continues at coordinate 125,173,947 of NC_135353.1, forward strand.
AGACCACAGGTGTTTGAAGCTGAAATGCTTGGTCCCACAGCCTGGTGTCATCCCCGGGGGGAGTCTGGGGCCCATTAGAGCCATCGGCCACACAGGAGGAGTCTCTTTTGGGGAGCGTGTCATTCATCCCCCATTCCCAGCATTGGTGGATTTCGGCACAGGGCGCCAGTGTCTGCAGCCCTGGCTGCGGTTCCGATTCCAAATCTTAGAAGTCAGGGGGAAATGAATCTGCAAAATAATTTTATTAAGACATCAAAATGCCCTGTCCACAACAGAGGGTTCTAAAGCATGTGAAAGGCCCAGCAGACATGTCTCAGCCAAATGACCAAGTTAAGTCACCTGAGGAGACAGAATATGGAGCAGCTGCTTATGCTTGTTTGGAAAGAAACAGAACATATCCTGAAGTTACTGGGGAAGCAGAAAAAAGATGCAGATATGGCTCAACCAAATGACTAACTTAAATTGTCCTAGAGGACTCAGAATTCAGAACAACAGATTACGGTTATTCATAATGATATGAAAGATACCAATAGGTTACTAGAGGAGCATTAAGAAGAATTTGAAAGAATAAATAGAAAAATACCATACGTCATAGGGGTGAAAGATACTGTAGACCAAATGAAAAACATATTAGAGACTCACAACAGTACATTTCAAGAGACAAGAAAGAATAAGCAAATTAGAAGACAGGACAAATGAACTTGAATACTCAAAAGAACAAAAGGCAAGAAAGATAGAAAAAATGCAACTTGATTTCAAGGTAATGATAGACAACATGAAGTTTACAAATATAAGAATTTTTGGTGTCCCAGAGGGAGAAGAAAAAGGGATAGGAAGGCTAGTTGAAGATATGGTGGGAAGGAACTTCCCAACACTTATAAGGGACATAAACATGCAAATCTAAGAAGCCCAACAAATCCCAAATAGAGTAAATCCAAATAGGGTTACTCCAAGACATACTTATTAGAATGTCAAATCTTAAAGAGAAACAAAAAGTCATGAGAGCAGCAAGAGAAAAGAGATTTATTACATACAAGGGAAACTATATAAGACTGAGCTCAGACTACTTAATAGGCACTATGGAGGCAAGAAGGCAGTGGTATGATTATTTAAGATTCTGAGTGAGAAAGACTTCTAGCCAAGAATTCTTTATCCTGCCAAGTTGTCCTGCAAAATTGAGGGAGAGATTAAAATCTTCACAGATAGACGATGGCTGCAGAATTTGCCAACAAGAGACGTGCCCTACAAGAAATATTAAAGGAGGTCTGTTGAATGAAAAAAGACTATAGAAGGAGGTCTGGAGGAGGGTACAGAGTTGAAGGGTATTAGCAGGGGTAACTTGAAAGATAAGGGGTGAGAGAGGGAAGGGATATAGATCTGATAAATAAAAACTATAGCATAGGACGCTAGACCCAAAAATTGGTTTTACGGTGATAAATTTGATGTTAATGGACTAAACTCACTAATTAAAAGACACAGATTGACAGAACGGATTGATTAATATGATATAGCTATATGCTGTTCATAGAGATTTATCTTAGACCCAAGGATACAAACAGATTGAAAATATAAGGATGGAAATAGATGTTCTATGTAAGCTGTGACCCAAAAAGCCCACCAATAGCTATGTTAATATCAGATAAAATAGATTTTAGATGTTATGATATCAGAAGAGATAAGATTTCCATATGTTCATTGTAAAAAAATATTTGTATCTTTATATATTCCTGAAATAAAAAACTTGAAAACATTCAGTAACATAGGTCATTATTATAGTAAATTTGATGTTTCTAACAACTTTATACTTGATATTTTCAGAATGTACACAGTTTTGATAGCTAATCAAATGGTATATGTTTGGGTTGAATATTTAGAATTCAAGAAACTCTGATATCTGTATCTCTAGATTTTTCCTGGTTTGCCTTAATTTTAAATTGGTTTATGAAACTCACTGTATAAACACAGACTTTATAATGATTATAATTTATTGAATATGCCTACGGATATGGGCTAACCAAGATATCCATTTTGGTGGTTAAAATTTTCATGTATTAATTGTAAAAACATTTATATGTTTATATTTTCCTGAAATCCAAGACTTGAAATTGTTCTGTAACATAGGTCATTATTATAGCAAGGTTGATATTTGTAATAACTTCCTACTTGATATTTTGAGAACACTCAGAGTTTTTAAAGCTATTCAAATAGCTTTAAAAGTTAGCATTAAAAATTTAGAATTTAAGAAACTCGGATATATGTATATAGATATAGGCTAAGATGCTAGACCCAAGATCTTCTTTTACAGTAATAATTTTGAATGTTAGTAGACTAAACTCACTAATTAAAAGACACAGATTGATAGAACAGATTATGTAATATAATCTATCTATATGCTGCTCACAAGAGATTTATCTTAGACCCAAGGATACAGATTAAAAGTGAAAAGATGAAAATAGATGTTCTACGTAAGCTGTAAAGAAATCACAAGTAGCTATAGTAGTATTAGATAAAATAGATTTTAAATGCTATGATATCATAAGAGATAAGATTTTCATGTTATTTGTAAAAACATTTGTACCTTTATATTTTCTTGAGAACAAAAACTTGAAAATGTTCAATAACATACATCATTACTATAGCAAAGGTGATGTTTCTAATAACTTTCTACTTGGTATTTTGAGAATGTGTATAGTTTTGATAGCTAAGCAAGTGGTATTTAGAATTTAAGAAATGCTAATATCTGTTTCTGTAGAGGTTTGCCTTAATTTTAAATTGGTTTATGTAGCTTACTATACAAATACAGGCTTTACAATGATTATATTTTATTTAAAATGCAAAAAAATAAAGTGTGAAATAAAATTTAAAAAATAAAAGAACTGGAGCAAGCACACAGAATAAGTGACAGAACAAGTGACAAAGCAGATAGAATTATAAAACTCTAAAAAAAAATTGTAAGCATAATTAACAGCCTTGAGTTAGATATTTGAATGTGGTTAAAAGGGGAAATTTTAGGTTGTATATATGTTAAACATAAAAAAAGCAGGATTGTACAACATAAACAAGGAACCCTAATGTAAACTGTGTTCTATAGTTAATAGTACAATTATAATAATATTCTTTTACCAGTTGTAACAAATGTACCACACTAGTGCAAGGTTCAGCATTGAGGTGGCATAAGGGATCTCTGTATTTTCTACATGATTTTTCTACAGCTTCTGTAATAATAATAATTATTATTATTATATTTATAAAAGGTAGGAAAGGGAATAACAGGCTCTCCATTTCTGTACCGCATTAGAGAAGCATCCAGAGTTGAACACTGCATTCACTAGAGCAAGTTTACATGGCTGAAATCTATGATAAAATCAAGAGCTAAGGAAAGTCACTCAGAATCCTACAACTACATCTATATCAGGGTCACAAATTGCACACCTAATGCTGAGCAGCCTCTCCAAGGCATTGTGGGTGGTCATGGTGATGGCTGGGCTTATCACCCTTATAAAGAAACACTGATTTAAAATCCTCTGAATAATGATGGAATATTTATCAAATTTACATAAACCAGACAGTGTATAGAAATACTTCATTACCCCCTGGCACTTATTTTGTTAGGCCATTTTCATTTCCTTTGAATTTGGTTCCACTGAAGTAATGTAAAAATCTTAGCAGTTCATATTTCCAATAAAAGCAACCTTTTATTTGCTGGTTACAAAAGTAGTAACATTCAATGCCAGAAAAGCACAAAAAAGAGAATAAAAATCCAACTACCAGGTGTATTTTGCTTGATATCTTCCCACTCATTTTATCTATGAATATATTTTCATATTTTACATATTTCTTTCTAGACTTGCCTTTAATCTATCACAAATGTTTTTTTATAGCATTAGATATTCTTGTATACCATGCTTTTTGGCTATTTAATATGTTTATAGTTGATTAAAGCAATCTCCTATTATTAGGCATTATATACTAACAAATTTTAATTTTATAAGTTGTTATTCAATATATAAAAATTATTTGCTCATCTTGCATTAATTTTAACGAGTGAATTCTTAGAGGAAATGACAGTGAGTTCAAGGGACATCAATATTTCTGAGTGTCTAATACAAATTGCCCTCTGAGAAATTTATACCAATTAACAGTCCTACAAACCCTGCAAGTTCTGATTTCCTTGTTTCACTATCACTGTGAATATCATTTTTTTACATATTCACCAATTTGGTAAGTGGAAATGGTGCCTTGGTTTAATTTGGATTTGATTACCAGCAGGGATGAACTTCTCTTTTTTTATGTTTAGTATTCCAAAACACATCTATTGTGATAGATACTTTTTTTTTTTTACTTTTTAGTTGTATAATATAACATATATACAAAGCAAAGAAAGAAAAAAGCAATAGTTTTCACAGCACTCTTCAACAAGTAGTTACCGGGCAGATCCCAGGCTAACATACCATCATCTCAAGATTTTCCTTCTAGCTGTTCCAGAACATTGGAGGCTAGAAGGAATATATATATTTATCATCACATTTTTTTTGTGAAAAATAACATATATACAAAAAGCAATAAATTTCAAAGCATAGCACAACAATTAGTTGTAGAATAGATTTCAGAGTTTGGTATGGGTTACAATTCCACAACTTCAGGTTTTTATTTCTAGTTGCTCTAAGATTCTGAAGACTAAAAGAAATCTCAGTATAATGATTCAGCAGTCCTACTGGTTTGTTAAACCTTATCTTCTCTTTATAACTCCACCATCAGAGAGATACTTTTTGAATTATTAAAAAAATTGTTGATGAACCGATTATACTCTTGGAATTGTCTTTAAAAAAAAAAAAAAAAAAACTCCTTGGGCACCAAGATTTAAAATGTACTTTGTTGTCATAAATATTTCTATCTCAGAATGCTGCCTCTTTTTTCCTGCTCTAATTAATAATGGTGTCCTAGATAAACAAAAACATTCTCTCTTTTAGTAGGAATTGTAAAGGCCATGGGCAAAGTTGTATAGAAAGTTCATGTGTAATGATGATGCTCTTAATTTATGTTCCAAAACATTCACAAGGACACCCATTATTACAGTGTAAACTCTTTTTCACACAAATTTTAGAAAGTGAGATTGGATTATGTAGCAAAGACACACCATTTTTTGCTAGATGCAGTGTATTTTTGCCTCCTGGGAATCTTCTCTTTTATTTGATGGCATTTAGCTTACCTGCCTTCTATGAGAAAATGTAGTAAATAATAAATAATTTACATACAATTTCACAGAAATGAACATAGGAAACCCATAACATATATAACATGCCTAACAAAGAGATTATATATAAAATTTGCCCAAATTATTGTATTTTATGACTACTGACTGCTAAATTATCAAGAATGTGATGTCCAAAAGTGGCTGCTAATTGATAACCATCATCTGTTTATAGACTGTTAATTGTGACTTATCCACAATAGTTGGGAAAAGATTATTTTAACTAATTGAATAGTATATAAGAATTGTTCTACACCCCAAATGGGTCATCAGTTTTCAAAGTTTTAAACCTTAGCAAAATGTACTTAACACCAAACTTAAAACAATTTTCATTTTTTAATTTGGGAGACATTAGGAATAAGAAGTTCCTTACCAATGTATAAAGACATTAACCTTCGTTGTATAGCATTCTGGAAGGATTCAATGTCTTAGTAATGCTCCCGTTGAAATCAGTTTTGCGTCATTTGTCTCAGAGAGAAAGAAAATGAGAGAGAGAGAGTTATTTATGTTTTTCTTTTTCATAGTTTGGATCCTAGAAAGCCAGAAATTCACTGTATTTCATTTTTGTTCACCTCACCTCACACATAATTTTGAAATTAAGTATATATCATTTCTTGCAGTTTAATTATACTTCTGTTGGAAGTTTAACTGCACTTCTAATAGGTCTTACTAATTATGAAGTAACATCTCATTTAGAAAGTTGATCTAGAATAAATAATACAAGATAATGTTTTAGTAACCAAACAACTTAAGCTTGTATTATTTATTCTAACCTGATACAATTCCCATGCACCTTTTACTTAAACTGTGGCATTTTTTGTGTGTTTTCTTTCTTAATTTTAATGTTTTTTTATTGTGAAATATATATACAAAAAGGCAATAAATTTCCAAGTACATTTTGACAAGTAGTTATAGAATAGATTTTAAAGTTTGGTATGGATTACAGCTCCATGATTTTTCATTTTTTCTTCTAGTTGCTCCAAGACACTGGAGACAAACAGAAATATCAATATAAGGATTCAGCAGTCATATTCATTTGTTAAAACCTTTCTTCTCTGTTATGCTCCTCTTTCTCTTTAAATAACATACATACACAAAAGCAATAAATTTCAAAGTACATCACAACAATTAGTTGTAGAAAAGATTTCAGGGTTTGGTATGAGTTAAAATTCCACAATTTCAGGTTTTTATTTCTAGCTACTCTATAAAGGTACTGGAGCCTAAAAGAAATATCAGTATAATATAATGCCCTAGACATTCTTTACGATTGGCAGGAATGGTTTTGGTTGGGGTTTGGAAAGTTATGATAGGTAGCAATGTCTAACTGAAGTATGCATACAAGTAACCCCCAGAGTAGCCTCTTGACTCTATTTGAACTCTCTCAGCCACTGATACTTTATCTGTTACACTTCCTTTCTCCTTTTGGTCAGGATGGCATTGTTGATCCCACGGTGCCAGGGCCAAGCTCATCCCTGGGAGTCAACTCCCATGCCACCAGGGAGACTCACCCCTGGATGTCATGTCCCACGTAGGGAGTGGGGGCAATGATTTCACATGCAGAGTTGGGCTTACAGGGAGAGAGGCCAAATCTGATAAACTGAGGCATTTTTATCACCTAATTTTCACATATAATAGTCAATAATATGTGTTAATCTTGTAGAAGGAAAATGAAGTACCTGAATCAGTTGCTGATTTCTTACGTTTTTTTAATATCTTTATTTTATTTTTCATTATTCAACATAACAATATACAAACACAAACATTCTTACCATATGATCATTTCGTTCTTGATATATAATCAGTAACTCACAATATCATTACATAGTTGTATATTCATCATCATGATCATTTCTTAGAACATTTGCATCAATTCAGAAAAAGAAATAAAAAGAAAAAAAAATTCATACATACCATACCCCCTACCCCTCCCTTTCATTGATCACTAGCATTTCAAACTACTAAATTTATTTTAACATTTGTTCCCCCTATTATTTATTTATTTTTAATCCATATGTTTTACTTATCAGTTGATAAGGTAGATAAAAGGAGCATCAGACACAAGGTTTTCATAATCACACAGTCACATTGTGAAAGCTATATACTTATACAATCATCTTCAAGTAACATGGCTACTGGAACACAGCTCTACATTTTCAGGCAGTTCCCTCCAGCCTCTCCATTACACCTTAACTAAAAAGGTGATATCTATATAATGCATAAGAATAACTTCCAGGATAACCTCTCAACTCTGTTTGGAATCTCTCAGCCATTGACCCTTTGTCTCATTTTACTCTTCCCCTTTTGGTAGAGAAGGTTTTCTGAATGCCTTGATGCTGAGTCCCAGCTCATTCTAGGATTTCTGTCCCATGTTGCCAGGAAGGTCCACACTTCTTATGGGTGTTTAACTTTTACAAATTAGTCTTTCTCTCTTTTTTAAAAAAATTCGTCTTGTTTTTCTTATTTGGAGTTTTTTTTTGTATAAAAGATGTGAAGAATGTTTATAGTTTAAGAAGGAAATAAGACTCATGAAGAATAGCAACAGCCCTCCCTTCCCCTCTGCTTTCTCCCCTCCCTCTGCATTTCCCATTCCCCAGAGGCAGCAACATTCAAGTACTTTTCTTCTTTCTTTTGGTATTTGCCTCCATATTTATAAATAAAATCCTTGCACTACTACTCTTTAGTTGTTTGGTGTTAGAATTTGTCCTCCACAATCCTATACAAGCACACTTCCCATTCCCTCTTCTCCCAATATAGTCTTATCAAAATCTCAATTTGGGGGGTACGAGGGTATTTAAGTGGTAGAATTCTCATCTGCCATGAGGGAGACACGTGTTCGATTCCCAGTCCAGACATTTCACCAAAAACAAACAAAGAAGCAAACAAAGAAAGAAAACAAACAAACAAAAATTCAACAAATGGTACTGCAATAATGGAATACTCACATGGAAAGAGAATGAAATGTGACTCCCACCACACAGCATACACACACACACACACACACAAACACACACACACACAAACTCAATTGGAAGAATATTCAGTGTTCACATTATTATGGCAATATAGCAAAAGCTAGTCACCACTAAGCCATGAAGTATACTATGACTACTTTTTCTTTACTGCATAACTTTTTGTTTTCCCTGGAATAAACACTTTTGTTTCTTTTGTTTGCTTAGTTTGCTATTTACCTACAATTACATTGCCCCCAAACTCTTCTCCATCCCTCTTCTGAATAAGTTTTAAATAAATTAGTTATTCTATCAATTTCATCTTTTTTTCATGGAAATCTCTCCCAATAGTTCTGACCTGCTTAAACATAGATAGTTTGCTTCCTTGGCCTGCTGAATACTGGCATCCTGGGATCTGCCTTCACTATCATCCTGGGGATTCCTTTTTGCCTTCTTCTTGACTCAGACACCCCATTGTCTTGTCTTATACCTTCCTCTTTCTTGATATAATCTCTTTTTTGGTGAATAAATCATTCAATAGTTTCCTAAGGAAGAGGGCATGGGAGGTAAAATTCCTCAGACCACATGTATCTTTATTTTACCCTCATGCTTAATTCAAGGTATGATTGGATATAGAATTCTAGGTTGGAGATTATTGTTCTTTCAAGTTTTGAAGTTTTGATGGCATGGTTCCATTGTTTTTGTTTGTTTGGGGTGCATGGTCTGGGAACCGAATGGTTCCATTGCTTTTTAACTTCCAGCATTGCTGTTGAAAAATAAAATGCCATGATGATTTATGATCCTTTATATGAAAGCTATGTTTTTGTTTCCTTGTCCCACTTCTCCAGTTTTCTCTGAAAAAAACATTTTCTTTGTCCCAAATGATTGCTTTAAAACTTTACCTAGAGCCAAGATGGTGGTTTAGAAAGGTGTGGGATTTAGTTTGTCCTCCAGAACAGCTACTAAATAGCTAAATATTTATGCACTGGCCAGAATTCTCCAAAATTCATGAGTCGAACACTGAAAACACTGAAAAGAGAACTTAATACATCTACCATAATAGCTGGAGACTTCAGTTCCATGGTCTCATCAATGGATAGATCATCTATACAGAGGATCAATAAAGAAACAAAGAATTTGAATAATACCAAAAATGAACTAGACTTAACAGACTGGCAGAATGGATTAAAAAACAGGACCCATCTATATGCTGTTTACAGGAAATGCATCTTAGACCCAAGGATAAACATAGGTTGAAAGTGAAAGGTTAGGAAAAGATATTTCATGCAAATAACAATCAGAAAAGAGCAGGGGTCACTATACTAATATCCAAAAAGGTAGACTTCAAATGTAAAACAGTTAAAAGATACAAAGAAGGACACTATGTATTAATAAAAGGAACAATTCAACAAGAAGACATAACAGTTATAAATATTTATGCACCAAGCCAGAATGCTCCAAAATACATGAGGCAAACACTGAAAACCCTGAAAAGAGAAAGAGACACATCTACCATAATAGTTGGAGACTTCAATGCCCCACTCTCATCAATGGACAGAACATCTAGACAGAGGATCAATAAAGAAGCAGAGAGTTTGAATAATACAATAAATGAGCTAGACTTAACAGATGTTTATAGAATATTACACCCCACAACAGCAGGATACACCTTTTTTCAAGTGCTGATGGATCATTCTCAAGGATAGACCATATGCTGGGTCACAAAGCAAGTTTCAATAAATTCAAAAAGATTGAAATCATACAAAACCAAGTAGGATTTATCCCAGGTATTCAAGGATGGTTATTCAGTAGAAAATCAATTAATGTAATACACCATGTCAACAAATAAAAGCAGAAACACCACATGATCATCTCGACAGATGCAGAAAAGGCATTTGACAAGATTCAACATCCTTTCCTGTTGAAAACACATCAAAGGATAGGAATAGAAGGGAACTTCCTCAAAATGATAAAGGGAATATATGAAAAAACCACAGCTAACATCATCCTCAATGGGGAAAAACTGAAAACTTCCCCCCTAAGATCAGGAACAAGACAAGGATGTCCACTATCACTACTGATATTCAACATTGTGTTGAAAGTTCTAACCAGAGCAATTAGACAAGAAAAAGAAATACAAGGCATAAAAATTGGAAAGGAAGAAGTAAAACTCTCACTGTTTGCAGATGATATGGTACTATATGTGGAAAACCCTGAAAAATCCACAGCAAAACTACTACAGCAAATAAATAGAGTACAGCAAAGTGGCAGGTTAAAGATCAATACTCAAAAATCTGTAGTCTTTCTATACACTAGTAATGAACAATGTAAGGGGGAAATCAAGAAAAAAATTCCATTTACAATTGCAACCAAAAGAATAAAATATTTAGGAATAAATTTAACAAAAGAGACCAAAGAACTATACAAAGAAAGCTACAAGAAATTGTTAAAAGAAATCACAGAAGACCTAAATAGCTGATAGGGCATACCCTGTTCATGGATTGGAAGACTAAATATAGTTAAGATGTCAATTCTACCTAAATTGATTTACAGATTCAATGCAGTACCAATTAAAATCCCCAAAACTTACTTTTCAGAAATAGAAAAACCAATACCCAAATTTATCTGGAAAGGCAGGGTGCCCCGAATAGCTGAAAGTATCCTAAGGAAAACAAAATGCAGTCGGAGGTCTCATGCTACCTAAATTTAAGGCATATTATGAAGCTACAGTGGTCAAAACAGCATAATACTGGCATAAAGATAGATATACTCACAAGGGAATGGAATAGAGAATTCAGATATAGACCATCTCATCTGTCAACAATTGATGTTTGATAAGGCAGTCAAGCCAAATCATGTGGGACAGAACAGTCTCTTCAATAAATGGTGCCTAGAGAACTGGATAACTATATGCAAAAGAATGAAAGAGGATCCATATCTCACACCCTATACAAAAATTAACTCAAAATGGATCAAAAACCTAAACATTAGATCTAAGACCATAAAACTGTTAGAATAAAATGTAGGGAAACATCTTATAAATCTTATACTAGGAGGCAGTTTCCTAGACCTTACACCCAAAGCAAGAGCATTGAAGAAAGAAAGAAATGGGAACTCCTCAAAATTAAACACTTTTGTGCATCAAAGAACTATGTCAAGAAAGTAAAAACACAGCCTACACATTGGGAGACAATATTTGGAAACGATATATCAGATAAAGGACTATTATCCAGAATTTATAAAGAGATTGTTCCACTCAACAACAGAAAGACAGACAACCTAATTACAAAATGGGCAAAAGACTTGAACAGAGGCTTCTCAGAAGAGGAAATACAAATGGCCAAAAGGCACATGAAGAGATGCTCAACTTCCCTGGCTATTAGAGAAATGCAAATCATAACCACAATGAGATATCATCTCATACCCAACAGAATGGCCATTATCAATAAAACAGAAAATAATAATGCTGGAGAGGATGTGGAGAAAGAGGCACACTTATCCACTGTTGATGGGAATGTCAAAGGCTACAACCACTGTGGAAGGCAGTTTGGCGGTTCCTTAGGAAGTTAAATATAGAATTGCCATATGACCTGGCAATACCATTGTTAGGTATCTACTCAGAGGACATGAAGGCAAGGACACAAACGGACATTTACACACCAATGCTTATAGTAGCATTATTTACAATTGTGAAGAGATGGAAACAGCCGAAAGGTCCATCAACAGAATAGTGGCTAAACAAACTGTGGTATATACATATGATGGAATATTATGCAGCTGTAAAACAGAATAAAGTTATGAAGCATGTAACAAGGTGGATGGACCTTAAGGACATTATACTGAGTGAGTTTAGCCAGAAACAAAAGGACAAATACTGTATGGTCTCACTGATGTGAACTAACATTAGTGAATAAACTTGGAGAATGTCATTGGTAACAGAGACCATCAGGAGATAGACATAGGGTAAGATGTTGGTTAAATGGAGCTGAAGGGACACAGATTGTGCAACAGGACTGATTGTAAAAACTCAGAAATGGATAGCACAAACTACCTAACTGTAATACAATTATGTTAAAACACTGAATGAAGCTGAATGTGAGAATGATAGAGGGAGGAGGGCTGGGGCACAAATGAAATCAGAATGAAAGCTAAACGATAAAGACTGAGATGGCATAATCTAGGAATGCCTAGAGTGTATAACGATAGTGACTAACTGTATAAATTTAAAAAATGTTTTAGCATGAGTAATAACAAAGGAATGTCATTACTGCAGGGTGTTGAAAATAGATGGTAATCAATATTTTAAAATTTTAAGTTATGTGTGAGACTGAAGCAAAAAATGTTTATTTGGTACAAAATTTGTATTTTGACTAGTGCATTTCCTAATATATCTCATGTGGACAGCTTAATTGAACACCATAAGTTCATGGAACCTTGAGTATGGCATGAGATTTTGTTGCTTTGTCCAGAATGATTCCCCAATAAATCCCAGAGTGATTTGAACAGTAAATAAAATAGTATTTGCAAAGTCCTCTTTGGGGAATGGTGAGAAAGGAGGAAAATTCAACTTCCCCAAGTTGAATTCTTGATATTGTCACAAGCAGTATGGACAACCAAAGCTATAGGCTGAGCCCCTGATCTTGGGGTTTGTTCATATGAAACTTAACCCCAGAAAAGATAGGTCAAGCCTACTTAATATTAGACCCAAGAGTCACCCCCAAGAAAACCTCTTTTGTTGTGGAGATGTGGCCTCTCTCTCTCCAGCCAATACAACAAGCAAACTCACTGCCCTCCCCCTGTCTATGTGGGACATGACTCCCAGGGATGTGGACCTTCCTAGCAATGTGGAACAGAAATCCTAGGATGAGCTGAGACTCAGCATCAAGGGATTGAGAGAACCTTCTCGACCAAAAGGGGGAAGAGCAAAATGAGACAAAATAAAGTGTCAATGCCTGAGAGATTCCAATCAGAGTTGAGAAGTTATCCTGGAGGTTACTCTTATGCATTAAATAGATAGATATCACCTTGTTTGTCAAGATGTAATGGAGATGCTGGAGGGGACTGCCTGAAAATGTGGAGCTGTGTTCCAGTAGCCATGTTTCTTGAAGAAGATTGTATGATGATATAGCTTTCACAATGTGACTGTCTGATTGGAAAACCTTGTGTCTGATGCTCCTTTTATGTACCTTATCAACAGATGAGTAAAACATATGGAATAAAAATAAATAATAGGAGGAGCAAATGTTAAAATAAATTTAGATTGAAATGCTAATGATCAATGAAAGGGAGGGGTAAGGGGTATGGTGTGTATGAATTTTTTTCTGCTGTCTTTTTATTTCTTTTTCTGAATTGATGCAAATGTTCTAAGAAATGATCATGATGATGAATATGCAACTATGTGATGATATTGTGAATTACTGATTATATATGTAGAATGGAATGATTCTACATATCATTCCTAACCCCTACCCCATTGTTAAGAATGTTTGCACTTGTTTGTTATTTTTTTTAAAAATAATTTAAAAATTAATTAAAAAAAAAACTTCACCTACAGGTAAAGCTATTTTCAGCCTTTGTGATGAGCACTCACTGGACCCTTTCAAACTGGAAATTATGTCTTTCAGTTTTGGTAAATGTTCTGAAATTATTTGATTGATGATGTCTTCTTCTCTGTTTTTCCCTGCCCTGTGTTTCCAGAACTTCTGTTATGCAGATTTAGATCTTCTGAATTAACCCTTTACTTATCTTTTCTCTTCTGTTTTCAGTCTCTTATACGTTCTCTTTTATATTCTGAAAGATTTTTCAAGTTTATCTTCAAACCCTTCTATTGATTTTTTCCCACCAGCTCTTCAATTATTTGCGTACTATGAATGTTTTTTCTTATACCGTCCTGTTCTTATTTCATGGATATGTCTTATCTCCCTGAGAATATAAATAATGTCTTTTTTAGAAATGTTTTCTTCTTTCTGAAAAATGTTTCTAGCTTTTTTCTGGTTGGTTGGTGTGTTCACTTTCTTTCATATTTCTAATACCTGGTGACCCTTGAATGCCTTCATGTATTATAAATCTTTGTATACTTGAGCAGGGTTTTTCAACTTGCAGAAGCACTGTAGAGTGATCTGGCGCATCTGTTTCATTAGGAAATCACCAATGCTAATATGTTTTTTTGGGTTCATGGGCAGGCACAGGAAATTGAACCCAGGTCTCTGGCATGGCAGGTGAGAACTCTGCCACTGCGCCACCATTGCCCACCCGCAATATGTTTTTTAACCCTTGAACTGGTCAGGTTCTCAAAAGAAGACCCTTTCAGTTTCATGACAGCATTTGGGAAACTGACTGGAAAAAGAAAGCTGGCTGTCTCAGCATTTAGTATGTAAAAATTTCCACATTCACCCCGTTTTCATTATAGTATCACTACCATGAACTATGCTTGGTGTTCCCCAGTACAGAGACCTGCTGTCCTTCATACTACAATAAACAATAAATAAATCTTCAGTCTTCTGCTGAGATAGGACCAGTTTTTTTGGCTGCTTAGATTGGGACTTAACTTCTTAAACAGATTTTCAGTGAAATCTCTTGTTTTTAGCCTTTCTTAACTCTCATTTCTGCAAGTGCCACCAATTCCTAAGCCCTTAGGAAGTTCTATGGTGCAAACTAGATTTTTTTCTTGGCTTTCCCACAGCTGGCTTAGAATTCAGCAGAGTTGGGCCACATAAGGCCATTACTATTTTTCCATGTTTTCCAGCTTCCAAAATGTTATTGCTGTTACCTTCTCTCCTTTCTTTTTGTCCGTGTGGCTTTTTAACAGATGCAAATGTATATGCTCAGTTGGCCATTGTTAACTAGACAGTGCTTTCCTTTTAGCATAAATTCATTATAATATTCATGTGATTTTCTGATACATTTATTTCCTTTTATTTCTCCCCTCTCTTCCATTTATCCATATGTTCATATGTTAAACCTCATCCATGACACATATATAAGGTTCTGAATGACAGTTGCAGATTTCAGTGCAACAGTAGGATGAGACCATATGTGTATGAGAGGATGCATGCACATGCATGCACAAACACACACACTGATTAGATTTAACTACTAGTTTATGCATCAAGAACATAAAATATTCTTAGGAACAAGGTGGCCAATCAGAACAGCAGCAGGTTCAACACATCTTGATGAAGCTGCCCTTCACCCTAACCCCTACCCCAGTATTCTTTGGAAGCTGCCAGTGACACTGAACATGCAAAATTGTTTTTTATTTGAGGCTTTTTTGTTTTGGATATGGGAAGCTCATTTTTTAAAATTAATTTTTAATTTTTTTAAAAAATACAACAACAAACAAACACATTCTTAACTTATGATCATCCTGTTCTACATATATAATCAGTAACTCAAAATATCATCATATAGTTGCATATTCATCATCATGATAATTTCTTAGAATATTTGCATCAATTCAGAAGAAGAAATAAAAAGACAGCAGAAAAAAAATTCATATATACCATACCCCTTACCCCTCCCTTTCATTGATCACTAGCATTTCAAACTACTAAATTTATTTTAACATTTGTTCCCCCTATTATTTATTTATTTTTATTCCATATGTTTTACTCATCTGTTGATAAGGTAGATAAAAGGAACATCAGACACAAGGTTTTCACAATCACACAGTCAAACATTGTGAAAGCTATATCATTATACAATCATCTTCAAGAAATATGGCTACTGGAACACACCTCTTCATTTTCTGGCAGTTGGGAAGTTCATTTTTATACTAAGCCACCATACCATTGAGGAAGACCTTACATTGATAATGTATACCCTCAGAAGGAAATATTTAGATATATCCTGAAACATAAGACACAAGCTAGAAGATAGATGGGTGAGTGATTCTTGAACTAAATTCAGCATCAGCAGGAGCCATGCTCATTGAAAGGAATAAACAGAGCGAGTTATCGGGTGTCCCTGGACTTCTATTCATCTTCACAGTGTCCTGGAAAGTCTGCTTCCTGTGGTCTGCCCACAGTCTTTAATAAGGTATTCTTGTTCTGAGGTGGTTTGAGCCTTGGTGTGGTCAAAAGACAATCTAGCGTGAATTTTTTTTTTTTTTGTATGCTGTATGGTGGGGTCACATTTCATTCTTTTCCTATGTGAGTATCCCATTATTGCAGCATCATAATTATTTTTTGTTTGTTCGTTTGTTTTTGTTGGTTTCTTTCATTTGTTTATTTTGGGAAGTGCATAGGCTGGGACTTGAATATGGGTCTCCTGCATGGCAGGCAAGAATTGAACACAACTAGCATGAAATTTTAAAACAATCTCCCAATTGTTTGGCTTTAGTGTTGACGGGATATGGCAATGTTGATGTCCAAATGATTCCTATTATAGAAGCCATTTATTACTTTTGAGACCATTAATATTATTTTGGCATCACACTTTTTTAGTTCCTAGCAATCATTGACCCATATAAGTAATGCAGATTTTAAAGATTTTGCAATTTTAAAGATTTTGCTCTCTCATCTTGCATACTACCAAGTGGCATTTCTCCCAGTTATACTTCACTTTTTTTTTTTTTTTTTTTTTTACATGGGCAGGCACCGGGAATCGAACCTGGGTCCTCTGGCATGGCAGGAGAGTATTTTTGCCTGCTGAGCCACCGTGGCCCGCCCTATACTTTACTTCTTGGTTTTTGTGTACTGGTTTTATGTAATGGAGCACAGTTGAACTCTGTTCAGTATGGATTGGCTTAGTTATAAACTCCTCAGAGAGTGTAATACGGTGTTCAAGACTTTCATGCAGTCATACAGTGGGTGCCCCAAGGAACGCAGTGTTTGGTGTGAGTCTATTTGCAGAGAAACATTTTTTAGTACCTAAATGACAAACATCACTGAGTTAAAAAACACCAATAATTGGAAACAAAGTGAGGGTGTCACAAACATATAAATAGCTAAATGCTTCATTTTCATTCATTAAAAAGGATTAAAATAAATGTGATCAAAAGGAGTAAGCTGAATATTTTTAATTTTTAAAAATTGTTACTTCAAATTCCTATTTAAGCAAAGAATTTTTTTTTTCTTCAGAGTGATGAACCTGGAAATTTTTGTCTCAGCAGAGCTTGGTGAGTAGTAGTATCATTATGAAAGCAGTCACCAAAGAGGATTTTGCTCATGAGCCAAGGGAGGCTTAACTAACATGCCTCAAATTCTATGCCTTGCCCTGAAATTCTCTTTAGCAAGCTTAAATGACCTGAATGTTTGATCAAAGTTAAACAATCAGCCATGTTATGAGATCTTGAAGTATTCAGTCCTTTTGGCAAACTGGATTTTCCTCATTTGAACTCTCAACTCAGATACAAGGAGTGTGGTGTAATACTGTGCTCTCACATTAACGAACAAGCAAAGATCATTCCCACTTTATTCTTATAGGTTGGCCATTACTAAGCTCAATAATTCTTTCTTCAACAACTAGTATCATACATTTTAGGACTCTGGTTCAGAAATGTTAAGAAAACACCCTGAAATCAATGTTTTCAGACTAATTAAAGAGAAGAAACCTAAACTCAAATTTTAAGATGACATTTTTGAACAAACTGTTCACACTACATTTCCTGCTAACAGGTATTTCTGTAACTTCTTATGTTTATTATGTGGCTTACATGACCTTTAGTCAAAGTGACCAGTCAGGCTTATGTGTAATCTCTTATAGAAGTGTCCTTTTCTCCCCTGTTCTTATAACCCATGGTTCATCACATTTTAATTAGTTCTGAGACCAAACAATGAAAAGAAGAAAAATTTTAATCTGTAGCATATCTATCACAGTTGATGGTGTGCATTTCCAAAATTGTACATCATATTAAGAAAAAGACTTCAATGAAGTGGCAAAACTAGGTGTTCTTTAATCTGAATCCTGATTCATTTGTTGGAAGATTTATGGTTTTTTAAAAAAATACCTCTACAGGAATTAACAATCAATTTGCCCTATGTTCTGCTATGTGCATGTTTCAGTTTTTCTGTTTTGTAGATGTATGACCTGGTATTTAGAGATAAGAATGAAGCCAATCAAGTCAGGATTAAGGTAATTCAGAATACAGGGGTAAGGAAGACATTGCCTGTATTTTAGAACTTCACCTACTCTTTGAGACCAAAGGAAGAAAGTTTTATTATGTCCAGAACCTAAATTTTCTGTAGCACATAATCTAACTCAACCTGTCTGTATAGCTCATTTAAGCAATCCAAACACAGGGACCCAGAATAAGAATGAGAGCCCATAACCCTCTATAGCTTAATCCTGTATAGCTTAATGTAATGCCTGGATACATCCCAGAGTATATTAATCAGACAATAAAAAAGTACTGGCAAAGTCCTTTGAGGGATGGGAGAAAAATATGGAACTATTAAACTTCACCACCAGGCAAACCCTGGATACTATCTCAAACATTAAGGACTCCAAAGTCAATAAGACAAGCCCTTGATCTTGAGGCTTGCTCTTGTGAAGCTTATGTAGGTAGTAGAGAAGCTTAGCCTACCTATAGGTATGCCTAAGAGTTACTTCTGGAGGAAAACTTTCTTTGTTAAGATGTGGCCTCTCTCTCTCTCTAAGCCCAACTCTGCAAATGAAACCATTGCCCCTACCCCTACGTGGGACATGACATCCAGGGATGAAAGTCTTCCTGGAAGTGTGGGAGATGACTCCCAGGGATGAGCCTTGCCCTAGCACTGTGGGATCAGCAATGCCATCCTAACAAAAAGGGGGAAAAGAAGTGTAACAAATGAGGTATCAGTGGCTGAGAGATTTCAAGTAGAGTTGAGAGTCTACTCTGGAGGTCATTCTTATGTAAGCTTCTAGTTAGACATTGCTCCCAATCATAACTTGCCAAATTCCAATCAAAACCATTCCTGCCAATCCTAAAGAATACTTAGGCCATTATATAAGATTCTATAAAGTTTCCATGCACTAGGGTAATTTTCCAGAAACCTACAACCTCCAGATGGGTCCCTGGACCAGACAAATCCTGAAGTGTAGAGGGGCCAGCCTCTCCAGAACATCAACTAGTACCATCCCTCTACCTCATATTAGTGATAACCCCTTCCAACATGAAAAAATTAGAATGGGCAGTAGCCCAAATACCCCTAAAGAGGGGAAAGAAGATCAAAGGTGATGGTAGGTGTGGCCTCTCTCTCTCATACAGAGGCTTCTCTTCTCTTATACAGAGAAGGTCAGGTTTAACAAATGATTATGATCTGAATCGTTATACTGATATTTCTTTTAACCTCCAGTACCTTAGAGCAGTTAGAAGTAAAAACTTAAAATTGTGGAGTTGTAACACATAACAAACTCTAAAATCTGTTCTACAACTAATTGTTGCAATGTACTTTGAAATTTATTGCTTTTATGTACATATGTTATTTAAAGAGAAGGAGGAGTATAACAGAGAAGATAGGATTTAACAAATGAGTATGACTGCTGAACCATTATATTGATATTTCTATTGGTTTCCAATATCTTGGAGAAGCTAGAAGAAAAAATGAAAAATCATACCAAACTTTAAAATCTGTTCTATAACTACTTGTCAAAATGTACTTGGAAATTTATTGCTTTTTTGTATATGTGTTAGATTTCACTAAAAAAATATGTTAAAAAAGGACCCAGTTTTGTTAATTTCTCTGTTTTAAAATCCTATTTTTAAAGCAACCTCAGCTAAGATGCACGTGTTCCTGTGGCAAAAAAAAACTTTAAAGAAGATTAACCATAAACAAAAATGTATCCAAGTGATATGGCCATACATTTCTAAATTTGAATGACGTATTAGCACACAACTGTGAAGAAAAGAAAAATATATTATATATTTATATATATTTGAATATCAGAAAAGGCCATTTTGACCATTTAGACTCTGAACGTTCCTTGTCTGAATTCTTAAGACCTAAACCAAAACAAAAAGAAAAAAAAAAGAGATGGATTTGAGAGTTGAATGCCACACAATTTTTTTAAGGAACTCGCTTTTAGAATTCAATTCTGCAGACATTTATTGATGCCTACATGTACAAGGTACTGTTCCAGATACTAAGGAAATAATGAATTTGTTTCAACAAAGAATCACAAAATCTAGTGACTAAACATTTAAGTTGCAGACCAATGTAGTCAGTAAGTGTTAGCGGGATGGTGAGGTTTGGTTTATCCAGTTTATGGCTCCATGTGACAGACTGGAAGGATTATTTCCCAACCCAGCTAGTGTTGAAGATGACAGACTGAATTAGTCAGAGTAAGTTATGTGCAGTGTTGTGTTGGAGTCTTTTAGTACAGGCTCATAAAAGCCAATGGTTAGCATCTCCTCCCAACCCTATGTTCAGTGACATCACAGCTTGAAATTGGCCATGCTGGGCATATTTATACCATAGCAAGCACAACGAATTGAGATTTTTTTGTTTGGTTTGGGGATCTAGTTGCTAAACATTTGCCACCACACAACTGGTTTTATGAGCTGCTATTACAAGTAGTGTCTCAGCAATATGACACTATAAACTTATTCTCACTCACATCACAGTGTAGTATCAGCTGACAGGGGAGTCTGCTTCAGGTCATAACTCAGGAAACAACCCCTTTCATCATGGGGTTCCACTACCTTCACACGGCTTCATAGACACCCAGTGCTTTCGGCTTGCAGACAGGGTGGGTGGAGAAAACATAGAGAAGTCCCACCACCTCTTAAATGCATCAATCTGAAAGTGATACATTGCTTCTGCACATTTCTAGTAACAAGGACTAATCACAAGGCCCCACACAGATGCAAGAAAGAAACAAATGTGACAGTGAAGGAGAGCAGAGTAAGTAACACCTTAAAGGTAATGAAGGCCTTAGCTGAGAAAAACTTTTTTCTGGATTCAGGAAAACCTGAGTAGATGTGGGTACTCATGGGATGTAAATTTGACATTTTATTATTCAAAATAAGTCACAAGTTCAGCCCAGATAAAAGGGAGGTGGGTGGGTGGGGAGAGACTCCACCTCTTGATGGGAGGAGCAGGAAAGTAACATTGCAAAGGGGTATGGACACATGAAGACCTGATTCATTGGAGAACATTTTAAATAATCCACCACAACCCCCAACCAGCAGGATCACAGAAATCTGGTCTACCTTCTTTTCTTCCATACACACCTCTTGCAGCTCTTTTGTCTTTGTTTATCTATCATGGCCTAGAGTTCACTATAAACTAATTTGCCCTTGACCTGCAAGATGTGGGGAGAACTTAGAATTCTACCCCAGCTTGAATCTACCTACCCAGTCTTAGAGTTCTACTTTTTCCTCTGTTTTATATTCCAGTAATTTGTCCACTGACTGGTCATTTCCTCTCTAACAGGTTATTGACTTCTTGAATACAAGGCCTGTATCTTACTCACCTATGTGTCTTCGACAGTGCCAAGCTCAGCTTTGCACATACCAGGCTTCAATAAATGTCAACTCAAATTAATCATCCCTGATTTTTAAAAAATTAGTAGACTTTATTTCTTAGAGAAAAAATTTGGATTTACAGAAAAATGGATCAGAAAGTACAGACAGTTCCCATATGGTCCATCTTCCCTCACAGTTTCCCCATTAATAACATCTTGCACCAACATGGTATGTTAAGTACAACTTATGAACCAATATTGATACACTCATTAACATTAGGAGTCATTCTGTGCTATACAGTTCTATGAGTTTTGACGAATGCATGTCATACCAAACAGTTTCACTGCCATAAATATTCCCTGTGCTCCACCTATACATCCCTCCCTCCCTCTGAACATCTTGTAACCACTAATCTTTTTTTTTAATTTTAGTAGCATATAGACAGCCTAAAATTTACCCCTTTAGCCACACTCAAATATATAATCCAGTCATGTTAATTAAATTCACAGTGCTGTACAGCTATCATCATCATCCATTGCTATAACTTTTCCATCACACTCAACAGAAATTCTGTACCATTAAGTACAGAATTAACTCCTTCTTTCCTAGCCCTCCTCACCCCTGGTAATCTGTGCTCTAGTTTCTGACTCTATGAATTTGCTTATTGTAATTGTTTCATGCCAGTGAGATCACAGTTTTGATTCACATTTGCTGCATGATCTTCCCAATAGAGAACTGTTTTTTATTATTGTTATGGTTATCATTCAGGGGGAATAAAGCAAGTGAAACAATACTGAAGTGTCCCAGAGAATTTCTAAAAATGATCCTTTGTTTCTAGCTGAAGTTTCTCACAAGCAAATACCACCCTTCATCTAGTGTCTCTCCCTGTGGTCAGGCTTTTAAAAGCAGCACAAGGAAAAACAAATATTTACTGGATATTTGCTGAAGGAACAGGAAGAATCAGATTCAAAACTTTCTACCAGTGGTTTTCCAAAAAACACAAAGGGCTATGAGGCCCACATGGGAAAACACCATAAAAGAACAATGAAAGAAAAGCCAGCTTGTATAACATTGCCCAAACATCTCACCACATGCCTATCCCTGTTCCCCACCCCCAGTCTGAAGTGATTAGAAAATTGTGATGCCATTAGGAAAAGAATTATATTCTGCTTGATCCCCGTCCTGCCTTTTAATCCCATTAGTCAAAACAATGTACCCCAAGTGTACTCACTGACTGCTAATTCTAATGCACTCTTTGCCCTTTAGATGTGTTCATCCATCTCCCCTTCCCCCAACTCTGCTGAGCACCTGCTCATTCCAAGACAAGACAGTTTCAGATGAGTTTGAGTACTTTACCCACTAAATTAAATTGAATATTCATGAAGTTTTAGTTTCTCCTTTTTTCCAGCCCTACTCGTGGTTTGGGGAATTAGCCAAGCTCAACCTGCCTGGCAGTATAAATGAGCTAGCCATTCAACCAAAGGAGAAAATCTATGAAATATTGCAATTTTTTTCTGAAATGACCCAGATTGAGTCAGATTTTAGGCTTCACTCACTTCCACAGACCGAGAAGAGCTTGTGCAGGGATCATCCCTCCACCCCTAAGTTGTCTCTGTAACAGAAACGGCCCACTTTCCGTCTCCCTTCCAGCTTATTCTTGTCTTGCTTCCCCTATCTGGCTATTTATTTATTTTTTGTTAGTGGTTTGATGTTTAATTTTTAAAAACATAATGAACTATTTGCATTTGAAGAAAAATCTTTAAAATCAATGACAAGGTGTCTGTCTATATGAACTATTTATCACAAATCATTGATTCAAAGCCAAACAGAAAAGTATTAGCTATAGAAACTCTATATTTCTATCATGTTATCACTGCATTTTAAACAGCTTTATTGAGATATGATTCATATAAAATATGCTGCACATATATACAGTGTACAATTTGATAAATTTTCGCATAAGTACATACCCATGAAACCATCTTCACAATCAAGATTATAAACATATCCATCACCCTCAAAAGTTTCCTCATGCCCCTTCCTTCTCCTTTTACACCCCTCTCCACCCATCCCCAGGCTAATAGGAACAGGCAATACTCATATATATATATATTCCTGGATTCCTGGCACTGTGTGAGTATTGGATACTGTTCCCTTTAGTTGTTTTGGGTAGTTCTTTCCCCAGTCTTGCATAGTTTCTTCACATGCATATACTGATCAGCACTCTGTTGAATATTCCATGGGGATCCTCTGCAGATGTCCTGATCTTTTTCTTTATACAGCTCTTTTCTCTCTACACTGTGAGCTCTAGCTTCCTTGTTCTCCTCAGACTCCTAGCTTGGTTTTATCAACTCAGGGAGTTTTTGGGTCCTTCCTGGTTTCCCCTTCCCTGACCTTATTCCCTCCAGGCAGTAAACTGGGGCAATCATAGGATTCACTTACTTTGCTGTCTTCATTTGAAAGATACTTAATATCTTAAAAGCCATTGTTTCATAGTTTTTTAGCTGCTTAAGATAGGCATATAAATTTAGTCCCTGTTACTGAATATCAGCTGAAAGAGTAAAGTATACACTCAAATATTTTTTCTTGCTATAAAATTTTAAGGGGCAATAAAATCCCCACTATAAAGGAAAACATTTTTCATAAGTTCAGTGAGCAGTTTTAGAAGATAAATGTACATTTCCCAACTTCTCAAATACTTCTTAAAGGGCACAGAAATATTAAGAAGAGCTATATCCATTATAACTGTGTTTGAAGGAAAATAAATGAATTGAATAAAAGATTAGAAGTTAATGAATGAGGAGACATGATTATTGATTTTTTCCCCTTTTCTCCATTTTCTTACTATACCTTCTTTCCAATCTCTACTCATTCCCCTAAATTTAAACTTCTTCATTCAACCATCCATCCATCCACCAATCCATTTATCAGATGCTATTGAGTGTCAGGAACAAAATGAATTGTAAGACAGGGACCCTCCTGCAAGGTGCTCACAAACAGGCCTGTGTTCTATTATTTTAGAGGTATGAATAAAGTGCTGAGGTAATGCAGAGGATGGAGTCATTAACCTTGGTTGGGGCTGGGGGACAGCTCAAAGAAGGCTTCTTTTAGGAAGATACATTTGAAATGAGTGTTGAAGAATAAGCAGCATTTAGCTGGGCTGAGATGGGAAGGAGGAGGCATTTGAGACATCAGGTCAAGGTAAGTGTGGACAAAAGGTCACTCTTATATTCAAAGTGGGGAAAAGTTGACCAGGGCTGGAATTTAGTTTATGAGCAGTAGCATGGCAGGAAATTAGCCTGCAGAGGTGGTGGAAGCCAGGCTAAGAAGAGCTGTAGTGCCAAGCCAGGGAGTCTTGATTTTAATCTTCCAACAGCTTAAATTTTCAGAGCAAGGAAGTGACATGATCAGCTGTGGGTCCTGGACTAGAGAGGGGAGGCAGATTTCAAGAAGACTTGTGTAAGAGGCCGCTACAGACATCCAAAAAGAATATGAGTCACTGAAATCAGACAGGGATGATGTAGACTAATCCTAGAGACATTTCTGCCACGGAATTGGCAGTATACGGTGACCAATTGTTTCTTGAGAGTAAATGAAGGAAACTTGAGGATTTTCCAATTTGACAGAATTGTCAAATGCATGTCATTAGCTAAGATGAAGACAGAAGGCATAATAGGTTTGAATTCACTTACAGTCTTTCTGAGTTTGGGGGTTTTGTGGACCATTCAGGTTGAGAGCTATAGCAGGCAACTGGACCTCAAGAGAGAAGTTTGAGAGTCGAGGGCATAATGCAGTTAGAGTACTCAAGTCTGGTTAGGTTATAGTATATAGAATGAAAAGAAAATAATTTGACATTCTTTTTGAGAAACTTTAATGAAGCATTTTGAGAATTTTGTTTTGGTTGTGCTTCAAGTATCTATCACACATAGGTATTCATGCAGGCCAGTTTCTCCCAGTGCAGGAGATAAAATTCTGCCATAACATTTTCTCAGTGAGCAAAGGGATTTAAGGTATTCTCATCAGCCCTCATGAATTCTAGAATTTTATGGGGCATAATGTTCTTCAGTGAAAATGAAACAATTAGTCATGAAGCATATATTGCCGTAGACCCTGGGAACAGGAAAATAAGAGGGCTACCAGAAATTCTCAGGAGTTAGTGCTAAGCCCTTTTTAAAAGAGTTGCACTTTTAAGGTCAACTCTGATTTAAATATTCTTGGTTCTTAACAAGCAAGAAAACTTGGGAAAGCCTGAGTCAGCCTTATGCCCTCAACTAGCTTTATAAACCAAGACATATTCTAACTTGGTCATTTTATGAGCCTATGAAAGTGAGTCTATTTGGGGAAAAGGGATTTGGTTTGACCTTAAAGCAGTGGGAAAGAAAGCACTCACCACTTCAGGAAGACTTCCTAAGAGGAAGTGCAGTCTCAGATGGGAGACCCTCACTGGCATTTCCCAGTCTCCCGAAATGTCAGAAATATTGTCTATAGCATTAGTATTCATGACGACTTCATGTTTCAGCATTATGAGTGAATAATTTCATTAATACCAGTCAGTCCAAAGCTCTTAACAAATTCTTTCCTTCTTTAACTCATGTGATCTAAGTTGAGCAGACAGTGTTACATATTGTGGGGAGGCTCTCAGAGGCTCCTTTCTCCAAAACTACAAGATGTGGACAGAAAGAGTGAAGAGCTCATAACATGGTGTGGCCGTAATTCTCTATTCCATGGAATGGCCATTGGATTTTCAGACTGAGAAGAACTCATAACATGGTGTGGCCCTAATTTTATATTCTGTGGAATGGTCATTGAATTTTCAGACTGAGACAAGATTAGGTGGTTTCTATGTCTTTGGTGGAAGTAGACAGCATCAAGAAACTTCTCATTCTAGTGCCACCTGGGATGAATGACTCTTAGATACACCCCAAATTACAAAATAACCAAGGTTTGCAATCACACACCTTAAAAGTTTTCTTCTTTATATTAATGGAATTAATTATATTAATGTTAGAGGTAATAAAATATGCAATAATAATTTTATTCAGGAACATCTAGACTTGCACTTGTAAACAACCCAGAGGGAGGATAGTGTTGTTGCCCATTTAAGAATATTTATAAGGTACTTGATTAAGTAGAAATTGGTCTTCAAAGAGCTTAGTAATTTTCGACAAGTGGAGTCTGCCCTGGGGAAAGAGATCTCAAAAATGATGGTGTTTGGGCAGCTGTAGGCTTTACCTACAAGTGTCCATTTCAAGGCTTCCTCAATTAACTCACTAAAATGCACCTAATGCTCAATTGAGTAAAAGTCTTGCATCTTTTGTTTCTAAAATAAACTCTGTGGAAGAAAGAGGCAATGAAGAGTCACTTTAAGGGTGTGGTTTTTAAAGCATTAGATGAGAAAGAACTCACATTCATTACACTAAAACCTTGCCCAAAACTGCTACTGATGATTGAACTTCTACCAGTCATCTGCAACTCTCCCTTTCCTTGAGATTTATGGAGGAAAAGCTATCACCCAGGAAAAGCTATGAATTAATTTATCAAATTAGTTCCACATTTAATATCTGAACCATTGGTTGGGAGAGAATGGGAGGACCCCCAAATAAAACTCTACTTTCTTACTCTGCTTACTTATTATATGGCTGTTTTTGGAAATTCCTAATGAGAAATTACCCTAGAACTGAGAATGCCTTATAATACACGACTTTTGTGGCCATTATTTTATTGAGTATTTACTATGTGACAGGTTTTATGCTAAACATTGTATGAAGATGATTTTATTGAATTCTTAGAAAAGAACCTGAGAAAGGGGTAGTATGTCTATTTTACATATAAGGAAACTAAGAGTCATTGAGCTTAGGTTAAGTGATTTAACTAAGGTCACTGAGATTCAATCCTAGGTCTGTGTAACTCCACTGTCCTATTCTAACTAGATTTTTGTTACATCTTTAACCAGACATAATGATGTTTTCGCCATAATTTAAAAATAAGACTTCTTTTTTTCACTAATGTTCATGGGTGTGCATTCATCCATTCTCATTGTTTAATTCAGTCTCTGTTGGGGTCAAATTGTACTCCTGTTCACTCTATATACCTTTTACTCCATCCAAACTAATCTATTTCATGTTCCCACATATGCCCCACACTTTCCAATGTGTACTCTTTTGCCAGAGCAGAAAGAAGGGGATGGGAGGTAAAAAGAGATACCATCTTATGTATAGTAGTATAAACAGAAGCTGAGGACATTGCTGTAAGGATATGAGACACACGACACAGCTTCATGCATCCTATGTATGACCTTGGAAGGCTAAAGGCCATTCTCTTCATTTCTTTATAGACTCAGTAAGACTTCAGTCCCTGGGGTTGAAAGATACCATGATTCCATTATGGTTCCCACTATAGTACCTATGGGTGTACTGGAAATAAGCACCTGCGTGGGTACATCATATGCACAAAGGGGATGGTGGCTGTGTAGGGTGGGCATGACTGGGGTGCTATCCCTTTTGAAATGTTGGTTAAAGACCAGCATGGGAGAATAAGAGAGGACAGTGTGAGAACTCATGTAAAAAACCACCAGAAGTTCCCAGAAATAATTAGGTTGTCTTGAAAGGATAACTGTGTGGGAGCTAAGGTCCATCATTATCCTGGGTTGTTGAAGAAATCTGAGTTATTCCCACTCTGTAACCTCACCTTCATTCTTGTAGATGAGCCAGTGAGGGAGGTTTGGGCAAGTTTGATTCATGGTCCATTCATTTGGGAAACATGTATAAAATACCTACTATATGCCAGACATTGTGTGAAGCACTGAGGACTGAAAGACAAATAAGATGCAATCCCAGTCCTCTGAGCACTTACATCATGATAGCAAGCCTACTCATTAGCTCCACAAGAGGTTTTGTACCAGATGTCCATTAGACTTTTGCCCCAAGATTGCTGTTAATGGCCATACAGAGTGTGCTCTTCAAAGAGATTTTGATGTGACAGGTATTCCCTAGAATTGTGTAGTGCACAGTCTGCACAACCACATATGGCAGCCTGTTTGCCCGAATATTCTGTGCCTAAAATACCTTCCCCTGTAACTCTGTCTTCCAATTTGTTTTATATGCATCTGATCTAGACTCCTCTCTCCATCTTCATTTGACCACACTCTCCCCAAATGTTTCCTCTTTTCTCAGATCTCCTTTGATATATTCTTTCTGTAATGGTAACCTGAAAATTAAACAGGGCATGTCTGGACCCTTTTTCAGTGTTTACTTTTACTATTATTTTAGTCCTGTGTTCCTATTTAGATTTTACCAGCCTGAATCCTAACTCCCTGCCTAGTTTTCAGCTCTAATTGTAGGAACTGTGTGTCTTATCCATCTTTGTGTCTCTGCACAAGGCTTTGCACATAACTGAAATTCAACAGGACAAAAGAAGAAAGTGCTACTTAAAATGAGAAACTTTTTAAAGAGCGAAACATGCCAGATGAAATGGAGTGTCTGTGACAAAAATCTTCTGTCAATACGTTTTTCAAATTCTTTCAGTTGTTGACTCTCAAATATTTATGCTAATGACAAGCAGGGAAAACACAGATGTTGGAAATTAAATGAACCCCAAGACTAATTCTAGCCAACTAACTCTTTTTACTAAAGTTTCTGTAAAAGCATCTAACCAGAAAAGTCTCAGACACCATTGAACCCTAGCAACTCTCCCTTAAGGGAGTTAAGTTCATTCTTTCTCAGGTTCAAGCCATTAGTGAGAATTCCCCAAGATTAGTAATCTTTAGAGTTTAAGGGAAAGGGAGAAAACAGAGAAAGAAAGGGAAAAGGCAAAAGCTGAAAATTAAAGAAAACATAATTAATTATTGGTATAGAGCTTAATTTAGAACCTCAGAAGAGACTAGCTAAGGTCATTTTCAATTAATTTAAGTAATTTTGTTCTTATAAAGAATATGTAGTTTTTCCTCAAGGAAAAGAAAAAAGGAAGGGAGGGAGGGAGGGAAGAAAGAAAGAAAGAAGGAGGGGGAATTTCCAAATAGTCCACTGCTTGCTTTTTCAGTATTTTATTGAAGTTCAATATATTTTAATTGACATAGGAGTCTGGAATGTTATGAAACTCTGACTAAGGAGATGGCCTTCCTGGGTAATTTAAACTTCCTTTCTCATTCACAACCTCAGCCACAAGGTTAAATGGGCAGTGTGTTCTTTTTGAACTTCATGAGTAAAATATGCACTGAAAACCTTTACTGAAGCCAGAATGAGTGATATTTCCTCCAGATATCTTTTCTGACAAATAGTACATCCTAAACCAGGTAGCTGACTAAGTCTTTAGTCACAGAAACAGAAATTTTCCAACTGAAGTCAATCTTTTCCCCTCTGAGTTGGCCAGGCTCTGCTATCTGTTCTGGGACACTGGAGCCCCATGAGTAAATTAGAAACTTGAGTTCAGAGGAGTGATAGATTCAGAGAAAAACCCCAGTATCCTGCATACTCTGATTGCAGCACCACAAAAAGGCATTTAGGAAAGGAAAATGCAAATAGTTTGACATAGACAAAGTTAGTAGTCTCTGTGGTCTGATATTAGGTGGTTCGAGAGGAGCCTAATGTTAGAGTCTAGTCTAGTCCAGTCCCCTAGAGAGATGTGGCCTTCTGGCTTGGGACCCTAATCCCTTCTTAAAGGTCAAGTGATTAAGGCCTCTACACTGTCTCTTACTCACATCTTCATGTGACTGTATAACCTGAAAGAAGTTTTGGAGAGACAGAGAGGGAAAGAGCAAGAAAGAGGGACAATGTGGGTTAGAGGGTACACATCAGACTTCAAATCAGAAGGCTTAGAGAGCTGGGATGCCTTTGGGAAAGTTAATTCACTTCTATGAGCCCCATTTGCAATATGACAGTTGATCTAACTACATGATCTTTAAACCCTCTCCCTTTCCTTTCTCCCTATCTTCCTTTCTCTTGCTTTTCCTTCCTTCTTTTCTACAAGTACTTATTAAGCCCCATACTATGTGCTATGCTTTGTTCTAACACTGGAAATATAAATGTAAACAAAATAGACTAAGTCTCTGCCCCACATAGCTAATATTCTAGTGGAGGAAACATATGCAAATAAATAGATATATAATGCAAGTAGTCCTCACTTTGCATCATTCCAATATGCAAGAAATTCAGTTACCACAGTTTAGTTAAATATACATAATTCAAATTTCAGTCACAACCACATATTAACTGGGAGTAATTGCATATAGTATAAACTTCGCTGCTAGTTCTCCAGTACACAAATTGCTATGTAAATGGTAAACACACATCGTGATCAGCAACCAATCAAGTAACCTCTTTCAAAGTCTGTAGGTGACTGGTCACTGCACTCTCTTATTCAGTTCACACACAGACAGCAAAACATGTAGTTGTTTTATCTCCTTGTCTCCCAGTGGTAGAGAGATGCTGTAGGCAAACTGTTTTAATGTTTAAAGAACTACTACTGTTGGTTAAAACTCCAGGTCACACTGATTCTCTTGGAGACTTGAATGAAAATGTGAAAATTTGTTTGTTTGTATTTTTACCACCAAACACAATTTCATTAATCCAGTCAGTGAACCATAGAGTTATTTAGAGTTTTAAGCCTATTAGGCAGTCTTTCAGACAGGCTATTGACACAATTTCTTTAACTGAGTTTTGAAAGAAATATGACATAAAGCAGGCAATTGAAGACATTCAATCATTATGGCAGGAAGTGAGAGCAGGAAATATGCGTGCAATATGCCAAAAGCTTTTGTTTCACTGGACAAATAACTTTATAGGGATCTAAATGAATGTAAGTGGAGTTATAGAAGAACAAGCTGATCATAGGAATCTTGACACTGCTGCATTTGAGAGACTCAAGATATGCAGCCAGAGGAACTTGGTGAAGGGAAATTTATTGACATAAATGAGTAAGTGGTTGTGACAAAAAGGATGAAGATGCCCCAGAGGAAGTGACACTGGCCAAAAAACCCTTCACATTAAAGGAACTCTCAGAAGGATTTCACAACATTGAAAGCAGAAAAGACAAAATATTGGATGCTTAGAAATGAGTGTGACAATTTGTCAAAGCATAGAAAGGGTGCTTGAGATGAGAAAGAGGCAAGCACTACTCAATCTACTCTTTATAGGCTTTTTATAAAGAAATAAAACATTTTAATTATTAATGTTTCTAATGTTTTAAATTACAGTGTGCTAAATAAATATTTATTTTACTATTTTTCATTTTCCTGTACATTTTTAATGTGCAGTAAGAAAGTTTTTCATGTTTTTATTATGATCATACCATTCTACATATATAATCAGTAATTCACAATATCATCACATAGCTGCATATTCATCATCATGATCATTTCTTAGAACATTTGCATCAATTCAGAAAAAGAAATAAAAAGACAAAAGAAAACAATTTATACATACCATACACCTTACTCCTCCCTTTCATTGATCACTAGCATTTCAATCCCCTTATTTATTTTAACATTTGTTCCCCTACTATTTATTTTTATTCCATATGTTTTACTCATCTGTTGACAAGGTAGATGAAAAGAGCATCAGATGCAAGGTTTTCACAATCACACAAGAAATATGGCTATTGGAACACAGCTCTACATTTTCAGACAGTTCCCTCCAGCCTTTCCATTACAACTTGACTAATGCCCAAGAATAACCTCCAGGATAACCTCTCGACTCTGTTTGGAATCTCTCAGCCCTTGACAATTTGTCTCAATTTGTTCTTCCCCCTTTTGGTCAAGAAGGTTTTCTCAATCCCTTGATGCTGAGTCTCAGCTTATTCTAGGGTTTTTCTTAATCCCTTGATGCTGAGTCTCAGCTCATTCTAGAATTTCTGTCCCACGTTGCCAGGAAGGTCCACACTCCTGGGAGTCATGTCCTATGTAAACAGGGGGAGGACAGTGAGTTTGCTTGTTGTGTTGGCTGGAGAGAGAGAGGCCACATCTGAGCAACAAAATAGGTTCTCTTGGGGGTGATTCTTAAGCCTATATTAAGTAGGCTTGACTTATCCTTTCTGGGGTTAAGTTTCATTTGAACAAACCCCAAGACTGGGGGCTCAGCCTATACCTTTGGTTGTCTGCACTGCTTGTGAAAATATCAAGAATTCAACTTGGGGAAGTTGAATTTCCCCCCTTTCTCACCATTCCCCAAAGAGGACTTTGCAAATACTATTTTATTAACTGTTCGAATCACTCTGGGATTTATCGGGGCATCACTCTGGACAAACCAACAAAATCTCATACCATGCTCAAGGTTCCATATACTTGTGGTGTTCAATTAAGCTGTCCACATGAGTTATGTTAGGAAATGCACTAGTCAAAATATAAATTTTGTACCAAATAAACATTTTTTTGCTTTAGTCTCATACATAAGTTAAAAATTTAAATATTAATTACTACCTATTTTCAACACGCTACAGTAATGACATTCCTTTGTTCTTTCTCATGCAAAAACGTTTTTTAAATTTGTACATTTAGTCACTATCATTATACACTAGGCATTCCTAGATTATAGCATCTCAGTCTTTATCATCTATATTTCTTTCTGATTTCATTTGTGCCAGCCCTCCTCCTGCTATCATTCTCACATTCACCTTCATTCAATGTTTTAGCTGAATGTAATCTTACTTACAGTTAGGTAGTATTGTGCTATCCATTTCTGAGTTTTTACAATCAGTCCTATTGCACAATGTGTATCCCTTCAGCTCCATTTAACCAATATCTTACCCTATTTCTATCTCCTGATGGTCTCTGTTACCAATGACATTCTCTAACTTTATTCACTAATGTCAGTTCACATCAGTGAGACCATAGAGTATTGGTCCTGTGTTTCTGGCTAATCTCACTCAACGTAATGTCCGTGAGGTCCATCCATGTTGTTACATACTTCATGACTTTATTCTGTCTTATGGCTGCATAACATTCCATCATACATATATACCACAGTTTGTTTTCCCACTCATCTGTTGATGGGCATTTTGGCTGTTTCCATCTCTTTGCAGTTGTAAATAATGCTGCTATAAACATTGGTGTGCACATATCTGTTTGTGTCCTCTGAGTAGATACCCAACAATGGTATTGCCAGGTCATATGGCAATTCTATATTTAGCTTCCTAAGGAACCACCAAACTGCCTTCCACAGCGGTTGTAGCATTTGACATTCCCACCAACAGTAGATAAGTGTGCTTCTTTCTCCACATCCTCTCCAGCACTTGTCATTTTCTGTTTCATTAATAGTGGCCATTCTGTTGGGTGTGAGATGATATCTCATTGTGGTTTTGATTTGCATTTCTCTAATAGCCAGGGAAGTTGAGCATCTTTTCATATGCCTGTTGGCCATTTGCATTTCCTCTTCTGAGACGTGTCTGTTCAAGTCTTTTGCCCATTTTGTAATTAGGTTGTCTGTCTTTTTGTTGTTGAGTTCAACAATCTCTTTATAAATTCCGGATGCTAGACCTTTATCTGATATATCATTTCCAAATATTGTCTCCCATTGTGTAGGCTGTCTTTTTATTTTCTTTACGAAGTTCTTTGATGTGCAGAAGTGTTTAATTTTGAGGAGTTCCCATTTCTTTCTTTCTTTCTTCAATGCTCCTGCTTTGGGTGTAAGATTTAGGAAACTGCCTCCTAGTATAAGATTTACAAGATATTTCCCTACATTTTCTTCTTACAGTTATATGGTCTTAGATCTAATGTTTAGGTCTTTGATTCATTTTCGGTTAATTTTTTATGCAATTTTTTTATTGATTAAAAAATTAACAACAAACAAAACAATAAGATATCATTCCATTCTACATATATAATCAGTAATTCTTAATATCATCACATAGTTGCATATTCATCATTTCTTAGAACATTTGCATCGATTTAGAAAAAGAAATAAAAAGAAAACAGAAAAAGAAATAAAATGATAATATAGAAAAAAAGTTATACATACCATACCCCTTACTCCTCGCTTTCATTTACCACTAGCATTTCAAACTAAATTTATTTTAATATTTGTTCTTATTATTTATTTTTATTCAATACGTTCTACTCTTTTGTTGATATGGTAGATAAAAGGAGCATCAGACACAAGGTTTTCACATTCACAGAGTCACATTGTGAAAGCTATATCATTGTTCAATCATCATCAACAAACATGGCTACTGGAACACAGCTCTACATTTTCAGGCAGTTCCCTCCAGCCTCTCCACTACATCTTGAACAATAGGGTGATATCTACTTAATGCATAAGAATAACCTCCAGGATAACCTGTTGACTCTGTTTGGAATCTCTCAGCCATTGGCAGTTAGTCTCATTTCACTCTTGCCCCTTTTGGTCGAGAAGTTTCACTCAATCCCTTGATGTTAAGTCTCAGCTCATTCTAGGGTTTTTCTCAATCCCTTGATGCTGAGTCTCAACTCATTCCAGGATCTCTGTCCCATGTTGCCAGGAAGGTCCACACCCCTGGGAGTCATGTCCCACGCAGAGAGGGGGAGGGTGGTGAGACCGCTCGTCGTGTTGGCAAGAGAGAGAGGCCACATTTGAGCAACAAAAGAGGCTCTCTTGGGAGTGATTCTTAGGCCTAAATTTTAAGTAGACTTGATCTATCCTTTGTGGGGTTAAGTTTCATATGAACAAACCCCAAGACTGGGGGCTCAGCCTGTAGCTTTGGTTGTCCACACTGCTTGTGAGAATATCAAGAATTCAACTTGGGGAAGTTGAATTTCTCCCCGTTCTCCCCATTTCCGGAAGGGGACTTTGAAAATACTTTTACACTCACTGACCAAATCACTCTGGGATTCATCAGGGCATCACTCAGGACAAACCAACAAAATCTCATGTCCTACCTGAGATTCCAAGCACTTATGGTGTTCAATCAAACTATCTACATAAGTCATATTAGGAAATGCACTAGTCAAAATATAAATTTTGTAACAAATAAACATTTTTTTGTTTTAGTCTCACACATAAGGTGACATTTTAAAATATTAATTACCATCTATTTTCAGCACCCTGCAATAATGACATTCCTTTGTTCTTCCTCAGGCAAAAACATTTTTAAAATTTGTACATTGTACATTTTCACTATTATTATACACTCTAGGCATTCCTAGATTATACCATCTCAATATTTAACATCTATCTTTCTTTCTGATTTGATTTATATCCCCAGCCCTCCTCCCTCTATCATTCTCACATGCAGCTTCATTCAGTGTTTAAAATAATTGTATTACAGTTAGGTAGTACTGTGCTGTTCATTTCTGAGTTTTTGTATCCAGTCCTTTGCCCAGTCTGTATCCCTTCAGCTCCAATTACCCAATATCTTACCCTATTTCTATCTCCTGATGATCTCTGTTACCAACGACATATTCCAAGTTTATTCACTAATGTCAGTTCATATCAGTGAGACCATACAGTGTTTGTCCTTTAGTTTTTGGTTAGTCTCACTCAGCATAATGTTCTCAAGGTCCATCCATGTTGTCACATGCTTCATAAGTTTATTCTGTCTTAAAGCTGCATAATATTCCATCGTATGTATATACCACATTTTGTTTAGGCACTTGTCTGTTGATGGACATTTTGGCCGTTTCCATTTCTTTGCAATTGTAAATAATGCTGCTATAAACATTGGTGTGCAAATGTCCATTTGTGTCTTTTCCCTTATGTCCTCTGAGTAGATACCTAGCAGTGGTACTGCTGGGTCGTATGGCAATTCTATATTCAGCTTTTTCAGGAACCGCCAAACTGCCTTCCACAGTGGTTGCACCATTTGACATTCCCACCAACAGTGAATAAGTGTGCCTCTTTCTCCACATCCTCTCCAGCACTTGTCATTTTCTGTTTTGTTGATAATGGCCATTCTGGTGGGTGTGAGATGATATCTCCTTGTGGTTTTGATTTGCATTTCCCTAATAGCCAGGAACGTTGAGCATCTCTTTATGTGCCTTTTGGCCATTTGTATTTCCTCTTCTGAGAAGTGTCTGTTCAAGTCTTTTTCCCATTTTGTAATTGGATTGGCTGTCTTTTTGTTGCTGAGTTGAAGAATCTCTTTAAATATTGTGGATACTAGACCCTTATCTGATATGTGGTTTCCAAATATTGTCTCCCATTGTATAGACTGCCTTTTTACTTTCTTGACAAAGTTCTTTGATGCACAAAAGTGTTTAATTTTGAGGAGCTCCCATTTCTTTCTTTCTTTCTTCAGTGCTCTTGCTTTAGGTTTAAGGTCCATAAAACCGCCTCCAGTTGTAAGATTCATAAGATATCTCCCTACATTTTCCTCTAACTGTTTTATGGTCTTAGACCTAATGTTTAGATCTTTGATCCATTTTGAGTTAACTTTTGTATAAGGTGTGAGATAGGGGTCTTCTTTCATTCTTTTACATATGGATATCCAGTTCTCTAGGCACATTTATTGAAGAGACTGTTCTGTCCCAGGTGAGTTGGCTTGACTGCCTTATCAAAGATCAAATGTCCATAGATGAGAGGGTCTATATCTGAGCACTCTATTCGATTCCATTGGTCAATATATCTATCTTTATGCCAGTACCATGCTCTTTTGACCACTGTGGCTTCATAATATACCTTAAGGTCAGGGAGCATGAGACCTCCAGCTTCGTTTTTTTTTCCTCAAGATACTTTTAGCAATTCGGGGCACCCTGCCCTTCCAGATAAATTTGCTTATTGGTTTTTCTATTTCTGAAAAGTAAGTTGTTGGGATTTTGATTGGTATTGCATTGAATCTGTAAATCAATTTAGGTAGGATTGACATCTTAACTATATTTAGTCTTCCAATCCATGGACACAGTATGCCCATTTTGAGTTAATTTTTGTATAGGGTAAGATATGGATCCTCTTTCAATCTTTTGCATATGGATATCCAGTTCTCTAGGCACCATTTATTGAAGAGACTGTTCTGTCCCAGGTGAGTTGGGTTGACTGCCTTATCAGAGATCAATTGTCCATAGATGAGAGGGTCTTTATCTGTACACTCTATGCCATTCTGTTGGTCAGTATATCTATCTTTATGCTAGTACCATGCTGTTTTGACCACTCTAGCTTCATAATACACCTTAAAGT
Organism: Tamandua tetradactyla; assembly: GCF_023851605.1. Classification (NCBI taxonomy): domain Eukaryota; kingdom Metazoa; phylum Chordata; class Mammalia; order Pilosa; family Myrmecophagidae; genus Tamandua; species Tamandua tetradactyla. The sequence goes on from NC_135353.1 coordinate 125,211,609, forward strand.
CAGGTAGCGTGAGACCTCCAACTTCATTTTTTTTTCCCTCAGGAAACTTTTAGCTATGCGGGGCACCCTGCCCTTCCAGATAATTTTGGTTATTGGTTTTTCTATTTCTGAAAAGTAAGTTTTGGGAATTTTAATTGGTATTGCATTGAATCTGTAAATCAGTTTAGGTAGAATTGACATCTTAACTATATTTAGTCTTCCAATCCATGAACACGATATGCCCTTCCAGCTATTTAGGTCTTCTGTGATTTCTTTTAACAATTTGTTGTAGTTTTCTTTGTACAGGTCTTTTGTCTCTTTCGTTAAATTTATTCCTAAATATTTTATATTTTTGGTTGCAATTGTAAGTGGAATTCTTTTCTTGATTTCCCCCTCAGATTGTTCATTACTAGAGTATAGAAACACTACAGATTTTTGAGTGTTGATCTTTAACCTGCTTCTTTGCTGTACTCATTTATTAGTTCTAGTAGTTTTGCTGTGGATTTTTCAGGGTTTTCGACATTATAGTATCATATCATCTGCAAACAGTGAGAGTTTTACTTCTTCCTTTTCAATTTTGATGCCTTGTATTTCTTTTTATTGTCTAATTGCTCTGGCTAGAACTTCCAACACAATGTTGAGTAACAGTGGTGAGGGTAGACATCCTTGTCTTGTTCCTGATCTTAGGGGGAACATTTTCAGTTTTTCCCCATTGAGGATGATGTTACCTGGGGGGTTTTCATATATTCCCTTTATCATTTTGAGGAAGTCCCCTTTTATCCTATCCTTTGAAGTGTTTTCAACAGGAAAGGATGTTGAATTTTGTCAAATGCATTTTCTGCATTAATCGAGAGGATCATGTGGCTTTTCTGTTTTGATTTGTTGATATGGTGTATTACATTAATTGATTTTCTTATGTTGAACCATCCTTGAATACCTGGGATGAATCCTACTTGGTCATGATGTATAATTCTTTTAATGTGTTGCTGGAATCGATTTTCTAGAATTCTGTTGAGGATTTTTGCATGTATATTCATAAAAGAGATTGGCCTGCAGTTTTCTTGTTTTGTAATATCTTTGTCTGGCTTTGGTATGAGGGTGATGTTGGCTTTGTAGAATGAGTTAGGTAGCTTTCCCTCCTCTTCAATTTTTTGAAGCATTTGAACAGGATTGGTACTAATTCTTCCTGGACTGTTTGGTAGAATTCATATGTGAAGCCATCTGGTCCAGGACTTTTCTTTTTGGGGAGCTTCTTAATGACTGATTCCATTTCTTTACTTGTGATTGGTTTGTTGAGGTCATCTATTTCTTCTCGAGTCAATGTTGGTCGTTCATGCCTTTCTTGAATGTTGTCCATTTCATCTACATTGTCGTATTTATTAGCATAAAGTCATAAAGTTGTTCATAGTAACCTGTCATTACTTCCTTTATTTCTGTGGGGTCAGTGGTTATGTCTCCTCTTCCATTTCTGATCTTATTTATCTGTATCCTCTCACTTTTTCTTTTTTTCAATCTGCTAAGTGTCCATTAATCTTATTGATTTTCTCATAGAACCAACTCCTGGTTTTGATGATTTTCTCTATTGTTTTCATGTTCTCAATTTCATTTATTTCTGCTCTAATCTTCATTATTTCTTTCCTTTTGCTTGCTGTGGTGTTAGTTTGCTGTTCTTTCTCTAGTTCTTCCAAGTGGACAGTTAATTCCTCGATTTTTGCCCATTCTGCTTTTTTTTGATGCAGGCACATAGGGCAATAAATTTCCCTCTTAGCACTGCCTTTGCTGCACCCCATAATTTTTGACATATTGTATTTTCATTTTCACTTGCCTCGAGATCTTTACTGATTTCTCTTTTAATTTCTTCTTTGATCCACTAGTTGTTTAAGAGTGTGTTGTTGAACCTCCACATATTTGTGAATTTTCTGCAACTCTGCCTATTATTGATTTCCAGCTTCATTCTTTTATGATCTGAGAAAGTATTTTGTATGATTTAAATCTTTTTAAATTTATTGAGACTTGCTTTGTGACCCAGCATATAGGCTACCCTTGAGAATGATCCATGTGCACTTGAGAAAAAGTTGTATCCTGCTGTTGTGGGGTATAATGTTCTATAAATGTCTGTTAAGTCTAACTCATTTATGCTATCATTCAAATTCTCTGTTTCTTTATTGATCCTCTGCCTAGATGTTCTGTTAATTGATGGGAGTGTTTAATTGAAGTCTCCAACTATTATGGTAGATGTGTCTCTTTCTCTTCAGTGTTTGCTTCATGTATTTTGGAGCATTCTGGCTCAGTGCATAAATATGATCATTATGTCTTCTTGTTGAATTGTTTTTTTATTAATATATGGTGTCCTTCTTTGTCTGTTTTAACTGTTTTACATTTGAAGTCTAATTTTTTTGATATTAGTATAGCTACTCCTGCTCTTTTCAGATTATTATTTGCATGCAATATTTTTTCCCAACTTTTCATCTTCAAACTATGTTTATCTTTGGGTCTAAAATGGATTTCCCTTAAGCAGCATATAAATGGGTCCTGTTTTTTAATCCATTCTGCCAGTCTATGTCTTTTGATTGGGGAGTTTAATCCATCAGCATTTAGTGTTATTACTGTACAGGTAGTACTTTCTTCTACCATTTTGCCTTTTGGATTTTATATGTCATATCTAATTTTTCTTTTTCTTTTTACCTTTACTGATAGTCTTCATTTCTAAAATCTTCTCCACACCTCTCTCTCCTGTCTTTTCGTATCTGCCTCTAGTGCTCCCTTTAGTATATCTTGCAGAGCTGGTCTCTTGGTCACAAATTCTATCAGTGATTTTTTGCCTGAAAATGTTTTAAATTTCCCCTCATTTTTGAAGGGCAATTTTGCTGGATATAGAATTCTTGGTTGCAGTTTTTCTCTTTTAGTAATTAAAATATATCATCCCACTCTCTTCTCACCCCCATGGTTTTTGCTGAGAAATCTATGCATAATCTTATTGGGCTTCCCTTGTATGTGATTGATTACTTTTCTCTTGCTGCTTTCAAGATTCCCTCTTTCTCTTTGACCACTGACATTCTGATTATAAGTGTCTTGGAGTACATCTATTCTTTGGGGTATGCTACACTTCCTGGATCTGTAATTCTAAGTCTATCATAAGAGTTGGGAAATTTTCAGTGAGAATTTCCTCCATTAGTTTTTCTCCTCCTTTCCCCTTCTCTTCTCCTTCTGGGATACCCACAACACGTACATTCATGTGCTTCATATTGTCATTCAATTCCCTGGTTCCCTGCTCATATCTTTCCATTCTTTTCCCTATATTTTCTTTTGATTGTCAGATTTGAGATGTTCCATCCTCCAGTTCATCAATCCTATCTTCTGCCTCTTGAAATCTAACATTGTAGTTTTCCATTGTTTTTTCAGTCTCTTTTACTGTGCCTTTTATTCCCATAAGTTCTGTGATTTGTTTTCTCAGACTTTCAATTTCTTCTTTTTGTTCATGCCTTGCCTTCTTTATATTCTCCCTCAATTCATTAACTTGATTTTTGATGAGGTTTTCCATGTCTGTTCGAACATTCTGAATTAATTGTTTCAACTCCTGTATCTCATTTTAATTGTTGGTTTGTTCCTTTGACTGGGCCATATCTTCAATTTTCCTAGTGCGATTTGTTATTTTTTGCTGGTGTGTAGGCATTTAATTACCTTAATTAGTTTACTCTGGAGATTGCATTCACTTCTTTTACTTAGGATTTTCTTGTTGGGTGAATTTGTTGTCTATCTGTTCTTTGACATTCAGTTCATCTAATTCTGGTCCACTAGCTTAGGTTTTGCTTAACAGAGCAGAATTTTTCAGTTCTTGTTTTCTTGTTTGTTGCCCTGCCTGTATGGTACCTTTCACCCCACCCCCTTAGGAGGGTCTACTTAGGTATTATAGACCCCATCCAGATTTTCCCAGACCAAACTGGCCTCCTGTCAGGAGGAAAGAGTCACCTGCATCAGTTTTCCCAGAGGGTGAGACCCAGCAGGTTGACTTTCCTGTGAAGTCTCTCAGCTTGTTAGTTTCTTGTCCTGCCCAGTATGTGGTGCTTGTCTGCCTGCAAGTCCCACCAGCATAAGATGATTCAGTACCTTTAACTTTGGCAGACTCTCCCTGCTGGGGGCATGGTCGAGGCAGAAGAGAGGTTTTTTGGCTGGCTTTAATGGTTTCAAATTTCCAAACCCTAGGGTCTGAATTCCTTGAGGGATGGGTTCCACCTGACTTGGGCCTCGCCCATCCCCTGGGGAAGGCACAGGCTCCAGACAAGGGCTCAAACAAGCTTGTTTCTGTCTATGCCTGGGGCAGTTACAGCCCGAGAAACCCTGCCACTATATCCAAAGGCAGTCCAGCCTTTGTAGAAACACAGCCACAAAAGAAAAGAAAGAAAAAATTCCTTCTCAGAGCAGGACCCCTATTCCTCAATTTTGCCAATCAAGAGCATAAGTTGGTATGTTGCTTTTTGTACCTTCAGATCCTATGTGGCCCCTCCTTTCCTTCAGGGCCCAGAGCCTTTCAAGTATTATGTGCCATCCAATCCAAAAAACCTGTTTCTTTTTTTTCTTTTTCCTTCAGCCTTGCCCCTTCAGCACTGGGGCAAAAATCAGCAACCTCCACTTTGACGAGGTTCACCTGAGCTGGGGGCCTATTTTTAGTAGTCAGAATTTGTGAATTCATTCCACAATTGAAGCATATTTGCACTCAGCCCCTGCTGCTGGTAAACTCTCTTTCCTTTCCCCTCTGAGAAGCAGCCTGCAGGGGAGGGGTGCCGGCCACCATGACTTGGGGCACTCACAGTTCTGGGGGGGCTCCCAGCAGTCCAGCTGGTCCAGACTGGGCTATGCTGTGTGCCCAGTCACTGATGTGGCCCCAGCAGTTGTTCTGTGCTGTTCCTGATTATTTAGTAGCTGTTCTGGAGGACGAACTGAATCCCACCTCTCTCTAAGCCACCATCTTGGCACCACCAGTTTTTAATGTTATGACAAAAAATTAAAGGTAATTCATTTCGACAAAAAATTAAAGGTCATTTGTGGAACAAGCATAATTTTTCCAATTGATAATTAAGAATGCTTTGCACAGTTTCAGCTTGCATGTTCACTTTTATGGTCCCACACTACAATGCAAAATGAGACTGCCTATATTGTTTTACATTCGTGGTAAGGGTTATGAAAATAAAGCAGGATAAGTGGATAGAGAGTAATAGGCTGTAATGAGAGAATGGGTTATTTCTATTGGTTGTCAGGAAATACTTCTCTGAAAGGGTGAGATTTGAACAGAGGACTAAATTGAGTGAGGAAGCAAGCTATATAACTGCTTATGGTAAGAACTTTCCAGGCTTGGAGAACTGGAAGGACAAGGGCCCTCAGATTGGAGCATACTTGGCATATTTGGAAAATAGCATGGATATTAGTGTGGCTGGAATCCAGTGAGAGGGGGAGAGAGGTAGCCAACGAAGATGGGCAAGTATATAGGGACTGGATTACACAGAGTCTGGTTGGCCACAGTAGGGACTTTGAATTTTTTTCTAAAGTGATCAGAGATATTGGGGGACTAAGAGTGATTTTGTGTTACTGCATAGAGTATCTGATTCATTAGGGGTGAGTTTCTTCAAGGAGAGGAGAGGGGAGAGTGAGGACATTAAATATTAACTTCACCATAATTTGTCTAACAGTCAGTCTTGACTTCAAAATGAAGAGAGGATAAAAGACTTGTAAAATGGGACCTACTTATAGTTTTATTGAGCATCCTCTGTGTACCAGGGAAGCCTCTCAGCACCTTCAATCTCAAAAAAGCTTCCTGGAATTTTCCAAGAGACTTTCAGACTAAGACACTTTGCACCCAGGACATGGAGGACTGTGAATTCCTAGTCAGTGGAGCCATCAATTTCCCTGAATTTCTAGTGAATCCACAGCCATATTTTCTCCAACATTATGCAAGGTTCACAAATTCACAAGCCCACCATCCATGCAGGGTTACAAATCAATGAAATTGGCCTGGGGAGACTGGTGAGATCTCATGCTTCTGAGCTGCCCAAAGGGGACAACCACTAGCGACTCCTGCCAGCTGTCTCCAAAGGGGAATGTGACCTGGGGTGGTAGTGGTGGCAATGTGTTTGTGTGTGTGCCATTCTCTCCAAGAGAAGCAGGAGAGATAGATTACAATCCTAGTTTTTGGGCAAGTAGTTAAAAAAATTTAACACATCATGCAGACTATACATAAATACATCTGTGGCTTGAATCAGCCTATAGCCTTTACGTTATTATTTTTGCTCTTAAAGACTTTTTTCCTTCTTACCCAAACACACCTCAACCATCTCCTAAGAATATGTCGAGATTCAATATTGACATCTTGCTGCCACCCACAAATCCTTCAGAAAGGAATTATAATTAATTGAAAATCTCAGTGTCTTGGAAACTTTTAGTGACCTTTCAATTTTAGGTTTAATGTACTTTTACCACTGAAAAGCCCTTTAAAAAAGACTCCTAGATTTTGCAGAAACCTTTGAATTGGGCATGCATTGTTATTTAACATCTAAGTATCAAAAGTTTTCTTCACACACTACAGAAACTTAAAAGGCATGGGATCTTCATTAAGCAACTTGATATGAAAAGTAAGAAATCACCAATATTGTTGATTTGCAAGGTAGGAATTAACTAAAAAATTATTATTACTGCATTCCAATTGTGAAGACCAAGAAGAGAAAAAGCAAATACAGAAAGGATTTTAATTAATGGCTAAGTATATGACTTTACAAAGTTATCTATTAAAATGTTTTTAGTACTTATAAATTGTATAATGCTGATTTTTTGTACTCCTAGAAAAGTTCCATATTTACACCAATCTCTTAGTTTCTCTTTCCTGATTCTCATTTGTTTCAAAGAAAAGAGAAGTTTAAATGAGGTTTTGTAATTTTAAGGTTATGTTTTATGAGAAGGGAAAATTATATTGAATTTTAATGTTCAGTCTTTCTAAAGATTTTTTTTACTTATGCAACCATTTGACTCAATTACTTAATTTGAAAACAAAACCTTCCATATCTTAAAAAAAATTCTGTGATTGTTACTCCTCTGAAGTCCAAAAAAACTGAAGAGGTACATTATTACATGATATTAAACTTTAAACATTGTGCCCAGATAAAGTTAAAAAGAAATGTGCAGCATGTATTTCACCGAGAATCTTCATCTGGTGTAGATAATTACTCTCAAATGATTTAATTACCTCTTCTAGGGATATCAGCATCTCATCTGCCTGATTGAATTCTACAGCAGCAATAGCTTCAGAGCTGAAATAAATGTTGGCATAGCTCAAATTGATGAGAAATGGAACAGGTGCTCAAGCTCAGAAGGTGGATGTTCCATTTCCTCTCATAGGTAGAGACCAACACAGGACCATTCCTCAGTTCTCTCTGAAAGCACCAGAAAAGCATAATCTTTCTATGCTTGTTTTAGGGAAATGGGAGAAATTTACAAGGACCCAGAGAGAATCTAATTTAATTTGGTAAAGAACTGACCACACCATATCCTGTTTCTGAGATATTTTGCCTTAATAAGAGGTGGAGTTGAGTGATTCTCTCAGATCCCTCCCAAAGCTAGAGCCTTCCCAAACCTTTAAACTACTCACATCTCTCATTTTATTCAGTTAATGAATGAGTATTGTGAGATATGCCAGTATATATAGCTCATGGATCTGGAATATGAAGAACACCCTGTACTTTCACAGAATTTCATTCCTGGGACAAAGCAAACAAATGGTCATCTTGTGCTACACCTGTCACAGAACATATCTGGAGGTGATATATGGCTTTGCTATCTTTTTCCCTCTAAGACAGGATGTAATAAATACCAAACTATGTTGTAGAAGAAATTAAGATAACAGAGGTAAAGGTATAGGGAAGAATGATTCTCTACAATGTCTGAATGAATCAATGCAGAAGACATGAATTCAAGGACCCAGGTTATGGGACACGAAATTGGAAATGCTTCTCAAATGTTTTGTCATGAGACTTTATCATGAAGAGTTAACACTGACATGCATTGCCAAAGACCAGGCCAACTGTATTAGTTTTCTATTATTGCAGTAACAAATTATCACAAACTCAGTGCCTTAAAACAACAGACGTTTATTATTTTTAAGTGATATAGGTTAGAAGTCTGACATGGGTTTCATGAGATAAACCTAAGATATCTACAGGGCTACATTTCTTTTGGAGGATCTAGAGGAGAATCCATTCCTTTGCTTTTTCCAGTTTGTATAAGCCCATGGCCCTTTTCTTCATCTTCAAAACCAGCAAGAATAGGTTGAACCTTTCTCACATCACATCATTCTGACACCAACTCTCCTCCCTCTCTGATATAATGATCCTTGTGATGACATTAGAGCCTCCCAAATAATCTAAGATAATCTTTTCATCTCAAGATCCTTAATTTAATCACTTCTGCAAAACCTCCTTTCTATATGAGGTAACATATTCACAGGCTCCAGGGATTGGTATGTGGACATCTTTGGGGGGCCATTATATTGCCTTCCATACCAACCACACTGCAAATTTCAATGGAATATAAAGATGACACTTTCTCTAAGGTATCAATTTTATTGCACCTCCTGGGGGCTTCTGAATTATCTATGCCTACTGTTAAATTGACCCAATATAGAACCAACTTTCCTTTACAAGTGAGAAAATGGAAACTAAAAGATATAAAAGAATATCTCCAACAATCTGCCAGCATGATCAAGGTGGGAATGAGTCTAGAATACGAGGCTCCTGATGCTCAGTCCAGCATTTTTCTTGCCTGTTTTCCAGTGCCTCCTCCCCAGGAATTGTGCCCTAAAGGGATGTAGGAGTGAGTTGGGAGGAGATGGCTGGGATAGGGATGGGAAGTGATGAAAGAAAAGAAATTATATTCTACTCTTATACCCTAGGAAGTAGACAAAGCAACCACACAACAGCTCTTCTCCCAGACACAGCTCTCCATTCTTATCAGACTTTAAAAGAGGTCCGTTCCATAGAGCCCTCCAGACTTTAAGCTGTCATGCTTCATTTTGTGTGTTCACAAGGTATTTGAGCTCAGTTGTTTCTTTGGTAAAATGTTTGAGAAATAGAACCAGTTTTGGGGCCAGGCCCTTGTGGGCTCATACCCCACCTCAATCACCTACCATTAGCTGTGTGACCTTGGGAAATAGGACCTACCTCATGGAGTAGATAGACCAAAGAAGCTAATCCACAGTAAGTGCTTAGCATGGTGCTAAACCTCTCCAGCCTCATCTCCTACCACTCTCTCTTCAAGACTACTCCAGCCACACTGGCCTTTTTTATGACCCTCAAGCACACCATGATGGCCTTTGCTTTTGCTGTCCTTTCAACTTAGAATGCTTCCCCCCAAATATTTACAGGGCTACTTGTCTCTCATTTTTCTGGCATCAGCTCAAATGTCACCTCCTAGAACATTCTCTGACTACCTCAATTAGAATAGCCCCTCCCACTCTCCCTATTCACACCTTGTCCCACCTTTCTGTTTTATTCCCTTATTGGTTGGTCATTAGGAAGTTTTTCTTCCTTTCCTCCATCCTTCTCTCTAGGATTTTAGCTCAGTGGTGTTATTGTGTTCATTGCTATATCTCCAGCATCTAGAACAGTGCCTGGAACATGGCAGAAGCTTGATGTTTGTCAACCTGTTGACCAACTGATACAGTCACCATCAGAGTATGGATCCTAGTTAGATGTATTTATTTGAAATTTGTATTTGTTTTCTATAAGCAGTGACCTCTTGGGATCCATTTTGTACCTGCTCTAACTAGTTATCTCTTTCTCTGATGTCTCTTTACCATTCCTCATTGTTTATTTTCATCTGATACTTTCAGGGTCATAAAATGGGCTCTTCACTCCTTTCAGGTTTTTTTTTTCATTTTAATAGAGCATTTTTAAAGTCCAAAAAACTTACCAGACTCAAAGAATGAATCATTAATTGTGAAACTTCAGAGGCTATTGTTAGTTGATAGAGAAGTATTTCCTTTCACTTTGCCTCCCTAATCACAGCACAATTGTTAATGGGCTCCTAAAGTGTAAGGACTTGCTCTACTCTTTGTCCTATTCCTGGTACTTGACACAGTAATTTAAGCACATAGCAATCACAGATAAACACATGATATAAATAAGGTCTTCTCCTTCCTGTTCAAAAATTGGTTGAAAGAAACAAAAATCAATAGTGATCCAGGAAAAGCATAAGAATCCTGCTATTATGTTTGTGCTAGTAGACTATCTGGCCCTTCTCAGATTCAGAGCAGAGGCCAGCCAATCTGCAGTGGAAGGGGGCCAAGATGGAGTCAGGTGGGAGATTGCCCTGTTTCTAGGCCTTATTACCTAGATCTTGGGGCTTTGCAAAGCCATTGAGGTCCCCAGATCATAGTCAAGAGCTGTCAGAAGTAATAGGCAGTACATCTTCATGTCTCCTTTGAAAAGAGGAGGAGAAATCCCATGGGTGTAGGCAGATCTTATATAGAATTTCAAAATTGGAAAGGCTTGATGACTGTTTAGGTGTCATCTGATCCATTCTCCCATTTTGATTAAATTACTAACCCACAAAAACCCAGTGGTAGATCTGGAATAGAACTCAAGATTGACACCCATGGCCTTATTGTGAGGAAAGTAAAAGAGGTGGAGTGTGTGAGGCTAGTTTCTTGTTCCTAATCACCATGTTTGAAGGCCCTCTGAGAGAACAAATGTAAAATTATGCATATAGGTATTCATGCCATTCTTTATATATTTAATATATATTAATTATATATGTGTCTATGTGTATCTATCTATATATCCCTTAAAAAGCATAAACTAAAATTTTGAGTTATCATAACTGGGAAAATAGAAAAATATGTTTAAGTTTCTAATCCTAAAATTCTTTTCCTCAGGATAATCTGTATTCATCATATAGCAAATGTTTAAACTAAGTTAAGGTTTGGTGTGCTTTTTCATTCTAGCAAATTATATATTTTTTCACCAGTGCTTTTAACCAGTTATACATTAGAATACACAGATCAGCACACATTTAGATTTGTGGCTTCCATAGGACAGTCCAGAGCAGATTTCAATAGGACAAAATATTTCAAAAATATTTTTGGCATTTGTATCCTTTCCCCTTCTCATTCCTCCCTCTCCTCTCTTCTATCACCCCCAACATCTTTTCTTTCCCAAACATCTCCTCAGGAACACAGGGAATGAAGTCCCCCTGGGAAATGTCTGAGTGTTGCTCAGCACAGTTCATTAGCTACCTACAAAATCAAAGCTTTTAAAGACCCCCTTGAATAATAAAAACATTGGCTTTGCAAAGTTACTACTCATTTCTTTTCTTAGAAAATTGAACATTTTTTTTTTAAAAAAGCTTTGGAACATGAAAGTTCAAAAAGTCAGCTTCCTCTTGTTTTTACAATTCTTAAACATCACTTATTTATTTTCCAGGGGTGAGAAGGGTGTGGGAGATCGTATTGATTCTCTGCCAGGAATCATTCAAATCAGTGTGTCACTCTTTGACTCAGTGTGTATGTGTGTGTGTGTGTGTGTGTGTGTGTGTGTGTGTGTGTATTTCTCCCCTTGAAAAAACAACAGCAGGTTTCCTTGCCCACCATGGAAAAAATGTAACATACAACCCAATCCCTTCCTGAGAGCACAGAGAACCAAAAGCAGGCAGCTTAGATCAGTATGGTGAGGAAGTTTTGTCATTTTCAGAAGGAAGCCTGAGTCATAGTGCGTGACATTTTGGGAGGCCTGAATCAGAGCTGTCGAGGAAGTCAGTTCTGGGACAGTTTAACTTAGAACCACTATATAATTTAATGCCTTTAGCACCCTGTATTTCTCCAAGGTGGTTACAGACATAGCTGTTCAATTGTTTCTCTTCAAGAGATAGAGAATAATTTAACAGTGAAGAAGACCCTAATTCACTTTTGAGTCAAGCAGGCCAGGCCTAGAAGTTATATTTAATATGTAGTTTTTAGAAAAGAGAATGGTGAGGGGGTAAGAGAGGAAGAGAGGACACTGCTCTAAAATCTTTCAATAAATTGAGAATGATCAAGTTAAATTATTAGGAATACTAAATTATATGGATGGCTAAGCATTTTAATAAAGATCTTATTCCTCATTGAATCCAAACTATACTTGAGAAAAATATTTCCACACACATATTTATTTTTACTGCAAGCTTCTGCCCTCTTTTTCAAAGGCTCAGTACCCAGAAATGTTCCAGAATGCTAAGGAACACTCCATATAATCACTAATGAGAAGATGATCATGGGTGGGGTTCAGGCAATGAGAAGAAATACTACTCTTTGGGACTGGGGGACAGGCAGTCTTGGATAGGGGTGGGTACTGAACAGGGGAAGAAGCACATGGATAGCAAGGAGGGATGCTTGTCCAAGATTGATTTCTAGATATTACTAAGAGGTTTGGGGTAAAATAAATTAGGCAATGATATTAAAGTTGAGGCTGAAAGCATAGAAAACACCTGACATGCTAAGGTTTCAGGGGCTTGATAATTCAGAGGCCTAATAATGTTAATTATAAATTGTCTAATAAGCAAGTAGATTTGGAGTGAATTCAAGTAGAGAACTTTGGGTTCCTCCCAGCTCCCAATTTCTACCATTATCTCCTCAAGGCAGTAAAGTCATGATAAATAGCTAATTTCCCATAATTGAATTTCACTTTCAGCTAGCCACTCAGGAAGATCCAGTTGCTGTTAGGCCTGAAAAAACCTTGTTTGGAGGCAATTACAGCCCTCAGGTACCCTAGGAATATGTGTAAATATGGGAAAAATGAGAAAATAGTAATGCATGTTCCACAATCTAGAAACTTAAGAGGTACGCACACACATATACACAATGTGTGGCATGAGATCCCGAGGTCTATTTGGGGTGTCAAAGGATAGCAAGGACTTTAGACTTGATACTAGCAGAAACCTGTCCTTCTGACCTTCAGTTATTTAGTTTGTGAAGGAACATTATGACTATTAGGTCTTATAAAACTTTTATAAAAGTTTTATCCCTGGGCCAGGCTTAACTGGGTCAGAACCTGCCCCCCTGAGGTTTTGGGGACAGCCTTTTGGCCCATTAAGTATCCTAGGACTTGGCAGATCACATAATAATCTTTGCTTCCTCCAAGATATCCTGGTACTGTCACAGAAAGTGTGGTAGACAGAGGGTAGAGTGGAAAGTCATAAGATATATAATCAGAAGGCCTAGTTTCACCTCTCTAGTTTGTCCTTGCAAGCTGTAAGCTGGGAAACCATCAGCCTGGGTTTCAGTTTCCTGATTCCTAGAAATAGGGCAGATCAGGATACCAAGTTTGCTGGGAGGAGTCAATGTAGTTAAGTACCATGTATGTGAGTGAAAGCCCACAATGGTGTGGTAACTTCACAGTGCTAGAGCCCTTCTCCTTCCAGACCTTCTTCCTTTTCTTCTTTCTAGTCCATAAAAATAAGTATTTCTTAACAGTGTCCCTTGTGCTCCTTCTCTCCTACCACTACCCTGGTTCAGACTTTTTTGTTGCATCTGTGCTATTTTCAGCAGCCCCCTCTGCAACAACTCCCAACATGGGTGCTTTGCTCTTGCTATTTTCGTTTCCTGGCTTCTTCATCCCCTCATTGTCCACATGGCTTTCTTCTTCACCACTCTTGTTCAAATGTTGGCTCCTCAGAGAGGTCTTCCCAGACCACCCTGTTTGATTTTTTCCATAGCTCTAATCATTAACCTCTATAATTACTATGGTTAATTTTGTGGAAATAAACCTTTTATTTTAAAATAGATTTAGATTTACAGAAAAGTTGCAAAAGTAGTATAGAGAGTTCCTGCATGTGCCTTATCTGGTCTTCCCTATTGTTAATTTCTTACATTACTACAGTACCTTTGTTACAGTGGTACACCGCTATTAACTTATCCACATTCCAATAGAATTTTATTAGTTTTTCCCCAGTGTCCCTTTCTGTTCCAGGATCCCATTCAGCATACCACATTATATTCAGTCATGTCTTCTAAGCTGCTGTTGATTGGTGATAGTTTCTCAGACTTTCTTTTTTTTATGACCTTACAGCTCTGAGGAGTACTGGTCAGGTGTTTTGTAGAATGTCCCTCAATTAGGATTTGTTTCATGTTTTTCTCATAGTTGGACTGGAATTATGGGTTTTTGGAAAGAAGGACACAGAGGTGAAGTGAATTTTCATCACATCATATTAAGGCTAAATATCAGTATGATTTATTACTGATATTTACAATATTTATTGTAAATATTGACCTTGATCATCTGGCTAAGATAGTGTTTGCCAGCTTTCTCCACTGAAAAGTTACTTTTTTCTTCCTTTGCATATTCTATTCCTTAGAAGCAAGTCACTAAACAGAGTCCACACTCAAGGGATGAGGAGTTAAATTCCATCTCCTTGAGTGGGGAAGTATTTAGATAAATCACTTGAAATTCTATACAGGATATTCATCACTTTTCTCCCATATATTTATTTATTCAATCATTTATTTATATCAGTATGTATATTCTTGGATTTTTGTTTCATACTCTGGATTACAGTCCAATACTAAATTATATATTTTGTGGTTCAAATTGTTTTGGCTTTGGCAATTGGGAATGCTTTCAATTGGCTCCTATGTCCTTTGGACATGCCATCTTTGTTGCGTTATTTGATCTCTTCCTTACTTTCTGACACTACAAGATTTTTCAGGCTCATCTTGTCTGTTTCTTAACCCAGTCCTAGAATCAATCATTTCTCCAGAAAATTCTGGTTTCTTTTATTAGAAACTGTTAATAGAAACCAATATTTGGGTGCTGGATATATTTGTTGCTACTGGCTGTACCATTGCTTTTAGGTATCTCAGAGGACAAAGCAAGAAGACATATGTGTTATACTAACACACACATCTCTAATTATTTCTGTATTTATCCATCCATATTTATATTAAGCTAAACATGAGTTCACACTGATGACTGTAACTCTAATCAAGTAACACATGATTCATCCTAGCCTTCTCCTTTTGTTCATCTGTAACTTCCCTTACCCACAGTGAGAAACCTAGCTCCTACCACACATTCACAGATTTGCTCAATCCCAGTATACACGTACAGCAGTTTCAGAATTGTTAACTCATAATCCCAGGAGAAGCAACTTTACCAACAAAAAACTTAGTTTTTTTACCGATTAAAAAAAAATGGTCCCTTTGTTTTTACTCTTACAGGTTCTCGTGAATGCACCCTTTTCCAAAGTTACTTAGATCAACAAGTTTTTTGCCAATCCCTTCGGTGAGGTTATGCTATGTATATTTTAATGCAACTAGATTCTTTTGTCCCTCTCCCTATTCCATCCTTTGACTTTTTGGTTGATTTTTTAAAAATTTTCATATGATAAGATTCACTCTTTATATGGTGAAGTTCTATGGGTTTTGATAAATGCATAGCATTTATTCACCACCACAGTACCATACAGATTAATTGTACTTCCAGAAACAAAAGATAAACAAAAAATACCTGTGTTTCCTGTAGTTAAACGCAATTACTTATTGTTACCCCTCACTAGGTTATAAGATTCATAAAGACATGGATTTTAGTCTGTTTTGTTTAATGTTGTATTATTAATTCCCAGAAAAGTCCTTGGCACATAGTAGGTGCCAAATAAATATATACTTTTTAAATGAGTGGGGGTCTCTACTCTTGTCCTCTGAAATCCAAACTCCTTTCCATAGTAAAGCTTACAAAAGCCACGTTGGAACATCAGTCCCTCTTCTAGAAATTTATCGTGGTTTAGAGAAAGCTTTGTGCATGTAGACCTTGACAAACTTCTCTCACCCCAAGATGGATTACATGACCTACCTCTGCATAGTCGTCTACATGCACAAAGCTTTCTCTAAACCACAGATATGCATACTATATCTGTAACTCTACTCTAGTTGTTTCTAGCATATACTGAAATTATTCTATTTGCTCATCTGTTTCCTTGCAAAACAGCCAGGATAATTTAGCTTCACATTTCTTTCTGATTGATCTTTAATTGCATAGATTTCTTCCATTTCACCTCAGGGAACCAGAGGAATTAGATGGTAGGATTTTTTGTTACTTTATTTTTGTTGTTGTTGTTGTTTGTTTTTATTTTATGCTGCCCTCCATAAAATGGGGGTGGGGAAGAAACTGCAGCATAATGGGTATACCAGGATGGCTAAACCAGAGTGTAGATTAATTTGGGAGTATGCACTCATCTTTCCCTTTTATAGTTCCTGATGCAGAAGTTGAAGCCCAAATAAATGACTTAAGCAAAGACTCTGTGTATGTGTGTGTGTGTGTGTAGTGGGGGAGGAGAAGGAAAGTGGAAAAGGGCAGGGTCAGTTAAGTCCCTCACTGCTGAAATGTGACTATTGGACCAAAGCTTGTGTCTCCACATTAATGTCTTCATTGATGGGCTCCACCAAGCAAAATGTCAGGGTTAGACCAGCAGCTGAAGCAAAAGTCTCTGAGAGTGTGTGCACCCCCAGGGAGCCAAGGATTTATGAGCATACTTTGCTCCCACCACCCTCAGATAGGGCAACCTGGGTCCTACTCCTTAGAAGGCCCTGCTTTGGCCCCTCCTCATGGGATGAGGAGTCCGTGGGTCTAAGGAAATGTATCCATCCAGAGGCTGTGATATCCTTTTAGACCATTCTCTAGATAGTAAGAACACTGAAATTCCTTGCCTAGATGACTTCAAACTGGTTTCCAGGGCCTGCATAGCCCTCTTTCCTGAGTCTATCCTCACAAGGGCAGATATACTGTAGGGGTACTTGCCCTTGAGTGTTTGTGCTATGGATGGAACATGGGCATGGAATCTTGAGTGGCTGATGTCCACATATGTGTATGCTAGACTCCTCACAGTACAGAACAGGGTCAGAGATAAAAAGAGAGAGATGGCCCCAGGCCAGGCCTCCATCATTCTTTTTTTCTAAAGCTCTACAAATGTTAGGGATGGATCCACTTTTCTTCCATGAAAGTTCGGTCACTGGAATGTAAGTCCATTTTCAAGAATATGATGTAAACCTCTTGCCTTGCTTCTCTCTGATCATAGATTAACAGATCAAGTCATAAGATGGATCACTGTCTGACTGGGCCAGGTTAGCTCTGAGGGGGTGTGAGCATGGGAATCCACCCCTATTTTGGCTAAGAAACATGTATGACTCAACTGTTAAAGCGCTGCCCTAAAACAAACCCAGGCCTTGCAGGATGGTGAAAATTAGAGTACAGTTGGAGACTGCAGGCTTGTGTTACCTAAAACAGAGACGATGCTGTGGTGCTCAGTGCTTACTCCCAACACTGAGGCAGGCCACTGTAGGTGCCTAGTGTCAGGAGAGACTGAGGGGCAAACAAATCTGACAACTGGTTTGTGAGAGAGACAAATAGAGAACAAATCCAGCCAACAGGAAAACCCTAGGCAAAAGAGATAAAATTACCTCGAAATAAACTAAGCAAGAAAATCAGATGCCTCAACACCAGCAGAAAATCATGATTCATACCAGGAAGAATGAAGATATGACCCAATCAAAGGAACAAACTAGCACCTCAACTGTAATACAGGAATAGAAACAGCTAGTTAATGATGCTAAAGCAGATTTAAATCAATTCAATGAGTTGAAGGAAGATATGGAAAAAGACATGAAGGATATAAAGAAAACACAGGGTGTCCATATGAAAGAACTCAAAAGCTTGAAAAAATAAATGGCAGAATTTAGGGGAATGAAAGGCACAATAGAAGTGATAAAAAAGAAAATGGAGACATACAACATCAGATTTGAAGAGGCAGAAGAAAGGATCAGTGAACTAGAAGACAGGACATCTGAGATTTGACACACAAAAGAACAAATAGGGAAAAAAATGGAAAAATTTGAGCAGGGTCTCAGGGAACTGAATGACAACATGAAGTGCACAAATATACATGTTATGGTGTCCCAGAAAGAGAAGCAAAGGGAAAAGGGTGGGGGGAGATGAATAATGGAAGAAATAATAACTGAAAATTTACTGACTCTTATGAAAGATAAAAAACTACAAGCCCAAGAAGCACAGTGTACCCCAAACAGAATAGATGCAGATAGACCTATGCCATGACACATCCTAATCAAATTGTCAAATGTCAAAGAGAAAGAGATAATTCTGAAAGCAGCAAGAAGAAGGGGAGCTCAATAAGACTAAAAGCAGATTTCTCAGCAGAAACCATTGAGGTGAGAAGGTGGTGGGATGATATATTTAAGATGCTGAAAGAGAAAAACTGCCAACCAAGAATTCTATGACTGGCAAAACTGTCCTTCAAAAATGAGGGACCGGTGGTGCAATGATGGCTCAGTGGCAGATTTCCCACTTGCCATGCCAGAAACCCAGGGTTGATTCCAGGAGCCTGCCCATGCCAAAAAAAAAAAAAAAAGAAGAAGTAGGTGGGGAAAGATGATGGCATAGTGAGGTGTGGAATTTATTTCATCCTCCAGAGCAGCTAGTAAATAGCCAGAAACAGTACAGAACAATTTCTGGGGTGACATCAGTGACTGGACACACAGTATACTAGACCAGGTAAAATGGCTGCGATTCCTCACAAAACTGTAAGTTCCCCCAGCCATAGAGGCTGGCACCCCTCCGCCACAGGCATGGCAGGCTGGATCTTGAGGGGAAAGGAAACAGATTTTATTTGGAGCAAGGACTTAGCTCAACCAAGCTCCAATAGCAGAATTAATGAACAAATTATGACTACTGAAAACAGGTCTCCCCAGTACAGACAAACCTGGAATAACACTAAAGAAGCTAGGAGTTTTTGCCCTGGCAGAGAGGGGTCAGGGATGATGGGAAAAAAAGGAACAGAGGCTTTTTGAGTTGGACAACACAAAATACTGGAAAATGGCTGGAACTCAAGAAAAAGGGACATATAGAGCCTGGAGATACATAGAGCCATGTGCCAATTCAAGCTCTTGATTGGCAAACCCAAGGAGTAGGTGTTCAGCTGTGGAAAGCCTTTTACTTGTTTTTACTTCTTAAACAGCTCATTAGATAGAGCTGCAAGAACTCTCAGGCTCCAACACTGCCCCAGGCAAAGGAACTAAGGCACGACTAAGAGACAAAGTAACTACTCAGGTGTAAGGGTTAATTTCTTAAAGGGAGCATCTTCTGCAAGAAAATGGAGGCAGGGCCCAGCTCAGGTGGAATCCCTCTTCAAAGGAATTCAAGCCTCAGGGGCTGGAAAACAGAATCAAAGAATCAAAGCTCACCTACTGCCTCACCTCTGTCTCAACCACACTCCTGACAAAGAGAGTCTGCTAAAATTAAAGGCACTGCATCACTTTATTCTGGTGGGAAGCAGCAGGCAAACAAGCACCACAAGCTGAGCAGGATGGGAAAATCACAGATTCTAGAGGCATCATACGAAAGATCTACAATCTGCTAGGTTTCACCCTCAGGGAAAACTGATTCTGGCTACTCTCTCCTCCTGAGATGTAGGCCTGGTCTGGTCTGGGAAAATATGACTGGGGTCAATAATATCTGAGGAGACTCTTAAAAAAAAGGCTCCATAGAGGCAGGACAAGAGATAAAAAACAGGAGCTGAAAAATTCTGATCTGTTAATCAGAACCTATGCTACACTTCTAGAATAAGTTGAACTGAATGTCAAAGAACACATAGGGAATAAAACTTCCCAGCAAGAAAACCCTAGGTAAAGTAGTAAAAACAACCTCCAGAATAAACTAATTAAAGAAATCAAATGCCTAGACTCCAGCAAAAAATGAGTCATACTAGAAAAATTGAAGATATGGCCCAATCAAAGGAACAAACAAATACTTCAAATGAGATACAGCAGTTGAAAGAACCAACTCAGAATGTTCAAACAAATGTGGAAAGTCACATCA
Source organism: Tamandua tetradactyla (assembly GCF_023851605.1). Taxonomy (NCBI): domain Eukaryota; kingdom Metazoa; phylum Chordata; class Mammalia; order Pilosa; family Myrmecophagidae; genus Tamandua; species Tamandua tetradactyla. Next base: position 125,231,483 of record NC_135353.1, read on the forward strand.
AAAATCAAATCCACGGTTGAAGGAGGGTATAAAGAAGACAGTGAGTGAACATAAAGAAGAACTCAAAAGTCTGAAAAAAAGAAATAGCAGAACTTATGGGAATGAAAGGCACCATAGAAAAGATGAAAACAACAAAAACAATAATAATGGAAACCTACAACAATATATTTGAAGAGTCAGAAGAAAGGATTAGCGAACTAGAGGACTGGATATCTGAAATCTGACACACAAAATAAAATATAGGGAAAAGAATGGAAAAATATGAGCAGGGTCTCAGGGAATTGAATGACAACATTAAGTGGATGAATATCCATGTTATGGGTGTCCCAGGAGGAGAAGAGAAGGGATAAGGAGGAGAAAGACTAATGGAGGAAATAATCAGTGAAAATTTCCCATCTCTTATGAAAGAAACAAAATTACAGATCCAAGAAGTGCAGTGTACCCCAAACAGAATAGATGCAAATAGACATACTCCAAGACACTTAGTAGTCACATTGTGAAATGTCAAAGATAAAGAAAAATATGAAAGCAGCAAGGGAAAAGTAATCCCTATACAAGGGAAACTCAATAGGACTATGTGTGTTTCTTAGCAGAAATCATGGACATGAGAAGGCAGTGGTAAGACATAGTTAAGATTCTGAAAAAGAACTGCCAACCAAGAATTCTATATGAGGCAAAACTCTCCTTCAAAATCGAGCGGGAGTTTAAAATATGTTCAGAAAAACAATCACAGAGAATTTGTGACTAAGAGACTAGCTCTACAAAAAAAAATTTAAAGGAACACTACAGGCAGATAAGAAGGAGAGAGAGGTCTGGAGAAGAGCATAGAAGTGAAGACTGTCAGTAAAAGTAAAAAGAGAAAAAATTATGTATGATATAAAAAAAGGCAAAATGGCAGAAGAAAGTACTGGCTTTACAGTAATAACATTAAATATGAATGGATTAAATTCCCCAATCAAAAGATATACAGTGACAGAATGGATTAAAACCAGGACCTACCTATATGTTGTCTACAGGAGACTCGTTTTAGACCCAAGGACAAAAATAGGTTGAAAGTGAAATGTTGGGAAAAGATATCTCATTCAAACAGCAGCCAGAAGAGCAAGGATAGCTATTCTAATATCCAACAAATTAGATTTCAAATGTAAAACAAATAAAAGTACACTAAGTATTAATAAAAGAGAAATTCAACAAGAAAACATAACAATCATAAATAGTTATGCACCAAGCCAGAGTACTCCAAAGTACATAAGGCAAACACTGACAACACTGAAGGGTAAGTAAACACCTCTACCATAATAGTTGAAGATTTCTATTCCCCACTCTCATCAATGGATAGAATATCTAGACAGAGGATCAATAAGGAAACAGATTTTGAATAATTTGATAAATGAACTATACTTAATGACATTTATGAAACATTAAACTCCACAAAAATAGGATACACATTTTTCACAAGTGCTCATGCATCATTCTCAAGGATTGACCATATGCTGGGTCACAAAGCAAGTCTCAATAAATATAAAAAGAGTGAAATTATACAAAACACTTTCTCAGATCATAATGGAATGAAATTGGAAATCAATAACAGGCAGAGAGCCAGAAAATTAATAAATGTATGGAGGCTAAACAACACACTCTTAAACAACCAATGGCTCAAGGAAGAAATTACAAGAGAAATCAGTAAATATCTTGAAGCAGATGAAATGAAAACACAACATATCAAAATTTATGAGATGCAGCAAAGGCAGTGCTGACAGGGAAATGTATTGACTTAAATGCCTATATTAAAAAAGAACAAAGAACAAAAATTGAGTAATTAAATGTTCACTTGGAAGAACATGAAAAAGAACATCAAACTAAGTCCTAGGCTAACAGAAGGAAAGAAATAATGAAGATTTGAGGAAAAATAAATGAAATTGAGATTACAGATTATGAAAACAATCAAGAACATAAACAAAACCAGAAGTTGGTTCTTTGAGAAAATCAATAAAATTGATGGACCCTTAGCTAGGCCAACAAAAACAAAAAGAGAGAGGATGCAAATAAATAAAATCAGAAATGGATGAGGGGACAGAAACGCTGACCCTGCAGAAACAGAAGAGGCAATGGGATGATACTATGGCAACTATATGCTAATGAATGAGACAACACATGAAATAGACAACTTCTAGAAAAGCATGAATAGCCAACATTGACTCAAGAAGAAATAGAAGACCTCAACAAACCAATCAGAAGTAGAGATTGAATCAGTCATCAAGAATCTCCCCAAAAAGAAAAGTACAGAGTCAGATGGATTTACATGTGAATTCTACCAAACATTCAAGAAAGAAAAAAAAATTACAGACCAATCTCTTTAATGAATATAGATTTAAAAATACTCAAGAAAATACCTGCAAATTGAGTCCAGCAGCACGTTAAAAGAAATATATACCATGACCAAGTGGAATTTATTGCAGGTATACAATGCTGGTTAAACCTAAGAAAATCAATTAATGTCATGCACCATATCAATAAGTCAAAGTGGATAAACCACACGATCATTTCCATTGATACAGAGATGGCATTTGACAAAACTCAACATCGTTTCTTGATAAAAACAATTCAAACAATAGGAATCAATATGAGGAAGGGAATATATGAAAAACCCACAGCTAGCATCATCCTCAATAGGAAAAGACTGAAAATATTTTCCTCTAAGATCAGGAATAAGATAAGCATGCTCATTATCACCACTGTTATTCAACATTGTGTTGGAAGTTCTAGCCAAATCAGTTATACAAGAAAAAGAAATAAAAGGCATCCAAATTGGAAAAGGAGAAGTAAACTCTCACTGTTTTCAGATGACATGATACTATATGCAGAAAAGCCTAACAATCTACAGCAAATTTACTAGAGCTAATAAATGAGTACAGCTGAGTGGCAGGGTACAAGATCAACATCCAAAAATCAGTAGTGTCTCTAAACACTAGTAATGAGTAGTCTAAAGAGGAAATCAGGAAAAACATTCCATTTACAATAGCAACCAAAATGTATCTAGGAATACATTTAACCAAGGATACGAAATATCTATACACAGAAAACTACAAGAAATTGCTAGAAGAAATCATAGAAATCCTAAAAAATTGGGAGGATATGCCATATTCACAGATTGGAAGACTAAATATAGTTAAGATGTCATTCTACCCAAACTAATTTATAGACTCAATGCAATACAAATTAAAATCCCAACAACTTATTTTGCAGAAACAGAAAAACCAATAACCAAATTTATTCAGAAGGGAAGTGTACCCCGAATAGCTAAAAATATATTGAGAAAGAAAAATGAAATGAGAAGTCTCACACTACCTGACTTTAAAGCATATCACGAAGCTACGTTGGTCAAAACAGCATGGTACTGGCATAAAGATAGATACACTGATCAATGCAATCAAATTGACTGTTCAGAAATAGACCCTCTCATCTACAGCCAATTGATTTTGATAAGGCAGTCAAGCCTACCCAGCTGGGACAGAGCATCCTCTTCAATAAGTTGTGTTTCGAGAACTGGATATCCATATCCAAAAGAATGAAACAGGATTCATATCTCACATCTTATACAAAAATTAATTCAAAATGGATCAAACACCTAAACATTAGAGGTAAGACTATAAAACTGTTAGAAGAAAATGTAGAGAAATATCTTATAAATATTGTAATAGGAGGTGGTTTCCTAGACCTTACACCCAAATCATGTGCATTGAAAAAAGAAATAGACAAACAGGATCTCCTCAAAAGTAAACACTTTTGTGCATCAAAGAACTTTTTCAGGAAAATAAAAGGGCAGCCTACAAAATGGGAGACAATATTTGGAAACCACATATCAGATAAGGATTTAGTATCCAGAATATATAAAGAGATTCTTCAACTCAACAATGAAAAGACAAACAACCCAATTAAAAACTGGGCAAAACACATGAACAAACATTTTCAGAAGAGGAAATACAAATGGTTAAAAGGCACATGAAAGGTTGCTCAACTTCACTGGCTATTAGGGAAATGCAAATCAAAGCCACAATGAGATATCATCTGACACCCACTAGAATGGCCATTATAAAAACAAAGAAACAAACAAACAAACAGGAAATTACAAGTGTTGGAGAGGGATGTGGAAAAGAGGTGCACTTACCCACTGTTAGTGGAATGTAAAATGTTACAGTTTCACTGGAAGGCAATTTGGTGTTTCCTCAGGAAGCCAAGTATAGTATTGCCATATGATTCAGCAATTCCTCTACTAGGTATACATTCAGAGGAACTGAAGGCTATTGTTTCACATTATATAGATATTCCTTTGTAGTTTATGTTGTGTTGGTGTGGTTAGAGGGAAATACTTGAAACTGTTGAACTGTGTTACAGTAGCCTTGATTCTTGAAGAAAACTGCATAACTATATAGCTTTTACAATGTGACTGTGTGATTGCGTCTGATACTCCTCTTATCCAGGATATGGACAGATGAATAAAAAAGGATAAAAAATAAATAATAAGGGGAGATAAAGGGTAAAAATTAGGTTGATTGAAATACTGTGGGTCAATGAAAGGGAGGGGTAAGGCATATGGGATATATGAGTTCTTTTTTTGTTTTTATTTCTTTTTCTGGAGTGCTGCAAATGTTCTAAAATGGTCATGTTTATGAATACACAACTATGTGGTGATATTGTGAGCCATTAATTGTATAGTATGTTTGGACTGTGCATGTGTGGATATTTGTATTTTGAAGAAAATGAGGGAGAGTTTAAAGTATTTTCAGACAAATAGACACTGAGAGAGTTTACGAACAAAAGACATGTTTTACAAGAAACACTAAAGGGAGCACTAAAGGCAGAGAGAAAAAGACAGGAGAGAGATGTTGGGAAAAGAGTGCAGAAATGAAGATTAGCAGAAAGGATAACTGAAGGCTTCAAAGAGAGATAAAAAATAAGATATGACAGATATAATCTAAAAGGAAAAATGGTTGAAGAAAGTACAGCCTTTACAGTAATAGCAATAAATGTTAATGGATTAAACTCTCCAATGAAAAGACGTAGATTGGCAGAATGGATTAAAAAAAGAAGGATCCATCTATATGCTACAAAAGACTCATTTAATTCCCAAGGAAAAAAACAGGTTGAAAGTGAAAAGTTGGAAAAAGATATTCCATACAAACAATAACCAGAAAGAGCAGGGGTAGTTATACTAACATCAGAAAAATTAGACTTCAAATGTAAAGCAATTAAAGGAGAAAAGGAAGCACACTATATATTCATAAAAGGAACAATTAATCAGGAAGGCATAACAACTATAAATATCTATGCTCTGAGTCAGAGTGCCGCAAAATACACGAGGCACACACTGACAGCACTAAAGGGAGAAGCAGACACTTCTACAATAGTAGTTGGAGATTTCAAAACACTACTCTAATCAGTGGATAGAACATCTAGACAGAGGATCAATAAGGAAACAATGATAGTGAATAACAAGATAAGTGAACTAGACTTGAAAGACATTTACAGAACATTGCACCTGACAACAGTAAGACACATATTCTTTTCAAGTACTCATGGAACACATTCCAGGATAGACCACCTGTTTGGGCACAGAGCAAGTCTCAGTAAATTTAAGAATATCAGAATTATGCAAAGCATGTTTTGGGATCATAATGGAATGAAGTTGAAATCAATAACAAGAGGAAGCCTGGGAGATTCACAAATTTATGGAGGCTAAACAACACACACTTAGACAACCAGTGGATCAAAGAAGAAATTACAAGAGAAATCAGTAAATACCTCAAGACAAGTGAGAATGAGAACACGACATCTCAAAACTTATGGGATGCAGCAAAGGCAGTGCTGAGAGTGAAATGTATTTCCCTGAAAGCCTATATCAAAAAAGAGGAAAGAGCAAAAACCAAGGTATTAACTGGTCACATGGAGGAACTGGAGAAAGCACAGCAAACTAACCTCAAAGCAAATAGAAGAAAAGAAATAAGAAAGATTAAAGCAGAAATAAATAAAATTGAGAACATGAAAACACTAGGGAGAAGCATTAAAACCAGAAGTTGAATCTTTGAGAGTCAATAAAATAGGTGGACACTTAGCTCAGCTGACAAAGAGAAGATGCAAATGAACAAAATCAGAAATGGAAGATGGGACATAACTACTGACTCCATAGAAATAAAGGAGATAATGAGAGGGTACTATGAACAATTACATGCTAACAAGCTAGATAACTTAGATGAAATCAACAACTTCCTAGAAAGGCAAGAACAACCAACATTGGCTCAAGAAGAAATAGAAAATCTCAACAAACCAATCACAAGTAAAGATATAAAATCAGTCACCAAGAAGCTCACAAAAAAGAGAATTCCAGGACCAGATGGTTTCACATGTGAATCTACCAAACATTCAAGCAAGAATTATTAACAATCCTGCTTCAACTATTCAAGAACATTGAAGAGGAGGGAAAGCTACTTAACTCATCCTATGAAGCCAACACCTCCCTAATACCAAAACCTCTTTAATGAAGATAGATGCAAAAATCCTCGACAAAATTCTTGCAAGTCAAATCCAGCAGCATATTAAAATAATTAAACACTTCGAAGAAGTGGGTTTTATCCCAGCTGTGCAAGGCTGATTCACACAAGAAAATCAAATGAAAGAGGAAAAATTACATGACCATCTTGATTTACGAGGTAAAAGGCATTTGAGAAAATTTAGCATCCTTTTTTGATGAAAACACTTCAAAGGATAGAAATAGAAGAAATCTTCCTCAACATGATAAAGGGAATATGTGAAAAACCCACAGCTAACAGCATATTCAACAGGAAAAGATGGAAAAATTTCCCTCTAACATCAGGATCAAGACAATGATGTCCATTGTCACCACTGTTATCTAACATTGTGCTGGAAGTTCTAGCTAGAGAAATTAGGCAAGAAAAAGAAATAAAAGGCATCCAAATAGGAAAGAAAGAAGTAATACTTTCATTGTTTGCAGATGACATGATCCTGTATGTACAAAATCCTGAAAAACTATGGTAAAGCTTAAAGAGCTAATAAATGAGTACAGCAAAGTGTCAGGATATGAGATCAACACGGAAAAATCAATAATGTTTCTATATACCAGCAATGAGCAACCTGAGGAGGAAACCAAGAAAAATCTTCCATTTACAATACAAACCAAAAGAACCACATATCTAGAAATAAAATTTTTCTCTCTTTTATTTCCTCATGCAAAAACATTTTAAATTTGTACATTTAGTCACTATCTTTATAAACTCTAGGCATTCCTAGATTATACCATCTCAGTCTTTATCTTTCCTTCTGATTTCATTTGTGCCCCCAGGCCTCCCTCCTCCCTCTATCATTCTCACATTCAGTGTTCTAACATTATTGTATTACAGTTAGGTAGTATTGTGCTATCCATGTCTGAATTTTAACAATCAGTCCTGTTGCACAATCTGTATCCTTTCAGCTCCAAGTACCCAATATCTACCCTATTTCTATCTCCTGATGGTCTCTGTTACCAACTGAAATTCTCCAAGTTCATTCAATAATGTCAGTTCATATCAGTGAGACCATACAGTATTTGTCCTTTTGTTTCTGGCTAATCTCACTCAGCATAATTTCCTTGAGGTCCATCCATGTTAATACATACTTCATAACTTTATTCTGTCTTACAGCTGCATAATATTCCATCGTATATATATATATATATACCACAGTTTGTTTAGCCACTCATCTGTTGATGGACATTTGGGCTGTTTCCATCTCTTCGCAGTTGTAAATAATGCTGCTATGAACATTGGTGTGCAAATGTCCGTTTGTGTCTTTTGCGCTTATGTCCTCTGAGTAGATACCTAGCAATGGTATTGCTGGGTCATATGGAAATTCTATATTTAGCTCCCTGAGGAACCGCCAAACTGCCTTCCACAGTGGTTGTACCATTTGACATTCCCACCAACAGTGGAGAAGTGTGCTTCTTTCTCCACATCCTCTCCAGCACTTGTCATTTCTGTTTTATTGATAATGGCCATTCTGGTGGGTGTGAGATGATGTCTCATTGTGGTTTTGATTTGCACTCCCTTAATAGCCAGGGAAGTTGAGCATCTTTTCATGTGCCTCTTGGCCACTTGTATTTCCTCTTCTGAGAAGTGTCTGTTCATGTCTTTTGCCCACTTTGTAATTGGGTTGTCTGTCTTTTTGTTGTTGAGTTGAACAATCTCTTTATATATTCTGGATACCAGAACTTTATCTGATATATCGCTTCCAAATATTGTCTCCCATTGGGTGGTCTGTCTTTTTACTTTCTTAATGAGGTTCTTTGATGCACAAAAGTGTTTAATTTTGAGGAGTTCCCATTTCTTTCTTTCTTTCTTCAATGCTCCTGCTTTGGGTGTAAGGTCTAGGAAACTGCCTCCTAGTATAAGATTTATAAGATAGTCCCCTACATTTTCTTCTAACAGTTTTATGGTCTTAGATCTGATGTTTAGGTCTTTGATCCATTTTAAGTTAATTTTTGTATAGGGTTTGAGATATGGATCCTCTTACATTCTTTTGCATGTGGATATCCAGTTCTCTAGGCACCATTTATTGAAGAGACTGTTCTGTCCCAGGTGAGTTGGCTTGACTGCCTTATCAAAGATCAATTGTTGACAGATGAGAGAGTCTATATCTGAACATTCTATTTGATTCCATTGGTCGGTATGTCGATCTTTATGCCACTACCATGCTGTTTTGACCACTGTAGCTTCGTAATACACTTTAAGGTCAGGTGGTGTGAGAACTCTGACTTCATCTTTCTTTCTCAGGATACTTTAAGCTGTTCGGGGCATCCTGCCTGCTCTAGTTTTCTAGCTGCCAGAATGCAACACACCAGAGATGGATTGGCTTTTAATAAAAGGGGATTTATTTTGTTGGTTCTTCAGAGGAAAGGGAGCTAATTTTCCATTGAGGTTCTTTCTCATGTGGAAGGCACAGGATGGTCTCTGCTGGTCTTCTCTCCAGGCCTCTGGGTTCCAACAACTTTCCCTGGGGTGACTTCTTTCTGCATCTCCAGAGGCCTGGGCTGAGCTGCGAGTGCTGAGATGAGGAATGCCGAGCTGCTTAGACTGTGCTACATTGTGCTTTCTCATTTAAGCACCAGCCAATTAAGTCAAATGTCACTCATTGCAGCAGACACGCCTCCTAGCTGACTGCAGATGTAATTGACAACAGATGAGGTTCATGTACCATTGGCTTATGTCCACAGCAACAAGATTAGGTATGCTCACCTGGCCAAGTTGACAACTGAATCTAACTAATACACTGCCCTTCCAGATAAATTTTGTCATTGGGTTTTCTATTTCTGAAAAGTAGGTTTTTGAGATTTTAATTGGGTTGCATTAAATTTGCAAATCAATTTAGGTAGAATTGACATCTTAACTATATTTAGTCTTCCAATCCATGAACATGGTATGCCCTTCCAGCTATTTAGGTCTTCTGTGATTTCTTTTAACAATTTCTTATAGTTTCTTTGCATAGGTCATTTGTCTCTTTAGTTAAATGTATTCCTAAATATTTTATTCTTTTGGTTGCAATTGTAAATGGAATTTTTTTTCCATGATTCCCCATCAGATTGTTCATTAATAGTGTATAGAAACACTACGGATTTTTGAGTGTGGTAACCTGCCACTTTGCTGTACTCATTCATTAGCTCTAGTAGTTTTGCTGTGGATTTTTTTGCATTTTCAACATACAGTATCATATCATCTGCAAACAGCGAGAGTTTTACTTCTTCCTTTCCAGTGCTGATGCCAGGTATTTCTTTTTCTTGTCTAATTGCACTGACAAGAACTTCCAACACAATGTTGAATAGCAATAGTGATAGTAGACCTCTTTGTCTTGTTCCTGATCTTAGGGGCAACATTTTCAGTTTTTCCCCATTGAGGACGATGTTAGCTGTGGGTTCTTCATATATTCCCTTTATCATATTGAGGAAGTTCCCTTCTATTCCTATCCTTTGAAGTGTTTTCACAGGAAAGAATGTTGAATTTTGTCAAATGCCTTTTCTGCATCCATCGAGATGATTATGTGGTTTTTCTGCTTTGATTTGTTGATATGGTGTATTACATTAATTGATTTTCTTATGATGAACCATCCTTGCTTACTTGGGATGAATCCTACTTAGTCAAGGTGTATAATTCCTTTAATCTGCTGCTGGATTCAATTTGCAAGAATTTTGTTGAGGATTTTTGCATCTACATTTATTAGAAAGATTGGTCTATAGTTTTCTTTTCCTGTAATATCTATGTCTGGCTTTGATATGAGGGTGATGTTGGCTTCATAGAATGAGTTAGGTAGTTTTCTCCCCTCTCCAATTTTTTTGAAGAGTTTGAGCAGGGTTGATACTAATTCTTTCTTGAATGTTTGGTAGAATTCACATGTGAAGCCATCTGGTCCTGAACTTTTCTTTTTGGGGAGTGTCATGGTTAGGTTCATGTGTCAACTTGGCCAAGTGATGGTACCTGTTTGTCTGGTTGGGCAAGTGCTGGCCTGTCTGTTGTGATGAGGACATTTCATAGAATTAAATCATGATCATGTCAGCTACGTCCACAGCTGATTACATTTGTAATCAGCCAAAGGGGAGTGTCTTCTGCAATGAGTAATGCTTAATATGATCACAGGAAGCCTTTTAAGGAGCATTCAGAAGACACGGGCTCTTCCTGTTTCGGCAGTGAGCCTCTCCTGTGGAGTTTGTCCAGACCCTCCATCAGAATCGTTGATTTCACAGCCTCCCCTGCAGATTTTGGACTGTGCATTCCCACGGTCATGTGAGACACTTTTATAAATTTTATATTTGCAAGTGTTCCCTGTTGATTCTGTTTCTCTACAGAACCCTAACTAACCCAGGGAGCTTCATAATGACTGATTCAATTTCTTTACTTGTGATTGGTTTATTGAGGTCCTCTCTTCTTGAGTCAATGTTGCTTCATGCTTTTCTAGGAAGTTGTCCTTTTCATCTACATTTTCGAGTTTATTAGCATAAAGCTGTTCATAGTATCCTCTCATTACTTCCTTTATTTCTGTGGGGTCAGTGGTTATGTCTCCTCTTTCATTTCTGATTTTATATATTTGCATCCTCTCTCTTCTTTTTGTCAATCTTGCTAATGGTCCATCAATCTTATCGATTATTCTTATAGAACCAACTTCTGTTTTTGTTGATTTCCTTGATTGTTTTCATGTTCTCAATTTCATTTATTTCTGCTCTAATCTTCATTATTTATTTCCTTTTGCTTGCTTTGGGGTTAGTTTGCTGTTCTTTCTCTAGTTCTTTCAAGTGGACAGTTAATTCCTCGATTTTTGCTCTTTCTTCTTTTCTGATATAGGCATTTAGGGCAGTAAATTTCCCTCTTGGCACCGTGTTTGCTGCATCCCATAAATTTTGACATGTTATGTTTTCATTTTCATCTGCCTCAAGATATTTACTGATTTCTCTTGTAATTTCTTCCTTGACCAACTGTTTGTTAAAGAGTGTGTTGTTGAGCCTCCACATATTTGTGAATATTCAGGCACTCTGCCTATTATTGATTTCCAACTTCATTCCTTTATGATCTTAGAAAGTGCTTTGTATGATTTCAAACTTTTAAAATTTATTGAGACTTGCTTTGTGACCCAGCATATGGTCTATCCTTGAGAATGATCCATGAGCACTTGAGAAAAAGCTGTATCCTGCTGTTGTGGGGTGTAATGTTCTATAAATGTCTTTTAAGTCTACCTCATTTATTGCATTATTCAAATTCTCTGTTTCTTTATTGATCCTCTGTCTAGATGTTCTGTTCATTGATAAGAGTGGGGCATTGAAGTCTCCAACTCTTGTGGTAGTTGTGTCTCTTTCTCTTTTCAGTGTTTGCCTCATGTATTTTGGAGCATTCTGGCTTGGTGCATAAATATTTATGATTGTTATGTCTTCTTGTTGAATTGTTCCTTTTATTAATACATAGTGTCCTTTTTTGTCTCTTTTAACTGTCTTACATTTGACGTCTAATTTGTTTGATATTAGTATAGCTACTCCAGCTCTTTTCTGATTGCTATTTGCATGAAATATCTTTTCCCAACTTTTCACTTTCAACTTATGTTTATCCTTGGGTCTAAGATGTGTTTCCTGTAGACAGCATATAGATGGGTCCTGTTTTTAATCCATTCTGCCAGTCTATGTCTTTTGATTGGGGAGTTTAATCCATTAACATTTAGTGTTATTATTCTATGGGCAGTACTTTTTTTTCTACCATTTTGCTTTTTGGATTTTATATGTCATATCTAGTTTTCCTTCTTTTTACATTTACTGATAGTCTTCATTTCTACACTCTTCTCCACACCTCTCTCTCCTGTTTTTTCATATCTGTCTCTAGTGCTCCCTTTAGTATTTCTTGCAGAGCTGATTTCTTGTCACAAATTCTCTCACTGATTTTTGCCTGAAAATATTTTAATTTCTTCTTCATTTTTGAGGGACAATTTTGCTGGATATAGTATTCTTGGTTGGCAGTTTTTCTCTTTTATTAATTTAAATATATCATCCCACTGTCTTCTGCCTCCATGGTTTCTGCTGAGAAATCTAAAGATAGTCCTATTGGGCTTCCCTTGTATGTGATGGATTGCTTTCCCCTTGCTGCTTTCAAGATTCTCTCTTTGACATTTGACATTCTGATTAATAAATGTCGTGGAGTACGTCTGCTTGTATTCTATTCTATTTACGGTATGCTGCACTTCTTGGCTCTGTAATTTTAAGCCTTTCATAAGAGTCAGGGAAATTTTCAGTGATAAGTCCCTCCTTTAGTTTTTCTCCTCCTTTTCCCTTTTCTTCTCCTTCTGGGACACCCACAACATGTATATTCATGTGCTTCATATTGTCATTCCATTCCCTGAGTCGCTGCTCATATTTTTCCATTCTTTTCTCTATATTTTTGTTTGCTTGTCAGATTTCAGATGCCCATCCTCCAGTTTCTTCTGCTTTCTGAAATCTAACATTGTAGGCTTCCCTTGCTTTTTTCATCTCTTCTACTGTGACTTTCATTCCCATAAGTTCTGTTATTTGTTTTTTCAGACTTTCAATTTCTTCTTTTTGTTCATCCCTTGCCTTCTTTACATCCTCCCTCAATTCATTGATTTGATTTTTGATGAAGCTTTCCATGTCCGTTCAAACATTCTCAATTAATTGTTTCAACTCCTGTATCTCATTTGAATTTTTGGTTTGTTCATTTGATTGGGCCATATCTTCAATTTTCCTAGCATGATTTGTTCTTTTTTCCTGGCATCTAGGCATTTAATTACCTTAATTAATTTATTCTAGAGATTGTTTTTACTTTTTTTCACCTAGGATTTTCTTGCTGGAGGACTTTGTTGTCTGTCTGTTCTTTGACATTCAGTTCAGCTTATTCTGGACCATTAGCTTAGGTTTTGTTTAACAGAGCAGAATTTTTCAGTTCTTGTTTTCTTGTTTCCTACCTTGCCTGTATGGTGTCTTTCCCTCCTCCCCAAATGGGTGCCTTCCCCCACCCCTTAGGAGGGTCTTCTTAGGTATTATAGACCCCAGCCAGATTTTCCCAGACCAAACTGGCCTCCTGTCAGGAAGAAAGAGCAACCTGCATCAGTTTTCCATAAGGGTGAAACCCAGCAGATTGAAAGGCTTTCCTATGAAGCCTCTGATCTCTGCATTTTTCCTATCATGTCCAGTATGTGATGATTTTCTTCCTGTGGGTCCCACCAGCATAAGGTGATGTGGTACCTTTAATTTCAGCAGGTTCTCCCTGCTGGGGGTGTGGCTGAGACAGAGGAGAAGTTGGAGGCTGGCTTTAATTGCTTCACTTTTCTAGACCCTGGGATCTGAATTCCTTGAGGGAGGGATTCCACCTGAGCTGGGCCCCACTCCTCTCCTTTGGGAGGCACAGTCTCCAGACAAACACTCAAACAAGCTTAATTCTGCCTATGCCTGGGGCAGTTGGGCCCTGAGAAGCCTTGCAGCTGTATCCAAAGAGTAGTCAAGTCATAGAAACACTGTCAGAAAAGAGAAAAAAAATTCTTTTCAGAGCCAGGACCGCCATTCCTCGGGTTTGCCAATCAAGAGTTTAAGTTGATACGTTGCTTTGTGCATCTTCAGGTCCTATGTGCCCCCTCCTTTCCTTCAGGGTCCAGACCCTTTCAATTATTATGAGCTGTCCAATCCAAAAGATCTCTGTTTTTTTTTTCTTTCTCCTTTTTCTTTTGCCCTCTACCCTGGGGCGAAAACCAGCAACCTCCGTTTTGACTCAACGTTCAGCTAAGCTGGGGTCCTATATTTTTGTAGTCAGAATTTGTTAATGAATTCCACAATTGGAGCTTGCTTTGTACTCAGAGTCTCTTGTTTGTAACGTCTCTTTCCTCTCCCTTTTGTCGCCTATGGGGGTGGGGCGCTAGCCACCGCTGCTTGGGGAACTCAAGATTCTGGGTGGGCTCGCAGCCAGTCCAGCTGGTCCAAACTGGGGTACACTGTATGTCCAGTCACTGATGTGGCCCCAGCAGTTGTTCTGTACTGTTCCTGACTATTTACTAGCTGCTCTGGAGGATGAACTAAATCCCACACATCACTAAGCTGCCATCTTGTCCCCGGTCATCCATATATCTTTTTTGAATTGTATTTTTTTGTTTTTCGGTTTCATCAACCTAGAAGGCTCTTCACAGGTTCTTCCCAATCACAAGACTCCTCATTTTTCAAGACCGCTCCCTATTGTTAATGTTCCTGCAATACATTCTCTGAGGTCATCAGTGGATGTGATTGACCTCCTATCATGCTCTCCCTGTCTTTAAACTAATGGGGAACATTTCCTGTATATCATTTCACACGTGCTCTTTCTGGCCTTGCGTGATCTGTTGTATTTTTTTTTCATTATTTATGTGTACCCCCCAGATGACATTCTTTCCCTGTTCTGCTTCGACTTAAGGCTGTGCCTCCCTTCACACATGGCACCTGGAGAGTGAACCTCTACTTGCTTTAAGTCTTTGTCTGAATACCTACTTGTTAGTAGAGGGAATGAGGCAAAGTGGACCTCTGATTTTCACCCTAGCAGAGCCATCAGTGGAGACCAGTGCTTGAGAATTCTCTAATACAAGCTTGGATTGATATATTTAAAGGATAAATTGAAGCCTGTCTTTTCTTTCTATATTTTAAAATTTTATTTTAATGTTCTGTGTGATACAATGGGAAGTACACATAAAGGAGTTCTGCTACATCCTGAAGTATGATAGTTATCTCAAAGTAGAGCACTTGTGAAATTGAGTTGTGAATGAATTATGTGCTTTTATTTCATGGAAGGTCATTTTTACTTGAAAGAATGACTGACAAATAATAGTTATTTGGACTTGGGTATTTGGCAGATATTTTCTTGAAGATGAATGAAGGGAGGCTCTTATTTCAAGAAAAGCAACTGACAGAATTTGTTGCCAAAGATAAAATTCCAGCTTTCAAGAGAAAACTAGAATTTTGGAAGGCTTATATCCACCACTGTGAGCTTGCCATTTTCCCAATACTTAGAGACATTTAAAAAAAATAAGAGTGTTGGTGATATTATCAAATATGATTTTTTGATATTGTATAATGAAATATATCAACATTTAGGAGATTTGCATGTCTTGGTGAATCACTATTTTCCAGATGATCAATTCACAGCTTTATAAAATCATGCATGACTAAAACATTCATTCTGAATGCAAGCTAGATCAATTGATTTTAATTTAACAGAGAACAAAAAGTTCATTCTTATGTTCTCAGATTCCTCATTGCATATTTTGTTGTAGTATCAAAGAAGAATATCTAGAATTATCTGAAAAGCTATTGTAGTACCCTCCTCCTTTTTCCAACTACATGTCTGTGTGAGCTGGATTTTCCTCATATATGTGCTTTTATCAAAGCAATATATTGAAACAGATTGAATGCAGAAGCAGATACGAGAATCCAGCTGCCTCTGTCTTCTATTCTGACAGAGTTTAAATAGATTTGAAAATGTAAAACAATGCCACTCATCTCACAATTTTTCTGTTTTGAAAAATATAGGTATCTTTCATAAAAATATGCCACTTAAATTGTAATAAGGTTATTATTGTTATTTCAAAATGAGTTTATAAGTAAATATTTTAAATGCCTTGCTTTAATTTTTAATATGGAAAATTATCAATAGATATAATCCATATAAACAAAAGCTCACTGTTGTCCCCAATAATTTTGTAGAGTGCAAATGTTCCTATGCTACAAAAATTTTGTAATCACTGTTATAGGTGACACAGAGCAGTGGTTCCTAAAGTGAAGTCAGGGGACTCTCTGCCTCAGAACCACCTTGTTAGCTTGTTATAAAATGCAAATTCCTGGGCTCTGCCCAGGACAAATTCAGGCTTTTTAAAGGGCCAGCCTGTATTTGTTTTTATACCTTGAAATTTCTAAACAAAAAAAAAATTGAGTTTAATAAAGATAAAGTGGTTCCTTGATACTGTGGCCAGTTTTTCCATCTGAGATCCTAGACAACCAAACCGAGCACAGCACCTGTTCTACCAGAGACCCAAACCTCAAGAATTATGGTCACACTTGTATAAATGCAATGACGAGAGTTATTTAGACAATATTTCCTGAAGCAATAACTTAAGAAGTGAAGATAAGTTGATGTATTTCCATGGATGGCATTTAACATGTATTCTCCAGCTAGTTGTGGAGTTGAATAGGTATTCTAATGGCTTTTCCTTCTTTTTGCTCCAGCACCAAAGCCAACTAATACAGTGACCATTTGGAGAAGAAGTGGGGAAAGATGTTTCGCAGTGAGGCTGAGTGGCACATAGAAGAAAGGGTCTTGACAACCAAGATGTATGGAAGCCAAGCTAAGAAATGTATTTTTTTCTGAACAGCCTCATTTGGTTAACATCCTACCTGATCTTTTGCTTCAGACAACAGTCCAGCTACAGAAAACACACAATGGGGATATGGCCACATCTTTGATTTGTCAAATATAGTAACAGAATCCAAAGCACACTGGCCATATGCATGAATATGTGTGTGCAGGCTCACCTTGATGCATGTGTAAGTATTGGGGGCTTCAGTATTACTAGGAAATAGATCATCCTGTGGTCTCTCTCCTGGGTAGAGCTTGATCTCCTCATCTGTGAACTTTCAAAATAGGCAACCTTGAAGGCCTCTGTAGTTGGAATAGGTAAGGAATGGCATGAGATAAAGGCTAAGTTCTGGAAGTGTGTTTTTAGTGCATGGTTGATGATTTTTCTTTCCTTTCTATGGCATCTATGTTATAGCCACTAGGACATTCTTACAAAGTCAAGAAGCTGATACATAATCCTACAACACTCGGTTCACTTGCAATTTTCCTTTGCCTTGTTGATGGAGTTTTGGTTCATGTCTCATCCCTTCCCCAACCCTACACCCCAGTCCTTTCCATGCACATCCTTACTTGGTTTTCAGATTTTTCCCTGAATTCTATGCAGTACAGAACATAATAGGTTTTGTTGTTTTAAATTTTCCTGTAAAGCAAAGGTTTTGGCTTACAATTCACTTAGGTATTATAGAAAGAAGAAATACAGCATAGAACATTGATTCTTTTTTTAGGCAATCTTTTTAGTGTTTATCAAAAATTTAAGGTAGACAACACTGGCATATTATGACAAGAGCTGTATAATCTTTGTACTATATAATATTTTTCCTTACTGTATTCTACTCATCTTAAGAAAAACAAACTAAGTGGTATATTAGATTCTAACCATGATCCTGTTATTATGTACTTTACAAACAGTAAAATCACTCATGCCCTCTATCATTCATACAATTAAGTGATAAATGTGGAACAAGATGTTAGCCTTCCCCTCAAAAAACAGCACATTTTAAACTATTTGTATGTATGTATATATGTGTGTACATGTACATATACACACACATGCATACACATTACATAAACACACATACCTTAGGGTTGCTATAACAAATTACCACAAACAGGGTGGCTTAAAACAACAGAAATTTATCCTCTCACAGTTCTGGAGGCCAGAAGTCCAACATCCAGGTGCTATCAAGGCCATGTTCTTTCTGAAGGCTCTTGTGGAATCCTTTCTTGCCTCTTGTTAGCTTCTGATGGCTCCAAGTGTTCTTGGTTTAAGGCTGCCTTACTCCAATTGCAGACTCTGTCTTCACATGGCCTTCTCTTCTGTCTATGTCAAATTTCCCTCTTTCTTTCTCTTATAAGGACATTTGTCATCAGATTTTGGGCCCACTCAGATAATCTAGGATGATATCATCTCAAGATCCTTAACTTAATTATATCTGCAAAAAACCCTTTTTTTTCCAAATAAGGTCACACTCACAGGTTGAGGAGTTAGCACATGGACGTATCTATTTTGGACATATCAATCCACTACTATATATAGACATGTATATTTTTGTGTTCTATGTAATGTAGCTTTGTGGGATGATAGGTGATAAAACTTTTGAAAGTTTATTACATAACTCAGTGATCACATAAAACCCTAAGTCACTATTCAAAATGGCAGGCCATTGGAAGAGGAAGTTTATGGTTCTTTCTCTCATGTAAGTTATTTCTTCTCTTAGTTTAATGGCTGTGACTTATTTTAACACAAGACAGTACAGTTTATTTGAAAAATCTTGGGGTACATTTATAATGAAAGCATTCGTTAAGTATAGAATTTATTCATTCCAGAACTTTTTTCTAGGTAAATGAGAAAGTGGACCCCAAGGATTTGCAAATAGATTCTTTTTGAGTCAAAGAAGCAGGAAGGCAACATGATAATACAATTGATAGTGCTGTCAGACATGTCCTTCTTCCCACAGATAAGAAAGTTCCTCCACTTTTGTACTTTTAACCTTTTCTCACATTTTATAAAACTTCATTCAGCATTTGGAAGGAAATAATCTTATGTTAGTGACTGGTTACTTGCACAAGCTCTTTAAAGGTGACACTGGCATTGTAGGTTTCAGGACCCCAATGTGTTCATATTCTCTTTCTGGTTGGAAAAAGTACCTATGTCAAAGGATGCAGACAGTGAGCAGACCTATTCAGAGAAGGTGCCCAGGTATGATGGACAGAGGTGAGAAACCTGAGGAGTCTTGCCTGAGAACAATGAAATATGGATGTCACATTGATGATAACACTGCTGAAGAGCTTTTGTCACCACATAGATTGCTTGCTAGTTTCATTAGGCTCTGCTATATGAATGCTGTTGTTTTGCATATCAGTAATTTTGATATAGTGTAGGTACTTTTGCAGTCCTTCTTGTAATTTCAAATATTCATATTATTTTCCAGATTTTATTTTTAGATATTTCCACTTTTCAGTTGTTTATTTTTTAAATTTAGTATTTACATTACATGTAGATGGTTTTTAAAGTCCAATAGCACTTGAAGTCCTATAACAAAAAGCAGTAGCACCCTGGATTTTCCCCTCTTTCTCCTCGCTCCTTCTTTTATCTGAAATTCTTACTTCTCAGAGGTAACCATTTTGAATTCTTTTATCTACCTCTTTTGGTATTTACCTCAATATTTCTAAATAACAGGAAGTTATTGCTCTTCTGATCCATTAATTATAGAGGTCATGTATTGACTTCTTAATGTAGTAGATGAGGATTTTGGCTCTTCTATATACCCTCTTTTCCTCTTCCTAAGATAGTTATATGTTTGATAAAATTAATTTGAAGTGTTTTATTTATTAGAGAAGTTGTGGGTTTACAAAACAATCATGCATAAGATACAGGATTCCCACAAACCACCCCAACCCCAACACTTTGTGTTAGCAGGGGAAATTTGTTACAATTGATGATAGAAGTTTAAAAATAATCATGCTATTTTTTAATGGTAGTTATCTTTGAAAGATTATTAAAATAGTCCTATTATCTATAATTTACATTAGTTGTATTTCCCCATATATAACCCTTTCAATACCTCATATTAGTGTTATATATTTGTTATAATTCATAAAAGAACATTCTTACACTTTTACTGTTAACTGTACCCTATTGCATACAATGGTGTTCACCATGCTGTAAGTCCTATGATTTATCTTTTTTGTTGCATGGGCAGGCACAGGGAATTGAACCCAGGTCTCTGGCGTGGTGGGTGAGAACTCTGCCTGCTGAGCCACAGTGGCCCACCAAAAATTATGCCTTTTTCTTTTTTCGCATGGACAGGCACCAGGAATTGAACCTAGGTCTCCAGCATGGCAGTTGAGAACTCTGCCACTGTGCCACCATTGCCTGCCCTTAATTTCTACTTTTAACCACATTCACCTCTATAGTTCAGTGCTACTGATTATGTTCACAATAATGTCCCACTATCACCACCACCAATTTCCATGCCCTTACCCTCAACCAAATAGAAATTCAGTACAAGTTAAGCATCAACTCCCCACTGTCTGACCCCACTCTATTTCCTGGTAACCTATATTCTGTATTTTAACTTTATGAGTTTGTTTATTATAAGTAGTTCATAACAGTGAGACCATTCAATATTTATTCTTTTTTGTCTGGTTTCTTTCACTCAATATAATATTCTTGTGGTTCATCTATGTTGTCACATGCATCAGGACTTCATTCCTTTTTACAGCTGAATAATATTCCCTTGTATATATATATATATACCACATCTTGTTTATCCATTTAGGGTTATTGGGAACTTGGGTTACTTCCACCTTTTGGCAATTGTGAATAATGTCTCTATGAACATCAGTGTACAAATATCTGTTTGAGCCCCTGTTTTCGTTTTTGCTGGGTATATACACCTAGTGACAGGATTGTCAGGTCATATGATATTCTATGCTTAAAATCTTGAGGAACTTTCAAACTGTCTTCCACAATGACCATATCATTTTACATTCTGATCAGCAATGAATATGTGTTCCTATTTCTCTACAGCCTTTCCAACACTTGTAGTTTTCTTTTCTTTAAATAGTGGCCATTCTAATAGGTGTGAAATGTTATCTCATTGTGGTTTTAATTTGCATTTCCCTAATAACTAGTGATGTTGAGCATCTTTTCATGTGTTTTTAATCTAACATTTCTTTGGAGTAATGTCTATTCAATTATTCTGCCCATTTTTAAATTGAAATGTTTGTCTTTTCACTGTTAAGTGGTAGGATTTCTTTATATATTCTTTATATTAAAGACTTACGGGATAGGTGGTTTCCAAATATTTTCTCATATTGAGCAAACTGTCTTCCACTTTTGTGACAAATTCCTTTGATGCACAAAAAGTTTTTAATTTTGAGGAGGTCCCATTTATCTATTTTTTTTTCTTTCATTGTTTATGCTCTAGGTATAAAGTCTAAGAAGTCATTGTCTACCACAAGATATTGAATGTAATTCCCTACCTTTTCTTCTAGGAATTTTATGGTTTTGGATTTTAAATTTATGTCTTTGATCCATTTTGAGTTAATTTTTAAAAATCTTTTTTTATTGTATAGTATTACATATATACAAAGCAAAGAAATAAAAAAGCAGTAGTTTTCAGAGAACTCTTCAACAAGTGGTTACAGGGTAAATCCCAGAGTTTGTGTGGGCTACCATATGATCCTTTCATATTTTTGCTTGTAGTTGCTCCATAATATAGAAGGCTAGAGGGCTTAAATACTTTTTTATCATCACAATCGACTTTTTTTCCTTCTTTTTTTTGTGAAAAATAACATATATACAGCAAAGCTATAAATTTCAAAGCACAGCACCACAATTAGTTGTAGAACATATTACAGATTTTGACATGGGTTACAATTTCACAATTTTAGGTATTGACTTCTAGCTGTTCTAAAATACTGCAGACTGAAAGAAATATCAGTTTAATGATTCAGCATTCATATTCATTTGTTAAACCCTATCTTCTATGTATAACTCCATCATCACCTTTGATATTTCCATACTTCTCTTTAGGGTTATTTGGGCTATAGCAATTCTAAGTTTTTTATATTGGAAGGGTCTGTCACTGATATGGGTGGGAAGATGGACCTATATGATGTTCTGAAGAGGTTGGGCTAAGTTTCAGGTCTTATCTAGACCAGGGACACATCTTGAGGTTGTAGGTTTCTGGAAAGTTACTCTAGTGCATGGAACCCTTGTGGAGTCTTGTATGTTGCCCTAGGTATTCTTTAGGATTGGCTGGAATGGTCCTGGTTGGGAGTTGGCAGGTTACAATAAGTAGCAAAGTCTAACTGAAGCTTGTGTGTGAGCAATCTCCAGAGCAGCCTCTCGACTCAATTTGAACTCTCTCTGCCACTGATACTTTATTAATTGCACTTCTCTTCCCCTTTTCAGTCAGGATGGAATTGTTGATCCCATGGTGCCAGGTCTTCATTCATCCCTGGGAGTCCTCTCCTATATCACCAGGGATACTTTCACCCCTGGATGCCATGTCCCATATAAAAGGGAAGGCAATGATTTCACTTGCAGAGTTGGGCTTAGAAAGAGTGAAGCCACATCTGAGCAAACACAAAGGTCTTCCAGAAGTAACTCTTAGGCATGCCTATAGGTAGTCTAAGCTTCTATGCCGAATGTCCCAAATGTTCACTTACATCATTGCATGTCTCACAACTTTGTTCCTTTTTGAAGCAGCACAACCTTCATTCATAAGTATATACCATTGTTAGCCAATCTACTTCTCTGAAGGTGCGTCCTTCAGCCACCTGCATTCATCGGGCGTCATGTAGAAGGCCCAAAGTCCACAGTCCATCAATATTCTCAATTTTAGATAATTTCATTGTTCTCAAGAGAAAGAAAACCAATAATACATCCTCGCCAAATAGGAAATAGAAAACTCCTCTTAACTCTTGTCCCTCGCCCCATTATTTACCTCTGCTGTTGCTGTGGGAGTGCTTATGATTTCCTTTTGAACATAGCTCATAGCTTGTAATACAGTTTTCCCCCTTTACTCTGGACTTAAACACTCTTTATACAAGAATCATATCTTTGACATAATCTTTCCAAGAACTCATTTACATTTCTAGTGTGAATCAGTGGGACACATAGGTCCATACAACCCCTTTCAATCTCGTTCATCTTCAATATGGTAATATTACTTCTAGACCCACTAGAGGATCACTTTCACTCCTATCTATTCCCTTACACTGAAGTTCAACCTCTTTTGCTAACGGGTCACCCATCTCCACTTTCTATGTATCTCTAAGTCCTCTACATTCTGCATTATAAGTATCTGATTATACCTTTATGCTAGTCATATAGTATCTATCCTTTTGTGTCTGGTTAATTTTGTTCAACATTATGTCCTCAAGGCTCACCTATCTCATCATGGGCTTCAGGACGTCATTTTGTCTTACTGTTGCATAATATTCCATCATATGTATATACCATATTTTGTTGATCCACTCATCTGTTGATGGTCATTTGGCTTGATTCCAACTTTTGGCGATTGTGAATAATGCTGCTATGAACATTGGTGTGCAAATGTCTGCTTGAGTCTTTTCTTTCAGTTCTTCTGGGTATATATCAAGTAGTGGTATTGCTGGGTCATAGGGCAACACGATATTTAGTTTCCCAAGGGAATGCCAAACAGTCTTCCATAGTGACTGCACCATTACACATTCCACCAGCAGCGCATAAGTGTCCCGGTTTCTCCACATCCTCTCCAACATTTATAATTTCTTGTTTGTTTAATAGCAGCTATTCTTATAGGTGTGTGGTGGTACCTCATTGTAGGCTTGATCTGCATTTGCCTTATAGCCAATGAGCATCTCTTTATTTGCTTTTGAGCCATCTGCATTTGCTCTTCAGAAAAATGCCTATTCATGTCTTTAGGCCATTTTATAATTGGGTTGTTTGTTCTTTTGCTGTTGAGTTGTATGATTTCTTTGTACGTACAGGAAATCAAACCTTTGTCTAATGTGTGATTTCCAAAATTTTCACCCATTGAGTTGGCTGCCTCTTCACCTTTTTGACAAAGTCTTTTGAGGTGCAGAAGCATTTGATTTTGAGGAGTTCCCATTTATGTATTTTTTCTTTTGTTTCTTGTGCTTTGGGTGTAAACTTTAGGAAGTTACCTCCTGTTACTACGTCTTGAAGATGTTTTCCTACATTTTCTTCTAGAAGCCTTATGGTACAAGTTCTTATATTTAGGTGTTTGATCTACGTGGAGTTAATTTTTGTGTAGAGTGTAAGATAGGGGTCATCTTTCATTCTCTTGGCTATTGATATCCAGTTCTTCCATGCCAAATTATTGAAAAGACAACTTTGTCCCAGTTCAGAGATTTGGGGGCTTTGTCAAAAATCAGTTGACCAAAGATTTGGGGGTCTATTTCTGCACTCTTGATTTGATTCCATTTTTCATTGCTGCTATCTTTGTGCCAGTACCATGTTGTTTTGACCACTGTGGCTTTCTAATAGTTTTTAAAGTCAGGGAGTGTTAATCCTCACACTTCATTCTTCATTTTTTAAAGATACTGTTAGCTATTCAGGGTCTCTTTCCCCTCCAGTTGAATTTGGTAGTTAGCTGTTCCAAATCTTCAAAGTAGGATGTCAGGATTATTTTTTCATGGGCACGCACTGGGAATCGAACCTGGGTCTCCAGCATGGCAGGCACGAACTCTGCCTGCTGAGCCATTGTTGCCTGCCCAGTTGTTGAAATTTTGATTGATACTGTGTTGAATCTGTAGATCAATTTGGGGAGAATTGACATCTTAACTATATTTAGCCTTCCTATCCATGAGCAGGGACTGTCTATCCACCTATTCAGATCTCCTTTGATTTCTTTTAAACAATCTTACATGGTTTTCTGTGTACAAGTCCTTAACATCCTTAGTTAAGTTCATTCCTAAGTATTTGATTCTTTTAGTTGCTATTTTGAATAGAATATTTTCCTTAATTGACTCCTCAGCTAGGTCATTGCTTGTGTATAGAAATGTTACTAATATTTGCACATTAATTTTTTTGTCCTGCTACCTTTCTGAATTTTTTTATTAGCTCAAGTAACTTTGCCATAGATTCCTCAGGATCTTCCAAGTATAGTATCATATCATCTGCAAATAATGAAAGTTTTACTTCTTCCTTTCCAATTTGGATGCCTTTTATTTCTTTCTCCTACCTGATTGTTCAATCTAGCACAATATTGAATAATAGTGGTTACAGTGGAGATCCTTGTCTTGTACTTGATCTTTGAGGGAAAGCTTCCAGTCTCTCTCCATTGAGTACCATGCTGGCTATCAGTTTTTCATACATTCACTTTATCATATTGAGGTAGTTACCTTTGATTCCTATCTTTTGGAGGGTTTTCATGAGAAGAGGATGCTGAATTTTGCGAATGATTTTTCAGTATCAATCGAGATGATTGTGTATTTTTTCCCTTTTGATGAGTTAATGTTCTGTATTACATTAATTGATTTTCTTATATTGAACCATCCTTGCATTCCTAGTATAAACCCCACTTGGTCATGGTGTATAATTCTTTAAATGTGCTGTTGGATTCCATTTGCTAATATTTCATTGAGAATTTTTGCATCTATATTCATTAGGGAGATTGTCCTGTGGTTTTCAATTCTTATAGCATCTTTACCTGGTTTTGGTATTAAAATACTATTAACTTCAAAGAATGAAATAGGTAGAGTTCCTTTTTCCTCAATTTTTTGGAAAAGTTTGAGCAGGATTGGTGTTAGTTCTTTATGGAATGGTTGATAATCCCCTGTGAAGCCATCTAGCCCTGGGCTTTTCTTTGTAGGAAGACTTTTGATGGCTGATTGAATCTCTTTACTTGTGATTGGTTTGTTGAGATCTTCTATTTCTTCCTGAGTCAGTGTAACTTGTTTATGAGTCTCCAGGAATTTGTCAATTTTACCTAAATTATCTAGTTTGATTGTGTGTATTTGTTCATAGCATCCTCTTATGATTTGTTTTATTTCTTCAGGGTCTGTGGTAATGTACCCCTGGTCCATTACCACAGACTGGTCTCTTGTTAACTAATTCTTTCAGGACTTCTTTGTTTATGAAAACTTGAATCTCTCCCTCAATTTTGAAGGAGAATTTGGCTGGGTACAGAATTTTTGGCTGGAAGTCTTTCACTTTCAGGATCTTGAATATATCCTACCACTGCCTTTGTACCTCCGGGGTGCTAGTTAAGTAGTCTCAACTCAGTCTTATTTGATTTTGCCTGAATGTAGTACATTGTTTTTCTCTTGCTACTTTCAGGATTTTCTGCTTCTCTTCAATATTTGACAGACTGTTTAGTATGCACCTTGGGGAAGGCCTGTTTGGCTTTATTCTGTTTGGAGTTCTTTGGGCTTCTTTGACTTATGTGTTTATGTCCTTTATGAGGGTGGGGACGTTTTCCCCCACTATATCCTCAACTACTCTTTTTAGCCCTTTACCCCTCTGTTCTCCTTCTGGGACACCAATGATTCTTATATTTGTGCACTTCCTTTTGTCTAGCATTTCCTTGAGTTTCCACTCAATTTTTTCCCATCTTTTTTGCCATCTGCTGCTTTGAGTTTTTGAAGTCAATTATTGTGTTCTCTATATTACTTATTCTTTCTTCTGTCTCTTCAAATCTGGTGTTATGTATCTCAAGTATGTTTTTTTTATTTTGTCAACAGAACATTTAATCTCCGTGATGTCCACTATTTTTCTATTTATTTTTTCAAATTCTCTTTATGCTCTTCTACTGTCTTCTTGATCTCCTTTATGTCATTTGCTATCCCACTTATTTTATTAAGTAGAGTTGTATGAACATCTTTGATTAGTTGTTCCAGCATCTGTGTCTCCTCTGGTGTTTTAATTTTGTCATTAGGCAGGGCTATATCTGTCTGCATTGTGATATGCTTAGTGACTTTCTACAGTCTTCATGGCATGTAAATATCTTGATTGATTTACTTTGGGAGTTGATTTCTTTCAGTAGTCTAAGGCCTTGTGTTTGTGGCATGTTTGCACAGCAGAGAACAGGGCTCATGGTGGGCACTCAGTGCGGTGGTTTGTTTCAGGGCAGATATAGGTGCAGGTTGGGGTTGTTATGCTGTTACTTGTGAATGTGGCCACCCTGGAGGATGCAGCTGTATGGTTGCATCAGTCTGGGGGTTGTAACCCTGGTGTGCACTGGTCTAAGGCATGGGGCCCTTTGTGCACATGTGTAGAGCTGCGGCAGCAGGTCCATGTTATGCCTTTGTGGATTGGGGACAGATGTGATCCAGCTGCACAGGTTAGTGCTTTCTTAGATCTGGGAAGTGTGGCTGTGTGTGGTACACATGCACGATTCTAGGATTGCTGTAAAGTGCGGTTCCCAGAGCTGAATGATGTGATTGGGCATTCTTGCACATGCTTGGGCCTGGGAGTACTGAAAATGGATGTACAGAGCTCAGTGAGGCTGTGCAGACACTATGGGGGGGGGGAAGGGGTATTCTAGGTATGGAGGTTAGTGCCCACAGCCTTTATGGATTGTCAACAGACTGCAGTGAACAGGGAGGGGGAGGTAGTGTTTGGGAGGGGTGCAGGAGAGGTCGGTTGGGCTGCACTTGGTGTGGGTGTGGGGAGGAGGTAAATGCATGGGGGGCTGGTGGGTTGGGGGCACCTAGACCATAGGAAATGGGAATGGGTGATGGGGTTCAGGAGCGTGGGATGTGGGGTGAGTCATCAGTCACAGGGCTGCACCGGTGAGGGTAGCACACCCAAAGAAAGTGCCCTGGCTTACTTCCTCATCCTACGCTCCCTTCTGTGCACTCTCACGGGCTCCGCAGCTCTGTGCCAGCTCCTCTCCAGCTTTCTGCCTTGGTTCCTTGGCCTCTGCAACCAGCACTGCTGAATGTGGTGCAGAAAGCTATACCAGGTCAGCCCCACTCCCAAATTGCCACCTCAGTCCCCCTCCTGTACCATCTCTCAAGTAGGAACTCCAATATGTCATCTCTCGGGGCACCCAGCCTACGCTGCCCACTCTGGCCCAGACCTGGCTGGGAAAGTCAGGTGCCGAGTGGAAACCACTGCCAGTGAGTGAGGACGCGTTCCTGCTAGGAAAAGCTTTTCATTTCCATGGCCTACAGTTTAACCTTAGCACCTGGGCTTCCCACCTCACCTCAGCTTTTGTTGTTTTAAAATTTTTAATTTTTTCAAAACTATAACAACAAACAAACTCAAACATCCTTAACAAATGATCATTCCACTCCACATATGTAATCAGTAATTCACAATACCTTCACATAGTTGCATATTCACCATCATGGTAATTTCTTAGAACATTTGCATCAATTCAGAAAAAGAAATAAAAAGACAACAAAAAAATTCATACATATCATACCCCTTATCCCTCCATCTCATTGATCACTAGCATTTCAATCTATTAAATACATTTTAAAAATTTCCCCCTATTATTTATTTTTATGCCAAATGTTTTACTCATCTGCTGATAAGGTAGATAAAAGGAGTGTTAGACACAATGTTTTCACAATCACCCAGTCTCATTGTCAAAGCTATATCATTATACAATCATCTTCAAGAAACGTGGCTACTGGAACACAGTTCTACATTTTCAGACATTTCCCTCCAGCCTCTCCGTTACATCTTGACTAACAAGGTGATATCTATTTAATGCATAAGAATAACCTCCAGGACAACCTCTCGACTCTTTGGAATCTCTCAGCCATTACACTTTATTTTGTTTCATTTTGCTATTCCCCCTTTTGGTCGAGAAGATTTTCTCAATCCCTTGATGCTGAGTCCCAGCTCATTCCAGTATTTCTGTCCCACATTGCCAGGAAGGTCCACACCCTAGGGAGTTATGTGCCACGTAGACAGGAGGAGGGTGGTGAGTTTGCTTGTTGTGTTGGCTAGAGAGAGAAGCCACATCTGAGCAACAAAAGAGGTTCTCCTGGGGGCGACACTTAGGTCTAATTTTAAGTAGGCTTGATCTATCCTTTGTGGGATCAAGCTTCACATGAACAAACCCCAAGATTGGGGACTCAGCCCATTGCTTTGGTTATCCCCACTGCTTGTGATAATATCAAGAATTCTCCACTTTGGAAAGATGAGTTTTCCCCCTTTCTCACCAATCCCCCAAGAGGACTTTGCTAATACTTTTTTACTCACTGTTCAAATCACTCTGGGATTTATTGGGGGCATCAGTCTGAACAAACCTACAAAAAGTTATGCCCTACTCAAGGTTCCATGTACTTATGGTGCTCAATTAAGCTGTCCACATAAGTTATATTAGAAACTGCACTAGTCAGAATATAAATTTTGTACCAAATAAATATTTTTTGCTTTAGTCTCACACATAAGTTAAAATTTTAAAATATTAATTACCATCTATTTTCAACACCTTGTAGTAATGACATTCCTTCATTCTTCCTCATGCAAAAGCATTTTTAAATTTGTACATTTCATTACTATCATTATACACTCTAGGCATTCCTAGATTATACCCTCTCAGTCTTTATCGTCTATCTTTCTGATTTCATTTGTGCCCCCACCCCAGCCCTCCTCACTCTATCATTCTCACATTCAGCTTAATTCAGTGTTCTAACATAATAGTATTACAGTTAGGCAATATTGTGCTATTCATTTCTGAGTTTTTACAATCAGTCCGGTTGCACAATCTGTATCCCTTTGACTCCAATTATGCAATATCTTACCCTATTTCTGTCTCCTGATGGTCTCTGTTACCAACTGAAATTCTCCAAGCTTATTCAATAATGCCAGTTCATCTCCGTGAGAACATACAGTATTTTTCCTTTTGTTTCTGGCTAATCTCACTCAGCATAATGTCTTTAAGGTCCATCCATATTGTTACATACTTCATAACTTTATTCTGTCTTACAGCTGCATAATATTCCATCATATGTATATACCACAGCTTGTTGAGCCACTCGTCTGTTAATGGACATTTTGGCTGTTTCCATCTCTTGGCAAGTCTAAATAATGCTGCTGTAAACATTGGTGTGCAAATGTACATTTCTGTCCTTGTCCTAGTGTCCTCTAAGTAGATACCTAGCAATGGTATTGCCGGGTCATATGGCAATTCTATACTTAGCTTCCTGAGGAATCGCCACACTGCCTTCAACAGGGTTGTACCATTTGACGTTCCCACCAACAGTGGATAAGTGTGCCTCTTTCTCCATATCCTCTCCAGCACTTGTCGTTATCTGTTTTATTGATAATGGCCATTCTGGTGGGTGTGAGATGATATCTCATTGTGATTTTGATTAGCATTTCCCTAATTGCCAAGGAAGTTGAGCATTGCTTCATGTGCCTTTTGCCATTTGTATTTCCTCTTATGAGGAATGTCTGTTCAAGTCTTTTGCCCATTTTGTAATTGGGTTATCCATCTTTTTGCTGTTGAATTGAAGAATGTCTTTATATATTCTGGACAGTACACCTTTATCTAATATATCATTTCCAAATCTTGTCGCCCATTGTGTAGGCTGCCTTTTTAATTTCTTGACCAAGTCCTGTGATGCACAAAAGAGTTTAATTTTGAGGAGTTCCCATTTCTTTCTTTCTTTCTTCAATGCTTGTGGTTTGGGTGCACGGTCTAGGAAACTGCCTCCTATTATAAGATTTATAAGATATTTCCCTACATTTTTTCTAACAGTTTTATGGTCTTAAATCTAATATTTAGAACTTTGATTCATCTTGAGTTAATTTTTGTATAGGGAGTGAAATATGGATCTTCTTTCATTCTTTTGCATATGGATATCCAGTTACATAGGCACCGTTTATTGAAGAGAGTTTTCTATCCCAGGTGAGTTGGTTTGACTGCCTTATCAAATATCATTTGTCCATAGATGTGGGGGTCTATATCTGAACACTCTATTTGATTCCATTGGTCAGTATATCTATCTTTATGTCAGTACCGTGCTGTTTTGACCACTGTAGCTTCATAGTACACTTGAAAGTCAGATAGCATGAGACCTCCAACTTCATTTTTCTTTCTCAGGATACTTTTAGCTATTTGGGGTACCCTGCCCTTCCAGATAAATTTGGCTTTTGGTTCTTTCATTTCTGAAAAGTAAGTTTTGGGGATTTTTTTTTTTTTTTTTTTTTTAAAGAGAGAGGAAGGAAAGGAAGGAAAGACAGAGAAGGAAGGAAGGATGGAAGAAAGGGAAACATTTTTTAAACATTTTCTCGTTTTATTATATTTTGTTTGTTTGTTTGTTTTTTTTTTACATGGGCTGGGGCCGGGAATCGAACCGGGGTCCTCCGGCACGGCAGGCAAGCACTCTTGCCCGCTGAGCCACCGCGGCCCGCCCAGTTTTGGGGATTTTAATTGGTGTTGCATTGAATCTGTATATCAATTTAAGTAAAATTGACATCTTAACCATATTTAGTCTTCCAATCCATGAACATGGTATGCCCTTCCAGCTATTTAGGTCTTCTGTGATTTCTTTGAACAATTTCTTGTAGTTTACTTGTCTTTGTAGTTAAATTTACTCCTAAATATTTTATTCTTTTGGCTGCAATTGTAAATGGAATTTTTTCTTGATTTCCTCCTCAGATTGTTCATTACTAATGTATAGAAACACTCCCGATTTCTGAGTGTTGATCTTGTAACCTGACACTTTACTGTGCTCATTTATTAGCTCTAGTAGTTTTGCTGTGGATTGTTCAAGGTTTTTGACATATAGTATCATGTCATCTGCAAACAGTGAGAGTTTTACTTCTTCCTTTCCAATGCTGATGCCTTGTATTTCTTTTTCTTATCTAATTGCTCTGGCTAGAATTTCAAACACAATGTTGAATAACAATAGTGATAGTGGACATCCTTGTCTTGTTCATGATCTCAGGGGGAAAGTTTTCATTTTTCCCCATTGAGGATGATGGTAGCTGTGGGTTTTTCATATATTCCCTTTAACATATTGAGGAAATTCCCTTCTATTCCAATCCTTTGAAGTGTTTTCGCCAGGAAAGGATGTTGAATTTTGTCAAATGCCTTTTCTGCATCAATTGTGATGATATGTGGCGTTTCTGCTTTGAATTGTTCATATGGTGTATTATATTAATTGATTTTCTTATGTTGAACCATCCTTGCATACCTAGTATGAATCCTACTTGGTCATGGTGTATAATTCTTTTAATGTGCTGCTGAATTCGATTTGCTAGAATTATGTTGAGGATTTTTTGCATCTATATTCATTAGAGAGATTTGTCTGTAGTTTTCTTGTTTTGTAATGTCTTTGTCTGGCTTTGGTATGAGGGTGATGTTGGCTACAGAGAATGAGTTAGGTAGCTTTCCCTCCTCTTCAAATTTTTGAAGAGTTTGAGCAGGATTGGTACTAATTAATTCTTGAATGTTTGGTAGAATTCACATGTGAAGCCATCTGCTTCTGAACTTTACTTTTTGGGGAGCTTCTTAATGACTGATTCAATTTGTTTACTTGTGATTTGTTTGTTGAGGTCATCTGTCTCATCTCGAGTCAATGTTTGTTGTTCATACGTTTCTAGAAAGTTGTCCTTTTCATCTATATTGTCAACTTTATTAGCATAAAGTTGTTCATAGTATCTTCTCATTACTTCCTTTATTTCTGTGGGGTCAGTGGTTATGTCTTCTCTTCCATTTCTGATTTTATTTATTTGCATCCTCTCTTTTTCTTCTTTTTGTCAACCTTGCTAAGTGTTCATCAATCTCATTGATTCTCATAGAACCAGCTTCTGGTTTTGTAGATTTTCTCAATTTTTTTCATGTTCTCAATTTCATTTATTTCTGCTCTAATCTTCATTATTTCTTTCCTTTTGCTTGCTTTGGGGTTAGTTTGCTGTTCTTTCTCTACTTCTTCCAAGTAGACAGTTAAATCTCTGATTTTTTCCCTTACTTCTTTCCTGATATAGGCATTTAGGGCAATAAATTTCCTTCTTAGCACTGCCTTTGCTGCATCCCATAAATTCTTTTTTTTTTATTAACGGAACAAAAGAAATTAACCCAACATTTAGAAATCATACCATCCCATAAATTCTTATATGTTGTATTTTCATTTTCATTTGCCTCGAGATATTTACCGATTTCTCTTCTAAGTTACTTTTTGACACACTGGTTCTTTAAGAGTGTGTTGTTGAGCCTACATATATTTGTGAATTTTCTGGCACTATGCCGATTATTGATTTCCAACTTCATTCCTTTATGACCTGAGAAAGTGTTTTGTATGATTTCAATCTTTTTAAATTTCCTGAGACTTGCTTAGTGACCCAGCATATGGTCTATCTTTGAGAATGACCCATGAGCACTTGAGAAATGGTGTAACCTGCTGTTGTGGGGTGTAAAGTTCTATAAATATCTGTTAAGTCTAGCTTATTTATTGTGTTGTTCAAACTTTCTGCTTCTTTATTAATCCTCTGTCTGGATGTTCTGTCCATTGATGAGAGTGGGGAATTGAAGTCTCTTTTTAGTGTTTTCAGTGTTTGCCTCATGTATTTTGGAGCATTCTGGCTCAGTGCATAAATATTTATGATTGTTAAGTCTTCTTGTTGAATTGTTCCTTTCATTAATATATAGTGTTCTTTTTTGTCTCTTTCAGCTGCTTTATATTTGAAGTCTAATTTTTTGGATATTGGTATAGCTACTCCTGCTCTTTTCTGACAGTTATTTGCATGAAATATCTTTTCCCAACCTTTCACTTTCAACCAATGTTTATCCTTGGGTCTAAGATGCGTTTCATGTAGACAGCATATAGATGGGTCCTGCTTTTTAATGCTGACATTCTATGTCTTTTGATTGGGGAGTTTAATCCATTAACATTTAGTGTTATTATTCTAAGGGCAGTACTTTCTTCTACCATTTTGCCTTTTGGATTTTATACATCATATGTAATTTTTCTCCTTTTTGCCTTTACTGATAGTCTTCATTTCTACACTGTTCTGCACACCTCTCTCTCCCGTGTTTTTGTATCTGACTCTAGTGCTCCCTTCAGTGGTTTTTGCAGAGCTGGTTTCTTGGTCACAAATTCTCTCTTGATTTTTTTGTTTGAAAATGTTTTAATTTCACCCTCATTTTTGGAGGATAATTTTACTGGATATAGAACTCTTGGTTGGCAGTTTTCCTCTTTTTGTAATTTAAATATAGCATCCCACTGTTTTCTCTCCTTCATGGTTTCTGAGAAATCTACACACAATCTGATTGGGCTTCCTTTCTATGTGATGGATTTCTTTTCTCTTGTTGCTTTGAAGATTCTCTGTAACTTTAAGTCTTTCATAAGAGTTGGGAAATTTTCAGTGATAATTTCCTCCATTAGTTTTTCTCCTCCTTTTCCCTTCTCTTCTCCTTCTGGGACACCCACAACATGTATATTCATGAACTTCATATTGTCATTCAGTTCCCTGATTACTGCTCATATCTTTCCATTCTTTTCCTTATATTTTCTTTTGCTTGTCGGATTTCAGATGTCTATCCTTGAGTTTCTTCTGCTTCCTGAAATCTAACGTTGTAGGTTTCCATTGTTTTTTTTTTTGGCACTTCTGCTATGTCTTTCATTCCCATATGTTCTGTGATTTGTTTTTTCAGACTTTCAATTTCTTTTCTTTGTTCATTCCTTGTCTTCTTTATATCCTCACTCAGTTCCTTGATTTGATCTTTGATGAGGATTTCCATGTCTGTTCGAACATTCTGAATTAATTGTTTCAACCTCTGTATTTCATTTGAATTGTTGATTTGTTCCTTTGACTGGGCCATGTCTTCATTTTTCCTAGT
The DNA here is from genome assembly GCF_023851605.1 of Tamandua tetradactyla. Lineage (NCBI taxonomy): Eukaryota > Metazoa > Chordata > Mammalia > Pilosa > Myrmecophagidae > Tamandua > Tamandua tetradactyla. Next base: position 125,266,149 of record NC_135353.1, read on the forward strand.
GTGATTCGTTATTTTTTGCTGGCATCTAGGCATTTAATTACCTTAATTAGTTTATTCTGGAGATTGTTTTCACTTCTTTTACCTAGGATTTTCTTGCTGGATGATTTTGTTGTCTATCTGTTCTTTGACATTCAGTTCAGCTTATTCTGGACCACTAGCTTAGGATTTGTTTAGCAGCACAGAATTTTTCAGTTCTTGTTTTCTTTTTTCTTGCCCTGCCTGTATGGTGCCTTTTCCCCCTACCCCCATTAAGAGGGTCTACTTAGGTATTATAGACCCCAGCCAGATTTTCCCAGACCAAACTCACCTCCTATCAGTAGGAAAGAGACATCTGTGTGAGTCTTCCCTAAGGGTGAGACCGAGCACATTGAAAGACTTTCATGTGAAGTCTCTGCACTCTGTGTTTTTCCTATCCTGTGCAGTATGTGGTGCTTTTCTGCCTGTGTGTCCCACCAGGATAAAGTGATGTGGTGCTTTTAACTTCAGCAGACTCTCCCAGCTGTGGGCGTGGTGGACACAGAGGAGAGGTTGTAGATTGGCATTAATCACTTCAATTTTCTAAACCCTGGAGTCTGAATTCCTTGAGGGAAGGAATCTACCTAACCTGGGCCCCACCCCTCTCCTGGGCAAGGCAGAAGCTCCAGACAAGCTCTCAAACAAGCTTGTTTCTGCCTATGCCTGGGGCAGTTTCAGACTGAGAAGCCCTGCCACTGCATCCAAAGGCAGTCCAGTCTTTGTAGAAACATAGCCACCAAAAGGAAAGAGAAAAATCCTTCTCAGTACAGAATCCCCATTCCTCGGGTTTGCCAATCAAGAGTATAAATTGGCATGTTGCTTTATGTACCTTCAGATCCTATATGCCCCCTCCTTTCTTTCAGAGCCCAGACCCTTTCAAGTATTATGTGCTATCCAATCCAAAAACCTGTTTCTTTTTTCTTTTTTCTTTTTCTGTCAGCCCTGCCCCTTTGGAACCTGGGCAAAACCCAACAACCTTCACTTTGAAAAGGTTCAGCTAATCTGGGGGCCTATTTTTAGAAGTCAGAATTTGTGAATTAACTCCACAATTGGAGCTTAGTTGTTCTCAGCCCTTGATTCCAGTGAAGTCCCTTTCTTTCTCCTCTGGGAAGCAGCCTGTAGGGGAGGGGTCCTGGACTCTAGAGTCATCCAAGTAGACACTGAGTTTTGAGTGCTCAAGGTGTTCCCCACAAAGGTGATGTATTAGTTAGGGTTCTTTTGAGAAACAGAACCAACAGGGAACACTCGCAAATATAAAATTTATAAAAGTGTCTCACGTGACCATGGGAATCAGAGTCCAAAATCCACAGAGTAGGCTGTGAAGCTGATAATTCCGATGGAAGATCTGGACGAATTCCACAGGAGAGGCTCACCAGCCAAAACAGGAAGAGCCTGTATCTTCTGAGTCTTCCTTATAAGGCTTTCAGTGATTAGATTAAATAACACTCATTGCAGAAGACACGCCCCTTTGGCATTATACGAGGGAAGTTCTGGCATTTCAACTTCCCATAATGTTGGCCACCTTTTGATCCATGTTTCAACCAACCATCCAAACAAACTGTTAATACCTTTTCTAACCACTCGAGCTATAACATTGAATGCAGAATCTCTGCTTAGTGGGCCCATATCAATAAATTCAGCCTGATCCAGCCTTATTTTCTTCCTGCCATTATCCCACACTCTTAAAATCCATTGCCACACATATTCCCCTGATTTATGCCTATATGAATTGGAAAACTCACACAGTTCTTTTGGAGTATAACGTACCTCCTCATGTGTGATACTTTGTTCCTCACTTTTAAGGGCCCTTTGGAAATTTAGTCTAGTTATAGGTCTGGAGGAAATGAGAGGTGGTGGGGGTGGGTCATGAAAATATATATATATATATATATATATATATATATATATATATTTATATATAGAAATATCTTCCAAGACATTTGCTTCAAGGCCTTCGTTTGCAGTTTCATCTGGTGAAACAGGATTAATCACTCTAGGGCTAATCCCTTCAGGAGGAAGTTGGGTGGCCAACTCCTCAAGGCAGGCTGGAGGTTGGGTGGTTATGTCTTCAGGGCAAACTATTATAGGGTTATCTAGAGAAGACTCAGCATGATCTAGGGTTTCAACCTCAACCTCGATATCATTATCAATCCATATGTCACCATCCCATTTTTCAGGGTTCCACTACTTTCCAATCAATACTCTCACTTTAATGGCAGACACCATGAAAGATTGAGATTTTAGTTTATGTTGTAAAGTTGCTACTCTAACAATAAGGTTCTGAGTCTGATTTTCAGAGATCTCAAGTCTATGGCTACAGGAAATAAGATTTTCCTTCAGGATACTCATAGAAATGTCTATATCTTTCAGACGGTGCTTAAGCTTCTTGTTTCAAGGCTTAAGCCCATCCCTTTCACCTCTTAATGTAGCCAGTGTATCTAATAACAACAAACCAACATTTCTACACCTCTTATTTCTACAAAACTTTGTAAATATGTCAAAAACATTATCTCCCAGAGCCTGGCTTCATAAAACCGAAGCATTAGGAGAATCAGATGGTGATATTTTGACTATCTGTTTTGCCAACTTACTCCATGGATTGGGAGTGTCATTCTGATGACAGGAATCAGAGTCCTTAGTGTCTTTGAGTCCAGTCAGATTAGAAAACCATTCATAAAAACCTATTTTAAAGATTCTGTTTCTTAAGAACCACTCCTGGTATCCAGATGTATTAGTTCGGGTTCTCTAGAGAAACAGAATCAACAGTGAAAACTCGCAAATATAAAATTTATAAAAGTGTCTCACATGACTGCAGGAATGCAGAGTCCAAAATCCTCAGAGTAGGCTGTGAAGCCGATGATTTCAATGGATGAACTCCACAGGAGAGGCTCACCAGCCGAAAAAGAAAGAGCCTGTCTCTTCTGAATCCTCCTTTTAAGGCTTTCAGTGATTAGATTAAGCATCACTCATTGCAGAAGACACGCCCCTTTGGCAGACTACAAAGGGAATCAGCTGGATGCAGCTGACATGATCATGATTTAATTCTATGAAATGCCCTCATCGCAATCTCTTCAGTAAATGGTGCCTAGAGATCTGGATATCCACATGCAAAGAATGAAAGAGGATCCATATCTCACACCCTATACAAAAATTAACTCAAAATGGATCAAACACCAAAACATTAGATCTAAGACCGTAAAACTGTCAGAAGAAAATGTAGGGAAATATCTTATAAATCTTATAATAGAAGGCAGTCTCCTAGACCTTACACCCAAAGCACAAGCACTGAAGAAAGAAACAAAGAAATGGGAACTCCTCAAAATTAAACACTTTTGTGCATCAAATAACTTCGTCAAGAAAGTAAAAAGACTGTCTACACAGTGGGAGACAATATTTGGAAACGATATATCAGATAAAGGTCTAGTATCCAGAATATATAAAGAGATTGTTCAACTCAACAACAAAAAGATAGACAACCCAGTTACAAAATGGGCAAAAGATTTGAACAGACACTTCTCAGAACAGGAAATACAAATGTCCAAAAGGCACATGTAAAGATGCTTAACTTCCCTGGGTATTAGGGAAATGCAAATCAAAACCACAATGAGATATCCTCTCACACCCACCAGAATGGCCATGATCAATAAAAGAGAAAAATACTGCTGGAGAGGATGTGGAGGAAGAGGCACACTTATCCACTGTTGGTGGGAATGTCAAATGGTACAACCGCTGTTGAAGGCAGTTTAGCAGTTCCTCAGGAAGCTAAGTGTAGAACTGCCATATGACCAGACAACACCATTGCCAGGTATCTACTCAGAGGACATGAGGGCAAGGACACAAATGAACATTTGCGCATCAATGTTTATAACAGTGTTCTAGTTCGCTAGCTGCTGGAATGCAATATACCAGAAACAGAATGGCTTTTAAAAAGGGGAATTTAATAAGTTGCTAGTTTACAGTTCTAAGGCTGAGAAAATATCCCAATTAAAACAAGTCTATAGAAATGTCCAATCTAAGGCATCCAGGGAAAGATACTTCTTTCTTTTTTAGATCTATATATTCTTTTCCCTTTTTCTCATTTTATCCTTTCAGTTACCCTTACTGGTACTTTTCAATTCTGTCCCCTCCATCAGACCTCCTGTGTCTTTTTTTTTTTTTTTTTAGCTGACAGAGCTCCCTTTAGTATTTCTTGTAGGGCTGTTCTCTTGTTGACAAATTCTTTCAGGATTTGTTTTTCTGTAAAAATTTTAATCTCTCCCTCAGTTTTGATGGACAATTTGGTTGGTTACAAAATTCTTGGCTGGAAGTCTTTCTTTTTCAGGATCTTAAATATATCATATCACTGCCTTCTCATTTCTGTAGTGCCAGTTTAGTAGCCCTAACTCAGTCTTATATCATTTCCCTGGTATGTAGCAGATTGTTTTTCCCTTGCCACTTTCAGGATTTTCTGCTTCTCTACAACATTTAACAGACTGATTAGTATGTGTCTTGGGGTAGGTCTGTTTAGATTTATTCTATTTGGAAATAATTGGACTTCTTTGATTTGCATATTTATGTCCTTTATAAGGTTGGGAAGGTGTCTTCCATTATATCCTCAATTACTTTTCCTAGCCCTTTACTCTTCTTTTCTCCATCTGGGACACCAATGGTCCTTAAATTTCTGTGCTTTGTGTTGTGGGTTTCCCTTAGATGCAATTCAAAATTTTCCATCTTCCTTGCCATTTGCTTTTTTGCATGTTGGAAATCAGTTGCCTTATCCTCTAGTTCACTCATTCTTTCTTTTGCCTCTCCAAATCTGCTGTTGTGTATCTCTAGTATATATTTGATTTGGTCTGCTGCAACTTTAATCTCTGTGATATCTGCTATTTTCTATTTATTCTTTCAAATTCCTCTTGATGTCCTCTAGTGCCTTTTTGATATCCTTTATGTCATTTGCCATCCAATTGATTTTAGCTAGTATAGTTATATGAACATCTTTTATTAGTTGTTCCAAAGTGTGTGTCTCCTCCAGTGTTTTAATTTTGGTTGTTAGGCTGGGCAATATCTCTCTGCATCGTAATATTCTTAGTAATCTTTTGTTGCCTTTGAAGCATGTAAATATCTTGATAGGGTTTCTTTGGAAGTTGATTTCCTTCAGTAGACTAAAGCTTTATATTTGTGGGATGGATGTGGAGAAGGATGCGGGGCAGAACAGTGCAGTGATGTGTTGCAATGCAGGTATAGGCATAGATCAGGGATGCTACACTGGCACCTGTGAGCCTGGGGTGCAGGGAGCAGGTTTGAGAGTGTGCTGTGAAGGCCATGGAGCGGGCTACATCTGAGGCAGAACTTGGAGCTCTGAATCAGGGTGTGGTGTAGGGGACACAGAGGTAGGGCGCAGCAGGAGGCGGTTGGGGTACTGAGCAGATACATGGAGGCTGGTGTGTAGGTCGGATGTGGATGGGTGCATGGAGCATGGGAATTGTTGGTATCAGGATGTAGGGTAAGTGGCATGGAGGTTGGGGCACAGGGAAGGCAGGGCGCGGTTGTGTCCTTGTGCAGGTAGGGGGGTTCAGGTGGCCTGAGACACAGATGTCCGAGTGTGTAGGGTCAGGGCACAGGTTGCAAGGGCTGTAGGACGTGGGTCAGGGTTGGGTAATGTTACATGGGCGGGGCCCTGGCACAGGTGTGCAGGTGCAGTGGGGGGTTTGGGGAAGGGAAACACGTGTACAGGGGCTGATATGTAGCACAGATGCACAAGTGAGCAGCTGCCAGGTGTGGGAGAAGGCGCTTGTGTCGGGGGGTGGGTCAGCAAGGGTGTGCATGTATGAGGGGCAGGGGGTCGGGTTGCAGGGACAAAGAGGCCAGTGAAAGATGCGTGGGTGCCCAGTGGGTAGGATGTGTCTGTGAGCATGTGCAGGTTGTGTGGTGGGGTCCTGGTGTGCACAGGTCTAGGGGTTGGGGTCCTGATGTGCACGTGCAGAGAGCTCAGAGACAGCCGACAGGTTGTGCCTGCTTGCACTGGCAATGCAGATGCGCAGGTCGGCACTTGCCCAGAGCTGGGAGACATGGCTTGGATATGTGCATGTGCGTGCACATATCTGGGAGGTCCTTACACTGATGTACACATGCACAGAGTTCAGTGGGGACAGTGCGGTGTTGCATGACTGTATGGGCTGTGGGCGGGTGTAGCCCAGGTATGAAGGTGAGTGGCTGAGTCTGGTTGTGCAGGTGATCACCTTCAGGGGACAGGGTGGGGGAGATGGGGGCGAGGGGCCGACGCACATCTCAGTAGGGGTGAGAAGAGACTGTTTGTATGGGAGAGAGGGTTCAGTCTGGGCCAGGCATGTGCGTGTGCGGGGCAGGTGTGTGGGGCAGGAATGTGTGGTGGGGGAGTCAGGGTGGGAGCACTTGGAGTGCAGTATGGTACGGATATGGAGATTCAGATGTATGGGATGTGGGGGGAGTCAGGAGTTGTGCGGCAGGGGCAGCGTGTGTGAGAGTAGTGCGTTCAAGAAATGTGATTCGGCTTCCTCATCCCTGTCTTCCTGTCTGTGCCTCCATCCTTCACTTTCAATCTATTTGTGTCCTTGACTCTAAAATGAGTCTCTTGTAAGCAACATATAAATGGATTATATTTCTTAAGCCATCCTGCAATCTGCATTTTTAATTGGTATTTAATTGAATTTAGTTTAACACTCAAAGTTGCTACTGTAAAGGCAGTTTTTTTAATATACCATCTTATCTTTTGTTTTATTTGCCAGATCTATTTCTCTCTCTTTCTATCTTTTAAGTTACCTTTATTAACACTCTTCAATTCTGTGCCCTCCTCCAGTCCTCTCTCTTCTGTCTTCTTACTTCAGCTGACAAAACTCCCTTTAGTATTTCTTGAGTGGCCAGTCTCTTGTTAACAAATTCTCTCAATATTTGTCTGTGATAATTTCAATCTCTCCCTCACTTTTTAAAAATTTTTATTTAATTTATTTATTTTACATGGGCAAGCACTGGGAATTGAACCCAGGTCTCCAGCATGGCAGGTAAGAATTCTGCCACTGAGCCACCTTTGTACCACCCTCTCCCTCACTTTTAAAGTGCAATTTTGTTGAGGTATATTATATATTCACATACAACATAACATATCATAATCATCCAAATTGTACGTTAAGTGGTGGTTGACAGTATCATCATAAAGCTATGTATTCACCATCACAATCAATTATTGAACATTTTCATTTCACCAAAAAATAAGAATAAAATTTAAAATAAAATTAAAAAAAAACACCCAAACATCCCTTTCCCTTTCCCCCTTATTATTTATTCATTTTTTTGCATTTTTTTCTTACTCAGCTGTCCATATAGTGGATAAAGGGAGTGTCAGTCACAAGGTTTGTATCATCACATGGTCACATCTTAAAAGCTCTATAGTTAGTCAATCATCTTCAAGAATTAAGGTTATTGGGTTACAGTTCAACAGTTTCAGGTATTTCCCTTCAACTACTCCAATAAACCCAAAACTGAAAAGAATATCTATTATACTGCATAAGAATAACCTCTAGAATGATCTCATGACTATATTTGAAATCCCTCAGCCACTGAAACTTTAGTTTGTTTCATTTATTTTCCCCCTTTTGCTGAGGAAGTCTTTCTCAAGCCAATGATGCTGGGTCTTGGCTCATCCCTGGAGTTCTTTCCCACATTGCCAGGGGACTTACACCCCTGGGAGGTCATGTCTCATGTGAGAGGGAGAAGAAGGGCAGTGAGTTCACCAATGAAGTTGGCTTAGAGAGAGAGAGGCCAAATCTGAGAAGAAAAAAAAAGAGAGAAATTCCCTGGGTGTGATTCTTAGTTCCAGATCTTAGAGTGAAAGCTATGAGTCTTTCACTGCTGCATGGAATGTTAACAATGGGTTTTTCATATATGTTCTTTGTCATTGTTGATGAAGTTTCCTTCTATTTTTATTTTTCTATGCATTTTTGTCAAGAAAGGATGTTGGATTTTATCAAATGCCTTTTCTGCATCAATTGAGATGATCATGTGGTTTTTACCTTTCATTTTGTTTAAGTGGTGCATTGCATTAATCAATTTTTTTTAGGTCAAATCACTCATGCATACTCAGAAAAATCCCACTTGGTCATCATGTATAATTTGTTTACTGTACTATTGGATTTGATTTGCTAGTATTTTATTAAGGCTATTTTCATAAGGGATATTGGTCTGTAATTTTATTTTTCTTGTGTTATCTTTATCTGTCTTTGGTATAAGGCTGATGTTCATCTCTGTTTTAGTCTGTTAAAGCTGCCAGAATGCAATACACCAGAAATGGACTGGATTTTATAGATGGGATACATTTAGTTACAAATTCACAACTCCTCAGAGGAAAGGCAGCTAGCTTTCATCTGGATTTCTCTGTCACATGGGTAGTCACATGATGACATCTGCTGGACTTCTCTCCTGGCTTCTGAGTTCAAAGACCTTGACCTAGGGGGGTCCTTTCTGCATCTCCAAATGTCTCCAAACCTGCCCCGCACACGCACATACTCTGAATTCCTCTCTTCTGACTCTTTCTTTTAAGCCTCACTCTTTTCATAAGGCACTCCCCTCAGATGACCACAGATCATCATAGATGAAATTCACATGCTGATGATATAAGTCCACAACAAAAGAACTGAGCACCATCACCTGGCCATGTTGACACCTGAACCTAACTATTACAACTTCACAGAATGAGTTAGATAGTGTTCTCTCCTCTTCAATTTCTTGGGAGAATTTGGTCAGGATTGGTATCAATTCTTAGAACATTTGGTAGAATTCCCCTGTGTAGACATCTGGTCCTGAGCTTTTCTTTGTTGGGAAGTTTTTGATTACTGATTCAATCTTTTGTAATTCATCTGTTGAGAACTTCTGTTTTTCTTTTAGAGTCAGATTAGCTTTTTTGGGTGTTTCTAGGAACTTTTCTATTTCATCTAGGTTGTCTAGTTTGTTGGCATTCTATTGTTCAGTGTTCTCTAAATGTTTTATTTCTGTGGAGTCAGTAGTAATGGCCCCCCTTCTATTTCTAATTTTATTTATTTGTGTCCTCTCTATTTTTTTCTCTGTCAGTCTAGTTGAAAGTTTGTCAATTTCATTGCTCTTTTCAAAGAACCAACTTTTGGTTTTGTTTATGCTCTACTTTATTCTCTATTTAATTTATTTCTGCTCTAATACCACTTGTTTGTAAAGTCCTTTTGGATTCTGTTTGCTAGTATTTTGATGATTTCACATCAATATTCATGTAGATATTTATCTGAAATTTTCTTTTCTTGTGTTGTCTGTATCTGGCCTTGGTATTAGGGTAATTCTGGACTCAAAGGATCAGTTAAGAACAGTTTCTCCTCTTCAATTTTTGGGAACAGCTTGAGAATGATGACATTCACTCTTCTTTGAATATTTGGTAAGTTACCAGTGTAGCCCTCTGGTCCTGAGGTTTTCTTTGTTGGAATGTTTTTGACTACTTATTCAATCTCTTTACTTGTTATTGGCCTGTTGAAGTCATAATTCCTCTTGACTCAGTTTAGGCAATTTGTGTTTCTAGGAATTTGTTCATTTCATCTAAGTTATCTAACTTGTTCATTGTATACTCTTATAAGCCCTTTTGTTTCTGAACTTTTGGTAGTAATGGCCCTCTTTTCATTTCTAATTTAGTGTCTTCTTCCTTTTTTTCTTTTGTCAGTCTACATAATCATTTGAAAATTTTATTGATCTTTCCAAGAACCAATTTTTTATTTCTTTTAACTGTTTTTACATTTTCTACCTTATTTATCTCAACTCTATAACAACAAATGGATAATGAATAAATCTCTAGGGAAATTAGAAGATAACTTGTGATGAATGGAAAAGGAGAACACACCTCCCAAAACTTATGGAATGTAACAATGCAGTACTGAGGGGAAAATTTATAGTTGTAAATATTTAATTTATAAAAAGAAGAAAGATCTCAATAGTAAACTTACTTCAGTCCTGAATGAAATAGAAAAAACTGGAGGAAATTAAGCACAAAGTGACCAGAAGGAAGAAAATAATAAAGATTCAAGTGGAGATAAATGAAATAGATGATAGAAAAACAAGAGGGAGAATCAGTGAAATCAAAAGTTGGTTCTTAAGAAGTGTCTTGGCTATTTTTGTATTGTGTTTATCCATACATTAAAAAATCAGTTTGCCAATTTACATGCACACTCACACACACATACACATGCAGATACATGCTGGATTTTTTGGAATTCTTATTGAATCCGTTGATGAATTCAGGAATTTTGATATTTTCACTGTATAGAGTCTTCTTATTCATGAAAAATTTCTTGAGATAAAGAGGGACATGTCATACTGAGAAATGGATAAACTTAGAAGAAGTTATGGCAATTCTAAATTTGTGTGCCCCAAATAATATAACTTCAAAGTACATGAAGCAAAATTATATAGGGGTGGTGCAATGGTGGCTCAGTAGAAGAGTTCTTGCCTGCCATGCTGGAGACATGGGTTCAATTCCTGGTGCCTGCCCAAGCAAAAAAAATTATATAGAAAGAGACATCCATAATCATGGTGGAAAGCATTAACATTCTTATCCATGCCTGATAGTATAAGCAAATGAAAAATCAATAAGGCTATAGAAGACCAGGAATACAATATTAACACAATTGCTTATTGACCATATTCTGGATTGTATAGTGACCTTCTCAAATAAAGAATTGAAATAATTCAGAATCCATAATAAAAAAGATTACTAGAAATCCTCAATATTTGGATAAGTTAACAATGCACTGCTATAAGAAACACTGCTCAAGGAAGAAATAATAAAAGAAATTAAAAAGTTTTTGAATTGACTGATAAGACATGACACCAATATTTGTGACATGCATCTATAGAAAGACTTTAGAGGGAATTTTGTAGCTTTATTTACATGAAAATAAGAAAGGCCAAAAATCCATGATGTGAGAAACCAGAAAATAAGCCATCAAATCAAATCCAAAAGAAGAATAAGGAAGTAAAAATAAAGATAATAGGAAAAATTAATGAAACAGAAAATCAATGTATGATAGGTAACACCTGCCTAGACAAAAGTTAAGTCTTTGAAAAGAGTAACAAAATAGATAACCTGCCAGCAAAACTAATTTAAAAAAGAAAAAAACCATATTACTGATATTAGGAATGAAATATTGGACATTCACTATAGATCTTACTGATGCTTAAAATGGAATGATATTATTTTAAAAATTCAATGGTAATACATTTGATGTTTAAATGAAATGGCAAATTCCTGAAAATCACAATTTACTAAGACTAATGCCAAACATATAAGAAATTCTGAATGCTTAATAAAACAAATAAATTAACTATTAAAACCCAAAATGAAAACTCTAGATCTAGGTTATTTTATTTGTGAATTGTGCCAAAAAAATTTAAGGAATAAGTAGTACCAACCCATACAAACATTTTATTGTTCAAAATTAGGTAATTGAAACTAAGGTAAATAGGCTTTAGTGTGAAGTTTTATGTTAATCTGGCTAAGATTTAGACTGTGTTTAGTGTCTTCTGTAGCTGTAGGTGCCAGAGATTTCACATTCCTCTAGAGTCCTAGTTTTTGCCTCTTCTGTTGACTCTGAGCTTTCCTAAATACTCCTGCTCAGGAAGAGAGACTGCATCTTACAGCTCTTTCAGTTATAATCCATTGTTACTTTATTGGAGTATTTTTGGTTTGGTGTTAAGATGTGCAGGAGAGGAAGTGTTCTACAATCTTATGATTAAATCTCAGTCTTTTAGTGGGCCCCTGTTCCTGGGCAATGACTTTCACAAGTATTTCTTTTCTTTACCCCTCCCCACCTTTATTGGGTTACAGTTCAACAGTTTCAGGTATATCCCTTCAACTACTCCAATAAACCCAAAACTGAAAAGAATATCTATTATACTGCATAAGAATAACCTCTAGAATGATCTCATGACTATATTTGAAATCCCTCAGCCACTGAAACTTTAGTTTGTTTCATTTCTTTTCCCCAAGCCTTAGACAAACCCATACGAGAAGCCACAACTACAAATTCAACCTGAGGATATCCCATTCTCATGAACCTGCAAGTTCTACTCCTCAGAATTCCTGCCACTGACCACTCTTTTAATCAATATGCGTCTTTTATTTATACTACTAGGCCAAGCTTTCTTAAACTTCCCACCTGATGGATTTTCCTCATTCAAACGCTTCTTTTAATCCTGACACATTTAAGTTTCACTAACCTTTTTAAAATGAGATATATTTTATATTCATGTACCATATCATCATCCAAAGTGTATGATAAGTGGTTCACAGTATCATCATACAGCTGTACATTCATCATCACAATCGAGTATTGAACATTTTCATTATTTCAAAAAATTTAAAGGTAAAAAAAACATGCAGAACATCCCATATTGCCCATTTCCTCCTATTGTTAATTTAATTTTTTGGCTTCTGTTTCCTTGCTCATCTGTCCATACACTGGATAAAGGGAGTGTCAGTCACAAGATTTTCACAATCACATTAACACATCTTTAAAGCTCTATTGTTATTCAGTCATCTTCAAGAATCAAAGTTATTGGATAACAGTTCAACAGTTTCAGGTATTTCCCTCTAGCTACTTCAATAAGCCCCAAACTGAGAAAGGATATCTATATACTGCATAAGAATAACCTCCAGAATGATCTCTCCACTCTTTGAAATCTTTCAGTCACTGAAATGTTATTTTGTATCATTTCTCTTCTCCCTTTTGTGTCATTTCTCTTCTCCCATTCTCCAATGGCTTTCTCACTCCTAGGGCCAGGACCATACCCAGGAATCAAGTCCCATGTTGCCAAGGAGATTTACACCCCTGGGAGTCATGTCTCATATAGGCAGAAGGACAGTGAGTTCACCTACCAAGTTGGCTTAGAGAGAAAGGCCATATATAAGCAACAAAAGCAGTTCTCTGGAGGTGATTCTTAGGCATAATCATAAGTAGGCTTAGCTTCTCCTCTGCAGAAACAAGTTTCATAAGGGAAAGACCCAAGATTGAGGGCTTGGCCCATCAAATTGGCAGTCCCCAATGCTTGTGAGAATATCAGATCTTCCCCAAGTGGGGAAGTTTAATATTTCCACTTTTCCCCCTAGTCCCTCAAGGGGATTTTGCAAGTATTTTTTAATCTTCTACCTAGATTACTTTGGAATGTATTAGGGAATCACACCAACCTGTAAATACCAACAAGATCTCACTCCCTATACAAGGTTCCATGTATTTATGCTGTTTGAATAAGCTGACCATAGAAGTTAAATTAAAGTGTGCTACTGAAAATATAAATTTTACACCAAATAAACATCTCTTCCTTTGGTCTCACACAGAAGTTGAAGTTTTAAAATACAGTCATTATCATCCTTTACCTTTTTGTCTGACTTACTTTAATCCTACCCAGATCAGCTTCATTTGTATCTTTAATTGAAGTCTGATCTCTGTTTCAGTGTTATTTTTAACTTTTTATTGTATAATATAGCATATATACTATGCAAGGAAATAAGAAAGCAATGGCTTTAAAAGCACTCCTTAACACTTGTTATAGGATAGATCCCAGAGTTTGTCATGGGCTACCATACATCTTCTCAGATTTTTCCTTCTGGCTACTCCAGAATGTAGGAGGCTAGAAGAAATAAACACTTTTTTACCATCACAAGAGATTTTTTTATTTTTCTGTGAAAAATAACATATATACAAAAAACATAAATTTCAAAGCACACCACCACAATTAGGCATTGAATAGATTTCAGAGTTTGTCATGGGTTACAAGTCCACAATTTTTGGTTTTTGCTTCTAGCTGCTCTAAGATATTAGAGACTAAATGAGATATAAATTTAATGATTCAGCAACCATGTTCATTTTTTAAACCCTATCTTGTCTGTATAACTCCACCATCTCCTTTGATTTTTATATCCCTCTCTTTAGGGGCATTTGAGCTATGACTATTCTAACTTTTTCATATTGGAAGGGGCTGCCAATTATATAGGGTAGGGAGATGGAAATATCTCATGTTCTGGAGAGACTGGGCCCTCTTTGTTTCTGGACTTATCTGGTCCAGGGACCCATCTGGAGGTTGTAGGTTTCTGGAAAGTTACTCTAGTGCGTGGAAGCTTTGTGTAATCTTATATATCACTGTAGGTGTTCTTCAGGATTGGCCTGAATGGTTTTGGTTGGGGTTTGGCAAGTTATGATAGGTAGCAGTGTCTAACTGAAGCTTGCATAAAGGCAACCTCCAGAGTAGCCTCTCAACTCTATTTGAACTATCTCTGCCACTGACACTTTATTAGTAACACTTATTTTCTCCCTTTAAGTCAGAATGGAATTGTTGATCCCACAGTGCTAGGGCTGGACTCATCTCTGGGAGTTGTTTCAGTGTTTTTGACAGTTGCTGTTATGGGGTAATGCTGAATTTTGTAGCTGCAGAACTCTAGCTCTGAGTCTCAGGTGTCACAGAAATACCCTAAGTTCTATGAAATGACCAAGTTATACACAAACAGCTCAGCATCTCAGAATTTAGAAATAACAGTTACAACAATGGAATAGATGTGACTGGCTGTAACAGCTTGCAGTCTAGGAACCTTACAATAGACCTTTACCTGATAACCTGTGCTCTCAAATTCAATTCTCAGTTTGCACATTATAGCTAGTCCATATTAATGAGGCATTATAATAGTTGTCTTTTTGTTTCTTGGGAATTTTACTCAACATTCATTCATTCAAGCTCATGACCTCATTCTTTCTTGCAGATGATCAATAGTCCACTGGATGCATAGAACACCATTCCCCCTTTCATTCCTCAGTCAATGCACCCTTAGGCCACTTCCATCCATTGCAAATCTTGAACACTGCTGCCATAAACAATAATGTATAATGTCCATTTGTGTCCCTGCACTCAGTTCCTCCAAGTATACAATTAATTTAAGGATACAGGATCACAGGGCCACCCTATCCCTAGCCTCCTGTGGAGCCACTACACTGCCCTCCAGAAGTGCTGCACCACTCTACTTCTCTTCTAACAGTGATAATCTCTCTCCACATTTTCTCCAGCACTTGTATCTCTCTGTTCATTTTAAAACAGTTTTATTCACATGTCATACAACCCAACTTAAGTAAAAAAAAAAATCAGTGGTTCCAGGTATAATCACATAGCCATGACTTCACTGCCACAGTCTGTAAAAGCACATTTCCATTTCTTCTGCAAAGAATCCCATACCACTCCTCTTACCCCCTCTTATTACATTTAGCTTTGGGATATTTCCATTGTTACAGTCTATAGAACCATATTACAATATTACTGTTAACTATAAGCTGTAGTTTGCGTTGATTCTATTTTTCCCTGTATACCATCTCATTTTCAACACTTTATAATGTTGACATTGATTTATTCTCCCTCATGCAAAAAAGTCTCATATTTATACATTTAGTCACCATCATTGTTCATTCTAGGCATCACTAAATTGTTCCATCCCAGTCTTTATCCTCTATGTTTCCTTATGGTGTCATGCATGACCCCAGCTCTACTCCTTCAAACATATTCACACTCAACTTTGTTCAGTATACTTTCTATATCATGCTACTCTTAGATAATATTGTGCTATCCTTTTTGGATCTTTTCAATCAGTCCTGTTGAATATTCTGTACTCCTTCAGCATCAAATGCACAATCCCTACCCTCTTTCTATCTCCTGATAACCCATGTTCTCAACTTTAAGTCTCAAAATTCACTCATTAATATTAGGTCATATTAGTGAGACCATGCAGTATTTGTCCTTTTATTATTTGCTAATTTCATTTAGTGTAATGTCCTCAAGGTTTATCTATGTTATTACATGCTTCATGACTTTATTCTGTCTTACAGTTGCACAATATTCCATTGTTTAATCCACAGTTTCTTTAGCCACTCACCCATTGATGGACATTTAGGCTATTCCCATATCTTGCCAATTATGAATAGTGCTGCTATAAACACCAGTGTGCAATTGTCTATTTGTGTCCTTGCCTTCAGTTTCTCCAAATATATACCTAGTAATGTGATCGGATCATATAGCTATTCTATATTTAACTTCCTGAGGTCCAGAGCAGTTGCACCATTCTACATTCCCACCAATCAAGTATACCTCTTTCTACACAACCTCTCCAGCACTTGTAGTTTTCTACTTTTTGAATAATGGCCATTCCAGTGGTGTGAGATGACATCTCATTGTGACTTTGATTTGCATTTCCCTAATAGCCAGTGAAGTTGAGTATGTTTTCATATATTTTTGAGCCTCTATGCAATTCTTCTTTTGCAAAGCTTCTGTCCATTACTTTTGTACAATTTTGAATTGGTATTGGGTTGTTTGTCTTTTTGTTGTTGAATTGTAGAATATGTTTATATATTCTGGATATTAAACCCTGATCCAATACGTGGTTTCCAAACATCATCTCCCATTGTGTAGGCTGCCTTTTAACTTTCTTCACAAAGTCCTTTGATGCATAAAGTGTTTAATTTTGAGGAGATCTAATTTTTCTATTTCTTTTTGCATTACTTATGCTTTGGGTGCAAAGTCCAAGAAAATGCCTCCTATCACAAGATCTATAAGATGTTTCCCTACATTTTCTTCTAAAATTTTTATGGCCTTAAAGCTTACATTTAGGTCTTTGATTCACTTTGACTTAATTTTTGTTTAAAGTGTGAGGTATGGGACCACTTTCATCCTTTTGGATATGGACATCCAGTTCTCCAAACACCATTAATTGAGGAGGCTGCTCTGTCCCCGGTGGGTTGGCTTGACTGCCTTATCAAAGATCAATTGTCCATAGATGAGAGGGTCTATTTCTGAACACACAATTAAATTCCATTGGTTAGTATATCTATCTTTATGCCAGTACCATGCTGTTTTAACCACCATAGCTTTGTAATATACTTTAAAGTCAGGTAGTGTGAGACCTCTCACTTTATTTTATTTTTCTTTCTTAGATATTTTTAGATATTCGGGGCAGCCTACACTTTTAAATAAATTTGGTTATTGGTTCTTACATTTCTGCAACATAAGTTTGTTGGAATTTTAATTGGTATTGTATTGAATCTATAAATCAACTTGGGTAGAATTGACTAACTATATTTGATCTTCCAATCAATGAACATGGTATGTCCCTCCATTTATTTGATTCTTTTGGCTACTACTGTAAATGGATTTTTTTCATGATTTCATCTTCAGAATGCTCATTACTAGTGTATAGAATAGAATAGAATAGTCAATATATCAATACATCAATAGAAACACTGCTGATTTTGGGGTGTTTCGCTTGTAACCTGCCACTTTGCTGAACTCGTTTATTAGCTTTAGTAGCCTTGCTGTAGATTTTTGGGAGATTTTCAACATACAGTATCATGTCATTTGCAAACAGTGGAAGTTTTATTTCTTTTCTAATTTGAATGATTTTATTTATTTTTCTTGTATAATTGCTCCAGTTAGAATTTCCAGCACAATGGTGAATAACAGTGGTGACACTGGGTATCCTCATCTTGTTCCTGATTTTAGAGGGAAAGCTTTCAGTCTTTCCCCATTGAGAATGATGTTAGCTGTGAGTTATTCATATATTTCCATTATCATGCCGAGGAGCTTCCCTTTTATTCCTATCCTGTGAAGTGTTTTCATCAAGAAGATGTTGAGTTTTGTCAAATGCCTTTTCTGCATCAATGGAGATGATCATTTTTAAAATTTTCTTTGATATATTGATGCAGTGTATTACATTAACTGATTTTCTTGGATTCAACCAGCCTTGCACAATTGGAGTAAAACCTTTGTGGTCATGGTGTACACTTATTTTTATGTGCTGCTGGATTTGATTTGTGAGTTCTTTTGTTGAGGATTTTTATATCCATATTCATTAAAGAGAATGGTCTATAATTTTTTTTCTTGCAGTATCCTTGTCTGGCTTTGGTATTAGGGTACTGTCATGTTTATGGAATGAGTTAGTTAGCTTTCCCTTTTCCTCAATATTTTTGAAGAGTTTGAGCAGAAATGGTACAAATTCTTCCTTGATTACTTGGTAGAATTCACAAATGAAGCCATCTCATCCTGGACTTTTATTTTTGGGGAGTTTCTTGATGACTAATTCAATCTCTTTACTTGTGATTGGTTTGTTGAGCTCTTCTATTTCTTCTCAGGACAGTTATGGTTGTTCGTGCTTTTCTAGGAAGTTGTCCATTTCATCTAAGTTGTCTAGTTTATTAGCATATAGTTGCCAATAGTATCCTCTCCTTATCTACTTTATTTCTGCTGGGTCAGTAGTTATGTCCTCTTTCCCATTTCTGATTTTATTTACTTGCATACTCTCTCTTTTTTTGTCAACCTAGCTAAGAGTTCATCAATTTTGTTTATTTTAATCAAAGAACCAGCTTCTGTTTTTTTATTCTCTCTATTGTTTTCATGTTCTCAATTTCACTTATTTCTCCTCTAATCTTCATTATTTCTTTCCTTCTGTTTGCTTTGGGGTTAGTTGCTGCTCTTTCTCTAGTTCTTCCAAGTATACAGTTAATTCTTCAATTTTTGCTTTCTTCTTTTTTGATATGGGCATTCTGGGCTATCAATTTCCCTCTCAGCACTGCCTTTGATGCAGCCCCTATATTTTGATATGTTGTGTTTTCATTTTCATTTACCTTGAGATATTTACTGATTTCTCATGTAAGTTCTTCCTTAGCACACTGATTGTTTAAAAGTGTTTGTTTAGCTTCCATATATTTGTGAAATTTCTGGCCTTCCATCTGTTATTGATTTTTGCCTTCATTACATTATGATCCAAGAAGATGTTTTGTAAAAATTCAATCATTTTGAATGCATTGAGACTTGCTTTATGACCCAAAACATGGTCTATCCTGAAGAATGATACATGAGCACTTGAGAAAAATGTGTATTCTGCTGTGGTGGGGTGTAATGTTTTATAAATGTCTGTTAAGTCTAGTTCTTTTAATGTATTGTTCAAAATCTCTGTTTCCTTATTTTTCCTCTGTTTACATGTTCTATCCATTGATGAGACTGATGTATTGAAGTCTCTAACTATTATTGTAGAGGTGTCTGCTTCTTCCTTCAGTGTTGTCAGTGTATACCTCATGTGTTTTGGGGTATTCTAGCTCAGTGGATAAATATTTGATTGTTATGTCTTCTTGATAAATTGTTAATTTTAGTAATATATAGCATCCTACTTTGTCTCTTTTAATTGTTTTACATTCGAAGTCTAATTTGTTGACTATTGTATAGCTACCCCTACTCTTCTCTGGTTGTGGTTTGCATAAAATATCTTTTCCCAACCTTTCACTTTCAATCTATTTTTGTTCCTGGGTCTAAAGTGAGTCTCTTGTAGATAGCATGTAGATGGGTCCTGTTTTTGAATCCATTCTGCCAGTCTATGTTTTTTTTTCCCATGAGCAGGCACGAGGAATTGAACCTGTGTATCCAGCATGGCAGGTAAGAACTCTGCCTGGTGAGCCACTATGGCCCACACCAATCTACGTCTTTTGATTGGGGAGTTTAATACATTAACATTTAATGATTTTACTGTAAAGGCAGTACTTTCTTTTACCATTTTGTCTTTGGGATTTTATATGTCATATCTTATTTTTTTCCCTCACTGATAGTGTCCATTTAAACACTCTTCTCCAGACCACTTTTTCTTATTTGTCTTTATTGCTTCCTTTAATATTTCTTGTACATCCAGTCTCTTATTCACAAACTCTCCAAATGAGTTTGTCTGAAAATATTTTAGACTGTCTCTCATTGTTGAAGGATAGTTTTGTTGGATATAGAATTTTTTATTGGCAGTTTTTCTCTTTCAGTATCTTAAAGATATTATACCACTACTTTCTCATCCTCATGGTTTCTGTGGAAAAATCTGCATGTAGTCTTATTGAGCTTCCCTTGTATGCAGTGGGTCACTTTTTTCTTGCCACTCTCAGAATTCTCTCTCTGTCTTTGACATTTGACAATCTAATTAGTAAATGTCTTGGAGTAGGTCTATTTGGATCTACTCTGTTTGTGTATTCAGCACTTCTTGGACCTGTAATTTTATGTCTTTTATGTGAGATGGGAAATTTTCTGTGATAATATCCTCCATTATATTTTTACCCCCTTTCCCTTCTCTTCTCCTTCTGGGACACCCCATAACATGTATATTTATGTGCTTCATTTTGTCATTTAATTCCCTGAGACCCTGCTAATATTTTTCCATTCTTTTCTCTCTCTGTTCTTTTATGTATATGATTCAGGTGTCCTGTTCTCTAATTCACTAATCCTTTCTTCTAACCCTTCAAATCTGCTCCAAACCAAGCCTCCATTGTGTTTTTTCATCTCTTTGATTGTCCCTTTCATTCTCAGAAGTTCTGCCATATGTTTTTTCAAGCTTTTGAGCTCTTTATGGTCACCCAATGTCATCTTTATAACTTTCATCTCTTTTGCTATATCTTCCATCAATTCATTGATATGATTTTTTTACTTGATTTAGCATGTTTAAGTGAATGTTAATTCATTGTTTCAGTTCCTGTATCTCATCTGATGTGTTCATTTTTCCTTTGACTGGGCCATATCTTAGCTTTTTTCTAGCCTGACTCATAATTTTATGTTGGTGTCTCAACACCTGATTTCCTTGATTAGTTTATCATGGAGGTCATTTTTGCTCTTTTGCCTAGGGTTTTCTGGTTGGTTGGCTTTGTCCTCTATCTGTTTTTTGGCATTCAGTCCAACTTATTCTAGCATAGATTCTATTTAACTGTTTAGAATTTTTTTAGTTCTTGTTTTTCTGGTTCTTACCATATCTATATGGAACTTTTTTTTTGAGTAGAGTCTTCTCAGATATAATCAACCTCAATCAGATTTTCCCACACAAGGCAGACCCAGGTTTTAGGAAGAAGGAGTACAAAATATCAAATTTCCTTGAGGATGAGACCAATCAGGTTGTCTTGCTTTCTTGTGGAGACCTTTGATGCTATCCTTTTCCTATCCTATGCAACATAAGGGGTCACTTATCAGCCAGTAGCTCTTCATTGGTGTAAAGTGGTATGGAGTCCTTAATTCTCAACCTGCCAAGGGCATGGTTGAGACCGATGCTGAGGTGGAAGGCCAGCTTATGCTTGAGCCTTTTCTGAAGAAAAACTGCCACTTGAACTAGGCCCCTCTGCCCTTTTCTTGGTGAAGATATGCCTTTTAGGGAATTACATCCTTCCCTTGACTTGTTACTTTATCTTTCAGACCTACCTTAACTCTGCTAGGCCAGTGTTGACCATCAAAAATGTCTGAGGCTTTCTCTAATGAGTTATTTTAAATACCTTCAAAAATGAAAAAAAATAAGGAAAATAAAATAAAATTCCTTTTCCGAGCCAGTTCCCAGCCCCCAAAGTTTGTCAGTCAAGAGCTGGAGTTGGTATCTGGTTATATAAAGGGGCACAGCCCTTTCCCACTATTCTGAGCTCAGCCAACTTCAAAATCCTCTGTTCTCTTTTTCCTTCATCAGTCCTGTCTCTTCTCTGCCAGGAGAAATGCTAAAAACTATGACTGCTGATCAACTTTGGCATCTTAATAGTGGCTTTAAAAAATTCTAAGTCATTCTAACTTTGACCCTCTCCAGCCAAAATTATAGCCAATGTATTTTACTTAAGCAAAATTTACGTACAATTTCCTCCATGATAGTGTGTCTCAAATTTCTCTTGGATCCTTTCCAGAATTTTTAATTTAATCTTCCATTTGGGGGAACACATTTTGCTAATTGTGTCCCTTGTTGGATAAGTCACATGATCTGCATTGCTAAGTCGTGACTGCACCTTCAGCTGCTGCTGTACTGCTCACAGCAGGCAAATAAAATTGTAACAATCTGCTTCAGAAATTGGAGAATGGAGCAAAATGCTTAGATTTGGTTAGATGCTAGCTTTCAACAATTTATTCTCATTTTTCCTTCTTAATGAGAACATTCTGACTCTTAACAAAAATATAACCATCACAAGAGTTTTGGCAGGGTATTAATGGAATGAAGGTTTTAGTGCCCACCTAATGTAGGCTCCCAAAATTCATAGATCATTCTGCTTGTAGCAAAACCCCACATTAATGGCTTGTTTCATTGTTTTAGTGTTGGTTTAAGCATAAATACAAATGAAATAAGTAAATGCTTCTATTTATTGTTAAATTATATCTCTTTGTTACATTCCTCTACATCCCCCCCCCCCTTTTTGAAGTGACTGGTAGGCTTACATATGTGTCCTGGATAACCATAATATTAATTTGCTATGTGAAAGATGAAATTTAGTGTTTGAAAGAAGTAGAAATTTCTTTGGGACAACTGATAAATGAGACCCATTCATGACTCAGGGACTTCATGAAAATCAATGTGCATGTGTCTTCCTCTGATGGAAAGGATGGACAGAGATGAATTGAATTTAGTTGTCTACTGATGCTGAAGCATTGAGGCCAGATTTCTCATTCCATTGTCACATTTTCTCACAAGTCCAAATAGTCGAAAACACACTTTCCTGTTCACAGAAGCTGATCATCTGTTTCTTTTTACTGATAGCAGTTATTTCAGGGAGAAGACTATCAACAAGTTTTCTGCTTGCCATAGTCTAAGGCTCAAATCCATAGGCCATACACACATTGAGCTTGAGAAGACATGATCTGATTGTAGACAACATTTTACCTAATCAAAATGTTAAAATCCAAGAGCCTGTCATGAAGAAGGGGAAATCATGGAAAGAGTATTCTTAAGTTATCTTTTCTGCTTGGCAAGTCATCACGCACAGGTAAAGGTAACATAAATATATTTTCTGACAGGCAAGTTGCTGGTGCCAATACCAAAGTGGAAAACAAGACTGGGATTGTTGAAGTAAATAAATAAATATAAACATAACAGTATGGCTAAAATTAGAGATGGTGCAAACATGCAGGTTATAAGGATGACTTAACGTGAGGCCAGAAAAAGGGCATCATTAATTTAGATTCAAGTTCTGAACACAGTTTTTAAAAACTGGAAAAAGCAGATTTAAATTCCAACTTGGCAGTGAAGGTGGTTTGTTTTTCTTGCTGACTCATCCAGAAATGTGTCAAAGAAAGTACCAATAGAATTATTCACAAAATTTTTTTGCTATTTATATGTGCTTTTATTTATCTTTTTAAAACCCAGCGATATTGTTAATTTTTTTTATACAGTCCGTGTTTATTTAGCTGCACATATTTTCTTCTCTTTGTTCCTTCTTACATCACAAACTTTCCATCTGGATCACAATCCTTCTGCCTGAAAACTACAATTTTTAGAGTTTTTTTTCAGTGAAAGGCCTAATGATGGCAAATTCTCTCAGTTTTTCTCTATCTGAAAATGCATTTTGCCTTCATTTTTTAAATTAAATTAAATTGCTTTTACATGGGCAGGCACCAGGAACTGAACCTGGGTTTCTGGCATGGCAGTGAGAATTCCACCACTGAGCCATCATGGCACCGCTCTGTCTTCATTTTTTTTTCTTTTAACTTTTTAAATTGTATATTATAGCACATATATGAAGCAAAGAAATAAAAAAGCAATAGTTTTTCAAAGCACTCTTCAACAAGTGGTTACAGGACAGTTCCCAGAGTTTGTCATGGGCTACCATACAATCCTCTCATATTTTTCCTTCTAGCTGCTCCAGAATATAAGAGGTTAGAGGGATTGAATTCTTTTTTATTGCCACAATCATCTTTTCTCCTTCTTTTTTTGTGAACAATAACATATATACGAAAAAGTTATAAATTTCAAAGCACAGCACCACAATTAGTTGTAGAACTTATTTTAGACTTTGACATGAGTTATAATTTCAGTTTTAGGCTTTTACTTCTAGCTGCTCAAAAATACTGGAGACTGAAAGAGATATCAATTTAATGATTCAGCATTCATATTCATTTGTTAAGTCTATCTTCTATGTACAACTCCATCATTATTTTTGATCTTTCCATACCTCTCTTTGGGGTAGTTTGGGCTATGGCAATTTTAAATTTTTTATATTGGAAGGGTCTGTCACTAATATGGGGTAGGAAGATGGAACTATCTGATGTGCTGGAGAGGCTGGACTAGGCTTCAGAACTTATCTGGACCAAGGACCCATCTGGAGGTTGTAGGTTTCTAGAAAGTTACTCTAGTGCCTGGAACCCTTGTGGAATCATATATTGCCCTAGGTGTTCTTTAGGATTGGCTGTAATGGTTCTGGTTGTGGGTTGGCAGTTTATGATAGGTAGCAAGGTCTACCTGAAGCTTGAGTAAGAGCAACCTCCAGAGTAGCCTCTTTTATTTTTTATTTTTTCTTCTTTTTAAAATTTTTTTATTATGATCATTCCATTCTACATATATAATCAGGAATTCATAATATCATAACATAGCTGCATATTCATCATTATGATCATTTATTAGAACATTTGCATCAATTCAGAAAAAAAAATGCAAAGACAACAGAAAAAAATTCATACATACCATACCCCTTCCCCTTCCCTTTCATTGATTACTAGCATTTCAATCTAAATTTATTTCACCATTTGTTCCCCCTATTATTTATTTTTATTCCATTTGTTTTACTCATCTGCTGATAAGGTAGATAAAAGGAGCATCAGACACAAGGTTTTACAACCACACAGTCACATTGTGAAAGCTATATCATTATAAATCTTCTTTCAGAAACATGGCTACTGGGACACAGCTCTACATTTTGAGGCAGTTCCCTCCAGCCTCTCCATTACATCTTGATTTACAAGGTGATATCTATTTAATGTGTAAGAATAACCTCCAGGATATCCTCCAAACTTTGTTTGGAATCTCTTAGACATTGACACTTTATTTTGTCTCATTTTTGCTCTTCTTCTTTTGGTCAAGAAGGTTTTCTGAATCCCTTGATGCTGAGTCCCAGCTCATTCTAGGATTTCTGTCCCACATTGTCAGGAGGGCCCACACCCCTGGGAGTCATGTCCCACATAGACAGGGGGAGGGCAGTGAGTTTGCTTGTTGTATCTGCAAAATTTTTTATAAATAAAGCAGAAGACAGGGTAATTTTTTATTTTAATGCAATTTTATTGATATATATTTTATATTCACATACCATGTAATCATCCAAATTGTACAATCAATGGTTCACAGTATCACCATATAGCTGTACATTTATCATTGTGGTTGGCTTTTTCTTCTTTTTTGTGAAAAATAACATATATGCAAAAAACAATAAATTTCAAAGCACAGTGCAACAATTCATTGTAGAACACATTTCAGAGTTTGGTATGAGTTACAATTCCACAATTTTAGGTTGTCAGTACTTACTGCTCCAACAACAGTATTCTAGTCCAACACTAGAGACTAAAAGAAATATCAATATAATGATTCAGCAATCATACTCATTTGTTAAACCCTACCTTCTCTGTATAACTCCACCATTTTTCCATGTTGAAAGGGGCTGTTGATAATATGAGATTGGAGTATAGAAATAGGTAATGTTCTGAAGAGGTTGGCCCCTGTGCATTTCAGGAGTTTTCTGGTCAGGGAACTCATCTAGAGATTGTAGGTTTTGGGAAAGTAATCATAGTGCATAGAACTTTTGGAAAATCTCATATAGTGCCTTAGATGTTCTTCAGGGTTGGCAGGAATGGTTTTGGTTGGGGTTTGGCAAACTGTGATGGGTAGCAATGTCTAACCAAAGCTTGTGCAATAGTAGCCTCCAGAGTAGCCTCTCAACTCAATTTGAACTCTCTCAGCTACTGATACCTTTTTTGTTAGACATCTGCCCCCCTTTTGGTCAGGAAGGCATCATCAGTCCCATGGTGCCAGGTTCAGGCTCATCCCTGGGAGTCATTTCCCACATTGCCAGGGAGACTTTCATCCATGGATGTCATGTCCCACATAAGGGGGATGGTAATGATTTCACTTGCAGAGTTGGGCAGAGAGAGAGAGAGAGAGAGAGAGAGAGAGGCCACATTTGAACTACAAAAGAGGTCCTCTGGAGGTAACCGTTAACCATACCTATAGGTAGCCTAAGTTTCTCTACTATGTATATAAGCTTCACAAGAGTAAGCCCCAAGATCAAGGGTTTGGCCTATTGATTTGGGTGTCCCTAATGTTTGACACAGTATCAGGGGGTTTTCTGGTGGTAAAGTTTAATAGTTCCATATTGTATTTCCCATCACTCAAGGGATTTTGCCAATAGTTTTTGATTATCTGCTTAATATACTCTGGGATGTATCCAGGCATTATGTTAATCTATACAGGATTACTGGCCATCATTCTTATTCTAGACTCCCTGTGCTTGGGTTGTTTAAGTGATCTATCCAGGCAGGTTGAGTTAGATTATGTGCTACAGAAAATTTCAGTTCTGGACAAAATAAACCTTTCTTCCTTTGGTCTCATAGAGTAGGTGAAGTTCTAAAATATAGACAGTGTCTTCCTTATCCTTGTGTTCTGAATTACCTTAATCCTGACCTGACTGGCTTCATTTTTATCTCTAAATACCAGGTTATTCATATATAGCACAGCCTCTCAAGGTCCAGAATTAACAATTACCACTCCAGACTAAATGTGACTCCTATAAGAGTTTACAATCTAGGCCCCAATATTCTTATGAGCATTTTCTAAATGAGACTATACAATATTTACCCTTTTGTTTCTGGCTTATTTTGCCTCACCAAATGTCCCCACAGGTTCATTTGCAATGTTTCAGGCTTCAGAACATTGGTATTTTTTTGTAGTAGCACAATATTCAATTATATGTATACACCATTGTTCACCCTTCTGTTTCACAGTCAATGAATCCCTTCAGCCACCTCCATCCACTGGGCATAATATATAATGTTCAAAGTCAACAATTCATCAGCACTTTTTATTTTGAACAATTTCTTTGTTCCCAAGAGAAAAAAAAAAAAACCAATAAACACACTCTCACCAAATAGAAAATCCCAACCTCCCCTTAACTCTTGTATCTTCTTCCACTATTTACCCTTGGTATTGCTGTGATGCTGTTGATGTTTTCCTGTTAAGCAAAGCTCATAGTATGCAGTAACAGTTTCCCCCCATACCCCCAAACTTATACACTCTTTGTACAAGATTCATACCTTTGAAGTAGTTCATGCAAGAATGCATTAATATTTGTAGTGTTACTTGGTGGGACACATGGGTCTATACAACCCATTTCAATCATGTTCACCTTCAATATGGCAATTTATTTGTAGACTCACTAATGAATTGCCTTTACTTCTATATATTTCCTTACATTTAAACTCAACCTCATTATTAACTACTCACCCATCTCTAGCTTCTGTGTATCTCTAGGTCCCCTATATTTTTTATTATAAGCCTCTGATTTTACCTTTTCCATGGTCACAAAAGCAGAATCATACAGTGTCCTTTCACTCAGCGTTATGTCCTCAAGGTAGGATGATTATTTTTTGAGGCTTTCCTGAGTTATTTCTCCAAGGTCTCCTTCATATTGGAAGAGAAATCTGCACTCATTCATGTTCTGAAGGTCAGGATAGATGAGCTATGACTTTTCCAGGAAATGAGTAATAGTAAGACCAGTGGACTCATTTCTGGAGGCTTGGAGGAACTTTTCATCCAGAACATGTAGGTGGGGTTTTCCCCCAAAAGTCTTCAGGGAGTTCCAAAGGCGTGTGCAGACTTGAGATGGGGATGGCCAGTATAATACAAGCTCATCCAGAGGCTCTGCCAACTCACTCAGCTCTTATTCTGGTTTTCCCCACCCAGAGTGTCTGGTATTTTACATTTCTTTTCATTCTTTATTCTGCTTACATTTGGCTCATTTTCCATCCCCTCCTACCTTCTAAATCCAAACCTTAATGTCTTTGTGAAAACCTGAGGATTTTTCATTAACCATCACTTAGACCTCTCCCTTCCTGGAAAACATGAACGCAGACTGATGATATATTCTCTTTGTAAGACTGCATCCAACTTAGGGCTATGGAGTGTTCATAAGAATCATTGTTGGGGGGGCACATTCATAAGTCTTTAGAAATGTGCATACTGTTTACTGAGAAATTTAGAATTTTAGTGTTAAAACACTATTAAGTAGCCTTATTTTCTTCATTCAGTCAAGAAAAATTTATTGAGAATCTATTATATGCCAGGAAAGGTGTTGAAGGTATTATGATAAAAGATACAGTTACTGCTTGCAAATATCTTATAGTTCAGTGAAGAAGACAGATAAGAAAATCTGTAATTACAATATAGTGCTACCAAGACTATGAGAAAGATGTGTGAATTCAGTCAATATGCCATGGTAGTTAGGGAATGTCACCAGAAGTTGGGGATCCAACACCTGAAGTCCTGAAGGATGAGTAAGAATTAAATAGGAGACTGTTCATGCATATGTGTGTGTGTGCACATGTGTGTATGATACTTCCGTTGCATCCTGAACTTCTTCATTGCTCTTCTTCTAGTCATTAAATGTTTCCTTTTCCCACTAGAATATAAACTACATTAGGCTGAGGACTATGTCTCTTTTGTTTATCAAATAGCTCCATCGTTTAGCACATTGTCTGGCACATAGGAGGTACAAAATAAATGTTGGTCGAACTAACAAGTGAAATATTTTATATGCAAAAAAAGCCAGGCAATTGCAAGTAATTCAGTTTGAAGTATGTGAAATATAAGATGAACTTAAACTACAGAATTAAGCAGAGCAAAATTATCCAGGGTCTCTGTATCTTCCTAAGAACTATGAACATTATTGAGGGCCATGGAAGCCATTATGGATTTTAAACAGAAAAATGGAATGAATGGGCTTATTGTTAGGCAGATAACCTTTTTGGCAATGTGGGAAACAGATTGGAGATAAGAGACACTGTGAAACCTTGCAGGTTCTCTGTGGTGTTCAAAGTGGGAAAGATTCAAGGCCGCATCAAAAAGATAGAAATGAGACATTGAATTGAAAAAATACTGCCAAACTAAAATTAATAGAGCTTTGGCTTCACGTTAATCAAAACAGCATGGTACTGTCACAAGGATAGACATATAAACCAATGGAATCAAACTGAAAGCTCAGAAAACAGCCGTCACACTAGAAGTGATTTATGACAAGGGGTCAAAGACCACTCAACTGGAAACGAATAGCCTCTTCAACAAATAGTGTGAGGAAAACTATCTCCACTTGCCAGAAAGAAAGAAAAAAGAAAAAAAAAGGGTGAGAGAAGGAGGATCCTTGTGACACACCTTATAAAAATAAACTCAAAATAGATCAAAGACCTAAATATAAAAGCCAAAACTATCAGACACCTAGAAGAAAATGTAGGGAACCATCTTCAGGACCTTGTGTTAGGTAGTGGTTTCTTTGACTTTACACCCAAAACACAAAAACAGAATAAAAAATAGATGAATGCTACCTCATTAAAATTAAAAGTATTTAGGACTTAAAGGACTTTATCATGAAAGTAAAACAGCCTACATGATGGGAGAAAATATTTGGAAACCACATATCTGATAAAGGGTTAATATCCAGAGTACAAGAAGAAATCCTTCAACTGAAGAACAAAAAGACAACCAATTAAAAAATGGGCAAAAAACTTGAATAGACACCTCTTCAAAGAAGATATACAAATGACTAGAAAGCACATTAGAAGATACTCAACATCATTAGCCATCAGGAAAATGCAAATCAAGACCAAAATGAGATACCGCTCCACACCCAACAGAATGGCTACTATAAAAAGAAACAGAAAATAACAAGTATTGGAGAGGATGGGAAGAAATAGGAACACTCATTCATTGCTAGGGGCAGTGTAAAATGGTACAGCTGCTGTGGAAGAAATTTAGTGGGTCCTCAGAAATCTAAGTATAGAATTATCATATGACCTGGAAATCCCACTACTCAGTATATACTCAAAAGAATTGTAAGCAGGGACTCAAACAGATTTGCACACTGGTGTTCATAGTAGCATCACTCACAATTGTCAAAAGATGAAAGTAACCCAAGTGTCCATCAACCAATGAATGTATAAATAAGATGTGGTAAATTTATACAATAGAATATTATTCATCTGTGAAAAGAATGAAGTCCTGATAACATGTGACAATATGAATGAACCTTGAAGACATCGTGTTAAGTGAAATAATCAAGACACAAAAGGATGAATGCTGCATGATCTCCCTGATTTGAAATAACTAGAGTAAGCAAACTCATAGTCAGAATCTAAAATAAAGTTTTCCAGGGGTTGGGGTGATGACAAGGATTAGGAAGATAAGGCTTAAAACATATAGGATTCTTATTTAGAATGATGGAAATGTTTTGGTAATGAGTGGTGGTGATATTAGCATATTATTGTGAACATGATTAACAGCACTGAAATATATATCTGAATATGATTAAAAGGGAAATTGTTACATTGTAGGTATGGTAACAGAATAAAATTTATTTAAAAATCTATGAAAGTACTCAAACAGTGAATCCAAAGTTAAACCATGAACTATAGTTAAAAGTACAATTATGTAAATGTGCTATCATCAACTTTAACAAGTGTTCCGCCATCAATGCAAGGTTTTAATAATATGGTGATATGTGGGAATCCTGTGTTTTATGCATGATTATTTTGTAAATACACAACTTCTCTAAAAAAAGAAAAAAGAAAATAAATAGTAAATTCACAGAGACCAAAGCAGAGAAGAGGTTACCGGGGAAGGAGGAGGTGGTGTTTGTGTATAAAAGTAAAAATAAAGAAATAAAGAAAAAAATTTTAGAAGAACTTGGGTTTCATTGGATGTGTATGTTAGGATATGGATGCAATCTGCTGGAAAACTCAAAAACCAATAATTCATTCTTCCTATCTGAAAACTCAGAAAACAATGGTTCACTCTTCCTATCCTTACATTTTAGTCAGAGCAGTCATCTGTGTATCATCTGACCAGAATGATTTGAATGGCTCAGAGTGACTGTGAAAACAGTGTTCCTGTTTGTGGATATCCAGAAAAGAATATCATGAGTAGGTGCAATAGTCCTGAAAAGCAGGAGTTGGGAGAGGTTCATACAGTGGGTCTTTTCACTATGCAGGTGACTGCAAGGAGAAGAGAAAGCTGTACTCTCTGGAAAAGGTGAGTCAAGCATCTTTAAAGGTGTGTCCCCTAAGTTTCCATTTCAAATTTCATTTTGGATGAAATTTATTGATTCTCAAAAACGCAGCTAATGTGGTCATCTTTATGGAAAATGAGAAAAACCCACCAGTGGAGTTTTTCTGCCTAACCTAAGACAGCCTTTATATAGGCAGTGATGCACAATTAGTTTTTTTATTACAAGAGTTGTAGGTTTATAAGAAAATCATACATAAAACACAGAGTTCCCATATACCACCCTATTATTAACATTTTGCATTAGTGTGGTACATTTATTGCAAATGGTGAGAGAACGTTTCTATAATTTTACTATTGACTGTAGTCCTAGGGTTCACTGTTTGCATTTTAAAGTCCTGTGAATTTTCTTTTTTTTAAAAATTTTATTCTAGCATCATATATACAATCCAAAATTTCCCCTTTTAATCACTTTCAGTGTTATTAATTACATTTACAATACTGCACTACCATAACGACCACCAACATACCAAACTTTCCCAACATACCAAACAGAAATGCTGTACAATTGAAGCATTAAATTCCCGTTCTGTACCCTGACTCTGGCCTCTTGGTAATCTCATTCTACTTATTTCATACAATACTTGTTCTTTTGTGTCTAATTTATTACATGCAGCATGATGTCGTCAAGGTTCATCCATGTTGCCACATGTATCAGAATGTCATTCCTTTTTATGACAATAATATTCCATTCTGTGTATATACCACATTTTGTTTATCTATTCTTTGGTTGATGGACACTTAGGTTTGCGTCCATCATTTGGAAATTGTGCTTAATGCTGTTGTGAACATTGATGGACAAGTATCTGTTGCAGTCCCTGCTATAAATTCTTTTGCATATTACTTAGAAGTGGAATTGCTGAGTCATATGGTATTCTGTACTTAACTTTCTGAAGAATTGCCAAACTGTTC
This sequence comes from Tamandua tetradactyla, assembly GCF_023851605.1. NCBI lineage: Eukaryota > Metazoa > Chordata > Mammalia > Pilosa > Myrmecophagidae > Tamandua > Tamandua tetradactyla. The sequence continues at coordinate 125,298,193 of NC_135353.1, forward strand.
CACAGTAGCTGTACCATTTTACATTCCCACCAACAAGAAATCAATGTTCCTATATCTCTTTGTCTACTCCAACACTTGTAATTTTGTGTTCTTTTTAAACATAGCCACTCTAGTGAAGTGAAATGGTATTTCATTATGGCGTTGATTTGCCTTTCCCTAATAGCTAATGATGTTGAGCTCATGATGTGTGGGGTTTTTTGACATTTGTATATATTCTTTGTAGAAATGTATATTCAAGAGTTTTGCCCAATTTTGAATTGGATTGCTTATCATTTTGTTGTTGAGTTATAGGATTTTTTTGTATATTAGGGATATTAAAGCCTTAATGGATGTATGGATTTCAATTTATTCTCCCATTGTGTAGATCATTGTTTCATAATCAAATATTTTTAAGCAATTTTATTGAGATATATTCATATACCATATAATCACCCAAAGTATAAAATCAATGATTTACAGTATCATCATATAATTGTACATTAATCAACATAATTAATCTTAAAACATTATCATTATTCCAAAATAGTAAAAATAAAAACAAAACTAAAAAAGAACACCCAAAATATCCTATATCCCTTATCCCCCTATTATTTATTTATTTTTTTGTCTTTATTTTCTTACTCTCTGTCCAAACACTGGATAAAGTGTATGCCAGTCACAAGATTTTCACAATTATGCTATCACACCATAAAAGGTATATAGTTATATATTATCATCAAGAATCAAGGCTACTGGATTATAGTTCAACAGTTCCATGTATTTCTTTCTAGTTATTCAAATACATTAGAAACTAAAAAGAAATATCTATGTAATGAATAAGAATAACTTCCAGAATGACCTCTTGACTTTATTTGAAATCTCTTAGCCACTGAAACTTTATTTTATTTCATTTCTTTCCCCATTTTTTGTCAAAAAGACTCTCTCAATTCCATAATGACATGGCCAGGCTTATTTCTGGGAGTCATGTCCCACATTGCCAGGGAAATTTACACCCCTGGGAGTCATGTCCCACGTATGGGAAGGGTAGTGGTTTATTTGCAGAATTGGCTTAGAGAGTGAGGCCATATTTGAGCAAAAAAAAAAAAGGTTCTCTGGGGGTTGCTACTAAGCATAATTATAAGTGGGCTTAGCTTCTCCTTTTCAGGAATAACTTTCAGAAGGGCAAGCTCCAAGATAGAGAGCTTGGTTTATTAAATTGGTTGTCCCTAATGCTTGCAAGAATATCAGAAATTCCCCAGATGGGGAAGTTTAATATTTCTACATTTTTTTCTCAGTCCCTGAAGAGGACTTTGCAAATACTATTTTTATTTTCTCCCCAAAATACTCTGGGAGGTATTGGGGTATTACATTATCCTGGACAAAATAACAATATCTCATTTCCTATTTAAGTTTCCTCGTAATTATGCTGTTTGAATAGACTGACTATACAGATTAAATTAAATAGTGTGCTACAGAAAATACACATTTTATACCGCTAAACATCTCTTCCTTAGGTCTCAGACAGATGTTGGAGTTTTAAAACATTGTCAATATCATCCTTTACCTTATATTCTGATTTTCCTTAATCCTAATCTTTGCTTTATTCATATCTCTAATTGAAATCTGTTCTGTTTTTCAGCTTCTTTAACAGTTGCTGTTTGGAGTAATGCTGGCTTTCATAGCTACAGAATTCTAACTCTGAGTCTCAGGTGTTGCACAGATACCCAAAGTTCCAGGTAACTACCAGGTTAAACACAAAAAGCTCCTCCCATCTCAGAATTTAAAAGTAACACTTAAAATTTAGGAATACATGTAACTGCTATAAGTCATAGCAAGTTACAGTCTAGGAACTGATGTTCAATAAGCTTTATTGAACATTCTGTACTCCATAATCATTGATTACCTTATTTCTTCCCACTTTCTTTTTTTTAATTTCTGCCCACTTTCTACCCCCCTGATCATCTATGCTCTCAAATTAAATTCTCAGAGTTTGCATATTATAATTAGAACATTTGAGTGAGGCCTTAAAAATATTTGTCTTTTTGCTTCTGGCTTATTTTACTCAACATAATGCCCTCAAGGTTCATCCCCTTAGTTGCATGCCTCACAACTTCATTCCTTCTTGCAAGAGCTCAATATTCTATCGTATATATACCACACTTCCCCCATCCGTTCATCGGTCTATTGTACCCTTAGGCCACCTCCATCCATTGAGAATTGTGAAAACTGCTGCCATAAACAACAATGTGTGACTGTTTGTTCATGTTCCTGCTTTCAGTTTTGCAAGTGTATACATAATAATTTTGTTTCAGGGTCATCTGGCAACCCTATACTTAGCCTCCTATGGAATCACCACACTGCCCACCAGATAGGGCTACACCATTCTACTTGCCCCACAACAGTGAATAGGTACATTTTTCTCCCCACATTTTCTCAGCACTTGTACCTTTCTATTTATTTTTAAACAGTTTTATTCACACACCATACAATCAATCCTAAGTAAACAATGGGTCCTGGTATAATTACATAGGTATGCATTCACCACCACAATCTATATGAGGACATTTCCATTTCTTCCACAAAGAAAGAAGAGGGAAAAATGAAGAATACATAAAGAGGAGAAACAACAATAACAGCAACATGAATCACATACTCCTCCTTAATATCCCCTTCTTGTGCATTTGGCTTTGGTATATTTCCTTTGTTACAATTATGGAAACATATTACAATGTTACTGTTAACTATAGACCCTAGTTTGCATTAATTGCATTTTTTCGTATACTGTCCTATTTTCAACACCTTGCAATGTTGACATCCACTTGTTCTCCCTCTTTTAAAAGATTTCCTATATTGTATATTTAATCATCATTATTTATTTTCCTATCTGCCTGTAGTGCTTCCTTTAGTATTTCTTGTAGAGCAGGTCTCTTGTTCACAAATTCTCTCAATGTCTGTTTGTCTGAAAATATTTTAAACTTTCCCTGACTTTTGAAGGACAGTTTTGCTGGAATAGAATTCTTGTTTGGCAGTTTTTCTCTTTCAGTGTCTTAAATATATCATACCATTAGCTTCTCACCTCCATGGTTTCTGCAGAAAATTCCACACACAGTCTTATTGAGCTCCCCTTATATGTAATGGACTGCTTTTCTCTTGCTGCTTTCACAATTCTTTGTCTTTGACACTTGACAATCTCATTAATATGTTTCTTGATGTAGGTCTATTTAGATATATTCTGTTTGGAGCATACTTCACTTCTTGGATCTGTAATTTTTAGTCTTTCATAAGAGTTGGGAAATTTTCAGTAATTATTTCTTCAGTTATTCTTTCTGCCCCTTTTCCCTTCTCTTATTCTCCTGGGACACCAATAGCATGTATATTCATGCACTTAATGTTGCTTTTCAATTCCCTGAGACCCTGCTCAATTTTTTTTTCATTCTTTTTCCCAATTGCTCTTTTGTGTGTAGGATTTCAGATGTCTCATCCTTTAGTTCACTAATCCTTCATTCTGCCTTTTCAAATCTTCTGTTTTAAGTCTCCTTTTTGTTTTTCTTCTCTTCTATTGGGCTTTCATTCCCATAAGCTCTGTCATTTGTTTTTTCAATCTTTGGAGTTCTTTTTGGTAATTCAATGTCTTCTTTATATCGCTCATCTGTTTTGCAATATCTTCCCTTAATTCATTGACTTGATTTAGAATATTTGTTCTAACAACTTTAATTAGTTGTTTCAACTCCTGTATCTCATTTGAAGTGTTAGTTTTTTCCTTTGACTGGGCCATATATTTGTGCTTCCTACTATGACTCATGATTTTTTGCTGGTGTCTAGGCATCTGATTTCCTTGATTAGTTTATTCTGGAGGTTGTTTTCACTCTTTCTCCTAGGTTTTCCTTCTTGATTGGCTTTGTTTTCCATCTGTTCTTTGGCATTCAGTTCAACATATTCTAGATCTCTAGCATAGCTTGTTTATCTGTTAAAAAATTTTCAGTTCTTGTTCTTCTGGTTCTTGCCTGCCTATAGTGAATCTCCTTTTGAGGAGGGTCTCCCTAGATATGATCAGCCCCAATCAGATTTTTCCAGCTAAGACAGGCCCATCTCTCAGGAGGATGGTGTAATCAGTATCAAGTTTCCCTGAGGATGACCTAGCATGTTACCAGTCTTTCCTGTGAAGCCTCTTGACTCTGTGACTTTCCTATCTTGCCCAGCAGGTGGCACTTGTTAGCCCATTGCTCACCACCAGTGTAAAAATAGTGTGCTGCCTTTAATTCTCAGCAGACCTTGTCCCTGCCAGGGGAGTGGTTGAGACAGAGGATGAGATAGAAGTCAGGCTTAAGCTGTTTCTGTTTTCCAGTGCCTGGGGTCTGAAGTCTCTGAATGAGAGCTGCCACTTGTGCTGTGCCCTGCCCCCACCTATTTTGGGGGAAAGATATGCCCTTTAAGGAATTGTCTCCTTCACCTGACTAGTTATTTTGTCTCTCAGACATACCTTACTTTTGCTCTTACCTGGGTCCATGCTGACATTTGAAAATGCCTGAGACTTTCTTTAATGGGCTACTAAGAATATTTTAAAAAGTCATTTTCAGAGTCAGTCTCTGACACCCTGTGTTTGCAAATCAGGAGCCAGAGTTGGTACCTGGCTCTATGTGCCCCTTTTCTTGAGGCACAGCCCCTTTCCAGTATTCTGAGCTCAGCTGACTCCAAAAGTCTCTGTTTTTATTTTTATCAGCCCCATCTCCTCTCTGCTGGGAGAGATCTTAGTGTTCCTCTCATGCTTGCTCTGGCTTTATCTGTCTTCAGAGTTTGTATTCAGTAGTCTGGATTTGTTAATAAAAACCACAGTTGGAGCTTGATTGAGCTACCTTCCCTTGCTCCTAGTTGAGACTGCTTTTTTCCACGGTGAAGTTTCTTCAAAACAACCCGTGTGGCAGTGAAGGAGGGGTGCCATCCTCCACAGTTTAGGAGACTTACTTACATTTCTGCACTGTGATCTTGGCTCGTCCCCCCATTCAAGACTGGTTTATGATGTGTATCTGCTCACAAATGTCTCCTAAACTGTTGCTCCAAACAGTTCTTGGCTGTTTGAAGTACTAGCTTCTCTAGAGGAGTAACCAAATTCCACACCTCTCTACACTGCCATCTTGCCCTGTCTCCCATGATCAAATACTTTGATGCACACAAGTTTGGTTTTTTAAAAAATTTTAATAAGGTCCCGTTTATCTACTTTTTTCCTTTGTTGCTTGTGCTTTTGGTGGAAAGTCTAAGACATTGTTGACCAACATAAGGTCCTGGAGATGCTTCCCTGTTCTCTTCTAGGAGTTTCATAGTGCTGGCTCTTATATTTAGGTCTACAATCCATTTTAAGTTGACTTTATATAAAGTGTTAGGTAAGGGTCCACCACACTTTTCTGCACATGGTGTTTCAGTTTGTTAAGCCTGCCAGGATGCAATATACCATAAATGCTTTGGCTTTTATAAAGGGAATTTATTAAGTTCCAAGCTTACAGTTCTAAGGCCATAAAAATGTGCAAACTAAGGCATCTAGAAAAAGATACCTTGACTCAAGAAAGGGCTGATGATATTCAGGGTTCCTATGTCAGCTGGGAAGGCACACAACAATGTCTGCCAGCTATCTCTTCCAGCTTCTCATTTTAAAAAACTTACCCTGGGGCATTTTGCTTCCACATCTCCAAAGGTCTCTTGTCTGTGTCAGCTCTGAAGTTTTTTCCAAAATGGTTCCCTCTTAAAGGACTCAGCAAGCGACCCATCTTGAATGAGGGGAGATACATTTCTACAGAAACCACCTAATCAAAAGTCACAGTAGCTTTGGTGTAAGTTTTAAGATTTGAAAATGTGAGCTCTCCAACTTCATTCTTTTTCAAGATGGCTTTCACCATTCAGGGCCTCTTATCCTTCCATATAAATTTGATCTTTGGATTTTCCATTTCTTTATGGAAAGTTGGTAGAATTTTGACTGAGATTGTATTGAATATTTAAATTACTTTGGGTATAATTGACATCTTAACAATATTTATTCTTTCAATCCATGAACATGGAATGTCCTTTCAATTATTTAGAACTTCTTTGATTTCTTTTAACAATGCTTGGTAGTATTCTGTGTAGATGCCCTTTATATCCTTGGCTAGCTTTATTCCTAGATATTTGACTCTTTTCATTACTACTGTAAATGAATTATTTCCTTGATTTCATATTCTGATTCCTCATTACTGATGTATAGAAGCACTGCTGATTTTGAAGTGCTGTTATTGTACTCTGCTGAATTTATTTATGAGCTCTAGGAGCTTTTTTGTGGATCTTTCAGGATTTTGCATGTATAGGATCATGTTATCTGCAGATAGGGAATGTTTTACTTCTTCCTTTCCAATTTGGATGCCTTTTATTTCTTTCTTTCTGTTTTTGTTTAATTGCTCTGGCAGGAGCTTCCAGTATAATGTTGAATAAGAACAGTGGCTGTGAGCATCCTTGTCTTGTTCCTAATCTTAGAAGGAAAGCCTTCAGTATTTCAGTATGATGTTAGCTGTAGTTTTTACATATGTGCCGCTTGTCACGTTGAGGAATTTTTCTTGTTTTCTTGTTTCCTAAGTGTTTTTATTTCTAAATCATGCTGAATTTTGTCGAGAAATGATCATGTTGTTTCTTTCCTTTGTTCTGTCAATGTGGTGTATTACAATAATTGATTTTCTTATGTTAAAACCACCCTTACATACCTGGAAAACTCCCATTTTATTATGGTGTATAATTCTTTTATTGTGATGTTGTAATCAGTTTGCTAGTGTATTGCTGATGAATTTTCCATTTATGTTTATAAGAGACATTGTTCCATAATTTCCTTTTCTTTTGATGTCTTTATCTAGATGTGGTATGAGAGTGATATTGGCCTCATAGAATGAATTATAGAATGTTCCCTTCTCTTCATTTCTTTTTTTGGAAGAGTTTGAGAAGGATTGGTGCTAATCTTTCTTGGAATATTTGGTAAAGTTCCCTTGTAAAGCCATCTGGCCCTGGGGCTTTTCTTTGTTGGAAGGTTTTTGAATGCTGATTCAACCTCTTTATTAAGTATTGGTTTGTTGGGCTCTTGTATTGCTTCTTGAGTCAATGTGAGTAGTTTATATGTTACTAGGAATTTGTTCATTTCATATTAGTTATCTAATTTATTGGTATGCTATTGTCATAGATTCCCTTATAATTCTTTTTCTTTTAATGGGGTTGTTAGTAATATCCCTTTTTAATTTCTGATTTTCACTGTGTTCTCTATTTTTAATTTGTCAGTCTTGATAAAGTTTTGTCAATTTATTGATCTTTTCAAAGTGCCAACTTTTGATTTTGTTGACTCTCTTTCTTGTTTTTATTCTGTATTTCATTTATCTCTGCTTAAATCTTTGTTAATTTCTTTCTGCTCACTTTGGATTCAGTTTGCTTTCTTATTTCTAGTTCTTCCAATTTTGAGGTTACATCTCTGATTTGAAACCTTTCTCCTTTTATAATGTAAGCATTTAGTGCTATAAATTTCCCTTTCAGCATTGCCTTTGCTGCATTACTTAAGTTTTGGTGTGCTATATTTTCATTTTCATTCACCTCAATACAGTTCTAATTTCCTTTTATGATTTCTTCTTTGACCCATTTTTTGTTTTAGGGTATGCTATTTAATTTCCACATATTTTTGAATTTTCCATTTTCCCCTCCATTATTGATTTCTAGCATCATTCCATTGTGGTCAGAGAAAATGCATTTTAAGATTTTTAAATGAATTTATTGAGATTTGGTTTGTTACCTAACATGTGGTCCATTCTGGAGAAAGATCCATGTGCACTAGAGAAGAATGTGTATTCTGCTACTGTTGGGTGAAGTGTTACTTGCAAGTCTGCTGGTTCTAGTTCATTTCGTGAATCATTAAATTCTTCCATTTCCTTATGAAATGTCTGTCTAAATGCTTTATTCATTATTGAAATTGGTGTATTAAAGTCTCTTATTATTAAAATAGAACTGTCTATTTCTGCTTACAAATTTACCTATATTTGCTTCGTGTATTTTGTGGCTCTGTTGTTAGGTACATGTATATTTATATTTGTTACATGTTATTGTACTGACTTCTTTATCAGTAGCCCTCATAACAGTTTTTGAATTAAAGTCTACTTTATTTGATATTAATGTAGCTAAAACAGCTCTCTTTGGGTTGTTACTTGCATGGTAAGTTTTTTCCAACCTTTCCCTTTCAATCTACTTATGTCTTTGAATTTAAGGTGAGTCTCTTATAGACAGTATATTGTTGAATACGGCTTTTTAAATCCATTCTTCAATCTCTGTCTTTTGACTGGAGACTTCAATTTGTTTACATTTACAGTCACTACTGATAATACAGAACTTCTTTTCTGCCATTTTTCTATTTAGTCTTTGTAAGTCTTATACATATTTTGTCCTAATTATTATTTTCATTAATGCCTACTTTCATATTTATTTTATTTTTTGTATTTTACCATATTGAGTCCCTTCCAATTTCTATATGGATATATATTTCATATATTTTCCTTATGGTTACTGTTTTGATTTGCTAAAGCTGCTGTAATGCAATATAACAGAAATGGACTGACTTTTAACAATGGGAATTTATTAGGTTACAAGTTTTAATTTTAAGGCTTTAAAAATGCCCAAATAAAGACATCAACAAGGGGGTACATTCTCTGAAGAAAAGTTGCTGGCATCTAGGACACCTCTGTCACATGGGAAGGCACACAGCCAGGGTCTACTGGTCCTTCTCTCTGGATTTTGTTACTTTCAGCTTCCGTGTGTCCTTGCTTGCTTCTGTTGGTCCTCTCAGCATTTCTGGGGATTTTCTTTCTGTGTGCTCTCTTTTGTTTTTTTCTGTTCTTTATCCTCTTATAAAGGACTCCAGTAAAAAGGATTAAGACCCCTCTTTAATTGGGTGGTCACATCTTATTACCAGTATATATAAGGGGGGATCTCTACATAAAATAAAGATTAGAACTGTGGGAATACTGAGTGGTTAAAGCTGCAACACTTTTGTAAGTGCCCTTTAGTGATCTAGAAAAGAAGATTAGAAATAGGAAAGATAGTGGCCTATAGATAGTTGCCTTAATTTTTGTGATCTAGGGAGTTGGATGAGAATACTATGTAAAAGTTGAAATGACTGAAAATTTAACATATAAAAGTATTTTGGATCTAGGAAAAATAATTGACCAAGTCAAAAAAATAGGGAAAATGACAGCAACAACAAAAATACAAATGGCTTTCTACTTGTCTGGAGGTTTGTTTATAGCCTTTTTTGTTTGTTTAAAAGCAAAAGATTTCAGTCAATGGTGGCTTCCATAAGCATGTCACATTACAGAGAAAATAGTGTGCTGACAAGCAAGGAAAGGACCATGGAAAGAATTCTGATAGTAAGTCTCAATAATTAAATGTTAGTATACTGACTCTGAAGAAAATTTGGAATCATGGTGGGGTAGATTGTTACACTGGTGGTCTCCAGTGAAACACATCTCACAGTATTCATGCTTTTGTGTAGACCCTTCCAAAATTGACTCTGGACTTGGCCATCTGAATGATTTCAACCAATGGAACATCAGCAAGCAGGACATAATTGGGAGCTTAATAAACCCTTTTAATTGGAGCTTATCCTCTTGGAACACTCACTCTTGGAAACCCTGCTGTAAAGACTCTTGGACTAGGCTATGAAATGATGAAAAGATACAAAGTTAGAAACCCTGGAGGATTAGAGCTCATCTTGTGTGTTCTGGCTGCAGCCAAACTTCCATTTGAATGCAGCCACATGAGCGACCCTAGCTACACTATGTGGAGCAAAAAACCTCCCAGCTACTTCCAGTCAATCTACAAAATAATGAAAAATTACAAATTAATTGTTGTTATTTTAGAACATTACATTTTGGTGATTTATTATGTAGCAGTAGATACCTGAAAAACATGGTTATGTAAATGCCTTCATTTACGGAAAAGGAAGCTGAGACAGAGGGTGACCAAAGGATTTGGCCAAAGTTTTATAACTAGTTAGTGGCAGAACTGGGACTAAAACTCAGATCGTCTGATAGCTGACTCAATGCTTCTCTTCTTACATGACCCAAAATACTATTATTGGGTGGTGCAATGGTGGCGCCATGACAGAATTCTTGCCTGCCATGCTGGAGACCCAGGTTTAATTCCTGGTGCCTGCCCATGTGAAAAAAAATACTATTACTGATATTTATCATCTATTAAAGAATTTCTGTGTTCCAAGCTGTGCTGTTTTGAAAGGATGTATGAACCCTAGAAAAGCCATGTTTTAATCAAAATCCCATTTTGTAAAGGCAGAATAATCCCTATTCAATACTGTATGTTTGAAATTGTAATCATAGCATCTCCCTGGAGATGTGATTTAATCAAGAGTGGTTGTTAAACTGGATTAGGTGATGAAATGTCTCCATCCATTTGGGTGGATCTTGATCAGTTTCTGGAGTCCTATAAAAGAGGAAACATTTGGGAGAATGAAAGAGATTCAGAGAGAGCAGAGCAGAACAACATAGCCATGAGAAAGAGAGTTCACCAGCCAGTGATCTTTAGAGATGAAGAAGGAAAACACCTTCTGGGGAGCTTCATGAAACAGGAAGCCAGGAAAAGAAGCTAGCAGATGATGCTGTGTTCACCATGTGCCCTTCCAGATGAGAGAGGAATCCTGACTGTGTTCACCATGTGCCTTTCCAGATGAGAGAGAAACTGACTGTGTTCACCATGTGCCTTCTCACTAGACAGAAACTCTGAATTTCATCAGCCTTCTTGAACCAAGGTATCTTTCCCTGGATGCCTTAAATTGGACATTTCTATAGAGTTGTAATTGGGACATTTTCTCAGCCTTAGAACTGTAAACAAGCAACTTATTAAATTCCCCTTTTTAAAAGCCATTCTGTTTCTGGTATATTGTATTCTGACAGCTAGCAAACTAGAACACAGGCATTATATGAAGAATGTTAAATTCATTGATGGAGGTATTATCATTATCCCCATTTTACAGGCCAGGAAACTAAAGCCAAGAGAGGTCAAGTAATTGGTTTGAAGTCACACAGCTGGTAAGTGATAGAGCTGGGATTCATACATAGCACCCTGACTCAGAGACTTTTGTCTTAAGCATTGAGTGATAAAATAATAAAATGGAGGTGAATTTAGGATAAGTAAAATGAATAGCCTGTACAACAACTGATTTAATTCATATTTATCTTCTTGATCACTCATTTTGAAATGAAAAAGAATTGATTCCCAGCCACCACCACTGTGAGGACTAAACCAGCTGATCCTTGTTCTGGTTCAGAATTAGATGAGGTCTGCCACTTTTAGGATTTGGCAAGTGGAATTAATGCCTTATTACTATTTAAGTGTTGGCAAAATTTTTCTTTCTCTGTAGGTTAACATATGACTTAAGCCCATGGTTTTTTGCACTAAAAGTATCCATATGCTATTTTCTCATTTACACTTGAATGATTGATATGTTGTTTAGCAAGAACTGTTTGCTTCCTAAGGAGCCCTTAAAAATTCATATCTTTCATGTTTGAAAAAATGTTTTTGACAAATGATGTAGGTAATTCAAGTATACCTATACTGTAACACGTTTTTTGACAAATACTGGCCCTCAGTGCCTGTTCTAATTCAACATATATTAAAGAATCACTGAATATTAGTATATGCTACAAACTAATGGTATGAAACTGAACAAGACAGTGACCTTCAGAATCTCATTTTAATTGAATAGCAAATATATGAGAATGGTAATATAAATTAAAAAGACTTATAATAAAAGTACTGATTAGGCTCACTTCATCATACATTAAGCCAATATTGTTTAAGTTCTTACAGTGTGCCAAATGGAATGTTAGGTGCTTGGTGAACCAACCAGATAGTTCCTGTCTCCAAGATCCCACCATCTAGTGGAGGAAGTAGTTCATGATCTGTTAACCACACTGAGAAAAATGCTCTGAAAGAAATGAAGAGGCTACTGTCATAAGAGAATGATCTTGGGAGGGAAAGGTAGAGACAGCTATTTACTTAGAGATGGAGGTCAGAGAAGATCCCCAATCTGGTAATATTGAAGCAGCAAGCCATATGAAGAAGGATGGGGAGGAGAGAAGATTTATTACAGACAGGGAAAACTGAAAGTATAAAGGCTTTAGGCAGGACAGAGCTTGAATTTACTAGGAACTGACAGTAGGCTGATGTGAATGGAGCATGGTGAATTCAGGGTTGTAGGAACTGGCAGGAGATGACATTGGAGAGGAATTCAAGGGCCAGATCATTCAGGTCTAGAAAATCATGGTAATGACTTTACCCTCAACCTCATCGGGATGTATAATTATTGAAAGGGGGGATCAAGAGCCCTTGCTAAGCTCAAGAGCTCCCAAGCTGTGCAGTTTTTTTCCTCTCTTACTCCAAACACTTACTTGGTTGATGTGTCATCATGGACAAGCAACTTAATCTTATTGTGGCTCACCTTGCTCATCTAAAAAATGGGAATAACAATAATAGATATTATTGTGAAAATTTAATGAGTCAATACCCACAAAGGACTTAAAATATACTTGATATTAAGTGCTCAATCCATGTTAGCAATTAAGTTGGGAAAAATCATGGTCCAAATTGCATTTTTTTTTTACGTGGGCAGGCACCGGGAATCGAACCGGGTCCTCGGGCATGGCAGGCAAGCATTCTTACCTGCTGAGCCACAGTGGCCCGCCCCCAAATTGCATTTTTAAAACATCAAACTGGCTGCAGTAGAAATGGAAAAGAAGAGATGGGGAGATAAACAGTGAGACCAAGCTTTGACATTTATCTCAACTGGAGATTGTAAGCACTCGGATACTTAACTCCCATGATCTTACAAAGGACTATATTACCACTCCAGCTAGCTGAGATCACTTGACAGGAAGGGGATCTGCCCAGCATGGTCAGAACTTGTGCTTGGGTGGAGGTGGAACAAGTCAGATGAGGAATACTGAGGACTCACATCTACTGGAGCAGACAGTGAAATCAGAAAGATCTCTAAGGTAGTAATCATTCAAGTAGACAGGACAGTTGGCTAGAATCTGGGTGATCCCAAAGGGGAGTAACTGCAAGCTTCCCACACATAGGTTGAGAGAATTGGGTGGAAAGCAATTTATTTCAGCAAGCATTTCTGAATATCTACTGTATGCATGTGTTCTAGTTTGATAGCTGCCAGAATGCAATAGAGTAGAAACAGAATGGCTTTTAAAAAGGGGAATTTAATAAGTTGCGAGTTTACAGTTCTAAAGCCAAGAAAATGTCCCAATTACAAGTCTATAGAAATGTCCAATCTAAGGCATCCAGGGTAAGATACCTTGAATCAAGAAGGCCAATGAAGTTCAGGGTTTCTCTTTCAAGTGGAAAGGCACATGGCAATCACCGTCAGGGTTTCTCTCTCAGCTGGAAGGGCACAGGGAGAACACGGAATTATCTGCTAGCTTCTCCAGCTCCCTGTGAGGTGTTTTCTTTCTCCATCTCAAAAAGTCGCTGGCTGGTGGACTCTTTGCTTCATGGTTCTATCGTATTCTCTGTTGTGGCTTTCTCATGGCTCTGTTGATTCTTCTCTGCTCTCTCTGAATCTCTTCCATTCTCCAAAATGTTTCCTCTTTTATAGGATTCCAGTAAACTAATCAAGACCCATCCGAATGGATGGGGTCACATCTCCATGGAGATAACCCAATCAAGTTTCCAACCTATAGTACTGAATTAAGAGAATCAGTTGCTCCCATGAGATTGCTTAGAATTAATTCATGGCTTTTCTAGGGTAAATAAATCCTTTCAAACCAGCACAGCATGTAACAAGTCCTGTTGGGCTAAATATTGACACAATGGGGTCTGTATCAGTTGGTGTGTTACCCTGATGTTCAGGGGAATCCACTTCCCCTAGGTACCTGTCCAGAGGGCACTGACATTTTGGATGAAAAGTCAAGGCAGAGACTCAATTTTGAACAGAAGCAATGACTTAATCTCAGTCATGCTAAAGAGTTAGGATGTTATATTATTCATCTTTTTTTTAAAGAACAACTTTGTTGGTATATGTATTAGTTAGGGTTCTCTAGAGAAACAGAATCAACAGGAAACACTTGCAAATATAAAATTTATGAAAGTGTCTCACGTGACCGTAGGAACGCAGAGTCCAAAATCGACAGGGCAGGCTGTAAAGCCGATGACTCCAATGGATGGCCTGGATGAACTCCGCAGGAGAGGCTCACCAGCCAAAGCAGGAATGCAACCTGTCTCCTCTGAGTCCTCCTTAAAAGGCTTCCCATGATTGGATTTAGCATCACTAATTGCAGAAGACACTCCCCTTTGGCTGATTACGAATGGAATCAGCTGTGGATGTAGCTGACGTGATTATGACCTAATCCTATGAAATGTCCTCATTGCAACAGACAGGCCAGCGCTTGCCCAATCAGGTGAACAGGTACCACAACTTGGCCAAGTTGACACCTGTCCCTAACCATGACAGTATATAATTCACATGCCATAAAGTTAAACATTTAAAATGTACACAGTTCAGTGGTTTTTACGATTGTATGGAATTATACAATATGTGGCATTTTAGGGTCAGACTACGTTAATTTAGGTTAATGTTTTCATGTTAACCCATATTGTAAGCTGTATTACCTTATTTCTTTTTATGACTGAGTAATATTCCCTTGGATGAATATAACACATTTTAAAATCCATTTATTTTTTGATGGGCATTTGGCTTGTTCTCATTCTTGGCCTTATGTATAATGCTGTTATACATATTAACGTACAAGTGTTTGTGTGTATATATGTTCTCAGTTTTTTTGGATATATACCTAGGAGTAGAAATTGCTGAGTCATTTGATTACTCTGTGTCATCTTGAGAAATTATCAAACTGATTTTTAAGGCAGCTGCACCATTTTACATTCCCACCAGTAGTGTTCAAGGCATCCGGTTTCTTAACATCCTCAACAATACTTATTCTTGTCCATTTTTTTGATTATAGCCATTCTATTGGATGTGAAGTGTTATGTCACTGTGGCTTTGATTTGCATTTCCCTGAAGGCTAATGATGTTGAGTATCGTTTTTTAAAATTTTTTTATTAATTTAAAAAAATTACAAGAAAGAAACAGAAACATTCTTAATATATGCTCATTCCATTCTACATACATAATCAGTAAATCACAATATCATCACATAGTTGCATATTCATCATCATGATCATTTCTTAGAACATTTGCATCAATTCAGAAAAAGAAATAAAAAGATAACAGAAAAATAAAATGAAAACAGAAAAAAAATTTTTACATGCTATACCCCTTACCCCTCCCTTTCATTGATCACTAGCATTTGAAACTAAATTTATTTTAACGTTTGTTCCCCATATTATTTATTTTTATTCCATATGTTCTACTCATCAGTTGACAGGGTAGATAAAAGGTACATGAGACATAAGGTTTTCACAATCACACAGTCACATTGTGAAAGCTATATCATTATACAATCATCATCAAGAAACATGGCTACTGGAACACAGCTCTACATTTTCAGGCAGTTCCTCCAGGATAACCTCTCAACTCTGTTTGGAATCTCTCAGCCATTGACACTTTGTCTCATTTCACTCTTCCCCCTTTTGGTCGAGAAGGTTTTCTCAATCTCTTGATGCTGGGTCTCAGCTCATTCTAGAGTTTTTCTCAATCCCTTGATGATGAATCTCAGCTCATTCTGGGATTTCTGTCACACGTGGCCAGGAAGATCCACACCCCTGGGAGACATGTCCAACATATACAGGGGGAGGGTGGTGGGTTTGTTTGTTGTGTTGGCTGGAGAGAGATGCCACATCTGAGCAACAAAAGAGGTTCTCTTGGGGGTGACTCTTAGACCTAATTTTAAGTAGGGTTGACCTATCCTTTGTGGGATTAAGTTTCATATGAACAAACCCCAAGACTAGGGGCTCAACCTATAGCTTTGGTTGTCCACACTGCTTGTGAAAATATCAAGAATTCAACTTGGGGAAGTTGAGTTTTCCCCCATTCTCACCATTCCCCAAAGGGGACTTTGCAAATACTTTTCCACTCACTGATCAAATCACTCCGGGATTCATGGGGGCATCACATGGACAAACCAACAAAATCTCATGTCCTACCCAAGGTTCCATGTACTTATGGTGTTCAACCAACTATCTACATAACTTATATTAGGAGATGAACTAGTCAAAATATAAATTTTGTACCAAATAAACATTTTTTGATTTAGTCTCACACATAAGTTGAAATTTTAAAATATTAATTGCCATCTATTTTCAGCACCCTGCAGTAATGACATTCTTTTGTTCTTCCTCATGCAGAAGCATTTTTTAAATTTGTACATTTAGTCACTATCATTATAACTCTAGGCATTCCTAGATTATACCATCTCAATCTTTATCATCTGTCTTTCTTTGTGATTTCATTTATGCCCTCAGCCCTCCTCCCTCTATCATTCTCACATTCAGCTTCATTTAGTGTTTTAACATTATTACAGTTAGGTAGTATTGTGCTGCCCATTTCTGAATTTTTATATTCAGTCCTGTTGCACAATCTGTATCCCTTCAGGTCCAATTACCCAATATCTTACCCTATTTCTATCTCCTGATGGCCTCTGTTACCAATGAAATATTCCAAGTTTATTCACTAATGTCAGTTCATATCAGTGGGACCGTACAGCATTTGTCCTTTTGTTTCTGGCTAATCACAGTCAGCATAATGTCCTTAAGGTCCATCCATGTTGTTACATACTTCATAACTTTATTCTGTCTTACAGCTGCATAATATTCCATCTTATGTATGTGCCACAGTTTGTTTAGCCACATGTCTGTTGATGGACATTTTGGCTGTTTTCATCTCTTGGTAATTGTAAATAATGCTGCTATAAACTTTGGTGTGCAAATGTCCGTTTGTGTCCTTGCCCTCATGTCCTTTGAGTAGAGACAGCATATAGATGGGTCTTGTGTTTAATCCATTCTGTCAGACTATGTCTTTTGATTGGGGAGTTTAATCCATTAACATTCAGTGTTATTACTGCACGGGTAGTAATTTCTTTTACTATTTTGCCTTCTGTACTTGATATGTCATATCTAATTTTCCTTCTTTTTACCTTTACTCATAGTCTTCCTTTCTACACTTTTCTCCACACCTCTCTCTTCTGTCTTCATATCTGTCTCTAGTGCTCCCTTTAGTATTTCTTGCAGAGCTGGTCTGTTGGTCACAAATTCTCTCAGAGATTTTTTGTCTGAAAATGTTTTAATTTCTACCTCATTTTTGAAGGACAATTTTGCTGGATATAGAATTATTGGTTGGCTGTTTTTCTGTTTTAATAGTTTAAATATATCATCCCACAGTCTCCTTGCCTCCATTATTTCTGCTGAGAGATCTACACATAGTCTTATTGGGCTTCCCTTATACATGATGGATTGCTTTTCTCATGCTGCTTTCAAGAGTCTCTCTTTCTCTTTGACCTCTGACATTCTGATCAGTAAATGTCTTGGAGTACGTCTATTTGGATCTATTCTCTTTGCAGTACACTGCACTTCTTGTATCTGTAATTTTAAGTCTTTCATAAGAGTTGTGAAATTTTCAGTGATAATTTCTTACATTAGTTTTTCTCCCCCTTTTCCCTTCTCTTCTCCTTCTGGGATACCCACAACACGTATATTCATGCACTTCATTTTGTCATTCAATTCCCTGAGTCCCTGCTTATGTTATCCATTTTTTCCCTATATTTTATTTTTCTTGTCAGATTTCAATGTTCTCTCCTCCAGTTCACTAATCCTATGTTCTGTCTCTCAAAATCTGCCATTGTAGTTTTCTGTTTTTCATCTCTTCTACTGTGCCTTTCATTCCCATAAGTTCTGTGATTTGTTTTATCAGACTTTCTATTTCTTTTTTTGTTCATTCCTTGCCTTCTTTATATCCTCCCTCAGTTCATTGATTTGATATTTGATGAGGTTTTCCATGTCTGTTCAAATATTCTGAATTAATTGTTTCAGCTCCTGTATCTCATTTGAGTTGTTGGTTTGTTCCTTTGACTGGGCCATATCTTCAATTTTCCTAGTGTGATTTGTTATTTTTTGCTGGTGTCTAGGCATTTAATTACCTTAATTGGTTTATTCTGGAGATTGCGTTCACTTCTTTTACCTAGGGTTTTCTTGCTGGATGAATTTGTTGTCTATCTGTTCTTTGACATTCAGTTCAGCTTTATCTGGACCTCTAGCTTAGATTTTGTTTAACAGAGGAGAATTTTTAGCTCTTGTTTTCTTGTTTCTTGCCCGCTTGTATGGTGCCTTCCACCCCACACACACTTAGGAGGGTCTACTTAAGTATTATAGACCCCAGCCAGATTTTCCCAGACCAAACTGGCCTCCTATCAGGAGGAAAGAGTCACCTGCGTTGGTTTTCCCTGAGGGTGAGACCCAGCAGGTTCAAACACTTTCCTGTGAAATCTCTGGACTCTGTTTTTCTTATCCTTCCCAGTATGTGGCGCTTGTCTGCCTGCAGGTCCCACCAGCATAAGATGATGTGATACCTTTAACTTTGGCAGACTTTCTCTGGTGGGGGCATGGTGGGGACAGAAGAGAGGTTGTTGGCTGGTTTTAATGGCTTCAAATTACCAAGCCCTGGTGTCTGAATTCGTTGAGGGAGGGATTCCACCTGAGTTGGGCTTCACCCCTCTGCTGGGGAAGGTACAGGCTCCAGACATGCCCTCAAACGAGCTTGTTTCTGCCTATACCTGGGGCAGTTGCAGCCTGAGAAGCCCTGCCACTGTATCTAAAGGTAGTCAAGCCTTTGTAGAAACACAGCTACAAAAACCTGTTTCCTTCTTTTTTTTTTCTTTTCCCATCAGCCTTGCCCCCTTGGCATCATGGCAACAATGAGAAACCTCCACTTTGACCAGGTTCACCTGAGCTAGGGGCCTATTTTTAGTAGTCATAATTTGTTAATTATTTCCACAATTGGCATTTGATTGCGCTCAGCCCCTGCTGTTGGTAAAGTCTCTTTCCTTTCCCCTCTGGGAAGCAGCCTGTGGGGGAGGAGCACTGGCCACTGCAGCTTGGGGAACTCATGGTTGTGGGGGGGGGGGCTTGCAGCCAGTCCAGCTGGTTCAGATTAGGGTATGCTGTGTATCCGGTCACTGATGTGGCCCCAAGAGCTGTTCTGCACTGTTTCTGGTTATTTAGTAGTTGTTCTGGAGGAGGAACTAAAATGCGCACATTGTTAAGCCACATTTTGGCCCGGAAAGCCTTGAGTATCTTTTTATGTATTGTACATTTGTACATTTTCTTTGGAAAACTATCTATTCACTTCTTTTGTCTACTTTTAAATTTGTCCTTTTGCAATTGGATTGTAAGAGCTATTTATATATTACAGATGCAAATCCTTTATCAGATATAAGATTTGCAAATATTTTCTCCCATATTGTGGGTTGTCTTTTTACTTTCTGAATAGTATCTGCTGAAGCACAAAGTTTAACAGTTGAATCAAGTAACCATTTTGTTGTTGTTGTTGGGTTGTGCTTTTAATGTCATACCTAAGAAGACTTTGCCTAATACAGGGTGTGCTGGAAAGGCTATACATACCCTAGAAAAGCCATCTTTTAATCCTAATCCCATTTTATAAATCCAGCCATTTCTTCTGATCCCATTCAGTACTGTATGTTTGAATCTGTAATTAGATCATCTCCCTGCAGATGTGCCTCAATTAAGAGAGGTGATTAAGGTGGATTAGGTGGAGATGTGTCTCCACCCATTTGGGTGGGTCTTGATTAGTTTACTGGAATCCTATAAAAGAGGAAACATTTTGGAGAATGGGAGAGATTCTGAGAGAGCAGAGAATGCTGCAGCACCATGAAGAGAGTCCACCAGCCAGCGTATTGGAGATGAATAAGGAAAACACCTCCTGGGGAGCTTCATGAAACAGGAAGCCAGGTGAGAAAGCTAGCAGATGATGCTGTGCTCACCATGTGCCCTTCTAGCAAAGAGAGAAACTTTGACTGTGTTCACCATGTACCTTCTCACTTGAGAGAGAAGCCCTAAATTTCATTGGCCTTTTTGAACCAAGGTATCTTTCACTGGATGCCTGTGATTGAATGTTTCTATAGACTTGTTGTAACTGAGACATTTTCTCAGCCTTAGAACTGTAAATGAGCACCTTATTAAATTCCCCTTTTAAAAGCCATTCTATTTCAGGTATACTGCATTCTGGCAGCTAGCAAACTAGAACACAGGGTCATGATTATTTACTGTTATATTTTCCTCAAAGAATTTTAGAATTTCAGCTCTTACATTTAAGTCTATGATCCCTTTTGAATTCATTTTTGTTTATAGTGTGAGGTAGGGATATAATTTCATTTTTTGAATGTGAAGCTGTTTCAGCATCATTTTTAAACTGACTCTTTTTTTCCCGCATTGAACTGCCTTGAAGTCATTCTTGCAAATCAATTCATTATGAAGTAATACTCATCTGTGATTTGTACTGCACAATCTAGGTCCCCAAGTCTTGAAGAGTTTTAGAGTAATTGAATTGAGATTTCAGTAAGATATATATGACATAATCTTTAAAATCTGTCACTATTGTGTTCTACTGATTTTTTCATCACAAAGGCCAGGAACTCCTATAAGTTAACATGCACCCTTTCCCCAAGTTTTGTCTCTCTCCTGTGTGTATGTGGGCAAAAGGAGCAAAGGTAGATGAACTGTGATGGGGCATTAGGGCTCAAACACATTTTTTTACATATAGCAAATGAGTAAAGAACTAGATGGGAAATATTCATAGAGCTAAAGTTAAAATGTGTGGGCTTTTCAACTGGGATAGATGGAGATGTCAATATGCCACTTTCAACAGTGGATAGAACAACTAGACAGAGGGTCAACAAGGATATAGAAGACTTGAACAAAATGGTAAGCCAACTAGAGCCAATAATCCTTAGAACGCTACATGCAATAACAGAATGCACATTCTTATCAAGTGAAAGAACATATGCTAGGCCATAAAACAAGCCTCAATAAGTTTAAGATGAATAAAATTATACAAAGTATTTTCTCTGACAGTGATAGAATGAAATTGCAAGTCATTAAGAGAAAAAACTGAGAAATTTATAAATAGGTGGAAATTAAACAACACACTTCTAAATAACTAGTGGATCAAAGAAGAAATCACACAAAATTGATGGATGAAAGTCAACATATGACCAAAACGTATGTCCAAACCTATGGATGCAACTAAAGCTATGCTTAACTGGGTATTTGTAGCTGTAAACACCCTATATTAGAAAAGAAGAACTATCTCAGCTCAATAATCTAAATTACCACTTTAAAGAACTCAAAAAATAGAGCAAACTAAGCCCAAAGAAAGGAGAAAATAAAAGTTAGAGCAGAAACTAATTAAATAGAGATGTTTTAAACAGAGAAAATCAGTGAAACCAAAAGTTAGTTCCTTGAAAAAATCAACAAAAATGACAAATCATTAGCTTGGCTGACAAAAAAGAGAAGATTCAATTTACTAACATCTGAGGTGTAAGAGGGGACTGATGACCTTACAGAAATAAAAAGAATTATATGGGAATGATATTAAAAAAACTGTATGCCAACAAATTAGATAAATCTGGAAGAAATGGTCAATTCCCAGAAACACAAAAAATCACTGAAATTGACTAAAAAAGAAATGGAAAATTTGGGTAGATCTATAGCAAGTGAAGTGATTGAATAAGTAATTTTGAAACTTCCCACATAGGAGAGCTCACTAGTACATAGACTTACTGTTAAAATTCTACTAAATGTTTAAAGAAGAGGTGACAATTCTTCACAAACTCTTCCAAATTGTAGAAGAGGATGGAACTCTTTCTGCACATTCTATGGGGCCAATATTAACCTGGTACCAAAACCAAGTAAAATCATCACAATAAAAGAAAACTACCAATGTCTTATGAATATGGATGCAAAATTCTTCAAAGAAATACTAGCAAACCAATTCCAGCAACACCTGAAAAGGATTATATATCATAATCAAGTGTGATTTATCTCAGGAATATAAGGTTGGTTTACTATTAATCAATCAACATAATATGTCATATTATTAGACTAAAGAAAAAAAACCAAATGATAATCTCAAGAAATACGGAAGAAACATTTGTTAAAATCCAACAAAACTTCATGATGAAAACTCTAATCAAACTAGAAATAGAATGGAACTCCCTAATTCTGATAAAGGCATCTATGAAAAATCCACAGCTAACATCATACTTAATGATGAATGACTGAATATATTCCCACTAAGATCAGAAACAAGACACGATTTAGCACTCCACTTCTATGCAACAGTGTACTGGAGGCTCTAGCCAGGCAATTAGGCAAGAAAAAGAAATAAAAGGCCTTCAGATTAGGAAGTAAGAAGTAAAACAATTTCTAGTTTTAGTAAGTGTGCTGGTTAGAATGCATGTATGTCCCCTAGAAAAGCCATGTTTTAATCTAAATCACATTTCATAAAGGCAGAATAATCCCTATCAATACTGTATGTTTGAAACTAATCAGATCATCTCCCTGGAGATGTGATTTAATTGAGTGGTTGTTAAACTGGGTTAGGTGATGACATGTCTCCCCCCATTTGGGTGGGTCTTGATTAGTTTCTGAAGTCCTAT
This sequence comes from Tamandua tetradactyla, assembly GCF_023851605.1. Taxonomy (NCBI): domain Eukaryota; kingdom Metazoa; phylum Chordata; class Mammalia; order Pilosa; family Myrmecophagidae; genus Tamandua; species Tamandua tetradactyla. The sequence goes on from NC_135353.1 coordinate 125,320,863, forward strand.
AAAAGAGGGAACATTTTGGAGAATGAAAGAGATTCAGAGAGAGCAGAGTAGAACAACATAGCCATGAGAAGCAGAGTCCACCAGCCAGTGGCTTTTGGAGATGAAGAAGGGAAATGCTTCATGAAACAGGAAACCAGGAGAGGCTAGCAGATGATGCTGTTTGCCATGTGCCCTGCCACATGAGAGAGGAACCCTGGCTGTGCTCACCATGTGCCTTTCCAGATGAGAGAGAAACTCTGACTGTTTACCATGGGCCCTTCCACTTGAGAGAGAAACCCTGAGTTTCATCAGCCTTCTTGAAGCAAGGTATCTTTCCCTGAATGCCTTTGATTGGACATTTCTGTAGACTTGTTTTAACTGGAACATTTTCTCAGCCTTAGAACTGCACACTAGCAACCTCTTAAATTCCCCTTTTTAAAAGCCATTCCATTTCTGGTATATTGCATTCTGGCAACTAGCAAACTAGAACAGAAAGCCTTATCTTCCATATAGAAAATGCTAATAAATACACTAAAAATTATCAAAATTAATAAAGAATTTCAACAAGATTGCAGGATATAAGATCAACTTATAAAACAATTCATTTCCACACACTTAAACATTCTAAAAAAGATATTAGGAAAATGATTAGATCAATAATAGTATAAAAATAATTAAATACTTAGGGATAAATTTTCAAAAATGTAAGAAAAACTATACCAAGAAAAACTATAAAACGAAGGTATTTCCAGGGAAGATGACAGAGTAGGGCGCTCCATGGCTCAATCCTTCCACCCAAAACACCATGAAATAGGCAGGAACTGTCTGAGACAACTATATTGAAACTCTATAGGCCAGAAGAAAACTGTACCTCATCCAAGGAAGAGTTGGAAGAGGAGGCTGATAAATTATGGTAAATATATGTAATTGTTCTTTGGGTGGTGGCTACTGGCACCCATCCTTCACTCTTGTGGCAAACCTCTGTGAGTTCCAGTCCTTGGTTACCTGCTGCTGTAAGAAAAGGAGGTAAAAATCCTCTTCCTCAAGAACAGAGATGTGCATTGCCAATCACTAATCATGTCTAATGATTAGTGAATTTGGATTGCTGGTTCTCCGCTCTGAGGGCAACTGTTGTTTCAAAGTGCCCTGGACAGAGGAGGAGGTAGCTGAGATGTACAGATGCAGATTCTTCTCAGAGCTATGGGAGATAGTTACCTGAAAGGTAGCAAAGAAAGCTCAGCTTTGGGAATCCATCAGAGAACCTTCTGGCACCTTTCCTCATCTCTCCATGGGGCACCTTGGAGACAGATTGTACTGCCTTTGTGGGTCTGTGGTCCTGTTTAGGCTGTGAAAGAACATCTACAGGTGAAGCTCCTCAGAACTTGCTCTCCAGGCAAAGGCAACATGAGACAATAAAGGAGTGTAAGAAACTATAGATGCTTAAACAGTCTAGGACAAAAGTACACTGGCTTCAAAATACTTTGGAGAGGAAGGTTTGTCTCTTAGGAAACAGAGGGAACACCCAAACTCCTGAAAGCAGGCAACTCCAAAACAACTAACAAGCAAAAGTCTAGGACAAGACAGGGAAAAGATAGGGAAAACCCTGCACACACATTCACCTTGGACAGATCTTCTTGATAGGAAAGATGAAGCTCAAGAGAATCTCTGTCTTATCCCCAGCTGGTTACAAAACCAGGAAATAGACATCCCATGGAGCATATCCCAAAGTTGATGTTTTTAAATATTAAAATATACAGTGTGCAATGGGAGCATATAGAACAAAAAAAGAAACAGGAAATGTTTCTTTTCCATTCGTCCAATGGAAGAGGATAAAAATACAGAAAACACCAATGAAGATGAGAATGTGGATATGCCAAACAAAACGTATAAAACAAGATCTTAAAATGCTTAAGGATATGAAGGAAAGTAAAAAGAAAACAAAGTGCAGCCTGGTTTCTCCTTGCAGCTTATAGTAAAATGCAAAAGAAAAGAGATAAGCTGAGAATGAACTCTTGGGTACAAAGAAATCAGAAATTGATGGTTCTGAAAATTCTGAGTTTTGGGAAAGTGAGTCCCCAGAGAATACAGCCCCACATGAGGATTTAACCAATCAGCGATTTCAGGACAAGTCAGAATTGGAAATGGAGTTATCCAGAAAGGATTTGTAGAAAAGTCCTATTGTCTGACATTTGGGACCCTTGTGTGCCAAATGTGAAACCAACAGGTTTCTGCGATCTGTATAAATGGAACCATTGCTAGTCTGGGCTAAAAGTGACAGAAAAGGGACAGATTGAAGGGAAAATGACTTCAAAGGCAGAACTGTGGAAACCAAGGTCTGGCACAAAGAAACCTCAGGCCAGGAGAGTGGACCAGCCATGCACATAAAGAGGATGTGTTCGCCCCAGAGCTGCAGAGGACAAGCCTTCCTCCCTATTGTTCAGAAAGAGTGTTATCACTCCAGGGCTCTCAGATGCCCAAGGAATTGAGGAGACCTTAGCTGTCCCATTGTACAGGATGAGTGTCCTGCCCTAGCCTTCAGAGAGGGTTGAGCACATTCTCCAGAGATTGTGGAGTGCCTGGGTATGACCCCACTGTTTGGAGAGTGATAAGACTGTGTCCCAGAGGTGGTGGAGAGTCCAGATGCCACCCTGATGCTTGAAGATGGTGGAAAAGAGAACATGGAAGTCTCCTCAATGTTTGGAGATGTTGGAGCCCTCACCCCAGTGTTTGGAAAGAGCAGGGCCACTGCATAAGCCATTGGAGAGGGTGGGACTGCCACTTTCTCAAGCACCAAGGATAAAATGTCAAATCTATAGTTCACTCTCTGACCTTGAAATCTAATGAAGTATGCCCTGCAGATTTTTGGAACTCTTTGGGCCCAGTGAACCCTGTTTTGCTTTCAATTTATGCCTATGGAAATGGGAACATTTATGCAATGGGCCAAAGAGAAGAACTAAAAACAGTGTTAGTATTGGTGTTATAAGGGAAAGAAGCATTTCTTGGGCTTTGATTTGGTTAAGTTATATATTGGTTCTGACTGGGCTCCTAGACTACATAGTTCAGTTTGTTTATAAGAGCTGTTAAAATATAGGATATTTTAACTGTAATTTTTACTAATTATGTGGATAGTGAGAGTTTTGTTAATGTCTGAATCATTACAAATAAGGATTGAGTTGAAATAATTTTCTGGTATGTGTTGATTTGAATGCCATTGTAAGGTGGTTGTATTTTGAAATGACCAGGTTTCCCACAGTGATAACACCCTGCTGAGTCCTGTGCCCTTCTCCCTCCTTTATCCCCTCTGTCCCAGACTTTTTCTCTATCTTGCCTCTGCTCCCCTTCTTCCTGCTTTATTTTATTTTTTGCACGGGCAGACACTGGAAATTGAACCCAGGTCTCTGGCATGACAGGGTAAAACTCTGCCTGATGAGCCACCATGGCCTGCCCCATGCTTTAGTTTTAATCTCTTATTGACCACGTGGTTGATCATGTTCATCATGATTTTAGATTTCTGCTTCTGTCTTTCCTCTTCCCTTCTCACAAACACTTTCTGAGACTCTCTTAATAACTTTCCCAGTGGTTTATCCATCCACCCCTTTATTTTCTGGATCTTTTTCTGAATGTAAGGTTAATACCCCTTCATATAGCTGACCTTTAGCATTCCTTGGGCCACAGGACTACCAGGGTCCACTCCTGAGTATTTCCTCACTTGGTCCCTCAACCTTTGCAGGTAAGCAGAGGGAGTTTTTTCTTGAGCTTTCTTGAGTTTTTCTTAAAGGTTTTATTTAAGTTCTGAGATTTAGATATAGCTAATTTAACCCTATGTATAATGAGGTCTCTAAGATTCCTTATTTATGCCCCATCTTCTGTGTGATGGTAGAGAGGTGTTCTTAATTGAGAGAGCATGAGAAAGCAATCTCCATGGGGGTATTCAAGGGGAGGTAGGATGCTTAAAAGGAAAGGATGTTCCTACATTAGGCTTGAATGGGCTGAGAAAGGAGAGTTGTCAGGAGAGGGTCTGGGGCTATCAGATCTAGGAGGAGGAAGAGACTGGCTGGTGGCTGGGTGTGTGATGGGAGTATGTTGAAGGTGGCATGTAAGGTAGTGAGAAGATCTCTGCCAAGTAGGTGTGTAGGGCACTGTGGTATGACTAAAAGGAGGTGTGTGAAGAGGTGGCCTTCCAATTGGCAAGCTAGGAGTGGGGTGCACATAGGTGTGAAAGGGGTTCATTCTACCATGACCTGAAAGGCTGATATATTGGTCTGGCTGGAATAAGCCTTAAGAGTTGAATATGTGGCCTCCATGTCCAATAGAAAGATAACAGGCTTACCTTTGATGAGAAAAGTTACCTGAGGCTCCTGGTTGTTGATAGTGATGGGTGCCAGTGAAGGCCTTGGGCCCCATCAATCCTCACTGAGGATACCCAGGAGGTCAGTAGCAGCTGCAGCTTGGGAGGATGTCTGAAAACCTAGAGGGGTTCAGGGACAGTCCATTTTCCAGTGACTTGCTTGACTGCCCAGTGAGCAAGGCCTGGTGGGTGGTTTGGGATTGGAGCAGGGCTTTGCCCAGTATCCCATAGAGTTACATGTGAAACAGGGGTCAGAGGGGAGATAGGTGGCCTATTTGGCTAGGTGGTTTGCTTGCTGGTGACCTGAAAGGGCCATAGCTATCATTTGAGGTTAGTTTTCTTTTCTTCTTTTATAGTTTCCACCCATTTTTTTTCTAAACCTTAAAGGTGGCAGCCATTAGATCCTATTGTGGGGTGAGGGGACCTTCCCTCTTCAAACTTTTTACAATTGTGTCTGATATCTGAGGTAAGTTGGGAAATGAAACAGGACTTTAACCACAGGAGCCTCTCAGGGCTTGCTGGGGTAAGACATGTATATGCAAGCAGAGCTTCAGTGAGCCTGGTCATAAATTGGGCTGGGTTTTCATTGGGTCCTTAAAAGACTTAAGTTTGTCAAAGTTAATCATTTTTAGGAAGGCTTTCCCAAGTCGTGCAAGGATTCAGGTTTGGAAGTGATTTCATTTTGTATGTCAGGGTGATTAATTTGATATTACTAATTGGTGTCTATTCAGAGTATTGCTTGTTCTCCACTGAGGTTGGTGCTGTCTGTGGTGTTTAAAGTGTCTGCATGTTGTCATGCCATGTGACAGATTCTTTCCCTTTCCTCTAGTAGTAAAGTGAATCTAAGAATCATGTGGAGATATTTCCAGGTAAGATTATAAGATTTTAAAAGGAATGTAAATTCTTTAATCTATTGAGCAGGGTTGGTGTAAAATGGACATAGGTTTTTTCTCGATTTGGGGTATATCTCCTTAAAAAAATGGGACATATACACGAAATATGTTTTCAGTACCAGCTACTTTGCATAGCAGTAGGAGGGCTTGGGGAGGTTTAGACAGTAAATGATGATGATGTGCACAGGAGCAGGTTTCAGAGGGAGTCAGAGAGGGTGGGGGTTGAGAGCGAGTTTCAGAGGGAGTTGGGGAGGGAGGAGTTTGAGAATGTTTCTGATGTGAGAGAAGAATTTGGTAAGAGGAACAGGATTGGCAAAAACAGGGATGGTTAGGAAGGTAAAAGAAAGCTTGAATGTAAGAAATTTCAGACTACCTGCCACCGCATTGGATGAAGTTCTTTAAGTTTTGGAGAGCTTGAAAATCAAAAGTGACATTTTTCTAGTCCTTGAGTTTCATTATCCAATTTGTATCATGGGCACACAGAGGTTGAATAGAAAATGAGCTTTTGGGGTCTGATGTCCCCCTCTGGGTACAGAGTTTTAAGATTATGGAGGAGACAACTTAAAGGTGTGTTTTTTGGAGGGGGCAAAATTCAGTTCCCCATTTTAGGTGGCATGGGTGATTCTAAGGAATTTTAAAATGAACTGTGCTTGGAACCAATGTCTCCAGTGCCAAAGAAACTTTCCCATGAGGATGCAGGCATCCTACCCATCATGGCTCTCAGGGACAGTGAGGGTCACTGACATAATGCTAGGATTTTCTGCTGGTTGTCCTGGACAATGGAGAAAGGAGAAAGAGTGAGAGAGTGAGTGCAGGATCCTCTAGTGGAAGAATTCCTAACACCCCTCTGTAATTTGTGCCCGGTGTTGGATGGGTGTTTCATGGTGGCAGGGTGGAACTGTGGGGGAAGAGGGGAGTTGCAGGCTATGAAGATGTGATAGTTTGAGCAGGAAATGCAGAGAGAGAGAGAAAGAGAGAGAGAGAGAGAGAGAGAGAGAGAGAGAGAGAGAGAGAGAGAGAGAGAGAGAGAGAGAGAGAGAGAGAGAGACATGAGAGTGAAGGGAAAAGAAGGCCTAAATATATGGAACTCTATTTTCCAATTCAATAAATGAAATTTGTCAAGATCACAGAGCATTTTGTGATCAGAAGTTCTGCTTTCTGGCCACTGTGAATTTTTTTCTGGTTTATATTGTGGACAGGAAGTGTTACAATAAAATACGAGACACTTAGGTCGCATTTGGTTTTGGTTACTTAAGGTTTTGTATTATTTAAGTAGGCATCCCAGGGTGTTGACCATTGAAGGAAGGGAGTGTTCCATGCCCATATCACCAACATAAAAGAAGAAAAGGTTTCCTTAGAGTTGGGCTTTTCCCAACTTGAGAGGAACTGGATAAAGATTTCCCCTAGAGCTGGGCATCCTTGATCTTGAAAGGAACTAGACAGATCAGAGTGGCCTCATAGAGAGAAGCTGGCATCCTGGGTTCAGTCTAGAGACTAGGTGCACCCTTATCTGGAGGGATTGCCATAGCTGTGTTGGATCCTGGTACAGGGGCTTTTGAGGACAGATGAGAGTCTGACAAGCAGGAACAGGACTGCATGACAATAGGGGTAGTTGGGGTGGACTTATGATTTTGGTTCCGGACATTTGGTGAGCTTGGCTGGGTGAAGCTCCAGTTTCCTCTATGCATGGCACAGTCATCATCAGAGGTGGAGTTTGCAGGGTGAGTCCGGAGTGGTACTTTGGGACTTTGCTCCTGACTGGACCACCAGGATTGGGGAATAAGCCCAGGGTGAGCTGCCACTGCCTGTTGCTTCCCCAGGGGCAAAACAGAGTGGGTCAAGGAGTTTTCTGCCTCAAGGACTGCCAAAGGAATCTCAGAGGGGGAGCCACACCCAGGACCCACTGACCCAGGATCTGGGAGTAAGCCTGGAATGAGCTGCCATTGCTTGCTGCCTCCAAGATTACAAGGTTAGGGGGTTGGGGATTGCCTTGCTCTAAGTTCCAGGTTTCAGCGCCAGATAAAAAGCAAATTCACCAGGAACAAGGCAAGGTGAGGAGTTCAGGCAAAGCTTTATTTCAGGGAGAAACAGAGCTGCCCAGGCAGCATTTTGAGAGAGAAACAGCTGCACCAAAGAGGCAGGGGATAGGGTTTTTATGGCTTAAGTTTGAGAGGTTGGGGGCAAGGTGGGGTAACAGTAGACTGCCTGGCTTTCAGAATTAGGGGATAAGTTAGGAGCTAGCAGTGCTTCAAAGGTAAAGTTAAAATTTAAGTGCTGCTTGAAGCATGCAGGGTTGCAATTGTCTTCTGCTGGGGTGGTGGTGGAAGTGGAGTAATGGGGGTTATTATAAGAGGTCAGTTGCAAGAGCATGAAGAAGTGCAAGCTAGGGTGGGAGAGCTGTTTGAAACATTTGCCAGAGGTAGGTCACATCATAGGGGAAAGGGGTCCTGTTTTCCAGGCCTAATATATATGTTGTTTGTAAGAGACTCACCATAAATTCAAATGTACAAATAGGTTGAGTGTGAAAGGATGGGAAAAAAATATGTACTACACAAGTATTGAGTAAAAGAGGGCTGTGGTGGCTGTACTAATATCAGTTAAAATACACTTTAAATAAAAAACATATATGAAGGCATGCCTGCATTAACCTCTCTAACATGTACTCTCTTTTTTTTTTGTATGCTGTAGAGCAGGGGTCACATTTCTGTCTTTTTCCATGTAAGTATCCCTTTATTGCAGCACCATTTGTTGAATTTTTGCTAAACATCAATTTTTGAAAATATTTTTATTGACAAAACAACATACAAATATGAAAATTCTTAACATATGAATATTCCATACTTGGTTTACAATCAATGGCTCACAATATCATCGCATAGTTGTATATTCATTACCATGATAATTTCTTAAAACATTTGCATCACTCCAGAAAAAGAAATAAAAAGAAAAAAGAAAAAACTCATACATACCATACCCCTTACCCTTTACCCCTCCCTCTAATTGACTGCTAGTATTTCCATCTACCCAATATATTTTAACCTTTGTTCCCTTGAGTTTTTTCCCTATACCCTTTACCACACCCTTTCATTGATCACTAATATTTCAATCTACTCAATTTATTTTAACATTTGTTCCCCTTATTATTTATTTATTTTTAATCCATATTTTTTACTCATCAATCTGTACAGTAGATAAAAGGAGCATCAGACACAAGGTTTTCACAATCACACAGTCACATTGTGAAAGCTGTATCATTATACATTCATCTTCAGGAAATATGGCTACTGGAACACAGCTCTACAGTTTCAGGTACTGCCTTCTAGCCACTCTAATACACCTTAAACTAAAAAGGGGATATCTATATAATGTGTAAGAATAACCTCCAGGATAACCTCTTGATTTAGTTTGAAATCTCTCAGACACAGATACTTTATCTGGACTCATTTCTCTCTTCCCCCTTTTGGTCAAGAAGGTTTTCTCAATCCCTTGATGCTGAGTCCCAGCTCATTCTAGGATTTCTGTCCCACATCCCCAGGGAAGTTTACATCCCTGGAAGTCATGTTCCCACATAGAGAGGGGAAGGGCAGTGAATTTCCTTGACATGTTGGGTGAGAGAGACAGGCCACATTTGAGCAACAAAAGAGGTTCTCTGGGGGTGACTCTTGGGCCTAATTTGTTTTTGGCATAGGCAGACTCTGTGAAAGGCCTAATTTTGAGTAGGCTTAGCCTATCCTTTGTGCGGATAAGTTTCATAGGAACAAACCCCAAGATTGAGGGCTCGGCCTATTGATTTGGTTGTCCTCAAAGCTTATGAGAATATCAGGAATTCTCCCAATGGGGAAATTGAACTTTCCCCCTTTCTCACCATTCCCCTAAGAGGACTTTACAAACACTTCCTTATTCACTATACAAATCACTCTGGGTTTTATTGGGGCATCACACTGGACAAATCTACAAAGTCTCATGCCGTATTCAAGTTTCCATGTACTTATGGTGTTCAATTAAACTGTACATATAAGTTGAATTATGAAATACACTAATCAAAATATAAATTGTGTACCAAATAAAGACTTTTTGCTTTAATCTCACTCAGAAGTTGAAGTTTTAAAACATGAATGACCATCTATTTTCAACACCCTGCTATACTGACAGTCCTTTGTTCTTCCTCGTACAAAAACATTTTTTTAAAAAATTTTTTTACATTTAATTACTATCATTGTACACTCTAGGCATTCCTAGATTATGCCATCTCAGTCTTTATCATCTATATTTCCTTCTGGTTTTATATATGCCACCAGTCCTCCTCCCTCTATCATTTTCACATTCAGCTTCATTCAGTGTTCTCATATTATTGTGCTATAACCAGGTAGTATTGTGCTATCCATTTCTGAATTTTTATAATCAGTCCTGTTGCACAATCTGTATCCCTTCAGCTCCAATTACCCAATCTCTACCCTATTTCTATCTCCTGATGACCTCTGTTCTTAATTGAAATTCTCCAAGTTCATTCATTAATGTTAGTTCATATCAGTGAGGCCATACAATATCTGTCCTTTTGTTTCTGGCTAATCTCACTCAGCATAATGTCCTCAAGGCCCATCCATGCTGTTACATGCTTCATGAATTTATTCTATCTTACAGCTGTGTCATATTCCATCATGTGTGTATACCACAGCTTGGTAAGTCACTCATCTGTTGATGGACATTTGGGCTGTTTCCATCTCTTGGCAATTCTAAATAATGTTGGCATAAACATTGGTATGCAAATGTCCATTTGTGTCCTTGCCCTCATGTCCTGCGAATAGATACCTAGCAATGGTATTGCAGGATCATATGGCAATTCTATACTTAGCTTCCTTAGGAACCGCCAAACTGCCTTCCACAGCAGTTTTACCATTTTACATTCCCAGCAACAGTGGATAAGTGTGCCTCTTTCTCCACATCCACTCCAGCACTTGTCATATTCTGTTTTATTGATAATGGCTATTCTGGTGGGTGTGAGATGATATCTCATTGTGGTTTTCATTTGCATTTCCCTAATAGCCATGGAAGTTGAGCATCTTTTCATGTGTTTTTATCCACTTGTATTTCCTCTTCTGAGAGGTGTCTGTTCATGTCTTTTGCCCATTTTGTAATTGGGTTGTTTGTCATTTTGCTGTTGAGTTGAACAATCTCTTTATATATTCTTATCTGATATGTCATTTCTAAATATTGTCTTCCATTGTGTAGGCTGCCTTTTTGCTTTCTTGATGAAGTTATTTGATGCACAAAAGTGTTTAATTTTAAGGAGTTCTCATGTATCTTTCTTCCTTTGATGCTCATGCTTTGGGTGTAAGATCTAGGAAACCACCTCTTATTACAAGTTTTAGAAGATATTTCCCTACATTTTGTTCTGAAAGTTTTATGGTCTTACATCTAATGTTTAGGTCTTTGATCTATTTTGAGTTAATTTTTGTATAGGGTATGAGTGAAATATGGATCCTCTTTCATTCTTTTGCATGTGGATATCCAGTTCTCCAGGCATCATATATTGAAAGGACTGTTCTGTCCCAGGTGAGTTGGCTTCACTGCCTTATCCGAGATCAATTGTCCATAGATGAGAGGGTCTATACCTGAACACTCTATTTGATTCCATGGTCAGTACATCTCTCTTTATGCCAGTACCATGCTGTTTTGACCACTGTAGCTTTATAATATGACATAAAGTCAGATAGTGTGAGACCTCCAACTTTATTTTTCTTTCTCAGGAAATTTTTAGCTATTTGGGGCACCCTGCCCTTCCAGGTGAATTTGGTTATTGGTTTTTCCATTAATGCAAAGTAAATTTGGGGGATTTTAATTGGTATTGCATTGAATCTATTAATCAATTTAGGTAGAATTGACATCTTAACTGTATTTAGCCTTCCAATCCATGAACATGGTATGCCCTTCCATTTATTTAGGTCTTCTGTGATTTCTTTTAGTAATTTCTTACAATTTTCTTTGTATGGGTCTTTTGTATCCTTAGTTAAATTTATTCCTAAACATTTTATTCTTTTGGTTGCAATTGTATATGGATTTTTTCTTGATTTCCCCCTCAGATTGTTCATTACTAGTGTATAGAAACACTACAGATTTTTGAGTGTTGATCTTGTAATCTGCCACTTTGCTGTATTCATTTATTACCTCGCATAGTTTTGCTGTGGATTTTTCAGGGTTTTTTACATATAGTATCATATCATCTGCAAACATTGAGAGTTTTACTTCTTTCTTTCCAATTTTGATGCCTTGGATTTCTTTTTCTTGCCTAATTGTTCTGGCTAGAACTTCCAACACAATGTTGAATAACAATGGTGATAATGGACATCCTTGTCTTTTTCCTGTTCATTGAGGATGATGTCAGCTGTGGGTTTTTCATATATTCCCTTTATCATGTTGAGGAATTTCCCTTCTATTCATGTCCTTTGAAGTGTGTTCAACAGAAAAGGAAGTTGAATTTTGTCAAATGTCTTTTCTGTATCGATTGAGATGATCATGTGGTTTTACTCCTTTGATTTGTTGATATGGTGTATTATATTATTTTCTTATGTTGAACCATCCTTGCATACCTGGGATGAATCCAAATTGTTCATGGTGTATAGTTCTTTTGATGTGCTGCTGGATTCGATTTGCAAAAATTTATGCTTCTATATTCATTAGAGTGATTGGTCTGTAATTTTCTTTTCTTGTAGTATCTTTATCTGGCTTTGGTATGAGGGTGATGTTGGCTTCATAGAATGATTTAGGTAGCCTTCCCTCCTCTTCAAATTTTTGAAGAGTTTGAGCAGGATTGGTGCTAATTCTTTCTTGAATACTTGGCAGAATTCATATGTGAAGCCATATTGTTCTGGACTTTCCTTTTTGGGGAACTTCTTAATGACTGATTCAATTTCTTTGCTTGTGATTGATTTGTTGAGGTCACCTATTTCTTCTCGAGTCAATGTTGATTGTTCATGCCTTTCTAGGAAATTGTCCATTTCATCTATGTTGTCTGGTTTGTTAGCATAAAGTTGTTTATAGTATCCTCTCATTACCTACTTATTTCTATGGGGTCAGTGGTTATAGCTCTCCTTCCATTTTCGATTTTATTTATTTGCATCCCCTCTCTCCTTTTTGTCAAACTTGCTAAGGGTCCATCAATTTTGATTTTATCATAGAACCAATTTCTGGTTTTGTTGATTTTCTCAATTGCTTTCATGTTCTCAATTTCACTTATTTCTACTCTAATCTCCATTATTTCTTTCCATTTGCTTGCTTTGTGGTTAGTTTGCTGTTCTTCCAAGTGAACAGTTAATTGCTTGGTTTCTGTTCTTTCTTCTTTTCTGATATAGACATTAAGGGTAATAAATTTCCCTCTTAGGACTGCCTTTACTGTATCCTATAAAATTTTGATATGTTGTGTTTTCAATTTCATTTGCCTCGAGATATTTACTGATTTCTCTTATAATTTCTTCCTTGACCCACTGGTTGTTTAACAGTGTGTTGTTAGCCTCCAGATGCTTTTCAATTTTCTGGCCCTCTGCCTGTTATTGATTTCCAACTTCATTCCTTTATGATCTGAGAAGTTGTTTTGCATGATTTCAATCTTTTCAAATTTATTGAAACTTGCTTTGTGACCCAGCATATGGTCTATCCTTCACAATGATCCATGAGCCCTAGAGAAAAAAGTTGTATCCTGCTGTTATGGTGTGTAATGTTCTATAAATATCTGTTAAGTCTAGTTCATTTATTGTATTATTCAAATTCTCTGTTTCTTTATTGACCCTCTGTCTAGATGTTCTGTCTATTGATGAGAGTGTGGAATTGAAGTGTCCAACTATTATGGCAGATGTGTCTATTTCTCTTTTCAGTGTTTGCCTCATGTATTTTGGAGCACTCTAGCTCGATGCATAAATATTTATAATTGTTATGTCTTCTTGATGAATTGTTCCTTTTATTAATACATAGTGTTCTACTTTGCCTCTTTTATTTTACATTTGAAGTCTAATTTGTTGAATATTAGTATAGCTACTCCTGCTTCTTCCTCATTGTTGTTTGCATGAAATATCTTTTCCCAACCTTTCACTTTCAACCATGTTTGTTCTTGGGTCTAAAATGTGTCTCCTATAGATAGCATATAGATGGGTCCTATTTTTTAATCCATTCTGCCAGTCTAAATCTTTTGATTGGGGAGTTTAATCCATTAACATTCAGTGTTATTACTGTAAGGGCAGTAGTTTCTTCTACCATTCTGCTTTTTGGATTTTATATGTCATATCTAATTTTTTCCTCTTTTTACCTTTACTGATAGTCTTCATGTCTACATTCTTCTCCATCCTCTTTCTTCTGTATTTTCCTATCTGTCTCTAATGCTCCCTTTAGTATTTCTTGCAGAGCCAGTCTCTTGATCACAGATTCTCACAGTGATTTTTTGTCTGAAAATATTTTAATTTCCCCCTCACTTTTTTCTTCTTTTTTTCACATGCACAGCCTGGGAATTGAACCCACGTCTCTGGCATGGCAAGTGAGAATTCTACCACTGAGCTACTGTGGCACCACTCTTCCCTCTCAGTTTTGAAAGACAATTTTTCTGGATATAGAATTCTTGGTTGGCAATATTTCTCTTTTAGAATCTTAAATATATCATCCCACTCTCTTCTTGCCTCCATGGTTTCTGCTGAGAAATCTACACATAGTCTTATTGAGTTTCCCTTGTATGTGATGGATTGCTTTTCTCTTGCTGCTTTCAAAACTCTCTCTTTCTCTTTGACATCTGATTACTCTCTGATGAGTAAGTGTTTTGGAGTATGTTTATTTGGATCTATTTTGATTGGGGTATGCTCCACTTCTTGGATCTGTAATTTTAAGGTTTTTATAAGAACTGAGAAATTTTCAGGGATAATTTCCTCCATTAATCTTTCTCTTTCTTTTCCCTTTCCTTCTCTTTCTGGGACACCCACATCGCACATATTCATGCACTTCATGTTGTCATTAATTTCCCTGAGTCCTTGCTCATATTTTCCCATTCTTTTCTCAATATTTTCTTTTGCTTGTCAGATTTCAGATGTCCTGTCCTCCAGTTTCTTCTGCCTCATGAAATCTAAAATTGTGGGTTTTCATTGTTTTTTTTTCATCTCTTTTATTGTGCCTTTCATTCCCATAAGTTCTGTGATTTGTTTTTTTCATATTTTTGATTTCTTCTTTTTGTTCATCCCTTGCCTTCTTTATATCCTCCCTCAATTCATTGATTTGATTTTTGATGAGATTTTCCATGTCTGTTCCAAAATCCTGAATTAATTGTTTCAACTCCTGTTTCTCATTTGAATTGTTGGTTTGTTACTTTGGCTGGGCCATATCTTCAATTTTCCTGGTATGGTTCATTATTTTTTGCTGGTGTCTAGGCATTTAACTTCCTTAATTAGTTTATTCTGGAGATTGTTTTCACTCTTTTATCTAGGATTTTCTTGCTGGGTCTTTGTTCTCTATCTGTTCTTTGACATTCAGTTCGGCTTATTTTAGTCCTCTAGCATAGGTTTTGTTTAACAGATCAGAATTTTTCAGTTCTTGTTTTCTTGTTTCTTGCCCTGCATGTATGGAGCCTTTTCTCTTTTCTTAGGAGGGTCTACTTAGATATTATATACCCCAGTCAGATTTTCTCAGTCCAAACTGGCATCCTCTCAGGAGATAAGAGTCACCTGCATTGATTTTTCCTGAGGGTGAGACCCAGCAGGTTGACAGACTGTCCTATGAAGCCTCTAGACTCTGTGTTTTCCCATTCTGCCTGGTGTGTGGCACTTGTCTGCCTTCAGGTCCCACCAGCATAAAATTATGTGGTACCTTTAACTTCAGCAGACTGTCCTTGCTGGGGGCATTCTTGAGACAGAGGAGTGGTTTTAGGCTGGTTTTAATTGCTTCAGTTTTCCAGTCCAGTTTCCTTGAGTAAGGATTCTACCTGAGCTTGGCCCCACCCCATTCCTGGGGAAGGCACAACCTCCAGGGAATTACCTCCTTTCACCTGGCCAGCCTCTTTGTCTCTCAGATAAGCTTAATTCCACCCTTTCATGAGGCAGTTGGAGACTGAGAAGCCTTGCAGTTGTATCTAATGAGAAGTTAAGCAGTAGAAACAAAGCAAAAAATCACTTTCAGAGGAGGACCCCTATTCCTTGGGTTTGTTAATCAAAAGCTTAAGTTGGTACATTGCTCTATGTATCTCCAGGTCCTATGTGCCTCCTATTTTTTTTTTTTAGAATCCAGACCTTTGCAAGTATTTTGTGCTGTCTGAACCAAAAAAACCTCTGTTTTTCTTTTTTTTCCATCAGCCCTGCCCTCTTTATGCCTGGGCAATAACTAGTAACTTTAGCTTTTATTCAAGGTTTATGTGAGCTGGGGGCCTATTTTTAGTAGTCAGAATTTGTTAATTAATTCCACATTTGGAGCTTGGTTGAACTCAGCCCATTGCTCTTAGTAAAGTCTCTTTCCTTCCCCCTCTGTGAACCCACCTGTGGGGGAGGGGTACCAGCCTCTGCAGCTTGGGGGATTCACAGTTTTGGGTGGGATTGTAGCTGG
Source organism: Tamandua tetradactyla (assembly GCF_023851605.1). Lineage (NCBI taxonomy): Eukaryota > Metazoa > Chordata > Mammalia > Pilosa > Myrmecophagidae > Tamandua > Tamandua tetradactyla. The sequence goes on from NC_135353.1 coordinate 125,336,646, forward strand.
TCCAGCTCGTCTAGACTGGTGTACATTGTGTGCCCAGTCACTGATGTGACCCTGACAGTTGTCTGTACTGTTCTTGGCTATTTACTAGCTGCTCTGGAGGATGAGCTAATTTCCACACCTCACTAAGCCACCATATTGGAGCCATACTCCTTCTTTTTAATCAACTTCTCTTTTAACAAACTTTATTATGTATGCCCACAGGCCCTCTCATCTCTAAATTCTTTTAGTTTCGAGACCATAGACTCTGGATCCACCATTGCCAGCAGGGCACTAGTTACATATTATGACAAGCCTGGTAAGAGTGATTTCAAAAGATCTCAGGAGAGCATCATCTTCCACATAAGACACTGACCTTCAAGACCTGCATTTCAGTTACAGGGGAGAAGAAAGCAAGAAGAAACTGTAATAAGGCAAAGTTTATAACCTTGGCTATGAATGGTAACCAGCCACGTCAGGGCCACTCAGGGCAGAAGTCACCAGGAACCTGTCTTTCATGTGGGGAGTTGGGTCACCAGAAGCAGGACTGCCCCCCAAAGACCAAAAGAATCCCAAAGATGGAAAGAAATTCCAGGGCCCTGTCCATGAGACAGGAAGGCAGGACACTTGGCCCAAGAGTACATCAAGCCCCCAAGGGAGAGCAAAGCCTCTCCAAAAGTCCTTCTGGTTGCCCCCAACCAGGATTGCATGGGCCCAGGGCCAATGGCTTCCTGAATTTCATCAAAGGATATTGAAATCGTGGAGCCCCAAATGTGTCTCTGGATGTGACTATGTTTGCAGTAAACTAAAAATCAGAATTTTATTTTCAACAAAATAACTTTTAAAGGAAAGCCAGACACTATGGGATCAACAATGCCATCCTGACCAAAAGGAGGAAAAGAAGTGTAATTAAGGTATCTGTGGTTGAGAAAGTTCAAATAGAGTTGAGAGGTTATACTGGAGGTCACTGTTATGCATGCTTCAATTGGACATTGCTATCTATAATAACTTGCCCAACCAAGACCATTCCTGCCAATCCTAACGAATAGCTAAGGTGTTATGTTAATATTCTACAAAGGTTCCATGCACTAGGGTAACTCTAAAAAGCCTACAAACTCCAGATGTTTTCCCTGGATCAGATAAGTCCTGAAATGCAGGGGGGCCAGCCCTTCCAGAACATCAAGTAGTTCCATACCCTATCCCATATTATCAAAGCCCCTTCTAACATGAAAAAATTAGAATGGGCATAGCCCAAATACCCCCCAAAGAACAGGAGAAAAATCAAAAGTGGTGGTGGGGTTATACAGAGAAGGTCAGGTTTAAGAAATGAGTATGAGTGCTGAATCATTATACTGATATTTCTTTTTGCTTCCAGTGCCTTAGAGCAGCTAGAAATAAAAACTTAAAATTGTAACCTATACCAAACTCTGAAATCTGTTCTGCAACTAATTACTGCAGAGTACTTTGAAATTTATTGCTTTATGTTTATATGTTATTTAAAGAGAAGAAGAAGTATAACAGAGAAGATAGGACTTAACAAATGAGTATGACTGATGAATCATTATATTGATATTTCTGTTGGTCTCCAGTGCCTTGAAGAAGCTAGTAGAAAAAACAAAAAACAGTGGAAATGTAACCCATATCAAATTCTAAAATCTGTTCTATAACTACTTGTTAAAATGCACTTGGAATTTTGTTGCTTTTTTGTATATATTTCACAATAAAAAAGTTAAAAAAAAAAAAACTTAAAACAAAAGAAAACCAGAGTACATCTAAACAGGACCTGCACATCTGTGACATCTGTTTGGGACAGCTCAATCTGGATAGTTACTAAAGGTGGCATTCTAAGCACAGAATTCCTCTAATTCAACAACACACCAGCCCAAATGATGACTGTTCACATTCAAGTGTGACCAGGACATCATTATATGGAAAATTAAATGAACAGTGGGGCAAGAACTCAGGGACTCATGCAGAAGAGGTGATGGAAAGATTGTAAGAGTGGTGAGATGGGGTAGATTGTTACATCATAGTATTTTTGCATTTTCCAACATCCTCCAACCATTCCAACATTATCAGCAATTATGCATATATGCATGTCCTCTCTCAACTATATAAAAATATCATTTTTTTAGAGTTAATAGCTCCTGATTTCCTATTCAGCTCTGAAAGAGTTAACAGATAACTCCAAGTCCCTTGTTTCTTATCTAGCTCCAAAGGAACTAATACAGAATTGCAAACTTCAGCTGCAAACTTCCTGGGACAAAAATTTCCCTAAAGCTCCCAAACCTCCCCAAACCACTAAAACCTTCCTAAACTATAAAAGCTTGTAAAATTCTGGGCCCAAGGCAAACTCTTAGTGAATAATAAGAAGCGTAGTGTCCTAAAGATTGTTAACCATTTGCCCAAAGACAAATTTCAAGCATGTGACAACAAAACATGAATTCTGCTAGCTATTTCCTACTAGGACAAAGGAGACACCTGGTATTCAAAGTTACTATGGAAACTTGCCACTGGTAAAACATTCCTATAAAACAAGCTGACTCACTTCATTCAGTGCATGTCCCTCCCTTGGGATTCCCATGTTAACCTTTTAAATAAACTCTCTCTTCGTAATAAACTTCTCTTTTAATAAACTTTACTTCTTAAAAAGCAGATATAAAAGACAAAGATGTTCATTTCATGGTGTTAAAGGGGACAATTCAACAGGAAGATGTAACAATTATAAACATATGTACATCTAACAGCAGAACATCAAAATATATGAAGCAAATATTGACACATTTGAAGATAGAGTTCAATGGTTCTACATTAATAGTAGGATATTTTAACACAGTAGTCTTAATAATGGATAGGATATCTAGTCAGAAGATCAATAAAGAAGTTGTGCTGGTTTGAAAGGATGCTTGTACCCTAGAAAAGCCATATTTTAATCTTAATTCCATTTTATAAAGGCATCCATTTCTTCTAATTCCTATTCAGTACTGTATGCTGGAAACTTTAATTAGCTTATCTCCATGGAGATATGACTCCATCAGTGTTGGTATTAAATTTAATTAAGTAGAGACGTGTCTCCACCCATTCTATGTGGGTCTTGATTGATTTTACTGGAATCCTTTAAAAGAAGAAGCACTTTGGAAAAGCTAAAGAACAACAAGAGAGAAAGCCACAAGATTCTGAGACAGCAGAGAATGATGCAGAACCATGAAGCAGAAAGTCCACCAGCCAGCGACTCTTGGAGATGAAGAAGGAAAATGTATCCTGGGGAGCTGAAAAGGAAGCTAGCAGGTGATGCTGTGTTCACCATGTGCCTTTCCAGATGAGAGAGAAACCCTGACTGTGTTCAGCATGTGCCTTTCCACTTGAGAGAGAAACCCTGAACTCCATCAGCTTTCTTGAATCAAGATATCTTTCCCTGGATGCCTTAGATTGTACATTTCTATGCACTTTGTTTAATTGGGACATTTTCTCAGATTTCTTAGAGCTGTAAACTAGGAATTTATTAAATTCCCCTTTTTAAAAGCCATTCCATTTCTGGTATATTGCATTCTGGCAGTTAGCAAACAAGAACAGAATTACAGGACTTGAATGATACACTAAATCACATAGACTTAACAGGCATGTATAAGACATTGCACCCAATGAAAACTGAATAAACACTCTTCTTGAGTGCACATGGATCATTCTCCAGGATGCATCATATATTGGATCACAAACAAGTCTCAAGAAATTAAAAAATTTTGAAATCATACAATACATATTCTCTGACCACAATATATGAAGGTAGAAATCAAAAGAAAGAAAAAATTCAAAGGAAATTCTTGAGACAAATGAAAATGAAAATGCAACATGCCAAAACTTATGTTATGCATGAAGAAAAGAAGAAAGTTTTGAAATCAGAAATCTAACATCAGAATTGGAAAAACTAAAAATGAAGAGCAATTAAATCTAAAGCAAGCAGAAGGAAGGAAAGAACAAAAATTAGAGCAGAGATGAATGAAATAGAAAACAAACAAACAAACAATGGAGGGACTCAACAAAACCAAAGTTGGTTTTTTGAAAAAATTAACAAAATTGACAAACTTTTAGCTAGACTGTCAAAGAAAAAAGTGAGAGGATACAAATAACAAAAATTAGAAATGAAAATGGGAACATTACTACCAATCCTGCTGAAATAAAAAGAAATATAAGAAGATATTATAAGCAATGTATGCCAACAAATTATATAACCTAAATGAATAGACAAATTATTAGAAATACACAAACTATTTACATTGACTCTTGAAGATATAGTAGATCTCAAAAAACCAATTACTGGTAAAGAGATTCAATAAGTAATAATAAAAAAACCACCTAAAAAAGTAATAAGACCTGGTGGTTCCACAGGGGGAATTCTATCAAACATTCCAAGAAGATTTAACTACAATTCTGCTCAAAAGCTTCCAAAACATTGAAGAAGAGAGAACACTCCCTAACTTATTCTATGAGGCTACCATCACCCTCATACCAAAGCCAGATAAAACTACAACAAAGAAAGAAACTTACAGACCAATATCTCTTATGAATATAGATCCAAAATCCTCAATAAAATACTAACAAACTGAATTCACCATATATTAAAGGAATTATATAACATGATCAAGTGGAATCTATCTCTTCTATGCAAAGTTGGTTTAACATAAATAATCAATTGATTAATACACCACATTAACTGAATGAAGAGACAAAATCCACATGATCATCTCAATCAACACAGATAAGGCATTTGACAAAACACAGCATCCCCTCTTGATGAAAACACCTAGAACACTAGGAATAGAAGAAATCTTCCTCAACATGATAAGTGACATGTATTAAAAGCCTACAGCTAACATCCTACCTAATGGGGAAAGGCTGAAAGCTTTCCCTTTAAATCAGGGACAAGACAAAGATTCCCACTGCCACCATTGTTGTTCAATATTGTACTGGATGTTCTTGCCAGAGCAATTAGGGAAGAAAGATAAATAAAATCATCCAAACAGAAGAAGCAAAACTTTTCCAATTTGTAGATGATAGGATTTTATATGTAGAAAATCCTGAAAAACCCACAAAAAACCTCCTAGAGCTAATAAATGAATTCAGCAAAGTGGCAGGGTACAAGGTCAACACCCAAAAATCTGTAGTATTTCTACACACAAGCAGTGAACAATTGAAACAAGAAGTCAAGAAAAAAAATCCATTCGCAATAGCAACAAAAAATATCAAATATCTAGCAATAAATCTAACCAAGGATGTAAAGGACTTGTACACAGAACATTGCTACAAAACCTTGCTAAAAGAAATTAAGAAAGACCTAAACAAATGGAAGGGTATCCTCCATCCATGGATTGGAAGAATAAATATCATTCAGATGTCAGTAACACCTAGAGCAATTTATAGAGGCAATGCAATCCCAATCAGAATTCCAACAACCTTCTTTGCAGAAATGAAAAAGCCAATCATCAAATTTATATGGAAGGGTAAGGGGTCCTGAAGAGCTAAAGCCATCTTGAAAAAGAAGGCTGATGTTGTAAGACTCACAATTCCACGTCTTAAAACTTATTACAAAGCCACAGTAACCAAAACAGCATTATACTGTTACAAGGACAGATAAATAGACCAATGGAATCAAATTGAGAGCTCATAAATCAACCCTCATATTTATGACCAACTGATTTTTGACAAGATGGCAAAGATCACTCAATCAGGGGTGCATGGGTGGTTAAGTGGTAGAATGCTCACCTTTTACATGGGAGACCCACATTTAATTCCCAGAACATGCACCCCCCCAAAAAATCACTCAATTGGGAAAGAATAGTCTCTTTAAGAAATAGTGCTGAGAAGACTGGATCTCCAATTTCAAAAAAAAGAAGGGGACCCCTGCCTCACACCATACACAGAAATCAACCCAAAATGTATCATAGACCTAAATATAAGAGCTAGAGTTATCAAACTCCTAGAACAAATGTATAGAAGCATATCAGGATTTTGTGTTAGACAATGGTTTCTTAAAGTTTACACCCAAAGCACAAGAATGAAAAGAAAAAATGGTTAATTTGGACCTAATCAAAATAAAAAATATTGTTTCTCAAGGGACATTATTATGAAAATAAAAAGATAACCTACACAATGGTACAAAATATTTGGTAACTACATACTGATAAGGGATTAATATCCAGTACATATAAATAAGTTCTTCAACTTAACAACAAAAGGATAAACAACCAGTAAAAAATGGGCTAAAGACTTGAATGGGCAGCTCTCCAAAGAAGATACACAAATGGCCAGAAAGCACATGAAAAGATGCTCAACATCATTATTCATCAGGGAAATGCAAATCAAACCCACAATGAAGATACCTTTTCAAACCCATTTGAATGGCTGCTATCAAATAAATGAAAACCAGCAAGCGTTGGAGAGGGTGCAGACAAAAAGGAACACTCATTCATTTGCTGGTGGCAGTGTATAATGGTGTTTTCTCTATGGAAGACAATCTGGTGGCTCATTAGAAAGCTAATTGTAGAACTATCATATCACCTGTCAATCACACTTCCAGGTATATACCACAAAGCTTTGAAAAAGGGCTAAAACAGGTATTTGTACACAGATCTTCTATCAGTATTATTAAGAATTGCCAAAGGATAGAAGTAACACAAACGCCTATCAACCAATGAATGGATAAACAAAATTATATATATGTATATAATGTTATATATATATATGGAATATATGGAATACTATTCATCTGTAAAGAAGAATACATGTAACGACATGGATGAACATTGAAGACATCATGTTGGATGAAATAAGACAAACACAAAAGGACAATTATTGTATGATCTCGCTGTTTTGAAACAATTACAATAAGCAAACTCATAGAGTCAGAATGTGGAATATAGGTTACTAGGAGCAGGGTGTGGATACGGGATCAGAAGTTAAGGCTTAAAATGGCTGGGGTTCTCAGAAGACCCAAAAGAAGGGATGTAAACAGACATTTGCACACAGATGTTAATAGGGACATTATTCACAATTGCTAAAAGATGGGTACAAACCAAGTGTCTCTCAACAGATGAATGGATAAAGAAAATGTGATATGTATATACATATATATATGGAATTATTCAGTAGCAAGAAATAATGAAGTCCTGGAGCACGTCAACATGTAAGAACCTTGAAGACATTATGGTAAGTGAAATAAGTCAGACAAAAAATGACAAATATTGTATGACCTCACTTATATGAACTAATTATAATACGTAAACTCACAGAGACAAAATATAGAATACAGGTTATGAGGATATAGAATGAGGCTAAAGAATGGAAAGCAGTTGTTTAATATAGGCAGAATAATTAACTAGTTTGGATTTAAACTTTTGGAAATGGACAGAGGTGATGGTAGCACGTTATTGTGAGAATAATTAACAGTGCTGAATGGTGTATGAATGTGGTGGGAAGGGAAAGCTTAGAGTCATTATGTCACCAGAAGGAGAGTCGGAGGTTGTACTGGTTTGAAGCTGTTATTTTCCCCATAAAAGTCATGTTCTCTTAATCTATCCCTGTGGGAGAAAGCCTGTTGTTGTGTGGGAAGTTTTGATGAAGTTGTTTTCATGGGGATGTGACCCTGTCCATTCAAAGTGGGTCTTAATCCCCTTGCTGGAACCCTCTATAAGAGGATGAAAAACAGATGAAAGTCAGAGAGCTCAGAGAAACTAAGAGATGAAATCCAGAGAAAAATCTCCAGAGGAGAGAGAACCATTGAAACCAATCCAGGAGAGAAGGACCAACAGACATTGCCATTTGCCTTCCAATGTGGCAGAGGAACTCTGGATGCTGTTAGCTTTTCCACCAAGAAAGTATCTTCCTCTTGATGCCTTAATTTGGACATTTTCAGGCCTAAGAGCTATAAATTTGTAACCTAATAAATCCCCCTTGAAAAAGCCAACCCATTTCTGGTATACTGCATTCTGGAAGCTTTAGCAAATGAAAACAGAGGTTAAAACATGGGAACATATACACAATGAACCTTGTGGTGCACAACGTCCACAATAAACTGTACAAATATTAAAAGTTCTTTCATGAAGTAGAAAAAAATGTTCAACGCTATTGCAAGTAGCTAATAAGGAGGGGTATATGGAAAATGTACCAATTGCAAACTTTGTATTACAATTAACAGTAATATTTTAATACTCTTTAATCAAGAGTAACAAATATACTACATCAATACTAGGGGTCAACAATGGGGGTGGTTAAGGGGTATGGGAAGATTTGGGCCTTCTTTTTTATTTTTATTTCTCTTCTGGAGTGATGAAAACGTTCTAAAATTGATCATTAGGTTGTGTGTACAACTATGTGATGATGCTGTGAGTCAATGATTGTATACTTCAGATGGTTTGTATGGTGTGTGAATATATTTCAATAAAACTGTGTTTTAAAAAATTATATATGGTTCCTATTTGGAATTATGCAAATGTTTTGGTAATGGATAATGGTGGTGGTTGCACTACGTTGTAAAGATAATTAACAGCATTGAAATATATATCTGAATAGGATTAAAAGGGAAAATGTTAGATTGTATATATGGTAACCAAATATATATTTTTAAATAGTTCACATTCTAGAAACAGTGAACCCTAGGTAAAAGCATGGACTTTAATTAATAGTGGGATTATACTATTGAATTATCATCAATTGTGACAAATGTTCCACAGCAATGCAAGGTGTTGGTGGTGAGGTGAGATACGGGGTTTCTGTATTTTATGCATGAATGTTTTGTAAACCCACAACTTTTCTAATAAAGGAAAATAATATAAAACATTGCTGAAAGAAATTAAAGAAGCGAATACATGAAAAAAAAATCATCCCATGTTTATGATTAGAGCAAACTTAATGTTGTTAACATGGCAATACTTCCCAAATTGATCTACAGATTCAACACAATCCCTATCAAAATCTCTGCTGGTTTCTTTACAGAAATTTACAATCTAATCCTAAAATTCATACAGCAATTTAAGGGAACCCAAGCAGTCAATATTGAAGAAGAAGAATAAAGTTGGAAGACTCACACTTATCCATTTCAAAACCTACTACAAAGCTATGGTAATTTTAAAAATATGCCAATGGCCTAAGACAAGACATAGATCAGTGAAATATGGTCATTTGATTGTCAACAAGGGTGACAAGACAAGTCAATGGAGGAAAGAATAATCTTTTTGATAAGTGGTGCTGGATATCCATATGAAAAAGAGTGGATGAAGATGGATCTTTTCCTCACACCATGCATGAATATTAACTCAAAATGATTCATAGACCTACATTGTAAAAGCTATAACTAAAAAAACTAAAAAACTCTTAGAAGAAAATATAGGAGTAAATCTTCATGACCTTCTTAAATATGACAACACACACTTGTAGCACAAGCAATGAAAGAAAAAAATAGATAAAACAGAGTTCATCAAAAGTAAAAAAAAAACTTTTGTATTTCAAAAGATACATCAAGAAAGTGAAAAACAAAGAACTGGATATTCAAATGCAAAAGTGTGAAGTTAGACCCCTACCTCACACCATTTACTAAAATCAACTCAAAATGGACCCAGAATGTAAATATAAGACCTAAAACAATACAACTCTTAGAAAACGGTATAGAGCAAATCTTCATGACCTGGAATTTGGCAAAGGATTCTTAGATATTTTAAAAGTACAAGTAACAAAATAAAATAAGGTAAATAGGACTTCATCAATTTAAAAACTTTTGTGCATTGAGAGATTATCAAGAAAGTTAAAAGATAACCTAAAGAATGGGAAAAAATGGCAGGAAACCATATATTGTATAAAGCCTTACTCTCCAGGACACGTAACAAACTTTTACAATACAACAAGAAAAAAAGACAAACAACCCAATTTTAAAAAATGGATGAAAGACTTGAATAGACATTTTCTCCAAATATATACAAATGGCCAATAAGCATATGAAAGGAAATACAAATCAGAACTCCAATGATACACCACTTCACACTCACAAGGATGGCTATAATTTTTAAATGGAAAATAAGTGTAGGAGAAGATAGATACTTGTATACCAATGCTTATAGTAGCATCATTAACAATAGCTAAAAGGTAGAAACAACCCAGTGGCCATCAACAAATGAACAGTTAAACAAAATGTGACACCTAAACACAATGGAATATTATTTAGCCATAAGAAAGAATGAAATTATGAAACATGCTGCAACATGGAAGAACCTTGAAAACATTATGCTCAGTGAAATAAACAAGTCATATAAGGGTGCATATTGTTTAATATCAATTGAAATAGATGACTAGAAATTGCACATTTGGAGAGATTGAAAGTAGATTAGAGGTTACCAGATGATGAGGAAAGGGGAGAGGGGTGAGTGTTTGGCGAAAAAAGGTGAATTTTATGTAATGTGAATTATACACAATGTGACTATCTCAATAAAGATGTTTTAAAAAAAAGAAAGTGAAAAAACAACCCATAGAATGGTAGAAAATGTTTGTAAGTCATATATCTAATAAAGGACTTGTATCCAGATTAAAGAAATCCTACAGTTCAACAATAGAAAGTCAAATGAATTTTAAAATGGGCAAAGGATTTTAATAGACATTTAAAATAGAATTTTAAAGATGAGAAATTGGACAATAAATGTGAAAAGATTCTCAACATCATTAAATTTCAGGGAAATGCAAATCAAAACCACTATTAAATACCACCTCACGCCCACTAGAATGGCTATAATCAAAAAGATAGAAAAGAATAAGCGTGTTAAAGATGTGGAGAAATAGGAACCTTATATATTGCTGATGTTAATGTAAAATGGTGCAGCTGCTTTGAAAACAGTTCGGTAGTTTCTCATAATTTCACTTCATTTTAATTTATTTCCTTTAACAAAAATGTATGGAATACCAAATGCTCTTCTAATTACCTCATAAATATTGTCGTTTTTACAACAATCCTTTACGTTTGGTACTATATTCATCCTTATATTATAGATGAGAAAATAAAAGCACAGGGAGGTTAAGTATCTTCCCTGTAGTCATACAATGGTTCAGACGTGAGCCTGGGATTTGAGCCCAGGTCTGACTTGAGAGTCCCTGTTTTTAACTGTAAACTATATTGTCTTCCATATAAAAGTAAATATTTGAAATATTTATGTAATAAAAATTAGTTTTCTTGAAAGATTGTCCCTTTTTGTCATTTAAATATTTTATTTTTGTAAAAGTTTAGCTTTTATTTGAGTAATTTAATATAGCAGATTATAGCACTATCTGATGTTTAGAAATATGAAAAAATATTAAATTCACAAAAGTTGTTTTTTACATATTATTTGATATCTTTGTTTTCCAAGGTAACAGTTTCTAATGAAAAATGAGCAGGGACTTTATGCAGTTCAAAATCAAAACATGACTTTTTTTTTTAACCATGGTAAAATAAATCAAGGACACACTATTAGCATGAAGTAATTAAAGATTCTTGGAAAAAATATAAACAAATGCACTAATAAGAATTAAGCAGATAATTTTACTTTAACTCCTTTTTAGAAAGCATGCACATGAAATCATGACATTGAGTTTAATAGATGAAAGGCTACCTATAGACAAATGGAGTCATATAAAATTAATTTCAGGCAAAATTTAATTTGTTGATTTAATTAATTTGAGGCAAGCTTTATTGATTTGTTTTAAACAAGGCAAGTGAAATGTGGCTCAGAATTCAACAAGATTTTCAGGTAACTTCTGGGAAGTATATAACAGGAGAATATGAACATAAATTTCTGACTGTTTTAATGTGCAAAATTGAAAGCAAATGCTTTCCAAATTGTATTAAAATGAGCTCTTCTAATGCAATACCATAAAATTTTTAAAGTCATTGGAAAGTTATTTGGTGACATCTAAATTTTACAATGCTTCCTCAATGAAAATTTTGAAACATTTACATTTGAAACATTCTTTCTTTCATAAGCTCACTTTCCTATCAATGAAAAAATACTGAAATTCCAAGGAATTTTAAAAGGTCAAAATAACAAATTATTTTTCTAGGTTAATGTACTTAAAGTACAATGGTACAGAGAAGCACACATTTAAAAAATTTTTTTAAAACTTTTTTATTGTATGGTATAATATACACAAAGCAAAGAAATAAAGAAGCAAGTTTTCAAAGCACTCTTCAACAAGTAGTTACAGGACAGATCCCAGAATTTGTCATTACCATACAATCCTCTCAGATTTTTCCTTCTAGCTGCTCCAGAATATAAGAGTCTAGAAGGTTTAAATATTTTTTATCATCACAATAGATGTTTTTCTTTCTTTTTTTGTGAAAAATAGTATATATACAAAACAATAAATTTCAAAGCACAGCGCCACGATTAGTTGTAAAACGTGTTTCAGAGTTTGACATGGGTTACAATTTTAGGTTTTTACTTCCAGCTGCTCTAAGACGCTGGAGACTAAAAGAGATATCAATTTAATGATTAAGCATTCACACTCATTTGTTAAATCCTATCTTCACTGTATAACTTCATCATCACCTTTGATCTTTCCATCCCTCTCTTTAGGGGTGTTTGGGCTATGGCAATTCTAAATTTTTGATATTGGAAGGGGCTGTCACTAATATGGGATAGGGAGATGGGACTATCTGATGTTCTGGAGAGGCTGGGCTAGGTTTCAGGACTTATCTGGACCAAGACCCATCTGGAGGTTGTAGGTTTTTGGAAAGTTACTCTAGTGCATAGAACACTTGTGGAATCTTCTATATTGCCCTAGGTGTTCTTTAGCGTGGGCTGGAATGGTCTTAGTTGGGGGTTGGCAGGTTATGATCAATAGCAAGGTCTACCTGAAGCTTGCATAACAGCAACCTCCAGAGGAGCCTCTCAACTCTATTTGAACTCTCTCTGCCACTGATACTTTATTAGTTACATTTCTTTTCCCCCTTTTGGTCAGGATGGAATTGTTAATCCCATGATGGATTCACCTCTGGGAGTCATCTCCCATGTCATCAGGGAGACTTTCACTCCCGGATGTCATGTACCATGTAGGGGGGGAGGGCAATGATTTCACTTGCAGAGTTGGACTTAGAAAGAGTGAGGCCACATCTGAGCAACAAAAGAGGTCCTCCAGAAGTAACTGTTAGGCACACCTATAGGTAGTCTAAGCTTCTCTGCTTCCTTTCTTTTTTTATTGTGGAAACATATGTACAACATAAACTTTCCTTTTTTGACCATCCAAGCATCATTCGGTGGTATTTATCAAATCCACTATATCATGGTACTCTCACCACCTTCTGTGCCTAAAACATTTCCCTCTTTCCCAACAAAAACTTTATACCCAGTTTGCATTAACTCCCATTCTCCCTTCCCTCTGCTCCTTGTAATCTGTACTCTAACTTCTGTTTCTATGATCTTGCATATTCTCTGATATTTTCTTTGTAATTACCATGGGGCTTAAATTTAACGTCCTAACTCTATAAACAACATTGTTTGTTTTGATATCAACTTAATTTCAATAGTATAAACAAACTATGTTCCTATACTCCTCTATCCCTCCATCTTTAAGTAGTTCTTCTTACACATTACATGTTTATACTTATCATTACATTTTTTTCATTTGTCTTTTAGATCCTTGCTAATAATGTTGACCATGTTTTCATATAGTTACTGGTCATTTGAATATCTTCTTTGGAGAAATATTTAGTCAAATCCTTGATCCACTTTTAAAATTGTGTTATTTGTTTCTGCATTGTTTTGTTGTAGGAATTCTTTATATATTCTAGCTATTAAGCCCGTTTCAGATATGTGGTTTCCAAATATTTTCTCCCATTCTATAGGTTGTCTTTCCACTTTCTTGATAATATCCTTTGATACCCAAACTTTTTTTATTTTGAAGAAGTCCATTTAATCTATTTTTTTTCTTTTATTGCTTGTGTTTTTGGGGTAAAATCTAAAAATCCATTACCTAATACAAAGTCCTGAAGACAATTCTCTATGTTTTCCTGTAAGAGTTTTTATGGTATTAGCTTTTATATTTAGGTTGTTGATCCATTTTGAATTAATTTTTGTATATGGTAAGAAGTAGGGAACCTTTTCATTCTTTTGAATGTATATGTGGATTTCCAGTTGTCCACGTACCATTCCTTGAAGAGACTAATCTTTCCCCATTGAATGAACTTGGCACCCTTGTCAAAAATCAACTGGCCATCAATGTGTGGATTTATCTCTGGACTTTCAATTCTATTCCATTGGTCAATATGTCTATTTTTACACCAGGACCCACTGTTTTAATTACTGTAGTTTTGTTGTGAGTTTTGAAATCAGACAGTTTATGCCCTTCAACTTTGTTCCAATTTTACAAGATTGTTTTGGCTATTTGGACCTTGCATTTCTTCTAATGGCTGAGTAATATTCTACTGTGTATATATATATACCACATACTGTTTATCCATTCATCTCTCAATGGACACTTGCATTGTTTCCGCCTCTTGGCTGTTGTGAATAATTCTGCTATGAACAATGGTATACAAGTATCTGCTGAGTCCCTGCTTTCAATTCTTTTGGGTATGTATCTAGGAGTGGAATTGCCAGGTCATATGTTAATTGTGTGTTTAACTTGAGGAACTGCCAAACTGTTTCTACAGTGGATGCATCATTTTCACCCAAAGCAATAATATACCAGTGTTCCAATTTCTCCACATCCTCACCAACATTTGTTATTTTCTGTTCTTTTAATAATAACCATCCTTATAGTGCTTAGTGGTCTCATTATGGTTTTATTTGAATTTCCCTAATGGTATAGAGTTTTCATAGTATTCTCCTATTATACTTTTTTTTTTTGCATGGGCAGGCACCAGGAATCGAACCCGGGTCTCCAGCATGACAGGTGAGAACTCTCTGCCTGTTGAGCCACCGTGCCCCTCACCTAGTATACTTTTAATGTCTTTAGCTCTATAGTGATGACCCCTTTCATTCCTGATACATATTGTCACCTTGACAGATTCAGAAAAAGCATTTGACAAATATGTTCATGCTAAAAATTCTCAGCACTCTAGGAATAGAGGGACATGTCTCAACCTGTTAAAAAAAAACATTTAAAACAAACCTTCAACATTATCCTTAATGATAAAAGACTGAATGATATACCCCGAAAATTAGGAATAAGGCAAAGATGTTTGCTCTTAACACTTCTATTCAATAATATATTATTGATAATAGCTGGACAATAAGGCAAGGAAAAGAAATAAAAGTTATACAGATTGGAAAGGAAGAAGAAAACTTATTATTTGTATGTTATATGATGATGTATTTAAAAATCCTAAGGTATGCACAAAATGCTAATATACCTAATAAGTACACTTATCAAAGTCGCAGGATACAAGGTTAATATAATAAAATCAATAGTACTTCTATATACTAGTAACACACATTTGAAAAATGAAATTTAAAAAATACCATTCATAATGGCATATGTGCTGGTTTGAAAGGATCTATGAACCCTAGAAAAGCCATGTTTTAATCAAAATCCAATTTCATGAAGGCAGAATAATCCCTATTCAATACTGTATGTTTGAAACTGTAATCAGATCATCTCCCTGGAGATGTGATTTAATCAAGAGTGGTTGTTAAGCTGGTTTAGGTGACGACATGTCATGATAACATGATCTTGATAACTTTCTGGAGTCCTATAAAATTTCAAATATTTGGAGAATGAAGAAGATTCAGAGAGAGCAAAGCAGAATGATACAGCCACTAGAAGCAGAGTCCAGCAGCCAGTGACCTTCGGAGATGAAGGAGGAAAATGTCTCTCGGGGAGCTTCATGAAACAGGAAGCCAAGAGAAGAAGCTAGCAGATGATGCCATGTCTGCCATGTGCCATTTCAGATGAGAGAGGAACCCTGACCGTGTTCACCATGTGCCTTCCCAGATGAGAGAGAAACTGTGACTGTGTTCGCCATGTGCCTTCTCACTTGAGAGAGAAACCCTGAACTTCATTGGCCTTGTTGAACCAAGGTATCCTTCCTTGGGTGCCTTTCACTGGACATTTCTATAGACTTGTTGTAATTGGGACATTTTGTTGGCCTTAGAACTGTAAACTAGCAATCCATTAAATTCTGCTTTTTAAAAGCCATTCTGATTCTGGTATATTGCATTCTGGCAGCTAGCAAACTAGAACAGCATACAAAGCATGAAATACTTACACCTAAATTTAACAAAATATGTATGAGATCTGTGCACTAAAAATAAAAAATATTTATGAGAGAAGTTTTAAAACACTCAAATAAATGGAGAGGTATACCATGTTCATATACTGAAACATTCAACATTGTTAAGATGAAAAATCCCACCAAACTGATCTATAGAGTCAATACAATTCCAGCCAAAATACTCACAAATATTTTTAATAGAAATTGACAAGGTGAACATAATTGTTTTTTTAAACTATGCTTTCTGTTTATTCATTTTTTATTATTTTTTTCAAAAATATAACAGAAAACAAACACAAATATTCTTAACTTATGATCATTCCATTCTACGTATATAATCAGTAATTCACAATATAATCACATAGTTAGACATTTATCATCATGATCATTTCTTAGAACATTTGCATCAATTCAGAAAAAGAAATACAAAGACAACAGAAAAAAAATTCATACATATCATACCCCTTACCCCTCCCTTTCATTGATCACTAGCATTTCAATCTAAATTTCTTGTAACTTTTGTTCCCCCATTATTTATTTTAATTCCATATATTTTACTTGTCTGTTGATAAGGTAGATAAAAGGAGCATCAGACAGAAGGTTTTCACAATTAAACATTTTTTGCTTTAGTCTCACACATAAGTTGGAATTTTAAAGTATTAATTACCATCTGTTTGCAGCATCCTGCAGGAATGACATTCCTTTGTTCTTCCTCATGCAAAAACATTTTTAAAACTTGTATATTTAGTCACTATCATTATACACTCTAGGCATTCCTAGATTATACCATTTCAGTCTTTATCATCTATCTTTCTTTCTGATTTCATTTGTGCTCCCAGGCCTCCTCCTTTTAGCATTCTCACATTCAGCTTCATTCAGTGTTTTAATCTAATTGTATTACAGTTAGGTAGTATTGTGCTGTCCATTTCTGAGTTTTAGTCCTGTTGCACAATCTGTAACCCTTCAGCTCCAATAACCGAATATCTTACCCTATTTCTCCTGATGGTTTCTTTTACCAATGATATTCTCCAAGTTTATTCATTAACGTCAGTTCATATCAGTGAGACCATACAGTATTTGTCCTTTTGTTTCTGGCTAATCTCACTCAGCATAATGTCCTAAAGATCCGTCCATGTTGTTACATACTTCATAATTTTATTCTGTTTTACAGCTGCATAATATTCCACCATATGTATATACCACAGTTTGTCTAGCAACTTGTCTGTTGATGGACGTTTTGGCTGTTTCCAGCTCTTGGCAATTCTAAATAATGCTGCTATAAACATTGGTGTGCTAATGTCCATTTGTGTCCTTGCCCTCATGTTCTGTGAATACATACCTAACAATGGTATTGCTGGGTCATATGGCAATTCTATATTTAGCTTTTTGAGGAACTGCCAAACTGCCTTCCACACTGGTTGTACCATTTAACATTCCCCCCAACAGCGGGTAAGTGTGCCTCTTTCTCCACATTCTCTCCAGCACTTATCATTTTCTGTTTTATTGATAATGGCCATTCTGGTGGGTGTGAGATGATATCTCATTGTGGTTTTGATTTGCATT
Source organism: Tamandua tetradactyla (assembly GCF_023851605.1). Lineage (NCBI taxonomy): Eukaryota > Metazoa > Chordata > Mammalia > Pilosa > Myrmecophagidae > Tamandua > Tamandua tetradactyla. The sequence continues at coordinate 125,354,410 of NC_135353.1, forward strand.
TCTCTAATAGCCAGGGAAGTTGAGTATCTCTTCATGTGCCATTTGGCCATTTGTATTTCCTCTTCTTAGAAGTGTCTGTTCAAGTCTTTTGCCCATTTTGTAATTGGGTTGTCTGTCTTTTTGTTGTTGAGTTGATCAATCTCTTTATAAACTCTGGATAGTAGAACTTTATCTGATATATCATTTCCAAATATTGTCTCCCATTGTGTAGGCTGTCTTTTTACTTTCTTGATGAAGTTCTTTGATGCACAGAAGTGTTTTATATTGAGGAGTTCACATTTCTTTCTTTCTTTCTTTCTTCAATGCTCTTGCTTTGGGTGTAAGGTCTAGAAAACCGCCTCCAAGTATAAGAATTATAAGTTATTTTCCTACATTTTCTTCTAACAGTTTTATGGTCTTAGATATAATATTTAGGTCTTTGATCCATTTTGAGTTAACTATTGTATAGGGTGTGAGATATGGGTCCTTTTTCATTCTTTTGCATATGTATATCCAGTTCTCTAGGCACCATTTATTGAAAAGAGTGTTCTGTCCCAGGTGAGCTGGCTTGACTGCCTTAATAAAGATCAATTGTCCATAGATGAGAGGGTCTATATGTGAGCACTCTATTCGATTCCATTGGTCAATATATCTACCTGTATGCCAGTACTATGCTGTTTTGATCACTGTAGCTTCATATTACGCCTTAAAGTCAGGTAGCATGAGACCTCTGATTTCATATTTTTTTCCTCAGGATACTTTTAGCTATTCAGGCCACCCTGCCTTTCCAGATAAATTTGGTTATTTGTTTTTCTATTTATGAAGAGTAAGTTTTTGGGATTTTAATTGGTATTGCATTGAATCTGTAAATCAATTTAGGTAGAACTGATATCTTAACAATATTTAGTCTTTCAATCCATGAACACGGTATGCCCTTCCATCTATTTAGGTTCTCTGTGATTTCTTTTCACAATTTCTTGCAGCTTTCTTTGTATAGTTCATTTGTCCCTTTACTTAAATTTATTCCTAAATATTTTATTCTTTTGGTTGCAATTGTAAATGGAATTATTTTCTTGATTTCCCCCTCAGATTGTTCATTACTAGAGTATAGAAACACTACAGATTTTTGAGTGTTGATCTTATAACCTGCACTTTGCTGTACTCATTTGTTGGCTCTAGTAGTTTTGTTGTGGATTTTTCAAGGTTTTTGACATGTAGTATCATATTGTCTGCAAACAGTTAGAGTTTTACTTCTTCATTTCCAATTTTGATGCTTTGTATTTCTTTTTCTTGTCTAATTGCTCTGGCTAGAATTTCCAACACAATGTTGAATAACAGTGGTGATGGTGAGTGGAGATCCTTGTTTTGTTCCTGACCTTAAGGGGAAAGTTTTCAGTTTTTCTCCATTGAGGATGATGTTAGCTGTTGGTTTTTCATATACTCCCTTTATCATTTTGAGGAGGGTCCCTTCTATTCCTATCCTTTGAAGTGTTTTCAATAGGAAAAGATGTTGAATTTTGTCAAATGCCTTTTCTGCCTCAATCGAGATGGTCATGTGAATTTTCTGCTTTGATTTGCTGATATGGTGTATTACATTAATTGATTTTCATATGTTGAACCATCCTTGCATACCTGGGATGAATCCTACTTAGTCATGGTGTATAATTCTTTTGATGTGTTGCTGGATTCAATTTGCTAGAATTTCGTTGAAGATTTTTGCATCTATATTCATTAGAGAGATTGGTCTGTAGTTTTCTTTTTTTTTGTAATATCCTTGTCTGGCTTTGTTATGAGGGTGGTATTGGCTTTGTAGAATGAGTTAGGTAGCTTTCCCTCCTCTTCAATTATTTTGAAGAGATTGATCAGGATTGGTACTTATCCTTTCTGGAATATTTGCTAGAATTCACATATGAAACCATCTGGTCCTGGACTTTTCTTTTTGGGGAGTTACTTGATGAATGATTCAATTTCTTTACTTGTGATTTTTTTGTTGACATCGTCTATTTCTTCTCTGTCAAAGTTGGTTGTTCATGCCTTTCTAGAAAGTTGTCCATTTCATCTACATTGTTGTATTTATCAGCATAAAGTTCTTCATAGTATCCTGTCATTGCTTCCTTTATTTCTGTGGGGTCAGTGGTTATGTCTCCTCTTCCATTTCTGATCTTATTTATTTGCATCCTCTCTCTTCTTCTTTTTGTCAACCTTGCTAAGGGTCCATCAATCTTATTGATTTTCTCATAAAACCATCTTCTGGTTTTGTTGATTTTCTAAGTTGTTTTCATGTTCTCAATTTCATTTATTTCTGCTCTAATCTTCATTATTTCTTTCTTTTTGCTTGCTTTGGGGTTAGTTTGCTGTTCTTTCTCTAGTTCTTCTAAGTGGACAGTTAATTTCTTGATTTTTGCCCTTTCTTCTTTTTTTGATATAGGCATTTAGGGCAATAAATTTCCCTCTTAGCACTTCCTTTGCTGCATCCCATAAGTTTTGATATGTTGTGTTTTCATTTTCATTTGCCTCGAGATGTTTAGTGATTTCTCTTGCAATTTCTTCCTTGATCCACTGGTTGTTTAAGAGTGTGTTGTTGAGCCTCCACATATTTGTGAATTTTCTGGCACACTGCCTATTATTGATTTCCAGCTTCATTCGTTTATGATCTGAGAAAGTGTTTTGTATGATTTCAGTCTTTCTAAATTTATTGAGACTTGCTTGTAATCCAGCATATGGTCTATCCTTGAGAATGATCCATGAGCACTTGAGAAAAAGGTATATCTTGTTGTTGTGGGGTGTAATGTTCTATAAATGTCTGTTGAATCTAGCTCATTTATTGCATTATTCAAATTCTCTATTTCTTTATTGATCCTCTGTCTAGATGTTCTGTCCATTGATGAGAGTGGTGAATTGAAGACTCCAACTATTATGGTAGATGTGTCTATTTCTCTTTTCAGTGTTTGCCACATGTATTTTGGAGCATTCTGGCTCGATGCATAAATATTTATGATTGTTATGTCTTCTTGCTGAATTGTTCCTTTTATTAATACATAGTATCCTTCCTTTTCTTTTTTAATTGCTTTACATTTGAAGTCTAATTTGTTGGATGTTAGTATAGCTACTCCTGCTCTTTTCTGATTGTTATTTGCATGAAATATCTTTTCCCAAACTTTCACTTTCAACCTATGTTTATCCTTGAGTCTAAGATGTGTTTCCAGTAGACAGCATATAGATGTGTCCTGGTTTTTAATCCATTCTGCCAGTCTATGTCTTTTGATGGGGAAGTTTAATCCATTAACACTGAGTGTTATTAATGTATGGGTAGTACTTTCTTCTATCATTTTGCCTTTTGGATTTTATATGTCATGTCTAATTTTCCTTCTTTTTACCTTTACTCATAGTCTTCATTTCTACACTCCTCTCCACACCTCTCTCTTCTTTCTTTCATATCTGTCTCTAGTGCTCCCTTTAGCATTTCTTGCAGAGCTCATCTGTTGGTCAAAAATTCTCTCAGTGATTTTTTGTCTGAAAATGTTTTAATTTCTCCCTCATGTTTGAAGGACAATTTTGCTGGTTATAGAATTCTTGGTTGGCAGTTTTTCTCTTTTATTAATTTAAATATATCCTCCCACTGTCTTCTTGCCTCCATGGTTTCTGCCAAAAAATCTATGCATAGTCTTACTAGGCTTCCATTGTGTTTGATGGATTGTTTTTCCCTTGCTGCTCTCAAGAGTCTCTCTTTCTCTTTGACCTCTGACATTCTGATTAGTAAATGTCTTGGAATATGTCTATTTGGATCTGTTCTCTTTGGGGTATGCTGCACTTCTTGGATCTGTAATTTTAAGTCTTTCATAAGAGTTGGGAAATTTTCAGTGATAATTTCCTCTATTAGTTTTCCTCCTCCTTTTCACTTCTCTTCTCTTTCTGGGACACTCACAACACATATATTTGTGTGTGTCATATTGTCATTCAATTCCCTGAGTCCCTGCTCTTATTTTTCCATTTTTTCCCTATATTTTCTTTTGCTTGTTGGATTTCAGATGTTCTGTCCTCCAGTTCACTAATCTTGTCATCTCCTTCTCAAAATCTAACATTGTAGGTTTCCATTGTTTTTTCATCTCTTCTGCTGTGCCTTTCGTTCCCATAATTTCTGTGATTTGTTTTCTCAGACTTTTGATTTCTTCTTTTTGTTCATTTCTTGCCTTCTTTATATCCTCCCTCAATTCATTGAATTCATTTTTGATGAGGTTTTCCATGTCTGTTCATATATTTTGAATTATTTGTTTCAACTCCTGTATCCCATTTGAATTGTTGGTTTTTTCTTTTGACTGGACCATATCTTCAATTTTCCTAGTGTGATTTGTTATTTTTTGCTGGTATCTAAGCATTTAATTACCTTAATTGGTTTATTCTGGAGATTATTTTCACGTCTTTTACCTATGGTTTTCTTGTTGAATGAATTTGTTGTCTGTTCTTTGACATTCAGTTCAGCTTTATCTGGACCTCTAGCTTAAGTTTTGCTTAACAGAGGAGAATTTTTAGCTCTTGTTTTCTTGTTTCTAGCCGTGCTTGTATGGTACTTTCCCCCCCCACACACACTTAGGAGGGTCTATTTAGGTATTATAGTCCCCAGCCGGATTTTCCCAGACCAAACTGGCCTCCTATCAGCAGGAAAGAGTCACCTGTGTTGGCTTTCCATGAGGGTAAGACCCAGCAGGTTGAAAGACTTTCCTGTGAAATCTCTGGACTCTGTTTTTCTTATCCTTCCCAGTATGTGGTGCTTGTCTGCCTGCAGGTCCCACCAGCATAAGATGATGCGATACCTTTAACTTTGGCAGACTCTCCCTGCTGAAGGCGTGGTGGGAACAGAGGAGAGGTTGTAGGCTGTAGGTAGGTTTTAATGGCTTCAAATTACCAAGCCCTGGTGTCTGAATTCATTGAGGGAAGGATTCCACCTGAGTTGGGCTTCACCCTTCCCCTAGGGAAGGTACAGGCTCCAGACAAGCCCTCAAATGAGCTTATTTCTGCATATATCTGGGGCAGTTGCAGCCTGAGAAGCCCTGTTGCTGTATCCAAAGGCAGTTAAGGCTTTGTAGAAACACAGCCACAAAAACTTCTGTTTCATTTTTTTTCTTCTGTGCACCCTGCCACCTTGGCACTTGGGCAAAGATGAGTGACCTCTGTTTTGACCTCAGGGTCATCTGAGCTGGGGGCCTATTTTTAGTTGTCAGGATTTGTTAATTAATTCCACAATTGGCGTTTGGTTTTGCTCAGCCCCTGCTGTTGGTAAAGTCTCTTTCCTTTCCCCTCTGTCAAGCAGCCTGTGGGGGAGGGGTGCCGGCTGCCACAGCTTAGGGCACTCACAGTTTTGGGGGGGCTCACAGCTGGTCCAGCTGGTCCAGACTGGAGTAGGCTGTGTGTCTGGTCACTGATGTGGCCCCAGGAGCTGTTCTGTACTGTTCCTGGCTCTTTAGTAGCTGTTTTTGAGGAGGAACTAAATCACGCACCTTGCTAAGCTGCCATCTTGGCACCTGAACACACATATTTTAAAGAAACCAAACCTATTGGAGAAAAGGCAAGTCACATTAAACAAAAGCATAAAACTACTGTAACAATCAGTATGGCATAAGACTATTAATTTAAAATTTCACTGTATAAAACCTTTAAACCTCTTTTTCTTTTCTGGAGCTTAAATTCCATATCATGTTCTAACATTCAACAGTTCAGCAGTTTTCTACAGAGATCTTAATTTTTATACTTGCGAATGTGTTCATGGGCAATAATAAGCTTTTTAATTTGTGCAGTACCTTTATAAAACTGATAGATCATGGCATCCCTCATTAGTTTCTCACTAGGATATTCAGTATTCCATTGCCTCTGAAAATCTGCACAGCATCAGTAGCTAACTGATTTGGGATATCTGCAGAATATGCCTTTGCAATAGAGGCAAAAAAGATATTTTGGCTATCAGGATTGACCTCCCAAGCTGTTCTCTGGTAACTCAATCTTGCTAGTTCAACTTTCATTGCCATTTCAGCCAGTAAGAAAGATATCCCTTGGTGCTCTAAAGGTAGCCTTCCAAAACATTTCCTCTCCAAGGCATACTTGGTAGTTTCATCCAAAGCCTTTGTCCTAGCCCAACAGAACCAGCTGCTACTGGAGGTCTGGTTTTTTAAAAACTCCCATTGTTATTTTGAAACCAGCTTCTTCACCAATTAAAACATTTTCTTTAGGCACTTTCACATCTTCAAAGACAATTTCTCTTGTATCTGTACATCACTGGCCCATGTTTAATTCCTTTCTTCCAATCTGGATTCCTGGAGTATCTACATTCACAATAAATCCAGTAACTGCTTTACTAGGAGGAGCCTTAGGATCTATGTCAGAATGAGTCAATAAAAATACCAATGAGCTTTTCCTCCACTGGTTACTCACATCTTCTGACCATTAATAATATATTCATCTCCTTTCTTTTCTGCTTTGGTCTTTATACTAGGTACATCAGAGCCTGCTTCAGGTTCTGTTACATAACAGGCACATATAAGAGGTTCCTCAATCATCCTCCCCAAATATTTCTTTTCCTGTTGGTCATTTCCAGCAATTATAATAGGCCTTTGTCTCAATGAATTTGCATTAATAAAGATCATAATTGCTATGCATCCATAAGCCATCTCATCAATAATTAAACAATCATCCAAACATCCAACATTGAGGCCCCCACAACTCTCTGGAATGTGGATATTCATCAAATCTAGTTCCCATGCTCTTTTTAATTAGGGGAACAAGGAACTTTCCAGTTTTATCATATTCTGCAGCAACAGGGTTTATTTCCTCTCATGCAAACTTATGAGCAGTAGCTTGAAATTCCTTCTGCTGTTCAGTAAGTTCAAAAATAAAACAGAATCCTGGTTCATGTTATAGGACAGCTTTTGAATGTTGTGATCTCCTGTAAAAATGAGAAATATTTCTGAAGACCCCACAGCTTCACCTAAATATTGCTGTCATGTTGCTTCAGATCTGGCTACTCAGATGCTCACTCACAAGGCAAAGCCAAGATGCAATCCCATTCCGCAAGCCCAACCCATAAGATTGTCCCTTTTATATAGTAAAAAATCACTTGTTCCAACCCAACCCATACAGGACTTGTGTTGGGGCAACCTCAAGACCAAAAAACATTCTAGGCAGAGAGTTAGACATGAATTTTTATTAGGACTTACAAACAGGAGAGGATCTTCCATGATGCTGGCTGGCCATGGAAAATGAAGATTAGCACTCCACAAAGTGTGGGGAGTGCCAGAGGTGGCTTATAAAGATTTAAGACAATGAATTTTCATAGATTTTGACAACAAAGATTCAGCATGGTCTTGTGACATAAGGGTTTGGACATTTGTAATCAGCACTGAACAGGGGAGGGAAGTTTCAAGGCCTTATTTATGAAACCATTTGTATATTCTTTCCCCTCTGAGGAGGTCTTAAGACCTTTAATGTCTGTCCTGGTCACATAGGCGGCTATGTGCAATGACCTACTCTCAATATGGAGGGGAATCCTGGTATCTGGATCCCCACACCACTGTTGAAAACTTGCTGTCTAGTTAAGATTATCTTGTAGAAAATTAAGAGCTAACCTTTATATGCTGTTTAGTATGTTAGACACTTCTTTTGTTATGTTTTAAATTAGTCACAAATCACATTAAAATAGGTATTCTTATTATCCCAATTGAAAATGGCCCATAAAAGTTAAGCAATTTGCCCATACCACACAGCTAGTAAGTGGAAGATCTGGGATGTGAACACAGTTAGTCTGGCTCCAGTGTCCATGTTTTTAACCACTATGAAATGTGTCTGTCAATAGAAATGTTGAGTTTTGAGGACTCCCCATAATTTACACCCTTCTTTCTTATCTGAGCTTGCAGGACTCAAAAGATGAGATAAAGATATCAGCTTTATTATTGCTAAAACTGATAAGTCTGTGACACTTGGATTCCTGATACTGAATCACTGGCTTAGGGAGACTTATCTGCCTGTCACAGGCCCACTGGACAGTCACTGCCCTCTCAGATGGAGACCCATAGTTCTCTGTAAGCAGGCAGATCCCAGAGAGAAGAAGGGACAGAGGGGTACTTGCCCAGGATTTTCTCACAATCTCACCCACCAGGCAAGACTGATGAGGGCTGAAGAGAGGCTAAGAATGTGACCATAGGCAAATAGGGGAGGTAGGGAATAAATATCCTCCCTCTAGCCAAATAGCAGACAATTCAATTATATGGGGACTAATATATCATTTAAAAACAGTGAGGCATTGCATTGAAAAGCATTCTCTAGTTAAAATTGTGTAATACAGTGCTAAGAACCCTGGCTTAGACACTAGGAAAGTGTCCAACCCAGCTCTGCCCATTGTGTGAACATGGGCATTGGATTTCATTTATTTGAGCCAGTAATTAACTGCTCTATCAAAAATTCTACCAATAAAATATCTTTTGGGAGAATAGCTAAAAAAAAAAAAGCACTGTCACCTCCACTTTGAAGAGAAAGGAAGAAAATTCTTCTTCCTTAAGCACTTTCCTTCCTCTGGATTTATTTTGCTAAGCAAACCAATCTAAGTCATTGATTTCCTTTATTCTGTATTTAGGAAGGGACTCATGAGGACTTTCCTTCCCTCTGCTACCCCCTTTCTTAAATCCTGCTATTTTTTTTTCCTATGCATTATACTCAAGGAAACTTTTCATATTGTCTCTTAGGTTTATCACATATTTACATATTCCAACCTTCTTCAGCCTACACATTCTCTCACATAGTAACAAGAAAGAAGAAAGAAACAAAGAAGGGAAGGAAGACAATGTTCCTTATGACACTTTGCATTACTTTTTTTGCCATGCTTTATTTCTTCACTTTTAAATACAGAGTAAAAAATGCTTATTTGTATGTTTTTATTTATTTGTGTAATTATTTCTTCAAAAACTCTTGTTATCTGAGCTGTAACCTATATGAGGGCAGAAACCACCATGGTTTGTCCACTTTCACATACCTGCCCCTTATCCAGTGCTGAGCATAATAAATATGGGTAGTTAAAAACGTTTAATATACAGTCATTTTGAAGGAAACAAAACTGCACCATGCACGTCCCATAAAACAAACAAACAAAAATTCAACAAATGGTGCTGCAATAATGGGACACATACATGGAAAATAATGAAATGTGCCCCTGCCATACAGCATGCAAAAAAAAAAAGAAAGAAAATGAAATTGCATAAATTTCTCATATAAAAAATTGATGCTTTTATTCAATTGTGAGAATATTATACTTTTCCCCACATTTTCTTCTACATGAGCACACAACCTCTCCCCTCTGGCCCCAATGTAGTCAGTTGGTTTAATCAATTCAATTAAGTATCCAGCCAGTTCAGTTAAAAAACAGAGGCATTGTTTGGCTACATTGATCAGTACATTGACTGACTAAGATTGCACCTCCTTTTACCAATAGAAACCATGGAACACAGCTTATGACTCCACGGGAATGTTTTGCCAGGTCCAGTGACACAATCAGCTCTATCTAGGCATCACCACTTGAGTCTGACTATTCAGGGACATCCACAGTTATTTCAAATAGAAAGTGCTATTTGGAACACATGTAGTCATTATCCAGTTTTCCTTACCTCAAAGTTTATGTCTCTGATGAATTTAGCATTTGTTATGCTTGAGAAAGTTACAAGAGGTAAAAGAGAACAAAAACCTGTTATTCCCTCCTTTCTCTCTTCATTCATGTGTAAACTTCACAAGAAGCTGTTACATCAAAGAAGGCTTGACACATGCTTTGGCAGTTAACAGGTAAGGGAACATTTTTCCTCCTAAGTTTTGCTTGAGGCAAACAGCAAGAGTTCCAAGACCCATGGAAATTGCCCAAGACTAGCAGCTGCTCTGTGCTAGAATTTTCAGTCATGGTGGTATTTCCACATTTGTTTTAATTCACACGGTTCTTATTTTCTGTTCTTCCTGTTTAGGAGAGAAGTTAGGTCTCTAACTAATAGGGGAAATTTCCCCCACAAGCATCAACATTTCTTCTGGCTTTCTTAACACAGTTTTAATTCTTGACCATGTTACATGTAAGATGGCTTTCATGGCATGTATGTGTGTGTGTGTTAATAGATTGTATAAAGACAAAAGAATATATGGCATGTTCCTTTGCTGTTAAATGAATAAAATACATTTTCCAATTAAAAATTTCTTCCAATTCTGATGTAAGTTTACAAGAGCTGTTGGGTATATGGTAGTGGATTAGAGGTAGAGACATTAGTGTGAACTCATCTTTAGCTTAATATAGATGCAGATAGTTACATATAGAAACATTTATAGATATGTGGACATATGGGTTACTATACACACATATATCTTCTTTCTCTGTCAGCTGAGGGGATCTAAATGAAATGACTCTCCAGTAGCAACAAGATCACTTAATGCCAGATCTTGGCTTCTAATGCCATTCTCCAACATAAGGAACCAGGGCTCTTTGGAGGAAATGGCTGATTCTAGGACTGGGGCAGGACATATACAAGATGAGCCTTGAACATCTTTTAGTGCCAGAAAGTAAGGAAGCACTCAAAAACCAAAAGAATGGGGATATGTCAAAGGACATAGGAATCAATTGAAAGAACTCTCAATGGCCAAAGATAGAACTGTTTGAGCAAAAACTAATTAATGTAGCATTGGCTCAAGCCCAAAGTTTAGAATAAATAAGTCCATACTGATATAAATGAATCAATCTGGAAATAGAGACAAATCTTCCTTGCAGAAGAATTCTAAATAATTTATGTAATTACTCTGCCTCAAGGAGGTGGACCCTAACTCGCTACTCCTTCAGTGTGGGCTTCACATAGTGACTTCATTTCAAAGATTATAGTATTAAAAGGGTGAAAATGGGTAACTTTACAGTGGAGAAACTTGGCAAACACTACTTTAGTCAAGTGATCAAGGTTAACATCAAACGATGATAAATAATTTTGAAAGTACTATGTAACCTTGAAATGAAGAGATGAGAAAAGCACTTTACCTCTGTTGGTCTTCCTCCCCCAACCCAAAACCCCAGGCTAATCATGAAGAAAACATCAGACAAATCCCAATTGAGGGCATTCTATAAAATACATGACCAGTACTCCTCAAAACTGTCAAGGTAATCAAAAACAAAGAAAGTCTGCAAACCTGTCACCATCAAGAGGAGCCTGAGAAAACATGAAGACTAAATGTAATGTGGTGTCCTAAATGAGTTTCTGGGTCAGAAAAAGGGCATTAGGTAAAAACTGAGGAAATCCGAACAAAGTATGGTCTTTAGTTAATAACAATTAATATTATATTAATTGTATTCACATTGGTTCATTAACTGTGATGAATGTACCACACTAATGTAAGGTGTTTAAAATGGGGGAAACTGAGTGTGGGATATATGGGAAAACTGTACTCTCTTTGCAAATTTTCTGTAAATCTAAAGCTATTTTAAAGTAAAAAGTTTATTTTAAAACAGTGTTACAGGTTTAAAAGCCTGATTTTCTTATCCATAGCATTAACAGTCCTTATATCGTAAGCTGGGGGTTAGAAGTAGAATTTCATTGGCATATTAGTATGGTTTGATGGGAAGATTTTAGACTTTGGAATGACACAGATCTGGTTCAAATCTTTGTTCTGCCTCTTATCTGTTCCACATTTTATAGATTGGCTTTAAGTTACTTAAACTGCTCTGAAGTTTGGCAACCTTATTTATAAATGAGAACAGGAGTATTTTCTGAATTATTGTGATGATTAAACAAGGTAACAAATTTAGAATATTTGGGTATAGAAGGAACTTAATAAATGCATGTCATTGCAAGAAAATCCTTTCTAGGATCATAGAGTCTTGCATTTGAATCTTGCCTCGATACTTACCACCATTTGACTTGAACATGGCTAAGCATCAGTTACCCCATCTGTGGAATGGCCTAGAAATAAGAATAATGTTTGATTAGTGGGAGGATGAAATATATTAATAGACAGCCTAGAACACAGTAGTGGCTCAAGAAATGTCACTTCTTTTTCTACTTATTACCATTCTTGTTTTTATTATTAGCCACATGTGAAACATAGCCTATTCCTGAAAGGATACACAAAGTTGAAAGCCTTAGGGCATGTTAAGTGTGATCTGGACCCCAAGCCAAAGTAGGATCTATATCACTCTTAGTGATATAATGATACAGTCATACAGTGACTAATAAGTTCATTCCCTAATTCACCTCCTTCCTCTATGTTAGTAACTAAGTATCTGCCAATATAATGGGGAAAATATGTAAGCAAATATGGTAAGTATTCTCCATGGCAACTGAGGACATCTGGGTGTTCCATCAAAATTAGACCTCAAATTCTTGTGGTTTGTCCTGAAATACAAGGTTTAGATTAGAAGAATAAGAGTATATTTGTCTTTAAAAAGTCCCAGACTTGATACATGGAAAAAAAATGAAATGCGACCCCATCATACAGCATACAAAAAAAAAAAAGTCCCAGGCTTAACAAACAACTTTTGCAAGAATAGTCTAATCATTGAGTTCTATTATATTTGTTCTTCATACAAGAGAAAGATATTTTAAACAGTAGTTTCTTTTTTTAAAAAAAGCTCTCTTCTCACAAAAAAAGACCCAGCAGCTATTTATCAGCTTTCAACCTACTGTGAAATCATACCTGAGAATGGGAAATATAGTTAACTTTCTCTTCACTTCAATGCAAATGAAATGGAAAGTAGTTAAATGATTAATACAAAACAGATTTGTTTAGTTTTTAATCTTCCCCCTCCATTTTTTTCTCTTGTTTACTGTATAGTGGTGTCACATTTTATTATTTTTCTATGTGAGTATTCCAGTATTGCAGCACCATTTGATGAATTTTTGTTTATTTTGCTTGTTAGTTTGTTTTTTAGGGGGAAGTGCATGGTACGGAACTCGAACCCGGGGCTCCCTCATGGCAGGTGAGAATTCTACCACTGAACTACCCTTGCACACCCCCCTCATTTTTATATTTGATTCAGGCTATTTAATCTTTATTTTAACCCCTAGTTTTAAGTGAAATAGTGTAACTTTTCAGTCATAATATAAATAGGTAAAGTGAGAATACAAGTAATATCCCTTTCCATGGTCTGCGCTATTATGAAATTAGATGGGGTCTAAAAACATATGCACTAATACTTGAAAAATAATAATAAATAAGAAGTATAATCTTTATAGTGCTAATCATAATGGAGGCCAAACTGTATCTCCCCTGTTTCAGTCTTACAATTTGCACACAGTGTCTATGGTGGTTCTTTTAAAATTTATGATACCCAGGTTCCAGCCTTGCTCTGGCTAAACCTGTCACTGCCTTTTATGAGTACTCTTGGGTATAGAAAGAAGTGAAGTCTGTTAAATATCCACTAGAGGTAAAAATGTGATCCTTTAGCTCCCATTTTTTAAGAAGCCTGAGCTCTGCTGTGCTGGGCTAAGCCAGAATTAAATAATATGTCTTCATTTAACTGTCTTCCTTCATTTATCTTATTCATTTTTAATAAGGTAGTTGTTACCCTTATCCACTCAGTGACAGGGCTGGGTGAAGCTGCACCTGTGACTCTTCCAAGGCTATCTACCAGCCTCTTCTTCAATCTGAAGCAAATCCTTTTGAAATGTTTCTTCCCTTGCTGGTCCTCCTTTTGAAGTGCAAATGATGCCCTGTGTAAAATACCCTACATAACACTGGCTGCTGCAATATTTGGAACTGAGGAACCCTTAGTTATAGCTAAATTTCAATACCTATGAGGGCATTTCATTCCAAACCAATGCGTCTTCAAGACTTCTCTGGGCTTCAATAGGCTCCTTTGCCAGTTTTTTCACCAGGAGGGAGGAGAATGAGTGTGATGAATGAGATGTGATGGCATCTATGTAGAGAGAAGATGTTGAACAGTGTGAGTGTGTGTGTGGGTGTTTGTGTATGTGTAGTCGGGAGAGGTAAGTAGATTGATGGCTGTCACTTTACTCTTCCCCTTTGCTTCAGTACCTAACACAACTGTAAACATTCACCAGACCCCTATAAATGCTGCAATGCCCTTGCTTCTCATGCCAAGAAAGGAGACAGCAGAAGGTCAAATTCAATTTGAAGGATAATTTTTGCTAATTTACTTAGTCAAGTATTCTTCAAAATGTAATCATCACTCATCTGCAGCAGAATCGCCTGGCAGTCTGTTAAAAAGGCAGTTTCCCACTCTTAGCCTGCCAAATCAGAAGTGTCAGCTATGGATTTTAACCAGATCCCTAGAATATTTTAGTGCACACAAACATTTGAAAATTGCTACTTTAAAGGTTGATACGTTGCTCATACTAAATTACCAATAGCACAAGTTGTCTTAAGGAGTATGTCTTTAGTATTTCAAAGAAGGAATAATGTTGTGACTACACACTTTAGCAAAGGATAATGAGCAATTATATTAAGAATTTTAGACAAACCATGCAAAAGCATTTTTAAAAATATTTTTATTGAGAAATATTCACACACATACAGTCCATCCAGAGTATACAATGAATGGCTCACAATATCATCACATAGTTGTGTATTCATCACCATCATCATTTTTAGAACATTTGCATCACTCCAGAACAAGAAATAAAAGGAAAAGAGAAAAAACACATACATCCAATACCCTTTACCCCTTCCTCACATTGACCACTAGTATTTCAACCTACCTAAATATTTTTACCCTATCCACCCCTATTATATAAAATATGTTGCAACTTCAACTACAAGTTTACCATCCCCTGACATCTGCATCTCTCATGATATTTTCCACTCCCTGAACCCCTTGTTTAAAAGCAATTGCATCACACCACTTAGTTTGGTTGTTCACTCATTGTTCTGTGACTATTTACTACACTGTGATGTTCTATACAAAAAAACTCAGATTTATTACAGTTCAATGCACTCATTTCAATGCACACATTAATTCTGTTATGCATTCTTTTTTTATTTTTGCATGGGCAGGCACCACAATTGAACCCAGGTCTCTGGCACAGCAGGCAAGAACTCTGCCATGGCACCACCATTGCCCACCCCATTTTTAGAAAATTTATTGAGGGCTTGCTATGGGCTGGGCCCCATGTTAAATGGTGGTAAAAAGAGGTGAATCAACTCAGTGTGCTTCCTGGTTTTATGGAGCTTTCAGCCTAATGGGGAGACAGTAAATCTGTAAACACATATGTAGTTATAAATCATGAATTGGAGAGAAGGAATCCAAGAAGGTGTCACTGTGGGACTGATATTTTAGCTGAGTTTTGAAAGATTAGTCACCCACGCAAAGAACCATTAGCAGAAAGAAGCATTCCAGCTAAAATAAAAGTGTGTGAAATTTTCTAAAGGGAAAAAGACTTTGAATTAAGACAGTGTGGTAGAAGAAAGTGATGTGCCATTTAAGTCCTTTTCAGTCAAGGACTTGTTGCCCCAGCTTCTGGGAATGCTAAGGGCAGACAGCCTGCAATGTCAGCATCTTTAGGGGTTATTTCAAATGTAGAAAGTCAACTCACCAAGGTCAAACCCTTCCCAAAATGCACCACATCCAGTGATAGATATATGTGGACATGATAGGCTCAGTAATCACATTTCAAAAGGGAGTACTTCAGAAAGGCCATTCTAGCCCCAGAATTCCTCTTAGGGTCAGCAGAGTCTGCTGTTTGGCAAGGACTGCAGCTCAGTTTCTCCAAATGCTCACTGTGCTTCATTAACCTTCTTTCAAAAGTGGTTGGTATCAATAGCACCCCCTAATAAACATCTTGAAAGCTAATCTTCAGCTCAGAATCTGCTTCCTGGGAAATTCAAACTACACCAGCCATTGTGGCCTGACCAGAGTGACTTAAGCTAAATTAAAAGCAAAAATCAGAGGTCAGATGATGCAGCATTTCATTTTATTCTTAGTGTAGTGGAGACCATTGAATATTTTTAAGTAAATGTGTACTGCAATGCCTAATTCCAGTCATGAGAAAATATCAGACAGACCTCAATTGAGGGACATTTGACAAAGTTACTGATTAATATTTTTCAGAAGTGTCTAGGTCATGGAAGAAGAAGAAAGATTGAAGAACATTCATAGATTAGAGGAGACTAAGTAGGAATAATGACTAAATGTAATGTGAGACTCTAGATAGGATCCTGGCACAGAAAAAAGAACATTAGTGGAAAAACTACTTAAATTAGAATAAGGCCTGTAGTTTAACACTATTGTACCAATGTGAATTTCCTGGTTTTGATAAGTGTACTGGTTATGTAAGATAACATTAGAGAAATGAGAGTGAAGTGTATAAGGGAACTACTGTTATTTTTGCAACTTTTCTGAAAGTCTAAGAATAGTTCAAAATAAAAAGGTGGGCTTTTGTTTTTTGTTAATGAAGTTTCATGATGCTCTGTGCGGGAAAGAAGAGTTGTATGGAGGGCAAAAATGAAAGAAGGTGGACCAGTTAGAAGAGTAACACAATAATTTTTTTTATAGATTATGGCCATGGCTTGGATCAACATTCTGACAAAGGAGATGAAAAAATGTGTAAGGATCCAGGACAAACAGTAATTTTTCAACAAAAGAAACAATACTTACTAATGTATTGGATTTGAGAGAGTGAAGGAGTTGGAGGAATTAGGAAAAAAAATTCCAGGTTTCTAGCTTATGTAATTGGAGTTGGGATAGGAAGAGAAGAGGAAGAAGAAATTGTAAAAGGATGTTAAGATAAGGCTCTTCAGTTCATTTGAGGTGCCAATAGGATTGCTTTTGTTTAGAATGAGTGTGAGGCAAATATATATTTAAAGATTTTCAAAAGGAATTGTCTGAAAACCAGTTCCACAACGCTTGGATCGCTCAGCATGTCAGGGAAATAAGAAGGGATTAGGGATGTAGAGAAAGAGGGATTTGGGTTCAGAGAGAAATGACTGGCTATGAGTCACCACCTCACGAGTATGGGTTGCAGCCTTCTGACTCTAAGTCTAATGGAAGTGGCTCCATTGGAATGACTCTAAGAACTTTGAAATATGTTCCCGGAATCTCTAGTCCATGATTTCTGTACGAAACACCAATGCACCCTGTCTCTGACTCTGACCTAGGGAAATTTAGAGGATGAAGGTAGGTTAACTCAGTGCTTTGTTGATGGATTCAGGGGAGGCTGTTATGTTGAGAATGGTCTGAACTTCTGGAGTTATTTATTTATTTATTTTGCATGGACAGACACCAGGAATTGAACCCAGGTCTCTGGCATGGCAAGCGAGAATTCTGCCACTGAGCCACCATTGCACCATCCTGGAGTGCTTTTTTTAGTGCAAAGAATGTAAGAGTGTTTCCATGTACCATATGTGGCTCATGCAGGAGAGAAAGAGAAGCTATGTGCAGTCACCAGTAGGGCCTCCTAAATGGTAAGATGGCTATAGCATTATGGGAGAGAGTTTCTGGTGATTTTATGATACTCAGAATAGAAATATATCCTCTCTAAGGGGATTTCAGAAAAGAGGGCTCACTAGGGGCTTGACAGTCCCTACCAGAGAAAAGACCAAAGCTAAGATATTGCCAGGACCAGAGTCTTAAAGCCAGCTTACTTTTCCCAGTGGAAATGGCTCTTCCGCTCATCTCTCTTCCTCATCCATCTTGGTCATAGCAGCAGGTAGAGGGGGATTTGAGTGGGAGGAAAATAAATGTGCTATGTCAACCATTGCAGGCTTCCAATCTGATGCAGGTAATAACTGGGAGAGGAAGACAATTAATACGAAGTTAAATTTGGAGTTTTGACATTAAAGCAAGACTGAACAATCTAATTTGTGAATGGATACTTACAACCAAAGTATACTGATGTCTGTTCAGCCAAGGTCAGGAGACTTGGACTGCTGGGATTTACTTTTTTATTTTTTATTGTATAATATAACATATATACAAAGCAAAGAAAGGAAAAAGCAGTAGTTCTCAAAGCACTCTTCAACAAGTATTACAGATCAGATCCCAGAGTTTGTCATGGGCTACCACTTGGTCCTCTCAGATATTTCCTTCTAGCTGCTCCAGAACTTTGGAGGCTAGAAGGAATAAATATTTTTTTATCATCATGATCAATATTTTTGTGAAAAATAACACATAACAACAAAAGAAACAATGAATTTCAAAGCACATCACTACATTAGTTGTAGGACAGATTTCAGAGTTTGGCATGGGTTATAATTCCATAATTTCAGATTTTTATTTCTAGCTGCTCTAAGATATTTGAGACAGAAATATCAGTATAATTATTCAGCAATCATACTAATTTGTAAACCATACCTTCTCTGTATAACTCCAACATCACCTTTGATCTTTCTATCCAACTTTGTAAGGGTATTTGGACTATGCCCATTCTACCTTTTTCTTGTTGGAAGAGGCTGTCTATAATATGGGGTAAGGAGATGAGTCTAGCTGATGAGAGAAAGAGAAGCTATGTGCAGTCACCAGTAGGGCTTCCTAAATGGTAAGATGGCTATAGCATTATGGGAGAGAGTTCCTGGTAATCTTATGGTACTCAGAATAGAGATGTATCCTCCCCAAGGGGATTTCAGAAAAGAGGGCTCACTAGGGCTCACTGCAGAAACTGGTCCCTCTAGGTTTCAGGACTTATCTGGTCCAGGGCCCCAGCTGGAAGTTGCAGGTTTCTGGAAAGTTATTCTAATGCATGGAAGGAACCTTTGTAGAATCTTATATATTGCCCTAGGGTTGTTTAGGATTGGCTGGAATGGTTTTGGTTGGAGTTTGGCAAGTTGGGATAGGTAGCAATGTCTAACTGAAGGTTGCATAAGAGTGACCTCTGGAGTAGCCTCTTGATTCTATTTGAACCCTCTTTACCACTGATACTTTATTTCTTATCGTTTTTATCCCACTTTAGGCCAATATGGCATTGTTGATCCCACGGTGCCAGGGCCAGACTCATCCCTGAGGCTCATCTCTCATGCTGCCAGGGAGAATTTCACCCCCAGATGTCATGTCCCATGTTGGAGGGAGGATAAGGATTTCAGTTGCTGAGTTGAGCTTAGAGAGAGTAAAGCCACATCTGAGCTACAAAAGAGGTCCTCTGGAAGTAACCCTTAGGCATACCTATAATAGGCTAAGCTTTTCCACTCTATACATAGGCTTCATAAAAGCAAGCCTCAATATCAAGGGCTTGACTTATTGATTTGAGTGCCCCTAGTGTTTGACACAGTATCAGGGGTTTCCCAGTGGTAAAGATTAATAGTTCCATATTTTTTTCTCCTATCCTTCAAAGGACGTTGCCAATACTTTTTGATTACCTGCTTAATATTTTCTAAGATGTATCCAGGCATTACATTAAGCTATACAGGATTAAAGAACCTCTTTCTTATTCTGGCTCCCTGTATTTCAATTGTTTAAATCAGCTATACACATAGGTTGAATTAGATTATGTGCTACAGAAAATTTAGGTTGTAGATGAAATAATCTTTTCTTTCTTTGGGCTCAAAGAGTAGGTGAGGTTCTAAAATATGGACATTGTTTTCCTTACCCCTCTGTTCTGAATTACCATAATCCCTACCTGATCAGCTTTGTTCTTATCTCTAAATATCAGGTTATACATTTATAAAAGAGCCTCTCAAAATCCAGAAATAACAATTACTAAACCAGACTAAATGTGACTGCTATAAAAGCTTACAATCTAGGCCCCTGTTTTCCTACAGGCATTTTTAAAAGAAGACTGCACAATAGTTGCTGCTTTGTTTCTGGCTTATTTTGCCTCACCAAATGCCCCACAGGTTCATTCACAAGGTTGCATGCCTTAAAACTTCATTCCTTTTTGTAGCAGCACAGTATCTGATCATATGTATTCACCATCATTTGACAATCTACTTTCCAGTCAGTGTATCCTTCAGCCACCTGCATTCATTAGGCGTCATGTATAATATCCAAAATCCACAGTCCATCAACACTCCCAATTTTAGTTAATTCCATTGTTCCCAAGAGAAAGACAACCAATAAATACACCTTCAACAAATAGGAAATCTAAACCTCCCCTTAACTCTTGTCCCTCCCCCTAATATTTACCCCTAGTGTTGCTATGGTTCTGCTGATATTTTCCTGTTAAACATAGCCCACAACATGCAATAGCAATTGTCCCCCATACCCTGAATTTAAACACTCTTTGTACAAGAATCATGCCTTTGAAGTGGTTCATGCAAGAACTTATTTACATTTGTAGTGTTAATCAGTGGGATACATAGGTCTATACAACCCCTTTCAATCGTGTTCACTTTCAATGTGGTAAAATTACTTATAGACTTACAAATGAACTGCCTCCACTTCCATCTATTCCCTTACATTTGAATTCAACTTTATTAGCTTA
The DNA here is from genome assembly GCF_023851605.1 of Tamandua tetradactyla. Taxonomy (NCBI): domain Eukaryota; kingdom Metazoa; phylum Chordata; class Mammalia; order Pilosa; family Myrmecophagidae; genus Tamandua; species Tamandua tetradactyla. The sequence continues at coordinate 125,374,749 of NC_135353.1, forward strand.
CCGTTCACCCATCTTTAGCTTCTATGTATTTCTAAGTCCCCTATATTCTGTATTACACACCTAGAATTTTACTTTTACCATGGTCATAAAACTGGAGTCACACGTATCCTTTTGTGTCTGGCTTATTTCACTTAGCATTATGTCCTCAAGGCTCATCCATCTTGTCATGTGGTTCAGGAAGTCATTTTTTCTTACTGCTGTATAATATTTTATCATATGCATGTATCACAATATCACATTTTGTTAAGCCACCCGTCTGTTGCTGGGCTCTTGGACTGTTTCCATCTTTTGGTGATTGTTAACAATGTCTCTATGAACATCGGTATGCAAATGTCTGTTTGTGCCACGGATTTCAGCTCTTCTGGGTATATTCCAAGTAGAGCTATTGCCAGGTCATAAGGCAACTTGATATTTAGTTTCCTAAGGAACCATCAAATCGCCTTCCATAATGGCTGTACAATTATACATTCCCATCAGCAATGCATAAGTGTCCCAATTTCTCCGAATCCTCTTCAACATTTGTAGTTTCCGGTTTGTTTAATAACAGCCATTCTTATAGGTGCTAGGTGCTATCTCATTGTAATCGTGATCTGCATTTCCCTTTTAGCCAATGAAAATGAGCATCTCTTGATGTGCTTTTGAGCCATCTGTACTTGCTACTCAGAAAAATGCCTATTCATACTTTTGCCCATTTTATAATTGGGGTGTTTGTTCTTTTGGGTTGAGTTGTAAGATTTCTTTATGTATACAGGATATCAAAACTTTGTCTGATGTGTGATTGCCAAATATTTTTTTCCCATTGAGTTGGCTGCCACTTTACCTTTTTGACAAAGCCTTTTGAGGTGCAGAAGCATTTGATTTTGAGCAGTTCCCATTTATCTATTTTTTCCTTTGTTGCTTGTGCGTTGGGTGTAAAGTTTATGAAGCTACCTCCTATTACTAGGTCTTGAAAATGTTTCCTTATATTTTCTTCTAGAAGCTTTATGGTGGTAGTTCTTATATTCTTATATTCTCTTGGCTATTGATATCTAGTTCTTCCATGCCCAGTTATTGAAAAGACTATTGTGTCCCAGTTCATAGGATTTGGGGGCCTTTTCAAAAATCAGTTGACCATAGATTTGGTGGTCTATTTCTGCACTCTTGATTCAATTCCATTGATCAATGCTTCTATCTTCATGCCAGTATCATGCTGTTTTGACCACTGTGACTTTATAATAGGTTTTAAGTTCATGGAATGTTAATCCTCCTGCTTCATTCTTCTTTTTTAGGATGCTTTTCGCTAAGTACATGATTCTTTTAATTGCTATTTTGAATGGAATTTTTTCCTTAACTGACTCCTCAGCCAGCTCATTGCTTGTGTATAGAAGTGTTACTGATTTTTGCACATTAATTTTATATCCCACCACCTTGCTGAATTTGTTTATTAGCTCAAGTAACTTTGCTGTAGATTTCTCAGGATCTTCCAAGTATAGTATCATATCATCTACAAATAATGAGAGTTTTACTTCTTCCTTTCCAATTTGAATACCTTTTATTTCTCTTTCCTGCCTGATTGCTCTAACTAGAACTTCTAGCACAATTTTGAATAATAGTGGTGACAGTAGGGCATCCTTGTCTTGTACCTGATCTTACAGGGAAGGCTTTCAGTCTCTCTCCATTAAGTACAATGCTGGCTATTGGTTTTTCATATATTCCTTTATCATATTGAGGTAGTTACCTTTGATTCCTGTCTTTCAGTGTTTTTATCAGAAAGGGATGCTGAATTTTGAGAATGCTTTTTCAGTATCAATCGAGATCATCATGTGATTTTTCCCTTTTGATATGTTAAAGTACTGTATTACATGAACTGATTTTCTCATGTTTAACCATCTTTGCATTCCTCATATAATCCCCATTTGGTCATGGTGTATAATTCTTTTAGTGTGATTTTGGATTCTATTTGCTAATATTTTATTGAGAATTTTTGTATCTATGTTCATTAGGAAGATTGGTCTGTTGTTTTCCTTTCTTATAGCATCTTGAGTCAATTTTGGTATTGAAATGATATAGCTTCATAAAATGAGTTAGGTAGAGTTCCTTTTCCCTCAATTTTTGGAAAAATTTGAGTAGGATTCATGTTAGTTCTTTCTGGAATGTTTAATAAAATTCCCATGAAGCCATCTGGCCCTACATTTTCTTATGATATGATACTATACTTGGAAGATCCTGAGAAATCTACAGCAAAGTTACTTGAGCTAATAAACAAATTCAGCAAGGTGGTAGGATATAATATTAATGTGCAAAAATCAGTAACATTTTTGTTACTTTTCTTTGTAGGGCGAATTTTGGTGACTGATTGAATCTCTGTATTTCATTTGGTTTGTTGAAATATTCTATTTCTTTCTGAGTCATTGGAGCTTGTTTGTGTGTCTCCAGGAATTTTTCCATTTCACGTGATTTCTCTAGTTTGTTGGTATTTAGTTGTTCATAGTACCCTCTTATGATTTCTTATATTTCTTCAGCATCTGTAGAAACACATGCCTTCTCATTTCAGATTTTGTTTATTTGCATTCTTTCTCTTTTTTTCTTTGTCAGTCCTGCTAGTGGTACATCAATTTCATTGATTTTCTCAATGAACCAACTTTTGGTTTTACTGATTCTTTCTATTGTTTTTTTGTTCTCCCCTTCATCTCTGCTTTAATCTTTTTTTATTTCTCATCTCCTATTTGCCTTAGGGTTACTTTGCTGTTCTTTGCAAGTTCCTTTAGGTTTTCTGTTAAGTCCTCGACTTTTGCTCTTTCTTTCTTTTTTTTTTAATATAGGCATTTAGGGCAATAAATTTCCCTCTCAGCACAGCTTTTACCACATCGCATAAGTTCCGATAAGTTGTATTCTCATTTTCATTCATCTCCAGATAGCTTCTAGTTTCTCTAGCAATTTCTTCTTTCCCCTCTGGTTGTTTAAGAGAATGTTACTTAATGTCCATATATTTGTGAATGTTCTCATTCTTTAGTGGTTATTGAGATCCAGCTTCATCCCATTGTGATCAGAGAAAGTGCTTTGAATAATTTCAAAAATTTATAATTTATAAAGGCCTGTTTTGTGCTCCAGCATATGATCTATCCTGGAGAATGTTCCATGAGCACTAGAGAATAATGTATAACCTTGTGCTTTGGGGTGCAATGACCTATATATGTCTGTTAGGTCCAATTCATTTATCAAGTTATTTAACTTCTCTATTTCCTTGTTAATCTTCTGTCTTGTTATTCAATCTATAGAGGAGAGTGGTGTATTGAAGTCTCCTACTATTATTGTTGAAATGTCTATCACCCCCTTCAGTTTTGCCAATGTGTGTCTCATGTACTTTGGAGTGCCTTTATTGGGAATATAAACATTTATGGTTGTTCTATCTTTTTGGTGAATTGACCCTTTAATTAATATATAGTGTCTTTCTTTGTCTCTTATGATATCTTTACATTTAAAGTCTATTTTGTTTGATATTAATACAACTACTACTGCTTTCTTTTGGTTACAACTTGTGTGGAAAGTCTTTTTCTATCCTTTCACTTTCAAGCTATTTGTATCCTTGTGTCTAAGATATGTCTCTTATAAGCAGCATATGACTGGATTATGTTTCTTAATCCATTTTGCCAATCTGTGTCTTTTAATTGGTAACTTTAGTCTGTTAACATTCAAAGTTATTACTGAAAAAAGCGTTTCTTGTATCCACCATATTATCTGTTTTATTTGTCAGATCTATATATACTTTGCCCTCTTTCTCTTTGTAGTCTTTAAATTGCCCTTAGTGGTACTCTTCAATTCTGTACTCTCCTCCAGACCCCTTTCTTCTGTCTTTTTTTTCAGCTGGCAGAACTCTTTTTAGTATTTCTTGGAGGGCTGGTCTCTTGTTGACAAATTCTTTCAGGACTTCTTTGTCTATGAAAACTTTAATCTCTGTCAATTTTGAAGGACAATTTGGCTGGGTACAGAATTCTTGACTGGAAATATTTCTCTTTCAGGATCTTGAATATATCATACCACTGTCTTCTCATCTCCATAGTGCCAGTTGAGTAGTCTGAACTCAGTCTTACTGGATTTCCCTTGTATGTAGTAGATTGTTTTTCTCTTGCCACTTTCAGGAGTTTCTGCTTCTCTTCAAATTTGACAGTGTGATTAGTATGTGCCTTGGGAAAGGTTATTTGGATTTATTCTGTTTGGAGTTCTTTGGGCTTCTTTGACTTGTATATTTATGTCCTTTATGAGGGTTGGGAAGTTTTCCCCCATTATATCCTCAACTACTCTTCCTAGCCCTTTACGCCTCTCTTCTCCTTCTGGGACACCAATGGTTCTTATATTTGTGCACTTTTTTTTATTAATTAAAAAAAATTAACTAACACAACTGTGGTAGTTAGATTCAGTTGTCAACTTGGCCAGGTGAAAGCACCTAGTTCTGTTGCTGTGGACATGAGCCAATGGTAGGTGAATCTCATCTGTTGCTAATTACATCCGCATTCGGCTAGGAGGTGTGTCTGCTGCAATGAGTGACATTTAACTTAATTGGCTGGTGCTTAAATGAGAGAACGCAATGTAGCACAGTCTAGCAGCTTGGCATTCCTCATCTCAGCACTTGCAGCTCAGCCCGGGCCCTTGGAGATGGAGAAAGAAATCACCCCGGGAAAGTTGTTGGAACCCAGGGGCCTGGAGAGAAGACCAGCAGAGACCATCCTATGCCTTCCACGTAAGAAAGAACCTCAGTGGAAAGTTAGCTGCCTTTCCTCTGAAGAACCAACAAAATAAATCCTCTTTTATTAAAAGCCAATCCGTCTCTGGTGTGTTGCATTCCGGCAGCTAGCAAACTAGAACAACAACATTTAGAAATCATTCCATTCTACATATGCAATCAGTAATTCTTAATATCATCACATAGATGTATGATCATCATTTCTTAGTACATTTGCATCGATTTAGAAAAAGAAATAGCAAGACAACAGAAAGAGAAATAAAATGATAATATAGAGAAAAAAATAAAAATAAAAAATAAAAAAAAAAATATATATATAAACCATAGCTCAGATGCAGCTTCATTCAGTGTTTTAACATAATTACAATACAATTAGGTAGTATTGTGCTGTCCATTTTTGAGTTTTTGTATCCAGTCCTGTTGCACAGTCTGTATCCCTTCAGGTCCAATTACCCATTATCTTACCCTATTTCTAACTCCTGATGGTCTCTGTTACCAATGACATATTCAAAGTTTATTCTCTAATGTGGGTACCATTGCTAGGTATCTACTCAAAGGACTTAAGGGCAAAGACACAAACGGACATTTGCACACCAATGTTTATAGCAGCATTATTTACAGTTGCAAAGAGATGGAAACAGCCAAAATGTCCATCAACAGATGAGTTGCTAAACAAACTGTGGTATATACATACGATGGAATATTATGCAGCTTTAAGACAGAATAAGCTTATGAAGCATGTAATAACATGGCTGGACCTAGAGAACATTATGCTGAGTGAGACTAGCCAAAAACTAAAGGACAAATACTGTATGGTCCCACTGATGTGTGCACTTTGTTTTGCCTATCATTTCCCTGAGTTCCCATTCATTTTTTTTCCATCTTCTTTGGCATTAGCTGTTTTGAGTCTTCAAAGTCAATTATCCTGTCCTCCATATCACTTTTCCATTTTTCTGTCTCTTCAAATCTGATGTTGTGTGCTTTTTAGTTGGTCAACAGAGTCTTTAAGCTTTGTGAATTCCACCATTTTTCTATTTATTCATTCAAATTCCTCTTTATGCTCTTCTACTCCTTTTTATCAGTTGCTATCCACTTATTTTGTTAAGTAAATTTGTATAAACATCTTTGATTAGTTGTTCTAATGTCTGTGTCTCCTCTGGTGTTTTAATTTGGTCATTAGGCAAGGCTATATCTGTCTGCATTATGATATGCTTAATGATCTTCTGCTCTTTTCGTGGCATGTAAATATCTTGATTGATTTACTTTGGAAGGTGATTTCTTTCAGTAGCCTAAGGCCTTGTGTTTGTAGGATGGTTGTACAGCAGGGAGCAGGGCACAGGGTGGAGCACTCAGCATGGTGATTTTTTCAGGGCAGATATGGGCACAGGTTGGGGATGTTGCTTATGCTTGTGAACGTGGGTGCCCAGCAGCCAGGATTGTCGCTGTGTGAGTGCACCAATCTGGGGGCCATAACCCTGGGGTGCACTGGTCTAAGTCTTGGGGCCCTTTGTGTGCATGGGTAGAGCTGCAGCAGCAGGTTGGCATTATGCCTTCATGGATTGGGGGCAGATGTGACCTGGCTGTGCAGGTTGGCACTTTCTCTGAGCTGGGAAGTGAGGCTGAAGGCTGTGCACATGCACGGTCTGGGAGTGCCATAAATGGGTGCACTGAGCTCAGGGAGGGTGGGATGAGGCTGTACAACACTATGGGTGGTGGGCAGGGGTGGCCTAGCTCCAGCTTTCTGCCTTTCAGTTCCTCAGCCTCTGCAACCAGGGCTGCTGTATGTGGTGCAGAAGTCTCTCCAAGGCCAGCCGCACTCCTGAATTGCTGCCTCAGTTGTCCTCCTGTCCCTTCTCTAAATTTTCCATGGAGCAGAGCTAATCTTGAGCTTCTCTGGACCAACATCTTCCTGGAAATCCAGTTTTCCTTTCTTACACCATTTTTACCTGATTTTTGTATTAAAGCAATATTAACTTCATAAAATGAGTTAAGTAGTATTCCTTTTTCCTTAATTTTTTGGCAAAGTTTGAGCAGGATTGGCGTTTGGCAAAATTTCCCTGTGAAGTCATCTGGTCTTGGACTTTTCTTTGTAGGAAGATTTTTGATGACTGATTGAATCTTTTTACTTGTTATTGGTTTGTTGAGATCTTCTATTTCTTCCTGAGTTAGTGTAGCTTGCTTTGCTTTTCCAGGAATTTGCCCATTTCAACTAAGTTTGCTAGTTCGTTGGCATATAGTTGTTCATAGTATCATCTTCTGACTGCTTTCATTTCTTCAGGGTCTGTGGTAACAACCCCCTTCTCATTTCTGATTTTGTTTATTTGCATTTTCTTTCTTTTTTTCTCTGTTAGCCTTGCTAGTGGTCCATCAATTTTATTGATTTTCTCAAAGAAGCAACTTTTGGTTTTACTGATTCTTTCAATTGTTCTTTTGTCCCCCCCATTCATTTAACTCTGTTTTGATCTTTGTTATTTCTCTTCTTCTATTTTCATTGTGGTTATTTTGCTGTTCTTTCTCAAGTGAAAGAAATTTCCTCAAGTGAGCAGTTAATTCCTAGCGTTTTCTTCTTTCTTGTTTTTTAATATAGGCATTTAGGGCCATAAATTTCCCTCTCAGCACAGCCTTTGCCACATCCCATAAGTTCTGATAAGTTGTATTCTCATTTTCATTCATCTCCAAATAGCTAATGATTTTTCTAGGAATTTCTTCTTTGACTCACTGCTTGTTTAGGAGTGTATTATTTAATCTCCCTATAGTTATGAATGTTCTCATTCTTTGGTAGTGATTGAGATCCAGCTTCATTCCGTCGTGATCAGAGAAAGTGCTTTGAATAATTTCAATGTTTTAAAATTTACAAAGACCTGTTTTGGCCCCTGCATATGATCTATTCTGGAGAATATTCCATGAGTACTAGATTAGAATGTATATCTTGGTGCTTTGGGGTGCAATGACCTACATATGTCTGTTAGGTTTAATTCATTTATCAATTTGTGTAAGTTCTCTCTCTGGTTGTTCTGTCTATAGAAGAGAGTGGTGTATTGAAGTCTCCTACTATTATTGTTGAAACATCTATCACTCCCTTCAGTTTTCCTAGTGTCTGTCTCATGTACTTTGGAGTTCCTTGATTGGGAGCATAAACATCTATGATTGTTATTTCTTCTTGGTGAATTGTCCTTTTGATTAATATATAGTGTCTTTCTTTGTCTCCTATGATGTCTTTACATTTAGAGTCTATTTTGTCTGATATTAATATAGCTACTCCTGCTTTCTTTTCATTATAATTAGTGTGGAACATCTTTTTCCATCCTTTCACTTTCAATCTCTTTGCACCCTTGTGTCTAAGATGAGTCTCTTGTAAGCAGCATATTACTGGATTATATTTCTTACCCCATTCTGTCAATCTGTATTTGTTAATTGGTAAATTTAGTCTGTTAACATTCAAAATAATAATTTTGAAAAGATGCTTCTTTAATCCACCATCTTATACTTTGAATTTTATTTGGCAGATCTATATATTCTTTTCCCTCTTTCTCTTTTTATCCTTTCAGTTACCCTTACTGGTACTCTTCAATTCTGTGCCCTCCTCCAGATCTTCCTCTCCTGTCTTTTTTGTTCAAGTGGCAGAACTTCCTTTAGTATTTCTTGTAGAGCCAGTCTGTTGTTGACAAATTCTTTCAGGATTTGTTTTTCCGTGAAAATTCTAATCGCTTACTCAATTTTGAAGGATAATTTGGCTGGGTACAGAACTTTTGGCTGGAAATCTTTCTCTTTTAGGACATTTGATATATCCTACCACTGCCTTCTCACCTCCATAAGCCAATTGAGTAGTGTGAACTCAGTGTTATGTGATTTCCCTTGTATGTAGCAGTTTTTTTTCTCTTGCTGTTTTCAGGTTTTTCTGCTTTTCTTCAACATTTGATAGACTGATTAGTTATTGTCTTGAGGAGGTTCTGTTTGGATTTATTCTGTGTGGAGTTCATTGGGCTTCTTTCATTTGCATATTTATGTCCCTTGTGAAGATTGGGATGTTTCCCCTTATTATATCCTTAACTAATCTTCCTAGCCATTTACTCTTCTCTTCTCCTTCAGGGACACCAATGATTCTTACATTTGTGTGCTTTGTTTTGTTCATCATTTCCTTAAGATCCAATTCAAATTTTTCCATCTTTTGTGCCATTTTCTCTTTTGAGGGTTTGATATCAGTTGTCCTGCCCTCTAGTTCACTTATTCTTTCTTCTGCCTCTTCAAGTCTGCTTTATGTGTCTCTAGTATATTTCTGATTTTTCTCAGCCTCTTTAATCTCTGTGGTATCTACTATTTTTCTCTTTATTCTTTTAAATTCATCTTTATGTCTTCTAGTGTCTTCTTGATCTCCTTTATGTCATTAGCCACCCCACTTATTTTATTTAGTAGAATTATATGAACATCTTTGATTAGTTGTTCCCGTGTCTGTGTCTCCTCCAGTGTTTTAATTTGGCCATTAGACTGGGCTATATCTATTTGCATATTTATATGTTTAGTGATCTTTTGTTTTCTTCATGGCATGTAAATATCTTGATTGATTTAATTTGGAAGTTGATTTCCTTCAGTTGTCTAAAGCTTTGCATTTGCAGCATGGATGTGGAGCAAGATTCAGAGGGCAGGGTTGGGCAGAACTGGTGATGCATTAAGGTTGAGAAGTCAGTGCATAAATGTGTAGGGGCCTGGCAACAGGGAGGATGTTGCTCTGTGGTTCTGTGGGACTGGGGGGCAGGGCCTTGGTGTGCACTGGTCTCCAGGTGAGGCCCTTGTGCGCATGTGCCCTGAGCTCAGGGTCAGTGAGCTGGGTTGTGTGTGTGTGGGCTGGGGGTTGGTGTGGCTCAGCTGCACAGGTCAGCACTTGCCCTGAGCTGGGGGCCATGACTGGATTCTGTGTGCATGTGTGGCTCTGGGAGGGCCATAAACTCATGTACACATGCACAGACCTCAAGTGGGGAAGCAGAGGGGCATTGTGTGACTGTATGATCTGGGAGCAGGTGTAGCCTGAGTATGAAGGTGAGTGCCCACAGTCTTTATGCACTGGTGACCCCCTGCAGGGGACAAGGAGGGAGAGGTGGGTCTCAAAGGATAGTAACAAGACTGTGCTTGTGCAGGAGAGGTGGGTTGGGCTGGATAAAGCATGTGCATGCTTGGTGTGGGGGTGTGGAGATGGTACACGCAGGCTGGGTGTGGAAGGGCAGAGGTACTTGGAGCACGGGGTGGGGGTGTGATGGCATTCAGGTGGGTTGGGTGAGTTGTAGGTCATGGGGTTGGTCTTGTGAGGGTAGATTGTTCGAGGAACATGGCTTGACTTACTTCCTAGTCCCTATTTCCCCATTTGTCCACTCCTGAGGGCTCTGGGCTTCCATTTGGAAGGGGGCACATTAGGCTGTTTGCACCAGCTGGATGGTGTCTGGTTCTCTGTGTCTCAGTTCTTCAGCTTTTGCAAACAGGACCTCCTTATGTGGTGTAGAAAGACCCTCCCAGGTCACCTACACCCAGGAATTGTCATCTCAGTCACCCTCCCATCCCTTCTCTGGCTTTTCCTTGGAGCAGGGGTGAATTCAACCTATCCTACTCTGCCATCTTCCAGGAACTCTTCTGAGAATTTTTATGTCTAAAAATTATGGGCAAAGCTGTTAAAGCAAATACACAGAATTTTTAAATGAAGTATATCATACATATCTAAGAGTATATATAATGTATATATAGAGTTAAGTGATCATTATAAACTAAACTTCTGTTTAAACACCACCCAGCCTAAGTACTAGGCTAGTGGTTCTCAAACTTTCAAAATAGTGGTTCTGTATCAGAATAAATGTAAGTTATAATAAGGAACCCAGAGTCCCAGACTTTTGGGAGTAAGATAGGACTTGGACATTTTTATTTTTACCAAGTTCTTTAGCTGAATCTGATGCTGATTGAAGTTTTAGAACTGCTGAACTAGAACATTATCATTATTTTTGAAGGATGCTGTATATCTACCCCCAATCACACACCATTCCTTCTCCCAGAACCAACTATTATCTTAAATTTTGTCAATCATTATTTAACAGTTTTTCATTATTCTACCCAGAAAATTATCCCTAAACAATATTTTGCCTAGTTATGCCAGTTTTCAAGCTTTATATAAATATAAACATGCAATATTTTTTTCTATGACTTGCTTTTTTCTGGCCCAATTATGTTCTTGAAATTCACCTGTGTTGATGCATGTAGCTATCATTCATTCATGGTCATTGGTGCTCAGTATTCCATTGTATGAAAATGTCACAATTATCACTGTCCTGTTTTTGAATATCTAGTTTGTTCCAAGTAGCTATATACTGAGAGCATCACTGATTTCTTGGAAAGGGTCAGCACTTGATGAAAGGTATCTCCTCTACCCTTTGCTGCTTTCTTGCCATCATATCCTTGCAGGCAATATCCAACTCCCACCCCAGCCTAAGAGTAACAAGGAATCCTTCCCCATCAAAGGTCAAAGAAGACTGAGTAGAGAACCTGGACTTCTAGCCCCCCCCCAAAAGTAATGAGGTGGCACCCATTTAACCCATTGGAGTGGTATTAGAGGAAGTTTACTAAATACAATATTTAAACAAGGTCCAGAATTTCATAATATCTAAAATGTCCAATTTTCAGTTGAAAGTAACTTGCCATACAAAGAACCAAGAAGATCTCAAACTGACTGATAAAAAACAATCAACAGATGCCAAAACCTAGAAGACAACTTGATGTTGAAATTATCTAACAAAGATTTTAAATCAGCCAATGGGAAATTGATTGAGATTATGAATGTTTGAAACAAATGAAAAAATAGAAAGTCTCAGCAAATAAATAAAAAGTCTTAGCTAAGATGTAGAAGATATAAAGGAGTACTAAACAGAAATTTTCAAACTGAAAGACACAATAATAAATAATCAAGGGATGGACTCACAGCATAATTGAGGGAGAAAGAAAAACCCTCATGAACTGGAAGATGGAACAATAGAAACTATCTAATCTGAACAAAAAATAAAAAATTGACTGAATGATGAAAGGAATACAGCCTCAGAGATGTATGTGACGGTAACAAAAGGCCTAACATTCATGTCATTGGCGTTCAAAAGGACAAGAAATAGAGGATGGAGCTGAAAAAAGTATTCTAAGAAATGGTGTCTTAAAATTTCCTAAATTTGGGGGAATACCCCATAAACCTAAAGATTCACAAAACTGAGTGTATCCTTAAGAGGATATACCCAGAGAAATCTATGCCAAGACACATCAAAGTCAAATTTCTGAAAACAAAATGTGAATTAAAAATCTTGAAATTAGCCAGAGACAAACAATCCATTACCTGTGGAGAAAAAAAATCTGAATGTCAGAAGATTTCTCATCAGAAACCATGGTGGCCAGCAGGAAATGACACATTTTTCCAGTGGTGAAAGAAAATATCAATCTAGAGTTCTATTTTTAGTGAAAATATCCCTCAGGAAGGAAGGCCAAATAATGACATTTTCAGATGATGAAAAACTAGGAAAACCTGTTGACAGAAAACCTACCATAAAATAATATCTAAAATAAGTTCTCTAAACAGAAGGGAAATGATAAAATAAGGAATATTAATAAAGAAAAGAAAACACAAAGAAAGGGCAAAAATATGAGTAAATAAATAGATGGAAACAGTCCAAATGTCTATCAACTGATGAGTGGATAAACAAACTGTGGTATATACATAGAATGGAATATTATGCAGCTGTAGGTTGGAATAAAATCATGACATATGCAAATATGTGGATGAGCTTAAGGACATTACATTGAGCAAAGTAAACCAGAAACAAGAGAACAAATACTTAATGATCTCATTTATATGAACTAACATTAATGAGCAAACTCTGAGAGTTGAACTTAAGAACATAGGTTAATAGAAGATAGAAAGAGGGTAGATATTGGGCATTTGATGTTTAAGGATTACAGAATGTTTTATAAGATTGATTGTAAAGATGCATAAATGGATAACACAATACTTTGTGATAGTAGTGCAACATTGCAAGTATAATAAACAAAGCTGAATGTGAGTATGACTGAATGAAAAAACTAGGGGCATGTACTGCATTAGAAGGAAAGATAGAGGATAAAATCTGGGACTTTAAACTTAGTGAAACCTAGAGTGGACAATGATGGTGATTAAATATACAAAAAAAAAGTTTTTACATGCATGAGAACAAGTGTATGTCACCATTGCAAGGTGTTAAAATGAGATGGTATATAGAAAAATACAATTAATGCAAACTAGGGTCTGTAGTTAACAGTAACACTGTAATATTCTGTCATTAATTATTACAAAGGAAATATACAAAAGCTAAATGTCAGAAAGAGGAGGATATAAGGGAGGGGTATGGGATTTTTTCCCCTTTTCTTATTTTTCTGTTTCTCCCTCCCCCCACCTTCTTTCTTTGTGGAAGAAATGGAAATATTCTCATTTAGAGTGTGGTGTGAGTGTATAACTATGTGATTATACTGGGAACCATTAATTGTACACTTAAGATGGATTGTACTGTGTGTGAATAAAATGGTTTTAAAAACAAACAGAAACATACAGTGCTGGAGAAGATGTGGAGAGAGATAGAGATACTTATTCACTGTAGGTAGGGATGTAGAATGGTGCAGCTCCTTTGGAAGGCAGTGTGGTGGTTCCACAGGAGGTGAAGTATAGGGTTGCCATATGATCCTGCAATTCAGTTACTAGGTATATACTCAGAATAACTGAAAGCAGGGATACAAATAGACATTTACATATTGGTGTTTATGGCAGCATTATTCACGGTTGCCAATGGATGGCTTGGCCTAAGGGTATGTCAACTGATGAGCAGAAGGATGAACTATGGTGTGTACATATGATGGAATATTGGCAGAGACTGGGCAGTTGATGACTAAGGAGTACAGAATGTTCAATAAGGTTCGTTGTAAAGATTCCTAGATTATAAACTGTTACACTGGTCACATTTATTTCTGAGTTTTAACTATTATCTCTAAATTCTGAGATGCTGAGTTCTTTGTGTATAACTTTATCATTCTCTGGAACTTTGAGTATCTCTGTAACACCTGAAACTCAGAGCTAGAGTTCTGCAGCCCTGAAAGTCAGCATTACCCCCACAGCCACTGTTTAAGAATCTGAAAAAGAGATCAGACTTCAACTAGAGATATGAATGAAGCTGATCTTGGTTAGGAATAAGGTTAGTCAGAATACAGGGTAAAGGATGCTATTGTCTGCATTTTAAAATTTCAACTTCTGTGTGAGTCCAAGGGAAGAGATGTTTATTCTGCTCAAAATTTAAATGTTCTGTAGCACATTGTCTAATTTAGCCTGTCTGGTCAGTTTATTTAAACAACCTAATTACATGGAACCTAGGATGGGGAAAGAGAACATGTTATTTTGAACAGGTTAATGTAATACCCTAATACATTTCAGAGTAATTTGGTCAGAAAGTAAAAAAGTATTTGCAAAGTCCCTTGAGGGACTGGAGAAAAAAATGTATAAATATTAAACTTCCCTACCTGGGGAATTCTTGATATTCTCTCAAGCATTAGGGACTCTGGGTTTTATAAACTAAGCCCTTGATTTTGAGGCTTGCCCTTATGAAGCTTATTTCTGTAATGATGAAGCTAAACCTACTTATAATTGTGCCTAACAGTCACCCCCAAAGAACCTCTTTTGTTAGTCAGATGTGGCCTCTCTCTCTAAGCCAACTCTGTAAATAAATTCACTGCTCCCCCCACATGGAACATGACTCCCAGGAGTGTAAATCTCCCTACCAATGTGGGAAATGACACCCAGGGATGAGACTGACCCTGGCATCGTGGGACCAACAATGCCTTCTTGATTAAAATGAGGTAGTGAAATAAAATAAAATAAAGTTTAAGTGGCTAAGAGATCTCAAATAGAGTCAAGAAGTCATTTTTGGGGTTACTCTATGCAAGCTTCAACCAGATATTGCAAATTGCCACAGTATGCCAAACCCTAACCAACTGTATTCCTGAAAACCCTAAACAACACTCTGGGTGCTATAAGACTCTATAAAGGTTTTACCAAGTACATTTACTTTTAAAGAAATTTAAAGCCTCCAGATGGCTCATACTCTGGATGTCCTGAAACCCAAAGATTTAAGTCTCTCAAGATCATCAACAAGATTCATTCCTCTAGTCCATAATATTGACATCCCTTTTCAGCACAAAGAAGTTAGAATGGTCATTGCCCGTGTATCCTCGAATATTGAGAGAATGATCAAATGAGAGTTAGTAGGTGTAACTGAGAAGTAGGGATTTAACAAATGATTATGACTATTGACTCATTATAGAGATATTACTTTTTAGTTTCTAGTGTATTAGAATAGACAGAAGGAAAGACCTGAAATTGTTGAACTGTAATCCAGCAGCCTTGATTTTTGATAATGATTGTATAACTATATAGCCTTCATCCTATGACCATGTGATTGTAAAAACTTTGTGGTTGATACCCCCTTCATCCAGTGTATGGGTAGAGGAGCAATAAAATAAAGAAGTGTATGAAATAATAATAATGATAGGCTGCAAATATGGGGAAAATACCTCTATGTAAACTATGGACAACAGTTATAGTGCTATTTTAATATATTTCATCAATTGTAACAAATGTAACTACTGTTAAAAAATAGTAGAATTGTAAAAAAAAGTGTTATCATCAATTGTAAGAAATTTTTCTCACCAGTGTAAGTGCTGGTGGTGATGCAGTGTATGAGAATTCTGTGTTTTCTGCATGATTATTCTGTATATCCACAACTTCTCTGATTTAAATTAAAAAAATAATATATATATATGGGTAAATAAACTAGGCCTTTAATCTCTTTTTGAGTTTTTTAGCTTATGTCTGATGGTTGAGGAAAAATTATAACACTCTTTAATGTGGTTTTGAATGTATGCAGAGGTAATATTTAAGACAATTCTGTTATAAATGGAGTAGAATAAAGGAATGTAAAGAAAGCTAAGTTCTATACTTTACTTGAATTAGTAAAATGTTGACTCCAGTAGAGCCTGATAAAATATGTACATATAATTAAAAAACAAGAACAAACTTTAAAAATATACAAAGGGATATGCGCAAAAGAACAATAGCTAAATCAAAATAATTCTTAAAAAATGTTTAAGTAAACCATAGGAAGGAAGGAAATCAGGGAGAACAAACAGAAAACAATAAATAAAATTTCATACCTAATTCTTAAAATATCAATGATCATGTTAAATATAAACTTTCTAAAATACACCAACTGAAAGACAGATATTGGCAATGTGGATTTAGAAAAGTCATGTCCCAACTAAAAGAACCTCACATCAAATTAAACTTTATATATAAGCTGAAAGCAAAATGATGGAAAAAGTGTAACAGGTAACCATTAACCAAAAGAAAGCAGGAGTGACTATATTAATGTCTGATAAAGTAGACTTCAGAGCAAAGAAATACTACCAGAGACAGAAAGAAATATTACAAAATGATGAAGGGGTCAATCCACCATTTTATCCTAATTGTGTATGCAAAACCAACCAACAAAGCTACAAAATATGTGAAGCAAAAGTGGAAAGAAAAAATAGACTAATCCATAATTATAGCTGGAGACTTTGATACCACACTTTCAGAAATTGATAGAAGAAATAGTGAATCAGTAAATATATAGAAGAACAGAACAAAACTATCACAACTAAAAAAAAATTAATCAACATTTATAAAACACCCCACCCAATGATAATAAGAAACAGTTCTTTTCAAGTGCCTATGAAACATATATCAAGAGAGACAATATCCTGGGCCATAAAAACAAACCTCAGCAAATTGAAAATATTTGAAATCATGCAGGGTCTTGTTCTCTGACTCCAGGGAAGTCAAACTAGAACTCAGTAACAGAAAGATAACAGAAAAATCTCCAAACACTTGACAACTAAACAACACACTTCCAGATATTTCATGGATCAAATAAAAAATCTCAAGGGAAATAAAAAAATAAATTTAATGAATGAAAATGAAAACACAACATACCAAAATTTGTGGAATGCAGCTAAAGCAGTGCTGAGAGGGAAACTTATAACTCTGAAAGTTAACATTAGAAAAGTCTTAAATCAATCATCTAAGCTACTAGCTCAAAAATCTAGAATAAGAAATAAAACAAAGCAAGCAGAAAGAAGAAAATAATAAGTATAAGAGCAGAAATTAATGAAATTGCAAACAGAAAAACAATTTAAAAACCCCAAAATCTAGTCTTAAAATATAGGGGTCTTAGAGACACATAGAAGCTAGAGATGGTGAACAGTTAGGTAATGAGATTGAACTCAAATGTAAGGAAATAGATGGAAGTGAAGACAGTTAACTACTGGGTCTGTAAGTAATATTACCATATTCAAGGTGAACATGATTGAAAGAGGTTGTATAAACCTATGTGTTCCACTGATTAACACTTCAAATATAAATAAGTTCTTGCATAAAAAAATACATTAGGAGCATTGAGAGTTTCAGTGAAATAGTGTGTAAATGCTTCCTACTGAGTAAACAATAAATACAAGTGACAGGTCAAAAAAAAAATCAATAAAATTAACAAATTTCTTGTAAGACTGACAAAGAAAAAAAGGCAGAAAACAAAAACTACTATATCACAAATGAAATGGGAAATATCACTATAGACCCCCACAGACATCAAATGGAAAAAAAGACATCACAAAGGAATACTAAGACTAATACTATATACAAAATTGTGACAATTTGAATGAAATGAATCCGTTCATCAAAAAGTGCAAACTACCATAACTCATCCAATATGAAGAAAATGATTTAAATGGCCTTATAATAATTAAGGAAATGAAATTGTATTTGGAATTTAATATATTCCATAAAAGATATCTTCAGGCCCAGATGGGTTCACTGGAGAATTCTATGAAATAATCAAAGAAGAATTAACACCAGTTCTACATAATTTTGTACAGAAAATTTAAAAAAAGAGAACACTTCCCAACTCATCCTATGAAGCCAATATTACTCTGATACCAAAACCAAAGTACAAAAGAGAAAACTGCATACCATTATCCCTCATCAATCTAGATGCAAAAAGTTGTTTTGACAAAATACTAGAAGGTAGAATTCAGCAATATATATAACAAATTATATACCGTGATGGAGTGAGGTTTATTTCAGAGATGCAAATTCAATGTAATCTTCCATTTAATAGGATAAAATAGAAAAATCACATCATCATATCCATTGTTGCAAAAAAGCATGTGACAGAATTCAATTCACATTAATTATAAAAACTCACAGAAAATTAAGAATAGAGGGAACTTTATCAACTTGTAAAAAAGCATCCACAAAAAAAAACCCCTACAGCTAATATTATACTTAATGCTGAAAAACTGAATGCTTTCTCCTTAATATTGGAAAAAAGAATGGATGTTTACTCTCACCAGTGCTCTTCAACACAGAACTGGAAGTTCTAATACAGTAAGGCAAGAAAATGAAATAAAAGTCACAAAGATCATAAATAAATAAAATTGTTCCTTATTGCAGATAGCATGACTTTCTATGTAGAGAAACCCAAATAATCTACAAAATAAATAAACAACTTCCTAGAACTAATAAATGAATTCAGCAAGGTCACAGGATATATTAACATATAAAATCAATTTTATTTCTGAATTCCAGGAATGAACGTGTGGAAACTAAAACTAGAAATAAAATACCAGCTGCAATCACTTAAAAAATAAAATACTTATGTGTAAATCTAACAAAACATGCAGAAGACTTGTATGCTGAAAACTGCAAAACACTGATAGAAAAGATCTAATAAATGGAGAAGAATACCACATTCATGGTTTGGAAGATACAATATCGTAAAAGATTTCAATTTCCCCTGAATTACCAAAATCCTAGCAAGATTTTTGTGGATGTAGAGAAGATTATTCTAAAATTTTTATAGAAAGCCTAAAGAATTAGAATAGCCAAACAATTTTAGAAAAGAAGAATAAAGTGCAAGGAATCACTCTGCTCAATATTAGAGGTTATAATATAGTTACAGTAATAATGACTTAGTGAAATATGCAGGATTGACACATAAAGCAATGCAGCATAATAGATAACCCAGAAATATTGAGTTACACAATGTGCTGGTTTGAAAGGATTATATACTCCCAGAAAAGCCTCATCCAAATCCTAATCCAATCTTGTGGAGACAGCCATTTCTTTTAAACTCTATTCAGTACTGTATGTTGGGAACTTGATTAGATTATCACCACATAAATGTAACATGCCCAATTGTGGGCATTAACTTTTGATTAGAGGAAGATATGACTCCACCCATTCCGGGTGGGTCTTGATTAGTTTACTGGAATCCTTTAAAAGTGGAAGCATTTTGGAAAAAGATTGAGAGCCACAAAAGAGTCATAAGAACCATGAAAGCCAACACAGCCAGAGACCTTTGGAGATGAGGAAGGAATACATCTCCAGGGGAATTTCATGAAACTTCTTGCTTCATGAAGAGAAAACTTTCTCTGAAAAGAAAGTTACCAGACATCACCATGTTCACCATGTGCCTTTCCAGTTGAGAGAAAAACCCTGAATTTCATTGGCCTTTCTTGAGTGACAGTAACCTCTTGTTGGTTGCCTTAATTTGGACATTTTTATAGACTTGCTTTAATTTGGACATTTTCATGGCCTTAGGATGTAAACTTGCAACTTAATATATTCCCCCTTATAAAAGCTGTTCTGTTTCTGGTATATCTCATTCTCACAGCTTGCAAACTAGAAACACAGGTAAGATCAACAGATTTTTGACAAATTTAAAAAAGTATTTTAATGGAGGAGGGAAAGTCTGTTCAACAAATAGTCCTAGAGCAATTGGATATACACAGATAAAAAAATAATAAACCTAAAGCTGAGGCTTATACCTTATGCAAAAATATATTAAAAATGAACTATAGATTTAAATGTAAGCTGTGAACTATAAAATTTTTAGAAGATAAGATAGGAGAAAATCTTCTGTGTCTAGATCTAGGTAAAGATCTCATCAAAATTGACTTTGACAAGGTGGGTAAAAAGACAAGATTCAGAATGAAAGAAAATATTTACAAACCACATTCTGGTAACAGGCTAATATCTAGAAAATATAAAAAAAAAACTCTCTAAACTCAACATTTAAGAAATCCAATTAGAAAATGGGTAAAAAACATTTCACTGAAGTAAATATATGGATGACAAATAGTGTTGTTCAACATCACTAGCCATTAGGGAAATGCAAATCAAGACCACATTGAAATATCCTGACACAGCTCTTCAAAGAGCAAAAATAAAAATGTGTGACAATTTCAGATGCCCAAATGGTGCAAAGAAGCTGGATCCCTTATACATGCTTGTAAAATGGTTCAGCTGCTCTGGGAAGTAGTTAGGTAGTTTCTTAATTAAAATATAAATTTATCATATAATCCAGCAATTTCAATCCAGGGCATTGATCCAAGAGAAATGAAAACTCCTGTCCTCACAAAAATCAGTACACGAATATTCATAGCAGTTTTATTTGTAATATCTAAAAACTGGAAACAACAAAAATATCCTTCAATAGATGAATGTTTAGATGAATTGTGGTACATCCATATCATGGAATATTACTTAGCAATTAAAAGGAAAATAAACACTATTTATACACACAACCACTTGAATGGATCACAAGGACATTTTGCTGAATAAAAAAATAATCTCAAAAGATCACATATATGTTCCATTTATATAATATTCTAAAAGTGGCAAAATTGTCAAGAATGGAAAACAGGTCAATGGTTGCCAGAAGTTAGTGATGCTACAGGGTATGGAAGATAAGTGTGATTAGCTTGAGGGTTTTTGCAGTTATGGTAACACAAATCTATACATATGATCAAAATCACTAAGTTTATACATACAAATTGGGCTGGTGTCATATTCCTGATTTTGATTTAACACTATAATTATGTAAAATTTAACCATTGGGAGAAAGTGGTTGAAGGCTACATGAGACCTCTCTGCATTATATTTTCAGCCTTCTGTGAATCTGTAATTATTTCAAAATAAAAAGTTAAAAATGTAAAAAAAAAACCTTTATTGCATGAATCATCTTGCTTTAGTAAGTATAGAAAATAAATAACATTTCTTTAATTGCCGATTATATCACAATACCTTCCTGCAATTATTCTGTATGTTTGTTTTCACTGCTCAGTTTTTTAGAAATTAAAAAAAAACATATATAGAGAGGATTTTGCAGACCCTGATATTAACCTAAGATCATAACCGGTTGTCTGCTGGTAAATGTTTGATGACGATCTTTCTAGGGAGTAATAATATCTGATTGTAGTGTTTGCTGATTTCTGTAGTGTAATTACTTTCAGCATGGCCAATTTCAGGCTACCAATGTGACCTTTAACTTGCTTATAATATTGTTGGAACATTAATAATCAGTTCCAGCACACTACTGGAAGTTGTTAGAGTTTGCATGTTTGTGTGTGTATTTGAATGACCAATTATCAATTATTTATCATTTGTTCCTTCCCTCTAAAATGTAAGCAAGTAAAAAATAAAATCTGACATATGGGAAATAGCATTCAGATTACAAAACTGAAGTATTCGTATGGCAGAGCATCTTAGAATCAATTTTTAAAACTTAAAAAAAATAGCTTGCTTATACAAGGTATTGAAATAACTGTGAAATGAGGAACATCAAAATGAAGTTCATTATTTGAGCTGTTGGAGGCCACCCACATATTGACTGGGCATCATTCCATGACAGAGATGTGTTCAATTTAGGGATAATTTCAGAAGGGTTTTATATACACCTGCCAACATCACCAGGAGACTTACACACTTAGACAAAAGGTTTTTGTAATGTTCATAGCCAATTAGATTCCATATTGTTATAATGAGTTGAAATCAGATTTACCTAAAATTTCAAAGATAAAACAAAGCTGTCCCAGCATGGAACTGTATTTTTCAAGTGATTTTACAGGCCTGTTCCCCTACCACTTAATTAGTGGGTTGATGTTTCCCTGGTTTTAATTGCATGACCTTAACATCCTTAGAGCAACCAAGACAAAAGATGTGTGTTGGTCCCTAAATAACAGATGAATGCTAAGTTAAGAGTTGGGCCTAGGAGATTAGATATCTGAATCCTACAATCAACATTCAGTAATCATGCCTTTACTTGACAGTAGTTCTTTGGGAATCTCTCCACTCTCAATAGTTTAAAGAGTAGTGGACTAAGAGCTTGGATTTCAATACTGGCTTCATCATTTCCTAGTCAACTGATTTATCCAAGTTAGAGATGTTTTTGGACCTGAATTTCCTTTATCTTAAAAAGAAAAAACAGCTCTGAGGCCTTTAGTCCTGCCTGTCTTGAGGGGATGTTTGTTGCAAGAAGCAACAATATATGTGAAATACATGAGCAATGTACATGAAAACTTGTGTCACCTAAGATTTGCCATATAAATGCAATTATAGAGGTGGCAACAGTGGCTCAGTGGCAGAGTTCTCACCTACCATGCTAGAGACCCAGGTTTGATTCCTGGTGCCTGCCCGTACAAAAATAAATGAATGAATGAATGAATAAATGCAATTATAAATGTTCAGAATATATATCTCTGTACAAATGTTATTTCTATAGAGAAACCTTGCCTGGCCACCCCATCTAAAATAGCTCTCCCACAACTAGTCATTCTTGATCCATCACTCTGCTTTATTTGCATCTTAGCACTTCCTAATGATACTTGATTATATATTTAACTTTTTTATCTGTCTCCCACAGTAGAATGCAAATTCTCTCAGCATAAAAACTTTGCATTATTCATTGTTGAATTTTTAGGTACTACAATTTATCCGGCAGAAATTAACCCTCAATTTGTATCTAGTAAATGAATGAGGTAGTATTATTTAATTTTTGCTTGATATTCATAACCCATTGATTATGCATAGAATATTATTTCAGAATTCTTTAAATGTAAATGTTACCAAGTTGTGAAACTGGATGTATCTGGTAGAATACAAAAAGGAAATAGCTTTAGTGGCTCCTCTAAGTAAGGAATGGAGAAAGCTTAGAGTTGGAGTGTTCATATTTCTCTTGAGTGTTGAATGGTAGGCAGCCAAACTCTAACTCTTTCATGAGGTGCATTGGTGGAAGCTACCAGAGTATACCTTCCTTCAGATATGGGCAATAAGTTGTCTAGCAGATGTCTCAGTGCAACACCCTTTCAATCCTGCTTCAAGGGAACTGCTCACAGCCTCTTTTCTTGTAGGGACCCTTCATCCAAGTGGGTATTTTTTTTTAATGGGGTCTTCTTCAAGAAAAACATTCATAGCAAGGACTTGACATGGCCCTCCAAAAAATAACAGTGTAGCTTTATCCAATACCAGCCCTTCTTTCTTGTCAGGCCATCATGGGATACAGTACCAGCACCAATCCTCAAACACTCCAAAGTTTAGTAGGTTAAAACAATGATCATTTTGTTTAAATTCTATGGCTCAACACTTTAGGATGGGTTCAGATAGGCATTTTTTTCTGCTGTTCCGGTCTGTTGTATGTCATATAGCTACAGCTGGAGGCATCTGGTATTTTGATTGAAACTGGTCGGTCTTAAGATGACCTCATTCACATGTCTGGCAGTTGATGCTGTGTGTTGGTTGGACCACATATCTGCAAATGACCTTTCATCCTCCAGCAGGCTATATCAGTCTTCTTCACAAGATGCAACATTTCAAAAGGGAAAGTATCAAAGTACAAGCACTTTTTAAGCCTATACTTTTTCATGTTTGCTGATTTTTCATGGTTGAAAGCAAGTTGCATAGTCAAGCCCAGAGTCAGGGTCCGAGAGTCTACAAAAATGCATGGATTCAGGGAAGCTTTCCTTAGGGGCTATTACTATAACAACATGGAGTTTACCTAAAACCAATGGGGTTCTGGAGCCAGGCCAGACTGTCCCATGAGAGTTGATAATTTACATCTCTTCCCAACTCCACACTGAGTGACTTTAGGCTTGTAATTGAAATTGGCCATGATGGGCATATATACACCACAGAAATTAGTAAGTGTTACAAATCAGCACACACACCCCACCCACCAGAGCTAGGTGTTAAACACTATTACAACATTGCTTAAAATCTCCAGAAACAACATCAAGCATGTCTGTGTGATTCTGTGGCTCTCCTTTTAAGAGTGCTTCTCCTGGGACTCACTCAAAATTTGATTGGGCAGGAGAGAAGCTCCATCTCAATCCACAAAAGGAGGAAATGCCATTTTCTTTCAGAAAATTCCATCCAAACATGATACTAGTGACTCTCTGACCTTCTCATATGTATTCTGGAAATTGAGTGGATAGTTGAAGGACAAATTAGTCTATATTTATGTATTAGCAAGTCTTTGGAGGACTATGCCTTGTGCAGGACTCGTCTTCAGATTTGAGGCATTAAAGAAAATCTCTGGGCCAATAGGAACAATATCCTTTCATATTCATTTATACATCATGTCACACAAAGTTTTCCTAAGTTGGGTACATATACCTTATTTATCTCTATATAAATAGTCCAAATGGAATGAAACAAAAATCATCCATCCTACAGGTCCAAAATCTTATTCTTGAAACAGCTTTGAGTATCAAAGAAATATAAACCTATATGTACCAGTTTGAATCTGTTGTGGACCACAGAAAAGCCATGTCCTTTAATGCTCATCCAATATTGCTGGATGGGAGCTTCTTTGTTTCCATGGACATGTGACCCGCCCAATTTGGGTGGTAACTTTTGATTAGATAGTTTCCATGGAGATGTGTCTCCACTCATTCAAGGTAGGGTTGCTATCTGGAGCCTTTAAGAGGGAACCATTTTGGAAAAAGCTTTAGAGCCCATACAGCCAGAGACTTTTGGAGATAAAGAAGGAAAATGCCCCTTGGGGAGCTTCATGAAACAAAAAGCCTGGAAAGAAAGCTAGCAGACATCGCCATATTTGCCATGTGCCTCTCCAGTTGAGAGAGAAATCCTGAACATCAACACCATTCTTGAACCAAGATATCTTTCCCTGAATGCCTTAGATTATATGTTTGCATACCCTTGTCTTAATTTGGACATTTTTACAGTCTTAGAACTGCAAACTTGCAACTTAACAAATTCCCCCTTTTAAAAAGCCATTCTGTTTCTGGTATAGAGCATTCTGGCACTTTACAAACTAGAACACTATACTTTGGCACTATGCTATTTTCCTGCATGGATGCATACATAATTTAAAAACAATAAGAGCTTATTATTCTGTTTCCTCTCTGGGCATGAAGAAGGATGTTGTTCACTGCCTCACCCAGGATCTCTTGCATGGTTAACTACAGGGAATAATGCCCTGGTCCTCAGTGCCTTTGCTTCTGCTGAGCACTACAAAGGTTTTCATCTCACAAACTCAGTATATCTTGGGAGCATGTGAGAAATGCAGAATCTCAGGCATCACCTCAGACATGCTAAATTAGAATCTGCATTTAACAAAATCCATAGGTGATTTGTATTTACATTAAAGTTTGAGAAGCTCTGTGCTAGTGCATTCTCTCTATTTGTCTCCATACACATGGATTTCTACTTACCTTTTAACTCTCAGATTGCTCACATTTTTAGGATAAGGGTCTTCTTAAATCCTCAGGACCATATTCCTGAGTCCTGAGCAGAATACTGGGAATGTTCTTTAATCTGTTGCAAAGATGGTACAAGATGCTTTGTTACCAAGACAGTGGCACTTTGACCATAAAACTGGATTTTTAAAAAACATTTTTGATTGTGAAATATGACATATAAGCAAAAAAAGTAAATTTATAGTACAAGTAGTTATAGAACAAATTTCAGAGTTCAGTAAGTGTTACAGTTACAGTTCCAAAATTTCAAGTTTTTCATTCTAGCTGCTCCAAGAAACTGGAGACTAAAAGAAATATCAATATAATGATTTAGTAGTCATATGCATTTGTTAAATCTTATCTTCACTGTTATAACTCCTGTTTTTTGGTGCCAAAATCCCAGGAACTTCTTCTACTTTTAGTCTTCTCCTAATATTTAGGGGTATTTGTGCTATGCCCATTTTAACTTTTTCATGTAGAAATAAGGTGTCAACAGTATGGGATAGGGGGACAGAACTATCTGATGTTCTTGGAGACACTAGCACCTCTGGGTTGCAGGACTTTATCAGGCCTATGATCCATCTGGAAGTTGTAGGTTTCTGCAAAGTAATCACAGTGCGTGAAACTTTGGTAGAATTTCAGATAGAGCCCTAGGTGTTCTTTAGGATTAACAGGAATAGTTTTGGTTGGGGAATGGCAAACTATGGTAATTAGCAATATCTAGCTGAAGCTTGCATAAGAGTAGCATCTTGACTCTACTTGAACTCTCTTAACCACTATATTATCTAGGGTTCTCTAGAGAAACAGAATCAGCAGGAGATACCTGTAGATATAAAATTTTTAAAAGTGTCTCACATAACAATGGGAATATAGGGTCCAAGGTCTGTAGGGCAGGCCACAAGCTGGAAACTCTGATGAAGGTCCTTAGTGAACTCTCAGGAGAGGCTGGCTGGGCAACTGTGGGAATTGAAGAGTCCAAAATCCATAGGGCAGGCTATGAAGCTGGTGGTTCTGATGAAGGGTCTGGATGAACTCCACAGGAGAGGCTTGCTGGCTGAAGCAGGAAGAATAACTGTCTCTTCTGAATCCTCCTTAAAAGCCTTCCAGTAATTAGATTAAGCATAACTGATTGCAGAAGACACTCCCCTTAGCTAATTACAAATGCAGTCATCTGTGGATGCAGCCAATGTGATCATAATTTAAGTCCATAAAATGTCCTCATAGCAACAGACAGGCCAGTGTTTGCCCTAACTGACAACTGTCACCACTAAATGGCCAAGTTGACACATGAACATAACCATGGAAGTCTATCCCTTGTCACCTTGGCAGCTGTACACATCACCTTAAACCATAGTTGATGTCTAAAAAGAAAATAACAAATGCATTTTTTCCTCACCTAACAATACTCAACAGTACCGTGTACAACCAGAAATGCATTAAATCTCCCCAGAATAGGGTGCAAGTCCTTGGTAATATTCATTCTTAAATGTGATATCTTACATCTTAAACATTATACCATGAACATAACAGCATTCAAGTCCTCATTTCTGTAACTGTTCACTTGGTCATAGTTCATATTTATCAACATCTTCTTCCACTACCCATTCCATGCTCCCTTTTTCCTCAGCAAACACTTCAGCTGGCCATGGTTCTTTGCATGATAGGGTGTGCTGGTTTGAAAGGATGCATGTCCTCTATAGAAGCCCTGTTTTAATCTAAATCCCATTTTGTAAAGGTAGAATAATCCCTATTCAATACTGTGTGTTTGAAACTGTAATCAAATCATCTCCCTGGAGATGTGATTTAACCAAGGGTGGTTGTTAAGCTGGATTAGGTGACAACATGTCTCCACCCAATTGAATGGGTCTTGATAAGTTTCTGGAGTCCTATAAAAGAGGAAACATTTTGGAGAATGAAGAAGATTCAGAGAGAGCAAAGCAGAACGACATAGCCATGAGAAGCAGAGTCCACCAGTCAGTGACCTTTGGGAATGAAGAAGGAAAGCCTCCTGGGGAGCTTCACGAAACAGGAAGCCAGGAGAGAAAGTTACAGATGTGCCATTTCACCATGTGCCATTTCAGTCGAGAGAGAAACCCTGACTGTTCACCATGAGCCTTCTCACTTCAGAGAGAGAGACCCTGAACTTCATCGGCCTTCTTGAACCAAGGTATCTTTTCCTGGATGCCTTAGATTGGACATTTCTATAGACTTTTGTTTTAACTGGGACATTTTTTCAGCCTTAGAATTGCAAACTAGCAACTTATTGAATTCCCCCTTTTAAAAGCCATTCCGTTTCTGGTATATTGTGTTCCAGTAGCTAGCAAAATAGAACATGGGGTGACCTTAACCTTCATTCATGAAGTTTGAGAGCCATTGGTAGCTGTCTGGATTGGGTTGCTTCAGTTTTCCATTAATTTTAATCACAGGGCATGGTAGTACTAAAAGATGCCCTAAGGGATCTTCAATATTTCAGGAAAACTCTTCTTTACCTCCATCGTGTAGTTGTAATCCTGTTTCCCCTTGATAGTCAGAGTCAATCACTGCAGGCAGTAAAGTAATCTACTTCTTGGCTTGTTGGTCCATGGGCATGAGTAGCCCAAACTGACCAGGTGACAGTCTTAGACTCCAGTACAATGGAATCGTTGTTTCTACTTGTGGAAGTACACCCCTTCTGGAACTAAAACCTATAGACATGCAGAGTTCAAGGTCACAGGGACAGGAAGCAAAAATCTTTCTAGTGGATCACTAGAGGTAATAGTGAGTGGTGCCACTCCCATTTCCACCCCGTGGTTCCTGGACCCATGGATCCTGGCTATGGGAGAAACAACACCATACAGTGGATGCTGACTCAGAGCATACACAGCCTCCTGGAGAACATCACTCCAGCCCTGCAAGGTATTGTCACCTAGTTGGCACCATAATTGAGTTTTCAAAAGGCCATTCCACCATTCTATCAATCTAGTTGACCCTAGATGATGGAGAACATGGTAAGACCAGAGAATTCCATGAGAATGTGCCCAGTCCCGCACTTCATTTGCTGTGAAGTGGGTTCCTTAATCAGAAGCAATGCTGTGCAGAATACCAGGAAGATGAATGAGGCATTCTGTAAGGCCAGAGATGATAGTTTTGGCAGAACCATTGCGTGCAGGGGGAGCAAACCCTTATCTACAGTATGTGTCCATTTCAGTTAGAATAAATTGCCTCCCCTTCCATGATGGGAGTGGTCCAATGTAATCGACCTGCCACCATGTAGCCAGATGATCATGTCAGTGAATGGTGCCATATTGGGGGCTGAGTGTAGGTCTCTGCTGCTGGCAGATTGGGCACTCAGCAGTGACTGTAGCCAGGTTAACCTTGGTGAATGGAAGTCCATGTTGCTGAACCCATGCATAACCTCCTTCCCTACACCATGACCACTTTGTTCATGAGCCCATTGAGCAATGACATTAGTTGCTGGGGAAATAGGCTGGCTGATATCCACAGAATGGGTCATCTTATCCACCCCATTATTAAAACCATCCTCTGCTTAAGTCACCCTCTTGTGCACATTCATATGGGATGCAAATATCTTCATGATTTTAGCTCACTCAGAAAGATGTATCCACATACGTCTTCACCAGACCTCTTTGTCATCAACTTTGCAATCATATGCTTTCTAAGTCCCTGATCACCCAGCCAAGCCATTGGCAACAGCCCATGAGTCAGTATACAAACGCACCTCTGGTTGGTTCTCCTTCCAACCGAAATTAACAACCAGGTGCACTGCTCAAAATTCTTCCCACCGGGAGGATTTCCCCCCACCACTGTCCTTCAGGGACATCCCATAAAGGGGTTGTAGTACTTCAGCTGTCCACTTTCAGGAGGTACCTGCACGTTGCACAGAACTATCTGTAAACCAGGCCCAAGTTTCTGTTCCACAGTCAGTTCACTGTAAGGAACTCCCCAAGAGGCCATAGCTCTGGTCTTGGAAGGAGAAGGCAATGTGGCAGGAGTGCAGACCATGGGCATATGGACCAGTTCCTCATGTAACATGTGCCTTCAGAACCTGCTGTGGCCCTAGCTCATATATACCATTTACATTTTATTATGGAGTGCTGCTGAGCATGCCCAACTTTCTGGCTTGGTGGGCCAGACAACACCCAGCTCATGATAGGCAACTCAGGTCTCACGGTAACTTGGTGGCCCATGGCTAAGCACTCCATCTCTACTAACGCCCATTAACAGGGCAAAAGTTGTTTCTCAAAAGGAAAGTAGTTATCTGCAGCAGATGATAAGACTTTGTTCCAAAATCTTAATGGTCTACATTTTGGTTCTCTTTTAGGGGCCTGCCAAAGGCTCCAGACAGCATCCTTATTTGCCACTGACACATCCAGCACCATTGGATCTGCTGGATAATGTTTTCCAAGTGGCAGAGCAACTTGTACCACAGCTTGGACCTGTCACAGAGCCTCCTCTTGTTCAGGTCCCCACTTAAACTTAGCTGCTTTTCTGGTCACTCAATAAATGGGCTGGAGTAGCACTCCCAAATGAGGAATATGTTGTCACCAAAATCCATTAGGCATTGTGCCTCTTTTTTGGTCATAGGAGGGGCCAGATGCAGCAGTTTATTCTTCACCTCAGAAAGGATATCTCAACATGCCCCACACCACTGGACACCTAGAAATTTCACTGAGGTTGGAGACCCCTGTATTTTTGTCGGATCTATCTCTCATCTTCTGACATGCAAATGTCTTACCAATAAATCTAGAGTAGTTGCTACTTCTTGCTCATTAGGTC
This sequence comes from Tamandua tetradactyla, assembly GCF_023851605.1. Lineage (NCBI taxonomy): Eukaryota > Metazoa > Chordata > Mammalia > Pilosa > Myrmecophagidae > Tamandua > Tamandua tetradactyla. The sequence goes on from NC_135353.1 coordinate 125,404,906, forward strand.
CAGTCAACATGATATCATCAATATAATGGACCAGTGTGATGTCTTGTGAGAGGGAGAAATGATCAAGTCCCCTACAGCCAAGAACTATGACCTAGGGCTGAAGAGTTGATATACCCCTGAGGTAAGACAGTGAAAGTATATTGCTGACATTGCCCGCTGAATGCAAACTGTTTCTGGTGGACCTTACTAACAGCTATTGAGAAAAAAGCATTTGCTAGATCATTAACTTTATACTAGGTATCAGGGGATGTATTGATTTGCTCAAACAATGATACTACATCTGGAACAGCAGCTGCAATTGGAGTTACCACCTGGTTGAGCTTCTGATAATCCATTGTCATCCTCCAAGACCCAGCTGTTTACTGCACAGGCCAAATAGGAGAGTTGAATGGGGATGTGGTGGGAATCACCACCCCTGAATCCTTCAAATCCTTAAGAGTGGCAGTAATTTCTACAATCCCTCTAGGAATATGACATTGCTTCTGATTTACTATTTTGCTAGGTAGGGGCAGTTCTAGTGGCTTCCACTTGGCCTTTCCTACCATAATAGCCCTCACTCCATGAAATAGAGAGCCAATGTGGGAATTCTGCCAGGACTCAGTATGTCTATTCCAATTATGCATTCTGGGACTGGGGAAATAACTACAGAGTGGCCCAGGGGTCCACTGGATCCCCTGTGAGATGAACCTTGCCTAAAACTCCATCCATCACCTGACCTCCATCAGCCCCCACTCTGACTGGTGAACCAGAGTGACGTTTTGGGTCCTCTGAAATTAATGTCACTTCTGAACAAGTGTCTAATAATCCCCAAAATATCTGATCATTTCCCTTTTCCCAATGCACAGTTACCCTAGTAAAAGGCCATAGTTCTCCTTGGGGAAGGCTTGTAGGAAGATTAACAGTATACATTTGTGGCAGTGTAACAGTGTCCTCCCCCAAAGGGACCTGGCCTCTTCCTCATTCAAGGATCTCTGGATCTGTAAACTCTCTCAAGTCTGGAAGTTGATGAAGGGGCCATGACTCTCTGTTTTTGTGGTTCAAGTTAGACTTCTGTTCACTTGACCCAGAACTCTTTTGCTTATACAGCTCAAGTAGACTGCCCATCTGTTGTACTTCTAAGTACCCCGTGATCTACTAGCCAACACCACAAGTCTCTGCAAGTCAGATTATTTTTTCTCCTGCTTTGATTCTGCTGTCTATTATTATAGCCATGTCTACCTTGTCTTTGGCGATTAAGTGCTGCCACCTGGCTTCTGCCAACTCGGAATCTGATCATCACCATTGTGTTTAAGGATTCCAGCTCAGTGACAGCAGTTCCCACAGTAATTTCTGACCTACAGAAAGGGGCAACTTCAGAGCTCTTCAGGGGCGATGGAGCTAGTCTCACAAATTTATTTCTCACAGTTCTGGTAAAAGGTGCATCCTCCGTATATTTCTGGAGTGTATGAGCAGGATTTCCAAGATAAATCCACTCTAACATTCCAATCTCCCTAAGCCATTGGATCCTCTCATCTACATTATACCAGGGCTGTTCTATTATTTCAACCTCAGGTAATGTCAGCCCCCTTTTGATCCATATTTCATCCAACTATCCAAACAAACTGTTAGTGCCTTTTCTAAGCCCTTGAGTTATAACACTGAATGCAGAATCTCAGCTTAGTGGGCCCATATCAATAATTTAAGCCTGCTCCACATTTATATTCTTCCCACCATTATCCTGCACCCTTACAATCCATTGCCACACATATTACCCTGATTTCTGTCTATACAAATTGGAAAACTCATGCAGCTATTTAGTAGTATAATGTACCTCCTCATGGGTGACACATTGTACCTCACCTTTTGGGGCCTATTGGGACTTTAGTCTACTTATAGGTCTGGAATAAATGAGGGATGGTGGGAGTGGGTCACGAAAAGAATTAGAAGTATCTTCCAAGACAATTGCTTCAGGGCATTCATTTGCAGCTTCATCTGGTGAAACAGGATTACTCACTCTAGGGTTAATTCCTTCAGGTGGAGGTTGGGTAGCCAACTCCTCAGGGCAGGCTGGAGATGGGGCAGTTATGTCCTCAGGACGGACTATATTAGGGTTATCTTGAAAAGACTCAGCATGATCTAGGGTTTCAACCTCTCCACCATCATTATCAATCCACATGTCACCATTCCATTTTTTCAGGGTCCTACTCCTTTCCAATCAATGCCATCACTTTAACGGCAGACACCATGCAAGATTGAGATTTCAGTTTACGTTGTAAACTTGCTATTCTAACAATGAGATTCTGAGTCTAGTTTTTAGAGATCTCAAGTCATAGTCTACAGGAAATAAGATTTTCCTTCAGGGCACTCATAGAAATGTTTACATCTGTCAAACAGTGCATAAGCTTCTAATTTGAAATCTTCAGCTCATCCCTTTCTCTCATCAATGTATACAGCATATCTAGCAACAACCAGCCAACATCTCTATAGCGTCTATATCCACGAAACTCCATTAGAGTGTCAAAAACATTATTCCCTAGAGCCTGGCTTCATATGAGTGAAACATTAGAAGAATCCAATGTTGATATTTTGACTATCTCTTCTGCCACCCCACCCCATGGATTGACAGTGTCATTCTGATTACAGGAACAGAGTCCTTAGTGCCTTTGAGTCCAGTTAGAGTAGAAAACCAATAAGAAAAACATTTTTAAGATTCTGTTTCTTAAGAACCACTCCTGGTACCAAGCTGTATTAGCTAGGGTTCTTTAGAAAAACAGAATCAGCAGGAGATATTCATAGACATAAAGTTAATCAAAGTGTCTCATTTAACCATGGAAATGTAGAGTCCAAGGCCTGTAGAGCAGGCTGCAAGCTGGCAACCCTGATAAAAGGTCCTCAGTGAACTCTCAGGAGAGGCTGGGTGGGTAACTATGGGAATGTAAGGATCCAGGGTCTGTAGGGGAGGCTGCAAGCTGACAACTCTGATGAAAGTCCTGAATGAACTCTCAGGAGAGGATGGCTGGACAGCCATGGGGATGAAGAATCAAAAATCTATAGGACAGGCTGTGAAGCTGGTGGCTCCATTGAAGAGTCTGGACAAATACCACAGGAAAGGCTTGCTGGCTGAAGCAGAAAGAATGACTATTTCTTTTGCATTCACCTTAAAAGCATTAGATTAAGCATCACTCATTGCAGAAGACACTTCCCTTTGCTGAACACAAATACAATCATCTGTGGATGCAGCCAACATGATCATAATTTAAGTCCATGAAGTGTCCTCAGAGCAACAGACAGGCCAGTGCTTGCCCGACCATGCAACTGGGCACCATCACCTGGCCAAGGTGACACATGAAGCTGACCATGACAGCCACTGATACCTTATTGTTTTACATTTCTTTTTCCCTGTTTGGTCAGTAAGGCATTTTCAATCCGATGGCCCCAGGGCCAGTCTCATCTCTCGGAGTCATGTTTCATGTTGCCAGGAAGACTTTCCCTAATAGATGTCATGTCTCACATGGTGGGGGGCGGATATGACTTTCCTTACAGAATTGGGCTTAGAGAAAGAGGTCACATTTGAGCAACAAATGGGTTTCTAGAAATAACTCTTAATCATAACTATAGGTAGGCTTATTTTCTCTGCTACAGAAATAAGCTTCATAAGAACAAGCCTCAAGATTAAGGGCTTGGTCTATTGACTTAAGAGTCCCTAATGTTTGAGACAGTATCAGGGATTTACCCAGTGGCAAAGCTTAATAGTTCATTAATTTTTCTCAGCCCTCAAGGGGCTTTTTTTTTTTTTTTGGTTTTCAAAGCACTCTGATCTCTTTTTCAGTTTCTTTAACAATCATAGTATGGAGCAATTCTGACCCTCAGAGCTTCAGAACTCCAACTCTGAATCTTAAGTGTCACACAAGCAGCCAAAGTTCCAGGGAGATACCAGATCATACATATATAGCACAGCATCTCAAAATATAGAAACAGCATCTACAGCTCTGGACTAAATGTGACTGTGACAAGAGCCCACAGTCCAGGTCCCAATTTTCTTATAAGTATTTTTTAAAAGAGATCATACAATATTTGTCCTTTTGTTTGTTTATTTTGCACCACATAATGTTCCCAAGTTTTATTCATCTCATAGCATGCCTCACGATTTTGTTCCTTTCTGTAGCCACACAATATTTCACCATACAAAACACTTTAAAAAAAAAAAAACCTTTCCAGTAGTCAATTCCTCAAGTCACACAGATATGAAATGGCAAATAATAATAGGAGACAAGAGAAATTACGAAGTACAGCCAGAGAGCAAAGAATCATTTACAAACAAGAAACAAAGAGGTTAAAAAGCTGCAAAAATATTTCTTCGGATGGTAGGGCCTGTAAAATAGAAAGTTATTACAAGAGCAAACTAGTGCAAATTGACATCAGACTTACTCTGAATCCCTATTCTTTAAATTAGTGATGTGTGCATTCAAATGATGTGCTGTTACTTGCAAATATAAGTAGTGGGAATATTAATGTTCTAATTTTTTTTAAGTTTTCAATACACTCTTCAACAAATAGTTACAGGACAGATCCAAGAGTTTTTCATAGGCTACCATACCATCATCTCAGATTTTTCCTTCTAGCTGCTCCAGAACATTGGAGGCTAGAAGGAATAAATATTTTTTATCATCACAATTGACATTTTTTACCTTTTTGTGAAAAATAACTTATATACAAAAACGCTATAAATGTCAAAGTACATCACCAAGTTAGATGTAGAACAGATTTCAATGTTTGGTATGGGTTACAATTCCACAATTTTATGTTTTCACCTCTAGCTCCTCTAAGACACTGGTGACTAAAAGAAATATCAATATAATGATTCAGCAATCATACTCATTGTTAAGCCATATACTCTCTGTATAACTCCACTATCACCTTTGATCTCTTTCTATCCAACTTTTTATGGGTATTTGAGCTATGCCCATTTTATCTTTTTCATATTGGAAGGGGCTGTCTATAATATGTAAGTAAGGAGATGGATCTAGCTGATGTTCTGTAGAAACTGGCCCCTCCAGGTTTCAGGACTTATCTGGTCCAGGGCCCCATGTGGAGGTTGTAGGTTTCTGAAAAGTTATTCTAGTGCATGGAACCTTTGTGGAATCCTATATTTTACCCTAGGGTTGTTTAGGATTTGGCTGGAATGGTTTTGGTTGGGGTTTGGCAAGTCATGATAGGTTGCAATGTCTAACTGAAGCTTGCATTAGAGTGACCTCCAGAGTAGCCTCTCAACTCTAATTGAGCTCTCTCAGCCACTAAATATCTTATTTGTTACCGTTATTCTTCCCCTTTTGATCAATATGGCATTGTTGATCCCATGGTGCCAGGGCCAGACTCATCCCTGGGATTCATCTCCCATGCTGCCAGGGAGACGTTCACACCTGGATGTCATGTCTCACATAGCAGTGAGGGCAATGATTTCACTTGCAGTTTTGGACTTAGAGAGAGTTACTCAGGACTGAATAACAAAATAAGCCCCCAGAAGTAACTCTTAGGCATACCTATAGGTAAGCTAAGCTTCTTCACTACATACATAAGCTCCACAAGAGCAAGCCCCAAAATTAAGGGTTTGGCCTATTGGTTTGGGTGTCCCTAATGTTTGACATAGCATCAGGGGTTTCATCAGTGATAAAGTTTAATATATTGCTCCATATTTTTTCTCCCACCCCTCAAGGGACTTCACCAATAATTTTTTTTAACTTTTTTATTGTACAGTATAAAATAGATACAGAACAAAGAAATAAAAAAGGAATATGTTTCAAAGCACTCTTCAAAAAGTGGTTACTTGATAGATCCCAGAGTTTGTTATGGGCTACCATATGATCCTCTCATATTTTTCCTTCTAGTTGCTCCAGAATGTAGGAAGCTAGAGAGCTTAAATACTTTTTTAATCATCACAATCGACTTTTTTTCATTCTTTTTTTGTGAACAGTAACATATATACAAAAAAGTTATAAATTTCCAAGCACAGCAGCACGATTAGTAGAACATATTTCTGATTTTGACATGGGTTACAATTTCACAATTTTAGGTTTAGACTCCTAGCTGCTCTAAAATACTGGAGACTAAAAGAGATATCAATTTAATGATCCAACATGAATATTCATTTGTTAAGTCCTATCTTCTATGTATAATTTCATCATCACCTTTGATTTTTCCATACCTCTCTTTGGGGTTGTTTGGGCTATGGAAATTCTAAATTTTTGGTATTGGAAAGGTCTGTCGTTAATATGGGGTAGGGAGATGGAACTATCTGATGTTCTGGAGAGGCTGGGATAGGTGTCAGGACTTATCTGGACCAGGGACTCATCTGGAGGTTGCAGGTTTCTGACAAGTTACTCTAGTGCCTGGAACTCTTGTGGAATCTTATAAATTGCCCTAGGTGTTCTTTAGTTTTGGCTGGAATGGTCCTGCTTGGGGGTTGAAAGGTTATGATAGGTAGCAAGGACTTCCTGAAGATGGTGTAAGAGCAACCACCAGAGTAGTCTCTTGACTCTATTTGAACTCTCTCTGCCACTGATACTTTATTAATTATGCTTCTTTTCCCTCATTTGGTCAGGATGTAATTGTTGATCCCACAGTGCCAGGTCTGGATTCATCCTTGGGAGTCCTCTCCTACATCACCAGGGAGACTTTCACCCCTGGATGTCCTGTCCCATGCAGGGGGGAGGGCAATGATTTCACTTGTAGAATTGGGCTTAGAGAGACTGAGGCCACATCCAAGGAACAACACAGGTCCTCCAGAATTCATATCTTTAGCCATTTTATAATTGGATTGTTTTTTCTTTTGTTTTTGAGTTGTATGATTTCTTTGTATATACAGGAAATCAAACCTTTGTCTGATATGTGATTTCCAAATATTTTCTCCCATTATGTTGGTTGCCTCTTCACCTTTTTGACAAAGTCTTTTGAGGTGCAGAAGCATTTGATTTTGAGGAGTTCCCATTTATGTATTTTTTCTTTTGTTGCTTGTGCTTTGGGTGTAAAGCTTAGGAAACTACCTCTTATTATCAGGTCTTGAAGATTTTCCCTACATTTTCTTCTAGAAGCTTTATGGTGCTAGTGCTTATATTTAGGTGTTTGATCTACGTGGAGTTAATTTTTGTGTAGGGTGTAAGATAGAGGTTCTCTTTCATTCTCTTGGCTACTGATATCCAGTTTTTCCATGCACATTGTCCCAGTTCAGATTGGGGGGCTTTGTAAAAAATCAATTGACCATAGATTTGGTGGTCTATTTCTGCACTCTCTATTCAATTCCTTTGGTCAGTGCTTCTGTCTTTGTGCCAGTACCATGCTTTCACCACTGTGACTTTATAATAGTTTTTAAAGTCAGAGAGTATTGATTCTCCCACTTTGCTCTTCTTTTTAAGGATGCTTTTAGCTATTTGGTGTCTCTTTTCCTTCCAGATGAATTTGGTAGTTAAGCTTTTCCAAATCTTCAAAGTAGGTTGTTGGAATTTTGGTTAGTACTGTGTTGAATCTATAGATCAAGTTGGGGATACTTGACATCTTATCTATATTTAGCCTTCCTATCCATAAGCAGGGGATGTCTTTCCACCTATTTAGATCGCCTTTGATTTCTTTAAACAGTGTTATGTAATTTTCTGTGTGCAAGTCTTTTACATCCCTAGTTAAGTTTATTCTTAAGTATTCGATTCTTTTAGTTGCTATTTTGAATGGAATTTTTTCCTTAACTGATTCCTCAGCTAGCTCGTTGCTTGTGTATAGAAATGTTACTGATTTTTGCACATTAATTTTATATTCCACCACCTTGCTGAATTTGTTTATTAGCTCAAGTAACTTTTCTGTAGAGTTCTCAGGATCTTCCAAGTATAGTATCATATAATCTACAAATAATGTGAATTTTACTTCTTCCTTTCCAGTTTGGATGCCTTTTATTTCTTTGTCCTCCCTGATTGCTCTAGCTAGAACTTTTAATACAATGTTGAATAATAGTGGTGATAGTGGGCATCCTTGTCTTGTACCGGATCTTAGGGGGAATGCTTTCAGTCTCTCTCCAATGAGTACTATGCTGGCTATCAGTTTTTCATATATTCCCTTTATCATATTGAGATAGTTACTTTTGTTTCCTATCTTTCAGAGTGTTTTTATCAGAAAAGAATGTTGAATTTTGTAGAATGCTTTTTCAGCATGAATCAAGATGATCATGTGATTTTCCCTTTTGATTTGTTAATGTGCTGTATTACATGAAATGATTTTCTTGTGTTGAACCATCCTTGCATTCCTGGTATAAATCCCACTTGGTCATGGTGTGTAATTCTTTTAATGTGTCATTGGATTCTATTTGCTAATATTTTACTGAGAATTTTTGCATCTATGTTCATTAGGGAGACTGGCTTGTAGTTTTCTTTTCTTATAGCATCTTTATCCAGTTTTGGCATTAAAGTGCTATTAGCATCATAAAAATGATATTAGTCTCAATTTTTTGGAAAAGTTTGAGCAGGATTGGTGTTAGTTCTTTTTGAAATGTTTGATAAAATTCCCCTGTGAAACCATCTGGCCCTGTGCTTTTTTTCGTAGGAAGATTTTGATGACTGATTGAATCTATTTACTTGTGATTGGTTTGTTGAGATCTTCTATTCCTTCTGAGTCAGTGTTGCTTCTTTTTGTGTCTCCAGGAATTTGCCCATTTCATCTAAATTGTCTAGTTTGTTGGCATATAGTTGTTCATAGTATCCTCTTATTATTTCTTTTATTTATTCAGGGTCTGTGGTAACACACCCTTTTTCATTTGTGGTGCTGTTTATTTGCATCCTTTCTCTTTTTTTCTTTATCAGTCTTGCTAGTGGTTCATCAATTTTATTGATTTTTCTCAACGAACCAACTTTTGGTTTTATTGATTCTTTCTATTGTTCTTTTGTCCCATCATTTATTTATCTCTGCTTTAATCTTTGTTATTTCTCCTCTACTTGCTTTGGGGCTAATTTGCAGTTCTTTCTCAAGTTCCTCCAGGTTTGCTGTTATGTCCTCGATTTTTGTCCTTTGTTGTTTTTTAATATAAGCACTTAAGGCAATAAATTTTCTCTCAGCACAGCCTTTGTCACATCCCATAAGTTCTGATAAGCTGTATTCTCATTTTCATTCATCTCCAGATAGCTTCTGATTTCTCTAGCAATTTCTTCTTTGACCCACTGGTTGTTTAAGAGTGTGTTATTTAATCTCCACATATTTGTGAATGTTCTCATTCTTTGGTGGTTATTGAGATCCAGCTTCATCCCATTGTGATCAGAGAAAGTGCTGTGAATATTTTCAATATTTTTAAATTTATAAAGACCTGTTTTGTGCCCCAGCATGTGATCTATCCTGGAGAATGTTCCATGAGCACTAGAGAAGAATGTATAGCCTTGTGCTTTGGGGTGGAGTGACCTGTATATATCTGTTAGGTCTAATTCATTTATCAAGTTATTTATTTCTCTATTTCCTTGTTGATCTTCTTGTGGTTCAATCTATAGAGGAGAGTTGTGTATTGAAGTCTCCTACTATTATTGTTGAAACATCTATCACTCCCTTCAGTTTTGCCAATGTCTTTCTCATGTCCTTTGGAGCTCTTTGATTGGGAGCATAAACATTTATGGATGTTATATCTTCTTGGTGAATTACCCCTTTAATTAGTATACAGTGTCCTTCTTTATCTCTTATGATGTCTTTTACATTTAAAATCTATTTTGTTTGATATTAATATAGCTACTACTGCTTTTTTTTGGTTACAACTTGCATGGAAGAGCTTTTTCCATCCTTTCACTTTTTCAATCTATTTATATCCTGTGCCTAAGATAAGTCTCTTGTAAGAAGCATATAGCTGGATTATGTTTCTTAATCCATTTTGCCAATCTGTATCTTTAAATTGGTAAATTTAGTCCATTACCATTCAAAGTTATTACTGAAAAGGCATTTCTTGATTCCACCATCTTATCATTTTTATTTTATTTCTCAGATCTATATATTCTTTTCCTTCTTACTGTTTGTATTCTTTAAATTACCCTCAGTGGTACTCTTCAATTCTGTGCTCTCCTCCAGATCTCCCTCTCCTGTCTTTTTTTTTTTTTTTCATCTCACAGAACTCCTTTTAGTATTTCTTGGAAGGCTGGTCTCTTGTTGACAAATTCTTTGAGGACTTCTTTGTGAAAGCTTTAATCACTCACTCAGTTTTAAAGGACAATTTGACTGGGTACAGAATTCTTGGCCAGAAGTCTTCTTCTTTCAGGATCTCGAATATGTCGCACCACTCCCTTCTCATCTCCAGGATGCTGGTTGAGAAGTTAGAACTCCGTTTTGTTTGATTTCCCTTGTATGTAGTAGATTGTTTTTCTCTTGCCACTTTCAGGCATTTCTGCTTCTCTTCAACATTTGACAGACTGATTAGTATGTACCTGGGGAAGGCCTGTTTGGATTTATTCTGTTTGGAGTTCTTTGAGTTTCTTTGACTTGTATATTTATGTCCTTTTATGAGGGTTGGGAAGTTTCCCCTATTATATCCTCAACTACTCTTCCTAGCCCTTTACTCCTCTCTTCTCCTTCTGGGACAAAAATGATTCTTATATTTGTGCACTTTGTTTTGCTTATCATTTCCCTGAGTTTCCATTGAATTTTTTCCATCTTTCTTGCCATTTGCTGTTTTGAGTCTTCGAAGTCAGTTATCCTGTTCTCTGTATCACTTATTCTTTCTTCTGTCTCTTCTTATAAGCATTTTCTAAAGGAACAATGAAATAATTGTTCTTTTGTTTCTAGCTTATTTTCCTTCACCAAATGTCCCACAGATTCATTCACAATGTTGAGCATGTCTCACAACTTCATTCCTGTGTGTAGCTGCACAATGTTTACTCATATATATACAATATAATTTGCTAATCTACTTCTCAGTCAGTGCATCTTTCAGCCACCTACATTCATTAGGCATCATGTATAATGCCCAAAGTCCACAGTCCATTAAGACTCTCAATTTTAGATAATTTCATTGTTCTCAGATAAAGAGAATCAATAAACACACATTCACCAAATAGGAAACCTCCCCTTAACTCTTGTCCCTCCACCCATTATTTACTCCTGGTGTTGCTGGGTTACTGCTGATGTTTTCCTGTTAAACATAGCACATAGCATGTTAATACTATAACCTTTTAAATATTTAATTTTGGGGTGATGGAGACAAAAGTAAACTTATCACCAATCACAATTGTTTTCATGATTATTAAGGTCCATCCAACATCTAAACTGAAGAGCTAACATAAATATCAGCATCTCCTTTCTTTGAACATCTGCGGCCCCTGTTTCTATCTCTTTTATGAAGCAAATTGCTTTCCCCCATCTTTAGAAATGCATTAAATGCCTATAGAAGGAAAAAATGAATACAAGCTAATTTTTGCTTACAAATCTTAAGTAGATATATCTATTAGACCGTTCTGTGAAACACATCAGAGTAATGACCCTGGGACTCAAAATTCTGTTGCTGTCAGAATCACCACATACCTAAGTTGAAGGATCCACACATTCATGAAAGCAACAAATGGCTCCAATATAAAACTAGAGGCTGACCTCAGCTCCCAGGTTTAAATTCACCTTTTCTTTCTGGCCTCCCATTAATATTTGATGAACATTTACCATATCCAAGGCACTTAATTAAGTGCTAGGGATAAAGGGGAAATTATAACAGCCTCTGGCCAAATACATATGGTTTCAACTACTAATTTAGGAGATTTCTTATAATGAGAAACAAAAGGTCAAGGTATATTTTTGTAAGTGGATGAGATTCTGAGGAAAGTAAGTACTTTTGTAATCAATAGGAATCTACTTTTTCTCAATGTTTTGGTGAAGAATTTGAAGCTTAAAAGAAAAGTTCTTTGCCATCATGATGCCATGCTTGGTTAGCAGGCCATCCTTGTCTTCCTAACCAGATGACAGCCAAACATTGAGAACACTAGCTTCCCCAGAAAAGATGTGAAAAATTGTCCAGAGTCAGAGGATGGCCATATAGACACATGACACAAGAATATTATATGCAAATAGCATAATTTTTTGCAGCATCTTACATTTGGGGAACCTAACGAGCTGATTTAAGAAGACTACTATGCAGAGTCTTTACAGTGATCCAAACAATGGTTAGTACAAATTAAGGTGTTATAGAGCACTGTATTACAAGTCAATGTGCAATTAGAAGGTGAAATGTGAAGTTATCATGTTTCCCCTCTGTGATAGTTTTATGTGTCAATGTGGCTAGGTTATGGTGTCCAATTGTTTCATCAGACATTCATGTAGATGTTTCTGTGGAGCTATTTTGTAGATGAGATTAACATCTACCATCAGTTGGCTTTTAGTAAAGAGATTACCTTCAGTTATGGGGGTGTTCCTCATCCAATTAGTTGGAGACATTAAATAAAAAGAACAGAGGCTTCCAGGAAGAAGAAGATATTCTGCCACAGGACTACACCTTGCACTCACTCCCGATTTTCCAGCCTAAGGAATTTGTACTTGTGCCCATTTGAAACTATTATGTACCCCAGAATAGTTGTGTTTTAATCCTGATCCAATCTTGTGGACGCAGCTGTTTGGTTTAATCCTGATTCAATATTTTAGGGTGGAAACTTTTGATTAACATATTTCCATAGAGGTGGGATGTGCCCAATTGTGAATGTGGTCTTTTGATTACATGGAAATGTACCTCCACCCACTCAAAATTTGTCTTGATTAGTTTACTAGAGTCCTTTAAAAGGGGAAACATTTTAGAGAAACCTCAGATGTAGATGCTTGGAGAAGAATTGCTTCAGAGCTGACACAGACACAGATGTTTGAAGATGCTTGGAGTGATGACAGAGTGAGCAGATGCTCAGACACAGGCAAAGCCCAGCAGATGTCACCATGTGCCTTCCCATGAGATGCTAAGCAAGCCATAGCCCAGATTTTGTCCTGGAGAAGTTAAGTGAAGGCCCACAAATCCTTAGATAGGAAGCCACTGGCATCAGAAGTGGAAGCAATGAACTGGAAACAAGGACCAGCAGACAACAGCCACATGTCCTCCCAGATCAGCCTTCCTTGAATGAAGGTATCTTTCTCTGGATGCCTTAGTTTGAACATATTTATGGCCTTAGAACTGTGAACTTGTTACTTAATCAATTTCACTTTTAAAGGCCATTCCATTTCTGATATATTACATTCTTGCAGCTTTAGAAAACTAATACAGCCCTCAAGATCACAGGATCAATCTAAACAGAATATCCAGCCTCCAAAATGCCCTATGGAATTTGGACTTACCATCTCCCACAATTGTATGAGCTAATTCCTTATAATCTCTCTCTCTCTCTCTCGCCCCCTCACCCCGCCACACACCCTGTTGGTTCTGTTTCTCTGGAGAACCCTGACTGATACAAATCTTGGCATGGAGGGAAATTCTAAAGGAACAGAACATTAAGGATGAGTTTTCTGAAGTGCTTCTAAGATAGTTGAAATTAGTTTTCAATCTGTTTACATTGAAAGGCACCAATGGCTATATTTCCACTGATAAAGAGGGCATTAACAATCCATGGAGATACACAAAGTATCACCATTGAAAATACCTGATAAGTACTCATAAAAGGCAAAGTTCTGGGGGGGGGGGGTTCCGGTCATTGAGATGGCAGAGTAATTCAGAGCTCTGTACTGACATAGAAATGTATTATTTATTTATTATTTTTGTATGAGCAGACACCAGGAATCAAATCTGAGTCTCTGGAATGGCAGGCAAGAACCCTGCCTGCTGAGCCATAGTGGCCTGCACTTACTATTTATTTTTAAAAATATTTTTATTGGGAAATCACACATATACACTCAATAATGGTGCATAATCAATAGCTTACAGGATTATTACAAAATTGTGTATTCACCACCATGATCCTTTTTAGAACATTTGTATCACTCCAGAAAAAGAAAAAAGGAAAGACACATACCCCTTACACCTCCCTCTCTTTCACCATTAGTATTTCAATCTACTTAATTTATATTACCCCTTATACCCCCTATTATTTATTTATTTATTTATTTCTATCCTTATTTTTTTTTACCCATCTGTCCATACCTTGGATAAAAGGAGTATCAGAGACAAGGTTTTCACCATCACACAGTCACATTGTAAAAGCTATATTGTATGCAGTCATCTTCAAGAATCCAGGCTATTGGAACACAGCTTAACAGTTTCAGGTACTTCCCTCCAGCCACTTTAATACACCATAAACTAAAAAGGAAAATCTATATAATGCATAAGAATAACTTCCAGGATAACCTCTTGACTCTGTTTGAAATCTCTCAGTCACTGAGACTTTATTTGGTCTAATTTCTCTCTTCCCCCATTTTAGTCAAGAAAACCTTCTCAATCCCATGATGCCGGCTCCCACCTCATCCCAGGAGTTCCTGACACAGAAACCTTAAGCAACAAACAATATCTGGCAGAACTATCTTTCTAAAATCCCCATAAAACAGTTAAAGGATTGTACTAATAGAACAGGCACTGAAATAAGAAAAAGTCATCTTAAAAGCAGAAAGATCTTGTGATGCACTGGCTGGACACTCCCCACATTCTCTCACTGACTCTGTATGGAGCTAGTCCATGTTCCCAGTGTAGGTTCCTGGTTTCAGTTCAAGAGTAAGCAGAGTAATCATGCACATACTAGGAGCATGTATGTCTGTGCCAGTCTGTCTGGTGGCAGCTTGAAAGACTGACCCAGACACTCATTGCAAGCTTCCTGTACCATAATTTGCCCTGTATGTAGAAGGCTATATAGAATGCTATAAGAGCACAGTCAAATCTATGTACGTAGATAAATTACAATGCAAATTGAAATCCCAAACATGTTGGCTGTGTGCTGTAAAAGTGAGGACGTTATTTGGGAAGGAATGGGATATTGAAAATCGCAATGTAGTTATATGGGAAGAATACAATGAAGCTAGGGACACCTAACCTCAAAATTCTGTTGAGTCTTCCTTGCCAGTAGAAAAGTCCTTCCACCCATATCTGAAAATGTTAACCCTGCTTTGCTGGAAGAACCTCTAATAGAAAGCCAAGGCAGTTGATTGAAAGACACTGTTAATTCTCTTCAGGACCCATGACACCATGTATCTTTGCTTCCAGACCTCTATATATAGATTTAAGGCCCAGTAAGCACCGGAAGATGAGGTTCAAAGTGTGACTCATGAGTGATGTGCTATGCTGCAAAAGAACTTCATGATTTTTCCAAATTATACAGATAGAAATCTGGAGGAGTATGTGTGAAAAATGGATATTAAAGGTGTAGAATAATGGTGGAAGGAAAATAAAGTTTGGTCAGGTTAAATTTGTTGATATGAAGACACTAAGCAGAGATTCTGGGTTCAACATTTTAGCTCAAGGGGTTTTAACAGTTTGTTTGATTGGCTGAAATATGGACCAAAGGTGGCCTACACTAAATGAAGTTGAAATGGCAGAACTGCCTTGGTATAATATAAAAGAAGGTTTGCAAAGAATTAAGAAGACTGGAATGTTAGAGCAAGTTTATCATGGAAAATAAAGTATATTTCTTTCACCAAGACTATGAAAACTAAATTTCTGAGAGGAGCCCCACCTTCCTTGAAGAGATATGTAGGTCAGATATTAAAAGTGGAAACTGGTACCACTGAATTGGTTTCCTTAAATACAAAGGGGATAATTGAATCTGAGAGTGGTAGGAGCCAAGTGGCTTAATCACCAAAGACAAGGCAGGCATAATTATCATAATGGACAGCAGAGTCAAAGCAAAATTCAGAATAATCTGACTCCCAGAGAGCTATAACATTGGCTAATTAATCATAGGGTATCTAGGTGGGCAATCTACTAAATTTCTCTTGATCTCCATAAACAGAAAAGTTCTAGGTCAAGTGAAAATTTTTTAACCTGAATCACAAAAATAGAGAGGTAAAGCCCTTTAATCAAGTCCCAGGCATGAAATAGTTTACAGACCCAGAACCCCTTGAATGAAGGGTAGTGTGGATCCCCTTCAGTAAGGACGTGCTAAAAATTTATGCTATCAGTCTTTCTCCCAGCCTCCCTAGAGGCTATGGCCTCTCCCATAGAGACCTACGGCCTTTTGCAAGGGTAACTGCATTGTAGAAATAATCAAAGTTTTGGGGGTTGTTGGACATGAGCTCTGAACTGGCATTAATTCCAGGAGACCCAGAATGACTCTGTGGTCAAAACAGTGTTTTGGGGCTACTGAAGATCAGGTGATCAGTGGAGTTTTAGCTTAAGTTGGCCTCACAGTGAGTCTAGTGTGTCCCTGAAACCATCTTGTGGTATTTTCCAAGTTCTGGAATGCACAATTGAAACAGACATACTCAGGACATGGCAGAATCTCTACGTTGGTTCCTTGACCTGAGGAGTGAGGGATGTTATAGTAGGAAAGGACAAGTAGAAGCTACTAAAATCATCTCTACCTGGAAAATAGTAAACCAAAAGCAATATTACACTCCTAGAGGGATTGCAGAGACTAGGGCTGCAATAAAGGGCTTGAAGAGTGCAGAGGTAGTGATTCCCACCACATCCCTATTCAACTTTCCTGGTTGGCCTGTGCAAATCATTCTTGGGGGGTGACGGTGGGTTATCATAACCTTAACAAGGCAGCAACTCCAATTGCAGCTGCTGTTCAGTATGTTATCATTGTTTGAGCAAATTAACACATCCCCTGGTACCTGGAATGTAGCTTTTCAAAGTGCAATTGCATTTTCTCAATACCTGTTAATAAATATGACCATATGCAGTTTGCGTTCAGCTGGCAAGACCATCAACTTACCTTCACTACCTTAACTCAGGGGTATATCAAGTCTCCAGCCCTATGAAATAATTCAGCCCATGATGATAATGACCACCTTTCTCTTCTATAAGACATTGCACTGGCCCAATACAATAATGACATTATGCTGATTGCATCTAGTGAGCAAGAAGCAACACCTACTTTAGACTTAATGGTAAGACATTTCTTTGTCAGAAGGTGGGAAATAAATGCAACAAATATTCAGAGTCCTTCCACTTCAGCCAAATATCTAAGCCCTAGTGGTGTGTCAATATATCCCTTCTAAGTTGAAGGATAAGGTGTCTCGTTTGCCTTCTTCTACAATCAGAAAAGAAGTCCAAATGTCTAGTGGACCTTTTTGCATTATAGAGGCAAAATATTCCTCATTTGGTGTTCTAATCCAGTCCATTTATTGAGTGACCAAAAATCTGCTAGTTTTAAGTGGTTACCAGAACAAGAGCAGGTGTGTAACAGCTTCAGTCTGTACTGAAAGCTGCTTTATCACTTAAGCCAGAAGATTCAAACAGATTCAATGACGTTTGAAGTGTCAGTGTCAGATAGAGATGCTGTGTGGAGCCTTTGGCAGCCATCTATAGGTTAATCACAGCACAGACCCTTAGGATTTTGGAATAATGTCCAGCTATTTTCTGCAGGTAACTGTTCTCCTTTTGAGGAACAGATCTGACTTGCTCCTGAGCCATAGTAGAAACTGAGTAGTTAACCAGGGACACAGTTTCCATCATAAGCTGCTCATCATGAACTGAGTTTTGTCTAGCCACCAAATCATAAAGTTGGATCTACACAGTCATACTTCATCATCAAATGGAATTGGTATATATGTGTTTGGGCTTGAGTAGGCCCTGAAGGTAGAAATAAGTTACATGAGGAAGTCACCAAAATATCCTTGAGTCCTACTTCTGCTACATTACCTTCTTTCTCAGCTCATAACTTAAGCTTCTTCAGAAACGAAAGAAGCTTTCATTCCAAAAGACTGAGGAAGAAAAAAACTTATACCTGGTCTATAGATGGTTCTGTGTGACATGCAGTTACCACAGGAAAGAGTATAGCTGTAGCACTACAGCCCCTTTCTGGGACATCTCTGAACAAAAGTAGTGACAGAAAATCCTCCCAGTGGCAAGAACTTCAAGGACTATACATGGTTGTCCATTTTGCTCAGAAGGATAAATGGCCAGACCTGGGGTGGTATGCCACATCATGGCTGTGTACATAGTCACAAATCTAAAAAATTCTTCTTCCAAGAAAACATATCATTATATATTGGTAGTAGAAGACTTCAATACAAGAGTTTCAATAATGGATAGAACATCTAGTCAGAAAACCAAGAAAGAAATAGGGGATTTGAAAAGTGCTATAAACCTAACAGACCTAACAGACATACAGAGCACTTCACCCAACAAAAAAAAGACACATATTCTTCTCAAGTGTACATGGATCATTCTTCAGGGTAGATCATATGTTAAGCCACAAAATGTTTCAATAAATTTTAAGAGATTGAAATAATGAGAAGTATCTTCTCTGACTACAATGGAACGAAGGTAAAAACCAGTAACAAGGAGAGCTGGAAAATTCACAAATATGTGGAAATTAAACAATACACTCTTATTCAACCAATGGGTCAGAAAAAAATATCAAAATGGATATTAGGAAAGAACTTAAAGTGAATGAAAACAAAAACACATTATACCAAAACTTAGGTGATGCAGCAAAAGCATTTCTCAGAAGGAAATGTATAACTGTAAAACTTTCAATAAAAAAAAGAAAAAATTTAAAAGAGAAAAAAAATCAAATCAGAAATGTAACCTACCTCATACCTGGGAATTTTAAAAAAAAGAAGAGCAAACTAAACCCATGAGACCAAAGGGAAGAAATGAAGGAAATGATAAAAATCAGAACAGAGGTAAATGAAACAGAGAACAGAAAAACAGTAAAAAAAATCAATGAAACCAAAAGTTTGGATCTTTAAAAAAAATGATATAAATAAATTTTAGGGAGACTGAAAAATGAAAAAGAGAAAGGATCTTAATAACTAAATCAGAAATGAAAATGTTATGAAAGGATACCATGAACATTTGTATGCCAACAAAATAGATAACCTAAATGAATGGAAAAATTCCTAGAAACACTCAAACTACTTAAACTGAATAAAAAATAAATAGAAGAATTCAACAGACCAATATCAACTAAAAAGACTGAGACAACAACCAAAAACTTCCCAGGAAAAAAATGTCCAGGACCAGATGGCTTCACTGGTAAATTTTACCAAACACTGCAAAAAGAATTAATAGAAATCCCATTCAAAGTCTTCAGAAAAACTTAATAAGAAGGAAGGCATCCAAAGTCATTCTACAAATCCAGCATTATCCTAATACCAAAACCAGATAAAGTTATCATACATAAAGAAAATTACAGACTAACTTCTTTTATGAATATATATGGAAAAACCTCAAAAAATACTAGCAAATTAAATATAGCAGCACATTAAAACATAATAAAGTGGAATTTATTCCAGATATACAAGGGTGATTCAACACAAACAATTGATGTAATACACTGTATTGTTACAAAGAAGGAATAAAAAAACACATGATCATGTCAATTGATGCAGAAAAGGCATTTGACAAATTCCAGCACCGCTTCTTGATTAAAATACTCAGAAAACTAGGAATAGAAGGGAAATTCCTCAACATGATAAAGGGCACATATGAAAAACCCATAGCTAACATCATACTTAATGGGGGAAAGATGGAAATCTTACCCTCTAAGATCAGGAACAAGACAACGATGCCCATTCTCACCACTGTTATTCAACATTGTACTGGAAGTTTTTGCCAGAGCAATTAGGCAAGGAAAAGAAATAAAACACATTCAAATTGGAAAGGAAGAAGTAAAACTTTTAATATTTGCAGATAATAAGATCCTATAATCACAAAATGCTGAAAAATCCACAACAAAGCTCCTAGAGTTAAATGAATTCAGAAAAGTTACATGGTAAAGATCAACACCTAGTGCTTTGAAATGTATTTATTTTGTATACACGTTATTTTCACAATAAAAAATCAACACCCAAATATCAGTAGTGCTTCTATGCACAAGTAATGAACCATTGGAAGAAGAAATCAATAAAAATTCCAGTTACAATGGAAAGTGAAATAATTAAATATCCGGAATTAAATCTATCTAAGGATGCTAAAAACCTGTATATAGCAAACTACGGGAAAGACATTCTGTGACCATGGATTGGAAGAATAAGTATTGTTAATATGTCAATTCTACCCAAAGTGGCTTACTGATCCAATGCAATCTCAAACAAATTCCAACAACCTTATTTGCAGAAATGGAAAAGCCATTCATAACATTTATATGTAAAGGAAAGGGGTCACAAATAGCCAAAACCATTTGAAAAAAAAAAAAAACAAAGCTGAAGTATCTGCATTTGCAAAGGAATAAATGTGGACCCCAACATCACACTATGTACAAAAGTCATCTCAAAATGGTTTGAAGACTTCTGGGAGTTTTGGTAAGATGGTGGTATAGGATAGGTAGAGTTCACCCCAGCTCCAAGGAATAGCTGGAAAAATGATGGGAAGGCAAGTGGGATGGCGATTCCAAGGTGTAAGTGACCTGGGAGGGTCTTCTACGCCACACAGGGAGGCGTTGGTTGCAAAAGCTGAAGAATTGAGACACAGACAGCTGAAGACTGTCCAGCTAGTGCAAACAGCCTAATGCACCCTTTTCCAAATGGAAGTCCTGAGCTGTCAGGACTGCATGGACAGAGAGATCTGGATAAGGAAGTAAGCCAAACTGAGGTATTTGAATAGGCTACCTTCATGCACACCGCACCTGCTCCGTGACCCATGATTCACCCCATATTCCACTTCCCCCTGTCTTCCACTCCTCCACTGCTCTCCAAACACTCCAACCCCGACCACCACCCCGCCCCCACCCACGCATCCCCACACCACTGTCCGCTCCACGCAGAGGCACACATCTACCCAGCCGAACTCACTCCCCTGCGCAAGCACACAGTCTCGCCCCACCTGTCCAGAGACCAACGCAACCTTGCCAAGCCCCCAGACCCGCACTTCCCCATCCTGCACCCTGCAGGCTGTGGCCTGCGTATCCAGGCTGCAGGCACTCAACTTCAAGCCTGGGACACAACCCGCCCCCAGCCCATAGAGTTGCGCATCTCCACCCGGCGCCGAGTTCTGCACACCCCTACATCAGATTGCGGGAGTGGGGAGGTGGGGGAGGGGGCAGGTCCCCAGATCCTGGCATGCGCACATGTGCACACCTGCCATGCACCCCCAGCTCTGGGGAAGCACTGATCTGCGCATCCAAGCTATACCCACACCCAGCACACAGGTGCAACACTGGGCCACTGCCTTGAGTTCTGCGCTTGTGCACACCAGGGCCCCACCCCCTAGTCCCGTGCACCCTAGGGACTTGCCCTCCAGACCTACACATGCGCACAGCCACATTCTTCCTACCAGGCGCCCACGCATCTGTGCACTACCTTCTTGACCTCTGCATCCCAACCCTCTGCCCCACACAAGTTCATACCCTTGCCTCATCCTCCTAGCACACAAACATCTTGCTCCCACACCTGGCACGGGCTCACACGCACCAGCACCACACCCACCCAACATCACTTGCCCTGACTCATTTCCCACAACCACCACGACCTGCATCCCGCCCTTACACACTAGCGCATCTCCATCCCAGCATCCTTGGACCCCTCCCCCTGTACAAAGACACACCCACACCCTGCCCTCCCTGTGCCCCAACCCCTGTGTCCCGTACCCCATACCCTGATTCCTGTGACCCCCACGTTCCACGCACCCACCCACATCCTGTTTCTGTACCAGCCCCTGTGCATTTGCGCAGAACTCCATCCACCTTGCACCAGGACCTACCTCTGTGTCTCCCAGGCCGCACCCTGCTCCTGCATTCCAGGGCCTGCCGGAACTGCATCCCACCCCTTGGCTCCCATACTTCACCTCCACAACCCCACACCCTGCACTTCATGCTTACAGGCACCAGTGTAATGTCCACAATCCATGCCTATACCTGAACCACAACCTGTCACTGCACTGTTGTGCCCTGCCTCACACCCAGAACCTGACTCCATATCTATTCAACCAAACATAAAGCTTTAAACTACTGAAGGAAATAAATTTCCAAAGGAACCCTAACAAGATATTTACATGCCTCTAAGGCAACAGAATATCACTAAGCATATCAAGAGTCAGACAGCTATAGCCCAGCCTAATAACCAAATTAAAACACCAGATGAGACACAGACTTTGGAAAAAATAATCAGATGTTCATATAATCTCATAAAATGTTCATATAACTCAACTAAGTAAAATCAATGGAATGGTTAATGACATAAAGGAGATCAAGAAGACACTAGGAGAGCATAAAAAGGAATTTGAAAGACTAAATAGAAAAATAATAGATATCACAGAGATTAAAGATGCTGTAGACCAAATAAAAAATATACTAGAGAAGAAGTTATTACAGAGGCAGGGCAAGATGGTGGCTTAGGGAGGAGTGGAATTTAGTTTGTAAAGAGTCACTAGTAAATAGCCAGGAACACTACAGAACAACTGCTGGGGCTATGTCAGTGACTGAACACACAGAGTATACCAGTCTGGACCAGGTGGACCAGCTGAGACCCCACACAAAACTTTAAGTCTCCCAAGCAGCAGAGACCAGTGCCCTTCACCCACGGGCACAGCAGGCTGGTTCTCCAAGGGGAAAGGAAACAGATTTTACTAGCAGCAAGGGATTAGCTCAACCAAACTCCAATTGCAGAATTAATTAACAAATTCTGACTACTGAAAATAGTTCCCCAGCACAGATAAACCTGGAATAAGCAGTAAAGGTACTGGGGTTTTGCCTCAGAAGAGGGGGGTGAGGCTGATGGAAAGAAATAGAGGCTTTTTGTGTCAGATAGCAAAAAACACTGGAAAAGGGCTGGACTCCAAGAAAAGGGGTACATAGAGCCTGGAGATACATAGAGCCATGTACCATCTTAAGCTCTTGATTGACAAACCCAAGCAGCGGGGTCCCATTCTAAAAATGCTTTTTTTTTCTTTTTTTTCTCCTCCTTAACAGATCATTATATAGAACTAGAAGCCTTCTCAGGCTCCTGCACTGCCCCAGGCAAGGGGGGAATTAAGCTTGTCTGACAGACAAGGTAACTAGTCAGGTGAAAGAGGTTAACTCCCTAAAAGCTGTACCTTCCCCCAAGAGAAAGGTGGGCCCAGTCCAGGTGGAATCCCTTTCAAGGAATTCAGGCACCAGGGATCAGAAAACTGAAGCAATTAATGCCAACCTACTTCACCTCTGTCTCAACCATGCTCTCAGCAGGGAGAGTCTGCTGAAATTAAGGGCACCACATAACTTTACACTGGTGGGAAGCCACAGGCAGACAAGCATCACATGCCGGGCAACATAGGAAAAACACAGAATCTAAAGGCCTCATAAGAAAGCCTGACAACCTGCTGGGTCTCACCCTCAGGGAAAACTGATGCTGGTGACTCTTTCCTACTGAGATGTGGGCCAGTCCAGTCTGGGAAAATATGACTGGGGTCTATAATATCTGAGGAGACCATCCTTAAAAAAAAAAAGGCCCCATATAGGCAGGGCAAGAAATAGAAAATCAGAAACTGAAGCATTCTGATCAATTAAACAGAACCTATGCTAGAGATCTAGAATAAGTTGAACAGATAGAGACAAAGAACAGATAGAGAGCAAAGCCATCCAGGAAGAAAATCCTAGGTAAAAGAATGAAAACAACCTCCAGAATAAACTAATTAAGGAGTTCAAGTGCCTAGATGCCAGCAAAAAATAATGAGCCTTACTAGGAAAATGGAAGATATGGCTCAGTCAAAGGAACAAACCAACAATTCAAATGAGATACAGGAGTTGAAATAACTAATTCAGGATATTCAAACAGACATGGAAAATCTCATCAAAAATCTAATCAACAAGTTGAGGAAGGATAAAAAGAAGGCATTGGGTGAATAAAAAGAAGAAATCAAAAGTTTGAAAAACAAATCCCAGTACTTATGGGAATGAAAGGCACAATAGAAGAGATAAAAAAAAAAAAACAGCGAAAACCTACAATAGATTTGAAGAGGCAGAACAAAGGATTAGTGAAATAGAGGACTGGATATCCAACATTCAAAAGAATATAGGGAAATGAAATGAAAAATAAGAGCAGGGTTTCAGGGAATTGAATGACAACATGAAGTGCACGAATATACATGTTGTGGGTGTCCCAGATCAAGAAAAGAAGGAAAAAGGAGGAGAAAGACTAATGGAGGAATAATCACTGAAAATTTCCCATCTTTTATGAAAGACATAAAATTACAGATCCGAGAAGTGCAACATATCACAAACAGAATAGCCCTAAACAGACATACTCCAAGACATAGACACCTTTACTATAATAGTTGGAGACTTCTATTCCCCACTCTCATCAATGCATAGAACATCTAGACAAGGAATCAAGAAAGAAACAGAGAATTTGAATAATGCAATAAATGAATGGATATTTACAGACATTTACAGAGCATTACACCCCAGAACAGCAGGATACACATTTTTCTCAAGTGCTTCTGGTTCATTCTCAAGGATAGACCATATGCTGGATTGCAAAGCAGGACTCAGTAAGTTTTACAAGATTGAAATCATACAAAACACTTTCCCAGATCATAATGGAATGAAGTTGGAAATCAATAACAGGCAGAAGGCCAGAAAATTCGCAAATATGTGGAAGCTAAACAACATACTCTTAAACAACCACTGGGTCAAGGAAGAAATTATAAAAGAAATCAGTAAATAACTCAAGGCAAATGAAAATGAAAACAAAACATATCAAATTTATGGTAGGTAGGAAAGGCAGTGCTAAGAGGGAAATGTATTGCCTTGAATGCCTATATTACAAAAGAAGAAAGAGCAAAAATCAAGAAATTAACTGATCATGTGGAAGAACTAGAGAAAGAAAAGCAAACTAACAGCAAAGCACAAAAAAGAAAGAAATAACAAAGATTAGAGCAGGAATAAAAGAAATTGAAAACATGAAAGCAACTGAGAAAATCAACAAAAAACAGAAGTTGGTTCTTTGAAAAAAATTGACAAAATCTGTGACCTCTAGCTAGGTTGACAAAAAGAGAAGAGAGAATTATAATTATTATATAAAAATAAATAAAATATAATTATTTTTATTTTACATTTTTGTTTTCACATATTTTGTCCTGTTTTGATTTCCAATCTTTTGTTTCTAATAACAACAAATTAAACTTAAATTTAAATCAATTTTCCTATGCTCTGCAAAATTCCACAAACCTAAATCAGATATTTAAATCTATCCCTACTGATATAAAGAAATAACTGAATATGTAATTAAGTAAAGGTGAAAGGACAGGTCTTCCTTCAAAAGTAGTTGCAATTAATAAATGATGAAGGAAGGAGTTAAGTAGAAAGTCATCATAAGCATACTGTAGCAATATTCACTGCAGGCAAGTTCTACTGATGAATAAACAGAGTACTTACAAAGTTTCAAAGTATCTCCCACAAAGTATGTTTTCATTCCAAATAGAAAAGCAACAAGTTTAGAGTGGAGAAACCTGGGAGACACCACCATAAGCAAGAGACAAGGTGTGTATCAACAGCAAGACATATGGACATTGTATACTCCCTGTCATGAGACCCTAAGAGGGGTACATGATTATCAGACAAACTGAAAGTGATGGTCATTGGACAAAATAACTAACCAAATTTTTAAGATGTGTAAAGGTTACAAGAAATAAAGAAATATTTTGATTGTCACATCACAGAGATGTCTAGGGAATCTGACTAAATTGTTTATGGGTTCCTGAATTGGATCCTAGAACAGTAAAAAAAAAAAGACAAATTATTGGAAATAAAAACTGGCAATATCATATAAAATTATTGGTATTGTAAAAATATTCATTTCTTAATTTTGATAATTTTACTAAGTTTAGAGAAGATGCTATTATTAGGAAAATATGGATGAAGCATATATGTGCATATTGACTGTTGTATACATAACTTTTTTGTAAGTCTAAAGCTACTCAAAATAAAATGTCAGAAACAAAGCAATTGACTGCTAAATAACTTGTTCTCTATTGAACTCACAGAAAAAAATTAAACTATTAACAACATAGTGGCAATCAGTTATTTAATTGTCATTCTGTAATATGAAAATTAGAAATATATTTAATTTATTTTGTACTTGGATCAGATTCAAGTACAACAGTAAGAAAGGTTCTCCCTTGGTCTCAGTTGACACACATTTCTTTTGATCCAACCTGACCACATCCACTTACCAAACTTTGCATTGTGTCCTAAACATGCTATTTACACAAAAATAAATGATTCACAAGGTACTTCAATATTTTTTTATTTGAATATGAGATAGTATGCTAATATTGATGTACTTCATACTCATAAAAATCAGTTTTACCACTATGAAGATTAATTTTAATTGGGCACGATGAGTAAATTTATTGTTCAAGCAATAAATTAATAGACTAGAAAAGAATGGAGTGGTTCCTTGGCAAGGAAGAAGGAGAATCAAATGGAAAGGAATGGGGATAAAAGCTGAAGTCAAGGAAGGAATTAACATCAAAAAAAAAAAGAGAGAAGAGAGAAGCTGCAAATAAATAAAATTAGAAATGGAAGAGGAGACATAGCTGACCCCACAGAAATAAAGGAAGTAATTAGAGAATACTATGAGCAACTATATGTTAATAAACTAGACTATGTAGACGAAATGGACAACTTTCTAGAAAGGTATAAACAACCAACATTAATTCAAGAAGAAATAGATGACTGCAACAAACCAATTACAAGTAAAAAGAATGAATAAGTCATCAAGAAGCTCCTAAAAAAGGAAAGTCCAAGACCACGTGGCTTCATTTGTGAATTCTACCAAGCATTCAAGAAAGAATTGGTACCAATTCTGCTTCAACTCTTCAAAAAATCTAAGAGGAGGGAAAGTTACCTAAGTCATTCTATGAAGCCAACATCACCCTAATACCAAAGTCAGAAAAAGATACAAAAAGAGATTCTTCAACTCAACAACAAGAAACAAATAAACAAATTAAGAAATGTACAAAAGATATGAACAGATGCTTCTCAGAAGAGGAAATACAAATGACTAAAAGGCACATGAAAAGATGTTCAATTTCACTGGCTATTAGGGAAATTCAAATCAAAACCACAATGAGATATCATCTGATACCCACTCAAATGGCTATTATTAAAAAGAAAAACAGAAAATGACAATACTGGAGAAGATGTAGAGAAACATGCACACTTATCTACTGTTGGTGGGAACATAAAATGGTACAATCACTCTGGAAGGCAACTTGGTAGTTCCTCAGGAAGGAATAGAATTGCCATATAATCCAGGATTCTCATTGCTAACTATATATTCAGAGGACATGAGGGCAATGACGCAAATGGACATTTGCACACCAATATTTATAGCAGCATTATTTGCAATTGCCAAGAGATGGAAACAGCCCAAATGTTCATCAATGGATGAGTGGCTAAACAAGATGTGGTATATACATATGATGGAATCTCACACAGCTGTAAGACAGAATAAAGTCATGAAGTGTGTAACAATGTGGATGGACCTTGAAGACATTATGATGAGTGAAATTAGACAGAAAAAAAGGACAAATTCTGTATGGTCTCAGTAATATGAACTAACAATAATGAGTGGACTTGGAGAATTGAAGTTAAGAACACAGTTTATCAGGAGATAGAAATAGGGTAGAGATTGGGCAATTGGTGCTGAAGGAATACAGATTGTGCAACAGGACTGATTATAAAAATTCAGAAATGGATAACAAACTGCTACTTGATTGTAGCACAATGATATAAGTACACTAAATGAAGCTGAATGTGAGTGTGATAGAGGGAGAAGGGCTGGGGTATACATGAAGTGAGAAAAGATAATTTAGGAATGCCTAGAGTGGACAATAATGGTGACTAAATGTACAAATTAAAAAATGCTTTTGCATGAGGGAGAGCAAATGAATGTGAATATTGCAGGGTATCAAAAATAGATGGCATATGGGAAAATGGACAATGAATGCAAGCTAAGGTCCATAGTCAATAGTAACTTTGTAATATGCTTCCACTGAGTGTAACAAAGGCATTATGCCAAAATAAAATGCAAACAGGTGGGGGGCATGGGAAAAGGGTATGGATTCCTTGTGGAAAGAAAGGAAATGTCTTCAGATACAGTAGAGTGGCAAAGGTATGCCTACAAATTTAGGTTGGATTGTATGATGTGTGAATAAAACTGTTTAAAAAAGAACAGAGAGAAACAAGTGATAGAGAAATGTGGAGAAAAAGATGTACGTATTCACTATCAGTAGGGAAACTGAGAGGTGCAGCCCCATGGAGAGCAATGTGGTGGTTACGAAGAAGGCTAGGGGTGGGTTTGCCATATTTTTTAGCTTACCAAAGCTGCCAGAATGCAACACACCAGAGATGAATTGGCTTTTAATATAAGGGGATTTATTTAGTTGAAAACGTATAGTTCTTCAGAGGAAAGGCAGCTAACTTTCAACTGAGGTTCTTTCTTGCATGGGAAGGCACAGGGCAATCTCTGCTGGCCTTCTCTCCAGTCCTCTGGGTTCCAACAACTTTCCCTGGGGTGATACCTTTCTGCATCTCCAAAGGCCTGCGCTGAGCTGTGAGTGCTGAGATGGGGTATGCTGAGCTGCTTGGGTTATGCTATGTTGAGCTCTCTCATTTAAGCATCAAGTCAATTAAATCAAACATCATTCATTGCAGCAGGTATGCCTTCTAGCCAACTGCAGATGTAATCAGCAACAGATGAGGTTCATGAACCAGTGACTCATGTCCACAGCAACAGAACTAGGTGTCTTCACCTGGACAAGTCGACAACTGAATCTAACTATCACATGTCCACTCCTTGTCAACTTGGCAACTACACGCATCACCTTAAACAATATTAAGTTGCAAAAAAATTCTCTTCTGGTTGTGGACCTGTGAATCTCAAAACAAGTTGTATGGTGCCATTATGCAAAGGAGGGACAGTCACAGGATCCATAGGGAGAAATTGGAAGGAAAACCTGCAGGGCAAATACCATTGGATTTCAAAGTCTGAAAGTCATTTATCCTTCAGCTTTAGAAAGTGGCAGATCACCCTGTGCCTTCACATGTAAGAAAGAACCTCAGTTGAAAGTTAACTGCCTTTCCTCTGAAGAACTAATGAAATAAATCCCATTTTATTAAAATGAAATAAATCCCCTTTTATTAAAAGCCAATCCGTCTCTCGGTGTGTTGCATTCCGACAGCTAGCAAACTAGAACAGATTTGGTACTGGAGAGTGGGGTGCTGCTGCCAGATATGTTGGAATTTTTTTTGGGGGGTAGCTAAGGAGAAGATTTTGGAGGAACTGTGAAGAGAATGATGGAGAAGTCCTGGAGTGCTTGAAGAGATTGTTGGTATAAACAGAAGTACTGCCAATCTGGACAAAGAGGGACACAGAGGGACAAATTGGAGTTTGCAGAGTGAGAACCATGGGCTCAACCATGCCATCCTGATCAAAAGGTGGAAAAGAAGTGTAACAAATTAGGTATCAGTGGCTGAGAGAGCTCAAATAGAGTTGAGAAGCTGCTCTGGAGGTAACTCTTATGCAAGGTTCAGTTAGACATTGCTGTGTATCATAGCTTGCCAATCCCCAGCCAAAACCATTCCTGCCAATCCTAAAGAATACCTAGGGTGATATATAAGATTCTACAAGGGTCCCATGCACTGGGGTAATTTTCCAGAAACCTACAACCTCCAGATAGTTCACTGGGCCAGATCAGTCCCCAAATGCAGAGGGGCCAGCTTCTCTAGAACATCAACTAATTGCATTTCCTTACCCCATATTATTGACAACCCCTTCCAACATGAAAAAGTTAGAATAGTCATAGCTCAAATAACCCTACAGAGTGGGAGAAAGTTCAAAGATAGTGGTGGAGTTATATAGAGAAAGTAGGGTTTAACAAATAAGAATTGTTGCTAAATCATCATATTGACATTTCTTTTTTTTGTTTGTTTTTTTTGTTTGTTGGTTTGTTTGTTGGTTGGTTTGTTTGACATTTCTTTTAGTCTCCAGTATCTTAGTGCACCTGGAAGTAAAAACCTAAAATTGTGGCATTGCAACTGATACCAAACTCTGAAATCTATTCTACAACTAGTTGTTGCAGTGTAATTTGAAATTTATTACTTTTTTGTATACATGTTGTTTTTCACAAAAAAGAAAAAAAGTTGATTGTAATGATAAATGCATAGCTATATGGTGATATTGTGAACCATTGATTGTACACTTTGGATGATTACATGGTATGTGAATATAATATATATATATATATCAATAAATAATAAACAATTAAAAAAATTGATTGAAGATCTAACTATAGGGGTCGTAACTATAAAACTCCTAAAGGAAATGCAGGGGAGCATCTTTAGGATCTTGTGTTATGTAACAGTTTCTTAGACTTTAAACACAAAGCACAAGCATCATTTAAACAATAGGTAAATAGAATCGCAACAAAATTAAAAACTTTTGAGCATTAAAAGTTTACTATGAAAGTAAAACAAAAACCTATACAATGGGAGAAAATATGTGGAAACCACATATCTGATAAAGGTTTAATATGCAGAACATATAAAGAAATCCTACAAATCAACATTGAAAATACAAACAACCCAATTAAATATGGCCAAAAGAATTGAATAAACATTTCTCCAGTGCATATATACACATGGCAATAAAGCACATGAAAAGATGTTCAGCATCATTAGCCCATCAG
The DNA here is from genome assembly GCF_023851605.1 of Tamandua tetradactyla. Classification (NCBI taxonomy): domain Eukaryota; kingdom Metazoa; phylum Chordata; class Mammalia; order Pilosa; family Myrmecophagidae; genus Tamandua; species Tamandua tetradactyla. The sequence goes on from NC_135353.1 coordinate 125,435,612, forward strand.
GGAAATGCAAATCAGAACTACAATGAAATACTATTTCACATCCACTAGAATGGCTCCTTTTAGAAACACGGAAAATTGCAAATCTTGGAGAGGATGTCGAGAAATAGGAGCATTCATTCATTGCTGGTGGAAGCATGAAATGGTGCAGCCACTGTGAAAGACATTTTTGAAGTTCCTCAGAAAGTTAAATATAGAGTTAACCATTTAACCTGGCAATCGTACTTCTAGGTACATATTGAAAATAATTTAAAACAGGGGCTCAGATATTGGCATACTGAATTTCATAGTGACATTTTTCACAATTGACAAAAGATGGAAGTGACCCTAGAGTCCATCAACCAATGGATGGATAATAAAAATGTAGTATATATGCACAATAGGCTATTATTCAGCTGTAAAAAGGATTAAAGTTCTAATATTTGCTACAACATGGATGGTTCTTGAAGATATCATATTGTATGAAATAAACCAGACACAAAGGACAAATATTGCATGATTTCACTTATATGAAATAGTTAGCATAAGCAAATTCATTGAGTCAGAATATAGACAATAGGTTACCAATGGAATAAGGAGTGGAGTTAGAGAAATAATGTTAAGGCTTAAAATGTACAGAATTTGTATTTTTGATAATGGAAAAGTTTTGGTAATGGGTGTGTCATGGTCAGGGACCTGTGTGGACTTGGCCCAGTTGTGGTACCTGTTTGTCTGTTTGGGCAAGTGCTGGCCTGTCTGTTGCAATAAGGACATTACATAGAATTAGAAAATGATCATGTCAGCTGCATCCAGAGCTGATTCCATTTGTAATCAGCCAAAGGGGAGTGACTTCTGCAATTAGTGATGCTTAATCTAATCATGGGAAGCCTTTTAAGGAGGATTCAGAAGAGACAGGTTCCATTCCTGCTTTGGCTGGTGAGCCTCTCCTGTGGATTTCATCCAGACCCTCCATCAGAGTCTTGGCTTCACAGCCTGCCCTGCAGATTTTGAACTATGCATTCCCATGGTCACGTGAGACACTTTTATAAATTTTATATTTGCGAGTGTTCCCTGTTGTGCGGTGCACCAAAAGAGAGCCCACATAATTCAAAACTGCAAGCCAATTTGGAGTCATTATTAGCCAGCCAGCGACTGTCTCAGAAAGTTCCAAAAAGGAAGATTCAGAGAGCAGCCCCTAGAGGTTTTCAAGGTGTGCTTATAAAGGCTAAAATTACCTTTATAATTTTGTGGATTTGCAGTTGCTAGCAAGCAAGTATATCATAGAAGCAGAAAAATGCTGTTAGCTGTTGCCAAAACACATCCCATTCTCTCAGTTTCTTAACATTGGTTATTGTTTAACTCTTGGGGACATTCTGCCCCAATGTTGTGGGGACTTTCCCTGCTTGGGTCTGATTGATTGCTTCTGGCCCTCCACATTTCCCACTGGTATTATGAGAGGATCAAATCATTGTTTCTTTATTTTGATTATAAATTTGCTGATATTGGGTTCCAAGGACTAATGATTTAACAGTTTGTATTTTTCTTTGCATGTATGAGGTTAGACAGTTGATTATACAGAGTCCAAACATTAAGCTTAATAATATGAGAATTAGGGGCCCTGGTACGGCGGACAAGAGCATGGTCAGCCATGGGGACCAGGAAAATAAGTTTTCATATCACTGGCTGGGGTCCCGTCCACCGGGTCTCCAAGGTGGCTGGCGGAAGCTTCTTTATCCAGACTAGGTCTCCAGGCTGCACCTGAAATAGATCTTTTTTAGGGGCAGGATTTGTTGGTCCCAGATGGGCTGCCTTCACCACTTCCCGAGTTTGCTGGGTGGTAGATTGCAGGGCCTGTAATGATTTTAGAAGAGAATGGTTATTTAATTCAGCTATTTCCACCACTCCCCCAATTTAAGGATTAGTGGAGGTGGTTGTTTAAACATGATTTTATATAGGGTAATTCCCTTAACATAGGGAGTACATCTAGTCCTTAGGAGGGCAAATGGAAGGAGACTCACCCAGTTTTTGCCAATCTCAAGCTTTAGTTTATTCAAAGTTTCTTTGATTGTTCTATTAACCTCCATTTGGTATTTAATAATAATTAAGTAATCTGGGCGATGAACGCCGGCCCATTGTCGGACCCCATTGCAGTTGGGAGGCCAAATCGGGGGACAATTTTGGAAACTAGTTTTTTTATTACTATTTGTGCTGTCTCGGTTCTGGTAGGAAATGCCTCAGTCCATCTGGAGAAGGTGTCGATGAAGACTAACAGGTATGTGTAGCCATAAGGGCCAGATAATATTTCTGTAAAGTCTACTTCCCACTGCTCTCCTGGGGCTTGTCCCCTCAGCCTGGTTCCTGGAAGTATTTCTTTCCCTTGGCCAGAATTTACCTGGGCACAGATGTGGCATCTGGATGACACCTGCTGGGCTTATTGCTGCAAGCAGGGGATGTAATAATTTCTCTGTAAAAGTTCAGTTAGTTTTGTACTGCCCAGGTGTGTACTTTGGTGAACCTGGGTAACTAAATTTCCCCCCAGCTGCTCTGGCACTAGGATTCTCCCATGTGGGAGAATTTTCCAACCATCGGATCTGTTTTAGTGCCCAGGGTCTCGCCCAATCTAATCTCTTCCCTGGTATATTTTGGAGGGCTCAGCAATACACTCCCTGGCAGAACAGGAAGTATCTGCAATGTCCCCACTGGTTCTTGGGCAACCTCTCTTGCTCTTTTGTCAGCCAGGGCATTTCCTCTGGCGATTTGAATTTTAACAGTCTGATGTCATTTGCAATATATAACATCTGCCCTTTGTGGCAACCAGATAGCCTTTAGCAAGGCGAGTATTTCTGGTACATTTTTTATTTCCTTTCCTCCTGATGTCAAAAGGCCCTGTTCCTGATATAGTGCCCCAAGGACATGCACAGTTGTGAAGGCTTACCTGCTGTCTGTGTGGATGTTGACAATCTTCCTGTTTCCCCACCTTAGGGCTTGGGTCAGAGCTATTAGCTCGGCCTTCTGGGCTGAAGTCCCATGTCCTAGGGCCTGAGCCCAGATGACCCGGTCCACAGTTACCACTGCTGCCACCGCATACCTGATACCCTCCGAGACGTAATTGCTTCCATCTGTATATAATTCACAGGTTCTGGCCAGAGGTTGTTGGTGAGATCAGCTCTCAGGTTCGTGAGAAATTCCAAAATCTCGTGACAGTCATGGATGGGCTCGTACAGGTCATCATCAGGAAGCGAGGTGGAAGGGTTAAGAGCTGCAGTTTTTAAGAAGTGGATTCTTGGGGGATCCAGCAGCAGTACCTGATAGTGGGTTATCTGGATGTTTGAGAGCCATCTCTCAGGCAGGCTCCTTAGTAATGTTTCTACTGAATGTGGGGTCACTATATGTAAGCCCTGTCCCAGCGTTAATTTAGATGCTTCTTTCACTAAAATGGCCATGGCAGCAATGGCTCAGAGGCAACTTGACCACCCGGTCGCCGCATAGTCTAGTCTTTTAGACAAGTAGGCAACCGGCCTTTTCAACAGTCCTAGTGTCTGAGTGAGGATTCCTTTTGCTATTCCTCGTGTTTCAGCAACGTGGAGCTGAAAAGGTTGGGACAGGTCTGGCAAGATTAAGGCGGGAGTGTTCACAAGCGCTTGTTTGAGCATTTTGAAAGCTTTGTGCTCAATCTCAGTCCAGGTTAGGGCTTCCTCCATTCCCCGTGTGCTAATGTACAGGGGTTTGGCTATTTCTGCAAACCCGGGAATCCAGAGCCGGCAATATCCAACTGTTCTTAAGAATTCCTGCACCTGCCTTTTTTGTTTTTGGTTGTAGTATTTTTAGGATAGCTTCAATTCAGTTAGAAGACAGGGCTCTTTTCCCCCCTTTTAATTCAGACCCTAAGTACATTGCCGAACTAGTGCCGAGTTGGGCCTTTTTGGCTGAGACCCGATAGCCCAGCTGAGCTAACTCCTGTAACAAGTTTTTGGTTGCTTTTTTACAATCTGACAAGTTACTCGCTGCCAGTAGGAGGTCATCTACATATTGTAAGAGGGTTACCTCTGGATGCTTTTGTCTATAACAAGCCAGATCCTGGCTTAAGGCCTCATTGAACAGGGTGGAGGAATTTTTGAAACTCTTTGGCAACCGAGTCCAGGTTAATTGTCCAGAGAACCCCCCCTCTGGGTCAGTCCATTCAAAAGCAAAGATGGGTTGACTCACCACGGCCAGGGGAAGTGAAAAGAAGGCATCCTTTAAGTCCAAAACGGTATAGACCTGCTGGCTGGGAGGTAATAAGCTCAAGAGTGTATATGGGTTAGGCACAGTGGGGTGAATGGTTTCAATTTTTTTGTTTATCTCTCAGAGATCTTGCACTGGCTGGAATTTTTTTTTTTTTTTTTTTTTTTGCAGTAGGTGCATTGGTTTGCACCTAGGTCCAAACTTTTTCCTTAGTTTCCCATTTACCTTTTTGTTTTTCCTGTTCAGCCATTGTGGATACTAAAATTTTGGCTGTTTTCTTGGACTGCGTGGTCCTGGGGTCATCTCTGTTATTAAAAGTCTTTTGGGAAATTTCTATCAGTTCATTCAGCACTTTACCCTTAAATCTTTCTAACGTCTGTAATTTTTTTCTCATATCTGGGGCCGACTGGGTGACAAATGCTATATTTATGGCTCGTCTATTTTCAGGCACCTCTGGATCTATAGGGGTGTACAAGCAGTATGCCTCCAGAAGACGCTCAAGGAAAGTGGCTGGAGATTTGTCTGTCTTTTGTATGGTTTTGCTTACCTGAGACAAGTTGGTTGGCTTCTTGGCTGCCGCTTATATTCCCCAGAGCAGAGTCTGGTGATACCGATCAAGAGCTTCCTTACCTCTATCAGTGTTGGGGTTCCATCCAGGACAGGCGGAGAGGAACACAGCCTCTAATCAGGTTGATTCAGTAGTAAGTTGTCCATCAGGTCCAAGAATCAACTTCCTCGCCTCTCCCCTGAATTGGTCTCATTCCTCGGAGGTGAAGAGGGCCTCGAGGAGCTGTTGGCAGTCATCCCAGGTGTGCTGGTGGGTAAAAAAAACAGTCTCCAAGAGGGAGATGAGCCCTTGGGGCTTTTCAGAGAAAGAGGGATTCTGTTTTTTTTTTTTTTAATTATACAGATTGCTAGAGAAAAAGGGGATATATACCATGAAAGGTGTGCGGTCATCCCCCAGGGCAGGGCCAACCTGCCTCAAGGGTAAAATTGGAGATTAAGAGGGCCATTTTGGCTCTGGGGAGTCTTTCATTTTGGGACTCCAGGCAAGACCGTTTTTCTGTTAAAATTTTAATCCAAATTAGTATATAGGGGATTTGGTCAGGGTGGCCTGGATTACCAAAAATTGTTCTTTTGACTTTATAAGCCACAGATAGATCTGTGGTTCCCTCAGGAGGCCACCCAGGACCAAAAATTGGCCACTCCCATGAGCAGAATGTTTTCAAGTTGAAGATGTTGACAGGGGCTCCATAGTCTCCGGCCTTCCACTGAAATTCCTGGAAATTTTTCAAAAAACATTGAAGGGGAGTATAGACAGATAAGCTTGACTGACCCATGGCAATTATGACAAGAAAGACACAGAATGCAATAGAACAACACAGAATGTGACAAGACCAACAGATGAGAGAAAGGACAAACTAAACCAAGATACACAAAAGCCTTATCCTTAATTGATTCCTAACCAGAAACCCTGGGCAATGTCTTGCTCCAAGACCTGACCTTGGAAGTAATGCTGCATCCAGCCCTCCAGAGGTCCCTGACCTGGATCCAGTAACAGACCTATATTCACTGGTGAAGTTTCCAGAAACAGATGACTCCACCAGATTTTGTATAATTTTTGGAGGGTCCTGTAGAACCGGTCCCGTTCCTGTTTCTTGCCTGGGGTGGAGGAACGTCTCTCCGAGGCTTTCCCCTAGGCCGGACCTCAGTTTCGGGAGTGGTCCCCAGGACTTGTGGTCACCAGATGCCCTATTAGGGACAATCTTGCCGGGGCCTCCAAATGTTGTGGGGCACACCGAAAGAGAGACCACATAATTCAAAACTGCAAGCCAATTTGGAGTCTTTATTAGCCAGCCAGTGACTGCCCCAGAAACTTCCAAAAAGGAAGATTCAGAGAGCAGCCCCTAGAGGTTTTCAAGGTGTGTTTATAAAGGCTAAAATTATGTTGTGGATTTGCAGCTGCTAGCAAGCAAGTGCATCATAGAAGCAGAAAAATGCCGTTAGCTGTTGCCAAAACACATCCCATTCTCTCAGTTTCTTAACATTGGTTATTGTTTAACTCTTGGGGACATTCTGCCCCAATGTTGTGGGGACTTTCCCTGCTTGGGCCTGATTAATTGCTCCTGCTTGGGCCTGATTGATTGCTTCTGGCCCTCCACATTCCCTGTTGATTCTGTTTCTCTAGAGAACCCTAACTAATACATCTTGATACCAGGAGTGGTTCTTAAGAAACAGAATCTTAAAAATGGGTTTTTATGAATGGTTTTCTACTCTGACTGGACTCAGAGACTCTAAGGACTCTGATTCCCATAATCAGAATGACACTCCCAATCCATGGAGTGAGTTGGCAAAGAAGATAGTCAAAATATCATCATTTGATTCTCCTAATGCTTTGCTTGTACAAAGCCAGACTCTGGCGGATAATGTTTTTGACACCTTTACAGAGTTTTGTAGAAATAAGAGGTATAGAGATGTTGGTTGGTTGTTGTTGGATACAGTGGCTACATTAGGGGTGAAGGGGATGGGCTTAAAGCTTCAAACGAGAAGCTTAAGCGCTGTCTGAAAGATGCAGACGGTTCTATGAGTATCCTGAAGGAAAATCTTATTTCCTGTAGCCATAGACTTGAGATCTCTGAAAATCAGATTCAGAATCTTACTGTGATAGTAGCAACTTTACAATGTAAACTGAAATCTCAATCTTGCATGGTGTCTGCCATTAAAGTGAGGTCATTGATTGGAAAAGAGTGGGACCCTGAAAAATGCGATAGTGACATATGGATTGATAATGATGTGGGCGGTGAGGTTGAAACCCTAGATCATGCTGATTCTTCTCTAGATAACCCTGTAATCATTTGCCCTGAGGACATAACTGCCCCACCTCCAGCCTTCCTTGAGGAGTTGGCCACCCAACCTCCTCCTGAAGGGACAAGCCCTAGAGTGATTAATCCTGTTTCACCAGATGAAACTGCAAATGAAGGCCCTGAAGCAAATGGCTTGGAAGATATTTCTAATTCTTTTCATGAACCACCCCTACCACCCCTCATTTCTTCCAGACCTATAACTAGACTAAAGTCCCAACAGGCCCCTAAAGGTGAGGTAAAAAGGATCACACATGAGGAGGTACGTTATACTCCAAAAGAACTGTGTGAGTTTTCCAATTTACATAGGCAGAAATAAGGGGAATATGTGTGGCAATGGATTTTAAGGGTGTGAGATAATGGTGGGAGGAATATAAGGCTGGATCAGACTGAATTTATTGATATGGGCCCACTAAGCAGAGATTCAGCATTCAATGTTATAGCTCAAGCAGTTAGAAAAGGTATTAATAGTTTGTTTGGATGATTGGTTGAAACATGGTTCAAAAGGTGGCCAACATTACCTGAGGTTGAAATGCCAGAACTGTCCTGGTATAATGTAGATGAGGGGATCCAGAGGCTTAGAGAGATTGGAATGTTAGAGTTGATTTATTATGCAAAGCCTGTTCTTACACCCCAGGAATGTCCGGAGGATGCACCTTTTACCAGAACAGTGAGAAATAAATTTGTGAGACTAGCACCATCATCCCTAAAGAGCTCTGTGGTTGCACTTCTCTGTAGGTTAGATATTACTGTAGGATCTGCTGCCACTGAGCTGGAATCCTTAAACACAATGGGAATGACAGGATCCTGAGTTGGCAGAAGCCAGGTGGCAGCACTTAATCACCAAAGACAGGGTAGATGTGGCTATTATAATAGACAGCAAACTCAAAGCAGGCGTGAAAATTATATGACATGCAGAGATTTGTGGCATTGGCTAGTAAACCATGGGGTACCTAGAAATACAATAGAAGGGCAGTCTACTAAATTCTTGTTCGAGCTGTATAAACAAAGGCTTCTAGCTCAAGTGAACAGAAGTCTAACCTGAATTACAAAAACACACAGCAAATGAAGTGTGGGAATGGGCACATGCTCATGGTATTCTCTGGTCTTACCGTGTTCCCCATCATCCAGAAGCAGCTCGATTGATAGAATGGTGGAATGGCCTTTTGAAAACTCAATTACAGTGCCAACTAGTTGGTAATACCTTGAAAGGCTGGGTTAATGTTCTCCAGGAAGCTGTATATACTCTGAATCAGAGTCCGCTGTATGGTGCTGGTTCTCCCATAGCCAGGATCCATGGGTCCAGGAACCAAGAAGTGGAAATGGGTGTGGTACCACTCACTATTACCCCTAGTGATCCACTAGGAAAATTTCTACTTCCTGTCCCTGCGACCCTCAGCTCTGTTGGTCTACAGGTTTTAGTTCCAAAAAGGGGAGTGCTTCCTATAGGAGAAACAACAATGATTCCATTGAAATGGAAGTTAAAACTGCCACCTGGTCACTTTGGGCTACTTATGCCAGTGGATCAACAAGCCAGGAAGAGGATTGCATTATTGTCTGGGGTAATTGACCCTGACTATCAGGAGGAAGTAGAACTACAACTACATAATGGAAGTAAAGAAGAGCTTTTTTGGAATAAAGGAGATACCCTAGGGCATCTTTTAGTACTACCAGGCCCTGTGATCAAAATCAATGGAAAACTGCAACAGTCCAATCCAGGCAGGACTGCCAATGGGTCTGAAACTTCAGGAATGAAGGTTTGGGTCACCCCACCAGGCAAAGAACCACAGCCAGCTTAAGTGTTTGCTGAGGGTAAAGGAACATGGAATGGCTAGTTGAAGAAGGTAGTGATAAATATGAACTCCGACCATGTGATCAGTTACAGAAACAAGGATTGTAATGCTGTTTTGTTCTTGTTATACTATTTAAGTTGTAAGATATCAAGTTTAAGAATGAATATTGCCCAAGGATTTGTGCCCTATTCTGGAGAGATTTAATGTGTTTCCAGTAGATGCAGGACAATTGAGTATTGTCAGGTAAAAAGAAAACATGCGTGTTTTATTGTTTTCATTTGGAACTAGGTATGGTTTAAGGTGATATATATAGCTGCCAAGTTGACAAGGGGTGGACTGTCATGGTCAGGGACATGTGTCAACTTGGCCAAGTTGTGGTACCTGTTTGTCTGATTGGGCAAGTGCTGGCCTGTCTGTTGCAATGAGGACATTTCATAGAATTAGATCCTGATCATGTCAGCTGCATCCACAGCTGATTCCATTTGTAATCAGCCAAAGGGGAGTGACTTCTGCAATTAGTGATGCTTAATCTCATCACAGGAAGCCTTTTAAGGAGGATTCAGAAGAGACAGGTTCCATTCCTGCTTTGGCTGGTGAGCCTCTCCTGTGGAGTTCATTCAGACCCTCCATCGGAGTCATCGGCTTCACAGCCTGCCCTGCGGATTTTGGGCTCTTCATTCTCTCAGTCACGTGAGACACTTTACTAAATTTTATATTTGCAAGTGTTCCCTGTTGATTCTGTTTCTCTAGAGAACCTTAAGTAATACAGGTTGTGGTGAGGAAATTACAATATTATGAATGCAATTAAGAACACTGAATTATGTATTTGAATTTGGTTAAAAGGGGGAAAATTTTAGCTTGTGTATAGCTAGCTAGAATAAAATTTTTAAAAAATCCTTGGAACTGCACAGCACAAACGGTGAACCTTAAGTTAAACAATGAACTATAGTTAATAGTACAATTATAAAAGTGTGCTTTCATCAATTATAACAAATGTGCCACGTCAGTGCAAGGTGTTAGTAATAGGATAACATAGGGGAATTATGTATCTTATATATAATTGCTCTGTAAACCCACACCTTCTCTAATTAAAAAATAAATAAAATTAAAAATTAAAAAAATAAAAATATATACACAATGGAATATTATTCAGCTGTAAAACAGAAATGAAGCTCTAATACATGCTAGAACATAGGTGAACCTCAAAGACATCATGTCGAATGAAATAAGCCAGATATCAGAGGACAAATATGATTGTACTAATATGAAATACTTGGAATATGCAAATTCATAAAGAGGGATAGCAGATTATAGTTTATCAGAATGTGGAGATTGGGGCAGAGAGTGGGGAATTAATGCTTAATGGCTACAGAGTTCCTGTGTGAGGTGTTGAAAAGTTCGTAGTGGATGGTGGTGATAGTAGTAAAATATCGTGAATGTATGCAATACCATTGAATTTTAAATTTGACAACGGTTAAAATGGAAAATTTAATGCTCTGTATATGTTACCACAATGAAAGTTTTTTACACTTATAAATAAATAAATAGAAATCAATCAATAAATTGGAAAATTCATGGAAAAACTAAAGTCTTCAGTAAACAAATAGAAGATGAAAGTTTAATCTTGATTGCAATAGAAGATATGCAAATAAATGCCAAATAAATGATACCATATGATGCCAAATGATACCATTTTCTATCTTAGCTTGATTGAAATTATAAAGTGCTGAAAGAATACCAAGTAGAATGTGCAACTCTGGAACTCCCTCAGTGCTCATAGGATGTAATTTAGTTGCGGTACTCTTTTAGAAAGCAATTTGACAAGAGAGGTCAGCTGACTTAAAAATGCACATGTCCTGCTAGAAATTTATCTTAAGGAAATAGTCCAAAGAGAAAATAAATGGTATACATCTAAAGATATTTTTGACAAATTTGCATAATGTTGAAAAATGGTAGATTAAATGGTAAGGTCTCACAAAGAAATTATGGTATATCCACCTAATGGAATATTGTCAAGAATAGAGGATTATAACATTGAAAGAAATATATATCTACATGATGAACTATTTAGAAGGTAACTAAAAATCCCCCAAATATACATGAACTATTTTCCAAATATGTAAAAATGTACTGAGATGGACAAAGACTGGAAGGTAGTACTCAGAATTGAAAGTAATTGCTATTTCAGAGTGGTGAGATTTTAGGTGATTTTCCATCATTTTGCCAAATTTTCTGCAATGATTTCATGTTGTCTTTAAATGAAAAGGAAGAAATATGACACAATCAGCCTCTAATAGTATTGTAAGTATTCTAGTCTATAAAAAAGTAGTTACCATGAGGAAATGCAGGAAGACAAAATGGTTACAGTTAGAAATTCTTATTGACAATTACAACCAAGGAGAACATGAATACTTAGAGGCTTGGGAACATGTGGGAAAAACCAAAAGCATATTTGAATGTATGGATCTAGAATTTGTATTCACAGACAACAAATGGCACTGTCATTATTCCTTTCTAATAAAATTCCTTTAGTGTTTCTCTCTTTTTTCCCCAAGTTTGTAATGAACTGAACTCTAGGTTAAATGAAATGGTGCAATACCATGCACACAGTAGGCATCCAATGAATATGCATTTCCTTCCTTTCAATGAAAGGCAAGATACTTAAATTAAAAGTAGCTTTAAAAAAACAACAGTCCAAGAATCAAAGCCAACCCCATCTCACATTCCCTATTACAGTAAACTCCTTTAGTTTCAATATTCTAAAAGAGGAAAAAGAAAACCCAAGCCCTAATAATTGAAATGGAATTCCTGCATTTTAGTTTTAAGAGAAAGAGACATTGCAATTTTTAGGAGGCTATCAGGTGATTTAGTAATGTTTCTGTGAGACTGCATACTCAATTCAGTATTACACCTTCTCTCCATCATGGGAATCATGAAAGAAAGAACCACTATAATTTAGTGTTAATATTTAACTTTCCTTAGTGGAAATAGTGTGACTGAACATTGTAGCTGCAGTATCTGGAATTTTTAATAGACATTACAGGAAACCTGGGGCTTTCTGGGAAGCATTTATGAATTTTAAGGGGACAGAAATAATTCATTTTTCTGGGAAACACTCAGTTACATAAAAGGGACCCTTCTTAATGAGGTGTTAATGAGGTGGTTGCAAAGGCCTATCTGCTGCTGGCTTCAGTGAGAGGGCCTGCAGCCACCTACCTACCCACTTGCCCACTTTATTCAGGAGAACACCCCTGACTACTGCTGCCTTTCTTCTGCTCCCTTCCCACCCTCTCCCTTTGGGGTCTGACTTTCCTGTGCATGGATAGAGGGTAGCGGCCTCCACAGCCTGAAATTTGACCCAGACTCCTCCCTTCTCCAGGGACCAGTAAACACAGTAAATAATAATAGTATTTATTATTCTTCTTTTAAAACAGCATCCATTTGTTTTCTGTAATTAAAGTACTTGTGATTTTTAATGACAAACACTAAACATATTTTGATTTTGTGAGTAATGTGTTCTCAGTCATTAAATGATTAATTTGGTTTTACTGACTGTACCCTCTTTTGTCTTCTGACCCCCTTTTGTACCCTGTACCTGGGAAAATATTTGAGCACAAAGAGTGCCCCTCCATCTGGTCTGCCCTCCAGTGTTGCACAGACTTAGAAAGTGGGATTTGGGGGATAATATTTTGTTTGGTAACATTTTAGTTGGATATAATTTCAAACTTCAAAAATTGTATAAAGGTCTATCATATGCACTTTACTCAGATTCACTCATCAATTGTTTGCCTTTTGCTCCGTCTGTCTTATTCTCAATCCCTTCTTGGTGTGTGCATATATATATTTTTCTGAACTATTTGAGAGTAAACTGGCAACATCAAGCCCCTTTACCAAATATTTGACTGTGTATCCCCTAAAAACAAGGACAGCCTCTTAAATAGGCACAGTAAAGCTATCAAAATCAGGAAATTTGATATCCATACAATGGCACACTCCATTGTCAAATAACACAATTATTCCAACAATGACCTTTATAGCTATTTCATTTTTCCTAATTCAGGATTCGATTCAGGATCATACATTGCATTTGGTTGCCTTGTCTTTCTAGCCTACTTTAATCTGGAAGAGTTCCTCAGCATTCCTTTGTCTTTCACCGCCTTGACATACTGCAGAGTACAGGGTAATTATTTTGTAGAATGTAACCTCACTTAAGGTTTGCCTGATGTTTCTTCATGATTAGATTCGTTATAATTTTTGTTAGGACTACTACTTAAGTAATGTTGTATTCTTTTTAGTGTATCATATGTATCAGGAGGCACATGATAATGTTTGTCTCAATTCTGAAGATAGTAAATTTATGCCAGTGTCCACCAGGGTTGTCAACTGTGCAGTCTCCATTTTCCCTTTTGAGGTATGTATGTAATTTGTGGGGAGATACTTCAAGACCGTGTAAATGGTCTGTCCTTCATCAAAATTTCAACAAATTGGTATTTTTAAGTGGTCGTTAACATCAGGGTCCAATGTTGAAAGTTGAGGATAGCTATTTATATTTTCCATGTATAACTTGACTCACACTTTGCTCCACACGTCCCCTTTCCCTCTCTGCAATCCACTCTCTCAGCCCACCCTTCCCACTCTTTTTCTTTCATTCATTACTTCTAATTTATCTGGTACACATGACTCTGCTTTCTGCCTAATTTGTATCTACCCACAGTCTCGCTTTCCCACTGCCAACATTTGGTATGTGTTAGGCACAGTGTTTTGTGCATACTTAATGTAGAATACATTTTTCCCTCCATATTTTCACCATGCAAATTGTAAGCATAGAAAAATGTGTAGAGAAAGGTTCAAGAAATATCTATATATCCTCCTTCCAACTTTAATCTGCTGATATTTTGACATACTTTATGACACTTCACTCCTAAATACATCCACATGCTTCTCCTTAGAATGACAGCCTTCTAAATGATCACACCTTAAAAATTAAAAATAACTTCATAATATCTTCTAGTATTTAGCCCATAGTTTTGGTTGTTTAAAAATATATCCACAACATCTTAATACTTCTCCTTTCAAGAAAATAGTTTAATTCCTCTCTTTGTAAGTGTGGGTGGGGTATACTGACTCAATTCTAATGAATAGAATAAAGCACAAGTATCAATGAGTAACTTCAGAGACTAGGTCTTCCTCTTTGCCCTCTCTCAGATCACTCTCTTTCTCTTCAATATCTCATTCTGGAAGGAAGCTAGCTGACAAGTTGAGAGGACCTGAAGCATCTTATAAAGATGTCCAGGTGCCAAGGAATTGAGGCCTTAGCCTTCAGCAATGTGAGTGACCTTGGAAGCAGATCTTCCAGTCCCAGCCATAGTTTCAGATGACTAGCAGCCCCTGTTGACATTATGATTATAACCATATGAGAACCCCGAACCAGAACCACCCAGCTCAACTGCTCCCAAATTCCTGACCCACAGAAACTGTGAAATAATAATTTTTTTGTCTTAAGCCAAAAATTTTCTCCATTGTTACAAGAATGTCTTATTTAACTACTGTTTTAAACCAGGAAACACCCTAGGTATGCACATACTGTTGCAAAATATCTTTAGTATGTTTTAGACTAGAGGATTTCATCCACTTATATCTTTCCATGACTTTGACTTATGGAAATTTCCAGGACAATTGTCTTGTAGAATGTTCCGCATCTTGGATTTGTCTGCTCATGTCCTGTTGGTCTCATTCAACTTGTTCTTTTTTCCCATTTTTCCTGTAGACTGTACATTAAGTTTAAGATTGATTAGATTCAAGTTAAACAAATTTGACAAGAATACTTCATAAGTATTCCTAGGTTATGCTGAGTGATTAATATTGCAGACAATGTCAAGTTGTACCTCTGTTGATTAAGCTAAGTTTGATCACTTGCCCCTCCATTGTAATATCATGCTTACCCCTTTGCAACTAGTAAGTGATCTGTGGGTGAATACTTTAGTGTTTTGAGAATAGCCTGTTCCTTAGAAATCTTTCACATAGTGATTTTAGCAATTATTGATAATCCTTACCTGGATCATTTCTTACCTTAGAAGATGCAAAATAGTAATTTTTAAATTGTATCACTCATTCTATTATTCTTTCTACACATATTAGCTGACATTGTTTTATATAGAAGAATTTTCCTCTTTCTCTTCCTTTTCTTGAGTACAGCTTATGGATTTTTGTTTGTAACTGTATTATAAAAAAGCACAACAATTTTCTCTTTCATGCTTAAATTATCAAAATGCTTTGTCCTATGAAATTTACAAACCAAACAAGTATTATTATTAATAGTAAACCAACTGAATAAAGTTCAAAATTATTTTGCAGCTCTTTGTGGCCTTAGAGCATATGCCTCTAAACATGTAAAGTCAGAGAACAATCTTCAAAATTTGCCTGAAATAATGTGCATTTTTTTCCTTTGTGCTTAAGTTATCAATCTGATATGCAGCAAAGTCCATCTCTTTCTCTTTTTAGCCAGGATTAGGGTTTATTTTTTCTACATTTTTTGCTATAATTTTACTTTTGAATACATAAAATTTTAACATAGTTTACAAGTTAGAACTATATAAAAAAGTATCTTCAGGGAAGTCTCACTCCTATCCTGATACTTACCTCCCCATCAACACGTCTATAGTAGCAGTTTTATGATTTTCTCATTTATGGTCCTCCCTGTGTTTTTTTTTTGCAAATATGAGTAAATACATATGTAAATATATACACACACACATATATATATACAGCCACAAAAGCAAAACAATATATGCACCATTTTATTAATTATGCATTACTTGAAATTGCAAAAATTTGAAAACGAGTCTTAATAGGGACTGGTTGAGTAAACTGTGCACATAATTAATTATTATGAAACCATAAAGAAAACAATCAAAGAACAGTCTTATGGTCTGCCATGTTTTATGCATGAAAGAAGGGGAAAATAGGATTATATGCATAACACTTTTTAAAATGCAGTCTGCTGGTAATTAATTATTTCATTTTTTCCATCTCTTTGCAATTGTAGATAATGCTGCTATAAACACTGGTGTGCAAATGTCCGTCTGTGTCTTTACCCTTAAGTCCCTTGAGTAGATACCTAGCAGTGGTATTGCTGGGTCGTAATCCATTCTGCCATTCTATGTCTTTTGATTGGGAAATTCAGTTCATTAACTTTTAGTATTATTACTGTTTGGATAATATTTTCCTCTACCATTTTGGCTTTTGTATTATATATATCATATCTGATTTTCCTTCTTTCTACACTTTACTCCATACCTCTCTCTTCTGTCTTTTTGTATCTGACTCTAGTGCTCCCTTTAGTATTTCTTGCAGAGCTGGTCTCTTGGTCACAAATTCTCTCAGTGACTTTTTGTCTATAAATGTTTTAATTTCTCCTTCATTTTTGAAGGACAATTTTGCTGGATATAGGAGTCTTGGTTGGCAGTTTTTCTCTTTTAGTAATTTAAATATATCATCCCACTGTCTTCTAGCTTCCATGGTTTCTGCTGAGAAATCTACACATAGTCTTATTGGGTTTCCCTTGTATGTGACAGATTGTTTTTCTCTTGCTGCTTTCAAGATCCTCTCTTTCTCTTTGACCTCTGACATTCTAACTAGTAAGTGTCTTGGAGAACGCCTATTTGGGTCTATTCTCTTTGGGGTGCGCTGCACTTCTTGGATCTGTAAATTTAGGTCTTTCATAAGAGTTGGGAAATTTTCAGTGATAATTTCTTCCATTAGTTTTTCTCCTCCTTTTCCCTTCTCTTCTCCTTCTGGGACACCCACAACACGTATATTTGTGTGCTTCATATTGTCATTCAGTTCCCTGATCTCCTGCTCAAGTTTTTCCATTCTTTTCCCTATAGTTTCTGTTTCTTTTTGGAATTCAGATGTTCCATCCTCCAGTTCACTAATTGTAGCTTCTGCCTCTTTAGATCTACCATTGTAGGTATCCATTGTTTTTTCCATTTTTTCTTCTTTGTCCTTCACTCCCATAAGTTCTGTGATTTGTTTTTTCAGATTTTCTATTTCTTCTTTTTGTTCAGCCCATGTCTTCTTCATGTCCTCCCTCAATTTATTGATTTGGTTTTTGAAGAATTTTTCCATTTCTGTTCGTATATTCAGCATTAGTTGTCTCAGCTCCTGTATCTCATTTGAACTATTGGTTTGTTCCTTTGACTGGGCCATATCTTCAATTTTCCGAGCGTCATCCATTATTTTCTGCTGGTGTCTGGGCATTTGATCAGATTTCCCTGGGTGTGTTACCCAGCTGGTTGAAAGCTTTTTCTGTGAAATCTCTGGGCTCTGTTTTTCTTTTCCTGCCCAGTAGGTGGCGCTCGTGGCGCTCGTCTGTCTGCACCGCAGTCGGCCCGGGAAACCGCGCGTGGAGGTGGGGGTCGCTGGCCGCCGCGGCTTGGGAGAGTGCCGGTCCTAATTGCCCAGCTGGCCCGAAACGCCAAGCGTGACGGGAGGGCCCCGCTATCCAACGTTCCCAGTCAGGCCGGGGAGCTACGTGCGTGGAGGGGACCCCAGTCGCCAGCCGCCGGCCGGGAAAACGCGCGCCCCTCTGGTAGCTCACCGCAGCAGATTCTCCCTGCCCGTTCAGCTGTTCCAGAATGGGGTACGCTGTCTTTTTGGTCTCTGTCGTGACTCCGGGAGCTGTTTCGTATTGTTTCTGTTTCTTTAGTTGCTTTTCTGGAGGAGGAACTAAGACCCGCGCGTCTTACTAAGCCGCCATCTTCTCCCTATTTCATTTTTTCAGTGTCTGAAATACTTTTACTTTGTGGTCATTTTTTTCTTTATTAGAAAACTTGTCGGTTTGTAGAACAATCATGCATAAAATGCGGGATTCTCAGATACCACCCCACTATCAAAATCTTTCCTTGTTGTGGAACATTTGTTACAATTGAGGATAGCACTTTTTATAATTGTATTATAATTAAAGTCTGTTGTAACTTTGAGTTCACTGTATAGTGCAGTTCCCATGGACTTTATTAAAATTTTTATTCTGTTACTATATATACAGTATACCATTTCCCCTTCTAACCACATTCAGATATGTATTTCAGTGCTGTTAATTGCATTCACAATGTTGTGATACCACCACTACCACCCATTACCAAAATATTTCCACTATTCCAAACAGGAACCATATACATTTGAAGCCTTAACTTCCCATTCCTTATTCCCACCCTACTTACTGGTAACCTATATTCTAGTTTCTGATTCTAAGACTTTGCTCATTCTAATTTTTCAAATCAATGAGATCATAGAATATTGGTCATTTTGTGTCTGATTTATTTGGCATAATATTCTCAGGGTTCATCCATGTTGTCATGTGCATCAGGACTTATTCCTTTTTATAGTTAAATAATATTCCATTTTATGTTTATACCATATTTTGTTTATATGTTCATTGGTTGATAGACACTTGGATTTCTTCCATCTTTTGGAAATTGTAGGTAATGCCACTATGAACATAAGTGTGCAAAAATAGGTTCATATCCTTCCTTTCAATTCTTTGGAGTGTATACCTAGTTGTGGAATTGCTGGATCATATGGCAATTCTATACCTTACTTTCTGAGGAACTGCCAAACTGCCTTCCGGAGTGGGTATACCCTTTTTACACTGCCACCAACAATGAATGCGTGTTCCTATTTCTCTGCATCCTCTCCAACACTTGTTGTGTAGGTTATTATTTTACTTTCATGATGAAGTCCTTTAAGGATCAAAAGTTTTTAATTTTGATGAGATCCCATTTATCCATTTTTTCTTTTGTTGTTTGTGCTTTGGGAGTAAAGTCTAAGAAACCATTGCCTAACACAATTCTTGTAGATGCCTCCCTACATTTTTTCCAGGAATTTTATAGTTCTAGCTCTTATATTAAGGTCTTTGACCCATTGTGAGTTGATTTTTGTACATGGTGTGACGTACGATACTCCTCTTTTTTTGCAAATGGAGATCAAATTTTTCCTGCACCTTTTGTTAAGAGACTAATCTTTCCCAATTAAGTGGTCTTTGCTACCTTATCAAAAATAAGTTGGCCATAAATGTGAAGCTTGATTTCTGAACTCTCAGTGCTAGTCCTTTGGTATATATCTCTGTTCTTGTGTCAGTAACATGCTGTTTTGATTACTGTGGCTTTATATAATAAGTTTTAAGATAAGGAAGTGTGAGTCCTCAACCTTCTTTCTTAATTTTCAAGATGGCTTTAGCTATTTGGGTTCCCTTACCCTTCCATATAAATTTGATGATTGGCTTCTACATTTCTGCAAAGGTCGTTGGAATTCTGATTGGGATTGCATTGAACCTACAAATTGGGTGGTATTGATATTTTGATGATAATTAGTCTTCTAATCCATGGGCATGGAATACACTTCCACTTCTTTAGGTCTTCTTGAATTTCTTTTAGAAATAGTTAGCAGTTTTCTGTGTATAAATCCTTAACATCCTTGGTTAGATTTATTGCTAGATATCTGATTATTTTAGTTACTATTGTGAATAGAAGTTTTTCTTGTTTTTTTCTTCCCATTGTTCATTTTTTGTGTATAGAGAAACACTACTGATATTGAGGCCATGATCTTGAACCCTACCACTTTGTTGAATTCATTTATTAGCTCTAGGAGGTTTGTTGTGGATTTTTCAGAATCTTGTGTATATAGAATCATTTTGCCTGCAAACAAGAAAAGTTTACTTCTTCTTTTCCTAATTGGGTGTCCTTTATTTCTTTTCTTTTGCTTAATTGCTCTGGGAAGAAGTTCCAGTACAATGTTGAATAGTGATAGTGAGAGTGGGCATCTTTTTCTTGTTCCTGATCTTAAATGGAGAGATTTCTATTTTTCCCTATTAAGTATGATGTTAACTGTGGAATTTTCATATGTGCTGTTATTATGTTGAGGAAGTTCCCTTTTCTTCCTAGTTTTCTGAGTTTTTTATCAAGAAGTTATGCTAAATTTTGTCAAATGCCTTTTCTGCAACAATTGAAATGATCATGTGTTTTTTCCTTCATTCTGTTAATATGGTGTTAATGTGTCAATATGGTTAAGTGATTTTTCCTGTGTTGAACCAACCTTGTATACTAAGGATAAATCCCATTTGATCATGGTGTATAATTTTTATACTATGGTGCTGTATTTAATTTGCTAGTATTTTGTTGATGATTTTTGCATCTACATTCAGAAAAGTTAAACTTTTCTTTCCTTTTTTCGGGTGTGGGGTGTGGTACATGGGCTGGGAATCCACCTGGGTCTCCAGTAGAATTGTTTTTTAAAACTGTTCCTTAATCTTGGCTCTCCCTATCAGAACTGAGTGCACATGGTAACATCCTTGGTTGTGGTAGTCTTTCTTAATAACTTTGTTATATGCTGGGAAAGATTGGAAATGTATGTGGTGTGTATGATATTAAATTGTGAATTAATGGAACTTATGATGTAACAGCTTATCAACATTTGAAGATAGTAGCATTTGATTCCCTCGTGGGGAAAATTGCCTCCAGATTTTAAGTTGGAAAGTGCTGGAATAGCTTTAGAAAAGAATTACAACTACATGGCTTTTTAGATTTTCAATACATATATTAGGAATTGCGTTCAATTTGTTCATAATGTCTGTGTGCTCATCTGCAGAACAACCAATAAAATATCAATATGAAAGAAAACAAAAAAAGTAAATTGCTCTCTTTGCATGGTGGCTGCCACTGCCCATCCCCCCCACAGCAGGCTGCTTTGGGGTCCTGCTTTTGGGGGGCTTCTTCTTGGCTAGCTCAGTGGTGACAGAAAAGGATGAATGAATCCCCTTCCCCAAGAACAGGAATGGGCATAGCCAATCACTGATAATGGTTTTTGATTAGCAAATTCAGATTGCTGGGAGTCCAGCTCTAAGAGCAGTTATTGTTTCAACCTTCCCTAGAAAGGGGTGGAGGAAATGTAGATTTAAAGATGCAGTGTTTCCTTAGGGGTGCAGGGTCAGTTAGCCAAAGGGATGCATTTGCTGGGCAGATCAGGCAAACTCAGTTTGGGGAGCCTTTAGAGAACCTTTTAACACCCTTCCTGATCCCATCCTCAGTGTACTATAGAGTCAGTCTGTGCTCTCTTTGTGGGTCCTGGCCCAGTTTTGGCTAGGAAATACTGATTTGGGAAAGTCCTCTCTGAGGAGATACCTCTCCAAGAATTTGCCTTCCAGAGAAAAGCAGCTTGAGGCAAAAGGAGTGTAAAAATCTATAGAGGTGGCAATCTAGGGCAAAGGCCTTCTGGCTTAAAACATCTGGAAAAGGAAGTTCTGACTCCTGGCAAACAGGAAATACAATAAAGCTCCTGTAAACAGGACAACTT
The DNA here is from genome assembly GCF_023851605.1 of Tamandua tetradactyla. Classification (NCBI taxonomy): domain Eukaryota; kingdom Metazoa; phylum Chordata; class Mammalia; order Pilosa; family Myrmecophagidae; genus Tamandua; species Tamandua tetradactyla. Next base: position 125,456,814 of record NC_135353.1, read on the forward strand.
CAAAACATCTAACAAGCAAAACCCATGATAAAATAAAGGCACAGAAATACAGGGAAAACTCAGTGCACTGCATTCACCTTAGGTAGACCTAAAGGATAGGAAGGCTGAAATTCAAGAAAATCTCTGTATTATCACTAACTATTTACAAAACCAAGATATAGACATCTTAGATAATAATAATCCCAGAGTCAACATTTTAAAACATGAAAATATACCATGTGCAACAAAAGAGTATAAGACAAACAAAAGAGAAAAGCAGGAAATGATAGTCCATGAAAAGGAAGAGGATAAAATACAGAAAATGCCAACAAAGAAGATGAGAATGTGGACATACTGAACAAAGCCTTTAAAAATATGCTCTTAAACATGCACCAGGTAGGGTGGGCCACGGTGGCTCAGCAGGCAAGGACGCTTACCTGCCATGCCAGAGGACCCGGGTTCGATTCCCGGTGCCTGCCCATGTTAAAAAAAAAAATGCACCAGGTACTAAAGGAATGTACAGACAAAGAACTAATAGATATAAAGAAAGCAATGACTGAGCAGTGTAAAAGTCTAAGTAAGATATAGACATTTTTGAAAGGAATAAACAGAACTACTGGAGTTGAAGCCCACAATAACTGAAATGAAAAATGCACAGGAGGGAGTGGTATGATGGTGGCTCAGTGGTAAAATTCTTGCCTGCCATGTCAGAAACCAATTCCTGATGCCTGCCAATGCAAAAAGTAATAAAAATAAAAATAAAATGCACAGGAGGGTTTCAAGGGCAGACTGGAACTGGGAGAAGAAAGAATTAGTGAGCTTGAAAGCAAGACATTTGAAATGAGTCAGGCTGAAGAGCAGAAAAAAAAAAAGAAATGAAAGTGAACATAGCCACTATTAGCATTATAGGAGTCCCAGAAGGAGAAGAAAGAGAAAAAGAGGCAAAAGGAATAGTGAAAGAAATAATGAGAGAACTCCAAAACTTAGGGAGAAAATGTGACTATGCACATCCAAAATGCACTGAGAGCACAAAACAGGATAAACATGAAGAAAAATACACCTTGTCATATAATGATTACTCTACATTATGCAAAGGACAAGGAGAGAGTCCTGAAAGCTGGATGAGAACAGCAACAGGTTATGTACAAGGGAGTCCCAATTAGATTAAGTGCTGATTTCTCCTCAGAAACTATGGACACAAGAAGGTAGTGTGTTAAAATAAACTGCTGAAAGAAGGCAACTGCCAGCAAAGAATTTTATATCTGACGAGACACTCTTTCAAAAGTGAGGGGGAGATTAAGACACTCTCACTTAAAAAAAAAAAACAAAAAAACAGATGAGGGAGTACATCACCACTCTACCTGTCCTACAAGCAAGTTCTTCCCAGACTAAAATGAAAGGACAATAGACAGTGGCTCAAAGCAGCATAAAGAAATAAAGACTTAAAAAAAAAAGAAAGAAAGAAAGACTTGTGACAAAGATAACCATCATGGTAACAATAGATGCCAGTGTTATCTAGTATTATTATAATGAATTGTTTGGTGTATAACTCCATTTCTGTTGTCTTACAGGTGCTAAAATGAAAATGCATAAAAAATCATGATAAATCAATGTTTTTGGACATAAAAGTGGTAACAAGTTCAAAAGAAATGGTGGAGGGACAGAGAGGTACAGGAAAAGTATGCGTGCATACTATTGAAGTTAAATTGGTGTCAAGCCAAATAAAATTGTTACATATTTTAGGATGTTAAATTTTAACCTAATGGTAACCACAAGAAAAATAGATGGAAAATATACACAGATAGAAATGAGAAGCCACTTAATACTGTACAACACAAAAAAGCAAATAAACATGAAAGTAGGAATTAACCAAAATGAGGGACAAAAAAGGTATAAGCCTTACAAAGGTTAAATAGCAAAGTGGCAGAAGAAAGTCCTCTATTATTTGTAGCAACATTAAATGTGAATAGATTAAACACTCTAGACAAAACACAGATTGGCAGAATGGATACAAAAGTATGACCCAACTGTATGCTGTTTGCAAAAGGATCACCTTAAATTCAAAGACACAAGTAGGGTGAGAATGAAATGATGGAAAAAATTATCCACACAAGTATTAAGAAAAAGAGAGCTGGGGTGACTACCAATATCAGAGAAAGCAGACTTTGAGTAAAAAACCGTTTGTTTTGGTTTGCTAAAGCTGCTGGAATGCAGTATGCCAGAAATGGATTGGCTTTTACAAAGAAGATTTATTAAGTTACAAGTTACAATTCTAATACTATGGAAATGCCCAAATTAAGGGATGAACAAAAGGAAAACTTCACTGAAGAAAGGCCAATTGTGTCCGGGTTCTTCTGTTACATGGGAAGGCACATGGTGACATCTGCTGGCGTTTCTCTCCTGAGTTGGTTTCAAAATGGCTCATTTCAAAATGACCCTGTGGGTCCTTTTGGCTTCTGCTGGGGTATTTTCTTTCTTATCTTCTTTAAACTCTCTTAGGTCTCTGCGTGCGCTCTTAAAGGACTTTAGCAAGCATATTAAGATGCACCTTGAATGAGCAGGGTCAAATCTCTATGGAAACAACCTAATAAAAAAAATCCCACCCAACAATAGAGCTGCCCCCACAAAATTGGATTGAAAGAACAGGTTTTTCTGGGGTACATAACAGGTTCAAACAACCACACAGTTACAAGGGACAAATATGGTCATTACACACTGATAAATAGAACAATTCATCAATAAGATGTAACAATTATTAACTTATACATTCCTAATAGCAGAGCTCCAAAATATGTTAAGCAAATAATGACAGATTTGAAGGAAGAATTTGATGGATCTACCTTAATAGTAAGAGACTTTGACACACTGCTTTCAATAATGGGTGGGTAGAATATCAGTCACAAGATCAATAAGGAAGCACACAATTTGAATGATACACTAAACCATCTAGACCAAACAGATGTATATAGAACACTGCATCCCCAAAAAACAAAATACACAATTCTTAAGGGCACATAGATCGTTCTCCAAGATAGACCATATATTGTATCACAAAACCATATCAATACATTCAATAATTTTGAATCATGCAATTTATATACATTAAACACAAAAAAATGAAGCTAGAAGTCAATAACAGAGGGAGAAATTGAAAATTCACAAATATTTAGAAATTAAATGACATACTCTTAAGAATTTTTGCTTGCCGAACTGCAGACCTGGGTTTGATTCCGGGAGCCTGCTCACGCCAATAATAATAATAATAATGATAATAATAATAATAATAATAATAACGTACTCTTAAACAACCAATGGGTAAAAGAAGAAATCAGAAATGAAATTATGAAATATCTTGAAGTGAATGAAAATGAAAATACAATATTCCAAAACTTATGAGATGCAAAAAAGGTAGTGCTGAGAGCAAGATTAATAGTTCTATATGCTTACATTAAGAAAGAAGAAAGACTTCAAATCACAGACATAACATCAAAACTGGACGATGTAGACAAAGAAGAGCAAATTAGATGCATAACTGTGACTCCAAATCATCATTTAGTATGTGTTGTATCATAGGCTATAAAAACGGCTACCCCCCCCCCCCCCGGAATGTTAATTTGACATCGAAGACAGTCAAAGCCTCCATAAGTCAATATCCCACTATTTTCTGGTTGCATCAATAAATAAACAACGAGCAAATGATTTCCACTCTTAAAAAAAGCATTTACACTAAAAAAATGGGATGAGGTGGGATTTCAATCCCCTTCTTAAAAATGTTTCATCTAGAGCTACCAGAAAAATTTGCATTTACAAAATAGTTAATAAAAACTTTCCTCTGGATTGTACAAGAAGGGAGAGATAGGGATCACTGATAAGCTAAGGCATACGATATTAATCAGACTTGGCTTCTTTCTCTCCTGCTTCATCAGAGGCTGGACTCTTCTCATTTTTAGTTTCTCCATTTTCTGCAAGTACATCTTTAGCTTCTTGGTTTGCCACTTCAGCGTGTTTTCTCTTTGTTCCCCTTTTCCCTTTAGGTTGCATTTTTTTTGTCTGAAGACATCCTTTCCCGCTGCCTTTTTTGGCTTTTTTTTCCACTTTCGCAGGAGCAGGTTTAGCTGACAGTCTCCATAACTTCCTCTTGAGCTCCTCCTTCTCTGTGTCTTCCGCTAAGCTGACTTGTCTCTTGGGCAACTTGGCAGTGGAGCAGGCTCGTGCTGGGTGCTGTGACCCACGGGGCAACTTTGTGAAGCTGGACTTCTAGCCTCTGCTGTACCCCCCGCCTCTAGAGCTGCTAGGACCAGCAGTGGGTGCATTCAATTTACTGTCCTTTTACCATAGTTTATCAGCCTCTTTCTCCTGCTCTTCCCTGAATGATGTACAGTGTTCTTTTGGCCACTGGATTTTCAAAATACTTATTTCAGAGAGTTCATACCTGTTTAATAGTTGTTTGGGTGGAAGGACTGAGTCCTGGAGCTCCCTACTGCACCATCTTCCCTAGAAGACCTCGTGTTAATTTTTTTTCATTTAAAGTCTATTTTTCTTCTGATATAAGTACGATAATCTATTTTATCTGATATTAGTATATACTAATATCTGATATTGATATATAGTATTATCTGATATTAGTATGGCGCCTGCTTTTTTGTTGTTATTGCTTGCCTGGAATATCTTTTCCCATCTTTTCACTTTCAATCTATTTGTATCTTTGGATCTAAAGTTAGTCTGTTGTAAACAGCATATAGACAGATCATATTTTTAAAATCCATTCTGCTAATCTGTGTCTTTATGTTGGGGAATTTAATCCATTAACATTCAATATTATTAGTGAAAAAGATGTCCTTACTCCAACCATATTATCCCTTGACTTTCATTTGTATGTATGATTTTTCTTTCTTTTTATCTTTTTAGTTACCCTTATTGATAATCATCATTTTATACTCTCCTCCAAGTCTCTCTCTCCTGTCATATTTCTTTTTTCAGCCAACAGAATTCCCTTTAATATTTCTTGTAAGGGAGGTTTCTTGATTAAAAATTCTCTCAGCCCTTGTTTATCTGCAAAAATTTTTAAATTCTCCCTCACTTTTGAAGGACAGCTTTTCTAGATAAAGAATTCTTGGCTTGCAATTTTTCTCTTTCAGAATCTTAACTATAAATTACTACTGCCTTCCCACCTCCATGGTGCCTGATGTAGTCAGCATTTAGTTTTATGTGGCTTCCCTTGTATGTGGTGAATCACTTTTCTCTTGCTGCTCTCAGGATTCTCTCTTTGTCTTCAGCATTTGACAATCTGATTAGTATGTGTCTTGAAGTGGGTCTGTTTGAATTTATTCTATTTAGAGTTCTTTGGGCTTCTTTGATTTGTGTATTTATGCCTTTCATAGATTGGGAAGTTTTCCCTAATTATCTCCTCAAATAATCTTCTTAACCCTTTACTCTTCTCTTCTCCTTCTGGAACACCAATGATTCTTATATTTATGCACTTCACGTTGTCCATTATTTCCCTGAGATCCAATTCAAATTTTTCTATCTTTTTCACCATCTGTTCTTTTTTCCATTCAATTCAGTTGCCCTATCCTCTAGTTCACTTATTCTTCCCTCTCTTCAAATCCGCTTTGTGTGTCTCTAGTATATATTTTTATTTGATCTACAGTATCTTTTATTTCCATAGGATCTTCTATTTTTGTACTTATTCTTTTAAATTGTTCTTTATTCTCTTCTAGTGTCTTCTTGATATACTTTATCTCTTTGGCCACCTCATTGAAGTTGTTTAAGAGATTTGTTTGAAAATTTTTTATTAGCTTTTCCAAATTCTGTGTCTTCTTCAGCTTTTAAGTTTTATCATTTGCCTTGGCTATTTCTTCTTGCTTCTTCATATAGTTTGCAATTTTTGCTGATTTCTTGGCATTTGATTATCTTGATAAGGTTATTTTGAAATTTGGTTTCCTTCACTCATCCAATATTTTGTTTTTGCTTGGGTTTGCATCAAATTTCTCATTTGACACTTAATTTGTCATTAATTCCCAGCCAAACCAAAGCCAGGGCTTAATTCAGGAATATAGCCCTTTTAAGTCTACTGAAGGCTGGGCAGAGAAGCAGCTTGTCAGACTACACATTCCCAGGCTTCCCAGCAGATGGTGCTCTTGGGACACACCTTCCCCACAACCCTGCCTCTTCAGGACTGCAGCAGCCCTCTGGGCAGGATCCAGGCCAGGCGAAAATCCAGTCAAAGCTGCAAGCCCCTTGGAGAGCTGCTGCCAACTCTTGAGGTGGGGGATGGGCAACTGTGCACTACATCAAAGACTCCAACTTGTATGTGCAATGGGTCTGAAGATTCCCAGTCACCTGTGTGTAAAGACTGCAAGCTGCCAGACTTGGAGGTTCAGTTTAACCAGCCAACAATCAGCCCAGAAGTGCTCTGCCTTTTGCTGGCCAGCAAGACTGCCACTGGGGTCTCTCTGCTCATGAATGCAGTGAGCACCCTGAGCTTTTAGTTTAAATAGGATTGAGGCTCTGGGACCCAGAGTAGCTCTCTTGCTGGCCAATTGTCAGATTGGCTCTGTTCTGCATCCCCTTGTCTTCCTGAAGGGAGGGCTTCCCAGACTCCCCGATGTCCAGGAGCACACTCAACTGGGTAGGCACTCAGTGTCTCAGCAGGGTTTCTGTATATGGATAAAATGAGTCTACTGACTCTTGGGTTCCCACAAAGGAATGCTCGGCTGTGGACTGAGAGAAATGTTTCTCCCACCTCTCTAAAGCAGGATTGTGCTGCTTTCCAGCTCTTCCTGATCCAGCTCTTGTGCTGTGGTGGACCTTGGGGATGATCATATTTGAGAACATTCACACCAATTTATCAGTCATCATTTCTCTACTTTTCTGTCCAGGTCTTTCTTACATGATGCAGAGGTCCTTCTCTGGTCACTTGGACTCCAAAACTGCTGCTTTGGTCACTTTCTGCCAGTTCTCTCATTATTTTATGGTGGAGAAATGAGTTCTGCTTATCCTATTCTGCCATCTTCCCAGACGTCCCAACTGGGACTTTTTCACTGGTAAATAATTTTATGTTGACAGCTGTTTTCTGTCAATACTTTAAAGATGTTGTTGGACTCTCTTCTGCTTTAATTGTTTCCAATCAACAATCGACTACTGTTCTTATCTTTGTTTCTCTGTACCTAATGTATCTGACTACTTTTCAGATTTTTCCTTTATCACTCACTGTCTTTGAGCAATTAGATTATGATGTACCTTGGTGTAAACTTCATGTTTCTTTTGCTAAGGATTCATTGAGCTTTTTTTCACAAGTGGATTTATAGTTTTCATCATATTTAGAAAATATTCTGCTATTATTTCTTTTTGCCCCCTACCACGTTCATGAAGTCCTCCCATTGGGGGTCTACAATTACACATATACTACGTGCTCTTTGAAGTTGTTTCACAAACTCACTAATGTTTTATTTATTTTTCCCCATTTTCTTGGTTCATTTCTATTACTATATTCTCAAGTTCACAATCTTTTCTTCTGCAATGTCTAATCTGCCATTGTGCTAGTTTGAAAGCTGTCAGAATTTGATATACCAGAACTGGAATGGCTTTTAAAAAGGGGAATTAATAAGTAAGTTTACAGTTCTAAGGAAGGGAAAGTGTCCAAATTAAGGCACCAATAAGAGGTTACTTTCACTCAAGAATGGCTGATACTGTCTGGAACAGCTCTGTCAGCTGGGAAGTCATGTGGCTGGTATCTTCTGCTTGCTCTTGAGCTCTATTTCTTTCAGCTTCTCTTCCTGTGGGGGTTCCTTACTTTGCTTCTCTGGGGCTGGCTTTCATCTCTTGGCTTCCCTTAGCTCTCTATATGTTCTGGCTTGCCTAACATCTCATGGCAATGTCTGCTGGGTTCCAAGCATTTCCAAATATCTGTGTCTCTGTTCTACAAGTGTCAGCATCTGTGCCAGCTCTGCTCTGAAGTTTCTATCTACTATGTCATTTCTGACTCTCTCCAAAATGTTTCATCTTTTAAAAAAATTGCAGTAAACTAATCAAGACCCACCTGGAATGGGTGGAGTCACTTTTCCATCTAATCAAAGGCCACATCCACAACCGGGTGTGTCACATCTCATGGATGTAATCTGATCAAAGGTTTCCAACCTACAGATTTGAATCAGGATTAAAAGAAATGGTTGCTCCCACAAGATGGAAACAGGATTAAAACATGGCTTTTCTGGGGTACATAAATATTTTAAAACCAGTGCAGCCATTAATTCCATATGGTGCAGTTTTATCTGAGACATTGTAGTTTTATCTCTAGAAATTCAATAATGTCTTTGTTATGTCTTCCATTTTTCTATCTAACATGTTCAATAAGTCATCTAGCTGACTGAACACATGCAATTCAGCTATTATAACAAATTTAATGCTCTAGTCTACTAATGCTATCATTTGTATTAAATTGGCTTGTTTTGACTGGTTGATTTTTTCTTTTCATTATGAGTGCTATTTTTTCCTGTTTCTTTACATGCTTAATAATTTTTTTTTAATGGGCAGGCACTGGAAATCAAACCCAGGCCTCTGGCATGGCAGGTGAGAATTCTGTACCTTGCATACCTAACAATTTTGGGGGATGCCAGACATTATGGTTTTCCAATGTTGAAAATGATGAATGTATTCTGCAGCTGTGATTTAGTATAAAGTTAAGTTTCCTGAAAACATTTTGATTCTTTCAGGTCTTTCTCTTAAGCTTTGTTAGGCAGGACAAGAGGAGCATTTAGTCTAGAAGTAAGGTTCTCCACTACCAAGGCAAACATCCTTATGAATTATCTACTTGATAAACTGAGAATGATTAGATTTTACCACTCTAGTTGATGATAACAGGCACAACTCCTGAACCCCAAATAATTTACACTAATTCTTTTGCATGTTTCTATCCCCCACATCAAGTAGTTTTCTCATACACATGCAGTGACCCTCTGCAGATTTCTCGAGTTCTTTCTCATTGCTATTCTTTCTTCTCTGATACTCTATTTTGTAAACTTGCCTTTCTCATAATCCAAGTTCCTTCTCTTAAATTCAGAGGGAGAACCATGGCTAAGAATCTCTCTCAAGGCAGTAAACTTGGGCAATCATAGGGACCATCTTATTTGTTTCCATTTCTCAGGGATCACTGTCCATTGGTGCCAATGTCCAATGACTTAAGAACCATTGCCAAAAATATCTTGTAAAAGAAGAATGAAGTTGGCTATGTGATACTCCTTACCCTTCTAAACAAATTTTACAATTAGTCTTTCCATTTATCCAAAGTAGGCTGCTGGGATTTTGATTGGTATTGCGTGGAATCTGTAGATCAAGCTGTCTAATCCATGAACACGAAATGTCCTTCCATTTATTTAGGTCTTCTTTGATTTCTATTAGCAATGTTTTGTGGTTTTCTGAATAATGTGGTTGTTTATTCATAGATATATCATTCTTTTACTTGCTATTATAAATGGATTTTTTTCTTGGTTTCCTTCTTGGATAGCTCGTTACCAGCATGTAGAAACATTGATGATTTTTGCATGTTGATCTTGTATCCTGCCATTTGCTGAATTCATTTATCAGCTCTAGTATCTTTGTTATAGATTTTGGGGGACTTTCTAAAATATAGGATCATGTCATCTGCACATAGTGAAAGGTTTATTTTTTCCTTTCCAGTTTGAATGCATTTTATTTCTTTTTCTTCCCTAATTGCTATAGCTAGAACTTATAGTGCAATGTTGAACAACAGTGGTGACAGTGGGCATCCTTGTCTTGTTCCCAGTTTTAGAGGGAATGCTTTTAGTCTCTAATCATTGAGTATATGTTAGCTGTGGGTTTTTTCATAATTGCCTTTGACTATGTTCAGGAATTTTCCTTCTATTCCTACCTTTGAAAGTGTTTTTATAAAAAAGGAATGCTGGATTTTGTTAAATGCCTTTTCTCCATCAATTGAAATGATCATGTGATTTTTCTCTTTTCATTTGTTAATGTGGTATATTACATTAATTGATTTCTTGGTTGAACCACGCTTGCATGCCTGGGATAAAACCCACATGGTCATGGTTTATAATTCTTTCAATGTGCTGTTGCATTCTATTCAAATCCAAAAGTGTTTTGCTGAGGGTTTGTGCATCTATTTTCAATAGAGGGATTGGTCTGTATTTTTTTGTCTTGTATATTTATCAGGCTTTGTTATTAGGATGATATTGGCTTCATAGAATGAGTTAGGTAGTGTTTCATCCTCTTCACATGTTAGAAGCATTTGGGTAGGATTGGTATTAAATCTTCTTGGAACGATTGGAAGAATTCAACTGTGAAGAATCAAGTCTTTGGCTTTTCTTTGTTGGGAGGTTTTGATGACTGATTCAATGTCTTTACTTGTGGTTGGTTTGCTGAGGTCTTCTATTTCTTCTCAAATCAGTGTAGGATGTTTGTGTATTTCTAGCAATTTGTCCTTTTAATCTAAGTCTGTTGGGGACCAGAGGCTAACCTAAGATAGCGATTGAGCCAACATGGCCACCCCGGCTAATGCAATGGCATCTATATAGTACAACAAGGTTCTTCACGGAAATAGGTTCCCGCCGGGACCTTCCCGCCGGCGTGAATTCCCCACCAATTATCTAACCAGTCCTCCCCGCCGGCGCGAACTCCCTCCTATCATAATGCCCTACATATCCTACTCCCTCCCCAAGCCGGTATATATACACCTGGCTTGGTTAATAAAATTTGCAGCTTGATCAGAATCCTGTCTTGCTGTCTTTCTTGCGTCTCTCTGTCCCATAGCCATTCTTCCCTCAGCAGGTGGCGGACCCCGTTGACTGTCCTGCGGGTCAGGACATTTGGCGCCCGACATGGGCCTCGACCGCTGGCTGAGAGATAGAAGCGTCGCGCGCCGAAAAATGAGGAGGGCCCTCCCATAACCCTGGTCTGCCACAGAATTAACTCGCCTGTGAATGCAGCCCCGGCGACACTGCCTCGCGCCGATGGACGAACAAAGAGAAGAGTGAAGGATCACGCAGTAAGTCACTTTCATTTTCATTAAAAAAATTCACTATGGGACAGGAATCTAGTACACATGAGCTTTACGTGAGACAATTAAAAGAAACCCTCAAGACGCGAGGAGCGAGAGTTAAGAAAAAGGACCTTAGAAATTTCTTTCAGTTTGTTTATCAAACCTGCCCGTGGTTCCCTGCTGACGGGACCATAAACCAAAAATGCTGGTCAAGAGTAGGAGACTGTTTACAGGACTATTATAAAACTTTTGGGCCGGAAAAGGTACCAGTTACAGCTTTCAATTATTGGAACTTAATCAATGAGGCCATAAAAACTTCCCCTTCAGACCCTGAAATACTGGAGCTTTGTAAGGAAGGAGAAAACGCTTTAAAAAATTCAGACCCTGAAATACTAAAGTTTTATACAGAGGGAGAAAATGCCTTAAAAAATGCACGCCCCCTCTCCAGACCTCACTCAGAATGTAATTCTGTCGCTATAGATATACCAAATGACACTGACCTCCAAGAAAATAAAACTCCTTGTGCCGAAAAACCCCTCTCAGGTTTTGATAATCTCCCGGCCTTTCGACCCCCCCCATGTGCCTTGTGCACCACAACCTCCTCACCATTACCATCCTATAATGCCCCGGTTTCCACAATATACAGCCTTAGAGGAAGCGGCCATTACGCTCAGAAACAGTGCCCATGCCTTTAGTGAACTCCTTGCCCAGCAACAGGCCAGGGTTAACCGACAACAACTGCAAAGTAATCCCCTCCTTAACTCCCTGCAAACCGCCAGTCAGGCGCTCTCCTCTCTCTCTCTAATGACTAACCAAAATAAGCCCTCTAACCCCCGCTGTGCTCGCTACGTTTTTCCGGTCCTCCGTAGCCAGCAAAAGGCAAAGTCAGAAACTTCCGAGCCTCAGTCTGAACAAGAAAGCAGTGAGGAAGAAGGGGAAGGGAGCGAGAGGGCTAATGATGAGGACGAAATAAAATCGGAATATAGCCATGAGCGTAGCCGCGAGCGGGAGGAAATACCCCGACCCAATAAATACAAAAGGATTAATCTAAAATATTTAAAGGAACTAAAAAAGGCCGTGCATGATTATGGAGCAACTGCCCCTTTCACCCTGGCTTTGCTAGATAGTATTAGCGAAAGGGAACTCACTCCAAATGATTGGTCACAGCTCGCCAGAGCCACCCTATCAGGTGGCGATTTCCTGTTATGGAAATCAGATTATGAAGAACAGTGTAAAAAATACGCTGAAAGCAACATTTTAAAAGACAGCACAAAATCTTGGTCATTAAAAAAGCTTCTGGGGTCAAGTCCTTATCATCTTAATTCTACCCAGGCACAATACCCCTGAGGACTTGGTCTCCAGGTGCAGTCTGCTGCCATTAAAGCATGGAGGCTGCTTCCCCAAAAGGGGGCTCTCACCTCCTCTTTATCGAAAATAGTTCAGGGCCCCAATGAGCCATATACTGACTTCCTCAGTCGGCTACAGACCGCAGCCCAGTGCATTCTGGGTGATCAGGAAAGCGAAAGCGATTTTATCAAGCATCTCGCTTATGAAAATGCTAACACCACCTGTCAGGCGGCAATCCGCCCCTTTCGTACCACTGACCTCTCCAATTATATTAAACTTTGTAACGGGATAAATCCTAATACTCAGGCAATATTAGCTGCCTTACAAAATTGTCCTCAAAACAACGGCCTCATCTGTTTTAATTGTAACGAATCAGGTCATTATTCAAAAAATTGTCCCCTACGCACAAATAATTCTCCCACGCATCTGCCGGTATCTAATTTCCCCAATCCAAGACCTCCCCCTCGCACCATCTGTCCTCGGTGCAAAAAGGGGTTTCACTGGTCCTCTGATTGTCACTCTAAAACTGACATCACGGGTCAGCCTTTAATGCCTAGGCAGCAGGGAAACTCCTATCGGGGCCGGCCCCAGGCCCCTCAGAGGACAAACACCGGGGCAGTACGGTTTGTCCCCCAGCAGCAACCCCTCCCTTCAGTTCCGGCGCTACCAACCATTCAGCACGCCTCCGTGTCTCAGAACTCTGGAGGGCCACAGCAGGGAGTGCGGGGTTGGACCTCTGTGCCTCCTCCAACTCAATACTAACCCCAGAAACATCGCCTTTACTTATTCCTACGGGAGTCTATGGGCCATTGCCTCCTAACACCTTTGGTCTGGTACTAGGAAGGGCTAGCGCCGCCTTGCAAGGCCTCCAAATCACCCCGGGAATAATTGATAACGATTATACAGGGGAAATTCAAATTATTGCTGCCACTAACTATGACCTCGCTCCCATCCATACTGGCGATAGGGTGGCACAACTCATTTTGCTCCCCCTTCAACATATCAATACTAACTTTAAAAAGCCCTATCACCCAAAAAACAGCTTTGGGTCATCAAATGCTTATTGGGCCCAACCTATTACTAAAGAGAAACCAACCTTATGTTTAAGACTTAACGGAAAACCCTTTACAGGTCTTATTGATACTGGGGCTGACGCTACTGTCATCTCCTCAAAACACTGGCCTAAGGCTTGGCCCCTCACTTCCACTCATACTATAATCGAAGGCATAGGTGGCCAAAATGAACCCCTCGTGAGCGCTCAGTTATTAAAATGGGAAGATGAGGAGGGCAACACAGGAGATGTCTTACCATATATTGTACCTGATCTACCGGTAAACTTGTGGGGCCGGGACATTTTAAGCCAAATGAGAATTATCATGCATAGTCCAAACAATGCTGTCACTGCACAAATGCTGAACATGCAGCATCTCCCTGGGCAAGGTTTAGGGAAAAATAACCAGGGCATAAAACAACCCATAATGACATTCCCGCGAAGCGACCGGACAGGACTTGGTTATAATCCAAATTTACCCTAATGGTCATTGACATTCCTGTACCCCATGCAACTAAAATTTCGTGGAAAACCACAAATCCTGTGTGGGTTGATCAATGGCCATTAACTTTAGATAAAACCCTGGCAGCCATACAGTTAGTACAGGAACAACTTCATGCCGGGCATATTGAACCTACCCACTCGCCCTGGAACACTCCAATTTTCATTGTTAAGAAAAAATCTGGCAAATGGCGACTAATACAAGACTTACGCGCCATCAATAAAGTAATGGTCCCCATGGGGGCGCTTCAACCTGGCCTTCCCTCGCCAGTTGCTATCCCTGCAAATTGGCATAAAATAATTATTGACCTTAAAGACTGTTTCTTTTCTATACCCCTCCATCCGGAGGACAGACAGTACTTTGCTTTTAGCGTCCCTCAAACTAATTTTCAAGCCCCCATGCCTCACTTCCAATGGAAAGTTCTTCCGCAAGGCATGGCTAACAGCCCAACACTGTGCCAAAAATTTGTTTCCGATGCCATCCGTCCTGTTAGAGTTCAGTGGCCATGCAATTATATCCTCCATTACATGGACGATATTTTAATTGCCAGCCAAACAATTACTGACTTACATACCTGCTTTCTAATGCTCTTAAAATGTCTGAAAGCAATGGGCCTCTCAATAGCCCCAGACAAAATACAAGTTTCAAATCCATTCTCGTATTTAGGTTTTGAACTCCACCAGGAGCGAGTCCTAACGCCAAGAATCCATCTACAAACCAATCACTTAACAACCCTAAATGACTTTCAAAAACTCTTGGGTGATATCCAGTGGCTCCGTCCTTATTTAAAATTAACAACTGAGGAACTTGCACCCCTTATAGACTTACTGAAAGGTGACCCCAGTCCTTCCTCCCCTCGAATTTTAACAAAGGAGGCCGCTCGAGCACTAACCATTGTAGAATCGGCTATCCAACATCAAACCTGTTATCAAATACATTATGACCAACCATTATATTTTATCGTTCTTCCCACGCCTCGTGCCCCCACAGGGGTTTTTTGGCAACTTAATCCAAAGTCTCCCACAAATAAAGGCTCACCTTTATACTGGGTACACCTTCCCTCCACACCGAGTAAAGTTCTCTTCCCCTATCCATCTTTAACTGTCTCCCTCCTAATAAAAGGCCGACGAATGAGCCTCCAGTTATTCGGAAGGGACCCTGATACCATCATTCTCCCATATACGCTAGAACAAATACAATGGTTATCTCAAACAAATGACGAATGGGCCATCGCTCTCGTTTCCTTCTCAGGCAATTTGGAAAATCATTATCCAAGTGATCCTATAATCCAGTTTGCTAAAACTCATCAGTTTGTCTTCCCTCAGGTCACATCACAAACACCTATTACCCCAGCGCTCACAGTTTTCACCGATGGCTCTGCCAATGGCACCGCCGCCTATGTAATTCAGGGCAGGGCCACCCCCCTTCCATCCCCTTTTACATTGGCTCAACTCGTTGAACTTTATGCAGTCTTACACATCTTTCAAACACTCCAGACCCAACCGTTTAATCTATACACTGATAGTGCCTACATCGCACAGTCCATCCCCCTCTTGGAAACAACACCTTTTATCAAACCCTCCACCAGCACTACTCAGTTATTCTCAACATTACAAAGGCTTATCCACCAGCACCACCTTCCTTTCTACATAGGACACCTCAGAGCACACTCTAACCTGCCTAGCCCACTTACCGAGGGCAATGCCCTAGCAGATGCAGCCACTCGCTCAGTTCATTTGGCCATCCTCAACCCACTCGAAGCAGCCACAAAAGCCCATGCTCAACACCATTTAAATGCAACCACCCTTCGTCACAAATATCACCTCTCTAGGGAACAGGCAAGATCCATAGTTAAGGCCTGCAAAAACTGTGTCACTGAATTGCCGGTCCCACACTTGGGAGTTAACCCCAGAGGACTAATCCCTAATGAACTGTGGCAAATGGATGTCACGCACTTACCAGAGTTTGGCAAGTTAAAATATGTGCATGTTAGTATAGATACCTTCAGTGGGTTCATTGTGGCCAGTCTCCATACTGGAGAAGCCTCAAAGGATGTTCAATCCCATCTACTATATTGTTTTTCCATTTTAGGTCAGCCAAAAACCATCAAAACAGATAATGGGCCTGGCTATACGGGAAAAAACTTCCAAAACTTTTGCCTACAACTTAATATTAAACATGTTACAGGAATCCCTTATAATCCTCAGGGACAGGGAATAATTGAGCGAGCACATCGCACCCTGAAAAATACCCTAGGGCGCCTAAAAAATAGCACCCTCTCCTTAATGAAGCAGCGCCCTTGTGACCTCCTTCACCATGCGCTTTTCGTTCTTAATTTTCTATCAGTTGACACCAATGGGCGTTCCGCAGCCGATCGACATTGGCATTCAGAAACCTCTACAAATCAGGCCACTGTTATGTGGCGTGACCCCTTAACATCGAGATGGAACGGGCCTGACCCTGTAATAATTTGGGGACGAGGCTCTGCTTGCATATATGATCAAGAAAAGGAAGGCCCTCGCTGGCTCCCAGAAAGACTGATAAAACATATCGATTCTCCACTATCGAAACTCACCTCTGAGACACCTTTCCCCCGTCCTTCTAATAATAATCTCTCCAGGGTGGAAGTCCCTCCCTGAGAAAAATGTTTTTCTTCTCTCTTTCAGCGCTTCAACAAATCCTGCTATAACCTACCCGGAGACAACCAACCCACACGCGACCGGAAGCCAGAAGAATTCCTACTCACAGGTTTACCCCATCACTAACACCTCATGAATTACTGGCTCTTACTAATTTGTCTTCTAGCCCTAGTGTGGGCAGCAATATTAACACAAATTGCCCCAAAAGACTGGAATCTATTAGAGAGAATTTTGTTCGTCATAACATTTCTATACGTGATAGGGTGCATTACCCTGCTAGTTTTTCTCCCTTAATCAAGGGAATAGATAGCCTTTATTAGAATGGCTTTATTAATATCTCCCTCTAGACTTGTCATCTTATTCTTGCTCCTAAAATATACTTTTGGTGGCATGGATGACCCACAAGCCATCCAAAAACTGGTGAACAAAATCCATAATACTGCGTGCGATTGTAAAGAAACAATTAACAACACCCCCTTGACGGGAACATACTCATTGCAGCAAAGTTGTGGGGAGAAGATAGCCTACCTATTACATGGTCACGTCTCTGAGGTAGGAAAAAATCAAAGATGGGTCTGTTTAAAGCTCCCTAATCTAGCATCCCCCATTAATGGGGTATTGCCAAAGTGTGCTTGCACCCAAATATATTCCTCTCTTCATACCCAATGCTGTACGGCGTATTCACAGTGCATAAACGAAAGTAATAACAAAACTTACTATTTTACAAAATTATCTCGTACAGATTTAATGTTTAAGCCGCCTGAAGGAATAAGCAACTCTAAGCTCCAACTCAGTAACTGTGGCGGAAATGACTCCGCAATAGGGAAGGAGGTGTGCTGGTCACCTACACCCCCAATACACATGTCAGATGGAGGGGGACCCCAAGATCAAGCTAGAGAGCTCGTAGCTAAAAAACAATTACAAGCAATAATTGATCATTTATATCCTCAGCTCCATTATCACCCGCTAGCAAAAATAAAAATCCAAAATATAGATCTAGACCCCCAAACATATGATATTTTAACTGCCACTTGGAGATTACTCAATATGTCCAAACCAGAATTGGCATCTGATTGCTGGCTTTGCCTACGGATGGGAGGCCCCCTGCCCCTTGCCTTGCCACCATGCAATAATACCTATAGCAACTTTTCTAGTTCTTGCAGTATCTCCATACCTTTCCGAGTGCTGATTGAGTTCGAAAACAGCACTCTTTGCTTCTCCTCGCCATCCACTAATGATAGTAATGGGATAGATCTCGGTGTGCTCCCTATTGATTGTCAGGAAACAATCACTATCTCTAATCCCCTCTGTCCCACTAATGGCACTGTATTCATATGTGGTGGTAGCCTTGCTTATACTGCACTCCCACAAAATTGGACTGGATTATGTGTCTTAAGTATACTCCTTCCTAATATCGATATCATCAGAGGGGAGGAGCCAGTACCTATTCCTAGATTAGACCTTATTGCTGGCCACCAAAAAAGGGCCGTGCAAATGCTCCCCCTCCTGGCTACGATGGGTATTCTTGGAGCTTTAGGTACGGGATCTGCTGGTATAGGGGTTTCTGTCACACAATATACTAAATTATCCAAACAATTAATTGAGGAAGTGCAAGCTTTATCAAGTACCATTCAGGACGTTCAAGACCAGCTAGACTCTCTTGCCGAGGTAGTCCTACAAAATCGTAGAGGGCTAGATTTATTAACCGTGGAAAAGGGGGGAATATGTTTGGCTTTACAGGAACGCTGCTGCTTCTATACAAATAAATCCGGCATCGTCAGAGACAAAATTAAGAAGCTGCAGGAAGAATTGGAAAAAAGAAGACAAGAACTGGCTGAATCTCCTCTATGGAGCACATTTAATGGACTACTGCCTTACCTCCTCCCTATATTAGGCCCTCTAATAACTCTACTCCTTATAATATCTATTGCACCTGCTGTTATAAGGAAAATACTTCAGCTTGTAAAGGATCAAGTTAATTCAGCCCTAGGGAGGCCCATTCAGGTGCATTACCAAAGGCTCCATCTCCAGGACCAGGGCGTAACCCTGGAAGGCCAAGAAAACATCTACCCTCTGTAAACCCCCCCTCCTACGGGAGCAGCATACCACCCGAAAGTATGCTTCTAGCTTATGCTATGATTGGTACCGCTGGGTGCAAGGCAAAGCACTGCAAAGGAGGGCCAGAACAATCAAAGGCCGTTTTCGAGCTCCTTGAGAAGTATGCCTCATTTGCATAGGGGTTCGCTCTGCAAAAATTCCCCTCCCCAGAAAAACAGAGCCACAAACAACTTGGGGAATGAGGCCTCTACTTCCCCCAGCAAAGGTTAATGCCAAAAGAATGCTTAATCAGCATCCTTCCTCCGTCCTTTTGAAAAACAAAGGGAGGAGATGTTGGGGACCAGAGGCTAACCTAAGATAGCGATTGAGCCAACATGGCCACCCCGGCTAATGCAATGGCATCTATATAGTACAACAAGGTTCTTCACGGAAATAGGTTCCCGCCGGGACCTTCCCACCAGCATGAATTCCCCACCAATTATCTAACCAGTCCTCCCCGCCGGCGCGAACTCCCTCCTATCATAATGCCCTACATATCCTACTCCCTCCCCAAGCCGGTATATATACACCTGGCTTGGTTAATAAAATTTGCAGCTTGATCAGAATCCTGTCTTGCTGTCCTTCTTGCGTCTCTCTGTCCCATAGCCATTCTTCCCTCAGCAGGTGGCGGACCCCGTTGACTGTCCTGCGGGTCAGGACATAAGTCATCTAAGATGTTGTTCATAGTAACCTCTTATGATCATTTCTATTTCTATGGTGTCAGTGGTAGTAACCCTCTCTCAT
The DNA here is from genome assembly GCF_023851605.1 of Tamandua tetradactyla. NCBI lineage: Eukaryota > Metazoa > Chordata > Mammalia > Pilosa > Myrmecophagidae > Tamandua > Tamandua tetradactyla. The sequence goes on from NC_135353.1 coordinate 125,476,187, forward strand.
TTCTCATTTTATATTTGCATCATCTCTTTTGTCTTTGTCAGTCTGGCTGAGGTTTAGTTGATTTCACTGATCCTATCAAATAACCAACTTTTAGTTTTACTGATTTTCTGTACTTTTTTGTTTTCAATTTCATTTATTTCTGCTCCAGTCTTTCTGATTTCTTTCTTTCTGATTGTTCTAAAATTACTTTGCTGTTTGTTTTCTAGTTTCTCCAGGTGTTTTAGCTCTTTCTTCTCTTTAACGTAGCTCTTTCTTCCTCTTTAATGTAGGTGTTTAGGGCTGTAAATTTCCCTCTCAGCCCTAGCACTGCATCTCATAAGTTTTAGATTTTGTGTTCTTATTTTCATGTCTCATGATATTTACTGATTTCTCTTACAATTTCTGCTTTGACCCACTGATTGCTTAAGAGCATGTTGTTTAACCACCTATATTTATGGATTTTTTAGTTCTTTGGCTGTTAATTATTTCCAGCTTCATTCCATTATGATCAGAGAAAAGCTTTGTATAATTTCAATGTTCTTAAATTTATTAAGATGTGTTTTGTGCCCCAGCATGTGGTCTATCCTGGAGAATGTTATTTGAGCACTTGAGAAGAATGTATACATTGCTGTTTTGGAGTACAATTTTCTATATATGTATTTTAGGTTTATTTCATTTATTGTATTATTTAGGTTCTCTGTTTCTTTATTGCTCCTCTGTTTAGATGGTCAATCTATTGAAAAAAGTGGTGTGTTGAAATCTTCCACTATTATTGTAAGGACATCTATAACTCCCTCTAGTTTTGCCTGTGTTTGCCTCATGTACTTTGGGGAAGCCTGATTAGGTGCATATATATTTATAGCTCATTTCTTCTTGATGAATTGTCCCCTTTTTAAATATGTCTATTTATATGTTTGTATATTTATACCTAATATTAGTATATACCCCAGCTTTTTTGGTTAGTGTTTGTGTGGAATATCTTTTTCCATCCATTCGCTTCCAACCTATTTGTATCTTTGGGTCAAAAATGAGTCCCTTGTAAAGAGCATATAGATGGATTCTATTTTGCATCCATTCTGTCAATCTGTGTCTTTTGATTGGGTGTTTACTCCACTAGCAATCCATGTTATTAGGTAAAGGTAGGCCTTACTTCACCCTTTTTTCCCCTTTGGCTTTTCTTTGTCATATCTATTTTTTTGGGGGGGATGCATGATCTTGGAATTGAAACCAGGTCTCCTGCATGGAAGGTGGGCATTCTAACCACTGAACTACCCATGCACCCTCTGTCATATCTATTTTTAATCTCTTTTTATCATTTTTGTTGCCCTTACTGATAATCTTCATTTCTATATTCCCCTTCAAGCCTCTCTCTTCTACCTCATCTTTCCAGCTGACAGAAATCCCTTTTGTATTTTTGTAAGGCAGATCTCTTATTAACAAAGTCTCTCAGCTTCTTTTTCTCTGAATATTTTAAGTTCTCCTTCATTTTTGAAGGTCAGCTTTGTCAGATAAAGAAATCTTGGCTGGAAAATTTTCTCTTTAAGTATCATAAATATATACAAGCCCTGCCTATATGGATTTGCGTATTTATGTATTTTATAAGGGCTGGGACACTTTCTGCCATTATTTCCTCAAATATTCTTTCTGGCTCTTTTCTCATCTCTTCTCCTTCTGGAAGTCCCATCATGTGTATGTTTGTATGTTTCATGTCATACATTTCACTGAGGCTTTTCTCAAATTTCTCCATTCTTTTCTCTATTGGTTCTTTTGTCTGTTCAAATTCATATGCTGAATTTCAAGATTATTGATCTTTACTTTTACCTCTTCAGATCTATTGTTGTTTGTCTCTAGTGTATTTTAGATATATATTTTAAATATATTTTTATTGAGAAATCTTCACACACATACAGTCCAACCATGCTATGCAATTGATGACTCATATTATCATCACATAGTTGTGCATTCTTGCTCAAGATCATTTTTAGAACATTTGCATCACTCCAGAAAAATAAATAAAAAGAAAAATGAAAGAACTCATACATCCCGTATCCCTTACTCCTCCTTTCATTGATTGCCAGTATTTCAATCTATCCAATTTTTTACCTTTTATCACCCCTATTATTTATGTATTTTTATCCCTGTGGTTTTTTTTTTTAACTGATCTATCTATACTCTGGATAAAGGGAGCATCAGACACAAGGTTTTCACAATCACATAGTCACATTGTAAAAGTTGTATAGTTACACAGTCATCTTCAAGAATCAAGGTGACTGGAACACAGTTCAGCAGTTTCAGGTACTTCCCTTTAGCCATGCCAGTACACCATAAACTAAAAAGGGATAGCTATATAACATATAAGAAAACCTGCAGAATAACTCTTGACTCTGAAATCTCTCAGCCACTGAGATTTTATTTTGTGTCATTTCTCTCTTCCCCCTTTTGGTGTCATTTCTCTCTTGCCCCTTTTGATCACAAAGGCTTTCTCATTCCCATGATGCCAGGACCCAGCTCATCCTTGGGAGTCAGGTACCACATTGCCAGGGAGACTTACACCCCTGGAAGTCATGTCACATGTAGGGTGGAGGGCAGCGAGTTCACTTGCTGAGTTGGCTTAGAGAAAGAAGCCACAGCTGAGCAACAAAAGAGGTTCTTTGGGGTGACTCTTATAATTATAAGTAGGCTTAGCTTCTCCTTTGCAGGAATAAGTTTCATAGGGTTGAAACTCAAGATCAAGGGCTCAGCTGATTGAGTTGGTTGTACCCACTGCTTGTGAGAATATAGGAATTCCCCAGATAGAGAAGTTGAATATTTCCTCCTTTGTCACCAGTCCCCCAAGGGAACATTGCAAATGCTTTTTTATTCTCTCCCCAAACTGCTCTGAGATATATTGGGTCATCACACTAACCTGGACAAACCAGCAAAATTTCATGGTCTATTCACGATTCCATGTAATTATGGTGTTCAAGTAAACTGACCCTACAAGTTAAATTAGATAATGCACTACCCAAAAAACAAATTTTGCACCAAATAAATATCTCTCCCTTTGGTCTCACACAGAAGTTAATGTTCAACAATATTGGCCATATCATCCTTTACCCAGCATTCTAATTTACCTTAGTCCTATCCAGATCAGCTTCACTCATAGCTGTAGTCAAAGTCCAATCACTTTTCAGCTTTTTTACCAGTTGTTGACTGGGATAATGCTGAATTTCACAGCTTTAGTGCTCTAACGCTGAGTCAAATAAATACCCAAAGTTTCAGGGAACGACCAGGTTATACACAAATAACCCAGTATCTCAGAATTTAGAAATATCAGTTACAAATCCTAAATATATGTGTCTGCTGTATCACTTTACAGTCTAGGAAACTTTACAATAGGCTCCAACCTCATAACCCTTCCTCTCAACTTCAGTTCTCTGAGTTTGTATATTATAGTTTGTCCATATGAGTGAGACATGATAATATTTGTCTTTCTGTTTCTGATATTTCAGTCACCATACTGTCCTTGAGGTTCATTCACCTAGTTGCATGCCTTACAACTTCATTCGTACTTGCAGCTGCTCAGTAGTCCATTGTATGTAAACACCACAGTTCCCCTTCCATTCTCCTGTCATTGTACCATTAGGACACCTCCATCCAATTGCAAATCACAAACACTGCCACCATAAACACCAATGCACAAATATTCATTCATGTCCCCACTCTCAGTTTCTCCAGGTATATACCTAGCAATAGGATTGCAAGATCACATGGCAAACCACTCCTAGCCTCCTTTGGAACCACTGCACTGCCCTCTGGAGGAGCTGCAGCTCTCAGCTTTCCTACCAACAATGAATAAGTACATCTCTTTCTCTACATTTTCTTTAGCACTTTTTTCTCTCTGTTCATTTTTAAGGTTTTATTTACACATCATACAATCCAATCTAAGTAAATATCCATGCCTTAACCACCATGATCTATTTGAAGACATTTTCTTTTCTTCCACAAAGAATCCATACCCTCCCCCATAAGCCCCACTTGTTGAGATTTAGTTTAGGCATAATGCCTTTGTTACATTCAATCAAAGCATATTACAATGTTACTGTTGACTATAGACCCTAGCTTGCACTGATTGTATTTATTCCCTGTATACCACCCTATTTTCAATACTTTGCAATGTTGACATTCATTTTTCCCCCTCATGCAAAAATGTCTTTATATTGTACATTTAATCACTATTATTGAACACACTAGATTTTGTGAAGTAATACATTCAAGTATTTATTTTCTATCTTTTCTTCTGGTGTCATACCACTAACCTTCCTCTTTTAACCATGCTCATGCTCAACTTTGTTTAGTGAACTTATAATATTGTAGTGCCATGAGACAGTATTGTTCTATCCATTTCTGGATCTATACAATCAATCTTACTGAACAGTCTCTACTCTTTTAGCATCAAATACCCAATCTCTACCCTCTTTCTATCTCCAGATATCCTGTGTTCTCAACTTTAACTCTAAAAGTTTGCTCATTAATGTTCATATTAGTGAGACCATATGTATTTGTCCTCTTGTTCCTGGCTAATTTCACTCAGCATAATATCCTCAAGGTTCATCCATATTGCTACATGTTTCATGACTTTATTTTGCCTTACAGCTGCATAATATTCCATCATACATATATATATATACACGTATATATATATATATATATATGTATGTATATATATATATACACACCACAGCTTGTTTAGCCTCTCATCTGTTGATGGACATTTGGGCTTTTTTCCATCTCTTGACAATCATAAATAACATGGCAATAAACATCAGTCTGCAAATGTCCATTTGTGTCCTTGCCTTAAGTTTATCTGAATATATACCTAGTAATGGGATTGCTGGATCATATGGCCATTCTATACTTAGCTTCCTGAGGAACAACCAAACTACCTTCCAGAGTGGTTGTACCATTTTATGTTCTCACCAACAGTGAATAAGTGTGCCTCTTTCTCCACATCTTCTCCAGCACTTGTTTTCTGTTTTTTGATAATGGCCATTCTAGTGGATGTGAGATGATATCTAATTGTTGTTTTGATTTGCATTTCTCTAATAGCCAATAAAATTGAACATCTTTTCCTGTACCTTTTAGCTATTTTTATTTCTTCTTCTGAAAAGTGTCTATTCATGTCTTTTGCCAATTTTATAATTAGGTTGTTTGTCTTTTTGTTGTTGAGTGTAGGATCTCTTTATATGTTCTGGATACTAAACCCTTATGTGATATGTGGTTTCCAAATATTGTCTCACATTGAGTAAGTTGCCTTTTTACTTTCTTGACAAAGTTCTTTGATGCACAAAAGTGTTTAATTTTGAGGAAATCCCATTTATCTATTTCTTATTTCATTGCTTCTGCTTGAAAGGTCTAAGAAACCACCTCCTGTTAACAAGATTTATAAGATATTTCCCTACATTTTCTTCTAAAAGTTTTATGGTCTTAACTCTAATGTTTAGGTCTCTGATTGATTTTGAGCTAATTTTTGTATAGGGTGTGAGATATGAATCCTCTTCCATTCTTTTTCATATGGATATCCAGTTCTCCAAACCCCATTTATTGAAAAGGCTACTCTATCCCAGGTGTATTGAATTGACTGCCTTGTCAAAGATCAATTGTCCATAGATGAGAGAGTCTATTTCTGAACACTCAATTCAATTCCATTGGTCAGTATATCTATCTTTATGTCACTACCATACTCCTTTGACCACTATAGCTTTGTAATTTGTAATTTGCTTTAAAGTCAGGTAGTATGAGAGCTCCCACTTCATTTTTCTTTCTCAAGATATTTTTAGCTATTCAGAGAAACTGCCTTTCCAAATAAGTTTCATTATTTATTTTTCTACTTCTGCAAAGTATGTTGTTGGACTCTAGTGTATTTTTAATTTCATTTATAATGTTTTTCATTTCCATAAGATCTGTTATTTTTCTTCATATGCTTTCAAAGTCTTCTTAATCCTCACCCAGTATCTTCTTAATAAAGAGATGAAGACATCTCTTTAACCATCTCCTTGAATTGATTTAGGAGATTTGTTTGAACATCTTTGTTTAGGTGTTGCAAATTTTCAATCTCCTCTGACTTTTTAATTGGTTCCTTTCACTAGGGCATGTCTTTCAATGTTTTAGTATGCCTTAGGAATTTTTGCTGTACCTGGGCATCTGATTTTCTTGATGGGTTTATTCTGAAGATTGGTTTCTCCCTCTTGTCTAAGATTTTTTTGTTTGTTGGGTTTGTATTAAGGCTCTTCTTTGACAGTTGGTTTGTCAGTATTTCCCAGCCAAAGCAGGGTGCTGGTACCCATGCAGTGGGTATACACCTGAGCCAGAGCAGCCTTGGCCTGGGTCTGGAAAGACCCCAAGAACTTGTATTTTTTTTCCTTTCATGTCACCATGCTGCACTTTCTGGCTTGCACAGAAGATAATGCTCTTTGGTTACCTATTCCCCTCAGCACTATGAAACAGGTTATTATGGGTCTTTGCCAGTTCTACCTCTGACATAATTAAATCAATTTTGCCTGCTGATGTCTGACCAAGACTGAAACTGCAGGGATCCATGTTCTAATGTCACCAGCCAATATCTGGCTTAGTGTTGGGCTGTTCCTCCACTGTATTTGGGGTAGAAGACTTCTGCAGCCATCCCAGTCCACAGCTACTCTCCCAGGCAAGGATTGGACCAACTACCACTGCTTCCCGCAAGGCTGGGAAATGGACCTCAGGAGCTGTGAATGGGATTACTCATAGTCTTGGACCAATAGTTTTCAGTCTCTTTGTCCTGCATTTCCTGCATGTTGTACTGAACTCCCCTGGTTTCCAGATCACCCAAACAGTTGATTCTGACAGTTTTTTTTCATGGCTATTCACTCCTGATGTTTTTCTCTTTCTTTGAGTCAGCATTTGTGGATTCCTTCTCCAGTCTGTACAATCCTCCAGAGTTCTAAGCAAGTGAGATATTTTTCCTTTTACTTGCTGAATCTCTGAGGAGTAATTTTCAGGGGGTGTCTTACATTGCCATGTTGATGATATAACTCTCTATGCATTTTTAAGTTTTCTTGTTAAGTATATTCTCATTTAGGATTTTTATGTCTTCTTGCTAAATGAATCTTTTTATCATTATGTAATGTCCATTTTCATTTCTGCAAATTTTATTTATTCTAAAGCTTATATTTTCTGATACTAATATGGTCCTGCCAATGTTCTTTTCTTTTTCTTTTTCTTGTGCATTGTCTAGAAATTGAACCTGGGTCTCTCACATGGAAGGTGAGCATTCTGCCACTGAACCACCTGTGCACCATCTCTCCAATTTTTTTTAATTAATTTTTTTTCTTCTTCCAGTCTCCTTTTGGTTGGTATTTTTATGGTATATCTTTTTTCCAACCCTTTACCTGCACTCAACATATATCATTATATTGAAAGTGGGTCTTCTTAGATAGCATATAGTTGGGTCAGGTTGTTCCATCCTGCTTTACAATCTGTGGGTTTTAATTGGTGTGTTTAGATCATTTACATTTAATATGATTATTAAAATGTATGAATTTAGGTGTACCATTTTATTTTCTGTTTTTTTCCTAATTTTTTCATTCAACTATTTCCACCTTTGAGTTATTTGAGCATTTTAAAATATTCCATTTAATTTACCAACAATGTTTTAATTATATCCTTTTGCACATATAATTTTAGTGGCTACTCTAGGGATTACAATACACAGCCTTTTACAATATGTTTATAATCAATATTTGCCACTGCAAGTATAATATAAAAATTTACCATCACATAGGTCTCTTTACCTTGTACCCTTCAGGTTGTACTTTAGAAATGTTTTCCCATTTCCTGACTTCCGGGGTTTTTGATGAGAAATCCACCGTTACATGAATCATTGTCCACCTATAAGTAATGTGTCTTTTTTCTCATTTTTAATTTTCAGCAGTTTTATTATGAATTGGCTGAGCATGAATTCTTTTGCTTCTGTATTGTTCGAGCTAGGCTTGTGTCTTTCACAATATTTGGGGAGTTTTCAACCACTATTTCTTCAATGATTTTTCAGCCCCACATTCTTTCTTCTCTACTTCTCACAGTCCAGTAACTCAAATGTTAGACTTTTGGGTATTGCCCACAGGTCCCTGAAGTTCTGTTCAATTTTCTCCTGTGTTATATCCATTCTGCTATTGAGAATATCCAGTGAGCTTTTTTTTGTATGCTGTATGGCAGGGTCACATTTCATTATTTTTCCATGCGAATATCCTGTTATTGCAGCACCATTTGTTGAATTTTTGTTTGTTTGTTTGATTGTTAGTTTGCCTTTTTATTTTATGGGGAAGTGCATGGACCGGGAATCGAGCCCAAGTCTCCCACATGGCAGGTGAGAATTCTACCACTGAACTATCTTTGCACCCCCACCAGTGAGTTTTTTAAATTTTCAGTTATTATAATTTCTGGTTGCAAAATTTCTATTTGGCGCATATTTACCTTTCTATTTCTTTTCTGAAACTTTCTATCTTTCTATTTGTTTCTAAGAGTTTGTCTTTACTTATCGAAACATTTTTATAATAAACTTTCAAAAACTTTATTAGATCATTCCAACATGAATTACCTCTGCATTGTTGTTTATTGATCATCTTTAACTATTAGTTGACATTGTCTTGGTTTTTCAAATTCTGAGTAGCTGTGAATTGTATTAAATAAATTTTAATATTTATATTATTTGTATTTTATATTATGTTAATTGTTTTGAATATTTTAATATCCATACCTACATTTATGAGGCACTTGTTCTTGTTAAGTCCTAAGGGGGATATTGACATTTTTTTATTAGACAACTGTCCCAGTTGTGTTTAGGTTGCAAGTTCTGACCAGCCTTCTGTGGGTTGTAGTTTCAAAGTTAGATTCATTTTCAAAGCCCTTACAATGTTATTTGCCCATCACTCAGGAGCTATTCTGGATCCTTGGTGGTATCCTACTCTGCAGCTTAGTCCTCAAAGTCTATAGTATGCTTTTTAGGGTCAGATCTACACATATGCAGCTTAAGTGAGAGCCCAGGAGTTCATAAAAATGTAGGGTTGCTTTCCCAAGCTTTTCTGTTTCCACTGTATCTGCACTTTCCTGTTACCTGGGGCTTGATTGGTTTATTGGAGTCCTGTAAAAGAGGAAACGTTTTGGAGAATGGGAGATTCAGAGAGAGCAGCACCACAAAGCAGAGAGTCCACGAGCCAGCAACCTTTAGAGATGAAAAAGGAAAACACCTCCCAGGGAGCTTCATGGAACCAGAAAGCAGGAGAGAAGGCTAGCAGATGATGCCGTGTTTGCCATGTGCCCTTCCAGCTGAGAGAGAAACTCTGACTGTGTTTGCCATGTCCCCTTCCACTTGAGAAAGAAACCGTGAACTTCATTGGCCTTTTTGAGCCAAGGTATCTTTCCTTGGATACCTTTGATTGGACATTTCTATAGATTTGTTTTCATTGGGACATTTTCTCAGCCTTAGAACTGTAAACTAGCAACTTATTAAATTTCCCTTTTTTAAAAGCCATTCCATCTCTGGTATATTGCATTCTGGCAGCTAGCAAACTAGAACGTTTCTGTTTACCATGTGTCTTTCCAGTTAAGAGAGAAACCCTGAATGTCATCAGCCTTCTTGAACCAAGATATATTTCTTAATCTTAACAAATTTCCCCTTTTAAAAGCCATTCTGTTCTGGGTATATCACATTCTGGCAGATAGCAAACTAGAACACCCTCTTAGGACAAAAGTTCCTCTGATAGGAGAGGTTTTCCTCCCTCAAAATTTTGTTTCTTGTAGGCTCCATTGCCTCTGCTGTTTCTGATGTCATCATTACTGCCACCATGGGATTGCTTAAGAGCTTGGCATAAGAAGAGGGAGACAATTTTAAAAATTGGGTATGTCTTCACTTTTTCTGAGCATTAGGGTACCCTTTTCCCACTCTTCAAGCCAGAACTAGGTGGCTTCTCTTGGAGCTCTCTCTGTCTGAGCTGATGCTGAGCTCCAGGTGTCAGGCTGTGTTAAGTTCAGTCCAGGAGATACTGGAAGAAACAAAAATCATAAATTCACCCCTTGTGCAGTGATACTGTAAATTCTGGTGCAGTTCTTAGTCCTGCTGCTCTTTACTTTTCAGAGACTTCAAATAGCTGCTGCATACATTCTATCCAACTTTTATAACTACATTCAGTGAGACAGTGCAGAATGTGCTTACTCCATTTTACTCAGGATCTCTCAAAATACAATTTTTAAAAATATTTCAAATGCATGATAGAGTCATATATTTGAAAGACACTAAACTGAGAACCAGAAGTCCTGTATTCTAACCTGAAATTTTCTACAAGTTACTAGTTTGAATCTGGGCAACTTTTGCCACACATGTAGAGAGGATAAATTATCTTATCATCGATAATTTATTCAACTCTGGCTTTCTGTGGTTTTCAAATGGGCAAAAGGAGATGGGAACCTGGATTGAGAACTGGCTGACAAGAAGAAAGAAAAAAATAAAGGCAATAATAAGGTTTAAGCATGGTGCCCAGTTCTATACTATTCCAGCCTGAGATGCTGGAGCATGCTCAGTTAAACTCCAATTGCCAGGACATGAGCTCAGCACCACCATCCTTTCTTAGTGCCCACAGTTCCTCTTTCATCTTAGAACTGTCCTTGGAACCCTAGAGGAAAGCATCTTCACAGTTGAGAGTTGAAGACATTTAGCAGAGGTCCATTCCCACTGTGGTTGGAAAGAAGATTGTGTATCAATCAGCTGCGCCATAGTGATGTGAAATAAAGACCCCAAATTCAGTGAATTAAAATAACCAGCAATTTATTCTCATGGCTCTGTAGATCAGCTAACATGGCTCTACTGATCTAGACTGAGCTCCACTTTGTGGCTCTGCATCATGCTCTGGTGGCTGAATCAGCTGATTCTAATTGCAGGTCAATGGGTCAACAGAGGTGTCTATGCTATCACGTGTTAATTCTGGGGCCAAGACCAAAAGGGCAGCAGCTATTAGGGGAAGCTCTTCTCATGGTAAAAATAATGGTCCATAAGGTCAAGTAGAAATCAGCTGTGGATATCCCAGCATGGTCATGATTTAAGTTCATGAAATATTCTCATAGCAACAGACAGGCCAGCACTTGCCTGACCAGACAGCTGGACATCACCAACTGGCCAAGTTGACACATGAACCTGACCATGACAGTCTACTACTTGTCATCTTGGCAGCTATACACATCACCTTAAACCATACTTAATCTCCAAATAAAAAACAGTAACAGACACATTTTTTCATCACCTAACAATGCTCAACTGTCCCACATATAACTGGAAGGCACTAAATTTCTCCAGAATAAGGTACAAGTTCTTAGATAATATTCACTATTAAACTTGATGTCTTACAACTTAAATACTATAACATGAACAAAACAGCTTATGTCAGATGATAAAGGGTATAAAACAACTAGTAAAATAAAGATATTTGATTTATGCATAAATACATAGATACCAACTACAAAGCAAGGAAGAAATATTTATACCATTACAGTCTTCTCATTTCTGTAACTGATCACGTGGTTGTAGTTCATATTTACCACTACCTTTTTCCATTACCCATTCCACGTTCCCTTTAACCTCAGCAAGCACTTCAGCTGGCCATGGCTCTTTGTCTGGTGGGGTGAACCAAACAGTCATTCCTAAAGTTTCAGAGCAATTAAATAATCCTGCCTGGATTGGGTTGCTGCAGATTTCTACTGATTTTAATCACAGAGCATGGTAGTACAAAGAGACACCCTAGGGGATCTCCTATGTTACAGGAAAGCTCTTCTTTACCACCATAGTATAGTTGCAGTCCTATTTCCCCCTGATAGTCAAGGTCGGTCACCCCAACCAGTAAAGTAATCCCCTTCTTAGCATGTTGATCTAAGGGCATGAGTAGCCCAAAGTGACAAGGTGGCAGTCTTAGATTCAAGTTCAATGAAATCACTGTTGTTTCTCCTGGCGGAAGCACTCTCCCTTCTGGAACTAAAACATTCCGACCAGAAGAGCTGAAGGTCGCAGGAACAAGAAGCAAAAATTTTCCTAGTGAATCACTACAGGTAATTAGTGAATGCCACTCCCATCTCGACCCCTTGATTCCTTGACCCGTGAATCCTGGCTATGGGAGAAACAGGACCATACAGTGGACACTGATTCAGAGCATACACAGCCTCCTGGAGAACATCATCTTAGACCTGCACAGAATTGCCACCTAGATGGCACCATAATTGAGTTTTCAAAAGGTCATTCCACAATTCTATTAAGCCAGCTGCCTCTGGATGATGGGGAACATCGTAAGACCAGAAAATTCTATGAGATATGCCCATTCATGCACTTCATTTGCTGTGAAGTGGGTTCCTTGATCAGAGACAATGTTGTGTGGAATACCATGACAATGGATAAGGCATTCTGTAAGTCCACAGATGGCAGTTTTGGCAGAAGCATTGTGTGCAGGGAAAGCAAACCCATATCCAGAGTACATGTCTATTCCACTTAGAACAAATCATTGCCCCTACCATGATGGAAGTGGTACAATGTAATCAACCTGCCACCATGTAGCTGGCTGATCACCTTGGGCAATGGTGCTATATCAGAAACTGGGTGTGAGTCTCTGCTGCTGGCAGATTGGGCACTCAGCAGTGATTGTAGCCAGGCCAGCCTTGGTGAGTGGAACTCCATGTTGCTGAGCCCATGCATAACCTCCTTCCCTACCACCATGACCACTTTGTTCATGAGCCCATTGAGCAATGAGAGGACTTACTGGGGAAAGAAGTTGACTGATATCCACAGAACAGGTCATCTTATCCACTTGATTATTAAAACTTTCCTTTGCTGAAGCCACCCTCTGGTGCATATTCACATGGGACCCATATATCTTCATGCTTTTATTCCACTCAGAAAGGTCTATCCACATACCTCTTCCCCAGACCTCTTTTTCACCAATTTTCCAATCATGCTCCTTCCAAGTCCCTGACCATCCAATCAAACCATTAGCAACAGCCCATGAGTCAGTACACAAATGTACCTCTGGCCAGTTCTCCTTCATAGCAAAGTGAACAGCCAGGTGCACTGTTCAAACTCCTGCCCACTGGGAGGATTTCCCCTCACTACTGTCCTTCAGGGATGTCCCAGAAAGGGGTTGTAGTGCTGTAGCAGTCCACCTTTGGGTGGTACCTGGATATCGTGCAGAACCATCTGTAAACCAGGCCCAAGTTTTCTCTTCCTCAGTCAATTCATTGTAAGTAACTCCCCGACAGGCCATAGCTCTGGTTTGAGAAGGAGAAGGTAATGTGGCAGCAGTGTTGACCATGGGCATTTGGGCCCCTTCCTCATGTAATATACTTGTGCCTTCAGGACCTGCTGTGGCCCTATCTCCATTTCTATTTTATTATGGAATGCTCCTGTGTACACCCAACTTTATGGCTTGGTCGGTCAGACAATACCCAGTTCATGATAGGCAACTCAGGTATCATGGTAACTTGGTGGCCCATGGTTAAGTGTTCAGTCTCTACTAAGACCCAGTAGCAGGCCAAAGGCTGTTTCTCAAAAGGAGTGTGCTTGCAGCAGATTGTAAGACTTTGCTCCAAAATCCTAAGTGTCTACATTGTGATTCTCCTACAGTGGTCTGTCAAAGGACCCAGACAGTAACTCCATTTGCCACTGACGCTTCCAGCACCATTGAATCTGCTGGATCATATGGACTAAGTGGCACAGCCTCTTGTACAGCAGCCTGGATCTGTCACAGAGCCTCCTCTTTTTTAGTTCCCCACCCAAAATTAGCTGCTTTTCTGGCCACTTGATAAGTGGGCTGGAGTAGCACATTCAAATGAAGAATATGTTGTTGCCAAAGTCCAAGGAGACCAACTAGGTGTTGTGTCACTTTTTTTTGGTCATAGGAGGGGCCAGGTTCAGCAACTTATCCATAATCTTGGAAGAAATTTCTTGATATGCCCACACCATTGGACACCTAGAAATTTCATTGAGGTGGGAGGCCCCTGTATTTTTGTTGGATTTATCTCTCATTCTCTGACATGCAAATGCCTTACCAATAAGTCTAGAGTAGTTGCTACTTCTTGCTCATTAGGTCCAATCAACACGATATCATCAATATAATGGACCAGTGTGATATCTTGTGGGAGGGAGAAATGATCAAGGTCCCTGTGGACAAAATTATGAGATACAGCTGGAAAGTTGATATACCCCTGAGGTAGGACAGTGAAAGCATATTGCTGACCTTGCCAGCTGAAAGCAAGCTTTCTGCTGGTCCTTACTAATAGCTATTGAGAAGAAAGCACTTGCCAGATCAATAGCCGCAGGGAATTTATTGATTTTCTCAATCAATGATACCACATCCAGAGCAGCAGCTGCCATTGGAGTCACAACCTGGTTGAGTTTATGATAATCCACTGTCATCCTCCAAGACCCATCTGTTTTCTGCACAAGCCAAATAGGAGAGTTGAATGGGAAAGCAGTGGGAATCACCACCCCTGCATCCTTCAAGTCCTTAAGAGTTGTACTAATCACTGCAATCCCTCCAGGAATCCACTATTGTTTCTGATTTACTATTTTGCTAGGTAGGGGTAGTTCTAGCGACTTCCACTTAGTTTTTTCTACCATAATAGCCCCCACTACATGAGCCAGAGAGCCAGTATGGGGTATTTTGCGAGTTGCTCAGTATGTGTATTCCAATTATGCATTCTGAAACTGGAGAAATAACTACAGAGTGTGAGATGGACCTGAGCTAAAATTCCATCAATCACTTGACCTCCATAAGCCGCTACTCTGACTGGTGAATCAGAATGATATTTTGGGTCCCCTGGAATTGTCACTTCTGAACCAGTGTCTAATAATCCCTAAAATATCTGATCATTTCCTTTTCTCAAATGCATAGTTACCCTGGTAAAAGGCCATAGGTCTCCTTGGGGAAGGTTTGGAGGAAGGTTAACAGTATAAACTTGTGACAGGGTAACAGGGCTCTTCCCCCAAAGGGCCTGGCCTCCCCTTCATTCAAGGGTCTCTGGGCCTGTAAACTCTCTCAGGTCTGGAAATTGATTAAGGGGCCATGATTCTTTGTTTTTGTAATAAGTTAGCCTTCTCTTCTCTTTACCTAGAACTCTTTTGCTTATACCATTCCAACAATAATTCAGTTTGTACTTCCAGGTATCCCATCATCTATTAGCCAATGTCACAAGTCTCTGTGAGTCAGATTATTTTGACTCCTCCTTTGAGTCTGTTGTCCATTATGATAGCCATATCCACCTTGTTTTTGGTGATTAAGTGCTGCCACTTGGCTTCTGCCAACTCAGATCTGATCATCCCCATTGTGTTTAAGGGTTCCAGCTCAGTGACAGCAGTTCCCACAGTGATATGTGACTGATAGAGAAAAGCAACTACAGAGCACTTCAGGAATGATGGAGCTAGTCTCCCAAATTTATTTCTCACAGTTCTGGTAAAAGGTGCATCCTCTGGACATTTCTGGGGTATATGAGCAGGCTTTCCATGATAAATTCACTCTAACATTCCAATCTCTCTAAGCCATTGAATCCCCTCATCTACATTACACCAGGGCAGTTCTGGCATTTCATCCTTAGGTAATGTTAGCCACCTTTTGATCCATGTTTCAGCCAACCATCCAAACAAACTGTTAAAGCCTTTTCTAACCCTTCGAGCTATAACACTGAATGCAGAATCTCTGCTTAATGGTTCCATACCAATAAGTTCAGCCTGCTCCAGCTTTATAGTCCTCCCACCGTTATCCCACACCCTTTAAATCCATTGCCATACATATTCCCCTGATTTCTGTCAATATGAATTGGAAAACTCACGTAGTTTTTTTGTAGTATAGCATATCTCCTCATGGGTGACACTTTGTACCACACCTTTTGGGGCCATTTGGGATGTTAGTGTAGTTATAGGTCTGGAAGAAATGAGAGGTGTTGGGTATGGGTCATGAAAAGAATTAGAAGTATCTTTCAAGCAAATTGCTTCAGGGCATTCATTTGCACTTTCACCTGGTGAAGCAGGATTAGTCACTCCAGGGTTAGTCCCTTCAGGAGGAGGTTGGTTGGCCAACTCCTCAAGGCAGGCTGAAGGTGGGTGGCTGTGTCCTCAGGGCAGACTATTACAGGGTTATCTAGAAAAGATCAGCATGATCTAGGATTTCTACCTCTCTTTACCCCTCATTATCAATTCATATGTCACCTCCCCATTTTTCAGGGTCCCGCACCTTTCCAGTCAATGCCCTCACTTTAATGACAAATACCATGAAAGTTGAGATTTCAGTTTATGTTAAGTTTATATTAAGATTTCAGCTTATGTTAAATTGCTACCCTAACAATGAGACTCTGAGTCTGATTTTCACAGACCTCAAGTCTGTGGCTACAGCAAAATAATATTTTCCTTCAGGGCACTCGTAGAAACATTTACATCTGTCATACAGTGCCTAAACTTCTCATTTGAGGCCTTCAGCTCATCCCTTTCCCTCATCAATGTATACAACATATCTAACAACAACCAGCCAACATCTCTATTCTTCCTAATTCCACAAAATTCCATAAAGGTGCCATAAACATTATTCCCAGAGCCTGGCTTCATATAAGTGAATCATTATCAGAAACCAATGATGATATTTTGATTATCTCCTTCACCAGCTTGCCCCATGGATTGGCAGTATGATTCTGCTTACAGGAAACAGAGTCTTTAGTGCCTTTGAGTCCAGTCAGAATATAAAAACAATTGTAAAAAAAACATTTTTAAGATTCTGTTTCTTGAAAATCACTCCCAGTACCAAGCTGTATTAGCTAGGGTTCTCTAGAGAAACAGAATCAACAGGAGATATTTGTAAATATAAAATTTGTAAAAGTGCCTCACATAACCATGGAAATGTAGAGTCCAAAATCTGTAGGGCAGGCTGAGAGCCGGTAGCTCCAATGAAGGTCCTCAGTGAACTCTCAAGAGAGGCTGGCTGGCTGAAGCAGGAATAGTGACTGTCTCTTCTGAGTCCTCCTTAAATGCCTTCCAGTGATTAGATTAAGCATAACTCATTGTAGAAGACACGCCCCTTTGCTGATTACAAATGCAACCACCTGTGGATGCTGTCAACATGGTCATGATTTAAGTCCATAAAATGTTCTCATAGCAACAGACAGCCAGCACTTGCCCAACCAGACAGCCAGGCGCCACCACGTTGCCAATTCAACACAGGAATCTAACCATGACCATGAGGATGAAGGGAAGATACAAAGGATTGGTGTCAATTATTCAGTCTACCACAGATGATTTAGGGTCAAATTTCCTTCCCCAAGGAGATTACATATCATCTTGACTCAGTCCAGCATCCAGAATACAAATGGCTGTTGATGCTTCTGTTCCACATGTACAAATGCATTGACATCCTGGAGAGGTACTCCTGAGTGGAAGAACCCTGATCACCTAGCTAGGTTATTTATCTAAACATTCAGTAAATATTTATTGAGCATTCTGTTGGTTTGAAACTGTTGTGTACCTAAGAAAAGCCATGTTCTTTAATCCTGTTTCAATATTTCTGGGTGGGATATTTTTTATTAAGTTGTTTCTATGGAGATTTGACCCACTCAATTGTGAGTGGGAGCTTTTGATTAGGTGATTTCCATGGAGATGTGTATCCACCCGTTCAAGGTGAGGTTGCTTGTTGGAGTCCTTTATGAGGGAACTATTTTGGAAAAAACTTCAGAGCAGAGAGAACCCACACAGGCAGAGACCTTTGGGGATGCAGAAAGAAAATGCCCTTTTGAAACCAGAAGCCTTGAGAGAAAGCTAGCTGATGTCACCGTGTGCCTTCCTAGCTGACAAAGATGTCCCAGAGTTGTTGGCCTTTCTTGAGTCAAGGTATCTTTATCTGGATTCCTTAGTTTGGACATTTTATTATCCTTAGAACTGTAAACTTGTAACTTAATAAGTTCCTTGTTTAAAAGCCATTTCATTTCTGATATATTGCATTCTGACAGCTTTAGCAAACAAGCACTTACTTCATTCCAGTAACTATTAGTCACTGGGAATGCCATAGAAATCATGATAAGGTCTCTGCCCTGATGGAGCTCAAACAAAATTTAAATACAAGAAAGTATACAAATACATACAATGATTTCAAGTACAATAACTTCTATGAAAGAAACAAATAATCATCTGATAAAATAAATGGGGCTTCATTAGATAAGGTATTTGAGAGCAGCACAATCTCAGGTAAGTCATTTCAAGCACAAGAACTCCTCAAAAGAATTCCTCTAGAGGAGAAGGTTCATGCTACAGGTTAGTATTTGCAAACTCTAGGGAGGATACTGAGAATTTATTATCCACCATAGGAAGCAGACTTGGAAGAAGATGCAGGGTTTCTTTGTTTTAAGGGAAAACATCACCATTTATTGTTTTTACCTTGGATGCATTAGACAGAGCCATTTGTCCTAATACATGCAGAAAGCATATCCTCCAGAAGGGAAGTCTCCATGGAAGAGCAAACAATTAATTTTTTCTGGAGAAGAATGTTTCTTGTTCTTGAGTGAGGGGGATCCAATAATTCTTTACACTCTTGAAAATTTGGGCTCTGTATTTACTGGGCAATCAAAGCTTCTCCCAATAGCTATCAAGGGTAGTTGTGGTGGAAGAGAAAAGAGTAAGAAATATGGGAAGGAATAGAAGAGAGGTGGATAGGAAATGAGAAAGCAGGGAATTTCTAAGCCAGGATAGGAGGTGCAGAGCGAGCAGCCTGAAAGCAGGACCTCTCAGAACCTACTTTGTCATCTAACTTCCTAAACTTTGGGAAGAGAAAATATTGCTAAGATTACTCCCTGGGTTTTCCAGATGTGTAGCTGAATCCACGGTATCATCTGAACACTATGCCTGGCATGGGTTAGTCTAGGACATCACAATTTCAGATTTATCTACTAGTTTTTAAACATCTTTTGAGAATTTAGATTGATTGTCTCAATCTTATTAATAACTTCTTTATTTCATTCTCTGGTATATGTAAAACATTTCAGCACATTCAGTAGAAAAATTACATATGGAGATTTGGTTGTTAGCTTCTTAAGATTCTAAGATAAAAAAAATCACTTCTTTGCATAACCTCATTGAGCCTTCACCTCTTCATTTGTAAAACAAATGGAACCAGGAAGGTATTTGTGGAGGGTTGCATTGTCCATGTTTTGAGGGGGATGGTTAGTGTGACCATCAACCCCCACATTCTATATTCCAGCAAGTTTGTACCAGATCAAATGGAATTGGATTGTATAACATATTTTCATCATGGTTAGTGTGAATAAAACTAGATTTTTTTTATGAATGATATTATTGTGCTTTCCTCTCCTTTAAGTAAAAGATGTAATTTTTAAACTCTACCTAGTAGTTCTCTTTTTATCTATGTCCAGCTTCATTAGTCCAGGTTGCCCTTCTCTCCTAGCTCAGCTGAATGGCTCCCTCTTATTTTCTGTTCTCCTTCTTTGTCTGTGATCAAAGCAAGGATCTTTCCATACTCTAACCTTATCTTTGCTGCTGTTCTTCATCTTACATGCTCATTATTTCAACTGTGTTTTCAATGCTCCCTCATTTTCCCTCCTATGTGTCCACCCACATCTCCACCTACAGTGTCTATAATGTACTTTCTATCTACTGTAGCTCAATAAAAGGGAAATTATGCTAATTTTATTCAGAACTTTAAAAAGCAAAACCTGTACCATTATTATTCTGCCCTCTTTCTTTTATTTATTCATTTCAAAGAAAAAGTGTCTAATCATCTGAGAAAATTGCAATTGTACAATTTTAACCACTTTCCTGTTTTTCTTTTAATTAAGTAGTTTTTTCCCTCTCAAGTTTAGATGTAATAAACAACCAGGCCTTCTGAGTAGATCAGGTTCTAATGGAATAAGAAGACTGGGTCTGGAGCAACTTTGATTGCTAATGATTTTGGTACCTGAGACACAGCCTGCATAAACTTATGTGTGGCAGGGGCAATTCCTGAAGACAAGTGTCCAATGCATTATACATAATCAAGAGCCTATAGCCAAGCAGGCTGGTTCCCATACCAAAAGGCAAACGATCTTTACTTATAATGCATACAGATGGAAAAACTTGAGCTTAGTATCTAGAGGAGTTTCTTTGTAGGCAGAAAGCAGTGTTATTGAAAAGATAATTGGGTAAGGACTCAGAGAGGGAGAATTGCGTCTCCAAGTCCCACAGTCCTCACTGAAGGAGAAAGCCTCTCCACAAAATTAGAGAACCAAGAAGATAACTGAGCACTGTTTCAGGCAAAGTTACAGGAAAGTGAGAGAACCAGTGGCTGGAAGCTCAAAGAGATTTAGTGGAGAGGTGGTGTTATTGGGAGTACTCACATGAAATGTGTGTCCAACATTATTCTTCCCTATAGCCCCACAAATTTTTCCATAAAACCTAGAATATATTTGCTATTATTGGATGTCTTGCAGAAGGTTGTTAAAGGGCCAAGATTGCATCAAGTTTAACCGAGGTAAAAAACATAGTCAAGGCCTGTGAATGAAAACTGCAGCTGGCACCTGGGTTACACAATGATTTATTTTCTTTTCCTAGGAGATCAGTTTTACCATTGTCAAGAAGGGCTTGTAAGAGTCTTCATGTGTGTAAAATGCTATATTGAGGACTTCATAATTGAGTCAAGTTAAGATACATTGTGTCTACATGATGCCAGAACAAACAGGGGATTGTGTTCCACCCTGAGAAAAAAGTTAATCACACCAGCTACCTAATTTCTCACAGAATTGAAAAAGCACTTTGTGGTGGTTTGAAGCCATTATGTACACCAGAAAAAGGCCACGTTGTTTTAATCCATTTCTGTGGGTGCAGGCCTATTGTTAAATGGGACATTTTGGTTAGGTTATTTCAATTGAGATGTGACCCACCTCATTCAAGGTGGGGCTTAATCCTTTCACTGGAGTACTTTAAGAGTACAGAAAAATCCCAGAAAGCTCAGAGCAAAGTCTCAGAGAAGCAGAGAGGCAAGGACACACCCTTAGAAACAGAGAGCCACTGAATCCTGTAGCTGCAAACAACAAAACCCGGGAGAGGGCTAGCAGACACAGCCTTCCCATGTGAGAGAGGGTCCCAGAAGCCAGCAGCCTTTCTTCAGAGAAGGCATCCTCCTGTTGATGCCTTAATTTGGACATTTTTGAGGTCTTCAAATTGTAACTTGCAAGTTAATTGTTCCAGTTTGCTAGCTGCTGGAATGCAATATACCAGAAATGGAGTGGCTTTTAAAAGGGGGAATTTAATAAGTTGCTAGTTTACAGTTAAACATCTAATCTAAGGCATCCAGGGAAAGATACCTTGATTCAACAAGGCCAATGAAGCTCAGAGTTTCTCTCTGATCTGGAAAGGCACACGGGGAACACAGAGTTTCTCTCTCTCTCTGGAAAGGCACATGGTGAACACGGTCATGGTTCCTCTCTCATCTGGAAGGGCATATGGCAAACATGGTGTCATCTGCTAGCTTCTTCTCCTGGCTTCCTGTTTCATGAAGCTCCCTGGGAGGCATTTTCCTTCTTCATCTCCAAAGGTCTCTGGCTGGTGGACTCTACTTCTCATGGCTATGTTGTTCTGCTCTGCTCTCTCTGAATCTCTCTCATTCTGCAAAATGTTTCCTCTTTTATAGGACTCCAGAAACTAACCATGACCCACCCAAGTGGGCAGAGACATGCCATCACCTAATCCAGTTTAACAACCACTCTTGATTAAATCACATCTCCAGGGAGATGAACTAATTACAGTTTCAAACATACAATGCTGAATAGGGATTAGAAGAAGCGGCTGCCTTTACAAAATGAGATTAGGATTAAAACATGGCTTTTCTAGGGTAGATACATACTTTCAAACCAGCACACTGATATACCCCTATTGTTAAAAGTCCATTTCTGGTATACTGCATTTCAGCAGCTTTAACTAACTCAAACACATACTTAACTGAAATTTTTACATTTTCACATTTTTATATACTGCTTCATCAATCACCTTTGTTCTTTTGTCTGCCCTTTGAAGAATCAAAGATGTTTAGAGGTGAGACCAACCCAAATCTTTCATTTTTCTAGATGAAAAAAATAAGGGTTGAAAAAATTGTCCAAAAGCAATCAGTTAGCTGTTGGTAAAGCACGGCTAGACTCTGAGGGTTTTTAATCTCCTAGGCCTACACTTCTTTTTCCTATTTTTATTAGAGAAGTTGTAGATTTACAGAAAAGTCATGTAGAAAATATGGAGTTCCAACATATCACCCTATTACTAATACCTTCATTAATGTGGTACATTTGTTAAAATTCATGAAAGAACATTTTTATGATTGTACTAGTCACTATAGTTCATAATTTGCATTTTACACTCCTCTGTTTTCCTTTACAATTTTATTCTAGTAATACATATACAATCTAAGATTATTAGATTTTAACAGCATTCAAATATAAAGTTCAGTGCTGTTAATTATGTTCTCTATGTTGTACTACCATTGCCACCATTGTGATGATTTGGAGCTGTATGTACTTCAGAAAAAACATGTTCTTAAACTAAATTCATTCTTGTGGGTATGAACCCATTGTTAGTAGGACCATTTGCTGAGGTTACTTCAGTTAATGCGTGGCCAACCTCAATCAGGTTGGGTCATTATTCTAATAACTGGAGTCTTTTATAAGCAGAATAAAATTCAGGCAGACAGAGAAAAAAAACATGGGAAGCAAGAAGCTGACATTCAATAGAATCTGCAAAAGAAGGGGAAGGTCAAATGAGGTCACTATGTGCATTGTCATGTGACAGATGAGCCAAGGAAGACGGATCACTGGCAGCCAGTCCCAGAACACCATTTTTTTGGGAAGAAAGCATTGCCTTGATGAATCGTGATTGGGACTTTCCCTTAGTTTCAAAAACATGAGCTAATGAATTCTCATTATTTAAATTCACCCATTGCGTGGTATTTGCTTAAGAAGCCCAAGAAACTAAAACAACCATCCATTACCAAAACTTTATGATCTACATATCTACCCTTTTTCTTGTAAATATTTGCAGTCAGTACTGGGAAGAAAAGAAATTCACAAATGAGATTTAAATGATCTCAACCCTACATACCAGTAGAGGAGAAGAGATTGAGAGAAAGACAGTGGGAAGAAGAAATATTTTAAAGATATTTCATGTTTCTATTCCCATTCCATTCAAAAATAGTAGACCATGGAGTGAGAATTAAATGGGAAATTAGAAACTTCTCTAATTTTTGCCAGTCTCAGATCCTGCTTATCATTCATAGTAGGGGCATCATCTCGGTTCATTTAGTGTGATTGTATTTTTTGAAGATAAATGTATTATAAATAACAGGACCTCTAAAAGTAAGCCACCTACTTCATATGATTTTCGAATGGAAAAACAATGGCATACTCTAATTGCTTGTGGAAAAACTGTCAATATTATTGAACTTTGTGATTCATTTCCTAGGTAGTGTCTTCCTGGGGATTAAATGAATGAATGCCTCTTTTATAGTCATGAAATATCAAATACCCAGAAAAGTTCAGAAAGTAATACAGTATACACCTATACACCTGACCTTCTGGTTTAACAGTTATTGACATTTCATCATATTTCTGAAGAATTCTTTTATTGTTGTTATGATTATATTAAGGATACCATTACAGTCTCATTCTCCAACATTTCCTCTTATTTCCCTAAATCTCTGAAGGTAATTACTATCCCTGAGTTGTTGTATAATATTTCAAACTTTCGCTACCTATCTATGTATCTATAAACTATACCCTTTATGTACTTTATTGTGTGTGTAGTTATCTTTCTGTCAGTGATTCCACGTTAATTGCATCATGATCAGAAAGTGCCATACCTATGAATTGTTGTTTTCCAATCATACGCTATCTCTGTTTATGGAGCTAAGGTTAGCCACCCCTGTAATAAACCTTGGAGCCACTCAGAACATCATACTCTCAATCTATATCCAATCTATTAACAGACATAATTCTCAAATCATGGACATTTCATGTCAACCCACTTGCCCTTGACTTAGTATGGTTTTGTAGGGTCTTTCATCATACATGCTTCTTTTATTACACATTCATTTTTGCATTTGTTTTCTCTGGCCTTCCTCAGTCCAGACTCTTCCTAACTCTGATTCATGCTCATTATTGCCACCAGAGTTATCTTTCCAAAAGACAAATCTATTCAATATTTCTTCTTTGCTTGACATCCCACTTAAGATGCTATTCTGTCCAGAACAGGGTAAACATTCTCAAGGATGACCATTAGGTTTTCACTCCTGGCCCCATCTACTCACTATTCTCAACACCTGCCTCCAGGACCCTAGGAATCAAAGCTCTTTAACTTTCTATAGTAGCTGTTCTATCTCTCATCTGTAATCAGCATATTGTGTTCTCTGGTCCTGTGTCCTTTGAATGCATGTTGGCTGGAATTTATCTGTGGTAAATCCAAAGGGTCTGGATTATGGGGGAATATGTCCAAAAAGAATTTTTATTTGCATCTGCTAGGTGTGGGAGTACAAGGGAAGTGCCAGTTCAGGCCCCTTTATGTGAATTTTTCTGTCTAGGATTCCTGGATGGCATAGTGTGCTGGTTTGAAGGTGTTATGCACCCCCAAAATGGGCATGTTCTTTTAATCCATTTTTGCAGGGGGCAGACCTTATTGTGGGTTGGACCTTTTGATTAGGTTGTCTCAATTGAGATGTGACTTACCCAATTCAAGATGGGTCTTAAACTTTTACTGGAGTCTTTTGTGAGGAAATAAAAGGCAGAAAAGTTTGGAAACAGCAAAGAGAAAAAACCCATAGAGCTTTGGAGAGAAAAGCCCTGGGAGAAGCCAGTAAGGACCCACAGAAATTGAATAAACCAGAAACTGAAAGCAATGAAAGCCAGAAAAAAAGGATCAGCAGATACTGGCCATGTGCCTTCCCATGTGAGAGAGGAACCTGAGATGCCATTAGCTTTTCTTCAGAGAAGATATCATCCTATTGATAGCTTAATTGGAATATTTTCATGGCCTTAGAACTGTAAATTTGTAAACTAATAAATCCCAATTGAAAAGACAACCTATTTATTTTATATTCCATCCTGATGACTTTAGCAAACCAAAACACTATAAGTAATGTAAAGTTGATTCCCAGCCTTGCACTGGGCAGACTTAAGGCTGTGACTTCTGAGAGAAGACTTTTCCACCCAGGGCTCAGCAAGAGGGAATTTTGTTTGTTGCTTTCTTCTATTAGCACATGGGTTGTTTTGTATCTACATTTTCATCAAGGATATAGCCATTAAAGGGTGTGGTTTTATGTTCTGAAACCCAATCTTTTGTGGGTGTGACCAAGGCTGTGACTTCTGTCACCACATGGCCATTATTCCTAAGTTGCTTTGTTAGTGAACCTCATACCTTCCATGACAACTGAAAATTCTGATTTCCAGCTTTCCTTTATTTTATATTCATTTGTTTGTCTGTTTTTGCTTTTGTTTTGGAAACAGCTTTGTTGAAATATAATTCATATACCATAAAATTTTGCACTTAAAGTGTACAAGTCAATGGCTTTTAGTATATTCACAGAGATGTGCAGCCATCACCACAATCAGTTTTAAAACCTTTTCATCACCTCAAAAAGAAATACCATGCCCTTTATTATCACCTAAACCCTCCATCCACCCCTCACCTCCAGGCAACTGCTGATATTTCTGACTCTATAGATTTGCCTATTCTAGAAGTTTCATTAAAAAAAAAAACAGAATGATGAAATACATGGTGTATTAGTTAAGGTTCTCTAGAAAAATAGAACCAACGGGTGATATCTGTAAATATGAGAATTATAAAAGTGTCTCACACAACTGGCAGAATACAGAAATCCAAAATTCATAGGGCAGACTGCAAGGCTGGCAATACTGATAAAGGATTCTGATGAACTCTACAGGAGAGGTGTGATGGCTGAAGCGATAAAAATTCTCTCTTCTCCTTTAAAAGTTTTCAACAGATTGGCTGAAGTCCAAGTTGATTGGATTATATCATTGGCAGGAGGCATGCCCTTAGTTGATCATAGATGTAACCAGTCACAGATGCAACCAACTAACTGATGATTTAATAAACTAGTCCTTTGCTGTATCAACCAACCATGAAATATCCTTGAAGAATGTTTAGGTGAGTGATTGCCTGATCAACTGGGCACCATCACTTGACCAAGTTGACACAAGAACCTAACTATTACAGCCCACCCTTTGTCACCTTGGCAGCTATGCACATCACATTAAACCATGCTTAATTTTTAAATAGAGCACACTGACAGGCATATGCTTCACCTAACAATATTCAACTATCCTGTGTACAACCAGAAATGCACTAAATCTCTCCAAAATAGGGTATATGTCCTTAGGTAGCATTCACTTATAACCTTCATATCTTATAACTTAAATACTATAACATGCACAATACAATTTATGTATATTATAAGAAGAACACAAAATATTTGCTTTATGTACAAATATAAACATACTCATACTATCACAGTCCTAATTTCTGTAACTGTTCACAAGGTCATAGCTCATGCTTATCACTACATTCTTCCACTACTCATTCCATGTCCCCTTTACCCTCAGCAAGCACTTCAGATGGCTGTGGTTCTTTGCCTGGTTGGGTAACCCAAACCTTCATTCCTAAAGTTTCTGGGCCATTGGTAGCCCTGCCTGCATTGGGTTGTGCAGCTTCTATTTACTTTAATCACAAGGCATGGTAGTATTAAGAAACACTCTAGAGTTTCTTCTATTGTATAGTTGCAGTCTTATTTCTCTTTGATACACAACATTAATCACCCTGACCTTACAGTAATCACTTTCCTTGCCTGTTGATTCAGAGGCATGAGGAGACCAAAGTGGCCAGGTGTCAGTCTTAACTCCCAGTTCAATGGAATCATTGCTGTGTCTCTGGTAGGAACACTCCTCCTTTTGGATTTAAGACCTGTAGCCCAACAGAGCTTAAGCTTTCAGGGACCAGAAGCAAAAAATTTTCTAGTGGACCACTAGGGGTGATACAAAGTGGTGCCATTCTCATTTCCACCCTTGATTCCTTGACCCATGAACCCTGGATATGGGAGAAACAACTTCATACAGTGGACACTGATTCAGAGCATACATAGCCCCCTGGAGAACATTACCCTAGCTCTGGAAGGTATTGCTACCTAGTGGCACCATAATTGGGTCAAAGGCCCATTCCATTGTTATATCAACTCAGCTTCCTCTGGCTGATTAGGAACATGGTAAAGCCAGAGGATTCAATGAGCATGTGTCCATTCCTGAACTTCATTTGCTGTGAAGTGGGTTCCTGGTTCAGAAGCAATGTGGTGTGACATAACCTGATGGTGTATAAGGCATTCCATGAGTCTATGGATGGTAGTTTATGTGAAAGCATTGCATGCAGGGGAGGCAAAGCCATTTCCGGAATATCTGTCTATTTCAGTTAGAACAAATTTCTGTCGTTACATACCATCAGGTAGCAGGTTGATCACCTCAGGGAATGGTGTCATACTGGGGACTGAGTGTGGGTCTCTGCTGCTGGCAGGTTGGTACACAGCAGTGGCTGTGGCCAGGTTGGCCTTGGTGAGTGGAAGTGCATGTTGCTAAGCCCATGCATAACCTCCAACCCTACCATCAAGACCACTTGGTTCATGAACCCACTGGGCAATGGGAGGAGTGGCTAGGGAAAGAGGATGACCTGTATCCACAGAGAAGATCATCTTATACACTTGATTATTAAAACCTTCCTATGCTAAAGTCATCCTCTGGTGAGTATTCACATGGGACACAAATGTATTCATGAATTTTGCCCACTCAGAAAGGTCTATCCACATACCTCTTCCCCAGATCACCTTGTTAACAATTTTCCAAACACTCTCCTTCCAAGTTCCTGGTCATGCAGCCAAACTATTACCAATACCCCATGGGTCTGTATACCAATGCATCTCTGGCCAGTTCTCCTTCTAAACAAACTGAACAACAGGTGCAATGCTCAAAGTTCCACCCACTGGGAGGATTTACCCTCACCACTGCCCTTCAAGGACATCCCAGAAAGGTGCTGTGGTGCTGCATTGTCCACTTTCAGATGGTACCTGCATATCATTCAGAGCCACCTGTAAATCAGGCCCGAGTTTTCTCTTTCTCAATCAACTGATTGCAAGGAACTCTCCAAGATGCCAGAGATCTGGTCTGCATAAGAGAAGGTAATGAGGCAGGAATGGGGGCCATGGGCATTTGGGCCACTTCTCCATGTAACTTGTGCCTTTAGGACCTGTTCAAACCCTATCTCTTATATACCATTGCCATTTTATGATGGAGTGCTGCTGTGTACACCAAACATTATGGTATGATGAGTCAGACAACACCCAGCTCATGATCAGTAACTCAGGAACCATGGTAACTTGGTGGCCCATGGTTAAACATTCAGTTTTTACTAAGGCCCAGTAGCAGGCTAAATGATGTTTCTCAAAAGGAGAGTGTTATCCATAGAGGATGGTAAGGCTTTATTCCGAAATCCTAAGGGCCTGAACTATGATTCTCCTTTAGGGCCTTCCAAAGTTTCCAGACAGAATGTCTAATTGCCACTGATATTTCCAGCATCATTGAATCTATTGGATCATATGACTGGCATGGCATAGCAGCTTGCATAGCAGCCTGGACCTCTCACAGAGCCTAGTCTTGCTCTGGTTCCCACTCAGAACTAGAAGCTTTTCTGGTCACTGGGTAAATGGTCCAGAGTAGCATGACCAATGAGGAATATGTTGTCTCCAAAAATCCAGAGAGGCCAACAAGGCATTGTGCCTCATTCTTGGTCATAGGAGAGGCCAGATGAAACAGCTTATCTTTCACCTTTGAAGAGATATCTCATCAGGCCCCACACCATTGAACACCTAGAAATTTTACTGAGGTGGAAGTCCCCTTTATTTTTGTTGGATTTACCTCCTGTCCTCTGCCACACAAATGCTTTACCAATAAGTTTAATATAGTTGCTACTTCTTGCTCACTAGGTCCAATCAACATGATATCATCAGTATAATTGACCAGTGTGATGTCTTCTGGGAGGTAGAAAGGATCAAGGTTCCTGAAGACAAGATTATGACATAAGTTGGAGAGTCGATATGCATCTGAGGTAGGACAGTGAAGGTATACTGCTGGCCTTACCGGCTGAATGCAAGCTGTCTATGGTGGACCTTAGTGATAGCTATTGAGAAAAAAACATTTGCCAGATTAATAGTTGCATACCAAGTACCAAGCAATGTGTTGATTTGCTCAAGCAATGATTCCACATCTGGAACAGCTGCTGCAATTGGAGTCACCACCTGGTTAACTTTGTGATAATCCATTGTCATCCTCCAAGACCCATCCATTTTTCACACAATGTAAACAGGAAAGTTGAATGGGGATGTGGTGGGAATCACCACCCCTGCATCCTTCAAGACCTTAAGAGTGGCACTATTCTCTGCAATCCCTCCAGGAATCCAGTATTGCTTTTGATTTGCTATTTTGCCATATAGAGGCAGTTCTAGTGGCTTCCACTTGGCCTTTCCTACCATAATAACTCTCACTCCACAAGTCAGGGAACCAGTGTGGGGATTCTGCCATTTGCTGAGCATGCTGATTAAAATTAAGCATTCTGGAACTGGGGAAATAACTACAGAATGGGTCTGGGGACCCACTGGGCCAACTGTGAAATGGACCTGAGTAAAACTGCATTGACCGCCTGACCTCTATAAACCCCTACTCTGCCTGGTGGACCAGAAGACATTTGGGGCTTTGGAATTAGTGTCAATTCTGAGCCAGTATCTAATAATCCATGAAATATCTGATCATTTCCTTTTCCCCAGTGCATAGTCACCCAGGTAAAAGACCATAGGTCTCCTTGGGGATGGCTGGGAGGAGGGTTAATAGTGCTAATTTTGGGCAGTTTAACAGGATCCTTCCCCAACAGTATCCATCTTTCTCCTCATTCAGGGGGTCTGTAAACTTTCTCAAGTCTGGGAATTGATTAAAGGGTTGTGACTCTATGATTTTGTAATTCAAGTTAAACTTCCATTCACTTGACTTAGAACTCTTTGGCTTATACAAATCAAACAAGAATTTAGTGGACTGCACATCTATTTTACTTCTAGATACCCCATGACCTGCTAGCCAATGCCATAAGTCTCTGCAAGTCAGACTATTTGACTGCTGCTTTGAGTCTGCTGTCCATTACAGTGGCCATGTCACTTTTTCTAAAGCAATTAACTGTTGCACCATGGTTTCTGCCAACTCAGGATCCAATCATCCCCATTGTATTGAAGGATTTCAGCTCAGTGAAAGCAGTTCTCACAGTAATACCTTGCCTACAGAAAAGGGTGATTTCTGACTGCTCAAGGTCGATGGAACAAGTCTTACAAATTTATTCCTCAAAGTTCTGGTAAAAGGTGTGTCCTCTGGACATTCCTGGGGTATGTGAGCACCTGTCTCATTATAAATCCACCCTAACACTTCAGTCTCTGTAAGCCATTGGATCCCCTCATCTACATTATCTCAGGGCAGTTCTGACATTTAGACCTCAGGTAATGTCGGCCACATTTTGATCCATGTTTCAGCCAACCATACAAACCCTTAATGCCCTTTCTAATCCCTCAACTGCAACATTGAATGCAGAATCTTCTTAGTGGGCCCATATCAATAAATTCAGCTTGCTCCAACTTTATATTCCTTCCACAATTATTCCAAATGCTTAATGTCCATTCCCACACATATTTCCCTGATTTCTGTCTATATATATTGGAAAACTCATGTAATTTTTTTGGAGTATAATATATTTCCTCATGAGTCACACTCTTTACCTCACCTTTCAGGGCCTGTTGGTACTTTAGTTATAGTACCAACTTTTTGGTACTATAACTAAATTTTTTTTGAAGGAAAAAAAGGGTGATGGGGATGGCTCTTTACAAGAATTAGAAGTGTCCTTCAAGCCAATTACTCAGGGCATTCCATTGCAGTTTCATCTGGTAAAACAGGATTAATTGCTCCAGACAGAGCAGTGAAGGCTGTTTCCCCAGGGGAGGTAGGTACAGGTTAAGCAGCCACTGAATGGCTAATCACTTTAGGTGGAGGTTGGACAACAGACTCCTCAGGGTAAATTGGAGGCCAGGAAGCTGTTTGCTCAAGGCAGGCTAGAGGTTGGGCAACTCTTTCCTCAGGGCAGACTGGAGGTGGGGTAGCTGTTTCCTGAGGACAGACAATTACAAGTCTATCTAGCAAAGATTCAGCAGAACCAGGATTTCCATGTCCCCACTGCCATTATTATGTTTCCATCCTGAATTTCAGGATCACATTCATTTCCAGTCAAAGCCCTTAATTTAACAGCAGACATCCTGCAAGCTTGAAAGTTTAGCTTACATTTTAAATCTGCTACTTGCAGTATAAGGTGCTGGGTCTGTTTTTCAGAGATCTCAAGTCTGCCACCAAAGGAAATAAGATTTTCTTTCAGAGCACACATAGAAACTTTTATATCTTTCATACTGGGATTATGTTGCAAATTTGAAACCTTAAGCTCATCCCTTTCCCACATAAATATATCCAGCATATCTAAGAACAACCAGCCAACATCATTATAGCTCTTAACTCCACAAAACTCCATTAAGCCATCAAAAACAGTCTTACCCAGTGCCTTGCCTCATATAAGTGTACAATTAGTAGAATGAAGTGGTAATATTTTGTGTATCTCCATTTCCAACTCACTTCTTGGACTGTCAATGCCATCTTAATTATTGGAAATAGAATCATTAGTGCCTTTGAGTCTAATCAGAGTAGAAAATCAATTGTAAAAACCCATTTTAAAGATTCTATTGGTCAAAAACTGCTCATATACCAAGCTGTATTAGTCAGGGTTCTCTAGAGAAACAGAACTAACAGGTGATATCTGTTAGATTTATAAAATTGTCTCATGCAACAATGGAAATACAAGAGTCAAAAATCCATAGGGCAGGCTGCGAGGTTGGCCCTCCAATGAAGGATCTTGACAAACTCTATAGGAGAGGCTTGTTGGTTGAAGAAGCAGTGAAAATTCTCTCTTCTTCCTTAACAGTCTTCAACAGTCTCCTTGTTATGGGGCAGTGCAGCTATAGATCAAGATCTATCTGTTTGGGAAAGGAGAAAAAAATAGTAGCTGGCATCTATAGCAGCTTCTCCAGGTGAATGGTGCTGGAGAGGTTTGCAGGATTTATGGCCAGCCACAGGTAAAAAAAAAGTCTTCAACAGACCATATAAAATCAAACTAATTGGATTATATCATTTGTGGAAGATGACCAGCCCTTAATTGATAGAAGATGTAATCAGCTACAGCTGCAATCAACTGACTGGTGATTTAATAAACCAGCCTTTTGGTTTATCACCCAGTCATGATATATCCTTGCAGTAATGGTTAGGCCAGTGCTTGCCACCATCACCTGGCCAAGTTGACACAAGAACCTAACTATCACCTATGGTCTTTTGTGACTAGCTTCTTTCACTTTGAAAAATGTTTTCATGACTCATTCATGTTGCAGCAATATCAAATAGTTTATTTCATTTTAAGACTGAACAATATTCCATTGTGTGGATATATCACACTTTATTTATCCAATCATTGGTTGATAGATATTTGGCTTGCTTCCTCATTTTGGATATTATGAATAATGCTGCTATGAGCATTTGGGTATATAATTTTTGAGGCAATAGCTTTTCATTTCTCTTGGGTGTGTATCTAGAAGTGGAATTGCTGGGTAAATGTCAACTCAATGTTTCACATTTTAAGGAACTGCTAGGCTATTTTCTAAAGTGGCTGCATAATTTTACATTCTCATTAGTAGTGTGTGAGTGTTTTAGTTCCTCTACATCTTCACCACAGTTTTCTATTATTATTATTATTCCCATCCTATTGGGTGTAAAGTTGTATCTCATTGTGGTTTTCATTTGTGAAAATGATGTGGAACATGTGCTTGCTTGCCATTCATATATCTTCTTTGGAGTTTATGCAGATCCCTCACTTTGCACTTTTGTTTCAGTTATTTGGTTTTTTAATATAGAGTGGTATAGTTCTTTATATATTCTACATATAAGTCCCTTATGAGTACATGATTTGCAAATATTTTCCCCACTGTATGTGTTGTCTTTTCACTCTCTTGATAGTATCCTTGAAAGCAAAATGTTTTTAATTTTGATGAAGTCCAATTAATCTATTTTTCTTTGGTTGCTTGTGCTTTTGGTGGCTTATCTAAGAAGGCTTTGCCTTGTCATTAAGATTTATCTCTATGTTTTCTTCTAAGA
Organism: Tamandua tetradactyla; assembly: GCF_023851605.1. Classification (NCBI taxonomy): domain Eukaryota; kingdom Metazoa; phylum Chordata; class Mammalia; order Pilosa; family Myrmecophagidae; genus Tamandua; species Tamandua tetradactyla. Next base: position 125,509,541 of record NC_135353.1, read on the forward strand.
AGTTTACATTTTAAACTCTTACATTTGGGAGTCTTATAGTTTTTAGCTCTTACATTTGGGTCACAACACATTTTGAGTTAATTTTGGTACATGGTATGAGGAAGAGGTCCAAATTCATTCTTTTGCATGTGGCTATCCGGTTGTCCCAGCATCATTTGCTGAAAAAACTGTTTTCCTCCATTGAATTGTCTTGGTACCCTTGTCAAAAATAAATTGACCATAGATATATGGAATTATTTCTGGAATCTCAATTCCATTCCACTGATCTATATGCCTATCCTTATGCTAGCACCACATATTCTTGATTACTCTTGCTTTGTAGCAACTTTTAAAATCAGAGTGTGTGAGCCATCCAATTTTGTTCTTCTTTTTCAAGAGTGTTTTGGCTGGATTGTGCAATGGTGGCTGGGCGGTGTGATGGTGGCTTAGCAGGTAGAATTCTCACCTGCCATGCTGGAGACCCAGTTTCAATTCCAGGAGCCTACCCACACACACACACACACACACACACACACACACACACACACACACACACACAAGCGAAGACTGTTTTAGCTATACTCACTTCCTTGAGTTTCCATATCAATTTTAGTAATGGCCTATCAATTTCTACACAGGCTCCAACTTGAATTCTGTTAGGAATGACTTTTAAATTGCAGATCAATTTGGAATGTATTTCCATCTTGAAAATATTACATCTTCCAATCCATGAAAATGTGATGTCTTTCCATGTACTTAGAACTTCTTTAATTTTTTCAGCAGTTTTATGGTTTTCATAGTATCAAGTTTTCACTTTTTTAGTTAAATTTATTCCTGAGTATTTTATTTTTTTGGATGCTATTATAAATGAAACTGTTTTCTTAATTTCATATTTGGATTGTCCATTGTAAATATATAGAAATACAATTGAATTTTGCATTATGATCTTGCATCCTGCAAACTTGCTGAACTTATTTATTAGCTGTAATAGTTTTTAGTGAATTCTTTATGATTTTCTATATACAAGGTCATGTCATCTTTGAATGAAGATAGTTGTACTTCTTCATTTCCAATATGAATGTCTTCTTTTTTCTTGACTATTTGTCCTGGCTAGAACTGCCATTACAATGTTGAAGAGAACATGGAAGTGGCAAGAGTGTATGTATTTTACTTGTTCCTGATTTTAGGAGGAAAGTATTCAGTCTTTCACCATCATGTATAATGTGAGCTGTGGGGTTTTTGTAGATGCCCATGATGGTTAATTTCATGTGCTTCTGAGAATTCTAACTACTACATTGCCCTTTATCATGCTGAGGAAATTTCCTTCTATTTCTAGTTTATTCAGTTGTTTTTATGAAAAGGTTTTGAATTTTATTTTTTAAATTTCAGCACTTCCTGAGATGATCATGTGGATTTGGTCCTTTATTCTGATGACATGGTGCATTGCATTAATTGATTTTTAGATGTTAACCCAACCTTACATTATTGGGATAAATTGCACTTGGACATGACATATAATCCTTTTTATATGTTGGTGGATTCAGTTTGCTGGTATTTTGTTGAGTATTTTTGCATCTATAATCATAAGACATATTGGCTTGTAGTTTTCTTTCCTTGTGATATTTTATCTGGCTTTGGCATTTAGCCACATAAAATGAGTTGGAACATTTCCCCTCCTATTAGATTTTTTGGAAGAATTTGTGAAAAGTTGGTATTAATTCATTAAATATATGCCCCAGTGAAGCAATCTTTCTTTACCTAAGACACTTGCCTCAACACTGAGCTTTGGCCTAGTTAAGAAGTAGCTTTTCAGCTCTGGAGCATAAACTCCCACAGAGCCCAAACCTAATGTGGCCACCAACCACACTACTCATAAACTTCACCCAAAACCCACAGCTAGCCAACCCCACTGCCCTCAAACCTTCAATCCTTTTCTCTTTTTGTGCGCATTTGTTTTAAAATAACCAAACCTTTATTACCAGGAGATATTTACTAACCTCCACACCTGGACCACAATAAAAGCACAAATCCATGTGTTGCTCTTGCTCTGCTTGTGTGTCCTCCCTCGCCCCACTGCTGGTTGAGCCACTCAAGCTAATCATGACCCGTCATGGCACCTCTCTCGCTCTCGGACTTGTGAGTAACAAACTATCTTTTCTCATGCATTAGGGCCTTGGTTTCCATTGCATTACACATGACCTTCACCTGGAACCAAATTTAAAATCTAATTTAAGTAATTCAGAAGTAGCGGTACAGCAAGCATGGTGTGTTGGTCACAACCATCGGAAATGTGGCATACAGATTTTCGGCTGCTCTTGACTAATAACCAGCTTTCTTAGACAGCTAATACTATCTAGAAAGGGTCCATGGCTTGCTGGTGTAGGTCTGTACTGCCTTGCTTTCCAGCCTGTCACCTCTGCCAGGTGTTGCCTAAACTTCTCACCTCAGATTAGTGGGCCTGTAGGTCTGAGTCCTTCCCAAGATCTGCAAATAGCCAGCCATAGTAAAAGAAGAAAGGAAACCTGTGGTTTGTAGGACTACCCTAAATGGGTGGCGTCTGGTGATACTAACACTGAGTAATATTTATTACATAATGAAGGCTTTGCTGTGGTTCTGACAATAGGAGCCTGCAAGGCAGGAGACAGGCATACCCTGCCTTGTGCTGTGAACTTGTGAGGGACGCCACTTGGGCTAAATGCACATGGACTGAAGGGAAAGTGTTAGACTTCATGGTACCTGGACCACAGCAGCTGTGAGACCGTTGGGGAAGATTCCAATCACTGTGTTTGTGGACCCCATCTGGATCTTAGACCTTCCCTTAGATTGGTACGTCTTTCACAGGGAGCTTAAAGATGAACAATGGTACTAGGGTCTGTGATCCTTATATTGCTGCTGTTCTGCTGCTGTTGCTCTCCATCTCCTGACCCCATGGGATATAAAAGATCTAACCCCTGGCATAAGGTGACTTAAGAACTATGCAAAAATTTAAGAAAATGGGATAAGACCTGAATATATTGTCCCAGTACCCTCCTAAGATACTAGAGGAAATTTCTAAGCTGATTAAGAGTCATGAGTTTCCCATGCAATGCACTTGGGCCCTGCTTTGTGCCATTGCTAAGACTCCTGTGGTCTGCCACCATCACGCTAGTGAAAAGAAATCCCAACCCCCATGAGGTTTATTGGGGCACCCTAGAGAGAGAGATGGTTGCCTATGAGCCCAGTCAGTGAACTCATTTTCCCATTACCATGTATGAGGTCAAGCAAGGCCCCAAAAGGGACCCCAAACTGAAAATTAAAACTCAAAGTTTTACTTGATGGAGATTCAAAACACAGTTTAAGATTTGATTAAGGAGACAAAGAAAAAAGGAAGGATTGGTTGCTGAGGGTCTTTAATATGGGGTCTGAGTTGCCACTCTCAACAGAGTCACAGACCTGGCTTATCAGTCCCAGGCAACCACCCCATAGGGGAGCACATGGCTCCTTCCCTGGAAGGTCCCACCTCCTTTTCCTATACATAAAAAGCCCAGTCCCTTACCCCACTGAGAGTTGTGACTATTGGACAAATTCTTATTAAACAACTACAACTAGTGGTGGTAACTTTTGCTTTAATTTTCCTACTATGGGTATTGATGCTTTAACATGTTGTCTGGAATAAGATCCAATCTTTGGCTCCCTGTGTGCCATGCCACATTGGACCCCAATAGAACTGCCTCTGCCAATCAAAGAGATAAATGCTGCAATATTACTTCACATAGGTACTCTGGGGCTCTAATCATAATCCAAGACTTCAAAAAAGCAGTCATTCAGTATACCTACCAACTCCCCATACCAACATCTTATTATGCCAGTTCTTAAAGCCATCACCAATAAAGGATAATTAACCATCAACTATACTGATTTTGATGTGAAGCCCCATCCTTCAAAGCTCCTATTCCTCACATCATCTAATTAATAAAAAACATATACAGCAACATGGCAATTGCTTTGTTGTGACTAACTTGGCCAGTTTTATTCAGTGTTGATACCTAAAATAATTTAAAAAATTCTTGGCTCTTCCTGCCAAAACTTTAACAAATGGCCTTTTAAAAAACCACTTAATACTGGCAGGCAGTATATACTTGACATTCGATTAAGGGGTGATTCAAAAGAGGGCCTTTGAGAGGGCCTAACCACATTCACAGATTATTTACAGAAATGAGGCTGAGCAATAGAACCTCATTAAATACAGAGGCTACCAAACTCCATCAAATTCCTGGGCATTATCTGGTCCTCTAATGGCAGATTCCCACCACAATCAAATACTAGCCCAACTCAGCCACTGTTTAAGTTTGCTAAAACTGACAGAATGCAATATATCAGAAATGGGTTGGCTTTTTCAATGGGGATTTATTAGATTGCAAATTTACAGTTCTAAGGCCAGGAAAATGTCCAAATTAAGGCAACAAGAAGAAGATATCTTCTCTGAAGAAAGGCTTCTGGCATCTGGAGCTCCTCTGTTACTTGGGAAAGCACATAACAATGCCTGATGGTCCTTCTCTCCTGGTTCTGGTTTCAAAATGGCTCTCTTAGCTCCTTTGGGTTCTTCTTGCTTGTCCCAGGGCATTTTCTCTCTCTTTTAGCTTTTCTGGGCTTTTATTGTCTTTTATCCTCTTCACAAAGGACCCCAGTAAAGGATTTTTTAAAGATCCACCTTTAATGGGCTGAGTCACATCTCAATTAACATAGCCTAACAAAAAGGTCCCATCTGCAATAGATCTGCACCCACAAGAATAGATTAAAAGAGCATGGTATTTTCAGGGTACATAACAGATTCAAAACAGCACAGCCACTAAAACATGCACAACACCTATGAGGCTTATTCATGTTCCGGATGGAACACATCCCACATCTCTCACTCTCATTACAGCCCATCGACAAAATCACACGTACGTCTGTTGCTTTCCACAATAAGCTTTAGAATTGGCACAACAGGCCATTTACCAAGTCATACCCTTGGCAATGGCACCCCCATTGGCTCTTCCTCTAGTAAGGTGGAGAGCCCATTGGGGCCAACTGTCTGACATGGAAAGGTTGTTGGTGTATCTCTCTGATGGCAAGTGTTATTGTTGTTGGAAAGGCAGTTCATTGGAGATCATAACATATCAACCAGTTTCAAACACCCCACTTACCCAGGATGTCTATTTGGGGTTAGAAGAGCTGAAAGCAGTCCAGTTAGTGCTCCAGGATGCTCTGAGCTGCCAGTTGTACAATCTCCAAATTTTCACTAATTTGAATGAGGTGGCTGAGGGGCTGGCAGGGGTTCAGGCCAGTGGAAATAAAATAATTTTCTTGTACAAGAAAGTTCCTTTTAGGTGGCTGCACATTTGGAAACAGCTCATAGCCTCACATGCTCAATAAACCACATCAGAATCACTGTTCAATAACATTACGGATAAACTACCTAAAATTCATTCCTATATTGTTTATCATGCAAGTCCCTGGGATATTGCTTAGTCAGGGACTTCAAGCTTCTCCTGCCAATTGGGAGTTTGTGCCAATAACACCTAATGTCTTAGAGGCTGCTCTGCCCTGGTGGAGTGGAAACAAAGAAAGGGATTGCCTCTAGGCCCATCATTGGCCAAAATAGTTACTAAAAGCTGTGACTTGTGTTCCAAAACCATATATTGGCATCCCATATGTGGGGTCACATTCCATAGTGGGGATGGGCAAAAGATAAACCCTTCTGTTGCCATATTAATTGCATAAGTTCTCTTTCTATCACTGCTGGATGCATGAAGAAATGGAGACTATTGCTCTCAAACTGAGCAAGCAGTGGAATGCTCTACGTCTTAGTTTTTTAAAAAAGTTACAGCTGGTGGATGGTAGTCACACTAAAAAATAGACCCTGTCATGTGTGCTTATTACCCCCACAAGTCACAATATGAAGGCTGGCTAACACCAGACATAGAGAAGGCCCTGAGAGAAAGCATTATACAATCTCTCAGCAAGGGGGAAACAACACCAAGTCCAGCTGTCATGATACAAGTAACAGCCCCAGAAGCTGGGCCTTGCTGACTGGTGCATTGCCAATGTTCACCCTGGCTCTGGGTTTTAATATTTTTGCTGGCTGCATTGGTTATTGGATTACTTACTGGTCCATGAAACTTCACCATGCAGGCCCAGGAATGTGTAAACAATATTCAGCTAATCCTAAAATTGCACCCAGGAATGGGGCAGAAGAAATTGCTGGCTGTTGCCCTCAGTCACCTGTGCCCAGCATTCCACCAAGCATAGCTAATGATTCAAAGCCATCCAAATAGGTTCTCTGGCACCAATGCATAAATGATTCTTGACCCAGGAATAACCTAAATAAGGTTCTCATGCAGCACCAATGTCCTTATTAGTGTAATCAAATCAAACCTACATGGCTAATTTCCTCTAGCCCAACCTGTAGGATATTCTATTCTATGTACAAAAAATTAATGCCCAATTGGCATATAACTGTGGACAAAACACATCCTCTATGTGGAGGGAAGTGTGGGAACATGCAGTCAAATCCTTTGCTAGGTGGGTCCTAGATGACCATCTAAAAGTCATGAAGCTCTGTGATGACAACCGTTTTACAGGCATCTACAGAGATATCATGGCTAGAGCTGCCCAATGGTATTTTAAAACCCATGACAACATTACCTATCTTTTATGGATTACTACTAGGTTGGCCCCTGATAATACCCACTTCAGATAATGTTACCCTAGCCCATGAACTCACTGATAGAGAAGACACTGTCCAAGATCACCACTGAAGGTCACTCAAAAGTTATCACTCAGGGTCATTTCATCAACCCAGTGCACATTTTTTTTCTTTCACTCACCTCCTTTGTGCTTTTTCTTTTCTTTTTAAAATTATTTTTGGCATGGGCAGGCTCTGAGAATTGAACCCAGGTCTCCAGCATGGCAGGCAAGAATTCTGCCACTGAGCCACTGTTGCACCACCCTCCTTTGTGCTTTTATTGGTTCATAATTACCTTTATATTATAAGACCAACAATGGAATTATATACATTTTTGTACAATTGCTCATTAAATAAGTTAGAAAAAAGAAATATTCATTTATACTATATTTTAGAATGACATAATTACTTTACCAGTGATCTTTAGTTTTTGTGAGTGTGGATTCAAAATACTGTCTGGGGTAACTTGCTTTCCACCTGAAGAACTTCTCTTAGAATTTTGCATGCTTTTTCTGCTAGAAATGAATTTTCTCAGTTTTCATCTGGGAGTGTTTTTATTTTTGAAATACAGTTTAGCTGGATACAGGATTCTTGGTTGACAGTTTTTTTTTCCTTTGAGCATTTTGAATATGTTTTTCCACTGCCTTCTATTTCCCTTTTTTTTTTTCTGATGAGAAGTCAACTGTGGAACTTATTGGAGTTTCCATGTAGGTGAGGGCTTGTTTTTCTTTTGTTATTCTCAAGAGTATTTTCTCCTTGAAAATGAGCTTTCAGAATTTTTACTATGCTTTGTCTATATGTAGATACTTTTGTGTTTATCTTGGACGTATAGATTAATGTTTTTCATCAAATTTTTAAAATTTACAGCTATTATTTCTCCAATATTTTTTATACTTATTTTTTCTGCTTCCTTTCCTGGCATTCTAATTATGTATATGTATGTTGGTACACTTAGAAGCATCTCACAATTCTCTGAGGCTCTGTTCATTTTTCTCATTCTTTTTTATCTTTGTCTTCAGACTTTAAAATCTCTATTGATCTATCTTCAAGTTCATCAATTCCTTCATCTGCCAGTTCAACTATAATGACACCTTTACTAAGTTTTTCTTTTACTTATTGTACTTTTCAATACCAGAATTTCCATTTGGTCTTTTAAAAATAAATTTATCTCTCTATTGATTTTCTTTATTTGATGAAACATTTTCCTTATAACTTCCTCTAATTCTTTTTGTTAGAGAAGTTGTGAATTTACAAAACAATCATGCATACAATACAGGATTCCAGTACACCACCATGCCACCAACACCCAGCATTGGTGTGGCACATTTGTTGCAATTGATAATAGCACTATTTTTATAATTGTACTATTTTTTCAGCAGTGAATTACCTAAGTTACTATTGATGACTGATTATTAAAATAGTTCTATCATCCATTATTTACATTAGTGGTATTTCCCCCATACCACACTGTTATTACCATCCTGTATTAATATTATACATTTGTAATAATTCATGAAAGAACTTTCTTATGCTTTTTTACTATTAAGTATAGTACATCATCTACAATAAGGTTCACTGTGGTGTTTAATCCTATGTTTTATCTTTTAATTACTATTCTAGTAATATACACAACCTAAAGTTCTCCCTTTTAGCCACATTCTCTTATATATTTCAGTGTCATTGATTATACTCACAATACTGTGCTACCATCATCACCATCCATTTCCACACCTCCATTATCAGCCTAAATAGAAGTTCTATATAAATTAAGCATCAACCCCCCATTCTCTAACCCCAATCATTCTCTTGGTAACCTATATTCTAGATGCTAACTCTATGAGTTTGCTTAATATAATTGGTTCATAACAATAGGATCATGCAGTATTTTTCCTTTTGTGTTTGGCTTATTTCATTCAAAATAACATCCTTAAAGTTCATCATGTTGTTGCATGCATCAGGGCTTCATTCCTTTTTATGGCCAAAAAAGACTCCATTGAATGTATATACCACATAATGCTTATCCATTCAATTGTTGATAGACACTTGGATTGTTTCTATAATTTGTGAATTGTGAGCAATACCATTATGAATATAGATGTACAAATATCTGTTTGAATCTCTGCTTTCCATTCTTCTGGGTATATACCTAGTTCTGCAATTGGTGGGTCATATGGTAATTCTATGCTTAGCTTAGTGAAGAATCTCCAAACTGTCTTCCACAATGTCTGCACCATTTCACATTGCCACTAGGAATGAATGAGTGCTCCTGTCTCCTGAGATCCTCCCCAAAACTCGTAATTTTCTATTTTTTAAATATTACTTATTTGAGTAAATGTGAAATGATATCTCATTGTTGTTTTGTTTAACATTTCTATGATAGGTGGTGGTTTGAGCATCTTCCATGTGCTTTTTAGCCATTAGTATTTTTTCTTTGGAAAAAAATGTCTATTCAAGTCTTTTGCCCATTTTAAAATCAGATTCTTTGTTTTTTATTGCTGGTTGTAGTATTTCTTTATATAATCTGAATATTAAACTCTTATGGGATAACATGACATTCAAATATATTCTTTCTTTGAGTAGATTGCTTACTGACTTTCATGACAAAATCCTTTCAGGAGCAAAAGTTTACAATTTTGAGGAAGTCCCATTAATCTTTATTTTTTGTTGTTGTTGCTTGTCCTTTGGGTACAAAGTCTAAGAAAACATTGTCTACCACAAGATCTTGAAAAAGCTTCCCTGTGTTTTCTTTTAGGAGTTTTATAGTCATTTTTCTTATATTTAGATCTTTGAACCACTTTGAGTTGATTTTTGTATATGGCGGGAGACAGGAGTTCTCTTTCATTATTTTGTATGTGGATACCCAGTTCTCCCAGTGCTATTAAAAATAATTTTTAATTGTATAGTATAACATATATACAAAGTAAAGAAATAAAAAAAGCAATGGTTTTCAAAGCACTCTTCAACAAGTAGTTACAGCACAGAGCCCAGAGTTTGTCATGGGCTACCACATGAGCCTCTCATACTTTTCCTTACAGCTGCTCCAGAATACAGGAAGTTAGAGGGGTTAAATATTATTATCATTATAATTAACTTTTCTCCCTTCCTTTTTTTTGTGAAAAATAACATTTATACAAAAAAACCTATAAATTTCAAAGCACAACACCACAATTAGTTGCAGAACATATTTCAGACTTTTACATGGGTTACAATTCTACAAGTTTAGGTTTTTACTTCTAACTGTTCTAAAATAGTGGAGACTAAAAGAGATATCAATTTAATGATTCAGTATTCACATTCATTTGCTAAATCCTATCTTCTCTATATAACTCCTCCATCACCTTTGATCTTTCCATCCCTCACTTTAGGGGTGTTTTGGCTATGGCAATTCTAAACCTTTCATATTGGAAAGGTCTGTCAGCAATATGGGGTAGGAAGATGGAACTATCCAATGCTCTGGAGAGGCTGGGCTAGGTTTCAGGACTTATGTGGACCAGGGACCCATCTGGAGGTTGTAGGTTTCTGCAAAGTTACTCTAGTGCATGGAATCTTTGTGGAATCTTATATATTGCCCAAGGTGTTCTTTAGGATTGGCTGGAATGGTCCTCGTTGTGGGTTGGCAGGTTATGAAAGGTAGAAAGGTCTAACTGAAGATTGCATAAGAGCAACCTCCCAAGTAGCCTCTCAACTCACTTTGAACTCTCTCTGCCACTGATACTTTATTAGTTACACTTCTTTTCCCCCTTTTGGTCAGGATGGAATTGTTTATGCCACAGTGCCAGGTCTGCATTCATCGCTGGGAGTCATCTCCCACATCATCAGGGAGACTTTCGCCCATGGATGTCATATCCCACATAAGAGGGAGGGCAATGATTTCACTTGCAGTGTTGGGCTTAGAGAGAATGAGGCCACATCTGAGCAACAAAAGAGGTCCTCCAGAAGTAACTTTTAGGCATGCCTATAGGTAGTCTAAGTTTCTCTGCTACCTACATAAGCCTCACAAGATAAGACTAATGATTGAGGGCACAGTCTATTGATTTGTGGGTCCCTAAAGTCTGACACAGTATCAGGGGATTCCCTGATAGTAAGGTTTAATAGTTTCATATTCTTTCTCCAATCCTTCAGGGGACTTTACCAATACTTTTTGATGATCTTCTTAATATGCTCCAGAAAGTATCCAGGCATTAAAATAATCCATACAGGATTGAAGGACCTTTTTCTTATTCTCGGTTCCCTGTGTTTCACTTGTTCAATGAGCTATGCAGATAGGTTGAATTAGACTATGTACTACAGAAAATTTCAGTTCCAAATCAAATAAAGCTTTCTTCTATTGGTCAAAAAGAGAATGTGTGGTTCTAAAATACAGACACTATCTTCCTTACCCCTATGTTCTGCATTATTTTAACTCCAACCTGTTTGGCTTCATTCTTATCTCTAAGTATCAGGTTATATATATAAAACAGCCTCTCAAAATCCAGAAATAATAATCACCACTCTGGACTTAATGTGTCTGCCCTAAAAGCTTACAATCTAGGCCCCAGTTTTATTATAAGCATTTTCTAAAGGTGACCATAGCATTGTTGTTGTTTTGTTTCTGGCTTATTTTGTCTCACCAAATATCCCTCATGTTCATTCACATCTTTGCATGCCTCATGAATTTGTTCTTTTTTGTAGCAGCACAACCTTTGTTCATAAGTATACACCATCATTCGCCAATCTACTTCTCCATCAATGCATCATTCAGCCACCTGCATCATCGGGCATTATGTATAGGGCCCAAAGTCCACAGTCCATCAACATCCTCAATGTTAGATTACTTCATTATTCCCAAGAGAAATAAAACCAATAAACACAGCTTTACCAAATAAGAAATCTAAACCTCCTCTTAACTCTTCTCCCTCACCCCATTATTTATCTCTGCTGTTGTTGTGGTAGTGCTGATGGTTTCCTTTTGAACATAGCTCATAGCATGCAATAGTAGTATCCCCCCTGTACCATGGACTTAACCATTCTTTGTGAAAGAATAATGTCTTTGAAGTAATTCTTGCAAGAACTAATTCATATTTCTAGTGTGAGTCAGTGAGATATGTAGGTCTATACAACCGCTTTCAATCTTGTTCATCTTTAATATGGTAATGTTACTTGTAGACCCACTAGAGAACCTTCAGTTCTATCTATTCCCTTACATTGGAATTCAACCTCATTAGCTAACATTCACCCATCTCCAATTTCTATGTATCTCTAAGTCCCTTATATTCTGTAATATAAGCCTCTTATTATACCTTTATGCTGGTCATAAAAGTGGAATCATACAGTATCTATCCTTTTGTGTCTGGCTAATAAACACTGCTGCTATGAACGTTGGTGTGCAAATGTCCATTTGTGTCCTTGCCCTCGTGTCTTCTGAGTAGATACCTAGCAATGGTATTGCCAGATCAATTTGAAATTCTATACATAGCTTCCTGAGGACACACCAAGCTGCCTTCCATGGCAGTTGTGCCATTTGACATTCCCACCAACAGTGGGTAAGTGTGCCTCTTTCTCCACATCCTCTCCAGCACTTGTCATTTTCTGTTTTATTGATAATGGCCCTTCTGGTGGGTTTGAGATTATATCTCCTTGTGGTTTTGATTTGCATTTCCCTAATAGCCATGGAAGTTGAGCACCTTTTCATGTGCTTTTTGGCCATTTGTATTTCCTCTTCTGAGAAGTGTCTGTTCATATCTCTTGCCCATTATGTAATTGGGTTGTTTGTCTTTTTGTTGTTGAGTTGAACAATCTCTTTATAAACTCTGGATAGTAGACCCTTATGTGATATATCATTTCCAAATATTGTCTCCCATTGTGTAGGCTCTCTTTTTACTTTCTTGATGAAGTTCTTTGATGCACAAAAGTGTTTAATTTTATGGAGTTCCCATTTACCTATTTCTTTCTTCAATGTTCATACTTTAGGAAACCGCCCCCTATTATAAGATTGATATTTCCCTACATTTTTCTAACAGTTTTATGGTCCTAGATCTAATGTTTAGGTCTTTGATCCATTTTGAGTTAATTTTTGCATAGGGTGTGAGATATGGATCCTCTTTCATTCTTTTGCATGTGGATATCCAGTTCTCTAGGCACCATTTATTGAAGAGACTGTTCTGTCCCAGGTGAGTTGGCTTGACTGCCTTATCAAAGATCAAATGTCCATAGATGAGAGGGTCTATATCTGAGCACTCTATTCAATTCCATTGGTCAATATTTCTATCTTTATGCCAGTATCATGCTGTTTTGACCATTGTAGCTTCATAGTATGCCTTAAAGTCAGGTAGTGTGAGACCTCCAACTTCATTTTTCTTTCTCAGGTTATTTTTAGCTATCTGGGGCACCCTGCCCTTCCAGATAAATTTGGTTATTGTTTTTTCTATTTTGGAAAAGTAAGCTTTTGGGATTTTAATTGATATTGCATTGAACCTATAAATTAATTTCTGTAGAACTGACATCTTAACTACATTTAGATTTCCAAACTATGAACACGGTATACCCTCCAATTTATTTAGGCCTTCTGTGACTTCTTTTAATAATTTATTGCAGTTTCCTTTGTATAAGTCTCTTGCATCCTTAGTTAAATTTCTTCTTAAATATTTTATTCTTTTGGTTGCAATTGTAAATGGATTTTTTCCCTTAATTTCCCCCTCAGATTGTTCAATACTAGTGTATAGGAACACTACCAATTTTTGAGTGCTGATCTTGTAATCTGCCACTTTGCTGTACTCATTTACTAGCTCTAGTAGTTTTGCTGTGGATGTTTTTTGGGTTTTGACATATAATATCATATCATCTGCAAACAGTGATAGTTTTACTTCTTCCTTTCCAATTTTGATGCCTTGTATTTCTTTTTCTTGTCTAATTGCTCTGGCTAGAACTGCCAACACAATGTTTAATAACAGTGGTGATAGTGGACATCCTTGTCTTGTTCCTTATCTTAGGGGGAAAGTTTTCAGTTTTTCCATTGAGGATGATGTTAGCTGTGGTTTCTTCATATATTCCCTTTATCATGTTGAGGAAGTTCCCTTCTACTCTTATCCTTTGAAGTGTTTTCAACAGGAAAGGATGTTGAATCTTGTCAAATGCCTTCTCTGCATCAATTGAGATGATCATGTGATTTTTCTGCTTTGATTTGTTGATATGGTGTATTACATTAATTGATTTTCTTATGTTGAACCATCCTTGCATACCTGGGCTGAATCCTACTTGGTCGTGATGTATAATTCTTTTAATGTGCTGCTGGATTCGATTTGCAAGAATCGTGTTGAGGATTTTTGCCTCTATATTCACTGGAGAGATTGGTCTGTAATTTTATTTTCTTGTAGAATCTTTGTCTGACTTTGGTATGAGGGTGATGTTGGCTTCATAGAATGAGTTAGGTTGCCTTCCCCCCTCCTCAAATTCTTTCCTGAATGTTTGGTAGAATTCACATGTGAAGCTATCTGGTTCTGGAGTTTTCTTTTTGGGAGCTTCTTAATGACTAGTTTAATTTCTTTACTTGTGATTGGTTTGTTGACATCGTTTATTTCTTCTCGAGTTCATGCCATTTTAGGAAGTTGTCCATTTCATCTACATTGTCTAGTTTATTAGCATAATGTTGTTCATATTATCCGATCATTACCTCCTTTATTTCTGCAGGGTCAGTGGTTAGGTCTCCTCTTCCATTTCTGACTTTATTTATTTGCATCCTATCTCTTCTTCTTTTTGTTAACCTCACTAAGTGTCCATCAGTCTTATTGATTTTCTCATAGAACCAACTTCTGGTTTTGTTGATTTTCTCGATTGTTTTCATGTTCTCAATTTCATTTATTTCTGCTTTAATATTTGTTATTTCTTTCCTTTTCTTGCTTTGGGGTTAATTTGCTTTTCTTTCTCTAGTTCTTCCAAGTAAACAGCTAATTCCCTGATTTTGCTCTTTCTTCTCTTTTGATATAGGCATTTAGGGCAATATATTTCCCTCTTAGCCTTGCCTTTGCTGCATCCCATAAATTTTGATTTGCTGTGTTTTCATTTTCATTTGCCTCAAAGTATTTACTGATTTCTCTTGTAACTTTTTCCTTGTCCGGCTGATTGTTTAAGAATGTGTTATCTTATTGGGCTTCCCTTGGAGGTGATGAATTGCTTTTCTCTTGCTGCTTTCAACATTTTCTTTTTCTTTGACATCTGACATTTTGATTAGTAAGTGTCTTGGAGTATGTCTGTTTGAATCTATTCTGCTTGAGGTACACTGCACTTATTGGTTTTTTAATTTTAAGTCCTTTATAAGAGTTGGGAAATTTTCAGTGATAATTTCCTCCATTAGTTTTTCTCCTCCTTTTCCCTTCTCTTCTCCTTCTGGGACACCCATAACACGTACATTCATGTGCTTCATGTTGTCATTGAATTCCCTGTGTCCCTGCTCATATTTTTCCATTCTTTTGCCTATATTTTCTTTCAGTTGTCGGATTTCAGATGTTCCATCTTCCAATTCACTAATCTTATCTTCTGTCTCTTGAAATCTAACATTGTAGGTTTCCATTGTTTTTTTCATCTCTTCTACTGTGCCTTTCATTCCCACAAGTTCTGTGATATGTTTTTTCAGACTTTCAATTTCTTCTTTTTATCATCTCTTGCCTTCTTTATATCCTCCCTCAATTCATTGATTTCACTTTTGATAAGGTTTTCCATATGTTCGGACATTCTGAATTAATTGTTTCAACTTGTGTATCTCATTTGCATTGTTGGTTTGTTCTTTTGACTGGGTCGTATCTTCAATTTCCCTAGTATGATTCATTATTTTTTGCTGGCCTTTAATTTCCTTAATTAGTTTATTCTGGAGATTGTTTTCATTTTTTTTTTTATCTAGAATTTTCTTCCTGGGTGACTTTGTTGTGTATCTGTTCTTTGATATTATTCTAGACCTCTTGCTTAGGTTTTGTTTAACAGATCAGAATTTTTCAGTTCTTGTTTTCTTGTTTCTTGCCCTGCCTATATGGTGCCTTTTTCCCCTTAGGAGGATCTGCTTAGATATTATTGACCCCAGTCAGATTTTCTCACACCAAACTAGCCTCCATTTGGGAGAAAAGAATCACTTGCATCAGTACCTGAGCATGGGACTCAGCAGGCTGAAAGACTTTCCTATGAAGCCTTTAGACTCTGTGTTTTTCCTGTCCTGCCAAGTATATGGTGCTTGTCTGCCTGTGGGTCCCACCAGCATAAAGTGATGTGGTACCTATAACTTCGGTCAACTCTCCCTGCTGGTGGTGTGGTCAAGACAGAGGAGAGGGCGTAGGCTGGCTTTAATGGCTTTGGTTTTCCAGATCCAGAGGTCTGAATTCCTTAAGGGAGGGATTCCATCTGATCTGGGCCCTTTTGGGGAAGGCACAGCCTCCAGACAATCTCTCAGAAAAACTTAATTCTGACTGAGAAGCCTTGCAGTTGTATCAAAAAGCAGTCAAGTCATAGAAACACAGCCACAAAAAACAGAAGAAGAAGAAAAAAAATTCTTTTTCAGAGCAGGACCCCTGTTCCTTGGGTTTGCTAATCAAGAGCTTAGGTTGGTACATTGCTCTGTGTATTGCCAGATCCTATGTGCCTCCTCCTTTCCATCAGGGCCCAGACCCTTTAAAGTATTTTGTACTGTCCAATCCAAAAATATCCTCTGTTATTTTTTCTTTCTCCATCAGCCCTCTCCCCTCTGTGCTGTGGCAAAACCCAGCAACCTCAGATTTTACTCAAGATTCAGCTGAGCTGGGGGCCTAGTTTTAGTGGTTAGGATTTGTTAATTCCACAAATTTGAGCTTGGTAGAGCTCAGCCCCTTACTTCTAGTAAAGTCCGTTTCCTTTCCCCTCTGGGAGTGACACTGGCCACTATAGCTTGGTTCTAGGTGGGCTTGCAACTGGTCCAGCTTGTCCAAACTGGTGTACACTGTGTGTCCAGTCACTGATGTGGTCCCAGCCATTTTTCTGTACTGTTCCTGGCTATTTACTTTCTGCTCTGGAGGATGAACTAAATCCCACACCTCACTAAGCCACAATCTTTCCCAAAACAATCCGATTGTTGGAATTTTGATGGGATTGAGTTGAATCTGTATATCAATTTGGGCAGAATTGACATCTTTGTGATATTTAATCTTCCAATCCATGAAAACAGAATGTCTTCCCATTTATTTAGCTCTTCTTTGATTTCTTTTAGTAATGTTTTATAATTTTCTGTGTAGAGGCCTTTTATGTCCTTGATTAAATTTATTCCTAGATATTTGATTCTTTAGTTAATATTGTAAATGGAATTGTTTTCCTTAATTGCCCACTGAGATTGCTCATTACTATTCTATAGGAATACTACTAATTTTTACATGTTGATCTTGTACCCTGACCCTTTCCTGTATTCATTTATTAGCTTTAGTAGCTGTCTTGGAGAGTTTTGGGGGCTGGTTACATATAGGATCATGTCACCTGCAAATAGTGAAAGATTTACTTCTTCTTTTTCAACTTAAATGCATTTTTTTCTTTTTCTTGCCAAAATGCTCTAGGTAGAACTTATAGTGCAAAGTTGAATAGCAGTGGTGACAGTAGGCATCCTTATCTTGTTCCAGGTCTTAGAGGGAAAGCTTTCAGTATTTCACCATTGAGTATGATGTTGGCTGTGGGGTTTTTCATATATGCCCTTTATCATTTTAAGGAAGTTCATTTATATTCCTGTTTTTGCCATGTTTTATCAAGAAAGGATGCTTGATTTTGTTTAATGCCTTTTCTGTGTCAATTGAGATAATCATGTGATTTTCCCCTGTGATTTTGTTAATGTGGAGTATTACATTAATTGATATTTTTCATTGAATCACCCTTGCATATCTGGGATAAAACTTCCTTGATTATGGTGCATAATTTTTCTAATATTCATTAGAGAAATTTTTCTGTAATTTTCCCATCTTGTAGTATCTTTCTCTGGCTCTGATATGAGGGTAATATTGGCTTCATAAAGTGAGTTAAGTATTGTCCCCTCCTGTTTCATTTTTTGGAAGAGTTTGAGCAAGATTGATATTAATTCTTCTTGGAATGATTGGTAGAATTCACCTGTGAATGTATCTGATGTTGGACTCATCTTTTTGGGTGATTTTTGAGGACTGATTCAATCTCTTTACTTGTAATTGTTTTGAGGTCTTCTATTTCTTCTAGAGTCAGTGTAGTTTGTTCATGTGTTCAAATGAAGCTGTTCATTTCATCTGTGTTGTCTAATTTGTTTACATACAGTTGTTCATAGTATTCTCTTATGCTTCTTTTTATATTTGAGAGGTCAGTAATAATGTTTCCTCTCTGGTTTCTGATTTTAATCATTTGTATCCTCTCTTTTTTTTTCTTTGTCAGTCTAGCTAAGGGTTTGTCAAATTTATTAATCTTTTCAAAGAACCAACTTTTGATTTCACTCATGCTCACTATTATTTTTTGTCTACTTCTTTTACTTCAGCTCTTATCTTTATTTCTTTCTTTACTTGATTAAGATTAGTCTGCTGTTCTTTTTCTAGTTTCTCCAGGTATGAAGTTAAGCTTTTTAATTTAGCTCTTTCATGTTTTTCAATGTAAGCATTTCAGGCTATAAATTTCCCTGTCAGCACTGCCTAAATGTTGATATGTCGTGTTGTGATCTCATTTTCATCCACTTCATGATATTTGTTGATTTCCCTTGCAATTCCTTCTTTCATCCACTGATTGCTTAACAGTGTCTTGTGTAACTTTCATTTTTTGTAAGTTTCTCCGTTCCCCACCTGTTATTGATTTCTAGCTTCATTCAACTATGATCATAGAAAGTGCTTTGTGTAATTTGAATATTTTAAAATTTATTGAGACTTGTTACATGACCTAATATGTGGTCTATCCTAGAGAATGATCCATGTGCACTTGAGAAGAATGTACAACCAGCAGTTTTGGCTACCAAGTGCTCTTTATGTCTGCTAGGTCTAAGTTTATTTATCGTATTATTTCAGTTCTCTTTTTTTCTTGATCCTCTGTCTAGATGTTCTATCTGTTGAAGAGAGTGGTGCCTTGAAGTCTCCAGCTACTATTGTAGAGATGTTATTTCTCCATTCAGTTTTTCTGAGGTTTGTCTCATTTGGGGGGGGAATACTATGATTATGTATAAGTATTTCCTGGTGAATTGCCCCTTTTATTAAAATATAGTGTCCTTCTTTGGCTCTTATCACATTTTTTCATTTAATGTCCATTTTTTCCAATATTAGTTTAGCTAACCCAGCTCTTTTTTTGGTTACTATGTGCATGGAATATCTTTTTCTAACCTTTATTTTCAACCTGTGTCTTTGGATCTAAGGTGAATCTATTGCAAACAACAGATAATTGTTTCATGCTCTTTTATCCATTCTGACAATCTGTGTCTTTTAAATAAAAATGTTAATGTGTTAATCTATTAACATTCAGGATTATCACTGTAAAGCTAGTTCTTACTTCAGCCATCTTAAACTTTGATTTTTATATGTCATATCTCTTTTGTCTCTGTTTTACCATTTGTTCATCCATACTGATAATCTTCACATTATTCCAAGCCACTCTTTCCTGTCTTTTCCTTTCAACCTGCAAAATTTCTTTCAGAATTTCTTGTAGGGCATATCTCTTGTTCACAAACTCTCTTAGTTTCTGTTAATCTGTGAATGTCTTAAATCTCCATCATTTTCAAAGGACAGATTTGCCAGATAAATAATTTTTTGCTGTTAGTACTTAAATATATCATACACTGCCTTCTCACCTCCAGGGTTTCTGATAAATCAGCACTTACTCTTATTATTATGGACCCCTTGTATATAACAAATCACTTTCCTCTCACTGCCTTTAGAACTCTCTCTTTAACTTTGGCATTTGAAATTCTGGTTAGTATGTGTCCCAGACTAAGTCTATTAGGGTTTATTCTGCTTGTAGTACATTTGTACTTCTTGGACATGTATATTTATGTCCTTCATAAGAGTTGGGAAGTTTTCAGACATTGCTTCCACAAATATTCTTTCTTCCTCTTTTCCTTTCTCTTCTCGTTCATACATACATATGATATGTATGTTTCTGCCCTTTGTGCATTTATTCAAATGCTTGGAACCCTGCTCAATTTTTCCATTCTTTCCTATCTGTTCTTCTGTCTGTAAGATTTTGATTCTTCTGTCCTCTAGTTCACTGGCTCTGTCTTCTGCCTGTTCATATCTGTTGTTGTATGCCTCTAGTGTATGTTTTTATATCTTCTGCTCTGCCTTTTATCCCCATAATTCCAGTTATGTTTCCTTTTATACTTTCAAATTCTCCTTTATGCTTCCAGATTTTCTTCTTAATACCCTTTAGCTCTTTAGCCATATTTTCCTTCATCTCCTTGGATCCATCAGACTTGTTTGAATATCTTTGATTAGTTGTTCCAAATTAGTTGTCTCCTTTGAAGTTTTTAATTTGTTCCCTTGACTGAGCCATATCTTCCTGTCTCTTAGTATGGCTTTTAATTTTTTCCTAATGTCTAGACATCTGATTATCTTGATGAGTTTATGACGAAGGCTAGTTTTCTTTCTTGCCTAGGATTTTGTTTTTGATTGGTTTGTGTTAAGAATCTGCTTTGACAATTGGTTCAATATATCTTAGCTTTTAAAGTAGCCCATGTTTGACTGTTCAGATTTTTTCAACTTTTCTACCTCTGCTTCTTTCTCTTGATATGCAATACTACTTTTAAGATAGCATTTTTTGTGTGCGCAATTGTTTCACCTCCAAGAGAAGTCTTCCTTTCCTCTTTTTCTTTCCAGGATTCTTGATCTGTTCTGTTTGTTTTTGTTTTGCCTCTATGTTTTTTACACTCCTTTCATTGTCTTTAGCTGCTTTTGCCTGGAGGACAAATTCTGGGAGGAGGGTCACACCAGATAAGAACTTCCCAAGTCTTTATTTCCCAACCAGGGACCCAGGAACAAGATGAAAACTGACTCCAAAGTGTCCTGGGGAGGGGATCAGGAAGGACACCAAAAGCCTCTTTGACAGTGTCCCAAAACTGTGCTTTCCTGGCCTACTCAACAAATGTAGCCCTTTAGCTAACTGTTCCCTGCAGCCCTGAGGAAAGAACTGTATCTTTGAATTTTCACTCCCTCCACCCCTGTTGGGGTTGAGATTGAAACAATGGCTTTCACCACTTTTGTCTAGGGCAGGTTGAAATAGTATTTCAGAGCTGGCATCCAGCAGTACAAATGCACTAATCAAAAGCCATCATCAGTGATTGGCTGTACCCATCCCGGTACTGGGGAAACAGGATTTTTATATTCCTTTCTGTCTCTAGTGGGCTAGCCAGGGACTGGACCCTAAGGTGGCCCATTGTCAAAGTGGAGGGTGAGTACTGGTAATGATCACATGGAGAGAGCAACTCACTGTTCTCCACTGTAGTTTATCAGTCTCTTCCTAGCTCTTTCCTGGATGTTGTACAGTGTTCTTCCTACCTCCAGAACCCTAGGACAACTGTATCCAACAGTTTCCACCTGTTCAACAGCTGTTTTGGTGAAAGGACTGAGTCCCAGAGCTCTTACTGTGCCATCTCCCCTACAAGTCCACCTCCTTTACTTTAAGCATGTTTTCCTTTACTTCTTTGAGCATATTCATGGTTACTACATTGAAATTTTTGCCTGTCAAATCCAACGTCTGATTGCTGTCACAGACAGTGTCTGTTGCTTGCCCTCTTTTTCCATGTATATATAAGTCTTTCCTGCTTCTTTGCATGTATTTTACTTTTTGCTGGAACCTGGACATCTTACACAATATATTGTAGCAACTCTGGATAATGCTCCTTGAAGGCTTTTTACTTTTGTTTGCTTCTTTATTTGTTGACTGACTGGCTGGGTTATTTTAGTGAAGTCTAATTTCCCTCCATGAATATTGGCTGAAGAAGGGAGCCCTGCCTCTCTACTGCTCTCATACAGAACTTAGCTTCTGCAGCAAGTAGCTGTGGTGTAGGATGAGAATTAATGATGTCGTGTACCTCCTGTAAAGATACTGTAGCTTTTGACTGGGTGATTGGGATAGAAAGTATCCTTTCTTCATGGTCATACCAGCCCATAGCAGAGTTTCTGTTACTCTGGGCTGTGAGTAGAGAGGGAGGGAGGGAGGAGGTTGTTGTTCAAATGCCATAGATACCAAGTTTTAGGATATTTTCTTGAATAAATATTTCCTTATTTGCTATATGTCCTTAAGACCATTTCCAGAGACTTTAAATGGTTGGTATTAAATAACTTCATGAGTTTTGCTATGGAAAGTGTCCACAAAATATTGCCATTCCAGATATGGAAATTCTTTTTTCTACCCTCTGGATAATTCCATTGATTTATGATCTCATTTATGAATTTGAAATGATGTCTGACATGTTTTATCTGGGATTTCAAGATTGGCACAAATGGCTGTCTATTCCCTGCCTACAACTTGTTGTTCAATAATACATACCTCAAATTTGAACTTTTCTGTGATGTCCTCCTTCCATGGAGTCATCCTTTTCTTCTTTCACAACTCACCTTTTCTTTATCACATTTTAAACATTATATTGAAATTACTTTCTTGCATATCTGACTCCAAGTCTAGTGTAAGCTCCTTGAAGGCAAGAAATGTATGTCTATTCTACTGCTTAAGTGTTCCAATATGTAGCAAAGAGTTTACCAATATAGTACAAGACTCAATACTTGTAAAAATCAATGAAAATTAATTGTTTAGGTTGTACAGTTAGTGGACTATTTTGATAGTCTAAATAATATATGGTCAGGATCTGAACCAGATCAACAACCTATCAAGGAAGATAATATCATAGTGATTACCACTTACAAGGGACTGTCACTCTTTGAAGTTATCCCCTTATTTTATTTGGGCCTTGAAAATTTTCACTGGAAAAGCATTTATATTGACTACATATTTACTTATTTTCTCACCATGACATAACTCAACATACACTCAGCAACAACCCAGTTCCCACTCCTTCCCTTCTCATCCTGTTTATGCTGGCCTTTAGTATATGGTTTAGAGTACACATGTTCAAGGAATGAATGATATCTTAACTTGTACTCAGGCAACCTAAATCTCATCTATAAGGAGAGGGAAGGTTGATTGAATAGAACCAAGGTCTCTCTTAATAGCATTCCTTTACTCTTTTTCAAACATAAGCAAGACTGGCCTGGTTTAATTTTAATGCATAAAACAAAGAATGTAAGATGGCCTCAATATCTGTCTATGCTTCTTACTTGGTAATAGCAACCCAGATTTTCATGTGGGCTTATGACTACTTGGAATAATGACTACATTTCTCATTTTCCCTTGCAGCTGTGTCTAATGAGGGAACTAAGTTCTGGTCAAAAGCATGTACACAGAATTACTGTATGCAATTTCTAGACAATGTTCTTAAAATACAAGCAATAGCTTCATCAACCATTCCTCTTTTTATTCTGACAAGATAGGAATGTGAAACTCAAGCAATCATTATGGACAATAACAAGCTCAAGCAGCCATCTCAATAACTTGGGTCCTGATATTGTGGAGTCTCATCCCATCTCTACATCAGACATTTTATTTGAGAAAATAAACATTATATGTTTAATCTACTGCTCATTAAGGCTTTCTGTCACTCATAGCTGATATATTTTCTCACTCATATTTTCTCACCATGACATAACTCAACATACACTCAGCAACAACCCAGTTCCCACTCCTTCCCTGGCCAAATGGTAACTTATATAATACATGCTTACTTACCTTCCTGAATATCTGTAATTTCATTATAAAAATTTCAGTCTTAGAGATGAGATGCAAGGAACTCTTTTTTGGACCTCACAGTTCTTTAATAGTGCCATTAGTGGCAGGATTTAGGAGCACCTTCATCTTTTCTAACAACTGGATTAAGGTGTGTTAACAACAGCAACTACTTATAACCAAAATTTTGAGAGAATGTTGGGACTGGAGGAATATGCTTGATGCTGGGTCATCCTGCCATCCTCCCACTTCCCAGAGTCTTCACTTATTTTTTTTCTGACTAGATCTTGGTTTGAATCTGGTCACTCCTGGGATGTTTCCAGAGTGCTGATGATCTAGGGCCAAGATGGTTTCAGGTCTAATTGGAATACATAGAGGTATTCAATAACCTGTAGCCAATAGTAGCAGCACTTACAACAGTAATAATAGTAGCTCTACCTGCCCCAATTTTGACCTGTTTCCAGCTGGGAGAAGGTAGCAGGATACTCCAAATGGAATTCTTCACCCTTTACAGCACTGTCTATTTGACAGAAGTGACAATAAAGATGGCAATTCTCCTTCATGGATACTGAGTTCTGTTATTTACCTAGCTTTGCAGACTGAACATTTAAATTAAAGTAGAATTATTTTAGGTAAACTGATGTTGCCATATAACTAAATTTCCAAAAATAAAAAAGAAAGAATAATTTATAAAGAAGGTGGGAGTTAAATTAACTGCTTGGACAAAAAAATACTTTTTATAGCACTAGTTTTTTATCAATATAATTGGATTTTAAAATATCATAGGAATTAATTTCTTTTTAATACCTGGAAGTTTAATAATTAAAAGACAAATTCTTTGCAAAATCTGTTGTTTTGCCAAACCCTAAACATTTTCAACGTTGTATGCAGTATCTGCATTCCCTAAAACACATGGCTACTATCTAAATATTAATCTAGCCTTTTAGGAAATGCTATATCACTGTGCTTTTTCCTCCAAAAGTTTGAAGGAAAAGTTACCAAAACACAAATATGAAGAAATAAATGTATTTGATAAGGTGATTTGAAATCCCAATTAAAAAATATCTTAATATCTAATATCAATGTTATTAAACAGTTACTATGTGGCAGACACCATGCTAAGCTATTTAAATACATTATTTCAATTACTTTTCACAACATTCTTGTGAAACAAGTGCTGTGATTATCTCCACTTCTAGGATGAAGTAATTGATGCTTAGAGAGAGTTTAAATAACTCTCTAAGAACCATTTCTTGAACCCAGGTCAACAAGGCCTCAGCTCTTAACCACTAGATCCTCTACTAAATTTGATGATTTTAATCGGTACAGAAGTCATTTTGTGCAGTTTTAGGGCAGAAAGACCAAGTGAGATGAGTACTCACCTTGGTCTATGAAAATTCCCTTGACTGCTGTTCTTGAGTAAGGTGTGTAGTTAGTGGAGAATTATGAAGGGTGGGGACGGAGGATCTGCCCTGGTCATTAGCTAGGTCAAGTCAACGAATGAGAAATTGGTCAAATTTACCAATTTACATGAAACTTGTTTCACTTAAACCTCTATAAAATTTACAGCCATTCAAACTGGGATGATTTTTAACAGCTTTTGGAGATTTTTGGTGAGTTTAGGTTACTGGAACAAAGATTTCATTGAGTTTAGTTTTAGTCTTCCCGCAACTATTTTGCCACTGCTTTACAACGTGATGAAAGTTCAATATATTCTAGATTTTTCAATACTTTGAATATATGACCTTTTAAATTGAGAATAATCTGTGTATTTAAAGTTACAAATGTTGCACATAAAAAAAAATCAAGGATTTCAGAACCAAGATAGAAGGCTTATTCAACCAATGTTTTTCAATTTAATACCTAGTATTTTGTAATTATCTTAATTCATAGATTTGCTAGCTGACCTTTTTGCGTGAATTTTAGGCAGTGTCAAGAACTGAGAAGATTATAAGATTTTACCCTACTTGCAATCTAACAATTTAGTCTCATACAGTTTCATGGATGCTGGCAAAAGTCATGAGATTCCTGACAATTTACTACTCAAAGAAATAGTATCCAGAGTATCAGCACTTTTGTGCTGGCTCCCTGAACCCCAAATCCCATAGGGTGATGGGAAGAGGGCCAGGTGATGTGTGAATACACTTTAAGTTTTATGAGAGGACCCTGAGCTTAGGAAAGCCTGAATCTTTTAAAATGAAAAGTAGGCACTCCCATCCTTTGCTCAGGAGGGAGACAGTGCTCGCTATACAAGCAAGTATCTTGAAAGGAAAACCCAGGACAGAGTACAGTCAGTGCCTTGCTCATAAGATGCACAAAAGCATAAAAGACCCACGGAGAATTGTTTCCCAATAGGCAGTTGAAAAGTGCTCAATATCTGAGATGGGAATCACACAGGAGAATAAAGTTTCAGTGGGTCTGACAAATGTACTGCAGAATAGCTACAGCAAAATGGCTGTAGCAAATTGAAAATGAAACGAGGTAAAACTGCACAAACTAAAATAAAAATTTACAAAAATCTTTAAGAGCTAATAAACTAGGTTCTTATAAATTTTATACTAGTAAATAGAAATAAAATTTTGGTGGATCAATAATACTGCAAATGGTCATTTACCATGTTGACCATACTACAACATGAACTGAATTTTGGAAAATGGATCTTTGAATTGGGCAGCTACTTAAACCCACATTCAGGGTCTTATTCCTTATTAGATTTCAATTACAACTAGCTGTCATCCAACATGATAACTGAAAAGAACATAGTTCTTTCTCTCCTACCAGGAATGTCTGCATTTTAAATAAGGAAATGTGACAAATTGGTGAAGTCTTCCTAGAGTAACTACTCTATATTGACAAAATTTCAAACATATTGATTAATACAGGAGAGTATATTTGGGAACATGTTAGTTTCCTAAAACCTCTCAAATCATAACACATTGGTTAATTTTTTTCCAATTAGAGATTGGAGTCTCTAATCTGTTGACTTTTCCACTTCTATCCCAAAACCTCATTCTCTTATTACTTCACTCCTTTTCTGGCTTAGCTCCCTCAATTCATTATTATATAAATCTTCTTGCAAATGCTCTTATCTCCTTTGCTTCTCTATTTCTTATTCCAAATGTCCAGTCCTGGAAAATCACTAACAGTTGCTTGCTTCTTACCTATGTAGTAAGCTTTGCTAGAGAATTATACAAGAGACAAATTGGTATGCATATAAATTGATCATAGTAACCTCAAATAGGCATGTAATACCATCTGTCAGTCTTATAAAAAACCCATTACATTTCTTTCCTAAAACTGCTTTCCTGCTGTCTAGAAGGACATTTCACACTTTTCCCACTTTTCAAGTTTCTAATGCCTCCTTCTCATCCCCAGATAGGCTTCATTATGGCTTTCGCGAGCCCTAGACACTTTTACCTACATGGGTTCCTTCCTCAATAAAAAATATATATTATGTTTTACTACTGAATACTGAGTTGGTATAAAAACAAATGTAATCCAGTCTCTATTCATTATTATATATTTGTGATTACTATATTCATTTTTTCTCCTAATTTCAAGAGAAATTAAAATGAAAACAGTTTCGTGGGCTACTGAAAGCATTGTGGGCTTAGGCAGGCACTGGGACTATTGTACCTAGTGGATAAGTTGGCCCTGCTCCCCAGCACCTTCATCTGATGACCTTGCTTTTTACTTCACTTATAAAATATGTCAAAGATCCCTTATCTTGTCATGTGGAACTCTGGTAAGGGAGGTGGAACTGGAAATTATCACTATACAACAGACTTTCTCAACTTTGGCATTGTTGACATTTTGGACCAGATGATCCTTTACTGTAGGGGACTGTCTTGTGTCATGTAAGATGTTTAGCAGCATCCTTGGCCTCTACTCACTAGATGACAGTAGCACCTCCCCGATGCTACTTCAGATATTACCAAATGTACCCCGGGTGACAAGATAGCCCATGTTTGAGAACCACTGCTCTACATATGTAAGTTGAAGACATAATTATAGAGGAGTTCTCTTTGGAGAGTATGTAGAATAAGAAGAGAATATTAGTGAACCTCAACATGTGAGAGACTAGCACAAGTTAAAAGCCTCCAAAGAAGACTACCCTACTCCCAACATGGGATAGAGCTGGAGGATTTTGGTAGAAATATTCAAACTTCTACGACCTGTTACTGAAATAGGTGAGCAAAGGAATTGATAAACCACCTACCTGGGATCCCAAAAATGTGAAAGTTCCTGCCATCAGGTGATTTGATGCATTTCCTGTCGAAACGGTTGACATGAACTGCCACTGAGAATTTTTTTTTTAGAGAAGTTGTGGGTTACCCCCATGCTGGTTTGAAATGATGTATGTACCCTAGAAAAGCCATGTTTTAATCCTAATCTCATTCTGTAAAGGCAGCCACTTCTTCTAATCCTTATTCAGTATTGTATGCTTGAAATTGTAATCAGATCATTTCCCTGGAGAAGTGATTTAATCAAGAGTGGTTCTTAAGATGGATTAGCTAGAGCCATGTATCCACCCATTTGGGTGGGTCTTGATTAGTTTACCTGAATCCTTTAAAAGAGGAAACATTTCAGAGAAAGAGAAATTCAAAGACAGCAGAGCAGAACAACATAGCCACGAGAAGCAGAATCCACCAGCCAGTGACCTTTGGAGATGAAGAAGGAAAATGCCTCCCAGGGAGCTTCATGAAACAGGAAGCTAGAAGAAGCTAGCAGATGATGCCGTGTTTGCCATGTGCCCTTCCAGATGAGAGAGGAACCCTGACCATGTTCACCATGTGCCTTTCCAGATGGGAGAGAAACTCTGACTGTGTTCACCATGTGTCCTTTCACTTGAGAGAGAAACCCTGAACTTCATTGGCCTTCTTGAACCAAAGTGTCTTTTCCTGGGTGCCTTAGATTAGACATTGCTATAGACTTGTTTTAATTGAGACATTTTCTCAGCCTTAGAACTGTAAACTAACAACTATATTAAATTTCCCCTTTTTAAAAGTCATTCTGATTCTGGTATATTGCATTCAGGCAGCTAGCAAACTAGAACACCCCCTCTGAGAATTTGTCTAAGCCCTGGAGGTTCTGTGAGATAGTTCTCATCATCATAAATATGGGTCGGATACCACAAAGCTATAGGGCCCTTGATATTTGTAGGTTTTTTTTTTGTTGTTTGTTTGTTTATTGAAGGTCAGATCATAGCCCCTCTGTGGACCATGTGGAGTTGTGGCAGACACACCACTCCCTCCCAAACCTTGTTTCTTCCTGTGATGTGTCCAGGCATTACTCCCCAATAAACTTTTTGCTCTCCTAGCTTCATTTCAGTATCTACTTCCCAGAGAATCCTACCAGCAAAGGAGTATAATTTACTTCTTCTTCCCATAACTTGGAAAGTTATATTATCTTCAGTCTATAATCCTGTTTATATACATGAACACATGTTAAAGAGGACATATGCAGAAAACAGCATTTTTATTTGACATGTAGCACAGGTGTGCTTTCAATAGGGGGACCCATAGTCCCTTCATTTATATATTTGACTACTTACCATGTTGCTTTCTCCTATGAAAGGTATTTAATTTCATTTCTGTTTGATTTTCCTCATGAGATGGCTAAACTCACTACTGCCATTCAAGGAAGACCGTGACTGTGCTTGCACTTATAGAGCCAGACCTGTGTTCTTCCTAAGGTCTCAATACCTGTTCACTTGAGCAGGGGTAGTTCATTAGTGATGCAACAAACAGGATTTTCTGTGCGTGATATACTCATGTATGCCCCCATATACTGTGTAAAAAGCTGAATTCAGGCAGCCCATGTGTGACCAGAGGTGAGAGCTGGCCAGAACCACAGCAGTACAGTTTGTAGGTTTTGTGTAGTCATCATGCACCAGGTTTTTCATAGCCAAAAGTGCCTTTCACCATACTCCCGTTTAAATCTTTGAAATACCTGGGACTCTTATAGTGATAAATTCCAACAATTATGTTAATCAAAGGGTTCTTGTGTTGGGTTTTAAATATTATGTACCCCAGAAAAGCCATGTTTTAATCCTGATTCAATCTTGTGGGAGCAGCACTTTCTCTTAATCCTGATAGGATATTATAGCATGGAACTTTTGATTAGATTATCTCCATGGAGATGTGGCACACTCAATTGTGGGTATTAATCTTGATTAGATGGAGATGTGACTCCCCCCATTCAAGATGGGTCTTGATTGGCTTACTGTTATTCTTCGAAAGAGGAAGCATTTTGAAGAGAGTCAGAAATGACAGAGCAGACGGAAACTTCAGAGCAGAGCTGACAGGCAGAGAACAGAGACATGGATGTTTGGAGAAGCTTGGAGCCCAACAGATGTTGTCATGAGATGTTAAGCAAGCCAGAACCTGTAGAGAGCCAAGGGAAGCTAAGGGATGAAATCCAGCTCTGGAGAAGCAAAGTGAGGAACCCCCACAGAAACAGAAGAGCCCAGGAGCAAGGGACCAGCAGATGCCAGCCATGTGACTACCCAGCTGACAGAGGTGTTCCTGACACATCAACCTTTCTTGAGAGAAGGTAACCTCTT
Organism: Tamandua tetradactyla; assembly: GCF_023851605.1. Taxonomy (NCBI): domain Eukaryota; kingdom Metazoa; phylum Chordata; class Mammalia; order Pilosa; family Myrmecophagidae; genus Tamandua; species Tamandua tetradactyla. The sequence continues at coordinate 125,539,540 of NC_135353.1, forward strand.
GTTGGTGCCTTAATTTGAAAATTTTATAAGTTTAGAACTGTAACTTGTAACTTATTAAATTCCCCTTTTAAAAAGCCATTCCAGCTCTGGCATATCACATTTTGGCAGCTTGCAAACTGACACAGTGCTCTATCTGGTAAACTCTCTGCCTTGGATTTCATTGGCATTAGTTAAAATACTGTTATGACTGTGTGGTAGGTAGAATTCTTAGATGCCCCCATGTTCACACCCTGTATTATCCCCTTCCCTGAGTGCAAGTGAAATCTGTGACTTGCTTCTAACCAACAGAATATGGCAAAGATGATGGGGCCACTCCTGTGATTACATTAAGATTTATGTATAGGACTCCACTCAAGCTTGGTCTCTGCTCTCCTAATGGCCTTGAATAAACAAGCCACCACGAATTCTACAGCTACAATGAAATTAATCTTTCCAGCAATCTGAGGAATCTTGGGAGCATGTCTTTTCCCAGTCAAGCCTCTAATGAGAATACAGCCAGATCAACAGCTTCATTGCAACCTTATGAGACCCCAAGCAGAAGAACCAGCTAAGGTGGTGACCAGTCTCCTGACCTATAATAGCTGTAAGATAAGTAATAAATATTACTTTAAGCTGTTAATTTTGTGGTAATTTGTTAAACAGCAATAGAAAACTAACTAAAATGTTGTTTTTATTTTAAATTCTTCATTTTATTTCTTCTGCCTCTTTCAGTACTTACTTTTGCTTGTTTCAGAGTAAGCCACTAACATTTTTATGAAAAGGCATGATATTTTAACATTTTTCTCAACCTTGCAATAAAGACTGTAAAATATTCAGACCCTTTACTTTCATGAAAGTCTGTTTTATTAAAATCTAGGTGCTTATTAATCAGAATAAACTTGGCCTTATTAATATTTCCTGTTGACATTCAGTTTGGCCTCCATCTCTTAAATATTTCCTTTGCATTTGACAGTGAAAATAAAACAAAACAGAAAACACTTTCACACAAACAAACAAACAAAAACCAAAACAATATAAAACCGACTTTGGCCAATGGCTATTTTAGTTTAAACTGTCGAATATCTAGGTATTGCTGAATTATATATTAAATTACATTTACTAAAAGAAGAAAGGACAATTTTAATGCTTCACATGTTTAAAATGACTATGCCTTGATTATTCTGTAAGCTGTTGATTTTGGTATTTTACTGATATGGAGAAGAAAATCAACTGAAAGAGAAATGTTCTTGTGCTAGCATCTTGGTTTATATTCCTCAGGGAAAGGGATAGTTAGGTTCAGGTGTCAACTTGGCCAGGTGATGATACCCCATTATTCTGTTGCTGTGGACTTAAGTCATCAGTATGTCATCTTCATCCATGGCTGATTACATCTGTGTTCAACTAATGTGAGTGCCTTCCACAATGGGTGATGTTTAATATAATTAGCTGGAGGGTTGAGAGAGGTCAGAAGAAAGCTTGGCAGGTCAGCATATCTTAGCTCAGCATACCTCATCTCAGCACTTGCAGCTCAGCCCAGACATTTGGAGATGCAGAAAGGAATCACCCCAGGGAAAGCTGTTGGAACCCAGAAGCCAGGAGAGAAGTCCAACTGTCATCATCCTGTGCCTTCCCATGTGACAGAGAAACTCAGATGAAAGCTATCTGCCTTTCCTTTGAAGAACTACAAATTTTTAACGAAATAAATCCCCTTATTAAAGGTTGAACCATCTCTGGTGTGCTGCATTCTAGCAGCTTTAGCAAATTAAAACAGCTAGCAAACTTATTTTATACATAAAATAATTTCTTAGAGTGACCCTTTGGTGCATTTATTTTATTATTCTGGATGACTTCTAATAAACACATTTCAGTATTTCTTTACACAATATAAAACCCTCTTTGTCTATCATTTGAAAAGAAAATTATTATCCAAATTTCATTTCATTTCAAAGACTGAGAACGATCGTGCATCAAGTAGCAGAAAGGGACATGATTGATAGTGTAGGGAAAATCAAAAAAGTTTGAAATAAATTATAAATGTTCTGCAACGTCATAATAAGTCTCTTAGAGTGAATGGCTGATCTCCTTATACTGCCATTTTTCTTTTTTTTTAAATGAAAGTAGATAGCTCACTATATTCACTTAAAAAATCTTCTCAGCATGTCTATAATTGTATAGTACCATTCCTAGTGAGTGAATTTGTATATAATATATTGTGTTTTTATAGCACTTGAAATGTATCCTTCCTTATCAAGGGAAATAGATATAGTTACAAATTTTTAATGAGAGAAATCTGTAAAGAGAATAAAATAGTGCATCAAAGAATGACTTAGAATATAAACTATTTTAGACAAGCTATAAGGTGGTGAAGTAGGGAAAGCTGAGAAGAGGAGAAAATGCTGTTACATGGTAAAGACTGCTAAAATGACTGAGAATTTTGATGATTCTGTAGCGGATCCAGAAAAGAGAAGATATTTAAAACAAGAGCCTTTTCTTGTTAAAACAAAAGCCTTTCTAAAGCTAAAAATAATTGTGATTTTTTTAGCTACAGAAGAAATGAATAATTATTTATAGTATGGAGGGAAAAGTATCAGACATATTCTCCCTTTCATAGAGTCAACGAATTCCTTCAAAGATCACTTTAGATTTAAAGATACATTAATAAACAAATATCATAATTTGTGACCATCCAGAACATTTGAACACATAAGTTTGGAGAATGGCCCACCTTATGAATACTGCTTACCCGACAAAGAAGCCCCAAACTCACTTTCTCAGACTCTCTGGCAGCTAAGGTGTAACAACCTGTCTGAGACTCAGTCGATGAGATGCACCCATATTAGATTTCAGTTTAAAAGCTGACAGTATGAAGACAGTCTTCTGGTCAAGGTGATGACAAAGGTGATTGCTTTTGAGGACAATGATAGCAGCAGTTCAGCATCCATTGCCCAGGATCAATGACATCATTTGTGGTGTCTTTATCCACTCATAGCGATGGTAGGTCTCTTGCTGAAACCATCTTGAATTATCATTTGGATATTGATTCCACACATGTGTGTGCAAGCCTAGGTCTCTGGTCCTCCCAGAGAATCTACTGAAATATCTAATATTCATTAGATGTAAGTTTTCTGCTTAACTGACTATAGCAAGTTCTGATGCTTTTGACTAAGACCCTAATTGGTATGGATCCATTTCTAAACAGAAGAGCTATGAAACCCTAGGTACAAGGGGCTCATTCTGAAAGACCCCTTCTAAAATTGTTTCAATTTTACTTAATCCAGAGGCAGAAAAAATAGCACCCTTGAAAAGTCCTTTTCCACTCAGTAATTTACTGAAAAACTGGGAAATTTAAAACACCTAAAAATGATTCAACTAGGATAAGTGGAATGCTAAACAGTTTGCAGTTTCCATTTTATTAGATGTGGGAAATTCTACTTTTAAAAATACTAATACTTAATCCAGTCGGAGTAAGGAATGGTAGAGATATGAATGAAAATAGAATTGTAGAATATTGATAATTGCTGAATCTGGGTGATGGGTATTCTACTTACTTTAGGTATTTGAAATTTTCATAAAAAATGTTTAAATAAAAAATTAAAAATTATGGACTTAACATTAGTCAGGAAAAATATATGCTTCCATACTTCATTTGAAATGAAGAAGAGAAGCAAGGCTAGACATCATTTAGAAATTTGTTATGAGCATATGCCAAAACAACGGAAATAAGTGAAAAAAAATCTGGAAAAATCAGAGATAAGGACAGACTTATGGTGGACATATCTACCTTTTATGATAATTTCCACTCTAGATTTCACAAGAATAGCTCATTCATTCATTCCAAAAGCATTTTTATTAACAACTGCTGTATGTTAGGCATTATTCTAGGTGCTTGGGTTATATCAAGAAATAAGATAGAGATTCTTGCCCTTAAATTTTTCCCTATATATATTACACAAAACTTCAATCAAATCTTTATATATATATATATATATATATATATATATATATATATCTCCAGTCTACAAGTGTAATTATAAAATTTTGAAAATTTAAGACTTTCTTTTGTTTTCTTAGTTTAGAAGCATAAGATCTTATAGTTGAAGGGAAAATTAAATTTCATAAAGTACAACTCCTCGTTTTGTTATAATTGATAATAATATTTACTTTTGTAGAGTCTTTTATAAGTTACAGCATGCTCTCTTGAGACCCAGAGAGGATAAGTTTACACTGCTTATTAGTAGCTGAACAAAGATCTCCCAGTTTGCATTTTAGTACTCTTTCTGCTACTCCAAACTTTGCTTTTCTTAATGTAGTAGTTGTGGCTTACTGGAAAGACTTTAATCTAAAAGTCCTATTATTTATATACCTTCAATTTGTCTCTTCCTCTGGACTCCATTGCTCTCTGTCCCCCTTCTTTCCTCTAATCCAATCCTACAAATGACTAAGATGTACCTTTCTCTTTGGCACTGATATCCTCATATACTGTCATTCCTTAATCATAATTCAGCAAGGCTTTAGGCTTTCCTAATTCAGAGCCTTTAATCTTTGATTACACACTCTCTTCATTATTCCAAATCACTTGGGGCATTTTTGTGCAGCTTTCAGTTATCTACATGTTTCAGGTACTTAAGTACTCAATAATTAACAAACTATGAGAGCCAAGAGCTTCAATTCTAATGTATTTGATCACTTCCAGATTCTTTCCTACTTCTTGACTACATAGAAGATGCTCCCATCTCAAACAACCCCAAAGGACATTCTGTTTCTGTCTTCACTGTGCTATGTGTACTGATGAGTTGATGTTCATCATATCACTAGAATCCAGAATCTCTTAAGAAAACGTTGAAGGTTCAGGCCACATCAAACATGCCTCCAACTACTGAGGTTTAACATAATCTACCTATTCAGTTACTATTTAACCATCTGTGTTATTATCATTGTCTCTATCTACTGATATAAAGTGTCTGGGTTATCTGTTGCTGTCCAACTAACCACACAAAGCTTAGTGGCTTAAAATAACAGTGTATTATGTCTCATGGTCCTGTGGACTGAGTGAGGTACCTCAGGTAGAAGGTTGTCACTCGAAGTCTCTCAGGTGGTTGCAGTCATAAGGCAGGCAGACTCATCTGAAGGCTCAACTTGGCTGAGTGTGCAAGATAGCTTCTTCACTCACATATCTGGCTCATTGGCTGGGATATCTGGAGCAGCTTGGGGCTGGTCAGACAATTCTCTTTCATGTAATTTCTGCATGTGGCAGCCTGAGCCTCCTTAAAGAATAGTAGTCTCAGGGTAGTCAGACTTCTTACATGGCAGCTAGTTTCTCACAAAGTGAACATTTCTAGAGACCCAGATAGAAGCTGCAAGACTTTTCATGATCTAACTTCAAAGTCACACAGCATCACTTCTACTACATTCTGTTGGCTACGAAGTGAGCCACAGGTTGGTCCAGATTCAAAAGGAGACTACACAAAGGTGTGAATGCAAGGAGTTTCAGTTCACTGGGGGAAGCGGGACCATCTTTGGTAAGTAGCTACAACCACAAGAAGAGAAATGGAATCTGCATCTAAAAATCAAGATAGCTATTAACCTGGCTTGGCTAGCAGGACTATTTTTTAAGCAAAAATAATTGCCTAAAATACAACCTTCATTTGTTGGTTAAGAAGAACACCCAGAGTTCCTTTTAATTAAACAAAAGAAGGAAAGAAACTTTGAACTTAGATGCATTGCCTCTCCTTAAACTGTATTTAATCTCCCATTTATTAGAGCATGTGATAATAGCCCAGACTTTGTTCTATCGATGGTTGGAGGCGTACCTGCCACCATTCTAGAATTGACAAGCCAAAACAGGTGAGCCCATCATGCATGACTCACCTTGGTAGGAGCATTTATTCCCCAGTTCTGGCCCAGCAGAGTACCTGCTCCTTTCACACACTCATGCTCACCCACAGCATGAAGCATAGCCTGTATTTTTTCTGAGATGGCATATGGAAGATGTATGGGGAGACATCCAAATGCTTTGCTTTCCAGCGAAAGAGACATTTTGTGAAGTCTTTGGCAGCTTGCTGGCTGGCAAAGTCATTTGGCTAGCACGCCCCTCCTGCATCACGTTATGGCACTGCCACCTCTACTCTGAAGAGTTTCGAAATTTCAATTTGCACACCCTGTGAGATGTGAGTCACTCGGCTCGCAAAGGAGGAGGAGGAGGAGGCAGCCATCTGCTAGTCATGAGCAGATGACAAATACCCTGCTCCGCGAATTTCCATCCTTATTTCACAATATTTAAGTAAACACATTTTGTAACCTTTTTTTTTCAGAGTTCTTTAGTGCTTAAAATGGAATTTTTTTGGTAAACAATATATAAAAGCCAACTTTTCTCTCTGAAACAACTGGATTGCCAAAGTGACACTGAAGGCAACCACCACAAAGAGCTGTCTGTTGAATGACCAGAGCAAAAAGAAAACATATCTGAATCAGATGGTAAGCTCCAGACCATGTCAGAGCCATCAAGTTTCCTGGTCTGTGAAAGGCTGCTTCATCATGCACAATTCCATGGTGACCTCTACCGTTTGCTTGCACAAATCCCCAAAATACCTCTCATCAAAAAACAAGGGTTTTCAGATAGCATCTATTTAACATCTCTGTGTGTTATGTTATAGAGAGGAGAGAATAGAAAGATGATCTACCCTTAAATTATAAGAGACAGATTACATCCATAAAAATAACAGGGAATTAATGCAAGATCTAATTCTGTGTTAACTTCAAGCTATGAAACATGGCTGAAGGCATAATTTATTCATTCATTCCCCACCTTTATGTGAAGAAGCTAGCAACCAAAAATAATAAAATAAAAATAGAAATTAGGATTAAGGAGAAAAGTGAATGCAAATGTGCTAACCATAAGGTTTAATACATACAAAGGTGCTTCATTTTGGCTCTGAAGATCCTAAAAGCTAGGGGAAAAAAATGTAAGTAGGATGTAATGCCTAGACTTTGCCATTCTAAAGAAGAAAGACTATCATTCCTTAAGTTGGATAATTTTTCTTGGTATTAAATTTTGAACAAAATTCTGATGGGGGGAGGGTGGTTGTGGCTTATCCCAGGTGGTGCCAAGGCTGGCATGCTCCTTAGAATTTCTATTGTCACTATGGATGCAGATGTAGTAGGACCATTTCTTTAAACTTTGATGAGAAAAAAAGGGTGTAGCATTAAGAAAATGAAAAACAACCATGCTGACAAGCAGAGAAAGTGAAAAACAGAGAGGCCATCATGTTCTCAACTTAACATAAATTACAGTGCTGAGACAAAGGCACCCCATGATCTTGTTTGTAGTAAGATAAAGGCAATGCTCCCCAAATATCACAAATTTGACTAAACATCCTCTGTCTCTAACATGAGTGACTACTGCTCCTCTACAAATGAGAAATCCAACCTCTTTTGTCATATGTGAAAACTGTTAAGATGCCCAAACACCAAATTGCCCCTGCTTCTTGACGGCATCCACTGCAGAACTGGCCCCCGCTTCCCTAATCTCTCATTGGAATCATATAGAGTAAACCCAATCTGGATAAGAGGCCCTTCCCTGCTCTCCTTTTCCTAAATGCCCCAGGTTTCTTCTGGTGTGAGTTTCCTTTGCTGCAGCTAGTTCAACAAATCTAACATTTTAAAATAAAAGTGTGTTCTTAGAGGTCTTCGGTTAGTGGGTTTTAATATCATCAAGCACTACACAGTGAAGGTGTTTCCAAGAGGGCTTAAATTAATATGACCAAGTCAGTATTTCTGTCACCCCCTCCAATCAAGGATAGAATACAGAGTAGTTAAAGGAGAAGAAAAACGGGCTTTTCCCTTAGTCTCCTCTAAATGTTCCTTTGTCCGACCATACTTTCAATGTGAAATCAATTACAGATAATAGTTGAAGATTATACTCTGTGATGGAGGTCTGATCCTGACTGAAAGCAGCTCCATGTGCTTTGGGTAAGATAGAGAATAGTTTTCTCTGACCAATCAGAATATTTTATCATTATAGCAGACACTGTCATTTTATTTTGCCGAGATCCCTCTTATTCCTTTTACTATTGCTATGAATCTTGCTCCCAGCTTGAGTGTCATTTTGCTTCTGATAGTCCACACCAAAACTGCAGCCACCTCGTGAGACACAGAGAGCTGGAAATGCCTGGGAGTTTACGTTCACTTCCATTATCCTGTCTCTAGGCCTTTTGCCAGTGGCTGACTGGTACAGGAACATGAAAGGCATCGCCTTTTAAATTGGGCCAATTCTGCAGCATAATTTAACTTCCAGAGCTTCCCTACAGGCTGAGGCTGAAGCTAGAACTTTGCCTGAGATCACACCTTGTTTAGTTCCTTTCACATTCCTATCTGGCTTTCCCTACTACTTCCTCTGGGAGCACATCTGTAATAAATCACTTGTACAAAATTCTCATCTCAGGTCCTCTTCTACAGAAATCGATTTATGACACTTATCTAGACCTCACCACATCCTTATAAAGCAGAAATTATAACACAAATTTTCAGTTGAGGAAAGACTCGGAGAGGTTATATGAGCAGCCCAAGATCATACAGCTTGTAAGCAGTAGGCAAGAAACAAGATCCTCATCTCAGTCATTTACAAGGTTAAAATGCTCTTGTTTTACTATGACTCATTGGCTCCCCTTTGGGGACCTGCTTCTCGACTTACTACCCATTTGGGAGCATGCAGAAGAAAGGTTCCGGATGAATGAAGCCGGAAGCAAAGACCGTAACATCCTCTGCCAAGTATCTGATGCGTAATTGAATGTTTATGCTGCCATCTGATGCATGGTTTTCCTGTCAGCTGCACAAAGACCAGGATTCATTGCCACTCTCTCCTCCCTGCTTTCTGAACAGGTCACTCCCTGTTGCTTATGGTAGGGAACTTCCCCCATTTTACCATCTGTCTCATCCTTCATGAAATCAACCTCTAAATCACAGCTCCAGGAGAATGCATGCTTTCTGCCCACTCCATCACACAGAAGGGTTACTGCTCAGTCCTGGGTCAGTCCTTCCCACCTGACACTCTAGAAAAATGGAGGCTGTCCCTGAAAACAGCCCCATGCAAAGTCACTTTCATTGTGAGGCTACCTTTGAAAATCAGTGTTTACATGTGGAAGGATTACTTACTATTCTGAAACTACTCACTGATGAGGTCATTCTTAGTATTGGTTTTCCTGTTACCTCTCACAGACAGTATTAAAGGGAGGGGAGATGAAATTGTATCAACTACTTTCCATATTTCATTGCTTTTATCAACCAGGAGTGTCATTTGTTGCTGGAAGGTGGAAAGTGGGAGGTAGGAAGATTCAAAGGATCTTAGGGTTAAGGGGACATTAACCGTGGTTGAGTTCTATTCTTATGCAGAAGCAGGCATCCCCTTATCAGAGCTACATAGACTATGATGGAAAACTTTCACTGGCAATGAAGCTTGCAGAGGGGAGACTTTCCTCTCCCAGTGATAAGCTCCTCTCATCAAACACTGGGGTCAAGTGTGAGGAAGCAGGAAGGAAACTGAACATGGTATGTCTGTTTGTGTGTGTGCATGTTCCCACACATTGGGACAAGATGGGATTGAAAACATAAAGAAGGGTGTGCTGTGTTTCCACTTCCCTGAGACTTAATCACCAAACTTTATTGCTTCACCAAGATTTTCATCCAAAGAGCTTATGTTTCTTTATATAAGTATCTAAGGTTGATACAACTGGTGGACAAAAGAGTAAGCATTCAGGGTAGTGTAATTTGAGAGGCATTGGGGTCTGCACCAGCACTTGAAGTTCCATCATTAGCGTCAGTCTTTCAGGTAAAGGTTTTGCTTCCAGGAAGTTCTAATTAACATGAGGAAGTCAACTATAAATCCTCAATCATTGATATCTCAAGGCCTTATGAAAATTAGTTTATTAGGCCAGCAAAATGCAAAACCAGATACAGAGAAACAATAGTTATCCAAGACTGAGGGCAAAAGGAGAGGCACCATTGTCAGAAAGTAAGGGGGGCAACATGAGAGACTAAGGGCTGGGAGGATGGCAGAGGCAACACCATCAGTCTTGGTACATGGTGGGACCCCTTCAACACCTCCTCTTCAGGCAGCAACTGTACAGCTGTGAAAAGTATAAAGACAGTTTCCTGTGACACAACAGAGGATGAAACTTAACCTGGAGTCTTGTGCAAAGGAACCCCAATTGTCAACCTAGAAGCAACAGGAGTGTGCCTTCCCTAAGCTCTCTCTCCCCAGCAGTCTTTGACAGCATAAGGCCAAGCCCAGCCCGTCTGGTTGCTCTCCAACCAGCCCTTTGCAATTCTATAAGCCCTCTTGCTTCTTCTTTTTCACTCTGAAATTAAAAGGCCAATCTCTGTATGTGGTCCAAGCATGAAAAATTAGATATGAAGACAGTGGTCTAGACTCAGCCTTAACAGTTATACAATATTCATAGATAAAGGAGTCTCTAGCACTGTCAGTTATTTTGTTTGTTCATTTGTTTTCCTGTCAGTTACTTTTTCACTCCTTGAATATCCAATACCAGAAAAGATCTGGCTTTCAGTTCTAGAAGGCAAGCTTCAGAGAGTCCCCAAAGCATTAAATATCACATGGAGGGGAAGGAAAAGAAGGAGAGAGCAGAGCACACCAAAGGGAAAGGCAGGCCCAAGTGCATAGAAAAGCTGATTTTTTCATCGTTACCCTAACAAGCACGCAAAGGAAATGAGTCTATCTTGTATAAACAGCAAGGGGTTCAAGAATTTGGTGACATAAGATTAGGAAGTGCAAAGGAAAGAGTGTGTGTGCATGTGTTCACATGCATGTGCACATCCACATTCTAGAAAGAGCACTAGAATACTAGTCAGAAAATCTACCACTAGTGACGATGCAGTCTTGACCTAGTCATTTAATCAAACTTGGCTTTGGTTTCTGCATCTTTAGCATAGGAATAATATCTGTAGCACCAATTTCAGAATTAAATGGAGTTACTCACCTGAAAGCTTGAAACATACTGTTGTTTCCATAAATAAATGTAAGACAGTATTATCTGGAAATAAGTGATTGATTTGCTAAACGAAATGAAACTCTAAAGAGTTCAAAGCAATTTAATTCAGTTGCAAAATGAATGAATATGAATGAAGAAAAATACATACTGAACTCTTTCTGTGTGGCCAGCACTTTGCTAAGTGCTGTACAAGACAGCCTCATTTAATATTCACAACAAATCAATGAGGTAAAAACTACTATCATTCCCATGACACATATGAAGAAACTGAGGCATAGAGACATTCAAGAACTTGCCCACTATCTCATAGCTAACAAGTGGTAGAATCAAAATTTGAACTGAGGCTTACAGAGCTGGAACTCTTAACTACAGTGTTAAACTGCTTCTTGCAGATGCTTAAGCCATTTGTAAGTAGTATGAGAGAATGGCACAAACTAATAATAATAATAATAATAATAGCTATTGTAGTCTGTGGTGCTAGGCACTTTATTTATTTTCTCATTAATATGTAGCAAAAAAGGTTGCAGAGAGAAGTACACAATTCCGTGAGGTTTGCATCTGGGTCTGTTACTTACTATGGATATAACCTTGGACAAGTTAATTAACCTATGCCCCCATTCATAACCTATATATGAAGATAACATCAGTATCTACTTTATATGGTTATAATGTGAATTAAGTAAGTTAATATTTTATAAAGCCCTTCAGATAGTACTTGAAACGTAGTTAATGCTGTGTGTCCTTTTTAAATAAATAAACTAAATGCATAGTTGAAAATTATATGTCTAGTCAGCTTAAGCCATGCTTTCTTTTCTGCATTCTCTAAAAAGAAGGAGACTATGTGGAGTTGATTTAGGCAGCACTATAGTTCATGGGTTAGCCAGAAGCTCAGCTTCTCAACCTCCTCCTTTCCCTCCCCACAGACCACGTTACTCCCCACAGAATGGTCATTCATTATTTGTTCCCTCCAGGGCCATGTACCAGAGACTGACCTTCTCTCTTAGCCACTCTCAGCTCACTCTTCATCTTGGTGCTGCCTGACCCCAGCCAACTTCCACCTCTATTCTGAATCAGGAACTATAAGAAGCTCAGTTAATAGGTCCCCATCTGGAAGAGTCTGTGCCAGGCTGAAAAGGCAGTAGAGTGAGTGTGTTGGAAATGACTGAGACAGTGACTCCAATCAGCTGAGACTTAGGAAATGGCAAAAGAAAGCAAACCACAATGGATGTTGCTACCAGACCAGGCAGGAAATGGTCAGAGAAATGGAAAAAGACAGGATATCCCACATATGGGATAAGAAACCAGAGGAAAACCATTCTTAAATCTTTCCCAAACCATCTCTTACATATGCATCACACCCTCATGTAAAGGTCTCTCTTAAGTCACCAAATTCCCCCCAAACAGAGGGAACACCAAGATTTTCTTGGAGAATCCATCATCAGCTGAGGCCATGTGCACACTCAGGGCTTGCCAAGGACATTCCCCCAAAACAACTCTCAAAAGCCTCTTCCAGCACAAGTTTTCCAACAAACTCATTGAGGAGGTGATAGAAGGAAAGTGAATATATCTAAGAAATATTATTAAAAGAAAATGCTACCTCCTTATCTATCTACCTATCTATCTACACACACACACACACACACACACACACACACACACACACACGCACACCCTGTTAGCACCAAAACTTGGCTGAAATTACAGATGGGAGCCTTTCAAAGATATTTCCCCAACTGCCCATACTTCCCACTGTCCTCGCAAAAAACAGCTCTGGTGTATTTAACTTCCATCTCCTTGCCCAGGCCCCCCACCCCCTCTAGCTTTGCACCTACCCTAGCACTTAGAGAAACAATTTCTGTCCTCTAGCCTGAATTGCTCTCCTTGAACTGCTCCTATGCCAGAACTTTCCATCATATCATCTCAGTGAGGTGGATATCCCTCTGTGTCCCAACTCAGACCCTTCCTGCTCTGTAAGATGATGGATAATGACTAAAACAAATCTAGGGAAAATCTGATATGGACTATTGGGTTTCCCTTCTAGAGTCCCTGCATTTGTCCTGGGGCCTCTGGAGAGTCTACCGCTTTATCTCAAGGAAGAACTGCATAACTGAGATGCATTTCTGCTATCATTGGTGTGTTTCTGGACTCCTATTCACTCACAGACCCCTGTCTGTTCCCTGATGATAGGGACTGGGTCCAGATTTGGCATCATTTGTGGCTTGTTTTCTTTTGTTTTTTCCTTAAGCTGTACTCATGGAGGGTATCTTTCTTCATGATATTCTAGGTTATAAGCAAATAGCATTAACTGGTTTCTTTGTTGTTTGTCTTTCATATAAATATAGGCGTTGCATTTCATATATTCAGAGAAAGAACTGGCTACTTTCTCTATTTCAGCTATCCCATCCTACACAGGTTGACTCCTGTCTCGGTCACTTGCTACCTATGAAACTTCACTTCTATAAAGTTCAGTTTTCTCATTCATTACATGGGAATTTACCCATATTATTGGATCAGTGCTGATTAAATAGATGCCCATTACACAGTAGGTGCTCAATGAATTCTCATATCCCCTTAACTTTTAATGTCATCCCTGGGCCCTCACTGATGTTCTGTAACTGCTTGATACATAAGGAATCCAGTATTGGCTATGAAGGTTTGTCTGACATTCATCAAAGCATGTTATGAGCAGTATGCCAACCTTGCCTCTAACAAATAATGTGTCTTGACTGCCCTAAAGAATGCAGCTACTGTTCTGTTTTCAACTGAGGCCATTGTTCAAAACCAGAGAGAGGACCTAGGGTATTCTTCTGCTCTGATTTTCAGGAAAGGTGAACGTGAAAACTAATTAGCTGGAGACAACGAAGAGATATTTGGGATCCACTTGCAGAAGTTATATCTTGAAATAAAAGAACTGCTTCCATAATAGCTTCTGCTTTACAGTAAGTATTTGCCATCTGATTGAAGAAAATCTTTCAGCTTTTGTTTCTTCTTTGGGCTTCCTGACCTCTCACCTACTTTGAATGATTCACTCAGACTATTCATTGCCCAGGAATCTTGGCTTTGGCAAAGGACTGCTGGTCTCTTAAAATAAACACAACTAGGCTTTCATCTCACAGTGATTGCTGCTGGCTGCATATTTCACACTGTACAGCAGGATATGTTAAATTAAAATCATAATCTCTCTAGTGAAATCCAGGGCCTGGTTAAGCCACGTGAGAATTACTCATGCATTTACTTCCAATGACAAGTATGAGTAAGATCATCAGTCATTAACCCTCCCAGGTTATGATCTCTCCCCCCACCCTGCCAATTATCCTAACCCACAGTAAATTAAACCCATCCAGAAGAATGTCATTTGGAAGGGAAAAAGTAAATGCCAACACCCTTTGAAATACGCAGGTCCTGAAGAGGACCTACATATTTTCAAAACTGTCTCAAATTTTAACTTAAATCTTTCTAGATCAATATACTCAATCCATATGAATTAACGATATGTTCAGCATTATGCTAAATATTTTGAGTAGTTCAAAAAATGTATGACACAAGCCTACAGGAGCTTAAAGTGTTCATGATGATGAATAAAATTAACAATATAAGAATTGTAACAGAAGCAATGAGCAAGCCAGCAGTGAAGTGGAGAAAGCAAAGGTGTTTCCCTGAGTGAGATTGAGGGTCTCCTCCCTCAGTTATGTGATTGCAACGTAGACCTTTTGACCTATATAGTATTTCAGTTTCCTCACCTGTAAAATGTAGGAGATTGAACTAACCTTATCTACCTCACAGATTGGTTATAATGACAAAATAAGATAATGTGCAAACCAGACATTATGGCCGTGATAAAACAAGTGGAACAATGTAAGAAATAAGTCCAAGAAGATTATTTATCTTCTGGAGTTGTCTTTATATGGTAGTGAATAAGTAACTTAAGCCATTAGATTATAAACTCCTTAAGGACCCAAACCATCCTCCTTTATCCCCCCCACTCCCACCCTGAGGCTGAGCATGTTTGTTTTTATTATGTTAATTCACCTTCCTATGACCAGGACAGAAAGTTCCATCTACTTCATTTCCTACTAATCTGCTCCAGCATGTCTGTAATTAGGGGAATAAATTTGCCCCAGAGATTCCCAGATGCACCCTGAAAAGTGGACTGCTGGGCCCTGTTATAGCTTCCATGAAATCTTCTTGGAATATGCTTTTATTTCCTCTGGGCCATTATAAAGGGAAACAGATACACACTCTTTAGGAAATGACAAACTTTAGAGAAACAGGAAAACATAAAATACACTGGAACTGAATGATTTTCCCATAAGGAAGCATTACCTTCACAAAATGAAACACAAAGCTGCAAAACCTTTTCCCAATAACTGGCAAGCTAGAATGCAGATCTCCCTGGGGTGACATTATGTTAAGATGATCTTGCCAGATGGGAGAATGCACAACACAAACAGACATTGTCAGGCACTCTACAGTAGGAACAGAGGTTCAAAGAAGCATGTTTATCTCCCTGCCTCCATACTTGTGCACATCTTGCATCTGTCTATGTACAAATGAAGTTGATACTACTCTTGTTTATTGGGTTTGGTTACCTGGGTCCCTGCACATGTATTTGTGCTTTTGCCATTTCACCAATGAGGTTGTGTGATTAGGGTTTTCATTCTCCATCTTCTCAATTTCCATAGTATTGTTCTACACCTAGTGCTATTCACAAAAGTACGGTTAAGATAGACATTAGAGGAACCATCATATCAGTCAGGATCCCAACAGGAGACCAAATTCAACTCAGAACGTTCAAATGAAGAGACTTTAATGAAGGGACCATCTATCGAGCCTGGTCTAGGTTAAGAGAGCAAATAAGGGGTGTTGAGGTACACAGAGACCAGCGCAGCAGGAAGTTCTTACCATACCTAGGCCTAAAGAGAATAAGGGAAAGGAATAGTATTGCCAGAACCATGGGAAAAGGAATAGTAGCATCAGAATCCTGTGTGAATTGGCACACAGAGGGAAAGGCTATTCAGTGGGAGCTGTGATCATGCAAAATCTCAGCCACTGTCAGAGAAGGGTGGGAGTGGGGAGAAATAGCTCCATCTGTTCTTCTGCCCTCATGGCTTGTGCCTATGCTTCTCATTGGCCAAACCCAACCAGAAGCCAGGGAGTTAGAGCATCCCACGATATACTCCAAGGGGATCCTCCTCCCAGAGCACAGAGCAAGCAGAGGACAGAGAATGTAATAGCCTAGCAAAGGGACTGACAAACAGGGAGTAACACTTATACCAGTGAAGACTTCAGTGTTTACTATCCCCAAACATGCTCCATACAGTGTTCTGAGTATAATAGGGCTCAAGACCTATCCTAGGGCAGTCTTCAAGGACAAAAAAAAATCAAGAAAAGAGTCCATAGGACACTGGCATCTATGTCCTTGCTGTTTCATTTAATCTTCTGTGCCAGGTTTGTTTCCATTACTCATCCACAACTTTTCTTTGGTATTTGTCCTGATGGCCCCTCCTTTGCCCCCACCAAGAATTAACGCAGTGAGACTGTAGATAGATTTATTAGCCATGTGCCTTAGTTTTGTTTCTATCAATGGGAGGGGTGGTCCAGATGCCCCCACATTTCTTGCAACCATAAAATAAGAGAAAAAATAAGGATCTACCAGTCCTTGCATCCTAGGATTGTTAGAGGAAAGAAAAGGAAAATCTGGGAAAGAGCAGATAAAAATAAAGAATGTTGAAAGGGAAAGGAGAAACAGCAAAGAGTAAGTCATTGCTGTCTGGATATTCTGTTTTTTTTTAATGAAGCTTTTAAATTTCTCTTACTACACAGTAAAACTTTTCAGAGTTTGTATGTGTGTGGTGGGAGGAGTAGAAGGGAGTGCTCATTAAGGCAAATTCAGACATTAATTTTTGACTCTATTCTTTCAAGGAATGCAGAATTTCTCTTAAAAAAGTTAAATTTTTTAAATTGTATGAAATCAGTTATGGTCTACTGAAGAATTTTTACTCATGACTGATCATGTCAGCTGCTGACCAAAAAAGCAAGGTAGTCTTTGCATTTCTGAAAGACTGGAAGTTATTTATTTTACAACTAAAAAGGTGAAAAGGGAACTACCCCAGCAACCTCTCTCTAGGAGCAAAAGATAGGATAATTGGAGAAGAGGGGTTGTGCCAGTTTGAATCTGTGGTAGACCCCAAAAAAGCCATGTCCTTTAATCCTCATTCAATATTGCTGGTTGGGAGCTTTTTGTTTGTTCCCATGGAGATGTGATTCACCTGATTGTGGGTATTACCTTTTGATTAGAGGGAGATGTGACTCCACCCATTTCCAGGTTGTCCTTGACTGGAATCCTTTAAAAGAGGAAACTTTTTGTAGAGAGTCCCTTGTAGAGCCATGAGAACTGCAGAGTCCACCAGTCAGTGACCTTTGGAGATGAAGGAGAATGCCCCCAGGGGAACTTCATGAAACAAGCAGCCTGGAGAGAAAGCTAACAGAGGTTCCCATATTCACCATGTGCCTTTCTAGTTGAGAGAGAAACCCTGAACTTCAATGGTCTTTCTTGAGTGAAGGAAACATCTTGTTGGGCCTTAATGTTGACATTTTTATAGACTTGCTTTAATTGGGACATTTTCATGGCCTTAAAACTGTAAACAAGCAACTTAATAAATTCCCCTTTATAAAAGCTATTCCATTTCTGGTATATCACATTCTGGCAGCTAGCAAACTAGAACAGGGGTTTAAGCATAATTATCTTCAGTTCCTTTAAATCAATATTTTTAGAACATCTTGAAGATACATCCAAGTTTTTTTATATAGTCCTGCAAGAATATTTTTGTTCCCTCTTTGGAGTCTCTGAATTTCTTCAACATTCCATTGCCAGAAAAACTCTCTGGTCATTGATAAGGTGCCATCTTCCCTGCCCCCCACCAGACTATGTGTCCCACAGTATATGATACTTTCACAGTCATAGCATTTTTTCTCATTGTATGGCCCCACTGATATCTCCATCACACTGTGGGTCCCCTGAGGACAGGGTTGTATCAGTCTTGTTCATGGTTGTGCATAACATCTGGCACATATCATTATAAGAGCTCAAAATATCTTATGAAGGAATGACTTTTTGCCCTCCCTCCTAGAATATAAGTTTCTTAAGGTCAGGTATCCATTTACTCTAAATAGTTTCCTTTTTCTCAACTTAGGTCGCCAAATCAAGTCTATCAATAAAGAAGTGAGTGTTTTTGTAATTCTAACAGAGAAGTACTCATATATCTGTCTATTGTTCCACAAATATTTAGGGAACACCTACCATATGCCAGCCTTGCAGTAGGTGCTGGAAATAGAATAGTGAACAAAACCAAGCAAGATCTGTGTTCTCATGGAACACAGATTATTCAGGTAATCTCTTGAATAAACAAAATATTGCAAGCAGAAATTCAATTTAAACTATTAAACCAGAAAAACTTAGACAGCTGGATAATGCCAAATATCAGTGTAGATGTGAGGATCTAGGAATCCTTATGTCCTGGTGGTGGTAGTATAGACTGGCATAGCCATTCTGGAGAGGGCTAGAAATATATAATCAAATTAACTGTACTTCTGCCCTATGGTCCAGTAATTCCCAAGTAAATTGTCATTTGGGGTCATAGATATGAACGGGTAAATAAATACATATATATCATACAATATTACTTGTAGTAATGATGAGTTAGAGGTAAACTAGAGGGAGGACAGGTAAAATGTGATATATATACTCCATGGAGAGGTCCAGTAGTGGGAAGCAAAGAGATAGATCAGAGGTCAGCAAATTACAGTCCCTGGGACAAATCCATCTGGCTCACCTCCTGGTTTTGTAAATAAAGTTTTGTTAGAACATGACCAAGTCCTTTGGTTTACATATTTGCTATGACTGTTTTTGCACTACAATGATAGAGTTGAGTGGTTGCAACAGAGCCTTATAGCCTGCAAAGCCAAAAATATTTAATATCTAACTTTTTACAGAAAAAACTTGCCAACCTTGAGGCTAGATATACATATAGAAACATGGACAAATCTTAAAAGCATACTTATGGGTTAAAAAAGTAAGCAACGGAATGATATGTAACACTGGCTTTCAAATTTGACTGCCCATTGGGATCACTTGGGGTAATTTAAAAATTATGACACCTGAGTCCCACCCCCATAGGTTCTGATTTAATTGATATGGGCTAAAATTGGGTGATCAAAAAAAATATGTTAAAATATTAGACAGGGCAGGCCACGATGACTCTGTGGCAGAGTTCTTGCCTGCCATGCTAGAGACCCAGGTTCATTTCTTGGTGCCTGCCCATGTAAAAAAAAAATTAAACAGAATGATTACCTATAAAGGGGATAAGAAGGCAAGTGAGATAGATAGATTAGATTAGATAGATAGATAGATAGATAGATAGATAGATAGATAGATATCGATAGATTTATACATAAGAAAGAAGGGCCTTGCATAAACCAATGATGGTAATGTAAAGTTGGGAGCTATGACTAACTGAGTCCTCTTCATCTGAAGTCCAAAAAAGAATATTAACAATTGCATCTTTTAAATGATGCATATATTTAATTGTGTATTGGGCATTTCCTCTTGGGTATCTCAAAGGCAATCACTACTCAGTTAGCCCAGGATTGACTTCATTGTCTTCCCCCTCAAATCTGTACTAAAAAGGCACTTCTGGGGTAGTGAAATAAGGACCCCTGAAAATCTGTACTTCCATAATAGTAATGAGAACACTGGGAAAAATTGTCCAAATCAATTCTTTCCGAATTCTTGAAATTAATCAAAGGCTTACAAGAATTTTTGGAGAGTTTATTTAGGAAAAATGGCTGAATCTCAGTAAAAACAGCAAGTTTTATGGTATTTCCCTATTCCCATCACCCTTTTCCTAGTTTTGCAGTAGTCTTTGAAAACTAACAGCTTTGGAACCACTGTAGCTGTGAAAATAAGCAGTAAAACAGACATTTTTTTTCCATTCTTGGGATGATGAAAGTGTTCTAGGGTTGACTGTGGTGGTGGGTGCACAGTTGGGTGGTAGTACTGTGAGCCATTGATCACTGATTGTGTGACTTGGGGGGATTGTGAGGTGTGTGGGTGTACCTCAATAAAATTGCATTAAAGGAAAAAAATTATGATTCTATGCACTAACAAAGAAAATCCAAAAATAAAATTAAGAAAACAATTCCATTTATGATAGCACCAAAATAATAAAACACTAAGAAATAAATTTAACAAAATAAGTACAAAATTTAAATTATTATTACTATAAAACATTGTTGAAAGAAATTAAAGAAAGCCACAATAATTAGATAGACGTTCCATTTTTATGCATGGATTGGAAGAAGGCAATAATCTCCTATGTGATCTATGAGTTCAAGACAAACTCTATCAAAATCTCAGCTGGCTTCTTTGCAGATTGACTAGTTGATCCTAAAATTCCTATGGAAATTCAAGGTTCTCAGAATAGCCAATCCAATCTTTAGAAAGAAGAACTAATTTGGAGGACTCACATTCCTGATTTCAAACTTATAATAAAGATGGAGTAATCAATACTATATGGTACTGGCTTATATATGGACACATCAATAGAACAGAATTGGGAGGCCAGAAATCAACCCTCACATTTATGGTCTATTGGAGTGCCAAGTCAGTTCTTTAGTGGGAAAATAACATTTCAATAAATGGTGTTGGGACAAATGGATATCCACATGTAAAAGAATGAAATTGTTCCCCTTCTTCACACCATACTCAAGAATTAAATCAAATGGGATAATAGACTAAATGCAAGAACTAACACTATAAAAAAGACCTTGGATTTGGCAAACTTTTCTTAGATATCCAAAGAAAATGTAGGTATATTGGACTTGTCAAAATTTTAAAAATTATTTTCTTCAAAGGACACTATCAAGAAAGTGAAAAGACAATCCATAGAGTGGGAGAAAACATTTGCAAATCATGTATCTCTTAAGGGACTTGTATCTAAAATATATAAAGAATTCTTACACCTCAATAATAATAGGAAAAATAACCTAGTTAAAAGTGGGCAAAGGAACTTGTTCTAGTTTGCTAGCTGCCAGAATACAATACACCAGAGATGGATAGGCTCTTAATAAGAGGGGATTTATTTCATTAGCTCTTTAGAGGAAAGGCAGCTAACTTTCAACTGAGGTTCTCTCTTATGTGGGAAGGCACAGGGTGATCTCTGCTGTTCTTCTCTCCAGGCCTCTGGGTTCCAACAACTTTCCCTGGGGTGATTTCTTTCTGCATCTCCAAATACCTAGGCTGAGCTTCTTGGGCTGTGCTATGTTGTGCTCTCTCATTTAATCACCAGCCAATTAAATCAAACATCATTCATGACAGCAAGCATGCCTCTTAGCCAACTGCAGATATAATGAACAACAAATGAGTTTCATGTACCATTGGTTCATGTCCACAGCAACAGAACTAGGCACCTTCACCTGGCCAAGTTGACAACTGAATCTAACTACCACAGGTCTGAATAGACATTTCTTCAAAATGATATACTAATGGCCAGTAAGTACAAAAAAAGGTGTTCAACATCAGCCACTAGAGAAATGCAAATCAATACCTCAGTGAGATACTACTGCACACCCATTAAGATGGCTAAAATGAAAAGAAGACAGACCATATGAGTGCTGGCAAGGCTATGGAGATATTGTAGCTTTAATACACTTCTGGTAAAAACGCAAAATGGTACAGTAATGTTAGAAAACATATGGCAATTCCTCAAACAGTGAAGCATAGAGTTACCATATGACTCATCAATTTCACTCCCAGGTGTATACCCAAGAGAACTGAAAGCATAATACTACACAATGACTTGTACATGAATGTGCAGCATTATGGTAGTAAGAAGTGGAAACAACTCAAATGCTCATCTTGACAAATGCAACATATCCATTAAAAGGAATGAGAAATAAGAAAGAATGAAGTACTAATGAACGCTCTAGCATGGATGAGTCTTGAAAGCATTATGCTAAGTGAAAGAAACTAGTCATGAAAGACCACATACAGTATAATTCCATTTATATTTGACATTCAAAATAGACAAAGTCATAGAGACAGAAATAGATGAGTGATTTCCAGGTACTGGAGGGACTAGAGGGAGAGAACAATCATGAGTGGCTAGTAATAGACACAGAATTTCCTATTATTGTGATGAAAATGTTCCCAAATTTTATAGTGGTGGTTACACAAATGTGTAAATATACTAAAAATGACTGAGTTGTACAGTTTAAAAGATGAATTTTGTGATATGCAAATTATATCTCAATAATGCTGTCATTTAAGGAAAAACCTCTGCCACTATTCCCAGATTCCCCATTCTAGTGAGAGGTGGAATGACTCATCCAGTTATGCAAGCCACACATCTTCTTTCACAGGCCCTGATCTTCACTCCTATTTTCAGTCTATCTCTATTTCCACCATCAGTTTCTTCTCCTACATATCTCTCCAGGCTGCTCAGGCCTCTGCTTTTCTATCACCACCCAAGCTAAAATATTTCTTGAAATATTCAATAGTCAATTAACTCGTGATCCTGCATCCACTCTTACCTCTTCCTCTTCCATCCATCACCAAACAACTAGAGTAGTCTTTTCAAAATGAGGAAAAATGATTTAATAAATGTTTTTATTGAAGCAAAACTTACCCCAAAGTGCACAGATTCAAGGTTTCTAGCTTTGTGAATTACCATAAAGTGAGTATGGAAACACAACCCAGATTGGAAAATAAAATATTACCAGCAACCCAGAATCCCCCCCCACAATGTCCCTTCCTATTCACCACTTCCTCTTCCTTTAACTATACTAACTTTTATCACCATATATTTGCTTTACCTTTTTTGAAGTTTATATAAAAGAAAGCATGCAAAAAGTATCCTTCTGTGTTGGAACCCTTTCATTTGACAATATGTTTGTGACATTCATCCAGTTGTGTGTAGCAGTAGTTCATTTATTTCTGTACAATATTCCATTATATGAATCTAATATATTTATGAGTTCTGAAGTTGATGGACTGCTGGATTATTACAGATAATGCTGCTATGAACATACCTGTACAAGGCTTTTGGAACTCATATGTATGCATATCTACTGAGTATATACATTGGAATATAATTGCTGTGTCCTTAGGATATGTGTATTTCAGTTTTAGTAGATACTTCTAGTTTTCCAAAGTGGTTGTACAAATTTTCACTCCCAGCAGCAGAATATGAGAGTCTTAGTTGCTCCACATTCTCACCAACACGTGGCACTATATGTCTTTTTAATTTTGGCCATTCTGGTGGGCATAAAATGGTATTTTTTTGTGGTCTTAATCAGAATCTTTCCAATGGCAAATGAAGTTAACATCACTTCTTATGCCCAATGACCATTTGACTATCCTATTTTGTGAAATACTAATTCAAATATTTCACCCACTTTTCCATTGGGCTGCTTGTATTTTCCTTATATATTCTGGTTATGAGTCCCTGTGGCTTTCTTATTCACTCTCTTTTTTTATGCTTTTTAAAAAAATATTTTTACTGAGAAATCTTCACACACATACAGTGAATCCATAGTACACAATCAGTGGCTCACAATGCCATCACATAGTTATGTATTCATCACCATGATAACTTTTAGAACATTTGCATCACTCCAGAAAAAGAAATTAAAAAAGGAAAAATTCATACATCCCATACCCCTTAACCGTTCCTCTCATTGACTACTAGTATTTCAATCTACCCAGTTTTTTTTTTGCCCCTTATCACCTTTGTTGTTTATTTTTTACTCATCTGTCCATATCCTGGATAGAAGGAGCATCAGACACAAGGCTTTCACGATCAAACAGTCACATTGTAAAAGTTTTATAGCTATGAAATAGTCTTCAAGAATTGAGGCTACTAGAACACAGTTTAACAGTTTCAGGTACTCCCCTCAAGCCACTCCAATGCATCATGAACTAAAAAGTGATATCTATATAATGCATAAGAATAACCTCCAGGATAACTTCTTGACTCTGAAATCACTCAGCCACTGAAATTTAATTTTGTCTCATTTCTCCCTTTCCATTTTTGTTCAAGAAGGCTTTCTCAATCCCATGATGCCTTATCTGGATCATCCTGGGAGTCCTCTCTCATGTTACCACACCTCTGGGAATCATGTCTCCCATTGTGGGGAGGGCAATGAGTTCACCTGCTGAGTTGGCTTTAGAGAGGGAGCCATATTTGAGTAACAAAAGAAGTTCTCTGGGGTTGATTATTGGGCATAACTATAAGTACAGTTAGCTTCTCCTTTTGCAGAAGTAAGTTTCATAGGGTTGAAACCTAAGATCAAAGACTTAGCCTATTGAGTTGGTTGTCTCCACTGCTTGTGAGAATATCAGGAATTCCCCAGATGGGGTAGTTGAATATTTCCTTCCTCCTTCCCAGTCTGTTAAGGAGATCTTGCAAATACTTTTTTATTCTTTGCCCAAATTTCACTGGGATATATTAGGGCATTACTAACCTGTACAAACCAACAAGATCTCATGCCTTAGTCAAGATTCCATGTAATTATGGTGTTCAAATAAATTGACCATACAAGTTAACTTAGATAATACACTACCCAAAATATAAATTTTGCATCAAATAATCATTTCTCCTTTCATCTCACACAAAAGTTGAAGTTTTACAATATGGACCATATCATCCTTTACCCTGTATTCTGATTTACCTTAGTCCTCTCCAGATCAGCTTCCTTCAAATCTCCAGTTGAAATCTGATCACTTTTTAAAATAGTTGCTGTATGGTATAATTCTGACTTTCATAGCTTCGAAGCTTTAACTCTGAGTCTCAGGTCACATAAATACCTGCAGTTTCAGGGAATAACCAGGTTAAATATAAATAGCTCAATATCTCAGAATTTAGAAATAACAGCTACAACTCCTGAATACATGTGATTGCTGTAAGAGCTTACAATCCAGGACCGTTTACCACAGGCCCCAACCTGATAGCCCATGATCTCAACTTCAATTTTCTTAGTTTGTATATTATAGTTAGTCTAGATGAGTAAGGCATGATAATATCTGTCTTTTTGTTTCTGACAGTTAATTCAACATACAGCTCTTAAGGTTCATTCACCTAATTGCAAGTCTCAATGTCATTCCTTCTTGCAGCTGCTCAGTAGTCCATTGTATGTAGACACCACAGTTCCCCCTTTCACTCCTCATTGTACCCTTAGGCTACCTCCATCCCTTGTGAATCATGAGCACTACCACCATAAACATTAATGCCATTCCCTCTCTTTTGATGAATGGAAATTCTTATTACAATCCAATTTATCAATCAATATGTTCCAATTTATTCATCATCTACCTTATGGTTGGCATTTTTTGTGACATAGTATCATGAAAATTTTCTCCTATTTTAACTTTGAGAAGCTTCGTTATTTTATCTTCACATTGAGTTCTACAGTTTATATGGGATTAATTTTTGGTTACTGTTTTTTATTGAGATTAAGATTCATTTTTATTTCCATATAGACTTAAAAAATTTTTTTTATTAATTAAGAAAAAAAATTACAAGAAAGAAACACAAACATTCCCAACACATACACTCAGTAATTTACAATATCATCACATATTTGCATATTCATCATCATGATCATTTCCCAGAATATTTGCATCAATTCAGAAAAAGAAATAAAAAGATAACATAAAAATAAAAAAAAATAGAAAAAAATTTACATACCATACCCCTTACCCCTCCCTTTCATTGATCACTATCATTTCAAACTAAATTTATTTTAACATTTATTCCCCCTAGTATTTATTTTTATTCCATATGTTCTACTCATCTGTTGACAAGGTAGATAAAAGGAGCATCAGACACAAGGTTTTCAAATCACACAGTCACATTGTGAAAGCTATATCATTATACAATCATCATTAAGAAACATGGCTATTGGAACACAACTCTACATTTTCAGGCAGTTCCCTCCAGCCTCTCCATTACATCTTGGATAACAAGGTGATATCTACTTAATGTGTAAGAACAACCTCCAGGATAACCTCTAAACTCTGTTTGGAATCTCTCAGTCATTGACACTTTGTGTCATGTCACTCTTCCCCCCTTTTGGTCGAGAAGGTTTTCTCAGTCCCTTGATGCTGGGTATCAGCTCATTCTAGAGTTTTTCTCAATCCCTTGATGTTGAATCTCAGCTCATTCTGGGATTTCTGTCCCACTTTGCCAGGAAGATCCACACCCCTGGGAGTTATATCCCACATAGACAGGGGGAGGGTGGTGAGTTTGCTTGTTGGTTGGCTGGAGAGAGATGCCACATCTGAGCAACAAAAGAGGTTCTCTTGGGGGTGACTCTTAGGCTTAATTTTAAATGGGCTTGACATATCCTTTGTGGGGTTAAGGTTCATACAAACAAATTCCAAGACTGGGGGCTCAGCTTATAGCTTTGGTTGTCCACACTGCTTGTGAGAATATCAAGAATTCAACTTGGGGAAGTTGAGTTTTCCTCCGCTCTCACCATTCCCCAAAGGGGGCTTTGCAAATACTTTTCCACTCACTGATCAAATCACTCTGGGATTCATCAGGGCATCATCTGGACAAACCAACAAAATCTCATGTCCTACCCAAAGTTCCATGTACTTAAGGTATTCAACCAGCTATCCACATAAGTTATATTAGGAGATGCACTAGTCAAAATATAAAATTGTACCAAGTAAACATTTTTTGCTTTAGTCTCACACATAAGTTGAAATTTCTAAATATTAATTACCATCTATTTTCAGCACCCTGCAGTAATGACATTCTTTTGTTCTTCCTCATGTAAAGACATTTTGAAAATTTGTACATTTAGTCACTATCATTATACACTCTAGGCATTCCTAGATTATACCATCTCAATCTTTATCATCTATCTTTCTTTCTGATTTCATTTATTCCCCAGCCCTCCTACCTCTATCATTCTCACATGCAGCTTCATTCAGTGTTTTAACATAATTGTATTACAGTTAGGTAATATTGTGCTGTCCATTTCTGAGTTTTTATATTCAGTTCTGTTGCACAATCTGTATCCCTTCAGCTCCAATTACCCAATATCTTACCCTATTTCTATCTCCTGATGGTCTCTGTTACCAACGAAATATTCCAAGTTTATTCACTAATGTCAGTTCATATCAGTGAGACCATACAGTATTTGTCCTTTTGTTTCTGGCTAATCACAATCAACATAATGTCCTTAAGGTCCACTCATGTTGTTACATACTTCATAACTTTGTTCTGTCTTACAGCTGCATAATATTCCATCTTATGTATATGCTACAGTTTGTTTAGCCAACCATCTGTTGATGGACATTTTGGCTGCTTCCATCTCTTGGAAATTGTAAATAATGCTGCTATAAACATTGGTGTGCAAATGTCCGTTTGTCTCCTTGCCCTCATGTCTTTTGAGTAGAGATAGCATATAGATGGGTCCTGTTTTTTAATCCATTCTGCCAGACTATGTCTTTTGATTGGGGAGTTTAATCCATTAACATTCAGTGTTATTACTGCATAGGTAGTACTTTCTTCTACTATTTTGCCTTCTGGATTTTATATGTCATATCTAATTTTCCTTCTTTTTACCTTTACTCACAGTCTTCCTTTCTACACTCTTCTCCACACCTCTCTCTTCTGTCTTCGTATCTGTCTCTAGTACTCCCTTTAGTATTTCTTGGAGAGCTGGTCTCTTGGTCACAAATTCTCTCAGTGATTTTTTTGTCTGAAAATGTTTTAATTTCTCCCTCATTTTTGAAGGACAATTTTTCTAGATATAGAATTCTTGGTTGGCAGTTTTTTTCTTTTAATAATTTAAATATATCATCCTACTGTCTTCTTGCCTGCATGGTTTCTGCTGAGAGATCTATGCACAGTCTTATTGGGCTTCCCTTGTATGTGATGGATTGCTTTTCTCTTGCTGCTTTCAAGATTCTCTCTTTCTCTTTGAATTCTGACGTTCTGACTGGTATTTACTATCAGTATGTCTTGGAGTATGTCTATTTGGATCTATTCTCTTTGGGGTATGCTGCAATTCTTGGATCTGTAATTTAAGTCTTTCATAAGAGTTGGGAAATTTTCAGTGATAATTTCCTCCATTAGTTTTTTTCCTCCTTTTCCCTTCTCTTCTCCTTCTGGGATACCCACAACACATATATTCGTGTGCTTCATATTGTCTTTCAATTCCCTGAGTCCCTGCTCATATTTTTCCATTTTTCCCCCATATTTTATTTTTCTTGCTGGATTTCAGATGTTCCATCCTCCAGTTCACTAATCCATATGTTCTGTCTCTCAAAATCTACCATTGTAGGTTTCCATTGTTTTTTTCATCTCTTCTACCTTGCCTTTCATTCCTGTAAGTTCTGTGATTTGTTTTTTTCAGACTTTCAATTTCTTTTTTTTGTTCATTCCTTGGCTTCTTTATATCCTCCCTCAATTCATTGATTTGGTTTTTGATGAGGTTTTCCATGTCTTTTCGTATATTCTGAATTAATTATTTCAGCTTCTGTATGTCATTTGAATTGTTGGTTTGTTTCTTTGACTGGGCCATATCTTCAATTTTCCTAATTGATTTATTATTTTTTGCTGGTGTCTAGGCATTTAATTACCTTAATTAGTTTATTCTGGAGATTGCTTTCACTTCTTTTACCTAGGGTTTTCTTGCTGGATGAATTTGTTGTCTATCTGTTCTTTGACATTCAGTTCAGCTTTCTCTGGACCTCTAGCTCAGGTTTTGTTGAACAGAGGAGAAATTTTCAGTTCTTGTTTTCTTGTTTCTTGCACTGTTTGTATGGTGCCTTCCCCCCTTAGGAATGTCTACTTAAGTGTTATAGACCCCAGCCGGATTTTCCCAGACCAAACTGGCCTCCTATCAGAAGGAAAGAGTCACCTGTGTCGGTTTTCCCTGAGGGTGAGACCCAGCAGGTTGAAAGACATTCCTGTGAAGTCCCTGGGCTTTATTTTTCTTATCCTACCCAGGATGTGGTGCTTGTCTGCCTGCAGGTCCCACCAACATAAGATGATGTGGTACCTTTAACTTTGGCAGACTCTCCCTGCTGGGGGGCATGGTGGAGACAGAGGAGAGGTTGTAGGCTGGTTTTAATGGCTTCAAATTACCAAGTCCTAGTGTCTGAATTCCTTGAGGGAGGGATTCCACGTGAGCTGGGCTTCACCCCTCCCCTGGGCAAGGCACAGGCTCCAGACAAGCTTCCAAATGAGCTCGCTTCTGCCTATGCCTGGGGCAGTTGCAGCCTGAGAAGTCCTGCCGCTATATCCAAAGGCAGTCAAGCCTTTGTAGAAACACAGCCACAAAACCTCTGTTTCCTTCTTTCTTCTCTCCCCCTTTTTACGTCAGCCCTGCCCCCTTGGTGCTGGGGCAAAAATGAGCAACCTCCACTTTGACCAGGTTCACCTGAGCTGGGGGCCTATTTTTAGTAGTTAAAATTTGTTAATTAATTCCACAATTGGCATTTGGTTGGGCTCAGCCCCTGGTTTGCTGGTAAATTTCCTTTCCTTTCCCCCCTGGGAAGCAGTCTGTGAGGTGGGGCACCGGCTGCCACAGGTTTGGGAAGTAATGGTTCTGGGGGGCTCACAGCTGGTCCAGCTGGTCCAGACTGGGGTACACTGTGTGTCTGGTCACTGACATGGCCCCATGAGCTGTTCTGTACTGTTTCTGGTTATTTAGTAGTTTTTCTGGAGGACGAACTAAAATGCGCACATTGTTCAGCTGCCATCTTGACCTGAAGATCAAAATGGATTATCTTTCCATATAGTCTTTTGATTGACCCACCATATTGATAAGAATATGCTTCCCTTATCAAATTGAAAATTTAAATTTTGCTGGAATAGAGAAGAAGGCAATACTCTTAGCTTGGAATTAAAAATTATTTCCAATAGGCAGACTTTAACCTGAAGTTAAGGGGTTATTGATGAATCCCACCAAGAAAGCCCCTGTTCCTTAGTCTTGTAAGAACAGAGAAGCAACTGTGAAAAAGGCAATCATTACCAAGTTGACTGCCAAAAACTGCCTGAATGGTTACAAATGGACTGCTGGTGATGTTACATTCCAATATTTCCCCCAAATGAAGAAAGTTATATCTACCTCTAGAAACTGAATATTTGCTGTGCAGGTCACCCTTGAAGAAGAAGGGGGATTGGCCAGTCAGGGTTTTTTCCTCTTTGTTTTGTGTGATGGTTGGGTTCTGGCATTAACTTGGCCAGGTGATGGTGCTCAGTTCTCTGGTCAGGCAAGCACTGGCCTGACCATTACTGTAATGATATTTTGTGGCTGGATTTTCAAACAGAAGTTTGGCTTATTAAATCACATCAGTTGATGGAGCTGTAGCTGATTATATCTTCTATCAATTAAGGGCTGCTTGCCTGACTAATAATCCAGTCAGTTGGATTTGACCCAATCAATTAAAGACTTTTAAGGGAGAAGAGAAAACTTTCACTTCTTCAGCCAGTGAGCTGCTCCTGTGGAGTTCATTTAGACCCTTCATCGAAGTTGCCAGCCTCACAGCCTGTGCTACAGATTTTGGACTCTTGTATTCCTCCAGTTGAATGAAACACTTTTTTGAATCTTGTATTTACAGAAATCACCTGTTGATTCCGTTTCTTTAGAGAAACCTGACTAATGCAGCTTGGTACTAGAAGCGGGGTTATTGAGAAACAGAAACTTAAAAACAAGTTTTACAATCGGTTTTCTACTCTGATTAGAATCAAAAGCACTAATGAATTTGTTTCCAATAATCAAGATGGCACTGAAAGTCCATGGTATGAGCTGGCAATAGAAATATGCAAAACATCACCACTTGATTCTACTTATTGTCTGCCTATATGAGGTAAAGCTCTGGGTGAGAGTATTTTTGACACCTTGTTCTAGTTTGCTAGCTGCTGTAATGTGGTATACCAGAAACAGAACAGCTTTTAAAAGGGGGATTTTATTAAGTTGCAAGTCCATAGTTTGAAGGCCATGAAAATGTTCCAACTAAAGCAAGGCTATAGAAATGTCCTATCTAAGGCATCCAAGGGAAAGATACCTTGGTTCAAGAAGGCTGATGACATTCAGGGCTTCTCTCTCAACTTGAAGGGCACATGATGAACATGGTGATGTTTGCTTTCTTTCTCTCCTGGTTTCTCATTTCATGAAGCTCCCCCAGGGGTGTTTTCCTTCTTCATCTCCAAAGTTCTCTGGCTGTGCAGGCTCTGTAGCTCTTTCTAAACGGTTCCCTCTTAAAGGGCTCCAGTAAACAAATCCATCTTGAATGGAAATCATCTAATCAAAAGTTACCAACCACAACTGGGTGGGTTACATTTCCATGGATAATTAAAATACTCCCACTCAGCAATGCTGAATGAGGATTAAAGGACAGGGTTTTTCTGGGGTCCACAAATTCAAACCAGTACACATCTTTACATAGTTTTGTGGAATTAAGAGGTATAATGATGTTGGCTGGTTGTTCATAGATATGCTGGATACAGTCATGAGGGAAAAGGATGAGCTGAAAAGCCACATATTTGCAACTTAATTGCTGTATGAAAGATGTAAAATGTTCTATGTGTGCCTTGAAAGAAAATCTTATTTCTTGTGGTCACAGACTTGAGATCCCTAAAAACCAGACCCAGAGTCTTATCTTTTGAGTAGCAGATTTATAACATAAACTAAATTCTCAATGTTGCAGGGTGTCTGCTGTTAAAGTAAGGACTTTGATTGGAAAAGAATGGGATCATGAAGCTTCAGATGGGGATATTTGGGTTGATAATAATGGCAGTGGGGACATGGAAGCCTTGGACTCTGCTGAGTCTTTGGTAGATAGACCTGCCATTCATGCTTGGTATAGTTCCCAGCACTCCCCTTTCTAATTTATGCCTCTGTGTCTTTTAATCATGCTGTTCCCCCTGCCTGGACCACTGTTTCTACCTTCATTTCTCCATTGGATGCAAAATTCAGAAACTTTAAAACATGTATTAGTCACCAGGAAACTTTCCTGTGACTAAGGTGGGCTGAATATCCCATGTCTACCTCTATCATGGCACACAACACATGATATTGGAAGAATCTATGTGTCCATTTCTCTCTCATCAGCTCTACATCTTGTTTCTCTTTGAACCTCCAGCATCAGACACAGTGCCTGGCACATTGTGGTGTCTCAATACATCTATGTTAAATGTATATGAACTGAACTAGTACACAGAAGTGATTAACCTGCTCAGAAGTTCTTGTAATTGGGGCCAAAGAACAGATGGGTCAGAGATTTACACACACTGGTAACTCTGCTAGCCTTTACTGGGAATCCATGTCAGCCCGGACAAACACTCACTCTAGAGGCATAAAGGAGACTTAAAGTTCTAAAGTTTGTAACTTGTACATGGATCTTCACCTTACAGGACCAAAGCTTCACTTAACATGCACTTATTTCTAAAAGTGAGTAAAATTTTCAACAATGCAATTTAATGCCATCTATCTCAAGTATTCTCAAGCCAGTAGCAGACAGCATGACACATCATTCAAATAACTAATATTCTGAGGAAGAGTTTTTAAAAGCACAGCCTGACCAGCAACAGCATTCAGGGAGTGTGTTTGCATTTTTTTATGTTTTATATTGAAACACTTTCAAATTTTCAGGACAGTTACAAAATAATACAAAAATAATACAAACCCCAAAAAGAGAACTCCAACATAATCCAATGCCTCAGATACCCAGATACAGCAATTTTAATGTTTTGCCACATTTGCTGTATCATTCTATCTATCTATCTATCTATCTATCTATCTATCTATCTATCTATCTATCTATCTATCTGTCTGTCTGTCTGTCTGTCTGTCTGTCTATCTATCTATCTCTTGATCTCTCAAACTATCAGTCTCTCTATATCATCTATCAATTTTCTGAACACTCAAGTGTAAGTTTGTTTTCATTTGCTAAAGCAGTATACCAAAAATGGGTTGGCTTTAACAATGGAGATTTATTAACTTGTCATTTGCATTTTTTTAGGCCATGAAAATGTCCCAATTAAGGCATCAACAGGATGATACCTGTACTTGGAAGAAGGGTCACTAGCATCTGAGACACCTCTGTCACAAGGAAAGGCAATGGCAAACATCTGCTGGGCCTTTGCTCCTGGGTTCCACTGCTTTCAGCTTCTGATTCCAGTGGCTTTCTCTCTGGGCATCTGTGGGTCCTCTCTTAGCATCCGCAGGGCATTTTTCCCTCTGTGAGTTTCTCTCTCTCTCTCTCTCTCTCTCTCTCTCTCTCTCTCTTTCTCCCTATAATCCTCTCATAATAGATGCTAGGAAAGGAGTAAGACCCACCTTGAATTGAGTCACATCTCAGTCAAAACGACTTATTCAGAAGGTACCACCCACAATACATCTGCCCCCACAAGAATTAAAAAACGGCTTTTTCTGGAGTACATAACAGCTTCAAACCAGCACAAGGGTGTATATATTATGCTTCTTGAACACTAAATATTGCCATGTCCATTTCCTAAGGACAAAGGCATTTACTTATGTAAGGACCTTAAGTGCAGCTATCAAGCTCAAGAAATGTAGCATTGATATATACCTTATGACCTATACTCCAATTTTTCATATGCCCCAATAAAGTCCCTTTGAGATTTTTTTTATTCCTTGCTAGATCCCTTCCGTGATTTTGCATTGAATTTAATTGCTATTATCTCTTTAGGTGTGCTTTCTTTTTCTCAATTGTGAAAACACATGCACATAAACGTTCTATCACAATCACTCCTAAATATGCCATTCAATAGGATTAGCCGCATTCACAATATTGTGGCACACTCACTGCCTTTTATTACTAAAATTTCCCATCTCCCCAACATAAACCCTGCACTAATTAGGCATTAAATCCCCATTTCTGCTGCCCCTCACCTTTGGCAGCCTGTATTCTATTTTCTGCCTCTATGAGCTTGTATATACTCCAATATATTCTATGTAGTTACTATGGGGCTTAAATTTAACAATTAAATCGATAACAGTCTTGTTTCCTTTGATACCAATTTAACTTCAATAGTATACACAAATTCTGTAACTGCACCCCTCTGACCTTCCACATTTATGTAGTTCTGATCACAAGTTTCATATTTATACATTATGAATCCCAAACCACTGATTTATCATTGCATTTTATGTATCTGCCTTTTAGAGAGTGTAGGACATAAAAGTTGGTGCTACAAAGCAAGAATAAAATAGTACTGGCATTAGTATTTACCCATGTCATTGCCCCACTGTAGATCTTATTTTTTTTATGTTGTTTTAACTTATTGTCTCTTATTCTTTCTTTCAACCTGTAAAACTCTCTTTAGTATCTCTGGTAGGGCCAGCGTGGTGGTGATGAACTCCCTCAGCATTTATTTATCTGGGAATGTCTTAATCGCTCTCATTTTTGAAAGATTGCCAGATACAGAATTTTTGGTTAGCAGTTTTTTACTTTCAGCACTTTAAATGTGTCATCCCACTGTTGACTTGCTTCCATGGTTTCCGATGAAAAATTGGCAGTTAAATCTTATTGAGGCTCCCTTGTATGGGACACATTGTTTCTCTCTTGCAGCTATCTGAATTTATCTTTGGCATTTGACAGTCTGATTATAAAATGTGGTGGCATGGGTCTAATTGGTTTATCCTCTTTGGAGTTCATTGAACATTTTGGATCTGCATGTTCATGTATTTCATTTCATTTGGGAAGTTTCCAACCATTATTTTCTTTAATATTCTCTCTGTCCCTTTCTCTATTTCTTCTCCTTTTGGAATTCCCACAATACATATATTGATTCCCTTGATTGTGCCCCAAAAGTTTCCTCAGTTTTGTTCATTTTTCTTGATTCTTTCTTCCTTCTGCTCCTCAGACTGAATTATTTCAATTGTCTTATTTTCAAGTTCACTGATTCTTCTGCCAACTCTAGTCTTCTATTGAATTCCTCTAGGGAAATTTCAGTTTCTATTACTGTTGTCTTCAGGTATGTTTGCTTCCTTTTTATAATTTACATCTTTCTATTGGTATTCTCTTTGTGTTTATCTACCACTTTCCTGATATCCTTTAATTCTTTGTACATGTTTTCCTTTAGCTATTTGAGTATATTTAGGAGCAAAGTTTTAAAAATCTAGCTGACCTGGAATGTTGCAAGTCTGATCCCTCTTACTGATGGTTTCTTATGCTTTAATATTTTCCTTTTCCTAGGCTGTTACTTTCTATTTCTTTGTATTTTTTGTAATCTTTTGTAGAAGCCTGAACATTTTGATATTTTAATGTATTGTTGCTGAAACAATATCTGTTGGCATCTGTTCCTTAAGCTTATATCCAGCTATTTTTATGACTAGGTTTTCCTTGAGTGCCTGGAGCTACCAAATAAAGAAGAAATAAAACACTTTCCCAGTCTTTGTAGTGCTCCCACCTATGCAGGGATTCTCCTTCAGGGAATATCCATAGAAAGGGTTGCATAAGAATAGCTTCAGGCCAAACATAAGTGCCTTTCTGATACTTTCTGCACATGTATCTATTCTGGGGTAGGCACATTGTGGTCCCAGGAATTGCCTGGTTTATAGAGTTGCAAGTGGCCCCTCTTCCCTAGGAAACAGTTTCCTCATGCTTCTGGGCACTTCCCTCTGTTTTCTACAGCCAGCAATCCCTTGCCCCAGGCAGTCACTTTACTGCTTTTCCATGGTGTTCTTTAGGAGAGATCTTTGAGCTGTCTTTTAGACACAGGGCAAGTTCTGGGATAGCACATCCTTTGGGCTATCACTGGAGAGATTGGGCCAGAATTATATGCTCTGAGTATGTGCATGAAAGTTACTCTCTTCCTTCCAGAACAAGGACCAGGGATGTGCACTTGGAGTGTCTGCCAACTACCTGCCCTCCAGTGAGTGGTAGGGTAAGTGTCATCTAGGGGACCAGAAGATCCTATTATTTTAAGTGATTTTTTTTCTTGAATGGTGCTCACCTTGTTTCTTCAGTCCTTTACCTCTTTTCTGGAGCTTTGAGAAAGATGTTTCTGCCAGTTTTTGCTGGTTGTTCAAAGCTTCTGTAGGGAACAGAGCCTTGGAGTATCTTACTCTGCCATCTTGATCTCTGGTTTGTTTTTTGAGCATTAAAGAAGTTAAAATTTCTGTGGTTGGTGAGGATAGGCATTTATCACACCAAACCATTGGCCCTTTCCAAATGGAGACATGTATCTCATAAACTGCATTGGAAAAATCTTTTATATCAGAACCAATTAAAACCTTGAAAAGTTCAACATTATTTTTAGAATATCATCCCAAATGATTTACTTGGTGTTTAAAATGCTTTTTAATCTCTGAGGATAATAAAGAAAACTATCATATGATATGATACTATCATATCATATCATATCATCATATCATATCATATCATATCATATCATATCATATCATATCATATCATATCATATCATATGATAGCTGGCACAATTGCCATTCCTACTTATTATAGATAGTTACTGGCAATGTTTAACTGATTACCTAGCAAAATAACTAAGTCCAGAAGGAAGCAAAGGCTATGGGATGGTTATTCTTCATTTGCATCCCCATCATTCGTCTTCTCTGCCTGCTTTTCTGCTCTGTTCTATGTCAAATGTGAGGGGTGGGGGACTTTAGACTGCATTACATAAGCTTCCATGCCACAAGGTCTAGTTGGGTCATGTGTATGGAGACACTCATGGGAAATCAAAAGGTGGGAGGAGAGAGAGGTTGGGATATTCCTCCCCCTGATCTTTCCATACATCAGTGCCACATTTCTGGCAATGTCTGGGTCCTTGTGTGACTACAGTTCCTGCTGGAAAGCTACGCCATAAGTTTTTGGACACAGAATAACACACATCTGAGTAACCCATGAGTAAAAGAAGAAATTAAAAGAGAGATTAAAATGTATTTTAAACTGAATAAAAATAAAAACATAACATTTCAAAGAGGAAAACAATGAAACAGAAAACAGAAAAATAATAGAGAAAATGAAAGTAAAAGTTTTTAGTATATCAATAAAATTTTAACCAAAAAAATCGACAGTTAACATGAGACTTCATGAACTATCAATGAACAATTATTACTAATTGAACAATTGATTCAATAAAATCCCATTGAAAATCTCACCAAACATTTTTTGTAAAAATCGGCAAGCCAACTCTAAAATCCACTTGGTGTATTAGTTAGGGTTCTCTAGAGAAACAGAACCAACAGGAGATATCTGTAAATATAAGATTTATAAAAGCATCTCACAGAACTCTGGGAGTGTAAGTGTCCAAAATCCAAACGGTGGCTCTGAAGCTGGCAACTTCAATGAACTCCACAGGAGAGGTTCAGTGGCTGAAGAAGTTAAAATTCTTCAACTGATTGGATGAAATCCAACTGAATAGGTTATCACATTTGCAGGAGGCACACACTTAGATAATGATAGATGTAATTAGTCATAGCTGCAGTCAACTGACTGGTGATTTAATAAAGCAGCCTTCTGATTTATCAACCAGCCATGAAATATGCCTCCCAGTGAGCTTCATGAAACAAGAAGCCAGGAGAGAAAGCTAGCAGATGATGCCATGTTCACCATGAAATATCCTTACAGTAATGGTTAGGCCAGTGCTTTCCTGACCAGACCACTGGGCACTGTTACATAGCCAAGTTGACACCAGAGTCTAACGATCACAGTCCACCCCTTGTCAACTTGGCAGCTATTTACATCACTTTCACCTAACAATACTCAACTGTCCTGCATACAACCAGAAATGCACTAAATCTCTCCAGAATAGAGTGCAAGTCCTTAGATAACATTCACTCTTAAACTTGATATCTTATAACTTAAATACTATAACATGCACAATACAGCTTGTGTTGTATGATAAGAAGAAAACAAGATATTTGCTTTATGTACAAATACAAGCATTTTCATACCATCAGTCCTCATTTCTGTAACTGATCGTGGCCATAGTTCATATTTATTACTGCTTCTTCCACTGTTTGTTCCATGTTCTCTATAACCTCAGCAAACACTTCAGCTGGCCATAGTTCTTTGCTTGGCTGGGTGCCCAAAACCTCCATTCCTGAAGTTTCTGGTTCATTGGTAGTCCTGCCTGAATTGGGATGTGGCCATTTTCAATTAACTTTAATCACAGGGCATGGTACTACTAAGAAAACCCTTAGGGTATTTCTTGTATTCCAGGAAAACTCTTCTTTATCTCCATTGCATAGTTTCAGTCCTACTTCCCCTTGATAAGATCAATCACGCCAGCCAGCACAGTAATCCCCTTCCTTGCCTGCTGATTCAGAAGCATGAGAAACCCAAAGTGGACAGGAAGCAATCTTAACTTTCTGTTCAATAGAATAATTCTTGTGTTTCCTGATAGGAGCACTGCTCTGTTTGGAATGAGGACTGGTACACCACCAGATCTTAAGCTTTTAGGGACAGGAAGCACAATTTTTTTAGTGGAAACTTAGGGGTGATAGTGGTGCCACTCCCATTTCCACCTCTTGATTCTTGGAACCATGAATCCTGGCTAGGGTAAAGCAGCACCATAGAGTGGATGATGATTCAGAGCATACACAGAACATTACTCCAGACCTGTAAGGTATTGCCACCTAGTTGGCACTGCAATTGGATCTTCAAAAGGCCTTTCCACTGTTCCGCCAACCCAGCTGCTTTTGGATGATGGGGAACAGGGTAAGACCATAGAATTCTATGAGCATGTGCCATTTATGCACTCTATTTGCTGTGAAGTGTCTTCCTTGGTCAGAAACAGTGCTGCATGGAATGTACTGATGGCAGATAAGGCATTCCATAAGTCAGATGGCAGTTTTTGCAGAAGCATTGCATACAGGGAAAGCAAATCCATATCTGGAGTTTGTGTTTATTCCAGTTAAAACAAACAGCTGTCCCTTCCCTGATGGATATGGTCCAATGTAGTCAACCTGTCACCAGATAGCAGGCTGATAACCTTGGGGAATGGTGCCATATTGGAGACTAAGTGTGGGTCTCTGCTGCTGGCATGTTGGGCACTCAGCAGTGGCCTGGTCGATCTTTCTGAGTAGAAGTCCATGTTGCTGAGCCCATCATGATGGATAACCTCCATCCCCAACATTATACAAATTTCCTTTATGAACCCAATGGGGAATGGCAGGAGTGACCAAAGAAAGAGGATGACTTGTATCCACAGAACGGGTCATCTTATCCTCTTGATTATTAAAACCTTCCACTGCGGAAAGTCACACTCTGGTGCACATACATGTGGGACACAAATATGTTCATGATTTTTGCCTGCCCAGAAAGGTCCATCAACATAGCTCTTCCACAGACCTCTTTGTCACCAATTTTCCAATAATGCTCCTTTTAAGTGCCTGAACATCCAGCCAAACCATTAACAACAGCCCATGAGTCACTATACAAATGCATCTTTGAACAGTTTTACTTCCAAGCAAACTCAACCAGGTGCACTGCTCAAAGTTCCACCCACTGGGAGGATTTCTTCTCACTACTGTCTTTCAAGGACATCCCAAAAAGGGGCTGTAGTGCTGCGGCTGTCTGCTTTTGGGTGGTACCTGCATACCATAGAGAATCATTTGTAAGGCAGGCCTGAGTATTCTCTTCCTCAGTCAACTGATGGTAAGGAATGCCCCAGGAGACCATAGCTCTGGTCTGGGAAAGAGAAAGTAATGTGGCAAGAGTGGGAGCCACGGACATTTAGGCCATTTCCTCATGTAACTTACCAGTGCCTTCAGAACCTGTTCGAGCCCTATCTCTTATATGTCATTTCCATTTTATGATGGAGTGCTGCTGTGCATGCCCAACTTTATGACCTTGTGGGTCAGACAACACCCAGCTCATGACCAGTAATTCAGGTCTTATGGTAACGTTTTCGCACATGGTTAAGCATTCAGTCTCTACCAAGGCCCAGTAATAGGCTAACAGATGTTTCTCAAAAGGAGAGCACTTATCTGCAGAGGATGGTAAGGCTTTATTCCAAACTCCTAATGGCCTGTGTTGTGATTCTTCTACAGGAGCCTGCCAAAGGCTCCAGACACCAACTTTATTTGCCTCTGACACTTCCAGCACCATTAAATCTGTTGGATCATATAATCCAAATGACAGAGCAGCCCAGACCTGTCACAGAACCTCCTCTTGCTCTTGTCCCCACTCAAAACTAGCAGCTTTTCTGGTCACTTGGTAAATGGGCCAGAGTAGCACACCCAAATGAAGACTATCCAAAGAGGTCAACTAGGCATTGTGCCTCATTTTTGGTTGTAGGAAGGGCCAAATGCAATAGCTTATCTTTCACATTAGAAGGTATATACCAACATGCCCCATACCACTGAACACCTAGAAATTTTACTGAGGTGGAGGGCCACTGTATTTTTGTTGATTTATCACCCCTCGTCTGACATTCAAGTGCCTTACCAATAAGTTTGGAGTAGTTGCTAGTTCTTGCTCATTAGGTCCAATCAACATGGTATCATCATTATAATGGATCAGTGTGATGTCCTGTAGGAGGGAGAAAGGATCAAGTTCCTTGCAGACAAGATTATGACATAGGGATAGAGAGTTGATGTATCCCTGAGATAGGACAGTCAAGGTATACTTCTGGCTTTGTAAGCTGAATTCAGACTGTTTCTAGTGGTCCTTAGTGACAAAAAAGTGCTTGCCAGATCAGTAGCTGAATACCAGGTACAAGGGGATGTGTTGATTTGCTCAAGCAATGATATCACGTCACAGCAGCTGCAATTTGAGTCACCAATTGGTTAAGTTTGTGATAATCCACTATCATCCTCCAAGACCCATCTGTTTTCTGCACAGGTCAAGTAGGAGAGTTTTATGGTGATGTGGTGAGAATCAACATCCCTGCATCCTTCAAGTCCTTAAGAGTGGCACTAATCCCTGCAATCCCTTCAGGAATCCAGTATTGCTTTGGATTCACTATTTTGGTGGGTAGGAACAGTTATAGTGGCTTCCACTTGGCCTTCCTTTCTATAATAGCCCTCACTGCACGAGTCAGTGATCCAATGTGGTGATTCTGCCAGTTGCTGAGTTTATCAATTTCAGTTATGCACTCTGCAGCTGGGGAAATAGTCACAGAATGGGTCTAGAGACACACTGGACCTGCTGTGAGATGGACCTAAGTTTAAGCTCCATTATTCTTCTGACCTCCATAAGCCTCCACTCTGACTGGTGGACTAGAGTGACATTTGGGTCTCCTGGAATCAGTGTCACTTCTGAGCCATAGTCTAATAATCTCCAAAACATCTGATCATTTCCTTTTCCTTAATACATAGCCACCCTGGCAAAGGGCTGTAGGTCTCTTTGGGAAAGGAAGGGAGGAAAGTTGACAGTGTAAATTTTGAACAGTATTACAGGGTCATTCCCCAAAGGCCTTCCCTTCACCTCATTCAAGTGGCTCTGGTTCCATAAAGTGTTTCAAGTCTGGGAATTTATTAAGGGGCCATGACTCTCTGTTTTTATAATTCAAGTTAGACTTCTGTTCACTTGATCTAGAATCCTTTTGCTTATAGAACTCAAGCAAGAATTAAGTAGGCTATCTATCTGTGGTACTTTTAGGTACCCCATGATCTACTAGTCAATGTTACAAGTCTCTGTGAGTCAGATTATTTTGACTCTTGCTTTGAGTCTACTGTACATTATGATAGCCATGTCCACCTAGTCTTTGGTGGTTAAGTGTTGGCATGTGGTTTCTACCAACCTGTGATCTGATCATCCCCATTGTGTTTATGGATTTTAGCTCAGTGACAGCAGTTCCCACAGTGATATCTGGTTTATAGATAAAGGTGACTACAGACCTCTTCAGGGATGATGGAGCTAGTCTCACAAATTTATTCCTTACAGTTCTGGTGAAATGTGTATCCTCTGGACATTCCTGGGGTATGTGAGCAGATCTTCCATGATAAATTCATTCTAACATTCCAATTCACCTAAGCCTCCAGATACCCTCATCTACATTAAATTAGGGCACTTCTGACATTTTGACCTCAGGTGTTCTAGTTTGCTAGCTGCCAGGATGCAATATTCCAGAAACAGAATGGTTTTTAACAAGGGGAATTTAATAAGTTGCTAGTTTACAGTTCTAAGGCTGAGAAAATGTCCCAATTAAAACAAGTCTATAGAAATGTCCAATATAAGGCATTCAGGGAAAAATACCTTGGTTCAAGAAGGCCTATGATGTTTAACATTTCTCTCTCAGCTGGAAGGGCACATGGCGAACATGGCAGCATCTGCTGGCTTTCACATGGCTTTACCAAAAGACTCTCTCCAAAATGTTTCCTCTTTTAAAGGATTCCAGCAAGCAACTCCACCTTCAGTGGGTGGAGACACACCTCCATGGAAATCATCTAATCAAAAGTTACCATCCCCAATTGGGTAGTCACATCTTCATGGAAACAATCAAAATGCTCCCACCCAGCAATATTGAATGAGGGTCAAAGGGCATGGCTTTTCTGGGGTCCACCACAGATTCAGACTGGCACACCAGGTAATGTCAGCTACCTTTTAATCCATGTTTTAGCCAACCATACAAACAAATTGCTAATGCCCTTTCTAGCCCTTAGAGTTACAACACTGAATTCACAATCTCTGTTTAATGAGCCTATGTCAATAAATTCAGCTTGATCCAATTTTATATTCCTTCTACTATTATCTCACACCCTTAGTATCCATTCCCATTCATATTGCCCTGATTTCTGTCTATACAAATTGGAAAACTCATACAGTCTTTTGGAGTATGGCATCCATACTCAAGGGTCATTTTATGCCTTACCCTTTTGGGACTTGTTGCGTCTTTAGCCCAAAGTCTTGCAAGAATTAGAAGTGTCTTTCAAGGCCATTTCCTCAAGGCATTCCATTGAAGTTTCATCTGATGAAACAGGATTAATCACTCCAGACAGAGGAGTGAAATCTTTTTCTCCAGGGCAGGTGGTAACAGGTTTAGCAGGCATGGAAGGGTTAACCTCTTTAGTTAGAGGTTGGATGGAAGACTCCTCTGAGTGAACTAGAGGCAGGGAAGCTGTTTCCTCAAGGCAGGCTGGAGTTTTGGAAGACCTTTCCTCGAGGCCAGTCTGTAGATGGAGTGGCTGTTTCCTCAAGGCAAGCTAGAGGCGGAGCAGCTGTTTCCTCTGGACAGAACATTACAGGTCTATCTAGCAAAGATGCAGGAGAATCCAGGATTTCCATGTTCCAATTGCCATCATTATCAAGCCATATGTCCCTATCCCAAGTTTCTGGATCCCATTATTTTCCAATCAAAGCCCTTACTTTAACAGCAGACACCCTTCAAGACTGATATTTTAGTCTATATTGTAAATCTGCTACTCACATAATGAGGCCCTGTGTCTGTTTTTCAGAGATTTAAAGCCTGTGACCACAGGAAATAATTTTTTCTTTCAGGGCACATATGGAAACATTTACATTTTTCATGCAGCACTTAAGCTGCAAATTTGAAGCCTCAGTTCATCCCTTTCCTTCATAAGTGTATCCAGCATACCTAGCAATAACAAAGCACTATTGTTATACTTAACTCCACAAACCTCAGCTAAGGTGTCA
Organism: Tamandua tetradactyla; assembly: GCF_023851605.1. Taxonomy (NCBI): domain Eukaryota; kingdom Metazoa; phylum Chordata; class Mammalia; order Pilosa; family Myrmecophagidae; genus Tamandua; species Tamandua tetradactyla. The sequence goes on from NC_135353.1 coordinate 125,583,130, forward strand.
AAACACTCTCACCCAGACCCTTGCTTCATGTAAGTGTACAATTGATAGAATCAAATGGTGGCATTTTGCATATCTTTATGCTAACTGATGCCATGGGCTGCCAGTGCCATCTTGATTATTGGAAACAAAGTCTTTAGGGCCTTTGAGTTTAATCAGAGAAGAAAACCAGTTGTAAAAGCCCTTGTTTAAGATTCTGTTTCTCATAAACCACCTTACTCCTGGCACCAAGCTGTATTAGTCAGGGTTTTCTAGAGAAACAGAACCAACAGGAGATATCTGTAAATATGAGAGATATAAAAGTGTTTCATGCAGAGGTGGGAATGCAGGAGTCCAAAATCTGTAGGGGAGGCTGTGAAGCTGGCAACTCCAATGAAGGATCTCCATGAACTCCATAGGAGAGGCTTGCTGGCTGAAGAAGCAGTGAAAATTCTCCTTCCTCAAATGCCTTCAACTGGCTGGATCATATACAATTAAATGGATTATCTTATTGACAGGGAATGTGTCCTTAGTTGATGGTAGATGTAGTCAGCCACAGCTGCAATTAACTAGCTGATGATATAATAAACCAGCCTTCTGGCTTATCAAACAGCTATAAATTATCCTTGCAGTAATGTTTAGGCAAGTGCTTGCCTGACCAGACAACTAGCACCATCTCTTGTCCTAGTTGACACCAGACCCCAACCATTACACCTGGATAGGCAAAGGATCTAAAATAGCCAATACAATTTTGAAGGAGTACAGAAATTTTGGAGGATTTACACTATTTTATTTCAAGATACGAAGCTATAGTAGTCAATACAGTGTGGTATTAGAGGAAATATATACAAATAGATACATGGAATAGAATAGAATCCAGATATGGGCCCATATATATATGGTCAATTTCTTTCTCAAATGGTGCAGATGAAATTCAGTGAAGAAAGGATAATCTTTCCAACAAATGAGACTGGAACAATTAAACATCCATATGCAAAAAACAAAAACAAAATAATTAACTTAGAACAATATCTTGCACCATATACAAAATGTAACTCAAAATGACTCATGGAGCTAAATGTAAAACTTAAAACTATAAATTTCTAGAAAAAAATTGGGAGAAAACCTTTATAATCTTGGATTAGGCAAAGATGTCTTAGATACCACAACAAAATAACGATCCATAAGACACACACACACACAGATTGACAAAATGGAATTTGTAAAGATTAAAATTTCAGCTCTTCTAAAAACACTTTTAAGAAAATAAAAAGGCAAGTCACATAATTAGAGAAAATATTTACTGTATATCCATATGTTAAACAGCCTATATCCAGATATGGAAACAACTTTCAATGTTCAGAAATAAGAAAATCCTAATTAAAATTGGGCAAAAGATTTGAATAGAAACTTAAGAAGATATATAGGTGGGGTAAGATGGTGGCTTAGTTTGTCTTCTAGGGCAGCTAGTAAATACCTAGGAACTGCCTGGAACAACTGTTTGCAGGATTTCTGTACACACACACATCATACACCAGCCTGAAATGGGTGGAAAGGGTGAGATCAGAGAACAGATCTGTAAGTAAATTCTTCCATGCTTTGGAGGTTGGTCTCTCTCTCCCACTGGTATGGCAGGCTGTCTCAGAGTCTCCTCCACCATGAGAAACAGAGACCCTCTCCACTATGAGCACAGGGAGGTGAGCTCAACCAAACTCCAATTGCAGATTTGCTTAACAAATTTGGCCTGCTAAATACGAGCTCTAAGCACAGATAAAACTTCAAGGCCAACACAAAAGAAATCAGATCTCTTCCCACCAATGAGGAGGTGGGGCTGATGAGAAAACACAGGCTCTTGGAATTGGCTGAGCTCAGAATACTGAAAAAGGGCTGTGACCTAAGCACATAGAGCCGGTTACCAAGTCTGGCTCTAATTGATGAAACTGGGGGGCTTGGAACTAATCCTGAAAAAGACTTTTTTCATTCCTTTCCTTTTTTAATTTAAATTTAAATTAAATTAAATTAAATTTATTTTACTTTTTAGCAGCCCATTAATGAAAGCAGCAGGCATTCTAAGTTTGCAGCATTGCCGCAAGGGTAGAATTAAGGACTGACTGAAAGACAAAGAAACTAATCATCTGGAGTAGATAGTTCCCTAAGGGGGTAGCTTCCATAAAACAGGGGGAGGAGGCAGGGCAGAGCCCAAGTGGCAGTTCTCATTCAGAAATTTTACACTCCTAGAGCTGTGATATCAGCATCAGTTCCAACCTACAAAAACTGGAAACCAATCTGTCTTAAAAAAACATTCCAAGTTAGGGGCAAAAGGGAGGCTGCTGGAAAGACCTGTAACTTTTCCATCCTGGAGGGAACAGATGGCAGTGTAGTGGCTCCCATCCCCCACTAAAAAAAGAGGTTGGATAAGGGCCAGCAGAGCCTGTGACTGCTATTTAGAGAATTCAGTTTCCAGGAGCTGAAAAACAGAAACAGTTTAAGCCTACTTTCAGCCTCAGTCTTTGTCTCAAACACACCCCTGACAGGGAAAGGGTCTGCTGAGAGTTAAAGGCACAGTGCCACTTTATACCAGTGGAGAGCAGTGAGCTGAAGAGCACCATCTGCTGGGCAAGACAAGAAAAGCACAGAATTAAGAAGCTTCGTAGGAAAGGCTGGCACATTCCTGCATCTCATCCTCAGGGAACCCTGATATCGATTACACCCTCTTCATGAGTCCTGAGCTTATCTTATCAGGGAAAATCTGATTGGGGTCAATCTTCTCTGAGTAGACACTCCTCCTAGAGACAGACCTCCAGGTAAAATTGCTGGAAGTAATGAAAGGAGTGTTAAAAACAAATGGAGGCAAAACAAAGCAAACAAGAGATCAACATTCACTGAGAAGGAAAAGGGAAGAAATAACTATTCCCTGGTAGTGAAACAACTGCACATACAAAAAAGGGCAATCTCAGAAAACTTCTACATAGGCAACGTATGAACCAGAAATACAAAAGCTGAAAAATTCTGATCTGCTAAACAGAAGCTAAACTAGAAGACTAGAATAAGTTGAACTGAATGTCAAGAAAAGAAATAAAATGTATCCAACTAACAAGAAAACCCTAGGGAAAACAGAGAAAACCACATCCAGAATAAAGTAATCTAGAAAATCAGATGCCTAAACACCAGCAAAAAACATGAGTCATACTAGGAAGCACGAAACTATGACCCAGTCAAAGGAACAAATTAACACTTCAATAAAATACAGGAGTTGAAACAACTAATTAAAGATTTTTAAAGAAATCTTCTAAGTCAATTCAATGAGTTGAAGTACAATGTGGCAAAAGAGATGAAGGATATAAAGGAGATACTGAGTGACCATACAGAAGAATTCAAAAGCTCACAAACACAAATTGAAGAACATATGGTAATGAAATACACAACAGAAGAAATGAAAAACACAATGGAGACATACAACAGCAGATATGAAGAGGCAGAAGAAAGGGTTAGTGAAGTAGAGGAGAGGACATCTGAAATTCTACACACAAAAGGACACATAGGGCAAAGGGTGAAAAAATATGAGCAGGATCTTAGGGAATTGAATGACAATATGAAATGTACAATTGTTATGGGTGTTGCAGAAGGAGAAGAGGAGGGAAAAGGGGCAGAAAGAATAACTGAAGAAATAATCACTGAAAAATTCCCAACTATTATGAAAGACAAAATTAGAGGTCCAAGAAGCACAGCATACCCCAAGCAGAATAGATATGAATAGACCTAGTCCAAGACACTTACTAAACAAATTGTCAAATTTCAATGACAAAGAGAGAATTCTGAAAGCAGCAAGAGAACAGTGATCCACCACAAGGGAAGCTCAATAAGACTATATATGCATATTTCACAGCAGAAGCCATAGAAATGAAAAGACAATAGGATATGTTTAAGTTACTGAAAGAAAAAAACTGCCAGTCAAGAATTTTAGGGTGCATGGGTTGTTCAGTGGTAGAATGCTTACCTTTCATGTGGGAGACTCAGGTTTGATTCCCAGACGGTGTACCCCTACCCCCCCCAAAAAAAAATTTATATCCAGCAAAATTGTCATTCTAAGGTAAGAGAGATTTTAAAAATTTACAGATAAACTGGCACAGAGACTTCATGAACAAGAGACCTGGTATACAAGAAGTACTAAAGGGATAACTATGGGCAGAAAGGAAAAGACAGGAGAGAGAGGTTTGGAAAAGAGTGTAGAAATGAAGAATATCAGTAAGCATAACTAAAAGAGTAAAAGGAGAAAAAGATAACATATGACATATAAAATCCAAAAGACAAAAAGGATGAAGAATGTACTGCTTTTGCAGTAATAGCATTAAATGTTAACGGATTAAACTCCCCAATCAAAAGACAGACTAGGATAATGGATTTTTTTAAAAAAAGTATCCATCTATAGGCTGCCAACAAGAGACCACTTTAGACCAAAAGACAAAATAGGTTAAAAGTGAAAGACTGGAAAAACATATTTCATGCAAACAACAATGAGAAAAGAGTGTGGTGGCTATACTAATATCAGAAATATTAGACTTCAAGTGTAAAACAATTAAGTCACAAAGATGCACACTATGTATTAATAAAAGTGACGATTCATTAAGAAGACATTACAATCATAAATATGTCAGAGGGCCCCAAAATACATGAGGCAAACACTGCAACCCAAAGGAAGAAGTAGACACCTCTACAATATTAATTGGAGATTTCAATACACAACTCTTATGAGTGTATAGAAAGTCTAGACAGAGAATCAATAAGAAAATGGAAGCTTAAATAATATGATAAATGTACTAGACTTAACAGAAACTTACAGAACAGTTCACACCATAAGAGTAGGATAAATATTTTTTCTTAAGTGCTCATGGATCATTCTCCAGTATAAACCACATGTTGGGATACAAAGCAGGTCTCAATACATTTATAAAGATAGAAATTATACAAAACACCTTCTCATGTCATAATGGAATGAAGTTGGAAATCATTAACAGGCAGAAGATTGAAAAATTCACAAATATATGGAGACTAATGGAGACATTATTAAACAACCAGTGGGTCGAAGAAGAATTTACAAGAGAAATCAGTAAATATCTTGAGGCAAATGAAAATGAGAGTACAACATATCAAAACCTATGGATGCAGCAAAGGCAATGCTGAGGTGGAAATTTATTGCCTTAAATGTCTATATCAAAAAAGAAGAAAGAACAAAAATTGAGGAATTAACTTCTCACTTGGAGGAACTAGAGAAAGAACAGCAAATTAACCACAAAGTAAACAGAAGGAAAAAATAACAAATATTAGAGCATAAATAAATGAAATTGAAAACAATAGAGAGAATCAACGAGACCATTGGATGACTCTTTGGGGAAAATCAATAAAAATGATGGGCACTTAGCTAAGCTGAAAAAGAAAAAGAGAGAAAAGATGCAAATGAATAAAATAAAAAATGGAGAGGGGTTATAACTACTGACCCCACAGAAATAAAGGAGATACTGAGAAGGTATTATGAGCAACTATATGCTAAAAAAACTAGATGAAATGCACAATTTCCAAGAAAAGCATGAGCAACCAAAATTGACTTGAGAAGATATAGAAGACCTCAACAAACCAATCATAAGCAAAGAGATTGAGTCAGTCATCAAAAATCTCCCCAAAAAGAAAATTCCAGGACCAGATGCCTTCACATATGAATTCTACCAAGTATTCAGAAAAAGAATTACTACAAATTCTGCTTGAACTCTTCAAAAATTTGAAGAGGGGTGAAATCTAGCTAACTCATTCTATGAAGCCAACAAAACACTAATATCAAAGCCAGAAAAAGGTTTTACAAGAAATAAAATAATGAATAGAGATGCAAAAGTCCTCAGCAAAATATTGCAACTTGAATCGATCAGCACATTAAAAACCATGACCAAGTGGGTGTTATTCCAGGTATGCATGACTGGTTCAACAAAAGAAAATCAATTAATGTAATAACAAATCAAAGGGGGTAACCATATGTACATTTTAAGTGTTGCTGAAAAGACAGTTGACAAAATTCAGCCTCCCTTTTGATGAAAATATTTCAAAGGATAGGAATAGAACGAAGATTCCTCAACATAAAAGTAATATATGAAAAACCCACAGCTAACATCATACTCAGTGGTGGGAGACTGAAATCTTTCCCTCTAAGACCAGGAACAAGACAAGGATGCCCACTGTCACCACTGTTATTCAACATTGTGCTAGAAGTTCCAGCTAGAGCAATTAGGCAAGGCAATGAAATAAAAAGCATCTATTTGGAAAGGAAGAACTAAAACCTTCACTCTTTGCAGATAACATGATCTTATATGTATAGAAAATCCTTTAAAAATCTACAGCAAAGCTACTAGGGTTAATAAATGAGTACAGCAAAGTGGTAGTACACAAGATCAACAAGCAAAAACCAGTATTGTTTCTATATATGAGCAATGAACAATCTGAGGAGGAAATCAAGAAACAATTTCTATTGTAGATCTGTAGAAAGGGAATGATCCACCTGACCTCAACATCCCTCTTCAGGTTCCCAGTTGTTGGAACCACTCAAGGTCTCAGTTTACAAACAAGTGTGGATAGGGTAACACTGGATAGCAGTTATGTTCTTTGGGTATGGTTTCTAAGTGACACACGTTTCTAGTAACATACCTACTAGCCAACTCTTTTTCAGCTTTTTTATCCCCCAAATTCATATAATCATAGGACATTAGAGATGGATGTGTCTTTAGAGCATATCTAGCCTAAGATCCTCATTTGTGAGACTGGGAAATCCAGCTTAGGGAAATTAATTTACTTTAGACAGAATCTGTTCACCTAACTTCCAACCCTATGCTCATTCCATCGGGTGACACAGTGACTTTAAACAAAAAGAAACATGTGCAGGAAGATGGCAAAATAGGATAGGTTGAGTTCACCTCTGCTCTAAAGAACAGCTAGAGAAGGGACAGAAAAAAAGACCAGAAGAGTGATTCCAGGGTGTAAGTGGCCTGGGAGGGTCTTCACCACATAGGGATGCTCTGGTTGAAAAAGCGGAAGAATTCAGAATCAGAGAACCAGAGACCGGACAGTTAGTGCAAACAGCCAGCCTAGTGTGTCCATTTCCAGACAGAGGCCCAGAGCTGTCAAGAGTGCACGGACAGACAGATAGGGACAAAGAAGTAACAAGCTGCGTTCCTTGAATGTGCTACCCTCACATGTGCCATCCCCACCCCACGACCTGCTTCCCAACAATGCTCCAAGCACCCCCACCTTGACACCGTGCCCCACACAACCCCATCCAATACCCCCATTTCCTGCATCTGTGCAAGTCTGTCCCAGCCAGACCCACCTTTCCCACGCAAGTGCACAGTCTTACCCCATCTCATCTGAGACCCAGTTGCTTGTAGCTTACCTCTCAACCTCTCCACCTCCCCTTCCTTGCCTCCTGCAGACAGTCGCCTGCACATTTGGGCTGTAGGTGCTCACCTTCTTACCCAGGCCCAGCCCACGCAGGTACAATCCAATCCCTCTGACACTGAGCTCTGCAAAGGTGCACACCAGGGTCCTGCAACCCTGATCCATGCACCGGCACAGACACATGCCTCCTGCTGGTTACTCACATATCCATGCATAGACTTCTTGACCTCTACACCCACCTTCCCTGCCCTGCACAAGTGCACATCCTTGCGTCACTCCATGGCACAAGTGCCCTTCTCCCACACCTGGCAGGTGCTCTTAGGCACATTTGTAACACATAGCCTCTACCCTGCACAAGAGGGCACCCCTACCCCACCCCACCTCTGGACCTGTGGACCCAGGCCAGGGGCCTACACACCCATCATCACCCACCCAACACACATCCCGTAACTTCTGAGACTGTGTCCCACCCTTATACACTCATGTATCTGCATCCAGGCCCCCACAGAACCTTCCCCCTGTGCAAGGAAATACTTGCACCACAACCTCTCTGTGCCCTGACTTCTGTGCCCTGTACCATACACCCTGACATCCATGACCAACATGTTTCATGTACCCACCCACATCCTACCCACATAGCAGCCCCTGTGCATCCACTCAGCGCCCCCATCTGCCTCCTGCCATGCCCTACCCCTGTGTCCTCCATGCCACACTCTGCTCCTGCACTCCAAGACTTGCATGAGCTGTACCACACCCCATGGCCCCTGTACCACATGTCCACAGCCCTGTGACTTGCACCCCATGCTTACAGACACCAGCGTACAGTCCCCATCCCATGCAAATACCGGCACTGCAAACAGACACTGCCCTGCTATGCCCCTCCCCATGCCCTGCATACTGCTCCACACCTTTCCCACAAATACAAAGCTTTAGACTACTTAAGGAAATCAACATCCAAAGTAACTCTCTCAACATATTTACATGCCACAAAGAAAACCAAAAAATCACTAACCATATGAAGATGCAGACAGATACAGCCCAGTCTAATGACCAAATTGAAGCACCAGAGAAGACACAGATTTTGGTACAACTAATCGAAGGTGTTCATATGATTTTACTAAATAAAATCAGTGGGATGGCTAATTACATACAGGAGATCATGAAGACAATAGAAGAGCATAAAGAGAAATTTGAATTACCAAATAGAAAAATACAGTCATCACAGAGTTTAAAGATGCTGTAGACCAAATAAGAAATATACTATAGGCACATAACAGCAGATTTGAAGAGACAGAGGAAAGAATAAGTGAACTAGAGAACAGGACAACTGATTTTGAATACACAACAGAGCAAATGACAAAAAAGAAGGAAAAATTTGAATAGAATCTCAGGGAAATGATAGACAAAACAAAGAACACAAATATAAGAAATATTGGCATCCCAGAAAGAGAAAAGGGCTCATAAGATTAGTGGAGGATATAATGGGGGATAACTTCCCAACCTTTACAAAATACAAAAATATGCAAATCAAAAACCCTAATGAACGTTAAATAGAACAAATCCAAATAGGCCTACCCCAAGACACATACTAATCAGTCTGTCAAATGTTGAAGAGAAGTAGAAAATCCTGAAAGTGGCAAGAGAAAAACAATCTACTACATACAAGGGAAACCACATAAGACTGAGTTAAGACTACTCAACTGGCACTATGGAGGTAAGAAGGCAGTGGTATGATATATTTAAGATTCTGAAAGAGAAAGACTTCCAGCCAAGTCTTTCTTGTAATTTTGTACCCAGCCAAATTGTCCTTCAAAGCTGAGTGAAAGATTAAAATTTTTCACAGACAAAGGGTGAGAGAATATGTCAACAAGGGATGAGCTTTAAAAGAAATACTTAAGGGAGTTCTGTTGCCTGAAAAGAAAAAAAAAAGAGAGGGAGTGCTGAAGGAGGGCACAGAATTGAAGAGTACCACTAAGGGTAATGAAAAGATTAAAAAGAGAAAGAAGGAAAAGGACATACAGATCTGCCAAATAAAATCCAAAGGATAAGAAGTTGGATTCAAGAAATGCCTTTGCAGTAATAGCTTTGAATGTTAAAGGACTAAATTTACCAATTAAAAGATACAGATTGACAGAAATGGATTAGGAAATATAATCCAACTATATGCTGCTTACAAGAGACACATCTTAGACACAAGGATATAAAAAGTTGAAAGTGAAAGGATGGAAAAAGGTGTTCCATGTGAGCTGTAACCAAAACACAGCAGAAGTAGTTATATTAATATCAGACAAAATAGACTTCAAATGTTAAGACATCATAAGAGGCAAAGTTGGACACTATATATTAGTAAAAGCGACAATTAATCAAGAAAATATAACAATCATAAATGTCTATGTTCCTAATCAAGGAACTCCAAAGTACATGAGCCAGATATTGGCAAAACTGAAAGGAACAATAGATGTTTCAACAATAATAGTAGGAGTCTTCAATATACCACTTTCCTCTATAGACAGAATAACCAGACAGAGGATCAACAAGGAAATAGAGAACTTAAATTATTTGATAAATAAATTAAGCCTAACTGACTTATATAGATTGCTGTACTTTGAAACACCAGGATATGCATTCTTCCTAGTGCTCATGGAACACTCTCCATGATAGATAATATGCAGGGGCACACAACAGGTCTATATAAATTTTAAAACATTGAAATTGTTCAAAGCACTTTCTCTGACCACAATGGAGTGAAGCTGGAAGTCAATAACCACCAAAGAACAAGAACTTTCACTGATATATGGAGATTAAATAACATACTCTTAAGCAATGAGTGGGTCAAAGAAGAAATTGCTAGAGAAATCAGTAGCTATCTGGAGATGAGTTAAAATGAGAATACAACTCATCAGAACTTATGGGATGTGGCAAAGGCTGTGCGGAGAGGAAAATTTATGAGCCTAAATGCCTTTATTAAAAAAAACAAGAAAGAATAAAAATTGAGGACTTGATTGTTCACCTGGAGGAACTTGAGAAGGAACAGAAAATTAACCCCAAAGCAAATAGAAGAATAGAAATAACAAGGATTAAAGCAGAGTTAAAGGAATGGGAGAACAACTACAACAACAAAACAATAGAAAGAATCAATAAAACCAAAAGTTGGTTCTTTGAGAAAATCAATAAAATAGATGGGCCACTCTCAAGGCTGACAGAAAGAAAAAAGAGAGAGAGAGAGAGAGAGAGAGAGGATGCAAATAAACAAAATCAGAAAGAAGAACTGGGTTCTTACCACAGACCCTGAAAACATTAAAATATATATATCATAAGAGGCTACTATGAGCAACAATACACCAACAAACTAGACAACTTAGATGAAATGGACAAATTCCTGGAAACACACAATCAAGCTATGGTGACTCAAGAAGAAATGGAAGATTTCAAGAAACCAGTCATAAGTAAAGAGATTCAAATGCTCATCAAAAATCTTTCTATAAAGAAAAGCCCAGTATAGATCTGCAAAAGTCCAGGGCCAGATGATTTTCACAAGGAAATTTTATCAAACGTTCCAAAAAGAACTAAAACCAATCCTGCTCAAACTTTTCCAAAAAATTGAGGATAAACGAACACCACCTAACTCATTTTACATAGCTAACATCACTTTAATGCCAAAATGGGATAACGATGCTACAAGAAAGGAACACTACAGACCAATCTCCCTAATAAATATAGATGCAAAAATTCTCAACAAAATATTAGCAAATTGAATCCAACAACACATTAAAAGAATTATACACTAGGACAAAATGGGGTTTCTACTAGGATTGCAAGAATGGTTCAACACAAGAAAATCACTTAATGTAATACAACACATTAACAAATCAAAAGGGAAAATCATATAATCATCCAGATTGATGCTGAAAAAGCATTTGACAAAATTTGACATCCTTTTCTGATAAAAACACTTCAAATGGTAGGAATCAAAAGTAACTTCCTCAACATGAAAAAAGGCATATATGAAAAACCCATATCCAGAATGATCCTCAATGGGGAGAGACTGAAAGCTTTTCCCCTACTATCAGGAATGAGACAAGAATGCCCTCTATCACCAGTATTATTCAACATCATACTAGAAGTGGTAGCAAGAGCAATCAGGCAGGAAAAATAAAATAAAATGCATCCAAATTGGAAAGGAAGAAGTAAAACTCTCGTTATTTGCAGATGACATGATACTATATTTGGAAAATCCTGAGAAATATGCAACAAAATTACTTGAGCTAATAAATAAATTCATCAAGGAGTGGGATATAAAATTAATGTGCAAAAATCAGTAATGTTTCTATACACAAACAGTAACTCCTTCTAGCTGAAGAATCAATTTTAAAAAATTCCTTTCAAAATAGAAACTAAAAGAATCAAGTGCATAGGAATGAACTTAGCTAGGGATGTAAAGGACATATATACAGAGAACTACATAACATTATTAAAAGAAATCAAAGAATATCTAAATAGGTGTGTAGTGGTTAGGTTCAGGTGCCAACTTGGCCAGGTGAAGGTTCCTAGTTATTTTGCTGTGGACATGAACCATTAATATATGAAGCTCATCTATCACTGATTTCATCCACAGTCAGCTAAGGGGAATGCCTCCTGCAATGAATGATATTTAATTTAATTAGCTGGATGCCTAAATGAGAGAGCTCAGGGCAGCACAGCCCAGGCAGTTCAGCACATCTCATCTCAGCACTCACAGCTCAGCCCAGACCTTTGGAGATGTAGAAAAGAATCACCCAGGGAAAAGCTGTGGGAACCAGAAGCCTGGAGAGAAGATCAGCAGAGATTGCCCTGTGCCTTCCAGTGTAAGAGAGATCCTCAGATGAAATCTAGCTGCCTTTCCTCTGAAGAACCATAAGTTTTTAACTAAATAAATACCCCTTTATTAAAAGTCAATCCATCTCTGGTGTGTTGCATTCTGGTAGCTTTAGCAAACTAAAACAAGGTGGAAAGACATTCCCTGCTCATGGATAGGAAGATTAACATAACATTGTTAAAAGAAAACAAAGAAGATCTAAATGGGTAGAAAGACATCCACTGTTCATGGATAGGAATGTTAAATGTAGTTAAGATGTCAAATCTAACAAAATTGATAAAATGGATTCAATGCAGTGCCAATCAAAATTCAATCAACGTAATTTGAAGACTTGGAAAAGCTAGTTATCAAATTCATCTAGAAGGGAAAGAGATCTGAAATAATCAAGAGCATCCGAAAAGAGCAGAATGAAGTGGGAGGATTAACACTATGCAATTTTAAAACTTATTATAAAGCCACTGAGGTCAAAACAGCATGGTACTGGCACAAAAATTGAAGTATTAACAACTGAAATTGCATCAAGAGTGCAGAAATAGACCACCATATCTATGGTCAACTGATCTTCAAAAAGGCCCCCAAATCCACTGAACTTGGACAAAATAATCTTTTAATTAAATGGGCATGGGAGAACTGGATATCAATAGCCAGAAGAATGAAAGAGGACCCTTACATTATATGCCATACAAAAATTAACTCAAACTGGATCAAACACCTAAATATAAGAACCAGTACCATAGAGCTCCTAGAGGAAAATGTAGGTAAACATCTTCAAGACCTAGTAATAAGACATAGTTTTCTAAAATTTACACCAAAAGCACAAACAGCAAAAGAAAAAATAGTTAAATGGGAACTCCTAACAATTAAATGCTTTTGCACTTCAAAAGACTTTGCTAAAAAGATGAAGAAGCAGTCAACCTAATGGGAGAAAATATTCGGAAATCATATTTCAGATAAAGGTTTGATATCCTGTATTCATAAGGAAATCATACAACTCAACAACAAAAGAAGAAGCAACCCAATTATAAACCGGGGTACAGACATGAATAGGCATTTTTTTTCTGAATAAAAAATACTGATGGCTCAAAAGCACATGAATAGATGCTCACTCCCATTAGCTATAAAGGAAATGCAGATCAAGACTACAATGAGAAACCACCTCACACCTATAAGAAACAGAAAACTACAAGTGTTGGAGATTATGTGGAGAAATTCGGACACTTATGCACTGCTGATGGGAATGTAAAATGGTACAACCACTATGGAAGACCATCTGGTGGTTCCTCAGAAAACTAAATATCATGCTGCCCTATGAATTGACAATAGCAATACTCAGTATATATCCAGAACAGCCAAAAGCAGTGACACAAACAGACATTTGCACACCGATGTTCATAGCAGCACTGTTCACAGATATCAAAAGATGGAAACCATCCAAGTGCCTATCAACAGATGAGTGGCTTAATAAGATGTGACATATACATATGATAGAATATTATGCAGCAATAAGATGAAATGATGTCCTGAACCACATGACAAGATGGATGAGCCTTTAGGATATAAGGCTGATTGAAATAAGCCAGACACAAAAGGACAGGTACCATATGCTTACACTTTCATTACCATGGTAAAAGGAAAATCAGAAGCTTATAATGCAGTATATAGGGGACTAAGAGATACACAGAAGCTTGAGATGGATGAGCAGTTTGCTAATGAAGTTGAGCTTAATTATAAGGGAATAGATAGAAGTGAAGGCGGTTTGTTTGTGAGTCTATAAGTAATATTGCTATATTGAAGGTTGTGCTGGTTTGAAAGTATGTGTGCCCCTTAGAAAAGCCATGTTTTAATCAAAATCCCATTTCATAAAGATAGAGTAATCCCTATTCAATACTGCATGTTTGAAACTGTAATCAGATCACCTCCCTGGATGATGTGATTTAGTCAAGAGTGGTTGTTAAACTGGATTAGGTGATGACATGTCTCCACCCATTTGGATGGGTCTTGAGAAGTTTCTGGAGTCCTATAAAAGAAGAAACATTTGGGAGAATGGGGGATTCAGAGAGAGCAGAGAATGCTGCAGCACCATGAAGCAGAGTCCAAGAGCCAGCGACCTTTGGAGATGAAGAAGGAAAATGCCTCCCGGGGAGCTTCATGAAACAGGAAGCCAGGAGAGAAAGCTAGCAGATGATGCCATGTTTGCCATGTCCCCTTTAAGCTGAGAGAGAAACCCTGAACGTCACTGACCACTTTTAACCAAGGTATCTTTCTCTGGATGCTTTTGATTGGACATTTCTATAGACTTGCTTTAATTGGGACATTTTCTTGGCCTTAGAACTGTAAACTAGCAACTTATTAAATTCCCCTTTTTAGAAGCCATTCCATTTCTGGTATATTGCATTCCAGCAGCTAGCAAACTAGAACAAAGGTGAACATGATCGAAAGGGTTGTATAGGCTAATGTTTCCCAAACATTAACACTACAAATACAAACAAATTCTTTCATGAACTACTGCAAAGGTATGAATCTTGTACAGAGTGTATACTTTCTGGGTATGGGGGGGAAATGTTATTGCATGCTACAGGCTAGGTTTAGCAGGAAAACATCAACTGCACCACAGTAATACCATGGGTACATAATGGGGGTAGGGGTAAGAGTTAGGGGGAGGTTTGGATTTTCTATTTAGTGAAGGTGTGTTTTTTGGCTATCTTTCTCTTGGGAATAATGAAATTATCTAAAATTGAGACTGTTCATGGATTGTTGACTTTGGACATTATACATGAGGCCCAGTAGATGGGGGTGGCTTAAAGATGCACTGACTGACAAGAAGATTGGCAAATGATGGTGTAAACTAATGATCATCCATTCTGCTGCTACAAAAAGGAATGAAGTCATGAGTCATGCAATGATGTAAGTGAACCTGTGGGACACTTAGTGAGGCAAAATAAACTAAAACATAGGAGCAAATAAAGTGTGATCCCATTAAAAAAAAACTTATAAGAAAACTAGGGTCTAGATTGTAAGCTTTTATAGCAGTCACATTTATTCAGGAGTGGTAATTGTTATTTCTGGTTTTGAGAGGTTGTTTTATATATATATAACCTGGTATTTAGAGATAAAAGTGAAGTGAATAGGGTTGGGATTAAGGTACTTCAGAATACAGGGGTAAGGAAGACATGGCCTGTATATTACAACTTCACCTACTCTTTGAGACCAAAGGAAGAAAGTTTTATTATGTCCAGAACCTAAATTTTCTGTAGCACATAATCTAACTCATATTTGTCTAGATAGATCATCTAAACAATCCAAACACAGGGAGCCCAGAATAAGAATGAGAGACTTTATTCCTGTATAGTTTAACATGATGCCTGGATGTATCTCAGAGTATATTGATCAGGTAATCAAAAAATATTGGCAAAGTCCCTTGAAGGATGGGAGGAAAATTATGGAACTATTAAACTTTACCACAGAGAAAACTTAAATACTGTGCCAAACGTTAGGGACACCAAAATTAATAGGCTAATTCCTTGATCTTGAGGCTTGCTCTTGTGAAGCTTATGTATGTACCAGAGAAGCTTAGCCTACCTATAGGTATGCCTAAGTGTCACCTCAGAGGACCTTTTTTTTGTTCCTCAGATGTGGCCTTTCTCTCTCTAAACCCAACTCTAAGTGAAACCATTGCCCTCCCCACTACATGGGACATGACATCCAGGGATGAAAGTCTGTCTGTGGCATGGGACATGACTCCCAGGGATAAGCCTGGCCCTGGCACTGTGGGATCAACAATGCCATTCTGACCAAAAAGGGGTAAAGAAGTGTAACAAATAAGGTGTCAGTGACTGAGAGAGTTCAAATGAAGTCGAGAGGCTACTCTTATGCATGGTTCAGTTAGACATTGCTACCTATCAGAACTTGCCAACCCCCAACCAAAGCCATTCCTGCCAATCCTAAAGAATACCTAGGGTATTTTATAAGATTTTACAAATGTTCCATGCACTGGGGTAACTTTCCAAAACCTATAACCTCCAGATGGGTCCCTGGACCAGAGAATTCGTGAAATGCCAAAGGAGCAGCCTTTCCAGAACATCGACTCTCCCATCCTCCTATCCCATATTATCAACAGCCCCTTCCAAATATGAAAAACTTAGAACAGGCATTGTCCAAATACCCCAAAAGAGTAGGAGAAAGATCAAAGGTGACGGGGGAGTTATACAGAGAAGGTCAGGTTTAATAGCTGAGTAGGAGTGCTGAATCATTATATTGATAATATAATGATTATCAATTTTTAACCTCCAGTACCTTAGAGCAGCTAGAAATAAAGACTTGAGGTTGTGGAATTGTAACACATACTGTATTAGCTAGGGTTTTCTAGAGATACAGAATCAGCAGGAGATATCCATAGACATAATATTTATAAAAGTGTCTCATGTAACCATGGGAATGTAGAGTCCAAGGTTTGTAGGGCAGGGCACAAGGTGATAAGTCCAGTGAAGTTCCTCAACAAACTTTCAGGAGAGGCTGGCTGAACAACTGTGAGAATGGAAGAGTCCAAAATTCGTAGGGAAGGCTGTGAAACCGGCAATTCCTATGAAGGGTATGAATGAAGTCCACAGATGAGGTACATCGGCTGAAGTGGGAAGATTGACTGTTTCTTCTGAATCCTCCTTAAAAGCCTTCCAGTGATTAGATTAAGCATCACTCATTGCAGGAGACACTCTCCTTATCTAATTACAAACTCAGTCAGCTGTAGAATAAGCCAACATAATCATGATTTAAGTCCCTGAAATGTCCTCATAGCAACAGACAAGCCAGTGCTTTCCCTACCAGATAACCAGGCACCACCACCTGGCCAAGTTGACACATGAACTTGGCCATGGCATATACCAAACTCTGAAGTCTGTGCTACAACTAATTGCTGCAATGTTCTTTGAAATTTATTGCTTTTATGTACATATGCTATTTAAAGAGGAATAGAAGTATAATAGAGATAAGATTTAACAAATGAGTATGGCTGTTGAATCATTATATTGATATTTCTGTTGGTCTCCAGTGTCTTGGAGCAGCTAGAGAAAAAATTAAAAATGGTGGAACTGTAACCCATACCAAACTTTAAAATCTGTTCTATAACTATTTGTTAAACTGTATATGAAATTTACTGCTTTTTTGTATTTATGTTATATTTCACAATTTAAAAAGTAACAGATGCAAACAGAGAAGAAGCCAATGTGTGATAATGAAAATTTAACTTGAACATTGCCTGTGCTGTGTGCAGATGTGTTTGATCTTGCCAAGTCTTTCCTTTTCCTGAGGGTTGCTATTTTGAACATTCTAATAAAGTTATCTTGGAAACGGGACTGACACCCAAAAGAAAATTTTAAAAATCTCTTTACTGCTTTTTCTTATTTATTGACAGAATAATGGGTTTTCAAAACAGCAACTCCTGTCTCTGAGCCAATGCACTGAGCACCAATTCTAGAAAGGACTCCTTCAAGGCCTCACCTTTAGGGAAGTGTCTGGACAGACCATAAATAAAAGCACTGTCTTCTCTATTTCATAAGAGCACATTTATCCTATTTATGTGTGGAAGGGAGAAAAGAGAAGTAGCTTTGGCCACAGTTACTCTATAGTACTAAATAGAGTGAAACAAAATTGAGTGTTCTAAAGCCTGTGCCACACATAGAAATTAGGGAACCATAAGACATTCAGAAAGTGGGTCACTTGAGGGTTAAGAATGACTTCTCCCTCCAAGCCATTTTTCCTAGTCCCCTATCCTGTGTTCTCCTCCTCCGGGGGCAGAAGACAGCTCTGTGTGTATGTGTGTGCATGTATTCATATTTCCATGTGCTATATCTGCCTATCCCTAACAGACCCTTGGCCTATCTGCAACCACTTAGGCCAATCTGAGGAGAGCAGTTATCAAAGCCCCTGGTTTTTGAGTAGACTGTAGTTGACAACAATTTTCTTTCCTGGTTCAGTATCTCCTAAACATTGCTTTGACATTCTCAGTTTTAACAACAGTGACTAGGGCAGCTCAGTCAACTCCTAGTGGTTATAAAACTATCAAAAGGTATATTAGTGGAGTTACTTCCATTCTTCCTGTCCCCCATAATTTTGGATACTAGAGGATGAAAAGAAAAGACAAGGGTTTCACAATGTTCCAGCATTTTTTCTCATGTGATTCTCCCAAGAACCTGTGATATGAGCCCCCATCTTACACATGAGACAACTGAAGCTTAGAGATGATGAAGTTACTTGCCTAAAGTCATTGAGCTGATTAGTAGTTAATCAGAGTAGAGGACCCCATAGTTTCCCCCAAATACTTAATTTAAGGGTCTTAGAAGCTACCTATTAACCAAATCAGGACCTCAAGACCTGTTGATTTGCACCTAGACCGAGTATCATTTATGTGACTATTGGGATGGAAGTGAAGGAGTACACTGTGATCATCTTTCCCATGCTATCCCTGCCATTTCTGCCACTACAGAAGAAAATCCTGGAAAACGCATTCTAATGCAACCTCCAGAAATTGGTTTTCTGCAGTCTTAGAAAGAATTGTCTAATAAAGAAAACTTTGACTATTATTTTTCATAATTGAGGAAGAATCAGACTCTGATTACCACCATATGGCAGGCTCACAGGTTCTTTGGAGGACACTGGGAAAAACCAAATCTGCTAAGTCTTGATAAAGAAATGAACAAAAGAAAAATGGCCAAATAGAGTAGCTCGAGATTAGCCTGCTCCATGGAAAAGTTAAAGAAGTGACAGGAGGGTGACTGTTCTAGTTTGCTAGCTGCTGGAATGCAACACACCAGAGATGGATTGGCTTTTAATAAAAGCGGATTTATTTTGTTAGTTCTTCAGAGGAAAGGCAGCTAACTTTCCACTGAGGTTCTTTCTTACGTGGAAGGCACAGGATGGTCTCTGCTGGTCTTCTCTCCAGGCCCCTGGGTTCCAACAACTTTCCCCGGGGTGACTTCTTTCTGCATCTCCAAAGGCCTGGGCTGAGCTGCGAGTGCTGAGATGAGGAACGCCGAACTGCTTAGACTGTGCTACCTTGCACTCTCTTATTTAAGCACCAGTCAATTAAGTCAAACCTCACTCATTGCAGCAGACACGCCTCCTAGCCAACTGCAGATGTCATTAGCAACAGATGAGGTTCATGTGCCATTGGCTTATGTCCACAGCAACAAAATTAGGTATGCTCACCTGGCCAAGTTGACAACTGAATCTAATTAACACAGTGACTGAGGTGGTGATGAATACTGCAGCTGAGGGAGTGTCTTCTGCACCACATAGGTCAGCCTTAGTTGCAGAGGCTGAGGGACTGAGAGACAGAAAGCTGGAGCCTGGTGCAAAGGTGCAGAGCCCATGGGAGTGCAAGGATGGGAGCCGTGGACTAGGAATTAAGCCAGAGTATGTTCCTTGGGTGTACTACCCTCACCAGTGCAGTCCCATGACTGGCCACTCACTCCGCACTCCACATACCTGAACCCCATCACCTACTCCCATTCCACATACTCCAGGCACTGCCACCCCATCAGCCCCCAATACACATACCTTCCCCACACCCCCACACCAAGTTGGAGCCCAACCCAACTGTCCTGCACCCATTCCAAGCACTACCCTCCCCCCCCCCGTTCTCTGCAGGCTGTTGCCAGTGTACAAAGGCTGTGGACACTAACCTTCATACCCAGGCTACCTCCACTCCCATGTTATAGTGCATCACAGCCTCACCCCAGCCCCCTGAGCTCTACACATAAGTTTGCAGCACTCCTAGGCTTATGCATAAGCACAGGACCCCAATCACATCATTCAGCTCTGGGAATCTCAGTTTACAGCAGTCTTAGTACCGTGCATGCACACAGCCCTCAGCCACAATTCCCAGCTCTGAGAAAGTGCTGACCTGTCCAGTCAGGTCATATCTGCCCCCAGTACATGAGGGCATAATGCCGACCTGCTGCCACAGCTCTACATATGCACACAAAGGGCCCCATGCCATAGACAAGTGCACACCACAGTTATGACCTCCAGACCGGTGCACCCTCACAGCTACATCCTCCCTGGCTGCTGGGTGCCCACATTCACAACATCAGCATAACATCCCCAACCCGTGCCTATACCTGCCCTGAAACAAACCACCAAATTGAGTGACTCACCCATACCCTGCTCACTGCTGTATAACCATCCAGCAAGCACAAGGCCTGAGACAATGAAAGAAATCAATTCCCAAAGTAAATCAATCAAGATATTTATATGCCATGAAGTCAGCAGAAGCATATGACAATGAAGACAGATATAGCCCTGCCTAATGACCAAATTAAAACACCAGAGGTGACCAGGCATTGGAACAACCAATCAGAGATGTTTATAAAACATATTAAATAAAATGAGTGGGATACCAAAAGACATAAAGGACATCAAGAAGAGAGTAGAAGAGCATAAAGAAGAATTTGAAAGAGTAAATAGAAAAATAGCAGATATCACAGAGATTAGAGACTCTGTTGACCAAACAAGAAACATACCACAGACATACAAAATGAGATTTGGAGAGACAGAAGAAAGAATAAGTGATATAGAGGACAGGATAACTCACTTCAAAGACTCAGAACAGCAAACGGCAAAAAAGATGGAAAAATTTGAATTGATCTCAGGAAAATGATAGACAAAACAAAGCACACAAATATAAGAATCATTGATGTTCCAGAAGGAAAAGAGAAGAGAAAAGGGCTAGGAAGAGTAGTTGAAGATATAATGAGGGAAAACTTCCAAACCATCATAAAGGCCATAAATATACAAGTTAAAGAAGCCCAAAGAACTCCAAACAAAATAAATCAAAATAGGCCTTCCCCAAGATACATAATAATCAGTCCATCAAACATTGAAGAGAAGCAGAAAATCCTGAGAGTGGCAAGAGAAAAAACAATCTACTACATACAAGGGAAAACAAGTAAGATGGAGTTCAGACTACTCAACTAGCTCCCTGGAGGGAAGAAGGCAGTGGTATGATATATTCAAGATCCTGAAAGAGAAAGACTTCCAGACAAGAATTCTGAACCCAGCTAAATTGTCCTTTAAAACTGAGGGAAGAGGAGACAAGATGGCGGCTTAGCAATGGGCGTGTTTTAGTTTGTCCTCCAGAACAACTAGCAAATAACCAGAAACAGTACCGAACAGCTCCCGGAACCACATCAGTGACCAGACACACAGTGTACCCCAGTCGGGACAGGCTGCACCAGCTGCAAGCCTCCCCAAAACCGTGAGTTCCCTAAGCCACAGCAGCCGGCACCTGGCACCCCTTCCCCACAAGCGCTTCCCAGAGGAAAAGGAAAGAGACTCTAAACCTGGTCAAGGCAGAGGTCACTCATTGGGCTCACAGAAAAAGAGGAAAGGGGAGGAAACAGAAGTTTTAATGGCTGTGTCTCTATGAAGACTTGGCAGCCTATGGATTCAGCGGCAGGACTTCTCAGGCTGCAACTGCCCCAGGCATAGGCAGAAACGGGCTGCTTTCAGGGCTGTCTCCCACCTGTGCCTTCCCCAGGAGAGGCGAAAAGCCCAAATCAGGTGGAATCCCTCCATCAAGGAACTCAGACACCAGGGCTTGGCAATTTGAAGCCATTAAAACCAGCCTACAACCTCTCCTCTGTCTCCACCATGCCTCCAGGAAGGAGAGTCTTCCAAAGTTAAAAGTGCCAGAACATCTTTTGCTGGTGCGGCCCGCAGGCAGACGCACCACATACTGGGCAGGATAAGAAAAACAGAGCCCAGAGACTTCACAGGAAAACTTTTTAACCTGCTGGGTCTCACCTTCAGGGAAAACTGACTCAGGTGACTCCTTGCCCCTGATAGGAGGCCGGTTTAGTCCAGGAAAACCCGGCTCGAGTCTATAATACCTACGTAGACCCTCCTAAGGGTGGGGAGGGAAAAGGCACCATACAAGCAGGGCAAGAAACAAGAAAACAAGAACTGAAAAATTATCCTCTGTTAAACAAAACCTAAGCTAGAGGTCCAGAAAAAGCTGAACTGAAGATCAAAGAACAGATAGCCAACAAATTCATCTAGCAAGAAAACCCTAGGTAAGAGAAGTTAAAACAATCACCAGAATAAACTAATTAAGGTGATTAAATGTGTAGATGCCAGCAAAAAATAACAAATCACACCAGGAAAATTGAAGATATGGCCCAGTCAAAGGAACAAACCAATAGTTCAAATGAGATAGAAGAGCTGAAACAACTAATTCAGAATATATGAACAGACATGGAAAACCTCATCAAAAACCAAATCAATGAATTGAGGGAGGATACGAAGAAGGCAAGGAACAAACAAAAAGAAGAAATGAAAAGTCTGAAAAAAACAAATCACAGAACTTATGGGGATGAAAGATACAGTAGAAGAGATGAAAAAAACAATGGAAACCTACAATGGTAGATTTCAAGAGACAGAGGTTAGGATTAGTGAACTGGAGGACGGAACATCTGAAATCCGACAAGATACAGAAACTATAGGGAAAAAAATGAAAAAATATGAGCAGGGACTCAGGGAACAGAATGATAATATGAAGCGCACAAATATACATGTTGTGGAGGTCCCGGAAGGAGAAGAGAAGGGAAAAGGAGGAGAAAAGCTAATGGAAGAAATTACCACTGAAAATTTCCCAACTCTTATGAAAGACCTAAAATTACAGATCCAAGAAGTGCAGCATACCCTAAAGAGAATAGATCCAAATAGACGTTCTCCAAGACACTTACTAGTCCGAATGTCAGAGATCAAAGAGAAAGAGAGGATCTTGAAAGCAGCAAGAGAAAAGCAATCCATCACACACAAGGGAAACCCAATAAGACTATGTGTAGATTTCTCAGAAGAAACCATGGAGGTGAGAAAACAGTGGGATGATATATTTAAATTACTAAAAGAGAAAAACTGCCAACCAAGACTTCTATATCCAGCAAAATTGTCCTTCAAAAATGAGGGAGAAATTAAAACATTTTCAGACAAGCCACTGAGAGAATATGTGACCAAGAGACCAGCTCTGCAAGAAATACTAAAGGGAGCATTAGAGACAGATACGAAATGACAGAAGAGAGAGGTGTGGAGAAGAGTGTAGAAAGAAGGAAAATTAGATATGACATACAAAATACAAAAGGCAAAATGGTAGAGGAAAGTACTACCCAAACAATAATAACACTCAATGCTAATGGATTGAACTCCCCAATCAAAAGACACAGACTGGCAGAATGGATTTAAAAAAAAAGGATCCTTCTATATGCTGTCTACAGGAAACCCATCTTAGACCCAAAGATAAACATAGGTTGAAAGTGAAAGGTTGGGAAAAGATATTCCAAGAAAATAAGAACCAGAAAAGAGAAGGAGTAGCTATATTAATATCAAAAAATTAGACTTCAAATGTAAAACAGTTAAAAGAGACAAAGAAGGATACTATGTACTAATAAAAGGAATAATTCAACAAGAAGACATAACAATCATAAATATTTATGCACCAAATCAGAATGCCCCAAAATACGTGAGGCAAACACTGCAAACACTGAAAAGGGAAATAGACATATCTACCATAATAGTTGGAGACTTCAATTCCCCGCTCTCATCAATGGACAGAACATATAGACAGAGGATCAATAAAGAAACAGAGAATTTGAATATTACAATAAATGAGCTGGACTTAACAGACATTTATAGGACATTACACCCCACAACAGCAGGATACACCTTTTTCTCAAGTGCTCATGGATCATTCTCAAAGATAGACCATATGCTGGGTCACAAAGCAAGTCTCAACAAGTTTAAAAAGATTGAAATCATACAAAACACTTTCTCAGATCATAAAGGAATGAAGTTGGAAATCAATAATAGGCAGAGTTCCAGAAAATTCAAAAAATGAGGAGGTTCAACAACACACTCTTAAACAACCAGTGGGTCAAGGAAGAAATTACAAGAGAAATCAGTAAATATCTCGAGGCAAATGAAAATGAAAACACAACATATCAAAACTTATGGGATGCAGCAAAGGCAGTGCTAAGAGGGAAATTTATTGCCCTAAATGCCTATATCAGAAAAGAAGAAAAGGCAAAAATTCAGGAATTAACTGTCCACTTGGAAGAACTGAAGAAAGAACAGCAAACTAACCAAAGCAAGCAAAAGGAAAGAAATAACAAAGATTAGAGCAGAAATAAATGAAATTGAGAACATGAAAACAATTGAGTAAATCAATAAAACCAGAAGTTGGTTCTATGAGAAAATCAGTAAGCTTGATGGGCCCTTAGCAAGATTGACAAAAAGAAGAAGAGAGAGGATGCAAATAAATAAGATCAGAAATGGAAGAGGAGACATAATCACTGACCTCACAGAAATAAAGATACTATGAACAACTTTATACCAATAAATACAACAATGTAGATGAAATGGACGGGTTCCTGGAAAGACAAGAACAACCAACTTTGACTCAAGAAGAAATAGATTACCTCAACACACCAATCACAAGTGAATAAATTGAATCAGTCATTAAAAAGCTTCCCAAAAAGAAAAGTCCAGGACCAGACGGCTTCATATGTGAATTCTAACAAACATTACAGAAAGAATTAGTACCAACCCTGCTCAAACTCTTCAAAAAAATTGAAGTGAAGGGAAAGCTACCTAATTCATTCTATGAAGCCAACATCACCCTCATACCAAAACCAGGCAAAGATATTACAAAAAAAGAAAACTACAGACCAATCTCTCTAATGAATATAGATGCAAAAATCCTCAACAAAATTCTAGCAAATCGAATCCAGGAGCACATTAAAAGAATTATACATCATGACCAAGTAGGATTCATCCCAGGTATGCAAGGATGGTTCAACATAAGAAAATCAATTAATGTAATACACCATATCAACAAATCAAAGCAGAAAAATCACACGATCATCTCAATTGATGCAGAGAAGGCATTTGACAAAATTCAACATCCTTTCCTGTTGCAAACACTTCAAAGGATAAGAATGCAAGGGAATTTCCTTAAAATGATAGAGGGAATATATGAAAAACCCACAGCTAACATTGTCCTCAATGGGGAAAAACTGAAAACTTTCCCCCTAAGATCAGGAACAAGACAAGGATGTCCACTATCACCACTGTTATTCAACATCATGTTGGAATTCTAGCCAGAGCAATTAGGCAAGAAAAAGAAATACAAGGCATCAAAATTGGAAAGGAAGAAGTAAAACTATCACTGTTTTCAGATGATATGATACTATATGTCAAAAACCCTGAAAAATCCACAGCAAAACTACTAGAGCTAATAAACGAGTACAGCAAAGTGGCAGGGTACAAGAGCAGCATTCAAAAATCTACAGTGTTTCTATACACTAGTAATGAGCAATCTGAGGGGGAAATCAAGAAACAAATTCCATTTACAATTGCAACTAAAAGAATGAAATACTTAGGAATAAATTTAACTAAAGAGACAAAAGACCTATACAAAGAAAACTACAAAAAACTGTTAAAAGAAATCACAGAAGACCTGAATAGATGGAAGGGCATACCGTGTTCATGGATTGGAAGACTAAATATAGTTAAGATGTCAATTCTACCTAAATTGATTTACAGATTCAATGCAATACCAATCAAAATCCCAACAACTTACTTTTCAGAAATAGAAAAACCAATAAGCAAATTTATCTGGAAGGGCAGGGTGCCCCAAATTGCTAAAAGTATCTTGAGGAAAAAAACGAAACTGGAGGTCTCACACTGCCTGACTTTAAGGCATATTATGAAGCCACAGTGGTGAAAACAGCATGGTACTGTCATAAAGATAGATATATTGACCAATGGAATTAAATAGAGTGCTCAGATATAGACCCTCTCATCTATGGACATTTGATCTTTGATAAGGCAGTCAAGCCAACTCACCTGGGACAGAACAGTCTCTTCAATAAATGGTGCCTAGAGAACTGGATATCCATATGCAAAAGAATGAAAGAGGACCCGTATCTCACACCCTATACAAAAGTTAACTCAAAATGAATCAAAGATCTAAACATCAGGTCTAAGACCATAAAACAGTTAGAGGAAAATGTACGGAAATATCTTATAAATCTTATAATTGGAGGCAGTTTTATTGATCTTACACCTAAAGCAAGAGCACTGAAGAAAGAAAGAAATAAATGGGAACTCTTCAAAATTAAACACGTTTGTGCATCAAAGAACTTCATCAAGAAAGTAAAAAGACAGCCTACACAATGGGAGACAATATTTGGAAATGACATATCAGACAAAGGTCTAGTATCCAGAATTCATAAAGAGATTGTTCAACTCAACAACAAAAAGACAGCCAATCCAATTACAAAATGGGAAAAAGACTTGAACAGACACTTCTCAGAAGAGGAAATACAAATGGTCAAAAGGCACATGAAGAGATGCTCAATGTCCCTGGCCATTAGAGAAATGCAAAACAAAACCACAATGAGATATCATCTCACACCCACCAGAATGGCCATTATCAACAAAACAGAAAATGACAAGTGCTGGAGAGGATGTGGAGATAGAGGCACACTTATTCACTGTTGGTGGGAATGTCCAATGGTGCAACCACTGTGGAAGGCAGTTTGGTGGTTCCTCAAAAAGCTGAATATAGAATTGCCATATGACCCAGCAATACCATTGATAGGTATCTACTCTGAGGACATAAGGGCAAAGACACAAACGGACATTTGCACAGCAATGTTTATAGCAGCATTATTTACAATTTCAAGGAGATGAAAACAGCCAAAATGTCCATCAACAGACGAGTGGCTAAACAAACTGTGTTATATACGTACGATGGAATATTTTGCAGCTCTAAGACAGAATAAACTTATGAAGTATGTAACAACATGGATGGACCTTGAGAACATTATGCTGAGTGAGACTAGCCAAAAACTAAAGAACAAATACTGTATGGTCTCATTGATATGAACTGACATTAGTGAATAAACTTGGAATATCTTGTTCATAACAGAGACCATCAGAAGATAGAAATAGGGTAAGATATTGGGCAATTGGAGCTGAAGGGATACAGTCTGTGCAACAGGACTGGATACGAAAACACAGAACTGGACAGCACAATACTACCTAACTGTAATATAATTATGTTAAAACACTGAATGAAGCTGCATGTGAGAATGATAGAGTTAGGAAGGCTGAGGACATATTGAAATGAGAAAGATAGATGTTAAAGATTGAGATGGTATAATCTAGGAATGCCTAGAGTGTGTAAAAACAGTGAAATGTACAAGGTACAATGTTAAAAATGTTTTTGCATGAGAAAGAACAAAGGAATGCCATTATTGCAGGGTACTGAAAATAGATGGTAATTAATGTTTTAAAATGTCACTTTCTGTGTGAGACTAAAGCAAAAAAATGTTTATCTGTTACAAAATTTAAAAAAGAAATCATATTGACCAACAAGCTCTGGAAAATAAACTGCAATTCTTAATTTCAAAAAAAAAAAAAAACTGAAGGAAAGATTAAAGTTTTCACAGATGAAGAAGTCCTGAAAGAATTTGTCAACATGAGACTGGCCCTTCAAGAAATACTAAAAGGAGTTCTTCTGGCTGAAAAAAAAAAAAAAAAAAAAAAAAAGAGGAGAGAGAAGCCTGGAAGATTGCACAGTATTGAAGACTATCGCTAAGTGTAATTTAAAAAATGCAAAGAGAAAGAGTGAAAAGAACATATAGATCTGATAAGATGGTGGATTCAAGGAATGCTTTTCAGTAACAACTTTGAAGGTTAACTGAATAAACTTACCAATTAAACGGTACAGATTCATAGAATTGGCTAAGAAACATTATCAAGCTATACACTGCTTACAAGAGAATCATCTTAGACACAAGGACACAAATAGATTGAAAGTGAAAGGATGGGAAAAGGTTTTTCATGTAAATTTTAACCAAAAGAAAGCAGGAGTAGCTATACTAATATTGGACAAAATAGACTTTAAATGTAAAGACATCATAAGAGACAAAGAAGGACACTATATACTACTTAAATGGTCAATTCACCAAGAAGATATAACAATCATAAATATTTAAGCTCCCAATCAAGGAGCTCCAAAGTACCTGAGACAGACATTGGAAAAACTGAAGGGAGTTATAACTGTTTCTACAATAATAGTAAGAGACTTCAATGCACCACTCTCCTCTATGGATAGAACAACTTGACAGAAAATCAACAAAGAAACAGAAAAGTTAAACACCTTGATAAATGAATTAGACCTAACAGACATATATAGGTCATCGCACCCCAAAGCATAAGGATATACATTCTTCTCTAGTACTTATGGAACATTCTCCAGGATAGATCATATGCTGGGACACAAAACTGGTCTTTCTAAATTGAAAAACATTTAGATTACTCAAAGGACTTTCTGTGATCACAATGGAATGAGGCTGGATCTCAATAATACCAAAGAATTACAACTTTCACAAATATATAGAGATAAAATAACACACTCTTAAATGACTGGTGGGTTAAAGAAGAAATAGCTAGAGAAATTAGTACTTACCTGAAGATGAATGAAAATGAGAATACAACTTATCAGAAGTTATGGGGTGTGGCAAAGGCTGTGCTGACAGGAAAATTTATTGCCCTAAATGCCCATATTAAAAACAAGAAGGAGTAAAAATTGAGGACTTCACAGAATACCTGGAGGAATTTGAGATGGAACAGCAAACTAACCACAAAGCAACTAGAAGAAGAGAAATAACAAAGATTAAAGCAGAGATAAATGAATGGGAAAACAAAAGAACAATAAAAAGAATCAATAAAACAAAAAATTGGCTCTTTGAGAAAATCAATAAAATTGATGGTCCACTAGCAAACTGAAAACAAAGAAAAAGAGAGAGAGGATGCAAATAAATAAAATCAGAAATAGAAGGGGTGCATTTCCACAGATCCTGAAGAAATAAAATAAATCATAAGAGGATACTATGAGCAACTACATACCAATAAATCAGACAATTTAGGTGAAATGGACAAATTCCTGGAGACACACAAACAAACTGCACTGACTCAGGAAGAAATATAAGATCACAACAAACTAATCACAAGTAGAGATTCAATCAATCATTAAAAATTGTCCTCAACAAATGGAATGATCAAAAGCTATGAATGTTTGCGTTTGTTTGGTGTTTTTTGGTATTTAAAAAAAATTTAAAAGTAATAATAAAAAAAATCTTCCTACAAAGAAAAGCCCAGGACCAGATGGCTTCATAGGGGAAGTTTGTCAAACATTCTAAAAAGAACTAACAACAATCCTGCCCAAACTTTTCCAAAAAATTGAGGAAAAAGGAACTCTACATAGCTCGTTTTATGTAGCTAATATCATTTCAATACCAAAACCAGGTAAAAATGCCATAAGAAATGAAAACTACAGACCAATCTCCCTAATGAACATATACGCAAAAATTCTCAATAAAACATTAGAGAATTGAATCCAATGGTGCATTAAAGAAATTATACACCATGACTAAGTTGGGTTTATACCACAAATGCAAGAATGGCTCAATGCAAGAAAATCAATTAATGTAATACAGCACATTGCCAAATTGAAAGGGAAAATTGAATGATCATCTTGATTGATTCTGAAAAGCATTCAGCAAAATTCAACATCCTTTTCTGATAAAAACACCCAAAAAGATAGGAATCAAAGGTAACTGCCTCAATATGCCAATGGGAATATATGAAAAAAATGATAGCCAGCATCGTATTAAATGGAGAGAGACTGAAGCTTTCCCCCTAAGATCAGGAACAAGACAAGAATACCCACTGTCATGACTATTATTCAACATTGTGCTAGAATTTCTAGCTAGAGCAATGAGGCAGGACAAAGAAATAAAAGGCATCCAAATTGAAAGGAAGAAGTAAAACTCTCATTATTTGTAGATGATATGATACTATACTTAGAAGATCCTAAGAAATTTACAGCAAAGTTACTTGAGCTAATAGACAAATTCAGCAAGGTGGCAGGAGGTTTATTTGGTCTGGAACTGAAATTTTCTGTAGTGCATAATTCAATTCAACCTATCTGTATCACTCATTTGAACAATTGAAACACAAGAAGCCCAGAATATGAAAGAGGTCCTTTAATCCTGTATAGATTATTGTAATTCGTGGATACATCCTAGAGTTACTAAGCAGATCATCAAAAAGAATTGGCAAAGTCCCCTGAGGGATGAGAGAGAGAATATGAAACTATTAAACTTACCATCAGGGAATCCCCTGATACTATGTCAAACTTTAGGGGCACCCAAATCAATAGGCCATGCCCTTGATCATGAGACTTACTCTTGTGAAGGTTATATAGATAGCAGAGAGGCTAAGACTACCTATCAGCATGCCTAAGAGTTACTTCTGGAGGACCTCTTTTGTTGCTCAGATGTGACCTCACTCTCCTTAAGCCCAATTCTACAAGTGAAATCGTTGGCCTCCCTGCTATGTGGCACATGGCATCCTGGGGTGAACATCTCTCTGGTGATGTGGGAGATGAGTCTCAGGGATGAATCCAGGCATGGAAGCATGGGATCAGCAATTCCACTTTCACCAAATGAGGAAAAATAAGTGTAACAAAGTATCAGTGGCAGAGAGAGTTCAAAGAGAGTCGAGAGGCTACTCAGGAGGCTGCTATTATGCAAGCTTCAGTTAGACCTTACTATCTATCATAACTTGCCAACCACCAACCAAGACCATTCCAACCAATCCTAAAGAACACCTAGGGCAATATAGAAGATTCCACAAGGGTTCCATGCACTGGAGTAACTTTCCAGAAATGTACAGCCTCCAGATGTGTCCCTGGTCCAGATAAGTCTTGAAATCTAGCCCAGCCTCTGCAGAACATCAGATGATTCCATTTCCCTGCCCCATATGAGTGACAGACCCTTCCAATATGAAAAGTTTAGAATTGCCATTGTACAAACACCCCTAAAGAGAAAGATGAAAAGATCAAAGGTGATAGTGGAGTTATACAGAGAAGATAGGATTTAAAAAATGAATGTGAATGCTGATTCATTAAATTGATACCTCTTTTAGTCTCTAGCATTTTAGAGCAGCTAGAAGTAAAAACCTAAAATTGTGGAATGGTAACCCATATCAAACTCTGAAATATGTTCTACAAACTAATTTTGGTGCTGTGCTTTGAAATTTATAGCTTTTTTGTATATATGATTTTTTCACAAAAAAGAGGGAAAACAAGTCAATTGTGTTGATTAGAAAATATTTAAGCCTTCTAGCTGCCTACATTCTAGAAGGATTGTTTGGTAGCCCATGACAAACTCTGGGTTCTGTTCTGTAATTACTTGTTGAGGAGGACTTTGAAAACTATTGCTTTTTTTATTTCTTTGCTTTGTATATATGTTCTACTACACAATAAATAATGTTAAAATAAAAAACAAAACAAAACAAAAATAACATCACCATGATCCAGGCCTAAGATGAAATGAGAAACCATCTCTATTCAAGAAGGAGAAAAAAATGGACCATAAAAAAAAAAGAATGATAGAAACAAAAGTCCCAAAGTGCTCTACAGTCTCTCTGTAGGATATGACCTGTAATCTCCATTATAAAAAGAGCAAACATTTCTTTTCTGTCTTTCAATAGTTAATTCACTCAGTCAAAGATATTGTGGATAAAAATCCCCAGTGCTTTTGAAATTCACAATCTGTTGGACAATAGTCTTACAGAGCTATGGATGCTATCATAACAACAAGAGCTGCTTTGGCCTCCCTCCCTTGTCCTCTCCACTTCTTCCCTCCTCTCCCCAATGCCTCTCTGCATATTCCAACTTCCTTTACAACTACCTCTCAGACCCCAAGGTTGCTTTTGGGTTAACTCACAGCCTTGCTGATATCCTGCTGTCATTCACAAACAATGGCCACAGTCATAGCTGAAGCCCCAGCAACCTTGACCTCCTGAGCTCCAAATTGAAAAGCTTCATAATTAAAAAACTCCTCCTGTTTGCTAGTCTCTTTTCAAGGAACTCAGATGCAAAATCATGTTCTTTTGTGAAAATGTTAGGAGCCTGTGGGTGTCAAGACAGGAAATCTGCTACATCCCACAGGGACTAGAGCAAAAACTTTACTCCCTCATCAGTAAAGGGAAAGCTGCCAGAAAACCCCTCACCCATCCGAACTGCAGTGAACTTCCCATTTATTTTGGTGGACTGCACCTGTTTGGGGTATTTGTTGTAGAGGGCTGGGTAAAGGGAATGAATTAGGTTTACTGCCACTTTTGTAACAAAGTGAAAATGACCCAAATAAATTCCAGTGTTAAAGTGGTCTCAATTCTACTAACAGAAATTTCAGTCTTGCTCAGCTAATTACTTGGTGCTGATCAACAGGCCCTTCTCCCTCCTTCCTCTTGAAAAAATAAATAGCATCTGCTGTCATACACTGCCTGTTCCCACTTCAACATGGACAAGCAAATGTTCCACTGTTTCAGTACCTTCAGATTAGCTCAGCACTGGCTGTAAGTATCCAGCAAAGAGGGTGTCCTGAAGAAAGAAAGCCATTTTACTCTTGAAGAAATCAGTATTTTAAACCCCAAATTCAAACTCTGTGATTAAGGGATGTGATTATTCTCTTACTAATTATGTAATGATGTGCAATACAAAAGTCCATGAGGCAAATAATACCTCCCCTTAGCCACCCAAGTACATGAAACCATGTAAGGGTTTGTTTGATATAAGACACCATTTCTCAAAATATATTTTGCCTGTTGAGAAGCAGCTGTAATAGCTATTAAAATATGTAAAACCAGCTTATCAGAGCCAGGAGCTGGGAAGATGGAGGAGTAGGAAGCACCAGGAACCAGTCATTCCACCAGAATAACCATTTAACACTCAGGAATTGTCCAGATGAACTACTTTGAAACTCCAGAGCCCAGTAGAACATCATGCACCATACAAAGAAGAGCAGAAGAAATAAGCTGTGAACTGTGGAAAATATCAGTGAATTACATGCATTTCACAGCAGTTACCATTGCCCATCTCCCACTCAGAGCAGCCATCAATAGGGTCCAGCCTTTGACACAGTTTGCTGGTGCCAGAGAGGGACATAAGAACCTAGTTCCCCAATATCTGGGATGTAGGAGGCATTGTGTTATCACTGATCACTGCATTTAATTAGCTACTTCAGATTTCTGAGTGACAGGACTTGAGGGCAATCATTGTTGCAACCCACACCAAACAAAGGTAGCAGAGGAGACTTAAAGACTGTATATGTCCTCAAAACTGCAGGCGATAGTTGAAGGACTACAATTGCTGGGAAGGTACTGAATCAAGAAAATGATCCCTCCCATGTCTCCTCCCCAGAGCAATTTGGAGTCAGCCACCATTCCCTTTATGGGTTTACTGGCCTTGTTCCAAATAGGAACAATTGACTTGGGGAACTCCTTTCTGAAATACTTAAGGTGCTGATAATAAAACAATTACCAACCAATAATTTTATACCTGGTGAGACTTTCATTTAAAAATGAGGGAGACATTAAAATATTCCCACAAAAACAAAAATTGATGGAGTTAATCACCACTAGACCAGCCCAACAAGCACTGCTAAAGGGAATTCTTCAGATTGAAAGGAAAAGGCATGAGACAATGGTACAAAGCAACATAAAAAAAAAGTAAAGACCACTAGTAAAGGTAAGAAAATGGCAGGATTATTTTTTGTATTTTTGCTATGAAGGTCCATGTCTTCCTACGAGTGCTAAAATGCAAATACATAAAAAGAAATGATAAATCTGTGTTTGGACATAAAATGTACACAGATATAATTTGCAACAAGTACAAAAAAAAGCTGGAGGAACTGAGTGTCATATTAACAGTGTATGTGTATGCTGTTGAAGTCAAATTGGTAACAAATCAGATATGATTATTATATATTTAAGATGGCAAATTTAACCCCATGGTAACTACAAGGAAAATATATGAATAGTACACCCAGAAAGAAATGAAACGGAACTCAATAAATGACAAATATGGAAAAATCAAATAAATATGAAAGCAGGCATTAGTGGGAGAATTGAGGGACAGAAAAGGCATAAGACTTATAAAGACTAAATAGCAAAATGACAGAAGAACATCATGCCAGTTTGAAAGGATGTATGTACCCTAGAAAAGCCATGTTTTAATCCTAATCAATCTTGTGAGAGCAATGGTTTCTTCTAATCCCTCTTCAGTACTAAAATTTGGAAACTTGATTAGGTTATCTCCATGGAGATGTGACTCAATCAGTTGTGGGTATTAATCTTGAATAGATGGAGACGTGTCTCGACCCATTCTATGTGGGCTTTGATTAGTTTACTGGAATCCTATAAAAGAGTAGACAATTTGCAGAGAGTTCTTTTTGAGAACGATGGAATAACCACACAGTCCAACAGCCTGTGACCTTTGGAGACCTTTGGAAACGAAGAAGGAGAATGCCACTGGGGAGCTTCATAAAGCTAGAGGCCTGGAGAGGAAGCTAGTAGATATCACCCTGTTTGCCACATGCTTTTCCAGTGCAGAGAGAGATCTTTCCCTGGATCCCTTAGAAGACCAGATATTTCCATAGACTTGCTTTTGGACATTTTCATGGTCTTAGAACTGTAAACTAGCAACTTATTAAGTTCCCCTTTGTAAAAGTCATTCCAGCTCTGGTATATTGCATTCTGACAGCTAGCAAACTAGAGCACACACTATTCAATCAACTTTGGGGTCAATTTACCAATTTGAGGCAAAGACAAATCTTCCTCCATCCAACTGAGTGCACACACAACAAATTTTAAAGATACATGAATAGTAGAGACCAGAAAACAGCATATTCTTGCCAGAAAACTTAAGATGAGGTCAGATATTAGCTCCTGGAGCTAATAACTGCCCTGACCTATAGCTGACAAGGCTCTGCCTTCCTTTCCTTACCAACCTCTGTCCTAAAAAATCAACTGGGAAAGCCTGGGGTATAAAACATAGGTGAGTGCCACCAGACATTTTACAGCTATGTTATTTTGAAACGTTAGATGTTAGGATTAGAGTCTAATAGATTTTATCATCTTAATATTTTCAATTCACTTCAGCTAACCCAGTATTAATATCCTTACTTTATTCACCTCTCATTTTGTGTTCAGCATATCTGGAAATTCAAATGACCCATAGTTCATAATCCCACATATTTCATAGTTAGTCCTCCCTGCTAATTGTTGCCTTACTTTGTAATAATTATTACATTGTTTAAAAAATAAAATAGCATAAATATAATTTGTCAGTCAAAAAGCTTTCAGAATTTTATAACTTTAGATAGAATGTGGAAGCGTGCACTGTTAGAGCTATTTGACATAATACTACACAGAACACGTGGTCACATCCAGGTATTTTCTGATTAATTGCTCAGTTGATCTATTCAAACTAAGATGGCATTGTCTAAGCAACTTTTTGGATGTAGCATTTAAACTAGCATGTCATTAATAGGAATTCTTTCCTTGGGAAATAATTAATTCTGTTTTTCTAGTTCCCTGCCCAAATGCATCATGGATAAAATTGCTATTCTGCATAAATAGCAGAATATGTGTGGACTGGAGACACAAGACCTTATTGGTACAGTAATAGATGTCCAATATATAATGTTGTCATTGAATGAAAGGAAGTCCTCTCAAAGACTCAAGGAATCTCAAGGATTCAACTCAAGGCCTCATAGAGAACCATTCATTAAAATTTAATTCTTTATTACATAAAATTAGATGGATTTTCCAAATACAGCAGATCACGCTAATAAGCCACTTTTGTAAACACACAGTTAAGACTTAGAACTTCCTCTTTAACCACGAAATATACACTTTTCTCTTTCTCATTTTTTGCCACCTCTAACGCTTTTATTTCACATTCTTCCTCTTTTTCTAATTTCCCTCCTAATGCTAACAGTCTAGGATTCTTTTAGTTTCCATCAGCCCCAAATGGATTTCTTTGTTTAATATGCAGTCAGAGCATTTGTCCATTCATTCATTTATTCACTCACTCAATCAGTAAATATTTATGATACACCCTCTACATACATACCAGGCTTTGACAACTACATTTGATTTCTCTTTGAAGCTTCATCTTTCTTTGCCCTCCTACACTGCAATTCTATCCCACACTACCACATCCACACACTCATATATCAATGGTGAGGATTTTATAATCAGAATTAAATACATCCCATTGAGGACAGCCACCCCTTTCTATAATATATAATAAATAAGTCTTCTTACTTCTGGTCCGCATGTCAACTTCCCTTTGGGATATTTTATTCCGTGGATAAAGGATTCTAACCCCTTTCTCTAACTGAGTGGAATGCTGGGTCTCTTCCTTTATGACCAAGTACTTTGAAGCCAATCCTTCAATCAACAAATTGTAAATAGATAAAAGGGGACTCTGGAAACCCTGTTATCATTTCAGGGCACAGCACCAGGAAAATCGAGGGCAACATTAGTCTATTTTAACATTTCAAAAATTCCAACACTTAAAGTTTATACTCTTAGCCCCTCAGGTGAGTTTTTTGAAAAACACTGCCCAACCTGATAATGATAAAATCAAGTCATTCTATAGTAGATTTATTGTACATTCAGTACTTTTTTCATTTAATACACATTTATTGAGCACCTCCTATGGGTCAATCCCAGGGTAAACCACTCACAAAGATGAGTTAGAGCCATCTTCTGCTGTCAAGAAGTGCACAAACTAGTGAGAAAAACCTATAAATCATTGGCTGAAATATATCAGTTTGAACATTAGGTTAAAGGAACACATATGAACTAGCTATTATTCATCACTGTGATAAGGTAGGGGATGAGGATAGATAATCAAAGATACAACAGGAAATGATATTTGAATAGGTACTGGAAAGATTAATTAGAACTTTCCAGAAGTAAAAAGAATGATAGGGCAGAGGAAACAGCTTCTAAAAATGCTTCTGAAGTGGCTTGCTGTATTCAGGGACTAGGAGAACCGAAGAGGTGGATTATTTGATGAGGACAAGGATGGCCTCAATGGCATTTTACCAAACAAAAATATCACCTGCCTGTTTCTTCCCAGAGTTTCTCAGTTTCACTCAATAATCCATTTCAATGAACCACAGCCTGCATGAAACCCAAGCAAACTTTGACAGATGAGGATACATTCTCTCTTGATTAGACTTTAAGGGCTATTCTTACAAATGTGCAACTCTAATTGTCTGGGAATCTGTATTAGCTGAACTTTGGAGCTTATCATGTTCCATAAGTTTATGGAGTGAAGTCTTGAAAGATATTCTTATCAGATTTACTGGATATGGGAAGTGGAGTTCGCAAATGTATCTGGCAACAGATTCTGATTCAAGATGATGTCAGGTATAATTACGACACAAATCCAATGAGAGGAAAGATAATAAAATGTGCTAAGAATTCTTGAATTTGAGTTAATAAGACCAACTCACAGGATAAGGGTAGAGGATGAATAATGATTCAAGTGTGGAATGACACAGATGTTTCCATTCTCTCTAAGCTAAATATACATGCTAATGAACTTGAAGTTATCACAATTCCACAACACTCTGGAATAGTCTGACCACCCTGGGAAAATTATGCCTACTTCTGTAAAGCACTCTTTAGAGATACTGACAAAATGGAGTAGGCCCAGGTATAAGTTGTGGGATGATACAAGGTTGAGCCTACATATCACAAAATAAAAATTGAGGTCTGGAGACATTGGGATAAAGAACAGGGACTGGTAATCATCTTCAATTATTCAAAGTGTATGT
This sequence comes from Tamandua tetradactyla, assembly GCF_023851605.1. Taxonomy (NCBI): domain Eukaryota; kingdom Metazoa; phylum Chordata; class Mammalia; order Pilosa; family Myrmecophagidae; genus Tamandua; species Tamandua tetradactyla. The sequence continues at coordinate 125,621,158 of NC_135353.1, forward strand.
ATTTATTCTAATCTCCACATGATAAAATTAAAAGCAGACTTCTGGGAAGGTGGTCAATTAGGATAGGCCAAGTTCACCCCTGCTCCAAGGAACAACAAGAAAAGTGATAGAAAAATGACTCGAACAGTGGTTTTAGGATGAAAATGACCTAAGATGGTCTTCTACACCACATAGGGCGATCCTGGATGAACAAGATGAGGAATTGAGACTCAGAGAACTAGGTAGGTAAGCTTCATCAGGACTCTACCAGGGAAAAGAGGCCATGCCCAGTAAAGTGCCTGCCACTGCAGCTAAGTTGGGACATCAACACCCTTTGCTCCACAGCCCAGAGTTACCTTGGGGAACATGAAAGCCTGGAAACTAGCTTTCCCTCCTCACAGAAACCATCCAGTTAATGCACAAAGCCTACCATTCCCCTTTCCAAATTGAAGCCTGGAGCCCTCAGGAGTGCATAGACAGGGAGATGGGGACTACAGAGTAAGCCAAGCTGTGCCCCTTGACTGCCCAATGCCTACCTGCCTACATGAACCACCCCCTGCAACCACAACCCACACTAAGACCCCCTGATCCCTGGCCCCTCTGCCCCAAGATCAGATGCCCATGTGTGTCACTACCCAACCATGCCCCATGCTCCAACCCCTGTGCCCCACTCTCCCATGCCCCATGCACCTGAGTCCCAGAACCCCACAATCCAAGCAGCCATATCATGACCCCAACCCTCTATGCCCCTACCCTATATGAAAATGATGCATGCATGTACCTGTCCTACTGCACCCTGCTCACATGTACACATGCTGCCTGTGACCCCCACACTCACTCCTCACCACCCCACCCCTGGCCTGAGCATGCACACTCCTACCCCCCTGCCCCATATGCCCCAGGTATGCACACACCCATGCTCCTGCCAAGCTATGAACCATTCACATGCACACATGTGCCTTGAACTTCTGTGCCCCACACACATTCATACCCAAGAACCACCTTCATGTGCCCACCCCTTTACCTGAGCACCCTGACACCAACAAACTGCCCCTTGCACAACACACGTGTGCACCCATGGCCTTCCCTGGTGTGCAATCCCCTATGCCCTAAACTTCCAACACTCATGTACTGTCCCTTCCAAACTCTCATGCTCCACTCCTCTGTGAAGCCATGCCTCAACTCCCGATACCTGCACCCCACCCTCCTGTGCACTCGCATCCCATGCACCCATACATCCCCTGCTATCAACCTCCCATCATGCCATGTTCCCTGTGCCATGCCTTACCCCTGCACTCAAGGTCTGCCTGCACCTAACTCCATCCTCATATCACCCATGCCTCACCCTTGATGATACACCCCAAACATCATGCTCCTGGGAACCATCATAGTACTGTTGCCCCATGCCTAGCCCTTTGTCGTGTCTGCCCCCTGTACTGCTACACCCACCCCACCTCTGGAACTCTGACCCATGTCCACCACACAAATGCAAAACCTTAGATGACTGAGGGAAATCAACTTCCAAAGTAACCTTATCAATATACATGCCTCAAAGTCACATAAAATCACAAAACATATGGAGATGCAGATAGATACCGTCCAGCATAATGACCAAATTAAAACACTGGTTCAGACACAGACATTGTAAGAGATAATCAAAGTGTTCATACAACTCTACAAAATAAATTCAGTGGGTTGGCTAATGACATAAAGAATATAAAAAAGAAACGAGAAGAGATAAAAAAGAATTTGAAAGGATAAAGAGAAAAATAGCAGATATCACATAGATGAAAGATATTGTAGACCAAATAAAAAGTATACTAAAGACACACGACAACAGATTTGAAGAGGCAGAAGAATGAATAAGCAAACTAGAGGACAGGACAATTGAGTTTGAATTCACAAGAGAAAAAACGGCAAAAAAGATGGAAAAATACGAATTAGGTCTAAGGGAAATGATAGATAACATGAATCACACAAATATAAGAATCACTGGTATCCCATCAGGAGAAGAGAAGAGTAAAGAGATAGGAAGATTAGTTGAGGAGATAATGGGGGAAACTTCCAACTCTTATAAGAGACATAAATATGCAAACCAAGAATCCCAACAAATGTCAAATAGAACAAATTCATATAAGCCTATTTCAAGACACATGGTAATCAGTCTGTCGAATGTTGAAGAGAAGAAGAAATCCGTGAAAGCAGCAAAAGAAAAGCGACTCACCACAATCGTGGGAAACCACATAAGACTGAGTTTGAATTACTTAACAGGCACCATGAAAGTAAGAAGGCAGTGGTATGATATATTTAAGATCTTGAAAGAGAAAGACTTCCAGCCAAGAATTCTTTATTCAGTCAAATTGTCTTTCAAAAGTGAGGGAGAGATTAAAATTTTCACAGACAGACAAAGACCAAGAGAATTTGTCAATAACAAACCAGCTCTACAAGAAATACTAAAGGGAATTATGTTGGCTGAATTTAAAAGACAAGAGAAGGAGACCTGGAGGAGGGCACAGATTAGTAGAATACCAGCAAGGGCAACTTAAAGGATGAAAAGAGAAAGAAGGAAAGGAATATACAGATCTGAAAAATAAAAACCAAAGGTTAAGATGGTAGATTCAAGAACTGCTTATATTAATAACTTTGAATGTTAGTGGACTAAATTCACCAGTGAAAAGATACAGATTGGCAGAAAGAATTAAAACGTATGATGCAAATATATTCTGCTTACAAGAGACTCCTCTTAAACCCAAGGATACAAAACGATTGAAAGTGAAAGGATAGAAAAAGACGTTCTATGCAAGTTGTAGCCAGCAGAAAGCAGGTATGTCTATACTAATATCAAATAAAATAGACTTTAAATGTAAGACATCACAAGAGAGAAAGAAGAACACTGCATATTAATAAAAAGGACAGTTCACTAAGAAGAAATAACAATCATAAATGTTTATGCTCCCAATCAAGGAGTTTCAAAGTAAATGAAGCAAGCATTGGCAAAACTGAAGGGAGCAATAGATGTTTCAACAATAATCTTGGGAGACTTCAATACAAACTCCCCTCCATAGATAGAAAAAAAAGACAGAGAAACAACAAGGAAATAGAGAACTTAAGCAATTTTATAAATGAATTAAATCTAATAAACATATATACATTGTTACACCCCAAAACAACAGGATATACATTTTTCTGTAGTGCTCATGGAACATTGTCTAGGATAGAGCAAATGCTGGGGCATAAAACAGCTGCTTATAAATTTTAAAAGTTTGAAATTATTCAAAACACCTTATCTGATAACAGAATGAAGCTGGAAAACAATAACCACTAAAGAACGAAAACTTTCACAAATATATGGAGATTAAATAACCCACTCTTAAACAACCAGTGGATTAAAGAAGGAATTGTTAAAGAAGTTGCTAAATATCTGCAGGTCAATGAAAATGAGAATAAAACATCAAAACTTATGGGCAGTGCTGAGAGGGAAATTTATTTCCCTAATGCCTATAACAAAAAGGAAGAAAGAGCAAAACTCAAGGATGTAACTGCTCACATGGAAGAACTAGAGAAAGAATAGCAAACTAACCCAAAAGCAAATAAAAAAGAGAAAAAAACAAAGATTAAAGCAGAATTAAATGAATGGAAGAACAAAAGAAAATAGAAAGAATCAATAAAACCAACAGTTGGTTTTTTGAGAAAATTAATAAAATTGATGGACCCCTAGCTAGGACAAAAAAGAAAAAGGATTCAAATAAGCCAAATAAAAAATGAGAGGAGGTGTCATTAGTTTGGCCCCTGAAGAAATAAAAAAAATTGCAAGAGGATACTATGAGCAACTATATGGCAGGAAAGTAGACAACTTAGAGGAAATGGATAAATTTCTAGAAACACATGAACAAGTTTCAATGACTTGCAAAGCAATAGAATATCTCAGTATACCAATCACAGGTAAAGACATTCAGCCATCAAAAATCTTCCTACAGAGAAAAGCCATGAGCAAGGTGGCTTCACAAGGGAATTTTATTAAACATTTCAAAAAAATACTAATCCTATGCAAACTCTTCCAAAAAAGTGAGAAAAAAGGAACAATACCTAACTCATTTTGTGAAGGTAAAATCACTCTAATACCAAAACCAAATAAAGGTGCTATAAGAAAGGAAAACTACAGGTCAAACTCCCTAATGATCATGGACACAAAAATTCTCAACAAAATACTAGCAAATTGAATCAAATGACACATTAAAAGAATTATGCACCATGGCCCAGTGGGGTTTATACCAGGAATGCAAAAGGATGGTTCAACACAAGAAAATCAATCAATGTAATACAGTACATTAACAAATCAAAGCAGAAAAATCACATGATCATCTCCATTGATGCTGAAAAAGTCTTTGACAAAATTCAGCACCTTTTTTTCTGATAGAAACACTTCAAAAGGTAGGAATTGAAGGAAACTTCCTCAATATGATAAATGGCATATATGAAAAACCCATAGCCAGCATCATACTCAATGCTGAGAGACAGAAAGCCTTCCCTCATAAGATCAGAAATGAGACAAGGATGCCCTCTGTCACCACTATTATTCAGCATTGTCCTAGAAGTTATAGCTAGAACAGTTAGGCAGGAAAAAGAAATAAAAGGCATTCAAATTGGAAATAGAGAAATAAAACTTTCATTATTTACAGATGACATGATACTAGGAAATTCTTGAGAAATCTAGACAAAGTTTCTTGAGCTAATAAATGAATTCAGCAAAGTGGTGGAATATAATATTAATGTGCAAAACAGTAATATTTTTATACACAGACAATGACCTAAATGAAGAGACAATTAAGGAAAAAAAATTCCATTCAAAATAACAGCTAAAAGAATCAAGTGTCAGGCAGGCCATGGTGGCTCAGTAGGCAGAGTTCTTGCTTGCCATGCCAGAGACCCAGTCTCGATTCCCAGTGCCTGCCCATGCAAGAAAAAAATCATACAATTCAATAACAAAAGAACAAACAATCCAAATATAAAATGAGCTAAAGATATGAATAGACATTTTTTTCTAAAGAACAAATACAGATGGCTAAAAAGCACATGAAGAGTTCCAGGAAGATGGTGGAATAGAATTGGTCGAGTTCACCCCTGCTCTAAATAACAGCTAGAGAAGGGACAGAAAAAAGACCGGGAGAGAAATTTCAAGGTACAAGTGACTAGGAAGGTTCTTCTACACCACATAGGGAAGCCTGGGTTGAAAAAGCAGAAATATTAAGACACAGAGAATCAGAGAACAGACAGCTAGTGTAAACAGCCTAGAACATACATTTCCATATGGAGGCCCAGAGCTGTCAGGAGTGCATGGACAGAGAGATGGAGACAAGGAAGCACCAGCATAGCGTCCCCAGCCTGTGCATATACCTACATCATAACCCATCACTGGACTGTTGTGTCCCTCTCTGCTCCCTGCATCTTGCTCAACATCCATCCTGCAAAGACAAAGCCCTAGACTACTGAAGGGAATCAAGATCCAAAGTAAACCTATTAATGTATTTATATGCCACAAACACAACAGAAGATCACTAACCATATGAAGAAGCAGATAGATACAGTCGAGTCCAATGATCAAATTAATACACTGGAGGAGACACAGACTTTGGAACAAGTAATCAAAGATATTCATATAATTTTACCAAATGAAATCAGTGGGATGGCTAATGACATAAAGGAGATCAAGAAGACACTAGAAGAGCATAAAGAGGAATTTGAAAGAATAAATAGGAAAATGGCAGATATCATAGAGTTTAAAGATGCTGCAGACCAAATAAAAAATGTACTAGAGCTACACCACAGCATATTTGAAGAGGCAGAAGAAAGAATAAGTGACCTAAAGGACAGGACAACTGATTTTGAATACACAAAAGAGCAAATGACAAAAAAAGATGGGGAAAATTGAGTTGGGTTTCAGGGAACTCATGGACAAAACAAAGGGCAAAAATGTAATAATCGTCAGTGTCCCAGAAGGAGAAGAGAAGAGAAGAAGGCTACAAAGATTAGTGGAGCATGTAATGGCAGAAAACTTCCCAATCTTTATAAAAGGCACAAATATGCAAATCAAAGAAGTCCAATGAACTCTACATAGAATAAATCCAAAGAAGCCTACCAAAAGACATATACTAGTAAGTCTATCAAATATTGGAGAGAAGTAGAAAATCCTAAAAGCAGTTTCTCCTTCTTGAACCAAGATATCTTTCCCTGGATGCCTTAGATTGGACATTTTTATAGACTTGTTTTAATTGGAACATTTTCTCAGCCTTAGAACTGTAAACTAGCAACTTATTAAATTCCCTCTTTTAGAAGCCATTTCATTTCTGGTTTATTGCATTCTGGCAACTAGCAAACTAGAACAGATTTTGGTACCAGACAGTGCGGTGCTACTGCAGTTCACAAATACCAAACATGTTGGAATGGCTTTTTAAATGGATAAGGGGAAGAATCTGGAGGAGTTGTGAGAAGCATGATAGAGAAGGCCTAGAATGCTTTGAAAAGACTGTTGATAGAAATGTGGATTCTAAAGACACTTCTGATAAAGCCTTAGACAGAAATGAGATATGTGTTATTACAGACTGGAAGGAAGATGAGCCTTGTTTCAAAATGGCAGATAATCTGGCACAATTGACTAGTGGTTTTGGCTGGAAGGCTGATTTTAAAAGCAATGGACTTGGATATTTAGAAGAAGAGATCTCCAAATTAAATGTCGAAAGTGCAGCCTGGTTTCTCCTCACAGCTTATAGTGAAATGCAACAGGAGAGAGATAAACTGAAAACTGAACTCTTGAGTACAAAGAAACCAGAAATTGATGTTCTGGAAAATTCTGGGCTTCCAGGAAGGGAGATATCAGAAAATAATGCTCTATATGAGGATTTAAACAGATGTGGAAACAATCAGCCATTTCAGAGAAAGCCAGGATTTGACATGGAGTTATCCAGGAAGGATTTCTGTAAACTACTTATGTTTGATGGACATGATCTAAGGTTACCTTATAGAAAGCCAATGAGAGTGCTGTGGGACCTGTATAAACAGAGACACTGACAGTCTGGACTGGGGGGTTCAGAGAAGGGGCACATTGGAGGAAAAATAACTACAGAGGCAAACTATGGAGGCTGAGGTCCAAAGTCAAGAAGACTTGGGCCAAGAGAGTGTACCCACCCAAGACCATGGAGAGGGTGAGTTTGTCCCAAAGGAAGAGGATGGGCCTTCTACCTCATTGCAGTGTAGGAGCCATGCCACCTCAGGCCTTGGAGAGGGTGAAGCACATTCCATGTGGTAGTCTGGCTGCCACCACGTGGAGGGATTGGACATGTGCCACAGAGATGGCAGAGAGTCCAAGAGCAATCGTGATCCTTAGAGATGGTGAACCCGATAAAAATGTGGTCTCCTCAATGTCCCCCAAGGTTGCATTTGGAAAGAGGCAGGCCTCTGTGTAGGCCCTTGGAAAGGGTGGGACTTGCTGCTTTCAGAAGCCATGAAGATAAATGACTCTCAGACTGAAATTTAATGGACTTTGCTCTGTGGGTTTTGGAAACTGCTTGGGTCCAGTAACCCGTGTTCCTTCCTCCCTATGGAAATGGGTATATGTATCCTATAACTGTTCCTCCTTTGTTTATTGGCAGCAAATAACTTGCTCTGAATTTCATAGGTCCAAATCCAGAGGGTAATTTTACCTTAGAACAGACTATACCAGTAACTAACTTTGATAGGAGTTTGCACCGTTTCTAACTTTGTATTTCATTTGCATTGCTACCGAAATGGTTTCAGGATTTCTGATATTGTGATGGAATGAATGTATTTTGTATATGGGAAAAACATGTCTTTTTTAGGGTTCAGAGGGTGGAATGTGCTCATTTGAAATGACGTACGTACCCTAGAAAAGCCATGTTTTAGTTATACTCCCATTTTGTAAAAACAGCCATTTATTCTAATCCCTATTCAATACTGTATGTTTGAAACTGTAATAAGATCATCTCCATGGAGTTGTGATTTAATCAAGAGTAGTTGTTAGACTGGATTAGCTGAGGGCATGTCTCCATCCATTTGGGTGGGTCTTGATTAGTTTCTGAAGTCTTATAAAAGAGGAAACATTTTGGAGAAAAAGAGATTTCTGAGAGAGCAAAGAATGATGTAGCCACGAGAAGCAGAGTCAACCAGCCAACGACCTTTGGAGATGAAGAAGGAAAATCCCTCCTGGTGAGCTTCATGAAACAGGAAGGCAGGAGAGGAAGCTAGCAGATGACTCTGTGTTCACCATGAACGCTTCCAGCCAAGAGAGAAGCCCTGACTGTGCATGTCATGTGCCTTCTCACTTGAGAGAGAAACCCTGAACTTCATTGGCCTTCTTGAACCAAGGCATCTTTCCCTGGATGCCTTAGATTGGACATTTCTATAGACTTGTTTTAACTGGGACATTTTCTCAGCCTTAGAACTGTAAATTAGCAACTCATTAAATTCCCCCTTTTAAAAGCCATTTCATTGCTGGTACATTGCATTTTGGCAGCTAGGAAACTAGAACAAGCAGCAAGAGAAAACAATCTACTACATATGAGGGAAACTACATAAGAATGCGTATAGACTATTCAACTGGCACTATGGAGGTGAGAAGGCAGTGGTATGATATATTTAAGATACTGAAAGACAAAGACTTCCAGCCAAGAATTCTGAACACTGCCAAATTGTCCTTCAAAAGCGAGGGAGAGATTAAAATTTTCACAGACAAACAAAGGGTAAGAGAATATGTTAACAGGAGACCAGCTGTACAAGAAATACTAAAGGGAGTGTTGCAGCTGAAATAAAAGACAGGAGAGAGAGATCTGGAGGAGGGCACAAAATTGAAGAATACCAGTAAGGGTAACCTAAAAGATAAAAAGAGAAAGAAGGAAAAGAGCATATAGATCTGACAAGTAAAATTCAAAGAATAAGATGGTGGATTCAAGAAATGACTTTACAGTAATAACTTTGAGTGTTAATGGACTAAACCTATCAAATAAAAGACACAGATTGGCAGAATAGATTAAGAAATATAATCCAGCTATATGCCACTTACAAGAGACTCATCTTAGACACAAAGACATAAAAAGACTGAAAGTGAAAAGTTGGAAAAAGATATTCCACGCCTGCCATAATCAAAGCAAAGCAGGAGTAGCTATACTAATACCAGGCAAAATAGACTTTAAATATAAAGACATCATAAGAGACAAAGAAGGACTCTATATATTAGCAAAAGGCACAAGTAAACAAGAAGAAATAACAACCATTAATGACTGTGCTCCCAATCAAGAAGCTCCAAAGTACATGAGACAAACAATGGAAAAAATCAAGGCAGCAATAGACGTTTCAACAATAATAGTAGGAGACTTCAATAAACCACTCTTCTCTATTGACAGAACAACCAGAGAGAGAATCAACAGGGAAATAGAGAACTTAAGCAATTTGTTAAATGAATTAGACCTAATAGACAGATGTTCTAGTTTGCTAGCTGCTGGAATGCAATATACAAGAAACAGAATGGCTTTTAAAAAGAGGAATTTAATAAGTTGCTAGTTTACAGTTCTAAGGCTGAGAAAATGTCCCAAATTAAAGTAAATCTATAGAAATGTCCAATCTAAGGCATCCATTGAAAGATACCCTTGGTTGAAGAAGGCCGATGAAGTTCAGGGTTTATCTCTCTAGTGAGAAGGCACATGGTGAACACAGTCAGGGTTTCTCCTTCAGCTGGAAGGGCACAGGATGAACATGGCATCATCTGCTAGCTTTCTCTCCTGGCTTCTTGTTTCATGAAGCTTTCTGGGAGGCGTTTTCCTTCTTCATTTCCAAAAGTCACTGGCTAATGGTCTCTGTTTCGTGGTGTGGCAGCATTCTCTGCTCTCTCTGAATCTCCTTTATTTCTCCAAAATGTTCTTCTTTGATAGGACTCCAGAAACTAATCAAGATGCATCCAAATGGGTGGAGGCACATCTCCCCTAATCCAGCTTAACAACCTCTCTTGATTGGGAGACATCTCCAGGGAGATGATATAATTATGAATTCAAACACACAGTATTCAATAGGGATTATTCTGTCATTACAAAATGAAATTTTGATTAAAACATGGCTTTTCTAGAGTCCATGCATCCTTTTATACCAGCACAACATATACAGGTCATTATACCGCAAAACACTAGTATATAAATTCTTCTGAAGTGCTCATGGAACATTCTTCAGGATAGATCATATACTGGAGTAAAAAAGAGGTCTATATAAATTTTAAAACATTAAATTTATTCAAAGCACCTTCTCTTATCACAATGGAGTGAAGCAAGAAATTAATCACCACCCAAAAATGAGAAATTTCATAAATACGTGGAGATTAAATAGCACACTCTTAAACATGAGTGGGTCAAAGAAGAAATTGCTAGAGAAATCAGTGGCTATCTACAGATGAATGAAAATGTGAATACAACATATCAGAACTTATGGAATGTGGCAAAGACTGTGCTGAGAGGGAAATTCGTTACCCTAAAGGTCTATATTAAAAAAGAAGAAAGAGCAAAAAGTGAGGACTTAACTGCTCACCTGGAGGAACTTAAGAAGTAACAGCAAATTACCACTCAAAGCAAATAGGAGAAGAGAAATAACAAAGATTAAAGTAGAGTTAAATGAATGGGAGAAGGAAAGAACAATAGGAAGAATCACAAAGCCAAAAGTTGGTTCTTTGAGAAAATCAATAAAATCATTGGGACACTCACAAGGCTGACAAAAACAAACAAACAAACAAAAAACCCAGGGCCAGATGGCTTCACAGGGGAATTTTATCAAACATTTGAAAAAGAACTAACACCAATCCTGCCCAAACTTTTCCAAAAACTAAGGGAAAAGGAACACTACCTAACTCAGTTTATGAGTCTAACATCACTTTAATACCAAAGCTGGGTAAAGATGCTGCAAGAAAGGAAAACTACAGATCAATCTCCCTAATAAATATAGATGCAAAAATTCTCAACAAAATATTAGCAAATTGAATCTAAGAGCATCTTAAAAGAATTATCCACCACGACCAAGTGGGGTTTATACCAGGTATGTAAGAATAGTTCAACACAAGAAAATCAGTTAATGTAACGCAACACATTAAGAAATTGAAAAGTAAAAGTCATATGATTATCTTCATTGATGCTGAAAAACATTTGACAAAATTCCACATACTTTTCTGATAAAAACACTTCAAAAGTTAGGAATCAAAGGTAACTTCCTCAAAATGATAAAAGAAATATATGAAAAACCCATATCCAGCATTATACTAAATGATGAGAGGCTGAAAACTTTCTCCCAACATTAGGAATGACACAAGGATGCCCTCTGTCACCAGTATTATTCAACATTGTACTAGAAGTTCTAGCGAGAGCAATCAGGCAGGAAAAAAATTAAAAGGCATCCAAATTGAAAGGAAGAATTAAAACTTTTATTATTTGCAGATTATATGATACTACACTTGGAAAATCCTAAGAAATATACAACAAAGTTACTTGAGGTAATAAGCAAATTCAACAATGTGGCAGGTTATATAATTAATGTGGAAAATCAGTAATGTTTCTATACACAAGCAATGACCTAACCGAGGAGTCAATTAAGGAAAAAAATCCATTCAAAATAGCAACTAAAAGAATCAAGTGCTTAGGAATGAGCTTAACAATGTAGAGGATGTAGAGGACTTGTACACAGAGAAATACACAAGATTATTAAAAAAAAAAAAAAACCAAAGAGGTTCTAAATAGGTCAAAAGATGCTCATGGATAGAAAGGTTAAGCGCAGTTAAGATGTCAATTCTAACCAAATTGATACTACGGATTCAATGCAGCACCGATCAAAGTTCTATCAATCTAATTTGAAGACTCAGAAAGGCTAGTTATCAAATTTATCTAGAAGGAAAAGAGACCCCAAATAGCTAAAAGCATCCTAAAATAGAAGAATGATGTGGGAAGATTAATACTCCCCAATTTTAAAACTTATTATGAAGCCACTGTGTTCAAAACAGCAGGGTACTGTCATGAAGATAGAAGGATTCACCATTGGAGTTGGATCAAGAGCACAGAAATAGACCACCAGATGTATGATCAACTGATCTTCAACAAAGCCCCCAAATCCACTGAACTGGGACAAAGTAGTCGTTTCATGAAATGGGAATGGGAGAACTGGATATCAATAGCCAGAAGAAAGAAAGAGGACCCTTACCTTACACCCCATACAAAAATTAACTCAAATTGGATCAAACACCTAAACATAAGAACTAGTACCCTAAAGCACCTAGAAGAAAATGTAGGGAAACATCTTCAAGACTAGTGATAGGAGGTAGCTTCCTAAATTTTACACCGGAAGCACAAACTAAAGAAAAAAAATGAATGGGAACTCCTCAAAATCAAATGCTTTTGTGCTTCAAAAGACTTTATTAAAAAGTTGAAGAGGCAACCAATTCAATGGGAGGAAATATTTGGAAATCACACATCAGATAAAGGTCCTGATATCCTGTGTCCATGAAGAAATCATACAACTCAACAACAAAAGAGTAAGCAACCCAATTATAAGTGGGCTAAAGGTATGAATAGGCATTTTTTCTGAACAGTAAATACAGATGGTTAAAAGGCACATGAAGAGATGTTCACTCCCATTGGCTATACGAGAAATGCAGATCAAGGCTACAATGAGATACCACATCACACCTATAAAAATGGTTGCTATTAAACAAACAGGAAACTATAAATGTTGGAGAGGATGTGGAGAAACTGGGTCACTTATGCACTGCTGGTGGGAATGTATAATGGTAAAGCCACTGTGGAAGACAGTCTGGCGGATTCTCAGAAAGCTAAAATCACATTACCCTATGACCCAGTGTGCCAATTTGAGAAGATGTATGTACTCTAAAAAAGTCATGTTTTAATCCTAATCCCATTTTGTAAAGGCTGCTGTCTCTTCTAATCCCTATTCAGTACTGTATATTTGAAACTGTAATTAGATAATCTTCATGGAGATGTGACTCAATCAAGAGTGGTTGTTAAACTGGATTAGATAAAGGCATGTCCCCACCCATTTGGGTGGGTCTTGATTAGTTTACTGGAATCCTATAAAAGGAAATATTTTGGAGAATGAGAGCAATTCAGAGAGAGCAGAGAAGAATGACATAGCCATGAGAAGCGGAAAGTCCACCAGCCAGCAACCTTTGGAGATAAAGGAAAATGCCTCCCGGGGAGCTTCATGAAACAGGAAGCCAGGAGAGAAAGCTAGCAGATGATGCCATGTTTGCCACGTGCCTTTTCAGATGAGAGAGAAACTCTGACCATCTTTGCCTTGTGCCTTCTCAATTGAGAGAGAAACCCTGAATTTCATTGGCCTTCTTGAACCAAGCTATCTTTTCCTGAATTCCTTTGATTGGTCATTTCTGTAGACTTGTTTTAATTGTGACATTTTCTCAGCCTTAGAACTGTAAACTAGCAACTTATTAAATCCCCCTTTTTAAAAGTCATTCTGTTCCCAGTATATTGCATTTCAGCAGCTAGCAAACTAGAACACCCAGCATTAGCACTACTCGGTATATATCCAACAGAAACACAAATAGATTTGCACACTGATTTTCACAGCAGCACTATTCACAATCACTAAAAGATAGAAACAACCCAACTGCCCATCAACAGATGAGTGGATTAACAAAATGTGATATATACACATGATGGAATATTATGCAGCAGTAAGTTGAAATGACATCCCGAACCACATGACAAGAAGGAGGGGCCTTGAGGACATGATGCTAAGTGAAAAAAGCCAGACACAAAAGGACAGACAATGTATGATTCTATGTTTATCACCATTGTAAAGGTAAAATCAGAGGCTTATAATAAAGAGTTTAAGGGACTTGAGATACACAGAAGCTTGAGTTGGGTGAACAGTTTGCTAATGAGGTTGAGCTTAATTGTAAGGGAATATACAGAAGTGAAGGCAGTTCACTAGTGGGTCTATAGGTATTACCATCTTGAAGATGAACATGATTGATTCTTTTAGTTGCTATTTTGAATGGAAATTTTTCCTTAACTGACTCCTTAGCTAGGTCATTTCTTGTGTGTAGAAATGTTACTGATTTTTGCACATTAATTTTATATCCTGCCACTGTGCTGAATTTATTAGCTCAAGTAACTTTGCTGTAGATTTCTCAGGATCTCCCAACTATAGTATGATATCATCTGCAAATAATGAGAGTTTTACTTCTTCCTTTCCAATTAGGATGCCTCTTCTTTTTTTCTTTCTTTTTTGTTTTTTGTCTGATTGCTCTAGCTAGAATTTCTAGCACAATGTTGGATAATAGTGGTGACAGTGGGCGTCCTTGTCTTGTATCTGATCTTAGGGGGAAAGCTTTCAGTCTCTCTCCATTGGATATGATGCTGCCTATCTGTTTTTCATATATTCTCTTTATCATATTGAGGAAGTTACCTTTGATTCCTATCTTTCAGAGTGTTTTTTTATCAGAAAAGGGTGCTGAATTTTTTCGAATGCTTTTTCAGCATAAATCGAGATGATCTTGTGATATTTTCCCTTTCGATTTGTTAATGTGCTGTATTACATTAACTGATTTTCTTGTGTTGAACCATCCTTGCATTCGTGGTATAAAACCCACTTGGTCATGGTGTATAGTTCTTTTAATGTGTTGCTGGATTCGATTTGTTAATATTTTATTAACAATTTTTGCATCTGTTCATTAGAGAGATTGGCCTGTAGATTTCCTTTCTTATAGCATCTTTACCTGGTATTTGAATTAAAATATTATCTTCATAAAATGAGTTAGGTAGAGTTCCTTTTTCCTCAATTTTTTGGAAAATTTTGAGAAGGATTGGTGTTAGTTCTTTTTGAAATGTTTGATAAAATTCCCCTGTGAAGCCATCTGGCTCTAGGATTTTCTTTGTAGGAAGAATTTTGATGACTGATTGAATCTCTTTACTTGTGACTGATTTGTTGAGATCTTCTATTTCTTCCTGAGTCAGTGTAGCTTGTTTGTGTGTCTCCAGGAATTTGTTCATTTCATCTAAGTTTTCTAGTTTGTTGGTGTATAGTTGTTAATAGAATCCTCTTATGATTTCTTTTATTTCTTTAGGGTCTGCGGTAATACACCCCTTTTAATTTCTGATTTTTAAAATTTGCATCCTCTCTCTCTTTTTCTTTGTCAGTATTGCTAGTGGCCCATCAATTTTATTGATTTTCTCAAAGAACCAACTTATGGTTTTATTGATACTTTCTATTGTTATTTTGTTCTCCCATTCATCTCTGCTTTAATCTCTTTTATTTTTCTCCTCCTGTTTGCTTTGGGGTTGGTTTGCTGTTCTTTCTCATGTTCCTTCAGGTGTACTGTTAAGTCCTCGATTTTTACTCCTTCTTGTTTTTTAACATAGGCATTTAGGGCAATAAATTTCCCTCACAACACAGCCTTTGCCACACCCCATAACTTCTGAAAAGTTGTATCCTCATTATCATTCATTTTTAGATAGCTACTGATTTCTCTATCAATTTCTTCTTTGACCCACTGGCTGTTTAAGAGTGTGTTATTTAATTTCCATATATTTATGAATGTTCTCAATCTTTGGTGGTTATTGAGATCAAGCTTCATCCCATTGTGATCAGAGAAAGTGCTTTGAATAATATTAATGTTTTTCAATTTATAAAGACTTGTTTTGTGTCCCAGCATATGATCTATTCTGGAGAATATTCCAAGGGCACCAGAGTAAAGTGTATATCCTGGTACTTTTGGGGTGTAATGACCTATAATGTTTGTTAGGTATAATTCATTTATCAAGTTATTTAACTTCTCTATGTCTTTGTTCTTCTTCTGTCTGGTTGTTTTATCTATAGAGGAGAGTGGCGTATTGAAGTCTCCAACTATTATTGTTAAAACACTTATCGCTCCCTTCAGTTTTTCCAGTGTCTGTCTCATGTACTTTGGAGCTCCTTGATTGGAAGCATAAACATTTATGATTGTCATATATTCTTGGTGAATTGACCCTTTAATTAGTATATTGTGTCCTTCATTGTCTCCTGTGATGGCTTTGTATTTAAAGTTTATTTTGTCTGATATTAGTATAGATATCCCTGTTTCTTTCGGTTACAACTTTTGTGGAAAATCTTTTTCCATCCTTTTACTTTCAATCCATTTGTGTCCTTGTGTCTAAGATGAGTCTCTTGTAAGCAGCATATAGCTGGATTATGTTTCTTAATCCACTCTGCCAATCTGTATCATTTAATTAGTAAGTTTAGTTCATTAACCTTCAAAGTTATTAATGAAAAGGCATTTCTCATATCCACCATCTTATCAGATCTATATATTCTTTTACCTCTTTCTCTTTGAATTCTTTAACTTACCCTTAGTGGTATTCTTTAATTCTGTGCTCTCCTCCAGACCTCCCTCTCCTGTCTTTTTTTTTCAGCCAGCAGAACTCCTTTTAGTATTTCTTAGAAAGCCAGTCTCTTGTTGACAAATTCTTTCAGGACTTCTTTGTCTGTGAAAACTTTAATTTATCCCTCACTTTTGAAGGACAATTTAACTGGGTACAGAATTCTTGGCTGAAAGTCTTTCTCTTTCAGGGTCTTGAATATACCATACCACTTCTTTCTTGTCTCCAGAGTAGTCTGAACTCAGTCTTATTTGGTTTCCTTTATATGTAGTAGATTGTTTTTCTCTTACTACTTTCAGGATTTTCTGCTTCTCTTCAACATTTGACAGACTGATTAGTATGTGTCTTGGTGAAGGCTTATTCGGATTTGCTCTGTTTGGAGTTCATTGGGCTTATTCTACTTGTATATTTATGTCCTTTATGAGGGTTGCGAATTTTTCACCCATTATATCCTCAACTACTCTTCCTAGCCCTTTGCTCCTCCCTTCTCCTTCTGGGACACCAATGATTCTTATATTTGTACCTTGTTTTGTCTATCATTTCCCTGAGATCCTATTAAAATTTTTCCATCTATTTTGCCATTTGGTGTTTTGAGTCTCACAGTCAGTTATCCTATCATCTATATCACTTATTCTTTCTTCTGTCTCTTCAAATCTCTCATTGTGTGCCTTTAGTACGTTTTTTATTTGGTCAACAGAGTCTTTAATCTCTGTGATATCTGCTATTTTTCTATTTATTCTTTCAAATTCCTCTTTATTCTCTTCTACTGTCTTCTTGACAGATCTATATATTTATCTTTTGCTATCCAATTAATTTTATTAAGTAGAGTTGCATGAACATCTTTGATTAGTTGTTCCAATGTCTGTGTCTCCTCTGGTGTTTTAATTTGGTCATTAGGCAGGACTATGTCTGTCAGCATTGTGATATGCTTAGTGATCTGCTATTTTTGTGGCATGTAAAAATCTTCATTGATTTACACTGGGAGTTGATTTCCTTCAGTAGTTTAAGGACTTGTGTTTGCAGGATGGTTGTACAGTATGGAGCAGCGTATAGGGTGAGGCACTCAGTGCAGTGATTTGTTTCAGGGCTGGTATAAGTGTATGCTGGGGATGTTATGCTGATGCTTGTGAATGTGGGTGCCCAGTGGCCAAAGCCGATGTAACTGTGTGGGTGCACTAGTCTGGGAGGTGCAACCATGGTTTATGCTGGTCTAAGACATGGAGCCCTTTGTGCACATGCCTAGAGCTGTGGCAGCAGGTCAGCATTATGCTTTCATGCATTGAGGGCAGATGTGACCTGGCTGCATAGGCCAGCACTTTCTCAGAGCTGGGAAATGTGGCTGAGGGCTGTGTGCATGCACAGATCTAGGACTGCTGTAAAACTTAGGTATCCAGAACAAAATGATTGATTGTAGGCAGGTACATGCACTGGGGGCTGGTGGGGTGGGGGTGCCTGGAGCACAAGGAATGGGAACAGGTGATAGGATTTGGGTGTGGGTTGAGTCACTGGCCACGGAGCTGCAGTGGTGAGTTTAGTGCACCCAAGGAACATGGACTGATTTACTTGCTAGTCCCCAGCTCCCATCTGTGCACTCCCATGGACTCTGTGCCTCCACACTAGGCTCCAGTTTTCTGCTTCTCAGTTCCTTTGCTTTTGCAATTAGGGTTGTCCTATGTGGTGTTGAAAGCTGTTCCAGGTCAGCCACATTCCTGAATCCCCACCTCATTCTCCCTCCTGTCCCTTCTCTAACTTTTCCATGGAGCAGATATAATCTTGAGCTACTCTATTCGACCATCTTCCTGGAAGTCCAACATTGCCTGTATTTTAGAACTTCACCTACTCTTTGATACCAAAGGAAGAAAGCTATATGATGTCCATGGCATAGGTTTTTTGTAGCACATAATGTAACTCAATCTGTCTGCATAGACATTTAAACAATCCAAATATAGGGAGCCCAGAATTAGAATGAGAGCCTTTAGTCCTGTGTAGCTTCATATAATAACCAAATAAACCCCAGAGTATATTAAGCAGATAATAAAAAATTATTGGCCCAGTCCCTTGAGAGATAGGAGAAAAATTATGGAACTATTAAACTTTACCACTGGGGAAACTCTGGATACTGTGCCAAACGTTAGGGACATTCAAATCAATAAGCCAAGCCCTTGATCTTGAGGCTTCCTCTTGTGAAGCTTATGTATGTAGCAGAGAAGCTTAGTCTACTACAGGTGTGACTAAGTGTCACCTCTAGATGACCTCTTTTGTTGCTCAGAAGTGACTTTTCTCTCTCTAAGCCCAACTCTGCAAGTGAAACCATTGCCCTCACCACTACGTGGGATATGGCATCCAGGGATGAAAGTTTCCCTGGCAGCATAAGAGATGATCCCCAAGGATGAGCCTGGCCCTGGCACCTTGGGATCAACAATGTCATCCTGAACAATAACGGGAAAAGAAGTGTAACAAATTAGGTATCAGTGGCCGGGAGAGTTCAAATAGGGTCAAGAGGCTACACTGAAGGTCACTCACCTTCAGTTCGACATCACTACATATCATAAGTTGCTGTTCTAGATTCTAGCTGCCAGAATGTTATATATCAAAAACAGGACAGTTTATAAAAGGGGGAATTTATTAGGTTACAAGTTTACAGTTCTAAGGCCATGAAAATGTCCCAATTAAAGCAAGCTATAGAAATGTTCAAATTAAAGCACCAACAAGAGGTTACCATCACTCAAGAATGGCCAATGAAGTTCAGGGTTTCTCTATCAACTGGAAAGGCACATGGCAAACATGGCAACATCAGCTAGCTTTCTCTCCAGGCATCTTATTTCATGAAGCTCCCCCAGGGATGTTTTCCTTCTTCATCTCCAAAGGTGTCTGGCTGCATGGGCTCCTGGCCTCATAGCTCTCATGGTTCTTGTGGCTTTCTCCAAAATTTCTCCACTTTTAAAGGATTCTAGTAAGGTAATCAAGACCCACCTGGAATGGATGGAGTCACATCTCCCTCTAATCAGAGGTTAATACCCACAATTGTGTGAGTCATATCTCTGTGGTGATAATCTAATCATTTCCAACCTACAGTACTGGATATGGATTAAAAGAAATGGGTTCCTTCAAGAGATGGATCAGGATTAAATCGTGGCTTTTCCAGGATACATAATCTTTTCAAACTAGCCCACTTGAAAATCCCAAACAAATCCATTCCTGCCAATGTTAAAGAACACCTAGGGCATTATATAAGATTCTACAAAGTTTCCATGCACTTGGCTAACTCTCCAAAACCTTTAACCTCCAAATGGGTCCTTAGAACAGATAAGTCCTGAAACACAGAGGGGCTAGCCTTTCCAGAGCATCGATTAGTTCCATCCCCCTATCCCATATTATCAACAGCCCCTTCCAGCATGAAAAAGTTAGAATGGGCATAACCCAAATACCAATAAAGAATAGGAGAAATATCAAAGGTGATGGTGGAGTTATACAGAGAAGGTTGGGTTTAACAAATGAATCTGAGTGCTAAATCACTGTACTGATATTTCTTTTAGCCTGCAGTACTTTAGAGCAGCTAGAAATAGAAACCTAAAATTGTGGAATTGTAATCCATACCCAACTGTGAAATCTGTTCTACAACAAATTTTTGTGATATACTTTGAAATTTGTTGCTTTTATGTATCTGTTATTTAAAGAGAAGAAGGAGTATAACAGAGAAGACAGGATTTAACAAATGAGTATGACTCTGAATCATTATATTGATATTTCTGTTGGTTTCCAGTGTCTTGGAGCATATAGAAGAAAAAAACAAAAAATCGTGGAACTGTAACTCATACCAGACTTTAAAATGTGTTATATAACTACTTGTTAAGATGTATTTAGAAATTTATTGCTTTATATATATATGTGGGTGTGTGTGTTATATTTCACAATTTAAAAAGTTAAAAAATAAAAATGAAGAGATGCTTATTTTCATTAACTATAAGGGAAATGCAGATCAAGACTACAATGAGAATAACCTCCCTAACTATATGAATGACTGCTAATAAACTAAAAGGAAACTACAAATGTTGGAGAGGATGTGAAGAAATTGAGAAAGTTATGTACTGCTGGTGGGAATGATAATGGTACACCCACTAAAAGAAGACAGTTTGGTGGTTCCTCAGGAAACTAAATATCAAATTTCCATAGATTTTCTGTAGCATATCATCTAACTATGACTCAGCAATATCACTACTTGGTATATTCCAAGAAGAGCAGTGACACAAACACTGATGTTCATAGCAGCATTATTCACAACTGCCAAAAGATGGAAACATTCCAAATGCCCATCAACAGATGAGTGGATTAAAAAAATGGTATATACACACAATGGATTATGTAGCAGTAAGATGAAGTGAGGTCCTGAAGCATATGACAACATGAATGAATCTTGATGACATAATGCTGAGTGAAATAAGTCAGACACTAAAGGATAGATACTGTATGATTTCGCTTTTATGACCTTGGTAAAGGTAAACTCAGAGACTTATAACATAGAATACAGGAGACATGAAGATACAAGGAAGCTAATGATGGGTGAATGGTTAAAGAATGAGGTTCAACTTAAATATAAGGGAATGGATTGAAGTGTAGGCAATTCATTAGTGGGTTTATAAATAATATTGCCATATTGGAGGTGAACATGATTGAAGAGAGTTATAGAGTGCTCTGGTTTGCTAGCTACCAGAATGCAATATACCAGAAACGGAATGACTTTTAAAGAGGGGAATTTAATAAGTTGCTAGTTTGCAGTTCTAAGGCTGAGAAAATCTCCCAATTAAAACAAGTCTATAGAAATGTCCAATCAAAGGCATCCACTCAGGGAAAGATAACTTGGTTCAAGAAGGTCGATGAAGTTCAGGGTTTCTCTCTCAAATGAGAAGGCACATGGCAAACACAGTCAGGGCTTCTCTCTCTCTCAGCTGGAAGGGCACATAGTGAATATGGCATCATCTGCTAACTTTCTCTCCTGGCTTCCGGTTTCATGAAGCTCCTGGGAGTCATTTTCCTTCTTCATCTCCAAAGGTCGCTGGCTCATGCACTCTCCGCTTCGTGGTGCTGCAGCATTCTCTGCTCTCTCCAAATCTCTTATCTCCAAAATGTTTCCTCTTTTATAGGACTTCAGAAACTAATCAAGACTCACCCGAATGGGTGCAGACATCTCGTCACCTAATCCAGTTTAACAACCACTCTCGATTACATCACATCTTCAGGGAGATGATCTAATTACAGTTTCAAACATACAATGCTGTATAGGGATTAGAAGAAATGGCTGCCTTTACAAAATGGGATTAGGATTAAAACCTGGTTTTTCTAGGGGACACACATCTTTTCAAACCAGCGCATATAGATTTATATATCCTATTGATTAGAACTGCAAATATAATTAAGTTCTTGCATGAACTACATCAAAGACATGGATCTTGTACAAAGAGTAAATAATATTGGGGTATAGGGGGGAAAATTCCATTGCATGCTATGGTTTACATTTAACAGGAAGCCATCAACAGTACTTCAGCAACAACAGGAGTAAATAATTGTGGGGGAAGGATAAGAGTTAAAGGACGTTTGACTTTTCTATTTAGTGAGGATGTGTTTATTGGTTATTTTTCTCTTTGGAGCAATGAAAATTGGCTAAAATTGGAAGTGTCCATGATTATACAACTAAGTAAGGATAATAAGAGACATGGATTATTGACTTTGGAGATTATACATGATACCTAATGGATGGAAGTGGCTGAAGGGTACACAGACTAAGAAGTGAATGACAAACTGTGGTGCATCCATATGATCAAACAGTGTGTAGCTACAGAAAAGAATGAAGTTGTGAAGCAGGCAATGAACTGAATAAGCCAGGGGAACATTATGTAATGCAAAATAAGCTGGAAACAATGAACAAATATTGTATGGTCTCTTTCAGAAGATAATTACAAGTAAATTGGGCATAGATTGTAAGCTCTTATAGCAGTCACATTTAGTCTTCAGCTGTAATTGTTATTTCTAGATTTTGAGAGGTTGGGCTATATATGTATAACTTCATATTTCCTTGCAGTTTTGGGTACCTGTGTGACACCAAGGACTCAGAGTAAAAGTTCTGCAGGTCTGAAAGTCAGCATTGCCACATACAGCAACTGTTAAAGAAACTGAAAAAAAAATCAGGCTTCAATTAGAGATAATGAAGCCTATCAGGTTGGGACTAAGGTAAATCAGAATACAGGGATAAAGAGGACATTGTGTGTATTTTAGAACTTCACCTACCCAGTGAAACCAAAGGAAGAGGTGTTTATTTAGTCAAAAACCTAAATTTTCTGTAGCACATCATCTAACTCAACCTGTCTAGATGTGTGGCAATGGATTTTAAGAGTGTGGGATAATGGTGGGAGGAACATAAGGCTGGATCAGGCTGAATTTATTGATATGGGCCCACTAAGCAGAGATTCTGCATTCAATGTTATAGCTCGAGCAGTTAGAAAAGGTGTTAACAGCTTGTTTGGTTGGTTGAAACATGGATCAAAAGGTGGCCAACATTACCTGAGGTTGAAATGCCAGAACTGCCCTGGTATAATGTAGATGAGGGGATCCAGAGGCTTAGAGAAATTGGGATGTTAGAGTGGATTTATCATGCAAAGCCTGTTCTTACACCCCAGGAATGTCCAGAGGATGCACCTTTTACCAGAACAGTGAGAAATAAATTTGTGAGACTAGCACCATCATCCCTCAAGAGCTCTGTGGTTGCACTTCTCTGTAGGTCAGATATTACTGTAGGAACTGCTGTCACTGAGCTGGAATCCTTAAACACAATGGGGATGACAGGATCCCGAGTTGGCAGAAGCCAGGTGGCAGCACTTAATCACCAAAGACAGGGTAGACGTGGGTATTATAATAGACAACAAACTCAAAGGAGGCATCAAAATTATATGACACGCAGAGATTTGTGGCATTGGCTAGTAAATCATGGGGTGCCTAGAAATACAATAGAAGGGCAGCCTACTAAATTCTTGTTGGAGCTGTATAAACAAAAGAGTTCTAGGTCAAGGGAACAGAAGTCTAACCTGAATTACAAAAACACAGAGTCACGGCCCCTTAACCAATTTCCAGACTTGAAACAGTTTACAGACCCTGAGCCCCTTGAATGAAGGGGAGGCCAGGTCCCTATGGGGAAGAAACCTGTTACACTGCCACAAATTTATACTGTTAACATTCCTCTAAGTCTTCCCCAAGGAGACTGACGGCCTTTTACCAGGGTAACTGTGCATTGGGGAAAAGGAAATGATCAGATATTTCGGGGATTATTAGACACTGGTTCAGAAGTGACATTAATTCCAGGGGACCCAAAACGTCACTCTGAACCACCAGTCAGAGTGGGGGCTTATGAAGGCCAGGTGATCAATGGAGTTTTAGCTCAGGTCCGTCTCACAGTGGGTCCAGTGGGCCCCCGGACCCATCCTGTAGTTATTTCCCCAGTTCCGGAATGTATAATTGGCATAGACATACTGAGCAACTGGCAGAATCCCCACGTTGGTTCTCTAACTCGTGCAGTGAGGGCTATTATGGTGGGAAAGGCCAAGTGGAAGCCACTAGAACTAACCCTACCAAGCAAAATGGTAAATCAAAAGCAATACCGTATTCCTGGAGGGATTGCAGAGATTACTGCCACTCTTAAGGACTTGAAAGATGCAGGGGTGGTGATTCCCACCACATCCCCATTCAACTCTCCTATTTGGCCTGTGCAGAAAACAGATGGGTCGTGGAGAATGACAGTGAATTATTGTAAACTCAACCAGGTGGTAACTCCAATTGCAGCTGCTGTTCCAGATGTAGTATCATTGCTTGAGCAAATCAATACATCCCCTGGTACCTGGTATGCAGCTATTGATCTGGCAAATGCTTTTTTCTCAATAGCTATTAGTAAGGACCACCAGAAACAGTTTGCTTTCAGCTGGTAAGGTCAGCAATATACTTTCACTGTCCTACCTCAGGGGTATATCAACTCTCCTGCCCTATGTCATAATCTTGTTCGCAGAGACCTTGATCGTTTCTCCCTCCCACAAGATATCACACTGGTCCATTATATTGATGATATCATGTTGATTGGACCTAGTGAGCAAGAAGTAGCAACTACTCTAGATTTACTGGTAAGGCATTTGCGTGTCAGAGGATGGGAGATAAATCCAACAAAAATACAGGGGCCTTCCACCTCAGTAAAATTTCTAGGTGTCCAGTGGTGTGGGGCATGTCAAGATATCCCTTCTAAGGTGAAGGCTAAATTGCTGCATCTGGCCCCTCCCACAACCAAAAAAGAGGCACAACGCCTAGTGGGTCTTTTTGGATTTTGGCGACAACATATTCCTCATTTGGGTGTGCTATTCCGGCCCATTTATCGAGTGACCAGAAAAGCTGCTAATTTTGAGTGGGGACCTGAACAAGAGGAGGCTCTGCGACAGGTCCAGGCTGCTGTGGAAGCTGCCCTGCCACTTGGGCCATATGATCCAGCAGATCCAATGGTGCTGGAAGTGTCAGTGGCAAATAGAGATGCTGTCTGGAGCCTTTGGCAGGGCCCTATAGGAGAATCACAACGCAGACCCTTAGGATTTTGGAGCAAAGCCTTACCATCTGCTGCAGATAACTACTCTCCTTTTGAGAAACAGCTTTTGTCCTGCTACTGGGCCTTAGTAGAGACTGAACGCTTAACCATGGGCCACCAAGTTACCATGAGACCTGAGTTGCCTATCATGAGTTGGGTGTTGTCTGACCCACCAAGCCATAAAGTTGGGCGTGCACAGCAGCACTCTATTGTAAAGTGGAAATGGTATATACGAGATAGAGCCAGAGCAGGTCCTGAAGGCACAAGTAAGTTAGATGAAGAAGTGGCACAAATGCCCATGGTTTCCACTCCTGCTGCCACATTACCTTCTCTTTCCCAGACCAGAGCTATGGCCTCTTGGGGAGTTCCTTATAGTGAATTGACTGAGGAAGAGAACACTCGGGCCTGGTTTACAGATGGTTCAGCATGATATGCAGGTACCACCCGAAAGTGGACAGCTGCAGCATTACAACCCCTTTCTGGGGTGTCCTTGAAGGACAGTGGTGAGGGGAAATCCTCCCAGTGGGCAGAACTTCGAGCAGTGCACCTGGTTGTTCATTTTGCTTGGAAGGAAAACTGGCCAGAGGTGCGTTTGTATACTGACTCATGGGCTGTTGCTAATGGTTTGGCTGGATGGTCAGGGACTTGGAAAGACCATAATTGGAAAATTGGTGACAAAGAGGTCTGGGGAAGAAGTATGTGGATAGACCTTTCTGAGTGGGCTAAAAACATGAAGATATTTGTATCCCATGTGAATGCACACCAGAGGGCGACTTCAGCAGAGGAAGATTTTAATAATCAAGTGGATAAGATGACCTGTTCTATGGATACCAGTAAGCCTCTTTCCCCAGCAACTCCTGTTATTGCCCAATGGGCTCATGAACAAAGTGGTCATGGTGGTAGGGATGGAGGTTATGCATGGGCTCAGCAACATGGACTTCCACTCACCAAGGCTGACCTGGCTACAGCCACTGCTGAGTGCCCAATCTGCCAGCAGCAGAGACCCACACTCAGCCCCCGATATGACACCATTCCCCGAGGTGACCAGCCAGCTACATGGTGGCAGGTTGATTACATTGGACCACTCCCTTCATGGAAGGGGCAGCGATTTGTTCTAACTGGAATAGACACATACTCTGGATATGGGTTTGCTTTCCCTGCACGCAATGCTTCTGCCAAAACTACTATTCGTGGGCTTACAGAATGCCTTATCCATCGTCATGGTATTCCACATAGCATTGCTTCGGATCAAGGAACACACTTCACAGCAAATGAAGTGTGGGAATGGGCACATGCTCATGGAATTCTCTGGTCTTACCATGTTCCCCATCATCCAGAAGCTGCTGGATTGATAGAACGGTGGAATGGCCTTTTGAAAACTCAATTACGGTGCCAACTAGGTGGCAAAAACTTGAAAGGCTGGGGTAATGTTCTCCAGGAAGCTGTGTATGCTCTGAATCAGCGTCCACTGTATGGTGCTGTTTCTCCCATAGCCAGGATCCATGGGTCCAGGAACCAAGGGGTGGAAATGGGTGTGGTGCCACTCACTATTACTCCTAGTGATCCACTAGGAAAATTTTTGCTTCCTGTCCCTGCTACTCTGAGTTCTGCTGGTCTACAGGTTTTAGTTCCAAAACGGGGTGTGCTTTCTCCAGGAGAAACAACAGTGATACCATTGAACTGGAAGTTAAGATTGCCACCTGGCCACTTTGGGCTACTTATGCCTCTGGATCAACACACCAAGAAGGGGATTACATTATTGTCTGGGGTAATTGACCCTGACTATCAGAAGGAAGTAGGACTGCAACTACATAATGGAGGTAAAGAAGAGTTTTCTTGGAATATAGGAGATCCCCTGGGGCATCTATTAGTACTACCATGCCCTGTGATTAAAATCAATGGAAAACTGCAACAACACAATCCAGGCAGGACCACTAATGGCTCTGAGACTTCAGGAATGAAGGTTTGGGTCACCCCACCAGGCAAAGAACCACGGCCAGCTGAAGTGCTTGCTGAGGGGAAAGGGAACATGGAATGGGTAGTGGAAGAAGGTAGTGATAAATATGAACTTTGACCACGTGATCAGTTACAGAAACGAGGATTGTAATGCTGTTTTGTTTGTGTTATACTATTTAAGTTGTAAGATATCAAGTTTAAGAATGAATGTTGCCCAAGGATTTGCACGCTATTCTGGAGATATTTAATGTGTTTCCAGTTATATGCAGGACAGTTGAGTATTGTCAGGTAAAAGAAAAAAAATGTGTGCTTATTTGTTTTCATTTGGAAATTAAGTATGGTCTAAGGTGCCAAGTTGACAAGGGGTGGACTGTCATGGTTAGGGACAGGTGTCAACTTGGCCAAGTTGTGGTACCTGTTCATCTGATTGGGCAAGCGCTGGCCTGTCTGTTGCAATGAGGACATTTCATAGGATTAGGTCATGATCACGTCAGCTACATCCACAGCTGATTCCATTTGTAATCAGCCAAAGGGGAGTGTCTTCTGCAATTAGTGATGCTAAATCCAATCATGGGAAGCCTTTTAAGGAGGACTCAGAGGAGACAGGTTTCATTCCTGCTTTGGCTGGTGAGCCTCTCCTGTGGAGTTCGTCCAGGCCATCCATTGGAGTCATCGGCTTCACAGCCTGCCCTGTGGATTTTGGACTCTGCGTTCCTACGGTCACGTGAGACACTTTCATAAATTTTATATTTGCAAGTGTTCCCTGTTGGTTCTGTTTCTCTAGAGAACCCTAACTAATACAATCATTTAAACAACCCAAACACATGGAGGTCAGAGTGGAAATGAGGGCCTGTAATCCTGTATAGCTTAATGTAATGCCCAGATACATTCCAGATTATGTTGCACATATAATTAAAAAGTATTGACAAAGTCCCTTGTGTGGTGGGAGAAATAATATGCAATTTTTAAGCTTTACCATTGGGGAAACCCCTGATACTGTCTCAAACATTAGGGACTCCCAAGTCAATAGGACAACCGTTGATCTTGGGGCTTTCTCTTGTGAAGCTTATTTATGTACCAGGGAAGCCAAGCCTGCATTTAGCTATACCTAAGAGTTACTTCTAGGAGACCTCTTTTGCTGCTGAGATGTGGCTTCTCTCTTTCTCTCTCTCTCTGAGCCCAACTCTGCAAGTAAAATCATTACCCTTCCCCCTACATGGAACATGACATCCAGGGATGAAAGTCTCCCTTGCAACATGAGATATGAATCGTACCATGTAATCAACAATGCCTTCCTCACCAAAAGGGGGAAAAATAATTGTAACAAAATAAGGTATTAGTGACTGAGAGAGTTCAAATAGAGTTAGTTGAGAGGTTATTCTGGTAGCTACTCTTCCATAAGCTTCATCTAAATATTGCCACTTACCATGGTTTTCCAAACCTGGAACAAAACCATTCCTGCCAACCCTAAAGAACACTTAGGACTTTATCTGAGATTCTGCAAAGATTTCATGCACTATGATTAGTTTCCAGAAACCTACACCTTCCAGATGTTCCTTAGGCCAGATAAGTCCTGAAACTCAGAGGGACTGGCCTGTCCAAAACATCAACTATTACCATCCTCCTATCCCATATTACTGACAGCACTTTCCAACATGAAGAAGTTGGAATGTACATAGCCCAAATACCCCCCAAATATTAGAGAAAGATCAAAGGAGATGGATGAGTTCTAACAGAGAAGGTAGGACTTAACAAATGAGTATGACAGCTGAATCATTATATTGATATTTCTTTTAGTCTCCAATGTCTTGGAGCAGCTAGAAGGAAAAACCTAAAATTGTGAAATTGTAACCATGCCAAATTCTGAAATTTGTTCTATAAATACTTGTTACAGGATATTTACTTTGACATATACTTTGATATTTATTCCTTTTTATTTATATGTTATATTTCACAGTAAAAAATTTCAAAATGTTAAAATAATTAAAAGGTAATGGTGAACATTACAGGAGGTTGATTTTGAAAAGAATATTGTATAAACTACCACATTCCCATATACGTTGAGATCTGTTTCTGTATTATTTAGGCTGTCTATAATTATATTAGTTTAACCTTGCCCCATTACCACAGATTTTTATTATTTAAATATTTTTATTATTCCACCCCATGTCCTCTGTTAGCTTTGTAGTTTGTAGTTAAGCCTTTTAGCATCATTATTTTAGTGGTTATCCTAGAAATTTCAAACACAGTTTTATTATAGTCCACCTTAAATTAATATTTTACTGTATCTTCTAAAGTAAAAGAACTTCACAAATGTTTAATTCTTCTTACCCCCCACCTATTTTGCTATGTTTTGCTACATATTTTATTTCTATTTATTTTATTAATCCCAGAAGACATTATTATTGTTTCTTGAAATGAAAACTTTCTTTTATGCTTTTATGCTTACTCACATCACCTTCTGTGAGTGATGTTAAATCCTTCGTGTACTTCCATGCATCTATCTTGGATTATTTTCCTTAAAACTGAAGAACTTTTAAAGTTTCTTGTAGTGTGAGCCTGCTGGAGATAAAATCTTTAAGCTTTTCTTAGTCTGAAAGCATTGTTATTTTGCCTTCAGTTTTTGAAGGATGTTATCTCTTGGTAAAGAATTGTATGTTGACAGTTTTTTTTTCCAGCACTTTAGAGATGCCATTCCATTATCTTCTGACTTCCATAGTTTCCATTAGGAAGTGGCCCATATTTCCTATTATTCTTCCCATAAAAGTAGTAGATCTTCTTTCACTCTTCATGGCTGACATATAAATTTCACCTATATATATTTTATTTTTATCAGATTGAATATTTTGTACCTAGATGTGATTTTATTACTATTAATCCTGCTCCTTGCATATGTGGGTTGGTATATTTCAGCAGATTTGGGAAATTCTCAGCCATTGTTTCTTTAATTTTAATTAGAGAAATTGTATGTTTACAGAAAAATCATGTAAAAATATAGCATTCCCAAATAACTTTCATTATTAACAATTTGTCTTAGTCTAGCTACCTTTGCTACAATTGATGTAGCAAATAATACAAATAATTGTACAATTAATAAGGTCTGTAGTTTACAGTAGGGTGCATTTTCCCCCAATATACCACCCTATTAATAATACCATGCAGTAGTGTAGTTTAATTATTATATTTCTAAAAGAACATTTTTATAATAGTACCATTGACTGTAGTCTATTATTTAAAATACAATTCACAGTGTTGTACATTCTTATATTTTATCTTTTAACCTTTTACCCTCATAACATACATACATACCAAAATTTCCCCTTTTAACCACGTTCACATAGATGTGTACTATTAATTAAATTCAAAATATTCTACAACCATTGCCACTGTTCATTTTCAAAACTTTACAATCAATTTAAACAGAAATTATGTACAAATGAAGCATCAAATTCCCATTTTCTATCATCAACCCAGCCCCTGGTAACCTATAATTTACATTTGTGGAGTAGTGGGTGCATGGTCCAAGAATTGAACCTGGGTCTCCTGCATGGAAGGCAAGCATTCCACAACTGCACTACCTGTGCACCCTATATTTTACATTTTAACTCTATGACTTTGCTTATTCTATTTATTTCATATCAGTGAGATCAAACAATATCTGTCCTTTTCTGTCTGGCTTATTTCACTAAACCTGATGTCTTCAAGATTCATCCATGTTGTCAAATGCACCAGAATGCCATTACTTATTTTTATGGACCATATCATACTTTACTGGTGCATTTTTAAAAAAGGTGCATATGTATATGTATTTTTAAAATATTTTTATTGAGAAATACACACACACACATACACACACACAGTCCAACCATATTATACAATCAAGGGCTCATAATATCACCATAGTCATGAATTTGTCACCATGATCATTTTTAGGACATTTGCATCACTCCAGAAAAAGAAATAAAAAGAAAAAAAAATCTCATATATGACATACTCCTTGCCCCTCCTTCTCGTTGACCTACAATATTTAAATCTAAACAATTTTTATCCTTCTTCTCCTATTATATATATATATATATATTTTACTTGTCTGTCCATATCCTGGATAAAAGGAGCATTGAATGCAGGGTTTTCACAATCACACACTCATATTGTAAGAGCTATGTAGTTATACAGTCTTCTACAAGAATCAAGGCTACTGGAACACAGTTCAACAGTTTCAGGTACTTCCCTCTAGCCACTCCAATACACCATAAACTCAAAAGGGATATCTACATAATGTATAAAAATAACTTCAGGATAACCTTTTGAATCTGTTTGAAATTTCTCAGTCACTGAAGTTTATTTGGTCTTTTATCTTGTTTCTCACTTCACCCTTTTGGTCAAGAGCATTTCTCATTTCCATTATGCTGGGTCCTTGCTCATTCCAAGTAGCCAGGTCCCACATTGCCAGGAATATTTACACCCCTGGGACTCGGGTTCCATGTACAGGGGAGGGCAGTGAATTCACCTGTCTAGTTGGCTTAGAAAGAGAGGTCACATCTGAGAAACACAAAAGGTTCTATGCAGGTGACCCTTAGGCATAAATATAAGTCTGCTGAGACTCACTTTTGTCAGAATAACTTTCATAAGAGTGAGCCCCAAGAGTGAGGACTCAGCCGATTGAATTGTTTCCCTTCTCTTCCCAGTCCCCCAAGGGGATTTTGCAAATACTATTTTATTCTCTGCCCAAATTACTCTGGGATATATCGGGGCATCATGCTAATCTGTACAAACCAACAAGATTTCAAGCCCTATTGAAGATTTCATGTAATTATTGTGTTCAAGTAAACTGAGCATACAACTTAAATTAGGTAATTTATGTGCTATCCAGAATATAAATTTTGTACAAAATAAATATATCTCCTTTTGGTCTTGCACAAAGGTTGAAGTTTGAAAATATGGGCCATATCATCGTTTATCCTGTATTCTGATTTACCTTATTCCTATCCAAATCAGCTTCCTTCATATCTCTAGAAGAAATCTGAACATTTTTTAAGCTTTTTTTTTAACAGTTGATGAATGGGGTAATGCTGACTTTTGTAGCTTCAGGGTGCTAACTTAGAGTCTCAGGTGTCACACAAATATGCGAAGTTTCAGGGAATGACCAGCTTATACATAAATAGCTCAATATGACAGAATTAAGAAATATTGGTTAAAACTCCTAAAATATGTGACTACTGTATGAGCTTACAACCTAGGAACCTTTACTAATTGGTCCCAACCTGATAACCCATACTCCTGATTTCTATTCTCTGAGTTTGTAAATTATAGTTAATCCATATGAATGGAGGCATAACAATATTTGTCTTTTTGATTTTGACATTTTATTCAACATACTGTCCTTAAATTTCATTCACCTAGTTGCATGCTTCACAGCTTCATTCCTTCCTGCATTCGCTCAGCATTCCCCCCTTCCATTCCTCAGTTGTTGTTCCCTTAGGCCAATTCCATCCCTTGCAAATTATGAACACTGCTGCATAAACACCCGTGCTCAAATGTCCATTCGGTCCCCACATTCATTTCCTCAGGGATATACCTAGCAACATGGTTACAAGATCATATGGCAACCCCACCCCTAGCCTTCTGTGGAACCACTTCACTGCCCTCCAGAGGGACTGCATCTCTCAGCTTCCCTACACACACTGAACAGTTACATCAGTTTCTCCACATTTTCTCTAGCACTTGTTTCTCTCTGTTTATTTTTAAACAATTTTATTTGCACATCATGCAATCCAACCTAAGTAAATAGGCATATTTTCACCACCATAATCTACATGGAGACATTTCCTTTTCTTCCACATAAAATCCATACTCTTTCTCCATGCCCTTCACTTGTTGACACTGAGTTTGGCATAATGCTTTTGTTGCAGTCAATGGAAGCATATTTCAATGTTATTATTGAGTATAGACCTTAGCTTGCATTAATTGCACTTTTTCTTATGTAGCATCCATTTTCAACCCCTTGCAATGTTGACATTTATTTGTTCTCCCTCATGCAAAAACATTTTAATATTTGTGCATTTAGTCACCATCATTGTCCACTCTAGGCATTCCTAAGTTATACCATCTCTGTTTTTATCCTCTGTCTTTACTTCTGGTTTCATATATGCCCCCAGCCCTTCTCCCTCAACCATACTCACTTTCAGCTTCATTCAGTGTACTTTATATTATTGTGCTACCATCAGGTAGTATTGTGCAATCAATTTCTGGAATTTTTATGATCAGTCCTGTTGCAAAATATGTATTCTTTCAGTACCAAATGCCCAATCACTACCCTCTTTCAAACTCCTGATAACCTGTGTTCTTTACTTTAACTCTCAAAATTCACTCATTGATATTAGTTCATATAAGTGAAACCACAGAGTTTTTGTCCTCTTGTTTCTGGCTAATTTCACTCAGCATAATGTCCTCAAGGTTCATGCATGTTGTTGCATGCTTCATGACTTTATTCTGTCTTACAGCTGTGTAGTATTCCATCATTTGTATACACAACACCTTGTTTAGCCACTTGTCTTTGATGGACATTTGGGCTGTTTCCATCTCTTGACAATTACAAATAATGTGACTAAAACTTCAGTGTGAAAATGTCTGTTTTTGTCCTTACCTTCAGTTCCTCTGAATATATACCTTGTAATGGGATTGCCGGACCATAT
Source organism: Tamandua tetradactyla (assembly GCF_023851605.1). Lineage (NCBI taxonomy): Eukaryota > Metazoa > Chordata > Mammalia > Pilosa > Myrmecophagidae > Tamandua > Tamandua tetradactyla. Next base: position 125,654,823 of record NC_135353.1, read on the forward strand.
GGCAATTTTATATTTAGCTTCCTCAAGATCCACCAAACTACTTCCAGAGTGATTGTACCATTTTGCAATGCCATGACCAGTTGATAAATGTGCCTTTTTCTCCACATCTTATCCAACACTTGATGTTTCCTGTTTTTTCTTATAATGGCCATTACATTGGGTGTGAGATGATATCTCATTGTGGTTTTGGGTTTATTTCCCTAATAGTCAATGAAGTTGAGCATCTTTTCATGTGCCTTTTAGCCATTTTTATTTCCTCTTCTGAAAAGTGCCCATTCATGTCTCTTGCCCAATTTTTGATTGGGTTGTTTGTATTTTTGTTGTTAAGTTGAAGAATATCTTTATATATTCTGGATACTAAGCTTTTATCTGATATATGGTTTCCAAATATTGCCTTCCATTGTGTAGGCTGCCTTTTTACTTTCCTGAAAAAGTTCTTTGATGCATAAAAGTGTTTAATTTTGAGAAGATTCCATTTATCAATTTCTATTTTGTGCATGAAAGATCTAGAAAACCACCCCCTGTCATGAGAGTTATTGTGTACTTCATGTTGTCATTCAATTCCCAAATTAGACTAACAAAACATTGTGTAGTATAGTACAAGATGGGTTTGCTTAATGGAGACCTTTAAGAGGGAACCATTTTGGAAAAACTTTAGAGCCTACTCTGCCAGAGACCTTTGGAGATGATGAAGGAAAATATCCCTTGGGGACTTCATGAAAAAAGAAGCCTGGAGACATAGCTAGCAGACATTGCCATGTTCACCATGTGTCTTTCCAGTTATGAGAGTAAAACTAAGACCCTGCTCATATTTTTCATTCTTTTCCCTAAATTTTCTTTTTTTGTGTTGGACTTCAGATATCCAGCCTTCTAGTTCATCAATCCTTTCTTCTGCCTCTTCAAATCTATTGCTGTAGGTTTCCATTCTTTTCTATTCATCTCTCCTATTGTTCCTTTCATTTCCATAAGTTCTGTGATGCATTTTTTTCATACTTTTGAGTTCCTCTTTATGTTAACCCAATTTCTTCTATATATCCTCCTTCATTGATTTTATTTTTTAAAATTAAAAAAAAATTTTAAAACTTTTTTATTGTATACTATAATATATATATATACAAAGCAAACAAATAAAAAGCAATAGTTTCAAAGCACTCTTCAACAAGTTGTTACAGGACAGATCCCAGAGTTTGTCATGGGCTACCATACAATCCTCTCATATTTTTCCTTCTAGTTGCTCCAGAATATAGGAGGCTAGAAAGTTAAAATATTTTTTGTCATGATAATCGACTTTTTTCTTCCTTTTTTGTGAAAAATAACCTATATGCAAAAACCCTATAAATTTCAAAGCACAACATTATTAGTTGTAGAACATATTTCAGAGTTTGACATTGGTTACAAGTCCACAATTTTAAGTTTTTACTTCTAGCTGCTCTAAGATATTGTAGACTAGAAGAGATATCAATTAAATGATTCAGCAATCATATGCATTTGTTAAATCATATCTCCTCTGTATAACTCCACCATCACCTTTGATCTTTTTATCTCTCTCTTTAGGGGTGTTTGGGCTATGGCCATTCTAAATTTTTCATTTTGGAAGGATCTGTCACTAATATGGGGTGGGGAGATGGAATTATCTCATGTTCTGGAGAGGTTGGCCCCTCTGCATTTCAGGACTCATCTAGTCTAGGGACACATCTGGAGGTTGTAGGTTTCTGGAAGGTTACTCTAGTGCATGGAGCCTTTGGAATCTTATATATTGCTCTAGATGTTCTTTAGGATTGGCTGGAATGGTCCTGGTTGAGTTTTGGCAGGTTAAGATAAGTACCAATGTCTAACAGAAGCTTGTTTAAGAGCAACCTACAGAGTAGCCTCTCAACTCTATTTGAACTCTCACTGCCACTGATACTTTGTTACACTTCTTTTCCTCCATTTGGTCAGGATGGAATTGTTGATCCCATGGTGCCAGGGCCAGATTCGTCTCTGGGACTCATCTTCCACATTGTCAGGTAGACTTTTACCCCTGGATGTCATGTCCCAGGTAGGGGGAGAACAGTGATTTTACTTGCAGAGTTGGACTTAGTGAGAGTGAGACCACATCTGGGCAACAAAACAGGTTCTCCAGAAGTAGCTCTTAGGCATATCTATAGGTATGATAAGCTTCTCTACTACACAAGAGTAAGCCTCATGATCAAAGGTATGGCCTATTGATTTGGGTGTCCCTAAAATTTGACACAGTATCAGGGGATTTTGTGATGGCAAAGTTTAATAGTTCCATATTGTTTTCTCCCATCCCTCAAGGGACTTTGCAAATACTTTTTGATTCTCTACTTAATATACTCTAATTTGTATTCAGGCATTACATTACGCTATACAAGATTAAAGGACCTTTTTCTTATTCTGTGCTCCCTGGGTTTCAGTTATTGAAATAAGCTATACAGATAAGTTAAGTTAGATTATCTGCTACAGAATATTTCAGTTACATACCAAATAGACATATATATATCCTGATATTTAGCGATAAGAATGAAGCTGATCAGGTTGGGGTTAAAGTAATTCATAACACAGGTGTCAGGAGGATAGATTTTTTTTTCTTCCTTCGGTCGCAAAAGTATGTATGGTTCTAAAATACACTCATTGTCCTTCCTGTAGGAAGATTTTTGATGACTGAATTTCTCTACTTGTGGTTGGTTTGTTGAGATCTTCTACTTCTTCCTGAGTTAGTATATCTTGTTTGTGTGTATTCATAAATTTGTTCATTTCATCTAAGTTGCCTAGTTTGTTGGCATTTGTTGTTCATAATATTCTCTTATGATTTATTTCATTTCTTCAATGTCTGTGGTAACACACCCCTTTTTATTTCTGATTTTATTTATTTGCATCCTCTTTTTATCTTTGTCAGTCTTGCTAGTGGCTAGTGGCTTTAATCTTTGTTATTTCTCTTCTTCTATTTGCTTTGGGGTTAGTTTTCTGTTCTTTCTCAAGTTCTTCCAGGTGAGCAATTAAGTCCTCAATTTTTGCTTTCTTGTTCTTTTTTTGGAGGGGAAGGACAGGGTGCATGTTTCAGAAATCAAACCCAGGTCTCCTGCATGGAAGGTGAGCATTCTATCATTAAACCATCTGTGCACCCTCTTGTTTTTTAATATAAGCATTTAGAGAAATAAATTTCCCTCTTAACACAGCCTTTGCCACATCCTATAATTTCTGATAAGTTGTATTCTCATTTTCATTCATCTCCAGATAACTACTGATTTCACTAGCAATTTCTTCTTTGGCCCACTGTTTGCTTCAGTTTGTGTTACTTAATCTCCATATGTTTGTGAATGTTCTCGTTCTTGATGATTATTGAGATCCAACTTCATTCCATCGTGATCAGAGAATGTACTTTGAATAATTTCAATGTTTTTAAATTTATAAAGACCTGTTTTGTGCCTCAGCATATGATCTACCCTGGAGAATGTTAGGTGAGCACTAAAGAAGAATGTATATCCTTGTGTTTTGGGGCGAAAGGACCTATACATGTCTGTTAGGTCTAATTGATTTATCAAGTTGTTTAACTTCTCTGTTTCCTTGTTGATTTTCTGTCTAGTTGTTCTATCCATAGAGGAGAGTGGTGTATTGAAGTCTCCTACTGTTATTGTTGAAACATCTATTGCTCCCTTCAGTTTTGCCAATGTTAGGCTCATGTACTTTGGAGCTCCTTGATTGGGAGCAGATGCGTTTATGATTGTTATATGTTCTTGGTGAATTGCCCCTTTTATTATTATATAGTGCCCTTTTTTGTCTCTTATGATGTCTTTACATTTAAAGTCTCTTTTGTCCCATATTAATATAGCTACTTGTGCTTTCTTTGGGTTGCAATTTGCGTGGAAAATCTTTTTCCATCCTTTTGCTGTCAATCTATTTGTATCCTTGTGCCTAAGACGAGTCTCTTGTAAGCAGCATATAGCTGGATTATATTTCTTAATCCATTTTGCCAATCTGTATCTTTTAATTGGTATGTTTAGTCTATTAACATTCAAAGTTATTACTGAAAAGGCATTTCTTGAATCTGCCATCTTCTCTTTTGGATTTTAATTGTCAGATCTGTATTCTTTTTCCTCTTTCTCTTTTTATCCTTTATGTTATCCTTAATGGTGCTCTTCAATTCTGTGCCCTCCTCCAGACCTCCTTCTCCTGTCTTTTTTTTTTCAACTGGCAGAATTCCCTTTAGTATTTTTTGTAGGGCTGGTCTCTTGTTGATGAAGGCTTTCAGGATTTTGTTTGTCTCTCCCTCTGTTTTGGAGGACAATTTAGCTACGTACAGAATTCTTGGCTGGAAGTCTTTCTCCTTCAGGATCTTAAATATATCATACCACTATTTTTTCACCTCCATGGTGCCAGTTGAGTAGCCTGAACTCAGTCTTATGTGGTTTCCCTTGTATATAGCAGATTGTTTTTCTCTTGTCACTTTCGGAATTTTCTGCTTCTCTTCAACATTTGACACACTGATTAATATGTGTCTTGGGGAAGGCCTATTTTGGATTTATTTTATTTGGAGTTCATTGGGCTTCTTTGACTTGCATATTTATGTCCTTTATAAATGTTGTAAAGTTTTCCCCCATTGTATGCTCAACTACTCTTCCTAGCTGTTTACTCCTCTCTTCTGGTACACCAGTGATTCTTATATTTGTGCACTTCGTTTTGTCTATCATTTCCCTGAGGTCCAATTCAAATTTTTCCACCTTTTTTTGCCATTTGCTGTTTTGAGTATTAAAAATCAGTTATCCTGTCCTCTAGTTCATTTATTCTTTCTCCTTTCTCTTCACATCTGTGTTGTGTGCCTCTAGTGTGTTTTTTATTTGGTCAATAGAGTCTTTAATCTCAATGATATCTGCTATTTATTTATTCTTTCAAATTTCTGTTTATGTTCTTCTACTGTCTTCTTGATCTCCTTTATGTCATTAGCCATCCCACTTATTTTATTAAGCAGAGTTATGTGAACATCTTTGATTAGTTGTTCCAGCATCTGTGTCTCCTCTAGTGTTTTATTTTGGTCATTAGGCTGGGTTATATCTGTCTACATTGTGATATGCTTAGTGATCTTCTGCTGTCTTCATGGCATGTAAATATCTTGATTGATTAACTTTGGGAGTTGATTTCCTTCAGTAGTCTAAAGCCTTGCATTTGCAAGGTGGGTGTGTACCTGGATACATGGTATGAGGGGTCACAACAGTGTGGTGATGCATTGCATCATAGGTATAGGCACAGGTTGGGGATGTTATGCTGATTCTTGTGAGTTTGGGCACCCAGCAGCCAGGGAGGATGTAGTTGTACATGTGAACATGTCTGGAGGGCATAAACCTGGTGTGTGCTGGTCTAAGGTATGGGGCCATTTGTGCACATGCCCAGAACTATGGCAGTGTGCCAGCATTATGCCTCCATTTTCTGGGGACGGATGAGACCTGGCTGTGCAGGTCAGTGCTTTCTCAGAGCTGGGAAGTGTGACTGAGGGCTGTGCACATATGTAGGTCTAGGCATTCCATGCACTGATGTTCCCAAAGCTCAGGGGTGTGATTAGAGGCTGAGTGTATGTGCTGGTCTAGGAGTGCCATAAACTGGCACACAGAGTTCAGGGGTTGAGGGGTGAGGTTGTGCAACACTATGAGCCAGGGGTGGGTGAAACCTGGGTATGGAGGTTAGTGCCCACAGCTTTTATGGGCTGGCTACCACCTGTAAGGCCAATGAGGCAGAGATGGGGAGTTAGGGTTCTGGAAGGGTGGGGCAAGACTGCACTTTTGCAGGAGAGGTGATTTGGGCTGGGGCAGGCGTATGCACACTTGTAGTGGGTGTGTGTGGCGGGTATGCGCGCAAGGGTTTGATAGGGCATGAGTGCTTGGAGTGTGGGGAGGGGAACTGGCTGATGAGATTCAGGTGTTTAGGGTGTGGGGTAAGTTTCTGGTCATGGGGTTGCAACTGTGAGGATAGCATATTTAAGGAACACGTCTTGGTTTACTTCCTACTCCCTGTCTCCTTATCCATGCACTTCTGAGGGCTCTGGGTTTCCACCTTAGGCTGTTTGCACCAGCCAGATGGACTCCAGTTCTCTGTTTCTCAGTTCCTCAGCTTTTGCAACTAGGGCCTCCCTATGTGGTGCAGAAGACTCTCCCAGGTTACTTAAACCCTGGATTCACCATCTCAGTTTCCCTTCCATCCTTTCTTTATCTTTTCCTTGGAACAGGGTTGAACTTGACCTATCCTATTCCACCATCTTTCTCTCTCTTCTTTTTAATGTATGCATGTAGAGCTATAATTTTCTTCCTCAATGTTACCTTTCTGTATCCCATAAATTTGGAGATATTGCGCTCTCATTTTCAATCGTCTAAATATATTTAATGATTTCCCTTGAATTTCTTCCCTTGCCCACTTATTATTTGAGTGTGTTATTCAAGTTCCATATATGTGTGGATTTTCCAATTGTCTGCCTGTTATTGATATCCAGCCTTATTCTGTTATGTTCAGAGATGATACTTTGTATAACTTCAATTTTACTAATTTACTAAGACATGTTTTGTGACACAACATTTGGCATATCCTGGAGAACAATCCATGTGCACTTGAGAAGAATGTACGTTCTGCTCTATTGGACTGCATTATTCTGTATATGTTTGTTAAGTCTAGTTCATTTATCATATTATTCAAGGACTCAGTTTCCTTATTGATCTTCTAGTCAAATGTTGTATCAATTGCTGAGAGTGCGTTGAAGTCTTTTTTTTTTTTGGTTACTAGTTACATCAAGTATCTTTTTCCATTCTTTCACTCCCAATCTATTTTGTCTTTGGGTCTAAGATGAGTCTCTTGTAAACAACATATAGCTGGATCATGATTTTTAATCTAATTTGCCAAACTATTCTTTTTTATTTCAAAGTTTAATCCACAAACATTCCATGCTATTACTTGAAAGGCAGTACTTATTTCAGCCGTTATGTCATTTGGTCTTTATATGTTGTATATTTTTTATTTGTCTTTCTTTTCCTTTATTGCAGCCTCTTTTCCTGTATAGCAGATATTTTGTGATATCTGACTAATTCCCTTCTCATTTCTTCTGAATATTTCAAAAATATTTTCTTTGTGATTACTCTGGGTTTTGTACTACACAACCTGCATCTGTAAGCTACTAATTTGAAAAGATACCAACTAACTTCAATAGTATACATGTACTCTGCTCCCATATTCATCTGTTTCCCCTCATACTGTTTTTTTTGTCCCACATTATCTCTTTATATTTTGCACATCCATTATCAAGAAATATGCTTTTTTCTTGTTCAATTGTATTCTGAATCATAGGAATTAAAGAGTGGAGTTGTATATTAAAATACAGTACTATTGGGTCTTGCATTTACTCTTTTAGTTATCTTTACTGAAAATTTTCAGTTCTTCAGATTACCCCAAGCCACTCTACTGCATTTTCCTTTCAACCTAAAGAACTCCCTTTAGTAATTCTTCTAGGGCAGTTATTTGTTGACAAAATATCTCAATTTCTATTTATATGTGAATATTTTAAAACTTCACCCATTTTTTTGAAGGACAATTTTGCTGGATAAAGAATTTTTGGCAGGAAGCTTTTCTCTTTTATTGCTTTAAATATCATACCACTGCCTTCTCTCCTCCACCATCTCTGAAGAGTAATCAACACTTAGTCTTATTGAGATCCCCTTGCATATGAAGGGTTGCTTTTCTCTTGCTCCTTTCAGAATTCTCTTCTTCTCTATGGCATTTGCCATACTTATTAGTATGTGACTCAGAGTGGGTCTGTACTGATTTGAAGCTGTTATGTACCCCAGAAAAACAGCTCTTTTTTCCTGATCCAGTCTTGTGGAAGCAGCAATGTTTATTTTAACCCTGATTCAATATTGTGAGTGGAAACTTTGCATTGTTTCCAAGCATATGTGACACACAGTTATGGATAAGACCTTTTGATTGATTTTTTTCCATGGAGATGGGACACAGTCATTTTGTTGGATGGAGATGTGACTGCCCATTCAAGGTGAGTCTTGATTAGTTTACTGGGGTCCTTTAAAAGAGGAAACCCTTTGGAGAAAGCTTAGAGATGACAAAGATTCAGACACAGAGGTTTGGAAATACAGATACCCCAGGAGATACAATTGCTTGAGAGTCAAAAGACACATATTTGGAAATGTTTGGAGTGCTGACAGAGGGCAGATGCCTAGAAATGGATGTTTTGAGATGCAGAGCCCAGCAAAATCACCATATGCATTCTTATGAGATGCTAAGTAAGCCAGAACCCAGAGTTGTACCCTGGAGGAGCTAAGTGAAGGCCTACAGATGCTTAGAGAGGAAACCACTAATATCAGAAGCTGGAAACAATGCAACTAGGAAAAAGGACCAGCAGATGCCAGCCACATGTCTTCCCATCTGATAGGCATTGGCCTTTCTTGAGTCAAATTATCATCCTATGGATGCCTTAATTTGGACACTTTTATGACCTTAGAACTGTAAACTTGTGTTCTAGTTTGCTAGCTGCCGGAATGCAACACACCAGAGCTGGATTGACTTTTAATAAAAGGGGATTTATTTTGTTGGTTCTTCAGAGGAAAGGCAGCTAACTTTCCACTGAGGTTCTTTCTTAGGTGGAAGGCACAGGATGGTCTCTGCTGGTCTTCTCTCCAGGCCCCTGGGTTCCAACAACTTTCCCCGGGGTGACTTCTTTCTGCATCTCCAAAGGCCTGGGCTGAGCTGCGAGTGCTGAGATGAGGAATGCCAAGCTGCTTAGCTGTGCTACATTGCGTTCTCTCATTTAAGCACCAGCCAATTAAGTCAAACATCCTTCATTGCAGCAGACACACCTCCTAGCCGACTGCAGATGTAAATCAGCAACAGATGAGGTTCACGTACCATTGCCTTGTGTCCGCAGCAACAGAACTAGGTATGCTCACCCAGCCAAGTAGACAACTGAATCTAACTAACACAACTTGTGAAATAAATTCCCTTTTTAAAAGCTGTTACATATCTGGTATATTGTATTCTGACAGTGTTGACAAACTAAAACAGATTTTTGTACCAGAGAAGTGGGGTGCAGCAGTTTGCAGTTTGCAAATGCCAAACATGTTGGAATCACTTTTTAAATGGATAAGGAGAAGATTCTAGAAGAAATGTGATATACTTGATAGAAAAGATCTAAAGAGACTATTTGGTGGAAATATGGATTCTAAAGATACTTCTGATAAGACCTTAGACAAAAATAATGCATATGTTATTGCAAACTGGAAGGAAGGTGATGCTTGCTTTAATGTAGCAGAAAATTTGCCAAAATTGGCTACTAGTGTTGAATAGAAGGCAGAAGTTAAAAGTGGCAAGTCAGAGTACTTAACTGAAGAGATTTTCAAACTAAATATGGAAAATGCAGTCTGACTTCTCTTTGCAGCTTATAGAAAAATGGGACAGGAAAGAAATAAGTTGAGACCTGAACTCTTGGTACAAAGAAACCAGAAATTGGTGGTCTGGGAAATTCTGGGCTTCCAGAAAGTGAGACCACAGAGAATAGGGCCCCACATGAGGATTTAACCAAACATGGAAGTACTCAGCCATTATAGGACAAGAGAGAATTGGAGATGGAGTTATCCAGAAAGGGTGTATGGAATGCTTAGAGATGGTGGAACTGAGAGAAAGGTGGTCCACTCAATATAATCTGATATTGCAACTCTCACTCTAGCATTTGGAGAGAAGAGAACTGCTTCATAAGCCCTTAGAGAGGATGTGATTACCACTTTCTGAAACCCATAGGATAAACGTTATTCTAAAAATGACTCTGTAAATTCGACTTTGAAATAATGGAGTTTGCCCTGCAGGTTTTGGGAACTGTTCTGGTCTGTGTTCCTTCCAATTTCTCCCTATGGCTATGAGAACATGTATCCTATGACTGACTGCTCCTCCTTTGTACATTGGCAGAAGATAGCATGTTCTGAGTTTTCACAGGGCAACAGCCAGAAGAGAATTTTGTCTTAGGACAGATCATTCCTGTATCTGACTTTAATGAGATTTTGTACTGTTTTTCACTTTGTATTGTTACTGAAATGGTTTAAGGCTTTTGTGATATTGTGATGGAATGAATGTATTTTGTATTCAGAAAGAACATGTCTTTTGGGGTCTAGAGTGTGGAATGTGCTGGTTTGAGGTTGTTATGTACCCCAGAAAAGCTGTGTTCATTTTTCTGATCCAATCCTGTGGGGACAGCCATGTTTCTTTTAATCCTTGTTCCATATTGTAGGGTGAAAACTTTGGATTGTTTCAATGGAAAAGTGACACACTCAATTGTGGGTGTGTTTGTTTGATTAGATGAAGATGTGATTCTGACCATTCATAGTGGGTCTTGATTAGTTTACTGGAGTCCTTTGAAAAGGGAAACATTTTGCAGAAAGCTCAGCTGACAGAGATGCAGGGGAAGACACAGACATTTTGAAATGCAGAAGCCCCAGGAGACACAGCTTGAGAGGCAAAAGAGACAAAGACATTTGCAGATGCTTGGAGTGCTGACAGAGAAATAAGACACCCAGAAACAGATGTTTGGCAATGCAGAGCCCAGCAGACATCACCATGTGCTTTCTTATGAGATGCTAAGCAAGTAAGAACCCAGCCAGAGAAGCTAAGTGAAGTCCCACAGATGCTTAGAGAGGAAATTACTAGCATCAGAAGCTGGAAGCAATGAAACTATGAACAAGGACCAGCAGATGCTAGTAATGTACCTTCCCATGTGACAGAGCTCGTCCATTTTTGAATGAAGGCATCATCCTCTGGATGTCTTAGTTTGGACTTTTTATGAACTTAGAACTGTAAACTTGTAACTTAATAAATTCTTTTTTTTAGTGATTCCATTTCTGGTATATTGCATTCTAACAGTATTGACAAACTAAAACAGGACCCATCAGAGTTTATTTTGTTTGGAGTATGTTATGCTTCTTGTACATATATATTTATGCTTTTCATAAGAGTTGGGAAATTTTCAGCCATATTTCCTTAAATATTCTTCCTGCCCCTTTTCCCTTCTCTTCTCCTTCTGGGACACCCATGATGCATAAGTTCATATGCTTCATTCTGTCACACAAATCCTGGAGACGGTTCAATTATTTTTCTATTCTTTTCTCCAACTCTTCTCCTGCCTGTATGATATTGATTGTCCTGTCCTCTTGTTCCATGCTTCTTTCCTCTGCCTGTTAAAATCTGCTGTTGTATGCCTCTTGTATTTTTTTTTGTTTTTTTTTTTACATGGGCAGGCACCAGGAATTGAACCCGGGTCCTCTGGCATGGCAGGCAAGCATTCTTGCCTGCTGAGCCACCGTGGCCTGCCCTTCTAGTGTATTTTTAATCCCCATTATTTTACCTTTCATCCCCATACTTTCTTTTATGTTTTGTTAATTTTCAAATTCTCCTTTATGCTCACACATTGTCTTCTTTATATCCTTTAATTCTATAACCACATTTTCCTTCTCCTTGAATTGATTCAGGTGATTTGTTTGAACCTCTTTAATTAGTTGTGCAAACTCTGTGTCTCCTTTGAAGTTTTAATTGGGTATCTTGACTGAGCCATATCTTCTTGTTTCTTTGTATGGTTTGTCATTTTTTTCCTCAGGTCTGGGCATTAGATTATTTTGATACGTTGTCTCTGAAGGTCAATTTCTCTCTCTCATCTAAGATTTTATTACTTGTTGGCTTTGTTTTAAGACTCTTCTTTGATGCTTAGTTCAACTTATTCTGGACCTTTAGAATAGCTAGTGTTTAACTGTTCAGATTTTCTTAATCTATTCTGTCCTGGATATATGGTACACTTTTTAAGATTGCACTTTTGTGCAATTGTTTCACTTCCAGGAGAAATCTTCCTTTCCTTTGTTCCTTCTCCAGAAATCTTGATCTGTTCTGTTTGTTTTTGTACAGAATTGTTTCCTCAGCTCCTATGAGTTGGTTAAATTTTCTCCCTTACTCAATGTCCCCTTTACCTTACACTTTTCAGTTCTGTGACCTATCCTGTCTTAAAGCATCTCAGTCCCCTCACCCAGGGGACTCTGTTTTTATCCCATTATAGTATCCCACCCCCCAGGGACTCAGATGGCTCAGTCAAGGAAGGTGGGTCAATAAAGAAAGTTTCATTTTGTGTTTAGGTGGTCCAGAGTACAGAGACTGGATTGAATGAGTGTACCACTTACCAACAGTTGTGCTGCATCTCTTTTTCTTCCTTGGGGATCCTTTTGTATGTGACACTCCTCAGTGGACTGTATTCTACCCTGAGACTCTGCAGACTTGGGTCCATTTGTGTGGATATTTGTGGGGTTCTAACTTGCTGTTGTAAATTGTTCTATAGTTTCTATAGATGTAGGCCATGCTGCCTCTGTGCAACTCACAAGCTTCATGGTCTGGTTAAATAGGAGGTGTCTACACTGGTGGCTCCAAGAAGAAAATCTCCTACTTGCTCTTGGAGATTATTCCTCTTTATCTTGTATTCAGCATTCATGTAATCCTTCATTAAACAAATAGGATATATCCTTTTAATAGATAATTAAAGGGAAGTCTTTTCCAAGGGATGCCTTACATCATATGTCTATGATGTCACTTTAGTCATTATTTCTTCACACACTGTTTCTGTTGCATTTTCTCTCCTCTTATTCTAGAATCTACTTAAAATATGTTAAAAATGTTTAAGTCATGTTCCAATATCACTTATGCTTTGCCCTGATTAAAAAATTCCTTCTCTCTTTGTCCTTCAATTTGTATATTTTCTGTGGACCTGTCTTTGAGTTTATTGGTCCTGTCCCCTCTTGTGTACAGTCTGCTGTTAAAAATCTTCCAATGATTTCTTAATTTTAGATATTGTATTTTACAAATGTAAAATCTCCACTTGATTTCTCTTTAAAGATTCTAATTCTCTATTTAAATACTCTCTTTTCCTTCATTTTGCCCATCTTTTCTTCTGTTTCCTTTAACATATTAATAAGTGTTATTTCTCAAGTCCTTTTCTGCTGACCCCAATAGCTAGATAATTTCTGAGAGTAACTGTCTGACTATTTTTATCTCACAATCATCAGTAGTCAGTCCTCCTGACCCTTAGAAATTCTAGTAATTTTTTAATTGTACAATGGACATTGTGGTTGATATATAATAAAGGTTGTGATTTATGTTCTTATACTGTCATAATTGCTTTAATAAATAGTAACAATTATGTGTCTTCTTCTCTAAACTTTATAACCTTTAATTTTTTCTTGTATGCATGTCCTGGATAATATATTATAGAATAAAGGCAGTGATAATAAGCATCCTTCTTTCTTGAAGGGAATGTTTCTAATGTTTTACTGTCGCTATCTTTTAAATATACTTTAACAAGTGAAAAAGTTTCCTTATTTTCTAGTTTACCAAGAATATTTTTATATAATAAGTAGGTTTTGATTTTTATCAAATGCTTTTTGCAACTAGCAAAGATGCTTATATTTGTATCTCTTTTAAACTTATAATGTAATGAATATTATGAAAAGATTTTCTAATCTTGAACCATCCTTGCATTTCAAATCATGTTTTACTATTTCTAAAAAATACTAATATTTTGTGTAGTGTTTTTTCATCTATATTTAAATGTGATATTGCTCTATTATCTCCTTATATTGCAATGTCCTTGTCCTTCTTGTGTGAAAAGTTTACAAACCTCTCAAAATTAGTTGGATGGCTTTCCCTTTTCTTCTGTTCTATAAACTAATTAATAAGAGATAGCAAAAACGACTCTTTGAATGTCTGTTAAAAACTTGCCTTTAATGAACTCATACAGCAACTGTTTAAAAAGTTGAAGAAGTGATCAGACTTCGACTTGAGGTATGAATGAAGTTAGTCTGGATAGGACTACGGTAAATCAGAATACAAGGTAAAGGCTGATGTGGTCCATATTTTAAAATTTCAACTTCCGTATGAGACCAAAGGGAAGCATGTTTATTTAGTGCAAAACTTATATTTCTGATAGAACATTTTCTAATTTAACTTGTACAGTCAGTTTATTCGAACACCATAATTACACGGATTCTTGAATAGGGTGTGAGATCTTGAGGGTTTGTACAGGTTGGTGTAATGCCCTGATATATCCCAGAGTAATTTGGACAGAGAATAAAAAGGTGTTTGCATAGTTACCAAAGGGGACTGGGCAGAAGGGAGGAAATATTACACTTCCCCATCCTGGGAATTTCTGATATTCTTGTAAGCAGTGGGGACAACCAAATCAATAGGCTGATCTTTCAATCTTGGGGGTCACCCATATGAAGTTCACTCCTAAAAAGGAGAGGCTAAGCCTACTTATATTTATGCCTATCAGTCACCCCCAGAAAACCTCTTTTGTTGCTCAGATGTGGCCTCTCTCTCTTTCTAAGCCAACTTGGCAGATGAATTCACTGTCCTCCCCTCCATGCATGTAACATGACTCCCAGAGGTGTAAATCTCCCTGGCAACATAGGACATGACTCCTGGGGATGAGCCAGGACCCACCATCATGGGGTTGAGAAAGTCTTCTTGACAAAAATGGGGAAGAGAGAGATGAGACCCTAAAATAAAGTTTCAGTGGCTGAGAGATTTCAAACAGACTCAAGAGGTTATCCTGGAGTTTATTTTTATGCATTACATAGCTATCCCTTAGCTCATGGTGCATTAGAGTCACTAGAGGGAAATACTTGAAACTACTGAACTGTGTTTCAGTAGCCTTGATTTTTGAAGATGATTGTATAACTATATAGCTTTTACAATGTGAGTGTTTGTGAAAACCTTGTGTCTGATGCTTTTTTATCTCAGGTATGGAAGATGAACAAATATTAAGGGAAAAATAAATAATAGGTGTGGATAAGGAGTAAAAAGATACTAGGTAAATTGACATACTAGTAGTCAATAAGAGTGAGGGGTTAGAGGTATGGGATGTATGATATTTTTATTTTTCTTTCTTTTTCTGGAGTGATGCAAATGTTCTAAAAATGATCATCGTGATGAATATACTACTATGTGATGATATTGTGAACCATTGATTGTATAGTATGGATGGACTTTATGCGTATGAAAATTTCTCAATCAAAAATTTTTTTAAAGAACTTGCTTTTATTAACATGGGATATAAATCCCAGGGATGAGCTTGTCCCTGGTACCATGGGGTCAACAATGCCTTCCTGATCAAAAGGGGGAAAAAAAATGTAACAAAATAAGGTATCTGTGCCTGAGAGAGTTCAAGCAGATTCAGAAGGCTATTCTGGAGGCTACTTTTACACATGCTTCAGCTAAATGTTGCTATTTACCATGGTTTGTCAAGCCCCAACCAACACCATTCCTGACAACCCTAAAGAAAACCTAGTGCTGTGTCTGAGGTTCTACAAAAATTCCATGCACTATGATTACTCTCCAGAACCTTACCATCCAGATGTTCTTAAGCCAGATAAGTCCTGAAACCCAGAGGGGCCAGCCTCTCCAAGACATCAATTACTTCCATCCCTTGATCCCATATTATCAACACCCATTTCTAACATGAAAAAAACTAGAGTGAGCATAGCCCAAATATACCTAAAATTGAGAGAAGGAACAAAGGAGAAGGAGGAGTTCTAAAAGAGAAGATAGGATTTAACAAATGTGTATGACTGCTGAATCATTATATTGATATTTATTTTAGTCTCCAGTGTCTTGGAGAAGCTAGACAGAAAAATTGTGAAACAGTAACCCAAGCCAAACCCTTAAATCTGTTCTATAACTATTTGTTATAATGAACTCTAAAATGTATTTCTTTTTTGTGTATATGTTATATTTAAAAATAAAAAAATATTAAAAAAACTTGCCTTTAAAATCATCTTAACTTTACAGTTTTGTGGGTGGGTAGTAGTAGAATTTTACTCTTAAGTAAATTTGTTCAACAATAATTGATCTTTTTAAGGTTTTTATTTTTCTTGAATCAATTTTGATAACTTAAGTTGTTCTAAAAATTTATCTATGTGGTAAGAAAAATAAAAATCACCAAATATGTCCATGCCCTAATCATCAGAACCTGAGAATATGTTACATTATGTGGAAAAAGGGTCTTTGCAGATGGAAATAAGGTTGTTAATCAGCAACCTTAAAATAGGGAAATTATCTAGATGGTTATGTAACCACATACACCATTTACAAAGTAGAAGAGGAAGGCAGAAGAAAAGGATCAGAGAAATGTGATATGTGAAGGATTCAATCAACTATTGCTGGCTTTGAAGGTAGAGGATGGAGACTATAAGCCAAGGAAGGTAGATGGCTTCTAAAAACTAAGAGCCTGACAGCCAGCAAGGAAATGGGGACTTCATTCCTTACAAATTCAGGGTACTGAATTGTGCCAACAACTTGAATCAACCAGGAAGTAGATTCTCCCCTTGAGCCTCTAGAAAGCAGCACAGCTTGGTCAATACCTTCATTTCAGTCTTGTGAGATTCTAAGAAGAGATCTAGCAGAGTCTGTCATATTTCTAAACTGTAAGATCTCTGAAATAATAAATACATGTTGTTTTAAAGTGGTAAATCTATAGCAATTTGTTAGAGTAACAATAGAATGCTAATGCATTCTTTCATGAGTTTCAAATTTATTAGCCTAAAGTTATCCATAATATTCACTTATAATTTTTCAGGTCTTTTGTAGATTATCTATATTTCTCTTTGGTAGCTTTTGTACCTCACTTGGCACCTATGCCATTTTTCTTCTTTTTTTTTTTTTTTTTTTACATGGGTGGGCACTGGGAATCGAATGTGGCATTTTTCAATGTGCAGTATCATTTCTTTTCTCAAATATGGAAAGTTCAGGCATTATCTTTCAAATGTTGACTCTCCTTCAGTCTTTCTCTTCTTTCTTTCTGTCAATCTGCTTCTCTCTGTAATTGAGCTTTGTGTTGGAACTTCACGATCCATCTTCTATTTCTTAAATTATTTTTCATGGTTTAAATAAATTCATGTCTTTTTCTACATTCTGGATGATTTATTTTATTCTTTATTCTAGTGTGGTAGTATCTATTTCCTTGGATGTAGATGTTTTCACTTGGGGTCTGACTGATTGTTTCATGGGTATTTTATTCTTGTACACCTTTCATTTTTTGAGAACTTGCATTGTTTGTGTATTCTTTCATGCCCTTACACCTATCCAATTAGATGGTTTTGTGGCTCTCCCAGCCTTAAATGGAATGATAAAAACAAATCTGGTTATATGATAGCTACTTGTAGTATTTTCCATGAGGGTGTACAGCATTTCTGGACCCTTCATGCAAATCTGACACAGGTCTGGCTCTCTATCACATTTGAATGACTTTTCTATTCCTTCAGTTTCTTGGCCATAGGAGAGTTTCTGGTAGCAACACTAAAAGTTACTTCAATTACCTTTTTATGGGCATACATGGCCCTTCTCCCCCACTGCATGTGGGTAACTTTCAGCTCCCATTTCTGTGTAGGCATTGAAACTACAATACCTACTATCAAAATTCAGTCCCAGACATGCATGGGCCATACGGATTTATAACACTAAACATTGTAGGTCTTTTCTCTTGGTCTATAGTCTATAGAGATTTTTCTTCTTGTTTTTTAGCTTTGCTATGCATTTTTGAATATTAAAAATAATAACCACTACAACTCAACAACAAATATCTCAATTATTAAATGGGCAAAGGAGTTGAATAGCTATTTCTCTAAAAGATACACAAATATTCAATAATCATACAAAAAAATGATCAACATCATTAGCCATTAGGAAAATGCAAAGAAAACCCACAATAAGATATCAATTCATATCCACAAGGATAACTATTATAAAAAAAACAAGATAGAGGAAGAAATAAGTGTTGGTAAGGTTGTGGAGAAATAAGAAGTTGCTGGTGGCACTATAGAATGGTGTAGCCGCCATGGCAATCAGTTTGAGGTTCCTCAAACAATTGAAAATAGAATTATAATATGACCTGGAAATCCTATTTATTGGTATATACCCTAAATAATTGAAAATTGGGTCTCAAACAGATATTTGTACACCAATGTTTATAACAGCGTTATTCACGTTAGCCAAAAAAATGGAAATAACCATGTCCATTAATGGAAGAATGAATAAACAAAATGTTGTATACAGTGGAATATTTGAATATACCTCTGGAATAAAAAGGAAAATAATTTAGTAGTAAACAAAATGAAGTTGTGATGCTTGCTGCAACACAGATGAACCTTGAAGATATCATGTTGAATGAAATAAGCCAGACACAAAAAAGGCAAATATTGTTTCACCTTACTTATATGAAATATCTAGAAGAAGCAAACTTCATAGAAACAGAAGGTCATCTATAGGTTACCAGAGGTAGGGAGTGGGGCAAGAAGATGGATCTATAGCTTAATAGGTAAGTAGTTTTGGTTTGAGGTGATGAAAAAAGAAAGGTAATGGATGTTGGTGATGGTAGCACAATATTGTGACTATAACCATTGCGACTTAGGAAAATTACTTAACCATTCTAATTTTCACCTTCTTCATCTGTAAAATAGGAATAGAGTTTGTATCTACCTCATAGGTTTATGAAGATTAAATGAGGTACTACATAATAAGCTGTTAGCCAGTGATGAGTACTCAATAAATGTTGACTCTTGTCAATGTAAACTAATTATTATTATTATTTTTATTATTATTACTGCCTATAATTCAATATATGTTGAGTATGCATCAACACATAGAACATTGGTTGTGTGCTGTGGGAGACAGGAGTCATAAAAATGTGACTATATTTCTTCTTTAAGCAAACTTACAGACATTGCAGTTTGCCTGATCCTAGAAGAGTACTATTTGGGGAACCCAACCTGGTCACCACATGCCTGGGAGGAGGCTGGGAGGCTGGGGTAACTCATTTTTCTGTCCCCTACATTTCTCATAGTATTGACCTTTCAGATGGTGTTTCCTCATCTGTTTAATTGATTTTCCACTTTGCTAGCATTGTGCTTTTGTCCCAGGAAGGTAATGTAAAATTTGGCCATTGAAGAGAACACTGGGGTGTTGCCAGTAGTGTAGAAAGAACCTCAGCACCTTGAAAGACATCCTATGAATAAGCAGATACAAAGGTACTGTGCCTTCCAAATAGGACATGCATCTTTGTTAAGTCTCAAGGATGCTGGTAGAAATGTTACAAGTGCTTCGTTTCCAAAAGAATGCTGAACTTCTGGTACCAAACAAAATCCATGGAGAACCTTGAGGGTAGAAGACAAAATTTTGGGTCACTTGAGTATTAGCCTTTTGACTTAAGATTATTCTATAACTCACACTCACATTGGCTTTAAGAAACTCCATATAAAACACTGGACTTTTTCCCCTTGATGTGTCACACAGCAGTTTAGGATCCTTGTACATAGGGCTTGGAGTTAATCTCATGGCAAAGATCACGTTGCAAGGAAAAAAAACTTTCTCAATCTAAATTTAAGAAAAGGGATGATTTTTTTTTCTAAGGCACTACAAAAAGCTGTCAATTTTCCTAGTTGAATTTGCTTTGGACAACATTGCAAAGCAGAACTCATATGCCACTTGAATTCATAAAGGAAGGCAGTGGGTTGCCTAAAGTTCTGTGGCTAAGTAAATTACACAAAGTAGATTTCAAATCCTGAGAGCCAGTTTGTGATTATAGCAAGAAATATATCCACATTAGAATTTTCATAATTCATAATGCTTTTTCCTTCTAAGGGGAATGCTAATTTTTATGATGAGTTTCTTTATTGGAACTTTTTATTGATGAATCTCTTCATTGAAACACCCCTTTCCCAATCATCTGTTAGCAGGCAGTGGGATCATAGGGCTCAATGAGCATGCAGCAGAAACTGGGAGAGCCCTCAGAGAAGCGATGGAGACTGCCAGGAAAATTAATTGGCATGATACGATATGTGTTCTTGCCTCACAGCCCCAAATCATCTCCCTATTTCTGAACCTTAAACTTCAAAAATAATGCTAAATAGAAGGATGAACCTGAGTTGAGAAGGGTGCTTGAGAAGGAGAGAGAAGAGATGTTACCCATGGGTTATATGGATCTGAGTGTGGTGTGAGAGAAGTAGAAAGGAAGTACTACCGACTAGCTTCAGCCTCAAGACCACCATCACCACTATTCTTACATGGGTAAGAGGAAAGGTGGTAAAGCAGTTAGCAGTATTTGGGGTTTTTGCTTTCCTTGAGTACTGAAGACTCACCTCCTCATTGCCTCACCCATCACCTATTCACTGAGGTTTCTGTGTCTCTCTGGTCTATAGTTTCCACTTTAAGTACCAGGTTCCTCAAAAGGTGACAGCTGATGCCATCACCTCAGTGTGTGATTCATGAATGGCTTTGCCCAGGAGTACACTTGTCCAGTCTCCAAGATTGCTTGGCAGAAATCAACACCTCTTTTTCTCCCTTGAAACTCCATGAAGTCATTCTTACATACCAAACCCTGTTCTTAAAGATTTTTATTCCTCATGGACAGGTGGAAATGGAGCTGCAGACCCCTAAAGACTTCTCTCCCTACTTCATGTAAGTTTTTGGCCTGAATTGGCCTTAGGGTTAAACAACAGGCTGGACCTAGTCCTGGCCAACATTATGACATGGATAGTGTTCTTATTCTGGGCCCTTCTCCTTCTTGGTCACTCTATAGCCCTTTCAATCTTTATTCAAGGGAGGAGCTATCTCTGATTCTTCATTGCATCCACATCTAGACCTGCCCTGACACTTCCAATAGAGGTATAAGCAATCAAGCATAGCATTTTGCATGTGTTTCTCAAATGTCATCAGCCTCACCTAGGAACTAGGTAGAAATGCAAATTATGGACCCCAATGCCAGGCCTACTAAATCAGAAACTCTAAGGGTTGGGTTCAAAATTTGTGTTTTAACAAGCTCATTCAATGATTCTAATGCACTCTGAAGTTTGAGAAACATTGCTTTGGAATGCAATAATGGTTGTCCTAAACTAAAGGCGAAGAAAGATTTTAGCATCTCCCTATCCCAGGGACTACTTAACATGGGTTTATTTCTACTTTCCAGATACCAAGACTGGCTATGTCATTTTTGGGGGGCCCAATACAAAATGAAAATGCAGTCCCCTGTTTAAAAAGCAATAAAAAATTGCCAATAAAGGTACACATAAAACTTTTTCCTTTTTCCCAGTCTCTCTTGACTTGTCGTGGTGTTTTTCAATTGCAATTTATTACCATCTTAGTAAAAAAATTAAAAATTTTAAATTATTAGCATAAACTTTGCCATTCATCTTTATAGTGTGCAATGTCAGCTTTAAATGCAGATATTAGAACATTTAATCCATACACAGAATCACCAAAATTGCACAATTCATTTTTTGAGGTTTGTCCCTGGAGGATTCCTGGAGTTGGTCTGAAGAGAGGACCACAAGCTAGATTCAGGAAGGCTGGAAGGAGGAAGAAAGTATCCTCTCCAGGCACAGTCAGCTGAGGGAGGACTCTGGGCCCTGGAATACTTGTTGAATAAGTGCATACCCTCACAGGCACCCCAGGCCTCTGCCCTACTACAGGAGGTGGGGGCTGCTGGATGTCCCTTCCATTAGCTAATGGACCCTTGCCCCAGTAAGGAGAAGGGAAGCATTTTCCTTTGCCACAGGACAATGCCCCAACCTATGGCATACAGGCAATCCCTAAGGATCTTTAAATCTCCATGCCTGGACACATTTAATATCTGGATCAGGGGTGGGCAAGAAGCTTGCCCTTGTTGACCTGTAGCTTCCCAATTGCTGCTAGCCAGGGGTGGGTGGGGAGACACACCACCAGGCCCTTCCAGAGTTGCTGCAGGGTACACACGCCCAACCCTGCCCTCCCCACTCTCATCCTAGGCCCTTGTCAGAGGCAGAGGGTGTCCGTGGTTGAAGCTGAGACCAGGAGGGGGAGGCCAGTTGAGGCCTAGGGGACAGGGAAACATGTGGCTGAGAACCTGTCCTAGGGAAGTGGCTGGAGGCAGAGTTGTTAAGTTCAGGAGCTGAGGCTCCAAGACTCTTGCACATGCCCCATTGTCTTGTCAGACATCACTTACAAAAACAAATTCAAAAATGAAATCATTAAGAATTGGAGGACAATGACCCACATGCATTAAACCTCCAGACTGCAGATAATTAAACTCCAAAGTGTGGGGTACTTTTGAGCCTGGGCTCTTATGCAACATCATTGATCCCCTCCAAGTAATTGGTCCTGTCAATTACTCCTAAAATGAGGAAGGTGAAGACTGACCATTTCAATGACTTCCCCATCCAGTCTCCACACAGTTGTAGGAGTATGCCTTCATATATCCTCAACTAGTCTAACAAAAACCTTCAGAATCTGAACCTTCATTGCTTCTCCTACTTCTTACCTCCTATCTTTGCTACAACGATAATGTTCTAGCCAAACTGGAATACTAGTAATTGCTTTAGAGTATAAAGGTCTTTTTAACAGTCCTTTGCTTCTGCTTCTGCCTGGAATGTTTTTCCACTTCTCATCACCTCCTGTGCCTTCCCCATCACCATTCCTTCCCTCATTAACTCCATCTTTCAGGTGAATACTCTAGAAAACCTTCCCTCAACATCCAAGATGTGTCAAGGCATTCTGTGTGATCCCATATCATCCAGTGTTCAGCCCAATTGTGGAAACTGAAATTACCTATTTACATTCCTGTTCTCACAGTAACTATAAATACTTAAAAAGCAAAGATGGTGTCTTATTCATGACTCTATCTTTAATGGTTGGTAGAGAACTGGCAAGAGTAGGAAAGAATAATAGAAATGAAATGAATGACCAATCCAATGTTTAAGACTCACAATGTGCTTTCACAGAGGAAATTGCCTATCAAAGTATATTATGACTAAATGTGAAATCTTTCATTCTCTGAGTCATACACAATGCCACTTCATTTTAGAGATTGTTTTATATCTGTCAGATAGTTTTAAGTGGTTGAAGCTTACAGGTCTGCATTTGAATGAGATGAATGTTTTGCTATCACTACCATGTCCTTTCTTCAGTTGAATTTATCTTTAAATTAAATTTAAAAAAAATCCTCTCACCCTTTTTTTCGTCTGCCACAAATGTATTTATGATAACTTCAAGAGGTTGACCTCTGAGTTACAATCCTGAATTGGACGGTGCACAAATCAGGATTCTACAGATAGGTCAACATGTTTCAACACTTTAGCCTTAGGAACATTTTAAATATAGAAATAAATAAAATGAAAGTCAGTTACATGTGCTCCTGTAGGGTACTTAGACACAAAACCTGTCATTTTCTATGAACCCTAAATGGATAAGTTAAAATTCATTTGAATTGTCATAGGGTCCTAAGTGAGAGAGAGAAATTAGGTGGAAGCACAGCACATGGAGAGAAGAGTATTTGGATGTCTGTTCCACATTCTCTTCAGGTCTGGGAGTGAGGAGGTCCCTGCTTTGTCACAGTATTCAGAAGTCAGAATTCAGAACACTAGCAAGAGCTGAAACATGAAACAGCCTTCTGAGTG
This sequence comes from Tamandua tetradactyla, assembly GCF_023851605.1. Lineage (NCBI taxonomy): Eukaryota > Metazoa > Chordata > Mammalia > Pilosa > Myrmecophagidae > Tamandua > Tamandua tetradactyla. The sequence goes on from NC_135353.1 coordinate 125,678,309, forward strand.
TTCCACCAACCAGAATTCACTTGACTTTGAGATTAACAACAGAATGTTAGAGTTAAATTTTCCAAACTGTACCTTACATAAATTTGCTTGTTGTGTGAAGGATATTTTGGAAGTATAGTTAGGGTTTTGGTGCTCTTGTGAAATTACTGGTTTATAAAAAATATTTAGCTTAAAATATCATTAGATCAAAAGATGGATGCAACCTAAGTGTCTATTATGCTGGTTTGAAAACATTATGTACTCCAGAAAAGCTGTGTTCTTTAAATCCTAATCCAATATTGTGGGGAAGACCTACCCTAGGGTAGGGCCTTTTGATTGGGTTGTTTTCATGGAGATGTGAAACACCCAATTGTGGGTGGCACCTTTTGATTCGATGCAGATGTGACCCTGCCCATTCAAGGTGTGTCTTAATTAGTTTACTGGAGTCCTTAAAATAACTGACATGGGGAAAAACTCAGACACAGACATTTGGAGATGCCTGAAGACTGACAGAAGCTCAAGATAGGAAGCTACTGGAGCCAGGAGCTGAAAGCACTGAAACCCAGGACCAAAGGGCCAACAGATGTTGTCATGTGCCTTCAAGGTGGCAGAGAAACCTAGGATGGGTTTGACCTTTTTTGAGTGAAGTATCCTCTTGTTGATGCCTTAATTTGGACATATATTTGTGGCCTTGGAACTGTAAACTCACAACTTAATAAATCCCCTTTGTAAAAACCAATCCATTTCTGGTATATTGCATTCCCGCATCTTTAGCAAACTGAAACATCTTTCAACAGATGAATGGGAAATTTGTTTTTTAAAGTGGTACATACATAAAATACCATTAGATTTAAAAAATATTTAGCCTATTTGGTGGATATCATTTCTGAAATAATTCACTTCTCTTCTATTTCTAAGTAACATAATAATTTTTATGCAACAGCAATGTGTTTGTTCTAAAGAACACAGTCTATAAGGCAAAGTAAACTATTATTGTGTGGTTCCCTAAAGGAGGAAGATATAGTTGTCTGACTTTGACTTCACCCAGAGGAGAACAAACAAAAGGGAAGAGAAACATTTCATAACTTCCATAGCTACTTATTATTTCTTTGTTCTCACATTTGTTCAATTACTAATGTTTTTCAATGTCACTTCCTACTTACAAAATTAGTGATGACCACAAACTATGCATTTTTCTTCTATAGCATTCTTCTATAGCATTAAAACTGTTTAAGAGCACAGCCTCTTAAGCCAGACTGCATGGATTGAATCTTGACTCGACCCAGCTCACTAGTTATGACTCTGTATTAGTTTGCAAGCTGCTGGAATGCGATATTCCAGAACTGGAATGGCTTTTTAAAAAGAGAATTTAATAAGTTACAGATTTACAGTTCTAAGCCTATAAAAACATCTAAATTAAGGCATCCAGTTAAAAATAAACCCAAGAGAGGTTGATGGGTCAGGAACACGTCTGTCAGCTGAGAAGTCACGTGGCTGACATCTGCTGGTCCCTTGCTCTTGGGCGCCATTACTTTCAGCTTCAATTCCTGTGGTGGTTCCTCACTTGACTTCTCCAGGGCTGGCTTTCATCTCTTGGCTTCCATTGGCTCTCTCCATGTTCTGGCTTGCTTAACTTCTCATGGCAACATCTTCTGAGCTCCAACCATCCAAACATCTGTGTCTCTGTTCTCCAAGTGTAGGCATCTGTGTCAATTCTTCTCTGAAGTTTCTGTTGCCTCTGTCATTTCTGAGGTTTCTCCAAAAGGTTTTCTCTTTTAAACATCTCTGGTAAACTAATCAAGACCCACTCAGAATGGATGAAATCACATCTCTATCTAATCAAAAGGTCACACCCACAATTGGGTGTGTCACATCTCTGTGGAAATGATCTAATCAAAGTTTCCACCCTACAGTATTGAATCAGGAATAAAACATGGCTTTTCTGGGGTACATAATACTTTCAAACCAGCACAGACACCTTGAGCAAGTCATTCATTTATAGAAAGGGGATAATAGTAGTATTCACCTCAAAGGGTTTCAATGGTGCTATTACATGAGTTAATATGTATGTAAGGTACTTAGAGCAGTGCTTGACATATATTTAATACTGTAGTAGTATTAGATATCAATACCATTCTCATTTAATACATTACTGAAATTATAAAATTCTCTAACTATTCTATAAATTAAAATACATCTGTATATCAGGGACAGAAATGTATAATTGTGATAGTTAACCCCAAAGATGATGGTCAACAATTTCACTTCTCCCTGTACATGCATGTTGCTCCTTTCAGCATGAGGTAGAGTTTTCCTACCCTTCCCTTTGAATATGGGCTGGCCCTTTGTCATGCTTTGACATAAAGTGTGGCAGAAATGATTCTATATCAGTTCTGAGCCTAAGCTTTAAGAGATCTGGCAAGTTTTACTTTTCTGATGTCCTGGAGCCCAGCTGCTGTATTATAAGGAAGTTCAGGCTATCTTTCCAGAGATAAAGAGACCATGTGGAGAGGACCTGGAAGGTGAGAACCACATGGAGAAAGAGGCCATTGGAAAAAGACAGAGGCACTTCAGTCAAGCTCCCAATGGGATGTAACCACATGAATGACCCTACCTGATAACATGTAGAGCAATGGTTGTTGTTTTAAGCCAGTAAATACTGTGGTGGTTCATTAAGCAGCATTAGATAACTGATTCCGATAGATAGATAGATAGATAGATAGATAGATAGATAGATAGATAGATAGATATAGATAGATAGAGTGGTTGTTTGAAGCTGTATGTACCCCAGAATAACATGTTCTTAAATTTAATCCATCACTATGAGTGTGAACCATTTTAAGTAGGATCTTTTGATGATGTTACTTCAGTTAAGGTGTGGAGCAGCACAATCAGGATAGGTCTTAATCCTATTATTGGAGTCCTTTATAAGCAAAATGAAATATTCAGATAGAGAGAGAAAGTCACAGAAGCAAGAAGTTGAAAGTCAATGGAATACCCAGAAGAGAACAGAGAAGCCAGGGGAGGCTTCCATGTGGATTGTCATGTGAAAGAGGAGACAAGGATCACCGTTAACTAGCCACAGAATATCAGTCTTTGGGAAGAAAGCACTGTCTCGATGATGCCTTGATTTGGACTTTCTTTTAACCTCAAAACTGTGAGCAAATAAATTCCCATTTCTTCACCCAGCCCATTTCATGGTATTTGCTTGAATAGTCTAGGAAACTAAAACTGATGATAGATAGATAGATAGATTAGATAGATGGGTGATAGATTGACAAAAAGATAGAGAGAGATGATAGATAGATAGAGGTGGGTAAATAGGAATGAGGGCTATTGAAGTTAATATAGAAGCTGGTATCCTAAGATTTGGTGTTTAAAAGTTAAAAAAATAAATAAAAATAACAATGAAAGTTCCTATTGCTTCTTGCAAGGAGAAGATAAGGTCCTCCTTGAGGTGGTAAATTATCATTAGGAATTACTGCCCCCATGGAATCATATGAAGAATATGGCCATCACCACCTTGTTTGTTCAGTGTCTGACTCTAAACTACAGAGAAACACAGTGGAGAAATTCTTCTCTTATCCATCCACAACTCTTCTTAGTCCTAATCACAACTGTAGGTTCCTCAAACACCAGCACAGCAGGATACAGGTCAATTTCCACTCCCCAGTGCAAGCCTTCCAGCAGCTTTAGATTTAGCACAGAAACACACTATTGAAGAAGTTTTCTTCCCCATTCCTGAAAGGAATTCTTACTGAAGATTGAATCTCTTTTCAGCTTCAAAGCAAAAAAGTAAATTACAAAGAAACTCGCACTCAGAGCAATGAGCAGAGGCTGAAGTTCAGGAAGGCATTATGTACAAGTGATTCAACACCTACACAGGGACAGAAGACAGGCCTCAGTTCCATCCAAGGTAGGAAGCTGGGACCGGGCTTGGCTCCCTGCCCTATCTGTGAAACAACTTGCAGGAAAATTCTGCTCACTGGCCAGGGGACAACATAAGAAAGTTTGCAATCCATCCAAGGTCATGGGTGGAAAAGGAATCACACTTAAGAAATACCCAAGCCTGTTCTACCCCCAAGAAATTAAAAATAAATATGGACCCAAATTCAATGCAGAAGCCTCAAATCAGTGCATAAAGAGGAGATGTTAAGGCACTAATGTAGAAGTCACCAGGGTATGTGATGAAATGCTCTGCAAGCCACACAACAAGAGTTAAGAAAGGATGTTGGTGGCTAGAAAGACAAAGAGACTCAGTTTTTTTAGAGAAACCTAATGCTGGAACACTGAATTTGGTGTGTCAGTGATTCAGTTGCATTCTGTTTAGCCTCCTGATCCCTTCCAGGCGAAGATAGTGAATATACATCTGTTTATGAATTAAGACTGGAGACCCTCTAACCAAGAACAGCAGGGAGTTGGAGGAGTCCCATAGCTCCTCAAACAAAATGTTCTACCACCTCCCAGAAGTAAGAAATGAGAGGTTGGTTTGCCAATGTAAATGAGAGCTCATGACATATTTCTGCTGGACTTGCCTCCCACTGACTTGTTACAGGGACTCTGTCACCTATGTTACTGACAGCACGTACCAACATGAAAAAATTGGAATGTTTTTTAACACCCCTAAAGAGTGGGAGAAAGAAGATGGCAGCTTAGCAATGTGTGCGTTTTAGCTCGTCCTCCAGAACAATAACTAAATAACCAGAAACAGTACAGAACAGCTCCTGGAGCCACGAAACTGACTGTACACACAGCATACCCAAGTCTGGACCAGCTGGACTGCCTGCGAGTCTCCGGAACAGTGAGATCCCCAAGCCGCGGCGGCTGGCACCTGGCGCCCCTCCCCCACAGGCGGCTTCCCAGAGGGAAAGGAAAGACACTCTAACAGTAGCAGAGACTGAGTCCAACCAAACACCAATTCTGGCATTAATAAACAAATTCTGACTACTAAAAATAGGCCCCCAGCTCAGGCAAAACTGGTCAAGGCGGAGGTCGCCTATTGGGCTAACCGAAAAAGAGGAAAGGGGACAAAAAGGAGGCTTTTGTGGCTGTTTCTATGGAGGCTTGGCTGCTTCTGGATTCAGTGGCGGGATTACACAGGCTGCAACTGCCCCAGGCATATGCAAAAACAGGCTGCTTTCAGGGCTGTCTCCCGCCTGACCCTTCTCCAGCGGAGGGGTGAAATGCAACTCAGGTGGAATCCCTCTCTCAAGGAATTCAGACCCCAAGCTTGGCAATTTGAAGCCATTAAAACCAGCTTACAACCTTTCCTCTGTCTCCACCATGCCCTCAGCAGGGAGAGTCTGCCAAAATTAAAGGAGCCACAACAACTTTTGCTGGTGGGACCCACAGACAGACAAGCGCCACATACTGGGTGGGATAAGAAAAACAGAGAACAGAGACTTCACAGGAAAGTCTTTCAACCTGCTGGGTCTCATCTTCAGGGAAAACTGACGCAGGTGACTCCTTCTCCCCCAAAAGGAGGCCAGTTTATTCCAGGAGAACCAGGCTGGAGTCTGTAATACCTATGTAGACCCTCCTAAGGGTGGGAAGGGAAAGGGCACCTTACAAGCAGGACAAGAAACAAGAAAACAAGAACTGAAAAATTACCCTCTCTTAAACAAAACCTAAGCTAGAGGCCCAGAAAGGCTGAACTGAAGGTCAAAGAACACATAGACAACAAACTCATTTAGCAAGAAAACCCTAGGTAAGATAAGTGAAAGCAATCTCCAGAATAAACTAAATAAGGTAATTAAATGTCTAGATGACAGTAAAAAATAATAAATCACACCAGCAAAATTGAAGATATGGCCCAGTCAAAAGAACAAACCAATAGTTCGAATGAGATAGAGGAGCTGAAACAACTAATTCTGAATATACGAACAGAAATGGAAAACCTCATCAAAAACCAAATCAATGAATTGAGGGAGGACATGAAGAAGGCAAGGAATGAACAAAAAGAAGAAATGGAAAATCTGAAAAAAAAATCACAGAACGTATGGGAATGAAAGATACAGTAGAAGAGATGAAAAAAACAATGGAAACCTACAATGGTAGATTTCAAGAGACAGAGGTTAGAATTAGTGAACTGGAGGATGGAACATCTGAAATCCAAAAAGAAACAGAAACTACAGGGAAAAGAATGGAAAAATATGAGCAGGGGCTCAGGGAATTGAATGATAATATGAAGCACACAAATATACGTGTTGTGGGTGTCCCGGAAGGAGAAGAGAAGGGAAAAGGAGGAGAAAAACTAATGGAAGAAATTATCACTGAAAATTTCCCAACTCTTATGAAAGACCTAAAATTACAGATCCAAGAAATGCAATGCACCCCAAAAAGAATAGATCTAAATAGACGTTCTCCAAGACACTAGTCAGAATGTCAAAGGTCAAAGAGAAACAGAGGATCTTGAAAGCAGCAAGAGAAAAGCAATCCATCACATAGAAGGGAAACCCAATAAGACTATGTGTAGATTTCTCAGCAGAAACCATGGAGGCAAGAAGACAGTGGGATAATATATTTAAATTACTAAAAGAGAAAAACTGCCAACCAAGAATTCTATATCCAGCAAAATTGTTCTTCAAAAATGAGGGAGAAATTAAAACATTTTCAGACAAAAGTCACTGAGAGAATTTGTGACCAAGAGACCAGCTCTGCAAGAAATACTAAAGGGAGCACTAGAGACAGGTACGAAAAGACAAAAGAGAGAGGTGTGGAGAAGAGTGTAGAAAGAAGGAAAATCAGATATGATATATATAATACAAAAGGCAAAATGGTAGAGGAAAATATTATCCAAACAGTAATAACACTAAATGTCAATGGACTTAATTCCCCAATCAAAAGACATAGACTGGCAGAATGGATTAAAAAACAGGATCCTTCTATATGCTGTCTACAGGAAACACATCTTAGACCCAAAGATAAACATAGGTTGAAAGTGAAAGGTTGGGAAAAGATATTTCATGCAAATAACAACCAGAAAAGAGCAGGAGTAGCTATACTAATATCCAACAAATTAGACTTCAAATGTAACACAGTTAAAAGAGACAAAGAAGGATACTATCTACTAATAAAAGGAACAATTAAACGAGAAGACATAACAATCATAAATATTTATGCACCAAACCAGAATGCCCCAAAATACGTGAGGCATACACTACAAATACTCAAAAGGGAAATAGACACATCTACCATAATAGTTGGAGACTTCAATTCCCCACTCTCATCAATGGAAAGAACATCTAGACAGAGGATCAATAAAGAAACAGAGAACATGAATATTACAATAAATGAGTTAGACTTAACAGACATTTATAGGACATTACACCCCACAACAGCAGGATACAACTTTTTCTCAAGTGCTCATGTATCATTCTCAAAGATAGACCATATGCTGGGTCACAAAGCAAGTCTCAACAAATTTAAAAAGATTGAAATCATACACAACACTTTCTCAGATCATAAAGGAATGAAGTTGGAAATCAATAATAGGCAGAGTGCAAGAAAATTCACAAATACGTAGAGGCTCAACAACATATTCTTAAACAACCAGTGGGTCAAGGAAGAAATTACAAGAGAAATTAGTAAATATCTCGAGGTGAATGAAAATGAAAACACAACATATCAAAACCTATGTGATGCAGCAAAGGCAGTGCTAAGAGGGAAATTTATTGCCCTAAATGCCTATATCAGAAAAGAAGGGCAAAAATTTGGGAATTAACTATCCACTTGGAAGAACTGGAGAAAGAACAGCAAACTAATCCCAAAGCAAGCAAAAGGAAAGAAATAGCAAAGATTAGAGCAAAAATAAATGAAATTGAGAACATGAAAACAATAGAGAAAATCAATAAGACCACAAGTTGGTTCTATGAGAAAATCAATAAGATTAATGGGCCCTTAGCAAGAGTGACAAAAAAAGAAGAGAGAGGATGCAAATAAATAAGATCAGAAATGGAAGAGGAGACATAATTACTGACCTCACAGAAATAAAAGAGGTAATAACAGGATACTATGAACAACTTTATGCTAATAAATACAACAATGTAGATGAAATGAACAAGTTCCTAGAAAGGCATGAATAACCAACTTTGACTCAAGAAGAAATAGAAGACCTCAACAAACCAATCACAAGTAAAGGAATTGAATCAGTCATTCAAAAGCTTCCCAAAAAGAAAAGTCCAGGGCCAGATGGCTTCATAGGTGAATTCTACCAAACATTCGAGAAAGAATTAGTACCAACCCTGCTCAAACTCTTCAAAAAAAATTGAAGTGGAGGGAAAGCTACCTATTTCATTCTATGAAGCCAACATCACCCTCATACCAAAACCAGGCAAAGATATTACAAAAAAAGAAAACTACAGACCAATCTTTCTAATGAATATAGATGCAAAAATCCTCAACAAAATTCTTGTAAATTGAATCCAGCAACACATTAAAAGAATTATACATCATGACCAAATAGGATTCATCCCAGGTATGTAAGAATGGTTCAACATAAGAAAATCAATTAATGTAATACACCATATCAACAAATCAAAGCAGAAAAATCACATGATCATCTCAACTGATGCAGAGAAGGCATTTGACAAGATTCAACATTCTTTCCTCTTGAAAACACTTCAAAGGATAAGAATACAAGGGAATTTCCTTAAAATGATAAAGGGAATATATGAAAAACCCACAGCTAATATCGTCCTCAATGGGGAAAAACTGAAAACTTTCCCCCTAAGATCAGGAACAAGACAAGGATGTGCACTATCACCAAAGTTATTCAACATCGTGTTGGAAGTTCTAGCCAGAGCAATTAGGCAAGAAAAAGAAATACAAGACATGAAAATTGGAAAGGAAGAAGTAAAACTATCACTGTTTCAGATGATATGATACTATATGTCGAAAACCCTGAAAAATCCACAGCAAAACTAACTAGAGCTAATAAACGAGTACAGCAAAGCGGCAGGTAACAAGATCAACATTCAAAAATCTGTAGCGTTTCTATACACTAGCAATGAACAAGCTGAGGGGGAAATCAAGAAACGAATTCCCTTTACAATTGCAACTAAAAGAATAAAATACTTAGGAATAAATTTAACTAAAGAGACAAAAAACCTATACAAAGAAAACTACAAGAAACTGTTAAAAGAAATCACAGAAGACCTAAACAGATGGAAAGGCATACCATGTTCATGGATTGGAAGATTCAATATAGTTAAGATTTCAATTCTACCTAAATTGATTTACAGATTCAACGCAATACCAATCAAAATCCCAACAACTTACTTTTCAGAAATAGAAAAACCAATAAGCAAATTTATCTGGAAGGGCAGGGTGCCCCGAATTGCTAAAAGTATCTTGAGGGAACAAAACGAAGCTGGAGGTCTCACACTGCCTGACTTTAAGGCATATTATGAAGCCACAGTGGTCAAAACAGCATGGTACTGGCATAAAGATAGATATATTGACCAATGGAATCGAATAGAGTGCTCAGATATAGACCCTCTCATCTATGGACACTTGATCTTTGATAAGGCAGTCAAGCCAACTCATTTGGGACAGAACAGTCTCTTCAATAAATGGTACCTAGAGAACTGATTATCTATATGCAAAAGAATGAAAGAGGACCCGCATCTCACACCCTATACAAAAGTTAATTCAAAATGGATCAAAGATCTAAACATTAGGTCTAAGACCATAAAACAGGTAGAGGAAAATGTAGAGAGATATCTTATGAATATTATAATGGGAGGCAGTTTTATGGATCTTACACCTAAAGCAAGAGCACTGAAGAAATAAATAAATAAATGGGAGCTCCTCAAAATTAAACACGTTTGTGCATCAAAGAACTTCATCAAGAAAGTAAAAAGACAGCCTACACAATGGGAGACAATATTTGGAAACGACATATCAGATAAAGATCTAGTATCCAGAATTTATAAGGAGATTGTTCAACTCAACAACAAAAAGACAGCCAATCCGATTACAAAATGGGAAAAGACTTGAACAGACACTTCTCAGAAGAGGAAATACAAATGGCCAAAAGGCAAATGAAGAGATGCTCAATGTCCCTGGCCATTAGAGAAATGCAAATCAAAACCACAATGAGATATCATCTCACACCCACCAGAATCGCCATTATCAACAAAACAGAAAATGACAAGTGCTGGAGAGGATGCGGTGAAAGAGGCACACTTATTCACTGTTGGTGGGAATGTCAAATGGTGCAACCACTGTGGAAGGCAGTTTGGAAGGTCCTCAAAAAGCTGAGTATAGAATTGCCATATGATCCAGCAATACCATTGCTAGGTATCTACCCAGAGGACTTAAGGGTAAAGACACAAATGGACATTTGCACAGCAATGTTTATAGCAACATTATTTACAATTGCAAGGAGATGGAAACAGCCAAAATGTCCATCAACAGAGGAGTGGCTAAACAAACTGTGGTATATACATACGATGGAATATTATGCAGCTCAAAGACAGAATAAACTTATGAAGTATGTAACAACATGGATGGACCTAGAGAACATTATGCTGAGTGAGACTAGCCAAAAACTAAAGGACAAATACTGTATGGTCTCACTGATATGAACCGACATTAGTGAATAAACTTGGAATATGTCATTGGTAATAGAGACCATCAGGAGATAGAAATAGGGTAAGATATTGGGTAATTGGAACTGAAGGGATGCAAACTGTGCAACAGGACTGGATACAAAAACTCAGAAATGGTCAGCACAATACTATCTAACTGTAATGTAATTATGTTAAAACACTGAATGAAGCTACATGTGAGAATGATAGAGGAAGGAGGGCTGGGGACATAAATGAAATCAGAAAGAAAGATAGATGTTAAAGATCAAGATGGTATAATCTAGGAATGCCTAGAGTGTATAATAATAGTGAAATGTACAATGTACAAATTTTAAAAATGTTCTGGCATGAAGAAAAACAAAGGAATGTCGTTATTGCAGAATGCTGAAAATAGATGATAATTAATACTTTAAAATGTCACCTTATGTGTGAGACTAAAACAAAAAATGTTTATTTGTTACAAAATTTATATTTTGACTAGAGCATTTCCTAATATAACTCATGTAGATAGTTTGATTGAATGTCATAAGTATTTGAAATCTCAGGTAGCACATGAGATTTTGTTGGTTTGTCCAGAGTGATCCCCCGATGAATTCCAGAATGATTTGATGAGTGACTGGAAAAGTATTTGCAAGCCCCCTTCAGGAAATGGTGAGAGTGGGGAGAAATTCAACTTCCCCAAGTTGAATTCTTGATATTCTCACAAGCAGTGTGGACAACCAAAGCTACAGGCTGAGCCCTCAGTCTTGGGGTTTGTTCACATGAAACTTAACCCCACAAAGGATAGGTCAAGGCTACTTAAAATTTAGGCCTAAGAGTCACCCCCAAGAGAGCCTCTTTTGTTGCTCACATGTGGCCTCTGTCTCCAGCTAATATGATGAGCAGTCTCACCACCCTCCCCCTCTCTGCGTGGGACATGACTCCCGGGGGTGTGGACCTTCCTGGCAACGTGAGACAAAGATCCTGGAATGAGCTGAGACTCAGCATCAAAGGACTGAGAAAAACCCTAGAATGAGCTGAGAATTAACATCAAGGGATTGAGAGAACCTTCTCGACCAAAAGGGAGAAGAGTAAAATGAGACAAAGTGTCAATGGCTGAGAGATTCCAGAGTCGAGAGGTTATCTTGGAGGTTATTCTTACGCATTAAGTAGATATCACCTTGTTGTTTAAGATGTAGTGGAGAGGCTGGAGGGAATTTCCTGAAAATGTAGTGCTGTGTTCCAGTAGCCATGTTTCTTGGTGATGATTGAACAATGATATAACTTTCACAATGAGACTCTGTGAATGTGAAAACCTTATGTCTGATGCTCCTTTTAGCTACTATATCAACAGAAGAGTAGAACATATGGAATAAAAATAAATAATAGGGGGAACAAATGTTAAAATAAATTCAGTTTGAAATAGTGGTAAATGAAACGAGGGGCAAGAGGTATGGTATGTATAGTTTTTTTTCTCTATTATCATTTTATTTCTTTTTCTGTTTTTTATTTCTTTTTCTAAATTGATGCAAATGTACTAAGAAATGATGAATATGCAACTATGTGATGATATTAAGAACTACTGATGTATATGTAGAATGGAATGATATCTAAATATTTTGTTTGTTAATTTTTTAATTAATAAAAAAGTTTAAAAAATAAAAAATAAAAAAAAGAGTGGGAGAAAGATCAAAGGTGATGGGGTTATACAGATAAGATGGATTTAACAAATGTGTGAGTGCTGAATTATTGTATTGCTATTTCTTTTAGTCTGGATAAAATCATTTTTATAAATGGAAACTTCGACTCATATTTTACATGAAATGCCTACTGATCACTCAGGCAAATAAAAATTTTTGGAAACTTCCACACATCTTTCTTTTATTTATGCTGGTCCTTCAGACCTTGGAAGTCCTTTTTGCTTGGAAGTGTTGGAGGTACTATAAGTTTTAAGGCATCCTTTACAACTATTGTCATGTCACACAACTGACCCCTTCAAAATAGACCTCTATCACCAGGAATCTTCCTACCTTTGACACTGGGTGTGTTGTTTACACACTATTTTCCACAGCCAACCCTCAGCCCTACCACAACTATGTCCTATTTTACAGTCCACATATGGAAAATTAGAGTTCATAGATTGCCTCTTCATTGGGTCTGCCCTAGAATCAGGGATCATTTCCATCACTGACCACACCACAAGATAAGCTGTAGAGGTTGTTAAAACATGGCTCTGGGTTCTACTCTCACACTCAGCTTTATGGGGTGTGGGGATGAGGGACTCTTCTATTAAAGAAGAGTTTTGCTTTTTGAGGTTCTCTAAGAGAATGACATTGGGGCACAAACATTTTCTGAGCTACAATTACATTGATAAGATTTATATGCCAATATTTAAGAAAATTATTTAATTGATATGTACTAGAACATTTTTCCAATAATGTTTAAGAAATTAACTAGTATTCAAGAAACAATATTTTTGCTATTCTCTTAGTTAAAAAAAAATAACTGCTAATTATCTTTCTCTGGCTTCTAACCACTGGGTCATTTGTTTAATGTTGAAGCTCCATGAATGTGAAAAGTGTTCAATTTGGAAAGATCAAGGTTGAAACTAATTTACTCTCATGTTAAGTCTACTCCAGTATAGAATGATCTGCTCTTATGCTTCCTAACCCCTTCCAAAAGAAGAAAAAGAAAGTTTCACTCAGGAATATTTCATCTTAGTAACGTTCAGAGGCTGGGTGAGTTAATAATGTATTCAGTGGTGATGACAACAAGAAGAAAATCAGCCAAAACAATGCCTAGCACACAGTAGGTGCTTAATAACTATTCGATATGGGAATGACTTATTCAGTGACACCACATTTGGTGGTAGACATGGCATCAAAATGCCCAGTCCCAGAGCATGCCGTCTGCTGCTTAGGCACTCTGTTCTCACACATTGGTTTATTTTTACATGCACATTTTTAAAAAATGTTTTCATCTATAATTTTAATATCCAGCCAACTGTGCATAATGTTTAATGACATCCTATTAACAAAGAAACACTTTTAAAAGAACCACGGGAAAGTAACAACTGTTACTTTTCTTCCCAGCACCTGATACAAGGTTTCTTGGCAGGAGGAAAACTGGATGACAGCTCTAGTTCACTTTCAGGGCCTGCAGACTGAGTTTACAAGGCAGCCTGGTTTGCTGCAGCCTGGTCCTCAAAACAATGGCTGAGCTGGCTTTAAGTATGACTGAAAACAAGGCATTGCCATAGTAACATGAATTGACAAACCCTGTTCTACCAAAACTCACCTTTATCTTTCATCTGCTGCTCATGACATGAACATTTCTTTTCCCTTGTGATAAACATTGTGCTCTTTATTAGTTTAAATCTACCCTGAAACAGAAAAGCTCTGGGTCAGTAATGCTACCATGAAGTGACTTTTCAAATAAATCATCTCCAGCAGCAATATGAAGCAGGAGCAGCTTAAGATGAATGGATTTCTAGGAGTAGAGAAACACCCCTGGAGAAAGGGTGCAGAGGAGTGAGAAATATGGGGATCTTGGTGCTAATTTTAACCTGTTACCAATAAAATTTTAGAATTTGGAGTAGGTAGTCTTGATTTAATTTCCAGCCCTTCTACTTAGTATCTGTGTGAACACATGCACGTCATTTAACATCACTGAACCTGTTTCCTCATCTGCAAAATAGAGATATATTATAATACTATCATATATGGCTATTGTCAAGAATTGGCAAGTTAATGTACTAAAGACTTTAGCATATTGCCTGCCTGAAGCACAGTAAGAGCTCAATAAATGATCACTATGATTGTAAACATGTAAGTTCTCTTTACTTACAAGTTTACAAGGTTGCATAAGAACAAGATCTTTTTTTAGAGCAAAAGCATGCTGAATATGTCCTTAATGCTTATATTCCAACATTTTGGTCTCCATTCTCACAGAATTTGTTAGATGGATGTATATTTTCTGACCCTGTACTTAGTTTTAAGATGTCTTATAAATATTATTAACATCCTAATATCTTAAAAGTGAAAAAGCAATAATAAAGTCAAAAGAGACTACTAGGAAAATTAAAATAGAGATTATATATTTAAAAGAAGGATGAAACTCCTGGTCTGAACAAGACAGTGTAGTGTAAACTTGTCTCTCCCTGTTCCATGTGGCTAAATACAATTAAAGAGAAATACAGAGTAAGAAATAACTCAAAAGATAATCAAAAAAGAACCCTGAAAATTAGAATAGGAACCACAGGACTGGAAGAACAAGTGGCAGAGTATATCACCCAGCAAAAAAAAAAGGCCATCTAGACCTGGTGTTTCTCAACCTCCAACTTACTAACAGAAAGGCAGCCCAAATAAAATAATTTCTTTCCCATATGGAATGGAAGTTTGGCCAACAACATTAGGGAAACCTTGCAGAAACAGCAGGAAGAGCAATTGGAAACCCCACTGATAAGCTACTGGGGTAAGTACTCTTCATTCTCACAATGTTTGACACCCAACTCCCCCTACCCCGGAGACACCATACATCCACCAGCAAAGCAGATCACAACACAGCAAGTGTCCATGTCATTAAGGGAAGAAGGGCCACTGGCAAGTGGAATTGTGCCACAATAAGCATGTGGACTGTGAAGCACTCTCCATCATACATAGTCAGTGGGGAGACTGCCACCAAAAGCACCAAGTGCAGGAAGCAATTTCTCTCTACAAGTCTGAGACTCCACTTTTCACTCTTCACCCTTGCCCTGCTCAGAGACACTCATAAGAACTCCATGGATAGGGAGACACTCTCCATCCTCCACAGGCAGGGGGAACTTGCTCTTACAAGTGCTTGGGGAACACCATTCATCCTTGCTGCTGGGAGATTCCCTTCTTTCACCTAGTGGTAGCCTTGTTTAAAGAAAAGCTCCTTCTGTTACTGTGAGCACAGCCAACAGAAAACAGTGGGATTCCCAGTGGCATAAGATAAATCAAGCAGATCTAAATAAGACTTCAAAGTCTCTGAAAATTATATTCTCATTGGAACCACAACCCAAAGAATAAGCTAAGACTTGTGTGCAAAATCTGTAGCTCTGAGGACAAGTACAGTTTCAATCCACCTGCTAAAATAAAATTTGAATTAAGAGCTATATTCTCTGGGCATGCCATGGTGGCTCAGCAGGCAAGAATGCTTGCCAGCCATGCCCAAGGACCCAGGTTCGATTCCCGGTGCCTGCCCATGTAAAAAAAAAAAATGAAAGAAAAAAAAAAGAACTATATTCTCCAACATTCCAGGTACAATTGAAAATCATCCACCACACCAAGAGCTGAGAAATACACAATTTGTCTTGAGAAAAGACAATCAAATTGATGCCAACACTGAGATAAATCATATATTATAATTATCTGACAGGAATTTTAAAGCAATCTTCATAAAATTATTCAACAAGCAATTAAAATAATATTTTAAGAGTTAAAAAATTTAAACCTCAGCAAATAAACAGAAGTTATAAAAAGAACTAAGTGGACACTAACAACTGAAAATTACAATGAGAGAAATAAATATTCACTCAATGGGTGCAATTGTAGATTGAAGGTGACAGACGGTAGAACCAGTAAACTTGAGAACAGATCAGTAGAATTCATTGAATCTGAATAACAGAGGAAAACTGACAGAAAAAAAAATTAAACAGAGCCTCAAGAACCTATGGGACAATAATACATCCAATGGTCATATCACCAGATCTCCAGCAGGAGAGGAGAAAGAGAGTAGGCCTGGAAGAGTGTTCCAAGAAATAATGCCTGAAAACATCACAAATATAACAAGATACATAAACCCACTGATTCCAGAAGCCAAGCAAGTCCGAAATAGGATAAATTTCCCCTAAAAAAAAATCTATATCGGGAGCTTCTGGGAAACATGGCAGACTAGTGGGCTGCAGGGTTCACCCCTCCTCTGAGGACAGCTGGTGGATAGGCAGAAACTGTCTGGAGTAACTGCTCTGGGGCTCTAAAGGTCAGGGTAGCACTGTACAGCATCCAGGAAAGAGTAGGAAGAAGAGACCGAGAAACTGTGGTGAATAACTGTGAGTAACTCGCTCTGCCACAGCTGCTGGTGCCCATCCCCCACTCTCATGGCAAACAGCCTTGGCCCAATTGCTGGCTGGCTTGCTGTTGCAGACAGAGAGGAATGTGTAAAACCTTTCCAAGAATAGGGAGGAAACAGCTGAGTGTAGATCACAGGCTTTGGTCCAGGAATTCAGACCACTGGGTCCCAGTTTCAGCCCATCCCAGACAGGGGCCAGTGTGCCATTGTTTCAACCCCACCTCTCACAGTGGCAGAGCTAATGGACATTTAAAAACACATTGCCTTCTTAAGGCTATGGAAAACAGCTTTCAAAAGTGTGCCTTCTGCTGGTCAGGTCAGGAAAGTGCAACCCTCAAAAGCTAACAAAAAGACTTGGGTGTCTTTCCTGACCCTCTTGCCAGGGCCTTTTGGAACTTATCTGACCCCATTTGTAGGTCTCTGGCCTTGTTTTGGCTGTGAAATACTGAAAAACCTAGTGTCAAGAAGAGCCTTAACACAAAGCCAATCAACAACAAAACCCTCTACAAGAGAAAGAAACTGACCTTTATAGTTAACTCATCAAGATTGTTAGATGTCTAGATATCAGCAAAAAATTGCAAGCCATACAAAGAAACAGGAAGATATGATACAAAGGAACAAATTAAAATTATGAGGAGACATGGAATTTGGAACAACTAATCAAAGATGTTTAAACACATCTATATCAATTCAAGGAGATGAAGAAAACATGGCTAAAGAGATAAATGATATTAACAACACACTGGGTCAGACAGGGCCAGAGATAGAGCCGATTGAGAAATACAGTGCCATCATGGAGCTGTGAGAAACAGTTTACTGAAGGACAGCTCTTCCCCAAGCAAATTGCAGGGGAATTGCTGGGCCCTGATCACAGTTTTTGATTAGCAAATTCAGATTATTGGATTCTAGTTCTGAGGACAGCCACATTTCAACCCACTCAGGACAGAAAGCAGCTGGTAGGGGAGGCAACTTTTCTTAAAGTGGTGTGTAGCAGTTTGTTGAAGGGTAAACCTATCCCAAGAAAATTGAGGGAGGGAATGGCCCAGCACAGTTTGTCACTTTTGATTAGAGAATTAACGTTGCCAAGGTTTCGCATCTGAGCAATGATTTCAATTTGCCCTGGCTAAAAGTAGCTGGCAACCTCTGTTTCAACCACATCCCTCAAAGGGTAGTGCAGGTTGAGAATTAAAGTCACAGTACTACCTTAGGGTTGAGGGAAATAGTTGACTGAAGAGCATTATCTGCTGGGTAGGTCAGGAAGGAACACATTCAGAGAGCCATCAAAGAAGACTGTCATGCTTCTCCATCTCTTCCCCAAGGCACTTTGAAACTGAGCTACATTCTTTTTGTGGGTCCCTAGGACTGTTTTTTTCTAACCTTCATCTGAACTTTTAATTTTTAAATGTATATAAACTTCTTTCAATTCAATATTGGTTATTAGGTATTTTAACATGAATTACGTGGAGGTTTAGTGATATAATTTCTGCCTTTTTTCATTTTTGTTTTAAAGTCTAAACAAAGTTAAAACAATTCAAACCATCTCCAGTAAAGGGATGAATTTATTTACTGCAATAAGTGAAAAATTATGGATACATCAGATTCAAGGACTCAACAGATGGCATAGGTTTTCTCTCTCTATCTCTTTATATGTCTATGTTTATCTCTATTTCTTTTTTTTTAACTTTTGTATTGTATAGTATAACATATATACAAAGCAAAGAAATAAAAAAGCGATAGTTCTCAAAGCACTCTTCAAAAAGTGGTTACAGGATAGATCCCAGAGTTGTCATGGGCTACCATACAATCCTCTCATATTTTTCCTCTTAGCTGCTCCAGAATATAGGACGCTGGAGGGCTTAAATACTTCTTTATCATCACAATCGACTTATTTTTCCTTCTTGTTTTGTGAACAATGACATATATACAAAAAAGCTATAAATTTCAAAGCAAAGCACCGCAATTAGCTGTAGAACATATTACAGACTTTGACATGGTTTACAATTTCACAATTTTAGGTTTTTGTTCTAGCTGCTCTAAAATACTGGAGACTAAAAGAGATAACAATTTAATGATTCAGCATTCATATTCATTTGTTAAATCCTATCTTCTATGTATAATTTCACCATCACCTTTGATCTTTCCATATCTCTCTTTGGGGTTGTTTTGGCTATGGCAATTCTAAATTTTTGATATTGGAAGGGTCTGTCACTAATATGAGGTAGAGAGATAGAACTATCTGATGTTCTGGAGAGGTCAGGCTAGATTTCAGGACTTATGTGGATCAGGGACCCATCTGGAAGTTGTAGGTTTCTGGAAAGTTACTCTACTGCCTGGAATGGTGGTGGAATCTTTTATATTGTCCTATTATGTGTTCTTTAGGATGGGCTGGAATGGTCCTGATTGGGGATTGGCAGGTTATGATAGGTAGCAAGGTCTACCTGAAGCTTGCATAAGAGCAACCTCCAGAGAAGCCTCTCAACTCTATTTGAACTATCTCTGCCACTGATACTTTATTAATTACACTTCTTTTTCCCCTTTTTGTCAGGATGGAATTGCTGATCCCACATTACCAGGTCTGGATTCATCCCTGGGAGTCCTTTCCCATATCGCTAGGGAGACTTTCACCCCTGGATGTCATGTGGGACTTTTCTTTTAAAATAAAATTTTATTGAGATATAGTCACATATCATAAAATCATTCAAAATGTACAGTCAATAGCTCAAGTATCATTATATAGTTGTACATTTATCACCACAATCAATTTTAGAACATTTTCATTATTACAAAGAGATAAAAATATAAAAGAACACCCAAAACATCCTCTACTCCTTATCTCCCCTATCACTTATTTATTTTTTGGTCTTAATTTTCTTACTCATCTGCCCGTACACTGGATAAAGGGAGTCAGTTAGTCACAAAGATTTTACAGTCATATGGTGTGATTGTTTGGAAGGATTACATACCCTAAAAAAGCCATGTTTTAATTCTAATCCATCATGTGGAGCAGCAATTTTTTTAACCCCTATTCAGTAACATAGGCTGGAATATTTTGTTTAGATTATCTCCATGGAGATGTGACTCAACCAATCGTGGGTATTAACTTTCTATTAGACCGAGATATGATTCCACCCATTCCAAGTGGGTCTTGATTAGTTTACTGGAATCCTTTAAAAGAGGAAGCATTTTGGAGAGAGGAGATCCATCAGAGCGATGAGAACCACGAAAATCCACCAGCCAGAGACCTTTGGAGATGAAAAAGAAAAATGTCCCCAGGAGAGCTTCATGAGACAAGAAGCCTGGAGTGACAGCAAGCAGATATCACCATGTTTACCATGTGCCTTTCCAGTTGAGAGAGAAACACTGAAATTTATCAGCCTTTCTTGAATGAAAGTAACCTCTTGTTGGTGCCTTAATTTGGACATTTCTGTAGACTTGCTTTAATTTGAACAATTTTGTAGCCTTAGAACTGTAAACTTGTAACTTAATAAATTCCCCCTTTTAAAAGCTGTTCCATTTCTGGTATATCACATTCTGGCAGCTAGCAAGCTAGAACACATGATCACAATGTACCTATTCTAATACACTAGAAACTAGAAAGGAATATCCATATAGTGCATAAGAATAACCGCCAAGATAACCTCTCAAATCTGCTTAAAATCTCTCAGTCACTGAAACTTTATTTTGTTTAATTTCTCTCTTCTCCCTTTTGTTCAGGAAGACTTTCTCAATTCCATGATACCAGGTTCCAACTCATCCTGGGAATTCTGTCCCATATTGCCAGGGAGACTTTCTCCCCTGGGAGTCATGTCTCTTTGACTGTTTTGACTAGGAAAACATTAACTTGGGAAAGTCCTTTCCGGGAAGACCCTATCCTCAGAATTAGCCCTTCAGGTAAAAGCAGCTAGATATAACCAAACGAGTGTTAAAAATACATAGTCTCCTGTTCGTAAGTCCTAATAAATCAATGTCTACTTCAAAAAAATAGAGAAAGAGGCAAATCAAAAGCAAACAAAGAGGAATAGAGAAAACAAAGCTTTCTCCTGAGGGTGAAACAATTGAGCAAAGAGTGCAATCACAAAAGCTGTAACATATATCCAAGGCACAAATCACGTGAATAAGAGCTAAAAAAATCGGATCAGCTAAATAGAAGCTGTTCTAAACATCTAGAATAAGTTGAACCAAGAGTCAAAGAAGAGCTTTAACAGAAAGCCGATCAACAAGAAAATTGTAGGCAAGAGAAAGAAACAGACATTCAGAGTAAATGCATCAAGAAATTCAGATGCCTAATCACCAACAAAAAAATTACAAGCCATATGTTCTAGTTTGCTAGCTGCCAGAATGCAACACACCAGAGATGGATTGGCTTTTAATAAAAGGGGGTTTATTTTGTTGGTTCTTCAGAGGAAAGGCAGCTAACTTTCCACTGAGGTTCTTTCTTATGTGGAAGGCACAAGATGGTCTCTGCTGGTCTTCTCTCCAGGCCCCTGGGTTCCAACAACTTTCCCTGGGATGACTTCTTTCTGCATCTCCAAAGGCCTGGGCTGAGCTGCTAGTGCTGAGATGAGGAATGCCAAGCTGCTAGGCTGTGCTACATTGCGCTCTCTCATTTAAACACCAGCCAATTAAGTCAAACGTCACTCATTGCAGCAGACACGCCTCCTAGCTGACTGCAGATGTAATTAGTAACAGATGAGGTTCACGTACCATTGGCTTATGTCTGCAGCAACAGGACTAGGTATGCTCACCTGGCCAAGTTGACAACCGAATCTAACTAACACACCATACTAAGAAATAAGAGGATAGGGCCCAGTCAAATAACAAATTAAACTTTGGATGAGACACAACATTTGAAACAACTAATCAGTGATGTTCAAACAAATCTAAATCAATTCAAGGAGAGGAAGGAAAATAAGGATAAGGAGTTAAAGGATATTGAGAAGATATTCTGTGAGCATAACAAAGAATTTGAAGCATGAAAAAAACAAGAACTTATAGGAGTGAAATGCACAAGAGAGCAGATTTAAAATATACTAGATTTGGCTTAGAATGAAGGACAGCAGTTTGATGGAGCTATTGGTCTGAAGCAGGAGCCTAAAAAACTGTCCTCCTATGGTCTGTTGGCCATTTCAGAACTTTGGAAATTTTATGGTCAATTCATTGGAAAGAAACATCCAATTCATTGGGGAAAGATTTGAGCTAATATTTATTTGTGGTCTTTATAAAACTATGACTCTAAAATATAGGGATCCTTTATTTAACTTGCTCAATCAAATTATAAGGCAGTTAAAATTATTACCTAAAACCACTGTGGAAGGATTTTCCACCCAAAATAATGAGACAGCTCTGGATTATGACCTTTTGAGTGGTGTCCCTTATTGTATGATCAGAGCCCTAACTTGTATATTTTGAACTTTATTTAATAGTGAGAAAATTCTTGTTTCCAAAAATGGAATATCTTTTCCTTCTTTCAGTTAATTTGCCTTTGAAACAATCATAATGTCTTTTGATTCTGTTATGGAACTCTATTTACCTAATATGGCAATAATAGGCCACAAAAATTTTTGAGTTGTTTATTGGGTTTTGAAAGTGCATCTTTATTATTGACTTTGTTTGAAAAATTTGACTTCACTGGACAGATACTAGTTAATTAAATGTAATGATCTTCATTACATGAAAGACATAAATTTTACTAGATTTTTTTTCCTGGAAAAAGATATCAAGCATTTGGGAAATAAATTCTATTTTCTTTAGTAAGAAAATGAGGAGAACTTTCACTTATTTTGAGAAGAAAAGTGAACTTTTATATTGTTTATTAATATTTTGCCAATTAATTTTTGCAACAAATGTCTGATAAAAGATTACTATCCCGAATTTGTAAAATGCTTGTGTTAAGTAACTAAAATCTAAACATATGTGCTTAAAACGTAATTGGACAAAGTCCATTTATAGACAGATAGACAGACTTAAAAGAAGATAGAGTTCAGTTCCTGGTGCCTGACCATGCAAAAAAAAAAAGTAGACAGAGGTGGCTGATAGTTAAAAGTGTTCCTCTTAACTATAAATAAATGAAATAACAAGGAAAAATTAATCTTTAAATTTAATACTTAACATATTTTAAAATAAATTTAGAATTATAAAAAGATAAAAATACACTAGAGGCACACAACAACAGATCTGAGCAAGCAGTTGAAATGATCCAAGAATTAGAGAACAGGTTATCAAAAATCTTACAGACATAAGAACAGATATGGAAAAAAATTCGAGCAGGGTTTCAGGAAATTGAAAGACAGCTCAAAGTACACAAATATATGTATCATGACTGACCCAGAAAGAGAAGGGAAAGGAAAAGGGGCAGAAAAAAGTATCTGAGGAAATAATGACAAAAAGTTTTCCAACTCCTAAGAAAGACATAAATGTACATGTCCAAGAAGTGCAACATATTCCAAACAGAATAAATCCTAACAGATCTACTCCAAGACACATACTAATCAGAATGTCAAATGACAAAGACATAGAGAGAATTCTGAAAGCAGCAAGAGAAAAGCAATCATCACATACAAGGATTCTCAATAAGACCAGGTGCTGATTTCTCATCAGAAACCATGCAGGAGAGAAGGCAACAGTATGATATATTTAAGATACTGAAAGAGAAAAACTTCCAGCCAAGAATTCTTTGTCTTGCCAAACAGCCATTCAAAAATGATGGAAAGTTAAAAATATTCATAAAGAAACAGAAACTGAAAGAGTTCATGAACAAGATACCCGCCCTACAAGAAATACTAAAGGGAGTTCTACAGACTGAAAGGAGAAGACAAGAGACAGATATTTGGAGGAGAGTGTAGAAATGAAGATTATTGGTAGAGGTAACTAAAAGTGTTTAGAGACAAAAATAAGATATGACATATAAAGACCAAAGGATAAAATGGTTGAAGCAAGTACTGCCTTTATAGTAATAACGTTGAATGTTAATGGATTAAACTCCACAATTAAAAGACACGTACTGGAAAAGTGGATTAAAAAATGTGACCCATCTATATGCTATCTACAAGAGACCCACCTTAGACCCAAGGTTACAAATAGGTTAAAAGTGAAAAGTGTAAAAAATATTTCATGCAAACAGAAGCCAAAAAGGAACTTGGGAACCTGTAATAATTTCAGACAAAATAGACTTTAAATGCAAAACTGCTAAGAGAGACAAAGAAGAACATTATATATTAATAAAATGGCCAATCCAGCAAGAAGAAATAATAATAATTAATATTTATGCACCTAACTGGGTGCCCCAAAATGCATAAGACAAATGCTAACAAAACTGAAGGGAAAAATACATGTCTCTACAATAATAATAGGAGACTTCAATACACCAGTGTCATCAATAAATATAACATCTAGACAGCGGATCAATAAGGAGATAGAAAACTTGAATAAGGGAGAAATGAACTAAACCTAACAGACATGTACAGGACATTGCACCCAAAATACAGGCTACATATTCTTCTCAAGTGCCCATGGATCATTCTCCAGGATCCACCACATTTTGTGTCACAAAAGAGGTCTCAATAAATTTAAAATAAATTGTAAAAGATTGATATTATGCAAAACCTTCTTGACAGAAAGGGGGAAGAGAGAAATGAGAAAAAATAAAGTGTCAATGGCTGAGAGATTCCAAACAGAGTTGAGAGGTTATACTGGAGGTTATTCTTACATGTTAAATAGATATCACCTTTCTAGTTAAGGCTTAACAGAGAGGCTGGAGGGAACTGCCTAAAAATGTAGAGCTGTGTTCCAGTAGCGGTGTTTCTTGAAGATGATTGTATAATGATATAGCTTTCGCAACGTGACTGTGTAATTGTGAAAACCTTGCGTCTGATGCTTATTTTCTCTACCTTATGGACAGATGAGTAAAACATATGGATTAAAAATAAATAAATAATAGGGGGAACAAAGGTCAAAATAAATTTAGTAGATTGAAATGCTAGTGATCAATGAATGGGAAAAGAAGGGGTATGGTATGTATGAATTTTTTTTCTGTTTTCTTTTTATTTCTTTTTCTGAATTACGCAAATGTTCTAAGAAATGATCATGATGATGAATATACAACTACATGATGAGAAAAATAAATGTTCATTGGTTTTATTAATAAAAATTGAAAATAAAAATGAAAATAAAATAAGGTCGATGAAATTCAGGGTTTCTCTCTCATGCAGAAAGGTACGTGGTGAACATGGTCAGGGTTTCTCTCTCACTGGAAAGGCACATGGCAAACACTGTGTCATCTGCTAGCTTCCTCTCCAGCTCCCCTGAAGGTGTTTTCCTTCTTTATCTCCAAAAGTTGCTGGCTGGTGGACTCTCTTCTTAGTGGTTCTGCAGCGCTCTGCTCTCTCAGAATCTCTTGGCTTTCTCTCTTGCTGTTCTCTAGCTTTTTCCAAAGTGCTTCTTCTTTTAAAGGATTCCAGAAAAACCAATGAAAATCCACCTGGAATGGGTGGAGATGCATCTTCACCTAATCTAGTTTAATACCCACACTTGATTGAATCACATCTTTATGGAGATAAGTTAATTAAAGTTTCCAAAATACAGTAGTGAAGAGAGATTAGAAGAAACCATTGCTTTTACAAAATGGAATTAGGATTAAAACATGACTTTTGGCCAAGAGCCCAGCGGGGCGGCCAGCAGGCCCGGTCCGGTCCGACCTGGCTGAGAGCCTGTGGACAGCACGCGCGGGAGGACCCGACGCACGTGGACGGTCCTTCATAGCCAGCATACGTTGGCCTTGTGTCACCTGAAATTACACTTTGAGGTTTAAAAAAAAAAAACATGACTTTTCTAGGGTATATAAATCCTTTCAAATCAGCATAGTCCCCTTGCGGGACTGTGTAGAAAGGAGAAAATATTCAACCTCCCCATTTGGGGAATTCCCGATATTCTCACAAGCAGAGAGGTCAAACAATTCAATAGGCAGAGCCCTCAATCTTGGGGCTATCCCCTACACAGTTTATTTATGCAAAGGAGAGGTTAAGTCTACTTATATTTTAGCTTAAGAGTCATCCCAGAGAGCTTCTTTTTGTTGCTCAGATATGGCCTTTCTCCATAAGCCAACTTGGTAAGTGAACTCACGGCCCTCCCCACTATGTGGGACATGACTCCCAGGGGTGTAAATCCCCTGGCAACATGGGACATGACACCCGTGGATGAGCCAGGACCTGGCATCATCAGAATGAGAAAGCTGTCTTGACCAAAAGGGGAAAGAGAGAAATGAGACCAAATAAAGTTTCAGTGCCTGAAGGATTCCAAACAGAATTTGAAGGTTATCTGGGAGGTTATTCTTACACATTACATAGATATCCCTTTTTACTTTATGGTGTATTGGAGTGGCTAAAGGGAAGTACCTGAAACTGTTCAACTGTGTTCCGGAAGTCTTGATTCTTGAAGAAGACTGTATAACTATATAGCTTTACGATGTGACTGTGTGATTGTGAAAACCTTGTGTCTGATGCTCCTTTTATGCAGGGTATGGGAAGATGAGTAAAGGCAAAAATAAGGATAAAAAGTAAAGAATAAGTGGAGATAAAGGGTAAAAATTTGGTAGATTGAAATACTAGTGGTCAATGAGAAGTAGGAGTAAGGGGTATGGGTGTATGATTTCTTCTTTTTTTTCAGGAGTGTTTCAAATGCTCTAAAAGTGATCATGATGAAGAATACACAACTATGTGATGATATTGTGAGCCATCGATTATATAATATGGTTGGACTGTACATATGTGGATATTTCTCAATAAAAATATTTTTAAAAAGCAGAAAATATTTGGACCAGCTAGAAGGAAAAATCTGAAATAGTTGAATGGTAACCCATAACAAACTCTGAAATCTGTTCTGTATCTATTTGTTGAAGTGTACTTCAAAAATCATTCCTTATTTTTCCTTTTCTTTGCATATATGCTATATTCAATAATAAAAAATGTTTTCAAAAAAACAGAAAACAAGCAAAAATATTGCTCAATGGGATCTTTTTATTATTTCCATGGAGATATGACCCACTCAACTGTGGGTGGCAATTTTTGATTGGATGGTTTTCATGGAGATGTGTCTCCATCCATTCAAGACTGGTTTGCTTACTGGACTCCTTTAACAAGGAACCAATTTGGAAAAAGCTTCAGAACCAACGGAGCCAACAGAGCCCACACAGCCAGAGATCTTTGAGGATGAAGAAAGAAATGTTTGTGGGTGTCATGGTCAGGTGCATGTGTCAACTTGGACAACTGGTGGTTGGGCAAATGCTGGCTTGTCTGTTGCAATGAGGATATTTAATAGAATTAAGTCAAATCATGATCATTTCAGCTGCATCCACAGCTGATTCCATTTTTAATAAGCCAAAGGGGCATGTCTTCTGCAACAAGTGATGCTTAATGTAATCACTGAAAGCCTTATAAGGAGAATTTAGAAGAGAGACTCTTCCTATTTTGGCTGGTGAGCCTCTCCTGTGGAGTTCATCCAGATCCTCCATCAGAATCATTGGCTTCACAGCCTACTCTGTGGATTTTGAACTCTGCGTTCCCGTGGTCATGTGACACTTCTATAAATTTTATATTTGCGAGTGTTCCCTGTTGATTCTGTTTCTCTAGAGAACCTAACTCATACATCTTGGTACCAGGAGTGGGGTTCTTAAGAAACAGAATCTTAAAAATGGGTTTTTATGAATGGTTTTCTACTCTGACTGGACTGAAAGACACTAAGGACTCTGATTCCTGTAATCAGAATGACACTCACAATCCATGGAGTGAGTTGGCAAAAGAGATAGTCAAAATATCACCATTTGATTCTCCTAATGCTTTGCTTGTACGAAGCCAGGCTCTGGGGGATAATGCTTTTGACACCTTTACAGAGTTTTGTAGAAATAAGAGGTATACAGATGTTGGTTGGTTGTTGTTAGATACACTGGCTACATTAAGGGGTGAAAGGGATGGGCTTAAGGCTTGAAACAAGAAGTTTAAGCACCGTCTGAAAGATGTAGACATTTCTATCAGTATCCTGAAGGAAAATCTTATTTCCTGTAGCCATAGATTTGAGATCTCTGAAAATCAGACTCAAAATCTTGTTAGAGTAACAACTTTACAACGTAAACTGAAATCTCAATCTTGCATGGTGTCTGCCATTAAAGTGAGGACATTGATTGGAAAGGAGTGGGACCCTGAAAAATGGGATGGTGACATATGGATTGATAATGATGTTGGGGTTGAGGTTGAAACCCTAGATCATGCTGAGTCTTCTCTAGATAACCTTGTAATAGTTTGCCCTGAGGACATAACTGCCCCACCTCCAGCCTGCCTTGAGGAGTTGGCCCCCCTAACCTTCTCCTGAAAGGATTAGCCCTAGAGTGATTAATTCTGTTTCACCAGATGAAACTGCAAATGAAGGCCCTGAAGGAAATGGCTTGGAAGATATTTCTAATTCTTTTCATGACCCACCCCCACCACCCCTCATTTCTTCCAGACCTATAACTAGACTAAAGTCCCAACAGGCCCCTAAAGGTGAGGTACAAAGTATCACACATGAGGAGGTACATTATACTCCAAAAGAACTCTGTGAGTTTTCCAATTCTTATAGGCACAAATCAGGGGAATAGGTGTGGCGATGGATTTTAAGGGTGTGAGATAATGGTGGGAGGAATATAAGGCTGGATCAGACTGAATTTATTGATATGGCCCCACTAAGCAGAGATTTTGCATTCAATGTTATAACTCGAGGGGTTAAAAAAGGTACTAGTAGTTTGTTTGGATGGTTGGTTGAAACATGGATCAAAAGGTGGCCAACATTACCTGAGGATGAAATGCCAGAACTGCCCTGGTATAATGTAGATGAGGGGATCCAGAGGCTTAGAGAGTTTGGAATGTTAGAGTGGATTTATCATGCACAGCCTGCTCTTACACCCCAGGAATGTCCAGAGGATGCACCTTTTACCAGTGAGAAATAAATTTGTGAGACTAGCACCATCATCCCTAAAGAGCTCTGTGGTTGCACTTCTCTGTAGGTCAGATACTACTGTAGGAACTGCTGTCACTGAGCTGGAATCCTTAAACACAATGGGGATGACAGGATTCTGAGTTGGCAGAAGCCAGGTGGCAGCACTTAATCGCCAAAGACAGGATAGATGCGGCTATTATAATAGACAGCAAACTCAAAGCAGGCATCAAAATTATATGGCACGCAGAGATTTGTGGCATTGGCTAGTAAATCATGGGGTACCTAGAAATACAATAGAAGGGCAGTCTACTAAATTCTTGTTTGAGCTGTATAAACAAGAGTTCTAGGTCAAGTGAACAGAAGTCTAACCTGAATTACAAAAACACAGAGTCACGGCCCCTTAATCAATTTCCAGACTTAAAACAGTTTACAAGCCCAGAGCCCTTTGAATGAAAGGGAGGCCAGGTCCCTCTGGGGGAGAACTCTGTTACACTGCAACAAATTTATACTGTTAATCTTCCTCCAAGCCTTCCCCAAGGAGACTGACGGCCTTTTACCAGGGTAACTGTGCACTGGGGAAAAGGAAATGATCAGATATTTAGGGGATTACTAGACACTGGTTCAGAAGTGACATTAATTCCAGGGGACCCAAAACATCACTTTGCTCCACCAGTCAGAGTGCGGGCTTATGGAATTTTAGCTCAGTTCCATCTCACAGTGGGTCCAGTGGGGCCCTGGACCCATTCTGTAGTTATTTCCCCAGTTCCAGAATGTATAATTGATATAGACATACTGAGCAACTTGCAGAATCCCCACATTGTCTCTCTAGCTCATGCAGTGGGGGCTATTATGGTAGGAAAGGCCAAGCAGAAGCCACTAGAACTGCCCTTACCAAGCAAAATAGTAAATCAGAAGCAATATAGGATTTCTGGAGGGATTGCAGAGATTACTGCCACTCTTAAGGACCTGAAGGATGCAGGGGTGGTGATTCCCACCACATACCCATTCAACTCTCCTATTTGGCCTGTGCAAAAAACAGATGGGTCTTGAAGGATGAAAATGGATTATCATAAGCTCAACCAGGTGGTAAATCCATTGCAGCCACTGTTCCAGACATGGTATCACTGCTTGAGCAAATCACTACATCCCCTGGTACCTGGTAAGCAGCTATTGATATGGTAAATGCTTTTTTCTTAATAGCTGTTAATAAGGACCACCAGAAACAGTTTGCTTTCAGCTGGCAAGGTCAGCAATATACTTTCACTGTCCTACCTCAGGGGTATATCAACTCTCCAGCCCTATGTCATAATCTTGTCTGCAGGGAACTTGATCATTACTCCCTCCCACAAGACATCACACTGGTCCATTATATTGATGATATCATGTTAATTGGACCTAGTGAGCAAGAAGTAGCTACTCCTCTAGATTTACTGGAAAGGCATTTGTGTGTCAGAGGATGGAAGATAAATCCAACAAAAGTACAGGGGGCTTCCACCTCAGTGAAATTTCTAGGTGTCCAGTGGTGTGGGGCATGTTGAGATATCCCTTCTAAGGTGAAGGATAAGTTGCTGCAGCTGGCACCTCCTATGACCAAAAAAGAGACACAGTGTCTAGTTGGTCTTTTGGGATTTTGGTGACAACATATTCCTCATTTGGGTGTGCTACACTGGCACATTTATTGAGTGACCAGAAAAGCTGCTAATTTTGAGTGGGGACCTGAACAAGAGAAGGCTCTGTGACAGGTCCAGGCTGCAGTACAAGCTGCTCTGCCACTTGGGCCATGGGATCCATCAGATCCAATACTGCTGGAGGTGTCAGTGGCAAATAGAGATGCTGTCTGGAGCCTTTGGCAGGCCCCTATGGGAGAATCACAACACAGACCCTTAGGATTTTGGAGCAAAGCCTTACCATCTGCTGCAGATAACTACTCTCCTTTTGAGAAACAGCTTTTGGCCTGCTACTGGACCTTAGTAGAGACTGAATGCTTAACCATGGGCCACCAAGTTACCATGAGACCTGAGTTGCCTATCACGAGCTGGGTGTTGTCTGACCCACCAAGCCATAAAGTTGGGGGTGCACAGCAGCACTCTATTGTAAAATGGAAATGGTATATACAAGATAGAGTCAGAGCAGTTCCTGAAGGCACAAGTAAGTTACATGAGGAAGTGGCCCAAATGCCCATGGTCTCTACTCCTGCCACATTACCTTCTCTTTCCCAAACCAGAGCTATGCCCTCTTGGGGAGTTCCTTACAGTGAATTGACTGAGGAAGAGAACACTCGGGGCTGGTTTACAGATGGATCCTCACGATCTGCAAGTTCTGCCCGAAAGTGGACTGCTGCAGCATTACAACCCCTTTCTGGGTTGTCCTTGAAGGACAGTGGTGAGGGGAAATCTTTCCAGTGGGCAGAACTTCAAGCAGTGCACCTGGTTGTTCATTTGGCTTGGAAGGAAAACTGGCCAGAGGTGCATTTGTATACTGACTCATGGGCTGTTGCTAATGGTTTTGCTGGATGGTCAGGGACTTGGAAAGACCATAATTGGAAAATTGGTGACAAAGAGGTCTGGGGAAGAAGTATGTGGATAGACCTTTCTGAGTGGGCTAAAAACATGAAGATATTTGTGTCCCATGTGAATGCACACCAGATGGTGACTTCAGCAGAAGATTTTAATAATCAAGTGGAAAAGATGACCGATTCTGTGGACACCAGTCAGCTTCTTTCCCCATCAACTCCTGTCATTGCCCAATGGGCTCATGAACAAAGTGGTCATGGTGGTTGGGATGGATGTTATGCATGGGCTCAGCAACATGGACTCCACTTACCAAGGCTGACCTGGCTACAGCCACTGCTGAGTGCCCAATCTGCCAGTAGCAGAGACCCACACTCAGCCCCCAATATGGCACCATTCCCTGAGGTGACCAGCCAGCTACATGGTGGCAGGTTGATTATGTTAGACCACTCCCTTCATGGAAGCGGCAGTGATTTGTTCTAACTGGAATAGACACATATGGGTTTGCTTTCCCTGCACACAATACTTCTGCCAAAACTACCATCCATAGGCTTACAGAATGTCTTATCCATCGTCATGGTGTTCCACATAGTATTGCTTTGGATCAAGGAACACCGTTCACAGCAAATGAAGTGTGGGAATGGGCACATGCTCATGGAATTCTCTGTTCTTACCATGTTCTCCATAATCCAGAAGCAGCTGGATTGATAGAACAGTGGAATGGCCTTTTGAAAACTCAATTACGGTGCCAACTAGGTGGCAAAAACTTGAAAGGCTTGGGTAATGTTCTACAGGAAGCTGTATATGCTCTGAAACAGCATCCTCTGTATTGTGCTGTTTCTCCCATAGCCAGGGGTGGAAATGGGAGTGGTACCGCTCACTATTACCTCTAGTGATCCACTAGGAAAATTTTTGCTTCCTGTCCCTGTGACCCTGAGCTCTTCTGGTCTATGGGTTTTAGTTCCAAAACAGGGAGTACATCCTCCAGGAGAAACAACAATGATTCCACTGAACTGGAAGTTAAGACTGCCACCTGGTCACTTTGGGCTACTTATGCCACAGGATCACCAAGCCAAGAAGGGGATTACATTATTGTCTGGGGTAATTGACCCTGACTATCAGGAGGAAGTAGGACTGCAACTACATAATGGAGGTAAAGAAGACTTTTCTTGGAATATAAGAGATCCCCTAGGGCGTCTACTAGTACTACCATGCCCTGTGATTAAAATCAACGGAAAACTGCAACAACGCAATCCAGGCAGGACTATGAATGGCTCTGAAACTTCAGGAATGAAGGTTTGGGTCACCCCACCAGGCAAAGAACCACGGCCAGCTGAAGTTCTTGCTGAGGGTAAAGGGAACATGGAATGGGTAGTGGACGAAGGTAGTGATAAATATGAACTTTAACCATGTGATCAGTTACAGAAACGAGGAATTTAATGTTGTTTTGTTCCTGTTATACTATTTAAGTTGTAAGATATCAAGTTTAAGAATGAATATTACCCAAGGATTTGCACCCTATTCTGGAGAGATTTAATGTGTTTTTAGTTATTTGCAGGACAGTTGAGTTTTGTTAGGTGAAAAAAAAGTGTGTGTTTTATTGTTTTTTATTTAGAAATTAGGTATGGTTTAAGGCGGTATATATAGTTGCCAAGTTGACAAGGGGTGGACTGTCATGGTCAAGTTCATGTGTCAACTTGGCCAAGTGGTGGTTGGGCAAGTGCTGGCTTGTCAGTTGCAATGAGGACATTTCATAGAATTAAATCATGATCATGGCAACTGCACCCACTGCTGATTCTATTAGTAATCAGCCAAAGGTGTGTGTCTTCTGCAATGAGTGATGCTTAATGTTATCACTGAAAGCCTTATAAGGAGGATTCAGAAGAGACAGGCTCTTCCTGTTTCAGCTGGTGAGCCTCTCCTATGGAGTTCGTCCAGACTCTCCATCAGAATCATTGGCTTCACAGCCTAGTCTGCGGATTTTGGACTCTGTGTTCCCATGGTCACATGAGACGCTTTCATAAATTTTATATTTGTGAGTGTTTCCTGTTGATTCTGTTTCTCTAGAAAACCCTAACTAATACACTGGGGAACGCATTTGAAACAAGAAGTCAGAGGCCCCAGCAGATGTCACCATGTGCCTTTCCAGTTGACAGAAGTATTCTGGACCCATCAGCCTTTCTTGAAGCTAGGTATCTTTCCCTGGATGCTGTAGTTTGGACATTTTCACAACCTTAGAACTGTAAGATTACAACTTAATAAATTTCTCTTTTTAAAAGCCATTCTGTTTTTTGTATGCTGCATTATGGCAACTTTTACAAACTAAAACAATAAGTAAATCCATAAAGACAGGAATAGCTTAGTAGTTATGTAGGAATGAAGGAGTATAGAAGGATTGAGAGGTGACCACTAAAGGGGTGCAGGGCTTTCTTTTTTGGAGTAATGAAAATGTTTTAAAATTGATTGTTGTGATGGTTGCACAACTCTGTGAATATACTTAAAGCCATGGATTGTACACTTTAGATGGATTGTAGGGTATATGGATATATCTCAATAAAACTGCATAAAAATAAATCTGGAGTGGCTATATTGATATCAGACAAAGTAGATTTCAGAGTATTGGAAATTACTAATGATAAAGGGGTAGATTACATAATGATAAAAGAATTAATTCAGGGGCTGCAAGGGTAGTTCAGTGGTAGAATTCTCACCTGCCATGCAGGACACTGGGGTTCAATTCCCAGCCCATGCACTTTCCCAAACCAAAACAAACATACAAAAATTCAACAAATTGTGGTGCAATAATGGGATACTCACATGGAAAAAGAATGAAGTGTGTACCCTGCCATACAGCAAACAAAAACAACAACAAAAAAAAATCAATTCATCAAAAAGACATAAGAATTTTAAATTTATATGTACCTAACAACAGAGTTTCAAAATACACAGAGCAAAATAAGATAGAACTTAGGGAGGGCAATGGTGGTTCAGTGGCAGAATTATTGCCTGCCATGCCAAGGGTCCGGGTTTGGTTCCGGGAAACTACCCATGCCTAAAAAAAAAATCTGGTAGAACTGAATGCAGAAGTGGACAAATTCACGATTACGGTAGTATATTTTCCAACTTTTCTTTCTCAGTACTCAATATAAAAACAAGCATTCAGAAAATCTTCAAGAATATAAAAGAAATGAGCAAAACTATCAATCACCTGGACCTAATTGACATTTATAAAATCTTCACCCAATAATAACAGAATATACATTCTTTTCAAGTAAACATAGAACATTCAACAAGATAAATTACAGCCTGGATGATAAAACAATCCTTAACAAATTTAAAAGAATTGAAAAAATATGAAGTATGTTATCTTACAATGATGGAATTAAACCAGAAACTAGTTACAGAAAAACATCTTGGAAAATCCCCCAAACACTTAGAAATTAAACAACACACTTTTAAATAACCCATTGGTCAAAGAGGAAGTCCCAAGAGAAATAAGAAAATATTTTGATCTGAACAAAAATGAAAATACAACATAACAAAATTTATAAGATACAATTAAAGTAGTTTCAGTGAGAAATTTACAATGTTATATGCTTACTAGTAAAGAAGAGGGACCTCAACTCAATCATTCAAGCCTCAACATTAAGAAACAGGAAAAAAAAAGAGAAAAATATACTTAACAGCTTTTTTCTATACTTTGCCTTGGGATAACCAGTGAATCACTGGGTCATAGAAGAGATTTTCAAGGTCACCCATGTCATTTCAATAGGTGGTTGTGCTTCAACTTTTCAAAACATAATCAAATCCATTTAATCAGTCACACATAAACTTCAATACATTGGAATGACACCAACAAATGACAAGAGTGGCTCTGTTAATGTGCCTACGTTAAAGAATTCCAATTTTATTCTCAAGCAATGATGGACACTGTGTACAATACACAGCAGCCTTCCATACAATCTAACTGAGTCCACCAGTGTCAGTCAGCATCTTAGCTATTGATAAAGCTTAATTTCTTTCTCATTTTTAAAGGAAAAATCTTAATATTATCTTCCTACACTCTAGTGGATCACCTCATGTACCTCAATTCAGAAATAAATAAATAAATAAATAAATAAATAGAGAATAAAGTAGAAAAAGGACCTAAGTATGAAGCAATTTCACCTCTGAGATACTCCCGTGAACCACATCCACCAGAGACAGAATACACTGAGGCTAAAGTGAAGCATGTAAAAGGTGGCTATTTCTGAGGTTAAAATAATCCTTTTGAGAACATATTGTATTTTATTAAGAGAATAAATTGACAGCCAGTTGATCTCTATGCCTCCTTGTGTATTGTGTGACTATCTTCTAAACACCACATTCCACCATCAGCTTGAAATTTAAAACCAGCTGGTCTCACTCTACTGCTATCCATTATGTTGCATTGTTTTACAAGAAATGTGGTTTCTCTGGCAGCAGACATGTTGATCCCAAAGAAACTGTTTTTCACATTTTACTGTGCAGATTTTTAACATATATATATTTATCCTGCTAGCAGAATATGAAAACTTCAAAAAATTGAACCTATTCAATTAATAAATATATACATGCTGCTCCATTCTCTCCAGCTGACTTTATTTTCAATATTTCTTTAAAAAAAGTTTAAAATCCCATCTTTGCTGGCTCACATGCTCACAGAGGAGTTGGCACATGAAGCTTTTCCAGTTCAACATCATCTTCTGTTGCTAAGAGACTGGCATATGCTTAGGGATGAAAAAATGTTTGGTAGAAAATATGCTCAGAAACTATCTATGAGTGGCCATTTTTAATACAAAAAAGCTTGGTTATGGTACACTTTTCAAAGAGAAGGTATCTTTCTTTTCTTTTGATAACATCAGAGCACAAATCTGAAATTTGAGAATAATGTATCACCATCATGGTAAACTTGAAGCAGTGTTCAGGAAGATGTGACCCTGTTAGGGCTTGGCTTTTCCTTTTAAATCTCAAATATTTGTCCTAATACAAAATGAATAAGAATATGACAACATTTAACTATTCCACACATTTACACACAGAGTATATTAGTTATATAGTACAGCATAAAACAATAAAACAATTTCAACTCAACTCCAGGTAGGGATGAGGGAAGCAAAGCTGTTATATTGTTCTCTTTCCAATTTGAATATTTCCTGTTCTGTACTGTAGAAATTTTAAAATTTTGTATTTTAAGATAAAACAAAAATAGCAGGTTCCTCCCTGACTCTTTGGGTTTCCAAAATTTTAATATGTTGAATATTTCCTCTATAGCTGGGCTCACACAAACAAAAACTTTCCCTGGTTTTGCTTCTCTGATGTCTTAATGTATGTCATTTTGTGGATATTACAATAAGGTGAAGAAGTTACTGTTTACTGCTTGCCACAATAAATGCATGAATGTAAACTTCATAGCATTGGTTAGCTTGCTGATTATTCCATTGAATATTTATTGTGTACTGTACATAGGTAATCAATGTTGTGGGGGACTGAAGAAGTAGTCCCAAGAATAAGTTCCAAGGGAACTACAAAACGCAGCATGGACAGTTTCCTCAAGAAAACTTGACATTAAATGTTATCTAACTCATTTAAATTATTTTATGTATTTGAAACACATATTTTCTTAGATAAATAGAAGAATTATCAACATCGAGAAAGAGCTACATAAGCATTTTCTGTTAATTCTATAAATATTATTTTATTTTTATTAAATGCATTAAGGCATCTAAAATTTTATTCTGTTACCTACTTACAGATTCCAAGAATTCACATTGATTTGCTGTGGTTCTATTAAAATCAGTAAAAAATTACAACTTTTGTGTTTCTCTTTTCTGATTATTTCCTACACTGTTTGGTCTATGTTCATATGAAAGGATCATAGAAAGAAAGAAAATGACCACAATTTACTAGATTAAAACTGCACATTTATCTAACAGTTTCCATGAGGCATGTCGGCACATCTTAGCTGGGTCCTCTGCCTCAGGGTCTCCTATTAGACTGTAATAAAGGTGTCATCCAGGGCTAGAGTCTTATCTGAAAGCTAAACTAGGGAAGGCTCCGCTTCCAAGCTCACTACATAATTGTTGGCAGGATTCAGTTCCTTTCAGATCATTGGACTGAGAATCTCAGTTACTTGCTGACTGTTAACCAGAATTTACCTCCAGTTGCTCCACCATGTAGGCCTTCCAAATAAGGGAGAGAGTCTGATAGCAAGATGGAGGTTATCAGCTATTATAATCTAATCACAGAACTGGTATCTCTTCAAAATCAAGGTGTTCTATTGACTAGAATCATGTTACTTGTGCGTGTGTGTGTGGGGGGGGTAGTCACACAATGTTGAGAATAGCAGGAGGCAGGAATATTTAGGGGCCATCTTGGAAGTTGCCAATTACACTAAGATATGAGGTCCCCCTGCCTTTCATTACAGCCACTTTCAGCCTCCTCATTTCTTAAACACATATACAGGACATAAACAGAATTTTAAAAATCCTTTTTTCTTATATATAATAATGTACCAGCAAATTCATCCAGATTGAGGTTAAAAGAGGAATGGCAGATAGGGCTTTATGTAAAATGTTTTTATTTATTTATTTTGCACGGGCAGGCACCAGGAATCGAACCTGGGTTTCCAGCATGGCAGGCGAGAACTTTGCCTGCTGAGCCACCGTGACCAGCCCAAATGTTTTTATTTTTTTAACTCCTGATATCAACACACATTTTTCTTTCTTGTTTTATCATCTCTACCATTAGTGGAATCAGTGGTTTTTTTTCTCAAGGTTAAAGAAACAAATTAAAAATGGAACTTAAACCTTTTTCATTCTAGGACATGCTCTAGGTGCTTAGAACTCTGAGATTCCAGGTCCAAAGGGACCCAAGCCACTTTCAAGGCCCATGCAGGCCTGTTCCATGGATCTAGACTCCTGAAAGTGGACTGTGCAAAGAAGTGACTAGTGGTTTGGGTGAAAGGGGTGCCATAGTAGATGCAACTTGGACACCTGGGCTAGAATAGCCACACAAGGCCCCAAGTGGTTCAGGACCGAGCCAGAGGTGGAAAGAAAAGGGGGATAGGAGCTTCATATTTTGGGGCCTCCATTAGTACTCTTGCCTCAAACCCCAAAAATATTTAGGGTGGGCCTGCCCTTAGGAGTATAGCCTTCCTGTTCAGTGAGCCCATTTTGGGAGTCAATGACAGTACTGTAAAAATGTTATATATGCCATTAAAATCACTTTTGATTTTTCCTGTCATCACCGTATAGCCTATTGGTTGAAGCAGTCTGTTGTTTAATTTGTCAATATTTCTTGTGAATTGATACAAGTGAAATGTTGTGACACAAATGGTTTCTTCAGGGGCCTTTTAAAATTTCCTCTTGGTTGTATTGCACAAAATTGAAATGGCCATGTTCATGAGTGCATCTACTGTACATGCTTGCAAAATGTAATGGCAGGAACTACAGTGAGATGTTGGAGATAAATCCTGAAAATGCCATCGTTATCTAATAATTTATAATTGTGCAAATGACAAGGAAGTCACAAGTAATTTAATTGGAATGGTAATTATTTTGGTCTAAATACACTACACCTGTTATGTGCACTTTAAATTCATGCTTTTTCCTTGTTTGAACAGCTCCACAGACACTAACAAAAGCTCATTTACTCTTATTCTACACAGAATTCTCAAAATCCTGATTATCTGGTTTCCTAGTACACAGTATATTAGAAACTATCTATCTATCTATCTATCTATCTATCTATCTATCTATCTATCTATCTATCTATCTATCTACTCCATTTCTTTTTATTGCCAAATAATATTCCATTGTATGGCTATACCACATCTTGTTTATCCATTCATCAGTTGAAGGACATGTGAGCTGTTTTCACATTTTGCCTAGTATGAATAATGCTGCTATGGACATCCATGTTCAGGTTTTTAGTGTGACCATGTTTTCAGTTCTTTAGTAGGACTGTTGGGTCATAAACTGGGTCATAAGTTCCTCATAACTTTTGAGGAACTGCCACAACACTGTATTTCAAAGTAGTTACACAGTTTTACATTCCCACCCACAAATGTATGAGGGTTCCAATTTCCCTTTATCTTCCTCACAGCACTGTCACTGTCTGTCTTTTTTACTATAGCTTAGCTCCTAATAGGTATAAGGTGGCATCTCATTGTGGCTTTGATTTGAATTTCCCTGATGGCTAATGACATTGGACGTCTTTCATGTGCTGATTGCCCATTTATATATTTTCATGGAGAAAATGCCTATTCAAATCCTATGCCCATTTTTTTTATCAGGTTGTTTAAGTTTTTAGAGTTCTTTATATACATACTAGTACCTTATCAAACACATGATTTGCAAATATTTTTTCCCATTCCATGGGTTCTTTTTATTTTCTTGATAGAGTGCTTTGCACCATAACTTTTTTTTCATTTTTATGAAGTCCAGTTTATCTATTACATCCTTTGGTTGTTTGTGTTTTAGGTGTTGCATCTAAGAAACTGTTACCTAATCCAAGGTCTTGAAGATTTACTCTTCTGTTTTCTTCTAAAGGTTTTACCATTTTAGCTATTACATTTAGGGTCCTTGATCTATTCTGAGTTAATTTGTTATATGGTGTGATGTAGGGCTCAACTTCATTCTTTTGCATATGGATTGCTGTTGTCCTAGCACCAGAGAAAAAACTATTCTTTTCCCCATTGAATTGTCTTGACATCTTTGTTAAAAAATCATTGACCATGAATGTACGGTTTATTTCTGGATTCTCAGTTCTATTCCATTCGTCTATGTGTTCGTCCTTGTATCAGTATCACACATCTTGATTACTGTGGCTTTGTAGTAAGTTTTGAGATCAGGAAGTATAAGTCCTCCAACTTGTTCTTTTTCAAGACTGTTTTCACTGTCCAGTGCCCCTTGCATTTCCATATGAATTTTAGAATCAGTTTGTCAATTTCTTAATTCAAGAATACCTCTGTGAACTGGGAAGGCATACTGGTCCCTTGCTCCTGGGCTCTGCTTTCAGCCTCTGTTCCTGTGGGCATACCTCATTTTCTCTGGGGCTGGCTTTCATCTCTTAGCTTCCCTTGGCTCTCTCCAGGTTCTGGCTTGCTTAACATCTCATGACAACATCTTCTGGGCTCCAAGAATCTCCAAACATCCATGCCTGTCTTCTCTATGTCTCCGCAGCTGTGTCAGCTCTGCTGTGATGTTTCTGTCAGCTCTGAGGCTTCTTTCATTTCTGTAGGCTCTGTCATTTCTCTCCATTTACTTTTTTATCAAGAGTAAATGTCAGCTTTATTTAGGAATATTTAAGCACAAAAAATGAAAAATCATATACCTAAGAATATTAAGAAAAGTTGAAAATCACTAAATTCTTCTGAGCTACTTTTAAGACACTTTGAATTCAAATATTCCTTGAGATATAAATTATTTGAATTTCTTACACCGTTAATATTCAGGTGTTCATAGTTATTTAAAAGTATTTTAATAAAATGACTCAACCTTCTTATTTTCCCCTGGAAGACAGAGTTTTAAACAACAAGTAGATAATACATCCTAATGAAAATAGTGTAATATGCTCAGTTTTCAAAGGTGCTTGTCACTAGAAAATGGGATTTATATACCTGGATGATTTTACTTTTAATCATAATTTGTTTCATTACACCAAAACATCAATCACAATAAGGCATACTCAGGCATACCAATTACATAATTATATCAAAATTTAAAGACTATTAAAACATATTCCCAACATTTTACATTTAGAATATTTTTTACAAAGTTTCATCTTGAAATATAAATGCAACCAGATATAATAGGAATGAGTTCTGTATTTTAAATGGCACTGAGACTTTTCTCTTTGGTGCAATGTGCTACAAAGTGTTAATAACTTGACAACAGGTAAAAATGATCTAAATTCATCTCCTACCAGCAGTTTAAAAATTTCTAACAGGTAGTATGCAAGTAGTATCATTTACTCCAACATATATATTTTGACCTTCTACTTGAAAATATTTTCCACAAATGACAGTTACTGTGGCCATTTGCCAGATATAGAACTAACAAACGATATAAGA
This sequence comes from Tamandua tetradactyla, assembly GCF_023851605.1. NCBI lineage: Eukaryota > Metazoa > Chordata > Mammalia > Pilosa > Myrmecophagidae > Tamandua > Tamandua tetradactyla. The sequence goes on from NC_135353.1 coordinate 125,719,516, forward strand.
AATAAGAATGACAAAAATATTTTAAAGCATACTCTAACTTTTTAATAATTTTTGCTTGTGGTAACCATCATGTGATGTATAGTTCTGAAACCTCTGTTTTACATACAACTGGGGTACTTAGGATCCTTGTCTTTCTTTCTTTAAGGTGCTACCCAAAGCAGCAAAGTACTAGTTCTGGAATATTTCACAGGTAGCTTTGTTTTTGGAAAAAGCAATTATTTCTTCTTCCAATATGCTTTTTCCTTCATGCTTCAGTCTCTCTTCATGGTGGACTCTTTTAAGGTGCTCAAATTTCTTCTGTAGCTTTCTTTCAGCTTCCTACAGTATCGCTTCTTTCTCTTTTATTTGTTGCACCAACATCTGCTTCATCTCTTCCTTCTTCCTCTGACACTTGAAGATTAACAGCCTTTTTTCAGGGCCCATGTCTTTAAAGCCCATTTCCTCCAGTTTGCAATGTCTATAAGGTTTATAGTGTCGAGTGAGGATTTGTTCTCACAGGTTTTCCATATTTGTACAAATGAGCATTTCTACATTAGAAAACTAATATACCCTCTAAAGAAATATCTCTGCTGCCTTTGGCAGAGACTGACTAGGTGCTCACCAAAACCATGTTCTTCTTGGGCATATGACCAGACCACATTTCTCAACCATCCATCTTAGTAAGCCCATGCTATCAGTTTCTCCCCATGGACTGTGAACAGAGGCATTGTGATGCTTCAAATAAGCTGAAGTAAAAACTGCCAATTAAATACTCATGTGTTTTTTCCATGCTCTGTCGTCTCATTCAGCCCAACAAGATGAAATCAGCTTGAATTCCAATTCTCTGTTGGAGGGGAGCCTTGGGCTAGTAACACCTGCATTATACTTGAGATTTGGGGTTTGTTAATTAGCCCATTATACCATCTGCAATATTTTTTGCTGATTGATGTTACATAATGTTCAAATATGTCAGGTGGGACATGAGGTCTGGTGCTGCAGTCAGCTGGGATCATTCTTCTCCTGATTGCAATTGCCAGGCAGAGTCCTGCATTTTACACTCACAGTGTCTTGTACCATATAATTTAGTGAAAGGATGCCCATGTAGGCCATGTCCCTGGTTTGTGTTCATTATTCCAAATTTCTTTCATCTACTCATGGAATCCTGCAACATTAGGCTGCTCCTTCACTGGATAAGATTTTTTAAAATTTTAACCCATTTTAACCACTTTTACGTGTACAACTCAGTAATATTAAGAATATTCACAATAACAGGATGAAAGTTTAATTGTATTATCTCAAGATATTTAAAAGTCTTTATGTTTAGGTTTAAATATCTAAACATCTTGAAATTGACAGAATCTGCATTTTTTCCATCCTTTGCAACACAGCTCTTCCAGATATTAAAGGGATGTCTGAATGGATTTCTCATGTCTTGTCTAACTACATGCCCAGAGCTTTAGGGAAATAATACCGATATGTTTGGCTATTGAAGATAACCTTAAGATTCACTATTACTTTTGAGTTTAATTTATATTTATAAGAATTATTTAATTGCTGGGAATGTTTTATTTGTTAGTCAGGTATTATAAGGTCCTTAAAAAGTAAATGGAAAACATAAAATACAAAAAAATAATAAGTAAAAAAGTAAATGGAGAGCTCTTCGCCCTGAGCCATGCCTCTCGGGGGGTGCAGGGACTGAGACCATGCTTTAATTGCACAACTAATTTAGGAAGTTGAAACCATTCTAATATCTTACAATTTAAGAGAACTTAAAGCTTAGCTCTTGTCACAGTTACTGCAACAGAATTCCATGTCTGTAGTCTTTATAGGTTTAATTTTTCTGGATTTCAAAGAGAACCACTTTTGAATTCTTTCTTCTGCTCATGGAAATCCATAATCTTCACTGAGGTTGTAGCTAACTTGCTCGCTCTTGATTAGGTGACTGCATTTTTAAAGCCGTCTTTACCTTAATATCCGATATCTATTTTCCAGACTTCTAAGATAAATTAGTCACATAAAATAATTTAATAAGGCCACAGGATCGAATATCCAAGTTGAATGACTGTAAAATATTTTACTCTACCTTCCCATGCCCGACCCCACATATCCCAACAAATATCCAAAGAAGCCAACTACAAAACTACAAAACTACAAAAACATATGTATAGTACACAGCTCAGATTGGCAGGAATTGGAGAGAAAATGGGACCATCTTTCACAAGCCCATTAAGTGTGGCTATCCCTTTCCCTTACTTCAGCTGTGATTTAGCTAATGACATTTTTGTAGGATCAACCAGTTGGGAGTTATTCATTTGGCACCAAGCAGGAACTAGGGTGATGCAAGTGAGGTTCCTGGAGCAAAAAATATAAGGAGGCATGCGCTCTCAGGCATGTGCTGGGGAAGGTGCCCAAACCCCTCCACAGTGCAAGCAAAGCGTAGGCACCTGAGAATGTTGCCTGATCTTTCAGAACAGCACCACCTATCCAAACTCTCTGACCAATCTCATAGCTACCATATCAAGCACATTACAAAACTGCTTAAAAATAACCTTTGTAGCATACTCTTTTGTTTTTAAATCATGAAATTCAGATCTGCAAATAATAACAGCATAAAAAGTTCACCACTTACCTTACCACTCCGAAATAATTACTCTTCACATTTTGAAGAATGATTTTTTAGTCTTTTTATGCATAGATATAGTTTTAATACAATCATAGGCTCAAGCTGTACATACTTCTTGGGCCTTCTTTTTTTGCTCTGTTTTACTTCTCTTTATATTACAAATATTACTCTACTAAAAATATTCTATGACCTTTTTAAATACTTTCAAACTTAAAGGACAGTTACAAAAATAATACAAATCCTATGTAGAAAACTCCAACATACTCTTACCATCACTCAAATACATATATTCACAAATTTTAACATTTTGCTACATTTTCCATATCTGTCATATCTTTCTGTCTGTGTATTTATGAATCCATTTTCTGAGCATGAGTGTATGTTTTATAAATCATGCTTATTGAACCCTTAATATTACCATGTACATTTCCTAAGAACAAGGATATTTACTTCTGTAACCACATTAAGTGCAGTTATCAAGTTCAAGCAATTTAACGTTGATATAAACCTTAGGGTCTATATTCCAATTTTTTCAAATGTCCCAATAATGTCCTGTTGAGACTTTTCTCCTCTCTTGTTAAATCCTATGCAGGATGATGTACTGCATTTAATTGTCACTGCCTCTTTAGTTGCTCTTTTTTTTAATTGTGGAAACATATATACAACATAAACTTTTCATTTCAACCACTTCCAAACATACCATTCAATGAGATTAATCACATTCATGATCTTGCAGTACCCTCACCACCTTCCATTACTAAAACTTTTCCATCTCCACAAAGAGAAACTTTACACCCATTGCATTAACTCCCCATTATCCCTGCCTCCCACCCTTGGCTGCCTGCTCTCTAATTTCTCTCTCTTTGAACTTGCATATTCTTCAATATATTCTTACCATAAGGGTTAAATGTAACATCTTAAATCTGTAACAATCTCATTTGCTTTGATATCAACTACACTTCAACAATACACACAAACTATGTTCCTGTAACCCTCCAAACCCTTGCTTTTATGTAATTCTTGTCACAGAGTGCATGTTTATCCATTATGAGTCAAAAACCACTGATTTATCATTGTGTTAGGTTCATTTGTCTTTTAGATCCTGTAGGAACTAGATATTGGAGTTACAAACTAAAAATACAATAATACTATCATTTATATTTACCCATGCCATTACCCTCAATGAGAGATCTTTATTTCTTCATGTGGCTTTGACCCTTTGCATACTGTCCTTTCCTTTCAACCTGTAGAAAGCTCTTTAACATCTCTTGTAGGACTAGCCTAGTGGTGACGAACTCCCTCAGCTTTTGTTTCTCTGGAAATGTCTTAATCTCTCCCTCAGATTTGAAAAACAGTTTTGTGAGATACAGAATTCTTAGATGACAATTTTTTGCTTTCAGCACTTTAAATATGTCATCCACTGCCTTCATGCTCCCATTGCTTCTGATAAGAAATTGGCACTTAATCATATTGAGGCTCCCTTATATGTGATATATTGCTTCTCTCTTGTGGCTTTCAGAATTCTTTCTTTATCTTTGGTATTCAACAGTCTGATTATCATATGCCACGACATGGGTCTATTTGGGATTATTGTTTTTGGAGTTCAACAGTGTTAGAAAGAAAGCCATATCTGAAAGAGAATAAACACTCACCCAATTGTGGAGAAGAAAATAATTTATTCACAATCTTGCAAGAACGGGTGCTCAATCAAAATGTGGTGGCTAGTGTGCCAAGTGATAGAATGCCACAAATTTTATACCCTAAGCCTAGCACACATGTCCCTTCTCTATTTCTCCACTGATTGAATACTCCAGAGGTTACAGCCTATTTGGATAGTCTAATTAACTCAAATTTCCCACCAAAGGTTCCTGCTGTTGAGTATGTTTTACATTTCAGTTACCCTTGCTGTTACTTATTTAAACTTGTTTTTACCTATATAAGGATTTGACACCAATTCTAGGCTTGGGTCAGAGGTTCTCTCATTTCCCTACCTGCAAGGCCAGTCTGAGTCATTTTGCAGCCCTTTGTTTAGTTAGTTCTTTTTCTCTCATCCTGCACCATCTTGTGTGAAAGCTAAACTTAATTTTAATCTTACAACAAGCATCTTGAGTGTGCATCTTCATATCTTATATTAAATTCAGGAACTTTTCAGCCATTATTTATTTGAATATGCTCTCTGCTCATTTCTCTTTCTTCTCCTTTTGGCACTCCTACAGTGCATATATTGGTATGCTTGATGTTATCCCGTGGGTTCCTTGGGCTCTGTTCACTTTTCTTCATTCTTCTTTCTGCTCTTCAGACAAATGAATTCAATTGTCTTATCTTCAAGTTCAATGATTCTTTCTTCTGCCAGCTCCATTCTGATACTTTCTTCTGCCAGCTCCATTCTGCTGTTGAACCCCTCTAGGGAATTTTTTATTTCTCTTACTGTGGTTTTCGGGTTTGTTTTCTTTTCAAAATTTCCATCTCTGTATCGATATTCTCTTTAAGTTCATCTATCACTTTTCTGATAACCTTTAATTCCTTGTCCATGTTTTATTTTAGCTCTTTGAGCATATTTAATTCTATTTTTTTAAGTTTTTTAAATTGTGTGCCCCAGGTCTGCTGCCTCACATGATGGTTTATAATGATTTAATCTTCTCCTTTGCCTGAGCCACCATTTCCTGTTTCTTTGTATGATTCGTACTCTTTTGTGGCAACTGGAAATTTTGACAATTTATTGTGTTGTTGCTGAAATTTAAACTCTGTGATATCTGTTCCTTAAGCTTGTATCCAGCAAGCATTATGACTGAATTTTCCTTTGGAGCTAACAAAAAAAGAAGGAATGAAAGAAAACACCTTTCTCTGTTTTTTCAACTTGACCTATGGAAGTGCTGTCCTTCAGGGTTTATCCGATATACAATGCCTTGTATGAGAATAGCTCCAGGGCAAAGATATGTACCTCCCTGACTCTTTCTACATATGCATTTAGTTTGGGGCATGCAAACTGCCCTAGGGACTCCCCAGTTCACATAGTTACAAATGTCCCTGGCACTTTACTGTATATTCTACGGTCAGCAATACCTTTCCCCAAGCAGAATGACTCAACTGCTCTTCCACAGCATTCTGTTGCAGAGCTTAGTGCTCTGCCTTCTACATGCAAGGCAAGTTCTGGGATGTAAGTATATCAGGCCACTACCAGACAGATTAGGTCAAATATACATGTTCCCAGCATGTGCATGAGGGTTACTCTGTTCCCTGCAGAACAGGGACCAGGAGTATGTAATGGCAGCAAGGTCCACCTCTACACACTGAGCAGATAAGGGGTAGGGAGGATCAGACCTGGAGCCACAACATCATACTGCTTTCTTTTATTTAAAGAGAAGTTGCAGTTTTACAGAAAAGTCATACATAAAACACAGACTTCTCATGTACCACCCTACTATTAATTCATAACATTAGTGTGGTATGTTTGTTATAATTTATGAAAGAACGTTTTTGTGTTTGTACTAACTGTAGTCCATAGTTTATATTAGAGTTCACTCTTCATGTTGTACAGTCCTAGAGTTGGTTTTTATTTCATTTTTATTCTGGTAACATATATAGAACCTAAAATTTCCCTTTTTAGCCTCATTCAAAGACATAATTCTGTTATGTTAATTACACTCACAATGTTATGCTACCATCACCACCATCCATTACCAAAACTTTTCCATTAACCCAAATAGAAACTGTAGAATTTAAGCATTAATTCTCCATTCCTTACTCCTTTCTGCACCCATAAACCTATAGTCTAGTTTCTGACTCAAGGAGTTTGCTTATCATAATTATTTCATCTCAGTGAGATCAAACAATATTTGTTATTTTGCATCTAGCTTACTTCACACAACATGATATCTTCAAAGTTCACCCATGTTGTTGCATGTTCAAGGCTTCATTCCTTTTTATGGCTGAATAATATTCCATTGTATATACCAATTGTGCTTTTCCATTCATTGGTTGATGGACATTTGGGTTGCTTCCATTTTTGGCAGCTGTGAATAATGTCACTATAAGCATCAGTATGAAAATACCTGTTTGCGTTCCTGCTTTCAATTATTTGGGGTATATACCTAATAGTGAGATTACTGGGACATACAGCATTTCCATATATAGCTTTGTGAGGAACCACAAAACCATCTTTCACAGTGGCTGTACCATTTACATTCTCACCAGTAATAAATGAGTGTTCCTATTTCTCCACATCCTCTCTAACACTTGTAATTTTCTGTTTCTTTAATAGTAGCCATTCTAGTAGGTATGAAATGGTATCTCATGGCTTTGATTTGCATTTCTCTAATAGCTAGTGATGCTTCATTTAAACATTTTTATGATGAAATATAACATATATACAAAAAAGCAATAATTTTCAAAGTACATTGTAACAAGTAGTTATAGAACAGATTTCAGAGTTTGGTATGGGTTAGCGTTACACAATTTTATGTTTTTCCTTCTAGCTGCTCCCATGATTGCAGTTAGTCACTTTTCTCTTGCTGCTTTCAGGAATTTTTTCTTCTCTTCACCATTTGACAGACTGACTAGTATGCATCTTGGAGTAGACCCATTTGGATTTATTCTCTTTGGAGTTCATTAGGATACTTTGTTTTGCATATATATGTCTTTCATAAGGATTTAGAATGTTTCCCCCATTATCTCCTCAACTAATCTTCCTAGCCCTTTACTCTCCTCCTTCTGGGACATCAATGATTCTTAAATTTGTGCGTTTCATATTGCCCATCATTTCCCTGAAATCCAATTCATAATTCTCCATCTTTTTTGCCATTCGTTCTTTTGTGCATTTGAATTCAATTGTCCTGGCCTCTGGTTCACTTATTCTTTCTTTTGCTCTACAAATCTGCTGTTGCATGTCTTTAGCATACTTTTTATTTGGTCAAAAGTATCTTTCATCTTTGTGATATCTGCTCTTTTTCTCCTTATTCTTTCAAATTCTTCTTTATGCTCTTCTAGCATCTTTTTAAAATTTTTCATGATTGATACATTTATTCCATAATCCCTGGAACTGTAAAATAGTTTTTCTTTTAATCTACTGAACCAAAGAAAGTATTTTAAATGTCAAAATATACATGCTGAATGTGATTTAGCATTAAGCACCAAAAAATATGGAAAGTTTACAAAAATTGTATAAACATATAAGATGCATATACTCATTAATTACATTCAGTTTGAAGGAAGAAACTACTCTAAAGTTCATTAATATTTAAGAAATACTTGAATATCTTCTAACTTGGTTTCAGCAAAGTAACAAATACTGCTTTTAGTTTTTTATATAAGCCATCTAAAATTTAGATTCAAAATTTAAACTGCCTTATGTTATGAATGGCAGTTTGATCATTAAATTTGTTTACATTCCGGTCTAATGTACTTGATACACAATAGATACTTAATGCCCTAAAACAAAGCAAAACAAACACACCTTGAATCATTTAGTGAACATCTCAAGCTAAGAAAAATGTTAGATCTCTCTTCGGTATGTTTATGTGGAATTTGGTATAATGCCATCTGTGGAAAAAAATTATTTTTTAAATGTTGTAATTAACACTTCTGTAAATATGCCATTATAACTTCAGGCAGAAAATAATATTATGAAGTAAGATGAAGTGAATATAGAATGAAAATTATTCTGACATTAAAGCATGCCCCCACTGCAAATCACCTGGTCAACGCTGATAACAATTAAATGAGGAAAATATGTGCCGATATTGTTCTAAATACACTGGCGCTGTCACCCTAATTGACCTAATAAGATCACGTGGGAGACTTGGCCTAGTTCCCCAGGTCTGTGACATTGCCACCTCCAGCCCTGCTCCGAATAGCTTTTACAAAATCAAGTTATTCACACTGCTCACGCAAAATCCAGCAAGCTGTAGTTCTGAGCACCATCTACGTTTATATATTTATTTTGTACTGTTTACATGAAAAAAAGATTTTGTTGTGCTTTTTATATATCTGATATAAAGTTTTATTATCAAGCATTGTATTTCCAGTTTTATTGGAATGAGGGGAGGGAAGGGAAAGACTAAAAAAAGACGTACATCAGGAGAGTCAGCCTGTAGACTAATGTTATCCACGCACAAACTAGCCAAGTATCTTTTTAATTCAAAAGACACTATTATCAAAAGGCAATATGTATATAAAAGAACATATAGTCCCCTTCCTAAAATACATATTATTTCATAGTCAATTTTCACAGCAACCAGTACATATATCCATACACATGGCATAGATCTATACATCAATATACTTTTCACAATCTGTCCTGTTCAGTTATCTGTTGAGAACACCGATAGAATTAATGTCATTACCACAGCAGTCTAAGGCTAAACATTGCATAATTAGGGAAGTGTGCTTAGAAATAGGTCAGTAATTTGCTCATTATGATGATTATTTACAAAGATATCTATTTATGTTAGCAATAAATAATCTTGATATCAAAAGAGGTAATGTTCATGCACACACCGAGATGGCTGCATACTTTTAAAATATTTACACAAAGTTTCTCTATTACAGCTTTCCCATAAATAGTCAAAGTGGACCTTCTTCAATTTTCTCCATATTTCCTTTAGTCTTGCTTCTGGGGGGTGCATCCTTCCATTTCTACAACTTCAGGCCATCCTTCATATTTGTTTGTGACCTTATTGTTCTTTATGTGCTGTTCAAAAGGGCTTTTTGTCTTAATGGCTTTTCCACCACAGAAGACCAGTTGTCTCTGAAACCAAGATTAATAATAGATATGCTCCCTAAGTCAGCAATGAGTTGCCTTGCCTCATCATTCAGTTTGGTTACTCCATCATCATACATTCCCATTAAGACTATTGCACCAACTGGTATGGACTTTAGAAACTCAATCATTGGCACCACATCTCCTTCCCACATGAGAAAATATTTAGTGTCTAATGCTCCTCCTGTTTTTCCATTTACCAAGGCAACGTTGATCCCTCTTTCAACATTATTCTTAATATCACTCATTAAAATATTGTCTTCTAGGTAAATTTTTGCTCCCACTACATTGGCTGCTTCATTTGCCATTTTAAATGCAAAATGCTTCTCAGAGCAAGCTTTTGAGATCCCACATTTATATATGGAAGGCTTTGTAGCATGTGCAGCTGTGTCCAATATTGACCTTGAAAATAGATTTCCTGAACTTGTATTCATTTTTATTTCAAATACTTGAGATATAACATAAAATGTCGGTAAAAATACTGCCACAGCTATCACCAAATTTGCAGCACCTGCTGCCCTCATGTGTGGCTTTTCAGTTTATGGCATGTTCTCATTAAAAAAGCTCTGGCACGCCGCCTGCCTCTCCAGTCTCCCAGCAGTCAGTCCTGTCAGAGGGTGTTTCCTCTGATGTTTTAATGTGGTCATTTTGCTGGGCTTTTTTGCCTGCATCTTCATATGGTTTGTGATTTTCTTTTGGCTTTGAGCCATTTGATTATCTTGATAGGTTTATTTTGAATGTAGATTTCCCTGAGTCATCTAAGGTCTTGTATTTGCTCGGGTTTGCATTGAAGTTCTGCTTTTGCTCTTGGTTTGTCAGTAATTCCCCACCAAGCCAAGACCCAGACCTCATGCAGGGGTTGCAATTTTACTTGAGGATCTGTTTGAAGCTATACAGATAGACAGTTTGCCATTATGCACTTTCCATTTCTTCCCAGCATTTGGCACTCTTGGGTCTCCCCTTCCCCTCAGGCCTGGCTCTCCCTGACTGTGGCATTTGGGTGACCAGGATGGAGAACCAGTGCAATTTCAACCAGGTCCACTGGTCCCAGTGCGTAGTGAAACCTGCCAACTACGGAACTGGGGTATGAGCAATGTGCACGTCAGTGGAGATTCCACTTGTAGGCCCAATGGGTCTGGATGCCCCCAAGTCCCCACTCGGAATGACCTTGGGCTGTGAGACTGGGTATATCTACTGCCCCTGTCCACAACCAACCTTAAAATGCCTGCCAGCTAAGCATGGCATGGAATCTGGTGTGGGGTGGTTCATGATATGTGAGGAGTGGGAGGGTGAGGACATGGGGTGTGGCATGGAGTGCAGTGCATGCTGGGCATGGGAACAGGGGCTTGGGGCATGGGATGGTGGCGGCACAAGGCTGGGTCAGACATTGGGTGGGTGCAGGGTGGAAGGTGGTGTAGTGGTGTGTGGACCGGGTGTGGTCAGAGTGCACCACAGAGACATGGAGTGAGGCATGGTACATGTGTGTTGGTGTGCAGGGTGCAGCACAGGGTTGCGGGGCTATTGCATGGGGCCTGAGGTGTGCAGGGTGAGGGGCATGGAGCATGGGGGGTCTCTACCTGTGAACCCAGGGTGCAGTGTGCATGGGCACTGAGGTGCAGGGCAGGGTGTGGTGTGCAGGGTGCAGTATAGCTTACTTTGTCATCCCCACCTCCCTATCCATATACTTGGAGAGCTCCAGGCTTACATATGGAAAGGGGAGCAGTAAACTCTGTGTACTAGTTTGATGGTCTTTTATGAATAGGGAAAGTCAGTTTGCTGGCTTCCAGGTTGCCCAAGGGAACTCTGGGCTTTGAAGCTGAGAAGGCTGATCTCCTAAGCTTGCTGCAAGAGTAGGCACTTTCTGGGTGCAGCTTTTTGTTCCTGGAGGAGTCCTGACAGAGCCCACTCACCAGGTTCTCTCCATCCCAATTCTTCAGCTTTTTTATCCACAACTGCCCTATATAGTATAGAAGACACTCTAAAGTCGCCCTCACCCTGAAATTGCTGTGTTGGTCATTTTTTTGGCACTTCACTAGTTGCTCCTTGGAGCAGGAGTGAAATCAGCCTATTCTATTCCAACATCTTCCTGGAAGTCTAATGATGCTTTTAAGAAGACTTTTTATCGATTCACTGTTTGTCTTTTTACTGCAGTCCTTTAAGTGTTTTCAGGAGCTTTGAGAAAGATCTGCCAGTTCTTCCCGGTTGTTTCTGTGGAGAGATGGAGTCCTGAAGTGCTTAACTCCACCATCTTGATCACTATGATGTATTTTTCAAAGCTATTGTAATACTCCATTTTTTACCTATATCATAATTTATTTACTCAATCTGATGTTGTTGGAAATTTAGGTTATTTTCAAATTTTCTCTACTATAAATATCACAGCTATGAAAACCCCTGGATTAGATTTTGCACCCACCTTAAGTATTTCATTTGGATAGATTTTGAAGTCTGAAAGTTTTGATCAAAGAGCTTGCACACTTTAAGGATTTTAGTACATCTTGCCAAAATGCCCTCCATAAAGGCTGTACCAGTTTATTATTCTGGGCTTTTGGATGCTAATGGTCAAATAGAAAAATTGTAATAGTAGTAATTTCAGTCAGTTTTCATAGAAAACTTGAGTGTTCAGACTAAGCTTCTTTTCATTTTACATACATTATCCAATTAAGTCTCAAAAGTCCTATAGGTAGGAGTTGTTATCCCAAATGGCAGATGAGAAATCCAGGACTCAGAGAAGTGAATCTTCTTAAATTCACACAGCTAGAAAGCCAAAGCATCAGTGTTGCAATCCAATTAAATGACTCCATAACTCATGCTCTTTACCCTTACATGAAAGAACTGTGCCAAGATCATCAGACAATGAGGCCATCATATTATATGCCAAGACATTCTCCTTCACCGTCAAGAAGTTCAGTCACCTTCTCCAGTACCTGCCAATAGCAGCAAATAACCTGAGACCCTTAAGCAGTAGAACATCCTTGATGGCAAACTGAGTGACACAAGAGTAGCTAACCCAGAGGCTTTCCCACCACCACTAAAAGAAGACCTTCAGGCCAATTTATGTTATAGACCTTTGAAGAAGGAATCTGGGGTTTCTGTCAACAGTGCTAACTAAGAAAGGAGCCACAACATTGCTAGTTATGCTTCTCCATTTTTCACCCCCCAATGCAATTGGATAAGTTCATAAACTCTACATATTACTGTGTTTGCAGAGTCACTACATATTACTTTGAAGAGCACCAACCTCTTATGACAGTTTTATTCTGAACCAAAATGTGAAGGCAGAATTTTGGCAGAGATAAATAAATGAAATAAACTTGCAGAATTTTGTTTCCTAGCACTTCCAATGCCAGCACCTAAGAAGGTACCATGTCTGAGAAGAAAATACATGAACAAAATTCCCAAAAGGGATATCCTCCTGCCCCAATACTCCAACTTCTTGCAGTTCAGCCATCTGCTGACATTAAATGAAGATGGAGTATCTGAAAGGCTTCACTGGGACTAACCATTTTTTTTCACCAATTTTAGGAGGGCCCCAGAAGCCCTTAGTCACAGCTGCTGAAAAATTCAAATTTTAAATACAAATTGTGTGTTAAGATTGGCAGATGGAAAAGCTAGAACACTTGTCTATTTTAGGAAATGAGGTTCCAACTTTTGATTTCATGCAAGGGGTATTGGCTGCTGCTTTTGGAATTCACACTTCAGATCAACTCTGCATCCAGTTCTGTGCTTTGAGCAGTTAGTTGGCAGGCTGGCCCAGGACGCACACACAAATACAAATGTGTGCAACTTCATTTAGAAAGGAAAGTCAAGGAAAGCACTCTGATTTGAGCCTTCTCTATGTGATGGTAATGGAATTATATACAATCTAAAGACTCAAATGCCCCACACAGCCTAAGAGAAAACCTGAAGAGATGACTCCATCATACCCATGGAACCCTTAATAGCTATGGAGAATGGAGTCCTTAAAACTCTCAGTAGCACTCCATTATGCCTCAATCGAACAGACAAAGCTTTAACTTGCTTAAAGGATAAAAAGCACAAAGAAGATCTCATAAATATGAGACTAAGTAGTATTATTTCCATTTATGAAGGAAGTTACTGAAACTGGGGAAGCTAAGCGTTGGGCCCCAACACTATAGTAGATAGGAAGGAAGACTTCAGAAAACTTCATCTAGTTCCAAAGCCCACAGGTCTTATGTTCCATTGCCTTAGATAAGGAAGGCGCTTTTAAGGGCAATGACCCTTAAAAATGGTAATGCCCATGACTGTAGTTTCTTTCCTCTATGATAAAAAGCTTCACTTGTAGATATATTTGCTGCTAGTTTTCCACTCCTTTCTCCTCTCTTTTCCACTTCTTTCTCCCTGTATCATGATCTTCTACAGTCTCCTTTTTGTTCTTCTCTCATTTTGTGTTCTGATCCTTTCCTTAAGTAGCAACCATATCATCAATTCCCTCTGAGTGAAGGACCTCTGTTTTAGTCTTAATGTGGACAAAACAGCAAATATCAGTAATCAAGTTTTGGGATTGAGGTATGGAGATGAAAGTTTAGTGGTTACTAATAAGACATTTAGACCCAAAGTTATCAACCCACAGATCACTTATTAATTATGAAGGGAAGAATGTACCTTCACACTGTAAAGATCTGACAGGCTCCACCTTAACCAAATGGTCAAAATTGGCCTTATGCAGGATTGGACAAATTGACATAATTTGCTTCCTGATGGGAAGAAGCACTGAAAAGAACATGATGTCACCTATATAGAAGTTTTGCCAAAAATGTTTAATCTGGATTAAATTATGAGAAACAATGCAAATCCAGATTGTGGGATATTCTATCGAGACAACTGACCTGAGCTTTTAAAAATATCAATGTCGGGAAAGACAAAAGCAGGCTAGAAAACTCTTCTATATTAAAGGAGAATGAAGAGAAATGACAAATAAATGCAATATGAGATTCTTAATTGGATCCTGCATTTAAAAAAACAGCTATAATAATTTTTTTGCATTTTTTCTGTTTTTTTATATATTTTTTGTATTTTTTATTTTTATTTTTCTCTATATTTTCATTTTATTTCTTTTTCTGTTGTCTTGCTATTTCTTTTTCTAAATCAATGAAAATGTACTAAGAAATGATGATCACACATCTATGTGATGATATTAAGAATCACTGATTGCATATGTAGAGTGGAATGATTTCTAAATGTTGTGTTAGTTAATTTTTTTTAATAAATAAAAAAGAAAACAGCTATAAAAGACATTAACTAAAGTTCATTATCTGAAATAGAAGTATAAGCATTCTCTCTCTTTTTTTCTCTCTCTCTCTATACACACACACACATATATATACACATACACATGCACACACATATATGATAATAGAATTATATCAATGCTAAATTTCTTGGATGTGATAATTCATAGTGATTATGAAAGAGAACATGCTTGTTCTTAGAAGATAGTCTGAAGTATTTACTGGAAGAGTAGCTCAATAACAATTAACTTTCAGCAAATGCAACAAAATATTAACAACTGGTAAATTAAGTTGAAAGCATCCTTTCAGGTTTTTTGCACTACTTTTTGTACTACCATTGTACTACTTTTATAACTTTTCTGTTGATTTGAAAAATTTCCAAATAAAGCATTGGAGTTAAAGAGATATACAAAAACCAAGGAAGGAGAAGGAGGAACATTTATAAAGACTGTGGGGCTCCATCCCAGAAACTATGACCCCACTACAGTGTGAGTTCCTTCTAGAAGTTGACTTTACTCTGTCCCCAGTATACATGTGTTTACATATACATATCTCTACCTGGAGTTACAAGTTATTTAGAATTTCCTCTACACATTCCTTTTGCAGGTCTATATGTCTTTCCCATGACTCCTCTTCATTTTCTGCAAGGAACCATCTCCACTCAGCCTCTTGTCCACTCTCCCCCATCCACACTGTTCAAGGCCTCTGCAATTTAAGCAAAGCATCCTGCTGCCTTCTACTCCTCCTAAGCCCACATACAGGTAACGGAAACTGTTGCAGCAACCAAGACTTTGCTCATGGAAAATAAGAGGATTGGAAAACTCTGTTAACAACCAACACTTTCCCCATAGACATTTCTTTAAATGAATCTAATGATGAGGAAGAACACACTGTATCTGTTCATCTAAATGTTCTAAACTCCAAAATCTCATAGTCAAGTTCTCATACAGGACCCTCAAGGCACATACCCCTCACCTCAGGAACCCATCCCTGTGTGGGTTGATTTTATGTTCCTCCAACAGCTGGTGTCAATCATTGGGGGTGTCTGACTAGAGAAATATTTTCAGAAATAGCTTCTGAGGTCTTTGGCACTTGAACTAAGGAGGGACAAAATAAGTTTGTCTTTCATTGTTTTCTGTGCAAAGCATGCTGAGACCTGACTGGCTCTCTCTAAAAGTGAGATAGAGACACATGGGGAGTCCCTGAGCCTAGGGGCCTGAACCAGGAAAATCATATCTCCTATTTCTACTCCTTTATGTGAGGGAGCCATCTGGAGCTTGTCTGGTATCACAGAGTAGTGACAAGTTCATCAGAACCAATGTTCTGGGAGAGGAAAGAAAGGAGGGTTTCTTTAAATTGGTCAGGACTGCTTTGTGCAAAAACTTTAACAACTAGGGAGGCTAGTACCTGGGAAAAAGTCAGCAAAGCTATCCACAAAGCAATACAGGAGTCCCACCCAGCAAAGGATAGGTAAGACTACCTGCTGGAGTATGCTTTGTGGGACAGTAGCCACAGGCCCAAGATGTAAAGCACCCTACTGAGTTAGCCTAATCTGCCTGCACCTGGGAGTCCAGTAACCAAAGCATGAGATGCACCGTGTTTTTCACTGTCGCCCAGTAGAGGGAGGTTACCCTGCATTTATAGTCAAGTAGTAGCCCCGTTGTCAATTTGAATCATCTTAATGTAGTCCAGAGCCCTGATCAGCTGTAGGCTTCTCTCCATCTGTTCACTCCATAAGAGATACGAAGATATTCTTCTAAGGGCCTGACATGAGTGAAATATCCTTCTGTGTAACCACAGTGAATAATAGGTCACATTATGTTTCAGTGAGAGCCTTGATATGCTGAAATTGGAATATTTCCCCTATAGCAATTCTGACCTTGTCCCTCCACTCACCATAAATGATTACTGGTTTTGGGGTCTGAGCAACAGGAAAGCAATATGGTGGGATGAGAAGATGAAAGAAGCTCTGAGAGAGAATGTTACAGTGACAGTAGTCATGGAGAAAAAAAAAGCAAGGCCAGATAGAGACAGACAACTCAAAGTGGAAAAGAAGAATATCCATAACTTCTTCATTTGGTAAAAAAGTCAGCCACCTATAGCCTCTATCCCATAGCATTGAATCCTTCCAGTCTGTGTGATGGTGGAAGGAGCAACTAGCAACCAACGCTAATGCAAAAAATTTCAAAGGGACAAGCATACCAATGTGGCACTATATTGACTAGTCCCAGTCTATATGTAAATTAGTTTATTTAAACGTTTAAAATTCCCATCTTGGGAAGCAGAGCCTGAAATAGCAGTTCTTGTGCAAGTGATCTGTTGGAGGAACATTATGAGAAGGGGATTGAGGGAAGGAGGATGGGCTAGGGGGGCAAGTTAAACAAAGATGTGGTCTCAGCTAAGGACTAATTTCAGCATGGTCTCACAGGGATGCTCTGGAGCAAGATTGCACCACAGAAGCAGCCCCATCTTAAGAGAAGGGAATGTATTTTTTTTAACTTTTTAAATTTGTTTTACTGTATAATGTAACATATATACGAAGCAAAGAAAGAAAAAAGCAATAGTTTTCAAAGCATTCTTCAACAAGTAGTTAAAAGACAGATCCCAGAGTTTGTCATGGGCTACCATACATCCTCTCATATTTTTCCTTCTAGCTGCTCCAGAATACAGGCCAGAGGGATTAAATGGTTTTTTTTTATCACCACAATCGACTTATTTTCCTTCTTTTTTGTGAAAAATAACATATATACAAAAAAGCTATAAATTTCAAAGCACAGCACAACAATTAGCTGTAGAACAGATTTCAGAGTTTGGTATGGATTACAATTCCAAAGTTTTAGGTTTTTACTTCTAGCTGCTCTATGATACTGGAGACTAAAAGAAATATCAATTTAAAGATTCAACAATCATACTCATTTGTTAAACCCTACCTTCTCTGTAGAAATCCACCATCACCTTTGATCTATCTATCCCACTCTTTAGGGGTATTTTGGCTATGGCCATTCTAACTTTTCATGGTGGAAGGGTCTGTCAATAATATGGGACAGGGGGATGGAACTAGGTGATGTTCTGGAGAAGCTGGCCCCTCTGCATTTCAGGATTTGGATTTGAAAACTATTGCTTTTTTCTTTCTTTGCTTCGTATTGGAATCTGTATTGGATTACAGGGACCCATCTGGAAGTTGTAGGTTTTGGAAAGTTACCCTAGTGCATGGAATCTTTGTAGAATCTTATATATTGCCCTAGGTGTTCTTTAGGATTGGCTGGAATTATTCTAATTGGGGGTTGGTAGGTTATGATAGGTAGAAAGGTCTAACTGAAGTTTGCATAAGAGCAACCTCCAGAGTAGCCTCTCAACTCTCTTTGAACTCTCTCTGCCACTGATACTTTATTAGTTACACTTTTTTTGTCCCTTTTGTCAGTATGGCATTGCTGAACCCATGGTGCCAGAGCTGGACTTATTCCTGGGAGTCATTTCCCATACTGCCAGGGAGACTTTCACTTCTGGATGTCATGTCTCATGTAGAGGGGAAGGCAATGATTTCATTTACAGAACTGGGCTTAGAGAAAGTGAGGCCACATCTGGGCAACCAAAGAGATCCTCCAGAAGTAACTCTTAGGCATACCTATAGGTAGGCTAAGCTTCTCTGCAACCTACATAAGCTTCACAAGAGTAAGCCCCAAGATCAATAGCTTGGCCTATTGATTTGGGTGCCTCTAATGTTTGACACAGTATAGGGGATTCCCTGATGGTAAATAGTTCCATAATTTTTCTCCCATCCCTCAAGGGACTTTGTCAATACTTATTGATTACCTACTTAATATATTCTAGGATGTATCCAGGCATTGCATTTTTAAGCTATACAAGATTAAAGGCTTTCATTCTTATTCTGGGCTCCCTGTGTTTCAATTGTTCAAATGAGCTATCCAGACAGGTTGAGTTAGATCATATGCTACAGAAAGTTTAGGTTTACTTAATAAACCATTCTTTCTTTGGTCTCAAAGAGTATGTGTGGTTCTAAAATATCGACAACATCTTCCCTACCCCTGTGTTTGGAATTAAACCTTAATCCCAACCTTATCAGATTCATCCTTATCTCTAAATACTAGGTTGTAGATATATGCAATATCTTCTCAAAATCCAGAAATAATAATTACCACTCAAGACTAAATGTTTCTGTTATAGCAATTACAGTCTAGGCCCCTATTTTCTGATAAGCATTTTCTAAAGGAAACCATACAATAATTGTTCTTTTTTTTTTTTTCACATGGGCAGACACAGGGAATCGAACCCAGGTCTCTAGCATGGCAGGCAAGAACTCTGCCTGCTGAGCCACCCTGACCCATGCATAATTGTTCTTTTGTTTCAGGCTTATTTTACCTCACCAAATGTCCTACAGAATTCATGCCAATGTAAGGGAATAGATAGAAGTGAGGGTGGTTCTCTAGTGGGTCTATATGTAATATTACCATATGGAAGGTGAACATGATTGAAAGGGGTTGTATAGACCTAAGGGTCTCACTGATTAACACTAAAAATATAAATAAGTTCTTGCTAGAACTACTTCAAAGGTACGAGGCATGTACAAAGAGTTTTTAAGTCCAGGGTACAGGGGGAATACTGCTATTTCATGCTATGGGCCTTGTTTAACAGGGAAACATCAGCAGTATCACAGCAACAGCAGGTGTAAATAATGGGGTGAGGGACAAGAATTAAGGGGAGGTTTAGATCTCTTATTTGGTGAGGTTGTGTTTATTGGTTATCTTTCTCCAGGGAAGAATGAAATTATCTAAAATTGAGAGTGTTGATGCACTGTGGAGTTTTGGCATTATACATGATGCCTGATGAATGCAGGTGGCTGAAGGATGTACTGACAGAGATGTACATTGGCTAACGATGGTGTATACATATGATCAAATGCTGTGCTGCTACAAAAATGAACAAAGTCATGAGGCATGCCACAGCATGAATTCTGTAGGACATTTGGTGAGGTAAAATAAGCCTGAAACAAAAGAACAATTATGCATGGGTCAGGGTGGCTCAGCAGGCAGAGTTCTTGCCTGCCATGCCAGAGACCTGGGTTCGATTCCCTGTGTCTGCCCATGTGAAAAAAAAAAAGAACAATTATTGTATGATTTCCTTTAGAAAATGCTTATCAGAAAATAGGGGCCTAGACTGTAAGTTGCTATAACAGAAACATTTAGTCTGGAGTGGTAATAGTTCTGAGTTCAACCTCTTAGCTAACCATTCACCCATATCTAGTGTCTATGTATCTCTAAATTCCCTATATTCTGTATTATAAGCTTCTGATTTTACCTTTATCATGGTAATAAAAGTGGAGTCATATAGTATGTATCCTTTTGTATCTGGCTTATTTCACTCAGCATTATGTCCTCAAGGATCATCCATCCTGTCATGTGCTTCTGGATGTCATTTCGTCTTACTGCTGCATAATATTCCATCATATGTATATACCACATTTTGCTAATCTACTAATCTGCTGATGGGCATTTGCATTGTTTCCATCTTTCTGTGATTGTGAATAATGCTGCTATGAACATCGGTGTGCAAATGTCTGTTTGTGTCACTGCTTTCGTCTCTACTAGTAGTGCTATTGCAGAGTCATAGGGCTATTGCAGATTCATAGGGCAACTCGATATTTAGATTCCTAAGGAACAGTTCTTCCATAATGGGTATACTATTATACAGTCCCACAAGCAGTGCATCAGGGTCCCAATTTCTCCACATCCTCTCCAACACTTGTAGTTTTCTATTTGTTTAATAGCAGCCATTCCTATAGGTATGAGGTGGTATCTCATTGTAATCTTGATCTGCATTTCCCTTATAGCTAATGAAAATGAGCATCTCTTCATGTGCTTTTGAACTATCTCTATATGCTCTTCAGAAAAATACCTATTTATATCTTTAGTCTATTTTATAATTGGGTTGTTTTTTCTTTTGTTGTTGAGTTGTATGATTTCTCTATGTATACAGGATATCAAACCTTTATCTGATGTTTGATTTCCAAGTATTTTATTCCATTGAGTTGGCTGCCTCTTCACCTTTTGACAAAGTTTTTTGAGGCACAAAGGCATTTGATTTTGAAGAGTTACCATTTATCTATTTTTCCTTTGTTGCTTGTGCTTTGGATGTAAAGTTTAGGAAGCTACCCCCTATTACTAGGTCTTAAAGATATTTCCCTACATTTTCTTCTAGAAGCTTTTTCGTGCTGGTTCTTATATTTAGGTGTTTGATCCACTTTGAGTTAATTTTTGTATAGGGTGTAAAGTAAGGGTCCTCTCTCATTCTTTTGGCTATTGTATCTAGTTCTTCCATGCCTGTTTATTGAAAGGACTATTCTGTCACAGTCCAGAGGATTTGGGGGCCTTGTCAAAAATAAGTTAACCATAGATTTCGTGGTCTACTTCTGCACTTTAGATTTGATTCTATTGGTCAATGCTTCTATCTTTGTGTCAATACCATGCTGTTTTGACCACTGTGGCTTCATAATAAGTTTTATATTCAGGGAGTGTTAATCCTCCCACCTCGTCCTTCTTTTTTAGGATGCTTTTAGCTATTCGGGGTCTCTTTCCTTTCCAGATGAATTTGGTAATTAGCTTTTCCAAGTCTTCAAAGTAGATTGTTGGAATTTTGATTGGTACTCCATTGAATCTGTAGATAAGTTTGGGTAGAATTCACACCTTAACTATATTTAACCTTCCTATCCATGAACATTGAATCTTTTTCCACCTATTTAGATATTCTTTGATTTCTTTTAGCAATGTTATGTAGTTTTCTGTGTAGAAGTCCTTTACATCTCTAGTTAAGTTCATTCTTATGTACTTGATTCCTTTAGTTGCTATTTTGAATGGAATTTTTTTTTAACTGACTGTTCAGTTGGGTCATTCCTTGGGTATAGAAATGTTACACATTAATTTTTGCACATTAATTTTATATCCTGCCACTTTGCTAAGTTTGTTTATTAGGTCAAGTAACTTTGCTGTAGATTTCTCAGGATTTTCCAAGTATATTATGTCATCCGCAAATAATGAAAGTTTTACTTCTTCCTTTCCAATTTGAATGCCTTTTATTTCTTTGCTCTACCTGATTGCTCTAGCTAAAACTTCTAGTATAATATTGAATAATACTGGTGACAAAGGGCATCCTTGTCTCATTCTTGGTTTTAGGTGGAAAGGTGATAGTTACTGGCTATCAGTTTTTCATAGATGCCCTTTATTATTTTGAGGAAGTTACCTTTGATTCCTATCTTTGGAAGGGTTTTTATCAGAAAAGAATGCTGAATTTTGTCGAATGCTTTTTTAGCATCAATTAAGATGATCATGTGATTTTTTCCCTTTTGATTTGTTAGTGCAATGTATTACATTAATTGATTTTCTCGTATTGACTCATCCTTCCATTCCTCATATAAACCCCACTTGGTTGCAGTGTATAATTCTTTTAATGTGTTGTTGGACTCGATTTGCTAGTATTTCATTGAGAATTTTTGCATCTATGTGCACTAGGGAGATTGCCCTGTGGTTTTCCTTTCTTATAGCGTCTTTACCCAGTTTGGGTATTAAAATAGTAGCTTCATAACATGACTTAGGTGGTGTTCCTTTTTCCTCATTTTTTTTGGAAAATTTTAGCAGCATTGGTGTTAGTTCTTTTCGGAATGTTTGATAAAATTCCAAAGATAGAAATCAAAGATAAAATTTTTGATCACTGAATCTCTTTACTTGTGATTGGTTTGTTGAGATCTTCTATTCCTTCCTGAGTCCGTGTAGCTTATTTGTGTGTTTCCAGGAATTTGTCCATTTCATCTAAGTTGCCTAGTTTGTTGGTATATAGTTGTTCATAGTATCCTCTTATGATTTCTTTTATTTCTTCAGGGTCTGTGTTAATGCACCCCTTCTCATTTCTGATTTTGTTTATTTCCATCCTCTCTCTTTTTTCCTTGTCAGTTTGTTAGTGGCCTATCAATTTTATTGATTTTATAAAAAAAACAGCTTTTGCTCTTTTTTTTTTAAGGTTTTGCTTTTATTGACTCTTTCTGTTGTTCCTTTTTTTCTCCCATTCATTTCATTCTACTTTAATCTTAGTTATTTCTCTTCTTCTATTTGCTTTGGGATTAGTTTGCTGTTCTTTCTCAAGTTCCTCCAGGTGAGCAGTTAAGTCCTTAATTTTTGCTCTTTCTTGTTTTTTAACATAGGCATTTAGGGCAATAAATTTCCCTCTCAGCACAGCCTTTCCCACATCCCACAAGTTCTGATATGTTGTATTCTCATTTTCCATCGTCTCCATATAGCTACTGATTTCTCTAGCAATTTCTTCTTTGACCCACTGGTTGTTTAAGAGTGTGTTATTTAATCTCCATATATTTGTGAAAGTTCTCATTCTTTGGTGATTATTGAGATCCAAATTAATTCCAGTGTAATCAGAGAAAGTGCTTTGAATCCATTCAATGTTTTTTAAATTTATAAATACCTGTTTTGTGCCCCAGCATGTGATCTATCCTAGAGAATATTCCATGCACACTAGAGAAGAATGTATATCCTGGTGTTTTGGGGTGTAATGACCTAAACATCTATCAGTCCCTTCAATTTTGCCAATGTCTGTCTCATGTACTTTGGAGCCCCTTGATTGGGACCATAAACATTTATAAATTGTTATATCTTCTTGGTTAATTGTCCCTTTTATTAATATACAGTGTCCTTCTATGTCTCTTTTTATGCCTTTACATTTAAAGTTTATTTTGTCTGATATTAGTATAGCTACTCCTGCTTTCTTTTAGTTACAATTTGCTTGGGAATTAATTTTCCATCCTTTCACTTTCAATCTACTTGTACCCTTGTGTGTAAAATGTGTCTCTTGTAAGCTGCATATAGCTGGATTGTATTTCTTAATCTATTCTACCAATCTGTATCTTTTAATTGGTATGTTTTGGCCCATTAACATTCAAAGTTATTACTGAAAAGTCATTTCTTGAATCCACCATCTTATCTTTTTTATTTTATTCATCAGATTTATATATTCTTTTCCTTCTTTCTCTTTTTATCCTTTAAGTTACCCTTACTCTTCAATTCTGTGCCCTCCTCCAGACCTCCCTCTCCTGTGTTTTTTTTTTCCAACTGGCAGAACTTCCTTTAGTATTTCTTGCAGGGCCAGTCTGACAAATTATTTCAGGGTTTGGTTTTCCATGGAAATGTATCATACCATTGCCTTCTCACTTCCATATGCTTGTTGAGCAGTCTCAATACGGTCTTAAACTGATGTGGTTATACTTGTTTGTAATAGATTGTTTTTCTCTTGCCACTTTCAATATTTTCTACTTCTCCTCAACATTTGAAAGACTGATTAGTATGTGTCTTAGGGAAGGCTTATTTGGATTTGTTCTATTTGGAGTTCATCGAGCTTCTTTTGACTTGCATATTTAAGTCCTTTATAAGGGTTTGGGAGTCTTCCCCTGTTATATCCTCAACTTATCTTCCTAGCTCTTTACTCTTCTCTTCTCCTTCTTGAACACCAATGATTCCTGTATTTGTGCATTTTGTTTTGTCCTTCATTTCCTTGAGATCCAATTCAGATTTTTCCATCATTTTTGCCATTTGCTCTTTTGAGGTTCAAAGTCAACTGTCCAGAGATCTTTAATCTCTGTTATATCTGCTATTTTTTTATTTATTCTTTTAAATTCTTATTTATGCTCTTCTAGTGTCTTTTTGGTCTCCTTTATGTCATTAGCCATGCCATTTATTTTATTTAGTAGAGTTATATGAATATCTTTGATTAGTCGTTCCAATGTCTGTGTCTCCTCTAGTGTTTTTGCTGTTGTTGTTGTTGTTTGTTTGTTTTTTATCAGCAGGCACCGGGAATCATACCTGGGTCTCTGGCATGGCAGGCGAGAACTCTGCCTGCTGAGCCACAGTGGCCCGTCCTCCTCTAGTGTTTTAATTTGGTCATTAGGCTGGGCTATATCTGTCTGCATCATGATATGCTTGGTGATCTTCTGCTGTCTTCACACATGGAAACATCTTGATTGGTTTACTTTGGAAATAGATTTTTTTCAGTAGTCTAAAGTCTTGTGTTGTGGGATGGATGTGTTGCAGGATGCAAGGCATGGGGTGGGGCACAACAATGCAGTGATGCATTGCAGCGCAGGTGTAAGCATAGGTTGGGTGTGCTAGGCTGGTGACTGTGAGCATGGGCATCCAGTGGTGGGGAGGATGTGGCTATGCAGGTGCACGGGTCTGGGGGCCTGGGCCCTGGTGTACACTGGTCTAGGGTGTGGGGCCCTTTGTGCACATGGGCAGAGTTCAGGACAGTTGGTCATTGTGCCTGCATTGGCTAGGGACAGATGTGGTCTCGCTGTGCTTGCCCAGAGCTAGGGGGTGTGATTGCAAACTGTACACATGTGCAGATCTGGGAGAGCCATAAACTGATGTACACATGGGCAGAGCTCAGAGTCAGTGGTGTGGGGTTGCACGACTGTATGGTATGGGGGCAGGAGCAGTTTGGGTATGGAGGTAACCTCCAAAAGCCTTTATGCACTGATGTCTGCCCCACAGGGAGCAGGGAGGGGGAGGTAGGGCTCTGGAGGGTGGGGGCAAGACTGCAGGAGAAGTAGGTTGGGGTGGTGCAGGTGTACTTGAACTTGGGTTGGGGATGTGGGGTGGTACACGTGCAGGGAGTTTTCAGGGCGAGGGTATGGGGGAGTATGGGGGGCGGACGATGGGGTTCAGGTGCGTGGGGTGTGAGGTGGGTTACGAGCCCCAGGGCTGCATTGGTGAGGGTAGTGCATTCAAGGACATGGCTTGGCTTACTTCCTATTCCCCATCTCCCTGTGCACTCCTGAGAGCTTCAGCCTTCTGCATTAGGCTGTTTGCACCAACCGGATGGTCTCCAGTTCTATGCTTCTCAGTTCCTCAGCTTTTGCAACCAGGGCTTCCCTATGTGGTGCAGAAGACTCTTCCAGGTCAATCACACCCTGGAATCAACATCTCACTTGTCCTCCCATCCCTTCTGTAACTGTTCCTTGGAGCAGGGATGAACTTGATCTATCCTATACCACCATCTTCCTGGAATTGATAGGGAGTGTCTTTTTAATGCAAATGTTATTGAGATATATTCACACACCATATAATCCATCCAAAGTGTAAAATCAACGGCTCATAGCATTCATCAACATAATCAATTTTAGAACTTTTAATTACTCCAAAAAAGAAAAAATTTTAAAAAGACATAAAAGGAAAACCCAAAACACCCCTTAACTCTTATCCTGCACCCACTGTTGGCCCCTAGTAGCAGTGTGGTACAATTGTTACTGTTGATGAAAGAACATTAAGATATTACTGTTAACTGTAGTCCATAGTTTGCAATAGGTATATTTTTCCTATATACCCCTTTACTATTAACTCTTTGTGAAAGTGTTGCACATTTGTTCTGGTACATGAAAGAACTTATTTATATTTGTACTATTAATCACAGACATCATCCACCACAAGGTTCACTGTATTATACAGTCTCATATTTTAACCTCTAGCTTTCCTTCTGGTGAAACACATGACTCCAAACAACCCCTTTCAACCACATTCACAGGCAAGTCAGCACTGTTTCTTATAGTTCCAATAACATGCTACCATTACCTCTATCCTTTTCCAAATATTTAAGTTCAACCTAGTTAAAAATTCTGTGCAAATTAAACATCAGCTCCCTATTCTGTACCCTCATTCTATCTCTTAGTAACCTATATTCTAAATGTTATGACTACGGATTTATGTATTATAATTAGCTCATACTAGTGAAGTACTTTTGTATCTAACTTATTTCAATCAGGATTTTGTCCTCAGGGTTCCTACCTGTTGTCACATACTTCAGGACTTCTTTCTTCTTATCACTGAGTAGTATTCCACCATATATTTATACCACACCTTATTTATCCATTCATCTGTTGATGGACACTTGGATTGTTTCCATCTTTCAGCAATTTGAAAAATGCCACTATGAACATCAGTGTGCAAGTGTTTGTTCACATCCCTGCTTTTAGATCTTCTGGGTATATACCAAGTAGTGGGATTGCTGGGTCTTAAGGCAACTCTATACATAGTTTTCTAAGTGTTCTAGTTTGCACGCTGCTGGAAAGCAACATGCCAGAAATAGAATGCCTTTTAAAAGGGGGAACTTATTAAGTTGAAACTCCATAGTTTTAAGGCCATGAAATTGTCCAAACTAAAGCAAGGCTATAAAAATGTCCAATCTAAGGCATCCGGGGAAAGATACCTTGGAAGTTCAGGGTTTGTCTCTCAACTGGAAAGGCACATGGTGAACATGACGATGTCTGCTATCTTTCTCTCCAGGCTTCTGGTTTCATGAGGATCCCCTGGGGACATTTTCTTTCTGTAGCTCCAAAGGTCTCTAGCTGTGTGGGCTCTGATAGTTCTCATGGCTATCTCATTGTTCTGTCATGGCTGTAAAAAGGGACTCTTTCCAAAATGTTTCCTCTTTTAAAGGATTTCAGTAAACTAATCAAGACCCACATGGAATGGGTGGAGTCACATCTCCCTCTAATCCAAGTTCAATACCCACAATTGGGTGAGTCACATCTCCATGGGAACAATAAAAAAACATCCAGCCATCAATATTGAGCATTAAGTGACATGGCTTTTCTGGTGACAATAAATTCAAACCAGTACACTAAGGAACTGCCAAACCATCTTCCAAAGTGACTATTCCATTTTACATTTCTACCCGCAGTAAATAACTGATCCTATTTCTCCACATCCTCTCCAACACTTTAGTTCCCTGTTTGTTTAATAGTGGTCATTCTAATGAGTATGAGATGACATCTCATTGTGGCTTTGATTTGTATTTTCCTAATAGCTAGTGAAGATGAGCATTTTTCATATGCTTTTGAGTGATTCATATTTTCTTTTTGGAGAAATGTCTACTCATGTCTTTTGTCCATTTTATAATTGGGTCGTTTCTCTTTTTATTGTTGAGTTGTAGGATTTCTTTATATACTCTGGATTTCAAACTCTTATCAGATGTGTGGTTTCCAAATATTTTCTCCCATTAGCTGGCTGCCTTTTCACCCTTTTGACAAAGTGCTCTGAAGCACAGAAGTATTCAATTTTGAAGAGTTTTCATTTATCTATTTCTTTTCTTTCATTGATTGTGCATTGGGTGTAAGGTCTAAGAAGCTGGAAAGAAAGGAATCCTTTTTGTACCTACCTTTAGTCACTCATTGGCTGATATATTTGGGGTAATTGTCCAGAGAAGGCAACATGTGATTAGGCAACAGTTAAGGAAATGGAGGGTGAGAGGGAGCTTAAGGGGATCTGAGTGGGACATTGTGGTGGTTTGAAACTGCTGCATACCCCAAAAAGCCATGTTCTTTAATCTTAATTCAGTATTGTTGGGTTGGATCCTTTTTATTGTTTCCATGGAGATGTAACCCACCCAATTGTGGGTGGGACCTTTTGATTAAGTGGTTTCCAGGGAGATGTGTCTCCACCTTCTCAAGGTGGGGTTGCTTACTGGAGTCCTTCAAGAGAGAACCATTTTGGAAAAACTGCAGAGTTGACACAGGCACAGACATTTGGAGATGAAGAAAGAAAATGCCCCTGGGGAAGCTGTTTGAAAGCCAAAGACCCCAGCAGACGTCAGCAACGTGCCTTCCCAGCTGACAGAGGTGTTCCAGACCTATCAGCCTTACTTGAGTCAAGGTATATTACCCTGGATGCCTTAGCTTGGACATTTTTATAGCCTTAGAACTGTAAACTTGCAACTTAATGAATTTCCATTTTAAAAGTCATTCCAACTCTGGTATATTATATTCTATTATATTTAACAAACCAAAACAGACACGAATTGGACAAATACTACAACTTTTCTCTCCTACTGAATGCAATCAAGAAGCAAAAGATAACATGGCATACTTACTAGGGTGACAATGATAATAATAATCATAATAGCAAACAGAGGACAACAAATGTCGGCAAGGAGATGGAGAAATTCCTACATTGCAGGTGGAAATGTAAAATGGTTCATCTGTGTGGGTAAATAATTTAGCAGTTCCTCAAAAAGTTAAACATAGAATTACCATACGACCAGTCACCTCCTAGTTATATATTCAAGAGAATTGAAAACAGATGTTCAAACAAAAACTTGTTCTCCAATTTTTATAGAAACATTATTCATAATAGCTAATAATTGGAAACAAACCAAATATCCATCAATTGAGAATGGATAAACAAAATGTGCGGTATACATTCAGCCATAAAAAGCGATAAAGTACTGTTCTAGTTTGTAAGCTGCCAGAATGCAACGTACCTGAAATGGAACGGTTTTTATAAAGGGAAATTTAGTAAGTTACAACTTTACAGTTCTAAGGAAGTGAAAGTGTCCAAATTAAGGCACCCAGAAGAGGTTACCTTCACTCAAGGAAGGCCAATTAGTCTGGAACATCTCTGTCAGCTGGGAAGTCATGTGGCTGGCATCTACTGGTCTCTTGCTCCTGGGGTCCATTGCTTTCAATTTCCGTTCATGTGGAGGCTCCTCTCTTTGCTTCTCTGGGGTTGGTTTTAAAATCTTGGCTTTTCTTGGCTCTCTCCAGGTTCTGGCTTCCTTAACATCTCATGGCAACATATGCTGGGCTCCAAGCATCTCTAAACAATCATATCTCTGTTCTCTGAAGCAACTCTTCTGCACATGTCCACATCCGTGTCAACTCTGCTGTGAAGCTTCTGTCAGCTCTGAGGCTTCTGTTGTTTCTCTCACTTCTGACTCTCTCCAAAATGTTTTCTTTTTTAAAGGATCCCAGTAAACTAATCAAGGCACACCTGGAATGGGTGGAGTCACATCTCCCTCTAATCAAAGATAACACCCACAATTGGGTGAGTCATATTTCTATAGAAATAATCTAATCAAAAGCTTCTACATAAAATATTGAATCAGGATTAAAAGAAATGGTTGCCCCCAAAAGATTGGATCAGGAAAAAACATGACTTTTCTAGAGTACATAATACTTTCAAACCAGAACAATTACCAAAACATACTACACTGTGGATGAACCTTGAAAACATTATGCTAAGTGAAAGAAGCCAGACTCAAAAGGACACATTGTATTATTCTACTTATACAAAATGTC
This sequence comes from Tamandua tetradactyla, assembly GCF_023851605.1. Lineage (NCBI taxonomy): Eukaryota > Metazoa > Chordata > Mammalia > Pilosa > Myrmecophagidae > Tamandua > Tamandua tetradactyla. The sequence goes on from NC_135353.1 coordinate 125,749,269, forward strand.
CAAAATAGATAAATCTATAGAGGCAGAAAGTAAATTAATAGTCTTCAGGGGCTTAGGGGAGGCAGAATCTGGAGTGACTACTAATGGGTATGGGGTTTCTTTTTGGGTGATGAAAATGTTCTGGAATTAGACAGTGGTGATGGTTGCACAACCTTGTGAATTTGTTAAAACTTACTGAATTGTACACTTTAAAATGGTGAATTTTATGGTATGGCAACTATGTCTCAAAAAAAAATTAAAACATGGACAATTGAACTCAGTAAATTGTCCAGGTACATGTATTCTTCTGAGTATATAGCTTTGGTGTTTCATATGCAGACGTTCTTAGGAAGATAAATTCAGCCAGTAAGAAGGTCTTCAAATCATGATGAAAGAACATTTGGGGGAAGCACTACAGAATACTCATATATGAGCATATTTTATCTCCTCGAGAGTTTTACAGTGATGCTCAAATTGGTCCCTTCTGGTTCTTTTGACCTACTTCCATCCCAGTAAGGGTTAGGAGATCCATGGTGTCAACTTGACAAAGATAAAATGTACATGAATTAATGCTTATAGAACACTGAAAGTGCTCATAAAGTTGGAAGGTTTTAGCATCCTGAAGCTTTCAGTCATTGTACATTTACCTCTAACTCTCAAAGCATAAGGAATAGGCAAAATGATTTACAGGCTCCTTCCATCATTCTTTTGAACCTCCAAAATATTTTTGAAAAGAGATTACTTCAGAATAACAAGCTTAAGTGGTGATAGGAAAGTTGTTTTATTATTAAATAATAAGCAGTCTCGTTGACCTGACAAAACATGGGACATGAGAGCCACTCTACAAGAAGATACTGCCAGAACTCTGGCATTTTGATTTATAAAATGAACATATTATGCTTAAAATAAAAAGTAGATTATCAAGGAGGAAAAGAAAAGACATCTTAACAAATACCACACAATGTGTTGACTTAAAGAATGGGAATTTATTATCTCACTCTTTTGGAGGTTAGAAGTTCAAAATCAAGGTCCCAAGTTTTAGAAGTCCAAAAAACAGGTCATAGTTTCTCCCAGAGTCTGTGAAATTCTAGTGCTGGTTTGTGTCAAACACTGGGATTCCTTGGCTTGAAAATCTGCTTCTGTCACTTGGCTTCTCCTTCTGGCCTAGTCATTCCATCTGTGTGTGTCTGTTCAGACTTCCTCTCCTTGTAAAGACTTCAGCCATATGGATTAAGGCCCACCCTGATTCAATTTGGCCTCATCTAAATAGGATCTTTGAAGAACCTAGTCACAAATGAGTCTACACCTTAACTAATAATAGCATTTTCAGAGGTCCTATTTACAAATGGATACACATCTGTAGGAATGTGGATTAAGACTTGAGCATGTCTTATGTGGTGGGCATGATGCAATTCCCAACAATCAGTAAGGGTTAAAAGAAAAGCAGTATTCAAAGAAAGAGAGTAGTCATTATGAAAATACAGGACCCAAAAAAGAGTGTCCTGTAAAATTAATAAATATTAATATTATAAAATTAATATTTATACAAAATTTGCAATCTCCACTTAGCACTGTTTAGGAAGAAAGGTGACCTGACCCATGAACAGAGACCACCATATTCTACAGCAAGTGGGTCCCTGCAGTGGAGATAGATACATCAAGCATCAAATCTGATGCTAGCAGGTGGTAAAAACAATCACCTTCCCACACTTGGCTTCGTTGTCCTTGAACTGTTTTCTGTTCACACTAGGCTTCCACTGGAACTTTTCAACCAAAATGAGTTTATTAAACAATGAAAAAATACTTAAGATTCTTATTACAAATTTATACGTAAGTATTCTGGTTAGTGTGGTTACTATTAACTATTTGAGTTAATAGTATCCAGTCTCTCAAGGTTTGCTCAGCTCGAGATCTAACCACATACCCTTCTGCTATATGAGTATCAGCACACAGATTAGAGTTATGCTAGGTAGTGCAGTTCATAAGTATGAACTAATTAGTACATCTCTAGACTTGCAGGTATAAGGTCCTCACTTTGAGTTGGATCTACACAACTGAAATTATGCTCCCATCAGGTCCCATCCAAGAGCCATTCAGTTGACCCACCCAAAGTGAACCCTTTAACCTTAAAAAGAAGGGTCATTTTGGATAATGGTAATACCTTGGGAAAACTCACTTCAGTTTTTGGCATTTTATTTTTTTTAATTTACAGGCAAACTATTCCATCACACTGCCTAGGTAGTCATGCAGCTGAACATGTTTTACAGTTTTTATATAAAGAGAGAAAATGGTCAAAATGAAAGTTGATGTCACTGATTTTCTCATGTAAGGCCATTGTGAGATGGAGTTGGAGTCAGATACTTCTTTGTCTCATGCAGCAACATATCCATCTATAGTCACATCTACTTCATGATAGATACAGGTTCTTAGAAAACAGGGCCCAGGTATTTTGCACTTTTATATTCTCAAGGCTGAACAATGTGCTTGGCACAGAGTAGATGGGAAATTAATATTTGTTAGATTAATAAACAAATGAATGAATGAGTTTCATGAGTAATAAGAAGATGTTTGGAAACCAATATCATTGGCCCAAGAAAGCAGAGACAAGCATGGCATGTTTTAGAAAGATTGCCATCCATCACTTGATTCAAATACCAAAGTCCACAACTTTAAAGTTTAAATCTTTAGTTAATCCACCATCTGCACCCAAAATGACCAAAATTTGGAGGAATAATTTAAACATACAGCAAATTGGTTGTTCGTATATTAGTTTGCTTGGGAAAGAGGTAGTATAGAAAAATATGGAGGGAAAATGAGAACCAAGAGGCCATAATTTCCCAGAGTGGCAATTGCACATTAACAGAATAAGAGCCTCTTAAACAATTCAATACCAGCATCTTCTTGTATCCTTTCAGAAAGAGATAAGCAACCCCCCAAATGGGACAGTCCCTTTCATTTTCCACTTATATGCTCAGCTTCCTACTAGATGGCAGTGAAATGCAAAGAAAAAGTAAACTCAACTCTTATTCTTAAAAGAATTTACAGTTTTAACACAAGCTAGAAAAGATTAATTTCAGGAAGGGCCAAACTTTTATTCAATATCTCTAGAATGCCTTACAATAAAGCTATAATTATGGGTTAAAACTTCATCCAGGATTTATACAAAAAAAGATATTCTTGCCTTCTCTCTCTATTTGCCTTTTGTCTTTTCATACGTGACCTATAATATAGACTCGTAAGTTATTTTAATAACATGCTCATTTTACTAAACTTATAATCTCCTTGACAAAATTTTTCTTTGCTTAGCAAATAGACTTTGGAAGATTTTGAATGGTTTGATGAGATCAATGGGCTTACAGAGACCCTGGAAATCCCAACATTCAAATGGTTTTCCAGATACCGAAAACATTTCCATTACTAAAAATATGACAGTGTGAGGATTAGCCCATCTTTCTCTCTCCTGGTGCCTTTTATTTTTCAGTGGAACCCAGGTAGTCAAATTATTGCACACTGTTTAGGCTTCTAAAAGTGGTCTTCAATATGACTAGTCTTATAAAACAACCAAATTAGTCTGCCAGTTTCAGGTAACCCATCTTAGTGCTCTCAGTCAACAAGTTTTTCTAGGTCAGTGCTTCTCAATATTGGTTGCATATTAGAATCACTTAGAGAGTTTTAAAAACTCCTAATGCTCTGACCACACCCCAGTCCAACAAATCAGAATCTCAGAGGATAAGACCAAGGCATCAATTCAGGGCACGTCATGTGCAGCCACTTATCCAGGCCAATATTTCTCAAAATTACTCCCAATGAAACACCTAAATGAAAATATCCTGGAGAGCTGGTATACAGAGCATTTCTCTGGCCTCTACTGTTTACCTAGGAATGGAGATTTTGGAGGAGAAAGCCTGAAAATCTGTTAGTGTAGCAACCTACACAGGTGATTCTTAATGCACCTTGGAACATATATTGTGGACTAGCTTTCTCAAATGCACTCCACTTAGAATAGTGGTTGTCAAAATATGGTCCTCAACTGAAACTAACTGCCTTCCCTCCTATGTGGGACATGATTCACGGGGGTGTAAGTCTCCCTGGCAACATGGGACAGAACTCCCAGGATGAGCCAGGACCCAGCATCAAAGGATTGAGGAAGACTTCTTGACCAAAACAAGGAGAGAAATGAGACAAAATAAAGTTTCAGTGATTGAGAGATTTCAAATAGAGTTGAGAGGTTATCCTGGAGGTTATTCTTATCATTACATAGATATCCTTTTTTAGTTTATGACATATTAGAGTGGCTGGAGGGAAGTACCTGAAACTGCTGAGCTGTGCTCCAGTAACCTTGACAAATGTATAAAGATGCAACTTTTACAACATAACTGTGTGATTGTGAAAACCTTGTGTCTGATGTCCTTTTATCCAGGGTATGGACAGATAAGCAAAAAAAATGGATAAAAAAATAAATAATAGGGGGGATGTGGTAGTTAGATTCAGTTGTCAACTTGGCCAGGTGAAGGCACCTAGTTCTGTGCTGTGGACAGGAGCCAATAACATGTGAATTTCATCTGTTGCTCATTAGATCTGCAGTCACCTAGGAGGTGTGCCTGCTGCAATGAATGATGTTTGACTTAATTGGATGGCGCTTAAATGAGAGAGCACAACGTAGCACAGCCCAAACAGCTCAGCATACCTCATCTCAGCACTCACAGCTCAGCCCAGGCCTTTGGAGATGCAGACAGAAATCACCCTGGGGAAAGTTGTTGGAACCCAGAGGCCTGGAGAGAAGGCCAGCAGAGACCATCCTGTGCCTTCCCACATAAGAAAGAACCTCAGTTGAAAGTTAGCTGCCTTTCCTCTGAAGAACTAATGTAATAAATCCCCTTTTATTAAAAGCCAATCCATCTTTGGTGTGTTGCATTCTGGCAGCTAGAAAACTAGAACAGGGGACAAAGGGTAAAATAAATTGGGTAGATGGAAACACTAGTGGTCAATGAGAGGGAGGGGTAAGGTGCATGGTACATATAAGTTTTTTCTGTTTTCTTTTTATGTCTTTTTCTGGAGTGATGCAAATGTTCTAAAAAATGATCATGTTGATGAATACACAGCTATGTGATAATAGAGGAAGTCATTGATTGTACACCATGTATGGAATGTATGCATGTGAAGATTTCTCAATAAAAATATATTTTTTAAAATGGTCCTCAAAAAGTAACATCAAGATCCTGTCCTCCAGTTCCAAGGGTTTCTAGCTTCCTAGTTCGGAAGGGAAAACCACCACCAGTACAAAATGGGAATGATAATAGAATCTACTCCATAGATTGTTATGAAGATTGAATGAGTTATAACAGTGCCAGGCACAATAACATTAGGATCGAGTACAGAACAGCTCCCGGGGCTACAGCAGGGAATGGACACACAGCGTAACCCAGTCTGGGCTGGTTAGTTTGACTGCGAAACTCGGCTGCGGTGAGTGAGAGCCCCGAGCAGCGGGCGATTTCCCGAGCGGCGGGCGATTTCCCGAGCAGCCGCAGCTGCGGCGGTCCGAGCTAATCCCTCCCTCCTCCCCGGGCTGGCTGAGGGACGCGGAGAGACAAGCTTCCCAGCCAAGGCGGCCGGCGCCACACTTTTGCGGGCGGCTTTGAGTCTCGGCTTCGAGTCCGTGACTACGAGTCTCGCATCAGAGGGCTATCCAAAGTCTGGGCTGGCAAGTCTGATTGCCAGACTTGGCTGCGGCGAGACCCCCGAGCAGCCGCAGCTGCGGCGGTCCGAGCTAATCCCTCCCTCCTTCCCGGGCTGGCTGAGAGACTCGGAGAGACAAGCTTCCCAGCCAAGGCGGCCGGCGCCACACTTTTGCGGGCGGCTTCGAGTCTCGGCTTCGAGTCCGCAGCTACGAGTCTCGGATCAGAGGGCTATACAAAGTCTGGGCTGGCAAGTCTGACTGTGACTCTTGGCTGCGGCGAGACCCCCGAGCAGCGCGTGATTTGCCGAGCAGCCGCAGCTGCGGCGGTCCGAGCTAATCCCTCCCTCCTTCCCGGGCCGGCTGAGAGTATCGGAGAAGCAAGTTTCCCAAGCCGAGGCAGGAGGCGCCCTTCTTCTGCAGGCGGCTTCGAGTCTCGGCTTTGAGTCCGCGGCTACGAATCTCAGATGAGAGGGCTATCCAAAGTCTGGGCTGGCTAGACTGACTGCGAGACTCGGCTGCGGTGAGACCCCCGAGTGGCGCGCGATTTCCCGATCAGCGGCAGCTGCGGTGGTCCGAGCTACTCCCTCCCTCCTTTCCGGGCCGGTTGAGAGTATTGGAGAAGCAAGTTTCCCAAGCTGAGGCAGGCGGCACCCCTCTTTTGCGGGCGGCTTTGAGTCTCTGCTACGAGTCCGCGGATACGAGTCTCGGATAGGAGGGCTATCCAAGCCGCGGTAGCCCCCCCCCACGGGAGGCTTCCTGGTCCGGTGGGGAAACCCCCAGGCCCGCTGCAGCCCACAACCAGCCACAGGGTCCCCTCAAGCCACGGCAGCTGACGCCCCCACCACGCGCGGCCCCTGAACCAACGGAGAGAATTGGATCCGAAATCCCCAGGCCACGGAGATCGGTGACTGGGGGAGACCCATTCCAAACACTTGAGACAAACGTGTGCCACGTGCGCCACATACTGGGCAAGATAAGAAAAACAGATCCCAGAGATTTCACAGAAAAATCTTACAACCTTGCTGGGTCCAACACCAAGAGAAATCTGAATAAATGCCCAGACGCCAGCAGTAGAAGATAACTGTCCATGCTCAAAAGATTGAGAATATGGCTCAGTCAAAGGAACAAACCAATAGCTCAAATGAGACACAAGAGCTGAGACAACTAATGCTGAACATACGAACAGAAATGGAAAACCTCTTCAAAAATGAAATCGATAAATTGAGGGAGGACATGAAGAGGACATGGGCTGAACATAAAGAAGAAATAGAAAAACTGAAAAAACAAATCGCAGAACTTATGGAAGTGAAGGATAAAGTAGCAAACATAGAAAAAATAATGGATAGCTACAATGATAGATTTAAAGAGACAGAAGATAGAATTAGTGATTTGGAGGATGGAACATCTGAATTACAAAAAGAAACAGAAACTATAGGGAAAAGAATGGAAAAATTTGAACAGGGTATCAGGGCACTCAAGGGCAATATGAACCGCACAAATATACGTGTTGTGGGTGTCCCAGAAGGAGAAGAGAAGGGAAAAGGAGGAGAAAAACTAATGGAAGAAATTATCACTGAAAATTTCCCAACTCTTATGAAAGACCTAAAATTACAAATCCAAGAAGTGCAGCGCACCCCAAAGAGATTAGACCCAAATAGGCGTTCTCCAAGACACTTACTAGTTAGAATGTCAGAGGTCAAAGAGAAAGAGAAGATCTTGAAAGCAGCAAGAGAAAAACAATCCATTACATACAAGGGAAACCCAATAAGACTATGTGTAGATTTCTCAGCAGAAACCATGGAAGCTAGAAGACAGTGGGATGATATATTTAAAATACTAAAAGAGAAAAACTGCCAACCAAGACTCCTATATCCAGCAAAATTATCCTTCAAAAATGAGGGAGAAATTAAAACATTCTCAGACAAAAAGTCACTGAAAGAATTTGTGACCAAGAGACCAGCTCTGCAAGAAATACTAAAGGGAGCACTAGAGTCAGATACAAAAAGACAGAAGAGAGAGATATGGAAAAGAGTGTAGAAAGAAGGAAAATCAGATATGATATATATAATACAAAAGGCAAAATGTTAGAGGAAAATATTATCCAAACAGTAATAACACTAAATGTCAATGGACTGAATTCCCCAATCAAAAGACATAGATTGGCAGAATGGATTAAAAAACAGGATCCTTCTATATGCTGTCTACAGGAAACACATCTTAGACCCAAAGATAAACATAGGTTGAAAGTGAAAGGTTGGGAAAACATATTTCATGCAAATAACAACCAGAAAAGAGCAGGAGTGGCTATACTAATATCCAACAAATTAGACTTCAAATGTAAAACAGTTAAAAGAGACAAAGAAGGACACTATATACTAATAAAAGGAACAATTAAACAAGAAGACATAACAATCATAAATATTTACGCACCGAATCAGAATGCCCCAAAATACGTGAGGAATATACTGCAAACACTTAAAAGGGAAATAGACTCATATACCATAATAGTTGGAGACTTCAACTCACCACTCTCATCAAGGGACAGAACATCTAGACAGAGGATCAACAAAGAAATAGAGAATCTGAATATTACTATAAATGAACTAGACTTAATAGACATTTATAGGACATTACATCCCACAACAGCAGGATACACCTTTTTCTCAAGTGCTCATGGATCATTCTCAAAGATAGACCATATGCTGGGTCACAAAGCAAGTCTTAACAAATTTAAAAAGATTGAAATCTTACACAACACTTTCTCGGACCATAAAGGAATGATGTTGGAAATCAATAATAGGCAGAGTGCCAGAAAATTCACAAATACGTGGAGGCTCAACAACACACTCCTAAACAACGACTGGGTCAAAGAAGAAATTGCAAGAGAAATTAGCAAATACCTCGAGGTGAATGAAAATGAAAACACAACATATCAAAACTTATGGGACGCAGCAAAGGCAGTGCTAAGAGGGAAATTTATTGCTCTAAATGCCTATATCAGAAAAGAAGAAAAGGCAAAAATTCAGGAATTAACTATCCATTTGGAAGAACTGGAGAAAGAACAGCAAGCTAACCCCAAAGCAAGCAAAAGGAAAGAAATAACAAAGATTAGAGCACAAATAAATGAAATTGAAAACATGAAAACAATAGAGAAAATCAATAAGGCCAGAAGTTGGTTCTATGAGAAAATCAATAAGATTGATGGGCCCTTAGCAAGATTGACAAAAAGAAGAAGAGAGAGGATGCAAATAAATAAGATCAGAAATGGAAGAGGAGACATAACTACTGACCTCACAGAAATAAAGGAGGTCATAACAGGATACTATGAACAACTTTACGCTAATAAATACAATTTAGAGGAAATGGACGGGTTCCTGGAAAGACATGAACAACCAACTTTGACTCAAGAAGACATAGATGACCTCAACAAACCAATCACAAGTAAAGAAATTGAAGCAGTCATTCAAAAGCTTCCTAAAAAGAAAAGTCCAGGACCAGACGGCTTCACATGTGAATTCTACCAAACATTCCAGAAAGAATTAGTACCAACTCTCCTCAAACTCTTCAAAAAAATCGAAGTGGAGGGAAAACTACCTAATTCATTCTATGACGTCAACATTACCCTCATACCAAAACCAGGCAAAGATATTACAAGAAAAGAAAACTACAGGCCGATCTCTCTAATGAATACAGATGCAAAAATCCTCAATAAAATTCTAGAAAATCGTATCCAACAACACATTAAAAGAATTATTCATCATGACCAAGTAGGATTCATCCCAGGTATGCAAGGATGGTTCAACATAAGAAAATCAATTAATGTAATACACCATATCAACAAATCAAAGCAGAAAAATCACATGATCATCTCAATTGATGCAGAGAAGGCATTTGACAAGATTCAACATCCTTTCCTGTTGAAAACACTTCAAAGGATAGGAATACAAGGGAACTTCCTTAAAATGATAGAGGGAATATATGAAAAACCCGCAGCTAATATCATCCTTAATGGGGAAAAATTGAAAACGTTCCCCCTAAGATCAGGAACAAGACAAGGATGTCCACTATCACCACTATTATTCAACATTGTGTTGGAGGTTCTAGCCAGAGCAATTAGACAAGAAAAAGAAATACAAGGCATCAAAATTGGAAAGGAAGAAGTAAAACTATCACTGTTTGCAGATGATATGATAATATACGTCGAAAACCCGGAAAAATCCACAACAAAACTACTAGAGCTAATAAATGAGTACAGCAAAGTAGCAGGTTACAAGATCAACATTCAAAAATCTGTAGCATTTCTATACACTAGCAATGAACAAGCGGAGGGGGAAACCAAGAAACGAATCCCATTTACAATTGCAACTAAAAGAATAAAATACCTAGGAATAAATTTAACTAAAGAGACAAAAAACCTATATAAAGAAAACTACAAAAAACTGCTAAAAGAAATCACAGAAGACCTAAACAGATGGAAGGGCATACAGTGTTCATGGATTGGAAGACTAAATATAGTTAAGATGTCAATCCTACCTAAATTGATTTACAGATTCAATGCAATACCAATCAAAATCCCAACAACTTATTTTTCAGAAATAGAAAAACCAATAAGCAAATTTATCTGGAAGGGCAGGGTGCCCCGAATTGCTAAAAACATCTTGAGGAAAAAAAACGAAGCTGGAGGTCTTGCACTGCCTGACTTTAAGGCATATTATGAAGCCACAGTGGTCAAAACAGCATGGTATTGGCATAAAGATAGATATATCAAACAATGGAATCGAATAGAGTGCTCAGATATAGACCCTCTCATCTATGGACATTTGATCTTTGATAAGGCAGTCAAGCCAACTCACCTGGGACAGAACAGTCTCTTCAATAAATGGTGCCTAGAGAACTGGATATCCATATGCAAAAGAATGAAAGAAGACCCATATCTCACACCCTACACAAAAGTTAACTCAAAATGGATCAAAGATCTAAACATTAGGTCTAAGACCATAGAACAGTTAGAGGAAAATGTCGGGAGATATCTTATGAATCTTACAACTGGAGGCGGTTTTATGGACCTTACACCTAAAGCAAGAGCACTGAAGAAGGAAATAAATAAATGGGAACTCCTCAAAATGAAACACTTTTGTGCATCAAAGAACTTCATCAAGAAAGTAGAAAGACAGCCTACACAATGGGAATCAATATTTGGAAACGACATATCAGATAAAGGTCTAGTATCCAGAATTTATAATGAGATTGTTCAACTCAACAACAAAAAGATAGCCAACCCAATTACAAAATGGGAAAAAGACTTGAATAGACACCTCTCAGAGGAGGAAATACAAATGGCCAAAAGACACATGAAGAGATGCTCAATGTCCCTGGCCATTAGAGAAATGCAAATCAAAACCACAATGAGATATCATCTCACACCCACCAGAATGGCCATTATCAACAAAACAGAAAATGACAAGTGCTGGAGAGGATGCGGTGAAAGAGGCACACTTATCCACTGTTGGTGGGAATGCCAAATGGTGCAACCACTGTGGAAAACAGTTTGGCGGTTCCTAAAAAAGCTGAATATAGAATTGCCATACGACCCAGCAATACCATTGCTGGGAATCTACTCAAAGGAATTAAGGGCAAAAACTCAAACAGACATTTGCACACCAATGTTTATAGCAGCGTTATTTACAATTGCAAAGAGTTGGAAACAGCCAAAATGTCCATCAACAGACGAGTGGCTAAACAAACTGTGGTATATACATACGATGGAATATTATGCAGCTTTAAGGCAGGATAAACTTATGAAGCATGTAATAACATGGATGGACCTAGAGAACATTATGCTGAGTGAGTCTAGCCAAAAACTAAAAGACAAATACTGTATGGTCCCAATGATGTGAATCGACACTCGAGAATAAACTTGGAATATGTCATTGGTAACAGAGTTCAGCAGGAGTTAGAAACAGGGTAAGATAATGGGTAATTGGAGCTGATGGAATACAGACTGTGCAATAGGACTAGATACAAAAACTCAAAAATGGACAGCACAATAATACCTAACTGTAAAGTAATCATGTTAAAATACTGAACGAAGCTGCATCTGAGCGATAGGTTCTTGTTTTGTTTTGTTTTGTTTGTTTTGTTCTTATTATTATTACTTTTATTTTTTTCTCTATATTAACACTATATTTTTTTCTGTTATACTGCTAGTTCTTCTAAACCGATGCAAATGTACTAAGAAACGATGATCATGCATCTATGTGATGATGTTAAGAATTACTGATTGCATATGTAGAATGGTATGATGTCTAAAAAAAAAAAATGGTCAGCACAATACTGCCTAATTGTAATGTAATTACGTTGGAACGCTGAATGAAGCTGTATCTGATCTATAGTTTTTTTTTTTGATTTTTTTTCTTTCTCTTATATATTTTTGTACTTTTTATTTTTATTTGTGTTTTCTCTGTGTTATCACTTTATTTCTTTTTCTGTTGTCGTGCTATTTCTTTCTCTAAATCGATGCATATGTACTGAGAAATGATGACCATACACCTATGTGATGATATTAAGAATTACTGATTGCATATGTAGAATGGATTGATTTCTAATGTTGTGTTAGTTAATTTTTTTAATTAATAAAAAAAAAAAGAAAAATAATCCAGCTATATGTTGCTTACAAGAGACTCATCTTAAACACAAGGGTACAAATAGATTGAAAGTGAAAGGATGGAAAAAGATTTTCCACGCAAGTTGTAGCCAAGAGAAAGCCAAAGTAGCTATACTGATATTGGACAAAATAGACCATAAATGTAAAGACATCATAACAGACACAGAAGGGTGATACAAAAAGGAACAATGTCGTGAGGCATGCAATGATGTGAATGAACATGCGGGACATTTAGTGAGACAAAATAAGCCAGAAACAAAAAAAAAACAACAATGGTATGGCCACCTTTAGAAAATGCTTATAAGAAAACAGGAAACAGGGGCCTTGATTGTAAGCTTTTAGAGAAGACACATTAAGTCCGGAGTGGTGAATATATATTTCTGGATTTTGAGAGACTGTTTAATACATATATAACCTGATATTTAGAGATAAGAATGAAGCTGAACAGGTTGGGGTTAAAGTAATTCAGAACATAGGGGTAATGAAGACAGTGTCTATATTTTAGAACCACATGTACTCTTTGAGACCAATGGAAGAAAGGTTTATTTGATCTGAAACTGAAATTTTCTGTAGTGCATAATCTAAATCAACCTATCTGTATAGCTCATTTGAACAACTGAAACACAGAGAGCACAGAATGAGAAAGAGGTCTTTTAATCCTATATAGATTATTGTAATGCCTGGAAACATTCTAGACTGTATTAAGCAGATAATCGATAAGTATTGGCAAGGTCCCAATTGCCAATTGGGGGGGGGGGGAAAGACTGCAGAAGTATTAAACTTCACCATCAGGGAATCCCCTGATACTGTGTCAAACTGTAGGGATACCAAAATCAATAGGCCATGCCCTCGATCATGATGCTTACTCTTTTGAAGTTTATGCAGGTAGCAGAGAAACTTAGACTACCTATAGGCATGCCTAAGAGTTACTTCTAAAGGACCTCTGTTGTTGCTCAGATGTGGACTCGGTCTCTCTAAGACAAACTCTGCAAGTGAAGTCATTGCCCTCCCCCTATGTGGGACATGACATCCAGGGGTGAAAGTCTCCCCGGCGATGTAGGAGATGACTCCCAGGGATGAATCCAGACCTGGCACTGTGGGATCAACAATTACATCCTGACCAAAAGGGGGGAAAGAAATGTAATTAATAAAGTATCAGAGGCAGAGAGAATTCAAATACAGTGGAAAGGCTACTCTGGAGGTTGCTCTTATGCAAGCATCAGGTAGACCTTGCTACCTATCATAACCTGCCAACCCCCAACCAGGACCATTCCAGCCAATCCTAAAGAACACTAGGGCAATATATAAGATTCCACAAGGAATACAGGCACTAGAGTAACTCCAGAAACCTACAACCTCCAGATGGGTCCCTGGTCCAGATAAGTCCTGAAACCTAACCCAGCCTCTCCAGATCATCAGATGGTTCCATCTTCATACCCTATATTAGTGATAGACCCTTCCAATATAAAAAATTTAGAATTGCAATAGCCCAAACAACCCCAAAGAGAGGTATGGAAAGATCAAAGGTGATGTCAGAATTATACATGGAAGATAGAATTTAACAATGAATATGAATGCTGAATCATTTAACTGATATCTCTTAATCTTCAGTATTTTAGAGCAGCTAGAAGTAAAAACCTAAAATTATGAAGTTGTAACCCATGTCAAAGTCTGAAATATGTTCTATAACTAATTGTGGTGCTGTGGTTGGAAATTTATAGCTGTTTTGTATATATGTTATTGTTCACAAAAAAAGAAGGGAAGAAAAAGTCGATTGTGATGATAAAGAGGCATTTAAGCCCTCTAGCCTCCTATATTCTGGAGCAACTAGAAGGAAAAATATGAAAGGATCGTATGGTAGCCCATGACAAACTTTGGGATATAGCCTGCAACCATTTTTTGAAGAGTGCTTTGAAAACTAATGTGTTTTTTTATTTCTTTGCTTTGTATATATGTTATACTATGCAATAAAAAAAGTTTTAAAAAGTTAGAATGGGCATAGCCCAAATACCCATGCAGAATGTGAGAAAGATCAGAGATGATGGTGGAGTAACACAGAGAAAGTTGGGTTTAACAAATGATGCTGAATCATTTTACTGGTATTTCTTTTAGTCTCCAGTACCTTTGAGCAGCTAGAAATAAAAACCTAATATTGTGGAATTGTAACTCATACCAAACTGTGAAATCTGTTCTACAACTATTTGGTTGTGACGTACTTTGAAATGTATTGCTTTTGGGTATATATGCTATTTAAAGAGAAGGAGTATAACAGAGAAGATAGGATTTAACAATTGAATATGACTGCTGAATCAATGTATTGACATTTCTGTCGGTCTCCAGTGTCTTGGAGGTGCTAGAAGGAAAAAACTGAAATTGTGGAAGTGTAACTCAAACCAAACTGTGAAATCTGTACCATAACTACTTGTTAAAAACATACATTGTAATTTATTACTTTTTTGTATATATTTCACAATTAAAAATGTTTAAAAAAAGCAACATCATCAAGTTCAGTCTTAACATCTTTGAGCATCACAGAATTCCCAAGGCCTGATTGAGAGTTCCCCTGCTGTGCTGGTTTGAAACTATTATGTACCACAGAAAAGCCGTGTTTTAATCCTGATCCAATTTTGTGGGGTCAGAACTACTGTTTAGGATGGAAACCTTTGATTAGATGGCTTCCATGGAGATTGGCCCATTCAATTGTGTGTGCTGCCTTTTGATTAGATTAAGATTTGATCATCTTTAGGGTGGGTCTTGATTAGTTTACTGGAACCTTTTAAAAGGGAAATATTTTGGGGAAACTTCAAAAGTGACAGAGTCAACATGAGACCCATACATTTGGAGATGCAGAAAGAAAATGCCCCCAGGAAAGCTGTTTGAAATGAAGCCAAAAACTTCAGCAAGATGACAGCCATGTGTCTTCCCAGCTGACAGAGACACCTTGAATGTCATTTGGGTTTTCTTGGGGTTAAGGTATCTTTATCTGGGTGCCTCAGTTTGGACATTTTATAACCTTAGAACTGTAAACTTGCAAGTTAATAAATTCCTTTAAGAACCTTTCCGTTTCTGGTATATTGCACTCCAGCCAGTTTAGCAAACCAAATCACCTGCTTTCACCAGATATGCTTCCACTCAGCAGGAAAAACTAACCACCTGGCTAGATCCCTTATCACCTGGACTAAGTCCATTCTACCTGTTCCTCAACCTAATTGGTTTCAATTCTCTGCCAGACCATGGAATTATTCAAAGAAGCCAATCACATCCTCCCACAAAGGGGTCACCTCACCCTCTTGTCACTACAAAGCCTGCTTCCTACAGCCCCTGCTGGTTCATTCTGCTCCTGAGAGCAAACCAGGCTTTGCTTGGCATATGATGTCCTCCTTCCCTCCTCCCCTGGGCTATGATTATATGTGACTTATAAACTACTGCCAGTCTCATTTGCCCGGTATCAGGTCTCATGCATTTGACCATCTTGTACTATTTGTGATGAAGAATAATTCCTTCAACAATGAGGTGAATAAGAGGTAGTCAGAACAGTTGTAAGGCTGAAGGTTATCTTTCTTATACTGTATTAGAGTTCAGGATCTTCTTTTGACCTGGATTCTGCCAACTAGATGCACCTATGTGAGATTTGCAATGTATAAATAAGTGGGAGGTCACACTTCTAGTAAGCACAGAAGTGGAGACAGTTATTTTTTCTGCAGAGGTCCCAGTAACTGGCTCATACTATGGTGGATATTCAGGGGCAGGACACAAAGACTCCTCTTTATTAGTGTGTATCACAGCTGAAGTAGTGGGCCATTGAACCAAAATTTTTGGCAGTGGCTTCCTTACCCACAGAAGGCAGCTGAGGAGGTATAGACTTGCAGTCAGGAGATAGCGCAGCATCATACTGATGCCCCAGTTCTCGGTAGGCCAGTTGTGTGGTATTCTACACATTATTCCTAAAAACTCAGCCTAGCTCCTGCTCCTTAAGTCTTCTCAAGCATTTCATAAATTCCTAATTCTATGTGTTAAACTCTATTTATGCTTAAACTAGCTAGAATAGTTTTAACAATCTGCAACTGGGCCTAGACTGATTCAGTAGTTTATATGATGTTGCTGATGCCAATACCTTTTCCAGAAGACAGGAAGATCCCATAAGGCACGTTTGTGGAAACAAACATCCAAATGAAGTACTACTGGGATAGAAACCATCTCAATTATTTTCTTATGTTACCTCCACCAAAGGATTTCTTTGTCAGGTGAGGGGATATGTCCTGTCATTTCCATCAGAACCCAGCAAAGTCATCCCAAATTAACATGCAGTTTCAGTAAAACCTATCAATAAGCAAATACAGACTCAAGTCAAGTCCTCTAATCTTCCCTCAACCCTTTCCAACTACAAATAAACCTGCTTTCTAAATGGAAAATCTGGAGTTTCCTTTATCTAACTGTGTTCTTGATTCCTGCTAAGCTCTTAAAATTCAAGAATGAATAAGAAGACAACCCCACTCTCAAACATTACCCCACTCTCAAACATTTTACAGACCAGTCTACAGGGTGGAAAGATTTCTTAAGGACACTTGTATTTATAGAAACACAAGAAAATGTCCACCAATTATCCCATGTCATGCAATTCAATTCATGATAAAATGATTCCAATAGACTTCACTAAACTTTGGTGCTTTCTTTAACTTAACAGCTTTACTTCTGGTCTAGAAATACTTTGGCTTCTCTGCTGATCAACAATGGCACATAAAGAAAACGACAGGTGTGGAGAATCACAGAACCTGGAATAAGATACTTGTTCAGAAGTGTGGACAGGTCAGGTGGCTTGATCTTTGGGACTTGGCCATTAAAACATCCCCACACCCTTCTCTTGAAGTTTGTATTCAAAGGTAATAATTATTCTGTCACAACTCATCACTGGATAAAAGACTAGCATGACTTAATTTGGAAGAGAGTTGATGCATAAAACAGACCAATTGTATCTATCAGAGACCAGCTTGAATAACACACACAAGAAATTTGACCCCAGGGTAGCAGAGGCAGTCATCTCTGTGATTTTGTTTAAGGGAAAAGACCAGAGTACCTCCTAACTACTCTGGTCTGGTCTATAGCATTCATATTTTCAACATGAAAGCTGCATCCCTCATTTTAAGGCTTTCCTTCCTAATTGGGATATACGGAACCCTGGAATCAAGCCACCAATGATGCAAAACCACAGGAAAAAGGTGATACATCCTCCTTGAGGATTTGTTTTACTTGGATATTCGGAGAAAAACACATTCTTCATATATTAAAGAAATATACATATATTTCAGAGTGAAATTCAATATTCACTTGCATTTTAAAATCTCTATTGAGGTATAATGTACATACAGAAAAGCACATTTGCCATAAAGGTGACTTTTCACAAATTGAATGCATCTTTGGACTCAGCATCCAGATCAAGAAATAGAATATTACAAGATGCTACCTCACAAAGGTAACCACTGTCTCTACATTTAAATTTATATAAATGGAATCATACAATGTGTTTTGCATCTGGATTCTTTTGCTCAACATTGCTTGTGAGATCCATATTGCTGTGTGAGATCTGAAGTTATTCGTCCTCATGGCCATTTAGTATTCTATTGAATAGATACACCATAATTTATCTACTCTGCTATTGATAAATAGTCTCCAATTTGAGATTATTATGGATAGTGCTGCTGTGAATATTCTTGTATATGTTTTTTGGTGGAAATAACCACTCATTTTGAGCTGTATATATAACCAAGAGTGGAACTGTAAGATCATATGGTTGGCATATGTTCAACTCCAGTAGACCCTGTGAAAAAAGTTTTCCAAAGTTCCATTAATTTTTAAGATAAAATTTCATCTTTTGATTGATGTCTTCACTAACATTTGGAAGTTATCAGTTTATCTTCTTTGATTTGCTTCAAGAGTTTATTCTTGGTGGCACCCATTTTTAGCCAAGTACACCACAGTTACTAGGGCTAATTTTCAAAATTAATTTCTTTAAGAAATTTTAATAAAAACCACTTCTACCTGCATTTATTATCTATTGCTGCACAACAAATTACCACAAATTTAACGGCTTGAAAACAGCACACACCTATTATCTCCCAGTCAGCAGTCCAGGCACTACTTAGCTGAATTCTCTACTTAGCATTTGCTCATTGGCTACAATCAAGGTATTGGCCAGGACTAGTTTCCATCAGAGGCTCCACTAGGGAAGGATCTGATTTGAAATTCCCTCAGATGGTTTGCAAAAGTAGTTATTTGACTGAGAGACCCAGATTTTTGCTAGCTGTTAGATGGTGGCTACCCTCAGGTCCTAGAGGCCACCCACAATTCCTAGAGACCCCTCAGGCTTATGCAATTCTTTACTATGTGGGCTTCCTCACATGACAACTTCCTTCACCAAGTTAGTAAGGAGAATCTCTCTCTCATCTGTACAATACAGTTTTTTTTTGGGGGGGTCATGGTCCAGGAATCAAACCCAGGCACCCATGTACCCTACAATGTGGTTTTATATAATGTAATATCCCACCACCTTTACCACGTTCTATTGGTAATAAGCAAGTCACAGGTCCTACCCACATTCAAGGGGAGGGGACTATCAAAAGCATGAACAACGGGAGGTGGGAAATCATTGGGAGTTACCTTAGATTCTGTCTGCCACACTACTTATTGAGCTCTTATTGGGTTTTGAATCCCACATAAGCATATTATTACTATAGAAATAAAATCTCCATATAAATGTATTTTACTATAGAAATAGAATGTCACAGATAAATACTTGTGCTAGTCAGGTTATTGGCTGCAGACAACCAACAACAGTTGTGAGTAATTTTAGTAGAGGCATTGTTTATCAGAAAGATACTGAATACTTCACTGAATCCACACAAAAGACTAAAAGAGCCCAGCTTGGGGAATGGACAAAATCAAAGGGGAGGGTCAGTAGCCAGAAACTAGCCAAGGCACAACATAGGCAGGATTTGGTTAAGATGTCTCTAATACTGCCCTGCTACTGAACATCAAGCTCCTGCCCCTGCCTCCCTCCACAATAACAAAGTCTAAACCACTGCCACTCACAGAGGAGTCTCTAAAATATTTCTTACTATTCTGCAACAAGTACAGAAATTGAAAATAAGCATTTAAGAATGTTATTGTACTTTGATGGAATAATTTTATCTCTTGAAAGCTGAATAATATAAAATTGGTGTGTAGAGCTTTTACAGCTTTTTTCATTTAGTATTTTTCTAGTGATCCATTTTTATGGTATATTATAAAAGGATCAGTCTGCAGCAAACTGAAAATTTTGAAAATGTGACCCCTCACCACAGACAGATTGCCAAACCCTGGTCTAAAGTGTCATGGCTGGCATTAGTCACTGACTTCAGAGGTAAAGTCCCAGATAGGAAGATCTTAATGCTGGCACGTAGGTCTCAGACATGTATGTCTGTTGCAATCACAGAGTCTGAGAACCTGTTGTTTTCTATGCCTGTGCTGAAGCAGAGAGCTTCCCCTCTAAGGAACCTCTCAAAGCTGGACTCCTTAGCTGTAGGAAGGGGTGTATATACCAAACAGCCAAACATGTGACATATCCACTAAATTTTATTGGCCATTTTATGTTCTGCATTATGGGATAAATTGTGATCCCCAAAAAGTTATGCTCAAATCCTAACACTTGGTCTTGTGAATGTGGCCTACTTTGGAAATAAGATCTTTGAAGATATGACCAGTTTAGATGAAGCCAAAGTAGATTAAGGTGGGCTCTTAATCCAATGTGACTGATGTCTTTATAAGAAGGGGGGAGTGGACAAAGACAAAGAGAATTGCCATGTGATAATGAAGGCAGAGATTGAACTGCTACAGCTTCAAGCGAAGGAAAGTCAAAACTTGCCAGCAAACACCGAAAGCTATAAAAGGCAAGGAAGGATTCTTTAAATGTAAAGACATCATAAGGGACAAAGAAGAACACGACATACTAATTAAAGGGTCAATTAACCAAGAAGATATAACAATCATAAATGTGTATGCTCCCAATCAAGGAGCTCCAAAATATATGAGACAGACCTTGGCAAAAATGAAGGCAGTGATAGATGTTTCAACAATAATAGTAGGAGACTTCAATACACTGCTCTCCTCTATAGACAGAACAATCAGACAGAAAATCAACAAGGAAATAAAGAGATTAAATAACTTGATAAATGAATTAGACCTAACAGACATATATAGGTCATTGCATACCAAAGCACACGGATATACATTCTTCTCTACCACTTATGGAACATTCTCCAGGATAGATCATATGCTGGAGCACAAAGCAGGTCTTTATAAATTAAAGAGCATTGAAATTATTCAAAGCTCTCTCTCTGATCACAATGGGATGAAGCTGGATCTCAATAACCATCAAACAATGAGAATATATGCAAATATATGGAGATTAAATAACCCACTATTAAACAACCAGTGGGTCAAAGAAGAAATTGCTAGAGAAATCAATAGCTATATGGAGAAGAGTGAAAATGAGAGTACAACTTATCAGAACTTATAGGATGTGGCAAACGCTTTGCTGAGAGGGAAATTTCTTGCACAAAATGCCAATATTAAAAAATGAGAACGAGCAAAAATCGAGGACATAACAGCACACCTGAAGAAACTTGAGAAAGAACAGCAAACTAACCCCAAAGGAAATAGAAGAAAAGAAGTAACAAAGATGCAGAGATAAATGAATGGGAGAACAAAAGAACAAGAGAGAGAATCAACAAAACCAAAAGTTGGCTCTTAGAGAAAATTAATAAAATTGATGGGCCACTAGCAAGACTGACAAAAAAAAAGAGGATGCAAATAAATAAAATCAGAAATGAGAAGGGGTATGTTAACACAAACCCTGAAGAAATAAAAGAAATCATAAGAGAATACTATGAACAACAATACACCAATGAACTAGACAACTTAGATGAAATGTACAAATTCCTGGAGACATACAAGCTACACTGACTCAGGAAGAACTAGAGATTGCAACAGATCAATCTCAGGTAAAGAGATTCAATCAGTCATCAAAAATCTTCCTATAAAGAAAGGCCCAGGACCAGATGGCTTCATAGGATAATTTTATCAAATATTCCAAAAGAACTAACACCAGTTCTGCTCAAACTTTTCCAAAAAATTGATGAAAAAAAACTCTACCTAACTCATTTTATGAAGTTAATATCATTTTAATACCTAACACTGGGTAAAGATGCCATAAGAAAGGAAAACCAAAGGCCAATCTCCCTAATGACCATAGATGCAGAAATTCTCAATAAAATATTAGCAAATCGAATCCAACAGTGTATTAAAAGAATTATACACCATGACCAACTGGAGTTTATGCTAGGAATGCAAGGATGGTTCAACACGAGAAAATCAATAAATGTAATACAGCACATTACAAAATGGAAAGGGAAATATCACATGATCATTTCGATTGATGCAGAAAATAATTTGACACAATAACATCCTTTTCTGATAAAAATACTCTGAATGATAAGAATCAAAGGTAACTCCCACAATATGATAAAGGGAATATATAAAAAACAGATAGCCAGCATTATACTCAATGGAAAGAGACTGAAAGCTTTCCTCTTAAGATCAGGTACAAGACAAGGATGCCCACTGTCACAACTATTATTCAACATTCTGCTAGAAGTTCTAGCTAGAGCAGTCAGACAGGACAAAGAAATAAATGGCATCCAAATTGGAAAGGAAGAAGTAAAACTCTCATTATTTGCAGATGATATAATACTCTACTTTGGCAATCCTGAGAAATCTACAGCAAAGTTACCTGAGCTAATAAACAAATTCAGCAAGGGGCAAGATATAAAATTAATGTGCAAAAATCAGTAACATTTCTATACACAAACAATGACCTAGCTGAGAAGTTGGTTAAGGAAAAAAATTTTTCATTCAAAATAGCAATCAAAAGAATCAAATACTTAGGAATGAATTTAAGTAGGGACATAAAGGATTTCTACACAGAAAACTACATAACATTGCTGAAAGAAATCAAAGGAGATCTAAATAGTTGGAAAGACATCCCCTGTTCACGGACAGGAAAGCTAAATATAGTTAAGATGTCAATTCTCCCCAAATTGATCTACAGATTCAACACAGTACCGATCAAAATTCCAACAACCTTCTTTGAAGATTTGCAAAAGCCAACTACTAAATACACCTGGAAGGGAAAGAGACCCCAAATAGTTAAAAGCATCCTAAAACAGAAGAACGAAGTGGAAGGATTAACACTTCCTGAATATAAAACCTATTATAAAGACTCAGTGATCAAAACAGCATGGTACTGGCACAAAGATAGAGAGTGCAGAAACAGACCAACAAATCTATGGTCAATTGATTTTTAACAAGGGCCCCAAATCCTCTGAACCGGGACAAAATAGTTTTTTCAATAATTGTGCATGGAAGAACTGGATATCAATAGTGAAAAGAATGAAAGAAGACCCCTATCTTACACCCGACACAGAAATTAACTCAAAGTGGATCAAATACCTAAATATAAGAACTATCAGCATAAAGCTTCTAGAGGAAAATGTAGGGAAACATCTTCAAGGCCTAGTAATAGAAGATAGCTACCTAAACTTTAAACCCAAAGCACAATCAAAAAAGAGAAAAAAACAGATAAATGGGAACTCCTCAAAGTCAAATGCTTCTTGACTTCAAAAGACTTTGTCAAAAAGATGAAGAAGCAGCCAACTCAATGGGAGAAAATATTTGGAAATCACATATCAGACAAAGGTGCTATTTCCTGGATATACAAAGAAATCTTACAACTCAACAATGAGAGAACAAACAACCCAATTATAAAATGGGCTAAAGATATGAATAGACATTTTTCTGAAGAGCAAATATCGATGGCTCAAAAGCACATGAAGAGATGCTCATTTTTATTGGCTATAAGGGAAATGCAGATCAAGACTACAATGAGCTACCACCTCACACTTATAAGAATGGCTGCAATTAAACAAACAAGAAACTGTAAATGTTGGAGAGGAGGTGGAGAAATGGGGACATTTATGCACTGCTGGTGGTAGTGTATAATGTCCAGGCACTATGGGAGACTCTTTGGTGGTTCCTCAAGAAATTAAATATTGAGTTGCCCTGTGACCCAGCAATAGCACTACTTGGTATATATCAGAAGAGCTGAAAGGAACAACACAAACAGACATTTGCACACCGATGTTCATAGCAGCATTATTTACAATCGCCAAAAGATGGAAACAAACCATATGTCCATCAACAGATGAGTGGATCAACAAAATGTGGTATATACATACAATGGAATATTATAAAACTGTAAGACAAAATGATGTCTTAAAGCACATAACCAGATGGATGAGCCTTGAGGACATAATGCTGAGTGAAGTTAGCCAGACACAAAAGGATAGATACTGTATGATTTCACTTTTATGACCAGCATAAACGTATAATCAGAGACTTATCATACACAATATAGGGGACTTAGAGATACATAGAAGCTAGAGATGGGTGAACTGTTAGCTAAGGAGGTTGAACCCCAATGTAAAGGAATAGATAGGAGTGGAGGTGGTTCTCTAGTGGGTCTAAAAGTAACATTACCATATTGAAGATGAACAAGATTGAAAGAGATTGTATAGACTTACATGTCCCACTAATTAAGACTAGAAATATGAATTAGTTCTCTCAAGAATTACTTCAAATATATGATTCTTATATAAAGAGGTACAGGGTACAGGGGGAAAACTGTTGAATGTTCAAAAGGAAGACATAAGCACTACCACAGCAACAGCAGAGGTAAATAAGGGGATGAGGGACAAGAGTTAAGAGGAGGTTTAGATTTCCTATTTGGCGAGGGTGTGTTTATTGGTTTTCTTTCTCTTGGGAACAATGAAATTATCTAAACTTGAGAATGTTGATGGACTGTGAACTTTGGGCTTCTACATAATGCCCAATGAATGCAGGTGGCTGAAGGATGCACTAACAGAGAAGTATATTGGTGAATGGTGGTGTGTATTTATGAATGAAGGTTGTGCTGCTACAAAAAGGAACGAAGTTGTGAGGCATGCAACAATGTGAATGAACACGTGGGACAATTGGTTAAAGAAAATAAGCCAGAAACAAAACAACAACAATGGTATGGTCACCTTTAGGAAATGCTTATCAGAAAACAGGGGCCTAGATTTTAAGTTTTTTTAGAGCAGGTACATTAAGTCCAGAGTGGTGATTATTACTTCTGGATTTTGAGAGGCTGTTTTATACATATATATTTATATAAATATTTATTTACATATATATATATTTAGAGATAAGAATGAAGCCAAACAGGTTGGGGTTAAAGTAATTCAGAACATAGGGGTAAGAAAGATAGTGTCTATATTTTAGAATGACACATACTCTTTGAGACCAATGGAAGAAAGGTTTATTTAGACTGGAACCAAAATTTTCTGTAGCGCATAATCTAATTCAACCTATCTGCACAGCTCATTTGAACAATTGAAACACAGGGAGCATAGAATAAGAAAGAGGTCCTTTAATCCTGTATAGATTATTGCAATGCCTGGAAACATCCTAGAGTATATCAAGCAGATAATAAAAAAAATATTGGCAAAGTCCCCTAAAGGGACGGGAAAAAAATATGAAACTATTAAACCTTACCATCAGGGTATCCCCTGATATTGTGTCAAACTTTAAGGACACCCAAATCAATAGGCCATGCCCTCAATCATGAGACTTACTCTTGTGCAGCTTATGTAGGTAGTGGAGAAGCTTAGACTGCCTATAGGCATGCCTAAGAGTTACTTCTGAAGGACCTCCTTTGTTGCTCAGATGTGGCTTCAGTCTCTCTAAGCCCAACTCTGCAAGTAAAATCACTATCCTCTCCCCTACATGGGACATGATATTTCACAGGATTGAAAGCCACCCTGGAAATGTGGGAGATAAATCCCAGGGATGAATCCAGACCTGGTACCATGGGATCAACAATTCCATCCTGACCAAAAGGGGGGAAAGAAGCATAATTAATAAAGTATCAGCAGCAATGAGAGTTCAAATGGAGTTAAGAGGCTACTTTGGAGGTTGCTCTTATGCAAGCTTCAGTTAGACCTTGCTACTTTTCATAACCTGCCAATCCCCAACTAGGACCATTCCAGCCAAACCTAGGGCATTATATAAGATTCCACAAGGGTTCCAGGCACTAGAGTAACTTTCCAAAAACCTACAACCTCCAGATGGGTCCCTGGTGCAGATAAGTCCTAAAACCTAGCCCAGCCTCTCCAGAACATCAGATGGTTCCATCTCCCTACCCCATATTAGTGACAGGTCCTTCCAACATGAAAAATTTAGAATCACCATAGCCCAAACACACCTAAAGAGAGGGATGGAATACTGGGGTCCAAGATGCCAGCTTAGTGAGTTGGGGATTCAGTTCATCCTCCAGAGCAACCAGTAAATAGGAGGAACAGTACAGAACAACTGCTGGAGCACATCAGTGACTGGACACACAGTGTACACCAGTCTGGATAAGCTGGACTACTTGTGATCCCTCCCAGAACCGTGAGTCCCCCAAGCAGTGGAGGCCAGCACCCTTCCCCAACAGGCTGCTTCCCAGAGGGGAAAGGAAAGAGACTTTACTAGCAGCAAGAGTCTGAGCACAACCCAGCTCTAATTGAGGAATTAATTAACAAATTCTGACTACTAAAAATAGGCCCCCAGCTCAGGTGAACCTTGAGTAAAAGCTGAGGTTGCTGATTTTTGCCCCAGTGCAGAGGGGTCAGGGCTGATTGAAAAAGAAAAAAAAATAGTTTTTTTTTTGGATCAGATAGCACAAAATACTTGAAAGCATCTGGACCCTGAAGGAAAGGAGGGGGCACATAGGACATGGAAATACATGGAGCAATGTACCAATTTAAGCTCTTGAAAGGAAAACCTGAGAAATGGGGGTCCTGCTATGAAAAGGATCTTTTTTTTCTTTTTGTGACTGTGTTTCTGCAGCTTGATCGCTCTTTGGATACAACTGCAAGGCTTCTCAAGCTCCAACTGCCCCAGGCAAAGACAGAATTAAGCTTCCCTGAGAGCTTGTCTATGCCTTCCCCAGGAGAGGGGTGGGGCCCAGCTCAGGTGGAATCCCTCCCTCAAGGAATTCAGACCGCAAGGTCTGGAAAACTGAAGCTATTAAAGCCAGCCTACAACCTTTCCTCTGTCTCAACCACACACCCAGCAGGGAGAGTCAGCTGAAGTTAAAAGTACCAAACTACTTTATGCTGGTAAGACCCACAGGCAGACAAGCACCACATATTGGGCAATATAGGAAAAACACAGTGTCTAGAGGCTTCAAAGGAAAGTCTTCCAACCTGCTGAGTCTCACCCTCAGTGATAACTGACACAGGTGACTCTTTCCTCCTGACAGGAGGCCAGTTTTGTCTGGTAAAATAGGCCTGGGGTCTATAATACCTAAGTAGACCCTCTTAAGTGGGAAAAAGGGCACTTACAGCCAAGGCAAGAAACAAGAAAACAATAACTGAAAAATTCTGATCTGTTAAATAAAACCTAAGATAGAGGTCTAGAATAAGCTGAACTGAATGTCAAAGAACAAATAGACAGCAAAGTCATCCAGTAAGAAAATCCTAAGTAAAAAAATTGAAAACAATCTCCAGAATAAACTACTTAAGGAAATTAAATGCCTAGACACCTGCAAAAAAATAATGAATCATACTAGGAAACTTGAAGATATGGCCCAGTAAAAGGAACAAACCAACAATTCAAATGAGAAACATGAGTTGAAACAATTAATTCAGGATGTTTGAATAGATATGGAAAACCTCATCAAAAATCAAATCAATGAATTAAGGGAAGATATAAAGAAGGCAAGGTATGAACAAAAAGAAGAAATCAAAAGTTGGAAAAAGCAAATCACAGAACTCATGGGAATGAAAGGCACAGTAGAAGAGATTAAAAAAAAAGAATGAAAACCCATAATGTTAGATTTCAAGAGGCAGAACATAGGATTAGTGAACTGGAGGTTGGGAAATCTGACAAGCAGAAGAAATTATGGGGAAAAGAATGGAAAAATATCAGCAGAGACTCAGGGAATTGAATGATGACATGAAGCACGTGAATATACATGTTTTGGGTGTCCCAGAACAGAAAGGAACAGGAGGAGAAAAACTAACAGATGATATTATCACTGAAAATTTCTCGACTCTTAAGAAAGACTTAAAATTACAGATCCAAGAAGTGTAGTGTACCCCAAACAGAACAGATGCAAATAGATGTACTCTAAGACTTCTATTAATCAGAATGTCAGATGTCAAAGAGAAAGAGAGAATTTTGAAAGCAGCAAGAGAAAAGCAATCCATCACATAGAAGAAAAGCCCAATATGACTATGCATAGATTTCTCAGCAGAAACCATGGAGGTGAGAAGACAGTGGTATGATATATTTAAGATACTAAAAGAGAAAAACTGTCAGCCAAGAATTCTATATCCAGCAAAATTGTCCTTCAAAAATGAGGGGGAAATTAAAACATTTTGAGATAAAAAAAATCATTGAGGGAATTTGTGACCAAGAGACTGGCTCTGCAAGATATACTAAAGGGAGTACTAGAGACAGATAGGAAAAGACAGGAGAGAGAGGTGTGGAGAAGAGTGTAGAAATGAAGACTATCAGTATAGATAAAAAGAATAAAAATTAGATATGACATATAAAATCCAAAAGAAAAAATGGTAGAAGAAAGTACTGCCCTTACAGTAATAACACTAAATGTTAATGGATTAAACTTCCTAATCAAAAGACATAGACTGGCAGAATGATTTAAAAAACAGGACACATCTACATGCTGTCTACAGGAGGTACATTTTAGACCCAAGGACATAGGTTGAAAGTGAAAGGTTGGGAAAAAATATTTCATGCAAACAACAATCAGAAAGCAACATGAGTAGCCATATTAATATCCAACAATTTAAACTTAAAATGTAAAACAAAGAAGGAAATTATATATTAATAAAGGGAGCATTTCAACAAGAAGACACAACAATCATAAGTATTTATGCACTGAGCCAGAGTGCTCCCAAACACGAGGCAAACACTGAAAGGAGAAATAGTCGCATCTACCATAATAGTTGGAGACTTCAATTTCCCACTCACTTCAACGGACAGAACATCTAGACAGAGGATCAATAAAGAAACAGAAAATTTGAATAATACAATAAACAAACTAGACTTAACAGACACTCATACAACATTACACCCCACAACAGTAGGATACACATTTTTCTCAACTGCTCATGGATCATTCTCAAGGATAGGTCACAAAGCAAATCTCAATAAATTTAAAAAGATTGAAATCATACAAAACACTTTCTCAGGTCATAAAGGAATGAAGTTGGAAATCAATAATAGAGAACCAAAAAATTCACAAATATATGGAGGCTCAACAACACAATCTTAAACAACCAGGGGGTCAAGGAAGAAGTTACAAAATAAATCAGTAAATTTCTCGAGGCAAATGAAAATGAAAACACAACATATCAAAACTTATGAGATGCAGCAAAGGCAGTGCTGAGGGAAATTTATTGCCCTAAATGCCTATATCAAAAAAGAAGAAAGAGAAAAAGTCTAGGACTTAACTGTTCACTTGGAAGAGCTAGAGAAAGAACAGCAAACTAAACCCAAAGCAAGCAAAGGGAAAGAATTAAGAAAGATTAGAGCAGAAATAAATGAAATTGAGAACATGAAAACAATCGAGAAAATCAACAAAGCCAGAAGTTGGTTCTACAAGAAAATCAATAAGATTGATTGACCCTCAGCAAGGTTGAGAAAAAGAAGAAGAGAAAGGAGGCAAATAACTAAAATCAGAAAAATGGAAGAGGAGACATACATAACCACTGATCTGGCAGAAATAAAGGAGGTAATGAGAGGATACTATGGACAACTTTATGCTGACAAACCCGACAATGTAGATGAAATGGACAACTTCCTAGAAAGACATGAACAACCAGCATTGACTCAAGAAGAAATACATGGGGCGGGCCATGATGGCTCAGCAGGCAGAGTTCTCACCTGCCCTGCCAGGGACCTGAGTTCAATTCCCAGTGCCTGCCCAAGGGAAAAACAAAACAAAACAAAAAGAAGAACTAGATGACTTCAACAAACCAATCACAAGTAAAGAAATTGAATCAGTCATTAAGAAACTTCCCCCAAAATATTCCAGGACCAGACGGCTTCACATGTGAATTCTACCAAACATTCAAGAAAGAATTAGTACCAATGCCTGCTCAAACTCTTCAAAAAATTTGAAGAAGAGGAAAGACTGCCTAACTCATTCTATAAAGCCAATATCACCCTCATGCCAAAGCCAGACAAAGATACTACAAGAAAAGAAAATTACGGACCAATCTCTCTAATGAATATAGATGTTAAAAGCCTCAACAGGACACTTGCAAATCGAATTCAACAGCACACTAAAAGAATTACACACCATGACCAAGTAGGATTCAACCTTGATATGCAAGGATGCTTCAACATAAGAAAATAAATTAATGTAATACTCCATATCATCAAATAAAAGCAGAAAAACCACATGATCATCTCGATTGATGCAGAAAAGGCATTTGACAAAATTCAACATCCTTTCTTATTGAGAACACTTCAAAGGATAAAAACAGAAGGGAACTTCCTCAACATAATATAGGGAATATATGAAAAACCCACAGCTAACATCATCCTCAATGAGGAAAAACTGAAAGCTTTCTCCCTAAGATCAGGAATAAGACAAGGATGTCCACTATCACCATTGTTATTCAACATTGTGTTGGAAGTTCTTGTCTGAGCAATTAAACAAGAAAAAGAAATACAAGGCATCAAAATTGGAAAGGTAGTATTAAAACTCTCACTATTTGCAGATAATATTATTCTATATGTCAAAAACCCTGAAAAATCCACAGCAAAACTACTAGAGCTAATAAATGAGGGCAGCAAAGTGGCAGGTTACAAGATCAACACTCAAAAATCTGCAGTGCTTCTATACACTAGTAATGAGAAATCTGAGGAGGAAATCAAGTAAAAAAAATTCCATTTGCAATTGTATTCTAGTTTGCTAGCTGCTGGAATGCAACACACCAGAAATGGATTGGCTTTTAATAAAAGGGGATTCATTTTGTTAGTTCTTCAGAGGAAAAGCAGCTAACTTTCCACTGAGGTTCTTTCTTACATGGGAAGGCACAGAATGGTCTCTGCTGGCCTTCTCTCCAGGCCTCTGGTTTCAACAACTTTCCCCGGGGTGACTTCTTTCTGCATCTCCAAAGGCCTGGGCTGAGCTGCAAGTGCTGAGATGAGGAATGCTGAGCTGCTTAGGCTGTGCTACGTTGCGGTCTCTCATTTAAGCGTCAGCCAATTAAGTCAAACGTCCTTCATTGCAGCAGGCATGCCTCCTAACCGACTGCAGATGTAAATTAGCAACAGATGAGGTTCACGTACCATTGGCTCATGCCCATAACAACAAAACTAGGTACATTCACCTGGCCAAGTTGACAACTAAAGCTAAGTACCACAAATTGTAATCAAAATAATAAAATATTTAGGAATAAACTTAACTAAGGATACAAAAGACCTGTCTTCCTATTTAGAAGTTTTGTTTCCATAATTGCACTGTGCTAAAAGCTTCAAAAGATGAAATTTTTTGGTACACCATTTTTTGAATACTTCAATTAAAGATTTACAAATTACCTAAATTTAAAGGATTTATATATAGTAATAATATTGAATACTCTGTAGGACAAAATATTTCTTCAAAGGTTCAAACACTTGAATATTTTAGTGTTGACTGGAAACAAAGAGAGAATCACATACTGCCATGCTGAAGTTTTCATTTCTATATTTCACATCAGAATTGTCACAAAATTTTGCGATTCAATGATTCTGTGTGTATATGTGAATACATTTGTAAATGCTGACAACTACAGCTTCTATTTTGGTTAGTAGATTAACACAGGATAGGTGCAATGATGAATTGTATGTGCTCTACTACTAATTTCAACTGTAATTCTACTCCATAGGTTTCTTAATTTAGAAAGAACATTGTTTTATCAAGATAATTGCATTCTACCTAAATTTGTATTAGCATCACAAAAACAAATAATTTTATTTCCAATATTGGATTTTTAAACTGCACTTAAAATACCATTATCATTAAAGTCAAGGGCTTCACCTCTAACAAAAATGAACTTCCAAGAGCTTTATTTTGATTGTGTAAACTGGATGAAAAAATTGAACCATTAGTAGAATTAAAAGATATTCCATTTAAAACACCTAATGTCTCTGATATAAAACTGGCATCATTTAATGGTTTGCAAAGAGCTTCTGTTAATGGAGTCAACACAATAACAGCTATCACTTTACCTTTTTGCATATGTGCTGGAAAACATGGAATTGAAAACTAGGTAAATTAGAGAAGTAGTCATTTGATCTAATTGAAAAGCCATGCTTCACAGAATGCTATGTAAATTCACCTTCTGCAGCTAACTCTTGAAATAGATGCTTATGTTTTTAAAGCAGATTTGTATCTTCTGGTGTTCACATGGTCAGTGATATCTCTATGGCTTCTAGTTGGATAGCAAATGTTGATAAACATTTTGTGCAGCTTACACAATCTCCAACATTTTTTGGAGAAATATAAATTCAGTACTTATTCATGGCACGTGTAGTTTCTCTTTCTCATTGAAAATACATTGCCATAGAAAGGGTCTATTTCCAAAATAAATTAGCATTACCAAACATAAAAACAAGTTAATTGTAGATTTACACCTTAACATAAATAACAATACTATTGTAGCAAGAGCATTCAGACTTTTTTCTCTGTGCTGTACAGAAGAACTTCCCAACCTCAATTTTCCAGATGGATTTCACTTGCACTTCACCCATAATTTCTCATGTTTTGTATTGACCCCTTGAACTGGTGATCTGAGAACTTCATGTACCTTGAAATTTGTGGCATGAGTGACAGTACAAATGGCTAGTACAGTAAGTGGCCAGCAGGTGCAAAAGCATAAAATACAACCTCTGAGGTCAGGGGTTAGCAACCTTTAGCTGTTTTATAAACAAGCTTCTCACAGGTTGTCCTTGAGAGGGAATGTTTGTTACATTCCAACTGGAAAGAGTTGTCAACTCTTAAATTTAACTATGTGTTAAAGTGAGAACTCTCTATACTGTCCATGCATCTGACACTACTACATGGACCAATTTTCCAAAATTGTTCACAACGGTATGTCCCAACCCACATACTCTTCTCACCATATGGCTTTGATATACTTCCCATTGAGATATGTGACCAATGTTGCATAATAATTAATTGTGCCCATGTTATAAGAAATAATTTGTCATATCAAGAACCCAGAAAATCACAACCTGAATGGAAAGCAATAATCAACAGACACCAACTACAAGATGAATTAGATGTTGGAATTATTTGACATGGATTTTAAACCAGCCAACACAAAAATGGTTGATGAGCCCCCATGCTGCATACTAACAAAGGATACCCAGAAGGACATGCAACACCCAAAGCAGCAGTCAATAATCTATATCTGTGGAGACTATCACACAGAAAATGAAATAAAATCCAGGGGTCTGATCAGATGCAGAGAATGTGGATACAGAATAATGTACAAGAAAAGGACTAAAAGATTTGTGATTTTTGATGCTCAATGAAACATGAATTCCAAGTAACATCTTCTTTTGTAGTTGGATTTGCCATTAATGTTTGACATTGTTGTATAGTTTTTGATTAGCATACTTTATAAATACAACTACAATATATGCAATTTCATTTTATCTCACTTTTTAAGCCATATGGTATTTAGATATCTGTTAATATCTAAATAATGCTTTGTAGAGAGAAATGTTTTTTGTTCAGTACATGATTTGCAATTTAA
Source organism: Tamandua tetradactyla (assembly GCF_023851605.1). Classification (NCBI taxonomy): domain Eukaryota; kingdom Metazoa; phylum Chordata; class Mammalia; order Pilosa; family Myrmecophagidae; genus Tamandua; species Tamandua tetradactyla. Next base: position 125,782,543 of record NC_135353.1, read on the forward strand.
TTTTATTGTATACTTGACCTGACACATGATAAGATTAGACTTACTTTTCCTAAATCATAGTTATAATCAAAACCTAGTATCATTGGGATTTTTGTTTGAAATGCAGGTTTCCAGGGTACTTGAGGGTCTGATTAAGTATATTCCTTGGAAACTACTGTTCTATATCACCAGTTTAAAGAGTTTGTAAACTCAGGAGTGTCATTTGGTACAGAGTATACCAGTGTACTTGCTGTCAACATACATGTATCATTTTGACTTCTATTTTTCATGTATTACTTGATATGACTTTCTGTGTTTCTACATAATGGTTGATTATGTTTAAAATCTTCTGAGAGAGAAGAGAAATTGTAATGGTTGGTCTCCGAAAGACAAAATCAACCCCTTGTAAAGCGAATGAAGAAAACTCTTAAGCCAGGTGTGGATTTCTGTCTATAATCATTTACTATGGTAAAAAAAAAATCCTTCTTTCAGAATATAAAAAGAATGGGAATAGTTTACATTTCCCATTTATTGGATAAATGTTTAAATCTTTTACCTCAATCTTAGGAACATAGAATTGATGCTCACACCTGTACTCCATCAATTCCAAGATTCCATCACTGTGGAATGTCATGTCAACCTCCTCAACATTCATTTCAAAGATTAGATATGTTCCAATTTTGTTAATAACCATGTCTGTCTCTTTTTAAAGAGTGCTTCCTTGATTCAGACTTTCCTTTATCTGGTGATATTTAAAATTTTGTGATTCTGGTGTGTTCCTTTTTGACCTTATCCTTTTCAGATAGGGAAATCCTAATATATATGCTGTCTCCTTATGACAACCCCTTAAACAAATAAACCCCAGGTGTAATGTAGTTACACTTTTATTAATTGTTCTAATTCATCCTAGGTGTTTTGTGTATTGATAGTTTATTTGAATATTGTTATTTGGTTAACTGGGCAGAATGGTTTAAGGGAAAAATATTATAACTAGAACTCAAGACCTGTGTTTTCAGTCAGTCCCTTAACTTCTTTGTTCCTTTTTCATCTCTAAGATGGAAGTAATTTAACCTATTACCTACCTGGATATTTTTATGAAAAAAAATGAGAAAAAAAGATGTAAAACTGCTTTTAAAAAATTCTTCTGAACAGTGCTCAATAAATATAAAAATCAGCAAATTTGAACTTGGAATTGACATATAACTTGGCCCTTACTTAACTGCTTACAAACAACTGTGAATACTGAGTAAAAAGCACTGAATGGAACTTAGAATTGTAAGTTTCAGCCTTGCCACTTATTAACTTAATGATTTTGGATAATTTATTTCTGTTAATTTCAGTTTCATTGTCAAAATGGAGGAATAATGATGGCCAGTGTGGTGAGGTAACAGTGTTTTGAGAAAAGCTATCTTGAGAGATTGATATTATCAAAAATTCAAATATAACAGATTAAAATAGAAATAACCAGCCCTAAGGAATGATAAAATTTATAAATACATGCCTCCTCCTCATATTCACATATGAACATACGTCCCCACCCCTCCCAAAATAAGTTAAAAGTTAGTCAAGGGGGAAGTGTTGCTATTTGAGTGGAGGGTGAAGGATGAAAAGGAGACAGTCACTAGAAGATAAAAAAGAACATGCCTGAAATAAAGAAAATAGCCATGGAAAATTCTAGGGTGGAAAGTGAGTTTGTCTTGTTCCCACTTCAGAACGGAGCCCATCTAACTGGAACTTTGTGAGGCAGGAAAGAGTGGGAAAAGACAAGGTTGCAGAGGTAGGGAAAGGCCAACTCACTTAGGGCCTTGTAATGGGAAGCCTTTTGGGGAAATAAGCAGGATATTAACATGTTTAAGACTTCAAAGATCACTCAGTCTATTATGTGAGAATGGATTCTACAGAAACAGGAGTGGCAATGGGAAACCAGTTATGAGACACCTGTAATAGTTCAGACTAATAGTCATGGTGACTGGGCTGGGGTGGTAGCTGTGGAAGAGGTGAGAAGTAGCTGACTGTGAGAGGTATGTTTTGAAGTTAAACTGATAGGACATATTGATGGATTGGTTAGTAGTCAAGAGCTCTGTAAACAACATGGGCTTTGACATAAGGCTTTGGGTCTGGATGCCCTCACTGACTCTTGTTAAGTTGGCTATGTGACCTTACCAGACCTTACTTCCCTCATTTGTAAAATAGGTGTGAAATAATAACACCTACTTTAAAATTTTATTTTAATGTAAAATAAAGTAATCCATGTGTGGTGGTTTGAAACTATATGTACCCCAGAAAAACATGCTCTTAAATTTAATCCATTCCTGTGAGTGTGGACCCATTGCAAGTAGGACCTTTTGATGAGGCTACTTCAGTTAAGGTGTGACCCATTTCATTCAAGATGTGCCTTAATCCTCTTACTGGAGTCTTTTATAAGAGAATATAATTCAGACAGAGGGAGACAGCCAGGGAAGCAAGAAGCTGAAATCAATGAAACCTGGAAGAGAAGGAAAAGACTAGCAGATGCCATCATGTGTCTTGTTATGTGACAGAGGAGTGAAGGATTGCCAGAAGCCAGTATTCGGGAAGAAAGCATTGCTTTAATGATGGCTTGATTGGACATTTTCAGAGCCTCAAAAATATAAACTAATAAATTTCCACTGTTGAAGATAAAAAAAAAAATGGTTGAATAAGCAATTGCAAATTTTCTTGAAGTGAAAGATAAATTGATGGTTCAGCAGACAGAGTTCTCGCCTGCTATGCTGGAGATCCGGGTTGGATTCCCAGTGCCTGGCCATGTAACAACAACACCAACAAAAAAAAAAACAACCGATAAATTGAAATATGCACTCAAAGAAATAGAAATTATTAAAAAATAAAAGAACCAGATGGAAATTAGAGACCTGAAAAATACAATAACCAAAATAGAAAAAGAAATGCAGAATCAGCTCAACTTTACCCAACAGAGAAAAAAATAGACAGAAACAAAATGAATAGTCTCAAGGACCTATGAAACAAAAGCAGAAGAAGTAGTATTCATATTATCACAGTCCCAGAAGGAGAGAAGATTGAAAAATGGACTGAAAAAGTATTTTAAGAAACAGTGGCTGAAATTTTACCAAATACAGCAAAAGAGTTAAACCTACAGATTCAAGAAGTTGAGTGAGAACCCTGAAAAGGATAAACCCAAAGAAATCAATGCCAAGGCACATCATAATTAAACTTCTGAAAACTAAAGACAAAGACAAACTCTTGAAAGCAGCCAGAGAGAATGTGACACATTCCCTAACAAGGAACACTAATTCAAATAAAGTGGATTTTGAATTTGAAGCATAGAGGCCAGCTGGAAGACACAAAACATTTTACAAGTGTTGAAAGAAAAGAACTGTCAACCCAGAATTCTATATGTAATGAAAATATCCTTCAGGAATGAAGGGGAAGTCAAGAAATTCTCAAATAAAGGAAAACTAATTTCCTATAAGCAAATTTACCCTTAAAGAATGGCTAGAAAGAATGGTAACAGAAGAAGGCTTGGAACTTCAAAAAGGAAAGAAAAATATCAAATGGGAAAAACTAGGAGTAAATATAGTAGATTATCTTTCTTCTCATGAGTCTCTTAATCAATTTTTATGGTTGAAGCAAAAGTTATAACACTATCTGATGTGGTGTTCCAAATAGGTAGAGGACCACATAATTACATTTTTAAATAGGGAGGGTAAAGGGACCTTAGAGGAAGTAAGGTTTCTATACATCACCTGAAATGGTAAAATGGTGATAGCAAGAATACAATGATAAGCTATATATGCTAATGGTAATACCTAGAATAGCCACTAAGAAATTTATAAAAGACATATATTCAAAATCACTATAAATAAGTCAAGATGAAAACCTAAAAACTGTTCAAGTAATCCACCAGAAGTCTAGAGGAAAACAACAGAAGAATAAGAAACAACAATTAAATTGAAAATGGCTGACATAAGCCCTAACATATCGATAATTACCATAAATATAAATAGTTTAAATATGTCAATTAAAAAAACAGAACCTGGTAAAGTGGATTTAAAAACCATGACCTAACTGCTGTTTACACGAAACTCACTTCTCATATGAAAGAATAGGTAGGTTGAAAGTGAAAAGATGGAAAAAGATGAGCCACATGAATATTAACAGCAATAAAAAAAAGGAGTGACTCTATTAAAATCAAGTACAGTGCAATGGAGGCTCAGTGGCAGAATTCTCACCTGCCATACCGGAGACCTGTGTTCGGTTCCTGGTGCCTGCCATGTTAAAAAAAAAATAGTCAGGTAAAGCAGATTTCAGACAAAAAGGGATATTACATAATGATAAAAGGCTAAATCCACCAGGAAAACATAGTTATCCTAAGTATATGTGCAGAAAAAACAACCTTAAAATATATGAAGCAAACACTGACAGAACTGAAAGGATAGATAGACAAATCCACAATTGCAGTTAAGGATTTCACTGTTTCAGTCTCATCAATTAATAGAACTACTAGACAGAAAATAATAAAAGATGTGGAAGACCTGAACAATATAAACAAAAGGATCTGATTGCTATGTTTAAAACAATACACCTGACAAGAAAAGAATACACAGTTTTTTCAATTACTTATGGAACATTCACTAGGATAGCTCATATTGTGGATCATAAAACAAATTTGACCAAAATTTTAAAAATTGAAATCAACAGAGTATATTCTCTTACTATAATTAATCAAACTATAAATCACAAAGAAAATAACAGAATTCTTAAAACACTTGGAAATTAAACAACACATTTCTACATAATCAATGGGCCAAAGAGGAAATAAGTAAAAATAAGAAGAAATTGATCAATTCCTCAAAAACTACAAACTACTCAAAGTCAACTAAGAGGAAGTAGATAGCATGAATAATCCTATAAGCATTAAGGAAATTGAATTTGTAATTAAAACCTTCAAAAAAAGAAAATCCCATGCCCAATTGATTTCACTGAAGAATTTTACCAAGCATGTGATCAGGAATTAATACTAATGTCACATTTAGCTCTTTCAGAAATAAATGAGGAAGGGACACATACAAATTCATTTTATGAGGCTACTACCACCTTAATAGCAAAATCAGACAAAGAAGTTTAATGAAAGAGAACTGAAGTCTAATATCTTTCAAACATTTTGAATCAGATGCGAAAATTTCAACAAAATATTAGCAAATGGAATCCAACAATGTAGAAAAAGAATTATAAACCAGGACCGATTGGAATTTTCAGGTATGCAAGGCTGGTGCAACATTCAAAATCAATTAATGTAATCCACCATATAAGGTAGTTAAAGAAGAAAATCTTATGATTATATCAATTGATGCAAAAAAAAGGCATTTGACAAAATTCAACATGCATTAGCTTAAAATCTCAGCAAATACAGGAGAATACCTAAATTTGGAAAAGAGCATTTACTTAGAAAACCTAGAGCTAACATCAAATGTAATGATGAAAGACTGAATGAGTTCAACCTAAAATTAGGAATAATGCAAGGATGACCACACTCACATCTCTTATTGCACAAAGTACTGGAAATTCCAGCCAGCACAATAAGACAAGAAAATGAAATAAAATACAGATTGAAAGGAAAGAAATAAAACAGTTTTTATTTGCAGATAACACGATTGTCTATGTAGAAAATCTCAAACAATCTACAAGAAAAATCTCATAAATAATTAATGAGTTCATCAGTGCCACAGGATACAAGAATAACACGCAAAAGTCAAATTTCTGTATTCTAATAACAAATGCATGGGAATTGAAATTAAAAATAAATACGATTTACAATTACTCCCAAGAAAGTTAATACCTGGGTATAAATCTAATAAAAAATGTGCAGAATTTGCATTCTGACAATTACAATGTATTGATGTAAGTAATCAAAGAACTAAATAAAAGGAGGAATATACTGTGTTAATGGATTGGAAGTCTCAACATAGTGAAGATTTGAATTCTCCCTGAATTGATTTATAGATTTAATGCAATTTCTAGAAAAGTCCCAACAGGGATTTTTATTGATGTAGAGAAGTTTATTCTCAAATTTACATGGAACAGTCTAGGAAAAATATCTGAACACCACATTAACTATTTTTAGAATAGCCAAAAAATATCTTGACAAAGGTATATTGTCAAGGACTCTGCCCAATGTTGATGCTTACTATGTATAGCTACAGTAATCAAAACTGTGGTATTGGTAGAGGAATGAGCACATAGATCAATGGAACAGAACACAAAATTCAGAAATAGACCTACACAAATATGTTTCATTGACTTTTAATGCCATTTTATTGAGATATATTATATATTCACATACCATATAATCATCCGAATTGCACAATCAGTGGTTCACGGTATCATCATATACTTGCACACTCATCATCACAATTGATTTTTAGACATTTTCATTACTCCAAAAAATAAAAATAAGAACAAAAGTAAAGTAAAGAAGAAAACCAAAATATCCCATATCCCCCTCCCCCTATTGTTTATTAGGTTTTTGTCTTTTCTTTTTTTTTACTCATCTGTCCATGCACTGGCTAAAAGGAGTATAGGTTCCAAGGTTTTCACAATCACACAGTCACACCTTAAAAGCTCTATAGTCATTCAATTATCTTCAAGAATCAGGGCTATTTGATGACAGTTCAACAGTTTTAGGTGTTTCTCTCTAGCTACTCCAATAAACTAAAACTGAAAAGGAATATCTGTATACTATGTAAAAGCATTCTCCAGAAAGATCTCTCAACTCTGTTTGAAATCTCTCAGCCACTGAAACTTTATTTTGTTTCATTTCTCTTCCCCCGTTGTGGAAGGCTTTCTCATTCCCATGATGCTAGGACCAGGCAAACTCCCAAGAGTCAGGCCCCACATTGCCAGGGTGACCTACACCCCTGGGAATCATGTCCCATGTAGGGGGAGGAGGGGGGCAGTGTGTTCACCTGTGGAGTTGGTACAGAGGGAGAGGCCACATCTGAGCAACAAGAGAAGTTCTCTGATGGTGATTTTTAAGCATAATTATATGTAGGCTTAACTTCTCCTTTGTAGGAGTAAGTTTCATAAGGGCAAGCCCCAAGATCAAGGGCCTGGGCCATCAAATTGGCAGTCCCCAATGATTTTGTGAATATCAGATCTTCCCCAGGTGGGGAAGTTTAAGATTTTCAATTGATTTTTGATAAAGGTGGAAAAAGCAATTTGTAATAAAGAGTCTATGTTAGTGTGTTAGGGTTCTCCAGAAAAACAGAACCAACAGTATATATATATATATATTTTTTATTTATATATATATATATATTTATTATTTATTTATATATATATTTAACAGTATATATATATATATATATATATATATATATATATATATATATATATAATGAAAAATTGGCAAGTCTGAATTCCACAAGGCAGGCTGCAAGCTGGCATTGAATTCCCCAGAAGTCACAAGTTGGGAACTCTGATGAGAATGTTGAATTTCCCAGGAGAAACTGGCTAGCTAAACTGGAGATAGAAACTCCCCTTTCTGATTGCCTTCAACTGACTGATTGAGGAGACTCCCCTCATTGCTGAAGGCAATCTCCTTTGTTGATTGAAGTTATAATTAGTGATAAATGCAGTCAACTGACTAAAGATTTTGTGGATTCTCCACAAGATACCCTCATAGTAACAATCAGGCCAGTGAGTGCTTACTTGACCAAACAATTGGACCCCGTAACCTAGTCAAGTTGGCATGTGAAATTAACCATTGCAGTATCTGATTCCATTTTTGAGGTTCAATCCCTGACAGCTTTCAGTCCCACCTGTCCCCTTTCCCTCCTCACCCTATATTTGGAGTGATGAATGCAGTCAACTGACAAAATTTTGTGGATTTGCCACAAAATACCCTCATAGTAACAATCAGGCCAGTGCTTACTTGACCAAACAACTGGACCCCATAACCTAACCTAGCTGGCATGTGAAATTAACCATTGAGTATCTGATTCCATTTTTGAGGCTCAATCCCTGACAGCTTTCAGGTCCCACCTCTCCCGTTTCCCTTCTCACCCTGTATTTGGGTAAGCAGATAAGAGATCTTGGGCTCTTCCTCTCTTGACACTGCAAGGGAAGTTCAAACCATGCAAGTCCAGGCCCTGTACATGGTAATCCCCAGCTTAGCCCTACCCTTAACCACAATACAATCCAAAGACTTGCCCTTCCCTTCACTCAAGCTATTCCAGTCTGACTTGGGTTCCTTCCCTGCACTACCCAGAAAGCCCCATTATGTGAGTGATAAACATTTTTAAACCTTCTTAGTGTGTATGTAGCATCATCAGTCTCAACATTTGAACTAATTTTAGGTAAAGCATTGATCCTGCCCTCTGTGAGGAAACCACAAAACAATTTGCATTGTGAGCAAGATCGTGTAGGATAGCACCACACACTTATCAGAATGACTAAAATTAAAAATGGTGATAACGCTAAATGCCAACAAGGATGCAGAGAAATTGGATGACTCACACACTGCTGGTGGGAATGTAAAATGGTACAGCCACTCTGGGAAAGAGTAGAAGTTTCTTACAAAACTAAACATACACTTACTATACAAACTAGAGATTGCATTCTTGAGCATTTATACTAGATAAATGAAACCTATGTCCACATGGAAACTTGTACTCAAATATTCATCGGATCTTTATTCATAATAGCTACAGACTGCAAAATGGAAGCAAACCAAATGTTTATCAACTGAAGGATGGATAAACAAAATGTGGTACATCATCTATGGAATTATACTATTATACAAATATTTTATCACAAATAAAGTGATAAAAAGGAACAAATTACTAATGCATGCAACAACTTGGAGGTATCTCAAATACATTACACTGTGTGAAAAAAAGCCAATCCCAAAAGGTTACATACTATATGATTCCATTTATATAACGTTTTGAAATGACAAAATTACAGAGATTGCTAGGGTCTGTGGGAGAGAGAAGGGAGGTAAGTGTGGTTATAAAAGGACAATATGAGAGGTCCTTGTGATGGAATTGTTCTATATCTTGACTGTGGTGGTAATCATAACTATTCTACAAGTGCAACAAAATTGCATGGAAATAAATATACACACATACACAAATTAGCATGTGTAAATTGGTGAAATCTGAATAAGGTAGGTGGAGTCTATCAATGCCATTTTCCTGGTTGTAATATTGTAGTATAGTTATTTAAGATGTTACCACAAGAGAAAACTAGGTGAAGGGTATAACAGAGTGCTCTATTATTTCTTACAACTGCATGAATCAAAGTTATCTCAAAATAAAAATTAAAAAAATAATTCTCTCCCAATGTCTAAGTTACCAAAGGGGGAAACAAAAGAACAAGTGTTACAGTTTGGACAATAAATAATATGCTTCCCTTAGTTGTCATCCTGAACACAAAAGTGTTTGGCACCTGCTGTTGCCAGGAGCTACATACTGCAGCTGGCAGAGGGAAGGAGAGCACCATTGCTGATGAGAGAAAATTCTGAAGGTCAGTATCAATTCTAAGGGTAACTAGTGAGGTGTGCTGCTGGGAGCTTTCATTTGGAGGCTCTGCTGGGGTTTCCTGTTTCTGGGGGCAAAGTAGTAGAGAGAGATGGATGGAGGATCCTGTTATTCCATTTTCTTTTCTAGCTAACTTAAGTTTTCTTGACATTCAGAAGTAGGGGAGTCAGTTAGTCTTTTGGTATGCTTCCTACCATGTAGACAGAACAACACATTTGTACTAGAAAACATAGTGGAAGTTGAGGGATGGAAGAGACAAGAAGGCTCAGAGACTTTGGTGGGAAATTAATCCAGAATTTTTTGTTGTAATCTGGCCCCATGGTCCCTGAGAGGGAATGGTTTCAGAAAATAAATTTACACTGGGATATCTGATTACTTTAGCCAGACCTAAATGATTTTGATTCCCACTTTCCCATTTCTCCCTCCTTGTCCATAGTCTTTGGTTCCTACTTCTTCTGTTCAAATAAGAATGCTTCTTTTTTAAATTCTTTATGTCTTTGACACGTACTTCATAGGATTTTATTATCATAATAAGAAAGTCCATACCTACTCTTTGCACCTGTCATAAGCACAGGCAATCATCACTGGGACAATGTCTGAAAAGAAGTACTTCATCAGAACCAACACACTCCCAGAGAGATACCACAAAAAAGTTGTCTGGAAAACATGTACATTTTTCTTGAGAGTACTTTTCATTGTATAGGTATTTGCACAGGTACTCTTCTTATGTAAGAGGTTATCTTACCAAAGGTTTGTTATCTCCTTTGTTATGCAGGAGAGACTGATGAGTGGGCAGAAGTCTGAGAAAGTATCTGGCACATGGAATTTCTTATGCAAACAACATTCAAGACACCCTTGTTTACCCTTCAATACACATACAGGCTATTTACCCATGCATAGACATGGAATTCCAAACTGAAATCAGGAAAGTGGGAATTCTAAAAGTGAAAAAGGAGCTTCTCATACTTCCATAAAAATTCTATTGGGTAAGATGTTTACAAAGGTCAGTCAAATTTCTAACAATACTTTAGTCCAGAATTAGTTTGAAATCTTCTGGTAATCATTTTCTACAAAAGACTCAAGTCTCAAAGTTCCACTGTGGTTGAGAAGGCCTTTCTCCACAACATTTTCTATACTCAGAATGATTCTCATGACCCTGACATTTGCAATCATAGTTTGAGCACACCTGATTCACCTTGACAACATGCTATTTTAGTAGGCAGTTATAAAGAGAAAATCGTTAATTGTTTTGATGACAATAACTGAGGACAATTGTGAAAAGCTTTAGGCGATTGCATTCCTCTTGGTGAAGCAATAATAATCCATCACTTGTAATTCTGTGAAATTTGCAATCTTCTCTCACACCTGCTTTTCCTTCTCTACTGTTCTCCAAGTCTGTCAATGGCATTAGTCACTGCCGCCTTCTTTCTTTCTCAGCACTACTAGTGTGAGCCCTTAGATGTTCACCCAGTACTGCTCCATTCCTGGTTGGAGAGCCTTGAGAATCCAAGTCACCAAGAGGTGAATCAGGAGTTACAGCTTCAGCCATCGACCTAACATCCCAAGGTCTCCAACTATAAAACTGTTTTCTGACACTTTTTCCTTTCACTGAACCCCCTTGGACTGAGCACATCCGATCTCAATCTGACAGCACTGGGACCAGTCTCTAGACATGGGGAATTTCCACCTGCCCCTGCTTTCTCCATTTCTGTACTAATCCCCTGTTCCTGCCCCCAATCACATACCATGGTTATAGCAAGAGTCTTTAGTTCCCTCTCCCTTGGCACAGCATTTCACGAAGAATTTCTCTTAAAATTCTTACTGAATTAATTGAACTAAAGCTATTCCTAATAACACCTAGGGGGATAAAGAAAGCAGTAAATTCTCTCAGAAATCTGATCCTCCTTATAAACCTGAAAGACTTAAAAGGCTAAAGGAAGAGGAAAACCTAATTAATTGGAAAATGCCAAATTCTGAATAAGAATACAAGCAAAGCATAAGCACATCACTAAAATAAAACCACAAGGTAATCCACAGAGGCAATTCTGACTAAATAAAATATACCCCAGCCAAACTTCCTGGAATAAATTGTTCCCCAAAGTGGATAAATGGATCTCTTCCCTCTCATATTTGTTTTCCTTGTTGAAAACATCACCCTGAATCAGAAAGTTTGGAGAAGGAAAGTGACCTTCTTATTCTACTCCTCCCAAGAATAGATATTAAGCTGAAGCTGACTAAAGCAGGAAGGTATAGAAAGCTACAGATGCCCTGATGAACACATAGGCTAGTGTAGATTGATGTAAGAGGGGAGCATTTCCTTGTCACTCTAGGCTTCACCTGCATTCATATGTCTATATTATGAATGGTGTCCTCATAAATGTGATGCCTTGTTCAGTACAAAGCCTAAACTCCTGTAGTTGGCAGCCCAACAGTAACTATTAGTAAGAATCTTCCAAGGACCAGGCACTTTAATACATTATCTCTAATCTCCAACAGTCTGGAATAGATATTATTAAGTTAAGAAGTTTGCCTAAAGTCACATAGCTTGGAAAGGATGAAGACAAGATTCAATCCTACACATGGCAGAAGCTGAGGCCCTAGCTCTTTTCCCTACACACTGTGCTGGAAACGGCTCTGTTGAAAAGACCAAGCAAGTCACTTGGGTATTTTCATAACCTCCTGGATGATGTTTACTTTGTGTTTCAGACTCTCACATCTAAGAAAAGTGTTTTTATAGAAATGATAGCTTACTAGGGATCAAAGAAAATTGTTAAATTTCCAAGTTGTGTTCCCATCATTTAAGATGGGATAAAGAAGAAGAAATATATACTTTGTAAAAAGGAAATAAAAATAAATTCATACAAATATAATAATTTATCCTGTTGATTTGACTGTTTAACCCTGGAAACTGTTGGAAATCAAGTCTAAGAATCACTACACAAACATGTCCCTAAGTCTTGTCTGATCCCCATGAAGCCTTTTAGGGATGGGGGCACAGTTTCTCCCCACCACCTGCTTTCTCCACTAGAATTTCAGCTAGCCTTGACCTGCTGCTTCAACTTTGCCTATACCTGGGGAGTTTATAAATTCACTGACTTGGTTTCGAACCTTTGTGGTTCAAGGGCGCCATCTTGTGGCATATTCTATTTCTCTCAGGGCCTCAGAGTTGGGGAAGAGAAGTGAAGCATGATTAGATGTTTAGCGGCAAAGCCCAGTGACTTATATTTGCTAAATGTTTTCTTAGTCTTTATGGCAAAAATTCAGGCTCTAGAACAGTGACATGTTTTGAGCAAGCACAGTGAACTAATTTTTACAAATAATGGCTTCCCCCACAAATGTATTTACATTTTAACAATAATCACAGCATGCAAATTAATTTCTTTGTTTTACAATAAGCTACTATTTTCAGTTGTTGTGAACAGTTCAAAAAAGCCACACTATTAGAATTGCTGGGTTCTACAGGAAGCTACAAATGAAATTCACAAAGAGCCCATAGATCTAAGCTTCCATTTAAAGTTTTGAGTGTCCTTTCATAGGATCCTACCTCCAATGTATTGGCTAGACACCCAGGCCATGATTTTGCTTCCAAGATATATGTAGGCAGGCTTTATGGCAGCAGGCCCCCATGTGAACTAAGTGCCCCATTGTGTCCCTAGCCAACCGTGTGCCAGAGATCCTGCTCCACTAACAAAGCTCTTATTCTACTAGCCAAGTGCCCTTCCTGATTCTGTTCTACTCTTAAGAGAGCAAGTACAAATCCAACACCAAAAACCTTTCCACCCGAGAAATTTTGTTGCCTTTCTAATTGTGCCAGGGTTTCACCAGACCCCAATTTTACTCTCCCCTGAATACATGATGCATTTTCACACTTTCTGCATGCTGCTGCTTCTGAGTGAATTCCTACTACTTGACGGCCTTCACAGCCACCAAGATCACAGTTTGCTTGGTGAATTACCACCCAATCTTTCGAGAAACCTCCCACCCACCCACTCAACCTCTGCAGGAATAACTGAATGCTTCTTGTGCTGTTGGAAGATTATGCTGCCTAATTAATGAGGGTAAATACTATTGGCACAATAACTAAAAAATGTACATGATTAAAACATATAGTATGGAAATGCAAGGAAAAACAGAAAGATAGCAAAAAATTTCAAAATAAAGAAGTAAAGTACTGGGTTTCTTTAAGAGTCAATCCTTGCCCTCTTTTGCCCTCTTCCAAACTCCAAATAGCTGTCCCACAGGAAGATGTGAGACAATAAAAACCAGTTCTGAATTTTTGTAGTTACTTTTACTTCTGAACAGGATGTAAGACAAGATAAAGAGAGGAACTACGGCATTACTTCCCACCCTTAGTGCCAAGTCAACACTTCCACCTGAATCCTCTAACCCCTTAAACTCAATATGTCCAATAGGAAATGCATCAACTCAACCAGGGACAGGCAAACTATGGCCCTTGGGCCAAATTATGCCCACACAGTTCTGTTTTTTTTTTTTAAGTTTCTATTTAAACACAGCCATGCTCATTCATTTACATATTATCTATAGCTGTTTTCATACAATAGTTGCAAAGTTGAGTAGTTACAGCAAAGATCACACGGCCTGGAAAGTCAAAAATATTTAGTATCTGGCCCTTTACAGAAAAAGCATGCTGTCTCCTAGATTCTTAGCCATCCAAGTTGTCCTACTGACTGCATGCCTCATTTTAACAGCCAGCACTGCTATCCACCAGGAGCTCAGTCATAATCTTGCTCTCCTCTCATTCTCACCCACATAGCCCATCAATCACCAAGCACTACTGTTTCATCCTTCTAAATATCTTTAGAACCATTAGGCATTTCCATTTACTGTGTTGATCCAAGGTAGCATCCTCTTTTACCTGGACAACTGCACAGCCTCATACTTGCTCTCCCCGACCACCAGTCTGCAGCAATCTTTCTAAACCATATATCTGATTGTCATTTCTCTAATTATATCACTTCGGTAATTTTCCACTACTTTTGGAATAAGTTCTAAACTCCTCAACATGACCTACAAAGCCCTTTGCAATTTGGCCGAGCCTTCCTCTCCAGCCCCATCTCCAGCAACATCCCCTGCTCCTCCCCACAACTATTCTGTCACAGCATTACCTTTCTTCCTCCTTTGGCCCAAGTTGTGCTTGGTGTTCCTTGATCAGGATTCATCGCCTTCTACACCCTTCATATTCCACGTCTAACTCCTACTCATCCTTAAACACTTCTTTCCCCAGGAAGCTTTCCTTGACTTCCATAGGAGATTAGGCCTCCCAGCCATCCCTTCCCATAGCATTTTATGATTTCTTTATTAAAACATTTATTGTGATTTATTTCAGACTTTAATTGCCTCACTGTATTGCTAGGCTATAAGCTTTGTAAGTGCAAAGGTTTGTTCTGGTTTGCTAGCTGCCAGAATGCAACACACCAGAGACGGATTGGCTTTTAATAAAAGGGGATTTATTTTGTTAGTTCTTCAGAGGAAAGGCAGCTAGCTTTCAAATGAGGTTCTTTCTTACATGGAAGACACAGGATGGTCTCTGCTGGTCTTCTCTCCAGGCCCCTGGGTTCCAACAACTTTCCCCAGGTGACTTCTTTCTGGATCTCCAAAGGCCTGGGCTGAGCTGCGAGCGCTGAGATGAGGAATGCCGAGATGCTTAGGCTGTGCTACGTTGCGCTCTCTCATTTAAGCACCAGCCAATTAAATCAAACATCATTCATTACAGCAGGCATACCTCCTAGCCGACTACAGATGTAATGAGCAACAGGTGAGGTTCACATACCATTGGCTCATGTCCACAGCAACAGAACTAGGTGCCTTCACCAGGCCAAGTTGACAACTGAATCTACCACAGGTTGTTCATCCTATTTCTGTCCCATCCACAATGAACAGCACATGATAGGTGTTCAATTCTATAGAGAATGGAGCTTCCCTAACCAGGACCTCCCCCTTAAAGACTAAACATGCCCTTCCTCCCTTTTCTTCCTCTTTGGTACCAGCGTGTATGGCTGGGGTAGCCTCAACCAAACCATTACTGTTACTGTCTGTTTTCTCTCCAATCCACGCCCCACTCTTTCCTTGCTTTGCTCTGTTTCATGGTAGTTTGAACCATGAAAATTACACTACTTAGGTTTCTGGTAGGATTCAACCATGGGAGGCCTTTGGAAGAATATTGGAAGTAGGGGAAAACCAATTTATTTCTCCTGTATATGCTCTCGCTCTTGCTCTCTGCTTTGGCTGGTATCCTTAGGAGTGGTCATGTCCTCTCTAGTCCCACCTGTTTCTGGGAAGCTTCTGCCAAGATTCCAACACCTCAAAGTGGCCCTGACTCCTGAGCTCTTCTAATACTAACCTTTTCCATTGTTCCTTCACTCTTAGGGGTGGGGATGGTTTCCTACAGTTGCTAATCGCTGAGGTTTTTCACCTAATCCAATTTGCTCTTTCAGCTCTTCTAATGCCTTTGTAATTTAATCTCTCTATTTAATCCTTTTAAATTACCTAATATGATTTCTCTTTTCTGACTAGACTCTGATAGTTACTGAAAGTATTTTCTTACATTTAGAATTCTACCTGACATGCATGTATATTGAAGAACATCTATATTAAGCACACAACCTTGGGATATATCTCACTGAACAAAGACTGAAATTTATGCAAAAGGACATGCTAGAGAAAAGGTGTGAAATCCTAGATTTACGCAAGGGAGAAAGGACTTCAAACATGGAATTAAAAGAACACTGCCTGTGACATAAAGTTTGAACACCAAAATATGGTGTAATTGACAGGCTCTAATCCAAAAGTAAAAATGCAGAGAAGGGACCTGGGGTGAAAGAAAGAAGGAGAGAGTGCTACTGGGAATGATTTTTCTAGAAATAGCACATTCTTCAACCGATGACTACAAACTGAGGGGTAATTTTCAGCTTGGCACTATGAAGCAAGACCCAGGCAGAACTGAAAGTATCTATCAATGAAACAGCAATTCTAAGAAGACAGCAGGAAACTGTTCCCACAGAGAATAATGCAGGAGTGATAACTTTCTCCCAAGAACAGTGAGGAAACCATTCATAAGAGTCTGGGAAAAAATAGAGCTTGAGAATTAGTCAAATCTTTGAAAGTGAAAAAATAAAATAAAATAAAGTGAATGACAAATTAAAGAACAATAAAAATGCCATGCACTCAAATTTACAAAACCAACTTATTTGCAACTTGACTTTGAAAATGCTGTTATTTAAAATTTTGTTCATTTGGGCTCCAATAATTTTAAATTATTTTTTAAATAATTAAAGTGAGCTGAAGTTTTGCATTTTCACTAAAATGAAATTTTATGAAAAAAGTAAAGCATTTTTAAGATCATAGACAAGTTATTAAACCAATCAATCTGTTAATTTTAAAAGTTTCCAAATACTATTTAAGGACATAAGAAAATCTTCATGATTTGTTGCTAAACTTTAAACAGTAAATTTAGCTTGAGATAAGGACTAGAACACAGATAGTTTACTTAGGAGTTATTCCTGGAAACAGGAATGAGGGTATGGGATAGTGAGATGAGGAAGTCAGTAAAGGGTGTGCTGTTGAACTGGCCAACTGAAACAAAATACCAACTTGGAATCCTTTGAAAAACTACATAGAGTATTATCTTAGAATTATGTATCTAAAGAACAGAGACTGAAGTATTTGTCCACCAATTCCCATCCTCACTGGTTAAGTCTCTAGAAGAGTTAACTTCACTGTACTTCCAAGTAGAGCAAGGAAGCTCTTACAGCTTCAGAGAAATTATGTGATTTAAACTTTCCATTAATTCAGGCTGACCTCTCCAATTAATTCCCAATGTGTGATAATTTGATGTAGAGTCTTTTAGACTTACAGAGTGCAGGCAAAATGAAAAAAATACAGACTAGCCAGAACTCAAACAAGTCATGTTGGAAAAAGTGAAGTCCAACTCTAGGAAATATGGGATCATGTTAAGGAGGGGAGAGAAGGAAGTGGGTGCTGGAGAGGCAACCAATCAATGTTAATTTTCTATATCTTCAGATATGAAGGGTTCACTATGTTCCTAGAACTACTGTTCTTGGACAATTTTTTTTTAATTTTAGGGGTAAAAGAAATCCTTCAAATACCCAGGTATGAAAAAAAAATTACTAACAAAGGACTAAAAACCAAGCTGGATTTAGAGTTCTTTTCTGCAACACAAAATGCTAGAAGACAACAAGTCAATATCCAATAAATTTGTGGAAAAAAGACTGTGATCCATTTATTTTATATCATACATAGTTATCATGTGTATGAGTAGACAGCAGAAACTCAATTCAAGTATGCAAAGGTTCAACACATACATTCACTATATGTTAATTCTTTAAAAACTTACTTGGAAATGCTCCTTCCAATTGAGAGCAAATGAAAATGAAGAGCCCAAGAATAGGTAAATTATATTATAAAGGCTTAGCAGGGAGCAGCAGTTCTATTAAACCAAAAATTAATCTAAATGATTGCTATAAATCTGGTTGTGAAATTGCATATAATTGCCAAAAGTTATTCTCAAAAGAGAAGCAATATAATATAAAAGCAATACTTGAATAACAATAAGTATTAAACTCCAGATCAAAGAAGAAAGTAAATGCCTTTCAAAGTAGTTGTTTTGTTTTTAAAAGGAAGGAATTTATAAACTGTCATTTTATTTTTTATTCAATTAGAGAAATATAGATTTTTTAAATCTTTTGAAAAACTTTAAGTAAAAAGAAATAAAACAAGATATAATGCATTTCATTTAATCTGAGGATATAAACTGTAAGAAACAGCTTTTTTTATGTACCACCAAGAAAGAAAAAGTGGTGGCAATTAAACTGTGGAGTGTCATCAATTATAAGCATTTAATTCCAGAAATATTAAAAACATGAAAAGTACACATCTTAGAATTTATAAAATATGGTACTTTCCAAATCCCTGGAGAAGATAAAAAGCAAAGGAAACAAGTCTACTTAACAAAAGAAAAATAAATAAAATAAAACAAAGGAATCACAAGTAAAAAACAAAATAAAATAACAAAGGTAAGAGCAAAACCGGCAGGTATAAAAAATAAATATTTATGCATTAAACACTTATATTTAAGAACAAATACTAGTATATCAGAATAAAATAAGAGAAAAATTGTTTTATTTACAAGAAACAAGCCTAAAACAAAGTGACACAAAGTTTAAAAGTGCAAAAAGAAAAGAAGGAAAGAAAGAAGTAGAAAATCCACAGCAACCAAAAATAAAGCAGATGAAGCAAAAAAAAGTTAAGGACACAGTGGGTTACTTTATAATAAATATATAATTTTAAATGAAGATATACTAGTTGTAAAACATTTGTGCTTATTAACATTAAAAGTACAAAAATAACATGAAAAAATACAAAGATAAACTGAGAAAATAAAGTAGTACTGAGACTTCAATGGACCTTTCTTAGATTAGATGTAGAGGATCTGTATATATAAGGAATATGGTCAATTTAATAGATATATACTACCTAATCTACAAAAGAAAATACACCCCTTTATCAGTGTCCATGGAAATATTTAAGAAATGATTATATTAGACCATGAAGTAAACCTTAATAAATTTCAAAAAGCAAATATTGCACAGGCTACATTCCTAACCTCAATGCAATAAAAATTTTAAAAAAATAACATTTCAAGCCAGAAAATTCCCTAACCACTTGGAAATATAAAACCTCTCTCATCAATAATTATTGGGCCAAATTGGAAAGCAAAATGTCTTTTATCAGCCACTTAGAAAATAATGAGAGCTAGTCAAATAAACCAGAAAAAGATAAATAACCTATAGAAAAATGAACAAAGACTATGTACAAACAATTTATAGAAGGATTCATGGTTGCTAATAAACAAATGAAGTCATCTTCAATCTCTCTAACAGAAAAACAAGTATGCATTAATATAAAATAATAATATACCTTTTTTGCCTATCCATTTGACAAAAATTTTGAAAAAACAGATTCTATTCAGTGTTGGCTAGAATTTTGGAAAGTATAACTCTTGGAGGTAATGTAAACTTTAAAAAAACAGATGTCAATTAACATTTACCTGAGATATGTTAAAGGATAAATGAACTTACAGAACAAATGTATAATATGTACATGCTTATAATGTATAGACTATATATGTATATATGTTTAATGTATATAAATATAATATGAACATATACATCTGTTTGTAGACAGTTAGGAATGGATCTGGGAGCACATATACCAAATGATTAACAACGTTTGACTCTAGATAAAGAAAAGAGATATTACAGAGAAGGAAGGCAAAAAGAGTGAATGAGGAAACACCATTTTTATCCTTCATATATGAGTAAATGTTTTTATTTTTATAATTAACACATTTTTGTTTAGGGAAAAGTTGAGTTGTTACAATGAATACACTACTTTAAAAAGTTTATGGAAAATTTTCCAATTTTCAGAGATGAATTCATTGCTTTAAATGCATTCAATTCGATTAAGCAAAAAAAAGGGATAAAAATAAGTAAAACTAAGATTTAAGACAAGAAGCCATGAAAATCACAAAAAAATAAGAAATCAAGTTGTGAAGGAGAAAGGAATTTAAAAGATAAAAAAACAGAAATGAGTGAATTAGAATGAATAAAACAGTAGAATTGTTAAGTAAATTTTTAAAAAGCCAATTAAGTAGACAAATTTCAGGGAAAATAACTGAAAGCACAAACACATACTATTAGAATATGAATGAAAATATGAAAACAGGCATAATAGACACAATAAAAATAGCAGTTGATGAAATGCTAATGCATTTATTCATATGTTGTATCTACATGCATTTCCTCTAAAGTTTCTCTGGTTCTTATACTTAGGCCATTTTTATGCTCCTTTTTGACTTTCACAAATTTGTTGGTATTTTTAGTAAGGACATTCATCTCAGTCGTTTCTCTCTCCCATCTTGACCTTGTGTAAATATTTCATTTGGGTCAAGAAAAGAATATATAGGAGAGGAACAGTTGTTATTTTAACATAAACAATAAAATGGATGAAATGGAAAGTCTGCCTGTATTAATGTAAGTTAAATCCACATATCTTGATTAAAATTAAACCATATAAGAACTAATAGTTCTACCTACATTTCCATTGTTTTATATGGGGCCTCTTCTGAACTTAAAATGCAAATGAACAAAGTGCTAGAAATACACAACAGTCAGTCTGCTTCTCTGGAGTTATTAATCACTTATTAAAAGATATCAGTGAGCAGTTACCACCGATAAAATAGTCTGAAGTTGCCTCCAAATTTGACATTGCAGGAATTTTTAAGGAAACCATTATAATGAATGCTTCTTCTATTTGTGACTATGCTTTTAAAGATGTATTTAACTGTCATGTTAAAAAAAGTTCATTTACAATACAAAAATACCAAAAACAAAACCAAATCCTACAACACAGAGAACTAACAAAGTATATGTGGTCAGAACGTTCATGATATATGCTTGAAGATGCATTTTCTTTCCTTCTAGTTCCCTAAAATGTGCTTTTGAGAGGCTACTGGTCAATACATATACACTTCAAATAAACCTTATTAATCTATTAAGAAAGTTCAATTCAAATTGGATTTCACAAGTTAGTAACCTAAATGCTTTGACAAAGTACAGAAACTGCATCTTTTCATTTTCCATCTTCATACAGCATTAATTTTTTTAGTGTTTTTACCTTTCAAAAAATAAAAATAGCCAAATATTTAAGCAATATGTACATTTATATTTTTTTGCTGGTGATTTGTGTTTTAAAAGAAACAGCTTCCATATTATTTATCTCAAGTTCTGGTGGAAATGCTTACAGGAACTAGCTAATGACAAAAACCAACAGAAGCACATTCAAAATACTGATTTAATTTGGTAGCAAATGGTAATTCTTTGAAGACTAATGAAGGTAGACAAGACCCATTATGGTAAGTAAGCAATTTCAAATACTCAACAATTTACATAAAATTTCAAAATCTATTCATTTTTTAAAGAGCTAAGCATCTGTATCCACTGATAGCAATGCAATACTATGATTACTTGAAACAAAACAAATGTTCATTGGAAAAAAAGCTGTTTTTTTAAATTTATCTAAATTTACTTTCAGTCAATAGTCCTGTAGCATTCTCCTTCCAATGCAATATTCCCTTTCTATAAGACTGTTCCTGGGAGCCAGATAGTTTAGGTAATGAAGGAGTTAAGAGAGAAAAAGCTTATGTTTTGAACCAGGTTAAATAGACAATAACTTTTTGCTTCCCTCTTAATGTGTTAATAATAATGTCTAAAAAAATATGCGATTCTTAAAAAGGTACCATTTCTGATTTCTTTGTTACTATAACCTTTGGAAACTAATCACATGAAACCATAAAATTAACAAATGTTTTGAAATCTGTGTCTAGACATAAATTACCTCTAATTTCAAACTCTCATTTATTAGTGTACAATTCAATCTTTAAAAAAAAAAGTGGCTCCAAGGATAGTCTTATACAATTCTTTAAAAATGGAAATTTTTAACTTTACGCTCACCCCCACACCCCAATCTCAAAGCGCATCATTTCATTGTCATGGACATTTCCAAGGTGAGATTTTATATTTTGCTCCCATAACTTCTGGTTATCAGAAAAACCATGCTTTCCTTTGCTGAAAGAGTTTGGTCCTGCTGATGTTGGTGTATAACTTCCAATATTCTTCATTCTCATCTTTGCTTCTAGAGACATTTCTTGGCTCACTATCTTCATCTTCATTAAAAGCTGCTACTACAGAAAGGATTTTTGGAGCAAGAGTTGGAACAGTTTCTTTAGGCTTACTTGATTCAAGTTTGATCGATAAAGCTGCTGCTTTCTTTGTTTTCTGACTACCTATGACAAGTCCAAATTTGAAGATCATCGTAGGCTTTGTTGGGAGGTCTCCAGTTTCTTTTTCAGCTGATCATTTCTCAGTGCTGCGACAGGAACTTTCTCCTCCATTACTGGAAGAAATAGTTTTAGTTTTCACAGGTTTTTCTGCTTCTTCTTTAGGTCCTCCAATGGTTCCAGCTCGCTGCAGCTTCTCCAACTTCTCCTCTCCCACCTTCCGGTCTGCC
This sequence comes from Tamandua tetradactyla, assembly GCF_023851605.1. Lineage (NCBI taxonomy): Eukaryota > Metazoa > Chordata > Mammalia > Pilosa > Myrmecophagidae > Tamandua > Tamandua tetradactyla. The sequence goes on from NC_135353.1 coordinate 125,805,168, forward strand.
ATTTTCCCAGTGTGGCCACCCCGGCTGCTATGCCAAGGACATCAAGGCTTCTAAATACTCTTAAGTCCTGATTGCATATAGATTACTTTTGTAGAGTAAAATTAATATCAACAGTACTACAGCAATACCAGGGGTACGTAATGGGGAAAAGGACAAGAGTTAGAAATAAGTTTGGATTTTCTGCTTGCTGAGGGTGTGTTTATTGGTTATCTTTTTCTTTGGAACAATGAAATTATCTAAAATTGAGAGGGTTAATGAACTGTTGACTTTGGACATTATACATGTGGCCCAGTAGATGAAGGTGGCTGAAGGATGCACTGACTGAGAAGTAGATCGCCAAATGATGGTGTATACATATGATCGAACATTGTGGTGTTACAAAAAGGAATGAAGTTGTGAGGCATGTAATGATGTGAATGAAGCTGTAGGACATTTGGTGAGGCAAAATAAGCCAGAAACAAAAGAACAAATATGATAAGGTCTCATTTAGAAAATACTAATAAGAAGACTGGAGCCTAGATTATAAACTCTTATAGTAGCCACATTTAGTCTGGAATGGCAATTATTATTTCTGGATACTGAGAGGCTGTTTTATATATGTATAACCTGGTATTTAGAGATAAAAATGAAGCCAACAAAGTCGGGAATAAGGTAATTCAGAATACAGGGATAGGGAAGAAGCTGTCTGTATTTTAGAATTTCACCTACTGTTTGAGACAAAAGGAAGAAAGGTTCATTTTGTCTAGAATCTAAATTGTCTATACCACATACTCTAACTTAATCTGTATGTATAGATCATGTAAACAATCCAAACACAGGGAGCCCAGAATAAGAATGGCAGCCTTTCATCCTGTATAGCTTAATATAATGCCTGTATACATTCCAGAGTATATTAAGTAGATAATCAAAAATATTGGCAAAATCCCTTGAGGGATGGGGGAAAAAATATGGAACTATTAAATTCTACCACCATGGAAATCCCTAATACTGTGTCAAACTTTAAGGACACCCAAATCAATAGGCCAAGCCTTTGATCTTGAAGCTTGCTCTTGTGACACTTATGTAGCTAGTGGAGAAGCTTAGCCTACCTATAGATATGCCTAACAGTCACCTTAAGAGAACCTCTTTTGTTGCTCAGATGTGGTCTCTCTCTAAGCCTAACTCTTTCAGTGAAACCATTGCTGTGGTGGTTTGAAAGGATGTATGGACTCTAGAAAAGTCATGTTTTAATCAAAATCCCATTTCATAAAAGCAGAATAATCCCTATTCAATACTGTATGTTTGAAACTGTAATTAGATCATCTTCCTGGAGATGTGATTTAATCAAGAGTGGTTGTTAAGCTGGATTAGATGATGACATGTCTCCATCCATTTGGGTGGGTCTTGATTGGCTTCTGAAGTCCTATAAAAGAGGAAACATTTTCGAGAATGAGAAATTCAGAGAGAGCAGAGCAGAATGACATAGCTATGAGAAGCAGAGTCCACCAGCCAGTGACCTTTGGAGATGAAGAAGGAAAATGCCTCCTGGGGAGCTTCATGAAACAGGAAGCCAGGAGAAGAAACTAGCAGATGACGCCGTGTTTGCCATGTGCCCTTCCAGATGAGAGAGGAACCCTGACCATGTTCACCATGTACCTTTCCAGATGACAGAGAAACTCTGACTGTGTTTGCCATGTGCCTTCTCACTTGAGAGAGAAACCCTGAACTTCATGAGCCTTCTTGAATCCAGGTATCTTTCCCTGGATGCCTGTGATTTCTATAGACTTGTTTAATTGGGGCATTTTCTCGGCCTTAGAACTGTAAACTAGCAACTTATTATATTCCCTTTTTTAAAAGCCATTCCATTTCTGGTATATTGCATTCCAGCAGCTAGCAAACTAGAACAATTGCCCTCCCCACTATGTGGTACATGACATCCAGGGGTGAAGATCTCCCTGGAGACGTGGGAGATGACTCCCAAGGATGAGCCTGGCCCTGGCACCATGAGATCAACAATGTCCAGGGGAAAAAGTGAAACAAATAAGGTAGCAGCGGCTGAGAGAGCTCAAATAGAATTGAGAGGCTACTCTGGAGGTCACTCTTATGCAAGCTTTAGTTAGACATTGCTAACTATCATAACTTGCCAAGCCCCAACCAAAATCATTCCTGCCAAACCTAAGAAACACTTAGAGCATTACGTGAGATTCTACAAGGTTCCATGCACTAGGGTAACTTTCCAAAACCTACAACCTCCAGATGGGTCTCTGGACCAGATAAGTCTTGAGATGCAGAGGGGCCAACCTCTCCAGAACATCAACTAGTTCCATCCCCCTATCCAACATTCTCAATAGCCTCTTCTGACATGAAAATGTTAGAATGGGCATAGCCCAAATACCCCTAAAAAATGGGAGAAAGATCAAAGGTGATGGTGGAGTTATACAGAGAAGGTAGGGTTTAACACATGAGTATGACTGCTGAATTATCATACGGATATTTCTTTTAGCCTCCAGTACCTTAAAGCAGCTAGAAATAAAAACCTAAAATTGTGGAATTGTAACCCATACCAAACTCTGAAATCTGTTCTACAAGTAAATGTTGTGCTGTGCTTTGAAATTTATTGCTTTTTTGTGTATATGTTATTTTTCACAAAAAAAAAGAGGAAAGAGAAGGAGGGGTGTAACAGAGAAGATAAGATTTAACAAATGAGTATGACTGCTGAATTATTATATTGATATTTCTTATGGTCTCCAGTGTCTTGGAGTAGCTAGAAGAAAAAAACAAGAAATCGTGGAACTATAACCCATATCAAACTTTATAACCTGGTCTATAGCTACTTGTCAAAATGTACTTGGAAACTTATTGCTTTTTTGTATATATGTTCTATTTCACAATAAAAAGTCAAAAAAGAGTAAAATTACTTGGTTAAATAAATGTTCAGAAGTGCAAGTCACTTATGGAAATTTTCTACACTAAAATTAAGTTTAAAATGGGTATTTAGTTGCTTTTTAAAATTTAGACATTCTAAGCTTACTTTCAAATAGATTAAGCAAATAAATGCTCAGGAATGCAGGCATTTCTTATAAGCAGTCCCTAAATTCTTGGCATTTACAAAGTCATGTTTATAAACAAACATCTCACCAGATGCTTTCCAGCTTAATACTTAGAGCAATCATATAATATAATACCCACACTTACATGTTTGCTGGGTAAAACATTTTGTGTTAAAAAGTTATAAAATGATATACATTTTGATGTTAATGAATTTGAAAAACACAATGATGTAATTTTCTATTTATATATACTTCCAAAATAACTCAATATGAAGCCTGATGTTGTGTAAGCAACAAGTCACCTTTTTCCCATTTCTGAACAAAACAAGGCCCCAGCACAGTTAAGACTGAAGAGCATATGGCTTCAATAGTCCCTCAAGGGTGTGCATCCCTAAGAACACCAGGAAGTAATACCTGTGTAAGTATTTCTGTTTGCCAAAGCTGTGACATGCAATATACCAGAAATGGGTTGACTTTATCAATGAGGATTTATTAAGTTACAAGTTACAATTCTAAGGCCATGAAAATTTCCAAATTAAGGCATCAACATGAGGATACCTTCACTGAAGAAAAGCCAATGGCACCCAGTGTTCCTCTGTCACGTGGGAAGGCAACTGATGGTCCTTTGCCCCCAGGGTTCCACTGCTTTTAGGTTCCATGTGTCTTTGCTTGCTTCTTTGGGGACACCTCTCTGAGCTCTCTGTGTCTTCCAGGGCATTTCTTCTACTCTTTTACAAAAAAGAGTAAAATTACTTGGTTAGATAAACGTTCAGAAGTGCAAGTCACTTATGAAAATTTTCTACACTAAAATTAAGTTTAAAATGGGTATTTAGTTGCTTTTTAAAATTTAGACATTCTAAGCTTACTTTCAAATAGATTAAGCAAATAAATGTTTTTTTAAGCATTTCACTTGGTTTCATCTCTCTGTCTCTCTGTTTTATCTGTTTTTAATTTCTTCATAGAGGACTCGAGTAAAGGATTAAAACCCACCTTGAATTGGGTGGGGTCACATCTCCATGGACACAACCTAAACAAAAGGTCTCAACCAACAATAGGTCTTCACCCACAAGAATGGATTAAAAGAGCCATGCACAGTGATGCAAGACTCTCAGAATCTTGAGGGCAACAGATATTCAATAAGAAGGCCAATGAGCACAGAATTTCCAGAATTAACTGGGGAGACATGGGATATACAGGGGGAGGCTGGAGACTGAGGTCCTGCATTCAGCACATGGGAACTACAGACCAAGGAAAATTGAAATATTAATGTGATTGTATCAGTATTCAGAAACTGATTTGGTCTAAGAATATTCAAGTTATTTAAGCACAAATGAAACTGAAAAAAAATTATAAAGGAGAAGATTGATAGATTTGAGTACATAAAAATGAACCACTATTCTATGCTAGGCAAATGACAAGTAGATAAATTATTTGCAACATAAATGGCAAAATGTTAATATTCTTAGTATATAAAGAGTGTTTGCAAATAAATGAGAAAAAGGCAAACATTCTCATAAAAAATTTAGTAAAACCATAAATAATGTAAAAAAAACAATGTGAAGTACCAATAAACATATGACAGAATGTTCTATCTCCATAAAAATCAAATAAATGAAAATTGAAGCAATGGCAACAGATGATCTGTAGCCCTTATAAATAGGCTTAGAAATAGCTTTTCATTTACATATACTATACATACAGAAAACAGCCCATATCAAAAGTGTACAACTAGCTGAATTTTCATAAACTGAACCTTTCTCAGCCACCAGCACCCGCATCAATAAGCACAATATTACCTGTATCTCAGAAGCCCCTCATTCTCCCTTCCATTCACTGCCTCCCACCCCTGCCCAAAGGTCATCACTACTTTGACTTTTAACAGTATGTTTTCATCTTGCGTATAAATGGAATCACTCTATAAGTACTAATTTGGCCTGGCTTACTTTGTTCAGATTATGTTTGTGAGACTCACCTATGCTATTATGTGTAGTTATAGATTGCTCATTTTCACTGTTGGATAAGTAATCCATTAAGGATACAGTAAAATGTATCCATTCTGTTGATGGGAATTGGGTAGTTTCCAATTTGGTATTATTGTGAATAGCGCACTTTGAACATTAAGTATATTTTGGTGCTCATAGCACACATTTCTGTTGGAAAAGATACTGCCAAATAGTTTTCCAAGATGTTTGCAACCAATTTACATTCCCACCAGCAGTGTATGAGAGTTCCAATTGCTTCACATCCTTACCTACACTTTGCATTTGTCATCATTTTTATTATAGCCATTCTGGTGGGTATGGAGTATTATCTCATTTTGGTTTTTATTTGCATTTCCTTAGATGTAATTAAACTAAACACTTTTTTCCGGTGTTACTGGCTATATGATTACACTTATTTGTGAAGTGTCTTTTCAAATCTTTTGCCCATTTTTTCTAGAAGGTTGTGTGTCTTTTTCTTGTTGATAGGTAAGAGCTCTTTATATATTTTGGATATGGATCCACTGTCAGATATATATTATAACTATCTTTTCCCACTCTTTTGGTTGTCTTTTCACATTCTTTTGATGAACAGAAGTCCTTAATTTTAATATAGTTATATAAAAATATTTATTTTATTGCCAGCACTTTTTAAGCCTTAAACAATACAAGGTAACAAATGTTTTCCTCTGAAAGCGTTATGATTTTATTATTGGCAGAGATTTTTAAAATACAGTACCCAAAGTTGGAAAATATCTACAAAAGTGAACGTTCAATGCTAAGGGCCATGTAAATTGTTACAAACTTTCTGAAAAGAAATTTGGCAAACTTGATTGCAAAAATTTTCTAAAATTTATATTTTTATTCCAATGACTGTACAAGCAGGATAAGAAAATAATGAGAGTAGCAAAAAAAATTTGTATGCAAAGATGTTCAGTATTACATTTTTAAGTAATGACAAAAAAGTAAGTAAAACTAGAAATAACCTAAATGACAGAAAAAAACTGAGAAACAATTAAGTGAACTGTAGAATAGCCACAATCTAGAATGTAATACACCAGTTTGGAATAATGAAGAACTCTTTATGTATTAACTAAGATAGATCACTAAACTATATTGATGAGTAAAAAGCAAGTTGTAAAGTGATATATATGATGTATAACATAAAAGTACATAACCAAAAATACAAAAAAGTAACCATAAAGAAAATGATTCATAAATTTTATTACATTAAAGATAAGGTCTGTACTTATTTTTAACATCATAGAGCAAAAATTTCAAGATGCAAAATACAAGAAGATATTTGCAACACATATAAGCTGATAGAGGACTGGTATTCAGAATAAATAAATCAATCAGAAAAAGACAACCAACCTGATAGAAAAATGGGTAAAAAATTTGAACAGCTACCTTGGTAAAAGAGGAAATCCAAATGGCCAAGAAACATATGAAACAGTGCTCAGCCTCATTAGTAATCAGAGAAATGGAAATGGAAATCACAAAAACTACCACTACACACTCTCCCAATTGACAAAATCACAAAGTATGACAACACCAGTGTTGGAGAGGGTGGGGACAAACTGAGCTTCTCCACATCAGGAGTTGGAGTATAAATTAGCAGGAAAATTTTGTAAGGACTTTAGCATTATTAATAATACTGAAGATACACATAGCTGATGACCCAGTAATCGTAGAGAACCCCATGCACTTGTGTACCAGGACACATGTAAAAAAAATTCATATCAACCTTGCTTGTGATTGTGCAAAACCAGAAACAATCCAAATGTCCATCAACAGTAGAACAGATAAACAAAATGAGCAAATGATAGCCTCAAGCAAAAACATGGATCATTCTCACAAGCACAATGTTGAGTGAAAGAATCAATACACAAAAAAGGACATATTATGTACAGCATAATTCTATACAAATTTGCAAACAGACAAAACTAAACTACAAGACTTCATGATATATACTTAGGTGGCAAAATTACTATTTTTGAGAAAAAATAAGGAAGAAAGTGATTACATAAAATTCAGGATAATAGAGGGTGAGATCAGTGAAGGACACATGGGGAGCTAGGGATCCTGGCAAAGTTCTATTCTTTGATGTGGGTTCACTTTTTTAAATAATGTGTTATGCTGAAGATTTACATTCCATGAATTTTCTGTGAGTTCATATCACAATAAAAATTTTTAAGCATACACACTCACACACACACACACACACACAATCCCAATTGCAATATAAAGGAATGAAATCTATTTAAAAGGATACAAATCAACTTTACAATAGTGGTGACCTCCAGGAAGGGAAGGAAAAGGACAGAAGCCAGGGTTTGGGGAAGAGATTGTCAAAAGATATTTCGACCTTATCTAAAAATGTTTTTTCATTTTTAAAGTATATAATTTACATACACTTGTGTAATTAAAGGTAAATTTTAAAGGAAGTATGAAAACAAAGAAAAAATGAAAAGTGTGTTTTATTCTTAAGTTATTAAAATATGTAAAATTGTTTATATACACATCACACAAAAGCATAGATACTGCTGGAGGAAAACATACCAAAACATTAACTTTGTTTATCTCTGGGTCATGGGATTGTGGGAGGTCTTTTCTTTTCTTTATATTTTTCCTGAATTTTCAAAATATTTTTTAATAAATAGATGTATCTTTAAGCTAGGATAAAATTATAAGAGTCAATTAGAAAACCATAAACTCCCACATAGAAAATAAGTACAGGAGAAGAATAGATATTTCATAAAAGTAAAACTTCAAATGGCCATCATAATGTGAAAAAAAATCCACTCCATAAGTGGAAAATTGAATTTAAATTAAAACATCATTTTTAACCCAAACAAGCAATGATTACAAAAAACTGAGAATATCCAGTGTTTTCTAAGGTGTAGGAAAATTTCATATATTTATTGATAGAAGTATAAATGGAAGCAGAATTTCTGGAGATTGTAAGGCAATAAGTATTAAGAGCTTTTAAAATATCTGCATCTAAAGTTCTTGCCCACCATGCCAGAGACCCGGTTCGATTCCCGGCCCATGCACTTCCCAAAAACAAAAACAAATAGCCAACAAAAGAAAGAAACAAACAAAAAAAAAACAAAAACAAAAATTCAACAAATGGTGCCTCAATAACGGGATACTCACATGGAAAAAGAATGAAATGTGACCCCCACCATACCGAAAACACACAAAAAAATATGAATCTTTTGATTCAGTATTTCTACTTTTAGAAAATTATCCTAAAAGATATGCAAAGATGTACAAAATTGCTTACATACAAGATGGTCACAGTAATATTATTTAATTATTAATATAATAGCAATATTATATTACTATGATATAATATATATCATAGTAATATATATACTATTAATTTGTACAGCATGAATGCACAAATAGAGAACTGGTGTAAAAAGAAACACATACACACAGCTACGCCACATTGTGTTATTTAAATTAGAAAACATTTTCACAAACATTTAATAATGTGGGAAAATGCTAAAGATATTGCACTAAGTAAATGAAGCTGGGTATGCAATAGTATCTCCAATTTCATTCCAGTCTTATAAAAATAAAAAAAATAAAAGAGTGTATTTTTTATTGTAGTAAGCAAATATATATGTAGAAAAAATTCTAGAAGGAAATATAATGGGATGTTAACAAAAGTTTTCAATGGGTGATTTTTACTTTCATCTTTATGCTTTTGTATATCTCTAGATTCTCTTCAATTAACCCTAGATAATATTGAAACACTTATTTTTAAATGTTTAAAAACTTTCTTAAAAAATAAACAGTGATGCTGTGGTCTGTTGACTTCTTTTATAAAAATTACCTCTGCCATGTTAACTAATTTCATGCCTCTCTCCTACCAACTCTGTAATTCACTCTAATATCATGTGGGGCCTCTTCCTTGCTCTGTAAATCTTACACTGGCCTTTAGCCAAGAGCAATAAAACCTGACTTGGCCTCATCTAAAAGTTCAGTCAGCGGTAACACCAGGAATTTATGTCATTATTCTGAAGACTGCTCTCTTTCTGCTTACCACAATCCCTGCTATTGGTGAACTACTGTCTACATTGCCAAATTATGTTGACAATCAGGGGCTAATGGGAAAACTATTAAGGATATCTATTGACTTCAGCATGCCATGCCTATTAACATTAGCATATTATTAAATATATATATATATAGTGTAAATAATAACTCCATATTAATGAAATGTCAGGCTACATAAATATTAGAAGAAGCATGCTTTGTATAGGTCAGAGTATTTTTACATGTCATTACTCATTTCTTTCCCATGGGGCTCCAAAGTTGAGTTAATCAAGTACAGGTCAGAAACAGATTACCCAACATGGGAGGCCTGTGAACAGAAGTAGAAATTTTGAAATAATAAACACCTCAAGATATATTTCATGTTTTGCATATTGGTGAATACCAAGAACTGAAAAAAAAACAATTCATCTCCTATTTTCAGGAGTGACTTCTGACCATGCTTAAAACTGTATCAAGTCTCAACAACACACTCTTAAAAACCAGTGGGTCAAGGAAGAAATTACAAGAGAAATCAGTAAATATCTCTAGGCAGGTGAAAATGAAAACACAACATATCAAAACTTATAGGATGCAGCAAAGGCAGTGCTAAGAGGGAAATTTATTGCCCTAAATGCCTATATCAAAAAAGAAGAAAGGGCAAAAATACAGGAATTAACAGTCCACTTGGAAGAACTGGAGAAAGAACAGCAAACTAACCCCAAAGCAAGGAAAAGGAAAGAAATAACAAAGATTAGAGCAGAAATAAATGAAATTGAGAACATGAAAACAATTGAGAAAATCAATAAAACCAGAAGTTTCTTCTATGAGAAAATCAATAAGATTGATGGACCCTTAGCAAGATTGACAAAAAGAAGAAGAGAGAGGATGCAAATAAATAAGATCAGAAATGGGAGAGGAGACATAACCACTGACCCCACAGAAATAAAGGAGGTAATAACAGGATACTATGAACAACTTTATGCCAATAAATACAACAATGTAGATGAAATGGACAACTTCCTAGAAAGGTGTGAACAACCAACTTTGACTCAAGATGAAATAGATGACCTCAACAAACCAATCACAAGTGAAGAAATTGAATTAGTCATTAAAAAACTTCCCAAAAAGAAAAGTCCAGGACCAGATGGCTTCATATGTGAATTCTACCAAACATTCCAGAAAGAATTAGTACCAATCCTGCTCAAACTCTTCAAAAAAATTGAAGTGGAGGGAAAGCTATCTAATTCATTCTCTGAAGCCAACATCACCCTCATACCAAAACCAGGCAAAGATATTACAAAAAAAGAAAACTACAGACCAATCTCTCTAATGAATATAGATGCAAAAATCTTCAACAAAATTCTAGCAAATTGAATCCAGCAGCACATTAAAAGAATTATACATCATGACCAAGTAGGATTCATCCCAGGTATGCAAGGATGGTTCAACATAAGAAAATCAATTAATGTAATACACCATATCAACAAATCAAAGCAGAAAAATCACATAATCATCTCAATTGATGCAGAGAAGGCATTTGACAAAATTCAACATCCTTTCCTGTTGAAAACACTTCAAAGAATAGGAATACAAGGGAACTTCCTTAAAATGATAAAGGGAATATATGAAAAACCCACAGCTAATATCGTCCTCAATGGGGAAAACTGAAAACTTTCCCCCTAAGATCAGGAACAAGACAAGGATGTCCATTATCACCACTATTATTCAACATTGAGTTGGAGGTTCTAGCCAGAGCAATTAGACAAGAAAAAGAAATACAAGGCATCAAAATTGGAAAAGAAGATGTAAAACTCACTGTTTGCAGATGATATGATACTATATGTGGAAAACCCTGAAAAATTCACAGCAAAACTACTAGAGCTAATAAACGAGTACAGCAAAGTGGCAGGTTACAAGATCAACATTCAAAGATCTGTAGTGTTTCTATACACTAGTAATGAACAATCTGGGGGAAATCAAGAAATGAATTCCATTTACAATTGCAACTAAAAGAATAAAATGCTTAGGAATAAATTTAACTAAAGAGACAAAAGACCTATACAAAGAAAACTACAAGAAACTGTTAAAAGAAATCACAACAGACCTAAATAGATGGAAGGGCATACCATGTTCAGGGATTGGAAGACTAAATATAGTTAAGATGTCAATTCTACCTAAATTGATTTACAAATTCAACGCAATACCAATCAAAACCCCAACAACTTACTTTTCAGAAATAGAAAAAACAATAAGCAGATTTATCTGGAAGGGCAGGGTGCCCCGAATTGCTAAAAGTATCTTGAGGAAAAAAAACGAAGCTGGAAGTCTCACACTGCCTGACTTTAAGGAATATTATGAAGCCACAGTGGTCAAAACAGCATGGTACTGGCATAAAGATAGATATATCGACCAATGAAATCGAATAGAGTGCTCAAATACAGACCCTCTCATCTATGGACATTTGATCTTTGATAAGGCATTCAAGCCCGCTCACCTGGGACAGAGCAGTCTCTTCAATAAATGGTGCCTAGAGAACTGGATATCCATATGCAAAAGAATGAAAGAGGACCTGTATCTCACACCCTATACAAATGTTAACTCAAAATGGATCCAAGATCTAAACATCAGATATAAAACAGTTAGAGGAAAATGTAGGGAAATATCTTATAAATCTTATAATTGGAGGCAGTTTTATAGACCTTACACCTAAAGCAAGAGCACTGAAGAAAGAAAGAAAGAAATAGGAACTCCTCAAAATTAAACACTTTTGTGCATCAAAGAACTTCATCAAGAAAGTAAAAAGACAGCCTACACAATGGGAGACAATATTTGAAAATGACATATCAGATAAAAGTCTAGTATCCAGAATTTATAAAGAGATTGTTCAACTCAACAATAAAAAGACAGGCAATCCAATTACAAAATGGAAAAAAGACTTGAACAGACAACTCTCAGAAGAGGAAATACAAATGGCCAAAAGGCACATGAAGAGATGTTCAACGTCCCTGGCCATTAGAGAAATGCAAATCAAAACCACAATGAGATATCATCTCACACCCACCAGAATCGCCATTATCAACAAAACCAAAAATGACAAGTGCTGGAGAGGATGTGGAGAAAGAGGCACACTTATTCACTGTTGGTGGGAATGACAAATGGTACAACCACTGTGGAAGGCAGTTTGGCGGTTCCTCAAAAAGCTGAATATAGAATTGCCATATGACCCAGCAATACCATTGCTAGGTATCTACTCAGAGGACATAAGGGCAAAGACACAAACGGACATTTGCCCACCAATGTTTATAGCAGCATTATTTACAATTGCAAGGAGATGGAAACAGCCAAAATGTCCATCAACAGATGTGTGGCTAAACAAACTGTGGTATATACATACGATGGAATATTATGCAGCTTTAAGACAGAATAAACTTATGAAGTATGTAACAACATGGATGGACCTTGAGAACATTATGCTGAGTGAGACTAGCCAAAAACTAAAGGACAAATACTGTATGGTCTCATTGATATGAACTGACATTAGTGAATAAACTTGGAATAATTTGTTCATAACAGAGACCATCAGGAGATAGAAATAGGGTAAGATATTGAGTAATTGGAGCTGAAGGGATACAGACTGTGCAACAGGACTGGATACAAAAACTCGGAAATAGCACAATACTACCTAACTGTAATATAATTATATTAAAACACTGAATGAAGCTGCATGTGAGAATGATAGAGGGAGGAGGGCTGGGGACATAAATGAAATCAGAAAGAAAGATAGATGTTAAAGATTGAGATGGTATAATCTAGGAATGCCTAGAGTGTATAATAATAGTGAAATGTACAAGGTACAATTTTAAAAATGTTTTTGCATGAGGAAGAACAAAGGAATGTCATTATTGCAGGGTACTGAAAATAGATGGTAATTAATATTTTAAAATCACCTTCTGTATGAGACTAAAGCAAAACGTGTTTATTTGTTACAGAATTTATATTTTGACTAGTGCATTTCCTAATATAACTTATGTAGATAGTTTGAATGCCATAAGTACTTGGAATCTCAGGTAGGACATGAGATTTTGCTGGTTTGTCCAGAGTGATGCCCCAGTGAGTCCCAGAGTGACTCGATCAGTGAGTGGAAAAGTATCTGCAAAGCCCCCTTCGGGGAGTGGTGAGAATGGGGAGAAATTCAAATTCCCCAAGTTGAATTCTTGATATTCTCACAAGCAGTGTGGACAACCAAAGCTATAGGCAGAGTCCCCAGTCTTGGGGTTTGTTCATATGAAACGTAACCCCGCAAAGGATAGGTCAAGTCTACTTAAAATTTAGGCCTAAGAGTCACCACCAAGAGAGCCTTTTTTGTTGCTCAGATGTGGCCCCTCTCTCCAGCCAACACAGCGAGCAGTCTCACCACCCTCCCCCTCTCTACGTGGGACATGACTCCCAGGGGTGTGGACCTTCCTGGCAACGTGGGACAGAGATCTTGGAATGAATGGAGACTCAGCATCAAAGGATTGAGAAAAACCCTAGAATGAGCTGAGACCTAACATCAAGGGATTGAGAAAACCTTCTCGACCAAAAGGGAGAAGAGGGAAATGAGACAAAGTGTCAATGGCTGAGAGATTCCAAACAGAGTCGAGAGGTTATCCTGGAAGTTATTCTTATGCATCAAGTAGATATCATCTTGTTGTTCAAGATGTAATGGAGAGGTTGGAGGGAACTGCTTGAAAATGTAGAGCTGTGTTCCAGTAGTCATGTTTCTTGAGGATCATTGAATAATGATATAGCTTTCACAATGTGACTGTGTGATTGTGAAAACCTTGTGTCTGATGCTCCTTTTATCTACCTTGTCAACAGATGAGTAGAACATATGGAATAAAAATAAATATTAGGGGGAACAAATGCTAAAATAAATTTAGTTTAAATGTTAGTGATCAATGAAAGCAAGGGGTAAGGGGTATGGTAGGCATAATCTTTTTTTTCTTTCCTGTGTTCATTTTATTACTTTTTCTATTGCCTTTTTATTTCTTTATCTGAATTAATGCAAATGTTCTAAGAAATGATGAATATGCAACTAAGTGATGATATTGTGAATTACTGATTATGTATGTTGTTTTACTTTGTTTCTTTATTTTTTTAATTAATAAATAAATTTAAAAAAAACTGTATCAAGTATTAGCCAAAATTCACCAAGCACCATTCATTCACATTTACTGCATGTCCACTAGTGCCAGGCACTGTTCTAGGCATTTGGGATATATTAGTAAACAAAAGATAGAAATCTCTGCTCTCATGAATCATACATTCTAGTTGAGGGAGAAAGAATATAAACAAAGAACAGAGAAAATAAGTAAATTATATAGTTTATTAGGCTGTGATTGGTCCTGTGGAAAACAGAGCAGAGAAGAAAGATATAGAGTGTAGAGGGTAGGGCACAACTTGCAAGTAGAAAGAATTGTCATGATAAGACTTACTAAGTAGGTGACTCTGATGGACTGATATCAAGATCCTCCTTTGAGGGAGGAATAGCTGTCCCCGCTTCTGGAGTTCCTGTCAGCCTCTGCAGATGTTTCTTCATGTGCAGAAAGCCACCTCACCCAAAGTCAGCTCCTGATTGACAAGGGAGATATAAAGTGATATATAGTATATGCTTGATAATATAGCTGCTTAAATGAATAAAGACATCTCAAGTCTAACATGTTCAACTATGAATCCTGCTGTTTTTCATACATCTTATATCTAATATATCAGAAAATCCTGGAAAGCTAGCTTTATCTTCAGAAAGTCTCCAGAATCTGACCAATTCTCTCTACCTCCACTATCACCTCCCTGGATTAAGCCATCATCATCTCTCACCCCTGAATTACTTTAATACCCTCCTCAACAGCTTTCTACTTTCATGTTTCCCTCTACAGGGTATTTTTCACAAAGCAGTCAGAAGCCAGGGTGATTTTTAAAAATTGCAAGTCAGATCATGTCACAGCTCTAGCCAAAACCCTCCATGGTTTTCCATCTCACATCTCACACTGAACAAAAGCTAAAGATCTATTTCCTATTTATTCCATCAAACTCATGCTGCTCCAGCCACACTGCCCATCTTACCATTTTGGGCTACCACACACATGTTCCTGCCTCGGGAGCTATTGTCTCTGCCTGAAACAGTCTTCCTTTATATATAAGCATGGGTTATACCTCATCTCCTTCAGGCTCAAATGTCAATGTTACAGGTTGGGTTCTATGAAAAGCATACTCAGACATGATGTGTGGCATGCAGAATGTTTATTAGGAAGTGCTCTTGATATCAACATGTGTGGAAGGGAGAAGTGGGAGGCAAGAGTGGGTAGAGGGAGAAGCTGAGCTATGAAGCAAGCTGGTGACAGTTTTGACCACTCCAATGGTAAGCTCTGATTCAATAAAGAGGTTGGGCTGGAGGTATAAGTTCAGGAGATCACCTGGTATTTAAACCCTTCAGACTAGTTGAAATCACTAAGGGAATGAGTTCAGACAGAAAGGACACAAGGACCAAGGCATTCCAACATTGAGACTTCTGGGGGAAGAGGACAAACCAGCAAAGGTTTGTGAGAAGGATCAACCATGAAGGATGGAGGAAAGTGAAGAGAGTGTAATGTTTTAGGAGCCAAGTGAAAAACATGATCAAATGTTAAGTACGATAGATTGAGAACCAACATTCGGATTTGGCAATGTGGGGAACATTCGTGATGTAGACAGGAGAGGTTTAGAGGAGAATGAGAATCATACGAAGAAAAGGAAGAATTAAAAATTTTTTTCCACTTCCTATCTCTTTATCAAATGTCACAGCAATCAAAATAGGGAGCCCTTTCTGGAAAATGTATTCCTCTGGAAAATCTTTTTAAACCACGGTGGCAACACAACTTAAGGGAGGAAATTCACTGAAATTATAGCCCTTACTTCCTTTTCCTTGAGCAGTTGAGGATAAATGAGCCCCTTCTTCAGCTCATTTGTCTGTCCCTTCAGTGCTAAAGAAGTCCTTCACTGTTAGGATGGAGAAACATCAATTAAGTTCTTAAACATGTGCTGCACTGAGCTCAGTTCTGTAAAGTAAACCCAATTCCTCACAATCTGAAGCAGTAAACACAAGCCAAGCAGGGACTGAGCTTCAAACAAACCATAAAAAAACATATAATAAACATAAATAAATATTAATAAAACATTTTTTGCACCTTATTCTCAGTCATTGGGCTACATATGTTAGAGGAAATTGCCCATACCTAGTTGTTGACCATCCAATGGCCTCACTCATCACTTCTGCACTCCTCTTCTTCATCTGTTGTCCCATTCCACACCTCAATGACTTATTACTTTCCAGCTATAGCAAGCAATTGCCATTCCTCTCACACACTCTGGATTTTGAACTTCATTGCCAATTTTTCATTGCAAACACACCCACAAACACACTCACACACACGTGCTCACTCAAACACTATACTTATTTAAATATGATCCAAATATAAAAGTCCAATTCAAATGCCCCCTCATCTGTGAAACCTATCCTGACTCTTCTATTCTTCATGTTTTCATGACATTTTATTCATATATTATATACACATGTTATTTGATTCCACTGAGGAAGCTCAATTTTTTCAGCATCCCCCATTTATCAGCAAGCAAGGTAACCCTCTATTTTGGTTTGCTCAGTATTGCCCTGTTTTACACCTGTTGTCCCAGGGTAAATATTAACAACACCCTTTGACTTTCTAAAGATGTTCTGGTTTTGATGATAAATGAAATTATCACCCTATTCATAAGTGTTTTGACGGTCAACATCCAGGCGTCATTCATCCATGTAACTCCCACGGTGTCTAGTACAGTGTCTGACACATAGAGGTGATTCATGATTATATAATGACCAGTTGTAGAACTAAGTATTTCTATTAAGAACTGTGTGTGACTTGAGTTTATGGCAGCATTATTCATGATTTTCAATGTATGGAGGTGGCCTAAGGGTACCTCAACAGATAAACAGAAGGGCTAACTATTATGTACACATACAATGAAATATGGAATGGCTGCAAGAAGGAATGAAGTTGTAAAGCATGCGATGAGGTGAATGAACTTTGTGGACATTATGTTGAATGAAATAAGCCAGAAGCAAAAGGAGAAATATTGTAAGGCCTCATTAATATAAACTAACTATAATGAGCAAAATCTGAGAATGGAATATGAGACCATAGGTTATCAGGGGATAGAACATGGGCAGAGATTGGGCAATCAATTATTAAGCAGTACAGAATGTTCAATAAGGCTCATTGTAAATCTTCCTAGATTGTAAGTTTTACAGCAGTCACATCTATTCCTGAGTTTTAATTATTATTTCTAAATTCTAAGATGCTAAGTTCTTTGTGTATAACCTGGTAACTCCCTGGAACTTCAGATATTTGAGTGACACCTGAAATTCAGAGTTAGAGTTCTACAGCTCTGAAATTCAGTATTACTCCATTCAGCAACTGTTAAAGGAGCTGCAAAAAAAATTAGACTTCAATTAGAGATATGAATGAAATGGACTTGGTTAGAACTAAGGTAAATCAGAATACAAGGTAAAGGATAGTGAATGTATTTTAAAACTTCAACTTCTGTGAGACCAAAGGAGAAGATGTTCATTTGGTACAAAATTTATATTTTCTGAAGCACACTATCTAATTTAACCTGTGTGGTCAGTTTATTTAAATTGTATAATTACATGGAACCAAGAATAGGGAATGAGTTCTTGTTATTCTGTACAGGTTAATATAATACCTTAATACATCCCAGAGTATTTTGAGCAGAAAATAACAAAGTATTTGCAAAGTCTCCTTGAAGGACTGGGAAAGAATATGCAAAATATTAAACTTCACCACCTAAAGAATTCCTGATATTCTCACAAGCATTAGGGACTCCAAATTTAATAAGCTAAACCTTCAATCTTGGAGCTTGCCCTTATGAATTATTCCCACAAAGGAGAAGCTAAGCCTACTTATAATTATTCCTGAGTCAACCCTGAGAACCTCTTTTGTTGCTTAGAAGTGGCCTCTCTCTCTAGGCCAACTCTGCAAATGAACTCATTACCCTCCCACCTCCGTGGAGCAGGACACACAGGGGTATAAATCTCTCTGGCAACTTAAGACATGACTCCCAAGGATAAGACTATCCCTGGCATAATGGGATTGAGAAAACCTTCCTAACCAAAAGGGGGGAAAGAACTGAAACAAGATAAAGTTTCAGTGGTGAAGAGATTGCAAATGGAGTCAAGAGGTCATTCTGGAGGTTATTCTTATGCATTATATAGATATTCTTTCTTAGTTTTCAGTGTATTAAAATAGCTAGAAGGAAATACCTGAACTGTTGAGCTGTAATCCAGTAGCCTTGATTCTTGATGATGATTGTACAACTATATAGCTGTTACAGTGTAATCATGTGATTATGAAAACCTTGTGACTGACACTCCATTTATCCAGTGTATGGGAAGATGAGTAAGAAAATAAAGACAAAAAGGAAATAAATAATTGGGGGGGTGATAAGGAGTATCAATGATTTGGGAGTGCTTTTTTATTTTCACTTTTTCTGGAGTAATAAAATGCTTTAAAATTTATTATGGTGATGAATACACAAGTATATAATGATACTGTGAACCATTGATGTATACTTTGTATGATTATATGTGTGTAAACACATCTCAATAAAATTGTATTAGAAAAAAAAGAACTCCGTGTAATTTTCCTTTGCTGAGTAGAAGCAACATTTATTTTCATAAAAGTAAGGAAGGCTTAGAACCTGATGTGTCAGAACCACCATTTTTTCATCTTCCTCCATCAGCCCATGGATGTGCTATATCACATGGAATGAAAGCACTAGGAGACCCCTGCAACACCTGGAGGATGGGCTCTCTCTGAGGGAGGCACAAGGACTCCAGTCTCATTTCTGCCCTGATAAGAAGTTCTATCAAGGCACTAGTACTGAAGCTACATCCTTTTACACTCACAGATGATGACAGGCAGGGCACTTTGCCTCTCTGATCCTCAGTGTCTTCATATGAAGATGGGAGGTTGGGACAAGGTCATCTCCTAGGCTTCTTCTCACTTTCAGGGCTGACCCAGACATAATTTTAAATGAATATAGATCATATCAATGTCTATTCCCACTTTCTGTCTTCTGAGCCAAGACCCCATGGAGAGGGCTAGGATAACTAAAATACTATTTTTAAATTATTTGAAATTGTCCTAATACAAACGTTTTGGGTGGAGGTGAAGTAGGGAGACAAGCTGTCCCCAGAGAAGGCACATGTTTTTAGTGCTTGACATGATTCCTCATTACAGAAGTTCTTAAACTTGAGCATACATCAGAATCCCTTGGAAGGCTTGAAAAAACTCAAATTGCTGTGTCCCATCTCCAGAGTTTCTGATTCAGTGGATTTGGAATGGATCTCAAGAATTTGCATTTCTAACAAATTTTCAGGTATGCTGATGCTGCTGGTCTGGGGACCAACCACATTTTAAGAACGACTGCACTAGTACATCATTGCCCACCAAAAGATGATTTTTTAGAGAAAAAAAAAATTTTTAATGCTTATCTTCAAAATGAAAGAACCATAAAGTAGGCTTTTATCCCACACTTTTTCCAATACCATCTCCTGGTTGCTTTCTGGCACTGTCCTCTTCTGAGGATGTGTATTCACTGGTTCCACTGCTTCCAGCTGGTAAAGGCTGTCTTCCCTCAGGTGAATCTGGTTTTCTGCCTCCCACAGCTCTCTGTGTTACTCCTAGATCTCATTATTCCTTGGAACATGTCTCAATTTAGCACCAGCTGCAAATTTCATTAATGTCCCATGTAACTCTTCTTTACAGCACCAGTGAACTTGCTAATTAAAGACAGAAGTAGAAGATGGTGGAATGGGAAGCTACATGACTCATTTCTCCTCCAAAAACAGTGAGTGGGGAGGAGAAAGTGTCTGAAATAATGATTCTAGGGCTCCAGAAGTCAGAGGAGCAATGCACAGCATGCAGGAAAGCAAGGAATGGGAAAACGAGCAGCTGTGGCAAGAAAAACAAAACAAAACAAAAACCGTGAATGAATCACTCATTAACACTGGCTGGTGCCCATCATCACCCTGGAGACAAACAGCCTCAAATGAGGTATGTGGCTGGCTACTGCTATGGAGAGGGGCATGTAGGCATTCCTTCTGAGGAACAGGGTGGGGGACACAGTTAAGTGCTGAGTATGGCTTCTGGTCTAGGAATCTGGATTGCTCGGTGCTTGTTCTGAATCATGGTTCTAGTCTGCCACTAACAAGTATCCTCTTAGCCATTGTTTCGCCACCCAGTTAAGGTTCAAACAACATGCTCCTTCCATAGGGCTGCAGGGAATAGCTTGTGGAAGAGTACCATTTGCTTGAAAGGCCAGGAAACCACAGCTTTGGTGAGCCAACAAAAAGCTTTCTTTCTTTCCTGATTTTCTCCCCAGGGCCCTTTGGAACTGATTTGTACCCCTTTTATGGGTCCCTGGTCCTATTTGGTCAGTTAAATATGGGCAATTCTAAATATCTAGAACATGTTGAAACATGTCAAAAAGGCCCCTAACACAAGGACAATCAACAATAAAACCCTAAGCGAAGGAGAGAAACTGACATTGAGAGTAAACTCATCAAAATAACCAGATGTCTGCACAGCAACAAAAAATTAAAAGTTATACTAAGAAATAGGATGATATAACCCACTCAAAGGAACAAATTAAAACTTCAGAGGAGACATAATATTTGAAACAACTAATTAATGATGTTCAAACAAATCTACTAAATCAATTCAAGGAGGTGAAGGAAAATATGGCTAAAGAGATACAGGATATTAAGAAGACACTGGGTATGTAGCCAAGAAGTTTAGCCTACCTATAGGTATGCCTAAGAGTCACCTGCAGAGGACCTCTTTTGTTGTTCAAATGTGGCCTTTTTCTCTCTAAACTTTGCAAGAGAAACCACAGCCCTCCCACCTACGTGAGACATAACATCCAGGGGTGAAAGTCTCTCCAGTGGCATGGGAGATGATCCCCAGGGATGAGCCTGGCCCTGCCACCATGGGATCAACAATGCCACCTGACCAATAAGGGGAAAAGAAGTGTAACAAATAAAGTATCAGTAGCTGAGAGAGTTCAAATAGAGTTGAGACGCTACACTGGATGTCACTCTCATGCAAGCTTCAGTTAGACATTGCTATCTATCATAACTTGCCAAATCCCAACCAAAACCATTCCTGCCAATCTTAAAGAAAATTTAGGGCATTAAATAAGATTCTACAAAGGTCCCATGCAATATAGTAATTCTCCAAAACCTACAACCTCCATGGGTGTCTGGGCCAGGTAAGTACTGAAATGCAGACAAGCCAGCCCTTCCAAATCCTTAATTAGTTCCATTCCCCAATTCCATATCACTGACAGCCCCTTCCAACATGAAAAAGTTAGAATGGGAATGGTCCAAATACCCCTAAAAAGTGGTAGAAAGATCAAAGGTGATGGTGGATTTCTACAGAGAAGGTAAGGTTTAACAAATTAGTATGATTGCTGAATCATTAAATTGATATTTCTTTTAGTCTCCAGCATCATAGAGCAGCTAGAAGTAAAAACCTAAAATTGTGGAATTGCAATCCATAACAAACTCTGAAATCTGTTCTACAACTAACTGTTGTGATGCACTTTCAATTTATTGCTTTTGTGTAAATATGTTATTTTAAAAATGGAGGACTATGACAGGGAAGATAGGATTTAACAAATGACCATGACTGTTGAATCATTATATTGATATTTCTATTGGTGTCCAGTGTCCTGGAGCAGCTAGAAGAAAAAACAAAAAATCATGGAACTGTAATCCATACCGAACTTTAAAGTCTGTTCTATAGCTATTTGTTAAAATGTACTTGAAATTTATTGCCTTTTTGTATATATGTAACAGTTCATAATTTTAAAAAGTTAAAAAACTGCTTCATCCATACCACTATGATGAACTTAATTCAAAAAAGACACTGGGTGAGCATAAAAAAGAATTTGAAAGCATGCAAAGAGAAATAATAGAAGTTATGGGCATGAAAATCACAATAGAAGAGATTAAAAATACACTAGAGGCATACAACAGAAGATTTGAATAGACAGAAGAAAGGATCAGCAAACTACAAAATAGAACATCTAAAATCTTACAGGCAGAAGAATAAATAGACATGACAGCATGAAACACACAAACATATGTGTTGTGGGTATCCCAGAAGAAGAAGAAAAAAGAAAAGGGGCAGAAAGAATATTTGAATAAATAATGTAGAAATGAAGATTACTAGTTAGGGTAACTAAAAGGATAAAAAAAGAGACAAAAAGAATAATCTATATGAATAAAAGGGGCAACACACCAAGAAGAAATACAACCATAAATTTATATGCACTTGACCAGGGTGCCCCAAAATGCATTAGGCAGACATTGGTTAAAATGAAGGAGTAATAGATAGCTCTACAATTATAGTTGGAGACTTCAGTACATTACTCTCATCAATAGATTGAACATCAAGAAAGAAGATCAATAAGGAAACAGAGAATTTGAATAATATGATGAATGAATTAGACCTAACAGACATATTCCAAGCATTGTACTGCAAAACAGCAGGATATTCATTCTTATCAAGTACTCATGGATCATTCTCCAGGATAGACCACATAGGTCACAAAGCAAGTCTCAACAAATTTTAATTGAAATTATACAAAGTTCTATTCTGATCATAATGAAATGAAGCTGCAAATCAATAACAGGCAGAGAACTGGAAAATTCACAAATATGTGGAGGTTAAACAACTCACTCTTAAATAGCGGGTCAAGAAAGAAATTGCAAGAGAAATTAGTAAATATCTCAAGTCAAATGAAAATGAGTACACAACATGGTGAAACTTATGGGATGCAGCAATGGCAATACTGAGAGTAAAACTTATAGCCCTCAATGCCTACATTAAAAAAGAAGAATGAGTTAAAATCAAAGACCTAACTCCACACCTGAAGGAATTGGAAAAAGAATAGCATATTAATCCCAAAACAAGCATAATGAAAGAAACAACAAAGATTAGAGCAAAAATAAATGAAATTGAAAATAAAAAAAACAATAGAGTGCATTCACAAAATGAAAAGTGCATTCTTTGAAAAGATCAACAAAACTGACAAACACTTAGCTAGACTTACAAAACAAAAAATATAGAAAAACCAAATAAATAAAATCAGAATTGAGAGGAGGGCTCTCACTATGGACACCACAGAAATAGAAAGGATCATAACAGGATACTACAGGCAACTGTACACCAACAAATTAGAAAATTTAGATGAAATCAACAAATTCCTAGAAGCACACAAACAACCTAAACTGACTCTAGAATAAATAGAATACCTCAACAGATAATTATTATAAAGAGATTGAATCAGTCATCAAAACTCCCAACAAAGAAAAGTTTGGGATCACTTTACCTCACAGGTGAATTGTGCCAAGCATTCCAAGAAGAGTTGATATCAATCATGGTCAATTTCTTCTAAAAATTGAAGAGGAAGGCATGTTATCTAATTCATTCTATGAAGCCAACATCACCCTAATATCAAAGCAAGATAAAAATACTACAAGGAAAGAAAATTACAGACCAATTTCTTTAATGAATATGTATGCAAAAACCCACAGCAAAATACTTGCAAATCAATCCAGCAACACATCAAAAGAATTATAAACCATGATCAAATGTGCTTTTTCTCAAGCATGCAAGAGTGGTTCAATACAAGAAAATAATTTAATATAATACACCACCTTAACAAATTGAAGGGGAAAAACAATATACTCATCTTGATTGGTGCAGAAAAGGTATTTGAAAACATTCAGCATCCTTTCTTGACAAAAAATGCTTTGAAAGATAAGAAAAGAAGGAAGTTTCTTCAAGATAATTAAGTACATAAATGAAAACCCACAGCTAACATCATATTCAGTGGTGAAAGACTGAAAGCTTTCCCTCTAAGACTGGGAACAAAACAAGGGTGCCCTGTCACCACTGTTATTTAACATAGTGCTACAATTTCTAGCTAGAACAGTTAGGAATGAAAAAGAAATAAAAGTCATCCAAACTGGAAAGAAAAAAAGTAAAACTTTCACTATTTGCAGATGACATGATCACATATATAGAAAATTCCAAAAAAATCTACAACAAACTACTATTGCAAATAAATGGGTTCAACTTCAGATAACATGCAAGGTACAAAATTAACATGCAAAAGTCAGTAGTGGTTCTATACACTGAAAGTGAGGACAGGAGGAAATCAAGAAAAAATTTCCACTTACAGTAACAGCTAAAAGAATCAGATATCTAGGAATAAATTTAACCAATATAAAGGACCTCTACACTGAGCCAAAACAGTGCTAAACCTAAATAAAAGGAAGGACACACTGTGTCCATGGATTAGAAGATTAATTTTCATTAAGATGTCAGTCTACCCAAGGTGATTTGCAGATTCAATGAAATCCCAATCAAAATTCTAACATTCTACTTTGTAGAAATGGACAAGCCAATTATGAAATTTATTTGAAATGTAAGGAACTCCAAATACCAAAAATTTCTTTAAAAAGAGGATCAAAGATAGAAGGCTCACACTTTCTGGCTTTAAAGCATATTATAAAGCTACAGTGGTCAAAACAGCGTGTTATCGGCATAAGGATAGATATGTCGAACAATGGAAATAAACTGAAAGTTCAGAAATAGACCCTCACATCTATGTTCAGTTGATATTTGACAAGACGGCCAATCCACTCAACTGGGACAGAATAGACTCTTCAACAATTGGTGCTGGTAGAACTGGATATCTATTTGCAAAACAATGAAGAGGACCCCTATCTCACACCTTACACAAAAATTAACTCAAAGTGGATCAAAGATCTAAATATAAGAGGCAGGACCATAAAATTCCTGGGGAGGAAAATGTAGGGATGCACCTCCAAGACCTCACGTTAGGCAATGGTTTCTTAGAATTTACATCCAAAGCACAAGTAATGAAAGATAAAAATAGATAAATGAGATCTCCTTAAAATTAAAAACTTCTGCCCTTCAAAGTGCTTTGCCAAGAAAGTGAAAGAGCAGCCTACTGAAAAAGAAAATATTTGCAAATGACATATCCAATTAAGGTTTAATATACAGAATATATAATGCAATTCTACAATTCAAAAATAAAAAGACAAACGACCCAGTTTACAAATGGGCAAAAGAGTTGAACAGACATTTTCCAAAGGGGAAATATAAATGGCTAAAAAGTGCAGGAAGAGATTCTCAACATCACCAGCTATTAGGGAAATGCAAATCAAAACCATAATGAGACATTTCACACGTACTAGAATGGCCACTATTGAAAAAAAAAACAGAAAACTACAAATGTTGGAGAGGGTTTAGAGAAATAGGAGTACTCATTCACTTCTGGTGGGAATGTAAAATGGTGCAGCTGCTGTACAAAACAGTTTGGCATTTCCTCAGGGAGCTAAGTATGGAAATGCCATATGTTCCAATAGTCCTACTGCTAGGTATATGCCCAGATGAACTGAAAGTAGAGACATGAACATTTACACACTTATGTTCATAGCAGCATGATTAACAATTGTCAAAAGTGGAAACAATCCATGTGTCCACTAACTGATGACTGGATAAACAAAATGTGTTATATACATAAAATGTAATATTATTCAGCTGTAAGAAGAAATGATGTATGCAACAGAGTATTAGCTAGGGTTCTCTAGAGAAACAGAATCAGCAGAAAATATTCATAAATATAAAATTTATAAAAGTGTCTCACATAACCGTGGGAACATAGAGTACAAAATCTGTAAGGCAGGCTGTGAAGCTGATGACTCTGATTGAGAATCTGGATGAATTCCACAGGAGAGGCTGAAGCAGGAAGAGAGCCTGTCTCTTCTGAATCCTCCTTAAAAGGCTTCCAGTAATTTGATTGAGCATCACTCATTAAAGAAGACACTTCCTTGGCCGATTACAAATGAAATCAGCTGTGGATGTAGCTGACATGATCATGATTTAATTCTGTGAAATGTTCTCATAGCAAAAGACAGGCCAGCACTTGCCCAGCCAGATGACCAGGCACCACCACCTGGCCAAGTTGACACATGAACCTGACCATGGCAGACAGCATGGATGAACCTGGAAGATATTATGTTGCATGAAATAAGCCAGACACAAAAAGACAAATACACACACGTTTGATCTCACTGATATGAACTAATTATAATAATCAAACCCTTAGAGTTATAATCTATAATTTAGGATACCAGAAAAGAATGTGGTTAGAGAATGGGGAGCTGATGCTTAATTTGTGTAAAATTTCTATTTAGGTTTGAAAATGGATAGAGGTGATGGTAGCACATTACTTTGAGCATAATTAACAGTAATGAATTATGTTTGTGAATGTGGTTGAAAGGGGAATTTTTAGGTCATGTCTGTTACTAGAAGAAAAGCTAGAGGATAAAACATGGGACTGTATAAATAGTGAAACCTGTGGTAGATGATGACTGTAGTGAATACCACAAATATAAGAATTTATATTTAATGAATCTTTAATGAACTATAAAAAATGTATGTCACTATTACAAGTTTTTAATATAATAGGGTATATGGGAAAATACACCTAATTGAAACCATAAACTACAGCTAACAGTAATATCTTAATATTCTTTTGTCAATTGAAACAAAGCTACCACATCAATACAAAGTGTCTATAATAGGGGTATGTGAGGGAATGTTGTATTTTTTTTGCAAGAACTTTGTGAAACCTAAAGCTTCTAAAATTCTAAAAATATTCATGATAACTTTAAAAACAATATGCTAATTGAAAGGGCCAGACACAAAGTACTTCATTTAGTATGATTCCATTTGTATAACTGTAAATATAAATAAATCTATAGAGACAGATTAGATCAGTGGTTATGTAAGGCTGGGGAAGGATAGACGGATCAAGAAATGACTCCTAAGTGGTATCAAGATAATGAAAATATCCTAAAATTGTGTGTGGTGATGAATGTATATCTCTGTGATTATACTAAAAACCATTGATTATACACATGGGTGGATTGTATGGAATGTGAATATATCTCAATAAAACAGCAAAAAACCAAACAAAAAAACAAAAAAAGACAAAGGCAAACCTAGTCCTCCTGTTCTTCCTGCTAATCTCTGCCATTACTAGCCCTCATTCTTAGTATCCTAGAAGTTCTTAACTGAGCTTCATTTTTAATCCCATTTTTTATTGTGAAATATAGCATATATACAAAAAGCAATATATTTCAAAGTATATTTTAACAATTAGTTATAGAACAGGTTTCAACATTTGGTATGGGATACAATTCCATCATTTCAAGCATTTCCTTTTAGCTGCTCCAAGATACTAGAGACTAAAAGAAATGTCATTATAACAGCTCAGTAATCATACTCAGTTGTTAAATACTGATTTCTCTGTTATAACTCCTCCTCCTTTGACCTTTCTACCAATATTTAGAAGTATATGGGCTATGCCCATTCTAACTTTTTTCATGTTGAAAAGGAATGTAGACAATATAGGATAGGGGGATGGAACTGGTTAATGTTTTTAGAGAGGCTGGCACCTCTGGGTTTCAGGACTTCTCTGGCCTAGGAACCATCTGAAAATTTTATGTTTCTGAAAAGTAAACTCAGTGCTTGCAACTTTTGTAGGATCTTAAATGCAGCTCTGGATGTCCTTTATGGTTAATAGGAATGGAGTAGGTTGAGGTTCAACATACCATGGCAATTAGAATATTTAGCTGAAACTTGCATAAAAGTAGCCTTCAGAGTAGCTTCTCAACACTATTTGAAGACTCTTAGCCACTGATAACTTACTTTGTTTCCTTTTTTTTCTCCCTTTTGGTCAGAAGGATGTTATCAATCCTACCATGCCAAGGAACCCTCATCCCTGGATGTCATGTCCAACATGGGTGTGGCGGGGGGAGGTAATGATTTTACTTGCAGAGTTGGGCTTAGAGAGAGAGAGGCCACATCTGAGCAACAAAAGAGGTTCCCTGAAGGTAACCCTTAGGCAAATTATACATAGGCTTAGATTTTCTATTACAGAAATAAGTTTCATGAGAGCAAGCCTTAAGATCAGGGACTTGACTTATTAATGTGGGAGTCCCTAGTGTTTGAGAGAGTATCAGGGGTTTCCCATATGGGAGAGTTGAATAGTTTCATATTTTCTTCAATTCCTCAAGGGACTTTGCCAATGCTTTTCAATTATCTGCCCAACATACTCTGGGATGTATCCTGGTATTACATTAAGCTATACAGAATTACAAGCTCTCATTCCCATTGTGGGCTCCATGTATTCAGGTTATTTAAATGATCTATCCAGACAGGTTAAGTTGGATTGTGTGCTACACAAAAATTAGGTAAAGCTCCCTTCCTTTGGTCTCATACAGTAGATGAAGTTCTAAAATACAAACACTGTCATCCTTCACCCTGTATTCTGACTTGCCTTGGTCCCAACCAGATCAGCTTAGCTCTTATCTCTAATTGAAGCCTGGTCTCCTTTTTTTATTTCTTTAACAGTTGTATGCAGCAATGCTGACTTTCAAAGCTGCAGAACTCCAATTCTGAATCTTAGACATCAAACAGGTACCTAAAGTCCCAGGGAAATACCAGGTTACACATATAACACAGCATCTCAGAATCTAGAAATAACACTTAAAAATCAGGAATAAATGTGACTGCTATAAGAGCTTATAATCTAGGCCCCAATTTTCTTATAAATACTATGTGAAAGAGACCAAAATATTGTCCTTGGAATTCTGGCTTTTTTGCACAATATAATGTCTTCAAGGTTCATTCACCTCACTGCCTGCCTCATGACTTCATTGTTTTCTATAGCTGCACAATAGTCCATCATATGTGTACACCACAGTTCACCTCTCTGCTTCTTGGTGGTCATTATACCCTTCAGCCACCTCCATCCATTGGGCGTCATTGATAATGTCCAAAAAATAATCCATATTTCACAGTATCTTCACTTAGTTGTACAATCTTCATCACTCTCAATTTTGGATACTTTTCATTGCTCCAAAGAGAAAACTAACAGGTAAACACAGTCTGAACAAAGAGAAAATCCAAACCCCCCTTAATTCTTGTTCCTCCCACCAATTATTTACCCCTAGTATTGCTGTGGTACTGGTGATGTTTTCCTGCAAATATAGGCCACAGCATAAAATAGTAGTTTTCCCCCTATATCCTTCTATTAGTGACTCTTTGTGCAAGAGTCATACTTTGAAGTGGTTCATGCAAAAATTTAAGATACATGACTCTATACAACCCCTTTCAATCATATTCACCTTCAATATAGCGATATTACTTATAAACCAAATAATAATCCATTTCCATTCATTTAAGTTCAACCTGATCAGCTAACCGTTCACCCATGTTTAGCTTCTGTGCATCTCTAGGTCCCCTGTAGTCTACATTAAAAGCCTCTGAGTTTACCTTTACCAGGGTCATATTAGAAAAATCATGCAGTATTTATCCTTTTTAGTGTCTAGTTTATTCCACTCAGCATTATGTCCTCAATATTTATCCTTGTTGTCATATGCTTCAGTACGTCATTTTGTCCTACTACTGAATAATATTCCATTGTATGTATATACCACATTTTGTTTATTCACTCAGTACTTGAATTGTTTCCATCTTTTGGCAATTGTGAATAATACCACTATGAACATTGGTATACAAATATGTGCTTGTGTCACTGCTTTTGATTCTTCTGGGTACATACCGAATAGTAGTATTTCTGGGCCATAGGGCAACACAATATATAGTTTTCTGAGGAACCACCAAAATTTCTTTCACAGTGGCTATACCTTCCAATTTCTCTGCATCCTCTACAACATTTGTACTTTTCTGTTTGCTTGATACCAGCCATTCTTATAGTTGTGAGATGAAATGTCATTGTAGTTTTGATTTGCATTTCCCTTACAGCTAATGGAGACGAACATCGCTTCATATGTTTTTTAGCCATTTTTATTTGTTCTACATAAAGATTCATATCTTTTGCCCATTTTATAATTGGGTTATTTGCTCTTTTGTTGTTGAGTTGTATGTTTTTTTTTTTTTTTTGTCTACTGGATATCACACCCTTATCTAATTAGTGGTTTCCAAATATTTTCTCCCATTGAGCTGGCTGCCTCTTCACTTTTTTCAAAAAAGTTCTTTGAGAAACAGAAACATTTGATTGTGAAGAGTTCCCATTTATCTAGTCTTTCTTTTGTTGTTTGTGTTTTGGGTGTAAAGTACAAGAAGCTACCCCCTATTACTAAGCCTTGAAGATGCTTCCCTGTATATATATATATATATAAAGTATTGGCTCTTAAGTTTCTGATCCACTTTGAATTAACTTTTGTATAGGGTATACCATAGGGGTCCACTTTCATTCTTTTGGCTATGGATATCCAGTTCTCCCAGCCCCATTTATTGAAATGACTATTCTGTCAAAGTTCAGTGGATTTGGGGGCCTTTTCAAAGATCAGTTGACCATAGATTTGGTGGTCTATTTCTGCATTCTCAATTCAATTCCATTGATTAATGGAATTTTTTTGTGCCAGTACCATGCTGTTTTGACTACCATGGCTTTAAAATAAGTTTTAAATCAGGACGTGTTAGTCCTCCCACTTTGTTCTTTTTAGAATATTTGATGTCCCTTTCCCTTCAGAATAAATTTGATAACTAGCGTTTCCAAGTCTTCCAAGCAGGGTGCTGAAATTTTGATTGGTATGACGTTGAATCTGTAGATCAATTTGGGTAGAATTGACATCTTAACATCATTTAACTTTCCTAGCCATGAGCACAGAATTTCTTTCCACCTATTTAGATCTTTGATTTCTTTTAGCAATATTTCATAGTTCTCTGTGTACAGATCCTTTACATCCCTGGTTACTATTATTCCTAAATACATGACTTTTTTAGTTGCTGTTTTGAATGGATTTTTTTCCTTAATTGTCTCCAGGGTTAGGTCAGTTCTTGTGTATAGAAACATTATGGATTTTTATAATTAATCCTGTGTCCCACCACTGTGCTGAATTTGTTTATTAGCTCAAGTAGTTTTGTCATACATTTCTCAGGGTTTTCCAAGTATAGGATCATATAATCTGAGAATAATTAAATTTTTATTACTTCCTTTCCAATATGAATGCCTTTTAATCATTTTTACTTTTCTTACATGATCCTCTAGCTAGAACTTTTAGCACAGTATTGAATAATAGTAGTGTCATCGGGCATCCTTGTCTCATTCCAGATCTTAAGGAGATTGCTTTCGGTCTCTCACTCTTTAGTATGATGCTGGCTGTGGGTTTTTCATATATGTTTTTTATAATATTGAGGAAGTTCCCATTGATTCTTATCTTTTGAAGTGTTTTATCAGAAAAAGATGCTGAATTTTTTTGAATGCTTTTTCAGCATCAATCAAGATGATCATGTGATTTTTTCTTATGATTTGTTAATGTGTTGTATTATATTGATTGATTTTTTGTGTTGAACAACTCTTGCATGCCTGGTATAAATTCCACTTGGTCGTGGTCTATAATTCTTTTAACGTGTCATTGGATTAAATTTGCAAGTGTTTTATTGAGAATGTCTGCATCTATATTCATTAGGGAGATTGGTCTGTAGTTTTCCTTTCTTGTAGCATCTTTTTGCAGTTTTGGAATTGGAGTGATGTTAGCTGATAAAATGAATTAGTTTGTCTTCCTTTTTCCTCATTTTTTTGAAGAGTTTGAGCATAATTGGTGCTGGTTCTTTCTGGAATGCTTGGTTAAATTCTGCTGTGAAGTCATCTGGCCCTGGGCTTTTGTAGGAAGATTTTTGATGACCGAATCTTTTTACTTGTGATTGGTTTGTTGAGATCTTCTAGTTCTTCTCAAGTCAGTTTAGGTTATTCATGTGTTTCTATGAATGTTTCCACTTCATCTAAGTTGTTTAGTTTATTGGGATATAGTTGCTCTTAGTATCCTCTTATGACTTTTATTTCTTGAGAGCCCATGGTAATGACCCCCCTCTTATTTCTGATTCTGTTTATTTGCATCCTCTCTCTTTATTTCTTTGTCAGCCTAGGCAGGGGTGCATTGATTTTATTGATTTTCTCAAAGAACCAATTTTTGGTTTTATTGATTCTTTCTATTGTTTTATTGCTCTCCAATTCATTTATTTCTGCTTTGTTATTTCTCTTCTTCTATTTGCTTTGAAGTTAGTTTGTTGTTCTTTCTCTAGTTCCTCCAAGTGAGCAATTAAGTCCCCGATTTTTGCTTTCTTCCTTTTTAATATAGGCAGTTAGGGTAATAAATATCCTTCTTAGCACTGCCTTTGTTATGTCCCATAAGTTATGATATGTTGTATTCTCATTTTCATTCATTTACAGATATTTACCAATTTCTCTTGCAATTTCTTCTTTGACCCTCTGATTGTTTAAAAATGTATTATTTAACCTCCATGTATTTGTGGAATTTCTGGTTCTTTGGTGGTTATTGATTTCCAGCTTCATTCTGTTGTGGTCAGAGAAAATGTTCAAAATAATTTCAATCTTTTTAAATTTACAAAGACCTATTTTGTGCTCCCAGCATGTTATCTACCCTGGAGAATGTTCAGTGAATTCTAGAGAAGAATTATATCCTAGTATTTTTGGGGTGTAATGATCTACATTTGTCTGTTAGGATTAATTCATTTACCAAATTCTTTAAGTTCTCTATTTACTAGTTGATTCTCCATCTGGTTGTTCTGTCTATATAGGAGAGTGGTATATTGAGGTCTGTTACTATCATTGTTGAAACATCTATTGCTCCCTTTAGTTTTGCCAGTTAGCCTCGTGCACTTTGGAGCTCCTTTATTGGGAACATAAACACATATGATTATTATTTCTTCTTGGTGAATTGTCTCTTTTATTAATATATAGTGTCCTTCCTTGTTTCTTTTGATATCTTTACATTTAAAGTCTATTTTGCCTGATGTTAGTTTAGCTATTTCAGCTTTCATTTGGTTACAGCTTCCATGGAACATCTTTTTCCATCTTCTTGCTTTAAATCTATTTGTGTCCTTGGGTGTAAGATGAGTCTCTTGTAAACAGCATGTGGATGGTTCATATTTTTTAATTGATTCTGCCAATCTGTACCTTTTTTGGGGGGAGGGTGCATGTTCTGGGAATTGAACCCGTGTAGTCTGCATGAAAGGCGAGCATTCTACCAGTGAACCACCCTAGTCTGTATCTTTTAATAGGTGAGTTTAGTCTGCTAACATTCAAAGTTATTACTATAAAGGCAATTCTTATATTCACCATCTTATCCTTTGGTTTCATTTTGTCAGTTCTATATATTCTTCCCCCCCCCCTTTTTATTCTTTAAGTTATTCTTACTGATACTCTTCAATTCTGTGCCCTCTTCCAGACCTCCTTCTCCCGTCTTTTCTTTTTCAGCTGATAGGTCTTGCTTTGGTATTTCTTGTAGGGCTGGTCTCTTGTTAACAGATTCTCTCAGCATTTGTTTGTCTTTGAAAATTGCAATCTCTCCCTCACTTTTTTAAAAATCTCTCCCTCACTTTTGAAAGAAAACTTTGCTGGATAACAAATTTTTGGCTGGAACTTTTTCTGTTTCAGAATCTTAAATCAAACTACTGCCTTCTCATCTCCATGATGCCTACTAAAAATTCCAAATTTAGTCTTATGTGGCTTCCCTTGTATGTGGTGAATCATTATTTTCTTGCTGCTTTCAGGACTTTCTGCTTCTCTTCAGCATTTGACAGTCTGATTAGTACGTGTCTTGGAATGAGTTTATTTGGATTTATTCTATTTCAGATTCATTGATTTGCATATTTATCTTTTATAAGGGATGGGAAAATTTCCCCCCTTATCTTCTCAACTAACCTTCTTAGGTCTTTACTTTTATCTTCTTCTGGGACACTGATAGTTCTTATATTTGTGCACTTCGTGTTGTCCATCATTTTTTCTGAGATTCAATTCCAATTTTTCCATCTTTTTTGCCATTTTTTCTTTTGTGCATTCAAATTCAGTTGTCCTGTCCTCTAGTTCACTTATTCTTTCTTCTCCCAATTCAAATCTGCTGTTGTATATCTCTAGTATTTTTTAGTTTAGTCTACAGTATCTTTCATCTCTGTGAGATGCATTATTTTTCTATTTAATCTTTCAAATTCATCTTTATGCTCTTCTAGTGTATTCTTGATCTCCTTTATGTCATTATATCCTTTATGTCATTAGCCAATCCATTGAGTTTATTTAGAAGATTTATATGAATGTCTTTGATTAGCTGTTCCACATTCTGTGTCTCCTCTGGTGTTTTAATTTGGCCATTTTGCTGGGCCATATCTGCCTGCATCTTCATGTGCTTTATGATTTTCTTTTTACTTGAAGCATTTAATTATTTTGATAAGGTTATTTTGAAAGATGATTTCCCTTGCTCATTTACAGTTTCGTATTTCCTTGGGTTTGCATTGAAGGTCTCTTTTTGCTCTTAGTTTGTCAGTAATTCCCCCACCAAACCAAAGCCCAGATCTGTTGCAAGAGATGCAACTCTACTTAAAAATTTGTTGAAATCGAGGCAGACAGACAGTTTGCCAGACTTTACTTTCCACATCTTCAAAGCAGGCAGGAGTCTTAGGCCACATCTTCCCCTCAGGCCCACCTTTTCCTGACTGCAGCAACCAGCTGAGCAGGATGCTGACCTGCTGCAGTTCTAGCCAAGGCCTCTATTCTCAGTGTGCATTGAAAACCGCCAACCAGGGGCTGAGGTGTGGGCAGTGTGCACCTCAGCAGAGGATCCACTTGTGGGCCTGATAGGTCTGGACAAACTCCACAGGAGAGGCTCACTTGCTGAAGAAAGAAGCGTGACTGTCTTTTGTGAATCCTCAGCCTTCTGGTGACTAGATTAAGCATCACTCATTGCTGAAGACACTCCTTTTAACTGATTACAAAGGCAATCAGCTGTGGATGCAGCCAGTGTAATCATGATTTAAGTCCATGAAATGTCCTTTTAGCAAAAGAGGCCAGCACTTGCCCAATCAGACAGCCAGGCACCACTATCTGGTCAAGTTAACACATGAATCTGACCATGACAGGAAGGCACCCCTGTTTTTGAGGAAAAAAATGCACCCACAGCAGTCTGTCTCATGTGTCAAAGGCAAACACTGTGCACTGGCTGAAAGGTCTGTTCACAGGTAAACCAAGTCTGCTGGCTTCCAGGTTCCCCACAGTAACTCCTGGCTGTGGAGCTGAGAAGAAAGATCTCCCAAGTTAGTTGCAGAGGCAGACAGGAGTGACTTTGAGACCTGCTCCTTCCTGTGGGTATCCACTTGCCCCATGGGGAGTAATGACCTAGCACACTCACCCCATTCTCTACATCCAAATTTCTCCACTTCTTCATCAAGAACCTCCCTATATAATATAGA
The DNA here is from genome assembly GCF_023851605.1 of Tamandua tetradactyla. Taxonomy (NCBI): domain Eukaryota; kingdom Metazoa; phylum Chordata; class Mammalia; order Pilosa; family Myrmecophagidae; genus Tamandua; species Tamandua tetradactyla. Next base: position 125,840,721 of record NC_135353.1, read on the forward strand.
AGACTCCCTCGGGTCACTTGTACCTTGGAATTGCTGTCCAGGTCATTTTTCTGTCACTTATCTTGTTGTTCTACAGAGCAGGAGTGAACTCAGCCTATCCTATTCCACCACCTTCCTGGAAGTCTAATTCCATTTTTTGATGATGCAATTCTTCATTCTTTACATCTGCAAGAAATCAGGGATTTGATAGTCTGATTTGAAGTAGCTTTTTCTCCAAAATATACTATCTGGTTATTCTCTACTGTTGACTTCAGTTGTTCAGAAAGTCCCTGTTTGATGTGACCTCTCTTTCTGGGCTGATATGGTGGACGAACTCACTGCCCTCCCCTTCTGCATGGGACATGACTCCTAGGGGTGTAAATCTCCCTGGCAACGTGGGTAAAAAATCCTGGGATGAGTCAGGACCCAGCATCAAGCAATTGAGAGAACTTTCCTGGTCAAAAAGGGGAAGAGAGAAATGAGACAAAATGAAGTGTCAGTGGTTGAGAGATTTTAAACAGAGTTGAGAGGTTATCCTAGAGGTTATTCTTATACAATATATAGATATCCTCTTTTTAGTTTATGGTGTATAAGAATGGCTAGAAGGAAATACCTGAAACTGTAGAGCTGTTTTCCAGTAGTCTTGTTTCATGAAAATGATTGTGCAATGATATCACTTTTACAATGTGACTATGTGATTGTGAAAATCTTGTGTCTGATGCTCCTTTTATCTATGGTATGAACAGATGAGTAAGAAATGTGGATGGAAAGTGAATAAATATAGGGGGTAAAGGGGCTAAAGTGAATTGAGTGGATGGAATCACTGGTGGTCACTGAGAGGGAGGGTGGGGGTGTGGTATGTATGAATTTTTTTTCTTTTTACTTTTTGTTTCTTTTTCTGGAGTGATGCAAATATTCAAGATGATCATGGTGATGAATACACAACTATATGATGACGTTGTGAGCCATTCATTGTACAGAATGTATGGAACATTTGTATGTTAAGAATGTATGCTTGCATGTTGTTTCATCAATGAAGATATTTTTGAAAAAAGAAGCCCCTGCTCAACAAGTCCCTGATGCAAGCACCTATAAAGTCATCCAGTCCCAGAAATATCCACTGCTGTTCTAGTTTGCCAGCTGCCAGAATGCAACACACCAGAGATGGATTGGCTTTTAATAAAAGGGGATTAATTACATTAGTTCTTCAGAGGAAAGGCAACTAACTTTCCACTGAGGTTCTTTTTTATGTGGGAAGGCATGCGATAGTCTCTGATGGCCTTCTCTCCAGGTTTCTGGGTCCAACAACTTTCCCCGGGGTAATTTCTTTCTGCATCTCCAAAGGCCTTGGCTGGGCTGCGAGTGCTGAGATGGGGTATGCTGAGCTGCTTGGGATGTGCTCCATTGTGGTCTCTCATTTAAGCACCAGTCAATTAAGTCAAACGTCATTCATTGCAGCAGGCCTGCCTCCTAGCCTACTGCAGATGTAATTAGCAACAGATGAGGTTCACATACCATTGGCTCAAGTCCACAGCAACAGAACTAGGTGCCTTCACATGGCCAAGTTGACAACTGAATCTAACTACCACATGTCCACCCCTTGTCAACTTGGCAATTACACACATCACCTTAAACAATATTAAGGTGCAAAAAATTCTCTTCTGGCTGTGGACCTGTGAATCTCAAAACAAGCTGTCTGGTGCAAATATGCAAAGGAGGATATTCTACAGATACAGGTTTGCATCTCCATAGGGAGAAACTGGAAGAAACATAGATGTAAAACCTTCAGGACAAGTGCCATGGGATTTCAAAGTCTGAAAGTCATTCATCCTTCGGCTTTAGAAAGTGGCAGTCCCACCCTTTCCAAGGGTCTATGCCGTGGCCCGCCTCTTTCCAAATCAACCTCGGGGAACATTGAGGGGACCACCTTTTTCTTGACTCCACTCTCTCCAGGCATCAGGGCTACCCCTGGGCTCTTTGCCATTTCCGGGGCACACGCTCAACCCCTCCATGTGGTGGCAGCCAGGCTCTGCCCAGCCACCAAGGAGCATGTTCTACCTTATCCAAGGCCCAAGGCTGCACAACACTTCCACCACAAATGAAATGGGAGACTCATCCTCTGCCCCTAGGGCAAACTCACCCTCTTTATGTATAGGGGTGGATCCACTGTCCTGGCCAAGGTTTCTTGGCTTTAGACCCAAGCATCCATGGTTCTCACTCTGCAAATTCCAATTTGTCCCTTTGTGTCCCCCTTTGTCCAGATTGGCAGTGGTTCTGTTTACACTAACAGTCTCTTCAAGCACTCCAGGACTTCTCCATCATTCTCTTCACAGTTCCTCCAAAATCTTTCCCTTAACCATCCAAAAATCTGTTCCAACACATCTGGTATTTGCAAACCACAGCAGCACCCCACTCTCGGTACCAAATCTGTTCTAGTTCGCTAGCTGCTGGAATGCCACACACCAGAGATGGATTGGCTTTTAATAAAAGTGGATTTATTACATTAGTTCTTCAGAGGAAAGGCAGCTAATTTTCAACTGAGGTTCTTTCTTATTTGGGAAGGCACAGGATGGTCTCTGCTGGCCTTCTCTCCAGGCCTCTGGGTTCCAGCAACTTTCCCTGGGGTGATTTCTTTCTGCATCTCCAAAGGCCTGGGCTGAGCTGCGAGTGCTGAGATGAGGTATGCTGAGCTGCTTGGGCTGTGCTACCTTGTGCTTTCTCACTTAAGCACCAGCCAATTAAGTCAAACATCATTCATTGCAGCAGGCACGCCTCCTATCCGACTGCAGATGTAATCAGCAACAGATGAGGTTCACATGCCATTGGCTCATGTCCACAGCAACAGAACTAAGCATGTTCACCTGGCCAAGTTGACAACTGAATCTAACTACCACAACTACTTTATCTGCTACTGCACTGTAACCCATGCGTATACTCACCTTCAAAACACCCAGAGCCCCAGAAGCTCCTACAATCTAATCTAGGGAATTATGGGTTCAGAAATAGAGGAAGAGTGAAATCCAAGCAATGTAGGGATAGAGTAAGAACACTGCTCCAGGAATGTGACCCCAATTCAGATGGGATTCCCACTGACAAAAAGTACCCTGCTCACCCTCTCCTCAATCACTCCCCACATCAGGGCTACCAAAATCAATTTTTCTTTATTAGACAGTTTAAAACTTCACCCCACTCAGATACATTGAAGTTAAATGCTCTCACATTAGAGCAGGGTTCTCAACACCAGCTGCTCATTAGAATAACTTGGAGAGTAAATTAATATCCTGATGCCCAGGACACACTCCACACCAAATAAATCAAAATCTCTTGGATTGGTACCCAGACATCAGTATTTTTAAAACTCCTTAGGCAATTTCAATATGCATCCAAGGTTGAGCATCACTGCATCCAAGAGAATTATTATTAATCCTGACCCCTGTATAAGGCATTGTTCTTCACTGAGGGGTTGGGAGTTTTAATTGGGATGAAGGCAATTTCCACTTAAAGAATATTTTAGGAAAAGGGCATGACTGGTGGGAACAAATGCTGGGCTGGAAAAAAATGGAGAGGTATGTCCTAGAAGATGGCAGTATTTTCATGGAAGATGTTAAATGTGTTCTAGGCCAATATTGTTAATGTTTGGGCCATCTTTGTATTCAGCAAAATGAGTGGAACCTCATATTTTGCCTTTAGCTCCTGTTTCCCATAGCCCACTGTTCACCAGACTCAGAATTACAGTATTTACTTCAGGGCCATTGTTAAGTTAACAGGTTGATTGTTCTTGGCCTGCACCTGGCACCTCATACACGTGTGAGACATTGTTTCTGTGGACTATATAAGCATTCACACCACAGCTTTAATGCCAACTTATAAGTTTGGACTACTTTCTTTCCTTCCATAGACTGAGCTGGATGGAGCCAGGAGCTCATGAGCACCAAATTGAACATCAGATCTCTGGATCTGAGTGTCTGATAGCAAGCCACCCCACCACCACCAGACTACCCTGTGAGCCCTAGTCAGCACTCTCATGAGTGGCAATTGTTGCTCACAAAGAGAACTGAGTAAGGAAGCATGACTAAACCAGCAAATTTAGCAACCAGCTGAAACAACAACTCAAGTGCAGGCTGCCAGTAAATCTATCATGTCAGCTTCAAAGACAAAGCTAACTTGTTCATTCATTCAATCAGCTGTGTCCTTTCTGTTCAAAGAGACCTCTGCCTTCCAGTTCATTGCCCTTAGGAGCATCCTACCAACAGCAAGATCCTTAAAATAAATGCTTCTGAAAGCACCATCAGTCCTGCTTTTTTTTCGGTTCCTTTTGCTTCCAAATATACACAAAATGCTTTGTCTTAAGTGATTGTCATTGATTTAAACATCCTTGTTCTTCTGAGGAACATTTCCTTCTATTTTCTTCATAGCACTTCCATGGATCTTTAATCATCTTAATTGACTGTTTAGGTATTTATGGTCTGTCTTCTCCCATTTCTGAAGGATAAGCTCCTCAAGAGGTGGTATGAGACCAACAGTTATGACTCCAGTCTCTGAGCCCAGACTGCATTCAGTACTAGCCCAAAACTAGCTGTGTGACCTTGAGTAAGTTATTCAACTGCCCTGTGCCTCGGTTTCCTCACATGTAAAACAGGAGTAATAGTACCATCTCCTACATAGGTCTGTGGTGAAGACTAATGTATAAATGTATAAAGCATTTATACAAGTATTTGGCACATTATAAACACTATGTGAATGTTAGCTATCACTACTGAGGGCAGAGACATTGCCAGTACCTGGCACATAACAAATGCTCCATAAATATTTGTTGAGGAACTGTGCTTATGATTCCAAAGGAATTAATACTTTCCTCTACTAAGGTCTCTAACTAGACAGTCCACCATGGCTTTACAATCATCCAGAGGCTCAGAAAACACTGATTCCTTAACCAACATGTGTTAAGAATCATTCCAAAGATATACTCAGAAACTGCACTCTTCAGAACCCTCAGTCTGCACTCCTCACCATTCAGCCTTGCAAAGGGTTTCACTAACCAATGAAAACTAACAATTAAGGTTGAACAGGTTGGAAAGTCCACAAATTCACATTTATTAATCTTCTTAATTTTGGAGAGGTTATAAAATGCATTTTGTGTGTGTGTGTGTGAGTTACTTAATTTTTGCACATTTACCATGTTTTCATGGCTGTATTTTGAGATTTCCATTACTACCCAAATGTCCATTCAAAACAACTTAAATATGCTTGAATGTCTTTTCCCGTTTTTCATGGAAAGTGGTGCTATATATAACTTGATTGTTGAAGTAAAATATACATATTATGCTATAATAAAGAAAAAATTAAAGACAAATAAAAATGTCTAGTTTCATCAAAGCTTTCATTGTCTGTGCAGGACTATACCAGCATGCTCTGGGCTGGCATACTTGTGAAAAGAGAAAACTTTTTCAAAAATGCAACAAAAAAGCTGAGCAAACTACTAGTTTGAAAATGGGATACTGCATAACTTGAATTTAAGTTATGGATAGATTTAAAATGTTTACCAGACCTTCTTCCATCCCAAACACAGAATCATACACAATCACAGATTGATAAAGAAAGCATTTATTAACACAGGCACTCACACTCATACATACACACATGCATACTCATGAACAGCATATTAGGCCCTTTGAATCTTCTAGTCAAAAAGAGGTGGAGTGCATAACTTAAAAAATAGCTTTTCTGAAGATATTCATATTAAAATGTAAGTCCTAACTGATGTCTTCTGAATTTTGCAAAACCTGGATATTCAGGATGCTCTTCTCAACATTTCAAAGAGTGTTGGTATTAACTCCACCTCAGAACCCCTCTCAGATCTCAGAAGCCCCTTCCCATGCTGATGCTCCCATGCCACCAGCACTCTAAGCTACCAAGGCAAGCCACTTGATGAACACTGAGCATCATCCAATTGAGTCCACAATTTATTCAGCACCTAGGACAAAGAGCATAACATGCAGAGAGAGGGAATGCAGTGATAAAGTAAGGAAAAATGCATTTCATACTCCTCAGGGAGATCGTTGATCCCTCTAACTGCTCCAGAATGAAAGCACGTGTAAGGAGGCAGGGAGAAACAAATGGGAAGTTGAGATAGGAACACAATAGTTACAGAAACTAACTGAAAGCCTGAAAACAGGACTTAAACAAAATGTGCTATTGTTGATTCTTGCTATTGTCTATTTTTTTTTGAGTGTTAGCCAACCTAGCGGGTGTGAAGTGGTATCCAATTGTGGTTTTGATTTGCATTTTCCTTATGACTAATGGTGTTGAGCACCAGGATGTAGTGAAATCAGAACCTTCACACATTGCTGGTGGAATGTAAAATGCTGAAACCACTTTGAAAAACAGTTTAGCAGTTCCTCAAATGTTAAATATAGAATTATCATATGATCCAACAATTTTACTCCTGGGTATATTCCCAAGCAAACTGAAACCATGAGTCCAGGCAAAAACTTGTACATGAATATCCATAGCAGCATCATTCATAACAGCCAAAAAGTGGAAGTAATTCAAATATCAGCCAACTGATGAATGGATGAACAAAATGTGTTATAGCCACACAATGGAATATTATACTACAATAAAAAAGGAATGAAGTAAATGCATTATACAGGACTTCTGGGAAGATGGCCGACTAGAGCAGCTTGAGATTAGCACAGCTCCAGAGAAAAATTAGAGAAGGGACAGGAGGGTAACTGTGGCAGCAATTTGGGAGTGCAGCTGACCTGAGAGAGCCTTCTGCATCACATGTGGCAGCCTTGGTTGCAGAGGCCAAGGAAATGAGAGGTAGAAAGCTGGTATGGAGGCTCAGGGCAGTTGAATCAGCAAGAGTGCATGGACCAGTACATGGGACTAGGAAGTAAGCCAGGCCTCATTTATTGGGTGCACTACCCTCACTGGCAGAGCCCTGTGACTGGTGACTCACCCCACACCTCACACACCTGAACACCCTCATCTGCTCCTGTTCCCCACACTCTAGATGCCCCCACCCCACCAGCCACCAGTGCACGTACTTGCCCACACTCCCACCTCAAGTGCAGCTCAACCCACCTCTCAAGTGCCCCTCCTGAGCACTACCTCCCCCTCCCTGTTACCTGTAAGTTGTTGTCAGTGCATAAAGCTTACCCCTGCCTTCTGCCCATAGTGACCACAGCCACACCCTGCCCTCCCTGAGTTCAGTGCATTTGTTTAAGGCACTCCCAAGCCCATGTATGTGCATGGGCCTCTAATCATGCCATTCAGCTCTGGGAGCTGCACATTACATCAGTCCTAGAACTGTGCATGGGCACAGACCTCAGCTTCATGTCCCAGCTCTGAGAAAGCACCGACATGCACAGCCGGGTCTCATCTGCCCCCAATTCATGAAGGTGTAATGCTGACCTGCTGCCACAGCTCTACACATGCCTACAAAAGCCCTATGCCTTAGATGAGTGCTCACCAGGGTTATGTCCCCCAGACCAGTGCACCTGCACAGCTACATCTTCCCTGGCTGCTGGGTGCCCACATTCACAAGCACCAGCATAACATCACCAACCTGTGCCCAGACCTGCCCTGAAACAAACAACCGCACTGAGTGTTCCACGCCGTGCCCTGCTCCCTGTTGTACAGCTATCCTGCAAACACAAGGCCTTAGACTACCAAAAGAAATCAACTCCCAAAGTAAATCAATCAAGATATCTACATGTGATGAAGACAGCAGAAAATCACTAAGCATATTACAATGCAGACAGATATAGACCTGCCTAATAACAAAGTTAAAATACCTGAGGAGATACTAATCAGAGATGTTCATACAACTCTACTTAATAAAATATGCAGGATAGCAAATGACAAAAAGGAGATCAAGAAGACAGTAGTAGTGCACAAAGAGGAATTTAAAAGAATAAATGAAAACACAGCAGAAATCACAGAAACAAAAACTCTGTTGACCAAATAAACATACTAGAGGCGCAGAACACCAGATCTGAAGAGACAGAAGAAAGAATAAGTGATTTGGAAGACAGGATAATTGACTTTGAAGACTCAAAACAGCAAATGGCAAAAAGAAAAAAAAAGAAAAAATTGAATGGGAACTCAGAGAAATGATAGGTAAAACAAAGCATGCAAATATAAGAATCATTGGTGTTCCAGTAGGAGAAGAAAGGAATAAAGGGCTAGGAATAGTATTTGAGGATATAATGGGGGAAAAATTCCCAACCCTTATAAAGGACATAAATGCACAAGTCAAAGAAACCCAAAGAACAAAATAAATTCAAATAAGCTTTCTCCAAGGCACATACTAATCAGTCTGTCAAACGTTGAAGAGAAGAAGAAAATCCTGAAAGTGGTAAGTGAAAAACAATCTATTACATGCAAGGGAAATCAAATAAGACTGAGTTCAGGCTACTCAACCAGCACCTTGGAGGTGAGAAGACAGTGATATCAGTGATATGATATATTCAAGATCCTGAAAGAGAAAGACTTGCAGCCAAGAATTCTGTACCAACCAAATTGTCTTTTAAAACTGAAGGAGAGATTAAGCTTTCACAGACAAAGTCCAGAAAGAATTTGTCAACAAGAGATCAGCCCTACAAGAAATATTAAAAGGAATTCTGCCAGCTGAAAATAAAAAAGACTGAGAGGGAGGTCTGGAGGAAGGCACAGAACTGAAGAATAGCACTAAAGGTAATTTAAAGAATACAAAGAGAAAGAGGGAAAAGAATACACAGATCTGACAAATAAAACTTAAAAAAAAGATGGCGGAATCAAGAAATGCCTTTTCGGATGGCGGCTTAGTAAGACGCGTGGATCTTAGTTTCTTCTCCAGGACAGCTACTAGGGGAGTAGAAACGACACAGAACAGCTCCCAAAGCCACAACAGAGATAAAAAAGACAGCGTACCCCATTCTGGAACGGCTGGCTGGCTGAGAGAAGCCGCTCGGGTGAGATCGCCGAGGCGCGCGGGCTTCACCGGGCGGGGCAGCAAGCGGCCGGAGTCACTCCCTTCCCCCTTCCCGGGCCGGCTGGGAGAATTGGAGAGGCGGTCCCCTGAAACCGCGGTGGCTGGCGCCCACACCACGTGCGGCCCCCCGGACCAACTGAGAGAATTGGATCGGAAATCCCCAGGCCGCAGAGAATGGTGACGGTGGGGGAGGCCCCTTCCAAACCCGTGACTCCCCGGGAACGTGCACTCTCCCGGGTGGACCGCTGCCGCTGGCGCCCTCCCGCCACGCTTGTTGCCCCGGGACAACTAGAAAATTCGGATGGGCGCTTTCCCGGGCTGCGGCGGCCAGCAACCCTCCCCGCGTTCAGACCCCGGGCCGGCTCAAGCCGCTTCGGCTAGCGAACCTTCCGGACAGCGAGAGTTTTCCAAAGTTAAAGGTCCCACAGCACCTTTTACTGGTGGGACCCGCAGACAAACGTGTGCCACGAGCGCCACATACTGGGCAGGATAAGAAAAACAGAACCCAGAGATTTCACAGAAACATCTTCCAAACTTTTGGATCCAATACCCAGGGAAATCTGTCTAAATGCGCAGACGCCAACAGAAGATAACAGATCACGCTCAAATAATTGAAAATATGGCCCAGTCAAAGGAACAAACCAATAGTTCAAATGAGATACAGGAGCTGAGACAACGAATGCTGAATATACGAACAGAAATGGAAAACCTCTTCAAAAACGAAATCGATAAATTGAGGGAGGACATGAAGAAGACATGGGCTGAACATAAAGAAGAAATAGAAAAGCTGAAAAAACAAATCACAGAACTTATGGAAGTGAAGGACAAAGTAGAAAAGATAGAAAAAACAATGGATACCGACAATGATAGATTCAAAGAGACAGAAGATAGAATTAGTGATTTGGAGGATGGAACATCTGAATTCCAAAAACAAACAGAAACTATCAGGAAAAGAATGGAAAAATTTGAACAGGGTATCAGGGAACTCAAGGACAATATGAAGTGCACAAATATACGTGCTGTGGGTGTCCCAGAAGGAGAAGAGAAGGGAAAAGGAGGAGAAAAACTAATGGAAGAAATTTTCACTGAAAATTTCCCAACTCTTATGAAAGACCTAAAATTACAGATCCAAGAAGTGCAGTGCACCCCAAAGAGATTAGACCCAAATAGGCGTTCTCCAAGACACTTACTAGTTAGAATGTCAGAGGTCAAAGAGAAAGAGAGGATCTTGAAAGCAGCAAGAGAAAAACAGTCCATCACATACAAGGGAAACCCAATAAGACTATGTGTAGATTTCTCAGCAGAAACCATGGAGGCTAGAAGACAGTGGGATGATATATTTAAATTACTAAAAGAGAAAAACTGCCAACCAAGACTCCTATATCCAGCAAAATTGTCCTTCAAAAATGAGGGAGAAATTAAAACATTTACAGACAAAAAGTCACTGAGAGAATTTGTGACCAAGAGACCAGCTCTGCAAGAAATACTAAAGGGAGCACTAGAGTCAGAACCGAAAAGAAAGAAGAGAGAGGTATGGAGAAGAGTGTAGAAAGAAGGAAAGTCAGATATGATATATATAATACAAAAGGCAAAATGGTAGAGGAAAATATTATCCAAACAGTAATAACACTAAATGTTAATGGACTGAATTCCCCAATCAAAAGACATAGAATGGCAGAATGGATTAAAAAACAGGATCCTTCTATATGCTGTCTACAGGAAACACATCTTAGACCCAAAGATAAACATAGGTTGAAAGTGAAAGGTTGGGAAAAGATATTTCATGCAAACAACAACCAGAAAATAGCAGGAGTGGCTATACTAATATCCAACAAGTTAGACTTCAAATGTAAAACAGTTAAAAGAGACAAAGAAGGACACTATATACTAATAAAAGGAACAATTAAACAAGAAGACATAACAATCATAAATATTTACGCACCGAATCAGAATGCCCCAAAATACATGAGGAATACACTGCAAACACTGAAAAGGGAAATAGACACAAATACCATAGTAGTTGGAGACTTCAATTCCCCACTCTCATCAATGGACAGAACATCTAGACGGAGGATCAATAAAGAAATAGAGAATCTGAATATTACTGTAAAGGAGCTAGACTTAACAGACATTTATAGGACATTAAATCTCACAACAGCAGGATACACCTTTTTCTCAAGTGCTCATGGATCATTCTCAAAGATAGACCATATGCTGGGTCACAAAGCAAGTCTTAACAAATTTAAAAAAATTGAAATCATACACAACACTTTCTCGGATCATAAAGGAATGAAGTTGGAAATCAATAATAGGCGGAATGCCAGAAAATTCACAAATACGTGGAGGCTCAACAACACACTCCTAAACAACGACTGGGTCAAAGAATAAATTGCAAGAGAAATTAGTAAATACCTCGAGGCAAATGAAAATGAAAACACAACATATAAAAACTTATGGGATGCAGCAAAGGCAGTGCTAAGAGGGAAATTTATTGCCCTAAATGCCTATATCAGAAAAGAAGAAAAGGCAAAAATGCAGGAATTAACTGTTCACTTGGAAGAACTGGAGAAAGAACAGCAAACTAATCCCAAAGCAAGCAAAAGAAAAGAAATAACAAAGATCAGAGCAGAAATAAATGAAATTGAAAACATGAAAACAATACAGAAAATCAATAAGACCAGAAGTTGGTTCTATGAGAAAATCAATAAGATTGATGGGCCCTTATCAAGATTGACAAAAAGAAGAAGAGAGAGGATGCAAATAAATAAGATCAAAAATGGAAGAGGAGACATAACTACTGACCTCACAGAAATAAAGGAGGCAATAACAGGATACTATGAACAACTTTACGCTAATAAATACAACAATTTAGATGAAATGGACGGGTTCCTGGAAAGACATGAACAACCCACTTTGACTCAAGAAGACATAGATGACCTCAACAAACCAATCACAAGTAAAGAAATCGAATCAGTCATTCAAAAGCTTCCTAAAAAAGAAAAGTCCAGGACCAGATGGCTTCACATGTGAATTCTACCAAATGTTCCAGAAAGAATTAGTACCAATTCTCCTCAAACTCTTCAAAAAAATCGAAATGGAGGGAAAACTACCTAATTCATTCTATGAAGCCAACGTCACCCTCATACCAAAACCAGGCAAAGATATTACAAAAAAAGAAAACTACAGACCAATCTCTCTAATGAATATAGATGCGAAAATCCTCAACAAAATTCTAGCATATCGAATCCAGCAGCACATTAAAAGAATAATACATCATGACCAAGTAGGATTCATCCCAGGTATGCAAGGATGGTTCAACATAAGAAAATCAATTAATGTAATACACCATATCAACAAATCAAAGCAGAAAAATCACATGATCATCTCAATTGATGCAGAGAAGGCATTTGACAAGATTCAACATCCTTTCCTGTTGAAAACACTTCAAAGGATAGGAATGCAAGGGAACTTCCTTAAACTGATAGAGGGAATATATGAAAAACCCACAGCTAATATCATCCTCAATGGGGAAAAATTGAAAACTTTCCCCCTAAGATCAGGAACAAGACAAGGATGTCCATTATCACCACGATAATTCAACATCATGTTGGAGGTTCTATCCAGAGCAATTAGACAAGAAAAAGAAATACAAGGCATCAAAATTGGAAAGGAAGAAGTAAAACTATCACTGTTTGCAGACGATATGATACTATACATCAAAAACCCGGAAAAATCCACAACAAAACTACTAGTGCTAATAAATGAGTACAGCAAAGTAGCAGGTTACAAGATCAACATTCAAAATTCTGTAGCATTTCTATACACTAGTAATGAACAAGCTGAGGGGGAAATCAAGAAACGAATCCCATTTACAATTGTAACTAAAAGAATAAAATACCTAGGATAAAATTTAACTAAAGAGACAAAAAACCTATATAAAGAAAACTACAAAAAACTGTTAAAAGAAATCACAGTAGACCTCAATAGATGGAAGGGCATACCGTGTTCATGGATTGGAAGACTAAATATAGTTAAGATGTCAATCCTACCTAAATTGATTTACAGATTCAATGCAATACCAATCAAAATCCGAACAACTTATTTTTCAGAAATAGAAAAACCAATAAACAAATTTATCTGGAAGGGCAGGGTGCCCCGAATTGCTAAAAACATCTTGAGGAAAAAAAACGAAGCTGGAGTTCTCACGCTGCCTGACTTTAAGGCATATTATGAAGCCACAGTGGTCAAAACAGCATGGTATTGGCATAAAGATAGGTATATCGACCAACGGAATCGAATAGAGTGCTCAGATATAGACCCTCTCATCTATGGACATTTGATCTTTGATAAGGCAGTCAACCCAACTCACCTGGAACAGAAAAGTCTCTTCAATAAATGGTGCCTAGAGAACTGGATATCCATATGCAAAAGAATGAAAGAAGACCCATCTCTCACACCCTATACAAAAGTTAACTCAAAATGGATCAAAGATCTAAACATTAGGTCTAAGACCATAAAACAGTTAGAGGAAAATGTTGGGAGATATCTTATGGATCTTACAACTGGAGGCGGTTTTATGGACCTTAAACCTAAAGCAAGAACACTGAAGAAGGAAATAAATAAATGGGAGCTCCTCAAAATGAAACACTTTTGTGCATCAAAGAACTTCATCAAGAAAGTAGAAAGACAGCCTACACAATGGGAGACAATATTTGGAAATGATATATCAGATAAAGGTCTAATATCCAGAATCTATAAAGAGATTGTTCATCTCAACAACAAAAAGACAGCCAACCCAATTACAAAATGGGAAAAAGACTTGAACAGACACCTCTCAGAAGAGGAAATACAAATGGCCAAAAGGCACATGAAGAGATGCTCAATGTCCCTGGCCATTAGAGAAATGCAAATCAAAACCACAATGAGATATCATCTCACACCCACCAGAATGGCCATTATCAACAAAACAGAAAATGACAAGTGCTGGAGAGGATGTGGAGAAAGAGGCACACTTATCCACTGTTGGTGGGAATGTCAAATGGTGCAACCACTGTGGAAGGCAGTTTGTCGGTTCCTCAAAAAGCTGAATATAGAATTTCCATACGACCCAGCAATACCATTGCTGGGAATCTACTCAGAGGACTTAAGGGCAAAGACACAAACGGACATTTGCACACCAATGTTTATAGCAGCGTTATTTACAATTGCAAAGAGATGGAAACAGCTGAAATCTCCATCAACAGAAGAGTGGCTAAACAAACTGTGGTATATACATACGATGGAATACTATGTAGCTTTAAGACAGGATAAACTTATGAAGCATGTAATAACGCGGATGGACCTAGAGAACATTATGCTGAGTGAGTCTAGCCAAAAAATAAAGGACAAATACTGTATGGTCCCACTGATGTAAACAGACATTCGAGAATAAATTTGGAATATGTCATTGGTAACAGAGTCCAGCAGGAGGTAGAAACAGGGTAAGATAATGGCCAATTGGAGTTGAAGGGATACAGACGGTGTAACAGGACTAGATACAAAAACTCAAAAATGGACAGCACAATAATACCTAATTGTAAAGTAATCATGTTAAAACACTGAATGAAGCTGCATCTGAGCTATAGGTTTTTGTTTTGTTTTGTTTTGCTTTGTTTTGATTTTACTATTATTACTTTTATTTTTTTCTCTATATTAACATTCTATATCTTTTTCGGTTATGTTGCTAGTTCTTCTAAACCGATGCAAATGTACTAAGAAATGATGATCATGCATCTATGTGATGATGTTAAGAATTACTGATTGCATATGTAGAATGGTATGATTTCTAAATGTTGGGTTAATTTCTTTTTTTCCGTTAATTAAAAAAAAAAGAGAGAGAGAAGGGGTAATTGGAGCTGAAGGGATACAGACTGTACAACGGGACTGGATATAAAAACTCAGAAATGGACAACACAATACCACCCAATTGTAATGCAATTATGTTAAAACACTGAATGAAGCTGCATGTGAGGTATAGGTTTTTATTTTTTTTTCTTTCTATTATTATTTTAATTCTTATTCTGTTGTCTTTTATTTCTTTTTCTAAATCAATGCAAATGTACTAAGAAATGATGAATATGCAACTATGTGATGTTAAGAATTACTGATTGTACATGTAGAATGGAATGATTTCTAATTGTTTTGTTAAAAAAAATTAAAAAAATAAATAAATAGATATGAGGTAGCAAAAAAAAGAAATGCCTTTTCAGTAATAACTTTGAACATAGACTAAATTTACTAAACAAAAGATACGTATTGGCAGAATGAATTAAGAAACATAATCCAGCTGCACGCTGCTTACAAGAGACTCATCTTAGGCTGGTTCAACTCAAGAAAATCAATTAATATAATACTGCACATCAGCAAATCAAAAGAGAAAAATTACATGACCATCTCGATTGATGCTGAAAAAACATTCAACAAAATTCAGCATCCTTTTCTGATATAAACACTCCAAAAATAAGAATCAAAGGTAACTCCCTCAATATGATAAAGGGACTGTATTAAAAACTGATAGCAAGCATCATACTCAATGGAGAGAGACTGAAAGCCTCCCCTCTAAGATCAAGTACAAAGCAAGGATGCCCACTGTCACAACAATTGTTCAGCACTCTGCTAGAAGTTCTAGCTGGAGCAATCAGGCAGGACAAAGAAATAAAAGGCATCCAAATTGGAAAGGAAGAAGTAAGACTCTCATTATTTGCAGATGATAAGATACTATACTTCAAAGATTCTGAGAACTCTTCAGCAAATTACTTGAGCTAATAAAGAAATTCAGCAAGCTGGCTGGGTATAAAATTAATGTGGAAAAATCAGTAACATTTCTATACACAAGCAATGAGCTAGCTGAAGAGTCAGTTAAGGAAAAAACTCCATTCAAAATAATAACTAAATGAATCAAATATTTAGGCATGAACTTAACTAGGGATGTAAAAGACTTGTACATAGAAAACTACACAATATTCCTAAAAGAAATCAAAGGAGATCTAAATTGGTGGAAAGACATTCCTTTCTCATGGATAGGAAAGCTAAATATAGTTAAGATGCCAATTCTCCCCAAACTGATCTACAGATTCAACACATTATGAATCAAAATTCCAACAATCTACTTTGAAGATTTGGAAGCGCTAACTGTTCTAGTTTGCTAGCTGCTGGAATGCAATATACCAGATACAGAATGGTTTTTAAAAAGGGGAATTTAGTACATTGCTAGTTTACAGTTCTGAGGCCGACAAAATGTCCCAATTAAAACAAGTCTATAGAAATGCCCAATCAAAGGTATCCATCCAGGGAAAGATACCTTGGTTCAAGAAGGCTGATGAAGTTCAGGGTTTCTCTCTCAAGTGAGAAGGCACATAGCGAACACAGTCAGGGCTTCTCTCTCAGCTGAAAGGGCACATGGTGAACACAGCATCATCTGCTAGCTTTCTCTCCTGGCTTCCTGTTTCATGAAGCTCCCCAGGAGGCGTTTTCCTTCTTCATCTCCAAAGGTCGCTGGCTTGTGGACTCTCTGCTCTATGGTACTGCAGCATTCTCTGCTTCCTCCAAATCTAGTTCATTCTCCAAAATGTTTCCTCTTGTATAGGGCTCTGGAAACTTATCAAGATCCACCCAAATGAGTGGAGACATGTGGTTGCCTAATCCATCTTAACAACCACTCTATCAAATCACATCTCCAGGGAGATGGTCTAATTACAGTTTCAAACATACAGTATTGAATAGGGATTTTTCTTCCTTTATGAAATGGGATTTGGATTAAAACATGGCTTTTCTAGGGGACATACATCCTTTCAAACCAGCACATGAACTACCAAACTCTTCTGGAAAAGAAAGAGACCCGAATATTTACAGGTATCCTAAAAAAGAAGAATGAGGTGGGAGGATTAACACCCCCTGACTTTAAAATCTATTGTACAGCCACAGTGGTCAAAACAGCTTGGTACCAGCACAAAGACAGAAGCATTGACCAATGGAATCAAATTGAGAGTGCAGAAAAAGACCACCAAATCTATGGTCAACTGATTTTTGACAGGGCCTCCAAATCCTCTGAACTGGGACAAAATAGTCTTCAATAATTGGGCATGGAAGAAGTGGATATCAATAGTTAAGAGAATGAAAGAGGATCCCTTTCTTACACCCCATACAAAAATTAACTCAAAGTGGATCAAACACCTAAATATAAGAACTAGCATCATAGAGCTTCTAGAAGAAAATGTAGGGAAACATCTTCAAGACCTAGCAATAGGAGGTAGCTTCCTAAACTTTATGCCCAAACCACGAGCAACAAAAGAAAAAATAGATAAATGGAAATTCCTCAAAATCAAATGCTTGTTCACCACAAAAGACTTTGTCAAAAAGGTGAAGAGGCAGCAATCTCAATGGGAGAAAATATTTGGAAATCACATATCAGACAAAGGTTTGATTTCCTGTTTATACAAAGAAATCATACAACTCAACCACAAAAGGCAAACAATCCAATTATAAAATGGGCAAAATATATGAACAGGCATTTTTCTTAAGAGCAAATACAGATGGCTCAAAAGCACATGAAAACATGCTCACTTTCACTGCCTATAATGGAAATGCAGATCAACCTAAAATGAGATACCACCTCACACCTGCAAGAGTGGTTACTATTAAACAATCAGGAAACTATTAATGTTGGAGAAGACATGGAGAAACTGGGACACTTATGCAGTGCTGGTGGGAATGTACAATGGTGCAGCTACTATGGAAGACTGTTTGGCGATTTCTTAAGAAAGTAAATATCGAGTTGTCCTATGACTCAGAAATAGCACTACTAGGTATATAACCAGAAGAGCTGAAAGCCATGACACAAACAGACATTTGCACACCGGTGTTCATAGCAACATTATTCACAATCTCCAAAAGATGGAAACAAACCAAATGTCCATCAACAGATGAGTGGATCAGCACAATGTGGTATATACATACAATGGAGTATTATGCAGCAGTAAGACAAAATGATGTTCTGAAGTACGTGACAAGATGGATGAGCCTTGAGGACATAATGCTGAAAGAAATTAGCCAGACACAAAAGGACAGATACTGTATGATTCCACTTTTATGACCAGCATAAAGGTATAATCATAGACTTATAATATAGAATACAGGGGACTGAGAGTTACATAGAAACTAGAGATGGGTGAACCATTAGCTAATGAGGTTGAACTCCAATGTAAGAGAATACATAGGAGTGAAGGTGATTCTCTAATGGGTCTAGAAGTAATATTACCATATTGAAGATGAACAAGATTAGAAGGGTTTGTATAGACCTATGTATCCCACTGACTCACATTAGCAATATGAGTGAGTTCTTGCAAGAATTACTTCAAAGATATGATTCTTACATAAAGAGTGTTTAAGTCCAGGGTACAGGGGGAAAACTGCTCTTGCATGCTATGAGCTATGTTCAAAAGAAAACCACCAGCACTACCATGACAAGAGCAGAGGTAAATAATAGGGTGAGGGACAAGAGTTAAGAGGAGATTTAGATTTCCTATTTGGTGAGGGTGTGTTTATTGGTTTTCTTTCTCTTGGGAACAATGAAATTATCTAAAATGGAGAATGTTAAAGGTCTGTGGACTTTGGGCCCCCTACATTATGCACAATGAAAGCAGGTGGCTGAAGGAGTCACTGATGGAGCAGGAGATTGGTGAACAATGGCATATACTTATGAATGAAGACTGTGTTGCTACAAAAAAGAACACAGTTGTGAGGCATGCAATGATGTGAATGAACATGTGGGACATTTGGTGAGAAAACATAAGCCAGAAACAAAAGAACAACAATTGTATGGTCACCTTTAGAAAATGCTTATAAGAAAACAGGAGCCTAGAAGAGCCAAGATGCCAGCTTAGCCTGTTGTGGGATTTAGTTCATCCTTCAGAGTAGCTAATAAATAGCCAAGAAAAGTACAGAACCATGACTGGGGCCAGGTCAGTGACTTGACACACAGCATACGCCAGTCTGGACAAGTTGAACTGGCTGTGATCCCACCCAGAACTGTGAGTTCCCCAAGCTGCCATGGATGGTACCCCTCCTCCACAGGCTGCTTCCCAGGGGTAATAAGGAAGAAACTTTACCAGCAACAAGGGCTGAACACAACCAAGCTCCAATTGTGGAATAAATTAACAAATTCTGATGACTAAAAATAAGCCCCCCTCTCAGCTGAACCTCGAGTAAAAGCAGTGGTTGCTGGTTTCTGCCTTGGCACAAAGGGAGCAGGACTGACAGAAAAGTAAAAAAAATCAGAGATTTTTTTTATCAGATAGGGCATAACACCTGAAAGGATCTGGGCCTGGAAGGAAAGGAGGGGGCACATAGGACCTGAAGCTACACAAAGCAGCATACCAACTTAAGCTCTTGAATGGTAAGCCCAAAGAATGTGGGTCCTGCTCTGAAAAGGATTTTTCTCTTTGTTTTTTCTGGCTGTGTTTCTATGCCTTGACTACTCTTTAGATACAGCTGCAAGGCTTCTCAGGCTCCAACTCTCCAGGCATAGACAGAATTAAGCCTGTTTGAGTGCTTGTCTAGAGCCTGTGCTTTCCCCAGGAAAGGGATGGGGCCCACCTGAGGTGGATTCCCTCCCTCAAGGACTTCAGACTTGAGGGTCTGAAAAAAAAGAGGAAATCTAAAATGTCAGATTTCAGAAGGCAGAAGATAGGATTAGTGAACTGAAGGACGGGACATCTGAAATCCAAGAAGCAAAAGAAAATAAAAGGAAAATAATGGAAAAATATAAGCAGGGACTCAGGGAATTGAATGACAACATGAAGCACACGAATATATGTGTTGTGCGTGTCCCAGAAGGAGAAGAGAAAGGAAAAGGAGGAGAAAAACTAATGGAGGAAATGATCATTGAAAATTTCCCAACTCTTATGAAAGACCTAAAATTATAGATCCAAGAAGTGCAGCATACCCCAAACAGAATAGATCCAAATAGACTTGCTCCAAGACACTTACTAAACAGAATGCCAGATGTCAAAGAGAAAGAAAGAATCATGAAACCAGCAAGAGAAAAGCAATCCATCACATACAAGGGAAGCCCAATAAGACTATACATAGATTTCTCAGCAGAAACCATGGAGGCGAGAAGACAGTGGGATGATATATTTAAGATACTAAAAGAGAAAAACTGCCAACCAAGATTCTATATCCAGCAAAACTGTCCTTCAAAAATGAGGGGAAATTTATAACATTTTCAGACAAAAAATCAGTGAGATAATCTGTGACCAAGAGACTGGCCCTATAAGAAATACTAAAGGGAGCATTAGATACAAATAGGGAAAGACAGGAGAAAGAGATGTGGAGAAGAGTGCAGAAATGAAGACTATCAGTAAAGATAAAAAGAAGAAAAATTAGATGTGACATACAAAATCCAAAAGACAAAATGGTAGAAGAAAATACTAATGATACAGTTACTAAAAAATCCCCAATCAAAAGATATAGACTGGCAGAATGGATGAAAAACAGGGCCCATCTATATGCTGTCTACAGGAAATGCATCTTAGACCCAAGAATAAACATAAGTTTAAAGTGAAAGATTGGAAAAAGATATTTCATGCAAATAACAATCATAAAAGAGCACGAGTAGCTCTACTAACATCCAACAACTTAGACTTCAAATGTAAAACAGTTAAAAGAGCCAAAGAAGGACACTATGTATTAATAAGATGAACAATTCAACCAGAAAACATTACAATCATAAATATTTATGCACTGAGCCAGAATGCTCCAAAGTACAGGAGGCCAACACTGAAAAGAGAAATAGACACAACTACCATAATAGTTGGAGACTTCTACCATATTAGTTGGGGACTCAATTCCCCACTCTCATCAATAGACACTCTCATCTAGACAGAAGATCAATAAAGAAATAGAATTTGAATAATAAAATAAATGAGCTAGACTTAATAGACATTTATAGAACATTACACCCCACAACAGCAGGATACACCTTTTTCTCACGTGCTTATGGATCATTCTCAAGGATAGACCATATGCTATGTCACAAAATAAGTCTCAATAAATTTAAAGAGATGGAAGTCATGCAAAACACTTTCTCAGGTAAAAAAGGAATGAAGTTGGAAATCAATAAAAGACACAGTTCCAGAAAATTCACAAACATGTGGAGGCTCAACAACACACTCTCAAAAAACCAGTGGGTCAAGGAAGAAATTATAAGAGAAATCAGTAAATATCTCAAGGCAAATGAAAATGAAAACACAACATATCAAAATCTGTGGCATGCAGCAAAGGCAGTGCTAAGAGGGAAATTTATTGCCTTAAATGCCTATATGAAAAAAGGAGAAAGAGAAAAAAATCAAGGAATTAACTGTTCACTTCAATAAACTAGATAAAGAACAGCAAACTAAACCTCAAAGCAAGCAAAAGGAAAGAAATAATGAAGATTAGAGCAGAAATAAATGAAATTGAGAACATGAAAACAATCAAGAAAATCAACAAAACCAGAAGTTGGTTCTATGACAAAATCAATAATATTGATGGACGCTTAGTGAGTATGACAAAAAGAAGAGAGAGGATGCAAATAAATAAAATCAGAAATGGAGGAGGAGCCACAGCCACTGACCCTGCAGAAATAAAAGAAGTAATGAGAGGATATTATGAACAACTTTATGGTAATAAACCAGCTACAAGTAAAGAAACAGAATCAGTCATTAAGAAGCTCCCCAAAAGGAAAAGTCCAGGATCAGAGGGCTTCACATGTGAATCTACCAAACATGCAAGAAAGAATTAGTATCAATCCTGCTCAAACTCTCCAAAACTTTGAAGAGGAGGTAAAGCTACCTAACTCATTGTATGAAGCCAACATCACCCTCATATGAAAGCCAGACAAACATATTACAGGAAAAGAAAACTGCAGACCAATCCTCTAATGAATATAGATGCAAAAATCCTCAACAAAATTCTTGCGAATCGAATCCAACAGCACATTAAAAGAATTATACACCATGATCAAGCAGGATTTATCCCAGGTTTGCAAGGATTGTTCAACTTAAGAAAATCAACTAATGTAATATGTCATATCAACAAATCAAAGGAGAAAAACCACGTGATTATCTCGATTGATGCAGAAAAGGCATTTGACAAAGTTCAACATCCTTTCCTGTTGAAAACACTTCAAAGGATAGGAATAGAAGGCAACTTCCTCAACACGATAAAGAGAATATATGAAAAACCCACAGCTAACATCATCCTAAATTAGAAAAACTGAAAACTTCCCCCCTAAGATTAGGAGCAAGACAAGGATGTCCACTATCACCATTGTAATTCAACATTGTGTTGGAAGTTCTAGCCAGAGCAATTAGACAAGAAAAAGAAATACAAGGCAACAAAATTGGAAAGGAAGAAGTAAAACTTTTACTGTTTGCAGATGATATGATATTATATGTTGAAAACCCCCAAAAAATCCACAGCAAAACTCCTAGAGCTAGTAAATGAGTAAAGCAAAGTGGCCAGTTACAAGATCAACACTCAAATATCTGTAGTGTTTCTATATACTAGTAATGAACAATCTGAGGTGGAAATTAAGAAAAAAATCCATCTACAATTGCAGCCAAAAGAATAAAATATTTAGGAATAAACTTAACTAAAACTGCAAAAGACCTATACAAAGAAAACTACAAGAAATTGTCTTAAAAAAATCACAGAAGACCTAAATAAATGGAAGGGCATATGGTGTTCATGGATTAGAAGACTAATTACAGTTAAGATGTCAATTCAACCTAAATTGATTTACAGATTCAATGCAATAACAAGTAAAACCCCCCCAAAAAGTACTTTCCAGAAATAGAAAAACCAATAACCAAATTTATCTGGAAGGGCAGGGTGCCCCGAAAAGCTAAAAATATCCTGAGAAAGAAAAACGAAGTTGAAGTCTCATGCTACTGGATTTTAACGCATATTAAGAAGCTACAGTGGTCCAAACAGCATGAAGATAAATATACTGACCAATAGAATCGAATATAGTGTTCAGATATAGACCCTCTCATCTATGGACAACTGATCTTTGATAAAGCAGTCAGGCCAACTCTCCTGGGACAGAACAGTCTCTTCATTAAATGGTACCTAGAGAACTGGATATCTATATGCAAAAGAATGAAAGAGTATCCATATCTCACACCTTATACAAAAATTTCCTCAAAATGGATCAAAGACCTAAACATTGGGTCTAAGACCATAAAACTGTTAGAAGAAAATTTAGGGAAATATCTTATAAATCTTATAATAGGAGGTGGTTTCTTAGACCTTAAACCCAAGCATGAAGAAATAAAAAAATAAATAAATGGGAACTCTTCAAAATTAAACACTGTTGTGAACCAACGAACTTCACCAAGAAAGTGAAAAGACATCCTACACAATGGGAGAAAGTATTTGGAATTGATATACCAGATAAAGGTCTAGTATCCATAATATATAAAGAGATTGTTCAATTTAACAACACAAAGATGGACAATCCAATTACAAAATCGGCAAAAGACATGAACAGATACTTCTCAGAAGAGGAAATACAAATGGCCAAAAAGTACATGAAAAGATGTTCAACTTCCCTGGCTATTAGGTAAATGCAAATCAAAACCACAATGAGATACTATCTCACACCCACCAGAATGGCCATTATCAATAAAACATAAATGACAAGTGCTGAAGAGGATGTGGAGAAAGAGGCACACTTATCTACTGTTGGTGGGAATGTCAAATGGTAAAACTGCTGTGGAAAGCATTTTGGCGGTTCCCCAGGAAGCTAAGTATAGAACTGCAATATGATCCAACAATACCTTTGCTAGGTATCTATTCAGAGGACATGAGGGCAAGGAAGCAAATAAACATTTGCACACCAATGTTTATAGCACCATTATTTACAATTTCCAAGAGATGAAAACAGCCAAAATGTCCATCAACAGACAAGTAGCCAAACGAGCTGGGGTATACACATACAACGTAATATTATGCAGCTGTAAGACAGAATAAAGTTATGAAGTATGTAACAACATGGGTGGACCTTGAGGACATTATGCTGAGTGAGATTAGCCAGAAACAAAAGGACAAATACTGTATGGTCTCACTGATATGAACTGACATTAATGAATGAACTTGAAGAATGTCAGTTGGTAACAGAGACCAACAGGAAATAGAAATAGCGTAGATATTGGGTAATTGGAGCTGAAGGGATACAGATTATGCAACAGGACTGATTGTAAAAATTCAGAAATGGATAGCACAATACTACCTAACTGCAATACAATAATATTAGAACATTAACTGAAGCTAATTGTGAGTATGTTAGAGGGAAAAGGCCTGGGTGCACAAATGAAATCAGAAGGAAAGATATATGAGAAAGACTCAGGTGGTACAATCTAGGAATGCCTAGAGTGTATAATGATAGTGACTAAATGTACAAATTTTAAAATGTTTTTGCATGAGGAAGAGCAAAGAAATGTCAATAGTGCAGGATGTTGAAAATAGATGGTAATTAATATTTTAAAACTTTAACTTATGTGTGAGACTAAAACAAAAAGTGTTTATTTGGTACAAAATTTATATTTTGACTAATGCATTTCCTAATATAATTTATGTGGACAGCTTAATTGAACACCATAGTACATGGAAGCTTGAGTAGGGCATGAGATTTTGTAGGTTTGTCCAGAATGATGCCGCAATAAATCCCAGGGTGATTTGAACAGTGAATAAAAACATATTTGCAAAGTCCCCTTGGGGAAATGGTGAGAAATTGGGACAATTCAACTTCCCCAAGTGGAGAATTCTTGATATTCTCACAAGCAGTGGGGACAACCAAAGCAATAGGCTGAACCCCCAATCTTGGGGTTTGTACATATGAAGCTTAATCCCTCAAAGGATAGGTTAAGTCTACTTAAAATTAGGCCTAAGAGTCAGCCCCAAGAGAACCTGCTTTGTTGCTCAGATGTGGACTTTTTCTCTCAGCCAACATACAAGCAAACTCACTGCCCTCCCCTTGTCTACATGGGACATAACTCTCAGGGGTGTGGACCTTCCTGGCAACATGGGACAGAAATCCTAGAATGAACTGGGACTCAGCATCAAGGGATTGAGAAAACCTTCTCAACCAAAACGGAAAAGAGCGAAAACAAAGTGTCAATGACTCAGAGATTCCAAACAGAGTCAAGAGGTTATTCTGGAGGTTATTCTTATGCATTAAATAGATATCATATTTTTAGTTAAGGTGTAATGGAGAGGCTGGAGGGAACAGCCTGAATATGTAGAGCTGTATTCCAGTAGGTATGTTTCTTGAAGACAATTGTATAATGATATAGTTTTCACAATGTGACTGTGTGATTGTGAGAACCTTGTGTCTGATGCTCCTTTTATCTACCTTATCGACAGATAAGTAAATCATATGGATTAAAAATAAATAAGTAATAGGGGAAACAAATATTAAAATAAAAAAAGGAAGAACGCAAGGGCCTAGATTGTAAGTTTTTAGAGCAGACATATTTGGTCCAGAGTGGTGATAATTATTTCTGGATTTTGAGAGGCTGTTTTATATATATAACCTGATATATAGAGATAAGAATGAAGCTGAACATGTTGGGGTTAAAATAATCCAGAACATAGGGGTAAGAAAGACAGTGTGTATATTTTAGAACCAAACATATTCTTTGAGACCAAATGGAAGAAAGTTTCATTTGATCTGGAACTGAAATTTTCTGTAGTGCATAATCTAATTCAACCTATCTGTATAGCTCATTTGAACAAATGAAACATATAGATTACTGTATATGTTTCTGTATAGATTATTGTAATGCCTGGAAACATCCTAGAGTATATTAAGCAGATAATCAAGAAGTATTGGTAAAATCCCCTGAGGGAGTAGAGAAAGACTATGGACCTATTAAACCTTAACATCAAGGAATCCCCTAATACTGTGTCAAACTAAGTCAATAGGCCATGCCCTTGATCATGAGGCTTATGCTTGTGAAGCTTATGTAGGTAGCGAGAAGTTCAGACTCCCTATAGGCATGCCTGAGAGTTACTTCTGGAGGACCTCTGTTACTCAGATGTGGCCTCGGTCTCTCTAAGCCGAACTCTGCAAGTGAAATCATCACCCTTCCCCCTAGGTGGGACATGACATCCAGGGATGAAAGTCCCCCTGGTGACATGGGAGATGACTCTCAGGGATGAATACAGACCTAGCACTGTGGGATCAACAACTACATCCTGACCAAATTGGGGAAAAGAAGAGTAATTAATAAAGTATCAGTGGCAGAGAGAGTTCAAATAGAGTTGAGAGGCTACTCTGGAGTTTGCTGTTACACAAGCTTCAGGTAGACCTTGCTACCTGTTATAACCTGCCAACCCCCAATCAGGATCATTCCAGCAAAATCCAAAAGAACACCTTGGGCAATTTATAAGATTCCACAAGGGTTCTAGGCACTAGAGTAACTTTCCAGAAACCTACAACCTCCAGATGGGTCCTGGTCCAGATAAGTCCTGAAACCTAGCCCAGCCTCTCCAGAACATCAGATAGTTCCATCTCCTTATCCCTTATTAGGGACAGACCCTTCCAATATAAAAAATTTAGAATTGCCATAGCCCAAACAACCCCAATGAGAAGGATGGAAAGATCAAAGGTGATGGTGGAACTATACATAGAAGATAGGACTTAATTGAATATGAATGCTGAATCATCAAATTGATATCTCTTTTAGTATCCAGTATTTTAGAGCAGCTAGAAGTAAAAACCTAAAATTGTGAAATTGTAACCCATGCCAAAGTCTGAAATGTGTTCTACAAATAATTGTGGTGCTGTGTTTGGAAATTTATAGCTTTTTTTGTATATATGTTATTGCTCACAAAAGAAGGAGGAAAAAATTTTGATTGTGATGATAAAAAAGTATTTAAGCTCTCCAGCCTCCTGTATTCTGGAGTAGCTAGAAAGAAGAATATGAGAGGATCATATCATAGCCCATGACAAACTCTGGGATATATCCTGTAACCACTTTTTGAAGAGTGCTTTCAGAACTATTGCTTTTGTATTTCTTTGCTTTGTATATATGTTATACTATACAATAAAAAAAGTTTAAAAAACAAACAAACAAAAAAGGAATGAAATACTAATACATGCCACAGCATGGATGAACCTTGAAAACATTATGCTAAGTGAAAGACACCAGACACAAAAGACCACATACTTTTGAATGTCCAGAGCAAGCAAATCTATAGAAATAAAAAGTAGTTTCATGGTTTCCAGGGGCCAGAGGAAGGAGGAAATGGGGAGTGACTAATAACGGGTATGGAGTTTCTTTTCCCGGGTGATTAAAATATTCTAAAATTACATAATCATGATGGTTGAATCACCTTGTGAGTATACTAAAAATCACTGAAATGTACACTTTAAAAGAGTGAATTTTATGATGTATAAATTCTAACTCAATAAATGTTTATTAAAAAAAATAAATAAAACCTAACAGTTCAGAAAGGATTTTAGGTCACAAAAAGAGATTTCAGAATAATTCATGGATCAAAGTTTTCTTTTTCCAATATCTGCATGCACAAATAGTCTAAGGCTTTTTATTTCATTGACGCCAGAGAAAGATTTAAGACTACTGCAAAAATCTGAAAATGTACAAAGGTGATCCAAAGTAAGGAAGCTGAAGCTTTGACCAAAAGACAACTTAGACTCTCAGGAGATGAGCTCTAATGACTTTGTGTTTGATGATGTCTCTGTCTCTTTCTTTCTGTGTGTGTGTGTGTGTGTGTGTGTGTGTGTGTGTGTGTGTGTGTCCCTCTTTATATGGTTTTTAAAAACTGAATAGCAATTGGTATGCTTAATCAGGGCAGGAGGAAGGCAAAATAAATGGATAGATGGATGGATGAATGGATAGATAAATGGATAGAAGAATAATTACATAGTATTAAGAATGAAATTGTGTTCCCAAAAAGATATGTTCAAGGCCTAACCCCTGGTCTCATGAATGTGAGTCAATTTGGAAATAGGATTTTTGAAGGTTATTAATTAAAATGAGGCCAAAATTGGATTAGGGTGGACCCTAATCTAATATTACTGGTGTCCTTAAAATGAGAGGAAGTTTGGATACAGACAGAAAGAGAGAGAAGACAGCCATGTAATGGAGGCAGAGATTGAGTTATGCCAAAAACCAAGGAATGCTATGGATTTCTGGCAAGCTACTGCTAGAACCCTATAGATTTCAAACACTACTTATTTGGAGTTCTGGTCTCCAGAACTGTGAGACAATTAATTCCTGTTGTCTTAAACTACCCAATACATGGTACTTTGTTATAGCAGTCCTAGGAAACTAAGACAGTTACAGATACAGGGTAAGAAAGAAAAGAACTTGTTGCAGTTCGTTAATGCTGCCAGAGATGCAATATGCCGAATTCCTTTTTATGAAGGGAATTTATAAACCTACAACTTTACAGCTCTAAGGCCATAAAAATGTCCAAGCTAAGGCATCCAGAGAAAGATACCTTGACTCAAGAAAGGCCAATGTGAGAAAGTGCATGGACGGCAACTGCTGGTCCTTTTGGCTTCTTGTTTCAAACAACTTCCCTGAGCATGTTTTCTTTCTGCATCTCCAAACATCTCTCTCTGTGCTGCCTCAGAGCTTTTTCCAAAATGGTTCCCTCTTAAAGGACTCCAGTAAGCAGATTAAGACCTACCTTGAATAGGTGGAGACACATCTCCATGGAAACCACCAAATCAAAAGGTCCTACCCTACAATACTGATTCAGTATTAGAGAACATGGCTTTTCTGGGGAGCACAACAGTATCAAATGGCAAAGAACTTGGAAGAGAATGTAGCAAGTTAGTTTCAGAACTGCCTTCCAAAGCTTCCTCCTCTGTGTTTGCCCTCTACCTGCAATTCTGACTGGGTGTATCAGGCTTGACAGCTTTTGGAGTCTCAAAATAGCAAACTAAAGTGGAAGGTGCCTACAGTGAATGCTTTTGGTGCCTACCCAGAACCCCTTGCCTGCTGACACACCCAGATCCTACCCGCTGTGTCTATTGGATGATAACAATTCACAGCTCATCCTCTTCTCTGAAGAATTACTTTCAACCAAATGGAAAATACTTTGGCTAGGAGCCTCTGCCAATGAAGCCCCCACCTTAGAGGCAGACCTCAGCCAATGATTAACTGGCCAATCACTGAATGACACAGGGATATAAAATGTCTGCTCCTTGCCTCAAGGTGGGACCAGCTTTGTGATACAATTTGGCCTCAGAAGCTTCCCCAGGGGATAGGGCTGAAGCTGGTCTCCAGTTGAGAACACCCATGCTTAACTTGTCCCCTGCCCCATCTTATTTCCCTCGGTCCCCTTTTCCTGGGAGCACTACCCCCAACAGATCACTTTCACAAGAATCCAGATTGCAGGGAACTGGACCTAAGACAATTTGTGGTGACCACAGGCATTGCCTTCTTTTTCTATTTTCCAGGCTTGCCTGGAGGCTCTTGGGTCTGAGAGACAGCCCCTACTTAGGGTTATCATGCTCTGATCTATTCTCAGAAGCTCCTGAATATCCACTGTAGAATCTAAGTCACCATCTCTTCTCCTATAATTCAACCAAACTCAGATACCCCACAATCCTACCAAATAAAACTTCCCAATATCTCTCTGAAGAGTAGTGCAAAGCACATTTCCAGACTCCAGGCTTTTAAGGTACTCCAGAAAGGGGAGAACCCAGCATTCATTACACCACTTGTGTTTCCAATTATACATAACAACTCCTAGTTTCAGTGTGCAGTTCCCTCTCCTTGTCTCCCCTAAGACTATATACTGTGGGTTTTATTAAGTCATCAGTACTGTGGCTTACTTGACTCTTTGTCAGAAATTGAAATCCAACTCCCTCTACCTCTTTCACACTTTGAATAAGGTTGGTTCTTGATCTGCAAAAACCTAGCTATGGTCTAAAACTTCTCCTCTTCCATCCTAGTAGGTCATCTTTCACTCTCTACAGACAATTATACCATCTTTTTAAAAATGAACAATGAAAGTTGTAACAGAGCATGAATAGTCAGGAATTGGTCTGAGTAGGAGAAGTGAAAGTAAACTGCTAATTTAGGTCTGCATTTCTCAAACTCTTATGAGTGCAAGGAATTACCTGGAGATCTTGTAAAATGTAGATTCTGGGGTTAGGCCTGATATTCTGCAGTTCTCACAAGCTCCCAGGTGATGCCTGTGCTGGCTAAGGGTGTTGCTAATTTTGTTGGTGGGAGTGAAGTACCTGCTTCTGTCAGTGCTGCTGAAAAGGCTGCTGTGCACAAAGAGGTTGAAAATGCAGAGGAAATTTTGCTTTCTCCCAAATATGCAAGAACATATACAGAAACTGTTCCCCATAGATTGAGATTTGGTGCTGGCAAACACATTTAGGGCTTTGATTACTGTCATAGTATATCAACCTCCCCAGAAAGGTAGCTGTATTAGTGGGTCCTGATGCATATCTTTGGACCACCTTCCAGGGTAGGTTCTTGGGGAAGCATGACTTGGAGGTCAACACCCTTTGCAAGAAAGTGAGGATCTTGCTGTATATAGCTGTGTTTCTGATATGCCCAAGTACATATGAATTCTACAAGGTCTAGGGCAGAACATCTGACAGACGGCACTGAAGACAGGTCCTATCTAACAAACCCACCCTTGAGTCATTCCCATCCTCCTTCTCTGCAGACTTCCATCTGGAGTCATTACTTCAACATTGTCCCAAGCTCTGCCTTCTCCTTGGGCAAAAATTTTGCACAAAGGAGCTCTTTTCTGCAAATAATAATAACTATAGTTATCATTTAATGAAGGCTTATGTTGAGCCAGTAAGCCTCTGTTCTAAGTGCTGTGTGAAGAACTCATTGAATCTTCACAACTAACCTATAGATAGTATGGCGGTTTTAAAAAATAGCCCCTTAAATTTTTGACACTCATCCCATCAAGAGATGTTGTATAAATGCAATTGTAGTAAAAACCAAAAGCAGATGGAATTGAAAGTAAATTCAGCATTAGAAAGCAGATCCCAATGAAATTTAGTTGCTTGCTTCATCACAAACTGCCAATACAATCAATATACATTAACAGGTCAATGGCACACAACATATTTAAAGGCATGGGACACCAGAGTCTTTAAAGTCCATCAGCCGAAGGACTGACATAAGGTAGGCAGGTAACCTTTAACAAGATGTTTTGGAAGCTGGGCCTGATGTAGCCTCAGTGGAGGTTCCAGAGCCTACAGTGGGAGGCTCTGGTCACAGTGGTGCAGCAAGGATGGCAGCAAGCCTTGCAATTCAGCAAGGACGTTGGAGCCAGGAGTAAAAAACAACCAGCTGTCAGCCTGCCTCCACCTGATGCTCATTGAAGCAGCATCTGCACTGGATTTTTATTCCTCAGAGGTCTGGTTGTCAATAATTTGGGCTGGTATCAAGCCAATCCATATCACACCCTCAAAAAACATCTGGCTATCACTTGTTTAAAAAAAACATGCTTTTCTCAACTTGCTAAAAAAAGCAATTTTTTCTCAATTTTTTTACATTCTATTTATGGTCAACATGTTTACAATATTTGGGGGATTCAAGAACATTAATATCATTTCAGTATACAACAATCCACTCTGATCTTGGATCACAATATTTTTGCACACACTTTTTATAAGCACTTTTAACACTACAATTCCTAACATGATCATGATAGCTGCTACAATTTCTTTAATATTCTCAGACATCCTGTGGCAACCTAGGGGTTCCCTCCCTTTAGAGAAAAAGAAATGAAGCCTTAAGCATGTAATGCCCTGCTTGACCGGAACATCAAAGCATTAAAACTCCCCTCACATAAAAACTGTAGGTAACCAACTCTCATGAGACTCTGCTGAACTTTATAAGCCACTCACTTCCTCTTGTTTGAATGGATCACTGACTTCCATTTCCTGAGTGGCTGCCGCTAGGAAGAATCTTCGCCTGTTAGTAAGTCTCTAATTAAAACTCTTGGGTAACTCTCTGCCTAGCATGTTTTGTGATCTTGGGACTGTGCTGGGTTGGAACATTTTGTGAGCCAACCAGGAGACCAAAGAGCAGCCTGCTGTAAAAAGTTGAGAGTTCTGGGAAAGGAGACTCCCAGGGAGGAATCAGAGGATGGCCTGCAATATCCATGTGGAGAGGTGTGGCTACCCTCCTAGATAAATAAGGACCACTGAGGGAGTATGTAGATGCTTATAACTCCCTGGCTGGAATAATAGTCTCCTGCAACAGGCCACAGGACAGTTGGGATTTCATAAGAAAAAGGAAAGCCACCAAGCCACCGCAGTTGTAGCCTGGCTGTTCCTGGAGGCCATGCAATCAGCTGCAGAAGAGGCCTTCATGGCCAAAGCAGCAGTTCACCACCTAAAGAGGAACTTAAGTTAGAGAGGGACTTGCAGGTAGCCCAAGCAGAGTTGGAAGATGACTTAAATGAGAGGCTATGCTGAATAGATGAAATTTTGGAAATATTGACATGTCATTATGCTAGGATAAGGAGGCAGAGTTACCTAAGATTCAAATAAGACACATTCTAACTTTCCCCAAATGGGACCCCCAAATATGGGACCCAGTGGATTTTTCTTCAGATGATGAATATCCCCAGTCTGACTGGGAGAAGGAAGATGAAAGGTGTAAATTTGTTCACCCTCTGGTCCAATGTAAGTTAAGTCAGAGCATGTCCCAGCCCAACCAGGCCCCCAGGCATACAGGGATGACAACACTGATGTGGCCCCAGCCCTTCTGAGCTGCACCCATTGAGCAAAATAAAAATGCATGTTACAGTGTGGGGATTTACTGCTTCTGAGTTACAAGAGATTCAGACTCAGTGTAGGCAAAAACCTAAAGAACTTTTATCAAATTAGCTACTGTGATTGTGGGATACCCAAGGCAACAGTATACTGCTCTCAAGGCATGAGATGAACAAATTGTCCTCTCTCACCACCCATCCTTCTCTGTGTCAATGCATATTCATTAGCACACAAAATTGAAATAAATTTGTTACTTAGTTGGGTCATATTCAAGTGCAAGGAAGTGTGGCTCAATGAGGGGGATTTGCCTGATCAGACTCCCCACTGGAATACCAGTGAAAAAATTTAAGATATATTAAGGGGCTAGGGGTGAAGCATGCAATTTATGTGCCAAATACCACCGGGCTAGATAGTGTGACTTTCACCTCAGGAATTAATGAGACAATTCTAGATATGGCTCCCAATCAGTGGTATGAGACTTTGATGCCCATTCTCAGCCCACTAACAGAACTGCCCATCTCACAGGCTGCCCAAATGACTGCACACCTGGGAAAGACATGTTGCCTAAGGCAAAGGGGGGCTGGAGTCAGAGCTGTGGGTCACGTTCCAAGGAGACATCATGGTCCAAACCTGGTGTCATGCAAACAAATGTGGATATATGTAATAACTGATAGAACTGAAATTGAGGATATTGATGGGAAGTCAAATACGGTATTAGTTAGACTGTGGAGTAAGCTGCTCAAGGAGCAGAGGCTTACTAATCTTTGAAAGCAAGTCACTAGAGGAGGACATGGTTTCTGGCTGAAAGACAGGGCCACCACCACATAAATTGCTCTTTGCCCCTCCCCCAGGCAAGGAGTTCTGGGAGGCCCCCATACCCCTAGCATAGGGGGTACATCGAGATCCCCGAATAAGAACAGTATATAGGGGTGGCCGGGTGGCTCAGCAGTAGAATGCTCACCTTTCATGCAGGAGACCCGGATTCGATTCCCAGACCATGCATCCAAAAAATAAAAAGAAAAAAAGAAAGAAAGAACAGTATATGGGACACTGGGGATTGGAGGCCACATATAAAACTATCTTTGCTCCCCCAAAAATAAACATAAGATTTTGGCCTTAGTGCTGAAAGCACCTTAATACGTGGAAAACAGCCATGAACTGGGAGCCCTATGCTAGCTATTGCTGGATACAGGGGCCAAAGCATTTAAGTGACACAGTGGCAATTATTAATGCAAATTGGCCAATTGCCACCTGTGTTGCTTTGAAAGGATTCATGTACCTTAGACAAGCCATGTTTTAATCCTAATCAATCTTGTGGGAGCAAAGTTTTCTTCTAATCCTTATTCAGTACTATAGGTTGGAAACTTGATTAGATTATCTCCTTGGAGATGTTGCTCGATCAATTGTGGGTATTAAACTTGATTAGATGGAGATGTGTCTCCACCCATTCTATTCTGTCTTGATTAGTTTACTGGGATTCTATAAAAGAGGAGACATTTTGGAGAGAGTGCTTTTCTGAGAAGGAAGAGAGAGCCACAGAACCATGACAGAATGACAAGAGAACCATAGAGTCCACAGAAGTCCACCAAAGAAGACAGTGACCTTTGGAGATGAAGAAGGAGAAGACTGCCAAGGAGCTTCATGAATCAAGAGACCTGGAGAGGAAGCTAGTAGACATCACCATGTTTGCCAACATGACTTTCCAGTGGAGAGAGAAACCCTGAACTTCATTGTCCTTCTTGAACCAAGGCATCTTTTTCTGGATGCCTTATATCAGACATTTCTATAGCTTTGTTTTAATTTGGACATTCTCTCAGCTTTAGAACTGTAAACCAGCAATTTTTAAATTCCCCTGTTTAAAAGCTACTCCATTTCTGGTGTATTGCATTCTGGCAGCTAGTAAACTAGAACACCACCTTAAACACATATGGTATATATATATATCTCCTATCCCAGACTGTAGATTAGAAATTGGTATCTTGCAAAATATTACATTGCGAACTACCATAGATGAATTCTGCCTCCAATTCTGAGTGGTCAAAGTCATCCTGAAAGGATATGCTAACTGGTCACCAGTGAAAGTACCTTCCTGCAAATGCATTGCAGCAGTGTGTCAGTATAAGTTGCCCAGGGGCCATTGGTAAATCACTGCTACTATTAAGGAATTGGAAAAAGTGTGTATTATCATTTCTACTCATAGCTCTTTTAATAGCCATGTCTGGCCAGTAAATAAACCTGATGGAAATTGGTGAATGGTGATAAGCTACAGAGAACTAAGTAAAATAACTCCTCCTTTATTTGCAGCTCTACCAAACATTGCTGATTTGTTACAAGATAAAAGTACTCATTTAGGCCAATTTCATTTTGTTTAGATCTTTCTTAATGCCTTCTTCAGTATCTCTTTAGATTCATCCAGCCTGCATTCGCCTTCATGTGGAAAGGACAATAATAGACCTTTATTGTGTTTCCTCAAGGTTATTTTCATAATCTCACTATTTGTCATGGTATAGTTGCTCAAGATCTGAGGATGGACCACAAATTGAAACAAATTACAGGGGCCTGGATGTTCTGTCAAATTTTGGTGTATTGTCTGGTCAGGTAAGTCTAAAATTTACCTGCTGTTGTTGACAAAGCACATATCTACCCCACTCCTAAACAGCTCATGGTGTTTCTTGACTTGTTAGGTTATTGAAGACCATTTATATACCATTTAGTGCAGATTTTAAATCATTTGTTTGCTCTAGTTAGAAAAGGAAGAGCATGGGAATGGGATATTCCACAGTATAGGCTGCTTTTGAAAAAGCCAAATGGGCTATCTCACAGGCTCAGGCTTTATGGGGGGGTGGACCCATATGTGCTTTGTGAATTAGGCATGGACAATACCAATATTGGCTTTGGGTGGAGCTTGTGGCAAAGGCAATAGGCAAAATGAATTCCCATCAGCTTTTGGTCTGGACTATAATATAAACACTGTGTGCTGCCTGTAATGCATTACTTCAAGTTGAAGGACCAACTCAGAAATTCCCTGAGAAATTAAGAACAGCCATCCACATACAGGGGTGGATATATGGCACTGCCACTAAGCCTCACTCTGGCAGTGTACAATTAAGCACAATGCAAAATGGAAAGCTTATCTGTTGCAGTGTAACATTTTCAAGCATAGCTCCTTAAGTGCAGAAATGCATAATATCCTGAGAACAGTTTCCTATGTAAAAGAACAATGCTTGCTCCTCATCGCTGATCCTCCCTAAGTGGCTGTCTCTGTGCCCACCATTGATGGGTGTGGCAGTATACCTGAGCCTACTTGGTATAATGATAGATCAGCACACAGGCAGCCTGTCACCTGGATGGCAGTAGCCATGCAACCTAGTACAGACACTATATGGTGGGAAATTAGAACTATGAAAAGCAGCCAATAGGCTGAATTAAGGGTGTATGGATGGCCATAGTTCATGAACCAGGAGATGTATTGACTATTTGTGCTGACAGTTGGGCAGGTGCACTGGGGCCTGATAGTGTGGGTAGCCATGTAGATACAAGGGCAATGGACTGTTGTTAACCATCCCTTATGGGGAAAAGAAATGTGGGAAGATATCTGGACTGCTTGTCACAAGCAAAAGGTAACCATGTTTCATGTCTCTGCCCATAACACTGATTCGTTGTTTGGCAACATTGAAGCAGATGCTTTAGCAAAACTTTGTAGCCTAAAGCCTACATTGCATGAGGCTGCTGAATGGTTGCATAAAAAGACAGAACACCAAGGGTACTAAACTCTGTGGAAACTGATACAGCAATTCTAGGTGCCTATTACCAGATGACAACTGAAAGAAGTCACGGATACCTGCCCTTCCTGTTCATTGCAATGCCCAGGGATACTTCATCATTAACTTGGTCACACATAGGCCATGAACAGATTCCAGTCACCAAGTAGCAGGTAGATTATATTAGGCCCTTTTCCTTATCTGAAGGGACAAAATATGGCTTTACAGCCATAGATGTGGCCACTGGACTGTTGCTGGCCTTCTCAATTGGGACAGCTAACCAATACATAGCTTAGAAAAGCTAAGTGCATTCTTTGGGATCCCCAGACATGTAGACAGTGATAGAGGGGCCCCCTTTACCAGACAACTAACCCAAGCCTGGGCTACTGAACATGACATCTTATGGACATGTCGTTTGCCTTACAAAACCACAGCAGTGGGGTTAGTTGAAAGAATGAATGGGCTTTAAAGGAGCAATTAAAAGATAACAAGCAATCTCTGCAGCAGTGGACATACCAGTTATATCCAGCACACAAGACCCTTGATTATGACCCTCAGCAGCTGCTCTTATTCCTGTTGAGCTGGTAATGGTGGGGCCCATGCAGGCACAGCAAATTCAGGTAAAAGGACCAGCAATGCTACAGCCAAAATGAGATCATGAAAATAACTTGCTCTTGCCTGCACCACAAGCATTAGAAATTGGGGAAAATAAAGTCAGCTGGCCATGGTCCTGGCCAATGCAGCCACACTGATTGGAAATCATAAGCCTGTGTAGTATCAGGATTGCCCAAAATTTAAGTCCAAAAGTTCTATATGCAACCAACCAGGGACCCCCCCACCCCACATCTTAAGGCACGGTGTGTATGTCTCTGTGGACACTTATTATGCCCATGCTAACTTTGGATTTGATTCCATAAGGCTCCTGGAATTGCAGGGTGTTCTAGTTTGCTAACTGCCAGAAGCAGAATGACTTTTAAAAAGGGGAATTTATTAAGTTGCAAGTTTACAGTCCTAAGGCCATGAAAATGTCGCAATTATAGCAAGTCTATAAAAATGTCCAAATTAAGACACCAACAAGATGTTACCTTCACTCAAGAAAGGCTGATGAAGTTCAGGATTTCTCTCTCAACTGGAAATACACGTGGCAAACATGCAACACATGTTAGCTTTCTCTCCAGGCTTCTTGTTTCATGAAGCTTCCCCAGGGAC
Source organism: Tamandua tetradactyla (assembly GCF_023851605.1). Taxonomy (NCBI): domain Eukaryota; kingdom Metazoa; phylum Chordata; class Mammalia; order Pilosa; family Myrmecophagidae; genus Tamandua; species Tamandua tetradactyla. Next base: position 125,878,471 of record NC_135353.1, read on the forward strand.
ATTTTCCTTCTTCATCTCCAAAAGTCTCTGGCTGCGTGGGCAGTCATGGTTCTTGTGGCTCTAAAGGTTTTCCAAAATGGTTCCCTCTTAAAGCACTCCAGTAAGCAACCCCACCTTCAGTGGCTGGAGACACATCTCCATGGAAACCATCTAATCAAAAGTTACCACCTACATTGAGTGGGTCACAGCTCTGTGGGGATAATTTAATCAAGTTTGCAGCCTACAATGCTGAATAGGGATTAAAAGAAATGGCTACCTTCACAAGATGGATCAGGATTAAAACATGGATTTTCTAAGGTATATAATCCTTTCAAACTGGCACACAGAGGGAAAAGGTGTGATAGCTAAAACTCTTGGCACCCCTTCTCCGGGAACACTTCTGTCTACTAATGGAAATTTAGCTTGTATTTAACAAGGTTTGCCTCTCATAATTTCCAAGAACTGTCTCTTTTCACTCTTAGCAATGTAGCAAATACCTTTCTACCTCAGGTTTCTGTGGTAACCTACATGCACAGTAGATCTCAATGCAGAGTTTTCAATGAATTGCCACTGTTGGGTGCAACTGAGCTGCCTTGGATTGTGACCCCTGAAGATTGGATTGCAAAGAATACCCTGCTGTGCTGGAATAATTCAGCACATCAAAAGAATCTCTCATTTAAGACTGAAATCACAGGTTTTATCAATTATCAATAGCATGGTTTAATTCCCTTTCTTGGCCATTGTGGCATTGGTTTGTGGGGGTGTTATCTCTGTGTGAGGGACTCCCAATGTCCTGTTGTCTCATACTGTTGTGAAATATGGATGCAGTATCTGTCCAATGGTCAACACCAACCACTGCATGGAGGTGGATTGTGGCAACCCAGGGGTCAGGCCCCCTCCTTTAGGGAAAAAGAAATAAGGCCTTAAGCATGTAGTGATCTGCATGACCATACACAAACATTAAAGGTTGACAAAGCATTACAACTCCCCTCCCCTAATCACTGTTGGTAACCAACTCTCACGAGACTCTGCTGAAACTTCATTGTAACCAAATCTTGTGAGAGACTGATGAACTTTATAAGCCACTCTCTTCCTCTTTTTTGCATGGATCACTGACTTCCATTTCCCAACTGGCCACCATTGGGAAAAAACCTTGGGAAGAGTCTTTTCCTGTTAGTAAGTCCCTAATTGAAACTCATGGGTAACTCTCTGCCTAGTGTGTCTTATGGTCTTGGGACTGTGCTTGTTGGAACACATCCCTCCTCCAAATTTTTATAATTTTCTAAACCATCCAAATATGTAATTTTGACAATTTTTCTACCAAGTAAATATCATCTTTATAACACTAATAGGCATGTGAGGGCTCATGGCATGCTGCAAAGCTTTTTTTTCTCTTGCCATATAGGCAGTATTTAGTGCAGTCATTATTTTTGGAAAATGTATCTCATGGTCCTCCATATTCTGTAATGAGGATTATTATCTCTTCTTCCAAGTGTCATTTTACCTGTTCATATTTTGTTAATATTTTACATTAATTAAAGTTAATTATTTCTTGACAATATGACATATCTCATTGTTCAATCTCAAAGTTCTTTATATTTTATGGGCTAGGTATAATGAATTCTTTCATCAATCATAATATTTATGATTTGTTGAAATTTGATACTATCTTGGAGGAAAAATACTATGTTCCTTCCTTTGTTCCAATAAATTTTATTTCTTTCCTTTTTAGAACACATTACCATAGTCTAATTGCCTAGATTATACACTAATTGTTTCTATTGCATTTTGGCTAAAGTCATAGATATGTTTATTTCTGGTATCTCTGTGTAGTTAGAGATTAGGTAAACACATAATATCCACTCTTCCATACTCTGCGTGGTATCTCTATATCTTCTTTTTCTGCAGGTGTTTGATCTACTCTAAGCATACACACTCATCTTCAGTATTGGGGTACTGTCAAAGTGTGAGATCCTGATTTCCATATTCCTGCTTTTAAGGCCAATACTTGTATTCACATGCTCCTAAGTAATTACAGCCTGTTCTAATTTGCAAGCTATGGGAATGCAATATATCAGAAATGGAGTGGCTTTTTTAAAGGGGAATTTATTAAGTTGCAAGTTTACACTTCTAAAGCTGTGAAAATGTCCAAATTAAGACAGGGCTATGAAAATGTACAAGTTAAAGCATCCAGGGAAAGATACCTTGGTTGAAGAAGGCCAGTGATGTTCAGGGTTCCTCTCAGCTGGAAAGGCACATGGCAACACCTGCTAGCTTCACTCCAGGAATCTTCAATGGCCTCCTCGGGGCTCTGTCTGTTCTGTTGGTTCTGTGGGTTCTGGCGGCTCTCATGGCTCTCTAGGTTTTTCCAAAAGACTCTTTATAGGGTTCCAGTAAACAACCCCACCTTGAACAGGTGGAGGCATATCTCCATGGAAACCATCTGTGCTGGTCTGAAAGGTTTAGCGCCCTAGAAAAGCCATGTTTTAATCCTGATTTCATCTTGTGGAGGTAGCATTTCTTTTAAAACCTATCCAGTACTGTATGTTGGAAACTTGATTATAATATTATATCCATAGAGATGTGACTCCACCCATTCCAGGTGGATCTTGATTAGTTTACTGGAATCCTTTAAAAGAGGAATATTTTGGAGAAAGCTGGAGAACAACAAGCAGAGCTATGAGAGAGCCATGAGGACCATGAGAGTCCACACAGCCAGAGACCTTTGGAGATGAAGAAGGAAAACACCCCCCGGGGAGCTTCATGAAGCAAAAAGCCTGGAAAGAAAGTTAGCAGATGTTGCCATGCTCATTATGTGCCTTTCTAGCTGAGAGAGAGACCCTGAACCTCATCAGCCTTTCTTGAGTGAAGGTAATCTCTTGTCGATGCCTTAATTTGGACATTTTTATAGACTTGCTTTAATTGGGACATTTTCACGATCTTAGAACTGTAATCTTGCAACTTAATAAATTCCCTCTTTTAAAGGCCAATCTGTTTCTAGTATATTGCATTCCAGTAGCTAGCAAACTAAAACACCATCTAATCAAAAGTTACCACCCACAATTGGGTGGGTCACATCTCCATGGAAACAACTAAAAAGCTCCCACCCAGCAATATTGAACTTGGTTTTTCTGGGGTACACAAAAGATTTAAACCAGCACACAGCCATTGTCAGAAATCATATCTAATTTAGATTTAGTAAGATGATCATTAATTCTTGGCACCCAAAATCTACCTACTTTGACTGGTAGTCTTAAAATATCCCACATATCTTTTAGCTCTGTTGCAAGGTGTTACATTGCTTTTCTGGTTGTATTTTGTTGATAGTTTCCTGAATCTTTTGAGTACTGAAATCCTATATCTATCCTAAAGCGTCCAATGATTCATGTTTCTCCCATGTTCCTGAATATGATCCACAATTTCATATACATTTTTAATGTGAAATCTTAAATGTGAGAGAGCTGCCATAGCATGAGGATTGAAATTTTGGGGTGTTTTTCTGAAATTTTCCAAAATTATATCCATTTCTTCTATCTGGTACTGCTATTTCAAAGTTTCTATCAATTCTCCTACTATTTCCCATGGGAACTGCAAATGTTTGCCATTTCTATAGATCTGCTTGAGTGGTAAATCTTTAAATAGTAGCCTGCATGGTTCTTGAAGGTATTTATTGCATATTGGTGCTCTTATACTAGTTATAAGTTTTATTTATTAAATTATAAGGTATATACTATAGTAGCATGAACTATGACAAGTAGCCTTGATAAGTAGTTAGGTTTCCAAATTCTAGGAGTTGAAATAATCGGTGCCATCTGAAAACCTGCAGTATACCACCAGGAGTAATGTTCTGTATGATAATCCTTATTCTGTCTTGTCCCTCTATATATCCTACATGGTTCACCTGTTGTAACAAAGTTAAAGCATAAGATCCATGGATACTTTTGCAGAATTTTTACAGGGTTATAAGTGTTACAGTGTGGCATCTTATCATGCATCAAATGATCCAGTTTTAGTCTATGTATCCTCATTATGAACTGTGCCCAAGTGTGTGTATCTTTAGGATGAGTGTGTAGGGTTATCAAATAAAATAAGATTATGGAATTTTCAGCTAAAGCATTTTCCAAAATCTTGTCTTAACATTTCAGTCTATGAACTTATCCCTAAAAAACATGGGATTTTCTGTGGTTGTCACTAATCCAGGCATTACTGTTTTAGCTATATTAGGCATTTGTTTTGGTGTCCAAATGTCTAAGTAATCAACTACAAAGTGCCCAATAACATAAGATAACATTTTCAAATTGTCTAGTTCCATTTAAAAAATTAGTTTGATAACACTATTTATTGCACGATATATTAGTAATACCACCATATTCTGTATGTATTATTGGTTATCATTTTTCACATTTCATCAATTGTTCCATTGTATTATTTTGCAAAGTCTATAAGTAACTTTCCCAGTTATACTGGTCAGTGCTGTATAGGTGGAATAAAGAGTGGTATATCCCATTATTGAGATCTTAACCCCTTGTTCTAGTTTGCTAGCTGCCAGAATGCAACACACCAGAGACATTGCCTTTTAATAAAAGGGGATTTATTTCATTAGTTCTTCAGAGGAAAGGCATCTAACTTTCAACTGAGGTTCTTTCTTACATGTGAAGGCACAGGATGATCTCGGCTGGCCTTCTCTCCATGCCTTTGGGTTCCAACAACTTTCCCTGGGGTGATTTCTTTTTGTACCTCCAAAGGCCTGGGCTGAGCTGTGAGTGCTGAGATGAGGTATGCTGAGCTACTTGGGCTGTGCTATGTTGCGCTCTCTCATGTAAGCACCAGCCAATTAAATCAAACATCATACATTACAGCAGGCACGCTTCTTAATTGACTGCAGATATAATGAGCAACAGATGAGGTTCATGTATCATTGGCTTATGCCCACAGCAACAGCACTAGGTACCTTCACCTGACCAAGTTGACAACTGAATCTAACTACCACACCCCTATATCAATCTTATTGGCTTTTTATTACAAATTTGTATGTAAGTTATTTGATTCACCAACATTGTAGTGTCAATGTTAGTCCTATTGTGTGACCTAACCATATATTTATGGTCATTCAAAAAGTGGTATGAAAGGTCCTATTGACTGTGGTCCTGCAGCGATGTTAGCTGTTCCTATCTCCTAGTGCGTGGTTTCAGATACAGTCATTATTTCATATCACAATGGCCAGTATTTGTTTACTACCAAAGAGCCCATGCTGCATGTTCTCTGTAATGCTCTTCTTCATGTGCTTCAAATTAGTTCAGAATTTTTAATTTTTTATAGGTACTTGGTATGTAGGGTCTGCATTAGTGGCCAAGGATTTATAAAAGATTTTTTATTGAGATATAGTCACACACCATACAGAACATGTGAAGTATGAAATCAGTGACTCACAGTATCATCACATGGTTGTGCATATAACCCCATGATCAATTTTAGAACATTTTCACTACTCCAGAAATGAAATAAAAAGAAAAAAGAAAATCCTAAACCTTCCATACTCCTTATCCCCCCTCCCCATGTTATTGACCCATAGTATTAGTATGGTACTTTTGTCATTGTTGATGAAAGAATATTAAAATATTACTGCTAGCAATAGTCCATAGCTTGCAATAGGTACATTTTCCCCATATACACTCTATTACTAACTCCTTCTAATAATGTCATACATTTGTTCTAGTCTAGCTCATGAAAGAACTTTTTATATTTGTACAGTTAATTGCAGGCATTGCCCACCACAAGATTCACTGTTGTTATACATTCCAGTGTTTTAGCTTCCAGCTTTCCTTCAGGTGACATACATGACCCTTCCCCCTTTCCACCACATTCACCTGCCATTCAGCACTGTTAAGCATTCTCACTGCAATGTGCCACCATCATCAATGGCAGAAGATTTTTAAAATCATTAGTATATGTCTGATGGGTATGGTCAGTTTTTAAAACTGTTCTGAATTTAGAAAATTATTACTTATGTAATGGAACATATTTAGCCATTCTGTGACCTTAAGTGCTATATGAGTGCCATTTGTAGTATCATAGCTTCATGGTATCCCTAGTCTCATTATCTTATTGTATGACAATTCAGGTAATTTCACATTAACCTTAGGCCATTATTTTATAGAATTTAACAGTTGTTGCTGTATGAGAGTTGTAGGCATGTTGTGTGATATAGTACTGGGTATAATGCTATTTCCCTCATCTTTTTCTTCTGCCTCTTTGTCTTCTTCCTCTTCTTCCTTCTCATCACAATAACCATAATCTTCATCATCATAATCATCATCATTAATTTTCTCAGATATTCATTGTGTTATAGCTAAATAGTATAAAACTCTTGCTGGCAATTCTAAGTACTATTCACAACTTTTCCTATTTTGCGGGTCACGTAGGATCATATCTGTTATAAGACTTATGTTTCTACCTACAATACTATAGTAACTATTCATAACACATTCCAAAATTCTTTGGCAAATTTCCCATTGCATAGTAAGCTGTAGTCATATTAATACTTACAGAGCAATGGTATTCTTTTGCTTTGCCCATGTAGTTGGATTATGGACTCTAATGTACTTATGGTGATGCTCTTCATACATAAGTATTTCAAGGTATTATAACATTCCACTGGAATATTGGTTAAAGTAATCAGCACAAACGCAAGAGAATAAATGCTCTAATTCTGATGTTTTCATATACTCACATAGGTATCCTGAGGTTTGAAGGCTACTAATTTCTACTAGCCAGTGTAGCCAGCCAAAGATTAAATGTCTTCCTTTAATTTGTATAATTGAGTCCCTGATAGTTGTGACTGTGGTTGTAGTTTCATTACCAGAATTACCAGTCATACTTCTCCTGTGTTTCCCATGGTTAGAATTATTGACAATATCACTCAACAAAACAGCAAATACAACACTAAACAATGATAACAAGGTACATAGCCTTTTAGAGCAATTGGCTGGTATTTCCTAAGGATGTTTCACTAAATGAGAGATACCCTGGCAACAGTCTTCTTAGAACACCTTAGGTTGTCCCTGTTAGCAGTTCTGTCAGTTCTAGAGTACCAACAGTCCATTGTGTGCAATATGCACCTGCTCTTCCACTATAATACATAATAACAGAAAGCAAACTGAGTATTAAATCTGGGTGTTGTTTACTCAAGCCTTGAATATTGACTAAAACTGCATCTAACTCAACAAAAAATTATTCAGGAAAATCAGTCTCAATACCTTCAGCAATGGAATTATTAAAGTACTCAGTGCACCATTTTGGCACTGAGCATTCTCAGTCATCCCATTCAAGCTCCCAGAGTTCCTCGTCACAGCTGATGCTTTGCTCCGCTGCTTCTCTCCACTCTTCAAAAGTGCTGAAGTTCTTGTAGAGTAGGACTGGTGCAGTAGGAGGTATGGGTGTGACTTCAGATTCAATAGAAGTAAAGTTGACAGTGTTGTAGGAGTTGAAACAGGTGGAACAATTGCCAATGGTTTTCCTTCCATTCTCACAGTGAGTTTGTCTTCCAAGAGTAGATCAAAAAGATGAATAGATCAACCAAGACTGCCATGATCTGTACCCTACCACACATCTGCAAGCTAGATAGGCTTAATATTAGGATGTTTAACCTATGCTAGAGGCCTTTGTCTTAGGGTTAGTCAGTAAGTTTTATGTGAGTTGATGCTATAACTTCTCCAATCTTCATACAACTCACTAACACCTTTTCCTTTATTCCTTTTTTAATCTGTCTTTCTATATTTCCTCATTTTTTAATTTCAGTAGATTGTGTTCTAAACATGTTTTTGGGACTAGGTGATTTCAATCTTTCCTTATGATTTAAGGCCTTATCAGCCTTTTAAACTTGCTTAGATCAACCTTTCAGGCCTAGATTATTTGTTAATATTCTCAATTTTTCTTTTAATAATCCATTATATCTTTCTATGCTTCCTTCTTCCGTGGGGTTGTATGGTAAATGAAATGTCTAACATATTCTTTCTTCTGTGCCCTATTTTGCTTTTCTTTTCCTGCAAAATGACCACCCTGATTTGATTCTATATAGAGAGAGGTTTCCATAACATACTACCCATGTTTCAAGAGCTTTAATAGTTGATTTCTGGTCATTCTTTTTACATAAAAAAGCATTCCAATTCCTGACCATGTGTCTGCTATATTACGAATATAAACGTTATTTTATGTTAATAGCATTAGACCTATATAGTTTATTTGGCTTTTGTTTGTCAAGTATAATGTTTTTATGTTTTCATGCTTTAAATTTTTAACAGATCTCACATTTGTAAACAATGTCTCTTGCAATGTGTGCATGTGTGGGCACATTCCTCTTTTGTATCCATTTACTTGTCCCATGCATCCTTGATGTCTTGCCTGTTTATGTGCCCATACATGTATTTTCCTCTATGGTGTTATGTCATATGTTTCTGTATTTTCCATTCTTCTTTTCTTTTTTTTTATTATTACCTTAGGTGTAATTGTCCCATGTCCTTTTTCTATCTTAGTTAGCTTGTCTACTGCATTGTTATGTTTTGTGGTCTTAGATTTGTCCTTCTGATGTGCTGATACATATGTCATCATGATATATTTTTTTAGTTAGCTATTTTTTAATAACAGAAAAATCATTCAGAAAATAGTGTTCCCATATACCCCTCTCCTACTACTAACACATTGCACTTGTGTGATACATGTTTTACAAATGAGTAATATTAAAATTGTACTAGTCCATTCTTTACATTAGTGTTTCTTGTTTGTGCTATACAGTCCTATTTTTATATATAATTTTAATTCTAGTAACATATACAACCTAACATTTCTTCCTTTAACCACATTCAAATATATAATTTTTGCTGGTAATTGCGGGCACAATGTTGTGATACCATCACCACCATCCCTTACCAAAACTTTTCCATCACCCCAAACAGAAACTGTACAATTTAAGCATTAACTCCACATTGTCTACCATAATCCCAGCCCCTGGAAACCTATACTCTAGTTTCTGCCTCTAAAAGTTTGCTTATTCTGTAACCAAAGCCCTAATAACACTACAGCCAAGCCCCTTTCCAGGTTTAGATTCTCGCTATGAGATAGAATTCAGGGATAGAGGGCCACCAGCAGTAAGTAGTACAGTTTATTGAAAGTTTAGTGCATGCTGAAGAAACAGCATAGATGTGCTTGAGAAAGACATTCCCTGAGTGGTAAGATTCCCTTAGTGTTTTAGCTTGTTTTATAGGGAGATTTTGCAGCAGTGAACTTCCATTCTGACCTCTGAATACCTGGTGTCTTCCTTGTTTCAGAGGAGATAACTATTGGTGCTTGTGGAGCTCTGTCATGTACTCAAAAGTTTGTTTTGGGTACATAGTTTAACAATCTTTATAACCCCAGGCTTTCTGTTATTAATTAAGAGTCCATTTTAGGCCCATAATTTTACAGGCTTTGGGGGGTGTTCTAGTTTGCTAGCTGCTGGAATGCAACACACCAGAGACAGACTGCCTTTTGAAAAGGGGGATTTATTACATTAGTTCTTCAGAGGAAAGGCAGCTAACTTTCCGTTGAGGTTCTTTCTTATGTGGGAAGGCACAGGATGATCTCTGCTGGCCTTCTCTCCAGGCCTCTGGGTTCCAACAACTTTCCCTGGGGTGATTTCTTTCTGCATCTCCAAAGGCCTGGGCTGAGCTGCAAGTGCTGAGATGAGGTATGCTGAGCTGCTTGGGCTGTGCTATGTTGCACTCTCTCATTTAAGCACCAGCCAATTAAATCAAATGTCATTCATTGCAGCAGGCACACCTCCTAGCCAACTGCAGATGTAATGAGCAACAGATGAGGTTCACATACTATTTGCTCATGTTCATAGCAACAAAACTAGGCACGTTCACCTGGCCAAGTTGACAACTGAATCTAACTACCACAGGGGGTTTCAGGGCTTTAGTGGGAATTCTTGTCCTAAGGAGTTTGCAGTTGTGAATTAACTCCTTCTGAGCTAGACAGGGACCAGGGACCATAGCTTTGATGTCCTATTCTATCCTGCCTCAATCCAACCTAGTTCATGATAGTGAGATCATGCAAAATACGTAATTTTATTTCTGGCTGGTTTCACTCAACATGGTGTCTTCAAGTTTCATCCATATTATCACATGTATCAGAACTTCATTCTTTTTTATAATTGAATAATGTTCCATTGTATATATATACCCACATTATGCTTATGCATTCATCTGTTGATGGACACTTGGGTTGCTTCCATGTTTAGCTATTGTGAATAATGCCACTATAAAAACCTGTGTGAAAATATCTATTCCAGTCCTTACTTTCAATCCCTTTGGGTATATTCCTAGAAGTGGGATTGCCAAGTCATATGATAGCTCTATGTTTAACATTCTGAGAGACTTAAACCTCTTTTAACCCTCATGGATGCTAGTTCCACAGGGAGAACCTTAAGGCCAGAGACAAGGCCTCCAGGTTTGAGCAAATTGGATGGGAAGGAATACTGTGGTTTGTAGCTAAGTACCCCAGAAATACATGTTCTTAAGATTAGACCTTTCCTGTGAGTGTGAACTCATTGTATGTAAGATTGTTGAGGTTGCTTTAGTTAACATGTGGTCCAACTTGACCAGGATGAGTCTTAATCCTATTACTCAAGTCCTTTATAAGCAGAATGAAATTCAGACAGATGGAGAGAAGAAAGCCACAGGAAGCAAGAAGCTGAAGATCAACAGAACCAGAAGAGAAGGGAGTGGTCAGGAAAAGCTGCCGGGTGCATTGCCACATGACAGAGAAACCCAGGACCAATGATCACTGGCAGCCAACCAAAAAATGTCAGTATTTGTGAAGAAAGCATTGCTTTCAAGACTCTTTAATTTGCGATTTGCCCTAACCTCATTAAACTGTGAGCTAATAACTTCCTATTCTTTAAGCCAATACATTGCATGCTATTTATTTGAGCAGCCCAGAAAACTAAAACACTCTCTGATGTTCACCATGCACTTTCCTGCCTACCAGGTATCCAGCATCCCACCCAACCCCACATTGATAACAGGCTATTTCCTTGATGAGCAAAGGAAATTATCCTTCTCCCTCATCCTGAACTTTCCATTAGCAATTCTAGAGGTAGCCAGAGGTTTATAATTTGATATTGTTTAGGAATTTTCATTTCCTGGTGGTCATGTGTTCAGTATAAAGAGTTTGTCCAGGAAGGAGGAACATTCAAAGGAGCTGAGAGAGCAGGAGACCTCAAAACCAGCAGATAGGGCTTTAGCAGGGAGATAGTAAGTGAAGAAGAGAGGATTATCTGTGCCTGTTTGACTTCCATTCGAGTATAGAGTCAGTGTTTGTAGGGCCTGATCTCTTAAGATTTGTGGGACCCTCTTTAAGAAAAACAACACAAAATTACAAACATAAAATGATGTTGAAAAGTGAATATTCATTTATAACAAGAAGAAGCCACAATCAATTACAAAATTTTAAAGGACCAACAAATACTACATCATAAAATCCAGAAAAATATCATAACATTTTTATTAATTGATGATTTGACAAACTTCCATACTATTTGCTTCTCTTTCTTCGGCTGAATATTAGCTATCATTACTACAAAACACTTATTGGCTTAAAACAATGATTTCTCACAATTCTGTGGTTTAACTGTGTGGTTCTTCTGATGGTCTTACCTGGGCTGACTCATGAAGTTGCAATCAAATGACAACTAGAAAGGCAGAATAGTCCCAGATGGCCTCACACATATGCTTAAGGTGTCAAAGCTGTCTGGCTGCTAAACTTCTCTCTCCACCTGGTTTCTCATCACCTAGCCCTGTCTTCCTTACATTATAACAGGAACATTCCAAGGAGATGCAATCTGAGGCTACAAAGCAGAAGTTGCAGGGTCACTTCCACTGCACCCTATAGGTGAAACAAGTCACAAGGCTAGTTCAGATTCATGGGGATCAGGAGGGAATTGATTCCACCTTTAGGTGGAAGAAGCTACAAGGTCACATTACAAAAGGATATGAAAACAGGGAGGCATGATGTTTTGGGGGCCATTATTCTAGAATTCTACCATAATACTTGTGATGACTTCTTCATACAACAATATTTTTGCAATAGAATGTTCTATAGAAAGAAAAGAAAGATAATTATCTTTCCTCTAGCACAAATGATCAAAATTCACTTTTTATAATTGGTTGTCTAAAAATGCTTCTTTTAGCTTCACAACTTCAGTAATATATGAAACATAAAAATATGTAAATTTGGGAAAAGATCTATTGAGTTTCTTTCAGGACATTTCAAGTTTTCTTCTTCAGTTATTGTCCTAGTTTGCTAGCTGCCAGAATGCAACACACCAGAGATGGATTGGCTTTTAATAAAAGGGGATTTATTTTGTTAGTTCTTCAGAGGAAAGGCAGCTAACTTTCCACTGAGGTTCTTTCTTATGTGGAAGGCACAGGATGGTCTCTGCTGGTCTTCTCTCCAGGCCCCTGGGTTCCAACATCTTTCCCCGGGGTGACTTCTTTCTGCATCTCCAAAGGCCTGGGCTGAGCTGCGAGTGCTGAGATGAGGAATGCCGAGCTTCTTAGTTGTGCTACATTGCACTCTCTCATTTAAGCACCAGCCAATTAAATCAAACATCACTCATTGCAGCAGACACGCCTTCTAGCTGACTGCAGATGTAATTGGCAACAGATGAGGTTCACATACCGTTGGCTTCTGTCCGCAGCAACAAGACTAGGTATGCTCACCTGGCCAAGTTGGCAACTGAATCTAACTAACACAGTTATTAATCTTTAGTAACAGATTTGACAATGCTCATTAACTGGTTTGTTCTTAATGTCTCAAGTGGTGTATTATGAACTGAGTGTTACCTTCAAGGATGTCAATATTTCATGCCAATTCAGCAAGAAATTTAAATCTCTTTCCAATGTGTTCTTATAACTCCTTCCTTTTCATCAACAGATTATCAAACCAGAAGTTTATTTGTTGCTGTAATTAAAAATTTATCTGGACCTTAATAAATAGCCCTGCACTGAGGCCATTCTTACATTGGAACAGCTAGAAGAATAACTTTACATTTGAAAGTGACTGAGAACTATATAAACATATCCCAGTAAGCCCAAATTAAATGTGTCCCTAACTCAATTTCCCCTTAACTGGATTCCAAAAGCTACCTACCACCACCTTAATTCTATTGGACATGAGGGGAGGAGGGAAAGAAGAAAGTCAAAGCAAAAAGAGAGAGAAATCTTAGCCAATTCAAATTTTAAAAACTTACTTCAGCAATATTTTTTCATGGACAGGCACTGGGAAATGAACCCCTGACTCTGGGATGGCAAGAGAGAACTCTGCCACTGAGCCACCATTGCCCGCCCCTTCAACAACTTTTTAAAAACACGATGAACACAGGGCTGGGGATCCAGGTTTGGAGACACATAAGCATATACATTGTGGGGACCTCTTTAAAAAATACAACACAATATGACAAACCAAACATTAAATTTGAAAGTAAATATTTATCTAGAATTAAGGGAACTATCCTATTAAGTTACAAATTTCAAAACATATAGTATATACATTTTAAAGCACATAGCACAAACATAACAAAAATTTTTAAAAACACAATTTTTATTAACAACCTGATACATCCAAGGCATATTTATGATTGCATTTACTACATCACTGTATATTTCTTAATGATAGAAAACTTCTCATTTGACTAGACATTACCAAGAACCAAATCCTTCACTTTTAATTTTATACATGTAAAGATTTCCCAGAAACTAGCTTCTGCCTTTGTACATTTTAAACTTGTGTCTCCTCATTACTGCTCAAAGATAATTCTCAAAAAAGTTAAATCATGATTTTTATATGAATTTAAAAATGAACACATGTTAAACATTTTGCTTAACTCAATAAGGCAACCAGGTAGATGTTATAATTGATTAAAAATAAGTCAAAGAAGTAAAAATTTATATGGAGTAAAAGAATGTTGAATAAATATGCAAATGGAGAACTAGGTTTTCACTCTATGTATGGGGGAATTGAGCCTCCATAGGACAGAATAAGATTTACATGTCTATGGAAGAGAATTATTTTGTACTGTTATCATTTACAACTTACAGAGTGGTAAAATAGCTCCCACAGAATGAGAATATGTTAACCAGAGGAATCCTTTAGACAATGCATAATTTCCCATCCAAGAACACTTTTTCTGATAGAGTCTCCCATGCTTGTGATAAAAATAAAATCAAGGAAAGATTATTCTTGATCGCAAAGTAAGATTGGTCTCATTAGGTTTGACCTGATAATTTACAGAGTTGCAGAAAAGTGCTACTTCCCCATATAATAGGTCTTAAATTTGTTTTACTGGAAATTTTTGGAAGGAATCCAAGATTAGACAATATTTTTTGTTTGTTTGTTGTGTGTTCTTTATTGTTATTGTTAGTTACACTTGAAGAATGAACGCACTCAAGAAAAAGACATTTCTTGCTCATTGCTGTGCCCCTGGGACCCAGCATGGTCCTGATATGTAGTCATCATTCAGATTGGGCTCTTTTTTAAGGTGTTTATTTTGAAGTGTTTTCAAATTTGCAGGATAGTTACAAAAATAATACAAACTCCATACCCCATACAGAGAACTCCAACATACACCTAATCCCCCAGATAGCCAGATCGACCAATGTTAACATTTTACCACATTTGCTGCATCATTCTATCTATCTTTCTACTCATCTATCCACCTATCTATATGTGCTGGTTTGAAACTATTATGTATCTCCAGAAACCCATGTTTTAATCCTGGTCCAATCTTGTGGGGGCAGCCATTTCTTTTCATCCTGATTCAGTATTACAGGGTGGAAACTTTTGATTAGGTTATCTCCATGGAAATGTGGCATGCCCATTATGGGTGTGACCTTTTAATTAGATGAAGATGTGACTCCACCCATTCAGGGTGGATCTTGATTAACTAATCAAGGAACCAGAGACATGTTTCCTTGTTCAGCCTTTCAGGCTGTCACCCAATACAGAGGCACCAACATACAGGCACTGTAGTATGCACATAGGGTCTATTCTGTTTCCTCTGGAACACAACCAGGAAACAAAAATGGGAACAGGCTGGCTCCATGTGTACCAGAAAGGGGGTGAGGAAAGAGCCAGCAAGTGTTCCATGATCTCCTTCTACCATTTTAAAGCTTTGTTTTCTTGATTCAACACTCAGCTAGTTACTGCAAACCTTTGACTGTTTTCCAGAGTTTTGAGGAAGATGACTGCCATTTTTTTGCTATTTTTCAAAGATTCCGTGTGAGAGTGGCATGCTGGACTATCTTGTGCCACCATCATGATCTACTGGAAGCCAAAAATAACCCTTGAAGGGAAGGATTCTGTGTGACGGAAAAGGGATATCTTCAGATATGGTGGTGACAGCATGTCTACACAATTAGGCTGGATTGTATGATGAGTGAATAAAACTGCTATGAATGAACAGAGAGAAACAAGTGCTAGAGAGAATGCAAAGAGAGATGTACCTATTCACTCTCAGTAAGGAACTGAGAGATCTAGCCCCTTGGAGGACAGTGGTGGTTCCACAGGAGGCTAGGGGTGGGGCTGTCATATGATCCTGAAACCCCACTGCTCAGTATATATCTGGAGGAACTGAGTGTGGGGACACAAATGGACATTTGCACACTGGTATTTCTGGCAACAGTGTTCATGATTCATAATGAATGGAGGTGGCCTAAGGATACAATGACTGAGGAATGAAAGGGAGAATTATGGTGTATACATACAATAGACTACTGAGTGATCTCAAGAAGAAATGAAATTGTGAGGCATGCAACTAGATGAATGAAACTTAAGAGTTGTATTTTGAATGAAATGTCAGAAACAAATAGATAAACATTATCATACCTCAATCATATGGACTAACCATAATATAAAAATTCAGTGAACTAAACTTGAGAACATGGGTTATCAGGTTGGGGCTTATTGTAAAGGGTCCTAGATTGCAAGCTCTTGCGACAGTCATATATGTTCAGGAAGTGTAACTGTTCATTCTAAAT
The DNA here is from genome assembly GCF_023851605.1 of Tamandua tetradactyla. NCBI lineage: Eukaryota > Metazoa > Chordata > Mammalia > Pilosa > Myrmecophagidae > Tamandua > Tamandua tetradactyla. The sequence continues at coordinate 125,894,523 of NC_135353.1, forward strand.
TCTGAGATACTGAGCTGTTTGTATATAACATGGTCTTTCCCAGAAACTTCAGGTATTTATGTGACACCTGAGACTCAGATTTAGAGCTCTGAAGCTATGAAAGTCAGCACTACCCCATGGGAACTGTTTAAAAAATTGAAAAAGTAATTAGACATCAAGTGGAGATTATGAATGAAGTCAATACGGATAGGACTAAGGTATCAGAAGACTGGGTAAAGGATGATATCTCCATGTTTTAAAACTTCAACTTCTGTGTGAGACTAAAGGGAGAGATGTTTATTTGGTGCAAAATTACTATTTTGGGTAGTGCATTTCCTAACTTAACTTGCATGGTCAGTTTAGTTAACACCATAAGTACATGGAATCTTGAATAGGTCATGAGATTTTTTTTATTTGTCCAGGTTAGTGTGATGACCTGATAAATCCCAGGGAGATTTGGACTGTGAATAAAGAAGTATTTGCAAAGTCCCCTTGGGAGAATGGGGAGAAGGAGGGTTATTCAATTTTACATTTGCAGATTTTCTGATATTCTAGCAAGTGGTGGAGACAAACAAATCAATAGGCTGAGCCCTCAATCTTGGGGGTCGCCCCTATGAAACTTATTCTTGCAAAGGATAAGCTACACTTGCTTAAAATTAGGCCTAAGAATCACACTCAGAGAACCTCTTTTGTTGCTCAGATGTGGCCTCTCTCTCTAAGCCAACATGGCAAGTGAACTCACTGCCCTCCCCCTCTACATGGGACATGACTCCCAGAGATGTAAATCTCCCCAGCAATGTGGGACAGAAATCCCAGATAAGCTAGGCCTCAGCATCAAGGGATTGAGAAAACCTTGACCAAAAGGGGAAAGAGAGAAATGAGACAAAAAGTGTCACTGGCTGAGAGATTTCAAACAGAGTCAAGAGGTGATCCTGGAGGTTATTCTTATGCGTATATATATCTGAGTGGCTGGAGGGAAGTACCTGAACTGTAGAGCTGTGTTCCAATAGACTTTTTTCTTAAAAATGATGGTATAATAATATAGCTTTTACAATATGGCTGTGTGGTTGCAATAACCTAGCTCCTTTTAGCTAGGACATGAACAGATGAGTAAAAAATATGGATAAAAACTAAACAAATAATGGGGGAACAAAGGTTAAAATAAATTAGGTAAAGAAATTCTAGTGGTCAATGAGAGGGAGAGGTGAGGGGTAGGTTATGCATGAGTTTTTTTCTTTTTTCTGTTTTATTTCTTTTTCTGGAATGATGCAAATGTTCAAAAAATAATCGTAATGATGAATACACAACTATGTGATGATATTGTGAGCCATTGATTGTATATCATGTATGGAATGTTTGTATGTTATGAGTGTTTGTATGTTTTATGAATAAAAATATTTTTAAAAAGAATGACCCTTGAGACTTTTTAAAATACATTTCATTATTATGGAAATTGAAGGTTTACAGAAAAATCATACAGAAAATAGAGAGTTCCCATATACTCCCCCCCCCACATTGTTAACACTTTGCATTAGGGTGCTACATTTGCTGCAATTGATCAAATATTATTATTATTATACTATTAACTATGGTCCATAGTTTACATTAGGGTTCAATGTTTTGTTGTACAGTCTAACTTTTAAAAAATTTTTAATCTAGTAAGATAGATGCAACCTGAAATTTCCCCTTTTAATTACATTCAAACGCGTAATTTAGTGGTGTTAATTACTTTGACAATGCTGTGCTACCATCACCACCACTTAGGTAATGTTTTCCTTGATTCAGTACTTGCTTGTCACTGCAATCCTTTAATTATTTTCTGGAGCATTGAAAAAGATTGTTTGCCTACTCTTGTTGACTATACAAAGCTACTGGGGGGATGGGCAGAGTCTTCCCAGCTTGAACCTGTAGGAGCCTCTTATTGTTTGTTGTCCTGAGGCTAAAGAGCCATGCCAAGTAATTTTCACCTTCAGGTTTCACCTTAAGTACCTATAAATTTGGGTGAATGCCTCTTTTCTCAAGGTTCCCAAAATACCCCATTTTCCTGACCTGCTAGGAAGTGAGCTTCCTTACCAGTTATAAGGCTGTGACCCTGTAAGAAGGGCACCAGGATAATATCACCCATAGGACTTTGTCAGCATTGGACCCATAAGGTCAACCTTAGTTCCTTATAAGTGGCCGGTGAGATCTGATTAAATGAGCATCATTCTCCAATATTATATCCCAAGCAAGGCCTTGGTTGCATAGCCAAATGTTTCCAATTGTATCCTGATGAAAAAGAAGACAGATTTTTAATAAACCTATGCAAATAAAAATTTGCCATGAAAAGTAGTACTTAATAAGAGTTTCTGAGTTCTGAGGTGAGTCAGACAGGGAGAATAAAATATCATTTATAAGTGTTTCATTTCAGTTTTCAAAAGCAGAATCTACTAAATTGTTATAAGTTATAGATAGGTTAAGAAGGAAAAGAAAGGGATTCTGTATAAATAGAAAATTAAAATTACATCAACAATATTTCAAATAAAAGCTACCATAATCATTCATCAGTTCATTTAGTTCCATGTAATAAATTTTTATTTCTCTAGATCTCAGGTGAGTAGTCTCATGAACTTGTCTACTTCTTGATTGAAGAGTTCAGGAAATCTGCTTACTGGAACAGTCAAAAATGTTCCAAGTGGTGCTATTAGAAGTCTGTACTGAAGAACATATTCTTTGAAATACCTAGTATAGTTCTTTTCCATAGGGCTCCAAAACACACTTTTTTTGTTGAATACAAGAACTCTGACCTGTAACTGATTGCATAGCCTTCAGGAAGCATCTTGGGGACAATGAACTAGGAGCCAGAAGGCCTGGGGCTGAGTCCTGTATGTGTTCTGTGACTTAGGATGTGACTCTTTACCTCTCAGCTCTGCCTCCTCTTCCTCCTCCATAAAAACAGGACAGCTGCATCTACTTTGTGGGACTACACTGAGGAATCAATAAAACAATAGCTGCAAAAAATCAAACAGAAAATCTATCTGTAGATGACAGAGACTTAAAATGGCTATACATAAAGTATTATTGATAGTTTGCAAAAGTCAAAGATCTCATGAGAGTTTGTAACAAGAATAATGTAACTGACAAGCATATTTCTTTAGTGTGGCATGCAAAACAAGATAATAAAGCCAACCTAAAAAGCTTTAGACAAAATGTTTATAAGCACAATGTTTTAGTTTTCTAGGCTGCTCAAAGCAGAAACCATGAAATGGGTTGACTTAAATAATGGAAATTTATTAGCTTACAATTTTGAGGCTTGAAAGTGTCCAAATTAATACATCAATAATGTGATGCTTTCTTCCCAAAGACTGGCTCCTCTGCCACATGGCAAGGCACATAATGGTGTCTCCTGGCCTCTCCCATCTCTTCTGGGTTTCATTGATTTCAGCTTCTTGCTTCCATGGCCTTCTTCTACTGTATCTAAATTTCATTATCTTATAAAGGTCTCCAGTAAGAGAATTAAGACCCGTCCTGAATGAGGTGGGTCACATGTTAAATGGAGTAGCCTCATCAAAAGGTCCTACTTGCAATGAGTCCATACCCACAAGAATAGATTAAATTTAAGAACACTGTTTTCTGGGGTACTTTCAGCTTCAAACCACCACAATAATGACTATTTTCAAAGAAACAGTGAATATTGCATCTGATGTATAAAATAGAAATCATACTTTTTACAGAGAAAATCTTGAGATGCAATATATAACATAATATTTTAATATACTATAATAATATGCCATATATTATGTATTACATAGGTCCTACATATCTGTATTTTTATAAAACTTCATAGGTAAGTCATGTGTATCTCAAATTAAAAACCACTTGCCTAGAAGATTATAGATTCAAATTAATATAGAAGGGTTGTGGGAATGTAAAATACAGTGAATCTTATGGTGGACTATGACTGTGATTAAGTATAAAAATATAAAAAGTTCTTTCATGAATTAGAACAAACATGTGACACTATTACAAGGAGTTAATAATAGAGGGATATATGGGGAAAATGTACCTATTGCAAACCATGGACTATAGATAGCAGTAATATTTTAATACTCTTTCATCAACATTGACAAATGTACCACACAAACACTATAGGTCAAAAAAGGAGAGAGATAAGGGGAATGAGAGGATTGGGATTTCATTTTTTATTCTTGCTTCTTTTCTAAAGCAATGAAAATGTTCTAAAATTGATTGTAAGAATGTATGCAAAACTATGTGATGATAGTGTGAGCCATTGATTGTATATTTTGGATAGTTTGAATGGTGTGTGAATATATCACAATAAAATTGAAAAAAAAAGAAAAATAAGATGGGCTGTGGCCAAGTAATCATTTTAAATAATAATAAAAAATATGACCGATAAAATTATACTGTTACTGTCTAATGCCATCATACAAAGAAACATTAGGGCTCTGGTTAATAGAAACACAGAGAGCAAGGGTATTGATGAATCTCTAGGAACTTTCTATATAGCATACAATTTCTGAAATATTTATATTAAATACATTTAACATATGTAACCTAGGGAAAATTGAGCAGCTGTTCTGATTAGACCTCTTTTCCTATGCAACGCATCAGCATCAATAGCAACATCAAATAAACATAATTATTTCTAGACATCTTTTTTGTTTTATAAGTGAAAGAATACATCTTTGCAATTTTCAAGGGACTCCCTGAGAAATCTCAAAGATAGTTTTAAGAGTAAGAAGATAATCTGAAAATTTTACTTCATTTTATCTTATGTTTTATTTAAGGTATGATTTGGGGAAGGCAAAAAGCAAGAACTTGTCAGAGGAGATTTGGACACTTAAGATGGGATCAAGGAAAGCTGAAAAACAATACCTGGTTACATATTTAATCAAAGTCACAATAAAAGATATAGAAATAAACATAAATTTAAAATGATTGTACCATATTTTAACTTTTTAATAAGTGAAGAAACTTTTTAAATTTTCTTTTTTAGAACAGTTTTATTGGGATATGTTCACATACTGTAAAATCCATCCAAAGTGTACATTCAATGGCTTTTAGTATAATCACACAGTTGTGCATTCATCACCACAATCAATTTTATAGCATTTTCATTACTCCAAAAAGAAAATCCCATAACCCTTAGCAGTCACCATTCAATCACTCATCCTTCCTCAGTCCCAAATAACCACTAATCTAATTCTGTCTCTATAGGTTTATTTTTATTTATATTTTATACAAATGGAATCATACTACATGTAGTATTCTGTGTCTGATTTCTTTCACTTAGCATAATGTTTTTTAAACTGTTGTTTTCTATTTTTAATTAAAGAAATTGTCAGTTTACATGAAAGTCATTTAAAAATACATTGTTCTCATATATCCCCCTATTGTTGACAGGTTACATTGGTGTGGTACCTTTGTTACAACTGATGAAAGAATATCAAAATATTACTGCTAACTATAGTCCAAAGTTTGCATTAGGTGTGTTTTTCCCACATACCATCCTATTATTAACACTGCCTAATAGTGTTGTACATTTGTTATAATTTGGGAGAGAACATTCTTAAATTTGTCCTATTAACCACAGTCATCATCCACAACAGGAATCACTGTGTTTTACAGTCCTATGTTTTATCCTTAAGCTCCCCATTCTCTACCCCCTCCTATCTCATGGTAGCCTATACTGTAGATTCTAAGAGTTTGCTTACTATAATTACTTCATATCAGTGAGATCATACAATATTTCCCCTTGTGTCTAGTTTATTTCACACAACAGTGTCCTCCAGATTCATCCATATTGTCACATGCATGAGGACTTCATTCCTTCTTACACCTGAATAATATTGCATCAAATGTATATAGCACATTTTGTTTATCCATTCATCAGTGGATGGGCACTTGTGTTGTTTCTAACTTTTGGCAATTGTTAATCATGCTGCTATGAACATAGGTATGCAAATGCCTGTTTAAGTCCCTGATTTCAGTAATTCTGAGTATATGCTTAGTACTGGGATTGCTGAATCTTATGGTAATTCTATACTGAGCTTCCTGAGGAACCACCAAACTGTCTTCCACAGCAGCTGCACAATTTTATTCTCACTAGTAATAAATGAGTGCTCCTTTTTCTCCACATCCTCTCCAATACTTTTAGTTTTCTGTTTTTTTTTTTAATACTGGAAATCCTACTAGGTGTGAAATGGTATCTCATTGTGGTTTTGATTTGTATTTCCCTAATTGCTAGTGACATTAAACATTCTTTCCTGTGCTTTTTGGTCATTTGTATTTCCTCTTTGCGAAAGTGTGTATCAAATCTTTTGACCATTTTTTAAATTGGGTTGTTTGTCTTTTTATTGTCGAATTGTAGGATTTCATTATATAATCTGGATATTAAATCTTTATTGGATATTTGATTTTTAAATATTTTCTCCCACTGAGTAGGCTATCTAGTCACTTTCTTGACAAAGTCCTTTGATGCAAAGATGCTTTTAATTTTAAAGCCATCCCATTTATCTATTTTTATCATTTATTGGTTGTGCTTTGGGTGTAAATTCTAAGAAACCATTGCCTAACACAAACAAGATCTTGAAGATCCTGGCTCTTACATTTAGGTCTTTGATCCATTTTTAGTTGATTTTTGCATAAGGTGTGAAGTAGGGGTCCTCTGTTCATTCTTTTGCATATGGATAGCCAGATCAGACAGAACCATTTGTGGAAGAGACTATTCTGTCCAGCTGACAGGACTTGACAGGTTTTCATAAGTCATATCTTATTGTTGTCCCTCTTTTTACCCTTACAGATGCTTTTCATTTCTATACTCTCCTCCAAGCCTCTCTCCTGTCTTTTCCTTTAAGCCTGCAGAACTCCCTTTAATATTTCTTGTAGGGCAGGTCTCTTGTTAAAGAATTCTCTGTTTGTTTATCTGTGGATATTTTCAATTCCCCATTTCTGAAGAACAATTTAGCCAGATAAAGGAATCTTTGCTAGCAGTTTTTCTCTTTCAGTACCTTAAATATATCATATCACTGCCTTCTTGCCTCCATGGTTTCTGATGAGAAATCAGCACTTAATTTTATTGCAGTTCCCTTGTATGTTACAAATCACTTTTCTCTTGCTGCTTTCAGAATCCCCTTTATCATTGGCAGTTGACACTGAATGGCGTGAGTCTCAGAGTAGGTCTATTCAGATTTATTCTATTTAGAGTATGTTGCACTTCTTGGACATGTATATTTATGTCTTTCTTAAGAGTTGGGAAATTTTTGGCCATTATGTCCTCAAATATTCTTTCTGCCCCTTTTCTCTTCTTTTTTCCTTCTGGGACATCCATGACACATAAATATTGTACTTCATACTGTCATTAAATTCCCTGAGACCCTACTCAATTTTTCCCATTCTTGTTTCTACCTGTTCTTCTGTCTGTAAGATTTTGATTATCCTATTTTCTAGTTTGCTGGTTTGTTTTTCTCCCTGTTCACATCTTCTGTTGTAGGCCTCCAGTGTATTTTTAATCCCTTCTATTGTACAATGTCAAGTCAAAGGGTACTTTTGTTAGAGTCTCCAGGATGAACTTGGAGGTTCAGAAAATGAAAACAACCCTGACTCTCAATCCCTGTCTCCTCTTCCAGGTGCTATTCATGGACTTGCTGACACTAAGGAAGAAAAGAATCTTTCTTTTGAAAGCTCATTTATTTGTCTCTGTTTGGCCCCATTCATGATGCTGTATTTCTCCTTGGACTTTACAATGAGAGCACTTTGTCCATTGACAGAGAGGACAAATGAAAATAAAGGTGATTTTCTACCATGAAGAAGAGAGCAAAGAAGAATACACAGTTATTGCAGCCATCAACTTAACGGCTGGTGACTAGCTCTATTTCCATGGAAACAGAGAGGAACAGTAAAAAAATAAAGCCTTTTTAGAATAATAGAAGGTTTTGTGTTGTGAGTTGATTTTTAACAAATAAGGCCAGCAAGGTGCCTCCATTCTCTCAGTCCTGACCCCCACACTGCTCTCCACAGGAGCCAGTAGACAGCCCTGCTGGATGGCAAGAGGGCACCTGCCCACCCCACCGGGCATCCCCCACCAACAAGGCAGCCTGAGCTGGCAAAACACTATACTTGAAGAGGGGGAGATAGCTTGGGAAAAAACAATAATAATGACCATGATAGAAAACAAAGCTTCATGTAAAGAGCTTGTTGCTTTTTATGAGTCCTTTAGATTTTTTATATATATATATGCCTTTGAGAGAAACAACATCCCTCAATTGCACCATTTCTTACCACCCCCTTTCCTGGACACTTTGGGGGAGAGATGGTCAGAGGAGGGCACTGGATTTGGTTTTACATCTCAGCCTCGCTCTAGATGTGTGCAGCATCTGTAAGTGCTCTGCCCCTTGGCATCTAGCCTTACCAAATGGAGTTCACCCACAGGAGCAACACTGGGGGCATCCAAGCAGCAGCATCTCAGATCATATGCTTGATTTATTTCATACACGATTCATGTAAAGAAACAATTTCAAGGGAAACAAAGAGCTCTACAGCCCACACACAACTGCCATGGGGAAAAAAGGTAGAATTAAGAAAAAAGACCTCAAGATAAGTGATGAGTGTCCTCCGTTTTCAGAAAGTTGACTTTGCCTTAGTAACTATGACTCATAATTGCCATGGTGATAAGTACAGTTGCTAAGGAAGCCTAATTTTATACACAAACCTGATAAAAGAGTTCTACAGGCCTCTTAAGTTTGGGCCCATAGTTTTACAGAGTGACAAGGGTTCTTCCTGGAACAGGCACTGAGATGAGGATCCAGGTACAAGGGATTTATGAAGGAAGAACTCCCTGGAGAAATTGATAAAGGAGAGGGAGAAGCAGGACAAGAAAGGGGAAGGGGAAGGGGAAGGGGCAGAGGCCAAGAAAGAGTGTAAGCTCAGGTGATTTCCTAGTCTCAGCCTGATTCTGCTGGGGGCTCCAAGGAAAACACTCACTCTTCAGAGTTTGTTAGGTCTGGAGATAAGTGAGCTGAGCTTTATACTTTCTTTCACACCTGGAAGTCCTTGGCTAAGGGTCACACCTGGCATGTAAACCTTCAGGTACTTCTGACTTCAGTAACCCATGGGCAGGCGATTAGGTACATAGGACCAGGAAAGGGAAACTGGGAGGATTCAAGAGGAACACCAACAGCACCTGCTACACTGAGCAGGTGGGTTTTTTTAAAAAATATGACCAAGCTTCTCACTAAACAACAGGAAAGCAACCCTTTGGCCACCCACCTTCTCAAAGAATTCAGCTTCCTTTAGGTCTTACTCAGGCAGCAAGGCAGGAATTAAGGTGAGGCAAGTGAGGCACTTACTTCAGGTGCAAATTTCAAGGAGGCACCAAAAATTTCAGTAATTCAGATAAGTAATACTTTAATGCAGTGTTTTCAAAAATCAAAATTAATGCCGAAAAATACTGGATGGACAAACTGTCAATATTTCAGATGAAGACAAGATCCAATTCTACACTTTTTCAACCTTGCCTCACTTAAATCCTGGCCCTGGTTTCAATAGAACTTTATTTATAAAAACTGGCAGCTGGTCTGTGGGCTGTAACTTGCCAATTTGATTTTTTTAAATGGTGTTAAAATATTATCTATCTTGATTATTGAGTTTTTTGGCACTCCCTTAAATTTTGCACCTGATGCAAATGTCTCACTTGTCTCATCTTAATCCTGGCCTTGCTAAGGCAACTAACAACTTCTTAAGAAGTGGGCAGCATGCACTTATGACAACTACCCCTACAACACACACACAAACACACCCTTAAATCCCTCCCCTTTTCCAATATCCAACCCAGATTCTTAATCCTTAAGGATTAAGATTTTTTAAAAAAGTTTTCTATTATGCAAATAAGGGTGCAAATGCATTTTTTGTGCATTTTTAAATCCTCCAGTCCTTAGATGGACCCCTCTACTATATTGGGAATTCCTTCCTTGAGGGATTTAACTTTAATTAAGGTGACCAACTCATCCCAGTTTGACTGGGACTATCCAAGTCAGAGCACTGAAAGTCCTGCATCCAAGAAACCTGTCAGGCACAGGCAACCAGGATGGTTGATCACCCTACTTGTAATATTGTTTACCTAAAAGAAGATTGCACTTTTTCTTCTGATTCTGGTCCCAGCAAGAGAAGGTTCCTTTTCAGTTACTATTGCTACATAACAAGCCTCCTCAAACTTGGTGACGTAAAACAACAAACACTATATCATGCTCATGGAGTCGATGGGTCAGGAATCCAAATTCCTGATGCAGGAATTCCAGGATGCAACAGAAACAGTTCATCTCTGTTCCATGGTATCTAGAGCCTCAGTTAAGAAGACTCAAAAGTGGGGTGTAACTTGGCTGTTGGCTGGAACCTCAACTGGGCTGTCATCCAGAATACCTCCACATGACATTTCCATGTGGTCTCCTGATCTTAGGAAGCCCAAACTAACCTATGCAGGCAGCTGATTCTAAGAGCAGGCATCCCAAGAGACTAAGATGGAAGTGCAGAGCAGTTTTATGACCTAGCCTCAGAAGCCACATAGCATCACTTTCTCCACAGTCTATTGCTTGGGGCAGTCAAAAGATCCAGCTACTTTCAAGGGAAAAGGACAGAGACTTCACCTCTTAATGGGGTGGCAGAGATGCAGAAGAGCATGTGGGAGGAAAGATATTGTTTCAGTCATCCTTGGAAATTGAGGTCTGTCACAGTCACATGAGTAAAAGTGTCTCCAAGGAAGTGATAAAAAATTTGGGGAATCTACCATGCTTAGCATGGCCTTCAGCTTCCTGGAGGCTCCCGGACTTCTGCCTAGTGGGGCTGCAAAGAGGCCCGGGGATGACATTCTGGAGGAGGAGAGGCCTGCAGACCCAAGGGCACCTAGGCTGGTCTTAGGCACCCATACAATGACATGGAGATGGGGACCAGAGTGAATTATTCTGTTACAGAATGAGGATTGCCAGCTCCCAGGAGCCTCAATCCCTCCCTTTTCCTTCTCAAGGCTACCACTTCTGGCATAGAGCTTGTGCTCAAGGGAGTAAGGTGGAAGTATTTGTGAGTCCCACTCCAAAAAACGCTTACAGGAGTATGTGTACCGGGAGGTGGTGCCCTCCCTCTAACCTCCTGTTCACAGTGGCTACCCTACCTCTGGGAAGGACCACAGAGCATCCAGCTACTGGATCCAGCAACTCCAGACCCAAATGCCTGGGCCACTGGGTGAAGAGTTCTTTCCTTAGGATGCTTTCTGCCATGGGAGGGGCACAGGTTATGGGTCCTCTTCCCCCGATGTGACCTTTCTGGTTCCTCTACCAAATCCTAGTCTCTGCCTGACTTTCAAATATTTTTAAAAACAAGATTGCACGCCATTGAATAAAGATAATTTCAGGAAGAAGGAAAAGCAATGGAGGCTTTAGTAGCAAAATTGGAAGATGTAGTTTTCGAGGTTAGTGACAGTAAAAGCATCCAAATATCATTGTGCAGGGAGTTCCAAGGCCATATCAAGATTCCTGAGGGCAATTTTAGAAATGAGAAGTTCTGCCTCTTTAAAAACTTAAAACTCAGGGCACAGCACACACACCGCATGACTTTGATTCTTCACTAAAACTGTGAAAGAAGAAAGCCACTTTTCTTCCTCTACGTTTCATGTCTGAGTAGCAAGGGAGGATGACAACCCACAATATGATAGAATAAAAGAAACAGACAAGCAGAGTTCATTAATGGCTTCCACAAATTAGATTAGTCAAAAAGACTAGCCATTTCTCAAAAGTTTAGCACTGCTACCAGTCAAACTTCCAAATGAAATTTGTATTTTCATTTTTTCCCTATACTCAAATGTAAATCAATGGTTTTGTGTGTGCATTTTGTGGTTGGTAGCGTTGTTATCAGACTCCCTGTCTAGGCCCCTTAAAAATGAGCTGTTTCCTCTTTTTGTATTTGATACAAACTTCCTTAAAATGGCTAAATTTTCACTAAAAAATTGGGGGTGCAAGGGTAGTTCAGTGATAGAATTCTCGCCTGCCACATGGGAGACCTGGGTTCGATTCCCAGTCCATGTACTTCAAGCAAAAACAAACAAAACCAAACAAACAAACAAACAAACAAAAATTGAACAAATGACGCTGCAATAATGGGACACTCACATGGAAAATAATGAAATGTGACCCCACCATAGAACATACAAAATAAGTAAATAAATAAATATGAATTTAAAAAAAAGAATAAGTGAGCACCCAACCCTACAACGGCTCCATTGAGTTAATAGTAGAGTGTGATGATAGATTAGAAAGAGAACTACAAATTTTTCCCCTCCCAGAATCCATGCCGCTGAAAGGTGTGTTGCCAATCCTTGTATCCAGAGAAGGTGTCTAATTTTCCACTCATTGAGACTGGGTTGGTGATGTGACTTGTTTTGGCCAATGGGAGACTAATGTGTGATGCAAGAAGACACTTCAAAAGCATTTGCACATTGGGCTGCTTTTGAAAACCTACCACCTCTATGTGCACAATCTCAGGCCAGAGAAACACATGGTCCAATCACTCCATCACCATAGCTACAGCCAACCAGCCCCAGAAGTAGAGCCACTAGATGACTGGGAGCCAACTACAGATGTATGAATGAGTCCAGCTGAGAATAATAGAAAAACTGCCCAACTGAGCTCAGCCCAAATTACCAAACCACAGAATCATAAACTAAATCAATCATCAGTGTGTTAAGTGATTACATTTTGTGGTTGTTTGTTAGGCATCAGTGCACCTAGACTCTCAGGCTTTTTATTTTCCTTTAAATCTAGGAAATGGTTTTTCTAGTAATAGAGGTAACAAAGGGCACATGTATTAAACAATATTAGCATTCACTTAATCTTATGATTCATATAATTGCCATCACTCTTGATTTTTAAAACACATTTTCTTCTTGCCTCCTTCTGTGATGACACTGTGTGTTGGTAGGGGTTAGGTTAAATGAAGGGTGTGACTGGTGGTTGAGGGGCAGAACATGAAACTGAGTATTTTTGGCTCTGATTTCCATCCAACACAGGAGGCCACAGCAGCCAAGTGTTTGAAACTCCCCACACTCACAGCTACTGAGACTGAAGCCTTCAAAGTTCCTCTCTGTGGCCATCATCCTATTAGCACAGCCTGCACTGCCTGCTCTACTGTGTCCCCCCCCTTATAAGGCTTCATTAGAGCAACATAAGGGCGAGAGCCAGGACATCATGGGCATGCAAACAGTGCACTACAGAAAGCCCTGCACTCAGAAGGATGCCTTTGCAGAGAAGAGTTACCATAGCAGGCCTGATGGCTTATGTTCAGAAAGTTCTGTTTATAAGATTGGCCATTGGCTAGCATTTAAGAACTTGGATTTCAGGAGGGTCCCCACCATTACCAGAACTGATAAGAATGGCTCACAGGGGCAAACTATACTAACAGTGGTTTATGGTAAACACCTTCTTTCCTTCTGAGTCTGGAATTTATTTAGATACATGACAGCCAGAGGGTGCCTATGTGACCAGCCCCCAGTAAAAATGCTGGACACTGAGCAACTGTTGGGGATTGAATTATGTACCCCAGAAAAACAATCTCTTAATCTTAATCCTTTCCTGTAGGTGTGAACCCATTATAAATAAGACCTTTCGAAGATCTTATTTTTAGTTAAGGTTTGGCCAACTGAATTAGTTTGGTTTTTTTCCAAAAAAATTTGCTTGTTAGAGAAGCTGTATGTTTACAGAAAAATCATGCAGAAAATACAGAGTCCCCATATAACCCCTAATACTAATACCTTGCATTAGTGTGGTATATTTGTTAAAACTGAGAAAGAATATTATCATAATTGTATTATTAACTACAGTCCATGGTTTACATTAGAGTTCACTGTTGTACAGTTGAATAATATTCCATTATATGTATATGCCACATTTTGTTTATCCATCCATTGCTTGATAGACACTTGGGTAGTTCCATCTTTTGACAATTGTGAATAATGATACTGTGAACATCAGTGTGCACATATTGTTCAAGTCCATACTTTCAATTCTTTGGGGATTGATGTATCATATGGTAATTCTATAATTAACATTCTGAGGACGTGCCAAACTGTCCTCCATAGCACTTCACCATTTTATGTCCCCACCAACAATGAACAAGCATTCTTATTTCTTCGCACCCACTCCAACACTTGTGATTTTCCATTTTTTTAAGGGTAACTGCTCTAGTGAGTGTGAAATCTTATCTCATTGCAGTTTTTATTTGAATTTCCACAATGGTTAATAATGTTTAAGTATCTTTTCATGTGCTTTTTGGCCATTTGTACATCTTCTTTGGAAAAATGTCTATTAACATTTTCTGCCCATTTTGTAATTGGGTTGTATAGCTTTTTGTTGATTAATTGTTGGATTTCTTTATATGCCCTAAATATTAAATCTTTATCAATTGTGTGGCTTCAAATACTTTCCCCCATTCTGTAGGTTGTCTTTTTACTTTCATAATAAAGTCCTTGGATGCATAAATTTTTTTAAATTTTGATGAGGTCCTATTTTTCTATTTTTATTGTTTCACTCATGCTTTGGGTGTAAAGTCTAACAAACCATTGCCTAACACAAGGCCTAAAAGTGCTTCCGTATATTTTCTTCTAAGAGTTTTATAGCACTTACATTTAGGTTTTTGATCCATTTTGAGTTGATTTTTGTACAAGTATTCCAACTTCATCCTTTTTCAGAATGGCTTTGGCATTTCATGGCTAATTACACTTCCATATAAATTTGATGGTTAGAGTTTCTATTTCTGCAAAGAAAGCTGTTGGAATTTTGATTGAGATTGCACTGAATTTTTAAATCACTTTTAGTAGAACTGACATCTTTACAGTATTTAGTTTTCCAATCCATGAACATGGAAGGTCCTTCCATTTATTTATGATTTCTTTTAGCAATATTTTATAGTTTCCTCAAACAAGTCCTTTGAATTAGTGGTTAGATTTATTCCTAGATATTTTACTGTTTTATTTGCTATTGTAAATGGAAAATTTTCATGAGATTGCTAATTATTTCTGTACAGAAATACTTCTGATTTTTGTGTTAATCTTGTACCATACAACTTCGCTGAATTTGTTTATAAGTTATAGTAGTTTTCTGTAGATTTTCAGGATCATATCATCTGAAATATGGAAAGTATCATTTCTTTCTTTCTAAATTGGAAGTCCATTTTTTATGTCTCTTGCCTTTTTGCTTATAGCTAGAACTTCTAGCACAATGTTTGATAACACTGGTGACATTGAGCATCCTTGTCTTGTTTCTGATCTTAGAGGGAAGGCATTTAGTCTTTTATCAAATATGATGTTAGCAGTGTGGTTTTTGTTTTTGGCTCCAGGAATCGACCCAGGTCTCCTGCACGGTGGGCAAGAATTCTAGCACTGAACTACCCTTGCACTGCCTTTAGCAGCATGGCTTTTATATAAGAACTTTATCATTTTGAGTAAGTTTCCTTCTATTCTTGGTTTTCTAAGGGTTTTTAATCAGGAAGAGGTGCTACATTTTGTCAAATGCCTTTTCAGCATCAGTTGAGATGATCTCATGTTTTTCCTCCATTCTGTTAATGTGCTGCATTATATTATTTGATTTTCTTGTGTTGGACCACCTTGCATATCTGAGATAAATTCCACTTGATCATGGTGTATAATTCCTTTGATGTGTGGCTGGATTCAATTGCTATTATTTTGTTGAGTACTTTTGCATTTATATTCATAAGGGATATTGGTCCATAACTTTCTTACTTGTATCTTTATCTGGCTTTGGTATTGGGGTGATACAGGCTTCACAGAATGATGGAGGGAATGCTCCCACCTCTTCAATTCTGGGGAAGCATTTGAGCAGGATTGACACTAATTCTTCTTGCAATGTCTGGTAAAATTCACCTGTGAAGACATAGTCCTGGATTTTCTTTGTTGAAAGGGTTTTGATTACTGATTTTATCTCATTGCTTCCTTTTGGTTTGTTGAGATTCTTTATTTCTTCTTGAGTCAGTGCATGTAGTTTGTGTGTTTCAAGGAATTTGCCCATGTTATCTAATTTCTTGGCTTACAGATGTTCATAATATCCTCTTATAAACTCTTCTTTCTGTGGAGTTAGTAGTAATGTTTTGCTTTCATTTTTGGTTTTAGTTATTTGCACCCTTTCATTTTTTTGTCAGGCTAGCTAAAGGACAGTTGATTCTACTGACCTTTTCAAAGAATCAACTTTTTGCTTCATTGACTCTCTATTGTTTTTCTATAATCTATTCACATATTTTCACTTACTTTTTGTTATTTCCTTTCTTCTACTCTTTTCAAGTTTAGTTTGTTATTCTTTTTATAGATATTCTAGCTTTTAGGTTAGTTCTCTGATTTGAAGCCTGTCTTCTTCCCTAATCTAAACATTTACAGCTATAGATTTCTCTCTTAGCAATGGCTTTGCTGCATCCCACAGTTTTGGTGTATTCTGCTTTTATTTTCATACACCTCAAGATATTTCCTAATTTTCCGTGTGATTTCTTTTTTGACCCATTTGTTATTTAAGAATACATTGTTGTTGAGTGCACGTGTGGTTCAGTGATAGAATGCTCACCTTCCATGCAGGATACTGAGGTTTGATTTCCAAACCATGCAGCCACCCCCCCCAAAAAAGAATGCATTGTTGGAAGCAGGGCAAAATGGTGGCACAGTGAGGTGTGAAATTTAGTCCATCCTCCAGAGCAGCTATAAATAGCCAGGAACTGTACAGAACAACTCCTGGAGTGGGGGGAGGAAATAATCACTGAAAATTTCCCAACTCTTATCAAAGACATAAAATTACATATCCAAGAAGTGCAGCATACTCCAAACATAATAAATTCAAATAGACATACTCCAAGACACTTACTAATCAGATTGCCAATTGTCAAAGACAAAGAGAGAATTCTGAAAGAGCAACAGAAAAGTAATCCATCACATACAAGGGAAGCCCAATAAGACTGTGTGGATTTCTCCCATGGAGGCGAGAAAGCAGTGGTATGATATACTTAAGATTCTAAAAGAGCAGAACTGGCAACCAAGAATTCTATACCCAGAAAAACTGTCCTTCAAAAATGAGGGAGGGGGGTGCAAGGATAATTCAGTGGTAGAATTCTTGCCTGCCATGCAGGAGACCCAGGTTTGATTCCTGGCCCACATACTTCCCAAAACAAACAAACAAAGAAAAAAAATTTCAACAAATGGTGCTGCAATAATGGGACACTCACATGGAAAAAGAATGAAATCTGACCCTGGGCACATGATATACAAAACAAAAAAATGAGAAGGAATGCCTGTGCTGCCCATGTGCTAGCTCAGGCTCTCCAAGTCAGGCCAGGTGGCTCGTCTTAGCTTCCTGCTTGTTTCTGGGCAGCCTCTACCCAGGGTTTACTAGGGTTACTGCTTAACCTAGGCCCACTTTCTAGCTGGACTGGTGAGTATTCAAACTCTATGTGGGGGAAAGGAAAGTAGATAGAACCTTCCCCTGACCCTTCAAAGGGCTGTCTAAGCCCCTGCTGCCTCTGACTCACAGGGCTGGCCTGTGACTGGCCAGCTTAGGCCCCATGGAGGCATCTAAGAAGACCCTCTGGGCAGGGCCTTGCTTGGATGCGCTGTTGTTGTGGACACTTCCTTCCAAGAATGGCTGCCTTGGCCTCCACCTGGGCCCTCAGGCTCCAGCTCGATGGCTTCTTCCCTTTCTGTGGTATTTATTTGTTCAAAACAATGATTTTTACTAATTCTACTAGCATTTAAATGGGTGACCGAGGTGTTCATTGCAGCCAGGATTATTACAGTACTTTTAAAGCTATTGTTGACAATGCTTTGATAAAGAACACAGTTTCTGTTTCTTTGTGAAGAAGGAGTATTTCCCTCTGGTGGTGGACCTGCTGGTACTAAGGCTGCATGTGAATGGAGCAACCCTCTCCTTGCTGTCTTACTGTGTTTTTTAAGCTAACAGCTCTACTATTTTGTGGAAGACCAGGAAAAGTGAATGACAGATGACCTGCTGTGTGAAGTTCAAAATCTACATGCCTCCAAATGCTGATATCCAAACCAGAAGGGAGAGAGGGGGCCAAGGGTAGCCCAGACTCTGGATCTGGGAAAATCAAGAATTGATTTAAGAGAAGGCAGAACCCAAGGGCCTGAAATGCCCACTGCCTTGTGTAGAATATCTGAGAAATGTTTGGAAAATGAGACTAGATTAGCATGTGGCCTCCACAGAGTGCACCTTGCCCCAAGCAGCATGGGGCAGGGAGAAGGCTGGGCTGTCTGAGCTAAAATGCAGAGTGAGCCTCTTTCCAGGTGTTTTTAAAGTTGCACAGACAGTTTTGGTATACTGACACAAATGTTAAACTTATTTTTAAAAATACATTATACATGTCATTTTTATTTGACAGTTTTTATTTAAATAGTTGTATTTATTTTTCCTGTCATGACAATTTATACATAATGTATGATATTGTATTGATAGCATGTTTTAAGGGTTTGGTTTCTAAATGGAAAATAGCAAAAGTTTATATTCAATAAAATGCCTAATGTAAAATAAATGAGGGAGAAAAGAATGAGGGGAAGATTAAAATATTTTCAAACAGTCACTGAGATAATTTGTGACTAAGAGACCAGCTGTACAAGAAATGTTAAGGGGAGTGTTGCAGGCAGTTAGGAAAAGACAGGAGAGAGAGAGAGAGAGGACTGGAGAAGAGTGAAGAAATGAACATTATCAGTAAAGATAAAAAGAGAAAAAATATATGTATGACTTATAAATCCCAAAGACAAAATGTTAGAAAAAGTACTTCTTTTACAGTAATGGTATAACATGTTAATGGATTAAACTCTCCAATCAAAAGACATACACTGGCAAAATGGATTTAAAAAGCAGGCCTTCTCTATATGTTGTTTACAGGAGACACGTTTTAGATCCAAAGACAAAAATAGGGAGAAAGTGAAAGATTGGGAAAAGATTTTTCATGAAAACAACAACCAGAATAGAGTTGAGGTAGCTATACTAATATCTAACAAATTAGAATTCAGATGTAAAACAAGCAAAAGGGACAAAGAAGGACACTACATATAATAAAAGGAACAATTCAAGAAGAAGACACAACAATCATAAATATTTATGTAATGAGCCAAAGTGCTCCAAAATACATGAGGCAAACACTGACAACACTGAAGGGAGAAATAGATACCTCTATTATAATAGTTGGTGATTACAATTCCCCAATCTCATCAGTGGATAGAACATCTAGACAGAGCATCAATAATGAAACAGGGATTTTGAATAGCATGTAAATGAATTAGACTTAACAGACATTTAGAGAACAGTAAACACACAACAGCAGGGTACACATTTTTCTCAAGTGCTCATAGAACATTCTCCAGAATAAACCACGTGTTAGGTCACAAAGCAAGTCTCAGTAAATTTAAAAAGTCTGAAATTACACAAAACACCTTCTATGATCATAATGGAATGAAGTCAGAAAGCAATAACAGGCAGAGGGCCAGAAAATTCATAAATATACGGAAGCTGCACAGCACACTCTTAAACAATAAATGGTCATAATGTGACTCTGTGATTGTGAAAACCTTGTGTTTGATGCTCCTTTTATCTATGGTATGGACAGATGAACAAAAAATATGGATTAAAAATAAATAAATAATGGGGGAACAAATGTTAAAATTAAAAATATCTATATTGGGTAGGTGGAAATACTAGTGGTCAATGAGAGGGAAGGGTAAGGGATATAGCATTATGAATTTTTTCTTTTTACTTTTTATTTCTTTTTCTGGAGTGATGCAAATATTCTAAAAATGATCATGGCAATGAATATACAACTATGTGATCATATTGTGAACCATTGATTGTACACCATGTATGGAAGGTGTGTATGTTAAACAATCAATGGGTCATGGAAGAAATTACAAGAGAAATCAGTAAATATCTCGAGACAAAGGAAAATGAAAACACAGCTTGGAAAAAATTATGGTATATAGCAAAGGCTATGCTGAGAAGGAAATTTATTGCCTTAAATACACATATTAAAATAGAAGAAAGAGGGAGGTACAATGGTGGTTCTGTCACAGAATTCTTGCCTGCTATGCCAGACACCCAGGTTTAATTTTGAGCCTGGCCATAACAGAAAAAAGAAAGAAAGAAAGAAAGAAGGAAAAGAAAATAAAAAGGAAGAAATAACAAAAATGAAGGAACTAGCTGTTCACTTGGAAGAAATAGAGAAAGAACAGCAAACTAATACCAAACAAATGAAATGAAAGAAATAATGAAGATCTGGGGAGAGAAACAAAAAGCAAAGATCAGAGGAGAAATAAATTAAATGAAGAATGTGAAAACAGAGGAGGTTCCACACCTTAGTTAGGTGTGGAATTTAAATCATCCTCCAGAGCAGCTAGTAAATAGCCAGGAACAGTATAGAACACCTGCTGGGGCCACATCAGTGACTGGACACACAGCGTACACCAGTCTGGACAAGGTGGACCAGCAGCGATCACACACAGAACTCTCATTAGATAGAACTGCAAGTCTTCTTAGGCTCCAACTGCATCAGGCAAGAGTGGAATTAAGCTCATCTGAGAGACAAAGCATCTTGTCAGGTCAAAGGAATTAATTCCCTGGAGGCTGTGTGTTCCCCGGGAGAGGATTGGGGCCCAGCTCAGGTGGAATCCCTCCCTCAAGGAATTTAGACCTTAAGGACTGGAAAACTGAAGCAACTAAATCCAGCCTACAATTTCTCCTCTGTCTCAACCATGGCCCTGGCAGGGAGAATCTGCTGAAGTTACAAGCATTGCATCACTTTAGGCTGGTGGGAAACTGCAGGCAGACAAGCACCACATACTGGGCAGGATAGGAAAAACACAGAGTGCAGAGACTTCATAGGAAAATCTGTCAACCTGCTGGGTCTCACCTTCAGGGAACACTGATGCAGGTGACTTTTTCCTCATGGGAAGATGCCAGTTCAGTCTGGGAAAATATGACTGGGGTCTATAATATCTGAGGAGACCCTCCTCAAAAAAAAGTCTCCAAAGAACAGAGCAAGAAACAGAAAAAACAGAACTGAAAAAATTCTGATCAGTTAAAGAGAACCTATGCTGGAGGTCTAGAATATGTTGAAATGAATGTCAAAGAAAAGATAGACAACAAAGCCATCCAGCAAGAAAATCGTAGGTAAAAGAGGGAAAACAACCTCCAGAATAAAACAATAAAGGAAATCAAATGCCTAGGTTCCAGCAAAAATAAGAGTCATACAAGGAAAATGAAGATATGGCCCAGTCAAAGTAACTAGCCAACAATTCAAGTGAAATATAGTAGTGGGAAAAATTAGTTCAGGATGTTTGAACAGACATGGGAAATCTCATCAAAAATCAAATCAATGAGTTGATGAAGGACATAAATAAGATACTGAGTGAACAAAAACAAAAAATTGAAAGTTTGAAAAAACAAATCACAGAACTTACGGAAATGAAATGCACAACAGAAGAGATGAAAAAATGGAAACCTACAACAATAGATTTGAAGAGGCAGAGGAAAGGATTAGTAAACTAGAGGACTGAACATCTGAAATCTGACAGACAAAAGAAAATATAGGGATCAGAATGGAAAAAAATATGAGCAGGGTCTCAGAGAGTTGAATGACAACATGAAGTGTATGAATATATGTGTTGTGAGTGTCTTAGACTAAGAAGAGAAGGGGAAATTAATGGAAAGGCTAATGGAGGAAATAATCACTGAAAAATTCCCATCACTTATGAAAGACATAAAATTACAGATCCAGGAAGTGCAGAATTTTCCAAACAGAATAGATCCAAATAGACGTACTCCAAGACACTTACTAATCAGAATGGCAGATGTCAAAGAGAAAGAGAGTTTTGAAAGCAGAAAGAGAAAAGCAATCCATCACACACAAGGGAAGCCCATAAGATCATGTGTGGATTTCTCAGTAGAAACCATGGAGGCAAGAAGGCAGTGGTGTGACATATTTATGATACTAAGAGAAAATCTGCCAACCAATGATTCTATATCAAGCAAAATTTGTCCTTCAAAAATGAAGGGGAGATTAAAATATTTTCAGACAAACAATTACTGAGAGAACTTGTGACCAAGAGACCAGCTCTGCAAGAAATACTAAAAAGAGCACTACAGGTAGATAGGAAAAAGCATGAGAATGATGTATGGAGAAGAGTGTAGAAATAAAGACTATCAGTAAGGGTAAAAAGAAAAAGACAATTACATATGACATATAAAATCAAAAAAAAAATAGGAGAAGAAAGAACTTTATTTACTGTTATAACACTAAATATTAATGACTTAAAATCCCCAATCAAAAGACATGACTGGCAGAATGGATTTAAAAACAGGACCAATCTTTAAGCTATATACAGCAAACTCATTTTAGACCCAAGGACAAAAATAGGTTAAAAGTGAAAGGTTGGGAAAAGAGATTTCATGCAAACAACAATTAGAAAAGAGTAGCTGTACTAATATCTGAGAACTTAGACCTCACATGTAAAACAATTTAAAAAGACAAATAAGGACACTGTGTATTAAAAAAAGGAACAACTCAACAAAAACACATAACAATCATAAATATTTATGCACAAAGCCAGAGTGCTACAAAACACATGAGGCAAACACTGAAAACACTAAAGGGAGAAATAGACACTTCTACCATAATAGTTGGAGACTTCAATTCACCACTCTCATCAAAGAATAGAACATCTTGACAGAGGATCAAAAAGAAACAGATCGTTTGAATAATACAATAAATGAACTCAACTTAACAGATGTTTATAGAGCATTGCACCCACAACAGCAAGATACACATTTTTCTCAAGTGTCCGTGGATCATTCTGAAGGATAGACAATATGCTGCATCACAAAGCAAGTCTTAATAAATTTAAAAAGATTTAAATCATACAAAGCACTTTCTTGGATCATGATGGAATGAAGTTGGAAATCAATAACAGACAGACAGTCAGAAAATTCACAAATATATGGAGGCTAAACAACACACTCTTAAACAACCAGTGGGTCAACAAAGAAATTACGGGAGAAATCAGTAAATATCTTGAGGCAAATAAAAATGAAATCACAACATATCAAAATTTATCTGATGCAGCAAAGGCAGTGTAAGAGGGAAATTTATTGTCTTAAATGCACATATTGAAAAAGAAGAAAAAGCAAAAATCAAGGAATTAACTGTTCACTTGGAAGAACTAGAGAAAAAACAGCAAACTAACAGCAAACAAAAGGAAAGAAATAATGAAGATTAAGCAGAAAGAAATGAAATTGAAATTGAAAACAATTGAGAAAATCAACAAAATTAGAAGTTTGTTCTTTGAGGAAATCAATAAAATTGTCGAAAACTTAACTAGATTGACAAAAAGAAAAAGAAAGAAAATGTAAATAAATCAAATCAGAAATGAAAAAGGAGACATAACCATTGACCCTGCAGAAAAGAAGACATAAAGAGAGGATGCTATGAACAACTATATGCTAATAAACTAGACAAGGTAGATGAAATGGACAACTTCCTAGGGAGGTGGAAACAACCAACATGGAATTGAGAAAAAACAGACAACCTCAACAAATTAATCACAAGTAAAGAGATTGAATCAATCATCAAGATGCTCCCCCCACAAAAGTCCAGGACCACATGGTTTCACATGTGAATTCTATCAGGCATTCAATTAAGAATTAGTACCAATGCTGCTAAGCTGTTCACAAAATACTGAAGAGGAAGGAAAACTACCTAATTCATTCTATGAAGCCAATATCACTCTAGTACCAAAGCCAGACAATGATACTACAAGAAAATAAAATTGCAGACCAATCTCTCTAATGCATATAGATGCAAAAATCTTCAACAAAATACTTGCACAACAAATCCAGCAGCATGTTAAAAGAATTATACACCTGGATCAAGTGAGATTTACTCCAAGTATGCAAGGATGCATCAACATAAGAAAATCAATTAGTGTAATACACCATATCAACAAATCAAAGCAGAAAAACCACATGATCATCTCTATTGATGCAGAAAAGGCATTTGAAAATATTCAACATCCTTTCTTGATGGAAACACTTCAAAGCATAAGAATAGAAGGTAACTTCCTTAATATGATAAAGGGAATATATGAAAAACCCACAGCTAACAATATCCTCAATGGGGAAAGACTAAGAGCTTTTTCCCTAAGATCAGGAACAAGACGAGGATGTCCACTGTCACCACTGTTATTCGACATTGTGTGGTAAGTTCTAACCAGAGCAATTAGACAAGAAAAAGAAATACAAGGCATCCAAATTAGAAAGGAAGAAGTAAAACTCTCACTGTTTGCAAATGATATGACACTATATGTCAAAAACCCTGAAAAATCCACAGCAAAGCTATTAGAGCTAATAAGTAAGTACAGCAAAATGGCAGGGTACAGCAGCAACACTCAAAAATCAGTAGTGTTTCTGCACACTAGCAATGAGCAATCTGAGGAGGAAATCAAGTAAAATTCCATTTACAGTTGCAACCAAAATAATAACATACTTAGGAATAAAGTTAACAAAGAATACAAAACACCTATATGCAGAAAACTACAAGAAATTGCTAAAAGAAATCACAGAAGACTTAAATAAATGGAAGGGCATACCATGTTGATGGATTGGAAGACTAAATATAGTTAAGATGTCAATTCTAACTAAATTGATTTATAGATTCCATGCAATACCAATTAAAATCCCAAAAAACTTACTTTTCATAAATGGAAAACCCACTAACCAAATTTATCTGGAAGGGCAGGGTGCCCAAATAGCTAAAAATATCTTGAAAAAGCAAAATGAAGTTGAAGATCTTACAGTACCTGACTTTAAGGCATGTTACAAAGCTACAGTGGTCAAAACAGCAAGGCCCTGGCATAAGGATAGATATACTGAGCAATGGAATTGAATAGAATGCTCAGATATAGATCCTCTCATCTATGGACAATTATTTTTTTATAATGTGCATAAAAAGATGCTCAATTTCACTGGCTATTAGGGAAATGCAAATCAAAATCACAATGAGATATCATCTCTCACCCACCAGAATGACCATTATCAAAAAAACAGAAAACAATAAGTGCTGGAGAGGATGTGGAGAAAGAGGCACACTTATCCGCTGTTGGTGGGAATGTAAAATGGTACAACCGCTGTGGAAAGCAGTTTGGTGGTTCTTCAGGAAGCTTAGAATTGACATATGATCCAGCAATACCATTGCTAGGTATCTATTCAGAAGACATGAGGGCAAGGACACAAACGGACATTTGCACATCTATGTTTATAGCAGCATTATTTACAATTACCAAGAGATGGAAACAGGCCAAATGTCCATCAATGGATGATTAGCTAAACAAGCTGTGTATATACATACAATGGAATGTTACACAGCTATAAGACAGAATAAAGTCATGAAGTATGTAACAACCTGAACAGACCTTGAGGACATTATGCTGAGTGAAATTAGCCAGAAACGGACAAATACTGTATGATTTCACTGATATGAAATGTGTTAGCTAGGGTTCTCTAGAGAAACAATCAGATAGATATAAAATTTATGTAAGTATCTCACATAACTTCTGAAGAATATAGAGTCCAAAATCCATTGGGCAGGCTGTGAAGCTGACAACTGCAATGAAATGTCTGGACAAACTCCACAAGAGAGGCCTGCTGGCCAAAGCAGGAAGACAGACTATCTCTTCTGAATTCCCCTTAAAAGCCTTCCAGTGATCAGATTAAACATCACTCATTGCAGAAGATACTCCCCTTGGCTGATTACAAATGCAAGCAGCTGTGGATGCAGCCAACGTGACAATGATTTAATTCTATGAAATGTCCTCGTAGTAACAGGCAGGCCAGCACTTGCCCAACCAGACAAACAGGCACCACCACCTGACCAAGTTGACACATGAACCTGACCATGACATGAACTAACATCAATGAGAGAACTTGGAGAATTTCAGTTAATAACACAGGTTATCAGGAGATAAAAATAGGATAGAGATTGAGCATTTGGTATTGAAAGAATACAAATGGTGCAACAGGTCTGATAGTAAAAATTCAGAAATGGATAGCACAATACTATCTGA
This sequence comes from Tamandua tetradactyla, assembly GCF_023851605.1. Classification (NCBI taxonomy): domain Eukaryota; kingdom Metazoa; phylum Chordata; class Mammalia; order Pilosa; family Myrmecophagidae; genus Tamandua; species Tamandua tetradactyla. The sequence goes on from NC_135353.1 coordinate 125,920,663, forward strand.
TGGTAGCAAATAATATAAGTACACTGAATGAAGCTGTATGTGAGTATCATTGAGGGAGAAGGGCAGGAAGCATGTATGAAACCAGAAAGAAAGATAGAGGATAAAGCCTGAAATGGTATAATTTAGTAATGCCTAGAGTGGACAATGATGGCGATTACATATACAAACATAAAAACATTTTTGTATGAGGGAAAACAAATGAATGTCACCATTGTGAGGTGTCAAAAGTGGGGTTGTAGTCAGGAAAAAGTGCAATCAGTGCAAGATAGGGTCTATAATCAACAGTAACATTGTAATATGCTTCCACTGAATGTAACAACAGTATTATGCCAAAACTAAATGTCAGCAAGCAGGGGGTATGGAAAAGATATGATTCTTTGTAGAAGAAAAGGAAATGTTTTCAGATGGACTATGGTGGCAAAGTCATGTCTATTTACATGTTCAATGTGTGAATAAAACTGTTAAAAATTATTAGAGAGAAAAAATTGCTAAAGAAAATGTGGAGAAAGAGATGTACCTATTCTCTCTTTGTAGGGTTGCTAGAAGGTGCAGCCCTCCGGAGGGCAGTGTGGTGGTTACACAGGTTGCCATATTATCCTGTAACATTGTTAGGTATATCCCTAGAGAAATGAAGAGAATGGACAGCAATGGACATTTACACACTGGTGTTTATGGTGGCAGTGTTCCCAATTCACAAGGGATGGAGTTGTCCTAAGGATACTAAGACGGAGGGAGGGAAGGGGGAACTGTGGTGTATACATACAATGGGCTTCTAAATGACCACAAAAGGGAATGAAATTGTGAGGCATGCAAACTAGATGAATGAACCTTCAGGACAGTGTGGTAAATGAAATGGCATACACAAAAAGATAGATATTATCATGCCTCACTCGTATGGACTAACAATAATGTACAAACTTGGGGAACTGAAGCTGAGAGCGTGAATTATCAGGTTGGGGCTTATTGTAAAGGGTCCTAGATTGTAAGTAGTTCCATATATTCAGGAGTTGTAACTGTTATTTCTAAATGCTCAGATATTGAGCTATTTGAGTATAACCTGGTCATTCCCTGAAACTTTGGATATTTATGTGGCACCTGAGACTCTCAGAGTGCTGAAGCTCTGAAAATCAGCAGTACTCCATACAGCAACTGTTAAAAAAAGTTGAAAAAGTGATCAGACTCCAACTAGAGATATGAATGAAGTTTATTTGGGTAAGATAAATGTTAATCAAAATAAAGGGTAAAGGATGATATGGTCCATATATTTAAACTGCAACTTCTGTATGAGCCCAAAGTTAAAGAGGTTATTTGGTGCAAACTTTATATTTTGCTTAGCACATTATCTAATTTAACTTGCATGATCAGTTTGTGTAAACACCATAATTACATGGACTCTTAAATATGGTATAACATCCTGGTGGTTTGTACAAGTTAATGTGATGTTGCCATATATCCCAGAGTAGTTTGAGCAGAGAATAAAAAGGTATTTGCAAAGTTGCCTTGGGGGACTTGGGAGAAAGAAAGAAATATTCAACTTGTCCATCTGGGTAATTCCTGATACTCTCACAAGAAGTGGAGACAACCAATTCAATAGGCTGAGACCTCAATCTTGGGGTTCACTTCTATGAAACTTATTCCTGTAAAGGAGAAGCTAAACCCACTTATAATTATGCCTAGAGTCACCCCCAGAGAACCTCTTTTGTTGCTCAGATGTGGCCTCTCTCTTTAAGCCAATTCAGCAAGTGAAACTCACTGCTCTTCCCCCTATATGGGACATGACTCCCAGGGGTGTAAATCTCCCTGGAAATTGGGACAGAAATCCTGGGATGAGCCATGACCAGCATTATGGGATTGAGAAAGACTTCTTGACAAAAAGGGGGAAGAGAGAAATGAGACAAAATAAAGTCTCAATGACTGAGAAATTTTAGAGTCTAGAGGTTATCATGGAGGTTATTCTTATGCATTATATAAATATACCTTTTTAGTTTATGGCATATTGGAGTGGCTGGGGGAAAGTACCTCAAACTGTTGAGCAGTGTTACAGTAGCCCTCATTCTTGAAGACAACTGTGTAACTATATAGCTTTTACAATGTGGCCATGTGATTGTGAAAACCTTGCATCTGATGTTCCTTTTATCCAAGGTATGGACAGGTGAATAAAAAAAATAAGGATAATAAATAAATAATATGGGTAGGGTAAAAAAAAAATTAGGTAGATTGAACTACTAGTGGTTAATGAGAGAGAGGGTTAAAGGGAATGGGATGTATGAGGATTTTTTCTTTTTTCTTTTTATTTCTTTCTTCTGGAGTGATGCAAATGTCTTAAAATGATCATGGTGATGAACACAGAACTACATGTTGATATTGTGAGCCATTGATTGCATACCATGTATGGATTGTATGTGTATGAAGATATCTAAATAAAAATATTTGTTAAAAAAGAATACAATTGATGAGCTTCCCATATCATAATGGATTTGGACCTCTCCCTACAAGTCTCTGAAGCAATGACTCTTTCAGAAACAAGGACCTGACCTTCTGATTGGAAGAGCTATAAGGAATTTTGAAATATGAATAAATTCGATAATGTACAGGCATCTCTGACAAGTTGAAAAGTGTTTTCTGGGGGGTGTGGGGGAGTAAAAAAAAAAAGAATACATTGATGCCTAAGAGTTACTTCTGGAGGACCTCTTCTGTTGCTCAGATGTGGCTTCACTCTCTCCAAGCCCAACTCTGCAAGTGAAATCATTACCCCTCCCCCTGATGTGGGACATAACACTCAGCAGTGAAAATCTCCCTGGTGGCATGGGAGATTGCCCCCATTGATGAGTCTGGCTATGGCACTGTGGGATCAACAATGCCATCCTGACCAAAAGGGGGAAGAGAAGTGTGACTAATAAAATATCAGTGTCTGGGAGAGTTCAAATAGAGTTGAGAAGATACACTGGAGGTCGCTCTTATGCAAGCTTCAGTTAGACATTGCTACTTATCATAACTTGTGAAACCCTAACCAGAACCATTCCAGCCTATCCTAAAAACACCTAGAGCAATATATAAGATTCTGAAAAGGTTGCATGCTATTTTATCTGATATTAGTATAGCTACTCAGCTATGTTTTGCATACTCTTTTCATAGTATATATATTTTCCATCCTTTCACTTTCAACCTACTTGTCTTTAAATTTAAGTTGACTCTCTTGTAAACAGCTTATAATTGGGTTATGCTTTTTTTTTAATCCAATATGCCAATCTTTGCCTTTTTACTGGAGAGTTTAACCAATTTGCATTTAATGTAATTACTGATAATGTAACTTTCCAGAAACCTACAACCTCCAGATGGGTCCCCCTGGACCAAATAAGTCCTGCAACCTAGAGAGTCCAGCTTCTCTAGAACATCAGCTTGTTCTATCTCTTTACCCCACATTACTCACAGCCCCATCCAATATGAAAAAGTTAGAATGGCCATAACCCAAATACCCCTAAAGAGTGGGATAGAAAGATCAAAAGTGATGGTGGGGTCATACCGAGGAGGTAGGTTTTAATGAATGAATATGATTGCTGAATCATTAAGTTTATATTTCTTTTAGTCTCCAGTATCTTAGAGCAGCTAGAAGTAAAAACCTAAAATTGTGAAATAGTAACCCATAACAAACTCTGAAATCTTTTCTACAACTAATTGTGCTGTGCTTTGAAATTTATTGCTTTTTTGTATATATGTTTTTTCATAAAAAGGGGGGGAAAGTCGATTGTGATGATAATAAAATATTTATTCCTTCTAGCCTCTTATATTCTGCAGCAGCTAGAAGGAAAAATCTGGAGGATGGCATGGTAGCCCATTACAAGCTCTGGGATCTGTCCTGTAACTACTTGTTGAAAAGTTCTTTGAAAAACTATTGCTTTTTTCTTTGTTTGTTTTGTATATATGTCATATTATACAATTAAAAAGTTAAAACAAAGAATACATTGTTTAATTTCCATGTATTTGCAAATGTTCCACTTCTCCCTTGTTATTGATTTCTAACTTCAGTCCACTTTAGTTGGAGAAGATGCATTGTATAATTTCAATGTTTTGAATTTGCTGATACTTGTTTTGTGACCTAAGATATGATTTCTGCTGAAGAATGATCCATGCGCACAGGAGAAGAATGTGTATTCTTCTGCTGTTGGGTGAAGTTTTCTCTATATGCCTGTAGGGTCCATTTGCTTTAGAGCATCATTCAACTCTTCTATTTCCTTATTGATCTTCTGTCTAGATGTTCTGTACATTATTGAATATGATTATTGAAATCTTCTACTATTAATGTAAAACCATATTTATCCCTTCAACTCTGTCAATTTTTATTTCATGTATATTGGGGCCTTGCCACAGAAGCATATATATTTGTAATTGGTATGTCTTCTTATTGAATTGACTTTTTATCAGTATATAATGACTGTCTTTGACCCTCATAATAAAATAGTAAAAAAACTATTTTATCTGATATTAGTATAGCTACTCAGCTATGTTTTGCATACTCTTTTCATAGTATATATATTTTCCATCCTTTCACTTTCAACCTACTTGTCTTTAAATTTAAGTTGAGTCTCTTGTAAACAGCTTATAATTGGGTCATGCTTTTTTTTTAATCCAATATGCCAATCTTTGCCTTTTTACTGGAGAGTTTAACCAATTTGCATTTAATGTAATTACTGATAATGTAATACTTTTTTTCTGCCATTTTGCACTTTGGTCTTTGTAAGTCTTACACATTTCTTGATCCTCAATTCTTCCATTAATGCCTACTTTCATACTTATTTGATTTTTTTGTATTGTACATTTTGAGTCCTTTCTCATTTCTTTCTGAATATATTTTTCATGTACTTTATTTGTGGGTACCATGGGTTAAAATTTAATGTCATAAATCTATGACAATCACATTTTATTTGATTCCAACTTAACTTCAATAGCATACACGTACACTGTTCCTATAACTCTTTGTCTCCACACCTTTTTGTTGTACTTGTTAAAAATTATATCGTTATACAATGGATGTTCAAAACTATGTATTTATCATTAATTTTTATGCATTTTCATTTTAGAACCTGTAAGAAGTAAGAAATGGAGGTGCATACCACAAAATACAATACAGTAATACTTACATTTATAATTATCCATATGAACCTTTACCGAAGGTCTTTATTTCTTTATGCCATTTCAATCTACTATCTAGTTTCCTTTCTTTTCAGTCTGATGAACACCTTTAGCATTGTTGGTAAGGAAGGTCTTCTGGTGTAGAACCTTTTTTTAAATCAGGAAATGTCTTAATATGTCCCTCATTTTTTTAAAGAACGTCTCACCAGATATGGAATTATTGGGTGGTAGTGTTTTCTTTCAGCACTTTTAACACTTTCAACCACCGCCTTCTTGCCTCTATGATTTATAATGAGCAATTTGCACTTAACCTTCTTAAGGTTATCTTGTTCACAACTCCGCTTTTCTCTTGCAGCTTTCAGAACTCTCTACTTCTTGGCATTGGAAAGTTTGATTACTATGTGAGGTTGCATTTCTCCTTGAGTTCATTGGGCTTCTTGAGTGTAAATATTTATGCCTTTCATTAAAATGGGAAGTTTTCTGCCATTATTTCTTTGAATATTCGTTCTGCCCCTTTCTCTCTTTCTTCTTCTTCTTCAGAGACTTCCACAATACATATATTGGTATGCTTGATGGTGTCCCACAGGTATCTTAAGATTTATTCACTTTTTTCAATTCTCTTTTCTTTGTGATACTCAGCCTTGATCATTTCAATGGTTATGTCTTTGAGATCACTGATTCTTTCTTTCTTTCTTTCTTTTTTTTTACATGGGCAGGCACCGGGAATTGAACTCAGGTCCTTGGGCATGGCAGTGATTCTTTCTTTTGCCACCTCTATTCCACAGTTGAAACCTAGGGAATTTTTCATTTTAGTTATTGTGGCTTTCAACTCCATTATTTCTGCTTGGTTCCTATTGAAAAATCTCAAAGAGATTCCTATATTTTTCATTCATTGTTTTCTTCTTATTGCTTAATTCCTTCTCCATGTTCTCCTCTATCTCCTTGAGCATATTGAGGAACATTTATTTTAAAGACTTTGTCTGGTATGACAGTCTTATTTTCTTCATTGATGGTTTCTGGGGTTTTATCTTGCTCCCCTGGATAAGCCTTCTCTTGTTCTTTGTTTGTCTTGCAATCATTTATTGCACACTGTATATTTTAATATTCTAATGTCTTAATTCTGGGATTTAGGTCCAGAGCTGTCTATTCCTGAAGTTTGTATCCAAATAGAGATATGACTGAGATTTTCTTGCATTTCAGGAATTAATGAAATCAAACAAACCAAAGCAAAATGCATGTTTCACAGTCTTTGTTAATCGACTCTGCTTTGACTGGTGGTCTCCTTCAGAGCTTAGATGTTCTATCAAAAAGATCAGCCCAAAGGTGAATAGGAATTTCAGGGTCCTTTCTGTGTTATCTCAAACTGCATTGAGTATGGAAACTTCTTCCTTTCCTGAGTCTGTGCTTGTTTGTATCTATACAAATATCCCCCATTTAGTTTACAGAAGTTTGAATGCCCCCTAAAGTCTCTTTGACTTTCACCCCCTTTTGGTTTTCTAATGTGTGGCTTAACGCAGGTTGTCCTTTGCCCCAGGCCACATTGACTCAGTTGCTTCTTACACTGCTTTAGCTGTGTAAGACACATAAAGCTTTACAAATACAAAAGACAGCTTTAGCTGTCCACCAGAACAAATTCTGACAGGGCAAGCCCCAGACAAATTTCCTGGTTCAGTCTTTCAGATTTGCACCTGATAAATTGGCACTAACATACAGACACCCCAGTATGCACATAGGGGTTATTCTGCTCCCTATGGAGCAGTACAAGGGACCCCACAAGGCTGTGAAGACTGGATCCACACCATGTTGGAGAAAGGTTAGGAGAGGGGATACCAAGGATGTCACAAGTTTCTCCTATAACTTTTTAACCCGTGTTTTCTTGACTAGGCACTTGCCCAGTTACTGCAGCCCTTTATTTCTATAGTTATGAAGGATACTGTCTTTAAAATTTCTCTGCTGCTTTTGCCTGAGGGGGTGTGGAACCATGGTTATCCTCAGAGATGACCACTGTTCTAGTTTGTTAGCTCTGAGAATGCAATATACCAGAAACAGAATGGCTTTTAAAAAGGGGAATTTAATAAATTGCCTGTTTACAATTCTAAGTATCTGCAAAGCCCCCTTCGGGGAGTGGTGAGAATGGGGAGAAATTCAACTTCCCCAAGTTGAATTCTTGATATTCTCACAAGCAGTGTGGACAACCAAAGCTATAGGCAGAGCCCCCAGTCTTGGGGTTTGTTCATATGAAAAGTAACCCCGAAAAGGATAGGTCAAGTCTACTTAAAATTTAGGCCTGAGTCACCCCCAAGAGAGGCTCTTTTGTTGCTCAGATGTGGCCCCTCTCTCCAGCCAACACAACAAGCTGTCTCACCACCCTACCCCTCCCTATGTGGGACATGATTCCCAGGGGCATGGACCTTCCTGGCATCAAAAGATTGAGAAAAACCCTAAAATGAGCTGAGACTTAGCATCAAGGGATTGAGAAAACCTTCTCGACCAAAAGGGGGGAGAGGAAAATGAGACAAAGTGTCAATGGCTGAGAGATTCCAAACAGAGTCGAAATGTTATCCTGGAGGTTACTCTTATGCATCAAATAGATATCATCTTGTTATTCAAGATGTTATGGAGAGGCTGGAGGGAACTGCCTGAAAATGTAGAGCTGTGTTCCAGTAGCCATGTTTCTTGAGGATGATTGAATAGTGATACAGCAGTCACAATGTACCTGTGTGATTGTGAAAACCTTGTGTCTGATGCTCCTTTTATCTACCTTGTCAACAAAGGAGTAGAACATATGGAATAAAAATAAATAATAGGGGGAACAAATGTTAAAATAAATTTAGTTTAAATGCTAGTGATCAATGACAGTGAGGGGTAAGGGGTATGGTATGTATAACTTTTTTTTCTCTGTTATTGTTTTATTTCTTTTTCTGTTATCTTTTTATTTCTTTTTCTAAATCGATGCAAATGTTCTAAGAAATGATGAATATGCAACTAAGTGATGATATTGTGAATTACTGATTATGTATGTTGTTTTATTTTGTTTCTTTATTTTTTTAATTAATAAATAAATTTTTTTAAAAGGGGGAAATTTAATAAATTGCCTGTTTACAATTCTAAGGCCAAGAAAATGTCCCAATTAAAGTGAGTGTATAAAAATGTCCAAGTTAATGCATCCAGGGAAAGATACCTTAGTTCAGGAAGGCCAATGAAGGCCAGGGTTTCTCTCTCAACTGGAAAGCCACATGGCAAACATGGTGATATCTTCTAGCTTCCTCTCCAGGCCTCTTACTTCATGAAGCTCCCCCAGGGGCATTCTCCTTCATCTCCAAAAGTCACTGGCTGGTGGATTCTGTAGTTCTCGTGTCTCTGTTGAGCTCGTCATTCTCATCACCCTGTCATGGCTCTGATCTCTTGGAATTTCATCATTCTCCAAAAGTGCTTCCTTTTCTAAAGGATTCCAGTAAAGTAATCAAGACCCACCTGGAATGGGTGGAGTTCACATCTCCCCCCATTCAAAAGTTAATACCCACAATTGGAGAGTCACATCTCTGTGGAGATAACCTAATCAAGTTTCCAATCTATAATACTGAGTAGAGATTAGAAGAAATCGTTGTGCCACAAGATTGATTAGGATTAAAGCATGGCTTTTCTATGGCACATAATCCTTTCAAACCAGCACCACTCACTATGAAAAAGCTGATCAAAAGCTGTGTTTGGCAATCATATCACACACCCCTGTAGTTAAAGGACTAGATCTTTATATCTCATCCTGATACCAACAAGCTGCACCAGGATCCTGGTTGATCTTTTTGATAGAAGAACTAAGCTCTGAAGGAAACCACCTGCCACTGCCTGCCATGAGTCTGAGGGATGGGGGATGGTAGCCACTGCATGGAGGATGAAATTGACCAGCGTTTACTGCAATTTAACAGCCTCTTCCTCCAGCTCTTCCTTGAATGATTCACAGTGTTCCATTAGACTCTGAAGTTTCAAATAGTTGATCCAGACAGTTCCTGCTAATGCAATAGTTTTGGTGGAAGGACCGATTCCTGGAGCTTCCTACTCTTCCATCTTCCCACAGTCCTCCAGTATGGCCTTTAATCTGGATTACTGGAATTCTTTATAAATAGAATGAAATTCGGATGTACAGGGGAAAAGCCCCAGGAAGAGGCTGAAAGTCAGTGGAACTCAGAGTAGAAAGAATAAAACATTGCTATATGCATTGCCATGTGACAGAAAAGTAAAGGACCAAAGACTGTTATTGCTTCGATTTTGGAATTTTCTTAGCCAATAAATTCAAATTGCTTAAACCAACCTATTGTATAGCATTTGTTTTAGCAGTCAGGAAATGAAAATAGTCACTAATGAGTCTCTCAGGTTGGCAACATTTCATATGTATTGTCACAACTTTTTGCTGAGGAACTAAGTGCATCTTGCATGATTCCACTGGAAGAGGACTCTTGGAACTTTATGGCTGTTTTACTCCAGAAAAATTATGAGCCTTGTCCCTTGTGCTTTGCACTGTTTTGTTGTAGTAAATCACAGTTCTAAGTACAATTATAAACTGAGTCCTATGGGTCCTCCTAGAGAATCACTGAACTTTCAGGTGGACTTGAGGATCCCCGGCCCAGCCTTGTACTGGGAGTTTAATGTTCTGGAGTTACCATCTTGAAATTTTAATAATTTTATTTTTTTAATTTCTGTCTATTAATGAATTCTATAGGCCAATGGAGCATGCCCCAGGGACTTAGATCCATATCTCACATATGTTCTTGTACCCAGTGCCTCTCCATCTCCAAGGGACAGGTTCTTGGCCACCCTCTTCCCTGCACTTGGTCCCCAAAGTTGTGCACCTATGAGAAAGAGAGTTATCTGGATCAGTTTCCCCACCCCTGACATACTGCGCATCTGTTTGGCAATTGATGAAAGAGGAAACCCTGCAGCCTGTGAGGGGTAAACACCCAGTCTCAGGGTGGGACTCCAAGATACCTGCGAGGGTGTACACTTGCTCTACAAGTATCCCTATGCCTGAAGGAGCATAACATTAAATAGAAAATTAAAACATGACATATATAGAACATGTAATTACATTCAAAACATTGTGCTACCATCACCACCATTCATTACCAAAACTTTTCTATCAACCCAAATAGAAACTCTGTACATTTTAAATATTTTGCTAGAATAAAACATTCTTAAATCTACACAGATCTGTGGAACTGTACAACACAAACAGTGAACCCTAAGTTAAACCATGGACTATAATTTATAGTAAAATTATGAGAATATGCTTTTTTTATTAATTAATGGAAAAAAGAAATTAACCCAACATTTAGAAATCATACCATTCTACATATGCAATCAGTAATTCTTAACATCATCACATAGATGCATGATCATCGTTTCTTAGTACATTTGCATCGGTTTAGAAGAACTAGCAACACAACCGAAAAAGATATAGAATGTTAATATAGAGAAAAAAATAAAAGTAATAATAGTAAAACAAAACAAAACAAAACAAAACAAAACAAAAACCTATAGCTCGGATGCAGCTTCATTCAGTGTTTTAACATGATTACTTTACAATTAGGTATTATCGTGCTGTCCATTTTTGAGTTTTTGTATCTAGTCCTATTGCACAGTCTGTATCCCTTCAGCTCCAATTACCCATTATCTTACCCTGTTTCTAACTCCTGCTGGACTCTGTTACCAATGACATATTCCAAGTTTATTCTCAAATGTCGATTCACATCAGTGGGACCATACAGTATTTGTCTTTTAGTTTTTGGCTAGACTCACTCAGCATAATGTTCTCTAGGTCCATCCATGTTATTACATGCTTCATAAGTTTATCCTGTCTTAAAGCTGCATAATATTCCATCGTATGTATATACCACAGTTTGTTTAGCCACTCGTCTGTTGATGGACATTTTGGCTGTTTCCATCTCTTTGCAATTGTAAATAACTCTGCTATAAACATTGGTGTGCAAATGTCCATTTGAGTTTTTGCCCTTAATTCCTTTGAGTAGATTCCCAGCAATGGTATTGCTGGGTTGTATGGCAATTCTATATTCAGTTTTTTGAGGAACCGCCAAACTGCCTTCCACAGTGGTTGCACCATTTGACATTCCCACCAACAGTGGATAAGTGTGCCTCTTTCACCGCATCCTCTCCAGCACTTGTCATTTTCTGTTTTGTTGATAATGGCCATTCTGGTGGGTGTGAGATGATATCTCATTGTGGTTTTGATTTGCATTTCTCTAATGGCCAGGGACATTGAGCATCTCTTCATGTGCCTTTTGGCCATTTGTATTTCCTCTTCTGAGAGGTGTCTGTTCAAGTCTTTTTCCCATTTTGTAATTGGGTTGGCTGTCTTTTTGCTGTTGAGTTGAACAATCTCCTTATAAATTCTGGATACTAGACCTTTATCTGATATGTCATTTCCAAATATTGTCTCCCATTGTGTAGGCTTTCTACTTTCTTGATGAAGTTCTTTGATGCACAAAAGTGTTTAATTTTGAGGAGCTCCCATTTATTTATTTCCTTCTTCAGTGCTCTTGCTTTAGGTTTAAGGTCCATAAAACCGCCTCCAATTGTAAGATTCATAAGATATCTCCCTACATTTTCCTCTAACTGTTTTATGGTCTTAGACCTAATGTTTAGATCTTTGATCCATTTTGAGTTAACTTTTGTATAGGGTGTGAGATATGGGTCTTCTTTCATTCTTTTGCATATGGATATCCAGTTCTCTAGGCACCATTTATTGAAGAGACTGTTCTGTCCCAGGTGAGTTGGCTTGACTGCCTTATCAAAGATCAAATGAAGCTGGAGGTCTTGCACTGCCTGACTTTAAGGCATATTATGAAGCCACAGTGGTCAAAACAGCATGGTATTGGCATAAAGATAGATATATCGACCAATGGAATCGAATAAAGTGCTCAGATATGAGAATATGCTTTTATCAATTGTATCAAATGTTCCACATTGAAGCAAACTTTTCATAATAGGGTGGTATATAGGAATACTGCATTTTATGCATGATTCTTTTATAAACCCACTTCTGTCACCACCATGACAGGTGGACAGAGGCCACGAAAGAAAAAAAAAGCTTCATATTTTAGTATGTTTAATGGCATTTTTTCCCTTACTTTTTGAATAAGGGGCCCTACATTTTCACTTTACATTGGACACTGACACTGATAATAATTTAGCCAGCCTTTACAACTGAATATGGTGAGCTCCTCTTTGCACTTGACCCAAATCATCTCACTTCATTTCCACAATTGTCTCCCTGCTTTTTGACTGATATCCTAGAACTCGGTTTTTCAACATCTTCGATCATGACTTTGACTCTGAGTATGAAATATATTTTATATTATAACCCATATATTTAATGACATAAAAATTCACTAAAATATACTTACTCTTATTAATTTCACATGAGGCTTAATGAGTATTTAAATACTATATTTTTGTAATCTGGGGGAGGTGGGGGTAGGAAATGTGTTTGATGAAGCCTCCTGGCCCAGATCACAAGGGGATGGGGGATGCATATCTGCAGCACCATGGGAATCTGCTTCTAGATTAGCTTTTTTAAAAAGCTGATCATAACCTAAAATAATTTCATAGCACACAACTAAAGGGTCACTTGAAAAACACCATGCAAGGGTCCCTATCTCTGACCTTAATATCATCCAAAATATTATTAGGTGTTCCACAGACAAAAGATCTCATGTTTAATAAATGTAGGAAACATAGCATATTCATTACCTTCCTAGAAATTCACAAGCATATTACCATTGTATTGTCACTGAAAAATCATGTAATAGAAAGAAATATGCATAAATTTTACTCAATCTTTATCAGCCATAAGTATATAATTCTTCCTGTGTCATTGCTAAGTCAAAGAGAAAATAAAAACACAATATGTGGGTCTTTAAAAGGAGTGAAACCACCAATGTCTCAGGTTTTATGGAATCGGGTCAAAATTATGCTCAGATGTAAATTCATAGCCTTAGATTTTATTATCAGAAAATGGATTTTAATACATTAAACATTTATTTCAAGAAGTTTATCTTCTTGAAACTTTATTTCAAGAAATTTCTTGTTTGTAAAAAAACCTAGAAAATTAGGAGATAAAAATAAAATTAAATTATTTTTAAATTATGCAAAAATAAGGAAAATAACATTAGTATTAAAAAAATAGATCAAACTTTTCCAAATACAAATTTAAGAAGAGAGAAAATACAAATAAATAGAAGTATTGGGCATAAAAATCAATTGTGTTCCTACAAACTAGCAATGAACAATCTAAAGAGAAATTAAGAAAATTATATTTACAAAAACATCCAAAAGAATAAAATATCTAGGAATAAATTTAACTAACAATGCAAAAGATTTGTATGCTGAAAACTACAAAACACTGCTGAAAGAAATTAAAAAACATCCGAACAAATGGGAAGACATCCTAAGTTCATGGATTGAAAGTTAATTTTGTTAATATATCATATTACACAAAGCAGCATGCAAATTCAATACAATCCTTACTAAAATTACAGAATCCTTTTTTTTTTTTTTGGTAGAAATGGGAAAACTGATCACCAAGTTTATATAGAATTGTAAGGTGCTCTGTAGAACCAAAGCAAACTTATAAGAGAAAGGATTGGAAGACTCACACTTTTTGCTTTCTAATTGGATTAAAAAGCAAGAGTAATCAAAACAGTGTGGTAATAACATGAAGATAGACAGATCAGTGGAAGAAAATTGAAAGTCCAGAACTAGACTCACATATCTATGGCCAGTTGATTTTTGACAAGGTTGCCAACCATGTGAAATAAGAAAAGAATAGTCCCTTCAAGAAATGGTGCTGGGAAAACTGGATCATCACATGCAAAAGAATGAAGTTAGACTCCTACCTCACAGCATATAAAAAAGTCAACTCAAAATGGATAAAGGACCTAAATATAAGAACTAAAATCATAAAACTCTTAAAAGATAATAGGGGTAAATCTTTATGACCTGGGATTCAGCAATGGATTCTTATATATGACACCAGAAGTACCAGAAACAAACAAAACATGCTAGATAAATTTGATTTCATTGAAATCAAAAGCTTTTGTGCATCAAAGGAACTTATCAGGAAGGTAAAAACAGTCTAGACAGTGGGATAAAATCATGTAAAACCATTTATTATATAAGGGTTTAATATCTAGAATATATAAAGAGCTCCTACAACTCAACAGCAAAAAAGACAATAAAAAGAATTATAAAATGGGAAAAAGATTTGAATAGACATTTTTCCAAAGAAGATATGCAAATGACCAATAAACACAGTAAAAGATGCTCAACATCATTAGCCATTAAGGAAATGAAAATTAAAACCACAATGAGATATCACTTCATACCCACAAGGATGGCTATTATTTTAAAAAGGGAAAATAGTAAGTATTGGAGAAGATGTGGAGAAATTAATTCTAGTGTATTGTTGGTGAGAATGTAAAATGGTGCAGCCACTATAGAAAGGAATGTGGCAGTTACTCAAAAAGTTAAATATAGAATTCCATTTGACCCAACAATTGTACTTCCAGGTGCATACCCAAAGAGAGTGAAAACAGGGTGGCAAACAGATACGTATACACCAATGTTTAAGCAATATTATTCACAATAGCTAAAAGCTGCAAGTAACCCAATTGTCCATCAACAAATGAATGGATAATCAAATTGTGGTACATACACACAATGGAATATTATTCAGTCATAAGAAAAAGTGACATTATGAGATGCTGCTATACGGAAAACCTAGAATACTTTCTGCTCAGTGAAAGAAGCATGGCACGTACATACAAAAATTGAATGATCACTTATAAGAGATGGCTAGAAAGAGCACATTTACAAAGATAGAAAGCAGATTAGAGGTTACCAGGGTAGGATTGAAGGCTAGTTAATGGAGAAGGGGGAGTGCTTTTCTGTTAAAAGAAAGTGTTGGGGATTGAATCATGATCTCCACAAGACTTAATCCCTGATCATGTGGGTGAGAGTCCAGTTGTAAATGGGATCTTCCAAGATCCTACTTAGATAAGACCAGAATGGATTAGGGTGGGCCTTAATATATTATGACTGGAGTCCTTACTAAAAGACAAAATCTGACTTCCAGGAAGAAGGCTGAATAGAGCAGCTCGAGATTACCCCCGCCCCATGGAAAAGTTGGAGAAGGGACAAGAGAGCTACTGAGGTGGTAATTCGGGAGTGCAGCTGATCTGGGAGAGCCTTCTACACCACATAGGGCAGCCCTGGTTGCAGAGGCTGAGGAACTTAGAGGCAGAAAGCTGGAGCCTGGGCAGAGGCGTGGAGCCCATGGGAGTGCATGGGCAGGAGTCAGGACTAGGAAGTAAGCCAGGCTGTGTAACTTGGGTGCGCTGCCCTCACCAATGCAACCCCATAACCGGTAACTACCCCCACATCCCACACACCAGAACCCTGTCTCTCACTCCCATTCCTCATGCTCCAGGTGCCCACCCCACACCAGCCCTCAGTACAGATATCTGCCGCACACCCCCATCACAAGTGCAGCCCAACCCACCTTTCCTGCACCTGTCCCTAACACTATGTCCCATTTCCTGCTCCCTGCAGGCTGTTGCCAGTGCATAAAGGCTGTGGACGATAACCTCCATACCCAGGCTACACCTGCACCCCACCCATAGTGTGGCACAGCCTCACACTGCCCCCCCCCCCAGCTCTGCACATCAGTTTACAACACTCCTAAGACCACGGATGCACACAAGCCTCCAATCACATCATTCAGTTCTGGGAACTGCACCTAACAGCAGTTCTAGAACTGTGCATGTGCATGGCCCTCACCCACACTTCCCAGCTCTGAGAAAGTGCTGACCTGCACAGCCAGGTCACATCTGCCCCCAACCCACAAAGTCATAACACCAACCTGCTGCCTCAGATCTATGCATGTGCAGAAAGGGTCACATGCCTTAGACCAGTGCACATGAGGGTTATGTGGCCCAGACTGGTGCACCAGTACAGCTACATCCTCCTTGGCTGATGGGTGCCCATGTTCACAAGCATCAAAACAACAGCCCCAACCTGCACCTATATGTGCCTTAAAACAAATCACTGTATTGAGTGCCACACACTATACCCTGCTCCCTGCTGTACAACCATCTTGCAAACACAAGGCCTTAGACTACAGAAAGAAATCAACTCCCAAAGTAAATCAATCAAGATATTTACATGCCACGAAGACAGAAGATCACTAAGCACATCACAATACAGACAGATATCGCTCTGCTTAATGATCAAATTAAAACACCAGAGGAGACAAAGATGTTGGAGCAACTAATCAAAGATGTTCATAAAACTCTACTCAAAATAAGTAGTATAACAAGTGACATAAATGAGATCAAGAAGATAGTAGAAGAGCATAAAGAGGAATTTGAAAGAATAAATAGAAAAATAGCAGACATCACAGAGATTACAGACTCTGTTGGCCAAATAAAAAATATACTAGAGGCACACAACACCAGATTTGAAGAGACAGAAGAAAGAATAAGTGATATAAAGGAGAGGATAACTGACTTGGAAGACTCAAAACAGCAAATGGCAAAAAAGGTGGAAAAATTGAATTGGATCTCACGGAAATAATAGGCAAAACAAAGCATGTAAATATAAGAATCACTGGTGTCCCAGAAGAAGAGAGGAGTAAAGGGCTAGGAAGAGTAGCTGATATAATGGGGGAAAACTTTCCAACCCTCATAAAGGACATAAATATACAAGTCAATGAAGTCCATAGTTCTCTGAAAAGGATAAATCCAAGTAGACCTTCCCCAAGGCACATGCCAATCAGTCTGTCAAATATTGAAAAGGAGCACAAAATCCTGTAAGCAACAAGAGAAAACAATATACTATATACAAGGGAAACCAAATAAGACTGAGTTTAGACTACTCAGCTAGCACCCTGGAGGTAAGAAGGCAGTGGCACGATATATTCAAGACCCTGAAAGAGAAAGACTTGCAGCCAAGAATTCTGTACCAGCCAAACTGTTCTTCAAAACTGAGGGAGAGATTAAAGTTTTCACAGACAAAGAAGTCCTGGAAGAATTTGTCAACAAGAATTCAGCCCTACAAGAAACACTAAGCGGAGTTCTGCCCACTGAATAAAAAGACAGGAGAGGGAGGTCTGGAGGAAGGCACAGAATTGAAGAGCACCACTAAGGATAATTTAAAGAATGCAAAAGAAAGAGGAAAAAAGATATATAGATCTGACAAATAAAATTAAAAAGATGAAAACGAAGGATTCAAGAAACATCTTTTTGATAATAACTTAGAATGTTAACAGATGACTTTTACCAATTAAAAGATACAGATTGGCAGAATGGATTAAGAAACACAATCTGACTATATGCTGCTTACAAGACACTCATCTTAGACAACAACGTTACAAAACATTGAAAGTGAAAGGATGGAAAACAGATTTTTCATGCAAGTTGTAACTAAAAGAAAGCAGAAGCTATACTAATATCGGACAAAATAGACTTTAAATGTAAAGACATCATAAGAGACAAAAAAGGACACTATATACTAATTACAGGGTCAATTCACCAAGAAGATATAACAATCACAAATGTTTATGCTCCCAGTCAAGGAGCTCCAAAGCACATGAGTCAGACATTGGCAAAACTGAAGGGAATGATAGATGTTTCAACAATAATACTAGGAAATTTTAACACACCACTCTCTTCTATAGATAGAACAACCAGACAGAAAATCAACAAGGAAATAGAGAAGGTAAATAACTTGACAAATGAATTAGACCTAACAGGCATATATAGGTCATTGCACCCCAAAGCACAAGGTTATACATTCTTCTCTAATGCTCATGGAACACTCTCTAGGATAGATCATATACTGGTGCACAAAACAGATCTTTATAAATATAAAAACACTGAAATTATTCAAAGCACATTCTCTGATCACAATGGAATGAAGCTTGACCTCAATAACCACCAAAGAATAAGAACATTCGCAAATATATGGAAATTGAATAACATACTCTTAAACAACCAGTGGGTCAAAGAAGAAATTGCTAGAGAAATCGGTAGCTATATGGAGATGAATGAAAATGAGAATACAACTTATCAGAACTTATGGGATGCAGGAAAGACTGTGCCGAGAAGGAAATGTACTGCTCTAAGTGCCTAGTTTATGAAACAAGGAAGAGTAAAAATCGAGGACTCAACAGCACACCTGCAGGAACTTGAGAAACAACAGAAAATTAACCACAAAGCAAATAGAAGAAGAGAAATAACAAAGATTAAAGCAGAGATAAATGAATGGGAGAACAAAAGAACAATGGAAAGAATCAATAAAACCAAAAGATGGTTCTTTGAGAAAATCAATAAAATTGATGGGCCACTGGCAAGACTGACAAAGAAAAAAGAGAGAGGGTGCAAATAAACAAAATCAGAAATGAGAAGGGGTGCACTACCACAGACCCTGAAGAAATAAAATAAATCACAAAAGAATACTATGAACAACTATACGCCAAGAAACTGGACAATATACATGAAATGGACAAATTCCTGGAGACACATAAACCAGTTACACTGGCTCAGGAAGAAACAGAAGATCTCAACAAACCAATCACAAGTAAAGAGATTCAATCAATCAACAAAAATCTTCCTACAAAAAAAAAAAGCCCAGGGCCAGATGCCTTCACAAGGGAATTTTATCAAATATTCCAAAAAGAACTAACACCAATCCTGCTCAAACTTTTCCAAAAAATTGAGGAAAAAGGAACTCTAGCTAACTTATTTTATGAAGCTAATATCATTTTAATACAAAAACCAAGTAAAGATGCTATAAGAAAAAACTGGAGGCCAATCTCCAAATGAACATAGATGAAAAAATTCTCCATAAAATATTAGTAAT
Source organism: Tamandua tetradactyla (assembly GCF_023851605.1). NCBI lineage: Eukaryota > Metazoa > Chordata > Mammalia > Pilosa > Myrmecophagidae > Tamandua > Tamandua tetradactyla. The sequence continues at coordinate 125,939,725 of NC_135353.1, forward strand.
TCGAATCCAACAGCACACTAAATGAACTATACACCATGACCAATTGGGGTTTATACCAGGAATGCAAGGATGGTTTAATACAAGAAAGTCAATTAATGAAATACAGCACATTAACAAATCAAAAGGGAAAAATCACATAATCATCTCGATTGATGCTGAAAAAGCATTCAACAAAATTCAGCATCCTTTTCTGATAAAAACACTCCAAAAGTTTGGAATCAAAGATATCTATGCTTCTGTCCTTGTGCCAGTACCATGGCACAATTTTATAAATTGAATATATCAATTTTATAAAGAGAATATATGAAAAACAGAGTCATCATCATACCCAATGGAGAGAGACTGAAAAATTTCCCCTAAGATGACGTACAAGACAAGGATGCTCACTGTCACCAGTATCAGTCAACATTGTGCTAGAAGTTCTAGCTAGAGTAATCAGGCAGGACAAAGAAATAAAAGGCATCCAAATTGGAAAGTAAGAAATAAACTCTCAATCTTTGCAGATGATATGATACTATACTTGGAAGATCCTGAGAAATTTACAGCAAAGTTACTTGAGATAATAAACGAATTCAGCAAGGAGCAGGATATAAATTAATGGGCAAAAATCAATAACATTTCTATACACAAGCAATGACCTAGTTGAAAAGTCAGTTAAGGAAAAAAATCCATTCAAAAGAGCAACTACTTTTCAAATCAAGTACTTTGAAATCAACTTAACTAGGGACGTAAAGGACTTCTGCATGGAAAACTACATAACATTGCCAAAAGAAATCAATGGAGATCTAAATAGGTGGAAAAACATTCCCTGCTTATGGATAGGAAGACTAAATATAGTTAAGATGTCAATTCTCCCCAACTGATCTACAGATTCAGCACAGTCTGAATCAAAATTCCAACAATGTACATTGAAGATTTGGAAAAGCTAACTGCCAAATTCATCTGGAAAGGAAAGGGACCCCAAATAACTAAAAGCATCCTAAAAAAAGAAGAATGAAGTGGAAGGATTAACTCTCCATGATGTTAAACCTATTATAAAGCCACAGTCATCAAAACAACATGGTACTGGCACAAGGACAGAAGCATTGACCAATGGACTCAAATTGACTGCAAAATTAGACCACCATATCGGTGACCAACTGATCTTTGACAAGGCCCACAAATCCTCTGAACTGGGACAAAACATTTTTTCAATAATTGGGCATGGAAGAACTGGATTTCAAAAGCCAAAAGAATGAAAGAGGACCCCTATCTTATACCCTATGCAAAAATTAACACAAAGTGAATCAAACACCTAAATATAAGAATTAGCACCATGAAGCTTATAGAAGAAAATGTAGGAAAACATCTTCAAGATGTAGTAATAGGATGTAGCTTCCTAAACTTTGCACCCAAAGCACAGGCAATGAAGGAAAAAATAGGTAAATGGGAGCTCCTCAAAATCAAATACTTCTGCACCTCAAAAGACTTCATCAGAAAGGTGAAGAGGCAGCCAACTCCATGGGAGAAAGTATTTGGAAATCACATATTGGACAAAGGTTTGATTACCTATACATACAAACTAATCATACAACTCAATGACAAAAGAAGAAACAACCCAATTATAAAATAAGCTAAAGACATGAATAGGCATTTCTCTGAAAAACAAATACAGATGGCTCAAAAGCACATGAACAGCTGTCCATTTTCATTGGCTATAAGGGAAATGCAGATCAAGACTACAATGAGAAACCACCTCACACCTATAAGAATGGCTGCTATTAAACAAACAGGAAACTATAAAGATTGGAGAGGATGTGGAGAAATTGGGACATTATGCACTGCTGGTGGGAATGTATAATGGTGTAGCCACTATTGAAGACTCTTTGGCGGTTCCTTAGGAAACTAACTATCTAGTTGCCCTATGACCCCGCCATAGCACACTTGGTAAATACCAGAAGAGCTGAAAGAAGGATACAAACAGACATTTGCACACTGGTGTTCATAGCAACATTATTCACAATAGCCAAATGATGGAAACAACCCAAATGCCCATGAACAGACGAGTGAATCAACAAAATGTGGTATATGCATATGATGGAATATTATGCAGGAGTAAGACAAAATGACATCATGAAGCACATGACAAGATAGCCTGGAGGACATAATGCTGAGTGAAATAAGCCAGACACAAAAGTACAGATACTGTATGATTCCACTTTTATGACCAGCATAAAGGTATAATCAGAGATTTATAATACAGAATATAGGGAACTTAGAGATACATAGAACCTAGAGATGGGTGAAACATTAGCTAATGAGGTTGGAATCCATTGCAGGGGAATACATTAGAGTGAAGGTGGTTCTCTAGTGGGTCTAGAGGTAATATTACCATATTGAAGATAGACAAGATTGAAAGGGGTTGCATAGACCTACATGGCCCACTGACTCACACTAGAAATATGAATTAGTTCTTGCAAGAATTACTTCAAAGATATGATTCTTGTACAAAGAGTGTTTAAACCCAAGGTACAGGGGGAAAATGGTTATTGCATGCTATGAGCTATGTTCAAAAGGAAACCATCAGCACTACCACAGCAACAGCAGTGATAAATAATGGAGGGAGGGACAAGAGTTAAAAGGAGGTTTAGATTTCCTGTTGGCGAGGGTGTGTTTATTGGTTTTCTTTCTCTTGGGAACAATTAAATCATGTAAAATGGAGAATACTGATGGTCTGTAGACTTTGGGCCCCTTGCATTAGGCACGATGAAAGCAAGTGGCTGAAGGAGTCACTCATGGAGGAGATTGGCGAACGATGGTGTATACTTCTGAATGAAGGTTGTGCTGCTACAAAAAGGAGCAAAGTTATGAGGCATGCAATGATGCAAAAGAGCATGTGGGACATCTGGTGAGACAAAAAAAAAGCCAGAAACAAAACAACAACAATGGTATGGTCACCTTTAGAAAATGCTTATAAGAAAACAGGGGCCTAGATTGTAAGCGTTTAGAGTAGACACATTAAGTCTGGAGTGGTGATTATTATTTCTGAACTTTGAGAAGCTGTTTTATATATATAACCTGACATTCAGAGACAAAAATGAAGCCAAACAGGTTGGGGTTAAAGTAATTCAGAACATAGGGGTAAGGAATACAGTGTCTATATTTTAGAACCACACATACTCTTTGAAAGCAATGGAAGAAAGGTTTATTTGGTCTGGAACAGAAATTTTCCGCAGTGCATAATCTAATTCAACCTATCTGCATAGCTCATTTGAACAATTGAAATACAGGGAGCATGGAATAAGAAAGAGGTCCTTTGATCCTGTATAGATTATTGTAATACCTGGAAACATCCTAGAGTATATTAAGCAAATAATGAAAAATTATTGACAAAGTCCCCTGAAGGATTTGAGAAAGAATATGGAACTATTAAACCTTACCATCAGGGAATCCCCTGATACTGTGTCATACTCTGGGGACACCCAAGTCAATAGACCATGCCCTCGATCATGAGGCTTACTCTTGTGAAGCTTATGTAGGTAGTGGAGAAGCTTAGACTACCTATAGGCATGTCTAAGAGTTACTTCTGGAGGACCTCTTTTGTTGCTCAAATGTGGCCTCACTCTCTCTAAGCCCAACTCTGCAAGTGAAATCATTGCCTTCACCCCTACATGGAACATGACATCCAGGAGTGAAAGTCTCCCTAGTGATGGGGGAGATGACTCTCAGGAATGAATCCAGACCTGGCACTGTGGGATCAACAATTCCATCCTGACCAAAAAGGGGAAAAGAATTGTAATTAATAAAGTATCAATGACAGAGAGAGTACAAATAGAGTGGAGAGGCTACTCCAGAGATTGCTCTTATGCAAGCTTCAGGTAGACCTTGCTATCTAGCATAACCTGCCAACCCCCAACCAGGACCATTCTAGTCAATCCTAAAGAACACCTAGGGCAATATATAAGATTCCACATGGGTTCCATGCACTAGAATAATTTTCCAGAAACCTACAACCTCCAGATGGGTCCCTGGTCCACATAAGTCCTGAAACCTAGCCCAGCCTCTCCAGAACACCAGATAGTTCCATCTCCTTACCCCATATTAGTGACAGACCCTTCCAATATCAAAAATTTAGAATTGCCATAGCCCGAACAACTCCTAAAGAGAGGTATGGAAAGATCAAAGGTGATGGTGGAGTTATACAGAGAAGATAGGATTTAACAATTGACTATGAATGCTGAATCATTAAATTGATATCTCTATTAGTCTCTAGTATTTTAGGGCAGCTAGAAATAAAAACTTAAAATTGTGAAATTGTAACCCATGTCAAACTCTGAAATATATTCTACAACTAATTGTGGTGCTGTGCTTTGAAATTTATAGCTTTTTTGTATATATTTTATTTTTCACACAAAAAAGGAGGAAAAAAGTGGATTGTAATGATAAAAAAATATTTAAGCCCTCTAGCCTCCTATATTCTGGAGCAGCTAGAAGAAAAATTGCGAGAGAACCATATGGTAGCCCATGACAAACTCTGGGATCTGTCCTGGCACCATGGGAACTTGTTGAAAAGTGCTTTGAAAACTATTGCTTTTTTTTTATTTCTTTGCTTTGTATGTTATTCTATACAATAAAAAAAGTTAAAAATTTAAAAAAAAGAAATCTAAAGAGACAGATTATTGAACAAGAGGAGTAGAAGCCATAAGAGAGGACCAAAGAAAGCAGACCACCATGTTACAGAGGCAGAGAATTATTGCCACCAAGCTGCCACCAGAATGCTTCAGACTTCAAAGAAGGCATGGCCTATGAATACCTTGATTTTGAACTTTTAGACCTCTAAATTGTGAACGAAGAAATTCCTGTTATTTTGTTATAGCAGACCTCAAGCCAATGAGTTCCTATTATTTTGTTATAGCAGACCTCAGCAAACTAAGACAAGAAGTATAAAGGAAAAAAGAGAATAGCAGATATGCTAATTTGACAATCTTCATGAAATGGAGAATTTTCTTGGAAAATATAGAGAAGGAGGAGAAAACCTGAACTGACCAATATCCAATAAAGAAGCAGGAAAGAGTTTGCAAAGAACTATTTTCAAAGAAAGGCTAGAGGACCAATTTTGCCAGTAAGTCCTTTCAAACTTCCAGAGAGCTCATTTCTAATGCTCCATAAGCTGCCTCAGGAAAAAAAAAAACCAGAAACCTCTATTTGTCCTCTGTAACTAAAATTAATTTGACATTAAACATGTCAAGTACAGCTAAAATTTTATAGACATAGAACATTAACATGTAAAAAGAGCTAAAATTCATAAATAACATATCAAATACAAGTGTGACAGAATATTAAACAATAATCTACCTCATCCCACCTAATAGAGTTTATTCCAAGTCTGCAAAATTTAATTTATATTTGGAAATCCAGAAATAACATATGTCACATCACTAGGTTAAATAAGAAAACTCATCACTACTAAGAATGCTTTAAAATTCATGATTTTAAAATTCAAAACCCTTAAATATTAGCAGAAAAAGGGGTATTTCCCTGAGGTCCAGAGAGGTAAAGCAACTTGTCCAAGGTCACACAGTAAGGCAGCAGCAATACAAACCAGGCCTCCTGCCTTCATGTGGATGCAACGTTGCAGGCTTGAGGGTAGCATAGCTTTCTGGACTGTGGCTACTCATTACCTTGGCCTTTTGCTTTCTTCTGCCAAGACCAAGCCAAACGGAATGATTTCTAAACAGCAACAGAGTTTTCGCTAGTAAATAAACTACAGGAGGGACCAGCCACTGACCTAACAGATGAATGATTTGACTCTTTTTGATGGAACCCAGCACTTGAAGGGGTGATAATTGTTGCTTTAAGTATTAGTTAGTTAGTTAGTTAGTTAGTTAGTTAGTTAGTTAGTTAGTTAATGTTTATAATTTACAAGTGATACTGCTTCTCTTATTGAAGGTTGTGTTTCCTGTGGGCTGTTTGGAAGTGTAAAAGATACTATAGTCATCAGAGAATTTGTACTAATTTTGGGTATGGCTCATCCATCTGGTCAGAGACAGAAAAGATTGGAAAGTGTGCCTGATCTAATTCTACTGTGCTCATCCTGTGTTCCACCTGTGGTCCATGAATCAAATGCTATTTATGGACATGGAACAGAACAAGCCAACCCAACCATTTAGCTGGTTTGACATTCTCTAAATCCCATTTCCCACTTTTAAAGCTCAAACACAAGGCCTATTTCAAAAGACAAACATGGTGAAAATGAAGAAATTGCTATAGGTTATACTTGGAAAGAATTCAATTGACGTTGAAATACACTAATTTGTAGGTGGCATGTCTTCAAAGGGATTCACTTGAACAAATTTAAGTTGAGGAATAGGTAATAACAAAATAGTTAATTGTGCTTAGGTTCGTAACTTACATTGGCCAGTTGTCTAAAATACATTTAAGAGGGTTGTATCTCTTTTTAGTAGTACAGCAATATTACTAGGCACCTAGGTGGAATTAAATAAATTAGGTACAAAGTGACAAGTACAAGAATACCAAATATCAAATCCAAGAATAATGTGAGTACTTCAGTGGCTAACTCTTGTAAACCTCAGAGTCTGTACCTATAACCAAATGGCTTAAGGTGGGACTCAACCACAATACTAACCAATAGCCAATAACCAAAGTGGGACTTTAGCCCACAACCAAAAGCAAATTTAACAGACTTTGAAAAAAGAGTAGGCATGTATATAAAGTTACTCAACCAAGAGGCATCTGCTCTCAGAACCATTTCTCTCTCTAAAAGGAAGTGCCATTGGGATCAGCAATGCCAGTAAGGACATAGTTGAGCTTCATCCACTGAGCCTGTAGACAAAGAAGTCCAGGTGCCCACTCAGGATCAGCAGCTGACACTCACTGTCTCATGGGATCATGGAGTACTTGGACAGGAGTCTCAAAGACCTGGTCCCATGTTGGGTGCCAAATTGTTGCAGCTCAAAAGTGAGTCCTCATCTGATGTGCACAGAGTCTATCGGTTGGCCCTAGGATTTTGAAAAGACAAAAGTTTATTTGGCAAAGCCTGGCCTTGCAAAGACAGGAGGACAGATTCTTCAAATCTGTCTTCCTGAACTGGAGAAACATTCAGTATTTTATAGTATTCAGACAAAGACAGGCAAGCTGAGAATAATAAGCAAAGCCATTTTAGATGACAACGTGAGAGTCTAATTGCTGAATATGTGTAGAGTGATTGCATACTTCAGCTACTTACTACACATGTCAGGCAGGCTAACTTTGATTAGAACTGGCTAGGTTCAGCAAGATAGTTATATTAATCTTATACTAATAAATAAGGGGCTAGGTGCAAGGGCACCTGACTTCAGGGTTACAAAACAAAATGAGAATTTACAAGCTAGGTCAGTCAGGAGTTGTTTTGGTTGCAGGGTGCAGTTTCAAAGCATTGCATCAGTAAAAGAAATCATCTGGAGTAAAGTTAAAAGAAAAGTGGAGATTTTTACAATTTAGGGAGAATGCTGCTTCAGAAAATGGTCAGGTGGGGGTATGAAAAATGGGTCAGGGTTCACTCCAGTCTGTCCTGGGATACAACTCCCCTCCTTCTGTGGACATGTGAAACCTAGAGAAGAAGTTATCTACTTTCAATATGCAAAAGAATAGTCATAAGATAAACACTTCCACTCCAGAAGGGAGAAATTGGAAGGAAAACAGGGGTCACAGGTCACAAGCAATTCAGAAATCCTGCAGGACATACTCCACTAGATTTCAAGGTCTGAGAGTCATCTATGGAAGGATATTTTGTCCTTTGGGTCTGATGGAGAGGCAGCCCCACCCTTTCCAAGTGCTTGTGCATTGGCTATGCTCTCCCCAAATATTAGGGTGAAGGTTCCACCCTTGTCAACCATCAGAACGGTAGGCAGGCTCTAATCACACCTTCATCAAATATTGGGGTGACAGCCAGATTCTCCAGAATCCCCCAGGCATCTGTGAATCCTAGGGTAGTGCCAGTTTGAAAATATTATGTATCCCAGAAAAGCCATGCTTTAATCCTGATCCTTTCTTGTGGGAGCAGACATTTCTTTTAATCCTGATTCACTACTGTACATTGGAATTTTTTATTAGATTATCCCACGGAGATGTGGCATGCCCAATTGTGGGTGTGACCTATGATTAGATGGGGATGTGACTCCAATCATTCCAGGTGGATCTTGATTAGTTTACTGGAGTCCTTTAAAAGGAAACATTTTGGAGAGAGCCAGAAATGACAAAAGTCTCAGAGCTGACAGAAACATCACAGCACAGCTGACACAGATGTGGACACATGGAGAACAGAGACACAGGTGTTTGGAGATGCTTGGAGCCTAGCAGATATTGCCATGAGATGTTAAGCAAGCCAGAATCTGGAGAGAGCCATGGGAAAGCAAAATAGATGAAAGTCAATCCCAGAGAAGCAAAGTGAGAAAACCCTACAGGAACAGAGGCTGAAAACAATGGAACCCAGGAGCAAGGGATCAGCAGATGCCAGTCACATGACTACACAGCTGAGGAGTGTTCCAGAGCCATCGGACTTTCTGGATGAAGGTAACCTCGTGTTGGTGCCTTAATTTGGACACTTTCACTTCCTTTGAATTGTAAACTTGTAACTTATTAAATTCCCCTTTTTAAAAGCTGCTCCAGTTCTAGTATATTGTATTCCAGCAGCTTGCAAACTAACACAGGTGGTAACATGGTTCCTGAAAAATAGGGTAGAAGGAGTCTTTAAATGATATACTCACCCTTTCCACACATATTGGTGGGTCTACCCTCTTCACCCAAGAAGATGTCTTTGCTCCAGACCTCAGCATCCATGGTTTTACCTTTGAAGTGATTTTATCCTTCAATTTGTCCCCTTTCTGTTCCTTATAGTCCAGGCTAGCAGTGGTTCTGTTCATACAGATATCTTGAAAAACTTGTCAGTTTTGCCTATAGTACACAGAAGGTCTCAACCATCAGACAAGAGAACTTTTCACAAATCCTTTCTGGATAACTGAATTTCTGATCTCGACTCACATTGAAATGGCTGACTGTTTCCATGTTCAGCTAAATCTTCACATGGAATGCTATTTTCTTTGGGACTTGCTTTCCAAAAACTCGGAGTTTTCCAAAAGATCAATTTTTGATTTCTTTATACCCAGGGGTTAAGTTCTCATCACTTTCCTCTTGCAGTTTACTAAAATCTACAAGGAAAATCCAGTCTGCACATTTAGTTTGAAAGTCTCCTCAGCTAAATATCCAAGGTCATCACTTTCAAATTCTACCTCCCATCTGATGTCAGGACACAATTTTACCAAGTTCTCTGTCATTTTAAAAAGAGGGTCATCTTTATTTCAGCTTGCAATGAAATATTCATCATTTCTATCTAAGGCCTCATCAGAAATACCTTTAATGCCCATATTTCTTACCAGCAGTCTCTTCAAAACAATATAGGTCTTTTCTATCAAGCACCTCAAATTCTTTGCCTCTACCCATTACTCAATTATAAAGTTCATTTCCACATTTTTAGTATTTTCAATAGCAGCACCTCACATTTCTGTTAACAAAATCTGTAGCTACCTTTACTGGTGTTATTTCTTCATGTAGATTTGAGTTACCATCCAGTGTCCTTTCAATTTGACTTGAAGGACTCCCTTTGTATTTCTTATAGGGCAGGTCTGTTTAACAATGAATTCTTTGTTTATGTTTATCGAGGAATGTTTTCATTTTTCTTTTAGTTTTTACAGGATATTTTTGCTGGATACAGAATTCTTGGTTAATTGTTATTTTCTTTAGGCACCTTGAACATGTCCTCTCACTGCCTTCCATCTGGCCTCCGTGTTTTCTGATGAGAAGTTAGTTGTTAATTTTGATGTGATTCTTTTGTATGATTCATCAGAATCATTTTTCTCATGTTGCCTTCAAGATTTTCTCTCTTTATCTTTGTCTTTCAACAGTTTGATCATTATGTGTCTATGTATAGATCTCCTGTAGTTTATCCTACTTGGAATTTGTTGAGCTTCTTGGAACATTTACTGACTTTTACCTTCTATACGAACATGGCCTCTTGTTCAGTCAGGGCCTGGCCTTCTCTGTGCTCTTCTTAGGGTGTGTGCAGCCTCGTACATGAGCAAAGACTAGACCCCCAGAGATATGTGAGTGCTGTCAAGACCCACAATATTTGTCTTATTCCCAAGATATCCTCATTAAGCCTCTGGCTAATGTGCTGGTCTGTGGCTTGCCCCAACTAGTATTGTAACCTCTGAATAGCTTTGATATTTGTTTGCCACAGAGATAACTACTTTTTTTCAATGATGCCCTCAAACATGGAAATTTTCCACATTCTACTTTAAATGAAGTCAGCCCCTTCAACAGTGGAGCTGTTGGTCCTCAACTCCTGCTCTTTCCTTCTATCACTACTGTGCTAATAGAGATGGGGGAGTAGATGGGAGCAAGATAAAACACCACAAAATTCTACTCCTCTTCACAAAGATCAGATTTTCTTAAATAAATATACCCCAATTTGATGTATGATTTGCTCAATTTCTAGAGTCCTGAAAAGTTTTGTTTTGTTTTGTTTGTCCATTTTGCCTGGTTTTGACATTTCTTCTGGGGGAGTGGATTTGCCAAGCTTCTCACCCAGACCTTCTGAAAATCCCATACCCTTAATAATTTTACAGGATTGAAATAAAAGAAAGCTGTCAGACTCCCAAAATTCTACAGGCAGGAAATAGGCTGATAAAATAACAGTTGTATACACATGCTACCCTTCCAGAAACAAAGATGAATGACACCAATGGCAGATCTTAAAGCCCAGAGAGCAGAGTTTGGGTCCCAGAGGCCAGAGCTGTAGGTATAAATGTGAGATTTGCAGGCCAATAAGAAAGAGCCTTAAGCCACAGAGGATCATTCCTAGGCCTTGAAACTTAATGGAATCTGCCCTGATGGGTTTCTAGATTGCTTGGGAATGGTGACCCTTTATTCTTTCCTTTTTTCACTTTTGGAATAGAAATGTTTATAACTGTTATCCTAAACCTGTTCCTTTTTTGTATTTTGGGATCAAACAGCTCGTTCTCTGGTTTCACAGGCCTACAGTTGGAGAGGAATTTTGCTCCAGGATGGATCATACCCAGAGTCTTACCCATTCCTGATTTAAATGATTTAGATGAGATTTGAATCTATTGAGTTGAAGATATATAGATGAGATTTTTTTACTTCAAGTTTATGATTTGAAGGGTTGAGACTTTTAGGAATATTGGAATGGGGTGAATGTATTTTTCGTGTGGAGGAGATGTGAGTCTTTGGTAACCAGAGGGAAGACTTTAGTGGATTGGATTGGATACCAGGTCTTACTCCCCAGAATCTGCAAATATTGTGGCAAGGACTTTACAGATGTGATTAAGCAAAGATCTTGAGAAGATATTATGTTGGATTTTCCAGATGGGAACTAATGCAATCATATGTATCCTTATAGAGTGAGGCAGAGGAAGATATGTTAAGACATACCAAGGAAGAGGTGATGATTAAGATAGAACAGAGAGAAATTTGAAGATGCTGCCTTGAAGATTGAAGTAAATTCACCACAAGCCAAAAAATGCCAGCAACCACTAGAGGCTGGAAGAGGCAAGGAACAGATACTCCTCTAGAACTTCTGGAGGGAGTGCAAGAACAGCCAACTCCTTGACTTTAGCTCAGTGAAATTGATTTTAGACTTCTGGATATGAGAACTGTGAGAAATTAGATTTCTGTTCTTTTAAGCAACCAAGTTTGTGGTTATTTATTGCAGCAGTAGAGGAAACTAATACAAATAAATGGTCAGGATGTCTGATATCACAACTCCTATACCACATAGTACTGGAAATCCAAGCCAAGTCAAGAAAAGGAAATAAAAGGCTTACAGATTGGAAAGGAAGAAATAAAACTGTCCACATTTGCAGATGAAATGACTATCTACATAGGAAACCCAAAAAAATCTACAAAAATCTCTTAAAACTAGTAAGTGAATTCAGTAACACCACTGGATAAAAATTAGCATACAAAATGGCAGCTTAGCAAGGTGTGGGATTTAGTTCATCCTCCAGAACACCTACTAAATAACCAGGAACAGTACAGAACAACTCCTGGGGGCACATCAGTGACCTGACACACAGCATACCCCAGTCTGGACCAGCTGGACTGGCTGTGAGCTCCCCCAGAACCATGAGTTCCCCAAGCCATGGTGGCCAATGCCACTCCCCCACAGACTGCTTCTCAGAGGGGAAAAGAAAGGGACTCTACAAGCAGCAGAGGCTGAGCACAACTAAGCTTCAAGTGTGGAATTAATTCATAAATTCTGACTACTAAAAATAGGTCCCCAGCTCAGGTGAACCTGGTCAAAGTGGAAGTCGCTGATTTTTGCCCCAGCACTAAGGGAGCAGGGGTGATGGAAAAGAAAAAAGAAGAAAAAGAAGTAGAGGCTTTTGTGGTGGTGTTTCTACAGAGGCTTGGGCTGCCCTTGGATACAGGGGCAGGGCTTCTCAGGCTACAACTGCCCCAGGCATATGCAGAAAGAAGCTTCTTTGAGAGCTTGTCTGGAGCTGGTGCCTTCCCCAGGAGATGGGTGGGACCCAACTCAGGTGAAATCCATCCCTCAAGAAATTCAGACCCCAGGGCTTGGTAACTTGAAGCCATTAAAACCAGCCTACAACCTCTCCTTTATCTCCACCACAACCCCAGCAGGGAGAGTCTGCTAAAGTTAAAGGTACTGCATCATCTTATGCTGATGGGACCTGCAGGCAGACAAGCACCACATACTGGGCGGGATAAGAAAAACAGAATCCAGAGACTTCACTGAAAAGTCTTTCAAACTGCTGGGTCTCACACTCAGGGAAAGCTCTTGACAGGAGGCCAATTTGGTCTGGGAAAATCTGGCTGGAGTCTATAATACCTAAGTAGACCCTCCTAAGGGTGGGGGGAAAGTCACCATACAGGCAGGGCAAGAAAAAATAAAACAAAACTGAAAAATTCTCTTCTGTTAAACAAAACCTAAGCTAGTGGTCCAGAAAAAGCTGAACTGAATGTCAAAGAACAGACAGACAACAAATTCATTCAGCAAGAAAACCCTAGGTAAAAGAAGTGAAAACAATCTCCAGAATAAATTAATTAAGGTAATTAAATGTCTAGATGCCAGCAAAAAATAACAAATCACACTAGGAAAATTGAAGATATGGCCCAGTCAAAGGAACAAACCAACAATTCAAATGAGCTACAGGAGTTGAAACAATCAATTCAGAATGTACGAGCAGATATTCCATGAACAGACATGGAAAACCACATCAAAAATCAAATCAAATCAATGAATTGAGGGAGGATATAAAGAAGGCAAGGAATGAACAAACAGAAGAAATCAAAACTCTGAAAAAACAAATCACAGAACTTATGGGAATGAAAGGCACAGTAGAAGAGATGAAAAAACAATGGAAACCTACAATGATAGATTTCGAGAGGTAGAAGATTTTGCTTGAAATCCAACAAGCAAAAGAAAATATAGGGAAAATGGAAAAATTTGAGCAGGGGCACAGGGAATTAAATGACAATATGAAGCACATGAATATACATGCCATGGGCATCCCAGAAGGAGAAGACAAGGTAAAAGGAGGATAAAAGCTAATGGAGGAAATTATCACTGAAAATTTCCCAACTCTTATGAAAGACTTAAAATTACAGAGCCAAGAAGTGCAGCATACCCCAAAGAGAATACATCCAAATAGACAAACTTCAAGACACTTACTAATCAGGAGCCACAGGTCAAAGAGAAAGAGAAGATCTTGAAAGCAGCAAGAGAAAGCAATCCATCACCTAAAAGGGAAGCCCAATAAGACTATGCATAGATTTCTCAGCAGAAATGATGGAGGTGAGAAGACAGTGGATGATATACTTAAATTATCAAAACAGAAAAACTGCCAACCAAGAATTCTATATCCAGCAAAATTGTCCTTCAAAAATGAGGGTGAAATTAAAACATTTTCAGACAAAAAATCACTGAGAGAATGTGTGACCAAGAGAACAGCTCTGCAAGAAATACTAAAGGGAGCACTAGAGGCAGATGTGAAAAGACAGAAGAGAGAGGTGTGGAGAAGAGTGTAGAAAAGAAGACTATCAGTAAAGGTAAAAAGAAGAAAAATTAGATGACATATAAAATCCAAAAGACAAAATGGTAGAAGAAAGTATTACCTGTACATTAATAACACTAAATGTTAATGGATTGAACTCCCCAATCAAAATACATAGACCGGCAGAATGTATTAAAAAACAGGACCCATCCATATGCTGTCTACAGGAAACACATCTTAGACCCAAGGATAAACATAAGTTGAAAGTGCAAGGTTGGGAAAAGATATTTCATGCAAATAACAAGCAGAAAAGAGCAGGAGTAGCTATGCTAATATCTAACAAATTAGACTTCAAATGTAAAACATTTAAAAGAGACAAAGAAGGAAACTATCTATTAGTAAAAGGAACAATTCAACAAGAAGACATAACAATCATATTTATGCAATGAGCCAGAATGCTCCAAAATACATGAGGCAAACACTGAAATCACTGAAAAGAGAAATAGACACATCTACCATAATAGTTGGAGACTTCAGTTCCACACTCACATCAATGAACAGAACATCTAGACAGAGGATCAATATAGAAACAGAGAATTTGATTAACACAATAAATGAACTAGATTTAACAGAACTTTATAGGCCATTACACCTCACAACAGCAGGATACACCTTTTTCTCAAGTGCTCATGGATCATTCTCAAGGATAAACCATTTGTTGGGTCACAAACCAAGTCTCAATAAATTTTAAAAGACTGAAATCATACAAAACACTTTCTCAGATCATAAAGGAATGAGGTTGGAAATCAATAATAGTCAGAGTGCCAGAAAATTCACATATATCTGGAGGCTCAACAACACACTCTTAAACAACCAGTGGGTCTAGGAAGAAATTACAAGAGAAATCAGTAAATATCTCAAGGCAAATGAAAATGAAAACACAGCATATCAAAACTTATGGGATGCAGCAAAGGCAGTGCTAAGAGGGAAATTTATTGCCCTAAGTGACTATATCAAAAAACAAGAAAGGGCAAAAATTGAGAAATTAACTGACCACTTGGAAGAAGTAGAGAAAGAATAGCAAATTAACCCCAAAGCAAGCAAAAAGAAAGAAAGAATGAAGATTAGAGCAGAAATATGAGAAATTCTCATTAGAGAATATGAAAACAATTGAGAAAATCAACAAAACCAGAAGCTGGTTCTATGAGAAAATCAATAAGATTGATTGACCCTTAGCAAGATTGACCAAAAGAAGAAGGGAGAGGTTGCAAATGAATAAGGTTAGAAATGGAAGAGGAGACATGACCACTGACCCCACAGAAATAAAGGAAATAATGACAGGATACTATGAACAACTTTATGCTAACAAACACGGCAATGTAGATGAAATGGACAACTTTCTAGAAAGGCATGAGCAAGCAACTTTGACTCGAGAAGAAATAGACGACCTCAACAAACCAATCACAAGTAAAGAAATTAAATCAGTCATTAAGAAGCTCCCCAAAAAGAAGAGTCCAGGACCAGATGGCTTCACAGGTGAATCCTACCAAACATTCAAGAAAGAATTAGTATCAATCCTGCTCAAACTCTTCAGAACAATGGAAAAGGAAGGAAAGCTACCTAACTCATTCTATGAAGCCAACATCACCATCATACCAAAGCCAGACAAAGATATTACAAAACAAAGAAAACTACAGACCAATCTCTTTAAGGAATATAGATGCAAAAATCCCCTAAAAAATTCTAGCAAATCGAATCCAGCAGCACATTAAAAGATTTATACATCATGACCAAGTAGGATTAATCCCAGGTATGCAAGGATGGTTCAACACAAGAAAATCAATTAATGTAATGCACCATATCAACAAATCAAAGTAGAAAAACCACATGATAATCTCAATTGATGCAGAAAAGGCATTTGACAAAATTCAACATCCTTTCCTATTGAAAACACTTCAAAGGATAGGAATAGAAGGGAACTTCCTCAAAATGATGGAGGGAATATATGAAAAACTCACAGCTAATATCATCCTCAATGGGGAAAAACTGAAAACTTTCCCCTAACATCAGGAACAAGACAAAGATGTCCACTATCACCACTGTTATTCAACATTGTGTTGGAAGTTCTAACCAGAGCAATTAAACACAAAAAAGAAATACAAGGTATCAAAATTGGAAAAGAAGAAGTAAAGCTCTCACTGTTTGTAGATGATATGATACTACATGTTGAAAACCCTGAGAAATCCACAACAAAACTACTAGAGCTAATAAATGAGTACAGTAAAGTGGCAGGTTACAAGATCAACACTCAAAAATCTGTAGTGTTTCTACACACTAGTAATGAACAATCTGAGGAGGAAATCAAGAAAAGAATTTCACTTACAATTGCAACCAAAAGAATAAAATATTTAGGAATAAATTTAACTAAAGAGACAAAAGACCTATACAAAGAAAACTACAAGAAATTGTTAAAAGAAATCACAATAGATCTAAATAGATGGAAGGGCATACTCTGTTCATGGCTTGGAAGACTAAATATAGTTAAGATATCAGTTCTACTTAAATTGATTTACAGATTCAATGCAATACCAATTAAAATCCCAACAACTTACTTTCAGAATAGAAAAACCAATAAGCAAATTTATCTGGAAGGACAGTGTACCCCAAATAGCTAAAAGTATCCTGAGGAAAAAAAATGAAGTCAGAGGTCTCATGCTACCTGACTTTAAGGCATATTATGAAGCTACAGTGGTCAAAACAGCATGGTACTGGCATAAAGATAGATATATTGATCAATGGGATAGAATAGAGTGTTCAGATATAGACCCTCTCATCTATGGACAATTGATCTTTGATAAGCAGTCAAGCCAACTCATCTGGGACAGAACAGTCTCTTCAATAAATGGTGCCTAAAGAACTGGATATCCATATGGAAAAGAATGAAAAAGGACCCATGTCTCACACCCTATACAAAAATTAACTCAAAATGAATCAAAGACCTAAACATTAGATCTAAGACCATAAAACTGTTAGAAGAAAATGTAAGGAAATATCTTATACATTTCATACTAGGAGGAGATTTCCCAGACCTTACACCCAAAGCAATAGCATTGAAGAAAGAAAGAAAGAAATGGGAACTCCTCAAAATTAAACACTTTTGTGCATCAAAGAACTTTGTCAAGAAAGTAAAAAGACAGTCTACACAATGGGAGACAATATGTGGAAATGATCTATCAGATAAAGGTCTAGTATCCAGAATTTATAAACAGATTGTTCAACTCAACCACAAAAAGATAGCCAACCCAATTACAAAATGGGCAAAAGACTTGAACAGACACTTCTCAGAAGAGGAAATACAAATGGCCAAAAGGCACATGAAGAGATGCTCAACTTCACTGACTATTAGGAAAATTCAACTCAAAACCACAATGAGATATCATCTCACACCCATCAGAATGGCCATTATCAATAAAACAGAAAATGACAAATGCTGGAGAGGACGTGGAGAAAGAGGCACACTTATCCACTGTTGGTGGGAATGTCAAATGGTACAACCGCTGTGGAAGGCAGTTTGGTGGTTCCTCAAAAAGCTAAATATAGAATTGCCATATGACCCAGTAATACCTATGATAGTTATCTACTCAGAGGACATGAGGGCAAGGGCACAAACAGACATTTGCACATCAATGTTTATAGCAGCATTATTTACAATTGCCAAGAGATGGAAACAGCCATAATGTCCATCAACAGACAAGTGACTAAACAAACTGTGGTATATACATATAATAGAATATCATGCAGCTGTAAGACAGAATAAATTTATGAAGTATGTAACAACATGAATGGATCTTGAGGACATTATACTGAGTCAGATTAGCCAGAAACAAAAGGACAAATACTATATGGTCTCACTGATATGAACTGACATTAGTGAATAAACTTGGAGAATTTCATTGGTAACAGAGACCATCAGGAGATAGAAATAAGGTAAGATATTGAGTAATTGGAGCTGAAGGGATACAGATTGTGCAACGGGACTGATTTTAAAAATTTGAAAAAGGATAGCACAATACTACCTAATTGTAATATAATTATGTTAGAACACTGAATGAAACTGAATGTGAGAGTGATAGAGGGAGTTTGTGCTGGGGGCACAAATGAAATCAGAAAGAAAGATAGACAATAAAGACTGAGATGGTGTAATCTAGGAATGCCTAGAGTGTATAATGATAGAGACTAAATGTACAAATTTAAAAAATGTTTTTGCCTGAGGAAAAACAAAAGAATGTCATTACTGCAGGGTGCTGAAAATAGATGGTAATTAAAATTTCAAAATTTTACCTTATGTGTGAGACTAAAGCAAAAAACTGTTTGTGTGGTATAAAATTTATATTTTGACCAGTGCATTTCCTAATATAACTTATGTAGACAGCTTAATTGAACACCATAAGTACACGGAACCTTGAGTAGGAGATGAGATTTTGTTGGTTTGTTCAGAGTGATGCCCTGATAAATCCCAGAGTGATTTGAACAGTGAATAAAAAAGCATTTGCAAAGTCCCCCTCGGGGAATGATGAGAAAGGGGGAAAATTCATCTTTCCCAAGTCGAGTTCTTGATATTCTCACAAGCAGTGTGGACAATCAAAGCTATAGGCTGAGCCCCCAATCTTGGGGTTTGTTCATATGAAACTTACCCCCACAAAGGAGAGGTCAAGCCTATTTAAAGTTAAGCCTAAGAGTCACCCCAAAGAGAACCTCTTTTGTTGCTCAGATGTGGCCTCTCTCTCCAACCAACCAACACAACAAGCAAACTCACCACCCTCCCCTGTCTATGTGGGACATGACTCCCAGGGTTGTGGACCTTCCTGGCAATGTGGGACAAAAGTCCTGGAATGAGCTGAGACTCATCATCAAGGGATTGAGAAAAACCCCAGAATGAGCTGAGACTCAGCATCAGCGGATTGAGAAAACTTTCTGGACCAAAATGGGAAGAGTGAAATGAGACAAAATAAAGTGTCAATCGCTGAGAGATTCCAAACAGAGTCAAGAGGTTATCCTGGAGGTTATTCTTACGCATTAAATAGATATCACCTTGTTAGTTAAGATGTATTGGAGAGACTGGAGGGAACTGCCTGAAAATGTGGAGCTGTGTTCCAATAACCATGTTTCTTGAAGATGATTATATAATGATATAGCTTTCACAATGTGACTGTGTGATTGTGAAAACCTTGTGTCTGATGCTCCTTTTATCTTCCTTATAAACAGACGAGTAAAACATATGGAATAAAGATGAATAATAGGGGGAACAAATGTTAAAATAAATTTAGAGTGAAATGCTGGTGATTGGTGAGGGAGAGGGGTGGGTGGTATGGTATGTATGAATTTTTTTCTGTTTTCTTTTTATTTCTGTTTCTGAATACATGCAAATGTTCCCAGAAATGATTATGATGATGAATATGCCTCTATGTGATGATATTGTGAATTACTGATTATATATGTAGAACGAAATGATCAAAAGTTACGAATGTTTATGTTTGTTTGGTGTTTTTTGGTATTTTTTAAAAAATTTAAAAATTAATTTGAAAAATTAGCATACAAAACTCAATGGCTTTTTTATATATTAGCAATGAACATATGACGACCAAAATTAAAAACACAACACTCTTTACAATCACTAAATAATTGAAATATTTAGGTGTAAATATAATAAAATATATACAGGAATTGGATGCTGAAATCTATAAAATGTTGATGAAAGAAATCAAAGATCTAAATAATGGAGAGAAATACCTTGTCCGTGAATTGGAACAGTCAATACAATAAATAGGTCACCAGCCCCCAGTGCACGTACATGCCCCACCCCCCACCTCAAATACAGCCCACCCCACCACTCCTGCACCCCTCCTAAGCACTACCTACACTTCCCTGTTCCCTACAGGCTGTTGCCAATGCTTAAATGCTGCAGGCACTAACCTATATACCTACTGTACCCCTACCCCCGCACCACCCATAGTGTCGCACAGCTTCACTCCACCATGGCTGAGATCTGTGCATCAGATCCCATGCTCATGCATGGACATGGGTCCCCAATCATGTCATTCAGCTCTGTGAACTGCACTTTACAGTAGTCCTAGTTCCGTGCATGTGCATGGCCCTCAGCCACACTTCCTAGCTCTGAGAAACTGTCGACCTGCACAGCCAGGTCACATCTGCCCCCAATTCATGAAGGCATGTTGCCGACCTATTGCCACAGTTCTACGCATGCACACAAAAGGCCCCATGCCTTAGACTAGCACACATCAGGGTTACACCCCCCAGAGTGGTGCACCCACACAGCTACATAATCCCTGGCTGCAGGGCACCCACATTCACAAGCATCAATGTAACATCCCCAACCTGTGCTGCCCTGAAACAAATCACTGCACTGAGTGCCCATCCCGTGCCCTGCTCCTTGCTGTACAACCATTCTGCAAACACAAACATTAGACTATTGAAAGAAATCAACTCCCAAAGTAAATCGATCAAAATATTTACATGCCATGAAGACAGAAGATCACTAAGCAAATCACAAAGAAAATAGATATAGCCCTGCCTGAAGACCAAATTAAAACACAAGAAGAGACACAGATGCTGGAAAAACTAATCAAAGATGTTCATACAACTCTACTTAATAAAATAAGTGGGATAGCAAATGACATAAAGGAGATCAAGAAGACAGTAGAAGAGCATAAAGAGGAATTTGAAAGAATAAATAGAAAAATAGCACATATCACAGAGATTAAAGAGGTCAAATAAACAACATACTAGAGGCATGCAACACCAGATTTGAACAGACAGAAGAAAGAACAAGTGATATAGAAGACACGATAATTGACTTTGAAGACTCAAAACAGCAAATGGCAAAAAGATGGAAAAATTGAATGGGAACTCAAGGGAATGATAAAAAAACAAATATAAGAATCATTGGTGTCTCAGTAGGCAAAGAGAGGAGTAAAGGGCTAGCAAGAGCAGTTGAGGATATAATGGGGGGGAACTTCCTATCCCTCATAAGGGACATGAATATACAAGTCAAAGAAGCCTAAAGCTCCAAACAGGATGAATCCAAATATGTCTTCCCCAAGTCACATACTAATCAATCTGTCAAATGTTGAAGAGAAGCAGAAAATTCTGAAATCAGAAAGAGAGAAAAATATCTACTACATACAAGGGAAATCAAATAAGACTGAGTTCAGACTACTCAACTAGCACCCTGGAGGTGAGAAGGCAGGGTATGATATATTCAAGATCCAGAAAGAGAAAGACTTCCAACCAAAAATTCTGTACCCAGGCAAATTGCCCTTCAAAATTGAGAGACAGATTAAAGTTTTCACAAACAAAGAAGTCCTGAAAGAATTTGTCAACAAGAGACTGGCCCTGCAAGAAATATTAAAAGGAGTTCTGCCTGCTGAAAAAAAAAAAAAAAGATGGGAGAGGGAGGTCTGGAGGAGCGCACAGAATTGAAGAGTACCACTAAGAGTAATTTACAGAATACAGAGAGAGGGGGAGAAAAATATACGTAGATCTGATGAATAAAATTAAAAAGATAAGACGGTGGGATCAAGAAATGCATTTTCAGTAATAACTTTGAATAGTAACAGACTAAACTTACCAATTAAAAGATACAGATTGGCAGAGTGGATTAAGGAACTTAATTCATCTATCTGCTACTTACAAGAGACTTATCTTAGACACAAGGATAAAAATATACTGAAAGTGAAAGGATGGAAAAAGATTTTCCATGCAAGTTGTAACCAAAAGAAAGCAAGAATAGCTATACTAATATTGGACAAAATAGACTTTAAATGTAAAAACATCATAAGAAACAAAGGACACTATATACTAATTAAAGGGTCAATTCACCAAGAAGATATAACAATCATAAATGTTTATGCTCCCAATCAAGGAGCTCCAGAGGATATGAGGAAGACATGGCAAAATGGAAGGGAGCGAAAGACTTTTCAAAAATATTAGTAGGAGATTTCAACACACCACTCTCCTCTATAGATACGACAACAAGACAAAAAATCAACAAGGAAATAGAGAAGTTAAGTAACTTGATAAATGAATTACACTTAACAGACATACGTAGATCATTGCACTCCAAAACAAAACATTATACATTCTTCTCTAGTGCTCATGGAACATTCTCTAGGATATATCATATGCTGGGGCACAGAGCAGGTCTTTATAAATTTTAAAATTTTGAAATTAATCAGAGCACTTTCTCTGATCACAGTGGGATGAAGCTAGATCTCAATAACCACCAAAGAATGAGAACATTCGCATATATATGGAAATTGAATAACACACTCTTTGACCTGTGGTTCAAAGAAAAAATTGCTAGAGAAATCAGTAGTTATCTGGAGATGAATGAAAATGATAATACAACTTATCAGAACTTATGGGATGCAGGAAAGGTTGTGCTGAGAGGGAAATTTATTGCCTTAAATGCCTATATCAATAAACAAGAAAGAGCAAAAATTGAGGACTTAAAAGCAAACCTGGAGGAACTTGAGAAAGAACAGCAAACTAACCCAAAATCAAATAAAGGAAGAGAAATAACAAAGATTAAAGCAGAGATAAATGAATGGGAGAACAAAAGAACAATAGAAAGAATCAATAAAACCAAAAGATGGTTCTTTGAGAAAATCAATAAAATTGATGGGCCACTAGCAAGACTGACAAAAGAAAAAAGAGAGAGGATGTAAATAAGCAAAATCAGAAATGAGAAGGGGTGCACTACCACAGACCCTGAAGAAATAAAGAACTCGTAAGAGAATACTATGAACAAGTATATGCCAACAAACTACACAACTTAGATGAAATGGACGAATTCCAGGAGACAAACAAGCAAGCTACACTGACTCAGGAAGAAATAGAAGATCTCAACAAACCAATCACAAGTAAAGAGATTCAATCATCAAAAGTCTTCCTATGGGCGGGCCGCGGTGGCTCAGCGGGCAAAGTGCTTGCCTGCCATGCCGGAGGACCTCGGTTCGATTCCCGGCCCCAGCCCATGTAAAAAACAAACAAACAAACAAAATACAATAAAACAAGAAAATGTTTAAAAGATGTTTCCCTTTCTTCCTTCCTTCCTTTCTTCTCTCTGTCTTTCCTTCCCTTCCTCCCTCTTAAAAAAAAAAAAAAAAAAAAAGTCTTCCTATGAAGAAAAACCCAGGGCCAGATGGCTTCACAGGGAATTTTATCAAACATTCCATAAAGAACTAACACCAATCCTGCTCAAACTTTTCCAGAAAAATGAGGAAAAAATAACTCTGCCTAAGACATTTTATGAAGCTAATATTTTAATATCAAAACCGGGTAAAGATGCTATAAGAAAGGAAAACTACATGCCAATCTCTCAAATGAACATAGATGCAAAAATTCACAATAAAATATTAGCAATTCAAATCCAACAATGCATTAAAAGAACTATACACCATGACCAATTGGGGTTTATACCAGAAATGCAAGGATGGTTTAACATGAGAAAGTCAATTAATACAATACAGCACATTAACAAATCAAAAGGGAAAATCACATAATCATCTCAGTTGATGCTGAAAAAGCGTTCAACAAAATTCAGCATCCTTTTCTGATAAAAGCACTCCAAAGGTGGGAATCAAAGGTATCTACCTCAATTTAATAAAGAGAATGTATGAAAAACAGAGAGCCAGCATTGTACCCAATGGAGAAAGAGTGAAAGCTTTTCCCTTAAGATGAGGTACAAGATGAGAATACTCCCTGTCATCAGTGTTAGTCAACATTGTGCTAAAAGTTCTAGCTAGAGCAATCAGGCAGGGCAAAGAAATAAAAGGCACCCAAATTGGAAAGGAAGAAGTAAAACTCTCATTATTTGCAGATGATATGATAGTATACTTGGAAATTCTGAGAAATCTACAGCAAAGCTACTTGAGCTAATAAACAGATTCAGCAAGGTGGCAGAATATAAAATTAATGTGCAAGAATCTGTAACATTTCTATACACAAACAATGACCTAGCTGAGAAGTCAGTCAAGGAAAAAAAAGTCCATTCAAAATAGCAGCTAAAAGAATCAAATACATAAGAATGAACTTGGGGCGGGCCGCGGTGGCTCAGCGGGCAAGGTGCTTGCCTGCTATGCCGGAGGACCTCGGTTCGATTCCCGGCCCCAGCCCATGTAACAAAAACGGAGAAACAGAATACAATAAAACAAGAAAGTGTTTAAAAAAAAAAAAAAAAAAAAAAAAAAAAAAAAAAAAAGAATGAACTTAACTAGAGACGTAAAGTACTTGTACACAGAAAACTACATAACATTGCTAAGAGAAATCAAAGGAGATCGTAATAGGTGGAAAGATATTCCCTGCTCATGTATAGGAAGGTTAAATATAATTAAGGTGTCAATTTTCTCCAAATTGATCTACAGATTCAGCACAGTCTGAATCAAAATCCCAGCAACCTACCTTGAAGATTTGGAAAAGCTAACTACCAAATTCATCTGGAAGGGAAAGAGACCCTGAATAACTAAAAGCATCCTAAAAGAGAAGAACGAAGTGGAAGGATTAACACTTCCCGACTTTAAAACTTATTATAAAGCCACAGTCATCAAAACAACATGGTACTGGCACAAAGACAGAAGCATTGACCAATGGAACCGAACTAAGAGTGCAGAAATAGACCAAATCTATGTCAACTGATTTTTGACAAGGCCCCCAAATCCTCTGAAATAAGACAAAACACTTTTTCAATAACTGAACATGGAAGAATTGGATATCAATAGCCACGAGAATGAAAGTGGACCCCTATCTTACACCCTAAATAAAAATTAACTCAAAGTGGATCAAACACCAAAATATAAGAACTAGCACCTTAAATCTTCTAGAAGAAAATGTAGGGAAACATCTTCAAGACCAAGTAATAGAGAGTAGCTTCATGAACTTTACACCCAAACCACAAGCAACAAAAGAAAAAATGGATAAATGGAACTCCTCAAAATGCACCTCAAAAGACTTCATCAAAAAGATGAGGAGGCAGCCAACTCTATGGGAGAAAATATTTGGAAATCACATATTGGACAAAGGTTTGATTTCCTTTACATACAAACAAATCATACAACTCAACGACAACAGAACAAACAGCCCAAAGATAAAATGGGCTAAAGATATGAATAGGCATTTTTCTGAAGAGCAAATACAGATGGCTCAAAAGCAAAATGTATAACGGTGCAGCCACTATGGAAGACTGTTTGGCGGTTCCTTAGGAAACTAAATATCGAGTTGCCCTATGACCCAGCAGTAGTATTACTTTGTATATACCCAAAAGAGCTGAAAGCAATGACACAAACAGACATTTGCACACCAATGTTCATAGCAGCATTATTCACAATCACCAAAAGATAGAAACAACCCAAATGCCCATCAACAGATGAGTGGATCAACACTATGCAGTATGTACATACAATGGAATATTATGCAGCAGTAGTAAGACAGAATAAACTTATGAAGTATGTAACAACATGGATGGACCTTGAAGACATTATGCTGAGTGGGATTAACCAGAAACAAAGGATAGATACTCTATGATTTCACTTTTATGACCAGCATAAACTTACAATCAGAGGTTTATAATACAGAATATAGAGGACTTAGAGATACATAGAAACTAGAGATGGGTGAACCGTTAGCTCATATAGTTGAATTCCAATAAAGGGAATAGATAGGAGTGAAGGTGATTCTTTAATGGGTCTAGAAGTAATATTACCATACTGAAGATAGACAAGATTGAAAGGGTTTGTATATACCTACATGTCCCACTGAATCACACTGAAAATATGAATGAGTTCTTGTAAGAATTACTTCACAGATATGATTCTTGTATAAAGAGTGTTTCAGTCCAGGGTATAGGGGGAAAACTGCCATTGCATGTTATGAGCTATGTTCAAAAGGAAACCATCAGCACCAGCACAGAAATAGCAGAGGCAAAAAATGGGGTGAGGGACAAGAGTTAAGAGGAGGTTTAGATTTCCTATTCTGTGAGGGTGTGTTTATTGGTTTTCTTTTTCTTGGGAACAGTGAAATTATCTAAAACTGAGAATGTTGATGGACTGTGAACTTTGGGCCTTCTACATGATGCCCAATGGATGCAGGTGGCTGAAGGAGTCACTGATGGAGAAGTAGATTGGTGAACGATGGTGTATACTTATGAATGAAGATTGTGCTGCTACAAAAAGGAACAAAGTCATGAGGTATGCAATGATGTGAATGTACATGCGGGATATTTGGTGAGACAAAATAAGCCAGAAACAAAAGAACAACAATGGTATGGTCACCTTTAGAAAATGCCTATAAGAAAACAGGGGCCTACATTGCAAGCTTTTAGAGCAGGCACATTAAGTACGAAGTGGTGATTAATAATTCTGGATTTTGAGAGGGTGTTTTATACATACATAACCTGATATTTAGAGATAAGAATGAAGCCGAACAGGTTGGGGTTAAAGTAATTCAGAACATAGGGGTAATGAAGGCAGTGTCTCTATTTTAGACCCACACATACTCTTTGAGACCAATGGAAGAAAGGTTTATTTGATCTGGAACTGAAATTTTCTGTACTGCATAATCTAATTCAACCTATCTGTATAGCTCATTTGAACAGCTGAAACACAGAGAGCACAGAATGAGAAAGAGGTCCTTTAATCCTGTATAGATTATTGTAATGCCTGGAAACATCCTAAAGTATATTAAGCAGATAATCAAAAAGTATTGGCAAAGTCCCCTGAGGGATTCGAGAAAGAATACAGAACTATTAAACCTTACCATCAGGGAATCCCCTGATACTGTGTCAAACTTTGGGGGCACCGGAATCATTAGGCCATGTCCTCGATCATGAGGCTTACTCTTATGAAACTTATGCAGGTACGGAGAAGCTTAGACTATTTATAAGCATGCCTAAGAGTTACTTCTAGAGAACCTGTTTTGTTGCTCAGATGTGGCCTCAGTCTCTCTAAGCCCAACTCTGCAAGTGAAATCATTGCCCTTCCCCCTGCATGGGACATGACATCCAGAGGTGAAAGTCTCCCTGGTGATGTGGGAAATGACTCCAAGGGATGAATCTAGACCTGACACCATGGATCAACAATTCCACCCTAATCAAAAAGGGGAAAAGATGTGTGATTAATAAAGTATCACTGGCAGAAAGAGTTCAAATACAGTTGAGAGGCTACTCTGGACGTTGTGCTTATGCAAGCTTCAGGTAGACCTTGTTACCTAGCATAACCTGCCAACCCCCAACCAGGACCATTCCAGTCAATCCTAAAGAATACCTAGGGCAACATATAAGATTCCACAAGGGTTCCATGCACTAGAGTAACTTTTCAGAAACCTACAACCTCCAGATGGGTCCCTGGTCCAGATAAGTCTTGAAACTTAGCCCAGCCTCTCCAGAACACCAGGTAGTTCCATCTCCTCACCCCATATTAGTGACAAACCCTTCCAATATCAAAAATTTAGAATTGCCATAGCCCAAACAACCCTAAAGAGAGGTGTGGAAAGATCAAAGGTGATGGTGGAGTTATACAGAGAAGATAGGATTTAACATGAATATGAATGCTGAATCATTAAATTGATATCTCTTTTAGTCTCCAGTATTTTAGAGCAGCTAGAAGTAAAAACTTAAAATTGTGAAATTGTAACCCATGTCAAACTCTGAAATATGTTCTACAACTAATTGTGGTGCTGTGCTTTGAAATTTGTAGCTTTTTTTATATATGTTATTTTTCACAAAAAGAGAAGGAGAAAAAGTCAATTGTGATGATAAAAAGATATTTAAGCCATCCAGCCTCCTATATACTAGAGCAGCCAGTAGAAGAAATATGAGAGGATCATTTAGTAGCCCATGACAATCTCTGGGATCTGTCCTGTAACCACTTGTTGAAGAGTGGTTTGAAACTATTGCTTTTTTCTTCCTTTGCTTTGTATGTATGCTATACTATACAATAAAAAAAAGGTTAAAAAAAATCTTTGAGAAATTAAAAACAAAAAAATTATATGGAAAGGCAAAACATCTAGATATAGGTAAAACAACTTTGAAAAGAAAGTATAAAATGGAATGAATCATTCTGTCTGATTTCAAGACTTATTATATAGCTACAGTAATGAAGACTGCATGGTATTCACAGAGGAATAGTCACATAGGTCAATGGAACAAAATAAAAGAAAAACAGAAATATCCATACACTAGTACAACCAACTGAAATTTGAAAAATGTGTAAAAGCAATTCAATTGAGAAAGGATAGGGTATGTTGTTTGCAAATATTTCTTCCCATTCTGTATTTCAACAAATGATGTTGGGGCAATTGGCTATCCATAGGCAAAAAATATGAACCTCGACCTAAACCTCACATTTTATTCAAAAATTAACTCCCTTAAGTTTAAGCCATAAAACTAGAAAACTTAGAAGATAACATAGGAGAAAATTCATAAAGAGCCATGATGTGGTGAAGAATTCTTAGACATGATGCTGAAAGCATGATCCATAAGAGAAAAATGTTGATAAGTTGGACTTCATCATAATTAAAAAATTTGCTCTGTAAATGACTGTTAACAGGATGAAAAGACAAAATACAGAATGAGAAGAAATTTTTGCAAACAACATACCCCATATATATATATATTATAGATATACATTTATATGTCTAGAATATGTAAAGAAATCTCAAATCTCAACATTTCAAAAAGCAGTCTGATTTAAAATCAACAGAACACATTAAGAGATATTTTACTAAATAGGATATATAGATGGCAGACACGCACATGAAAAGATGTTCAACATCACTAACCATCAAGGAAATGCAAATTAAAACCATGATATCACTACACACCTATTAGAGCACCTAAAATAAAAAATAGTGAAAATAACAACTCCTGGGAAAAAAAACATGGATAAACTAAATCAATCATACATAGCCAGTGGAAATGTAAAATGGTACAGTCACTCTGGAAAATAGCTTGGTAGTTTCTTAAAAAAAAAATTGAACATGTAATTACCATTTAACCCAGCAATTGCATCCCTAGATAGTTATCCAGGAAAAATGGAAAGTTATGTTTATGCAAAAATCCATTCATGAATGTTTATAACAGCCTTTATTCATAATAGCCAAAAACTAAAAGCAACCTCAAATATTCTTCAACAAATAAATGGGTAAGCCAACTGTAGAACATCCATACTATGAAATACTACCCAGCAATAAAAAGAATAAGCTATTAATACATGTACAACTTAGATGGGATGGACTCCAGCATATTATAGCTTAGTGGAAAAAAAATTTCAAATGGTCACATATTGTAGGATTCCTTTTCTACAATATTATCAAAATGATAAAATTATAGAAATGGGAAACAGATTATGGTTGCCAGAATTGGGATGTAGGAGTGGAGTGTAACTTAAAAAGTGTAGCATGAAGGAGAGTTTGTTGGTAATAGCATAATTCTGTATTTTTATTGCTGTGGTGTTTACATGAACCTACACCTGCAATAAAATGACATAAATCCATAGACACACACATTGTAGCAATGTCAATTTCCTGCTTTTAATGTGGTACCATAGTTATATAAGATGCAACTGTTGGGGAAAACTGGGCAAATGGTACGCAGGATCTCTCTTTCCCATCTTTGCAATTCTCATGAATCTAAAATAGTTCAAAACTAAAAAGGCTTAAAGAATAAAATATAGAAACCAATGGATAAACAAATTGCGGACTATCCATATAATCGAATATTGTTTAGTAACGAGATAGAATGAACTACTGATCACACACAACGTGAATGAATCTCAAAAGTACCATGCTGAATGAAAGATGCTTTACACAAAGGAATATGTACTCCATGTAAATGAAGTTCTGGAACAGGAAATATTCAGAGCAGTTACTTGGTGGGGGGAATGCTGATGAACTGGGGGATATGAGGGATTTTTCCGGAGTTTTGACAGTATTCTATATCTTGATGGAGATGTGAGTTACACAACTGTAAAGAAAAAGGATTTAAAGATAATTAAGTAATAATCTGTTATTCTTATTAAAATTGGATCCTAAGAAAAAATAATTCCCGATGCATTAAATGCCTAAATATGAAAGGCAAATCTTCTTTTATAATTTTTTTTTAGTTAGAGAAAAATCATGTAGAAAATACAGTGTTCCCATATTCCCCCACCACATTATTGACACTTTGCATTAGTGTAGTACCTATGTTACAAGTGATGAAAGAATATTATAATTGTCTTATTAACCAAAACCCATAGTTTACATTAGGGTGCATTTCCTCCCATATACCACTTTATTATTAATATTTTACATCAGTGTGGTGCATTTGTGATAATTCATGAAAGAATATTTTTATAATTGTACTACTAAGTATAGTCTATCACTTACAATAGTGCATGCTATGATGTACAGCCTTATGTTTTAACTTTTAATTTTTATTTTAATGACATATATCTGACCTAAAATTTCCTTTTAAACCATTCACATATATATTTCAGTGCTGCTAATTACAATTACAATTTTGTGCTACCATCACCATCACACATTTCCAAAACTTTACAAGAATCCCAAGTAGAAATTTTATACAATTTAAGCATTAACTCACCATTCCTTACCCCAATCCAGCAACCAGTACCCTATATTCTATATTTTAACTCTGTGAGTTTAGTTATTGAGCTTTCATATCAGTGAGATCATATAGTATTTGTCCTTTTGTGTCTGGCTTGTTTCACTGAACATAGTGTATTCGAAATTCATTCATGTTGTCATGTGAATTATAATTACATTCTTTTCAGTGCTGAATAATATTCCATTGTATGAATATACCACATTTTTGTTTATCCATTCATTGGTTGAAGAACATTTGGGTTGCTTCCATCTTTTGGCAATTGTGAATAATGCTGCTATGAAGACTGGTGTGCAAATATCTGTTCATGTCCTTGCTTTCATTCTTTGGGGTTCATACCCAGTAGAAGGATTGACAGGGCATATGCTAATTCTACACTTAGCTTTCTGAGGAACCACCAAACTGTCTTTCACAGTGGCTGCACCATTTTACATTACCATTAGCAATAAATGAATGTTCTTATTTCTCCACATCCTAGCCAAAACTCTTAGTTTTCTTGCGGGTGTGAAACAGTATCTCAGTGTGGTTTTTATTTGCATTTCCCTAATAGCTACTGATGTCGAGCATATTTGCATGTGCTTTCACATCTTTGGTATATATACTTTTTAGAAATGCCTAATCATGTATTTTGCTCATTTTTAAATTGGATCATCTTTTTGTTGAGGCGTTGGATTTCTTTATATATCCTGGATATCAAACCCTTATCAGATATGTGGTTTCCAAACATTTTCTCCCATTATCAGGTTGTCTTTTCACTTTTGTGATAAAGTCCTTTTATATACAAAAGCTTTTAACTTTGATGAGATCCTATTTATTTATTTTTTCTTTTGTTGCTTGTGCTTTGGATGGAAGTCTAAGAAAAAGAAAATATTGCCTAACACATGCTTTCCTACATAATCTCCTAGGAATTTTATAGTTCTGCTTCTTATATTTAGGCCTTTGATATATTTTGAGTGACTTTTTCTATATGATGTGAGATGGGTCCTTCTTCATTATTTTGCATATCAAAAGCAAGTTCATGTGAGGGTCTATTTCTGAACTCTCAATTCAACTCCATTGGTTTATATATTTATCCATATGCCAGCACCATACTATTTTGACCACTGTAGCTTTGCAATAAGTTTTGAGTTAGGAAAGATTTTTCCAACTTTGTTTAATTTTTTCAAGATGATTTGGCTATTTGGGGCCCCTTTCAATTCCAAGTAAATGTGATGATTGGCTTTTTCGTTTCTGTGAAGTAGACTGTTGGTTTTGATAGGGATTGCATTGAATCTGTAAATCATTTTGGGTAGAATTAACATCTTAATGATGTTTAGTCATCCAATCCATGAGCATGGAATATTCTACCATTTATTTAGTTCTTTAATTTCTTCTAGCAAAGTTAATTACTTTTTCATATATAAGTCCCATACATCCATAATTAAATTTATTCCTAGATATTTTATTATTTTAGTTGCTATTTTAAAGGGCATTTTTTCTTGATTTCCTCCTCAGATTGCTCATTACTAGTGTGTTGAAGCACTACTAATTTTTACATATTTATCTTGTACACACCACTTTACTGAACCCATTTATTAGTTCTAGTAGCTTTGCTGTAGATTTTGAGGACTTTCTATATAAAAGAGTTTGTCAACTGTGAATCATGAAAGATTTACTTCTTCCTATCCAATCTGTATGCCTTTTGTTTCTTTTTCTTGCCTCACACTGTTTTGGGAAGAATACCCAGTACAATGTTGAATAACAGTGGTGACAGTGGTTATCCTTGCCTTTTTTCTGATGTTAGAGGGAAAGATTTCAGTCTTTCACATTAAGCATTATGTTAACTGTGGATTTGTCATAAATACTCCTTATCATGTTGAGGAAGTTTCCTTCTATTCCTATTTTTCTAAATAGTTTTATCAAGGAAGGATGCTGAATTTTGTCAAACATCTTATTTACACAATTGAGATGATAATGTAAGGTATTCCCTTCGTTTTGTTAATGTGGTGTATTTACATTAATTGATTTGCTTATGTTGAAGCATCCTGGCACACTAGAGGTAAATCCCATTTAATCATGGTGTATAATTCTTTTAATGTGTTGTTAGATTAAATTTGTTGGTATTTTATTGAGGATTTTTGCATCTATATTCATAAGAGAAATTGTTCTGTAATGTTCTTTTATTGTAATACCCTTTTCTGGCTTTCGTATTAGGGTGATATTGGCCTTATAGAATGAATTAGGTAGTGTTCCCTCCTCTTCAACTTTTTAGAAGAATTTGAGCAGAATCACTATTAATTATTCTTAGAATGTTTTGATGAAATTCACCTGTGAAGCCATCTGGTCTTAAACTTTTCTTTGTTGGGAGGATTTTCAAAACAAACATTTTTATTGTGAAATATATCATACATACAAAAAAACAATAAATTTCCTGGTATATTTTAGCAAGTAGTTCTAGAACAGATTGCAACATTTTGAATGTTGTTACAGTTCCACAATTTCAGGTTTTTCCTTCTAGCTGCTCCAAGACATTGGAGGCTAAAAATGAATATCGATATAATGATTCAGTAGTCATACTCATTTATTAAATCCTAAGGTCTCTATTACAACTTGTCCTTCTCCCTTGATTCTTCTCCAAATCTTTAGGAATATTTGGGTTAAGCCCATTCTAATTTTTCTTATGTTGAAAAGGGTGTCAATGATATGGGATGGGGGATGGAATTGGTAGATGTTCCTGGAGAGACTGACATCTCTGGGTTTCAGGACTTATATGGCCGAGGAACCATCTGAGGGTATTAGGTTTCTGAAAAGTAAACTTAATGCATGCAACTTGTGTAGAATCTCAGATAGAGCCTTGTGTGTCCTTTAGGGTTAAAAGGAGTGCTGTTGGTTGTGGGTTGGCAAATCATGGCAATCAGCAATGTCTAGCTGAAGCTTGCATAAAAGTA
Source organism: Tamandua tetradactyla (assembly GCF_023851605.1). Taxonomy (NCBI): domain Eukaryota; kingdom Metazoa; phylum Chordata; class Mammalia; order Pilosa; family Myrmecophagidae; genus Tamandua; species Tamandua tetradactyla. The sequence goes on from NC_135353.1 coordinate 125,973,402, forward strand.
GCATCCAGAATAGCCTCTCCACTCTATTTGAACTCTCTCAGTCAGATATCTTATTTTGTTACATTTCTCTTCTCCCTTTTGGACAGGAAGGTGTTGTCAATCCCATTGTGGTAGTTAGATTCAGTTGTCAACTTGCCAGGTGAAGGCATCTAGTTTGTTGCTGTGTACTTGAGCCAATGGTACATGAACCTCATCTGTTGCTAGTTACATCTGCAGTCAGCTAGGAGGTGGGCCTGCTGCAATGAATGACGTTTGACTTAATTAGCTGGTGCTTAAATGAGAGAACACAACGTAGCACAGCCTAAGCAGCTCAGCATTCCTCATCTCAACACTTGCAGCTTAGCCCAGGCCTTTGGAGGTACAGAAAGAAATCACCCTGGGGAAAGTCATCAGAACCCAGAGGCCTGGAGAGAAGACCAGCAGAGACCATCCTGTGCCTTCCACGTAAGAAAGAACCTCAGTGAAAAGTTAGCTGCCTTTCCTCTGAAGAACTAACAAAACAAATACCCTTTTATTAAAAACCAATCCATCTCTAGTGTGCTGCATTCTGGCAGCTAGCAAACTAGAACACCCATGGTGCCAGGGCCATGCTCATCCCTGGGAGTCATGCCACATGTTGTCAAGGGAACTAGCACCTCTGGACATCATGTACCACACAGTGGGGAGGCTGATGATTTTACTTGCAAAGTTGGGCTTAGAGAGAGAAAGGCTACATCTGAGCAACAAAAGAGGTTCTCTGGAAGTAACTCTTAGGCATAATTATAGGTAGGCTTAGCTTCTCTGCTTCAGAAAATAAGTTTCATAAGAGCAAACCTCAAGATCAAAGGCTTGGCCTCTTGAGAGTTGTTGGGAGGTTTTTGATGACTGATCATCTCTACTTGCAACTCATCTGTTGAGGTCTTCTATTTCTTCTAGAGACAACATTGATTGTTCATATGTTTCTAGAAATTTATTCATTTCACCTAGATTATCTAATTTGTTGGCATACAGTTGTTCATAGTATTCTCTTAAGTTCCTTTTATTTCTGTGGGGTCAGTAGTAATGTCTCCACCATCATTTCTGATTTTATTCATTTGTGTCTTCTCTCTTTTTTTTTTTTTTTTGCTGGTATAGCAAAGAGTTTTTCTATTTTGTTGGTCTTTTCATAAAACAAAGTTCTGTTAATTCTTTCTATTATTTTTTATTCTCAATTTGATTCATTTCTGTACTGATCTTAGCTATTTCTTTCCTTCTGCTGGCTTTAGGGTTAGATTTGCCATTCTTTTTCTAGTTCCTCCAATGTGCAGTTAGGTCTTTGATTCTTCTTTTTAATGTATGCATTTAGGGATACAATTTTCCTTCTCAGCACTGCCTTTGCTGCATCCCATAAATTTTAATATGTTGTGTTCTCAATTTCATTCATCTGAAGATATTTACTGATTTCCCTTGTTTTCTTCATTGACCAAATGGTTGTTTAAGAGTGTATTATTTAACTTCCAAATATTTGTGGATTTTCCAGTTCTCCACATTTTATTGATTTCCAGCTTCATTCCAGCTTCATTATGCTTTGTATAATTTCAACTTTTTAAAATTTGTTGACAATTGTTTTGCGACCCAACATGTAGTCTATCCTGGAGAATGATCCATGTGCACTTGAGAAGAATGTGTATCCTGCTGTTTTGTGGTGCATTGCTCTGTATATGCCTATTAGCTATGGCTATGTTATCATATTATTCAAGTTTTCTGTTTCCTTATTGATCTTCTGTTTAGATGTTTTATCTATTAATGAGAGTGGTGTATTGAAGTCTCCAATTATTTTTGTAGTGATGTCTATTTCCTGCTTCAGTTTTGCAATGTTTGCACCAAGTATTTTGAAGCACCATTGTTAGATGCATAAAATGTTATAATTGTTGCTTCTTCTTGGTAGATTGACCCTTTTATTAACATACAGTGCCCTTTATGTATTAGAACAGCTTTTCACTTGAAGTCTTTTTTTGTCCAATATCCCAGCTCTTTTTGGTTACTGTTAGAATAGAATATCTTTTTTTTTTACTTTTCACTTCCAACCACTTTGTGGCTCTGGGTCTAAGGTGAGTTTCTTGTAAACAATATATAGTTCAATCATGCTTTTTTATCCATTCTGCCAATCTGTGTCTTTTGACTGGAAGTTGAATCCATTAACATTCCGTGTTAATAATGTAAAGCCAGTACTTACTTCAACCATTTTCACCTTTGGTTTTTGTATGTCATATCTATTTTTATCTCTCATTTCCTTTACTGTGACCTCCATTTCTTTATAGTTGACTTTGTGATGTTTCTGACTGATCATTTTTTCATTACTGTTTCTCTATATTTTTAAAATACTTTTCTTGTTTTTACCCTCGGGTTTGTATTACATAATCTATGTCTGCAACATATTAATTTAAAAAGATACCAATTTAGCTTAAATAGCATGCACATTATCTGCTTCCATAGTTCTTTTTATATAGTTTTTCTCCTACTTTACCACTTCATATTTTGCATGTCCTTTATGAGGAATATACCTTTTTCTTGTTAAATTTTATTCTGACTCCTATAAGAATTAAAGAGTAGAGTTATATATTGAGGATACAGTGCTATTGGACTTTGCATTTACCCTTATGGATACCTCCATTTCTTCACAGTATTCCAAGCCTCTCTTTCCTGACTTTTTCTTTTGACCTACAGAATTCTCTTTATTATTTCCTGTAGGGGCAGGTCTCTTGTTGATGAACTCTTTCATCATTTATCTATGAATATTTTCAACTCTCCCTTACTTTTGAAGGACAGTTTTCATTTATCTGTGAATATTTTCGACTGTCCCTTACTTTTTTTATTATTAATTAAAAAAATTAACTAACACAACATTTAGAAATCATTCCATTCTACATATGCAATCAGTAATTCTTAACATCATCACATAGATGTATGAGCATCATTCCTTAGTACATTTGCATCGATTTAGGAAAAGGACTAGCAAAACAACAGAAAAAGATATAGAATGATAATATAGAGGAAAAAATAAAAATAATAATAAAAATAAAAAATAAAAAATATATAAAAAAGAAAAATAAGGAAAAAGAAAAAACAAAAAACAAAAACAAACAAACAAACAAAAACTATAGCTCAGATGCAGCTTCATTCAGTGTTTTAACATAATTACATTACAATTAGGTAGTATTGTGCTGTCCATTTTTGAGTTTTCGTATCTAGTCCTATTACACAGTCTGTATCCCTTCAGCTCCAATTACCCATTATCTTACCCTGTTTCTAACTCTTGCTGCTCTCTGTTACCAATGACATATTCCAAGTTTATTCTCTAATGTCGGTTCACATCAGTGGGACCATACAGTATTTGTCCTTTAGTTTTTGGCTAGTCTCACTCAGCATAATGTTCTCTAGCTCCATCCATGTTATTACATGCTTCATAAGTTTATCCTGTCTTAAAGCTGCATAATATTCCATCGTATGCATATACCACAGTTTGTTTAGCCACTCGTCTATTGATGGACATTTTGGCTGTTCCATCTCCTTGTAATTGTAAATAATGCTGCTATACACATTGGTGTGCAAATGTCCGTTTGTGTCTTTGCCCTTAAGTCCTTTGAGTAGATACCTAGCAATGGTATTGCTGGGTCGTATGGCAATTCTATATTCAGTTTTTTGAGGAACCACCAAACTGCCTTCCACAGTGGTTGCACCATTTGACATTCCCACCAACAGTGGATAAATGTGCCTCTTTCTCCACATCCTCTCCAGCACTTGTCATTTTCTGTTTTGTTGATAATGGCCATTCTGGTGGGTGTGAGATGATATCTCATTCTGGTTTTGATTTGCATTTCTCTAATGGCCAGGGACATTGAGCATCTCTTCATGTGCCTTTTGGCCATTTGTATTTCCTCTTCTGGTAGGTGTCTGTTCAAGTCTTTTTCCCATTTTGTAATTGGGTTGGCTGTCTTTTTGTTGTTGAGATGAACAATCTCTTTATAAATTCTGGATACTAGACCTTTATCTGATACGTCGTTTCCAAATATTGTCTCCCATTGTGTAGGCTGTCTTTCTACTTTCTTGATGAAGTTCTTTGATGCACAGAAGTGTTTAATTTTGAGGAGCTCCCATTTATTTATTTATTTCTCCAGTGCTCTTGCTTTAGGTTTAAGGTCCATAAAACCACCTCCAATTGTAAGGTTCATAAGATATCTCCCTACATTTTCCTCTAACTGTTTTATGGTCTTAGACCTGATGTTTAGATCTTTGATCCATTTTGAGTTAACTTTTGTATAGGGTGTGAGATACGGGTCTTCTTTCATTCTTTTGCATATGGATATCCAGTTCTCTAGGCACCATTTATTGAAGAGACTGTTCTGTCCCAGGTGAGTTGGGTTGACTGCCTTATCAAAGATCAAATGTCCATAGATGAGAGGGTCTATATCTGAGCACTCTATTCGATTCCATTGGTCGATATATCTATCTTTATGCCAATACCATGCTGTTTTGACCACTGTGGCTTCATAATATGCCTTAAAGTCCGGCAGCGTGAGACCTCCAGTTTTGTTTTTTTCCCTCAAGATACTTTTAGCCATTCGGGGCACACTGCCCTTCCAGATAAATTTGCTTATTGGTTTTTCTATTCCTGAAAAATAAGTTGTTGGGATTTTGATTGGTATTGCATTGAATCTGTAAATCAATTTAGGTAGAATTGACATCTTAACTATATTTAGTCTTTCAATCCATGAACACGGTATGCCCTTCCATCTATTTAGGTCTTCTGTGATTTAACAGTTTTTTGTAGTTTTCTTTGTATAGGTTTTTTGTCTCTTTAGTTAAATTTATTCTTAGGTATTTTATTCTTTTAGTTGCAATTGTAAATGGGATTCGTTTCTTGATTTCCCCCTCAGCTTGTTCATTGCTAGTGTATAGAAACACTACAGATTTTTGAATGTTGATCTTGTAACCTGCTACTTTGCTGTACTCATTTATTAGCTCTGGTAGTTTTGTTTTGGATTTTTCTGGGTTTTCGACGTATAGTATCATATCATCTGCAAACAGTGATAGTTTTACTTCTTCCTTTCCAATTTTGATGCCTTGTATTTCTTTTTCTTGTCTAATTGCTCTGGCTAGAACCTCCAACATGATGTTGAATAATAGTGGTGATAGTGGACATCCTTGTCTTGTTCCTGATCTTAGGGGGAAAGTTTTCAATTTTTCCCCATTGAGGATGATATTAGCTGTGGGTTTTTCATATATTCCCTCTATCATTTTAAGGAAGCTCCCTTGTACTCCTATCTTTTGAAGTGTTTTCAACAGGAAAGGATGTTGAATCTTGTCAAATGCCTTCTCTGCATCAATTGAGATGATCATGTGATTTTTCTGCTTTGATTTGTTGATATGATGTATTACATTAATTGATTTTCTTATGTTGAAACATTTTTGCATACCTGGGATGAATCCTACTTGGTCATGATGTATAATTCTTTTAATGTGTTGCTGGATTCGATTTGCTAGAATTTTGTTGAGGATTTTTGCATCTATATTCATTAGAGAGATTGGTCTGTAGTTTTCTTTTTTTGTGATATCTTTGCCTGGTTTTGGTATGAGGGTGATGTTGGCTTCATAGAATGAATTAGGTAGCTTTCCCTCCACTTTGATTTTTTTGAAGAGTTTGAGGAGAGTTGGTACTAATTTTCTGGAGTGTTTGGTAGAATTCATATGTGAAACCGTCTGGTCCTGGACTTTTCTTTTTGGGAAGCTTTTGAATGACTGATTCAATTTCTTTACTTGTGATTGGTTTGTTGAGGTCATCTATTTCTTCTTGAGTCAAAGTTGGTTGTTCATGTCTTTCCAGGAACCCATCCATTTCATCTAAATTGTTGTATTTATTAGCGTAAAGTTGTTCATAGTATCCTGTTATTACCTCCTTTATTTCTGTGAGGTCAGTAGTTATGTCTCCTCTTCCATTTCTGATCTTATTTATTTGCATCCTCTCTCTTCTTCTTTTTGTCAATCTTGCTAAGGGCCCATCAATCTTATTGATTTTCTCATAGAACCAACTTCTGGTCTTATTGATTTTCTGTATTGTTTTCATGTTTTCAATTTCATTTATTTCTGCTCTAATCTTTGTTTTTTCTTGCCTTTTGCTTGCTTTGGGGTTAGTTTGCTGTTCTTTCTCCAGTTCTTCCAAGTGGACAGTTAATTCCTGAATTTTTGCCTTTTCTTCTTTTCTGATATAGGCATTTAGGGCAATAAATTTCCCTCTTAGCATTGCCTTTGCTGTGTCCCATAGGTTTTGATATGTTGTGTTTTCGTTTTCATTCGCCTCGAGATATTTACTAATTTCTCTTGCAATTTCTTCCTTGACCCACTCGTTGTTTAGGAGTGTGTTGTTGAGCCTCCACATATTTGTGAATTTTCTGGCACTCCACCTATTATTGATTTCCAGCTTCATTCCTTTATGATCCCAGAAAGTGTTGTGTATGATTTCAATCTTTTTAAATTTGTTGAGACTTGCTTTGTGACCCAGCATATGGTCTATCTTTGAGAATGATCCATGAGCATTTGAGAAAAAAGTGTATCCTGCTGTTGTGGGATGTAATGTCCTATAAATGTCTTTTAAGTCTAGCTCATTTATTGTAATATTCAAATTCTCTATTTCTTTATTGATCCTCTGTCTAGATATTCTGTCCATTGATGAGAGTGGTGAATTGAAATCTCCAACTATTATGGTATATGTGTCTATTTCCCTTTTCAGTGATTGCAGTGTATTCCTCACGTATTTTGGGGCATTCTGGTCCAGTGCATAAATATTTATGATTGTTATGTCTTCTTGTTTAATTGCTCCTTTTATTAGTGGATAATGTCCTTCTTTGTCTCTTTTAACTGTTTTACATTTGAAGTCTAATTTGTTGGATTTAGTATAGCTACTCCTGCTCTTTTCTGGTTGTTATTTGCATGAAATATCTTTTCCCAAACTTTCACTTTCAACCTATGTTTATCTTTGGGTCTAAGATGTGTTTCCTGTAGACAGCATATAGAAGGATCCTGTTTTTTAATCCATTCTGCCAGTCTATGTCTTTTGATTGGGGAATTCAGTCCATTCACATTTAGAGTTATTACTGTTTGGATAATATTTTCCTCTACCATTTTGCCGTTTGTATTATATATATCATATCTGATTTTCCTTCTTTCTACACTCTTCTCCATACCTCTCTCTTCTGTCTTTTCGTATCTGACTCTAGTGCTCTGCAAATATTTCTTGCAGAGCTGGTCTCTTGGCCACAAATTCTTTCAGTGACTTTTTGTCTGAAAATGTTTTAATTTCTCCCTCATTTTTGAAGGACAATTTTGCTGGATATAGAAGTCTTGGTTGGCATTTTTTCTCTTTTAGTAACTTAAATATATCATCCCACTATCTTCTAGCTTCCATGGTTTCTGCTGAGAAATCTACACATAGTCCTATTGGGTTTCCCTTGTATGTGATGGATTGTTTTTCTCTTGCTGCTTTCAAGATCCTCTCTTTCTCTTTGACCTCTGACATTCTAACTGGTAAGAGTCTTGGAGAACGCCTATTTGGGTCTATTCTCTTTGGGGTGTGCTGCGCTTCTTGGATCTGTAATTTTAGGTCTTTCATAAGAGTTGGGAAATTTTCAGTGATAATTTCTTCCATTAGTTTTTCTCCTCCTTTTCCCTTCTCTTCTCCTTCTGGGACACCCACAACACGTATATTTGTGTGCTTCATATTATCATTCAGTTCCCTGATCCCCTGCTCAAATTTTTCCATTCTTTTCCCTATAGTTTCTGTTTCTTTTTGGAATTCAGATGTTCCATCCTCCAGTTCACTAATTCTAACCTCTGTCTCTTTAAATCTACCATTGTAGCTATCCATTGTTTTTTCCATCTTTTCTACTTTGTCTTTCAATCCCATAAGTTCTGTGATTTGTTTTTTCAGACTTTCTATTTCTTCTTTTTGTTCAGCCCATGTCTTCTTCATGTCCTCCCTCAATTTATTGATTTGGTTTTTGAAGAGGTTTTCCCTTTCTGTTCATATATTCAGAATTAGTTGTCTCAGGTCCTGTATCTCATTTGAACTATTGGTTTGTTCCTTTGACTGGGCTATATCTTCAATTTTCCTGGTGTGATCCATTATTTTTTGCTGGCATCTGGGCATTTAATCAGATTTCCCTGGGTGTGGGACCCAGCAGGTTGAAAGATTTTCCTGTGAAATCTCTGGGCTCTGTTTTCCTATCCTGCCCAGTATGTGGCACTCATCTGTCTGCGGGTCCCACCAGTAAAAGATGCTGTGGCTCCTTTAACTTTGGAAGACTCTCGCTGGAGGGTCGCCAGCCGAAGCGGCTTGGGGGAGTGCTGATCCAAATCTCCCAGCTGGCCTGAGAAGGAGGGAGGGAGGGGCGCCGGCCGCCGCGGCTTGGGGGAGTGCCGATTCAAATCTCCCAGCCGGCCCAGGAATCTGCGTGTGGGGGGGACGCTGGCCTCTGCAGCCTGGGGGAGTGCCGACCCAAATCTCCCAGCCGGCCCGGGAAGCCACGTGTGTGGAAGGGACCCCGGTCACCGACTTCCACGGCTTGTGGGACCTCCGATACAAATCTCCCAGCTGGCCCAGGAGGCCGTGCACCGGCCGCCGCAGCTTGAGGGGACCGCCTGTCCAAATCTCCCAGCCGGCCCAGGAAGGAGAGAGGGAGGGACTGTGGCCGCCAGCTGCCATGGCCTGGGGAAGTGTGTGCCCCTTGGGGATCTCACCGCAGCAGATTCTCCCAGCAGGTTCAGCCATTCCAGAATGGGGTACACTGTCTTTTTGGTCTCTGTCATGGCTCTGGGAGCTGTTCTGTACCATTTCTGTTTCTTTAGTAGCTGTTCTGGAGGAGGAACTAAGACCCGCGCATCTTACTAAACTGCCATCTTCTCTCTTTCCTCCCTTACTTTTGAAGGACAGTTTTCCCAGATAAAGAAATTTTAGCTGGCAAATTTTCTTTTTCAGTGCCTTAAATATATCATACTACTGCCTTCTTGCTTCCATTCTGATGAGAAATAAGCACTTACTCTTATTAAGGATGTCTTCTATGTGCCAGGTTGCTCTTTTCTTGCTGCTTTCAAATTCTCTTTGTCTTTGGCATTTGACTATCTGATTAGTATGTTTCAGAGTAACTCTACTAAAATTTATTATGTTTGCATATGTCGCACTTCTTGGACATGTATATTTGTGTCTATCATAAGAGCTGTGAAATGTTCTGTGATTATTTACTCAAATATTCTTTCTGCCCCTTTTCCCTTCTGTTCCCTCTCTGGAACTCCCATGATGTATATGTTTGTATATTTCATGCTGTCACTTTAATCTTTAAGACACTGCTCATTTTTAAATTCTTTTCTCTATCTTTTCTTCTGCCTGTGCAATTTCAATTTTCCGATTTTGTAGTTCAATGATCCTTTCCTCTACCTGTTCAAATCTGCTGTTGTGTGCTCCTAGTGCATTTTTAATCTCCATTTTACTGCCTGTCATCCCCATAATTTCTGTTATATTTCTTTTAAACTTTTAAATTCTTCTTTATATTTATACATTGTCTTCTTAATATCTTTTAGCTCTATGTCCATATTTTACTTCATCTCCTTGAATTGATTTAAGATTTGTTTGAACTTCCTTGATTAGTTGTTCCAAATTCTGTTTCTCCCCTGAAGTTTTAATTTCTTCCCTTGACTAAGCCATACAATCCTGTTTCTTAGTATAGCTTGCACTTTTTCCTGATGTCTGGGCATCTGATTATTTTGATATGTTAATTCTGAACGTCAGTTTCTCCCTCATGTCTAGTGTTTTATTATTGATTGGTTTTGTGTTAAGGCTCTTCTTTGACACTTCATCCAACTTATTCTGGACCTTTTAGACTAGACTGTATTTAACTGTACAGATTGTCTCAGCTCTTCTTCACCTGATTTTTGCCCTGGATATGCACTTCAATTTTTAATGATTGCTTTTTTTATGCAATTTGTTTCACCTCCAGGGAAGAGCTTTATTTCCTCTGCTCTTTCTCCAGGAGTCTTGATCTGTTCTCTTTGTTCTGTGAAGAATTTTCTCCCCAACTTCTATGATTTGTATAACTTTTCTTCCTCACTCAGGACCCCCTTTGCCTTATACTTTTCAGTTCTGGGATTGACCCTGTCTTACAGCAGTTCAAATTAATTGCTATTTCTGTGAGGTTTTTCTCACTCCAGTTTCTTCTTTGTTGTTATCCCACCATGAGAAAGGTCTATTTTGCATTTAGGTCATCCAGAAAACACTGACTGTATTGAATGTGTGCACTTGTTGCTCACAGCTCTGCCATTCTTCTTTTTTTTTTTTTTTTTTTGTCTCCCTGGGGGCACTTTTGAGTGCAGCACTCCTTAGTCATTTGTGTTTTGCTCCTGGTATCTGTGGACTTAGGTCCCTGTGCCTGGATATTAATGAGGTTTAAACTGATTTCTATTAGTGGCTCTAGATTCTGAATTTGTGGCAGGAGGGACTCAGGGTGTGCTGCCTCTGTGCAACTCCCAAGCTGAGCATGACTGAGCAAGTGGGAGGAGTTTGGGCTGGCAGGTCTGGAGTGAAAATCTCTTGCCTGATTTTAGAGATTTTTTTTTCTTTTCTTCATTTCAGCATTTGTGGGACCCTTCTGCAGTCTCTATCTTCCTCTACCAGAGTTTTTAAGGGGTTGGATTTGTTCTTTTATTAGTTGATTCTTACAGGAGACTTTTCTAGAGGATATTACACCTTGCTGTGTTGATGATGTCTGGGTGTTAATACTTTTATTCAAAAAATATTTGCTCCCTGTCTTCTGTATGGTCCAAGAAATTGGAAAGGAAGGAAGATGTTGATGAAATTCATTTCTGTCAGCTTCCTCGGGTGCAGAGGTGGGAAGAGAACTGTGGAGAATTGATCACATGAGGGAGGAAACCACCTCAAAAGCTCTTTAGTAGTGTCTCAGAGCAGTAAAGGCAAGGTTGGAAAATCAAAAGGCAAATCTTTTATTAAAAATAATTTTATTAAGAAATATCCATGCACATACATCCTAACCATATTATACAATCAATGGCTTACAATATCATCCCCTGGTTGTGTATTCTTCACCATGCTCATTTTTAGAACATTTGCATCACTCTAGAAAAAGAAATAAAATGAAATCATACATCTCATACTCCTCAGCCCTCCCTCTCATTAATCCAGAATATTTCAATTTACCCAATTTTTACCCTTTAACTTCCCCTATTACTTATTTATTTTTTTACCCATCTGTCTATACCCTGGATAAAACCAGCATCAGACACAAGGTTTTCACAGTCACACAGTCACATTGCAAAAGCTATATAGTTGTACACTCTTCTTCAAGAATCAATGCTACTGGAACACAGTTCAACAGTTTCAGGTACTCTCTCTAGCTACTTCAATACACCATAAGCTAAAAAGGGATGTCTATATAATGCATAAGAAAAACTTCCAAGATAACCTCTCAACTCTGTTCGAATTCTCTTAACTACTGAGACTTTATTTTGCCTCATTTCTCTCTTCCTCCTTTTGGTCCAGAAGGCTCTATCATTCCCATGATGACAAGTCCCAGTTCGTCCCTGGAAGTCATGTCCCACAAAGGGAAAAGGACAGGGAGATCACTTGCTGAGTTATCTTACGGAGAGAGGCCACATCTAAGCAATAAAAGAGGTTCTCTGGTGGTGAATCTTAGGCATAATTATAAGCGGGCTTAGCTTCTCCTTTGCAGAAATAGGCTTCATAGGAGTGAACCCCAAGACTGAGGGCTCAGCCTATTGAATTGGTTGTCCCCACTGCTTGCAAGAATAACAGAATTCCCCAAATGGGCAAGTTGAATATTTCTTCCTTTTTCCCCAGTCCCTTAAGGGAACTATGCAAATATGTTTTATTCTCTGTCCAAATTACTCTGGGATATATCACAGCATCGCACTATTCTGTACAAACCAACAAAATCTCACACCCTATTGAGATTCCATGTAATTATGGTGTTCAAGTAAACTGACCATACAAGTTAAATCAGGTAATGTGTTACCCAAAATATAAATCTTGCATCAAAGAAACATCTCTCCTTTTGGTCTTGCACAGAGGTTGAAGTTTGAAAATATGGTCCATATCATCCTTTACCCTGTATTCTTTTTATTTTTTTAATTTTATTTTTTAATACCAAAAAAACACCAAACAAATGCAAAAATTCCTATTTTGATCATTCCATTCTACGTATATAATCAGTAATTCACAATATCATCACATAGTTGCATATTCATCATCATGATCATTTCTTGGAACATTTGCATCTATTCAGAGAAAGAAATAAAATGAAAACAGAAAAAAAATTTATACATGCCATACCTCTTACCCCTCCCTTTCATTGATCACTAGCATTTCAAACTAAATTTATTTTAACATTTGTTCCCCCTATTATTTATTTTTATTCTGTATGTTCTACTTGCCTGTTGACAAGATAGATAAAAGGAGCATCAGACACAAGGTTTTCACAATCACACAGTCACATTGTGAAAGCTATATCATTATACAATCATCTTCAAGAAACATGGCTACTGGAACACAGCGCTACATTTTCAGGCAGTTCCCTCCAGCCTCTCCACTACATCTTGAATAACAAGGTGATATCTACTTAATGCATAAGAATAACCTCCAGGATAACCTCTCAACTCTGTTTGAAATCTCCCAGCCATTGACACTTTGTCTCATTTCACTCTTCCCCCTTTTGGTCGAGAAGGTTTTCTCAATCCCTTGATGCTGAGTTTCAGCTCATTCTAGGATTTCTGTCCCATGTTGTCAGGAAGGCCCACACCCCTGGGAGTCATGTCCCATGTAGACAGGAAAGGGTGGTGAGTTTCTTTGTTGTGTTGGTTGGAGAGAGAGGCCACATCTGTGCAACAAAAGAGGTTCTCTTGGGGCTTTACCTTGCATTCTGATTTACTTTAGTCCGATCCAGATCAGTTTCATTAATATCTCTAGATGAAGTCTTGTCACTTTTTCACCTTTTTAAACAGTTGCTGAATGAGGTATTACTGACTTTCATAGCTTCAGAGCGCTAACACTCAGTGCCAGGTGTCACATAAACACCCAAAGTTTCAGGGGACAAACAGGTTGTATACAAATATCTCAGTATCTCAGAATTTAGAAATTACAGTTACAACTCCTAAATATATGTGACTGCTATAAGAACTTACAATCTGGAAACCTTTACAATAAGCCCCAACTTGATAACCCATGCTCTCCACTTCAATTCTCTGAGTTTGTGTCTTATAGTTAATCCATATGAGTGAAGCATGATAATATTTCCCTTTTTGTTTCTGACGTTTTATTCAACACACTGTCCTTAAGGTTTATTCACCTAGTTGCATGCCTCACAGCTTCATTCCTTCTTGTAGCCACTCAGTAGCCCAGTGTATGTAAACACCACAATTCCTCATTCCATTCCGCAGTTGATGTACACTTAGGACACCTCCATCCATTGTGAATTGGGAACAATGCCACCATAAATACCAGTGAGCAAATGTCCACTCTCAGTTCCTCCAGGTATATACCTAGGGACAGGGTTGCAAGATCATATGGCACGCCTACCCCTAGCCTCCTGTGAAACCACCACACCTCTCAGTTTCCCTAGAACTAGTGAATAGGTATATCTCTTTTTTCACATTTTCTCTAGCGCTTGTTTCTCTCTCTTCATTTTTTCTCTTTATATGCTGTAAGGCTGGTGTCATATTTAACTCTTTTTCCATGTGAGTGTCCCCTTATTGCTGCACTATTTGTTGAGTTTTTGTATTTTATTTGGCTTTTTGCTTGTTTCCTTGTTTGTTTTTTGTTTGGGGAAGTGCACGGGCCAGGAATTGAACCCGGGTTTCCCACGTGGCAGGTAAGAATTCTACCACTGAACTACCCTCTCACTCTCTCTCTGTGCATTTTTAAACAATTTTATTCACACATCATATAATCCATCCTAAGAAAATAGACATGTCTTCATGACCATAATCTATTTGAAGACATTTCCTTTTCTTCTGCATAGCATCCACACCCTTCACCTATGCCCCCTGTTTGTTGACTTTTAGTTTTGCATAATGCCTTTGTTACATTCAGTGAAAGCATATTACAATGTTACTGTTAACTATACTCCCTAGCTTGCATTGATTGTACCTTTCCTTGTATACCATCCAGTTTCAACCCTTTAAAAGGCAAACCTTTTGATTTTTAGATGGAAACATAGAAGAATATATTTATAATTTGGATCAGGTAGGGAATTCTTAAACACAAACAAGCTTAAAGTGAAAAGATGGGAAAAAATATTACATACAAATAGCAACCTAAAGAGAACTGGGGTGGCAGTAATAATAACCTTAAATAGACCTTAAGTCAAATACTGTTACAAGAGACAAAAAGGATATTATAAATGGATAAAGGATTAATTTTAAAAGAAGATATAACAAATATAAATATATATGCATCTAAAAACAAAGTCCAAAAATATATGAAGCAAACCTTGATGTAACTGAAGGAACATACAGATAGTTCTACAATAATAATTGGATACTTCCATTTGCCACTTTCGATACTGGGCAGAACATCTAGACAGAAGTTCAACAAAGAAGAGGATTGGAACAACACTGTAAACCAAGTAGGTGTAACAGCCATATATAGAACATTTTACCCAACAACAGCAAAATACCATTGTTTTTAGGTATACATGGATCATTCTGAAGGATATATATGTTAAGATGATATATCTCAAGAAATTTTAAAATATTGAAATAATACAAAGTAACTTCTCTGACCACAATGGAACACAGCAAAAAAAATCACTAAAAGAAGGAAAACCCACAGATACGTGGAGACGACATGATATACTCTAAATCAAACAATGAGTCAAAGAATAAATCAGAAGAAAATTATGAAATATTTAGAAATGAATGAAAATGAAAACCCAAAAAGAAAACCTTATGGTATGCATCTAAGGCAATGTTCACAGGGAAATTTATGGCAATGAACACTTGTATTTAAAAAGAAAAAACAACTCAAATAAATAATATACCTTCACATCTTGAAGAACTAGCAAAGAAGATCAAAGTAAATTCAAAGAAAAGAAGAAAAAAATAATTGATATTAGAACAAAGATAAATGATATAGATAATAAGATAACAATTAAGAGACTCAACAAAACTAAAAGTATCTTCTTTGAAAAGATCAATAAAATGGTCAATTCTTTAACTAAACTGACAATGAAAGAAAAGACAAAAATATCTAAAGTCAGAAATTAAAATGGTGGGGAGACAAGGCAAGATGGCAGTGTAGGAAGGTGTGCCAGTTTGAAACTGTTGGGCACCCCAGAATATCCATGTTCTTTAATCCTGATTCAGTGTTGTTGGGTGGAATCTTCTTAAATAGTCATCTCCATGGAGATATGACCCACCCAATCGTGGGGTCTTTTGAATGGTGGTTTCCATGGAGATGTGTCTCCATTAATTCAAGGTGGGTCACTTACTGGAGTTCTTTAAGAAGGAAACCTTTTGGGGAAAAAATTGAGAGCTGACACAAACAGAGACCTTTGGAAATGCAGAAGGAAAATGCCCCTGGGGAAGCTGTTTGAATGAGAAGCCAGGAGACTATGCTACCAGATGTCACCATGTGCCTTCCCAGCTGACAGAGAAACCTAAACATCATCAGCCTTTCTTTGAGTCAAAGTATCTTTCTTTGAATGCCTTAGTTTGAACATTTTTATGGCCTTAGAACTGTAAATGTGTTATTTAGTAAATCCCTTTATAAAAGCCAACCCATTTCTGGTATGTTGCATTTTCAGTCACATTAACAAACCAAAACAGATTTTGACACCAGAAGTGGGGTGCTGCGGTTTGCAAATACCAAACATATTGGAATGGGTTTTTAAATGGATAAGGAAAGATTATGGAAGAGTTGTGAGAAGCCTGATAGAGAAGGCTTAGAATGCTTTGAACACTATAGGTAGAAATGTGAACTCTAAAGATACTCCTGGTGAGACCTTAGACAGAAATGATTCATGTGTAATTGCAAACTGGAAGGAAGGATATCCTTGTTTTAAAGTGGCAGAGAAGTTGGAAAAATTGACTGCTGGTGTTGGAAGGATGGCATATTTTTAAAACCATGATCTGGAATACTTAGCTGAAGATTTCCAAGTTAAATGTGAAAATTGTGGCCTGGTATCTTCTTGTAGCTTATAGTGAAATGCAAAAGAAATAGATAAGCTGACAGCTGAATTCTTGGATCCAAAGAAATCAGAAATTGATGGTCTGGAAAATTCTGGGTTTGCAGAAAGGGAGCCCCCAGAGAACAGTGCCCCACATGAATATTTAACTAAACATGGAACAAGTAAGCTATTACAGGACAAGCCAGAATTAGAGATGAAGTTATCCAATAAAGATTTGTGAAAAGCCCTATTGTCTAATGGACATGAGCCCAGTATACTTCATAGAAAAACGACAAGAGTTTTGAAGGATCTCTATAAAAGAAAATACTGCCAGTCTGGACTAAAAGGGACAGATTGACAGAAAAATAGCTTCAAAGGCAGAACTATGGAAACTAAGGTCAGAAGCCATGAAATCTTGGGCCAGGAGAACAGATGCACCCATGCACTAGAAGAGGGTGAGTTTACCCTGAATTCAGAGGGCGGGCCTTCTGCTTAAGTGTTCAGGAAAATGTTTGGTGCTCCAGGCCTCAGAGAGGGTGGAGCACATTCCTTGGGCTTTGGGAAGAGCTTTGCCCCATTGTTCTGAGAGGACAAAGCATGTGCCCCAGAGATGATAGAGAACCTCTGTGCTGCCCTGAAGCTTGGAAAGAGTGAACCCAAGAAAAAGGTGGTTTTCCCAAATTTCACCAAGGTTGCACCCCTCACCCGTGCTTGGAGAGAACAAGACCATTGTGTAAGCCCTTGGATGTGTCTCCACTAATTCAAGGTGTGTCACTTACTGGAGTCCTTTAAGAGGGAAACATTTTGGGAAAAGCTCCAGAGCTGAAACAAGAGAGAGACCTTTGGAGATGCAGAATGAAAACACCCCCAGCAAAGCCTTTTGAAATGAGAAGCTAGGAGAGAAAGCTCACAGACATTTGCCTTCCGAGCTGACAGAGAAACCCTGAACATCATCAACCCTTTCATGAGTCAAAGTGTCTTTCTCTGGATGCCTCAGTTTGGACACTTTTATGACCTTAAAACTGAAAATTTATAACTTAATAAATTCCTTTTATAAAAGCCAGTGCATTTCTGGTATACTGCATTTTTTGGCAGCATTAGTGAACTAAAACAGGAGGTTTGGAATTTAGTTGGTCTTCTAGAGCAGTTAATAAATGGTCCAGAACTGTCTGGAACAACTCTTTGGGGGACATCCATGATGAACACATATCATACAAAAGTCTGGTATGGTGGAAGGGTGACGATCACAGTAAATAAAGCCCTTGAACTGCAGAGGCTGGCACCCTTTCCCCACTGGAAGAGCAGGCTACTGAATACAGTTCCTGGTGGGAAACAGAAGCAGACTCTACTAGGAACAATGGTAGATAGCTCAACCAATCTCCAATTTTAGTTTTAATTAACAAATTTGGACAGCTGAATGCAAGCTATGAGCACAGATAAACCCAGAGTAAGCAAGAAAAATAACCTGAGGTCTCTGTCTCCCAGCAGAGAGGAAAGGGCTGATGAAGAAAAAAAAACAAAGGCTTCTGGAGTCAACCAAGCTCAGAAACTTGGAAAAGGCTGTGCCCTTTTATAGAGCTAAGTACTTAAATGCAGCTCATGACTGGCAAACCTTGGGGGCTAGGAACTTGCTCTGAAAGGGGTTTTCATTTTATTTTATTTCTCTCTTATTTCTTCTTCTTTTAAAAGTATTCTAATTAGCTCATTTTCAATTATCAGCACTGACCAAGGAAAGAGTGAAATTAAGATAGGTCTGAGAGACAAAGTAGCAAGCCAAGTGAAGGAGATAGTACCCTAAAGAGCATGACTTCCCCCTACGAAAATGGGTAGCAGGATCCAGCGCAAGAAGTGCACCCCCATCAGAGAATCCAGAAACCAGGGGTTGGGAATCAGATGCAGTTTAAGCTTGTCTTCCACCTCAGCCTCTGTCCCAATCATGCCCCTGCCAGGCTGAGAATTATGCCAGTGGGGAGCTGGGAGCTGACAAATCACCACCTGCTTGGAAGGAAAAGAAAAGCATAAAGACTAAAGTCTCCAAAAGAAACTCAGACAACCTGCTGGGTCTCATTCTCAGGAAAAATTGATACTGAGACATTCTGAGACCTAAGCCCACCTTGTCTAGGAAAATATGATTGGGGTCTGTATTAGCTAAGGTTCTCTGAAGAAACAGAAACAGCAAGAGATATCTGTAAATATAAAATTTATAAAAGTATCTCATGCAACTGTGAGGATGTAACAGTCCAGGATCTGTAGGGCAGACCACAAGCTGGTGGCTCCAATGAATGTGCTCAATGAACCTTCAGGAGAGGCTATCTGGTTGAAGCAGGAAGAGTGATTGTCTCTTCTGAATTCTCCTTAAAAGCTTTCTGGTGATTAGATTAAGCATCACTCATTACAGAAGACACTTCCATTAGTTGATTGTAAATGCAATCAGCTGTGGATGCAGGCAAAGTGGTCATAATTTAAGTTCATGAAATGTCCTCATGGCAACAGACAGGCCAGTGCTTGCCTGACTAGATAATCAGGCACCACCACCTGGCCAAGTTGACACATGAACCTGACTATGACAGTTCACCCCTTGTCAACTTGGCACCTATACACATCACCTTAAACCATACTTAATCTCAAATAGAAAGCAATAACAGATGCATTTTTCATCATTTAACAATACTCAATTGTCCTGTGTACAACTGGAAATGCATTAAATTGCTCCAGAATAGGGTGCAAGTTCTTGGATAATATTCACTCTTAAACTTGATATCCTACAACTTAGATACTATAACAAAAACAAAAACAAAACAGCTTATGTCATATGATAAAAGGGATAAAAATGAAGAGGAAAACAAAGGTATTTTATTTATGTATAAATATATAGATCCTAATTACAAAGCAAGGAAGAAATATTCATGCCATTACAGTCCTTCTTTCCATAACTGGTCACACGGTTGTAGTTCATATTGATCACTACCTTCTTCCACTACCCATTCCGTGTTTCCTTTACGCTCAGCAAGCACCTCAGCTGGCTATGGTTCTTTGTTTGGTGGAGTGACCCAAACCTTCATTCCTGAAGTTTCAAAACCATTGGTAGTCCTGCCTGGATTGAGTTGTTGCAGTTTTCCATTGATTTTAATCACAGAGCATGGTAGTACTAAGACACGCCCTAGGGGATCGCCTATGTTCCAGGATAACTCTTCTTTACCTCTACTGTGTACTTGCAGTCTTATTTTCCCTGATAGTCAGGGTTAATCACTTCAGTCAATAAAGTAATCCCATTCTTTGCTTGTTGATCCAGGGGCATGAGGAGCCCAAAGTGACAAGATGGCATTCTTAGATTTCATTCAATGGAATCATTGTTGTCTTTCCTGGTGGAAGCACTTCCCATTCTGGAACTAAAGCGTGTAGACCAGCAGAGCTCAAGGTCACAGCGACAAGAAGCAAAAATTTTCCTAGTGGATCACTAAGGATAACAGTGAGTTGTGCCACTCCCATTTACACCCCTTCATTCCTGGACTTATGGATCCTGGCTATAAGGGAAACAGCACCATACAGTGGATGCTGATTCAGAGTATATACAGCCTCCTAGAGAACATTGCCCCAGCCTTACAAGGTACTGCCACATAATTGGTACCATAATCAAGTTTTCAAAAGGCCATTCCACTGTTCTATCAACCTAGCTGCCTCTGGATGATAAGGAACATGTTAAGACCAGAGAATTCCATGAGCATGTGCCCATTCCCAAACTTCATTTGCTGTGAAGTGGATTCCTTGATCAGAAGCAATGCTGCGTGGAATACAATGATGATGGATAAGGCATTCCATAAGTCCACAGATAGTAGTTTTGGCAGAAGCATTGCACACAGGGAAAGCAAACCCAACCCATATCCAAAGTATTTGTCTATTCCAGTTAGAACAAATTGTTGCCCCTTCCATATGGAAGTGGTGCAATGTAGGCAACCTGCCACCATGTAACCAGCTGATCACCTCGGGGAATGTTGTCATTCTAGGGGCTGAGTGTGGGTCTCTGCTTCTGACAGATTGGGCATTCAGCAGTGGCTGTAACCAGGTCAGCCTTGGTAAGTGGAATTCCATGTTTCTGAGCCCGTGCATAACCTCCATTCCTACCACCATGACCACTTTATTCATGAGCCCATTGGGCAATGACAGGGGGTTCTGGGGAAAGAGGCTGACTGGTATCCACAGAATGAGTCATCTCATCCACTTGATTATTAAAACTTTCTTTTTCTGATGTCACCTTATAGTACACAGTCACATGGGACACAAATATCTTCATGTTTTTAGCCCACTCAGAAAGTTCTATGCACATACATCTTCGTCACCAATTTTCCAATCATGCTCTTTCTAAGTCCTTGACCATCCAGTCAAACTGTTAGCAACAGCCCGTGAGTCAGTATATAAATGCTCCTCTGGCCAGTTCTCCTTCCAAACAAATGAACAACCACAAACACAGCTCAAAGTTCTGCCCACTGGGAGGATTTTCCCTCAAGATTATCCTTCTGGGACATCCTAGACAGGGGTTTTTGTGCTGTAGTTCTTCACTTTTGGGTGGTATCTGCATATCATGCAGAACCATTTGTAAACCAGACCAAAGTTTTCTCTTCCTCAGTCAACTCATTGTAAGGAGCTACCCAAGAGGCCATAGTTTTGGTCTTTGAAAGAGAAAGTGATGTGGCAGGAATGCAGACCATGGACATTTGGGCCACTTATTCATGCAACTTGCTTGGGCCTTCAGGACTTGCTTTGGCCCTATCTCAAATATATCATTTCCATTTTATGATGGAGTGCTGCTGTACATGCCCAACTTTATGACTTGGTGGGTCAGACAATATCCAGCTCATGTTAGGCAATTCAGGTTTAATGGTTACTTGGTGGCCCATAGTTAAGTGTTCAGGCTCTACTAAGTCCCAGTAGCTGGCCAAAAGCTGTTTCTCAAAAGCAAAGTAGTTATCTGCAGCAGATGGTAAGATTTTACTCCAAATTCCTAAGGGTCTGTATTGTGATCCTCCTACAGGGACTTACTAAAGACACCAGACAGCATCTGCCACTGACACTTCCAGCACCATTGGATCTACTGGTCCAAGTGGCAGAGCAGCTTATACAGCAGCCTGGACCTGTTGCAGAGCCTCCTCTTTTTCAGGACCCCAAACAAAATTATCTGCTTTCCTGGTCATTTGATAAATAAACCAGAGTAGCACACCCAAATGAGGAATATGTTGTTGCCAAAATCCAAAGAGACCAACTAGGTGTTGTGCCCTTTTTTCGGCCAGATGCAGCAACTTGTCCTTCACCTTAAGGATATCTCAACATGCCCCACACAACTGGACACCTAGAAATTTCACTGAAGTGGAAGACCCCTATATTATTTATGGATTATCTCCCATCCTCTGACATGCAAATGCCTTACCAAGAAACCTAGAATAGTTACCACTTCTTCCTCACTAGATCCAATCAACATGATATCATCAATATAATGGGCCAGTGTGATGTCTTGTGGGAGGGAGAAATGATCAAGTTTTCTGCAGATGAGATTATGACATAGGGCTGGAGAGTTGATCTACCCCTGAGGTAAGATAGTAAAAGTATATTTCTGACCTTTCTAGCTGAAAGCAAGCTGTTTCTGGTGGTCTTTACTAACAGCTATTGAGAAAAGAGCATTTGCTACATCAATAGCTGCATACCAAGTACCAGGGTATGAATTGATTTGCTCAAGCAATGATGCCACATCTAGAACAGCAGCTACAATTGGAGTCATCACCTGGTTGAGCTTACGATAATCCACTGTCATCATCCAAGACCCATTTGTTTTCTACACGGGTCAAACAGGATAGTTGAATGGGGATGTAGTGGGAATCATCACCCCTGCATTCTTCAAGTCCTTAAGAGTGACATTAATCTCTGCAATCCTTCCAGGAATCTGGTATTGCTTCCAATTTACTATTTTGCTAGGCAGGAGCAGTTCTAGTGGCTTCCACTTGGCCTTTCCTGCACAATAGCCCTCACTCCATGAGTTAGAGAACCAATGTTAGGATTCTGCCAGTTTCTCAGCATGTCTATTCCAATTTTGCATTCTGGAACTGGGGAAATAATTACAGAATGTGTCCAGGACCCTCTGAGCTTACTGTGAGATGGACCTGAACTAAAACTCCACTTATCACCTAACCTCCATAAGACCCCACTCTGATTGGTGAACCAGAGTGATATTTTAGGTCCCTCGGAATTAATGTCTCTTCTGAACCAGTGTATAACAATCTCTGAAATACATGATCATTTCCTTCCCGCAATTTTCAGTTATCTTGGTAAAAGTCTGTAGGTCTCCTCGGGGAAGGCTTGGAGGAAGATTAACAGTGTAAATTTATGGCAGTGTAACAGGGTCCTTCACCAAAGAGACCTGACCTTCCCTTCATTCAAGGGGTTCTGGGTCTGTAAACTGTCTCAAGTCTGGAAATTGATTAAAGGGTGTTATAGTTTGCTAGCTGCCAGAATGCAATATACCAAAAACAGAATGGCCTTTAAAAAGGGGAATTAATTGTTAATTTACAGTCCTAAGGCCATGAAAATGTCCCAATTAAAGCAAGTCTATAAAAATATCAAAATTAAGGCACCAAGAGGTTACCTTCACTCAGAAATGGCCGATGAAGTTCAGGGTTTCTCTCTCAACTGGAAAAGCACATGGCAAACGTGGTGACATTACTAGCTTCCTGTCTAAGCCTCTTGCTTCAAGAAGCTCCCCTGGTGACATATTCCTTCTCCATCTCCAAAGGTCTCTGGCAGCTTAGGCTCTCTGCTTCATAGCGCTGCTGCTCCTGTTATTCTCAAGCTTTCTCCAAAATGTTTCTTCTTTTAAAGGAGTTCAATAAAATAATCAAGACCCACCTGAAATTGGTGAAGTCACATTTCCCTCTATTCAAAAGTTAGTACCCACAATTGGATGAATCACATCTCTGCTGCATATATTTGTAACTGTTGCCTCTTATCTGCCTTAACATGCCCTAACATATCCAGACATCTCTCGTTCTTGCAAGCCTTGCTATTCTAACCCCCTGCCTAGCAACTCCTGAACATATATCGCACCACCTTTTCACCTCTTCTTCATTAGACCATGTACACTCCTCACCTCACCACCCATTATAATATTCAACACACCTCCTAACCAATCCACATCCTATACAACACCATACCAGCTGCCCATCAAAGTTTCTTCACCCCTAATTAACTCCCCCTCACCAACCCTATATATTCTTTGTGCTTCCTCCTGTCGGGGTCTTAGCCTGTAAGCCTTGCCAGCCAGCTAAGTCCCGCGAGCCCTATGCAATAAATTACTACTATTATTCTTTAGTCTCAGTTTATTGTGCTCGTGTGCCCTCCAAACCTTCGAGCCCCGTGGTCTCGGCTGACGCCGCTCTCCAGCCGAACCACATCCGAGGACGAGACCCCAGTGCGCTCGGGCTAGGCAAGCCCCAAGCCGCAATTGGCGCCCGAACAGGGACCTCTCTTCGTCTCCCCCTCTCCAGCCGCCGCTCGACAAGGTAAGGGCCCCCGCTCTCTCTGGCTGAGAGCCCCTCCAACCTTTCACTAGTATAAATAAATTATTGGCTCTTGTTAATATCTCTCTTAGCGTTAGTGTGGGCAGCAATATTAGCACAAATCGCCCCTAAAGATTGGAATTTAGTAAAAAGACTTTTGCTTGCCATAACGTTTCTCTGCGCTGTAGGGTGTATTACCCTGCTACTTTTTCTCCCTTAATCGGTAGAACTCAGCCCCCATCCTCCTCCGGCTCACTGCTACAACTTACCTCTCATCATGGGCAATCGCATTCAATACGCCAGGCGCCGCAGGTCCGTGCGCTGGCAGCCCTGTTAGACACTCATAAATGCAAGGTTTCAGTTCGCCAGCTCCAAGTTTATTGGGACCTCTTGCTCCCGTTCGACCCATGGCTTATCACTTGCCACTTGTGGGACCTACTACTTATGACCAACTTATAAATCGGGTCACCCAAAAAATGGAGCACGAAAGCAAGCGTTTCCCCCCCGGGCTCCTGCCCACGCTTATTACCATCCGCTCCTGCCTACACGGCTAAATGCAAGAAAAATATATACTTATGGCATCTGTTCTATTCACTTAATGTTGCCATTACGTGAAGCTCATGTTGCTATCACATGACCTTGAAAAGAAACAATTACAATGTGCACTCTAATTGGGAAGACACAGATGTACTTTCATAAAGATATCTAGGTCCCAGAAAGCTCCTCTTGGTCCCTAGCCAGTTCCCAGAGAACCAAACTGGGCCCGGTCATGTAAGCAAATTAGAATTGAGCCACTATTGTAGAAAAATAGCATGAAAACTGCATGCAACAAATTTAAAATTAGCAAAAACACACAACCAATTATAAAAAAATCCTCATCCCTACATTCATTTTCAATCAATCTATAAATTCATTTTATAAATCTGGTCAATTTACTATGGACACTTGTCATTATTAACACTCTGCTTTCATTTTTTTTCTACTTGCTACTTTAAGAATTCTTAATCATATGTTACAGAACCTGTTTAAAGTTTTACAAGGAAATTTTAATTTATCAATCGCATAGTGTGTGACCTCTGTTTACCTTCAATGCTTTTTAATAAATAGTGTTAAATGACTTTTAAGGACAAATGAATAATCATTTGTTATGTTAAAACTTTTATAATTTTTAAAAATGAATGCAATGAATTTTGCCTAAAATAGTTCCGGCTTCCCCGCTAGCTATTACCATCTTTACTAATGATAATAATAATGGGCAGGCTGCATATGTCACCCGAGGGGAAAGCAAAAGTTAAAAAACACCTTATACCTCAGCCCAACGTACTGAATTAGCAGCTGTAATTCCGGTATTGCAAAATTTTCCACAACCTCTTAATACTGTTTCTAATTCTAAATCTGTCTGTCAAACAGTTACTCACATTAAGAAAGCTTCTTTGTTTAAAAAAATGAACTGTCCCGAATGTTTTTACATTTACAAACACTAGTCAAAAGTCGAATTAATCCTCTTCTTATCATGCATATAAGAGTTCATACTAATCTTAAAATAGCTGAGCTATTTAAAAAAAATATTAAACATAATCTATGAAAACCAGGCATGATAAAGGTGTGGGTAGGGGATTTGCTCTTATCATTACAGGTGATGAAACCTCAATTTGAATTCCCTCGAAGAGAATAAACCCAGACATATCGACCCAGATGAAAATAATAACTAAATGGGTAATGTATATTATAAACCATATAATTTTAATTGCTGAAGGACAAGGACATAATTATACTTATTAAATTTACATTCCTAACTCACCTTTGCTACTAGCCCTAACATAGGCCAATCCAACTTTACCAAAATATCTAAATACTAGTTTACGGTTCCCAGGTCCAATAAATTCAAAAACTTCCAAAATGGCATCAAATTTAAGTCTTCCATTTTTAAACAGGCCCATCCATATATCTAGAGTTTCACTTAACTGGAAATAAAAATCACCAACCAAAAAATGGAATTAAAATTAAACATAGTATCAACATTAATGACTTCCAAAAAACTTTAAAACACATTAATTGGCTCCAACCTTACTTAAAATTAACCACTGGAAATCTCAAACCATTACTTAACCTCCTTCAAAGACATTCTGACCCCAATTCCCCTAGGACCATCCCCCCTGAAGGGCAAAAAGCAATTAATAAAGTACAGTAAGCTATTCAATCACAATTTGTTACTTTTATAGATTATACTCAACCATTAGCTCTAGTGATTTGTCAAACAGCTTATACACCTACAGCTATGTTTTGGCAAAAGGCACCTATTATGTAGGTTCATTTGCATGCTTCTCCTGTAAAAACTATTTATCCCTACTATCAGGCAGTTGCTGACATCATTCTTTTAGGTGAAGAACAAAGTGTTAAATATTTTAATAAAGACCCAAACATAATTATTCAACCATATACTGTAACACAAGTTAATTAGCTTTTTCAAACTACAAACTGTTGGCCTGTTGCTTGTGCTTCCTATTCAGTCCAAATACACAATTATTACCCTAATAATCAACTTTTACAGTTTCTTAACACTCATGACTTTATATTTCCACTTAAAACATCTTTGCAGCCGATTAAGAATGCCCTCTTAATCTTTACTGATGGGTCCTCATCAGGAATCGCTGCTTACATTGTCAATAATGAAATTATTAAATTCCAAAAACACTGCACTTCTGCTCAACTAACAGAACTGCAAGCAATCATAGCAGTGTTTTCAGCTTATCCTAACAGATCTTTTAATCTTTATACAGATAATGCTTATATTGTTCAATCTGTGCCATTATTAGAAACTGCAGCTCAAATTAAAAATGTCTCTCAGCTACAATCTCTCATTCCAAACAGAACTCAACAATTCTTTATTGGTCATCTTAGGGCTCATACTAATCTCCCTGGACCACTGTCCTTAGGGAATCGATTAGCTGATCAAGCCACGTGTACTACATGCTATGCAAACCTTATCCTTAGCAACCAATTACCTAACTTAGTTACAAAAGCTATTGAAGCTCATAAGCTACATCATCTTAATGCTCGCACCTTATGGCTGATGTTTCACATCACCAGGGAACAAGCACGCCAAATAGTTAAACAGTGTCCAAGCTGCATCACACATTTATCTACACCACATCTAGGGGTTAATCCCCGATGTCTAGTGCCCAATGCATTATGGCAAATGGATGTAACACACATCCTGGAGTTTGGTAATCTTAAATATATGCATCTTAATGTAGACACTTTTAGTGGATTTATATTTGCTACACCTCAAACGGGTAAAGCAGGAAAACAAATTGTTGCACACATGTTAACAGCCATGGTTATGCTAGGAATTCCTCAGCATATAAAAACTAATAATGGTCCCGGGTATACAGGTCAAATGTTTCAAAAATTCTGTCAACAGTTACAAATTAAACACACCACAGGCATACCATACAATCCACAAGGACAGAGAATAGTAGAATGAGCAAATTTATCTTTGAAAACCACCATTAACAAAACTAAAAAGGGGGAGTGGTACCCCAATAAAAAGTCACCCAGAAATTTACTTTCACATTCACTTTTAATTTTAAATTTTTTAATCTTGGAACTAGAAGGACGTTCTGCTGCAGAACGATTCTGGCACACAGAATCAAAAACACAGTTTGCTACGGTCCTCTGGAAAGATCCATTGGACAACACCTGGCGAGGACCAGATCCGGTCCTGATATGGGGAAGAGAATCAGTCTATATATATTCTAAAAAATTTAATTCAGCCAAATGATTGCCAGAGCAATTAACAAAACAAGAGGATAATAACAATCTGTCCAGAGCAAAAAAGTTGCTCTGAGAAAAGGCTTTTTCTCTCTTTCTTTCTCCAGCACAGCTGAAGCTGCTAACCAACTGGCAAGTCCTGCTACAACCTATTTAGAAACGGCTAAGTTAACAGACGACTGAAGTCTAGGAATCCATCTACTGTCTTGCAGCCTCAGCTAATGTGGATCCCACTGAATACCTCCACCTGGGTTGCCCCACAACTTCCCTACTCCATCAAGGCCGAAAATCTACCCTCAATCTCCCGAAACAAGCGGGACTTTGGCATCTCCACCGTGATCGTCGCGGCCGTCGTCGCTTCCGTGGCCGCTGCTGCCACATCTGCCGTCGCCCTCACCCGGACATCTACCACTGCTGACATCATCAACAACCTCACCCAGACCGCTGTGGGAACCCTAAGAACTCAAAACAACATAAACCCTCTTATGCATCGCGCCGTCTTTAATCTACAGCAACAAATTGACTTACTAGCCCTAAATATTAAAGCCTTATATGAAGTGGCTTCCTCGACAATACCCATTTTCCTGTCTCTGTGTTACCCCTGTTCTTGTTAATACCTCCCGACCCCGCCTAACCTTACATGATTGAATATTTACCGCCTATAACGACTCTTTCTGGAACTATACTCACAATCTCCAAGCTCAAATCCTAGCCATGGAAAACATAATAGTCCCAAAAATATCTGCCTCTATCCTCACCGACCTCCTACACAAATTCACCTCCTTCTTCCAGCCCTCTAACCTTCTCTTCTATGGAATACTACTACTCTAATAGTTACCCTCTTCCTAATTAAATGCTTATATACAAAAATTTCTCAACATAAGCAGCAAACTAAACTTCTTGCCCTGGCAGCTCTTGAACTTCAAAATCCTTTTTCAGATGCGGGTCATCGGCAGCAAGCGCAGGTATGGTTAGCTAGTGTTGCCCACCCTCAGGACTGATCACCCTGTGGGAGCGTGGCGGGTGCAAATACCGGTTAATCCGCATTCCACCCCTCGGGAGCTTAGTGGACCACCTGCCACCCTGCTAAAACCCAAATGCATCTCTTCTACCTCCTTCTAAAAATAAAAACTACTCACCCTTGGGGAGTGTGGCTAGCGCAATACTAGTTAGTCCGCGTAAGCCCCTCGGAAACCTTGCGAACCAGCCTTCAATAACGCCCCTTCCTCTCCGCTCTTTAATTAAATACAAGGGAGGAATTGCTGCATATATTTGTAACTGTTGCCTCTTATCTGCCTTAACATGCCCTAACATATCCAGACATCTCTCGTTCTTGCAAGCCTTGCTATTCTAACCCCCTGCCTAGCAACTCCTGAACATATATCGCACCACCTTTTCACCTCTTCTTCATTAGACCATGTACACTCCTCACCTCACCACCCATTATAATATTCAACACACCTCCTAACCAATCCACATCCTATACGACACCATACTAGCTGCCCATCAAAGTTTCTTCACCCCTAATTAACTCCCCCTCACCAACCCTATATATTCTTTGTGCTTCCTCCTGTCGGGGTCTTAGCCTGTAAGCCTTGCCAGCCAGCTAAGTCCCGCGAGCCCTATGCAATAAATTACTACTATTATTCTTTAGTCTCAGTTTATTGTGCTCGTGCACCCTCCAAACCTTCGAGCCCCGTGGTCTCGGCTGACGCCACTCTCCAGCCGAACCACATCCGAGGACGAGACCCCAGTGCGCTCGGGCTAGGCAAGCCCCAAGCTGCACATCTCCGTGGAGATAACTTAATCAAGTTCCCAACCTATAGTACTTAGGGAGGATTAGAAGAAATGGTTGCTCTCACAATATTGATTAGAATTAAAACATGGCCTTTCCAGGGTACATGCATCCTTTCAAACCAGCACAAGAAGCCATGACTCTCTGATTTTGTAACTCAAGTTAGACTTTTGTTCACTTGAACTAGAACTATTCTGCTTATATAGCTCAAACAAGAATTTAGTAGACTGCCTATCTATTATACTTCTAGGTACCCCATGATCTACCAGCCAATGCCACAAGTCTCTGCAAGTCAGATTATTTTGACTCATGCTTTGAGTCTGTTGTCCATTGTGATAGCCATGCCCGCCTTGTCTTTGCTGATTAAATGCTGCCACCTGGCTTCTGCCAACTCGGGTCTGATCTTTCCCATTGTGTTTAGGGATTCTAGCTCAGTGACAGCAGTTCCTATAGTAATATCTGACCTACTGAGAAGGGCAAGTACAGAGCTCTTCAGGGATGATGGAGCTTGTCTCATAAATTTATTTCTTACAGTCCTGGTAAGAGGTGTGTCCTCCAGACATTCCTGGGGTGTATGAGCAGACTTTCCATGATAAATCTTCTCTAGCATTCCAATCCATCTAAGCCGCTGGATCCCCTCATCTACATTATACCGGGGAAGTTCTGGTATTTCAACCTCAGGTAATGCCAGCCACCTTTTGATCCATGTTTCAGCCAACCATCCAAACAAACTGTTAATGCCCTTTCTAACCCCTCAGGCTATAATGTTGAATGCAGAATCTCTGCTTAGTGGGTCCATATCAACAAATTCAGCCTGATCCAGCTTTATATGTTCCTTCCACTATTATCCCACACTCTTAACATCCATTCACATACAGGTTATCCTGATTTCTGCCTATATAAATTGGAAAGCTTATGAAGCTCTTTTGGAGAATAGTGTATCTCCTGATGGGTGACATTTTGTACCTCACCTTCTGGGGCCTGTTGAGACTTCAGTCTAGTTATAGGTCTGGAAGAAAAGAGGGGTGGTGGGGGTGGGTCATGAAAAGAATTAAAAGTGTCTTCCAAGCCAATTAATTTAGAGCATTCTTTTGCAGTTTCATCTAGTGAAACAGGATTAATCACTCCAGGCAGAGGAGCAAAGGCTATTTCCCCATGGGGGGTAATTATGTGCTTCACAGGCACTGAAAAGTTAATCCCTTCAGGTGGAGATTGGGTGGCAACTCCTCAGGTCTGACTGGAGGCCTAGAAGCCATTTGCTCAGAGCAGACTCGAGATGGGGCAGCTATGTCCTCAGGGAAGTCCACTATAGGGTTATCTAGAAAAGGCTCAACACAATCTAGGGTTTCAATGTCTCCACAGCCATCATTATTAATCCATATGTTGCCATTGCATTTCTCAGGGTCCAACCCCTTTTTGATCAGTGCCCTCATTTTAATGGCAGACACCATGCAAGGTTGAGATTTCAGTTTACATTGTACAGCTGCTACTCTAACAATGAGACTCTGAGTCTGATTTTCAGAGATCTCAAATCTGCAGCTGCAAAAAATGAAATTTTCCTTCAGGGCAAACATAGAAACTTTTACATCTGTCATAGGACATATAAGCTTCCCATTTGAAGCCTTCAGCTCATCCCTTTCCTTCATCAATGTACCCAGCATATCTAACAATAACCAGCCAACATCTTTATACCTCTTAATTCCATAAAACTCTGTAAAGATGTCAAAAACATTATCATCTGAGCCTTGACTTGTATAAGTATACAATTAACATAACCAAATGGTGATATTTTGACTATCTCTTTTGCCAGCTCACCACATGGACTGGCAGTGCCATCCTGATTATGGGAAGCAGAGTCATTAATGGTTTTGAGTCTAGTCAGAGTAGAAAATCAATTGTAAAAACCCATTTTTAAGATTATGTTCCTCAAGAACCACTCCTTGTACCAAGCTGTATTAGCTAGGTGTTCTAGTCTCCTAGCTGCCAGAATGCAATATACCAGAAACAAAATGGCTTTTAAAAGGGGAAATTAACTAAGTTGCTAATTTATGGTTCTAAGGCCATGAAAATGTGCTAATTAAAGCAAGTCTATATAAATGCCCAAATTAAGGCACCAGCAAGGCCAATTATGTTCAGGGTTTCTCTCTCAACTGAAAAGGCACATGGCAAACATGGTGACATCTTCTAGCTTCTTCTCCAAGTCTCTTACTTCAAGAAACTCTCCCAAGGCCATTTTTTTCCATTTTCAAAGGTCACTGGCTGGAGGACTTTGTAGCTCTCTTGTCTCTGCTTTTTTCATCATTCTCGTGATTCTGCTCTTTTGTTCTCTTGTCATTCTGAAGTTTTCTCCAAAATGCTTTCTCTTTTAAAGGATTTTGGTAAACTAATCAAGACCCACGTGGAATAAGTGGAGTCATGTCTCTCTCTATTCAAGTTAATACCTGCAGTTGGGAGAGCCACATCTCAATGGAGATAATCTAATCAAGTTTCCAACATACCATGCTGAAAGGATTTGAAAGAAATGGTCGCTCCCACAAGATTTTATTAGTATTAAGGCATGGCTTTTCTAGGGTACATAAATCCTTTCAAAATAGCACAGTTCACCCTCTGGACCTTACAAAAGACATGTTTCTCCCATATTTTTATATGTATCTCCTGATGGGTGACATTTTGTACCTCACCTTCTGGGGCCTGTTGAGACTTCAGTCTAGTTATAGGTCTGGAAGAAAAGAGGGGTGGTGGGGGTGGGTCATGAAAAGAATTAAAAGTGTCTTCCAAGCCAATTAATTTAGAGCATTCTTTTGCAGTTTCATCTAGTGAAACAGGATTAATCACTCCAGGCAGAGGAGCAAAGGCTATTTCCCCATGGGGGGTAATTATGTGCTTCACAGGCACTGAAAAGTTAATCCCTTCAGGTGGAGATTGGGTGGCAACTCCTCAGGTCTGACTGGAGGCCTAGAAGCCATTTGCTCAGAGCAGACTCGAGATGGGGCAGCTATGTCCTCAGGGAAGTCCACTATAGGGTTATCTAGAAAAGGCTACATTCACTCCATCAAAATATCAGAAATCCTTAAGGCATTTCAGTAACAATACAAGTACAATACAAGGTTAAAATCAGTACAAAATTTCATCAAAGTCAACTACAGGCATGGACAGTCCTGTGGTAAATATTCTCCTTTGGCTCTGGACCTGTAAAACTCAGAACAAATTATTTGCTGCCAATGTACAAAGGAGGGACAGTCATAAGCTACATATTCTTGTTTCCATAGGGAAAAATTGGAAGGAAAACAGGGTCACAAGACCCAAGAAGTTTTGAAAATCTGCAGAGCAAAGTCCATTAAATTTCAAAGTCTGGGAGTCATTTATCTTCAGGGCTTTAGAAAGCAGCAGTCCCACCATTTCCAAGGGCTTATGCAGTGGCCTGCCTATCTCTGAATTTAACCTTGGGGGACATTAGGGAGACCACTTTTTACTCAGCTCCACACTCTCCAAGCAGCAGGGCCACACCCAGGCTCTCTGCCATGCCCGAATCACATTCTCAACCCTTCCATGTGGTGGCCGCCAGGCTCTCCCCAATCCCCAAGGAATGTGATGCATCCTCCAAGGCCTGAGGTGGTATGACTCTTCTACAGCAGTGATGGGGAAGGCCCATCCTCTGTCTTTGGGGCAAAACTCACCTTCTCCAAATTCTTGGGTGGGTCTGTTCTCCTGGCCCAAGATTTCTTGACTTTAGACTTTAGCTTCCATAGTTCTGCTGCTGACATTATTTTACCTTCACATTGTCCCTTTTCTGAGCACCCCAGTCGAAACTGGTAGTGGTTCCTTTTATACAGGTCCCAAAGCACTCTTGTTGGCCTTCTATGTAGCAAGCAAGGATCATGCCCATCAAACAACAATACTTTCCACAAATCCTTCCTGGATAATTCCATTTCCAATCCTGGCTTTTTTTCCTAATGGCTGACTGGCTCCACATTTGGCTAAATCTTCACGTGGGGAACTATTTTCTGGGATCTCCTTTTCTGGAAGCCCAGAATTTTCCAGAACATCAATTTCTGGGTTTTTTGTTCTTTAGAGTTTAGTTCTCAGCTTATCTCTTTCCTGTTGCATTTCACTATAAGCTGCAAGCAGAAACCAAGCTGCACTTTCCACATTTAATTTGGAACTCTCTTCTACTAAATATCCAAGTCCGTGGCTTTTAAAATCTGCCAACAAATTTTGAAAAAAAGTGTGAAAAATAGGAGCAGGGTCTCAAGGAATTAAATGAAAACATGAAGTGCATGAATATACATGTTATGGGTGTCCCAGAGGTAGGAGAGTATGGAAAAGGAGCAGAAAAAATAATGGAGGAAATTGTCACTGAAAATTTCCCATCTCTTATGAAAGACACAAAACTGTAGAATCAAGAAGCACAACATACCCCAAACAGAGTAGATCTGCATAGACCTCCTCCAAGACACTTACTAATCAGATTGTCAAATGTCAAAGACAAAGAGAGAATGCAGAAAGCAGCAAGAGAAAATAAGTCCATCACATACAAGGGAAGTTTGATAATACCATGTGCAGATTTCTCAGCAGAAACCACAGAGGCAAGAAGGCAGTGGGATGATATATTTAAGATAATGAAAGAGAAAAACTGCCAACCAAGAATTCTATAGCAAATAAAACTATCCTTCAAAAACAAGGAAGAGTTTAAAATATTTTTAGACAAATTGTCACAGGAGTTTGTGAATAAGAGACTGGCTCTACAAGAAATACTAACAGGAGCACTACAGGCAGATAGGAAAAGACAGGAGAGAGAGGTCCGGAGAAGAGTTTAGAAATGAACACTATGAGTAAGGGTAAAAAGAAGGAAAAAAATAAGATATGGCATATAAAATCCCAAAGACAAAATGGTAGAAGAAAATACTGCCTTTACAGGAATGATATTAAACGTTAATAGATTAAAACCCCCAATCAAAGACATAGACTTGCAGTATGGATGAAAAAACATGAACTATATATATACTATCTGCAAGAACCTTCCTTTAGACCCAAGGACAAAAACATATTGAAAGTGAAAGGTTGGAAAAAGATATTTCATGCAAGCAACATCCAGAAAAGAGCAGGGGTAGCTATTCCAATATCTGACAAATGCAACATCAAATGTAAGACAATTAGAAGACACAAAAAAGGACACTATGTATTAATAAAAGGAACAATCCATCATGAAGACATAATCATAAATATTTATGCACTGAGCCAGAGTGCCCAAAATACATAAGGCATACACTGACAACACTGATAGGAGAAGTAGACACCTCTACAACAATAGTCGGAGCCTTTAATACACAGCTCTCATCAATGTACAGATCATCTAGACAGAGCATCAACAAGAGATTTTGGATAATATGATAAATGAACTAGATTTAAACAGATATTTACAGAGCATTACACCCACAACAGCAGAATACACATTTTTCTCAAATGTTCTTGGATCCTTCTCCAGGATAGACCACATGTTAGGTCACAAAGCAAGTCTCAATAAATTTTAAAAGATTGAAATTATACAAAACACTTTCTCAGATCATAATGGAATAAAGATGAAAATCAATGAAGATGGAAGACCAGAAAGTTCACAAATATATGGAGGTTAAACAACAGACTCTTAAGCAACCAGTAGGTCAAAGAAGAAATGAAAATGAAAACACAACATATCAAAACTTATGGGATGCAGCAAAGGCAGTGCTGAGATGGAAACATTGCCCTATGCCTATATTTAAAAAGATGGAACAAAAATCGAGGAATTATTTGTTCACCTGGAGAAACTAGAGAAAGAACAGCAAACTAGCCTCAGAGCAAAGAAATAATGAAGATCAGAGCAGAAATAAATGAAATTGAGAGCATTAAAACAATAAAGACAACCAACAAAACCAAAAGTTGGTTCTTTGAAATCAATGGACCCTTAGTTAGGCCAACAAAAAGAAAGAGAGAAGATGCAAATAAATAAAATCAGATATGGGACAATGAACATAACCACTGACCCCACAGAAATAAAGGAGATAATGAGAGAACACTAGGAACAACTATATGCTAATAAACTAGACAACATAGATGAAATGGACAAATTTCTAGAAAAGCATGAACAACCAACATTGATTTGAGAAGAAACAAATGACCTCAACAAACAAATTATAAGTAAGGAGACTGATTCAATCATCAAAAACCTACCCCCCCAAAAAAAGTCCATGACCAGATGGTTTCACATGTAAATTATACCAAGCATTCAAGAAAGAATTAGTACCATTACTACTCAAACTCTTCAGAAAAATTGAAGAGGACAGAAAGTTACCTAACTAAATCTATAAAACAAAGATCACACTAATACCTAAGCCAAAGATACCACAAGAAAAGAAATCACAGGCCAATCTCTTTAATGAATACACATATAAAAATCCTCAATAAAATACTGACAAATCTAATCCAGCAAAACATTAAAATAATCATGCACCATGACAAAGTGGGATTCTTTCCAGGTATGCAAAGCTGGTTCAATACAAGAAAATTAATTACTGTAATAGACCACATCAATAAATCAAAGTAGAAAAAGCACATGATCATCTCAATTGATGCAGAAAAGGCATTTGACAAAATTCCAACATCCTTTCTCCATGAAAACAATTTAAATGATAAGCATAGAAGGGAATTTCCTCAAAATGATACAAGGAATATATGAGAAATCTATAACTAAGATCATACTCAATGGTGGGAGACCGAAATCTTTCCCTCTAAAATCAGGAACAAGACAAGGATGCACACTGTCACCACTGTTATTGAACATTGTGCTGGAAGTTATAACTAGAGCAATTAGAAAAGAAAAATAAATAAAGACATCCACATTAGAAAGAAGTAAAACTCTCAGTGTCTACAGATGACATACTATATGTCAAAAATCCAAAGAAACCTACAGCAAAGCTACTAGAGCTCATAAATGAGCACAGAAAAGTGGCAAGTTACCCTGCATGGTTTAAGAATTTTGGGGGATTAATGGCCTCTGTTTTCCTTCCAATTTTTACCTTCTGGAATAGGAATGTTATCCTACTCCAGCCCTTCCTTTGTATATTGAAAGTGATAACTTGTTCACTAAAATATCACATGTCCACAGATGGAGGAGACTTGTGCCCCATGACAGACCACACCTATAACCAATTTTGATGAGACTTTGTACTTAGTTTTGTTTCTGAAATGACTTAAGGATTTTGGGATATTGTAATTGAATGAACTTATATTGCATGTAGAAAGAGCATGTCTTTTTTATGGCCAGAGGGTGGAATGTGATGGTTTGATGTTGTGTACACCACAGGAAAAAACATGTCCTTAATATAATCCACTCTTGTGGGTGTGGACCTGTTGTAAGTAGGACCTTTGATGAGACTATTTCAGTTAAGCTGTTACCCACCTTATTCAGGATGTTTCTTAGTCTTATTACTTTATCCTTTGTGAATGAAATGAATACAGAGACAGAGTGAGAAAGAGAGAAAACCACGGGAGCAAGAAGCTGAAAGAAACAAAACCTGGAAGACAAGGGAGAGACCATCAGATGCCATCTTGTACCTTGCCATGTGGCAGAGTAGCCAAGTATTGCTGGCAGCTGATCTTCAGGAAGAAAGTATCACCTTGATGATGCCTTGATTTCAATATTTTTCTGAGCTCTAACCATAAGCAAATAAATTCCCATTGGGTAAGCCCAATGCAGTTCATGGTATTTGCTTAGAGCAGTCTAGGAAACTAAAACAGAAAGGTAGAATTAAGTCTCTCTATTTGCATATGACTTGATCTTGTATGTAGAAAGTGCAAAAGAATACCCAAGAAAACTAAAACTAATAAATGAGTTAGCGAAGTCCTGGGGTGCAAAGTCATATGCCAAAATCGACTGTGATTCTATATACCAGCAATGAACAATCCAAGAAGAAATTAAGAAAACAATCACATTTACAACAACATCTAAAGGAATAAAATATCTAGGAAGAAATTTAACTAAGGATGTGAAAAAGTTGTATACTAAAAACTACAAAACACTGCTAAAAGAAATTAAAGATCTACCTGAATAGAAAGACATCCCATATACATGGATTGGAAGACAATATTGTTAAAATTTCAATATATCCAACATAACCTAGATTCAGTACAATTTCTATCAAAATTCCAGCAGCCTTTTTTATAGAATTAGAAAAGCTAATCATCAAATTCATATGGAAGTACAAAGGTCCCTAAATAGCCAACACAATTTTGAAAAAGAACAAAGTTGCAGGACTCACACTTCCCAATTTCAAAACATGCTAGCTACAATAATCAGAGCAAAACGAACATGATTGCTGAATCATTAAATTGATATTTCCTTTAGTCTCTAGTATCTTAGAGCAGCTAGATGTAAAAACCTAAAATTATGAAATTGTAGCCCATGCCAAACTCTGAAATCTGTTCTACAACTAATTATTGTGCTGTGCTTCAAAATTTATTGCTTTTTTGTATGTATGTTATTTACCAAAAAAGAAAAAAAACTGATTGTGATGATAAAAAAATTTATTCAAAAAAATAATCGAAGTGGTGTCTAGCATTAGTATAGACAAATAAAACAATTCAATAGAATTGAAAGTCCAGAAATATGCCCACTCATCATTAATTTTCAACAAAGATGCCAAGTACAAGCAATGGAGAAAGAGTAGACTTTAACAAATGATGGGAAAACTGGGCTCCAAATGCAAAAGAATGAAGTAGGAATCCTACCTCATTCTATATGTAAAAATTAACTCAAGAAGGATCAATGACCTAAATATAAGAGTTAAAGTCATTAATATTTAGAAGAAATCATAGAGGCAATTCTTAAGGACCTGGTATTCAACACTGTATTCTTAGATATGGCATCAAAATCATGAGCAACAAATTAATAATAGATAAATTTGACTTCATCAAAATTAAAATATTTTATTTATCAAAAGACAATAAAAGAAAGTGAAAAAGAAAATCTACAGAATAGGAGAAAATACTTGCAAACCATTTATCTGATAAGGGCTTAATATCCAGAATATAACGAAATCCTACAACCAAACAACAAAAAGACAAACAAACCAATTAAAAATGGGCAAAGGATTGAATAGCCGTTTTTTCAATGTCTCAACTTCATTAGCCATTAAGGAAATCAAAACAATGGATACCACTTTACACCCAATAGAGTGGTTATTATTTTTTTAATTGAAAATAACAAGTGTCAGAGAAATTGTAATGTGAGTGCATTGTTGGTGGAAATATAACATGGTGCAGCCAATGTGTAAAAGAATTTGGAAGTTCTTCAAAAAGTTGAACATAGAATTATCATATGACTCAGAAATCCCACTTCTACGTATATACCTAAAGAAAGTGAAAACAAGATTTCAAACAGATACATGGACATCAACATTTATGGCAGCATTATTCACAATAGGTAAAAAGGGAAACAACCCAAGTATTCATCAACAAATGAATGGATAAACTAAGTGTGGTACATATGTATATGGAATATTATTAAGCCATAAGAAGGAATGAAGTTCTGAGACATGTTGCAGCATAGAAGAACCTTGAAAACATTATGCTCCATGAAATAAACAATGCACAAATAGACGAACAATGAATGAGGTGATTTTTATGAGTATTTTCATTTCCTAAGCTAGTCAGATACAACGAAATGTGTTGACTTAAACAATGGAAATTTATTAGCTCACAAGCTTATCGTTTTTAGGCCATGAAACTGTCTAAATCAAAGTATCATCAATATGATGCTTTCTTCCCAAAGACCAGCTGCCAGTGACCCTTGCCTCCTCTCCCACATGGCAATGCACAAGGCAGCATCTGCTGGTCTCTCTTCTCTTCTGGGATTTGCTGCTTTCAGCTTCTTGCTTCCATGGCTTTTCTCTTTCTCTCTCTGTATTCATCCTTTTTATAGTGGACTCCAATAAGA
This sequence comes from Tamandua tetradactyla, assembly GCF_023851605.1. Classification (NCBI taxonomy): domain Eukaryota; kingdom Metazoa; phylum Chordata; class Mammalia; order Pilosa; family Myrmecophagidae; genus Tamandua; species Tamandua tetradactyla. The sequence continues at coordinate 126,012,684 of NC_135353.1, forward strand.
CGATTGAGACCCACTCTGGGCCATGCCTTAACTAAAATAACCTCATCAAAAGGTTTTACTTCAACAGGTTTACACCCACAGGAATGGAGTAGCTTTAAGAACCTAATTTTCAGGAATACATACAGTTACAAACCACCGCACTCCCCCCTGGAACCCAAAGAGACATGTTCTTTCTATATTCAAAATACATTCATTACATCACAATATTTCAAAAGCCCTTAGATCATTTCAGAAATAACTCTTAGTACAAAGTCTCATCAAAATCGGTTATAGGAGTGGTCTTTCCTGGGGCACAAGTCTCCTCCATCTGAAGACCTGTGAAATTTAGTGAACAAGTTTTCTGATTCTAATATCACAAAGGAGGGGCAAACAGAGGATAAACATTCCTGTTCCAGAAGGGAGAAATTGGAAGGAAAACAGAGGCCAGGAATCCCGAACAATTCTTAAATCATGCAGGGAATACTCCATTAGATTTTAAGGTCTGAGAGTTATCTATAAAATGATGTTTTGTCCTCCAGACCTGATGGAGCAGCAGTCCTATCCTTTCCAAGTGCTTGTACAGTAGCCATGCTTTCCTCCAAACACTGGGGCAAAGCCTCCACCTTCTTTGAGCATTGGTTGATGGAAAAAATCTCTGCAATCCCCGGGAAATGAACTCTGCTCTCTGGGAAAACTGAGGTGGTGGCCAGACTCTCCACAATCTCTGCAGCACAAGCTCAATGCTTTCAATAGGGTGGGCTGGTGGCCAGACTCTCTGAAATCCCTGATGAATATGCTCTACCCTCTATGAACACTGGGGAAGCAGCGCTTTTCCTGAACAATGAGGCAGAAGGCCAGCCTCTCCTAGTGCCAGGATATATTCACCCTTTCCACACACATGGATGGGCTCACTCTTGTCCCAAGATGTCTTCAGTCCAGACCTCAGTTTCCATGGCTCTTCGTGTGAAATGATTTTTCTTCAATCTGTTCCTTTCTTGTCCCTTTTAGTCTGGCTGACAGTGGTTCTATTTATAGAGATCACGAAAAAAACTTGTCAGTTTTGCATATAGGACAGAGGGGTCCACACCATCATACAAAAGAACCTTCTACAAATCCTTTCTGGATTACTGCATTGCCAATTCTGACTTGCACTGAGATGGTCAACTGGACCCATGTCCCATAAAACCTTCACATGGAGCACTATTCTCTATGGATGTGCTTCACAGAAGCTTAGAATTTTCCAACACATCAATTTCTGGTTTCTATGTACCCAGGAGTTCAGTTCTCAGCTTATCTTTTTCTCTCACATTTTACTATAAACTGCAAGGAGAAACCAGGCTGCACTTTCCACACTTAGCTTTGAAATCTCTTCAACTAAATATCCAACTTCATCCCTCTCAAATTTGGTCTTCCATATGACATCAGAACTCAATTTTTCCCAGTTGTCTGCCACTTTTTTAAAAAGATTGCCTTTCTTCCAGTTTCCAAGAGCACATTCGTAATTTTTGCCTAAGGCCTCATTGGAAGCACCTTCAGTGTCCTTATTTCTACCAACAGTCTCTTCAAAGCAACCTAGGCCTTTTCTATCAAACATCTCACAATTCTTCCAGCTTCAACCCATTACCCAATTCCAAACCCATGTCCACATTGTTGACATTTGCAATAGTAACGCTCCACTCTCCTGGTACCAAAATCCATTTTGGTTTCCTAGGCTGTTTCAGCAGGTGCTTATGAATTATGTTAGCTTAAAAATGGGAATTTATTCATTTATAGTTAGAATATAGGGAAAATGTCCAAATTAAGGCATCATTAAGATGATGTGGTCTTCCCAAAGAATGGATGCTGGCAATCCTTGGCTTCTCTACCATATCACAAGGCACAAGGTGGCACCTGCTAGCTTTTCCCTTCTCTTCTGGATTTCATTTCTTCCATAGCTTTTATTCTTCCTCTCTATATTCACTCTGCTTATAATGGACTCCAGTGAGTGAATTAAGACACACCCTGGGCTGCACCTTAACTAAGTAACCTCATCAAAAGGTCCTTACAATGGGTTTACACTCACAGAAATAGATTAACTATAAAGACATGATTTTTAGGGGTACAGTTCCAAACGACAATGAGTTATCCAGAAACAGCAAATTTGCAAGACAAAATTATATTAGAAGTTACCAGGGAATGGGGGTGGGGGGAGAGAGTGTATGTTTGCTGAATATGAAGTGTTTTTAAATAAATTGTTTTTTAAAAATAATGTAGTTTTTTTAAAAGAAAGAAACATTTCTTCCACAAGTATAGACCTAAGAAAAGGAAAACATGGCCAGAAACTAGAATATATCCCTAAGGGCATGTGGCTAAGAACTGAGGTGTCTACCTGTGCAAATTGCTCAATGTATTTTCATTCTCACCACAAGGGCAAATATTTGAAATATACTTGTTCTATTCTAGTAAACAATGGTATTTGAAAAAATAACCATAATTTCTTCAGGTCTTCCTTCTCTTTCCTCCCTCTTGGGGAAAGGACCTAATGTCTGGTGAAGAGACAGCTACTTAGGGGCAGAAAGTGGCCAGGGCTCCCCAGGCAACAAAGTTTCAAGTCTGCTTTATGAGCTGTTTGGGTAGAGTCATCAAGGAAGCCATAAAAGATTATGTTTATCTTCAGACACAAGGGTTATGGGGAATGTGGGAATGCTTCCAACAGCCTAGTGGTTATATCTGTGTTTTCCTTCCTGCCCAAGGCATTCACCATTAGGAATGCCACAAGTACAAGCTGGCTTCCTTACCTCAGGATTTGAGGAACATCTCTTTTGATCTAACTTATTGGAAAGGAAGTAGAGTTTCTTTATAGAAGGGAAAAAATCCAAAGCAAAGCCAGAATAAAAAAGCAGAGAGAAATTAAAACCAGCATCATGAGGGTATGGAGAAAAATAATACAGGGTTAAAAAGTGATAAATAGTACCAAGAAGAGCCAGACCTCAGGTTGCCTTTCCAAGGGTGAATTCGGAACATCTGCAGTTACCTACACTTCCTGGCAAAATAGAAGTCTGCAAGGGTACCAGCAGCTCATTCACTGGTATTTGCTGGGTAGAATAGAGAGGGCATAGACCAGCCTGATATGAGTGACTCAAAAATAGGCTGTCTTCCTTAGGTGTGTTGCCAAAATATGTGGAAAGTCTTCCAAGAACCCTACACAGCTACTCCACATCAGGGGATTTAAGTTAGATTCACTCAAACCACCAGAATAAACCTGAACCACCTCTTGAGAGGCAATTTGGTGGAGTAGACGGTAAACTGTATTACGCTTCAGCAGAGCAATCAAGCTTCACGTCTGGTACTTACTAGCAACTTGGAACCACATTAAACATCTCTAAACCTCATAAAATCATTGCTATGATCAATAATGACTGAACAGCCTCCTTCACAAGGTTGTTATAATAATCTACTGAAATAATGTGAAAGTGCTTTGTAAAACTACAGAAGTTCCACAATGTAAGGTATTATTAAGGATTTTGATGTCTTGGTCCAAAAAAATTAAAATGTTGGGAACTACGGATTGTAAATATGCCAAGAGCAATGAAAACAACTTTTTTAACTGGACTTTTAACTAGGTTCTCAAGGAGAAGCACAAAAGAATAGACTTATCCTTGGGACACATAGTACTGAGAGAGAGAAAGCTGAGCTTTACTGGGTTGCCATCTTTTATACCAAAGGGAACAATTTTCCAGTATTAAAGCATATGGCTAAAATTATTGAGAAATAATCAAAGCCCAAGAAATCTGAAGGAGCTAAATAGTCTCTTTCTTGGAACTCCATGCCTAAAAAATTATTTCTGAGTCCTATAAAAACTGAGACATTTGATCCCAGGACCAATATCAGGACAACATAGAAGAATGTTGTTTTTTAGTTGGGTTATCCAGAAAGAAGACATTGAATTGCAGTTAAGAATGCAAGAAGTTTATTGATAGGAAATGTTTGTGAAAGGTGAGGAAACAGGAAACACTTTGGAGTATGGAAAGCCTCAGACCACAATGCAGACCTGACAGACTCAGCCAATTCAAAACAGAGCTTTGGAGGAGAGATTTAAATGAAAGAAATCCCATTTTGGGCAGAGATGGATAGACTTGAGTACCTCCACAATGCTCAGTCATTGGCTGGGGGCTGTCCAAGAAGAGCATGGTCTCAACTCAAAAAAGCTGAGGTGGATCTTGAAATACTAATAGTTTGAAAACACCAGCCAACTTCACTCCTTGCAGCTGATCATCAAGCAGTGCACATCCATGACTTCCACAATGTAGAATAAGAGAGGTGCCAGGGGACTGAAGTTATTCAGACAGACTGTGGGTTGTTAAATGTGGCATCTAGACCCCTAGGACCAGGCAAATCAAAGCAAAGCTATTAATATTCTCCTCCTTTCTGTTGGCTGTCTTGCAAACTTCCTCAAAGCTGAGCCATTCACTTCTCTTTTTAATTGAAAAAGTTTAATTAGAGTGATGAGGAAAAACAGAAACGATGCAAACATCTAAATTCAAAAGGAAAGTGGGGTCACTACTGATCACATAAATAGGATTATAAAATAGTAATAGAAACAATTGATGGGCAGACAATTAGATAAGCTGGATGAAATTGACAAATCTCTACAAGCACACAAATTACCCAAACTCACTCAAGAAGAAACAGAAAATTCCAACACATATAAACAACAAAGAGTTGGAAACAATAATCACAGCTATCTTAAATGGATATGTGTTTAGGACCAAATGGTTTCACTGGTGATGCCTATAAACCATTTTTTTAACTTTTTATTGTATAATATAACATACATCAAAACAAAGAAAGAAAGCAACAGTTTTCAAAGCACTCTTCAGCAAGTAGTTACAGGACAGATCCCAGAGTTTGTCATGGGTCACTACACCATCATCTCAGATTTTTTCTTCTAGCTGCTGAACCATTCACTTTTAAGTCTTCCAATATTTCTGAAATTAGGAAGCACCTTATAATTAAGGTCAGAAGAAAACTGTCAGCCTCAGGAGTTCTCACTGCCTGTGACTATGAGAATTTCACAATATGCAGAAGAGATTAGTTCATCTAAATGTCACTGCAGCTGAATGTTAATTTTTTTGTATATTGATTTTTAATCCCTAATTTTTACTTAAAATGAGACAGCATATGCTAGAAACTGCTCTGGGTGTTTGAGACAAAAATTTATGTCGTGATGGAGTGTATATTGTAAAACTGTTACCAGATTTTGAAAATTTGTCACAAGATCTGGTTGACTTTGAAGAGAAGCTCTTTAACTACTAGTAACAACTCAATAAGAAAAATGAAGCTATGGCTCCAACCAAAGAGAACACGCAAGTAAAATCTGTTATGTTTGGTGTGGCAGACAAACATTTGGAGACAGTAATCTGTGCTTTTGTTACACCTGTATTTTCCTCTTTCCATACCTTCACCACTAAAGCAAAGAGTTAATCCCTTTCTCATTTCCTCAGGGGAACAATGTAGCAAGTCAGAAAATAGATATGGCCTAAGATATAGGAGATCTAAGCTCCACTTCTTGGCAGTATTCAGGGGAAAAGAACTGCAAGTCTTCAAAAAGGTGCATATAAAGGCATAGCAGGCCACTTTACAGACCAAAGCACATGTTCCAAATGAGACTTGAAGGGATCAATAAACAACTGCACATGAGAGGCCATAAGAAAGAGGAACAATGAGGTCCCCCTGAATACCTGTATGAAGCAAAGATTCAGATCAAACGGAGGAAAACTATACCCTATCTTTAGGGGGAAATATATTTGAATTACAGCTGATTTCTCACAAGAAACTATAGAAACCAGAATGAAGTGGCACCATATTTTTCTATAGCTGGAAGTACTGAATTGTCAGCCAAGAATTCATTCTCTACCTAATTACAATAACATTCAAGATTGAAGGGGAAATCGAGACATTCTTAGGTAAGGGTAAAGTGGCAGAATTTTTCACCAACAAACCTACCCTAAAAAAAATTGGCTAAAGGAAATTCTCTAAACATCTTCGTTTGCCATACTGCTATGACAAATACCACACAATTGGTTCAATTGAACAATGAGAATCTATTGTCTCATGGTTTCGGAGACTAGAAGGTTCACTTCTTTCCAAGGTTGATAGCTATCTAGTGCTAGTTTACCATAATTCTTGGATTTCCTGTTACATGGCAATGTCCTCTCTTTTCTTTTCTATGTTCCTGCTTATGGCTGCTACCTAAAGCAAAAATCATAACACTATCTGGTGTGGTTCTCAAGGTATATAGAGGAAATCTTTAAGATAATTATATTATAAATGTCAGAGGGTAAAAGGACATAAGATTTCTATACTCCACTCAAACTGGTAAGCTGTTGACACCAATAGACTTTGATAAATTATGTATATAAAATATAATGCCTAGAACAGCCAAACCTTTGATCTTGAGTCTTGCTCTTGTGAAGCTTATGTATGTAACAGAGACACTCAGCCTACCTATAGGTATGCCTAAGAGTCACCTGCAGAGGACCCCTTTTGTTGCCCAGATATGGTCTCACTCTCTCTAAGCTCAACTCTTCAAGTGAAACCATTGCTCTCCCCTCTTCATGGGACATGACATCCAGGGATGAAAGTCTCCCCAGTGGCATGAGAGATAACTACCAAGGACGAATCTGACCTTGACACCACAGGATCAACAATGCCATCCTAACCAAAAAGAGGAAAGAAGTGTAACAAATAAGGTATCAGTGGCTGAGAGAGTTCAAATAGAATCAAAAGGCTACTCTGGAGGTCACTCTTATTCTTACACATGCTTCATTTAGACGTTGTTACCTCTCATAGCTTGCTGAACCCAACCAAAACCATTCCTGTCAATCCTAAAGAATGCCTAGGGCATTATATAAGATTCTACAAATGTTCAATGCATTAGGGTAACTTTCCAGAAATCTACAACCTACAAATGGTTCCCTGGACCAGAAAAATCATGAAATGCAAGGGGGCCAGCCTCTCCAGAACATCAGCTATTTCCATCCCCCATCCCATATTATCAATAGCCCCTTCCAACATAAAAAAGTTAGAATGGCCATATCCTAAATAACCCTAAAGAGTGGGTGAAAGATCAAAAAGTGATGGTGGAGTTAAACAGAGAATGTATGATTTAACAAATGAGTATGATTGCTGAATCATTACATTGATGTTTGTTTTCGTTTCCAGTATCTTAGAGCAACTAGAAGTAAAAACCTAAATTGTAACCTATAACAAACTCTGAAATATATTCTATAACTAATTGTTGCGATGTGCTTTAGATTTACTGCTTTTTTGTATACATGTTATTTTTCACAAAAAAGAAAAAAGTCTACTCTCACAATAAATGCACAGCTATATGATGACATTGTAAACCATTAAATAATAATAATAATAAAAAGTTAAAAAAAGAACCCTCAAAATTCAAATATAAAAAAAAACATGAATGAATATTTCATGGAAGGGATATACAGATGGCTAATAAGCATATAATTAACCATTGGAGAACTACATTTACCCTAATCTTCCCACCAAGACAATCTTTAGCAAAACTCCCTAATTCTGCCGAGATGATACTCAGACCTCACTCACTTCTCTTTGTCCCTCTGCAGGCACCATCTTTGTTTGTGCTCTCTTATATTCACCAACTGCCCACTGGCTTCTGAAAACTTCACTCCTGGCCCCTCCCAGAAAGACAAGCAAACTCGTTTTCTCTCTTTCATCCCTCAAAGGCTCTCTATTCCCAGGTTAGCACTCTCATCTACTCCATTCTGTGGGCTTTAGCTTGATGTCAGGAAGACAGTGATAAAAAGTTAAGTCCTATTAGTTCAGGCCAGCCACTGAGAAGTGAGGCAAGGTGGTAAAGAGAAGAGATGCTTTCAGACGTAGGGGAGAAGGTCAGACAAAGTTGGATGCAGGCAGAGGGATCTTTCTCCCCCCATCACACCACAAAGTCCCTCCCCTTCTCTTGTTCTCAGATCAGCAAGAAAAGCTGAAGCATGGAGTAACCCACATGTGGTTCCCTAAGCAGCAAATATCCCTCACTTTTCAAATCAGTGTTAAATGTGCTATTTAAATGTCACAAGTTAACCTCTAGTTATTTCACAAATAGGGTAAAAGTGGAGCTGTATGGCTAGTTAAGGGGAAGGAGAAATTATCCACTGCAGGGGAGGGGGAGTGGTGTGTGTGTGTGTGTGTGTGTGTGTGTGTGTGTGTGTGTAACCCATAGGGACAACTATACCCATAATTAAAACAGTGAAGGGTGGAGGCCTTCAGGATCCTTTGAAACTCCCAGGTGGGACCCAGGTCGGACATACATCCTGCATGAACCTTTCCTGCCCAGCCAGGATATCCTGTGTTTGTCCAAAGACTACACAGAGAAGCCCCGACCATTGTCCTTCCCAAAATCTGCTAGTGAGATCCTCCCCAGCCTGAGGCAGCCGCCCCAGTCAAAGGAAGAGTAACTCTGGAAACGGTGTTATCAGCATCCTCCATAGATTTCCTCACCTCCTCCCCAGCCTCATTAGCCCCAAGCTCCTTAGCATCCACAAACAGAAACCTGGGAAACTGGAATGGGGTCAGCACCTCTGAAGCCAGCCCCCTCTGACAGCTTCCTCCTTTGCTTAGACCTGCCTCTCTGCAGCCCTTAGTGGGCAGCTGAAGGCTGCAGCTGGAATCCAGACCTAGAGATGGAGTCTCAACGGGGGCCTGCGGCTGCTGCCCTCTGCCCGGGTTGGCTGGCCCTACTCCTGTGCTTCTCAGCCCTAAACTGTTCTTTCTCCTCACCAGCTTCTCTCTCTCCTTCTCTGGTGTCCCACGTCAGAATCAGCTACAATTTTGGAAGGACTTTCCTCGGACTTGATAAATGCAATGCCTGCATCGGGACATCTATTTGCAAGAAGTTCTTTAAAGAAGAAATAAGGTCAGAATCTCAATCAAATAACTCTGAGGGGCAAAATTCTGTTCCCTTCATGTGAAGATGTCCAGGAGTTTGTTGAAAACAAATCAGAATGTAATTTATGGGTGGCTATTGAAACAAAGCCATTTAATCATTGGGGTAATAATTTGAAGCTGAGGGTGTGGGGGCAGCAGGGAAAGTATGAAGCCAAATTCCAGTTCTAAATGCTAAATCCAGTCTCCTTTTTAAGTGGGAGCTTAATTTTTTTTCCTGTGGGCAGAGTAGTAACCTGAGACTATTGGGTTTATGAATTAATTTCTCATCATGGGAGGGAAATAAAATTTATGGAACACCTACTATCTAACGAACATTTTAAAACTATTTTATTTGCTCCTTACAACCATTCTGGGAGTTAGAGCTTTGCACCCAATATTCAGGTAGTTAACTGAGACATAGCAATATGAAGTGACTGATTTGCCCATGGTTGCCACCGAATAAGTAGCAGATCTGGGATTCAAACTTGGGAAGTTTGCTCCAAAGTTTCTGAACCAATTTTCTGTTATGAGATGTTGCATTGGTCAGAGAAAAACTCAAGCTAAGTAAACTATAATGCACATGGCTGTCACCAAAGAATGGTGTCACACTCTGAAATTCAGTTCTATTCAACACACAATCAGAGTACCAAGGCCTGTCAGGTGCTCTTGAGACAGATACTATAACTCTGGCCATGGCCTTCCAGAGAGTCAGGTTTGATGTGATGCAGGTTGGAAGCAAGGTGTAAAGGATCTCTGGGAAGTTCCAGGGAGATGACATTAATTGCAAATGGGGACCAAGGAAAGGGTCCTCCAAGGGGAGGTATTCTGAGCAAGGCCTTAAAAGATGAGCTGGAATTTAGTGGAAGGGGAAAGACCCAAGGCTAAAGGCCCACCTTAAGCAAAGTCCCAGAGATGTGGGAAGAGGTAAGATTACCTAGTGGCTGGATCATGGGGTGCGTGTGGGAGGCGTAGCAGAGGAGAAGGTTGGAAGGGTAAGATGGAGCAGGGGGCCTCGAATGCCATGCCAAGCAACTTGGACCTTGATCTATAGGCCAGTGGTTCCCAGCCTTTTCAGTACCAAAGGCCCCCTGTAGTATGCCCTTTCTTCTCCCCCCACCAAGGACCTCATGCTTGTAAGATTTGGTCACCAAACCATAATTTTACTTCCAAGTTATATTAACCAAAGATGTATGATTATTCAACTGAATTACTAAACATAAATAAGTAGAAAACAGCAATCAGAAACGTTAAACTCCTTTATGAAAGTGTATGTGAATTTTTCCTGTCAAGGCATTTTTTAATATTGAAAAGTTGAAAGACCTACAGTTGGGGAAGCTCTGTTGCAGGCAATGGTGAGAGTGTTAAACTGGGTAGGGGCGAATGAGAACTATGTTTGGGAAAGATCTTTTATAAAAACAAGGTGAAGGATGGACTGGTGTTGCTGGCACAGGAGGCTGGGAACCAGTTCTCCAGGTACAGGAAAAAGGTCACCAGGAACACAGTAGGGCAGGAAGTATTCAAGTCAGTTCAGTTATAGAGTCGCTTTGTTGACCAACTCAATGAAGATTTCCCACCCTGGTAATAGGAAGGAGACCACCAAAATGCAAGTGAAATAGTGATGATTCCTCTGAGAAAGGAGAGGATGAAAATGTGGAGAGAAGAAAATTCAGGACTTCAACTGAAAGAGAGCTCCAGATTCACATTCCTCTCCAGATTAAGTAAACAAGCGTATCTGAATCATACAGTTTATTCCTCACCAAGTGGAAATAAATGAAAGTTTTCTCACCAGACAAATATTGGCCAAATTCAGAAAGCAACTCCTCAAAGAAGTTTGTGTCCCATTAGTGTTCAAGCTATGACTTCCCCTCCCCTAGAATTTATTGTCCATATGAACCTGAAAGGAAAGTACAGATGCAAACAGGAAAGCACCCAGAGAGGCAGATTTGCATTTATATCTCTTAATGTTGAGAATGCACAAAAGAGCAGATAGAAGCAACAAAGGGGCCTGAGATTATGAATTTTCTCATAGTCCTTTTCTCTACATTTGAATAACTTTATTTCTTATTATAAAAGTAGTATCTATTTATTTTAGATTTTTTAGGAAATATTGATTAAAGAAAGTACAAAATAAAAGTTACATATATTTCTTCCCCCAAGAGATTGCCACTTTGTTAACATTCTAGCATATATCCTTTCCACTTGTTTTATAAATATGGATTAAAAACTTTTTTCAACCAAACTGTGATCATACTATGTAAACTCTTGTAAATTTTTACTTAGCAATTTGTCAGGAATGGCTTATGACACCATTAAACATTCATCCACAATTTTATTTTTTCCTTCTTTTTTATGGTAACATATATATATATAACATAAAATTTGCTATTTTAACTATTTTTAAGTGTAGAATTCAGTGGTGGTCATTGCTTTTACAATGTTGTGCAGCTATCAGCACCTTCCATTACTAAAACTTTTTCATCACCCAAAACAGAAACTTTTACCCATTAGGCAATAACTCCCCATTCTCCCTCTTTATAGCCCTGGTAATGTCTTTTCTGTTTTCTGTCTCTGTGGATTTGCTTATTCTGGATGTTTCATATAAGCGGAATCATACTATATCTGTTCTTTTGTGTCCAGCTTATTTCACTTAGCATAATGTTTTAAAGTTCATCCTCATTGTAGCATGTGTCAGAATTTCATTCCTTTTTAAGACAATAATATTCTATTGTGGAGATACACCACATTTTGTTTCTCCATTCGCCATTGATTTTCATGGCTTCATAGTGTTCATTTGCATCAATCAACGGTAATTTATTGAGCTAATCTACTATTGTGAGATATCTAGGCTTTCTCTCCCATTTTTCAATATTATAAACAATTCCATGTTGAACATACCTGTGTCTAGACTTTTGTGCACATTATGGATTTGTTCCTTATGATAAGCTCCTGGAAGTGGAATTTCTAGGTCAACAATACGGCAAATTTTTAGAATTTTTATATACATTGCCAAATGGATACTTCTACCTAAAGAGCTCACTTCTTGCACTACTCACATTTAATATTAGATATTTAATATTACTGTCATTTTTAGTGTGTATTGCTTCTGAGCTGAGCCTTTTCTTCAGGTTTATTCACCATTTGTATTTCTTCTTTCTTAAATCGTCTGCAAGCTCACAACCTTTGCCTCTTGTTCTAATAATTTTTGTTCACCTTATTCTTGTTGCTTTCCAAATACTTCTCCACTTTTAAAAAGGAGTGCAGTGATAATCCTAGAAGAAAATCTATTGAAAACCCACAGACGTATGGCCAAGCAAGGATTAACTCCCCCAGACCTCACTAAGGATTGGACAGACTTGTATCTGAACAGCAACATACAACAGATGAGCTTCCCAGGTTAGGTGGGTGTGCTGAAGGCACATGTTTCCTAGATGAACGTCACCTTGTCTTCTTTCCCTTGTCTTTTCTTTGGTGGGAATGCTATTGCACCCTATACTCAAACATTGACCTTTGAAAATTTCAATGTTTTCAGTACCAATTTTCCCATGCCCTCTATGTTGACTTTTAAATCCTGAAAGAAAAAGTAAAAGGAAGCTAGAAAGATGAATAAGCCTGATTGGCATGATGTTTGTATGAAAATACACCTATACATGAAATTTCCAAGTGATCACACTAAATAGCAAGATCTACCACAATCGGATTAATCAGTATTTGTGTATGTGTAGGCAGCAGGTGAATTGGGGGAGAAGACCACTTAGGGATAGCATTTCTCATCAGACTCATTCTTAGGGTTTTCTAGGCTTTTAACAGGACTGATACTTTACTTCACCTTCCTTACTATCCACATTTTGTCTTACATCCTCACCTTCACTCCCAAATGTTTAAATACTTGCAACTGAGCAGTGGAAGGCTCACAGTAAAATAAGTAAATCATTAGGCTTGAATTTTCCTTCTCTTCCCCCTTGCCCCTTGTCTGCCCCCTCTGCCTCAGAAGATGATAAAATTATTCCTTTATCTCACTTCCTCAAATCAATTTTGAGGCCTTGAGGGCTGCAGGGCCTAGGAGCTTATGGCAAAAGCATACATCTACATATTCAGTCATCCACTCATTCATCCAGACATCCCTCCATGCTTTCTTTTATCCAATCACCACTCTGTGCATCCCATCCACCCGTTGTTTTTGTGTTCCTCCAAATGCCCATTCATCCATCCAGTTAAGATGTATCGAGCACTATCTTAGTGCCCAAGACTGAGTTTACAATGATGAAGTAGGTCTATTCCTTGCCCTAAAGGAAATTACTTCTTGCTGAAAAAAACAGAAGAAATTGACAATTAAAACAGAGTAAGAGAAGTATGCAAAATGACCCAGAGTTTCATGGGAGCTTATGGTAGGGAGTCTATCCCAGTTGAGGGATGAAGAAATGAGAATCCCTTGAGTAGGGATTATCCAGAAAAGAAAGAAGAAGAAACTGTCCCAGGCAAAGGGATCAGTATATGGCAAGGTCAGTGGAGACTTAAAGGCCCCAAAGAATTTAACTTTTCCAAGGATGGTCAATGGTTTGGTTAGACCAAGCAAGCTTGTAAGGGAAATGGCAGGAGATGGATCTAGAAAGATCAGCAGTGAGAAAGTTTGTGAAGAACTTTATGAACTGCACTAAGGAGTCTGAATTTTATCCTGAGAACTTAGGGAAGACACTGAATATTTTAAGGTTTAACTGCAGAGCTGTGTGATGGAGGAGAAGGAAGAGAAGCAAGAAGTATTTAGAAGGACACATCAAAAGACTGAGTGTTTACATGTAAGCATGAGCAATATGTGAAGGAAGAGGGTATTTTATTGTAATTACAACTCTGTCCCACTCACCCACACCTCCACCTTACTCTCTATATTGAGGCGGCTGGGGGAATTGGACCACATGGCCTTCATTCTTCCTTCCAGTTCTGAAAAAGTTATGATCCTACTTGCCCAACATTTAATGCACTGAGAAACTCTGCCAACTTCACTTCAAACACGTCCATGATCTCAGTTCAGAAGGAGATTTGAAAGTTGCCTTTGTTTTGTGGTTATCCAAATTCTGGGATATCAACATTTTAATGAATAAAACAGTAGTACCAATTTTCTCACTGAAATTCTTCTACTATATAAAGCAGGTAACCAAAGTTGTAACAACATACATTTTTTCCATTTGTTGTAGTCAATTTATTACCATTTTGAAAAGAGGGAGAAAAGTGTGACCTATAAATATTTTTATTTTTCTTCAGTTGGTCACCACGAATCAATCCATAACTTACACCAAGCATTCATTAAAGTCATCCACCAAGTCAGTTCTGCCCTCCCAGCAAAGCCTCTCCAGGGGTTGGGGACAGAAATAAAAGGTCATCCCCATGTCATCTCCCACCAACTAGGAAACAAGGAACTCTGAAATTTGCCTTCCTCTACTACTAATTGTCTGTGATTCTTCAGACAAGTCACATATATGTTCTGGCTTCAATTTTCTTACACTCAAGACAAGATGAGGGAGGAAGTGGGAACAAAATAATCTTTAAGATCCTGCCAGCTATATAGTCTTATAATGTTACCAATCTGTTCCCAGAAGCTGTTTCATAAAATGGATAATAAAAGAATAGACAACGGAATACATAAAGTAGAATAATTTTTAGCCTTAGATATAAGCGAAGTTTGATGCATGCTGCTACATGGATGAACCTTGAAGATATCATGTCGAGTAAAATAAGTCAGACACGGAGGAACAGATAGTGTATGATTCCATTTGTATGAAATAGCTGGAATATGTAAACACAAAGAGACAGAAAGTAGAGTACAGGTTGCTGGGTGAGAGAAAAGGGAGAGCATAGTTAATACACAATAGGTGTGGATTTTCTGCTTGGAATGATGGGCAAGTTCTGGTAACCAATGGTAATGAGTATATGGTATTGTAAGTGTGATTAATCCCACTGAATTTTATGTTTGGGAGAGGGTGAGATGAGAAAGTTCATGTCGTATATGTTTCCACATTTTTTTCAAAAAAAGAGAGAGATTAAAGAGACAATGCAACTAAAGACAATACATGATCTCAGTCTGGATCTTATAATAGGGGATAAAATATCCAAAAAGACATTATTGGGACATATGAAAAAATTAGCATATATCATCAACATTATGTTAATGTTAAATAAACACTGACAAAGTGATTAGAATTGCAAACTCTAGACCCTGGAATGCTTCTCTTCCGATTCCTGGTTTTGTGACCTTGGGCAAGTTACTTAACCTCTCTGAGCCTCAGATTACTTATCTGCATGATGTTAATAATAGTACCTACCTCATGAGTTTGTTGAAATGATTAAATGAATTAATACATATAAATAGTTTAGCAAAGTGCCTGGCATGCTTAGATATCCCATAAATGTTTGTTGCTATAATCATTCTATAAAAGAACCACCTAGTTGTTAATCTTTAGTAACAGGCCCTTCACGAGTTGAAACCCCAAGAGTAGCTGCAGGAAATAGTCAGGCAGGCCTGCCTCTGGGCCCTGGGACTCTCTACATCCTCCCTGTGGGTGAGATCATTTCTCATAGTTATGCGAAACCTTCCAGTAAAGTTGACTCATTGCAAGTTTACAATTTTTCATCTTTTAAAATATAATTTGGACAATGTCTTGAACATAATTCTTAGCAACTACTTCTATAGTAATTTGGATTGTCCTGCATTGCAGAAGTTACTTATTTGTGGTTTCTGAAAAACAAGAGGCCTGAGCTCCGCTCCATGTTCTCCAGCTCCCTGGATAAGTCTCTTGACCTCTTTGTCCTTGTAAGTTTTGGGGTAGCTTTCTTTGTCATAAAAATGGTAGGAAAAGCTTGTGTGGTCTTTTACAGTAAAACTGTGTCATATAAGTTAAAAAAAAAAAAACAGTCTAGGGTTTGGGGTAATCAAAATGCTAATCCTTCCAAACCCATTACCTAAAACTCATTATGGGGTTGCCCAGTGATTACCAATAATAGGAAGTTAAAGACTCTTATTTAAGTTAAAAAATATCTTATAAAACCACATTTTCATTTGCACTATGACCTTCAATTATGAATAATAATGGGGGTAACCTATTCCTTAGTAATTTTTTATACATAGATCAAAAGAAGACTTAATATTCTTCCTTAATGCAAATTTTGGCACACAGCTGAAGAAATGACTATGGAGAAAAGGGTAAATATGGGACCTAGGAAATTGGCAGAATATCTCCCCTGGAGAAGTCAGTGTATCTCTCTTGGAGAAGATTAAGTAGCAAACAGGCTATTTTGTAGAAGTATACACCTCCCTGGATCCCCAGAAAGCCTTGAGTTTGCTGGCTATTTGGAAACCACTATTCCCTAAAACCTGGTTGGACCAAAAGCAGAATTGAGGGGGCTTCTTGGGGCTGGATATGGTGAGTCAGTCATCTCCCCAGTGTGGAATGAGAAGTGTGAGAGTACTATGGATCCAAGAGCATCAGAGGGTGGGTGGTGTGGGAATTAATGTAGCAAAGAGAAAAAACTTCATGTGTTTTGCTGAAGAGGGTTGAACCCCTGCTTGTCACTATATTGTCTGACCTTGGGCAAGATACACAAGCTCTGTGAGTCTCAGTTTCCACATTTAACAAGTGAGATTAGGGTATTATGAGAATTTTTTAATTTGTTGCTTTCTTTACACAGAGTAGTTCAGTAACTGGTGGCGAGTCTTTTTGTGCCAGTTGCATGAAGAGGAAAATTTGTGTCTGGCATGCCCCTCTCTCACCTTTTCTGACATCACATATACACTTCCCTAAGTCTGAAGAAACAAAAGTGATTTTCTCAGCAAAAGTAGTTTGAAACACCCAAGTCTAAGGAAGAGAAATGAATCAGATGGGTTGTCATCCCTACCTCCTTGTTCCCAGGCTTTGCTGGCCTCCATCTCTGGCGGTGCTGCTAATTTCTGCCAGTCCAGGCTTCATGTCTCCAGCTCACAGTCTAATCCTAAAAGGGCTATTCTTCCAACAGGTTTGACAACTGGCTGACTTCCCATCTACAACTTCCTCCCGACTACTTGCCTTCTTACCCTGCAAACTACTCGGATGATTCCAAAACCTGGCGCCCTGTGGAGATCTCTAGCCTGGTTAGCAAATTCCAAAATGAGCTCTCTGACAGGAGAATTTGTGCCTCTGCATCAGCACCAAAGACCTGCAGCATCGAACGTGTTCTGCGGAAAACAGGGAGATTCCAGAAATGGCTGCAGGCCAAGCGCCTCACGCCAGACCTGGTGCAGGTGAGAGAGCAGGCTGCAAGGATACAGGGTGATGGAGGGAGAGAATAGAGACAAGGAGAGAGAGAAAAGGAGGGAGGAAGGGAAGGAGAGAGGGAAGGAAGGGAGGAAGGAGGGAGGGGAAGAGGGAGAAGGAGAGGGAAAGAACCATTCCCATTTCACCTCTCAGTCTGGAGAAAAGGAAGAGTCGTGGTCTTTCTAAAGTGTGACAAAAAATGTCATAAAACAGAGCGGCCTGTGACAAGACAATAACTAAGTTTACTTATATTGGACCCTCCCAAAGGCATCCCCCCTCCTCTCTAATATGTCTGTGGTAGTTTGAATTAGGTACCCCAATTTAGACATGTTCTTAATCTTAATCCACATCCCTATGGATGTGAACGCACTATAAATAGGACTTTTTGAAGATGTTATTAGTACTATGACCATCATCTGACATCAAAAGAAACTGAGCTTTCTGCTGTGGCCCCTTTCATAGTCTGTACTCTATGAATCTCACTGGCTTTGAGTAGGGAGAGAACAAACCAGAAGAAGTCAAGTTGTGACAAGGCCATGGAGGTGATTATAGGAGCCAACATAGGGGTCTTGGAGTTGATGCAGGAGACAGGGAGTGGAGCCTCAGGTTGGAAGTACACCATAGGGGTTGCTCAACACAGGGCAGAACCAAAGTACTGATATGGAAGCCTGCACCATGGTCTACGCTTTAGGTGCAATCCTTTGCCATGTTTCTCTCTGCATCTTTGGACAGACACTCCATGCACTGAGCTTGGTACTGGGTACACATCATATGCCATTCCCAGGCTGGTCACAGCTAGTATTGAGACATGAGAAGGACCAATATGAGACCTACCTCCACTTTGCCTCAGATATGCGCTCAGGAACAAATAGAAGGTCCCAGGAAGAAAAAGCATGATAAACAAGGAATTGTTCAGATCCCCTTGAAAATCCCACCACATCTCCCTGTTCCCACAATTGTCAACTCACACACTGAAGGGCACAGTTCCCCCAATGCCATGGCTCCAGACTACTTCCAACTTGGACCTAGACAACATACCAAAAGGGAGCGCTTCTTGGTGCCCATGATACACTTGCAGCCCCAGGGACACTGACTAGACTGGTTTTAGGCTTTGAACTAAGGAAAATTCCTACTTTCCCTCACCTTCTACACACTTCCATAACAACAACAGAGTGGCAATTATCCCTCAGGGGGCCTGGCAAGTCCAAAGCAACCTGCCAGATACATCTAGTGTAAACTGCTTTGATGAGTGTAGGTATTATAGTGTAGGGAAAAGATCCCTGGGGACTGCGAACTCTGGTTTACTCCTGGCTTTGCTGCTAAAAGCTGTGGTAGAACAAGAAGAAGGAGCAGTGACCCAGGAAGAGCCAGAGAGTTCTGGTTTCTGTTCATCCATTCATAGCACAGTTTCAACACTGTAGTATGTCCTGGGGATTCAAAGATGAATAAGGCACAAACTCCACCCTCCAGGAGCACATGTCCCAGTGGAGGAGACAGAGAAGAGCACAAATCATCACAAAGCCATGTCGTTGATATTATGACACTCTACACAGACAAATGGGACAGACTATTGACTTGGATTCTTTGCCAACCCACCAGTTATTTTTGCATTTAATCCCCACCTTTGCTCCAAAATTCCTTCTAGAAAAATGAGTGGGGGGAGGGCTTCTGGATGATCTCAAAGACCCCTGAAGCTCTGACATCTTTTTTGCTAACTCTGACTCTGTTTCATTTATTTAACAAATATTTATTGAATGACTGCTATCACCAGGCATTGTGCTGGGTGCCTTGAATTTCTTGTTTCCCAAATGGCAGCAAATGATACCTGCTCTACCTGGTTTATTCATCCTATTGAGCTTATATTTGTGGAGATACTTTAGAAAAAGTCCCATCACTACAGAAATGCACAGCAGTGTTATATTGTAATAAGTGGGTCCCTTTCTTCAGTTTATTGTGTTTAAACTTGCTCTATCAAATTCGTCATCCTTCGTTACATGCAACAAGACAAACTTTCCTTCTTTCTGCCTAAAAAGCATCCATTAACAACACCTTGCTGAAACAGTCAAAACCTTAATAATTTTCACTTTACTTTGGCCCTACGGGCAGAGATGTTTTTTCATCCCCATCAGAGATTTTTCCCTTCTTATAAAAAGTGAAAAAAAATAGTAGCAGCAACTTTATACATCCTGGACAAACCCCACTCCACTGCCATTCACTAAGGTTATAGCCATTCAAGTTTGACACCATCTTCTCCCACTCCTGCCCTCCTTTTCAAAGATCCTTTGCCCTTAGGATACCACCGCAACCCCAAAATGCTTTGCCATACTCCTTTCCACTTCCAGGCCTTGTCCAAGTGGCACCTAAACTTCTGCACTTTACTTCTCATCAGAACTCACCTGTCTTGTGATCCCATTCGCTTAGAACCCGGAGAAGAGATGGGCAGCTAATCTAATCACTTAATTCATGTTGAGATGTTAACAGCTGATAACATTTCACTGTTATACCTCCAAGAAACGATTTGTGTGTACATCCAATATTTCAGTGATGCCACTAGCCCATCCCATGACTATCTGAGACCTTCCTAATACATACCTGTATTCTTTCCACAGTAAACACACATGTCACCTTAGAATTCTTCTCTAAAATATTCCAACCAGGCACACTCTGTCTTTGATCTCAGTTGGAATAAGAGATGCAATCTATTTTTGAGTGACCATTCATTTCATATTCTGCAGAACAGCTCTGCCCTATTTTTCTGATAATCTGTCAGACATGAGTACTAATTTCTGGTTTGGAAATTGTGATCTTTCTATTCTTATATGAAAGTTTTGGGTGCCAACTGGAGTGAAATTATTGGATGGGCAATGAGGAAACATTTCTCTTCCTTCAACTCATACCAAATGACCCAAAACCAGCTCAGCTACAAATCTGGCCAGCCCTGGGGATTCTCTTGGTGTGTGGCTTAAGTGGATTTCCCCTGATTCTTCAAGAGACACTTTCCAACAGGGATCTAGGCCAGAACACTCAAGTGTATGTTTGGAGAGGAAAACGAGGCCACAAGTAACTCACAGGCTTGATTCCAAGTGGCAAGGGTCCATAGGCAGAGAAGAAAGGATAAAATTCAAAGAAATGAGATAAAACTGAAGAGATGAGGGATATGATTGGTGCAGGGGACTCAGAACCTTGACTGTGAGTCCAGCTTATGAATAAACAAAGTCAACTTGGATGAAAAACCCTAGTAATTATCATCAGAGACTGAGAGAGTCTGTGGCTCCCCTCCTGCTGGGCCAAATGCAGCTTTGTATTAAGGGCACTCTCTCTTGAGCCACAGGCAGTCTACTATATGACAGAGGCGGCCAATGAGGGTGGGAACAGTACTTAGAATCAGGAAGAGGGTGTGTGTGTATGTGTGTGTGTGTGTGTGTGTGTGTGTGTCTGGCATTTATGCTACTAAAACAGATTTTTCTCCTCTAAAAGCCTGCATTATTATCACGGGAATATACCAGCGCCTAAATTACCAACCCACAAGTAGAGCCACCGCCAAGAACACCACCCAGAGTTTATCATGATGTGCTTGCTTGCAAAACCACAAAAAAAGGCTTCCTCTGCTATTATGCTGAGCACAAAGAGGCAGCCGGCCTAAGCAGTGCGTGGTTAATCAAAGGAAAAAACATATCCTCTATCACGTTCCCCTCCCATCCCCTCAACTACGATATGCTTCTGACAATATTCTAAACAGAGATAATATTACTTCCTCAAATGGGAACAGCCTAGATGGCAGTGGAGCCTTTTCTCCCACTAGATGGTGGTATAGAGTGTTCAAGTCAGTTTGTTTAAACAAGGACTGCTGATGATTTTACTTCCTAGGTCTCACTTATTTTTTAAACAGAATAAGATAAATAAGCAAATTAAACAAAGTGCACATTAATCATTTAATTGAAATACGGAGTTTCCAATAGAAACTGTGACATTTAGAAGTGGCCACTAAATGAGTAAAATGCACTTCTTCTTAAATTCAATTCAAAAAATGTTTAAGGGCACTTACAGTACCTATGCTAGGCATTAAGAGGGTATAAAAGTGTCAAGACAAGGTCCCTGCTCTCTGGGAGATGACATCCCAACAAGGCAGACAGACCATATCTAACTAATTCTGATTCAAGATATAGGTTATGAGAAAGTGGTTTAATGAAGATGGGAATTTTATATTGGATTTCACAGCTGGTTTTCAGACTATAAATATTTTAAACCCTCAAGCTATCAAGTCAAGAACTAGTAAGTTACATTAGTTGTTGTTGTTGTTGTTTTAAACAGCCTGACTATATTGAAATTGGGGACAAGTAGGGGGAGCCAGCTGACTGGTGACTGCATCATTTTCATGCTCATCTGACGTTGGAGTCAAATAGAAATTACTATTAGTGAAAAAAGAAATTTAAGCAACTAAAAATGGCTTACCAGTGCCACATGGGGCAATATTTACCCTACATCAGTGCACATGCTGGCTGAATAGTCTTCGAAAAGCAGAGCCCCATCAGAAATATAGTGTAACCGTGAAATCATAAGACCTCTTTCCTGTGATCCCTGGGAAGCAGTCATGGAGCTTTGTTTCTTGCCCAGGGAAGTACGTGTATGAATGGGGCCCCCACAGTCAACTTTCTCCCCCTCACCAACAGCTCACTTTCTCCTTCAAAGTGTAGAGTCGTTGAGAGTTGAGACAACTAAGACTTTGAATCAAGCAAATTGTTTAGTGCTAGAACCACTGAGCCTTCAGCACCTCAGCATTTGTGGCAGTGTGTGTGTGTGTGGAGGAGGAGACTGTTTCAAATGGTATGGAAACTACCCTATTAATTTCCAGACCTCCACTGTATCATAGGATCACAGAAAAGGGATTAACAGATCATCTAGCCTGTCTGCTAAAATAACTCCAAAATTATTCTTACTGGATCTCATTAATGAAAAGGAAACAGTGAAAGACTTCTCCAACCTTGAGACAGACAAATTGGGAGAGAAAGAAAGAGACAAAAAAAGACTAGGGGAAAGATAAGACATGAGGCAGATCACCAGTGGTTCCTTCCTCAGGAGTCTCAAATACAGTAGAGAGGCAGCCTTCAACCAAAACATAAGGAAGCCTGGACAATCATCAAAACAGACCATCCAAAGTAGGGTTTGACTCTAGATGACATTCAGCCTTTCCTGAACTTGGATCTTAGCTAACTAAGCCTCTTCTTAAAAAGATCAAACCATCCTTTGTTCTTGGGACAAATTTTCTCCCTTTGACATCTCATTATTCCTGTTCAGTGGTTCTCTGGAACAAATGCTATAACCATAAATAGGATTTGACTCAGAGGTCTGCAAATTGGTTGTGCCTCTGCAAATGTCCACATAATATGAAGTAAATGGAGGCTAAACTACATGAAATATTATATATATGAAGCCATTCATTTGGCAGAATTAATGATAGAACTAATAGATATACTGATTATGTTTTAAAAACTCTATTTGGGCACAAAACCTCTCAAATATTTCAAAGTTCAAATACTAAAAACCGTTTCTCCAGCCAAAAGGCGATAGCTTTTTGGTAATGGATGGTGGTGATGGTAACACAACATTGTACACGTAATCAATGCCATTGAATGGTGCACTTTAAAAAGGTTAAAATGGCAAAATTTAGGTTATATATAAATTACCACAATAAACATTTTTAAAAAAGCAATTTCATCAGACATAAACAATAATAAAAAGGAAAAAATACTCTACCAAACATGTAATTTAAGAACATTATTTTTAGAACTACAGAGTATGTAATTAAAATTGCAATAGTATTAAGAAAATAACAATATATATATCCCCAATCCATGGCTTAGCTTTGGATAAACCACTACTCAGAAGAAAACCAGAAATCAATTCAGTGTAGTGTTCAGCAGCTGTCTACACAAGTTTGGTCATTAATGTGGAGGAATAATACAAAAAGTTATAAAAGTGGACAATTTCTTGTTAATTTGGTCCTAACTCCAGATCACTTAGCAATAATTGTTCCAGTTTTGTTACCTTTTCTCCCCAAGGATTACCAAGAGTTCAGTGGAGGACTTGATCTATAAGCCTTTTTTTTTTTTTGAGGGTTAAGTAAGGAGCAAGTTGGTTTATATATGAGAGCAGTCCACAGAGAAATATCTCAGTTTGTTGAAAATCAAAGTAGATTTCTACCCACTGAACTATACGTCATGATTCTTGGGGTTGAAGCTAACTTCAAACCACTAATTCAAACTCTCAAAATATTTGAATTCTGTCTATAAAGTGAAGGGTCATCTGTTTTATACTGATGACAGGCAGCTCACTACCTTAAAAAACAACCTGTCACCAGAATGTACTGTGGCTCATGGATCCTCAGCGGGCCCTTTCACTCAAAGGCTGCACATGACGGAACATTAAACACTTTGTCATACAAAAAAAAAAAATCTATTCCTTTAGGAACAAGTTAAAAAGTTCATCTCAAATCTGCCTTCTTGTAGTTTTCACTTATTTAAGTTATTTTTACTCTTTGCTATTATACAGACTACATATGGCACTTCCCCTTCCCTCACGTTCACCTCTAAACTTCCCCCAATTTCCCTTCCCATCTTGACCTTTCCCTTCATATTGACACATATTAAATACATATCAACTAAAACCCCTTATGTGAGTATATTTTAGTTTTCAAAAACAAAACCTGTTATTTATTTTGTTAAATATTATCTTAGATTAAATTCATCACTCTAGCCTGTTAACTTGATTCTGTTACTGATCTTATTTATTGTCACTTCAGCCACATTTCATGTTCAGTTGTGATGAACACAAGTTATATCTATGCCCTAGTCATTAATTAAAATGTTAAACAGAACAGAACCAATGAGAATCCTTCTTTCTCTATGGAGATTGTAGTTTAATGAAAAACCTTGCTGTTCTTTATCCCCAGATCCTGGGGAAGCAACCTCTGAATCTTTGGAATTTCCTGTGATAAGAGTGTCTTTTGTTCTTCATGGTGGGCCCAGAGCCACACCTGATAGTTATATAGTGGGGGCAGACATACCTTTAGTCTTGGGGGGCGGGGGCTGGCAACACCAGAAAAACCAACCTTGTGATTAGGGTGTTGGGGTTTTGAGATACTGACACATCAGCCTGTCTCCCGAACTTCTGAAGGAGGGGAGAATAGAGATTGAGTTCAACCACATGGCCATTGATTCTATCAATTATGCCTATATAATGAGACTCTGTATAAACTTGGGACACTCAAAGCTCTGGGGAGCTTCCATAACTAAGAAAATAGATCTCTGTGCCAGGAGAGTAACACGTTCTGATTCCATTTGGAGAGGACATGGAAGCTTGCATTTGAAACCCTCCCGATCTGGCTCTGTGCATCTCTTCTTTTGGCTTCTTGTTTGTATCCTTTTACATAATAAAACTATAATCATAAGTATAGTGCTTTCCATGAGTTCTATGAATCTTTCTATGAATTATTGAACCCTAGGAGGTAGTTAGAACCACCGAATTTGTAGTCAGTTTGTCAGAAATGTGGGTAGCCTGGGTCCCCAAACTTGTGACTGGTGCCTAAAGGACAATCTTATAGAGGTTGGCCCTGAACTTGTGGGGTCTGGACTACCTCTGGGTAGTAGAGTCAGAATTGAATTGACTGAGTTACTGCAGGATTTGCTGCTGGTGTCAGAAGCTGTGTTATAAATGATAGAAGTTACTGCATTCTATACAGAGATTAATCCATTAATTGTTAAACTCAGTTAATCAATTACTAGTCATCTTAATTTTCCATGCAGTCAAAATCTTATTTCTCCATCTCCTTTACAAGATTATCATGAGAATCATTCTTGAGTGCTTCATTAAAGTTCATGTATTCTAAGTCTATTGCAGTTCTCTGATTAAAAGTTAAATAGCCAGGTTAAAGAAAAAGAAAGTGTAATCTGACATGGTTTTATTAAACAAAACCTCAGTAACTCCTTAGGATCATCATTTCCTCTTCTACAGGTTCACAGATCATCCTCTCAATAGACTGTTTTAGAATATTTCCAGTGTTCCAGGAACAACCCACTGATCATTAACTTGTGAAAACTACCCTCTTGCTCTTTTTGAATATCAGAAATAGATTTTTATGCCTTTTCTGTTCTTTGCAATCACTGCCAAAGGTTGGGCGAAATCGTTTGCAAAACCCCTGTGAATCTTCCAAACCAGGAAATTCACTCAAAGGAACCAAGGCTTCCTTTAGCCATTCTGGCCTTCTATTCTAGTTCACCCCTTTTTGTTCTATCTTTTTTCATATCAAAGGCCCAGTGCCTGACAAAGAAGACAAGCAAGCATTGGGAATGAAAATTGGGCTTTCATTTTGTTATTCACCAAAATTCTCCCCATGGCCGTATCAATAGGTCTTTACTTTCTTTGTACTCTGTCCTTTGTAAAAATATAGCTATTTTTTTTTGGAAGTTGTAATTTTTGGGGGGGTGGGGGTGGGGTACATCCAGGCATCAAATCCTGGTCTCCTGCATGGAAGGCAGGCATTCTAACCATTGAACTACCTGTGCATCCTGTACTTTTTAATATGTTCAATTATTTTAGAACCCCACATTTACAAGGTGAGAGAACAATTCCATTGTAACAGTTTTCCTTTAAGAATAAGAAGACTTTCTTTTTGAAATAAAGGATGATAAGTTACATAAACATCAACAAGGATATTATTCTGATATGATATGAATTTTCATCTTTTAGACAGACTACTCAAATGGTTAAGCAGAACTTTTTATAACTTTTCCTTAAGAGCTGTTTAACAGAGAGCAGCATTGCCTAGAACAGAATTTATTTTTATAAACTCTCTATAATTTGTTGTAGTCAGCAGTGACTACAAACAAAACTTACTTTTTAACATTCTCCACAACTTTCCACATCCATTCGGGACTTGTAATCAATAGTTATTACAAAATTCACTTTTTAAAACTTTCTATAACTTTCTATATCCATTCAGTTAGTAATGATTACAGCAATCAAAATTCACTTATATTAGGAATATGTTAGTGTACGAAGTTAACATATTGCAAAGCAGTACTTTGAGGCAGTTGGAGGCCAGTAAAGTCTGCTTCTAAGGCATTTTTAAAGATGTAGGGATTATTTTGAAACCCTTGGGGCAGTACTGTTTAAGTGAGTAGGGTAGGAATCTTTTTCTTTTTTCTTTTTTTAACTTCCTGCCATTTAACAGCAAATAGGTATTGAGAGTTAGGGTGAAGAGAGATACAAAAAAATGAGTTTTTAAAATTTAGGACTGAAAACATGCATGCAGTCAGGGGTTATTCATGGACTCGCCCTGAGATGCGTTATCCTATACAGACAGGTTTATTTGCTCAAGGATTTTCTCTGGGATGTATAACCATTTTTAAAATTTTAAAAATTAAGGTATAGGTCTGCCCAGTGCTTCTGACACTAAGGTAGTCGCGGCCACATCCCCTTTCCCGGCTCGCATGGACAGGCGGTTTTCAGCAAGTAACTGAAGGCGGGAAACTCCTTGCCAGGGCCAAGCTCCTGCCCCACCCTCCGCTTGCACGCATGGTAAGAAAAGTAGAAAACCACCATTACAGATCAATGAGAAAGAGGGAAATAAAAGAGCATGTATGGTGGACAAGGTTTTGTTTTCAAGGCTCACACAGATTCTGAAAATCATGGTCCCTAGAACGTTTTGTAAAGAGACAGGTTACTTGATACTTATTGCTGGTTTCTCGAAATTATTGTGATGTTTGGATGATTCAAAATGAGATACACCCATGCCAGAGATCAGGGTTCGATTCCCGGTGCCTGCCCAAGCAAAAAAAAAGGGACACATTGAAAGTGGTACCATTGGTCGTAGCAGAAAAGATTTTAAGAGGTACTTATTCAACTTCATTGCTGCCATTCCTCTCATCTCCTTGGTTAATAACTTCTTGAGGTTTGGGCTAAATGAACTCAAATTGGGCCTCAGAGTAAGACTCACTAAACACCTCTATGAGAAATATCTCCAAGCTTTCGCATATTATAAAATGGGAGCTCTGGACCACAGAATAGCTAATTCAGACCAGCTGCTGCCACAAAATGTAGAAAAGTATTTAACAGTGTAGTTGATCTGTATTCAAAGCTTAATAAGCCATTTTGAGATATAGCTTTATATATCTTCAGATCAACCAGTGCAATTGGAGCTCAAGGCCAAGCAAGTACGATGCCCTACTTGTTTATCTCTGGGCTTTTCCTAACTCTACTTAGAAGTAACATGGTAAGACAATAGCTGAGCAAAAGTATGAAGGAGAATATTGATACGTTAATTCCTAACTCATCACAAACAGTGAAGAAATTGCTTTTTACAATGGGGATGAAAGAGAAAAGCAGTCTTCCAAAAACTGGTGGAGCACCTACATAATTTCATTTTGTTTCCGTTCTCTATTGGCTTCAGTGATAGCATAATTACTGAATACCTTGCCACTGTAGTTGATTACCTCATTGCTAGTCATCCTTTCCTAGATTTATCTCATCCTTGACATCTCAAAGATACACACTCAGAACTTCTAGAGGATTACTACCAAAGTGGAAGAATGCTTTCACAAATGTCTCAAGCATTTCACAAAGGTCGAATAGTTTTGGCTGGTCGTGAAATGACTAGATTGGCTGGTTCTACTGCTTCAATTACAGAATTGATGTAAGTGCTAAAGGATTTAAATCATGGCAAATACAATGGTTTCACAACAGAAAAGGGGTGTTGGAGCACAAGTAATTCCCTTCATACCTGGTGCTGGAGAAATCATCAATGCAGATAACATTACAAAAATTAATCATGTCTCTTTAGCAATGCCAAATGGAGATATATTGATCAGAGAGCTTAATTTTGAAGTTTGATCTGGGACCAATGTTCTAATTTGTGCTCCAAATGGATGTGGAAAGAGTTCACTTTTCCATGTTCTTGGTGAATTATACCTCTCTTTGGAGGATGACTAACCAAATCTGAGACAGGAAAGTTATATTAAGTGTCTCAGAGACCTTATATGACACTTGGAACACTTCAAGACCAAGTGATACATTCAGATGGAAGAGAAGATCAGAAGAGGAAGGGAATATCTGACCTGGTACTCAAGGAATACTTAGACCATGCCCAGTTGGGCCACATCCCACAAGGAGGGATAATGTTCGGATTTGGATGGACTTACTCGGTGGTGGAGAAAAACAAAGAATGGTGATGGCAAGATTATTTTATCACAAACCCCAGTTTGCCATTTTGGATGAACACACAAAGTGCAATTAGTGTGGATGTGGAAGGCTACATGTATAGTCATTGTTGAAAGGTTGGCATTACCCTCTTTACTGTGTCACATAAAAAGTTTCTTTGAAAACACCATGAGTACCACCTGCATATAGATGGCAGAAGCAATTATAAATTCAAACAGATAACAGAAGATACAGTTGAACTTGGCTCTTAGAATCTGAAGAACTGTACCTGCTTCAATGAAATAATTTCAGAATATGCTTAGAAATACAAAGTACATTGTAAAATGAAGTTCAGCTTGTTTTTTATAAACAAAGCAACAAATTAAATATAGAATAATTCAGAAGAAGTTGCTAAAACATTTAATATTATGTAAGATAATGTTAATTGTATATATGTTGCTTTAATTATTCATATGTACTAAGAATATCCTTACTCTTATGGTTAAAAACCTGCCTAAATTAAATTGGGCTTAAATCAGTGTAACCTGACACATTTTGAGATATAAACCATTTGAAGTCAGCTCATTTGACTTTTATGGCTCTATCTTTTCCTTCAATGAAGAACCCTCTTTAAAACTGGGGTCAACGCTTCTCCTATTCTAACAAGATGCTCTTGGGTTTCATATTCTTATGCCTCATGGTACTGGGGAAAAAAAACAAATTATAATGCATTATTAAAATGTATAACATCATTTTGGAAGTGGAAGGGTAGTTCACTTCTACCCTTGCACTTCCAAAATTCTCACCTGCCATGTAGGAGACCTGGGTTTGATTTCCGGTCCATGCACTTCTGCGAGAACAAAACGAACAAGCAAAACAAACAAAAAACAAACAGCAATTCAACAAATGACGCTGTAAGAAGGGATGCTCACGTGGAAAAATAATGAAATGTGATCCTGCCATACAGCATACAAAAAAAATAAATAAAATAAAATGTATGACATCATTGCATAATGGCATTTATTATACAGTGGCAAATTTCTTTAGCTGCCACAGTTATACTTATTCCTTATGTCTTGGAGTACATTTGGCTCCAAGAAAGCCATTCAGATTTTTCTTTGGCTAAATAATAAATGTGTGCCTCTCAATCTGCTGTATTGGTTGTCTTGAGGGTTCTTTGTGGTGATGTTAGCAAAAATCTATGAGCAGTCTTACTTACAAGAGGAGGTTACTATATGTCACACCTACTCTCATCGTTTGGGATACCAAAACACAATTTTTTACATGTCAAGCTCAAAGTCTTATGAGACTTTTAAAATTTTAAAAGAATTAGACAGATTTGTGTATGCTGGCAGCCTATTTCCTAGAAACGTGGTGATGATGTGGTGTTCAGATCCAGATGAGTTATAGGAATGCACTACATGAAGTAATGCACTGAGTATACAAGGTTATCACTGTCTTTGACTGTGATTTTATGTTTTAAAAATGTTATAAAATTATTATGCACATGGGAGAATTATCCGTTTCTTAGTCCACTGGTTTATCTCTATGAACCTTAAATAACCTTTTTATATTTGGGTTATGTTAAACTATCCTAAGAGAAATCTATAATTTCAGCTCATCAAACCACCATTAATGATTATGTGTATTATTTACATAAGGAGAACTGAAACTGAGTATAATCAATAAGCTAGATATGAAATCATTTTTATCAAACTGGGGTTCAGAAAGGGCATTTTATATTCTTGTTTCTGTACCACTGTACAACTGGGTTGTTTTGTTTTTGCTGTTGTTTTTATTTTTGTAGAATTAACTGTAACAATTACCAACTACCAAAGTAAAACGTGACATACTGATTCTATAACACATTACGTTTGGTTTTTACCACTACTCTTTAGTAAATTTGTATACTTACTGGCTTTTTGTTTGGATTAAAAAGTATCAGATATCCTAAAAAAATTAAAGCATAAATTACATTCAGTGAAATATGCAAATATTAAGGGTACAGCTAGATAAATTTTTACACATATGTTCACTCATGTAACCATCATCCATATCAGATACTGAACATTTCCAGCACCTCAGAAGACTCTTTCAGGTTCTCTCCCTAAAATGACCTCTTCCTAGGGTGACCAACTTACCCAGTTTGCTTGGAACTATTCCGGTTTCAGCACTGAAAGTCCCACTTCCCAGGAAACCCCTCAGTCCCAGGCAAACCAGAACAGTGGATCACCTTATCCCTTCCCAAGGGTAACCACTATTATGACTTAAATTTACATGGATTAATTTTGCCTGTTTTTGAATTTTCTTTATATGGAATCATACATTATACACTCAATATGCTGTTGGGGGTTTAGCTACATTGTTGCGTGAATCAGTATTTTGTTTTCCTTTTCATTGCAGTATAATACTCTACTGTATGATGATATTACAATTTATTTATTCATTCTACTCTTTTTTTTTCCCACATGGACAGGCACCGGGAATTGAACCCGGGTCTCGGGCATGGCAGGCAAGAATTCTGCCACTATGCCACCATCGCCTGCCCTATTCATTCTACTCTTGATGAAAACTTGAGTTGTATTTAGTTTGGGCTACTGTGAACTAAAGCTGCTACAAACATTCTTGTACATGTCTATTGGTGAACATAAGCACATAAAAGTGGAATTGCTGGGCCATAGCATATACATATGGACAAATCTATTAAATACTGCCAAACATTTTTCCAAAGTGGTTGTACTGATTTCCTCCTATAATCAATAGAAGAGAGGGTTCTTTTGTTCCACATCTTTGTCAACACTTGAGATTGTTAGTTTTAATTTTAGCAATTTGGTGGATATCTAGCAGTATCTCATTGTGTGTTTGAATGTGCATTTTTCTGGTTACTCATGGTGTAGAGCCTTTATTCATATATTTATTGGATGTTTTAATTTCCTTTGTTGTAAATTGTTGGGGTTTTGTCCATTTTGTTGGGTTGCTGTCTTTTCCTTATTGATTTGGACAAATTATATTTATATTTTTTTGTTGGATATATGTATTGCAAGCATCTTCTCCCAGTCTGTAGTTTGCCTTTTTACTCTGTTAATAGTGTCTTTTGATGAATTGAAATTTTTCATTTTGATGAAGTCTAACCTTAGCAATTTTTTATTTTATGGTTAGTTCTTCTAGTGTGCTGCTTATCCCATAATCCCTTAATCATAAAGGTATTCTCCTGTTTACTTTTAGAAGTAATAGCGTATTATCTCTCATATATGGATCTGTAATTCCAAATTAATTTTGTGAATGATGTGAGGTAGGGGGTCAAAGTTTCTTTTTACCCATATGAATATCCAATTGACCCAGCATCATATTTTGAAAAGACCATACTTTCCTCACTGAATTTCAATTGAACATTTGTGAAAAATCAGATGATTATAAATGTCTATTTATACATATAAATCTGTTTATAGATTTATTAGTCTTCTTTCTCATAAACCTATGATACAATCGAGACCTGGAAATTAATAAGTTAGTTTTTGTCCCATTCAAAACAATCCCCTTAGGGCGGGCCCGGGTTTGTTTTCCGGTGCCTGTCCATGCAAAAAAAAATAATGACCCCCTTACTACAAATGCTGATGTGGTCAGGTCTCAATTGTTCCAATCTTAAATGATCCCGTGATTCAAAGAAAAAAGATGAGCTGTGTGAGGGCTTGCTCACATGCTCTTTCTGTGTAATGAACAAAGTGCTGTAACTAAATTCACAAGTGTCATAGGAATCTTAGCTATAGGTTTTGAATACCATCAATAGCATTAAGGAGGTTTCCTTGTACTCTAGTTTATGGAGAATTTTTTCCTGAATTGCTTTTGAATTTTATTAATTTTTTTTTTGCATGGAATGAGATGACAATATAATTTAATGCAGCAAATCACACTGATTGCTTTCAAATATTAAGTCAAATTTGCATTCTGTTTTTTTTCAATTCTTTTTACTCTGTGTGCTTCAACAATTCTCTGTTGTTGTTGTTGTTGCTTAGCTCACTAAACCTGTGTTCTGCTTTGCCCAGTTTTATGTTAAACTCATTCAATGAATTCTTGTGCACATCATTCCCTTGTAGAGACTTCAAAAAATATGGGAAAGCAGTAAGTTATTTTTTGTTGGTGTGTATGTGCTTAATTCCAGATATTGTATCTCCAGAATATCTATTTGATTTTTTTATAGATTCTAATTCTTTCTTGAAATTTCCATTTTTTCATTCATTTTGTCTGTCTTGTCCTCTACTTTCTTGAAATCTTAATCATAATTACTTTGTATTCCTTGTTTATCATAGCATAGTTTGGTGCTATGATAGTTTGATTCTGCTTCTGTTGACTGTCTTCTTTTTTCTTGATTATTAATTTTTCTTGCTTCTTTACATTTTTTGGCAGTCTTTTATTGCATGCTGAATTTTTTGAATAATGCATTGAGGAGGTTCTGATTCATGCTATCTTCCTCTAAAGATCGTTGAATTTTGTTCTGGCAGCCAGGTCATTTTTTTGTTGTGGAGCAAAGGCTTTCCTGTAGGATATTTGGCAGCGTACCTATCCTCTATATATGAGATACCAGTAGTGCACACACACAGTTGTGACAATGAAAAATGTTTTAAGATTTGCCATATGTCCCCAGGGGCGGGGGTGGGGTGGAGTTGCTAAAATTCCTCTCAGTTGAGAACCACTGCCTTAATTCTGTTGAGTCCAGGTTTAAACTTTGTTAGTGAAAATATCTTTCAGTTTTGCCCTTACTCCTAGGGCATGGTCCTTGCTGCTAGGGCATGATGCTTACTAGTAGCTAGAATGTGGCCTTCCTGAGGTCCAAGTGAAAGTCTAAGAAGTCTAGCCCAAATGCCATCCTTTATCTCTCCAGCACTATGCAGCTTCTGAGATCTCTGCTCAGTAATAGAGAATTCTAATGTGATTCTCTGCTAGACCTCCTGGAGCACCACCCTGCCAATGTTCATCTTAGGAATTGGCCAAAAACCTGAGGGAAATTTTCATGCATGTTTTTGGAGCTCCTTCTCCATGGCTTTCTCCTTCTCAGGACCTACTCCCAAATCCCAGTCATTTTGGCAGCCCCACGTGGTTTTCTCTTTCCTTCACCTAACAGGACCCTGCACCACAGCTTGGAAAATGCTCTCAGGGTAAGAAAAGATAGTGTGATATGGGGTTATCTTGTGTGTATCTCTATTCTCAAGGATCATAAATGTGCATTGATTATGATTAAATCCCTACAAACAGTTATTCTATATATTTTGTCCCAGTTTCAGAACTATTTAGTGGAAGTGAAAGTCTGATACCAGCTATTTTGTCATGTACAGAAGTAGAAATCCCAGAATGATCTACTATCCAGGAGAGAAAACTCTGGTGCTCTTAGATGTATATATATCCAAATCTTAATTATAGCTATTAAAACCATCTTACTTGCTTTTGAAAGCCATACCTTATTCTAGAAGACTTTGGCCCTGTAGATACTATTTTAAGGTGAAGGAGGTATGGGGAATACCTGAGGCTTTCAGCCCAACATATACCAAAAAAAAATGAGGCCTTGCTTTGTCCAGAAGTAAGCCTGATTTGACCCAGAGAAAAAACTGAAATAAATAATACACTCACAACAGATCAGAGAAGCACTTTATATAGAGTACATGGCATTGGTTTTATTTCTTTCAGTTTTTGCTTCTCCAACCAGACACAGAGTCACTTTAGGGCAGAGACAGCATCTTATTCACTAATCTTTTTTCACACACATTTCTGACAGGGAGTAGACATTTCATAAATATTTGGGAAATGAAGGAATGAAAGAATAAGTGAGTGATAGGACACCATTCACCATTCTCTATCCATGCCTTCAGGATGACTCTCATTTATGCCATATTTATTATCATAAATAATGCTTGATGAACATCTTTTTGAAAGATTTTTGCCTGTATTTTATATGATGTCCTCTAGACAAATTTCATTTTCGTTAATACCATTTATTGATTACATCCTATATGTCAGGCATGCTTTATATCCATTATCAGAATTAATCTCCACAACCTTATAAGATATTATTATTATGATTTTACAGATGAAGAATCTGAGGCCTGTAGAGCCCTATATGCCTTGCCCAAGGTCATCCAGCTAGTGCATTTTGGACCTGGAATCTGAATACAAGTTTCCTAAACCCAGAGGTCATGCCCTTAAATAATATGCTTTGCTGCTTCCTCACTTCCAAGTAGTGGAATTACTGGGTCAAAGGGTATAAATATTCTTACATCTTTGAATATATACTGCCAAACTGAATTTAACTCCTACCAACAGTTTTTTGTTTGTATACTGTATGGCAGGGGTCACATTTCATTCTTTTTCCATGTGAGTATCCCTTATTGCAGCACCATTGGTTGAATTTTCCTTTGGTTGGTTTTGTTTGTTTGTTTGTGAAGTGCATGGGCTGGGAATCAAACCTGGGTTTCCCACATGGCGGGCAAGTATTCTACCACTGAACTACCCTTGGACCCCCTACCAGCAGTTTTTGAAAGTATCCATCCCATGGTATCCTCATGAGCAATAATCTTTACCTTCAAGGTGATGCAAATTTCTAAATATGTTATCCAAGAACCCCACAGTCCGCTCCCAGCCTACCTTTCTAACCTTCTTCCCTGATGAACCAATGTCTGTATCTATAGACCTCAATTCTGCTCCTTGTCTGTGCTCAGATCTGATTCTTCAGTTTGAAATGCACTGACATTAGATGTCCATCTGCCAAACTCTTTCACCTACTTCAAGGTCATGCTCCCGCCACCTCTTCTGTGAAGGCTTCTTGGATTCCCCAGGGGCTCTCTTCTGTATTCCCATAGCACTTTGTTTACAGATCTTATAGCACTGGTCACATTCTGCCTTGTATTGAACTTCGTAGAATACAGTAACTCTCCCCACTAGAATACCAGTTCCTTGAAGATCAGGACCCTTTCTTATTTATCTTTGTCACCCCAGTGATTAGCAATATGTCTTCTATAAAGTAGCACCTTGATAAAAATTTTCCAAGTCTCTTTTGTTGTTGCTGTTGTTTTGGTTTTATTTTAATATTTTTATTAACAAATGTTCACACACATACAGTCCATACATGGTGTACAATCACTCGCTCACAATATCATCACATAGTGATGTACGCATCACCACAATCATTTTTTAGAACACTTGCATCACTCCAGAAAAAAAAAGAAAAAGAAAAACCTCATACATCCCATACCCCTTACCTCTACTACTCATTGAACAGTAGTATTTCCATTTACCCAATTTATTTTACCCCTTATTCCCCTTATAATTTATTTAATTTTTATCCATACATATTTTTTATTCATCCATCCATACCCTGGATAAAAGGAACATCAGACACATGGTTTTGACAATCACATAGTCACATTGTACAAGTTATATCTTTATACGATCTTCTCCAAGAATCGAGGCTACTGGAACACAACTCAACAGTTTCAGGTACTTCCCTCCAGCCACTCCAATACACCATAAGCTAAAAATGGATATTATATAATGCATAAGAATAATCTCCAGGGTAAACTCTCGACTCTGTTTGAAATCTCTCAGCCACTGATACTTTATTTTGTCTCATTTCTCTCTAACTCACTTTTGATCAAGAAGGCTTTCTCAATCCCTTGATGATGGGTCCAGGCTCATCCCAGGAGTTCTGTCCCACATTGTCAGGGAGATTTACACCCTTGGGAGTCGTGTCCCATGTAGTGGGAAGGGCTGTGAGTTCACCTGCTGAGTTGGCTTAGAGAAAAAGGCTACCTCTGAGAAACAAAAAATGTTCTCTGGGGGTGACTCTTAAGCATAATTGTAAGTAGGCTTAGATTCTCCTTTGCAGGAATAAATTTCATAGGAGTGAACCCCAAGATCAAGGGCTCAGCCTGCTAGTGCGGTTGTCCCCACTGCTTGCGAGAATATCTGAAATTCTCCAAATGTGGAAGTTGAATATTTCCTCCTTTCTTCCCAGTCCCCCAAGGGAACTTTGAAAATACTTCTTTATTCACTGCCCAGATTATTCTGGGATATATCAGGGCACCACACTAACTTGGACAAACTAGCAAAATTTCACACCCTATTCAAGATTTCATGGGCTTATGGTGTTCAACCAAACTCACTATAAAAGTTAAAGTAGGTAATGTGCTACCCAGAATATAAATTTTGCACCAAATAAACATCCCACCCTTTGGTCTCACACAGAAGTTGAAATTTTAAAATATGGGCCATATCATCCTTTACCCAGGCTTCTGTTCTACCTTAGTCCTATCCGGATTAGCTTCATTCATATCTCTAGTCGAAGTTTGATTCCTTTTTCAACTTTTTAAACAGTTCCTGTATGGAGTACTGCTGACTTTCATAGCTTCAGAGCTCTAACTCTGAGTCTCAGGTATAACATAAATACCTGATATTTCTGGGAATGACCAAGTTATATACAAACAGCTTAGTATCTCAGAATTTATAAATAACATTTACAATTCCTGAATATATGTGGTTGCTGTAAGAGCTTGCAACCTAGGATCCCAACAATAGGCCACACCCTGATAACCCATTCTCAACTTCAGTTCACTGAGTTTTTATATTATAGTTAGTCCATATGAGTAAGACATGATAATATTTGTCTTTTTGTTTCTGACAGTTCATTCATATACAGTCCTTAAGGCTCATTCACCTAGTTGCATGCCTCACAACTTCATTCCTTCTTGCGGCTACTCAGTAGTCCATTGTATGTTTATGTATACACCACAGTACCCCTTTCCATTCCTCAATCATTGTACCCTTATGCCACATCCATTCATTGTGGATAGGGAACACTGCCACCATAAACACCAGTGTGCAAATGTCCATTTGTGAACCCACACTCAGTTCCTCCAGGTATATACTGAACAACTGGGTTTCAGGATCATATGGCAACTCCGCTCCTAGCCTCCTGTGGAACCACCACACTGCCCTCCAAGGAGCTCCACTTCTCAGTTTTCCTACCAACAGTGAGTAGGTACATCTCTCTCTCTCTGCATTTTTTCTAGCATTTGTTTCTCTGTGTTCATTTTTGAAGTTTTATTCACACATCATACAATCCAACTTAAATATATAGGCGTGCCTTTGCCACCATAATCTATATGAAACATTTCCTTTTCTTCCACAAATGATCCATACCCTTCCCCCATGCCCCACACCCCTCTTGTTGACATTTAGTTTTGGCATAATGCCTTTGTAACATTCAATGAAAGGATAGTACAGTGTTACTGTTGACTATAGCTCTTAGCTTGCACTGATTGTACTTTTTCCAGTACACCATCCATTTTCAACACCTTGCATTATTATTGTGCTACAATCAGCTAGTATTGTGCTATCCATTTCTGAATTTTCACAGTCAGTCCTGTTGCAAAGTTTGGATTCCTTCAACACCAAATGCCCAATCTCTACCTTATTTCTATTTCATGATAATCCATATTCTTAACTTCAATGCTCAATGTTCACTCATTAATGTTAGTTCATATTAATGAGACCATACAGTAGTTGTCCTTTTGTTTCTGGCTAATTTCACTCAGCATAATGTCCTCAAGTTTCATCCATGTTGTTATATACTTCATTACTTTATTCTGTCTTGCAGCTGTGTAATATTCCATCATATGTATATGCCACAGCTTTTTTAGCCACTTATCCACTGATGGACGTTTAGGCTGTTTCCATCTGTGTTAGTCGGCAAACTACTGGAATGAAGTATACCAGAAATGGAATAGCTTTTATAAAGGGGAATTTAATAAGTTACAAGTTTACAGCTCTAAGTAAGTGAAAGTGTCCAAATTAAAGCACCAACAAGAGATTACCTTCACTCAAGAAAGGCCGATTGGTTAAGAACCCCTCTGTCAACTGGGAAGTCATGTGGCTGGCATCTTCTGATCCTTTGCTCCTGGGCTCCATTGCTTTCAGCCTCTGTTCATGTGGAGGTTCCTCACTTTGCTTCTCTGGGGCTGGCTTTCATCTCTTGGCTTCCCTTGGCTCTCTCCAGGTTCTGGCTTGCTTCACATCTCATGACAATGTCTGCTGGGCTCTGGGCATCTCCAAACATCTGTCTCTGTTCATGTGTCCATATCTGTCAGCTCTGCTGTAAAGTTTCTATCAGCTCTGAGGCTTCTGTCGTTTCTGTAGGCTCCTTCTACTCTGAGCTCTTTCCAAAATGTTTCCTCTTTTAAAGGACTTTAGTAAACTAATTAAGACCCACCTGGAATGGGTGGAGTCACAGCTCCATGCAATCAAAAGTCACACGTACTTTTGTAGGTGCATCACATCTTTGTGGAGATAATCTAATTGAAAATTTCCAACCTACAGTATTGAATTAGGAGAAAAAGAAACAGCTGTTTCCACAAGATTGGATCAGGATTAAAATATGGCTTTTCCAGGGTACATAATACTTTCAAATCAGCACACCATCTCTTGGCAATCGAAAATAATGCTACTATAAGCATCAGTGTACAAATGTTTATTTGTGTCCTTGCCTTCAGTTCCTATGAATATATACCTAGAAATGGGATTGTTGGATCATATGGCAATTTTATACTTAGTTTCCTAAGGAATTGCCAAACTGCCTTCCAGGGTGGTTGTATCATTTTACGTTCCCACCAACAGTGGTTAATGGTGCCTCTTTCTCCACATCTACTCCAGCACTTGTCATTTTCTGGGTTTTTTTGCTTTTTTTTTTTTTGATAATGACAAATCTAGTGGGTGTCAGATGATACCTGATTGTGGTTTTGATTTGCATTTCCCTAATAGCCAGTGAAGTTGAGCATCTTTTCATGTGCCTTTTAGTCATTAGTATTTCTTCTTCTGAGAAATGTCTGTTCATGTCTTCTGTACATTTTTAAGTAGGTTGTTTGTCTTTTTTGTTGTTGAGTTGAAGAATCTCTTTGTATATTCTGTATACTAGACTCTTATCTGATATGTGGTTTCCAAATATTGTCTCCCATTGTGTAGACTGCATTTTTACTTTCCTGACAAAGTTTTGATGCCCAAGAGTGATTGATTTTGAAGAGTTCCCATTTATCTATTTCTTTCTTCAATACTCGTGATTTAGGTGTAAGGTCTAGGAAACCACCTCCTATTACAAGTTTTATAAAGTATTTCCTTACTTTTTCTTCTAAAAGTTTTATGGTCTTAACTCCACTGTCTAGGTCTTTGATCTATTTTGACTTAATTTTTGTATAGGATGTGAGATATGGATCCTCTTTCATTCTTTTGCATATGGCTATCCAGTTCTCCAAGCCCCATTTTCTGAAGAGGCTGCTCTGTCCCAGGAGGGTTGACTTGACTACCTTATGAAAGATCAATTGTCCATAGATGAAAGGGTCTATTTCTGAACACTGATTCAATTCCATTGGTCAGTATATCTATCTTTATGGCAATACCATGCTGTTTTGACCACTGTAGCTTCATAATACGCTTTAAAGTCAGGTAGTGTGAGACCTCCCACTTTAATTTTCTTTCTCAAGAAATTTTTCAGCTATTCGGGGCACCCTGCCCTTCCAAATAAATTTGTTTATTGGTTTTTCTATTTCTGCAAAGTAAGTTTTTGGGATTTTAATTGGTATTGCATTGAATCTATGAATCAATCTGAGGAGAATTGACACCTTAAATATATTTAGTCTTCCAATCCATGAAGACGGTATGCCCTTCCATTTGTTTAGGTCTTCCATGATTTCTTCAAGCAATTTTTGTAGTTTTCTGTATGTAAGTCTTTTATACACTTAGTTATATATATTCCTCAATATCTAATTATTCTGGTTGCTATTGTAAATGGAATTTTTTTCTTGATTTCCTCTTCAGATTTGCTCATTGTACCCTGCCACTTTGCTGTGCTCATGTATTAGCTCTAGTAGCTTTGCTGTAGATTTTTTTTTTATTTTCAACATATAGTATCATATCATCTGAAAACAGTGAGAATTTTACTACTTCCTTTCCAATTTGTATGCTTTTTTTCTTTTTCTTGTCTAATTGTTTTGGCTAGAACTTGATTTTCTCAAAGAACCAACTTTTGGATTTGTTGATTTTTCTCAATTGTTTTCATATACTCAATTTCATTGATTTCTACTCTAATGTTTATTTCCTTTTGTTTGCTTTGGGGTTGGTTTGTTGTTCTTTCTCTAGTTCTTCCAAGTAAACAGTTAATTCCTCTATTTTTCTCTTTCTTCTTTTTTAATATAGGCATTTAAGACAATAAATTTCCCTCTTAGCACTATCCTTGCTGCATCATATAAATTTTTGTATGTTGTGTTTTCATTTTAATTTGCCTTGATTATTTACTGATTTCTTTTGTGATTTCCTCTTTAACCCACTGGTTGTTTTGGAGCGTGTTATGTAGCCTCCATATATTTGTGAATTTTCTGGTCCTCTGCCTGTTATCGATTTCCAACTTCATTCCATTATGATCTGAGAAAGTGTTCTGTATGATTTCATTGAGACTTGCTTTGTGACCCAGCATATGGTCTATCCTTAAGAATGATCCATGAGCACTTGAGAAGAATGCATATCCTGCTGTTGTGGGGGTGTAATGTTCTGTAAATGTCTGTTAAACCTAGGTCATTTATCATGTTATTCTAAATCTCTCTTTCCTTATTGATCTTCTGTCTAGATGTTCTATTCATTGATGAGAGCAGGGAATTGAACTCTCCAACTATTAAGGAAGAGGCATCTATTTCTCCCATCAGTGTTGTCAGTGTTTGCCCTATTGCCTCTCTGGTTCAGTGTATAAGTATTTATGATTGTGATATCTTCTTATTGAGTTGTTCCTTTTATTAATACATAGAGTCCTTCTTTGTTTCTTTTAATTGTTTTACATTTGAAGTCTAATTTGTCAGATATTTGTATAGCTACTCCTGCTCTTTTCTGATTGTTGTTTGCATGAAATAACTTTTCCCAACCTTTCACTTTCAATCTATTTTTGTCCTTGGTATAAAATGAGTCTCCTGTAGACAGTATATAGATGGTTCCTGTTTTTAATCCATTCTGCCAATCTCTGTCTTTTGATTGGGGAGTTTAATATATTAACATTTAATGTTATTACTGCAAAGGCAGCACTTTCTTGTACCATTTTGTCTTTTGGATTTAATATGCCATATCTATTTTTTTTTCTCTTTTTACCTTTACTGATGGTCTTCATTTCCACACTCTTCTCCAGACCTCTGTCTCCCGCCTTTTCCTATCTCCCTGTAGTGCTGCCTTTAGTATTTCTTGCAGAGCAGGTCTCTTAGTCACAAATTCTCTCAGTGATTGTTTGTCTGAAAATACTTTAGTCTCCCCCTCAGTTTTGAAGGAAACTTTTGTGAGGTATAGAATTCTTGGTTGGCAGTTTTTCTCTTTTAGAATCTTATATGTATATATATATCATGCCACTGCCTTCTTGCCTCCATGGTTTCTGCTGAGAAAACTTGTATGTGATGGACTGCTTTCCTCTTGCTGTATTCAAAATTTTCTCTTTGTCTTTTACATTTGACAATCTGATTACTAAGTGCCTTGGAGTATATCTATTTGGATCTATTCTGCTTGTTGTATGCTGCACTTCTTGGATCTGTAATTTTATGTCTTTCATAAGAGATGGGAAATTTTCAGTGGTTATTTCCTCCGTTAGTTTTTTTCCATTGTTTTCCCGATATTTTCTTTTGTGTGTCAAATTTCAGATGTCTAGTCCTCTAGTTCACTAATCCTTTCTTCTGTATTTTTCATCTCTTCTATTATGCCTTTAATTTCTGTAAGTTCTGTGATTTGTTTCTTCAAACTTTCAAGTTCTTCTTTCTGCTTGCCCAATGTCTTCTTCATATCATCCCTCAAATCATTGATTTGATTTTGATGAGATTTTCCACTTCTCTTCAAACATCCTGAATTACTTGCTTCACCTCCTGTATCTCATTTGAAGTATTGGTTTGTTCCTTTTATGGGCCATATCTTTGATTTTCCTACTATAACTCATTATTTTTGCTGGCATCTAAGTATTTGATTTCTGTAATTAGTTTATTCTGGAGGTTGCTTTCACTCTTTTACCTAGAATTATCTTACTGGATGGCTTTGTTCTCTATTTGTTCTTTGGAATTCAGTTCAACTTATTCTAGACCTCTAGCTTAGGTTCTGTTTAACTGATCAGAGTTTTTCAGCTCTTGTGTTTCTGTTTCTTGCCCTACATATACAGGGCCTTTTATTTTTGAGGAAAATATCCTCAAATATTATAGACCCCAGTCAAATTTTCCCAGATCAGACAGCGCATGTCCCAGGAAGAAAGAGTAGCCGGCATCAGTTTTCCCTGAGAATGAGACCCAACAGGTTTGTCAGACTTTCCTATAAAGCTTCTAGACTCTGTGCTTCTCTTATCCTGCCTAGCATTTGGCACTTGTCTGCCTGCAGCTTCCCACCAATGCAAAGTGATATGGCACCTTTAATTTCAGCAGACTCTGTCTGCCAGGAGCATAGTTGAGACAGAGGTGAGGTAGTATAATGGCTTTAATTGCTTCAGCTTTCCAGTCCCTTGAGCCTGAATTCCTTGAAGGAGGAATTCCACTTGAGATGGGCCCTGCTTTCTTTCTCTTATGGAAGAAACTCCTTTCATC
This sequence comes from Tamandua tetradactyla, assembly GCF_023851605.1. Lineage (NCBI taxonomy): Eukaryota > Metazoa > Chordata > Mammalia > Pilosa > Myrmecophagidae > Tamandua > Tamandua tetradactyla. The sequence goes on from NC_135353.1 coordinate 126,055,705, forward strand.
TAACTAGTTACTTTGTCTCTCAGACGAGCTCAGCACCACCCTTGCAAGGGGCCATGCTAGCGCCTAAGAGTACTTCCAGTTCTGTATAATGAGCTGTCAAGAGGGGGGAAAAAGGAAAATATAGCCTTTTCAGAGAGGGACTCCTGCTTCTTGGGTTTGTCAGTCAAGAACTTAGGTTGATATGGGGTTCTTTGTACCTCCAAGCTCTATGTGTCCGCTTTCCTTAGAGTCCAACCCATTTCCAATATTTTGTGCTGTCCAACTCAAAAGGCCTCTATTATTTTTTCTTGTCATCCCTTCCCCCTCTCTGCCCAGGCAAAAGTTCTTAATTGCTTTAGTGTTTATTCCAGGCTTTTCAGTTTTCAGTAGTCAGAATTTGTCAATTAATTCCACGATTGGAGCTTGGTTGAGCTAAGCCCTTGCTACTAGTAAAATCTGTTTCCTTTCCCCTCGAGGACCCAGCCTGCCATGCCCATGGGGGAATGGGTACCGGCCTTCACGGCTTGGAGGAATTACAATTCTATGTGAGATCTCAGCCATTCCACCTGATCCAGACTGGTGTACATTGTATATCCTGAAACTGACATTTCTCCAGAAGTTGTTCTGTACCATTCTTGGCTATTTACTAGATACTCTGGAGGATGAATTTATTCCACATCTCATTATGCTGCTATCTTGTCCCACTTCTTTTTTCCAAGTCTCTTAACCCATGTGCATGGTTGTGGCCATATATTTTGTAAGGGTGAGAGTCCCCCCTCCTTTTTTTTTTGGTTCTCTTACAGTGCAGTCCCAAAGGGTCACTGAGATTCGAGAGAGACTTGGATTTGGACTAGTAGCACCTCCTTCCCAAAGTAATACCCAGCTCAGTCTCTTCCCAGGCTGTGAAGCCTCTCTCTTCAGTGCCTCTTATGCTACATTCTTACATCCACTCTCTTAAGAAATCATTTATTTTTCTCTTTCCCTTGACCATTCCTTCCACCCCAGAAAGGAACTGGTAAGTGGTACTCTGTGGAGTCACCCAATATGCAGAAGAGTAGAAGTAATAAAGAAGAGAAGAGTAAGGGTTAGGAATGGGAGATAGAAAGGAGACTCAACTTGCCAGAAGCTTCTCTGAAGTACCCAGAGAGCACATCATCAGCTCCTCTCTGAGTGATGTCTTCACTATGTCAGTGGGTGGAGTGCTTCTCACTCATAGTCCTGATCCATAAGCTGTTAACCCAAGAGCACCCCTCTATTTAGGCTTTTCTCAGGATAGCAAGCCCTCACCCTCAATAAACCCACAAGACATATGGGTCCCAGTGAGGTACCTTTTTCAGGCCAAGGAAGAGAAAAGGCATGACGAGAGATGAAAAGAAAGTCAAAGGCAGTGTGGTGTGGCTTGGTGATGTGTCAATTTGTCTTGGCTGAATGACATTTTCTGCAATTCTTTTCCCTGTTGTTTTTGGTTAGGATGAGCCACAGAAAGGTTCCATTGCAAGATTTGGAGAGTAGAAGGGAAGCATGACCATTTTGTAGCCCACACACATTGTTGCAGTTATACTGACTCCCTTCACTGGTATAAAGCAGCATCTGGGTCTGCAGCTGTCCCCTGCTATAACTTAACTTCCTCCTTCAGATTCTCTGATTCTTGGGCCAACTGTGTGTGGTTTAGCCCCATAACGAAGGATCCTAACTTCTGTACCATCAAAGTCAGAAGCAATGGAGGGTTTAAGTCTGTCCTCATGCTTGCAGTTTCAGTCTTATCCTTGACCTTCCTCCACTTTGCATCCATCTTCCTTTCTTCACTGCCAGACCTGAGGATTTCGAGTTCCAATATCACCACAGGACAACAGTTTTATAAAGACCACTTAACCAACTCCCAAGATTGTATAAAGTCCAATCCCTATTAATATGTTTCCATTGATTCTGCCTATCTGATAAAACCCTGACTGACATAAATGGTACAGCATTAACAGAGGAGTAAATGGGGAGAAAAAGCCCTGAACCCCCTATCCTCCTCCCACCACCCAGGAAAGTGGGAGGCTCATTATAGGGTTTCCTAATGATCAGAGTTCTGTCTGAGCTTTTTAGACCCCAGGACCTTTGCACAGCAGAAGCCACTGATATCCTATGGAAATTTCTGTGAGTTGGATGCACAGAGAAGTTGTCAGAAGCACTTGACTTCTGGAAAGAAGAAAAGAAAGAAAGGAAGGAAAGAAGGAAGAAAGGAGGGAAAGAAGAAGGGAAGGAAGAAAGAAAGAAAGGAGAGAAGGAAAGAGGGAAGGAAGAAAAGAAGGGGAAAAAAACAAAAGGAAGGAAGGAAGAAGGAAAGGAAGGAGGAAAAGAAAAAACCACCAGCCGTAAAATGAAATGGCCCAGTGGAGAATTATGACCAGCTTTACCTTACCTGAATCAAAATGACAGACCATGAAATAATGTTTCTCACTTTGTGTCAGCTGCCCTGCCTGTCCCCACTACCAGCTGGATTTCCTGCCACAATGATTATTTCATCTAACAGTGAAAGTCTTTAAGGATTTCACAAATGCTTCCATGGCAAAGCTTCAGGGACCCTGGCATGAAGGGAGGTGGGGGAGAAAGTGGCAGGTGGGAGTGGGTGGAAGAGAGAAGGACTGTAACAAGAGGGTAAAGTCATCAGGGTCCTCAAGATGTTAACTTCTCCATGGAAAAGGGGCCCATGGAGACAGAAAGAAGATTAGTAATTGCCAAGGGATGGAGAGTGACTGTTTAATGGATACAGGAATTCCTTTCTGGATGATGAAGATACTCAGAAACTAAATAGTGGTGACGGTTGCACAACATTGCATATGCACTAAACATCAGTTATGGTAAATTTTATGTTATGTGTATTTTTGGCAAAAAAAATTTGAAAAGGTAAATGGCAATGATCACCACCAAGTGGGCCTCTGGCTGTGAAAGGCTTGACAGCAAGGAACATAGGTAGGAAAGGAAAGTAACCCTGACCAGGTGTTTCATTTCCAGGGCCTACCACATGACAGACAAGCCTGGCTCAGCCTCTTTCAAATCAAAGTTGGGGCAGACAGCCTCAGCAAATCCATGAGATCATATCAATCAGTCTGTGAATAAGTATTTTCTTATTAAAGGCCTCCTGAGTGTTAACCCTCTCCTAGGAGTTGGAGAAGGTATAGAAGTGCTAGTGTTCAAAGTTCCTGTCCACGAGCTACTGAAGAGACAAGGAGAGATCTTTCCCACACACAGCATAAAGGCCTATGTCACACAGACTCTAGGAGATGGGGCAAATGAAGGCTGGAGAAATCTGGAAGGCTGCTTGAAGGAGGTACATTCTGAACTGGTAGTGGAAAGATAGGCTACATTAAATGTCAATAGTAGAACTTCCAGTTCATATGGGGAAGTGCATTTCTGGCAAAGACAGAAAAGTTGGAATAAGGTACCATTTGGGGGAAGTAGCAAGTGTTATGAGCCACAATTATAGTAAGTGTCAAAGAGTAGTGGGTAAATGGTGGAATGGTAAGATTGAGGATGCCGTGGGGGTGGGGAGATATTAAATTTCATTTTATAAGATAGTGGTTCTTAAACTTGAGCATGTGCCAGAATCCCCTGGAGGGCTTGTGGACACACAGATCACAGGGCCTGATTCAATAGGTCTGGATATAGCCTGAGAATTTGCATTTCCTAAGGAAAAGTGACTTGAAGACAGTGGCTTTTTCCAAAAATGGGCTTTAAAGTGCTATGCAGAGTGAATGAGCAAGAATCCAAGGTGTGGTCAGGGAGACTGCATGGCAAAAGTAGGACAGGTCTATCCCCACACACAGGCTGGTAGAGAAAGGAGGGAGGGGCAGTCACATCCAATATATGTGGCTCAGTGTCCCTGGAGAAATCAGGGTATGTGGGACCCAAGTCCTGCTCTTGAGTTCTTGACCACCTGACAGTAATGGAAAAAGAAAGCCCAATAAGGAGGTAGCTGATTCAACTCAAGAATGCAGTATAACATAGACTAGTTTGGAACTCAGACAAGCCTGTGTTCAAATCCTGGCTCTACCACTATGTATGAAAATTAGGGTAAGTTTTGAAACTTCCCAGTATACAGACTCCTCAGTGGGGGCTAGCACAGTGCCTACCCATAGAAGTGTCAGAACTAACCAAGGCACAGAGTACTGTGGCTGAAAGAGATCAATCACTCAATAATGCTAGCTATATATTTATTATTACCGATGTCAAAGGTCATAATCAGAAAGCCTACCTTTTCTGTTGGCTTCCAAAGGGCCTCACAGACTGGAATTTACCCTGGTAAATTCACCATGGTCCAGAGCTTGCCCTTCCATAATTCTTTGATTTTGACAGCTTGAAGTCAGAAAGCTGGCAAAGGAGAATGGATATGAGAGGGACATAGAGGATCCTCAGAGGGCTGGCCGCCTGCCCAGGGGCTACCATGCTGGAAGCTATGGGTTGGGTCACTGTGATGGTTATGTTCATGTGTCAACTTGGCTGGGTGATGGTTTCCAGTTGTTTCATCAAGCAAGCACTGGCCTGATTGTTATTGTAAGGATATCTTGGTGGATTTAAATCAGTTGATTGCACCTATAGCTGATTACATCTAAAATCAACAGAAGAGGTTGCCTTCAGCAATGAAAAAATTCTCACCTTAAAGGGAGAACTGATTATTTTAGCCATTAGAAAGAAGATTTTCTATCTCTAATTCACCCCTCCAGCTTCTCCTGGGATAGTCATCAAAAACCTTCATCAGATTCCCAGCTTGCAGCCTGCCCTACAGAACTTGAAGTTGCCTATCCCCACAGCCACATGAGCCAATTCCTATAATAAATATCATAATACATACATTATGTGTGTGTATATAAGTAACATATATACATGTATATATAAAACATATGGGTTCTCTTCCCCTGGAGAACCCTGATGAATATAGTCACCCTCTTCCCCAGCCCCCAAGGCCAATTTATGACCCTTGGGTTTCCTATTTGAGTGCCCCATATGACCAACCCCTTTATTCCACTTGGTTTCTCCAATGGGGACAAGGTAGTAAAACTCACTCCCAGCCCTTATTCCTGAAATTACTTCCAGAGCTCCCTGGATAGAGTCTCCCAAGCTTTCTAAATGTTTTTCACACATTTAAAAGCAGTCTTGAGTCAATTATAGTTACAGTGTGGACAATTGCATAAAGATATAACTTTTATAATGTGACTGTGTGATTATGAAAACTTTGTAACTGATGCTCCTTTTATCCAGGGTATGGACAGATAGATAAAAAAATATATGGATAAAAAATAAATTAAAAGTTTGATTGTTCCCTAGGAAACTAAATATCGAGCTGCCCTATGACTCAGCAATAGCACTACTTTGCATATACCCAGAAGAGCTGAAAGCAACGACACACACATTTCCATACCAATGTTCATAGCAGCATTAATCACAATCGCCAAAAGATGGAAACAGACCAAATGCCCATCAACACATGAGTGGATCAACAAAATGTGGTATATACATAAAATGGAATATTATGCAGCAGTAAGACAAAATGACATCCTGAAGCACGTGACAAGATGGATGAGCCTTGAGGATTTAATGCTGAGCGAAATTAGCCAGACACAAAAGGACACATACAGTATGATTCCACTTTTATGAGCAGCATAAAAGTATAATCAGAAACTTATAATACAGAATACAGGGGACTTAGAGATACAAAGAAACTAGAGATGGGTGAACCATTAGCTAATGAGGTTGAACTCCAATGTAAGTGAATACGTAGGAGTGAAGGTGATTCTCTCATGGGTCTAGAAGTAATATTACCGTATTGAAGATGAACAAGATTGAAAGGGGTTGCATAAACCTACGTGTCCCACTGATTCACACTAGAAATCTGAATAAGTTCTTGTAAGAATTACTTCAAAGATGTGATTCTTGTACAAAGAGCGTTTAAGTCCAGGGTACAGGGGGAAAACTGCTATTGCATGCTATGAGCTATGTTCAAAAGAAAACCATCAGCACTACCATAGCAATAGCAGAGGTAAATAATGGGGTGAGGGACAAAAGTTAAGAAGAGGTTTAGATCTCCTATTTGATGAAGGTGTGTTTATTGGTTTTCTGTCTCTTGGGACCAATGGAATTATCTAAAATTGAGAACGTTGATCAACTGCAAACTTTGGGCCCTCTACATTATGCCTGATGAATGCAGGTGGCTGAAGGATGCATTGACAGAGAAGTAGAATGGCAAACGGTGTACACTTATGAATGAAGGTTGTGCTGCTGCAAAAAGGAACGATGTCATGAGGCATGAACTGATATAAATGAACATGTGGGACACTTGGTGAGACAAAATAAGCCAGAAACAAAAAACAACAGTGGCATGGTCACCTTTAGAAAATGTTTATAAGAAAAAAAAGGCCTAGATTGTAAGCTTTTACAGCAGACACATTAAGTCCAGAGTGGTGAATATATATTTCTGGATTTTGAGAGGCTGTTTTATATATATAACCTGATATTTAGAAATAAGAATGAAGGTGAACAGGTTGGGGTTAAAGTAATTCAGAACATAGGGGTAATGAAGACAGTGTCTATATTTTAAAACCACACGTACTCTTTGAGACCAATGGAAGAAAGGTGTATTTGATCTGGAACTGAAATTTTCTGTAGTGCATAATCTAATTCAACCTATCTGTATAGCTTATTTGAACAACTGAAACACAGAGAGTACAGAATGAGAAAGAGTTCCTTTAATCCTGTATAGATTATTGTAATGTCTGGAAACATCCTAGGGTATATTAAGCAGATAATCAAAAAGTATTGGCAAAGTCCCTTGAGGGAGGGGAAAAAGACTATGGAACTATTAAACCTTACCATCAGGGAATCCCCTGATACTGTGTCAAACTTTAGGGATACTCATATCAATAGGCCATGCCCTCAATCATGAGGTTTACTCTTGTGAAGCTTATGTAGGTAGTATAGAATCTTAGACTACCTATAGGCATGTCTAAGAGTTACTTCTGGAGGACCTCTATTGTTGATCAGATGTGGCCTTAGTCTCTCTAAGCCCAACTCTGCAAGTGAAATATTTGCCCTCCCCCCTACATGGGACATGACATCCAGGGGTGAAAGTCTCCCTGGTGATGTGGGGGGGGACTCCCAGGGATGAATCCAGACCTGGCACTGTGGGATCAACAATTCCATCCTGACCAAAATGAGGAAAAGAAGTGTAATTAATAAAGTATCAGTGGCAGAGAGAGTCCAAATAGAATAGAGAGGCTACTCTGTAGGTTGCTCTTATGCAAACTTCTCTTAAACATTGCTACCTATCATAACCTGCCAACTCCCAACCAAGACCATTCTAGCCAATCCTAGAGAACATCTAGGGCAATTTATTAGGCTCCACATGGGTTCCAGGCACTAGAGCAACTTGCCAGAAACCTACAACCTCCAGATGGGTCCCTGATCCAGATAAGTCCTGAAACCTAGCCCAGCCTCTCCAGAACATCAGATGGTTCCATCTTCATACCCCATATTAGTGACAGACCCTTCCAATATCAAAAATTTAGAATTGCCATAGCGCAAACAACCTCAATGAGAGATATGGAAAGATAAAAGGAGATGGGACTTTACAAATGAGTATGAATGCTGAATCATTAAATTGATATCTCTTTTAGTCTCCAGTATTTTAGAGCAGCTAGAATTAAAAACCTAAAATTGTGAAATTGTAACACGTGTCAAAGTCTGAAATATGTTCTACAACTAAATGTGGTGTTGTGCTTAGAAATTTATAGCTTTTTTGTATATATGTTATTGTTCACAAAAAAGAAGGAAAAAAAAGTCGGTTGTGATGATAAAAAAATGTTTAAGTGGGGGAGCCACAGTGGTTCATCAGGCAGAGTTCTTGCTTGCCATGCCGGAGACCCAGGTTCAATTCCAAGTGCCTGCCCAGGCAAAAAAGAAAAAAGAAAGAAAATAGAAAAGTATTTAAGCCCTCCAGCCTCCTATATTATGGAGCAGCTAGAAGGAAAAATATGAGAGGATCGTATGGTAGCCCATGACAAACTCTGGGATCTATCCTGTACCCACTTTTTGAAAAGTGCTTTGAAAACTATTGCTTTTTTATTTCTTTGCTTTGTATGTATGTTATATTATACAATAAAAAAGTTTTTAAAAAATAAATAAATAAATAACAGGAGGGATAAGGGGTAGTGTTCAATGAGAGGGAAGGTATGGGGTATAGGGTTTTGTATTTTTCTTTTTATTTCTTTTTCTGGAGTGATGCAAATGTTCTAAAAAATTATCCTGGTGATGAAAACACAAATATGTGATAATACTGTGAGCCACTGATTGTATACCATGTATGGACTGTATGTGTGCAAAGATGTGTCAATAAAACTATTAATTAAAAAAAAATCAGTTGACCATAAATGTGAGGTTTGGATTCTGAGCTTTCAATTCAATTCCATTGGTCTATATGTCTATTCTTGTGCCAGTGCCACTGTATTTTCATTACTGTGTTTTTGTAATCAGTTTGAAAAACAGGAAGTGTGAGTCTTCCAATTCCATTCTTCTTTTTCAAGACGGTTTTAACTATTCAGGGCCCCTTACCCTTTCATGTAAATTTGATGATTGACTTCCATTCCTGCAAAGAAAGTTGTTGGAATTTTGATTGAAATTGTTGGGATTTCATTGCCTCTATAAATTGCTTTGGATAGTATTGACATCTTAACGATATTTAGTATTCCAATCCATGAACGCAGAATATCCTTCCATTTATTTTGGTCTTAATTTCTTTTAGCAATGTTTTGTAGTTTTCCATGTACAAGTCCTTTGCACCCTTGGTTATATTTATTCCTAGATATTTGATTATTTTTGTTGCTATTGTAAATGGAATTTTTCCTTCATTTCTTCTGTTTTTTCATTGCTTGTGTGTAGAAACACTACTGATTTCTGGATGTTGATCTTGTGCCCTGACACTTTGCTGAATTCATTTATTAGCTCTAGGAGCCTTATTGTGGGTTTTTCAGGATTTTCTATATATAGGATCATATTTGTAAATAGGGAAAGTTTTACTTCTTTCTTTCCAATTTGGATACTTTTACTTGTTGTCCTTACCTAATTGCTCTGGCAAGAACTTCCAGCACAATGTTAAATAACAGTGGTGGCAGTGGGCATCCTTGTCTTGTTCCTGATCTCAGAGGGAAAGTTTTGTCTTGCACCATTAAGTGGGATGTTAGCTGTGGGTTTTTCACATATGCCCTTTATCATGTTAAAGAAGTTTCCTTCTATTACTAGTGTCCTAAGTGTTTTTATCAAGAAAGGATGTTATGTTTTGTCAAATACCTTTTCTGCATCATTGAAATGGTCATGTGGTTTTTTACTTCATTCTGTTAATGTGTTGTATTACATTGAGTTTCTCATGTTGGACCAATCTTGCATACCAGAGATAAATCTTATTTGATCATGGTGTATAACTTTTTAAATATGCTTTTGGATTCAGTTTGCTCGTAATTTGTTGAGGATTTTGACATCTATATTCATGAGAAATATGGATCTGTAGTTTTCTTTTCTTGTGGTATCTTTATCCAATTTTGGTATGTGAGTGATGTTGGCCTCGTAGAGTAAGTTAGAAAGTGTTCCCTCCTCTTCAATTTTTTGGAAGTGTTTGAGCAGAATTGGTATTAATTTTTCTTGGAAAGATTGGTAGAATTCAGCTGTGAATCCACCTGGTCCTGAGATTTTCTTCATTAGGAGGTTTTTGATGACTGATTCAACCTCTTTTTATTCAATCTCATTTTTAAACTCCCACTCCCACCTTTTTATCTGACATTATTTATGTCTCCCAGCTTCTTCCTCCATTAGAGTATTCTGCCCTTAGGGAGCCAGATAAGGTCAATCCAGAAAGGTGGGAGACTCCAGAAACATCCATTTTGCATTTAAGTGGTCCAGCCAACAGAAACTGGATTGAATTATTGCACTTCTTGCCAACAATTCTGCCATGGTCTCTCTCTCTCTTTCTCTCTCTCTCCCTCTCTCTCTCTCTCTTCTCCCCCCAACCCAGGGGAACTTCTGTATGTAATACTCCTCAGAGGCTTGTGTTCTGCCCTGAATCTCTGCAGTCTTGAGTCCATGTACCTTGGAGTTCTAACTTGCTGCTCAGTGGCTCTATAGTTTCTGCCATCAGTGGGTGGGACCTAGGTCGCTGCCTCCGCACAACTCCGAAGCTGCACCGGATGCAGTGAAGGGGAGGAGAACAGACTGGCAGGCCCAGGACATACATTTCCTACCTGATATATTTTTTTTAATTTTGATTCAGTGTGTGTGGAGTAATTGTCCAGTCATTGCCATCCACCTGAGTTCTAGGCAAGTGGAATTTTTCCTTTTATTTGCTGAATCTCTGAGGAGGCTTTTTCAGAGGCTGTCTTAAGTCACGATGTTGATGACATCACTTCAAACAGAGCTTCTCTTAACCCCTCTGCTCCAAGAGAAAGTCCATCAGGGATCAATCCCGAAACTCTGTAGAATAGCAAGAATCTAAACAAAAAGAAGCCATGCCCAAGGCAAGGATATCTCCAAGAGTTGGAAGTCTGGTTTTATGTGGAAACCAGATCGCTGTGAGAGGAAGTTCTTCTCAAGCAAGGCAAATATTTCCTATTCATTGCCTGACCCAGTGAGTCAGTTCAGTTTTTAATTTGATGATGTTTTAACAACTTTTCAAACCTCCTGGTTGTGTTATCCACACTGATCAGCCTCAGCAAATGGTAGTAGAGAGAAACTTTCTAATGGGGGAAGGGACTGCCCACAGATTTACCATATCTTACATATTTCAAAACAAGACTGAAACAATTGGGAAATTACCTACTATACAGAATTCCTTCCTTCTTCTAATATTAGTTAACAGTGAGCTAAGAGGATAAGTTATGCCCATGGAATAACATGGCTGAGAATTAGAAGACCATTTTTGGATTTCTTGCCTTTTAAAATCATCCAAGTGGTTTCTCCAAAATAATCACCACAGTGGCCAGGCACTGGTAAATGAAAAGTTAAGAAAGCAAAAGCTTTGCATTGTGTTTGGGTTTCAGAGGAAGAAAAATTCAGAAAGAACTTTAGTAAAAGGTAAAAGAAATCTACCTACTGGAGTAGGAAAAGAACTGTGAGATGGTTCTCTTAATAACAAACAAAATGGGTATTTTCACGGTTTTGAATACAATGCAACTTGAAAAAATGTTCAGTAACTTTGGGTTTAATTATCCACAAGAACTGATTCAATTACTAAATCATCATTGTTTTAATGATGATGCACTGATTAACCATGACACGTAATTAACCTAAGCCATATTTCACAAGCATGTTTAAAAACTAAATCGTGTAAAAGGTGTTAATGTGTGTAAACAGAAAGTAAAGTCACAAGTTTATTAGCACTAGAATTTTATCTTCTCCCTTGGGGTTAAGAGAGCTTTAGAACAGTAAGTTCACTCAAAGTAAAAACGCAATGTTTGTGATTTCCCTCAACCTTCCAACTCTAGCTGGCAAGGGCAACCTTATTTCTGAGAAAAGCCTATTTGGTATCTTAAAGGGAAAACCATATTCTAGTGTTAACATTTTCTTTCAAAGAGCAGTTAGTGTTCTTTTCTTCCACACATTTAATTCCACTGGCGCAAATGTTCAAATATGTTCAGCGGTGCCAAGTCCCCGTCTTTTGAATAAGTTTTGCTTTTGGAAGCAACCAAAAATTATACAGAACAAAGTCAGATAATTAACATGGGAAATTAGCCCAACAATAGGGACACAGGATGTGAAATGCTTTAAAAAGGCACACATACATTATCTTCCTTAATCCTCCTGCCATTCCCGGGAGGTAGGAGAAGCAGCATCAACATTCTTTCTTATATGAGCAGAAGCTGAGGCTCAGTAGGCCCAGTTCTTCAGATCCTAACCCACTATCTTTCCCTCCTGCCTCAATGAAGCCACTTTTTTCTGAATTGTTGGGCTGCTTGCTTCTCCTGGGGATGAGGAACAAAGACTCAGTGAGCCCACCCTCTGGAAAAAGGGATTGAGGAAAGGCCATCCCCAGTCTGGAAGCTTCCAGAACTGGAGACAGTAATGGCATCCAGCAACTATGCATCTGGTGCATCAGCCTCTCTCTCATGGGCCCACAGTCACTCTAGTTCTTGGCATCTCTTCTTCTTCCCATAGGTCTGCCTTGGCTCTTCTCTCACACATGGATCCCAGACTTAAATCCAAAGGAGTCCAAACAATTGGCTTAACTTTTCACCAACACCCCATTAGACACAGCTTTTCAGTCATGCACAAAAGCCCACCCCTGACTCCATCAAAGATAGTGTCACCCTGCCTCCTTAATCAGAGGCCCATGGGAGGCAAAGTTTCAGCCAGAAAGGTACATGGAGCATGGAGAGTTAAATGGGTCTATGCTTGTTTTAGTTTCTGGGTACTAAAACAAATACCATGCAATAAGAAGGCTTAAACAATGTGAATTTTTTGGCTCACAGTTTTGAAGCTAGGAGATCTCCAAAATCAAGCAGTAGTAGAGAATTCAAACAACATTTCCAGCCCTTTCACCATGTTAGAATGGACTGTTCCATAGTGTGACTCCTGGCACCTTTTCCTGGTTGAAATGATCAATGGGGTAGTCCTAGTCTCTTTACCCTTCCATGACCCAATACAGAAAGTGTAAAAATGGAGGCAACTAAGATCTGAGCTCTCTTTTTTTATTCTTGCAACCTGGCATTACAATGTGGGGCTAAAGGCCAATTTGACTCAAGATTTGGTCCTTGGACAGTCACTGCTTTTCCTACTACAACTTGGCAATGTGGATTCTCTTTTCAGCCCAAGACTTCTTGCTCACAGAAGGTGATGCCTTCTGTGTTGTGATTTGAAGGGTCAGCTCTCCCAACTTTCCTCCAATCATCTCTCTATAATTCCTTCCTGAAAGATCCATCTGGTTGAATTTTAAAGGTTGTCTGGTCTTTTGGATCTTCCTTGTTACAGGTTACATAAACCACTTAAAGGGCAATTCTTTGGGCTTTTTATTAGCCAAAACTTTTAGGGGGAAATGGCTGTCAAAAGAATGCTAGAGGAGCACTTCACCAAATATCCACACTCTGTCATCAAGAATACACAATCATTTGTATTTGTGTCCAAAATAAAGAAAGAAATCTACCCAGGGACTTCTTCCAAAGCTCCTAAGATAAGAATGCTGAATCACAACCTGCCTCCTCATTTGCCATGTTCCCACCCTTGTGTTTCCCAGATTTGCCTGATAAGAAGAATGACTTTGGACACTTGGCAAAAATGTTGTCCTAAGCTTCCACTGGTCTTACCTAACCTGAATTTCTAGACAGAGGCCTAGGGATCTGTATGTTTATAGCATTCTGGATTATTTCTATTTTCAGTCAAGTTTGGAAGACACCACCCATTCTGAAATCATGAATTTCAAAATCATTGAAAATAAAATCATTTATAGTGTCTTACTGGGATTTAAATATGAAAGCAGGCTTGAACGCTGTTTTGGTTTCCTTGACTGCCCAAGCAAACACCATGAAATTGTATGGCTTAAACAACAGGAATTTATTTGCTGACAGCTGTGAGGCTGGGGAGAAGAAAGTCCAAGTTAAGGCAATGCTTTCTCCTGGAAGACTGTGGCACTCTGTGCTGGCTGTCAGTGATCCTGGAGCTCAGCTTGTCACATGGCAAGGCACATGGTGATGTCTCCTGGTCTCTCTCTTCTCTTCTGGGTTCAGCTTCTTACCTCTTGTGGCTTTCCCTCTGTCTGACTTTCATTCTCTTGTAAAGGACTTAGATTAAGACCCATCCTGATTGAGGTGGGAAACACCTTAACTGAAGGAACTGGATCAAAAGGTCCTACTTACACAACCAACTCAATAAGCTGAGCCCTCAATCTTGGGGCTTGCCCCTATGAAGCTTGTTCCTGTGGAAGAGAAATTAAGTTTACTTAAAATTATACCTAAGAGTCACTCCAGAGAACCTCTTTTGTGGCACAGATGTGGTCTCTCTCTCTAAGCCAACTCGACAGGTGAACTCACTGCCTTCCCCACTATGTGGGACATGACTCCCAGGGGTGTAAACCTCCCTGGCAATGTGGGACCTGACTCCTGGGGATGAGCTGGGACCTGGCATCATCAGAATGAGAAAGCCTTCTTGACCAAAAGGGGACAGAGAGAAATGAGACAAAATAAAGTTTCAGTGGCTGAGAGATTTCAGAGTCAGGAAGTTACCCTGGAGGTTATTCTTATGCATTATATAGATATCCCTTTCTAGTTTATGGCATGTTGGAGTGGCTGGAGGGAAGTACTTGAGATTGTTGCACTGTGTTCAAGTAGCCTTGATTCTTGAAGAAGACTGTATAATGATATAGCTTTTACAATGTGACTGTGTGATTGTGAAAACTTTGTGTCTGATGCTCCTTTCATTCAAGATGCAGACAGATGAATAAAGAAAAGGATAAAAAATAAATAAATAATAGGGAGAGATAAAGGCTAAAAATTGGGTAGACTGAAATACCTGTGGTCAATGAGAGGGAAGGTAAGGGATATGGGATGTAGGAGACTTTTTTTTCTTTGCGTTTCTTTTTCTGGAGTGATGCAAATGTTCTAAAAATGACCACAGTGAAGAATACACAACTATGCAATGATATTGTGAGCCATTGATTATATAATATGGTTGGACTGCATATGTGTGGGTATTTCTCAATAAAAATATTTGAAAAAAGAAAGATCTTACCTACAATGGGTTCACACCCACAGGAATAGATTAAATTTAAGACCATGTTTTTCTGGGGAATATGCAGCTGCAAATCACCACAGACACTAACAAGTTGTATGACTTTGAACAAGCCCCTTCCCCTTCCTGGTTCTTACCTTAGTATTCTTATCTGGAAAATAGGAGTGTTTCACTAGATCACTTGAAAATGCCGCCTACCACTTGCCAGCCTGGGCTGTGAACACTAAAATCTAAATTCCAATGGGAATCAAAATAATTGGGTTAACTCCCATTGTGAAAATTAATGTCACTACATTTTCCACAAATTTTTGAAGTCCTTTTTATTTTAAATCAATCATTTTAGGTTTCCAGAAGAGTCAACAGGGCAAGAAAAAATCAAAGGTTCAAAGTCCCTGTGCATGCTAACATAATATCTGTGAAAAGGCCTGGATAGGGCCTGACCCTCAGAACTTCCAGAAAGTCTTAGCCTCCTTCCCCCACCTGTTTCATGCCAACCATTCTATCAAATAGATATCACTGCAGAGCCTTCCATATGCAGCTGGAGTGCCACCCTCTAGAATTCACCATCACACAGGACCACCAGCTACATGTATACAACAATCTCTGATGGCAGGTGTTCAACTCCAAAGCCCAGGCTCTTTCCATCATCGTGTGGTCCTCTAGATGGGGCCATCATTCACCCACCCCAACCCAGAGGTGATCTCTCTTCTGCCATCTTCCACTTCTGGCAGGGCCATCAAACTAAGCAGATCTTGAGATGGAGCTAGGGCAATCCTAACAAGAGTACTGAAGACCCACATAACTCTTAAACCTTGGTCTGCTTAGAAGGAAATCCCCTTTTTGCTCTACTGATGGATAAACTACAGAGAATACAAGCATAGCTCTTGTATTTTTAAGTACCTCCATCAGAGTTACAAAATCATTGTCTAAACAATTTAACTCTTACATTTCCATTCTGGTAAGAACCCTTTAAATGACGGCACTACTGATTGCTGGTGATGTTTTTTTGAGCAAGCATACTCTGGAGTGTGGACAAATGCCAAACAGAGGTCAAATGACTCATTGGGGAACTTATGTCTCCTGAACACAGATTTCACAAGAAACTTTAAAAAGTGTCCTATTTTACAATGAACAAGTGTTTTTTCCTTGGAGAGTGTATAAATTAAGATTCTACCAGAAAGACAGAACAAGTAGGGTATATGCATACGTATATTCATACATATATGTATTTATATATATATATACATGTGCATATATGCATATGTTTATGTATGTATGTATGTGCATATATAAACAGATGATTTATTGCAAGGAATTGGGTTACATGATTGTGAGGGGCTGGCAAGTTTGAAATCTGTAGGTTAGGCCAGCAGTCTGGAATTTTCTTCTTCCACAGGGAAATCTCAATTTTGCTCTTAAGGCCTTTCAACTAGTCGGATGAGGCCCACCCAGATTATCAAGGATAATCTCCTTTACTTAAACTCAACTGAGTATAGATGTTAATCACATCTACAAAATACCAGCACAGCAACAGCTACATTGGTGTATGATTGAAGGACTATATGCCAACACACAAAACTGCCCATCACAACCACTTTTAGGCAGTTGGCCTTTTGTTGGAAGTTAGTGAGTTAGTCCTGCAGCCAATGTATGCAAAGGGGAACAGTGATTTAGAAACTCCAAAGCAGCAGATAATCTGCAAATGGGTATATTTTGTTTTTAAATATATCGTTATTTTATTGGAAATATTTTATTTTCCAATTCTGTTCACCACTGGACTATAAATAATGGGCTCACACTTGACCAAACAGAAGTAGATGGAAGCCCCACACTGTGAGTAGGACCTTGGGGAGGAGTTGCCTCTGCTACAAAGGAATGAGATTGGAAAACATGGTCTTGAAAGTATTTTCCACTATAGTTCTGGGGGTGACTCAGAGTCTTCTCAGGAAATATATCAGTTATCTCCTGCTATGTAACAAACCACTTCAAAACTTAGTGGCTTAAAACAGCAACAGTCATTTATTTTGCTCATGAATCTGCAGTTTGGTCAGAGTTTAGTGGGGAAAGCTCTTCTCTGCTCCATGTGGCATCAGCTGGGGAAGTTCAATAGGGCACTAGAGAATCCACTTCCAAGATAACGCAATCAAATGGTTGGCAAGTTGGTACTGGTTGTCAGCTAGGGCCCCCTCAGTTGGGGTTAGCTCAGGCCTAGGATATTGGTTCCCTTCCATATAGTCCTCTTCATGTAGCCTTGCTTTCTTTAGAGCATTGTGGCTTGAGTTCAAAAGAAAACATCCCAAGAGAGAACCAAGAAGAAGATACATTGCCTCTTATAACCTATCCTCAGAAGTAATGTGGCATCACTTCTATAGTGTTCTATTCGCTAGAAGTCAATCATCAAAGACATATTCTAGGGAAGTGGACTTACATGCCACTTTTTGATGGGAGATGAGTCAAAGTGTGTGCAAACACATTTTAAAACCACCGTACAGGGTGTGTTCATTGGTAATTTTTCCCTTGGGAGCAATGAAAATTAAAATAGAGAGTGTGGACGATTATACAACTAAGTGAAGATAATGTGAAACATGGGCTGTTGACTTTGGACATTATTCATGATGCCAATGGTTGCAGGTGACTGAAGGACACATTGACTGAAAGAAGAATGGAGAACTGTGGTGTATACATATGATCGAATCTTGTGCTGCTACAGAAAAGAGCAAAGTTATGAGGCATGCAATGATGTGAATGAACTTGGGGGGCATGATGTGATTCAAACTTAGCCAGAAACAAAAGAGTAAATATTGTATGGTCACATTTAGAAAATACTTTTAAGAAAATTGGGGCCTAGATTGTAAACTCTTATAGCAGTCACATTTGGTCCAGAGTTATAATTGTTATTTCTAGATTTTGAGTGGCTGTGCTATATATGTATAATCTGCTATCTCCTAGGAACTTTGGGTACCTATGAGACACTTAAGAGTCAGAGTAGGAGTTCTTCAGCTCTGAAAATCAGCATTGCCACATACACCAACTGTTAAGGAAATTAAAAAAGAAATCAAGCTTCAATTAGGGATAAAAACGAAGCCAATCAGATCAGGGCTAAAATAAATCAAAATACAAGGGTAAGGAGGAAATTGTCTTATTTTAGAATTAACCTACTCTTTGAGACCAAAGGAAGAGAGGCTTATTTTGTCCAAAACCTAAATTTTCTGTAGCACATAATCTAACTCAACCTATCTGAATAGATAGTTTAAACAACGCAAACACATGGAGCCCAGAATGAAGATGAGGGTTTGTAAATCTGTACTGCTTAATATAATGCCTGAATACATCACAGAGTATGTTGAGCGGATACTTTTAAAAGTATTAGCAAAGTCCCTTGAGGGACAGGAGAAAAAATATGGAACTATTTAACTTTACCACCAGGGAAACCCCTGATACTGTGTCAAACATTAGGGACCCCGAAGTCAACAGGCCAAGCCCTTGATCTTGAGGCTTGCTCTTGTGAAGCTTATTTATGTGATAGAGAAGCTAAGCCTACCTATATTTATGCCTTGAAGCTTATTTATGTGGTAGAGAAGCTAAGCCTACCTATATTTATGCCTAAGAGTTACTTCCAGAGGACCTCTTTTGTTGCTCAGATGTGGCCTCACTCTCTCTAAGTCCAACTCTGTAAGTAAAATCATTACTCTCCCCTCTGTGTGGGGCATGACATCCTGGGGCGAAAATCTCCCTGGCAATGTGGGATGTAACTCTCAGGGATGAGCCTGGCCCTGGTACCATGGGCTCAACAATGCCTTTCTGACCAAAAAGGGGAAGAGAAATTAACAAAATAAGGTATCAGCAGCTGAGAGATTTCAAATTGAGTCAAGAGGCTATTCTGGAAGTTACTCTTAGGCAAGCTTCAGCTAGATATTGCTGTTTACCATGGTTTGCCAAATCTCAACCAAAGCCATTCCTACCAACCCTAAAGAGCACTTAGAGTTCTATGTGAGATTCTACGAAGGTTCCATGCATTATTATTACTTTCCAGAAACCTACAACATCTAGATGGGTTCCTAGGCCAGATAAGTCCTGAAATCCAGAAGGGCCAGCTTCTCCAAGAACATCAACTCGTTCCATCCTCCTATCCCATATTATCAACAGCCCCTTCCAACATCAGAAAGTTAGAATGAACATACCCCAAATACCCCCAAAGATTGAGAGAAAGAGCAAAGGAGAAGGTGGAGTTATAATGGAGAAGACAGGATTTAACAAATGAGTATGAATGTTGAATCATTATATCAACATTTCTTTTAGTTTCCAGTATCTTGGAACAACTAAAAATAAAAACTTAAAGTTGTGGAACTGTAACCTATGTCAAACTCTGAAATCTGTTCTATAACTAATTGTTGCGGTGTGCTTTGAAATTTATTGCTTTTTTGCATATGTGTTATTTTTCACAATTAAAAAAAAAACAAAAATGATATCTCTGTTGTCCACCCTCAGTGTTGGGCACTACTTCTGACTCCTCTTTCTTAATCATCCTCCCCTCTCCCCCCTGCCCCTGAGACTTGTAGATCCTACCACCAACAGATCTCTCAAATATTTTCATTCTTTCATCTCACATCTGGGCTATTGCATCTTCATAACTGACCTTCCTCCCTCCATTCTTTTCTCCTGTGACATTTAAGATTAGATTCAATTGTACGTGACAAAAAAATCCAAATAACAAAGGCATAAATAAGATCAAAATATATTTATCTTTCACATAAAATAAATTGATACATAAACTTTCCAGGGAAGATACAGTGGCTGTGTGATGGTCAGGGATCCAGACTACTTTCATTTTGCTGCTCCACAACACTTAGCATGTCATGGTCCAAGATGGCTACCCAAGCACTAGCCATCACTTACTCCATTCCAGCCAAGAAAGAAGAAGAGGTGAAGAGGAGTATACCCTCTGTTTTTAAGGACCCTTCCCAGAAATGTATCTAGTCACATTACCACACCTAGCTGCAAGGGAAGTTGGGAATGCAATCTTTATTCTGGGCAGCCATATGCCTGGCTAAAATCCAGGGGTCAGTATCTGACAGTCTTGGCCACACTCCTCTGAATCTATTCTCTACCTTTCACTCAGAATCATTTTCTGAAAATGTGTATCTGAGCATGTTACTTCCCTCCTTCCAGCCATCAATGGTTCCCCATTCTTTGTGGATAAAATCAAAATTCCTTAGAATGACTTCAATGTTCATCCTATTTTGGCCACCTCTATGTCTACTCTCACTAGTAACGCTCTGGATTCAAGGAGTACTGACCTACTTGTAGTTTCCAGCATATTCTCTCACATCTTGAAGTTTATGTATGTATTATTCTCTTTGCACAAAATACTCTTCCACCCTCTTTGCAGATTCACACTACCCATGCTTCATGTGAGCTTAGACTTCACTGTCTTTCAAGAAGCCTTTTAGGGGTTTGTGAAGATGTATTCATTTCTTTTAAGATCAGAAGGAAAAAAAATTTTAGGTCCAAGAAAATTATTTATTATATATTAATATACTTATCTTTATACAAGACAGTTGTAAAATATAATTATCAACTTTTTCTAATGAAGGAAGGGGTCCATGAAGGCAAAGTACTTAGGATACCCCCAAAAGTTATAATGTAGCCCTACTCCTGGAGGCCTCAATGAATCCTTACCCTCACTCCACACCGTAACTGATGGGCAATCCATCTCTCTTACTGCACAGTTGCTCCTGGAGGGCAGGGCCTGTTTTGTTCCTCTTTGCATATCTAGCATCTAGAATACAGCCCAGTCCTCAGTAGATTCTCTGGAAACTTTGGTGGGGTAAGTGAATGAATGGGTGCTCTCATCTTGGCAACTACAGTGCTATGTATTTGATAATCTCACTCCCAGTAAAGACAAAGTGTGCAGGTTCCACCTGCTCCACTACCTTTCACCTGGTGTTCTGTCTTAGGACAAATGCTAAACCACATGACCTTCAGCAACTCAATTTCTCTAAGTCTCAGAATTGCCATCTGTAATGTGTGAGTAATAATAGTACCTACCACGTTAGATCCTTATAAGAAGTAAAATGAAAGAATGCATTGGACCTGTGAGGGACTTAGGACAATTTCTGTTGGATGAGTAGCCAATAAATATTACTTACTATCATTGTTGTGGTGGTGGTCAATTAGTGTCCTACCACCTCTGAAGATATTTTCATTTAAGAGTTGGGTATTGAATAAGGGAGAATTGCTTACCCCTCTCCCACCAATGATCATCTCAAATGGCTCAGGCTGAGCAGAGGCAAGGCTATCAGATGCCAGGAGATCTTCCCATAGCCTCTAAAATCATCTTCTACAGTCTCCATCTGCATAGCTTATGGGGCAGAGGTAGGACAAGATCTATTACAGGCATGGATATTAGGGTCTAACTGATTGGGTTCAAATCCTGGATCCAACCCTTCCAACCCTTACCTACACTCTGCAAACTTTCAATTCCTCATCTGCAAAACAAGCTCATTATAGCATCTATCTCATGGAGTGCTTGGATTAAATGAGCCCATGAAATAGCCAGTGTACTACTTGGCACCTGGTGGGTTAGTCCCCTTATTTCCCATCTCTAAATAGTCTCAAAGGACTGAGTACACATGGATTGGACACTCATGGACTTAGAAGTACAAAAATAGTATGTTCTTTCATTTCTCCCACTGAACTGAGCTTTTGTGCTCTCACTCCCCTCATGCAACCCTAACCACATTTCATCACACACAATCACTTCAGAATCTCAATCAGCCCCATCACTACCTCCCTGGGGAGTCCAGGGGCTCATCAGGTGGCCACACCATGGTAGTTTGACAAATGTCTGCACTGACCTCTGCCCATGTGTTCTAGTCTTCACCTGACAATAGAAGCACATTCTGCACACAGCCATGGTCCAGCTGTGACCCTGTCACAGTGTGGCTGATAGTCTCAGTTTCCCTGTTTTAGCACTAAAGGTCCCAAGTCCTGACACTTCTCAGTCCCCTCAGGAATGGTTGGTCATCCTACCCTATTACCCTCTCCATGACATTGTTATAGCTCAAAAGTGAGACCTTGCCCAATGTACACAGAGCCAATTAACAGACACCAGAATTTTGAGAAGAGAAAAAAATTATTTAGCAAAGGCTAGCCTCATGGAGACAGGTGGACAGTCTTCAAATCTCTCTCCCTGAACTAGAGAAACTTTCAGTGTTCTTCAGCGTTCAAACAAAGGCAGGCAAGCTTAGGATAATGAACAAGGTGGTTTGAGATGATGTGGTTAGAGTTACTCTGATCGCTAACATGTACAGATTGATTACATGCTTAGTTTACTTGAATTTTAAAGTTTAGGCTACTACATATGTCAGGCGGGCCAATTCTGATTAGAAGGGTATAGATAACTTAGGAACTGGGATGGTCATAACTGGGTTGACTCATATTAATTAAAGGGGCTACATGCAAGGGCACCTGTGCTGGTCTGAATCTGTGATGGACCCCAGGATAGCCATGCCCTTTAATCCTCATTCAGTATTGCTGGGTGGGAGCATTTTGATTGTTTCCATGAAGATGTGACCTGCCCAATTGTGGGTGGTAACTTTTGATTAGATGATTTCCACTGAGGTGTATCTCCACCCTCTGAAGGTGGAGTTGCTTACTGGAATCCTTTAAAAGAGAAAACATTTTGGAGAGTCCCTTTTGGTAGAGCCACATGAAAGCCAGCAGAGGCTGCTATGTTCGCCATGAGCCCTTCCAGCTGAGAGAGAAACGTTGAACATCGCTGGCCTTCTTGAACCAAGGTGTCTTTCCCCGGATGCCTTAAATTGGACATGTCTATAGACTTGTTTTAATTGGAACATTTTCTCGGCCTTAGAACTGTAAACTAGTAACTCACTAAATTCCTCCTGTTAAAAGCCGTTCTGTTTCTGGTATATTGCATTCCGGCAGCTAGCAAACTAGAGCAGCACCCAACTTCAGTGTGCTAAACAAGATAAGGATATATAAGCAAAGTCAGTCATGAGTTATCTTATAATGTCCAGTTACAGGGTAAAGATTATACAGTTTCAAAACACAGCACCAGCCTTAAAGAAACAAGTTATTTGGGTTACAGCTCAGTGAGTTACAATAGTACAACAGTTACAGATATTTGCTTCTGGCTACATTACAATATATCAAAAAGTTAGAACACGTTTAGATAATGATTCAGGAACTATATTTGTTAGCTCCTTGTTACAATTTCTCCAACCTGCAGGCTCCAACCTCAAGACCACCAGAGGTTCTTTCAGCCCCGTGAGCCCTTGCTAGGGGTTCCAGGGGTCCAAGGTGTTTTCCTTGTGCTCTGCTGGAGTACCCAGGGCCCTGGGCCCTTACCCTATGCCCCAACAACTCACTCAACCAGAGTCTCCCCTAGGCAGGCATTTTGCAAACCCACAGCCTACAGACACACTTATATTCTGGATCTTTCAGTCTTTGGTCTGTGATCTCGAAGTCAGGCTGTTGGAACTAGAAAATCCTCTTCTCTCTCTCAAAGCCTGACTCTCTCAAATCGAAGTTCTTTGACTATCACCACTATGGTCTCCACTGGAAAGTTTAAAAAATGTTAATCTAATAATAGCAATTCTCATTTACTATGTACCTATTACTGCAAAACACTGTTTTAGGTATTTTACACCTATTAATTTATTTGATCTTTATAATCTCTTAGGGCTATTACTGTCATCCTCACTTTACAGATTGAGGTCTAGAGAGACTAAGTAACTTATCCAAGCTCACACAGCTGGCAGGTATGAAAGCCAAGTTGAATTCTAGCACACTGGCCTCAGGGCCCTGCTCTTTCTTTCTTTTATTTATTTTTTCTTACCCCTGCCTTTCATTGACCACCAGTATTTCAAAATACCTATTTTTTTACCCCTTAGCCTCCTCTATTATTTGTTTAATTATTTAATTATTTTTTCCTTAATTTTTTTTTATTTGTCTGTCTATACTTTGGTTAAAATGAGCATCAGACACAAGGCTTTTACAATCACACAGTCACATTCTAAAAGCTATACAATCTAAAAGTTATACAATCATCTTCAAGAGTCAAGGCTACTGGAGCACAGTTCAACAGCTTCAGGTACTTCCCTCTAGCCGCTACAACACACCACAACCTAAAAAAAGATATCTATATAATGCATAAAAAATGATCTCCAGGACAACTTCTCAACTCTGTTTGAGATCTTTCAGCCACTGAAACTTTATTTTGTCTCATTTCTTTCGGTCAAAAAGGCTTTCTCAATCCCATGATGTTGGATCCCAGCTCAT
Source organism: Tamandua tetradactyla (assembly GCF_023851605.1). Lineage (NCBI taxonomy): Eukaryota > Metazoa > Chordata > Mammalia > Pilosa > Myrmecophagidae > Tamandua > Tamandua tetradactyla. The sequence continues at coordinate 126,079,729 of NC_135353.1, forward strand.
CCCTGAAAGTCCTGTTCCATGTTGCCAGGGGGATTTACACCCCTGAGAATCATGCCCTGCTTAAGAGGGAGGGCAGTGAGTTCATCTGCTGAGTTGCCTTAGAGAGAGAGACCACAATCTGAGCAACAAAAGAAGTTCTCTGGGGGGTGACTCAGGCACAATTGCAAGTTGGTTTAGTGTATTAAGATTCTCTAGAGAAACAGAACCAATAGAAGATTATCAGTAAAATATGAGATTTATAAAGGTGTCTCACACAACTGTGGGAATGGAAGAGTCTAAAATCCATAGGGCAGGCTATGAAGCTGGCAAATTGGATGAAGGGTCTGGACGAACTCCATAGGAGAAGCTCACTGGCTGAAGAAGCAGTGAAAAAGTCTCTCTTCTTCCTTAAAAGTCTTCAACTGATTGGATTATTTTGTTGAAGGGGGATACACCTTAGTTGATCACAGATGTAATCAGCTACAGATGCAATCAAATGACTGATGATTTAATATATCAGACTTCTGGTTTATCAACCAGCCATGAAATATCCTTGCAGCAATAGCCAAGACAGTGCCTACCTGACCAGACAACTGGGCGTGATCACTTGGCCAAGTTGACGCCAGAACTTAACCATCACACTTAACTTATCTTTTGTAGGAATAAGTTTCATAGGGTCAATCCCAGGATTGAGGGCTCAGCCTATTGAATTGGTTGTCCTCACTGCTTGAGAGACTATCAGGAAATGCCCAGATGGTGAAGTTAAATATTTCCTCCTTTCACCCCAGTTCCCCAAGGGAACTTTGCAAATACTTTCTTATTCTTTGCCCAAACTACTTTGGGATATATTGAAGCATCACACTAACCTAAGAAAACTAACAAGATCTCACACCCTATTCAAGATTCCACGTAATTATGGTATTCAGATAAACTGACCATACAAGTCAAATTATATAATGCACTACCCAAAATATAAGTTTTGTTCCAAATAAAAATCTTGCCCTTTGGTCTCACACAGAAGTTGAAGTTTTAAAATATGGACCATATCATCCTTACCCTGTGTTCTGATTTACCTTGATCCTATCCAGATCAGCTTTATTCATATCTCTAGTCAAAGTCTGATGACTTTTTCAACTTTTTTAACAGTTCCTGTATGAGGTACTGCTACCTTTCATAGCTTCAGAACTGTAATGCTGAGTCTCAGGCATGACATAAATACCCAAAGTTTCTGGGAATGACCAGGCTATACATAAATAGCTCTGTATCACAGAATTTAGAAATTAACAGTTAGAATTGACACTGAATATATGTGACTGCTGTAAGAGCTTACAATCTAGGACCCTTTACTGTAGCCCCCAACCTAATAAGGCTTGCTCTTGACAGCAGTTCTCTGAGTCTGTATATTCTAGTTAGTCCATATGAGTGAGGCATGATAATATTTGTCTTTTTGTTTCTAACATTTCATTCAACATATTGTCTTTGAGTTTCATTCACCTAGATGCATGCCAGGGCCCTGTTCTTAAGTGAGTTTCCTTTCCCTTGTTAACAGGTTCATTGTCTTTTTTTTTTTTTTCAATACAAAGAGAAACTGTAGGAGAGGGCTAGAAAGTCATGAAAAATATGCCTAGGTTCATGTCAAAGCTGCCCATATAAAGATGTTCATATGTGGCATGTAATCATGGTAATGTTGAAGTGACATGGTCGAAAGAATCAAAAGGGATGATTGAAGGCAAGCAATCTGATGAATTCCACCTGAGATCAGCTCTGTTTCCAAGGACAGCATGGGAATATGGAGATGTGGGGGGTCCAAGCTCCTGCTGCCTGATGGTGATAGGGGTGAGGAGGGCCCATGGGAAGGAGAGGAGGCATGCCCCCTCCTTCCCCTGGTAGAGTCTTCATTCCACCTGCCCTACGTGTCTTCCCCTCCCAGGCCTCCACAGACCCCTGCCCTGCCTTCTAGTGGTGCTCAGCCAGCTCTTCTCTTGCCCTCCTTCTGGGAACCTCTTCCCCAGAACTCACCCTACCCCCCAACCATGGGCTCTCCCCCATTCTCAGGATCTCCCCATCCTCCCCTTTGATCCACCCTCTTCCACCCTCACTCAGCACCTCCACCCCTTCCTGGGGTTTCTCCCACATCTCTGCAGGGTCTGCCCAGCCCCTTTCTGCGCTGCCCATCACAGCGGCTCTTGGACCGCGTGGTCCGGCGCTATGCTGAGGTGGCCGACGCAGGTAGCATCTTCATGGACCACTTCACCGACCGCGACAAGCTGCGCCTGCTTTACACACTGGCAGTCAATGCCCACCCCATCCTTCTACAGGTAAGCAGCAACCCCTCCCCACCCCTCTGCCCCAAGCCCAGGAAAGTGCCTCCTGGGAGAGAACTAACTCTGCTGTGGGGTAGGGACTGCAGGAGCACAAATTCGGGGAGCCCCTGTCCTCAGGCTCTGAGGGGCAGGCCCTGTGGGTTGAACTTTCTCTCCCCTTTACTGCAGGTCTTAGGACCACCAGCTCATAGTAATGTCTTGGTAGCATTCAATAAGTATTGGTTGGTTTCCACAGTGTGAAAACGCTGTGGTTGCTGTAGAGGAAAGAGGTGTAGAAGCTCAAGGCAGGGTGGGTTGTGGGAGTGGGGCTGGATGAAGGGGACAAGAGCCACCTTATTTGCCTGAGGGACTTTTTGAAGGAGGGCAACTGCGACCTGTGTCTCAAAGATCAGTTAAGATTTGAGAAAGCTCAAGAGGTAGGGAAATGAGCCAAAGAACTCCTACCTAATCACTCCCCCCAACATGTGCCCTGCAGCTATTCTTGGAAAAGAAAAAAAATTGAAGTTACCTAACTATCCTTCCAGGAATGGCCAAACATGAGGATGTATGAGAATCTGGGGATACTGCCTTCAAGGAACTTGTAGTCCTATAGTAGAGATAGATACTTAAAAATAAATATCCATAAAACATAATCTCAGGTTCTTTCAAATCAGTGATTTGTTTCCTTGTGAATTATTCCAGTGGCTTATTTATAGAACATGTGGAACCTAAACACACAAATTAGTCACACACCCGGGTTCAGGACATAGGGGTCACATAACGTGCACAAAGAAAACAGGAAGTGGGAAGGGGAAACAGGAAGAAGAAGAGAGCTAGAGGGAGGTGGAGGAGGAAGGAAGAAGAGGAAAGGTAGAAGGAAGAGCTGGGGGAAGAAAAGGAGAAGGAAGCCACAGCAAAGACAGTTAATAAATATAGGCAAATGGATGCAGTTGAATATACAATAACAGCTGTTTTGTATTGATCGCCTGCTACATGCCAGATAAGAAAACTGGAGCCAAGGGATGTTAAGTGACTTGACCAAAGTCACTTAGCAATTTCCGGAGATAAAAATTCAAGCTCAGAGCTGTCTGACTTCAAAGTCTATACTCTTTCTTCCTAGTAAAATTGCCTAGTAAAATTGGCATTTTAAGTCTAGAGGAGAAGAAAGAATTGGTTGTCCTGCCCTCTCAGAAAGCTTTTCTTCCATCAGTCTAACCTTGGTGGCAGTGGCAGACACTGGTTACTTTTCCTGAGAGGCCTGGGTTGGGAACCACAGGGCTCCCTTTACATGGCCACCGACTTGGGGATCCCTCCATGGTTGCACATTTAGGCATTTCTAATAGACCGCAGGAACCCCTTCCAAGGCACACAGTGTGAAAGGTCCCTGTTGGGCCAGGTAGTCATGAATGTAGGGGAGGGAGTGGAATGGGGTATTGAAATGAGCAGAAGGCCACAGAAAATCATCAGAGAGGATGATGACTTAGCTTTTTAAAGAAAGAGAAAAGTGCTGTGTATTTACAGTTTCTTTCATTTCCCCCATAGTTGAAAGAAATGCCATTCTAGATATAACTGCTTCAATAAATAAAAAAAAAAAAGGCCTGCCAGGCTTCCCTCCCCACTTCTTCATCTCACAAATCCATATGTTTGGAGCTATTACAAGGAGACAGAGGACATAGGCTGTCTAGGAGGTTCCAGTCAGTTGGGGAGCACCTGTGAGTATCTAATTACTATAGCTAGGCAGATTTGCACAGGGTCAGGGATTGAGGAGAAGAGACTTCAGGCTAGTTCGCTGTCCCCAAAACTTGAAAGACCCAAAAGCTACCTTCATGATTTTTGCCCCATCCCAGAACCACATGTGTTATTTTGAAAACATTTTTCTTTAAATCAGTCTCTAGTTGGACCTCTTTTGTTTTTCCATAGACTTTTCCTAAGTAGTTATCTGTGAAATCTCAAAATACTAGCCATTAAGGCTATACTGCTCTTAAAACAAAACATATTCCCCTGAATCTTGTACACCATCTGAAATCACAGTGAGCATATTAACAAGAGTTGGAGAAACTCTTGAGAAACAGTCTAGGGAGTAGAAATTAGAGCCTCTTTTTCCAAATCTTTTCATCAACAGTCAAACGAACCAAGGAGGGGGCGGGCTGGGTGAGGAGCAACAGAGGTACTGCCATGTTCCAAGAGGCCTCAAAAGAGGTAACAGACACTTTGCTGATGTGTTTTGAGTCAGGTGATGCCTGAACAATGCTGATCTTCCTGGGTGCTTGTGGTAAGAGGCAAAGAAAGAACTCTACATAAGTTTTTCCTCCCTCATCTAATGCCTCCTGCTTCTGGCTTGCCAGATCTTCCCTGGGGCCGAGGGATGGCCGCTGCCCAAGTACCTGGGCTCCTGTGGCAGATTCCTCATCAGCACCAGCACCCGACCACTGCAGGAATTCTACGATGCACCCCCAGACCAGGCCGCTGACCTAGCCTACCAGCTCCTTGGCGTCCTGGAGTCTTTGAGGAACAACGATTTGAACTATTTCTTCTACTTCACCCATGTCGATGCAAGCATGTTTGGCATTCTTAACAATGGGCATCTGTTCATCAGAGATGCCAGCACGCTAGGTGTCATTGACAAGCAAGAAGGTACCTAGCCTGGGCCTGGATGAGCAGCTGGTAGAAGAGACTGGCGCTAGGGAGGGGGTGGCCAAGGGCTGTGCCATTGAATCTTCCCATTCCCTGTGTGTCACAGTGAGAGCCACCCAAATTCGGAGGATGTTAGATGCCATGTAAAATGTCCTTCTCCCACATTTGAGTCTCAGCTCCAACTCCAGCTCCAAAAGGGAACTGGGCCTGACCCTGTCCATAGGGGCATTTAGCATCATGGCACAGGGCCCTGGCCCTGGCCCTCCTCACACACACGACCCCCCTCTCCTCTGCGCAGCCCTTTTCATCAAATACTTTTAGCCTTTATCTAAAGTTTAAATACCTGGCTGATTCATTTTGCAATCCATTTTGGAACATTTGCTTTTTATAAAGTTTTCAAAGTAAAACATATGGAACTGAATGAGGTATATGACGGAGTCATATTTTTTGCTGTGTGCAAAGGTTTGTCCAGGGCTCCAGAACCCTTAGAGCATCCCAATCTCTAAAGGTGACCAAATTTTCTGAACCCTGATTTGAACGAAAGATTTTCTTTTCTGATTTCTGATTTTATTTGTGTGAGAAAACCTACAAAGCTAGACAAATTAAACCACACTTAATTCATTTCCTGATTTGTCTTTATTAAGAAGAATAGAATAGGAAGAAAAAAGGCTGATTTGGGACAGGTAAAGCAATGACCGTCAGTTCCACTACAACCTACTGAATGTATATTCTGGATTACCCCTACTTTCTCCTGACTTTCTCTTCAAAAGTGGCAAAGAAAACTAATCCTAATAATTTTCTGAGTTCTCCAATTCAGTAATTATGGGAGAAAAACAATATGGATATAATTCTTACAATTATAGGACCAATTTCTGGTTGGGAGAAGTGGGTTTTTTATGCCCAAGACTCAACCTCTTGTAGAAGAGAGAACTCCCACGTGGACCTCAGAAGGGGCCATTGTTTCTCTGAGCCCTAAATTCCCCTGGTGACAGGGAAATGCTAGGAGACTAAACTGCATCATCCATCAATTCTGATTAGTAGTGCCCTCCCCCAAGGAGATCAGGTGGCAGGATGGTAAATATTTTCCATCTCTCTTCCAGGCAGCCAAGCAGCTTCCAAGAAAGAAGAGAATCAAGATATCTTTAGCTGCCTGGTTTCTGGCTGCCAAGCCAAGCTGCCCTCCTGCAGCACTGTGGCTGAGAAGCAGAGCCTGGTGCTGGTGTGTCAGCAGTTGCTGCCTCAACTCCTCCAGGGGAAGTTCCCCTTCCCAGTACAGGAGGAGATAGACACCGCACTTACTCAGTGTGGCGAGGACACCCACCCTGACCTTGACGTCCTTGGGGCCGCCAGAAGGCTGAAGGATATTTTGAGGCCCCTGAGAACCTGTGACCCCAGATTTGAATACCGTTACCCAGATTGCAAGTATAATGACAAGTTCTGAGCAGCTGAAGCTTAGTTGGCCTCGAGAGACCCCATTCTTGTCCCTCCATTTCCCCAGTTAAGTTGCTGGAAGGTTGAAAGAAGCAGCTTAGTTTTAAATGTAAGGAGAAACACACATTCATTTCCCAGGGATTAAGGAAGACCCCAACTGCCAGAGGGAAGTGTCTCACTTACCACAGGAACACCCATGCTGGCTGGGACATCGTGGAAGAGCTCAGGAGCATGCATCCGAAAGACCTCTTTGAGCCTCAGTTTCTTCATCTGTAAGAAATGAAAACCTACATTCTCCGCCAGGCTCTCATGAGAGTGAAAGAAAACTAAGAAGTGAGAGGTGTGTGACATTGCCTCCACCCTCACACCCTGAGCCACCCAAGCCATGGCATGAAGGGAAGACAGTGTGAGGATGAGGTTCCCAGCCAGGGTCATTTTAGACTCGGACAAGAGAGACCACCTTCTTGCTCCCATGCTTTAAAGGGTCCTACCCCAGCTTTCTTGTCACATGCAACATCCCTCCACAGGGTAAGGAAACTGCCAGCCAAGGACACATGCGCACCAAGACCAGCTTCTAGACTATGCTCTGGGTACCTGGGACTTCAGACACATAATCACAAGGCAGCTCACAATATGGTACCAGGGATATGAAGAGGGATAACGGGGGTAGGCCAGGAACCAGTATGCTAGTCCAGGTCCTCCAGAAAGCAGGTGTCAAGACAGGATTAAACGTGCCAGGATTTTATTAGGGGAGATGCCCGTGTAGAAGAAAATGAGCAAGCCAGAGCAGGTTGGAAGAACCTTCAGATCATGCTGTAAGTCTGTCCTCAAGTGAAGAAAAAAGGGAGAGAAGGGTGGGTGGGAGCATCATAGATGGCTGGCCATGTAGTCTAAGGAAAGTTTGGCAAAGTTGATGGAAGTCCTCGAGCCAAAATCAGCCATCACCAGAGTTCCTTGTCTCCCAAGGATGGCCCTGCCTCAGTCTAGAACAGCCCATGGGAAGCCCAGCCTCAGCCCAACCCCAAAGATGGATTTCAAAAGGCAGTGGCTGGGGCACTTTGTCCCACTCCCTGGAACAGGAGGGCTAGGAGTGGGAGAACACTGCCACTGGAGCCACATCTAGGACCTGGGGCTGACTCTCTCCACAGGGTTGTACTCCAGAACAGGATTCTGAGAAGTCTGAGAATTCTGGCCTTCCAGGTTGTTATAAAAGTATATTTTTTGAGGTCAGCAAATAGAACATTTTTTATTTAACAATTTGTTGGTTTGCTTTGTAATCTAGACAGATAGTATGTGGGCCTCTAATATACTTTTATCCTGGTCCCCTCAAATATTAGAAGAGAGCTCTTCTGGACCTTTTCCCAGCCTCCCTGCTAGCTCTCTACTCCCAGGGACCTCTCATTCCATATTCTCTTTTCTGCCTCTGAATCACCACCTTTAAGGTCAGAATGCCTGGTTCAATAGCCCTTACTTTGCAGGTGGAGAAACTGAGGCCCAGAGAGGAAGACGAACTTGTTAAGATAGTTCTAAAACTCCTGCTATCTGTCTGTGCTCCTCTTGCCTTCCCTGTCAGCCTCTGATTCTCACCTTGTACTACCCAATTCTTGCCCCTTCAATCCACCCACCACATTTAAAGATGGACAAAGAAAAGCCTTATTTGGGGACACACTATTATGGGGTGTACTGTGGTGTCTCTTGTGTTTGTCTTTTGACTGCTCCAGGCACTACCCTCAGGGCAATCATGACAGAGCTAATGACCAAAGAAACTTCTGGAAGAGTAGGCTTGGACTGCCTGAAAATCTTTCTTTGAAAAGGTTCCCTTCTGACTTTGGTGAGTGAGGATTACCGAACCTTCTCACCTGCATAGTCATGTTTCCTCTACCCTGCTGACTTGACTACAGAGTCTTCTCCCACCTGCCACCTGAGCAGAACCCAGAAAAGAGGCAACAGCTTTCAGATCCCCTAGAAATTCCATAGAAGAATAAGAACAGCCACACTGCCATTTGTTTCAACAAAGACCCTCTGATGCATCAGTCAATCCCAAGCCCCTTCCTCTGAGTCCAGGTGTTTGTCCACTGCAAAGTGCTTCTATTCCATGAGTGACTTTGAGAGTGGGCCCCAGGAAGTCCTGAAAATGGCCTCTGCCCAGAGCAGGCATGTGGTCTTGAGGTAACCCTCTCCTAACTTCTCAACTACATATCTGCACACCTGCACAGGGGCAGGGAGAGAAGTTGCTCCTTTCTCTACCCCAGTCCAGTCACATGAGACTCTGAAGAAATGTTCCTTCAAAACCATCCTGAAATACAGCCCCAGGCCCTTCCTGAAGCCAAGGGCTCTCATGCCCTCCTTGATTCATTCCCAGGAAAGAGCAGTTCAGGAAGTTTCAGAGTCTCTTTTCCAACACACTGTGGCTGCAGAGCACATCTGCTTCTCTTGCCAACATACCCGAGGACCACAGACCCATTCCTCCATGACTGAGGGCCTGCCTTCAGAGGATATCCCAATCCCCAGCCATCTGCTAAGCCTGCTTCCCACTCCCTCTCTATGGTGGACCTGGAGATGAGTGACTCAGACCTCTGGTCAAGGAAAAACTCTCCCCAGTTGTGAGAACATGGTCAGCCAGGGACCTTCAGCCACCCCATCAGGAATGGCCTCAGCTGCCAAGAGTTGCTTCCATTGAGGCCATGCCCTTCCTGAGACATAAAGACTAACCATTGGGGCCCACTGAGGGATGATTCTGACAGGCAATTCTCCTTCCAGAGCTCACCACCGAGCTGGTTAAAACTATTAGGCCTAGGTCACAGTCTAGCTTCCATCTGCCCCAGTCCTGCTTCCTCTGCATTCTTTTTACAGATGTTGATTCCTAATAAACATCTCACACCTTGTAGTGGCTTGAATGATGGTCCCCCACCCCCATCCCCACCCAAAAAATGTTTGTGCCCTAATCCCAGAACCTGGGTATATTACCTTGTATGACAAAAGATTTAACTGAGTTAAAGATCTTGACAGGAGGAGCTGATCCTGGATTATCCATGTGGGCCCTAAATACAGTCCCATGTATTCTTGCAGGAGAGAGGCAAAGGGAATTTTGAGATAGAAACAACTCTAAAGATAGAGGCAGAGATTGAAGTGATGCAGTCACAAGCCAAAAACGCCAGCAGCTATAGGAAACTGGAAGAAGCAAGGAATATATCCTTCTCTAGAGTCTCCGAAGGGACCAAGGCCCTGCTGACACCTTGATTTCAGCCTGGTGATACTGATTTTGGACTTCTGGCCTTCAAATTGAGAGAATAAATTTCTATAATTTTCTGCCACCAACTTTGTGTTAATTTGTTCTAACTGCCACAAAACACTAACACATACCCCAAGCTCCACTTTAGCTTCTGCTGTCTGCAGTATTCCTCATCCCTAATCTCTTGTGATTGATTTAAAATCAAGACCCAGCATGAGGGAATGTTGTATGTATCCATGCCTGGAACTGAGGTTTGGATGGTTTCATTCCTCTGCTCATAAAGTTCCATGCATCTTTTAAAACCTGTCTGAGTCCTGCCTTGACCCAAAGTTTTTTCTAAAAGCCCAGCTCCAAGCAATCCCTTTCTGGAAGTCTCTGGACCCATGAACCAACAAGTCTGTGCCCCATTGGAAGCTAATCTATCATAAAGAGAAACATGTCACACCTTCCCCATCCAGCTGGGAGCTCCCTGAGGATGGCAGTGGTGTGGGGCTCTTTGTGGTTCTTCAGTCATTAGCTGGGTGTTTTCATTCACATGCTGGGTGGGATAGAGCCCCTCCCAGAGAGCAGTTCCTTCTCCTCAACCACCAGGAGATAAATGAGTCAATGCTCAAGTGGCTTCAGCCAGAACAAAATGATCATGTTGTATTCTCACCCAAGAATCTGATTGGAGGCATGAGACTATTTTTCTGGGTTATACCAGCCACTACCTTAGCATTGGCAGGACCAACTCCATGATGTGTGGGGCCCACTGCAAGATGAGAATGTGGGCTCCCCTATTCAAACATGATTAAGAATTTCAAGATGATGACAGCAGAGGATTGAAGTAATCACAAGCACTGTACCAGTTTGAAAGTGTTGTGTACCCCAGAAAATCCATGTCCTTTAATCTTGATCCAATATCATAGGTGGAAACCCTTTTGATTAGATTATCTCCATGAAGATGTGGCATGCCCAATTGTGGGTGTGGCTTTTTGGTTAGATGGAGATGTGGCTCCACCCATTCTAGGTGGGTCTTGATTAGTTTGCTGGGGTCTTTTAAAGAGGAAACATTTTGGAGAAAGCTCAAGAGCCAATGCAGATGCTAAGAGAGCAGTTGCTTTAGAGCTGACAGACCCAACGTGAGACCCAGACATTTGGAGATGCAAAGCCCAGCAGACATTGTCATGTGCCTTCCCATGAAATGCTAAGGAAGCCAGAATCCAGAGTTGTGTCCCAGAGCAGCTAAGTAAAGAAACACAGACACAAGTGTGGAGCCCCAACATAAACAGAGGTTGAAAGCAATGGAGGCCAGGAACAAGGGACCAGCAGATGCCAATCACATGCTTTCCCAGCTGACAGCGGTGTTCTGGATGGTATTAACCTTTCTTGAGTAAAGGTAATCTTTTGTTGGTGCCTTAGTTTGGACATTTTCTTGGCACTAGAACTGTAAACTTGTAACTTATTAAATTCCCTTGTTAAAAACCATTCCATTTCTGTTATATTGTTTCCAGCAGCATTAACAAACTAATACAGACCCTGTGCAACTGCTAAGGCTGTGCACCTATGAAGCCAGCCCTGATTGCCTGGGGCAATTCATTCTCCTTAACCTAGGTGTAGAGAGTTCTTGGAGTTTACGGGGATCTTATTTGACCTCCACACCTCAGAGGAATAGGCATGAGACCAGGGGCAATATTCAAAATTTTTAGCAACCGTGGGGCAAAAGCACTGAGCTATCAGAACAGACTCTGCTGGCTGCAGCTAACAGGAGGGCACAACCACAGCGCTGTGGGCCAGTCCTACTTTTCAAATGAAGAAACTGGTTAAGAGATTTGCTCAAAGTACCAATTTATAGGTCTCCTGCTTTCCCAGTCCTACCTTTCATGTCTGACTTCTACCAATAAGTGATTCACATGCCTGAACATTTCTTCTACAATTTACAAAAAAATGATACCTTCTTAGATGTTTGCCCTTGTTTTGGAAAGATCTAGAGCTCTGGGATCAGAGAGACCTGGTTTCAAATCATGACTCTGATAATTACTGTGCAACCTTGGGCAAGTCACTTAACCATTCTTGGCCTCACTTTCCTCATCTATAAAATGAAGAGAAAAGATTCACTCCTGCAGGGCTATTTGTCCTCTATAAATTATATAATGCATCTCAAGAGCCTAGCACATATTTGAAGGCAAATTTAGGGAATGAACAAAGATTCTCCCAGCAGAAAGAGTGCCTCAGACAGCTAAGGCAAATGTTGCTACCTTTTGTAAAAGGTCATGGTGCCTGCCCCAAGGCTCTCCTCCAGCCAAGAGGAGCCACTAGGATACTTCAGACCACTATGCAGTCTGACTCTGACCACTTTTCTTTCCACCATCCACACCCTGGGTTATCAGGAATGGTGGCTGGACAGCCACTATACAGGCATTCCTTATTTTATTGTACTTCACTTTACTGTGATTTTTTATGAATTGAAGGTTTGTGGCAACTCTGCATTGAGCTAGTCAATCAGTACCATTTTTCCAACAGCACATGCTCACTTCTTGCCTCTATGTCACATTCTGGTAATTCTTGCAAGTTTTCATTATTATTATATCTGTTATGGTGATCTGTGATCAGTGATCTTTGATGTTGATGTTATAATTGCTTTGGGGTGACTGTGCCCATATAAGGTGGTGAACTTAATCAATAAATGTTTTGTGTGTTCCGACTTCTCCACCTACCATCTATTCCACCATCTCTATCTCTCTCTCTCTCTCTCTCTCTCTCTCTCTCTCTCCCCTCAGGCCTCCCTATTCCTAGAGACACAACAATATTGAAATTAGGTCAGTTAATAACTCTACAGTATCCTCTAAGTGTTCAAGTGAAATGAAGAGTCACACATCTTGCACTTTAACTAAAAAACTAGAAATGACTAAGCATAGTGAGGAAAGCATGTCAAAAGCTGAAATGGGCCAAACCTAGGCCTCTTGTGCCAAATGGTTAGGCAAGCTGTGAATTCAAAAGAAGAGTTCTTCAAAGAAATTAAAAGTGCTATTCCAGTGAGCACATGAACGATGAAGCAAAATAGCCTTAATGCTGATCTGGAGAAAGTTTGAGTGGTCTGGATAGAAGACCTCCACACCCCAGAGGAATAGGCATGAGACCAGGGGTGATATTCAAAATATTTAGCCACAACATTCCCTTAAGCCAAAGCCTAGTCCAGAGTAAGGCCCTCTCTTCAATTCTATTAAGGCTAAGAGAGATGAAGACACTGCAGAAAAGAAGGTTGAAGTTAGCAAAGGTTGGCACATGAGGTTTAAGGGAAAAAGCTGCCTCCATAACATGAAAGTACAAGGTGAAACAGCAAGTGCTGATATAGAAGCTGCCCCAAGCTATCAGGAAGATCTAGTTAAATAACCGATGAAGGTGACTACACTAAACAACAGACTTTCAATGTAGACAAGACAGCCTTCTATGAAAGAAGATGCCATCTGGGACTTTCCTAGCTAAAGAAAAGTCAATGCCTGGCTTCAAAGTTTCAAAGGTCAGGATAACTCTCTTATTAGGGGCTAATGCAGCTGGTGACTCTAAGTTGAAACCAGTGCTCATTTACTATATTGAAAATACTAGGGCCCTTAAGAGTTATGCCAAATCTATTCTGCCTGTACTCTATAAAGGGAACAACAAAGCCTGGATGACAGCCTATCTGTTTACAACATGGTTTACTGAATATTTGAAGTCTGCTGTTGAGATCTCATCTATTACTCAGGAAAAAAAAGATTCCTTTCAAAACGTTACTGCTCACCTGGCCACCCAAGAGCTTTCATGGAGATATACAGCAAGATTAATGTTGTTTTCCTGCTTGCTAACACAATATCCATTCTGCAGCCCATGGATCAAGGAGTCATTTTGACTTTCAAGTTTTACTATTTAAGAAATACATTCTGTAAGGCTATAGCTGCCATAGATAGTGATTCCTCTGATGCTTCTGGGCAAAGACAATTGAAAACCTCTGGAAAGGATTCACCATTCTTGGTGTCAATAAGAACATTCACGATTCATGGGATGAGGTCAAAATATTAACATTCACAGGAGTTTGGATTCCAACCTTTATGGATGACTTTGAGAGGTTCTAAACTTCAGTGGAAGAAGTAACTGCAGAGGTTGTGGAAATGGTAAGACAACTAGAATTAGAAGTGGAGCCTGAAGATGTGACTGAAATACTGTAATCCCATGATTACATCCATCAAATGGGTGAGGATTTGCTTCTTATGGATGAGTAAAGAAAGTGGTTTCTTGAGATGAAATCTTTGTTGAAATGACAACAAAGGATTTAGAATATTACACAAACTTAGTTGATAAAGCATTGGTATAGTTGGAGAGGATTGACTCCAATTTTGAAAGAAGTTCTACTGTGGGTAAAAGGCTATCAAATAGCATCTCATGTTACAAAGCTCTCATGAAAGGAAGAGTCAATCAATGGAAGAGTCAAACAATAACCTTTAGTGTTGTCTTATTTTAAGAAATTGCCACAGCCACCCCAATCTTCAGCAACCACTACCCTGATCAGTCAGCAACCACCAACATAGAGGCAAGACCCTCCAATAGCAAAAAGATTACAACTTGCTGAAGACTCAGGTGATGGTTAGCATTTTTAGCAATGAAGTGTTTTTAATTAAAATATGGCATTGTTTTTGGATACAATGCTTTTGCACACTTAGTAGACTACAGCATAGTATAAACATAACTTTTATATGCACTGGGAGACCAAAAACTGTGCAATTCACTTTATTGCAATATTCACTTTATTGTGGTAGTATGGAGCAGAACCTGCAATATCTCAGAGATATGCCTGCACTCACCTCCCCAGCCTGCTAGAAGGGAATCCTCCTCAAGCAGGTAATATTAGAAGCTGAGGAAGTCCATCCACTGCTCAGTATATGAAGAGAAATGAGGAGCATGTGCTGGCCCATTGAAAGCACTAGGCTGATTTCATGCTCGCAGGGGTATGGCTTTTCTGTCCACTTTGGGCCTATTGCCCACATTGACTGGCACAGCTGGGCTCATGTGCACAGGACTGTATTCTCTGGTCCATCAGCAGCTCTTTATGGCATTGTTTAAGGAACATTGTGGTCTGTGTGAGAGGGTCAACACTCAGGCAGATGGACCCCACATTTGCATATATAATGACCCTACAGGAAGGTAACCCAGAAGAATCAAGTGGCAAAGGTGATCAATAGGCAACCTGTTAAAGTGGCCTGCCTTAGAGCTCTTTGCAGAAGCAAATAAGGAGGTGGGAGCATCCCTGTCCCTGGGGTGACTGGGGAATAGGCCTAAGCCTAGATCATGGCATCACAGAATAAGCATTGGCTCTGGAAGCAGACAGCTCTGTCTTCAGATCTTGTGCTGGCCCTTCTCCAGCTACAGGACTTGGGGCAAGTCACATGATTGATCCAGGCATCATTTCCATCATCTGAGAAATGCAGGTAACACCTACCTTGCCATGTGTGTGAGAATTACAAGTAATGTATATATGATAGGTTTAAAGTCTCAGGCCACAAAATATAGCATGTCAAAAAAAATTCTTTTTCCTTAAGTTTTTCTGTGGCTTAATTTCCATTTCAAGTCCCCCACTGCACTAAAGGTGAAAATAGTCATGGGTGGTTAAGGGTAAACACAATCAGTTCAGGGCTTATCTTCTCTCAACTTCTCCTAAGCCCCTTGGTCATCACATCCATGTGATGAGATACAACTGCAGCCTCATGCTGGCTGCCACTAATCTGTGGCACCATTCCCAATTGGCCTTTAAGTTGTGACCATGGTCCCTTCTGATCTCTGAACCAAGAGCCTCACCTCTACCCTGGGCCTCTTTGTCACAGTCTCTTGGGGCCCGGGGAAATTTTCTGATACTCTTCTGTCCCACTTTGAAGCCACAGAAAACACTGCCTCAAATTTGCATTGCCTCAGTAGGCCACACCACGAGGTCACCTTCAACTCAGGGACTTTGCTGCTTTCCTGAGACTTCTGGAAAATTAGGCTAAGGTCCTTGCTACTCTCAGTTCCCCAAACTGACCTGGGGTCTTTTACTCCTTCCTATCCCGGAGCATTTGTTCCTGAGAACAAAAGGCCTCTTTTCCCAGGGTTAGATTTCAAAACTCAGTGCATCCGAGTTATTCATTGCAGCAGTGTTTCAAATTGCAAAATATTGGAAGCAATCTAAAGGCCCATAGACAGGAGAGTGGTTGCACGGGGTATGAACTATGTATAGCCACACAATGGAGTGCTATACAGCTGTAAAAATAAATGAGGAAGATATCTCTGCACTGATATGAAATGATTTGCAAGATATACTGTTAAGTGGGAAAAGAAACAAAGCACAAAAGGCCTTATGAATACTATAAATGTATGCTACCTTTCACATAAGAAAGAGGGGGGTATAGAAAACATTTATGTTTCTGCTCACTTATAATAAAAAAAGAAATACAGAATGAATAAATCAGAAGCTAATGAGATTGGTTACCTACAGAGGGTGGGTGAGAACAGAGTGAAAGAAGGAGGGATGGGAATGGGGGTAGTAAGTATGAAGAGAAAGCAGCCCTTTTCTGAGTTTACCTTTTGTAGAAGACTGCCTCTGAGAACCATGCAGAATAAATAAGATCAGCATGTGGGCCAAGCCCCAAATGGAATGCAAACCATAACAAATTAACCTAACTTCATTACAAAGTATTAACATAGCTACATTGAAGAGCTAATCTAAGTAACTTGGGAAAGAAGTGTTTTTGACTATATAGTGTAAGGCTAAAGACAAAAAAAAAACCCTATTAAGTACACACTAAAATGGTTAATTTTATGTTATATGAATTTCACTTCAATTAGAAAAAAAAAGAAAGGGAATGGCGAACTGCCCACACAAATTGTATTCTAGTTAGTAAAAACTTTTCCATGGAGATCTGGGTTAGCAATTCTGCAGCTACTTTATGTGTATCTAGGGCTGAGCAAATCGGTAATTATATTGTGGATAATGAGAAACAGGCTCCTTACTGTTGGAGAAAGGAGTTACAAATAAGGAAACAGGGAAAGCAAAACTGAACTGCAGTGTTAGGCTGCAATTGGAGGCATCACTAGGAACTCATAGTTTTATATATATGTGTGTGTGTGTGTGTGTGTGTGTGTGTAGATGGATAGATAAGAAATAGAGATGTGAGTGTATAGAAATACATTTCCTAGCTCTGCCTTTTGAGAGGGCCTATAAACAGTGACACTCCAGTACCCAGTGCCCAGTTTTTGGCTTAAAATAAAAGGAACCAGAGCCATTTGGAGAAATGGTTGATGCCAGGACTAAGGCAAGGAAAGTACAAGATGAGACTGGAATAACTTGTGCTGTCAGAAAGAAAGGAAGTGCTCAAAAAACTTTGGGGACATGTTGAAAGGACAAAGAAGCCTACTCGAAGGAGCTTCCAATGGCAAAATCTGAGACAATTTTAACTATAAAATAAAGGCAGTAATAGATTATAATCCATAGGATAAAAAATGTAGTGAGACCATACAGATACAAGTAAATAATTGAACAAATAAATAAATGGGGGAGACAAGAGCTCTTCTTTACAGTAGAATTCCAGTGAACAAGTATAAAAGGAGCAGTGGAAGTGGAAAATCACTCCTTGGCAAGTACCACAGTAATAATGGATGCAGGCAAGAATCATCAGTAGAGGTTAAAACTAGTGGCTGGATGAGAAATGAGATGTCTGCATAGTCTCAAAGTTATCTCTCCACAAGGGCTTATTCATTGCAAAGGGAAAAATAAGAATTTTACAGTGGAGAAACTTGGCAACCACCTTATCCCAACTAAACAAAGTCAACTTCTCCTAAGACATATTGACATCATGTATTGCCTGTGTAAGGTCCAATGAGAAATAAGCCCCTTGCCAGTCTCGCAGCTCAGGACCTGAGCACCATCTCTTTGAAATACAATAATCAAAAAAGATAACACTCTATCTCCCTGTTGTATCTATGGCTGATTAAATGTACAATCAACGAGAGAAGATTGTCTTCAGCAGTGAGGGGAGTCTCTTTATCCAATCAGTTGGAAGCCCTAAAGGAAGAACTAATCTTTCAACAGTCAAAAAGAATTTCCATACCTATTTCAGCCGGCCAGCCAGTCTTTCCTGAGGAACTTATTGACACCTTCGATAGAATTCCCAACTTGCAGCTTCTCCTGGGAAATTCACCATCACCTTCATTGAGTTTTATTGTTTTTTTTTCTAATTAAAAACATTTTTTATTAAAGAAGTTGTGGGTTTACAGAACAATCATGCATAAAAGACAGGATTCCTATACACCACCCCACCAATACTTACATTATTGTCAAAAGTTTGTTACAATTGATGGTAACACTCTTTTTTGTAATTCTACTTTTTTTTTAAGTCTTCATTGAGGATTTTTTATTGTTTTTTGTTCATAGCAGCTTTATTTGAAATAGCCACTGGAAATAACTCCAATGTCCATCAATGGGCTAATGGTTAAAAAAAAAAAAACAACTATAGGCAGATATAATAATATTAGATAAAATAAATTCCTGAAAACAACAATTTGTGAGAACACACATAGTTTTGATAGTTAATCAAATGGTATTTAAGATAGTGTTTAATATTTGGAATCCAAGAAACTCTACCTGTATCTATAGATTTTTTTTCCTTGCTTTAATTTTAAATTGGTTTATGAAACACATCCTACAAACAAGCTTTAAAATGATTACTTAGATATTTTATTTAAAAATGACTATGAATAAGCTGACTAAGATATCCATTTTAGGTCGTTAAGATTTTCATATGTTAATTGTAAAAACATCTGTACCTTTATATTTTCCTGAAATCAGGAAAATGTTTGGTAACATAGGTCATTACTATAGCAATTAGATCTTTGTAAGAACTTTCTATTTGATATTTTCAGAATTTCACAGTTTTGACAGTTGATTAGATGGTATTTATGTTAGTGCTCAATATTTAGAATTTAAGAACATTGCCATCTGAATTTGTAGATTTTTTCCTTGTTACCTCAATTTTTAATTGATTTATGAAACTTACTGCACAGGCACAGGTTTTACAATGATTATTTGGGTACTTTATTTAAATATGCCTATGGTTAAGCTAACTAAAATACTTATTTTTTAATTTTTAACTTTTTTATTGTATAGTATAACATACATACAAAGCAAAGAAATAAAAAAGCAATAGTTTCCTAAGTATTCTTTAACAAGTGGTCACAGGACAGATCCCAGAATTTGTCATGGGCTACCATATGATCCTCTTAAATTTTTCCTTCTAGCTGCTCCAGAATATAGAAGGCTAGAGGGCTTAAATGTTTTTTTTTTATCATCACAATCGACTTTTTTCCTTCTTTTTTGGTGAAAAATAACAAAAAAGCAATAAATTTCAAAGTACAGCACTACAATTGGTTGTAGAACATATTTCAGAGTTTGACATGGGTTATGTTCTAGTTTGCTAGCTGCTAGAGAATACAACATACCAGAAATGGAATGGCTTTTTAAAAGGGGAATTTACTAAATTGCTAGTTTATAGTTCTAAGGCCAAGAAAATGCCCCAATTAAAGCAAGTCTATAGAAATGTCCAATCTAAGGCATCCAAGGAGAGATACCTTGGTTAAAGAAGGCCAATGAAGTTCAGGGTTTCTCTCTCAAGTGAGAAGGCACATGGTAAATACAGTCAGGGCTTCTCTCTCGGCTGGAAGGGCACATATGGTGAACATGGCATCATCTGCTAGCTTTCTCTCCTGGCTTCCAGTTTCATGAAGCTCCCTGGGAGTTGTTTTCCTTCTTCATCTCCAAAGGTCACTAGCTGGTGGACTCTGCTTCTCGTAGCTACATCATTCTGCTCTGCTCTCTCTGAATCTCTCAAACTCCAAAATGTTTCCTCCTTTATAGGACTTCAGAAACTAATCAAGACCCACCCAAATGGGTGGAGACACATCTCCCCTAATCCAGTTAACAACCACTTTTGATTGCGATACATCTCCAGGGAGATGATCTTATTACAGATTCAAACATACAGTATTGAATAGGGATTATTCTGCCATTATGAAATGGGATTTTGATTAAAAGATGGCTTTTCTAGGGTTCATACATCCTTTCAAACCAGCACAGGTTACAATTTCACAATTTTAGGTTTTTACTTTTTGTTTCTTTAAAATACTGAAGTCTAAAAGAGATATCAATTTAATGACTCAGCATTCATATTCTTTTGTTAAATCCTATCTTCTCTGTATGACTCCACCATCACCTTTGATCCTTCCATCCCTCTAGGTGTTCTTTAGGATTGACTGCAATAGTCCTGGTTGGAGTTGGAAGGTTATGATAGGCAGCAACCTCCAGAGTAGACTCTCGACTCTATTTGAACTCTCTCTGCCACTGATACTTTATTAATTACAGTTCTTTTCCCCCTTTTGGTCAGGATGGAATTGTTGATCCCACAGTGCCAGGTCTGGATTCATTCCTGGGAGTCATCTCCCACATCATCAGCAAGACTTTCACCCTTTGATGTCATGTCCCATGTAGGGAGGAAGGCAATGACTTCACTTGCAGAGTTGGGCTTAGAGAGGCTGAGTCCACATCTGGGCAACAAAAGAGGCCCTCCAGAAGTAACTCTTAGCCATGTCTATAGGAAGTCTAAGCTTTTCTGCTACCTACATAAGTTTCACAAGAGTAAGCCTCATGATCGAGGACATGGCCTATTGATTTCAGCGTCATTAAAGTTTGACACAGTATCAGGGGATTCCTTGATGTACAGTTTAATAGTTCATAATCTTTCTCCCACCCCTAAGGGGATTTTGCCAATACTTTTTTGATTATCTGCTTAATGTACTCTAGAATGTAACCAGGCATTACAATAATTTATACAGGATTAAAAGACCACTTTCCTATTTTGTGCTCCCTGGGTTTCAGTTGTTCAAATGAGCTATACAGATAGGTTGAATTAGATTATGCACTACAGAAAATTTCAGTTCCAGACCAAATAAAACTTTCTTCCAATGGTCTCAAAGCATATGTGTGGTTCTAAAATATAGACATTGTCTTCCTTACCCATATGTTCTGAATTACTTTAACACCAACCTGTTCAGCTTCATTCTTATCTCTAAATATCAGGTCATATATATATAACAGCCTCCCAAAATCCAGAAATAGTAATCACCACTCGGGACTTAATGTGTCTGTCCTAAAAGCTTACAATCTGGGCCCCTTTTTTCTTATAAGCATTTTCTAAAGGTGACCATACCATTGTTGTTCTTTTGTTTTTGGGTTATTTTGTTTAACCAATTGTCCCATGTGTTCATTCACACCATTGCATGCCTCACGACTTTGTTCCTTTTTGTAGCAGCACAACCTTCGTTCATAAATATACACCACCGTTCACCAATATACTTCTCTGTTAGTGCATCCTTCAGCCACCTGCATTCATCGGGCATCATGTAGAGAGCCCAAAGTCCACAGTCCATCAACATTCTCAATTTTAGATAATTTCATTGTTTCCAAGAAAAAGAAAACCAATAAACACACCCTCGTCAAATAGGAAATCTAAACCTCCTCTTAATTCTTGTCCCTCTCCCCATTATTTACCTCTGCTGTTGCTGTGATAGTGCTGATGGTTTCCTTTTGAACATAGCTCATAGCATGCAATAGCTGTTTTCCCCCTGTACCTGTATTCTTTGTACAAGAATCTTATCTTTGAAGTAATTCCTACAAGAGCTAATTCATATTTCTAGTATTAATCAGTGGGAAGCATAGGTCTATACAATCCCTTTCAATCTTGTTCATCATCAATATGGTAATATTACTTATCAACCCACTAGAGAACCACCTTCACTCCT
Organism: Tamandua tetradactyla; assembly: GCF_023851605.1. Classification (NCBI taxonomy): domain Eukaryota; kingdom Metazoa; phylum Chordata; class Mammalia; order Pilosa; family Myrmecophagidae; genus Tamandua; species Tamandua tetradactyla. Next base: position 126,101,143 of record NC_135353.1, read on the forward strand.
ATCTATTCCCTTATACTGAACCTCATTAGCTAACGGTTCACCCATTTCTAGCTTCTGTGTATCTCTAAGTCCCCTATATTCTGTATTCTACATCTCTGATTATACCTTTTTGCTGGTCATAAAAGTGTAATCATACAGTATCTGTCCTTTCTGTCTGCCTAATTGCACTCAGCATTATGTCCTCCAGGCTCATCCATCTTGTCATGTGCTTCAGGGTGTCATTTTATCTTACTGCTGCATAATATTCCATCATATGTAAAGACCACATTTTGTTGATCCATTTGTCTGTTGATGGGCATTTGTTTTGTTTCCATCTTTAGATGATTGTGAATAATACTGCTATGAACATCAGTGTGCAGATGTCTGTTTGTGTCCTTGCTTTCAGCTCTTCTGGGTATATACCAAGTAGTATTATTGCTGGGTCATAGGGCAACTCGATATTTAGTTTCCTAAGAAACCGCCAGTCTTACGTAGTGGCTGCACCATTATACATTCTCACCAGCAGTGTGTAAGTGTCCCAGTTTCTCCACATGCTCTCCAACATCTATAGTTTCTTGTTTAATAGCAACCAATCTTATAGGTGTGAGGTGGAATCTCGTTATAGACTTGTTCTGCATTTTCCTTATAACCAGTGAAAATGAGCATCTCTTCATGTGTTTTTGAGTAATCTGTATTTGCTCTTCATAAAAATGCCTATTCATATCTTTAGCCCATTTCAAAATTGGGTTCTTTGTTCTTTTGTCATTGAGTTGTAAGATATCTTTGTATATACAGGAAATCAAATCTTTGCCTGATATGTGATTTCCTAATATTTTCTCCCATTGATTTGCAGGCTTCTTCACCTTTTTGACAAAATCTTTTGAGGTGCAGAAGCATTTGATTTTGAGGAATTCCCATTTATCTACTTTTTCTTTTTCACTTGTGCTTTGAGTGTAAAGTTTAAGAAGCTACTTCCTATTACTAGGTCTTGAAGGTGTTTCCCCACATTTTCTTCTAGAAGCTTTATGGTGCTAATTCTTATATTTAGGTGTTTGATCCACTTTTAGTTGATTTTTGTGTAGGGTGTAAGATAGGGGTCCTCTTTCATTTTTTTGGCTATTGATATCCAGTTCTTCCATGCCCAATTATTGAAAAGACTATTTTGTCCCAGTTCAGAGGCTTTAGGGGTCTTGTCAAAAATCAATTTACCATAGATTTGGTGGTCTCTTTCTGCACTCTTGATTTGATACCATTGGTCAATGCTTCTATCTTTCTACCAGTACCGTGCTGTTTTGACCACTGTGGTTTTATATTGGGTCTTAAGGTCAAGGAGTGTTAATCCTCCCACTTTATTCTTCTATTTTAGGATGCTTTTAGCTTTTCGTGGTCTCTTTCCCTTCCAAATGAGTTTGGTAATTAACGTTTTCAAATCTTCAAAGTAGGTTGTTGGAATTTTGATTGGTATTGACTCTGTAGATCAATTTGGGGAGAATTGACATCTTAACTATATTTAGCCTTCCTATCTATAAGCAGGGAATGTCTATCCACCTATTTAGCTCTTTGATTTCCTTTAGTAAATCCTGTGTAGTTTTCTACACAGGATTCCTGTGTAGTTTTCTGTATGCAAGTCCTTTACATCCCTAGTTAAGTTCATTCCTAAGTACTTGATTCTCTTAGTTACTAATTTCAAATGATTTTTTTTCCTTAACTGATTCCTCGGCTAGGTCATTGTTTGTGTATTGAAATATTACTGATTTTTGCACATTAATTTTATATCCTGCTAACTTGCTAAATTTGTTTATTAGCTCAAGTAACTTTGCTGTAGATTTCTCAGAATCTTCCAAGTATAGTATCATGTCATCTGCAAATAATGAGAGTTTTACTTCTTCCTCTCCAATTTTGATGCCTTTTACTTCTTTGTCCTGCCTAATTGCCCTAGCTAGGACTTCTAGCACAATGTCGAATGATAGTGGTGACAGTGGGCACCCTTGTCTTGTTCCTCATCTTAGGGGGAAACCTTTCAGTTTCCCTATGCTGGCTATTGGTATTTCATATATTTCCTTTGTTCTAGTTTGCTAGCTGCCAGAATGCAACACACCAGACACAGATTGGCTTTCAATAAAAGGGGATTTATTTAGTTAACATATACTTCCTCAGAGGAAATGTAGCTAAATTTCAACTGAGGTTCTTTCTTATGTGGGAAGACACAGGGCAATCTCTGCTGGCCTTCTCTCCAGGCCTCTGGGTTCCAACAACTTTTCCTGGAGTGATTTCTTTCTGCATCTCCAAAGGCCTGGGAAGAGCTGCAAGTGCTGAGATGAAGTATGTTGAGCTGTTTGGCTGTACTACAGTGAACTCTCTCATTTATGAACCAGCCAATTAAGTCAAACATCATTCATTGCAGCAGGCATGCCTCCTAGCCGACTGCAGATGTAATGAGCAACAGATGAGGTTCATGTACCATTGGCTCGTGTCTGCAGCAATAGAACTAGGCACCTTCTCCTGGTCAAGTTGACATCTGAACTTAACTTCCACACCCTTCATCCTATTGAGGTAGTTACCTTTGATTCCTGTCTTTTGGAATGTTTTTATCAGGAAAGGATACTGAATTTTGTTAAAGGCTTTTTCAGCAATAATCTAAATGATTATGTGATTTTTCCCTTTTGATTTGCTAATGTGCTGTGTTACATTAATTGATTTTCTCACGTTGAACCATCCTTGCATTCCTGGTGTAAACCCTACTTGGTCATGGTGTGTAATTCTTTTAATGTGTTGTTGGATTCGATTTGCTAATATTTTATTGAGATTTTTGTGCCTATTTTCATTACGGAGATTGGCCAGTAGTTTTCCTTTCTTATAGGATCTTTACCTGGCTTTGGTAGTAAACTAATATTAGCTTCATAAAATGAGTTAAGTAGAGTTCCTTTTTCCTCAATTTTTTGGAAAAGTTTGAGCAGAATTGGTGTTAGTTCTTTTTGGAATGTTTGATAAAATTCCCCTGTGAAGCCATCTGGCCCTGGGCTTTTCTTTGTAGGAAGATTTTTGATGACTGATTCAATCTCTTTACTTGTAATTGGTTTGTTGAGATCTTCTATTTCTTCCTGAGTCAGGATAGATTGTGTATGTCCAGGAATTTGTTCATTTCATCTAAGTTGTCTAGTTTGTTGGCATATAGTTGTTCATCACATCCTCTTATGATTTCTTTTATTTTTTCAGGGTCTGTGGTAACAACCCCACTCTCATTTCTGATTTTGTTTCTTTGCATCCTCTCTCTTTTTTTTTCTTTGTCAGTCTTGCTAGTGACTCATCAATTTTATTGATTTTCTCAAAGAACCAACTTTTGGTTTTATTGATTCTTTCTCTTGTTCTTTTGTTCTCTCATTTATGTATCTCTGCTTTAATCTTTGTTATTTCTCTTCTTCTATTTGCTTTGAGGTTAGTTTGCTGTTCATTCTAGGGCTTCTCTAGGTGTGCTGTTAAGTCCTTGATTTTAGCTCTTTCTTGTTTTTTAATATAAGCATTTAGGGCAATAAATTTCCCTTTCAGCACAGCCTTTGCTGCATCCCATAAGTTCTTATAAGTTGTGTTCTCATTTTAATTCATTTCCAGATAACTACTGCTTTCTCTAGCGATTTCTTCTTTGACCTACTTGTTGTTTAAGAGTGTGTTATTTAATCTCCATATATTTGTGAATTTTCTCTTTCTTTGATGGTTATTGAGATACAGTTTCATCCCATTGTGATCATAGAAAGTGCTCTGAATAATTTCAATGTTTTTAAATTTATAAAGACCTTTTTTGTGCCCCAGTGTATGATCTATTCTGAGCAATGTTCCATGAGCACTAGAGGAGAATGCACATCCTTGTGCTTTGGGGTGCAATGACCTGTATAAGTTTGTTAGGTCTAATTCACTTATCAAGTTATTTAACTTCTCTATTTCCTTGTTGATCTTCTATCTGGTGGTTCTATCTATAGAAAAGATTAGTGTATTGAAGTCTCCTACTATTATTGTTGAAATGTCTATTGCTCCCTTAAGTTTTGCCAATTTCTGTCTCATGTACTTTGGAGCTCTTTGATTGGGAGCATAAACATTTATGATTGCTATATCTTCTTGGTGAATTGGCCCTTTAAGTAGTATACAGTGTCCTTCTTTGTCTTTTCTGATATCTTTACATTTAAAGTCTATTTTGCCCGATATTAGTATAGCTACTTCTGCTTTCTTTTGCCTACAACTTGTGTGGAAACTCTTTTTCCATCTTTTCAATTTCAATCTAATTGTATCCTTGTATCTAAGATGAGTCTCTTGTAAACAGCATATGGCTGGATTATGTTTCTTAATCCATTCTGCCTATCTGCAGCTTTTAATTTTGGTAAGTTTAGTCCATTAACATTCAAAGTTACTACTGAAAAGGCTTTTCTTGAATCCACTATCTTGTCTTTCTAATTTTATTTATCAGACTATACAGTTTTTCCCTCTTTCTCTTTGTATTTTTTAAATTACCCTTGCGGGTACTCTTCTAATTCTGTGCCCTCTTCCAGACCTCCCTCTCTTGCCTGTTTTTTTCAGCCAGCAGAACTCCTTTTAGTATTACTTGCAGGGCCAGTCCCCTGTTGACACATTCTTTCAGGATCTTGAATATATCATACCACTGCTTGCTTGTCTCCAGGGTGCTAGTTGACTATTCTGAACTCAGTCTTACTTGGTTTCCCTTGTATGTATTAGAATGTTTTTCTCTTGCTGCTTTCAGGATTTTCTGCTTCTCTTCAACATTTGTTACACTGACTAGTATGTGTCTTGGGGAAGGCCTATATGGACTTATCCTGTTTGGAGTTCATTCAGCTTCTTTGACTGGTATGTTTATGTCCTTTATGAGGGTTGGGAAGATTTCCTCATTATATCCTCGACTACTCTTCCTAGGACTTTACTCCTCTCTTTTCCTACTGAGACACCAACGATTCTTTTATTTGCATGCTTTGTTTTGTCTATTATTTCCCTGAGATTCAATTCAATTTTTCCCATCTTTTTTTGCCATTTGCTGTTTTTAGACTTTGAAGTCAGTTATCCTGTCCTCTCTATCACTTATTCTTTTTTCTATCTCTTCGAATCTGGTGTTGTGTGTCTCTAGTATGTTTTTTATTTGGTCAACCGAGTCTTTAATCTCTGTGATATCTACTATTTTTCTGTTTATTCTTTCAAATTCCTCTTTATGCTCGTCTACAGTCTTCTTGATCTCCTTTATTTATCATGCTTATTTTGTTATCCTACTTATTTTGCTAAGTAGAGTTGCATGAACATCTTTGATTAGTTGTTCCGATATCTGTGTCTCCTCTGGTATTTTAATTTGGTCATTAGGCAAGGCTATATCTGTCTGCATTGTGATATGCTTAGTGATCTGCTGTCTTTGTGGCATGTAAATATCTTGATTGATTGATTTGGGGAGTTAATTTCTTTCAGTAGTCTAAGGCTTTGTGTTTGCAGGACGGATGTACAGCAGGGAACAGGGTGCAGGGTGGGGCACTCAGTGTGGTGATTTTTTTCAGGGCAGGTATAGGAGTAGGTTGGGAATGTTACACTGATACCTGTGAACGTGGGTGCCCAGTGACCAGGATGTAGCTGTGTGGGTGCACTGGTCTGGGGGGCATAACCCTGGTTTGCGTTGGTCTAAAGTATGGGACCCTGTGTGCACATGTGTAGAGTTGTGGCAGCAGGTCAGTAGTATGCCTTCATGGATTGAAGGCAGATGTGACCCATTTGTGTGAGTCAGCACTTTCTCAGACCTGGACAATGTAGCTGAGGATCCTGTGCATGCACAATTCTAGGGCTGCTCTAAAGTGCAGTTCCCAGAGCTGAATAAGGTGGTTGGGGGCTCTTGCACATGCGTGGACCTGAGAGTGCCATAAACAGATGTGCTGAGCTCAGGGAGGGCGGAGTGAGGCTGTGCGACACTATGAGTGGGGGGTGGGGAACCGGGGTATCCTAGGTATGGAGGTTAGTGCCCGCAAGCTTCATGTGCTGGTAACACCTGCAGGGAGCAAGGTGGGGAAGGTAATGCTTGGGAGGGCTGCAGGAGAGGTGGGTTGGGCTACACTTGGGGTGGGGGTAGGGGACAGGTATGTGCACTTGGGGTTGGTGGGGTGTGGGTGCCTGGAGCATGGGGAATGGGAGCTGGTGACTGGGTTCTGGTGCATGGGGTGTGTGGTGAATCGCCAGTCATGGGGCTGCCTTGGTGAGGGTAGTGAGCCCAAGGAATGTGGCCTGGCTTACTTCTTATTCCCCAGCTCCTGTCAGTGCACTTCTGCAGGTTCCATGTCTCTGTGCCAGGTTCCAGCTTTCTGCCTCTCATTTCCTCAACCTTTGCAACCAGGGTGCCCTATGAGGTGCAGAAGGCTCTCCTAGGTCAGCCGCACTCCTGAATCACCGCCTCAGTCACCTCCTATCTCTTCTGTAACTTTTTCCTTGGAGCAAAGCTAATCTGTAGCTACTGTATTTTGCCATCTTTCTAGAAGTATTAAGATATCTATTTTAATGGTTATATATATATTCTTTGTTTTATTAAATAAAAATATATATTTTTAAAAAGTCCCCTTCTGTGGGAGGAGACAGACTTGTTGGGGCTGAGAGCTGGGATGGCCGCTGGGTTAGGGTGAGGCAAGGTTGGGTTCACTCTGATTCCCTCCATGGCTTATGCACCTGAGCTTCATTGAGCTTTGAACTTGCAGCCTGCCCTACAGAATTTGGACTTGCCAATCTTCACAGTCACATAAGCCAATTCCTGTAATAAATCTCTTAATATTTCCATATATGCACTATTGGTTCTCTTCTTCTGGAGAACCCTGACAATCATCTTGGTGTTCTGAGAATTTATTTATGTCCAACAGGAGAACACCAAGGCCTAATGATGAAGGCCAGGCCTGCTCTAAGCAATGCTTAAGGGTAACTGGCAATACAAGGCCAGTGCCCAGGTGTAATGAGCTAATTTTCTCTTTCTCGGTGGGACAATTGGTGAAATTTTAATAAGGCCTATAGATTAGTTAATAGTATTTCAATGTTAATTTCTAAGTTTTGATGATTGTACTATGGTTATGTTAGATGTGAACATTAGGGAAAGCTGGCTGAAAGATCTATAGGAACTCTGCATACTATTTTGCATCTTTTTCATGAGTCTAAAAATATTCCAAAATAAAAAGCTAAAAGAACAACAAGTGAAAGCAAAAGTTCTGTGAAGCAGAAATCACTTTGGCACTAGATGAAGAGATTGGCTTGCATGTGGGGGTTGTACTCTCTGAAACAAAAATACACATCTCAAAACACTGAATTGTTAACTGTGTGGCAAGATGGTAAAACTATGAGAAACACATGGATACTGAGTTAGATTAAAGACAAAGAAGATTTAGGTGTCCCATTTGTGTCTCACTTTAGGTTAATGCTCACTAAGTAGAAGAGTCACTGTGCCATTTCAATTGCATTGCTTTTTCTCTCTCTTTGCCCAAGGGAATGTACCCATACTAGAACCCAGACCACTGGGTTTTACCACACTAGAAGGCAGTGTGATGGCTTCCTCACACTCAACACTGATTCCTTCCCATATCTACATAAACCACAGTGTCTCCTATAAAGAGTGTCCCTATCATGAATTGAATCTTCATCTGGTTCTTCTGAAATCCATCCCTACCTCATTTAGCTGAATACACCTTTTGGCCTCCTGCCCATACCTGGAACTTCTCCCTGAAAAATTATTCTCTAAGGGGAATAGGGCCATACCAAATAGCCCCCTTATCAAAATAGTATTTTAATATTTTATTTTTTAATTATCCTATCTGAGGCAGAAAAAAGTTCAGGAAAAGGGGCAAGTCATGGAAACTTGAGAATATAATCCTATTGAAAAGCAATTTGGTGAAGTTTATCAAGACCCTCAAAAAGGATTGCATAATCTCCCCCATAATTCCACTTCTGGGACGCTATCCAGAGGAAATAATCAAGAATGCAGAGAGGTTTATACACAGATTGACTGTTAAAAATCACAAATTGAACACTCATAACCTTTGCTAAAATGAGAGTAGGTGGAATCTTTAATGGGCATAAAATACAAGTTGGGAGAAAATGAGAGAGGAGAAAATGCAAACAAAATTTTGTCAATTGGAAAGCAAATAACTTGGCTGGACTAAAACAAATGAATCCTACACTGGAGCAAAGAACACTAAGAACCAACTCAGTGTGCACAACAAAATCCCCCAAAAGATTGAGGGTGGCACTAGATCCCTCAGGAAGAAAGGAGGAAGGGGTGATTGAAATAAAGATGAAGTTTAAAGGCTGTTTAAGAAGTAATTGGCTCCTCACCCCCCCCATTCTTTACAGACAGGAGGTGATAGCCCTCCCAGACCCAATATAAGACTGCAGATTCCTTTGCCAGAGAGATTCAATCAAAGGGTGTTCAGGGACTGCACCCAGAGAAACAGGGAGTCAAGTGCCAGCATTCACAGTGGCTGCCACCTCCCAACCATTCCTTGCACTGGCAACCCTGCCTTCATTCCAGACAGGGTAACAGAAGAGTATCCAAGGACAGGAGCAAAAGATCTTGATATCAGAAGCCTCTCTACAATGGAGACTCCTACAATAGAGATGACAATTAGCAAACCCAGCCCAATCATCTTTTTAGTTCCCCACTTCTTCACTCTTTTCCATGTGTGTTTGCTAACATTAGTTTGAAATAATTCTATACTTTCAGAAAAGTTGAAAGAAAAATACAAATAACTCCCACATACCCTGTATCCACAGTCCTAATTTACTTTTTTCCGTGTTGGCTTTCTCTTTCCTTCCCTCCATTCCTCCCTCTGTTCCAGCCCCTTCATTTTGTTCTGAAATGTTTTAGAATAAGTTGCAGACTCACCTCTAAATACTTCAGAGTTTGTATCTTAAAAACAAAAGAATGTTTCTCAGTGCCTGCCCATGCACACACAAAAAAATAGCTTTCATAACCACAGTGCAATTATGGAAATCAAGAAATTAACATTGATGTAGCACTATTATCTAATTTATTCGGAGTTTACAAGTTTTCCTTATAATGCCAGTCATAACAATTTTTTTCCACTCCAGAATCCAATCTGGGATCAGACATTTCATTTAATTTGTCATATTTCCATATTCTCCTTTAATCTGGAACAGTTTTTCAACCTGTGTGCATGTGTGTGTGTATTTCATGACCTTGAAACCATGAAATTTTGAAAAGCAAAGGCCAGCTATTTAGTAGAATGTCCCTAAATTTGGGTTTGTTTACTATTCTCTCATGAGATTTAATTTTGGTCTTTCATTTTATGTAGGAATTTCTCAGAAGTGATGCTATGTTCTTCTCATTGCATCCTATCAGAAGATACATGATATCAATTTGTCCCATCATTGTTGATATTCACTAGTTAATATAAAGTTAGCCAGGTTTCTATACTGTAAAGTTAGCAAGTAATTACAGAGGAGATACTTTGACACTATGTAAATATCATGTATTCATCAAACTTGCACCCACTTCTTTTAGCATCCACTGATGATTTTTGCCTGAATTAATTATTACTATGGTGATTGCCAAATGGTGATTTTATAATTCTGTTATTCCTTCTATACTTATTAGTTGACATATGATTGTAAGAAAGAGCTTATTTATCTATTTATTTATTAAAGTATGAACTAAAGATTCTTATTTTGATGCTCAGATTCCTTCAGGTTTGGTCACTGGAAAACTTCCCAGGAAGTAGAGCAAAATGTCAGACTGAAAATAGAAAAGAGAAAATTCATTTTTAATTTCAGGATTTGTTTTGGAGATCCAACATCCAAATAATGAGAGTTCTAGAGAAAACACACACGCACATATGTAGACACACAGTGACACCACACAGAGACAGACACTCACACAAACATACCTAAACATAGATACATATTCAGACACATACAGAGACACAGAAAGTGGGAAACATACACATGCATGCACAGATATACACAGACAGATACACACAGAAACACAGACAGACATATAGACAAGCACAGATACACACACATCCACAGACATACAGACACATACAAAAAAGGAGGAAATTTTTTAAAATGTTAAATTTCCTAGATCTGGAAGTCATTAGTTTTAATATTGGAGGTACCTTTGGAGTGTGTAGCACAATGGATGAAATATCAGAATTCTAGGGACAAAGGAAAGATCCTACAAGCTTCAAAAGACAAAAAAAAAACAGTGGTGACATCATCAGGAGTCAAAACAGCATTGTACTTCTCCACAACACTAGGAGTCAAAAGACAATGGGACAATGCTTTCAAAAATCTTAAGGAAACTTATTCTCAACCCTGAATTCTCTACCTATATATACTATCAATCAATTCTATGTCCACTCAAATCATCAATTGCACACATCCAAGTTCTCAAAAATTTTCTTTTTCAAGAACTCTCTCTGAAAGTTATTGGAAGATGTGTCATATCAAACAGGGGCAGTAGGCCAAGATAAATGAGACCTGAGTTGTCAAAACAAGGGATCCAGCACAGGAGAAAGGGGAAAGGAACCCAGGATGACACCAAAGAGTAGTCCTAGAAGACAGTTGTGCACTGGGCAAGGGGTCACCCACTCCATAGAAGAGCAAGTTAAAAGGCATCAGGAGCCTTTCCTTCAGAAAGATGAAACTCCTACAAACCTGATGTCCCCTGAATGTTTTGGGAGAAGGTTTGGATTTAGGCAATTAGTGAAGAATTTGGATTTGAATTAGCAATCAATATTTACCAAACCAAGCAAAAGAATAAACAACACAATAACTTTCAATAAATTGAAATGATGATATATCCATATTGGAATATAGGAAGAATGTGCATGGTCAGAGGCGAGCAGGGAGAAAAAAATACAAGGAGACAAATCTTCATTGTTTATAGTGGAGAGCCAATAGGTAACAGCTAAAGCTGAAAAATCAAGATGTCTACATTCAAACCTGTTATTCAGAGAAGTGGCAGTAAACACCAAAATAATCAGCTAAAAGTTTTAGCTGCAAATGTGGCAAGACAAATGGATGGGGAGTAGTGGGGGGACAACTGGGTTTTGTAACAAAACTTGCAGAGCTTTTTGGCCCTTTAAACTTTACATCTGTAACTTTGCTTAAAATTCTTTTAAAATAAAAGAAACAGAAGAGCTATGCATTGAGAGCTTCAACACACCACTATTTTATATAATGGAGAGTTGTATATAATCTAAGTTCCCAAGAATGGAGAGATGACTAAGTAGTTTGGCTTGCATCCACACAAATACATATGCAATTAAATTAAAATACTGTTCACAGCTTTTAAGGACAATGAGAAAAAAAGTGAGACTAACAGTTCACAAAATGTTGCATACAGTATGTTTTGAGCTTTATTTATTTGTTTGCCTGTATGTCTGTCGGGTTTGCTTATTTATTTATGTTTTGCATGGGCAGGCACCAGGAATTGAAACCAGTCTCCAGCATAGCAGGCAAGAACTCTGCCTACTGAGCCACCATGGCCCACTGTCAGTTTTTAATAAATAAAGCTTTGCATAGAAATAAGACTGGAAGTAAAGATATCTAAATATTAACAGTAGTTGGATTTAGATAATGGGGCTTTGGAGGCTATAAAAATCATTTTACGGAATAAAAAATATCATTGTTAAAATCATTTTAAGGGAGAGTGCCAAGATGGTGGCTTAGCGAAGTGTGGGATTTAGTTCGTCTTCCAGAGCAGCATCTAAATAGCCTGGAAAGGTACAGAACAACAGCTGGGGTCACGACAGTGACCGGACACACATTGTACACCAGTCTGGACCAGCTAGACCGCTGTAAGCCCACCCAGAACCGTGAGATCCCCAAGCCACAGTGGCCGGCACCCCTCCCCCACAGGCTGCTTCCCAGAGTGGAAAGGAAAGAGACTTTACTAGCAGCAGGGGCTGAATGCAACTAAGCTCCAATTGTGGAATTAATTCACAAATTCTGACTGCCAAAAATAAACCCCCAGCTCAGCTGAACCTCAAGTCAAAGTGGAGGTTGCTGATTTTTACTCAGGCACAGAGGGGCAGGGCTGATGGAAAAAGAAACAGGTTTTTTTTTTTTGGATCATATAGCACATGATACTTGAAAGGGCCTGGGCCCTGAAGGAATGAAGGGGGCACACAGGATCTGAAGATACACAAAGCAACATACCAACCTAAGCTCTTGATTGGTAAACCCAAGGAATGGAGGTACTGCTCTGAAAAGGATTTTTCTCTTTCTTTTTTGTGGCTATTTTTCTTCAGCTTGAGTGCTCTTTGGATACAGCTGCAAGGCTTTTCAGGCTCCACTTGCCCCAGGCATGGGCAGAATCAAGCTTGTTTGACAGCTTGTCTGGAGCCTGTGCCTTCCCCAGGAGAGGGGTGGGGCCCAGCTCAGGTGGACTCCCTCCCTCAAGAAATTCAGAACCCAGGGTCTGGAAAAGTGAAACAATTAAAGCCTGTTTAAAACCTCTCCTCTGTCTCAAACACGCACCCAGCAGGGAGTGTCTGCTGAAGTTGAAGGTATCACATCACCTTATGCTGGTGGAACCTGCAGGCAGAAAAACACCACTTACTGGGCAGGGTATGAAAAACATAGAGTCCAGAGCTTCATAGGAAAGTCTTTAAATCTGCTGGGTCTCACCCTCAAGGAAAACTGATGCAGGTGACTCTTTCTTCCTGAGAAGAAGCCAGTTTTGTCTGAGAAAATCTGGCTGGCATCTATAATACCTAAGTAGATCCTCCTAATGGGGGGAGAGGGGAAGGCATTATACAGGTAGGGTAAGAAACGAAAATGAGAAGTGAAAAATTCTGATCTGTTAAACAAAACCTAAGCTAGAGGTCTAGAATAAGCTGAACTGAATGTCAAGGAACAAATAGACAACAATGTTATCCAGAAAGAAAATCCTAGATAAAAAAAAGTGAAAACATTCTCCAGAATAAACTAATTAAGGAAATTAAATGCCTGGATGCCAGCAAAAAATAATAAATCATACAAGAAAAATTAAAGATATGGCCCAATAAAAGGAACAAACCAACAATTCAAATGACATACTGGAGTTGAAACAATTAATTCAGAGTGTTAGAACAGACATGGAAAACCTCATCAAAAATCAAATCAGACGATCCAAAGTGACTTCCGGAGAAGATGGCGGCTTAGAGAATAAACTTGGAATATGTCATTGGTAACAGATACCATCAGGAGTTAGAAACAGGGTAAGATAATGTGTAATTGGAGCTGAAGGGATACAGACTGCGCAACAAGACTGGATACAAAAACTCAGAAATGGACAACACAATACTACCTAATTGTAATGTAATTATGTTAAAACACTGAATGAAGCTGCATCTGAGCTATAGTTTTTTTGTTTGTTTATTTGTTTGTTTGTGTCTTTTGTTTTTTTTCTTTTTCCTTTTTTATTATTATTATTATTTTTATTTTTTTCTCTATATTAACATTCTATATCTTTTTCTGTTGTTTTGCTAGTTCTTTTCCTAAATCGATGCAAATGTACTAAGAAATGATTATCATACATCTATGTGATGATGTTAAGAATTACTGATTGCATATGTAGAATGGAATGATTTCTAAATGTCATGTTAATTTCTTTTTTCTTTAATTAATTAAAAATAACACTGAATGAAGCTGCATCTGAGCTATAGTTTTTTGTTTGTATGTGTGTTTTTATATACATTTTTTGTATTTTTTATTTTTATTTTTTTCTATATATTATCATTTTATTTCTTTTTCTGTTGTCTTACTATTTCTTTTTCTAAATTGATGCAAATGTACTAAGAAATGATGATCATACATCTATGTGATGATATTAAGAATTACTGATTGCATATGTAGAATGGAATGATTTCTAAATGTTGTGTTAGTTAATCTTTTTTTTAATTAATAAAAAAAACTGGATTACACAGTGGCTGCACCATTCTACATTTCCACTAGCAGTGAATAAATGTACCTATTTCTCCAAAAAAATCAAATCAATGAATTGAGGGAAGATATAAAGAAGGCAAGGAATAAACAAAAAGAAGAAATTGAAGGTCTAACAAAACTAATCACAGAACTTATGGGAATGAAAGGCACAGTAGAAGGGATGAAAAAAAAAGCAATGGAAACCTACAATGTCAGATTTCAAGAGACAGAAGATAGGATTAGTGAACTGGAGGATGGACCATCTGAAATCCAACAAGCAGAAGAAATTATAGGGCAAAAATGGAAAAATATGATCAGGGGCTCAGGGAATTGAATGACAACATGAAGCACATGAATATACATGTTGTGGGTGTCCCAGAAGGACAAGAGAAGGGAAAAGGAGGAGAAAAACTAATGGAGGAAATTATCACTGAAAATTTCCCAACTCTTATGAAAGGCTTGAAATTATAGATCCAAGAAGTGCAGCATACCCCAAACAGAGGAGATCCAAATAGATGTACTCTAAGACACTTACTAATGAGAATGCCAGATATGAAAGAGAAAGAGATATTCTTGAAAGCAGCAAGAGAAAAGCAATCCATCACATAGAAGAGAAGCCCAGTAAGACTATGCATAGATTTCTCAGCAGAAACCATGGAGACGAGAAGACAGTGGGATGATATATTTAAATTATTAAAAGAGATAAACTGCCAACCAAAAATTCTGTATCCAGCAAAATTGTCCTTCAAAAATGAGGGAGAAATTAAAACATTTTCAGACAAAAAATCACTGAGAGAATGTGTGACCAAGAGACCAGCTCTGCAAGAAATACTAAAGGGAGCACTAGAGACAGATATGAAAAGACAGGAGAGAGAGGTATGGAGAAGAGTGTAGAAATGAAAACTATCAGTAAAGGTAAAAAGAATGAAAATTAGATATGACATATAAAAACCAAAAGCAAAATGTTAGAAGGAAGTACTGCCCATAGAGCAATAACACTAAATGTTAGTGCATTAAACTCTCCAATCAAAAGACATAAATGGCAGAATGGATTGAAAACAGAACCCATCTATATGCTGTCTAAAGGAACTGCCTCTTAGCCCTAACCATAAACATAGGTTGAAAGAGAAAGGTTGGGAAAACATATTTCATACAAATAACAATCAGAAAAGAGCAGGAGTAGCTATACTAATATCCAACAAATTAAACTTCAAATGCAAAATATTTAAAAGAGACAAAGAAAGACACTATGTATTAATAAAAGGAACAATTCAACAAGAAGACATAACAATCATGCACTGAACCAGAATGCTCCAAAACACATGAGGCAAACACTGAGAAGAGAAATAGACACATCTACCACAATAGTTGGAGAATTCAATTCCCTACTCTCATCAATGGACAGAACATCTAGACAGAGGATCACTAAAGAAACAGAGAATAGGAATAATAAAATAAATGAGCCATATTTAACAGATGTTTATAGAACATTACACCCCACAACAGCAGGATACATCTTTTTCCAAAGTGCACATGGATCATTCTCAAGGACAGAGCATATGCTGGGTCACAAAGTAAGTCTCAATAAATTTAAAAAGATTGAAATCATACAAAACATTTTCTCAGATCATAAAGTTGGGGATCAATAATAGGCAGAGTGCCAGAAAACTCACAAATATATGAAGGCTCAACAACACACTCTTAAACAACCAGTGGATCAAGGAAGAAATCACAAGAGAAATCAGTAAACTATCTAGAGGCAAATGAAAATTAAAACATAACACAAAATTTATGGGATGCAGCAAAGGCAATGATAAGAGGGAAACTTATTGCCCTAAATGCCTATATCAAAAAAGAAGAAAAAGCAAATATCGAGGAATTAACTGTCCACTTGGAAGAAGTAGAGAAAGAACAGCAAACTAACTCCAAAGCAGGCAAAAAGAAAGAAATAATGAAGATTAGAGCAGAAATAAATGAAATTGAGAACATGAAAGCAATTGAGAAAATCAACAAAACCAGAAGCTGGTTCTATGAGAAAATCAGTAAAATTGATGTACCCTTAAGGAGGTTGACAAAAGAAGAAGACAGAGGATGCAAATAAATAAAATCAGAAATAGAAGAGAAATAACCACTGACCCCACAGAAATAAAAGAAGTAATAAGAGGATAATATGAACAACTTTATGCTAATAAACTCAGCAATGTAGATGAAATGGACAACTTTCCAGAAAGGCATGAACAACGAACATTGACTTGAGAAGAAATAGACGACCTCAAGAAACCAATCACAAGTAAAAGAAATTGAATCAGCAATTACAAAGCTCCCAAAAAAGAGAAGTCCAGGAATAGATGGCTTCACATGCAAATTCTACCAAGCATTCAAGGAAGATTTAGTACCAAGCCTGCTCAAACTCTTCAAAAAAATTGAAGAGGAGGGAAAGCTACCTAACTCATTCTACAAAGCCAACATCACCCTCATACCAAAGTCAGACAAAGATATTACAGAAAAAGAAACCTACAGACCAATCTCTCTAATGAATATGTGTGCAAAAATCTTCAACAAAATTCTAGCAAATCGAATCCAGCAGCACATTAAAAGAACTATACACCATGACCAGGTAGGATTCATCCCAGGTATGCAAGGATGGTTTAACATAAGAAAATTAATTAATGTAATACACCATATCAACAAATCAAAGCAGAAAAACGCATGATCATCTCGATTGATGCAGAAAAGGCATTTGACAAAATTCAACATCCTTTCCTTTTGAAAACATTTCAAATAGTAATAGAAGGGAACTTCCTCAACATGATAAAGAGAATATATGAAACACATGCCGCTAACATCATCCTCAGTGGGGAAAAACTGAAAACTTCCCCCTAAGATCAGGAAAAAGACAACGATATCCACTATCACCATTGTTATTCAACATTGTGTTGCAACTTCTAGCCAGAGCAATTAGACAAGAAAAAGAAATACAAGGCATCAAAATTGGAAAGGAAGAAGTAAAACTCTCACTGTTTGCAAATGATATGATACTATATGTCAAAAACTCCCCAAAATCCACAGAAAAACACCTAGAGCTAATAAATGAGTACAGCAAAGTGGCAGGTTACAGGATCAAGACTCAAAAATCTGTAGTGTTTCTATACACTAGTAATGAACAATCTGAGGGGGAAATCAAGAAAAGAATTCCATTTACAATTGCCACCAAAAGAATAAAATATTTAGGAATAAATTTAAATAAAGAGACAAAAGATCTCTCTACAGAGAAAACTACAAGAAATTCTTAAAAGAAATCACAGAAGATCTAAATAAATGGAAGGGCATACTGTGTTCATGAATTGGAAGACTAAATATAGTTAAGATGTCAATTATACCTAAATTGATTTACAGATTCAATGAAATCCCTATTAATATCCAAAAAAACTTACTTTTCAGAAATAGAAAAACCAATAACCAAATTTATATGGAAGGGTAGGGTGCCCCGAATAGGTAAAAGTATTCTGAGAAGAAAAATGAAGCCAGAGGTCTCACACTACCTGACTTTAAGGTGTATTATGAAGCTACAGTGGTCAAAACAGCATGGTACTGGCATACAGATATACTGGCCAATGGAATAGAATAAAGTGTTCAGATATAGACCCTCTCATCTGTGGATAATTGATCCTTTATAAGGTAGTCAAACCAACTCACCTGGGACAGAACAATCTCTTCAATAAATGGTGCCTAGAGAACTGGATATCCATATGCAAAAGAATGAAAGAGGATCCATATCTCACACCCTATACAAAAGCTAACTCAAAATAGATCAAAGTCCTAAACATTAGATCTAAGACCATAAAACTGTTAGAAGAAAATGTAGGGAAATGTCTTATAAATCTTATAATAGGAGGAAGTTTCTTAGACATAACACCCAAAGCATGAACATTGAAGAAAGAAAGAAAGAAATGGGAACTCTTCAAAATTAAACACTTTTGCACATCAAAGGACTTTACCAAGAAAGCCTACACAATGAAAGACAATATTTGGAAATGATATATCAGATAAAGGTCTAGTACCCAGAATATATAAAGAGATTGTTCAACTCAACAACAAAAAGACGGACAACCCAATTACAAAATGGGCTAAAGACTTGAACAGGCACTTCTCAGAAGAGGAAATACAAATGGCCAAAAGACACATGATACTGAACTTCCCTGGCTATTAGGGAAATGCAAATCAAAACCACAATGAGGTATCATCTCATACCCATCAGAATGGCCATTATCAATAAAACAGAAAACGACAAGTACTGGAGAGGATGTGGAGAAAGAGGCATACTTATCCACTGTTGGTGGGAATGTCAGATGGTACAACAGCTGTGGAAGGCAGTTTGCCTGTTCCTCAGGAAGCTAAGTATAGAATTGCCATATGATCCGGCCATACCATTGCTATATATCTACTCAGAGGACATGAGGGCAAGGACACAAATGGACATTTGCACACCAATATTTATAGCAGCATTGTTTACAATTGCGAATTGATGGAAACTGCCAAAATGTCCATCAACAGATCAGTGGCTAGACAAGCTGTGGTATATACATACGATGGAATATTATGCAGCTTTAAGACAGAATAAATTTATGAAGCATGTAATAACATGGATGGACCTAGAGAACATTATGCTGAGTGAGACTAGCCAAAAACTAAAGGACAAATACTGTATGGTCTCACTGATATGAACTGACATTAGGGAATAAACCTGGAGAATTTCAGTCGGTAACAGATATCATCAGGAGATAGAAATAGATAAGATATTGGGTAATTGGAGCTGAAGGGATACAGATTGTGCAACAGGATTGATTGTAAAATTCAGGAATGGATAGCACAATACTACCTAGCTGTAATGCAATTATGTTAGAACACTGAATGAAGCTACATGTGAGAATGATAGAGGGAGGAGGGCTAGGGGCACAAAGGAAATCAGAATGAAAGATAGACAATAAAGACTGAAATAGTATAATCTAGGAATGCCTAGAGTATAATGATAATGACTAGATGTACAAATTTAAAAATGTTTTTGCATGAGGAAAAACATAGGAGTGTCAATACTGCAGGGTGTTGAAAATAGATGGTAATTAATATTTTAAAATTATAACTGATATGTGAGACTAAAGCAAAAAATGTTTATTTGGTACAAAATTTATATTTTGACTAGTGCAGTTCCTAATATAACTTATGTGGACAGCTTAAGTGAACAACATAAGTACATGGAACCTTCAGTAGGGGATAAGATTTTGTCGGTTTGTCCAGAGTGATGCCCCGATAAAACCCACAATGATTTGAACAGTGAATAAAAATGTATTTGCAAAGTCCCCTTGGGGGAATGGTGAAAAAGGGGGAAAATTCAACTTCCCCAAGTGGAGAATTCTTGATATTCTCACAAGCGCTGGGGACAACCAAAGCAATAGTCTGAGCCCCCAATCCTTGGGTTTGCTCATATGAAACTTAACCTCACAAAGGATAGATTAAGCCTACTTAAAATTAAGCCTAAGAGTCATCCCCAAGAGAACCTCTTTGGTTGCTCAGATGTTGCCTCTCTCTCCAGCCAACACAACAAGTGAACTCACTGCCCTCCCCCTCTCTACATGGAACATGACTCCCAGGGGTATGGACCTTCCTGGCAATGTGAAACAGAAATCCTAGAATGAGCTGGGACTCAGCATCAAAGGATTGAGAAAACCTTCTCAACAAAAAGGGTGAAGAGAGAAATGATACAAAATAAAGTGTCAATGGCTGAGAGATTCCAAACAGAGTTGAGAGGTTATTCTGGAGGTTATTCTTATGCATTAAATACAGGTCACTTTTTTAGTTAAGGCATAACAGAGAGGCTGGAAGGTAGTGCCTGAAAATGCAGAGCTGTGTTCCAGTGGCCATGTTTCTTGAAGGTGATTGTATAATGATATAGCTTTCACAATGTGACTGTGTGATTGTGAAAACCTTGTATCTGATGCTTCTTTTATCTACCTTATGGACAGATGAGTAAAACATATGGATTAAAAATAAATAAATAATAGGGAGAGCAAATGTTAAAATAAATTTAGTATATTGAAGTGCTAGTGATCAAAGAAAGGAAGAAGTAAGGAGTATGGTATGTATGAAATTTTTTCTGTTTTCTTCTTATTTCTTTCTCTGATTTGATGCAAATATTCCAAGAAATGATCATAATGATGAATACACAACTATGTGAAGAAAAAAAGAATGATCATATTGTATGTTGATTGGTTTTATTAATAAAAATTTTTAAAATTATAAATAAATACATAAATAATAGGGAGAACTAGTGTTAAAATAAATTTAGTGGATTGAAATGCTAGTGATCAATGAAAGGGAGGGGTAAGGGGTATGGTATGTATGAATTTTTTTCTGTTTTCTTTTGATTTCTTTTTCTGAATTGATGCAAATGTTCTAAGAAATGATCATGATGATGATTATATAACTATGTGATGATATTGTGAATTACTGATTATATATATATAATGGAATGATCATATGTTAAGTATGCTTGTGTTTGTTGTGATATTTTTTAAAAGTCGATAAATTAATGAACTAAAAAATCATTTTAAAAATTTCAAAAATCATTTAAAAATATTCTTTTGGCTGGGGCACAAAACAGATCCATATATATTTAAAAACACTGACACTGTTCGAAGCACTTTTTCTGATCACAATGGAACAAAGCTGAAAATCAGTATCCACCAAAGAATAAGAATCTTCACAAATAAATGGAGATTAAATAATGCACTCTTAAACAACCAGTGGGTCAAAGAAGAAATTAATAGAAAAATCAGTAGCCATCTGGAGATGAAGGAAAATGAGAATACAACATATCAGAACTTATGGGATGTGGCAAAGGCTGTGCTGAGAGGGAAATTTCTTGTCCTAAATGCCTATATTAAAAAAAGAATAAAGAGCAAAAATCGAGGAATTAATTGCTCACTTGGAGGAACTTGAGAAAGAGCAGCAAAAAAGAAAAAAAGAAAGAGAAAGTTACTCCAAAGCAGATAGAAGAAGAGAAATAGCAAAGATTAAAGCAGAGTTAAATGAATGAGAGGAAAAAAAGAACAAAAGAAAGAATCGATAAACCGAAAGTTGGTTCTTTGAGAAAATCAATGAAATTAATAGACCTCTAGCAAGGCTGACAAATTAAAAAAAGAGAGAGGATGCAAAGAAACAAAATCAGAAGTGAGAGTGGGGTTTTACCACAGACCCTGAAGAAATAAAAAAAAAAAACTCACAAGAGGATACTATGAAAACTATATCCCAACAAAGTAGACACATTAGATGAAATAGACGAATTCCTGGAAACACACAAACAAGCTACACTGACTTGAGAAGAAATAGAAGAGCTCAACAAACCAATCACAAGTAAAGAGATTCAATCAGTCTTGAAAAAATCTTCCTACAAAGAAAAACCCAGGGCTAGATGGCTTCACAGGGGAATTCTATCAAACATTCCAAAAAGAACTAATGCTATTCCGGCTCAAACTTTTCCAAAAAAGTGAGGAAAAAGAAACACTGCCTAACTCATTTTATGGAGCTAACGTTGCTTTAATACCAAAACCAGGTAAAGATGCCATAAGAAAGGAAAAAAACAGGTCAATCTCCCTAAAAAACATAGATGCAAAACTTCTGAACAAAATACTGGCAATCTAACTAGAGCAATCAGGCAGGAAAAAGAAATAAAAAAGCATCCAAATTGGAAAGGAAGAAGTAAATTTTTCATTATTTGCAGATTACATGACTTGGAAAATCCTGAGATATCTACAATAAATTACTTCAGCTAATAAACAAGTGCATCAGGGTGGCAGGATATAATATTAATGTGCAAAAATCAGTAATGTTTCTATACACAAGCAATGACCTAACTGAGGAGTCAATTAAGGAAAAAAATCCAATCGAAATAACAACTAAAAGAATTGAGTATGTAGGAATGAACTTAACTATGGACGTAAATGACTTGTACTCAGAAAATTATGTAACATTGTTAAAAGAAATAAAAGATCTAAATAAGTGGAAAGACATTCCCTGCTCATGGACAGGAAAGTTAAATATAGTTACGATAACAATTCTACCCAAATGATCTACAGAGTCAATGCAGTACCAATCAAAATTCATCTGGAAAGGAAAGAGATCCTGAATAGCTAAAAGCACCTAAAAAAGGAAGAACAAAGTGGGAGGACTAACACTTCCTGATTTCAAAACTTTTATAAAGCCACATGATCAAAACAGCATGACATTGGCACAAAGATAGAAACATTGACCAATGGAATCAAATAAAAAGCACAGAAATAGACCACCAAATCTATGGTCAACTGATCTTTGACAATGCCCCCAAATCCACTGAACTGGTACAAAATAATCTTTTCAATAAATGGGCAAGGGAGAACTGGATATCAATAGCCAAAGAATGAAAAAGGACCCTTACCTTACACCCTATGCAAGGTTAACTCAAAGTGGATCAAACACCTAAATATAAGAGCCAGTACCATAGAGCTCCTAGAAGAAAAGGTAGGGAAACATCTTCAAGACCTAGTAATAGAAGTTGGCTTCCTAAACTTTACACTCAAAGCACAAGCAACAAAAGAAAAAATAGATAATGGGAAGTCTTCAAAATCAAATGCTTCTGCACCTCAAAAAACTTTGTCAAAAGGTGAAGAGACAGCCAATTCAAAGGGAGAAAATATTTGGAAATCACACATCATAGAAAGGCTTAATATCCCGTATAAAGAAATCTTACAACTCAACAACAGAAGAACAAACACTTCAAGTATAAAATGAGCTAAAGATATGAATAAGCACTTTTCTGAAAAGCAAATACAGATGGCTAAAAAGCATATGCAGAGATACTCATTGTCATTAGCTATTAGGGAAATGCAGATCAAGACTACAATGAGGTACCACCGCACACCTATAATAATGGTTGCTATTAAACAAACAGGAAACTACAAATGTTAGAGAGGATGTGGAGAAATTGGGACACTTATGCACTGCTGGTAAGAATGTATAATGGTACAGCCACTATGAAAGGCAGTTTGGTGGTTCCTTAGGAAACAAAATATTGAGTTGCCCTGTGACCCGGTAATACCACTATCTGGTATATACCCAGAAGAGCTGAAAACAGTAACACAGATGTTTTCACACCAAGGTCCATAGCAGCATTATTCACAATCACCAAAAGATAGAAACGACCCAAGTGCCCATCAACAGATGAGTGGATTAACAAAGTGTGATATATACATACAATGGAATATTGTGCAGCAGTAAGATGAAATGACATCCTAAAACACATGACAAGATGGATGAGCCTTGAGGACATAATGCTGAGTGAAATAAACTAGATACAAATGGATAATACTGTATGACTCCACTTTTATGACCATGGTAAATATAAAATCAGAGGTTTATAATAAAGATTATAGGGGACCTAAAGATATGTGGAAGCTAAAGATGGGTAAAAAATTAGCTAATGAGATTGAACTCAAATGTAAGGGAATAGATGGAAGTGAAGGTGGTTTACTAGTAGGTCTATAAGTAATATTAAAAAACTGAAGGTGAACATGATTGAAAGGGGGGTTATAGACCCTTGTGTCCCACTGATTAACACTGCAAATATAAATAAATACTTGCATGAACTACTTTGAAGGTATGAATCTTGTACAAGGAGTGTATGAGTTTGGGGTATAGGGGAGAAACTGTTATTGTATAGCTTAATGTAATGCCTGGATACATCCCAGAGTCCATTAAGCAGAGAATCAAAAATTATTCTTTTGTAACTTTTAAAAACTAAATTTTGATAAAATTAATGTGTTCAGTATATGCAAATTTGAGACTATGAACTGCATTAAGAAAAAAGTCTTCTGTAACTTCTCTTATAAATTGCATTTATTATGAAAAAACATGGACAGCTTTTTAAGTCTCTCTCTTGTCCACAACTGGCATATCCAACCTGCTTGGAAATGGCCTTGCCCTGGACAGTCTGGCCCACTGAGAATTGACCAAGGTCCCAAGTCTAAGCCTTGACCTGAGATAGACTTCTTCTAAGACACTACTATCACCATTACTTTTTCTGTTGTTTTATTTTTTAACTGAGATAAAACCTGATTGAATAGTGTTCTAGTTTGCTAGCTGCCA
The DNA here is from genome assembly GCF_023851605.1 of Tamandua tetradactyla. Taxonomy (NCBI): domain Eukaryota; kingdom Metazoa; phylum Chordata; class Mammalia; order Pilosa; family Myrmecophagidae; genus Tamandua; species Tamandua tetradactyla. The sequence goes on from NC_135353.1 coordinate 126,125,233, forward strand.
GGATGCAACATTCCAGAAATGAAATGGCCTTTAAAAAGGCAAATTTATTAAGTTACTAGTTTATAGTCCTAAGACTGTGAAAATGTCCAAATTAAAGCAAGGCTATAGAAATGTCCAAATTAAGGTACCAATAAGAAGTTACCTTCACTCAAGAAAGGCCAATGAAGTCCAGGGTTTCTTTCTCAACTGGAAAGGCACATAGTAAACATGGTGATGTCTTCTACCTTTATCTAGAATCTTCTTGTTTCATGAAGCACCCCTAGGGTGCTTCTTCATCTCCAAATATCTCTGGCTGTGTGGGCTTTTGTGGTTCTTGTGGCTCTCTTGCAGCTCTCTCATTGTTCTCCAAAAAGCTTCCTCTTTTAAAGGATTCCAGTAAGCTAATCAAGACCAATCTGGAAAGGGTGGAGTCACATCTCCCTCTAATGAAAAGTTAATACCCACAATTGGGTGAGTCACATCTCTGTGGAGATATTCTAATCAAGTTTTCAGTCTGTAGTGCTGAGTAGGGATTAAAAGAAACGGCTGCTTCCATATGATAGACCAGGATTAAAACATGGCTTTTCTAGGGTACATAATCCTTTCAAACTGGCACAAATAGTTTTGCATGCCTTCATGATAATTAAATGTAGGGGAAAATCTGAACCAGTTTTGATGCTTGTTTTCACGTTCAGTCCCAGCAACTAAAAAACCAATGCAGAGAGTTTCAGAGGAATTTCAGAAACTGAGTGATGGGGATTGAATTATGTCCCCCACAATAGGCATGTTCAGGTTCCAAACTCTAGTCCTGTGGGTATGGACCCTTTGTAAACAAGATCTCATAAAGATGTTGCTTCAGTTAAGGTGTGGCCTAACTGAATCAGGTTCACTTTAATCCAGATTACTGGAGTCCTTTATAAGCAGAGTGAAATTTAGACAGAGAGAGAGAAGCCAGAAACTGGAAGTCAACAGAACCTACAAGAGAAAGCAGAAGATGCCACTCTGTGCATTGTTATGTGATGGAAAAACCAAGGAAGCCCAAAGATTGCCAGCCAGCCAAAAGATATTGACTCCAGGAGGAAACAACCCTTCTAGCCTCTGAAACCATGAGCCAATAAATTCCTACTGTTAAGCCAACACATTGGATGGTATTTTTTTTAGCAGCTGGGAAACTAAAACACTGGGCAACCAATGATGAAATTTGGAAAAAATCATTTTCACCCACATCTACTATTCTTTTTGTTTTATTTCCTTCAGTCTTAAATGTGCAGCCTGCTTTCCCTCAGTTCCCATTTCATTTGTACACAGCACCTTAGAGTCATGAGCTGTATGGGGAATGGTCTTCAATATTCTTTTCATGTACTTACAGAAAAGTGGAATGAGATTGATAATACTCATACAAAGTTCATTTTGATCTAGTTGCCACGATTAATATGTGGTCCTTGTTATACTAAAAGTAACTGTCCACCTGTAGCAGCAGGCCCCTGGCAGCAAGCAGGCTCCTTGTTTGCTCTAGCTACTCCCTCTTTGGAAAGTCTCCCAGCTCCAAGGACAGTTGAAGGTGCACATAAGCAAAGATAAGAGGCTTCTATAGGAGCCTCCTCCCCCGTAACTGCTCATCTGCTTCTGTAACCTCAGCTTTGCAATTATTCTGGGTCTGATCACCGGCATGCAGCCAATCTTCTCTTTCAGACATTGCCAGTTGCCATATTAGGGACACCCTACCTCTAACAAGTTATCTTGTAAAAAAATTCTTGTGCCAGCCCCTGTTCAGGGTTCAAACTTTCAGAGGCTACTCAGCTGAGCCCTGTGGCCATAGACTAATAAAACCTACTTCCTGAAACTTCAGAGCCTCAATCCTGGTTCATTCTGTTTCTGTGTAACATTCCTGAAGGCTCTTGCAGAACCTCATTCGTGGTTTCATGCAACATTTCTGGGAGCTCATCTGGGATTGAGAGACTGGTAATATTCTCACCTCCCTCACCTGTGGTGGCAGTGGTGTCCACACTGGAGACCCAATGGGGTCCAATGCCAGCACTGGAGATTTCCCCATCTTTCAGACCCCTAAGCTCTCCAGGTGGGGCATTCATCACCACCAGAGTGATGATGGATCCAGAACAGTTTCTGATACCAGGTTCCTGTGAGCACCACCCATCTGACTGGTAAGCAGATGGGTACATCAGTTTCAGCCCACTCATAAAAGGCTAGGGGAGCCTGAGTAGAAGGGGAGCCTGATCACCAACCAGAGACTCTTTGAGTATCAGTCTCCAGTTGGAGGACCAGGGGAAATGGAAATCTTCAGATTTGGGAAGGGTGGTGTGGGTGTGTGGATGTGTGCATGTGCTTGTGTGAGTGAAAAGAAGTCCTGGGCCATAGGAGCCATGTACCAGGCTGTGATTGGGTTCAGACCCTGCAATTCCTATGACCTTACCAAGCCAAGTCAGATTGAATGAGCTGACTGCTTGTCTGAAATCTCTGTTGTCTGTCTGTAAGTCCTCTCCATAATCGTTGGGAGGGGGAGTCAGTAAGACACAGCTGCAGTGCATGATGCCCAACATTAAGAAACTTTTATTGATGACTGGGGAGTCAAGCTGAACCCTGGCCAACTTAGGAAACTGTGTGAATTAACATGGACTACTTTGGGGGAGGATAAAAAGAAATTCTCTTGTATTATGGCTTATCATTACTCTGTCTTATAAATTAAAATTTTCACATTTCATAGTAAGAGGAAAATATCTGTGTAGGGGTTTTAAAATTTATCTCATTAAGCAGACAGGCCTGTAACAGTATTGATACAAGATTTTGCTACACACAATAACAATTGCATAGTCTACCAAGGAAGTGTTAAGACTACCCTGTTACACAAACATTCTTTAATTTCATTGTATGATAGTACATGTAAATGGTGTATAGTAAAAAGTATGAGGCATTATATATGTGTATCATTTCATTCACATATGCATTTGGAAAACTGTGTACCTACTATATACAAGGTACTACTTAAAAACTAATAAGAAAACAAAGATTAATAAGCCATCATTCTTGCCTTAAGAAAATTATAACATAGTAAGGAAAAGATAAATTTGTAGAGTCTGTTCTGTACAACTGATGTTGCCATTATGTGGCCTTGATAAGAAACAGTTGAAATGTGTACTCCAGCTTGAAAGACTGGCTATCCTCCTGGAAGGACGTGTACTTTGATAAAGATGTCTAGGTCCCAGGAAGCTCCTCTCAGTCTCTAGCCAGTTCCCAGAGGACCCAACTGCGTCAGGTCATGTAAGCTAATTGGAATTTGGCCACTAGTGTGTGAAGATATCATTAAAAAACTGCATGGAAGCAGTTAGAGAAAGGGAGAGAAGAATCTTATGAGAGAGGGAGAGCATCTCATCAGAATCTTATGCTTTGCTATGGATCTTAACTAAGGAGACTCTGAATGCTGTCTCCAAGATTGCTGTGGACTTTTACTAATGAGAGTTGAAATACTGCTTCTGAAACTCTCCAGCACTTCTCTTCAGTTGTTGGTGCCATCTTATCTGGTGATGTAGCTATGCTTTATTTTTGAAGACTCTTTTAATTACTATCTTTTAATTATTTTCTTTAATTACTTTCCTAATAAAATCTGCTTTTGTATCACTGAAGTCTGCATTGTCTGCAAATCTGAATCTATAGATTAAGTGGCCACAAATATCACATTGCCTTTCATCTGACAAAATTGGTGCTGTGAGCAAAATTCACATTTCAGCACAGCTTCATAGTGGTGAAGGTCATTAAGACAAGATTTAGAAAATTTGTGCAAAAAATATGGACTGTGCTCTTCTGAATATTGTAATGCTATATTAGGACCATTCTTGATAAATTTGAAGTTGCTGGCTTCTTGCCCTTTTTGTAAGCAGAATGTTTTGTATTTGAACGTTTTGTCTCCCTGGTTTGTACTTTCTGATGATATAAGACATTTGGGAATATTTAAGTCAGTAACCCCTGTTCAAGATTTACTTGAGATAGATTAATAGTGGGGCATAAGCTTTGGACATAGATTAAGAGATAATGTCATTTTTTTAAAGTCCTCTAAGCTCAGAGTAAAGAACCAAGAAATCCCAGCATGGGATGATTTACCTTACTCCTCACTTGCAAAGGAATGGTCAAAATGCACAGGACCCTGTAAAGATTGGGGGAATAGAGAGAGCCTATTCAAGTTACTCTGTGTCTAGAAAACATTCCATTAGAAAGAGGGAAAGAAATGATTGGTGTGTGTAGAAGAGGATGGGCTTTTTAACAGCATATAGAAAAATGTGTGAACAGAGAGATCAAGCAATCTCTGAAAAATGAATTATGAAAAGGAATTGGCAGAATTACAGGAAAAAACATCAATGCTGCAGAATCAAAACTTTAGTTTGGAAAATCAAATTTGTAATTATCAGTCAGTAGCTGAAAAAGCTGCAGTCTGTGTGGCCCAATATAAATATAAGAAGAGACAAGGTAAAGTGAACAAAAAGAAAGTATATATGGTACTAGCCACTGCCACTGCTGATTAGGACCCTGATAAGTGGGTGGTTATGTATAAGAAGAGGCAGATGATGAAAAAGATGGGAATATTTCAAATGAGAAAGTTTGTCAGAAAAAAAAGAGTAAATATCCTCCAGAAATAGGAGCTCACTCAATACAAAGGCAAAAGTAGAGAAACAGGGCAATCAGATTACTTTCAAAACCACTATAAAGGAATAAGAAATAACTGACATTCTTAGGGGTTTTACTCAGAAAACTGGTGAATCATTAATTACCTGGATGGTCAGAATTGCTGACGCAGGGGCTGGAGGACCAGTGCTGGACTATGCTGATTGCATGAAACTTGTAGGAATTAGCACCAATCCATTTATACAGACCGCTTTTCAGGAGTTTAGTCAGTAGACTGGAGAAAGTTGTAACTTGCTGGCACTGGCTGCACAAGGGTGTAATAAACCATAGGTTGCTGACACTATGTGATCATGAAACGATCGACCCTGGTGCACTTTGCAAGATGCTATGCAGAGATTGAAAAAGGAAGTTATGAAGTCAGCAATTATATTAGGAGAAGCTGGCACATACCACCTCCTCCCTGTCAATGATTCACAAAGAAATGCTATCATTAAGGCAGCACCTCCAGCATACAAACATTTGATAATGATTTTATTATTAGAAGAAACAGGCAGTCCACTTAACAATGTGCTAAACAAGTGGCAGAGCTGGGAGACATGGGAGATTGGAATACAGGGGAAGGAAAGGCCAAAAGATATAATGGGAGATGGTTCCCCATACAGGTAACAGGATTTCCCACAGACATGTTCCAAACCCTGCTGGAATCTAGGGTCAACCGAGAAAGTATTAATGTTTTGCCAAATAATGAGATAAAGAGAATGTATGAAGAAAAATGTAAACCAAGTTATAATCGTAAAGTGAATAGTGCTCCTACTCCTAGCAAAGCAGAAGACCTGCGTCCAGCTCCCTTGGCACCTCTGTACCCTCTTTAGTCTTTTTCTTCCAGACAAAGGGATTAGGTCAAACCCCATTATCTTTGACTCCAAATTTGTGGCTCCCCTTTGGTTTTAAGTTTCATATTTTTTAATTGGGGAAGCTGTTTAATATTGAGAAACTTCTTGCTTACAAGTTTTATCCTTACAGTTTTTCTTTACTTTTAAGTAAAAAAAAAAATCTGTTGACTTTGAAAAAGTCTTGATATGTGCCATTAATTCTTATTAAAAAAATTGTATATTGATGTTTCAAATATGCGTTGACTAAAGCATTTTAAGTATTCAACATTATTCTGACAAATTCAATTTTGACAGTAATTGTATGTGGTTAAAGTCTTGCTTGAAGCAATGACTTAAGAATGAAGGACATAAAGGTTGTATTTTTACTAAAAGGAAAAAGAGAGTAGTTTTGTCCTAAGATAAAATAAATGGCTGTTACAGAATGAGGAAAATGTAAGATAGTGTCTGAACAAATACAGTAAGTTGCTGAAGGTTTGTGGAAAAGGAAATTATGGTCAAAGATAAGAAAAGTTTTAGGTGAACTAAATAGAGAAGGTGTTGGAAGCAGTACCTGAACCCTTTAGCATCTACCCTCCCTTACATGAGTTTGAGCCAGGGGACTTGGTGTGGGTAAAAGACTGGGATAAAAGGGCTCCCTTCAGCCTCAATGGAGAGGTCCTTATAATAACCCCAACAGCTGTCAGAATCGCAGAGATCATCCCTTGGATTCACCACTCTCAGGTCAAGAAGGCCACCGCAGATGATCCCTGGGAGTGCACTCCTGATCATGAACACCCGATGTGCATCATTCTCCAGAAGCCACTGCACCCTTCTCCATCGCAGCCAAGATCAACTGAGCAGCCCACAACTGAGGCCTTAATGACCATTATTGCCCTGCTCCAGCTCACTGGAAGCAGTTAGTGAATGCACAGCTGAAGCCTGAGGAGACCTCTGAACCCTGCTTCAGTCACCCTGGAAGCTGACTGATCTATGCATGGTTGAAGATTGAGGAATCAACACATGGACATCCTGGCCTCCTGGGTCTGTGAACCAAAAGTCTTTTCTTGCTCTTTGCATTTGTCTTTTGTTTAGTGGTTTTAGCCCTCCTGGAAATAGGTCACCTGGAGTTCTTCCCCAAAACCAACTTTACTCTAATTTGGTGGGATCCTTCTTACCCAGGTAACTTCCCCCTTCCTAGCCACTGCCCAGAGTTTGTGTATCCATTCCTTCCCTGAGGCTAATTGTATGCTCATGTGGTGGCACTCCCTATAGCCAGCACCATGCACCACACTCCTCTGTTTCTGTTTGGCATGGTCGTAAGCCCTTCCAAGGGGAGTGATGCATGCCAGACATGCCTCAAGACCACCTATGTTGGAAGAAAGTTGGAAACTACCATAGTTTTCTATGTCCAGTATTCATTCCAGGGCAGATATCAGACCTAGATTCTTTTTTTTAAATATAACAACAAAGAAACACAAACATTCTTAACATATGATCATTCCATTCGACATATATAATCAGTAATTCACAGTATCATCACATAGTTGCATATTCATCATCATGATCATTTCTTAGAACATTTGCATCAATTCAGAAAAAGAAATAAAAAGAAAACAGAAAAAATGTATGCATAATATACCCCTTACCCTTCCCTTTCATTGATCACTAACATTTCAATCTAAGTTTATTTTAACATTTGTTCCCCCATTATTTTTATTCCATATGTTTCACTCATCTGTTGATAAGGTAGATAAAAGGAGCATCAGACACAGGTTTTCACAATCACACAATCACATTGTGAAAGCTATATCATTATACAATCATCTTCAAGAAACATGGCTACTGGAAAACAGCTCTACATTTTCAGGCAGTTCCCTCCAACCTCTCCAATACATCTTGAATAACAAGGTGATATCTATTTAATGCATAAGAATAACCTCCAGGATAACCTCTCAACTCTGTTTGGAATCTCTCAGCCATTGACACTTTATTTTGTCTCATTTCACTCTTCCCCCTTTTGGTCAAGAAGGTTTTCTCAATCCCTTGATACTGAGTCTCAGCTCATTCTAGGATTTCTGTCCTACATTTCCAGGAAGGTCCACACTCCTGGGAGTCATGTCCCACATAGACAGGGGGAAGGCAGTGAGTTTGTCTGTTGTGTTGGCTGGGGAGAGAGGCCACATCTGAGCAACAAAAGAGGTTCTCTTGGGGGTGACTCTTAGGCCTAATTTTAAGTAGACTTGACCTATGCTTTGTGGGGTTAAGTTTCATATGAACAAGCCCCTAAGATTGGGGGCTCAGCTTATTGCTTTGGTTGTCCACACTGCTTGTGGGAATATCAAGAATTCAACTTGGGGAAGTTAAATTTTCTCACCATTCATCCAAGGGGACTTTGCAAATACTTTTCTATTCACTGTTCAAATCACTCTGGGATTTATTGGGGCATCACTCTGGATAAACCAACAAAACCTCATGCCCTACTCAATGTTCCATGTACTTATGCTGTTCAATTAAGCTGTCTACATAAGTTATATTAGGAAATTCACTAGTCAAAATATAAATTTTGTACCAAATAAACATTTTTTGCTTTAGTCTCACACATAAGTTAAAAATTTCAAATATTAATTACCACCTATTTTCAACACCCTGCAGTAATGACATTCCTATGTTCTTCCTCATGCAAAAACAATTTTTTAAATTTGTATATTTAGTCACTATCATTATACAGTCTAGGCATTCCCAGATTATACCATCTCAGTCTTTATCACCTATCTTTCTTTCTGATTTCATTTGTTCCCCCAGCCCTCCTCCCTCTATCATTCTCACATTCAGTTTCATTCAGTGTTTTAGCATGAATGCATTAAGTTAGGTAGTATTGTGCTATCCATTTCTGAGTTTTTACAATCAGTCCTGTTGCACAATCTGTATTCCTTCAGCTCCAATTACTCAATATTTTACCCTATTTCTATCTCCTGATGGTCTCTGTTACCAATGAAATTCTCCAAGTTTATTCATTAATGTCAGTTCATATCAGTGAGACCATACAGTATTTGTCCTTTTGTTTCTGGCTAATCTCACTCAGCATAATGTCCTTAATTTAAGGTCCATCCATGTTGTTACATACTTCATAACTTTATTCTGTCTTATGGCTACATAGTATTCCATCATATGCATATACCAGTTTGTTTAACCACTCGTCTGTTGATGGACATTTTGTCTGTTTCTATCTCTTTGCAATTGTAAATAATGCTACTATAAACATTGGTGTGCAAATGTCCAGAAGTGCATTCTTAATAGAACCCAGTATTCTGTATTCACCCTAAAGGAAGGTCCCCCAGTATGCTATAATCCCACCTTGCCAGACTCAGTAATGCTGTTTTTGCTACTCTAGGGTGGCAAGGCTATCACCATAACCCCTAGAAAGGGAAACAGTTCCCAAGTCCACCTGACCTTCAACACATGTACAGTTTAGCCCCTCACTGAATCTTACACCTTTCCCAGTACGGTCCTCCTGGTAGTACAATACATATGAGATCGGGGCAGAGGGGGAGCTCTTGGCTGTGCTGAGGTGGAGGCCTCCTGGGAGCTGGTGCTATGCAGTTTGTCTCTTGCCCACAGCAATGAGCTGGGCCCTCACTGAAGAAAAAACCTTCATTCCCCAAAACATGTGATGAGAGCCGGGGCCCCACCAGCAGGTGAGGGAATCTCAAGGCAGGCATTGGATGTGGAAGCCAGGGCACATAGGCTGTTGAGAAGACAGATCACACCCTCTCAAGGGGCATTGCTCCTCCTTTGCTTGCACACCTTACATGACTCTGCTTGGCCCTGGAGGATGGCTGGTTAGCCAAAGACAAGTAAGATTCCTCAGGGAAGGAACAACCTAAGACAGGCACAGTTGCAAAGGGGCCATCAGGAGAAAACTTGGGGCCAGCAGAGGTGGGACATAGATCTTCACCCCCCAACTTCACAGGGGCCTAAACCCTGCATGGCTACTTTTTCTCCCATGCCCAGCTCAGATTGAGACATACCAACACCTGCAACAAGAAGAGGATGAGATATATGTGATGCTATTGCCCACTAGCATGGGCGAGCACCAAAGGGGTGAATGTAGCGTGCCTCTGGCAGGCCTCTGGCAGCAAGCAGGCTCCTTGTTTACTCAAGCTACTCCCTCTTTGGAAAGTATCCCAGCCCCAAAGACAGTTGAAAGCACATGTAAGCAAAGATAAGAGGCTTCCATAGGAGCACCCTCTCCCATAACTACTCATCAGCTTCTGTAAACTCAGCTTTGCAATCCTTCTGGGTCTGATCATGGGTACACAGCCAATCATCTCCTTCAGACATCGCCAGTTGCCATATTAGGAACACCCTACCTCTAATGAGCCATCATATCGATAAAAATCTTGTGTCAGCCCCTGTTCAGGGCTCAGACTTTCAGAGGTGACTCAGCTGAGCCCTATGGCCATAGACTAATAAAATATACTTCCTGAAATTTCAGAGCCTCCATCCCAGTTCATTCTGTTTCCGCATAATGTTCCTGGAGGCTCTTGTAGAACCTCCTTCCTGGTTTCGTGCAACGCACCCAAGTGTCCATAATAGGATTTTGCATGGACAGGTGCATGGAAACATATATGTTGAGTACATGAAAGGGGACAGAGAGAGAAGGGAGAAAGGGAAGGAGAGAGAGAAATCCAAATTGTTATTGCACTGTTAGAAGTTGTGTGTGACCAAAAGAAGCAGGGAAAATCCTAGGCTGGGTGAAATGAAACTACTGACTTCTACTCATTGAAAATGCAGCTCATTGTGAACAGAACAATCAAAAAATGCAACAATGTTGTTGGGAGCAGGGAATGTGGAGGGACATAGGAAGGGAGAGGAGAGAGGGTTTGGGAATGATTTTTTTCCTATGATTTCTATGATTTCCTATGATTTAGATTCAGAAGCGCCAATCCCCAGAGAATAGAGGACGCTGCGCCAAACACAGAACACATCTGTGGCTCTGTGAGACACTCTGGCTATTTATTAAAGCTGTCTTGGCCTTCAGCTACTATTTCTCTGCCTTTTTTTTTTTGAATTTGTCATTTTTCTTCCTATTTAGCAGCAAATCTGTGGGATTAATACCCGCTCTATCCCCCTCTGCATTCTGTCTCAGCCTGTTCTGCCCTGCTTTGGTTACAGCTGCCAAAAGGTTAAGAGGTTGAAATGGACCTTGGCAAGAGCTCATGTCATTTAAAAAAAAATTATTGGTCCTCCCAGAAAGACTGTGTAATAACCCATTTTGGAGGCTGAGTAGCCTATGGCTCTCTAGAGCCAATCTCCATCTCAAGATTGAGCCAAGCCTCTTCCCCTTGGGCCACCTCTGCAGCAGGCACCATCAGGAAGCCGCAAAGAGAGTCCCTGGGCACAAAACACTGGCTCCATTCACGGGGTGCCTTGCTGCAGTTACATTCCTCTCTGCTTCAAAGGACATGCCTACAACTCAGTTCCTGCTATCGTTTTGTGTTTCGTTTCTTTTATCGATGGTTTCTTTTCCCAATCCCTATCCCTGTTCTTTCTTTTCTTCTTTTTTCAATTGAGGTATAACTTAGATACAATACAAGGCACAAATCTTAAGCATACAACTTGCTGAATTTTTCAAAGATGTACATCCATATGAGTGTCATCAAGCTATAGAATCTTTCCATTTCCCATGAGAGGTCCTTTTGGTCAACTTTCCAATCAATACTGTGCCACCTCACACCCACAATGAAAGTAACCATAATTCTGGTTTCTCTCATCAGAATTATGAGAGAAATTAGCCTCTAATTCTCTTATAATTAGTCCAAATTAGTCTATGAGTGTTTTTGGACTGTTCTTGAACTTCACATAAATGAAATCACACAGGATGGACTCTTCGGGGTCTGGTTTCTTTCACTCAGTATGGTTTCAAAGTTCATCTCCACTGTTCTGTGTGTCTGTACTTTGTTCATTTTTATTGCTGAGCAAAATTTCATCATGTGGAGATACCATATTTTGTTTATCCATTCACCCATTGAAAGATATTTGGGATGTTTCTAATTTGGGACTGTTATGAAAAAAATTCATTAAGAATGTTTTTATACATGTCTTTGTGAAGAGGTCATTTTTTTCTGGGAAAGACCCAGGGAAATAAGCCTGGGACAGAGATCTCCATCAGTAGAACAGTAAGACATTGGAGGAATGGCCTTATCTACAAAGGCCCAGCTCACAGATAAAGTTAGCGCACCATAGAAGGTGCTCCAATTTTTCCCAATTGAGGAAGTTGTACAATGTTTCTAATAGTTCAAAGGCAGCTGTGTCTGATGGCAAAGAAATTCAATAGCATTGAGAGCCATGATTGGGTTCAAGCTTTTAATTTTAATTAAAATTTTGTGCTTGACTAAGTTTCTTCAGATTCTGGCTTGATAAGTTTAACATAAATAACTTGGACCCCATTTGTGGGGTTTAAATCTCCTTCTTCATGGGTGACTTTGTCATATCCATTCATCTCTTAGCTGCCCTATGGCACTCAGGAGGGATCATCAGTGATGAATATGGAATAAAAACTACTGATTCCACCCCATACCATGGAGACAGATTTAGTACTTTGCAGAACCTATGATGTTAAAGAGGATTCCCTGAAGTCAAATTGATGACTGGGTGTTTGTTCTGCACCCCCCTTTCCAATTTTTATGAGTAACTGCACCTCACCTCCCACAGCTGATTTGCTGAGTTTTTGTGGGGCCAGGAATTGCTCTGATTTGTTTATTTTTTTGCCTACATTTACATCTCACATAAGCCCTGGGAGGCAAATCCTTTGCATTGGTGAGGAAACTCAGGCTCAAAGATGGCAACTTGCCCATGGACACATAGCTAGTAAATAATGGACCTGGAATTTGAACCTAAGTCTGACTCTAATGTCCATGCACTTAACCACCACTAACCAGGGCATGTGCTTTGTGTGGAGTGGATTTAATTGTATTTTTTTCTTTCTTTGATGCAATTTATTGAGGTATATTGACACACCATACAGTCCATTCAAAATACACAGTCAGTGGCTCACAGTATCATCATGTTTAGTTGTATTTTAACAGCTATTGGTTGAGCACCTACAAAGTGCTAAGGTACCAGGAATTCAAAGATGAATATGACAGAAGGAAGGTCAAAGTCACTGGACAGAAAGGTTGGAGCACTGGGTTTGGGAAGGGACAGAGGGGAAGATAAGCAAACTGGAGGGAGCATAGCTTGCCAAGAGCTTTGATGACACATTAGTGTGCTAAAATTCTATCCTTAAAGCTGTGGGAAATGTAGGTAGGGTTGGAAAGAGGTATACTATAATGAATTCAGTATTTTAGGAACAAGTGAGTGGTGGTATTATGCATGAAGAGCGTCTGAATAAGGCAGAGAAATCTCCATTCCATGTGAGAGAAAGGAAATATCTAAATTATTCTGATATAATTTGAATGCAGGAAGAGGAATATATTTGTTTCCTGTGGCTACTGTGACATATCATCACAAATTAGATGGTTTAAAAGAACAGAAATTTATTTTCTCATGGTTCTGGAGAATAGAAGTCTGAAATCAAGGTGTCAGCAAAACCACCCTTCCTCTGAAGTCTTTTAGGGTAGAATCCTTCCTTGTCTCTTCCACATTCTGGCAGCCTCTGGCACTCCTTGGCTTGTTCATTGACAGCACACCAATTTCTGCCTCCTTTTTCAAATGGCCATCTTCCCTCTGTGTTTATCGTACTCTGCATGGCCATCTTCCCTCTGTGTTTGTCTGTGTATCTGTTTCTTCTCCTCTTCTCATATTGGGTTAGGGCCCATCCTAATCCAGTATGATCTCCTCTTAATTAATTACATCTGTAAAGACCCTATTTCCAAATAAGATCACATTCATAGGCTCCAGGTGTTAGGACTAGAACATACCTCTTTTGGGGAGAAACAATTCAACCCAGTGTATGTAAGAAGTGCCACAGAGTACTCAGTTGAGGTCTTTGATTGAAATTAGGGAGAGATAATAGAAGATCACTGCTCATATAAGGAGATTTGGCAGCATGAAAGAGGTTAATAATTTGGACCCCTACCTCACACCTTTACATAAAACCTTTGGTGGATTATGAAATTAAATTTGGACAAAACTTTGAAGCTTTTAGAATATACCATAGAAGAATATCTTCATGACATGGAGCCAGAGATAAGTTTTCTTAAGATACAAAAAGTGGTAATCATAAAGCAAAAGACTGAAACATTTGATTTCATTAAAATCAAGAATTTTTATTCATCAAAAGACTCCATAAAGAGACAAGCCACACTGTAGGGGGAGATAGTTGCAACATATTCGTGAACAAAGGACTCACATCCAGAATATATAAATATTTAAATATCAATGAAGGGGATAAAAGGACAACTAAACATGTAAATGAGTAAAACATTTGAATAGGTTTTCCAAAAAAGGTGGAAATCTAAATAACCAATAAGCATATGAAAAAATGTTCAATCTCATTGTTAAAGAGGTAATACAAATTAATACCATGATGATATGACACTATACACATATCATATTGGCAAACATTTAAAAGTCTGATAATTCCAAATGTTGGAGAAGATGTGCAGCAAAGGTTACTCAAACATTGCTTATGGGTGTGCAAACTGGTACCATCTTTTTGAAAAATGGGCTAGCATATTCTGATAAAGGTGAAGATACCCATACTCATGTGTATATACTAGAGAAACTCATGAATACATTCACCTGGATACATGTACAAGTTCTCCATGGTTTCCATCTTTATGGTTTCCATCTTTGTGGTTTTCCTCTGTGCTTTGAAGTATTTCTTCCACTTGATTTTGCCAGTCATCAATTTGTGTCCCAATAATGACCATCCTTTAATTTCTTTCTAATTGGGTATTGAATTGTGCTATTGGGAAGTCATGGTGACTCAAAATATTTTTCACTAGAAGTAAATCTTTCTAAGAGTTCATATTATTTTTAAAGCAGTTTTATTCACACATCATACAATCCAGCCAACATGTGCCATCACTGACTCTCACTATAATCACAGAGTTGTGCTTTCATCACCACGATCAATTTTAGAACATTTTCATTCCTCCAGAAAGACGAACTCCATATGCCTTATACCTCATTATTGACACTTAGCATGAGTTTGGTGGCTTTCTTATAATTCATGAAAGAATATTAAAATATTATGGTTAACTACATTTCAGAGTTTGCGTCAGGGGTATTTTTTCCCATATACTACCCTATAATTAACACCTTGTAATAGTAAGATATATTTGTTCTAGTTCATGGAAGAATATGCTTATATTTGTACTATTAACCACCTTCATAATTTACAACAGATTGCACAATGTTTTATAGTTCCATGTTTTATTCTCTAGCTTTCTTTATAGTGACATACATGACCCTAAACTTCACCTTTCAACCACACGCACACACATGATTTAGCACTGTTAATTACATTCCCAGTAATATGCCACCATCACCTCTATTAATTTCCAACATTTACAATCAACCTTTAAAAATTCTGCACAAATTAAGCATCAGATCCCCATTCTCTACCCTCACTCTATGTTCTGGTAACCTATATTCTAGATATTAATTTGATGAATTTGTTCATTATATTTAGCTCATTAATGAGAGCATACAATATTTGTTCTTATTTGCCTGGCCTATTTCATTCAGCATATTATCCTCAAACTTCATACATGTTGTTGAATGCTTCAGAACTTCATTCCTTCTTGCTTCTGAATAATATTCCATCATATGTATAGACCACATTTTTGTTTATCCATTCATCTGTGAATGGACACTTGGGTTGTTTACATCTTTTGGCAATTGTGAATACTGCTGCTATGAACATCAATGTGCAAATGTCTATTCACGCCCCTGCTTTCAGTTCTTCTGAGTATAGATCCAGTAGCAGGATTGCTGGATCATACGGCAGTTCAATACTTAGCTTCCTATGTAACCATTAAACTGTCTTCCACAATGGCTGTACTATTTTATATTCCCACCAGCAGTGAATAAGTGTTCCTATTTCTCCACATCCTCCCAAACACTTGTAGGTTTCTGTTTGTTTAATAGTGGCCATTCTAGTAGGTGTGAAATGATATCTCATTGTGATTTTGATTTACATTTTCCTAATTCCTAGTGATGTTAAACATCTTTTCATGTGTTTTTTAGCTATTTGTGTTTCCTCTTTGGAAAAATATCTGTTCAGGTATTTTGCCCACTTTTTAGGAAGCAGTTTATTGAGATAAATTCACATACCATACAATCCATCTAAAGTATACACCTAATTACAATTATACTTAATGCAAACTCTGGAATATAGTTAACCATAATATTTTAAAAAATTTTTTATTGTATAGTATAAAATATATACAAAGCAAAGGAATAAAAAGGAGATAGTTTTCAAAGCACTCTTCAACAAGTAGTTACAGAACAGATCCCAGAGTTTGTCATGGGCTACCATATGATCCTCTCACATTTTTCCTTCTAGCTGCTCCAGAATATAGGAGACTAGGAAGCTTAAATTTTTTTAGCATCACAATTGACTTTGTTTCTCTTTTTTTTGTGAAAAATAACATATATACAAAAAAGCTATAAATTTCAGAGCACAGCACCACAATTATTTGTAGAACATATTTCAGAGTTTGACGTGGGTTACAATTCCACAATTTTAGGTTTTTACTTCTAGTTGCTCTAAGATACTGGAGACTAAAAAACATATCAATTTAGTGATTCAGCATTCATACACATTTGTTAATCCTATCCTCTTTGTATAACTCCACCATCACCTTTGATCTCTCCATCCCTCTCTTTAGGGGTGTTTGGGCTATGGCCATTCTAATATTTTCATGTTGGAAGGGCCTCCCACTAATATGCGGTAGGGAGATGGAAATATCTGATGTTCTGGGAAGACTGAGGTCTCCAGGTTTCAGGACTTATCTGGTTCAGGGACTCATCTGGAGGTTGTAGGTTTCTGGAAAGTTGTTCTAGTGCACAGAACCCTTGTGGAACCTTACGTATTGCCCTAGGTGTTCTTTAGGATTGGCTCGAATGGTCCTGGTTGGGGGTTGGCAGGTTATGATAGGTAGCAATGTCTAACAGAAGCTTGCATAAGGGTAACCTCCAGAGTAGCCTCTCAACTCTATTTGAACTCTCTCTGCCACTGCTACTTTATTAGTTGCACTTCTTTTCCCCCTTTTGGTCAGGATGGAATTGTTGATCCCACAGTGCCAGGTCTGGATTCATCCCTGGGAGTCATCTCCCACATTGCCAGTGAGACTTTCACCCCTGGATGTCATGTCCAGTGTAGGGGAGAGGGCAAAGACTTCACTTGCAGAGTTGGGCTTAGAGAGAGTGAGGCCACATCTGAGCAACAACAGAGGTCCTCCAGAAGTAAGTCTTAGGCATGCCTATAGGTAGTCTAAGCTTCTCTGCTACCTACATAAGCTTCACAAGAGTAAAGCTCAGGATCAAAGGCATGGCCTATTGATTTGGGTGTCCGTAAAGTTTGACACAGTATCAGGGATTCCCTGATGGTAAGGTTTAGTAGTTTTATTTTTTCTTCTCCAATCCCTCAAGGCACTTTGCCAATACTTTTTTTTTTTTTACACGGGCAGGCACTGGGAATCGAACCCGGGTCCTGGGGCATGGCAGGCAAGCACTTTTACCTGCTGAGCCACTGTGGCCCACCCTGCCAATACTTTTTGATTACCTGATTAATATACTCTAGGATGTATCCAGGCATTAAAATAATCTATACAGGATTAAAGGACCTCTTTCTTATTCTGTGTTCCCTGTGTTTCAATTGTTCAAATGAGGTATACAGATAGGTTGAGTTGGATCATGCGTTACAGAAAATTTCAGTTCGAGACCAAATAAACCTCTCTTCCTATGGTCTCAAACAGTATGTGTGGTTCTAAAATGTACACAATCTCTTCCTTACCCCTGTGTTCCAAATTACTTTAACCCAAACCTGATTGATCAGCTTCATTCTTATCTCTAAATATCAGGTTATATATATATATATATGAAAATTTATATGTATATGTGTATATATATATATCAGTCAGCCTCTCAAAATACAGAAATAATAATTACACTCTGGACTTAATGTGTCTGCTATAAAATCCTACAATCTAAGCCCCTGTTTAATTATAAGCATTTTCTAAAGTAGACCATGCCATTGTTGTTCCTTTTTTTTTCTGGCTGATTTTGACTCACCAAATGTCTCACATGTTCAATCATATCATCGCATGCCTCATGACTTTGTTCCTTTTTGTTGCAGTGCAACTTTCATTCATAACTATACACCATCATTCATCAATCTACTTCTCAGTCAGTGCATCCTCCAGCCACCTGAATTCATCAGGCCTCATGTATCGTGCCCAAAGTCCATAGTCCATCAACATTCTCGATTTTAGATAATTTCATTTTTCCCAAGAGAAAGAAAACCAATAAACACACCCTCGCCAAATAGGAAATCTAAACCTCCTCTTAACTTTTGTCCCTCTCCCCATTATCTACTTCTGCTGTTGCTGTGGTAGTGCTGATATTTTCCTTTTGAACATAGCCCATAGCATGCAATAGCAGTTTTCCTCCATACCCTGGACTTAAACACTTTTTTGTACACGAATCATACCTTTGAAGCAGTTCTTGCAAGAATTAATTTATAATTCTAGTGTTAATCAGTGGGACACTGACAATCACCTAATTACAATTACACCTAATGCAAACTCTGGTATATAGTTAAAAATAATATTTTTGTTTATTTTTCTGTTAATTCTAGTTAAACATAACATTTTAATATTCTTTCATCAATTATAAAATTATAGTTCAGTGGTACAATTCTTACTTGCCATGTGGGAGACCCAGGTTTGATTCCCAACCCAAGCACTCTAGAAAAAATTCAATAAATGGTGCTTCAAGGTAATGGGCTATTAACATGGAAAAAGAATGAAATGTTACCCCTATCACATAGCATACAAAAAAAGTGTGCAAGCACTATCTTCTAATGTATTCAGAGTTGTGCATAAATCACTGCAATCAATTCTAGTACATTTTTCACCCTGAAGAGGGTTCACTACGTTATATAGTCCCATGTTTCATCTGGCTTTCCCCCAGTGACAAACACAAACCTAAACTTTACCTTTCAACCACAACCACATCTACATATCATCACTGTTAGTAACACTTACATAATGTGCTCCCCTCACTACCCTCCCTTTCCAAACATTTACAATCAACTTTACTACATATTCTGCACAATTTAAGCATCAATTATATATTAGTTAGGGTTCTCTAGAGAAACAGAATCAACAGGAAACACTCGCAAATATAAAATTTATAAAAGTGTTTCATGTAACTGTGGGAATGCAGAGTCCAAAATCCACAGGGCAGGCTATGAAGCTGATGATTCTGATGGAGGGTCTGGATGAGCTCCACAGGAGAGGCTTGCCAGCTGAAGCAGGAAGAGAGATTGACTTTTCTGAATCTTCCTTAAAAGACTTCCAGTGATTAGATAGAGCATCACTCATTGCAGAAGACATTCCCCTTGGCTGATTACAAATGGAATCAGCTTTGGGTGCAGCTGATGTGATCATGATTTAATTCTATGAAATGTCCTCATCGCAACAGACAGGCCAGCACTTGCCCAACCAGACAAACAGGTACCACCACTTGGCCAAGTTGACACATAAACCTGACTATGTCAGTCCACCCCTTGTCAACTTGGCAGCTTACACCTTAAACCATACTCAATTTCTAAATAAAAAACAATAAAACACGCATTTTTTTCTTTCACCCAACAATGCTCAACTGTCCTGCATATAACTAGAAACACATTAAATCTCTCCAGAATAGGGTGCAAGTCCTTGGGTAATATTCATTCTTAAACTTGATATCTTACAATTTAAATAGTATAGCATGAACAAAACAGCATTACAGTCCTTATTTCTGTAACTGATCATGTGGTTGTAGTTCGTATTTATCACTACCTTCTTCCACTACCCATTCCATGTTCCCTTTACCCTCAGCAAGCACGACAGCTGGCCATGTTTCTTTGCCTGGTTTAGGTGACCCAAACCTTCATTTCTGAAGTTTCAGAAGCATTGCTAGTCCTGCCTGCACTGGGTTGTTGCAGTTTTCCATTTATTTTAATCACAGGGCATGGTAGTACTAAAAGACGCCCTAGGGGATCCCCTATATTCCAGGAAAATTCTTCTTTACCTCCATTGTGTAGCTGTAGTACTATTTACCCATGATAGTCAGGGTCAATCACCCCAGCCAGTAATGTAAGCCCCTTCTTGGCTTGTTGATCCAAGGGCATGAGTAGACCAAAGTGACCAGGTGGCAGCTTTAGATTCCAGTTCAACGGAATCATTGTTGTTTCTCCAGGTGTAAGCATTCCCATTTTTTGGAACTAAAACCAGTAGACCAGCAAAGCTCAGGGTTGCAGGGACAAAAAGCAAAACTTTTCCTAGTGGATCAGTACGGGTAATAGTGGGTGCTGCTACTCCCATTTCCACCCCTTGGTTCCTGGACCCATGGATCCTGGCTATGGGAGAAACAGCACCATACAGCAGATGCTGATTCAGAGCATACACAGCTCCCTGGAGAACATTACTCCAGCCCTTCAATGTATTGCCACCTAGTTGGCACTGTATTTGAGTTTTCAAAAGGCCATTCCACTTTTCTATCAATCCAGTTGCTTCTGGATGATGGGGAACATGGTAAGACCAGAGAATTCCATGAGCATGTGCCCATTCCCACACTTCATTTGCTGTGAAATGTGTTCCCTGATCAGAAGCAATGCTTTGTGGAATACCATGACAATGGATAAGGCATTCTGTAATCTCGCGGATGGTAGTTTTGGCAGAAGCATTGCGTGCGGGGAAAGCAAACTCACCTCCAGAATATGTGTCTATTCCAATTAGAACAAGTCCCTTCCATGAAGGGAGTGGTCCAATGTAATCAACTTGCCACCATGAAGCCAGCTTGTCACCTCGGGGAATGGTGCCATATCTGGGGCTAAGTGTGGGTCTTTGCTGCTGGCAGATTGGGCACTCAGCAGTGGCTGTAGCCAAGGCAGACTTGGTGAGTGGAAGTCATGTTGCTGAGCCCATGCATAACCTCCATTCCTACCACTATGACCACTTTGTTCATGAGCCCATTGGGAAATAACAGGAATTGCTGGGGGAAAAGGCTGACTGGAATCCACAGAATGGGTCATCTTCTCCACTTGATTATTAAAACCTTCCTCTGCTGAAGTCACCCTCTGGTGTGCATTCACATGGGACACAAATATCTTCATGTTTTTACCCCACTCAGAAAGTTTTATCCACATACTTCTTCCCCAGACCTCCTTGTCACCAATTTTCCAATTATGGTCTTTCCAAGTCCCTGAACATCCAGCCAAACCATTAGCAACAGCCCATGATTCAGTATACAAATGCACCTCTGGCCAGTTCTCCTTCCAAGCAAAATGAACAACCAGGGGCACTGCTCGAAGTTCTTCCCACTGGGAGGATTTCCCCTCACCACTGTCCTGCAAGGACACCCCAGAAAGGGGTTGTAGTGCTGCAGCTGTCACTTTCGAGTGATACCTGCATATCATTGTGAACCATCTGTAAACCAGGCCCGAGCTTTCTCTTCCTCAGTCAATTCACTGTTAGGAACTCCCCAAGAGGCCATAGCTCTGGTCTGGGAAAGAGAAGGTAATGGGGCATGAGTGGAGACCGTGGGTATTTGGGCCACTTCCTCATGTAACTTACTTGTGCCTTCAGGACCTGCTTTGGCCCTATCTCGTATATGCCATTTCCATTTTATGATGGAGTGCTGCTGTGCATGCCCAACTTTATGGCTTGGTGAGTCAGACAACACCCAGCTCATGATAGGCAGCTCAGGTCTCATGGTAACTTGGTGGCCCATGGTTAAGCATTCAGTCTCTACCAAGGCCCAGTAGCAGGCCAAAAGCTGTTTCTCAAAAAGAGAGTAGTTATCTTCAGCAGATGGTAGCTCTGCTTCAAAATCCTAAGGGTTGTGATTCTCCTATATGGGCCTGCCAAAGGCTTCAAACAGCATCTCTATTGGCCACTGACACTTCCGGCACCATTGGATCTGCTGGATCATACAGCCCAAGTGGCAGAGCAGCTTGTACTGCAACCAAGACCTATTGCAGAGCCTCCTCTTGTTCAGGTACCCACTCAAAATTAGCAGCTTTTCTGGTCACTCGATAAATGGGCCAGAGTAGCACACCCAAATGAGCAATACATTGTCACCAAAATCCAAAGAGACCAACTAGGCATTGTGTCTCTTTTCTGGTTGTAGGAGGAGCCAGATGCAGCAACTTATCCTTCACCTGAGAAAAGATATCTTGACATGCCCCACACCACTGGACACATAGAAATTTCACTGAGGTGGAAGTCCCCTGTACTTTTGTTGGATTTATCTCCCATCCTCTGACATGCAAATGCCTTACCAGTAAGTCTAGAATAGTTGCTACTCTTGCTCACTAGGTCCAATAAACATGATATCATCAATATAATGGACCAGTGTGATGTCTTGTGGGAGGGAGAAATGATCAAGGTCCCTGTGGACAAGATTATGACATAGGGCTGGAGAGTTGATATACCCCTGAGGTAAGACAGTGAAAGTATATTGCTGACCTTGCCAGCTGAAGGCAAACTGTTTCTGGTGGTCCTTACTAACAGCTATTGAGAAAAAAGCATTTGCCAAATCAATAGCTGAATACCAGGTACCAGGGGATGTATCGATTTGCTCAAGCAATGGTGCCACATCTGGAGCAGCAGCTGTAATTGGAGTCACCACTTGCATCAGTTTACAATACTCCACTGTCATTCTCCAAGACCCATCTGCTTTCTGCACAGGCCAAATAGGAGAGTTGAATGGGGATGTGGTGGGAATCACCACCCCTGCATCCTTCAAGTCCTGAAGAGTGGCAATAATCTCTGCAATTCCTCCAGAAATATGGTATTGCATCTGATTTACTATTTTGCTAGTTGGGAGCAGTTCTAGTGGCTTCCACTTGGCCTGTCCCACCATAATAGCCCTCACTGCATGAGAACCAATGTGGGGATTCTGCCATTTTCTCAGTATGTCTATTCCAATTATACATTCTGGAACTGGGGAAATAAGTACAGGATGGGTCTGGGAGCCCACTGGGCCCACTGTGAGATAGATCTGAGCTAAAACTTCGTTGATCATTTGGCCTCCACAAGCTCCCACTCTGACTGGTGGACAAGAGTGATATTTTGGGTCCCCTGGAATTAATGCCATCTATTATATTTCTAGGTACCCCATAATTTACTAGCTAATGCCACAAATTTCTGTCAGTCATATTATTTTTACTTCTGCTTTGACTTTGCTACTATAATAGCTACATCCACCCTGTCTTTGGCGATTAAGTGCTGCCACCTGGCTTCTGCCAGCTCAGGATCCAGTCATCCCCATTGCATTTAAGGATTCCAACTCAGTGACAGTAGTTCCTATAGTAATATCTGACCTACAGAGAAGAGAAACTACAGAGCTTTTCATGGATGATGGCACTAGTCTCTCAAATTGATTTCTCACTGCTCTGGTAAACGGTGCATCCTCTGGACATTCCTGGGGTGTGAGAGCAGGCTTTGCATGCTAAATCCATTCTAACATTCCAATCTCCCTAAGCCTCTGGATCCCCTCATCTACATTATACAAGGACAGTTCTGGCATTTCAACCTCCAGTAATGTCAGTCACCTTTTGATCGATGTTTCAGCCAACCATCAAAAAAAACTGTTAATGCCTTTTCTACCCCCTCGAGCTATAACATTAAATGCAAAAATCTCTGCTTAGTGGGCCCATATCAATAAATTCAGCCTGATCCAGCCTTATATTCCTCCCAACATTATCCCACACCCTTGAAATTCATTCCCACACATATTCCCCTGATTTCTGTCTATATAAATTGGAAAACTCACACAGTTCTTTTGGAGTATAATGTACCTGCTCATGTGTGATACTTTGCACCTCACCTTTAGGGGCCTGTTGGGACTTTAGTTTAGTTATAGGTCTGGAAGAAATGAGGGGTGGTGGGGGTGGGTCATGAAAAGAATTAGAAATATCTTCCAAGTCATCTCCTTCAGGGCCTTCATTTTCAGTTTCATCTGGTGAAACAGGATTAATCACTCTTGGGCTAATCCCTTCAGGTGGAGGTTGGGTGGTCAAATTCTCAAGGCAGACTGGAGGTGGGGTGGCTATGTCCTCAAGGCAGACTATTACAGAGTTATCTAAAGAAGACTCAGCATGACCTAGGGCTTCAACCTCACCCCTGCCATCATCATCCATCCATTTGTCCCCATCCCATTTTTCAGGGTCCCACTCCTTTCCAATCAATGTCCTCATTTTAATGGCAGACACCATGCAACATTGAGATTTAAGTTTACGTTGTAAAGTTGCTACTCTAACAATAAGATTTGGAGTGTGACTTTCAGAGATCTTAAATCTACAGCTAGAGGAAATAAGATTTTCCTTCAGGATACTCATAGAAACTTCTACATCTGTCAGATGGTGCTTAAGCTTCTCATTTGAACCCTTAAGCCCATCCCTTTCACTCCTTAATGTATCCAGCATATCTAACAACAATCAGCCAACATCTCTATGCCTCTTATTTCCACAAAACTCCATAAAGTTGTCAAAAACATTGTCCCCCAGAGCCTGGCTTTGTACAAGCAAAGCATTAGGAGAATCAAATGGTGATATTTTGACTATTTATTTTGCCAACCCACTCCATGGGTTGGGAGTGTCATTCTGATTATGGGAATTAGAGTCCTTAGTGCCTTTGAGTCCAGTCAGAGTAGAAAATCATTCATAAAAAACCATTTTTAAGATTCTGTTTCTTAAAACCACTCCTGGTACCAAGTTGTATTAGTTAAGGTTCTCTAGAGAAACAGAATCAACAGGAAGCACTCGCAAATATAAAATTTATAAAAGTGTCTCATGTAACCATGGAATGCAGAGTCCAAAATCTGCAGGGCAGGCTGTGAGGCTGACAATTCCAGTGGAGGGTCTGGATGAACTCCAAAGGGGAGGCTCACCAGCTGAAGTAGGAAGAGAGCCTGTCTCTTCTGAATCCTCCTTAAAAGGCTTCCAGTGATTAGATTAAGCATCACTCATTGCAGAAGACACTCCCTTTTGGCTGATTACAAATGGAATCAGCTTTGGGTGCAACTGACATGATCATGATTTAATTCTATGAAATGCCTTATCACAACAGACAAGCCAGCACTTGCCCAACCAGACAAACAGGTACCACCACTTGGCCAGTTGTCACATGAACCTGACCATGACACACTGGAAGTTGTTTGACCAGCTGTCTCTCTGATTTCATCTTCTTTGTCAAATCTTAGTCTTTTGACCTCAAGGCCCTCAGCTTCCACAGCATCTTCAGCTCAATGTTTGTTTTTTTTAGGGCTCACTCGGGAAATTTCTCTTCCAGATGTCTGGAAGTCACTGTGATTTCTGTCCTCATTTTGCTGCAGATTTGACTCTTTGCTGTCTTGCTCTCAGGTAAACCATTCATTGTCATTGGGACTGACAAAGAAACCTTTAGTCCATTAAGTGGCCTGGGTGTTCCAGGCCCATTTATATTAGACCTCTCAGTGTAACTTGATGAATTTCCAGGAAACATGACACCATTCATTTGATTCAAACTACTGGAATTGTTTTTCTCTAAAGAAGGATTAAATACAACTAACAACCATCACATTCTTTTCTGCTCCTCTGAGAAATTTGTCTCTTCCTGTATAGTTTCTCCTTCGATCCGTCAGCAATTCACATAGCTGCTGAATAGTAAAAGGTATACCATTAAATCCAGTGACAATTTTCAGTATTCTTTCTTTCATTTCATCAAAGGGAATATATTCAACATTAGGGTTGGGAGGACCTCTTGGTTCAGGAGCTGAAGTTCTGAAATCATCCATCACTTTCACCAGTTTGAAAATAAAATGTCCTTTAAATTGGGACTGAATCATTGTTTCTCCAGTCTTGGCTACATGACAAAGAGACCGATCCAGAATAGGACACAGTTCCTTTTTCCCCCTCTTCTCAAAATCTTTCAGTGCCTCCTGCAGCCTCTGGATGTCTATGGCTTCTTGGAGTTCCTTGCAGCCTCCACCTCCTCTGTGGGTCTCATGGGGACTGGAATGCCTCACCCCACCCCACCCCTGATGCCCTCCTCCTCCTTCACACACACTTACAGCACACAGGTGACTGGGGTGGAGGGGTGGGGTCTGGCACCGAAGGGAGCCAGGGGAAGCAAGCAAGAAAGCAAGACCGAGGGATACAGACTGTGCAACAGGACTAGATACAAAAACTCAAAAATGGACAGCACAATAATACCAAATTGTAAAGTAATCATGTTAAAACACTGAATGAAGCTGCATCTGAGCTATAGGTTTTTGTTTTGTTTTTGTTTTGTTTTGCTTTGTTTGTTTTTTTTGTTTTTGTCTGTCTGGTTGTTTGTCTTTTTTTTTTTACTTTTATTATTACTTTCATTTTTTTCTCTATATTAACATTCTATATCTTTTTCTGTTGTGTTGCTGGTTCTTCTAAACCAATGCAAATGTATTAAGAAACGATGATCATGCATCTATGTGATGATGTTAGGAATTACTGATTGCATATGTAGAATGGTATGATTTCTAAATGTTGGGTTAATTTCTTTTTTTTCCATTAATTAATAAAAAAAAAAGAATCAAGGCTATCATCACACAGCAGAGACTCACCGTGGGCCCCTGGGCTGTGCGGAGTAGAGATTCTTTACAGCTTCTCAGCCAGCAACTGGATAAAATAAATTTCTGTCTTCATTTGCCCCTGCACCTTGGGGGTCACTTGGTTAGTGGGTAGAGATAAAATTAGGTCTGTATATCCTCAAAAGTCATGGCCTTTTCTGGACTCCTCACTGCTTTGCAATCAGAGCAACCCCTGTCTTTACAGCTAGAGCTGTGTCTGCCAAGTAGAAAGACATGCAGCCCGCCGGCTAAGGCGTTCTTTCTCTCCAAAGGGGCGAAGGCATGGTGGCAAATCCGTAGTCTTCCTCTAGTCTCCATAAGACATCCTCCTTTTCATAATATGTCCTGTTCAAACAGGTCACAAGTTAACCTGTTAACTACCAGCCATTTTTTCCTCACACTTCTCATTGCAGTGGAACTTGAAGCTTTTCAGATTCCTCAGACACGCATTTTCTACCCTCTCCTTCCTGCTACAGATTAATATCTCATCTACTATTCTGTTCCTATATGTTTTTCTATTCTTTATAACATTTTTATTGTATACTATAATATATATACAAAAGAGAGAAATTAAAAAGCAATAGTTTTCAGAGCATTCTTCAACAAGTAGTCACAGGACAGATCCCAGAGTCTGACATGGGCTACCATACGATCCTCTCAGATTTTCCTTCCAGCTGCTCCAGAATATAGGAGGCTACAGGGCTTAAATTTTTTTTAATTATCACAGTTGACTTTTTTCCTTTTTGTGTGTGAAAAATAACATATATACAAAAAGGAATAAATTTCAAAGCACAGCACCATAATTAGTTGTAGAACAGATTTCAGAGTTTGACATGCATTACAATTCCACAGTTTTAGGTTTTTGCTTCTAGCAGCTCTAAGATACTGGAGACTAAAAGAGATATCAGTTCAATGATTCAGCATTCATATCCATTTGTTAAATCCTATCTTCTCTGTAGAACCCCACCATCACATTTGATCTTTCCATCCCTCTCTTTAGGGATGTTTGGGCTATGGTCATTCTAACTTTTTCATTTTGGAAGGGTCTCTCACTAATATGGTATAGGGAGATGGAACTAGCTGATGTTCTGGAGAGGCTAGGCCCTCTAGGTTTCAGGACTTACTTGTCCAGGAACCCTTTTCCTTTATTTTTAATTTTTAAGTTACTGTTTTCCTCATACTACAAAAGCAGTATCCATTCAGTGTAGGAAAAAGAATCACCTTGAAATACACATAAGCAAGCAACAACAAAAATAAAATAAAAGCCCCATCACCTCAAATGAACTGATTTTAATTTTTGGTGTTTATCTTTCAGGAAGAACAATTTTATTCACATATGTGTGTGTTTGTGTATGACAAAATAGATTAACTTATTCATATTGATTTTTAGTATTTTTTTCACAAATTAATATTTTGTAAACTTTGCTACTAAAGTTTCATTGTTAAAAAACTAATAGACTTTATTTCTTAGAACAGTTGTAGATTTGCACAGAAGCTGAGCAGACAGTACAGTCTCCAGATACACACAGCACAAAGCTTCCCCTATTATTAACTTTTTACATTAGAATGCTACATTTGTTATATTTAAGGAAACAATATTGATACATTATTATTAAGTAAGGAACATACTTGGTTCAGATTGCCTCAGTTTTTATCTAATGTCCTTTTCCTTCCCCAGGATCCCAGCCAGGATATGATTTTGCATTTAGTGGTAATCTCCCCTTAGGTGCCTCCTGGCTGAGCTTCTCAGATTTGAGCGCTGTTTCAGTTGGCTCCTGGCGTTTAAACTACATACCACATTTGTTTGCCTGTTTGTTTTTTAGTACTTCCTTACTTCCGGCCACTACAATATATTCCAGCTCATATAGTGTAATTCTTACCCAAGTCTTAGAGTTAGCCATTTCTCCAAGGAGCCCTGGTTCCTTTTATTAGAGAATGGTGTTGGAAACCAAGATTTAGCCGCTTGTGCGCTCATTGCTACTGGAGTGCTCGTTCTTCCAAACATCTTCTTCCTTTGGTAACTTCAGTCCCATCCCATCTGCCTCTGACTGGCCCCTCAGGATTGGTGGTGAGAAACAGAGTTCAATTCAGTGTAGAGCTGACCAGGCCACAGGGGCGGCCTTAGGGGAGAACGGACACCCTGTCTCCCCACCAGAAGCCAGATGACTAACAACCTGTGTGGTGGAGTCCTGCATTAGGATGAGGTTGGAATTAGATGACTTCTAAAGTTCTAAGGTCCTTCAGTTCTAAGATTTTGTGCTTTCAAGTGATGTTTTGAAAGATTGCTTTGGGTGTAATGATGTCTCTTTCTGCCACTGTTGACAGTGAGTCTGGTGAGTCATCTCTGCACCCACAGTGCCTGGCATACTTCATTTTTCATGGTAGATGCTTAATAAATGTTTTGCTGAAATGTAAAAAAAAGAGAGTAAGACCAAGAGAGTGAGCACCTCCCAGAGCCACTACCACCAGCGCTCAGGGAAGTGCCTGAAACTGGAGAGCTGTGTTCCAGTAGCCATGTTTCTTGAGGATGATTGAATAATGATAAAGCTTTCACAATGTGACTGTGTGATTGTGAAAACCTTTTGTCTGATGCTCCTTTTATCTACAGTATGGACAGATGAGTAAAAAATATGGATAAGAAATAAAAAATAATAGGGGGAACAAATGTTAAAATAAATTGAGTAGATTGAAATTCTAGTGGTCATTGAGAGGGAGGGATAAGGGGTATGGTATGGTATGTATGAGTTTTTTCTTTTTCTTTTCTCTTTCTTTTGCTGGAGAGATGCAAATGTTCAAAAAATGATCATGGTGATGAATACACAACTATGTGATGATAATGTGAGCCATTGATTGCAGCTATGTATAGAATGTTTGCCAAGAACGTTTGCATGTTTGTTTGTTAAGGTTTATAATAAAAATGTTTTTTTTATTTTTTATTTTGACTCTTTTTAAAGTCAGCAGGAGTGATGTTAATTGGGGTTTAGCAGACCATGGCAATTAGCACTATCTAGCTGAAGCTTGGATAAAAGTAGCCTCTGGAATATCCTCTTGACTCATTTGATCTCTGTTGGCCACTGATGCCTTATTTTATTACACTTCTTTTCCCTCTTTTGGTTTGGAAGGTCTTCTCCCACTTTTGATTTGGTTTGGTTTAGTTTGTCAATTCCACGGTGTCAGGCCCAGACTCATCCCCAGGAGCCATGCCCCATGTTGTCAAGGAAATTTTCACCCCTGAATGTCATGTCCCACATAGCAGGGAGGGTAAGGATTCTCCTTGCAGAGCTGAGCTTGGAGATAGAGTGAGAGAGGCTGCATCTGAGCAACACAGAAGCTTCCTGGAAGCAACTCTTAGGCTTCGTTTTTCATAGTCTTAGCTTCTCCCTTATAGAAAAATGTTTCATAAGGGCAAGCCTCAAAATCTAGGGCTTAGCCTCTTTTCTTGAGAGTCCCCAGTAGTTGAAAGGGTACCTGGAGTTTCCCAGATGGGAAAGTTTAATAGTTCCATATATATATATATTACCCTCCCCTTCAAACCATCAAGGGACTCTACCAAGTATTTGATATTTTGATGCTGTTATGAATGGTATGTGTTGTAGTTTGCTAGCTGCCAGAATGTGATACACCAGAAAAGAACAGATTTTTAAAAGGAGGGATTTAATAAGTTGCAAGTTTATAGTCCTAAGCCCATGAAACTGTCCCAATTAAAGCAAGGCTATAAAAATTTCCAATCTAAGTTATCAGGAAAAGATACCTTTGTTTAAGGAGACTGGTAAAGTTCAAGGTTTCTCTCTCAACAAGAAAGGCATATGGTGAACAATAGCTCTCTCTCCAGGCTTCTTGTTTCATGAAACTCTCTCAGGGGCCTTTTCCTTCTTCATCTCCAAAGCTCTCTGGCTGCAAGGGCTCTGTAGGTCTTTCCAAAATTATTCCTTCTTAAAAGGCTGCAGTAAGCAACCCCACCTTAAATGGGTGGAGACATAGCTCTATGGAAATCATCTAATAAAAAGTTACCACCCACAGTTGGGTGATTCACATCCCCATGGATAATTTACAAATTCCCACCCAGCGATACTGAATGAGAATTAAAGGAGATGGTTTTTCTGGGGTCCACCACAGATTCAAACTGGCATAGTATGTTTTTCTAGAATTTTGATTTCCAATTGTTTATTGCTAGTATACATAAATATAATTGATTTTTGAATATTGGCCTTGAATCCTACTACCTAGCTAAGCTTATTTATTTGATCTAGTAGCTTTTCTATAGATTCCTTGGGATTTTCTACCCTAACAATTATGGTGTCTATAAAGACAGCTTTACTGCTTCCTTTCCAATGCAGATGCCCTTATTTGTCTTGTCTTCTTGCACTAGCTGGAAACTTCAGTGAAATTTTGAAGTGGTGAGAGCAGGCATCATTGCCTTGTTCATGATTTTATGGTAAAGTAATTAACTATGATGTTAACTGTAAGTTTTTCATAAATTCCCTTTATCAGGTTGAGGATGTTCCAATATATTTCTAGTTTGTTGGGATATTTTTTATCAGAAATGGATATTGAATTTTATAAAATGCTTTTTCTGCATTGATTGAGATGGCTCTATGTTTCTTCTTTTTTTAGTCTGTTAATATGGTAAATTACATCGATTTTTTGATGTTAAACCAACCTTGTAATAATGGGATAAAGGCCACTTGGTCGTGTGTTTTATTATTTTATATGACATTGCATTTGATGTGCTAAAATTTTGTTGAAAATTTCTGCATCTGTGACTTGGGGATTGTCATGGTCAGGTTCATCTGTCAACTTGGCCAGGTGATGGTGCCCAGTTTTCTGATTGGGCAAGTACTGGCCTGTCTGTTGCTATGAGGACATTTCATGGACATAAATCATGACCATGTTGGCTGCATCTACAGCTGATTTCATTTGCAATCAGCTATGGGAAGTGTCTTCTGCAAAAAGTGATGCTTAATCTAATCACTAGAAGGCTTTTAAGGAGGATTCAGAAGAGACAATCACTCTTCCTGCTTCAGCCAGCCAGCCTCTCCTGAGAGTTCATTGAGGACCTTCATTGGAGCTGCCAGGTCACAGCCTGCCCTACAGACCTTGAACTCTACATCTCCATGGTTAAGTGAGACACTTTTATAAATTTCATATTTACAGATATCTTCCTCTGATTCTGTCTCTCTACAGAACCCTAGCTAATACAGGGATATTGGCCTATAATTTTATTTCCCTGTGATGTTTTTGTCTGGTTTTGTTATCAGAGCAACATTGGCCTCAAAGAATGAGTTGGGATATATTCACTCTCCAATTTTCTGAAGAGTTTGTGTAGAATTGTTATTATTTCTTCCTTAACTATTCCATATAATTTGCCAGTGAAGCATTCTGGGCCTGGATTTTTCTTTTTGGAAAGGTGTTTAACTACAAAATCAGTTTCTATAATAAATATAGGCTACTCAGGTTGTCTGTTTCTTCTGGAGTGAGCTTTGGTATTTGTGCCTTTTAAGGAATTGATTCTTTCAATATCTGTAGATATGGGTAGTCATGTTACCTATATCATTCCTGATATTGGAAAATTGGGTCTTCACTTTTTTTTCCTGATCAGTCTAGCTAGAGGTTTACCATTGTCTTGAATTCTCAAAAAACTAACTTTTGATTTCATTCATTTTCCCTGTTCTTTTTCTGTTTTCTATTTCATTGATTTTCCCTTTGATCTTTATTCTTTTCCATCCTTCTGCTTATTTTAAATTTCTTTAGCAGCTCTTACTGTACTTTCTTAAGGTAGAAACTGAGTTCAATTTTTGAGACCTTTCTTATATAGTCATTCAGGACTATACATTTAATCTAATTAATGCTTTAACTGTGTGTCAGGAGTCCCCAAGATCAGGATCAGGCTTGATGACTCAATTGAAAGGATTCACAGGACTCAGAAGTTCTTATACTCAAGCTTACAATTTATTCCAGTAAAAAGATACAGATTAAAATCAGCAAAGGGAAAAAGCACAGGAGGTGATATCTAGGGGAAACCAGGTACAGTTTTCTAGGTGTCCCCGCCCAGTGGAGTCATATGGGATATACCTAATTCCCATAATGATGTGTGATAATATGTGCAATGTGTTGCTTCCTGGGGAAGCTCACCTGATTGAACCTTTGTGTCCAGGGACTTTATTGGGGATCAGTCATGCAGACATGTAGCACCTGCTTAACTGGCCTCAGTTACTCAGTCTTCATCAAGTAAAAGCAGGTGTTCACCATAAATCCCATTGTTAGCATAAACCATCAAACTGGCACAGCATGGCACAAAACCTCATGCATAAAGAAACACCCTAATCAGACAGAACAATCCAAGAGCTCAGTGCTTAGTTCTTACGCACTGGCCAAGGGCCAGTTCTGAAAACAGGCCTTTCTTGGGAATATGCAGGGTTTAAGTAACTCAATTTTGTTGAGTTAACCTTTTCCTGCACAAGATGCCTTCCACAAATTTGGATATGATGTATATTCATTTTCATTCACTTCAAGATACTTTTTAATATCTTTTTTATGTCTTCTTGGACATGTGGGTTATTTAGAAGTGTATTATTTAGCTTCCAGATATTTGGGGGATTTTAAGAATATTTTCTGTTATTGATTTTAATTCTATTGTGATCAGAGAATATTTTATATGTCTTGAATTCCATTAAATTCACTGAGACTTGCTTTATGGGCTAGATTATTGCCTACTTTGGTAGATATTCTGTGTGCTTTAAAATAATGTATATTCTTTTGTTGGAAGGAATTTTCTATAAATGACAGGGCAAATTGGTTGATAGTGTTATTCAAGTCAATTTTCATACTGACTTAACTTTTCCATTGCTGCTGCAAATGGGATCTTCTCTTTATGGATTTTAAGTAATAATTCTTTGATATACAAAGGCTATACATTTTCTTATTGTGATAACATATATAAAACAACTCAAAATTTTCTATTTTAAGTGTACATTTCAATAGTATTAATTCCATTCACAATACTGTGCTACCATTACCACCATCTATTACCAAGCCTCTTTTATGACCTCAAATGGAAACTCTGTACCTATTAAGCAATAATTCTCTTTCTCCCCTACCCCTGGGCCCTGGTAGCCTCTAATCTACTTTCTGTCTCTGAATTTGCCTCTTCTAGTTATTTCATAAAAGTGGAATCATACAATATTTGTCTTTTTTTGTGTTTGGCTTATTTCACTCAACATGATAATTCCAAGATTCATCCATGATGTAGTATGTATCAAAATGTCATTCCTTTTTATGGCTGAATAATATTCCATTGTATGTATAATGCCATATTTTGTTTACCCATTCATCTGTTGATGGACACTTGGGTTGTTTCTACCTTTATACAACTGTGAATATGCTGCTATGAACATTGGTATACAAATATCTATTGATATCTCTGCTTTCAATTCTTTGGAGGTATATACCTACAACTGGAATTGCTGGGTTATGTGGTAATTCTATGTTCAACTTTTTGAGGAGTTACCAAACCTTTTTTCACAGTGGCTGAACCATTTCACATTCCTACCAGCACCATACAAGGGTTCTAATTTGTCTTCATCCTTGACAACACTTAATTATTTTCTGTTTTGTTAGTAATGGTCATTTTAGTGGATGTGAAGTGGCATCTTATTGTGGTTTTGATTTCCATTTCCCTGATTATTAAAGATATTGAACATCTTTTAGTGTGCTTATTGCCCAGTTGTATATCTTATTTGGGGAAGCATCTATCCAAGTCTTTTGCCCACTCTTAAAGTGAATTGTTTGCCTTTCTGTTGTTGGATTTTAAGAATTCTTTACATATTCTGGATATTATCAGGTATATGACTTCTGTGTTAGTTAGATTCAGTTGTCAACTTGGCCAGGTGAGCATACCTAGTTCTGTTGCTGCGGACACAAGCCAATGGTACGTGAATCTCATCTGTTGCTAATTACATCTGCAGTCGGCTAGGAGGCGTGTCTGCTGCAATGAGTGACATTCGACTTAATTGGCTGGTGCTTAAATGAGAGATTGCAATGTAGCACCGCTAAGCAGCTCGGCATTCCTCATCTCAGCACCAGCAGCTCAGCCCAGGCCTTTGGAGATGCAGAAAGAAGTCACCCCGGGGAAAGTTGTTGGAACCCAGGGGCCTGGAGAGAAGACCAGCAGAGACCATCCTGTGCCTTCCCACATAAGAAAGAACCTCAGTGGAAAGTTAGCTGCCTTTCCTCTGAAGAACCAACAAAATAAATCCCCTTTTATTAAAAGCCAATCTGTCTCTGGTGTGTTGCATTCCGGCAGCTAGCAAACTAGAACAACTTCCAAATATTTTTTTCCACTCTGTGGGTAATTTTTTCACTTTCTTGATAGTGTCCTTTGACATGCAATGCTTTCAAGTTTGAAGATGTACAATTCATGTATGCTTTGTTTTATTGCTCATGCTTTTGGTGCTATATCTAATAAATCATTGGAAAATCTAAGGTCAGGAAGATTTTCCCCTATCTTTTCTTCTAAGAGTTTTATGTCACTAGCTCTTATATTTAGATAGGTAGATTTATTTTTAAGAGCTGGACTAGCTTTAATTTTGGAAATAGTCTGGTGACCGATGAAGAAAGTCTCTTTTCAAAGTATAGTTAACTTGGGGGAAGTCAAGATCCAAAAGTCTCCAGAATGTCCCCAGAATATCTACAAGTGCATTGTGAGACATTCATGTGGTGATGTTCAATAGGTATGGATAAATGAGTGTCCTGATTCATGACATTCTAAGCCTTAGTTTCTCATTGAAGACCTTTCTTATAGCAATTCAGTTAGTCAGTAGTATTATATACTTTTGTAGCTTTGCAGATTTTGTCTACTTGCTATACCAGTTACAGAGAGTATTGATGTCTCCAAGTATAAATGTGGATTCATGCATTATTCCTTTAGATTCTATCAGATTTTGCTTCATGTATGTTGAAGCTCTGTAGTTAGTTGCATGGACATTTAGGATAGCTATGTCTTCTTGGAGAATTGACCCTTTTATCATTATGCAATATCTCTCTTCGTTGTGATGATTTTCCTTATTCTGAAGTCTACTTTGTCTAAAATTAATATAGCCACTCCACAATTTTTTATTAGTATTATCATTGTGTGTGTGCGTGTG
Source organism: Tamandua tetradactyla (assembly GCF_023851605.1). Taxonomy (NCBI): domain Eukaryota; kingdom Metazoa; phylum Chordata; class Mammalia; order Pilosa; family Myrmecophagidae; genus Tamandua; species Tamandua tetradactyla. Next base: position 126,160,667 of record NC_135353.1, read on the forward strand.
TGCGTGTGTTTAACAGGTAAGCATTTCTCAGGCAAGGAGAGGTATGCACAAGAAATATAGCTTTTTCTATAATTTCTATTTAGTGCCCCCATCTATTGACTGGCAGAGATAATATCAGTCAATTCATGTTTCAGGATCCTCCTGTGTTACAAATCAGTTCTGCAAGTTTGGATGGTACCAAGGCTTGGGGAGGGGGTCACTATTCACACAAGCATCTGTAAGCATACCTCATTCTCCTTTGGTCCTGTCCTTGGACCACGCAGACTTGTTCTTCATCTTGAACTACATGCCTCACTCTCCACTGCTGCCAGTTCCCAGCTGCATGAAAGCATCTTCTGAGCCTTCCCATGCTATGCTGGGACGTGAGAGAACTCTGGACAGTGGTCTTGGGCCCATCCTTCCTGAGTTCCATCCCCTCACCTCTCTCTTTTTCTCTCTTGCCCATTGGAGTCAAAATGCTCTGGGGTAGGGGGTGAATTCAGTTTTTTATTTTTTAGTGAATTTTTATTGTGATATTATTTACAACCTATAGAAAAATTGCAAGATTAGAACAAGGCTTTCCTACATACCCTTTACTTAGATTCACAAATTCATTCTCTCTATTTCAATGTGTATATGTGTATGTGGTGTTTGTATGTATTCTTTTGTTTTCCTGAATCATTTGAAACTCAACAAAAAATAAAGTAAATAAATGAAATAAAAATTTGTTTTTGTCAAGATCAACAAAATTAAGAAATCTTTACTTCAACTGACCAATAAATGAGTGATAGAGAGAAAAAATAATTTATCAAAATCAGGAATAAAAGAGGGGACACCCTATTAACCTTACAGAAATTAAGACGATTATGTGAGAATATTTTGAACAACTTTATACCAATAAACTTAACAATGTACATGTCTTGAGCACAAATTGCAGAAATTGATTCAAGAAGAAACAGAACTCATTTTTATGTATATACTCAAGAGAAGTGAAAACATATATTTACACAAAAACTTGTGCACAAATGTTTATAGCAATATTATTCATAATAGCCAAAAAGTTGAAACAACCCAAATGCTTGTCAACTAATGAATGGATAAATAAAAGTTGTATGTCCATATAATAGAATATTATTCCATTATAAAAATAAAGTCCTGATGCTAAATGAAAGAAGCTAGCTACAAAAGATCATATATTGTGTGATTCTACTTATATGAAATGTTTATAACAGGTGAATTGATAGACAGAAAATAGATTGCCTTGGGCTGGGGAGGAAGGATGGGGAAATAAGGGGGTGATGGCTAAAGGTTTCTTTTTGGAGTGATGAAAATATTTTAAAATTTATGGTGGTGATGATTGCACAGCTCTGTGACTCTACTGGAAGATATTTAGTTGTGCACTTTAAAGGGATGAATTTTATGGTATGTGTGATGGTTAGATTCTGATATCAACTTGGCTAAGTGATGATGCCCAGTTGTCTGGTCAGGCAAGCACTGGCCTGACCATTGCTGCAAGGATATTTCATGGCTGGTTGATAACTGGAAGGCTGATATATTAAATCATTAGTCACAGATTGCATCTGTGGCTAGTTACATCTGTGATCAACTAAGGTATGCCTCCCACCAATGAGATAATCCAATCAGCCAAAGACTTTAAGAAAGAAGACTTTTCCACTGCTTCTTCAGCCAGTGAGACTCTTCTGTGGAGTTTGTCCTGACCTTCCATCAGAGTTGCCAACACCACAGCCTTCCCTATCGATTTTGGACTCTTTCATTCCCACAGTTACAGGAGACAACTTTACAAATTTCATATTTTACCAATATCACCTGTTGGTTCTGTTTCTCTAGAGAACCCTGACTAAAACAGTACATTAATTATATCTCAGTAAATATATTGCAATTTTTTAAAAGAAAGAGAAAGAAAAAGACTGAACCGATGTATCACCAGTAAAGAGATTGAAGTAGTAATTAAAATATTCCCCACAAAATAATCCTAGGCCCAGATGGCATCACTGGTAAATTCTATCCTATATTTTAAGGAAGAAATCATATCATTCCTTCACAAACTCTTTCAGAAAACAGAGGAGGAGGGGACACTTCCCAACTCATTCTATGATATCAGTATTATGGCAATACCAAAACAGTAAAGATATCACAATAAAAGAAGATTACAGACCAATATCCCATGAACATAAATGCAAAAATTCTTAAGAAAATATTAGCAAACTTATTCCAGCAACATGTCAAAAGAATTATAGGATTATACACCATGGCCAAGTGCAATCTATCCCAGGAATGCGGGGTTGGTTAACATCCAAAAACCAATTAATGTAGTACACTTATTCATAGTATAAAAGTAAAAAAAGAAAACATGAGCTCAAAGTTGCTATAAAAAAAGGCTTTTGACAAATCAATCAGCCATTCATAGAATAAAAATCCTCAACAAACAAGGATAGAAAGGAACTTCCTCAACCTGATGTAAGATTTCTGTGAAAAACTTGCAGATAACATCATGTTTAATGAGGAAAGACTGAATGCATTTCCCCTAGCATCAGGGACAAAACACTGATGTTTTACTATTTCTATTTACACTTTTACTATTTCATTATGAATGGTGAATGGAGGTTCTGGTCATTTCATAAAGTAAGAAAAAGGCACCCAGCAAGCTTTTTTTTTTTAGAGGGGAGGGTTTTTTTTTTCATCTGCTCCCATTGGCATTTCTAGGTTGAGGATTTTTGCATCTATGTTCAAAGATGCAAAGAGATATTGGCTGTAATTTTCCTGTAATATATTTATCTGGCTTTAGTATTAGGGTGAAATTTACCTCATAGGATGAGTAAGAGAATTTTACCTTCTCTTCCATAATTTGGAAGAGTTTGAGCAGGTTTGCTGTTAATTCTTCTTAGAATGTTAAAACTCATCTGTGAAGACATCTGGTTCTAAGCTCTTTCTTGTTGGGGGCTTTTGATTACTGATACAATCTCCATATTAGTTATTGGTTTGTTGAGATCTTCTATTTCTTCTTGAGTCAGTGTTGGTACTTTGTGTCTCTAGTAATTTGTCCATTTCATTTAAGTTATCTAATTCATTGGTGTAGAGTTGTTAATATCCACTTATAATCCTTTTTATTTTTGTGGATCTCTAGTAATGTCCCACCATTCATTTCACTTTTTTAAGTTGTTTTGTTTACATACCACGCAATTCATCCAAAGTGTACAGTCAGTGGTTCTTGGTATAATCACATAGTCATGCATTCACACCACAATCAATTTAAGAACATTCACCAGGAAAAAAACCCATATCCCTTATACCCCTTATTATTCACTTTTAGCTTTGGTATCGAACTTTTGTCATAATTGATGAAAAAGTATTGCAATGTTACTGTTAACTATAGTCCTTAGTTTGCATTAATTGTATTTTTCCCATATTATCCTATTATTTTTTACTTTTTTTTTGGGTGCATAGTCCAAGAATTGAACTGGGTCTCCTGCATGAAAGGTGAGCATTCTACCACTGAACCACCCGTGCACTCCTTGTTATTTTTTATTGATATATATTATATATTCACATATCATATAATCACCCAAAGTGTACAATTAATGGTTCACAGTATCATTATAAAGCTGTGTATTTATAAACATAATTGATATTTTCCCTTTTTTTCTGAAAAAATAACATATATACAGAAAAGCAACAAATTACAAAACACACCACAACAATTTAGTTGTAGAGTAGATTTCAGAGTTTTATATGGGTTACAATTCCACAATTTTTGGTTTTTATTACTAGCTGCTCTAAGATACTGAAGACTAAAAGAAATATCAATATAATGATTCAGGGCAGTGCGATGGTGGCTCAGTGGCAGAATTCTCACCTGCCATGCAGGAGACCTGGGTTCATTTCCTGGTGTCTGCCTGTTCTAGTTTGCTAGCTGCCAGAATGCAACACACCAGAGATGGATTGGCTTTTAATAAAAGGGGATTTATTTTGTTAGTTCTTCAGAGGAAAGGCAGCTAACTTTCCACTGAGGTTCTTTCTTATGTGGAAGACACAGGATGGTCTCTGCTAGTCTTCTTTCCAGGCCCCTGGGTTCCAACATCTTTCCCCGGAGTGACTTCTTTCTGCATCTCTAAAGGCCTGGGCTGAGCTGTGAGTGCTGAGATGAGGAATGCCGAACTGCTTAGGCTGTGCAACCTTGCACTCTCTCATTTAAGCACCAGCCAATTAAGTCAAACGTCACTCATTGCAGCAGACACGCCTCCTAACCTACTGCAGATGTAATTAGCAACAGATGAGGTTCACGTACCATTGGCTTGTGTCTGCAGCAACTAGACTAGGTACACTCACCTGGCCAAGTTGACAACTGAATCTAACTATCACACTGCCCATGCAAAATAATAATAATAATAATAAATCCAGCAATCATATTTATTTGTTAAACCCTACCTTCTCTGTATAACTCCATTATCCCCTTTGATCTTTCGCCTACTCTTCAGGGGTGTTTGGGCTATGGCCATTCTAACTTCATGTTGAAAGGGGCTGTCAATAATATAGGATAGGGGGATGGAACTAGTTAATGTTCTGGAGAGGCTGGCCCTTCTGCATTTCAGGACTTAACTGGTCTAAGGACCTATCTGGAGGTTGTAGGTTTCAGGAAAGTAACCCTAGTGCATGGAACCGTTATAGAATCTCATATAACATCTTATATGTTCTTTAGTGTTGGCAGGGATGGTTTTGGTTGGGGTTTGGCAAACTATGATAGGTAGTGAATTAGGTAGGGTTCTCTAAAGAAACAGAATCAGTAGGCGATATCTGTAAATATAAAATTTATAAAAGTTTCTCACGTAACCATGGGGATATAAAGTCCCTGGTCTGTAGGGCAGGCTGCAAGCTGTCAGCTCCAGTGAAGACACTCAACAAACTCTCAGGAGAGGCTGGCTGGGCAACTGTGGGGATATAAGAGGACAAGATCAGCAGGAAAGGCTGCGATCTGGCAGCTCCAATGAATGTCCTCAACAAACTCTCAGGAGTGGCAGGCTGGCTGAAGCAGAAAGCGTGATTGTCTCTTTTGAATCCTCCTTAAAAGCCTTCTGGTGATTAGATTAAGTGTCACTCATTGCAGAAGATACTCCCCTTAGCTGACTGCAAATGCAATTTTTAGGCAAATGCAATCAGCTGTAGATGCAGCCAACATGGTCATGATTTAAGTCTGTGAAATGTCCTCATAGCAACAGACAGGCCAGTACTTGCCCAACCACATAACTGGGCACCACAACCTGGCCAAGTTGACACATGAACCTGGCCATGACAGTCCACCCCTTGTCAACTTGGCAGCTATACACATCACCTTAAACTATACTTAATCACTAAATAGAAAACAATAACAGATGCATTTTTTTCCTTGCCTAATACTACTCAACTGTCCTGCATACAACTGGAAATGCATTAGATCTCTCTAGAATAGAGTGCAAGTCCTTGGGCAATATTCTCTCTTAAATTTGATATCTTACAACTTAAATACTACAACATGAATAAAACAGCTTATGTCATGTGATAAAGGAGATAAAATGAAGAGGAACAAAGATTTGATTTGTGTATAGATACTAATTACAAAGCAAGAAATATTCATACTATTATAGTCCTCATTTCTGTAACTGATCACATGGTTGTAGTTCATATTTATCACTGCTTTCTTCCACTACCCACTCCATGTTCCCTTTACCCTCAGCAAGCACCTCAGCTGGCTGTGGCTCTTTGACTGGTGGGATGACCCAAACCTTCATTCCTGAAGTTTCAGAGCCATTGGTAGTCCTGCCTGGGTTAGGTTGTTGCAGTTTTACATTGATTTTCCTCACAGGGCATGGTAGTACTAAGAGATGCTTTAGGGAATATCCTATATTCCAGGAAACCTCTTCCTTATGTCCATTGTGTAGTTGCAGTCCTATTTGCTCCTGATAGTCAGGGTCATTCTCACCAGTCAGTAAAGTAATTCCCTTCTTGGCTTCTTAATCCAGGGTCATGAGTAGCCCAGAATGACCAAGTGGCAGTCTTTGATTCCAGTTCAACGAATCATTGTTGTGTCTCCTGGTGGAAGTGTTCCCCCTTCTGGAACTAAAGCCTATAGATCAGCAGGGTTCAAGGTTGCAGGCATAGAAAGCAAAAATTTTCCTAGAGAATCACTAAGGGTAATAGTGAGTGGCACCACTCCCATTTCCACATCTTGATTCCTGGACCCATGGATCCTGGCTATGGGAGAAACAGCATCATACAGTGGATGCTGATTCAGAACATACACAGTCTGCTGGAGTACATTGCCCTAGCCCTGCAAGGTAGTGCCTCCTAGTTGGCACTGTAATTAGGTTTTCAAAAGGCCATTCCACCATTCTATCAATGCAGCTGCCTCTGGATGATGGAGAACATGGTAAGACCAGAGAATTCCATGAGCATGTGCCCATTCTCACACTTCATTTGCTGTGAAGTGGGTTCCTTGATCAGAAGTAATGCAGGATGGAATACCATGATGAAGGAGAAGACATTCCATAAGTCCACGTATGGTAGTTTTGACAGAAGCATTGCATGCAGGGAAAGCCAACTCCTATCCAAAGTATGTCTCTATTCCAGTCAGAACAAATCACTTCCCCTTCCATTATGGAAGTGGTCCAGTGTAATCAACCTGCCACCATGTAGCCAGCTGATGACTTTGGGGAATGGTGTCATATTGGAGGCTGAGTGTGGGTCTCTGCTGCTGGTAGATTGATCACTCCACAGTGGCTGTAGTTTGGTCAGCCTTGGTAAGTGGAAGTCCATGTTTCTGAGCCCATGCATAACCTACATCCTTACTTCCATGACCACTTTGTTCATGTGCCCATTGGGCAATGACAGGAGTTACTGTGGAAAGAGTCTGACTGGTATCCACAGAACAAGTCATCTTATCCACTTGATTATTATTATTATTTTTCATTAAACATACCAACATACAAGCACAAACATTCTTACCATATAATCATTTCATTCTACATATATAATCAGTGACTCACAATATCATCACATAGTTGTATATTCATCATCATGACCATTTCTTAAAACATTTGCATCAACTCAGAAAAAGAAAACAGAAAAAAATTCATACATACCATACCTCTTAACCCTCCCTTTCATTGATCACTAGCATTTCAATCTATTAAATTTATATTAACATTTGTTCCCCCTATTATTTATTTATTTTCAAACCATATGTTTTAGTCATCTGTCCATACAGTAGATAAAAGGAACATCAGACACATGGTTCTCACAATCACACATCACATTGCAAAGGCTATATCAATCATCTTTAAGAAACATGGCTACTGGAACACAGCTCTACATTTTCCAGCACTTCCCTCCAGCTTCTCCATAACACCTTAACTAAAAAGGTGATATCTATATTATGTGTAAGAATAACCTCCAGGATAACCTCTCTACTCTGTTTGGAATCTCTCAGCAATTGACATTTTATTTTGTCTCATTTCTCTTTTTCCACTTTTGGTTGAGAAGGTTTTCTCAATCCCTTGATGCTGAGTCCCAGCTTATTCTAAGATTTCCATTACACGTTGCCAGGAAGGTCCACACCACTGGGAGTCATGTCCCACGTAGAGAGGGGGAGGGCAGTGAGTTTGCTTGTTGTGTTGGCTGAGAGGGGCCACATCTGAGCAAAAAAAGAGGTTCTATTGGGGGTGACTCTTAGGCCTACTTTTAAGTAGGCTTAGCCTATCCTTCACGGGGTTAAGTTTCATATGAACAAATCCCAAGATTGGGGACTCTGCCTACTGCTTTGGTTGTCCCCACTGTTCATGAAAATATCAAGAATCTTCACTTGGGGAAGTTTAATTTTCCCTCTTTCTCACCATTCCCCCAAGGGGACTTTGCAAATACTTTTTTATTCACTGTTCAAATCATTCTGAGATTTATCGGGGCATCACTCTGGACAAACCTACAAAATTTCATGCCCTACTCAAGGTTCCATGTACTATGGTGTTCAATTAAGCTGTCCACATATCCACTTGATTATTAAAACCTTCCTCTGTTAAACTCACCCTCTGGTGTGCATTCACATGGGGCACAAATATCTTCATGTTTTTAACCCACTCTGAAAGGTCTATCCACATACTTCTTCCCGAGGCCATTTGTCAGCAATCTTCCAATTATGCTCTTTCCAAGTCCCTGACCATCCAGCCAAACCATTAGCAGCAGCTCATGATCAGTATACAAATGCACCTCTGGCCAGTTCCCCTTTCAGTTAAAATGAGCAACCACATGCGTTGCTAGAATTTCTGCCCACTGAGAGGATTTTCCCTCACCACTGTCCTTCAGGGACATCTCGGAAAGTGTTCTTAGTGCTGTAGCTGGCCACTTTTGGGTAGTACCTGCATATCGTGCAGAACCATCTGTAAACCAGGCCCGAGTTTTCTCTTCCTCAGTCAATTCACTGTAAAAACTCTCCAAGAGGAAACAAAAATGACTGAAAAGTACAAGAAAACATGCTCATTTTTACTAGCTATTAGGGAAATGTAATAAAAAGCACAATGGGATACCATTCCATACCCAATAGAATAGCCACTATTAAACAAACAGGAAATTACAGGTGTTGGAGTGGATGTGGAGAAATAGGGAGACTTATTCACTGCTGGTGGGAATATAAAGTAGTGTAGCCACTGTGGATGATAGTTTGGCAGTTCCTCAGGAAACTAAGTACAGAGCTTCCATATGATTCAGCAATCCCACTACTGTGTATAAACCTAGAAGAACTGAAAGCAGGGATGCAAACAGACCTCTGCACACTGATGTTCATAATGACATTTATTTACAATTACCATCAACTGATGAATAGATAAACAAAATGTGGTATATATACATGATGGAGTATTATGCAGCTGTAAGAAGGAAGTCTTAATGCATGTGACTACATAGATGAACCTTGAAGACATTATGTTGAGTGGAATAGGCCAGGTACAAAAAGACAAATATTGTATGATCTCACTAATATGAACTAAATATCACTAGCAAACTCAGGTTAATATCCAGCACAGAGGTCACCAGAAGACAGAATGAGGGCAAGGAATAAGGAACTTGTCATGGTCAGGTTCATGTGTCAACTTGGCCAAGTGGTAGTACCTGTTTGTCTGGTTGGGTAAGTACTGGCCTGTCTGTTGCGATGAGGACATTTCATAGAATTAAATCATGATCATGTCAACTGATTCCATTTGTAATCAGCCAAGGGGAATGTCTTCTGCAATGAGTGATGCTTAATCTAATCACTGGAAGTCTTTTAAGGAGGATTCAGAAGAGACAGGCTCTCTTCCTGCTTCAGCCGGCAAGACTCTCCTGTGGAGTTCATCCAGACCCTGCATCAGAATCGTTGGTTTCACAGCCTGCCCTGTGGATATTTGACTCTGTTCCCATGGTTACATGAGACACTTTTATAAATTTTATATTTGCGAGTATTTCCTGTTGTACATTGAATGAAGCTGAAGGTGAGAATGATAGAAGGAGATGGGCTGGGGGCATGTCTGAAACTAGAAGGAAAGATAAATGATAAAGACTGAAATGTATAATTTAGGAATACACAGAGTGTACAATGATGGTGATTAAGTGTACAAATTTAAAAAATCAATCCATGGAGTGCTATCCACTTCTGAATTTTATAATCAGTCCTGTTGCACAATCTGTATCCCTTCAGCACCAATTATCCAATCTCTATCCTATTTCTATCTCCTGATAACCTTTGTTCTTAATTGAAATTCCCCAAGTTCACTCATTAATGCTAGCTCATATCAGTGAGACCATACAGTGTTTGTCCTTTTGTTTCTGGCTAATTTCATTCGGCATAATATCTTCAAGATCCATCTATGTTGTAACATACTTTAGGACTTCATTCTGTCTTACAGCTGTGTAATATTCAATTGTATGTATATACCACAGCTTGTTTAGCACTCATCCATTGATGGACATTTGGGCTGTTTCCATCTCTTGGCAATTGTAAATGATGCTGCTATAATGTCCCTTTGTGTCCTTGCCCTCATGTTCTCCGAATAGATACCTAACAATGGGATTGCTGGAGCATGTGGAAAGTCTATACTTAGCTTCCGGAGGAAACATCAAATTAGTTTCCATAATGGTTGTATCATTTTACATTACCACCAACAGTGGATAAGTATGCCTCCTTCTCCACATCCTCCCCAGTACTTACTGTTTTCTGTTTTGTTAATAATGGCCATTCTTGTGAGTGTGAAATGATATCTCATTGTGGTTTTGATTTGCATTTCTCTAATAGCCAGTGAAACTGAGCATCTTTCAATGTGCGTTTTAACCATTTGTATTTCCTCTTATGAAAAGTGCCTGTTCATGTCTTTTGCCCATTTTTTAATTGGGTTGTTTGTCTTTTTGTTGTTGAATTGAAGAGTCTCTGTATATATTCTGGATACTAAACCGTTATCTGATATGTGGTTTCCAAATATTGTCTCCCATTGTGTAGGCTGCCTTTTTACTTTCTTGACAAAGTTTTTTGATGCACTAAAGTGTTTACTTTCGTGGTGTTCCCATTTATCTATTTCTTTCTTCAATGATGATGCTTTGTGTGTAAGATCTAGGAAACTGCCTCCTATTACAAGTTTTATAAAATATTTTCCTACATTTTCTTCTAAAAGTTTTATGGTCTTAGCTCTAATGTTTAGGTCTTTGATCCATTTTGAGTTAATTTTTGTATAAGGTGTGAGATATGGATCTTCTTTCATTCTTTTGCATATGGATATCCAGTTCTCTAAGCACCCATGTGTGTTGGCTTGACTGCCTTTTCAAAGATCAATTGTCCATAATTGAGAGGGTCTATATCAGAACACTCTATTCAATTCCATTCGTCAGTATATCTATCTTTATGCCAGTACTATGCTGTTTTGACCATTGTAGTTTTGTAATATACTTTAAAGTCAGGTAGTGTGAGACCTCTCACTTCATTTTTTTAAGATATTTTTAGCTATTCTCAGCACCCTCTCTTTCCAAATAGACTTGGCTATTGATTTTTCTATTTCTGCAAAGTAAGCTTTTGGGATTTTAATTGGTATTGCATTGAATCTATGAATCAATTTAGATAGAATTGACATCTTGACCATATTTAGTCTTCCAATCCATGAACATGGTATGCCCTTGTATTTATTTAGGTCTTCTGTGAATTCTTTTAGCAATTTCTAATAGTTTCTGTGTATAGGCCTCAAGTATTCTTAGTTAAATTTATTCCTAAACATTTTATTCTTTTTGTTGCAATTGTAAGTGGGATTTTTTTTCTTGATTTCTTCCTCAGATTGCTCATTACTAGTGTACAGAAACACTACTGATTTTTTAGTGTTGCTCTGTACCCTGCCACTTTGCTGTACTCATTTATTAGCTCTAGTAGCTTTGCTGTGGATTTTTCAGGGTTTTTGACATATAGTATCATATCATCTGCAAACATGGGATTGCTGGAGCATACGGAAATTCTAAACTTAGCTTCCTGAGGAACCACCAAACTACTTTCCTTTACAATTTGGATGCCTTGTATTTCTTTTTCTTGTCTAATTGCTCTGGCTGGAATTTCCCACACAATGTTGAATAACAATGTTGACAGTGGACATCCTTATCTTGTTCCTGATCTTAGGGGAAAACCTTTCAGTCTTTCTGCATTGGGGAATGATTTTAGCTATGGGTTTTACACATATTCCCTTCATAATTTTGAAGAAGTTCCTTTCTATTCCTTTCCTTTGAAATGTTTTCATCAAGAAAGAATGTTGAATTTTGACAAATGCCTTTTCTGCATCAATTGAGATGATCATGTGGTTTCTCTGCTTTGCTTTGTCAATATGGTGTATTACATTTATTGATTTTCTTATGTTGAACTATCTTTGCATACCTGGAATAAATCCCACTTGGTCATGGTGTATAATTCTTTCACTGTACTGCTGGATTCAGTTTGCAAGAATTTTGTTGAGGATTTTTGCATTTATATTCATTAGAGAGATTGGTCTCTAATTTTCTTTTCTTGTAGCATCTTTTTCTGGCTTTGCATGAAAGTGATGTTGACTTTATAGAATGAGTTAGGTAGCCTTCCTTCCTCTTCAATTTTTTTGAAGAGTTTGAGCAGGATTGGTACTAATTCTTTCTAGAATGCATGTTAGAACTCACATGTGAAGCCATATGATCCTGGTGGGTTTTTTGGGGGGTGGGTGGGTTGCTTCTTGATGACTGATTCAATCTCTTTACTTGTGATTGGTTTGTTGAAGTTGTCTATTTCTTCTCAAGTCAATGTTGGTTGTTCATGCCTTTCTAAGAAGTTATCCATTTCATCTACATTGTCTAGTTTATCAGTATTCTCTCATTGAGGGGAAATAGTTGCTCATAGCATTCTCTCAGTTGCCTCGAGATATTTATTGAGTTCTTTTGCAATTTTTTCCCCTTTTTATTTCTGTGAGGTCAGTTGTTATGTCTCCTCTTCCATTTCTGATTTGATTTATTTGCATCCTCTCCATTTTTATTTTTGTCAACCTTGCAGGGTGTCCGTAGATTTTATTGATTTTCTCAAAACGTCAGTTTCTGGTTTTGTTGATTTTCTCAATTGTTTTCATGTTCTCAATTTCATTTATTTCTGCTCTAATCTTCATTATTTATTTCCTTTTGCTCACTTTGGAGTTAGTTTGCTGTTATTTCTCTACTTCTTCCAAGTGGACAGTTAGTTCTTCAATTTTTGCTTTCTTCTTTTTTGATGTAGGTGTTTAAGGCAATAAATTTCCCTCTTAGCACTGCCTTTGCTGCATCCCATAATTTTGATATGTTGTGTTTTCACTTTCATTTGCCTTGAGATATTTAATGATTTCTCTTAATAATTTAATAATTATTAAATAATTATTAAATAAAAATAAAATAATAAAATAATATTAATATTATAAAATAATATAATAAAATAAAATAATAAAAATTTAATAATTTCTTCCTTGACCCGCTGGTTGTTTAAGAGTGTGTTGTTGAACTTCCATATATTTTAGTTTTCTGGCCCTCAGCCAGCTATTGATTTCCAACTTCATTCCTTTATGATCCAAGAAAGTGTTTTGTATGATTTCAACCTTTTTAAATTTATTGAGACTTGCTTTGTGACCCAGCATATGCTCTATCCTTGAGAATGATCCATGAGCACTTGAGAAAAAGATGTATCCTGCTGTTGTGGGGTTTAATGTTCTATAAATGTCTGTTAAGTCTAGCTCATTTATTGTATTATTCAAATCATGTTTCTTTATTGATCTTCTGTCTAGATGCTCTATCCACCAATAAGAGTGGGGAATTGAAGTCTCCAACTATTTTGGTAGAGGTGTCTATATCTCCTTTCAGGGTGTTCAATATTTGCTTCCTGCATTTGGAGCACTCTGGCTCAGTACATAAAATTTATGATTGCTATGTCTTCTTGTTGAATTGTTCCCTTTATTAATACATAGTGTCCTTCTTTATCTCTTTTAATTGTTTTACATTTGAAGTCTAACTTGTCAGATATTAGTATAACTAGTCCTGCTCCTTTCTGATTGTTGTTTGCATGAAGTATCTTTTCCCAACCTATCACTTTCAACCTGTTTTTGTCTTTGGGTCTAAAATGAGTCTCCTGTAGACAGCATATGGATGGGCCTTGTTTTTAAATCTATTCTGCTATTCTATGTCTTTTGTTTGGGGAGTTTAATCCATTAACATTTAGTGTCATTACTGTAAAGGCAGTATATTCTCCTATCATTTTGCCTTTTGGATTTTATATGTCGTATCTATTTTTTTTCTCTTTTTACCTTTATTTATAGTCTTCATTTCTACTCTTCTCTACACCTCTCTCTCCTGCCTTTTCCTATCTGCTTCTAGTGCTCCCTTTAGTATTTCTTGAGAGCCAGTGTCTTGGTAACAAATTCCCTCAGTGATTGCTTATCTGAAAATGTTTTACTTTCCCCTTCATTTTTGAAGGACAGTTTTGCTGGATATAGAATCCCTGGTTATCAGTTTTTTTCCTTTAGAATCTTAAATATATCATGCCATTGCTCTCTCACCTCCATGGTTTCTGCTGAGAATCCACAATAGCCTTATTGGCCTTTCCTTCTATGTGATGGATTGCTTTTCTCTTGTTGGTTTCAAAATTCTCTCTTTCTCCTTGACATCTGACAGTCTGGTTAGTAAGTGTCTTGGAGTACATCTATTTGGACCTATTCTGTTTGGGCTATGCTGCACTTCTTGGATCTGTAATTTTATGTCTTTCATAAGAGATGGAAAATTTTCAGTGATTATTTCCTCCATTAGTCTTTCTCCTCCTTTTCCTGTCTCTTCTCCTTCTGGGACACCCACAACATGTATATTTGTGTGCTTCATGTTGTCATTCTATTCCCTGAAATCCTGCTCATATTTTTCCATTCTTTTCTCTATATTTTATTTTGTTTGTCAGATTTCACACGTTCAGTCCTCCAGTTCACTAATCCTTTCTTCTACCTCTTCAAATCTGTTGTTGTAGGTTTCCATTGGTGTTTTTTGTCTCTTCTTCTGTGCCTTTCATTCCCATAAGTTCTGTGATTTGTTTATTCAAACTTTTGATTTCTTCTTTTTATTCACCCATTGCCTTCTTTATATCCTACCTCAACTCATTGATTTGATTTTTGATGAGATTTTCCATGTCCAAACATCCTGAATTAGTTGTTTCTACTCTTGTATCTCATTTGAATTGTTGGTTTGTTCCTTTGGTTAGGCAATATCTTCGATTTTCCTAGTATGACTCATTATTTTTTGCTGGCATCTAGGCATTTGATTCCCTTATTTAGTTTATTCTGGAGATTGTCTTCATTCTGTTACCCAGAACTTCCTTGCTGGATGGCTTTTTTCTCTATCTGTTCTTCGATATTTAGTTCAGTTTATCCTAAACTTCTAGCATAGATTTTGTTTAACTGATCAGAAATTTTCAATTCTTGTGTTTTGTTTCTTGCCCTGCCTATATGGAGGCTTTCTTTTTCAAAGAGGGTATACTCAGATACTATAGACCCTAGTCAGATTTTCCCAGACTGGGCTGGTCTCCTCTCAGGAGGGAAAAGTCACCTGCATCAGCTTTCCCTGAGGGTGAGATCCAGCAAGCTTTCCATGAAGCCTCCAGACTGTGATTTTTCCCATCCTGCCCAGTACGTGGTGCTTGTCTGCCTGCAGCTTCCCAGCAGCATAGAGTGATCTGATGCCTTTAACTTCAGCAGACTCTCCCTGCTGTGGCCATTGAGACAAAGGAGAGGTTGTAGGCTGGGTTTATCTGTGTCAGTTTTCCAGTCCCTGGGGTCTGAATTCCTTGAGGGAGGGATTCTACCTGAGCTTGGTTCCACCCCTCTCCTGAGGAAGACACAGCCTCCAGGGAATTAACTCCTTTCACCTGACCAGCCACTTTGTCCATCAGACAAGCTTAATTCCTCCCTTGCCTGGGGCAGTTGGAGCCTGAGAAGTAATGCTGTTCTAACTAATGAGTTGTTAAATAGTAGAAATAAAGCAAAAAAAGGATCATTTTCAGAGCAGGACCACAGTTCCTCAGGTTTGTCAATCAAGAGCTTAAGTTGGTACATTGCCTTATGTATCTCCAGGCTCTATGTGCACCCCCCTTTTACTTAGGGTACAGCCCTTTTCAAATATTTTGTGCATCTGAGCCAAAAAGCCTCTGCTTTGTTTTGTTTTTTTCCCATTGGCCCTGCCTCCTCTTTGCCAGGGCAAAGACTCCTAGCACCTTTAACTCTTATTCCAGGTTTATCTGAACTGGAGACTTATTTTCAGTAGTCAGAATTTGTTAATTAATTCCACAATTGGAGCTCAGTTGAGCTAAGCCCTTGCTGCTAGTAAAGTCTCTTTCCTTTCCACTTGGTGAACTAGTCTGCTGTGCCCATGGGGGAGGGGTGCCTGCCTCTGTGGCTTGGGGGCTTACAGTTCTGTGTGGGGTCTCAGCCAGTCTGACTTGTCCAGACTGGTGTATGCTGTATGTCTGGTCACTGATGTCACCCCAGCAGTTGTTCTGTACTGTTCCTGGCTATCTACTAGCTGCTCTGGAGAACGTACTAAATTCCACACCTTACTAAGCCACCATCTTGCCTCAGTCCCTCCTGTTGACTCCTAAGAACACCCAGGGCTCAAACTGAGACTCTACAAAGGTTTCATGCACTAGGTTTGCCTTCCTAGAATTTATAATTCCCAGAGGGTTCCTAAGTAAAATGAATCCTGAAACCCAGAGGGACCAGCCTCTCCAACATTATCAGTTAATTACATCCCCCTAACCTTTAGTGTTGACACCCTTTCTCAACATAAAACATTCAGAAGGGATATTGCCCAAAAGTCCTTATAGATTGGGAGAATGATCAAAGGAGAAGGAAGAGGTATGACAGAAAACAGGATTTGTCAAATGAGTATGACTGCTGGATCACTATATTAATATTCCTTTCAGCCTCCAATGTTTTGGAGCACCTTGAAGGAAAAATCTGAGATGGTGGAATGGTAGCCCATGACAAACTATGGGATCTGTTCTGTAAGTACATGCTGAAGGGTGCTTTGAAAATTACTGCTTTTTCTTTCTTTGCTTTGTATACATTATATTTCACAATTAAAAATTTTTAAATTTTTTATTAATTTTAAATTTTAAAAAATATGACAACAGAGAAACACAAACATTCTTAATATATAATCATTCTGTTCTACATATATAATCAGTAATTCACAATATCATCACATAGTTGTATATTCATCATCATGATCATTTCTTAGAAAATTTGCATCAATTCAGAAAAAGAAATAAAAGACAACATAAAAAGAAATAAAACAGACTTCCGGAGAAGATGGCAGCTTAGTAAGGTGCGCGCGTCTTAGTTCCTCCTCCAGAACAACTACTAAATAACTAGAAACAGTACAGAACAGTTCCCAGAGCCACGACAGAGAACGGACACACAGTGTACCCCAGTCTGGAACAGCTGGACCGGCTATGACACTCCACTGCGGTGAGGTCCCTGAGCGGCACACGCTTCCCCGGGCCACGGTGGCTGGCAGTTGGCACCCCTCCCTCCCTCCTTCCCAGTCTGGCTGAGAGACTCAGAGAGGTGAGTTCCCCAAGCCACGGTGGCTGGCGGCCAGTGCCCCTCCCTCACGGGCAGCTTCCTGGGCCAGCTGGGAACTTCGGAGCAGTGGTTCCCCAAGCCACGGTGGCCGGCGCCCCTCCCTCACGTGTGGCTTCCCGGGCCAGCTGGGAGCCTCGGATCAGTGGTTCCCCAAGCCGCAGTGGCCAGCGACCGGTGCCCCTTCCACACACGTGGCTTCCCGGGTCAGCTGGGAGTCTCAGATCAGCGGTTCCCCAAGCCGCGGCAGCCAGCGACTGGCGCCCCTTCCACACACGCGGCTTCCCGGGTCGGCTGGGAGACTCGGATCAGCGGTTCCACAAGCCGTGGCAGCCGGAGACCGGCACCCCTCCCACACACACACGCGGCTTCCTGGGCTGGCTGGGAGCCTCGGATCAGCAGTTCCCAAAACCGCGGCGGCCAGCGACTGGCGCCCCTCCCACACACGTGGCTTCCCGGGCCGGCTGGGAGCCTCGGATCAGTGGTTCCCCAAGCCGCTGCGGCCGGTGCCCCTCCCAAACACGTGGCTTCCTGGGCCGGCTGGGAGCCTCGGATCAGCAGTTCCTCAAGCTGTGGTGGCTGGCGCCCCCCCCCACAGGCGACTTCCTGGAGGAAAAGGAAAGAGTCTCCAACAGTAGTAGAGACTGAGCCCAACCTAATACCAACAGTGGCATTAATGAACAACTTCTGACTACTAAAAATAAGCCCTCAGCTCAGGCAAAACTGATCAAGGTGGAAGTCGCCTATTGGGCTAACTAAAAAAGAGGAAAGGGGGCGAAACAGAGCCTTCTGCGGCTGTTTCTATGGAGGTTTGGTTGCCTCTGGGCTCAGCACTGGGATTACACAGGTTGCAACTGCCCTGAAAGCAGAAACAGGTTGCTTTCAGGGCTCTCTACCACCTGAACCTTCCCCGTGGGAGGGGTGAAATGCAACTCAGGTGGAATCCCTCTCTCAAGGAATTCAGATCCCAGGACTTCACAATTTGAAGCCATTAAAACCAACCTACAACCTTTCCTCTGTCCCCACCACACACCCAGCAGTGAGAGTCTTCCAAAGTTAAAGAAGCCACAACATCTTTTGCTGGTGGGACCCGCAGACAGACAAGCACCACATACTGGGCAGGATAAGAAAAACAGAGCCCAGAGACTTCACAGGAAAGTCTTTCAACCTGCTGGGTTCCACACTCAGGGAAATCTGATTAAATTCCCAGACGCCAGCAAAAAATAACAAATCACACCAGGAAAATTGAAGATATGGCCCAGTCAAAGGAACAAACCAATAGCTTAAATGAGATACAGGAACTGAGATAACTAATTCTGAATATACGAATAGAAATGGAAAACCTTTTCAAAAACCAAATCAATAACTTGAGGGAGGACATGAAGAAGACATGGGATGAACAGAAAGAAGAAATGGAAAGTCTGAAAAAACAAATCACAGAACTTATGGGAATGAAAGATACAGTAGAAGAGATTAAAATAACAATGGAAACCTACAATGGTAGATTTCAAGAGACAGAGGTTAGAATTAGAGAACTGGAGGATGGAACATCTGAAATCCAAAAAGAAACAGAAACTATAGGGAAAAGAATGGAAAAATTTGAGCAGGGGCTCAGGGAATTGAATGATAATATGAAGCGCATAAATATACGTGTTGTGGGTGTCCCAGAAGGAGAAGAGGAGGGAAAAGGAGGAGAAAAACTAATGGAAGAAATTATCACTGAAAATTTCCCAACTCTTATGAAAGACCTAAAATTACAGATCCAAGAAGTGCAGTGCACCCCATAGAGAATAGATCCAAACAGGCGTTCTCCAAGACACTTACTAGTTAGAATTTCACAGGTCAAAGAGAAAGAGAGGATCTTGAAAGCAGCAACAGAAAAACAATCCATCACATACAAGGGAAACCCAATAAGACTATGTGTAGATTTCTCAGCAGAAACCATGGAGGCAAGAAGACAGTGGGATGATATATTTAAATTACTAAAGAGAAAAACTGCCAACCAAGAATTCTATATCCAGCAAAATTGTCCTTCAAGAATGAGGGAGAAATTAAAACATTTTCAGACAAAAAGTCACTGAGAGAATTTGTGACCAAGAGACCAGCTCTGCAAGAAATACTAAAGGGAGCACTAGAGTCAGATACGAAAAGACAGAAGAGAGAGGTGTGGACAAGAGTGTAGAAAGAAGGAAAATCAGATATGATATATATAATACAAAAGGCAAAATGGTAGAGGAAAGTATTACCCAAACAGTAATAACACTAAATGTTAATGGACTGAATTCCCCAATCAAAAGACATAGATTGGCAGAATGGATTTAAAACAGGATCCTTCTATATGCTGTCTACAGGAAACACATCTTAGACCCAAAGATAAACATAGGTTGAAAGTGAAAGGTTGGGAAAAGATATTTCATGCAAATAACAACCAGGAAAGAGCAGGAGTAGCTATATTAATATCCAACAAATTAGACTTCAAATGTAAAACACTTAAAAGAGACAAAGAAGGATACTATCTACTAATAAAAGGAACAATTAAACAAGAAGACATAACAATCATAAATATTAATGCACCAAATCAGAATGCCCCAAAATACGTGAGGAATACACTGCAATTACTGAAAAGGGAAATAGACACATCTACCATAATAGTTGGAGACTTCAATTCGCCACTCTCATCAATGGACAGAACATCTAGACAGAGCATCAATAAAGAAACAGAGAATTTGAATATTACAATAAATGAGCTAGACTTAACAGACATTTATAGGACATTACACCCCACAACAGCAGGATACACCTTTTTCTCAAGTGCTCATGGATCATTCTCAAAGATAGACCATATGCTGGGTCACAAAGCAAGTCTCAACAAATTTAAAGATTGAAATCATGCACAACACTTTCTTGTATTATAAAGGAATGAAGTTGGAAATCAATAATATGCAGAGTGCCAGAAAATTCACAAATACATGAATTTTTGTGAGACTCAAAAACACACTCTTAAACAACCAGTGGGTCAAGGAAGAAATTACAAGAGAAATTAGTAAATATCTCGAGGCAAATGAAAATGAAAACACAACATATCAAAACCTATGGGATGCAGCAAAAGCAGTGCTAAGAGGGAAATTTATTGCCCTAAATGCCTATATCAGAAAAGAAGAAAGGGCAAAAATTTGGGAATTAACTGTCCACTTGGAAGAACTGGAGAAAGAACAGCAAATTAACCCCAAAGCAAGCAAAAGGAAAGAAATAACAAAGATTAGAGTAGAAATAAATGAAATTGAGAACATGAAAACAATAGAGAAAATCAATAAGACCAGAAGTTGGTTCTATGAGAAAATCAATAAGATTGATGGGCCCCTAGCAAGATTGACAAAAAGAAGAAGAGAGAGGATGCAAATAAATAAGATCAGAAATGGAAGAGGAGACATAATCACTGACCTCACAGAAATAAAGGAGGTAATAACAGGAT
Organism: Tamandua tetradactyla; assembly: GCF_023851605.1. Lineage (NCBI taxonomy): Eukaryota > Metazoa > Chordata > Mammalia > Pilosa > Myrmecophagidae > Tamandua > Tamandua tetradactyla. The sequence continues at coordinate 126,181,259 of NC_135353.1, forward strand.
ACTATGAACAACTTTATGCTAATAAATACAACAATGTAGATGAAATGGACAAGTTCCTAGAAAGGCATGAACAACCAACTTTGACTCAAGAAGACATAGATGACCTCAACAAACCAATCACAAGTAAAGAAATTGAATCAGTCATTCAAAAGCTTCCCAAAAAGAAAAGTCCAGGACCAGATGTCTTCACATGTGAATTCTACCAAACTTTCCAGAAGGAATTAGTACTAACTCTGCTCAAACTCTTCAAAAAAATCGAAGTGGAGGGAAAGCTACCTAATTCATTCTATGAAGCCAACATCACCCTCATACCAAAACCAGGCAAAGATATTACAAAAAAAGAAAACTACAGACCAATCTCTCTAATGAATATAGATGCAAAAATCCTCAACAAAATTCTAGCAAATCAAATCCAGCAACACATTAAAAGAATTATCCATCATGACCAAGTAGGATTCATCCCAGATATGCAAGGATGGTTCAACATAAAAAAATCAATTAGTGTAATACACCATATCAACAAATCAAAGCAGAAAAATCACATGATCATCTCAATTGATGCAGAGAAGGCATTTGACAAGATTCAACATTCTTTCCTGTTGAAAACACTTCAAAGGATAGGAATACAAGGGAACTTCCTTAAACTGATAGAGGGAATATATGAAAAACCCACAGCTAATATCATCCTCAATGGGGAAAAATTGAAAACTTTCCCCCTAAGATCAGGAACAAGACAAGGATGTGCATTATCACCACTATTATTCAACATCGTGTTGGAGGTTCTAGCCAGAGCAATTAGACAAGGAAAAGAAATACAAGGCACCAAAATTGGAAAGGAAGAAGTAAAACTATCACTGTTCGCAGATGATATGATACTATACGTCAAAACCCTGGAAAAATCCACAACAAAACTACTAGAGCTAATAAATGAGTACAGCAAAGTAGCAGGTTACAAGATCAACATTCAAAAATCTGTAGTGTTTCTATACACTAGCAATGAACAAGCTGAGGGGGAAATCAAGAATCGAATTCCATTTACAATTGCAACTAAAAGAATAAAATACTTAGGAATAAATTTAACTAAAGAGACAAAAGACCTATACAAAGAAAACTACAAAAAAACTGTTAAAAGAAATCAGAGAAGACCTAAATAGATGGAAGGGCATACCATGTTCATGGATTGGAAGACTAAATATAGTTAAGATGTCAATTCTACCTAAATTGATTTACAGATTCAATGCAATACCAATCAAAATCCCAACAACTTATTTTTCAGAAATAGAAAAACCAATAAGCAAATTTATCTGGAAGGGCAGGGTGTCCCGAATGGCTAAAAGTATCTTGAGGAAAAATAAATGAACCTGGAGGTCTCACGCTGCCTGATTTTAAGGCATATTATGAAGCCACAGTGGTCAAAACAGCATGGTACTGGCATAAAGATAGATATATCGACCAATGGAGTCGAATAGAGTGCTCAGATATAGACCCTCTCATCTATGGACATTTGATCTTTGATAAGGCAGTCAAGCCAACTCACCTGGGACAGAACAGTCTCTTCAATAAATGGTGCCTAGAGAACTGGATATCCATATGTAAAAGAATGAAAGAGGACCAGTATCTCACACCCTATACAAAAGTTAACTCAAAATGGATCAAAGATCTAAACATTAGGTCTAAGACCATAAAACAGTTAGAGGAAAATGTAGGGAGATATCTTATGAAACTTACAATTGGAGGCAGTTTTATGGACCTTAAACCTAAAGCAAGAGCACTGAAGAAAGAAAAATACATGGGAGCTCCTCAAAATTAAACACTTTTGTGCATCAAAGAACTTCATCAAGAAAGTAGAAAGACAGCCTACACAATGGGAGACAATATTTGGAAATGACATATCAGATAAAGGTCTAGTATCCAGAATTCATAAAGAGATTGTTCAACTCAACAATAAAAAGACAGCCAACCCAATTACAAAATGGGAAAAAGGCTTGAACAGACACCTCTCAGAAGAGGAAATACAAATGGCCAAAAGGCACATGAAGAGATGCTCAATGTCCCTGGCCATTAGAGAAATGCAAATCAAAACCACAGTGAGATATCATCTCACACCCACCAGAATGGCCATTATCAACAAAACAGAAAATGACAAGTGCTGGAGAGGATGTGGAGAAAGAGGCACACTTATCCACTGTTGGTGGGAATGTCAAATGGTGCAACCACTGTGGAAGGCAGTTTGGCGGTTCCTCAAAAAGCTGAATATAGAATTGCCATACGACCCAGCAATACCATTGCTAGGTATCTACTCAGAGGACTTAAGGGCAAAGACACAAATGGACATTTGCACACCAATGTTTATAGCAGCATTATTTACAATTGCAAAGAGATGGAAACAGCCAAAATGTCCATCAACAGACAAGTGGCTAAACAAACTGTGGTATATACATACGATGGAATATTATGCAGCTTTAAGACAGAATAAATTTATGAAGCATATAACATGGATGGACCTAGAGAACATTATGCTAAGTGAGACTAGCCAAAAACTAAAGGACAAATACTGTATGGTCCCACTGATGTGAACTGACATTAGAGAATAAACTTGGAATATGTCATTGGTAACAGAGACCATCAGGAGTCAGAAATAGAGTAAGATAATGGGTAACTGGAGCTGAAGGGATACAGACTGCGCAACAGGACTGGATACAAAAACTCAAAAATGGACAGCACAATACTACCTAATTTAATGTAATTATGTTAAAACACTGAATGAAGCTGCATCTGAGCTATAGTTTTTTTTGTTGTTGTTTGTTTGTTTTTGTTTTTTATATATTTTTGTATTTTTTATTATTTTTTCTCTATATTATCATTTTATTTCTTTTTCTGTTGTCTTGCTATTTCTTTTTCTAAATCAATGCAAATGTACTAAGAAATGATGATCATACATCTATGTGATGATATTAACAATTACTGATTGTATATGTAGAATGGAATGATTTCTAAATGTTGTGTTAGTTAATTTTTTTTAATTAATAAAAAAAAGTGGAAAAAAAAAGTAAGAAAGAAACCACCAGATTCTAAAAACAAAAAAAATGCCATGCCATATAGAAAAGGATTACCACACAATGCTTAGATTTCGAGTGTTGCAATCTACTTAATTCTTCCCATATTCTTTTTTTTTTTTATCACTCCTGTGTTCCTCACTGAAACTAGTCCAACTGAATGGAGATAAACTGGACATGAAGTAGTCAACACATATTGATGTTATGTTTTATGGCGTCTTTCAAACAGTATACCATATTGGTAGATGAGAGTACCAGATCCTGTAGTAGTTGTCCTCATCACGTCCCTTTTAAGGACCTTGTGATTATGGTTAAATTGGGACACAGTCTGAGTAGAAGTAAAGAGCTAAAAGGAAACTCTTGGAACAGATAAATCATCGAGGCCCAGTGAGATGAAATGACTTACCCATGTGTATCCACTGCCATATAGAATGTTGGGAGTGAAGGAAAGATTTTTTTTTTCGATAATGTAAAAAATGGATTTTACTTCATGAAAACTCTTTTTTGGCCCAGGTGCCCAGAGATTTGGACAAATTTTCTCTCCATATTAGTATGGGTTTAAATGAATTTGGCTGTTGTTACTAAAGGAAGAAAAACTTTTGGATAAACTTCAAATAAAGGGCCAAAAATGAAAATTACCAGTGCCTTTGATTGTGGGGCTGTTCTTGCAGAGATCCAGAATATTTAGCCATGTTTAACTTTATTCACAGAAAACAGAATAATAAACTAGCTACATTTGAACTTAAAAAAAAAGAAATGAAACGAAAACAGAAAAAAAATTATATATACCATACCCCTTACCCCTCCCTTTCATTGATCACTAACACTTCAAACTAAATTTATTTTAACATTTGTTCCCCTTATTATTTAATTTTATTCCATATGTTCTACTCATCTGTTGACCAGATAGATAAAAGAAGCATTAGACACAAGGTTTTCACAATCACACAGTCACATTGTGAAAGCTATATCAGTATACAATCATCATCAAGAAACACGGCTACTGGAACATAATTCTACATTTTCAGGAAGTTCTCGCCAGCGTCTCCATTACATCTTGAATAACAAGATGATAGCTACTTAATGCATAAGAATAACCTCCAGGATAGCCTCTCAACTCTGTTTGGACTCTCTCAACCATTGACACTTTGCCTCCTTTCACTCTTCCCTTTTGGTCGAGAAGTTGTTCTCAATCCCTTGATACTGAATCTCAGCTCATTCTAGGATTTCTGCCCCACATTGCCAGGAAGGTCCACACTCCTGGGAGTCATGTTCCATGTAGACAGGGGGAGAGTGGTGAGTTTGCTTGTTGTGTTGGCTGGAGAGAGAGGCAACAACTGAGCAATAAAAGAGGCTCTCTTGGGGGTGACTCTTAGGCCTAATTTTAAGTAGGCTTAACCTTTCCTTTGTGGGGTTAAGTTTCATATGAACAAACCCCAAGACTGGGGGGTCAGGCTATAGCTTTGGTTGTCCACACTACTTGTGAGAATATCAAGAATTCAACTTGGGGAGGTTGAATTTTCCCCTGTTCTCACCATTCCCCGAAGGGGACTTTGCAAATACGTTTCCACTCCCTGATCAAATCACTCTGGGATTCATCGGGGCATCACTCTGGACAAACCAACAAAATCTCATGTCCTACTCAAGGTTCCATGTACTTATGTTGTTCAACCAACTATCTACACAAGTTATAATAGGAGATGCAGTAGTCAAAATATACATTTTGTACCAAATATACATTTTTTGCTTTAGTCTCACGCATAAGTTGAAATTTTAAAATATTAATTACCATCAATTTTCAGCACCCTGCAGTAATGACATTCCTTTGTTCTTCCTCATGCAAAAACATTTTTAAAATTTGTACATTTAGTCACTATCATTACACATGCTAGGCATTCCTAGATTATACCATCTCAATCTTTATCATCTATTTTTCTTTGTGATTTCTTTTATGCCTCCAGCCCTCCTCCCTCTATCATTCTCACATTCAGCTTCATTCAGTGTTTTAACATAATTGTATTACAGTTAGGTAGTACTGTGCTGTCCATTTCTGAGTTTTTATATTCAGTTCTGTTGCACAATCTGTATCCCTTCAGCTCCAAATACCCAATATCTTACCCTATTTCTATCTCCTGATGGTCTCTTTTACCAATGAAATATTCCCAGTTTGTTTACTAATGTCAGTTCATATCAGTGAGACCATACAGTATTTGTCCTTTTTTTTTTTTTTGGCTAATCTCACTCATCATAATGTCCTTAAGGTCCATCCATGTTGTTACATACTTCATAAGTTTATTATGTCTTACAGCTGCATAATATTCCATCGTATGTATGTACCACAGTTTGTTTAACCACCCGTCTGTTGATGGACATTTTGGCTGTTTTCATCTCTTGGTAATTGTAAATAATGCTGCTCTAAACATTGGTGTGCAAATGTCCATTTGTGTCCTTACCCTCATGTCCCTTGAGTAGAGACAGGACATGGATGGGTCCTGTTTTTCAATCCATTCTCCTAGTCTATGTCTTTTGATTGGGAAGTTTAATCCATTAACATTTAGGGTTATTACTGTATGGGTAGTACTTCTACTATTTTGCCTTATGGATTTTATATGTCACATCTAATTTTCCTTCTTTTTACCTTTGCTTTTATATGTCACATCTAATTTTTCTTCTTTCTACCTTTGCTCATAGTCTTCCTTTCTACACTCTTCTCCACACCTCTCTCTTCTGTCTTTTCATATCTGTCTCTAGTGCTCCCTTTAGTATTTCTTGCAGAGCTGGTCTCTTGGTCACAAATTCTCTCAGTGATTTCTTGTCTGAAAATGTTTTAATTTCTCCCTCATTTTTGAAGGACAATTTTGCTGGATATAGAATTCTTGGTTGGCAGTTTTTCTCTTTTAATAATTTAAATATTTTATCTCACTGTTTTCTTGCCTCCATGGTTTCTGCTGAGAGATTTACACATAGTCTTATTGGGCTTCCCTTGTATGGGATGGATTGCTTTTCTCTTGCTGCTTTCAAGATTCTCTCTTTCTTTTTGACCTCTGACATTCTGATTAGTAAATGTCTTGGAGTACTTCTATTTGGATCTTCAAGTCTTTCATAAGAATTGGGAAATTTTCAGTGATAACTTCATCCATTAGTTTTTCACCTCCTTTTTCCTTCTCTTCTCCTTCTGGGACCCCCACAACATGTATATTCATGTGCTTCATATTGTCCTTCAATTCCCTGAGTCCCTGTTCACATTTTTCCTTTTTTTTCCCTTATATTTTCTTTTCCTTGTTGGATTTCAGACGTTCCGTCCTCTAGTTCACTAATCCTATGTTCTGCCTCTCGAAATCTATCATTGTAGGTTTCTATTGTTTTTTCCATCTCCTCTACCGTGCCTTTTATTCCCATAAGTTCTGTGATTTGTTTTTTCAGACTTTTGATTTCTTCTTTTTGTTCATTCCTTGCCTTCTTTATATCCTCCCTCAATTCATTGATTTGGTTTTTGATGAGGTTTTCCATGTCTGTTAATATATTCTGAATTAATTGTTTCAGCTCCTGTATCTCATTTGAATTGTTGGTTTGTTCCTTTGACTGTGCCATATCTTCAATTTTCCTAGTGTGATTTGTTATTTTTTGCTGGCATCTAGGCATTTAATTACCTTAATTAGTTTATTCTGGAGATTGCTTTCACTTCTTTTACCTAGGGTTTTCTTGTTGGATGAATTTGTTGTCTATCTGTTGTTTGACATTCAGTTCAGCTTTCTCTGGACTTCTAGCTCAGGTTTTGTTTAACAGAGGAGAATTTTTCAGTCCTTGTTTTCTTGTTTCTTGCCCTGCTTGTATGGTGCCTCCCACCCACACACACACTTAGGAGAGTCTACTTAGGTATTATAGATCTCAGCCGAATTTTCCCAGACCAAACTGGCCTCCTGTCAGAAGGAAAGAGTCAACTGCATCAGTTTTCTCTGAGGGTGAGACCCAGCAAGTTGAAAGACTTTCCTGTGAAGTCTTTGGGCTTTATTTCTTATCCTGTCCAGTATGTGGTGCTTGTCTTCCTGCAGGTCCCACCAGCATAAGATGATGTGGTACCTTTAACTTTGGCAGACCCTCCCTGCTGGGGGATGTGGTGGAGACAGAGGAGAGGTTGTAGGCTGGTTTTAATGGCTTAAAATTACCAAGCACTGGTGTTTGAATTCCTTAAGGGAGGGATTCCACCTGAGTTGGGCTTCACCCCTCCCCTGGGGAAGGCACAGTCTCCAGACAAGTCCTCAAACGAGTTTGTTTCTGCCTATGCCTGGGGCAGTTGCAGCCTGAGAAGCCTTGCCACTGTATCCAAAGGCAGTCAAGCTTTTGTAGAAACACAGCCAAAAAAACCTCTGTTTCCTTTTTTTTCTCCTTTTTCCATCAGCCCTGCCCCCTTGGTGCTGGGGCAAAAATGAACGACCTCTGCTTTGCCCAGGTTCACCTGAGCTGGGGGCCTATTTTTAGTAGTCAGAATTCATTAATTAATGCCACAATTGGTGTTTGGTTGGGCTCAGCCCCTGTTGCTGTTAAAGTCTCTTTCCTTACCCTCTGGGAAGCAGGCTGTGGGGGAGGGGCACCAGCCGCTGCAGCTTGGGGAACTCACGGTTCTAGGGGGGCTCGCAGCTGGTCTAGCTGGTCCAGACTGTTATATGCTGTGTGTCCAGTCACTGACATGGCCCCAGGAGCTGTTCTGTACTGTTTCTGGTTATTTAGTAGTTGTTCTGGAGCACGAACTAAAACACGTGCATTACTAAGTCGCCATCTTGACCCGGAAGTCCTCCATTGCTGTCCCACAATTTAAAAATTTTTAAATATCAAAAACTTAAGGCTATGGAGATCTATTTACTGAAAAGTACAAAATACTGCTCAGAGAAACTATAGAAGATCTAAATCAATGAAGAAATATACCTTTTTCATGTATCATAAAACTCAACATTGTTCAGAGTCCCCATAAATTGATCTACATAATAAATGTAATCCCAGTCAGAATTCTAGCAGGATTTTGCATATATGTGTGTGTACAGAAATTGACAAGCTAATTTTAGAATTCATGTAGGGATGCAAAGGACTGAGAACAGCCAAAATAATTTTGGAAAAAAAAACACACCAAATTTGGAACACTTATACTAATTGATATAAAGACTTAATAAAAAGCTACAGTAGAATGGCAAACTGTAGTGTATCCATATGGTTGTATATTGTGCTGCTACAGAGAGGAAAATGTTGTGGGGCATGCAACGAGGTATATGAATCTGGGGGATATTATGTGATGCAAAATAAGCCAGAAACAAAACAGTAAATATTGCCTAGTTACCTTTACAAAATACTTATAAGAAAATTGGGGCATAGATTGTAAGCTCTTATAGCAGTGACATTTGGTCCAGAGCTGTAATTGTTATTTCTAGATTTTGAGTGGCTGTGCTATATATGTATAACCTGGTATCTCCCTGGAACTTTGGGTATCTGTGTGACACTTAAGAGTCTGAGTAGGAGTTCTGCAGCTCTGAAAGTCAGCATTGCCACATACAACAACTGTTAAAGAAATTGAAAAAGAGATCAGGCTTCAATTAGAGATAATAATGAAGCTGTTCAGGTCAGGAATAAGGTAATTCAGAATGCAGGGGTAAGGAGGACATTGTCTGCATTTTAGAACTTCACCTACTCTATGAGACCAAAGGAAAAGAGGTTTATTTTGTCAAAAACCTAAATTTTCTGTAGCACATACTCTAACTCACTAGTCTGCATAGATCATTTAAACAACCCAAAACATGGAGCCCAGAATGAGGATGAAAGCTTGCAATTCTGTATACCTTAATGTAATGCCCAAATACATCACAGAGTATGTTGAGCAGATAATTTAAAAGTATTGGCAAAGTTCCTTGAGGGATGGGAGAAAAAAATATGAAACTATTAAACTTTACTTCCGGGGAAACCCCTGATACTGTCTCAAACATTAGTGACTTCCAAGTCAATAGGCCAAGCCCTTGATCTTGAGGTTTGCACTTGTGAAGTTTATTTATGTTGTGGAGAAGCTAAGCTTACCTATATTTATGCCTAAGAGTTACTTCCAGAGGACCACTTTTGTTGCTCAGATGTGACTCTGTCTCTCTCTAAGTCCAACTCTCCAAGTAAAATCTTTAGCCTCCCCCTACACATGGGACATGACATCCAGGTGTATAAGTTTCCCTGGCAATGTGCAACATGACTCCCAGGTATGAGCCTGGCCCTGGTACTATGAGATCAACAATGCCTTCCTGACCAAAAGGAAGAAAATTGTAACAAAATAAGGTAGCAGTGACTGAGAGAGTTCAAACAGAGTCAAAAAGCTATTCTGTAGGGTACTCTTATGCAAGCTTCCGCTAGATATTGCTATTTACCATGGTTTGCCAAACCCCAATCAAAACCATCCTTGCAACCTTAAAGAGCACCTAGGGTGTTATATAAGATTCTACAAAGCTTCCATGCACTAGGGTAACTTTCCAGAAACCTACAACCTCCAGAGGGGTCCCTATACCAGATAAGTCCTGAAATGAAGAGGGGTCAGCCTCTCCAGGAACATCAAGTATCTCCACCCCCCATCCCATATTATCAACAGCCCCTTCAAACGTGAAAAAGGTAGAATGGGCATAGCCCAAATACCCCTAAATAGTCAGAGAATGATCAAAGTAGAAGGAGGAGTTATAAAAGAAAAGAAGATAGGATTTAACAAATGAATATGATTGCTGAATCATTATATTGACATTTCTTTTAGTCTCTAGTGTCTTGGAGCAACTAGAAGGAAAAACCTAAAATTGTGGAACTACAATCTATACCAAATTCTGAAATCTGCTCTATAACTAATTGTTGCAGTGTGCTTTGAAATTTATTGCTTCTTTGTATATGTTATTTTTCACAATAATAAAAAATAAGCTATGGTAAGTAACTCAGTGACCTCCTGGGATAACTGTCAAATACATCAAAGGAACAGATAGAGAATACAAAAATAGATGGACAAATATGCAGTCAAATAATTTTTTACAAAAGCCTTAATGTAATTCAATAGGTAAATAACCTTTTCAATAAATGGTGTTGGAACAACTGAATATCATTATGGACAAAAATTGAACCTTGATCCATACTTCATAGAATAGAAAATTAAATTGAGATGACTTACAGGTCTAAATATAAGAACTGAAACTATAAAGATCCTAGGAGAATATTTTTGACACCTAGAGTAGCAAAGATTTCCTGGACAGAACACAAAAAGCACTAAACATGAAAAAAAATGGTTAACTAAACTTCACCAAAATTAAGAACTCCTGCCCTTGCAAGTTATAACATAAGATACCATTATACACTGACTAGAATGGCTAAACTTTTTAAAAAAAATACATCGTTTTTGTTCTTTATTCCATCAAGGTGACATAAAAGTTTGAAGGTAAATAGAGGAGTTAACATGATTTTAAAAATGCAATTTTTTTTTAAAGTGAGGAGGTGTTGTCTAAAACAATAAGGCTGGAGATGGTCAACATACATATCAATAAGTATATTGATCTGATAAGACATAGATCGTTGTCATCTAGGCAGATTACTCCGATGGTTAAAAAGCTTTTATATCTTCTCACTAAGAGCAAACAAATAATTCAAGAAAACACTGTCATTTTAACGAGTAAAAACCAAATTATTGTTTTGCATGAAGATACATCTGATAAGAAAATTAATAAAAATCTTATAAAACAATAAAATCTTAGCCAACCTCAACCAAAGCCAATAAAATTCATTTCCAACAAGGCTTCTACAACTTTCTCTAGCCATCCATTTTATCCTATAATTACTGCTTTTCATTCTGCCACAATCAGCTATTTTACTTTAGGGGAAAAAGTACTAACTTTTTCCTTAACAAAAACACTTCCTGCACATTTTACACATTTAAATTACCAAAAAAGGTCTTGCAATCAATCTTCAAGCCAACATCCTACAAAACACAATTCTTCATTTTTTCATTTTTATGAAAAATAACATATACAAAAAAGCAATAAAGTTCAAAGCACATCACAACTAGTTGTAGAACATATTTCAGAATTTGGTATGGGTTACAATCCCACAATTTTAGGTTTTTACTTCTGGCTTCTCTAAGATACTGGAGTTTAAAAGGAATATCAATATAATGATTCAGCAATTATACTTGTTTGTTAAACCCTACCTTCTCTGGCCATCACCTTTGATTATTCTATCCCAGCCTTTAGGGGTGTTTGGGCTATGCCTATTTGCCTTTTTCATGTTGGAAGTGGCTGTTGATAATTATGGGGTAGGGGATAGAAATAGTTGATGTTCTTGGAGAGGCTAGCCCATCTTCATTTCAGGACTTACACAGTATAGGGACCCATCTGGACGTTGTAGGCTTCTGGAAAGTTACCCTAGTGCATGGAACTTTTGTAGAATATTGTATAATGCCCTAGGTGTTCTTTAGGATTGGCAGGAATGGTTTTGAGGTTTGGCATGTTATGGTAGGTAGCAACATCTAACTGAAGTATGCATATGTGTGACCTCCAGAGCAGCCTCTCAACTCTATTTGAACTCTCTCAGCCACCGATCCCATGGTGCCAGGGCCAGACTCATCTCTGTGAGTCATCTCCCACATAGAATGGCTAAACTTTTGAAAACTAGCAATACTAAATGTTACTGGCCAGGGTGTGGAGCAATTAGACCTCACATGTATTAGTAACAAAAATTGGAAACAGGGGCCATGATGGTGGCTCAGCAAAGTGTGGAATTTAGTTCATCCTCCAGAGCAGCTAGTAAACAGACAGAAACAGTACAGAACAACTGCTGGGGCCACGTCAGTGACCAGACACACAGGGTACACCAGTCAGGACCAGCTGGACCAGCTGCGAGTCCATCCAGAACCATGAGTTTCCCAAGCCATGGCAGCCGGCTCCCCACCCCCACAGACCAGACTGCTTCCCAGAGGGGAAAGGAAAGAGAGTTTACCTGCAGCAGGGGCTGAGTACAATGAAATTTCGATTAATTAACAAATTATGAGTACTAAAAACAGGCTACAAGCTCGGCTGAACCTCAAGCAAAAGTAGAGGTCACTGATTTTTGCCCCAGCACAGTGGGGGCAGGGCTGATGGAAAAAGAAAAAAAAAAAAAACAGAGGTTTTTGGATTTGAAAAGGTCTGGGCCCTGAAGGAAAGGAGGGGGCACATAGGACCTAGAGATACACAGAACAACATACCAACTTAAGCTCTTGATTGGCAAACCTGAGGAACAGGGATCCTGCTCTGAAAAGGATTTTTCTCTTTCTTTTGGGGGGCTGTGTTTCTACAGTTTGACTGCTCTTTGGATACAGCTGTAAGGCTTCTCAGGCTCCGCTGCCCCAGGCATAGGCAGAATTAAGCTTCTTTGAGTGTTTGTCTGGAGCCTATGCCTTCCCCAGGAGAGGGGTGGGGCCCAGCTCAGGTGGAATCCCTCCCTCAAGGAGTTCAGAACCCAAGGTCTGGAAAAGTGAAGCGATTAAAACCAGCCTACAAACTCTCCTCTGTCTCCACCATGACCCCAACAGGGAGAGTCTGCTGAACTTAAAGGTACCACATCACCTTATGCTGGTGGGACCTGCAGGTAGACAAGCACCACATACTGGCCAGGATAGGAAAAATGGAGCACCCAGAGGTTTCATAGGAAAGCTTTTCAATCTGCTGGGTCTCACCCTCAGATAAAACTGATGCAGGTGACTCTCTCCTCCTGACAGGAGACCAGTTTAACCTGGGAAAATCTGGCTGGGGTCTAAAATACATAAGTAGGCCCTCCTAGGGTGGGGGGTGGGGGGAAATCACCATACAGGCAGGGCATGAAACAAGAAAAAAAGAACTGAAAAATTCTGATCTGTTAAACAAACAAAGCTAGAGGTCCAGAATAAGCTGAACTGGATGTCAAAGAATAGATAGACAACAGAGTCATCCAGCAAGAAAATCCTAGGTAAAAAAAAGTGAAAACACTCTCCAGAATAAACTAATTAAGGAAAGTAAATGCTGAGATGCCAGCAAAAAATAACAAATCATACTAGGAAAATTTAAGATATGGCCCAATAAAAGAACAAACCAACAATTCAAATGAGATACAGGAGCTGAAACAATTAATTCAGAGTGTTAGAACAGACATGGAAAACCTCATCAAAAATCGAATCAATGAATTGAGGGAGGATATAAAGAAGGCAAGGAATAAACAAAAAGAAGAAATCAAAAGTCTGAAAAAACAAATCACAGAACTTATGGGAACAAAAGGCACAGTAGAAGAGAGGAAAAGAAAAAAACAATGGAAACCTACAATGTCAGATTTCAAGAGACAGAAGATAGGATTAGTGAACTGGAGGATGGAACATTTGAAATCCAACAAGCAAAAGAAAATATAGGGGAAAAAGAGGAAAAATATGAGCAGGGGCTCAGGGAATTGAATGACAAAATGAAGTACATGAATATACATGTTGTGGGTGTGCCAGAAGGACAAGAGAAGGGGAAAGGAGGAGAAAAACTAATGGAGGAAATTATCACTGAAAATTTCCCAACTGTTATGAAAGACTTAAAATTACAGATCCAAGAAGTGCAGCATAACCCAAACAGAATAGATCCAAATAGATGTACTCCAAGACACTAATCAGAATGAAAGATGTCAAAGAGAAAGAGAGAATCTTGAAAGCAGCAAGAGAAAAGCAATCCATCACATAGAAGGGAAGCCCAGTAAGACTGCATAGATTTCTCAGCAGAAACCATGGAGGTGAGAAGACAGTGGAGTGAAATATTTAAATTACTCAAAGAGACAAACTGCCAAGCAAGAATTCTATATCCAGCAAAATTGTCCTTCAAAAATGAGGGAGAAATTAAAACATTTACAGACAAAAAATCACTGAGAGAATTTGTGACCAAGAGACCAGCTCTGCAAGAAATACTGAAGGGAGTACTAGAGGCAGATATGGAAAGACAGAAGAGAGAGGTGTGGAGAAGAGTGTAGAAATGAAGACTATGAATAAAGGTAAAAAGAAGGAAAATTAGATATGACATATAAAATCCAAAAGGCAAAATGGTAGAAGAAAGTACTGCCCATACAGTAATAACACTAATTGTTAATGGATTAAACTCCCCAATCAAAAGACATAGACCAGCAGAATGGATAAATAAATAGGACCCATCTATATGCTGTCTACAGGAAACGCATCTTAGACCCAAGGATAAACATAGACTGAAAGTGAAAGGTTGGGAAAATATATTTCATGCAAATAGAAATCAGTAAAGAGCAGGAGTAGCTATACTAATATTCAGCAAATTAGACTTCAAATGTAAAACAGTTAAAAGAGACAAAGAAGGACACTATATTAATAAAAGGAACAATTCAACAAGAAGACATAACAATCATGCACCAAACCAGAATGCTCCAAAATACATGAGGCAAACACTGAAAAGAGAAATAGACACATCTACCATAATAGTTGGAGACTTCAATTCACCACTCTCATCAATGGACAGAACATCTAGACAGAGGATCAGTAAAAAAAACAGAGAATTTGAATAATCCAATAAATTAGTTAGATTTAACAGATGTTTATAGAATATTACACCCCACAACAGCAGGATGCATCTTTTTCTCAAGTGCTCATGGATCATTCTCAAGGACAGAGCATATCCTGGGCCATAAAGTAAGTCTCAATAAATTTAAAAAGATTGAAATCATACAAAACACTTTCTCAGATCATAAAGGAATGAAGTTGGGAATCAATAATAGGCACAGTGCCAGAAAATTCACAAAGATATGGAGGCTCAACAACACACTCATAAACAACCAGTGGATCAAGGAAGAAGTTACAAGAGAAATCAGTAAAATATCTAGAGGCAAATGAAAATGAAAACACAACATAACAAAATTTATGGGATGCAGGAAAGGCAATGCTAAGAGGGAAATATATTGCCTTAAATGTTTATATCAAAAAAAGAAGAAAGAGCAAATATCGAGGAATTAACTGTCCACTTGGAAGTAGAGAAAGAACAGCAAAACTAACCCCAAAGCAAGCAAAAGGAAAGAAATAATGAAGATTAGAGCAGAAATAAATGAAATTGAGCACATGAAAGCAATTGAGAAAATCAATGAAACCAGAATTTGGTTCTATGAGAAAATCAATAAAATTGATGGACCCTTAACGAGGCTGACAAAAAAGAAGGAGAGGATGCAAATAAATAAAATCAGAAATAGAAGAGGAGAAATAACCACTGACCCCACAGGAATAAAAGAAGTAATAAGAGGATACTATGAACAACTTTATGCTAATAAATTCAACAACGTAGATGAAATGGACAACTTTCTAGAAAGGCATGAATAACCAACATTGACTTGAGAAGAAATAGACAACCTCAAGAAACAAATCACAAGTAAAGAAACTGAATCAGTCATTAAGAAGTTCCCCAAAAACAAAAGTCCAGGAACAGATGGTTTCATATGTGAATTCTACCAAGTATTCAAGGAAAAATTAGTACTGACCCTGCTCAAACATGGAAAGCTACCTAACTCATTCTACAAAGCCAACATCACCCTCATACCAAAGCCAGACAAATTTATTGCAAAAAAAGAAAACTACAGACCAATCTCTCTAATGAATATAGACGCAAAAATCCTCAACAAAATTCTTGCAAATCAAATCCAGCAGCACATTAAAAGAATTATACACCATGACCAAATAGGATTCATCCCAGGTATGCAAGGATGGTTCAACATAAGAAAGTCAATTAATGCAATGCAGCATATCAACAAATCAGAGCAGAAAAACCACATGATCATCTCAATTGATGCAGAAAAGGCATTTGACAAAATTCAACCTCCTTTCCTGTTAAAAACACTTCAAAGGATGGGAATAGAAGGGAATTTCCTCAACATGATAAAGGGAATATATGAAAAACACACCACTAACATCATCCTCAATGGGGAAAAACTGAAAAATTTCGCCCTAAGATCAGGAACAAGACAAAGATGTCCACTATCACCACTATTATTTAACATTGTGTTGGAAGTTCTAGCCAGAGCAATTAGAGAAGAAAAAGAAATGGAAGGCATCAAAATTGGAAAGGAAGAAGTAAAACTCTCACTGTTTGCAAATGATATGATACTATATGTCAAAAACTCCCCAAAATCCACAGAAAAACACCTAGAGCTAATAAATGAGTACAGCAAAGTGGCAGGTTACAGGATCAAGACTCAAAAATCTGTAGTGTTTCTATACACTAGTAATGAACAATCTGAGGGGGAAATCAAGAAAAGAATTCCATTTACAATTGCCACCAAAAGAATAAAATATTTAGGAATAAATTTAAATAAAGAGACAAAAGATCTCTCTACAGAGAAAACTACAAGAAATTCTTAAAAGAAATCACAGAAGATCTAAATAAATGGAAGGGCATACTGTGTTCATGAATTGGAAGACTAAATATAGTTAAGATGTCAATTATACCTAAATTGATTTACAGATTCAATGAAATCCCTATTAATATCCAAAAAAACTTACTTTTCAGAAATAGAAAAACCAATAACCAAATTTATATGGAAGGGTAGGGTGCCCCGAATAGGTAAAAGTATTCTGAGAAGAAAAATGAAGCCAGAGGTCTCACACTACCTGACTTTAAGGTGTATTATGAAGCTACAGTGGTCAAAACAGCATGGTACTGGCATACAGATATACTGGCCAATGGAATAGAATAAAGTGTTCAGATATAGACCCTCTCATCTGTGGATAATTGATCCTTTATAAGGTAGTCAAACCAACTCACCTGGGACAGAACAATCTCTTCAATAAATGGTGCCAAGAGAACTGGATATCCATATGCAAAAGAATGAAAGAGGATCCATATCTCACACCCTATACAAAAATTAACTCAACATGGATCAAAGACCTAAACATTAGATTTAAGACCATAAAACTGTTAGAAGAAAATGTAGGGAAATATCTTATAAATCTTATACTAGGAGGCCGTTTCCTAGACCTTACACTCAAAGCAGGAGCATTGAAGAAATAAATAAATAAAGGGAACTCCTCATAATTAAACACTTTTGTGCATCAAAGAACTTCATCAAAGAAAGTCTCCTACACAATGGGAGACTTTATTTGGAAACAATATATCAGATAAAGGTCTAGTATCCAGAATATATAAAGAGATTGTTCAACTTAACAACAAAAAGACAGACAACCCAATTACAAAATGGGCAAAGACTTGAACAGACACTTCTCAGAAGAGGAAACACAAATGGCCAAAAGGCACATGAAAAGATGCTCAACTTCCCTGGCTATTAGGGAAATGCAAATCAAAACCACAATGAGATATCATCTCACACCCACCAGAATGACCATTATCAATAAAACAGAAAATGATAAGTGCTAGAGAGGATGTGGAGAAAGACGCACACTTATCCACTGTTGGTGGGAACGTCAAATTTCACAACCACTGTGAAAGGCAGTTTGGCAGTTCCTCAGGAAACTAAGTATAGAATTGCCATATGACCCGGCAATACCATTGCTAGGTATCTATTCAGAGGACATGAGGGCAAGGACACAAATGGACATTTGCACACCAAGGTTTATTGCAGCATTATTTACAATTGCCAAGAGATGGAAACAGCCCAAATATCCATCAACAGTCGCGTGGCTAAACAAGCTGTGGTATATACATATGATGGAATATCATGCAGCTGTAAGATAGAATAAAGTTATGAAGCATGTAACAACATGGGTGGACCTTAAGGACATTATGCTGAGTGATATTAACCAGAAACAAAACGAAAAATACTGTATGGTCTCACTGATATGAACTGACATTTGTGAATGAACTTGGAGAATCTCAGTTGGTAACAGAGACCATCAGGAGACATAAATAGGGTAGATATTGGGTAATTGGAACTGAAGGGATACAGATTGTGCAATGGGACTGATTGTAAAAATTCAGAAATGGATAGCACAATACTACTGAACTGTAATACAATAATGTTAGAACACTGAATGAACTGAATGTGAGAATGATAGAGGGAGGAGACCTGGGGCACAAATGAAATCAGCAGGAAAGATATATGATAAAGACTGAGACGGTATAATCTAGGAATGCCTAGAGTGTATAAGGATAGTGACTAAATGTACAAATTAAAAAATGTTTTGCATGAGGAAGAACAAAGGAATGCCAATGATTCAGGGTGTTGAAAATAGATGGTAATTAATGTTTTAAAACTTTAACTCATGTGAGACTGAAACAAAAAAATGTTTATTTGGTACAAAATTTATATTTTGACTAGTGCATTTCCTAATATAACTTATGTGGACAGCTTAACTGAACACCACAAGTACCTGGAACCTTGAGTAGGCCATGAGATTTTGTAGGTTTGACCAAAGTGGTGCCTCGATAAATCCGAGAGGGATTTGAACAGTGAATAAAAAAGTATTTGCAAAGTCCCTTTGGGGGAATGGTGAGAATGGGGAAAAATTCAAATTCCCCAAGTTGAATTCTTGATATTCTCACAAGCAGTGGGGACAAACAAAGCAATAGGCTGAGCCCCCAATCTTGGGGTTTCTTTATATGAAACTTAACCCCACAAAGGATAGCAGGGTTAAGTTAGTTAAGCCTACTTAAAATTAGGTCTAAGACAGAGTTCTTGCCTGCCATGCCAGAGATCTGGGTTCGATTCCTAGAGCCTGCTTATGCCCCCCCCCCCCCACAAACAAAAGAAAAAGTTTATCATAGAAAAATAGATAATTTTTTAAAAATCTTTTTCAGTCAGGATTTAGAATATAGGTTATTAAGGGACAGGGTGAGGATAGGGAAGCTAAGTCTTACAATATACAAAGTTCCTGTTTGGATGATGGAAATGTTTTGCTAATGAATGGATGATGGTGATAGTAGCACAAAATTGTGAACACAATTAAGAACACTGAAATATATCTGTACATGATTAAAAGGGGAAATGCTAGATTGTACTTTTGGTAAAAGATCAAAAAATTTTTTAAAAATCCATGGAACTGTTCTACACAAACAATTAACTCTAAGTTAAACTATGGACTTCAATTAATAGTACAATTATAAAAATGTGTTATCAATTGTAACTAATGTCCCACACCAAAGCAAGGTGTTGGTGGTGGGGTGGTATATGGGAAACCTGTATTTTATGCATAATTGTTCTGTACATCTACAACTTTCATAATAAGAAATTTAAAAAAAAATGTTTAAAAAAATTAGGCCTAAGGGTCACCCCCAAGAGAACCTCTTTTGTTGCTCAGATTCGGCCTCTCTCTCTCAGCCAACACAACAAGCAAACTCACTGCCCTCCCCCTTTCTACATAGGACATAACTCCCAGGGGTGTGGACCTTCCTGGCACTGTGGGACAGAAATCCAAGAATGAGCTGGGACTCAGCATTAAGGGATTGAGAAAACCTTCTCGACCAAAAGGGGGATGAGAGAAATGAGACAAAATAGTGTCAATGGCTGAGAGATTCCAACAGAGTTGAGAGGTTATCCTGGAGGTTATTCTTACACATTAAAGAGAGATTACCTTTTTAGTTAAGGTGTAACAGAGAGGCTGGAGGGAACTGCCTGAAAATGTAGAGCTGTGTTCCAGTAGCCATGTTTCTTGAAGATGATTGCATAATGATATAGCTTTCACAATGTGACTGTGTGATTGTGAAAACCTTGTGTCTGATGCTCCTTTTATCTACCTTGTCAACAAACAATTAGAACATATGGAATAAAAATAAATAATAGGGGGAACAAATGTTAAAATAAACTTAGATTGAAATGCTAGTGATCAATGAAAGGGAGGGGTAAGGCGTAAGGTATGCAGGAATTTTTTTGTGTTTTCTTTTTATTTCTTTTTCTGAATTGATGCAAATGTTCTAAGAAATGATCATGATGATGAATGTACAATTGTGATGATATTGTGAATTACTGATTATATATGTAGAATGGAATGATCATATGGTAAGAATGTTTGTGTTTTTATGTTGGTACATTTAATAAATAAAATAAATTTAAAAAAATTTGAAACAACTCAAATGCCAATCATCAGGGGAATGGATAAACATTTTGTTTTATTTATACAATGAAATACCACTCAGTTATTTTTAAAAAGTTGTATTGATACACACATCAATATAGATGAATTTCAAAAACATGATCAATAGAAGAAGTAAAACACAAAGTCAATTTTGCATATTTCCATTTTTATGAAGTTCAATAAAGGTAAAATTAATCTATGGGGATAGAAATCAGAAAAATGTTTGCCTCAGAGGGCAGGCGATGATAGGGATAGTAGGGAAAAGGACACAAGGGATCTTTCTAGGGTGATGGCATTGCATTACTCTTGATTGGGGTAAAGATTACTCAAAATTCTTTGAGCGTACATTTAAGATCTGTTTAGATTACTGTATGTAATCACACCGCACAAGCTGGTAAAGATATGAAACTAATAGTCCTTAAACATGAAGAAATGCTCAACCTTAAAAGAGAAGTACAAATTAAAACTATCCTAAGATGCTATTTTTCACCTACAATATTTGCAAAAATTCGAATGCTCCATAATATAGTCTGTTGGTGAAACTGTGGGACAGAGTCATGTTCATAAATTACTCGGGGGAGAGGGTGCAAGGGTAGTTCAGTGGTAGAATTCTCGCATGCTGTGCGAGAGACCCAGATTCGATTCCCGGCCCATGCACTTCCCCAAAACAAGCAAAACAAACAAAAACCCAACCAAACAAAAATACAACAAATGGGGCTGCAATAACAGGATACTCACATGGACAAACAATGAAATATGACCCCTGCCATACAACATACAAAAAAAAATTACTGGGGGGAGTACCACACAGTGCATCTATGGAGGGTAATACGAAGCAAATTATATATGCACTTACCTTTTGACCCAGTGATCAAACTTCTAGGACTCCACTCTGAAGATATACTTCCAAAATACGAAATAGCATATGAATAAAGTAGTTGTGACATTATTTGAAATAAGATTGTAAATACCCAAAATATCCATCATTAGGAGATGGCCCACATGCACATATGCAACAATGAAGTACTACTGATACCTAAGATTTTCAGTATATATTCAGTTCAAAACCCAAGGTGCTGAATAATGTATGTAACATACTACCTCATAAAAAAAGAAGGGGAAATAAGTCAATACATACAAATTTATTCTTGGAAAAAGAAACAGAAGAAATATGAGCTAATAGACTGAAAATGGTTTCCTACAGATGGTGGAGACAATTTGAAGGTGATGGGCATGGGAACTAGACTTCTCTGATGTACCATTTATTGTAGCTTTGCATTTTGAACCATGTTAATATTATGTATTTAAAAAATAAAGTTAAATCAAAATAAAAATGCAAACCGTAACATTGAAAATAGAAATAAGAGCCTAGCTGTATATCAAATTTGTAGCAAAACCACAGAGAACAGAAAATTTTAAGTAATTCTTGAAAACAGTACATCCTTCGTGGGATATATTCTAATGACAAAAAAAAATTGCAGAGAAATTTCAAATATCGGTAGGTTTATTGTAGTAATATTTTTGTAATTTTAAAAATTTTATACTCATGTTTGGATAAAGCAAGTAAACATTGTTATTAGGAGCTAAGACTGAGTATAAAAGAAATAAAAGACTATAAAAGCTTAAGAAAAGTGTGAATTGGAAATATCACTATGAACTAAAAAAAAATACCTCTGTCTACCAAAAAGGCTTAGAAATCATGTTATCTCAGTAACAATGCACTCAGCCTCCAGGTCTTGGTTCCTAAATGTTTTTTGGTTTTTTGTATGCTGTATGGAGGGGTCACATTACATTATTTTTTCATATGATTATCCTGTTACTGCAGTACCATTTGTTGAATTTTTGTTGGCTTTTTAATTTTTTATTGTTTGTTTTTTGGGAAGTGCATGGACTAGGAATCGAACCTGGGTCTCCCGCACGGTAGGCGAGAATTCTGCCACTGAACTACCCCTGCACCCCCTAAACATGGTTTTTCTATTAAAAGGAAGTGGGGTTATTTGGAGAAATGGCGGATTCTAAGGCTAAGGCAGGGAAAATACAAGGTATGAAAGTGAGCCTGGGACTCTTTGTTGGGCCAGAAAGCAAAAAGCGCTGAGAAAATGAGGGATGTATCCGAAGGAAACAGGAGCCGGCTTGAGACAATTTGAGCATCAAAAAGCGTAATCCCTGTAATTGATTGTAAAACTGAAAAATCCATGAGTCCATAGTAATACAAAAAAAAAAGAAGAAGAAAAATAATGTACTCTTTTCTTTATAGAAGAATACCAGCTAATAAAGATGCTGGAAGGATAGAATCAGAAATCAGCACTTTCAATCCCCAATGCATTGATACAGTCGAAAATCAGCAACTGATTCAAATTATTAAAATATTTTTGAGGAACAGGATATTCGCACGGTGCCAAAGTATCACCCCACACATTAATTACTTGGAAAGTAAAAAAAAAATAAAAACGGTACCACAATTGAAACGTCTGGCAGCCACTACCTTAATCAAGTCATCAAACTTTGCAATACAAAGAATGGAACAATGTGATGTTATGTGCCCCCTGATGTAACGCAATATCTGCTATACATCACCTGTGTAGTATTCTAAGTTAGATACTACAAGCAAACACAAATACAGAATGTAGGGAATGCTCTACAAGGTCCTGGACTATTAAGGCAGTGTCATTAAAAAGCAAGGAAAGGGGGCAGTAGATTTAAAAAGACTGGACAGAAATAAAATTATAATGCATAACTCTTGATTTGATCTTGGTTCTGAAAACAAAACAAAAAACCAGAGACTCTTTTTTTTTTTTAGGAGAGGGGGCACAACTGGAGAACTTTTCATTTGGACTGGCTATTAATGATATTGGCATGATGATGGCAGTTTCTCAGAGATTGCCTTTATTTTTCAAAATACTGGTTGAATATTTAGGGGCAAAGTGTCATGAAGTCTGCAATTTATTTTTAAAAGGTTCAGCAATCATAATAATAATGTGTCACTGTACAGAGAGAAAGAGAAAGCAAATGTGAAAGAAGTCAGAAGTAAATGAACACGTGATACATACAGTTCAAAAATGTTGAAATTAATCTATGGTGTTATAAGCCAGAGTGATAGTTACCTTTGAGGAGGGTGGGTTGTAATGGTAGAAGGAAGGGGGCTCCTATGTTAATGGTAACGTACTTCATTCTGGTAGTTACATGGGTGTTTGACTTTGTAATAATGCGTCAAGGTTGTACTCTAATGATTTGTGCACTTTATGTATCTTTTAATACAAAGCTTATAAAAATTGATAAAAAGCTTAAATACACAGGAAAAACTTATTCTATTGTTTTAATTACTTAAATAGGAATCTGAGAGTTTAACTTGGAGGTAAGAGGAGGTAGTTTCCATCTCAGGGAATTAGCTTTTCAATGTTAACGAGTCAATTACTACTATTCACACACAGTTCTTCAATGGGCTCTCACGAAACTTTCAGCAGACTGACCTTATCTGGATGGAGTCAGTCTTACAGAGAAATTCCATTTCATGGACTATGAATCCCATTTGATTTAGAAGAATGATTGTTTATTACAAGATAACTTACAGGTGATAAATATTTTTAAAATGATCCAGGTTTTGTATGTGGCAGTTGCGTTTTCAAATCTTTGGTACTTTGTAGTTTATATAAACTACAAAGTTTATATATATAAAGTTTTATATATATCTAAAAATTCCTGATGCATCAGTAGCTCGTAGTTTTGAACTTGCCTCCCCAAATGTCTTCAGTACCTTAACTTAGAAAATCTTGTTGACTTCAATCAGACTTGGGTACTGATTTCCATTTATTAGACAGAATTCTTTCCATGTGCAGTCATCTCAAAAGTTGCATTCAACGAGTACATTATTTAATTTGAAAGATTGTCACACTTAAAAATCTTGTTTTGTATATGTTCAATCAGATTCCTATCAAACTAGATTGGTAAGTGGTAGTTGGATCAAAAGTTCAGAAAAATGCATAATAATCTTTACAGTGAAAATATTGTATTCCCTCATTTTCTTGTCACACCAATCCTTCAGGTGCCATTATTTTAGGACAGTAAAAATTCAGTCGACATCACATAAGACTTAAAAACAGGAATTTCCCTTTTTAATCATATCCTCTTATTCATTGTTGGCATCTTCACTCTGAAAATTCATCATCTTTATTTCTCAACCACAATTGTGGGTCCTAATACAACCTAAACACACACTTCCTTACCAGTCTAACAGTGTAGAAATCTAGGAGTATGATGCTGGGAGGAGGTAAATAATATTCTCAAAATGCTTCTTCCAAAGACTAACAAACATTATACCACACACCCAGGCTTGTCCAACCTAATTAATAGTAGCTCCTTTCAATCTCAAAGGGGTCCTGGTTTGGACTCTAGGGTCAGACTAATTATAGGTTACCAACTTTAAAAGTTTCTTTCAAATATTAACACAGAATGACCACTTAGTATTTCCTATTTCTTTACAATGGGAAGTAGAATAGCACTTGCTCTGGAATCAGACTGCCAGAGTAGAACCCTGGCTCTGTCACTTGGCAACAATGAACTCTGGACAATTTACATGATCTCATCATGCTTCAATTATCTGTAAGATGGGCTAAAACAATACTTGATTCAGAGGACCATTGTGAGGATTAAGCAGAAGAATATATATGAAGTACTAGCACCATCCTTTGCACAAGTGCTGGGCAAATAGCTGTTATCTTTAGGCCACACTAAAAAATATCTTCATTCTCCTGTTCAAACTAAAAGTATGTCTTCCTTTCAAAAGCAAATCATCACTTGGGGGAATGCTACAAAATGTTTAAAATTGATGATTTGCTTGGTATACACCAAAGACAGCAAGATAATCTCATACACAGGGCTCCTGCAAAGATTGAACTGACCCCTCCCCCACCCCCACACTTTCAAATTCACATAATCCAAATATGTATTAGTAGTGAAACACCAATAAATTATTCATAAGTGCCAGATAAGTATATTGATCTTGGCAATAAATTATCTTAAGAAAACTATAGAAAATAAGACATTAGGTCGGTAATATAAATTAGAACTGGTTAAGAAACATACAGATATACATAGCTTTAGCATTATTATAATCTTTGCTTCTTGATGGCTGGCTTGCAATTTTTGTTTGCAAAAATGTTTGTTTGGGTTCTTTTATTATTGATGGCTCTGGATGGGAGATTATATAAGAAAACCACTTAAAAACATTAGTGGTTAAACTTCCTGAGCAGCATGTAGATAAGCCTTCTTACTTTTTAACTAAAATAGATTTGTAATTATTTCCTTCTGAAATTATAGAGATGATTGGTCCTAAGAGATATTCAATATTTACCAAATTATTAACAAACTGAATAAAATATCTCCATGCTTTCAGCCTTTAAAGTGTTTCTAGGAAGATAACATTCTCCAAAACTATTTGAAAAGAGTAACTGATTAAGGTAATCAGCACATTTCAGATAGTACTATAAATTCTCTTTAGTTACACACATAACTTCATCCATAGCACTCTCTGTGCTTCTTCACCAAAACTTCCTAGAAATTTTTTTAAAAGAACAGGGTAATAAAATAGAAGTACAAAGGCAAGGTACCATTCTTATAAAATGAAATACAATATTGTCTGTTAATGCCAATATAGCTTGCTAAATTTTACTAGTGATATGAGATTTACATACCCGCCCATGTTATATAAACAGCAAAGCATATGATTTCATAATTGCCTAACTTAAAGAAAAGTCATTTATTAGAACTCTAAAATAGAGCCCTTTGTCCTGAATATTTTATCAATATAAAACTCTAAGTGAGTTATTATTTTTTGTCAAGCCCATATAATTTCCCCTTTAAAATCTTAAGTTCAATCACTACTTGTTTTCTACTATTATATACTACATTTTGGCAGCAGTTGTTTATTGGTTTGTCATTGCAATAACTGCAACTTAACAATAAACCAGTCTGACATTTTAGGTCTTGAAGATACATACCATATATATTTCTTTAAAAATAATCATACTTTTGTAAGCAATACTTTACAGTAGACACCTCAAAAAATCTACCATAGATGTGAAACTTAAAACGAGAAAAATTTAAGCTCTAAAGCTTTATACATATATATCCAGATTTCTATATATATTATATATACATACATAAGTATATATAAAATATATATAATCAGATTTGAAAAATGAACAAAAACTGGGCACTGTACATAAAATCTTTTTAAAACTCAAACAATAGAAAACTTTAAACATTAAACAATTTTAATAAAAGTTTCTGTACAATGCTAAGCAGTTTTATTTACACATAGAAAATGTAATAGGAGTAGTGTTTGAAATTACAGAACTCCTTAAAATTTCAATGGCAGGTAAATCTGGAAAAAAATAACAGCATTCCATTCACAAATATTTTCAAGCAATAAATATGTATTTATAAATAGTGTAAATTTACATCAAGATTAGAAACAAAAATCACAAATCTGAAGTTTATTCCTTAGTCTATGTGCAATCCATTATCTTTGTGACTTGGCTGTTAATTTTAAACATTTTATTTAGGAACCAAAAGTGTAACCGTCATGGTTTCAAAACAAGACAGAAAAACATAAAAGCAGTAAAAAATTTCTTACCTAACTTTTCACATTAAAAAAAAGTTGACCAAAGAAAGACTTAAAATTGCTAACTACCTTACAAAGAAATGACCAGCTAGGCTATTATCTTTTTCCAAGGAAAATTCTGAAAGGGGAAAAGATAGATGAAAACCAATTCATCAGCCCAGAAATAGAGAAATATAAAAAGAGGTTGTCTTCAAGTCAGTAGTCTGTATGGTGCTGCCAGTTTTGTCAGATATATACAAAACATGGAAATTATTATTTTCTTTCTGAAGTACAACTGGATCAGCTTTGTTAGAGTCCTGGGGTAGGAGCAGGGCTCTCTGCTGTCCAATTGGTTGACACTCCGCACTTGGAAGGTTGCATAGACACAGTTTTCAGCCAGCAGCCTTGCGAGATAGCTACAAAAATCAGTGGTGCAGAACTGGGTTACTTCCTGAATAGCAGAAAAGGTCTCATTTAATGTCCACGAAACAATATCAAGAAGAGGAGGATGGTAATGGAGGAGCCTGAAAATAAAAGCAAGGTATGCTATAATTATTTTGGTATGCAAACTGCTAGTAGTGTTCCCTAGCTCATGGCTACAAAGTAACACATAGAATGCCTATGAAGTTAAAGTAAATAACTCTTAAAAAAGTTCAATAAATTTTTCCGTTAATTAATAAAAAAAAAAAAGTTCAATAACCTGCTACACTATGTAAAAGCACAACCTCCCTTACTGTCTCCCACCTGGCAATTTTCTAAGAGTCTGAGACCACTACCCTACTCAATGTACCACCATTTTTCTGTACTTCTTCACTAATTAGTCAAAAGCTCCTGGAATATTAGGTTGACCATTTCTTTAGACTGATAAGGAAAAAGAGGCATGTAGAAAAATATTTTTAACAAAAATACTCAAGCAATCTTAAAGACCATTCAAGTGAAAAGATCGGGAATTAAATTTCAAAAATTCAGTTTCTGGTCACATGTGTCTGAGAGAAAAGCATTAGGAAATCAACAATTCATAAATTATTTGTTTCTAATCATAAAGCTATTATCTGCTAACTTCTCCCTAAGTATCTTCCATTTGAAATTAAAAGCTGTGTGCAATTTTTATTAAGTATACTTGAATTTCATAAGATTATATATCAGGGAAGTTAAGTTCCATCAAAAATTCTCATGAGGATACTACTTCTGGCAAGGATAAAATTTTAAATAAGTATAATTAGCTCTAAGTATACTTAAAAGCGTACTTGCTGATTCATGTTTTGATCATCCCTATAGTAGGCACTAATAATCTATTTTCACAAACATTTTATCAACTGGGAATAAATGACATAAAAGATATGGTAGTGTTCTAAAACATATAAAGATTTTAAATGTAATTGTAATATCAGGCTGACATTATTTTCTTTTCACCCAGGAAGAAAAGCGAAAATGATATATACCAATTGTATATGAATAAATTACTTGGAAGTGGAAGAATGATATGAATATTTCCTCATACAATATCTAATGAGCCAAAGGAAAATTTAAATATTTCATTACCTCCTACTTATCAGGTGGCAGAGCACATACTGCTGCTTCACAACCTAGCTAACTATGTACTCACATGTTGATATCACTTACTAATGTAAATTGGTCATAGACTTGCATCAGGTCCTCCATTTTGTACTGTTCTAGCACCACAAAATTTTCCAGGTTTCCGTTTGTTTTTCGTGCACAATCTTGGCAATGTACTATGTAGGTCTTTCGAGAATTGCTTTCATTAGTGACAAAAAGCAGATCAAAAACTTCCACCTATTTTATGCAAGAAAAAAGCATTCAATAGAAACAGTGGTATTTATTGTACTGTTTTAGAATAATCATTATTTTTTTAATCTTAGAAGCAAATCTGATGCTTTAATAATAAACACAATCACAGAGAAGCAGTATTTTCCCATTAGCAAATACAAAGAAGAACAATTAAAAAATAGATTTTACTTCAAAACACTGGTTCCTAAACCCAAGAACATATATCAGAATTACCCATGGACGTTTTTAGAAATATTTTAAGTTTAGCACTCTCTGAAGAGGATGCAAAAGGGGGCAGGACTTAGGTTTTTTTTTCTGCATGGGCAGCAGGCACTGGGAATCAAACCCAGGTCTCCAGCATGGCAGGCAAGAACTCTGCTTGCTAAGCCACTGTGGCCTGCCCCAGGACTTAGGTATTTTTATAAAGCTCTTCAGGTAATCCTGATGTTTCCTTCTGGTCGAGTTGCTGGGTTTTAGGTTGATTGGGGCACTCTGGGTTTTTTGGGAAGCATTTCTGGCAGATTTACGAGGAGTAGCAAAGAACCTGGCCTCTGGCTTTTTTTTGGAGTCTGTCCCAGGTCTTTTATTCCCCAGTGAAGAGGTGACTTCTTTCTGTCTCCTTTTTTGCTGGGCCAGAAAAGTTGTGAACATTCTTCAACTTGCCCCTCACTTCTGCCATTTAACAAGTTGTCTTTCTTACTTTGCCTTGTAGATATTTTTGAATGACTCCTCTTCTTAAATATTCCCAATGCCAGGTTCTAGTCTAGCCCTTAAGATAGTAATTCTTTCTTAAGACCATTGCTTTCTATCTCCATCTTTTCAACTACCTTTCTCTCTGAAACACATACCACAGTCCTTTGCTCAAAAACTTCTAATGGCTTCGGTAACCTCAGACTAAATATCAAATTATACCCAGAATTTGCATCTTCTATGCCCCAGCAACAATGGACTTCTTACCCTTTTCTGAATAAATCATTCCATTTCCCCACCCCTATATTGTTCCTATAACCCATACTGACATACTTTCCCCAATTCTCACCATTTTTTTGTTGTTGAAATTACATTAATCCTTCAAGGACGGACTCAAATGTTAATACTTGTATGATCTCTTAGCCCAATATGAGAAGGGAAAATTAAGTTATTTTTCCCTTGGTGTTTTCAAAACAGTTAATATGTCCAGCTTCACATTCATCATAGTTTCATGTTCATCACAATGAGCTGTTCATAATTTGTTTTCCCTGAGTAGACTCGAAGTTCCTTCAGAGCAGGCACCATATCTTTGTTTCTATACCTCTTGCAAGCCTTGGCCATAGGAGAAGACTGACAAATATATTGTGTACTAAACCAGAGTAGACTTAACAGTGATCTGCCAGGAGCTATATCAAATTATATTCAATTTATTTGACATCTGGATTGTTCCTAGTTTAAAATCTCAGAATGAATTTGATGATTATCATCTATTAAAGACCTATTGGAAGAATGACTGTAATAGATACTTCTAGGGTTAATTCAGTTAGTGAAGTACTGTATCATCAGATTAAATTTTAATAAAATAGTGAAATAACAAGAAAATAGCAAGATTGAAGAGAAAGCCAATTTTAGTAAAATGTATTACATAAAAAGTATAAATAAAAGAGAAACCCAAAGTGGAGAGAGAAGAGGCTTTATAAAACAACTTTGGAGAAGAACAGTTACTTACCTCACATATGCTACAGTAATGGGCTGGTTCTTCTTTTGTCCGCCCATGCCATATAATCTCTTTTCCTGCAGCAATGAGAGCGTCCCTCAATGTCTGACATTGCTTCAGAGTTCTCAGGAGACAATACCTATTGTGGGGGAAAAATTATTTGTGACCAGCAACTGAATATTGACTATTTTGTAGCATAAAATACATGCCTATTAGAATATCTCCAAGAGACTCGGTTTTAATGCCTATAACTTCATAATTTTTCTTTCATCAATTTCTCAGATATTTTCAGATTAGAAAAGAATGAGACAATGCTCAACAGGTCTGGCAATGACAATATTAGGTCATTTAAAGTTGAGAATAACTGATATCTGAATATTAGAATAGAATGCTCTTAATATACAAGAACTGACCCCTTGCTTAAATATAAGTTGCTAAGTTTGGCTCTTATTTGGGCAAGTTGGTTAACCTCTCTGGGAGTCAATTTCCTCATCCTTGAAATAAGGGGTCTGAATTCCAGTTCTGAAATGTTATGATTCCAGTAAGGCAAGCAGGCACATTATTTCTATCAACACTACCTAGACACAAACAACATCATCCATGTAGTTGCTTTTGAAACTTTTGAGTTCATAAGCAGAAACAATATATATAGATCTAATCACCACAGGATACAAAATTGGTTTAACTATATAGTGCTAATGAAGAAGAAAAGACATTTACTACCTCAATTTTAGAATATAATGGAATCCTTCATTTATATTAACATAATTGAACTTTTCTTATTTATTCCTTTTCTAAACTCATATTTATGATGCTAACAACACAGGAATTCTCACAATTTGTGATTTTCCTATAGTTTGCTATAGGGAAATCTAGGAACTGTCTGCTAAATTGTTACTGTCCTGTGAATCTCCATTTGAACAGAGATGATATCTAATGCATTTTACAGCTTTAATATTTGTAGATAATGAAAATGAAAATACCATAAAGAAAAGGAAATGGATTTAGCAACTAAATGTTGTTTGAAAGCAAATGTCTTGTTCATGCTATTTATCCACTGCCTAGGATAGTACCTGGCCTAGAATAGGGACACCTGATTATCAAACAAATAAAAAATTGTATTTTAAAATAACAGCATATTTAATTTCTAATTTATATTTCCTTGCTATTTATAATTTACTAGGTTAAATACTGTTAAGATACTCTTATAACTTACTTAATAAATAAAAAACACTATCAATTTTGAAGCTGTAAAGGCAACTTCCTTGTACCTGTTCCTCCCTTTTTTCCTTCTCTACATCCCATACAATTCACCTCTGGGGGCACAGATCTTACTAATTTTCCAAGTAGTCCTTTAAAATAAGATCTCCTTCACAGAAAAATAATGCCTAAAACTCTGCAGATATCTTTGGAATATATGGAAACATTTCTGCTCCCATGTAGGAAAAAAAAATGAAATAATAAACATAAAAGAGAGAGCTAACATTCATGAGTCTTAGTAACAGGCATGATATCAGGTACTCTACACATACTATGCCATTTAGGCTTCATAGCAATCCAATGCAGGAGGCACTATTATCTCCATTCTACAAATGTGGAAACTGGGGCTCAGAGAAGCTAAATTGGTTTGATATCATAAAGCTATTTAAGTGGTTGCAGTAGGGGTTTTTAAAGGCAGGAAATTTCAAGTCTTATTCTTACCCACTTTCCCCCCTGTTCTTCTCTTCTGAAGATGAGATTTGAGGCTCAGCACAATTTTTTTCAACATCTGTGGAGTATTATTCTACTCTTTACTCAGTATATGTACTTTCATCTCTAATACTACCACCTATTCTGGCAATTAAGATTGTAGTTTATAACTTATGATTAGTTTGGTAGTTTCATCTAGAAAAAGGAAACATACTATTTCCAGCAAGTAACAAAGGGTTGGAGTTAGGGTTGTTAAGAATAAACACTAAACTGAGTAGTTTCCTTGTAGAATCAAGGTTTTATTTTTTATTTTTTGTGTGTGTGTGAGAGAGAGAGAGAGAGATACTACAATCTTAGAAAACTGGCAGATCTTATCTGACAATGAATAATAAAATTGTAGTTGCCTTATGTTTTTTCCTTAACTTTGAAATCTTTTGTTCCTTCCCATCTTTAGAAGGGCAGCAATTACAAAAGAAGGAAAATTTAGAGAGACAGAGGCTCTTAAGGAGCCCACAGCCATGAGCAAGTCTAAAGAAAGGAACCAATTCTATCAAAAAGGGAAAAATAAACAGAAAGTAAAGACATTTAGGGAATTAGGGAAAGGATCCTAGGGAAGATATAGATATAATACTCAAGACTTGACTTAACAGGAATGAGTTCTGCTTTCATTAATCCCAGACATATAAAGACAACTTCTGAGAGTTTTGAAGTGCTAATAAACTACAGTAAACTCAGGGCTGTCATTTCCTCATAATTTTAATTTTAACAAATTTGAATAAATGTTATAGCAACTAAGAATAGAAAAGAAGTAGAAGACAGGAAATGCTGTTTTGTACATTGGCATTTTAAGAATAGGGTCAGCAATGATTTAAGGAACGAGAGAAGGAAAGAATTCTTTGACTTTCAAGGATCAGTCTGGTTTCATGGATGAAAGACAATATAAAAAGGTAGGAAATAACAACAGCTCCTGGTTTAAAAGAAATCACAAGAAGCTGATCGACAGCTTGGTATATTTGAAGTTACACAGTAAAATGTAATCTATTTAAAAATCCATCTGCAAAGATGAAGCTTAAAAACAGATGAGATTTTACAGAATAACTTCATACAGGGGATAGAATGAAAATATACCCGGGATATTAAAACAAGAAAACTGAAGACAATATGAGGACAAATGATCCAGAGTCTTATTTACACAGTAATTAATGTACAACATAGATTCGTAAGTCAATACAGTAGGCAAAAGATAAACAGACGATAGTGAAAGAGATGCTAAAAGGAAGGGAGAAATTATCTTTAGATAAGGGAGATGTAAATCAGAGAAGTTTGCATAAAGAAGTTGTCAATTTAGGGCAGGCCACAATAGCTCAGCAGGCACAGCCAGCAAAGCAAGAGAGACCCGGTTCGATTCCCTGTGCCTGTCCATGTAAAAAAAAAAAAAAAAAAGGAGTTGTCAATTTAGATATGAACAGGAAGGATATGTAGGGGGAAGGAACCTATTGGGCACATGGAAGCCAAGAGCAAAGGAAAGAAGGCAAGAACTGTGAGGATTAGTTAGAGAACAATCGCTCTTTGGATAATTATTTTTTCAGATCAAAAAAAATAATTTAATAATATATTTAAATGATTATAATTTACTTGCACAAAGAGAGGTTCATACATTAGAAATAACTTGCCCATGAAATTGTGTGTACTTCAATCTTTTTTTTAAGAGATGTGGGTTTACAGAAAAACAAGGCATAAAATAGAGAGTAAAAAATACCTTATTTTTAACGCCATACATTAGAATGCTCTTAGGAGATTTTAATCTTGGAATGAGGTTTATGGGGCAGGAGGATAATAGGAATGAAATCATAATGATATTATTATTATTATGTTGTAGTTAAGAAAACACTGGGGGGCAGGTCACAGTGGCTCAGCAGGCAGAGTTCTCGCCTGCCATGCCAGAAGTCCCGGGTTCGAGTCCCGGGTTCGATTCCCGGTACCTGCCCATGTTAAAAAAAAAGAAAACACTGGGGTTTACTCTCACATTCTGGGGACAAAGTTTCCAAAATGAGTTCCCAAATGAGTTGTTTGTGGAGACAAATGAAACATGGGTTAAACCAACATGGTACTTTTAAAGTCTTTATGGTAACAATCTCCACAACTAAGCAGCAAATGGTGCGCAAATTAAATACCAAGAGGTGGCTTGCTTTGCCCAGTCTCTTATTGAAAAGGGCCATGAAGGAAAAGGGAGCCTGACACAGTGTTAACTGTAAGCCTTCTAAGCTTTCTTGTCATCTGTCACTTCAGGGTGGTGCTGCCCAAGGACAACACCAAGTCTTGGAATGTCAACAAGACAACTAACAGTTTCATTTAAACCAACCACATGGCTGAAAATCAAGGTCTCAGTCAATGAAAAAAATGAGTATCTTAGGATAGGTTCTGTAAACTTTGGGGTGAAAAAAATAAAGGTTCTGTAAACTTTGGGGTGAAAAAAATAAGTATGAAAGCAAATAAATGTTAACCATAAGAATGCAGAGTTTTAGAATATTTAGTTTTTGTTTAAACCCAATGGTGTATTAGAAGACCCCCCAGGGCAGCACTGGGATCTATGCTAATGGATTGGTCTTTATGGTATATACCATTATCTGCTGACAGTTTTGGAAGTTTTGTTCAATTATTAGATACACTGCTACAAAGGGTTGTAGAACACCTCATTTATTCTTGCTAAAATGGAAATCAAATGTGAAAAGGGAGTTAATAGTTTGTTTTAATTTATATTCCAAACTCTGTACTTATGATAAAGTACATATTATGGAGGCAAGGAAATACCTATGATATGTGGAAGGGGAAACCGGAGGGGGCAAAAAAAAAACAACTTAGCTCTAAAGAGACTTTATCTAATCCAGGGTATCCTTAACTTGCCTGATCATAAGATATACTTAGGCCACTGTGAAACCAATTCCCAGGGTTCTCCCCACAGAGCTTGAGCTTTGAGTTTATTTAGAAGGAATAGAGCCTGAAAACTTAGTTTAATAATAGCCCCAGGTGATTTTTATGATCAGGCAAGTAAGAAGCACTACAAACCTCTTCATAAATGAGGAAATTGAAAACAATGTCTAAAAATTGTAACAATATTTTTCAAAGATACTAGTTCACTGACTTTCACACACCATGTTTTATTTTTACTTTACTCTATCCTAAGACCCACAGACACATATAAAAATCATGTTAGATAGTATTATTATTTCCATTTGTCAGAAGAGGAACTAATAGGCTTAGTATTTGCGCACTGTACCCCAGTCAATGAATGACGAAGCCAAGATTTGAAGGCAGACTGGACTCTAGACAACTGCACACTGCTATAAATCCCAGTAAATTTTTACTGGGATATTATATAACACAGACCCCAAGACTTAGCAAAATAAAAAAGGAAAAGCAGATAACACAAGGTTCACACTTCTACAAAAGGCACAAAGTACACAGAGCACTAATACTATGCATATAAGAGAGTATATATATATATATGTATATATATATACATTTTGGGGTGCATGGTCTGGGAATCGAACCTGGGTCTCCCACATGGAAGGGGAGCATTCTACCACTGAACAACCCACGCACCCAAGATAGTATATTTAAAAACTGAAATATAGTAACAGTGCCTTAAATGATGGTCAAAAGAATGACAAAATGATATGACAAGAATTTTGTGGTGAGTGGTCTTCAATGGACCTGATATTGGTTATATTTTAGAGCATTTATTTTTAACTATTGGTTTATAAGTTATCAGTCATTTTAGAATGCATAACTATCTGATAGATGATAGGAAGTACACAAGAGAATGTGTATTCTTAAAATTAATTTTCTACTCCTCAGCATAAAATCATTTATGTTCTTTCTAAATTCTGATTGAGAAACAGCACTAAGTCCATGAATATTAACTTACTCCATCAAAAAAAAGGAGGTGGGTCAGGGGTTATCATAATTAATATTAATTCTAACAATAGCTAAATCCAAGATTTCCTAATATTGAACTTTTCAGAGGAAAATAGGGTCCTTGGCATTCTATTTTTGAAGTAATTTAAATTTACAGAACTATATCTTATCACAGTGATTTGAGTTGAACTAACAAAGCAGTTGGTGAATAAACCAAAGTATCCAATATACCAAGAAACATACTATCATTATATTAACTTGCTAATAGTCTAAAATTTTACCAATCGTCTCAAGAGATCACCTGCTGCACAATCATTTGTGTGCTTTTAAGGAATACTTCAATGGTTAAACATAATGAATGTATGATTTTTATGAAAGTGAAGTGAAAAAGAATCTTAGCATTGTACAAGGAGAAGACGTAGGTCAAAGTAATTACATTGCAAATATCTGAAAACAGGGATCATGAATTTGTAAAGAGTGAGAATCCCCTTTAACTCAACTTGTTTTAAAGTAAGAACTGTATACTTTGACAAAGATAGATAAAAAGCAGCAGTAATAACCCCCTCCCATTTTCAATTTTAAAATGCCTATTTAGTAAAATTTCATTCACTCAGGACCTACTAATAAAAATATCTATGACAAATGACATAGTTTATACTGGAGCAGAGGTTTACCAAAGGTAAACATCAATAGCTCTTGTCAAAATGTTTAACCCAAATACGAAAAAACAAATCCAGAATGTGGAAATCTGTACAAGACAAAGGCCTGATCTTTTCTAAAAGAAAATGGCATGAAAAAAAAGACTCTAAAAGATTTAAGAAACACTAAAGTAGATGCAAGGATTACATACTGGATCCAGTGTGAACCTTGACTGAATCTGGATGGGGGGAACAGATGGAGGGGGGAAGGTAAAAAAAAAAACAAAAACTTTTTGGAGAGTTTGGGAAATTTAAAGACAGCCAGTATAATAGCTGATATTAGTGAATTTTTATTTTCTTAGGTATGATAGATGATATTGTGGTTATGTATAATGTATGCATCTCTTAAGAAATGCAAGTTGAAGTACTTAGAATGATGTTTCCACGATGCCTATAAATTACTTTTTCATATACCACAGTCAAAAAGAAGGTATAGCATGTGTGTGTATATACAGAGAGTAAGTAAATAAATATGGCAAAAACTTATTCTTTCAACTTTTTCAGTATGCCTGAAAATTTCAAAATAAAAGGTTGGAGGAAGTATAAATAAGTTTTGGGGGATTGCAGCAATGTGTAATATACAAATTTTCTATATTTTACAGGAAAATGAGATAGTGCAACATGGAAAAACTGTCATACTTGAATGAATTAAAGGAAGAGACTGGTAGTCTCTCTTCCTTTTTAAGGAAGACTGAAGTCTTTCTTAATTCATTTTTTAATGTGGTCACTCTGCTACCTCAAAACAGCTAATGGTTCAGAAGCCTCAACAGCTAGCACCTTAACAGGGATTATTTATCAGCCAGCTGAGGGCTACAAATCTATATCTCAGACTCCTTTTTGAAACAATAGAACCATATATTCACCTGGCTGCTTGATAGAAATTTCCACTTAAAAATCATAGGAGGAATTTAAGTTCTACATGTTTAAAGCCAGCCAAGCTGGTAGTCATTATTCCCCACTTCCTGTTCTCTTATTCCCAATCTTACTGGCAAGCACAAATGTCCCATTGAATCACACAAGCCAAAGCCCAGGAACACAGACTCCTCCCTCACCTTTTACTGTAGTATATCTTACCCTCTAAACCTATCTCTCCTCTTGTCTGAACTGCAGCAATAGTTTTCTAATTCATGTCCCCAAATCTTCTGCTCTCCATTTAATGTTTCATTTTGCTGCAAAGTATTCTAACATGCAAATTTGATCATTATTAAAAATATTAAAAAATCTGCTTCTTGTTAGCAGATGTTGGCAATGTGAAGTCTATATGAAATTTTTAACAACAAAGATTTAAATCTATATTCTTCAGCTTATATGAATGAACAAGTAGGGCTTAAACCCAAGAGACACACTTAAAAGTTTGGTCCAAAGAAGGAGAAACGAAGTTGACTTGCAACATATGGGGTATGTGGAAAAAAGTTTCAACAGCTAAATGAAATCAAAAGAGAAAGTTACGCATTGAGTTTCCACTAAAATATTCCTTAGGAGTTAGGTTATGAACTTTTCGGTCAAGTTCACTGCATAATGAAATGAAAGATATAATCAGGATAACGAATATTCTTCTGATTGATGTCAGTACAGGAGGTGTTTGGGAGAATGTAGAGTATAAAGACTCATGTATTTTAGTAAAATAGCTAGGTTGCTGAAATTGGAAGAAATTTACTAAAAGAGTTACTTAGAGGAAGGGCTTTAAGGAGTTGCAGGAAAAACCCAACTGGAACTTGAAAATACTGGGGGTGGGGGGTGGGGGGGGGAACAACGAATAATGATGTTGATCTGTTCAAGGAACAACAGGTTAGTTCATTCTCAAAATGAAAATAAGGAATTGGTAGATGACAACAAGAGATAGCACCATTCCCCATTATTAAATCACCTGGTGCAATCATAGGTTAATAATTCCTTACTATAATCCCCCTAAAATTTCATAAATTTTATATAAACTCATTGGTGCTTAACCTAAGGCTATTCATAGTTTTCATTTAGCCTATTGAGAGTAACTATTTATATGTTTTACTGCAGAAGTATTAATATGTTTGATTCCAGGGTACTGCTACAGAACTTGCTGGAAGTTTAAATTATAAAAATATTGTATTGCCTTTGTAAATCCAAAAAATTCTGAACACACCTGGCCTAAAAGGTTTAGAATAAGGAACTATAGACCTGTCGTAGTAATACATTCTCTATGCTCTCCTGTCTCTCTGACTCTAGCAGTTCTAGTCTAGTTCCCCCCTTTTCCTGTTCTTAAATAAGAAGTACTCCCCCAGGTATTGTCCCCATCTCTTCACCACCTCTTCCTCTTAAGACAATTACAAACTGCCAAACAGAATACTCCCTAGTCAGTCAACTCCTACTTCGACTACTCTCTGGATTTCTGCATTTCCTACAGCCATTTCTAAATAGCTCTACCAGCTATTTCACTGGCTCCACAAACTTGCTACCACCCTCAAATGAAGTCATATGTCACAGACACAAGTGAGTGTGTTCATTTCAGACAGACAAGGATTTAAATTCTGGCTCTGCCTCTAAACAAAATTGGGTGACTTTGGGACACTGTGAGGATTAACTGAGATACAGTCTGTAAAGTACTTTGCTTACTGCTTGGCCAGGTACCAGGCAATTTATTAACTAGCATTGTTACTAAACTGTCCAGAATCCAGACTGGAAAACAGAAAAGGTCTTTGATTCACTCCCTTACCAACAAAAAACATATCCTACTTATTTTAACTGCCAGAAAGATCGTTATGAAACTCAAATTAGATCATTTTAGTTAAAAACCCACCAGCTCTTCACAAAATAAAGTCTTAAGGTTGGCAAAGCATAATTTGCCACTAACCAACTTTTACAACAATATCTTATTTTACTACTCAGCACTGTGCTCAAGCCAGAATGTACCACCAATTGTTGTCAACATACACACAGTAGAGTTGGGTCATATACGCATTTAAGTGCACCTGAATACATAATAGAGAGGGATGTTAGTCAGGTGTTGGGGAGATAATGAGACCAGGAAGACAGAAGATGGCTTGGGTGAGTATGCATCTGCTGTTTCTCTAGGCAGTCTGAATTTCTCTGAAACTCTCACACTGTGAGCAGCTTACCATGCTGAGTAAATTTAGTAGTTGATGAGATGAATTTTTCATACAACATGGCCCCTACATGTAAGCCAACTATTTTGCCTGGTGCTCAACTAGAGAGAAGGGATTTATTCTTTCACTGGAAGAAAATATAACTGTGTTGGACTTAAGGAGATATGGTATATGTATATACAGTATTTTATGGATGACACATTATCAAGTATCTTCCTGATAGTGTAAGAATTCGGTCTTAAGCTGGCTTTAGAAGCTGTTGTTCTCTATTTTCTGCACCTCTACATCTTTACCCGTCAGAAATTATCTTTCTCCCAAGAAAGCACAGCTTAAAAGACTTCTCTGATTGTGAGCTGGAAAGAATCCAGTGGATCTGTCATTGCATTACTTTCAATCTATTTAATATAGGCACTATTTTTTACCTGAAGAAAGGACCTAGCTCAGTGCCTTGTACACAGTCTGCAAATATTCATTAAGTGAAAAAAGTACAGATGAAAGAAAGGAAGTAATATTGGCTGGTGGCAAGTATATTTTTAACAATGGCTGAGTGACTGTATTTTAAAAAGGAAGCTTATGAAGCAAGACCTAAGGGTCTAGACTTGTTCTGGTTAACATTTTCAATCTGTAATGACAAAAAGAGCTTGCTAATCATATCTCATGATAACTCAAGCTAGGAGTAGAATTCATAACATAAAGAGGGCTACAATCAAGATTCAAATGATTGGCTATTTTGTAATCCAGGGTAAAATGGAGTACAGATAAGTACATACATGTGTTCAGTTCAAAACAAAGAAACAAAAGCACAAAGACAAAAACAATCGTGCAAGGAAAGTGTATGGAACAACAGCATCACCAATAATTTTAAGTAGAAAAATACCTCAATTTTGTGTGTCCAATTTCAACACAAGAAAACTTTTGTAACAAAGACAGTGCAAGTGTTAATGCCCAGTATTTCAAATATTAAGAGGGACACTGATAAACTGGAAGGAGGTCTAGTAGAATGAGGGTTATGGAAAGATGATAGAGATGAGAGATTTTTAAATTAATGAAGACCAGGTACAAAGAAGAACAGAAACCTTTCCTTAATTCCTTTTTCTCCTCTTACCCCACAATACAATCTATAAGCAAGATTGGTGAACTTTAGCTCCACAACGGTCCCTAAGTTTGATCCCTCTCTCTGACTCCACTGGTAAATTTCTGTCCAGATTGGTCTATATAGCTGCAATTATCTCAAACTGTCCTCCTTACTTCTAACCTTGCCCCTTACAATCCATTCTCCAAAAAGCAACCAGATTCATTTTCTTAAAATTTAAATCAGAATACATCCTTCTCCTGCTTAAAATTTTCTAATGGGACCTGTAGCACCCAGAATTAATACATAAACTTCTTACCATGATCTAAAAATTCATGCACGATCTGGTTCCTGCTCACTTTATTGAGCTTAATGTTACCACTCTTACTTTCCCATGTTTGACTATAGTCACACTGGCCTTTTTGTCCCATAAAAAAGGAAAAGGCGATTTAGCCTTCATTTGTTTTTTCTGGGCCTGAAATGTTCTAAACCCCAGGATCTTTGCCTGGCTGGCTCTCATTATTCATTATTCACTTCTAAACAAAACCATTATCTTCTCAGACACCTTCCCTGACCACTCTGGCAAAAACAGCACTCCTGCTCCTCCCATTCCCCCTTACTATTCCTTATCTTACTCATCTTACTTATCGAGTAATTTATTTATCTGTTTGGGGAATTGTTTAACTCCACTAGAGTTTAAGTCACCCAAGGGCAGGGACTTTACCTTAAACACTACTGTGTTTATCCTTAGTGCTTAGAACAGTCTCTGGCATAGAGTTGATTCTCAAACACTGTTGAATGTGATTTATTTTCTATAAATCCCAAATATATTTAGGGAAATAAGAAGGATTTTTAAAAGAACATTCAAGAATTATAGTGAGGTAATGAGAATGTTCAAGAAGTTGCTAGGTGACAACAAATCATGAATGCTATGGATTAGGAATTACTGCATTAGGTAGGAGTTTTGACTAAATGACCTTTAAAGTCCTCTTCACTTATAAAATCCTAATTTTCCCAAAATGGAATGAGTTGATTTCAGCGTTTTATTAGCAAAGTGAAGAACAATCATAGTCACTCATTAAAGATAAACGAGTTCTATACTGTGCCATCCCTTTACCTTTAGGTGATGTTTATGCCCATCTCCAACTTACTAAACATATTCAGGGACTTTAGATAACTTTCTTCCCCAAAGCAACACACTCTGCTATTCAGAGCAAAGTAAGATTTTGAGACATAATAGGATAAGACAACACTCCCCTCCCAATTATATTTACATACAGAGTATGGTGCCTAGGATTGAACTTTTTAAAGGATTTGTATATTACTTGCGATAATTTGTTTTTTTGTTCCCTTTTGCTCCCCTTACACTTTTTACCTAGGACTAGAAATATAGTACAATAAAGGACTGTGTCACAAGATAATTGATAGACATGTTACTTTGGCCACACAATTTTTGTTAGAGTAAAATCGTGAATTTAGACTTGAAATCAGTTAAAAAGGCAGGATTACTTTCAAAGTATAGCATTTTTTAAAACAGCACATGTTGACCCAATTAATATTTCAGGAGGAGAAATACGTAACATAAATACTATTTTGACAAAGACTTAGATGAACTTATTTTATCAATGAGTATAAAGCAGCATATTCTAAAATGAGTTTTCGAAGAAATCCCTCAAAAAGAATTTGGTCAAATAAGTTGGGAAATATTGTACATTACATCCTTCTCCCCCATTCACAAAACACATCAAAACACACACTCTAAAACATTTTACTAAGAAAAAAAGAACTTTATTTTAATTCATCATTTCCCATAGTTCTTTGACCAGAATCCCACATCTTTTGGGGTAGAGATAGTAGTGGT
This sequence comes from Tamandua tetradactyla, assembly GCF_023851605.1. Lineage (NCBI taxonomy): Eukaryota > Metazoa > Chordata > Mammalia > Pilosa > Myrmecophagidae > Tamandua > Tamandua tetradactyla. The sequence continues at coordinate 126,223,771 of NC_135353.1, forward strand.
AGAAAACACAATTTAGGGAAACACTGCTATATATCACTGTTTGAAATATTACTTCTAAATAGATTTACAAAATAGCTAGGACAGAAACTAATAAATTAGAAGCTTACTATGATATATGTTTTTAAGTTAGGACAGTACATAGGCATTTTTATAACCTGTATTAAGTATTTAAAACAGCTAAGAAAAGGGACAATTATAAGACGGATGACTTAATTAAAACAATCAGAAGATTTTTTTTTTACCATTTTAGTCAAATCCTATTAAATTCTAATTTCTCTGTACCACCAATTATTTTGTGATACCATTCTCTCTTATTAACAAAAGCAGACGCAATATTAAAATTAAAGTTCTCCTGGGAAATCAGGTAGTTCAAAGGGTCATGGGGAAGCACAGGTTTGTGAATTTACTGGTTTAGAATCACTTATACTTTTGGCTCCTCTTTGTATGAGCTGACTGTTCAGAAGGGAAAATATTTTTAGCATGTGGATTCTTGTATTACAATTTCCTAAGACTTCTGGACCATTTTGTTTTGATATCAATATAATTTGATATCAACATAATTCTATGGGGAAAAAAAGTATTGAATAGTTAACACTCCCCCAAAAAAGAGGGACTACAGCAGTTTTAGAAAGCACTTACTTAATCATTTCAAAAAGCTTTGGATCTGAGACCTTGATATTTCGTGCCATATTCCAGGAAAGATGAACCATGGGTACTATTGACTTCACACTTTGCAATTTGTTCCATTCGTACCGTTCCGCTGCCAATTTATACTGGCAGGCTAGGAAAAAAAAAACAGTTATAAAGCAATTCAAAGTATCAAAAGATATGAAGATAACCATTAGCACCCTTCTCAGGTGATATCTTCATTACCAATTCTAAAAACTTCAACACTACAAAAATAATTTTTTGTTCTGGGGTAATTATGGTAATAGTAACAGTGATCATGTAAAGAGTCAGGCACTGTGCTGAGCAATTTTTATACATTATCCCATTTAATCTTTACAGCACTTAATATTATTATCCCCATTATACAGATAAAGAAATTGAGGCTCAGAGAGGTTAAATAATTTGCCCAAAGCTGCAAAAGCCAGGTCTTGGTCCTAATCCAGGTCCTTCTAGCTTCAAAGGCCATATTTTTAATCTTAAATATATACTGCCTAAAGGCAGACATAACTGAAAGAGACTTTTGACTTAACAGGGTTGTTCATTGATACATCAGATAAAAGAAAAATTGAAAAGAATGAATAACCACTATGCTTTGTTTTCTCCCATAAAGGGTTTTCTTTATAAAACAAAACTAAGCACTTAAAAAAATAGTAAAAGTAAATCTTCTATGTATACAGACATAAACTTGTTATTTGCTGAGACCTATGATCTTGGATTTCCATTTGTTAATTCGAATTTAATTTTTCATACCATGAATTAAGATTTTATGCAAGGAGCTACACTTCCAATTTTTAGTGAGTTATTTTCCAAGAAAAAAAGAACAGACCTATCAGATATAATCCTTTATAAATTAAACTTTTTTTCTAGCATATTCTTTGAAATACCTGTAAGTGGACCAACATTCCAAGCAATGTTGTTGCACCAGCCAATAGCCTGAACCCAATGTACAGTGCCTGAATTAATCCAGACCAAATCTCCAGGTCGCTGAATAAACCTATATACTGGAACATTTGCTTCATAAAGATCTTCAAGGTTGGGCCACCAAGAACCCATTAGGAAATTCAAATTATTTCTGAAATAAGAACAAATAATGCAAATATAAAAAAAAAATTATGTATTTTAATAAGCTTTTAAAGACGAGAAGATAATGTCAGAAGTTTTTAAAAATGCTCAGTCATTTCATTTCACTGAATTCATTTCACTGAAACTTTGTTCATGCATAAAGAGCTGCTGAAAAGTGAGTGAAATTAATTACAGTTGAGTATTACATGACTTATTGAAGAGCAGTATTACTACCTTAAATCGAATTTTCAAGGATTCAAGTAAAATGCAAAGCTAATTTTAAGTAACACTTACATACATCAACTTTTAATTTAATTTCAATAAAGACTATTTTGATTGAACCTTTTCCCCTGGACAATCCAGCAATCCCTAAAAGGCAAACAGAAGGTAGTGATGACATCAAGTCATTTAAATCCATAAACAGGAACACTATGATAGATATAAGGCACTTTCCTCAATTTCTGAGGAAATAGATATCACCTCTATTGCTGTTTTGAATCCTAAGCAGGACAAAGGGGATGTTCGTCTTGATACAGTTTTGATAACTAATTGATAAAACCACATAGTTGAAAAAACTATCAAAAATGAACACACACACACACATAACCGTAATCACTACCATCAATGCCTATACACTTTGGAAACATTCTATAGATCATATTACTAAGATTCTATACTAAAATGCGGCTTCTTGTTAGTCTTCTTTATCATGATACAGTATTTGCTTTATTACATTAGCAACTTTTCCTATAAAAGAATTTTTAAAAATTCAATTAACTACTTCATATTTCATTTCATTGGGAAAAACTTGCATAGTACAAATGTTCCTTTCTTTAAGTTCTAAGAAATAGCCTTCACTTTATTTCTGTTCCTTGTGCTAAAGTATATAGTAAAAGGTACCTTGAAATTGTTTTAAATTTAAATTTTTACCTAGATCAGGAGTTGGCAAACTACATAAGGCCCACAGGCCAAATCCAGTCCCCTGCCTATTTTGATAATAAAAGTTTACTGGGACATAACGATGCCCGTTTACATTTATATATTATCTATAACTGCTTTCCTGCTACAGCTATATGGTTGGGACAGAGACGGCATGATATGCAAAGTCTAAAATATATGTATTATGTGGTCATTTACAGAACAAGTTTGCCAACCCCTGGTCTGGAAACTTTATCTCTTCCTTTTTTCCCCCTAAAAAATGCAAAGCTACTCCTGAGATGAATCTAGAACAGAATAACAATTTCAAGGGGACAAGGATTGGTTTACTATTTGTTTTAAATATAAGTAGAATGCTCTCTTTCATGTGGGAGACCCGGGTTAGATTCCCAGACCATGTATCCCCCACCCCCCACAAAAAAAGTAGATACATTCCAGAAAAAGTTGCCTGACAAACAAAAAATGGCACACACAATTCCTGTTCCTATTTCACCCACGCATTGCACTGCCATCATACAAGTGGAGAAAACTTTCTATGCAAAAGCAAGGAAGCAAGTAAACAAGCAAGAACAAATAATCAACAACTAAAAAACACCCACACATATCCTTTTAAATCATATATGCAAAAGAATGCTCATTTTAATGCAGGTATTAATTAAAGTCATAAAATAAATGGTCAATATAAGAAGCAACAATCACATGAAACAAAATTACAGTGAAATGCTAAGGTAGCAAATGCCATTTCTGCAACTTTGCAAAATTTACCTTTGTCTTCCTGCTAACTTGATGTTTTTATTATCCTCCAGCTCAAGCTTTTTGGACATCATCTGCCTATCTAATTATCTTTGTTCTTCAAAATACCTCTCCATTTAGTTGGGAAAGAAAGCTAACCTTAAAAATACCCAATCCCTAATTGAGAAATAATGAACAAAGATCACTGCAGTTGTCACCACACACTACCATCTTAAAGTTTAAGAATGGAGATTTCCCACATGACACTGTTTTTTCTCAGCTACTACCAGTTGGCCCATAAAAGTAAGTACAGATTAAAGTAGATCAGGTTATTTCATCAATATATTTAAAAATTAAAAATCTCACAGTTTTAGCTTTCTTATACTGAAGTAAACCTATATGTTAAACAGCAAAGACAATAAAAGGTGATTATCTCTTGCTATATATAGAAAAATTTTGGATTAATGCATTTTTGTCAATTATGATACACTTCTTATTAAATCAAAATATTTTTATCAAAGATACTTTAATCCAAAGTAGAATATTACAAATTATGTGGGATATGTATATAATATGTTTGCAAAATAGTCTCACATGTAAATGTTTTAGGTGGTAAATGGTTATTTTCTTACCCAAATGGGGGAGTGGGGGTGGGGAATCATACCAAATGTATATATAATTCACGTTGTTCCATAACAATTTTCCAGTGTTACTACTAAATGAAACCATTAGGAGCTCACAAAAAGGAGTGCTTTTTTTTTAAGGAAGAGAATAAATTCTATCTAGACAAATAATTAAATTTAAACAGTGAAATCAATTTCAAGGTACCCTTTATATAGGACACATATATAAAGTGAAGGCTATTTCTAGAATCTTAGGAGGTAATATTCAACTTTCCTATTTGGAGAATTTCTGATCTTCTTACAAGCAGTGGGGACAACCAAATCAATAGGCTGAGCCCAATGAAGATTATCCCTACAAAGGTTAGGCTAAACCAACTTAAAATTAGGCTTAAGAGTCACTCCCAGAGAACCTCTTTTGTTGCTCAGATGTGGCCTCTCTCTCTCTAAGCCAACACCGCAAGCAAACTCACTGCCCTTCCCCTCTATGAGGGACATGACTACCAGGGTGTAAATCTCCCTGGCAATGTGGGACAGAAATCCTGGGATGAGCTGGGACTCAGCATCAAAGGATTGAGAAAACCTTCTTGACCAAAGGGGGAAGAGAGAAATGAGAAAAAAATAAAGTGTCAGTGACTGAGAGATTTCAAACAGAGTCAAGAGGTTATCCTGGAGGTTATTCTTATGCATTCTATAGATATCTGCTTTTCAGTTTATGGTGTATTAGAGTGGCTAGAGGGAAGTACCTGAAACTGTAGACCTGTGTTCCAGTAGCTGTGTTTCTTAAAGCTGATTGTATAATGATATAGCTTTTACAATATGACTGTGTGATTGTGAAAACCTTGTGTCTGATGCTCCTTTAATCTACAGTATGGACAGATGAGTAAAAAATATGGATAAAAAATAAACAAATAATAGGGGGAACAAAGGTTAAAAGAAATCGAATACTAGTGGTCAATGAGAGAGAGGGGTAAAGGGTATGGTATGTATTTTTTTTTCTTTTTTATTTCTTTTGCTGGAGAGATGCAAATGCTCAAACAAATGATCCTGGTGATGAATACACAATTATGTGATGATATTGTAAGTCACTGATTGTACACCATGTATAGAATGACTGTATGTCAAGAATGTTTATATGTTTGTTTGTTAAGGTTTGACAATAAAAATATTTAAAAACAAACAAAAAACACTTCCACTACTGTGAGTTTTTTCTTCTGGAGAAAACAAAATCTGAAGCAATTAACTTTAGTTTTATAAAATTCCTTTATAGGAAAATTTGCTAATATATATATATTTTTTAAATATATGATATGGCCAAGGGTAACATGTTCAAGCTTGAATTATTAAGAACCAATTTCCATGATCACTGGAGAATTCCCTCCATTTCTAAAATCATTTATAATTAAACAATTTTTCTTGGAATACACAGCTTTCAATGGAAGTATTTATACATCAATTTTAAAAATAAGCCTAATGAACAACTCCAACTTTCTATCCTATAAATTCATGAAACCACATAGTGTTTCCACAGCACCTTTCTTAAAGTACTCTCAATAACCCAAAACAATAGGTTTAGAATCTAATGATTTAAAATGAATATTCTGTTGAATGGCAAGTGAAAACTGGTGACATCCATTAGGAAGTCCAGCTTGGTAATTTGTTCTGTACAATTACTGTTTTCTAATAATTATGTTTAAAGAAAATTTAGTTCAGAAACCTACTTTTCACAGAAGTCATTCAGAACACCCCAGTAAGCTTCAGGAACAACAAACCATTCACAGTCACCTGGACCAATATTTATGTTAACTGAACAAAAGTTGTTATTTTCTTGATGACCTGAAATATGAAAGAAAAAAAAAACATCAGCACACTACAAATTCCATGGAAAATGTGTCTTTAGAAATGAAATATTAGAAATGTCCAAAAGAGAATGCTCAAATTCTATTCAATTTCCATCAGATTTCTCACATTATAGAATTTTAGTGTCTAGCCCGGTTTTAGAAATGAGTATGGTCCATGCCTAATTTATCTTTGAGGAATTCTCTGGGAAGCAGTATAAATCATGGTTAAGAGCTTGGGTTCTGGAGTGAGGCTTCTTGGCTTAGTCATTATGTGAACCTGGATAAGTTTTGCTAAACCTTTCTGCCTCAGTTTCCAACAATTCTGTGCTGTTTTAAAACTGTTATGTATCCCCTAAAATTTAATCCAATCTTGTGGGTACAGAGTTATTGTGCATGGGATCTTTTGATTAGGTTATTTCCTTGGAGCTATGCCCTGCCCATTTGAGGTAGGTCTTAATTAGATACTGAAGTCCTTAAAAGAGCTCACAGAGAGGGAGTGAGAGAGCTCAGAGTTGACATGGAGAGCAGAAAGATGAAACCAAGACACAGATATTTGGAGATGCTAAGCTAAGAGATGAAACCCAGAGTCTGCCCTGGAGAAGCTAAGTGAGGAACCACAGATGCTCAGAGTGAAAACCACTGGGAAGAGGAGGGGAGAGGGCCACCTGAAACCAGAAGCCAGGAAAGAAGGACAGCAGATGTGTCACCATGTGCCTTCCCATATGACAGAGAAACCCCAGACACCATCAGCTTTTTTTCAGAGTTAATCTTTCTCTAGATGCCTTAATTTGGATATTTTCATGGTCTTAGGACTGTAAATTTGTAACTTAATAAATCTCCTTTGAAAAGGTCAATCCATTTCTGGTATACTGTATTTTGGTAGCTTTAGCAAACCAAAACAAATTCCTATAAATCACTGTTTTTTTTTTTTTAAAAAAGATTGAACAACAGTATCTAATACATGGTAAGCAATAAATATTAGCTATTATTGATATTATCACCATTTCTTCTTTGTGAACTAATCCCCATTTTTCAAAAGCAGCATTAAGAAATTGACCAATAAGAAGGCTAGTTTTCAAAATTTGGCTGGCTCCAGGAAGTGACATCAGCAAAAATGGCAAATAGGGAACTCTGGGGATCCATTCTTCTCCAGAAACACCAAATCTGCAAAAACTTACAGAATCAATCTTACTAGAATTCTGAGAGATACTCAAAAGTTAACAGCAACCACATCAATGCTCAGCCAGAAGATGATTTAAACATGGTAGGAGATCTTTGTGGCATTTTAACTTACCCTATTCCCATCCACCACCCAGCCTAGGCACTGTGGCGGTCTTAAAAATGGCAGCCTGCTTTGCTGGTGTGGGTACCTGATTTCAGAGAAATAGAGTAGACCTTATTCCCAAGGAACTGTATGTTTTGACCTGACTGGGGCTTTCACAAAGAAGTGACAAAGGATTCCCTTTGGTTTGCCTAACATGGAACACTCTGAAGGTGGAGTGACTACAATGAGGATGATCAGTAAAGAAAACACTGAAAGGCGAATGAAGAAGTTGCTGCTACCTGGGGCAAACAATGAGGCAACAATAGACATAAAACTGGGGAGGATAAGCTGGGGAGTGAGAGATTTCAGGGACTAGGGTTCTGAAATGTTTCTATGTATACCAGGGAACCTAGAAAGCCACACACATACCAAGGACAGGACACATGCTAAGAAAAGATTTGAGAAAATCATAAACTTTCACCACATTGATATTTAGGCTTAGAGCAAGTTGGAAGTGAAGGCTAAAGCAGAGTCATAAATAGCCTACCCAGTAAAACATACAAGGAGTGACCCAATAACACAGAGACAATATACAAAGATCTGGATAATTATTTTTTCTTTCATTCTTTCTTCTTTTTATTTTCTTCTGTAGCTTCAAGTCGTGAAAGAAATCTCTCTCACATCACTGACTAACTGCTAAGATAACAGGACAAAGACTTAAGTACCAGATATGACAAGGAATACAATCTGTGCAAAAAGTTTGGAAAAGTCACTAATCAAACAAATGACCGCAGCCCACAACAAGTAGCAATAGAAAAATACTGAAGTGTGTGAGGAGAATTTGGTTTCCAAAATTTTCACAATATTCAAGATTTCAAAACACTAGCAGATGTAGGAGACTTGGGTTCAATTTCCAGCCCATGCTCTTTTCCCCAAACACCAAAAAAATAAATAAATAAAATTCAATAAATGGTGCTAGAATAACAGGTTGTTCTCATGGAAAAAGAATGAAATGTGACCCCAACCACACAATATAGAAAAAAAAGAAAAACACTAGCAGAACACTACCAGAGACAATGCGTGACGGAGAATTCACTTTACAAAAATACTCAAAATGACCAGTTTTCAATAAAAATCATGCAAAAAAACAAAAACAAAAACAAAAACAGAAGCTATCACTCATTCACAGGAAAACATTAACAGAAACTGTGCCAGAAAAAGAACAGACATTGAACTTTAAATTGACTGTCTTTAAATAAGCTAAAATATATTAAGACAGCTAAAGTAAACTATGGACACAGAAATAAAGAAAATCAGGAGAACAATGGCTCAACAAATAGAGAATATCAATAAAGAGATAGGAGTTATTAAAAAGAACCAAATAGAAAAGGACAATAACTGAAATGAAAAATTCACTACAGTGGTTCAATAGATTTGAGCAGGTAGAAGAATCAATGAACATGAAGATAGGACAATTGATATTATGCAGGCTGAGGAGAAGAAAAAAGTAAGAACAACAAATAGAGCCTAAGAAACATGTGGGACACCATCAAAGCTATCATCATACTCATTATGGGAGTCTAAGAAGGAGAGGAGCCATAGAAAGAGACAAAAAGAATATGCGAAAAAATAATGGTCAAAAACTTGACAAATTTCATAAAAGACATGAGTCAATACATCAAAGAAACTCAATAAACTCCGAGAACGTTAAACTTAAAGAGCTCCACACTGAGACACATTGCAAATAAACTGCTGAAAGAGAAAGAGAGATTCATGAAAGCAGTAAGAGGGAAGCAAAGTGTCATATATTAAAGATCCTAAATAAGATCAACAGCAGAGTTGATGTCAGGAGACAGGGGGATAACATTTCAAGTGGTGAAAGGAAAAAAAAACCTGTCAACCAAGAATTCTATATCTGGAAAAACTATTCTTCAAAAATGAAGGAAAAAGTAAGACATTCTCAGATTAACAGAAGCTGAGGTAATTCACTGTTAGTAGACCAGACTTATAAGAACTGCTGAAGGACATGAAAGGATACTAGAGAGTAACATAAAGTCATACGAAGAAATAAAGAACATTGGGATAGACAACTATATAGGCAAATAAAAACCTGCATTACTATATTTTTGGCTTATAATTCCTCTTTTTTTTCCTATATGACTTATAAGACAAATACATGAAACAATATCTATGATAATGGACAGAGAAAATATAAAGATGTAATTCATGACAATAACAACATAAGAGGGAGGGACGGAAGTATACAGAAGCAGGGTTTTAGTATACTATTGAAACTAAGTTATTACTACTTTGAATTAGTTTGTTAAATACCAAAATGGTGGGAAAAAGTCATTCCTTATCTGTAATTTAAGTGTGAACAGATTAAACTCTCCAATTAAAAGAGTGGCAGAATAAATAAAAAACACAATCCAACTATAGGTTGTTTATGAGACATTATATCCAATGATAAATAGACTGAAAGTAAAAGAATGGCAAAGGATATTCCATGCAAATAGTAACCAAAAATGAGCTCGGGTGTCTATAGTAGCATCAGTCAAAATTGTTGTTAAGTTAAAAATCGGTACAAGAAACAAAGAAGGATGCTATATATTGATAAAAAAGTCAATCTATTAAGAAGAAATAACAATGGTAAACATAAATGTACCTAACAAGAGAGCCTGAAATATATGAGGCAAAATTTGAAAGACATGAAGGGAAAAGTAGACAATTCTACAGTAATAGTTGGGCATTTCAAAACCCTATTTTGCATAATGAATGGAACAACTAGATAAAGATCAATGAGAAACAGAGGAGTTGAACAACTCTATACAATCACCAATTAGAACCAGCACACACATAAAGAACATTCCAACCAACAACAGCAAAATAGATTTTTTCAAGTGCTCAGGGAACATTCTTCAGGATAGACCATATGTTCAGCCACATATCAGGTCTTAAATTTAAAAAGACTGAAATCATACAAAGTATCTTCTCCAAACACAATGGAACGAAATTAGAAATCAGAAACAGAAAGAAAACCTGAATTTTCTGGTTTTATGTTTAATTTTTAGAAATTAAACAACTCTGAAACATCCAATGGGTTAAAGAAGAAAGCAAAAGGGAAATAAGAAAACACTTTGAGACAAACGAAAATGAAAACACAAGATACCAAAACTTATGCTATATGGTGAAAGCAATGCTCAAAGGGCAATTTAAAGATAAATGATGATTTTAAAAAAAGATCTAAAATCAGTAACCTAATTTCAAACCTTAATGAGCTAGAAAAAGAAGAGCAAATTAAAGCCCAAAGCTAACAAAAGGAAAGAAATAATAAAGATAACAGTGGAGGTGATGAGCCCAAAAGAGAATAGACAAAGAGAGAAAAATCAAAGCAAAACCAAAAGTTGGTTCTTAGAAAAAAAATTAAAAACTGAAAAAACTTTAGCTACAATAAGAAAAAAGAGAGACTCAAATTACCAAAATCAGAAATGAAAATGAAGACATTATTACTGATCTTACAGAAATAAAAAGGATAAGAGAATACTATGAACTGAACATTAATAAATTAGATGACCCAGATAAAATGGGAAATTTTATAAAGATACAGAAATTACCAAAACTGACTGAATAAGTCATCAAAAACTCGCCAGCAATCAAAGACCTAAATATAAGAGCCAGTACCATAAAATTCCTAGAAGAAAATATACAGAAATATCTTCAAGACCTAGTAAAAGGAGGTAGCATCTTAAACTTTACACCTGAAGCACAAACAACGAAAGAAAAATAATAGATAAATGGGAACTCCTCGAAATCAAATGCTTCTGTGCATCAAAGGAACTTGTCAAAGATGAACAGGCTGTCAACTCGATAGGAAAAAATATTTGGAAATCATGTATCAGACAAAATATCCTGTATACATAAAGAACTTTAACAACTAAACAACAAAAGAACAAACAACCCAATTATGGGCTAAAGATATGAAAAGACATTTTTCCAAAGAGCAAATACAGATGGCTAAAAAGCACATGAAGACATGCTTATTTTCATTAGCTATAAAGGAAATACAGATCAAGACTACAATGAGATATCACCTCACGCCTATAAGAATGGCTGCTATTAAACAAACAGGAAAGTACAAATGTTGGAGAGGATATGGAGAAACTGGGACCCTTACACATTGCTGGTGGGAACAGGTGCTAAGGAAGACAGTTTGGTAGTTCCTTAGAAACAAAATACTCACAGTTGCTCTATGACCCGGTAATACAACTACTCAATATATACCCAGAAGAGCTGAAAGCCATGACACAAACAGACATTCGTACACCAACGTTCATAGCAACATTCCTCACAATTGTCAAAAGATAGAAACAATCCAAGGGCCCATCAACAGATGAGTGGATAAACAAAATGTGGAATATTATATGATGGAATATTATGCAGCAGTAAGATGAAATGAGGTCCTGAAGCATATGACCACATGGATGAACCTTGAGGACATAATGCTGAGTGAATTAAGCCAGAAACAAAAGGATAGATACTGTATGATTTCACTATCACGATCTTGATAAAGGATAAACTCAGAGGCTTATAATGTAGAATTTGGGGACCTATGGATACACAGAAGCTAGAGATGGGTGAAGGTTACCTAATGAGGTTGAACGTGAATGTAAGGGAATGGACAGAAGTGAAGGCAGTTCATTAGTGGGTTTTATAAGTAGTATTGCCATATTGAAGGTGAACATGATTCAAAGGGGTTGTATAGAGCCATGCATCCTACCGATTAACACTACAAATATAAATACATTCTCACATGAATTACTTCAAAGGTATGAATCTTGTACAAAGAGTCAATAATAGAGGGGTACAGGGGGAAAACTACTATTGCGTGTTATGGCCTATAGTTAACAAGAATACATCAATAGTACCACAACATACCAGGGGTAATTAATTGGGGGTGGAGATGGGGAAAGGACAAGAGTTAAGGGGAAATTTGATTTTTTCTTTTGTGAGGATGTTTCTTGATTATTTTTCTCTTTGGAGCAATGAAAATTGGCAAAAATTGAGAGTGCTGATGATTTTACAACTTAGTGAGGATAACATGAGACATGGTTTGTTGACTTTGGACATTATCCATGATGCCCAATGGATGGAGGTGGCTGAAGGATATACTGACTGAGAAGTAGAACGGCGAACTACGGTGCATACATATGATGGAATATTGCGTGGCTACAAAAAGGAACAAAAAGTTGTGAGGCATGCAGTGAGGTGAATAAACCTTGGAGACATTCTGTGGTGCAAAATAAGCCAGCGACAAACGAACAAATATTGTATGGTTTCATTTAGAAAATACTTCTAAGAAAATTGGGGCCTAGATTATAAGCTCTTATAGCAGTCACGTTTAGTCTGGAGCTGTAAATGTTATTTCTAGATTTTGAGATGCTGTGCTATATAACTACAAGCTGGTATCCTCCTGGAACTTTCGCTACCTGTGTGATACCTAAAAAGCAGAGTTGGAGTTCTGCAGCTCTGAATGTCAGCATTGCCACATACAATAACTGTTAAAGAAACTGAAAAAGAGGTCAGGATTCAATTAGAGATAAAAATGAAGCCTATCAGGTTGGGATTAAGGTAAATCAGAATACAGGGGTAAGGAGGGCATTGTTTGCATTTTAAAACTGCACCTACTCTATGAGACCAAAGGAAGAGAGATTTATTCTGTCCAAAGCCTAAATTTTCTGTAGCACATAATCTAACTCCACGTGTCTGGATAGATCACTTAAACAACCCAAACGCAGGAAGCCCAGAATGGGAACAAAGGCTTGTAATTCTATATAGCTTAATGTAACTCAGACACATTTCAGAGTATGTTGGGCAAATAATTTTAAAGTACTGGCAAAGTTCCTTGAAGGACTGGAGAAAAAATATGGCGCAATTAAACTTTACCAGCGCAGAAGCCCTGGATACCATCTCTAACAGGGAGTCCTAAGTCAACAGGCCAAGCCCTTGATCTTGAGTCCTGTTCTTGTGAAGCTTATTTACGTAATGAAGAAGCTGAGCTTACCTATAGTTATGTCTAAGAGTTACTTCCAGAGGACCTCTATTGCTCACATGTGTGTCTCGCTCTCTCAGCCCAACTCTGCAAGTAAAATCATTACCCTCTCCACTACAAGGGACATGATATACAGGGGTAAAAGTCTCCCTGGCAGTGTGGGACATGACTTCCAGGGATGAGCTTGGCCCTGGCACCATGGGATTGACAATGCCTTCCTAATCAAAAGGGGGAAAAGAAATATAACAAATTAGGTATTGGTGGCTAAGAGAGTTCAAATAGAGTCAAGTGGCTATGCTAGAGGCTACTCTTAAGTGAGCATCACTAGATATTACTAATTACCATGGTTTGGCAAACCCCAAACAAAATGATTCCTGTTTACCTTAAAGAACACCTAGGGCTCTATCTGTGATCCTACAAGAGTTCCATGCACTAAGATTACTTTCCAGAAATCTACCACCTCCAGATGGTTCCTAGGCCAGTTAAGTCCTGAAACCCAAAAGGACCAGCCTCTCCAAGAACATCAACTAGTTCTACCTCCCCCGTTTCATATTATCGACGCTCCTTTCTAATATGAAAAAGTTAGAATACCCTTAAAGACTGGAAGAAGGATCAAAGGAGGAGAGATTGTAATGGAGAAAATAGGATTTAACAAATGAGTATGGCTGCTGAATCATTGCAACTGATATTTCTTTTAGTCTCCAGTGTCTTGGAGCAGTTAGAAGGTAAAACCTGAAACTGTAGAACTTTAACCCATACCAAACTCTAAAATCTGTTCTATAACTACTTACAATAAACTTTGAAATTTATTGCTTTTTCGTACATATATTTCACAACAAAAATGTTAAAAAAACCCCTACCAGTACGAGGAACAAAACCCCCCTAAGACCATCTAGCAAATTTGCCAAACATTTAAAGAAGAACTAATAACAATCCCTCTCAAAAAAAAAAATTGAAGAGGAAGGAACACTTCCTAACTCGTTACATAAATCCATATTACGCTGACACCTAAGTCAGGCAAAGGCACTTTGAGAAAAGAACAGACAAATATTGCTTATGGATACAAATGCCAAAATTCTTGACAAAAACACTAGCAAACCAAATTCAGTATAATATAGGATTATACATCATGACCAAGTGGTTCAGTATATGAAAACTGATCAGTGTATTACACCACATCCATAAAATGAAAGGAAAAATCATCTTGATGCAGAAAACGTATTTGACAAAATCTAGCACTCCCCTTCTGGATAAAAGCACTCCACAACCAGGATTAGAAGGGAGCTCCTCAACATGATAAAGGGTATATATGGAAAAACTCACAAGTAACATCATACACAATGTTAAAATACTGAAAGCTTTCCTCTTTAGACTGGAAACAAGACCAACCTGCCCACTCTCACCACTTCTATTCAACAATGTATTGGATGTTCTACCCAGAGCAATCAAGCAAGAAAAAGAAATAAAAGACTTCCAAATATTAAAGGAAGAAGTAAAATTATATTCACAGATGACATGATCTTATATATAAAGAAAATCCTAAAAAATCTACATGCAAAAAAACCAAAAAACAAAATCCAAAACATTTTAGCTAATAAAGAAGCTCAACAAGTTACAGAATACAACATCTACATGCAAAAAGCAATTGAATTTCTAAACATTAGCAATGAACGATCCCAAAAGGAAATTAAGAAAACAATTTCATTTATTAAAAAAGAATAAACTACTTAGAAACAAATTTAATTAAGAAGGTACAAGACTTATGTACTGAAACTATAAAACACTGCTGAAGGAAATTAAAGGTGAACTAAGTAAATGGAGACATTCTGTGTTCTTGGATTAGAAGACTTAACATTGTCAAGATGGCAATACTCTCCAGAACCATGTACAGATTCAGTGTAATCCCGATCAAAATCCCAACGGCCATTTTTGCAGAAATTCAAAGGCCACCCTAAAACGCATATGGAATTGCAAGGGACGCCAAATATTACTGGGGTCCCTTCACCCCAATGAGAATAATAAAGTTGGAGGAATCACATCTCCCAATATTAAATTTTACTACAAAGCTACAGTAATCGGAAAAATGTGGTACTACTGACATAGAGTCATATAGACAAATGGAATAGAATTCAGAGTCCAGAAATAAACCCATGGTTTATTTGGTAAGTTGATTTTCAACTACGGTGACAAGACCATTCAATGGACAAAGAATATTCTCTTCAGGAAATGATGCTGGCCCAAATCGTACCACACCAAGGGCAGTATCTGTACCTGCTCTATGTGGGTATATGGTGCACCATGACTCTGTGCCTATGACATCCATGCCCGTATTCATAGATAGCCTGCAGAATGGCTACAGGGCAGCTCCAGCCTCCCTTCCCCCACACTAACAGTGAGCAGAAGATGTACCCGCAAGTGACTGTTTAACTTACAGGCCACTTGCTGCTGGGGTCCCTGTGCAAGAAAGAAAAACACAGTGAAGCCATACATAGTCAACTTGTGAAGAAGTCTCAAAGTGAAAGTGCCATGCATGTTGGAAATGTCTATGGTGTGGTTCTTTCGGATGGATTCATTTGCCCCTAAACTATACGAAAACCTTTCTGCATCAGCATCTCGAGATATGTTTCATCCCAGTGCATGACTGATTTATGATAGAAAAGAGGGTTAGCTGGAGATTCATGTGCTTATGCTGATGGGTGTGTGTGTGACAAATACCTGGGCCTTTAAGTGCCCTTGAGGTATGGTTAGTAAGAAGAATTTTGTTAATGACAGAATAAGGTGTTTTTTTTTTTTTTTTTACATAGGCAGGCACCAGGAATCAAATCCAGGTCTCTGGCATGGCAGGCAAGAATTCTGCCATGGGAACTACCCTCGCACTGTCCAGAATAAGGGTTTTTACCATACCATTATTATCATTATTATTTGTATCATCATTTAACTTTTGCATTTATTTTTTGTTTTGAACTTTACACAATCAGAATATCTGTTTTTGCCCTTTTACTTGGTCCATTTTTTTATAAATACCCAAAATAGAAAGGAAGACATAACACAACTGTTAGAAAAGGAAACCCATTTGAACTGAAATTAGTCATTGATCTCAGTACTTGACAGGCACATTTTAATTTCAATTAAAAAGATATATATATATATATATATAGAGAGAGAGAGAGAGAGAGAGAGAGAGAATATTTTGTGATTATGTGCTTTTTGAAATCTTATGTAGAGATCTTTTTACAAAGTGAATTTCTATATTAAAAAGAGACTGAAATAAATTGTATAGTTAACTAATGATGACATTTTCAGAACTCCGGGATTATTTTAATCTTGAAATAATGAGTGGTGTAGAAGTAAAACCACGCCCTTCTTGATTTAGCTCTTAATTTTCTGATTTTCCGGTGCTATCTGAGAAGATGTAATAGTGAGATGTTTTTAAAATTGAAATCATAAACTATCATATCTACCTTTCCACATTACTTTTATTTTTTATTTTATTTATTTATTTACTTTTTAGCATGGTCAGGTCAGGCACCAGAAATCAAACCCGGGTCTCTGGTATGGCAGACGAGAACTCTGCCACTGAACCACCGTGGCCCACCCCAGATTACTTTTATTTTGCCATGCAGTATGGCTTGGAATACTGTTCTGTTTAGCTTTCAGATCCTAATGTGCCTATAGTACTGAGGGCAGGGATAAATTATGGCAGTTATAACAGAAGGTCAGTATTTCTGCCTAGATCTGATAAAACATTTTCTTGTTTTACCTACCAAAAATGCAAAGAAATGCCCATGCACTTTCCAAACAAAGAAATCAACAAAAACAAACATACAAAAATTCAACAAACGGTGCTGTAAAACTGGGATACTCACATGGAAAAAGAATGAAATGTGACCCCATCATACAGTATGCAAAACAAAGAAAAACAAAGAAACGTTTTACAAAGGTGTTTAGTATAGCTCTTCAGCCATAATTCAATATTTGGAAAGAAGTTTAAACCATGGATACAGATTCACTCTGTAAGTCATAAAAGCTTTTTATATTCTCATTAGCAAAACGGCTTATTTTTCAGGCAATAGGGACTGTTAAGTCAGGAGAAAAGCTTTTCAAAGAGATATTGCCTTTCTTCCACCACAGAGTTAGGTCCTTCTTCTTTTCATCTCTCTTTTAGTTCCTCAACAAGCACTGTATTCACCACCAGTGTTCTGATTCAGAAATTCAAGTGAATTTATTTGTGTATTATTTACTTATTGAAAAAAAAAGTTTATGTGTGCGGAAGTAAAATTCCAACTGCTTAAGCAAACCTTTGTGTGGTCTTTCACACATGTATCTATCTCTATCATGACTGAATAATGTAAAAACCATTGTCAGCACTGGGTATCAACAAAGATAGTCAAATCAATTTTCTTAAATAACCAAAGGCAGGAGAGAATCATTCTACTTATTAATAAATATTTTATGGTATGGGGGGAGAAAAAGAAATGCTGTTGGGAGAGCTAGATTAAACATATGTGAAAGAATCAAATTGGATCCCTACATTGGACCATATAAAAAAACTAATTCAAAATGTGTCAAAGACCTAAATTTAAGAGAGCTAAAACCAAAAAACTCTCAGAAGAAAACATAGGGGTAACTCTTCATGACCTTGGATTTGGCAATGATTTCTTAGATATGACACCAAAATCACACACAAAAAAGAAAAAAACCCAAATAAACTGAAATTCATCAAAATTAAAAAATTTTATACAAAGGACATCTTAATAAAGATAGCGAAAAGACAACCTACAGAATGGGAGAAAATAGTTACAAAACACATATCTAATAAGTGTCTAGTATCTAGAATATATTCAGAACTCTCAACAACAGGAAGACAAGCCACCCAATTAAAAAACGAGCAAAGGCCTTAAATAGACATTTCACCAAAAAAAGATACACAAATGGTCAACAAGCATGTGAAAAGATGCTCAATGTCATTAGTTATTAGGCAAATGTAAAGCAAAACCACAATGAGAAACCATTTCACATTTACTAGGATGGCTATTAGTAAAAACAAAACAGAAAACAATCAGTGTTGATCAGAATATGGAGGAAACAGAAAATGGTGCAGCTGCTGTGGAAGTTTGGGAGTTCCTCAAAAAGTTAAACACAGAATTACCAAATGACTTAGCAATTCCACTTGTAAGTGTATATACATATATACCCCAAAGAATTAGAAAGAGGTATTTGAAAAATACTTCTACACGAATGTTCATAGCAGACTCTTCACAGTAGCCAAGAGGTAGAAATAACTCAAATGTCCATCAAAGGATGATCATAAAATGTGGTATATACATACAATGGAAAATATTATTCAGAATTTCTGACACATGCTACAACACAGATGAACCTTGAAAACATTATTCTAAGTGAAAGCTAGACACAAAAGGTCACATATTGGGCAGTACAGTGGCTCCTCAGCAGGCAGAATTCTCGCCTGCCACACCAGAGACCCGGGTTTAATCCCCCCCCCCCCTTTTTTGTATGCCTGCCCATGCAAAAAAAAATTTTTTAAAGTCACATATTGTGTTTTCGTTTATCTGAAACATCCAGAATGGATGAATCCAGAAAGCAGACTAGTGACTGCCAGAGGCTGGTAGGAGGGGAGGGCAGAGAGTGGCTGCTGAAGGGATAAGAGTTTTCCTTTTTGGGGTAATGAAAATGCCATATAACTAGAGAGATATAATGGATGTACAACACTGTTAATGTACTAAATGTCACTGAATTATACACTTTAAATGGTTAAATTTAATTAACTATGTGAATTTTACCTCAATAATAAGAATTAAAATGTAGCTATACTCTCAGCACCCTGGGCACATTATACCCTGAGTTTTTTTACTTACATAACTCTGTCTCCTACCACAGATAGCTGGGATTGAAATGGATAAGTTAATTTAACTCTAATTAAATGGTGGGATCCTGCCATCTAAATAAAAATTTCTTAGTCTACCCAGGGATGAGTCCAGCCCTGGCACTGTGGGATCAACAATTCCTAATAAAGTACCAGTAGCTGAGAGAGTTCAAATAGAGTCAAGAGGCTACTCTGGAGGTCACTATTAATGCAAGCTTCAGTTAGACATTGCTACCTATCATAACTTGCCAAACCCCAACCAAAACCATTTCAGCTAACCGCAAAGAACACCTAGGGCAATATATATAACATTCTTCAAAGGTTCCACACACTAGGGTAACTTTCCAGAAACCTACAACCTCCAGATGGGTCCCTGGACCAGATTAAGTCCTGAAACCTAGAGGGCCCAGCCTCTGCAGAACATCACCTAGTTCCATCTCCCTACCCTGCCTGTATTATTCACAGTTTCCTCCAAAAAGAAAAAGTTAGAATGGCTATAGCCCAAATATCACTAAAGAATGGGATAGAAAGAAAAAAATTTTTTTCTTAGCCTAATAGAGCCTGAGAGCATATGTACAGTTTAGAACATATATATCTGTTTGTGAACACCATTATAATTTATTCTATGTAACTCCAGGAACAAAGTGGTTGCCCCCCATAAACAGGTACTCAAAATAATGTTTTTTGAAATGAATTTAACTAACTGAACTATACAACATTTCTTGTAAGACTAGGTTGTCCAACTGAGTAATCACTAGCAGTGTGTGGCTAAAAATAAAAATTTGAAAAAGCTCAACAATTTTTGTCCTAATCTGATTAGAGGTTAAAATAATATTTTGAATATATTGGGTTAAAATATTTATTAAAATTAATTCCACTTACTTCCTTTTATAATAAGACTACTAGAAAATTTAAACTCTTATGTGGCATGCATTATATTTCTACTGGACAGCACTACCCTCTAAGGTTCCACAGGACACCGTTGGAAAACTAATGACATAGAAGCAAATAAAATCCAAAACACCCCAGGCACAAGTGACAAACAAGTAATAAATGAAGTTTGCTTTTTCCCTAATTCTGTAATGAAAATGTGCATTTCTTTTTTGTATAAAGTAATTAAAATTGGGTGGAAATCATTTCCAACCGAAATGAATCTTAACAGATTTAGTCCAATACTACATACATAAGACAAATCAGAGCTCTAATAACAATATTTACATTAAGTGTTTAAACCAAGTGGGGACCAGGACATAGGTCTTCTGCCGTTTAATTCAGAACTTTTCACACTTTACCTAAGTATAGATATAATCATAGAATTGGGTTTCCAATGTTCTAAGGATAAACACCACAACCTAATGGTTCTAATCTTAGCTGTACATTAGAATCCCCTGGGAAGCTTTTTTTCTTTGCAAAGATATTTTATTTTTTCATGAAGAATAACTTTTCACAACATACCATATTTAAACAAGCAAATAAGTTATGAAAAATTATATAGATACAAATAAATAATGAGCATTTCCTAAAACCTGTTTGGTTGCATTTGAAAGATGCTTCGATATACGGCTATTTCAGTGACAGATTTCTCAATGAGATTCTCTTTTCCCCAATTTAATAATCTTGAGTCATAATAACTGTCCAGTACTCAAGAGGAGAAAAATCTGATGAGTTTTTTATAAGTTGGAGTAGGAATAACATAAAATCCAATTCAGAATAAATAAGAATAGAGGAATTGGGGGCAACAGGCACAGAAAACTCTTTTGAGATGTTTTGCTAAAATGAAGAGCAGAAAAATGGATCATCACTAGAGCAGGATATGGGTTCAACAAGAGAAGTGGTAAAGGATATTATTTACGTGTATATACATGCAGATAGAAATAACAGATTAGAGAAGCAGTTGTGTACGGTTCCTAGAGTGATATCTTTGGCCCTGGGAAGCTTTTAAAACAAATATATTGGTCCCCAACCCCCCCAGAGACTAATTAATTATGTACTTTTTAAAAGTTTTATGGTATGTATGAGTTTTTTCTTTTTGCTTTTTATTTCTTTTTCTGGAGTGATGCAAATGTTATAAAAAATGATCATGGTGATGAATATACAACTATGTGATAATATTGTGAGCCACTGATTGTACACCATGTATGGAATGTATATGTGTGAAGATTTGTAAATAAAAATATTTCTAAAAAAAAAAAAAGCTTCCCAGGAGTTTCTAATAGGAAGCACTGACTTTCATTATCCAGGAAGAAAACTTAACCCTATTGTGAAACAATTCTTTGGCTACAATTCAGTAAGGAGGTAAGAACAAAGGAAACAGTCTGATCTTCAAATCATGTCTGCCACAAATAACAAACACCTGAGGGTGACATGCAGCCAGTAGGCTTCAGTAAAGCAGAACTGATTGTTCAGTATCTGTCCTAATTGATCAGTACATTGGGTGATAGCAATCATTAAATATTTGAAGCATCACCCTGGAAATTCCACGTCAATTCAAGTAGATGTTACACTGGTGTTGGATGGAATTTAAAGTCTAAAGCTAACGTAATTCATTTTATAAATGAAGGAAAAGATCTGGAGAAGGAATGTGATTTACCAGAAATGACAAGCCTAGCTGGTAATATACAGACCTGGATGAGTCAAGTAGTGTCTCCATAGCAAATGTTTTTTAAACTGTGAGTTGAAACCTAATTAGTGGATTGTGACCTAAATTTTCTTTTTTAAATGAAAGAGAATGGAGTAGATTAAAAAATGTATTATTCCATGAAATATTTAATATACATATGTACAATAGGTAATGATATAAAATATATTTCTTACTGTGATTGTTACAAAAACAAGTTTGGAAAACACTGCATTCTGTCATTCTGCAGTAGTTGGGATCAACAACAGAGTTTTTGGGCCAGAAGGTCCTTATTTCTCCAGGAGTGCTCCAATGACCCCTTTCCAGATTAAATTATTATTATTATTATTTCAGAGCTATTTTATATATATATATATATATATATATATATATATATATATATATATATATAAAATTTTTGAAGTCAAATTCTACCATTTGTATTTTTATTAATCAAGGGATTTTCAAATTTTCACTCATAAAACTTTCCATTTATAGAATTTAGTTTTTTTTAACTTATTTTTTTATTGTGAAATATATATACAAAAAAGCAATAAATTTCCAAGTATATTTTAACAGTAGTTATAGAACAGATTTTAAAGTTTGGTATGGGTTACAGTTCCACGATTTTTCATTTTTTCTTCTAGTTGCTCCAAGACACTGGAGACCAAAAGAAATATCAAATAATGATTCAGCAGTCATATTCATTTGTTAAATCCTATCTTCTCTGTTATACTCCTCCTTCTCTTTAAATAACATATATATATAAAAGCAATAAATTTCAAAGTACATTGCAACAATTAGTTGTAGAAAAGATTTCAGAGCTTGGTATGGGTTACAATTCCACACTTTAAGGTTTTTATTTCTAGCTGCTCTAAGGTACTAGAGGCTAAAAGAAATTTCAGCGTAATGATTCAGCACTCATGCTCATTTGTTAAACCCAACCTCTGCATAAAGCCACCATCACTATTATATTTTTAAAAAACAATGAAACAGGAAAAAATTCTTAATAGTCTGATCCCAGTTAAAGAGTCCAATCTTTTAACAGGAACAATCCTTTCAGTTTTATTCATTGTAAATGAAACAAGATTTTCTGCATGTTTCACATTTTGTTTGCTTCTGCTTTTCAATTGTATAAAAATATGTTCATTAAATTACCTGGTGTTCTACTCCCTGGAACTTTCATATACAGTTGAACTGTATTCATGCCCAGTATGGTATGACCAACATGACTTAGAAGATTTCCTGCTGACACGACACGCACAAAAGCAGGAAGTTTAGTCAGCTCATGTAGCTGCAACTTCCACCTGCAATAAAACAGTAAGACTGAAAACCTGCTACAAATATTTGTGGAAGTTAAGTATCTCTTCAAAACCTTGCCTTCCAATAACAAAACAAAACAATTAAACCTATAAATATCTTACTTTCACAGTCATGTAAAATATTGCAATGTTTATACTTTTTCAAAGAAATATTTCTAACAAGTAGCAATACTCAAAAGGAGCATTAAAAGTATGGACTGAATAAATGAAGGGGAAAAATTATTTTTATAATTGTATTTTATAATTATGTAATTAGTATATAGTCAGGGTCTCGATAAAAAATTGTACAAGGGTCGTAAGTAAAAGAAAATAATCCATTTGTAAAACCTAGCAGAAATAATTTAGCCAAAGGTCATATGTCAACTTAGAAAAAAAAAATGGCTAGGGATGAAATAGAAGATGAAATTGTAGACAATTTCCAGTCTTGCAAAGGATACTTCTTTGTGTCAGTTCATATGGGGACTTACTTTTTGTCATCAGACAGGTCAATGTTGGTCCCAAACTTTATGGTTTTAAAGGGTCCTTTCCTCTTCCTCCCAGAACTTCAAAAAAGAGAGATAATATTAAAAATATAACTTTTAAACAGAAATATTAAGTGGTTATTAAAAATTACTTACTTATCTGAAGATGTGGATTCATTATCTGAGTGGTCTTTATGGTGACTCCTTTTCTCATTTTCTTCCTATAGAGTAAACAAAAAGTTTTTCAATTTAGT
Source organism: Tamandua tetradactyla (assembly GCF_023851605.1). NCBI lineage: Eukaryota > Metazoa > Chordata > Mammalia > Pilosa > Myrmecophagidae > Tamandua > Tamandua tetradactyla. The sequence goes on from NC_135353.1 coordinate 126,247,482, forward strand.
ATTCTACATCAGGCTACCCTTTACACCATGCAACTGAAAAAAAAAGTACACATCTACACTGAATGGTATTATTTATGTTCTGAAACTAAGTTTCTACATGCCTCTCATATTAAATTGCATCAAAGACCACATTAAATAAAGACCCTGGAAGAGTCAAAGCTCACGGCACGGTACTCAATCTCCTCTATTAGACACAAAGTTATTATAAAAGCCAGGAATTAGGGTAATTCATAGAAAAAAAAAAACCATGTATCACTTTAAATTTAATTTGGTCCAATAAATTTCCAGAAGACAGGTAAAATTTCATTTAAAATCATACCAAGTATGTTTCGGGGAGAACTGAAAAATAAAACAAATAAAGTAATAGCTAAGAAATGGTATTTTATCAGGAAAAAAAAACTACAGAGACCCTAGGGGGAATGGTGAGAAAGGGGGAAAATTCAACTTCCCCAAGTGGGGAATTCTTGAAATTCTCACAGAAAGTGGGGACAGCCAAAGCAATAGGCCGAGCCTCCAATCTTGGGGTTTGTTCATATGAAACTTAATCCTGCAAAGGATAGGCTAAGCCTACTTAAAATTAGGCCTAAGAGTCACCCCAAGAGAACCTCTTCTGATGCTCGGATGCGGCCTCTCTCTCTCGGCCGACATAGCAAGCAAACTCACTGCTCTCCCCCTCTCTATGTGGGACAAGATTCCCAGAGGTATGGACCTTTCTGGCAACGCGGGACAGAAACCCTAGAATGGGCTGGAACTCAGCATCAAGGGACTGAGAAAATCTTCTCAATCAAAAGGGGGGAGAGAGAAATGAGACAAAATAAGGTGTCAGTGGCCGAGAGATTCCAAACAGAGTCAAGAGACTATCCTGGAGGTTATTCTTATGTATTGAATAGATATCACCTGTTTAGTTAAGGTGTAATGGAGAGGCTGGAGGGAACTGCCTGAAAATGTGGAGCTGTGCTCCAGTGGACACGTTTCTTGAAGTTAACTGTATGATGATATGGCTGTTGCAGTGTGACTGTGTGGTTTGGTTGCGAGAGCCTTGTGTCTGATGCTCCTTTTGTCTACCTTATCGACAGACAAGTAAAACATATAGATTAAAAATAAATAAATAATAGGGGGAACAAATGTTAAAATAAATTTAGTAGATTGAAATGATGGTGATCAGCGAAGGTGAGGGGTAAGGGGTATGGTATGTATGAATTTTTTTCTATTTTCTTTGTATTGCTTTTTCTGAATTGATGCAGATGTTCTAAGAAATGATCATGATGATGAATATACAACTACGTGATGATAGTGTGAGTTATTGATTATATAACAACAGAATGATCATATGATAAGAATGTTTGTATGTGGTAATGTATCACAAATAAAAAATAAATTAATTAAAAACTAAACTAAACTACACTACACTACAAAGAAAATGCTCCTCAGAATAAAGACCTAATTCTCAAATAATGAAAAAGCAATCTTAAACATTCTTCTGTAAAGGGAAAAACTAAATATTCTTATTCTTTCCCAATGTTCAAAAGCAGAGAAAACTTAAGGAAAGTTGAGAGGCTTAAGAAGTACCAGTCTTAATTATAAATGGCAGCACCACACCTACTAAACTAGCAGAAGCACATGAATGTATACATAGCTATATACACATAAAAGGTAGGAGGTAAGATGCTTTCTAGTCTTTATTATAATACATTAAAGTTGTTCTTCTTGGATTACATTTTTTTTGCCAGAATGTATTACACATGACTGATAAAATATTTACAACACTAGTAAGGAAATTAAGTGCTGGATAAATATGGGTGCTTTTCAATGCAAATACTACTTTTATTTACAATTCTTCTGTTTCAGACACAATATCTCCTAACCCTGTCCTAAGATATCTGCACTCCCAATACTTACATTTTTGCCTTTCTAAATTTATAGTTCCTAAACATTTGTCAGATTTTCCACATGTAATGTTCCATACCTCAAAGCAAACTAAAAACCATTCTCTTCTCTTTATGAATCCCTTCTTATTTAAATATTCTTTCTGCCTTTTATTATATTGGCTTTTCATCTCTTTCAAGTTTTCCTTTAATGATCTTTTATATTTCCTTACTGTACTATTCAGACCATATTTTACCATATAGTTAAAATATCTCAAAAGCTTGATGTACAGAAATTTATAAGCACAGTAGTTCATGCAAACCATGAAAGTTTCAGGACAGTCTTTATTGGATAAACATCTTTGTAGCATATGGGGAGAAGCAATAAGAAACACAAATGAACAATTTATGCAAGTACAGATGCCACCTTGATTGAAAAAGTGAACACAGAACATAATTCTAAACATTTTTCACACAGATAAGCAAATCTAATGAATAACAAATTAAAGACATTCAGCTACCTATTAAGTTTCAGCTGCAGGACACGTGAAGGACAAGTAACTTAATACAGACAAGTACATAAGCAATAAATACATTTAATAAACTCATTTCTGTGGTTGTTTTATGTTCACTTTGTGGAAAAATTCACAAAGTTCTTATGGCGCTAGAGGATTTGAGAAATGCTTCACTGCTGAAACACCTACTGGGTCTTTTAATAACAATTATCTGATTATTCAAAGTTTTGTTTTTTTAATTTTCCATATATTTTGAAATAACTTCTGCAAATTTCTGCCTTTTTCTCTGTTTTCTTTCATAGTCTGAGATTGTTAGGAAGACCACTAAGACTTCCTGGAGGAGTTATCTCTCAGATAACACTAATCTGGTAGAGGAAAAAGGGGGTGAGGGGGTAACACCAGGGATTCTGCAAGCATAAAGCAAATATGACCCTAAATTTATCCCTCTTAATTAGTGTTTCTCAACTGGGGGGAATTTCGCTGCCCAGGGGACATTTTGGCAATGTCTGGAAACATTTTTGATTGCCACCATGGGGGTGGGAAGTGGGGGGTGGGGTTAGTGCTAGAGTCTAGTGGGTAGAGAGGTCAAGGATACTGCTTAACATCATAAAACACACAGGACAGCTCTCCATAACAAAGACTTATCTAGGCCAAAATGTCAATCATGCTGAGAATAAGAAATCATACTCTCAGTGACTATATACTTCAGATGGTTTGTATGGTGTGTGAGTGTATCTCAATAAAACTGTACTAAAAAAAAACACACAAACAAAAAAAATATGCTCTAAAAAGAAACATTCCAAAAATGAGGGAGACATTTCACTAGACTATAAATTTATTTTTCCTGAACAGCATCAACTGACAGGTGTGATTAAACTTTAATAAAAGCAAAATGGACAGCACTTACAAAGTACCTTAAATATGTATAAAATAATCATGTGCTTACAAAAGTAATATGCCCTTTCAAAACTCCAAAATAAAGTAATTTTTAAAACCCTATAATGATCTTCAGAAAGTAAATACTTACTCTCAATGATTCCTGGAATGAGGAGGCCTGGTACTGTGCATATTTAGCAATTGTAGTATGAGATCTATTACTTTCACAATGCCAGATTTTCTTCGTTCCAGTGGGATCCCAGTTTTCATCTGCTGGCTGCAACAATTGTGTCCTCACTTCTACCATATGTTCATTGTTAGCTTCTACCAAAGTTTTGGTAGAGAAAAGGCCCAGGTCTTCATAAATAAATAAATGTAGTTAATAAATAAAATTTTTATTTGTAGTAGTATCTTTCAAGTGAAATTTTTTTAAGAAAAACGGGCAAGTATTTTATGCAGCTCCATCCAGTTCCCCTAAACACCAACCAGGACCTCTGCACACCTGGAGTTCCAGGTTTGTAAAACCATATACTAAAGCCCTAGACCTAACATCATGCCACCCCAATACAGACAGAATCAAGGGTCCAAGGACTGAAGTTTTACTTATTTAATTTTAGAGATGCCAGGAAACACATAGGGAATTACAATACTTCAAATTACACCCACATTTTATATTTGAAGTTTCTTCTATTAATTAATGTAAATCATAATTGTATAATTAGACCAAAATAAAAGCAAAATTTAAAAATAACCATAAAATTGCCAGTAACCAATATCACCATTTTATATTCACATCATGGATTAAAGAAGTGATATATGTGCACATGTATTTCAAATCAGGAAAATTTTAAAATGAAAACATGAAGGACTGAAAAATAAAATTTTAAATCAAAATGAATTTATGCCAGTTCTTTAAAAGTTAAAAGATAGTAAAATGAATATATAATTTATTATTATTCTTTTTTAATTTAAAGCTTACCTAACTTAAGAGCTCCAGCAAGGCCACGTATTACTGTAACAGGATTGTTTGGATTTGTACAAAATTGATGTAATGGAGGAAAGAAAGCATCACGTTTATTTTCCAACTGTAAAATTAAAATGTATGGTTAGATCTCATGGAGCTCTTATTTAAATATTATGTCCAAAATTATATTTATCACTTATCAGATTGTAAATAAATAATGCATTATTCATTAGTATTCTTATTGTTATATAACGGAACAAAATACATGGCAGAAACAAATTTCAGAATAAAGTGCTTTAAAAAATATTATCAAAATGAAAGCAGGCTGTAGACCCATAAAAGACAAATCTTAAGTTTGCATTTTTTCCCTCAAATCTTCCTTTAAAAGTTTTACTACACCTGTACTTCAGAGCCTCCCAAACATAATGAAGGATCAGTAAATACTGGTTGGGAGATTAATATAATAGCATTTGGACTCTAGTGGGCAAAAAGGGCCAAATCTACAAAAATAAACTCTAGATTCATTTTACTGATGCAAGATCATTCTGGCTAAGTACATTACTCTGAACAATGTAGCTTATTTTGTTGTTGCTCTAGCATGGGATAGAAGTGGAAGATGGAATAAATGGGATAGGAGGACATAACTGGGAAAAACATAAACAGGAGTTGCTTTCATTGAACTCTTTTATCCCACCTTCATATATCAGATTGTCTTAATTTTTGTAAAGTAAAAATAATACCTAGTTTGAAATATTGTAAATAAACTATTAAGCTTCTTAATGACATACATCTACTATCACATTTTACCATTCTCAGATGCTTTTTTCGAAGGTAGATAATATCATTTCTTTGGTAGATGCATAAAACGGAATGAATGTTAAAGTTTCTGTACAACTAACTAGTAATGTGGTAGAATACAGACTCAGAACCCAGTTTACTAAAAAAAGTTACACTTTTAAATAACTTTGCCTACTACTACTCATAACTGGAATAGAAAAAAAAGTATTTCTTGCTACTCTCATATAATACCATTAAATAGCTGAAAAGGCATTTTTAAGTATTATTACAAAATCTTATTTTTCTCCAAAATATTCAAGCTGCTGCCAATAATTTTATTATTTCCTAAAGGGCATCCTTATTGATTTAAAGAAACATCTTTAAAAAGAGATTGTTTAAAGATCTTTTAAGAGACTGGTAAGTGCAAACACTGGTTTTACTTCTCTAGTTAGTCAATTCAGACTCACATAAATACTAGGTGTAGGTGGATTCAACTTGTCCTTTGGCAAGGGAGGGTATGGTGAAGATGGTGGTCTTGGAGGTGGACATTTATCCAACAAAATGCTACTGTTAGACAAGCCATTTTTACCTAGATTCCTTAAAAAAAGAAGAAGGGAAAATAAACCAGCTATACATTTATTAAAATATCAGGAAAAAAAAACCCTGAATTAAATCCTAATTAAATCACAAGGCACTTGGACAAATACAATCCATGAGATTTAGATTCTTCAGGAAATAACTAAGAACAATTATTAACTTGTTCTTGTTTCCTATATGTTCCACTGAAGAAAAGTAATACAAAATATACCACAACATGAATTATTGACATCTGCTATTTTGTTCATAATTTTCCAAATGATATTCTTTACCTGAAGAACAAAAATGTCCTGCTTTTTTTTGTTCTCATCTTAGCAATTATAACCAGAATATCTTTGTGACATCTATCAGACAATGAAACACTTTTTTCTTTCTTTTCTGAAATCTGAAAATAACTTTCTGTGCAAGTTGTTGACTAAAAAAAGTTAGTAAAACTCCAATCTATTCAATTTTACAGCAAGTTATGCCAATATTTTAAAAGATAATTATAGTTGTTATCCATTCTGAAATTGTATATAATTATTACCTATTAGTACTTGGATTTTTGCCCTTCAGTGAAGGTATATTTGTTAAATTAAATTCTTAAAATATGGTACAATTATTTCCAAGCTGTACATCTTCTAGTGCAAGAATAAAAGGAAGATATTTCTAATCTCTTAATGTTTCTACCTAACTCATAAAACCAGCAGGATATAATTTTAGAGCTCAACCGATCATTACAATTTAAAAATAATCAATGTACTGAAATATCAAATAGTCTTAAAGTATTAAAATTTCACATAAGAATTTGAAAATTGTAATTATTATGCATAGTTAAAAATTGGCAGTTGTGCTTAAGAAGGAATTAGTTGTTTTTCATCACAAATTATAGAATACCACAAGTTGAAAGAAAATCAATTTTTATTTTTCTATGCTTTTGATATTCAGGAAAATCTTACAAATTAGCCCTTTTTGGTTGGCACAAATGAAAACTAAGCCTTGAAATTCAATTTGTTCCAGACTTTTGAGATATTATACTAAATAGCTACATGGATGTGTCACTTTCTAATTTTCTCAACTATAAACAAGAGCTTGTGGCAGGTGTCAAAGAAATGAATTAGGTTAAAAAAATGACATTTACAGGTTTTATAATATGATGTGAAAATATTTATTAAACTAAAATTTGAAGTTTAACAAGTAAGCATAAAGGTTAAACAAATGACTATTCTACTCAACTCCAGTTTTCATCTGTATATTTAATGATAGACATGATACATTTAAGCTTCTAAATTTAGATATTACACTGGTACTAATTTATAAACTTTGTGGAAGTTTTGCTTTTAATAAGTACCTGGCTGAGACTGGTAAAGGAATAATTCAAGTATTACCATTAAACCAATGCAAGATTAAATAGTCACAATATCCACATAAATAATAATTGGTTTTCATGCCAAATTGTCTATCTGCCACTCTTTAGCTCTAGATCTTAAACAAAACATGACATAGAATATATAAAATTTGTTTTCCAGAGCAGAGTCATGTAAATTATTAATATTTTAAGAAATTGGAAGATCTAGACCAAGTATTAAAACTGACTATACTATAAAAGACTATCTCATGCTAATTAAATGTGGCAGCAGAATTTAAGCTTCTACAAATTTCTGGGCGTAAGAGATGAGAACAGAAAATATGGAGGGTTTGACAAAATAGAATTCTGCCTCTATTATTTCTACTTCTGTAATGATAATAATAAGAAAATACTAAAGGGACGAACTGGAAAATAAAATATGAAAAATGTAGCTGCCTATATTTTAAAACAGAAAAGGAAAAGGTGAAACATGACCAAGGAAGCTGATACTAATTCAATCACTCAAATGCTGCAATTACAATTTTAAATCATAAAAGAAGCAAAACTGTTTTAACTGCCTTCTAATGCATGTACTGCCCATCACAATACCAAGATGAATCAAACAAGAGCCAGATTAAACATAATTATCATCTTGAAAACTATGTATGTGAAAATAAAAGGGTACCGAAGAGTAAATACATCACATCTAGCAATTTCTTACTATGTTTCAAACACTACCTATTAACGTCAAGTCTGAAACAAATATATACAGAAGCTATAAGCTATTTTCCCCATTTAAAATATATCTTAACACAAAGGGCAGGACTATGAATAATAGAAATAATAGACTTTATCACCTCAACATCTAAGTGTCCAACACTGTTTATAACACTTCAAGCCAAATAATGAAACTTTACTATAACAATTCAAAATGGAGAAAGGAGTTGAAGAAAGAAGTAGGTGCTAGAAAGGATTAAGAGAATATCCCATTTTGAACTCCCTTTCTCCCATTTTGAAATCTGTTCCCTGAGCAAAGCAGAACAGGAGGAAATTAGCAACTGGTCAATTATTTAAAATATTGATTTCAATTTACTTTCAAATCTACCCACATCATTTGGTAGAGAAACGAAAAAAGTGCTCCCTATAAGTAAACCAATCTACACTTTAAATGATTTTTCCTTATGAAGCTCCTAGACCAGAGGTATCAAGTCTCTCATGCCTATGTCACTTTCTCCTTTTCTGAGTTCTGGATTCCTGTTCAGTGCAGGCCACTCATCAATGGAACACAAATGCAAACAACATTACACCTATCATTATTATTTGCCATCAAGACTTTTTCCTCTAAGTTTCAGATTTTTTAATCTCCAGTTTATAAGACCTTTTTTTTTGTCTCTTCATTAGTAAACTGAGGCCTAGATTTATTGGAATAACTCAAGCAACCCCAGAGATTTATGGTGTTTTGATGAATTTAGCTATTTACAATGTATAAAAAGACTAAATGTCTATTACAAGGTTATACTGCTTCTAAGAGTTCAAAGCTAAAGATCAAACTGTAAGAATGTACCAAAATACTCTGAAGTGAATACTAATATAACACCTCAAAAATTAGATGGAAGATTATAATCTTTAATATATTAAGAAACATAATCAACTAGGTGACTATAAGAACAAGACTTTATTAATAAAAACATAAGATAACACTATTTTATACTGTTTATAACTTGAAGAACAAAAACACAGGTCCATGGAATTCTTTCCAACAGTATTCCTCAAGAAAATCCTTAGGTCCCATACACTTCTCATGATGTTAGTCTTGGACCTCTAAATTTTCTAGCAATTGTTCTGAGTTGATAACGGAGGGAGGAAGCACCTGCTCCAGCAGAGTGGCAGTAGCAATATCTAGGAAATAGCAGAAAGGCCTCAGTAGCCAAGTGGGGAGCAGGTAGAAGTGAGTATAACTTGGAAAGAAGCCAAGACAAGTCCAGTGTAGCATTTAATCTGGACAGTAAAACACTACTTTCTTAGGCCCAGAGTTGACGTGAACAACAGTGTAATTTCTAGACAAAAATATAAAACTCTTGAATTTCTAAAGAATGAAAACTTTAGGAAATTGGGAATCTCATTTATATGCTTTAGAGGAATTTGGTCTGGTTTAGAGATTGCCCAACATGGTTTTAAATTACTGACATAAAAAAAATCTTGAAAAGCAGTTAGGATTAATTATAGTAGTCACTATCTTGCTAGGCCACCAAGGAAAATGCTGCCAGCAATGAGAAGCCTACAAACAACACAAAGAAAAGAATAAAAATATGAAAAAGATGCAATTTTTGCTTTAGTCTTTGCAGAATAAGGATAATAGCTAAATATAGTTTTAAAGACAACTGTTAGAAAATAATGAACAGTAACAGAACTTATGGCATATACCAGAGGTATTTTAAACAATTTAAGTCAAATTGTTTTTGAAGAAATGTTACTGGCAAAACTATGGTGTATTAACAGTATTAAAGTCCCAGTATCAATTAAATATACCTTTACATGCAAAATTAATTCTCCCCCTTACCCTATTGTTCCTACTCCATACCCCTCCCAAGCAGCAAACAATATAAAATAATAAATTTCCATTTCATTTTAGTTGTCAGTATTTAATGTCGGGCCCATGATACTTTCTCATAAAATAATCTGAAAAGCAGCAAGGATAGCCAAACTTTTAGATACTAAAAAGGAGATATACATAAGCACAAGGAATTGCAGGAAGAGATTTATATAGATGTTAAGTGAGAACTGCTTTAAGCTTTCAAATGCAAAAGATATATTCAACTGTCAATGGAGACAAATTAGAATATTTATATTTTCTATTTATAGGATATTTATTTTCTAGATGGTATTTTATAACAATCTATGACAAAAAGAGATCTTTTTAATATCCACTATATATCACTGCTCAAATGTAAAATTTAATGTACTAAAAAATAGAGAATTCTTTCTTGTGCTTATTCCAGGAACGTTATTTGACTTACATTCACGTTTTAGTCACTTATAAAAGACAATAATTATGAGTAAACGTGAGAAATTAAATATGCACCAGGTACAATGAAAAGGCCTTTAAGACTCTATTTGTCTTCTAGATACGAGAGAAAGAGAGCATTGCGTGATTCTTTGACTCTTTTTTTGGGAGACCGGAGGAGACTCATTTCTTCCTAAATCTCTGGGGCTCCATATTTCCAAGACTAGCAGAATATGGCTGCTCCTTCCAGAATGGCTGAGAGTTGTCATATCTCTCTATTCTCCCTCTTTCCTTCTTCTACTGCCTGCTTTATAACCTCTTCAAACAAAATGCCCCTGTTCTCTCAATCGAAAGCAAAGACTAGCCTTGACAACTGCTGAAGGGACCATTTCTATTCTAATATTTAATGGCTTTGATTTAAAACAAACACACAGTAGGGTTTTTTAGGTCTTGCTCTTTTCAGCCAAATACGATTTAAGCCATTTTCTCATTTTAATCCCCAGGGTAAAGTTTGATGACACTGAAGCTGACAACCCTAGTAACCAGTAGAGGGCAGTAATACCACATAGACACACCCACTCAGATCAAGCAATTTGTAAGAATACTTTTCACATCTGATTACATTATAAGACCACAAGATCCAAGCATAACAAAGCTCTTCTCAAAACTGTTATTTTAGATTTTTAGATGATGACTATACCGTCTTTTGCTTAAATTCCATATCTTAAAAGACCTAAATTATATTTCAGCATTCTGATCAGTCAACCATTTTTACTTTGTGACAAACATTCGCACACTAACCTGCATGCCTTCAGAACTTCCGCTGAGCTGGGGTATATGGACACAGACATTGATGGTATGATCTGAGGACTAGGTCTGTGGCTAATCAGAAGCAGATCTGTTTTCATGGGGCTCTGTGATTCCTCCATCCCTTCTCCGTTAATGGTGTGTAGCCCACTGTGAGGGCTATTAAGGCTGGTAACACTGTTTGTGGTTGTCTGCTCAGTGGATTTTGGAGAAGGTGTTGCTGTGGAAATGGCTGAGGATGGTGAAGAGGCAACAGAATTATCAGTCTTTGTGTGAACAGCTGGATGGATGTTATTGACTTTGTCACAGGTTCCAGTACCCACATTGTTATTGGCTTTTCCCATCAACAAGGCAGAGAGCTGAGGATTGTCTGAACTTAGTAAACCTGGTGACTTAGAATCTCCATGGCTAGGACTGCAAACAGCATCTGCCGTCACCTGATGGACATGATTAGGAAGTCCCTCAACACTGGCAGTGCTGTTAGGTGTCTCTCCAGTGTGCCTGCTTGTTTCAGGCACCATCAGTGTGTTTCCTGAAGGCTTGCTCTCTTTGGTTAAGGTAATGCCTTGTTGTCCACCTGAGGTAGCAATGTGAGAGGAGAGGTGATTGAGAGCAGCCCCCTGTGTTACTGAATTGCTAGGCAGGGTGGGATGTCCATTCTGATTCTGAATACCAGAGCCAGCTGCCTGGAGATGCTGGGAAGACCCAGTGGAAGAGAGAGGTCGTTCACCATTAGGTCCTGCCAAATGTGAACTCTGACCTTTGTGAAGCCCCTAAAAAGAAAGGAAAATGGTTTAAATCTAATATTCAGCAAACTCAAAGTGCATATACAGAATTAAAAACATTAAATAAAAGCAAAGCCACTAAAACTAAACATCTAACTATATAAGATAATTTGATTGAATCCTAAAGTTATCAAAAAAATCTATAATTAAGCAATTAGTGTTATAACATTTTTGGAGAGATTCTCCTTCCTGATTGGTTAATATGACTCCACTGGACGACATAAATTGTTTCATATGAGCCACTGAGTAGCTTAAATTGCTTAAATTCTAATACACATAGTTTCATCTCATAATATAAAGCCTGACATGGATATACATATATGATCATTAACAATTAAAATCATGATGATAGATAAATATAAACTATCATTAACAATTAAAATCATGATGATAGATAAATATAAACTAACTCACTAGCCTGTGACCCATTACCAGATTAATACAGAAACTGAATTGATTAAACCTTTTCAATTACCATTAAAACCTATTCTTCTATAATTCAAACCCTGCTGTTAAAACACCTATCCTCTGCCTGAAACTGTAGAAACATTCCAGTAGCCATGTTCCCGGAAGATGCTTGTATAATGATACAGCTTTCACAATGTGACTATGTGATTGTGAAAACCTTGTGTCTGATGCTCCCTTTATCTACAGTATGGACATATGAGTAAAAAATATGGCTAAAAAAATAACAAATAATAGGGGAAACAAATGTTAAAACAAATTGAGTAGATTTAAATACTAGTGACAAATGAAAGGGAGTGGTAAGGGGTATAGAAAAAAATAGGGGGTACAAAGGTTAAAATATATTGGGTAGATGGAAATACTAGCATTCAATGAGAGCGAGTGGTATGGGGTATGGTATGTACGAGTTTTTTCTTTTTACTTTTTTTCTGGAGTGATGCAAATGTTCTAAGAAATGATTATGGTGATGAATATACAACTAACTATGTGATAATGTTGTGAGCCACTGATTGTACACTAAGCACGGAACGTTCTTATCTTAAGAATGCTTATGATTCTATGTTGTTCTGTCAATAAAAATATTTAAAAAAACAAAACAAAATTCAGCTATCCTCATTTAAGGGCAAAACAATTATATTTATGAAAGTATTTCAAGGAACAGCTTAAAGATTCTACCCCATACCCACCCACATTTAAAAGACACTCTAAGTCTTTATTACTGACAGGGATAAAACTGCATTTTTTACCAACCTAATTACAAACTGTACTGCTACTATTAAAGCAATATGAGGGGGAATTATACCAAAATAAATAAATGTTTTAAGTCTGGAGGAAGGTCATTTTAGGGTATTTAATAAAATGAAAATATGATAAATATGATAAATGGAACTAAGATTTATAAATTTTACCTCAAATTCATTCCTGATGTCATAGTGAAACCTGTTTAAGAAGAACATTTCTATTTCATTTTATTGACGAAATAATTAATAAGTGGGAAAGCTAATTTTTAGCAACACTGATTAAAGGAACACTGGAATCATGAAATAATAATTTAATAGTTTCCTAATTATTATAATTTTGGAACATCAAAACCAGTAACTTGTATGGGGTTTATAAGATTATTATTTTTATATATTCATTTTGATGAATATATATTTGATTCAAATATATTTTGAATTTATATTCCTAATAATTAAATGGATCCCTCCAACCCTAGGTAAAATTTTAGAATTGTTGCATTTTGATTTGAGAATTACTTCAGCAACAATGTTAAAAGCCTTTTTGCTTTTAGGTAAAATTTAATGTCAGGAATAAGCTATAAAGGAATAAAAATTTAGCCAAATACAAGATATTTATATACTAAAGGTTGCTTTTAATCATCTAGTTAAAATCAGCTAGTATACCCTTAAAACCAATTTCTAAAGCTGAAAACCTTGAAGTAATGATAGGTTTCTTCACAAGAAACTTACCTACCTAAAAATTAGATACATTAAAGTTTGATACACATCAATGAGCATGCAAATGAGAACAATTTAGTTTTTAAATGGTTAAATAAACTAAAAGTTCAATCATAGTACTTAAAAGACAAAATCTATAAGTTATATGAAAACTTTTCATATGCAAAAATACTCCATATTTTAAGTATATCAATATTTAAAACATCATCAAAGAAAGAGTCTGGTTAGGGAGTCAAAAGTTCATTTATCATCAAATATTTACTTACAGATTAATTATTTAACAAATACAAATTATAATATGCAGACATGTGACAATGTAACCATTTTATTACATCTTCTGTATCTGCAAATCAAGGTATTTTAAGCTATAAATTCTTTAGTGTGCTTGCTGAACAACCAACTTACAATTCATAGTTTTACTTTCATATCTTAAGAGCAAGTTCAAAACAAACACTTTCAAAACTATAATGTAAATTAATGTAGAACTATGCTTGTTAACATCATCAAAAACCAAAGGGAGATACACCATATAGGTCTATCTAGTTTTCATTACAACCTGCGAAAGATATTTGAATATGTTTGTATAAGAAATACTGGAAAACGCCTCTTTAGAGTCTAATACCAGAGGCCTAGTGGTCTGCCAACTGAGGGTTCTTTTATTAGAATTATGTTTTAAAATGACAGCAAAATTCCAAAAGAGGTTTAAGGTGTTTATTGAAAATATCAGAAACTAAGGGAGTTAAGGTTAGATGTAAAGAAGAAAATAACAGAAAGAACCATACTTTACAACCACAACAAACGCTATCATTTATTAACTGCCCATTATACCATAGGAGTATAAAAAGGCATTTTAACAGAAATCCCATGTTATTCTTTTAACAATTGTTTAATGTTTATACACTGAAATTCCATCATCTCTCATGTGCACTACGAATGATCCTCCCCCCTTTCTTCTGTGTCTATTGCTCCCTCTTGACTCAATCTTTTCCATTAGCTTTCATGCTTACTACTAATATCTTAAATTTAAAAGAAAAAACAAAACAACTCTTAATCCCACTTCTTTAGCAGCCACTGTTTCTTTCTCTTTTATGTCATGGTCTATGGGAATGGCATCCCTTGTGTTATGCAGTGTGCACCCTATATGACTATGTTTCTACACTGGAATTGTTTACATTTGCTACTTCCAGTTTCTCTCCTCCTATTTTATCTTGAAGCAAACTGCAATTAAGCTTTTGCCCCCACCATGTCACTGAAATTAATCTTATTCAAAGGTCGGAAAACTTTTTTCTGCAAAGGATCAGATAGTAAATATTTTAGGCTTTGTGGGCCATAGAGTCTCTGTCATACATTCCTTTTTTTTTTTCAAAAGCAATCATTTAAAAATACAAAAATCATTCTTAGTTTGCAGGCTGTAAAAGAAAAAGGTCGTGTTTCTTTTAGATTTGGCTGTGCACCATAGTTTCCTGATCTCTGTAATGTCAACAAATACTTGAGATGGTCAATTTCCAATTCTCATCTTACTGGACCTATCAGCATTATTTTATACACATTTTTATCATGTCCTTCTCCTTGAAAGACTTTGTTCACTTAGATTCCAGGATATCAGTCACATTCTCCTGTATCTCCTCCTACCTCCAGGGTCACTCTTCTTCTAGTAGTTTTTATTAGTTCTTCAATTCCCCGATCTATTACATTGGAATGTTCCAAGGCTCAGTTAAGCTCTCTTCTTTTCTCTATCTATTCTCATCCTTTGATGATCTCATCCAATTTCATCCATCCTTCTAGTCGGTTAGGGTAGTCTGATTCTCACACTCTGAGTGCATCAGCTAATCCTGTTGATTCTATCATCACAATATACCCAAAAAGCTGACCACTTCTCTGCTGCCACTCTAGGTCAAACCACCACAATCTCTCAATTTGGTTTACAACAATAATCTTCAAATTAGTCATGCCATTTCCACTCCTCTGCCTCCTTTAGTCTATCTAGAGTACCAGAAGGGATCTAGTTAAAAACTAAGTCAAATCATGTCATTTCTACATTCAAAGTCTTCTCATAGTTTCCCATTTAATTCAGTATAAAATCCAATGTTCTTAACAACGTACATTGATTTAGCCACCCTGTTTCCACTTGGACCACATCTCCATTCTTGCTCTTTGCTTGCCCTGCACAGCCAAGCTTGTTAGCCTGTTTTTCCTCAAACATGTGAGGCACATTCCTGCCTTAGGGCTCAATGATCCATGCTGCTCCCCAGACTTGGAACACTCATCAAAATACCTTCCAGACTCACTCCTGTAACTAACTCCTTCAGGTCTCCAAATGTTATCTTTTGTTGAAGTCTTCCCTGACCTTCCCATTTATAATTGCAACTCTCCTATTATCAATCCGCAGAACTCTCCAACTGCTTTTCCTAATATACTTTCTTCTAAGCACTAATCTTATCATTGTCTAATATCTCATATGCATTGCAATTTGTTTATTGTCTTCTTATCTACACCAAGACATTTTTCTGTGTTTTCTTTGCTGATGTATCCCCAGACCCTCAAATAGGACATAACTAGTAGATGCTCAATATTTCTTCAAGGATGATTGAAGCTACTAATTAGTCTAGAAAAGAGATGGTTCCACAAATGATAGTATTTTAAGAATAAACTTAAAAGCCTTAGAAAAACATCTCTATTTAATCAATAGTACAAGGCTAACCAGCAATAAGACAATTATTCTTATGGCAGATTAATAAAAATATAAGTAATCTGGCAAAATGTATTGAGAATATACACACATATATTTTAATATGCTTACTTTTTTACCCTTCAGTTCTGCTTCTGAGCAGCCACCCATGGAAACAATTCAAAACATGGGAAAAACTATGCACACAAATATTCAGAAATAAAAATGTAGAAATTCATTGTCTAAGAATAATGCAACAATTGAGCAAAATATGGCAAATATCTTTGATAAAAATAATGTTTATGAAATCTATTCCTGTTTCAAAACGTTCACCAGTTTCACTTGCCTTCAAAACTAAAAATTAGGCCATTTTTTACCTCCTTCAGCCCAATATTTCACCCTCTCCTCTTTGTAATCTATACTAGGCCCTCTCCCCTCCCAAATTCTCTAATTTGGAGACTCTAACATCTTATGTGCCCTCCTGGGTACTCTCAGAGAATTTTCCCACCAAAGTCCTATCTTTCTAGTAATTTACGGTAACCACTTTTTTAATGGTCATTTTCTCCTGTTAGGGTGAATACCTAATACCTAACATAGTGCCTGATCTTAAGTAGGTAATACATGTAGAAATGAGCTAAGGAACATTATATAGATGTGCTTAAGATACGATTGTAAATTTAAACTTGGGGAATGTTATTATCTATTTTCCTCTTCCTTTATAGACTTACCAGATTATCTCTCCTGCCACACAGACCTCTCCCCACCCTTGTGTGTCAATTTTATAATGGAAAAGCAAAAACACTCATGTCCATATATACAGAATAACAACGCAGTCATAACATTGTATTACTGATAACATTCTTACAAGAATAGTTCCTCAAACTTTTATATCTTCTCTCAAAATACACAAAACCAAATAAAGCCTACCTATTAGACTAGGCAGCTAGTCTTTCTATTACCTGAGTGGAGTTAGATAGTTGGTTTTTCCACGGCTCCTCTGCGCTGCTGGTCAGGTTTGTGCGGTTATGAGGTAGAGTGAGTGCGTTTCGCTGCAGGTAAGGCACGTTTCCATTACTTCCACTTCCTGTTATGTGATTATTGCCTATCAAAATAGTGTCTGTACTCCCCAGCGTTCTTGATGTGCTACAGGGAATATGGCCTGCAGAAAAGGGTCCATTGGACAAAGTTTGCCCAGGGCAGGCAGGGCGGACTCCAGGCTGAGAGACACTAGGCACTCTGGTCAGAGCAAGCTGTGGCTGCTGGCCAGAGACAGAGTTTGTAGGCAGTGATGAGTCAGCTGTTGGCCCATTAGGAATTCCAGTAGATCGTACCTGTGCAACTCCTGTTTGTCTTATCTATCAAAAACAAATAAAAAGTAAATGCTATTTTGTGTGGTCCACAGGGGACAGAATCAGAATGTGAAGATGTATAATCAGGGCATCTCTGATTTTATCCTAACATTTAATCTAAGTTGAAAAATACACACCAAAAATGTATTTGTTCATTATGGTTGAGCTTCCTGGGAAAAGTAGAAATCTGTTTTATTTTTAAAAAACAGCCCTTTAGTAATGACAAAAGAAAGCAGCTGAAAATTATGGAAAGGGACTCAGGAATTTATATATCTTTTCCCCATCACAAAATAAGGGCTGCAAACTTTCAATGTTACATTTATGTCAGATCCTCCAAAATATACAAGCCCTAAGAAATACCACCTCAATTTAGGATAGCTTGTAAATGATATTAATAAGTCCTTAAGATACATGTGAAATATCATGTAAATAAATAATAAAATACCAAGTGTTGTGTTCAAAATTAAATTTATAGCTGTTTTTTCCTAAAAATCTCTGTTTATTACTAGTCCATTTCAAAAAGCACAGATTAATAAACTTTACCAAATACAGGTAGAAAATAGAAGTGGGCATGAAAATGCTCTAAAACGATATTATAATCAACAAAAATATTCAAAATGCTAACAAATTCTAGGAAAAAAAGTGCTATACACACTTGGTGTTGCTGCATTAAGACAAACTGACTTTCCAGCTGACCCAGCATCAGTTTCTGTGCTGGATTTACATCATTTCTATTTGCACAGAGTTGTTCCAAGTGCTAATAGAAGAAAAAAAGAAAATACAGTCAAAGATAGCATGTTCACTATTGTAAGCAATCTTTCCCTGGAATGACTATATAAAAACTCAACTCCAAGATGAAGTCCTTTAAGAAGTCTGAGAAAAGTAAGAACTAAACATTCCTCTGAAGACAGCTTTCTATATTGTGATCTTTGAACTAAATGGACACGAAATTCTATTCATTAATAAAACATTCTGCAAAATTCATGCAGAAAGCACTGTGAGCTTAAAAATGCATTATGAGTATGTTCAAAGTAGAACTGTTTGGAATAGAAATAGTTCTAGGGGAAAAAAATCCTGAATGTCTAAAATTAGGCATCTGTTAAATAAAGGTGTGGCATCTACATAAAGAAATATACAGTGTACACATAAAAGAAGAAGGAAGCTCTTTATATATTGGCATGAAAAAATCTGGACAAGACACTGTCAACAGTATATATATCATTTTACCATTCGTGTAAAAAAAAGAAATAAAATGTGAGATAAGGGGGTTACACATTTGCTTGTACATGCACAATGTAACTGTGGAAAAATGCCTATGAAACTATGAACACTGGCTGGCTGTCAAGAGGGAATTGAGTGGGTAGAGATAGGAGTTAGAAGGAGGCTTTATCCTATAAAACCTGTATTTATACTTCATGCATTTTGAACCATGTGAACGTATAAGCATTTCAAAAAACTAAAACACACTCAAATGTGGACTTATGGGAAGAGAGCCGAACAGAGTAGCTCAAGATTAGCCCTGCTCCATGTAAAAGTTTGACAAGGGACAGGAGGGTGACTGATGCGGCGATTTGGGAGTACAACTGGCCTGGAAAAGCCTGCTGCACCACATGGGGCACACCTGGTTGCAGAGGCCAAGGAAATGAGAGGCAGAGAGCTGGAGATGGCGCAGAGGCACAGAGCCTGCAGATGGGAGCCAGGGACTAGGAAGTAAGCCAGGTCATGTTCCTTGGGTGTGCTACCCTCACCAGTGCAGCCCCGTGACCTGCAACTCCCCACACAA
Organism: Tamandua tetradactyla; assembly: GCF_023851605.1. Lineage (NCBI taxonomy): Eukaryota > Metazoa > Chordata > Mammalia > Pilosa > Myrmecophagidae > Tamandua > Tamandua tetradactyla. The sequence goes on from NC_135353.1 coordinate 126,266,721, forward strand.
TCCACGCACCCAAACCCTGTCACCCGTGCCCATTCCCCACACTCCAGACACCCCCACCCCATCAGACTCCAGTGAACGTACCTGCCCCCCACCCCCACCCCAAGTGCAGCCCAACCCACCTCTCCTGCATCCCTTCTTAACAGTACCTCCATCTCTCTGTGCCCTGCAAGCTGTTGCAAGCGCATAAAGGTTGCGGGCACTAACCTCCATACTCAGGCTACCCATGAGCACCTGCCCACACTTTTGCACAACCTTGACCCACCCCCACAAGCTCTGAGTATCAGTTACAGCACTCCTAGGCCCACGCATGCAGATGGGCCCCCAATCGTGTCATTCAGCTCTGGGAATTGCACTTTACAGCAGTCCTAGAACTGAGCATGCGTACTGCTCGTAGCCACACTTCTCAGCTCTGGGATAGTGCTGACCTGTGCAGCTGGGTCACATCTGCCCTCAATCCACGAAGGCATAAAGCCAACCTGCTGCCACACCTCTACACATGCACACAAAAGGCCCCTTGCCCTAGACTAGAGCACACCAGGGTAACGCCCCCCAGACCTCTGCACCTGCAAACCACAGTTACAAGCCCCAGACTGGTGCACACGTACAGCTACAAATGCCCTGGTTGCTGGGCGCTGACACTCACAAGCATCACACTAACATCCCCAACCTGTGCCTATACCTGCCGTGAAACAAATCACCGCACTGAGAGCTCCATCACGTACCCTGCTCCCTGCTGTACAACCATCCCGCAAACACAAAACCTTAGACTATGGAAAGAAATCAACTCCTAAATTAAATCAATCAAGATATTTGCATGCCACAAAGACAGCAGAATATCACTAAGCATATCACAATGAAGACAGATATAGCCCTGCCTAACGACCAGATTAAAACAACAGAAGAGACACAGATGTTCAAACGACTAATCAAAGATATTCATACAACTCTACTTAATAAAATAACTGGGACAGCAAATGACATAAAGGAGATCAAGAAGACAGCAGAAGAGCATGAAGAGGAAGTTGAAAGAATAAACAGAAAACTGGAGGACATCATAGAGATCAAAGACTCTGCTGACCAAATAAAAAACATGCTAGAGGGACACAATACCAAATATGAAGAGACAGAAGAAAGAATAAGTGATATACAGGACAGAATAACTGACTTCGAAGACTCAAAACAGCAAATGGCAAAAAAGATGGAAAAAATTGAATTGGATCTCAGGGAAATGATAGACAAAACAAAGCGCAGAAATATAAGAATGTTTAGTATCCCAGAAGAAGAGAGGAGTAAAGGACTAGGAAGAATAGTTGAGGACATAATGTAAGAAAACTTCCCGACCCTCATAAAGAACATATACAAGTCAAAGAAGCCCAATGAATGTCAAACAGAATAAATCCAAATAGGTCTCCCCTATGGCAGATACTAATCAGTCTGTCAAATGTTGAAGAGAAGCAGAAAATCCTGAAAGTGGCAAGAGAAAAACAATCTACTACATACAAGGGAAAACAAATAAGACTGAGTTCAGACTACTCAACCAGCACCCTGGAGGCAAGAAGGCAGTGGTAGGAAATATTCAAGATCCTGAAAGAGAGACTTTCAGCCAAGAATTCTGTACCCAGCCAAATTGTCCTACAAAACTGATTAAAGTTTTCACAGATAAAGAAGTCCTGAAAGAATCTGTTAACAAGAGACCGGCCCCACAAAAAATACTAAAAGGAGTTCTGCCAGCTGAAAAACAAAAAGACAGGAGAGGGAGGTCTAGAGGAGAGCACAGAATTGAAGAGTATCACAAATGGTAATATAAAGAACACAAAGAGAAAGGAGGAAAAAGAACATACAGATGTGACAAAAAAAAGATGGTGGAATCAAGAAATGCCTTTTGAGTAATAACTTTCAATGTTAACGGACTAAACTTACCAATTAAAAGATAAAAATTGGCTGAATGAATTAAGAAACATGATGCAGCTATATTGTACTTACAAGAGACCCATCTTACACATAAGGATACAAATAGATTGAAAGTGAAAGGATGGAAAAAGAATTTGCACAGAAACTGTAACCAAAAGAAAGCAGGAGTAGTTATACTAATATTGGACAAAATAGACTTTAAATGTAAAGACATCATAAGAGACAAAGAAGGACACTATATACTAATTAAAGGGTCAATGTACCAAAAAGATATAACAATCATAAATGTTTATGCTCCCAATTAAGGAGCTCCAAAGTACGTGAGAAAGACATTTGCAAAACTAAAGGGAACAACAGATGTTTCAACAATAATAGTAGAAGACTTCAATGTATCACTCTCCTCTATAGATAAAACAACCAGACAGAAAATCAACAAGGAAATAGAGAAGGTAAATGTTCTAGTTTGCTAGCTGCCAGACTGCAATATACCAGAAACAGAATGGCTTTTGATAAGGGGAATTTAATGAGTTGCTAGTTTACAGTCCTAAGGCCAAGATAATGTCCAAATTGCAACAAGTCTATAGAAATGTCCAATCAAAGGCATCCAGGGGACTTCTGGAGAAGATGGCGGCTTAGTAAGACACGCGGATCTTAGTTTCTTCTCCAGGACAGCTACTAGGGGAGTAGAAACGATACAGAACAGCGCCCAAAGCCACAACAGAGATAAAAAAGACAGCGTACCCCATCCTGGAACAGCTGGCTGGCTGAGAGAAGCAGCTCGGGTGAGATCGCCGAGGCACCCGAGCTTGACCGGGCGGGGCGGCAAGCGGCCGGAGTCACTCCCTTCCCCTTTCCCGGGCCGGCTGGGAGAATTGGAGAGGCGGTCCCCTGAAACCGCGGCGGCTGGCGCCCACACGACGCGCGGCCCCCCGGACCAACTGAGAGAATTGGATCAGAAACCCCCAGGCCGTGGAGAACGGTGACGGGCGGGGGAGGCCCCTTCCAAACCCGTGACTCCCCGGGAACGTGCACTCTCCCGGGTGGGCCGCTGTGGCTGGCGCCCTCCCGCCACGTTTGTCGCCCGGGCGACTAGGAAATTCAGACGGGCGCTTTCCCGGGCTGCGGCGGCCAGCAACCCTTCCTGCGTTCGGACCGTGGGCCGGCTAGAACTCTTCCAAGCTGCTTCGGCTAGAGAACCTCCCAGACGGCGAGAGTTTTTCAAAGTTAAAGGTCCCACAGCACCTTTTACTGGTGGGACCCGCAGACAAACGTGTGCCACGAGTGCCACCTACTGGGCAGGATAAGAAAAACAGAACCCAGAGATTTCACAGAAAAATCTTCCAAACTTTTGGATCCAATACCCAGGGAAATCTGTCTAAATGCGCAGACGCCAACAGAAGATAACGGATCATGCTCAAATAATTGAAAATATGGCCCAGTCAAAGGAACAAACCAATAGTTCAAATGAGATACAGGAGCTGAAACAACTAATGCTGAATATACGAACAGAAATGGAAAACCTCTTCAAAAACGAAATCGATAAATTGAGGGAGGACATGAAGAAGACATGGGCTGAACATAAAGAAGAAATAGAAAAACTGAAAAAACAAATCACAGAACTTATGGAAGTGAAGGACAAAGTAGAAAAGATAGAAAAAACAATGGATACCTACAATGATAGATTCAAAGAGACAGAAGATAGAATTAGTGATTTGGAGGATGGAACATCTGAATTCCAAAAACAAACAGAAACTATCGGGAAAAGAATGGAAAAATTTGAACAGGGTATCAGGGAACTCAAGGACAATATGAACTGCACAAATATACGTGTTGTGGGTGTCCCAGAAGGAGAAGAGAAGGGAAAAGGAGGAGAAAAACTAATGGAAGAAATTATCACTGAAAATTTCCCAACTCTTATGAAAGACCTAAAATTACAGATCCAAGAAGTGCAGCGCACCCCAAAGAGATTAGACCCAAATAGGCGTTCTCCAAGACACTTACTAGTTAGAATGTCAGAGGTCAAAGAGAAAGAGAGGATCTTGAAAGCAGCAAGAGAAAAACAATCCATCACATACAAGGGAAACCCAATAAGACTATGTGTAGATTTCTCAGTAGAAATCATGGAGGCTAGAAGACAGTGGGATGATATATTTAAATTACTAAAAGAGAAAAACTGCCAACCAAGACTCCTATATCCAGCAAAATTGTCCTTCAAAAATGAGGGAGAAATTAAAACATTCTCAGACAAAAAGTCACTGAGAGAATTTGTGACCAAGAGACCAGCTCTGCAAGAAATACTAAAGGGAGCACTAGAGTCAGAACCGAAAAGACAGAAGAAAGAGGTATGGAGAAGAGTGTAGAAAGAAGGAAAGTCAGATATGATATATATAATACAAAAGGCAAAATGGTAGAGGAAAATATTATCCAAACAATAATAACACTAAATGTTAATGGACTGAATTCCCCAATCAAAAGACATAGAATGGCAGAATGGATTAAAAAACAGGATCCTTCTATATGCTGTCTACAGGAAACACATCTTAGACCCAAAGATAAACATAGGTTGAAAGTGAAAGGTTGGGAAAAGATATTTCATGCAAATAACAACCAGAAAATAGCAGGAGTGGCTATACTGATATCCAACAAGTTAGACTTCAAATGTAAAACAGTTAAAAGAGACAAAGAAGGACACTATATACTAATAAAAGGAACAATTAAACAAGAAGACATAACAATCATAAATATTTACGCACCGAACCAGAATGCCCCAAAATACGTGAGGAATACACTGCAAACACTGAAAAAGGAAATAGACACAAATACCATAATAGTTGGAGACTTCAATTCCCCACTCTCATCAATGGACAGAACATCTAGACAGAGGATCAATAAAGAAATAGAGAATCTGAATATTACTATAAAGGAGCTAGACTTAACAGACATTTATAGGACATTAAATCCCACAACAGTAGGATACACCTTTTTCTCAAGTGCTCATGGATCATTCTCAAAGATAGATCACAGGCTGGGTCACAAAGCAAGTCTTAACAAATTTAAAAAGATTGAAATCATACACAACAGTTTCTCGGATCATAAAGGAATGAAGTTGGAAATCAATAATAGGCGGAATGCCAGAAAATTCACAAATACGTGGAGGCTCAACAACACACTCTTAAACAACCAGTGGGTCAAAGAAGAAATTGCAAGAGAAATTAGTAAATACCTCGAGGCAAATGAAAATGAAAACACAACATATCAAAACTTATGGGATGCAGCAAAGGCAGTGCTAAGAGGGAAATTTATTGCCCTAAATGCCTATGTCAGAAAAGAAGAAAAGGAAAAAATGCAGGAATTAACTGTTCACTTGGAAGAACTGGAGAAAGAACAGCAAACTAATCCCAAAGCAAGCAAAAGGAAAGAAATAACAAAGATCAGAGCAGAAATAAATGAAATTGAAAACATGAAAACAATAGAGAAAATCAATAAGACCAGAAGTTGGTTCTATGAGAAAATCAATAAGATTGGTGGGCCCTTAGCAAGATTGACAAAAAGAAGAAGAGAGAGGATGCAAATAAATAAGATCAGAAATGGAAGAGGAGACATAACTACTGACCTCACAGAAATAAAGGAGGTAATAACAGGATACTATGAACAACTTTACACTAATAAATACAACAATTTAGAGGAAATGGACGGGTTCCTGGAAAGACATGAACAACCCACTTTGACTCAAGAAGACATAGATGACCTCAACAAACCAATCACAAGTAAAGAAATTGAATTAGTCATTCAAAAGCTTCCTAAAAAGAAAAGTCCAGGACCAGATGGCTTCACATGTGAATTCTACCAAAAGTTCCAGAAAGAATTAGTACCAACTCTCCTCAAACTCTTCAAAAAAATCGAAGCGGAGGGAAAACTACCTAACTCATTCTATGAAGCCAACATCACCCTCATACCAAAACCAGGCAAAGATATTACAAAAAAAGAAAACTACAGACCAATCTCTCTAATGAATATAGATGCAAAAATCCTCAATAAAATTCTAGCAAATCGTATCCAACAACACATTAAAAGAATTATACATCATGACCAAGTAGGATTCATCCCAGGTATGCAAGGATGGTTCAACATAAGAAAATCAATTAATGTAATACACCATATCAACAAATCAAAGCAGAAAAAATCACATGATCATCTCAATTGATGCAGAGAAGGCATTTGACAAGATTCAACATCCTTTCCTGTTGAAAACACTTCAAAAGATAGGAATACAAGGGAACTTCCTTAAAATGATAGAGGGAATATATGAAAAACCCACAGCTAATATCATCCTCAATGGGGAAAAATTGAAAACCTTCCCCCTAAGATCAGGAACAAGACAAGGATGTCCACTATCACGACTATTATTCAACATTGTGTTGGAGGTTCTAGCCAGAGCAATTAGACAAGAAAAAGAAATACAAGGCATCAAAATTGGAAAGGAAGAAGTAAAACTATCACTGTTTGCAGACGATATGATACTATACGTCGAAAACCTGGAAAAATCCACAACAAAACTACTAGAGCTAATAAATGAGTACAGCAAAGTAGCAGGTTACAAGATCAACATTCAAAAATCTGTAGCATTTCTATACACTAGTAATGAACAAGCTGAGGGGGAAAGCAAGAAACGAATCCCATTTACAATTGCAACTAAAAGAATAAAATACCTAGGAATAAATTTAACTAAAGAGACAAAAAACCTATACAAAGAAAACTACAAAAAGCTGTTAAAAGAAATCACAGAAGACCTAAATAGATGGAAGGGCATATCGTGTTCATGGATTGGAAGACTAAATATAGTTAAGATGTCAATCCTACCTAAATTGATTTACAGATTCAATGCAATACCAATCAAAATCCCAACAACTTATTTTTCAGAAATAGAAAAGCCAATAAGCAAATTTATCTGGAAGGGCAGGGTGCCCCGAATTGCTAAAAACATCTTGAGGAAAAAAAACGAAGCTGGAGGTCTAGCGATGCCGGACTTTAAGGCATATTATGAAGCCACAGTGGTCAAAACAGCATGGTATTGGCATAAAGATAGATATATCGACCAATGGAATCGAATAGAGTGCTCAGATATAGACCCTCTCATCTATAGACATTTGATCTTTGATAAGGCAGTCAAGCCAACTCACCTGGGACAGAGCAGTCTCTTCAATAAATGGTGCCTAGAGAACTGGATATCCATATGCAAAAGAATGAAAGAAGACCCATCTCTCACACCCTATACAAAAGTTAACTCAAAATGGATCAAAGATCTAAACATTAGGTCTAAGACCATAAAACAGTTAGAGGAAAATGTAGGGAGATATCTTATGGATCTTACAACTGGAGGCGGTTTTATGGACCTTAAACCTAAAGCAAGAACACTGAAGAAGGAAATAAATAAATGGGAGCTCCTCAAAATTAAACACTTTTGTGCATCAAAGAACTTCATCAAGAAAGTAGAAAGACAGCCTACACAATGGGAGACAATATTTGGAAATGATATATCAGATAAAGGTCTAGTATCCAGAATTTATAAAGAGATTGTTCATCTCAGCAACAAAAAGACAGCCAACCCAATTACAAAATGGGAAAAAGACTTGAACAGACACCTCTCAGAAGAGGAAATACAAATGGCCAAAAGGCACATGAAGAGATGCTCAATGTCCCTGGCCATTAGAGAAATGCAAATCAAAACCACAATGAGATATCATCTCATACCCACCAGAATGGCCATTATCAACAAAACAGAAAATGACAAGTGCTGGAGAGGATGCGGAGAAAGAGGCACACTTATCCACTGTTGGTGGGAATGTCAAATGGTGCAACCACTGTGGAAGGCAGTTTGGCGGTTCCTCAAAAAGCTGAATATAGAATTGCCATACGACCCAGCAATACCATTGCTGGGAATCTACTCAAAGGACTTAAGGGCAAAGACACAAACGGACATTTGCACACCAATGTTTATAGCAGCGTTATTTACAATTGCAAAGAGATGGAAACAGCCGAAATCTCCATCAACAGAAGAGTGGCTAAACAAACTGTGGTATATACATACGATGGAATACTATGCAGCTTTAAGACAGGATAAACTTATGAAGCATGTAATAACATGGATGGACCTAGAGAACATTAGGCTGAGTGAGTCTAGCCAAAAACTAAAGGACAAATACTGTATGGTCCCACTGATGTGAACAGACATTCGAGAATAAATTTGGAATATGTCATTGGTAACAGAGTCCAGCAGGAGGTAGAAACAGGGTAATATAATGGGCAATTGGAGTTGAAGGGATACAGACTGTGCAACAGGACTAGATACAAAAATTCAAAAATGGACAGCACAGTAATACCTAATTTTAAAGTAATCTTGTTAAAACACTGAATGAAGCTGCATCTGAGCTATTAGTTTTTGTTTTGTTTTGTTTTGACTTTACTATTATTACTTTTATTTTTGTCTCTATATTAACATTCTATATCTTTTTCAGTTATGTTGCTAGTTCTTCTAAACCGATGCAAATGTACTAAGAATTGATGATCATGCATCTATGTGATGATGTTAAGAATTACTGATTGCATATGTAGAATGGTATGATTTCCAAATGTTGGGTTAATTTCTTTTTTTCCGTTAATTAAAAAAAAAAAAAAAAAGAGAAGGGGTAATTGGAGCTGAAGGGATACAGACTGTACAACGGGACTGGATATAAAAACTCAGAAATGGACAGCACAATAATACCCAATTGTAATGCAATTATGTTAAAACACTGAATGAAGCTGCATGTGAGGTTTAGGGGTTTTTTTTTTTTTTCTTTCTATTAATGTTTTAATTCTTATTCAGTTGTCTTTTTATTTCTTTTTCTAAATCGATGCAAATGTACTAAGAAATGATGAATATGCAACTATGTGATGTTATTAAGAATTACTGATTGTACATGTAGAATGGAATGATTTCTAATTGTTTTGTTAATTCTTTTTTTAATTAATAAAAAAAAACTATTAAAAAAAAAAACAAAGCATTCAAATCAGTCCAGATACAGGGGCTGGCAAACCAAAAAAAAAAAAAAAAGGCATCCAGGGAAAGATATCTTGGTTCAAGAAGGGTGATCAAGTTCAGGGTTTCTCCCTCATGTGAGAAGGCACATGGCCAACACAGTCACAGTTTCTCTCTCAGCTGGAAGGACACATGGTGAGCAAGGTATCATCTGCTAGCTTTCTCTCTTGGTTTCCTATTTTATGAAGCTCCCTGGGAGGCATTTCCTTCTTCATTACCAATGGTCACTGGCTTGTGGGCTCTTTGCTTCTTGTGGCTATGTCGTTCTTCTCGGCTGTCTCTGAATTGCTCATTCTCCAAAATGTTTCCTCTTTTACAGGACTTCAGAAATTAATCAAGACCCACTCAAATGGGTGGAGATGTGTTGTCACCTAATTCAGCTTAACAACCACTCTCGATTACATAACATCTCCAAGGAGATGATTTAATTACAATTTCAAACACACAATGCTGAACCGGGTTAAGAAGAAACGGCTGCCTTTACAAAATGGGATTAGGATTAAAACATGGCTTTTCTAGAGGACATACATCCTTTCAAACCAGCACAGTAAATAACTTGATAAATGAATTAGACCTAATAGACATATATAGGTCACTGCACCCCAAAGCACAAGGATATACATTCTTCTCTAGTGCTCATGGAACATTCTCCAGGATAGATCATATGCTGCACTAAACAGGTCTTTATAAATTTAAAAACACTGAAATTATTCAAAACCCTTTTTGTGATCACAGTGGAATGAAGATGGATCTCAATAACCACCAAAGAATGAGAACATTCATAAATATATGGAGATTAAATAACATACTCTTAAACAACCAGTGGGTCAAAGAAAAAATTGCTAGAGAAATCAGTAGCTATCTGGAGATGAATGAAAATGAGAATACAACTTAAAAGAACTTATGGAATGCAGCAAAGGCTGTGTTGAGGGGGAAATTTATTGCCCTAAATGCCTATATTAAAAAACAAGAAAGAAAGTAGTCATGGTGGTTTAGTAGACAGAGTTCTCACCTACCATGCTGAAGAACCGAGTTTGATTCCTGGTGCTTGTCCATGTGAAAAACAAACAAACAAACAAACAAAAACAAGAAAGAACAAAAATCTAGGACTTAACAATAAACCTGGAGGAACTTAAGAAAGTATAGCAAACTAACCCCAAAGCAAACAGAAGAAGAGAAATAACAAAAATTAAAGCAGAGATAAATGAATGGGAGAACAAAAGAACAATAGAAAGAATCAATAAAACCAAAAGTTGGTTCTTTAAGAAAATCAATAAAACTAATCAAAATCAGAATTGATAAGGGGTGTGTTACCACAGTCCCTGAAGAAATAAAAGAAATCATAACAGGATACTATGAATAAATAATGTATGTCAACAAACTAGACAACTTAGATGAAATGGACAAATTTCTGGAGATACACAAACAAGCTGCACTGATTCAGGAAGAAATAGAAGATTTCAACAAATCAATCACAAGTAAAGAGATTCAATTAGTCATCAAAAATCTTCCTACAGGGGACTTCCTGGAAGATGGCGGCTTAGTAAGACGCGCGGATCTTAGTTTCTTCTCCAGGACACCTACTAGGGGAGTAGAAACGATACAGAAAGCGCCCAAAGCCACAACAGAGATAAAAAAGACAGCGTACCCCATCCTGGAACGGCTGGCTGGCTGAGAGAAGCAGCTCGGGTGAGATCGCCGAGGCGCGCGGGCCTTACCGGGCGGGGTGGCAAGTGGCCGGAGTTACTCCCTTACCCCTTCCCGGGCCGGCTGGGAGAATTGGAGAGGCGGTCCCCTGAAACAAAGACGGCTGGCGCCCACACCACGCGCAGCCCCCGGACCAACTGAGAGAATTGGATCGGAAACCCCCAGGCCGCGGAGAACGGTGACGGGTGCGGGAGGCCCCTTCCAAACCCGTGACTCCCGGGGAACGTGCACTCTCTCGGGCGGGCCGCTGCCGCTGGCGCCCTCCCGCCACGCTTGTCGCCCAGGGCCGACTAGGAAATTCGGACGGGCTCTTTCCCTGGCTGCGGCGACCAGCAACCCTCCCTGCGTTCGGACCCCGGGCCGGCTCAAGCCGTTTTGGCTAGCGAACCCCCAGGACGGCGAGAGTTTTCCAAAGTTTAAGGTCCCACAGCACCTTTTACTGGTGGGACCCGCAGACAAACGGGTGCCACGAGCGCCACCTACTGGGCAGGATAAGAAAAACAGAACCCAGAGATTTCACAGAAAAATATTACAACCTTGCTGGGTCCAACACCAAGAGAAATCTGAATAAATGCCCAGACGCCAGCAGCAGAAGATAACTGTCCACGCTCAAAAGATTGAGAATATGGCTCAGTCAAAGGAACAAACCAATAGCTCAAATGAGACACAAGAGCTGAGACAACTAATGCTGAATATACGAACAGAAATGGAAAACCTCTTCAAAAATGAAATCGATAAATTGAGGGAGGACATGAAGAGGACATGGGCTGAACATAAAGAAGAAATAGAAAAACTGAAAAAACAAATCGCAGAACTTATGGAAGTGAAGGATAAAGTAGCAAACATAGAAAAAATAATGGATAGCTACAATGATAGATTTAAAGAGACAGAAGATAGAATTAGTGATTTGGAGGATGGAACATCTGAATTTCAAAAAGAAACAGAAACTATAGGGAAAAGAATGGAAAAATTTGAACAGGGTATCAGGGAACTCAAGGACAATATGAACCGCACAAATATACGTGTTGTGGGTGTCCCAGAAGGAGAAGAGAAGGGAAAAGGAGGAGAAAAACTAATGGAAGAAATTATCACTGAAAATTTCCCAACTCTTATAAAAGACCTAAAATTACAGATCCAAGAAGTGCAGCGCACCCCAAAGAGATTAGACCCAAATAGGCGTTCTCCAAGACACTTACTAGTTAGAATGTCAGAGGTCAAAGAGAAAGAGAAGATCTTGAAAGCAGCAAGAGAAAAACAATCCATTACATACAAGGGAAACCCAATAAGATTTTGTGTAGATTTCTCAGCAGAAACCATGGAAGCTAGAAGACAGTGGGATGATATATTTAAAATACTAAAAGAGAAAAACTGCCAACCAAGACTCCTATATCCAGCAAAATTATCCTTCAAAAATGAGGGAGAAATTAAAACATTCTCAGACAAAAAGTCACTGAAAGAATTTGTGACCAAGAGACCAGCTCTGCAAGAAATACTAAAGGGAGCACTAGAGTCAGATACAAAAAGACAGAAGAGAGAGATATGGAAAAGAGTGTAGAAAGAAGGAAAATCAGATATGATATATATAATACAAAAGGCAAAATGTTAGAGGAAAATATTATCCAAACAGTAATAACACTAAATGTCAATGGACTGAATTCCCCAATCAAAAGACATAGATTGGCAGAATGGATTAAAAAACAGGATCCTTCTATATGCTGTCTACAGGAAACACATCTTAGACCCAAAGATAAACATAGGTTGAAAGTGAAAGGGTGGGAAAAGATATTTCATGCAAATAACAACCAGAAAAGAGCAGGAGTGGCTATACTAATATCCAACAAATTAGACTTCAAATGTAAAACAGTTAAAAGAGACAAAGAAGGACACTATATACTAATAAAAGGAACAATTAAACAAGAAGACATAACAATCATAAATATTTATGCACCGAATCAGAATGCCCCAAAATACGTGAGGAATATACTGCAAACATTGAAAAGGGAAATAGACTCATATACCATAATAGTTGGAGACTTCAACTCACCACTCTCATCAAGGGACAGAACATCTAGACAGAGGATCAACAAAGAAATAGAGAATCTGAATATTACTATAAATGAACTAGACTTAATAGACATTTATAGGACATTACATCCCACAACAGCAGGATACACCTTTTTCTCAAGTGCTCATGGATCATTCTCAAAGATAGACCATATGCTGGGTCACAAAGCAAGTCTTAACAAATTTAAAAAGATTGAAATCTTACACAACACTTTCTCGGACCATAAAGGAATGATGTTGGAAATCAATAATAGGCAGAGTGCCAGAAAATTCACAAATACGTGGAGGCTCAACAACACACTCCTAAACAACGACTGGGTCAAAGAAGAAATTGCAAGGGAAATTAGCAAATACCTCGAGGCGAATGAAAATGAAAACACAACATATCAAAACTTATGGGACGCAGCAAAGGCAGTGCTAAGAGGGAAATTTATTGCTCTAAATGCCTATATCAGAAAAGAAGAAAAGGCAAAAATTCAGGAATTAACTATCCATTTGGAAGAACTGGAGAAAGAACAGCAAGCTAACCCCAAAGCAAGCAAAAGGAAAGAAATAACAAAGATTAGAGCACAAATAAATGAAATTGAAAACATGAAAACAATAGAGAATATCAATAAGGCCAGAAGTTGGTTCTATGAGAAAATCAATAAGATTGATGGGCCCTTAGCAAGATTGACAAAAAGAAGAAGAGAGAGGATGCAAATAAATAAGATCAGAAATGGAAGAGGAGACATAACTACTGACCTCACAGAAATAAAGGAGGTAATAACAGGATACTATGAACAACTTTACGCTAATAAATACAACAATTTAGAGGAAATGGACGGGTTCCTGGAAAGACATGAACAACCAACTTTGACTCAAGAAGACATAGATGACCTCAACAAACCAATCACAAGTAAAGAAATTGAATTAGTCATTCAAAAGCTTCCTAAAAAGAAAAGTCCAGGACCAGATGGCTTCACATGTGAATTCTACCAAACGTTCCAGAAAGAATTAGTACCAATTCTCTTCAAACTCTTCAAAAAAATCGAAGTGGAGGGAAAACTACCCAATTCATTCTATGAAGCCAACATCACCCTCATACCAAAACCAGGCAAAGATATTACAAAAAAAGAAAACTACAGACCAATCTCTCTAATGAATACAGATGCAAAAATCCTCAATAAAATTCTAGCAAATCGTATCCAACAGCACATTAAAAGAATTATACATCATGACCAAGTAGGATTCATCCCAGGTATGCAAGGATGGTTCAACATAAGAAAATCAATTAATGTAATACACCATATCAACAAATCAAAGCAGAAAAATCACATGATCATCTCAATTGATGCAGAGAAGGCATTCGACAAGATTCAACATCCTTTCCTGTTGAAAACACTTCAAAAGATAGGAATACAAGGGAACTTCCTTAAAATGATAGAGGGAATATATGAAAAACCCACAGCTAATATCATCCTCAATGGGGAAAAATTGAAAACTTTCCCCCTAAGATCAGGAACAAGACAAGGATGTCCACTATCACCACTATTATTCAACATTGTGTTGGAGGTTCTAGCCAGAGCAATTAGACAAGAAAAAGAAATACAAGGCATCAAAATTGGAAAGGAAGAAGTAAAACTATCACTGTTTGCAGACGATATGATACTATACGTCGAAAACCCGGAAAAATCCACAACAAAACTACTAGAGCTAATAAATGAGTACAGCAAAGTAGCAGGTTACAAGATCAACATTCAAAAATCTGTAGCATTTCTATACACTAGTAATGAACAAGTTGAGGGGGAAATCAAGAAACGAATCCCATTTACAATTGCAACTAAAAGAATAAAATACCTAGGAATAAATTTAACTAAAGAGACAAAAAACCTATATAAAGAAAACTACAAAAAACTGCTAAAAGAAATCACAGAAGACCTAAATAGATGGAAGGGCATACCGTGTTCATGGATTGGAAGACTAAATATAGTTAAGATGTCAATCCTACCTAAATTGATTTACAGATTCAATGCAATACCAATCAAAATCCCAACAACTTATTTTTCAGAAATAGAAAAACCAATAAGCAAATTTATCTGGAAGGGCAGGGTGCCCCGAATTGCTAAAAACATCTTGAGGAAAAAAAACGAAGCTGGAGGTCTCGCGCTGCCTGACTTTAAGGCATATTATGAAGCCACAGTGGTCAAAACAGCATGGTATTGGCATAAAGATAGATATATCGACCAATGGAATCGAATAGAGTGCTCAGATATAGACCCTCTCATCTATGGACATTTGATCTTTGCTAAGGCAGTCAAGCCAACTCACCTGGGACAGAGCAGTCTCTTCAATAAATGGTGCCTAGAGAACTGGATATCCATATGCAAAAGAATGAAAGAAGACCCATCTCTCACACCCTATACAAAAGTTAACTCAAAATGGATCAAAGATCTAAACATTAGGTCTAAGACCATAAAACAGTTAGAGGAAAATGTTGGGAGATATCTTATGGATCTTACAACTGGAGGCGGTTTTATGGACCTTAAACCTAAAGCAAGAGCACTGAAGAAGGAAATAAATAAATGGGAACTCCTCAAAATTAAACACTTTTGTGCATCAAAGAACTTCATCAAGAAAGTAGAAAGACAGCCTTCACAATGGGAGACAATATTTGGAAATGATATATCAGATAAAGGTCTAGTATCCAGAATTTATAAAGAGATTGTTCATCTCAACAACAAAAAGACAGCCAACCCAATTACAAAATGGGAAAAAGACTTGAACAGACACCTCTCAGAAGAGGAAATACGGATGGCCAAGAGGCACATGAAGAGATGCTCAATGTCCCTGGCCATTAGAGAAATGCAAATCAAAACCACAATGAGATATCATCTCACACCCACCAGAATGGCCATTATCAACAAAACAGAAAATGACAAGTGCTGGAGAGGATGCGGAGAAAGAGGCACACTTATCCACTGTTGGTGGGAATGTCAAAGGGTGCAACCACTGTGGAAGGCAGTTTGGCGGTTCCTCAAAAAGCTGAATATAGAACTGCCATACGACCCAGCAATACCATTGCTAGGTATCTACTCAAAGGACTTAAGGGCAAAGACACAAACGGACATTTGCACACCAATGTTTATAGCAGCATTATTTACAATTGCAAAGAGATGGAAACAGCCAAAATCTCCATCAACAGAAGAGTGGCTAAACAAACTGTGGTATATACATACGATGGAATATTATGCAGCTTTAAGACAAGATAAACTTATGAACCATGTAATAACATGGATGGACCTAGAGAATATTATGCTGAGTGAATCCAGCCAAAAACTAAAGGACAAATACTGTATGGTCCCACTGATGTGAACGGACATTCGAGAATAAACTTGAAATATGTCATTGGTAACAGAGTTCAGCAGGAGTTAGAAACAGGGTAAGACAATGGGTAATTGAAGCTGAAGGGATACAGACTGTGCAACAGGACTAGATACAAAAACTCAAAAATGGACAACACAATAATACCTAATTGTAAAGTAATCATGTTAAAACACTGAATGAAGCTGCATCTGAGCTATAGGTTTGTGTTTTGTTTTGTGTTGTTTTGTTTTGATTTTACTATTATTACTTTTATTTTTTTCTCTATATTAACATTCTATATCTTTTTCGGTTATGTTGCTAGTTCTTCTAAACCAATGCAAATGTACTAAGAAATGATGATCATGCATCTATGTGATGATGTTAAGAATTAATGATTGCATGTGTAGAATGGTATGATCTCTAAATGTTGGGTTAATTTCTTTTTTTCCGTTAATTAAAAAAAAAAAAAAAAAGAGAAGGGATAATTGGAGATGAAGGGATACAGACTGTACAATGGGACTGGATATAAAAACTCAGAAATGGACAGCACAATACTACCCAATTGTAATGCAATTATGTTAAAACACTGAATGAAGCTGCATGTGAGGTATAGGTTTTTTGTTTTTGTTTTTTTTGTTTTTTTTCTTTCTATTATTGTTTTAATTCTTATTCTGTTGTCTTTTTATTTCTTTTTCTAAATCGATGCAAATGTACTAAGAAATGATGAATATGCAACTATGTGATGTTATTAAGAATTACTGATTGTACATGTAGATTGGAATGATTTCTAATTGTTTTGTTAATTCTTTTTTTAATTAATAAAAAAAAATAAAAAATAAAAAAAAAAAAAAGGCACCTTCCACGGAAAAAAAAAAAAAAAAAAAAAAAAAGACTATAAACCAGGCAGCATTGCTAGTTCCATATTACAGATAACATTTCTAAAACAGTGTGGGTTCTGGAATGAGATTGAGTTTGAACAATGCAACCTTAGGTTAGTCATTTAACTTCCTGAAGTAGCTGCCTGCTCCTTTGTCACAACGGCGGGAACTTCTCAAAGGCTGCGTAAGAATCAAATGAAATATGAAACATGTTAAGCCCTATGGCCTGTATTTGGTTTAATAAAAATATTAACTACTATACTAAAAAAAAAAAAAAAAAAAAAAAAAATCTTCCTACAAAGAAAAGCCCAGGGCCAGATGGCTTCACAGGGAAATTTTATAAAACATTCCAAAAGAACTAACACCAGTCCTGCTCAAACTTTTCCAAAAATTGAGGAAAAAGGAATTCTACCTAACTCATTTTATGAAGCTAATATCACCTTAATACCAATACCAGGTAAAGATGCTATAAGAAAGGAAAACTAGAGGCCAATCTCCCTAATGAACATAAATGGAAAAATTCTCAATAAAATATTAGCAAATCAAATCCAACACATTAAAAGAATTATACACCATGATCAAGTGGGGTTTACACCAGGAATGGAAGGATGGTTCAACACAAGAAAATCAAATAATGTAATACAGCACATTAACAAATTGAAAGGAAAAAAATCACGATTATCTCAAATGATGCTAAAAAAGTATTCAACAAAAGTCAGCATCCTTTTCTGATAAAAACACTTCAAAAGATAGGAATCAAAGGTAACTACCTCAATATGATAAAGGGCATATATGAAAAACTGATATCCAGCATCGTACTCAACAGAGACAGAGTGAAAGCTGTCCCCCTAAGATAAGGAACAAGACAAGATACCCACTGTCACCACTACTATTCAGCTAGAGCAACCAGACAGAACAAAGAAACAAAAGGCAATCAAACTGGAAAGGAAGAAGTAAAACTGTCATTATTTGTAGATGATCTGATACTATAATTGGAAGATCCTAAGAAATCTACAGCAAAGTTACTTGTACTAATAAACAAATTCAGCAAGGTGGCAAGATAAAAAATTAATGTGCAAAAATCACTAACATTTCTATACACAAGCAATGACCTATACAGTGAAGGAAAAAATTCCACTCAAAATAGCAACTAAAAACAATCAAGTACTTAGGAATGAATTTAACTAGGGACGTAAAGGACTTGTACACAGAAAACTCCGTAACATTGCTAAAGGAAATCAAAGGAGATCTAAATAGGTGGAAAGACATTCCCTGCTCATGGATATAGGAAGGTGAAATATAGTTAAGATGTCAATTCTCCCCAAATTGATCTACAGATTCAATACAGTACCAATCAAAATTCCAACCTACTTTGAAGATTTGGAAAAGCTAATTACCAAATTCAAATTCATCTGGAAGGGAAAGGGACCCTGAATAGCTAAATGCATTCTAACAAAGAACAGAGTGGGAGGATTAACACTCCCTGACCTTAAAACCTATTATAAAGGCACAGTGGTCAAAACAGCACGGTACTGGCACAAAGATAGAAGCACTGACCAACGGAAATGAATCGAGTGCAGAAACAGACCAGCAAATTTATGGTCAACTGATTTTTGACAAGGCCCCTAAATCCTCTGAACTGGGAAAAAAATATTCTCCAATAATTGGGCATAGAAGAACTGGATATCAACAGCTAAAAGAATGAAAGACGACCCCTAGTTTACACCCTACACAAAAATGAACTCAAAGTGGATCAAAAACCTAAACATAAGAATAGCACCACAAAGCTTCTAGAAGAAAATATAGGGAAACATCCTCAAGACGTAGTAATAGGAGGTAGCTTCCTAAACTTTACACCCAAAGCACAAGCAACAAAAGAAAATATACATAAATGGGAACTCCTCAAAATCAAATTCTTCTGCACTTCAAAAAGACTTTGTCAAAAAGCTGAAAGAGCCAGCCAACTCAATGAGAGAAAATACTTGGAGATCACATATCATACAAATGTTTGATTTCATGTATATACAAAGAAATCATACAACTCAACAAGAAAAGAACAAACAACCCAATTATAAAATAGGCTAAAGATATGAATAGGCATTTTTCTGAAGAGGACATTGGCTCAAAAGCAGATGAAGAGATGCTCATTTTCATTGGCTATAAGGGAAATGCAGATCAGGACTATAACGAGATACCACCTCATACCTATAAGAATGGCTCTTATTAAACAAACAGGAAACTATAAATGTTGGAGAGGATGTGGAAAAACTGGGACACTTACACACTGTTGGTGGGAATGTATATTGGTACAGCCATTATGGAAGACTGTTTGGCAGTTCCTTAGGAAACTAAATATTGAGTTGCCCTATGACTCAGCAATAGCACTACTTGGTATATACCCAGAACAGCTGAAAGCAATGACACAAACAGACATTTGCACACCGATGTTCATAGCAGCATTACTAACAATCACCAAAAGACGGAAACAAACCATATGCCCATCAACAGATGAGTGGATCAACAAAATGTGCCATATACATAAGATGGAATATTATGCAGCAGTAAGACAAAATGACATCCTGAAGCATATGACAAGATGGATGAGCCTGGAGGACATAATGCTGAGTGAAATTAGCCAGACCCAAAAGGAGAGACACTGTATGATTCCACTTTTATGACCAACATAAGGGTATAATCAGAGGCTTATAATATAAGAATATAAGGGACTAAGAAATACTTAGAAGCTAGAGATGGGTGAACCGTCAGGTAATGAAGTTGAACTTCAATGCAAGGGAATAGACAGGAGTGAAGGTGGTTCTCTGGAGGGTCTATAAATAATATTACCATAATGAAGATGAACAATATTGAAAGGGGTTGAATAGACCTACACGTTTCACTGATTAACGCAAGAAATTCGAATTAGTTCTCCCAAGAAATACTTCAAAGATATGATTCTTCTGCAAAGAGTGTTTAAGTCCAGGATACAGGGGGAAACATCTACTGCGTGCTATGAGCTATGTTCAAAAGGAAACCATCAGCACTATCATAGTAACAGTAGAGGTAAACAGTGGGGGGAGGGACAAGAGTTAAGAGGAGGTTTAGATTTCCTATTTGGCGAGGGTGTGTTTATTGGTTTTCTTTTTTTTTTTTTTTTTGCGGGTTTTAAGTCTTTATTGTTACACTCCGGGATGGGTCACCCGGGAACCCGAAGAGTTGGACCTCTGGGGTATGAAGACCCCGGGGCTCTATCGACGACCTATTGGTTTTCTTTTGCTTGGGAACAATGAGATTATCTAAAATTGAGAATGTTGATGAACTGTGGACTTTGGGCCCTCTACATGATGCCCAAGGAATGCAGGTGGCTGAAAGATGCATGCCAGAGAAGGAGACTGGCGAACGATGATGTATACTTAAGAACGATTGATGTGCTACTACAAAAAGGAACAATGTCGTGAGGCATGCAACGATGTGAGTGAACATGTGGGCCATTTGGTAAGACAAAATAAGCCAGAAACAAACAAACAAAAAAAACAATGGCATGATTACCTTTAGAAAATGTTTATAAAAAAACAGGGGCCTAGACTGTAAGCTTTTAGAGCAGATATAGTGAGTCCGGAGTGGTGATTATTATTTCTGTATTTTGAGAGGCTGTTTTATATATTTAAACTGACACTTAGAAACAAGAATGAAGCCAAACAGGTTGGGGTTAAAGTAATTCAGAACACAGGGGTAAGAAGACAGTGTCTTTATTTTAGAACCACACATACTCTTTGAGACCAATGAACAAAGGTTTATTTGGTCTGCAACTGAGATTTTCTATAGTGCATAATCTAATTTAACCTATCTGTATAGCTCATTTGAACAACTGAAACACAGGGAACACAGAATAAGAAAGAGGTCCTTTAATCCTGTATAGATTATTGTAATGCCTGGATACATCCTAGAGTATATTAGCAGATAGTCAAAAAGTACTGGCAAAGTTCCCCGAGGGATTCAAGAAGGACTATGGAACTACTAAACCTTACCGTCAGGGAATCTGATACTGTGTCAAACTGTAGGGACACCGAAATCAATAGGTCATGCCCTCGATCAGGAGGCTTACTCTTCTGAAGCTTATGTAGGTAGCAGAGAAGCTTAGACTACCTATAGGCATGCCTAAGAGTTATTTCTGGAGGACCTGTTGCTGCTCAGATGTGGTGGCCTCAATCTCTCTAAGCCCAACTCTGCAAGTGAAATCATTGCCCTCCCCACTACGTGGGACATGACATCCAGGGGTGAAGGTTTCCCGGGCAACGTGGGAGATGACTCCCAGGGATGAATCCAGACCTACCACCATGGGATCAACAATTACATCCTGACCAAAAGGGGGAGAAGAAGTGTAACTAATAAAGTATCAGTGGCAGAGAGAGTTCAAATATACTGAAGAGGCTACTCTGGAGGTTGTTCTTATGGAAGCTTCAGTTAGACATTGCTGCCTATCATAACCTGCCAACCGCAAACCAGGACCATTCCAGCCAGTCCTAAAGAACACCTAGGGCAATATATAAGATTCCACAATAGTTTCGTGCACTCCTACAACCTACAGATGGATCCCTGGTCCAGATAAGTCCTGAAACCTAACCCAGCCCCTCCAGAACATCAGATAGTTCCATCTCCCTACCCCACATTAGTGACAAACCCTTCCAATATGAAAAATTTAGACTTGCCATAGCCCAAACACCCCTAAAGAGAGGGATGGAAAGATCAAAGGTGATGATGGAATTTTACAGAGAAGGTAGGACTTAAATGAATATGAATGCTGAATCATTAAATTGATATCTCTTTTAGTCTCCAGTATTTTAGAGTAGTCAGAAGTAAAAACCTAAAATTGTGAAATTGTAACCCATGTCAAAGTCTGAAATATGTTCTACAACTATTTGTGGTCCTGGGCTTTGAAATTTATTGCTTTTTTGTACATATGCTATTTTTCACAAAAAAAGAAGGAAAAAATGTCAATTGTGATTATAAAAATTTAAGCCCTCTAGCCTTCTATATTCTGGAGCGGCTAGAAGGAAAAATTTGAGAGGATCGTATGGTAACCCATGACAAATTCTGGGATCTGTCCTATAACTACTTGTTGAAAAGTACTTTAAAACTATTCCTTTTTTATTTCTTTGCTTTGCAAATATGTTACACTATACAGTAAAAAATATTAAAAATAAAAACTAAAGAAAGTGGGAAACAAAAATGAATTATCTCTATTACTGCGGTAAATGTGGGCTCATTTTACTTATGTGCATAACTGAGTTTAATGCCATTAAATTTTAAGAATTAATATTTAAAGAACTTAAAGCTTACTACCTGTGCTCCTTAGCAGAAAAACCAATTTGTCAAAAGCAGATCTTACATACCTGTAATTTCTGTGGTGTCACACACCATGAATGAGCTTGTTGCTGGACTGGAGGATGTGACACAGCATGGCCACTACTCCAATTATCAGAAGTATTCTGAGGAAAATTCATAAACCAAATTAAAGACTATTTTGTTAAGTACATAGAGTTAACAATGAGTAATGGATGACAAATTACTATGGATTGGAGGATTTACAAATAAAAAGGATGTTATTAAATTACTTTAAAAACAATTTAATGTAACATGCATTTTAAAATTGGAAAATTATAAATTAATAAAATATTGATTCTTTAGTAAGCCACCCAAAAAGGCCCACCCCTAAACTATGGCCCAAACAGCTAGTCTAAATATCACACTGTCCACTAGATTCAATAATCAATTTCATTGTCAGAAATTTATTATGAAAGTGGGTTGATCTTAACTGCAGGGGATGAATAAAATTATTTGATGAATGCAAATTTATCCCTATCTTCTATATTTAATATGAAGCTAAGAGTCTGGGATGGAAAAACTCAAACCTTTCACTCTTTGATGTCCACAGATTTAAAATAAAAGAGAAGAGATGATCAAACTGCACAATTTCAGAGCAGTTGGAAGCTTATTTTTTATTGGGATTTTCTGTTTCTCTAAAATATATACCTTTGTTGGACTAGATGTTCTTTTCCTCTTGGCAGGACTGGACAGGTCATCTACTTGGCTAGAAGGAATCATGTGTAGTGGCAAGGATTGCTGTGAAATTGATGTTTGACTGAGGCCTAATACAGGTTCAGTATTTGGATGATGAGGTTTACATGCCTAAGAATCACAGAAGGAAGACAAAAATAGGGTTCTACATATTCTTAATTCATTCCTTCAAATTATAAAACTTTACAAGCTGCATACATTTCAAAGCTATGTGGACATCACTGATTGCAATTATTGTAAGTCAAAATAAAAGGAATCATCAATGGGGCAGTGCGTACCTTCCTTTGAAAAACTTGCTTTTTAAATTAAATAAACCACTGCAGCATTTTTTTAAAAAGAAATTTCTTTCAAAATTAAGAAAATCCACAAAGGTTCTAAGTTGGTACCCCAAAATTTCTTCCCATATCAGAGGGAGTTTTATTTTGATCTATAATCCCTTTGCAATTAAATCCAAAGGCTTTTTGTTAATAAAAGCCATCTCTGCTTAGAAAAATAAACTTGACTACTATAGATTGAAAAGAACCCTTAAAGCTGGGCACCTGCAGAACATAACCCAACTTCTCACCTGCTGTGCTGTGTTCATGGCACCCTGCCTGGAGGTAAGCTCTGCGGGGATTGGTAGGCTCCACGCCTCCTCAATACTAGGAAGTAATTTAGTTTTATTCTGTAGACTACCTTGTGGAAGGTTACACAACTGAGCCTAGGAAAAATTATGTAAAAAGCAAATTTAACACAAGCCTACTTGAGTAAGAGCAAGTCCACTAAATCTTCCTAAATGCTATAGCTAATTGTTTTTTAAAAGAAAATAGACTCCAAGTTTGGGGTTTTAGAAAGATACTACGTATAAAGAGGGTAACCAGAATATAAACCTTTGTGAGAATCAGAACAAAGCTGAGCTCTGTTTTCAGAGTTCTCATAGCTGTCTTCTCATGACACTTCAAGCAAGAGTGAAAGACAGTGTTGTGTTCTTTTCTCTAAAATGCTATGACAACTTAAAAATGTAGACAGTACATAGAAAAAAATTATGTAAATTAATATGCATCAACAGAGTAAATGTATAAGAGCATCTTTTAAAATACTGCATATCTTACTTAAAATAAAAAGTAAAATAATATTACAAGCTATGGTATGTTTACAAAATATGGAAACAAATTATAGACATCAAAACACAACTAGACAAACTTTCCAGCTA
Organism: Tamandua tetradactyla; assembly: GCF_023851605.1. NCBI lineage: Eukaryota > Metazoa > Chordata > Mammalia > Pilosa > Myrmecophagidae > Tamandua > Tamandua tetradactyla. Next base: position 126,290,971 of record NC_135353.1, read on the forward strand.
CCCTCCTCCTGCCTGCGTCATAGGGAAACAAGTGCTTTTAAAAAACTGCTATTTAAAAATTTTACCTGTAAATACTTAATTCGTGCTGCAAGTGCAGAACTATTACTACAACTTTTGCTTCTAGTTGCATTTAAATAGCATTTAATGGCATCCTGAGGCTGGTTGCAGGACTCATAGAGAGTGCCTAGGTCCATCCAGGCTGCAGCATGGCCATGGTCCAATTGTACAGCACAAATATAGGCCTGTAAAGCATCCATAGGCTGATTTTGCTGCTGATAGAGCACACTGGAATGAGAAATTAAGTGCAAATAAGTCCACTAAGAAAAACTGCTTATTTTCAGTAATGTTATAAACTACAGAGTTCATCATATCTGATGCAACTGTCTTTGTGTATTAATCACAATACCATTATTTTTGTATAAAGTCTTACCCTATTGAACACCATGTATCTGCACTGGCTTCTGATTTATCAATAGATTGCCTGTAAGATATAAAGGCATCCTGAACTTTCCCAATACTTGAATAGCACCTGAGAGGGGAGGAAAAAAAAATTAAGAAAACTCCATTAATACTGAAATTAATTAAACTTATTTGCTGAAAGGATGTACTATATATCAAAGCAAAAAATAATAATAAAAACAAACCCTAATAAGCTAATATACCTATGTGTGTGTTTCCACATGTATTTTATATAAATATGGTAATTAAAATTAACATTATAATTAGCCCTCTGATAAACTATTATAGTCTTACAGGTGGCTAAAGCATGCTGTATTTACGAATTCTATTAAAATAAGTAGAGTCCAGATCACTTCATTATAATAATGAAATCTGAACATAAACACACTATTTTTTCTACTTATATAGCTTGATCTCTGGTTTCCCATACAATAAGAAGATAGAGTTAAAAACACAGAGAAACACTATATGTTGGTAAGACTTGCTAAAATGGATATCAAGTTTTCCTTCTGAAATGACACTGAGAACAATACTTCTTTAATTCATAGAGCATACAAACTAAGACACAGTTAATATCAAATTAACCATCAAAACTAGTATAAAACAGAGTAAGTGCAATATTTCATGACTAGTAAAGGTAGCAAAGTAGAATTAAAATTTCAAGGACCTGTCATCTTCTTAATGCCTCACAGATACACAGAACAGCAGCTGAAATTATAAACTCAGAAATTATCTTCTTAGTGCTTGGCATTAATGGAAAAAGGAAAAACAAAAACAAAAACAAAAACACAGTCCCTGTTTTTAAGGAACTCACAACTTAGTTGAGTGAAGGCACATTATTATGAATGTCATGATACAGTATAAAATGGCTAGCATGGAAAAATAACTGGACTAACAGCTTAAGGCAGAAAGAGACCACAATAGATGCATATTACTTAAATCAGTGATTCCCAATTGCCTGCAGGTACAGCAATTTTGCCAAGCAAACAAAATGGAAAAACAATAATATATACCTATATAGTTTTTTCCATGAAATGAATAATTGTACTGTAATTCACTTATTTTCGAATACCACTGGCTGACAACAAACAGCAAAATAAAAAATTAAAAAATTGTCTACTTGCCCAGGCCTGCTATTTTGATCCTTAATTACTCTTTGAAATTTTACTGGTTCACGTAATCCAGAAATCTGGGAACAGTGACTCAGAAAAAGATGAAAGAAGGCATTTTAAATGAATTTGAAGAGTATGAACCAAAACTAAGGCAGCACGAACACAAATAGTAGAGAATACAGCCCAAGACTGACCCGAAGTTTGTTTTTCTAACAAGTGGTGTGACATGATGAAAGCACTCTATAGGGACATTAACCTGCTAACAGTGTGTAAGGTAGTCTAAAAAGAACATGAATTATGGATAGGTAAAAAGAGGGCTGCTAAACTCACTGGTTTGGAACCAGCCAGAATTGGGGTGGAAGTAACGGAAGTGGCAAGGAAGAAAAAGCTGGGAGAAGGTATAAACCAAGACTGATAGACCTGGTGACTGAGTGATTAGATATTCATATTCAGGAGGTGGGGAGGTGGTGCTTTAAGTTTTAAAACCTGATCACAGAAAAACAAAAAACAAAAAATACCCAGTAATACCACTGGCAAAAATAAAAGGAGGAGCTAATTTGGGAAAGAACTTGGTGAATATGGTCTGAAATAAGCTGATTTTTATGTGAGTTGAAGACAGTAATATCGGTGAAGGATTAGGTAAAAAAAAATAGGAGAGGTGCAAAAGAGGCTATAAGAACATAGAACACTTAAGGGAGAGGTAGAAATAAGCATAAGGAATGACTGATCCTGTGGACTGGGTGATAAAAGAATCACAGTGATTGAGGGAGAGAAGACTTTTCAGAGAATACATGCTGTTTTTATGAGGGAAGAATTTAGGAGCAGTCAGCAACAATGTCAGTAAGAGACACTAGAGAGAAACAAATAGTAGAAAACATAGCTGCTGGTTTTTTTTTTTCCCTTGGGGGGGGGGGGGGTGTTAAACCAATCGCTGATTTACAGACAAATGTGCATAACTGCTGGGAGAAATAAGCAATACTTTCCCAAACCAATGTTTTCACATTCTGTTCCTACAAAGTAGGAAGCCAATGTGCCCAATATAGATGTCTCAGACTAACCATCAAACACTTTCCCTTTTATAAAACTTATCTAGCTTCCTGAGACAATCTTGTAAAAGAGAAAAAGGACTGGGTGAATGTGGAATCTAGTCCCGTCTCCGATTCTAATTACCTATATGACCTTGGACAAAACAGTTTACTTCTCTGGACCTATTTTCTACATCTGTAAAATGACAGGGTTTACAGGGTGAACTAGGAGACATTGGTGACATTCTCAGTCCTGCGCAGTTTATATGGTTCTGTGATAACACAGTCAATGACCGCTGCTAGTATAATATTACCACATTACAATTTCACCTTGATACACACATGACAAATGATGAGCAATTTCAATCTTCAACACAGACCTGAATGCAGAGGTAAGCAATAAAAAGCCTCAGAAATATTAGGGTCATCAAATCCTAAAATTTCTTACTAGTACTTGAGCTCTTCATTCAGACCTTTAATAACTTCTAAAATATAATTTATTTCTAAAATTGATTTTTCTTACAATAAAATGGATTGGAAACAACACATTAGATGGCAGTGAAAGTGGGTAAAAAAAAAAGTAAATAGTAGAGAAAAAAAGACTAAAACACACAGAATTATATTACAGATGAAAAATAGTGAACATCTATAAAACAAAAATCTTGAAACCACTAATGAGTTAAACTGTGACAAGTACCCTTTATTTGAAAAGTTCGTAACATGCTGTATATTTGGAAAATTTATCCAAAACAGTTAAAATAAAATCCATCTCATAGTTTTAAAAAGTAAAATTAGCTAGGAAAAAAAATTCAGCATTACTAAAATAATAAGTTAAATTATGTTTCATTGTATATCTTATATACCTAGAATTAAGAAAACATGCTAAAAAGACATCCATAGTACTGTATTGTATTAAGCTACCAATCTTTATCTTGGATCAAAATGAAGATATTTCCCAATATACATTCCTTCTAATCTGTATTAAAATAAATTTTAATATATAAACTGAAAACGAGAGGCAATGACTAGGCACTCCACACTTCCCGGTACTAGGCCTGCTGCTTTACAGTCAATGCACTGTGCAACACTAATAGCAGTGATCATGATAGCTCTGAACATAAATGTTGTTAGTTCATTTATTCCATTTATTGAATAGCTACTTTGCTTTTCAAGATACAAAAATGATAAGATCTAGTTCCTGCTCCCAGAAAACTTAAGTGGAAGAGAAAGACAAAGTGTGGACTCTCCATCTTTTCAAGCCTGAGGTGGGGATAGATTAGAAAATCCCTGCCAAAAACAGGCACCTTTTTCAGTCAATACTTATTGTAAATTATTAACGCATAACCAAATATTTTTTAAAGAAGGAAATATCTTAATATTATTCTCTCTCAAATAAATATATTTTCCTAAATTTAAGGGAAAAATTAACACATGCAAAAAACTGAATAAAATTTGATTACATGGCAAATTACTCAAAATAAAATATTCCTATGTAAAGGAAGAACGCACAAAGTTTACAATTAAAACAAAAATAGTATAATTTGCATGAAGCCTTTAGAGTGGAAAAGTATTTAAACCCATGGCTTTTCAATTTCCTACTACTGACATTTAGGTTTAGATAATATTTTGCTGTGGGGGCTATACTGGGCATTGTAGGATGTTTACCAGCAACCCTTTCCTCTACCCACTAGATGACAGTAGCACTCCCTCTGGTTGGAACAACGAAAATTCTCCAGACATTAAAATGTTCCTGGGGGGTGAGGGTGGGGGTGGGGGTAATAACCCCCCACTGAGAAACAGTGATCTAATACAGTCTCCTTATTTTAATAGGTTAAAAGAAAATTGAGGGTGGGCCACAGTGACTCAGTAGGTAGACTTTTCGCCTGCCATGTTGGAGACCTGGGTTTGATTCCCGGTGCCTGCCCATGCCGAAAAAAACAAAAAACAAAAAGAAAATTGAGATCTCAAGAGGTATAACTGTACCATCTATAATTCCATAAATAGGAGGAGTCAGGACTTAAATCCAAGTCTCTTGGCTCCTAGCACATGGATCTTTCCAGCATTATCATGAAAGCTAAAACTGATTTTGAACCAAAATACAATCTGATCATGTTCCAAAAATAAAATCTATCAGATACATATATAAGGTATGTTTCATATATTTATTAAGTATAATTCAGACCTTCAAAGTATGAAAATTTAAAGAAAAGTTTACAGACTAGCAGAAAAATATTTGCACTAGTTTCATTACATCATTTTTCTAATCTAACAAATCCATTGTTTCTGTAAGAGTTTAAGGAGAACAGTGAACTGAGAGCCATTAAACCAAATATGTCCCTAAAGAGTATATATCTGCATTATATAATATTAATTAAAACCATAAACAGCAAGCTTACATTGGTTATTGGTAGTCATCAGGCAGAACGAGAAATTAATTTTCTGTTATGTTAAACAGACTTAGAGAGAAAATACTAGAAATCAGAAGGAAAAGAATTTAAACACTTAATTGAAAAAATACGAAGACTTTTAAAAACTAGCAATACTTCAAATCCAATGAAAATCCAATAATCAAAATAAATATCCTTCTAGACCAGATTATGCCATAAGAAAAGTGCCACATTCAGAAGTTTTCTTTGATTTTTCATCTTACAGGAATTTTTGTATAAGGTACTTAAAAAGGAAAATTCACTAAATCAAATCTCATAGGTAAAATAAACAAAGGTAAAACATAAGTGTCTGGTAAGTCTCACCTTCCGAGGAAATACCAGGACTGGCCCGAATTGGGATCTGCTTCCAATGACTTTTGGAGATACTGAATAGCATAGCTTTCCTTGGTGGCTTTATCTCCCAGGAGATCCACAGTGTGATGCATCCAACCTAAAAAATAAAGATTAGCAATAGCAAACAAAACACTCTTTTCAGTCAATTTACTCATTTAGCTTGGAAAACACATTCCAACAATGTAAAAAATCTGTCAATTCTGGTCATAAGCAAGTCTGTTTCTCAAAAGCAGGTACAAAGCCACCAAGTGCTCTTCTTATTCAAGAGAAATTAAAACTATTTTAAGCACTGACTTGACACTTAGTAGATTACAAACCATAGATTTTCATTTCTTTTCTAAATTTGGTATTTGAAAAAATTCCAAGTTGTAAAACAAACAATATGAAGATGTTGAATCTTAATTTCTGTTTCATGTAAAAATTAAATGCATTTTAAAAGTTTACAAGAGAGTCTAACAACTCAATATTTATTCCCAAGAACTGAATATATGATTAATATAATAAATGATAGTTCAGAATAAAACACACATACAATTCTACGTACTGGGGCATTGTTCATATACATTCACACCCTTTAAAAAATAAAAACCGTAAATCATTTGACCAAAAAAAAGCCCACAGCTATAAGAAAAGTAGTTCAAACAAGCAAATAAGAATTATAGAGCAGGCAACACCAATGTCTGTTTAATAAATAAATTTAGAACCAGATGGCTACATAATCAGTCGAAACAGTGGATTATGATGTACTATATTCAGACCTTCAAGCCACACAGGAATAATTTGGTTTAATTCACCAAAGAATCATATTTCAGTTGTGGATCAGTTCAAGTATATAAAATAAAATTAATATAAAATTAGTATTTTGCATTTATTTAAATAAATAAATAAATTGCTCTGTTATATATTCATTAAAATAAGAACCATTATTTTCTGTATTTATTATATTTGCTGTGCCCAAAAATATATTTTAAGGGGATTTAGTTATTACACATTAAGGAATTTTAAGTCAACCACACATTTATTCATCATTTCTGTTCTTCCCCTATCTCTTATGCTATTATTAGTAATTACAAGACCTAGAGTAACTGGCTCTAAAAGGAGCTGCTTAAGCAGTACTGACAAGCAAGTAGGATGGCTTGATATGCAGGCATAAATTAGACTCAAATAATTACAGAAATCTTTTTCTTAAAAAAATCATGAAAATTTACTTGTATATTCTGAAATCCAGTAAGCCACTGTCAATGAAGAGATTGTGCAAACATAGCTAAAACAAAATTATTTCAATCCATTTCCTAAAATTAAAAGGTATACATATTTTTACTAGATATACTTCAGTGAAACCAAAATACATAAAAACTTAATTAGAAATACGGTGGTGAGAAAAAACAGCCTGTAATCAGTTCTAAAGGCATCACTTTGTTCTATTTACTTAAGAATCAACACAAAACCTTTTTTTTACTGTACTGTACTAATAAATTTGTTTTTAATTTAAAGATACAAATTCATTTCCCTCAAACAGTGTATATGGACCATTTAAAATAAATGTTTAAAAACTTTTATCATTTTTAAAAGTATGGAGAACTCAAGTAAAATCTTAACCAAAGATTAAATTAAAAAATAAAACTAAAAACAAAGGTTTCATATGAAGACAATGTTGTTTATTAAGTATTATTAACCATATGAGACATATTAGTATCATGACAATAAACAATAATCTCTAAACTTAAATTAGTTTAAAATTATATTAAACTGAAGAACAAAGAAATGCCAATATTGCAGGGTGTTGAAAATAGATGGTCATTCATATTTTAAAACCTCAACTTCTATGTGAGACTAAAGCAAGAAATGTTTATTTCATACGAAATTTATATTTTGACTAGTGAATTTCCTAATTTAACTAATACAAACAGTTTAAGTGAACAGCATAAGTACATGGAACCTTGAATAGGGCATGAAATTTTGTAGGTTTGCCCAGGTTAGTGTGATACCCTGATAAATCGCAGAATGATTTGTACAGTAAATAAAGAAGTATTTGCAGTTGGGGGAGTGGAGAGAAAGGGAGAAAATTCAACTTCCCCATCTGGAGAATTCCTGATATTCTCGCAAGCAGTGGGGACAACCAAATCAATAGGCTGAGCCCTCAATCTTAGGGTTTGTTCCTATGAAACTTATCAGTGCAAAGGATAGGCTAAGCCTACTTAAAATTAGCCCTAAGAGTTGCCCCTAGAGAACCTCTTTTGTTGCTCAGATGTGGCCTCTCTTTCTCAGCCAACACGGCAAGCAAACTCACTGCCCTCCCTCCTCTACATGGAACATGACTGCTAAGGGTGTAAACCTCCCTGGCAACATGGGACAGAAATCCTAGAATGAGCTGGGACTCAGCATCAAGGGAGTGAGAAGACCTTCTCAACCAAAAGGGGGAAGAGAGAAATGAGACAAAATAAAGCGTCAGTGGCTGAGAGATTTCAAACAAAGTCAAGAGGTTATCCTGGAGGTTATTCTTATGCATTCTATAGATATCCCCTTTTTAGTTTAAGGTGTATCAAAGTGGTTAGAGGAAGCACCTGAAACTGTAGAGCTATGTCCTAGCAGCCATGTTTCTTGAAAATGATTGTATAATGATACAGCTTTCGCAATGTGACTGTGTGATTGTGAAAACCTTGTGTCTGATGCTCCTTTTATCTACAGTATGGACACGTGAGTAAAAAATATGGATAAAAAATAAACAAATAATAGGGGGAACAAACGTCAAAATAAATTGAGTAGATTAAAATACTAGTGATCAATGAAACGGAGTGGTAAGGGGTATGGAAAAAATAGGGGGAACAAAGGTTAAAATATATTGGGCAGATGGAAACACTAGTGGTCAATGAGAGGGAGGGGTAAGGGGTATGGTATGCATGAGTTTTTTCTTTTTATTTCTTTTTCTGGAGTGATGTAAGTGTTCTAAGAAATGATCATGGTGATGAATATATAACTATGTGATGATATTGTGAGCCAAGTATGGAATGTTCACGTTTGTATGTTGTTTTGTCAATAAAAATATTTTTTTTAAATTATAGTAAAACATCACATTATGAAAACATTCATATTACAACATAGTTAAAAACTGATATGTTATTTGCCTACATAAAAAACAAAACAAACCAAAAAAAAAAAAACAAAAAAAAGAAACAGAAGCTAAAAAAATAATTCAAATACCAAATACTGACAAGAAAAATGTCTCAATAACAAAGCAACAAGATAAAATGCTGGGGATCTCCTTCACTCTCTTCTTAATGATAGTGATACATTCCCTCCAAATGGCTAGAGTCCCTCATCTTCAACATGAGAATAAAACTGCGTGCCTACAGAAACTACAGTATTAGAAGCTCTGTAATTTTTAGGTAAAATGTTTCTGTTAGTTAATATTATCGATAAAACTATGAAAAGCAAGCTCAGTAACCATGAATGACTAAGCACATCAATTTGTTTACATCACAGAGTGCTAAGCATAGCACTGGTACAAAGAAAATATTCAATTCTCTTTGTCCTGGTTTAAGTACTAGGGAATAATTTTGAGAATTTAAAAAGACTAACTGCACAAGTGAATTATACTGAGATGGATCATGCTTGGCAGAGGGTAGAAATATGTTGGGTTCAGATTAATTCTATCAACTCCAGGAAATAAAGGAAAGGAGAATATATGAGCCACATATCTGTCATTCCTGGCATTTAACAAACATAAAGAGAAGCACTTACAATATGTAAAATGTCTACTATTACATACCTAACTGTTGTAAGACAGTTGCTTTTACTTGTGCAGAAAGGTTTTCTGTTTGTAAAAGTTGTTCATAAGCTTCCTTTGCAGAATGATACTTCCTCTAAACAGAAGGAAAAGGCAATTTAGAGTAAAGCAACATATAATCCTTAACTATAAACACACTTGATTCCAACATTGCATTGATGATTCTAATTTGAATTAATTTTTCAAAAAAATGAAGACAACTAAAATAATTTAGAAAATGACAATTAAAAACTAAAAATAATTTCAAAGAACTCGCATATATATTTAGATTTACATAATATTGATGCTTGAGCACATTTTTAAAAAAGAACTGAAAGAAAAAGTGCTAATTCCACTCATGAAAGTTTCTTTAACCTCAGACAGCTTTGGGTAATAGCCCAAGGTTCAGAGTACCTAACACCAGTAAAACAGTCAATAACAAAGTATCACTAAAATACAACCTTTGAATTATTTGCCAAATTCCAATAGTTTAAGAGAAAACCACCTCAACCTATTTAATACCATAAACAATCTCAACTTTAATAATATTAATGAAGTTAAAGTATTCTACCTCCAAATGTATAATCCATCTGCCTAGAAAACTTCCTAAATTCCCAAGCAACTTAATAAACAATAGAACATATGTCAAAAACATTTTACAAAATCTAAGTAAATACAAAAGCAGTTAAAAACCTAAATTTAAAAGATAGCTTCTGGTATATAAAACAGTCTACAAAAATATTTATAATAAATATGATTTTTAAAACATCAAGCCTCCCATAGTTATGGTCTAATACTGTAAGATTTAAGATTCTATAAGTCAATCTCTAAATAAAATCATATACTCAAAATTCTCTCCCTAAAATGACTGAAATTCATTACTGTTACAAAGTTCAAGAAAACTACTCCAAAACAAAAGGAAAAAACCAACAAAAGAAAACATCATAAATATTACCTTTAAAACATACTTGAACAATGAACTGAAGTGGCTTCTATTCATATCACTACTAGTACCTAGTACCTAGCTGCCTGTGTAAACAAATCTTTCAAATAAGAGAGGGCAGAAATACGAAACTAAATGCATGAACAGCAGGCAAAACACATAAACTATGACTCTCAACATCAATAAAATGAGAGGCATTAAATTTCTGGTGTTTTCTGCCACACAAATATTATTTTTGCCTTCAAATTTTGAACAATCTTTTTATTGTCTCAGAATTTTAAGGCATAATTATAGTCTTTCCCTACATCGAGGTTAAAAATTCATAATATTTTCTTCTAATACTTTTACATTTCATTTTTTACATTTCAAACCTAATTCACTTGGAGTTTATTTCTCGTGTATGGTGTCAGTTATGGACTTCTTTTATCTTTTCTCACATCACCATTTGTTGTCCCAGAACTCTTCATTTTAAAAATCCATCCCTGCTCTAGTAATTTAAGATATTACCTCCATCATACACTCAATTTCTCTATGTACTTGGCTCTATTTCTGGGGTTTTCATATTCTTCTGCCTATTTGTCAGGATACATTCAAAAACAACACTTTTTTAATTATATAGGGTTTATTGCATATTTTAATATCTGGCATAGTTAAATACTCACACACAATTTTCCTCTTAGTGCTTTCTTGGCTATTCTTGCATGTTTTTCCATATCATCTTAGTATCAACTTGTCTAACTGCTCACAAAAGCGTGTTGATATTTTTTATTGGTGTTGTGTTAGAACTGACATCTTTATACAGTTGAATCATCCTAGTCAAGAACAGAAGCTTTCATTTTGTTCAAATCTTGTTCTATATCTTTAAGAAATGTTTTAAAAGTTTTATTCATATAGGTTTGCACATTTCTTTTAAATTTCTTCCTAAGTATTTATTTCACTGATACTGTAAGTGAGATTTTTCGCTAACATTCCATTGTCTAACTGATTACTGCTATTGAAAGCTATTAATTTCTGTAAAGTAATCTGGGCCTCCAACTGATTGCTTTTGTCTAACTGGATTGGCTAAATACCTGTATAGTACAATAATGAAAAGTGGTATAGACAGTGGACATCTTTGCCTTGCTCCTGATCTTAGTGAAAGTGCCTTTCGTGTTTTCCTACCAGGTAAGATACTGGCTTTAGGATTAAATTTATCAGGATAAAAAAATAACCCTCAATATCCTTTTTTGGGGGGCATGAGCAGGCACTGGGAATTGAACCCAGGTCTCCGGCCTGGCAGGCGAGAATCCTGCCACTGAGCTACCGTTGCCTGCCCAATATCCTATTTTTAAAAGTATTTTTATTGGGTGCTGAATTTGTCAAAGGTTTTTTCATAATCTACTGTGATAATGATTAAATTTTTTCTTTATTTCTTTTATTATGATAATGGATTTTCTAATATTCAATCAACCTTGCCTTCCTAGAATGAATCCCACTTGGTCATGATATATTATTTTCTTAATGAGGTAATGGACTCTATTTTCTAGTATTTTATTTCATATTTTTATATTAATTTTGATGACTGATATTGGTCTGTATATTGGGGTTCTTTTTTTTTTGTACTGTTTTTATTAGGTTCAGTTATCAATGTTATATTTGATTCAAAAAGGAATGAGATGTGTCTCACCCTTCATCTTTCTTTTCTTGAAAGAGTGCCCACATGTTCTCTTACATGTGTATCCAATAAATTTCCTTTCTACCTGCTTTATCTGGGCTGTACCCTTGAATTCTTTCTCTTGGCACAGCCAAGAATCTGGAAGCCAAAAGCCTCTCTCTCTCTCCCTCTCTCTCTCTCTCTCTCTCTCTTCCCCACCCACTTGGCATAATCTAGGGGCTCTGATCCAGCACTCCCAGGACACAAACCTGATTCACCCCAAGCCACTGGGCTCTTTCCTTAAAGGTGGCAGACATCCCATCTTCATGTGGTGAAGATCCAAGGAGGTTCATGGTGGCGGGTGATACCGCCCTTTGGGATCTGACTCTCTCTCCCCAGCTCTCCAAAACTTCCCCACACTGTCTCTTTCCCTCCCCTCTGAGGACCCTTCTGCTGAGTCTTTCCACTTTTCACCTCCTCCACAGAGCTCCCCTCGTCTCCAGAAACTGTCCTCTCTCCTCTGTCTGGCTTTCTATGCCTTTTGAAACATTCCATCTTTCATAACACTGAATTCTAGGCTACTGATTCTTGTACCAAACAAGGTTTATCTTTAACATTCTAGGAAGTCACCTCTGGTTTAGGAGCATGGAAACTGAATACTTTCCAATGGCAGTACCTTCCCCTAAAAGCCAGGAGTAAGGAGAAGTAAGGATTTGACCATAAGCAGAAGTCCTGGCTATGATTAGAGTAAGTTGAGCTGTGAAAGCCAGTAAACCTACCTGCTCTGCCACGCCCCCCCCAACCTCCCATCCCCCCTCGCAACCTGGCTCTGATGATTTTTCATTTTTCTCTATAGGTCTTTCCCTTTCTTTGTCTGCTACATCTCAAGTCCCAGTGCGTTATTAGTCCCCTTGAAGGTGTCACCCAGTGCAGGAAGGAATCAATAGCTGGGGAAAAAAATAGGCTGTTGGGTATGCATTCACTTTCTTAAAAAAAGATCTATGCTAAGAGACAGAAGAAGCCTCATTCCTAGCCCTGTCCTACAATATGTCCATACCTAAACCCCTCTGATTGCCTGAAAAACATACTAAGCCATGTTCTTAAAAGGAGCCTGATTTCCTTGCCGTGTTCTTTTCCTCTAGCTCAATCATGACAACACCCAGGGCTGGCACCTGGGAAACCTCCTTCCTAGAATTTCTTTATCTGAAGCAGATTCATTCTAGTCTCTTAGACAGTAATCTAAGCAGTAAGTTAAAAGCACAGACGCCATTGAAGATGAGTAGGTCAGTTCAGCAGCTTCCGGGTGGTACTAGGCCATCTGTCTCTTGAGTCTTTGAAGACCCAGGGAATGCCCAATGCCTGATCTGATGGGCCCAAAGGATGAGCACTTGAAACAGCAGGCTAGCAACCAAGGCCGCTGATTATTGGTACAGAAATCTGCCTTTTTTCCTCTCTTTCTTTAAAATATGTAGCGCTCCAAGTATTCCAGCTGACTACAAAATTGGGCTACAATACTGACTGAAGGATGGTCAACGCTGGCCCACAAACAGGACCGTCAGCTATAATCCTACCTTACAATTTATACCTCTTTTGTGAGGAAGGGAAAGTGGCAAGAAATTCCTTACATACAGCTTTTATGGCCTTATATCAGAACAAACCCATGAAGGGCTATTGCAAATTGTTATGCTTAGGAAGACTATCAAGAACTTTTTCATAACCCTTCTTCATAGAGAAAAGTAATTATTTTAAATAATCCTCTCTTAAATACCCCCCCCCCCCCACCCTGCCTCCCCAAATCCTGGTGTAGTCTCTATTAAAATACACTGCGGCCGAATATAAAGCTTCTCTTCCAAGTTATGCTCTCTTTTTAGAGGACAAAAGTATTCCTGGGAGTGTTGCCCTAGACTTCTCTCAGGTAGGTCCAGAGCCCCCACCTAAGAAATATAAGTCTAAACATCTCCAGGGAGGAATGTCACGGGGACCACCAGCAACTTTACTCCCCATGTTCCCAAGTGACAAGGCTGGTGGAGAAGAAAATGCCCAGCTCTGGCATATGTTGGGATGCCATGCAGTCACACCAGAATAAAGGCTCCTCTTTATTCCTTTTCCAGAGAAAATGGGAGATGCCAAACAGTCAACATAAGCTAAAAGACGGGGAAGCATAGTCCTTCAATGGGATGCTCAATTACAATATCATCCTCTGGTATGTAAAAGACAGGGAAAATAGTCAGAAATTCCCCACGCCCAAATATTTATAGCTCTCTATCAAGATAAAGACCTGAGAGGGACTTGTAGTTTGTATTATGCCCATGTCTCAATTTATATTAAAAGAAAAACATCTGTTTCTTAACATGCTTGAAAAAATGTGCCACCAAGCCAGTTAATTGTTATAAGCTAAGGAAAATCACTCAGGAGAAAGAGAAAAACCCAGCTCTGTTCCAGAGAAGACTAGTGTAAGCCTTAAAAAGTCACTAATGTAAGCTCAGATTCCTGGGAAGGTCAGATTTTGCTGGGTACCCATTTCATCAGATAGTTGCCCCTGACACTTGGAGAAAGCTGCAAAAGCTCTCCATGGGCCATAAACTCCCATTAATGATTTATTAGAAACTGCCTTTTCTGTCTTTAAAAATCAAAATAAGGCCAAGGAGGAGGAGAAAGCAAAGAGAGGTTAAGCAAAAGACCAGAAAATAGGCTTAACTTAATGCAGTTGCTATTAACAGTGTCTTGTCCTCTCAAGGTCACCCAAATTATGGCTTTAAGCCTCAAAAGCCTTGCTTCAACTGTGAGTCAAAGGGCCACTGGCAAAGAGGGTGCCAGAAACCTTAAAACAACCCTCAATCTTGGGAACCACTGGGGTTTGCCCCAAGGTGCCACCAACATGGGCTTCGGGCCCAGGTACTGCAATGTCTCTCGAAGGCACAGGACAGTCCCTCAAGACTTGTTCTCAGCAACCGAAGAAGATCAAGGGTGCCCAAAGCTGCGTATGGCTCTGCTGACTTCACATCTGACCAACATGGAGGAGCTCCAAGGTGACACTTGACATAACAGGTAAGAGTATTAATTTCTTAATTAAAACTGTCCTAAACTGCCACTCTGGGCCTACCTCCATTCAACTTGCCTAGTTATAGGAGTTAACAGTAAAGCCAAAACTAAAACCTTCACTATCATTCTCCTTGGTAAGCTTGAAGACATTCTAATATCCCATCAATTTCTCATTATCCGTGAATTCTCACCCCCCTTCTAGGGAGGGATCTTTTTCATTCCCTGTGGGTCATCTTAAGACTAGTAAACCCAAATAATGTGTACCCACTCGTTTGCCCCAAGGCCCCTACTAAATCAAGGTCTCTTGGCACCCCCCACCCCCCGCCAAAAAAAATCCTTAAGCAAATAAACCAGTCTGTCTAACACGAAGGTATCCTGGGGTGAATCTGCTGAGTAGCCCCTAATTTCAAATTTTCAGTCCTATAGCTTAAAAATTCATTCTTATATCCCCCTAACTCACAATGCCTGATTGATTTTTGAATAGCAAGAACCTAACAATAAAATTCCTGCCCAGCTCACTTACTGTTGCTCCAAAGGTTTTTGAAATAGTTCCCATATCTTTAAAAATGCCTTAGCAGCAGGAACCTTACTAGCCTCCAAGTGCCTCAAAGTACAGTCTTGTTATATGTTAATTTTGTAAACTAACATATTCCTAATATAAAAGTAAATCCTGGGTGTATGGGTGGTTCAGTGGTAGAATGCTCGCCTTCCATGTGGGAGACCCGGGTTCGATTCCCGAACCATATACCCCACCACCACCACCACCAAAATAAAAAGTAAATCTTGTTTGTAGTCACTGCTAACTACAGAAGTTATAGAGTTTATAAAAATGAATTCTGTCATAGGCAATGCTGCTCTCTATTAAACTGCTCTTAATTAAAAGTTATAGCTTTTCTTAACCATCTGAGTAGTCTAAAAGATAAAACATTTTATATCACATCAAAACAATATCATTGTTGTCTATGTTGACCTTCTCATCCTTTATTTACAAGTCTTCTCACTCTTAAAAGAAAACTGTTACAAAAAATTTCTCTCATCTCTTACAGTGAGGCGCTAAAATAGTTCAACATATTACATGAAAAAGTGTTTAAAAAGTATTACAATAATTTAAAAAGATTTTCTATCCTTCTGTTAACTAAATTTGTATGGGTGAAATGTTATTCATATATTTAAAAACTGTTTAAAATTCCTAAAAACATATATTCTCACTATCCATGTTATATTCTCATACTAATCTGTGAAATAACCAACTTTACTTGTCAATCACATTGCTCTAAAGTTTTCTAAAACTACATGTGGTCAGTTTTCTAAAACTACATGTGGTCAGCTATAAATCAAAACTTCATCTTCAACAAAAAGGACTTTAAAAGAGCAACAAGGCAAATATATAAATTATGTTCTGTCTGTTAATTAATATAACCCTAGTAAATGTGTAAAGGTAAAACAGGACAAAAATTTTAATTTGTCATATATTTTTATTTCTAAAAGTAGCTTCATTAACCAAAAAATAAAGAAAGCAAAGTATGGGATGGATAGTCAGCCAAACTAGAGAAAAGCCCAAGTCCTGCCCCCTAGGGATTTAGCTCAGAAAGCAAAACTAATTGTCCTCACCTGAGCTCTAGAACTAGGAGAGAGCAAAAGGCTATTCCTTCCTAGTCCTGCGGGCTCATGCAGGCAGTGTAGAAAGATTGAGGCCTTCTCCCATTTAAACACCATAAGAAATAATCTTTTAAATGCCGTGCTCTTGCCGAAAGAAATAGCTGTAATTCATTGCCCTGGCCATCAGCGAAATAATACTAACATCTGAAGAAATAACCAGGCCAACACAACAACTAAGGCCACAGCCCAATCATTCAAGCCCCTTCTAAATCTCATTCCTGCACACCTTAACTTGTCACATGCACCTTCTTATTCCCCAGTTAAGCAGGAACTAGCCGCCCAGCTAAGATTCACTCGAGGACCTGAAGGATGATCATTTCTTTCCCTCTTTCACAGTCTCTCTTGGCTAATGTGTCTCCTAGGTCCGCTCAATTCTATCCTCCTTTTGCTATTAATCATCCCTTGCATTTTTAAATTCCTCACCATATTTATTTCTTCCAGATTATAAGCCTTTTACATCAAACTAATGCTAATGCGAGGATTTTCAGCCCTTCCAACTGCCCCTCCAGACTTCGCACCTCTCAACTTAAGATAGCCAGAAAGTCTGTGCCTTGTCAGGCAGGACTTACACCCTCTGACAAGCAGGAAGCAGCTACAGAAAACACCTTTGTCCATCAGCAAACTTTAAAATTAAGGGCCAACAATTCTGCAAGTGAAATCATTGCCCTCCCCACTACGTGGGACATGACATCCAGGAGTGAAGGTCTCCCTGGCGACATGAGACATGGCTCCCAGGGATGAATCCAGCCCTGGCACTGAGGGATCAATAATTTTGTCCTGACCAAAAGGGGGAAAAGAAGTGTAACTAATAAAGTAGCAGTGGCAGAGAGAGTTCAAATAGAGTCGAACTCTACTCTGGAGGTTGATCTTAAGCAAGCTTCAGTTAGACATTGCTACCTATCATAACCTGCCAACGGCCAACCAGGACCATTCCAGCCAATCCTAATGAACACCTAGAGCAATATACAAGATTCCACAAGGGTTCCATGTACTGGAACAACTTTCCACAAACCTATAACCTCCAGATGGGTCCCTGGACCAGATAAGTCCTGAAAACTAGCCCAGCCTCTCCAGAACATCAGATAGTTCCATCTTCCTACCGTGTATTATTGACAGACCCTTTCAACATGACAAAGTTAGAATGGCCATAGCCTAAACACCCCTAAAGAGAGGGCTGAAAAGATCAAAGGTGATGGTGGAGTTATACAGAAGATAGGAGTTAACAAATGAAAATGAATGCCGAATCATTAAATTGGTATCTCTTCTAGTATGCAATATCTTAGAGCAACAAGAAGTAAAAACCTAAAATTGTGAAATTGTAACCCATGTCAAACTCTGAAATATATTCTACAGTTGTGGTGCTGTGCTTTGAAATTTATTGCTTTTTTGAATATGTTATTTTTCACAAAAAAGATGGGAAAAAAGTCGATTGTGATGATAAAAAAATTTTAAGCCTTTGAAGGAAAATTAATGAGAGGATCATACGGTAGCCCATGACAAACTCTGGGATCTGTCCTGTAACTACTTGTTGAAGAGTGCTTTGAAAACTATTGCTTTTTTATTTCTTTGCTTTGTATATATGTTATACTATGCAAAATAAAAGTTAAAAAAATAAAGACAAAAATAAGTAAATAACGGGAGGATGCAGATAAGAGGTAAAAAATAATTGGGTAGATTGCAATACTAGTGGTCAATAAGAGGGTGGGGTAATGGATATGAGATGTATGGGGTTTTCCTTTTTTCTTTTTATTTCTTTTTCTGGAGTGATGCAAATGTTCTAAAAATGATCCTGGGGATGAATACATAACTATGTGATGATACTGTAAGCCATTTGCTGTATATTTTGGATAGACTGTATGGCAGGTGAAGATATCTCAAAAATTTTTTTAATTAAAAAAAAAAGATTAAGGGTCAAACTCTGAGGGGAATTGAGGTAGGCTAGAACAGGCAGAGAGAAGAAAACGTGAAGGAGCCCTTAAACAAGGACAGTAAATCAAGGTCAGGAGGAACCATGTCTGGCACAAACACCCTGGGGGCACTACCCACTTAAGGTAAAGTACCATTCCAAGAGGAGGGAGAGTTCTGAACAAAGAAAGGGGTGGGGAAATAAGAAAAACTAATCTATAAAAGCAAATGGCCCCACACTACCTACTGTCTCTCGGCCTCCATCTTTCATTTCTGGTGAAAATGCTTCCACGTTCTTTTACACGTGTACCTAATAAATTCCCTACCTACTTGCTTAAAAAAAAAAGAATTAGATCATTGTAAATAATGTTGTAACATTCTGAATGCAATTAACATCACTGAATTTTAACCACTGAAATCAGTTAACAAGGGAAATTCGAATTGCACGTTACTACAATAAAAAGTTATTTAAACAAAGAAATTTTGCTTCATTTCCAATGCTCTGAGATAATACATAGAGCACTGGAAATGTGGTTTATAAAGGTTTGAGAGATCTCTTTAAAACCATCTGGGCATAGTGTTTTCTATATAGTATTACTTGGTAATGTTTTCTAAAGTTTTTATGGAATTTGACTTTTCAATCTTTCTAACTCTAATGAGGTCAATATTGGTAATCTCTATTTTCTTGGTCCATTTTAATTAGATGGACATCTATTAAACTCATCGGTATAGAGATCTGCAAGTAATCTCTCTTGATATTTTGAATTTCTTCTGTTTCCATAGTTTATGTTATTGTGTATATATGTGCTTTCCCCCACTTCCTCTTGATCAAGTTAGCTAGTGTTTTTTTTTTTAGAATATCTAGGTTTTGATTTACTATCTTCTTCTTCGTTTCTATAGTATTAATTTCTTTTTAGAAACTTCCTTATTTTCTTCCTTCCAATATTGATAGTTTCCCTTGAATTGATTTTTGTTTTGTGGAGTTAATCCTACATAGTCATGATGTACTTATTGTACCTTTAAATAACAGCTGAATTTTATTTTTCTTTATTTAGAATTTATTTTTATGATACACATAAATCAAACAAGTCTACAGTGATTGGGACTACATTAGTGCTTGACAGAAGACAATGTAAAAGATGAACTTAATTTTTGTTAATAAGGTTATTTAAAAAATAGCATTATATGTGACTACCCCTCAAAGGGGAAATGGTTAAATTAGGTATAGTACAACTATGCAAATGAATATAATACACCTCTACATATATTGATATGGAATGATTTTCAAGATATGCTAAATTAAAAAAAAAATAAAGCAAGGTCAAAAGGGCTATCATTTGAATAAAATAAAGAAAAGCAAGAAATATATGTACACATATGCATATGAATTTGCTTATATATGTACTGGGTTTCTCTGAAAGGATACTAAAAACACTAGTAACACTCAATGTTGGGGAAGGGAACAGGTAACTGGGAAAAGGAGGGAGGAGAAAGCTTAAGATTTTTAAATTTTGGCATATCTATCTAAAAATAAGTAATGTTTTAATAACAAAATAAATAGAGAGACAGTCTATACCTTTAAAATTCAAGGCTAATAAAAACTGTGAAATCATGAGGTCTGTCTGACTTTACATTTTAAAAAATGTTAAGTGTTTAACTACCATGGATAAAAATAGAAAGCTTACTCGCCTATTCAAGTTTTTTTTACTCGTTCTTAGATAAAACGTGACCATTTATTTTCTGCCAAAAGAAATTCTTCTATATTTATTCCATTTTATGGGTCTTTACAAAGAATCCACTTTTGGTTTTATTAAGGCATTTTTGTTTTGTTTAACTTAACCACTTCATTAATGTCAACACGTTCAAAGAAAACCTCAGGATCATTCCAGCACCTATCTCACATCATTTAGCAACCACTTCCAAAAAGAACTTGGTGCAATGGAGAGAAATACTGATATATGAAGAGGACAACTTAATCAAAATCAAGGCAATTCTCATATTACTGGTGAAAAAACTCTAGTTTTTTCATTAAATTAAAGAAAAGGCCGGTAAACACTATTATTTCCATTTGAGAAAATGATTCTGGAGGTTCCAGCTAATAAAATGGGAAGGGTAAATTAAATAGCCAAGAATAATTGATAATTTTTTTGGACATCATATATCATTATACAGAAAACCAAAATTTTCTTTATTTAGAAATGTTCTAACAATATGACTCTAATTTATTTTTTTGATATTTTTACTGACAAGACAAAATACAAACATGAACATTCTTAACATACAAACATTCCATACTTGGTGTAGAATCAATGGCTCACAATATCAACATATAATTGTATCTTCATCACCATGATCATTTCTTAGAACATTTGCATCACTCCAGAAAAAGAAACAAAAAGAAAAAACTCATACATACCATACCCCTTACCCCTCCCTCTCATTGACTAGTATTTCTATCTGCCCAATATATATATATTTTTTTTATTAAAAAAAAAATTAACTAACACAACATATTTTACTAACACAATATATTTTAACCTTTGTTCCCCATATTTTTTTTCTATACCCCTTACCACTCCCTTTCACTGATCACTAATATTTCAATCTACTCAATTTATTTTAACATTTGTTCCCCCTATTATTTATTTTTATCCGTATTTTTTACTCATCTGTCCATACCATAGATAAAAGGAGCATCAGACACAAGGTTTTCACAATCACACAGTCACTTTGCAAAACCTATATCATTATACAATCATCTTAAAGAAACATGGATACCGGAATATAGCTCTACAGTTACAGGCACTTCCCTCTAGCCTCTCTAATACACCTTAAACTAAAAAGGGTATGTGTGTGTGTGTGTGTGTGTGTGTGTGTGTATATATATATATATATATATATATATAAATAGTACATAAGAATAACCTTCAGGATAACCTCTCAACTCTGCTTGAAATCTCTCAGCCACGGACACTTTATTCTGTCTCATTTCTCTCTTTCCCCTTTTGGTTGAGAAGGTTTTCTCAATACCTTCATGCTGAGCCCCAGCTCATTCTAGGATTTCTGTCCCATGTTGCCAGGGAGGTTTACACCCCTGGGAGTCATGTCCCACGTAGAGAGGGGGAGGGCAGTGAGTTTGCTTGCCGTGTTGGCTGAGAGAGGCCACTTCTGAGTAACAAAAGAGGTTCTCTGGGAGTGACTCTTTGGCCTAATTTTAAGTAAGTTTAGCCTATCCTTTGCAGGGTTAAGTTTCATAGGAACAAACCCCAAGATTGAGGGCTCGGCCTATTGATTTGGTTGTCCCCACTGTTTGTGAGAGTATTAGAAATTCTCCAAATGGGGAAGTTGAATATTTTCTCCTTTCTCCCCATTCGCCCAAGGGTACTTTGCAAATACATCTTTATTCACTACTCAAATCACTCTAGGATTTATCGGGGCATCACACTGACCTGGACAAACCAACAAAATCTCAGTCCCTATTCAAGATTCCTTGTAGTCATGGTATTCAACTAAACTGACCATAAAAGTTAAATTAGGAAATGCACTACCCAAAATACAAATTTTGCACCAAATAAACATCTCTCTCAAAGGCTTCTTTTCATCTTTCAAACATTGTAACTTTAATCCCACAAAGCCACTGGACTTACTAACACGTGTTTATTAGAATGATTCCTGCAACAGACACACAAAGCTTCAGGCCCAATAGATTGTACTGGCACCTCTCCATTCAGGACTCAGCCTAAACAACTCCAACTCAGAGAGGTCTTCCTTAAAGATTCTAGCTACAAAGGTATTTCATCACTTTTCAAGTTTTATTCAATTATGGAAAATTTCAAACATATAAAAAAATACAGAACTCCCAAATATTTATCATCCTATTTCAACAATTACTAAGTCATGCTCTTATTTCAGCAACCCCTCCCACACTTCCCCATTATTATAATTATTATTTTTGTATGTTGTATGGCGGGGTCACATTTCATTATGTTTCTATATGAGGATCCTGTTATTGCAGCACCATTTGTTGAATTTTTATTTGTTTTGCTTGTTTGTCTGGTTTTTGGTAAGTGCATGGACCAGGAATCAAACCTGGGTCTCCTGCATTGACAAGTGAGAATTCTACCATGAACTACCCCCTCTGCCATTATTTTGAAGCAAACCCTATATGCCATATCATTTAACCCATACATGTTTTAAGTAAATATTTCAAAACCTAGGAACTTTAAAAGAACATACTCCTACTATCACTATCATACTTAAAAAACATGTCAATAATTACCTGATACTAAACTTACAGTCAACACTGAAATATCCCAATTTTCTCGTAAATGTATTTTTATAATTGGTCTGACTTAGGATCCAAAGCGGGTCCAAAAACTGAATTTGGTTGTAAAATCTTGTACGTATCTTTTGATCTATAGGATTTCCCCTCCTTCCTCTTTTTTCCTCTATGAAAATTTACTTAACTGGGTTGTCTGTTGCATAAACTAACTCCAATACAGATTTTGCTTATTGTATACCAGTGGGGTTGTATAGCATATTGCTGTGTCCTCTCTACTTTAATTGGTACTTAGAAAAAGAGGTCTGATCTGTCTTTCAAATATTATAACTTTTTTCGCAAGAATACTTCTATAGGTGGTACTGGGTCTTTCCATTAGGAGCTCTTATATGATGTAAGCAGTTACTGATGGGCATTACTTCGAGCCATTATTTCTTTAGGAGTTATAAAATCATTGATTTCTTTCCTCGTTTATTAGAGAATATTTCTTCCCACAGATAAACTGCTCTTGAACTATTCGGTTACCTGGCCAAGTAGCCACTAGCCATATGTGACTAATCTAAATGTTTTAAACCAATATTCACAAAAAAAGGTCTGTTAGCATAAATCTGCTAATATAAATAGTAACTTGCTATAGATAGGCAGGCAGGCCTTTTTGCTTTTAACTTTTCACATGAAAGTGAAAATTCTCATTATAAACACAGAGTAGAGATTTTCAATCCTGTCATATATATACTTACACTGACATCTTGTTATCATCTACTTATGTATTCTACTTGCCATGAGTTTTGTTTAACCTGAATGGGTATTAAAATTTATCAAATGAAAGAATAAATGGGGCAGGGCTCTATCCTCACATTATTTTCACAGGATTAAATAATAGGAGAAACTGGCAATCTCTCATTAGATAAAATGGAAGCCAGCAGACAATGGAATGCAAACATTGGAGAGGTGAAATAAAACAGAATTATCAAGCAGAATTCCATATGCAGTAAAAACAGTCATTAAAAATAAAGGTGAGGAAAAAAATAAAGGTGAGAAGGTGGTGTGATAGTGGCTCAATGGCAGAATTTTCACCTGCCATGCCAGAGACCTGGGTTCAATTCCCAGCGCCTGCCCATGAAAAAAAAAAAAAAAGGTAAGAATACTTCCACTTCAGCTAGTGATGACCAGTGTTCTCACCAAGAACTTGAAAAGTTGGATCAAATTCAGAAATCATCATTCTTAAAGAAGCAAAAAGCTCCTAAGGTACTGAGAACAGAAGGAGCTAAAACTAAGGAGGGAAGAACTTCTGTAGCTGCTCTCACCCTGGGGCCTCTGCTGATTTTGGCAAGAGACTGGGATTAGCATTGACAGATAACACTGTGATCCATGACATACATGTAATTCTCAAATACATTTTCTCAAGGTGAATAAAATTCCTGAAATAGTTGAGTGAACCTGAGTGTGTATCAAATCTGATTCAGTATAAGGTATGCATCCGTATAGGGATAGAAGGTGGGGTGAGATAGAAGAGATGTCCAGGAATCTAATGCTAACTTTTTTAGAGCTCTGCGGCTCTGATTTGTAAAGCTTCCTCAATGACTCTGCTACATAGCTGGGTTTGGGAATAACCAGCATAAATTATTCCATAAACTGACTACATTCCATGTTAAAATCAATAAGAGGTTATAGGATCCTACATCTCTTGGCTAAGAGCTTACATGGCATCTTAATTATTGGGCCAAAAACTCAAAATAGACCTCTAAAATTGTGTACATTATTTTTTTTTTCCTGAAAAGCTATTATTAAATTTATGTTGTGTCTCACAATCAAAATGTAATCTGGAACATTCACTTACTGGGAAGCCCTAATCAGCTATTTTTCAGTCTCATCGATTTTCCAGCACCACTGCCTAAAGTGAATTTTTATGTGCTATACCTTTTATCACACAACCAAGAAAAATCTGTTATACACAAGAGCAAAATATTCTAAAATTAAACAAAAAGTTTTAAAAGTATAGCAGTCTTAGGAAATGCAAAAGAAACTAACAAAAAACAGTGCATAATAACAACTCTAAACATTTTGAGAAGGAAAACTAGCCACTTCATATCAACGATAAGAGAAATGTTAAATATTGACATATATCTTGCAGATGGCTGAAGTTTAAAGGCAATAATATTAAATGATACTTCTTTGTTTACAGCAAGCACTGTGTGTTTGGAGAATTAAATTAAAGCACAAACAGTATCAACTCTCCTGTAATAACTCTTTCACTAAGCAAGATTTAAGAAGTACAAATATAAAATGTATGTTAAGAGGTAATGGCCAGAAACACATTAAATTATCCGGACTGTTTAATTTCACGTAAAGCATAATACACATAATAATTTTTGTTTCTGTTTAAGTAGAATAAGGTAAAACACTTACCTGGGCTTCATATAGGTGGGCAATGTGAAATTGAACTGCAAAGAATGACAAAAAATAATAATCACAATACAGAAGAATTTGGGGTAAATTAAGAATAATATAAAATGTAAACATAAGCACAGTCTATACTACATAGATTTTAAGAGGAACATGGCTTTTATTCATGTTTAATAAAATACACAAATAAACATACTAAAGAACATGAACATATACATCTACTTTAACACACAGTATTTAAAAATTGAGCTACAAGTAAAAAATACAGTAAAGTCAGTATTTATTAAAGACATACTAAGACAATAATATTGTAAATTTCTTATACCATATTTTATATAAAGATTTATAAAGAAGTCATAGATACTACACTAGTCATAACACTTAAAAGAAATGAGTTGTTGCATTTTTTCTTAAGTTCTTGACCTTTACTGTTTAAAACTTTATCACCAGAGTATGAATGATTCAACAAAAGCAACAGTGAATCAGAAATCAAAACTGGATTCTACACAGTTTGTTATCCTATTGACATTAAATTGGTATCAAAGCAAATGAGACTGTGACCAGATTTAGGATGTTAAACTTAAGCCCTGTGATAAATAACTACAAAGAAAATATCTAAGAATATGCAACGTCATAGACAGAGAGCAGAGTGCAGATTGCACAAGACAGGAGAAGTTAATGCATAATGGGTACAGGGTTTCTGTTTGGGGAGATGGGAAAAGTTTAGTAATGGAAGGTGGTGAGGGTACTATAACATTGTGAAATGATTAATCTCACTGAATAATATGCTTGGGAGTGGTTGAGATGGAAAAGTTTATGTTGTATATATATATTCCACAACTTTAAAAAAAAAAGGAGCAACTAAAGAGACAATGACAATTAAATGTAACATGTGATCCTAGATGGGATCTAATAAGGCAGGAGAAAAGGCTCAAAAGCACATTATTGGGACATATGAAAAAATTGGAATATATTTGAATATACACTGCAAGTTTTATATCAATGTTAAATTTCTTAAATTTGATAACTGCACTTAAGATGGTTACATAAGTGAAATTCCTTGTTCTTAGGAAATGTACACAGCAGTATTAAGTCTTCAAGGAGCATGACATATACAACCTATACTCAAATGTTCAGAAAATGGATAGGCAGATAGACAGATGGAATGATATGGCAAATGTGGCAAAATGTTAATAATGGTGGATCTGGGGGTATGGGGTATAGGGGTATGTTGGAGGTCTCTATATGGAGTCTGTATTATTTTTGTAACTGTTCTGTAAGTTTTAAAGTATTTCAAAATAAAAAGTAAAAAAAAAATCAGATTTTAGCTATTTAAATAATATGATTTTCATTCCGTAACGATAAATATCTTTTTTTATGTTCTGTTTACTAGGTTTTTATAGTTAGATTTCAAGGAGTTTGAGAAGCTTTCAAACTTGTATACAAAATGTTTCTGTGGAATTTTAAACAGAAGGTCTATAAGCTATCATCAAATTCTCATTGGGGTGTGTACCACAAACTCACTGATTCCTATGATTTTAAGATTCACCTGGAAGGCTTGTTAAAAATACAGATTCATGACACCAGCTCTTGAGAGATTATGATTCAGTGAACCTACGTCAGGGAAGGCCTGGAGAGCTGCCTTTTTATTCAGTTCTGCAAGGGATTCTGATGCTGGTTCCCTAGACTCATACTGGGAATAGCTGAACTAAACCAAAAATTTCTTGCCACAAAAGCAAAACAAACAAACAAAAACACATAATGAACTTTAATATCAACCAATTTTTTGGTATAAGTACTCCAATTCTCTTTCTAAGCCCAACTCTGCAGGTGAAATCATTGCCTACCCCCTCTACGTGGGACATGACATCCAGGAGTAACAGTCTCCCTGGTGGTATGGGAGATGATTTTCAGGGATAAGTCTGGCCCTGGCACCGTGGTATCAATGATGCTATTCTGACCAAAAGGGGAAAAAGAACTGTAACGAATAAGGTATCAATGGCTGAGAGAGTTCAAATAGAGTGAAGAGGCTACTCTGGAGGTCACTTCTACACATGCTTCAGCTAGACATTGCTACTACCATAACTTGCCAAACCCCAACCAAAATCATTCCTGCCAATCCTAAAAAAATATCTAGGGCACTATGTAAGATTTCACAAAGTTCCCAAGCAGTAAGGCAACTTCCCAGGAACCTATAACCTCTAGGTGGGTCCTTGGACAAGATAAGTCCTGAAATGAAGAAGGGCCAGCCTCTCCAGAAGAACATCAACTAGTTCCATCCCCCTATCTCATATTATCGATAGCCCCTTCCAACATGAAAAAGTTAGAATGGACATAGGCCGAATACCCTTAAAGAGGGAGAGAAAGATCAAAGGTGATGATAGAGTTATACAAAGAAGGCAGTGTGCAACAAATAAGCATGAGTGCTGAATCATACTGATATCTCTTTTAGTCTCCAGTACCTTAAATCAACTAGAAATAAAAACCTAAAATTGTGGAATTGCAACCCATACCAAACTCTGAAATCTGTTCTACAACTAATCGTTGCTATGTGCTTTGAAATTTATTGCTTTTTTTGTATATGTGGTTTTTTTTTTTTACAAAAAAGAAAAGAAAGAGTGTAATAGAAAAGATAGGATTTAACAAAAGAATATGACTGCTGAATCATTATATTGATATTCCTTTTGGTTTCTAGTGTCTTGGAGCAGCTAGAAGAAAAAATGAAAAATTGTGGAACTGTAACCCATATCAAACTTTAAAATCTGTTGTATAACTGCTTGTTTAAAATGAACTTGGAAATTTATTGCTTTTTTGTATATATGTTATTTTCCACAATAAAAAATATGCTAAAAAAAAAAAAAGATTTCATCTCTCCGTAGGCTCAAGTTAACTAATCAGACATGAGGCAAAATAAAAATATCTTTCAAAGATGAAAATCCAAGCAAATAAAAACAATAATATAAACAAATAAAAATTATAAAAACTACACACATACATATATATATGTGAAAACTACACACATACATACATACATATATATATATATATATATATATATATATAAACATCCCTTTTATCTACATGGATTGGAGGCTTTTCTTATACTCCTTGAGAGATCCAGTCCAAATTTCACCTCATTAAAGTGTGAGAATGAGACTGGGTTCTAGGTTAAGAGAATTGGGAAGGGATGGAGAAATCTATACCCATTTCCCCCTTTTTCTTATTCCTCTAATAAAGGTGACAAGGAAGAAAAGATCAGATGCTAGCTGACATCCTGATAATATTCCAGACTTCCTCCAGTCTTCGGCCCAGAAGCCTTATGACAATGGCTTCACTACCCCTTGAGTTACTAAATCTAGTATCATCTTGTGTAATGTGAAAAACACCATACATTTATATTCTTAAAAATCTTCTTTAAATGGAGCATAATCACACAACTAAGGAAAAGCTCAACTTGGCAAGTTTTAATTAGAGACAGAAATTTTAACAAATATTCTCAGAAAAGGTACTGAAATTGAGCTTTATTCAGAAGCTAATATTATTTTTAGAATACCAGAAGAAACAATTTTATCCCAAGAGGCAATCATATAGTAAAAAATCTCACATCACTATGATCCCTTTCAAACCATGAACTGTAATTAACCCTTAAATTGCTTCAGAAGCAGTAAAATTTATTTTATTAAAAAATTAAAATGTACTTTTTTTTTAATTATACAACTTATTTGTGCCATAAAATAGAAATATCTCATAAAGGTATTTTTTTTAAATCTCATTTTACTTTCTACAGCATACACTTGATTCTTACAGTATTGCAAAATAATATGGGAGGATTCCAAAGAATAGTCAAGGTCTGTGTCAAATACAAATCAGTGATAATATAAAAAATCCAAAGAGAAATAAGTTTTACAAAGACAATAAAGTGTCTAATGCTTAGAATAATAATATCTGCCTCAAATGAGGTAATCTACATTTGTTAGACATCGGCCATTATCGTGGTTATCAAGTAATCACGCAGATCTTCTAAAATCAACTGAACTATAATAGCTTAAAAGTTTCTAAATAAAGTGTGTGCCCTATCTATTAGAATGACCAATCTTTTAGCATTGAAATGTCCTAGGAAACTCCTCTGTTCTGGGCAAAACAGGATCTTAATCACCCTACCTCCTTATTTCTTTACTCAAAAACCAACAAAAAGAGGGGCACAGTAGACTTGAAGGCATATAGTTCAAACTGTCCTCTTCAAATTTCACATAAAGTTTTCTGACCTGTGGCACTCATTCTACATATGTAAGCATTTTCCTCTCAAAAATAATGATCTGTAACTAAGATTTAACAGAGTATTAAAAAACAAGGATTTCCCAAATAAAATATTTAGTTTGACATTTATGAAATGTCTCCAAAAAGTTATCATTCAAATTGACAAACAGTTCTCAACCATAAAGGAATTTTAAGGATCTATAGTCTAGATGGTTTATATAACTTGAATACATAATTAAGGAAAAAGCTCAAATTAAGACTTTAATAAATGAGTTAAATTCTCTTTCAAATCTAACCTCCTCTTAGAAACTATAATATATTGCTACACGTGATATCTTCCCACCATTTATTTTGCAAATACACTGATCAGTACTAAACCTTGGTAGTTTCATTTAAAGAAAGTAGCCACAGCAAAGAATATAAAATTAAATTTAATAATTCTAAAAGAAAAAAATTCCACAGGATTTATCATTATTATTATTATTATTAGCCATGAAATGATCTGAATAATGTAGAAACCCATGACATGTAATAATACTTACTTTCAGCATTGGACAAAGTGCAGGGATTACAGTCAACCAAAGCTAACTGAAAATGCTGTAAAAGGAGAGTGAGAAAATTAATGCACTAAGTTTAGAGTCATATAAAAGCATCTTAAAATATTTTTAAGGTGTTTAAGGTCTAACATTTAACAATGAAACTATGCTGTGCAAATAAAATATATTGGCCAACCAAGTAGAATTACTTTCAACATCTATTACTGACAACTGACAGGCTGTTATTTTCTTGAAACAGTTGAGAATGGGGAATTTAGGGAAGAAATAACTCTATTAAGTTACCCTATATATGTTTTTATTTATATGAAAAAAGTTTCACTTTTGAGTTTCCAAGTCATAGAAAGAATTAAGTTACAGGACAGTTTAAAACACATTTCAATTCATTATTTACAAAACTGCAAATAGTGGACTAATGGTATTAATGCCAGAACACCACCACTTATCAAAATGAGATGTGATCTTTAGGAACCAAAAAATCACTGTAAGCAGCAGTATAAAAAGTAAAACCTATCTACCTTTACTAATTCTTCAATAATCATTATACTTAGAAACTGCCCTTTAAAACTGAAACATTACAAAGACATCAAACAGCCCATGTTCAAGTTCATCTATGAAATCGAATTTTCTTTTAGAATGTAAGTGAAATGAAATTGTAATTATAGAATTTGTAGAACTTCTTATGCAATATTAAACTACAAATATATATCACAGCATCCACTTAAAATTGTATAATATAAGCCTGCACAAAAAGTAAATGTTGACATCAATATAGTTCATTAATTTTTAAGAACTCAAAGTATCATCAAAGAATACTGAGTAATTGCTGACATCTAGTTCACAAACATGAAACCTGGTAGGTACATAAACCAATTTATAGAAGACAAATAATGATTACTAGAATTGGTATAATATCTTTAAGTTAAAAAATGTTATGTAAATTTCTTTGAACTGTTTTCTGAACCTCCACGAATTTTCAGCATTAAAAATAATCAACAAGGTACAAGCTACTTTTTAAAAACATCAGCTAAAATAAGCTTATTCCTATCTACAATTTGAACAACTAATGAATTATGTATTTTTATCACTACAGAGCAAACTGATCATTGATTTTCATAAAAACAAATTTCTAAATGTTAGCCCAAAAGTACTTTATCAAAAGAAATAATCTTCAACAAGCTTTCAGTACTCTATTTCAACAAAGAATCAACAAAACTGAACTTGCTCAGCTAGAATCTTCAATTAACAAGAATAAACTAATGTTAGGTACCCAATGTTATAACTAGAGAAACATTAGAAAGAGCATCATTTGATATAACACAGTAACTAGTATATTCATACATGAACGTCTGTCATATGCATGGCATAATTAGGCTAGCCTACATTTGTATTACTCTTAAAACATAATGCTTGTAACATCTTCTGAATGGCTAAACTACTAATAAAATCACTCTAGCCTTAAATATTAACTATTTAATCCATTCAACAAATATTTATTAAGAGCCTATAATACCCTAAGGCATTAGGGATACAATGGCCAACAAAACAAAAGTGAAAAACTATTCACCATGGTTGAATGAATTAAAAAAAAAATCCAACATTTGAACACTTCAAGAACTGTTTTTATTTTCCCTTGGCCTACTGAACAAATCGTAAGTCTTCAAACATTCTTCTAGTGTACTACCACAGCAAAAAACAACTATCTTAAAATGTGAGGACTATGAATGCAAAGCGCGCCTTTTATTTAATATTTTCCTCTAGTGTCTAGAGGAAGTGCAGCATAGCAGCCACATACTTCAGATTGTTTTACATTTCTAAGTTTAATCTACCCTGCAAGCATATATTAATATTTAGATATGAGAAGAGAGACCTTTCCTAAATGAGACATCAAAGGATACAAACTCACCTGAGAGGAAATGGCCTTCAAGATGGCAGTATTTTAGTTTTACTATTATAGTCAAATCCCACAAGGGAAGAGTAAAGAAATACATAATAATTAACCCAGTCTACATTTAATCTAGCAGTACTCAAGATCTTGCAGTGAAACCTGGCTGGAACAATTCTTGACCATGTTTTACATAATTATTAAAGAATCTTAAAAGCAGCAATGAAGTTACTGATTCACTATTTCAAACCCACAATACTATGAAATGTCAAAAATTTTCAAACAGCAAAGATACAAAAAAATTATTCAGCCAAAGAGTACACATTCAAAAACAGGCAGATGAGAATGAAAGAGATTTACAGAATAATTACGAAGTATTCATAAGAAACTAAGAACAGCCACACAAAACAATCCCACAAAAAGAAAAACAATGATACAACATCTTTCAGCACAGTAAAGGGGAGATGAGAGAACAGGGTAGAGATGACATGACCTCATAGCTTCATTTCCAGTTTCTAAATCAACTGCAAAACAGATAAACCCATTTACGCATAAATCAGCAGAAATGACTGTCAATTATGACAACTACCCTCCAAACATAAAAATACCATAGTAAAATATCCTGCTCCCATCACTGCAACCATCTGAAGCAGCTAGGAAACATCTGCACTCAGAAAAATATTTCAGTATTGAAACTGGCTACTACTGTATGAAACAGTTATTATGCAGGATAAGCCTCTGTAGTTCTAAGACTATACAAACCTTAAGGCAGAAAGCAGTCTACAGAAAATTAATTTCCAAACAGGAGATTTATCTAAGAATTTTTTTATAAATATTCCAGTAATTTTCTTTTCATAGAGCATCTCTGATCCAATCTAACACAAGGTTTGATTCATTACAATTTCTGTTGGCATCGTTTATCACCAAAGTCACCTTTTGTTTTAAAGGCCTTAACTTATTCAATGTTTTAAAAAAACTTTACAGTTTGTTTGCTTTATACAGCCTATGGAATTTGATTTCTACTTGAAGGGGGAAATTTTAATCTATAATCATGTAATTAACTCAAGTTTCAAGGCTGTATTTCCCTTTACCTTTTTTATTTTTAGCTGTATACTCTGATTATCTCATGAATCTTTTCAATTGTTGGGGTTAGGGGATAGAACCCTGTGAACCAGCTAGAAGTATCCACAAATGTAGTTAGGGTTAAATGTCATTGCTTTGAATTTTTAAATTGTGCATTTGCCCCTAGATACCCTAGTGTCAGACTATGTAAAAAGGTATATGTGCGCACTACCTTAACTGAAAATTTTTACCAGCTTTTACTCTATGCCAGGCACACTGCTATGGTTATGCATCAACAGAACTGAATGCAAGGCTGACTGAAATTAATGTTCTAATAGAAGTTAAAAAAAAAAGTTTAACGTGCTCTGGAAATACAAAGAAAAGACCATTCCATGATGAAATCCAAAAAAGATATAGATATGGGAAATAAAACAGTTTTACTTCAGGCTAAGGAAACAGGTTAAGTTATTTTTACAGAGCCCTTCTAAAAGGGAGTTTAAATGGACCATTTATGCAAGGGAAGGGAAGGTGTGCCAAGTACTCGTGCAAATCAAAGACAAATTATTTTCTCATTGTTACAGATTGTCACACTTCTAAAAGTATGATTTAAAACCAACAGATTTCATTCCTAGAACTAACACTCTATGATAAATAGATGAGGACAGGGAAGTGATATTATCTACTTTAGGGTTTGGTCTCTGGAAATAAGATACAGAACTGAAACTGTTAAGTTTTGGTAGAGCTTGTGGGTCACATTCCTGGTCAAGATGATCTGATTGAGGTTCTCTCAAACCCCTCAAACTCAGTTCTTCTAATTTTCTTTGTAATACAAGGTTATTACACCTGTGCTTAGGATAGACTACTGCATACCAATGACTTCTTAATGGCTAATGGATCCTGGTAACCTCCAATCACAGAGGTGGCTCCTACTTTGGAGTTTACCAGTCTGGTCTCTTCCAAACATTTCTTTAACAACAAATAAAAAGGAAGTCAAAACACACTGTGTATTGAAGATAGTCAAATCTTATTTCTAGCTCTTCTTTTCAATTCCCAACAACACATTGATATCCTTCAGGTACTTCCAGTTCAATACCCCTACCCCCCACTCCCCAATGAGCTATCTCCACATTTAGAGCCTTTTTTATCTCCCTACCCTACCAAAACCTGCTGCTGCTTTCTTTGTCCTAAACTTTAGTTAACAAAAAAGTAATCCAAGCCAATAAGTAGGAAATCTCTCCCATGCTAAGACAGTTAACTAGGATTTCAAGATCCTAGCATGTTTTACTTTCCATTCATCCACCCACCCCTCCTATGAGAACTCATTTATCCTACTGTTTGTCTTTTTTTTTTTTCCTCATGGGCAGGCTCTGGGAATTGAGCCTGTCGGGTCTCCAGCATGGCAGGTAGGAATTCTGTCACTAAGCCACCATTGCACTGCCCTATCCTATTGTTCTTGCTCATCTTTTTTCCTGCAATTGTGTTCTACGTTGCCTCCTTACTCCTCATTTTTCTTATTTTACAAAAGTATAGGTATGCAACTGATTGGAAATTAAAAACAACAAAACTCAACCTAGTGTGTGTCTAATCTCTGCAAAGAAATGATCAGAATATGAGCCATCTTGATTTCCAAATTCTTTCAATCTACTGTAAGACTTGTATTCACAGCAGAATAACTGATATTTACGCAAACAACTAATACAATACAAGATGAACATATTCATTTTAGAAAGGGGATACTGTAACAAATAACACCACAAAATATTATTTTGGAATATACCTTTTTAAAAAAAAATGTGATGTGAATGCTTCATAAAGCTGCATTTGAAAACAGATTATAATCCACATATTTAAGAAGTTACAGGTAAATAAAACTTGCTTTTCAATTAGAAATTATTTCTGTAGTGAAAATATATTTGAGGAGAGAAAACTACGACATGGGACACCTGGAATCACCTTACTCCTCAGTATCAGAGAGTCTTTGCTGCATATATATGGGCATCCATGTTCTTTTCAAATGTGTATTCTGGAGGTGCTAAAGAACTCACTGTTTCTACTACTTTACACTTGGAAGTATGTTAATAGAACTCAGGGCAGAAATAAATATCAAACAGAAAAACAAAATTGGGCAAGGAGAGTAAAGTGAGGATAGCATTATTAAGTGCTTGGATAAGCCAGTCAGATCACCTCAGAGCAGAGAATAATTTCTAGGAAATATGTAAAGGCAAAGTACAAGTTGATGAGTCATGCAAAAATGAAAGAGCAAGACTTTTGCCCACACGTGAGGAAAACTGGAAGGGAAAAAAAAAACCTACAATGACCATAGTCTGCCAGAGCAAATAGTGATGCTACACTTAGGTGAAAAAGACCTCCACTGCCAGTGACTGGAAGGTTTAAATCAAACGAAATGAACTGGGGTTTACAATTTTCTCAGTCATAATCCATTCCCCTACCAACCATAAAAAGCTAAGCAAAATTGGACAATACTAATTCCATGAAGAACCAATAGCAATATAAAATAAGAAATACACAATCCAAATACCAAAATAAATATTTTTTCTTTTCTTCAGACTACCAGGATAATGTGCTAATATTTTTTTGGTATTTGCTTGACTACCCAAAAAGAATGGGTATAAGAATTGCCTCAATGGGATATTTAAATACTGAATATGATAGAAATGAAAAATGAGCTTCATTTTTGGTCTTGGCCCTAACATTAGTGGTATTGCTCCCAACACCAGAGTAGACTCAATTAATTAAATAAAATGTACCAAAAAATGAAGATTAGGTTTCTCTCAATGTCTCTATATTCTAAGTAATTCCTATGAAGCCCCCATGAGTGCCATTTCTATGATAGGCCAATATTCTATAGATTCTTCCTTGACGAATTTCTTTCCCTCTTTGGTTATATGTTTTAGGCAAAATCTCAAGATGAACACCAAATCTTATTGACAGTTTTAAAACTCACTGTCATAGGGGTAGAAGGATGGGGACTTTTTTCAACTCCCTAAAGAAAGGTGAGACACAGGGGATGAGCCACACCCCCCTCTCTCTAATCAGCCCACTCAAGACTGTAGAATTTTCAAAATGCTAGTTGGAAGAGGTAAGCAATTGAACACTATGAAGGAAATAGGGCAAAGCGGGTATGGAGAAATAATATTAACTTTCATTATCTTGAGACAACTGAACTAACAAAAATATACTGTTGTATTAAAACACAACAAAGAAATAGTACAAGTATTTTAGAAACTTAAGGCATGGATAAATTAATTTAATAGCTAGTATTCAGATTCTCAGCAGGTATTTCTAGAATCCATAGAGAGCACAGTAGCTTAATGCAATTACATCAAACAAATGTTCTTTGCATTCTACACTAATAAAATAAAAGACATGAGGCATTTCGCAGATTCCTAAAGCATTTTCTAAAAGGAGGTACATACCATCATGCCTTGACTTATTTCTTCTGCTTTAATATCTTGGCATAAAAAAAAATGACAATAAAATTCCTTAGTCTATAAAGATACAGTATCAGATCTAATCAGATGCGTGGAAATAAAGTAGTTTCTGGAGAAGAGTAAGGAAAAAGAAAGCAGAACTGCTATTTCAATCAAAAGTTTCATGTCAGGTATAATAGTGGAGAGGAGACATGCTGAAGCAACTGGGAAACTAAGCATTTGGAGAACACAGTTACATTGTCAGCTTGTATTTTTTTTTTTAATTCCGTTAAGAGATGACAAATAAAACCAGCTTTTTGTTTCTTTAAATTTTCCAGCCTTAAGGGGTATATGGTATAATAATTTTTTTTTCTGTTTTCATTTTATTGCTTTTTCTGTTGTCTTTTTATTTCTTTTTCTGAATTGATGCAAATGTTCTAAGAAATTATCATGATGATCAATATGCAACTATGTGCTGATACTGTGAATTACTGATTATATATGTAGAACGGAAAAAATAAAATTTCCAACCTGCTCTTTAAATAGGTATATTATTATCATTTTATAGCCTCTTACATTTTATTTACCTATCCATTCAAAAAAAGACTAAGCATATAATGTTATTTTTCACAAAAAAAGGGGAAAAAAAGTTGATTGTGATGATAAATGCACAGCTATGTGATGATACTGTGAACCGCTGATTGCATACTTTGGATGATTACGTGGTATGTGAATACATAGCCAATAAAAATAAAAAATTAATAAATAAAAGAAAGACTAAGCACGTGATAAAATGCCAAACCAACATACAAATCTCCTTTGAGTTTGATCCCTTCCTTTCGAAATGTCTTGTATTCTTCATCTTCCTATTACTTGCATATTAACTTCTAAATCAGCACATGTCATTTTCAACTATCAAAATATAAGGAGACCTATATTAATTGGTATGCCACCCAACTCTCCTCAGGTTCCACTGAAAACCCATCCTCTTTAGTTCCTCTACTTTTAAAAGTTAAAAAAGTACTAATGTTGACATATTTTAAACAAGCCAAGCATTTTATAAACATGTGAACATTAGGTAGAATTTCTATATAAGCTTCACTAAATTAAATAGATGCAATGGCATTAACTGACTGAAGAATGTGAGTGTTATTATACCTTATTAGCCTCACATGAAGAAAATGGTTTTCTATAATGCCTCTGATTTTCATATTCTGGTAGACTATCAAAAACTTTTTGCCAAAATTAGTGTATTTTTACTGATGTAACTGATAGCACACTGCATCAAATATATAATGAATGTAAGCAAGTATTAAAATCATTAAAAGGTAATAAAATAAAATTCTGAATTAATTATATGGTGTTAAACAGACAACCAAACCCACAAGGGATGGGGGGGTGGGGTGGGCGGTGAGTATTATCTGAAGCAGGAATGAATAACAAAATACCATGTAGAAATGTCATTGTGGACTGGACTCTGGTTCAAATAATACTAAACTAGTTCATAAAGTAAGAATTGGTATTTCCACTACTCGCTAAGCACATGAACTATTTACTGGTCAATTTAATGGAAAAACAATATCATATGACCAAAAGTAAGCTGGGGAGTAATTTCATATTTCTGTGGATGGGCACAAGGAGAAAAATGCAAAGATCAAATTTTGTGATGGGAAAGTAGATTTCACAAACAATATCTATAGTGACCACAAATCAGAGGACTCTTAGATGGTAGATAAACTGAGAACTAAAGAAGAGCTGAAAAAAAAACTGCAGATATTTATATATAAATATATATAAATTATATACATTACTCAATCTTTACAACAACCTCGTGAGGTAGGTATAGTTATTCCAGTTCTACAGACATAGAGATGATGAGAAGTGTTTGGCATCTTACCCAAAATCGCATGACTTGTGGTATGGTCAAATTTTAAAACCAGATTTGATTTACATGAAAGCTGCTTACATGGTACCAAAACAGAATGTATCAGTTTTAGAGAAAGGGATAGAAACAAACAGGAGACCCTGGAATGCACTTCATGTATAGGTGCAAAAAAGGAATCTATTTACAAATAAACTCTATTTTATTTAAATATTTACCATCTAAAATTACTGTATATGCTATGTTCCTCCTTTGGGCAGAAAGAAATGAAGCAGAACAGACCCTATCTATAATGGATATACTGTTTACACATGCCCCCATTTTTACCCCTCCTCAATTAGCAAGGGAACAGGGTATCTGGGGAATTAAACCTTCTCAAAGACTGGGTATAATTAGTGTAAGAATAACTCCATCTCATTTGATAGAGAACGTTATGGCCAATGAAATGCAAAGTGAAGTGTGCTGGTGACTTCTATAAAAGTTATTCCTCATTTTTGAAGAGATCAATAAGAAGCAAGGATCTTTCTCCTCCATGCAACAATGATGATGATAATGAGGCATTTATTGAGCACTCACTATATGCCAGCAAAATACAAGCACCTAATCCACTACTGTATAATATCTTTCTCTATGAGACGTGAAAAAGAAAGCATGTCACTTTGATTGCGCATGGCAACCATCTTATATCATCAAAAAGAGCAACTAATCAGCCTTTACAATAAGCCGACATACATGAGAAAAGAAAATAAATCCTTGATGAAATCTCAGAATAGCTGAATCTAACAATACTGTAGGCTGGACTTCACGCTATGAGTTAATATTTTTATTTCAACCAGTTGCACTAGGAAATAGTTTAACATAGTGGAAAGGTTGGTTCCACACATATCTAGATGAAGCTAAATTACTAGCCAGTCCACTTTAGGAAAATTGGAGGCCACCTGAGAGAGAGAGAGAGAGAGAGAGAGAGAGAGAGAGCTATCATTCCTTCTGATTCCTACCCTTCATTAACACTGAAAGCTAAGCACTTACAGTAATAAACAAAATACATACTCCTCAACTAAAAATGTTGATGCCTACAATTCTCCTAAAAATAGACAAAGAATACTGGAGAAAACTTAAAAAGCCAATGTCAGGATGAGATAAAAATCAAATGAAACCTTCACATTAGGGAAGGAAAATATCAAGAACTCCTAAAATCCTTCCTATGTTCATACAAATGAAATGGCAGATGATATCAAAACATTTTAAGTAAATGGAGGAAAGGCCCAGAAAAAGAAGGCTGCATTTACCAAAGACACCTTTGCTAAAATCACCTGACTTGAAGGTTTATTAGCATTTAACTACACCCGAACAAATAAAAGTTGTATACAGGGATGTTTCTGTTAAGCATGATTAAGCAAGAACACTCAGTCATTGAACATTGCCCAACACTGTTTTCCTTGAGTAAAGGGGATTTTAAATATTGCCACCTTCATGAAAATGGAGCTTTGCATCCACAGAATTATTTCAGACTATCAGTGTATTAATATTCAGTGATAGTCACTTAAACAATTGTGGAACTACATGATTTCTTTTTCCCTTCAAATATATTTTCTGACCAACATTTACCAAGCTGTTTCCAAAACCACTTCTGCAGCATAATAGGTATGCCGTAAGCATATTGCAAAATGCCCAATTAAGTTTATTTTGTGCTGTAAGACATTTTAAGAGTGTTTGATAGCTCATAAACACTGTGAATGCCCAAGAGGAAGTTAAAATATGCAAGGTGGCATTATCTGAACTTATTTTGCATTTCAAATCCACTGATATCCCATTGTACGTACTTTGCAAAATGCTGCTCTAAACCTGGGGATAACTGGGAACTTCCAGGCATCCTTTATTCTCCACATTGCTTATACCCCTGGGGCCTATTCCTCAACTACACTTACCTTTGACCACTATGTGATCTAAATTCTTCACAATCTATTTGTTTTAGTGGGTTTTGGCTATATATCTCTGTCTTTCATACCATTAGCATGGTTCTTTATAAACCCATAAAAAGTAGAAATAGTATTTGCATAAATTTCTATTTAAATTTTGAACAATTAGGCACCTTTTTTTTTTTTTTACATGGGCAGGCACCGGGAATCAAACTGAGTCTCGGACATGGGAGGTGAGAACTCTGCCTGTTCAGCCACTGTGGCGCATCCTAAGCACTTTTCTTTAAAACACAGTTTCTAAAATCTTTTAGTAGTTCCTCATTAGTGAGTTCAAATTACAACCTACTGTAAGGTCATTCTTTACCATTCTTTACCTCCTCTCTCTTTTATTTATTCTCTCTCCTGCACCCACCCCCCACCCCCAATCTTTAGAATCAAAATAATCTGCAATGGAGATATTTAGAAAACAGAAACCATTATAAAGTTACAAATTCACAAAAACTTAAGCTTTTACATAGAACATCTAACCCTTTCAAAAAGAAATATTTTGTTGTGCAGGGAAGCACTATTGCTATTAAAAGCCCAGTGAGAGATAAAGTAATGGCATAGACAGCACAGGAAACTTAATGAGAAATACAAAATTTCCATTATAAGATATTTAATCAGTGTATCATCTTTCCCCAACAATGTTTATACTCACAAACCAGCAGTCCAAATGCCTTGCAAAGAACACACTTTTAATAATTTTAATATGAGGCATGCTCTTCTGATAGACGAGAACAGATTTCTAATCAGACCTATGCAAATGAATGTTCAATGACTGGGTCACAGATACTACTGATTAAGCAGCTGCTTCTAACCTCTACAGTGGCCAGTCACTTACAAGGGAGTGATTTATATGTCTAAGGTGAGATGGTAACCTTCACCCTTTCTTGATGACTGACCTCAGTTAAAACAAACAAAAAAAATAAGTAAATAAAATTTAATGATGTAATTTGTTACCATGCAAATCTCAGCATCTTAACTACTTTGTAACCTGAACCCAATCTTATGTATTCCGGTTCTTAGCAGATAAACAGTTCTTTTACCTAAAATTTTCAAATTTCCTTTTAAATTGTCAAATAAATTCCAACATTTCTCAATGCTCTAATGTTCAACAGCAACAAGAAAAAAAAAACACAAAAATAAAACATTGTATCTTGAAAAACCCAACAACCTACCTTTAAACTAGACTCATAGTCTGTGTTCACTTTGAACATAAGCCCAAGTCGTAAATGAATTTCCTTGGCTCGACAAAAGCTGGGATCAACATAAAGCACCTCCTGAAATGCTTTAATTGCCCTGAAAGAATATAGACATAAGATATCTTAACTTTTTAACACTTGCATGAATTTCTGCTTGGTAGTACAGTAAAATTTGTTTTATGCAATACTGTTTTAAAGGAAATGCCAGTTTTATAAAAATAGTATGAATTAATAATAAAAGAAAAAGATTGGAAAGGTGCTCTTGGGCCTTTTATATAATTAAATGTGTATAATCTAATTTAATACAAAGAAGGAAAAGGAAGATCATTTGAATTTATTCTCAATTATTCAAACAATATTTTGTGGTTCAATAAATTTCTAAGTGTAAATAACTGATTTCATTTTTTCTGGAAGTTCCTGGGAGAGGGAGTGTTAGAGAGGACAGGAATTTGTTTTTACAATGCACTTGGACCTTATTTTGCATACTGTGTGAAGCAGGGGTCAGTTTTCATTTTTTCCATACATATATCCAATAGTCCTTGCATCATTTGTAGAAGAGACCTTCCTTACCCCACAGGTCTATATGCCACCTTTGTTTTCAGCTTCATATCTTTACATCTGGTCATGAAATTACTTAACTTTCTTCTTGAAGAGAAGTTTGAAATCCTTCTGTTAGATGACTTTTAAAATGGGTGGGATATGTACGTGCTTTGTTATCTGATGTATATAGGCTCTGAGGCAGGACAGGTGAGCAGAAAGACTGACAGCAAAGAACTGGGGCAAATTACCATTCTCAAAGGTGGCTTCTACTTCTCTCAACCAGAATTTAAGATATTTATCTGCCTAGTATAAAAGACTCTCTCTTTGTACTTTTTTCAATCTTTCTAGATGCAACTTTCACTAGCCTCTACATTCTTTTGGTCATGTCTAATGCTACCATCTTCTAATAGAACAGGAAATTGGGGGGGGGGGCCTCATATATATGTGTTTGGGGGAGGCATCAAAAAGGTTAGGAAGAGAACCACTACAGCGATATAATAACTGATGCCAATTAAAACATATGATATGACTGAGAAAGGGTACACAGGGGCATTAGGAAGCTTCTGGAGTGATAACAATGTTTTATTTCTTGACCCCAAGTGTTGGTTACATGAAGGTATTAATCTGTTAAGATTTACACTTTTATACACTTTTCTTTAGGTGTGTTTTATTTTGTAATGATAAAAAGGCTTTTAAAGAAACAGCATGGCAAAACTATCTAGACTGGTCAAACCACTCTTTCTACTACAGATTTTAGATTAAGGCACTATTAAAATTTTATTTTAATTTTAGTTTCCTTTACTAAGAACAATTACTTTGTAACTAAATGACAAAAGATTATTTATCTAGCAGTTCAAAGCAGATGTAAAATAACACAAATAGGTGAAAATACAAGACTTGTCCAAAATGTTGTAACAGCATACTTGGAATAGAATAACCACTAGAATTTTGCTCTCCTGTCCAGTTGAATTTCCACTTGATTAATCTTTTTTCTTTAAAGTTGTGAATAATACTTCATAAAGTCCTAATTAACCTTATCTCATGATATGGTTCAGAAAACCCTCTAATGTAACAGAACTAAGCAATGCTCACATGTGCCTGAGTCAAAGACATGGGGGGAAGAAAAAATGGAAGTAGAAAGCAGCCAAGGAAAGATGAAATAAAAGAGAAAGAGAAAAGAAGTTAGGAAAGAAAAAAAAGGTGTATGTAAGGAAGAGAGGGAGGAGCACAGAGCATCAGTAACAACCATTTAGGAGAAATAATATATCCTACTCAGTCTCCAATCTCTTCCCTAAACTTACTAGCTGTGAATACGTTCTACTCCACAGGTGCCCTTAGTACAGTTATCTTATCCACTTAGTCCACATTGTCACAAAGGTAAGAAACATGGGTTCATTCTAACAAGTTCCTGAGGTATGTTTACATACTAGAAATAAAGAACTATTAACTTATAAGCAAAAACACATGCTCTGAAACACATCAGTCTGGTACATACGATGTTTATTCTTTAAGGACTATTAAAAGTGCCCATGACAATGCTGTGGTCGATATATATTGAATCATCAAGTTCTCCTCATTGCTTGCCCAAAGTTTACCTCAAATTCAATATCTTGTAGACTCAATCTTCAATCTTATTAGTATTTTACTGAAATTTGAGTCCTAGAGGAATTTCTTTGTTCTGCTCTGGCTTACATATATTTCCTTGAACTTGTGGCTCCTGTGATTGCCTAATAACCTCTGATACTGTAAATCAAATCTCCATGTCACATTTAAGAACTAACAGTACCTATCCAACTCCATTCCCAGTTATGCCCTAACACTGCTTTTCTTCAGCTGTGAACTGGCTTATCTCAGGAATTTCTTCATGCCAATGCTGGCGCTCCTAACTTCACTGTTTCTCCTTAGCTGGAACATTTTCATTCTTCCACTTCACTCTTCAAGATGTAGCAAACTAAGTCAATACCAACCACTTTTTTGCTTAGCACTAACAAGCAGTTAGGTCCACTCTATAATCAAATCCTTTTATTTTCTCCCTACCTTTTGATGTACTGTCTCCAGCGTTTCTATGTAGTCTATTATTCCTTGAGGTCTAGAATCTACTTTTATTTTTAATTTTCTAAATAATATAGTAAAAGGTTTAAGTTTAATAGATGTTTACTGATACTATCGCTTTTACAATTAGTCTAACTGAACTTCTGTTTTTGGGGGGTGGTGGTGGAAGGGGTGGGACAGAGCCACAGATCCCCTCACCTAATACAAAATATATTCAAACATCTAAGTTCA
Organism: Tamandua tetradactyla; assembly: GCF_023851605.1. Taxonomy (NCBI): domain Eukaryota; kingdom Metazoa; phylum Chordata; class Mammalia; order Pilosa; family Myrmecophagidae; genus Tamandua; species Tamandua tetradactyla. The sequence goes on from NC_135353.1 coordinate 126,335,037, forward strand.
TTTTCTGAACTTTTACCCTGTGCACTTCTTCAGTTTTCCCAACTCCCACGGGGAAAAAATAAAATAAAAAGAAAAGAAGTATATCTGTGTGTGGAGAGACAAAGGGAGGGAGGGAAAGAGGGGGAGACGGGAAAGGGAAAGAGAGAAGGGAAGGAGGGAGAATGGGTATCACTCAGACTATATTCTAATCTTGGACATCATTTTACTATATTCATATCCTGTCATACCGCATGTACTCAGAACATGATCTCTGTAGCACAAGCTAAACTAAAACACCAATACATATAATTTTTGCTGACTGCAGCAATGTGATTGACAGAGAATTTTAGAGTATGAGAAAGAGCTATCAAAAACTAGGAAATATTTTCATGGTACAATGCCTGGAAAGATTTATAGTTTTCAAATACTTAAAGCATATTCTCTACTAAAAAAAAAAAAGCATATATAGCTGTATATAAGTATCATTTGCATTTTTCCTTAAAATCTGAAAAATATAACTTTTCTATCACTAGAAGTATTTCAAAGGATTTTCAGTTTAAAGATTTTTTGCATTTAATGTTTGCCATTATTAATTTCAAAAAGAAAATGATAGAAAACTAAAACCTCAATATCACTATAAAACATGTACATGTACTTAATATATTAAAAAAAACAGTCATTTTAAAAGATTTCTATAAAGTATCAAGAAAAACTCCTCTAGAATGTTACCAAACTACAGTAAAAATAATGATATTAACTAAATGTCCCTAGTAGCCATCCAGCCATTTACCAAACACAGCTTCAGTATATTTGGAAAAAAGCATAATAAAAAGAAAGTCCTCTGGGACTAACAAAGCAGAGCTTGTAGATTTCCCTCAGAGATATATGAAGGTATATATGAACTAATTCCACAAAATTTCATAATAATAAAAGGTAAAATGTTCTAGCTCAAACTCAGTAATAATACACACACAGAGACCAGGAAATTTAGTGGTTCCTTTTAAATGAGACAATTAGGAAGATTTGATGAAATAATCAAGGAGACAAGATTTTTAACAGGTGGAAATGGAATGAGAAGGCGGACAAAAGAGAGTACTTGGCATGAACAAGGTCAAAGTCACATAGGTAAAATTCCTAGGGAAATGTTAGTACATTGTGATTGACACAAAAAGCATATTCAGGGGAGCAGTAAGGCTATAAGGATCATTTGAGGTTGAAATAGAGAGGATCTTACATGTGAAGGTAAGTCAGAAAAATCATACACTGGGTTACATTTGCTAATACCACTTCTCCTGGCTCTTCAGCTTCCTCTCTCTAGCCAACAGTCATCATTACTCCAGGCAGTTGGATACTTTTTTCCCTCCCCTATTACCAGATTTATGTTTTTATTCATAATTTTCCTAAGGCTTAATTAATCAAAGCCCTTCCAAATTTTAAATTTTCTCTGACAATCTTTGTGTCATTGGTAAGCATAACTTTACCAGAACTGCCTTAGTTATGTGCAGTTCAAAATAAAAGTGTACATAATAAACTCTAGCAAGAACTGTTTTATTTTAATGGAAATATACTTTAATCTTAAGTATATAATTTTAATGCTTTTGCTCTAAAAGCATTAGTCTATATTATGGTAGTTCAAAAAAATACTCCATGCTCAGGACCAATGGTATCACAACAATATTATGTCTATGCTTGCACTATTATTCTCTTTCATTCCATCCAAAGCTTTAAGCTGGTCACTAAGATCAATATTCTTTTTTTTTTTTTACTGCACCCAGAGCAGGGACTATACCGGAAAGCAGATTCCTACACCACTAAGAAAATCTGTGATTGGTACAGTGCTATGGAAATGAATTCTAAAGAAAGCTCATTTTTAACGTGTTAAGATTTCTGTCTTTAACTCACCTCCAACTCATTCTCCTAATCTTTTCTGATGTCAGCATAATAATAACAACTACATTTCTTTACACAGCCTGTTAGATCTGAGAGCTTAATTTCCAATTTCCTACACCTCTAGCACAGAATTATGTATATTTTAGAACTGAAATCATAAGACCATTCTGCTATTGATCAATGGGAAGAATGCAGAAGTTTACAGGACAGATACAGGACTGATAAATAATTTAGAGAGCTTTATTTAGAGATTTGGCTCTAAGTCATACTAGGAAGAATAATTTATATTCCATTTCCTTTTATTGTACTGCCAAAAGACTTAATTTTTCCCTCAATCTCTGACAGCTTAACTTTTCCTTTTTTCAGTATGCATTTCGCTTCTTTTTACCTTAGGATACAGGTTTTTTGCTAAAGGTAAGGAGAGTTCAGTTCAAGGTACCCCCTTGCAACTGACCACCTTCATTAACAAGAACAACTGTGCGCCTATGTACATGCATGCACGAATGGCTTGTTAAGAGATTGGTTTCTAGTTTTCCGTTATGTACATTTTACTGTGTGCTTCTATGTCTTCTTTTCTCCTTTTGGACAACTTATTTTTAAGTTTAGTTCTAGAGTACTGAGGATGATAATTGTAAAGTTAAATAATTTAAGTCCAGTGAGGATGTAACAGTTGCTCTAATGTACTATACTGTCTCAGAAAAGACAACTAAAACTGTAAAAACTAATTAAATAATTGAATGGATCTATAGGCTTCCAATAAATCAACTCCAACAGAAACAGGCAGCATAATGTGACAACAAGACAAATACGCTGACAGATAATACCATAGTTAATAAATTATCTTAATAATATATTAAGTCAGTCACCAACCCCCATACACATGATGATTGCACATATTATTATAAAATACTCAATCCTGTGTCAAATGCCAATAGGCACAATGAACAAATATCTAATTTTATTTAAATTATGAATGTACCAGAGATATGATACTCTGAGACATCTTAAGTAGATTCTTTGCACTAGCAATACAAAAAAAGATATACCACATCCTTCCTCTAGAAACATTTTCTCAGAAACTCTCAAAGAATTTGGCATGTAATAAAAAATACCTGATCCTAGCAATTAATAGCTATCCACAAATAAACCTTTACATACAGGTAGTTTTATCTTAAGGAGGTTCCTATCAGCAAAAGCTGTACTCTAAAACTGTTAAGTATATATATACCCCATGCTTTCTAATTCTGTGGTTGTTGAAGAAATAGCAAGGTTAAGTTAAAGCAGAAACTTAGAGCACAGTTTGAACAGGGCACATTTGAATAGCAGAGAGAAAACACAGAGCCAGGGTAGATTTATGGAAAGGGAATGAGAGATATCATTTTAGGGAGCAGCTACAGAGTTGAAACTCAATTCATGGGAAAATGGTGATGACCAAGACAGGATCAATAAAGCAGAGGACGCTTATTAAATCAGATACTGCATTTCCTCATATCACTCAGTTTCTTTTCTTCAGTTAACTGAAGAATAGCGATACCATATGGAGATAAGGAATAAAAACACATAATAAACCCCCCTAACTTCACATGCTCACATACTTATTAAAGCAATGAATATTTTTACCTGATGCTGGCTTAACCCCACTACTGACTTTATATTCTTATCTTCAATCTAGAGGGAGCTTAAAAGTTATTAAGGGTATGCAAAAATTGGCTCATATGAGGTATACAAATACATTTCTAAACTGTAGAGGTCCTTGCCTTGGGTTTCACCTAAATTATTTCTGGCTGGCTATAAAGATCCTGATCAATGTGTCCTGGTGAAAGGTGAAACCACCTTTCAATCTTCATTCTTGGCAGCAGAATACATTAGAAAATAGACTGGAATTTTGAGCATAAGGTTGCTTCTGCCACTAAAAAACAGTTATGTAATACTGAGTTACATATACACAGACATACACACCTTGCTTTCTCCATTCACAAAACTGAGGGGGAAAATTAGGTTTTCTCTAAGACCACTTCGAGATCTAGAAATGAAGAACTGTGAATTCTATTGAAAGGATCTTGAAGAAGCTAAAATAGAATTAAAACAGTCCTAGTCTATTCTAGGTTTTAAACATGATACACTGAGTTGAAATTAAGAGGCTTAAATTTAAGTTCACTCTAAAGCAATGGATGATTTTTTAAAAATTACAAAGCTTCTTTCTTTATAAGTTGAATTATAGCTCTGTAAAGTTTACAAAGAAAATCAGTGATCTGAATACTATAATATTCTATATATCCACACAGGTGTTCTCTAACAATGAAGTGCTTCCATACATGATCAAAACCCAACAGGCCCAAAAGTAAAGAGGGAAAAAATACATACTAGGAAAAGCTATCCATGTCTAAAGTTTCATCTTTAGAGAAAGCATATCAAATCACTCCAAATGCACAATTAAGTTTTGTAATGACTATATAGTGCCCACATATATGACCAGCTGGTAACCTATGGCCAAATGATCAATCACCTTTCTTTGGACTTTCACAGCACTCAGCTAACATTGTGAAGAATATAAGAGACTCAAAGTCAGATATGCTCCAAAACAAGAAATGTCTACATAGAGCTTTACAGTTCACAAAATGTACATTGTCTCAATTTGATCATCAAACCTCTGTAAAACAGAAGAGGCACATAATTGCAGTGTACCGTTTTTCTTTTCTTTTTTTTAATAAATAAGGAAACAGATCCTAGGGAGGTTATTTAACTCAAGATCAAACTAAGTAGCAGTGCTGGGAATTTCCAATAGGGCATGCTACTGCCTTGTCTGGTAAAAAGAAAACAACAATAGTAATAGTAATAAAAGGACCTTATACTTCACAGTTTATAAAATCTTATATAGTACTATCATATTTATTCCCTATTTCTGAACGTGGTACCATTATTTCTATTTATGCTAGAGAAAACTTTATAATCTGATTCCTAGTACTAGAAATTAGAAAGTTCTAGCAGATGTGTATGCAGTGAGGGAGGGAATGGTCTATCTCTATAGGTCTGGAAAGATGAAAATATTGGTAATCATTGATCATTTACCCACATATCTTAAGATTTTAAATGAGAAGCATAGTCATTGCTCAATTCAAATAATCTGGGTACCCTCTGCTCTATAAGTGACCAGGAAACTCGAAAAAGTTTTCTAATTTAAGCTTTCTTTAATAACCAGAATCTTTTAGGTATACACACAACTCTAATAACCTAAGGTGGGCCAGTATCTCTGAAGGAACAATCTAATCATTTAACTATGGAAAGCTGTAGGTTTACTGACATTAAAATTTTATGTGTTTACTACATATACACAAACAAAAACAAAAACAAGCCATTTACTGGAAATACTGACATTATCAGTTTTATATGAACTTACCACTGAAATGCATTGTAATGGAAGTAGACCAAACCAAGACCATATAAAAAGGCAGCATTCTGTAAAGAAAGGGAAAAAGGGACTTTTAAGAAAAGCATTTATGTCTAATACAGATATTATTAATATAAAATATGGTACCCAAGTTGTTTCAAGCTCTTAAAACTCTATCATGCATTACAATATATATATATTCAAAACACAAAATAACAGAGATGAGTTAGTAGATGGCATAGAATCCGATCGACTTAAAGAGATACTCCTGGTTTCTTTTATAAGCAAACCTAACAAAACTTTATCAGCAGAATTCTATGGAGGAAATCTGATAAAAATCTGTTACTCCTGGATGAGAAAATGCTTGACTATGCTATCCTATTCTCTTTTCCTTGCATCTGTATTCTTTCTCTGGTTCGCTCCATTTCTGGAACTAAATTCAATTTTATATTCAGTGTTGCCAGGAAAGTAATTAGCATTTAAAGGAAATGCACAATATAAATCTAGATAAAAATTTAGCATTTAAAAAAAAAACATATCCCAAAACATCACCTAGCTGTTTACTTTTTGGAATTTAAATGTTGCAGACAAAACAAAGATGTCAACACTTGAGCTAATTTCTATCTCTGGGTTCTAAATGGGAACCGGCCAGTTCCTTTCCTCAAAAAGGGCAAACATTTGATTTATGCATTGTATCAATCATAATCAAGCCAATCTGTTTTAGTAAATCTTCCCTAATAAATAAAAAAGAGCTTTCACACAGATCCTTGTTAAAAAATTTCTCCAAAATTTTTTAGAAAATTTTAAACTACTACAACACTTATTGCCATACAGTCTTGGGTTACATTTCTCTCTGAGACGAAGACTTTAGTATAAGCAGTTTATATGGGAAGGTTTCCTAGGAAACACATACAGGGAGCAGGGAAGTGAGACAGGGAAGAGAAAGAAGCCAGTAAAGGGTGCAGTATTGAGCTGATTATAGCTGTAGACAATCGGGACACTCAATCCTGCTGGGGATCTTTGGAAGACTGTGGAACTCAGGTATTAATACCATAATTGCAGTCACGAGACAAAAGAATCAATAATGCCTAAAGCCCAAAATGTAAACACCATGTTTCTGGCATGTGATTTTTTAAATACTAAAATTCATTTTAGGATTACACTACACATTCTCTTTGAATTCCAACTAGCTTTCTGCAAACACTGAAAAATGTTCAAGTACATCTTGAAATTTACTAAATATGGTAATTTAATTTCATTAAATCTTTATCCCTAAATTTCTGAATGAAGAAATTATATGCTATAGGGGTATTTACACATTTGGGGATTCAAAAAGGTCTCATACAACACCCCTTTCAAAATTTCATATTAATATTTATTCTAAATTTCACTGGAAATACTTAATTGCGACCATTCATTTACTGCTTCCCCCCCCCCCCCATACACCTTTAGAAAAGTATTTACTAGGTGTCAGGGACAATACTCAAGCCAACTGACTAAAATGTAACTCCCATACTCTCAACAAGTGTGTGTGTGTGTGTGTGTGTGTGTGTGTGTGTGTGTGTGTATGTATACACATGCACGTGGGTTGTATGTGTCAGAATGCAGTAGTTAATTCAGTCAAAATGTGAAGAGATAACTTTTTTTTTGGAGAGGACTTGGAGGGTAGGGAAAGGAGAAAGGAGCATGGCTTGAGTAACAACAGATAACTTATTTCACCAACTTAAGAGAAGATGGTGTGGGGTGAGATGCAAATATAAGTTTACTGAGGGGCATTTGCTATGCTATCGGGATACACCCTGCATTCTCCCAACTTTCTAACTTTGTTCATACTTCATCCTTTCCCCTCCAAGAATTCTTGTTTCCAACCTTGCCACCCTACAAATTCTATTATTAAAATCCATTTTAAATTATACCATTCCCATGAAGACTTGTTGCTTCTCCCATCTCAAACCATAGGTGATCTTTCTAGCCTCTGAATTTGCTCTGAGCACGATGTCTTTATCATATGACATTAATATATAATAGTAAGAACTTAATTTTATGCAAAATGCTAACATTTACCAACTACTTTAAAAGGTTCTAACAACCCTATGAGGTGGTAGAGGGCTTCATTTATAGATACTGAGGATCAAAGAAACCTGAGCAACCTGTTCGAGGATATAGTTACTAAGTAGACATAGGAAATGAATCTGGGTAAGCTTCCAGAGCTTAGTTTTAAACCACAATATTTTTGTTATTTGTGTATTGGCTAAGTCCCATCTCATAAGGGAAAACAAAACAAACAACAACAAAAAAAACACAACCCTGCCAAAAGGCAGGGGTGCTAATCATCTGCTTATTCCCTAGCATAATGCCTTGCATACAGCATATGCCAGAACAAAACTTTAATTTGAAATCACCCTTTATTTAAAGCCTGTATGCTCAGTTCCCCATGTGACACAGAATAGTGTATGTAAAGCATGATTCTATCTATTCACCATAAACTTATAAACATCAGCAAGGAGCTGTCTCATTTTTCCATAATATGTTTCCAAATGAATACCTGTATCTCTATCACAAGTATGCTGTTTATCTTCTCACTAAAGTTTGAGTCTTTAAACAGTAGAGACAGAAGCAAAATCGTCTTTTGATCCCTATGGCAAAGTATAAATTAGGAAAGGTTTACTGCTGAGTAAATCACTCTCTTGGAGCTTTTAATAACCTGTTACATATTTTTCTTTAAATAATTTAGTACTTTGCTGATTCAATTTACACTGTAACATCACTTCCTTAACTGTCCTTTGGATGCTTAAAAGGTTTATTCTTAGTTATAATAGTATAACAAAAGAGGTTGCTAAAGCTCCTTATATCGATCTAGACCAAAGTTACACAAAAGTTCTGTCCCTATAACGTGGGGATAGTACTGCATAGTAAACACAAAATCATGCTGTGAAACCACCAGATTTGGGTTAGAATCCCAGCCTCATAATTTACTAGCTTTTAAGTAAGACCCATAAAACAAGTTAACTGACCTGAAGTTTCAGTATCAAAGCAGTACCTCTATTTCATAGGGTTGGTTTAAGGAATTAGATGAGATAATAAGTGTAAAATACTTAAAATACAGCATGATGCTTTGGATTTTTGTGAGGAGAAAATATGTCTATGAACACCAAGAAAATTATCTAGCACAGGGTAATTGCTACAATGGCTATTTTAGGCATCTTTTCAACTATAACATGATATGTAAAATTTTTGTAAGCCTCACATGCTGTAAAAATTTACACATTTAATATAATAGGGCTTACAAAGGAAAGAGAGTCATGGACTACCTATTCAAAACCTATTCAATTTTGTAACCAGAGGATCTCAAAAACAGTAACTGGCTGCACGGTTGGTTCAGTGGTCAAATGTTTGCCTTCCACATGGGAGACATGGGTATGATTCACAGACCAAGCACCCCCCCCCCCCCCCGAAAAAGAAGAAGTAAAAACAGTAACTGGGACCTGGAAATATCCTGAACCAATAAACAGCAAGCTTAGCTTGGTTACAGGTTACCAAGGTTAGCACAGTTAATATTAAAAATATACAGAGGTCCACGAGAAGGAGGGGTAAAGGGTATGGGATATATGAGTTTTTTTCTTTTTATTTCTTTTTCTGGAGTGATACAGACATTCTAAAAAATGATCATAGTGATGAATACACAACTATGTGATGATATTGTGAGCAAATGATTGCATACCATGTATGAACTGTATTTGTGTGAGATTTCTCAATAAAAATATTTAAAATATATACAGAAACAATAAAGCTGGAATGTTGACAAGATCTGAATTAGAGTAGAGCTGGTAGGTGGCTGAGACAAAAGAGCTGAGAGCTGTACAAGACTTGAAGATGTCTCTTTTTGAGGAGGAGCCCTGGATACAGATACTCACCTTTAATTTTCTTAAAATCTAAAGGGAAGCCACTGGAGGAGAAAGTGGAGGAAGTGGAGGCTTCCATCTCTCCCAAGAGTCGGGCAGCAGCGGCCAAGTCAAGGAGGCAGGTTCCAACAAGTAAGAGGCGCACTTCTGCAATGATGGCAGCTGCCAAGAGGCCCTGGGCTCGGCTGGGGCCCTGGGGCGAAGGCTGCAGCACGGGTCAGAGTGGCCCTGACAGGAACAGGAATGGCCTGGTATAGCGGCCGTATGAAAGTCATGGCACCTAGAGGCAGCATAACTGTGTTAGCACAGTTGTGCTTTAGGTGTAAAGTTTAAGAAGCTATCTACTATTACTAAACCATGAAGCTGTTTCCCTACATTTGTTCCAAGAAGTTTTATGGTACTAGCTTACATTTAGGTCTTCAATCCGTTTTGAATCTTCAACTACACCTTTAAGCAAGTAATGCAAAATGACACAAAAGGAGTTAAAACAAGACAAATAAACAACTAAACTGAAGACTCTTGAGAAAAAGATAGCCCACCACAGGGAAAAAATCCCTAAGAAAAGGATGGCTTTAGATGACAAGCACTACAAGAGAGACTTAGAAATTACACTAGCTTTATCAGTGAAGGAAACTTCCAACAGTCATCACTGATGTGCAGGAGTCTCAAGATAAACACACTGAAAAAAACATGGCAATAACGAAATAGAAACAATGAATAAGTCTTCTCATATCTCTAAGTACAGTGTAGCCAGCAATTCGGTTTGGAGAAGATTACAAAGGTAGATGATTTTCATGATGTTCAAGGGAAAAGAAAAGCAGCATCAAAAGCTATGGTATAACAGAGGAAGATTCTTTTAGAAGGCAGTGATGGTGATAGTGTAAATGACCCTGAACCACACTTTTCAACTAGTGAAGATTTCTGGGGGTGATTCTGGTTTTGGTGAGAGTGAAGATGATGAAGAGCTCACTGTGAGAAAAAGTAAAGCCAAAGAAATTAAGAAAAAAGAAGAGAAGGTAAAATCCCCAATAGAAAAGAAACAGAAGAAACTTAAAATTCAAATGTAATGCTTTGGTGACCTTGGAAGACTCTTTGTCAGCTGCCATCAAATCAGAATCTCAACCTTCACCAAAAAAAGGCTTCTCTTTCTTCAACAGCCATTAGGAAACCATTACAAATATGCAGTCTTTCCCTTGAAAGCAAGAGACCCAAGTGGGTCCCACCAGCAGTATCTGGACGTAGCACCAACAGCAGCAGCCCACTGGCAGGAGTGCCCATTGAGTCTCCAAGTCAGAATCTCCACCTTGGCTTGTTCATATTAGCATGAGTTAAACCTTTGCATCCAAACGCTGCTAATAGCTAAGTGTGGTAACAAAGAAAACTTTAATTAAGAGAATCACAATTTTATACATGTGTTTACATGTAAGTTGTGCTTATGGTTTGAGGAAGGTATTGCAATATAAAGGAATCTTTTAACATTCATAGAGGTGATCTCTATTTTGTGATTAAGTTCTCTGAAAAGCTAGCTATTCAGTACTACAACAAGAAGTTTCTTTTAGTGTCATCTCCTGAAGAACATACTCTATATTTCCCTATGTGTCATTGTTATGGTTGTCATTTTGACATAGAGGAAGTCCTCATCACATACTCTTCTTTTCTAGTAACATGATGTGCCTTTCTAACTTCGTTTCATTTATGGTTGCTTAACTGTTCAGTGTTTATCTGGCAAGAGAAACATTTCCAATTTCCTCAGGAGACAGTTCTGAAATCTTATTATGTAGTTCATAAACTACACTGTCAGTTTTATGGCAAAGATGTTCCATATCTTAGCCAAATATTTTTATATAAAAATTCAGAATTATTTTACATATTAAAGTTGTTGCCTTACTATGGTATGTGTCTCTTACTGAGAAATAAATGCTTATTGTGTAACAAATAGATTTTACATGTTATGAGGCCTTCATTGTCAACACCTTTAATAAAAGTAAAAACGTTAAAAAAAATGCCTGAGAGCATGGATATCTTAACATGAAATATGTCAAAATTTTGTAAAAGTGGAAAGGGAGGTTTTGGCAAATTCTTGTCAGGTCTGAATTTATTTGCTCTACGTCTGTGCATCACAGATTCAAAACACAGCTTTGCTTGAACAATGAATTAATCTGCCAAAACATATAATCAGATCTGCAAATTATTACTTATTTAGTGGTGATTTAATTTATAAACATCAACAGAAACATGAATGGCAAGCATTTTAGTATCTTTTGTAGTAAACTTTACATGTTTTGCCACACACACACACAAAACTTTGAACTAAAAGACTCCTGCTGACAGGTGCAGCTGCCAAACTAAGAGCTTTTTCCCTCTCCTACTGAAGTTTATAATTATGCTTCTATTACTGAGGAAAAATTATAAATAAAGCAATAAGATTTTCATGTTTCATCAATATAATACCCATATTTACCAATAATATATGAGCTAATTTGTATTACTAGCACAGCCTACTTTACAACATGTGCAGTTTCTCTTACTGTTTTCTGTCCCAACTGCTGTCATGATCAAACAAAATAAAGACATTTCCCAGCCTCCCTTGCAGCTAGGAGTGCTCACATTGCTGAGCACCTAGCCAGTGAGATGTGAATAAAGGATGTGAGCAATCACAACCTCCTCATTCTTTGAAAGGAGGAGGGCATTACACTCTGCTTCCTTTTCCTTTAACTAGCTCCTTGGAATGGAGAACTGACTCCAGGGCATCTTGGTCAATGCAGTAAAGGGCAACACTCTAAAGATAGTATGCTGGTTTGAATCTGTGGTGGACCCCGGAAAAGCCATGTCCTTTAATCCTCATTCAATATTGCTAGGTGCGAGCATTTTGATTGTTCCCATGGAGATGTGACCCACCCAATTGTGGGTGGTAACTTTTGATGAGACGATTTCCATGGAAGTGTGTCTCCACCCATTGAAGGTGGAATTGCTTCCTGGAATCCTGTAAAAGAGGAAACATTTTGGAGAGAGTCCCTTTTGTAGAGCCACAAGGAAGCCAGCAGACACTGCCATGTTCATCATGTGCACTTACAGCTGAGAGAAAAACGTTGAACGTCAGCCTTCTTGAACCAAGGCATCTTTCCCTGGATGTCTTAAATTGGACATTTCTATAGACTTGTTTTAATTGGGACATTTTCTCAGCCTTAGAACTGTAAACTAGCAACTTACTCAATTTCCCGTTTTAAAAGTCATTCCATTTCTGGTATATTGCATTCTAGCAGCTAGTAAAATAGAACAGATAGTGAATCAAAAAGAAAGAAAGAAAGACTTAGGTCCCTAACGAGCATGAGTCAACATTGCCTTACTATCTCTAGAATGTCTACCTATATTATAGGGAGATTAAATAATCTGTCTTGTTTAAACCATGTCATTTAAGTCTCTGTAATACATGAAACACTTGGAATCTATATTCTATCCAGTATGTCATCCTATAAATATCACCATTTCTATAAGGATAATTTCTAGAAGTGGAATGACTCGTCAAATAGTATGAATATTTCAAGGTTATACTGCATATTATCAAATACCATCCAGAAAGGTCTTAGAACCTTTTCCACTTAACACTTGATTCAAAAATACCAACCATTATATTTAAAGCCCAGAAAAATTAAAGAATAATTAAAAAACAAACAAAAAATAATATTGTTATTTACACCTCCTTGAATTATGGTACAAACACATAAGTCAAAGACATTCCATTTCAAGAAATAGGAACAATGGCAATCAATACATACTGGAAATCCCTCCTGGTACAAAACTATTAAAAACGCCTGATAAAATATTTTAAGTCTATCTTCAAAATGAATGGCTGAGCTGGCAACAGAAGGAAAATGATCAAAAAATTTCAAAAGGAAAACTACAGAAAGGTAAGCAAGCAATGAAAGTCAATAAAATATCCTATGACCTCAAACTTTGGCTTCGACAGTCATATAAAAATTGGAAACAAACTAGGCACCACACACAGAAGGAAGCTGTACCCAAGATTTCCCACATAAGTCTGAACTTGAGGGCTACCTTCTCAATAAAATGACAAATTAAAAAACATTCCACCCCATGGTAAATCAAACAGAAAAACAATAGAACTCCACATCTGCAACAGACAGAAAAAAGGGAAATTTCAAATTAAGTGTAAGTGGAGAATTAATGAAGTAATAGAGCACCAGAAAGTATCTACAATGCAGCACAGAGACCAAAGATGGAAAATACAAGTGAAGTTAAAAGCGCTAAAAGAAAGAGTGGGAATGTCCATTATTATGTTTAAAAGCAGCTGTAGGAATGAAAAAGAGAATAGGGAACAAAAGGCAGTATTCGAATATGTACTAGCTGAAATTTTTCTAGTACCAAACACAACAATTCTCAGATTCAGAAAGCTGAATAGATAAAATGAAACCCTAAACACAAAGCGAAGCTGCAGAGTACAAAAGACAAAGACTAGATCTTTAAAGCAGTCAGAAGACAATCGTCTTCAAAAGAGCTGTAACACCTACTTTTATAAAGCATCCATTAAAGTTAGAAGTGAATGGAAATTCAGTATGAGAAAAAAAATCAACCTAGAATTGTTTATATAAGAAAAATATATTAGAAGAACAAGACTGAAATAGTTATTTTCACACAAACATATCAAATTATACATCATTGAATCTAAGACTTCATCAGATTGAAGATGCATCTAATTTTATTTACCACTAAGAAAAGAAAAAAATGCTTCCAATTAGATTGTAACAGCACTTAGAAATACCACTTATCTTATAATTAGTGAAAAATAAATTTTTAACATTTCATTCTATTTCATACATAAAGAGTTCAATTCTTCTGAATCACTTTTTGATGCTGTCAACCATGCTAGATCCTGTTAACCACATGCCATATTCATGTTTTCCATCCAATATCAATTTCTAAGCCACTGAAAATGATGGTGATAATAGCATTTCTTAGAAGAGTATTTCCACAGTTGTCTATTCTATGATCTCAAATTCTCCCAGTCTTGATGCTGTCTCATTTTTCATATGCTTTTTAAGTCTACAAAGGGCATTTATCTTTATTATTTCATGCTGTGCAAGAAAACAAAGGAAGAAGTTGAAAATATATATGCTCATTTATTTAAAAAGTATCAATATTTGTACTTCCAAATACATATACATATGAACACACACATATATATTAGTTTGCATATACATTTTAGGAAATATAATAAAGTGGAAACTGATTTCATCCTGTGAAGAAAAGGAAAGTCTGGGGTCTACAATGAAAAGGAAATTAACTTGTCAACTGCCTTAGTTTCTCAGGTGCTGTGACATATACAAACAGTGGGTTTGCTTAATCAAAAATAATACACTTAGGGGGTGCAAGGGTAGTTCAGTGGTACAATTCTCACCTACCATGTGGGAGACCCGGGTTCAATTCCCAGTCCATGCACTTTCCAAAAAACAAACAAACAAGCTAAACAAACAAAATTCAACAAATGGTACTATAATAACAGGATACTCACATGGAAAAAATGAAATGTGATCCCACCATACAGCATACAATAATAGTAATAATAACAATAACAACAATACATTTATAATGGGAATTTACAGTCTCACATTTTTGGAATCTGAAAGGCTTGCGGTGTTCTGGTAGGCTGGCAACCCTTCAGTTTCTTGGTTTGTCCATAGCATAGTGATGCCCTCTCCTTGCTCTTCTGAGTTCCAGCTGAATTTCTGCTTCCAGATCTTCCCTATGGTTTTTTCTCCTTTACAAGGCCTTCAGTAAAAAGATTAAGATCCGTCCTGATTCAGCTGGCCACACCTTAACTAAGAGGTCCTATTTACAATGGATTCACACCCACAGTAATGGAATTAAGATTAAGAACATGTTTTTCTCTGGCATACACTATTCAATCCACCATATCAATGTATAGTTTGTTCAATTTGACCTTAATATATTAATTTTAATGCAATTTTACTAATATATATTTACATACCATACAAACGATCCAAAGTATACAATCATTGGCTCACAGTATCATTATAGCTGTACATACATACATCCCCATGATCAAATTTAGAACATTTTTATTACTCCAGAAAATAAAAATAAAAAAGAACCCAAAGCCCACCGTACTCCTTACCTCTCACTATTACTCATCCACACATTTGTTATTTGGTACATTTGTTACTGTTAATGAAAGAATATTAAAATATTACTGCTAACTATAGTCCACAGTTTGCAACAGGTACATTTTTTCCCCAAACGGTATCAATAGAAAGCTTCCAGACAACAATCAGAACTCGTATTCCTTCATCAAATGGTCCTTAAAGTGATCTGTTCACTGAAACAGTTTCAGTTATCTACTCATGCCAAGAAGAAAAACAACAAAATTGAGCATGCATAGGCATTAACAACTACATCACAACCACCAGAGATTTAAAAAGTCATGATTATAAAATACCTTTATTTCAAAGGAGTTAAAATAAACAAAATATGTGTCTCTCTGAATCACTAAAATACAGTACCATTAATTATGTCACACGATAAAGGTATTACAGTAAATTAGGAAAACACCCTTACTTTGTAGAAAAGCATGCAGAAGCATTAAAAGTTTAAATAATAATATCTGTAATTTACTTTGAAATCTTTGCAGGGAGGAAAATGCATAAATATGGGAAAAAATATTTAAAATAATTTTTGTGAACTCTGCTAAATCTGAGCTTGGCAGGCATTAAAAAACCATTAAGCAAATTGTTCATGGGTAACCTCTAGTAAAAAGAAATGAGAACGCTAAACAATGCCAAAGGGAAGCAACAGAGCAAAGCCAGAAAATATTACATTCTAGAAGACAATTGAGCTCACTTCCTTAAAACAGTGAGAAGAAAAAAAGGGGTAGGGTATGGGGAAACTGCTTTTAAAAAAAGGATACCTTAAGGACACACCCAGTTACAGTGTGTGGTATATAGTAGTTTGGGCAAAAAGGCTGCAAAAGACATTTTGAACTAAGTAAGTGTGATGGTTATGCGTCAACTTAGCTAGGCTAGATGGATTCCAGTTATCTGGTCAAACACTAGCCTAGATGTTACTGTGAAGGTATTTTGTAGATGTGATTAACATCTATTCAGTTGGCTGTAAGTAAAGGAGATTACCCTCATTAATGTGGTTGTACCTGATCCAATCAAGTGAAGGTCTTAAGAGCAAAAAAGCAAGGTCTCCAAGAAAGAAGAAATTCTGCCTCAAGACTACAACATCAGCTCTTGAGTTCCCAGCTTGCTGGGTCCCACTAAGGATTTCAGGCTCAAGGATTAAACATCAAATCTTGTCAGAATTAACAGTCTGCCTACCTGCCCTACAAATTTCAAACCTGCCAACCCCCAGAACTGAGTAAATCAATTCCTTAAAATAAATGACTTCATACATGTGAATGAATGAACATACACACCTTGTTGATTGCGTTTCTCTGAAGACCCCTCACTGATACAATTAGGTAAATAAATAATAGAATTATTAGAATAGAATATCAGACTAGAATAAACCCAAAGAAATTAAAAGAGAAGAAAGCAGTAACTTATATTAAAAAGAGATATAAACAGCAGAAGTGATCAACAATGCCAAAATTTGTTCACTGAAATCACTAACATTGACAAACCTTTGACTGAAGCAAAGAAGAAGAAAGAAAGCATGAATTAATATTGGAAATGAAATTAGGGACAAAATTATAGACATATACTATAGGACTATATGACCATAGATAGAAGTAGCCGAAACTCATAATATCAAAAGATGAATGGATAAACAAAATGTAGTATACACATACAATTGAATATTAGCAGTAAGAAGGAATGGAGTCCCGAAGCACACAACATGGATGAACCTTGAGGACATTATGCTAAGTGAAATACATCAGTCACAAAAGGATAAATATTATATGATCTCATTGATTATAATATGTAAACTCATGAACATTAAATACAGAATATAGGTTATCAGGAT
The DNA here is from genome assembly GCF_023851605.1 of Tamandua tetradactyla. Taxonomy (NCBI): domain Eukaryota; kingdom Metazoa; phylum Chordata; class Mammalia; order Pilosa; family Myrmecophagidae; genus Tamandua; species Tamandua tetradactyla. The sequence goes on from NC_135353.1 coordinate 126,352,203, forward strand.
ATAGAAATAGGCTAAAGAATGGGGATCGGTTGCTTAATATGCACAGAATGTTTAACTAGGTTGAACTTAAACATGTGGAAATGGACAGAGATGACGATAACATGTTATTGTGAGAACAATTAACAAAGCTGAAGGGTGTATGAGTGTGGTCAAAGGGGAACATTTAGAGTCATGTATGTCACCTGTTCTAGTTTGCTAGCTGCTGGAATGCAATATACCAGAAATGAAATGGCTTTTAAAGAGGAATTTAATAAGTTGGTAGTTTACAATTCTAAGGCTGAGAAAATTTCCCAATTAAAGCAAGTCTACAGAAATGTCCAATCTAAGGCATCCAGGGAAGATACCTTGGTTCAAGAAGGCTGACGAATCAGGATTTCTTTTTCAAGTGGAAGTACACATGGCGAACACAGTCAGAGTTTCTCTCTCATCTGGAAAGGCACATGGTGAACACGGTCAGGGTTCCTCTCTCATCTGGAAGGGCACATGGCAAGTACGGCATCATCTGCTAGCTTCTTCTCCTGGCTTCCTGTTTCATGGAGCTCGCCAGGAGGCATGTTCCTTCTTCATCTCCAAAGGTTGCTGGCTGGTGGACTCTGCTTCTCGTGGCTATGTCATTCTGCTCTGCTCTCTCTGAATCTCCTTCCTTCTCCAAAATGTTTCCTCTTTTTTAGGACTCCATAAACTAATCAAGACCCACCCAAATGGGTGGAGATATGCCTCCAGCTAATCCAGCTTAGCAACCACTCTTGATTAAATCACATCTCCAGGGAGATGATCTAATTACAGTTTCAAACATTCAAGGCTGAATAGGGATTAGAAGAAACGGACATACATTATTTCAAACCAGCACATCACCAGAAGGAAAGTTGGAGATTAAAACATGGGAATGGTTAACAGTGAATCTCGTGGTGGACAAAGCCCGTGATTAACTGTACAAATACAAAAAAAAACTCTTTCATGAACTAGAACAAATGTATGACATTATTAGGAGGAATAACAGAGAGCTTTATGGGAAAAAATTGTACTTATTGCAAACTATAGGCCATAGTTAACAGCAATATTTTAATACTCTCTCATCAACAGCAACAAATGCACTAAACCAATTTTTTTTATTGTGAAAAATAACATATATACAAAAAAGCAATAAATTTCAAAGCACAACACAACAATTAGTTATAGAACAGATTTCAGAGTTTGATATGGGCTACTGTACCACAATGTTAGTTTTTTCCTTCTGGCTACTCCAAGACACTGGAGACCAAAAGAAATATCAATATAATGATTCAGGAGTCATACTCATTTGTTAAATCCTATCTTCTCTTTTACAACTCCACCTTCTCCTTTGAACTTTTGTTTAATTTATTTTTTTATTGATATATATATATATATATTATATATTCACATACCATGCAATCATCTGAAGTGTATAATCAATGGTTCACAATATCATCATATAGCTGTGCATTTACCAAAATTGAATTTTTTCCTTTTTTATGAAAAATAACACATATACAAAAAAGCAATAAATTTCAAAGCACATCGCAACAATTATCTGTAGAACATATGTTCGAGTCTGTATGGGTTACCATTTCACAATTTTAGGTTTTTATCTCTAGCTGCTCTAAGATACTGGGGACTAAAAGAAATATCAATATAATGATTCAGCAATCATATTCATTTGTTAAACCCTATTGTCAGGTCTCAGAAAATAAAACTTGACATACAAAATGGATTCTGGGGGTCCCCTTTAGTTTCTCTCCCTCAGCAGGTCCTCTGACAGCACCTAATGTACCAGCAAGACAGACGAGCACAAATGTGCCAAATGCCCACCTGCCAGAGGCCAGACCAGATAACCATGAGCATGAAGTCATGCTCTACACCAGCCTGTTATCTCCCGGCTATGCCTGTAGTCTTTCCACATCCCCCACCTTGCTCCCTTTAAAAAAAACTGGCCCCCAGAACAAGGCTCAGGGCCTTCTCCTTCTGTGCATTGGCTCTCAATCTGTTGCTTTCTCTCTCAATAAATCTGTTCTGCTTGGACTCCTTAAGGACTCCATGCCCAATACCTACTTTCTCTGTATAACTCCATGTACCACACCAATATTATGGGTGAATAATGAGTGCAGGGGTGGGGGTGAGATGAATGGGAGGATTGAGTTTTCTTTTTTTTTTTTTTTATTATTTCTTTTCTGGAGTAATGAAAATGTTCTGAAATTGATCATGGGGATGTATGTACAACTGCGATGATACTGTAAGCCAGTGATTGTATACTTCAGATGATTTCTACGACGTATGAATATATCTCAATGAAATTACATTTTTTAAAGGAGCAATTAACGGGTAATTAATCAAATCAAGAGCACAAAATTGTATCACAAAGATATATACCAAGCACAGGTAGTTTTCTTCAGTTTTTTTTTTTAAGGTGCATGATATAGTAATTAAACCCGGGACTCCCATGTGGAAGCATTCTGCCACTGAAAATGCACAGGTAGTTTTATAGGTCATTTTTACCAAATAGTCAATAAATGGTTTTTGTTAGACTATAATTAGCTATTCCAGAACACAGAAGATGCGGACATCACCAAAAACATTTTGACAATTCAAAAAAGGAAAATTATGGAGCAATTTCACTTATGAACAAAGAGGTAAAATTCCTAAATGTTAGCAAACCCAATCCACAAATACCTAACAACGATAAAAACTTGTAATCAAGTTGAATTTATCTGAGAAATGCAAGACTGACTTGAGGAGGAAAATAAAATTCTCTCAACAGATGCAGAAAAACCTTGCAAAAGAAGAATATTAACTTTAAAACTGAAATTTCTACAAAGTTATCTTTCATTAGAGTAAGGAAGTTCCTTTCTATTCTTAGTTTGCTCTTTACAAAAAGCTTACAATGATCATATTTAATGGTAAAACATTAAAAATGCTCTCTTTAAGATGCGAAACAGTCAATATTTTGCTAGAATCCTAGCTACTGTATTAACTGGAGGAAAAGAAAAAGATCACAAAAATTGGAAATGAAGAGTCAAAATTATCATTAATTACAAAGGTAGGGTAGTCTACACAGAAAAACCAAAATAATGTAGCCAAATTATCTGAGCTATTAATTAGTGAAAGTACTTGATAAATTTAACTTGACGTAAGTAAAGTGCACTTCTATGTATCATTTGGAGGACTCACATTTCCCTATCCTAAAACATATTACAAAGCACAGTAGTCAAAAGTTGCAGGTACTGGCATAGGATAGACATATAGACCAATGGAATCAAACTGAGTTCAGAAATCAATCTTCACATTTATGGCAAACTAATTTCTGACAAGACTGCCAATTCCCTCACTTGGGAAAGAATAGTCTTCAACAAATAGTGTTGGGAAAACGGGATGACCATATGTAAAAGAATGAAGGTAGACCCTACAAAAATCAAGTCAAGATGGATCAAAGACCAAATATATAAGAACTAAAACTAAAAATCTCCTAGAAGAAAAACACAGAGAAGCATTTTCAGGACCTTAGTATTAGGCAATTGTTTCTTAGACTGTACATTATAGCACAAACAACAAAAGAAAAAGATAGATAAATGGAATTTAGTTCATCCTCTAGGACAGCTAGTAAATAGCCAGGAACTATCTGGAACAACTGTTTGGGGGAACTTTCGGAACCAGACACACATCATACAACAGATTGGAATGGGTGGAAGGGCTAAGATCACAGCACAGAACTGTAAGTACCCCACACTATGGAGGCAGGCACCCCTCCTCCCACTGGTACAGAATTCTGTTTTAGAGTCTCTTTCCAGTGGGAAAAAGCATTCTCTCCTACCAGCAAGGCATGGAGAGTTCAACCAAGTGCAACTGCATATTTGTTTAACAAATGTGGACTGCTGAATACAAGCTCCAAGCACAGATAAATATACAAAACAAACCTAGAGGCCTCTCCCCAGAAGAGAGAAAGCAAAGCTGACAAAAATCAGAGGCTTTTAGAGTTGACTGAGCTCAAAATACTGGAAAAGGGCTGTGCCAAGAAAAGGGGTACATGGAGCAGGGTACCAACTCTGGCCCTTAATTAGAGAAGGCTGGGGACCTGCTCTGATTAACTTCTTAGTAGCCCATTAAAGAAAGTAGCAGGGATTCTCAACTTTCAGCACTGCCCAAGGCAAGGGTAGAGTTAAGGTGTGTCTGAGAGACAAAGTAGCTAGACAGGTGAAGGAGTTAATTCCCTAAAGAGGGTATCCTCTCAAGTGGGGAAAAGGGTGGGAGGCAGGGCCCAGCATAAGCTGCACCTTCCAGAGAATTCAGACTCTAGGGACTGAGATATCAGCAAGTTTTAAGAATAACCCAAACTCACTCTCTCTCAAAAAAAAAAAAAGTTCCAGGAGCCAGGGGGTAAGGACAGTTGCTTGAGAGGTGTATAAATTTTCCAGGCTGAAGGGAACAGGGGGCTGAAGAATGCAATCTGCCTCCTCACCAAAACAAAAGAGAGGGGACAAGGCTCAGCCCAAGGTGGTGACTGTTTATATTTAGAAAATTCAGACCCCAGGGGCAGGAAAACAAACAGTTTAAACCCACCTTCTGCCAAAGCCTCTATCTCAATCACGGCCCTAGCAGAGACAGGTTCTGCTGAGAATTAGAGGCACCATACAACTTTACACTGGTAGGAAGCAGCATGCTGACAAGCGTCATCTGCTGGACAAAATATGAAAAACAGACTCCAAAAGACTCATAGGAAAGACAAACACCTCTGCAGGATCTCACCCTCAGGGAACATTTATACTGATTACACTCACTTCCTGAGTCCTGGGTCTGCCATGTCAAGGAAAATCTGACTGGGGACAATCCTATCTGGGATGATGCTCCTCACAAAAGAATCCATATAGGGTGGGCCACGGTGGCACAGCAGGCAGAGTTCTCACCTGCCATGCCAGAGACCCTGGTTCAATTCTTGGTGTCTGCCCATGCAAAAAAAAAAAAAAAGTCCATATAGTCAGGGCAAGAACCAGTAAAACAAGAGCTGAAAAACTCTGATCAAACAGAAGTTATGCTAAAGGACTAGAGTAAGTTTAGAGTCAAAGAACAGAAAGAGAACAAAGTCAACCATCAAGAAAACCTTAGGAAAATGACCTCCAGAATAAACCAATTAGCAAATCAAATGCCTAGACACCAGCAAAAAATAATGAGTCATATTAGGAAAATCAAAGACATGGCCCACTCAAAGGAACAAACCAACACTTCAAATGAGATATAGGAGTTGAAACAACTAATTCAGGATGTTCAAACAGCCATACAAACTCTCATCAAAACTCAAATCAATGAATCGAGGGAGAATATAAATAAGACATTGGCCTAACATAAAGAACTCAAAAGTCTGAGAAAAGAAATTGGAGAACTTATGGGAATGAAAGGCACAAAGGAAGAGATGAAAAAAAAAACAATGGAAAACTACAACAATAGATTCAAAGAGGCAATAGAAAGGATTAGAGAACTAGAGTACTAGACATGTGAAATCCAACACACAAAAGAAACTATAGGGAAAAGAGTGGAAAAACATGAGCAGGATATCAGGGAACTGAATGACAAGATGAAGTGCACAAATATACATGTAGTGGGTATCCCAAAAGAAGAATAGAAGGGAAAAGGAGGAGAAAGACTATTGGAGGAATAATCACTGAAAATTTCCCATCTCTTATGAAAGACATAAAATTACAGATCCAAGAAGTGCAGCATACCACAAACAGAGTAGATCTAAAAAGATATATTTGAAGACACTTACTAATCAGATTGTCAAATGTCAAAGACAAAGAGAGAATTTTGAAAGCAGCAAGAGAAAAGCAATACATCACATAAAAGGGAAGTTCGAAAAGATGTGTGGATTTCTCAGCAGAAACCATGGAGGTGAGAAGACAGTGATATTAAATAGTGAAGATTCTAAAAGAAAAACTGCCAAGCAAGAATTCTATACCCAGCAAAACTGTCCTTCAAAAAATGAGGAGGAGGTTAAAATATTTTCAGACAATCAATCACTGAGGGAATTAGTAACTAAGAGACTGGTTCTACAAGAAATACTAAAGGAAGCACTGCAGGTAGATAGGAAAAGGCAGAAGAGAGAGGTCTGCAGAAGAGTATAGTAATGAAGACTATAAGTAAAGGTAAAAAGAAAAAAAAATTAGATATAACATAAAATCCAAAAGACAACTGTAAAAGAAAGTACGCCTTCACAGTAACCACATTACATGGTATGGATTAAACTACCCAATCAAAAGACATAGATTGGCAAAATGGATTAAAAAACAGGACCCATCTATATGCTGTCTAGAGGAGAATCATTTTAGACCCAAGAACAAAATTAGATTGAACGTGAAAGGTTGGGAAAATACATTTCATTCAAGAACAATTAGTAAAGAGCAGGGGTAGCCATACTAATATCCAACAAATTAGACTCCAAATGTAAAACAATTAAAAGAGACAAAAAGGACAATATGTATTAATAAAAGCAACAATTCAACAAGAAGACAGAACAATCATAAATATTTATGCACCAAACCAGAGCACTCCAAAATATATGAGGCAAACACTGACAACCCTAAAGGGAGAAGCAGACACCTCTACCATAATAGTTGGAGATTTCAACTCCCCACTGTCATCAACAGATAGAACATCTAGATAGAGGATCAGTAAGGAAACAGAAATTTTGAATAATATGATAGATGAACTAGACTTAGACATTTACAGAACATTACAACCCATAAACAGCAGGATACACATTTTTCTCAAGTGCTCATGGATCATTCTCAAGGATAAACTACATGCTGGAACACAAAGCAAGCCTCAATAAATTTTAAAAGATTGAAATCATACAAAACACTTTCTCAGATCATAACGGAATGAAGGTGGAAATCAATGACAGGCAGAGAGCCAGAAAATTCACAAATATATGGAGGCTAAACAATACAAGCTTAAACAACCAATGGGTCAAAGAAGAAATTTCAAGAGAACTCAGTAAATATCTCAAGGCAAATGAAAATGAAAACACAACATATCAAAATTTATGGGATGCAGCACAGGCAGTGTTGGGAGGAAAATTTATTGCCTTAAATGCCTATATTAAGAACAGCAAAAAAATCGAGGAATTAACTGTTCACCTGGAAGAACTACAGAAAGAACAGCAAATTAACCCCAAAGCAAAGAAAAGGAAAGAAAATATGAAGATCAGAACAGAAATAAATGAAACTGAAAAGATGAAAACAATGGAGAAAAAAAACAGAAGTTGGTTCTTCTTTGAGAAAATCAATAAAAATCAATGGACCCTTACCTAGGCTGACCAAAAAAAGAAAAAGACAGAGGATGCAAATAAATAAACTGAGAAATGTAAGAGGGGACATAACCACAGACCTCATAGAAATAAAAGCGGTAATGAGACGATACTATCAGTAACTATATGCTAATAAACTAGAGAATGCAGATGAAATGAACAACTTCCAAGAAAGAAATGAACAACCAACACTGACTCAAAAAGAAATAGACGACCTTAACAAACCAGTCACAAGTAAAGAGACTGACTCAGTTGTCAAGAAACTCCCAAAAAAGAAAATCCAAGACTGGATAGCTTCAGATGTGAATTCTACCAAACGTTCATGAAAGAATTAGTAACAATCCTGCTCAAACTCTTCTAAAAAACTGAAGAGGAGGGAAAGCTAACTCATTTGATGAAGCCAAATATCAACCTAATATCAAAGCCAGAAAAAGATATTACAAGAAAAGAAAATTACAAATCGAATCCAGCAGCACATAAAAATAATTATACACCATAACCAAGTAGGTTTTATTCCAGGTATGCAAGGCTGGGTCAACACAAGAAAAATCAATCAATGTAATATACTATATCAATAACTCAAAGCAGAAAAATCACATGATCATCTCAACTGATGCAGAAAATGCATTTGGCAAAATTCAACATATTTTCTTGATGAAAACACTTCAAAGGATAGGAATACAAGCTAACATCCTCAACATGATAAAGAGAATACATGAAATACAGGAATATACAGCTAACATCATCCTCAATGGGGAAAGACTGAAAGCTTTCTCTCCAAGATTAAGAACAAGACAAGGATGCTCACTGTCACCATTGTTATTCAACATTGTGCTGGAAGATCTAGCCAGGGCAATTAGACAAGAAAAAGAAAAAAAAGGCAACAAAATTGGAAAGGTAGAAGTAGAACTCTCACTGTTTACAGATGATATGATACTATATGTAGAAAATCTGGAGACATTTACAGCAAAACTACTAGAGCTAATAAATGACTACAGCAAAGTGGCAGGATACAAGTTCAACACACAGAAATCAGTAAGTTTCTACATAATAGTGATGAGCAATCTGAGGAGGGAATCAAGAAGAAAATTCCATTTACAACAGCAACTAATATAATCAAATATTTAAGAATAAATTTAAGAAAGTATACAAAAGACCTATACACAGAAAACTACAGGAAACTGTGAAAAGAAATCACATAGAAGACCTAAATAAATTAATGGGCATATCATGTTCATGGATTAGAAGATTAAATATAGTTCTTTTAGAGAGATGCAAATGTTCTAAAAATGATCATGGTGATCAATACACAACTATGTAATAATATCATAAATCACTGATTGTACACCATGTATGGACTGTATGTATGTGAAGATTTGTCAATAAAAATACTAAAAAATAAAATGAACACAGAGAAACAAGTCCTTGACAAAATGTGGAGAAATAGATGCACCTATACATTATTAATAGGGAAGGTGAGAGGTACTACCCCTCCGGAGGGTAGTGTGGTAGTTCCACAGGAGGCCAGCAGTGGGGTTCCCATATGATCTTGCAACCCTGTTGCTAGGTATATACCTGTCAGAACTGAGAGTGGGACAGGAATGGACATCTGCACACTGGTGTTTATGGCGGCAGTATTCATGACTCCCAATGGATGGAGGTGGCCTAAGGGTACAACGACTGAGGAATGGAAGAGGGAAGTTTACATTCAACAGACTATTGAGCGGCTGCAAGAAGGAATGAAGTTGTGAGGCATGCAACTGGATGAATGAACCTTAAGGACAGTATGTTGAATAAAATGTCAGAAACAAAAAGATAAATATTATCATGCTTCACTTTTATGGATTAACTATAATATACAAACTCAGAGAATTGAAGTCAAGAGTATGGCTTATCAGGTTGGGGTCTACTGTAAAATGTCCTAGATTGTAAGCTCTACAACAGTCACATGTATTTTATGAGTTGTGACATATTTCTAAATTCTGAGATACTGAGCTATTTGTATATAACCTGGTCATTCCCTGTAAATTCAGGTATTTACGTGACACATGAGACTCAGACGTAGAGCACTAAAGCTACAAAAGTCAGCTCTACCCCATTCAGCAACTGTTTAAAAATCTGAAACAGTGATCAGACGTCGTCTAGAGATATGAATGAAGCTGACCTGGATAGGACTCAGGTAAATTAGAATATTGGGTGAAGGATGATATGGCCCACATTTTCAAATTTCAACCTCTGTGTGAGTCCAAAGGGAGAGATATTCATTTGGTACAACATTTACATTTTGGGTAGCACATTATCAAATTTAACTTGTATGGTCAGTTTACTTGAACATCATAATTACATGGAATCTTGAATAGGGCATGAGATCTTGTTGGTTTGTACAGATTAAGGTTAGTATGATGCCCTAATATATTTCAGAGTAATTTGAGCAGAGACTTAAAAAGTCCATTGGGGAACTGGGGAGAAGGAAGGAAATATTAAACTTCCCCATCTGGGGAATTCTTAATATTCTCGCAAGCAGTGGAGACAACCAATTCAATAGGCTCAGCCCTCAATCTTAGGGCTTATCACTATGAAGCTTATTCCCACATTATCAGTAGGGATAATTATGCCTAAGAGTCACCCTAAGAGAACCTCTTTTGTTGCCTAGATGTGGCCTTTCTCTCTAAGCCAACTTGGCAAGCAAACTCACTGTCTTCCCTCCTCTATGTGGAACATAACTTCAGGGATGAGCTAGGATCCCAGAAAGCCTTCTTGACCAAAAGGGGGAAGAGAGGAACTAGACAAAATTAAGTGTCAGTGGCTAAGAGATTTCAAACAGAATCGAGAGGTTATCCTGGAGGTTATTATTACACATTACATATAGATATCTCATTTTAGTTCATGGTTTACTGGAATGTCTAGAGGAAAGTACCTGAAACGGTTGAATTGTGTGGTCCAGTAGCCTTGATTTTTAAAAACAATTGTATAACTATACAGCTTTTTCAATGTGATTGTGTGACTGTGGGGGGAAAAAGCAGACTAAACTTATGACCCAATATGTGATCAATTTTTATAAACTTTTATGTCCTTAGAAGAATATAAATTCTCCAAATGTTGGATGCTGTGTTCTATACAAATCGAGTAGACTAAGCTTGCTAATATTTTTTTTGTACAAACTCTAATTACTGAGTTTTTGTCTACTTGATGCATCACTTACTGAGTAAGGTGCATTAAAATCTCCTATTGCAATGATTAAAAAAAATAGTAGCAGAAAATTTTCAAATTTAATGCAGACTGTTTGCTCAATTGGGTAAATATGAAGAGGTATATCATGATCAAACTACTGGAAGTAAAGCAAGTAAATCTTGAAAGGAGCAAGAGAAAAAGAATTACATACAGAGGACAGGGTTCAATTAACAGCTGAATTTTCATCAGAAAATATGGAGGCGAAAAGAATACAGATAATATAATTTTCCCATTATATTACAAAAAAAAATTTTTAACGTTGTGCTGCAACAAAAAACTTGGCAGTTCTTTACCCCCAGTTCTTAGGGAGGCAACTTCTGAAATTTTGCATTTTCCTGTGATAGAATATCTTCTGCTCTTCGGGTTCCAGAACCACACCTATTGGTTCAAATGCTAACAAGGAGATGACAGGGAGGGCCAAGCCACACCTGTAGTCTTAGGATGGGGGTTGACCATATCAGAAAGACCAGTCACCCAGCCATGTTATGAGAGGGTTAAAGGTTCTAGCCATGTCATATTAGGCCACCTCCCAGACCTCTGGGAGAGGGAAGCTGCAGACTAAGAACAGCCACACTGATTCGATCAATCATGCCTATGTAATGAAACCTCATATAAACTTGGAGCACCTGAAGCCCCCAAAAGCTTCCAAGACTGAGAAAATACGTTGCTCCTGGGGTGGGGGTGGGGGTGGGGGTGGGCGTGACGTGTTCTGACTCAAGGTGGAGAGCTTATATAAGCCTGTGTTTGAGATCCTCCCAGACCGTGCCCTATGCCTCTCTTCTTTTGGTCCTTATTTGTATCCTTTTACTACAATAAATTAATAATCAAAAGTATAGCGTTTTCAGTGACTTCTGCAAGCTGTTACAGCAAATGAGTGACCCTAAGAAGCTGGTGGTTTGGGTCTTCAAAATTAGAACTGGTGCCTGAACGGAAATCTAGTAGAGGATTGCCCTTAACCTGTAAATTCTGGCCTAACTCCAAATAGTTAAGAATCAGAATTGGACTGAACTGAACTACTGCAGTATTTGCAGTTGGTGTCAGAAGCTGCACTGGGAATTGCAGAAGTTTTGGCAATCCATACAAAAGCCATCCCAGAATTCTCTATCCATGTAAAAATGAAAGCACCAACCCCTCTTAATGAGAAAAAGAATAGGCTCTCCAACAAACAGTGCTGGGAAAAACTGGCTATCCATTTGTAAAATAATGAAATTGGACCCGTAACTCAAAACATATAAAACATTTACTGAATATGGATCAAGAACCTAAATAAGAGAGCTAAAACACTAAAACTTTTAGAAGAAAACAGGAGAAAATCTTCAAGATGTTGTGATACACAATGGATTTCTAGATATGACATCAAAAGCCAGAGCAACAAAATAAATACAGATAAAATGGAATTTTAAACTTTCACACAAAGGACATTATTCAGAAAGATAAATGGATGAACAAACTGTGGTATATACATATAATGGAATATTATTCAGCCATAAAAGTAATAAAGTTCTGATATAAAGTACAACATGGATGAAACTTGAAGACATCATGCTGAATGAAATAAGTAAGACATTAAGGGCAAATATTGTATGACTACAGTTATACGAAATAGCTAGAACAAGCAAATTCATAGAGATAAAAGGTAGATTAGAGGTTACCAGTTGCCAGGGGGAGGGAGAATGGGGAGTTATCATTTAATGGGTGCAGAATTCCTGTTTGGGATGATAAAGATTTTGTAAAGGACATAGTGATTGTAGGACAACACTGTAAATACAATTAATGCAAATGAATTGCATGCTTAAAAATGATAACGTTTTTGTTATATGCTACCACAATAAAAAAAAAAGGCAAAAACTATTTTCAGAGAAAAGATAACTAAAAAATTTAATCACACATTTACAATTAAAAAAATGATAAACACAAATCTTCAGCCTAAAGGAAAATGGCAATGCATTGAAACAATTCACAGAAAGTAATGGAAAACACTGGAAATGACAAATATCTGAGTAAATACAAAAGGCTACTGTTATTTGTATATAACAGGGCTGAGCAAAACAAAATAACATCTTGTGGAGGTAATAATATATGTAGATATAACACAAAGAACGACAGCATAAAGAACATGGGGTGGGAAAGATGTAAACCTATACAGCTGCAAACCTTCTACATTTTATAAGTATTACAGAATTAACTGTGAAAAATTACAGATGTATACTGTACTCCCAGGAAGAACCACTAAATGAATAATGAAAAGAAGTATAGCTGAAAAAGCCAATATGAAAAGCAAAATGAAATTCTGAAAATAATCCAAATGTCAAAAGGAGGAAGGGACAGGTTAAGACATGCAAAAGACCAAGAAACTGCCTGGAAAACCAGAAAAATAACTAAATGGAAGATGCAAACATAACCACATCAAAGCAAACTGCCAAATCATATCAAATAAACTGTCAACAGCTAAACATTCTAAGTAAAAGGCAGAAATTTTTCCAACTGGATAAAAAAGCAAGACCAATATTTATGCTTTCTACAAAAGAAAAATTGCAAATATAAAAACATTGATAGGGTAAAAGTAAGATAAGTATCACCTAAATAATAAGCTTAAGAAGGATGAAATAGCTTTATTAGTAGCAAATAAAGCATATCAAGTAAAAAAGAATTACCAGAGGTAGAGTATTCATGACAAAAGTGTAAATTCACCTGGTAGAAATAACCATTTTAAATGTGCATGCACATAATAAGAATTTCAAAACATGCTAAAGAAAAAAATCACAAAATTAAAATAAAGAGAATTCCATGATTGTAGTAGATAATAATTCAGCAAGATACTGAGTTGAAAGATACTATCAATCACCTTTACCTAACAGATATTTATAGGACAATACAACGAACAAATACAAATTATACATTTATTTTCAAGTTCTGAGCCAATAAGCAAATCTCAATAAATTTCAAAAGAATGAAATCATAGAACATGTCGTATAAATTTGATGGATTTTGAGATTATTAATAGTGGTATCTTAAAAAAAATCCAAACTCGGAAATTAGAAAGTATTTTCAACTGAATGATAATGAAAATAACAAATACGAAAAACTAGAATACAACTGAAGTGGTACTTAGTGAAATACATGTGCTTAAATGATTAGAGATGGAAAAAAAGGTAAAATATCAATCATCAGAGCCTCTATCCTAGAAAATTACAAGAAAATTAAGACAAAGAAAGCCTAAGTAAATAATAAAGACAATTAGGAATCAATGAAATTGAGAATTAATGAAATATATAAAAACAGGAAAAAACAGAGGAAAACAACAGTGAAACAAAAAGCTGATACTCTGAAAAGATCAATAAAATTGATAAGCCCTAGCAAGACTGATCAAGAAAAACAGATTGCCAATATCAGGAATGAAAGAGGGGACACTTCATGAGAGATTTAACAGTTATTAAAAGAAAACATTATTAAAATTTTATAAATAGCAAATCTGACAACTCAGATGAATACACAAATTTCTTGAAAGACAAATAGGCCCAGGTGACTTTACTGGTAAATTCTATTCAACATTTAAAAAATAAATAATACCGACCCTATACACACTTTCAGAAAATACAAGAGGGAACAGTTCCCAACTCATTTCATGAAGCCAGAATTACCCTGATGCATAAATCAGACAGTCACAGTAAGAAAGACAGAGTAGCATCACTTATAAACATACACAAAAAATCCTTAATAAAACATTACCAAATTGAAGTCAACAATATATAAAAAGGATAATATATATATATGATTAAGTGGAGCTTTTCCCAAGAACATCTGAAAATCAAGCAATGTAATTCACCATAGAATAGAATAAAAAAGAAAATCCATAGGATCTCAACAGATGAAGAAAAATCGTTTCACAAAATTCCACACCCATTCATGATAAAAACTGGAAGCAAACTAGAAACAGAAGAGAACTTCACTGATATAAACCCATGAAAACCCTACGACTAATGTCATAGCCAATGGCGAAAACTGAATGTTTTCCCCCGAAGCAATGGAACAAGAGGTCCATCACCTTTATTCAATGTTGTACTAGAGATTCTGGCCAGTCCAAATACTAAAGGGTACCCATAGATATCGGAAATAGCAGTGGGGACAACAAAATCAATAGGCTGAGCCCACCTTGATCTTGGGGTTCACTCCTGTGAAACTTCTTCCTGCAAAGGACAGGCTAACCCTACTTAATATTAGGCCTAAGAGTCACCCCCAGAGAACCTCTTTTGTTCTCTCTCTCGTTAAGATGTGGTCTCTCTCTCTAAGCCAACTGGGCAAGTGAACTCACCACTGCCCTTCCCCCCTACATGGGACATGACTCCCAGGGGTGTAAATCTCCCTGGAAAGATGGGACAGAACAGCCAGAAATCACCAGGACCCGGCATTATGAGATTGAGAAAGCCTTCTTGACCAAAAGGGGAAACAGAGATATGTGACAAAATAAAGTTTCAGTGGCTGAGCGATTTCAGAGCTGAGAGGTTATCCTGGAGGTTATTCGTATGCATTATATAGATACCCCTTTTTAGTTTATGGTATATTAGAGTGGCTGGAGAAAAGTATGTGAAATTTCTGAGCTGTGTTCCAAATAGCCTTGATTATTACAAACTACTGTATAATGATAACAACTTTTACAATGTGACTGTCTTATTGTGAAAACCTTGTATCTGATGCTCCTTTTATCCAGGGTATGGATAGATGAATAAAAAATATGGATAAAAACCAAATGAATAATACGGAGGATAAGGAGTAAAATAAATTGGGTAGATCGAAATACTTAGTGGTCAATGAGAGGGAGGGATAAGGGGTATGGAAGTATGAGGTTTTTCTCTTTTTATTTTTTTCTGCAGTGATGCAAATGTTCTAAAAATGATCACAATGATCAATACACAACTATGTGATGAAATTGTGCGCCACTGATTGTACACCATGTATGGACTGTATGTGTGTGAATATTTATCAATAAAAAATATTTTTTAAATTGTATACTGATTAATCACAATGGCATCAAAATAAAAAACAAAATAGGAACAAATAATAAAAAATGTGCACAGACAATAACATTGCTGAGGTACTAAAAAACAACCACCAAAAAAATAAACACTGCTGAGGGAAATGAAAGAAGACCTAAATAGTGAGACATACCATGTTCACCAGCAAGCAAGTACCATATTATTGAAGACAAAAATTATCCCCAAATTGATCTATACACACAATGTGATCCCAATCAAAGTCCTAGAAAGAGAAATTGACAACAAACTCTAAACTTTATATGAAAAGGTGCAGGATCTAGAAACACTGAAACAATTTTCAAAAGAAACACAGAACTTAGAGTGCTTGATTTCAAGACTATAGTCACCAAAACAGTGTAGCAATGGCTTAAAATTATACATACAGATAACTGGAACAGAATAGAGGATCCAGAAATAGTGTTTTGTCAAAATCGTCAACTGATTTTTGTCACCGATAAAATGGTAATTCAATTTTGAAAGGACAGTCTTTTGAACAAATGATGCTGGAAAAACTGGGTTATCTGTTCATAAAAGAAATGAACATCACTGCCTCTCTGACACCATAAATAGTCTTAAGCATATCACAGACTGAAATATTGGTGGTATGGCTATAAAACTTACAGAAAAACAACAAAGAAGACAGTCATCTTTATGCTCTTGGGGTAGGCAAAAATTTCTTAATGGAACACAAATGGCACAAAGAACAAAGTGATATAAATGGACTCATGAAAATTAAAAGCATTTACTCTTTAAGAAACTAAGAAAATGAAAGGCAAGCCACAGACTATGAGAAAATATTTCCAAAACATATATCTGACAATCAGCTTTTATCCACAATACGAGGGAATTCATACAACTCAATTAAGAAGACAACAAACCAATTTTTAAATGGGTAAAATATTTGAACAGTACAAAAGAAGGTATAAAAGACCAATTGCACATATGAGATGCTCAACAACACTACTCTTCAGAGAAATACAAAATAAAACCAAAATGAGAAATCATTTATCACCTACTATAATGGCTACAGCAAAGACTGATAATACCAAATGCTAGCAGGAATGTAGAACAATTAGAAATCTCATACAACGCTAGTTGGAATGTGAAATGGCACAGCAACTTTGGAAAACAGTGTGTCAGTTAAATTTATACTTCAATTTGACTCAGTATTCCCAAATCCTAGGTATACCAAGAGAAATGAAAATCTATGCCTGCACAAAAACAAATATTATGTTCCCAGCACTTCACTCACAACAACCCAACGCTGGAAACAACCCAAATGTTTATCAGCCTCTGAATGAAAAAATGTGGCATATCAAGTCTATGAAACACCAATCAACAATTACAAGAAACACAATACTGACACATGACATTATAGATGAATCTCAAAAATAGCATGCTAAGTGAAAGACATCAAAAACAAAACGATACATGCAGTTTGAATCCAGTTATATGACATTCTAGGAAAGACAAAACTAGAGAGATAGAAAATCCATAAGTGATCACCTGGGACCAGGGGTCAGATGTGGGAATCAACTGGAGAGGGGAGGCAAGGGAACACTTTGGGTAACGGAAATATGGTAATGACTACACAACACTACATAATTGCTGAAATTCAACAAACTGAGCCCTTAAAATAATGTTAATTTGCAGCTCAAAAGAATTAGAGGAAAAAACAATCATTAGATATTTTTGTTGACCTAGACAAGTTAATAATAAAGTTTATTTGGAAAAATAAGCAACCAAGGACAGCCAGGAAAACCTTAAAAAACAAGAACAATGTAGAAAGGATGCCCTACCCCTATTGTATATTATATATATTATAAAAGCTCTGTAACTAAAGCATTGTGATATTAGCTCATAATACCAGAGACAAGACTGGTGAAATATACCAGAAAGTGTAAAGCAGACAAAACTGCTAAAGATAATTTAGTATACAATTAAGGCAATATCACAAATTAGTAAAGGGAAAGATACATTTTCAAAAATATATTGTTTCAAGGATAATGAGCCATATGGACAAAGATAAAAGTAGATATTCCTCATACTATACACATCAAGGATAAATTTCCAAAAGATCTGAAACTTAATATGAAGAGTAAAACCATTCAAGTACTAGAAGAAAACGTAGGTGACTTTCTCTAACACCTTAGAGTGAGGAAAAAACTGTCCTATGATTCAAAATGTAGATGAAATATAGGCAAAAAAGATAAATTTGACAACACACAAATAAAAAACTTCTTCTATGGGCAAAATCTATATCAAACACATAGAAACAATGGCAAACTGGGTTATAATACCTACAACTTATATCACAGGCAAGTGATAAATTCATAAAGTGTGTCTACATAAAACAGAATAAAAGCAATGGCCCAACAGAAAACTGAAAGAGAAAGAAACATAAAAACAATCTTTAAACTTAAAAAAAAACACCTCACTCACAATTAAGAAAATGCATACTGATATATGCCGAGTTATCATTTCTCACCTATCAGACTGGCAAAAAAGCCTCCTAACATATTCTTTCTGGTAAAGACCAGAGAAACAAGCACTAACATATGCTGTTGAAAGGAATGTAAAATGGTTAAAACTCCAAGGAGTGGCATTTAGCACTTACCCTTGCATCCAGCAATCCCACTTTTAGAAATTTATAACTAAGAATCACTAACTAAAATATGAACTAACACAATTACTAAGCTATTCACTACAGCACTATCTACAGAAGCAAAACAGTGAAGCAAATAATAAAGCACGGAGCAAATCTTCATGATCTTGGCTTAGGCCAAAATTTCTTAGGTACAACACCAAAAAGAAAAAACTGATAAATTCGACTTCATCAAAATTAAATACTTCAGCACTACAAAACCTATCATCAAGAAACTGAAAAGACAAGCCACATACTTTGCCAATTGTATATCTGGTAAGGGTCTATATTCAGCATAAAGAACTCTTACAACTCAATAATGAAAACAAAAACAAAAAGCAGACAAAGGGTTGAATAAGCATTTCATAAAGAAGATATAAAAATAGCTAATGCATCCATGAAAACATGCTCAATGTAATAAATCATTAGGGAAATGCAAATCAAAACCTAATAAGATGCTATTTCATATCTATATGTAGTAGGAAGGCTACACTCAAAAAGTAAAAAACTACAAGTGTGACGAGGATGTGGAGAAACTGCCCCCCCCCCCCCCCCATTGCTGGTAAGAATGCAAAATGGTGCACCCAGTCTGGAAAACAATTTTGGCTATTTCTCAAAATGTTAAACATAGATTTAACCGTGGCTCAACAATTCCACTCCCAGGTATATGTCCAAGAGATCTGAAAACATGTACCCATGCAAAAACTTGTATACAAGGTCATAGCAGCATTATTTACAACAGACCAAAAAAAAAAAGAGGGGGGAGGGAAGGGGATAATACAAATACCCTCAACTGATGAATGGATAAAAATGTGGTATAGCCATACAATGAGATATTCTTAGTTAATAAGAGGGAATGAAGTACTGATAGATGCTACAACAAGGATGAAACTTGAAAACATATGCCAAGTGAAAGAAGCTAGTCGTAAATGACTGCATATTGCATGATTCCAATTATATATAATACCCAGCAAAAGGCAAATCTATAGAGACGCAAAGCAGATTAGTAGCTGCCAGAAGTTGGCACAACGTTTTTTTCTGGGATAGATGGAAATGTTCTAAGTAAGATTGTGGTAATGGGTACACAACTCTAAAAATTTACTAAAAATCACTGAATCGCATACTTAAAATGGATGATTTTATGCTGTGTAAATTATACTACAATAATGAAAAGAAAGAAAAAAGTCAAAGATTCTGAATTTTCTATACATAAAAAAACCTTTTTAACCAAAATCTATTTTTAAACCCCTATAAAAACAAGGATAAACTAGCTAATACAAAAACAAAAAAAAAACCCAAAAAATCTGAAATGGCAATTCAGATAAAGAAACCCCAGTGATGAATAAACTTGTACTTCAACATGATGATATGAAAGATTAACCTCTCAGAATAACTTTATGCACTACCTTAAACTAAGATGAGAAAAAGGATGATTTGCTGGATACAGTTATTCATTTAGATGGGTCTTTTAGTTTCAGCTCTCAAGAGCTCCAATTATAGACAGAATATAACTAGAAAGATTTTATTATAATTTTCCCATTATACCTTCATTTTCAGCTGGGTACAACCACGTTCAGTCTGATTTCCAGCTATCAACTTAGACAAGAAAACCAAGGAATCATTTTGTTACTGTTGTTTGGTCAGTTTTGCTTGCTTTTCAATTTTTATACTTAGAATCATCTTTGGCCAACAGTGTCAGAAGGAATCGAATTATCTTAATTGAACACAGCGAGGTTCATACAAGATAACACAAACAAAAAAAACATTCATTTTATCTTTTCCAAGCCTGTTCCCTAGAAGTAATATGTTTAAATAATTAACAAAGAAAGTGAGAATACAATTCATTTTAAGTATAATCAGCAGTAATCATTCCCCCGAAAAAAACAAGTTAGAAATAGGCAAATGTACACTTACCTTCCAGTAGTCAGACTGTAAACTGTAGTACCTCTGGTATGAAGATAATGCTGAAAGAGGGAAAATAATTATGAATCACAATTATGTCCCATTCCAAAATAACTAGGATGATTTTTAGGAAACAAGAAGCTACCACCATAACTACCTCCAAGAAAACATTCCAAAGACCAACCAATTTAAAAATCTGGGGCTTCCCTATTCAGTTAGCCATGGTTAACAAATGGCAAATACATACAAGTTCAGAGATGCAAAACCATGGTCACAGCTCTGACCTGCACTTGAAGAGACATAAAATTTAGGTTCGCCTTTGAATCAACCTGGCCTTCTTCAGAGACCAAAAGTGATGAAGGATTAGGACTTTTCAAGATTATTCCAGAATGAGTGACTGATTTTTCTCACAGGGAACCTCCTTTCCAAAAATGGCTAAGAACTAAACCACATCAAAGAACAAAGGATTCTACTACTTTTATGATGCTTCTTTTATACAATCAACAACAACAAAAAAACACTTCACAATTACCTTCCTATTAGGGCTACCTCCAACCCAATTCCATCTCAGGCATAAAAGGCTCTGGAAAGAAAGTAGGTCCTCTCAGCCTGAAAATTCAGGTGAAACTGGAGTAAACAGATAAACTAAAAGTTATATATGTATATTCAAACTGGGGGAATTAACTTTAAAAAAAAAAAACTTTTAAGATTTCTAGGAAAATGGAGGTATAGGAATGGCACCACAGAACCTACTTCTCACCCAAAAACAGCAAATAGCCAGGAAGAAACTGTTCGAATCAACTCTTCTGATTCTGCAGAGACCAGGGGAGCGCTGTACCACATCTAGGGAAGTGCAGGACAAAGAGGCTGAGAAATCATGGTTAAGAGACTGTAATTCAGTCTGCGGCTTCTGGTGCCCATCCCTCATCCTTGAGGGAAGCAGAAGCAGGCAATCAGATCCTTGCCTGGAGGGGTGTGACTAACTGGGATGGTAGCAGGAATTCCTCTGCTCCAAGTACAGAAGAGGATATAGTTCAGTACTGAGCCAGATATTGGCCAGCAAAATTAGAAGGCAGGACCCCAGTGGTCCAGCCCAACCCAGTCAGACACCTTTGGGAGTCATTTTATAGACTGCACAAGAGACAGAAATGGCAAAAGGCATTAAAGTGTGCCTTCATAGGGCTAGGGAGAATAAGTAGCCAAAGAGCACCACCTGCTGGGCAGTTCAGAAAGTACACTGTGGTGAGGCTGAAGGAGATAAGAGAAAAGCCTTCTGGGTCTTTCATGACCCTCTCCCAGAGCCCTTTGGATCTGTTATGCATCCACTGCATTGGGGACCTGGCCCTGTTTTGGCTAGGAAATACTGAGGAACAAATTGTCAAAGAGCCTTAACACAAACCCAATCAACAACAAAATCCTAGACAAGAGAAAGAAGCCAACCTTCAAAATAAACCCATCAAGCTAATCAGATGGCCAGACACCAGGAAAAAAAATCACAAGCCATACTAAACCTCAGGAAGACACAGTCCAGTCAAAGGAGCACATTAAAAAGTTGGAGGACACATAGAGTTTAGAACAACTAATCAAAGATGTTCAAACCAATCTCTGAAATCAATTCAAAGGCATGAGAAAGAGATAAAGGATATTAAGAAGACACTGGAGACAGAGTCTCAGCATCTCTGATGCTGCCTACACACAGAGACATACTACCCATTTGTCCGCCTACTCCATGGCATAAGAGGATAAGCTGAATTCACCCCTGCTCCATGAACAAGTAGAGAAGTGACAGAAAAACGATCAGTACAGTAGCAGTTCCAGGGTGCAAGTGACCAGAGACAGTCTTTTATACTATAAAGGGAGGACTTAGATGAAAAAGTCAAGAAATTAGGATAGAGAGAATGGGGTAAGTGCTTAGTTGAAACTCCACAGGGGTAAGTGACAGTGTGCAGGAAGGAGCAGGGCCAACCTCCACAACTAGCTTAGGAGATCTTCCCTCTCAGCTCCATAGCTGGAAGCACCCATGGGGAACCCAGAAGCTAGCAGACTTAGTTGCCTGTGCACAGACCTTCCAGGCAATGCAGTGACTGCCCACAACCTGAGAACACTTGGTTTTCTGGCAAGAAACTGGGGGGCCCTCGCTTTGGGAGGAAGGGAAGATGTTAAGTGGAATTGATCTGACAAATGGCTGGTGAAAGAGACTCACTGGGTCCCGCTACAGCTCCCTTTCCCCATGGAGGGCCAGAGCCCTTGGGTGTGCAAAGAAGGAGAGGTGCCTGAGTAAGCAAGCTAAGCCATGCCACAACACAAGGCTTTTCCGGCTTGGCTGACTGAAATACTCAGCCCCAAGGTCCAACATCATCCCAACTGGGAGCCTGGAAACCACCTGACCCATTGGGCCCACAAGAAGATCCTCTGCCAAAGTACACACTGCCCACCCCGCAGCACCGGGGTTAGTGGCTTTCAGAGTGCACTAAGACAAGCAACCTTGGCTGGAATTGCACCAGGTCTCCATCATTCTGCTAGGCCAGCTGCCGTAGTCAGTGAGAGGTGGGCCTGAGGGGAAGAGGTGGTCCAAGAGTACTACTACCTGATGGGAAGATGCAGAAAAGTGCAGTCTGGCAAACTGCCTATCTGCCTAACTTTCAACAGCTTTTCAAGTGGAGTTGCATCTCCTTCATGAGATCCAGGCCTTGTTTTGGTGTGGAATTACTGATAAACTAAGAGCAAAACGAGAACTGCAACACAAACCCAAGCAAATACAAAACCTTTGATGACTGAGGGACAACTTTCAAAATAACCTTATCAAGATAACCAAATGCCTCAAAGCCAAAAAAGAAAATCATATCAAATATACATTCTTGACATACATTCTATACATTGTATACAATCAGTGGCTCACAATATCACATAGCTGTGTATTCATCACCATGATCATTTTTTTTAAACACTTGTATCTCTCTAGCTATAGAAATAAAAAAGAAAAACTACACCCTCTACCCTTTCCTTTCATTGATGACTAGTATTTCAATCTCCTCAATTTATTTTAATCTTTGTTCCCCCCCCATTATTTGCTTATTTTTTAGCCATAATTTTTACTCAGCGGTCCATACCATAGATAAAAGGAGCATCAAACACACTGCTTTCACAATCACATTGTAAAAGTTATATCATTATACAATCATCTTCAAGAAACATGGCTACTAGAACACAGCTCTGCAGTTCCAAGTACTTCCCTATAGGCACTCTAATATACCATAAAATAAAAAGGGGATATCTATATAATGTGTAAGAATAACTTCCAGGATACCCTCTCGACTCTGTTTGAAATCTCCCAGCCATTGACACTTCATTTTGTCTCATTTCTCTCTTCCCCCTTTTGGTCAAGAAGGTTTCCTCAATTCCTTGATGCCGAGTCCCAGCTCATCCCAGGATTTCTGTCCCACGTAGAGGGGGAAGGGCAGTGAGTCCACTTGCTGTATCCTCTTAGAAAGATGCCACATCTGAGCTTTGAACAAAAGAGGTTCTCTGGGGGTGATTCTTAGGCCTAATTTTAAGTAGGCTTAGCCTATCCTTTGCAGGGATAAGTTTCATAGGGGTGAACCCCAAGATCGAGGGCTATTGATTTGGTGGTCCCCACTGCCTGCATGAATATCAGGAATTCTCCAAACGGGCAAGTTGAATTTTCCCCCTTTCTCCCAATTCCCCCAAGGGAACTTTGCAGATACTTCTTTATTCACTGTTCAAATCTCTCTGGGATTTATTGGGGTATCACACTAAACCTGGACAAACCAAGAAAATCTGATGCCCTATTCAAAGTTCCATGTCCTTATGGTATATGAAATGCACTCGTCAAAATGTAAATTTTGCACCAAATAAACATTTCTCCCTTTAGTCTCACACAGAAGTTGAAGTTTTAAAATATGAATGACAACTATCTATTTTAACACAAAATACTGACATTCCTTTGTTCTTCCTCATGCAAAAACATTTTTTAATTTGTTCATTCTAGGCATTTCTAAATTATGCCATCCCAGTCTTTATTGTCTATTTTTCCTTATGTTACCACTATTATTAAACATTGTGCAAGAGCAATCAGGCAAGAAAAAGAAATAAAAGGCATCCAAATCGGAACAGAAGTAGTAAACTTTTCATTATTTCCAGGTGACATGATCCTATAATTGGAGGATCCCGAGGAATCTACAACAAAGCTACCTGAGCTAATAAATTCTGCAAAGTGGTAGGATACAAGATTAACGTGCAAAAATCAGTAATGTTTCTACACACAAGTGATGAACTGAGGAAACTATTAAAAAAATTCCATTCACCATAACAACTAAAGGAATCAAGGATCTAGGAATAAACTTAACCAGGAATATAAAGGACCTGTTCACAGGAAACTACAAAACACTGCTAAAAGAAATAAAAGATCTAAATAGCTGGGAAGACATTTGTGTTCTTGAATAGGAAGGCTAAATATCACTAAGATGTCAATTTTACCCAAAGTGATCTACAGATTCAACACAATATCAATCAAAATTCCAACAACTTACTTGGAAGACTTGGGAAAGCTAGGTATTAAATTTATTTGGAAGGAGAAGGCACTCCCAATAGCCAAAAACATACAAAAATAAGAGAATGACGTACTTACACTTTCTGATTTTAAAGATTATAAAGCCACAGTAGTCAAAAGAACACAGTATTGGCACAGAGATATACATAGTGATCAATGGAATTGAATTGATTGAATTGAGTTTGGAAATGGACCCCTACATCTATGGTCAATTGATCTTCAACAAGGTTCCCATGTCCACTCAATTGGGAAACAATAGTCTTTTCAATAAATGGGCATGGGAGAACTGGATATCAATAGCCAAAGGAATGAAAGAGGACCGCTACCTCACACCTTACATAAAAATTAACTTAAAGTGGATCAAAGAAATTAACTCAAAGTAGATCAAAGACCTAAATATAAAAGCCAGTACCATAAAACTTCTAGAAGAAAATATAGGGAAACATCTTCAAGACCTAGTAATAGGAGGTAGCTTCTTAGACCTTACACCCAAAACGAAAGAAAAGAAGATAAATGGGAACTCCTCAAAATCAAATGTTTCTGTGCCTCAAAGGACTGTCAAAAAGGTGAAGAGGCGGCCAACTCAAAGGGAGAAAATGTTTCGAAACCATATATCTGATAAAGGTTTGATGTCCAGTATATATATATAAAAATCACACAGCTAACAAAAGAACAAACAACCCAATTCTAAAATGGGCAAAAGATATGAATAGACATTTTTCTGAAGAGGAAATACAAATGGCTAAAAAGCACATGAAAAGATGTTCATCTTCATTAGCTATAGGGAAATGCAAATCAAAGCCATAATGAGATATCATTTCACACCTCTAAGAAAGGCTGTCATTAAACAAACAGGAAACTACAAATACTGAAGAGGATACAGAGAAATCAGAATAATTATGCACTGTTGGTGGGAATGTGTAATGGTACAGCCACGGTGGAAGACAATTTGGCAGTTCCTTAGAAAACAAAATATCAAGTTGCCCTACAACCTGGTAATACCACTACTCAGTATACATCCAGAAGAGCTGAAAGCAGTGTTATCAACAGACTTTTGAACACTAATGTTCACAGCAGCATTATTCACAATTGTCAAAAGATGGAAACAATCTAAGGGTCCATCAAGAGACTAGTGGATAAGCAAATGTGGCATATACATACAATGGAATATTACGCAACAGTAAGAAGAAATGAGGTCCTGAAGCATATGATAATATGGATGAAACTTGAGGTCATAATGCTCAGGGAAATAAGCCAAACAGAAAAGGACAGATACTGTATGATTTCACTAATATGAACCCCCTCGAAAATATAAACTCAGAGTCTTAAAATGTAGAATATAGGGGACTGAGAGAGAGACAGCAGCTAGAGAAGGGGCAACAGTTAGCTGATATGTACAGACTAGTTAAGAAGAGTGAACGTTAACAGTATAAAAATGGATAGAGGTGATAGTATTTCATTAGTGAGTTTATAAGTAATAGTGCCATACAGAAGGTGAAATGACTGATAGCAGTTGTTTAGAGCCATGTACCCCACTGATTAGCACTACAAATATAAATAAGTTCTTGCATGAACTACTTCAAAAGTATGGCACTTGCACAAAGAGTTAATAATAGAAGGGTATATGGGAAAAACTGCTTACCATATACTATGGTCATATTTAACAGCAATACATCACTAGTACCACAATAATATTAGGAGTAAATAGTTGGGGGTAGGAACAAGAGTTAAGGGGAGTTTTGAATTTTCTCTTTGGTGTGGGTGTGCCTGTTATTTTTCTCTTTGGAGCAATGAAAATTGTCTAAAATTGAGAGTGATGATTATGCAACTAAGTGAGGATACTGTGAAACAATGTTTAATTTGGATAGAATGTACACTACTATAAACATATCT
Source organism: Tamandua tetradactyla (assembly GCF_023851605.1). Taxonomy (NCBI): domain Eukaryota; kingdom Metazoa; phylum Chordata; class Mammalia; order Pilosa; family Myrmecophagidae; genus Tamandua; species Tamandua tetradactyla. The sequence goes on from NC_135353.1 coordinate 126,378,788, forward strand.
CAACAAAATCTGCAGATGCAAAATAAACATAAAAATTTAAGTGCTAGAGAAAACTTGTAGAGGTACAAAAATGAATAAATAAACAAAGGTTAAAAAAATGAAACAACTGGGTGGCAAATCCCACCCCAAACCAATTAAATCAGAAAGTTTTGGGGTGAGTAGTTATATGTTTCAAGGATACCTAAGTAATTACAAAAGTATAACTAGGTCTGAGCTCCACTCTAGAGACAAAAGCAGTAAAATGGGAATAGGAACAGAGCAAAGCGGCAGCAGTTTGGATGCATTCTAATACACTAGGGACTTTTTATTTTTTAAGGACTTGAAGCAATTTTATGAACTTCAGATATTTGTACAATAGAAACAAACAACAAACTTTACCTGAAATGCGTTCATACTATTAAACAGGCAAAGATAATTAGGACCAAAATTCTAAATAATGAACAGTACTTGCTCTATCAGATACTGCAATTATCATAAAATTACAAGAACTGGGAAAAAGATAGAACAAAACAGCAACTCCAAAACGAGACCAGGGTGCCCATAAGAATTAGCACAGGATATAAGTGGCATTTCCAAAGTGGTGAATTAATACTATAATCAGCACTTCAGTACTTACATAAAAGCAAAAAAGTGAAATTTCTAATGTACTAAAAGAATTCAAAGAACAGATAAAAGACAAATATAAAAACTAACCCATAAAACTAGTAAATGATAAGATAGGGAATAATATTTTTCTGATGATCAGCTGGGGAAGGACTTCTTAAACTTCTAGTTTAAGGCATAAGGGCTAAAATAAGAAAGACTACGGTGAAAACCATTTGAGAGGCAGTTAACTCCCTAAATTCCCTCACTTGCTCTGATGGCACTGGCATGTGCACATGCACACACAAATACACACACAGAACCAGGCACTTTTCTTTAAGCAAATCTAACCAAATAGATACAGCCAGGCAGATTCTCCAACAAAAGACCATGCAATATGCATGGGATTCAAATATACCCCACCCACAGGCTCAGAGCTTCCAAATGTCAGGTCTCAATTCCTCCAGTCTTAAATATAAATATAAATAGACAGCTAAAAATTTCCAGACACCTAAAGAATGCCTCTAATCAAGACAGAAAAAAGCAACCAAAAGGGAGATGTGTGTGCATGCGTGGGGGGTGGTGGGGGGAAGACTATACTGCCAAAATTTATTACTACTCCTAGTCTTAATATAAGGGAAGATATTGCCTCTATGAAGGGGGTGGGGGGGGTGCAAATAGGATGCTCTAGGAAAAAAATAAAATTCAGAGAACAAAATACAGTAGGAGAAATTAATAATGCAATGGAAGGGTTAGAATAAGAAGTTAGAGAAATCTCTCAAAATTTAAACAGGAGAAAATTGGAGAACCTGTCCTAGAAGTCTAACATATCAATAACAGGGCTTGATAAAGTGAGAAAGAACAGAAGGAAAGGTGAAAATTCAAGAAATAATTCCCAAAAGAGAAAGACCTGAGTTGTTTGAAATAATCTATAATAAATAGATGAGTGATTCTAAAAATAAGGCAAGGACAAAATACTTTCAAATTTCTAAAGGAAAATTATTATCAACACAGAATTATACATTCACCCAAGATATCAATCAGTTAGGAGAGTAGAATTAAGTTATTTTCAAATATGCAAAACCTCAAAATAAATATCTCCCAGGTACCCTTCCTCAAGAAGATTCTGAAGAACACACTCTAAAAAGATGAGTATATATGAAGAAGCTATGATTTATATAGGAAGCAGGAGATCCAACAAAGCAGAGAGGCCAAGAGAATACCCAACATGAGGAAGAAGAGAGATCCATGATGGCCGCTGTGCCCCAGACACAGCAGCGTACTGAGGCCTATCATCATTCAGTATTCCATAGCTCTCTTTACACTTCCTTCTTAATCTGAGGACGGAATGCCCAAATAGGCCTGGCCTCTCTAAATCCTACAAACTGGATGGGATGGGGGTTCTCATTTAATCCCACAGACATTCTCTGCTTTGGTCTACTTCTGAACTGGCCACTCTCTCTGATCATATTCCTGACAAATTTTCAAGTTCATACCACAGTCCTGTCTGATGCCCTAACTACAGTTAAATATTAGATCTGCCAGAATTCACACTTGAGAAATCAGAAGCCAGACTATGACCCAGAGTCTCTAGTTTTACTTCTCCCGAGAGTCTCCTTTAATAGTGGCAATATGACCCATTACTTATATAGCTATATTGTGTTTGCTGCTTGGTTTTTCAAAACTAAACAATACTTTGTTTAGTTCATTTAGTTTATCTCCTATTTATTAGGGTATTTTTTTCTTGAAAAGGGGGAAAAGAAAAAGGGAAAATAAACCCTAGGTCAGTGACAATTTTATAAAGTCACCATACCAAACCTGGATTGTCCTATTAATGACAGAGAACTCCAACCAAGTGGGAGCGTATGTTTTGAATGATTTAATAAAATTTCCTTTCAGAATCTTGGGGGAAGCCCTTAAAGAGAGTATGAAGCCCCCTAAAGTAACTGCAACTGAGTACAAGAAGCAAACATGATTATCAATTGGGAGAAACATGGCATCCATACAATGATATGGGGAACTAAGAAATAAATATGAACACTCAAATTCAAAGTAACAAAAATAGATGCCCCAAACTGCAGGCACAGATTTAAAATTGAGTGATTTCTTCCATGAGCATTTTATCTTTCTACTCATTTACAGCACTCTACCTCATTAGGTTTGAAATCTGTTCTAGTTTGCTAGCTGCTGGAATACAATATACCAGAAACGAAATGGCTTTTAAAGAGGAATTTAATAAGCTGGTAGTTTACAACTCTAAGGCTGAGAAAATTTCCCAATTACAGCAAGTCTATAGAAGTGTCCAATCTAAGGCATCCAGGGAAAGATAACTTGGTTCAAGAAGGCCGATGAAGTTCACAGTTTCTCTCTCATCTAGAAAGGCACATGGTGAAAATGGTCAGGGTTCCTCTTTCATCTGGAAGGGCACATGGCAAACATGGTGTCATCTGCTAACGTCTTCTCCTGTCTTCCTGTTTCATGAAGCTCCCCGGGAGGCATTTTCCCTCTTCATCTCCAAAAGTCACTGGCTTGTGGGCTTTCGTGGCTATGTCTTTCTTCTCTGGCTCTCTCTGAATCACTCTCATTCTTCAAAATGTTTCCTCTTTTATAGGACTCCAGAAACTAATCAAGACCCACTCAAATGGGTGGAGACATTTCATCACCTAATCCATCTTAACAACCACACTTGATTAAATCCCATCTCCAGGGAGATGATCAGATTATAGTTTCAAACATACAGTATTGAATAGGGATTATTCTACCTTTATGAAATGGGATTTTGATTAAAACGTGGCTTTTCTAGGGGACATACATCCTTTCAAACCAACACAGCATCTTATTTCAAAAATATCTAAACATGTTTTATGTTTTCTATTTCAAATAGATCATTAAAACACTCTCCAGTGAAAGCATTTTATCTAAAGCACTATCCTTATTTATAATCTTGAAGACCATTGCCTAGCCCTGCAAAAAATTCCCAGGACCACTGTAATTAGATTTTTCTCAAATTCTTAATAGAGAATGGGGGAAAGGATTTGTTTGGACATCCTTATGATGCTTAAAACCTGGTTCATATGATTGTAGCAAACTTCTATCTGGGTTCTTTCTTTGAAATATGCTAAATCATCTAATCTTCACTTTGTGATCCCTGATCTCTCTATTGACTCAAAACGTCTGTGCTCATCCCACCAGGAAAACCTTTTAACATTACTTTAGGCAAGACTACGGTTTTCTTTTGCCACTTAACCAAGAGTGGTGTTCCAAAACACTTTAATATCAATCCACAATCAATCAATTTCCAAAACTCAGATCTTTTATTACAATTTTAAAATTAAATTATGTTTTTTATTTTTTAGCTCAAGTTTTTTAAATTTTTGGAACCAATTTTAGTTATAGACAGACTTCCAATTATTTTTCCATAAATATTTTCTGAGTTTTATTTTGTTTTTATATGAGCTCACTTAGTCTCTGTACTGAACTAAAGGTATTACAGAAAACTAACAATGTACTAAAACAAAGGAGCTAGATCTGAAAAATAAATGGAGAAGAAAATAATGACAGAAAAGTTAAAATTAACTATTATAATAACAAGAGATCTGTAATCTTTCTCATACATTATCTTGTATTTTGCCCTTTATCTCACAAAAGAGGAGAGAAATCAAACATGAAAATTATCAAGGGTAAAACAGTCACCTATACAACTGGTAGAGGGTGTTAAACATAGTCACTTGTCCTTTAACTTCATAGTCATGCTGTACCATATTTTGCATATGAGAATGACAAAGTTAAATAATAATGGTACAATCCAGTTGTGGTTATGGAAATACCCAGTTGTGGCAAGAGTTCAAGAAAACACTGAGTTTTATTACACTAACATGTGAGTAAAAACTGCTAAAACCTTTTCATAGGATAATTTAGCACTATCTGTCAAAAGTTTTAAAAAATAAATATCCTTTCATTCTACCTCCAAACTATTTCTTCTAAGAATATAATCATGGATGTGTGCAAAGACTTGGCTACAAGTACAGACAACATAGTGATTATGTTAATAGCAAAAAAAGGAGCCTACATGCCAATTGTTCAACCTATATGAGAGAATACAATGAAGGAAAGTGAAATGTTATAAAAGTATGTTTTGGGGATGGAAAGAATAACAGAGTTTAACTCAACTTTTAAACGATGAAAATATTTACAGTAACAGGAAAGTCTCATATCAAAATGTTAAGATCTACCTCTAGACAGCAAAATCTGAATGGGTCATTAGTCTGTTCATGTAATACTTAAGTATTAAGTGTTTATCAACAAGGTAAATACAGTAAAACATAAAACAAACACATGCAATTTCCCTTTTTCAGTTATATGTATACTAATATATTTTTAAAAACAATGAACACATTATTTGTGTAAATGTTAAAATAATTGTACTTTTGTAAAAGTAGGGGATGATCCAACATCAAATGGGAGCCACCAGAAGCAGCGAGATATAGTAGAAAGAGAAGTGACTTTAGAGAGACCTGGGTTCTAATTCATGGCCTCTTACAAAGAGACCATAATATCAAGTTACTTAAATCCAAGTTATTTTCTTACAAGTCACAAGCAGCCTAAAAATTTTTCAGTAAGAGAATAATGCACACTTGAACAATAAAAAGAGAAGTCCAAAGCCATATAATTAGTTCAGACTTAAAGAGAGATCTACAGAAATAATCTGAGGGAGTAGACTGGGTCAAGACAAAAGTTTAGAAGGTGTCAAGAGACTTAAGCATTTTTAGAAATATTATGGCTCTGAGTCAAAATTGAAGGGAGGGAGGGAGGGAAGGAAGGAGAGGAGGGAGGGAGGGAAGAAAGGAAGGAGGGAGGGAAGGGGGAAGGGATTAAGGAGGGAAGGAGAAGAGAAAGGTAGAAAGGAAAGGGAAAAAAAAAGATATACCTGAGGTCACGTCCATGCACACAGCACAGGGATGAAAAGAAACAACAAAGGAGGTAAAGGATGAAATGAATGCTTTGCCAGGAAAAGGGACACCTCTTTTTAAGAATTAGGTGCAACAGAAATGGAAGGAAGGAAAAGGCTTAAAATTAAGTCTATACTCCTATATTAGACTATGTATTAACTGCAGGCAGAACTCAGCATTTCTCTTATTATCCTTAGAAGTCAACCCAGTATGTAACAGTATAAGCAACAGAGGTTAGCTGCTGGGGGGGATGTTAGGACTCAGGGCCCGGGCCCTGCCCCTTCCTCCATTTTGAGAGCAAGTCACATAGCTGCCTACATGACCTGGACAGCCATTAAAGGTCAAAGAATATAAAACATCCCTTCCGGGAATAACCAAACATGAGTCTGCTGAAACCCCATTGTAACCAAAGCTCATGAGACCGTTAGACTTTATAAGCTGTTCCCTCGGTAAACCTCTCTCCTACACTCTCCCTCTCTTGGCCTTGGGTGAAATGTATACTTTCATTTGCCAACTGGCCTCCACTGTGAAGCTCTTCCTCCTGCCCATAAGCCCCTAATTAAACTCCTGAGTAATCTTCTGTCTAGCATGTTCTTTGATCTTGGGGTTGTAGTGGGCTAGAACAGGGTGAGTCTATGGAAGAGAAGGACAGAAGGAAGGAAAGACAAATCTGTTGGTAGCACTGTCATCTTTAGGCCAGAACTGGTTATGGCTGCCTAAGATTATTATGTCAATAGATTTGTTTTTGTTTTTTTTTCTGAGTCTAAATTGAAAAGCTGTATTTATACTTTGGGATATATTAGAACTCAGAGAATTTACATTTTTATTGTGCATAAATAACTGATATACATAGCTCTCTAGCACTTTTCTCCTTTCTCAAATGTATGGCTACCTAAAACACAACTCCCCTTAGACGTAGTATTAATGAACATTATCATTTGAAAATCACAGACCTTTGTTCTCATGCTCCCCTCTCTCAAGTTTGAAACAATTTAAGATTATTAGAGGCAAGCAGACAAAGTAAGAAAAGCAAAAAACAAATAATCCTTTTACTCCTACATCACTGAAGTCTTTAAGTCAGATTAATGCATGTAGTGAAATCAGATTTACTACTTCTTTGTCATTATTAAAATAATATACTCCTCAGGTCCTTACAATCTTGCAATCTGCTTACTTTAAGAGACTCCAAATAGGCTTTGTTCCTCTTCACATTCCTTCAACGTGTTTTGCCTCAGGGTGTGTAATTTGCCTTATCAATTCTATAAACCAAAGGGGTGAGGAAGAGTAATTCCGCTTAGATTTGGACACAGGTGTCTGACAATCTGGGTTATGGTCATTTTTTTTTAAGCAGGAAGAAAATGCATTAGGTACACATGTGAGAGGACACGCCCGTACTCTTGCAAGAAAAGAAATATGAAAGGCAAGAGGCAAGAGGTAATGTGGGGCCACCGGCTTTTACAGATTACATTTACTTACTCCTCTTCCCCCTAATGTGTTCAAGGATTTCGTTCTCTTCCCCTCCTTTCCTTTCAGGGCAGTGCCTGGTGGTAGAGAGCGCATTTTCGTAAGTCCACCCATTTCCATAGACGATTCACTCAGGTGGGCACATTTGGTCCCCAGGTGCTGTTTGTTTCTGTTCTTCTCAGAGATATCCTTCTCCTTGAGGCCTGAAAGCTTTTTCGAGTTTACCATTTGCTTAGCTAGTCACTGCCCTAATTCTAGCCCTGCATCATTTCCTCTCACAGACTTCTAACTCCCCTTAATCTTAAGGGAATTAGGATCAACGGTCTTCTGTTATTGCTTCAAGCTCTTAGCATGGTCACTATTTTGCTTCCTTGTGTAATTCTCAATTGCATTTTCTAATTCGATGCCTTGAGGAGACTGAACCGAATAGGTGATTCCCAAATTAGTATGGAAGAGAAAAAGTGACTTTTTTTTTTTAAATCACAGTTTGAAAACAAATACTTTTCAACAGAAGTCAAACAGAGAAAAGCTCTGGAGTGCCAAACCTGTGAATGTAATGAAATATTTCTTCCTAGACATGTACAAAAATTTATTAGTTTTCAGTTTACTATTCTGTGGTCACCAGTTCATGTTTTTATTCTGATTCTTATTTCAACACAAAGTAAATTTCTATCGTGCAACAAACATATATACTATACAAATCAATTCCCAAGAATAGCTAAACAAGTAAGTTACAAACAAAGAGCATATTCTTAAAACAATCACAACCTTTTGTTCTAATAGCAATAACATCTTTTCAAGGACAGAAGTCCTTAGGTAATCTTTCGCTTTTCCCTCCTTGTAATTAACTCCCAACAGCTAGTCTGGTAACACTTTCTAGTTGCCACAAATCTCTACCCCACTCTCCAAAAAAAGAAAAAAAACACACCCAAAACAAACATCCAAAGATTTTTCATTCCCTTCATGGGTAAACACTTCTATAAATTCAAAATGTAGCTAAATTCACAAAGTTTTAAAAAGTTAAATAAATAAACACACACAGAGAGAAAGGTACAGAAAGGAATAAGAAGGTGCCTATCTTTGGCCTAGAGTTGTTCTCTAAACTCAATGTATGGATAAACTCTAAAGGAGAGTTTATGTCTCCAGGTATTCTGCAGTGACTGGGAGAGGTGTTTTCTCTTTCTCCTTCTTTTTATTTGTTAATTCCTGGCATTCAGGAAAGCTCTGTAATAACAATAGGTGGATATAAGCTTAAGGAACATGTGCCTCCAAGTCTAAACTCCAGCAACAACATATTAAAATATCAAAATGTCAACATTTTGTGATAACAACAAAGGATTACAAAGCATTCAAAGAAACCGGAAGCAATATTCCAGGCAGAGAAGATTAAAGCATGAGAAACCATCCACGAGGAGGATCAGACCTGGGATATACCCGACAAAGTCTTTTTAAAAATGCTCAAAAAGCTACAGTGAAAATAAAAACAAAAATAATAAAAGAAAAAAAAAGCTACAGAAAAACATGGAGGAAGAACTAAATAAAATCAGGAAATGAAAAGAACACTAAAAGAATGATCAATAGAAAGATGGAAATTATGAAAAGGAACTAAAAAGAGCTGAAGGCCACAGTAACAGAAATGAAAAACTCCCTAGGGATTCAACAGCAGGTTGGACCTGCCAGAAGGAAAAAAAAAAATCCATGAATTTGAAGATAGGATTTGGATGAAATCATCCAGTCTGAGGAATAGAAAGAGGAAATAATGAACAAAAGTGAACAGAGCCTGAGGAAACTGAGACACCACTAAGTGTACCAATATATGCATTGTGGGAGTCCAAGAAAAGGAAAGAGAGAATACTGAAAGAAATGATGAATAAAAACTTCACAAATTTAAAGAAAGACATAATATACAATCCAAGATGCTCAATGAAATCCAAAAAGGATAAATCCAAGTAGACACACAAGCCATGCTAATCAGGCAAGAAGTAACCTGTCACATAAACAGAAGCTTCAATAAGATTAAGTGCCGATTTCTTATCAGAAATCATGGAACTAAGAAAGCAATGGGATTACATATTTAAAGTACTGAAGGCAAAAAATTGCCAACCAAGAAATATATATCCAGCAAAGCTATCTTTCAAAAATGAGGTTGAGATTAAGATATTCCTACATAAACAAAAGCTGAAGGAATTTGTCACCACTAGAACGGCTCTATAAGAGATGCTAAAAAGAGTTTCGTAGTTTGAAAGTAAAGGACAATAGCCAATGGATCAAAGCCTCATGAAGCAATAAAGATTTCCCTCAATGGTAAGGACATGGATAAATATAAATGCCAGTACTATTGCATTCTTGGTCTGTAACTCCACTTTACTTCCTACACGGATCTATGCACAAAATGTAACGTCAAATCCGTGGTTTTGGACTCATAATATGTAACCATGTCATTTCTGACATGAAGGTGAGGGGACAGGTATAAGAAGATAGTCTGTGTAGACCACTTGAATTAAACTGGTATCAAACCAAAAGAGAATGTTACAGATGTAGTATGCCAAAGATCCATGCTAACTACAAAGAAAATATTGGAGAATATGCAAGCTTAAGGAAACAGAAATTAAAGTACAGACTGCAGGGGGGCAGGGGGGAATGCAAGTTAATGCATAATGGGTATAGGGATTCTGTTTGGGGAGCTGGGAAAATTTTAGTAATGGAAGGGGGTGAGAGTACCACAACATTATGAATGTGATTAATCCCACTGAATGGTATGCTTGTAAGTGGGTAAGATGGGAAAATTCATGCTGAATAAATGTCCCCACAATTAAAAAAAAGAACTAAAGAGACAATGACAAATAAATGTGCCATGAAATACTGAACAGAGTCTATCAAGGGAGAAAACAGGGCCAAAAGAATATTAGTGCGGGGCGGGCCATGGTGGCTCAGCAGGCAGAGTTCTCACCTGCCATGCCAGAGATCCAGGTTCAATTCCCAGTGCCTGCCCATGCAAAAAAACAAAAAATATCAGTGGGGCATATGAAAAAATAAGATGAAAGACTAAACTTTATATGAATGTTAAATCTCATGAATTTGATAACTGTCCTTGAGATGGCTAAATAAGTGAATAGACTTGTTCTCAGAAAATGTACATGACAGGATTAAGTGTTCAAGGAGCATAATGTATATTTCTGAACAGCAAGTGTTCAGAAAATGGACTGATAGAAGGAATGATGGATAATTAAATAGAATGATATGGCAAATGTGGCAAAATGTTAATATTGATAGAGTATGTTGAAGTTCTCTGTATGGGGTTTGTATTATTTGTAACTATCCTGTAAGTCCGAAAGTATCTCAAAATAAAAAGCTCACATAGTTTATATATAAATACACACACATATATATACATACTGTTTAATGACCACTAATCAGCAAGGACAGATGGCATATGTAAATCTAATTTTCATATCGGGGTCACTGTTTATGTGCTCTCAAATTAGTATTTTCTCCAAGTAAAATGCAGAGCATTGAAAAATCAAATTGCATAGAATTTCATATATTTATTTTGTACAATGGTTTCCTTAAGGTAAGTTACCAGTTTTAATTAAAGTTAAACTATCTAATGGAATATAAATAAACAAGCATTATTAATAATTATTAACCCACTGAACAGAAGCCAATTTAGTAATCACAAAACACCTAAGTATTAATCCATTCCTCACCCACCCTTATATATAAGAAGACAGAAGCTCAGAGATGTTATATAATCTACTAAGGGTACAGCAGCTGTTCATAATAAAGGTGAGAAAAAATAAGCCTAACTACAAACCCCAGAGAGTATGTCAATCTCAAACTAAAATTGTAATTTTATTAGGAAAATTTTCACTTGACCTAATACAAAGTGGTATAATAAAACACTGACATAACACACCAACCACCCTTCATTCTAGCCCTGAATCTATCTGCCAGTTGTTCTGCCCACTAAACACAATTGTGGAAAACAAGCATAACACATCTGCCCAGTCCACATCAAGATGTTTGCTATCAAGAGGTTAAAACGTTCTTGCTTATAAGAATACAACTTTTCTTTGTTATGGGTTCTCATTTGGTATTGGGGATGGGGTGCTTTTAACTTTGTAATTAAGTAAGGGTTTGGGTTAGCAGCTTGGTATTGTGAAAAAGGGCACATCTGAGAGGGCTATCTTCAATTATATAACTCGTCTATTTCGTTTGTGTGTGTGCATGCACGCGCAAAAATGTCTTTCACACAGCCAAATTTTACTGTTTTCATTCACCCACCTTTCTGCAGTGTACCACAATTAACAAATGATTTGAACCTCCTTCCTGTCATAAAAAATAAACTACTTCCATTTTAGGCTAAGCATTGTTTTGTTGGCCAGAGGCTTAATTCTGCTTGGCCGAACCCACTATTTACCTAACCTAACAGCAAACGCTTAGGAAGGAGTAAGCAGAAACAAGGTTTTTACACCAATTACTCATAACTGGCATACAAGAAGCACAACAGATAGCAGATTTCTGAAAGAGTTGAAGTACCAGAAAGATCTGAGAACAGCAGGTCCTAGCTTCTCAAAAGTTCTTATGATGTTTTACTCCATCAGACAATAAAGGCAGCAGCAGAATGGTGTAGTAATATTATGGCTAGCAAACTTGCATCTCTACCTAGAAGATATCTTGTTATATCCTCTATTCTTTATCACCTACCCTATACCATATATACTGTTGTTGCTGTTGCTCCCCTGGTCCCTTCCCATGTATGTTTCACCCACTTATTATTTTTCTTACTTTTTTATTTTTACAAACACTTTTCCTTCCCTCCTCCCCAGGTAACCTCTAATGTGCTTTCTATCTCTGCAAATTTGCTATTTCTAGCCATCTCTTGTAAGTGCTATGATACAATTTCGTCCTTATATGTCTTGCTTATTTCACTGAATGTAATATTTTCAAGGTTCTTCCATGTTGAAGCATGTCTCATAATTTCACACAGCTATGGCCAAATGATTTTTTACAAGGGTGCTAAGTACATGCAGTGGGGAAAGAAAAGACTCTTCAAAAACGGTGTTGAGAAAATTGAATATCCACATGCAGAAGAATACTGCACTTGACACGATATACAAAGATCAACTCAAACTGGATCAAGGACCTAAACAGAAGAGCTAAAACTATAAAACTCTTAGAAGATAGTATAGGGGCAAATCTCCATGACCTAGGATTCAACAACTGATTCTTAGATGTGACACCAAAGGACCAGCAACAACAAAAAAATACAACAACAAAAAAATGTGATTTCTTCAAAACTTAAACTTTTTGTACAAAGGAAATTATCAAGAAAGTGAAATAACATACAGAATGGGAGAAAATATGTTCAAACCATATACTGGATAAGGGTTTAAGATCCAGGATATACAAAGAACTTGTACAATGCCACAACAAAAAGACAACCCAAAGAAGATGTACAAATGGCCAAAAAGCACATGAAAAGATGCTCAACATCATTAGCCATTAGGGAAATACAATGATGAATGCATTAACACTGAGAAATTTCTTTTATTTCAATACATGCTACAGAAAGAAACAGACTCTATAAATAAAAATCTTACAAAATCCTATATATCGGATATAAGATGGGAGGCATTGCTTTAATATTATTGCTATCTGCAAATTTCTAATGGCTATAACTGCACAACTGGCTTTATGACTTTGAACATATTGTGAAATCATGAGAAATTCCATTATTTTGGTTATCTGTTGAATGGGATTCTCAGAGTTTAATTTGTGCCTATCCAACCACGAAATTTTAGATTAAAAAAGGTAAAGCAGGTTATGATGGTTAAGTTCACGTGTCAGCTTGGCCAGGTTATGGTGTCCAGTTGATTGGTCAAAGCAAGCACTACCTGATTTGTTTGTTATTGTGGGGATTTAAAAAAAAAAAGAAAAAGAAAGAAACCACAATGAAAAATTAAAACTACTTCACATCCATATGTATGGCTATATTTAAAACAAACAAAAAACAAATGAAAACAAGCATTGGAGAGTATGAGGAGAAACTGGAAGTCTAGTGCATTGTTGGGAACGTAAAATGGCACAGTTGCTGTGGAGACAATTTGGTAGAGCCTCAGAAAGTTAGTATAGAATTACAATACGACTCAGCAATCCCACTTCTAGGTATATACCCAAAAGAAATGAAAGCAAGGACTCAAACATATATTTTCATAGGAGCATTATTTACAACTGCCAAAAGACAGAAACAACCAAGTGTCCATCAACTGATGAATGGATAAACAAAATGTGGCATATACATACAATGGATTGTTATTCAGCCACAAAAAGGAATGAAGTTCTAATACATGTGACAACATGATGAACCTCAAAGACATCATGTTGACTTAAAATAAGCCAGACACAAAACAGCAAATATTGCATGATCTCACTGATATGAAATAATTTGAATAAGCAAATTCACAGAGTTACAGGTTATCAGGACACAGGTTGTCGGAGGCCAAGGTAGAGATAGGGAATAGGGACCGAATGTTTAATTGGTATAGAGTTTCTGTTTGGGATGATGGGAAAGTGTGTGTAATGGGTAGTACTGATCATAGCCAAACATTGTGAATAAAAATTAACACCACTGAGTTACATATTTGAATGTGGTTTTAACCGATTTTAGGCTTTACATATGCTACTAGAAAAAAACACTTAAGACCATAGAACTGTACCACACAGTGAATCCTAATGTAAATTATGGACTATGGTTAATGGTACAATCATATTATTTCATTAATTATAACAAAGGCATCACATTAATGCAAAGTGTTAATAATATGGAAAACCAGGTGAGTGAGGGGAAGGTCTATAGGTGCTCTATATTTTTTGTATGAATTTTCTGTAAACATACAACTTCTCAAGTGAAAAAAAAAGAAAGAGAGAGATACCACCTCACACCCTCAAGGATGGCTATTAAAAAAAAGAGAGCGAGACAGAGAAAATACCAAGCCCAAGAGCATATAGAGAAACTGGAACTGAAGTGTATTGTTGATGGGAATATAAAAAGGTGCAGCCATTGTAAAAAGCAACATGAGGGTTCCTAAAAAAGTTATGTATAGGGCGGGTCACGGTGGCTCAGCAGGCAGACTTCTTGCCTGCTGTGCCAGAGACCCAGGTTCAATTCCTGGGTGCCTGCCCATGCAAAAAAGAAAAAAGTTATGTGTAGAATTATCATTTGACCCGACAATCCCACTTCTAGGTATATATCCAAACAGAGTGAAAACAGCATCACAAACAGATAGTTGTACACCAATGTTTAGAGCAGCATTTTCACACTATAGCAAAAACCCAAGTATCTATCAAGAAATGAATGGATAAACAAAATGTAGTACCATATGTACAATGGAACATTATTTGGCCATAAGAAAAAATGAAATTATGTAATTCACCTGTTTCTAAAAAGAAAAAATTTTAATTTGTGTTTTATTCAAGGCTCAAACTAATATATGATTACCTCTCCGTACAACTCACCTTTATAACATGACCACAGCTCAGATTGTCACTAAAATATTTTCTAGCTAAAATGAAAAGTTTTACAAACAGGATAAAGAATAAAAAGAAAAATGCAGAATACCCATCAAATAAAAAGACAGATTTATCAAACTGGTTCATTTTCCACTATGGTAGGGCCTTAAAGGGCAGGGATTTTTCACAAGGCAAAACAAAACACATTCCACATGCAGGTGGTTATCAGTTTTACTGAATGGTCATCCTATTGATGATTTACAGGAACTTAAATGAAATTTCACATTGCTACCTACTCCACTTCTTTCTCATTGTTAACTATGCTCATGTGCTTTCAATTTATTAGAAGTAAAAATGGTAGCAAACACACGAGATAGCTATAAACAAATATAATTATTTTAAATACATAAATCAAACAGTAATTAACACAGAAGAAAAAATTACCTTTTGGATAATCTTCCAATAAGAGGTTGAAGTGACCTAACTGACAAAAGAAATCAGATTCCACTTTTCCTTCAGCTTTTAAGATTAGAGATTCGTAGCAGCGAACAGCCTAAAAATGAAAAACACAAACATTTAAGAAAAACATAAAACCCAATTCTGAGAGAATTCATATAGCCTCCATTCAATTACACAAGAAATCAATATATTCCATTTCTATATTAGAAATATTCAAATGCAGCCTTTAGAAGGAAACGCTTCCCTACATAAGTATTTATTAGTAGAGCCACTAGTTATGGCATAAGTGCTTTTCCCATCTATAAAACGGAAATAATTTTTTCTAAATAATATAATGTAGAGAACTTTGATAACTTTATCCATAAATTGCAAATCTAAATTATTACCATGGTCCCCACTGATATAAACAAAATCCATCTTTCCCACAGGCAGGAAGAATATTGATGAATTATGTGAGAATTCATAGAATCTCTAGATGTATAGTAACAGCTACAATTAATACTGAACCGCTTTTTGACAGAAACTATACTATCTTTTAAGGCACCATATAATGCCTCTCAATTGTCTTTTATCTTCTCATAATACATACACCAAATCTAACCCTGTTTCTCATTTTACTGTCACTATAATAATGCACATATATTCATACTCTCATTTTGTCTTCCCTGGGAGAAAAAAATAATATATTTTAAAGATACCATTTTTTTAAATTACAATCCAGGAGAATGCAGAAGGAGGAAATAAATGAAGATCTTACTGGAACAATGGAAAAAAGAGAGTCCTAGAGTTTGACTACAAATTCCAGTTGTCATTAACTACAGGCAATTCTGGGGAACTTAGCATCTCCAAGTCTTAGTTTTAATAACACTCAAAGAGTGGACAAGAAGATTAAAATTAGAAAACTTCTGCAAGGGTTTATCACAGTGATTAGCATACAGTAGGTACTTTTCTGTTTCGTTGCCTTTCCTTAGATAAGAACAAAGCTCTCTTTTCAAGATTGTTTCAAGCTTCACACTAATTTTGTCAAACCTTCCCTGCTAAATTAAATATGCCACAATATTGTTGTGTTATAATGTGTCCTTCCATCACTAACGAGAGAAATGTATATGATTTCTCAAATCTCTGGGTACATTCTCAGGAACACTGCCAAGTATGGTGCCCTCAAACAAAGAAAGTTGAGTAACTTCCATTATTATTTAAAAATCCTTTCACCACCACTTCAGGAGCTTTTGTTGGGTTAAGAAAATGTGATGTGGAACAGACAGTACTCACTACTGTGAAATTTAAAGCCTTAATGGAGAGTTTCAAAAGGTATGTCCTAAGATTTGCCTATCCAATTTACATACATACTCAACAAGTTTGGAGAACCTGTCCTAAACAAGATGAATTCTGGGATAACACTACTATCCTCAAAGCTTAAAATTTATAGAGGACTATCTTCAGTTCCTATTCCACTGTTAACTATCTAAATGTGCATATATACCAAATCACAATCACTGAAAACTACTCACTCTGCTTCCCTATAATTAAAAGCCTGAATGCTATAATTAAGTCTCAGAAATTACTATAATTTGGAGGCATGAAATTTTAAGGTCCTTTTAGATTTAAGTCATATGTAATTCTTATCTGGCAGATGGTTAGATTTCAAAAATACAATTTATTACAGTGCTTTACAATATTAGTCTCATAAGGCTATTGGACTACAGCATAACAATTTTTATTTTTACATTAAATAAAATGAGTAACTTTTAAGCTAATAATTGCATTGTAAATAAAGCACTCAGTAAAGTAGTTACTGTCTTTGTCTTTTAAACCTCAGCAAGATAGATATTCAGAAACTTCTGGTTCCTACTGCTCGCTAATAATTCCTTACAGCTGAATAGTATTAAACTTATAAGCAAATATGTTTTCCATGGTAAAAAACAATTCATGATAAAATAACAAAGAAATGTTCTTTAATGATTTAAGCAAAAAGATGTCAATACCCTATACTTCCTGTTATCACCATATCTTGATGCCCCCACCATGAACATCTATAACATTTCTTCAATTTCTTATAAACAAAGGAATGCACTTAAAATATATTAACTCTGTCATGAAACAGAACACCAAGTAAAAACCAGAATGGGTAGATTTTCAATTCACCTATCCATACACTTAAGCGTGATAAACAATTTCTTAATTGTCTCCCCATAAGCCCAGCATGCACCTACCAAACTGGCTTTGGAAGGCACTGTTGATGTTGACAGAACCAAATTATTAAACAGGATGAATATGAGCAAAAATGGCAAAATAGTTTCCAAATATCTTATGTACTACCATTTTACAGTAAAACTTCATGAATGTATTTGAAGTGTTTGAACTAAATTTTGATATTATATACAGGCAAATACTAACATAATTTTTAAAAAGCATTTAAAGGAAAATAAATAGCTGGGAATAATTTTCAACACTCCCAATTTTATACAATTATCTAGAATGAAAAATATTTTTATACCATTTTTAGTCAGAAGGCTAAACATAGAAAATAGGTAGTTCAGATTTAGAATAAAGTTCAGGTAACTTATATAAAGCAAAGAATACTTTCAGTGAAAAGCATTACTTTCATATTCTTGCTATTGCTTCTTCTGTTAAATGTGCACAAATAAAATCATCCCCACAAACAGTTGTGTGTGTTTGTACATACCTGTGGGAAAAAAGGACTAAAATATAAAACAAATGTTATAAATAGAAAATCCATAGCCAGATGATACAGAAACTTCTTTGTTTATTTTACTTTTCCATATTTTCCAAATTTTTCACAATTAACCTATACCATTACCTCTCATCTTATAAAAATTATTAAAGAATGTTCGTACATTCTGGTCAAAATTCCTTTTAACCCTAGTGTGAGGATAGTCAGAAATCTGAATAAAAATCATTTGTATCTAAATTAACATCATCCACTTTCTGCAATGATGAAAATGTTCTATAATCTGTAGTAATACAAAAGCCACTAGACCATGTGGCTAACGGCTACCATATTGGACAGTGATGATCAAGACTGTTTTTAAAGCTTCAGAACAACCGAATATTCAATCCATACATTAAATATTAGGAAAGCCAAGACTTCTTATGTTTATGGATGAAAAGTCTATAAAAATAAAGAATATCTTGCACTGGGGGTATGTAAAAACCAGTTATATCCTATAGTTATTTAAAGGTGGTAACTTTTACAACTATAATCTCCATCTCCTTGGGGAAAAAACACTGAGAAAGTAAATAAAATCAGTTAATCATTAAATACTGAAAAATAAAGGAGAGTTAACTAAGATCTTCCCAGCTAGGTAGAGCTTGGATGCCCTTCCTCTCCCAATATGCTACTATTTTTCACAATGTTCATTATGATTTGTGCTTGGTATCTGCTTTATTTTGGTTATTTGAAAAGTCAGTTATCCCTAAACAGTAGCTCTGCCATTATCCCCTATTCCTAAACTTTGACAGATAAAGTTTAGAGTTCATGGTCACAGATATGTAACTAATTTATTTTTTAAAATGTTAAAATAAGTATTAAAGTCTTTTATGATGTTGGTCAGTGCCTAGCTAAAATAGGACAGCATGGTTAATATTTTAGAATTGCTATACATAGTAACTTTTAAACAAATAATTCTTCCAGTTTAAAAGATTAAATGTAATAACCAGATGACATAATGGTAGAAAAAACTAATATAGATTTAAAATACCCCAATAGTTTTAAGTGAACAAAAAATGTTTATAATTATAAATAAACCAAAACTTTAAGTTCAATACAAGACAAACATGCATGCAGTCCTCCCCATAATTTTAAAAACCCAACAATAAAAGATGGTTTATTTAGTCAGCAGACCCCCTTATAAAAGATTAAAGGAGGGCAGTGAATGGTAGCTCAGTGGCAGAACTCTCACTTACCATGACGGAGACCCGGGTTCAATTCCCGGAGCCTGCCCATGCCGCCGCCCCCTCCCCCTCCCCCAAAGAAAACATTAAGAGATTTAAGCAGACTGTAGGTCAATATGTTTTCCATGAAATACAGCTACTAAGAAAGCATTCATGACCCAAATTAATAAAACATACTCTACAAATCAGTAGCAATAATGAATGATCAGAGATTGCTAACATTATCCTCAATTATGAGTACCAATTTTTTAATAGGTGGTAACACACAGAGGGTTATAAGGCTGGTGAAGGATTTGGAAAATGTCACATGAAAACTGTTTTAACTGAGGAGCCTGACAGGAGAATCATTAAGGATGTTGCAGCTCTACTCAAATATTTAAAAGGCTGTCACTTAGGAGATATTTTGGGCAGCTGTACACTGAGAACCAAAGAATGGGTATAACTTAAAACAAGTTTAATGCAGTTCCACCAGAAAGGAGGAAAACTTAAATATGACAAAAATGAAATGGGTCATCTTTGATTTGTATCACTACAAAAAATTAAAGCATAAAACTATTAAGCTATTTTAGTAAGAGATAGAAAGCTTCTTACTTTGCGTACATTTCTGAGCTGCATTTTTTTAAAAAGGATTCCTTGGGCTTCTAAAATTCTAAGTACAACCCTGAAAGAATTATGTAAGAGTCACGGTTTTGGCAGCTCAAAACTTTCTGAATAAAAGACAATTCAATACAATACAACATAGTTTCAATCCTTATTCATCCTACTATTTGGGGGAGAAATAAAAATCTGTATTATGTTAAAGGGGATAAATAATGCAAACATTATTGTCAAAAGTACTGACAGACAATATCTGCGGATAATTAAAAATGATTTATCATGCTAGTCACTCCAATGAGCACCTACTCAGTTCTGGGCACTTGACTGCTTGCTAGGCATCAAAAGTGAAGGCAATCATTTTCTCTAAGTCCAACTCCCAAGTGAAATCATTGCCCTCCCCCCTACGTGGGGCATGACACCCAGGGCTGAAAGTCTCTCTGGCAGCGTGGGAGATGATTCCAAGGGATGAGTTCGGTCCTGGCACCATGGGCTCAACAATTCCATCCTGACCAAAAGGGGGAAAAGAAGTATAACTAATAAAGTATCAGTGGCAGAGAGCTCAAATAGAGTCGAGAGGCTACTCTGGAAATTGCTCTTATGCAAGCTTCATTAAGACATTGCTACCTATCATAACTTGCCAACCCCCATTCAGCCAATCCTAAAGAACACCTAGGGCAATATATAGAATTCCACAAGGGTTCCATGCACTAGAGTAACTTTCCAGAAACCTACACCCCCCAGATGGGTCCCTGGACCAGATAACTCCTGAAACCTAGAAGGCCCAGCCTCTTCAAAATATCAAATAGTTCCATATCCCTACTCCATATTATTGAAGACCCTTCCAATATGAAAAAGTTAGAATGGGCACAGCCCAAACACCTCCAAATAGAGGGACAGAAAGATCAAAGATGATGGTGGAGTCATACAGAGAAGATAGGATTTAACAAATGAATATGACTTCTGAATCATTAAAGTGATATGCCTTTTAGTCTCCAGTATCTTAGATCAGCTAGAAGTAAAAAACTAAAATTGTGGAATTGCAACCCATGCCAAACTCTGAAATCTGTTCTACAACTAATTGTGGTGTTATGCTTTGAAAAATACAGTTTTTTGTATATATGTGATTTTTCACAGAAAAGAAAAAAAAAAGTCAATTGTGATGATAAAAAAATTATTTATGCCTTCCAGCCTCCTATATTCTGGAGCAGCTAGGAGGAAAAATATGAGAAGACCATATGGTAGCCCATGACAAACACTGGGATCTGTCCTGAACTACCTGTTGAATGAAGACTGCTTTGAAAACTACTGCTTTTCTCTGCTTTGTATATATGTTATACTATACAATAAAAAAGCTTTTAAAAAGTGAAGGCAATAAAAAAACTTTTTTGTATATATGTTATATTTTACAATTTAAAAAACGTTAAAAAGAAAAGTGAAGGCAAACTGGTTGCTCCCTCCTTTATATCATTTTCCCCCCTACATCATTTTTTTTCTCCTGGATCCTTTTTCCCATCCAAACTGTCTTTCTCATTCCTCTTCCTTCATTGGTTCCATTTGATTATCTTGGCCCTTAACTAAAGACCTTCTCTCTAACAGTCACTTTACTGACCTATAAACTTTTGAAATTTCTGTTGTTGTTTTTTTTTTTTTTGGCACGTGTAGGCTCCAGGGATCGAATCCAGGTCTCCCGCATGTTAGACAAGAATTCCACCATTGAGCTACCCTTGCACCACCCTGACCTATAAACTTGATTTTTTTTTTATTTTTTGATTTATTTTATTTATTAAGCATACAAACACAAACATTCTTATCATATAATCATTTCATTCTATATATAAAATCAGTAACTCACAATATCATCACATAGTTGTATATTCATCATCATGATCATTTCTTAGAACATTTGCATCAATTCAGAAAAAGTAAAAAGAAAACAGAAAAAAATTCATACATACCATACCCCTTACTCCTCCCTTTCATTGATCAATAGCATTTTAATCTACTAAATTTATTTTAACATTTGTTCCCCCTATTATTTTATTTTTAACCCATATGTTTTACTAGTCTGTCCGTAAGGTGGATAAAAGGAGCATCAGACAAGGTCTTCACAATCACACAGTCACATTGTGAAAGCTATATCATTATACAATCATCTTCAAGAAACATGGCTACTGGAACACAGCTCTACATTTTCAGGCAGTACCCTCAGCCTCTCCTTACACCTTAACTAAAAAGGTGATATCTATTTCGTGTGTAAGAATAACCTCCAGGATAACCTCTAGACTCTGTTTGGAATCTCTTAGCCATTGACACTTTATTTTGTCTCATTTCGTTCTTTCCCCTTTTGGCCTGACCTATAAACTTTTAAGTGCTCATGCTTTTAAAACCAAAATGGGGGGGGGGGGGAGACACACTCAGGTCCTCATTAAGCCCCCATGCTAAGGAATGCAAAAATTTTTTTTTAACTCTAAACAACATACCAGATTTTCCCCACTTGGACACTAGAACATCATCTTAAATTTAGCAAGAAAAAATTAAATGTTTTGGCCCTGTTCCACATCCCCCCCTTAACTTTCCTTTTTCAATAGTAACACCAATTCAAATCAAAGGTTAAATTACCTTTGAGTCATGTATTTCTTCATCCCTTCACAACTAATCAATTACTACTGAGTAGAGATGTAATATATAAGCATACAATATGTAATATATAATACATACACAGAAATACACACACATTGCCTACAAACACTTATTTCTTGATTCTTGATATTTCTTGACTCGATTCCAAAGTCATAGTTTATCTGCTTTTAATTTCTAGAACATTCTAAAAAACATACTATCCTTCTGTCCTCCTGCTTCCCCCCAAAAATCCTACAAATATCTACACCATTAAAGTTTATATCTTTCCCAGAAATATGCCTGATAAATTAGTAAAGAATTCTTCCCTTTACCAAGTACTCAGCAATGCCTTTACCTGAACTGCTTTTAAAACACTTTAAATATACTTAGGAATTTCAGAGTTGAAACTATCTAAGTCTAAACCATTTTTGAAACACCAATTACACTTTTTTTTAAATAAGGGAAATTGGTTACACACTTAAAAGTATTTTAGGATTATTGATTCTTAATGACATATTGATTCCTGAACTTTTTGTTCTACTATATTGAAGATTATTTTGTGCAGCTACAAACAAAAACATTTTTCCCAGTTTATTATTAATATTTCAATAACACTCTCCTCTGCTTTTAGATGCTCCTGATATCCTTTCTCCTTTTCTTCTTTGTTAATAAAAACCTAAATTTAATTAGACACAGGTTTACACAGAATAAAGACAGATTCCTAGTCATCCTTATAGGTGCAGTTTGGTGATTAAGTTCTGGCCAATATAAGTAGTTTGATATAAGTACAAGGTAAAGAAAGGACGTGCTCTGCTTCAACCCCTCTTCTGCCTACTGGCTAGAATCACCTGGATAGCAGGACTCTCTTGGACTGTAAGGAAGAAAGCCATAAACTGAGGATGGCACAGCAGGAAAATAGAAGCCCAAATTCCTGGAATAGGAGAGTTCCAAAGAAGCCTGCAACTAACTCCCTCCAAGAATGTAAGAGATAAATGAGTATGTAACCCTCCTTCCCTAATTAAAAAAATATTTTAAAATTTTAAAAGCCAGCCAAATGAAATAACACATGCAAAAGAGATAAAGGGAGAAAAAAAGAAACCCAGTAAATGTCAGCCATACCAAATGTTTTATAGAAGATAACAATTCAACAAGGCCAAGAAACTTGCATATCTGTTACTCTACCTTATTCCCTTCTCTCCTATATTCGATTTATTTACATTTAATATTAATCAGTATAATAAAAAAATTAAGCATTTTCAGTCTCAGGCTTGGATTTCTCAGCCTGTCTGAACTACTCTGCAGTCAGTGGGTGTGCTGAATGCTAAACATCATTCAAGAAATTATCACAGCATTTCAAGTACCATTCTTTTCAAATAAACTATCTAAAATGTTTTGCTATTGCAAAATATTCTTACAGAACATTACTGAACTCAAACTAGATAATTTAATAGTTAAAATACTGATAGTCAATATTTAGCTCTTGATATATGTCAGACTCTGTTCTAAGCACTTTACATATATTTATTCATTTAATCTTCCCAATTGCCCTATGATGGATGTATTATGGAAATTATTTCCACTTCATGGGTAGGAAAACTCAGGCCAGAGAAGGTAAATCCTGTACTCAAGATCACAAAACTACGAACTAGCAAAGGCTGTATTCAAACAGTATGGCTCCAGAACCTATGAGCAGTAAGCTATTCAACTCAGGTCATTCCTAGAGACCTCAAGTCATTTCCAAGAAAGAGGACTACCAGGATCAGCTGTTCGTTCCCCTTATAGTGTACACACTAGCTCCCCCTCCTTAATTCTACTTACACACCAAGCACAAGGCAGAAAAGCAACACAAAATATCTCCACTCCCCACTCACAATACCCCACAGGAAGACTTAGCCTATGTTTTATACCCTATTTTCTCATCCTACCTTATTTTTAATCATTATAAAAACAATCACCTTTACTACAAAAAAAATAAAAAAGTAAAACAAGCACACAGACACATCAAAAGCAAAACAAGACAAAACTTTAAAAACAAAAACAGTAAGTTCCCAAATCTAAAAGCACCTGTGGCAGAAAAACAAGACACTACTGACTCTACTGCTAATATATATATATATATGTAGCTTGAGTACTAAACTCATCCTAAAATTTTTGTTTTAAATCAGTGAAACAAATACCAACCCACTGGTCTCAAGAGAAACCTTAAGTCCAACTTCTCCACACAAAAGATACACTTGAATTACTGAAATGACATACATCTTGACATCTGGATCTTCCACTCTTACAAGAAATTTTGAGATTTAAAATTCTCAAGTACCAGGACTTCTGTTTATCCCCAAAATGCAGTCAAAGGGAAGAGATATACTCCAAAATGAAACAACTAAAAGATTAGTGAAAATGGGTGAAACAAAGGTTTTCAGACATTGAATATCAGAGAATGCATAACAGTAATCCTTGAGAAAAGGAAATCAAAGGACATTCCCCCAAAATTACTGCCTATAGAATCTTTTCAGGCTACATCGTAGATATAAGGAAATTTCTTGGATTGATCAATCCAAGCTTTAAAGTTACTGAAAGAAAAAGCAACTGTCAACCTATAATTCTATCTTCAGCAAAAATATCCAAAACAAAGGTAATCCTGACCCATGCACTTCCCTCCTCCAAAAAACAAACAAAAAACCAAACAAACAAAAATTCAACAAATAGTGCTGCAATAATGGGATACTCACATGGAAAAAGAATGAAATGTTATCCCCACCATACATCATACAAAAACAAACAAGCAAAAGAAGGTAAAGCATGTTTTCAGATATTCAAAAGCTGAAAGAATTTACCACCAGTAGACTTGCAATAGGAGATATGATAAAGGAAATCTTTCAGGCCAAAGAAAAATTATTCCAGATGGAAATCCTAACCTGTACAACGGAATGAAGAACACCAGAAATGGTAGCTACATGGATAATTATAAAAGACATTTTTATTATTTTTAGAATCTCTGACCCAAGAATTCTACCAAAAGAAAAAAAATCCTCCTATCATAAGTGAGTTTAGCAAGGTCACAGGATACAAGGATACCAGATCAATATATAAAAATAAGTTATATTTCTATACACTAATATTAAAAAGCTGGAAACAAGATTTCAAAAATACCATATGCAAGAGCTCTAAAAATTATGAAACATACTAAGTCTAAAAAAATACATATAGTACTATCCATATGCTGAAAACTACAAAATGCTGATGAAAAAAATCAAAAGGCATAAAGGGCAGAGAAATGGGCCATATTCATGGATGAGAAGACTCAACGGCATTAAGATGCCAATTTCCCCCAAATTGATTTATAGATTTAATGCAATTCCAATAAAAATCTCAGCAGGATTTTTTATAAATACTGATAAGCTTGTTGTAAAGTTTATATGGAAAGGCAATAGAACTAGAATAACCAAAACAATTTTTGGAAAGAATAATAATGATTTAAGACTCACATGACACAAGTTTAAGACTTACTTAAAACTATACAGCTAAAGATACTGTATGAGCCACAGTGGCTCAGCAGGCAAGAATGCTTGCCTGTCATGCCAGAGGACCCGGGTTCGATTCCTGATGCCTGCCCATGTAAAAAAAAAAAAAAAAAAAAGATACTGTATGTTATTGGTGAAGGCACAGACACACAAATCAATGGTACAAAAGCAGTAACAGAAAAAGATACCTTTTCCAACAAATGGAGATGGAACAAGTGGATATTACTAAGGAAAAAATTGAACTTCAATCCAAATCTTATACCTTATACAAAAATTAACTCAAAATGAATCATAGATTTAAATGCACAATGTAAAAAGGAAATCGTAGTAGACCCTGACACGTTTTTCATAACCCTACCCCCATGAACTGCAGAAGTAGCTCCCTCCCTAACTAGGTTGGTTCAAGGTTCCATTTCTCTTTTCTCTGAAATTCCTACCTACACACCCCATAGACAAGTTCTTGTTTTAACAGCCCAAGTCAGACCAACCTTAATTAGCTTTTAGCCAAGACCTGAACTTAAAATGGCCCCAGGACATAAAATACCCTGGGAGTGAAATCAAAATGAGCAAAAACAACGGGAAAGAGGGATACCAGACCTGAGAGCAAGAGGTCAGACCATTATAAATTCTGGCAACATCAAAGGTCCACTCCTAAAGTTAACAGAACTCAGTCTAACCAACTTGCAATCTTAAATTTGAATATTTACTAGCCAGTCCCAATGTGCCAATAGCCTTAACATCCTAGCCCCATAACCCTTTGTTTAATCCAATAAATATCCCTCACCTTACCAGATAGGGGAGACAGATCTTGTCTCCCCAAGGGTCTCCCCAAGGCTAACCTAAACATTGCTAAATCAACTTTTTATTTTCTCAAAATCCCGATGTCTAATGATTGATTTTATGCACAATGGGCAAGAACTCACATTTGAGCCACAACACTCTCAAAACAGAATAAAATACTTGAGACTTAGGCTAGAAATTATAACAAAAGCATGATTATTAAAAGAAATAACTGATGAATTTGATTTCATCAAAATTAAAAACTTCTGCTCTTCAAAAAAAACTCAAGACAATGAAGAGAGAAGTGAAATGATGAGAAGAAAGTAATTACAAATCACATACTTGAAAAAGAACTTATGTCCAGAATATATAAAGAGCTTTCAACATTTGACAGTAATAAAACAAACCATGCAATAAATAAAAGAGACAAAAAGATCTGGATACTCCACCAAAGAAGAAATGCATGTTGAATATAAGTTCATGAAAAGATGTTCGATATCATTAGCCATAACGAAAATATAAGTTAAAACCATAATGAGATACCACCCATACCTATTTGAATAGCTAAAATTTTTAAAAACTGACAATACCAACTGTTAACAAAGATGTAGAACACTTATAAATTCCATAAATTGTTGGTAGAATGCAAAATGGAAAGCCACTCCGAAACACAGTTTGTAAGTTAAGTACAAAGTTAAACATTTATTTACCATATGACCCAGCAATCCTAATCCTAAATATTTACCCTGGAGAAATGAAAACTTATGTTTATACCAAACCCCGAATATGAATGTTTATTGCAGTTTAATTCATAACCACTGGAATCAATTAAAATATCTTTAAACAGGTAAATGGAGAAACAAGCCATGGTATATCCATACAATGGAACACTACTGTGCAATAAAAAAATGAAGTACTGATATAGAAGAAATGAATCTCAAAGACATTATAATGAGTGAAAGAAGCCAGTCTTAAATGGTAATGTGTGATTGTATTTATGGCATTTTGGGAAAGGTAAAACTACAGACAAAGAGAATAGAGCAATGGTTGCTAGGCGCTAGAGGTGAGGGTAGGTGTGCTGGTTTGAAAGTATTATATACCCCAGAAAAGCCATGTTTTAATCCTTATTCAATCTTGTGGGGGCAGCCGTTTTTTTTGAATTCTAATTCAATATTGTAGGGCAGAAGGTGTTCATTAAATTATCTCCGGGGAGATGTGGCATGCCCAATTGTAGGTGTCACCTTTTGCTTAGATGGGGATGTGACTCTACCCACTCCAGATGGGTCTTGATTAGTTTACTGGAATCCTTCAAAAGAGGAAACATTTTGGAGAGAGTCAGAAATGAAAGAAGCCTCAGAGCTGAGAGAGCGAGCACATGTAGATGCTTGGGGAATAGCTGCTTCAGAGAACAGAGACATGGATGTTTGGAGATGATTGGAGCCCAGCAGTTATCACCATGAGATGTTAAGCAAGCCAGAACGTGGAAAGAGCCAAGGGAAGCCAAGAGATGAGAGCCAGCCCCAGAGAAGCAAAGTGAGGAACCCCCACAGGAATAGAGGCTGAAAGCTATGGAACCAAGGAGCAAGGGACCAGTAGATGTCAGCCACGTGACTTTCCAGCTGACACAGGTGTTCCAGACCTGGCCTTTCTTGAGTAAAAGTAACCTCTTGCTGTTGCCTCAATTTGGATACTTTCACTTCCTTAGAAATGTAAATTTGTAGTTTATTATATTTCCTTTTTAAAAGTCCTTCCATTTCTGGTATATCGCATTCTAGCAGCCTACAAACTAAAACAGTAGTGTTTGCCTACAAAATTCTGACACAAGGGAATTTTTTGGAATAATGGAACTGATTCAGAATCCTGATTGAGGTGATGGTTACTGAATCTATTCAGGTCTTATAACTCAAAGAACTGTATATCTGTCTCTCTGAAAAAAAATCTACAAGTATGTGCATGGGTGTGTGTCTGTGTGTGTATCCTCATTGTGGTGGCGTATATATTTCTCAAAATGCATCAAGCAATTAAAATGGATTAATTTAAATGTATGTAAATTATACCTCAACAAAGTTCATTTTTAATAGAGATAGACTGTTTGAAGTAAAAATTATAATGTGTAGTGGTATTTATAACATGTAAAAGTAAAATGCTCAACAATAGCATAAAAGGATAGGGTGAGGGAAATGGAACCATACACTTGTAAGGTCCTTATAATGTACTATATATGATGTGGTATATTATTTCAAGGTAGAATGTGATAAGTTAAAGTTAAAATTAGCTACTAGAGTAAGTGTAGTATTCAAAGTCAACATACGAGTCAACTGTATTCCTATACTCTAGAAATGAACAATTGGAATCTGAAATTTAAAAAATATATATCATCTACAATATATCGAAAAAAATTTGCCAAAAGAAATCAAAGATATCTAAATAAATATAGAGATATACCATGTTTACAAATTGGAAAAAACTCATCTACGTCAATTCTAATTTGATATATAATAAAAGCAATACCAATCAAAATTCAAGCAAACTTTTTTGTATATATCAACAAGCTGCTTCTGAAATTTATATGGAAAGGCAAAGGAACTAGAACAGTCAAAACAATTCTGAAAAAGAACACAGTCAGAAGATTCATATTTCCTTACTTCAACACTATAGTCATCAAGACAATGTGGTATTGGAAAAAGGACAAACATGTGGATGAATGGAACGAAACACAGAACTCACAAAAATATCCATGTTGAATATAATCAACCAATTTTTGAAAAAGTACAAACACAATTCAAAAGAAGGATAATCTTTTCAACAAATGATGTTGAAAAAATTAAAAGCCTATATACAAAAAAAGAATTGACCTCAATACATACCTCATGAATGAGAAGTAAAGACATTGCTAGAGAAATAAAAACAGACTTTGTCACCAACTCTCTTGCTGAAAAGAAAATTATCTCAAAGGGAAGGTCAGAGATTTAAGAAGGAATGACAAGCAAATAAAATGTTAAGCATATGGTTAAATATATGGGTGACAACTTTAAGAACGAATTCTTGTGTTTAAATAATGTATAGAATTAACATACACCACAAGGACTGAATATGGATGTTGGGGTGGAGGCAAAGATATGATTCTTACATTGCCCAAGAAAAGAGAAGATGTAAGATTTACCAGTTAGACTGTGACAGTTCAAAAATGTATGCTGTAATATCTAAGGTAGGTGTCCTCAAAGGGTTGTTCAGACAACTGAGGTCTCCAAAACTATTTCAAGAGGTCTAAGTCAAAATTATTTCCCCTTTTAACTGAGGTGACATTTATACTGATGAAGCAAAACCAATGGTTTGTATAAAAACAGGAACCAAGGCAGTGCCACCAAACTGAACTAGAATGATCATATTCTTCACCACCAAATACTCATAATTTTTGTTGTTTCTCATTTTTATTTTTAATGCCAGTTTCATTTAGGAATGCCCTTGCTGAAACAGTAAAAATCATGTTATTAAATGTTAATCCTTGGGTATTTGTTGTCAATGATAAAATCTGAGATTTCAAACAAAAATCAGAACTTAGGAAAATTTATATCTCCCACCACTGTGAGCCTAACAGCATCCAAAATATAAAGATTTTTCTGATGTGACTAGTGGTGATATTAATGTGATTTTATGATATGTATAATATTATGACATACTCTTCTGTTCCTTTCTTCATGTTCACCCTAGTTGCCCCACAGCAAATATTAGTGCTTCTTCTAATTCTCAAATATGATAAAAAAAAAAAAAAATCTCCTCCTCCCTACCACTCAGACTTACAAAAGCATTTCAGTAACTATAAAACCTCAAACATAAGTTTTACAATGTCATACAGCTCAACTTAAAATAAAAAGTCAGTCATCAACTCACTGCTCTTCCTAAGGGCTAAGTATAAGGCAGTATTAATAAATCATGGAAGATTATGAGACAAAAAAATATATAACCATCTATGGTCTATTCCAAGTAATTTGTTACTATGAGTAAAAGGTAAACAAAACCCCCTCTCCTCTATTGACAAATATGACCTTGGATTAACTTTCTTTTTTATCTATAAAACCTAATAAAGGTGGCAAGTCAGCATATTAGCAACACTGATTATGGTCAAAATTACCCCTGATTGGTGAAGAAATCCAGAGTAAGAGAAATGCAAATGAACTACAAATATCTGGTAGGATGCCACAAGCTTTGAGATTCCCTCAGTATAGCGACTCTTTGAACTAAGCATGTCCCTACAAAAAAACCACAGAAACAATGCCCAGAAGACTATTAAGGTTCCTATTTGGGAATGTGGGCTTTCTAAGCCAGGTGTGGTCAGCTTCAAAAAAGGGGGAATGGATACACAGGTGGTTCAGTGGTAGAATGCTTGCCTGCCATGAGGGAGACAGGGTTCGATTTCAGCCCGCGTGCGTGCGCGCGCGCACACACACACACACACACCAAAAAAAGGGGTGGATACACAGGTGGTTCAGTGGTAGAATGCTTGCCTGCCATGAGGGAGACAGGGTTCAATTTCAGCCCGCGCGCGCACACACACACACACACCAAAAAAAGGGGGTGGGGTGAGGAGCTTGGGTACAAAGACATTCACTTCCTAATCCCTGGATTCTCCAAATATTAGCTTACATGGCAAGAGATGTGAGGAAGAGCTTATTCTAGATTATCTAGGTAGGCCCTAAACAACTCAGAGACAGACAGACAGGAGAAGACAATGTGAAGTTATAGCAGAGAGAGATGCAGCCACAAGCCAAGGAATGGTGACAGTCAGCAGAAGCTGGATAACCCAAGGAACATATTCTCCATTAAGAGCTTCCAGGAGAAGACTGACCTGCTGATACCTTGATTATAGGCTTCCAACTTCCAAAAATATGAGAGAAAAAAGTCCTGTTGTTTTAAACCACCCACTTTGTGGTAATTTGTTACAGTCGCCAGAGGAAACTAAAACACTAGGGTAGCTTTGCACCAACTTAAATTTGAGTCTTCAGACATGAGCTGTCACTTCACGGATCAAATACTAGCCTCCGTATTACTACAAGGGTTCCCATGGAAGAGAAATGCCTGATATTTTCATTACTCTACTGGCATGCTATGTTTCTGTCCCATATCCTTTTATATTAATCTGACCCCAAGTGTGACCTAATCAGGTCTCATTTGTCTGAATGATTAGTGAGCGAAAGACGCTACAATGGGCACTGAAGTTACTTATGATATTTATAGTGCCAAAATATCCAAACGCTCTTACCCTTTTTAATGCCATCAGTGCTGAGTGCAGTGAATAAAAGGGTGCGCTCTAGAGCCTGGTTGCCTGAATTCTGAATTAGCTCTGTCATTTGCAGTGTAGCCTTGGAGAAGTACATTTAATCTCTGTGTGTGCTATAAAATAGGGATGTTTTACAGCAAATATCTCATAGGATTACTGTTAGGATTAAATGATTCAATACCCCATGTCATGGTTAGGGACACGTGTCAACTTGGCCAAGTTGTGGGACCTGTTTATCTGATTGGGCAAGCGCTGGCCTGTCTGTTGCAATGAGGACATTTCATAGGATTAGGTCATGAGCATGTCAGCTGCATCCACAGCTGATTCCATTTGTAATCAGCCAAAGGGGAGTATCTTCTGCAATTAGTGATGCTAAATCTAATCATGGGAGGCCTTTTAAGGAGGACTCAGAGGAGACTAATACACCTCACAATTTAAGATTTCAAATAAAATTAGAATCTTAGAAAACTTGTATGTACTGCCAGTGTTTTCACCTAGGGCTACCTCTCCCCAATGTCCTGGGGATAGTAATTCTACCAAGGCAGAAAAAGCTGTGAAAAATGGCAGCTCTAATGATAATATGGACTGATCTGATTTGACAAGAGTATAGAAAAGAACAACAATCTTGATTCCAAGCAATTGAGGAAAGCCAGTATCACAGCTGCCTGAAGCAGAGCTATTGGTGAGGGCAATCAAAAAAACTACCAGAAATTTTACAGAAAGGTCTGGGTAATGAGATGGCCACAGTAGATGTTGATAAGCTTCCACATATTCCTGGGGGTCTGGAAAGCTGTGTACACACTCAGGAGAGATCAGAGAGGTCTCTAGCTTTCTATTCATATCCATCTGAATGTGAGGATTTGCTCATGCAGAAAGTAAACCTTGGGGCAGACTTGTGAAATACCTGAACTTAAAGTATACCCAGCCAACAACGTTCTCTATTTACCGATATATCACTTCAGTAAAAAGCAGAAGGATTACTGCGTCAAGGTGTATAAGCATGACTTCTTACTTATGACTGGCTGGTGACTAAGCTATATATTACCAGGGGTGACCTACAGGAAGCAGGACATTAAAAATGTAAAGAAAATTTTAAAAATTATTTTAAAAACTGAGAAGAGGAAAGGACATGGAAGGAGAAGACACAGGGTACAGCTAGAAGCTGGAAGTCAATAGAACCTGGAAGAGAAAGAAGAAGGCAACACCATGTGCATACCATGTGTGAGAAAAGGCAAGAAACCCCAAAGATGGCTTGCCAGCCAGAAGATAACAACCCTGGAAGGAAGCGATCCTTCTAGCCTCTGAAACCACAAGCCAATAAATTCCTGTTGTTAAGTCAACCCATTGTACGGTATTTGTTTTAGTGGCTAGGAAACCTAAAACAGAATGTAAGTTATCTCTCAATTAAAAATTTATTTTAATGACAGAAAAATAAATAAACAAAGACCAAGAGAATTTGTTTGCTAGCAAACCTGGCTTTCTAGAAATACTAAAGAAAGTTCTATGGCTGGGGGGGGAGGGTGAGGGTGAGACAGAACACTATATCATGGGGCTTATAATAGATAGATGTATATGATGATAACAAAAGAAAGGAAGGTGAGGGAAAGAAATGAATGTCTCTATTTTACTGGAATGAAGTTAATATTAACATGAAGTAAATAGTGATAAATTAAGATGCATACTGTAATCCCTAGAGCAATCTCTAAGAAAATAACTCCCCCAAAAAATAGATTAAAATAATCAACAAAAAAATTAAAATAGGACACTAGGAAATATCTAACACACAAACACACACACACACAATAAAGGAGGAACAGAGAAACAAGACAGACATGTGACACATAGAAAACAAATCAACAATCCATTTTAAGTAAAAAGAAATTTAATTTACCAATCATGCATTCACAAACTAAGCTGCTCTCCTAAATAACTCAATGGCTAAAGAAAAAAATGAAGTGGAAATTTTGGGATTAAAAAAATAGAGGGATCTTACCAGTGATGGAAGGGTTACCTCAAAGCAAGCTCAGAGGTCAATTAATAGCCTTAAATACAGTCATATTAAAAAGAAGTTGATAAATGATTAATAATAAATGAATTAACTGTACAATTTAAGCAGCTAGGGGCAGGGGAGGGGAAGGGGATGAAGCGGGAAAGGAAGTGAAGGGAAGGAGGGAGGGAGGCAAGGAAGATGGGAGGGAGGGGGGAGGGAGAGAAAGAGCAAAGGGTTAGAGAGGAATTAATGAAGCATAATACAAACAAAAACATGAGTGATTAACAAGCCCAAAAACTGTTTAAGAATCAACAAAAGAGAACATAAAACTCAATTTTGGAAACAAAAATGGGGACATAATTCAACTAACATTTAAAACTCCCCTCTCCTGTACCACCTGTTACAAACTCCATTGAAACCACTATTGTCCAGTTTTGATCCATAATACTTCAAAAGGGTATTTCTGGGAAAGCAATTGCCCTTTCGATTGAGGAAGCTAGTGCTACCTTTTTTCCTACCCTAAAGCTTGAAATTTTGTCTGGAGGTGCAGCTGTGAGGTAATAAGTCAACACGCTAAAGACAGCAGGGACTAAAAAGAGTCTAGCTCTTCTGTGATACAGTTAAGCTACAATGTAAGTCTGCACCATTTTCGGCTAAAATGTAAGAAAGTTGTGTTGGTTTGAAAGGAAGTATACCCCCTAAGAAAAGCCATGTTTTAATATAAACCCCATTTCATAAAGGTAGAATAATCTCTATTCAAATACTGTATGTTTGAAACTGTAATGAGATCATCTTACTGGATGATGTGATTTAGTCAAGAGTGGTTGTTAAACTGGATTAGGTGATGACATGTCTCCACCCATTTGAGTGGGTCTTGATTGGTTTATTGGAGTTCTACAAAAGAGGAAACATTTTGGAGAGAGAGATTCAGAGAGAGCAATACTACGAAGCAGAGAGGCTACCAGCCAGCGACCTTTGGAGATGAAGAAGGAAACCGCCTCCGGGGGAGCTTCATGAAACCGGAAGCCAGGAGAGGAATAGCAGATGACGCCGTCTTCGCCACGTGCCTTTCCAGCCCAGAGAGAAGCCCTGACTGTGTTCACCATGTGCCTTCTCACTTGAGAAAGAAACCCTGAACTTCATCAGCCTTCTTGAACCAAGGTATCTTTCCCTGGATGCCTTTGATTGGACATTTCTATAGACTTGTTTTAATTGGGACATCTTCTCCACCTTAGAACTGTAAACTAGCAACTCATTAAATTCTCCTTGTTAAAAGCCATTCCGTTTCTGGTATATTGCATTCTGGCAGCTAGCAAACTAGAACAAAGTACTTGAATGTCAAATGGACACAGAGGTTCCTGGTGCCTGCCCATGCAAAAAAAAAAAAAAAAAAAAGACACAGATTAGGCTAAAGGAGATTCCACTGGCCAAACATAGGTCAATTTTGGTGCTTCTTTACTTAAGAATTTCAACCAATAACTATAGAATAAATGATAGAAATTTAAAAATCCCCATTTTTACAACCATCATAGTAACTGATTTGGGAGAATCATTAACAGATACTAAAATCACTGCTTGAAAGAGTGATGAGGAAAAATATTTGCAAACTATAAGGAAATCTGTAAAGTCATAATTTATTACAAAGCAAAAGAGGCAGCTTTAAAATGGGGAAATAGGGTGGGCCACGGTGGCTCAGCAGGCAAGAATGCTTGCCTGCCATGCCAGAGGACCCAGGTTTGATTCCCGGTGCCTGCCCATGTTAAAAAAAAAAAGGGGGGGGGGGGGGGGGGGGGGGAATACAGGGGACACTACCCTTAACCAAATAAGCACACTCAGCATCACTAATAATGGGACATACGAACATTATGTGCTTCTTTCATGTTAGTCAGAGGAGGACACCATATCATTTATGCAATAAAAACATCCAAAAATGTTAAAACTGAATCCAAACATGAGGAAACAAACAGACAAATCAAAACTGAGAGACATTCTATGAAATAACTGGCCTAGACTCTTCAAAAATATCAATATCGTGAATGATTCAAGAAAAAAAAACAAACCTGGGGAACTATAAAGAAGACTAAATTATGTTTAATGCAAAATGTGATCATTAAATAGATTCTGGATTTTAAAAATAACTATAATGGATACTGTTAGAAGAACAAAGAAATTTTATTATAGGCTATATGTTACATAACAGTACTGTCAATGTTAAATTTCCCAAAACTGACTGTATGCTGTGGTTATTTTGGACAATGGCCTTGTTCTTAGGAAGTCCATGCTGAAGTATTCACATAGCTTTCAACTGATTTATTAAAATGTGAACAGAAAGAGTATACATAATATGGCAAAAGGTAAAGAAATAGTGAATCTAAGGTGAATAATATACACAGGTGTTTCCTATACTAGCCTATCAACTTTTCTCATGATTTGATATTTTTTTTTAAATCAACGTTAAGGAAAAAAAAGCTAGAAACAAATATCTAACAATGGGGGAACTGATTAAATAAATTCCAATACATCCATACAGTGAAATATTCAAAAACGGCTTAAAAGAATGAGTTGATGATGTTTCTAATATTGGAGAGACCTCCAATCACTGTATTTCAAACGGTAAGTGCAACACAACAAGAGGACAAACAACCCAATCAATAAATGAGCAAAAGATATGGACTGACACATTTCCAAAGAGGAAATACAAATCGCTCAAAAGCATATGAAAAGATACTCAACTTCACTAGCTATCAGGGAAATGCAAATCAAAACCAAAACGAGATATAATCTCACACCTACTAGAATGGCCATTATCAAAACAAACAAGCAAATAAAAACAAAAAACTACAAGTGCTGGAGAGGATGTGGAGAAATAGATACACTACATTCACTGTCGGTGGGACTGCAGAATGGTGCAGCCACTCTGGAAGGCAGTTTGGTGGTTCATAAAGAAGCTAAGGATAGATGTGCTGTATGATAAAGCAATCCCCTTACTAGGTATATACTTGGAAGAACTGAAAGCAGGGACACAAATAGACTCTGCAAACCGATCTTTATAGCAGCATTACTCATAACTGCCAAGAGATGTAAACAGCTCAACGATTTAAAAAATGTGATATATACATACAGTGGAATATTATGCAGCTGTAAGATGGAATAAATTCATGCTACATGCATCAATGTGGATGAACCAGGAGGACATTATGGCGTGTGAAATAAGGCAGAAACAAAAGGACAAATACCATACCGTCTCACTAATATGAACTAATTATAATGAGCAAACACTGAGAATTAAAGTTGAGAACAGGTTATGAGATAGAAAGAGGGTACAGACAGGGCATGTGAAGCTGAAGGAGTACAGAGTGTACAACAAAATTGAGTGTAAAGATTCAAAATTGGATAGCACAAAAGTATATGATGGTAGTGCAATATTTTAAGCAAAATGAACAAAGCTGAGTGTATGGTTGAAAGTGGAAGGCTATCTTTACAGAAGGAAAGACAGCGGATAAAAACTAGGACTGTATAATTTGATGGAACCTAGAGTGGACAACAGTGGTTATTACATGTTCAAATATAAGAAAGTTTCTACATAAGGGAGAATGAATGAATGTTACCATTGTAAGGTGTTAAAAATGGAATGGTATATGAAAAAATACAATCAATACAAACTAGGATCTATAGTTAATGGTGACATTGTAATATTCTTTCATTAACTGGCAACATACCAAAGCTAAATGTCAATAAGAAGGGGATATGGGTGAGGGGTATAGGATTCTTGCTGTTCTTTTTTATTTTCCTCTCTTCTTTCTTTGTAGAAGAAAATACTGTCATATAGATTGTGGTGGTGAATGCATAACTATGTGATTATACTGGGAGACACTGACTGTACATTTAGAATGGACTATATGGTGTGTGAGCAAAACTGCCCAAAAAATAAACAAAGATAAAAGTGCTAAAGAAGATATAAAGAGAGAGAGATATACCAATTCACTGTTGGGAAGAAGCAGAATGGTGCAGCCCCTCTGGAGGGCAGTGTGGCAGCTCCACAGGAGGCTAAGTATAGGGCTGCAATATGATCCTGCAACCCCATTATTAGGTACATACTTGGAAGAACTGGATTATATGGTGTGTGAATATATCTCAATACCATTGCATTTTTTTAAAAGGACAAGTTATTGAACATTGTATCCATTTCTGTAAAATCAAATACAACCAAAAACACATGCAGAAGCACTGGAACAAACCTGAACAGAAATTGATAATAGTAGGGAGATTGAAGGAAGCTTTATTTTGACATTACAGCTTTTTTCACTTTGAACTCTCTACACATATGCATACACATATGCATATGCATGTACACATATGAATTTTTATGTCAACAGTAGTTATCTGGGTAGTAGTTTGTGGGAATTTTATGTTTTCTTCTTTATACTTAAAAGAGGAAACTTTTTTAAAGGGGGTTAGACAGAGGGACTTCAGCAAGCCTCAAAAGCATTTATTTCTCAGTAAATACATGCTTTGAAATACTTGTTCCAATATTATAGTCTTCAAAGTCATTTTATTATGTTTTAAATAGAAAGGTCTGAGGGACTTTTTTCTTTGAAGCAGGGAGTGTCATTATCCTTGTTTAAAGTTCTTGTGTTTTAGAATTTGTAACAGATTTTCCCCCACTGAACTGTGCACGCCTGAGTGTATCACCTGCACTCTCATGTAAACTTCACAATAACTCTATGGGATAGTAGCTGCTTTTAGCACCACATCTGAGGAAAGTGATCACTGAGAGATTAAGTAACCTGTCTGAAATCATATTAGGTAACTAGAAACAGAACAAGACTCAGACTTTCTATAGAGTACTTAAGGATAACTTCTAAAAATTAAGTATCTTTTTTTTTTAACCTATCTGTACATACTCTGGATATAAAAGGACCATCATACACAAGGCTGTCATAATCACACAGTCACACTGTAAAAGTTATATAGTTATGCAGTCGTCTTCAAGAATCATGGCTACTAGAACACACCTCAATAGTTTCATGTACTTCCCTCTAGCCATACCAATACAACATAAACTAAAACAGGATAACCATATAACGCATTAAAAATAACCTCCAGGATAACCTCTCGACTCTGCCTGAAATCTCTCAGTCACTCAGACTTTGTCTCATTTTTCCCTTCCCACTTTTGGTCAAGAAGGCTTTCTCATTCCCATGATGCTGGGTACAGACTCATCCCCAGGAGTCAGATCGACGTTGCCAGGGAGATTTACACCCCTGGGAGTCAAGTACTGTGTAGAGGGGGAGGGCACTGAGTTCACCTGCCAAGTTGACTTAGAGAAGCTACATCTGAGCAACAAAAGAGGTTCTCTGGTGGCAATTCCTAGGTTTAATTATCAGTAGGCTTTGCTTCTCCTTTGCAGGAATAAGCTTCATAGGTGCCAGCCCCAAGATTGAGGACTCAGCCTATTGAATTGGCTATTTCCATACCCTGTGAAAATATCAAGAATTCCCCACAGGGGGAAGCTGAATTCTTCCTCCTTTCTCCCCAGTCCCTCAAGGGGACTTAGCAAATACTTTTTTATTCTCTGCTCAAATTGCTCTGGGATATATTGTGGCATCACACTAACCCATACAAACCAACAAGATCTCACACCCTATTCAAGGTTCCATGTAATTATGGTATTCAAATAAACTGACCATACAAGTTAAATTAGATAATGTGCTACCCGATATAAATTTTGCATCAAATGAACATCTCTCCCTTTGGTCTCACACACAGGCTGAAGTTTGAAAATATGGGCCATATCATTCTTTACCCAGTATTCTGATTTACCTTAGTCCTGTCCAGATCAGCTTCATTCATACCTCTAGATAAAGTCTGATCACTTCTTAGGCTTTTTTAACAGTTGCTGAATGGGGTAATGCCGACTTTCATAACTTCAGTCCTCTACTTCTGAGTCTCAGGTGTCACATAAATACCCAAACTTTCAGGGAACGACCAGGTTATATACAAATAACTGAGTATCCCAGAATTTAGAAATATCAGTTACAATTCCTAAATATATATGACTGCTGTAAGAGCAGTCTAGGACCCTTTACAGTAGCCCCCAACCTGATAATCCATGCTCTTGACTTCAGTTCTCTGAGTTTGTATATCACAGTTAGTCCATGAGTGAGGCATGATAATATTTGTCTTTTTGGTTCTGACTTTTCACTCAACATACTGTCCTTAAGGTTCCTTCAATTCATTGCAAGCCTCACAACCTCATTCCTCCAGGCAGCCACAGAGTAGTCCTTTGTATGTAAACACCACAATTCTCCCTTCCAACCTCATTCATTATACCCTTAGGCCACCTCCATTCATTGGGAATTGCAAACAGAGTCACCATAAACATCAGTCAGTACACAAATGTCCATTCTGTGTCCCCATTCTCATGCCTCCAGGTATACACTCAGCAATAGGGCTGCAAGATCATATAGCAACCCCACCTCCAGCCTCCTGTGTAACCACCACACTGCCCTCCAGAGGGGCTGCACCCCTCAGCTTCACTACCAACAGTGAATAGGTACATCTTTCTCCACATTTTCTCTAGCATGTTTCTCTGTTTATTTTTTAACAATTTTATTCGCACATCATACAATCCAACCTAAGTGAACAGACATGCCTTCGCTACCACAACATATATGAAGACATTCCCTTTTCAACTGCAAAGAATCCATACTCCTACCCCCATGTCCCCTGTTTGCTGGCATTTAGTTTTGGCATAATGCCTTTAAATAAAAAAGGATAAAAATTAATAATAGGGGAGACTGAGTAAAAATTGCATAGACTGAAATAATATGGGTCAATTAGAAAGAGAAGTAAGGGGTAAAGGATGTATGAATCCTTTTATTTTTCCTTTTACTTCTTTTTCTGGAGTGATGCAAATGTTCCAAAAATGATCATTGTGAAGAATACACAAAGTGAAGATATTGTGAGCCACTGATTGCATAATATGGTTGGACTGTACATGTGTGGATATTTCTCAATAAAAATATTTTTAAAAAAGAGATAAGTACCGACTTCCTGGAAGATGGCGGCTTAGTAAGACGCGCGGATCTTAGTTTCTTCTCCAGGACACCTACTAGGGGAGTAGAAACGATACAGAAAGCGCCCAAAGCCACAACAGAGATAAAAAAGACAGCGTACCCCATCTTGGAACGGCTGGCTGGCTGAGAGAAGCAGCTCGGGTGAGATCGCCGAGGCGCGCGGGCCTTACCGGGCGGGGTGGCAAGCGGCCGGAGTTACTCCCTTCCCCCTTCCCGGGCCGGCTGGGAGAATTGGAGAGGTGGTCCCCTGAAACCAAGGCGACTGG
This sequence comes from Tamandua tetradactyla, assembly GCF_023851605.1. NCBI lineage: Eukaryota > Metazoa > Chordata > Mammalia > Pilosa > Myrmecophagidae > Tamandua > Tamandua tetradactyla. Next base: position 126,419,799 of record NC_135353.1, read on the forward strand.
CGCCCACACCACACGCAGCCCCCGGACCAACTGAGAGAACTGGATCGGAAACCCCCAGGCCGCGGAGAACGGTGACCCCGTGACTCCCGGGGAACGTGCACTCTCTCGGGCGGGCCGCTGCCGCTGGCGCCCTCCCGCCACGCTTGTTGCCCAGGGCCGACTAGGAAATTCGGACGGGCCCTTTCCCTGGCTGCGGCGACCAGCAACCCTCCCTGCGTTCGGACACCCTCCCTGCGTTCGGACCCCGGGCCGGCTCAAGCCGCTTCGGCTAGCGAACCCCCAGGACGGCGAGAGTTTTCCAAAGTTTAAGGTCCCACAGCACCTTTTACTGGTGGGACCCGCAGACAAACGTGTGCCACGAGCGCCACCTACTGGGCAGGATAAGAAAAACAGAACCCAGAGATTTCACAGAAAAATATTACAACCTTGCTGGGTTCAACACCAAGAGAAATCTGAATAAATGCCCAGACGCCAGCAGCAGAAGATAACTGTCCACGCTCAAAAGATTGAGAATATGGCTCAGTCAAAGGAACAAACCAATAGCTCAAATGAGACACAAGAGCTGAGACAACTAATGCTGAATATACGAACAGAAATGGAAAACCTCTTCAAAAATGAAATCGATAAATTGAGGGAGGACATGAAGAGGACATGGGCTGAACATAAAGAAGAAATAGAAAAACTGAAAAAACAAATCGCAGAACTTATGGAAGTGAAGGATAAAGTAGCAAACATAGAAAAAATAATGGATAGCTACAATGATAGATTTAAAGAGACAGAAGATAGAATTAGTGATTTGGAGGATGGAACATCTGAATTCCAAAAAGAAACAGAAACTATAGGGAAAAGAATGGAAAAATTTGAACAGGGTATCAGGGAACTCAAGGACAATATGAACCGCACAAATATACGTGTTGTGGGTGTCCCAGAAGGAGAAGAGAAGGGAAAAGGAGGAGAAAAACTAATGGAAGAAATTATCACTGAAAATTTCCCAACTCTTATGAAAGACCTAAAATTACAGATCCAAGAAGTGCAGCGCACCCCAAAGAGATTATACCCAAATAGACGTTCTCCAAGACACTTACTAGTTAGAATGTCAGAGGTCAAAGAGAAAGAGAAGATCTTGAAAGCAGCAAGAGAAAAACAATCCATTACATACAAGGGAAACCCAATAAGACTTTGTGTAGATTTCTCAGCAGAAACCATGGAAGCTAGAAGACAGTGGGATGATATATTTAAAATACTAAAAGAGAAAAACTGCCAACCAAGACTCCTATATCCAGCAAAATTATCCTTCAAAAATGAGGGAGAAATTAAAACATTCTCAGACAAAAAGTCACTGAAAGAATTTGTGACCAAGAGACCAGCTCTGCAAGAAATACTAAAGGGAGCACTAGAGTCAGATACAAAAAGACAGAAGAGAGAGATATGGAAAAGAGTGCAGAAAGAAGGAAAATCAGATATGATGTATATAATACAAAAGGCAAAATGTTAGAGGAAAATATTATCCAAACAGTAATAACACTAAATGTCAATGGACTGAATTCCCCAATCAAAAGACATAGATTGGCAGAATGGATTAAAAAACAGGATCCTTCGATATGCTGTCTACAGGAAACACATCTTAGACCCAAAGATAAACATAGGTTGAAAGTGAAAGGTTGGGAAAAGATATTTCATGCAAATAACAACCAGAAAAGAGCAGGAGTGGCTATACTAATATCCAACAAATTAGACTTCAAATGTAAAACAGTTAAAAGAGACAAAGAAGGACACTATATATTAATAAAAGGAACAATTAAACAAAAAGACATAACAATCATAGATATTTACGCACCGAATCAGAATGCCCCAAAATACGTGAGGAATATACTGCAAACACTGAAAAGGGAAATAGACTCATATACCATAATAGTTGGAGACTTCAACTCACCACTCTCATCAAGGGACAGAACATCTAGACAGAGGATCAACAAAGAAATAGAGAATCTGAATATTACTATAAATGAACTAGACTTAATAGACATTTATAGGACATTACATCCCACAACAGCAGGATACACCTTTTTCTCAAGTGCTCATGGATCATTCTCAAAGATAGACCATATGCTGGGTCTCAACAAATTTAAAAAGATTGAAATCTTACACAACACTTTCTCGGACCATAAAGGAATGATGTTGGAAATCAATAATAGGCAGAGTGCCAGAAAATTCACAAATACGTGGAGGCTCAACAACACACTCCTAAACAACGACTGGGTCAAAGAAGAAATTGCAAGAGAAATTAGCAAATACCTCGAGGCGAATGAAAATGAAAACACAACATATCAAAACTTATGGGACGCAGCAAAGGCAGTGCTAAGAGGGAAATTTATTGCTCTAAATGCCTATATCAGAAAAGAAGAAAAGGCAAAAATTCAGGAATTAACTATCCATTTGGAAGAACTGGAGAAAGAACAGCAAGCTAACCCCAGAGCAAGCAAAAGGAAAGAAATAACAAAGATTAGAGCACAAATAAATGAAATTGAAAACATGAAAACAATAGAGAAAATCAATAAGGCCAGAAGTTGGTTCTATGAGAAAATCAATAAGATTGATGGGCCCTTATCAAGATTGACAAAAAGAAGAAGAGAGAGGATGCAAATAAATAAGATCAGAAATGGAAGAGGAGACATAACTACTGACCTCACAGAAATAAAGGAGGTAATAACAGGATACTATGAACAACTTTACGCTAATAAATACAACAATTTAGAGGAAATGGACGGGTTCCTGGAAAGACATGAACAACCAACTTTGACTCAAGAAGACATAGATGACCTCAACAAACCAATCACAAGTAAAGAAATTGAATTAGTCATTCAAAAGCTTCCTAAAAAGAAAAGTCCAGGACCAGATGGCTTCACATGTGAATTCTACCAAACGTTCCAGAAAGAATTAGTACCAATTCTCTTCAAACTCTTCAAAAAAATCGAAGTGGAGGGAAAACTACCTAATTCATTCTATGAAGCCAACATCACCCTCATACCAAAACCAGGCAAAGATATTACAAAAAAAGAAAACGACAGACCAATCTCTCTAATGAATACAGATGCAAAAATCCTCAATAAAATTCTAGCAAATCGTATCCAACAACACATTAAAAGAATTATACATCATGACCAAGTAGGATTCATCCCAGGTATGCAAGGATGGTTCAACATAAGAAAATCAATTAATGTAATACACCATATCAACAAATCAAAGCAGAAAAATCACATGATCATCTCAATTGATGCAGAGAAGGCATTCGACAAGACTCAACATCCTTTCCTGTTGAAAACACTTCAAAAGATAGGAATACAAGGGAACTTCCTTAAAATGATAGAGGGAATATATGAAAAACCCACAGCTAATATCATCCTCAATGGGGAAAAATTGAAAACTTTCCCCCTAAGATCAGGAACAAGACAAGGATGTCCACTATCACCACTATTATTCAACATTGTGTTGGAGGTTCTAGCCAGAGCAATTAGACAAGAAAAAGAAATACAAGGCATCAAAATTGGAAAGGAAGAAGTAAAACTATCACTGTTTGCAGACGATATGATACTATACGTCGAAAACCCGGAAAAATCCACAACAAAACTACTAGAGCTAATAAATGAGTACAGCAAAGTAGCAGGTTACAAGATCAACATTCAAAAATCTGTAGCATTTCTATACACTAGTAATGAACAAGCTGAGGGGGAAATCAAGAAACGAATCCCATTTACAATTGCAACTAAAAGAATAAAATACCTAGGAATAAATTTAACTAAAGAGACAAAAAACCTATATAAAGAAAACTACAAAAAACTGCTAAAAGAAATCACAGAAGACCTAAATAGATGGAAGGGCATATCGTGTTCATGGATTGGAAGACTAAATATAGTTAAGATGTCAATCCTACCTAAATTGATTTACAGATTCAATGCAATACCAATCAAAATCCCAACAACTTATTTTTCAGAAATAGAAAAACCAATAAGCAAATTTATCTGGAAGGGCAGGGTGCCCCGAATTGCTAAAAACATCTTGAGGAAAAAAAACGAAGCTGGAGGTCTCGCGCTGCCTGACTTTAAGGCATATTATGAAGCCACAGTGGTCAAAACAGCATGGTATTGGCATAAAGATAGATATATCGACCAATGGAATCGAATAGAGTGCTCAGATATAGACCCTCTCATCTATGGACATTTGATCTTTGATAAGGCAGTCAAGCCAACTCACCTGGGACAGAGCAGTCTCTTCAATAAATGGTGCCTAGAGAACTGGATATCCATATGCAAAAGAATGAAAGAAGACCCATCTCTCACACCCTATACAAAAGTTAACTCAAAATGGATCAAAGATCTAAACATTAGGTCTAAGACCATAAAACCGTTAGAGGAAAATGTTGGGAGATATCTTATGGATCTTACAACTGGAGGTGGTTTTATGGACCTTAAACCTAAAGCAAGAGCACTGAAAAAGGAAATAAATAAATGGGAACTCCTCAAAATTAAACACTTTTGTGCATCAAAGAACTTCATCAAGAAAGTAGAAAGACAGCCTTCACAATGGGAGACAATATTTGGAAATGATATATCAGATAAAGGTCTAGTATCCAGAATTTATAAAGAGATTGTTCATCTCAGCAACAAAAAGACAGCCAACCCAATTACAAAATGGGAAAAAGACTTGAACAGACACCTCTCAGAAGAGGAAATACGGATGGCCAAGAGGCACATGAAGAGATGCTCAATGTCCCTGGCCATCAGAGAAATGCAAATCAAAACCACAATGAGATATCATCTCACACCCACCAGAATGGCCATTATCAACAAAACAGAAAATGACAAGTGCTGGACAGGATGCAGAGAAAGAGGCACACTTATCCACTGTTGGTGGGAATGTCAAAGGGTGCAACCACTGTGGAAGGCAGTTTGGCGGTTCCTCAAAAAGCTGAATATAGAATTGCCATACGACCCAGCAATACCATTGCTAGGTATCTACTCAAAGGACTTAAGGGCAAAGACACAAACGGACATTTGCACACCAATGTTTATAGCAGCATTATTTACAATTGCAAAGAGATGGAAACAGCCAAAATCTCCATCAACAGAAGAGTGGCTAAACAAACTGTGGTATATACATACGATGGAATATTATGCAGCTTTAAGACAAGATAAACTTATGAACCATGTAATAACATGGATGGACCTAGAGAATATTATGCTGAGTGAATCCAGCCAAAAACTAAAGGACAAATACTGTATGGTCCCACTGATGTGAACGGACATTCGAGAATAAACTTGAAATATGTCATTGGTAACAGAGTTCAGCAGGAGTTAGAAACAGGGTAAGACAATGGGTAATTGAAGCTGAAGGGATACAGACTGTGCAACAGGACTAGATACAAAAACTCAAAAATGGACCGCACAATAATACCTAATTGTAAAGTAATCATGTTAAAACACTGAATGAAGCTGCATCTGAGCTATAGGTTTTTGTTTTGTTTTGTTTTGTTTTGTTTTGATTTTACTATTATTACTTTTATTTTTTTCTCTATATTAACATTCTATATCTTTTTCGGTTATGTTGCTAGTTCTTCTAAACCAATGCAAATGTACTAAGAAATGATGATCATGCATCTATGTGATGATGTTAAGAATTAATGATTGCATGTGTAGCATGGTATGATCTCTAAATGTTGGGTTAATTTCTTTTTTTCCGTTAATTAAAAAAAAAAAAAAAAAGAAGGGATAATTGGAGATGAAGGGATACAGACTGTACAACGGGACTGGATATAAAAACTCAGAAATGGACAGCACAATACTACCCAATTGTAATGCAATTATGTTAAAACACTGAATGAAGCTGCATGTGAGGTATAGGTTTTTTGTTTTTGTTTTTTTTGTTTTTTTTCTTTCTATTATTGTTTTAATTCTTATTCTGTTGTCTTTTTATTTCTTTTTCTAAATCGATGCAAATGTACTAAGAAATGATGAATATACAACTATGTGATGTTATTAAGAATTACTGATTGTACATGTAGATTGGAATGATTTCTAATTGTTTTGTTAATTCTTTTTTTAATTAATAAAAAAAAAAAAAGAGATAAGTACCATGCCAAGCAAATTCAAAATGGAAGTCACAACCTAATACAAATCAATTAAGTACGTCAAGACCAGGTTTTTAAAAAAATAATCATCAGAATGGATTTTTTTCTTTTCTTTTTTATTAATTAAAAAAAAATTAACTAACACAACATTTAGAAATCATTCCATTCTACATATGCAATCAGTAATTCTTAATATCATCACATAGATGTATGATCATTTCTTAGTACATTTGCATTGATTTAGAAAAAGAAATAGCAAGACAACAGAAAAAGAAATAAAATGATAATATAGAGAAAAAATAAAAATAAAAAATACAAAAAATATATAAAAAAACAAAAAAAACTATAGCTCAGATGCAGCTTCATTCAGTGTTTTAACATAATTACATTACAATTAGGTAGTATTGTGCTGTCCATTTCTGAGTTTTTGTATCCAGTCCTGTTGCACAGTCTGTATCCCTTCAGCTCCAATTACCCATTATCTTACCCTATGTCTAACTCCCGATGGTCTCTGTTACCAATGACATATTCCAAGTTTATTCTCTAATGTCGGTTCACATCAGTGGGACCATACAGTATTTGTCCTTTAGTTTTTGGCTAGTCTCACTCAGCATAATGTTCTCTAGGTCCATCCATGTTATTACATGCTTCATAAATCTATTCTGTCTTAAAGCTGCATAATATTCCATCGTATGTATATACCACAGTTTGTTTAGCCACTCGTCTGTTGATGGACATTTTGGCTGTTTCCATCTCTTTGCAATTGTAAATAATGCTGCTATAAACACTGGTGTGCAAATGTCTGTTTGTGTCATTGCCCTTATGTCCTTTGAGTAGATACCTAGCAATGGTATTGCTGGGTCATATGGCAATTCTATATTCAGCTTTTTGAGGAACCGCCAAACTGCCTTCCACAGTGGTTGCACCATTTGACATTCCCACCAACAGTGGATAAGTGTGCCTCTTTCTCCACATCCTCTCCAGCACTTGGCATTTTTTGTTTTGTTGATAATGGCCATTCTGGTGGGTGTGAGATGATATCTCATTGTGGTTTTGATTTGCATTTCTCTAATGGCCAGGGACATTTGAGTATCTCTTCATGTGCCTTTTGGCCATTTGTATTTCCTCTTCTGAGAGGTGTCTGTTCAAGTCTTTTTCCCATTTTGTAATTGGGTTGGCTGTCTTTTTGTTGTTGAATTGAACAATCTCTTTATAAATTCTGGATACTAGACCTTTATCTGATATGTCGTTTCCAAATATTGTCTCCCATTGTGTAGGCTGTCTTTCTACTTTCTTGATGAAGTTCTTTGATGCACAAAAGTGTTTAATTTTGAGGAGCTCCCATTTATTTATTTATTTCTTCAGTGCTCTTGCTTTAGGTTTACGGTCCATAAAACCGCCTCCAATTGTAAGATTCATGAGATATCTCCCTACATTTTCCTCTAACTGTTTTATGGTCTTAGACCTAATGTTTAGATCTTTGATCCATTTTGAGTTAACTTTTGTATAGGGTGTGAGATACGGGTCCTCTCTCATTCTTTTGCATATGGATATCCAGCTCTCTAGGCACCATTTATTGAAGAGACTGGTCTGTCCCAGGTGAGTTGACTTCACTGCCTTATCAAAGATCAAATGTCCATAGATGAGAGGGTCTATATCTGAGCACTCTATTCGACTCCATTGGTCGATATATCTTTCTTTATGCCAATACCATGCTGTTTTGACCACTGTGGCTTCATAATATGCCTTAAAGTCTGGCAGCATGAGACCTCCAGCTTCGTTTTTTTTCCTCAAGATATTTTTAGCAATTCAGGGCACCCTGCCCTTCCAGATAAATTTGCTTATTGGTTTTTCTATTTCTGAAAAATAAGTCGTTGGGATTTTGATTGGTATTGCATTGAATCTGTAAATCAATTTAGGTAGAATTGACATCTTAACTATATTTAGTCTTCCAATCCATGAACACGGTATGCCCTTCCATCTATTAAGGTCTTCTGTGATTTCTTTTAACAGTTTTTTGTAGTTTTCTTTGTATAGGTTTTTTGTCTCTTTAGTTAAATTTATTCCTAAGTATTTTATTCTTTTAGTTGCAATTGTAAATGGAATTCGTTTCTTGATTCCCCCTCAGCTTGTTCAAAATGGATTTTAACTTGTAAAAATAAGTAATGTTTCAAGAAATTTTTTATTTGCTTTATGACTGTACAGATACACTGGACTGCAATGTAAAATTTATTATGGTGGGTCAAGGTAAAAACATTTTTTGAAAAATGCTGCTTTAATGAGATTCTGTCCATTGTAACCACCATCAAAGTCCATAAGCACCTGTGCCCTCACACTTTTCTACTGAAATTTACTTAGTATCTGAGAAGTTTAGGGATTTTGGGGATACAGGTATTACAAAAATTAATTCTGAAGCCTCGTTTTAACTTCAAAATTCATATAAACTTTAGATTGCTTCCATAATATCTGAAAGTTATTTTAATATAAAAGCAGCTGCCTACTCCAAAAATTCCAAGTAAAACTGACATTCCAGGAAGACTTTTAAGCTTGATAAATATATATCTCCTCCCCAACTATTCTCAGCACCCAAGGTACATTCACAGAGTTTGAACACACCTAGAACTGAACAGTTATATGGTTTATCTCCATTACAAGAATTGCAATAAATCTTAAATCACAAAGTCTACCTTCCTATACAATTCATGCTTGATGATACCAACTGTTTCTCCAAATCTTTGTGTCTACAAAATATTCCTGCTCATCAGAGAAATTATAAAGAGCTCTTATTTTACAAATCAAAAAAAAAAAAAAAAAAAAGACAAGGAACACAAAAGAAAAAATGAATAACTATTATAGGCAATAAACATAGGAGAAATATACTTAATCTCATTAATAAGGAAATAAAAACTAAACTATGAAACACAGCTTCTCACACACATACACACAAACACAGTGAAGGGTACTTCAGTGAACATAAACCTTTCCTGAAGCATTTTAAATGTTTGTTCCATTTGACCCAGCAATTCCACTTCTGGGCTCACTGCAGTATCGCTTGTCACTGTACAAAATTGGAAACAACACAAGCACTCATGAATACGGAATTAAATAAATTACACCTACACAGGAGAATGCCAATACAAAATACAAGGAAGACCCAGTGCACTGACAAGGAATGAAGTCCAAGATACATTACTGTTAAAAGCAAATTATGGAGTGGGGATTGGCGTGTGTGAAGCCATTATAAATAGGACTTTTTAAAGATGTTATTTTTAGTTAAGGTGTGGCCGACTGTTATCAGGATGGATCTTAATCCTATCACTGGAGGCCTTATAAAGAAAAAGTCATGGGGAGGAGCTCGAAGCTCGAAGCCAGCAGTCAACAGAACCCAAAATGGAAAGGATAGGATGTGGACATGTGATGAAAGGCAGGGACACAAGCAAAGGAATCCCAAGTGTTGCCAACAGCCAGCAAGAGAATGTTACAGAACTTGGAGAAAAAGCATCACCTTGCTGATGCCTTGATTTTGGAAGTTTAGCCTCAAAATGGTGTTCAAGCCAATTCAATGTGTGTATCTGACATAGCAGCTTTGCAAAATAAAACACAAGGTATGGTTTAAAACAAATCAAATTACAAAACATTATAGAAGAGACCTTTTCTGTAAAATAATGTTAATACATGCATTGGAGATAAAAATCAATATAAACTAGAGGAAATCAGAAGACTACAGAAGCATTTTTTTCAGGAAAACAAAAACTGATCAAGCTCTTTATGTATCTCAACATTCTGAAAAAAATATTTAGACAATTTATGAAGAATTAGAGGATGAACCCAAATTAGTGATAAATTAAAAAATATATACATAGCAAAAATACAAATGAATTCATATGCATGTATGTGCATACTATGTGTTCATCCTCCTTTGACCAAGCAATTCTAAGAATCTGAAAAATAAATTTATATGTCATAAAAATATAACACATAAAGATTGTTTCAACAAGCAGAAGATCGTAAATAACCTAAATATCAAAAGGAATCAGTAAACTTAGAAAACTGAATTCTTGAATCCACTTAGGTAATTATCCCATGATGATCAAATACATCTTATTTGTTTAAAAATCTTTTTTTATTCCTATGTACTTATTGACAGGGAAGTATACATTGACATACTACTTCATTAGTATAATGATGATATGCAAACAGTGATATTAACATCCTACCTACTTAAGACTTATTAAAACATCCTTCAACATTTAATAATGGCATACCTCCAAATATTTTCAGCGGAGAAACACTGAAGTCCAGTGAAGGATTAAGTATACATTGGCTCAGTGGTGATTCACAGAATCCAATAGTAAATTACTGGTTTTGTAAGGAGCTGCAATAGAGATACAACTTTTCTTTACTCCAGCATTCCTTAAATACATTTAGTCCACAAAATCCTTTTAGCTGTGAAAACCAATTAAAATCTAATGACAGGGCAGTACAATGATAGCTTAGTGGCAGAATTCTCACTTGCCATGATGGAGACCTGGGTTCAATTCCCGGAGCCTGCCCATGTCAAAAAAAATTTAATAACAACAGTGTTCCATGGAATGGAGATGGAAAGTCCTGTACTAAAGTATGCATTAATGGTAAACAAATTAGTGGCCTCAAAACTAGAAATATTTGTGTTTACATTGAGGATACTGATTCTATGCAGCACTTGATCTCTATTCTTTCGTTCCTATACCATTCTTTACTATCTTTCATGGCACATTACTTTGTATCATACAAACCCATAAAACAACAACCCAAATATAATTTTAAAAAAAGTCTATAAGACATTCTTTAGTTAAAGATAAATTATGAAATTTTTTTTAACAAATATTCTATGCAAGAAAATTTAAGGTCAATACAAAACCAAAACTACAAATATATCAGGGATTTCTTCTTCTCGCAAAAATAGAGTAAGGGGGACCAGATTTACCCAAGCACATTAAGTAATAAACCAAGCAAAATACACGAAGCATTTCAAACACTGGACAATAAGCAATATGGAGCAGTGATCTCTAAGAGAGGGGAAACAGAGGAGGTGACCCCTACAATTTCTCCCAGCTTACTCCGGGGAGAAGTTTCCTGGAAGTTCCACAACCCAGCAAAGGGAGGGACATGCAGGCAAAGCACAGTCTCCCAGAATTGAAGACAAAGAATTGGGAATTTGAGTAGGGCAAAGCAGCTAGAGCACACTGGGCAGAAAATGAGAGGAGAGTGACACAGAGAGCACTGAGGAGATATGCACAGGCCCACCCCTTGAGTCACCAAATGAATAATGATCAAAACATGGAGATGAAGAAATTACCCTAGAACCATCTGAAACAAACAGGGGGAACAATCCACATGGCTCAGACAGAGCCAAAAGAATTGTTGTTCTCCCAAGTCAGACTGGGAAAACCTCATAATACAAGGGGCACCCCAAGGCATTGTCAAAAGAATATTACCTTAGTAGTGGGGTAATCACTATTAGCCCTAGACTAAAAGCTGCTCTGTTCTCACCTAACAAAGCCTAAAAGCCAGCCTCAAAAAGCTCAATCTATTTCCAAGTAGTTTCACTGCATCCCAGAACAAAGCTCAAAAATATTTAAAACAAGGCATGATATCTAGATGAAAAAGTGGAAACTTTACACTGTCTGGCATCCAGTCAAAAGTTACCAGGCATGCAAACAAGCAAAAAATTATGACCCATAATGAGAACTATCAATCAATCAAAAGATAAAAGATAAAAGTTAACACTACTTGGTAGTACAACTTGCCGACATAATTAACAGCAGTGAATTATATATGTGAATGTGGTTAAAAGGGGATATTTTAGGTTATATAACTGTTACTAGAATAGAAATTAAAAACATTAGACTGTACAACACAAAGAGTGAAACGTATTTTAAAGAATGGTCTATAGTTACTAGCACAATTACAAAAATCTATTTTCATGAATTGTAACAAATGGACCACACTAATATAAGGTGTTAATAAGGTGATATTATAGGAACTCTGTATTTTTTATGCATGATTTTTCTGTAAATCTACTTCTCTAATAAAAAAAAGTTATATATTTGAATGTGGTTGTGCTGGTTTGAAAGAATTATGTACCCTAGAAAAGCCACATTTTAATCCTTATCCAATCTTGTGGGAGCAACTGTTTCTTTGAATCCTGATCCAACACTGTATGTAGAAGGTTTTGATTAGATTATCTCCAGAGATGTGACAAGTGATTGTGAGTGTGACCTTTGATTAAATAGAGATGTGACCCTACTCAATCCAGGTAGGTCTTGATTAGTTTACTGGATTCTTTCAAAAGAGGAAATATTTTGGAGAAAGTCAGAAATGACAGAGCCGACGGAAACAACAGAAGCCTCCGAGCCGACAGAAATGTCATAGCAGAGCTGATACAATGCAGACACATAGAAAACAGAGGCACGGATATTTGGAGATGCCTGAAGCCCAGCAAACATTGCCATGAGATGTTAAGCAAGCCAGAACTGGAGAGTCGACAAAAGCCAAGAGACGAAAGCCAGTCCCAGAAAAGCAAAGTGAGGAATGCCCACAGGAAAAGAGGCTGAAAGCTCAGAGCCCAGGAGCAAGGGACCATCATGCCTTCCCAGCTGATAAGAGGTGTGCCAGATGCATCAGCCTTTCTTGAATTAAGTTATCCTTCCCTGGATGCCTTAGTTTGAACACTTCCATAGGCTTAGAATTGTAAATTTGTAACTTATTAAATTCCTGTTGTAAAAGCCATTCCAGTTCTGGCATATCGCATTCTGGCAGCTTCCAAACTAACACAGTGGTTAAAAGGGGGAAATTCTAGGTTGTATATATGTGATTGAAATAAAAAATTTAGTAAAAAACACAAGATACCAATTCACACCAACTAGGATGGCTGGAATCAGTAAGTCAGATAAGACCATCCATTGCTGAGGATGTGGAAAAATCAGAACCCTCATACACTATTGGTGAGGATGTAAAATGGCCACTTTGGAGAATAGTCTGGCAGTTCTCAAAATGTTAAGCAGTGACATAGCCTAAAGTGACCCTGCTGGAACCAACACTGCCAACGACAGTTCAAGGTAATTCAGAGGTTATTGGGACCGACCAGCCTGAGTCTGCTCACCTTCAAAGTCTGTATGTCACAAAAAAGGGCTCCCCTCACAAAAATTCCATGAAGGTTAATGAGGCCTTGAGATAGCAGCATTTAAAAAAAATATTTTTAATTTTAATTTTTATTTTTTTGAATGTTTTTGTTGAGAAATGTCCACACACATACAGTCCAATCTTATTATATGGTCAATGACTCACAATGTCATCGCATGGTTGTATGTTCTTCACCATGATCATTTTTGGAAGATTTGTATCACTCCAGAAGGGGAGGTGAAAGGAAGAAAGAAGGACCTCATGCATCCTGTACCCTGTGCTCCATGCCCAGTGCCCCTTGCCTGTCCCTCTCTTTGACCCACAGTGTTTCAATCTACCCAGTTTTGCTCTTTGTCTCCCCCTTTATTTATTTTTTGTCCTTACGTTTGTTTTTTTTCTTTTTCTTTTCCTTTTTAACTCATCTGTCCATGACCTGGATGGAGAGAGCATCAGGCACAGAATTTTTGTAGTTGCATAGTCACACTGTAAAAGCTATACAGTTGTACAGCCTTCTTTATAAACTTTGAACTATGTTACACAACTAACTGTGGTGCTGTGCTTTGAAACGTATTGCTTTTTTGTATGTTATTTTTCATAAAAAAGAAAAAAAGTCGATTGTGATGATAAAAAAAATTTTATGCCTTCTAGCCTCCTATATTCTAGAGCAGCTAGAAGGAAAAATCTGAGAGGATCGTATGGTAGCCCATGACAAACTCTGGGCTCTGTCCTATAACTACTTGTTGAAGAGTGCTTTGTAAACTATTGCTTTTTTTTTTCTTTGCTTTGTATCTATGTTATATTATACAATTAAAAAGTTTTTTTTTTTAAGAGTCAGGGCTGCTGGAACACAGTTCAACAGTTTCAGCTTTCACTCTACTCAGTTCCAGAGGGACAGTCCAAATATGTGGATGAACCAAGGACCCAGTTTGAAGAATGCATTTCACAGCTCCGACATTATTGCAAGCCATATACAAACTAGTGCCAGGAAATGTAGTCTCAAACTAAGTCAAGGATATAAAGTATTGTTTAACAAGGGGTAGACAGTTATGAATATCTCCAAAATGCACTTCCTGGATTTAAAACTCAGTGTAACTGGTTTTACTGCACTTGTTGGACTCCTTTTGGCTAGCGGTTCAAAGATAAAGAAGCTGGTGTATCCACCTGGTTTCATAGGATTAGTTGCCTCAATCTATTATCCACAACAAGCTATTATATTTGCCCAGGTCAGTAAGGAGAAATTATATGACTGGAGTCTGCAAGGATATATAATCATGGAAGATTTGTGGAAGGAGAAATCTCAAAAGCCAGGAAATGTGAAGAATTCACCTGGAAATAAGCAGAATACTTCTTGCTTTGCCCATTTTAATCAGTTATAGGTAAACACTGGAAACTCCATTTATATCGTATAATATAATAGTAAATCAGTATTTCTACAGAAAAAATGGCAGAGAAGTCAGTACTGAACATAAATAAATTGGCTTTCTTCTTCACAAAAAACTATACTAGCCCTCTCTGTTATCTTGGGTGATGCCATGTTACAAGTGAACTTAATCAGGAATCTTTTCACCTAGAGATAATGTATAAGCCTTTGAATTCCTTGTTCTTATGTTGCTACTAAGGTACATAATTAAAATCTCAAGTTAAAAAAAAAAAAGAAAAAGTTGAACAGTAACCATATGACCCAGCAATGAAAACCTATATCCACACAGAAACATATTCATAAATGTTCATAGCGGCATCATTCGCAACAATCAAACAATGGAAACAAGCCAAATGTCCATCAACTGATACATGGATAAATAAAATGTGATCCATTCATGCAATGCAACAGTATTCGGCCATAAGTAGGAAAAAAAGTACTGATATGTTACAACATGGATAAACCTTGGGAATATTATTCTAAGTGAAAAAAGCCGGTCACAGAGGACCACATGTTACTTGATTCCATTCATTTGAAATGTCCAGAATAGACAAACCTATAGAGACAGAAAATAGATCTGTGGTTGCCTAGGGCTGCAGAGGGATAGGGACAGAAAAGAGGGATTAGCGTGTGATAGCTAAAGGGTATGGGGTTTCTTTAGGGATAATGAAAATGTTCAGAAAATGTGCTGAAGACTGCACAACTCTGCAAGCAAATACATTTAAAACCATTATATTGTACAATTTAAACCAATGAATTGTATGGTATATAAATTAGATTTCAATAAAGCTATTGAAAATCAAAAATGATACCAATGATAGCAATAGTAACCAATACATTAAAAGTTACTAAAACTATACTCCATTTGTTCAAAAAAGTAGAGAAAAACATACGCATGTTAAGGAGACAGAGACAACACTAAAAAGCCCCAGACAAAAATCGCAATGTCTAAGGTGAAAAATATATTGGATAAAAGGAAGATTAGATATTGCACAAGCAAAAAAATAAATAAATAAAAGACTGAACTTAAAAAGGCAGAGCAATGAATTTCAGTAAGGAAAAAAACTGAAAAAAATAAAGTTACCCGTGAGCTATGATGGATAATTTCTAATGGCCTAATATTCATATAATTAGAAAGCAGGAAGGAATGGAAAGACAAGAGGGAATAGGAAAAAACTATACAAATTCATAATAGCAGAAAATTCCCCAAATTTGAAGAAAACTGTAAATCCAGATGTCCAAAGGAGCTCAACAAATTCCAATCACAAGAGACATTTAAAAAACAAAACAATCGGGTTCACTTCCCGGAGACTATCCATGCCAAAAGAAACCTAAAACTATAAGATACAATGAAAACTGTTTACAACTAGTTATAACAAGAAAATGGAATCAGTAGTCAAAGAAAAATGAACACCTTAAAGAGGAACAAAAATAAGGATGACAGAAAAATGTCATCTTAAAAATAAGGCAGAAAACAGTAAAGTCACATCTTTATATTAAGTATTAAGAAAAAGGTCAAACTGAAATTCTATATGCCAAAATATCTTTGGAAAATAAATTAGAAATACAAACTTTTGCAGACAAAGGCTAAAGGAATTAATTACCAGCAAGACTTCACTACAAAAAATGTTAAGGAAAAGTCCTTCACACAGAAGGAAAACAATACAAAATGGAAATCTAGACCCACCTGAAGGAATGAAGAGCAATGGAAACAAGAAATGTAAGTAAATATAAATTTTTTCTTAATTATTTAAATCTCCTAAAAAGATCACTGATTGCTTAAGGCAAAAACAGTAAATTTGTTTGGGGGCTGACAAAGAATGTGGAAGTAAAATGAATGAAAGCAATACCACAGATTCTGTGAGAACTGATACACTTAGAGTATATATGGAGATGTACAATATGGCTTGAAGATAGGTTGTGATAACATGTATACTATAAAACCTAAAGTAACCACCAAAAACAAACAAAAAAAGGATAGCCCATATAAACCAGTAAAAGTTTTTCTGATTCCTTTTTTTTTTTCTATTCCACTACTCCAGTAAAAGGCAGAAATATTAAGAGAAAATATGAAACACATGGGACAAATAAAAAGCAAATACCAAGTTGACAGACTCAATTCCTAACTAGATCGGTAATGATATTAAATGTAAATAGGCAAAGCATTCCAATTAAAAGCAGAAATCACCTTCTGGTCTAGAACAAGATGGCACAGTTTCATTTTGCCCTGAAATTCACCACTAAACACAAATATCCTGGACATTATTTGACAGACAACAATAAAAGGGCTTTAAAAAAACAAAGCAGACTGGGGACTTCTGGGAAAATGTCCGAATAAAGTGGCTCGAGATTAGCCCTGCTCCACAGAAAAGTTAGAGAAAGGACAGGAGGGGATAAGGCGGAGAGTAGGGAGTGCCGCTGACCTGTGAGAGCTTTCTTTACCACATGGGGCAGCCCTGGTTGCAGAGGCCAAGGAACTGAAAGGCAGAAAGCTAGAGCCTGGGGCAGAGGCACGGAGCCCCAGAGCCCACGGGAATGCACGGACAAGAGCTGGGGACTAGGAAGTAAGCCAGGCCACATTCTTTGGGCATGCTACCCTGATCGGCACAGCCCTGTAACCAGTGACCCACCCCACACCACACCCACCAGAACCCCATCACCTGCTCCCATTTCCCACACTCCAGGTGCCCCCACCCCACCAGTCTCTAGTGCACATAACTACCCCACAACCGGACCCCAAGTGCAGCCCAACCCACCTCTCCTGCACCCCTCCCAAGCACTAACTCCTCCTCCCTGTTCCCTGCAGGCTACTGCCAGCACATAAACGCTGTGGGCACTAACCTCCATACCTAGGCTACCTCTATTCCCCTGCCCATAGTGTCTGTCGCACAACATCACTCCTCCCCGCTGAGCTCTGCTCATCCATTTACAGCGCTCACAGACCCACGCATGCACACAGGCCCCCAATCGCAACATTCAGCTCTAGGAAGGGCATTTAACAGCAGTCCTAGAATCATGCATGTGCACAGCTCTCAGCCTCACTTCCCAGGTTTGAGAAAGTGCTGACCTGCACAGTCGAGTCAAATCGAGAGGCACAAGGGCTAGGAAAAGTAGTTGAGGATATAATGGGGGAAACTTTCCAACCCTCACAAAGGACATTAATATATAAGTCAAAGAAGCCCAACACAGTCCAAACAGAATAAATCCAAACAGGCCTTCCCCAGGGCACATACTAATCAGCCTGTCAAATGTTGAAGAGAAGCAGAAAATCCTGAGAGTGGCAAGAGAAAAACAATCTGCCACATACAAGGGAAACCAAATAAGACTGAGTTCAGACTACTCAACTAGCACCCAGGAGGCAAGAAGGAAGTGGTAGGATATATTCAAGATCCTGAAAGAGAAAGACTTCAAGCCAAGAATTCTGTACCCAGCCAAATTGTCCTTCAAAACTGAGGGATAGATTAAAGCTTTCACAGACAAAGATGTCCTGAAAGAATCTGTCAACAAGAGACTGGCCCTACTAGAAATGCTAAAAGGAGTTCTGCCAGCTGAAGAAAAAAATAACAGGAGAGGGAGGTGTGGAGGAGGACACAGCACTGAAGAGTACCATTAAGGGTAATTTAAAAAATACAAAGGCAAAGAGGGAAAAGAATATATAGATTTGACAAATAAAATTAAAAAAAGATGGCGGAATCAAAAACCACTTTTTAAGTAATAACTTTGAACGATAATGGACGAAATTTACCAATTAAAAGATACAGATTGGCAGAATTCATTAAGAAACATAATCCAGCTATATGCTGCTTAGAAGAGACCGTCATCAACAATCTTCCTACAAAGAAAAGCCCAGGGCCAGATGGCTTCACAGGGGAATTTTATCAAATATTCCATAAAGGACTAACACCACTCCTGCTCAAACTTTTCCCAAAAATTGAGGGAAAAGAAACCCTACCTAACTCATTTTATTAATCTAATATCATTTTAATACCAAAACTGGGTAAAGATGCTATAGAAAGGAAAACTACAGACCAATTTCCCTAATAAACATAGATGCAAAAATTCTCAATAAAGTATTAGCAAATTGAATCCAACAGCACATTAAAACAATTATACACCATGACCAAGTGGGGTATATACCAGGACTGTAAGCATGGTTCAACACAAGAAATTCAATTAATGTAATACAGCACATTAACAAATCGAAAGGGAAAAAAAATCACATGATCATCTCGATTTATGCTGAAAAAGCATTCAACATAATTTAGCATCCTTTTCTGATAAAAACACTCCAAAAGATAGGAATGAAAGGTAACTACCTCAATACAATAACCGGAATATATGAAAAACCAACAGCCAGCATCATACTCAATGGAGAGAGATTGAAAGCCTTCCCCCTAAGATCAGGTACAAGACAAGGACGCCCACCGTCACCACTATTATTCAACATTGTGCCAGAAGTTCTAGCTAGAAGAATCAGGCAGGACAAAAAAAAGGTATCCAAATTGGAAAGGAAGAAGTAAAACTCTCATTATCTGCAGATGATATGATACTATACTTAGAAGATCCTGAGAAATGTACAGCAAAGTTGCTTGAGCTAATAAATTCAGCAAGGTGGTAGGATATAAAATTAGTGTGCAAAAATCAGTAACATTTCTATACACAAGCAATGAGCTAGCTGAGGAGGCAGTAAAGGAAAATATTCCATTCAAAATAGCAACTAAAAGAATCAAGTACTTAGGACTGAGCCTAACTAGGGACATTAAGGACTTGTACACAGAAAACGACATAACATTGTGAAAAGAAATCAAAGGAGATCTAAATAGTTGGAAAGACATTCCCTACTCATGGACAGGAAGGCTAAATCATAGTTAAAATGCCAATTCTTCCCAAACTGATCTACAGAGTCAACACAGTACCAATCAAAATTCCAGCAACCTACTTTGAAGATTTGGAAAAGATTAACTACCAAATTCATCTGGAAGGGAAAGAGACCCTGAATAGCTAAAGGTATGCTAAAAAATAAGAACAAAGCGGGAGGATTAACACTCTCTGAATTTAAAACCTGTTACAGCACCACAGTGGTCAAAACAGCATGGTACTGGCACAAAGACAAAAGCATTGATCAATGGAATCAAATTGGGAGTGCAGAAATAGACCACCAAATCTATGGTCAACTGATTTTTGACAAGGCCACCAAATCCTCTGAACTGGGGCAAAATAGTCTTTCAAATAATCGGGCATGGAAGAACTAGGTATCAATAGCCAACAGAATGAAAGAGGACCCCTATCTTACACCCTGCACAAAAATTAACTCATAGTGGATCAAACACCTAAATATAAGAACCAGCACCATAAAGCTTCTAGAAGAAAATGCAGGGAAAAATCTTCAAGACCTAGTAATAGGAGGGAGCTTCCTAAACTTTACACCCAAAGCACAAGCAACCTAAGATAAAACAGATAAATGGAAACTCCTCAAAATCAATTGCTTCTGCACCTAAAAATACTTTGTCAAAAAGGTGAAGAGGCAGCCAACTCAATGGAAGAAAATAATTGGAAACCACTTCTGCTGGTTTGAAAGGATATATGTCCCCTAGAAAACCCATGTTGTACTCTAAATCCCATTTCATAAAGGCAGAATAATCCCCATTCAATACTGTATGTTTGAAACTGTAATCAGATCATCTTCCCGGAGATGCAATTTAATCAAGAGTGGTTGTTAAGATGGATTAGGTGATGACATGTCTCCACCCATTTGGGTGGGTCTTGATAAGTTTCTGGAGTCCTATAAGAGAGAAAACATTTTGGAGAATGAAGGAGATTCAGAGAAACCAGAGAAGAACGACATAGCCACGAGAAGCAGAGAGCCCACAAGCCAGCGACCTTTGGAGATGGAAAAGGAAAGCGCCTCCCGGGGAGCTTCATGAAACAGGAAGCCAGGAGAGAAAGCTAGCAGATGACACCTTGCTCGCCATGTGCCCTTCCAGCCGAGAGAGAAATTGTGACTGTGTTCACCATGCACCTTCTCACTTGAGAGAGAAACCCTGAACTTCATCAACCTTCTTGAACCAAGGTATCTTTCTCTGGATGCCTTTGTTTGGACATTTCTATAGACTTGTTTTAATTGGGATATCTTCTTAGCCTTAGAACTGTGAACAAACAACTTATTAAATTACCCTTTTAAAAAAGCCGTTCCATTTCTGGTATATTGCATTCCAGCAGCTAGCAAACTAGAACACCACTTACCAGACAAAGGTTTGATTTCCTATATATACAAAGAAATCATACAACTCAACAAGAAAAGAAGAATCCAATTATAAAATGGGATAAAATATGAATAGGCATTTTTCTGAAGAACAAATACAGATGGCTCCAAAACACAAGACACGCTCATTTTCACTGGCTGTACGGGAAATACCAATCAAGACTACAATGAGATACCACCTCACACCTATAAAAATGGCTGCTACTAAACAATCAGGAAACTATTAATGTTGGAGAGAATGTAGAGAAACTGTACACTTATGCACTGCTGGTGGAAAGGTAAAATGGTGCAGCCACTATGGAAGACTATTTGGCGGCTCCTTAGGAAACTAAATATTGAGCTGCCCTATGACCCAGCAATAGTACTACTTGGTATATACCCAAAAGAGCTGAAAGCAACGACACAAACAGACATTTGCATGCTGATGTTCACAGCTGCATTATTCACAATGGCCAAAAGATGGAAACAAACCAACTGCCCATGAACAGACAAGTGTATCAACAAAATGTGTTATATACATATGATGGAATATTATGCAGCAGTAAGACAAAATGATATCCTGAAGCACATAACAACACGGATGAGCCCTGACAGCATAATGCTGAGCAAAATTTGCCAGACCCAAAAGGACAGATACTGTATGATTCCATTTTTATGACTAGCATAAAGGCATAATCAGAGACTTATAATGCAGAATACAGGGGACATAGAGATACATAAAAGCTAGAGATGGATGAACCACTAGCTAATGAGGTTGAACTCCAATGTAAGAGAATAGATAAGAGCAAAGGTGATTCTCTAGTGGGTCTAGAAGTGATATTATAATATTGAAGATGAACAAGATTGAAAGGGGTTATATACTACATGTCCCACTGACTCACACTAGAAATATGAATGAGTTTTTGTAAGAGTTACATAAAGATATGATTCTTCTATAAAGAAGTCCAGGGTACAGGAGGAAAATGGCTATTGCATGCTATGAGCTATGTTCCAAAGGAAACCATCAGGACTACCACAGCAAAAGCAGAGGTAAATAATGGGGTAAGGGACAAGAGTTAGGAGGAGGTTTAGATCTCCTATTTCGTGAAGGTGTTTATAGGTTTTCTGTTTCTTAGGAAAAATGAAATTATCTTAAACTGAGAATGTTGATGGATTGTGGACTTTGGGCCCGCTACATGATGTCCAATGAATGCAGGTGGCTGAAGGATGCACACAGAGAAGCAGAATGGTGAACAATGGTGTATACTTATGAGTGAAGGCTGTGCTGCTACCAAAAGGAACAATATCATGAGGCACGCAATGATGTGACTGAACATGTGGGACATTTCTTCACTCAAAATAAGACAAAAACAAAAAAAACATCAATGGTATGATCACCTTTAGAAAATACTTACAAGAAAACAGGGACCTAGATTGTAAGCTTTTAGAGCAGACACATTAAGTTCAGAGTGGTGATTATTACTTCTGGATTTTGAGAGGCTGTTTTATATATACAACCTGATATTTAGAGGTAAGAACGAAGCCGAGCAGGTTGGGGTTAAAGTAATTCAGAACACAGGGGTAAGGAAGACAGTGTCTTTAGAACCACACATATTCTTTAAGACCAATGGAAGAAAAGTTTATTTGATCTGGAACTAAAATTTTCTGTTGTGCATACTCTAATTCAGCATATCTGTATAGCTCATTTGAACAACTGAAACACAGCAAGCACAAAATGAGAAAGAGGTCCTTACCTGGATAGATTATTGTAATGCCTGGATACATCCTAGAGTATATTAACCAGATAATCAAAAAGTACTGGCAAACTCCCCTGAGGGAAGGGAGAAAGACTATGGAACTATTAAATCTTACCATCAGAGAATCCCTGATACTGTGTCAAACTTTAGGGACACCCAAATCAATAAGCCATGCCCTCAATCAGAAGATTTACTCTTGTGAAGCTTATGTAGGTAGCACAAGCTTAGACTACTTATACGCATGCCTAAGAATTACTTCTAGAGGACTTCTGTTGTTGCTCACATGTGGCCTGTGTCTCTTTAAGCCCAGCTCTGTAAGTGAAATCATTGCCCTCCCTCCTACGTGGGACATGACATCCAGGGGTGAAAGTCTCCCTAGTGTCATGGGAAAAGACTCCCAGGATGAACCCAGACCTGGCACCATGGGATCAACAATTACATCCTCACCAAATGGAGAAAAACAAGTGTAATTAATAAAGCATCAGTGGCAGAGAGAATTCAAATAGAGTGAAGAGGCTACTCTGGAGGTTGCTCTTAAGCAAGCTTCAGGTAGACCTTGCTACCTAGCATAACCTGCCAACCTCCAAACAGGACCATTCCAGCCAATCTTAAAGAACACCTAGGGCAATATATAAGATTCCACACAGGTTCCAGGCACTAGAATAATCTTCCAGAAACCTACAACTTCCAGATGGGTCCCTGGTCCAGATAAGACCTGAAACCTAGTCCAGCCTCTCCAGGACATCAGATAGTTTCATCTCCCTACCCCATATTAGTGACAGACTCTTCCAACATGAAAAATTTAGAACTGCCATAGCCCAAATAACCCCAAAGAGAGGTATGGAAAGATCAAAGGTGATGGTAGAATTATACATAGAAGATAGGACTTAATAAATGAATATGAATGATGAATCATTAAATTGATATCTTTTTCGTCGCCAATATTTTAGAGTAGCTAGAAATAAAAACCTAAAATTGTGAAATTGTAACCCATGTCGTCTGAAATATGTTCTACAACTAATTGTGGTGCTGTGCTTTGAAATTTACAGCTTTTTTGTATATATCTTATTGCTCACAAAAAAAAAGAAGGAAAAAAAGTAGATTGTGATGATGAAGTATTTAAACCCTCTAGCCTTCTATATTCTGGAGCAGCTAGAAGGAACAATACAAGAGGATTGTATGGTAGCCCATGACAAACTCTGGGGTCTGTCCTGTAACCACTTGTTGAAGGATGCTTTGAAAACTAAGCCTTTCTTATTTCTTTGCTTTGTATATACGTTATATTATACAATAAAAAAAAGTTAAAAAAAAAAAAGTAGGCATATAAAAGAGAAGATAAGACTTAAAAAATGAATATTAGTGCTAAATTATTATACTGATATTTCTGTTGGTCACTAGTGTCTCAGAGCAGTTAGAAGAAACAACAAAAAATCTTGGAACTGTAACCCATACCAAACTTTAAAATCTGTTCTACAACTACTTGTTAAAATGTACTTGGAAATTTGTTGCCTTTTTGTATATACGTTATATTTCACAATAAAAAAAGTTAAAAAAAAATATTTATTACATACTGGATCACAATGTAAGACACATTTCTTCCCTATGGAAGAAAATTTCTCCCAAAGAGGAGAAAGAAAAAAAAAGTTTGCCAAAGAAGTCAAAGTAACCTTCATTTCTGTTATATTAGCGAATGAGATATTCCACTTGGGCAGACTTAAAAACAACTGAAAATATGCACTATGGCTAATTTTTAAGCCAACATGCCTATAATTCCTCCAAGATTTCCCCATTTCCTTTAACAGAATACAGAAAACACAACCCAGCCATTTTTTTTGTTAAATTAACGTAACCAAATAGTCATTAAGAAAAAAACTGGTTATTACACTGCTATTTTAATGAAACAAAGTTGTGAGAAATTTACCCTAAATTAAATAGTCCCAAATTGCTGTATTTATATCACCTTATTTCTTTAACAGTTACCTGATTCTCTCCACTACTATACTATCTGACATCAGAATGCAAATCTGGCAGCTTTTCTTCTCTTCAATTCACATCTTCTAATTTTCTAAGGGATAGGAAACCAGGTAAGCAGTCATTCTTATTAGACTAGCATCAGAAATAAAGGTGAGTCTCAAAAAGTTCTTCCATATGTAAAGTATATAAACTCAATATATGGACTGTGAGGTATGTTCTGGTTTAGAGACATTTTCTTTTGGCTTACTTCTTGTTTCACAGTACATTCCATAAAATCAAGAATGGTGGATAGGAGTCCTCCAAATAGTAGAGATGATGTAATAATGCATTCATGGGAGAGTTGAAGAGGGGGAGTTAAAGGGTGGCGGCAAAGGTAAAGAAAAGGTATTAACCACTACCGTGCAAGTAAACAATATAAAGGAGACTCAAGGTCCACAAAGAGGTTCAACCACTATGATTCCACTTACATGAACTATCTAGATTATGCAAATTAATAGAAATGAAAAGTAGATTAGGGATTACCAGAGGCTGAGGGTAGGAGAGAACTGGAAGTCACTGCTTAGTGGGTACACAATTTTTGAATGGAATGATGATGAAACAGTTTCAGTAATGGATGGCACTGATGGTAGTACAACATTGTAAATTTAATTAATGCCAGTGAATTATATGCTTTAACATGGGCAAAATGGCAAACTTTATGTTATACACACACACACACACACATATTATCACAATGAAAAGAAAAAGTCATCACGCAAGTGATTTCTGGTTAAACATGATAATGTGAACAACTGAGTATATCACTGCCTCTTTCCAATACCTCTGAAATGATAGTGAAGGAATTTTGAGAATAAAAATTTGGCAGATTGTAATTTCCAAAACCAACCACAAGGATATCCCCATCTCACATGCTTTATGCAGTGTGACCTTGACACTCCCCCATAAAAAGATGGAGTTTATGTCCCCTCCCCAACCATCTGGGTGGATTTGTGGCTGCTTTGACCAATAGACTACGGCAGAAATGATGCTCTATGGCTTGTAAATACAGGCCATAAAAGCACACGCATCTTAGCTATATGTAATAATGGATAAAGTAACCAATAAAGAGATCAGGCCTCAATTTGAGTTTAAAACGAATTTATATTCTGGAGCAGCTAGAAGGAAAAATATGAGAGGATCATATGGTAGCCCATGACAAACTCTGGGATCTGTCCTGTAATCACTAGTTGAAGAGTGCTTTGAAAACTACTGCCTTTTTATTTCTTTGCTTTGTATATATGTTATACTATACAATAAAAAAAGTTTTAAAAAAAACTCTTGGAGTCCAGAATGGGAACAATGTCTTATGTCTCTATATAGCTTAATGTAATACCAGGATACATCTCAGACTATGGTGGACTGATCCTATGTGAGACTTGATATTCAGGGGTGAAAATTTCCCTGACAACATCGGATGTGGATCCCGGGGATGAGTATGGCCCTGGCACAGTGGGATTTACAATACCTTCCAGACACAAAAAGGGAAAAAGAAGTATAATAAAATAAGGCATCAGTGGAAAGATACCTTGGTTCAAGAAGGCCGATGACGTTCAGGGTTTCTCTCTTGGCTGGAAGGGCACATGGCGAAGTCTGCTAGCTTTCTCTTTCAGCTTCTTGTTTTGTGAAGCTCCCCAGGAGGAGTTTCCCTTCTTTATCTCCAAAAGTCGCTGGCTGGTGGACTCTCTGCTGCGTGGTTCTGCACTGTTCTCTTGCTTTCTCCAAAATACTTCTTTTATAGGATTCCAGAAAACTAATCAAGACCCACTTAGAATGGGTGGAGGTACTTTTTAGCTAATCAAGTTTAATACCCACAGCTGATTTGAGCCATGTCTCTCTGGAGATAACCTAATCAAGTTTCCAGCCTATAGTGCTGAATAGGCATTAGAAGAAAACGCTGCTCTCACAAGACTGTTTATGATTAAAACATTCTTTTTTTAGGATACATAAATCTTTTCAAACCGGCACAGTATCATACACTAAGTTTCCTGTCCTAGAAACTATAATTTCTAGAGGTTCCTAGGTCAGATAAATCCTGAAACCCAGAGAGATCAGCCTCTCCAAGATAATTAATTACATCCTATCTATCCTTTAGTGTTGACACCTCCTCTCAACATGAAACACCCAGAAGGGCTATTGCCCAAAGATCCTAATACACTGGGAGAAGGATCAAAGGAAAAGGAGGAGGTCTAACAGAAAATAGGACTTAACAAACGAGTATGATTGCTGAATCACTATAGTAATATTCCTTCTAGCCTCCATTGTTTTAGAGCAGTTAGAAGGAAAAATCTGAGATAGTGGAATAGTAACCCATAACAAACTCTGGGATCTTGTTCTGTAACTACTTATCGAAGTGTACTTCGAAAATTGCTTTTTTCTTTCTTTGCTTTATATATATATTTTACAATAAAGAGCATTTAAAAAAAAAAAAAGAAAAGAAAGAGCATACAGCTTGCACTTGGTCCTCCAACACTCACTCTTAAGATCCCTGAACTGCCATGTAACAAGTCCAACTACCCTAAGACCACCATGGTGGAACGGTCACGTGGAGACACACAGGTCAAGAGTTGTAGTTGAGCCCAGCCTTCTACTCAACACTGACAAGGTGCCTCTAAACATGAAACAGTCAGAAGGGACATTGCCAAGATCCCTATAGATTGGGAGAAGGATCAAAGGAGAAGGAAGAGGTATAACAGAAAAGAGGATTTAACAAACGAGTACTAAAGAAGCCATCTTGGAAGCAGATCCTGCAAGCAGCACTTGGGTGAGTTCTTCCTCTGCCATCTCAATCATCACAGCTGAGGCCTTAAACATATGGAACAAAGAAGACACCCCAGCTGTATACTTTCCAAATTCCAGACTCAAAGATTCTGCGAACATAACACATTGGTGGCTTTGGGGTGGTTTGTTACACAGAAAGATAACCAGATCATAAAGGGAGAGAAGACAACAGCAGGTAAGATTTTAAAAGAAAAGTCTGAAAGGGTAGGAAAAAGATGGAATGTCAAATGTCTTGTGCTTCAATCAACAAATAACAAGTCTATTCATGCAGCAGAATGCTGAAAAGGTCTACGAAATGGCGGCAAGCAATAAAAAGAATAGTTAGACCTCTAGATCTGCTCCTACAGACCACTCTGCCAGGGAACTGACCCTCCCCAACTTCCTCCTCCCCAACCCCACAAAGACCAAACATTTAACTCTAGAAAAATAAAAGGACATAAAAAGTCAATTAATTCTTAGAACCAAAAGCTTACACAAAAAAGTAAAGATAATCATAGTGAAGTGTACTTAATATATGTACTCTTAAATACCAGCATTGGCAATATGAAATGAGGTAATAATTACAAGAAAGAACTACAGGAATGGAATGGATTCCTGAAGGTGTGGGAATATTGTTTCATTTAAAACTACAAGTGGAATTGCACACATCAAAAGAATAAATTTTATAATGTGCAAATATATATCGATAAAGCTGTTACTAATTAGAAAAAAAGAAATTACATTTTAAAAAGGAAAAAATATATTCTGGGAACACAGAGAGCAATTGGTTCTAACCCTACAAGGTTAGGGGAAAGCTTAGGTATCACTTGAAAAAAATCTAGATGTAAAAAGAGAGGGAGGCAAGATTAAGGGAAAATATGGAGAAGGCAGTTATATGGAGGGACCAAATACTGAGGGATGGACATCAACCAATGGGAAGAAATCAAAGGGTTTTGAGTAGTAAATTACCACTGAGAGAGTAGAGAAAATTATTCTTTGAAAAGCCCAAAAGTTAGAAAAGTTAAATTACTACATTACACAAACAAAGCAAAAGGCATTTGAAAAATCATAACCACAGATAGATATAGACACATGCACATACACATGAATTTGCCTTTAATGTTAAAAAATGTTTAAAATTTATTTTTAAAATGGTGGCAGAGGGAATACAATGGTAGATTTGACTTTGGAACAACGTAAACTTTCTATGACCACTAAATATTTTTAATATCACTTTGTATAGCCAAAATAGAATTTAATAAAGAAATCCCTAAGCAGCCAAAAGGAAAATGAAATTGCTAAACTTTGCTATATAGCCAGTTGCTAACACAATCAGAAAGGACAATTATTTCAAAAAATATTAAAGCATAGTAATTCAGGGCCTGCAATAATCAAGACAGCAGAGCAAGACATTTCAGCACTCAATCCACCCATAGGAGTTTTGACCAAGCAGCAACAAATGGTAGAAACACCATTCTCAAAGCTCCAGAAAACAGTTACAGGATGGCAGTAACAAGGTGAGTGCCAAATCAAGAAAAAGAACATTTAGGGAAGCAGAGCAAGCAAGGTGTGTAATTTAGTTTGTCGTC
Source organism: Tamandua tetradactyla (assembly GCF_023851605.1). NCBI lineage: Eukaryota > Metazoa > Chordata > Mammalia > Pilosa > Myrmecophagidae > Tamandua > Tamandua tetradactyla. Next base: position 126,448,864 of record NC_135353.1, read on the forward strand.
TAGAGCAGCTAGTAAATAGGCAGGAATGGTACAGAACTGCTGAGAGAACATCAATGATCAGACATACAACATACACCAGCCTGGATCAGGTGGTACGGCTGAGATCCCACACAGAATTGTAAGTTTCCCAAGCCATGGAAGCCAGGGCCCATGAAAAATCATGGAACTGCAGTTTAAAATCTGTTCTGTAACTACTTGTTAAAATGTATTTGGCAATTTATCAACTTCCCCAAGTTAAATTCTTGATATTCTCACAAGCAGTGTGGACAACCAAAGCTATAGGCTGAGCCCCCAGTCTTGGGGTTTGTTCATATGAAACTTAACCCCACAAAAGATAGGTCAAGTCTACTTGACTAAGAGTAACCCCCAAGAGAGCCTCTTTTGTTGCTGAGATGTGGCCTCTCTCCAGCCAACACGACGAGTAGTCTCACCACCCTACCCCTCTCTGCATGGGACATGACTCCCAGGGGTGTGGACCTTCCTGGCAACATGGGATGGAGATACTGGAATGAGCTGAGACTCAGCATTATGGGACTGAGAAAAACCCTAGAATGAGCTGAGAATTAACATCAAAGGATTGAGAGAACCTTCTCGACCAAAAGGGGGAAGAGTGAAATAAGACAATGTGTCAATGGCTGAGAGATTCCAAACAGAGTCGAGAAGTTATCCTGGAGGTTATTCTTACGCATTAAGTAGACATCACCTTGTTGTTCAAGATGTAGTGGAGAGGCTGGAGGGAACTGCCTGAAAATGTAGAGCTGTGTTCCAGTAGCCATGTTTCTTGATCATGATTGAACAATGATATGGCTTTCACAATGTGACTCTGTGATTGTGAAAACCTTGTGTCTGATGCTCCTTTTATCTACTTTATCAACAGACGAGTAGAACATATGGAATAAAAATAAATAATGGGGAACAAATGTTAAAATAAGTTTAGTTTGAAATGCTAGTGATAAATGAAAGCGAGGGGTAAGGGGTAGGGTATGTATAATCTTTTGTTTTTTCTGTTATCATTTTATTTCTTTCTCTGTTGTCTTTTTATTTCTTTTTCTAAATCGATGCAAATGTTCTAAGAAATGATGAATATGCAACTATGTGATGATATTGAGAATTGCTGATTGTATATGTAGAATGGAATGATGTTAATATTTTTGTTAATTTTTTAATTAATAAATAAATAAATGTATTTGGCAATTTATTACTTTATTGTATATGTTATATTTCATAATAAAAAAAGATAAAAACAGGGACACAACAGATACTTGTACACCAATGTTCATAGCAGCATTATCCACAGTAGCCAAAAGGTAGGAAGAACCCAAGTGTCTAATGAATGGACAAACAAAATATTTAAACATGATTAAACATATACACAATGGATTGGTCATAAGAAAGAATGAAGTTGAGACATGCTGCAACATAGAAAAATCTGAGAAATATTGCTCAGTGAAATAAGCAAGGCACGTAAGGACAAATACTGTATGCTACCACTTATAAGATGAATAGAAATAGCAAATTCAAAGAAATACAAAGTAGACTTGAGGTTACCAGGTAATAGGGGAATAAGGAGTGTTTAAGGAAAGGGGAAATTTTATGTAATATGACATCTCTCAATAAAGATTTTCATAAAAATAAAAAGAAAGGGATCCAGACAGGAGGAAGAAGTATAATTTTCCCTATATACAGACAGAAAGATCTCATATAGAGAAAATCCTAAGGTATCCACCAAATATACTATTAGAATAGACTAGTTCAGAAAGGTGGCAGGATACAAAATCAATGTACAAAAATTGCATTTCTATACACTTGCAATGAACAATCTAAGCGTTAAACTAAGAAAACAATTACAATGAACCTTAAGAGACCTATGTTGAATGAAACGCCACGAACAAAAAGACAAATATTATCATGCCTCAATTATATGGATTAACTATAATATGAAAATTCAGTGAACTAAAGTCGAGAGCATGGGTTATCAGGTTGGGGCTTATTGTAAAGGGTACTAGATCATAAGCTCTTACAGCAGTCACATGTATTCAGGAGGTGTAATTGTTAATTCTAAATTCTGGGATACTGCATTGTTTGTATATAATCTGGTCTTTCCCAGAAACTTCAGGTATTTATGTGACACCTTTGACTCTACATTGGGTAGATAGAAATAATGGTGGTCAATGAGAGGGAGGATAAGGTATGGTATGTATGAGTTTTCATTTCTTTTTCTAGAGTGAAGCAAATGTTCTAACAAATAATCATGAAAATGAATAGACAATTACATGATGATACTGTGAGTTGTTGATTGTACACCATGTATGGAATGACTATGATAAGAACGTTTATGTTTGTATGTTGTTTATCAATAAAAATATTTTTAAAAAACGAAAAGAAAACAATTCCATTAATAGTAGCACCAAAAAAAGCAAAATACTTTGGAATAAATTTAACAGATGTATAAAACTTATTCTCTGAAAACTAAAAATATTGTTGAAAGGAATTTTAAAAGATCTAAATAAATGAAAAAATACATTCATAAATCAGAAAAATGCTAGACCTTAGTAGAGACTGAATGCTTAACTGTAGGCCACTACGTTACCATGAAATCTGAGCTGTCCATCATGAACTGTATGTTGTCTAACCTACCAAGTAGCTAAACATACCTACAGAATTAACGCAATCCCCATCAGAATTCCACATGGCTTCTTTATAGAAACTGACAAGCTTATCCTAAAATCCATACAGAACTGCAAAGAAACCCTAAATAGGCAAAAAAAAAATAATTAATTAATTTAATTAAAGTAACAAAAAAAATTGGAAAAGAAGAAATTTGGAGGGCTCACTTCCCGATTTCAAAACTTACCACAAAGCAACAATAATCAAAACTATGTAGTGAGGAAGGCAGGACATGATGGTAATGTAGAGAGGTGTGGCATTTAGTTTGTCCTCTAGGGCAGCTAGGAACTGTGCGGAACAACTGTTTGGGAGACTTCCATGACCAGTCGCACATTGTACACCAGCCTAGAACAAGTAGAAGGCCAAGATCATAGCACAGATATGGAAGTAAATTCTTCCATACTGTGGAGGCTGGTGCCCCTCCTCCACAGGGACAGCAGGCAGATTCACACTGTCTCTGGTGGGAAACAGCAGCCCTCTCTACTAGGAGCAATGGAAGGAAAGATCAACTAAGCTGCAACTGCAGATGTGATTAACAAATCTGGACTGCTGAATACCAACTCTAAGCACAGAAAAATCTACATACAAACAAGAAACAAACCCTTTGATCTGTAGCAGCCCCACCCCCAACAGGGAGACAGCAGGACTGACAAAAAAAAAGAAAAAAAACCGAGGTTACAAGAGTTGGCTTGACCTCAGCTAGTGCCAGGTACCAACTCAGGCTCTTGATTGGTAAACTCAGGAGTCTGGAGACGGGCTCTGAAAAGGATTTTTGTTTTCTTTTCCTTTCTTTTTTTCTTTTTTTTTTTAACAGCAGGCATTGTCAGCTTTCAACCCTGTCCCCCGCAAGGGTGGAATTAAGGAATGACTGAGACACAGTAACTACTCAGGTGAAGGAGGTAGGTCCCTAAAGGACGTATCTTCCCCAAAGAAAAAGGGATTGGGGGCAGGGACCAGCACAAGTGGAGCTCTCATTCAGAGAATTTAGACCCCACGGGTTGTGATATCAGAAGTTGTTTCAATCTACAAAAAGTGAAGCCCAGCCTGTCTCAAACACACTCCCTGCAGGGGGGAAAGGGTGGCTGCTTGAGAGACCTGCAACATTTCCAGTCTGCAGGGAACAGGGGGTTGAAGAGTGGTACATCATTCCCACCACCACCAAAAGGAGGGGGGCAAGGCCCAGCATGGGCAGTGACAGTTACTTAGAAAATTCAGACCCCAGGAGCTAGAAAACAGAAACAGTACAAGCATACCTTCAGCCTCAGCCTCTGTCTCAACCACACCCCTGGCAGGAACAGGGGTCTCCTGAGAACTGAAGGCACAATACCACTTTAAAACTGTGGGGAGCAGCGGGGTAACAGAATTAAGAGGCTTCACAGAAAAGACTGGCACCTTGTGAGGTCTCATTCCCAGGGAACCCTGACACTGATTACATTCTATTCCTGAGTACTGGAACTGTCCTCTCTGGGAAAATTTGACTGGGGTCAATGCTATATGGAGAGACTTTCCTCCCAGAACCAGAACTCCAGGTAAAAGTTGCTAGAGGTAATGAAAAGAGTGTTAAAAACACAGAGAAAAATGAAACAAAACAAACAGCAGTAAACATTCCATGAGAGAAAAGAGAACTTTTTCCTGGTGATGAAACAACTGCACATACTAAAAAAAATTCCATATACAGGGCAAGAATCAGAAAAAGAAAAACTGAAAAATTCTGAATCGGTTAAAAAGCAGTTTATGTTACAGATCTAGAAGAAACTGAACTGTCAAAGACCAGTTACAGAACAAAGCCAACCAGTAAGAACATCCTAGGCAAAGGAGAGAAAACGACCTCCAGAATAAACTAATCAAGAAATTAAGATGCAAGACACAAGCAAAAACTCACGAGTAATACTAGGAAGCACAAAGATACGGCCCAGACAAAGGAACAAACTAACATTTCAAATGAGATTCAGGAGTTGAAACAACTAATTAAAGATGTTCAAACAAATCTTCTAAATCAATTCAAGGTGTTGAAGGAAACTGTGGCAAAAGAGATGAAGGATATAAAAAAGAATACTGAGTGACCACATAGAAGAACTTGAAAGCTTTCAAAAGCAAATGGCAGAACTTATGGGAATGAAGGGTACAGTAGGAAGTGAAAAACAAAATGGAGACATAGAGCGGATTTGAAGAGGCAGCAGAAAGGATTAGTGAACTAAAGGACAGGCCATCCTACACACAAAAGAAAACATAGGGAAAAGAATGGAAAAACAGGAGCAGGGTCTCAAGGAATTGAATGACAACACGAAGTGCAAAAAAATATGTTACACGGTTGAAGAAGAAGAAAAGAGAAAAAGGGCAGAAAGAATAATGGAGGAAATAATCACTGAAGTTTTCCCAACTCTTATGGAAAACAAACTTGCAGGTCCAGGAAGGAAAGCATACCCCCAAGCAGAACAGAGTCACATAGACCAACTCCCAGAAACTTACTTGACAGAGTGTCAAATGTCAAAGACAAAGACAGAATTCTAAAAGCAGCAAGAGAAAAGCAACACATCATATACAAGGGGAGCTCAATAAGACCATGTGTGGATTTCTGAGCATAAACCATGGAGGAAAGAAGGCAGTGGTGGACGATTAGCAATGTGCGTGTTTTAGTTCATCCTCCAGAACAATTACTAAATAACCAGAAACAGTACAGAACAGCTCCTGGGGCCACCTCAGTGACCAGACACACAGCATACCGCAGTCTGGACCAGCTGGACCGGCTGTGAGCCCCCTCCCCCAGAACAGTGAGTTCCCCAAGCCACAGCAGATGGCATCCGTCCCCCACAGGCTGTTTCCCAGAGGGGAAAGGAAAGACACTTTATCAGGTGCAGGGGCTGAGCCCAACCAAACGCCAATTGTGGAATTAATTAACAAATTCTGACTACGAAAAATAGACCCCCATTTCAGGTGAACCTGGTCAAAGCAGAGGTTGCTCATTTTTTCCCCAGCACCAATGGGGCAGGGCTGACTGGAAAAGAAAAAGAAAAAAAAAAAAAAGGAAACAGAGGCTTTTGTGGCTGTGTTTCTACAAAGGTTTGACTGCCTTGGCAGCAGAGGGGCTTTTCAGGATGCAACTGCCCCACACATAGGCAGAAACAAGCTCCTTTGAGGGCTTGTCTGGAGCCTGTGCCTTCTCCAGGGGAGGGGAGAAGCCCAACTCAGGTGGAATCCCTCCCTCAAGGAATTCAGACATCAGGGCTTGGTACTTTGAAGCCATTAAAACCAGCCTACAACCGCTCCTCTGTCTAAACCACGCCCCCAGCAGGGAGAGTCTGCCAAAGTTAAAGGTACTGCATCATCTTATGCTGGTGGGACCTGCAGGCAGACAAGCACCACATACTGGGCAGGATAAGAAAAACAGAGTCCAGAGACTTCACAAAAAAGTCTTTCAACCCACTGGGTCTCACCCTCAGGGATAACCGACGCAGGTGACTCTTTCCTCCTGATAGGAGGCCAGTTTAGTCTGGTAAAATATGGCTGGTAATACCTAAGTAGACCCTCCTAAGGGTGGGGGGAGGGGGGAGAAGGCACCATGCAAGTAGGGCAAGAAAACAAGAACTGAAAAATTCTCCACTGTTAAACAAAACCTAAGCTAGAGGTTCAGATAAAGCTGAACTGAACGTCAAAGAACAGACTACAAATTCATCAAGCAAGAAAACCCTAGGTAAAAGAAGTGAAAGCAATCTCCAGAATAAACTAATTAAGGTAATAAGATGCCTAGACACCAGCAAAAAACAACAAATCACACTAGGAAAATTAAAGATATGGCCCAGTCAAAGGAATAAACCAACAATTCAAATGACATACAGGAGCTGAAACAACTAATTCAGAATGTATGAACAGACATGGAAAACCTCATCAAAAACCAAATCAATGAATTGAGGGAGAATATAAAGAAGGTAAGGAATGAACAAAAAGAAGAAATCAAAAGTCTGAAAAAACAAATCACAGAACTTATGGGAATGAAAGGCACAGCAGAAGAGATGAAAAAAACAATGGAAACCTACAATGGTAGATTTGAGAGGCAGAACATAGGATTAGTGAACTGGAGAACGGAACATCTGAAATACAACAAGAAAAAGAAATTATAGGGAAAAAATGGAAAAATATGAGCAGGGACTCGGGGAATTGAAGGACAATATGAAGTGCACAAATATACATGTTGTGGGTGTCCCAGAAGGAGAAAAGAAGGGAAAAGGAGGAGAAAAACTAATGGAGGGAATTATCACTGAAAATTTTCCAACTCTTATGAAAGACTTAAAATTACAGATCAAAGAAGTGCAGCGTACCCCAAAAAGAATAGATCCAAATAGACGTACTCCAAGACAATTCCTAATCAGAATGTCAGAGGTCAAAGAGAAAGAGAGAATCGTGAAACCAGCAAGCGAAAAGCAATCCATCATATACAAGGGAAGTCCAATAAAACTACGCACAGATTTCACAGGAGAAACCATGGAGGCGAGAAGACAGAGGGATGATATATTTAAGTTATTAAAAGAGAAAAACTGGCAACGAAGAATTCTGTAACCAGCAAAACTGTCCTTCAAAACTGAGGGAGAAATTAAAACATTTTCAGACAAAAATCACTGGGAAACTTTGTAACCAAGAGACCAGCTCTGCAAGAAACACTAAAGGGAGCACTAGAGATAGATACAAAAAGACAGGAGAGGTGTGGAAAAGAGTGTAGAAAGGAAGACTGAGTAAAGGTAAAAAGGAAAATTAGATATGACCTATAAAATTCAAAAGGCAAAATGGCAGAAGAAAGTACTACTCGTGCAGTAATAACAATAAATGTTAATGGTTTAAACACCACAATCAAAAGACACAGACTGGAGAGGGGGGAAGATGGCGGTTTAGTAAGGTGCGCGCATCTTAGTTCCTCCTACAGAACAACTACTAAATAACCAGAAACACTGCAGAACAGCTCCTGGGGCCACGGCAGGGATCGGACACACAGTGTACCCCAGTCTGGATTGGCTGGTCCGGCTGTGAGAATCCGCTGCGGTGAGCTCCCTGAGCAGTGTGCGCTTACCCGGGCCGCGGCAGCTGGCGGCCATCGCCCCTCCCTCCCTCCTTCCCGGATGGGCTGGGCGTCTCGGAGAGGCGAGTTTCCCAAGCCCCAGTGGCCGGCGGCCGACACCCCTCCCTTGCGGGCAGCTTCCCTGACCGGCTACGAGTCTCAGATCAGCGAGGTTCCTAAGCCGCTGGCGACCAGTGCCCCACCCCCACAGGCGGCTACCCGGAGGGAAAGGAAAGAGTCTCCAAACAGTAGCGGGGACTGAGCCCAACAAAACACCAATAGTGGTGTTAATCGTCAAATTCTGACTACTAGAACTAGGACCCGAGCTCAGGCGAAAGGCGCCTATTGGGCTGACTAAAAAAGAGGAAAGGGGGCGAAACAAAGCTTTCTGCGGCTGTTTCTACAGAGGATCGGTTGCCTCTGGGCTCAGCGCTGGGATTACACAAGGTGCACCTGCCCCAACACAGAAACAGGCTGCTTTCAGGGCTCTAACCACATGAACCTTTCCCCCTGGAGGGGTGAAACACAACTCAGGTGGAATCCCTCTCTCAGGAAATTCAGATCCCAGGACCTCGCAATTTGAAGCCATTAAAACCAGACTACAATCTTTCCTCTGTCTCCACCACGCACACAGCAGGGAGAGCCTTTCAAACTTAAAGGAGTGACAACATCTTTTGCTGGTGGGACCCACAGACAGACAAGCGCCACATACTGGGCAGGATAAGAAAAACAGAGCCCAGAGACTTCAAAGGAAAGTCTTTCAACCTGCTGGGTCTCACACTCAGGGAAATCTGATTAAATGTCCAGACACCAGCAAAAAATAACAAATCACACCAGGAAAATTGAAGACATGGCCCAGTCAAAGGAACAAACCAATAGTTCAAATGAGATACAGGAGCTAAGACAACTAATTCTGAATATACGAACAGAAATGGGAAACCTCTTCAAAAACCAAATCAATAAATTGAGGGAGGACATGAAGAAGGCATGGGGTGAACAAAAAGAAGAAACGGAAAGTCTGAAAAAACAAATCACAGAATTTATGGGAATGAAAGTTACAGTAGAAGAGATGAAAAAAACAATGGAAACCTACAATGGCAGATTTCAAGAGAAAGAGGTTAGAATTAGTAAACTGGAGGATGGAACATCTGAAATCCAAAAAGAAACAGAAACTATAGGGAAAAGATTGGAAAAATTTGAGCAGGGGCTCAGGGAACTGAACGATAATATGAAGCGCACAAATATACGTGTTGTGGGTGTCCCAGAAGGAGAAGAGAAGGGAAAAGGAGGAGAAAAACTAATGGAAGAAATTATCACTGAAAATTTCCCAACTCTTATGAAAGACCTAAAATTACAGATCCAAGAAGTGCAGCGCACCCCAAAGAGAATAGATCCAAATAGGCATTCTCCACAACACTTACTAGTTAGAACGTCAGAGGTCAAAGAGAACGAGATGATCTTGAAAGCAGCAAGAGAAAAGCAAGCCATCACATACAAGGGAAACCCAATAAGACTATATGCAGATTTCTCAGCAGAAACCATGGAAGCAAGAAGACAATGGGATGATATATTTAAATTACTAAAAGAGAAAAACTGCCAACCAAGAATTTTATATCCAGCAAAATTGACCTTCAAAAATGAGGGTGAAATTAAAACACTTTCAGACAAAAAGTCACTGAGAGAATTTGTGACCAAGAGACCAGCTCTACAAGAAATACTAACGGGAGCACTAGAGACAGATACGAAAAGACAGAAGAGAGAGGTGTGGAGAAGAGTGTAGAAAGAAGGAAAATCAGATATGATATATATAATACAAAACGCAAAATGGTAGAGGAAAGTATTACCCAAACAGTAATAACACTAAATGTTAATGGACTGAATTCCCCAATCAAAAGACATAGACTGGCAGAATGGATTAAAAACAGGATCCTTCTATATGCTGTCTACAGGAAACACACCTTAGATCCAAAGATAAACACAGGTTGAAAGTGAAAGGTTGGGAAAAGATATTTCATGCAAATAACAACCAGAAAAGAGCAGGAGTAGCTATATTAATATACAACAAATTAGACTTCAAATGTAAAACAGTTAAAAGAGACAAAGAAGGATACTATCTACTAATAAAAGGAACAATTAAACAAGAAGACATAGCAATCATAAATATTTACGCACCAAACCAGAATGCCCCAAAATACGTGAGGAATACACTGCAAATACTGAAAAGGGAAATAGACACACCAACCATAATAGTTGGAGACTTCAATTCCCCACTCTCATCAATGGACAGAACATCTAGACAGAGGTTCAATAAAGAAACAGAGAATTTGAATATTACAATACATGAGCTAGACTTAACAGACATTTATAGGACATTACACCCCACAACAGCAGGATACACCTTTTTCTCAAGTGCTCATGGATCACTCTCAAAGATAGACCATATGCTGGGGCACAAAGCAAGTCTCAACAAATTTTAAAAGATTGAAATCATACACAACATTTTCTCAGATCATAAAGGAATGAAGTTGGAAATCAATAATAGGAAGAGTGCCAAAAAATTCACAAATACGTGGAGGCTCAACAACACACTCTTAAACAACAAGTGGGTCAAGGAAGAAATTACAAGAGAAATTAGTAAATATCTCGAGGCGAATGAAAATGAAAACACAACATATCAAAAACTATGGGACGCCGCAAAGGCAGAGCTAAGAGGGAAATTTATTGCCCTAAATGACTATATCAAAAAAGAAGAAAGAGCAAAATTTCGGGAATTAACTGTCCACTTGGAAGAACTGGAGAAAGAACAGCAAACTAACCCCAAAGCAAGCAAAAGGAAAGAAATAACAAAGATTAGAGTAGAAATAAATGAAATTGAGCACATGAAAATAGAGAAAATCAATAAGACCAGAAGTTGGTTCTTTGAGAAAATCAACAAGATTGATGGGCCCTTAGCAAGACTGACAAAAAGAAGAAGAGAGAGGACGCAAACAAATAAGATCAGAAATGGAAGAGGAGACATAATCACTGACCTCGCAGAAATAAAGGAGGTAATAACAGGATACTATGAACAACTTTATGCTAATAAATACAACAATGTAGATGAAATGGACAAGTTCCTAGAAAGGCATGAACAACCAACTTTGACTCAAGAAGAAATAGATGACCTCAACAAACCAATCACAAGTAAAGAAATTGAATCAGTCATTCAAAAGCTTCCCAAAAAGAAAAGTCCAGGACCAGATGTCTTCACATGTGAATTCTACCAGACATTCCAGAAAGAATTACTACCAACCCTGCTCAAACTCTTCAAAAAAATTGAAGTGGAGGGAAAGTTACCTAATTCATTCTATGAAGCCAACATCACCCTCATACCAAAACCAGGCAAAGATATTACAAAAAAAGAAAACTACAGACCAATCTCTCTAATGAATATAGATGCAAAAATTCTCAACAAAATTCTAGCAAATCGAATCCAGCAACACATTAAAAGAATTATCCATCATGACCAAGTAGGATTCATCCCAGGTATGCAAGGATGGTTCAACATAAGAAATTCAATTAATGTAATACACCATATCAACAAATCAAAGCAGAAAAATCAGATGATCATCTCAATTGATGCAGAGAAGGCATCTGACAAGATTCAACATCCTTTCCTGTTGAAACCACTTCAAAGGATAGGAATACAAGGGGACCTCCTTAAAATGATAGAGGGAGTATATGAAAAACCCACAGCTAATATTCTCAATGGAGAAAAATTGAAAACTTTCCCCCTAAGATCAGGAACAAGACAAGGAGGTCCATTATCACCACTGTTATTCAACATCGTGTTGGAGGTTCTAGCCAGAGCAATTAAGACAAGAAAAAGAAATACAAGGCATCAAAATTGGAAAGGAAGAAGTAAAACTATCACTGTTTGCAGATGATATGATACTATACGTCGAAAACCCTGAAAAATCCACAGCAAAACTACTAGAGCTAATAAATGAGTACAGCAAAGTAGCAGGTTACAAAATCAACATTCAAAAATCTGTAGTGTTTCTATACACTAACAATGAACAAGCTGAGGGGGAAATCAAGAAACGAATTCCATTTACAATTGCAACTAAAAGAATAAAATACTTAGGAATAAATTTAACTAAAGAGACAAAACACCTATACAAAGAAAACTACAAAAAACTGTTAAAAGAAATCACAGAAGACCTAAATAGATGGAAGGGCATACCGTGTTCATGGATTGGAAGACTAAATATAGTTAAGATGTCAATTCTACCTAAATTGATTTACAGATTCAATGCAATACCAATCAAAATCCCAACAACTTATCTTTCAGAAACAGAAAAACCAATAAGCAAATTTATCTGGAAGGGCAGGGTGCCCTGAATTGCTAAAAGTATCTTGAGGAAAAAAAACGAAGCTGGAGGTCTCACGCTGCCTGACTTTAAGGCATATTATGAAGCCACAGTGGTCAAAACAGCATGGTACTGGCATAAAGATAGATATATTGACCAACGGAATCGAATAGAGTGCTCAGATATAGACCCTCTCATCTATGGACATTTGATCTTTGATAAGGCAGTCAAGCCAACTCACCTGGGACAGACCAGTCTCTTCAATAAATGGTGCCTAGAGAACTGGATACCCATATGCAAAAGAATGAAAGAGGACCCGTATCTCACACCCTATACAAAAGTTAACTCAAAATGGATCAAAGATCTAAACATTAGGTCTAAGACAATAAAACAGAGGAAAATGAAGGGAGATATCTTATGAATCTTACAATTGGAGGTGGTTTTATGAACCTTAAACCAAAAGCAAGAGCACTGAAGAAATAAATAAATAAATAGGAGCTCCTCAAAATTAAACACTTTTGTGCATCAAAGAACTTCATCAAGAAAGTAGAAAGACAGCCTACACAATGGGAGACAATATTTGGAAACGACATATCAGATAAAGGTCTAGTATTCAGAATTTATAAAGAGATTGTTCAACTCAACAACAAAAAGACAGCCAATCCAACTACAAAATGGGAAAAAGACTTGAACAGACACCTATCAGAAGAGGAAATACAAATGGCCAAAAGGCACTTGAAGAGATACTCAATGTCCCTGGCCATTAGAGAAATGCAGATCACAACCACAATGAGATATCATCTCACACCCACCAGAATGGCCATTATCAAAACAGAAAATGCCAAGTGCTGGAGAGGATGTGGAGAAAGAGGCACACTTATCCACTGTTGGTGGGAATGTCAAATGGTGCAACCACTGTGAGGGGCAGTTTGGCGGTTCCTCAAAAAGCTGAATATAGAATTGCCATACGACCCAGCAATACCATTCCTAGGTATCTCCTCAGAGGACTTAAGGGCAAAGACACAAACGGACATTTGCACACCAGTGTTTATAGCAGCATTATTTACAATTGCAAAGAGATGGAAACAGCCAAAATGTCCATCAACAGACGAGTGGCTAAACAAACTGTGGTATATACATACGATGGAATATTATGCAGCTTTAAGACAGAATAAACTTATGAAGCATGTAATAACATGGATGGACCGAGAGAACATTATGCTGAGTGAGACTAGCCAAAAACTAAAGGACAAATACTGTATGGTCCCACTGATGTGAACCGACATTAGAGAATAAACTTGGAATATGTCATTGGTAACAGAGACCATCAGGAGACAGAAATAGGGTAAGATAATGGGTAATTGGAGCTGAAGGGATACAGACTGTGCAACAAGATTGGATACAAAAACTCAGAAATGGACAGTACAATACTACCTAACTGCAATGTAATCATGTTAAAACACTGAATGAGGCTGCATCTGAGGTATAGTTTTTTTTTTCTGTATTATCGTTTTATTTCTTTTTCTGTTGTTTTTCTATTTCTTTTTTTAAATCGATGCATATGTACTAAGAAATGATGAATATGCATCTATGTGATGATATTAAGAATTACTGATTGTATATGTAGAATGGAATGATTTCTAAATGTTGTGTTAGTTAATTTTTTTTTAATCAATAAAAAAAAGACAAAGACTGGCAGAATGGATTAAAAAATAGGGCTTATCTATATGCTGTCTCTACTCAAAGGACATGAGAGCAAGGACACAAATGGACACTTGCACACCAATATTTATAGCAGCATTATTTACAATTACCAAGAGATGGAAACAGCCAAAATGTCCATCAACAGACAGATGGCTAAACAAACTGTGGCATATACATACAATGGAATATTATGCAGTTGTAAAACAGAATAAAGTTACGAAGTATGTAACAACATGGATGGACCTTAAAGACATTATGCTGAGTGAGATTAGCCAAAACAAAAGGACAAATACTGTATGGTCTCACTGATATGAACTGACATTAGTGAATAAATTTGGAGAATTTCGTTGGTAACAGAGACCATCAGGAGATAGAAATAGGGTAGGATATTGGGTAATTGAAGCTGAAGGTATACAGACTGTACAACAGGACTGAATATAAAACCTCAGAAATGGACAGCACAATAATACCTAAATGTAATGCAATTATGTTAAAGTATTGAATGAAGCTGAATGTGAGAATGATAGAGGGAGGAGGGCTGAGGGCATAAATGAAATCACAAAGAAAGATAGATGATAAAGACTGAGATGGTACAATCTAGGAATGCCTAGAGTGTATAATGATAGTGACTAAATGTACAAATTTAAAAATGTTTTTGCATGAGGAAGAACAAAGAAATTTCATTACTGCAGGGTGCTGAAAACAAATGGTTATTAATATTTTAAAATTTCAACTTATGTGTGAGACTAAAGCAAAAAATGTTTATTTGGTACAAAATTTATATTTTGACTAGTGCATCTCCTAATATAACTTATGTACATAGTTGGTTGAACAACATAAGTACATGGAACCTTGGGTAGGACATGAGATTTTGCTGGTTTGTCCAGAGTGATGCCCCGATGAATCCCAGAGTGAGTGGAAAAGTATTTGCAAAGGTCCCCTTCAGGGAATGGTGAGAACGGGGGAAAATTCCACCTCCCCAAGTTGAATTCTTGATATTCTCACAAGCAGTGTGGACAACCAAAGCTATAGGCTCAGCCCCCCAATCTTGGGGTTTGTTCATTTCAAACTTAACCCTACAAAGAATAGGTCAAGCCTACTTAAAATTAAGCCTAAGAGTCACCCCCAAGAGAACCTCTTTTGTTGCTCAGATGTGGTCTCTCTCTCCAGCCAACACAACAAGCAAGCTCACCACCCTCCCCCTGTCTACTCTGGACATGACTCCCAGGGGTGTGGACCTTCCTAGCAACATGGGTCAGAAATCCTAGAATGAGCTGAGACTCAGCATCAAGGGATTGAGAAAAACTCTGGAATGAGCTGAGACCCAGCATGAAGGGATTGAGAAAACCTTCTCGACCAAAAGGGGGAAGTGGGAAATGAGACAATGTGTCAATGGCTGAGAGATTCCAAACAGAGTCAAGAGATTATCCTGGAGGTTTTTCTTATGCATTAATTAGCTATCACCTTGTTATCCACGATGTAATGGAGAGGCTGGAGGGAACTGCCTGAAAATGTGGAGCCGTGTTCCAGTAGCCATGTTTCTTGATGATGACTGTATAATGATATAGCTTTCACAATGTGACTATGTGATTATGAGAACCTTGTGTCTGATGCTCCTTTTATCTACCTTGTCAACAGATAAGTAGAACATATGGAATAAAAATAAATAATGGGGGAACAAATGCTAAAATAAATTTAGTTTGAAATTCTAGTGATCCATGAAAGGGAGGGGTAAGGGGTAAGGTATGTATAATTTTTTTTTCTGTTGTCTTTTTATTTATTTTTCTGAATTGATGCAAATGTTCTAAGAAATGATCATGATGATGCATATGCAACTATGTGATGATATTGTGAATTACTGATTATATATGTAGAATGGAATAAGCATATGTTGAGAATGTTTGTGTTTTCTTGTAATTTTTTTTTAATTTAAACATTAATTTTTAAAAAAAGGCAGTGGTATGATATATTTAAGATACTGAAAGAGAAATCCTGCCAACCAAGAATTCCATATTCAGCAAAACTGTACTTCAAAAACGAAGAAGACTTTTTAATGTTTACAGATAAATAGAGAGAGTTCATGAACAAGAGACTTGCTCTACAAGAAATATTAAAGGGACTTGCTCTACAAGAAATATTAAAGGGAACAATAAAGGCAGATAAGAAAAGAAGAGAAAGGTTCAGAAGAGTGTAGAAATGAAAATTAGTAGTAAGGGTAACTAAGAGGGTAAAAAAAGAGAGAGAAAAAATAAGATATGACATAAAACACAAAATACTAAGTTGCTGAAGTATGTACTTCCTTTAAAGTATTACTTTGCCATAATAACATTAAAAGCTAATGCATTAAATTCCCGAATCAAAAGACAGACTGGCAAAAGGGATAAAAAACAGGATCCAACTATATGCTGTCTACAAGAGAACCACTTTAGACACAAGGACAAAAATAGGTAAAAGTTAAAGGCTGGAAAAAGACATTTCACACAAACAACAATCAGAAAAGAGCAGGAGTAGCTATACTAATATCAGACAATTAGACTTCAAACGTACAATTAAGAGAGAAAAGAAGAACACTATTTATTAATAAAAAGACAATTCATCAAGAACACATAATAACTCGGAGTCTCAGTGTCTCATATAAATATCCAAAGTTTCTGGTAACAACCAGGTTATATACAAACAGCTCAGTATCTCAAAACGAAGAAAAAATGGTTACAAGTCCTAAATATGTGACTGCTGTAAAAGCTCACAATCTATGACCCTTTACAATAGGCCACAACCTGATAACCCATGCTCTTGACTTCAGTTCACCAGGTTTTTATATTATAGTTAGCCAATGAGTGAGGCATGATATTTTTCTGTTTTTGACATTTCATGCAATATATAGTCCATAAGGTTCATTCACCTAGTTGCATGCCTCACAACTTCATTCCTTCTTGCAGCCACGCGGCAGTCCGTTATATGTATCCACCACAGTTTCTCCTTCCATTCCAGTCACTGTACAATTAGGCCACCTCCATTCATTGTGAACTGTGAACACTGCTGCCATAAACACCAGTGTGCAAATGTCCACCCATGTCCCCACACTCAGTTCTTCCAGCTATATACTGAGCAACAGGGTTATAGGAACATATGGTAACCCCACCCCTAGCCTCCTGTGGAACCACCACACTGCCCTCAAGGGGTTGTACCTCTCAGTTTCCCTACCAACATTGAATAGATACATCTCTTTCTCCATATTTCCTCTAGCACTCATTTTTCTCTGTTCATTTTTAAGCAGTTTTATTCACATATCATACAATCCAACCTAAGTAAATAGACATGCCTTGGCCATCATAATCTATATGAAAACTTTTTCTTCTCTTCCACACAGAATCCATGACCCATCCTCATGACCCTCGCTTGTTGACACTGAGTTTTGGCATAATGCCTTTATTACATTCAATGGAAGCATATTACAATGTTACTGTTCACTATAGACCCTAGCTTGCACTGATTTAACTTATTCCTGTATACCATTCATTTTCAACACCTCACAATGATGACATTCATTTCTTCTCCCTCACGCAAAAACATTTTTTTATTTGCACATTTATCACCATCACTGAACACTCTAGACACTCCTAAGTTACACCGTCTCAATCTTTATCCTCTCTCTTTCCTTCTGGCTTCATACGTCTCCCCAGGCCTTCTCCCTCCCCTTTATGCTTGAAGATGACTATATAACAATATGGCTTTTACAATGCAACTGTGTGATTGTGAAAACTTTGTGTCTGATGCTCCTTTTATGCAGGGTATGGAAGGTTGAGTAAAAAAAATATGGATTAAAAAATAAATATATAATAGGTGGATAAGGGGTAAAATAAATTAGGTAAATTGAAATATTAGTGGTCAATGAAAGGGAGGGATAAAGAGTACGGGATGTATGCATTTTTTTTCTTTTTTCTTTTTATTTCTTCTTTTCTAGAGTGATGCAACTGCTATAAAAAATGGTCATGGTGGGCAGGTCATGATAGCTCAGCAGGCAGAGTTCTTGCCTGCCATACCAGAGATCCAGGTTCAATTTCTGGTGCCTGCCCACGCCAAAAATAAATAAATAAATAAATAAAAATAAATGATCGTGGTGATGAGTACACAACCATGTGATGACATTGTGAGCTACTGATTGCACACCATGTATGGACTGTATGTACGTAAAGACCTGCCAATAAAAATACTTTTTAAAAAATTATATTAAGAGCAAAAAAAAAGAACACATAACAATCATAAACCTTTATGCACCAAGCCAGAGTACCCCAAAACACACATGAGGCAAACACAACACTGAAGGGAAAAGTATACAATTCTACAATAATGACTGGAGACTTCAATACACCACTCTCAACAACGGGTAGAACTACAGTGGATCAATGAGTTAACAGAGATCTTGAATAATGTGATAAATGAACTAGACTTAACAGACATTTGCAGAACGCTGCACCCTATAACATCAGGATATACGTTTTTCTCAAGTGCTAATGGATCATTCTCCAGGCTAGATGACATGTTGGGCCCCAAAACAGATCTCAATAAATTTTAAAAGATCAAAATTATTAAAAAAAACAAACAACAAAAAAACTTTCTCGGATCCTAATGGAGTGAAGTTGGAAATCAATGACAGGCAGAAGACTGGAAAATCCATAACCATTTGGAGGCTAAACAACACACTCAGAAACAACCAGTGGGGCAAGGAAGAAATTACAAGAGAAATCAGTAAAAATCTCAAAGAAAATGAAAACGAAAATGAGAACACAATATATGAAAACTTATGGGAGGCAACAAAGGATGGGCTGAGAGGGAAATTCATTGCCCTGTACACCTATACTTAAAGAGAAGAAAAGCGAAAACTGAGGATTTAATTGCTCATCTAGAGGAGGAATTTAGAGAAAAAACCGTAAACAGAAGGAAAGAAATAATATAACAAACATTAGAGCGGAAATAAATGAAACTGAGAACATGAAACCAAGAGAGAATCAACAAAGCCAAAGGCTGGGTTTTTTGAGAAAAATCAATAAAATCGATGGACCCTTCCTTAGTAAGACGGGTAGAGAAAAAAAAACGATGCACATAAATAAAATAAGAAATGGGAGGGGAGACATAATTACTGACCTCACAGAAACAAAGGAAATAATGAGAGGATACCATGAGCAACTATATAACAAACTAGACAACTTAAGACAAAATGGACAACTTCCTACAAAAACATGAACCAACACTGACTCAAAAAATAGGAGACCTCAACAAGTCAAGAACAAGAGATTGAATCAATAATCAAAAACCTCCCAAAAAAGAAAACTCCAGGACCACATGGCTTTACAGTGAATTCTACCAAGCAATCAAGAATTAGGATCAATCCTGTTTAAACTCTTCAAAAAAACTACAGGACAAAAAGCTACTTAACTCATTCTATGAAGCCAACATCACCCTAACACCAAAGCCAGACAAAGATACTACAAGAAAAGAAAGTTACAGGTCAACTTTCTTAATGAATATAGATGCAAAAATCCTCAACAAAATACTTGGAAATCGAATTCAACATCACATTAAAAGACTCATACACCAAGACCAAGTGGGTTTTATTCCAAGTATGCAAGGGTGGTTCAACACAAGAAAACCAATTAATGTAATACACCACATCAATAAATCAAAGGGGAAAAACCACATGATCTGCTATCCCTTCTTGACAAAAACACTTTAGAAGATAGGAGTAGCAGGAAACTTCCTCCACATGATAAACAGAATATATGAAAAATACACAGCTACCATCATACATATTGGGGAAAGATTGAAAGGTTTCCCTCTAAAATCAGGAACAGACAAGAATGCTAAAAGTCACTACTATTATTTGACATTGTGCTGGAAGTTCTAGCTAGAGCAATTAGGCAAGAAAAAGGAATAAAGGCATCCAAATCAGAAAGGAAGAAGTAAAACTTTCACTATTTGCAGATGCCATGACCATGTATTTAGAAAACCCAAAAAACCTACAGCAAAGTTCCAGAGTTAATAAGTTCAGCAAAGTGGCAGTATACAAGATCAACATGCAAAAATCAGTAGTGTTTTCATACACTAGTAATGAACAATCTGAGGAGGAACTCAAGAAAAAAAAATTCTATTTATAATAGCTACTAAAAGAATCAAATACCTGTGAATAAAATAACCATGGAAATAAAATACTGAAACTCAGAAAACTGCAAAACAATGCTAAAAGAAATCAAGTAAGTCCTAAATAAATGGAAAGACATACCATGTTCATGGATTGGAAGATTAAATATAATTAAGATGCCAATTCTATGCAAAATGATTTATAGATTCAATGAAATATCTACTAAAATCCAAGCAACTCACTCTGTAGAAATAGAAAAACCAAATAATCAAATTTATTTCGAAGGGCAGGTTGCCCCAAATAGCAAAAAAAATCTTGAAAAACAAAAATGAAATGGGACCTCTCATACTACCTGACTTTAATACATATCACAAAGTACAGTAGACAAAACAGAATGGTACTGGCATAGAGACAGATGTACTGACCAATGGAATTAAACTGATAGTTCAGAAACAGACCTTCTCATCTATGAATAACTGATTTAAGATAAGGTTGCCAAGTCCACTCAACTGGAACAGAACAGTCTCTTCAACAAATGGTGCTTGGAGAACTGGATATCCATATCCAAAAGAATGAAAGAGAACCTTTATCTCACACCTTATACAAAAACTAACTCAAAATGGATCAAAGATCTAAACCTCAGAGCTAAGAACATATAACTTTTCAAGGAAAATGTATGAAAATCTCTTAAAGATGTGGTAGGAGGTGGTTTCCTAGACCATACACCCAAGGCAGAAGCAATGAAACAATAGATTAATGAGATCTACTCAAAATTGAATACTGCTGTGCATCAAAGGACAGTGTCAGAAAAGCAAAAAGACAGCCTACTGAATGGGAGACAATATTTGGAAATCACATATCAGATAAGGGCTTAATATTGAGAATATAGAGAGAACCTACAACTCAACAGCAATAAAGACAAACAACCCAATTGAAAAACGGGCACAAGACAAGGATAGACACTTTTCCAAAGAGGAAATACAAATGGCTCAAAAGCATATAAAAAATGTACAGTATCTCTAGCTTATTATAAGGGGTATGCAAATCAAGACCACAATGAAATCATTTCACACCTACTAGAATGGTCATTATAAAAAAAAAAAAAAAGGAAAACAAGTGTTGGAGAGGATGTGGAAAAACAGGTATACTTATTCACTGTTGATGGGAATGTAGAATGGTGCAGCCACTCTGGAAGGCAACATGATGGTTTTTCAGGAAGCTAAGTATAGAACTGCTGTATAATCCAGCAATATCCTTACTAGGATAGACTCTGAAGAAGTGAAAGCAGGGACACTAACAAACATTTGCAGACCAATGTTTATAGCAGCATTATTCACAACTGCCAAGAGATGTAAAGAGACCAAATGTCCATCACAGGATAAGTAGGTTTAAAAAAAGAAAAACTGTGATACACACATATGGTGGAATAATATGCAGCTGCAAGACAGAATAAGTCATGACACATGCAGCAATGTGGATAAACCTGAAGGACATTATGTTGCGCAAAATAAGCCAGAAACAAAAGGACAAATACTGCATGGTCTCACAAACATGAACTAACTATAATGTGCAAACTCCGAAAGTTAAAGTTGAGAACACAGGTTTAACAGGAGACAGAGGGTAGAGGCTGTCCATTCGATGCTGAAGAAGTACATGTTGTGTAGGAAAATTGATTGGAAGGATTCAGAAATGGATAGCACAATATTAAAAAGCTTAGGGACAGGTATGACACCAGAAGGAAAAGTAGAAGATAAAAACTGGGACTGCAAAACTTAGCAAAACCTAGAGCAGACAATGATGATCATTACATTTACAAATACAAGGAACTTTTCACATCAGGGAGAACATATGAATGTTACCATTACAAGGTGTTAAAAATGAGATGGTATATGGAAAAAATACAATTAATGCAAACTAAGGTTTATAGTTAAGAGTAACACTATAATATTGTTTCATTAATTCTAACAAAGGCAATATAGCAAAGCTAAAGAGGGGGATATAAGGTAAGGGTATGGGATTTTGTTTTCCTTGTTGCTTCTTTTCTCACTTTTTGTTTTTTGTTTTGTTTTTGTGTGTGTGTGTGTGCAGAAAAAATGGAAATGTTCTCATATAGACTGTGGTGGTGCCTGCACAATTATGTGATTATAACAGGAGCCATTGATTGCACACTTATGATGGATTATATGATGTGTGAAATAAACTTTTCAAAAATAAACAGAAAAATACAAATGCTGGAGAAGATGTGGAAAGAAAGAAATACCAATTCACTGTTGGTAGGGAAGTAGAACAGTGCAGCCCCCCTGGAGGGCAGTGTGGTGGTTCCACAGGAGGCTAAGTATAGGGCTGCCATATGATCCTGCAACCCCGTTATTAGGTATATACTTTGAAGAACTGAAAGAGGGCTACTAATAGATAATTGCTCACTGATGTTTATGACTTCATTATTCATGATTTGCATTAGACAGAGGTGGCCTACAAGTACATCTACTGATGAACAGAAGGGCGAACTGTGGTGTATACATACAACGGAAAACTGGGCAGCTGCAGGAAGGAATGAAGTTGTGAAGCAGGCAACTAGGTGAATGAAACCCAAGGACATTATATTGAGTGAAATAAGTCAGAAACAAAAGGAAAAATACTGTTTGGCCTCACTAACATAAACTGTAATGAGCAAACTCTGAGAATTGAATTTGAGAGCAAAAATTATCACAGGATAGAAAGTGGGCAGAGATTGGGCAGTTGATAAAGAAGTACAGAACGTTCAACAAGGCTCATTGTAAAGATTCCTAGATTGAAAGTTCTTACAATATTAACACCTATTCCTGAGTTTTAACTGTTATTTCAAATTTCTGAGATGCTGCAATCTTTGTGTATAACCTGGTAGTTCCGTGGAACTATGGGCACCTGTGTGACACCTGAGACTCAGAGTTAAAGAGTTCTGCAGCTCAGAAAGTCAGCATTACTCCATATAGCAACTGTTAGAGAAGCTGGAAAAAAGTGATCAGACTTCAGTTGGAGATATGAATAAAACAGACCTGGGGTGGGCCACAGTCGCTCAGCAGGCAAGAATGCTCACCTGCCATGCCAGAGGACCTGGGTTTGATTCCCGGTGCCTGCCCATGTAAAAAAAGACAGATCTGGTTAGGATTAAGGTAAATCATAACACAGGGTAAAAGATGCTATTTTCTGTATTTCAAAATCTCAACTTCTGCATCAGACCAAAGGAAGAGATGCTTATTTGGTTCAAAGTTTAAATTTTCTGTAGTACAGGAACTACAGAACCTAAGTACCCTGGCCTGGTCCCTTTATTTAAACAATTTAATTATATGGAACCCAGAATAGCTGGTGAAATCTTGTTATTCTTACATAATTAATAACTAATGCAACACCTCAATATACTCCAGAATATTTGGGACATAAAATAAAAAATATTGGCAAAATCACTTTGATGGACTGGGGGAACTTCCCCACGAGAATTCCTGATAGTCTCTCAAGCATTAGTGACTCCCAATTTAATAACCCTAGCCCTCAATCTTGAGGCTTTCCCTTATGGAACTTATTTCTGCAATGGCAAAGCTAAGCCTACTTTTAATTATGCCTAAAAGCCACCTCCAGAGAGCCTCTGTTGTTGCTCTGATGTGGCCTCTTTCTAAGCAAACTCTGCAAATAA
The DNA here is from genome assembly GCF_023851605.1 of Tamandua tetradactyla. Classification (NCBI taxonomy): domain Eukaryota; kingdom Metazoa; phylum Chordata; class Mammalia; order Pilosa; family Myrmecophagidae; genus Tamandua; species Tamandua tetradactyla. Next base: position 126,472,443 of record NC_135353.1, read on the forward strand.
ACTCACTACTCACTACCCCCGACTGGGACATGACTCCCAGGGATGAGGCTGGCCCTGGCATCATGGAACTGAGAATGCCTTCTTAACAGAAAGGGGGGAGAGAAATTAAACAAAATAAAACTTCAGTGGCTAAGAGATGTCAAATGGAGCCAAGAGGTCACAAAGGATGTTACTTTTATGCACACTTCAGCCAGATACTGCAAATTGCCACAGTATGCCAAGCCCCAACCAACAGTAATCCTGAAAACCCTAAAGAATACCCTAGGCTCTAGGACTATATAAATGCTTTACTTAGTAAATTTTTTTTTTCAGAAACTTAAAGCCTCCAGACTGTTCCTATACCAGATAAGCCCTGAAACCAGAGGTACTAGTCTTTCCAAAAACATCAATCAGTTTCATTCCTCTACCCCATAAGGTCGACACCCCTTTCCACCACAAATAAATTAAAGCAGTCATTGTTCAGCTATCCCTCAATATTGAGAGAATGATCAAATGAGATGGAGGAGTGTAACTGAGAAATTAGGATTTAACAAATGATTATGACTACTAACTCATTATATAGATATTTCTTTTTGGATTCTAGCGTATTAGAATAGGTAGAAGAAAAAACCTGAAATTGTTGAACTGTAATTTAGTAGCCTTGATCTTTGATAATAATCCTATAACTACATAGTTTTTATCGTGTGACCACGTGATTGTAAAAATCTTGTGACTGACAGTCCCTTTACCCAATGTATGGGTAGGTGAGTAATAAAATAAAGACAAAATTAAGACATGCAGGTGGGCAACAGTAGCTCAGTGGCAGAATTCTCACCTATCATGCTGGAGACTGGGTTCAATTCCCAGAGTCTGCCCATGCAAAAAAAGACATGTATGAAAATAATAATAGGTTGAGATAATGGGGCAAAAAAAAAAATGCCCCTATGTAAATTATAGACAAGACTTATAGAACTACTTAAATAATCTTTCATCAATTGTAACAAATGTAGCCACTATTCAAAAATAGAATTTCACAAAAAGTGTTATCAATTCACAAAAAGTATTATCATAAATTTTAACAAATTTTCCACACCAATGCAAGTATTGGTGGCGGGGTCATGTATAGGAATCCTGTATTTTATGCATGATTGTTCTGTAGACACAATTTCTCTAATAAAAAACGTTTTAGTTTTTTAAAATGTGGTACAAGTGTACAGATGAATACATAGATCATTGGAATAGAATTAAGAGTTCAGAAATAAACCTATATTTCGATGGTTAACTTATTTTCAACAAAAGTATCAAAATACCTCTAGGGCAAAGAATATTCTTTGCAAAATGATACAGGGTGCATATGGACTCCCCAGCTCAAGTCACATTACATAAATTACCTCAAAATGGATCAAAGACCTAAATGTAAAAAGCTACAACTATAAAACTCTTAGAAGAAAACATAAGAGTAACTCTTCATGACCTTGGAATTTACAATGATTTCTTAGAGAAGACATCAAAAATACAAACAAAAAAGGAAAAAATAAACTGGATTTCATCAAAATGAAACACTTGGACATCAAAACTCACGGCCAAGAGAATGAAAGGCCAGCTACAAATGGGAGGAAATAACTGCAAATTATCTATGTGATAAGGGTCCATGGCCAAATATATAAAACACTCTTATAACTCAACAACAAAAAGACAACCCAACTGAAAATGGAAAAAGGACTCTGTGCTGCTTTGAAACTGTTATGTACCCCAGAAAAGTCATGTTTCTCTAATCCAATCTTGTAGATGCAGACCTACTATGAATCGGAACTTTTGATTAGCTTGTTTCAATGGAGATGTGACCCATTGGAGTCCTTTAAGAGAAGGACATTTTGGAGAGAACACATACTTTTGAAGATGCAAAAGGAAGACACCCCATGAGATGCCAGAAGCAGAAAGAATTGTTTGAAACCAGAAGGCAGGAGAGGACAGCAGACAGTGCCAAGTGCTTTCCCATGTGACAGAGGAACCCAGATGCAACTGGCCTTTGTTCCAAGAAGGTATCTGTGGTAGTCAGATTCAGCTGTCAACTTGGCCAGGTGAAGGCACCTAGTTCTGTTGCTATGGACATGAGCCAATGGCATGTGAACCTCATCTGTTGCTGATTACATCTGCAGTCACCTAGGAGGTATGCCTGCTGCAATGAAATGATGTTTGACTTAATCGGCTGGTACTTAAATGAGAGAGCTCAACATAGCACAGCCCAAGCAGCTCAGCATACCTCATCTCAGCACTCAGCTCAACCCAGGCCTTTGCAGATGCAGAAAGGAAATCAACCCGGGGAAAGCTGCTGGAACCCAGAGGCCTGGAGAGAAGGCCAGCAGAGATCGTCCTGTGCCTTCCCATGTAAGAAAGAACCTCAGATGAAGGTTAGCTGCCCTTTCTCTGAAGAACTAATGAAATAAATCCCCTTTATTAAAAGCCAATCCGTCTCTGGTGTGTTACATTCCAGCAGCTAGCAAACTGGAACAGTATCCTCTTGCTGGAACCTTAATTTGGACATTTTCACAGCCTTAGAATTGTAACTCATAACTTAATAAATCCCCTTTGTAAAACCCAATCCAGTTCTGATACACTGCATTTCAGCAGCTTTAGCAAACTGAAAAAGATCTCAATAGTCATTTCTCTTAAGAAGATATACAAATGGCCAAAAAGCAAATGAAAAGATGTTTAGTATCATTAGTCACTAAGGAAATGCAAATCAAAACCACAATTAGATACCACTTCACCTGGCTGACTATAATCAAAAAGATGGTGTTCTATTTTGCTAGCTGCCGGAATGCAATATACCAGAAACAGTATGGCTTTTAAAAGGGGGAATTTAATGAGTTGCTAATAAATGTCCAATCAAAGGCATCCAGGGAAAGATACCTTGGTTCAACCAGGCCAACGAAGTTCAGGGTTTCTGTTTCATCTGGAAGTGCACATGGTGAACACAGCATCATCTGCTAGCTTCTTCTCCTGGCTTCCTGTTTCATGAAGCTCCCCAGGAGACTTTTTCCTTCTTCATCTAGTGGACTCTGCTTCTCACAGCTATGTCATTCTGCTCTGCTCTCTCTGAATCTCCCATTCTCCAATAAACCAATCAAGACCCACCCAAATAGGTGGAGACATGTCGTCACCTAACCCAGCTTAACAACCACTCTGGACTAAATCACATCATCCAGGGAGATGATCTGATTACAGTTTCAAACATTCTACCTTTATGAAATGGGATTTTGATTAAAACATGGCTTTTCCAGGGGATATACATCCTTTCCAACCAGCACAGATGGGCAGTAACAAGTATTGGTGAGGATATGTACAAACTGGAACTGTCTTTGTACACTGCTGGTGGAAACCTAAGTGGTGCAGCCATTCATAGTTACCATCTGTCCCAGTAATTCCACTCTTAGGTATATGGCCAATAAAAGTGAAAACATGCCACATAAAAATGTGTATCCAAATGTTCATAGCAATATTCTTCACAAAAGCCAAAAAATGGAAACAATCCAAATGTCCATCAACTGATGAATGGATAAACAAAATGTGGTATGTATATGTACAATGGAATATTATTGGATCAAAAAAAGGAAGGTGGTGTTGATAATTGTTACAACAGAAACACTGAAAACATTCGGTAATCAAAGAACCCAGATGCAAAAAAGTCACATACTGCATGATTTCATTTATATGAAATGCACAGAATAGGCGAATCCATAGACAGATTAGTGTTTGCCAAGGGGCTGAGGGGAAGGAGTAATGGGGAGTGGCTGTTAATGGGCATTCTTTCTGAGGTGATAAACATTCTGAATTTAGGTAGTGGTAATGAGAATATATTAAAATTCACTGAATTGTATACTTTGAAAGGGTGAATTTTTTGTGCTAATTTTATTTCAATTTTTAAAATACAGCATTTCCTATCTCTGACCAAGAAGATACAAAAATCAACTTAGTTGAAATTAGCGTTAACTGTCACCCAGAAAGGGATTGCAAAATACCATTTCCCACTAAAAAGAACCAAGGCTTCTTGGGGAAATGGCTGGTGCCATGTCCAAAGCAGGAAATACACAAAATTGGAACAGCTTAGCTTTCTAACTTTCTGGCATGACTATTAGGGTATTTAAAATGGACTCAGATGCCAACTTGATGATACCCCTACTGGCCAAAAATGGAACAATTTGAGAATCAGTTAGCATTAACTATTAAATATGTTTAAATCCTTAAGCTCTTAATAACACTAAAGATATACTTAAATAAAAAGACTTAAGTCACAATTGGCAACAACCAATTCATTATTCTGAAAACTGACAAAGGAAGACAGGGGCAGGAATATCAACCATGTATCTTGCTTTTCTTATATATTAATAGACTTAAACTGTTAATTGAAGGGAACGTTTCCTTCAAAGTATTCAAGCTAATAAAGACAATAGGATTACTGCCATTTCCTAACCCCCTAATAAATTAATGGATCTAGACAATGATCAAAATGACTAACATCACAAAGAAAAACAACCAGAGGTCATGCGTGTCCTAATGAAAGCAGACAATACTGAACATGATACCCTCTAAAAAAAAAAAATAGAAATTGAGCCTGAACCTGATGAAGCCAGACTTAGATGTGAATGGCATTATAATTACATTTTAAAAGAATTCTTACTTCTAGAGTATCATACTGATATATTAATAAGTGAAATGGTATCTATGATTTGCTTCAAAACAACAGAAGTGAACTGAGTGGGGAAGATATATGAAACAGAAGGGGTCATGAGTTGATAATTTTTGCAGCTGCATAGTATTTATGTGAGGGTTCATTATACTGTTCTGTTTACTCTTGTACATTTGAATTTCTCCATAAGAATGTACAAGAAACGTTTTTAAGTCCCTAAAAATGTCACAAAATAAAACCCTTAAAGATTCACAATGCACACCAAGCACATCTAAAGCTCACAAACTTAAATAAAAGTATTCCTAACTTGGTTTAACCTAGGATTTTTCATAACCAAGTATATGGAATCTTTTTTTTCTGCCTAACAAACATTAATATCCTACATATAGTATTCTGCAAGATGCCAGTTTGGGAAACAAAAATTAAGGCTATAATTTAAATTTGGATAAAGACAAAAGGATTAAATGAGCCTTCAGGGAAGACAAACACAAAGAAAACAGTGGATACGGCATTAAGTTGTGATTTACTAACAATGACTTTAATCATGCAAAATACACATACTGAGTCACAGACAAGTTTAAGGTTGGATAAGCAAGCTAACAAGAACAGGTGGAAAGAATCTTAAATATGAGTGTTCCTAACCATATTTAAAGAAGGATAACACAAATAAGAGCCAGGAAAAGAATAGTAAAAATAAAAAGGAAACCTTTTGCAATTAAAATCAGGGATGAAAAACCACCTCAAGAATGAAACAGTGGATTCCAAATGCTACAGATGACAGTTGTATATGGAAAAATAAGTACTGAAGAACTGGATTTGATGATACAAGTATACCCATACCAACAATAAAACAAAAGATTCATCAAAAATGAATTAAGTTGAAGTACTTAAGTGCTTATGGCTCTAATGATGCAAGAATCCTTGATGAAATAAACGATAGATGTTACTATGGGGAATAAAAATAATAGGAGTTAACCTTGGGGGCAGATAATTACTGAAATGGCACAAGGCAACTTCTAGGGGTGTTAATAATATTCTGATTCTTCAACTGGATGCTGGTTAAAGGTACGTGCTAACTTTGTGAAAATTTCCATTTAAATTTGTGTATGTTTCTGCAAGTGTTTGATACTTTAATAAAGAGATTAGTGAAAAACAAGTCACGTAATACATTGCTTGGTTTATAAATATGAGTTTTAAGTGGATAACTCAAGAGGAAACTACTATTCCACACCACTATGATTTAACATATTACATGGAAAATAAATTAACCCACTTCTTAAAAGAATAAATGGTTAAATTTATTAAGATATACTCCTTATTGTTAAAAGAACTAATTATCTTTTCTCCAGGTTTTTCCCCTTACAAAAAAGAAAATTAAGGTTCAAGTCCTATATAAATTGCATAAGAAGTTTACAAGAACAGCAAAAAGGAAAAAGTGACAGAATTTTTTAGCTGGAATGACTTTTAAAAGCCCCTCTCCCCATACTTTAAACTTGTAAAATTTTGTTACATACACATTGCTGGAATCATAATTATCTTCTGCCTAAGGTGGACTGATGCCTCCTAATAAGTTTTTACTTGACTATTCATCTGAAATTCACAGGAAATATCTACACGTATTAACTTCTTTTTTCTCCTAAAAACTTGAGTCACTTTGTCTATTTTAAGTGGTTTAAGAATTTAGGGAAGGGATTTTGTTTTGTTTTGCTAGTCTAAATATAGTGGAAGGAGCAGAATGTAATGTATTGTTATACCTGGCATGGGAAACTAAAGAGCAACTGCTGTCTGGTGGCAAACCAGACAGTGACAGTCTGCTATAACCCAGCTTGTCTTTCAGTTTGTTTCTCTGTATGTAAATAATTCCTTTAAGGAATGTGACAAAAAGTATGTGAAGTTCAAAACTAAGCAACATAGTTATTTAAACCTTACCCCTACGAGTTAATTAAACACTGATATAAACAAATAGCTTTGTAATTAGGGTAGTATTTATGATCAACTAACTTCATTCACATGGCAATATCTTTATGCAAAAATTTTAACAATTAAAATTTTAACTACTATAAAAATCAATGGAGGAATCCCAGTTCTGCCAAGATGGAAGAACTGCATTTTTCCCAGGTCCACCCTCTTACAACTAACAATTCTGGACATAACACAACAAGCAAGGAAATATATAAATGACAGAAAGAAGGGAGCAAACTTCCTAGTGACTTAAGGACCTGAGGAACAACAAGGCAGTGAGTTTTCTGGGTTCCTTATTATGTCCCATATTTCCAGGACAGTGTACCGCAGAAACAAACCCCCCAAGCCGGAACTACCGACAGTCATAGACCTAAAAACCTCAGACAAGTCTGTTCCTCCTAGTCAAAGGACTAGGAAAAGGGAAGTCTAACAGCAGAAACCTTTTTGGCAATACCTGTCCTACTCCAGCCAAACAGCAATGGAAAAGCCATGCCCCCCACCCACACAGATACAAACCCTCTGCAGTTTCAGCAGGGCCAAGAGGCATACAGCTACTCCTCCATCCCTCATACTTGACAGAAGCAGACAGAGAGTGATCCCATACTATTTCCTGTCGGTGGTATCTGCAGGGCCGCGCTGGGACGTGACTTTACATCCTATGCCGAGCAGAAACAAGCAGTGGTGATCCAAGTCCCCTACAGGGTTAGTACCAATAGGGCAAATAAGGTAGCTAATCTGAAGCACCACAAGAGGGTGCTTCAATTTCCCTGCCAGGATACTGTGGGTGGGGCTGTGTTGGGAGTTGATCTACAAGCCCCCAAAAAGCAGAACTAGGGAGTACTCCAATACCACTGCCAAAGTAGTGGCAGGACTGAATGGTGAACTGATCTTCCATCCCCCACCCAGTGGAACTAAGTAGTGCTCAGACTGCTGATTAAAGTTAGCAGGGCGTATGTGCAAGCTGAGCTACCAACAACACCTGGCATCAATGAGACTTAAAGCAGCACAAGGCAAGGTGCAGGTGAAGTAGATTTTCGGATACTCCATCTTGCATAGCTTCATTCATTCTTCCTGCTGGTTGGGTGTGGAAGTTTACCTCCCCAATGGTCCCTGCTGAGCACTGGAGTTCAGGGAAGGCACGTGCTGATTGGTCATGACTCACATTTCCTTGTTAAGTCTTATTAATGCCAGGGTAGGGGTGTGGGTTCACCTCCTCTCCAGGTTCTGCTAACACCAAGCCAAGGTGGGAAGGGTGAAGTACAGTGGTGCCCAGTGGGGAGCTGAGATTACCCTACCAAAAACATAGAACAAGATATTGGGAAGTGGTTTAATTGGCACTCTACTTCTGACCCTTCATTCTCCTTGTGTGAATGGGGGCCAGTGGAGATAAGCACCTGCTCCCAGCTAGCATAAACCTGACAGAATAGGTGTCACAAGGTGGGAAGCTTCTACTCAACCCTGCAGTATCAGAGCACTGTGAGTCAGCCGTTTCCCTCTTGCTGGCACAGGAGGGCCCATCAGGAGAAGCTGATCTTATACTCTCCACCCAGAAACAGTGAGGTGGTGTAAACTGGTGCTCCGCTTTCACCAGGAAGATGTCAGTGAGGACGAGGGGACAGCTGAACTTCTATCTCTCCAGTCTGCATCAAGGCAGACTGCCTCAGTAACCCACTTTTGCCAGGGTGGTATGAGTAGGGCCCAGTGAGAAGCTGAACACACACACACACCAGGCTGACTACTTACTGATTAAAAAATAATTTTTTTAACAGGATCCAGAGTTCATATACAATATCCAAAATGCCCAGAATATAAGAAGCACTCACCTTATCTAGAGCCAAGAAAGTACAGTAGGAATGGGAAAAGACAATGAACAGATGCCAACAGAGATGAATCAGATGTCTAAAGTACTTGACAAAGATTTTAAGGCAGTCAACATAAAAATGTCTCGACAAGCAATGATGAATAATCTTGAAAGAGAAACAAAATAAAAAATCTCAATAAAGTTATTTATAAGAAACAAAAGGAAATTATAAATCTAGAAAATACAATATCCAAATTAAAAAACTCACCAGAAGAGCTCCATAGTAGAGTGGAAATGACAGGGGATAGAATCAGTGAACTTGAGAACAGATCAGTAGCATTTAACTAATCTGAACACAAGAGTGGACAGATTGAAAAACAAAAAAAGAGCCCCTCAGGGTCTATGGGACAATAGCAAGATTAAGACTTTTATCATTGGAGTCCCAGAAAGATTGAAAAAGCATTCTAAGATACAATGGCTGAATTTGGTGAAACACATTAACCCATACAAAAAGCTGAATGAACCCTAAATAAAACAATACTAAAAAATCCATACTAAAACATGTCATAATTAAACTTGTGAATACTAAATATACAGGAAATATCTTGAGAGTAGCTAGAGAGAAATAATGTATCACTTACAGGAGAATGCCAATTTGAATCACAGCTAATTTCTCAACTGAAATCATACAAGGGCAGAAGGAAACTAGAGGACAGGAGCACAACATTTTCCAAATACTGAAAGAAAAGACCTATCCACCATAAATTTTATATACAGAAAAAATATCCTTTAGGAATGAAGGGACTAAACTCAGAAAAACGAAGAGAATTTGTGGCTAGCAAACCTAACCTGAAACAATGACCAAAGAAGTTCTCTAAATAGAAAGGAAATTATAAAAAGGCTGGGATTTCAGATAGAAAACAGTGGAATGGATAAAAATAGGGGTGAGTACAACAGACTATCATACTATTCAATAGATGGTGATAAAGTGCATATAAATATTGCAGTACCTAGAGGAACTAAGAAACATATAAAAATATATACTCAAAAACACTATAAATCACAACAGAATCCTGAAAAATATTCAGATAACCCATACTGCAAGAGACAACACAGAAACCCAGAAAGCCAACAATAAAATGGTAGGCTTAAGCCCTGACATAGAATTACTTTAAGTGTAAATGGTCTAAATTAATTAAAAGGCAGAGACTGGAAGAATAGTTTTTAAAAGCAATGCAACAATATGCTCTCTACAAAAATAAATCACTTCAAACAGAACAATACACTAGGAAAAGCCATGTTTTAATCTTGGGCCAATCTTGCGGGAGCAAACCTTTCTTTTAAACCCTATTCAGTACTGTATGTTGGAAACAAACTTGATTATCTCCACAGAGATGTGATTCACCCCAACTGTGGGTATTAATATTTGATTAGATGGAGATGTGACTTTACCCATTCCGGGTAGGTCTTGATTAGTTTACTAGAATTCTTTAAAAGAGGAAGGATTTTGGAGAAAGCTTCAGAATTAGAGAGCCACAAGAGAGCCACCAGAACCACAGAGCCTGTGCAGCCAGAGACCTTTGGAGATGAATAAGGAATATGCCCCCAAGGGAAGCTTCATGAAACAAGAAGCCTGGAGATAAAGCTAGCAGATGTTGCCATGTTCACCATGTGCCTTTCAAGTTGAGAGAGAAACCCTGACTTCATCAGCCTTTCTTGAGTGAAGGTAACCTCTTATTGATGGCTTAATGTCAACATTTTTATAGACCTGCATGACCTCAGAACTGTAAACTTGCAACTTAATAAATTCCCCGTTTTAAAAGCAGTTCCGTTTCTAGTATATCACATTTTAGCAGCTAGTGAACTAGAACACCAAGTGAATATTAATTCTTAAAAAGCAGAAGTTACTACATAAATATCAGATAAAACAGACTTCAGAGCAAAGAAAATTGGTTACTAGAGACAAAAAAGAGGGATATTACCTAACAATAAAAGGACAATTTGCCAGAAAGATATGACAATCCTAAATGTCGCTATACCAAACAGCCTCAAAGTACACAAAGCAAAAACGGACAGAGATGAAAGGAGAAATAGACAAATCCACAATTGTACTTGGGAACCTGCAACACACACTCAGCAACTGATAGAACTACTAGCAGGAAAATCAGCAAGGATAAAGAAGTACTGAACAACATTATTGACCAACAGGCTCTAACAGTCACATATAAAACGTTACTTAATAGAATTCGCATGCTTTTCAAACCCCCAGGAAACATTCACCACCATATCATGGGTCATAAAACAAACCTCAATAAACTTAAGAGGATGGAAAGTATATATAGCAAATACTAACCACAATGGAATCAAGCTAGAAACCATTAGCAGGGGGGAAAAAAAACACAGGAAAATCTCCAAATACTTGGAAACTGAATAATACACTTCTAAGTACTTCATAAAGAGAAAGTCACATAAAAAATTTAAAAATACATATAACTGAAGCAAATACAACATACGAAATATAGCTAAGGCACTACTAAGAAGGAAATTTATAGCACAGAGAATTGCTACATTAGAGTAAAGGAAAGGTCTCAAATCAATACAACTTCCTTCATCAAGAAATTAGAAAACAGAAGAGCAAATAAACCTAAAGCAAGCAGAAGAAAGGAAACAATAAAGACCAGAGCGGAAAAACAATTAAACTGAAAATAGGAAAAAGTAAAGAAAATTCCATTTTAAAAAAAGCTGGTTATTTAAAAAAGTCAATAAGCTTGATAAACCTCTAGTGATACTAACAAAGAGAAGACACAAATCACCAATGTCAGGAATTAAATGGGACCACACCAGATCCTGCAGCCATTAAAAGGGTAATAAAGGAATACTATATACTAACTCATCAAAAACCAAATTACCAAATTTCAACCACCAAGATGAAAGAGAAAATCTGAAGAATCCTAAAATCATTAAAGAAATTTAGTATCTAACTTAAAAAAATCCCCCCAAAAGAAGCTCAAGTGCTTTCTAGCACACATTTAAAGAATTCTAGCAAATATTTAAAAAAGAATTAAGACCAATTTTACACAATCTTTTTCAGAAAAGGAAGCAGAGGGAACACTTCCCAACTCATTTTATGAAGATTAGTATTACACTGATACTAAAGTCAAAGAGTGTACCCAAAAAAGTAAACTACAAACTAATATATCTCACGAACTTAGATACAAAACGAGGATATCTGGGGTTAACAGCGAAGCAGGAGTGCCAGGACTCACTCCTCCTCCAAAAACAGCTAGTAGACAGGCAGAAACTGTCTGAAACAATTGTTCTGGGGCTTTGGAAGTCAGGGAAGCACAGTACAGTATTCAGGGGGAAACAAGAGAGACTGAGAAACTGTGGTAAAAAAATAGTGAGTAATGCACTCTGGGGCAGCTGCCAGTACCTGGCAGACATCCTCCACTCTCCAGGCAAGCCACCTCAGTCGCCTCAGCCTGGCTGGCTGCTGTGGTGGAGAGGGACATAGAAGCCCTCCTTCCCGAGAAGGGGCAGGGGGTCAGAAGGTGGTGGAGGAAGGGGGGCCCCAGGCCACGGTTTTTTGATCAGCAAATTTAGACTGCTGGGTCCCAGCTCTGAACTGCTGTTTTACCCTGCCCCAAATAGGGACCACCGCAGCCATTGTATTCAACCTTGTCCCCTAGAGGGGAGAAAGCCATGGAGGTTTAACAATGTAGGGCCTCCTTAATGGCTGTGGGGAATAGTTTACTGAAAAAGTGCCATCTACTGGGCAGGCAAGAAAAGTGCTGCTTCGGAGACTGCCAAAAAGCCTTTTTGGCATCTTTCCCAATCCTCTCCACAGGGCTCTCTGGAACTCTTCTGTGTACCTTTCATGGATCCCTGGTCCTTTTTTGGTTGGGAAATACTAACTTGGAAAGTCCTCTCCTGGGTGACCCCACCACCACCACCACCACCAGAATTTGCTCTCCAGATAAAAACAGCAAAACAAAAACAAAACAGAGCCATCAAGATTCCCCAAGAAAGAGAAATGTTTATTTGGTGGAAAACTTCTATTTTGACTAGCACATTTCCTAATTTAATCTGTATGGTCAGTTTAATTGAACACCATAAGAACATGAACCCTGAATAGGACATGATTTTGTTGGTTTTTCCAGGTTAGTGTGATGCCCTGATAAATCCCAGAGTGATCTGAACAGTGACTACAGAAGCATTTGCAAAGTCTCCTTGGGTATCTATCCTGAAACACACAGGGATCAGCCTCTCCAGAACATCAACTAGTCCCATCTCCCTATCTCATATTATTGACAGCCTCTTCCAATATGAAAAAGTTAGAATGCCCATAGCCCAAATACTCCTAAGGAATGGGAGAAAGATCAAAGATGGTGGTGGAGTTATACAAAGAAAGTAGGGTTTAACAAATGGGTATGACTGCTGAATCATTATATTGATATTTCTTTTGGTCTCCAGTATCTTAGGGCAGCTAGAAGTAAAAACTTAAAATTGTGGAATTGTAACCCATGCCAAACACTGAACTCTGTTCTACAACTAATGTTGCAATGTGATTTGAAACTTATTGCTTTTTGGTATATATGTTATTTTTCACAGGAAGAAAAAAAGGTCAATTGTAATGATAAAAAAAGAGCTCATGGAGAAAGAAAGAGTTCAGAAGCGACAAAGACACAGATGTAGACATTTAGAGATTTGTGGAGTTCTGACAGAAAGCTCAGAGGCAGACGTTTAGAAATGCAAAAGCCCCAGCAGACGCCAGGAGCTAAAAGAGCAGACAGAAGCTAGGCAGGAACCAGAGTCCAGCAGATCACACCATGTGCCTTTCCATGAGACGCTAAGCAGGCCAGAACCTGGAGAGAGCCAAGGGAATCTAAGAAAAGAAATCTAGAGTTGCCCCAGAGAAGCTAAGAAAGGACCAGCAGACGCTGGCCACATGCCTTCCCATGTTACAGAGGAAACCCAGACACCATCAGCCTTTCTTCAGACTGTGAGCAAGGACCGCAGACGTCAGCCACCTGCCTTCCCAGCTGACAGAGAAATCCTGGATGCCATTCGGCCTTCCTTGAGTCAAGGTATCTTTTTCTGAATGCCATGGTTTGAACATCTGTTGTAAGTTAATAAATTCCCTTTATAAAAACAACCCCCTCCCCCCCCACACAAAAAAAGCCAACCCACTTCTGACATGACATCCAGGGCGAAAGTCTCCCTGGTGGCGTGGGAAATGATCCCCAGGGATGAGTCTGGCCTTGGCACCATGGGATCAACAATGCCATCCTAACCAAAAGGAAGTAAAGCAGTATAACAAATAAGGTATCTGTTATTTGTTACTGAGTGGCTGAGTGAGTTCAAAGAGTCAAGAGGCTACTCTGGAGGTCACTCCTACCAAGCTTCAGTTAGACATTGCTACCTATCATAACTTGCCAAACCCCAACCAAAACCATTCCTGTCAATCCTAGAGAACACCTAGGGCATTATATAAGACTCTACAAAGGTTCCATGCACCAGGGTAATTTTCCAAAAACCTACAACTTCCACATTGGTGTCTGGACCAGATAAGTCCTGAAACGCAGAGGGTCTAGCCTCTCCAGAACATCAACAACTAGTTCCATCCCCCATCCCATATTATGGACAGCCCCTTCCAAAATGAAAAAGTTAGATTAGAATGAGCATAGCTCAAATACTCCTAAAGAGTGGGAGAAAGATCAAAGGCAATGGTGGAGTTATACAGAGAAGGTAGGGTTTAACAAATGAGTATGATTGCTGAAAAATTACACTGATATTCCTTTTAGTCTCCAGTATCCTAGAGCAGTTACCAGTAAAAACCTAAAATTGTCGAATTGTAACCCATACCAAACTCAGAAATCTGTTCTACAACTAATTGTTACGATGTGCTTTGAAATTTATTGCTTTTTTGTATTTATGCTATTTTTTACAAAAAAGAAAAAAAAAAGTATTTCTTCTAGCCTCCAGTGTTTCGGAGCAGCTGGAAGGATAAATCTGAAATAGTAAAATGGTAGCCCATAAACTCTGCAATCTGTTCTATTTGTTGACGTGTACTTTGGAAATCATTGCTTTCCCTTTTTTTACTTTGTATATATGTTATATTTAATGATAAAAAACATCTTTAAAAAAAAACCAACCCACTTCTGGTAGATTATATTCTAGCAGCATTAGCAAACTAAAACAGGAGTCCACAAAATAATGGGAGAAAATATTTGGAAACCACCTATCTGATAAGGGTTTAATATCCAGAATGTAATAAAGCCTACAACTCAACAATGAAAAAACAAACAACCCAATAAAAAATAGGCAAAAGACTATTTTTCCAAAGAGGAAATAGCGGCTAAAAAGAACAAGAAAAGAGGCTCAACATCACTACTTATTAGGGAAATGCAAATAAAAACCACAATGAGGTATCATTTCCCACCTACCAAAATGACCACTGTTAAAAAAAAACAGGAAGCTACAAATGTTGAAGAGGATGTAGAGAAAGAGGAATACTCATTCACTGATAACAGGAATATAAAATGGTACAGCCACCATGGAAGAGAGTTTGGCGCTTCTTCAGAAAGGTAAATATTCAAAAAAGGTAAGTATACTACTGCCATATGTTCTGGCAATCCACTACAAGGTATATACCCAGAAGAACTGAAAGCAGAGGAACGAGCAGATATTTCCACATTGATATTCACAGCAACAGTATTCACAATTGCCAAAAGATGCAAGTAACCCCAGTGTCTATCAACCAATAAATGGATAAGCAAAATGTGGTATATACATACAATGGAATGTTTTTTTAGCAGTTAAGTAGGAATGAAGTCCTGATGCATGCAATCAGCATGGAGGAACTCTGAGTATATTGAGTGAAATAAGCCAGACACAAAAGGACCTCACTGATATTAACAAACTATAGTAAACAAACTCAAAGAGTTAGAATCTAAAATACAGGTTACCAGGGGATAGAATAGGGTTACAGAATGAGGAACTGATGCTCAATTTGTACACAATTTCTAATTAGGTTAATCATAAAGGTTTGGAAATGCATAATGGTGATGGTAGCACATTACTGAGTATAATTAACAGTGCTGAATTATGCATATGAATGTGGATGACAGGGATAGTTGTAGGTCATGTGTGTTACTGGAAGGAATGCTAGAGGATATAACATGGGACTGTTATAGAGTGAACCCAGTGGTGGACGATATCTGTGGTGAATAGTACAGATATAAGAATGTTCTTTCATGAACTGTAACTAATGTGCATCACTAGCACAAGGTGTTAATAACAGAGCGCTAAATGGGAAAAATACACCTAAATGCAAACTATGGACTATAATCAACAATAATATTAACAAGGGGAGTATATGGGAATACTGTATTTTTTTTACATGACTTTTATATAAACCTACCACTTTTCTAATTAAAAAAAACATAGCAATAATAAAAAGTTATGCTAAGTGAAAGAAATGAGACAAAAGTACTAAATATAGTATGATTCCATTTGTATGAAATGGAAATATAAATAAATCTGTAGAGACAGTATTAGATTAGTGGTTATACAGGGCTGGGAAAAGATAAAGGGATTGAAAGGTGTCAGCTAAATGATATGGAGTTTTCTTTTTGGAATGATAAAAATGTTCTCAATTTGATTATGTTGATCATTGCACAATTCTGATTATACTAAAAGTCCTTGATTGTACACTTGAATTGACTGCATGGTATGTGGCTACATCTCAATAAAACTGCTAAAAAAATAGAATGGCAAAGAAATGAGCCCAATTAGAAAATTAGCATAAAATATGAGCAGACATTTCACCAGAGGATATATGAATGGGAAAAAAGCACATGAAAGATGCTCAACTTCAGTATCCATTAAGGAAATGCAAATTAAAATCACACATCACAACAGTTTAAAACACAGAATAGTAATAACACCAAATGATAGGAAGGATGTGGTGAAACTGAACATGCATACATTACTGGTGGGAATGTTAAATGGTAGAGCTGCTCTAGAAAAGTTTGGCAATTTTTATAAAATTAAACATGCAATTATTAGTAACTGCGCTCTGACGCATTTTCCCAGAGAAAACTCGTGTTCACACAAAAACTTGCATATGAATGCTCATAGCAGCCTTACTCACAATAGCCAAAAACTGAAATAATCCTACGTCCTTTAATAGGTGAACGGTTAATGAAACTGGTATATCCATACCATGGAATACTACTCAGCAATAAAAAAGAACTACTGGCACACAAAACTTAGATGAATCTCCAAGAAATTCTGAGTTAAAAGAACCATCTCAAAAGAACAATCATAATTATGATTCCAATTGTATAACATTCTTAAAATGGCAAAATTAAGAGAAATGGAGAACAGATTAGTGTTTGCCAGGGGTTAGAAATGGTTAGAAGGCAAGCTGGGTGTGGCTATAAAAGGCAGCAAGATGGATATGTGGTGACAGAACTGTTTTGTATTTTGACCGTATCAATGTCAAAATCCTAGTTGTAATATTTTACTACAGTTCTGCAAGATACTACCACTGGAGGAAAGCAGGTAAAGGGTACACTAGATCTCACTATATATTATTTATTAAAACTGCATGTGAATCTATAATTATCTCAAAATACAAAATTTAAAAAACAACAGTCTGTATTTTATGCATGATTTTTCTATAAATCTACAACCACTCTAATTTTTAAAAATGTAAAAAAAAATTCCATGGAGTAATTTTCAAAAGGATAATCGGTTAAAATCAGATAGCTCTTTCTTAAATCAAAAACCCTTTATAAAAGCCAAAGACAGAATATTATCACATAATCTGTAAAGTAATGTGATGGGGCTGGCAGCTGGCTGGAGAGTAGGGGTCCAGACATTTAGCCTCCTAACTGATCAAGCTTAGTACTTGTTCTGGTTTGAAATGATGTATGTACCCTAGAAAAGCCATGTTTTAATCTTAATCCCATTTTGTAAAAGCAGCCGTTTCTTCTAATCCCTATTCGGTAGTGTATGTTTGAAACTGTAATTAAATCATCTCCTGGAGATGTGCTTTAATCAAGAGAGATTGTTAAGCTGGGTTAGGTGATGACATGTCTCCACCCATTCTGGTGGGTCTTGATTAGTTTCTGAAGTTCTATTTATAGAGGAAACATTTTGGGGAATGAGAGTGATTCAGAGAAAGCAGAGCAGAACGACATAACCGCAAGAAGCAGAGTCCACCAGCCAGCAACCTTTGGAGATAAAGAAGGAAAATGCCTCCCGGGGAGCTTCATGAAGCAGGAAGACAGGAGAAAAAGCTAGCAAATGATGCCGTGTTCGTATGTGCCCTTCCAGATGAGAGAGGAACTCTGACTGTGTTCACCATGAGCCCTTCCACTTGAGAAAGAAACCCTGAACTTCATCGGCCTTCTTGAACCAAGGTATGTTTACCTGGATGCCTTAGATTGGACATTTCTATAGACTTGCTTTAACTGGGACATTTTCTCGGCCTTAGAATTATAAACTAGCAACTTATTAAATTCCCCTTTTTAGAAGTCATTCTATTTCTGGTATATTGCATTCCGGCAGCTAGCAAACTAGAACAGTACTGAGGCACAATATCCATAGGTTTATCCTGATATGGCATGATATTCATTAAATAGTCCTCAGGGATGTTCCAGAAAAGCAGCACCACACTTCATATGATTCTCTGAGGATACTGGGTTTTGTGTTTGCTATATTTGTTTTGAAGCTTTAACTGGTAAAACTTTTTTTGCCTAGCCAAAGTTCTTCAGAGAGCAAAGATGTCCAACGTTCTATCAACTGAAAATTTTCATGGAAAACGCAGAGGATGTTCAGCTTCTAGTCAGGAAGAAAAGGAAGCTTTCTAAGGGGTTCAGAGGTGTTTGACAAGGGTGGGCCAGAGGCTGGGTGTATTTTACTGGAGTATTATGTCAGAGAGTTACATTCATTCATTCAGCAAATATTTACTATCTATTATGTGCTAGACATGACTCCAGTGACAAAATAAACCAACTATCTGTCCTCACAGGCTTACATTCAGAATGGAGGAAGGATAGCACCTGTATGGCTGAGATAAGTTCCAGATCAGCATTTCTCAAATTTGTACATCTCACACCCCTCTGCTTTCTTAAAGTTATTGTCAACCCTGAAAAATTTAGTTGTGCAAATTATACCTATCTATATTTGCTGTGTTAAAAATTAAAACTAAGAAATTTTAATCATATTTAAATTTGGGTTCATTTTAAAGTAATAATATGTCCATTATATTTTAACATAAGTAGCATGTATTTGTGAAAAGTAAACTAGAATTTCCACAAAAAAAATCAACAGTAAAATATTTCATTTACAGAAATGTATTCATAATATCTATGCTGTCATGTGATGTCCACTTCGGTAAATAAGGACAAACCAAGTCTAACAAGACAAAGCAAGAGCCAAAAGAACCTATAAGACTGGTATGGACTCCAGCTTTTCCTTCAGGACCCAGTTACCTCTTTTCATAGAATCATGACTATTTAAGAGTTGGATAATCTTTAGCTAGTCTAGTAAAATTTATCCTTCCAATTTCTGAATGCTGTCTACAACATCCCTGCCAAGTTGCGTCAATGTCCAAACTTTAATAAGCTTCAATGACATAAAACTCACTGTATTTTATCTGTCCATTTGTCATCTTTGAAAAGTCGTGTTAAGGAAAAACAAAAGGTTTATCCTTAAGAGTTACACTCTGACTCTAACTTACAAATTCCAAATCTACCTTTCTAACTGATAGGCTTATAATGAAAGTATAACGATACAACAGACATAAATATACACACACACACAGATACACAACACAAAATCCAACATTAAAAGTTTACATTCCACAGATGAGAAAGTGTCCCACATAATGCCAAGTGATACGTGCTACTCACAGATAAACTGAGGGGACTTACTCATCTTTGTAACACCCAAATGCCTGGTACCTAATGGCATATTATTTATTCAATGTGACATTTCTTACTGATCCACATCTGATAATTCATTTAGTCCTATCATTGCATGAATTCCTAGCAAACAAGTACACACCTATCTTCTAGAATTAGAAACATCAGATGTGACTTAATAAATAACAACCCCAACTATAGTGAATCATTTGGGAAAATCAAAACATTAACCATTCATAAATAAGACTAAGTTTCAAACTAATTTGAAATTAACTGAATGGTTATCATACTGTATTAACAAAAACATACACACTCTCAGTTCCTCAATACAATGTGCATCTACATTCATTGTTTCTGATCTTGAAGGCTTACAGCTGAAATCAAAGAAAATTATGATCTAGAACAAAGTGCAGCTGTGCTCTCCTTCTGGGTCAAAATTTAAAGAATTGAGTTAAAAAATTCAGAAGATCAATCACCTAAAATTTTACTGCTGTATAGTCACCTCTGAAATTCCTAATTCCCAGCCTTTCATTTTAACAGATGGTGAAACTGGGGACCATAAAAATTAAGTGACTTGACTAAAGTAGGCAGCAGACCCTAAAACTCAGATCTGGTTTCTAATTCACTGCTCTTCCCAGTATATTACATGGCCTCCCAATCAAACCAATATTTTCAGTAAACTGTAACCTATTACTATGTTAATGGTACATGTACTCACAGCCTTTTTTCTGGTTAAAGCAACAGGTTCTCTAGGAGATCAGAACACACCATCTTCCCCCACCAACTTTATGATCAATAAGGGATTTTCAAGAAAATAAGTGAAGTGGCTATAGAAAACTATAAAACCAAGTAGTAAAATAAAATTCATGCCATCTAACCTAACCAATCCAGTGGTTCTAAGGCTTTTCTTTCTCCCCAATATACTCCCATCATTAACACTTCACACCCAAGAATAAACTAGACTAGTTAAAAATATTGGAGTCCATGGTTGGGCTTCAATGGGATCCCTACACTCTCTGAAATCATACCAAATGTACACAGCTACATTGATCCTCAAAGAGTTAATGACTCCAAAAAAAAATAAAGTACCATTATTCTAATCCTACCAACAGTCAATCTATAATGAAAATAAAAATATTTTGCCATGAAATAAGTTTACATCACACCAAGGGCTATACTTTTTTCAACTAATCAATTAGGTGTATGATATGTATGACCTTTTTCTTTTTATTTCTTTTTCCAGAGTGATGCAAATGTTCTAAAAAATGATCATGGTGATGAATACACAACTACGTGATAATATTGTGAGCCACTGATTGTGTACCAAGTAAAGAAAGTGTGTGTGAAGATGTCTCAATAAAAATTTTTTTAATGCATTTTACCTATTTTTTCTTGACTATGATAAAAATCAAGTAATAAACCAGGAAGATTAATGATTCAGACCCAAATAAAAAATATTAAATGTTAGAAAATATGGCTAATTCTATATGCATTAGAGAATGAATTATATTAAGTACTCGAAATTACTATTCATGGAGCCTAGTAATCAGTCATATCAATAAAACCAAAACATGAAGGCAAAATTTTCCAATTAGTCCAAATTGAGAGTTCACAGCATATAAAATTAAGTAACTACTATCTTAGAAAAACACATGTGAACACATTCTTCTCAATTAAGACCTTTGCATGTTGAAGAATTTCTACCTTTAATACCATGTATAAGAGGTATAACAGAAGAACTTCAAAATCAAAGTTAACTTAAAAATCACCCAAAACCAATCCCCTCACCAACACTTCACCAGGTGAATGACAGAGAACTCTCAACCCCAAGACAGCTCCATATAAAAACTACTACTATTTTCATATTGCAGGCAGTAAAATTAATAAAGCATTTTAACAATCTCTATGTATAATATTTGTGTAAAAAAAACACAACAGAATATACTTATTTATGTATTGGAATATGAAAAGCTGCCCAATAAACCTGTATCAGTAGCTGCCTCTAAGAACAGGAACTGGGTAACTGGGAGATGGTGTAGGAGGGAGACTTTCTTTTCACTGTAACATCCTTTAGTTAATTTTTCAATTTTGTACTATGTGAAGGTATATCTGTTTTTAAAAAGTTGCTTGAAAGTATTTCAAAAGTCAAAGATAGGATTAACGGCTTTGATTAGGATGTTGCCAACGGGGATGTTGAGAAACAGATCTGCAATGTACTTAAAATATTGAAAAACAAAAATACTGAAATGAAAAAATTTGGTGACTATTAAGAAAAAAAGTCAAGAACAACTACAAGGTTTCTGGCATAGGTAGTGGTTAAGAGCCATTTACTAAAATTAGAAACATCAAAGACAATGATAAATTTAGTTTGCATATGTTCAGTTTGAGCCGCCTTCAAGATACACAAGCAAAACAGTTGAGTAGGCAGTAAAGTACACAGACAAGTTATGAGCAGACAGAGCAAAGGCCTAGAGCAGAGAATAGAGAACCCCAACATTTAAAGCCTAGGTAGAAGGGGCTGAGTTTGCAAAGGAGATTAAAATGTGGTCAGAAAAAGAAAGACAAAGTCGTGAGAAATTAGGAAAACCAAAGAAAATTTCAAGAGATCTTAAAGCTGCCTCAACCTCCCTCCTCCTTCAGTCTTCATTTAAACTGAGTTGTCTTTTTTAAGATGATGATAAAATTTACCATGCCAACCCCAGTGCCATGTACTTCAATCTTTTTTTTTCTAACACAAAATGCAGTATCTTCAGGATATCTATTACCACTTCCATTTTACAGATGAGAAAATTAAGTCTCTGAAAGATGAAATAACTTGCCCAAAACCACACATCTCATCAGTGACAAAAGCAGAATTCTACTCTAAAACCCATATATTACTATCTATTTACTCACCAGTATTTCACAACTAAATTCCTTTACTCAGTAAAAGTCCCATTAAAACCTACTCTGATCATATCACTTCCCTTGGTTAAAAGTTGAGTTCAGTGGCACCTGAAAATTCCCTATGGCCTACAATGACAGGGCCTTTCACATGTTCAGTTACCCATTTCCCAATCCACTGAGACACGTTACCCTCTACTGACATAGACTATTCACAATGCCTCAAACACCATAACATCATATCTCCAACTCTAAGTCCTTTTTCCTTTTGCTATACCTACTAAACTTATACTCATGTTTCATAGCCAATACCAAATGCTACAATTATGTGCAGTTTTCCTCACTTCTCCAATCAAAATTAATTATTCCAAAATGTTGGTAATTGTTGAAGATGGGACTCCATTAAACTGTCAATATGTCTGCATATTTTAAACTATCCACAATAAAATGTTTTATTCACTTCATCATCTGAGAGCACACTGCACTTTGTATATACCTTTATTATTGTACTTACCACACTATATGATCGTTCAGTCTGTCCATCTCTCCCCACAGAATGCAGGGCAGAGACCAGGTCTTACAGGTCGCCCCAGGACCTGGCACAGTCCCTCACCCACAGCAGAAGTTTTAGATCTAGACAAATGTTTCACAAATAAATCAAGCAAAGCAAAAGCTTTTCTAGATCTCATTCTGATACTTAAAATTCAAAAATTTAAAACATTTACTTTACTCTATCTTGAAAACAAATTATTCCTAAACATATAATGCAAACAGAGTCAAATTACTAATAGTAATTCTGTCCTTAGGGAAAAAAAACTATCTTTTATCATTTATTGTAAAATATTCTATTACAAAATCTTAGCACAATATCAAAATTCAAACTCTTATCGTATATTCAGCTAAATATCTGTTTTCAAACTCATTTCCCAAGCAACTAATTTTTACCTTCCATATGACAAAAAACAAGGTCCATGGTTACTTAATATTAAGAAATTATTTTTACATGTAATAATGGCACTGTGGCTATAGTTCAAGGTATGCATCATTCAGAGACAAACGGAAACATTTATGGATTAAACAGTATGATTGATATCTGAGTAAAATTTGCTTCAAAATAATGGGGGGGGGTGGAGTGCAATCTATAGACAAAAAGCTGGCCATATGCTGAAAATTGTTGAAGTTGGGTAATGAATGTTAAGTTGGTTTATCTACTTTTGAAAATATTCAAAGTTTT
Organism: Tamandua tetradactyla; assembly: GCF_023851605.1. Lineage (NCBI taxonomy): Eukaryota > Metazoa > Chordata > Mammalia > Pilosa > Myrmecophagidae > Tamandua > Tamandua tetradactyla. The sequence goes on from NC_135353.1 coordinate 126,495,929, forward strand.
CCCTAATAAACTGTTTGTCTTTTTTTTTTTTTAAAAAAAAGTGAGAGAGAGAGAAATCTAATGATCATAATATAATTGATCCACAGTCTGAAAGCAATCCTTTGGTCTAAAACCACTTCTTCCCTTGCTCTCAATTAAAATGAATTAGATGACCTTATATAATACTCTTAACGATACAAAGCTCAACCTTCTAAGTTTATTCTCCAACTGGGAATAAACTTAGATACAGTATCTTTTATTTATTCTAACACAGACAAAACACTATCATGGATAAAACTACAAAAAGAATTTTGCTCAACTCCAGTGAGCAAATTCTTCACAACAAAATGACACTAACAGTTTATGCAATGTAGAGAAGTAGAAAATAAATAAAGGAGGAAAGGAAAAAGAGAAAAAAACATGAAAGCTTGCAAAAGAAAACTACAAACAGCCCGTAAATTGGTTCAGATACCTAAACGTATCTAAATAAGGGATTACTCTCCCACCCTTCAGGTTATAGCTCTTAATTAGGTTCCAAATGTCAGCCCCCACCAACTCAGACCCAAAAGTATAAGTCAGCAATGAAAAAGATACTAAAGATCAGAATGAAGAATTAGTACAGTGATTCTCATAAAGTCACCTAAAACAGAGAAACAGGACAAACTGGTTACTAGTTTCTACTTCATTCAACCCCACCCTCACTGAAGGACCACCAAATTCAGAAGTATCCCAACTTGACAATAAGGTCTTTTCAGATATCTCTTATAACTATAGCCATTGTGCTGGTTTGGAGTTGTACTTACCCCAGAAAAACATGTTCTTAAATGCTAATCAATTCCTGTGGGTGTGAACCCATTGTAAGCAGGACCTTTTGATAAGGTTACTTCAGTTAAGAGGTGGCCAGTCTCAATCAGGATAGGTCATAATCATATTACTAGAGTCTTTACAAGCAGAAAGAAATTCAGACAAACGGGTACAAGGATATAGTTCAGTGGTAGAATTCTTGCCTGCCATGCAGGAGACCCAGGTTCAATTTCTGGCCCATGCACTCCCCCCCTCCCCCAAAAAAACAAATAAGAAAAACAAAGTCTGACAAATTGTGCTGCAATAACAGGATACTTACATGGAAAAAAAAAAAAAAGAAGAAATGTGACCCCCACCATACAGGATACACACACACACACACAAAAGAAAGAAATTCAGACAGACTGAAAGCCAGAGGATGCAACCAAAAGCTGAACATCAATGGAACTGGGAAGAAAGGGGAGTGACTAGAGACATCGCCATGTGCCTTGCCATGTGGCAAGCCAAGGACCAAGGATCGCTGGCAGCCAGCCCCAGAGTGCCTCAGTCTTTGGCAGAAAGCACCACTTTGATGATGCATTGGTTTAGGCTTTTTCTTTACCTCAAAACCATGAGCAAATACGTTCCCATTGGTTAAGCTGACCCATTGCATGGTATTTGCCTGAGCAGCCAAGAAACTACAACAGCCATGATGGTGTAAAACCTATCTTTAATCAACCAAGATATAATATTCTAGTGTACTCACTGCCAGAGTACTTACTGTATTATTTTTAAAGTTATACATGCCCATGGAAAAAATAAAAAAGTACAAAAATCTATGGTGTGAAAAGTTTAAATCTCCTCCCCTTCCCCTCACCCCAGAGGTATTTGTACTCCAAGATGAACATTATTAACTAGTTGAGTATCCTTCCAAAACCCGGAATTTCTTAAACTGACCCATAAACATTCAATTCAAGGACCCACGTTAAAAAATAATAACAAAAATAAATATTACTATAATACAAGATGAGGGAATTACAGAACACAGTCCTTTGAACATCTGCTAAAAACTAAAATCTGATTTTTAAATCATGTTTTCCTAAACAAAATTAAAATATGCCTTGCTAATATCTAAATCAACAGATACCATATCCAAAAAACACAATCAAGAAACAGTGTCCTATCCTCTTAATAAGAAAGTCATTCTAATTTGTAACTTGTTAAACTGATCTGAACTTTAAATTTCAAAGTACCTCATTCACACTTTTCTTCTGCCACTGATGTTCCTGGGTCAGTCATCGTCATACTTACTTCAATCTATGCAGGCAAGGGACATCTATCATCTATCAGATCTTCATATTCCCAGCACAGAAAACTTGCACTTAGTATACATTCAAGTATTTGTTGCTCTGACGACTTACAAAACAATATGGAAAACTGATACAATTATATGTAATGCTTCAATTTAAATACATAGGATTGTGGATCATGCATCCTTAAATAAACTCCATTAATTAACTAATCTACAATCAAATACGCATGAACCCTAAATAGCCTAACCATAATTTCAACTCTTAATCTAGTGATATTTTAACATAAATCAGCTGTCTGGATACCACATTTCAAAAATATTAATAATGCACAATGTTATCAGTCAACATCAATTTCAAAGAGCTCAAAAGCAACACAATGACTTTCAAAATAAAAAACACAACAAAATCCTCTCAAATCTGTAAAGTAATACTAATACCATATAAATAAAAAACGTAAATGATATATTCTAAGCCAAAAAAAAACATTTTTTACTCTGTCATTAGCCAAGTACTGAACCTTCATCGTGGTTTAAAGTGTGTCACCCACTACTACATTTATCACCTAAGTCACAAAGATACATTTCTCAGGAAGTTTTTTTAGCAATCTAAAATATTTAAAGGTGGCAAGCAAGTGAACCAGGTCATCTCAACTTGTACTGGTTCTACAAAAAGAGCTATAATCCAGAATGTAAAAAGTGCCTGTTCATATTCCTGCAGTTATAATTTGTGCCCAGATATGCAAATATTTTTCTGTAATCACTCACTATATCTTTATTATCAGAAGTGAATCAAAATATAACGAAAGCACTTTAATGCATAGGAACTACATGAGATTTTGCCCAGGTCAACAACAATGACTATAATTGTTTAGAAGACAACTTTCCAAACTAGAAAACACTTTCTAAAATCCATCAAATTAAAGACCTAATTTTTAAACACAAAACTAACCTTTTCAGTACTGGAAATGAATATCTTTAAGTGCCAACAAACAGAAAACACACATAATACAGAATGATTTTAGAAATCAATATCCAAAAAGTATAAGTATTAAAAAAGCCACCTCTATAACTGACCTAATAGCTTTCCTTCCTACCATTTATATGCAAGCAAACCAAATTTAGGGAAATATGTGCTTTAATAGATCTTTACTTCCATTACCTAAAAAAATTTAAATGCCAACTATTTTAACACTACTATCTACTAGGAATAAAGAACATACATTTTTAAATGATAAACAACACATAAATACTTCTAAGTATTCTACAAAATCTTTCTACCAAATAATAGAATTATAAAAAGTTTTAATGAAATATACTATTTAAAATAAACTTAAATTGGTATGAATATACTTCCAAAAATAAAAGACTGCTATACCTTTATTTTGCTAGCAACTGTTCACTGACAGGATTTCTCAGCCCACTAGCATTATATTATCACTATAACTATACCTTAAAGTATTACTATATTTATACTATATATTACTGAATGCTATACTGACTCAAATCCTTATCCTAATGAAAACAAAACTCCACTATAAGTAAAAAATAAGGATCTTGAATTATTATGTTACCAGAGATTAAGGGTCCACATTAGTTTAAAGAATAAAGTGTTTAAGATCATGCAATACTTCAAGAACTCTGATTAAGCAACTACTAGCTGTTTACCACCTTATTTTAAAGAGATTACTACAAATATATTACTAATTTATTTTTTACACCAAAACCCCAAGCACTATATATCAAATGATAACCCTACAAACAAAATTTCTTTCAATGATTCTCAAACTAGATGAATCTTAAAAAAACATTTACAGACCAAGATAAATCAGCAGTTTGGATAACGTATCCTCACACATGGAAAAGGAATATATAAGTTTGGAAGCAAGTGAGAGAAGCTCATCAAGTGATTTTAAAAAACTTTTATGTCGAGTTAGATTTTTTTAAAGCCTGCAAATGTAAATAAAAAAAAAAAAACGTGAAAGAAGATCCAGTAGTATATATAGGAATTAGAATTTTTGAAAATAAGTAGCAATCGCTAAGTTCTGTCAAGTAAAAAAAGTTTTTTATAGAAAGTAAAGACTAAATTGGTCTTTTGAAGGGGGTGGGAAGAGTGGCATGACAAAAAAAAAATCACAGCTACAAAAAAAAATCCTGGGAGTTATTCAATTCCATTATGTGCCCTCAGTTAAATAGACTGAACCTATACAGGTAGAAAAGCCAACTCTTGCTTTTAAGATTTTCAAAGAATAAGAATTCTGATACCAACATAGTTCAACATTCACAAAAAAACATACTGTTTCCAAGGACTGTTAAAAAGATGGATGAAACTAAATAATTCAATACTACCTATAGCATGACTCCAACTCATTCATTCTATTGAGAATCCAATTCAACACAGGGTACAAGGCTATATAATGTCAAGCTTTACATTACACATTTCACTGGTTATGTTCAGGCTCACAAGGATGCCACCAAGAATCACATGAGGTTGCAAAAGCCTATACCCCAGAATGTTTTATTGCACTTAAAACAGTTACTTTAAAGCTGATGAGTCTTGACCTAAGCAGATAGGACAGTACAACGACTCAGAATGAGGTAACGAAGATTTTTTTTCTTTAGCTCAGCAAAATACTTGGTAGTTTATCAATTACCCTAATATTATGAAGCTATAATTATTCCCCAAAATATAATGAAGCTCGACATTTCACATTCTCAATATGTTACTAAATTCAAATATTAAGCAAGTAATGCACACCTTCACAAAAAAGAAAATACTCAGTTCCTTAAAATTTAAAACCAATAGCACATAACTGCAGAGTTCAACATCACAATCTGAAACCCAATGTTAAGCATCATGCACTGGGAATCCACCCGAATATGAGCATTTTGAGATGTGAAGTCACCAACTAGCACTTTACACATTACCCACATAAAACATCAAATTTAGTTCTTCATTATCACTACAAAAAGTAACAGATTTTTCAAACTTTTCCAAACGATTAATTATCTTTGCAAATAATTTTGTCAATCCTACGTTAGACCGTCAATAATCACACCAAAATAAAATAAGGCTCTGTTCCTTTAAATTTAAATCTTTTGTTTAATCTTTCGGAATGACAAGTTTGACAGTGGTTAACTATTTTTAAATAAAATATTTTTAAGTATTCAAATCGAAAAAAGTTTTTCAAGGCAGGAGGAAACCAAAAATCATTAATGCTTAAATCATTCCAGACTTAGTTACTATTCATTTTTCAAAGGTAATTTTAATGATGCCAATTAATACGTACACAAAGTTTAAGTTTTCTGTATTGGTCAAAGAACCTAGGCTTAATGAAAAGGATTATTTCAGTTTAGTTTTCTGGCCATTATTTGCAATCAAAATCCCTTATATTTAATTACTTTAAAGTACAAACAGAAGTGTAATTAACATATAAAAGGAATTAATGTCTGGGCTAAACCAAACTAGAAACAAAAATTCAGAAACAAACAAAAAATCAACGTAAGAATAAAATGCTAGACTTTAGTCATTTCAAACTTCCTTCTCAACTGCAACAATAAACCTAAGTGTCAACTGCAAGGCTAAGGATTTCAGCTAGAAAGGAAAACACCTAATAGATGCAACACCATTGCACGCACTCCAAGTTTCATGGTCCCAATTAAGAAGAAAGCATACAAATATCATTTCAATCAGATGTTGGTCAGGAGATACAAGCTGATGCAGATAGATTGAGATCCCAAAGCCTTTGTTCAATAGCTTACGGATGGGTAACTAAATGTGCTACAGGTTGATAAGCATTTACTAGGCTTATGAATGCTGCTTCCAAGCTCGGGAAAAGCACAATAACTATTTACAAATAACCTTGGATAATTTTTATTAAACATCATCGAGCTACACACTTCGAAGGAGAGGCCTATTCATCGGTACTATTTATTTCCATGTTTACCTCTCCTCCCTCCCCCAAACCCCCCCTTCACTTTCTCCTCCCACCCTGTCCCGCCATCTTGGGCCGATAGGAGCAGCCATTACTTAACTAAATGACAGCACCAACAACTTTCCACAGAAACAAACAGAGGCTACACCCCGAATCCTCCCCGGCCTCCCCTGTCAGACACACAGGAAACGGAGCTCCAGGAAGAAAACGCATTCACAAATAACTGCAATATTTCTATGGCAGCAAGATCCAAAAAGTAAACAAGTCACCTAACTTCAGGTAAAACACACACTAATCGAGATACATGTCAACAGCCCAATGCAAACTCCACTGTCCTAAACTACGAACAACTTCCCCCTTGTGGGAGCAAGGACATGATAGAGCCCTAAATGTTTGGTTAACCCTACACTTCACGAACAACCTGCCTGAACGAAAAGAAAAAAAACTGTGGAGCAAACAAGTCAAGTCAGAAATTTGGAAAAATCTGCACATATTTACGACTCCCTGACCCTACATAGCCACCTTAGTGATCATCGGCCTACCCCCCAAAAGCCATAAAATAACAGGCAATTTTGTCAACCCAAAAGAGCCCGGCCCGAAAGCTTTGCGGTCTCTGTTCCTCGAGCTACGAGAGAGGGGCGATTTCGCCAGGGAGCGAGCGAGAGGTATCCGGGGGTGGGGGGGTGGGGAGCAGAGGCAGGAAATAGTTTTCCGGAAGCCCCTCGGCCGTCGTTCGCCGCCACAATGAGCGCTGGCCCGGCCGCGAGACCGCGGGACCCCGGACGACACTGCGCGGGCCGGGGAGACAGTGTTCGCGCTCCAGCCCGCCAGAGCCCGCCACTGCCTTACCTTGCCCAGTAGGGCCTTCGTCCTGGCGCCATCTTCATGAAATCTCACGAATCCGAAGAAACGGCTGTGGGAGAGACACACGCGGCTCGTTAACACTCCGGGAACGCCACCAACCCGTCCCTTCCCGAGCCCGAGGCCCCGGCGGAGCGGAGAGCGCCAAGCCGAGGTGCCCGCCCAGCCGCCGCTAGAAACAAGCAGTGCTCGGCCCTCCCCGGAGAGCGGCGCCAGCCGGTCCGGAGCCGACCGGGCGGGTGACGGCGGCCCGTACCTGTCCAGTCCGCCGAGCGCCTCCCTCTCCTCGGCTGTCAGGCTGGGGGACGCCTCCTCGCTCTCACCGCTCGCTTTTCCCGCCGCCATTTTCTTTTCCTCATCACCGAAAGCGGCGGCGGCGGCGGCGGCGGTAGCGAGCGACACTCCGCAGGATTTCATGGAAACGCAGCGAATTCACAACTCCAACGGCGACACCCCCCCGGGCCTGGGCCCGCAACGATGCCCCCAATCTCCGCGCGGGACCGGCACACCAACTTTATCGCCGCCTCCTCCTCCGCCGCGGACGGCAGCGACGAAGAATCCCAACGCGGCGGCGGCGAAGGCGGCGGCGGCAGGGGCTGCGGAGCCCCCGGGTCGGCAGCAGCAGTGGTTCGGCTGTGGGGTCACATCGCGGGGGTGGGTGGGGGGCAGCCACGGGCGGGGACGGCGGGAATGACCGGAGCGCGCGGGGCTGGGGGACACGGAGGGGATTCGTTGGAGACACAAACTTCCCCGGCACCAGCACAAAGTTGTTGTAATTGTGTCACAGAACGAACCCCACGCCGCCGCCGTGACCCCCCCTCCTGGCCCGGCCGGCGCAGCCAATCGGCGCGACCGACTCATGTCATGTGACCTTTGTTGACTCACGTCAGCCGTGGCTCCACTAAACTTGCTAGCTGCCTGAGCCCCACCCACCGAATCGCCGCCTACAGGGGTGCGGGACTGACGCCAACTCCGGAAGGTGGTTGGCTGCTGGACGTGTCTGTCGGGGGAAGGGTTGTCACCGGGAGGGAGCAGCTAGTTAGGTTGTGCTAGTTAAATACAGTAGGGCAGAGAATGGAGGGTCCGGGCCGTGTCACCTCGGGAGCCGCGGCGGACTCGGGCGGGGGAGGGGAGCAGTAAGAAAGGGCGAGGTCCGGCACCGCCCGCGGCGGGCGGGGACGCGGTGGACTGCCTTTTACTGCACGGGACCCCCAGAACGCGACTCCGACCCTCCTGCGCTCCGAGGATCCCGGAGCCTACACGGCTTGGTAAGGGTCGCGTCGCCAGGAGGCGGCGCACGACCCTGGACCTCCGCCCTCAGAGGAAGGCGCAGACTTTTGACACTGCTGGAAATAATGGCCTCCTCGAGGATCGCGCTTCGGGAGCGGCTACGGGTCCAGCGGCCAAGGTGCCACCCTAGACCTGGCCCGCGCTCGCGGCCCCTCTCCCCTCACCCGTCCCCAAAATGAACGGGCAGTGGTCCCCGGACCTCCGCCTGTGCACCCCAGGCAGAGGGAATGAAGAATCGGCCGCGAGGTCTGGCTCGCTGACCATCGCTCCCTACCGCCGAAGGTCTGTTGGCGGCTGTTTGGGGGCAAGTGTTCGTGCTACCTGCGTTTCCCTGGCATTTTATGAGTAGTTCATGATAGTATTGTAGGAAAAAGCAATGTTGAAAAATTGTTAAGCGGGATCCACAGGGTGTTGGATTGTATTCCTCTATCTCATTGGGGCCTTGATGGAAGAGTAGGGGCTGCTTGTGGGCATGCCTGAGAGAAGCCATAATGAAGATCTTTCTTACAGTTTGCAGCCCAGAAAAGCCTTTTCTACCCTCGCAACATATAGGAACCGTTGAAAATAAGATAACACCACTTTCTTGTTCTTACCGACTTTCTGGTATAGATAATAATTGGTCTGGCTTTCAAGTCATAGAATAATTGGGAGAAAAAAACATGCTTTCCATCAATTACTCTTCAAAAGATGAATGAGACAACTAATATAACAAGTCTGTTACAAGGCACACACCGCCAATCCTTAAAGTTAGGAAAATATTAAACAATGGACATCTGAAGACCAGGCTCCCTTGTAAACATGGAGTTTAGTATCTTTTCAATAATAAGTTTCCACCTGTAACTAATAGACAAGATGTATTTAAACTTGAATTTCAAGATAAGAAAACAATTCAATGCTGATTCAGTAAGTCATAACAGCATTCAGTGGGAAGCTGTTGAAATCCCAACTGATTTTGCACACAGACATGCATTTAAATTGTTCCCCTGAGACTAGTAACTAGACTAACAAACCCTAGTTTTATATAGGTTATATTTCATGTTTAATTACTTTCTGTGAAATACCTGTTCTTCATGGTAATCCATTTTACATAAAGGCAGAGTATAAAGGGCTGAATATTTTTTAACAGCTGAATTAACACATACATTGTTAACTGTGTTACAGATGATAACCTTCAAAGCCTGTAAGATTTTTGACACCAATACACCCCACCCCCACCCCACATACACACACACACTCTGGTTTACACAGGCAGAGCTACAAATATTACAGTATTTGGTCATAAGAACAATAATGCTACCCCCCCACCCCCACTCTGCACCATCCTTCCCAAACACTTAATCATTCTATGTAATAGAACAGCAGAATTGCATCCTATTAGGATAGGGGTTGGAGTCAGAGAGCCCAGAATTTGAATCCTTGCTGTAAGCAGGCTGTGTGACTTTGGGAAAGTTACCTGTCCTCTAAGCCAGCAATTTTGTCTATTGCCCTTACAGGTATCTATCCTCCATCATGCAGCACTGGACAATTTTCATATAAATCCTCACATCACTAAATAATTTGTTGGGTCTTGCCTGGTTTATAATCTGTCGTATCTGTGAAGATAGGTATGGAGCCCCCAAGGTTTAGGTCTTTCACTTGAGAGAGAAATGGGAAAGTAGAGTTAATGATTTATAATCATTATTTCTATGAAAAGTAATTCTGAAAACCCATTTGAGGACAAAGTGATGTAACAGAAGGAGCACAGACTATGTACTCATACAGATGTAAGTTCAAATCCTAACTCTATTACTCCATAGAGGGTGATGTTGAGCAAGTTAGTCTAATTTAAGTTTGTTCCCTCATCTGTAGGAAAGAAAATATAGCCTCTTCATAGTATTATTTTGAAGATTAAAGGCCAGAAGGTAGGTCAAGTGTCAAACTCATAATATGCATTCAGTAAACCTCAACAAAATAGGAAGGTTGTCATTTCCAAAATCGTTTCCACCTTTCACATCTGGGTTCTAAATTTATTGATTATGATTTTACTAATCCCTTCCTCCTTATTTATCCCTTCTCAAACTCCCTATAATCCCAACAAATAAGCAGTTCTAATCCACTTAATACCTGGGGCATATAGCCCCAACATTGCTATATCCCCCTCTACTCCAAAGTTGAACCTTATGTTACTTCATACTGATTCTCGTTTCATAATTCTAACTTAATACACTAGGAGCTCAGGGGAGTCTAATTTAAATTTACCAAGTGAGTATGACTAGATAAATCAATATTTTAAAATTATATAAGATCTTGTGTCATGTTGAGTTAGATTATGGACTAATTAATGCATAATTTATAGCAATATTATGTTAATGCTTATGTAAGTATCATCAATTAATACCAGAAAAGAAACCTATTCAATTATAGAAAAATAAATGTAACTTCCTTTTAAAAAAATACTTAACCTGAAGCATTTACAGGTATGTAGCTCATTTATAATGTTATTGTCACATAGTCTATACAGATAATAAAAAGTCACAACAGAGTCATGATTTATCTGGTCTTATAAATAGAATCTGTACTTACCCTTTATGTCTGGATCAAAAATAAGTTCAAAAAACTATACCAGTTCATCCCATATTTACCAGTGTCATCAAGATTACCCAATTGATATCAAAACATTTTGATGACAGAAATAAATGCAGGGTTAGGGCCGAAGGAAGATAGGAAGCTGTTCTGGTTTAGCTAATGCTACTGGAATGCAATATACCAGAAATGGGTTGGCTTTTACAAAGGGGATTTATTAAGTTACAAGTTACAATTCTAAAGCTGTGAAAATGTCCAAATTAAGGTATCAACAAGAGGATACCTTCACTCAAGAAAGGCCAATCATGTCCTGGGTTTCTCTGTCATATGGGAAGGCATATGGCAATATTTGCTGGTCCTTCTCTCCTGGGGTGGTTTCAACATGGCTTCTCAGCTCCTGCAGATCCTTCCTTAGCATCTCCCGGGGCATTTTGTTTCCAAGTGTCTGCTCTCTCTGTTGGCTCTGAGCTCTCTCTGTTTTCTGCCTTTTATTCTCTTCATAGAGGGCTCCAATAACTGGAATAAGACACACCTTGAATTGAGTGGTTCACATCTCCATGAAAACAACCTAATCAAAAGGTCCCACTCAACAACAGGCCTGCCCCCACAAGTGTGGATTAGGATTGAAAGAATATGGCTTTTCTGGGGTACACAACAGTCTCAAACCAGCACATTCCACCCTCTGGACCCCAAAAAGCCATATTCTTTCCATCTTCAAAATACATTCATTCTATCACAATATCACAAAAGCCTCAAACTATTTCAATAACAATACAAATATAATACAAAGTCAAGAACAGTACAAAGTCTCATCAAAATCACTTACAGGCATAGTTTACCCTAAGGCAAAATTCTCCTCTAGCTGTGGACCTGTAAAACTGAGAAGAAGTTATCCAATATACAAAGGAGGGACAGTCATAGGATAAACATTTCCATTTCCATAGGGAGAAATTGGGAAGAAAACGGGTCATAGGACCCAAACAATGCTGAAAACCTGCAGGGCATACTCCATTATATTTCAAAGTCTGAAAGTCATTTATAGAATGATGTTCTGTCCTTGCGGCCTAAGAGAGCAGCAGTCCCGCCCTTTCCAAGGGCTTACCTAGTGGCCCCTCTCTCTCCAAACACTAGGGCAAGGGTTGCAGCATTGGGGAGCATTGGGGAGACCACCTTGTTCTCAGCAACACTCTCCTCAAACATTAGTAGCACCTGGATGTCAGGATGCCTTGACTGCCATCTCCGGGGCACATGCTGAAACACTTCAGAACAGTGGGGTGATGGCCAGCTCTCCCCGCTCCCTGGGGAATGTACTCCATCCTCTCTGAAGCCTGAGACTACAACACTTTTCCACTCACCCTCTCCCTCCAGGACAAACTTATCCTCTCCACATGCATGGGTGGATCTGCTCTCCTGGCCTGAAATTTCCTGGCTCCAGACCTTAGCTTCCATGGTTCTACATAAGAAGTCATTTTTCCTTCATTTTTTCCCTCTTCTGTCCCTTTCAGTACAGACTGGCAGTGGTTCCATTTATACAGATCCGACAGCACTCTTGTCAGTTTTCCATTCAGTATACAGGGATCACAATCATCAAACAATGGGCTTTCCACAAATTCTTTCTGGATAGCTCCATCTCCAATCCTGGCTTTTTCTGAAATGGCTGACTGGTTCTGTTTTGGTTTGCTAAAGCTGCTAGAATGCAATATACCAGAAATGGGTCAGCTTTTATAGACTTTATTATGTTACAAGCTTACAGTTCTAAGGCCTTAAAAATGTCCAAACTAAGGCATCCAGATAAAGATACCTTGACTTCATAGAAAGGCTGATGTCTGTCACATGGAAAGGCATGTGACTGATTCCAGCGGCTTTCTCTTTAGGTGGCTGTGGGTCCTGACTTCACTGCTCTGGGTTTCATCTCTTAGCTTAGCATCTCATGGAAAGGCACATGGCAATGTCTGCTGGGCTCTGGTTCCTGTCTAGCTTCTGTTGGCTCTCTCAGCTCCTGGCATTTCCTGGGGCTTCTGCATTTCCAAATGTCTAAGCTTTCTCCTAAATGTTTCCCTGTGTTGGCTTTTTTAAGTACTCCAGTAAACTAATCAAAACCCACCACAATTGGGCAGAGTCACATCTTCATCTAATCAAAAGGTCACACTCACAATTGGGTGTGTCACATTTCCATGGAAACAACCTAATCAAAAGGTCAGACCCTAAAATATTGAATCAGGAGTAGAAGAACAAGGTTTTTCGGGGGTACCTAAGAGTTTCAAACTGGCACAGTTTCCATGTTCAGTTAAATCCTCACATGGGGTACTATTCTCCAATCTTAGCTTTTTCTGAAATGGCTGACTGGTTCTGTTTTAAGAACAGTACTCACTTTCTGGAAGCCCAGAGTTTTTCAGACCATCAATCTCTGCTTTCTTTGTACACAACAATTCAGTTCTCAGCCTATCCCTTTCTTCTCACATTTTACTATAAGCTGCAAGAAGAAGCCAGGCTGCATTTTCCATTGTTAGTTTGAAAATCTCTTCAGCTAAGTATCCCAGCCATCACTTTCAAATTCTACCTTCCATCCAACACCAGGGCTCAATTTTGCCAAATCTTCTGCCACTTTAAGACAAGCATCACCTTCCTTACAGTTTGCAATGACATATTCATCGTTTCTTTCTAAGCCCTCATTGGAAGAACCTTTAGCTTCCATATTTCTGCCAACAGTCTCTTCAAAGCAAACTAGGCTGTCTCTATCAAGCATCTCACAATTCTTCCAGAATCTTCCCCTTATCCATTTATAAAGCTATTCCAGCATGTTTGGTATTTGCAAACTCAGCAGCACTCCCCTTCTGGTACCAAGATCTGTTCCTGTTTGCTAATGCTGCTGAAATGCAATATACCAAAAATAGGTGGCTTTTACAAAGGGGATTTATTAAGTTACAAGTTACAATTCTAAAACTGTGAAAATGTCCAAATTAAGGCATCAACAAGAAGATACCATCACCCAAAAAAGACCAATCATGTCCGGTGTTTCTCTGTCACATGGGAAGGCAAATGGTGACATCTGCTGGCCCTTCTCTTCTGGGTTAGTTTCTACATGGCTCTCTCTTCTCCCTCAGGTCCTTCCTTAGCATCTCCTGGGACATTCTTTCTCCAAGCATCTGCTCTCTGTGTCCACTCTGACCTCTCTCTCTCTCTGTTTTCTGCCATTTATTCTCATCATTGAGGACTATATGGGATTAAGACCCATCTTGAATTGGGCAGTTCACATCTTCATGGAAACAGCCTAATCAAAAGGTCTCACCTAACAACAAGCCTGCCCCCACAAGAGCCAAGTACAGATAAACTTTCAGTTATTACAAAAATTTCAGTTGTCCAAATAGTTTTGAACTTCTGCTTCCAGAAGGAGCCTAGATCCCATAACTACCAGGAGCCTAACTTCCAACCCCTCTAGGCTATAACTAGGCACCTTAAACTACCACATGCACATATATATACACACTCACAACACCTTCACCGGGGATACTGGACTTCCACCACCACCCAGCTGTAATGAAGCACTGATTCGCCTCCCTGCTAAGGCCATATCAGAGGAGGTCTAGTGGAGAGTCAGGACTTTCATCTCTGCCCAGCAATAACAAAGCTACCACCCCCACAGTGTCAATGGGAGCAATGTGCAGAGCAGTAATGAGGCACTCCTACACCTCCCAGTCAGGGTGGTATCAATAAGGGCCTAATGGAGAGCCAGAGATCCCACCTCCGCCCAGCAGGAGCAAGATGCCTCTCTCTCCCAAGTGTCAACAGAGGTGGAGTGGGGAACTAGGCCTTCTCTGTCCACCTGTCAGTAACCAGGTGGGGCTCTGCCTTCCCCCACTAGAGTGGTGCTAGAAGAAGCTTATTAAAACAGAAGATTTAAATGTCTTCCAAAGTCTCGTGACATAATATCTAAAATGTCCAGGTTTCAATAGAAAATCACTCATCATACCAAGAACCAGGATAATCTCAACTTTAATGAGAAGAAAATCAACAGATGCCAGCACTAAGTGAATCCAATATTCTAATTATCTCACAAGGATTTTAAGTTAGCTAACATTAAAATGCTTCAGTGAGTAATTACAAACACACTTGAAATAAATGAAAAATTAGAAAGTCTCAGCAGAGATAAAGGAAGTTTCAAAAAAGAAAGTAAAGATATAAAGAAAAACCAAATGGAAATTTTAGGACTGAAAAATATAATAACCAAAATTAAAACCTCAATGTAGGGGTTCAACAGCAAAATGGAGGAGATAGTGGAAAATCAGTGAACTTGAGAACAGAGCAATAGAAAATACCCAATCAGAACGACAGAGAAAATAGACAAAAAAAGAACAGAGCCTCAAGGACCTGTGGGACTATAACAACAGATCTAACATTTGTGTCATCAGAGTCCCAGATGGAGAGGAGAAATAGAACAGAGCTGGAAATGTAAGCAAAGAAATAATGGCCAAAAATATCCCAAAATGACACAATCCCTGTTCTGAAACTACTCTTACTTGAATAGTTGTATAAATAAACTCTATACTACAATACGGAGTGATGATCTTTGCCCACATTTCTGTGGGTGCTCATAAAAAAGACATTTTTCAGCCAAGAAAACCAGGGAAGGCTTCTAGAGAATAGAGGATGGATTCATAGGGTCTGGAGGTGGTGTAGGGATTGTGCCTTCTAGGCAGAAACAGCAACATTTTTTCTGTGCAAAAGCACAGAAGCCTAAGAATGTGAAAGTTTTGGTAAATTCAAGATTAAGTATGGCTGTGGCCAAGAGGGTGAGGGAAGAATCAGGAGATGAGTTTGGAAATTTAGGCAGTGCCAACAAGAATCTAGAATGGCATACCAAAGAATTGTACCAAAAGTATTAGTGAACCATTGAAGAATTTTAGGCAGGGAAATAATAATGGTAAAGTTGCTGTTGGAGTTATTTCTGCTGCTTGAAACAGATTTCCTGAACTATGCATCTGGCACCCAACTCAATGAATATTGGCTAGCTGGATGGCAGCCTGACCCTTTTGCTAGATGAGGGGTCATAAAACTGAAGCCTATGGGCCAAATCTGGCCCAACATCTGTTATTGTAAAGCCATTCCATCAAACATGAAAATTGCATGCAATTCAAATTTTAGTGTCCATAAAAAAATGTTTTATTGAGCACAGGCTCACTTAATCATTTGTATATTGTCAATGGCTGTTTTCATGCTATAAAATGGAGATTAATACTTGTAATAGAGTCCATACATGCTTCTCTCATCACCTCGCACTGCTGATCAGTGCACTATAGGTCATGGTGATGCTGTTATAACTTGGCAACATTTTCAGTGCTGTGCATATCTCACCATGGTATTTAATTTTATAGCCCGTACATCACTATCATATCAAAACGAGAAAAATGGACTTCAAATGTCATGTTTTTAAGACACAGTGGAGTATGGATTATTTTTGTTATCAAATTTGATGGCAAAGCATTTATTATGCAATAACATGCAGCTTTACTAAAAGAATACAATATATCTTAACATTATTGGATTAAGCATTCATCACAATATTCCTGACTGTTAGGAAAGCAACAGTGAGAAAAATTAGAAAATTTATAATGGAATGTTTCATCACAGCAGAATTTCTTTTTTTTTTTTCCTTTTTTTTTTTTTTACATAGGCAAGCACTGGGAATCGAACCCGGGTTGCAGGCAAGCTTTCTTGCCTTCACAGAAATAAAAAAAGAAAAATGAGGCTGCAACCAAAGTAATTTTCTAAGTTACCTTGCTTGGAATTTGCTTTCAGTTACTTTGACTCACTTCTTAGCCAAGCAAAGAAGGCTATTTACCAATCTTGAGATAATTAAATTGAGTTTGATTGCAACAGCAAAAGAAATGTGTCCAGAGAAAATGAAGTTGTTTAAGACTATTAAGAAGAACAGTTTCTTGAAGAGTTGAGGACATTAGAAGCAATATCAATAGTCAATTAAAAATAAGGCAAATAACTTTGAGTGGTTTTCCTTGACTCTTGATTGAGTTAACAGATATTCCTAATACCACTCAGTTGTTGTTTATTCAAGGAGTCAATGCCATGTTTGAAATGACTGAAGAATTAGCATCTCTGAATAATGTGCATGGAAGTATTTTCAAAGAAGTTGAGAAAACACCAATTCAGTACAATATGAAGTGGAATCTGCTAAGATGTGTTATCACTAATAGTGGTTAAAACATGTAGATCAGAAAAATGCCTCCATGAACAAATTTATAAAGCTTATAAAAATGTAAGGTGTTTAAACCCTCTGGCTATTCATTGTATTATTCATCAGCAGTTAATTTGTAGTAAATATTTCAATCAATCATGTGTTATTGAACCAGTATTGTCAATAGTGAACTTCATTTGTTCTTATGTACTTAACTATTTATGAATTTCTCTGTCAGAAATAGAAACTGAGTACTCTGACTTGCCCTACCATACAATATATTGATGTCTTAGCAGTACAAGGTTGTAATGTGATTCTTTTGAGCTCAAGCCAAGATTGAAATTTGTTGAATGAGAACTGCCCTTACCCACTGTTATTGAACAATGAATGGCTTTGCAAATTAGCTTTTCTGCAGTCCTGATAAGTTTCTTAACAAATTTCACCTAAATTACAGAGCAAAACAGCATTTGTATGTGAAACTTATACTGAACTCCAGTGATTTTGATGGCAACTACCATTGCTTGAATTGCAAGTAATGTCAATCCACTTTATACGCTTATATAATGTGAAGAATAAAAATAAGAAGCAAGATGTTTATTCCTATATAAATTCACAGCAGATATATTTTCCAAGCTCTAACTATAGTTCCAAACATCATTTTTCAGATCTTGAGGCACATTCAAAAGAAATTTCCGTATTTCAAAATCCATTTAATTGTACAATTGAGGAGGTTCCATCTAAACATCAATTGGAAGTGATTAATCTGCAATGTAATGACATGTGAACGAACAGGCAACATCAAGAGAAGAATCTAACAGAATTCTGTAAATGCCTTGCAAGTGATGAATATGCTCAATTGAAATTGTATGCGCATGGATTGATGTCAGTGTTTGGCAGTGTCTGTGTGAAAAGACATTTTCAAAGTTGAAATATGAAAAACTACATTACAGCTCAGAATTAGCAATATAATTTGATGACAGGGAACTTTAATTTTGAACTTCAACTAAGTAAAATATTATTCAAAAATCAAAGAGTCTCATTCTTCTCATTAATGGACCTGTATTACCAGAAATTTTACTCAATTATTATTAGACTTTTAATTTCATCAATAAAATATTCACAGAAATTTGTTTTCTCTTTTGTTATATGTGCCTACATAATTTTCTTGAGTTTTGCCTGCAAAACATGTTTGATTTTTTTTTTTCTGACAAAGACTCAAATATTTACTATCTAGCCTTATATAGAAAAAGTTTGCCAGTCCCTGGCCTAACAAATTGGCTCAGTGGGAACTTCCAGTGGAAAATCATATATTGCTATTTGTCCCTAAATGCATCCTAGCCTACTTCTTACAAAAATCCCCTCAGTACAGAGAAAAAGACAAGATTTCACAACATCAAATATGAAAACTGACAAGTAAATAAGGATTGGATCTGGGTGAAATTTGTGTGGTACATGGCACTAAAGGGCCAAATTGAGAAAATTTTAGTAAATGTTCACTTTGGCTTCATGTCCTCAAACAGACATTGACTGTAAAGGGTAGAAAGACCATTATTTAAGGCCAGCATTCCATCTCTTGATGGCCCACCATCTTTTCCTCAACTCAAAAATGTCACTTTCTCTACTTTTGAAGGATGCTCACCAGAATACTAACCCCCCATCCCCACGTCCTTGACACCCCTCTGTTTCCCATTGTTTATCTAGGCAGATGGATAAAAACAAGTGGGCAGGAAAACAGTGAGAGATTGGGAAGAAAAAGAAGGGGATTTACATTTAGGGTATAGTCTCCATAACCATGGCCATGAGACCTATGCAGTTGCACAGAGCTCTGTGATTAGAAGGATCCCATGCTAGCTTTAATGCTTTTCTTAATTTTTTAACAAGGAATCCCACACCCTCAACTTGCAAATAATTTTCCCACAATTTATGTAGCCAGTCTTACCAAAAGCTTTTAGAAATAGGTCAGCAACTTGAAGGTCCTTAAGAAAATTGTGCTGTCAAGTATCACATTAGTAAGGAAGATGTACAAAAGGTGAAATTAAACTGTGTGTACATTAATGGCCCTTCCAGCTGTAGACTTGAGATGGTGATTCTGCCAGAACTTCCATAGATAGATGGTAGGTCAAAGATAACCAGCTCAATCTGCCTACAGACAGATATTGAGCCCAGAGAAATCTTGTCTTATTTGAAGGTGGAGAGAATAATCAACACAGAGCTAGAAGAACAGCACAGCATCTAGAAAAACCAGAGGTCTCTTCTTCACCCAGATCCAGAAAAAAAAAAAATGTAAAAACCTACTGGCATTCTCAAGGCTTCAGAAAAAAAAAAATTAGAAAGAAGAAAGAGATGGGACTGAAAAGAAAATCCATCAGGATCAGATGAAAATATAGGACAGGTTAAGAACACTTGGTAAGTAGTCCAAAAACAAAGGAGCATAAAGTACACACCAGAGACAGTAAAGAACAAAATTAATAAGAGAGAACATTTAAGTCAATGTCAAGAACAAAGATGATGCTAAAAAATTGAATGGAGTGTATAAGGATAAAGAAATGGAAACAATGAGAGAGAAGATGATAGTTGTGGAGAACGAAGAATGGAGACCCATCATATGTATAATTTTTGTTCCTAAAAGAGATACATAGGCAAATGGAAAAAAATAATAAAATATGAAATAAAATGGAAATTCTTCATCTGTTGAAGTACAGTATATGTTGGTTGAAAGAGCCCACCATGTTCTAGGCAAAGTCAATGAAAGAGGGCATAGTTGATCACATCCTGGCAAACATTTTAAGCTACAATATTAAAGATTCTGTAATTATTCAGGCAAAAAAATAGAAATCAGATTGCCCAGATGAAAACAAAAGTCAGTATGTCCGTAGACATCTCCATTACAACTTTGATGCTGAAATACAGTGGGGCAATATCTAGAGTTTTAGAAAGAAAATTTTATGACCCCAAAAGATAATATATATCACAGATGTCTCTCAAGTGTAAAGATGCCAGAAAAATACTCTCTGATATTTAAGGTATCATAAAATGCAACACATTCTTTAAAAAATTGATTTATGATGTACATTGCAACCAATGAAGTCATGAATTAAAACTAAAATCTTGAGAATGGGAAAGTCATGGAGGAGAGCACTGTCAGGCCAAAGGAGAAGTGCTTCTAAATAATTGTGCCACATCCAACTATAAAACTGAATTTGAATCTCAAGATTTTTTCAAAAATTCTATTTTGAATTTTAAAAATAGAAATAAAGATATCTGAGTCTAAAATCTGAGTTAATATTAACACAGATGAGTAAAGAGATAAAAAATTAATTATATATTTCAAAAAGGTGTTTAAAAATATATCATTTAATTTTTGCCCCATTGAGTAGATGAAAATAAATTAAAATAAAGCTTTTGAAAAACCAAAAGTTTCTATCAGATAATAGAAAGGTATATGAAGTAAAAAGAATAAGTTTCTAACCCCACAAAGGCTAGGTCAAACCTACTTAAAATTAGGCCTAAGAGTCACCCCAAGAGAACCTCTTTTGTTGCTCAGATGTGGCCTCTGTCTCCAGCCAACATAACAAGCAAACTCACCACCTTCCCCCTGTCTAGGTGGGACATGACTCCCAGGGGTGTGGACCTTCCTGGCAATGTGGAACAGAAATCCTAGAATGAGCTGAGACTCAGCATCAAAGGATTGAGAAAAACCCTAGAATGAGCTGAGACTTAGCATCAAGGGATTGAGAAAACCTTCTCAAACAAAAGGGATTGAGAAAACCTAGATTGCTTTGAAGAGACTGTGGGTAGAAATATGAACTCTAAAGATACTTCTGTTGAATCCTTAGACAGAAATGAGGAACTTGTTATCACAGGTCGGAAGGAGGGTGACCCTTGTTTTAAGATGGCAGAGAATCTGGAAAAATTAAGTTCTGTGCTGGATGGAAGGGGAAACTTGAATTTGATGATCTGGAATGCTTGGCCAAGGAAATTTCTAAACTGAATATGGAAAATGCATCCTGGTTCCTCCTTGTAGCTTATGGTAAAATGTGACAAGAGAGAGATAACCTAAAAACTGAACTTTTGGGTACAAAGAAACAAGAAATTGATGGTCTGGAAAATTCTGGGCTTCCAGAAAGTGAGATCCTAGAAAAGAGTGCCCATCGTGAGGATTTAACCAAACATGGAACCAATCAGCCATTATAAGACAAGTGAGGATTGGAGATGGAGTTATCCAGAAAGGATTTGTGGAAAGTCCTATAGCCAGATGGTTTTGATACCTATATACTGCATGTCAAGTCAACAATTTTTTTGTGTGATACCGGTATGAACAGAACCACTGCCAGTCTGGACTGGAAGGGACAGAAAATATAAGAAAGAATAGCCTCAGAGGCTGAAACATGGAAGCTAAGGTCTAAAGCCAAGAAACCTCAGGCCATGAGAGCAGATCCACCTGTGTATATGGAGGGGGTTAGTTTACCCCAGACGCAGAGGGTGGGCCTTCCACTTTGATGTTCAGGAGAGTTCTAGTGCCCCAGTCCTCAGAGAGTGTGGAAAGCCAGCTGCCTTTCCTCAAAGGAGCTGTAAATTTGTAACTAAAATAAATCCCCTTTATAAAGCTGGTCCATTTCTGGTGTATCACATTCTGACAGTTTTAGGAAATTAAAACACCACCCAAAATGAAGAAAGAAAAAGAGAGAAAGGCATGCCAAAGGGAAGGTTTATAAAGTTTAACAGTCTTGCAATATTTGGTTACAGCGGAGTTTCAGTGGACTTTCGTGATATTTGGTTATTAGGGGAGGGGGGTTTACATTCTTTGACCTCTAACATGTTCTGATCATACAGACTGCTATGTGACTCACTTTCAAAATGGAGGAGGGGGAGGGGTCTGGACCCTGGATCCTTACCAAGACCCACCTTGAATTGGGTAGGTCACATCTCCATGGAAACAACCTAATCAAAAGGTCCCACTCACAATAGGTCTTTCCCCACAAGAATGGATTAAAAGAAAATCATCTTTTTCTGGGGCACATAACAGATTCACACCAGCATGGAGGCTAAAAAAGCCCCTTGTTTTCATAATATCCTGAAATTATGAACAACTTCAAAAGCATCAAACTCTGGAAAATATATAATTGTATAATTTGTTCTAGCATAAATCCAGGAAAACTTTTCCATAGCTCTCAAGGCCATTTTCTCTTACTGAAATTTGGCAATTAGATCTTTCTAATCTCCAAATCCAGTAGAAAGAATTGTAAACCAAGCCCATCCTCCCCATCTTTCTATACCAAACCCTTGTGTCATAGCTACCTTAGCTTATTAGGCTCTGGGGGCAGGGATAGGCAAGACAGAAAGAATGAGGCCTATTTTAAATGAGGGTGGTCGAATTTAAGATGCCTAAGGAGGCCTTAGTGTTAATGAGAGTTCCTTTGCCCTTATTTTAATTGTTTCCAATTATTAGCTCTATTTCCCCTAAAGCTGTGACCAGGACAATTGGAAAAGTCTTTCTCTTTTCTTGAGACAGCCTTCTGCCACATTAGGGAAATTACAGGGAGTAGTTTTTTCCTAATGTTCAGGTTTATTTACAGTGATTACAGGTGCTAAGACTTTGATTTCGGGGGTCTGGAGTTTTCTTTACTTTTTCTTTTTTCCTTTTCTCTGGTATCCCAGGAATACTAGTACTATTATATTTTATCTTTAAGCAATTCAAATAAACTTCTTTTAAGAATTTTTGCTTGCCAATGTGGTATCACCATCCAAAAGTAGGAAAATATACATTGCACAAGCAATCACACATAGAAAGACGCAAAAACCCAGAAATATGGAAATACAAAAATCACCAATTTAAACCCTACTCCTTCATCTTTTCTGCTATACTTGAATATTATAAATCCTCTCAGGCCTCCCTGTTCCTCTACTCCTAAAGGCACTTGCCAGAGGGGCAGAAGTTTTCTTGGTGGCTCTGCTGCTGGTTTTAGAGAGCAGCCCTCTCTAAAGTGGGAATGGGAGGAGGAGACCAGTTCTATCTTAGGGTCTTTTACCTTTGATAGAGGGATACAGAGGAGGAGGGGGAGGCAGTAAGGGAGCATCCCCCTTTCCTGATCTATTGGCCCCTCAGTTATTGGGTAGAGATGGTTCAGATGAAAAAAGGTTCTCTTAGATCTTCCAGATTTGAATGAGGAAGTTCATTTTTCTTTCCTCCACTAATATTTACTGGTAAAATTTTACATTTTCTCATCAACATTGATTGCTGGGAGAGACAAAGGATTGATCATACATCATCTCATCCCATTTCTGCTCTCTCTTGCAAAACAACTCTAACTTTAATACAGTGTTCTTTTCTGTAGAATTGTTGCTGGATTTGGCTTTCTTGATTCTTGGCCATGCCATCAGAAAGAATTCAAGGGCACAGCCCAAAGAATAAACAGAAAATTTATTGAGAACACATGTGACAGGACATGCAGGGACTCTTGCAAAAACAGAAGTAAGGCAAGCAGCCCTGCAATGTTGGGGCCATCTGCTGTTATAGCTTAGCTTTACTTATTCCCCCTCCCCTTCCTTGTTTGTGGCTATTCCTCCTATTCTAATTTCACTCCCGTGCTGTGCCTGTTGGTAGTGCATTTGAGAAGGTGAGTTGGCTCCACCCTCCTCTGTAGATGACTCACTCAGGTAGTAGTCCTTTGGCTCCATGTGCCATTTATTGCTGTTCTTCTCAGAGATTTCTTTCTCCTTGAGGCCTGACTGCTTTTGGGAATTTGCCCTTTGTGCAACCAATCCGCTGCCCTAATTCTAACCTTATATCAGAAACATTCTCAGGTCATTTCTCTCCTGATTCTACATAATTTTGAGGCCAAACTGCATTACAAAAGTAAACTACTTTTTGTTCTTTCATAGGCTCATAACTAAAATTTTCCAGTTTTTCAAAAAACAGCCCAAAGGGCTATATTTAGGAATGTTATTAGAATTAGAATTTTCCACTTTAAAGACTTTCCATAATCCATAATCAATTAAAACACTCGAACAATACAAATGCAGTTACACACCAACTAATAAATTTAAACAGACACTTAGCACCTACTATATATTTAAGTAACACTCCAATTAATAACTAGACCAAAGACACCAATTAACAGTTCAACAGACATTAAACACTTACCATGCCTAAATAATCCCCAGTTAACAGTTAAACAGGCATAATTAGTTTCCTTAAATACCAATTAATTGTTGGATTTCTTATTTTCTGGGATTATACTCAACAGACAAACTCATGTCAGGGTGAAGAACCCTCCCTGTACAGACAAACACATGCAGAGAACTACAGGTATGGGCCTTGAACCCCATACAGAATGGGACACAGAAAACAGAAAGTTGTAGAGGTCAGAGCAAGAGGGATCATTTTGGAAGTGGGATCCAGGGCCTCAAACTAGGTCCATGTGACTCAAACGTCCATATTTACTCCCCAATCCCCTTCTAACTTGTTGACCCACTCACCCAGTCAGACATCTGGACTTGGAACTGGAAGCTATTTCCCTCTTTGAAGGTTTTTAAACCACCAAGGGTCTGTGGTGTCAGCAGAACAGAGTAAAACCCAGTTGCTGAACCTCTAGACTAAGAATCTAGCAGCCATAAAATGCTCAATTACTGTGTTTATGTGTCCTATCAGGGTGCCACGACTTTAGGCAATTAGACTTCTTGCTTCTTAGGAATATTTGTCCCTTCTGGGGTCACCAAACTGATGCCTAACAAAAGCAGTGAGTTCTCTGCCTGATGTGCATAATGCCAATCCATGACACTGGGGTTTCAAAGGAAAAAAAGAGTTTATTGCTACCTGCAAAGTAGAATATCAAATAGCCTATTGGCCCAAAAATCTGTCTCTCTGAGTCTAAGGAGTTCAGGGTTCTTAGGGATTCAAACCAGAGGGGATGGGTTGTTATCATTACAATAGACACAAGCCTGATACCAGGCTAGAATGACCATTATAATAGTAAGTATAAACAAAGTTAAGAATAGGCTGGAATAACCATTACAATAGTAACAGTAAGCAGAGTTGAGACTAGTTGAGTTTCAGTAATTTTGGATATTAACTTCTGCCTAGTCTACAATACAGAAAGGAAAAAACATCTATATAATGGTTCAGTAATCATAATCATTTGCTAATTCTTAATTTCTTGGTTACAATATTTTGTGTGTCTCTATTGTCAATTCATGCCATGGTGTATCAGCATCATCTTCATCTTTGGAAATAGGGTTGTAAGTGACTTTTAATATAATCAGATTAGAGAACCAATTCCCCAAAGTCCAGAACCAACTCAGAAATTTCATTCTTAAGATGCTATTTCCTTATAAAGAGTGTATAAGTTTGGGGTATGGGGGGAAACTGCTATTGCATGCTCTGAGCTATGTTTAACAGGAAAACATCAACAATACCACAGCAACACCAGGGATAAATATGGGGGGAGGACATGACTTCCAGGGTTGTAAACCTTCCTGGCAATGTGGGACAGAAATCCTAGAATGAGCTGACACTCAGCATCAAGGGATTGAGAAAACCTTCTCGACCAAAAGGGGGAAGAGAGAAGAGACAAAATAAAGTGTCAATGGCTGAGAGATTTCAAACAGAGTGGAGAGGTTATCCTGGAGGTTATTCTTATGCATTGTATAGATATCACTTTTTTAGTTAAGGTATAGTGGAGAGGCTGGAGAGAAGAGCCTAAAAATGTAGAGCTGTGTTCTAGTAGCCATGTTTCTTGAAGATGATTGTATAATGATATAGCTTTTGCAATGTGACTGTGTGATTGTGAAAACCTTGTGTCTGATGCCCCTTTTATTTACGGTATGGACAGATGAGTAAAACATATGGATTAAAAATAAATAAATAATAGGGGAAACAAATATTAAAATAAATTGAGTAGCTTGAAATGCTAGTGATCAATGAAAGGGAGTGGTAATAAATAAATAATATATGTCAACTTTTAAAGATACATTTCTAATAACTAGATTATATTTGAATTGCTTTTACTCAGCCAAGTCTTTTAACTGGGGCTTTACAGTTTTGTTAATTCTGAAATAGCTGGTCTTTATTATTTTTTTCTGTGGCTTATCTATTAACATTTCTCTGTCATTCTTTTTATTTTCTGTTTCTTTTTATCTTCTCTATTATTTTAGAAAGCATTTAATTCTATCAGCTGAAAGCCGTTACCTGGAGGAAAGGGAAACATTCTTTTTTTCTTTTTATTAATTTTTTAATTATTTTTTTAAATACCAAAAACATCAAACAAATGCAAACATTCTTAACTTTTGATCATTCCATTCTACATATATAATCAGTAATTCACAATATCATCACATAGTTGCATATTCATCATCATGATCATTTCTTGGAACATTTGCATCTATTCAGAAAAAGAAGTAAAAAGAAAACAAAAAAATTCTTACATACCATACCCCATACCCCTCCCTTTCATTGACCACTAGCATTTCAAACTAAATTTATTTTAACATTTGTTCCCCCTATTATTTATTTTTATTCCAATATGTTTTACTCGTCTGTTGATAAGGTAGACTATACAATCATCTTCAAGAAACATGGCTATTGGAACACAGCTCCGCATTTTCAGGCACTTCCCTCCAGCCTCTCCACTACATCTTAACTAACAAGGTGATATCTGTTTAATGCATAAGAATAACCTCCAGGACACCCTCTCAACTCTGTTTGGAATCTCTCAGCCACCGACACTTTATTTTGTCTCATTTCACTCTTCCCCCTTTTGGTCAAGAAAGTTTTCTCCATCCCTTGATGCAGAGTCTCAGCTCATTCTAGGATTTCTGTCCCACATTGCCAGGAAGGTCCACACCCCTAGGAGTCATGTCCCACGTAGACAGGGGGAGGGTGATGAGGTTGCTTGTTGTGTTGGCTGGAGAGAGAGGCCATATCTGAGCAACAAAAGAGGCTCTCTTGGGGGTGACTCTTAGGCCTAAATTTTAAGTAAATTTGACCTATCCTTTGTGGGGTTAAGTTTCATATGAACAAACCCCAAGACTGGGGGGTCAGCCTATAGATTTGGATGTCCACACTACTTGTGAGAATATCCAGAATTCAACTTAGGGAAGTTGAATTTCTCCCCATTCCCACCATTCCCTGAAGGGGGCTTTGCAAATACTTTTCCACTCACTGATCAAATCACTCTGAAATTCATTGGGGCATCACTCTGGACAAACCAACAAAATTTCATGTCCTACCTGAGATTCCAAGTACTTATGGCGTTCAATCAAACTATCTACATATGTTATATTAGGAAATGCACTAGTCAAAATGTAAATTTTGTACGAAATAAACATTTTTTTCTTTAGTCTCACACATAAGGTGACATTTTAAAATATTAATTACCATCTATTTTCAGCAACCTGCAGTAATGACATTCCTTTGTTCTTCCTCATGCAAAAACATTTTTAAAATTTGTACATTTAGTCACTATTATTATACACTCTAGACATTCCTAGATTATAACATCTCAATCTTTATCGTCTATCTTTTTTCTGATTTCATTTATGCCTCCAGCCCTCCTCCCTCTATCATTCTCACATGCAGCTTCATTCAGTGTTTTAACATAATTATATTACAGTTAGGTAATATTGTGCTGTCCATTTCTGAGATTTTTATATTCAGTCCTGTTGTACAATCTGTATTCCTTCAGATCCAATTACCCAATATCTTACCTTCTTTCTATCACTTGGTGGTCTCTGTTACCAATGAAATATTCCAAGTTTATTCACTAATGTCAGTTCATATCAGTGAGACCATACAGTATTTGTCCTTTTGTTTTTGGCTAGCCTCACTCAGCATAATGTTCTCAAGGTCCATCCATGCTGTTACATACTTCAGTACGTTATTCTGTCTTAAAGCTGCATAATATTCCATCGTATGTATATACCACAGTTTGTTTAACCACTCATCTGTTGATGGACATTTTGGCTGTTTCCATCTCTTTGCAATTGTAAATAATGCTGCTATAAACATTGGTGTTCAAATGTCCATTTGTGTCTTTGCCCTTATGTCCTTTGAGTAGACACCTAGCAATGGTATTGCCAGGTCATATGGCAATTCTATATTCAGCTTTTTGAGGAACTGCCAAACTGCCTTCCCCAGAAGTTGCACCATTTGACATTCCCACCAACAGTGGATAAGTGTGCGTCTTTCTCCACATCCTCTCCAGCACTTGTCATTTTCTGTTTTGTTGATAATGGCCATTCTGGTGGGTGTGAGATGATATCTCATTGTGGTTTTGATTTGCATTTCTCTAATGGCCAGGGACATTGAGCATCTCTTCATGTGCCTTTTGGCCATTTCTATTTCCTCTTCTGAGAAGTGTCTGTTCAAGTCTTTTTCCCATTTTGTAATTGGATTGGCTGTATTTTGTTGTTGAGTTGAAAAATCTCTTTATAAATTCTGGATACTAGACCTTTATCTGATATGTCATTTCCAACTATTGTCTCCCATTGTATAGGCTGTCTTTTTACTTTCTTGATGAAGTTCTTTGATGCACAAAAGTGTTTAATTTTGAGGAGCTCCCATTTATTTATTTATTTCTTCAGTGCTCTTGCTTTGGGTGTAAGATCTATGAAACTGCCTCCAAGTATAAGATTTTTAAGATATTTCCCTACATTTTCCTCTAACTGTTTTAAGGTCTTAGACCTAATGTTTAGATCTTTGATCCATTTTGAGTTAAATTTGTATAGGGTGTGAGATATGGGTCCTCTTTCATTCTTTTGCATATGGATATCCAATTCTCTAGGCACCATTTATTGAAGAGACTGTTCTATCCCAGGTGAGTTGGCTTGACTGCCTTATCAAAGATCAAATGTCCATAAATGAGAGGACTATATCTGAACACTCTGTTCAATTCCATTGGTCAATATATCTATCTTTATGCCAGTACCATGCTGTTTTGACCACTGTAGTTTCGTAATATGCCTTAAAGTCAGGCAGTGTGAGACCTCCAGCTTCATTTTTTTCCCCTCAAGATGCTTTTAGCACCTTGCCCTTCCAGATAAATTTGCTTATTGATTTTTCTATTTCTGAAACGTAAGTTGTTGGGATTTTGATTGGTATTGCATTGAATCTATAAATCAGTTTAGGTAGAATTGACATCTTAACTATATTTAGTCTTCCAATCCATGAACACAGTATGCCCTTCCAACTATTTAGGTCTTCTGTGATTTCTTTTAACAATTTCTTGTAGTTTTCTTTGTATAGGTCTTTTGTCTCTTTAGTTAAATTTATTCTTAAATATTTTATTCTTTTAGTTGCAATTGTAAATTGTAAATGGAATTCATTTCTTGATTTCCCCCTCAGATTGTTCATTACTAGTGTGTAGGAACACTACCGATTTTTGAATGTTGATCTTGTAACCTGCCACTTTGCTGTACTCGTTTATTAGCTCTAGTAGTTTTGCTGTGCATTTCTCAGGGTTTTTGACATATAGTATCATATCATCTGCAAACAGTGATAGTTTTACTCCTTCCTTTCCAATTTTGATGCCTTGTATTTCTTTTTCTTGTCTAATTGCTCTGGCTAGAACTTCCAACACAATGTTGAATAACAGTGGTGATAGTGGACAACCTTGTCTTGTTCCTGATCATAGGGGGAAAGTTTTCAGTTTTTCCCATTGAGGATGATATTAGCTGTGGGTTTTTCATATATTCCCTTTATCATTTTAAGGAAGTTCCCTTCTATTCCTATCCTTTGAAGTGTTTTCAACAGTAATGGATGTTGAATTTTGTCAAATGCCTTTTCTGCATCAATTGAGATGATCATGTGGTTTTTCTGCTTTGATTTGTTGATATGGTGTATTATATTATTGATTTTCTTATGTTGAACCATCCTTGCATACCTGGGATGAATCCTACTTGATCATGATGTACAATTCTTTTAATGTGTTGCTGGATTTGATTTGCTAGAGTTTTGTTGAGGATTTTTGCATCTATATTCATTAGAGAGATTGGTCTGTAGTTTTCTTTTTTGGTAACATCTTTGTCTGGCTTTGGTGTGAGGGTGATGTTGGCTTCAAAGAATGAATTAGGTAGTTTTCCCTCCTCTTCAATTTTTTTGAAGAGTTTGAGCAGGATTGGTACTAATTCTTTCTGGAATGTTTGGTAGAATTCACATGTGAAGCCACCTGGTCCTGGACTTTTCTTTTTGGGGAGCTTCTTAATGACTGATTCAATTTCCTTACTTGTGATTGGTTTGTTGAGGTCATCTATTTCTTCTCGAGTCAAAGTTGGTTGTTCATGCCTTTCTAGGAACTTGTCCATTTCATCTACATTGTTGTATTTATTAGCATAAAGTTGTTCATAGTATCCTGTTATTACCTCCTTTATTTCTGTGAGGTCAGTGTTTATGTCTTCTCTTCCATTTCTGATCTTATTTATTTGCATCCTCTCTCTTCTTCTTTTGGTAAATCTTGCTAAGGGCCAATCAATTTTATTGATTTTCTCATAGAACCAGCTTCTGGTTTTACTGATTTTCTCAATTGTTTTCATGTTCTCAATTTCATTTATTTCTGCTCTAATCTTTGTTATTTCTTTCCTTTTGCTTTCTTTGGGGTTAGTTTGCTGTTCTTTCTCCAGTTCTTCCAAATGGACAGTTAATTCCTGGATTTTTGCCCTTTCTTCTTTTTTTATATAGGCATTTAGGGCAATAAATTTCCCTCTTAACACTGCCTTTGCTGCATCCCATAAGTTTTGATATGTTGTGTTTTCATTTTCATTTGCTTTGAGATATTTACCGATTTCTCTTGCAATTTCTCCTTTGACCCACTGGTTGGTTAAGAGTGTGTTGTTGAGCCTCCATATATTTGTGAATTTTCTGGCACTCTGCATATTATTGATTTCCAACTTCATTCCTTTATGATCTGAGAAAGTGTTTTGTATGATTTCAATGTTTTTTAATTTATTCAGACTTACTTTGTGACCCAGCATATGGTCTATCTTTGAGAATGATCCATGAGCACTTAAGAAAAAGGTGTATCCTGCTGTTGTGGGGTGTAATTCCTATAAATAAATGTCTGTTAAGTCTAGCTCATTTATTGTAATATTCAAATTCCCTGTTTCTTTGTTGATCCTCTGTCTAGATGTTCTGTCCATTGATGAGAGTGGGGAATTGAAGTCTCCAACTATTATAGTAGATGTGTCTATTTCTCTTTTCAGTGTTTGCAGTGTTTGCTACATGTATTTTGGAGTATTCTGGTTTGGTGTGTAAATATTTATGATTGTTATGCCTTCATGCTGAATTGTTCCTTTTATTAGTACATAGTATCCTTTTTTGTCTCTTTTAACTGTTTTACACTTGAAGTCTATTTTTTTTGGATATTAGTATAGCTACTCCTGCTCTTTTCTGGTTGCTATTTGCATGAAATATCTTTTCCCAACCTTTCACTTTCAACCTATATTTATCTTTGGGTCTAACATGTGATTCCTGTAGACAGCATATAGAAGAATCCTGTTTTTTAATCCATTTTGCCAGTCTTTGTCTTTTGATTGGGGAGTTCAATCCGTTAACATTTAGTGTTATTACTGTATGGGTAGTACTTTCTTCTACCATTTTGCCTTTTGGATTTTATATGTCATATCTAATTTTCCTTCTTTCTACACTCTTCTCCACATCTCTTTTTCTTGTGTTTTCATATCTGTCTCTAGTTCTCCCTTTAGTATTTCTTGCAGAGCTGGTCTCTTGGTCACAAATTCCCTCAGTGACTTTTTGTCTAAAAATGTTTTAATTTCTCCCTCATTTTTGAAGGACAATTTTGCTCAGTATAGAATTCTTGGTTGGTAGTTTTTCTCTTTTAGTAATTTAAATATATCATCCCATTGTCTTCTTGCCTCCATGGTTTCTGCTGAGAAATCTACGCATAGTCTTATTGGGCTTCCCTTGTATGTGATGTATTGCTTTTCTCTTGCTGCTTTCAAGAACTGCTCTTCCTTTTAGCTACTATACCAACGGAAGAGTAGAACATATGGAATAAAAATAAATAATGGGGGAACAAATGTTAAAATAAATTCAGTTTGAAATAGTGGTAAATGAAAGCGAGGGGTAAGGGGTATGGTACGTATAGTTTTTTTTCTCTATTATCATTTTATTTCTTTTTCTGTTCTCTTTTTATTTCTTTTTCTAAATTGATGCAAATGTACTAAGAAATGATGAATATGCAACTATGTGATGATATTAAGAATTACTGATTGTATATGTAGAATGGAATGATATTTAAATGTTTTGTTTGTTAATTTTTTTTAATTAATAAAAAAAGTTAAAAAAAAAAAGAACCTCTCTTTCTCTTTCACCTCTGACATTCTGATTAGTAAGTGTCTTGGAGTACATCTATTTGGATCAATTATTTTTGGGGTGCGCTGCACTTCTTGTATCTGTAATTTTCAACCTTTCATAAGCATTGGGAAATTTTCAGTGATAATTTCCTCCATTAGTTTTTCTCCTCCTTTTCCCTTCTTTTCTCCTCCTGGGACACCCACAACATGTATATTTGTGTGCTTCATATTATCATTCAATTCCCTGAGTCCTTGCTCATATTTTTCCATTTTTTCCCTATAGTTTCTGTTTCTTATTGGATTTCAGATGTTCCATCCTCCAGTTCACTAATCTTATCCTCTGCCTCTCGAAATCTACCATTGTAGGTTTCCATTGTTTTTTTCATCTCTTCTACTGTGATTTCACTCCCATAAATTCTGTGATTTATTTTTCAGACTTTCCATTTCTTCTTTTTGTTCATTCCTTGCCTTCTTCATATCCTCCCTCAATTCATTGATTTGGTTTTTGATGAGGTTTTTCATGTCTGTTCATATATTCTGAATTAATTGTTTCAGCTCTTGTATCTCATTTGAGCTGTTGGTCTGTTCCTTTGACTGGGCCATTTCTTCAATTTTCCTGGTGTGATTTGCTATTTTTTGCTGGCATCTAGACATTTAATTCCCTTAATTAGTGTATTCTGGAGATTGCTTTCACTTCTCTTACCTAGGGTTTTCTTGCTGGATGAATTTGTTGTCTATCTGCTCTTTGACATTCAGGTCAGCTTTTTCTGGACCTCTAGCTTAGGTTTTGTTTAACAGAGGAGAATTTTTCAATTTTTGTTTTCTTGTTTCTTGCCCTGCTTGTATGGTGCCTTTTTCCCCCCACCCTTAGGAGGGTCTACATAGGTATTATAGACCTCAGTCAGGTTTTCCTGGACTAAACTGGCCTCCTATCAGGGGGAAGGAGTCACCTGCATCAGTTTTCCCTGAGGGTGAGACCCAGCAGGTTGAAAGACTTTCCTGTGAACTCTCTGGACTCTGTTTTTCTTATCCTGCCCAGTATGTGGTGCTTGTCTGCCTGTGGGTCCCACCAGCATAAGATGATGCAGCACCTTTAACTTTGGCAGACTCTCCCCGCCGGGGGTGTGGTTTAGACAGAGGAGAGGTTGTAGGCTGGTTTTAATGGCTTCAAATTACCAAGCCCTGGGGACTGAATTCCTTGAGGGAGCTATTCCACCTGAATTGGGCTTCATCCCTCCCCTGGGGAAGGCACAGGTTAGAGACAAGCCCTGAAAGGAGTTTGTTTCTGCCTATGCCTGGGGCATGGCAGCCTGAGAAGTCCTACTGCTGAATCCAGTGGCAGTCAAGCCTTTGTAGAAACATAGCCACAAAAACCTCTGTTTCTTTTCTTTTTTTCTTTTTCCGTTAGCCCAATGAGTGACCTCCTCTTTGACTAGGTTCACCTGAGCTGGGGGCGTATTTTTAGTAGTCAGAGTTTGTTAATTAATGCCACTCTTGGTGCTTGGTTGGACTCAGCCCCTACTGCTGTTAAAGACTCTTTCCTTTCCCCTCTAGGAAGCAGCCTGTGGGGGAGGGGTACTGGCCATGGTGACTTGGGGAGCTCACGGTTCTGGGTGGGCTCATAACCAGTTCAGCTGGTCCAGACTGGGGTACGCTGTGTGTCTTGTCACTGACGTGGCCCCAGGAGTTGTTCTGTGCTGTTTCTGGTTATTTAGTAGTTGTTCTGGAGGACGAACTAAAAAACGCGCCCATTGCTAAGCCACCATCTTGGCCTGATGGCAATAGGTTTTTATAAAGGGGATTTATTTAGTTACAAATTTACAGTTCCTTGGAGGAAAGGCAGCTGACTTTCTCTGTCACATGGGAAGGCACATGGCAATGTCTGTTGGCCTTCCCTCTGGCTTCTGGGTTCAAATGGCTTTCACTGGTGTGATTCTTTTCTGCATCTTCAAATGTATGGGTCTGAACTGCTCTGAGAGCTGAGCTGAGGTGTGCCTGGGCTGCTGAGCTCTGACCTCTCTCTTTTAATCATCCAGTTAATTAAATTAAACATCATTCATTGCAGAAAGCACTCCTCTTAGCTGACTGCAGATGTTATCAACCATAGATGAATTTCACATGCTGATGATTTAAGTCCACAGCAACAGAACAACTGGGCCCCATCACCTGGCCAAGTTGATACCTGAACCAAACTACTACAGCTGGAGTGCAGACTTAATCTCCCAACAACCAGCCACTGGAGATCTTCCTCTTGTCTGAAAGCCCCTAATTAAACTCATGGGTACTATTCCGTCTAGCCTGTTCTTTGGTCTTGTGGTTGTGCTGGGCTGGAGCAGTCTTAATCCTTTATTGGAGTCCTTGA
This sequence comes from Tamandua tetradactyla, assembly GCF_023851605.1. Lineage (NCBI taxonomy): Eukaryota > Metazoa > Chordata > Mammalia > Pilosa > Myrmecophagidae > Tamandua > Tamandua tetradactyla. The sequence continues at coordinate 126,530,506 of NC_135353.1, forward strand.
AGAGAGCTCACGGAAATAGAGAGAAATGAGAGATAAACACCACAGGAGAAACAAGCTAAGACCTACAGATGCCCAGAGATATTTTGGAGAGAAGGATCAACAGACATTGCTATGTGTTTTCCCATGTGACAGAGGAAACCAGAATATCATTGGCCTTTCTTCAGTGAAGGTATCCTCTTGATGCCTTAATTTGGACATTTCCATGGCCTTAGAATTGTAAATTGTAACTTAATAAATACCCATGGTTAAAAGCCAACTCTTTTCTGGGATATTGCATTTTGGCAGCTTTAACAAACCAAAACAACCTCCAGTAGGAAAAAGCATTATATTTACTAGATTTTTAAGATCATGGAGAATTTAAGTTTGTGTTTACTGAAATTAAATTATTAGTTTGTGTGCTGGTTTGAGACTGTTGTGTACCCCAGAAAAGCCATGTTCTTTCAATCTTAATCCACTCTTGTAGGGGCAGACCTATTGTTTAGGGTGGGATCATTTTGATTAAGTTGTTCTCATGTATATGTGATCCATCCAATGTCGGTGGGACTTTTGATTAGGTAGTTTCCATGGAGATGTATCTCTGCACATTAAAGGTGGTTCTTAATCCACTTACCAGAGTCCATTAAGAGGGAACCATTTTGGAAGAAGTTCAGAGCCAAGACAGAGATGTTTGGACATGCAGAAAGAAAACACCCCCAGGGAAGCTGTTTGAAACCAAAAGCCAAAGGACTAGCAGATGCCAGTAATGTTGCCTGCCAAGATCAACCTTTGTTAAGTCAAGGTATCTGTCTCTAGATGCCTTAGTTTGGACATTTTTATGGCCTAGAATTGTACACTTGTAACTTAATAAATCCCTTTTATAAATAAAAGCCAACCCATTTCTGGTATATTACATTCCAGCAGCATTAACAAATAAAGAGCTGAACAAACTATTTTTAAAATAATTATGTTGTCTTGGAGGCTTAAAGACAGTATCAGCAATCTTTTTTGTAACTTAAAGTTTGTGGGTATGTAAAGTATATAAGATGTGCTTTGTTAAAGAAAGAGGTGTAGTTTCATATTCATGAAAGTGCAAGACAAAGCTTGACTGAATATGGAAAATTGTGGAAGTTTATGGAAGTGAATTTTGTTTGCTGTAGTCATGCTCACTATAATTTGATAAGCTTGTCTAAGGGAGAGTAGTTTTGTAAACAACTAGTGTTAATGTGTCAGACAAGACTTGAATGGAAATGGAAAGGTCTAGAAGGGTTGTGAAAGTGAATTTTGTATACTGTAGTTAATGCTGGCCAAAAATTTGATGGTTTGTTTATAATATTTTGTAAGAGCTTTTTGTGTCAAACTGTGTATTCACACAAAATGGAGTTTAGTTTTCTCTTGTTTAAAATAATGCAGAAAATGAGTATGACTGCTGAATCATTATGTTGATCTCCAGTGTACTGGAGCAGAGAGAAGAAAAAACAAAAAATCATGCAACTGTAACCCATACCAAACTTTAAAATCTATCCTATAACTACTTGTTAAAATGTACTTGGAGGGTGGTGAAACAGTGGCTCAGTGGCCGAATTCTTACCTGCTGTGCCAGAGACCCCAGTTCAATTCCCAGAGCCTGCCCATGCAAAAAAAAAATGTACTTGGGAATTTATTGCTTTGTTGTATATATGCTATATTTCACAATAAAAAAGTTAAAAAAATAAAAATAATGCAGACTGTTGGTCTGTTCATAATGAAAGTTTATAAAAAGTATTTCTTCACCATCTGAGTATTCTAGTGCCTAGAAGTTAAAAATTCTATGACATATAAAATTAATATCCTTGTTGATGTTTATTTTGATCACATCATCCTTTATTTTAGAAGATTTTTGTAACTTTGGTTAATTAAGGAACCAAACATTGTTTCACAGTAACCCATTTTCCTGCATAACATAATTTCAAACCTGACAACTTTTGACATTTTGCCTTTCCAAAATTGAACCCTAACAGATGTCTTTCATTTCAAACTGTTGCAAAGAATTTTTTGTTTTACCTTGTAAAAAATGAGGTGATATTACATAGGAATTTTTTGGATGTATTACAATAAGTAAAAGGGATTTTCTATTCTTCTGTCAGCTAATATGTATGGGTAAATTGTTATTCATATATTTAGAGATTATATAAAATTCATAAAGACTTGACAATGTTCTGACTATGCATGTTATACCTTGATACTGATACAGATCAAGGAAATAATCAAATTTACTTGTCCATAACACTACCTTGCTCAATGTTTCTCTTAAAGTACATATGATCAACAAAAAGAGACTTTAAAAGTGAAGCAAGGCAAACATATAAATTATGTTCTACCTGTTAATTAACATAATCCTGGTAAATGAGTAAAGGTGAGACAGGACAAAACTTCTGGTATGTTTTGTGGTTGTTGACTCCAATATAAGACAACTGTCAAATGTTTTTATTTCTGAAAATAGCTTCATTTAGAAAATGCTTATAAGAAAATTATGGCCTAGACTGTAAACTTTTACAGCAGTCACATTTATTTCTGAGATTTAATTGTTATTTTTAAATTCTGAGACACTTTGTTCTTTGTGTATAATCTAGTAGTTTTCTGGAATTTGGGGTATCTGTGTGACAGACATCTGAGACTCAGAGTTAGAGTTCTCCAGCTCTGAAAGTCAGTATTACTCCATACAACAACTGTGAAAGGAGCTGAAAAAGAGAACATCCTTCAATTAGAGAAGTGAATGAAGCTTATTTGGTTAGGACTAAAGTAAATCAGAATACAGGGTAGAAGATTATTTTGTCTGTTTTTTTTTTTTTTTCAGACAGACTTCAGACAATTTTATTCTTAACCAGATCCTGGTTATATACTACAGGATGACAATAGGCATGCATGCATTTCCTGAGGGAGCAAAGTTCTTATCTTTCAGTGTTCTTCCTTCATACTTAACATAACCATTTGGGGTAAACATTCTCTTCCTCCCAGACTGCTCTACATAACAATCTCCACAGTTTACTGCCACCATCCTGAGGCCAGCTGCTCCCAACAAAACCTGCAGGTCTTGTTTTAACCCTCGGCCCCTACAACCATACAGTATTTGTCCTTTTGTTTCTGGCTAATCACACTCAGCATAATGTCCTTAAGGTCCATTCATGTTGTTACATACTTCATAACTTTATTCTGTCTTACAGCTGCATAATATTCCATCTTATGTAAATGTCACAGTTTGGTTAGGCAACTCTGTTGATGGACATTTTGGCTGTTTCCATCTCTTGGTAATTGTTAATAATGCAGCTATAAACACTGGTGTGTAAATATCCATTTGTGTCCTTGGCCTCATGACCTTTGAGTAGAGACAGCATATAGATGGGTCCTGTTTTTTAATTCATTCTGCCAGTCTATGTTTTTTTATTGGAGAGTTTAATCCATTAACATTCAGTGTTATTACTGCATGGGTAGTACTTTCTTCTACTATTTTTCCTTCTGGATTTTATATGTCATATCTAATTTTCCTTCTTTTTATCTTTACTCATAGTCTTCCTTTCTATGTTCTTCTCCACACCTCTCTCTTCTGTCTTCATATCTGTCTCTAGTGTTCCCTTTAGTATTTCTTGCAGAGCTGGTCTCTTGGTCACAAATTCTCTCAGTGATTTTTTGTCTGAAAACGTTTTAATTTCTCCCTAATTTTTGAAGGACAATTTTGCTGGATATAGAATTCTTGGTTAGCAGTTTTTCTTTTTTAGTAATTTAAATATATTATCCCACTGTCTTCTCGCCTCCATGGTTTCTGCTGAGAGATCTGCACATAGTCTTATTGGGCTTCCCTTGTATGTGATGGATTGCTTTTCTCTTGCTGCTTTCAAGATCCTCTCTTTCTCTTTGACCTCTGACATTCTGATTTATTAAATGTCTTGGAGTATGTCTATTTGGATCTATTCTCTTTGGGGTACGCTGCAATTCTTGGATCTGTAATTTTAAGTCTTTCATAAGAGTTGGGAAATTTTCAGTGATAATTTCCTCCATTAGTTTTTCTCCTCCTTTTCCCTTCTCTTCTCCTTCTGGGACACCCACAACACGTATATTCGTGCGCTTCATATTGTCTTTCAATTCCCTGAGTCCCTGTTCATATTTTTCCTTTTTTTCCCTATGGTTTCTATTTCTTGTCGGATTTCAGATGTTTCATCCTCCAGTTCAGAAATCCTATATTCTGTCTCTCAAAATCTACCATTGTAGGTTTCCATTGTGTTTTTCATCTCTTCTACTGTGTCTTTCATTCCCATAAGTTCTGTGATTTGTTTTTTCAGACTTTCAGTTTCTTCTTTTTGTTCTTTCCTTGCCTTCTTATATCTTCCCTCAATTCATTGATTTGGTTTTTGATGAGGTTTTCCATGTCTGTTCATACATTATGAATTAGTTGTTTCAGCTCCTGTATGTCATTTGAATTGTTGGTTTGTTCATTTGACTGGGCCATATCTTCAATTTTCCTAGTGTGCTTTGTTATTTTTTGCTGGCGTCTAGGCATTTAATTACCTTAATTAGTTTATTCTGGAGATTGCTTTCACTTCTTTTACCTAGAGTTTTCTTGCTGGATGAATTTGTTGTCTATCTGTTCTTTGACATTCTGTTCAGCTTTATCTGGACCTTTAGCTTAAGTTTTGTTTAACAGAGGAGAATTTTTCAGTTCTTGTTTTCTTGTTTCTTGTCCTGCTTGTGTGGGGCCTTTCCCCCCCACACACTTAGGAGGGTCTACTTAGATATTATAGACCCCAGCAAGATTTTCCCAGACCAAACTGGCCTCCTATCAGGAGGAAAGAGTCACCTGCATCGGTTTTCCCTGAGGGTGAGACCCAGCAGGTTGAAAGACTTTCCTGTGAAGTCTCTGGACTCCGTTTTTCTTATCCTGCCCAGTATGTGGTACTTGTCTGACTGCAGGTCCCACCAGCACAAGATGATGCGGTACTTTTAACTTTGGCAGACTCTCCCTGCTGGAGGCATGGTGGAGACAGAGGAGAGGTGGTAGGCTGGTTTTAATGGCTTCAAATTACCAAGCCCTGGTGTCTGAATTCCTTGATGGAGGGATTCTACCTGGGTGGGGCTTCACCCCTCTCCGGGGGAGGCACAAACTCCAGATAAGCCCCCAAAATAGCTCACTTCTGCCTATGTCTGGGGCAGTTGCAGCCTGAAAAGGCCTGCCACTGTATCCAGAGGCAGTCAAGACTTTGTAGATACACAGCCACAAAAACCTCTGTTTCCTTCTTTTTTCCCCCCCTTTTTCTGTCAGCCCTGCCCCCTTGGTGCCAGGGCAAAAATGAGCAACCTCCACTTTGATCAGGTTCACCTAAGCTGGGGGCCTATTTTTAGTAGTAGGAATTTGTTAATTACTTCCACAATTGGCGTTTGATTGTGCCCAGTCCCTGCTGCTGGTAAAGTCCCTTCCTTTCTCCTATGGGAAGCAGCCTGTTGGGAGGGGCCCTGGCTGCCACAGCTTTGGGAACTCATGGTTCTGGGGGGTGCTCACAGCTGGTCCAGCTGGCCCAGACAGGGGTACGCTGTGTGTCCGGTCACTATTGTGGCTCTGGGAGCTGTTTTGTACTGTTTCTGGTTATTTAGTAGTTGTTCTGGAGGATGAACTAAAATGCACATGTTGTTAAGCTGCCATCTTGACCCGGAAGTCTTGTCTGTATTTTAAGACTTTAATTTCTGTGTGAGACCAAAGGAAGAGAGATCTATTTTGTCCAAAATTTAAATTTTGTATAGCACACTATCTGATTTAACTTGTCCATTCAGTTTATTTAAACAACTTAATTCAGCTTTATTTGACATGGAGCTTAGAATAAGGAATGAGATCTTATTATTCTGTGCAAGTTGATGTAATACCCTCATGAATTTCAAGGTGTTTTGGACATAAAATGAAAATGTATTTGCAAGGTCCCTTGAGGGACTGAGGAAAGAAAGCATGGAACTATTAAACCTCCCCACCTGGGGAATTCCTACTACTCTCTCAAGCAATAAGGGCTTCTAATTTACTCTAAAATATTTGAACCCCATCTAATATGATATAATGCCTAAGAGTCATCCCCAGAAAAATCTGTGTTGCTCAAATGTGCTCTCTCTCTCTCTTTCTCATCTCTTTCCCTAAACTCTGCAAATAAATTCATTACCCTCCCCACTACCTGGGACATGACTTTCAGGGGTTAATTTTCCTGACACCATGGGACATGACTTCCAGCGATAGCTTCCCTGGCATTATCAGATTAGGGATAGATTCATGATCTAAACAGGGAAAAGAATAATGTTTCAGTGGATAAGAGATTTCAGATAGAGTCAGGAGATCATTCTGGAGGTTACTCCTATTCAGGCCTCAGTCAGATACTGCCAACACTATTCCTAAAAACCCTAACAAACACCTCAGGCTCTGTCTAAAACCTATAAAATATTATTTCCCCAATGTAACATAGTTATAAATTACCTGTTTCTACTTCTTTTATTTAAACCTATAATTTTCAATTTATTTGTTAAGTTTCTTTTTCAGAGACTTAAAGCCTCTGGATAGTCCAGTTAAACCCTGAAACCCAGAGTTACTGGTCTCTCCAAGAGTGACAACCAGTTTCATTCCTCTACCTCATAATGGTGATGCCCATTTTCAGCATGAAGAAATCAGAACGGTCATCACCCAGATATCTCTCAAGAGTGAGGAATGGATGAAAAGAAAAGGGAGGTGTTGCAACCAAGATATTAAGAATTAACAAATGGTTATGATTACTGAATCATTATATAGATTTTTTTCCTTTCTATATTGTTGAATAGGCAGAAAATACCCCCAAATTACTGAAACTTAACTAGCCTCAGTCCTGTTTGCATTTACTATTGTAATGGTCATTCTAGCCTGGTCTCAACCTTGTGTCTATTATAATGGTAAAAATTCCATGACCCTTGTTTGAATCCATAAAATTCCTGAGTTCCTTAGACCCTGGGAGACAGGTTTTGGCTGATAGACCATCTGATCTCCTACTTTGCATATAGTATTAAACTCTGTCTCTCTTTGAAACCCCAATATCGTTGATTAGCTGTTATGTACATCGGGCACAAAACTCACCACTTTTGTGTGGTATCAATATAACCATTGGATACTGCAATTTGAATGATTATAGAAGCAAGACTCTGGGCGACAGTGTATTTGACACCTTAACAGTGTTTCATGGAGTTCAAATATATAATAATATTGACTGGTTGTTCCTAAATATGCTGGGTACTGTCAAAAAAAGGGAGGAGCTCAAGTGCTACCTGAAGAACATGTGCGCCCTGAAAGAAACACTTATATCTCATAGGCACAGACTTGAGATTTCTGAAAAACAAACCCAGAATGTCACTGGGTACATGGATGAGTTACAATGTAAATTGAATTCCCAACAGGGAATTGCAGGGTGTCTACTGCAAGTGAAGGCATTAATGGGGGAAGAAGTGGGATCCTGAAAATTGGAATAGGGATATATGGGCTATTAATGATGATAGAAGCATTGAAACCCTAAATTCTGCTGAGTCTTCTTTGCCAGATAAACCTGTAATGACCTGCCCTAAGGAATCAGCCATTCTGCCACCACTTGACGAGATTAACTTGCTGTACTGACAAACCTGTAACTGCCTCCCCTGAGGAAAGAGCACTCACATTTCCACCTGAAGAGATTAATGCTGTTTCACCAGATGAAACTGCAATGGAATGCCTTGAGGTTGATGGCTTGTGAGATATTGCTAATTTCTCTCATGACCAACCCCCACCACCCCTGTTTTCTTCTAGACCTATATATATATACTGAAGTCCCAACAGACTCTGAAAGGTGAGGTACAAAGTGTGAACTATGAGGAGGTGTGCTGCACTCCAAAAAAGGACTGCATGATTTTTCCAAATTTTATAGAAAGAAATCAGGGGACTGTGTATGTGGGATAATGGAAGGAACATGAAAGTTGCATTAGTCTGAACTTATTGATATGGGCTGTGCTTGTTTGAAGCTGTAATGTACCCTAGAAAAGGCAGATAACTTGTTTTAAGTTTCACAGGTTCACAGCTGAAGGAGAATTTTGCCTTAGGATGAACCGCCTGTAACTACTTTTTTATTTTCATTTTTATTTAGGTACATGGTCCGGGAATCGAATCCAGGTCTCCCGCATGGAAGGCAAGCATTCAACCACTGAACCACCTGTGCACCTGCCTGTAACTACTTTTGATGAGATTTTGCACTTAATATTGTTACTGAAGTGATTTAATGTCTTTGTGATATTGTGATGGAATGACTGCATTTTTGTTGTGAAAAATAACATATATGCAAAAAAGCAATAAATTTCAAAGCACACCACAAGAATTAGTTATAGAACAGATTTCAGAGTTTGGTATGGGTTATAGTTCTATAATTTTAGGTTTTTCCTTCTGGCTTCTCCAAGGCACTTGAGACTAAAAGAAATATCAATATAATGATTCAGGAGTCATACTCATTTGTTAAATTCTACCTTCTCTTTTATAACTCCACCTTCTCCTTTGATCTTTTTTATAATTATTTTTTATTGATATATATTATATATTCACATACTATGTAATCATCCAAAGTGTACAATCAGTGGTTCACAATATCATCATGTAGTTGTGCATGTATCATCAGAATTGGCTTTATTTTTCCTTTTTGTGAAAAATAACATATATACAAAAAAGCAGTAAATTTCAAAGCACAGCACAACAATTAGTTGTAGAACAAATTTCAGAATTTGGTATGGGTTACAATTCCACAATTTTAGGCTTTACCTCTAGCTGCTCTAAAATACTGAAGACTAAAAGAAATATCTGATTCAGCAATAATGATTGCTGAATAATGATTCATCAATCAAGCTCATTTGTTAAAGCCCCCCGTTACTGTATAACTCCACCATCGCCTTTGCTCTTTCTTCCACTCTTTAGGGATATTTGGGCTATGCCCATTCTAACTTTTCATGTTGGAAGGGGCTGTTGATAATATGGGATAGGGGGATGGTACTAGCTGATGTTCTGGAGAGGCTGGGTCCTCTGCACTTCAGGACATATCTGGTATGGGAACCCATCTGGAGGTTGTAGGTTTCTGGAATGTTACCTTACTGCATGGCACCTTTGTAGAATCTTATATAACACCTTAGGTGTTCTTTAGGATTGGCAGGAATGGTTTTGGTTGGGGTCTGGCAGGTTATGATAGGTAGCAATGTCTAACTGAAGCTTGCATAAGAGTGACCTCCAGAGTACCTCTCAACTCTATTTGAACTCTCAGCCACTGACACCTTATTTGTTCCACTTCTTTTCCCCTTTTGGTCAGGATGACATGCTTGATCCCATGGTGCCAGGGACAGACTCATTCTAGGGAGTCATTTCCCATGCCACCAGGGGGACTTTCACCCCTGGATGTCATGTTCCACATAGAGGGGAGGGAAATTAGTTCACTTGCAGAGTTGGGTTTAGCGAGAGAGAGGCCACATCTGAGCAACAAAAGAGGTCCTCCAGAAGTAACTTTAAGGCATAGCTATAGGTAGGTTAAGCTTCTCTGCTACATACATAAGCTTCACAAGAGCAAGCCTCAAGATCAAGGGCTTGGCCTATTGATTTGGGTGTCCCTAATGTTTGATACAGTATCAGAGGTTTCCACAGTGGTAAGGTTTAATGGTTCCATATTTTTCTCCCATCCCTCAAGGGACTTTTCAATACTTTTTGATTGTCTGTTTGTTCTAGTTTGCTAGCTGCTGGAATGCAGTATACCAGAAATGGAATATTGCATTCCAGCAATATTTTAAAAGGGGAACTTAATAAGCTGCTAGTTTACAGTTCTAAGGCTGAGAAAATGTCCCAATTAAAACAAGTCTATAGAAATGTCCACTCTAAGGCATCCAGGGAAAAATACCTTGGTCCAAGAAGGCTGATGATGTTCAGCATTTCTCTCTCAGCTGGAAGGGCATATGGCAAACATGTTGGCATCTGCTAGCTTTCTCTCCAGGCCTCTTATTTCATGAAGCTCCCCAGGAGGCATTTTCCTTTTTCTTCTCCAAAAGTTGCTGGCTGGTAGACTCTCTGTTTCGTGGTTCTGCAGTGTTCTGAAGCTTTCTCCAAAACACTTCTTTTATAGGATTCCGGTAAACTAATCAAGACCCACTTTGAATGGGTGGAGACGTGTCTCCATCTAATCAAGTTTAACACCCACAGTTGATCCAGCCACATCTCCATGGAGATAAAATAATTAAGTTTCCAACCTATAGTACTGAATAGAGATTAGAAAAGAAACCATTCTCCCACAAGATTGATAGGATTAAAACATGGCTTTTCTAGAGTACATAAACCCTTTCAAACCAGCACACTGCTTAATATACTCTGGGATGTATCCAGGCATTGCATCAAGCTATACAGGATTAAAGGCCCTCATTCTTATCCTGGGCTCCCTGTGTTTTGATTGTTTAAATGATCTATCCAGACAGCTGAGTTAGATGGAAAACTTACATTTTGGACAAAATAAACCTTGCTTCCTTTGGTTTCAAACAGTAGATGAGGTTCTAAAATATAGACAATGTCCTGTATTCTGAATTACCTTAATCCCTCAATGATTGGCTTCATTCCTATCTCTAAATACCAGGTTATACATATATAAAACAGCCTCGCAAAATCCAGAAATAACAACTACCACTGTGACTGCTATAAGAGCTTACAATCTAGGCCCCTGTTTTCTTATAAGTATTTTCTAAATGAGGCCATACAATATTTGCTTTTCGTTTCTGGCTTATTTTGCCTCATCATATGTCCAACAAGTTCATTTACAATGTTGCAGGCCTCACACTTCATTTCTTTTTGTAGCAGCACAATATTCGATCATATGTATACACTATTGTTCACCAATCTATTCTTCAGTTAGTGCATCGTTCAGCCACCTTCATTCATTGGGCATCATGTACCATGTACAAAGTCACCAAACCATTAACACTCTCAATTTTAGATAATTTCATTGTTCCCATGAGAAATATAACCAATAGACACACCTTCACCAAATAGAAAATCTAAACCTCCCCTTAACTCTTGCCCTGCTCCCCATTATTTACCTCTGGTGTTGCTGTGTTTTCTGTTGATTTTTTCCTGTTAAATGTAGCCTTTAGGCCACCTCCACCCATTGAGGATCATTGGACACTGCTGCCATAAGCACCAGTGTGCAAATGTCCATTTGTGTCCCCACACTCAGTTTCTCCAGGTTTATACTGAGCAATGGGGTTCAGGATCTTATGACAACCCCACCCTTAGCCTTCTGTGGAAGCGCCACACTGCACTCCAAGGGGCAGCACCTCTCAGTTTCCTAAATGACTGTGAATAGGTAGATCAGTTTCTCCTTATTTTCTCTAGCACTTCTTTCTCTTTGCTCATTTTTAAACAGTTTTATTTGCACATCATACAATCCAACCTAAGTGTATACACATGTCCTGCCACCATAGTTTATATGAAGACATTTCCTTTTCTTCACAAAGAATCCATACCCCTCCCCCATGCCCTCCACATGTTGACATTTAGTTTTGGCATAATGCTTTTGTTACATTCAGTGGAAGGATATTACAATGCTACTGTTGACTATAGACCCTAGTTTGCATTGATTGTACATTTTCCCATATACCATCTATTTTCAGCACCATGCAATGTTGACATTCATTTGTTCTCCCTCTTGAAAATTTTTTTAACTTTTTTATTATATAATATATTGTGGTAGTAAGGTTCAGGTGTCAACTTGGCCAGGTGAAGGTATCTAGTTCTATTGCTGTGACCCAATGGCATGTGAACTTCATCTGTTGCTGATTACATCTGCAGTCAGCTAGGAGGCATGACTGCTGCAATGAATGATATTTGATTTAATTGGCTGGAAGCTTAAATGAGAGAGGTCAATGTAACACAGCCCAAGCAGCTCAGCATACCTCATCTCAGCACTCACAGCTCAGCCCAGGCCTTTGGAGATGCAGAAAGAAATCACCTCGGGGAAAGTTGTTGGAACTTAGAGGCCTGTAGAGAAGGCCAGTAGAGATCACCCTGTGCCTTTCTGTGTAAGAAAGAATCTCAGTTGAAAGTTAGCTGCCTTTACTCTGAAGAACTATACATTTTTAACTAAATAAATCCCCTTTTATTAAAAACCAATCCATCTCTGGTGTGTTGCATTCTGGCAGCTAGCAAACTAGAACACTTATATACAAAGCAAAGGAAGAAAAAGGCAATCGTTTTCAAAGCACTCTTCAACTAGTTACAGGACAGATCCCAGAGTTTGTCATGGGCTACCATACCATCATTTCAGATTTTTTCATCTAGCTGCTCCAGAACATTGGAGGCTAAAAGGAATATATATTTTTATCATCACTTTTTCCTTTTTTGTGTGAAAAATAACATATATATACATATATAAAGTAATACATTTCAAAGGACAGCACAACAATTAGTTGTAGAACAGATTTCAGATTATGGTATGGGTTACAATTCCACAATTTTAGGTTTTTACTTCTAGCTGCTTTAAGATACTGGAGACTAAAAGAAATATCAGTATTTCAGCAATCCTACTCATCTGTTAAATCCTACCTTCTCTGAATAACTCCACCATCACCTTTGATCTTTCTTCCACTCTTTAGGGGTATTTGGGCTATGGCCATTATAACTTTTTCATGTTGGAAGGGGCTGTAGGTAATATGGGATAGGGGACTAGAACTAGTTGATGTGCTAGAGAGGCTGGACCCCCTTGGTTTCAGGGCTTATCTGGTACAGGTACAATTAGGAGGTTGTAGGTTTCTGGAAAGCTATCCTACTGCTTGGAACCTTTGTAGAATCTTATGTATTGCCGTAGGGGTTCTTTAGGATTGAAAGAAATGGTTTTGGTTTGGGTTTGGCAAGTTATGATAGGTAACAATGTCTAACTGAAGTTTGCATGAGGTACATCTAGAGTAGCCTCTCAACTCTGAACTTTCAGCCGCTGATGCCTTATTTATTAGACTTCTTTTCCCCCTTTTGGTCAGGATAGAATTGTTGTTCCCATGGTACCAGGGCCAGACTCATCCCTGGGAGTCATCTGCCATGCCACCAGGGAGACTTTCAACCCTGGATGTCATGTCCCATGTAGTGGGGAGGGCAATGATTTCACTTGCAGAGTTGGGCTTAGAGAGAGTGAGGCCTTACCAGAGCAACAAAAGAGGTCCTCCAGAGGTGACTCTTAGGCACACCTATAGGTAGGCTAAGCTTTATAAGCTTCATCAGAGCAAGCCTCAAGATCAAGGACTTGGCCTATTGATTTGGGTATCCCTAATATTTGACACAGTTTCAGGAGTTTCCCCAGTGGTAAAGTTTAATAGTTCCATATATTTTTTTCTCTCATCCCTCAAGGAACTTTGCCAGTACTTTTTGATTATCTGCTTAATATATTCTGGGATATATCCAGGCATTGCATTAAACCATGCAGGATTAAAGACCCTCATTTTTATTCTGGGTTTCCTGTGTTTCAATTGTTTAAATGAGTGCTCTAAACAGGTTGAGTTAGATTATGTGGTACAGAAAATTTAGGTGCTGGACAAAATAAACCTTTCTTCCTTTGATCTCAAAGAGTAGATGAAGGTCTAAAATATAAACAATGTCTGCCTCACCCATGTGTTCTGAATTACCTTAATCCTGACCTGATCACCTTCATTCTTATCTATGAATACAAGGTTATACATATATAAAACAGCCTCCCAAAATCCGGAAATAATAATTACCACTCCAGACAAAATGTGACTGCTATAAGAGCTTATAATTTAGGCCCCTGTTTTCTTATAAGTATTTTCTGAACGAGACCATACTATAATTTATCTTTCGCTTCTGGCTTATTTTGCCTCACTGTGTCAGTTTGAAAGGATGTATGTACCCTAAAAAAGCGATGTTTTAATTTTAACCCCATTTTGTAAAGGCAGCCATTTCTTCTAATCCCCATAGCTAGCAAACTAGAACACTCACCAAATGTCCCATAGGTTCATTCACTATGTTGCATGCCTCACAACTTCATTCCTTTTGGTAGCAGCACAATAGTCGATCATATGTATACACCATTGTTCACCAATCTACTTCTCAATCAGTGCATCATTCAGCCACCTGCATTCATTAGACATCATGTATAATGTCCAAAGTCCACAGTCCATCAACACTCTCAACTTCAGGTAATTTCATTGTTCCCAAGAGAAAGATAACCAATAAACACACTCTCACCAAATAGGAAATCTAAACCTTCCCTTAACTCTTGTCCTTCCCCCATTATTTATCCCTGGTGTTGCCATGGTACTACTGATGTTTCCCTGTTAAATATAGCCCATTGCATGCAATAGCCATTTTCCCTCTGTACCCTGAACTTAAACACTCTTGTGCAGAATCATACCTTTGATGTAGTTCATGCAAGAACTTATTTATATTTTTAGTGTTAATCAGTGAGAACCATAAGTAAACATTTATGATTGTTATTTCTTGGTGAATTGTCCCTATTATTAATATATAGTGTTGTTTTTTCCTCTTATGATGTCTTTAAAGTCTATTTTGTCTCATATTAGAATAGCTAGCCCTGCTTTCTTTTGGTTACATGCATGGAATATTTTTTTCAATCCTTTAACTTTCAATCTATTTGTATCTTTGTGTCTAAGATGAGTCTCTTGTAAGCAGCATATAGTTTGATTATATTCCTTAATCCATTCTGCCAATCTGTATCTTTTAATTGGTAAGTATAGTCTGTTAACATTCAAAGTTATTACTGAGAAGGTGTTTCTTTCTTTCTTTCTTTTTTAATTAACGGAAAGAAAAAAAAGAAATTAACACAACATTTAGAAATCATACCATTCTACATATGCACTCAGTAATTCTTAACATCATCACATAGATGCATGATCATCGTTTCTTAGTACATTTGCATCGGTTTAGAGGAACTAGCAACACAACAGAAAAAGATATAAAATGTTAATATAGAGAAAAGAAATAAAAGCAGTAATAATAGTAAAAAAAAAAAAAAACCCTATAGCTCAGATGCAGGTTCATTCAGTGTTTTAACATGATTACTTTACAATTAGGTATTATCGTGCTGTCCATTTTTGAGTTTTTGTATCTAGTCCTGTTGCACAGTCTGTATCCCTTCAGCTTCAATTACCCATTATCTTACCCTGTTTCTAACTCCTGCTGGACTCTGTTACCAATGACATATTTCAAGTTTATTCTCGAATGTCCGTTCACATCAGTGGGACCATACAGTATTTGTCCTTTAGTTTTTGGCTGGACTCCCTCAGCATAATATTCTCTAGGTCCATCCATGTTATTACATGCTTCATAAGTTTATCTTGTCTTTAAGATGCATAATATTCCATCGTATCTATATACCACAGTTTGTTTAGCCATTCTTCTGTTGATGGACATTTTGGCTGTTTCCATCTCTTTGCAATTGTAAATAACACTGCTATAAACATTGGTGTGCAAATGTCCGTTTGTGTCTTTGCCCTTAAGTCCTTTGAGTAGATACCTAGCAATGGTATTGCTGGGTCATATGGCAATTCTATATTCAGCTTTTTGAGGTACCGCCAAACTGCCTTCCACAGTGGTTGCACCATTTGGCATTCCCACCAACAGTGGATAAGTGTGCCTCTTTCTCCGCATCCTCTCCAGCACTTGTCATTTTCTGTTTTGTTGATAATGGCCATTCTGGTGGGTGTGAGATGATATCTCATTGTGGTTTTGATTTGCATTTCTCTAATGGCCAGGGACATTGAGTATCTCTTCATGTGCCTCTTGGCCATCGTATTTCCTGTTCTGGTAGGTGTCTGTTCAAGTCTTTTTCCCATTTTGTAATTGGGTTGGCTGTCTTTTTGTTGTTGAGTTGAACAATCTCTTTATAAATTCTGGATACTAGACCTTTATCTGATATGTCATTTCCAAATATTATCTCCCATTGTGTAGGCTCTCTTTCTACTTTCTTGATGAAGTTCTTTGATGCACAAAAGTGTTTAATTTTGAGGAGCTCCCATTTATTTATTTCTTTCTTCAGTGCTCTTGCTTTAGGTTTAAGGTCCATAAAACCGCCTCCAGTTGTAAGATTCATAAGATATCTCCCTACATTTTCCTCTAACTTTTTTATGGTCCTAGACCTAATGTTTAGATCTTTGATCCATTTTGAGTTAACTTTTGTATAAGGTGTGAGATACGGGTCTTCTTTCATTCTTTTACATATGGATATCCAGTTCTCTAGGCACCATTTATTGAAGAGACTGTTCTGTCCCAGGTGAGTTGGCTTGACTGCCTTATCAAAGATCAAATGTCCATAGATGAGAGGGTCTATATCTGAGCACTCTATTCGATTCCATTGGTCGATATATCTATCTTTATGCCAACACCATGCTGTTTTGACCACTGTGGCTTCATAATATGCCTTAAAGTCCGGCATCGTGAGACCTCCAGCTTCGTTTTTTTCCCTGAAGATGTTTTTAGCAATTCGGGGCAAACTGCCCTTCCAGATAAATTTGCTTATTGGTTTTTCTATTTCTGAAAAATAAGTTTTTGGGATTTTGATTGGTATTGCATTGAATCTGTAGATCAGTTTAGGTAGGATCGACATCTTAATTATATTTAGTCTTCCAATCCATGAACACGGTATGCCCTTCCATCTATTTAGGTCTTCTGTGATTTCTTTTACCAGTTTTTTGTAGTTTTCTTTATATAGGTTTTTTGTCTCTTTGGTTAAATTTATTCCTAGGTATTTTATTCTTTTAGTTGTGATTGTAAATGGGATTCGTTTCTTGATTTCCCCCTCAGCTTGTTCATTACTAGTATATAGAAAAGCTACAGATTTTTGAATGTTGATCTTGTAGCCTGCTACTTTGCTGTACTCATTTATTAGCTCTAGTAATTTTGTTGTGGATTTTTCTGGGTTTTCTACATATAGTATCATATCGTCTGCAAACAGTGATAGTTTCACTTCTTTCTTTCCAATTTTGATGCCTTGTATTTCTTTTTCTTGTCTAATTGCTTTGGCTAGAACCTCCAACACAATGTTGAATAATAGTCGTGATAGTGGACATCCTTGTCTTGTTCCTGATCTTAGGGGTAAAGTTTTCAATTTTTCCCCATTGAGGATGATATTAGCTGTGGGTTTTTCATATATTCCCTCTATCATTTTAAGGAAGTTCCCTTGTATTCCTATCTTTTGAAGTGTTTTCAACAGGAAAGGAAGTTGAATCTTGTCAAATGCCTTCTCTGCATCAATTGAGATGATCATGTGATTTTTCTGCTTTGATTTGTTGATGTGGTGTATTACATTAATTGATTTTCTTATGTTGAACCATCCTTGCATACCTGGGATGAATCCTACTTGGTCATGATGTATAATTCTTTTAATGTGTTGTTGGATATGATTTGCTAGAATTTTATTGATGATTTTTGCATCTATATTCATTAGAAAGATTGGTCTGTAGTTTTCTTTTTTTGTAATATCTTTCCCTGGTTTTGGTATGAGGGTGATGTTGGCGTCATAGAATGAATTAGGTAGTTTTCCCTCCACTTCGATTATTTTGAAGAGTTTGATGAGAGTTGGTACTAATTCTTTCTGGAATGTTTGATAGAATTCACATGTGAAGCCGTCTGGTCCTGGACTTTTCTTTTTAGGGAGCTTTTGAATGACTAATTCAATCTCTTTACTTGTGATTGGTTTGTTGAGGTCATCTATTTCTTCTTGAGTCAAAGTTGGTTGTTCATGTCTTTCCAGGAACCCGTCCATTTCCTCTAAATTGTTGTATTTATTAGCGTAAAGTTGTTCATAGTATCCTGTTATTACCTCCTTTATTTCTGTGAGGTCAGTAGTTATGTCTCCTCTTCCATTTCTGATCTTATTTATTTGCATCCTCTCTCTTCTTCTTTTTGTCAATCTTGCTAAGGGCCCACCAATCTTATTGATTTTCTCATAGAACCAACTTCTGGTCTTATTGATTTTCTCTATTGTTTTCAATTTCATTTATTTCTACTCTAATCTTTGTTATTTCTTTCCTTTTGCTTGCTTTGGGATTAGTTTGCTGTTCTTTCTCCAGTTCTTCCAAGTGGACAGTTAATTCCCGCATTTTTGCCTTTTCTTCTTTTCTGATAAAGGCATTTAGGGCAATAAATTTCCCTCTTAGCACTGCCTTTGCTGCATCCCATAAGTTTTGATATGTTGTGTTTTCATTTTCATTCGCCTCTAGGTATTTACTAATTTCTCTTGCAATTTCTTCTTTGACCCACTGGTTGTTTAAGAGTGTGTTGTTGAGCCTCCATGCATTTATGAATTTTCTGGCACTTCACCTATTATTGATTTCCAACTTCATTCCTTTATGATCCGAGAAAGTGTTGTGTATGATTTCAATCTTTTTAAATTTGTTAAGACTTGCTTTGTGACCCAGCATATGGTCTATCTTTGAGAATGATCCATGAGCACTTGAAAAAAAGGTGTATCCTGCTGTTGTGGGATGTAATGTCCTATAAATGTCTGTTAAATCTAGCTCATTTATAGTAATATTCAGATTCTCTATTTCTTTATTGATCCTCTGTCTAGATGTTCTGTCCATTGATGAGAGTAGTGAATTGAAGTCTCCAACTATTATGGTATATGAGTCTATTTCCCTTTTCAGTGTTTGCAGTGTATTCCTCACGTATTTTGGGACATTCTAGTTCGGTGCGTAAATATTTATGATTGTTATGTCTTCTTGTTTAATTGTTCCTTTTATTAGTATATAGTGTCCTTCTTTGTCTCTTTTAACTGTTTTACATTTGAAGTCTAATTTGTTGGATATTAATATAGCCACTCCTGCTCTTTCTGGTTGTTATTTGCATGAAATATCTTTTCCCAACCTTTCACTTTCAACCTATATTTATCTTTGGGTCTAAGATGTGTTTCCTGTAGACAGCATTTAGAAGGATCCTGTTTTTTAATCCATTCTGCCAGTCTATGTCTTTTGATTGGGGAATTCAGTCCATTAACATTTAGAGTTATTACTGTTTGGATAATATTTTCCTCTACCATTTTACCTTTTGTATTATATATATCATATCTGACTTTCCTTCTTTCTATACTCTTCTCCATGTCTCTCCTGTCTTTTTGTATCTGACTCTAGTGCTCCCTTTAGTATTTCTTGCAGAGCTGGTCTCTTGGTCACAAATTCTCTCAGTGACTTTTTGTCTGAGAATGTTTTAATTTCTCCCTCATTTTTGAAGGACAATTTTGCTGGATATAGAAGTCTTGGTTGGCAGTTTTTCTCTTTTCGTAACTTAAATATATCATCCCATTGTCTTCTATCTTCCATGGTTTCTGCTGAGAAATCTACACATAGTCTTTTTGGGTTTCCCTTGTATGTAATGGATTGCTTCTCTCTCGCTGCTTTCAAGATCCTCTCTTTCTCTTTGACCTCTGACATTCTAACTAGTAAGTGTCTTGGGGAACGCCTATTTGGGTCTAATCTCTTTGGGGTGCGCTGCACTTCTTGGATCTGTAATTTTAGGTCTTTCATAAGAGTTGGGAAATTTTCAGTGATAATTTCTTCCATTAGTTTTTCTCCTCCTTTTCCCTTCTCTTCTCCTTCTGGGACACCCACAACACGTATATTTGTGCGCTTCATATTGTCCTTGAGTTCCCTGATCCCCTGTTCAAATTTTTCCATTCTTTTCTGGATAGTTTCTGTTTCTTTTTGGAATTCAGGTGTTCCATCCTCCAAATCACTAATTCTATCTTCTGTCTCTTTAAATCTATCATTGTAGGTATCCATTGTTTTTTCCATCTTTTCTACTTTATCCTTCACTTCCATAAGCTCTGTGATTTGTTTTTTCAGTTTTTCTATTTCTTCTTTTTGATCATCCCATGTCTTCTTCATGTCCTCCCTCAATTTATCGATTTCGTTTTTGAAGAGGTTTTCCATTTCTGTTCGTATATTCAGCATTAGTTGTTTCAGCTCCTGTATCTCATTTGAACTATTGGTTTGTTCCTTTGACTGGGCCATATTTTCAATTTTCTGAGCATGGTCCGTTATCTTCTGCTGGCGTCTGGGCATTTAGTCAGATTTCCCTGGGTGTTGGACCCCACAGGTTGAAAGATTTTTCTGTGAAATCTCTGGGTTCTGTTTTTCTTATCCTGCCCAGTAGGTGGCGCTTGTGGCACACGTTTGTCTACGGGTTCCACTAGTGAAAGTTGCTGTGGGTCCTTTAACTCTGGAAAACTCCCGCCGTAGGGGAGGTTCGGCAGCCGAAGTGTCTTGGAAGAGTGCCAGCCGGCCCGGGAGTCCAAACGCGGGGAGGGTCGCCGGCCGCCGCAGCATGGGAGAACGCCCGACTGAATTTCCTAGTCGGCCCGGGGCGCCAAGCATGGCAGGAGGGCACCAGCTGTCGCAGCCCGGGAGAGTGCACTGTTCCCAGCTGGACTGGGGAGTCACGTGTTTGGAAGGGACCCCCCGGTCACCGTTCTCCGCAGTCTGGGGATTTCCGACCCAACTCTCTCAGTTTGTCCGGGGGGCCTCGCGTGGTGGGGGCGCCAGCCACCGCAGCCCAAGGGTACTGCCTGCCCAATTCTGCCAGCTGGCCTGGGAAGGAGGAAGGGAGGGACTCCGGCCGCTTGCCGTCCCACCCGGGAAAGCCTGCGCCCCTCGGTGATCTCACCGGAGCTGGTTCTCCCAGACAGTCAGCCGTTCCAGGATGGGGTACGCCATCCCTTTGATCTCCGTTGTGGCTCCGGGAGCTGCTCTGTATTGTCTCCACTCCCCCAGTAACTGTTCTGGAGGAGGAAAGGTGAGGGTGGCAAGGCTGTCGAGGCTGGTGGCGGAGAAGCCAGTGAAGGCAGAAGAGGGCACGGTGGTGGTTGGAGAGCCGCCAGAGCAGGAGGGGGAAGAGGGGAGAGGAGGGCGGGCAGGCTGGCTGCTGCGGGGCGTGGGCGCCGCACGCCGAAGAAGGTGTTTCTTGAATCCACCATCTTATCCTTTGGATTTTGTTTGTCAGATTTATATATTCTTTTCCCTCTATCTCTTTTTATCCTTTAAGTTACCCTTCTGGTACTCTTCAATTCTGTGCCCTCATCCAAACCTCTGTCTCTTGTCTTTTTTTTCAACTGGCAGAACTCCCTTTAGTATTTCTTTCAGGGCTGTCCATGTTAAAAAATTCTTTCAGGATTTGTTTGTATGTGAAAATTTTCATCTCTCCCTTAGTTTTGAAGGACACTTTAGCTGGGTACAGAATTTTTGGCTGGAAGTCTTTCTCTTTCAGGATTTTAAATGTATTATACCATTGCCTTCTTGCCTCCAGAGTGCCAGTTGAGTAATCTGAACTCAGTTTTATGTGGTTTTCCTTGTATGTAGCATATTGTTTTCCTCTTGCCACTTTTAGGATTTTCTGCTTCTCTGTGACATTTGACAGGCTGATTAGTTTGTGTCTTGGAGTAGGCCTGTTTGGATTTATTCTATTTGGAGTTCATTGGTCTTCTTTGATTTGCATATTCATGTCCTTTATAAGGGTTAGGAAGTTTCCCCCCATTATTTCCTCAACTAATCTTCCTAGCCCTTTACTCTTCTCTTCTCCTTTGTGACACCAATGATTCTTATATTTGCGTGCTTTGTTTTATCAATCATTTCCCTGAGATCCAATTCAAATTTTTCCATCTTTTTTGCCATTTGCCATTTTGAGTGTTCAAAATAAGTTGTCCTGCCCTCTGGTTTGTTTATTCTTTCTTCTGCCTCTTCAAATCTGCTGTTGTGTGTCTTGAGTATATTTTTTCTTTGATCTATAGCATCTTTAATCTCTTTGATGTCTGTTATCTTTCCATTTATTCTTCCAAATTCCTCTTTGTGCTTTTCTAGTATCTTCTTGATCTCCTTTATGTCATTAGCCAACCCATTTAATTTATTTAGTAGAGTTATATGAGCATCTTTGTTTAGTTGTTCTAAAGTCTGTGTCTCCTCCAATGTTTTAATTTGGTCATTAAGCTTGGCTATATCTGTCTCCATCTTGATATGCTTTATGATCTTATATTGTCTTCATGGCATGTAAATATCTTGATGGGTTTATTTTGTAAGTTGATTTCCTTCAGTAGTCTAAAGCTTTGTATTTGCAGGATGGATGTGGAGTAGTATGCGGGGAACAGGGTGGTGTACAACAGTGTGGTGATGTATTGCTGTGCAGGTATAGGCACAGTTTGGGGGTACTATGCTGGTGCCTTTGAGCATGAGGTATGAGTTGTGGGGTTGTAGAGGTGTATAGCGGGCCATGGGTATGTGGTGTAGCTCAAGCAGGCCTTGGAGTGCAGAGCAGCATGCGGAATGGGAAACATAAAGATGGAGTGTTCCTAGTCCCCGCCTCACTGTCCGTGCACTCCTGAGGGCTCCAAGCTTCTGTTTGGAAAGGAGTGCATTAGTTTGTTTGCACCAGCTGGACAATGTCTGATTCTCTGCATCTCAGTTCTTCAGCTTTTGCAACCATGGCCTCCCTATGTGGTGTAGAAGACCCTTCTGGGTCACTTAAACTCTGGAATCACCATCTCAGTCACCTTCCTGTCTCTTCTCTAGCTGTTCCTTTGAGCAGGGGTGAACTCAACCTATCCTATTTCTTCATCATCCCAGAACCCTCTATTCCGCCATCTTCCCAGAACCCTGGGTCCAGCCCTTTTACAGTATTTTGTGCTGTCTGACTAAAAAAACCTTTTTTTTTTTTTCTGTCAGTCCTGCCTCTTCTCTTCTGGGGCAAAAACTCCTAGTACCTTCAATGTTCATTCCAGGTTTCTCTGTGTGTTCTCAGTAGTCAGAATTTGTTCACTAATTCTGCAAATGGAGCTTGGTTGAGCTAAGCCCGCTACTAGTTAAGTCTGTTTCCTTTCCCCTAGGGGAACCAGGCAGCTGTGCCCATGGGGGAGGCGTGCAGTCTTCATGGTTTGGGGGACTTACAGTTCTGTGTAGGGTCTCACCCAGTCCAGCTTGCCCAGATTGGTATATACTGCATGTCAGTTGCTTATGTATCCCTAGCAGTTGTTCTGTACTGTTCCTGGCTATTTACTAACTGTTCTGGAGGATAAACTAAATTCTACATCTCACTAAGCCCCCATCTTGCTCCTATCTCTGCTGTTTTTATTTGTACATTTAATCACCATCATTCTCCACTCTGGGCATTCTTAAGTTATACAGTTTCAGTTTTTATCCTCTATCTTTCCTTCTGGTTTCATATGTGCCCCCAGCCCTTCTCCCTCAATCATACTCACATTCAGTGTACTTATATTGTTGTGCTACAATCAGGTAGCATTGCGCTATCCATTTCTGAATTTTTCCAATCAGTCCTGTTACACATTTGTATTCCTTCAGTACCAATTGTCCAATCTCTACCCGATTCTTATCTCCTGATAACCTGTATTCTTAGCTTCAAAAAAAGTTCACTCATTAATGTTAGTTCATATTGGTGAGACCATACAGTATTTGCCCCTGTGTTTCTGGCTAATTTCACTCAGCATAATGTCCTCAAGTTTCATCCACGTTGTTACATGCTTCATGGCTTTATTCTGTTTTACAGCTGTGTAATGTTTGATAGTATGTATATATTACAGCTTGTTTAGTCACTCGTCCATTAATGAGCATTTGGGCTATTTCCACCTCTTGGCAATCATAAACAATGTGCTATAAACATTGGTGCGCAAATGTCCATTTCTGTAATTTTCTTCAGTTCCTCTGAATATACCTAGTAATGGTATTGCTGGATCATATGGCAATTCTGTATTTAGCTTCCTGAGGAACTGACAAACTGCCTTACAGAGCAGTTTTTCCATTTTACATTCACATGAACAGTGGATAAATATGCCTCTTTCCTGTCTAGCACTGGTCATTTTCTGTTTTTTTTTTTTTTGATCATGGCCATTCTAGTGGGTGTCAATGATATCTCATTGTGGTTTTGATCAGCATTTCCCTATTAGTCAGTAAAGTTGAGCATATTTTCATATGCCTTTTAGCCATTTGTATTTCTTCTTCTGAAAACTGTCTGTTCATGTCTTCTGCCCATTTTCTAAATTGGGTTGTCTTTGTGTTGTTGAGTTGAACAGTCTCTATATGTTCTGGATACTAAACCTTTATCTGATATGTGGTTTCCAAATATTGTCTCCCATTTTGTAGGCTGCCATTTTACATTCTTGACAAAGTTTTTTTTTTTTTTTTTGATGCACAAATGTGTTTAATTTTGTGGAGTTCCCATTTATCTATTTCTTTTTGCAACGCTCATGCTTTGGCTATACCATCTAAACAGCCACCTATTACAAGTTTTATGTGATATTTCCCTATATTTTCTTCTAAAACTTTTATGGTATTAGCTCTAAAATTTAGGTCTTCGATCCATTTTGAGTTAATTTTTGTAGAGGGTGTGAGATATGAATTCTCTTTAATTCTTTCGCATATGGATATCCAGTTCTCCATGTACCATTTATTGAAGAGGCTGGTCTGTCCCAGGTGAATTGGCTTTGCCACCATATCAAAGATCAATTGTCCATAGATGAGAGTTTCTATTTCTGAAAACTCAATTTGATTCCATTGGTCAGTATATCTATCTTTTACCAGTACCATGCTGTTTTGACCACTGTATCTTTGTAATATGCTTTAAAGTCAGGTAGTGTGAAATGTCCCATTTCATTTTTCTTTCTCAAGATATTTTTAGCCAGTCAGGGCACCCACTCCTTCCAAATAAATTTGGTTATTGGTTTTTCTATTTCTGTAAAGTAAGTTGTTGGGATTTTAACCTATATTGCATTGAATCTATAAATCAATTTGGGTAGGATTGGCATCTTAACTATATTTAGTCTTCTAATGCATGAGCATGGTATGCCCTTCCATTTATTTAGATCTTCCTTTTTTTTTTTTTTTTTTAGCAATTTCTCATAGTTTTCTGTGTATTAGTCTTTTGTATCCTTAGTTAAATTTATTCCTAAATATTTGGTTCTTTTGGTTGGTATTGTAAATGAGATTATTTTCTTGATTTCTTCCTCAGATTGATGATTACAAGTGTATAGAAACACTACTGATATTTGGGTGTTGATATTGTACCCTGTCATTTGTTCTACTCATTTATTAGCTCTAGTAGCTTTGCTGTAGTGTTTTTTTTTTATCAACATATAGTATCATGAGGTGGGTGGATCCAAGATGGCGTCTTAGTAAGGTACATGCGTCTTAGTTCCTCCGACTCCAAATCAACTAATAGGTGAACAGAAACAGTACAGAACAGCTCCCGGGGCTACAGCAGGGAATGGACACACAGCGTAACCCAGTCTGGGCTGGTTAGTCTGACTGCGAAACTCGGCTGCGGTGAGTGAGATCCCCGAGCGGCGGGCGAATTCCTGAGCAGCTGCAGCTGCGGCGGTCCGAGCTAATCCCTCCCTCCTTCCCGGGCGGAGAGACAAGCTACCCAGCAAAGGCGGCCGGCGCCACACTTTTGCGGGCGGCTTCGAGTCTCGGCTTCGAGTCCGCGACTACGAGTCTCGCATCAGAGGGCTATCCAAAGTCTGGGCTGGCAAGTCTGATTGCGAGACTTGGCTGCGGCGAGACCCCCAAGCAGCCGCAGCTGCGGCGGTCCGAGCTAATCCCTCCCTCCTTCCCGGGCTGGCTGAGAGACTCGGAGAGACAAGCTTCCCAGCCAAGGCGGCCGGCGCCACACTTTTGCGGGCGGCTTCGAGTCTCGGCTTCGAGTCCGCAGCTACGAGTCTCGGATCAGAGGGCTATACAAAGTCTGGGCTGGCAAGTCTGACTGCGACTCTTGGCTGCGGCGAGACCCCCGAGCAGCGCGTGATTTGCCGAGCAGCCGCAGCTGCGGCGGTCCGAGCTAATCCCTCCCTCCTTCCCGGGCCGGCTGAGAGTATTGGAGAAGCAAGTTTCCCAAGCCGAGGCAGGTGGCGCCCTTCTTCTGCGGGCGGCTTCGAGTCTCGGCTTTGAGTCCGCGGCTACGAATCTCAGATCAGAGGGCTATCCAAAGTCTGGGCTGGCTAGACTGACTGCGAGACTTGGCTGCGGTGAGACCCCCAAGCGGCGCGTGATTTCCCGATCAGCAGCAGCTGCGGTGGTCCGAGCTACTCCCTCCCTCCTTTCCGGGCCGGCTGAGGGTATTGGAGAAGCAAGTTTCCCAAGCCGAGGCAGGCGGCACCCCTCTTTTGCGGGCGGCTTCGAGTCTCTGCTTCGAGTCCGCGGATACGAGTCTCGGATAGGAGGGCTATCCAAGCAGCGGTAGCCCCGCCCCCACGTGAGGCTTCCTGGTCCGGTGGGGAAAACCCCAGGCCTGCTGCAGCCCGCAACCAGCCACAGGGTCCCCTCAAGCCGCGGCAGCTGACGCCCCCACCACGCGTGGCCCCTGAACCAACGGAGAGAATTGGATCCGAAATCCCCAGGCCACGGAGATCGGTGACTGGGGGAGAACCATTCCAAACACTTGAGACAAACGTGTGCCACGTGCGCCACATACTGGGCAAGATAAGAAAAACAGATCCCAGAGATTTCACAGAAAAATATTACAACCTTGCTGGGTCCAACACCAAGAGAAATCTGAATAAATGCCCAGACGCCAGCAGCAGAAGATAACTGTCCATGCTCAAAAGATTGAGAATATGGCTCAGTCAAAGGAACAAACCAATAGCTCAAATGAGACACAAGAGCTGAGACAACTAATGCTGAATATACGAACAGAAATGGAAAACCTCTTCAAAAATGAAATCGATAAATTGAGGGAGGACATGAAGAGGACATGGGCTGAACATAAAGAAGAAATAGAAAAACTGAAAAAACAAATCGCAGAACTTATGGAAGTGAAGGATAAAGTAGCAAACATAGAAAAAATAATGGATAGCTACAATGATAGATTTAAAGAGACAGAAGATAGAATTAGTGAATTGGAGGATGGAACATCTGAATTCCAAAAAGAAACAGAAACTATAGGGAAAAGAATGGAAAAATTTGAACAGGGTATCAGGGAACTCAAGGACAATATGAACCGCACAAATATACGTGTTGTGGGTGTCCCAGAAGGAGAAGAGAAGGGAAAAGGAGGAGAAAAACTAATGGAAGAAATTATCACTGAAAATTTCCCAACTCTTATGAAAGACCTAAAATTACAGATCCAAGAAGTGCAGCGCACCCCAAAGAGATTATACCCAAATAGGCGTTCTCCAAGACACTTACTAGTTAGAATGTCAGAGGTCAAAGAGAAAGAGAAGATCTTGAAAGCAGCAAGAGAAAAACAATCCATTACATACAAGGGAAACCCAATAAGACTTTGTGTAGATTTCTCAGCAGAAACCATGGAAGCTAGAAGACAGTGGGATGATATATTTAAAATACTAAAAGAGAAAAACTGCCAACCAAGACTCCTATATCCAGCAAAATTATCCTTCAAAAATGAGGGAGAAATTAAAACATTCTCAGACAAAAAGTCACTGAAAGAATTTGTGACCAAGAGACCAGCTCTGCAAGAAATACTAAAGGGAGCACTAGAGTCAGATACAAAAAGACAGAAGAGAGAGATATGGAAAAGAGTGTAGAAAGAAGGAAAATCAGATATGATATATATAATACAAAAGGCAAAATGGTAGAGGAAAATATTATCCAAACAGTAATAACACTAAATGTCAATGGACTGAATTCCCCAATCAAAAGACATAGATTGGCAGAATGGATTAAAAAACAGGATCCTTGTATATGCTGTCTACAGGAAACACATCTTAGACCCAAAGATAAACATAGGTTGAAAGTGAAAGGTTGGGAAAAGATATTTCATGCAAATAACAACCAGAAAAGAGCAGGAGTGGCTATACTAATATCCAACAAATTAGACTTCAAATGTAAAACAGTTAAAAGAGACAAAGAAGGACACTATATATTAATAAAAGGAACAATTAAACAAGAAGACATAACAATCATAAATATTTACGCACCGAATCAGAATGCCCCAAAATACGTGAGGAATATACTGCAAACACTGAAAAGGGAAATAGACTCACATACCATAATAGTTGGAAACTTCAACTCACCACTCTCATCAATGGACAGAACATCTAGACAGAGGATCAACAAAGAAATAGAGAATCTGAATATTACTATAAATGAACTAGACTTAATAGACATTTATAGGACATTACATCCCACAACAGCAGGATACACCTTTTTCTCAAGTGCTCATGGATCATTCTCAAAGATAGACCATATGCTGGGTCACAAAGCAAGTCTTAACAAATTTAAAAAGATTGAAATCTTACACAACACTTTCTCGGACCATAAAGGAATGATGTTGGAAATCAATAATAGGCAGAGTGCCAGAAAATTCACAAATACGTGGAGTCTCAACAACACACTCCTAAACAACGACTGGGTCAAAGAAGAAATTGCTAGAGAAATTAGCAAATACCTCGAGGCGAATGAAAATGAAAACACAACATATCAAAACTTATGGGACGCAGCAAAGGCAGTGCTAAGAGGGAAATTTATTGCTCTAAATGCCTATATCAGAAAAGAAGAAAAGGCAAAAATTCAGGAATTAACTATCCATTTGGAAGAACTGGAGAAAGAACAGCAAGCTAACCCCAAAGCAAGCAAAAGGAAAGAAATAACAAAGATTAGAGCACAAATAAATGAAATTGAAAACATGAAAACAATAGAGAAAATCAATAAGGCCAGAAGTTGGTTCTATGAGAAAATCAATAAGATTGATGGGCCCTTATCAAGATTGACAAAAAGAAGAGAGAGGATGCAAATAAATTAAATCAGAAACGGAAGAGGAGACATAACTACTGACCTCACAGAAATAAAGGAGGTAATAACAGGATACTATGAACAACTTTACGCTAATAAATACAACAATTTAGAGGAAATGGACGGGTTCCTGGAAAGACATGAACAACCAACTTTGACTCAAGAAGACATAGATGACCTCAACAAACCAATCACAAGTAAAGAAATTGAATTAGTCATTCAAAAGCTTCCTAAAAAGAAAAGTCCAGGACCAGACGGCTTCACATGTGAATTCTATCAAACATTCCAGAAAGAATTAGTACCAACTCTCCTCAAACTCTTCAAAAAAATCGAAGTG
Organism: Tamandua tetradactyla; assembly: GCF_023851605.1. Classification (NCBI taxonomy): domain Eukaryota; kingdom Metazoa; phylum Chordata; class Mammalia; order Pilosa; family Myrmecophagidae; genus Tamandua; species Tamandua tetradactyla. The sequence continues at coordinate 126,559,592 of NC_135353.1, forward strand.
GAGGGAAAACTACCTAATTCATTCTATGACGCCAACATTACCCTCATACCAAAACCAGGCAAAGATATTACAAGAAAAGAAAACTACAGGCCGATCTCTCTAATGAATATAGATGCAAAAATCCTCAATAAAATTCTAGCAAATCGTATCCAACAACACATTAAAAGAATTATTCATCATGACCAAGTAGGATTCATCCCAGGTATGCAAGGATGGTTCAACATAAGAAAATCAATTAATGTAATACACCATATCAACAAATCAAAGCAGAAAAATCACATGATCATCTCAATTGATGCAGAGAAGGCATTTGACAAGATTCAACATCCTTTCCTGTTGAAAACACTTCAAAGGATAGGAATACAAGGGAACTTCCTTAAAATGATAGAGGGAATACATGAAAAACCCACAGCTAATATCATCCTTAATGGGGAAAAATTGAAAACGTTCCCCCTAAGATCAGGAACAAGACAAGGATGTCCACTATCACGACTATTATTCAACATTGTGTTGGAGGTTCTAGCCAGAGCAATTAGACAAGAAAAAGAAATACAAGGCATCAAAATTGGAAAGGAAGAAGTAAAACTATCACTGTTTGCAGATGATATGATACTATACGTCGAAAACCCGGAAAAATCCACAACAAAATTACTAGAGCTAATAAATGAGTACAGCAAAGTAGCAGGTTACAAGATCAACATTCAAAAATCTGTAGCATTTCTATACACTAGCAATGAACAAGCGGAGGGGGAAATCAAGAAACGAATCCCATTTACAATCACAACTAAAAGAATAAAATACCTAGGAATAAATTTAACTAAAGAGACAAAAAATCTATATAAAGAAAACTACAAAAAACTGATAAAAGAAATCACAGAAGACCTAAACAGATGGAAGGGCATACCGTGTTCATGGATTGGAAGACTAAATATAGTTAAGATGTCAATCCTACCTAAATTGATTTACAGATTCAATGCAATACCAATCAAAATCCCAACAACGTATTTTTCAGAAATAGAAAAACCAATAAGCAAATTTATCTGGAAGGGCAGGGTGCCCCGAATTGCTAAAAACATCTTCAGGAAAAAAAACGAAGCTGGAGGTCTTGCACTGCCTGACTTTAAGGCATATTATGAAGCCACAGCGGTCAAAACAGCATGGTATTGGCATAAAGATAGATATATCGACCAATGGAATCGAATAGAGTGCTCAGATATAGACCCTCTCATCTATGGACATTTGATCTTTGATAAGGCAGTCAAGCCAACTCACCTGGGACAGAACAGTCTCTTCAATAAATGGTGCCTAGAGAACTGGATATCCATATGCAAAAGAATGAAAGAAGACCCATATCTCACACCCTACACAAAAGTTAACTCAAAATGGATCAAAGATCTAAACATTAGGTCTAAGACCATAGAACAGTTAGAGGAAAATGTCGGGAGATATCTTATGAATCTTACAATTGGGGGCGGTTTTATGGACCTTACACCTAAAGCAAGAGCACTGAAGAAGGAAATAAATAAATGGGAACTCCTCAAAATTAAACACTTTTGTGCATCAAAGAACTTCATCAAGAAAGTAGAAAGACAGCCTACACAATGGGAATCAATATTTGGAAACGACATATCAGATAAAGGTCTAGTATCCAGAATTTATAATGAGATTGTTCAACTCAACAACAAAAAGATAGCCAACCCAATTACAAAATGGGAAAAAGACTTGAATAGACACCTCTCAGAGGAGGAAATACAAATGGCCAAAAGACACATGAAGAGATGCTCAATGTCCCTGGCCATTAGAGAAATGCAAATCAAAACCACAATGAGATATCATCTCACACCCACCAGAATGGCCATTATCAACAAAACAGAAAATGACAAGTGCTGGAGAGGATGCGGTGAAAGAGGCACACTTATCCACAGTGGGATTGCCAAATGGTGTAACCACTGTGGAAAACAGTTTGGCGGTTCCTCAAAAAGCTGAATATAGAATTGCCATACGACCCAGAAATACCATTGCTGGGAATACCATTGCTGGGAATTCAAAGGAATTAAGGGCAAAAACTCAAACAGACATTTGCACACCAATGTTTATAGCAGCGTTATTTACAATTGCAAAGAGATGCAAACAGCCAAAATGTCCATCAACAGACGAGTGGCTAAACAAACTGTGGTATATACATACGATGGAATATTATGCAGCTTTAAGGCAGGATAAACTTATGAAGCATGTAATAACATGGATGGACCTAGAGAACATTATGCTGAGTGAGTCTAGCCAAAAACTAAAAAACATATAGTATCATGTTTTCTGCAAACACTGGGAGTTTTACTCCTTCCTTTCCAATTTGGATGCTTTTTATTTCTTTTTCTTGTCTAATTTCTCTGGCTAGAACTTCCAGCACAATGTTGAAGAACAATGGTGACAGTGGGCATCCTTGTCGTGTTCCTCATCTTAGAAGGAAAGCTTTCAGTCTTTCCCCATTGAGGATGATGTTAGTGGTGGGCTTTTCATACAGTCCCTGTAACGTTTTGAGGAAGTTCCCTTCTATTCCTATCCTTTGAAATGTTTTCATCAAGAAAGTATGTTGAATTTTTTCAGGTGCCTTTTCTGCATCTGTCAAGGTGATTATGTGGTTTTCCTGCTTTGATTTGTTTGCTGTTCTTTCTCTAGTTCTTCCAAGTGGAGAGTTAATTCCTCGATTTTTGCTCTTTCTTCTTTTTTGGTATAGACATTTAGGGCAATAAATTTCCCTCTTAACACTGCCTTTGCTGCATCCCATAAGTTTTGATATGCTGTGATTTCATTTACATTTGCCTGGAGATAGTTTCTGATTTCTGTTGCATTTCTTCCTTGACCCACTGGTTGGTTAAGAGTGTGTTGTTGAGCCTCCACATATTTGTGAATTTTCTGGCACTATGCCTATTATTGATTTCCAACTTCATTCCTTTATGATCTAAGAAAATGCTTTGTATGATTTCAATTTTTTTTTAATTTATTGAGACTTGCTTTGTGACCCAGCATAGGGTCTATCCTTGAGAATGACCCATGAGTACTTGAGAAAGAAGTGTATCCTGCTGTTGTGGGTGTAATGTATATAAATGTCTGTTAAGTCTAGCTCATTTTTTGTATTATTCAAATTCTCTGTTTCATTATTGATCCTCTGTCTAGATGTTCTGTCCATTGATGAGAGTTGGGAATTGAAGTCTCCAACTATTATGGTATATGTGTCTATTTCTCTTTTCAGTGTTCGCTTCATGTATTTTGGAGCATTCTGGCTTGGTGCATAAATATTTATGATTGTTACGTCTTCTTGTTGAATTGTTCCTTTTATTAATGCCTAAGTCCTACATTGTCTCTTTTAACTCTTTTACATTCGAAGTCTAATTTTTTGGATATTAGTATAGGTACTCCTGCCCTTTTCTGATTGTTATTTGAATGAAATATCTTTTCCCAACCTTTCACTTTCAACCTATGTTTATCCTTAGGTCTAAGATGTGATTCCTGTAGACAGCATACAAATGGGTCCTGTTTTTTAATCCATTCTGTCAGTCTATGTCTTTTGATTGGAGATTTAATCTAGTAACATTTAGTGTTATTACTGTATGGGTAGTACTTTCTTCTACCATTTTGCCTTTTAGATTTTTTATGCCATATCTTATTTTTCTTCTTCTTTTTAAATTTTTATTCCGTATGTTCTACTTGTCTGTTGACAAGGTAGATAAAAGGAGCATCAGACACGAGGTTTTCACAATCACACAGTCACACTGTGAAAGCTATATCATTATTCAATCATCATCAAGAAACATGGCTACTGGAACACAGCTCTACATTTTCAGGCAGTTCCCTCCAGCCTCTCCATTACATCTTGGATAACAAGGTGATATCTATTTAATGCATAAGAATAACCTCCAGGATAACCTCTCAACTCTGTTTGGAATCTCACAGCCATTGACACTTTGTCTCATTTCATTCTTCCCCCTTTTGGTCGAGAACGTTTTCTCAATCCCTTGATGCTGGATCTCAGTTCATTCAGGAGTTTTTCTCAATCCCTTGATGCTGAGTCTCAGCTCATTCTAGGATTTCTGTCCCATGTTGTCAGGAAGGTCCACAACCCTGGGAGTCATGTCCCACATAGACAGGGGGAGAGTGGTGAATTTGTTTTTTGTATTGGTTGGAGACAGAGACCACATCTGAGCAACAAAAGAGGTACTCTTGGGGGTGACTCTGAGGCCTAATTTTAAGTAGGCCTAACCTATCCTTTGTGGGGTTAAGTTTCATGTGAACCAACCCCAAGACTGGGGGCTCAGCCTATAGCTTTGGTTGTCTGCATTGCTTGTGAGAATATCAATAATTCAACTTGGGGAGGTTGAATTTTCCCCCATTCTCATCATTCCCCAAGGGGACTTTGCAAATACTTTTTAACTCACTGATCAATTCACTCTGGGATTCATCAGGGCTTCACTCTGGACAAACCAATAAAATGTCACTCTGGACAAAACCAATAACTACCCAAGTTTCCATGTACTTATGTTGTTCAACCAACTATGTACATAAGTCATATTAGGAGATGCACTAGTCAAAATATAAATTTTGTACCAAATAAACATTTTTTATTTACTCTCACACATAAGTTGAAATTTTAAAATATTAATTACCATCTATTTTCAGCACCCTGCAGTAATGCCATTCCTTTGTTCTTCCTCATGCAAAAACATTTTAAAATTTGTACATTTAGTCATTATCATTATACACTCTAGGCATTCCTAGATTATACCATCTCAATCTTTATCGTCTTTTTCTTTGTGGTTTCATTTATGCCCCCAGCCCTCCTCCCTCTATCATTCTCACATTCCGCTTCATTCAGTGTTTTAACATAATTGTATTACAGTTAGGTAATGTTGTGCTGTCCATTTCTGAGTTTTTATGTTCAGTTCTGCTTCACAATCTGTATCCCTTCAGCTCCATTTACCCAATATCTTACCCTATTTCTATGTCCTGATGGTCTCTGTTACCAACAAAATATTTCAAGTTTATTCACTAATGTCTGTTCATATTAGTGAGACTATACAGTATTTATCCTTTTGTTTTTGGCTAATCACACTGTCCTTAAAGTCCATCCATGTTGTTACATACTTCATAACTTTATTCTGTCTTACCCCTGCATAATATTCCATCATATGTATATATCACAGTTTGTTTAGCCACCAGTCCATTGATGGACGTTTTGTCTGTTTCCATTTCTTGGTAATTGTAAATAATGATGCTATAAACATTGGTGTGCAAATGTCCATTTGTGTCCTTGCTCTCATGTCCTTTAAGTAGAGACAGCATATAGATGGGTCCTGTTTTTTAATTCATTCTGCCAGTCTATGTCTTTTGATTGGGGAGTTAATCCATTAACATTTAGTTTTATTATTGCATGGGTAGTACTTTCTTCTACTATTTGGACTTCTGGATTTTATATATCATATCTAATTTTCCTTCTTTTTACCTTTACTCATAGTCTTCCTTTCTACACTCTTCACACCTCTCTCTTCTGTCTTTTCATATCTGTCTCTAATGCTCCCTTTAGTATTTCTTGCAGAGCTGGTCTCTTGGTCACAAATTCTCTCAGTGATTTTTTGTCTGAAAATGTTTTAATTTCTCCCTCATTTTTGAAGGACAATTTTGCTGGACATAGAATTCTTCGTTAGCAGTTTTTTTTTTTTAGTAATTTAAATATATCATCCCACTGTCTTCTTGCCTCCATGGTTTCTGCTGAGAAATCTATGCATAGTTTTATTGGGTTTCCCTTGTATGTGATGGATTGCTTTTCTCTTGCTGCTTTCAAGATTCTCTCTTTCTCTTTGACCTCTGACACTCTGATTAGTAAGTGTCTTGGAGTATGTCTACTTGAATCTATTCTCTTTGGGGTATGCTGCATTTCTAGGATCTGTAATTTTAATCCTTTCATAAGAGTTGGGAAATTTTCAGTGATAATTTCCTCCATTAGTTTTTCTCCTTCTCTCCCCTTCTCTTCTCCTTCTGGGACACTCTCAACACGTATATTCATGCACTTCATATTGTCATTCAATTCCCTCAGTTTCTGCTCATATTTTTCCATTTTTTCCCTATATTTTCTTTTGCTCATCAGATTTCAGATGTCCCGTCCTCCACTTCACTAATCCTATCTTCTGCCTCTTGAAATCTAACATTGTAGGTTTGCGGTGTTTTTTTCATCTCTTCTACTGTGCCTTTCATTCCCATAAGTTCTGTGATTTGTTTTTTTCAGACTTTCCATTTCTTCTTTTTGTTCATTCCTTGCCTTTATATCCTCCCTCAATTCATTGATTTGATTTTTGATGAGGTTTTCCATGTCTGTTCGTACATTCTGAATTAATTGTTTCAACTCCTGTATCTCATTTGAATTGTTGGTTTGTTCCTTTTACTGGGCCATATCTTCAATTTTCCTAGTATGATTTGTTATTTTGTGCTGGTGTCTAGGCATTTAGTTATCTTAATTAGTTTATTCTGGAGATTGTTTTCACTTCTTTTACCTAGGGTTTTCTTACTGGATGAATTTGTTGTCTGTCTGTTCTTTGACCTTCGGTTCAACTTTTTCTGGACCGCTTGCTTAGGTTTTCTTTAAAAGAGGAGAAATTTTCAGTTCTTGTTTTATTGTTTCTTGCCCTGCCTGCATGGTGTCTTTCCCCCACCCCCACCCCACCCTTAGGAGGTTCTATTAGATATAATAGACCCCAGCCGTATTTTCCCAGACCAAACTGGCATCCTATCAGGAGGAAAGAGTCATCTGCATCAGTTTTCCTGAGGGTGAGACCCAGCAGGTTGAAAGACTTTCCTGTGAAATCTCTGAACTCTGTTTTTCTTATCCTGCCCAGTATGTGGCACTTGTCTGCCTGCAGGTCCCACCAGCATGGATGTTGTGGTACCTTTAACTTTGGCAGACTCTCCCTGCTGGGGGTGTGCTGGAGACAGAGGAGAGATTGTAGGCTTGTTTTAATGGCTTCAAATTACCAATCCATGGGGTCTGAATTCCTTGAGGGAGAGATTCTACCTGAGTTGGGCCTCACCCCTCCCCTGGGGAAGGCACAGACTCCAGACAAGCTCTCAAACGAGCTTGTTTCTGTCTATGCCTGGGGCAATTGCAGCCTGAGAAGCCCTGCCACTGTATCCAAAGGCAGTCAAGCCTTTGTAGAAACTCAGCCACAAAAACCTGTGTTTCTTTTTTTTTCTTTTTCCATCAGCCCTGCCCCCTTGGCACTGGGGCAAAAATTGGTGACCTCCACTTTGACCAGGTTCACCTGAGTTGAGGGCCTATTTTTAGTCGTCAGAATTTGTGAATTAATTCCACACTCGAAGCTTAGTTTTGCTCAACCCCGGCTGCTGGTAAAGTCTCTTTCCTTTCCCTTCTGGGAAGCAGCCTGTGGGGGAGGTGCTCCAGCCACTGCTGCTTGGGGAACTCATGGTACTGGGTGGGATCACAACCAGTCCAGTTGGTCCAGACTGGGGTACGTTGTGTGTCCAGTCACTGACCCAGCTGTTCTGTCTTTGATTTGTTGATGGTGTATTACATTAATTGATTTTCTTCTTTTGAACCAGCCTTGCATACCTGGAATAAATCTTACTTGGTTGTGGTGTATAATTCTTTTAATGTGCTGCTGGATTCGATTTGCAACTATTTCATTTTGGTTTTCTGTATTTATATTCATTAAGGTGAGATTGGTCTGTAATTTTCTTTTCTTGTATCTTCATCAGGATTTGGTATTATGGTGATGTTGTCTTCATAGAATGTGTTAGGTAGTTTTCCCTCCTCTTCAATTCTTTGAAGAGTTTGAGCAGTAATGGTACTAATTCTTTTTTGAATGCTTGGTAGAATCCACATGTGACCCATCTGGTCCTGGACGTATTTTTGGAACTCCTTGGTGACTGATTCAATTTCTTTACTTGTGATTGGTTTGTTGAGGTCATCTATTTCTTCTCAAGTCAGTGTTGATTGTTCGTGCCTTTCTAGGAAGTTGTCCATTTCCTCTGATTTGTCTACTTTATTAGCATAAAGTTTTTCATAGTATCCTCTAATTATCTCATTTGTTTCTGCAGGATCAGTGATTATCTCTCCTTTTCCATTTCTTATTTTATTTATTTGCATCTCCTTTCTTTTTTTGGTTGACCTAGCTAAGGGACTATCAATTTTATTAATTTTGTCAAAGAACTAACTTTTGGTTTTCTTGATTTTCTCAGTTGTTTTCATGTTCCCAAAATCATTGATTTTTATTCTGATTTTCATTATTTCTTTCCTTTTGTTTGTGTTGGGGTTAATTTGCTGTTCTTTATTTCTTCTAAGTGAACAGTTAATTCCTCAATTTTTGCTTTTTTTCTTTTTTAATATAGGCATTTAAGCAATAAATTTCCCTCTTAACATTTCCTTTACTGCATCCCATTAATTTTGATAGTTTGTATTTTCATTTTCATTTGCCTTGAGATATTCACTGATTTCTCTTGTAATTTCTTCCTTGTCCCACTGGTTGTTTAAGAGTATGTTGTTTAACCTTCATATATTTGAGAGTTTTCTGCCCATCTGCCTATTATTGATTTCCAACTTCATTGAATTATGATCTGAGAAAGTGTTTTATATGACTTCAATCTTTTTAAATTTATTGAGAATTGCTTTGTGACCCAGCATATGGCATATCCTTGAGAATGAGCCGTGAGCACTTGAGAAAAATGTGAATCCTGCTGTTGTGGGATGTAATGTTCTGAAAATGTCTGTTAAGTCTTGTTCAGTTACCATATTCTTTAAGTTCTCTGTTTCTTTATTGATCATTGTGCTGGTTTAAAAGGATGTATGCCCCCTAGAAAAGCCATGTTTTAATCAAAATATCATTTTGTTAAGGTAGAATAATCTCTAATCAATACTGCATGTTTGAAACTGTAATCAGATCATCTTCCTGGATGATGTGATTTAGTCAAGAGTGGTTGTTAAGCTGGATTAGGAGATGACATGTTTCTACCCATTTGGATGGGTCTTGATTGGTTTATTGGAGTCCTATAAAAGAGGAAACATTTTGGAGAAAGGAGATTCAGAGAGAGCAGAGAATGCTGCCGCACCACAAAGCAGAGAGTCCACCAGCCAGTGACCTTTGGAGATGAAGAAGGAAAACGCCTCCTGGGGAGCTTCATGAAACTGGACCCCAGGAGAGAAAGCTAGCAGATGACACCGTGTTCACCATGTGCCCTTACAGCCCAGAGAGAAGCCCTGACTGTGTTCGCCATGTGCCTTCTCACTTGAGAGAGAAACCCTGAACTTCACTGGCCTTCTTGAAACAAGGTATCTTTCGCTGGATGGATGTCTTAGATTGGACATATCTATAGACTTGTTTTAATTGGGACATTTTCTCAGCCTTAGAACTGTAAACTAGCAACTAATTAAATTCTCCCCTTTAAAATCCATTCCATTTCTGGTATATTGCATTCTGGCAGCTAGCAAACTAGAACAATCCTCTATCTAGATATTCTATCCATTGTTATGATGGGGAATTGAAGTCTCCAACTAATATGGTAGAGGTGTCTATTTCTTCCTTCGTTGTTGTCAGTGATTACCTCATATATTTTGGGGCACTCTGGCTCAGTGCATAAATATTTTTGATTGTTATGTCTTCTTTTAAATTGTTCCTTTTATTAATACATACTGTCCTTCTTTGTCCCCTTTAATTGTTTTACATTTGAAGTCTAATTTGTTGGATATTAGTATACCTACTTCTGCTCTTTTATGGTTGTTGATTGCATGAAATAGCTTTTCCTAACCTTTCACTTTCAACCTATTTTTATCCTTGGGTCTAAAATGAGTCTCCTGTAGATGGCATATAGATGCGCCCTGTTTTCGAATCTATTCTGCTAATCTATGTTTTTTCTTTTCTTCTTTTTTTGTATGTTGTATGGTGGGGTCACATTTCATTCTTTTTCCATATGAGTATGTCCTTACTGCAGCACCACTTGTTGAATTTTTGTTTGTTTCTGGGGGTAAGGGCATGGACCAGGAATTGGACTGGGTCTTCCACATGGCAGGCAAGAATTTTACCACTGAACTACCCTTGCATCCCAGTCTATGTCTTTTCATTGAGGAATTAATCCATTAATATTTAATGTTATTACTGTAAAGGCAGTACTTTCTTCTACCATTTTTTCTTTTGAATTTTATATGTCATATCTAATTTTTTCCCTCTTTCTATATTTACTGACAGTCTTCATTTCTACACTCCTCTCTATACCTCTGTTCTACCTTTTCCTATCTGATTGTAGTGTTCCCATTAATATTTCTTGTGGAGTCAGTCTCTTAGTCACAAATTCTCTCAGTGATCATTTGTCTGAAAATATTTTAATCTCCCCCCCATTTTTGAAAAATAATTTTGCTGGATATAGGGTTCTTGGTTGGCAGTTTTTTTCTTTTACAATCTTAAATGTATCATACCACTGCATTCTTGCCTCTATGGTTTCTGCTGAGAAATCTACACATAGTTTTATTGGGCTTCCCTTGTATGTGATGGATTGCTTTTTTCTTGCTGCATTCAAAATATTTTCTTTGTCTTTGACATTTGACAATCTGATTTCGTAAGTGTTTTGGAGTATGTCTATTTAGATCTATTCTGTTTGGGGTATGCTGCACTTCTTAGATCTGTAATTTTATGTCTTTCAGAAGAGATGGAAAATTTTCAGTAATTATTTCCTCCATTAGTTTTTCTCCTCCTTTTCCCTTCTCTTATCCTTCTGGGACACCCAGAACACATATGTTCATGGGGTTCATGCTGTCATTTAATTCCTTGAGACCCTGCTCTTATTTTTCCATTTTTCCCTAAATTTTCTTTTGTGTGCCAGATTTTAGATTTTAGGATTAGTTCACTAATCCTTTCTTCTACCTCTCCAAATCTATTGTTGTATATTTCCATTGTTTTTCATTTCTTCTGTTGAGGTTTTCATTCTCATAGGTTCTGTAATTTGTTTTTTTCAAAATTTTCAGTTTTTCTTTTTGTTCGTCCATTGTCTTCATTATATTCTCCCTCAACTCATTGATTTGATTTTTGATGAGATTTTCCATGTCTGTTTAAACATCCTGAATTAATTGCTTCAACTTCAGCATCTCTTTTGAAGTATATGGTACTTTGACTGGGCCATATCTTTGATTTTCCTAGTATGACTTGTCATTTTTTGCTGACATCTATGCATTTGATTTCCTTAATTAGTTTATTCTGGAAGTTTTCACTCTTTTATCTAGGATTTTGTTGCTGGGTGGCTTTGTTCTCTGTCTGTTCTTTGACATTCAGTTCAACTTATTCTAGACCTCTAGCATAGGTTCTGTTTAACTGGTCAGTATTTTTCAGCTCTTGTTTTTCTGTTTCTTGCCCTGCCTATATGAGGCTTTTTTTGTGAGGAAGGTATCCTCAGATATCATCAACCCCATTCAATTTAGACCAAGCAGGCCCACATCTCCAGTGGAAATTGTAGTAAGCATTAGTTTTCCCTGAGGGTGAGACCCAGCAGATTGACAGACTTTGCTCTGAAGCCTCTAGATTATGTGCTTTTCCTATCCTGCCCAGCATGTGGCACTCATTTGCTCACATCGTCCTATTAACATAAAGTGATGCGGTGCCTTTAACTTCAGCAGACTCTCCTTGCCAAGGGCGTGCTTGAGAAAGAGGTGAGGTAACATGGTGGCTTTAATTGCTTTAGTTTTCCAGTGTTCTGGGGCCTGAATTCCTTGAAGGAGGAATTCCACTTGAGCTGGGTCCCACTTTTCTCTTGGGGAAGATACAGCATTTGGGGAATTAATTCCTTTCACCTGACTAGTTACTTTGTCTCTCAGGCAAGCTTAATTCCCCCTTACCTGGGGCACTGCTGGAGCCTGAAAGACTTCCAGGCTTCTAATGAGCTGTTAGGAGGCAGAAAAAAAGCAAAAAGGAAAGAAAGTCTTTTCAAAGCTGGACTCCTGCTCCTCAGGGTTGTCAATCAAGACCTTAAGTTGGTTGGTGGCTCTATGTAACTCCAGTCTCTATGCACCCCCCTTTTCTTGGGGTCCAGCCCTTTTTCAGTATTTTGTGCTGTCTGACTCAAAAAGTCTGCTGTTTTTCTCCATAAGCCCCCACCCCCTCTCTGCCAGGGCAAAATCTTCTAGTACCTTTAGTGCTTATTCCAGGTTTAACTATTTTGGGGACCTATTTTCCACAGTCAGAATTTGTTCATTAATTAGCAATTGGATCTTGGTTGAGCTAAGCCCTTGATGCTAGTAAACTCTGTGTCCTTTCCCCTCTGCAAACCAGCCTGCCATGCCTATGGGGAAGGGGTGCCAGCCTCTGAGGCTTGGGAGATTTACAGTTTAATGTGGGTCTCAGCTGTTACACCTGGCCCAGACTGTATGTCCAGTCACTGATGTTCCCCCAGGAGTTGTTCTGTTGTATGTTGTGTGTCCAGTCACTGATGTTCCCCCATCAGTTGTTCTGTACCATTCCTTACTATTTACTAGCTGCTTTGGAGGACTAACCAAATTCCAAATCTCACTAAGCTGCCATCTTGCCATGTCTCACTAATCACTCTTGTCCCATTATATTCTTGATCTGCATTTCCCTTATAGCTAATTAAAATGAGCATCTCTTCATGTGCTTCTTAGCCATCTGTATTTGCTCTTCAGAATAATGCCTATTCATGTCTTTAGCCCATTTTATATTTTGGTTGTTTGTTCTTGGGTTGTTGAGGTGTATGATTTCTCTATATTTACAGGATAAAGGTCAGATAAAGGTTTGATATCCTGTAAACATAGAGAAATCAAAACCTTTATCTGACATGTGATTTCCAAATATTTTCTCCCATTGAGTTGGCTGACTCTTCATCTTTTGGACAAAGTCTTTTGAGGCACAAAGGCATTTGATTTTGAGGAGTTTACATTTATCTATCTTTTATTGCTTGTGCTTTGGGTGTGAAGTTTAGGAAGCTACATCCTATTACTGGGTCTTGAAGATGTTTCCCTACATTTTCTTCTAGGAGCTTCATGGTACTTTTTCTCATATTTGGGTGTTTGATCTGCTTTGAGTTAATTTTTGTATAGGGTGTAAGGTAAGGATCCTTTTTCATTCTTTTGGCTATTGATATCCATTTCTCCTGTGCCCATTTATTGAAAAGACTATTTTGTCCTGGTTCAGTGAATTTAGGGGCCTTGTGGAAGATCAGTTGACCATAGATTTGGTGGTCTATTTCTGGGCTCTTGATTCAATTCCATTGGTCAATGCTTCTATCTTTGTGCCAGTACCATGCTGTTTTGACTGCTGTGGCTTTATAATAAGTTTTAAAATCAGGAAGTGTTAATCCTCCCACTTTCTTCTTCTTCTTTAGAATGCTTTTAGCTATTTGGAGTTTCTTTCCCTTCCACATGAATTTGATAACTAGCTTTTCCAAGTCTTTGAAGTAGGTTGCTGAAATTCAACCTCCCTATCCATGAGCAAGGAATATTTTTTCACCTGTTTAGATCTTTCATTTCTTTTAACAATGCTATGTAGTTTTCTATGTACAAGTCCTTTGCATCCCTAGTTCAGTTCATTCCTAGGTACTTGATTCTTTTAGTTGCTATTTTGAATAGATTTGTCCTTAATTGACTCCTCAGGTAGGTCATTGATTGTGTATAGAAACATTACTAATTTTTGCACATTAATTTTATATCCTGCCACCTTGCTGAGTTTGTTTATTAATGCAACTAACTTTTTTGTATATGTCTCAGGATTTTCTAAGTATAATATCATGTCATCTGCAAATAATGAAAGTTTTACTCTTTCCTTTCGAATTTAAATACCTTTTATTTCTTTTGTCTACTAACTAGAAATTCTAGGGTAATGTTGAATAATATTGGCGACAGAGGGCATCCTTGTCTTATTTCTGGTCTTAGGGAGAAAGCTTTCAGTCTTCCATTATTGAGTACAGTGCTGAACATGGGTTTGTCATATATCAGTCAAAAACCTTTGATTCCTACCTTTTGAAATGTTTTTATCAGAAAAGGATGCCGAATTTTGTTGAATGCCTTTTGAGCATCAATGCAGATGATCATGTGATTTTTCCCTTTTGATTTGTTAATGTGCTATATTACATGAATTGGTTTTCTTGTATTGAGCAATCCTTGCATTCCTGGTATAAACCCCACTTGGTCGTGGTTTATAATTCTTTTAATGTTTTCTTGGATTTGATTTGCTAGTATTTTTTTGAGAATTTTTGCATCTATGTTCATTAGGGAGTTTGGCCTCAGTTTTCCTTTCTAGTAACATCTTTACCTGGTTTTGATATTAAAGTGATGTTAGCTTCTTAAAATTAGTTACATATTGTTCCTTTTCCCTCAATTTTTTGGAAATGTTTGAGCAGAATTGGTATTAGTTCTTTTTAGAATGATTGATAAAATTCCTCTGCAAAGCCAACTGACCCTGGGCTTTTCTTTGTAGGAAAATTTTTGATGATTGATGGAATCTCTTTACTTGTGACTGGTTGATTACATCTTCTATTTCTTTTTGAGTCAGGATAACTTGTTTGTGTGTTTCCAGGAATTTGTCCATTTCATCTAAGTTGTGTAGTTTCTTTGTATATGGTTGTTCATAGTGTACTCTTATGATGTTTTAAAAATTTCTTCAGTGTTTGTGGTAACGACCTCTGTCTCATTTCTGATTTTGTTTATTTGCATCCTCTCTCTCTTGTTCTTACTAGTGTTCCATCAATTTTATTGATTTTCTCAAAGAACCAACTTTTGGTTTTATTGATTCTTTCTATTGTTCTTTTGTTCCCTGATTCATTTAATTCTGCTTTAATCTTTGTTATTTCTCTTCTTCTATTTGCTTTAGGATTAGTTTGCTATTCTTTCTCAGGTTCCTCAAGGTGAGCAGTTAAGCCCTTGATTTTTGCTCTTCTTTTTTCATATAGGCATTTAGGGCAATAAATTTCTCTCAGCACAGCCTTTGCTGCATCCCATATGTTCTGATATGTTGCATTCTCATTTTCATTTGTCTCCAGGTAGCTAATGATTTCTCTAGCAATTTCTTCTTTGACCTATTGGTGAAGAGTATGCTATTTAATCTCCCTATATATTTTAAAGTTCTTGTTCTTTGGTAGTTATTGATTTCCAACTTAATTCTATTGTAATGAGAAAAAGTGCTCTGAATAATTGCAATGTCTTTAAATTTATAAAGGCCAGTTTTGTGCCCCAGCATATGATCTATCCTGGAGAATGTTCCATGAGCATTAGAGAAGAATGCATATCCTGGTGTTTTGGGGTGTAATGACCTATATATGTCTGTTCGGTTTAATTAATGTATCAAATTTTTAAACTTCTCTCTCTCCTTGCTGATGCTCTGTTGGTTTTTGTATCCATAGAAGAGAGTGTTGCATTGAGTCTCCTACTTTTATTGTTGAAACATCTATCACTCACTACAGTTTTGCCAATATTTCCTTCATGTACTTTGGAGCTCCATGATTGGTAGCATAAACATTTATGATTGTTAATTCTTGGTGAATTGTTCCTTTTCTTAATATATAATGCCCTTCTTTGTCTCTTATGATGCCTTTACAGGTAAAGTCTATTTTTTCTAATATTAGTATAGCTACTCCTGCTTTCTTTTGGTTACAGCTTGCGTGAAACATCTTTTTCCATCCTCTCACTTTCAATCTATTTGTATCCTTGTGCTAAAATGAGTCTCTTGTAACTAGCATATAGTTTGATTATATTTCTTAATCCATTCTGCCAATCTATGTCTTTTAATTGGTAAATTAAGTCTGTTAACACCCAAAGTTATTAGTGTAAATGCATTTCCTGAATCCACCATCTTATCCTATGGATTTTATTTATTAGAGCTAATATTTTCTTTTTCCTCTCTCTCTTTTTATCCTTCAAGTTACCCTTACTGGTACTCTTCAATTCTGTGTCCTCCTCCAGACCTCTTTCTCCTGTCTTTTTATTTCCACTGGCATGTGCAAGTTTGAATGTGTGGTGTACCCCAGAAAAGCCATGTCTTTTAATCCTCATTCAATATTGCTGGGTGAGAGCTTTTTGATTATCCATGGAGAGATAACCCACCCAATTGTGGGTTAGATGGTTTCCATGGAGATATGTCCCTACCCATTCAAGGTGGGGTTGCTTACTGAAGCCCTTTAAGAGGGAACTATTTTGGAAAAAGCCTGAGACCCAGGGTATCCCACACAGCCTGAGACTTTTAGAGATGAACAAGGAAAATGCCCCCAGGGGAGCTTCATGCAACAAGAAGCCTGGAGAAAAAGCTAGCAGACATTGCCATGTTTGACATATGCCTTTCCAGGTGAGAGACACCCTGAACTTCACTGACCTTTCTTGAGAGAATGTAACCTCTTGTTGGTGCCTTAATTTGGACATTTTCATGGCCTTAGAACTGTAAATTTGCATGTTAATAAGTTCCCATTTTAAAAAGTTGTTCCATTTTGGGTATATTGTATTCAGGCAGCTAGCAACCTAGAACATGGCAGAACTCCCAGGGGTGGTCTCTTGTTGAGAAATTATTTCAGCATTGTTTGTCTGTGAAAATTTTAATCTCCCCCTCAGTTTTCAAGGACAATTTGGCTGGTACAGAATTCTTTTTTGTTTGGCCCCCCTATTAGTTATTTATTTTTAATCTATATTTTTTACTCAGCTGTCCATACCATAGATAAAAGGAGCATCAGACACAAGGTTTACACAATCACACAGTCACATTGCAAAAGCTATATCATTATACCTTCATTTCAAAAAACATGGCTACTGGAACACAACTCTACAGTTTAAGACACTTCCCTCTAGACTCTCTAATACACCTTAAACTAAAAAGGAGATATCTATATAATACACAAGAATAACATCCAGGATAACCTCTCTATTTGAAATCTCTCAGCCACTGACGCTTTATTTTGACTCATTTCTCTCTTCCACCTTTCAGTCAAGGTTTTCTCAATTGCTTGATGCTGAGTCCTGGCTCCTTCTAGAATTTCTGTCCCACGTTGTCAGAAAGGTCCACACCCTTGGGAGTCATGTCCGATGTAGAGAAGGCGAGGGTAGTGAGTTTGCTTCTCTTGTTGGCTGATAGAGAGAGGCCGCATCTGAGTGACAAAAGAGGCTCTATGGAGGTGACTTTTAGGCTTAATTTTAAGTAGGCTTAGCCTCTCCTTTGCGGGCATAAGTTTCACGGGAACAAACCCCAAGATTGAGGGGTTGGCCTATTGATTTGGTTGTCTCCACTGCTTGTGAGAATATCAGGAATTCTCCAAATGGGGAAGTTGAATTTTCCCCCTTTCTCACCATTCCTCAAAGGGGACTTTGCAAATACTTCTTTATTCACTGTTCAAATCACTCTGGGATTTGTTGGGGCATCACACTGAGCAAACCTACAAAATCCCATGCCCTATTCAAGGTTCCATGTATTTATGGTGTTCAATTAACCTGTCCATATAAGTTTTATTAGTAAATGCACTAGTCAAAATATAAATTTTGTACCAAATACACATTTTTTGCTTTAGTCTCAAATAGAAGTTGAACTTTTAAAATATGAATGACCATCAGTTTTTCAACACCCTGCAATATTGACATTCCTTTATTCTTCCTCATGAAAAAACATTTTTAAATTTGTACATTTAGTCACTATCATTATACACTCTAGGCATTCCTAGATTGTACCATCTCAGTCTTTATCATCTATCTTTCCTTCTAGTTTCATTTGTGCCCCCAACTCTCCCCCCTCTATCATTCTCACGTTCAGCTTCATTTAGTGTCCTTACATTGTTGTGCTACAATCAGATAGTATTGTGCTATCCATTTCTGAAAAAAAATTTTTCATATCCATTTTTTCTCTTTATTTTATTTTTGACTTTTTAATAGTATAGTATAACATATATACAAAGCATAGAAATAAAAAAATAATAGTTTTCAAAGCACTATTCAACAAGTGGTTTCAGTACAGATCCTGGAGTTTGTTATGGGCTGCCATATGATCCTCTCAGATTTTTCCTTCTAACTGCTCCAGAATATAGGAGCCTAAAGGGCTTAAATGCTTTTTTATCATCCCAATTGATTTTTTCCTTCTTTTTTTGTGCACAATACCATACATACAAAAAGCTATAAATTTCAAAACACAGCATCACAATTAGTTGTAGAGCATATTTCAGATTTGACATGGGTTTTATTTATTTTTAATCCATCCATTTTACTTATCAGTCAATAAGGTACATAAAAGGAGTATCAAACGCAAGGTTTTCACAATCACACAGTCACATTGTGAAAGCTATATCATTATACAATCATCTTCAAGAAACATGGCTACTGGAACATGGCTCTACAATTTCAGGCAGTTCCCTCCAGCCTCTCCATTACACCTTAACTAAAAGTTGATATCTATATTATGTGTAAGAATATCCTCCAGAGTAACCTCTCGAATCTGTTTGGAATCTCTCCGCCATTGACACTTTATTTTTGTCTCATTTCACTCTTTCCCTTTTGATTGAGAAGGTTTTCTCAGTCCCTTGATGCTGAGTCCCAGCTCATTCTAGGATTTCTGTCCCACGTTTACCAGGAATGTCCACACCCCTAGGAGTCATGTCCCACGTAGAGAGGGGGAAGACAGTGAGTTTGCTTGTAGTGTTGGCTGTTAGAGAGAGGCCATATCTGGACAACATCTGAGGCCACATCAAAGAGGTTCTCTTGGGGTGTAGGGTTAAGTTTCATATGAACAACCCCCAACATTGGGGGCTCAGCCTATTGCTTTGGTTGTCCCCACTTCTTATGAAAATCTCAGGAATTCTCCACTTGGGGCAGTTGAATTTTCCCCCTTTCTCACCATTCCCCCAAGGGGACTTTGCAAATACTTTTTTTATTCACTGTTCTAATCACTCTGGGATTTATTGGGGCATCACTCTGGACAAACCTGCAAAATCTCATGCCCTACTCTAGGTTTCTTGTACTATGGTGTTCAATTAAGCTGTCAATATAAATTATATTAGGAAATGCACTAGTCAAAATGTAGATTTTTGTGCCAAATAAACATTGTTTTCTTTAGTCTCACACATAAGGTAAAGTTTTTAAATATTAATTACCATCTATTTTCAATACCCTGCAGTGTTGACATTCCTTTGTTCTTCCTCATGCAAAAACATTTTTAAATTTGTACATTTAGTCACTATTATTATACACTCTAGGAATTTCTAGATTATACCATCTCAGTCTTTATCATGTACCTTTCCTTCTGATTTCATTTGTGCCACCAAGCCTCATCCCTGTATCATTCTCACATTCAGTTTCATTTAGTGTTCTAACATTATTGTATTACAATTAGGTAGTATTGTGTTACCCATTTCTGAATTTTTACCATCAGTCCTGCTACACAATCTGTATCACTTCAGCTCGTTACCCAATATCTACCCTATTTCAATCTCCTGATGACCCCTCTTCTTAACTGAAATTCTCCAATTTCATTCATTAATGTTAGTTCATATCAGTGAGACCATACAGTATTTGTCCTTTTGTTTCTGGCTAATCTCACTCAGCATAATATCTTCAGGGCCATCTATGTTGTTACATGCTTCATGACTTTATCTGTCTTCAGCTGCATAATATTCCATCCTATGTATATACCACAGCTTGTTTATCCACTTGTCTGTTGATGGACATTTGGGCTGTTTCCATCCTTTGGCAATTGTAAATAATTCTGCTATAAACATTGGTGTGGAAATGCTCATTTCTGTCCTTGCCTGCAAGTCCTCTGAATAGATACCTAGAAATAGTATTGCTGGATCATATGGCAATTCTATACTTAGCTTCCTGAGGAACCATCAAATTGCTTTCCACAGCAGTTGTACCATTTGACATTCATACCAACAGTGGATAAGTATACCTTTTTCTCCACATCCTCTCCAGCACTTATCATTTTCTGTTTTATTGATAATGGCCATTTTGGTGGATATGAGATGGCATCTCATTGTGGTTTTGATTTGCATTTCCTTAGTAGCCAGGGAAGTTGGACATCTTTTCATGTGCCTTTTAGCCATTTGTATTTCCTCTTCTGAGAAGTGTCTGTTCATATCTTTTGCCCATTTTGTAATTGGGTTGTTTGTCTTTTTGTTGTTGAGTTGAACATCCTCTTTATATATTCTGGATACTAGACCCTTATCTGATATGTTGCTTCCAAATATTGTTCCCATTGTGTAGGCTGTCATTTTGCTTTCTTGACAAAGTTCTTTGTTGTGCAAAAGTGTTTAATTTTGAGGAGCTCCCATATATCTGTTTCTTTCTTCAATGCTTGTGCTTTGTGTGTAAGATCTAAGAAACCACCTGCTATTACAAATTGTATAAGATATTTCCCTACATATTCTTTGAAAAGTTTTATGCTCTTAGCTCTAATATTTAGGTCTTTGATTCATTTTGAGTTAATTTTTGTATAGGGTGTCATATATGGATCCTCTTTCATTCTTTTGCATGTGGATATCCAGTTCTCCATGAACCATTTATTGAAGAGACTGTTCCGTCCCAGGTGAGTTGGTGTGACTGCCTTATCAAGGATAACTGAACACTCTATTCAATTCCATTGGTCAGTATATCTATCTTTAGGCCTGAACCATGCTGTTTTGACCACTGTAGCTTCATAATACACCTTAAAGACAGGTAGTGTGAGACCTCCAACTTCATTTTTCCTTCTTAGGATATTTTTAGCTATTTGGGACATCCTGCCCTTCCAGATAAATTTGGTTATTGGTTTTTCTATTTCTGAAAAGTAACTTTTGGGATTTTAATTGGTATTGCATTAAATATATAAATCAATTTAGGTAGAACTGACATCTTAACTATATTTAGCTTTCTAATCCATGAACATGGTATGCTCTTCCATTTATTTAGGTCTTCTGTGATTTCTTTTAGCCATTTCTTGTAGTTTTCTTTGTATAGGTCATTTGTATCTGTAGTTAAATTTATTTCTAAATACTTTATTCTTTGGTTGCAATTGTAAATGGACTTTTATTTCTTGAGTTCCCTTTCAGATTGCTCATTCCTAATGTATAGAAACACTACAGATTTTCTGAGTGTTAGTCTTGTAACCTGCCACTTTGCTGTACTTGTTTATTAGCTCTAGTAGTTTGCTGTGGATTTTTCTGGGTTTTTGACAAAACCAGAAGTTGATTCTATGAGAAAATCAATAAGATTGATGGAATCATCTTCATATTGTCTGCAAACAGTGAGAGTTTTACTTCTTCCTTTCCAATCTTGATGCCTTGCATTTCTTTTTCTTGTCTAATTGCTCTGGCTAGAACTTCCAACACAGTGTTGAATAACAGTGGTGATAGTGGACATCCTTGCCTTGTTCCTAATCTTAGGGGGAAAGTTTTCAGTTTTTCCCCATTGAGGATGATGTTAGCTGTGGGTTTTTCATATATTCCCTTTATCATTTTGAGGAAGTTCCCGTCTATTCCTATCCTTTGAAGTGTTTTCAACAGGAAAGATGTTGAATTTTGTCAAATGCCTTTTCTGCATCAATCGAGATGATCATGTGGTATTTCTGTTTTGATTTGTTGATGTGGTGTATTACATTAATTGATTTTCTTATGTTGAATCATCCTTGCATACCTGGAATGAATCCTACTTGGTCACAGTGCATAATTCTTTTACTGTGCTCCTGGATTTGATTTGCAAGAATTTTGTTGAGGATTTTTGCATCTATATTCATTAGAGAGATTGGTCTACAATTTTGTTTTCTTGTAGTATCATTATCTGGCTTTGGTATGATTGTAATGTTGACTTCATAGAATGAGATAGGTAGCCTTCCCTCCTCTCCAATTTTTTTGAAGAGTTTGATCAGGATTGGTACTAATTCTTTTGTGAATGCTTGGTAGAATCCACATATGAGCCATCTCGTCCTGGATTTTTCTTTTTTGGGGAGCTTCTTAGTGACTGATTCAATTTCTTTACTTGTGACTGGTTTGTTGAGGTCATCTATTTCTTCTCAAGTCATTGTTGGTTGTTCATATCTTTCTAGGAAGTTGTTCATTTCATCTACATTGTCTAGTTTATTAGCATAAAGTTGTTCATGGTATTCTCTCATTACCTCCTTTATTTCCGCAGGGTCAGTAGTTATGCCTCCTGTTCCATTTCTGATTTTATTTATTTTCATTCTCTCTCTTCTTCTTTTTGTCAGCCTTGCTAAGGGTTCATTAATTTTATTGATTTTCTCATAGAATCAACTTCTGGTTTTGTTGATTCTCTCAATTGTTTTCATGTTCTCAATTCCATTTTTTTTCTGAACTAACCTTCATTATTTCTTTCCTTTTGCTTGCTTTGGGGCTAGTTTCCTGTTCTTTCTCTACTTCTTCCAAGTGAACCATTAATTCCTCGATTTTTGCTCTTTCTTCTTTTTTGATATAGGCATTTAGGGCAGTAAATTTTCCTCTTAGCATGGCCTTTGCTGCATCCCATAAATTTTGATATGTTGTGTTTTCATTTTCATTTGCTTGGAGATATTTACTGATTTCTCTTGTAATTTTTTCCTTGACCCGCTGTGTGTTGTTGAACCTCCATATATTTGTGAATTTTCTGGCACTCTGCCTGTTATTGATTTCCAACTTCATTGACTTATGATCTGAGAAAGTGTTTTGAATGATTTCAATCTTTTTATATTTATTAAGGCTTGCTTTGTGACCCAGCCTATGGACCATCCTTGAGAATGATCCATGACACTTGAGAAAAAGATATATCCTGCTGTTGTGGGGTGCTATGTCCTATAACTATCTGTTAAATCTAGTTCATTTATTGTATTATTCAAATTCTCTGTTTCTTTGTTGATCCTCTGTCTAGATGTTCTGTCCATTGATGAGAGTGGGGAATTGAAGCCTCCAACTATTATGGTAGATGTGTCTTTTTCTCTTTTCAGTGTTTACCTCATATATTTTGGAGGATTCTGGCTCGGCGCATAAATATTTATGATTGTTATGTCTTCTTGTTGAATTGTTCCTTTTGTTAATACATAGTGTCTTTCTTTGACTCTTTTAATTGTTTTACATTTGAAGTCTAATTTGTTGGATATTAATATAGCTACTCCTGCTCTTTCCTGATTGTTTATTGCACGAAATATCTTTTCCCAATCTTTCACTTTCAACCTATGTTTGTCCTTGGGTCTAATGCATCTCCTGTAGATAGCATGTAGTTGGGTCCTGTTTTTTAATCCTTTCTGCCAGTCTATGTGTTTTGATTTGGGAGTTTAATCCATTAACATTTAGTGTTATTACTGTAAGGGCAGTACTTTCTTCTACCATTTTCCCTTTTGGATTTTGTGTGTCATATCTAAATTTTCCTCTTTTTACCTTTACTGATAGTCTTCATTTCTATACTTTTTTCCACTTTGCTCTCTCCTGTCTTTTCCTATCTCTCTCTAGTGTTTCCTTTAGTATTTCTTGCAGAACCAGTCTCTTGGTCACAAATTCTCTCAGTGATTTTTTTGTCTGAAATTGTTTTAATTTCCCCCTCATTTTTGAAGGACAATTTTGCTGGATATAGAATTCTTGGCTGGCAATTTTTGTCTTTTAGAATCTTAAATATATCATACCATTGTGTTCTTGCCTCCATGGTTTCTGCTGAGAAATCCACACATAGTTGTATTGGGCTTCCCTTGTATGTGATAGATTGCTTTTCTCTTGCTGCTTTCAAAATTTCCTGTTTCGGTTTGACATCTGACCTTCTGATTAGTAAGTGTCTTGGAGTATGTCTATTTGGATCTATTCTGTTTGGGATACACTGCACATCCTGGATCTGTAATTTTAAGTCTTTCGTAAGAGTTGGGAAATTTTCAGTGATAATTTCCTCCATTAGTTTTTCTCCTCCTTTTCCCTTCTCCTCTCCTTCTGGGACACTCACAGCAAGTATATTCATGCGCTTCATGTTGTCATTCAATTCTCTTTGTCCATGCTCATATTTTTCCATTCTTTTCCCTATATTTTCTTTTTCCTCTTAGATTTCAGATGTTCTGTCCTCCAGTCCACTAATCCTATCTTCTGCCTCCTGAAATCTAGCATTGTTGGTTTCTATTGTTTTTTTCATCTCTTCTACTGTGCTTTTCATTCCCATAAGTTCTGTGGTTTATTTCTTCAGACTTTCAGTTTCTTCTTTTTGTTCACCCATTGTCTTCTTTACATCCTCCTTCAATTCATTGATTTGATTTTTGATGAAATTTTCCATGTCTGTTCAAACATCCTGAATTAATTGTTTCAACTCCTGTATCTCATTTGAATTGTTGGTTTGTTCCTTTGACTGGGCCATATCTTCAATTTTCCTAGTATGATTTATTATTTTTTGCTGGCACCTAGGCATTTAATTTCCTTAATTAGTTTATTCTGGAGATTGTTTTCACTCTTTTACATAGGAGTTTTCTTGCTGGGTGGCTTTGTTCTTTATCTGTTCTTTGACATTCAGTTCAGCTTATTCTAGACCTCTAGGAAAGGTTTTGTTCTAATGGATCAGAAATTTTCAGTTCTTGTTTCTTGCCCTGCCTGTATAATGCCTTTTTGTTTCTTCTTATGAGGGTCTACTTAGGTATTATAGGCCCATTCAGATTTTCCCAGAGCAGACTGGCCTCCTCTCAGGAGGGAAGAATCACCTACATCAGTTTTCCCTGAGGGTGAAAACCAGCCAGTTTGCAGACTTTCCCATGAAGCATCTAGACTCTGTGTTTTTCATATCCTGCCCAATATGTGGCACTTGTCTGCCTGCGGGTCCCACCCACATAAAGTGATGTGGTACCTTGAACTTCAGCAGAATTTGCCTGCTGTGGGTGTGGTTGAAACAGAGGAGAGGTTGTATGTTGACTTTAATTGCTTCAGCTGTGGGGGAGGGGCGCTGGCCTCTGCAGTTTGGGGGACTCAGGTTCTGGGTAGGATTACAGCTAGTCCAGCTTGTATAGATTGGTGTACACTTTGTGTGTGGTCACTAATGTGGCCCTAGCAGTTGTTCTGCACTGTTCCTGACTATTTACTAGCTCCTCTGGAGTACGAACTAAATCCCACATGTCACTAAGTTGCCATCTTGGAACCTCCCCTCTGTATAACTGGTTTTAATGAGACTTTCTACTTAATATTGTTACTGAAATGATTTAAAGCTTTTGTGATATTCTGATCGAATGATTACATTTTGTGTATGGAAAGAACATGTCTCCTGGGGTTCAGAGGGTAGAGTGGGCTGCTTTGAAGCTGTTATGTACCCCAGAAAACACCATTTCTTTTAATTCATTCCTGTGGGAGTGGACCTATTGGGGGTGGGACTTTTTGGCTAGGTTATTTCTATTTGAAATGTGACCCTCCCCATTCAAGGTGTGTCTTAATCCTTTACTGGAGTCCTCTATGAGAAGTTAAAAGGCAGATAAAACCAAAAGCGTTTAGAAGGAAAAAGCTATAGAGATGCTAAGAGAGGACCTACAGAAGATTACTGGAACCAGATCTGAAAGCAACAATACCTGGGAGTGAAGGATCAGTAGACAGCAGTCATATGCCTTGCTACCTGATAGAGGAGCCCTGCAATGCCAGCAACTTTTCCTCAGAGAAGATATCTTCCTCTTGATGGCTTAATGATGGATATTTTCTTGGCCTTAGAAGTATAAATTTGTAAGCTAATAAATCTCCATTGTAAAAGCAGACCCATTTCTGGTATATTTCATTTTGGCTGCTTTGACAAACGAAAATATGAGGCCATTAATCAGAGATTCTTCATTCAACACTGTAGCTCAAGGAGTGAGAAATAGCTCTTAGTTTTTTTGGGGGGGTAGTTTGCTGAATCATGGATGAAAATGTGGCCTACATTACCTGAAGTTGAAATGCCAGAGCTTTCTGTTATAAAGTAGATGAGGGGATCCAAAGGTTTAAACAGATTGAATGTTAGAGAAGATTTTACATGTAAGACGTGCTAATCCACCATAGGAATGCCCAGAGGATGCACCTTTCATCAGAACTTTGAGGAATAAATTTGTGAGAGCAGCTCCATCATCCCTGAAGAGCCCTAAGCTTATTCTTCTCTATTGATATTGTAGGAACTCCGCCACTGAAGTTGGATCCTTTAACATAATGGGGATTATTGGATCCCAGGTTTGAAGGAGGCTAATGGCAGCAATTAATCACCAATCAAGGTGGATGTGGCTGAAGTAATGAATAACAGTGTCAAAACAGTAATCAGAATAGTCTGACTTGCAGAAACCTATTTCATTGGCTAGCTTATCATGAGCTACCTAGAAGTGAAATAGATAAGAATTTTATTTCATTCTTACTTGATCTGTATAAGCAGAAGTGTTCTAGATCATATGAACAAATTTCTAACTTGAATCACAAAAACAGAGAGTTATGACCGCTCCTTCAATTTCCAGACTTGGGACAGTTAACAAACCTAGAACCTCTTGAATGAAAGGAAGTCAGGGCCCTTTAGGGAAGGAACCTGCTACACTGACAAAAATTTATACAGTTAATCTTCCTTCTAGCTTTCTCCAAAGGGACCTATACTCTTTTAGTAGGGTGACTGTGCAGTGGAATTAATGGTGTACCTCACTTTGGACACTAAGAAACTATAATACTGTACATTGGGGGAAAATAAATGATCAGACACTTTAGGGATTATTAGATAGTGAGTTGAAGTTGACAATTTCAGGAACCGCAAAATGTCATTGTGGTCTACCCGTCAGAGTAGGTGCTTATGGAAGTCAGGTGATCAATGAATTGTAGCATAGGTCCATCTCACTGTGGGCCCAGTGTATGCCTGCTTTCATTCTCTAATTATTTCCCCAGATCTGGAATGCATAATTGGAATAGACATACTCTGCAACTGGTAGAATCCTACATTATTTCCCTGATTTGAGGAATGAGAGCTCTTGTGGTAAGAAAAGCCAAGTGGGTGCCACTAGAACTGCCTTTACCTGTCAAAATAGCAAATCAAAAGCAATACAGCATCCTGGAGGGATTGCAGAGATTAGTGCCACCATCAAAGGCTTGAGGATACAGGGGTAGTTATTTCCACACCTCCTTATTCAACTCCCCAATTTGGTCTGTAGAGAAAATGGATGGATTTTGGAGCTTAGTAATGGATTATCGTAAAGTTAACCAGGTGGTGATTCCAACTGCTGCTTCTGTTCCAGATGTGGCATCATTGCTTGAGCAAATAAATATAACTCCCGGTACCTGGTATGCATCTATCAAGCTTGCAAATAGTTTTCTTTATAGCTATTAGTGAAGACCACCAGAAACAATTTGCTTTCATCTGTTATGGTCGGCAATATATCTTCACTTTTGTACAACAGGAATATATCAACTTTTCATCCCCTATGACACAATCTGTTCCAAAGGGACCTTGATCTCCTTTCCCTTCCACAAGACATCACACTGGTCCATTATATTAATGATGTTATGCTGATGGAACCTAGTGAGCAAGAAGTGGCAACTATTATCAGTAAGGCATTTGTGTGTCAGAAGGTGGAAGACAAATCCAACAAAAATTCAAGGCCTTCCACCTCAGTGAAATTTGTAGGCATACAGTAGTATGGAACATGTTAAGATATCCCTTATAAGGTAAAGATAACCTGTTGTATCTGGCCTACCTATAAGCAAAAAAAGAAGTACAATTCCTAGTTGACTACTTTGGATTTCAGAGACAATATACTCTTCATTTGAATGTGCTACTCTGGCCCATTTACCAAGTGACCCAAAAAAGTGCTAGTTTTGAGTAGAGACCAGAAAAAGAGGAAGGTCTGAAACATATTTAGGCTGCTATCCAAGCTGCTGTACCACTGAGTAGTGTGATCCAGCATATGCAATGGTGCTAGAAGCTTCAGTAGCAAATAAAGATGCTGTTTGGAACCCTTTGCGGGTCTCTATAGGAGTTTCATGGTGTAGAACCTTAGGAATTTATAGCAAAACCCTGCCATCTTCTGCAAATAACTACTCTTCTCTTGAAAAACAGCTTGTGGCCTGCTACTGGGTCTTCATAGAGACCCAAATTATAACCATGGGCCCCCAAATTCTCATGAGACCTGAGCTTCCCATTATGAACTGAGTGTTGTCTGACCCACCAAGCTATAAAGTTGGGTGTGTACAGCAGCACTCCATCATCAAATGGAAATGGTATATACAAGATTGGGCTTAAGCAGGCCCTGAAAGCACAAGTAAATTACACAAAGAAGTGTCTCCGATGCCTATGGCCCCCAGTCCAGCCACATTACCTTCTCTTTCCTAGCCCACTGCTATGACACCTTGGTGAGTTTCCTGTGATCAGTTGACTGAGGAAGAGAAAACTCAGACCTGGTTTGCAGATGGTTCTGCACAATACACAGGCACCATTTGAAAGTGGGCAAATGCAGCACTCTAGTCCTTTTCTGGGATATTTCTGAAGGACAATGGTAAAAGTAATTACTTCCAGAGAGCAGAACTCCAAGCAGTTCACCTGGATATTCATTATGGAGAAATGACTGAAGACTTGTTTCTATACTGATTCATGTGCTGTGGCCAATGGTTTAGCTGGTTGTTCAGGGACTTGGAAGGAACATAATTGGAAGATTGGCAATAAAGAGTTCTGGAGAAAAGGTGTGTGGATAGATCTTTCTGACTGGGTAGAAAACATGAAGATATTTGTGTTCCATGTCAATCCTCACCATAGGGTGACTTCAGCAGATGAAGATTTTAATAATCTAGTGGATAAGATGGCCCATCTTGTGGGCCAGTCAACCTCATTCCCCATTCTGCCAGTTTGAAACTGTTATGTACCCTAGAAAAGCCATGTTCTACTAATCTAGTCTTGGGGGCAGACCTGTTGTTGGATGGGAACTTTTGATTAGGTTGTTTCCATGGAGATGTGATCCTGCCCATTCGAGGTGGGTCTTGATCCACTTACTGGGATCCTTTAAGAAGGAGACATTTTGGAGAAAGCATAGATGCTTGGAGAGCTGACACAGAGCAGATGCTTAGATCCAGAATGCCCCAGGAGATGCTAGGAAAAGACCAACAGGAGCTGAGAGAGCCGTGTTGAAATCAACCTAAGAGAGAAGGGCCAGCAGACATCATCATGTGCCTTCCCATGTGACAGAGAAACCCTGGATGTGATCAGCTTTTCTTGAGTAAAGGTATACTCTTACTGATGCCTTAATTTGGACATTTTTACAGCTTTAAAATTTTAACTTGTAATAACTTCATAAATCCCCTTCCTAAAAGCCAATCCATTTCTAATATATTGCATTCCAGCAGCATTAGCAAACTGAAACACCCAGCTTCTCCTGTCATTGCCTCATTGGCTCATAACAAAGTGGCCATGGTTGTAGGGATGGAAGTTTTGCATGGGCTCAGCAATATGGACTTACACTCACCAAGACTGACCTGGACATAGGCACTGCTGAGTGTCCAATCTGCCAGTAATAGAGTCCAACACTCAGTCCTCAATATGGTACCATTCTCTGAGGTGACCATCCTATTACTTGGTGACAGATTGATTACATTGGACCACTTCCATCATGGAAGGGAAATGTGCTGGTTTGAAAGGATATATGTACCCTAGAAAAGCCACATTTTAATCCCAATCCAACATTGTGGGGGGCAACCATTCCTTTTAATCCCAATTCATAATGTAGGTTGGGATATTTTGATTAGGTTATTTCCATGGAGATGTGGCTCACCCAATTCTAGGTATTGACCTTGGATTAGAGGGAAATGTGACTCCACCCATTCCAGGTGGATCTTGATTAGTTTATTGAAATCCTTTAACAGAGGAAATATTTTGGAGAAAGTCCCTTCAGGGGACTTTCAAGTCTGAGACTCCACGTAGCCAGAGGCCTTTGGAGATAAAGAAGGAATATGCCTCTGGGGGAGCATCATGAAACAAGAAGCCTGGAGAGAAAGCAAGCAGACGTTTCCATGTTCACCATGTGCCTTTCCAGTTGAGAGAAAAACTTCAAATGTCATTGGCCTTTCTTGAGTGAAGGTAACCTCTTCTTAGTGCCTTAATTTGCACATTTTTATAGACTTGCTTTAATTGGGACAATTTCATGGCCTTAGGACTGTAAACTTGCACTTAATAAATTCTCTCTTTTTAAAAGCCATTCTATTTTTGTTATATCACGTTCCAGCAGCTAGTAAACTAGAACAAGCAGCATTTTATCCTTTTTTTGGCCAACGTTTCTTATTGTGAAATACCACATTTATGCAAAAAAGCAATAAATTTCAAAGTACATTTTAACAAGTAGTTGTAGAACAGATTTCAAAGTTTGGTATGTGTTACAGTTCCACAATTTCAAGTTTTTACTTCTAGCTGCTCCAAGACACTGGAGACTAAAATAAATAGCAATATAATGATTCAGGAGTCATACCCATTTGTTAAATCCTATCTTCTCTGTTTTAACTCCTCCTTCTATTTTAATCCTTCTCCCAATATTTAGGGATATTTTGGCTATGCCCATTCTAACTTTTCATGTTGAAAAGGGGTGTCACCCAATATAGGGTAGGCAGATCAAATTAGTTGATATTCTTGGAGAGGCTGGCCCCTCTGGGTTTCAGGGCTTATCTGGCCTAGGAACCTTCTGGAGGTTGTAGGTTTCTGGAAAGTAAACTTAGTGCATGAAACTTTTATAGAATCTCAGATAAAGCCCTAGGTGTCCTTTGGCATTAACAGGAACGATGTTGGTTGGGGGTTGATAAACCATGGCAACTAGCAATATGTAGCTGAAGCTTCCATAAGATGGTATTACAGAATAGCCTCTTAACTCTATTTGAACTCTCTTAGCCATTGATACCTTCCTTTGTTACATTTCATTATCCCCTTTTGATCAGGAAGGTGTTGTTCATCCCATGGTGCCATGACCAGGCTCGTTCCTAGGAGTCATGTCCCATATTGTTGGGGAGACTTTTACCCCTGAATGTCATGCCCCAGGTAGGGGAGAAATATTGATTTTTCTTGCAAAGTTGGGCTTAGAGAGAAAGAGGCCACATCTGACCAACAAAAGAGGTTTTATGGAAGTAACTCAGGCATAATTATGGTTAAGCTTAGCTTCTCTGCTACAGAAATAAGTTTCATAAGAGTAAGCTTCAAGATCAAAGGCTTGGCCTATTAACTTGGGCGCCCCTAAAATTTGAGAGAGTTTCAGGGGTTTCCCAGGTGGGAAAGCTTGATAGTTTAATATTTTCCTCCATGCCTCAGGGGACTTTTCCAATATATTTTACTTATTTGCAGAGCATACCCTGGGGTGTATCT
Source organism: Tamandua tetradactyla (assembly GCF_023851605.1). NCBI lineage: Eukaryota > Metazoa > Chordata > Mammalia > Pilosa > Myrmecophagidae > Tamandua > Tamandua tetradactyla. The sequence continues at coordinate 126,590,844 of NC_135353.1, forward strand.
GGGTATTACATTAGGCTATAAAGGTTTACAAGCCCTCATTCCCATTCTGGGCTCCATGTGTTTGGGTTATTTAAATGAGCTATACAAGTAGGTTGATTTAGATGGTGTTACAGATAATTTAGGTTTTGAACAAAATGAACCTCTCTGCCTTTGGTCTCATACAGTAGGTGAAGCTCTATAATACAAACAATACCATCCTTGTCCTGTGTACCATTTTTTTCTTACTGGAATAGACACATACTCTGGATACAGGTTTGCCTTCCTTGCACACAATGCTTCTGCCAAAACTACCCTCTGTGGATTTACAGTATGCCTTCCTTATCCACCATCATGGTATTCCACACAGCATTGATTCTGACCAAGGAACCTACTTCACAGAAAATGAAGTCTGAGAATGGGCACATGCTCATGGGATTCTCTGGTCTAACTGTATTCCCATCATCCTGAAACAGCTAGAATAGTAGGATAGTGGAATGGCCTCATGAAAATTCAATTACCATGCCAACTGGATGGCAGAACCTTGCAGGACTGGGTCAATGGTCTCCAGGAAGCTGTGTATGCTCTGAATCAGCATCCACTCTATGGTACTTCTTCTCCCATACCCAGATTCATTGGTCCATGGAATTAAGTGGTGGAAATGGGAGTGGCACCAGTCACTATTTCCCCTAGTGATCCACTTGAGTTTTTTTCTTCCTATCTCTACAAGCTTGAACTCTGCTTGTCTATAGGTGTTAGTTCCAAAAGGAAGAGGGCTTCCATTAGGAGGCATAACAATGATTCCATTGAACTGAAAGTTGTCTGCCACTTGGTCTCTTCCAGCTCCTTATGTTTCTGAATCAACAGGCACACAAGCGAATTACTGTACTGATTAGGGTGCTTGATCCTGATTATCAAGGGGAAATAGAACAGCTGTTACACAGTGGAAATAAAGAAGAGTTTGCCTGGAACACAAGGCATACCTTAGGGCATCTCATTACCACCATGCCATGTGATTAAAATAAATGCAAAACTGCAACAACCCAATCCAGGCAGAACTACTTATGGCCAGATCTTTCAGGAATGGATATTTGGGTCACCCCACCAGACAAAGAATTATGACCAGCTGAGGTGCTTGTTGAGGGTAAAGGGAATATGGAATGAGTAACAGAATAAGGTAATTATAAATACGAGATATGTCTATGTGATCAGTTGCAGAAACACTGACTGTAATGCTTATAAGTATTTCTTCCTCTTTTTATGATTATAGTTGTATATACATATGAAGCAAATATCTTTACTTCCTTCCCTGTCTTACCCCTTATGATATAACATGTTGTCTTAACTTTATGTCATACTATTTGCAGTAGTTAGGTTCAGATGTCTACTTGGCCAGGTGATGGTGTGCTGTCATTCTGTTGCCATGGACTTAAATCGTCAGCACATGAATTTAATCTACAGCTGATTACATCTGCCATCAGCTAAGGGGAGTGCCTTCCACCATGAATGAGGCTTAAAAGGCAACATCAGAAGAGAGATAAACAGCTCAGTACATCTTGGCATAGCCCTGCACAAGTCAGCTCAGAGCTCAGAGAAGCTCACATCCAGATATTTGGAGATGCAGAAAGGAATCACCCTGGGGAATGCCATTTGAACCTAGAAGCCAGGAGGGAAGGCTAGCAGATGTCCCCATATGCCTTTCCATGGACAAAGAAAACCAGAGGAAATCCATCTGCATTTTCTTTGAATAACTTAAAATTTGTAACTAAATCAATCCCCATTATAAAGCCAGTCTATCTCTAGTGTATGCATTCTGGCAGCCTTAGCAATCTAAAGCAGATTTTGGTACCAGAGGGGCAGGGTACTGCTGCATTTGCAGATACCAAACATGTTGGAATGCATTTCAAATGGATAAGAGGGGGTTATGAAGGAATTGTGAAGAACTTGATAGAGAAAACCTAGATTGCTTTGAAGAGACTGTGGGTAGAAATATGGACTCTAAAGATACTTCAGTTGAAGCCTTAGACAGAAATGAGGAATGTGTCATTGCAGATTGAAAAGAGGTTGACCCTTGTTTTAAGTTAGCAGAGAATCTGAAAAAATTAAGTGCTGGTGCTGGATGGAAGGGAGAATTTGAATTCAATGATCCGGGACACTTAGCCGAGGAAATTCCTAAACTGAATGTGAAAAATGCAGCCTTGTTTCTTCTTGCAGCTTACGATAAAATGTGACAGGAGAGAGGTAACCTAAGAACTGAACTTTTGGGTACAAACAAACCAGAAATTGATGGTCTTGAAAATTCTGGGCTTCCAGAAAGTGAGACCCTAGAGAATAGTGCCCCAGGGGAAGATTTAACTGAACATGGAACCAGTTAGTCATTACAGGACAAGTGAGAATGAATGATGGAGTTAACCAGAAAGGACTTGTGGAAAGTCCTACAGTCTGATGGCTTTGATCCCTGCATGCTGTATGCCAAATCAACAAATTTTCTGTGAGACCTGTATAAGCAGAACCACTGCCGGTCTGGACTAAAAGGGAGAGAAAAAGACAGACTAAAGGAAAAATGGCCTCAGAGGCAGAACCATGGAAACTAAGTTCTTAAGTCAAGAAACCTTGCTCTATAAGAATGGATCCACCTGTGCATTTGGAGGGCACGAGTTTGCCCCAGAGGCAGAGGGTGGGCCTTTCACCTCAATGTTCTGGTGTTCCAGGCCTCAGAGAAGGTGGAGCACATTCCCCAGGGTTCAGGGTGGGAGACCTGGCTGCCACCCCATTATTCTGAAGGGTGTGGGAGTGTGCCCTGGAGATGGCAGAGAATCCAAGTGCCACCTAGATGCTTGAGGAGGATGGAGCCAATAAAAGGTGGTCTCCCCAATGTTTTTCAGTGTTGCAACCCTCATCCCAGTGTTTGAAGAGAACAGGGCCACTGTGTGGGCCCTTGGAAAGGGTAGGACTCCTGTTTTCTAAAGCCCTGAGGGTGAATGACTCTCAGACTTTGAAATCTAATGGAGTTTGACCTGAAGGTTTTCAGAATTGTTTAGGTCCAGTGGCCTCTGTTTTCATTCCAATTTCTCCCTATATCAATGGAATAATGTATCCAATGATTGTTTCTTCTTTGTATATTGGAGGCAAATAACCTGCTCTAAGTTCACAGGTCCACAGCCAGAGAAGAATTTTGTCTTAAGACAGACCATGCCTGTAACTGACTTTGATGAAATTGTGTACTATTTTTGAGTTGGTATTGTATTTATATTGTTACTGAAGTGGTTTAAGGCCTTTGTGATACTGTGATAAAATGAATGTAATTTGTATATGGAAAGATTTAGTGCATTGTATGCAGAACAAATGAGCATTGTTAGGCCAAAAATACCTGTTATTGTTTTCTATTTATAGATTAATTATGATTTAATGTGATGTGTATAGTTGCCAAGTTGACAAGTTGTGGACTGTGTAGTAGTTAGGTTCAGGTGTCAACTTGGCCAGGTGATGGTGCCTGGTTGTTCTGTGACTGTGGACTTAAATCAGCATGTGAATTTCTTCTATGGCTGATTATATCTGCCATTGACTAAGAGGAGTGCCTTCTGCAATGAGTGAGGCCTAAAAAGAGAGGTCAGAAGAGAGAAACAGCTCAGCAGCAGAACTTGGCATAGCAAGTTGTTGAGCTCTCAGCTCAGAGAGCTCCAGGTAGCTCAGATCCAGATATTTGGAGATGCAGAAAGGAATCACCCTGGAGAGAGCTGTTTGAATCCAGAAGCCAGGAGGGAAGGCCAGTAGTCATCACCACATGCCTTCCCATGGACAAACAAAACCTGAGAAAGCCATTTGACTTTCCTCCAAAGAACTGCAAATTTGTAACTGGATAAATCTCCTTTATAAAAGCCAGTCCATCTCTGGTATATTACATTCCAGCAGCCTTAGCAAACTAAAACAGTATTTAAGTTACAAGATATCAAATTCAAGAGTGAATATTACCCAAGGACTTGCATCCTCTTATTGGAAAGATTAATGTGTTTTTAGTTGTATGCAGACAATTGAATTACATTAGGTGAAAGTATTTCTGTTATTGTTTTTATTTAGAGATTAAGTATGATTTAAGTATATTTGTATGGGTGCCAAGTTGACAAGGGATAGACTGTGATGGTTAAGTTCATATTCAGATGGGCTAGGCTATGTTGTCCAGTTGTTTGGTCAAGTAAGCACTGGCCTGATTGTTACTGTCAGGCTATATCATGGGTTTAAATAATTAGTCAGTTGATTGCATTTATGACTGATTACATCTGCAATCAACAAAGGAGGTGGCCTTCAGCAATGAGAGAAGTCTTATTCAATCAGTTGAAGGCTTCAAAAGGAGAACTGATTATTTCAACAGTCAGAAAGAAGAATTTCCAAACCTACATCAGCTGCCAGCTTCTCCTGGGGAATTCATTAAAGACTTTCATTGGAGTTTCCAGCTTGCAGCCTGCCCCATGGCATTTGGACTTGCCAATCTCCATGGCCTTGTGAGCCATTCCTATTATAAATCTTATAATATTTACATATAGAAATGCATTTATATATATTTTTATATAGAAATTTTTATATTTTATATAGAAATATATTTTATATAGTTATGTACCCCAGAAAAGCCATGTTATTTTTTCTCATTCAATCTTTTGGAGGTAGACCTATTGTTTAGGGTGGAAACCTTTGATCAGATTGTTTCCATGGAGATGTAATTAACTCAATTATGGGTGTGACCTTTTGACTAGATGGGGATGTGACTCTGCCCATTTAATGTGTGTCTTGATCAGTTTTCTGGAGTCCTGTAAAAGGGGAAACATTTTGGAGAAAGCTCAGAGACAACATAGATGCAGACATTTGGACATGCTTGAAGTGCTGAAGGAGATGCTTGGAATGCTAACAGAGAGAGCAGATGCCTAGACACAGATGTTTGGAGATGCAGAGCCCAGCAGGCATCACCATGTGCCTTCCCAAGAGATGCTAAGCAAGCCAGAAACCAGAAGGATCCACAGTGGCTGAGAGAGCCATTTGAAAGCAGAAGCCAGCTGAGGATGCAGATGCCAGCCACAGGCCTTCACATATGACAGATATTGGCCTTTCTTGAGTCAAGATATCTTTACCTGGACGCTTTAGTTTGGACATTTTTATGGCCTTAGAACTGTAAACTTGTAACTTTAAAAATCCCCTTTACAAAAGCTGTTCCATTTCTGGTGTATTGTATTCTGGGAGCATTAGCAAACTAAAACAAACTATAACCTCACCTCTTTCCCATAGATCTGAGTGCTTCACCCATAACTTTTGGCCCACTTCTACCTCTTAGTGATAGGTAGGAGTTATCAGGACTCCTCAAGGGTCTCATGACTATTCCCAAGAACACTGGGAACACACCAACCTCCAGTTTATGTATATCAGGCCCCTGCAGGTTACACCACTGGATTGTTAAGCACCACTATGCCCATGTCTGTCACCCCACCCCTCTTCCTGATAGCCCTAACCTCCTATGATCCTGGGAACCATGTGGAGGATGTAATGAGGGAAAAAGTGGGATGATCTCCTGAAAATGGCTGTAAAGGAATGTCCCAAGTGGTGTGTCTTTGATCCTCCTTTCAGGGTCAATCCTCATCTTGATGGGTGTAAGGGTGGACACATAACAAAGCCTGGGTTCCCTCCAACCCCTACCCTTGTCTCCTCCTTGTGCTAGGAAACAGAGTAAGGCTGTGTTTCCCTTCAGGGAATTGCTGAGTTCAGTTTCCAGAGGGACCAAGTAAGGTGAACAGTCCATTAAGTAAGAGTTGTGAGGGTGTAGACACTGAAGCTCTTTATTAAGGCAACCATTAAACTTTCCACAATGCCAGTTTCCTGTAATTTCTGTGATGTAATTGGTGATGTAATTCCATGAGTCTGGGCCCTTTGTTGGGTGGATTGTGCAGTAAAGTGGATTCCTTGGTCAGAGGAGATGTTATCTGGTTACCCAAAGGGTAACAGAGCCATTTTTCCAAGATACTCCTTATATGTTCTGCATCTGCAAGATGAACTGGAAAGGTAAGTCCATAGCCTGAATAGGTGAGGCATAGGACATACCTTGGGATGTCAGGAGAGGGCTAATGTAGTCCACTGGCCATAAGCGACCTGGTGCAGCCCCTCTAGGAAGAGCCCCTGAATGCCTTTTTCAGGCTTTGGATTACAGTCGACATCTCTCATATTGGTAAATGGCAAATTGGGTTTCATTATTATTATTATTATTTAACTTTTTCTTACTGTGAAATATAACACATATCTAAAAGAGCAGTAAATTTCAAAGCATAATTTAACAAGAAGTTAAGAACAGATTTCAAAGTTTGGTATGGGTTACAGTTTCATAATATTAGGCTTTTCCTTTTAGCTGCTCTGAGACACTGGAGACTAAAAGAAATATCAATATAATGATACAGTAGTCATACTCATTTGATAAATTCTATCTTCTCTGTTATAACTTCTCCTCCTTCATCCTTTTCCCAATCTTTGGGAATATTTGGGTTATGCTCATTCTAACTTATTTTAAAAATACTTTAAAAAAATTTATCCTTTTAATGCAATTTTATTGATATATTCACATACAATATAATCATCCACAGTGCACAATCAGTGGTCCACAGTATCATATACTTGTGCTTTCATCATCACAATACATTTTTTATGATCATTCTGTTCTACATATATAATCAATAATTCACAATATTATCACATTGTTGCATATTCATCATCATGATAATCTCTTAGAACATTTGCATCAATTCAGAAAAAGAAATAAAAAGATAACAGAAAAAAATTCATACATATGATACCCCTTACCCCTCCCTTTCATTGATCACTAGCATTTCAATCTAAATTTATTTTAAGATTTGTTCCCCCTTTTATTTATTTTTATTTCACATGTTTTATTCATCTGTTGATAAGGTAGATAAAAGGAGGATCAGACACAACGTTTTCACAATCACACAGTGTGCCGGTATGAAAGGAAGTATGCCCCCCAGAAAAGCCATGTTTTAATCAAAATCCCATTTCATAAAGTTAGAATAATCCCTATTCAATACTGTATGTTTGAAACTGTAATCAGATCATCTCCTTGGATGATGTGATTTAGTCAAGAGTGGTTGTTAAGATGGATTAGGTGATGACATGTCTCCACCTATTTGGGTGGGTCTTGATTGGTTTATTGGAGTCCTATAAAAGAGGAAACATTTTGGAGAATGGGAGATTCAGAGAGAGCAGAGCAGAAGGACATAGTCACGAGAAGCAGAGTCCATCAGCCAGCAGCTTTGGAGATGAAGAAGGAAAATGCCTCCCGGGAGCTTCATGAAAAAGGAAGCCAGGAGAAGAAGCTAGCAGATGATGCCATGCTCGCCATGTGCCCTTCCAGCTGAGAGAGGAACCCTGACTGTGTTCACCATGTGTCTTTCCAGATGAGGGAGAAACTCTGACCATGTCCACCATGTGCCTCTCACTAGACAGAGACCCTGAACTTCATTGGCCTTCTTGAAGCAAACCAGGGTATCTTTACCTGGATACCTTTGATGGGACATTTCTATAGATTTGCTTTAATTGGGACATTTTCTCAGCCTTAGAACTGTAAACTAGCAACTTATTAAATTCTCCTTTTTAAAAGCCATTCAGTTTCTGGTATATTGCATTCCGACAGCTAGCAAACTAGAACACACAGTCACATTGTGAAAGCTATATCATTATACAATCATCTTCAAGAAACATGGCTACTGGAACACAGCTCTACATTTTCAGGCAGTTCCCTCCAGCCTCTCCATTACACCTTAAGTAAACAGGTGATATCTTTTAATGCATAAGAATAACCTCCAGTATAACTTCTCAACTCTGTTTAGAATCTCTCAGCCACTGACACTTTATTTTGTCTCATTTCACTCTTCCCCATTTTGGTTGAGAAGATTTTCTCAATCCCTTGATGCTGAGTTCCAGCTCATTCTAGGATTTCTGTCATTGCCAGGAAGGTCCACACCCCTGTGAGTCATGTCACATGTAGGGAGGGGGAGGGCAGTGAGTTTACTTGCTGTGTCGGCCAAGAGAGAGAGGCCACATCTGAGCAACAGAAGAGGTTCTCTTGGGGGTGACTCAGGTCTAATTTTAAGAAGGCTTAGCCTATCCTTTGAGGGGTTAAGTTTCATATGAACAAACCCCAAGATTGGAGGCTGGGCTTATTGCTTTGACTGTTCCCACTGCCTGTGAGAATATCAAGAATTCTCAACTTGGGGAAGTTGAATTTTCCCCCTTTCTCACCATTTCCCCTAGGGACTCTGCAAATACTTCCCTATTCACTGTTCAAATTGCTCTGGGATTTATCTGGGCATCACTCTGGACAAACCTACAAAATCTCATACCCTACACAAGTTTCCAAGTATTTTGGTGTTTGATTAAGCTGTCCACATAAGTTATATTAGGAAATGCACTAGTCCAAATATAAATTTTGTACCAAATAAAAATTTTTTGCTTGTCTCACTCATACGTTAAAGTTCTAAAATATTAATTACCATCTATTTTCAACACCCTGCATTATTGACATTTCTTTATTCTTCCTCATGCACAAACATTTTTAAATTTGCACATTTCGTCACTACCATTATACACTCTAGGCATTCCTAAATTATACCATCTCAGTCTTTATTGTCTATCTTTCCTTCTGATTTCATTTGTGAGGAGGCCTCTTTTTAGTAGTCAGAATTTGTTAATTAATTCCACATTTGGAGCTTGGTTGTGCTCAGTCCCTGCTGCTGGCAAATTCTCTTTCCTTTCCCCTCTGGGAATCAAGCTGTGGGGAGGGGTGCTGGCTGCTGCGGTTTGGGGAACTCACAGTACTGGGTGAGTTCACAGCTGGTCCAGCTTGTCCAAACTGGGGTACACTGTGTGTCTGGTCACTGACGTGGCCCCAGCAGTTGCTCTGTACTGTTCCTGGCTATTTACTAGCTGCTCTGGAGGATGAACTAAATCCCACACCTCACTAAGCCAGTATCTTGGCCCTCTCCCTCATTCTAACATTTTCATGTTGGAAAGGAGTGTCAACAATGTAGGATAAGGGATGGAATTAGTTGACGGTGCCAGAGGCTGGCACCTCTGGGTTCAGGACTTATCTGACCCAGGAATCATTTGGAGGTTATAGGTTTCTGGAAAGTAAACTTAGTGCATGAAACTTTTGTAGACTCTCAGATAGAGCCCTAGGTGTTCTTTAGCATTAACAGGAATGATGTTTGTTGGGGGTTGGCAAACTATGGCAATTAGTAATATCTAGCTGAAGCTTGCATAAGAGTAGCCTCCAGAATAGCCTCTTGACCCTATTTGAAATATCTTAGCCACTGATACCTTATTTTGTTACAATTCTTTCCCCTCTTTTGATCAGGAAACATTGTTGATCCCATGGTGCCAGGGCTAGATTCATTCCTGGGAGTGATGTCCCACATTGTCAGTGAGACTTTCACTCCTGGATGTCATATCCCATGTAGGGGAGACAGTAATGATTTTCCTTGCAGAGTTGGGCTTAGAGGGGAGAGAGTCCTCATCTGAGGAACAAGAGAGATTTTCTGAAAGTAACTCTTAGGCATAATTAGAATTAGGCTTACCTTTTCTGCTACAGAAATGTTTCATAAGAGTAAGACTTAAGATCAAGGCTTGGTCTATTAACTGGGAAAGCTTAATAGTTCAATATTTTTCTCCAATCCCTCAGGGGACTTTGCCAATACTTTTCAATTATCTCCCCAACATACCCTGGGACTTATCCTGGTATTACATTAGGCAATTCATATTTACAAACCCCCATTCCCATTCTGGGCTCCATGTGTTTGGGTTGCTTAAATGAGCTATCCAGACAGGTTGAGTTAGATTATGTGTTACAGAAAATTTAGGTTTTGAACAAAACAAACCTCTCTGCCTTTGATCTCATACAGTGTGTGAAGCTCTATAATACAGACAATGTTCTCCTTTGCCCTGTATTCTGATTTGCCCTAGTCCCAACCAGATCAGCTTAGTTCTTATCTCTAATTGAAGCCCTATCTCTTTTTCAGTTTCTTTAACAGTTGTTATATGTAGCAATGGTGACTTTCAGAGCTGCAGAATTCCAACTCTGAGTCTAAGGTGTCACACAGGTACCCAAAATTCCAGGGAAATACCAGGTTATACATATATAGCAAAGCATCTCAGAATCTAGGAATATACTTACAACTCCAGACTAAATGTGACTGCTGTTAGAGCTTAAAATCTAGGCCCCAACTTTTTTAATAAGTATTTTTAAAAGAGATAGTACACTATTTGTTCTTTTGTTTCTGGATTATTTTGCAAAACATAATGTCCCAAGATTCATTAACCTCATTGTATGCCTTCATTCCTTTCTGTAGCCACACAATATTCCATCATATGTATATACCAGTTTGCCATTCTACTTCTCAGTCAATGTGTCCTTCAGCCACCTCCATCCATTTGGCATCATGGATAATGTCCAAATTAAACAATCCATGTCTCACATTATCCTCTCTCAGTTCTACAGTCAACACTTTCAATTTTAGACAATTTTCATTGTTCCAAAGAGAAAAATAACTGATAAACATACCCTCACCAAATAGAAAATCCAAACTTCCCTTAACTCTTGTCCTCCCCACCTCAATTACTTACCCTCGGTATTGCTGTGGTACTACTGCTGTCTTCCTGTTAATTATAAGCCATAACATGCAATAGTAGTTTTGCCCCTACAGCCCCCTATTATTGAGTCTCTGTACAAGATTCATACCTTAGAAGTAGTTCATACAAGTACATGTTTATATTTGTATCATTCAGTTGATATGTGGCTCTATACATTCAGATTGGGTCTCTTTTAATGAGAGAGGTATTCTCGTTTCATAGTGTTGGAATTTCCATGTCCAGTTCGGTGGTGGATGCATCTAGCTGCAGAATAGCCATGGGAAATCCAGCTATTTCACAGTTATCACTGAGCGTAAGTTCATTTTCCTCATCCTCCAGAGAGGGCTCATCCTTTACCTCTCTCCCAGGAGGATCTCTAGCCTCATCAGGTGTGAAAAGCAGCTCAGTGCATCCTTCATTGCTTAGGTCATTCCAATGATGTTCATTGTGATGCAGGTCCTTGCCATGCACATCAACATGGGTGACATAGATGTTGCCCTTCTACATCGACAATTGTTTCCAAAAGTCCCTTCCCCACTTGGGAGAACCATTTATTCTACAATTGTATACTCTCTATGTAGTGGAGCAGACTGCTAAGCCATGGTGACGGCCCATGAGTCAATAAACAAGCACTTCAGATGCTTGGGTATGAGTGTTTCAGGGCTAATAGGACTGCTTGAAGTTCAGCCCATTGGGCAATTTTCCAGTGCTAGTGGTGGTATAGAGTTTGCCTGAGATTGGAAAAACAGCCGTTGCTGCCAGATGGCTTCAGTTTGGCTGATCCTTCAATGAACCTTTACTTAGCCTCTCATGGGGCATCCTTAAGTTGGGGTCTCCAGGATGAGAATGCAGTGAGAAAAGGGCCCTCATCTGGTGCTGCAATAGAATCATTGTTTAGGGAGTCCTTTGCCACCTTCTCATACAAGCATGTCACTCCCTGTGGGCCCAGGTGAGCATCATCCTGAATGTACCAATTCAATTTGATGACTCTGTGTTGCCGGGCACTGACTGGTGAGTGTTCTGATTACTCAAGCACCCAGACATGATGGGGATTTCTGGCCTCAGGAGGACCTGAGAGGTCAGGATTCCACCAAGAGCTCTCTACCAAGGCTCAATAGCATGCCAGAAGTTGCCTCTCAAAGGGGGAGTAGCACTGGACGGTATCAGGTTCAAAACTCCAGCATTTTTGTATATTGTACAATCTCACTGATCTGACATGAATAGACTAAGCAAACTAATAGAGTCAGAATCTAGAATATAGATTACCAGAGGGTAGGGTGGAGATAGGCAGTGGGAAGTTAAGACTTAAAATGTACAGGCTTCCATTTTGGAACAATGGAAACATTTTGGTAATAGATGGTGGTGATGGTAGCACAACACTGTGAACGCAATTAACAGCATGGAAATATATATCTGAATGTGATCAAAAGGGGAATTGTTAGATTCTCTATATGGTAAAAGAATAATTTTTTAAAAAAACCCATGGAACTGTATAATACAAACAGTGAATCCTAAGTTAAACCATAGACTATAGTTAATAGTACAACTGTAAAATGTATTTTTATCCATTGTAACAAATGTTCCACACCAAGGCAAGTTGTTAGTATTAGGTGATATATGAGAATCCTGTATATTATGTATGATTGTTCTGTAAACCCACAACTTCTCTAATAATGAAAAAATAATTCTGGGTTCTGCAAATTCCTGTTGCTCCCTCCTTCTGCCAAAGGTACAGTTGGCATGAGTCCAGGTAGCAGAAAACTATAGCTCAGATAGAGTTCTAGGTTCTAAAGGTCTTAGAGGCAGAACAGCTGAAATAGCCATTTTTACCTCTTGGAGGATCCACTCTTCTTCTATCCCCCCACGTAAAGTATCTGCTTTTCAGGTCACCTCATATAAGTGATGCCAGGTGGAAACCTGCATGAGGAATATGCTGGTGCCAATGTGCAAATAGCCCAAAGTCTGGGACTGCAGGTGTCAAATGGGATACCTCTGCATTCAAGCACTGATCATGTATAGTTAGCTGCCACATTCTACTTGCCTTTTTCACTGGCCACACTGGGCTATTACAGGCAGAGATAATGGAGCAGAGGACACCTGCAAATAAAAGGTCCTTTATGAGTTCATTAATGTTCTTTACTCAACTAGGGAGGCAATATTCCCGCTGTTGGATAATATGGAGAAGAGATGAGAGTGGTGGGGGTGCACAACTATGATGGCCAGAATTTGCCCAACTGTGGTGGCCAGAATTCACCAGGGTGGCAGAAAGTATCCTCACAGCCATCACTGGGATGTGCAGTAATGCAGGATATAAACTCCTTTAACACATTCCCTGGTGGGAAATACAACCACAGGGACAGCCAAAGAGCCATAGGGACCACCCAGAGGGTAGCACTAACCTCTAGTCCTCATACCCATATGGAATGCAAAAAACTTCCCAAAGCTGTTTGTTGCCCCCTCCTCTCTTTATCTCCTAGAATGAGAGTGATCTGGAGGTCCATATCCAAAAGCACCATAAAGCTTTGCTCATTGCTCCCAAATTCTACACATACTGAAGTATATAGCCTTTGGTTCCTGTGGCATGGTCAGGGCCTATGGCCCCACCCCTAAGCCATTTTCAATTTAGTCAAATCTGGGTAAAGAGGTCCTTCCTGGGGGCCAGACTACTCAGTTGGTGCTGAAGGGAGAGGCAGGAGATCTTCAGGAACCTCCTCCATTCCTGTTACCTGTTTCTAAAGATTGTGAGGACAGGGCCAGAGCAGGGGCAGATTGTCCCTGTTGAGCTGGTGGACCTCTTTCTAGTTTATATTTTCCCCCAAATTCTCCATTGGAGAGCCTGTCTACAGTGTCCTTCGGGACCCTTTGCTCTAATAACCACAAGAACAAGCTTGGTAAATGGGGTCTCCAAAATAGAGGGGTGGCTGCTGATCCAACCTATGGGTCTCAGGGTCTGCCAAATTAAGAAGTGGGTGGCTGTTGCCTGCCTATCTGGCTCTTCTGTCAGTTACTATGGGGGCCATCCTCCTAATACAGGAACCCTTGCTCCAAGCAGGGAGGGTACAATAAACCCACATAATCATGTCTCCCAGGGGAAGCTTTGGAGTGAGGAGCACAACCAGCTTGTTGCCCCATTCAGGAGACACTATCTACTAAAAATCATCAAAATTCTGCCATGAAATAGGAATCTGGTGAGGTGCTAAATCCCACCAGCAGGGGTAGAATATCCCAGTTGTTGCAGCATGACCATGGCTTCCTCCTCTTTCCTCTAAACCTTTGTTGAAATTTGGGGGGTGTCAACCAGAGTGGGACATGCTCATCTGACTCCCTGAAGGATCTAGTCAAACAAGCTGTAGCCATGGAGTGCTTGCAGTTACACCATCAGCTGTTCCTTCTCCACCACCACCCACCCCCTTTTCCCTTAACTCTAACTGACTAAGAGTTTGTTGGAGAATGTGGTTGGATGTGAGGGGACCAAAACAAAAATCTCATACTTTCATTTTCACCTCCAGGTCTCCATTTTCAGTTCTAATCATCTCTTGAATAATGACGACCTCACACTAACCTCAAGATCAGTCTGGGTGGCATGACAAAATAAAAACCAGTGTAGAATATCTCAATAATATCTTGTATTGATTACATATTAAAGTGATAATATGTTAGATACAATGAGTTAAAATATATTACTAAAATTAATTTATGTGTCTATGAGAAAATTTAAAATTGCACGTGTGTTTTTTACTATGTGGTGGTTTGGAACTGTATGCACCCCAGAAAATCATGTTCTTAAAGTTAATCCATTCCTGTGGATATAACCCTATATTGTAAGTAGGACTTTTTATTACATTACTTAAGTTAAGGCATGGCCATGGGTGGGTCTTAATCCTCTTACCAGATATTTCAGTTTGCTAAAGCTGCTGGAATGGATTGGCTTTTACAGTGGGGATATATTAACTTAAAATTTACAGTTCTAAGGCCATGAAAATATCCCAATTAGGGTATCAACAGGATGATAGCTGAACTCTGAAGACAGGTTGCTGGCATCCTGGATATCTCTGTCACATGGGAAGGCACATGGCAACATCTGCTGGTCCTTCTCTCCTGGGTTCTAGTTTCAGTGGCTCTCTCAGCATCCCCAGATGCCTTTTTTCTCTAAGCTGTCTCCATATTTCTCTGGGTGTTTCTCTCTCTTAGCTCCTCCGGGCTTTTTCCGTGTCCTTTATCCTCTTATAAAGGACTCCAATAAAAGATTAAGACTCACCTTGAATTGGGTGGGTCACCTCTCAATTGAAACAACCTAATCAAAAGGTTCTACCCACAATAGGCCTATACCCACAGGAATGGATGGAAAGAACATAGCCTTTTCTGGGGTACATAACAGCTTCAAACCAGTACATGGAGTCCTTTATGAATAAGATATAAATAGGATGACTACAGAGAAAAAGAGAGAGAGAGAGAGAGACAGACAGACAGCACCATGGAAACGAGAAGCTGAAAGCAAGAAACCTGGAAGAGAAGGGAGAGACCAGGAGACTCTGCCATGTGACAGAGGAGTCTAGGATTGCCAGCAGTGGGTCTTTAGGCAGAAAATATTGTGGTAATGATGCCTTGATTTGGACATTTTCATAGTCTCCAAACTGTAACATTGTAAGCTACTAAATTCCCATTGTTAAAAGACAACTCATTTTATGGTATCTGCTTTAATACACTTAGCAAACTAAAATATACTGTATTTCATAGGATAATGCTGATCTAAAGACATGAAAGTGAATCTCAAAATAATCAGGTAAGAGATGAAAGTGGGTTTTCATACCAAAACTTACAGAATTAGTTGACGATTTGAGCTATGCACAAATATTACTTTGATAGATAAGTAGAGGGAAATATGGAAAGATAGAAGGAAAGAAAGCTCCTAGGTCCTCTGCTCAAGAAAGTAATAATCACACTACTTTGGTGGCTAGCTTTAATCTGAATGCTAAATTATAATATGTGCATATTTAATTACATGTAAACTCTAAACCACTCTTTAATTCTGGAGGACCTGTCTTCTTTTTCAAAGTTGGATATCTAAGTTTTTCATAAAACATTATAATGGTTTTAATTACAGGTGAATGAGATTCTAGAGATGCTCAGATTTTATAGATGGGGAAACAAAGGCTAAGCTATTTTTAAAAAACTGCTTAAGGTCACATAGCTTCCTAATGATAGTGCTATGTATCTTTCATGTTATACATGGGCTAGGAAAATATATCCATATAGATAAAATAGTTTACATATTATAATACCCTAAGCCATTATAAATTTAAGTGTTTACATTTTGGACAAAGATCTAAAATGTTGTGCTTTGATATTGTGCCTCTTTAGCTCCTACAGTCAAAAAAACTCACATTTCAATTTTTTTTCTATTTCCAAAACCTCTCATTTTCCTTTGTTGTTGTTGTTTTTAGTTGAAGTTATTTGAGTGGTAAGAAAGGGGTATTAATGCCATTGTTTATTTCATACATATTCCTGTAAAAACTAGTTGGGGAAATAATGTATCTCAGCCAAATTCTAGATCAAAATATCCATGCATAATAAGTGTTTTCCTTGCGAAAATAACCTTCCTTTAATAAACTGAGCATATATTTACAAATACTTACTGAGTGCAAGGCACTGAATTACATGTTACAGGAGATGAAGAAAGAATTGTATCTTCACATCCCTGTCACTCAATGAGTTTGCAATGCTAATGCTACTAAAAACAGAACTGTATCATGCCATACAGCAATTGTTGATTGCATTATAAATAGCTTCACATAAAATTATTCCTATTGAGTTGTGTGCCAGTTTGAAGCTATTATGTACACCAGAAAAACCATGTCCTCTAATCCTCATTCAGTATTGCTGGTTGGAATCTTTTTTATTGTTCCCACGGAGATGTGACCCACCCAGTTGTGGGTAATAACTTTTGATTAGATGGTTTCCATGATGTGCCTCCACCCAATCAAGGTGGGGTTGCTTACTGAAGCCCTCTAAGAAGGAACCATTTTGGAGAAAGCTTGAGAGCTATGAGAACCAACAGAGCCCACACAGCCAGAGGCCATTGGAGAACCCTAGAGAGAAAGCTAGCAGATCTCACCATGTGCCTTTTCAGCTGAGAGAGAAACCCTGAACATAATCAGCCTTTTTGAACCAAGGTGTCTTTCCCTAAATGCCTTAGATTGGATATTTTACTTTAATTTGGACATTTTCACAGCCTTAGATTGTAAACTTGCAATTTAATAAATTTCCCTTTTCAAAAGCTGTTCTGTTTCTGGTATATCACATTCCAGCAGCTTGTAAACTAAAACAAGTTGTATAAATATATCATTTTGAGGTTATAAAGCTTAGGTAGAAAATATATAAGCACCACATCATAACATTTTATTCTAATTTCCAAATTATAATTTGTATTTTTTTTGATTAATTGAGAAATTTTTTTCTGAACTCAGATTTTCTGTCTGGGCCACATTTCAATGCAAACATTAGCAAGCAAATTGACTTATTAGCACCATTGGGTCTACTTGATGAAAGCCTGTTTTCTGCTTCTTACCTTCTAAGGACCCTAGTCAAAACTTCCAGCTGTGTGAGTTGGGACATTTCTGAAATTGAAGGAATGCAGGGTAGTCTGTATTAGTTAAGGCTCTTTTAAGATGTCAATTTATGTTAGCAGAAAGAAGGAAGGAAGGAAGGAAGGAGGGAGGGAGGGAGGGAGGGAGGGAGGGAGGAAGGAAGGAAGGAAGGAAAGAAAGAAAGAAAGAAAGGAAGGAAGGAAGAAATAAAGAAAGAAAGAAAGAAAGGAAAAAATATATATAACAAAGAGAAAATTCCAAAATAAATGTCAGGAATAAGACCAAATATGTCACTTATCCCAATAAAAAAAATAGTCAATGTTGTAGTTTGAAGCTGTTATGTACCCCCAGGAAAAGCCATGTTCTTTTAATCTATTCCTGTGGGTACAAACCTGTTGTGGGTGGGGCCTTTTGGTTATTTCAATTGAAATGTGACCCACCCATTCAAGGTGGGTCTTAATCCTTTTATTAGAATCTTTTCTGAGAGAATATAAAGAAAAAAGCCCTGAAGATGCTAAGAGAAAGCCCACAGAAGCTCAGAGAAGAGGCCACTGGAACCAGGAGCTGAAAGCAGTGAAACCCAGAAACAAAGGGCCAGCAGACATCAGCCGTGTGCCTTCCCATGTGACAGAGGTATCCCAGATGCCAGCAGCCTTTCTTCAGAGAAGTTTCATCCTATTGATGCCTTAATTTGGATATTTTCACAGTCTTAGAACAGTAAATTTGTAAGATATTAAATCCCCATTGTAAAAGCTAACCCATTCCTGGTATATTGTATTCTAAAAGCTTTAGCAAACCAAAACAGTTAAGTTTCCCTTTTAGAAAGAGAATCTGAAATTGGTTTCTTGAAAAATTCAGACTTAAGGTGGATGCCCCAAATCAAAATATTAAAACATAAACAGACAAAGATATACCAGGCAAATGTCAACCAGAAGTAAATAGAGGTATCTGTACTAATATCAGACAAAATAAATTTTTAAATACCAAGAGTACTTTATTGAGGTATAAGTAGAATACAGTAAAATGCACAAATCTTAAGTATAAGCTGGATGAATTTTGTCAAATGTATATACCCATGTAACTGAAACCCAGATCAGATCATGACGTAAAACATTTTCATCACCACAGAAAGTCAAACCATATCCATGCCCATAGGTAACCACCTTCTGACTTACATGACCATAGATGAGTTTTGCTTGTTTATCAACTCCACATAAATGGAATCATTCATATTAATTATTTTGAAAGTTATCCATGTTGTTGAGTGCATTAGTAGTTGATTCTCTTTTATTGCTGACTAATATGGATATACTACAATTCGAAGATCCATTCATCAAATACTGGACATTTGGGTTCTTTTAATTTGTTGGCTATTGTGTATAATGCTGCCATGAACATTTGTGTAAGTCTTGAGGTAGACACGTGTTCTTTCTTTTTTTTTTTAAGTATATATCCTAAGAGTGTAATTGCTGAGTCATAAGGTAGGTATATGTTTTACTTAGTTAGAAGCTGCCAAAATTTTTTCAAGTTAGTTATACAATTTAAACTCTCACCAGCAATGTATGATAAATTAAGTCACTGTGCATCTTTATCAGCATTTATAAAAGACAAAATAGATCTTAAAGCAAAAAATATTATTTAGTCTGAAGACCATCATTGCATAATAATAAAGGAAAACTCATCAAGAAGATACAATAATTCTAAACATACATGGGCACAGAAAATACAGTAGTAAGTAAGACTGAAAAGATCACTGTTCTCATGGAGCTCAAATTCTAGTTGGAGGAGATAATCAGTCAATCAATCAAATAAGTAAATATCAGGTTGCAATGTGTACTATGTTAAAAGATAAATCATCTTGATTTGATCATAGGCTGGATCAGCAATAGTCAAATACATGTAATCATCACAATACATCTCCATTAAAGCATTTCATAAAATTCAGGTAAGCAAAGATTAAAAGGAAAATTTGATAACCTGATAAAGAATATCCATTAGAACTCCCAATACCCTTAATAGTGAAGCAATAGAAGCATTCTCATAAAGTAACAAAAAATAAAGATGCCTGCTATCACTGCTTTTATTCATCTTTGTTTTATACTACATAGCCAAAATAATAAATAAAGAAAAATGTAAATATCATAAATATTGGAAAGAAAGAGATAAAAATTATAATTACAGAATTCTGGTTTCTACTAGGAAATTAAAGACAATTGACTGAAAAAACTTTAAAACTAATGAGATAATTCAGGAAAATGTCTGTGTACAAGAACAACTAAAATTTTTATAAAAGCTTTTTCTATGCACCAGCAAAATCCAATTAAGGGGACACTTCCAGGGAAGATGTGGAGTAGGGAACTCCAGGACTAAGTCTGCTCACCAAAACAACTATTAAACAGGTAGGAACTGTCTGAAACAACTATTTTGAAACTCAAGAGGCCAGAACACTGTACAGCATCCAGGGAAGAGTTCCAACTCAATTATCCATCAACTGATAAATGAATAAATATAATATGGTATATATAGACAATGGAATATTATTCAGCCATAAAAAGGAATGAAGTACTAACAAATGTGACAACATGGATGCACCTTGAAGGCATCATGTTGAGTAAAATAAGCTAGACACAAAAGGACAGATGTTGTATGATCTCACTGACTTGAAATAATTAGGCTAAGCAAACTCATACAGTCAAAATCTAAAATATAGATTATCAGGGGATGGGGTGCAGATAGGCAATGAGAAGTTAAGGCTTAAAATGTAAAGGTTCCTATTTGAAATGATGGAAATGTTTTGGTAATGGATGGTAACACAATATTGTGAATGCAATTAACAGCCTTGAAATGTATATCTGAATATGATTAAAAGGGGAAATATTAAATTGTATATACAGAAATAGAATAAAAATTTTATAAAAAATCCATGGAACTACACTACACAGTGAGCCCTAAGTTACATCACGGACTTTAATTACTAGCACATTTATAAATATGTGCAATCATCAGTTGTAACAAATGTTCCATACCAATGCAGGGTCTTGGTGGTGGGGAGGTATATGGAAATCCTGGATTTTATGCATGATTGTTCTGTAAACCTACAAGTCCTCTAATTAAAAAAAATAGTAATGGGATGATATATGGGACAGAAATACACATAATGTAAACTATGGACTATAGCTAATAGTACTATCTTAATATTCTTTCATCAATTACAAGAAAGGTAACACAGTAATGCAAAGTATCAACAATAGGGGGTTATATAGGAACACTGTATATTTTACATGATTTTCCTGTAAACCTACAACTTCTCTAACTAAAAAAAATTGATTGTTGATGAAGTTTTAAATACATTTTTTCTAACTACAAAATAATGTTAATTATTTCAGAAGCACTAAAATAAACAGATAAGTAAAAGAGGGAAAGAATAACCCCTTTAGTACAGCCACTCAAATATAATACTAAATAATATCTAACATTTATTGAATTCTTACTTTAAACTTAGGACTGGGTTAAATATCAAATATTTCTATAAATAGGACCCATAAGTAGGCATTTAATATAGATGATATGTGTATATATATGATGATGAGTATTCATAGGCATGTATTTTACCTTTACAAAAATGTACCCACTTTTTAATAAACTGTTTTTTTCACCTAGCAAATAAGTTACAATCATTTCCTCAGGTTAGCTGTATCCTAGACTGGAGGGTGCTGTTCAAAGACTTCCACGTTCATATCCATCCGTCTCCCATGCACTGTCCTTAAACTGAAGACCAGGCTGAAGCCAACAAGTCCTAGAGGAGCTGGCTTTCTCTAGGTGTAGCTGACCCAACCTCCCACCTGAAATGGAATTAACATACAACATCTAACTGTGTTCACTACTCAGGGAAGTCAACTCTGCTTTAGGGCCTTCTGCTGGGGGACTCCCATCCTACCTGTCCATCAGAAAATATAACATGCAACCAAATCATTTTGGCTATGTATCTCTATGTACCCTCACCCCATACTCCTCTATATTTTCTTGCCATCGCCAATGTGCTGGTTTGAAAGGATTTATGTACCCTAGAAAAGCCATGTTTTAATCCTAATCAATCTTGTGAGAGCAATAGTTTCTTCTAATCTCTATTCAGTACTATAGATTGGGAACTTGATTAGGTTATCTCCACAGAGATAAACTTGATTAAACTTGATTAGATGGAGATGTGTCTCCACCCATTTTACTTGGGTCTTGATTAGTTTACTGGAATCCTGTACAAGAGGAGACATGTCAGAGAGAGTTCCTTTTGAGAACCAGGAAAGAGTGGCAGAACCATGACAGAACGATGAGAGAACCACAGAGTTCGCCAGCCAGCAACCTTTGGAGATGAAGAAGGAGAACACTGCCAGGAGCTTCGTGAAGCAAGAGGCCTGGAGAGGAAGCTAGTAGATGTTGCCATGTTTGTCATGTGCCTTTACAGTGGAGAGAGAAATCCTGAACTTCATTGACCTTCTTGAACCAAGGTTTCTTTCCATGGATGCCCTAATTTGGACATTTTTATAGACTTACTTTAATGGGAACATTTTCTTGGTCTTAGAACTGTAAAGTTGCAACTTATTAAATTCCCCCTTTTAAAAGCCATTCCATTTCTGGCATATTGCATTCTAGCAGCTAGCAAACTAGAACCACCATCCTTTAATTTAAATATATTACCTATATCCTCAGTCTCTTGCCTTCCTGATCTCTGCTGCCACTCCTCTAGCCACTCCACTTGCAACTTCTCCTGCCTGGTTCTTTGTGCTCTAGTAATTCTGAGTTATTGTTTTCTACTGTCCAGACACTATTTCACAACTTTGTGCCTTTGCATATACTTTCCTTTCTGTATAGAATGTTTCTCCTTCCTTGTCTACCCAGAAAACTCCTATTCATGCTTCAAAATCCTATTCCAAATATAATCCCACAATCTCAAAGTACCACCCACATATTCCTTATTTATTACAAAGGAGATAAGCTAGAAGAAACCTACCTAATACCACCTTTGCACAACAATGTTTATAGCAGCATTATTTACAATTGCAAAGAGATGGAAACAGCCAAAATGTCCATCAACAGATGAGTGGCTAAACAAACTGTGGTATATACATACGATGGAATATTATGCAGCTTTAAGACAGAATAAACTTATGAAGCATGTAATAACATGGATGGACCGAGAGAACATTATGCTGAGTGAGACTAGCCAAAAACTAAAGGACAAAAACTGTATGGTCCCACTGATGTGAACTGACATTAGAGAATAAACTTGGAATATGTCATCGGTAACAGAGACCTTCAGGAGTTAGAAATAGGGTAAGATAATGGGTAATTGGAGCTGAAGGGATACAGACTGTGCAACAGGACTGGATACAAAAACTCAAAAATGGACAGCACAATACTACCTAATTGTAATGTAAAAACATTGAATGTTTTTTTTTGTTTTTATAGTTTTTTGTTTCTTTTTGTTTTTTATTTACTTTTATTTTTTTCTCTCTATTATCATTTTATTTCTTTTTCTGTTGTCTTGCTATTTCTTTTTCTAAATCGATGCAAATGTACTAAGAAATGATGATCATGCATCTATGTGATGATATTAAGAATTACTGATTGTATATTCTTGTAAATGGAATGATTTCTAAATGTTGTGTTAGTTAATTTTTTTTGATTAATAAAAAAATATATATAATACCACCTTAACCAAGTATTTATCAGATTATCATCATCATTCATCATTAATGGGACAAACAGATACCACATGCTCCCTGATGTGATATACTGTGAATAAAACATTCTGAAATTATTTCTGCCAAAATATTTAGCCTGAATCTAATCCTGAGGAAACAATCAGACAAATCCAAATTGGAAGATGTTCTGCAAAACAACTGACTTGAAATCTTCAAAAAATATTCGCTGTCAGGAAAGACCATGACAAAACAAACCAAATGGCTACAGAACTGTTCCAAAGTAAAAGACGTTAAAGAAGTGTGACAACTAAATGCAAAATGAGATCCTTGTTTCAATCTTGGATCAAAAGAGAGGGAAAAAAACACAGCTCTTAATATTATTGGGTTGACTGGTGAAGTTTATATATGGATTATATATTAGACAATATTACTGGTCAATGCTATAATTCCTGAGTATGGTCATTCTATTGTGGTTATGGAGAAGAATGTACTGGTTCTTGGGAGATAAGTGCTGAAGTGCTTAAGTATTGTTATCTGTTTCGGTTTGCTAAACCTGTGGGAATGCATTATACCAGAAATGGGTTGGTTTTACAGTTCTAAGACTGTGAAAATGTCCACATTAAGACATCAGCAGGAGGATATCTTCTCTGGAGAAAGGCTGCTGGCACCTGGGATACCTGTCACATGAGAAGGTACATGGCTGGCATCTTCTGGTCCTTCTCTTCCGTGTCTTGTTGCTTTCAGCTTCTGGCTTCAGTGGCTTCCTCATACATGTGGGTGTGTCCTTGTCTCTCAGCTTCTCTGAGGTTTCAATGAGCTTTTTCTGTCTTTTATCCTCTCATAAATGACTCCAGTAAAAGGCTTAAGACCACCTTGAATGGGGTGAGTCACATCTCAATGGAAATAACTTAACCAAAAAGTCCCACCTACAACAGGTCTGCACCCACAAGAATGAGTTAAAAGAACATGGACTTTTCTGGGGTACATAGCTTCAAACCACCACACTATGTCTGCAATTAACTCCCAGTGGCTCAGCAAAAGTAAATATAAAAGCAAATAAATAAATATGTGTGTTGGTACATCTAGAGAGGTAAAGCAAATGTGGCAAAGGGTTACCAATAGATGAATTATAGGTGCATGGTAAGCATGTGTTCATTGCTCTCTTTTTTTGCAGCTTTTGTGTAGGTTTGAAAATTTTCAAAACAAAAACTTGGGGAAAATAGACAATACACAATAAAAACAAACAAATAAAAAGTTTTCTGTGAAGCCTTCCATGACATTCCCCTACAGTGTCCCCCTTCCTCCTGCTCCACCAAGAATACCCATAAAACAATGAATCATTTCATCCTCTGGGCTCTGCATAGTTACCTATCTCTCTGATCAAACTATAGATTCTTTGAAATAATAGTCTGCATGTGTTGTGTTGGATCACCAATGCTAGGACTGTACCTAACATGAATTGGATGCTCAGTCAGTGCTTTTTAAAATTTAATCAAGCTGAGTCTTAAAGAATAGATAGGATTCCATAAGCAGAAAAGAATGAGAAAGGTTTCTGAAGAAAGAGGAATGGCATTAGCAAAGGCAAGAAAACAGGACTGTACATTTTGAATTTACCAAGGACATTTGATTTGTTTGGTCAGAACTGAGCATTTGTAGAGGTGAATGATGCCTAGCACACAATAGATTTTTAATAAAAATTTGATGAATAAATGAATGAATGAGATTTGAAAGGTAGGCTGAGATCAGATTGGAAAGGTTCTTGACTATTGAATTGAGATACCTGAATGTTAATGAGTTCTTAACATCCAGGGTCTTTTCCCAGTGGTGGAAAGAGAAAGAATATTTTCCTGGACAAGTCCTTATACATTTTCTCCACTGAACAACAAGGAAAAGTAGAAGCAGATAGGAGTGTGGAAGTGATCTGTTTCCAAACCTATGGGGGAGGAAACATCAAATCTTCATCCACCCAGGAAAAGCCCCATATTAGAGTTTTAAGACAACCAACATTTCTCAGACAAAAAAGTGTCACAGAATATTGGCTAAAAGAATAAATAAATGTACCCGCTTAACATGGGTCATGATCATCTTAGAGAACAGTGTTTGAAATTATTTTGGTTAATTTTATTGCATTTTTCAAATTTAAGAATTGTAGACTTATGATACAAGTAGACTATAATACTCTTAGGAGCTCTACGTTGCTCCAGGAGATTGCAAAGCTTCTTGTGATGCCATATATCAAATGTTAGAATGAACCCTTTTAAATATCTTTAGCCCAGTCAAGTTGTTGCCAATGACGCAGTTTTCATATTTATTAATATTTGTGTTTGCAGGGACTGACAATTTAAGCAGTACAAAATAATCTGACTTTGGCAGCTGAGAAAAAGAAATGTGTTGTGTTGTGAAGTTATCATTACTTTGACCATTCACAAACAGGCTGGCTTCTATTTCACCTTTGTTTATAGTGGCAGCACTCCTTAGCTCACAAATCAAAATGATGGAATGAGGGTGAAAAATGCAAGTCTTTTGGCTGCTCTGTGAAACAATTTGTTAGTTTTAAGTTGTAGTTCCTTTCAATTTTTAGTCAAATTCTTCAAAAATCTTAGCTAAAAGGAAATGCAAATGTCAGGTAGCATTGACTTGTTCCAAAAAGATCATTTGAACTGTTGTTTCAGGTAAAGTAGAATGAAGTGATAAATCATTTGAGCTGTTTCTACAAATGGACTGTGACACAGCAAAATCAGTTACAACTATCCACCACAGATCAACTTCACACTAGATAAAAAGGGCTACACATCAGTTAACAATGTTCCCTTACAACCAGCCCTGATGTGTTTGTAAGCAGGAGCGTAATGCTATGGTTGCAATCAACAAAGAAGTATACCGCCAGGCAGTCAAACCCAGTCAAACCCATTCAAACCCATATCTCGCTGCAATTTTATAGAGATTAGCATATTACATAAGCCAAATGCTGTTTCAAAATGTACAATATGATATTACTCCTTTGCAAAAAAAAGTGTAAGTCCTGTTCGTCAATACCAGTGAAATAGACCCATTCATAGACAGTGTGTTCAGTGTGGTCCATTAACTGAAGCATCTAATAGTTTCTAACAGAACATTTTAAAAAGTCAAGGAAAAAAGAATGGGGGTTTGGAAAATAAACTAGTATGAAGAAAGATAAAAAGAAAAGGAATTGGGAGTTTCTCCAAAGAAAACCTGGCTGGGCGGCCAAGTCCTCTCTGTGACTAGCGGCCATTGCCATGGAAACCAGAGCGACTGGCGGGTGGGGATTGTGATGCCTGACTCGATGGGGCGGTGACCAGTTGTCACTCTCCCAGACCCTAGCCTGACACTTAACCACGCGCCTGCTTCCTGAACCAGCACGCCTGTCAGCCCCTCGGGAGTGGTGCTCCGAAAGCACTCAGAGGGAGCAGCTGACCCACCACCTTAATGACAGAAAGTCAGAATTCCCTCCAGATTCAGTTCTCTCTGTCCTCCGTCCACGGCCTGTCACAGATCTCGAGCAGCCTATATATCAGCAATTATGTGTGTGGCAGCGAACAACCAATTTATGCTATTCAGCAACCAGATCATCAACATTTCGGTGGAGGTGGTGAACATCTTCTACGAGGACATTCAATATGGTCAGGTGCCGGTGGCGGATGCACCCTGCTTGTGCCTTTATGACTTTTTTGACCTGATTGCTGACCACATCCACAGCGTGGAGATGAAGAAGGGCCGCACGCTGCTGCACTGCGCTGCCCGGGTGAGCCACTCTGCCGCGCTCTGCCTTGCATACCTGATGAAGTATCATGCCATGTCTCTTTTGGATGCCCACACATGGACCAAGGCATGCCGACCCATCATCCGACCCAATAACAACTTTTAGGAACAACTGATTCATTATGAATTCAAGCTGTTTAGCAAGAACACCGTGCACATGATCAACTTGCCCATGGGCGTGATCCCTGACATCTATGAAAAGGAGTTCAATTTGATGATTCCAGTGTGAGCCATTCCTACTATAAGTGGACTTGAACATTTCGTTTTTGTCCATATAGAAACCCAGATGATGGCTTTTGTAATGGAAAAAAAAAGAGAGAAAGCTGGTGCAGTTTTTAACCTAGTGAGCTCTATCTTGAAAGAATAAAATGCACTAAATGTAAAAATTGTTGGAATAAATTTCTTACCCTGTGAATGATGTGTCATAGCTGCTGGGGCTAAACAGGTAGAAAGATGAGGCAGGTGGTGTCCAACTCAGATGGACCTGCAAGTAGTACCTAATGCATGTGGCAAGACTGAAATCCTGCAATTCTGCACCACCACTACCACCACCCCAAAGGCTGGTAGGAGGGAGAGCCCCCAAATCCCCCTAGAAGTCTTTCTGTTCTTTAGACCCAGAGCCAGAGCCATAGGCATGATGGCAGCTCTTGTGTGTCTCCCAGTAAGTACCAACTTACTGAATAAGTGGCCTTCAACTAGAGCTCCCTGAGGGAGACTCAGGTCATCCCTGCCCCTACCTTCAACCACAGTGGCCCAACTCTGGTTTTCTAGATTGTACTTACACATAATGTAGTTTTCATAGAAAGCATTCCACTATATAGAATTAAAAACAAAACAAAACAAAACAAAAAGGCTTTTTTTAGGCAGTTCTAGATGGCAAAGTTTCAAGGGGGTTCTTGGTGATTGCCCACAAGTCTTTGTTGAAAAGGGGCATTTGTACCCCTCTCCAGGGCACGTGTTAGAGAAGGGTTCCTCCCATGGGCCTTGGCTGGGAAGGCTGGAGCTGCTGGCCAGGACCCAGCCCTGTCACCTCTTTCACCTCCTCTGTATTGGATATGGGGCTTCTCAGAGCCTCAACTTCCTTATTTGCCAAAGTAATGACACATCTTTTCTTTCACAGCGTCATTCTGAGGATTGAACAATTACTTAGCATGGTCCCTGGCACACAGTGCACACTTAGTATAAATCCCTTGCTGGTCAGGGGCCAGCATGCTCATCTTCATAACAGCATTTGCTCCATCTGTGCACGGTCCTTTATTGTTTACAATATGGTCTTCCAAAAAAATCATCCTTTGTGTTAGAAAAAAATGGTGGAAGTTCCTTTCAGACCCTACCTTAGAGGAGACTCTAGGTTTAGAAGCTTTTTCAGAGTTCCCACTGTGCTTAATTCATGTGAAACCAAGGTGTTGTGAAGCCAGGAGCACACTTCCAGCTCCCCCAAAATGCCATGTTTACAATCACTAATCCAGTGCCCCAATCTGGCTAACCATTGGGATCCATGGGGATACTTGCCGAAGTATAAGCAAGCAGGCCATACAAGTAGACCCTGGAATCCAGGATTGTTCAAACTGCCCCATGTACTTGAGGTCTGACTTGAAACCAACTATTCTAATCCAGAGATTTTCAGACAAACAATAGATGAGACAAACAAAAACACAACTGTAACTGTTGATGTAGATCTGTGGGTCCAGTGTTTGCCCAGTAGAGTCCCAATGCTCTTTCTTTCCAAACCTACTTCAACTCTCATTTTCATAAAGGGAGTGCCCAGGGGCACGATTTGCTGGGAAGAGAGGACAATGACAATCACTGCTCTAGACTGATCCTCTTGTTTTCAGATGGAAAAACAGGCTCACTGAACAGAAGGGCTAGTGTGGCAGAGCCCCCACAATGCAGCCTTTCTGGCAGAAACCCAGATGTAAAATTGCTTTTAAAGCATTTTTAAAAAGAAATTTATTTAGTATATATATACATTTTCATTTTATCTTAATTTCTAAATGAACAGACTGTAAGATCCACACTTTCTTGAAGATACAGGTCTATGGGTTTTAACTCACGCATAGATTCACTTAACCAACACCATAACACCACAATCAGGACACAGAGCAGTTTCTTCACTCCCCAAAATTCCCTCATGCTTACCCTACGTAGTCAAACCCTTGCCCCACTCCAATCTCTGGCAAACACTGATCAGTTCTCCTTCCTGATAGATTTGTCTTTTCCCAAATGTCACATAAATGGAATCATATAGTGTGTAACCTCTGAAGATTGGTTCTTTTCACTCAACATAACGTCTTTGAGATTTTCACCCATGTGGTTGCTCTTTATGGCCAGGTAGTATGTCATTGGTTGGATGGATCAGAGTTTAACATTCACCCACTGAAGGATATTTTGGTTATTTCCTGTAAGGGGTAATTATGAATGAGGCCACTTTGACCAAAACACATCCACATACATACACACACAAGAAGAAGAAGAAGGAGGAGGAGGAGGAGGAGGAGGAGGAGGAGAAGGAGGAGAAGAAGAAAAGAGAGCATGCCACCCAGAGAAAACAGAATTGTAGCAGTTTAAAAGTAGAATACGAATTATAGTGAAAAATAATAACAACTTCCATTTATTAGGCAGCAACTATATGCCAAGCACAGTACTGGGCACCTTACAAATAGTATTGCACATCCTTACAATAAGCACTTCGTAGTCATTCACATTTCACTAATGAGAAAACAGAGATTCCAAAGGGTTAGATTCTCTCTATCTTCTGAAAAAAAAATAGTTTTAATGGTTGCAGCAGGTTGTAAAAAAATCCCATTAGGATTGGATTGCAACTAATATTTTCTTCTGTATCACTCAAGGTCAAATCAGGAAAACAGAAATCACATGTATTACTTAGAGTTCTCTAGAGAAACAGAATCAACAGGGAACACTCGCAAATATAAAATTTATAAAAGTGTCTCACGTGACCGCGGGAACGCTGAGTCCAAAATCCGCAGGGCAGGCTGTGAAGCTGACGATTCCAATGGAGGGTCTGGATGAACTCCACAGGAGAGGCTCACCAGCAGAGACAAGAAGAGCCTGTCTCTTCTGAATCATCCTTAAAAGGCTTCCAGTGATCAGATTAAGCATTACTCATTGCAGAAGACAATCCCCTTTGGCTGATTACAAATGTTGACACATGAACCTAACCATGACACCACACTAGTTATTTTATCAGAGAAAATTCAATATAAATAATTGTTTAACCAGGTACTGGAGGACTGAAGAGGCAAAAATAATTCACACTGTGTATATGTTTATACATATATAAATGTTTAAATAAAAGATCATCTACCCAGAATGTCCGAAACTTAATCAGTTAAGCAGTAGCCATGTTTCTGAAGTTTATGTATATTAATTCCAAGGACTCACAATGTTGGAAAATATAATTCAGTATACTAAAACACATGTACTCATTCAGTTCTTTGCTATTCAACTCTTTAAAACAGGTTTTGCCTGCTAAAACATTTATCAGCATATTGTGTTGTGTTACCAATGACACATCTGTGACATCGCATGATCGTACATTCTGATCTACACTGGTTGAGGCAAAGATGTCCAATAAGAGTGATGCATTTACCTGTGGGTACTTGAGAGCCCATCTCCAGTTACCTTGGTGTTTCCTTCACATACAATTTTACCATTCCCTTATGTCATGGTCAGGTTCATGTGTCAACTTGGCCAGGTGGTGGTACCTGTTTGTCTGGTTGGACAAGTGCTGGCCTGTCTTTTGCTGTGAGGACATTTCATAGAACTAAATCATGATCATGTGGGCTACATCCACAGCTGATTCCATTTGTAATCAGCCAAGGGGAGTGTCTTCTTTAATGAGCGATGCTTAATATAATCACTGAAAACCTTTTAAGGAGGATTCAGAAGAGACAGGCTCTCTTCCTGCTTTGGCCAGTGAGCCTCTCCTCTGGAGTTCATCCAGACCCTCCATCGAAATTGTCAGCTTCACAGCCTGCCCTACAGATTTTGGACTCTACATTCCCACAGACACTTTTATAAATTTTATATTTACGAATATTTCTGTTGGTTCTGTTTCTCTAGAGAACCCTAACTAATAAAACTTGGTACCAGGAGTGTTCTTAAGAAACAGAATCTTAAAAATGGGTTTTTATAAATGGTTTTCTACTCTGACTGGACTCTGATTCCCATAATCAGAATGACACTTCCAATCCATGGAGTGAGTTGGCAAAAGAGATAATCAAAATATCTCCATTCAATTCTTCTAATGCTTCACTGGTATGAAACCAGGTTCTGGGGGATAATGTTTTTGACACCTTTATGGAGTTTTGTGGAAATAGGAAGTATAGAGATGTTGACTGGTTGTTGTTAGATACAATGTATACATTAATGAGTGAAAGGGATGGGCTTAAGGCTTCAAACGAGAAGCTTATGTGGCATCTGACAGATGTAGATGTTTCTGTGAGTGTCCTGAAGGAAAATCTTATTTCCTGTAGCCGTAGACTTGAGATCTCTGAAAATCAGACTCAGAATCTTATTGTTAGAGTAGCAACTTTACAACGTAAACTGAAATCTCAATGTTGCATCGTGTCTGCTGTTAAAGTGAGGGCATTGATTGGAAAGGAGTGGGACCCTGAAAAATGGGATGGCGACATATGGATTGATAAAGATGTCAGTGGTGAGGTTGAAACCCTAGGTCCTGATGAGTCTTCTCTAGATAACCCTGTAATAGACTGCCCTGAGGGCATAGCTGCCCCACCTCCAGTCTGCCTTGAGGAGTAGGCCACCCAACCTCCACCTGAAGGGATTAGCCCTAGAGTGATTAATCCTGTTTCACCAGATGAAACTGCAAATGAAGGCCCTGAAGCAAATGACTTGGAAGATACTCCTAATTCTTTTTATGACCCACCCCAACACCCCTCCTTTCTTCCAGACCTATAACTAGACTAAAGTCCCAACATGCCCCTAAAGGTGAGGTGAAAAGTATCACACATGAGGAGGTATGATATACTCCAAAAGAACTGTGTGAGTTTTCCAATTTATATAGACAAAAATCAGGGGAATATGTGTGGCAATGGATTTTAAGGGTGTGGGATAATGGTGGGAGGAATATAAGGCTGGATCAGGCTGAATTCATTGATATGGGCCCACTAAGCAGAGATTCTGCATTTAATGTTATAGCTTGAGGGGTTAGACAAGGCATTAACAGTTTGTTTGGATGGTTGGTTGAAACATGGATCAAAAGGTGGCTGACATTACCTGAGGTAGAAATGCCAGAACTGCCCTGGTATAATGTAGATGAGGGGATCCAGAGGCTTAGAGAGATTGGAATGTTAGAGTGAATTTATAATACAAAGCCTGATCTTACACCCCAGGAATGCTTGGAGATGCACCTTTTACCAGAACAGTGAGAAATAAATTTGTGAGACTAGCGCCATCATCCCTGAAGAGTTCTGTAGTTGGATTTCTCTGTAGGTCAGATATTACTGTAGGAACTGCTGTCACTGAGCTGGAATCCTTAAACATAGTGGGGATGACTGGATCCCGAGTTGACAGAAGCCAGGTGGTGGCGCTTAATTGCCAAAGACAGGGTGGATGTAGCTATTATAATGGACAGCAAACTCAAAGCAGGAATCAAAATAACCTGACTTGCAGAGACTTGTGGCATTGCCTTGTAAATCATGGGGTACCTAGAAATACAATAGATGGGCAGCCCACTAAATTCTTGTTTGAGTTATATAAACAAAAGAGTTCTAGGTCAAGTGAACAGAAGTCTAACTTGAATTACAAAACCATAGTCATGGTCCGTTAATCAATTTCCAGACTTGAGACAGTTTACAGACCCAGAGCCTCTTGAATGAAGGGGAGACCAGGTTTCTTTTGAGGAGAACCCTGTTACACTGCCACAAATCTATACTGTTAATCTTCCTCCAAGCCTTCCCCAAGGAGAGCAACAGCCTTTTCCCAAGGTAACTATGCATTGGGGAAAAGGAAATAATCAGATATTTCAGGAATTATTAGACACTGGTTCAGAAGTGACATTAATTCCAGGGGACCCAAAACGTCATTCTGGTCCACAAGTCAGAATGGGGGCTTATGGAGGCCCAGCAATCAATGGAATTTTATCTCAGGTCTGTCTTACAGTGGGTCCAGTCGGCCCCCGGACCCATTCTGTAGTTATTTCTCCAGTTCCAGAATGCATAATTGGAATAGACATACTGAGCAACTGGCAGAATCCCCACATTGGCTGTCTAAATCATGCAGTGAGGGCTATTATGATAGGAAAAGCCAGGTGGAAGCCACTAGAACTGCCCCTACCAAGCAAAATAGTAAATCAGAAGCAATACTGGATTCCTGGAGGGACTGCAGAGATTACTGCCACTCTTAAGGACTTGAAGGATGCAGGGGTGGTGATTCCCACCACATCCCCATTCAACTCTCCTATTTGGCCTGCTAAGAAAACAGATGGGTCTTGGAGGATGACAGTGGATTATCGTAAGCCCAACCAGGTGGTAACTCCAATTGCAGCTGCTGTTCCAGATGTGGTATCATTGCTTGAGCAAACCAATATATCCCTTGGTACCTGGTATGCAGCTATTGATCTGGTAAATGCTTTTTTCTCAATATCTGTTAGTAAGGACCACCAGAAACAGTTTGCTTTCAGCTAGCAAGTTCAGCAATATACTTTCACTGTCCTACCTCGGGGGTATATCAACTCTCCAGCCTTATGTCATAATCTTGTCTGCAGGGACCTTGATTTTTCTCCCTCCCACGAGATATCACACTGGTCCATTATATCGATGATATCATGTTGATTGCATCTAGTGAGCAAAAGTAGCAACTACTCTCCTTTTGAGAAACAGCTTTTGGCCTGCTACTGGGCCTTATTCAAGAGCAAACACTTTATCTTGAGCCACCAAGTTACCATGAGAACTGTGTTGCCTACCATGAGCTGGGAGTTGTCTGACCCACCAAGCTAGAAAGTTGGGTGTGTGCAGCAGCACCCTATCATAAAATGGAAATGGTATATGTGAGATAGGTCCAGAGCAGGTCCTGAAGGTATAAGTTACATGAGGAAGTGGTCCAAATGCCCATGGTCTCCACTCCTGCCACATTACCTTCTCTTTCCCAGGCCAGAACTATGGCCTCTTGGGGAGTTCCTTACAGTGAATTGACTGAGGAAGAGAAAAACTGGTTTACAGATGGTTCAGCATGATAGGCAGGTACCACCTGATAGTGGACAGATGCAGCACTACAACCCTTTTCTGGGGTGTCCTTGAAGGACAGTAGTGAGGGAAAATCCTTCCAGTGGGCAGAATTCGAGCACTGCACCTGGTTGTTCATTTTGCTTGGAAGGAGAACTGGCCAGAGGTGCATTTATATACTGACTCATGGGCTGTTGCTAATTGTTTGGCTGGATGGTCAGGGGCTTGGAAAGAACATAATTGGAAAATTGGTGACAAAGAGGTCTGGGGAAGAGGTATGTGGATAGACCTTTCTGAGTGGGGCAAAAACATGAAAATGTTTGTGTCCCATGTGAATGCGCAACAGAGGGTGACTTCAGCACAGGAAAGTTTTAATAATCAAGTGGATAAGCCTCTTTCCCCAGCAACTCCTGTCATTGCCCAATGGGCTCATGAACAAAGTGGTCATGGTGGTAGGGATGGAGGTTATGCATGGGCTCAGCAACATGTACTTCCACTCACCAAGGCTGACCTGCCTACAGCCACTGCTGAGTTTCCAATCTACCAGCAGCAAAGACCCACACTCAGCGCCTGAAATGGCACCATTCCCCGAGGTGACCAGCCAGCTACATGGTAGCAGGTTGATTACATCAAAGGGGCAGCAATTTGTTCTAACTGGAATAGACACATACTCTGGATATGGGTTTGCTTTTCCTGCATGCAAGGCTTCTGCCAAAACTACCATCCATGGGCTTACAGAATGCCTTATCCATCGTCATGGTATTCCATACAGCATTGTTTCTGATCAGGGAACACACTTCACAGCAAATGAAGTGTGGAAATGGGCACAGGTTCATGGAATTCTCTGATCTTACCATGCTCCCCATCACCCAGAAGCAGCTGGATTGATAGAATGATGGAATGGCCTTTTGAAAACTCAATCATGGTGCCAACTAGGTGGCAATACCTTGAAGGGCTGGGGAATGTTCTCCAGGAAGCTCTGTATGCTCTGAATCAGTGTCCGCTGTATGGTGCCATTTCTCCCATAGCCAGGAACCAAGGGATGGAAATGGGAGTGGCACCACTCACTGTTACCCCTACTGATCCACTAGGAAAATTTTTGTTTCCTGTCCCTGTGACCTTGAGCTCTGCTGGTCTACAGGTTTTAGTTCTAAAAGGGGGAGTGCTTCCACTTGGAGAAACAACAATTATTCCATTGAACTGGTCACTTAGGTCTACTCATGCCCTTGGATCCATAAGCAAAGAAGGGGTTTACATTACCGCCTGGGGTGATTGACCCTGACTATGAGGGGGAAATAGAACTGCAACTACACGATGGAGGTAAAGAAGAGTTTTCCTGGAATATAGGCGATATATTCCCTAGGACGTCTTTTAGTACTACCATGCCCTATGACTAAAATCAATGGAAAACTGCAACAACCCAATCCAGGCAGGGCTACCAGTGGCTCTGAAATTTCAGGAATGAAGGTTTGAGTCATGCCACCAGGCAAAGAACCACAGCCAGCTGAAGTGCTTGCTGAGGGTAAAGGAAATGTGGAATGGGTAATTGAAGAAGGTAGTGATAAATATGAACTATGACCACGTGATCAGTTACAGAAATGAGGACTGTAATGCTGTTTTGTTCCTGTTATACTGTTAAAGTTTTAAGATACCAAGTTTAAGAGTAAATATTACCCAAGAGCTTGCACCCTATTCTGGAGAGGTTTAATATGTTTCCGGTTATATGCAGGACAGTTGAGTATTGTTAGGTGAAAAAAAAAATTGTCTTTTATTGTTTTCTATTTAGAAATTAGGTATGGTTTAAGGTGATGAGTATAGCTTCCAGGTTGACAATGGGTGGACTCTCATGGTCAGGTTCATGTGTCAGCTTGGCCAGGTGGTGGTACCTATTTGTCTGTTTGGGCAAATGCTGGCCTGTCTTTTTCTATGAAGACATTTCATAGAATTAGATCATGATCATGTCAGCTACATCCACAGCTGATTCCATTTGTAATCAGCCAAGGGGAGTGTCTTATTTAATGAGTGATGCTTAGTCTAATCACTGAAAGGCTTTTAAGGAGGATTCAGAGGAGATAGTCTCTCTTCCTGCTTCAGCTGGCGAATCTCTCCTGTGGAGTTCATCTAAACCCTCCATCAAAATTGTCAGCTTCACAGCCTACCCTACAGATTTCGGACTCTACGTTCCCATGGACACTTTTATAAATTTTATATTTACAAATATTTCCTGTTGATTCTGTTTCTCTAGAGAACCCTAACTAATACACCTTGCTAGTGAGATATAGGAATGTGGGCTAGTGAGCTCTTGGTGACTGTTTGGGAGATGCCTGCTAAGGGAAGAAGAGGCAGTGAAAACCTGAATGTTATTGCAACCTTTCGGTACTTGGGCCAGACTCCCTTCCAGAGCCTTTCCATCCAGAGAGATAGATAAAGTTCTCAGTCAGATAATTGTGCTCAAATAGTGTATTTAACAAGACTTTATGAATGAAGGCATTTAAGAGAATTGGGATCTGGACTCACAGTCCTTCTTCTCAACAGTTTCTGATGAGGGAATAAAAAGGACATGGGATTTAAAATTAGAAGGCCTCTGTGATTCCTTTGATTGAATTCTGGAGGCTCCAAGCCTTGGGAGGATGAGGACCTGTGCTAGGGGCAGTAAGCTTTTGTGTTAATTTATAGCTTTATTGCATTGTGGTTGCAGAACGTAGCCCTTATAATTTTTACTTTATAGAAACAAGACTTTCTTGTTAATTACTTTTTTTTATTATGAAAAATAATACATATACAAAAAAGCATTAAATTTAAAAGCACACTGCAACAATTAGTTATAGAACAGATATCAGAATTTGGTATGGGTCACAGTTCCACAATTTTAGGTTTTTCCTTCTGACTGCTCCAAGACACTGGAGACTAGAAGAAATATCAATAGAATGATTCAGCAGTCATACTCACCTGTTAAATCCTATGTTCTCTGTTATATTACACTTTGTTCTTTCTTCCAATATTTAGGAGCTATTTGATAATATGGGAGAGAGGGTTAGAACTAGCTGATGTTCTGGAGAGGCTGGCCTCTCTGGTTTCAGGACTTATCTGGCCTAGGGACCCACCTGGAGGTTATAGGTTTCTGGAAAGTTACCTTAGTTCATGGAACATTTGTAGAACCTTATATAACACCCTAGGTTTTCCTTAGGATTGGCAGGAATGGTTTTGGTTGGGGTTTGGCAAATTATGAAGTAGCAATATTTAACTGAAGTTTGCATAAGAGTGACCTCCAGTGTAGCCTCTCAACTGTATTTGAACTCTCTCAGCCACTGATACCTTATTTGTTACAATTCTTTTCCCATTTTTGGTCAGGAAAGTATCGTGAACCCCATGGTGCCAGGGCCAGGCATATCCCTGGGAGTCATTTCCCATGCTGCCAGGGAGAATTTCACCCCTGGATGTGATGTCATGTCCCACATAGAGGGGAGGGCAATGATCTTACTTGCAGAGTTGGGCTTAGCGAGAGAGTGGCCACATCTTAGCAACAAAAGAGGTCTTCTGGAAGTAACTCTTATACATAACTGTAGATAGGCTTAGCTTCTCCACTTCAAAATAAGCTTTACAAGAGCAACCCTCAAGATTGAGGGCTTACTCTTCCACCCAGATTCAAGTCTGGGCTGCAGGGTTTAGCCTCTTTGGGTCTCTGGACTCTTTGGGAATTGGAAAGAAACTCTGAACTCTCTTCAGACTAAAAAAATGTGCTTGTGCATACTTACGCAAACTTGTATGGGATTCCAGGAAATTCGTAAACCTGGGCTGGTGGTCTGAAAGGCAGTTAAGAGCTGCTTTCATTTGAACCCAAGACCAAGCTATGCAGCTGTGCACGTTTTACACTGTACAAGGTTTCCTGGTGGAAACCCAGCCTGCCTGCTGGCCAAGCTGCATGGCCTTTTCCTGTTCTTTACAAAGGGAACATACACTTGCTCCTCTTCACTTGCAATCTCTCCGCAACAGCTGAGGTTGGCGGGACCCCTGAAGTTACAGGCATTACGCGCATCCTCAGTGTTGAGTTGGTCTTCAGTAAACTGTTATTAAAGCCGTGGATAATGAAAAAAAAAAAAAAAGATTGAGGGCTTGGCCTACTGACTTGGAAGTTTCTAATGTTTGAGACAGTATCAGGGGTTTCCCCAGTGGTAAAGTTTAATAGCTCCATTTTTTTTCTCCCATCCCTCAAGGGACTTTGCCAATCATTTTAATTATCTGCCCATCATACTCTGGGTTGTATCATTTAATTACTTCTTGAGTAGTGAAACATGTATTATCTATTGGTAGGATTCTAGGTTTATATATGCTTTACCATATTTCATTATTTAAAACATCTTAATATGAATAGGTAGTACACTTATGGTTCAAAATTCAAAAGTATTGTATTAGTTTCCTAGGACTGCAGTAATAAAGTACTACAAACTATGTGACTTAAAACCAAAGAAATTTATTTTCTCACAATTCTGGAGGCTAGAGATTCAAAATCAAATTTCTGGCAGGGCCATGCCTCTAGGAAAGCTTGACTTCCTTGTTTCTCCTGGCTTCTGGTGGCCCCAACATTCCTTGACTCATGGCAGCATAACTCCAATCTCTGCCTCTGTCTTTATATGGTCATCTTTCCTCTGTGTGTCTCCATCTTTACGTGGGGTTCGCCACTCTGCATCTGTATCTGTGTCTATTGTCTAAGACACCAGTCTTATTGGTTTGGGGCTCACCCTAATTTAGGATGGCCTCATCTTAAATTGATTTCATCTGCAAAGACCCTATTTCCAAATAAGTTCCCATTCATAGATACTTGGGATTAGGACTTCAACATATCTTTTGGAGGGACACAATTCAACTCATGACAGGTCTAGAGAGTGTAAAGTCTCCTTCTGATCTCTGTGCTCCAGCCAATCAGTTGTCCTCACCAAAGGCAAACAATATTATTCGTTTCTCCTAGCTATATTTTACACATATTCAAGGAATTACATATATATATATATATTTTTTTCATTTTTGACAAGTAGTAACATTCTTTACACACAGTTATTGCTGCCTTACCCCCTGAGGCCGTCTCCCAGCCCTCATTTACCTGCTGCCTCCTTTTCTATTGTGCAATGTTTTAGTCAGTTTCCATTCCACAACCCTGGGGAGATATTAGGAATAACAACAACAACAAAAACCTTGCTCAGCCTTAAACTCAGAAATCTGGAACAAGCAGCCCCAGGTGCTTCTCAGGGCAGGAAACTCTCAGTGGTAGGCCCTACACCCCTGGGGGTGGATAAATACCATCCTCAGTCAACACAAACTTGTCTCTCATTTCCGGTGGAGTTGCCATCCATCCACCCTGACCTGAGCTGTTTGGCCTTCCAGGGAGCTCAGCCATAACGGGAGTATCTCCTGCTCTTTAGGACCCTTTGTGCTGTATAAGTAATAAATCAATCATTTGCTAAAAGTTTCTGTTGTGTCTGAGAGTGTGTTCCCACAGTGCACCATATAGCAATTCACATCACAGATTTTCAGTGAGCAGGGTACACGGGGAAGTATGGAATGGGCTGAATTTGTGGTCATTCTTTTTTCAGTCTTGTGTTACTTTTGTAACAGGAGTGTCTTGGGCAGCACAGGACTCAGAGCTTTGTGTGCTAAACTGAAGTCACCCCACTCTACCAGGCTGGGTAGAGATACTGAAGCACAGCTGGGTGTGCTGTCTTGATCCACCAGGGGAGAGGCAAGGATAAATGGAACTTTGTAAACCCTTCCATGAATGCTGTGGGAGTTGGCTAGCTGGTTCCAGTTAAGATAAGACTTCCACTTCCTGGCATACACTGCCCTGGTTCATGGCTTCTTATGTCTTCTGTCATTCTGGAATCAGGCACACCACACTCAAACCACCAAGACTGAATTTGAGGTTACTATGAGGCTGCTCATTATTCAGGAGATGATTATAATCCAACATGGGGATCTAGAGGAGAAAACAAAAGTGCAAACTTTTATGGAACAGGAAATACAGGGATATGAAAGATAGAAATGGGCCAAAGCCAGGAGAGGCTCCCCATTTGTGACTGTCCTGACTTTACAATGACAGCGTGACATCCACCCTGATTAACCATGCTGAGGAGAAAAGTCTCAGCTGCCTCTCTTCCAACCCTGTCCTCTAACAGACCCTTGAGTCAAAGGTAGCTAAGAGAGAAGGAAACAGGGGACAGGGAGTCGTGGCTGT
Organism: Tamandua tetradactyla; assembly: GCF_023851605.1. NCBI lineage: Eukaryota > Metazoa > Chordata > Mammalia > Pilosa > Myrmecophagidae > Tamandua > Tamandua tetradactyla. The sequence continues at coordinate 126,630,988 of NC_135353.1, forward strand.
TGCAGGCACACCATGCCAGGCATGATGCAGCCATAACTTTTATTTGACTGGGTCCTAAAGGGAGTCAGATGAGCATATTTCACTCTGGGTGAACTCTCCCAAATTTTAACTAAGCCTTGGAGTAACAAGGAAGAAGCCATGGTCTCGTTGCAACAATTGAGTTGGATATAACCATTGGTTATACCATTGGGTACATGGATATACCATCCTTGCCAGAAGGATTTAGCTCCTCATTGGATTCCCATTTCATGACAGGACTGATGATGTTATTATCAAGTGAGGCTGACAAGCTGATTTTGCTCCTCAACCCAGGGCTTCCCCTGGGAAACATGATTGAGTATGTTTATCATACCCTTCCTGCTTGGGGAATGGGCGCCCATGCTGCTCCCACTTACTGAGGCAGGTCTGGTGTCCTGTTAGGTCACAACGGAAGTGAAAGGAATCACTGAGAACTCTCAGGTCCTCCTGAGGCCAGAAATCCCCATCAGGTCCTAGGTCGGGGTAATCAGAACACCTAGCCAGGCAGTGACCAACAACCAAGCATCATCAAATAGAAGTGATATATTCAGGATCATGCCCAAATGGGCCCATAGTGAGTGACATGTTTGCATCCTTTGCAAAAATGATCCCATTGCAATAGCACATCAAATCTTTTTGCAACACCACATCAAATCCTTTCCCTCCCTGCATTATCATCCTGGGGACTGCAACTCAAGGATGCCCCACCAGATGCTCAGCTCTGGTTCACTGATGTATTGGCCAAATTAAAGACATCTGGTGTCCACTGGGCAGCAATCACTGTTTCCCTTACCTCAGGCAGAAAATATACCACCTTTAGCATAGGAAAAATTGCACAGTAAGCTGAACAGCAAATGGTCCTCTAAGCCCTGGAAGACTTGGACTCAAACATCCCCATGTGTTGTTTATTGACCCATGGGCTGTTCATTGCCAATGACTTAGGGGTCTTGTCAGGTTAATGGAGAGAACATGATCGGAGAATCAAAGCTTCCTGGGAGTGGGAAAGGAACCTTTGGAAACAAATGGTAGCATGGAAAGTCTCCATCTCTGTTACTTGTGTTGATGTGCATGGCATGGGCTCCTATCACGTTGAAAGTCCTTGGAATGACCTAGCTAACAAAGGAAGCACTGAGCTGCTTTTCACAACTGACAAGGCTGAAGATCCTCCTGAGAGAGAGGCAGAGGATCAGCCCTGTCTGAGAGATGAGGAAGACAAACTTACCCTTCATGACAAGCATGAAATAGCTGAATTTCTCATGACTGCTTCCACCACTGAAATGGACATGGAAATTCTGACACCATGAAATGATGGGTCCAGGAACACGAAGTACCTCTCTCATTAAAGGAGGCCCAATGTGCCATTTAACAATGTAAGAGATGTCAACTACAAGCCAGGTAAGGGCATTCAGGGGCTATTCCCAGAGGAACTGCACTACCTGCTCATGACACGTGGACTACATCAACCCTCTCCTGCCACACCAGGGTATGTACTACAAGTCAGTCATAGTAGACACCTATTCAGGCTTTGCCTTTGCAATTCATCTTACGTATGCAATACATACAAGAGATACCTTGGAAAAATGGCTCTGCCACCCCTTTGGGTACTCAGATGACATCTCCTCTGACCAAGGAACCCACTTAACTGCACAATCCACTCAATGAAGGGACGAGACTCACAGAATTACATGGACCTTCCACATCACCCACCACACAAAGACAACTGGCAATTGTGGAGAACTTTAATGGCCACCTAAACAAAGGAGCATTGAGGTCTACACTTGGCACTTCTCTTACTGGATTGACTGTCCACCTTACTTGGGCCTTCTGGAAACTGAACTCAGCAGTCCCCTGGAAGGGAAACATGGCCTTATTCCATCTCCTAGCACAAGCAGTGGATAAGGGTGGGGATTGAGGGGAATCCAGACTTTGTTGGGCATCTACCCTTACATCCATAAAGATGAGGATTGACCCTGATAGGGGGACTGAAGACACACCATTTGGGACTCTCTTTTATAGCCATTTTCAGGGGATCATCCCATTTTTCTACCTCATTATACCCTCCACATGGTTCCCAGGATGGTACAAGGTTAGGGCCACCAGGAAGAGGGGTGGGTAACAGAAGCAGCTTAGTGATGCTTAACAATCCAGTGGGGTAATCTGCAGAGATTTGATATCCATATACTGGAGTAAGTATGTGACACTTACACTTGGTTTGATCACAAGTGCCCTTGGGAACAGTCATGGGATACCCATGAGGAGTCCTGACAACTCCCACTTATTATTAAGGAGTAGAGGTGGACCAGAAGATATGGGTGAGGCACTCAACTTAATGGAGAGAGGTGTGGTTATAGCTCAAAGCAAGGGACAGACAAACTGAGTGGCCTTAGAGGGAAAACATAAGTTGCTGCAATAAGAGAAATGGTTGCAAACTAACCTGTCAGGACTAGTTAAAGCCCCCACCCCCTCCTGTTTTCTATAGATTTGACGTGGCAGCAACATGGGAGGAAAACACTTAAGTCCAGTGGACCCTTGCCATTTCAGTGGCAGGGCACCTGACCTACTGCTGGATCTGCAATCTGACCCCTTGCTCCCTCTCCCCTCTTTGCTGAGTCTGGATTGACACTCAAGGAAGTGATTTTCCCTGCCTCACATTTGAACTAACATCAGGAAGTCCTTAATTTACACCCTATGACAAAGAAAACAGCAGTCATTGGCTATTCACTCTTCTTCTTCACACTCCTGGACAACCTGTTGAGAGGCAACAATTCCCTATGCAATGAAACTGGCAAATGGTTCAGCCATCTTTTCCAATTTATTATCTTAAGTGAAGCATGATTTGCCTGGGGGCAGTCCATGTGTCAGGATTCTCCTCTTCTGGCAGGTCATTACTGGGAGCAAGCACCAATGAACAAACAATACGCAATCTGTCAGGCACCTTAGCTGTCATTGCTGAGTTGACAGCATGAGTCCTTCAGGCTCCGCAAAAATCATTAGACTCTCTAGCCAAAGTTTGTCTGACAATTGCATTGCCTTAGACTTCCTCCTAGCCCAACAAGGAGGTGTAAAATATGCAATTTTGCTAACACCTCTTTCAATACGTGGTGGAAAATATACAAGCATTTTGCTTGGACCTCTTCAACTGTGTCCTGGAGGATTGGGAGGCATGAAGGCCACCATTTATGCAGACAGTCCTGATCACCCTGTTTAGAATAATAGTATGCATTGACGAATCCCTACTAATGTGCTTCAGCCACCAGTGTTCCCAAGCCTTTACTGCCAACATTGTTGAGAGCCACATCCCTGTAGGACCAACCCATCTTAGCCCACACGTCTGAGGTGTGAGGTGAACTTATGTTGTGGGATGAGTAGGTGAAGCCTGGTCTAGAGGCAGAGGGCTGGACTGCTAGGAAGTCATGGACACACCTAGAAGCTATCTCCCAGCCCTTACCTACTCCCCTTCCTTTATTATTGCTTGCAGATGTTTCAATGTTTCCATTCTGCAGCTCAGGGGAGGTATTAGGTCTAATGAAGCAGCCTGATCATAACTTAAACCTGAAACTGGGGACAGGCAGTTCCATGTGCTTTTCAGGGCTGGAACTCTCCGTGGCAGACCCCCTTCCCCTGGGTTGTATAAATACCCCACCCTTGAGCTGCACAGAATTGTCTCTCCTCTCCAACTTGAAGTGGGGAATGTGGAGCTGCCATCCACTTATGCTGACCTGAGCAGTTGGCCTTTCTGGGAGATCAGCTTCAATGGGATCTCTTCTGCTGCTGTTTTAGACCTTTTGCACAGCAGTAAGTAATAAAGCAATCAATGGTGAAGGTTTCTCTTGTGTCTGAGCCTGTGTTACCACAATGCAGCTCAAACAGCTCACTCTATAATAGCCACAGATAGTGAGTTGCTACTGCATTTGACAGAGCAGCTCTAGATAACACGTTTCTATCACTATTTCTTGATTAAAATTTTTAAGCAGAAACACTTACCTTTCCACTATGGAAGATGGAGAAGTTGAGAAGATGAAATCAAACGCATGGGATTAGGCACTGTAATAATAATTAAATTATTACATTTAAATAACTTGATATACTTAACCATTCAGTCTATAAGAAAATAGAAATGGAGTCTATTTTAATTTTCAGCTAATTTGATAACCATACTTATGCTAGATGGAACTAATGTAACTTGTAACAAGATATGGCAGATAGCATTTTTCAAAGAAGGCCACACAATATCTATCTTCTCATCTACTCTTCTTGAATTAACTTCTTGGCATTCTTCTCATGATGAGGTGGGGTCTATATCACCTCCCCTTGAAACTGGGTGGGCTTCTGTGACTGTTTTGACAAGCAGAATACACAGAACACTGTGAAATTTCCAAGGCTATGCTATAAAAGGTGTTGCAGCTCCCACCTGTTTGGCTGGAATACGCTCTTGATGTTGTTAGCAGCCATGTGAAGTCTAACTGGAAGGAAGCCAAACCAGACCACCTATACATACAATACACAGAGATGCTGAAATGACAGGCAGAGAGACACCTGGTCAGCGCAGCTGCTCCAGCACCTCACCCCCTGGTGCTCCAGCACCAGACACCGTCATACTGCAACTGAATGAGAGACTTTGAACTAGGACCTCCCAGATGAGCCCTTCCCAAATTCCTGACCCACAGAAAGCATGAGGGGTAATATTGCAATTTTTATTGCTTTAAGTCTCTATGTTTGGGATAATATGTTATGCAATAATAGTAACCAGAGCACAAGTTTACTCCATGACATTTGTTTCTCCATGATATTTGATGCTTTCTTTGGACTTCCATTTCTTAATTGTAGTGATGTCTAAGGTTCCTTGCAGTGCTGACATTCTTTTTTTTTTTTTGCACGGGCAGCCACCAGGAATCGACCCTGGGTTTCCGGCATGGCAGGCGAGAATTCTGCCACTGAGCCACCATTGCACTGCCCAACATTCTCTTATTACATCAACTTTATGCTTCATTTTGACCACTTGTGAAGTAAATTTCAGCCAGTAGATAATTGTTTCCTTTTCAATTTCATCAGCACGATTTAAAAACTCTGTATCATTACTGTCTCTTACATTTCCAAAGTAATTTCTACTTTCCAAAATCCTTTTATATGGATCATTTCATTAATCCTTTCAATGGAACTATGAGGTAAGCAAAGTGAGCAGATATTAATGAATGAGAGTTTTCTAAATAAGCGACTTACTCATTGTACTGGTTCAAATAGTGTACCACCAAAATTAATGTCCTGGAACCCATGAATTTGAAGTTATTTGGAAATAGGGTCTTTGTGGATGTAATTAGTGAAGATGAGGTCATATTGGATTAAGGAAGATGCTACATGAATATAGAGACAGAAATTGGATGAAGCTACAGGCCAAGGAATGCCAAGCATTTCCAGAAGGTAGCAGAAGCTAGAAGAGACACATGGAGCACAATCTTCCCTAGAGCTTTAGAAGAAGTATGGCCCTGCTGACACTTGATTGGATCTTTAACCTTCAGAACTGTGAGAAAATAAATTTCTGTTGTTTCAATCCACCCTGTTTGTGGCCCTAGGAAACTAATATACATGTAGATTAGACAATTGAATAATAGAATGGCAGAATTGGAAGGAACCTCAGTGATAATTTCATTTGAAAAATAAGGAGACTTAGGCATAGAGATTTTAAGTGACTTGTCCACATTTAAATAAGTAATGGAAAATTTAGAATTAAAATCATGTCTTCCGATCTTGGTTTAAACTCATTAAAATCTCACTCAATTTTGCTTTAGAGTAACACCCTGAATTACATCCAAATTTATTTTACCCTTAGGCATGCTAAGTTGTATAGAGCTTGACAGAAGCCTGCTGTTCTTTTGTTAATCAAAATTTTTCTCTTTCTTCTTCCTTATTTGCTGTCTTTAAAACTTTGTTAGTGTCTAAAACATTTCAACAAAATGTTTCATTTCAGTGTTAACTCAGGCACAAATGATGATAATTATGCTCCAAAGTTTAGAAAATTATGCAAAAATTATCAATTAAGCAAATGCTTCAACAGTTATATGCCTCATCAAGAGAAATTATGCGAACTCTGGGAGAATGACAATTTTACACAAGATGTTTTTATTTATTACATTTTCTAAATTGTTGTGGATAATTTCCAATAACTTTATCAAAATATTATACCATATACATTCCAGACTGAATTTTGTGATCAGAAATTTTTCTCAACTGTATTATGAGTATGACACCCTTATGCCAATCTTAGGCATAGATGTGAAGTATGAAAAGTTTGTCAAACTCAGTGTATTTTAAGCTGTACTCATTAGGCTTCTTAAAAATCTTCTTCCTCTCAATGTTCATTTTGTTGAATAATGCCATCACCAGGCGCCCACTCATCTAAGTTAGAAACCTTGTAATTAATTATAGTTTTTTTTTCTTTGCACTCCTATCCCTCACCATATCTCATATATTATCAAATCCCATGAGCTCTATTTGTGAAATATTTCCTGAATCTCTTCTCCATTACCATGTTAACTTAAGTTCATATTCAGAAAGCAGTAAACCAATACATAGCTTAATGAGGCTGGACACAAGTGTTTAAAAACACTGTCCTCTTAAATTTGTTTAGGGCCTCTGCTTCGTTCCATTCAGTTTAATAAAACAAACTTTAATTGAGCACCTAGTGTATTTTAGACAAACTGCTGAGATCTAGAGGGTACGAAGATAACTAGGAAACACAGTTTATGCCCTCAAGGGCAGAGATGACAGATATCTAAGAAAATAATTATAACGTAGTAAAAGGCAGAGGAGTAGAAATATGTGCATGATGTAGATGTAATTTAGAGAAGGGAATAATTATCTACATCAGGAGGTAAGGAGAAGATTTAGAAAGGAGGTAACCTTAGAGAAGTTTTGATATTTTTGAGGCAGACCTGTGGAGAAGGTTGTTGCAGACAAAGGAACAACTAGTGAAAAGTTATGGTATCAACTTTCTGGTAAGATAAAACAATATACCCTCTGTATTCCAAGTTAATAGTAATGATAAATATAATATAAAAATCAAAAAGGGGGGCGGGCCGCGGTGGCTCAGCGGGCGGGAGTGCTTGCCTGCCATGCCGGAGGACCCCGGTTCGATTCCCGGCCCTAGCCCATGTAAAAAACAAACAAACAAACAAAATATAATAAAACAAGAAAATGTTTAAAGATGTTTCCCTTCCTTCCTTCTATCCTTCCTTCTTTCTCTGTCTTTAAAAAAAAAAAAAAAAAAAAAAAAAAAAAAAAAAAATCAAAAAGGGCAAATATTTAGCCATATATAAAAACAAGATAAACAACTACTTGGGTAGAAACCAAACAGTAATACAAGGTGATGGTGGCATAAAGTCTCAGGTTTGAGAAGCTCTGGCCTGGAAGCTAATGATGGTTCTTTAGGGTGAAGGAAGCTAAAAGAAATCCATGCAAGAAGGAGGAGTATCATCATGCTCTCTGTTTAATGTCAGTGACTGGGATGACACCTTTTGATCTAGTAAAGTGGCTGAGGGTGTGAAAAATTCTAATACCAGAAACATTTAAGGTTTATGGCTTTTAGATAGCAATAGTCCTAAGAAGGGGAGAAGATGTAGGCATTGCCTTGGGATATGTAACTGAATCTAGTCAGTCACTGGACACCATCTGACAAGACACTGGAATGGTCATCATAAAACTTGATTTTGGGGTTCCCTGGGACTTGGGTGAAGGCAATGTAAAAAATGCTAGATGGGATGGGATGAAGACAGAGAGAGATGGAAGCTCACCATGCTTCCTTTCAAAAGACCCTGCAAACCAAAATTCCAAAACAACAAAGAAACCTAAAGTCCAGAAAGATAAACTATAAATCAAAATGAATAATCTGATAATGAATTCACTGCAGGCAATAAAAAATTATGGAATAATCTGTCAAAAACTTTTAAATAAAAATATTTAGTATATTCAAAGAGAAGAAAGAAAATAACTTTTATTTAAAAGAGTATGAAGTTATAAATAAAAAATAAGCAGAAATGAAAGATGCATAGATGGATATGAGAAAAACCAACTATACATTTAAAAAATGAAAATACAATTGAAATTTTATACCTAGGTTATGGTACTCAGTTGTTTGGCCAAGTACTAGCCTGATTATTACTGTGAAAGTATTTTGCAGAAGGGCTTTGCATCTATAACTAGTTGATTGCATCTACTATCAACAAAGGAACTCGCCCTCAGCATTGCAGGTAGTGTCCTCATCTAATCAATTGGAGGTCTTAAAAGCCAAAACTGAGGGATTCAGAGGTTAGAAAAGGAATTTGGACTCAACTTCAGCTTTGGCTCTTGCTGAAATTTCCAGCCAGCCAGTTTCCCCTGGGAAATTCAGTTTAAGGTCTTCAGCATCACCTTTATTGGAATTTCCAGCTTGAAGCCTGCTTTACGTAGTTCAGACTTGCAACCCCCATGGTTGTGTGAGTCAGTTCATTATAATAAATACCTGTATAACTCTATCTCTAGCTCTGTATAAAATAGTCTGTTGGTTCTGTTTCTCTGGAAAAGCCTAATACAATGAGATGAACTCTAGACCAGACACAGTTAGAGGGACAATTAGTGAGTTGAAGGATAGTCCTGATGAATTCCCCTAAAACAGAGCAGTAAGAGACAAAAAGATTTAAAAAAACATCAAAGAGTAGTCAAGAGACATGGTGTCTAATGAACTCTAAAGGAAGAAACTTGAGAAAATGGGATAGGAGTACTATTTCAAGATATAATAACTGATAACTTTCTGAAATTGAAGACAAAAGTCTCTAAAGGATGAGTGATTTTTTGATTGCCAAATGCATTAAAGGAATCTACAGCTAGATATATTGAAGTGAAATTGCAAGCATTCAGGATAAAGAGAAAATCTAAAAGATTATCACAGAAAGTGAAAAATTACTTTCAAAGATACAAGAAGTCTAATAGCAGATTCCCATGATGTCAATAAACAAGGGAGTAATATTTTCAAGATATTGAGGCAAAATAATTGCAACCTAGATGTATACCTTACTAAAATACATTTAAAAATGAGGGTTAAAATAAGGACCTTTTAAAGCCTACATACTAGGAGAATTTCCATAAACTTTCACTAAAAGACTTATTAAAGGATGTATTTCAGGGAGAAGAAACATGAACCCAGAGGGAAGGCATGAAATATAAGAAATAGAAGTTAGAACAGAAATTGACAAAATAGTCAGCAAATTTAATTACCTGTTGACTGTTACTTTAAGAAGAAAACAATATTGGGTCAAAAAGTAAAAACAATATGAATAGAGGGTAAGGTTATTCAATAGACAGTTAAGGAGTGTTAAGATCTGTGTTATGTTCAGGAGGGAATAAAAATATCAAATAACTTTAGATTTTTTTGTTATAGTTAAGGATAGGATGTAAATACCATAGAAAAGCAATCTATATTTCCCAAACTAGCAGAAGCATGAAAAGGAAAAATAAATCACAAAGAAAAAGGATGCTAAATAGTAAGAAAATAAATTTGTAGAAATATATCATTAATCATCAGAAATGTTTATAGATGAACTCAAAATGACAGAGATGATCAGATCCAGTAAATAAACAAAATGCAGTGGTATAGAGCTTATAAAAGTTACAGCTAAACAAAGTAACACAGAAAATTTTAAAATAAAGATGGAGTATACACCATGCAAATATTTCATGAATTTATATTCAACTAATAACATAGCTTCAAACTGATAGACTTACAAGTAGGTATTTATAATCTAAAATTATACTGTGAGAATTTAACAAACCTTTCTCTTATGATTTTTGCTGATAGATTGTGCAAGCCAATGAAGAATAAAAAATAGAATATAGAGGTCAAATATAGAATTTAGAAGTTTTATAAAACACAATTAACAGGACTTGGTGCCAAGATGGCAGCTTAGCAAGGTGTGAGATTTAGTTTGTCCTCCAGAAAAGATACTAAATAACCAGAAGCAGTAGAGAACAACTACTGGGGTCACACCAGTGACCGGACACATAGCGTACCACAGTCTGTCATTCATTCATTTTTACTGATGAATAGTATTCCATTTTAGGTATAATGTATTCCATAGTTGAAGAGCATTTGGGCTATTTCCAGATTTTTACTATTATAAAACATGCTGCTATGACATTCTTGACTCCTGGTGTACATGGGCATGAACTTCGTATATCTAGGAGTGGAATGGCTGGCTTAAAGGGCTTGTACATATTCATCTTTATTGATAATATCCAAATATTTTGAGTTTAATTTGAAATTTTACAATTACTAACAAGGTTGGTCATCTTTTCAAATATTTATTGACCATTTGAATTTTTTCCTTTGAGTAAGTGCTCATTTGCTAAATTATTCCCCCATATTCTTTCATAGTTGTTCTTTATATACTCTGAAACTAGTCCTTTGTCAATTGCAAATAAGGTAATTATATACTTATTTTCCCAGGACAGTCCTAATTTTTACCTATTGCTCCTATGTTATTAATAGTGCTCCCTTTCACTTAAAATAATACTGATTTAGATGATAAATTATATATTCATTCTAGTTATATACAAATATTTTATCTTATTTAAGGTTGTCTTTTCATTTTATTTAAAAACATCTTTTGATAAAATAGAACTTCTTAATGTCATTGTAGTTAAATTTATAAATATTTTCTTTTACAATTAGTGCTTTTGGTATCTTGTTCAAGAAATATTTCCCTACTCCATATTCAAGAGTGGTTTGAGGACTGGAGTCAGGAAGACAACCTTGGTCAAGTTTATCTGCCCATTACCTAAGAAGACAGAAGAAGGCAATGGTTACAGATTTCTTAGTGGGATTGGTTTTAAAAATTTTTTTTATCATTATTACTATTTTATAGATAAGAAAACTAAGACATTTCATGAAAAATGAAATCCATTTTACAAAAAGTACAATGTAGTAAAAAATCTTTAATTAGGTGCCTTAGCCATTATTTCCTACCCTTAATCAACAAATATTATTCCTCTTTAAAAGAGATGAAAAATATTACATTAGATATACTGGAAATAAACATCATTAAACTCCATAAAGATGAATAGCTCTAACCTTTTTGCATTTATTAATTAGCACTCCAGAGTAAAAATAATTATGGTTTTTGTTAAATTAATAAGCAGTTTCATTATTCTTTAAAATGTTAACTAAAATAAATTTCAATCTGGGGATCAGATAATATCATTTGGTTTTAAACAGAATTATATTTTAGTCATCAAAGCTAAAGACATGGCAAGAAAATGTTATCACCTGAACATTGTCTCAAGTCTATTTTACCACCTAATCATTAAATCCTTTAATTAATTCCAGCAAAAAGTCTAAAGAATTCATGGATCAACCAACTAAGCACATCAAGGAAAGTGTTAATACACTGGATAGTTAGAAAAACAAAGGCAATAGGGCATCTTATTTGAATTTTTGAGATAATAAAAGAATATGGAAGTGGAAGCCCTCGTGAATTTTTTTCTCATGTTCATAACAAGAGCATGGATACTTTATATTGGAGGCATACTTGTAAAGCTTAAAGAATAAAATAACCAATAGAGCTCAATAATGCACTTGAAGTAAGAAAGGCTGGCTTTATAACATTTTTTGGGGAGCGGTGGGGAAGAATGGGCTGGGAATGTGCCATAACTTTTACAAGCATGAAGTTTCTTCAGTCTTAAAGTCTGGTCAGCCCTCTTTATTCATGGACTACTTCAAATAGTCCAGCTTGCAAACAAGCAGCCTTCTACAAATGGCTCTTACCTATGACATTTGACTTAGGATAAATCCATTTATTCCTTGACTGAGCAGTCATATAAAGACTATAAAAATGGTGAGGGTGTATCACTAGTTGGTGAAATTTCTTGCAGTCTTTCATGATTTCTTCAGTCTTTTTTTTTCAATGGATAAATATTTTTCTACATAGTCTAAATCTCCCAAGTACAGCTTATCACCTGGTAAAAGCTGAAGTGCCCTATCAGCAATGAACAATGTGATCCGCTGCCATCTTTCCCTCTCTTCTATTGCTTGATCCAAACAAAATTTGTGCAAGTCAGAGAGAGAGAGACAAAGTTTTCAAGTTCTTTTGTTTTATAGAAATGTGGGGGTGCAAACCAAATTCTTTTCATATGAAATTTCCAGATGCCTCTGATGGAGATGACCACTGGCAGCCAGGTCAAGGCCGGGTAGGCAGATGGTGCCCCAGCAGGGAGCATAGGAAGAAGGCCATGTGGGAACAGCAGCCTCTGGGTTACAGCAAGAGCATAAGCCAGGTGCTCCAGTCTTGCGGCACCCATATGTCAGGCCGGCAGTATAGGTATGTACACAGGTGTTGGATGTGGTGAGGGTCACAGCAGATGCAGATGCACCAGAAGGCCAGGCTAAGAGGCTGCAACCAGAGCTGGTGGGAGTAGCAACATAGCACATCCACCTCCTGGAAGGTCTCCAGGATTGTTTTCTGTGTAACAATATTTTTGGATTTCTACTGTAAATGATGCCTGTCTTAGTTTGCCTGAGCTGCTATCACAAATACCACACAATGGGTTTGTCTGAAACAATGGGAATTTATTGGCTCACAGTTTCAGAAGCTAGAAGTCTAAAACCAAGATATCAGCAAGGCTTGCTTTCTCCCTAAAATTTGTAGTGTTCTGCTGCTAGCTGCCAGCAATCCTTGGGGTTCTTTGGCAAGAATCCCTGTTTTTCATGACATGGCAATATCCTCTCTCTTCTCTTCTAGTTTCCTGCTGACTTCTGGCTTTTCCCTATGGACTTCTAATCCTGGTTTCTTGTGTCTTCTCTTAATAAGGCCCCCAGTAATCTGGACTACTGTCCACATTGGTTTGGTTGGCCACAAGTTAGCTAAAAAGAGCATCCTCAAGAGGTCCTATGTACAGTGGGTTTACACCCACTGGGATGAAGATTAATATTAAGAATATGTGTTTTGAAGAGGGAACCATTTTGGAAAAAGCTTTAGAACCAACACAGCCCACACAACCAGAGACCTTTGGAGATCCAGAAGAAAAATGCCCCAGGGAAGCCTTATGAAATGAGAGAAAGCTAGCAGACATTACCATGTGCCTTCCTAGCTAAGAGAGAAATCCAGACCCTCATTGGCCTTTTCTTTGGAGTTAAAGTACCTCTCTCTGGATGTCTTAGTTTGGACATTTCTATGGCCTTAGAACTGTAAACTTGCAACTTAATAAATTCCCTTTTAAAAATGTGTTCCATTTATTGTATATTGCATTCTGGCATCTTAACAAACTAAAACAGATTTTAGTACTGAGAGTTGGGTGCTGCTGCAGTTTGTAAATGCCAAACATGTTGGAACAGCTTTTTAAATGGATAAGGGGAAGAATCTGGGAGTTGTGAGGACCTTGATAGAGAAGGCCTAGAATGCTTTGAAGAGACTGTTGGCAGAAATGTGGATTCTAATGATACTTCTGCAAGGTCTTAAACAGAAATGATGCATGTATTAGTGCAAACTGGAAGGAAGGCAACCCTTGTTTTGAAATAGCAGATAATCTGGCAAAATTGACTACTGGTTTTGAATGGAAGGCAGATTTTAAAAGCCATGAACAGGGATAGTTAGCAGAAGAGATTCCAAATTAAATGTGGGAGGTGTGGCCTAATTTCTCCTCGCAGTTTATATTGAAATGTGATAGGAAAGAGATAAAATGAGAACTGAAGTCTTAGGTATAAAGAAACCAGAAATTGATGGTCTGGAAAATTCTGGACTTTGGGAAAGGGAGACTCCAGAGAGTGTTCCCCCATGTGAGGATTTAACCAATCATGGAATCAGTCAGCCATTTCAGAAGAAAACAGGATTGCAGATGGAGTTATCCAGGAAGGATTTGTGGAAAGTCCTATTGTCTGATGGTTATGATCCCAGTATATGGCATAGAAAACCAGCAAGAATGTTGTGAGATCTGTATAAACAGAACCACTGCCAGTCTGAACTAAAAGGGACAAATTGAAGGGCAAATAACCTCAAAGGCAGAATCATGGAAGCTAAGGTCTGAAACCAAGAAACCTCAGGCCAGGAAAGCAGACCCACCCATGCACTAGGAGAGGGCGAATTTGTCCCAAAGGTAGAAGGCAGGAGTTTCAATGCCTCAGGTCTTGGAGAGGGTGGAGCACATTCATTAGCGATTGGGGAGAACCTTACTTCCACCACATTGTTCTGAGAGTATTGAGCATGCATCCCAGAAATGGCAGAGAGCCTAGGTGCTGCCCTGATGCTTGGAGAGGGTGGATCTGAGAAAAACGTGGTCTCCCCAATGTCGTTCAAGTTTGCAATTTCCACCCCAGCATTTGGAGAGAGCCAGGCCCCTGCATAGACCCCTGGAAAGGGTGGGATTGACACTATGTAAAGCCCCAAGGATAAATGAATCTCAGACTTTGACATCTAATGGAGTTTGCCATGCAGGTTTTCAGAACTGTTTGGGTCCTGTAACCCCAGTGTTCCCTCCAATTTCTCCCTATAGAAATGGAAATATCTGTCCTATGACTGTCCCTCCTTTGTATGTTGGCAAGAGATAATTTGTTCTGAGTTTTATAGGTCAGAGGAGAGTTTTGCCTTAGGACAGACCTGTAACTGACTTTGTTGAGATTCTGTACTGTTTCTGACTTTGTATTGTATTGTATTGCTACTGAAATAGTTTAAGATTTTGTGATATTGTGATGGAATGATATTTTCCATATGGAAAAGACAAAGAATATGTGTTTTTTGGGGTGCATAATTCATTTTACCACAAGAACTGAAGTGGCTTTTTTGTTTGTTTTTTAAAACAACTTTATATTGTGAAAAACTTCAGACATGCACAAAAATACTATTGATCATACAATTTCCACAATTATCAGCATTTTACAATTCTTATTTCATCTATCCCACTTCTATTTCTTTTGTCCTCAGGAATGATTTTAGATATATCTCATACATCATATCATGTTACCCATAAAACTTCAGTAGATATTTGTAACACCTAAGGACTTAAAAAAAAACATAACCACAATACAATGATCATATCTAGTAAAATTAATTGTCATTCCTTAATATCCCATCTGTGTTTAATGTTCCATAAATGTCTTAAAAACTCATCTATAATTGGTTTGCTTGAATCAGGGTCTAAACTTGGGCTGCACGTTTCACAGCATATTTAGTTGATATATATCTTAGGTCTCTTCTAATCTATAAATGTTCCCCCCCATATTATTTATGTGTTGAAGAAACTGTGTCATTCCTTTAAGATAGTTCTTAAGTTGGGCTGATTTCATCCTTGTGGTGTCATTTAACATGTTCTTCTATCCCTCTCTCCACCACCACATTGTCATATGTTCTTCTGGAAGTTCAATTAGATTCAGGTTAAATTCTTTTGGCAAGAATACTAGATAGATGGTACTGTGTACTTCCTTCTCTATGACAAGGTATTTGGCTTATGTTAAGATTGATCAGAAGGTTTAAGTGCGGTCAGCCTTATCCAGCATTTCTTCTCATTGTATTTAGAAGCCATTGATGGTCATTATATAGAACCATGATTTCATTTGGAGTGGCAAAATGGTAACTTCTAATTCTAGCATTCCTTCTGCATTTACTACCTAGAATTCTTTTATAAAGAAGAGTGTTTTCTCACCAATTATTTGGTTGCTTGAAGTATAGTTTATACAACAAAAGCAGGATACATTTTTTATTTGTTCCATCTTATATTAGTTTTCTATGGCTGCATAACAAATTGCCACAAACTCAGTTGCTTAAAACAATGTCCATTTGTTATGTCACAATTCTGTACATCAGAAGTTCAGGCAGGTTCTGGTTAGGGTTTCACAAGACTGAAGTCCAGGTATTGGCTGAGCTAGAATCCTATCTTCTAGCCCCTTCAGATAAAGGGAGAAGAATCTGATTACAAGCTCATTTGGGTTTTGGGAGAATCTAATTTCTTGCTATTGTATATTTGAGGTCCTGTTTCCTTGTTGGTTGTAAGCTGGGGCCACTCTCTGCTTCAGGAGGCCACCCACATTCCTTCTCATGAGGCCCCCTCTGTCTTCAAACCAGCAACAGCCATCAAGTCCTTCTTGTGCATTGAATCTTGATTTCTCATCTGACACCAGCTGAAGAAAATTCTCTGCTTTTAAAGGGCTCACTTGATTGAGGTAGGCCCACCCCAATAAATATCTGTATCTTGGGATACACTGACATGAAACTTCGCTTCTGTTAAGTCCTTTTGACTCTATCTAAGATATGTAGCTAGGCATGGAATTGTTGAGTCCCTCCTCTCTATTTTAAGTAGAATTTATGGGACCCTCCTGTCTGTGCCCCTCCCTGTATTTTAAGGCTTGATATGAATTCTTCTTTACATGTTTAGTAGAATTAACCAGTGCCACCATTTGGACCTGGATTTTTCTTTAGAGCGACTTATAAATTACTAGTGCAATCTCTTTACTTGTAGAAATATTCAGCTTTTCCATTTCTTCTTGAGTCGGGTTTGGAGCTTGTAACTTTGTAGAACTTTATCCAATTCACCCAAATTATCTAATTTGTTGTCATAGAGTTTTTCATAATATCCCCTTATAATCCACTTCATTTCTGTAAGGTTGCTAATGATGTCCCCTCTTTCCTTTCTGATTTTAACCATTTGAATTCTCTCTTATTTTTCTTGGTCAAATATTCAAAACTTTGCCATTTTTGTTGATCTTTTAAAATAATCAACTTTTGCTTTCATTGATTTTCTCTATTATTTTCCTGTTCTCTATCTCATTTATTTATATTCTAATCTTTTTTATTTCCTTCCTTCTGCTTCCTTAGCTTTAGTTTGATCTTTTTGTCTTAAGATGTAAGTTAGGTTATTGCTTTGAAATCTTTCTTCTTTTTAAATGCATGCATTTATAACTATAAATTTCCCTCTAAGCACTGCTTTACCTGTATCCAATAATTTTAGTATGCTTTATTTTCATTTTCATTCATCTCAAAGCTTTTTCTTATTTCCTTTGTGAGTTAACCCATTAATTATTTAGGAGAGTGTTGTTTAATATCTCCATACTTGTGAGTTTTCCTTCTGTTATGAATTTCTAATTTCATTACATTGATCTCAGAGATCATAATTTGCATGATGTCAATCCTTTTAGGTATATTGTATTATGGTCTAACATATGGTCTATCTTGGAGAATGTTCCATATGCATTTGAGAAGAATGCATATTCTCTATAGATGCCTGTTAGACCTAGTTGGTTTATAGTTTTGTTCAAGCCTTCTAATTTCTGTTGATCTTCTGTGTAGTTGTTCTACACATTATTGAAAGTGAGGCATTGAAGTCCCCAACTGCAATTTTGAATTGTCTATTACTCCTTTCAATTCTGTCAGTTTTTGCTCCGTATTTTTTGGGGCTCTCTTGTTCAGTGTATATATGTCTTCTTGATGAATTGACACTTTTATCATTATGAAATGCCTTCTTTGTTGCTACTCACTTTTTTCTTAATGTCTATTTTGTCTGATATTAGTATAACCACTACAACTCCCTTTTGGTTACTGTTTGAAGGTTATATTTTTCCCATCATTTTACTTTCATCCTATTTGTCTCTTTGGATCAAAAATGTATCCACTTATACACCTAGCCAACTAGACCTAATAGGCGTCTATCTGTAGAACACTACATACAATAACAACAGAATGAACATTTTTCTTAAGTACATATGGAATATTCTCTAGGCTAAACCATATGCTAGTCCATAAAACAAGCTAAAATAAATTTAAAGGGATTGTACTTATACAAAATATGTTTCCCAACTGCAATGGAGTGAAATTAGAATGGATAACCTAAAGAATTTTGGGAAAGTCACAAATATGTGGAAATTAAACAACACATTCTTAAATGGGTCAAAAATAAAACAGAGAGAAATTAGAAAATACTTTCAGATAAATGTAACTTAAGACATAACATACCAAAACATATGAAACATCTAAAACTGCTTTATTCCCTTGTGTATGGGCCTTACTTTCCTATTTCTTTGCATGTCTCATAGTGGGGTTTTTTTTGTAGTTGAAAACTGTATATTTTAGATAATATAATGTAGTGATTATGGAAATAAGGTCCCCTTATGAATGAATGAATAAGTAGGCAAGTGAAAGCATCTTGGTCACCTCTTTTTCCTAACCACCAGATGGAATTTTCAAGAGGAGAAGAATAACAGTGTTCCTTCCCCATCCCAGAATGTGGTAAAAAGGTAAAATAATTACTTTGGCAACAAATAACAGTATTTTGCTGTTTGATTCTGGTAAACTGTGGAAATTTAATAGCTTATTGCCTCTTGGAAATTACACAAGAAGCAGACAATCAGGCTTCTAGAATTTGGCACTATTTTATATTTCTACTTACAGTGGTTTGTTTAAAAAATGTGACATATTCAGTACAAATGCATTATTGTTAATATTTTATCAGAGAGTTGTTGTTTTCCCTTTGAATATGTCTCATTACAGGCACTGCTACATTATTAACTACAAATGTAATACATCCAAGGACCAATTCCTCCTGGTGCCACTTCCACCCAGAGTCTGTATTTCTGCTTCTATAATAGAAGTCAATGGGTAAATCAGATTAATTTAACCTAAATTTACTTTACAACACACTTCGCTGGAATGCACACATTCTTTTATTTGAGGGATATCTGCAAAAAATCACAATACATTTTATGATCTGCAGCAGAATAAAACAAACAAATGGAATCAGCTTCATTGTTAACAACAATAGAGCAGCTGCATGGTGACTGCAGACATCACTGGATACATCACCCAGGGATTATCAGCCATTGGTACAATCAAGAATAAACCTCCTTCCAAATTTTCACAAGGAAACAATGATCCATCACATATGCATGCTGTTATTTACATTCCTGTTCCTGGTAAATGTTTTAAGTAAAATATAATGTCTGAATGAAAGTTAAAAAGTAGTTACACTTCAACTCTTCCTACAAAAACGCTATTCAAGGATTAGGGGAGTATTTATTTATTTGGTAACTATTTCATGAATTTAAAAACAATTACAAGTTTAAAAATTCTGAAGCATTTAGTTAAACTTGCTTTGAGCAAATGAGAATGGCGCAAGCAGGGCCATTCCCTACCATATTGCTTAGCTGAAACCTAATTGAAGAGGAAGCTTTCAGTGGATGACAGTATGTACAAGGAAAAATTTACCATAGATATCTGGCTTACCTTTGCCTTATATCACAGTCAAAATAATTGTGTTTCCAAATCTGGAGTTTAAAGTATAATTCATTGTTGAAATGAGGAGTATAGCAAAGCAGGGTCTTGAGGCAGGACCAGATTCCAGGAGGCCTATGGACAGCCACAACCACAGCCCCTGCTCTCCCACTGTGCCCCGTGTGTCAAACCATATTCCTGACACCTAAACAGCTGCCACTTAGAAATTAACCCTTGTATGATATTCAGAAAATAGTGACGTTTAACAATTTGAAAATGAGAACTTGTACAATGGGAGAAGTCTCACAAATAGATTTTAAAATGTACCACAGTTTTTATTTTTCCTCCCAAACTGAACCTAGGAGATTCCAGGAATAGTAAAATGACAGAAATCAGTATTCTTTTTTGTTGTGGAAATTCTTAAATCTCCTGTCATAAATTGGTTTTTCATTGCAGAAGAAGGGTCTTTCATTGGGAAAAACCACAACTCGCTTTTTCATTAGGGAAGATTTTTAAATGTCCTTTCATAAATTAGTTTTTCATTGGAGAAGGCATCAATTTTTTTCCAAATTGTGGTCTAAAATTTGTAGGTAACAGATGTGAGAATCTTTGGAGATTTATTAAACCTGAAAATTCCTGGGCTTAGACCTATCAAATCTTTAAGTCTGACCACTTTGCCAGTTCTAACTGCTTCTTACATGTATCAGTTTGAGATTCACTGGCCTGGGTGAAACTGAGGGCCCCTTCATTCTACAAAGTTCTGTGAAGTACGAATGGTCTTTCCGATGTTAAATTTGTTGGTAATGGGAATTTTCATTCCCCTCTTGCAATAGATTTAATAAACCTGAAAATGGCATCTCAATACAGGATTTAGTTAACAGATGAAGTGTAGTACCTGGATACCGATTCCATCTTGAACTATGTGAACAAAGAGCTATTTATCCATGGAATTAGATTTAAGATAGATCAATCAAGTAACTTGAGGATTTTTTAATTTCCTCAGTTATTCCCATAAAGAGCATAAAGCTGATTTGATAAATGTTTCTATGTATCCTTTATTTATTTCCAACAAATATAAATTAATCCAGGTTAATTCCTTGCTGGGTAGAGGTTCTTTTGCCTTCAAAGAAGTTGAAGAAGAGTTCACAGTAAGCCAAGTGAGGCCTTAAAAATCTAATGAAGAAGTTGACATGAAGGGAGAGAGGAGCTTTCTCATCAACAAATCTTTCCCTCTATGTGATGGTGGGATTAGAACAATCTCTGCTTCCCATTTGAAAGGCTGTGAAAGAACTGCAGCCCCTATATTGTTGAGAGAGTGTGAAATGGGTCATCTGCTTGGGAAAAGATTTGGCAGTTCATTAAAAGGTAAATATGCTCATCTTCTATGACCTAACAGCTCCAGTGCTAGGTATTTACCCAAGAGAAATGAAACCATATGTTCATACAAAGACTTGCAGAGAGGAGAGACTGTGCTGCTTGAGTTTTGAGTATTTACACAACCCAAGGGGAAGAGGGCCATGCCACTTAGAGTCTCTCCCCTTATAAGCAAGATGGGCTGCTTATTCTCAGTTTAAGGTATGGTCAGGCCATTCCATTAGACCTACCATCCCTCCTGGACCAGGGAATGGAAGCATATTGAACTATCTGCCCACAATAGAAAAGGAGGTGGGCATAGGTGAGAGCTGGGAAGTGACTGCTAGGTGTGTCCTAGACTACTCCCACTATTGACATACCCAAGATAAAGATGAATTTCAAAATATTATACTGAGTGAAAGAAACCTTATGTAAAAGAGAATGATTCCATTTACATGTTCCTAGGTCAGTTTCCTTGCTATTTGTACAGTTTCAGACTGCCCCACAGGAGAGCATGGTCCTAAGATTCTGGTTAGTATAGAACCACTAGTGTAGTGGAAAGAACCCTAGATCAGGAGAAAAAACCTCACCTGTGCCATTTTACCAGCTGTATGGCCTCAGACAAAACTTTTCTGACCCTTAATTTCCTCATCTAGAAAATGAGGGCAAAAATGTTTGCCCTGATTCACCCTAGTATGAAGAATATCAATGTGAACAATTTCATTCTTTTCAAACTTTCAGTCATTTGGCAAACATTGCACTGGCCTAGGTGCTGGGTTTACAATGATAAATCAATCATTAAGAATTTCCTGTCTCCATGGAGCAGGAAAACAGAGATGACCTATAATAAATGAATAAATGAAACAAAATGATGCACATAATTATAAATAGTGCATTACCTCTTCATTGCACCTATCATTGAGTGTAGTGACAGGAAAGAGCATGGTGGGGAAATAGGAAACTACTTTGAAAGAATGATTCAAGGTTAGAATGGGCATAGGCCAAACACTCCTAAAGAGAGGGATAGAAAGATCAAAGGTGATTTTGGAGTTATACAGAGAAGATAGGATTTAACAAATGAATATGATTGGTGAATCATTAAATGGATATTTCTTTTAGTCTCCAATATCACAGGCAGCTAGAAGTAAAAACTTAAAATTGTGGAATTGTAACCCATGCCAAACTCTGAAATATGTTCTACAACTAATTGTGGTACAGGGCTTTGAAATTTATTGCTTTTTGTATATATGTTATTTTTTACCAAAAAAAATGTGCATTTTGCATCTTTATGTAATGCATAATATCCAGTGTATCTATGTATAAGAGTATATGTATAATATACACTGTACAGTGATAATGTAGATGTGCCAATTAGGATGTTAGCCAATTATGCTGTTAAAGTCTTTTATGAATTTGTCCTACTTACCTCATATTATACATACTAAATGAATTATAAACACATTATGCAACTATAATTTTGGAGACTTTATGTCAATTTATGAAGTATAAGTTTTGTTAGGTTAATACAGATTTGCTATTATGTACTATTGCATCAACCGTGTATTATAATGCAAAATCATTCACAATATTGAGAAAGACTTCTGAACATAAAGTTGACAATGTTTAAGAAGAATGAAGCCACTCAGCCCTGCATTATGCCTTTGGTTTCTGTTTTCATTATTGATAATCTTCCCATCTTGTATAAATTTTATTTTCAATGTAATACCTTTTTTTTTTTAAAGGGGGGGGCAAATGTCACAAGAGAATCGTTTTTATTTATTTATTTATTTATTTTTACATGGGCAGGCACCAGGAATCGAACCCGGGTCCTCTGGCATGGCAGGCAAACATTCTTGCTGCTGAGCCACCGTGGCCTGCCCTCAATGTAATACCTTTTTTTTTTTTTTTTTTTTTTTTTTTAAAGAGAGAGGGAGGAAGGGAAGGAAAGACAGAGAGAAGGAAGGAAGGGAGGAAGAAAGGGAAACATCTTTAAACATTTTCTTGTTTTATTGTATTTTGTTTGTTTGTTTGTTTTTTACATGGGCTGGGGCCGGGAATCGAACCGAGGTCCTCCGGCATGGCAGGCAAGCACTTTGCCCGCTGAGCCACCGCGGCCCGCCCCTCAATGTAATACCTTTTAATTTAAATATTTTTCTTCTATTGTATTAATAAATTATATTTTATTTTTTAAAAAAGCATAGTTCAGGAAAGTTCAGTATAAGAAGAGCCATTTAAGTCACTAAGTCATAAAGAAAACTGAAGTAACAGTGAAGATGGAGCAGAATAGGTAAATTGGAGATATATTATATATTATTATATTCTTTTATTTTTTGGATGGGTAATCAGTTCATATGATTAAACATTCAAAAGGTACAAAAAACAAAACAAAACATGAAAGGCCCTTTTCTACCTGGAGACCTGGTTCCCCTCCTCAGAAGCAACAAATTGTACCAGTCTTATAAACTCTCTTAGAGGTTTTTCTCATATACAAGAAAGTACATTTCTACAAATGGGAGCATATTATATATAGTATTGTGTACCTTGCTTTTTTCTTAGCAATCTATCTTTTTTTTAATTCAGAAATCTTCACACATACACATTCTATACATGGTGTATAATCAATGGCTCACAATATCATCACATAGATGTGTTTTCATCACCATGATCATTTTTGAGAACATTTGTGTCAGTCCAGCAAAAGAAATAAAAAGAAAAAAGAAAAAACTCTTACATACCATATACCTTACCCTTCCCTCTCATTGACCACTAGTGTTTCCATCTATCGAATTTATTTTACCCTTGGTCTCCTCTATTATTTATTTATTTATTTTTTCATATTTTTTACTCATCTGTCCATACCCTGGATATAAGGAGCGTCAGACACAAGGTTTTCACAATCACACAGTCACATTGTAAATGTTATACCTTTATACAATCATCTTCAAGAATCTAGGCTTTTGGAACACAGCACAACAGTTTCAGATACTTCTCTCTAGCTGATCCAATACACCATAAACTAAAAAGGGATATCTGTATAATGCATAAGAATAACCTCCAGGATGACCACTCAACTGTTTGAAGTCTCTTAGCCACTGAAACTTTATTTTGTTTCATTTCTCTCTTCCCCCTTTCAGTTAAGAGGGCTTTCTCAATCTCTTGATGCTGGGTCCCAGCTTATGCCAGGATTTCTGTCCCCATGTTGTCAGGGAGATTTATACCTCTGGAAGTCATGTCCCATGTAGGAGGGAGGGCAATGAGTTCACTTGCTGAGTTGGCTTAGAGAGAGAGGTAACATCTGGGCAACAAAGGAGGGTCTCTGGGGTGACTCTTAGACCTAATTTTAAGTAGGCTTAGCTTATCCTTTGCAAGAAAAAGTTTCATAGGGGTGAACCTCAAGATTGAGGGCTCAGCCTATTGACTTGATTTATCTAACATTGCTTATGAGAATATCAGAAATTCTCCAAATGGGGAAGTTGAATATTTCCTCCTTTCTCCCCATTCCCCCAAGAGGACTATGCAAATACTTACTTTTTTTTTTTTTTTTGCATGTTCAGGCTCCAGGAATCGAACCTGGGTCTCCTGCCTGGCAGGCAAGAATTCTACCACTGAGCTGTCCTTGCACCACCCTTTGCAAATACTTCTTTATTCACTGCCCAAATTACCCTGGGATTTATCCAGGCATCACACTAACCTGAACAAACCAACAAAATCTCACACTCTATTCAAGATTCCATGTACTTATGGTGTTCAACTAAACTGACCATATAGGTTAAATCAGGAAATGCACTACCCAAAATATAAATTTTGCACCAAATAAACATCTCTCCTTTTAGTCTCACACAGAAGTTGAAGTTTTAAAATATGAATGATATCATCCTTTACCTAGTCTTCTGATATACCTTAGTCCTATTCAGATCAGTCTTAGCAATATATCTTGGAGATCACCCGAGGTTAGTATCAAAAGTATCATTTTGATGGCTGTATATTGTTCCATGGCATGCATGTACCATAATTTATTTAATCTGCTCCTTAGTGATAGATATTTAGGCTGTTTCCTAACTTTTGTGTTATAAACAATGTTGCATATGCCATTTTGTACATGTGTGAATTTATCTGTAGGATAAATTCCTAGAAGTGTAACTCCTTGATGCATTTGTAATTTTGGTAGATGTTGTCTGAATTTCCTCTCCTAGAAGTTGTACCAATGTACACACCCAATTAGCAAAAGATCCTGTTTCCCTACACTTATACCAATTGCTGGATTATCACATCTGCAGAAGTTTGTGAATATGATAGGTGAAAAGAGTTTCTCAGTGTAGTTTTATTTGTTTATTTTTCTTATCATAATGAGCAAAGTTGCACATCTTTTCATATATTTAAGAGCCACTTGTATTTCCTTCTCTGGGAATTGTCTGTTTGTTTCCTTGGCAAATCGCTCTTTTAAGTTTGATGATAATTTATTTTTCATTTGTGGAAGCTGTTTACACACGTCATTTGAATTGCAGTCATTTTTTTCAGTTTATTGTTTGCCTTTTGACTTTGCTTTTTGGTGGTATTTGCCATGGAGAGATATTTAATTAATAGTCATTATATCAGTTATTTATTTTATGACTCTGCGTTTAGGGTCAGCTTAGGCCATTCTGCAATTATAAAAGAGTTCTTGTGTCTTTCTTTCTAGTACTTTTTGTAGTTTAATTTTGTTTTGCATTTAAATCTTGGATTTATTTGCAATAGATGAGGAGTATGGAGCCACCATATCCTCACCAGTAGTCTCAATAAAATTTATTGAATAATCCAGCAGTTTTGCATTGCTTCAACATGTCGCTTTTATCATATACTAAATTTATGCAGGTAATTGTGTCCATTTCTGGACTTCCTATTCTGTTGAGGCAATCTGTCTATTCAGCATCAGTATCATATGATATTAATTATTAAAGCTTTATAATAAATACTAACATTTTATAGATCTAGTTCCCCCTTATTTATCTTCTTTTGAAAAAAATCCTGTCTACACTTGATTATTCTTTTTTTCCCACATGAACTCTCTATAGAAGCAGTTTAGTTTGAGAAGAAAT
Source organism: Tamandua tetradactyla (assembly GCF_023851605.1). NCBI lineage: Eukaryota > Metazoa > Chordata > Mammalia > Pilosa > Myrmecophagidae > Tamandua > Tamandua tetradactyla. Next base: position 126,656,648 of record NC_135353.1, read on the forward strand.
CCTACAGGCAATTTTTTATTGGGTTTATATTAAAGTTAAAAATCCATTTAGGATTAAAAAATTCATTTAGGGTTTCAGTGGCTGAGAGATTTCAAACAAAGTTGAGAAGTTATCCTGGAGGTTATTTTTATGCATTATATAGCTATCCCTTTTTAGTTTATGGTGTATTGGAGTGACTGGAGGGAAGTGTTGACTTGTGTTCCAATAGCCTTGATTTTTTTTAAGTATTTTTATTGTCAAACCTTAACAAACAAACATACAAACATTCCTGACATACAAATATTCTATACATGGTGTACAACAAATGGCTCACAATATCATCATATAGTTGTGTATTCATCAACATGATCATTTTTTTGAACATTTGCATCACTCCAGAAAAAGAAATAAAAAAGAAAAAACTCATACATACCATACCCCTTACCCCTCCCTTTCATTGACCACCAGTAGGTCAATCTACTCAATTTATTTTAACCTTCGTTCCCCCTATGACCAGTAGCCTTGATTCATTTTTTTACACAAGACACAAGATCAGATCAGTTTATTGTGTTTTAATTACAATAGCAACAAAATAGCTACCAGTGACTGAGAATTTACTGCATGCTAAGCACTTTGCCATTATTTAATTAATTATGAACTTTTTAAAATAATGATAACGTATGACAGGCATGGAGATAAGCATTTACTTGCTTTATCTCATTTGGATCTCACAACATCCCTTCTGGGGCCAGTATATGTATATATTTTTACATTACATGTAGTAGTTATTTATTTGGACAATTGCAGTATTTTGATCTTTTTTTATTTCTAACTTTTTTATTGTATAGGATAACATATATACAAAGAGAAGAAATAAAAAACAATAGCTTTCAAAGTGCTCTTCAACAAGTGGTTACAGGACAGATCCCAGAGTTTGTCATGGGCTACCACATGATTCTCTCATATTTTTCCTTTAATATGCTCCAGAATATAGGAGGCTAGAGGGCTTAAATATTTTATTATCATCACAATTAACTTTTTTCTTCTTTTTTGTGAAAAATTACATATATACAAAAAGCTATAAATTTTAAAGCGCAGCACCACAATTAGTTGTAGAACATGTTTCAGAGTTTGATCTGGGTTACAATTTTACAATTTTAGGTTTTTACTTCTAGCTGCTTTAAAATACTATATACCACATATTGTTGATCCACTCATCTGTTTATGGGCATTTGGTTTGCTTCAACTTGGGGAGGTTGAATTTTCCCCCATTCTCACCATTCCCCGAAGGGGACTTTGCAAATAGTTTTCCACTCACTGACCAGATCACTATGGGATTCATCAGGGCATCACTCTGGACAAACCAATAAAATCTAATGTCCTACCCAAGGTTCCATGTACTTATGTTGTTCAGCCAACTATCTATATAAGTTATACTAGGAGATGTACTAGTCAAAATATAAATGTTGTACCAAATAAACATTTTTGATTTAGTCTCATGCATAAGTTGAAATTTTAGAATATTAATTACCATCTATTTTCAGCACCCTGCAGTAATGACATTCCTTTGTTCTTCATGCAAAAACATTTTTAAATTTGTACATTTAGTCATTATCATTACACACTCTAGGCATTCCTAGATTGTACGATCTCAATCTTTATTGTCTATCTTTCTTTGTGATTTCATTTATGTCCCCAGCCATCCTCTCTTTATCATTCTCACACTCAGGTTCATTCATTCTTTTAACATAATTGCATTACATTTAGGTAGTATTGTGCTGTCCATTTCTGAGTTTTTGTATTCAGTCCTGTTGCACAGTCTGCATCCCTTCAGTTCCAATTACCCACTATCTTACCCTATTTCTATCTCCTGATGGTCTCTGTTACCAATTAAATATTCCAAGTTTATTCACTAATGTCAGTTCATATCAGTGAGATCATACAGTATTTGTCCTTTTGATTTTGGCTAATCACACTCAGCATAATGTCCTTAAGGTCCATCCATGTTGTTACATACTTCATAACTTTATTCTGTCTTACAGCTGCATAATATTCCATTGTATGTACATGCCACAGTTTATTTAGTCACCCATCAGTTGATGGACACTTTGGCTATTTCCATCTCTTGGTAATTGTAAATAATGCTGCTATAAACATTGGTGTGCAAATGTCCATTTGTGTCCTTGCTCTCATGTCCTTTAAGTAGAGACAGCATATAGATGGGTCTTGTTTTTTAATTCATTCTGCAAGTCTATGTCTTTTGATTGGGGAGTTTAATCCATTAATATTTAGTGTTGTTACTGCATGGGTTGTACTTTCTTTTACTATTTTGCCTTCTGGATTTTATATATCATATCTAATTTTCCTTCTTTTTACCTTTACTCAGTCTTCCTTTCTACATTCTTCTCCACACCTCTCTCTTCTGACTTTTTGTATCTGTCTCTAGTACTCTAGTATTTCTTGCAGAGCTGGTCTCTTGGTCACAAATTCTCTCAGTGATTTTTTGTCTGAAAATGTTTTAATTTCTCCCTCATTTTTGAAGGACAATTTTGCTGGATAAAGAATTCTTGGTTGGCAGTTTTTCTCTTTAAATAATTTGAATATATCATCCCACTGTCTTCTTGCCTCCATGGTTTCTGCTGAGAGATCTATGTATAGTCTTATTGGGCTTCCCTTGTATGTGATGGTTTGCTTTTCTCTTGCTGCTTTCAAGATTCTCTCTTTCTCTTTGACCTCTGACATTCTGATTAGTAAATGTCTTGGAGTACGTCTATTTGGATCTATTCTCTTTGGGGTATGCTGAAATTCTTGGATCTGTAATTTTAAGTCCTTCAGAAGAGTTGGAAAATTTTCAGTGATAATTTCCTCCATTAGCTTTTCTCCTCCTTTTCCCTTCTTTTCTCCTTCTGGGACACCCACAACACGTATATTCATGCACTTCATATTGTCTTTCAGTTCCCTGAGTCCCTGCTCATATTTTTCCTTTTTTTCCCTATATTTTCTTTTTCTTGCCAGATTTCAGATTTTCCATCCTCCAGTTCAGATATCCTGTGTTCTGTCTCTTGAAATCTACCATTGTAGGTTTCCATTGTTTTTTTCATCTCTTCTACCATGCCTTTCATTTCCATAAGTTCTGTGATTTGTTTTTTCAGACTTTCAATTTCTTCTTTTTGTTCTTTCCTTGCCTTCTTTATATCCTCCCTCAATTCATTGATTTGGTTTTTGATGAGGTTTTCCATGTCTGTTCGTATATTCTGAATTAAATGTTTCAGTTCATGTATCTCATTTGAATTGTTGGTTTATTCCTTTGACTGGGCCATATCTTCAATTTTCCTAGTGTACTTTGTTATTTTTTGCTGGCGTCTAGGCATTTAATTACCTTAATTAGTTTATTCTGGATATTGCTTTCACTTCTTTTACCTAGGGTTTTCTTGCTGAATGAATTTGTTGTCTATCTGTTCTTTGACATTCATTTCAGCTTTATCTGGACCTCTAGCTTGAGTTTTGTTTAACAGAGGAGAATTTTTCAGTTCTTGTTTTCTTGTTTCTTGCCCTGCTTGTATGGTGCCTTTTCCCCCACACACTTAGGAGGGTCTACTTAGGTATTATAGACCCCAGCCGGATTTTCCCAGACCAAACTGGCCTCCTGTCAGGAGGAAAGATTCACCTGCATCAGTTTTCCCCAAGGTTGAGGCCCAGCAGGTTGAAAGACTTTCCTCTGAAGTTTCTGGACTCTGTTTTTCTTATCCTTCCCACTATGTGGTGCTTGTCTGCCTGCAGGTCCCACCAGCATAAGAGAATGGTGTACCTTTAGCTTTGGCTGGGGGCGTGGTGGAGACAGAGGAGAGGTTGTAGGCTGGTTTTAATGGCTTCAAATTACCAAGCCCTGGTGTCTGAATTCCTTGAGAGAAGGATTCCACCTGGGTTGGGCTTCACCCCTCCCCTGGGGAAGGCACAGGCTCCAGACAAGCCCTCTAACGAGTTTGTTTCTGCCTATGAAAGGGCAGTTGCAGCCTGAGGAGCCCTGCCACTGTATCCAAAGGCAGTCAAGCCTTTGTAGAAACACAGCCACAAAACCTCTGTTTCCTTCTTTTTTTTTCCTTTTTCCATCAGCCCTGCCCCCTTGGTGCCAGGGCAAAAATGAGTGACTTCCACTTTGACCAGGTTCACCTGAGTTGGGGGCCTATTTTTAGTAGTCAGAATTTGTTAATTAATTCCATGATTGGCATTTGATTGGGCACAGCCCCTGCTGCTGGTAAAGTCTCTTTCCTTTCCCCTCTGAGAAGCAGCCTCTGGGGTAGGGGTGCCTGCTGACATGGCTTGGGGAACTCATGGTTTGGGGGGGGGCTTGCAGCTGGTCCAGCTGGTCCAGATTGGGGTATGCTGTGTGTCCAGTCACTGACATGGCCCCAGGAGCTGTTCTGTACTGTGTCTGGTTATTTAGTAGTTGTTCTGGAGGACGAACTAAAATGCACACATTTTTAAGCTGCCATCTTGGCCCAGAAGTCTGTTCTTAAGTTTTGAAGGACAATTTGTCTGGGTACAGAATTCTTGGCTGGAAGTCTTTCTCTTTCAGGATGTTGAGTATATCATATCACTGCCTTCTCACCTCCAGGATGTGAGATTGTTTTTCTCTTGGTGCTTTCAGGATTTTCGTCTTCTCTTCAACGTTTGACAGACTGATTAGTATATGCCTTGTGGAAAGCCTATATGAATTTATTCTGTTTGGAGTTCTTTGGTCTTCTTTGACTTGTATATTTATGTCCTTTATGAGGGTTGAGAAGTTTTCCCCCATTATATCCTCAATTACTCTTCCTAGTCCTTTACACTTCTCTTCTTCTGGGACACCAATGATTCTTATATTTGAGTGCTTTGTTTTGCCTATCATTTCCCTGAGATCCAATTCAATTTTTTCCATCTTTTTTGCCATTTGCTGCTTTGAGACTTCTAAGTCAGTTATCCTGTCCTCTTTATCACTTATTCTTTCTTCTGTCTCTTCAAATATAGTGTTGTGTGCCTCTAGTATGTTTTTTATTTGGTCAACAGCCTTTAATCTCTGTGATATCCACTATTTTTCTATTTATTCTGTCAAATTCCTCTTTATGCTCATATACTGTCTTCTTGATCTCCTTTATATCATTTGCTATACCACTTGCTTTATTAAAGAGAGTTATATGAACAGGTTTGATTAGTTGTTTCTATGTCCATGTCTCTTCTGGTGTCTTAATGTGGTCATCAGGCAGGGCTATATCTGTCTGCATTGTGATATGCTTAGTGATTTTCTCCTGTATTCATGGTATGTAAATATCTTGATTGATTTACTTTAGGAATTGATTTCTTTCAGTAGTCTAAGGCCTTGTGTTTGTGGGATGATTGTACAACAGGGAGTAGGATACTGGGTGGGGGACTCAGTGCGGTGATTTGTTTCAGAGTAGGTATGGCACAGATTGGGAATGTTATGGTGATGCTTGTGAACGTGGGCATCATGCATGCAGGGAGTATGTACCTGTGCAGATGCACCAGTCTGGGGTGCATAAACCTTGAGTGCACTGGTCTAAGGCATGGGGCCCTTTGTGTGCATGCATAGAGTTGTGGTAGCAGGTTGGTGTTATGCCTTCATGGATTGGGGGCAAATGTGACCTGGTTGCACAGGTCAGCGGTTTCTCAGAGCTGGGAAGTGTTGCTGAGGGCCATGTGCATGCCTGGTTCTAAGACTGCTATAAACTGAAGTTCCCAGAGCTGAATGAGATGATTGGGGACCCATGTGCATGTGCAGGTCTAAGAGTGCTGTAAACTGATGTGCAGAGCTCAGCAGGGGTAGGATGAGGGGGGCAGGAGTAGCCTGGGTATGGAGGTTAGTGCCCTCAGCCTTTATGTACTGGCAACAGCCTGCAGGGAACAGGGAGGGAAAGGTAGTGTTTGGGAGGGGTGCAGGAAAGGTGGGTTGGGCTGCACTTGGGTGGGGGTGTGGAGCAGTTATGTGCATTGGGGGCTGATATGTTTGGGGTGCCTGGAGCATGGAGAATGGAAGGAGGTGATGGGGTTTGGGTGCATGGGGTGTGGAGTGAGTCGCTAGTCATTGGGCTGTGCTGGTAAGGGTAGTGTGCCCAAAGAATGTGGCCTGGCTTACTTCCTAGTCCCTGGCTCCCATCTGTACTCTCCCACAGGCTCCGCGCCAGACTCCAGCTTTCTACCTCTCAGTTCTTTGGCCTCTGCAAGTAGGGCTACCCCATGTGGTGAAGAAGGCTCTCCTAGGTCAGCTGCACTCCTGAACTGCTGCCTCAGTCACTCTCCTGTCCCTTCTTTAACTTTCCATTGAGCAGGGCTAATCTCGAGCTACTCTATTCAGCCATCTTCCCAGAAGTCCCTATTTGGCTATCTTTCTGGAAGTCCAGCAGCCTTGATTCTTGAAGATGGCTGTATAACTATATAGCTTTTACAATGTGACTGTATGATTGTGAAAACCTTGTGTCTGATGCTCCTTTTATCTAGGGCATGTACACATGAGTAAAAAAATATGCATAAAAATAAATAAATCATGGGGCGATGGGATAACAAATTGGGTAGATTGAAATATTAGTGAGTGGGAGGGGTAAGGGGTATGGGATATGTGAGTTTTTTCTTTCTTATTTCTTTTTCTGGAGTGATGCTAATGTTCTAAGAATAATCATGGTGATGAATATACAACTATGTGATGATATTGTGGGCCGTTTTTTGTACAGGATGTGTTTTAATTTTTAAAAGCTGCCAGAATGTGATATACCAGAGCTGGAATGGCTTTTAAAAAGGGGGCATTGAAAAAAAATAAAAATAGAAATAGAAAAGAAAAGGGGTGAATTGAATAAGTTACAAGTTTACAGTTCTAAGCCTATAAAAATGTTCAAAGTAAGACATCCAGGGAAAGATATCTTAATTCAAGGAAGACCAATGGGTCTGGAACAGTTCTGTCATCTGGGAACTCATATGACTGGCATCTGATGGTGCCTTGCTCCTGGGCTCCATTGCTTTCATCCTCTGTTCGTGTGTGTGTGTGGGGGGGCATTTCCTCACTTTACTTTTCCAGAGCCAACTTTCATCTTTTGGCTTCCCTTGGCTCTCTCTATGTTCTGACTTGCTTAACATCTCATGGTAACATCTGCTGGGTTCCAAGCATCTCCAAATATCCACGTCTCTGTTCTCAGAAACAACTGTTCTCCAAGCATAAACTTCTGCTCTCTCTGTTGTCTCTGGGGCTTCTGTCATTTCTTTCTCTCTCCAAAATGCTTCTTCTTTTAAAGGATTCCAGTAAACTAATCAAGACCTACCTGGAATGGGTGGAGTCACACCTCCTAATCAAAGGTCACACCCACAATTGGGTGTGTCACATCTCGGTTGGAGATAATCTAATCAAAATTTCAAATTCGATCAGGATTAAAACATTGCTTTTCTGGGATAATTAATACTTCCAAATCCACATACCACATATGAATTGTATGTGTTGAAGATTTGTCAAGAAAAAATATTTTTTAAAAATTAACTTAAGGAAAAATATTCCTATGAAACTGATTCTTCCTATCCAAAAATATGCTATTCTTTTACATTTTTAAAAGGTTTGTGTGTCACTTGGGAGCATTTAAAAGCGTCTTCATATGGATCATGCACATATATCATTAAGTATATTCCTAAGTATTTTGTCTTTTTTATGACTTTTATAATGGAGTCATTTATTCCAATAGCTCTTGTGCTTGTATATATAAAGGCTATATTAATTTTGTATATATTTCTACCTATTAACTTTGTATCTATAAATCACACAGAATTCTATTATTGTTTATAACAGTTTTTCCATTGATTCTTTTTATTTCTTAGGTATACAATTATATCAAATGTAAATAATGGTAACTTTTCTTTCTCCTTTCCAATTTTGTATCTCTGACTTATTTTGCCTAATTACATTAGCTAGTGTTTCCAGATCAAGGTTTAATAATAGTAATGATAGTTACATCTGTGCTGGTATGAATCTATTATGTGCCCCAGAAAAGCTCTGTCCTCTTAATCCAATCTTGTGGGACAGACATATTGTTGGGTGGGACTTTTTGATTAGGTGGTTTCCATGGAGATGTTACCCACCCAATTCAAGGTGGGACTTAATTCCATTACTGGAGTTCTTTAAGAGATCTCAGGGAGAGAGAGAGAACTCAGAAAGACAATGCCTCAGGGGAATCTGAGAGGGAAAAGTAATTCTCAGAGACATTTTGGAGAGAGAGCAGATGAGAAAGCAGAGAGATGAAACCAAATGAAGGACACAGCAGGAGAGAGACATTAATAGAAGCCTATAGGACACAGAAAGCTCAGAGAGGTTTCCCTGGAGAAGTAAGCAAGGACCCACAGATGCTTAGAGAAAAAGCTACTGAAAACAGAGGCTGAGAACAACAGAGCCCAAGAGAAATGGCCCAACAGACATTGTCATGTGCCTTCCCATGTGACAGAGTAACCCGGATGCTAGCAGCCTTTCTTCAGAGTTAAGGTATCTTCCTCTTGATGCTTTAATTTGACCATTTTCATGGCCTTAGAACTATAAATTTGTAATCTAATAAATCCCCTTTGTAAAAGCTAATCCATTTCTGGTTTATGGTATTCTGGCAGTTTTAGCAAACTGAAACAACATCTTTGTCATATTCCAGTCTCAAAGGAGAATATTTCCACTGTTTTTCATTGAGCATGAAGCATGATATGCTTTTACCATGCTATGTTTTATCTTTATTTTCTATTTTATAAAAATTTTAAAATCAAGAATGGATGTTGAAATTTATTACATGCTTTCTCAGCATCTATGAAGAAAGTCATATGATTTTACTTATTTGACCAATGAATAAAACTAATTGTTTTAATAAATTTCCTAACATTGAATCATTCTTGCATTTTTGGAATTAACCCCTCTCATTCAGGGTGTGTTATTCTTTTAATGTGACTTATTTTCTTAAGATTAAAAAAGAAATATTCAGCTTCAGTCAGTCTGGCCTGTAGTTTTCCCTTTTTTTGCTCATGAAATATTTTTTAGTGGTAGAAATTACAGAGTTTGCTGGTATATTAGATGTGGGGATTGAGAATAAGGAATGAATCAAGGATGCAGTCAGGTTTACAGCTTTAGTAACTGGGGGATGGTGGTACTTTTTCTGAGTTGGGGGTGGGCACATCTGACTGTGCTCAAATCATCAGTGATTCTCCAAGTGAGTGCCAGGAGAGGGCTTATCAGAATCGCCTTATAAGGCTTTTCAAACTGCATGTGTTGAAGTTAAAATATGTTTTAAACTTCTAATACATAATAGTGGGCTGTGCACTTCTGTTTTTTTTTCCTATCCCTCTGAAGCCCCCATTAAAATGATAAGAAAAAAATAGAAGATAAATGCATGAGCCTGTATTAGTTAGGGTTCTCTAGAGAAACAGAATCAACAGGGAACACTTGCAAATATAAAATTTATAAAATTGCCTCATGTGACCATGGGAATGCAGAGTCCAAAATCTGCAGGGCAGGCTGTGAAGGCAACAATTCTGTTGGAGGATCTGGATGAACTCCACAGGAGAGGCTTGCCAGCTGGAGCAGGAAGAGAGCCTGTCTCTTCTGAATCCTCCTTAAAGACTTCCAGTGATTAGATTGAGCATAACTCATTGCAGAAGACTCTCCCCTTGGATGATTACAAATGGAATCATCTATGGATGCAGCTGACATGATCATGATTTAATTCTATGAAATGTCCTCATAGCGACAGACAGGCCAGTACTTGCCCAACCACATAACTGGGCAACACGACCCGGCCAAGTTGACACATGAACCTGACCATGACAGTCCACCCCTTGTCAACTTGGCAGCTATATATATTTCACCTTAAACCACACCTAATTTCTACATAAAAGACATTAAACACACATTTTTTCTTTCACCTAACAATACTCAACTGTCCTGCATATGACTGGAAACACAGTAACTCTCTCCAGAATAGGGTGCAACTCCTTGGGTTATATTTATTCTTAAACTTGTGTCTTACAACTTAAATAGCATAACAGGAACAAAACAGCATCACAGTCCTTGTTTCTGTAACTGATCGTGTGGTTGTAGTTCATATTTATCACTACCTTCTTCCACTACCCATTCCATATTCCCTTTACCCTTAGCAAGTACTTTAGCTGGCCATGGTTCCTTGCCTGGTGGGGTGACCCAAACCTTCATTCCTGAAGTTTCAGACCCATTGGTAGTCCTGCCTGTATTGGGCTGTTGCAGTTTTCCATTGATTTTAATCACAGGGCATGGTAGTTCTAAAAGATGCCCTAGGGGATCTTCTATATTCCAAGAAAACTCTTCTTTACCTCCATTGTGTAGTTGCAGTCCTATTTTCCCCTGATAGTCAGGGTTGATCACCCTAGACAATAATGTAATCCCCTTCTTGGCTTGTTGATCCAGGGGCATGAGTAGCCCAAAGTAACCAGGTGGCAGCTTATATTCCAGTTCAATGAACATTGTTGTTTCTCCTGGTGGAAACACTCCTCCTTTTATAACTAAAACTTGTAGACCAGCAGAGCTCAGGGTCGCAGGGACAGGAAGCAAAAATTTTCCTACTGGATCACTAGGGGTAATAGTGAGTGGTACCACTCCCATTTCCACCCCTTGGTTCCTGGACCCGTGGATCCTGGCTATGGGAGAAACATCACCATACAGCAGACACTGATTCAGAACATATACAGCTTCCTGGAGAACATTACCCCAGCCTTTCAAGGTATTGCCACCTAGTTGGTACGATAATTGAGCTTTCAAAAGGTCATTCCACCGTTCTATCAATCCAGCTACTTCTGGATGATGGGGAACATGATAAGACAGAGAATTCCATGAGCATGTGCCCATCACTGCACTTCATTTGCTATGAAGTGTGTTCCTTGATCAGAAGCAATGCTGTGTGGAATACCATGATGATGGATAAGGCATTCTGTAAGCCCATGGATGGTAGTTTTGGCAAAAGCCTTGCATGCAGGGAAAGCAAACCCATATCCAGAGGCTGACTGGTATCCACAGAATGGGTCATCTTATCCACTTGATTACTAAAACTTTCCTCTGCTGAAGTCACCCTCTGGTGCTCATTCACATGGGACACAAATATCTTCATGTTTTTAGCTCACTCAGAAAGGTCTATCCACATACTTCTTCCCCAGAACTCTTTGTCACCAATTTTCCAATTATGGTCTTTCCAAGTTCCTGACTGTCCAGCCAAACCATTAGCAACAGCTCATGAGTCAGTATACAAACTTACCTCTGGCCAGTTTTCCTTCCAAGAAAATGAACGACCAGATGCAGTGCTCAAAATTCTGCCCACTGGGAGGATTTCCCCTCACCACTGTCCTTCAAGGACACCCCAGAAAGGGGTTGCAGTGCTGTAGCTGTCCACTTTTGGGTGGTACCTGCATATTGTGCTGAACCATCTGTAAATCAGGGCCGAGTTTTCTCTTCCTCAGTCAATTCAGTGTAAAGAACTGCCCAAGAGGCCATAGCCAGGGTCTGGGAAAGAGAAAGTAATGTGGCAGGAGTGGAGACCATGGGCATTTGGGCCACTTTTTCATGTAACTTACTTGTGCCTTCAGGACCTGCTCTAGCCCTATCTCATAGATACCACATTTCCATTTTACATAGAGTGCTGCTGCACATGCCCAACTTTATGGCTTGGTGGGTCAGACAACACCCAGTTCATGATAGGCAACTCAGGTCTCATGGTAACTTGGTGGCCCATGGTTAAGCATTCAGTCTCTACTAAGGCCCAGGAGCAGATCAAAAGATGTTTCTCAAAAGAAGAGTAGTTATCCACAGCATATGGTAAGGCTTGGCTCCAAAATTCAAAGAGTCTGCATTGTAATTCTCCTATAGGGGCCTGCCAAAGGCTCTAGACAGCACCTCTATTTGCCACTGACACTTCCAGCACCATTGGATCTGCTGGATCATATGGCCCAAGTGTCAGAGCAGCTTGTACAGCAGCCTGGACCTGTCACAGAGCCTCCTCTTATTCAGGTCCCCACTCAAAATTAGCAGCTTTTCTGGTCACTCGATAAATGGGCCAGAGTAGCACACCCAAATGAGGAACATGTTGTCACCAAAATCCAATGCGTTGTGCCCCTTTTTTTTGGTTGTGGGAGGGGCCAGATGCAGCAACTTCTCCTTCACCTTAGAAAGGATATCTCCACATGCTCCACACCACTGGACACATAGAAATTTCACTGAGGTGGAAGGCCCCTGTATTTTTCTTGGATTTCCCATCCTCTGACATGCAAATGCCTTACCAGTAAGTCTAGAGTAGTTGCTACTTCTTGCTCACTAGGTCCAATCAACATGATATCATCGGTATAATGGACCAATGTGATGTCTTGTGGGAATGAGAAATGATCAAGGTCCCTGCGGACAAGATTATGACATGGGGCTGGAGAGTTGATATACTCCAGAGGTAGGACAGTGAAAGAATATTGCTGAACTTGCCAACTCAAAGCAAACTGTTTCTGGAGGTCCTTACTAATAGCTATTGAGAAAAAAGCATTTGCCAGATCAATAGCTGCATACCAGGTACCAGGGGATATACTGATTTGCTCAAACAATGATACCACATATGGAACAGCAACTGCAATTGGAGTTACCACCTGGTTGAGCTTACAATAATCCACTGTCATCCTCCAAGACCCATCTGTTTTCTGCACAGGCCAATCAGGAGAGTTGAATGGGGTTGTGTTGGGAATCATCACCCCTGTATCCTTCAAGTCCTTAAGAGTGGCAGTAATCTCTGCAATCCCTCCAGGAATCTGGTATTTCTTCTGACTTACTATTTTGCTCAGTAGGGGCAGTTCTAGAACCTTCCACCATGCAACATTGAAATTTCAGTTTATGTTGTAAAGTTGCTACTCTAACAATAAGATTCTGAGTGCGATTTTCAGAGATATCAAATCTACAACTGCAGGAAATAAGATTTTCTTTCAAGATACTCATAGAAACTTCGAGATCTCTCAGACAGCACTTAAGCTTCTCGTTTGAAGCCTTAAGCCCATCCCTTTCACGCCTTAATGTAGCCAGTGTATCTAACAACAACCAGTCAACATCTCTATAACTTTTATTTCCACAAAACTCTGTAAAGGTGCCAAAAACATTGTCCCCCACGGCCTGGCTTTGAACAAGAAAAGTATTAGGAGAATCAAATGGTGATATTCTGACTATCTCTTCTACCAATTCACTCCATGGATTGGGAGTGTCATTCTGATTATGGGAATCAGTGTCCTAGTGCCTTTGAGTCCAGTCAGAGTAGAAAACCATTCATAAAAACCCATTTTTAAGATTCTGTTTCTTAAGAACCACTCCTGGGGGACCAAGATGGTGGCTTAGCAATGTGCACATTTTAGTTCGTCCTCCAGAACAACTACTAAATAACCAGAAACAGTACAGAACAGCTCTCGGAGCCACGATAGTGACTGGACACACAGCATGCCCCAGTCTGGACCAGCTGGACTGGCTGCGAGTCTCCGGAACCATGAATTTCCCCAAGCCACAGTGGCCAGCGCCTGGTGCCCCTCCCCCACAGCCCTCTTCCCAGAGGAAAAGGAAAGACACTCTAACAGTAGCAGGGACTGAGTCCAACCAAGCACCAATTGTGGCATTAATAAACAAATTCTGACTACTAAAAATAGGCCACCAGCTCAGGCAAAAATGGCCAAGGCAGAGGTCGCTTATTGGGCTAACCAAAAAGGAGGAAAGGGGACCAAATGGAGGTTTTGTGGCTGTTACTATGGAGGCTTGGCTGCCTCTGGATTCAGTGTGGGACTACTTGGGCTGCAACTGCCCCAGGCATAGGCAGAAACAGACTGCTTTCAGGGCTGTCTCCCCCGCCTGTGCCTTCCCCAGAGGAGGGATGAAGCACAACTTAGGTGGAATCCCTCTCTCAAGGGATTGAGACCCCAGGCCTTGGCAATTTGAAGCCATTAAAACCAGCCTACAACCTCTCCTCTGTCTCCACCACACCCTCAGCAGGGAGAGCATTCCAAAGTTAAAGGAGCCACAACATCTTTTGCTGGTGGGACCTGCAGGAAGACAAGCACCACATACTGGGCATAATAAGAAAAACAGAGTGCAGAGACTTTACAGGAAAGTCTTTCAATCTGCCGGGTCTCACCCTCAGGGAAAACTGACACAGATGACTCCTTCCCCCTGATAGGAGGCCAGTTTAGTCTGGGAAAACCTGGCTGGAGTCTGTAATACCTATGTAGATCCTCCTAAGGGTGGGGAGGGAAAGGCACCTTACAAGCAGGACAAGAAACAAGAAAACAAGAACTGAAAAATTACCCTCTGTTAAACAAAACTTAAGCTAGAGGCCCAGGAAAAGCTGAAGTGAAGGTCAAAGAACTGATAGACAACAAACTCATCTAGCAAGAAAACCCTAGGTAAGATAAGTGAAAGCAATCTCCAGAATAAACTAATTAAGGGAATTAAATATCTAGATGCCAGCAAAAAGCAACAAATCACGCCAGGAAAATTGAAGATATGTCCCAGTCAAAGTAACAAACCAATAGTTCAAATGAGATACAGGAGCTGAAACAATTAATTCAGAATATACGAACAGAAATGGAAAACCTCATCAAAAACCAAATCAATGAATTGAGGGAGGATATGAAGAAGGTAAGGAATGAACAAAAGGAAGAAATGGAAAGTCTGAAAAAACAAATCACAGAACTCATGGGAATGAAAGACACAGTAGAAGAGATGAAAAAAAAAAACAATGGAAACCTGCAATGGTAGATTTCAAGAGACAGAGGTTAGGATTAGTGAACTGGAGGATGGAACATCTGAAATCCAAAAAGAAACAGAAATTATAGGGAACCGAATGGAAAAATATGAGCAGGGACTCAGGGAACTGAATGATAATATGAAATGCACAAATATATGTGTTGTGGGTGTCACAGAAGGAGAAGAGAAGGAAAAAGGAGGAGAAAAACTAATGGATGAAATTTATCACTGAAAATTTCCCAACTCTTATGAAAGACCTAAAATTACAGATCCAA
Source organism: Tamandua tetradactyla (assembly GCF_023851605.1). Taxonomy (NCBI): domain Eukaryota; kingdom Metazoa; phylum Chordata; class Mammalia; order Pilosa; family Myrmecophagidae; genus Tamandua; species Tamandua tetradactyla. Next base: position 126,671,678 of record NC_135353.1, read on the forward strand.
GAAGTGCAGCGCACCCCAAAGAGAACAGATCCAAATAGGCGTTCTCCAAGACACTTACTAGTCAGAATGTCAGAGGTCAAAGAGACAGAGAGGATCTTGAAAGCAGCAAGAGAAAAGCAATCCATCACACACAAGGGAAACCCAATAAGACTATGGGTAGATTTCTCAACAGAAACCATGGAGGTGAAAAGACAGTGGGATGATATATTCAAATTACTAAAAGAGAAAAACTGCCAACCAAGAATTCTATATCCAGCAAAATAGTCTTTCAAAAATGAGGGAGAAATTAAAACATTTTCAGACAAAAAGTCACTGAGAGAATTTGTGACCAAGAGACCAGCTCTGCAAGAAATACTAAAGGGAGCACTAGAGACAGATATGAAAAGACAGAAGAGAGAGGTGTGGAGAAGAGTGTAGAAAGAAGGAAAATTAGATATGACATATAAAATACAAAAGGCAAAATGGTAGAGGAAAATACTACCCAAACAGTAATAACATTAAATGTTAATGGATTGAACTCCCCAATCAAACGACATAGACTGGAAGAATGGATTATAAAAACAGGATCTTTCTATATGCTGTCTACAGGAAACACATCTTAGACCCAAAGATAAGCATAGATTGAAAGTGAAAGGTTGGGGAAAGATATTTCATGCAAATAACAACCAGAAAAGAGCAGGAGTAGCTATACTAATATCCAACAAATTAGATTTCAAATGTAAAACAGCTAAAAGAGACAAAGAAGAATATTATCTACTAATAAAAGGAACAATTCTACAAGAAGACATAACAATCATAAATATTTATGCATCAAACCAGAATATCCCAAAATACGTGAGGTAAACACTGCAAACACTGAAAAGGGAAATAGACACATCTACCATAATAGTTGGAGACTCCAATTCCCCACTCTCATCAATGAACAGAACATCTACACAGACGATCAATAAAGAAACAGAGAATTTGAATATTACAATAAATGAGCTAGACTTAACAGACATTTATAGGACATTACACCCTACAACAGCAGGATACACTTTTTTCTCAAGTGCTCATGGATCATTCTCAAAGATTGAGCATATGTTGGGTCACAAAGCAAGTCTCAACAAATTTAAAAAGATTGAAATCATACACAACACTTTCACAGATAATAAAGGAATGAAGTTGGAAATCAATAATAGGCAGAGTGCCAGAAAATTCACAAATACGTGGAGGCTCAACAACACACTCTTAAACAACCAGTGGGTCAAGGAAAAAATCACAAGAGAAATCAGTAAACATCTCGAGGCAAATGAAAATGAAAACACAACATATCAAAACTTATGGGGTGCAGCAAAGGCAGTGGAAAGAGGGAAATTTGTTGCCCTAAATGACTATATCAAAAAAGAACAAAGGGCAAAAATTCAGGAATTTACTGTCCACTTGGAAGAACTGGAGAAAGAACAGCAAATTAACCCCAAAGCAAGCAGAAGGAAAGAAATAACAAAGATTAGGGCAGAAATAAATGAAATTGAGATCATGAAAACAATAGAGAAAATCAATAAAACCAGAAGTTGGTTCTCTGAGAAAATCAATAAGATTGATGGGCCCTTAGCAAGATTGACAAAAAGAAGAAGAGAGAGGATGCAAATAAATAAGATCAGAAATGGAAGAGGAGACATAACCACTGACCTCACAGAAATAAAGGAGGTAATAACAGGATACTATGAACAACTTTATGCTAATAAATACAACAATGTAGATGAAATGGACAAGTTCCTAGAAAGGCATGAACAACCAACTTTGACTCAAGAAGAAATAGATGACCTCAACAAACCAATCACAAGTAAAGAAATTGAATCCATCATTAAAATGCTTCCCAAAAAGAAAAGTCCAGGACCAGACGGCTTCACATGTGAATTCTACCAAACATTCCAGAAAGAATTACTACCAATCCTGCTCAAACTCTTCAAAAAAATTGAAGTCAAGGGAAAGCTACCTAATTCATTCTAAGAAGCCAACATCACCCTTATACCAAAACCAGGCAAAGATATTACAAAAAAAGAAAATTACAGACCAATCTCTCTAATGAATATAGATGCAAAAATCCTCAACAAAATTCTAGCAAATCGAATCCAGCAACACATCAAAAGAATTATACATCATGACCAAGTAGGATTCATCCCAGGTATGCAAGGATGGTTCAACATAAGAAAATCAATAATATAATACACCATATCAACAAATCAAAGCAGAAAAATCACATGATTATCTCAATTCATGCAGAGAATGCATTTGACAAAATTCAACATCCTTTCCTGTTGAAAATACTTCAAAGGATAGGAATACAAGGGAACATCCTTAAAATGATAAAGGGAATATATGAAAAAACCACAGCTAACATCATCCTCAATGGGGAAAAACTGAAAGCTTTTCCCCTAAGATCAGGAACAAGACAAGGATGTCCACTATCACCACTGTTATTCAACATCATGTTGGAACTTCTAGCCAGATCAATTAGACAAGAAAAAGAAATACAAGGCATCAAAATTGGAAAGGAAGAAGTAAAACTATCACTGTTTGCAGATGATACGATACTATATGTCGAAAGCCCTGAAAAATCCACAGCAAAACTACTAGAGCTAATAAACAAGTACAGCAACGTGGCAGGTTACAAGATCAACATTCAAAAATCTGTAGTGTTTCTATACACTAGTAATGAACAAGCTGAGGGGAAAATCAAGAAACGAATTCCATTTACAATTGTAACTAAAAGAATAAAATACTTAGGAATAAATTTAACTAAAGAGACAAAAGACCTATACAAAGAAAACTACAAGAAACTGTTAAAAGAAATCACAGAAGACCTAAATAGATGGAAGAGCATACCGTGTTCATGGATTGGAAGACTAAATATAGTTAAGATGTCAATTCTACATAAATTGATTTACAGATTCAATGCAATACCAATCAAAATCCCAACAACTTATTTTTCAGAAATAGAAAAACCAATAAGCAAATTTATCTGGAAGGGGAGGGTGCCCCGAATTGCTAAAAGTATCTTGAGGGAAAAAAACGAAGCTGGAGGTCTCATGCTGCCTGACATTAAGGCATATTATGAAGCCACAGTTTTCAAAACAGCATGGTACTGGCATAAAGATAGATATATTGACCAATGGAATCAAATAGAGTGCTCAGATATAGACCCTCTCATCTATGGACATTTGATCTTTGATAAGGTAGTCAAACCAACTCATTTGGGACAGAACAGTCTCTTCAATAAATGGTGCCTATAGAGCTGGATATCCATATGCAAAAGAATGAAAGAGGACCCATATCTCACACCCTATACAAAAGTTAACTCAAAATGGATCAAAGATCTAAACATTAGGTCTAAGACAATAAAAACAGTTAGAGCAAAATGTAGGGAGATATCTTATAAATCCTATAATTAGAGGCAGTTTTATGGACCTTACACCTAAAACAAGAGCACTGAAGAAAGAAATAAATAAATGGGAGCTCCTCAAAATTAAACACTTTTGTGCATCAAAGAACTTCATCAAGAAAATAAAAAGATAGTCTACACAATGGGAGACAATATTTGGAAACGACATACCAGATAAAGGTCTAGTATCCAGAATTTAAAAGAGATTGTTCCACTCAATAACAAAATGACAGCCAATCCAATTAAAAAATGGAAAAAAGACTTGAACAGACACTTCTCAGAAGAGGAAACACAAATGGCCAAAAGCACATGAAGAGATGCTCAATGTCCCTGGCCATTAGAGAAATGCAAATCAAAATCACAATGAGATATCATCTCACACCCACCAGAATGGCCATTATCAACAAAACAGAAAATGCCAAGTGCTGGAGAGGTTGTGGAGAAAGAGACACACTTATTCACTGTTGGTGGGAATGTCAAATGGTGCAACCACTGTGGAAGGCAGTTTGGTGGTTCCTCAAAAAACTGAATATAGAATTGCCATATGACCCAGCAGTATCATTGCTAGGTATCTACTCAGAGGACTTAAGGGCAAAGACACAAATGGACACTTGCACACCAATATTTATAGCATCATTATTTACAATTGCAAAGAGATGGAAACAGCCAAAATGTCCATCAACAGAGGAGTGGCTAAACAAACTGTGGTATATACATACGGTGGAATATTATGCAGCCTTAAGACAGAATAAACTTTTGAAGTATATAACAACATGGATGGACCTGGAGACCATTGTGCTGAGTGAGACCAGCCAAAAACTAAAGGACAAATACTTTATGGTCTCACTGATATGAACTGACATTAGTGAATAAACTTGCAATATGTCATTGGTAACAGGGACCATCAGGAAATAGAAATAGGGTAAGATAGTGGGTAATCAGAGCTGAAGGGATACAGACTGTGCAACAGGACTGGATACAAAAACTCAGAAATGGACAGCACAATACTACCTCAGTGTAATGTAATTATGTTAAAACAGTGAGTGAAGCTGCATGTGAGAATGATAGAGGGAGGAGGGCTGGTGATATAAATGAAATCAGAAAGAAAGATAAATGTTAAAGATTGAGATGGTATAATCTAGGAATGCCTAGAGTGTATAATAGTAGTGAAATGTACAATGTACAAATTTTCAAAATGTTTTTGCATGAGGAAGAACAAAGGAATGTCATTATTGCATGGTGCTAAAAATAGATGATAATTAATACTTTAAAATGTCACTTTCTGTGTGAGACTAAAGCAAAAAATGTTTGTTACAAAATTTATATTTTGACTAGAGCATTTCCTAATATAACTCATGTAGATAGTTTGATTGAACGTCATAAGTACTTGGAATCTCAGGCAGGACATGAGATTTTGTTGGTTTGTCCAGAGTGATGCCCCGATGAATCCCAGAGTGATTCGATTAGTGAGTGGAAAAGTATTTGCAAGCCCCCTTCGGGGAATGGTGAGAACGGGGAGAAATTCAACTTCCCCAAGTTGAATTCTTGATATTCTCACAAGCAGTGTGGACAACCAAAGCTATAGGCTGAGCCCCTAGTCTTGGGGTTTGTTCAAATGAAACTTAACCCCACAAAGGATAGGTCAAGTCTACTTAAAATTTAGGCCTGAGAGTCACCCCTAAGAGAGCCTCTTTTGTTGCTCAGATGTGGCCTCTCTCTCCGTCCAACATGACAAGCAGTCTCACCACCCTCCTCCTCTCTGCGTGGGACATGACTCCCAGGGGTGTGGACCTTTCTGGCGATGTGGGACAGAGATCCTGGAATGAGCTGAGACTCAGCATCAAGGGACTGAGAAAAACCCTAGAATGAGCTGAGAATTAACATCAAGGGATCGAAAGAACCATCTCAATCAAAGGGGGAAGAGTGAAATGAGACTAAGTGTCAATGGCTGAGAGATTCCAAACAGAGTTGAGAGGTTATCCTGGAGGTTATTCTTAGGCATTAAGTAGATATCACCTTGTTGTTCAGGATGTAGTGGAGAGGCTGGACGGAACAGCCTGAAAATGCTGAGCTGTGTTCCAGTAGCCATGTTTCTTGATGATGACTGAACAATGATATAGCTTTCACGATGAGACTCTGTGAATGTGAAAACCTTGTGTCTGATGCTCCTTTTAGCTACTATATCAACAGAAGAGTAGAACATATGGAATAAAAATAAATAATAGGGGGAACAAATGTTAAAGTTACTTTGAAATGCTAGTGGTAAATGAAAGCGAGGGGTAAGGGGTATGGTATGTATAATCTTTTTTTCTCTTTTATCATTTTATTTCTTTTTCTGTTGTCTTTTTATTTCTTTTTCTAAATTGATGCAAATGTTCTAAGAAATGATGAATATGCAACTATGTGATGATATTAAGAATTACTTATTGTATATGTAGAATGGAATGATATCTTAATGTTTTGTTTGTTAATTTTTTTTAATTAATAAAAAAAGTAAAAAAAAAAAAAAAAGAACCATTCCTGGTACCAAGTTGTATCACTTAGGGTTCTCTAGAGAGACAGAATCAACAGGGAACACTCACAAAAATAAAATTTATAAAAGTGTCACGTGACCATTAGAATACAGAGTCCAAACTCTGCAGGGCAGGCTGTAAAGCCAATGATTCTGATGGAAGGTCTGGATGAACTCCACAAGAGAGGCTTGCCAGCCAAAGCATGAAGAAACCCTGTCTCTTCTGAATTTTAAGGATTAAAACACTTTCAGTGATTAAATTGAGCATCACTAATTGCAGAAGACTCTCCCCTTGGCTGATTACAAATGGAATCATCTGTGGATTCAGCTGACATGATCATGATTTAATTCTATAAAGTGTCTTCATTACAACAGACAGGCCAGCACTTGCCCAACAAGACAAACAGGCACTACCACTTGGCCAAGTTGACACATGAACCTGACCATGACAAAGCCTATAACAAAAAAGACATCACAGGCAGGCTGGAGTGTGTGCACTTTGAGTGGGGGTGGGGGGAAATATCAGTGGATCAATGATTCTAATAAGTCCCAGTGAGAGGAAAGCTGATGGAAAGCTGATGACTGATGTGTTGGAGAGAGGGAAAGGTGTCTAGAATATATGCAGTAGAGGCCACAGTCAAGCGTGAAGCATATTCTGGAGGGGCTGTGAGAATTTAAGGTCATTCACAGGTGAAAACAGGGGGCTTACTGGTTAGCTGTGGAGGAATCTTTCTCTCATTCCAATGTGTCTCTCATACCCCCACACAGAGTGTCTCATAACTTGGTATCTAATGTCTACCAAAATTGAACAGAAGTAACAACAATAAAACAAAAATTTCCAGGTAGCTCTCTAAATAAATTTAATAAATGGTTTGGTTAGAAGAAAGGAAACCAAGGACAGAAGTAGCATTAACTCCCAAGTACAAAGATAGTGACATCTAGCATTTAGGGGTCTTCCAGTGTCTTAATTTGCTAAGATTGCTATGAGAAATACCACACACCGGTTTGCTTAAACAACAGGAATTTATTGGCTCACAGTTTTAAGAGTAGAAGACTAAAATCAAGGTATTGGAAGGTCATGCCTTATCCAAAGTCTGCAGTGTTCTGGTGGTGACTTGCTAGCAATCAATCTCTGCTTGTGTCACAAATCCATCTGTCTCTTTCTGTCTCCTCCTGTGACTGCTAATTCCATATCCAAATTTCCTTTCCTTATAAGAACTCTAATCATATAGAATTAAGGTCCATCTTGATTCAGTTTGCCCTCATTTTAATAGGTCTTCGAAGACCCTTTTTACAAATGAGTTTGCACCCAAAGGACTGGAGGTTAGGACTAATAGCCTATTCACCTTAAAGTGGATGAAATTCAGTCAGTCAACAAGACCCACCCAAGAGCAAATAGTCTTTAATCCATTTTCTAATGCTTCATTCCTAAATATGACAGTAAAGGATAACCAGACATTTGGGGAAAGCTGGCAACATGCAAAAGAAAGAAATGCAAAGAAAGTCATAGAAGAAATAAAAATATGATATAAACATTGTTTTAGTTAGTAAGCTTCTGGAGTGTGATATACCAAAAACAGAATAGCTTTTAAAAAAGGGAATTTATTAAGTTGCAAGTTTACAGTTCTAAGGCTGTGAAAATTTCTAAATTAAGGCACCAACAAGAGGTTACCTTCAATCAAGAAAGGCCAATGAAGTTTGGGGTTTCTTTCTCAGCTGGAAAGATGCATAGTGAGATCTGCTAGCTTTCTCTTCAACAGCTTGCCCAGGGCTCTGTCTATTCTGTTGCCTTTGTTGGTTCTGGTGGCTCTTGTCACTCTAAAGCTTTTTCTAAAATGGAAAAAGCCTCTTAAAGGGTTCCAGTAAGCAATCTCACTTTAAATAGGGGAGACACATCTCCATGGAAACTGTTCACAATTGGGTGGGTCACATCTTCTTGGAAACAATCAAGAAGCTCCCACCCAGCAATATTGAATGAGAATTAAAGAACTTGGCTTTTCTGGGGTACACAACAGTTTCAAACCAGCACAGCCATATATACAGGGGAAGAGATGTGATGTTGTGTAACAGCTAAATTCTCAGCTGTCACACCAGTAAGTGAACAGATAATATCAAAAAATGATAAACAGTGGTATAAATAGATTATTTAGAGATATAGAGATAAACACTAGAAGATATTCAAAGAGTTAAAAAAGGAACAGATAAATATAGAGCACTAAGGGAAGGGTGAGAGAAGACATTCTACGCTATTTGATGTTTTAACCATGTGCACATTTTACTTTAATAAATAGCTTAAAAATTATTTTAAAAACTAAATGCACACAGCTAGGAGAATGTGTGTGAGTGAAAGGGAGAGAGGAAAAGTTTAGCATCCATATGAAGAAAAGGATCCCCAGGTGTTTCTCCTATGAATCTCTCTACCACTCACACCACTGTAGACCAAGAGAGGTGCTAATTTCAATCCCAAGGTAAATGTGAGACATAGACTCCTGATTATTACTAAACTTCTTGAGATCAAGTTCATATCGACTACTATGTCCTTCCATAAATAAATATTTCAAGGAGTACAAAGGGTAAATCATGGGAAAGCATCATCTTAGGTTTGATGATACTTTTTCAATAAAAATACAAGAATGAGATGTGTACATTTGGCTAAATTTGTAAAAACAAAGTGATTTTAGAATGGGACTGAGGAAGAAAGAGCAAAAAACAATAATAAAAGATAATCCACAAAAATAAATAAAAATCTTTTAAGTGTAACAAATACTAAATTATGGCTGCAATAAACTGGGACAAAAACGGGAAGGAAAGAGCTCTCTCTGGAATTTTACTTGCTGTTTCCAATGCCTAAAAAGCTCTTCCAGAAGATCTTTGCCTGGCAATCCCTTTTTCACTCAGATCTCAGATCAAATGTCATTTCATTTATTCATCCAACAATTAAGTGAGCAGCTCCTCAGTGTGAGGCACTGTTCTAGTTGACTAGGAATTTAGAAGGAAACAATACGAAGCCTTACTCTCAGCCAATTTACATTCTAGTGGGGGAGGTTAAGGGGAGAAAGGAAACAACAAATTTAAAACAAATGAGTAAATAGATTGTCGCAGGTTGAGTTCCCTAAGAAGCAGACTCTGAGGTGTGTCAAACACAAAACTAAGTCTGAGACCAAATTAACAAAGGTTATTTATTCATAAACTTGCAGCAAGGGAATCCATCTGCCAGCACTTTTGTTTCAGCAGCAGTTCAAAGGTATTAGAAAGAAGAGTACTTTTTCTCAGATAATTAAGATTTTAACATATAGACATCTACATAGCAGAAGATCGTTAATTAACTGATCCTGCTAACAAAGTACATTTATTATTTTTAAACTGTGACATGAAAAGACTCCTTTTAAAACATAATAAAATAGATAATAGTCAAAATATATTAAATATATTAAAATACACTGTAGACAATATAGAGCTCAGTCTTAACTCTAGAGATGCCTAAAACTTTTACTAAAATCCTCATCAGTTTTTTTAAATGCAATTTTATTGAGCTATAGTCACACACTGTACAATCCATCCAATGTATACAATCAGTGGCTTACAGTATCATAGTTATGCATTCATCACCACAAATTTTAAAACATTTTCATTATTCCAAAAATAGAAATAAAAAAGCAAACCCAAAACATCCCATACCGTCGATTCCCCCTCTATTATTGACCCCTAGAATTGTTGTGTTACATTTGTTACTATTGATGAAAGAATATTAAATACTGTTAACTATAGTCCATAGTTTGCAATAGGTACATTTTTCCTATATGCCACTTTATTATTAACTCCTTATAATAGTGCTGTACATTTGTTCTAGCTCATGAAAGAAATGTTTTATATTTGTACTCAATCACAGAGAAGAGCACATTTTATAGGACAGAATGAGAAATTACTGAGACAGTCTCTGATTGGCAGTGAAACCGCCACTTACCAAACCTTTTTCCACTGAAGTAGCCCTTCCCTCCATTATTGGTTTGTAAAAGCTTCCATTTCTTTTGAGTTCCCACCTCCTTATGTTTATTCAGAAGAAGCTTCCATCGCTGCAATGAAAGTTACTGTTTCTTTTCCCTATGCAGCAACTGCTAAGGCCAGTTCTGACTGGCTGCAGCCACTGAGCATGCTAAACCTCTGTTTACAAAAACATTTTTTACTATGAAATGTAACATATATACAAAAAAGCAATAAATTTCAAAGTACATTGTAACAAGTAGTTATAGAACATATTTCAGAGTTTGGTACGGGTTACTGTTCCACAATTTTAGGTCTTTCGTTTTAGCTGCTCCAAGACAGTGGAGACTAAAAGAAATATCAATAGAGTAATTCAGCAGTTATACTCTGTTAAATCCTGTCTTCTGTGTTATAATGTCTTCTTCTCCTTTGATCCTTCTTCCAATCTTTAGGGGTATTTGGGTTCTACCTTTTCTAACTTTTTCATATTGGAAAGAAGTATCAATAGTATGTGATGGGGGATCATACTAGCTGATGTTTTGGAGAGGCTGTCCCCTCTGGTTTTAAGACTTATCTGGCCTATGAACCCATCTGGAGGTTGCAGGTTTCTGGAAAGTAAACTTAGTACATGAAACTTGCAGAATCTCAGATAGAGATCTTGGTGTTCTTTAGGGTTAACAGAAATGGTTTTGGTTGGGGTTTGGTTAACTGTGGTAAATAGCAATATCTAGAGTAGCCTCCAGAGTAGCGTCTCTACTCTATTTGAACTCTCTTAGCAACTGATACCTTATTTTTGTTACATTTCTTTCCCCCTTTTAGTTAAGAAGGTGTTGTCAATCCCATAGTGCCAGGTCCAGGCTTGTCCCTGAGAGCAATGTCCCACATTGCTAAGGAGACTTTCACCCCCATGTAGGGGAAAGGGTAATGATTTAACTCACGGATTTTGGGAGAGAGGGAGAGAGAGAGAGAGAGAGAGAGAGAGAGAGAGAGAGAGAGAGAGAGAGAGAGAGAGAGAGAGAGAGAGAGAGAGAAGACACATTTGAGCAACAAAAGAGATTTTATGGAAATAACACTTAGGCATAACTGTAGGTAGGCTTAGGTTCTCTGCTACCAAGATCAAGGGCTTAGCCTATTGACTTGAGAGTCCCTAATGTTTGAGACAGTATCAGGGGTTTTCCCAGTGTTTGAGTTTAATAGTTCCATCTTTTTTCTCTAGTCCCTCAGGGGACTTAGCCAATACTTTTTAATTGACTGTGCAATATATTCTGGGATGTTATTACCTTAAGCTATACAGAATTACAAGTCCTCATTCTCATTCTGGGCTCCATGTGTTTGGGTTGTTTATATGAACCATCCAGGCAGGTTGAGTTAGATTACATGCTACAGAAAATTTAGGTTTTGGACAAAATAAACCTCATACAGTAGGTGAAGTTCTAAAATGCAGACAATATCATCCTTACCACCGTATTCTGATTCACCTTAGTCCTGACCCAATTGGCTAAATCTCCATTTTAAAATCAAGCATGATTTGCAATAAGCCCCACCTCTTAAACCTGCTTTCCTCCAACTCCATTAGCCCACATCATCTCATCCCATTCTTTGCTACCCCCTTTAGCCTGCCTGCTGTAGACAGTATAAAGTGCCAGACTTCATTTTGCTTGGGGAGACTGACCTGAAGTTTTTCCTTTGGTTTCCTTGTTAATTGACTATGCAATAAACTCTTTCTTTTCTCAAAATCCTGGTGTCACAGCATTGACTTCTGTGCACATAGGGCAGATGAACCCGCTTTCAGTGGCAACAATTTGGTGACCCAGATGGGGCAGTCACAGAGATCCCTGCCAAGGCTCCATGACCCCTGAAGGACAGAATTTTCCAGTTATTGAAACCGAGTGTCTGCCTAGACCAGTTAGTCTAGAGGGTCAATGATCAAGACTTTCTCCCATTCCCACCAGTGTCATTGGCCCTTCAGTGCAGTTTAGTTTTAAGAAAACAAATGGTTCCAGGTAAAGACGCCTTCTGGGTGAGCAACTTCATTAAACTGCCTACTCTTACATGGACCTGTTTGTTGTTGTTGTTGTTTTGGAGGGGTACTGGGTTGAAATTGTGGGTTCAAGTCCCACTTTGGTTTCTGGTCATGGGTTCGAGTCTCACTTTGGTAATGGTTTGTGATATTTTGTTAGCATGCCTTTCCAACTCCTCTTTTTCAGAGCGTGTCCATGCCATTCTAACTACCCTTTCCAGAGCAAGTGCACCTCATAGCCAAGAATCAAGTCAGTGCTGCCACACTGTACCTTTCCAATTTCCCATTTGGTTTTTCTGAATTGCTGGTTTAATTTGTAAATATCTGGTACTCAGTGCTGAAAGTTGAAACCCTGGAGAATGCTAACAGCATAAATGACTGAAGCCCTTTAAAATTTGTTTTAGGTAATTGGTCTATGTTTAGCTATGAATCAATGAAAAAAGGAAAAGATGGTATTTTTTTCTATAACACGGCATGACCCCAGTATAAATTATAATCTGGGTAACAGTGGCCAGAGAATGGGTCTTTAAATATATACTATATTACAATTGGACTTACATTGTAAAAGAGAAGAAAAATGAGACAGAATCCCATGTGTTCAACCTTTTATATCTTTGTATCAGAATAAGAATTTCCAGAAAAGATGTGAAATTATGGTTCAAACTAGTGGGCTTTTGTATTTCTGTGTTTCTGTGGTTTTGTGTCTGACTCATGGCTAAAGATTTTAAATTGAAGCTATAATCTTTTTTTTTCTTTTTAATTGTATAATATAACATATATACAAAGCAGAGAAAGAAAAAAGCAATAGTTTTCAAAGCACTCTTTAGCAGTTAGTTATGGAACATATCCCAGAGTTTGTCATGGGCTATATACCATCATCTCAGATTTCCTCCTAGCTGCTCCAGAACATTGGAGGAATAAATATTTTATCATCACAATCAACTTTTTTCTTTTTTGTGAAAAATATCACATACAAAAAACAATAAATGTCAAAGGCTAGCACTACAATTAGTTGTAGGATAGATTTCAGACTTTGGTATGGGTTACAGTTCCACAATTTTAGGTTTTTACTTCTAGCTGCTCTAAGACACTGGAGACTAAAAGAAATATCAATATAATGATTCAGCAATCATACTTGTTTGTTAAACTCTACCTTCTCTGTACATCTTCACCATCACCTCTGATCTTTCTATCACACTCTTTAGGGGTTTAGGCTATGGCCATTCTAAGTTTTTCATGTTGGAAGGGGCTGTTAACAATATGGGGTAGGAAGATGGAACTAGTTGATGTTCAGAGAGGCTGGCCCTCTAGGTTTCAGGACTTATCTGGTCCATCCGGAAGCTGTAGGTCTCTGGAAAGTTACCCTAGTGCATGGAACCTTTGTAAAATCTTATATATTGCCCTAGGTGTTCTTTAGGATCAGCTAGAACAGTTTTGGTTGGGGGTTGGCAAGTTATGATAAAAAGATATAATCTTTTTGTGTCTGTCTGTTTGCTTAATATATATATATATTCCTACCTCCGGATGATAATACCAAATTAGCAAACAAAAAAAAATCTTAAAAGAGTTCTATTCAAATTGCTTACAGATAAATAAGCACATATATATATAAAATAAGTGCATATATAAATACTGCCAGAGTTCCAGAAATTAAGGAAGCCGAACTTCTAAAACTTCCAATGTAAAAAAAAATTTCATAGAATTAAATCCAAATGTTTTAAAAATGTAGGTGCATTATTAAGTTTGAGGGATTATCTGGACTCTCAGTTCTGATTGTTCTGGTCTTCTGGGTGCAGGGTTCAGGGTGCTGGTGCTTGTGGTTGCTGTGGACAACCTGGACATTGGAGGGGAGACTCTCCAGGGAGCTTCCTGAAACAGCAGTAATATGCCCTGCCAATGCTCTTTGCCCTCTAAGAAAGCAAAGTGCCTTTCATTGTGACTGCTAAGGCTTCCCTGGGAAATGGCAAAGGCATTCTGAATTGTCCATGGCATATCTTTAGGTGAAATAGATCTGATAATTGGAAAAAATTAGAAATGGGGGCATACGGGCTCTGATAGATGCTAGGGCCACTTTACTTGTCTTAAACCCCCTTACCCTTGTTAACCCTCCTCTCCAAAGTACAGAAACCATTTGAATGGTGGGTCTAAAAACTGAGCCAGTTAGGGCTGCTATGGGGGAAGGCTGAATGTAGGAACATGGGAGAGGTATGGATTTGGTTTGGAGCTTTTTCTAGTAATTCTGAGGATTGAAGATGATAAGCACAAGGAAAATGTTGAAAAATGAGCCATATTTTGCATAATTTATCCTGTAAAATAGATTCCTCACTTGTTATGGAGCACCAAGGGAATTTCCCCAATTTGGAATTATTTTTCTCTAATAATACTTTTGCTCCTGTAGCTACAGTAGACAAATCATTATTAAAGCATATTATAGCCTTGGGATGAGGTAGTTGGATGCATTGTCAAATTTCAAAAGGTCCAGTAAGTAAAGAAAAATGTCCTTGAGTGCTATCGAAGAGTTTTCCTGGATTATCCCTGAGAAAAATTAAACAATTGTAATATATTTCCCATAGCCTGTTAGTTGGTATGCTTTTGAGGTTGATTGTTTGTAATTTTGAAATGTTATACAAATAAAGAGGATTTTTTAGCCTGCAATGGAGAAAAAGTAGAAAAATGCTAGCTGTTTTTAAATGCTAGCAATTAAATCATAGCTTAGCCCTAATAAAAAACAGACCTCCCTACTTGCCTCCAGAAGCTGTTTTGGAAATTATTCATAATATATCTTACTGAAATACTGATAAAATGGTTTACTGAGAAAAAACAATATATTTGAAAATCAACTCCCAAAACAGCTATGTCTTCTGAGCTATCAGTGTTAAGCACAAAAAACCCCACAATTTATTCTACTTGCATATGTTCTCCCTAATTTAATAGGTTTTCTAATAAAATAAGTTAACATTATATTTATTAGGTCTTTGCCGTGATATAAAATGTGAATTTGTGCTCAACCAAACTGAGTTATTACTTTGATAAACTTTATTTTAAGCATAATGTGTTATATAAGATGTTTGAAGACAGTTCAAAGATTTCTTGGCAACTTAAGGTATGGCGGTGTGAGGAATGCAAAGTATACAGTGTGTGCTTTGCTAAGGAAGGAAAAAGGGTGGTTAGTCCCCTAAATGACTGTTTTTCCCAAAATGAAAAACAGAGTCATGTAAAACAAAAGCTGAGTGGATACAGAAAATTATAGAATGTTTGTGGAAGTGAATTTTATTTGTCACGGTCAATGCTGACTAGGATTTGATAGGTGTAGATATGTATATATAATAATTTTAAGAGCATTCATATTAAATAGTAAATTCATGCAAAAACTAGGGTTTGGTCTTCTTTCTGTTTAGAGGATGAAGTTTCCTTGGATTACAAGTCTGCTCTTGATGAGAAATTATAAAAAAAGCTTTCTTCCATTTAGTGTCCTGCCTAGAAGACAAAAAGTTCTATGTCATATCAGAATAATATTCTTGTTAAGGTTTATATTGATGTTGTCATCCTTCATTGTTTTAGAAAACAAGTCTTCCCATGTTTACATGAACTAAGTCTCTTCCCTAACCTTGGTTAAATAATCAAATGTTGCTTCACAGTGGCCCACTTCCTTGTTAGGCATGATGTTCAAAATGACTGAAACCTTTTGACATTCTTTTTTCTCAAAGCCAAACTCTAAAGAATGCTTTTTATATATTCAAACTGTCTATGGGATTTTTCTAGTGGGTTCCAGGAAAATGACAGGGGATTTGTTCTTTACCCTTGTAGAAAAGAGGTGCTAGAAATATTTAAATTCATTTGTTATGTTGCAGGTTGCATGGGAGGTTTTGTCAAATCAAAAGGAATTTTCTAGACTTCTGTAAGTTGAATTTGTATGAGTATGAAAATATTATTCATATGGATATTTAGAAATTGTATAGTATTCCCAGATTTGTCAATCTTGTCACTGTTCATGAAACATCCTGATTCTAATCTACATGATATTAAACAACAGTATTGTCATGGTCAGGTTCATGTGTCAACTTGGCCAAGTTGTGGTATGTGTTTGCCTGGTTGGGCAAGTGCTGGCCTGTCTGTTGCAATGAGAACATTTCATAGAATTAGATCATGGTCATGTCAGCTGCATACACAGCTGATTTCATTTGTAATCAGCCAAAGGGAGAGTCTTCTGCAATGAGTGATGCTTAATCTAAACATGGGAAGCCATTTAAGGAGAATTCAGAGGAGACAGGCTCTCTTTCTGCTTCAGCTGGTGACCCTCTCCTGTAGAGTTTGTCCAGATCCTCCATCGGAGTTGCTGGCTTCAGGCCTGCCCTGCGGATTTTGGACTCTGTGTTCAGGTGGTCATGTGAGACACTTTTATAAATTTTATATTTGTGAGTGTTCCCTGTTGATTCTGTTTCTCTAGAGAACACTAACTGAAAACACCTTGGTACTAGGAGTGGTTCTTAAGAAACAGAATCTTAAAAATGGGTTTTTATGAATGGTTTTCTACTCTGACTGGACTCAAAGACACTAAGGACACTGATTCCCATAATCAGAATGACACTCCCAATCCATGGAGTGACTTGGCAAAAGAGATAGTCAAAATATCACCATTCGATTCTCCTAATGCTTCGCTTGTACGAAGCCAGGCTCTGGGGGATAATGTTTTTGACACCTTTACAGAGTTTTGTAGAAATAAGAGGTGTAGGGATGTTGGCTGGTTGTTGTTAGATACACTGGCTACATTAAGGAGTGAAAGGGATGGGCTTAAGGCTTCAAACAAGAAGCTTAAGTGCCATCTGACAGATGTAGAAGCTTCTATGAGTATCCTGAAGGAAAATCTTATTTCCCGTAGCCGTAGACTTGAGATATCTGAAAATCAGACTCAGAATCCTACTGGTAGAGTTGCAACTTTACAATGTAAACTGAAATCTCAATGTTGCATGGTGTCTGCCATTAAAGTGAGGGCATTGATTGGAAAGGAGTGGTACCCTGAAAAATGCGATGGTGACATATGGATAGATAATGATGTCAGGGGTGAGGTTGAAACCCTAGATCATGCTGAGTTTTCTCTAGGTAACCATGTAATAGTTTGCCCTGAAAACATAACTGCCCCACCTCGAGACTTCCTTGAGGAGTTGGCCACCCAACCTCCTCCTGAAGGGATTATCCCTAGAGTGATTAATCCTGTTTCATCAGATGAAACTGCAAATGAAGACCCTGAAGCAAATGGCTTGGAAGATATTTCTAATTCTTTTCATGATCCAGCCCCACCATCCCTCATTCCTTCCAGACCTATAACTAGACTAAAGTCCCAATAGGCCCCTAAAGGTGAGGTACAAAGTATCACACATGAGGAGGTATGTTATACTCCAAAAGAACTGTGTGAATTTTCCAATTTATATAGACAGAAATCAGGAATATGTGTGGCAATGGATTTTAAGGGTGTGGAATAATGGTGGGAGGAATATAAAGCTGGATCAGGCTGAATTTATTGATATGGGCCCACTAAGCAGAGATTCTGCATTCAGTGTTACAGATCGAGTGGTGAGAAAAGTTATTTGGATGGTTGGTTGAAACATGAATCAAAAGGTGGCCAACATTACCTGAAGTTGAAATGCCAGAACTGCCCTGGTATAATGTCGATGAAGGGATCCAGAGGCTTAGAGAGATTGGAATGTTAGAGTGAATTTATCTTGCAAAGTCTGCTCTTACACCCCAGGAATGTCCGGAGGATGCACCTTTTACCAGAACAGTGAGAAATGAATTTGTGAGACTAGCACCATCATCCCTAAAGAGCTCTGTGGTTGCACTTCTCTGTAGGTCAGATATTACTGTAGGAACTGCTGTCACTCAGCTGGAATCCTTAAACACAATGGGGATGACAGGATCCCGAATTGGCAGAAGCCAGATGGCAGCACTTAATCGCCAAAGACAGGGTAGACGTGGCTATTATAATAGACACCAAACTCAAAGCAGGTGTCAAAATTATATGATACACAGAGATTTATGGCATTGGCTAGTAAATCATGGGGTACCTAGAAATACAATAGAAGGGAAGTCTACTAAATTCGTGTTCGAGCTGTATAAACCAAAGTGTTCTAGGTCAAGTGAACAGAAGTCTAACCTGAATTACAAAAACACAGAGTCACAACCCCTTAATCAATTTCCAGACTTGAAACAGTTTACAGACCCAGAGCCCCGTGAATGAAGGGGAGACTAGGTCCCTTTGCAGGAGAACCCTGTTACACTGCCACAAATTTATACTGTTAATCTTCCTCCAAGCCTTCCCCAAGGAGACCGATGGCCTTTTACCAGGGTAACTGTGCATTGGGGAAAAGGAAATGATCAGATATTTTGGGGATTATTAGACACTGGTTCAGAAGCGAAATTAATTCCAGGGAACACAAAACGTCACTCTGACCACCAGTCAGAGTGGGGGTTTATGGAGGTCAGGAGATCAATGGAGTTTTAGCTCAGGTCCATCTAACAGTGGGTCCAGTGGGCCCCTGGACCCATCCTGTAGTTATTTCCCTAGTTCCAGAATGTATAATTGGTATAGACACACTGAGCAACTGATAGTATCCCCACACTGGTTCTCTAACTCATATAGTGAGGGCTATTATGGTGGGAAAGGCCAAGTGGAAGCCACTAGAACT
The DNA here is from genome assembly GCF_023851605.1 of Tamandua tetradactyla. Lineage (NCBI taxonomy): Eukaryota > Metazoa > Chordata > Mammalia > Pilosa > Myrmecophagidae > Tamandua > Tamandua tetradactyla. Next base: position 126,690,298 of record NC_135353.1, read on the forward strand.
ACTCCTACTGAGCAAAATAGTAAATCAGAAGGAATACTGGATTCCTGGAGGGATTGCAGAGGTTACTGCTGCTCTTAAGGACTTGAAGGATGCAGGGGTGGTGATTTGCAAGGGCTCCACATCCCCATTCAACTCTCCTGTTTGGCCTGTGCAGAAAACATATGGGTCTTGGAGGATGACGGTGGATTATCATAAGCTCAACCAGGTGGTAACTCCAATACAGCTGCTGTTCTAGATGTGGTATCATTGTTTGAGCAAATCAATACATCCCCTGGTACCTGGTATGCAGCTATTGATCTGGCAGATGCTTTCTTCTCAATAGCTATTATTAAGGACCACCAGAAACAGTTTGCTTTCAGCTGACAAGGTCAGCAATATACCTTCACTGTCCTACCTCAGGGGTATATCAACTCTCCAGCCCTAATTGTCATAATCTTGTCTGCAGAGACCTTGATCATTTCTCCCTCCCACAAGACATCACATTGGTCCATTATATTGATGATATCATGTTGATTGGACCTAGTGAGCGAGAAGTAACAACTACTCTAGATTTACTGGTAAGGCATTTGTGTGTCAGAGGATGGGAGATAAATCCAACAGAAATACAGGGGCCTTCCATCTCAGTGAAATTTCTAGGTGTACAGTGGTGTGGAGCATGTCGAGATATCCCTTCTAAGGTCAAGGATAAATTGCTGCTCTGGCCCCTGCTATGACCAAAAAAAGCACAATGCCTAGTTGGTCTCTTTGGATTTTGGTGACAACATTTTCCTCATTTGGGTGTGCTACTCTGGCTCATTTATTGAGTGACCAGAAAAGCTGCTAATTTTGAGTGGGGACCTGAACAAGAGGAGGCTCTTTGACAGGTCCAGGCTGCTGTACAAGCTGCTCTGCCACTTGGGCTGTATAATCCAGTAGATCCAATGGTGCTGGAAGTGTCAGTGGCAAATAGAGATGCTGTCTGGAGCCTTTGGCAGGCCCCTATAGGAGAATCACAACGCAGACCCTTAGGATTTTGGAGCAAGGCCTTACCATCTGCTGCGGATAACTATTCTCCTTTTGAGAAACAGCTTTTGGCCTGTTCTTGGGCCTTAGTAGAGACTGAATGCTTAACCATGGGCCACCAAGTTACCATGAGACCTGAATTGCCTATCATGAACTGGGTGTTATCTGACCCACCAAGCCATAAAGTTGGGCATGTGCAGCAGCACTCTATGTAAAATGGGAATGTGGTATCTATGAGATAGGGCCAGAGCAGGTCCTGAAGGCACAAGTAAGTTACATGAAAAAGTGGCCCAAATGCCCATGGTCTCCACTCCTGCCACATTACTTTCTATTTCCCACACCCTGGCTATGGTCTCTTGGGCAGTTCTTTACACTGAATTGACTGAGGAAGAGAAAACTCGGCCCTGATTTACAGATGGTTCAGCACAATATGCAGGTACCACCCAAAAGTGGACAGCTACAGCACTGCAACCCCTTTCTGGGGTGTCCTTGAAGGACAGTGGTGAGGGGAAATCCTCCCAGTGGGCAGAACTTCGAGCAGTTCACCTGGTTATTCATTTTGCTTGGTAGGAGAACTGGCCAGAGGTACGTTTGTATACTGACTCATGGGCTGTTGCTAATGATTTGGCTGGATGGTCATGGACTTGGAAAGACCATAGTTGGAAAATTGGTAACAAAGAAGCCTGGGGAAGAAGTATGTGGATAGACCTTTCTGAATGGGCTAAAAACATGAAGATATTTGTGTCCCATGTGAATGAGCACCAGAGGGTGACTTCAGCAGAGTAAGGTTTTAGTAATCAAGTGAATAAGATGAACCGTTCTGTGCATACCAGTCAGCCTCTTTCCCCAGCAACTCCTGTCATTGCCCAATGGGCTCATGAACAAAGTGGTCATGGTGGTAGGGATGGAAGTTATGCATGGGTTCAGCAACATGGACTTCCACTCACCAAGGTTGACTTGGCTAAAGCCACTGATGAGTGTGCAATCTGCCAGCAGCAGAGATCCACACTCAGCCCCCGATATGACACCATTCCCCGAGGTGACCAGCCAGCTACATGGTGGCAGGTTGATTACATTTGATCACTTCCTTCATGGAAGAGGCAGCAATTTGTTCTAACTGGACTAGACACATCCTCTGGATATGGGTTTGCTTTCCCTGCACTCAATGCTTCTGCCATCCATGGGCTTACAGAATACATTATCCATCGTCATGGTATTCCACATAGCATTGCTTTGGATCAAGGAACACACTTCACAGCAAATGAAGTGCAGGAATGGGCACATGTTCATGGATTTCTCTTGTCTTACCATGTTCCCCATCATCCAGAAGCACTAGATTTATTGAATGGTGGAATGGCCTTTTGAAAACTCAATTATGGTGCCAACTAGGTGACAATACCTTGCAGGGCTGGAGTGATGTTCTCCAGGAAGCTGTATATGCTCTGAATCAGCATTCGCTGTATGGTGCTATTTCTCCCATAGCCAGGATCCATGGGTTCAGGAACCTAGGGGTGGAAATGGGAGTGGCACCACTCACTATTACCCGTAGTGATCCACTAGGAAAATTTTCACTTCCTGTCCCTGTGACCCTGAGCTCTGGTGGTCTACAGCTTTTAGTTAGAAAATGGGGAGTGCTTCCTCCAGGAGAAACAACAATGATTCCACTGAACTGGAAGTTAAGACTGCCACCTGGTCACTTTGGCTATTTATGCTACTAGATCAACAAGCCAAGAAGGGGATTACATTATTGTCTGGGGTGATTGACCCTGACTTTCCAGAGGAAGTAGGACTGCAACTATGTAATGGAGGTAAAGAAGAATTTTCTTGGAATATAGGAGATCCCCTAGGGCGTCTTTTAGTACTACCATGCCCTGTGATTAAAATCAATGGAAAACTGCAACAATGCAATCCAGGCAGGACTACCAATGGGTCTGAAACTTCAGGAATGAAGGTTTGGGTCACCCCACGAGGCAAAGAACCACAGCCAGCTGAAGTGCTTGCTGAGGGTTAAGGGAACATGGAATGGGTAGTGGAAGAAGGTAGTGATAAATATGAATTTCGACCACATGATCAGTTACAGAAGCAAGGGCTGTAATGCTGTTTTGTTCACGTTATACTATTTAAGTTGTAAGATGTCAAGTTTAAGAATGAATGTCGCCCAATGATTTGCACCCTATTCTGGAGAGATGTAATGTGTTTCCAGTTATATGCAGGACAATTGAGTATTTTAGGTAAAAGGAAAAATATGGGTTTTAAGGCTTTTGTTTAGAAATTTGGTATGGTTTAGGGTGAAATATATATAGCTGCTAAGTTGACAAGGGATGGACTGTCATGGCCAGTTTCATGTGTCAACTTGGCCAAGTTGTGGTACATGTTTGGTTGGCCAAGTGCTGGCCTGTCTGTTGCAATGAGGACATTTCATAGAATTAGATCATGATCACATCAGCTGCATCCACAGCTGATTTCATTTGTAATCAGCCAAAGGGGAGTGTCTTCTGCAATGAGTGATGCTTAATCTAATCATAGGAAACCTTTTAAGGAGGATTCAGAAGCAACAGGCTCTATTCCTGATTTTGCTGGTGAGCCTAACCTGTGGAGTTTGTCCAGACCCTCCATCAGAGTCATTGGCTTCAGGCCTGCCATGCAGATTTTGGACTCTGTGTTCCCGTGGTCACATGAGACACTTTTATAAATTTTATATTTGCGAGGGTTCCTTGTTGATTCTGTTTCTCTAGAGAACCCTAACTAATACAAGTATAATGATATTAGACATAATCTTAGTTATTCTAAGAAAATGGTACATGTCATAAGACAAATTTCCTTCTCAGTGACATTGTTTTACTCTGATGCATCTCTTAAAGTGCATGCAGTCAGTTACAATATATATTTCAAGGCAAATATATAAAATATGGTCTACCTGTTGACAAATCTCAGTTTGCTAAAGCTGCCAGAATGCAATATACCTGAAATGGCTTGACTTTTAACAATGGGGATTTATCAACTTAAAATTTACAGTTCTTGGGCCATGAAAATGTTCAATTCAAAGCATCAGCAGAAAGCTACTTGGACTTTGAAGACAGACTGCTGGTAACCGGGACACTTCTGTCAAATAGTAAGGAATGTGACTGATACCTGCTGGTCCTTCTCACCCGGGTTCATTGTTTTCATCTTCTGGTTCCAGTGGCTTTCTCTGTGTTTTCTGTAGGTTCTCTCTTTGCCTCTCCAGGGCTTTTCTCTTGATTTCTCTTAATTTCATCTCTTAGCTTCTTTGGACTTTTTCTGGTTTTGATCCTCTCAAAAATGACTCCAGTAAGAGGATTAAGACCCACACTTGGGCATGCCTCAATTGAAATAACCTAATCAAAAGATCCCACCTGTACTAGATCTGTACCCACAGGAATGGATTAAAAGAACTTGTTTTTTTGGGGGGGGTATATAATAGTTCCAAACTAACACAGAACATAACCTTGGTAAAAGTGTGAAAGTGAGACAGAATGAAATGTTTACGAGGGTCTGTGGTTGGTGACCTCAATATAAGTTAATTGTCAAATGTTTTTATTTATGGAAATAGCTTCATTTGGAAAATGTGATTAAGGAAATTAGGATTCTTGCAGCAGTCACATTTGTTCCTAGTCTTTGGTTGTTATTTCTAAGTTTTGAGGTGTTTTGTTCCATGTGTGTGTGACCTGGCAGCTCCTTCAAACTTTGGGCATCTGTGTGACATCTGAAGCTCAGAGTTGGAGTTCTCCAACCCTGGAGGTACTGAAGTAGTAGCATTATTCCATATAGTAATTGTTGAAGAAGGTGAAAAAGGGATCAAACTTCAACTAGGATCTGAATGGGGCTGATTTGGCTGGGACTAAGGTGAATCAGAACACAGTTAAAGGGTGATATTGTCTATTTTATGACTTTAATTTCTCTGTGAGACCAAAGGAGGAGAGAATGATTTTGTTCAAAATTTAAATTTTATGTGTCACCTTACCTTATGTAACCTGCCTGGTCAGCTTTATTTGACATCGGACTTAGAAGAGAGAATAAGTTCTGGGTATTTTGTGCAGGTTGATGTAATACATTTCTGAGTGTTTTGGGTATAAAATGAAAAAGTATTTGCAAGGCTGGGACTGGGCAATGAAAGCATGTAACTATTAAACTTCCCCACATTGGGAATTTCTGCCATTCTCTCAAGCAATAGGAGCTCCCAATTTACCGAGATTGTATAGAAGGAGATTTGCAAGGTCTAAATCCATGATCTAATCCTTTTGGAAAGCATAATTTATCCACATTTTCACTTATAACTGGGAGATCTATGAAAATAGACTCTGGAATATATGAGCCCTGCCCCCTAAAACAGCTATGATAAGCCAAGCCCTCGGTCCTGAAGCTAACACCTATGAAACTTTTTTTTTCTGTGATGATGAAACTGAGCTTAACTGTGGTTGATGCTTAAAAAAATAGAGTCACTCTTTGTTAAACCTTGTGGCTCAAATGTGGTCTCTCCCTCTCTCTCTTTCTGCCAAACTCTGCAAAAAAAAAACCCACTACATTTCTCCCTGTATGGGACATGACTTCCAGGAATATACCTCCCTGGCACCAAGGAATTAATGCCAAATGTTGATTAATGATGCTTTTGGAGAAGGATCTTGATCAAAAGGGGAAAATGATAAAAGAAAAGTAAATTTCTATAGATAATTTATTTCAAATGGAGTTAGAAGATCATTCTGGAGGTTTATTTTATGCAAGACTCAACCAGATGTTGAAGGGGCCACTGTGTGTAGGCCTCAAGCACCAAAGCAGCAATCTGTAGCTCCTCAAGCAAAGAAAACCCTAAGGATATTTGTACACTAAAAACCAGTCACATGATTACATGAAATCAATAATGGGCCCAAGTTTGTGTCCCACTAGGGTATATAATTTTGTGTTTGGATAACTGGAGATTATAGCATGGATGTTGCCACTCTAAGTGGTTGCATGAGGTAAGAAACCCCTCAGCCCAAACTATTTGAGAAAACATAAAATCTTATTTCCCTAGGGTGGTGCAATGGTGGCTCAGTGGCAGAATTCTCACCTGCCATGCTGGAGACCTGGGTTCAATTCCCGATGCCTGTCCATGCAAAAAAAAAAATCTTATCTCCCTAAAAGCCTTTCTGGTAGTATTCTATAATTACTCCATTAAACTTCACCCTGCTTATTCTCCTCTTTGGGCCACTCATAATAGAACTAATACATAATTTGTTTCTCCAACGCTTCACGCTTCAGGACTCTTCCTTTTCCACCAGTCTGTGTCACACTTGTACCTCACCACAGAAGATGCCCCAGAATATCTACAAATGCAAACAAAACATTTTCATTCATCAACCCCTCCTGACAATGCCCCTGATCAGCACAAAGCAGTTAGAGTTGTTGTCACCCCTCATCCCTCAAGATTGAGGAATCTAACAACAAAAAGGGGGAACTGAAGCTGCTGCTTACCAACCCCTTTTCCATTGAAGTATTCCATCACTTACTGATTTCAGAAAACTTCTATTTCTTTTTTCTTTAGTCCCACCTCCTACCTCCTTATGTTTATTCAGAAGAAGTTTGCTTCACTGGAAGGAAAAGTACAGTTTCCTTTCCCTTTGCAGCACCTGCTAAGGCCAGTTCTGACTGGTTATAGCCACTGAACATGTTAAGCCTCCATTTTAAGACCAAGCATGATTTGCAACAAAGCATACTCTGCTAAACCCTGCTCCTGAAACCTGCCTTTCCTCGACTGGATTAGCCCCCATCATCTCACCCCATCCTTAGCCACTCCCTTTAGCCTGCCTTGTCCAGATGGTATAAAACCCCAGACTCCAATTTTTCTGGGAGACTAACCTGAGGTTGACTATGCAATAAACTCTTTCAGTTCTTAAAATCCTGCTGTGATGGCATTGACTTCTGTGTGCCTTGAGCAGATGAGCCCACTTTCAGCAGCAACAGCAGGTGTTCTATTTATGTGTATGGGGGGGCGATGTTGGAAGAAGGGAGACTTTGTACTTGGTCTTCAGGTGTGGTTGGCAGCCCTTGGTTGGCTGCAAGGAGGCAGGTGAGAAGTTTGGGGAATTTTAAAAGAGGAGGAATTGTTAAGTATTAAAGGCAGAGGATTTTCTGTGGCCAGTCACTTCCCATTTCCTGGAAGAAACTGGATTGATGGGGTGCTTCCTTTGAAGTCATACTGTCTTCCTGGTCCTTACTTGTGGCTGCAAGGCAGGCAATTTCTTGGATGGAGGCTAGCATGCAAGATGTTCATTAGGGAGCACTCTTGGTATCCACACTTGCAGAAGGTAGGGTGAGCAAGCAAAGATGGATAAAGGAAAAAGTTGAGCTGTGATGGATGCCCAACAAAGGCTTATACTCTGACTACTGCTATTGTAAGTAATAGGGTGCTGTGAGTACTCTAGAGCTAGAATAACTTTCAGAGTTCTTCTGAGTTAGGATGAGATGGCCAGATCACAATAATCATTGCATGTGGACAAATCAAGTTGGACCTTTTTTTTTAAAAGAAGCTGTAATTCTTCTGGTGTTACTTCCTTATCTACACATGTGAGAAAGGCTTCGAATATTATTCTGAGTGAGATGGGATGTGATTGGAGAGTTTTGAGTGAAGTAATATGGTCTTGCAGTGACATGATCTCATACGCTTCAAAAGGATCATCCTGGCTGCAATGTAGACAATCATTTGTAAGGATGGATACAGGAGACTGTTGAAAAACTAGTCCAAGGGAACAGAGGATGGGAGCATGGATGGTGGTGGTAGGAGAGAAGGTAATGAGAGGGAGACTGATTCTGGATATATTTCAAAGGAAAAACCAAATAAGATTTTCTAATAAATTAGATATGGGTGTAAAAGGAAGAAAGTGGTCAAAGATGACTTCAAAGTTTTTATTCTGAACCAGTGGAGTTGCTCATTCTACTGAGAAGGAAAATGCTGAGAGGAGCAGATTTGCAGTAAAGGGAAACCAAGGTTTTCATTGGAGACCTATTGAATTTGACATGGCTATTTGATATTGAAATGGAGATTTTGAATAGGCAGATGAATATATATATATAAGTTCAGGAAAGAGAGACTGGATTTGGAGATGAAAGTTTTAGAGTCTTCAGCAAACAAGTGGCATTGGGAGTGGAGTGGTAAATCTTTTTTTTTAAATTTATTTATCAATTTAAAAAAATTTAACAAATGAAATAAAACATTAATATAGATGATCATTAATTCACAATATCATCACTTAGTTGCATATTCATCATTTCTTAGAACATTTGCACCCATTCAGATAAAGAAATAAAAAGACAATAGAAAAAGAAATAAAACAAAAACAGAAAAAAAAAGGTTGTACCTATCATACCCCTTACCCCTCGCTTTCACCGATCACTAGCATTTCAAACTAAATTTATTTTAACATTTGTTCCTCCTATTATTTATTTTTATTCCATATGTTCTACTTTTCTGTTGACAAAGTAGATAAAAGGAGCATCAGATGCAAGGTTTTCACAATCACACAGTCACATTGTGAAAGCTATATCATTATTCAATCATCCTCAAGAAACATGGCTACTAGAACACAGCTCTACATTTTCAGGCAGTTCCCTCCAGCCTCTCCATTACGTCTTGAATAACAAGGTGATGTCTACTCAATGCATAAGAATAACCTCCATGATAACCTCTTGACTCTGTTTGGAATCTCTCAGCCATTGACACTTTGTCTCATTTCACTCTTCCCACTTTTGGTCGAGAAGGTTTTCTCAATCCCTTGATGCTGAGTCTCAGCTCATTCTGGGATTTCTGTCCCACGTTACCAGGAAGGTCCACACACCTGGGAGTCATGTCCCACATAGACAGGGGGAGGGTGTTGAGATTGCTTCTTGTGTTGGCTGGAGAGAGAGGAGGAGTGGTAAATCTTGATTCTTTGTCTTTTTTGACCATTTTCAAAATAATATGTCAGTTCCCTTGCATTATCTAAAGGTGACCAATGAGGTATACATACATATATATATATATACACACACACACACACATATGTATATGTGAAAAAAATATATATATTTGCTCATGTACATATTAATTAAATATATCCAATATGTTTGTGTACTATACAATTATAATTTTTACTGATGCTCATATCTTTGGCCAGTGGGAATTCCTGTAAGTTGGCAACTGAATCCTTTTGACACTTTCCCAGTAGTCTTTGATAGCATTCTTGTTTGTTGGTATGACAAAATATTCCAGGCACATCATGTATATTTCCTACCCCACACCTTGAGTCAGCCATTTCTTCAATGAGCCCTGTTTTTTCTAATGTGAAATAATATTTGGAATACCACAGTTTGAGCATTCATTGCTGCTAGATGGGTCATTGTTACTAGTACTTTTCAGTGCCAGACCTTGGGTATAGATTTTTTTCTATAAAAATAAAATACTTCGTGAGATCATATATAATACTTCTAATTCAAATTTAGGATTATAGAGTTTTACTTAACTTCTTTGATATTAAATCTGTACCAAAAATCTTGGTTCCCAAATTCAACATGTTGCAGGAAATGGTCTCAGAATACCAGCACCAACACTACCACTAACATGACTGCTTAAAAGAGTTGAAGATTTTTTGCATTTCCTTTTGCCTTCTGAGTGTATCCTACTAAGGATATATGGACAGATTACTGTATTTAAAAGTAACTGGAAATAATTATTCTCTGCATGGTTATTCTACCAATTTGATAAACAATGCAGTTAATTTATTCCATGCAGTATTCAGTTTTTATGGATGGCTTTTTAAAAATTTAATTTCGCTTCCTAAATAGGAAGAATAGTTAAATGGTTTCAAAGTTGAATGTATAAAACAAGTATATTTAGAAAAGTCTAGCTTCTATTGCTGTCCTCTCCACCCTGTTCCCTCCCTTTCTCTGTAGGTAACTTTTTAAAAAATAAATACTTTTATTGATAGATCTTCACACACACACACAGTCCTTACATGGTGTATAATCAGTGACTCACAATATCATCACATAGTTGTGTATTCATCACCATGATCATTTTGTAGAACGTTTGCATCACTACAGAAAAAAAAATTAAAAGAAAAAAGAAAAACTCATACATTAACTCTCCCTCTCATTGACCACTAGTATTTCCATCTACCCAATTTATTTTACCCTTTGTCCCCCCTATTATTTATTTATTTTTATCCATATTTTTTTAGTCATCTGTCCATACCCTGGATAAAAGGAGCAACAGACACAAGGTTTTTGCAATCACACAGGCACATTGTAAAAGCTATATCTTTATACAATTTTCTTTAAGAATCAAGGCTACTGGGACACAGCTCAGAAGTTTCAGGTACTTCCCTCCAGCCACTCCAATATACTATAAACTAAAAAAGGATATCTATATACTGCATAAGAATAACCTCCAGGATAACTTTTTTGTCTCTGAAATCTCTCAGTCACTGAAACTTCACTTTGTTTCATTTCTCTCTTCCTACTTGTGGTCAAGAAGGCTTTCTCAATCTCTTGATGCTAGGTCCCAGCTCATTCCAGGATTTCTGTCCCAGGGAGATTTATACCCTTGGGAATCATGTCCCATGTAGGAGGTAAGACAGTGAGTTCACCTGCCAAGTTGGCTTAGAGAGAGAGGCCACATGTGAGCTATAAAAGTTCTCTGGGGGTGACTTTAGGCCTAATTTTAAGTAGGCTTAGCCTATCCTTTACAGGAATAAGTTTCAAAAGCACAAACCCCAAGATCAAAGGGCTTGGCCTATTGATTTGGTTGTCCCTACTGCTTATGAGAATATCAGATATTCTCCAAATGGAGAAGTTGAATATTTCCTCCTTTCTCCTCAGTCCTTCAAGGGGACCTTGCAAATACATCTTTATTCACTTGTCAAATTACTCTGGGTTATATCGGGGCATCACACTAATCCAGACAAACCGACAAAAATCTCATGTCCTATTCAACATTCCAAGTACTTATGGTGTTCAACTAAACTGACCATATAAGTTAAATTAGGAAATGCACTACCCAAAATATAAGTCTTGCACCAAATGAATATCTCTCCCTTTGTCTCACACAGAAGTTGAAGTTTTAAAATACAGACGATATCATCCTTTACCCTGTATTTTGATTTACCTTCATTCACATCTCTACTTAAAGTCTGATCACTTTTTCAACTTTTTAAACAGTTTCTGCATGGGGTGCTGCTGACTTTCATAGTGTAGGCGACTTTTTAAAATGTTGTTTATTCCATTTTAAAAACGTGAGCACCACTCTTAAATTTGTATAAAAGTGGATCTAGATGCATCTTGTGTGATACTGATTTTTTGCATTATATTAACTAGTTGGGCATGGAACTTTAGAATTATGAATAGATTTATTTTTATAAAAAAAGATGTAGTAAGATTTAATTGAATTTTCAAAAAAGTAAGTTAAAATTATTTTCCCTTTGTTTAGGTAATGTTGATTTTAACTTTTTCTATTCATTATATTTTGGCTTTTAAGTTTAAAAAACAATTTTTGAAACAAAATAAATTAACTATTTTACATTTTCTTTCATTTATATATTAGTGAAAATTTTATAAATTTTGTGTACTTTTATTATTTAATCCTTTAGTTAGCTGTTGTTAATGGAAAGCAAATTATGTGAAGCATTATCATTTATTATAACAATGATTTTGTTAAAATGAAGGCAAGAAATATTAATTTTGTGGAATAAGTAATAAGATAACATGTGAATTGTGTATGTTTTTATTTTGTTACTCGTCTAGATATTCCCAGGTCAAAAGAGAACACCAGACATGTCCTTTAAATAGAAAGTTTGGTTCTCTTTGATATTTTGTTGACTCATAGACTAAAAGTTATAGCTTTAAAAAAAATGTAAGCACATACATATCAAGTGACAGGTCTCCATGGTTCTCTCATTTGTGTATGTTTTGTGAACAAAGTCACTGACTGCTTTTGTTCCAGATTTTCTTTTCAAGAATGTCTGTATAGCTAACAGCCTTGGAAGACAGAGATAATGTCTTCTTTGGGAGCATAGGGCAGGCATACTTATTGTCCATTATAAAGATTCAGCTTACCTAAGCTCAGAATTCCATTCTTGTAATGAAATCCACAGCCTGTGAGACATCACTTCATCCTTCTCATGTCATCCTGTGGGAATTGGGGCTTAAATGCTGATACTCTGACTACTGCTATTGCTGTGAGTTATAAAATCATTTATCTTTGACCTTGGAATCTTGCGTCTTCTGCCAGAATCCACAAAATTGCAGCAGGCTAATTTGATAAATTATAAGAAAGATAACATCTTGAAACCCTCATAGCTCTTGACAATATGTATATATTTTTGTATTTTACCCTATCCATTTCTTAGACAATTGTTAGTGTTCTATACATACTTTAATCTTTTAAGGATGAGGTACAGAAGATATTTAAACCAAAGGATGAGATCATCTAGAGAGTGAGTACAGTTAGAAAAGAAGTCTAAGGAACCATCAACTTAGAAAACTAAGAAGAAGCAGCCAGTGAGGTGGGAGAAAAATATTAAAAAAGAGTAGTGACCCAGATTCTGAGGTCTTTTTTAGCCAATTTCCTTGAAACATTTTATCTAAAGTAGCTCCGCACCCTTAGCCCAGTCATTATCTATTCATCACCTGTTTTAAATTCTTAAATGCATTTAAAATCATCTTAAATTATTCAATTATTTATTTATTTGACTGCCACATTAAATCATTTACTTCCAGAGGGCAGAAGCCTTGTCTAAAAGGGCTATGACTCACATCACCAACAACTAAAACAGGGTTTGCTATAGTAGGCACTCAACAAATACGTGTGGAATGGGTGAATGCATGAATAAATACTTTCTGGCCTAAATTTACTTAGGAAAAGTCTTAGGTAAGTACACCCTTTTCTAAATTCCTTGTAGAAATAGGCTAACATAGTGAGGATCCAGCACCAAATAAAACTAGTAAGATTTGACAATACACAGCTCAGGGAACTTCAAGTTTTGGCAAATTTGATTAGAGTCCCTAGAGCTCTTATTTTTGAGAGACCAAGAGGATCCCTATAGCTTGGGAAAGGATGTGTGTGTGTGTGTGTGTGTGTGTGTGTGTGTGTGTGTGTTAAAAAGGAGAATCCAGGTAATTATAGACATCTAGATATTCAAGAAGATACCAGAACAAATTATGAATTAATCAGTTCTTCACTTAAGAAAGCAGAAATGAGTTGAATGGCTAACATTATGATCCCCATGATGAGCCAGTTTGCCAAATTGATTCTGTTTTCTGCTATGAAGGCCAGCTCATTCTGATCATGGGGAAGCAATAATTGTAAGCTGTTCAGTTTTCATTAAGGTTTACATGACTTTCAGCTTGCTTTTCTAATCAACAATCTGACAGATAAGGCTTATATCTATTGTGCCCAAGAAGACGTTTGCTTATCAAAAGTGTAACAGGGACCCAATAATATTTATTACTACTGTTTAGAACTAATAGCAGCCTGGGGAGAAAGTGGTAAGGAAAAGGATGGAATCAAAAGGAAAAGGTAGGCACAAGAAAGTCAGTGGGAAAGAAAGTATAATAATACCTTACTTAGTTCAGGCACTATCATGGCTTTTTAGAGTATCATTTATAGACAGGAAAATATTCAGTTCATCTTATATGGTACTTGACAAATGTAATGGATGACCTTGACTTGGTTATAGGGCTTTGATATAGAGTTTATCAAGTTTAATACGACAAATGCATTTTATAACCATGGGATTTTTTTTCAACCTAAACTACCTTTAAAAAGATGTTTTATTTTTCTTATGATATCTATTATCAACATCTTCTAAAAGAAGAAGAAATGCACACACACAAAAAAGGACAGAATATAAAGAGAGGCAATATATCTTAGAGGTTAAATAAAAAACCATGAACTTTGATGTCAGACAATACTGGGTTCAAATTCAGTTTCTACTACTCGATAGAGTTCTGTAACCCTTATCTTCCTTGAGTCTAGATTCCTACAGTAATAAAATGACAATAATATTGCTTAATTTGTAGGATTGTTGTAAAGATTAAAAGAGCTTCAGTTTTCTACTTTAGACAATATGGAAGATTGGATAGATGCTTCAACAAAACTCCTAGAAATCCTGGATAAAATAAAAACACCTCCAAAAGTAAAGGAAATCCCCAGGAGCCAAAAACGAACATAAAACAGAAGCCAAAGCAATAGGCAAGCCAAAAGTCACTTGTAGTTGCCACTATTAGGAACCTAGAACTCTGTTTTTTAATGCTTGCACAGGGAAACAAGACACAAGATTCTGGGCCCACACAAGGTGGGTGTTGGAACTGCAACGTCATATAAAGTCAGTAACTTCTAAGAACTCTAACACAGTGTATTTGTAGGCCAGAAAAAAAAAAATCTTGCTTGCAACAGGGAGAAAAAGTGTGCCTGGTCTGTCTCAATCTCCCTGAAAGTCTTCCCTGAAACTTTTAAACTATAAGTCTGCCTTCATATGTGTTTAGCATCCAAATTGTGTCACTTATGAAGTCCAAGTTAAGGATTTACATTAAGTAATCCTGGGTTCGTAGCAACTTACAATGGCTAATAAAAAATAATGGAAATTCCCTGTGAAGGAATTTAACCCTCAAACCAGATTCCTCAGGATTTCTGCAGATGAAGTTCATCCAAGCAGAGCCCAATCTAAAATTAGAAAACATTTGAAGAAACAAGCCACTATAAACTAGAGTCACCAGAAACAAAAAACAGAATTTGATCTTCCTATATTTCATGTATTAGATGAATCAGATTGAAAATATAAAATTAGTGTATTAGGGGTGGTAGGGTGGTTCAGTGGTAGAATGCTTGCCTTCCATGCAGGAGACCCGGGTTCAATCCCCAGACCAGGCACCTCCCCCAAATTAGCATATTAAAAAGTTTTTCAAATTCCATTTTATTGATTTATTCAATGTCTAAAATAGCATTAAAAGATGCATTGAAAAGTCCAAGTTAAGGATAATAAATTTGATTTGTATTTTTTCTTAACCACCAGGTCATTCCCTCTAGCTCAGGAGAGTGTCCCACCTCCTCTGGTCTGCCTCAGTATCCTATCATTGTGTTCTTGCTGAAGTTCTTTGGGCTCTACATTATCCTCCCCTTCCAAGTCTAGCTGGATTGTAGAGTTAAGCTTGATTATGAAATAAAAACTTAAACAAAAAACTTTAAAAAGAAGCAGCTTATTCCTAAAGAAGATAGGAAATGAGGAAAAAGTATAGAAAACTGGTACAAACAGAAGGTGCAAATAAAATGGTAAAAATAATTCCATATGTATCAGCAATCACAATAATTACAAATGGACTATGCTTATCAATTACATGCCAGAGACTGTCAGATAAAATAAAATAAAACCAGGTTTATTCTGTTTACCTGAGACATAAGTAAAGTATTATGCCTCAAAAAGATTGAAAAGAAAGGATTAGAAAAAGATATTTAGCAAACATTAACCAACATAATTTTGCATGGTTATATTAATATCAGACAAAAATAGATTTTTAGATGTGATATGCATTCCCAGAAATGTCAGGTATTTATGTGACACCTAAGACTCAGAGTTAGAGCTCTGAAGCTATGAAAGTCAGCAGTACCTCATGTAGGAACTACTTAAAAAGTTGAAAAAGTGATCAGACTTCGAATAAAAATATGAATGAAGCTGATCTGGATAGGACCATGGTAAGCCAGAATACAGGGTGTGCCAGTTTGAAAGGATTATGCACCCTAGAAGAGCCATGTTTTAATTTTGATCCATCTTGTGGAGGCAGCTGTTTCTTTTAATCCCTATTCAGTACTGTGGGTTGGACACTTAATTAGATTATCTCCACAGAGATGTGACATGGACAATTGTGGATATTAACCTTTGATTAGAGTGAAATGTGACTCCACCCACTCCAGGTGGGTCTTGATTAGTTTACTGGAATCCTTTAAAATAGGAAATATTTTGGAAAAAGCTTCAGAGCTACAAGAGCCATGAGAGACCACATAGCTGAAGACCTTTGGAGATGAAGAAGGGATACAACCCTGGAGGAGCTTCATGAAATAAGAAGCATGGAAAGAAAGCTAGCAGATGTTGCTATGTTTGCCATGTGCCCTTCCAGTTGAGAGAGAAACCCTGAACTTCATCAATCTTTCTTAAGTGAAGGTAACCTCTTGGTGGTGCCTTAATTCAGACATTTTTTATAGACTTGCTTTAATTTGGATATTTTCATGGCCTTAGAACTTTAAACTTGCAACTTAATAAATTCCCCCTTTTAAGAGCCATTCTGTTTCTGTTATATTACATTTTGGCAGTTAGCAAACTAGAACACAGGGTAAAGGATGATATGGTCTATATTTTAAAACTTCAACTTCTGTGTGAGACCAAAGGGAGAGATGTTTATTTGGTTCAAAATTTATATTTTTTTGTAGCACACTATCTATTCTAACTTGTATGGTCAGCTTATTTGAACATCATAACTACATGGAATCTTGAATAAGGCATGAGATTTTGTTGGTTTGCCCAGGTTAGTGTGATGCCCCAACATATCATGGAGCAATATGGGCACTGAATAGAGAAGTATTTGCAGAGTCCCCTAGGGGGACTGGGGAGAAAGGAGGAAATATCCAACTTCCCCATTTGGAGAATTTCTGATAATCTCGCAAGCAGTGGGGACAACCAAATAAATAGGCCAAGCCCTCAATCTTGGGGTTTGCCCCTTTGAAACTTATTCCTGCAAAAGATTGTCTAAGCCTACTTAGAATTGGGCCTAAGAATCACCCCCAGAGAAACTCTTTTGTTGCTCAGATGTGACTTCTCTCTCTAAGCCAACTCAGCAGGTGAACTCACTGCCCTACCCTCTATGTGGGACAGGAATCCCAGGGATGTAGATCTCCCTGGCAACATGGGACAGAAATCCTGGGATGAGCTGGGACCTGGCATCAAGAGATTGAGAAAGCCTTCTTGATCAAAAGGGGGAAGAGAAAAATGAGATGAAATAAAGTTTCAGTGGCTGAGAGATTTCAAACAGAGTTGATAACTTATCCTGGAGGTTATTTTTATGCATTATATAGATATCCCTTTTTAGTTTATGGTGTAGCAGAGTGGCTAGAGAGAAATACCTGAAACTGTTGAGCTGTGTTTCAGTAGCCTTGATTCTTGAAGATGATTGTATAAAGATATAGCTCTTACAATGTGACTGTGGGATTGTGAAAACCTGTGTCTATTGCTCTTTTTATCCAGGGTACGGACAGATGACTAAAAAGAAAATGGACAAAAATATATAAATATTAGGGGGATCAAAAGGTAAAATAAATTGGTTAGATGGAAATACTAGGGTTCAATGAGAGGTAGGGTTAAGAGATATGTTATATATGAGTATTTTCTTTTTGTTTCTTTTTCTGGAGTTATGCAAATGTTCTAAAATATGATCACGGTGATAAATATAAAACTATGTGATGATATTGTGAGCCACTGATTGTACACCATGAGTGGAATGTATGTGTGTGAAGATTTTTCAATTAGAATATATTTTTTAAAAGATGTGGCACTAAAATATCTGTTTATAAGCTGCCACAATGCAATATACCTGAAATGAAATGGCTTTTATAAAGGGAATTTACTAAGTTGCAAGTTTACAGTTCTATACCCATAAAAAATGTCCAAACTAAGACATCAAGGAAAAGATACCCTAATTCAAGAAAGGCCAATGGGTCTGGAACAGCTCTGTCAGCTGGGATGTCATGTGGCTGGCATCTGCTTGTCCCTTGCTCCTGGGCTCCATTGCTTTCAGCCTCTGTTCCTTCGGAGATTACTCACTGCTTCTTTGAGGATGGCTTTCATCTCTTGGCTTCCCATGGCTCTCTCCAGGTTCTGCTTTGCTTAAAATCTCATGGTGACATCTGCTGGGCTTCAAGCATCTCTAAACATCTGCAAATCTGTTCTCCAAGTGTTGGCATCTGTGTTAGCTCTGGGGTCTGAAATTTCTGTCAGCTCTCCCTCTGTCAGCTCTAAACTCTCTCCAAAATGTTTCTTCTTTTAAAGGACTCCAGTAAACTAATCAAGACCCATTGGAATAGGTGGAGTCACATTTCTATCTTATCAAAAGGGGTCACACCCATAATTGGATGTGTCACATCTCTGGGGTGATAATCTAATCAAAAGTTTCCAGCCTATAGTATTGAATCAGGATTAAAAGAAACAGCTGGCCCCACAAGACTGAATCAGAGTTAAAATATGGCTTTTCTAGGGTTCCTAATATTTTCAAACCAGCACACCATCAGGGATTAAATTTACAAGCCATCCATGCATGTAAAAGTGGTTATGTGACCAATTATTATGGTCATATATTTAATTATGAGCAGAATTGATGTCTGCCAAGCATGGGGCTTGGCATGTACTGATACAAAATTTGTGTGCAAACTGTCCCTGTTTTTTGCTATAAATAAAATTTACCTCAAATCTCATCACCTCATGCAAAAATATTATACTTCTTTATAGATGCCTCTATAAACATAATTATGTAAACATAACACATACTTGGGATCTTCATATACACACAGACTTATTTTGTGTTCTTACTGAATTGTATATTCTTACTTCCCTTCTGTGTTACCAAACACTCCTACAGAACATGACTTTGAAGTTTCCACAACAGTGGATAACTCAGTACAGTGCTGGACTCAGTATAGCCTTCAAGGGATGTCAGCAATGATGCTGATGATGGGAGCCATGAAGAGAAAGAGCCTGAAGATGATAAGGAATGAGATGGAGGATTGTAGCACAGTTCACCCAACTACTTCCCCCACAACCACATTATTCCATTGCTACCTAAACATCTTTGTCTACATCTCTGACAATTTCCTGAAGATACATTCTTAGAAGTGGAATTATTGGGTCAAAAGAATATAAGTATGTCTAAGACATGTATTCAATCTGTGAAATACAGATTGTCAAATTGCTCTTAGAAAGATTGTATCAATTTATCATTCTCACAACAATCTTGTGAAATGGGGTCATTATTCCCATTTATCAGGGTAGATAATTGACTCAAAGGAGATTGAGAAACTTCGTCCAAGTCACTGATAATGCTGAGGTTCACATTCAACTACAAAGTTATTATTCCATTCCATTTTAAGTTTATTTTGGTGCTCAGTTTTCCTCCCCAAAATGTATGTGAAAGATACAAGACAACTGTCCTAGATTCCTTCAAAATGTCAATATAAGGAAATACCAAAAAAAAAAAAAAAATACAAGGGAAAACAGCTGAGAACTCATCTGGATTAAAGGAAACTAAAGAAACATGTAGTATGTGGTCCTTCATTTGAAACTGGATTAAGAAAAAAACAGCTATAAAGGGCATTATTGAGAAAGTTGGGGGAAATTAAATATGGACTGTATATTAGACATAATATTATTCCAATATTAAATTTCCCAAATATGATCATTGCATTGTGGTTATGTATGGGAATATCTTTTTTTAAGAAGCAATTATTGAAATATTCATATAGAAGTGTCACAATTTCTGCAACTAGCTCTCAAATAGTTCAAAGAGAAGGAAAGAAAGAAAAGAAGAAAGAAAGAAAGAGTGAGAAGGAGAGAGAGAAAGAAAATGTAGCACATTTGGTGAATTTTTTTGCTTATTGTACTAGTTTTGCTTATTGTACAACTTTTCTGAAGGTTTGAAAAATAATATGTTGCTGCATAGTAAATGGACACCAAAACATGGTGTTGATAATGGATCTTTAAAATGATTTCTTAAAGGACTCAGCACCAAGGTATTGAGAAAACCTTCCTGACCAAAAGGGGGACGAGAGAAATGAGACAAAATGAAGTGTCAATGGCTGAGAGATTCCAGACAGAGTCGAGAGGTTATCCTGGAGGTTATTCTTACAAATTAAATAGATATCACCTTGTTAGTCAAGATGTAATGGAGAGGCTGGAGGGAACTGCCTGAAAATGTAGAGCTGTGTTCCAGTAGCCATGTTTCTTGAAGATGATTGTATAATGATATAGCTTTCACAATGTGACTGTGTGATTGTGAAAACCTTGTGTCTGATGCTCCTTTTATCTACCTTGTCAAAAGATGAGTAGAACATATGGAATAAAAATAAATAAATAATAGGGGGAACAAATGTTAAAATAAATTTAGTAGATTGAAATGTAGTGATCAATGAAAAGGAGGGGTAAGGGGTATGGTATGTATGAATTTGTTTTTCTGGGTTTTTTAATTTCTTTTTCTGAATTGATGCAAATGTTTTAAGAAATGATCATGATGATGAATATACAACTATGTGATAAAAAAGAATGTTCATGTTGTCTGTTGATTTGTCTTATTAATAAAAATTTTTTTAAATGATTTCTTAAGCTGTAAAGACTTTCCACAGTATTGTTCCCTTTCTTTTTAAAAAATGCTTTTAAGAAGCCTGGTAACCTTTATGCTCAAGAATCCTAAAGAATTTCTCCCATGGAGCTGCTCTTTAAGCTGTTAAATAATTGATGCTGATTCATTTGCTTGTGGTCCCTGGATTTTGTGGTTAACTCCTGTGATTATTGTTGTCTTAATGATTAGCAATCTCTTACATAGTTAGAGCTGGATTTTATGTGTCTTCTTTTTACATCCCAGTGGAGAATTATAAATCGTCCCTGGGAATATGATCAGTTTGGAGATAAGGCATTGAGAAATAATGGGATTCTTTTCTATATTTTTATTCTTCTTTTTTTATTTCCATTGGCTAGCTGTATCTGCCATATGTAGAGTGAGGGAAAATTAAAATCTTAAGATGTAATGTATTACTCTGGCAATTCAGTTTTCCAGCCTAAAATATACTATCTAAACTGAGCACATTCATTGATGATAATTAAGATATGGGTTCTGTAATAGAAAACTCTATTCACAATTGTACCAATGTACACATTGTATTCTTATTTCTGAGGATGAAGCTATCTTAAAATATATTACTAAAAGCAGAATTGTTTAAAAATGAAATGGGTTAGCACTTTCCTTATCGAAATAAGCAGAATTTAGCAAGAAGGAATGAAGTTGTGAGGCATGCAACTAGGTGAATGAAACTTGAGAACAGTATGTTGAATGAAATAAGCCAGAAATGAAAAGACAAATATTATAACGCCTCACTAATATGGACTAACTATAATGTACAAACTCTTGAGAATTGAATTTGAGAGCACAGGTTATCAAGTTGGGGCTTATTGTAAAGGCTCCTAGATTGTAAGCTTTTACAGCAGTCACCTATATTCAGGAGTTGTAACTGTTATTTCTAAATTCTGAGATACTGAGCCATTTGTGTGTAAGCTGGTCATTCCCTGGAACCTCAGGTATTTGGGTGACACCTGAGACTTACAGTGAGAGTTCTGTAGCTATAAAAGTCAGCAATACCACATTCAGCAACTGTTTCAAACACTGAAAAAGTGATCAGACTTCAATTAGAGATATGAATGAAGCTGATCTGGATAGGACTAAAGTAAATCAGACTAAAGGGTAAAGGATGATATTGATTGTATTTTAAAACTTCAACTCCTATTTGAGACCAAAGGAAGAAATATTTATTTGGTGTAAAATTTGTATTTTTGGTAGCACACTATTTAATCTAACTTGTATGGTCAGCTTATTTGAACATCATAACTACATGGAATCTTAAATAAGGAGTGATATTTTGTTGGTTTGTATAGGTTGGTGTGATGCCCCGATACATACCAGAATGATCTGGACAGAAGATTAAAACTATTTACAAAGTCCCCTTGAAGGACCTGGGGAAAAGGTGGAAATATTATATTACCCCACCTGGAAAAGGCTTGATATTCTCGCAATTATTGGGGAATACCAATTTGATGGGTCAGGCCCTTGATCATGGGGCTTGCCCCCATAAAACTTATTCCTACAAAGGAGAAGCTAAGCCTATTTATGATTATGCCTAAGAGTCACCCCCCCATAGAACCTCTTTTGTTACTCAGATGTGGCCTCTCTCTCTAAGCCAACTCCACAGGTGAACTCACTACCCTCCCCCCTACACAGGTAATGACTCCCAGGGGTGCAAATCTCCCTGGCAACATGGGACAGAAATCCCAGTATGAGCTGGGACCTGGCTTCAAGAGATTGAGAAAACCTTCTTGATCAAAAGAGAGAAGAGCAAAATGAGACAAAAAAAAAAGTGTTAGTGACTGAGAGATTTCAAATAGAGTTGAGAGGTCATTCTGGTGGTTATTCTTATGCAGTATATATCCCTTTTCAGTTTTTGGTGTATTGGAGTAGCTAGAGGGAAATACCTGAAACTGTAGAACTCTAATGCAATAGCCTTGATTCTTGAAGACAATTGAATAACTATTGAGTTTTTTTTTTTAAATGCATTTGTGTATTAGAACAGTTGTAGATTTACAGAAACATCGTGCAGAAAGTACACAGTTCTCATATACCCCCTCCCACACACTCGGTTTTCCTTATTATTAACATTTTGCATTAGAGTAGTACCTTTGCTATAATTGATGAAACTATTATTATAAGTATTAAGTTATTAACTTTAGCCCACTGCTTACATTAGGGTTCACTCTTTGCATTGAACAGTTCTATGGATTTGTGTGTGTGTATGTTATGTATTTGGTAACTTATACATAATGTAAAAATTTCCCTTTTTACCGCTTTTCAAATACATACTTAAGTAGTATTAATTATGCATCCAAAGTTGTTCCTCCATCCCCAACATCCATTGCCAAAACTCTGTCATCACCCAAACAGAAACTCTATACCAATTAAATTTTAACTCCCCATTCCCTTCTCTGGTAACCCATATTCTAGTTTCTGACTTTATGGATATGAATATTCTGCTTATTTCAAGTAAGTGTGATCACACAATATTTATCATTTTATGTCTGGCCTATTTCACTCAACATGATGTCTTCATGGTTCATCAATGCTGTAGCAAATATCATAACTTCATTCTTTTTTACAACTGAATAACATTTCATCGCATCTTATACCATATTTTGTTTTGCAGTTCATCTGTTTATCCAACTTGGGTTGCTTCCCAAATTACTTGGCAATTGTGATTAATGCTGCTCCAAACATTGGTGTGCAAATTTCTGTTTAAGTCCCTGCTTTCAATTTTTTGGGGTATATACCTAAGCGTGGGATTGCCAGGGTATGTGGTAATTTTACTTAATGTTCTCCCATCCCTCAAGGAACTTTGCCAATATTTTTTATTATCTGCTTAATATATTCTGGGATATATCCAGGCATTACATTGTTATACAGGATTAAAGATCTTCATTTTTATTCTGGGCTCCCTGGTTTCAATTGTTTAAATGTGCCATATGGGCAGGTTGAGTTAACTTAAGTGCTACAGAAAATTTAGGTTCTGGACAAAATAAACCTTTCTTCCTTTGGGTCTCAAAGAGTATGTGAGGTTCTAAAATATACACAATGTCTTCCTTACTCCTGTGTTCTGAATTACCTTAATCCTGACCTGATCATCTTCATTTTTATCTTTGAATACCAGGTTATACATATATAAAACAACTTCTAAAAATCCAGAAATAATAGTTACCACTTTGGACAAAATGTGTCTGCTGCAAGAGCTTACAATACAGGCCCTTATTTTCTTATAAGCATTTTCTAAATGAGCCCATACAATAATTGATCTTTTGTTTCTGGCTTATTTTCCTCACCAAATGCCCCATAGGTTCATTCCCAATGTTGCAGGCCTCACAACTTTGTTCCCTTTTGTAATAGCACAATATTCGATCATATATATAAACCATCATTCACCAATCTACTTCTCCGTCAGTGCATCCTCAGCCACCTGTATTCATTAGGCATCATGTATAATGTCCAAAGTCCTTGTTTTTTTAATATAGGCATTTAGGGCAATAAATTTCCCTCTCAGCACACACTTTGCTGCATCCATAAGTTCTGATATGTTGTATTCTTGTTTTCACTAGTCTCTATATAGCTACTGATTTCTGTAGCAATTTCTTCTTTGACCCACTGGTTGTTTAAGAGCGTGATAGTTAATCTCCATATATTTTTGAAAGATCTCATTCTTTGGTGGTTATTGATATCTAGCTTCATTCCATTGTGATCAGAGAAGGTGCTTTGAATAATTTCAATGTTTTAAAAATTTTCAAGACTTGTTTTGTGCCCCAGCGTATGATATATTCTGGAGACTGTTCCAGGAGCACTAGAGAAGAATGTATAGCCTGATGTTTTGAGGTGTAATGACCTATATATGTTTGTTAGGTCTAATACATTTATCAAGTTGTTTAAATTCTCTATTTCCTTGTTGATACTCTGTCTGGTTGTTCTGTGTATAGAGGAGAGTGGTGTATTGAAGTCTCCTCCTATTATTGTTGAAATGTCTATTGCTCCTTTCAGTTTTGCCAATGTCTGTCTCATGTACTTTGGAGCTCCTTGATTGGGGGCATAAACATTTATAATTGTTATTTCTTCTTGGTGAATTGTATCTTTTATTAATATATAGTGTCCTTCTTTGTCTCTTATGATATCTTTACATTTAAAGTCTATTTTGTTCAATATTAGTATAGCTAGTTTTGCTTTCTTTTGGTTACAGCTTGCGTGGAAAATCTTTTTCCATACTTTTACTTTCAATCTATTTGTATCCTTTTGTCTAAAATGAGTCTCTTAGCTGGATGATAGTTCCAGCTATAATAATATAGCTGGATTATATTTCTTAATCCATTCTGCCAATCTGTACTTTTAATTGGTAAATTTAGTCCATTAACATTCACAGTTATTACTGAAAAGGCATTTCTTGAATCCACCATCTTATCCTTTGGGTTTTGTTTGTCAGATTTATATAGCCTTTTTCCTCTATCTCTTTTTATCCTTTAAGTTACCCTTACTAATACTCTTCAGTTATATGCTCTTCTCTAGACCTCCCTCTCTTGTCTTTTTTTTAACTGGCAGAACTCCCTTTAGTATTTATTGTAGGGCCAGTCTCTTGTTGAAAATTTTTTCAGGATTTGTTTGTCTATGAAAACTAATTGTTCCTTTGAGCAGGGGTGAACTCAAAACTCAACTTATCCTATTCTGCCATCTTCCCAGAATCCTCTATGTCACCATCTTCACAGAACCTTGGGTCCAGCCATTTTGCAGTATTTTGTGCTGTCTGTCTTAAAAAGCCTCAGTTTTGTGTGTGTGTGTATTTTTTTTTCCCTCTGTCAGCCCTACCTACTCTCTGCCAGGACAAAAACCCTTAGTACCTTTAACACTTATTACAGGTTTCTCTGTTTCTCTGCCTATTTTCAGTAGTCAGAAATTGTTAATTCTGTAAGGGGAGCTTGGTTGGATGCTTGCTGCTAGTAAAGTCTGTTTCCTTTCCCCTTGGGGAACCAGCCTGCCATGCCCGTGGGGGAAGGGTGCCAGACTCTGGAGCTTGAGGGACTTACAGTTCTGTGTGGAGTCTCAGACTGGGATATTCTGTGTGTCCAGCCACTGATGTTCCTCCAGCAGTTCTGTACTGTTCCCAGCTATTTACTAGCTGCTCTGGAGGATGAATTAGATCCCACACCTCAGTAAGCCACCGTTTTGTCCCTGAGTCCTACTCTGAAGAATTGGCAAACAGGTTTCTACACCTGTTCCAATAGCAAAGAGTATTCCCATTGCTTCACATCCTTTCCTGCAGTTGTCATTTTCTGTTTTCTTTAATAGTAGTCATTCTAATGGGTGTGAGAACGTATCTCACTGTGGTACAACAATGCGTAATTTTGACAAATTCATTAAGGCTCTGGAAGCTTTAGTCCCCTCTCCTTTCGTGGTTGATCACTAGCCACCATGGGACTTGGGCATGTAGAAGGCAGGGCTTATACCTAGCCAGACTACATCGGCTCACACTCACTATTGAGCTTTTAAGGTAGGACCATATGATTGTGAAAACTTTAGAACTGACACTTCCTTTATCCAGTGTATGGGCAGATGAGTAAGAAAAAAAAGACAAAAAATAAATAAAAAGAGAAGGGGAGTATGGGGTGTTTTGTGTGTTCTTTTTTACTTTTTTTATTCTTATGTTTTTGGAATAATTAAAATGTTCAAAACTCAATTGTGATGATGAATGTACAGCTATATGATGTGCGTGTGAACCACTGATTGTACAAGTTGGATGATTATATGGCATGTGAATGTATAATATACCCCAATAAAATTGCATTAAAAAACATAATTTAATCTTATGGTGGTAACACTGTTATAATTAGTCAATAATAATAGTAGTGGAAAAAGAAGGTTGAGCTTCTTAAGTTTCTTAATGAACAGTTTGGTATAGGCTAATTTCTGGGAAGTTGGCAGGTATGTCTCCATAAATGCATCTTATTTCTCAGTCAGTTCCACTTAAGAGTAGCACTGAAATTGGGGTGCAAACAGCTTGGCTAATGGGTGCATTTTAATCCTATCTGTCTGTTTCAGTCCCTCTGGGTTGCTTTGAAAAGTGCAAACCTCTCAGAAGTTAATTGTTCAGCTCAATGTGGTGTTTCCTTCTAGCAACATCCCTTTACATAATATTTCCGGTGAGAAAACAAGAAGGACATTGATAAGGAATCAAGATTAACTTCAGGTGAAATGTTTAAGAACACAGTTAAATGAGAGGCATACACATTTATTGAATTGAAGTAATATTTACCTACTTTTACTCAGGGTGTGTATCTGGAGTCTCAGAATTGTCACAATTGCACTGTTTTTTTAATTTTATTTTTACTTTTATTTCACTTTAACATTTTACTTGTAAATAATATCACACTTACAGATGAGTCTCATCTGTAATAGCACAAAGAACTTGGGTACATCCTTCACTCATTTATTATTAACATTTTGTATACATATTTTTATTACTGTTGTTATTATTTTTATTTTTTCTGAACCATTTGAGAGTAAGTCATGAATATCAAGTCCTTACTCCCCCTCCAATACTTCAACAAGTGTTTCTTAGAAATAGGGACGTTCTCTTTTGAAATCATCATAAAATGATCAAATTCAGAAAATGTATCAATATACTATGATAGGGCATACAGTCCATATTCAATTTTGCCAAATGTTTCAACTTTCCCTCCGCCTCTTGATCTAGGCTCCAATTCAGGATCACACTATTTACATTTAGCAGTCATATCCTCTTTAAACTTTTTTTTTCTTGGTCAGAATCTCTTTTTTTGTTGTTGTTAAAGAAATTGTGCACTTACAGTATAAACTATATTTACTGTGTAAAATACAGTATACCCACATACCTCCTTATTATTAATAACTTGCGTTGGTGTGGAACATTTGTTATAATTGATGATAGAACATTTTTATAATTGTACTATGAATTATAGACCATAGTCTAAGTTTGTTGTATATTGAAGTTCCAAGGATGTTTTAAAATTTGTATTCTGTTACTATAAATGCAATCTAATATTTAAATTTTTAATCAATCTCAGATATATAGTTCAGTGCTGTTAATTACATTCACAATGCTGTGCAACCATCATCACCACCCATTACCACCACATTTCCCTCATTCCAAATAGAAACCCTGTACTTTTTTTTTGTATGCTATATGGTGGGGGTCACATTTCATTCTTTTTCTATGTGAGTGTCCCATTATTACAGCACCATTTGTTGAATTTTTGTTTGTTTGTTTGCTTATTTGCTTTTTGGAGGAAGTGCATGGGCCTAGAATTGAACCCGGGTCTCCCACATGGCAAGCAAAATTCTACCACTGAACTACCTTTGCATCCCCAAACCCTGTACATTTTCAAATCTTAACTTTCCATTCCCTACCCCCACCTCCATATATATATATATTTAATGTATTTTTAAATTAATTTAAAAATTTTTAAACATAACAAACAAAAACTTTCTTACCATATGGTCGTTCCATTCTATATATATAATTAGTAATTCATAATATCATCACCTAGTTGTACATTCATCATCATAATTTCTTAGAACATTTGTATCAATTCAGAAAAAGAAATAAAAAGACAACAGAAAAAAAATCACATGTACCATACCCCTTACCCCTCCGTTTCATTGATCACTAGCATTTCAATCTACTAAATTTTTAACATTTGTTCCCTCTATTATTTATTTATTGTAATTTTTTTATTAATTAAAAAAAATTACAGAAAGAAACACAAACATTCCCAGTATGTGATCATTCCATTTCACATATACAATATTCACAATATCATCACATAGCTGCAGATTCATCATCCTGATCATTTCTTAGGACATTTGCATCAATTCAGAAAAAGAAACAAAAAGACAACAGAAAAAATAAAATGAAAACAGAAAAAACAAAAACCATACACACCATACCCCTTACTCCTCCCTTTCATTGATCACTAGCATTTCAAACTAAATTTATTTTAACATTTGTTCCCCCTATTATTTATTTTTATTCCATATATCCTACTTGTCTGTTGACAAGGTAGATAAAAGGAGCATCAGAAACAAGGTTTTCACAATCACACAGTCACACTGTGAAAGCTACGCCATTAAACACTCATCATCAAGACACATGGCTACTGGAACACAGCTCTACATTTTCAGGCAGTTCCCTCCAGCCTCTCCATTTCCTCTTAGATAACAAGGTGATATCTACTTAATGCATAAGAATAACCTCCAGGATAACCTCTCGACTCTGGTTGGAATCTCTCAGCCATTGACACTTTGTCTCATTTCAGTCTTCCCCCTTTTGGTCGAGAAGGTCCTCTCAATCCCTTGATGCTGGGTCTCAGCGCATTCTAGGGTTTTTCTCAATCCCTTGATGCTGAGTCCAAGTTCATTCTCGGATTTCTGTCCCACGTTGCCAGGAAGGTCCACACCCCTGGGAGTCATGTTCCACGCAGAGAGGGGGAGGGTGGTGAGTTTGCTTGTTGTGTTCGCTGGAGAGAGAGGCCACATTTGAACAACAAAAGAGGCTTTCTTGGGGGTGACTCTTAGGCTTAATTTTAAGTAGGCTTGACTTATCCTTTGTGGGGTTAAGTTTCATATGAACAAACCCCAAGACTGGGGGCTCAGCCTATAGCTTTGGTTGTCCACACTGCTTGTGAGAATATCAAGAATTCAACTTGAGGAAGTTGAATTTTCCCCCGTTCTCACCATTCCTGAAAGGGGACTTTGCAAATACTTTTCAGCTCACTGATCAAATCACTCTGGGATTCATTGGGGCATCACTCTGGACAAACCAACAAAATCTCATGTCTTACCCAAGGTTCCATGTACTTATGTTGTTCAACCAAGCTATCTACATAAGTTATATTAGGAGATGCACTAGTCAAAATATAAATTTTGTACCAAATAAACATTTTTTGCTTTAGTCTCACACAAAAGTTGAAATTTTAAAATATTAATTACCATCTATTTTCAGTACCCTGCAGTAACGACATTCCTTTGTTCTTCCTCATGCAAAAACATTTTTTTAATTTGTACATTTAGTCACTGTCATTATACACTCTAGGCAATCCCAGATTATACCATCTCAATCTCCATTGTCTATCTTTCCTTCCGATTTCATTTGTACCCCCAGCTCTCCTCCTTCTATCATTCTCACATGTAGCTTCATTCAGTGTTTTAACATAATTGTCTTACAATTAGGTAGTATTGTGCTGTCCATTTCTGAGTTTTTACATTCAGTCCTGTTGCACAGTCTGCATCCCTTCAGCTCCAATTACCCACTATCTTACCCTATTTCTATCTCTTGATGGTCTCTGTTACCAAGGAAATATTCCAAGTTTATTCACTAATGTCAGTTCATATCAGGGAGACCATACAGTATTTGTCCTTTTGTTTCTGGCTAATCTCACTCAGCATAATGTCCTTAAGGTCCATCCATGTTGTTATATACTTCATAACTTTATTCTGTCTTACAGTTGCATAATATTCCATGGTATGTATATACCACAGTTTGTTTAGCCACCCGTCTGTTGATGGACATTTTAGCTGTTTCCATCTCTTGGTAATTGTAAATAATGCTGCTATAAACATTGGTGTGCAAATGTCCATTTGTGTCCTTGCCCTCACATCCTTTGAGTAGAGACAGCATATATATGGGTCCCATTCCCTAATCCATTCTGCCAGTCCATATCCCCTGATTGGAAAGCTTAATCCATCAATATCAGTGTTCTTACTGCCCGGGCTTTTTGCCTTTGGCTTTTATATGTCCTTCTAACTTTCCTTCTTTTTACCTTTACTCATGGTCTTCCTTTCTACACTCTTCTCCACACCTCTCTCTTCTACCTTTGTACCTGTCTCTGGTGCTCCTGTTAGTTTTTCTTGCAGAGCTAGTCTTTTGGTCACAAATTCTCTCAGTGATTTTTTGTCTGAAAATGTTTTAATTTCTCCCTCGTTTTTGAAGGACAATTTTGCTGGATATAGAATTCTTGGTTGGCAGTTTTTCTCTTTTAATAATTTAAATATATCATCCCACTGTCTTCTCACCTCCAGGGTTTCTATTGAGAAATCTACGCATAGTCTTATTGGGCTTCGCTTGTGTGTGATGGATGGCTTTTCTCTTGCTGCTTTCAAGATTCTCTCTTTCTCTTTGACCTCTGACATTCTGATTAGTAAGTGTCTTGTAGTACATCTGTTTGGATCTGTTCTCTTTGGGGAATGCTGTGATTCTTAGATCTGAAATTTTAAGTCCTTCAGAAGAGTTGGGAAATTTTCAGTGATAATTTCCTCCATTAGCTTTTCTCCTCCTTTTCCCTTTTCTTCTCCTTCTGGAACACCCACAACACGTATATTCATGCACTTCATATTGTCCTTCAATTCCCTGAGTCCCTGCTCATATTTTTCCATTTTTTCCCTATATTTTCTTTTTTTTGCCAGATTTCAGATTTCCCATCCTCCAGTTCAGATATCCTATGTTCTGTCTCTCGAAATCTACCATTGTAGGTTTCCATTGCTTTTTTTCATCTCTTCTACCATGCCTTTCATTCCCATAAGTTCTGTGATTTGTTTTTTCAAACTTTCAATTTCTTCTTTTTGTTCATTCCTTGCCTTCTTTATATCCTCCCTCAATTCATTGATTTGGTTTTTGATGAGGTTTTCCATGTCTGTTCGTATATTCTGAATTAAATGTTTCAGCTCCTGTATCTCATTTGAATTGTTGGTTTGCTCCTTTGACTGGGTCATATCTTCAATTTTTCTAGTGTGATTTGTTATTTTTTGCTGGCATCTAGGCATTTAATTAGCTTAATTAGTTTATTCTGGAGATTGCTTTCACTTCTTTTACCTAGGGTTTTCTTGTTGGATGAATTTGTTGTCTATCTGTTCTTTGACATTCGGTTCAGCTTTTTCTGGACCTCTAGCTTAGGTTTTGTTTAACATAGGAAAATTTTTCAGTTCTTGTTTTCTTGTTTCTTGCCCTGCTTGTATGGTGCCTTCCCCCTCCCCCCACCCTGGGGAGGGTCTACATAGGTATTACAGACCACAGCTAGATTATCCCAGACCAAACTGGCCTCCTATGAGGAGGAAAGATTCACCTGCATCGGTTTTCCCCTAGGGTGAGGCCCAGCAGGTTGACAGACTTTCCTGTGAAATCTCTGGATTCTGTTTTTGTTATCATGCCCAGCATTTGGTGCTTGTCTGCCTGCAGGTCCCACCAGCATAAGATGATGCAGTACCTTTAACTTTGGCTGACAGCGTGGTGGAGACAGAGTAGAGGTTGTAGGCTGGTTTTAATGGCTTCAAATTACCAAGCCCTGGTGTCTGAATTCCTTGAGAGAGGGCTTCCACCTGAGTTGGGCTTCACCCCTCCCCTGGGGAAGGCACAGGTTCCAGACAAGCCCTCAAAACGAGTTTGTTTCTGCCTATGCCTGGGGCAGTTGTAGCCTGAGGAGCCCTGCCACTGTATCCAAAGGCAGTCAAGCCTTTGTAGAAACACAGCCACAAAAACCTCTGTTACTTCTCTTTTTTTCCTTTTTCCATCAGCCCTGCCCCCTTGGAGCTGGGGCAAAAATGAATGACCTCCATTTTGACCAAGTTCACCTGAGCTGGGGGCCTATTTTTAGTAGTCAGAATTTGTTAATTAATTCCATGATTGGCATTTGGTTGGGCTCAGCCCCTGCTGCTGGTAAAGTCTCTTTCCTTTCCCCTCTGAGAAACAGCCTGTGGGGTAGGGGCACCAGCTGCTCTGACTTGGGGAACTCATGGTTCTATGGGGGCTCGCAGCCAGTCCAACTGGTGCAGATTGGGGTACGCTGTGTGTTCGATCACTGACATGGCCGCAGGAGCTGTTCTGTATTGTTTCTGGTTATTTACTAGTTGTTCTGGAGGATGAACTAAAACGTGCACATTGCTAAGCCACCATCTTGGCCCGGAAGTTTCCATATTTTTTTAAATATATTTTTTCATATATTGCTAGATTTGATTTGCTGATTTTTTTTTTTAACATAGGCAGGCATTAGGAATTGAACCCGGGTCCTCTGGCATGGCAGGCGAGCATTCTTGCCTGCTGATCCACCATGGCCTGCCCTGATTTGCTGATTTTTGAAAAGGAGTTTGCATCTATATTTATGAAGTATATGTGTTTATAGTTTACTTTTGTTTAAATGTCTATGATTTTGTTATCAAAGTAACACTGCCTTCCAGAAATGAGTTGTGTAGTATTCCCTCCTCTATTTCTGGAAAGAACTTGTGTAGTATTGATATAATTTCTAATCTGAATGGTGGCTCGAATTTTCCAGTAAATCAATCTGAGCATGGAGCTTTCCTTCTGGAGAGATTTAAAATTGCAAATTAAATTTGTTTAGTAGATACAGAATAATTAAGATGTTCTATTTCTTCTGGTAGCAAATTTTGGTGATTTGTGCTTTTAAAGGAATTTGACCATTTTACCTAAGTTGACAGATTTACAGGCATAACATTAATTAATTAATTTTTAATAGAGAAATCAGACACATGCATTCTATACATTACGTACAATCAGTGGCTCACAGTATCATCACATAGTTGTGTATTCATCACCATGGTCATTTAAAAAAAATATTTGCATCACTCCAGATAAAGAAATAAAAAGAAAAAAGAAAAAATTCATACATACTATACACCTTACCCCTCCCTCTCATTGACCACTAATGTTTAATCTACCCAATTTATTTTACCCTTTGTCCCCCCATTATTTATTTATTTATTATCCATATTTTTTACTCAACTGTCCATACCCTAGTTATAAGGAGCATCAGATACAGGGTTCTCACAATCACACAGTCACATTGTAAAACCTATATTTTTATACAATCGTCTTCAAAACTCATGGTTACTGGAACACAGCTCAACAGTTTCAGGTACTTCTCTCTAGCCATTCTAATACACCATAAACTAAAAAGAGATATCTATATAATGCATAGGAATAACCTCCAGGATAATCTCTTGACTCTGAAATTTCTCAGCCACTGAAACTTTATTTTGTCTTATTTCTCTCTTCCCCCTTTTGGTCAAGAAGGCTTTCTCAATCTCTTTTTTTTTAATTTAATTTAATTTAATTTTTTTAAATACCAAAAAGCATGTAACAAATCCAAGCATTCCTCTTTTGATTATTCTGTTCTACATATCTAATCAGTAATTCACAATATCATCACATAGTTGCATATTCATCATCATGATCTTTCTCAATCTCTTAATGCTGGGTTCCAGCTCATCCCAGGATTTCTGTCCTATGTTGCTAGGAAGATCTGCACCCCTGGGAGTCATGTCCCACGTAGTGGGGAAGGCAGTGTGTTCACCTGTGGAGTTGGCTTAGAAAGAAAGGCCACATCTGAGCAACAAAAGAGGTTCTCTGGAGGTCACATTTAGGCATAATCATAAGTGGGCTTACTTTCTCCTTTGTAGAAACAGGTTTCATATGGACAAGCCCTATGATCGAGGGCCTGACCCATCAAATTGTTAGCTCCGAATAGTTGCAAGAATATCAGGTCTTCCCTAGATGGAAAAGTTTAATATTTCCACCTTTTCCCCATGTCCCTCAAGGGGACTTTGCAAATACTTTTTAATCTTCTGCCCAGATTACTCTGGGATGTATTGGAGCATCACACTAACCTGTACAAATCAATGAGATCTCATTTCTTATTCAAGGTTGTAATTATGGTGTTCAAATAAGCTGACCATACAAGTTAAATTAGATAGTGTGCTACCAAAAATATAAATTTTGCACCAAATAAACATCCCTTCTTTTGGTCTCACACAGAAGTTGAAGTTTTAAAATATAATTACCAGTGCCTGCCGATGCAGAAAAATAAAAAATTAAATTAATATCATCCTTTGCCCTTTAACTTGATTTACCTTATTTCTACCTAGATCACTACATTCATATCTGTAATTGAAGTCTGATGACTTTTTCAGTGTTTTTAACAGTTCCAGCAATTTATTTTTATGTATTTTATTTTGGGGGGGAGGAGCAGGGTCTGGGAATCAAACCTAGGTCTCCTGCATGGAAGGTGAGTATTCTGCAACTGAACCATCCGTGCACCCTCTAGCAATTTATTTTTAATACATTAATTCTCTCTTCTGCCAGCTCAAATATACTATCAAGCTTTTCTAGTGAATTTTCCATTTCAGTTATCAACTCCAGGATTTCCCTTAGGTTCTTTTTTTTATAGTTTCTATCTCTTTATTGGTATTTCTAATTGATGCAACATTTTCATCATGCCTTCCTTTACTTCTTTAATCATTATTTCCTTTAGTTCTTTGAAAATATTTATAATTGCTACTTTGAAGTCTTTGTTCAATATGACATCTGTTCACCCTCACAGGCAACTTCTGTTGCCTGCTTTTTTTTTTTCTGGTGTATGAGTCATAATTTATTATTTGTTTGTATGTATCATAATTTTTTTTGTAAACTGTATGTATTAGACAATATATTAGCAATATATTGGAGTAGGAGTACTGGTCCCCCCACTCCAGGGTTATTATTTTTTTCTTGTTTATATTTTAGGGTTGAATGGATTATTTCAGGGAAGTCTATTCCCCCTCTCATCTTTCCAATACACACGTGCACATGCACACACACATATGCACACATGCAAAAAGTGTGAAAC
This sequence comes from Tamandua tetradactyla, assembly GCF_023851605.1. NCBI lineage: Eukaryota > Metazoa > Chordata > Mammalia > Pilosa > Myrmecophagidae > Tamandua > Tamandua tetradactyla. The sequence continues at coordinate 126,725,355 of NC_135353.1, forward strand.
ATCTGATGTTGCTCTTTATGGGCCACAACATTGTGTTACCCCAAGTTGCCCTGGGATGACAGGGGTTTTGACAGGGATCTTTTTGACTTTTTGTTTCCATGACCACACCCAGCTGTTAAGCTCCATTAATTGCTTGCTGGTTGCACTATTGTTTTCAACAATGTCCTGGGGCATCATTTCCTCCACAGAGTGATCCAATCAAATTTTGGGTCCTTTGAAGGGGCAGTTCTCAAGGTTAGTGTTTGATATTTGCTATGACCTAAGGATGGCTCTTCTTAGCTGTCTTCTTTCTGGGTTCTCTCTAACAAACTAGCCAGTCTTCAGTTTAATCCATATTGTTAATTAATCTACTCATCTCCTCCCAATTACTTTTCACCAAAACTTCCACTCTTTTTGAAAGTACCCTTGGAATTCATTAATTCTTTCTTCTGCCAGTTCAACTCTACTATCAAGCCTTTCTAGTGAATTTTCTTTTCCACATTCTGTTGCAAATGAAGTTAATTCCTTTGGAAAGAATTTCAGAATTCTCTGTTTCATGGCTGTTTTGGTTCCCTAAGGATACTGTAACAATGTACCACAAATTGGATGGCTTAAAACAACAGTTATTTACTGTCTCACTGTTCTGGAGGTTAAAAGTCTGAATCAAAGTGTCAGAAATGTCATACTTCCTGTGAAGTCTATAGGGTTCTGGTGGTGGCTTGCTAGCAATACATGTATTCTTTGGCTCATGGCTTAACTCAATTTCTACATGTCATATGTCTATATTCTCTTTCTGTCTGTATCCAAATTTCCTCTCCTTAGAAGGAAACCACCCATATTAGATTAGGGCCTTATCTCAACTAATAACATCTTCAAAGATCCTACTTCCAAATAGGACCACATTCGTGAAACCGAGAATTGTAACTTGAACCTATCTTTATAGGGGGTGTAATTCAATCCATAACAATGGCCTACCTCTTGCCCCCAACAAAATCTCTGAACCATGGTTCTGGGACTTAGATAGGGGATAATGGCACACTTCTATCTGTATAGCACCTTGTGATAGTTAGATTCAGTTGTCAACCTGGCCAGGTGAAGGCACCTAGTTCTGTTGCTGTGGACTTGAGCCAATGGTACATGAGCCTCATCTGTTGCTAATTACATCTGCAGTCGGTTAGGAGGCATGCCTGCTGCAATGAATGACGTTTGACTTAATTGGCTGGTGCTTAAATGAGAGAGCTCAACATAACACAGCCCAAGCAGCTCAGCATACCTCATCTCAGCACTCACAGCTCTTCCCAGGCCTTTGGAGATACAGAAAGGAGTCACCCTGGGGAAAGTTGTGTAGAGGCCTGGAGAGAAGGTCAGCAGAGATTACCCTGAGCCTTCCCACATAAGAAAGAACCTCAGTGGAAAGTTAGCTGCCTTTCCTCTGAAGAACTAACAAAATAAATCCCCTTTTATTAAAAGCCAATCCATCTCTGGTGTGTTACATTCCGGCAGCTAGCAAACTAGAACACACCTCCACTTTAGGAAGCACTTAGTGGAGAAGAGGGCAGTAACCTCAGGTTTTCTCAGCTTCCATCTCCTACTGTGGAATTTCTGCCTTACAAGCTGAGCAAGAGCAATCAGGGCCCCAGTATTCTCAACAGTGCCACACCCAAGGTACAGCCTCCATCCTATGAATGGGCAGAAGAAGATATCCCCTACCTCTTGGCTACACTTGCCTGGCACTTAGCCTCAGCAACAGGGAGCTGGAAGTAGGATGGGCAATGCTGACATTCTATCTCCCCTGGGAAGCTATCTCTATGACTGGGAACTGGAGGGAGAGGGAGCCCTGTGTTCTTGGGTGCACCAGTCTGGAGTAAAATTTCTTACTCACTATGCTGAGAGGGGTTTGAGGGAGCAGGTCTTTGTTCAAATACCACAGACTCTTGCTGTTCTAATTTTCTTAATTATATATGTTTTAGTTTCCTTGGCTACTCAAGCAAATACCATGCAATGGGTTGGCTTAAACAATAGGGATTTAATAGCTCATGGTTTTGAGGCTAATATATGCAAATCAAGGGGTCATCAAGGCAATCCTTTCTTCCTAAAGTCTAGTGTTCTAGGGCTGGCTGCTGATGATCCTTGGTCCTTGGCTTATTTGTCATATGACAATATCCATGAAGGTGTCTTCTGGCCTCTTGGTTCTTTTCCAGGTTCCATTATGTTTCCGTTTGCTAAAGTTGCTAGAATGCAATATACCAGAAATAAACTGGGTTTTGCAAAGATGTTTTATTAAGTTACAAATTACAATTCTAAGCCCATGAAAATGAGCAAATTAAGAGTTCCAGAGAAAGATATCTTGACTCTGAAGAAAGGTCAATGGCATCTGGGTTCCTCTGTCACATGGGAAGGCACATGGTGATGTCTGCTGGCCCTTCTCTCTAAAATGTCTCTGGGCTTGTGTGTCCTTGCTTGTTCTTCCCAGGGCATTTGTGTCTCTGAACTCTCTCCAAAATGTCTCTCCCTTAAAGGACTCCAGCAAACAGATTAAGACCCACCTCGAATGGGCATGGCCACATCGCCATGGAAACATTCTAATCAAAAGACCACGTTCAACAATAGATCTGCACCCATAAGAATGGATTAGAAGAAGTTGGCCTTTCTGGTATTTAAGAGTTTCAAACCAGCACATTCCACCCTCTGAACTCCAAAAAGACATGTTCTTTCCATATACAAAATACATTCATTTCATCACAATATCATAAAAGCCTTAAACTATTTCAGTAACAATAAAAAGTATAAAACAGTACAAAGACTCATCAAAATCAGCTAGTTTCAAACCAGCACAATAGAGTTTCAGCTTCCTGCTTCCTGTGCCTTTTGCTCTATCTGTCTGAATTTCATTCCACTTGGAAAGGAGTCCGGTAATAGGATTCAGATCCATCCTAGGTGAGGTGGGCTAAATCTCAACTGAAGTAACTTCCTCAAAAGTCCTACTTAGGGCGATGCAACAGTGGCTCAATGGCAAGAATTCTCACCTGCTGAGCTGGAGACCTGAGTTAGATTCCCGGACCCTGCCCATGTCAAAAAAAAAAAAAAGTTCTACTTATAACCTTAAAGAATAACCAGGGCTCTGTCTGAGACTGTATAAAAGTTTCACTCACTAAGTTTATTTTTCAGAAACTTAAAACCTCCAGATGGTTCCTATGCCAGATAAGCCCTGAATCCCAGAGTTACCAGTCTCTCCAAGAGCATCAACCAGTTGCATACCCCTACCCAAAATGTCAACACCCCTTTTCAGTATGAAAAAGTTAGAATGGTCATTGCCCAAATATCCTTAAAGATTGGGAGAAGGATCAAAGGAAAAGGAAGAGTTGTAATGGAGATGATAGGATTTAACAAATTACTATAACTACTGAATCATTATACTGATATTTCTTTTTAGTCTCAAGTGTCTTAGGGCAGCTAGAAGGAAATACCTGAAATTGTGGAACTGTCACCCATACTATATATTGAAATTTGTTCTATGAATGCTTGTTAAAATATACTTTGAAATTTATCACTTTTTTGTATATATGCTATATTTCACAATAAAAAAATGTTAAAAAAAAGTCCTACTTACAATATGTTCACACCCACAGGATTGGATTAAGTTTAAGAACATGTTTTTCTGGGGTACATACAGTTTCAAACCCCACAATATATTTCTTCATTTGCTGTATACCCTTAAGACCATTTCCAGAGCCTTTAAATGGCTTATTTTAAAACAAATTTTCACTAGGAAACAGATCTTCAGAGTGCTTCACACTGTCAGGTCAGAATTGGTAATTCTTACCTTTGATGTTTATATTACTCCATGATTAGTAGTTCTGTGTATTTTCTCCTTTAGGCAAATGTTGAGGTAATGAATGGTATTGAATGTAAAATGATACTGCAGGCTCAATTACCTCGATACTCTGGTCAATCAGTTGAAAGAATTTCTATGAAAAGAGAACCATAGTTAATGGGTTAATACAGAAAGAGAATCATGCACAGAATAAGGTATCTGAGGGATTGACTCACTGTGTCATGATGGATGAAAATTACCCTCATTCCTTCTAAATATTACATGCATTGAAATGTTAGAGTATGTGATTTAGTTGACTTAGCATGCCAAATGATAATAGGAAGCAGACCAACAACTTCTGGTTCAGTAAAAAGGTTAGAAAAAAAATTCATTCTCTTTTCCTCTTGTATAACTATCCAGTTTGGCATCCTTTTTGCCCCTTTTGTTTCCCTCCTTTTGAGATAAAACTTTAGTAACCAATTTATATAATGGCTTGACTCACTCCATGAACTGATGGAATGGCCAAATTTGTAGATACGTTTTTCAGGAAGAATTGTTATTTTAACAACATTGATTCTTTCCAGCAGTGATAGTGGCGGGGCACTCTTCCTGGACAATGAGTTTTGAAAAATTCACAATAGGGAACCAAGATTGAACTTGAAGGTTTTACCAAGTCTGAAGGTTTATAAAACCTACTCTGCATTTGCTCCTTATTAGAGTTGATTAGAATGGCATTCTATTTTAATTCTCTCTTTTCTTGATAAACCTATTCTTGAGGTCTCTAACTCATACACTATTTTTCAAGTCAGAGACTGGAAATGAAAGAACAGGATTATCATTTCTCTAGATCTTTAGGAGCAGTGTCCTATGGCATGAGGTCATGAATTAATTTATCAACTGATTATTTTTCATCTTGTTATTGACCTTCATGCTTATAATAAATATCAAACAACATATATACATCAGTTGCAGCTATACTCTCAAGTACAACAGAATCTAAAAATTTTCCAAAGGCAAGTCTCTTTTGAAACATATCTTGGTGGAACTACAGGAGTATATTGCTTCCTAAGACTGCACACCAAAAATGGTATGCACATTCATGCTATGTTTTCTCCTGAGTAATAAAGAAACACATGCAGTTGGATACAGCAAGTAGAAAGCCTTCATGCCAGCTACCTGGCTGGTTGTTGATTCTGATATTTCACTTTTTCCCCTTCCAAGTCTCCAAGGAATTTCTTCCAGAGCCAATGCTTGGCAAAATATATATATATATATATATATATATATCTTAGAGTAGGGGTTTTTTTGGTACTGGCTCAATTCCCTATTGAGACCCAAGTCCCTGGTGAAGTGGCTAATAGGCAACAAAACCCTTCAGAGAATTACTGTTTCTTCCCAAAGAGTTTTTGTTAATAGGGCTACAAAAATAATCCTCTTAAAATGTTTTTTTTGTTTTGTAAAAAAATGAGTTGGTAGCAAATTTCAATGTTTTAAAATCCTATGAAAATGCCCGCTGATTTCTTTCAGGCACTGGTTAGTTTGTTTCAGCCTTCAGAGCAGTACTAATTTTTATTATTTGCAATGCCAGCACTCATACTTACAGAGAATTATAGGCATGCAGTTATATTTAAAGTGAATATTATTTAAGTATTGAAGGATATGGAATTATATTCATTGAAACATAATTAAAGTACAGAGACATATAATAATAAGTGGGTGAAAGTATGTGCAATACTAATTTGAGGTAATCACTGTGCTATGATTGTGTGGCAGATTAGAGCAGAATATAATGAGGTCTCCATTTAATTAGAGCACTTTAATTCCAAACCAGATTAGAGGCAAAGGGTACTTCAGAGAAGTGCCAGCTCCAATTCTTACTATAGAAGCAGGTGAAAATAGTGTTCTGAAAAGGTTCTAATTTGAGTTTAGGGGTAGCTAGTGAGATGAGAGATAGAATTACAAACTCCTTCACTCCATCAGTTTGTTGTGTGTATACAGAATAGAATCCTTATGCTAGATCTGTGCAAATAATTCTTGAGTGGTGCATCCGGGTCTCTTCTGGTCAACACCCATTTATTTCTCCTTCCTTAGCTCCCATTATTCCTCCATAGAGATCCTCTGCTTTGGCCCAACACCCTTGGCTTTCATCATGGGAATGCCATGAGCACTTCCCAAGAACATATATGTCACGGGTGCCTGGTGCTGTCAAGATTTTGTGAAATGAGAGCCCAGTAAAAACTGGTGCTAGGGAATTATTCAGAGAGTTTCTTGTGAGCTACTATGGGTCTGACACCCTACTCCTGCATCTGGTCATACCCTCTTATTCCAAAAGGCCTTGGAGTCTGACTACTGGCTTTCTTTCAACCCAGCCCCACTGCCAGCAGCACCCCAGAATGGCTAACAGGGTCTCTTGAGTGAGATGATGATTACCTGCTCTGGTCCTCCTAAATCAGGGCCTAGACTGCCTTTGATCTCCTATTTCTGACCTTTCCCAGCTCCTGGGTATGACTCTGAACATCCCTGAAGTGCACAGAGCCCAAACTCTTCCTGCCTCCTAATTCCCTTGCTCAAGTAGGTTCCTAACTCATCCTCCTCTGTGAGCCCTTAGGCTTCAAAAATCACTTCTACTTCTGGATTATTCTAACTCTAATTGTCTGTGGGACACATAGGACAATTCCTGAATATAGGCTAAACTAATATCTCACTTTCCTGTTTTCCCAATACTATTGTCAGCCTTCCATGAGAATTCTTTCAAGGCTCTTTCTATCCTCAAGGACTATCACAGTGCCAGTTGCCCAGAGGTAATGTGTAGTGTGGTGGTTAGTAGCATGTTTTCTGACAGTGGTCATTACAAAGGGAAATATATAGATGGGCAGACACCATGTTAGCCAAGTGATCAAAGTTAACATCACAAGCAATGGGTTAAATCAACATCATGTGCCTCATTTCAGGACACAGAGAAGGACACAGCATTGTCCTGTGGTATTCTTGCTAAAAATTTGTAACTTGAATCTAAACATTAGGAGACATCAGACAAATCAAATTGAGAGGTACAGTATAAAATAACTGACTGGTACTGTTCAATCATGTCAAGATCATGAAAGACAAAGAAAGACCAAGGAACCATTCCAGATTAAAAGAGACCAAAGTAATATGACAACTGAATCCAAATGGGTGATCATAAATTTGATTCTGGGCCAGAAGTTGCCTTTTTTTTCTATAACAGACATAACTGGAAGAATTGGAGGTGTCTCAATAAGGTCTCTAGATCTGATAATAGTATTGTTTCAATGTAAATTTCCTATTATGATCATTGTATTTTGGTTATATAAGAGAATGTGTTTGTTTTTTACAAACACACTGAAATATTTAGGGACAAAGAAACTTCATGTCTTCATGTCTGAGAATATCAAACAGTTCAGAAAAAATATGATTATATACATTATATATAAAATATATAATATATATTATACACACACACATATGCACAAAGAGAAGGACAAAACATGGTAAAATGCTAGCATTTGGGGAATTTGAGTGCAGGGTAGATGAGATTCTTTGTTTATTCTTGCAACCTTAAGTTTGAAATTATGTCAAAATAAAAGTGGTTTATTTTTGCTTTGTAAGTCGGGGCTGTGGTATCAGACTCCCTGGGTTTGAATCCCAGCTGTACCATTTACCAGTTTATGACTTTAGGCAAGTTACTTAACAAATAGCAAATGTAAAGTCCTAATTTTCCTTCTATGACAGTCCTATACTTCCTGAATTAGTCAAGGTCAGCTTTTAACTTCACACCAAAGCCACATCTAATATCTCAAGTCCAAGGTGGCCATTGCAAAGCAGAAACCAGGAAGATTGCTGAAGAAATGTGGTAGAAAGTCAGAACCAGAGGAAATGGTAATAAGCCTCTCCATTAAAAAATAAGAACGAGAATTTTAAAAGCAGGAAAGCAAACTGTGTAATGAAATTCAAACACTTTATTTTGGTCAGTGAAGTAGGAACACAACTAAATTTGAGAAGCTGCACTCAGTTTCTTTGTCTGTATTTTGAGGATAATAATAGTACCATCTTGAGCCAGTTGCTGTGAGAGTTAAGCCCTAAGTGCTTAGCATGGAGGTCGGCCTGGAGTAAACTCTCGGCAAATGAGAACTTCCATTATTAGGCAGCCCAGTTCATGTTTCCTGCTGTTTATGGTAAGGATGATGCCAGGGAATCATGAATTACTAGGGTCATGAGGGAATTCCATAGTTCATGAGTTTCTGGCCTACTTCCAAGTGGCCCAAGAGGCTGCTAAGATCACTGGAAGCACAATGGGGCCTCCTATAGCTATTTTTAAGATCATGAGGGTGGACTAAAGAGGGGTTACTTAGCTTTGGTCCTTGCATCCAAGGCTCAGACACACTAAGATGCTCTCCCTATAGGTAGATCAGACATGGCTGCACATGAGGAATCCACCAGACCTATTTCCAGAATGGGCTTTCATACATTCCCTGGTGAATCACACATGCTTTAGGCTGGGTGAGGAAATTTGCCCTCTCTTATCTGTGAGGACTCCACTCCCAATAGAAAAACTTGTTCTGAATATGCCTGAATCTTATTTGCTTCTTTGGCTCTGAGTCTTAAATTCAGAGTGCTATCTACATGGAAGAGAGAGAAATAATTACAGGAGCATGTAAACCAATTCTCTTATTTTACAAAGAGGAAACTGAAGCCCAGGAAATTGATGAGATGTATTTGAGATTCCTCCAGGGTTCAAAAGAAGGAAGCCTGGAACAGGTCTCCTAACATGTCTTTACCCTTTTCACTAGGCCACATTGCCCTGCAGCATTTTAATTGGTAGCATCAAAGATCTCAGAAGCAGGAGTGAAGGGAACAGCAGGAACAAGGGGCAATGCTCCCCCCATCATAGACCCATGCCAGTCAGAACTAAAGGGGCTCTCCCCTGAAACACTGTTTGTGAAGACCTTATGTCACAATGATACAAGGAAAGTAAGACATCACAATTTCCTGACATTTGGGTAGTAGTTCTCTGTAGGCCTGGGTGGTGAATTTTATGTTCCATCAAATTTAGTCATGTTTCTACTTGACCAGCCAAAAAGAAAGTGTTCAGAGTTCATTACACTGTTTGCTCCCCTGATTTTTAGATTCTGTTTCTTATCTCTTAATTAAGAGGCTTATTACCACTTTCTCTGGTTCCATGTTTCTCCAAAATTGCTCCAGCAATCTTCCTAGTGTCTGCAGCACAAAAATAGCTAAGAAGGCAAGCACTTGGGGTCAGGAAAAACAATTGGGGGTTGGCTTGGTGAGCAAGCCAAAAGAAGACAGACAGTACAAGATGAAAAGAAGGACACTCAAGGGTGCTGGTGACATCTCAGAAGACCCAAAAACCATCAGGGAGGGAAAGAAGTAGTTCTTGAATTCCAGTGAATTTTGACAGTCTGGAGTGTGAACTTTATTCATCATGATAATGAAACTTGTTTCTTCCTTTTGGGGGCCCAGACCAATGAAAGCTACATGTGGAACAAAACCTCAAATAAAGATGATTTTCCCAGTTTCCCCTTTTCTAATCAGGACCCATCTCACAAGTATGGAGAGGAATAACATATGCTTTTCCATCACCCTTTCTCCTAAACATACTGGCCATTGAGCAAAAGTATTTGTCCCTTTTAGTGGCTAGAATCATTCTATTTGCATGATAGTTGAGTGAAATTGTTTCTGCATACTGAAAACAAGAAAGTCAGGCATGGGCATGCTGATTCTAGGACAGGGTGATGGCAGAAGTGTGACCCTGAGCTAGGCATCACACACTGAGCTAGAAGAGCTGCCACTTGGATCCAGATACACAGAAGTCCACTCCCTTTCTCCCTGTTCCAAGTGACAATATATAGTCCCCATTACCCACACTATGCAGTCAGTTACCTGGAAAAAGTCAAATCATCCATTTTTTCTGTTCATGTATGGAGTGGAATTGTCTCTGTCATGGAAACCATGATTTGCGTTCATACAGGGACATGAAGCAAAAAAATATGTCTCATTTCTTTGGCCTTTGAATCCTCCCCCACCCAAGTTAATAGGTTGTCTAACTTTAGTTTTGATGATAATTCAAAGTAGAGACATCTATTCACTTCACATCTTACAGGTCAAGCATTCTTGACTAGGAAATGATTCTATGGATTCTGTGTTTCAGAACCATAATAATTGACTTGGCAATATGAGAAGTCATTTACAAGGAAAGTATGATGAGGCTCTCATCCATTTGATACTAGAAATGTCGTCCATAATCTAGCTTATTAAAACAACGAGTCTCATAATATCTTTGCAATTTTCACGAGATGATCATAAAATTTCTGTAAAATATTAAAAGTCTATTCTCTGCTGATGATAATGATGCAAATATTGATGTAGGCTCTCTAAGATACACCAAGCAAATGCTTGTCAAAATGGATAGATGATGTTATTAAAATGTTTCCTGATGCCACACATAAATAAGATTATATGCTTTTATTTTATTTTTCTTAGTGTTCTCCAATTAGAAAATACATCCTTTGAGTGTGATGTTCATATGTCTTCATATCTTTGGAGTTGAAGTTTCTATACAATATGTTCTCATGACCACTCACTCATGATGCATGTATTCACTCAACAACCAGCATGGTTCTTAATTCTCAAAAATTTACCATTGTGAAGTAAGGATGGAGAGTAGGTATCTTATGATACACAGAAGAGAATGTGAAATAGAGGTATTATCAGTGTGTATTGAGAGTGAAGAGACAGGAGCAATTAATTCTAATAATAGAGTACCAGAGAGATCTTTATGAAAAAACTGATAATCACTCTGATAAAAGAATTAGCATTGCAAGCAGCTAATAGAGCCTCTCCCAAAATAAGAAGTCATATCTTCCAAGATTTTCCCAGTTTCCTCTTTATAAATGCATGATCAATTGGTAGTGGCCTCTGTTGCCATTTGGTAAAGAGGTAATCAGAAGTCCTACCATAACAAAGCAGAAAATGAGATGTTTTGAACAAAACTTATGAAGCTGAAAGTGACTTACACATCTAAAGCATTTATTCTTGTTCTTTTAGATTTTTTATAACTTGTGTCCTTCATGTCAATGAATATAAAACTTTTTTTATTGTAAAATATAACACATATGCAAAAAAGCAATAAATTTCCAAGTACGTTTTAACAAGTAGTTATAGAACAAATTTTAAAGTTTGGTATGGGTTACAGTTCCACAATTTTAGGTTTTTACTTCTAGCTGCTCTAAGGTACTGGAGACTATAAGAAATATCAATATAATGATTCAGCAATCATATTCATTTGTTAAACTCTGCCTTCTCTGTATAACTCCACCATCACCTTTGATCTTTCTCCTATTCTTTAGTGGTAGTTTGGCTATGCACATTCTAACTTTTTCATGTTGGAAGGGGCTGTCAATAATATGGACGGGGGATGGAGTCTGACTGTATGTGTGTGGCTATTTCTCAATAAAAATATTTTTTAAAAAAAGATAATCAAATGCCAAGAAACCAACAAAAAGGGGACTACTTTGTGACTCTAGGGCACTTCGTGTAAACTTGAATTCTCTCACTTCCTTGCTCAAACTGAGTTCTCCAAACTTATCACCACAGCAGTTTCCGTCCAGGCTCTAGGTATCCTGTTCTGATGAAACCCAAACCCACCACAAGCCAATCTTGTTCTCCACAGAACTTCCTCACTGCTGGGCCTCTGGGAAGTGATAGACACTAATTAAGGCCAGTAACCTCTTCTTTTTCTTCTCTTCCTCTGTTTCAGATTCATTCAAAAATAAGCACCGAATCAGCACACTCATGAAACTTGAAGCATTTTTGGAGATTGCAGAAAGGGCTAAGAGCCAGCTAGAGAGATTAGGAAGTTGCCATAGTTTCATATAGCAATACCTGTTTTCCACTCCTCAGGCAAGAAGCGTCACCTATTAGAGTATTTTTAAAGTGTTCTCACAAGTTCTTGGACATTAAAGCCCCAAGGTAGAATCTAATTCCCCTCCCCTTGAATATGGCTGCAACAATATTTCTGGGCCCTCATGCTTTTACCACTCCCCCATCAAGAGAAACCAACAACAGCAACAACAAAAGAGATGGAGTATATTTCTACTCACCTTGAAACTGGGCAGGCTGCTGTGGCTGCCTTGATAAAGAGAATGTGGGGGAAGTGATGCTGTATGTGACATTCTGAGGTGGGGTCATAAAAGGCAGTGCAGCTTCTACCTGACTCTCTCTAGACATGAGCTTTGGGGTCACTGAGCCATTATGTCAAAAGTCCAGCTACCCAGAGGCTGCCACACTGGAGAGACCATGTGGAGAGAACACAGAGAGATAGAAAGAGATTCCCAGGAAGACCCAGCTGTTCCAGCCTCAGCTGTTTGTGTCTTCCCAGTATCACCCGCCAGCCCTGTGAACGAGCAAGCCTTAAATGATCTCAGCTACCAGTCACTGAATCTCCTTTGCTAATGCCAGATGGATCCAGCCTTCTAGTCACCCAGGTTGTCAATGAATGTAGGAGAGATAAGTTGTCCCTGCTGAGCTCTACCCAAATTGCAAATTTGGGGGTGTTTAATTATGCAGCTAAAGTTGCTGTAATACCTACTTAATTTTGTTATACAATCAGTTTTATTTTCCCTTGAATCAACCAAACAGACTGTTGTTAGCCTGATGTAAACAGAGCCAGACTTACCATTTTTGGAGGTGAAGTTTCCAGAGTGGGTCTTCATATCTGGGACGTAGCCCATATCATTTCTATCTATTCTCAATTAGTAACAGGGAAGTAGGCTGATCTTTTTCCATGTTTATTATCTATGGCAAAAGCAAGATATGTGTGTTTTTTTTCAGAATATTTCTCAATTCCATGTCAATTTTTGTTGCAGTCTTTCTTTTCTACAAGGAAAGGTTTTCATCAGTTTCCAAGATTCGGCATTGCTCATTGTTAATTTTGAAATCAGAGCCTTTAGTAGTGATATATCTACAGAAAAAATAAACTCTTTTTTCCCCCTTTCCTTGGAAGGAAGCTGATTAGTTTTTGTGAATTTTAATGTTATTTTTTCCCTGCATATTCACTTACTGACTTAAAGGGGGTCAGTGCTTTAGACTTGTTAGAAATGCCCTAAAATAAAAAATAATGAAGACCCATAGACAAATGAGTATTTAAAAATGAAAAGCTATTATAATCTAGTAAAGAGATAATGTAAAGAAATAAAGAAATACTCCAGCTATGATAAAATCATACTTGAGGTAATTCAACCATCTAGAATACATCTGTGAACCCACACATGTGAATCCAGGAAAGAAACAGACAAATGCCTAGAAATACCTGGATAAGCATTAAAGAGCTCTTGTTATTTATTCATAGACAACTTCTCCAGCTTTCAGTCAGAGACTATGCTTTTCACAAAGTAACAAATGCTATCTTCTGAATTTGCAAATACTGAACACGATATTGTAACATTTTGGTCATCTGATTTCCAAACCTACGACAGATTAGAATTAGCAAATAAGCAAAGGGGAAAAGTTGCTAGAGATAGGCATGGTGCCAGCAGTGGATATGACATCTGAGAGCACAAGACCAATGACCTAAAATTGACATCAGAAATAAAAACAGAGACAGTCTGATGGTCCTGGGGCAAAAGGGAAAATAGCTGTGCATATCTCAAAAGCCCAGGAGAACATCATTGATATCCAATAGAACAGGTATAATAGTTAAATTTTGCTCAAGATACTTTTTATAAAGGCATATTTTAGGGAGACTAAAGAAAGTAATCTAAAGAAACCATGTTTTAGGACTTAAAGGGATAAAGTCCAGTTACCCAGAAAAATTCCTCACATGGAAATATTTTCTCATGTATTGGCTAAATCAGAACTTGCTATATGATGAATATTTTCTAAAACAGCCATGGCAGCCATGATAATCAATATATGGTCTCAAAGCTTGGGTTTTTGTCTTTAATGAGACCATAGGGTTATCTATGTTTTCCTTTTGACCACCATCCTTCCTTTTTTCTGGAAGCAAGTCTTCCTTTATTCTGGGAGCTGCTCCTTTAACCATAGGGGTAAAGGGGACTTGTCATCTTCTTACAGACTCCAGCTTCTTGACCACAGTGATTGTCCAGAAGTACACCTGACCAAGCTGACCTGATCCCCTGGCCACAGTGATGGGACTTGATGAGCTTGTTTCTCAAGATGGGTCTGCTTCCTCTGGGATAATTTTAATTAGAACAAAAGAAAACAACCACTTTCTTATTGGGTGGTGAAGCTGAGTGCATATGAAGACCAGAGCTGCCAGGGTCTTGGTGCCAGTCTCTGGAAAAAAGCAGGTCTGAGAGAATGTCACAGATGCACAGGGAGCAACACAAAGGACAATTGCAGAGAGACAACTCACTGGTTTTGAGGAACTTCATTCCAATCTATGAGGTGCCTGAAGGTATCTTGTCTGCCTGAGTTTAAATCATGGTTTTATCTTGTACAAAGCATGACCTACTGAAAACTTCTTAGCTCTCCAAGCCTTGGCTGTTTAGAAAATCTCTTGATTCTAGGAGATACTCATATACTCTTCAAACAGTAATCCTCTTTGACATAAGCCATTTTAGTTGGCATTTTGTCATCTGCAGCTAAAAGATTACTGCCAGGTACAAGGAGCTCTGGAAATTATGAGGTCCCTCTGAGCTGGCTACTACTCTACTAAGGGTCTAAAATGGATTTCAAAAGAGGAAAAATGAGAAGCAGCCCCTGTTTGTGCAACTAATGAGGAGTTTCTATCTCTGACAAGTCATGTGATTGAAAGGAAATGCTGCTGCTTTACGGTAGAGAAAAAGCCCACAAAGTGGGTAGCAGGAGTCCATAAAACCATCTGCCTTGTCATATTTCCCTTTTCTGAGTAATTCACATCAAATGTTTAGCTTTACTTCTTCAAGGATGTTGGTGATGCATCTTCCCATTATAAGAAGAATGTGGGTGGAAGATCTCTAAAGACCCTTTCAGTTCTGATTTTCTGAATCTTTTAGGTTTCTTAAATCTCTCCTTTTGTCCACTACTGGCATTGCCTCATGACCAGGAAAGAGGAGATGGTCCTCATTGCTAAAGGCCTGCCTGTATGGGGACAACTTCACAATGTAGAAAATAATAATAATAGCTAGCAGTTATAGAGTGTCAGGCACTATTTTAAGGGATTTACATGTATTGTTTCATTTAAATCTCACAACAAGTCTATCAGGTAGATGCCAATGTTATTCCCACTTTAGAGCTTGGGAAACTGAGGCTTGGAGAGCTAAGAAGTTTTCAGTAGGTCATGCTTTGTACAAGACAAAACCATGATTTAAACTCAGGCAGTCTGACTCCATAACCCCCTCTCCTAACCACTGTGCTATATTGCCTTCTGTACATAGCACACTGACTAGAGCACTCAGATGAAGATTTCTGTCTTCTCAGCATCTCTGTGTCATCATTGCTGGTCCTATAAGTGAGTGAGGCATATTTGGTGGGGGAAGGCGGGGTCAACCACTCTGCACTATATGGCAAGTTCCCATCACTTTCCTTAATTATTTGTATTAGGCCTGTTAAAATATCCTCATATCCCTAACGCTGATGGTGAGAATGTAATTCAGATCTGGAATTTCATTTGAAGTCTGTAGAAAGAACTATAGAAATATTTATGCACCTTGACTGAGGAGCTTTTCATAAGGAGATAATTAAAACCTCAGACTTAACTTTATGAACAATCATGTTCCACTCAGTGTTTTCCCTTGTAATTAAAAGATTGAAACAACTTTGGTTTTTATAACTCTTTAAGTTGGAAGGAGCAGCGTCACTCACATTTCCCCAAAGAAGCAGCAATCCATTATAAGGTATATCAATCATCTGTTGCTGTGTAACAAATTATCCAAAACTTAGTAGCTCAAAACAACAACAGTTTGTTATTTCTTATGATTCTATAGGTTGATTGGGTGGCTCTTCCGCTAATTTTACCTGGGCTCATATATGTGGTTCCAGTAGGCTGGTAGCTCAGCTGAAGCTAAGATGGCCTCATTCAAACATCAGGAGCTTTGGTGCTGGCTGTTAGATGGGGGTGCCTTAATTCACCCCTATATGCCCTTTTATCCTTTAATAGATGAACCAACTTCTTTTCAGCGTGGAGGTCTTAAGGTAGCGTTCTACAAGGGAGAAGGGAGAAGCTGTATAGCCTCTTATGATTTGGTCTTCAATGTTGCACAATGCCAATTTCATCACCTTCTACTAATTAAAACAAATTGCAAGGCCAGCTCAGAATCAATGGAGTGGAGAAACAGACTACCTCTTGATGGGAAGAATGATGACATCTCATCACAAAGGGCCATAGACATTGGGAGATGCATTCATAAGGGATTATTATTATGGCTATTTAGCATAAGAGGTGTGGAAATGCAACCAAGACTAAAGAGATTTTGGAAACCGTGAGCCTTGACAGCTCTATGGGAAAGATGCCCTTCGATAAACAACAATAATAAGTAGCTAACACTTATATATCACTCTACGTGAAGTATTTTACATATATTAACTGAGTGATGCCTCACAACAACCTTATAAGTTGGGTACTATTATTATTTCCATTTTACAGATTAGGAAACTGAGGCACAGAGAGATTAAATGACTTGCCCAAGTTTATACATATAGTAATTGATTAAGCTGAGATACAAACTCAGGCAGTCCAGCTTCAGAGTCTACTGTTTGAACTTCTATATAATACTAACTCTATGTGTATCTGACTGTTCATTTATCCATTATCAAACATCTATCTATGCATATCTATCAATCTGTCTAACTGTCAAATATCTATCTATCTACCTACCCATCTAACTTACACACACATTCTACCAGATTTGGTTTGCTAATTTTCTTTTTAAATTCAGGAGTTTGTGTACCTGTCTGTGTAACAGATATAGGCCTATACTTTTCATTTTGTTCACTCTCTTTTTTTTGTTATGATACCAAGATTTTATTAACTTCATAAAATGAAGTGGGTAGCTTTCTTAAGCTTGTTAATTGTATTGTCCAATTGTTTTATATCCTTACTGGTATTTTGCAATATTTAATACAATGTATTAGTTAAATTTATAAGCCTGTTAAAACTTCTCATTAGGATTGAGTTTTACATATTTCAAAATAATATTTATATAAAAAGGAATAAAAAGCAGCCTCCAAAATTGTAAACAAAGTGAAACAAATTAATCTAACTGTATGCCAAATCAGTAACATTAACCATAAAAAAAAGTTATTTTAAGTGACTTGAGCACAGTGCTCAGACTATACATTCTTAGTGGAGTAGATTTATAAAGAAAGAAAACTGCAGGAATCTCAAGCTTTCCTCAATAATTATACTTCTAGAAATAATACTGATATTCTAATTTTGAAACTTATTTTTATGTATTATGGGTAAAGCAAAACATATAACTATGTTCACATTATTAAGAATCAAATTAATAAGAAGATAGAGATACAAATTTAAAAATAAAAAAAGTCAATGGGAACACTTGATGTCAAATTTGAATTGGAAACATCAACATGGAATATAATATTTTAGGATTTGTGGACCATTTGCTACTACTTAGGTCAATCATAGCTGAGCAAAAGCAGACCTAGACTATATGTAAACAAATGAGTGTGATCGTGTTCCAATAAAACTTTACTTACAAAAACAGGAAGTGGAATGGGTTTGACCTGGAATCCATAGTTAGCAAACTGAGTGGTTTACACTGTCTAGAATTCATAACCCCCTGCCCCCAACAGCAATGAAAATCTTTTGCACTTACACTTTGGTTTCTAAATACCAGTCTCCATTAAAAGAATCAGAACTTATTGGAAAGATAGCTGATTCCAAGTCTACGGTAAGAAAATTCCAGGTGAGTCTGGATCATCTCATGTCTCAAAGCAAGGAAACACTCCAAGATTAATGGAGTCATTTCAGAAGGATACTGAAGTCACCTTGAAGGGATTCTCATTGACCATTTCAGAAAATTTAAGCATTAAATAATAATAATGATAATAATAAGTATAATTGTAAAATATCAAATAAATAGAAATCCATGAGTTTATAGTGATGAAATTTAAAAAAAGAAAAGAAAGAGAAGTAAATAAAACTCATTTAACACCTTTGGAGATGACTTGTACACCAAATTTTTCTCTGAAAATTTTTAATTAAAAGAAAAAATGATTTCCTCTACTTTAATTGAAGACTGAACCCTCTTCTTTACAGAAGAATTACTGCTGATTAATGTAGAAGGATGATATAATTAACAAATCACCATTTTACAAATCCAAGTGACCCAATTGATTCAGGCAGTGATTTCCAATAGGTGGCCAAATCCTTAAATGACAGGCAGTTGGTAAATCAGATAATTGCATGGTGACAAATTGTCCATGCACAGATAATTTGCTCATTATAAAGGGAAAAGCATACCTTTGCAATGAATAGATTTGGCAGTTGTCAACTTAACTCAGGCATCAAACTTAGAAACATTAAGAGGGGAACAGTCTAATATTATGTACTCCTTGGTATGAAGCTTGTGCTGGTTTGAAACTATTATGTACCTCAGAAAAGCCACGTTCTTCTAATCCACTCTTGTAGGGGGCAGACCTATTATTGGGTGGGACCTTTTGATTAAGTTGTTTCCATGGAGATGTGACCCTACCCATTCAAGGTAGGTCTTAATCCACTTACTGGAGTCCTTTAAGAGGGAAGCATTTTGAAGAAAGCTCAGACATAAACTTGGAGATGCAAAAGAAAGATGTCCCAGAAGATGCCAGAAGATGAGAGAGCCATTTGAAACCAGAAGTTGGGGAGGAAGGACCACCAGACGTCACCATGTGCCTTCCCATGTGACAGAAGAACCTTAGATGCCATCAGCCTTTCTTCAGTGAAGGAATCCTCTTGTTGATGCGTTAGCTTCGACATTTCCATGGCCTTAGAATTGTAACATGTAACTTAATAAGTCCCCTTTATAAATGCCAATCAATTTCTGGTATATTGCATTTTGGCAGTTTTAGCAAACTAAAACAATGCAATATGAAGTAAACATATAGTATGTGAAATATTGTTGTATTTCAACCTTTTACATGGAATGCAGCTAGGAGAAAAAATAAATGATCCAACAAGGAAAGAGGCAAATCCAGAATGATGTAGGACATTCAGAAAGACTAAAAATTGTTCGTCTCTTCAAAAAGTCTATGAAACATAAATTTTAGAAGATGTAGAAACAGTTCTAATTTAAAGGATACAAAAGAGATATAATGACAAATGCATTTTATAAACTTTAGATCATTTTTTTTAAAGTTGTTATAAAATATTTTTGGACAATTGGGTAATGTTGAATATGGACTACATAGTAAATGATATTAAAGAATTATCATCAAAAATTTTAGGTCTGATAGATACTATATGATTACACTAGTATGACCATGGTAAAGGTAAAATTAGAGGCTTATAATACAGAATATTGGGGACCTAGAAATACTCAGAAGCTAGAAATGGGTGAATGGTTAGTTAATGAGGTTGAACTTAAATGTAAGGAAATAGCTAGAAGTGAAGGCAGTCCAAGAGTGGGTCTATAAGTAATACTAACACATTGAAGGTGAATACGATTGAAATAAATAAGCCTTTGTTTGTTTGTTTGTTTGTTTGTTTGTTTGTATGGGTAAGCACTGGGAATCGAACATGGGTCTCTGGTATGGCAGGCGAGAATTCTGCCACTGAACCACCTAAATAAGTTCTTATATGAAGTACTACAAAGCTATGAATCATGTACAAAAAATGTATAAGTTCAGGGTATAGATAGAAAACTGCTATTGCATGCTATGGACTCTGTTTAACAGGAAAACATCCACAGTACCACAGAAATATCAAGGGTAAATCATGGGGGGAAGGACAGGAGTTAAGGGGAGGTTTAGATTTTTTTATTTTGTGGGGGTGTGCTTATTGGTTATCTTTCTCTTGGGAACAATGAAATTATCTAAAATTGAGAGTGTTTATGGACTATTAACTTTGAACATTATACATGATGCCCAATGAATGGAGGTGGCTGAAGGATGCACTGACTGAGAAGTAGACTGGTGAATGATGGTGTATACATATGATCAAACATTGTGCTGCTACAAAAATGAATGAAGTTGTGAAGCATACAACATTGTGAATGAACCTGTGGGATATTTGGTGAGGCAAAATAAGCCAGAAACAAAAGAGTAAATATTATGTGGTCTCATTTAGAAAATACTTATAAGAAAACTGAGACCTAGATTGTAAGCTCTTATAGCAGTCACATTTAGGCCAGAGTGGTAATTATTATTTCTGGATTTTGAGGGGCTGTGCTATATATGTATAACCTGGTATTTAAACATAAGAATGAAGCCAATAAGTTTGGGATCAAGGTAATTCAGTATACTGGTAAGGAAGACATTGTCTATATTTTAGAACCTCATCTACTCTTGCGACCAAAGGAAGAAAGGTTTATTTTGTCCAGAACCTTAATTTTCTGTAGCACATAATCTAACTCAACCTGTCTGAATAGATCATTTAAACAATCCAAACATAGGGAGCCCAGAATAAGAATGAGGGCCCTTAATCCTGTGTAGATATTGTAATGCCTGGAAATATCTTAGAGTATATTAAACAGACAATCAAAAAGTATTGGCAAAGTCCCCTGAGGGGTGGTAGAAAAAATAGGGAATTATTAAACTTAACCACCAATGAAAGCACTGATACTGTGTCAAACTTTAGGGACACCCAAATCAATAGGCCATGCCCTTGATCTTGAAGCTTACTCTTGTGAAGCTTATGTAGGTAACGGAGAAGCTTAGACTACCTATAGGTATGTCTAAGAGTTCTGAAGGGCCTCTTTTGTTGCTCAGATGTGGCCTCTCTCTCTCTAAGCCCAACTCTGCAAGTGAAATCATTGCCCACCCCACTACATGGGACATGACATCCAGGGGTGAAAGTCTCCCTGGTGGCATGGGAAATGACTCCCAGGGATAAGCCTGGCCCTGGCACTGTGGGATTAACAATGCCATCCTGACCAAAAGGGGAAAAGAAATCTAACAAGATGTCAGTGACTGAGAGAGTTCAAATAAAGTTGAGAGGCTACTCTGGATTCACTCTTACGCAAACTTCAGCTAGACATTGCTATCCATCATAGCTTGCCAAACCTCAACCAAAACCATTCTTGTCAATCCTTAAGAACACCTAGGGCATTATATAAGATTCTACAAGGGTTCCATGCACTAGGGTAAATTCCCAGAAACCTGAAACTTCCAGATGGGTCCCTGGACCAGATAAGTACTGAAATGCAGGTGGGCCAGGCTCTCCAGAACATCAACAAGTTCCATCCCCCTGTCCCAAAGTATATTATCAATAGCCCCTCCCAACATGGAAAAGTTAGAGTGGGTACAGCCCAAATACCCCTAAAGCGTGGGAGAATGATTAAAGGTGATGGTGGAGTTATACAGAGTAGGTAACATTTAACAAATGAGTATGATTGTTGAATCATTATATTAGTATTTCTTTTAGTCTCCAGTATCTTAGAGCAGCTAGAGGTAAAAACCTAAAATTGTGGAATTGTAACCCATATCAAACTCTGAAATCTGTTCTACAACTAAAATGATTGTGATGGGCTTTGAAATTTATTGCTGTTTTTGTATATATGTTATTTTTCACAGAAAAAGAAACAAAAAGTCAATTGTGCTGATAAATGTACGGCTATATGATGATATTGTGAACCATTGATTGTATGCTGTGAATGATTACATGGTATGTGAATATATAATATGTATTAACAAAAAATAAATAATTAGAAAATTTAGATCTTATAATTGCAATGTATTTTATAGGAAAATGTTCTTTTTCTTGGAAAATGCATGTTGAAAAATTTAGAGATGCAATATCATGATAGTGACAACTTTCAAAAGGTTCAGAATGTGTGTATAAATAGATGAAGAAAATATGGAAAAATTTAAACTACTGTTGAGTTTAGTTGGTAAATCATTACAACTATTCTTTCCACTTTTTGTATGTTTGCAAATTTCCATGATAAAAATTTTGGGGAAAATTTTTCTTTCTGTTGAAGCATATCTGACCTTCAAACTTGAAGGTTGGCCAGTTACTTTCCAAACAAATTGGCATTTATGTAGGTACCAGTGGTAGGCAGAACTCTAAAAACGGTTCTTCTGAGATTCTACTTCCTAATCCTTAATATATTTAGATATCAATCCCCTGATTATGTCTTACTATATGGCAAAACTGACTGTAGGATAGGGAGAGTATCCTGGTGGATATAACCTAATCACTGGAGCCTCCTTAAAAGCAGAAAGTTTTCTCTCAGTGGAAGTCAGAGAGATTTGAAGCATGAGAAGGATTTAATGTGCCAATGCTGGCTTTGAAGATGGAGAAAGGGGCCACAAGTCAATAATTGAAAACGGTTTCTAGGAGCAGAAAATGGCCTCCAGATGACAGTCAGCAAGACAATAGGTTTTCAGTCTTACAACTGCAAGAAACTGAATTCCACCAACAATTTGAATAAGCCAGGAAGAAATGAAATTGACAATAAGAATACAGTAGAGAGCATTAAGAAATGCAAAGGTTAGTTCTTTGAAAACATCAATAGAATTGACAAACAGATACTAGATTGACAAAGAAAATAAGAGAAAAGATGCAAATAAATAAAATCAGAAATGACAGTGGGGACATTACTACCGAGCCCACAGAAATAAAAAGGATCATAATAGGATACAATGAACAACTGTACGTGAACACATTAGACAACCTAGATGAAAGGGACAAATTCCTAGAAATAGATTTAAAAAAAAAAACTATGCTGATTCTAGAAGAAATAGGCCACTTACAAGTAAAGATATTAAATCAGTCATCAAAAACCTCTTAACAAAGAAAAGCTCAGGACCAAATAGCTTCACGGGTGAATTTTCGAAACATTCCAAGAAGAATTAATACCAATCCTCCTCAAAATCTTCCAGAAAGTTGAAGATGAGGGAACACTGCTTGTGCTAATTTGAAACAATTATGTACCCCAGAAAAGCTATGTTTTACTCCTGACCCAATCTTATGGGTCCAGACCTATCATTTAAGGTGGAAAACATTGACTAGATTGTTTCCATGGAGATGTGACAAACTCAGTTGTGGCTGTGACATTTTGATTAGATGGAGATGTGACTTCACCCATTCAAGATGGGTCTCGATTACTTTACCAGAGTCCTTTAAAAGAGGGAACATTTTGGAGAAACCTCAGATGCAAACACTTGAAGAACAGTTACTTCAGAACCAACAGAGATGCAGAGCCCAGCAGACATTGCCATGTGCCTTCCAATGAGATGCTAAATAAGCCAGAACCCAGTGTTGTTTCCCAGAGGAGCTAAGTGACAGCCCACAAGTGCTTATAAAGGAAAACCACTGCCCTCAAAAGTAGGAAGCAGTGGAATTGGGAACAAGAACCAGCAGACGCAGCCATGTGCCTTCCAATGTGACAGACATTGACCTTCCTTGAATCAAGGTATCTTTACCTGGATACCTTAGTTTGGACATTTTTATGGCCTTAGAACTGTAAACTTTTAACTTAATAAATTCCCTTTTTAAAAGCTGTCCCATTTCTGGTATATTACATTCCAACAGTGCTTAGCAAACGAAAACAGATTTTGGTACCAGAGAAGTGGGGTGCTGTGGTTTTCAAATACCAAACATTTTGGAACAGATTTTTACATAGATAAGGGGAAGGTTTTTGAAAAATTTTGATATGCTTGATAGAGAAGACCTAGATGGTTTTGAAGGACTGTTGCTAGAAATATGGACTCCAAGGATATCTCTGATGAAGCTTTAGACAGGAATGATCAATGTGCCATTGCAAACTGGAAGGAAAGCAATCCTTGTTTTAAAGTGGCAGAGAATTTGGCAAAGTTAAGTGCTGGCATTGGATGGAAAGCAAAACTTGAGAATGATGAACATGGATATTTAACAGAAGAGATTTCCAAACTAAATGTGGAGAATGCAGCCTGGTTTCTCCTTGCAATTTATAATAAAATGAAACAGGAAAGAGAAGTTGAGAACTGAACTCTTGGGTACAAAGAAAACAGAAATTGATGGTCTGGAAAGTTCTGGGCTCCCAGGCAGTAAGACTGCAGAGGCTAGTGCCCATGTGAGGGTCTAATCAAACATGGAACCAGCTAGCCATTTCAGAAAAAAAACAAACAAACAAGATTAGAGATGGAGTTACCTAGAAATGATTTGTGGAAAGGCTTATTGTCTGATGTCTTTGATCCCTGTGTGCTACCTGGAAAATCAACACATTTTTTTGTGAGATCTGTATGAATGAAATAGCTGCAAGACTGGACTAAAAGGGACAGAAAAGGGACAGATTGGAGGAAAAAAATGACTTCAAAGGCAGAACCATGGAGGTCAAGGTCTGAAGCCAAGAAAACACTCCCATGGAAGCCTTATGAACTGAGGAGAGAAAGCTAGCAGATTTCACCATGTGCCTTCATAGCTGACAGAGGTGTTCAGAAGCCAAAGGCACCAACAGATGCCAGCCAAGTGCCTTTCCAGCCGAAAGAAGTGTTCTGGACAGCATCAGCCTTTCTTCAGTGAAGGTAACCTCTTGTTGGTGCCTTCATTTGGACATGGCCTTAGAACTTCATGGCCTTAGAGCTGTAAACTTGCAACTTAATAAATTCCCTTTTTAAAAACCATTCCATTCCTGGTATATTGCATTCTGGTAGCTTACAATTAAAACAGCAGGGCTGCTGCATATGCACTTGGAAAGGGTGGGACTGCCACTTCCTAAAGCCCTGATGATAAATAACTCTCAGGCTTTGAAACCCTATAGAGTTTGCTTTGCAGGTTTTTGGAACTGTTTTGGTCTGGTGACCCCTGTTTACCTTTCAACTTCTCCCTAAGGCAAGGGGAACATGTGTCATTCTTTGTATATTGGAAGTAGATCAGTTGTTGCTGAGTTTCACAGGTCAACATCCAGAGAAGAAATTTTGCCCTTGGACAGATCATGCCTATAACTGATTTTGATGAGATTTTGTACTGTTTCTGAACTTGTATTTGTATTGTTGCTGAAATGGTTTAAGGTTTTCTGATATTGCAATGGAATTAATTTATTTTACATATGGAAAGAACATGTCTTTTTGGGGTCCAGAGGGTGGAATATGCCGGTTTGAAATTATTATGTACCCCCAGAAAAGCCATGTTTTAATCCTGATACAATCTTCTGGGTGAAGACCTATTGTTTAGGGTGGAAAACTTTTATTGGGTTGTTTCCATGGAGATGTGATACATCCAATTTTGTGTGTGACCTTTTGATTAGATGGAGATGTGATGTCACCCATTCAAGGTGAGTCTTAATTATTTTACTAGTTCTTTTAAATGGGGAACACTTTGGAGAAGCCTCAGATACAGACACTTGGGGAACAGTTGCTTCAGAGCCAACAGAGATGCAGAGCCCAGCAGACATTGCTATGTGCCTTCCAATGAGATGCTAAGCAATCCAGAACACAGAGTTGTGTCCAGAAGGAGATAAGTGAAATCCCACAAGCACTTAGAGATTAAAACACTAGCATCAGAAGCTGGAAATAATGGAACCAGGAACAAGGACCAGTATGTGACAGACATTGGCCTTCCTGGACACCTTAGTTTGGACATTTTTATGGCCTTAGAACTGTAAACTTGCAACTAAATACATTCCCTTTTTGAAAGCCATTCCATTTCTGGTATATTGCATTCCAGCAGCATTTAACAAACCAGTACACTACCTAATTCATTTCATGTGGCAAACATCATCTTAATACTAAAGATTAAGGTACTATGAGAAAAGAAAATTACAGTGCAGTTTCTCTTATGTATAATGATACAAAAATCCTCAACAAAATACTTGCAATTTGAACTCAACAGCACACTGAAAGAATTATACACTATTATCAAGTGGGTTTTATCCCAGGTATGCAAGGCAGGTTCAACATAAGAAAATCAACTAATGTAATACACCACATTGACATAATGAAGAGGGAAAATCATATGATCAGCTCTATGCAAAAAAGGCATTTGAGAAATTCCAGCATCCTTTCTTGATAAAAACACTAAGAAAAATAAGAATAGAAAGAAACTTCCTCAACATGATAAAAGGTATAAATGAAAAACTCACAACACACATCATACTCAATGATGAAAGACTGAAAGCATTCTCTCTACCATCTGGAACAAGACAAGAATGCCCACCATCACCACCGTTATTCAACATTGTGCTAGAAGTTGTACCCAGAAAATTAGGAGAGAAATAGAGATAAAAGGCATCCAAATTGGAAAACAAATAGTAAAACATTCACTGATGTGGAAGATATGATCCTACATTCAAAAAATCCTGAAAAGACTACAGCAAAGCTCTTAGAACTAATCAACGAGTTCAGCACAGTGACAGGGTAGATCAATACAAAAAAATCAGTAATGTTTCTATACACAAGGAATAAACCACCAGAAGAAGAAATCAAGAAAAAAATCACTCATGATGGCAGCTAAAAGAATCAAATATTTAAGAATAAATCTAACCAAGAATGTAAAGGACTTATACATGGAAAACTATAAAACTTTGCTAAAAGAAATTAAAGAATATCTAAATAAATGGAAGGACATTCTATTCTCATGGACTGGAAGACTAAATATTGTCAAGGTGTCAATTCTACTCAAATTGATTTACAGGTTCAACACAATCCCAGTAAAAATGACCACAGCCTACTTTGTGGAAATGGATGCCAATTATCAAATTAATTTTGAAGGGTAAGTGGTTTTGGGGAGCTACAAACATTTTGAAAAAGAAGGAAGTTGGAAGACTCACTCTTCTGGACTTTAAAGCATATCACAAAGCTACAGTGGCCAAAACAGCATGGTACTGGAGCCAGGATAGCTATATTAACCAATGGCAATGAACTGAGTATTCAGAAATAAACCCTTACATCTATGACCAATTTATTTTTGACAATGTTGCCAATTCATAGATTGGGAAAGAATAATCTCTTCAACAAATGGTATTGGGAGAATTGAATGGCCATATGGAAAAGAATCTAAGTGAACACCAATCTCACAACATATATAAAAATTAACTTAAAAGGATAAAATATCTAAATATAAGAAGCAGAACTATTAACTCCTAGACAAAAAAGTGAGGAAGCATCTTCATGATCTTGTGGTAAGCAATGGTTTCTTACACTTTACACCTAAAGCACATACAAGAAAAGAAATAAATAGATAAATGAGACTCCTTCAAAATTAAAAACTTTTGTTCATCAAAGGACTATCACAAAAGCGAAAAGACAACCTACTCAATGGAAAAAAATATTTGAAAACGCCATATGTGATGAGTTTATTATCCAGAATATATCATGAAATCCTACAATTTCATAATAAAAATATAAACAACCCAGTTTAAAAATGGGCAAAAAAAACTTGAACAGACATTTATCCAAAGAGGATATACAATGGCTAAAAAGCACATGAAAATTTGTTCCACATCATTAGCTATTAGGGAAATGCATATTAAAACCACAATGAGATACCATTTCACACCCACTTGAATTCCTTCAATTAAAGAACAGAAAACTGCAAGTGTTAGAGAGGATGTGAAGAAATAGAAACACTTATTCTTTGCTTGTGGGAATGCAAGCTGTAAGTCCACAGTTCTAAGGCCATGAAAATGTCCCAACTAAAGCAAGTCTTTAGAAATGTCCAATCTAAGATATCCAGGGTAAGAAACTTTGGCTCAAGAAGGCTTATGACATTCAGGGTTTCTCTCTTAACTGTAAAGGCACATGGTGAACATAGCACATCTGCTACCTTTCTCCCCTGGCTTTTTAATTCATGAAGCTCCCCCAGGGGCATTTTCCTTCATCTCCAAAGGTCTTTTGCTGTGCAGACTCTGTAGCTCTTTCCAAAATGGTTCCCTCTTAAAGTGCTCCAGTAAGCAACCCCACCTTGAATGGGTGGAGACATAGCTCCATGGAAATCACCTAATCAAAAGTTACCATCCATGATCCATATCTCACACCCTATACAAAAGTTAACTCAAAACAGATCAAAGATTTAAATATTAGATCTAAGACCATAAAACTTTTAGGGGAAAATCTTATAAATCTTATAATAAGAGGCAGTTTCCTAGAACTTACACCCAAAGCATGAGCATTGAATAAATAAATAAATAAATGGGAATTCCTCAAAATTAAACACTTTTGTGCATCAAAGTACTTTGTGAAGAAGATAAAGAGACAGCACACACAATGGGACACAATATTTGGAAATGATATATCAGATAAGGGTCTAGTATTCAGAATGTATAACGAGATTGTTCAATTCAACAACAAAAAGACAAACAACCCAATTACAAAATGGGCAAAAGAAATGAACAGACAATTCTCAGAAGAAGAAATACAAATGGCCAAAAGGCACATGAAAAAATGCTCAACTTCCCTGGTTATTAGGGAAATGCAAATCAAAACCACAGTGAGATAACATCTCGTGCCTACCAGAATGTTCATTATCATTAAAACAGAAAATGACAAGAGCTGGAGAGGATGTGGAGAAAGAGGCACACTTATCCACCGTTGGTGGGAATGTCAAATGGTACAACCATTATGGAAGGCAGTTTGGCAGTTCCTCAGGAAGGTAAGTATATAATTGCTGGATGATCCAGCAATATCATTATTAGGTATCTACTCAGAAGATATGAGGGAAAGGACACAAATGGACATTTGCACACCAATGTTTATACCACCATTATTTACAATCGCCAATAGATGGAAACAGCCCAAATGTCCATCAACAGAAGAGTGGCTAAACAAGCTGTGGTATATACATACAATGGAATATTATGCAGCTGTAAGGCAGAATAAAGTTATGAAGTATGTAACAACATGGATGGACCTTAAGGAAATTATGTTGAGTAAGATTAGTCAGAAACAAAAGGACAAATACTGTATGGTCACACTGATATGAACTAACATTAGTGAATTAACTTGGAGAATTTCAGATAAGATAGAGACCATCAGGAAATAGAAATAGAGTAGATTTTGGGTAATTGGAGCTGAAGGGATACAGATTGTGCAACAGGACTGATTGTGAAAATGGAGAAATGGATAGCACAATACTACCTGACTGTAATGCAATAATGTTAGTACACTGAAGGAAGCTGAATGTGAGAATGATAGAGAGAGGAAGACTGGGGGCACAAATGAAATCAGAAGGAAAGATAGATGATGAAAACTGAGATGGTGTTATCTAGGAATGCCTAGAGTGTTTAATGATAGTGACTAAATGTACAAATTGAAAAATGTTTTTGCATGAGGAAGAACAAAGGAATGCCAGTACTGCAGGGTGTTTTTAAAACTTTAACTTATGTGTGAGACTAAAGCAAAACATGTTTATTCGGTACAAAATTTATATTTTGACTAGTGCATATCCTAATATAACTTATATGAACAGTTTAATTGACCATCAAAAGTACATGGAACCTTGAGTCAGGTATGAGATTTTGCAGGTTTGTCCAGAGTGATACCCCGATAAATCTCTGAGTGATTTGAACAGTGAATAAAAAAGTATTTGCAAAGTCCCCTTGAAGGAATGGTGAGAAAGGTGAAAAATTCAACTTCCCCAAGTTGAATTCTTGATACTCTCACAAGCAATGGGGAGAATGAAAGCAATAGGTGGAGCCCCCAATCGTGTGGTTTGTTCATATGAAACTTAACCCCACAAACAATAGGCTAAGCCTACTTAAAATTAGGCCTAAGAGTCACCTCCAGAGAACCTCTTTTGCTGCTCAGATGTGGCCTCTCTCTCTCTCTCAGCCATCACAACAAGGAAACTCACTTCCCTCCCCCTCTGTATGTGGGACATGACTACCAGGGATGTGGGCCTTCCTGGCAATGTGGGACAGAATCCTAGAATGAGCTGGGAATCAGCATCAAGGGATTAAGAAAACCTTCTTGGAGTGCCAAGATGGTGGCTTAATGAGGTGTGGAATTTAGTTTGTCCTCCAGAACAGCTACTAAATAGCCAAAAACAGTACAGAACAACTGCTGGGGCCATGTCAGTGACTGGAAACACAGTGTACACCAGTCTGGACCAGCTGGACTGGCTGCAAACCACCCCAGAACCGTGAGTTCCCCAGGCCGTGGTGGCCGGGACCCCTCCCCCATAGGCTGCTTCCCAAAGAGACTTTACCAGCAGCAGGGGCTGAATGCAACTAAGCTTCAATTGTGGAATTAATTCACAAATTCTGACTAGAAAAATATGCCCCCAGCTCAGCTGAACCTCGTCAAACTGGAGGTTGCTGATTTTTGTCCTGGCACTGAGGGGGCAGGGCTGACAGAAAGGGAAAAAAGAAAAAAGAACCAGAGGTTTTTTTGGATTGGATAGCCCATAATACATGAAAGGGTCTGGGCCCTGAAGTAAAGGAGGGGGGCACATAGGATCTGAAGGTACA
Source organism: Tamandua tetradactyla (assembly GCF_023851605.1). Taxonomy (NCBI): domain Eukaryota; kingdom Metazoa; phylum Chordata; class Mammalia; order Pilosa; family Myrmecophagidae; genus Tamandua; species Tamandua tetradactyla. The sequence continues at coordinate 126,755,670 of NC_135353.1, forward strand.
CAAAGCAACATACCAACTTATGCTCTTGATTGGCAAACCTGAGGAATGGGAGTCCTGCTTTGAGGATTTTTCTCTTTCTTTTTGTGGCTGTGTTTCTACAAAGGCATAACTGCCTTTGGATACAGTGACAGGGCTTCTCAGGCTGCAAATACCCCAGGTATAGGCAGAAACGAGCTTGTTTGAGAGCTTTTATGGAGCTTGTGCTTTCCCCAAGAGAGGAGTGGGGCTCAGCTCAGGTGGAATCCCTCCTTCAAAGAGTTTGGATCACAGAATCTGGAAAAGTGAAGCGATTAAACCAGACTACAACCTCTCCTCTGTCTCCATCATGCCTCTAGCAGGAAGAGTCTGCCAAAGTTAAAGGTACACATCACTTTATACTGGGAGGACCCGCGGGCAGACAGGTGCCACGTACTGGGCAGGATAGGAAAAGCACAGAGTCCAGAGGCTTCACAGGAATCTCTTTCAACCTGCTGGGTCTGACCCTCAGGGAAAACTGATGCAGGTGACTCTTTACTCCTGACACGAGGCCAGTTTGGTCTGGGAAAATCTGGCTGAGGTCTATAATACTTAAGTAGACACTCCTAAGAGTGTGGGGGGAGGCCCATTCAAGCAGGGAAAAAAACAAGAAAATAAGAACTGAAAAATTCTGCTCTGTTAAACAAAACCTAAGCTAGTGGTTCAAAATAAGGTGAACTGAATGTCAAAGAGCAGATAGACAAGAAAGTCACCCAGCAAGAAAACCCTAGGTAAAAGAAGTGAAAACAATCTCAAGAATAAACTAAGTAAGGTACTTAAATGCTAAGACACCAGCAAAAAATAATGAATCACACTAGGAAAATTGAAGATACGGCCCAGTCAAATGAACAAACCAACAATTCAAGTGAGATACAAGAGTTGAAACAATTAACTCAGAATCTTTGAACAGACATGGAAAACCTCATCAAAAATCAAATCAATGAATTGAGGGGGGACATAAAGAAGGCAAGGAATGAACAAAACAAAGAAACTGAAAGTCAGAAGAAAAAAACAAATCACAGAACTTATGGGGATGAAAGACACAGTAGAAGAAATGAAGAAAACAATGGAAATCAACAATGTCAGATTTCAAGAGGCAGAAGATAGGATTAGTGAACTGGAGGACGTAATATCTGAAATCTGACAAGCAAAAGCAAATATAGAGAAAAGAATTGCAAAACATGAGCAGGGACTCAGGGAATTGAATGACAACATGAAGCACATGAATATACGTGTTGTGGGTATCCCAGAAGGAGAAGAGAAGGGAAAAGGAGGAGAAAAACTAATGGAGGAAATTATCACTGAAAATTTCCCAACTCTTATGAAAGACTTAAAATTAGAGATCCAAGAAGTGCAGCATACCCCAAACAGAGTAGATCCAAATAGAAATACTCCAAGACACTTTCTAATCAGAATTTCAGATGGCAAAGAGAAAAGAGAGAATCTTGAAAGCAGCAAGAGAAAAGCCATGATCACATACAAGGGAAGCCCAATAAGCCCATGTGTAGATTCTCAGCAGAAACCATGGAGGTGGGAAGACAGCGGGATGATATATTTAAATTATGAAAAGAGAAAAACTGCCTACCAAGAATTCTATGTTCAGCAAAATTGTCACTCAAAAATAAGGAGGAAATTAAAACATTTTCAGACAAAAAATCACTGAGTGAATTTGTGACCAAGAGACTGGCTCTGCAAGAAATACTAAAGGGAGCACTAGAGGCAGATATGAAAAGATAGGAGAGAGAGGTATGGAGAGGACTGTAGAAAGGAAAACTATCAGGAAAGGTAAAAGAAAAAAATTAGACATGATATGTAAAATCCAAAAAGCAAAATGGTAGAAGAAAGTACTACCCATACAGTAATAACATTAAATGTTAATGGATTAAACTCCCCAATCAAAACACATAGACTGGCAGAATGGATTAAAAACCAGGAGCCATCTATATGCTGTCTACAGGAAACAAATGTTAGATCCAAGGATAAACATAGGTTGAAAGTGAAAGGTAGGGAAAAGATATTTCATGCAAATAACAATCAGAAGAGAGCAGGAGTAGCTATACTAATATCCAACAAATTAGACTTCAAATGTAAAACAATTAAAAGAGACAAAGAAGGATACTATGTACTAATAAAAGGAACAATTCACCAAGAAGGCATAACAATCACAAATATTTATGCACCAAGCCAGGATGCTTCAAAATACATGAGGCAAACACTGAAAAGAGAAATAGACACATCTACCATAATAGTTGGAGACTTCAATTCCCAACTATCATCAATGGACAGAATATTTAGACAGGGGATCAATAAAGAAACAGAGAATTTGAATAATACAATAAATGAGCTAGACTTAACAGACATTTATAGAACATTATATCCCACAACAGCAGGATACAACTTTTTCTCATGTGCTCATGGATAATTCTCAAGGATAGACCATATGCTGGGTCATAAAACAAGTCTCAATAAATTGAAAAAGATTGAAATCATACAAAACACTTTTTCAGACCATAAAGGAATGAAGTTGGAAATCAATAATAGGCAGAGTGCCAGAAAATTCACAAATATGTGGAGGCTCAACAACAAGCTCTTAAACAAGCAGTAGGTAAACGAAGAAATTACAAGAGAAATCAGTAAATATCAAAACGTATGAGATGCAGCAAAGGCAGTGCTAAGAGGGAAATTTGTTGCCCTAAATGCCTATATCAAAAAAGAAGAAAGAGCAAAAATCGAGGAATTAACTGTCCACTTGGAAGAACTAGAGAAAGAACAGCAAACTAACTTCAAACCAAGCAAAAGGAAAGAAATAATGAAGATTAGAGCAGAAATAAATGAAATTGTGAGCATGAAAACAATTGAGAAAATGAACAAAATGAGAAGTTGGTTCTATGAGAAAATCAATAAGATTGATGGACCCATAACGAGGTTGACAAAAAGAAGATGAGAGAGGATGAAAATAAATAAAATCAGAAATGGAAGAGGAGACAAAACCACTTACACCATAGAAATAAAGGAAGTAATGACAGGATACTATGAGCAACTTGATACTAATAAGTTTGACAACGTAGATGAAATGGAAAACTTTCTAGAAAGGCATGAACAACCAACATTGACTAGGAAAGAAATAGATGACCTCAACAAACCAATCACAAGTAAAGAAATTGAATCAGTCATTAAGAAGCTCCCCAAAAAGAAAAGTCCAGGACCACATGGCTTCACATGTGAATTCTCCCAAATATTTCAGAAAGAATTAGTACCAATCCTGTTCAAACTCTTCAAAAAAATTGAACAGGAGGGAAAGCTGCCTAACTCAGTCTATGAAGCCAACATCACCCTCATACCAAAGCCAGGCAAAGATATTACAAGAAAAGAAAACTACAGACCAATCTCTCTAATGAATGTAGATGCAAAAATGCTCAACGAAATTCTAGCAAATTGAATCCAGTAGCCATTAAAAGAATTATACACCATGACCAAGTAGGATTCATCCCACATATGCAAGGATGGTTCAACATAACTAAATCAATTAATGTAATGCATGATATCAACAAATCAAAGCAGAGAAACCACATGATCCTCTCAATTGATGCAGAAAAGGCATTTGACAAAATTCAACATCCTTTCCTTTTGAAAACACTTCAAAGGATAGGAATAGAAGGGAACTTCCTCAAAATGATAAAGGGAATGTATGAAAAACCCACAGCTAACATCATCCTCAATGGGGAAAAACTGAAATCTTTCCCCTTAAGATCAGGAACAAGACAAGGATGTCCACTATCTCCACTGTTATTCAACATTGTGTTGGAAGTTCTAACCAGAGCAATTAGACAAGAAAAAGAAATACAAGGCATCAAAATTGGAAAGGAAGAAGTAAAACTCTCACTGTTTGTAGATGATATGATACTATATATTGAAAACCCTAAAAAATCCACAGCAAAACTACTGGAGCTAATAAATGAGTACAGCAAAGTGGCAAGTTACAAGGTCAACACTCAAAAATTTGTAGTGTTTCTATAAACCAGTAATGAACAATCTGAGGGGGAAGTCAAGAAAAGAATTCCATTTATAATTGCAACCAAAAGACTAAAATATTTAGGAATAAATTTAACTGAAGAGACAAAAGACCTATACAAAGAAAACTACAAGAAATTGTTAAAAGAAATCACAGAAGACCTAAATAGATGGAAGGGCATACTGTGTTCATGGATTGGGAGACTAGATATAGTTAAGATGTCAGTTCTGCCTAAATTGATTTACAGATTCAATGCAATACCAATTAAAATCCCAAAAACTTACTTTGAAGAATCAGAAACCAATAACCAAATTTATCTGGAAGGGCAGGGTGACCAGAATAGCTCAAAGTATCCTGAGGAAAAAAAAAATGAAGTTGGCGGTCTCATGCTATCTGACTTTAAGGCATATTATGAAGCCACAGTGGTCAAAACAGCATGGTACTGGTATAAAGATAGATATGCTGACCAATGGGATAGAATAGAGTGTTCAGATATAGACCCTCTCATCTATTGACATTTGATCTTTGATAAGGCAGTCAAGCCAACTCACCTGGAACAGAACAGTCTCTTCAATAAACGGTGCCTAGAGAACTGGATATCCATATACAAAAGAATGAAAGAGGACTCATATCTCACACCCATACAAAAATTAACTCAAAATGGATCAGAGACTTAAACATTAGATCTAAGACCATAAAACTCTTAGAAGAAAATGGAGGGAAACATCTTATAAATCTTATATTAAGAAGCATTTCCTAGAACTTACACCCAAAGCAAAAGCATTGAAGAAAGTAAGAAAGAAATGGGAACCCCTCAAAATTAAATACTTTTGCTCATCAAAGAACTTTGTCAAGAAAGGAAAAAGACAGCCTACACAATGGGGCACAATATGTGGAAATGATCTCTCAGATAAAGGTCTAGTATCCAGAATATATAAAGAGATTGTTCAACTCAACAAAAAGACAGACAACCCAATTACAAAATGGGAAAAAGACTTGAACAGACACTTCTCAGAAGAGTAAATACAAGTGGTCAAAAGGCACATGAAGAGATGCTTAACTTCCCTGGCCATTAGAGAAATGCAAATCAAAACCACAATTAGATGGTGGCTAAACAAACTGTGGCATATACATACAATGGAATATTATGCAGCTGTAATACAGAATAAAGTTATGAAGTATGTAACAACATGGATGGACCTTAAGGACATTATGCTGAGTGAGATTAGCCAAAAACAAAAGGACAAATACTATATGGTCTCACTGATATGAACTGACATTAGTGAATAAACTTGGAATATTTCATTGGTAACAGAGACCATCAGGAGATAGAAATATGGTAAGATAGTGGGTAACTGGAGCTGAAGGGATACAGACTATGCAACAAGACTGAATACAAAAACTCAGAAATGGACAGCACAATATTACCTAACTGTAATACAATTATGTTAAAACACTGAATGAAGCTACATGTGAGAATGATAGAGGGAGGAGGGCTGGGGTCATAAATGAAATCACAAAGAAAGATAGACAATAAAGAGAGATGGTATAATCTAGGAATGCCTAGAGTGTATAATGATAGTGACTAAATGTACAAATTTAAAAAATGTTTTTGCATGAGGAAGAACAAAGGAATGTCATTACTGCAGGGAGCTGAAAATAGATGGTAATTAATATTTTAAAATTTCAACTTATGTGTGAGACTAAAGCAAAAAATGTTTATTTGATACAAAATTTATATTTTGACTAGTACATTTCCTTATATAACTTATGTAGACAGTTTAATTGAACACCATAAGTTCATGTAACCTTGGGTAGGAAATGATATTTTGTTGGTCTGTCCAGAGTGATGTCCCGATGAATCCCAGAGTGATTTAATCAGAGAGTGGAAAGGTATTTGCAAAGTTCCCTTTGGGGAATGGTGAGAACAGGGGGAAATTCAACTTCCCAAGTTGAATTCTTGATATTCTCTCAACCAAAGCTATAGGCTGAGCCCCCAGTCTTAGGGGTTGTTCATATGAAACTTAACCCCTCAAAGGATAGGTCAAGCCTACTTAAAATTAGGCCTAAGAGTCACCCCCAAGAGAATCTCTTTTGTTGCTCAGATGTGGCCTCTCTCTCCAGCCAACACAACAAGCAAATTCACCACCCTCCCCCTGTCTATGTGGGACATGACTCCCAGGGGTGTAGACCTTCCTGGTAACATGGGACAGGAATCCTAGAATGAGCTGAGACTCAGCATCAAGGGATTGAGTAAAACTCCAGAATGAGCTGAGACCCAGCATCAAGTGATTGAGAAAACCTTCTCGACCAAAAGGGGGAAGAGGGAAATGAGACAAAGTGTCAATGGCTGAGAGATTCCAAACAGAGTCAAGAGGTTATCCTGGAGGTTATTCTTACACATTAAGTAGACATCACCTTGTTATCCAAGATGTAATGGAGAGGCTGGAGGGAACTGCCTGAAAATGTAGAGCTGTGTTCCAGTAGCCGTGTTTCTTGATGATGATTGAATAATGATATAGCTGTCACAATGTTACTGTGTGATTGTGAAAACCTTGTGTTTGATGCTCCTTTTATCTACCTTGTCAACAAATGAGTAGAACATATGGAATAAAAATAAATAATAGGGGGAACAAATGCTAAAATAAATTTAGTTTGAAATGCTAGTGATCAATGAAAGCGAGGGGTAAGGGATATGGTATGTATAATCTTTTTTCTTTTTTTCTGTTTTCAGTTTATTTTTCTATTGTCTTCTTATTCCTTTTTCTGAATTGATGCAAATGTTCTAAGAAATGATCATCATGATGAATATGCAACTATGTGATGATATCGTGAATTACTGATTACATATGTAGAACGGAATGATCACATGTTAAGAATGTTTATGTTTCTTTCTTGTAATTTTTTTAAAAATAAATTTAAAGATTAAAAAAAAAGTGGTAGGATCTCCTTCTGCCCTGGCTGGTCCCTCCTTTACCCTCACCACCTCTGTGTGGAATTTGCCTGTGCTCCCAGTGTGGATCCCTGGTCCGGATTCTAGAAAGAGTAAGTCTTGTGCACATATTGAGGGCATGTGTGTCTGCCCAGTCTGTCTGGTGACCCCAAGAACTTGCTGTCCCAGAACTTTCCCTGCATGTAGAATACAGCTTACAGAGCTCTCCTACAGAATGCTGTGGGAAAGCATTCATGTTGTGTTGCATGGGGCAAGGGATTGCTGGCTGTAGGACATAAGTGCAATACTGAAAACTACAAGGAAACTGTTTCTTAGGGAAAAAGGGGCTTTTCTATCTACATGAACAGGGAAATTCCTAGGGGCACATGTGCATGCTCAAGCCAGGAAGCATGCACAGAAAGCATCAGGGAGCCGCCCATGCTTTGGTCTGGGGCTATTCTCTAAACATGTATAGATAAGCTCTGAAGAAGAGCACTTGCACAGGTGAATTTGTAAAGGCTAGGAAAGATGTTTTATTTCCCCCCCCTTTTTTTTTTAAATTAGATCTTGACATATGCTAGTCATAAGACTAATTGGAAAAAACTTAAGGAACAGACATATCAGAGTCTAAATTCCAATGATACTACATTAAAATATCAAAATGTCCAGGTTTCAACAAAAGATCACAATATATACAAAGAAACAAGAAGTGGTGACCCAGGCAAAGGAAAAGATTAAAGTATTAGAAACCGTGAATGAGGAAGACCAGAAATGGGACATTCTGGAGAGAAACTTTTTAAAAGTGGTTCTTGTATTAGTCAGGGTTCTCTAGACAAACAGAACCAACAGGAGTAATAAAATGAGATTTATAAAAGTGTCTCATGCAATCGTGGGGATGCAAGGGTCCAAAGGGTCTTGCCTAACTTCATAGGGCAGGCAGTGAAGCAAGCAATTCCAATGAAGGTCCTCAATGAACCTCACAGGTGAGGTTGGCTTGTTGAAGACGTGAAAAATTTCTATCTTCCCTTAAAACTCTTCAGCTGATTGGATTCTCTCATTGTGGAAGACATGCCCTTAGTTGATCATAGATGTAATCAACCACAGATGCAATCAACTTACTGATGATTTGATAAACCGGCCATGAGATATCCTTGCAGTAACAGTTAGGCCTATGCTTGCCTCATCAGAAAACTGGGCACCATCACCAAGCCAAGTTGACCACTGAACCTAGCCATCACAGTCCTAAATATGCTCAAAGAGCTAAAGAAAAACATGTACAAAGAAGTAAAGTAAATCAGGAAAATGATAGATGAACATAAAGAAAATATCAGTAGAGAGATGGAAATTATGCAAAGGAAACAAACAGAGCTGAAGACCATAGTAACAGAAATGAAAAAGTCCCTAAAGGAATTCAACAGCATATTGGAGCAGGCAGAAGAAAGAATCAATGAATTTGAAGATTAGAAACTGAAGTCTTCCAGTCTGAGTAGCAGAAAGAACGATGAAAGGTGAACACAGCCTAAGAAACTTGTGGGACATGATCAAGCATACCAATTTTCATTTTGTAGGGATCCCAGGAGAAGAAAAAGAGAAAGGAGTGGAGAGAATATTCAAGGAAATAATGGCTGAAAACTTCCAAATATAAGAACATGAATATACTCATCCAAGATGTTCAACAAATGCCAAAGAAGATAAACCCAAATTTGATATATTATTAAATTGTTAAATGCCAATGATAGAGAATTCTGAAAGCCACAAGGGAGAAGTAGCCTGTCACATACAAGGGAGCCTCAATAAGATTAATTACTGATTTCTTATTGCAAACCATATAGGCAAGACAGCAGTGGGTGACATATTTAAAGCACTGAAAGCAAAAAATTGCCAACCAAGAATACTATATCTGGCAAGAGTGTCTTTCAAAAATGAGGTGTAGATTAAGACATTCCCACATAAACATAAGTTGAGAGAGTTCATCACACTTGACTGGCCTTACAAGATGCTAATGAGAGTTCTATAGGTTGAAAGGAAAGGGCATTAGGCAGTAGATCAAAGCCACAGAAAGAAAAGGAATCCCTGGTAAGGGTAACAACAATGCCAGTACTACTGCATTTTTGGTTTGTAGCTCCACTTTTTACATCCTGCAAGATCTAAACGACAGATGCATAAAATGCAATGATAAATCAGTGGTTTTGGATTCATAATGTATAAACATGGAATTTGTGACAAATTAGGAAGTGTAGGAAGGGGTATAGAAAGATAGTTTGTGTATTCTATTGAAATTACGTTGGCATCTAAGCAAAAGAAAAAGTTAGAGAGGATGTTAAATTTAGGCTCCATGGTAACTGCAAATAAAATATCAAAGAATATGCAAGCTCACAAAAGGAGAAATTAGATTACAGGTTGCCAGGAGTGAGGGGTGGGGGATGCAGGGGATTGGGCAGATAATGTATAATGGATATAAGGTTTCTGTTTGGAGAGATGGGAAAACTTTAGTAATGGAAGGTGGTGAGTGTACTGTAATAGTGTATATATGAGTAATCCCACTGAATGGTATTCTTAGAAATGGCTAAGGTGGGAAAGTTTATGTTGTATATGTTCCCACATTTAAAAAATAAAGAATGAACATCTAAACAGATAGAGACAATGACAATTAAATGCAATATATGATCCTGCAAAGGGTCTAATGATGAGGGAGAAAAGGCCCAGAAGGTCATTTTGGGGGACATATGAAAACATTGGAATATAAACTGCAAATTTTATATCAATATTCAATTTCTTGAACTTGATAACTGTACTTAAGGTGGTTACATAAGGTGGTTCCTTTTCTTAGGAAATGTACATGACAGTATTAGGTATTCAAGAAGCATGATGTATACAACCTACCCTCAAGTGTTCAGAAAGAAGATTGATAAATAGACAGAGAGATAGATGGATAGATAGATGTATTGATAAACTGAATAGCTTGATAAAATAAAGTGTCAAATGTGTTAAAATGCTAAAATTGGTGGATCTGGGTATTTGGGGGTATAGGGGTATATTGGTGGTCTCTTTAGGGTTTTTAATTATTTTTGTAATTGTCCATATTATTTTTGTAATTGTCCATAATTTAAAAATTAATATTTTAAAATTATTTTGTAACTGTCCTGTAATTTTGAAACTATTTCAAAATTAAAAAAAAATTTTATTAAAGTCCTTCAAGGCAATAGAAAGATGAAGCCACTCATGTGCAGCCTGAGGGTTGGGTGTAGAGAGTGAGGCAAGGTCCATAATAATGATGGATCTTAAGTACACCTTAAGTACAGGTATTTATTAAACACTCACTTTGTGCCAGCCAGAGTTCTAGGGATGGAGGGGTGAACAAAACAATGTCCTGTATTAAGGAAGAAAATGGGCAACAAATAAGCAAATGAGTTAATATCCTGTTTTTAAAGTGGTGTCTGTACATAAGTGAGTAGATTATGCAGGTCTTTTTTCTGAGTTAGAGCTAATACATTAATAGTGCTGACTGAAGACTGGGAAATGGTAACTTTTGCAAGGAAAGAGATAGCTTGGCTGGATATCCAAGGTTAGGATTGGGCCAAGAAAAATTGTGAGGTTTCTTCCTCCTTTAGCCTGGACTGTAGTTCAGACTCATCTTTCTCTATCAAATTGCCAAACTTATTCCCATTGAAAAATAAATGACTGGAAAGGTCTCCTCCGCATACCTTGCAGGAAGGTTTGCACTATACAGAAGACCAAATCTGAGGTGTGAAAGAGGTTTACTTTTATCAAGTTAAGTGACTATCTTGCTCATCAAGGTTCTTCTCACTGTGCTCTCCAGCCCAAATTTATTATGTCATGAACTTCCCAATCCCAACCAGTACTCTGTCTTGGAAGACACCCCCCCATCCTTAAAATCACTTGACTCATGTCTCACAGTCCTTCAACTATCCTTGGTCATTTCCCCATTTGGAGATACTGTTAAGGCTCTGTCAAGGTTTTCTTCCTTATTGCAGTGAATCAACTTAGCTTATGTGGTCATCAATACACACTCATAGTGAACTGCCAGGGAGTTGACAAATCCAAGTAATATATGCAAAAATCATTTGTTGTACAGGTGTCAGCAGTGTGTAATTGATGCTGCTTTGACATGATGATGACTGTGGTGATGATAACGCCAAGGGCAGCAATGAGGATGGTTGCAATTGTGAAGATAGCCACAAAATAGCCAGCTAAGTCCAACTCCCAGCTTTCTTCTAGTGTCCTGTTTTTGCAAGCATTTCTGCTCACCTCTCTATCTGAACAAAGCAGTTAAGAACATCTTAACGACCACAAAGACACAGTAGGATAAACTAGACAAGTGCTTCTCACATTTTAATGTGCAAAAGAATCACCTGGGGATCTTTTTAAAATTTAGTTTGTCTTAATTTGTCAGGGCTGTTGTAACAAATATGACAAATACCACAATCTAGTTGGCTTAAACGATAGGAATTTAGTCTTGCAGTTTAGAGGCGAGAAGTCCAAAATCAAGGTGTTGCCAAGCCATGCTTTCTGTCAGAGCCTGTAGCATTTTGGTACTGGTTTGCCAACAATTTTTGGGTTCTTTGACTTGCAGATGCATCATATGACTATCTCTATCTCTCTCTGGCATCTATGTCTCCTGCTCAGTCATCTATGTCTCCACTCCATCACCTGGTAAACAATATTCTAGATTCTGACTCTATGAATTTGCTCATTCTAATTATTTCATATTAGTGAAATCATACCCTGTCTGCCCTTTTGTGACTGGATTATTTCATGCAATATAATGTCTTCAAGGTTCATCCATGTTGTTGCATGTATAAGAACCTCATTCCTTTTAACAGTAGAATAATATTACATTGTGTGTATGTATCACATTTTGTTTATCCTTTCTTCTGTTGATGGACAGTTGAGTTCCTTCCATCTTTTGATAATTGTGAGTCATGCTGTCATGAATATCAGTGTGTAAGCACCTGTTGGAGTTTCATGCTTTCAATTCTTTTGGGTATTTACCTAGAAGTGGGATTGCCAGGTCATATGTTAATTCTATACTTAACTTTCTGAGGTAATTCCATCTGTTTTCCACAGTGGCTGCACTATTTTACATTCACACAAACAAAGAATGAATGTCCTATTTATCTATGTCCTTTCCAAAACTTGTAATTTTCCATTTTTATACCCATTCTAGTGGATGTGAAAGGGTATCTCATTATGATTTTGATTTGAACTTCCTCCTTAACGGCTAATGATGCTGAGCATCATTTCATGTGATTTTTGGCTGCTTGTATATCTTCTTTGAACAGATATCTATTCAAATCTTTAGCCCATTTTTTATTGGGATGTAAGTCTTTTGTTGCTGAGTTGGAGGATTTCTTTATATATTCTGGATATTGAACCCTTATCTGATATGTGGTTTCCAAATATTTTTTCCCATTGTGTAGGTTCTCATTTTACTCTCATGATAAAGTCCTTTGAGAAATAAAAGTTTTTCACTTTTATGAGGTCCCATTTATCTATTTTTCCTTTTGTTGCTTTTGCTTTGGGTGAAAAGTCTAAGGAACCTTGCTTAATACAAGGTCCTGAAGATGCTTCTCTATGTTTTCTTTAGGAAGTTTATTGTTCTGGCTCTTATACTTAGGCCTTTGATCCATTTTTAATTGATTTTTCTATATGGTGTGAGGTAGGAGTCCACCTTCATTCTTTTACAACTGAAGATCTAGTTTTCCCAGAAACATTTGTTGAAGAATCTATTCCTTCCTAGTTGAACAGTGTTTGACCCCTTGTCAAAAATCAGTTGGCCATACAAGTGAGGATTCACTTCTGAGCTCTCAATTCAAATCCACTGGTTTATATGTGTATCTTTTTGCCAATACCATGTTGCTTTGATTACTGTAGCTTTGTAATATGTTTCAAGAATGGGAAGTTTGAATTCTCCAACTTCATTCTTTTTCAAGATAGCTTTGGTTATTTGGGGCCCCTTACCCTTCAATATAAATATGATAATTGGCTTTTCCATTTCTGCAAAGAAGGTTGTTGGAGTTTTTACTGGGATTGCATTGTAAGCTTTGGATAGAATTGTCATCTTAACAATATTTAGTCTTCTAATCCATAAATATGGAAAGAGCTTCCATTTATTTAGCTTTTCCTTGATTTCTTTTAGTAATGTTTTATAATTTTCTGTGTACAAGTCTTTTACAACCTTTTTTATGTTTGTTCCAAGATATTTGATTCTTTCAGCTGGTATCGTAAATGTAATTTTTCTTGATTTCTTCTTCAAATTGTTTATTACTAGTGTATAGAAACACTGTGGATGCTTGGATGTTAATCTTATACCACACTGCATGCCAAATACCTTTATTAGGTCTAGGAGCTTTGTTGTGGATTTTTCAGGATTTTTAGTATATAAGATCATGCTATATCTGCAAATAGGGAAAGTTTTACTTCTTTCTTTCCAATTTGGATGGCTTTTATTTTCTTTTATTTTTTTGTCTAATTACTCTAGCTAGAACTTCCAGTACAGTGCTGAATAACAGTGGTGACAGTGGGCATCCTTTTCTTGTTCCTTATCTTGATGGAAAAGCTTTCAGTCTCTCATCATTAAGTATGATGTTAGCTGTGGGTTTTCACATATATGTTTCATCATGTTGAGGATGTTTCTTTCTATTTCTAGTTTTATAAGTGTGTTTATCAAAAAAGGTGACAGATTTTGTAGAATGCTTTTTCCTTGTCAACCAAAATGATCATATGATTTTTCCTGTCCCTCTGTTAATGTGGTGGATTACATTAACTGATTTTCTTGTATTGATCTACCCTTGCAAACCTGGGGTCAATCCCATTTGATTATGGTGTATGTTTCTTTTAATGTGCTGTTGGATTTGGTTTGCTGGTATTTTTTTAAGGACTTTTACCTCTATATTTATAATAGATATTGGTCTCTAATTTTTTTGCTATTGTATTTTTATCTGACTTCAGTACATGGGCAATGTTGGCTTCATAGAATGAATTAGGAAGTATTCCCTCTTCTTCATTTTTTGGGAAGAATTTTAACAGGATTGGTGTTAATTCTTCTTGGAATGTTTGATAAAATTCTCCTGAAATGACATCTGGTCCTGGGCTTTTCTTTGTTGGGACATTTTTGATCACCAATTTAATCTCTTTACTGGCTACTGTTTTTTTGAGATCTTCTATTTCTTTTTGAGCCCATGTAGGTAGTTTGTGTGTTTCTAAGAATTTGTCCATTTCATCGAGGTTATCTAATTTGTAGGCGTACAGTTGCTCATAGTCCATTTTATTTCCATGAGGTCAGTAGTAATGTCCTCCTTTTCATTTCTGATTTTATTTCTTTGTGTCCACTCTCCTTTTCTCCTTCATCAATCTAGCTAAAAGTTTGTAAAATTTATTTACCTTTTCAAAGAACCAATTTTTAGTTTTGTTGATTCTCTATATAGTTTTTTTAAAATTTCTATTTCATTTATTTCCAATCTGATCATTGTTATTTTCTTCCTTCTATTCCCTATGGGTTTAATTTGCATTTCTTTTACTAGTTCTTCTGAATTGAGGTTAAGTCTCTGACTTGAAATCTTTCTTAAATCTTTCTAAATTTTAGGCACTTAGAGCTATTTATTTCCCTCTCAGCACTACCTTTCCTGCACCCCATAAGTTTCTGCATGTTTTATTTTCATTTTTATTTGCTTCAAGATATTTCCTAATTTCCCTTGTGATTTCCTCTTTAGCTGGGGCATGTTAACCATTCAGCTTAACACATTTTTTATCACCTTGTCTTCAAGTTCATTGCGTCTTTCTGCTGCAAGCTCCAATCTCCTCTTGAAACCCTCCTGGGAATTTTTCATTTCATTCATTGTGAACTTCAACTCTAGTATTTATGTTTGGTTCCTTTAAAAAAATTATATTTCTTTATTGAGATTCTCGTATTATTCGTTCATACTTTCCTTGATATTTTTTAGTTCTTTCTTTGTATTCTCCTTCATTTCCCTGAGCATATTGAAGGTCAGTTTTTAAAATTCTTGTCCAGTATATCCACAATCTTGTCTTATTCATTGATATTTTCCAGATTTTTTTCATCCTCTTCCTTTGGATGGATCATCATTTCTTGTTTCTTTGTCCTGTATGCTTTTGTTTCACACTGTACATTTTAATATTTTAAAGTGTAACTATGGATTTTTACTTCCTCTTTCAAGGAATTCAATCACTTGGCATGCCTGCTTCACTTCTTTTAAGCAAAAGATTGGCACCCAGGCAACATGGTTGACTGGAGTGACTTAGGCAAACTCCTAAACAAGGTCCAAGCTTATTCCATGGATGGAGGGAAGGTGTGGCTTTCTGTCCTTTTCATTTTCTGAATCCTGCTACTGAAAACAGTGGTCATGTCTGCTTGGGGTGATGAACAGTCCGCCTTTCATTGTAACACTCAACAACCTGGTTGTGAAAGCGTCTGCTATGACAGGGCCTTCCTGATTTCTCATGTGTGCTTCTGGGTCCTGCAGATCATATTTGTGTCTGTGCCCATGCCCTTGTACCTGACCCACATGTTCTATGTGATGCAAAAGGAAGAGAAACTGAACAAGAAAGAAAAGAAATTCAAAGTTGCCCAAATGTATGGAGATGCACTTGAAGCAGATGAAAAAAAGAGATTTAAGTATGGGATTGAAGAACACAGGAAGGGGAAAATGCAAGGGGACGTGCTGCATGCTACATCATCAACATCCTTTTCAAGTCAGTCTTTGAGGTGCACTTCTTCCTGATCCATGGCTTCAGCCTGAGTGCAGTCTACACTTGCAAAAGAGTTCTCTGCCTGCCTCAAGTGGATTGCTTCCTCTCTCACCCCACAGAGAAGACCATCTTCATCATCTTCATGCTGGTGGTGTCCTTGATGTCTCTGGCCTCGAACATTATTGAATCTTTTATGTCTTCTTCAAGGACTTTAGGGATGGGGTGAAGGGGAAAAGTGATCCTTACCACACTACCACCAGATCACTGAGCCCCTCCAAAGACCGTGGCTCTCTGAAATTCACTTATTTTAATGGTTGCTCCTCGCCCACTGCTCCATTTTCGCCCATGTCTCCAGCACGGCAGGCAAGAACTCTGCCACTGAGCCACTGTGGCCTACCTTAAACAGTTTTTTAAATGCTTTTAGAAATCATATACAAATGGTTGAGGAATGATGACAGGAAGTGGTGGTAATGATATAATGCAAATGGATGTAAAACAGAATGTAAATAACATGCATACGATGAAATATTATGCAACTGCAAGACAGAATAAAGTCATGAAGCATGTACCAACATGGATGGACCTTGAGGACATTATGGTGAGTGAGATTAGCTAGAAACAAAAGGACAAATACTGTATGGTCTCACTGATATGGATTAACATTAATTAGACATTAATGTGAGAGACTTAGAAGAAATGCTTAGAGGGGACTATTATGTGTGACTACATGATTTTTAAACTCATCACAGATGATTGGTAAAAATACTGAATATAATGCTTTTCTTCCTGCAAGTCAGCTATAAACAGTTTGTGCAATAAGAAAGACTAATTTGTTTGACATTCCTTGTCAAATTACTGTCATGTTCAGCTTCATCACATGTAATGTAGTTCATTAGATCATGTGTACTGGAGAGTGTCCTTTATTCAATAAAGTTTTAATTTAGTATTTAAAAAAATGTTAACTCTGGGACTTATTCCCTGAGATGTTTGTTTCTTGAGTTTGTAACCAGCTGGTGATAAGACAGAGATTTTCTTGAGTGGCAGAGTTCCTATCAGGAAGGTCTGCCCAAGGCCAAATGCTCAGGGTCCTCCTTGTCTTTTCTGGGCCTGTGCCTTGCCCTGGGCATTTACTTGCAGCCTGTTTATAGGAGTTTGAATTTCCCCTCTACTTTGCAGGAGACACAACTTCTCTCTCTCCTAGGTGTTTCACTGCAGGCCTTAAGGTAGGTAAGCCTTTGGCTTAGGCCATCTACCTCAGTTGTTTTTTACATTGCTTTCATTGTCTCAAGTTGCTTTTGCCTGGAAGCCAAATTCTGGGAGACAGGAAACACTGGAGAAGAGTTTCCCAAACCAGTCTTTCCCAGCTAGAACAAGGTCAGGGACCCACAAAGGGAGCACTGGTGGTCTCCCAACTGTCCTGGGAAGAGTATGGGGGAAGGGCCAAGAAGGGTAACAGAAGTTTCTTCCACAGTTTCTCAAATCTGTACTTTCTTAACTTGGATCCTGCCCAGCAAAACAGCCTTTCAGTTGTTCTCCACTGTTCTGAGAAAGCATACCGTCTTTAAGACTCTTCTGAGCCTTTGTCTGGGGCGTGTTGGAACAATGACTGTCCTCAGAGCCAGGCACCTAGCAATTCAAAGTAGGTAGTCAAAAGCCATGATCAGAAATCTTCCTGTGCCCATCATGGATCTTGGGTAAGTGGATTTCTATGTCCCTTTCTGGCACCAGCAAGCTACACCAGGGACTGGACCTCACAGTAACCTGCTGCATGAGTGGGGGTGGGTGATGGTAATTGCTATGTTAAGAACAAATAACTGGCATTACCATAATTTACCAGCCTTATCTTCCCAGTCTCATATGGGTTGCAATATAGTGTTCTACTGGATCTAGAGTTTCAAAATACTTGTCAGACAATTCCTACCTGTTTAATAGCTGTTTTGGTAGAAGGACTGGTTCCTTGAGCTTTCTACCCTGCCATCTTCTCACAATCCAATATATAGGCTTTTAATATATTAAAATATTTCCTATTGATAAAATAAGTGATATCCTAACTGCGTGTAGAAAGCTAGAGTGAACTAAAATATTAGCCTTCCTGATGTTTGAACACATATCAGGTTAGAAAGTACCTTAGAGGTGATCTTGCCCAGTCCTGGTCTGCTGCCTAAATGACCTCCTTACCTTACCAAAAAGCAGTTGTGCAGAGTAAGGGAGTACACAAAATTGAAGATATCTGCTAATGTGGCTCTGAAAATTAAAAAGCTTTTTATATTAAGCTAAAATGTTTCTGTAATTACTGCATGAGCGTAATCATAGTATATTCTTGTTAAATCATACAATTTTTTTTTATCACAGTGAATCCTACCATAGAGAAATAATATTGACTACTTTTTCCCTCTCTGAGAAATAATTCTTTGCCTGATAGAGTTCTTAAATTATATATGCCACTTTTATCAGCCTTAAAACTAAAATGTAAAATGTAAAAGTCATTGATGTGGTATTCTGGCTAAAAATGCATAACCTGAATCTAACCAGGAGGAAACTTCAGAGAATACTAAATTGAAAAAACATTCTAGGCAATCACTTCTCTGTGCCATTAAAAAATGTTGATAGCATGAAAGACAAAGAAATGCTAAAGAGGTGTTATAAATTAAAGAAAACTAAAGAGACATAAGAACTAAATGCAAGACATAACTCTAAATTGGTTTGTAGATCAAGAACAGGGAAAAAATGCCATAAAGAATGTAATTGGGTCAATTGGAAAAAGTTGAATGCAAACTGTATAATAGATAATAGCATTACATGAATGTTAAATTTTCTGATTTTAATAACTGAACTGTGATAATGTAAGAGAATACCCTTGTTATTAGGAAATGCATGTTAAAGAATTTAGAGGTAAACAGGTAAGGTGTCTTCAGTTACTCTGAAATGGTTCAGAAAAAATTGAAAGAGATCATTATGAAGCAATTGCATGGAAAGATGTTAATTGCTGAATGTGGGTGAAAGATGTATAGAATTTCACTATACTATTCTTGCAACTTTTCTCAGTGTTTGAAATTATTTCAGTAAAAATTGAATATGATTACTTTTAGAAGAGTGATTTAAATATAATATCTTTTTTTCCCCACAATCACAAACTCGCATTGTGAAAGCTATATCATTATACAATCACTTTCAAGAAACATGGCTACTGGAACCCAGCTCTACATTCTCAGGCAGTTCCCTCCAGCCTCTCTGTTACACCTTAACTAAAAAGGTAATATCTATTTAATGCATAAGAATAACCTACAGGATAACCTCTCAACTCTGTTTGAAATCTCACAGCCATTGACACTTTATTTTGTCTCATTTCACTCTTCCACCTTTCAGTCAAGAAGGTTTTCTCAATCCTTTGGTGCTGAGCCCCAGCTCATTCTAAGATATCTGTCCCATGTTGTCAGGAAGATCCATACCCCTGGGAGACATGTTCCACGTAGAGAGGGGGAAGACAGTGAGTTTGCTTATCATGTTGACTGAGAGAGAGAGGCCACATCTGAGCAATAAAAGAGATTCTCTTGGGGGTGACCCTTAGGCCTAATTTTAAGTAGGCTTAGCCTATTCCTTGTGGGGTTAAGTTTCATACAAACGAACACCAAGATTGGGGGCTCAGTCTATTGCTTTGGTTGTTCCTACTGCTTGTGAGAATATCAGGAATTCTACATTTGGGGAAGGTGAATTTTCCACCTTTCTCACCATTCCCCCAAGTGGGCTTTTCAAATACTTCCCTATTCACTGTTCAAATTGCTCTGGGATTTATCGGGGCATCACTCTGGACAAACCTACAAGATCTCATGCCCTACTCAAGGTTCCACAGAAGTTATATTAGGAAATGCACTGGTCAAAATGTAAATTTTGTACCAAATAAACATTTTTTGCTTTAGTCTCACACATAAATTAAAGTTTTAAAATTTTAATTACCATCTATTTTCAACACCCTGCAGTACAGAGATTCCTTTGTTCTTCCTCATGCAAAAACACTTTTTAATTTGTACATTTAGTCACTGTTGTAGTTAGATTCAGTTGTCAACTTGGCCAGGTGAACATACCTAGTTCTGTTGCTATGGACATGAACCAATGGTACGTGAACCTCATCTGTTGCTAATTACATCTGCAGTCAGCTAGGAGGTGTGCCTGCTGCAATGAATGACATTTGACTTAATTGTCTGGTGCTTAAATGAGAGAGCGCAACGTAGCACAGCCGAAGCAGCTCAGCATACCTCATCTCAGCACTCACAGCTCAGCCCGGGCCTTTGGAGATGCAGAAAGAAATCACCCCGGGGAAAGTTGTTGGAACCTAGAGGCCTGGAGAGAAGGCCAGCAGAGACCATTCTGTACCTTCCCACACAAGAAGGAACCTCAGTGGAAAATTAGCTGCCTTTCCTCTGAAGACTAACAAAATAGATCTCCTTTTATTAAAAGCCAATCTGG
This sequence comes from Tamandua tetradactyla, assembly GCF_023851605.1. NCBI lineage: Eukaryota > Metazoa > Chordata > Mammalia > Pilosa > Myrmecophagidae > Tamandua > Tamandua tetradactyla. The sequence continues at coordinate 126,775,823 of NC_135353.1, forward strand.
ACTTCCGGAGAAGATGGCGGCTTAGTAAGACGCGCGAGTCTTAGTTCCTCCTCCAGAAAGGCAACTAAAGAAACAGAAACAATACAAAACAGCTCCCGGAGTCACGACAGAGACCAAAAAGACAGCGTACCCCATTCTGGAACAGCTGAACGGGCAGGGAGAATCTTCTGCGGTGAGATACCTGAGGGGCACGCGTTTTCCCGGCCGGGGCGGCTGGCGACTGGGGTCCCCTCCACGCACGTGGCTCCCCGGTCTGACTGGGAACGTTGGATAGCGGGGCCCTCCCGTCACGCTTGGCGTTTCGGGCCAGCTGGGCAATTAGGACCGGCACTCTCCCAAGCCGCGGTGGCCAGCGACCCCCGCCTCCACGCACGGTTTCCCGGGCCGACTGCCGTGCAGACAGACGAGCGCCACGAGCGCCACCTACTGGGCAGGAAAAGAAAAACAGAGCCCAGAGATTTCACAGAAAAAGCTTTCAACCAGCTGGGTCCCACACCCAGGGAAATCTGATCAAATGCCCAGACACCAGCAGAAAATAATGGATGACGCTCGGAAAATTGAAGATATGGCCCAGTCAAAGGACCAAACCAATAGTTCAAATGAGATACAGGAGCTGAGACAACTAATGCTGAATATACGAACAGAAATGGAAAAACTCTTCAAAAACCAAATCAATAAATTGAGGGAGGACATGAAGAAGATATGGGCTGAACAAAAAGAAGAAATAGAAAATCTGAAAAAACAAATCACAGAACTTATGGGAGTGAAGGACAAAGAAGAAAAAATGGAAAAAACAATGGATACCTACAATGGTAGATCTAAAGAGACAGAAGCTACAATTAGTGAACTGGAGGATGGAACATCTGAATTCCAAAAAGAAACAGAAACTATAGGGAAAAGAATGGAAAAACTTGAGCAGGGGATCAGGGAACTGAATGACAATATGAAGCGCACAAATATACGTGTTGTGGGTGTCCCAGAAGGAGAAGAGAAGGGAAAAGGAGGAGAAAAACTAATGGAAGAAATTATCACTGAAAATTTCCCAACTCTTATGAAAGACCTAAATTTGCAGATCCAAGAAGTGCAGCGCACCCCAAAGAGAATAGACCCAAATAGGCATTCTCCAAGACACTTACTAGTTAGAATGTCAGAGTTCAAAGAGAAAGAGAGGATCTTGAAAGCAGCAAGAGAAAAACAATCTGTCACATACAAGGGAAACCCAATAAGACTATGTGTAGATTTCTCAGCAGAAACCATGGAAGCTAGAAGACAGTGGGATGATATATTTAAATTACTAAAAGAGAAAAACTGCCAACCAAGACTCCTATATCCAGCAAAATTGTCCTTCAAAAATGAAGGAGAAATTAAAACATTTATAGACAAAAAGTCACTGAGAGAATTTGTGACCAAGAGACCAGCTCTGCAAGAAATATTAAAGGGAGCACTAGAGTCAGATACGAAAAGACAGAAGAGAGAGGTATGGAGTAAAGTGTAGAAAGAAGGAAAATCAGATATGATATATATACTACAAAAGCCAAAATGGTAGAGGAAAATATTATCCAAACAGTAATAATACTAAAAGTTAATGGACTGAATTTCCCAATCAAAAGACATAGAATGGCAGAATGGATTACGACCCAGCAATACCACTGCTAGGTATCTACTCAAAGGACTTAAGGGCAAAGACACAGACGGACATTTGCACACCAGTGTTTATAGCAGCATTATCTACAATTGCAAAGAGATGGAAACAGCCAAAATGTTCATCAACAGACGAGTGGCTAAACAAACTGTGGCGTATACCTACGATGGAATATTATGCAGCTTTAAGACAGACTAAACTTATGAAGCATGTAATAACATGGATGGACCTAGAGAACATTATGCTGAGTGAGTCTAGCCCAAAACTAAAGGACAAATACTGTATGGTCCCACTGATGTGAACCGACATTCGAGAATCAGCTTGGAATATATCATTGGTAACAGAGACCAGCAGGAGTTAGAAACAGGGTAAGATAATGGGTAATTGGAGCTGAAGGGATACAGACTGTGCAACAGGACTAGATACAAAAACTCAAAAATGGACAGCACAATAATACCTAAGTGTAATGTAACTAGGTTGGAACACTGAATGAAGCTGCACCTGAAATATGGTTTTTTGTTTGTTTGTTTGTGTGTTTGTATCTTTTGTTTTTGTTTTTTTCTTTTTCCTTTTTATATATATATATATTATTAGTATTATCATTTTAATTCTCTTCTCTATATTAACATTCTATATCTTTTTCTGCTATTTTGCTAGTTCTTTTCCTAAATCGATGCAAATGTACTAAGAAATGATGATCATACATCTATGTGATGATACTAAGAATTACTGAGTGCATTTGTAGAATGGAATGATTTCTAAATGTTGTGTTAATTTCTTTTCTTTTTTTTGATTAATAAAAAAAATTAAAAAAAAAAAAAAGCCAATCTGTCTCTGGTGTGTTGCATTCCGGCAGCTAACAAACTAGAACAGTCATTATCGTTATACACGCTAGGCATTCCTAGATTATACCATCTCAGTCTTTATCATCTATCTTTCCTTCTGATTTCATTTGTGCTCCCAGGCCTCCTCCCTCTATCATTCTCACATTCAGCTTCATTCAGTGTACTATCATTATTGTATTACAATTAGGTACTATTGTGCTATCCATTTCTGAATTTTTACAATCAGTCCTGTTGAACAATCTGCATCCCTTCAACTCCAATTACCCAATATCTACCCTGTTTCTATCTCCTGATGGCCTCTGTTCTTAACTGAAATTCTCCAAGTTCATTCATTAGTTTGTTCATATCATTGTGGCCATACAGTATTTGTCCTTTTGTTTCAGGGCTAATCTCACTCAGGAGAATGCCCCTAAGGTCCATCCATGTTGTTACATACTTCATAACTTTATTCTGTCTTAACACTGCATAATATTCCATCATATGTGTATATCACAGCTTGTTTAGCCACTCATCTGTTGATGGACATTGTGGCTGTTTTCATCTCTTCACGATTGTAAATAATGCTGCTATAAAAATTGGTGTGCAGATATCCATTTGTGTTTTTGCCCTCATGTCCTCTGAGTACATACCTAGCAATGGTATTACTGGGTCATCTGGCAATTCTATACTTAGCTTCCTGAGGAACTGCCAAATTGCCTTCCACAGCATTGTGGTGTGCCTTCCACACCATTGGACATTTTCAGGAACAGTGGATAAGTGTGCCTATTTCTCCACATCCTCTACAGCACTTGTCATTTTCTGTTTTATTGATAATGGCCATTCTGGTGGGTGTGAGATGATATCTCCTTGTGGTTTTGATTTGCATTTCCCTAATAGCCAGGGAAGTTGAGCATCTTTTCATGTGCCTTTTGGCCACTTGTATTTCCTATTCTGAGAAGTGTCTGTTCAAGTCTTTAGTCCATTTTGTAATTGGGCTGTCTGTCTTTTTGTTGTTGAGTTGAACAATCTCTTTATATATTCTGGATACTAGAACTTTATCTGATATAGCATTTCCAAATATCATCTCCCATTGTGTAAGCTGTCTTTTTGTTTTCTTGATGAAGTTTTTTGAAGCACAAAATTGTTTAATTTTGAGGAGTTCTCATTTATTAATTTCTTCAGTGCTCTTGCTTTGGGTATAAGGTCTAGGAAACTGCCTCCTATTATAAGATTTATAAGATATTTCCCTACATTTTCTTCTAAAAGTTTTATGGTCTTAGGTCTAATGTTTAGGTTTTTGATCCATTTTGAGTTAATTTTTGTACAGGGTGTGAGATATGGATCCTCTTTCATTCTTTTGCATGTAGATATCCAGTTCTCTAGGCACAATTTATTGAAGAGACTGTTCTGTCCCAGGTGAGTTGGCTTGACTGCCTTATCAAAGATCAATTGTCCATAGATGAGAGGGTCTATATCTGAACAGTCTATTCAATTCCATTGGTCAGTGTATCTATCTTTATGCTAGTACCATGCTGTTTTGACCACTGTAGTTTCTTAATATGCCTTAAAGTCAAGTAGTATGAGACTTCCAACTTCATTTTTCTTTCTCAGGATACTTTAAGCTATTTGGGGCACCCTGCCCTTCCAGATAAATTTGGTTATTGGTTTTTCTATTTCTGCCAAATAAGTTTTTGGGATTTTAATTGGTATTGCATTGAATTTGTAAATCAATTTAGGTAAAATTGACATCATAACTATATTTAGTCTTCCAATCCATGTATATGATATGCCCTTTGATTTATTTAGGTCTTTTATGATTTCCTTTAATAATTTCTTGCAGTTTTCTTTGTATAGGTCTTTTGTCTCTTTAGTTAAATTTATTTCTAAATATTTTATTCTTTTGGTGGAAATTGTAAATGGAATTCGTTTCTTGATTTCCCCATCAGATTTTTCATTACTAGTGTATAGAAACACTACAGAATTTGAGTGTTAATCTTGTAACCTGCCACTTTGCTGTACTCATTTATTAGCTCTAGTAGTTTTGCTGTGGATTTTTCAGGGTTTTTGATGTATATTATCCTATCATCAGCAAACAGTGAGAGTTTTCCTTCTTCCTTACCAATTTTGATGCCTTGTATTTCTTTTTCTTGTCTAATTGCTCTGGCTACAGCGTCCAACACGATGTTGAATAACAATGTTCATAGTGGACATCTTTGTCTTGTTCCTGATATTAAGGGGAAAGTTTTCAATTTTTCCCATTGAGGGTGATGTTAGCTGTGGGTTTTTCATATATTCCCTTTATCATTTTTAGGAAGTTCTCTTCTATTCCTATCCCTTTGAAGTGTTTTCAAAAGGAAAGAATGGTGAATTTTGTCAAATGTCTTTTCTGTATCAATCAAGATGATCGTGTGGTTTCTCTGCTTTGATTTGTTGATATGGTGTATTACATTAATTGATTTTCTTTTGTTGAACCATCCTTGCATACCTGGGATGAATCCTACTTAGTCATGGTGTATAATTCTTGAAATATGCTGCTGGATATGATTTGCAAGAATTTTGTTGAGGATACATCCATATTCATAGGAGAGATTGGTCTGTAGTTTTCTTTTTTGGTAATATCTTTGTCTGGCATTGGTATGAGGGTGATGTTGGCTTCATAGACTGAGTTAGGCACCTTTCCCTCCTCTTCAATTTTTTTGAAGAGTTTGAGCAAGAAGGTACTAATTCTTTCTTGAATGTTTGGCAGAATTCACATGTGAAGCCGTCTGTTCCTGGACTTTTCTTTTTGGGGAGCTTCTTAGTGACTGATTCAATTTTTTTACTTATGATTGGTTTATTGTGGTCATCTATTTCTTCTCGAGTCAATGTTGATTGTTCATGCCTTTCTAGGAAGTTTTCCATTTCGTCTACATTGTTGAATTTATTAGCATCAAGTTGTTCATAGTATCCTGTCATTATCTCCATTATTTCTATGGTGTCAGTCAGTGGTTATGTCTCCTCTTCCATTTCTGATTTTATTTATTTGTATCCTCTCTCTTCTTCTTTTTGTCAACTTCATTAAGTGTTCATCAACCTTATTGACTTTCTCATAGAACCAACTTCTTGTTTTGTTGATTTTCTCAATTGTTTTCATGTTCTCAATTTCATTTATTTCTGCTCTAATCTTCATTATTTCTTTCCTTTTGCTTGCTTTGGTGTGAGTTTGCTGTTCTTTCTCTAGTTCTTCCAAGTGGAAAGTTAATTCTTCGACTTTTGCTCTGTCTTCTTTTCTGATATAGGCATTTAGGGCAATAAATTTCCCTCTTAGCACTGCCTTTGCTGCATCCCATACATTTTGATATGTTGTGTTTTCATTTTCATTTGCCTCGAGATATTTACTGATTTCTCTTGTAATTTCTTTCTTGCCTCACTGGTTGTTTAATAGTGTGTTGTTGAGCCTACATATATTTGTGAATTTTCTGTCACTCTGCCTATTATTGATTTCCAATTTCATTTATTTATGTCCTGAGAAAGTATTTTGTGTGATTTCAATCTTTTTAAATTTATTGAGACTTGCTTTGTGACCCAGCAAATGTCTATCCTTGAGAATAATCCATGAGCTCTTGAGAAAAAGGTAAATCCTGCTGTTTGGAGGTTTAATGTTCTATAAACGTCTGTTAAGTTTAGCTCATTTATTGTATTTTTCAAATTCTCTGTTTCTTTGTTGACCCTCTGTCTAGATGTTCTGTCCATTGATGAGAGTTGGGAATTGAATTCTCCAACTATTATGGTAGATGTGTCTATTTCTCTTTTCAGTGTTTGCCTCATGTATTTTGGAGCATTCTGGCTTGGTGCATAAATATTTATGATTGTTATACCTTCTTATTGAATTGTTCCTTTTATTGATACATAGTGTCCTTCTTTGTCTCTTTTAGCTGTTTTATATTTGAAGTCTTATTTGTTGTATATTAGTATAGCTACTCCTGCTATTTTCTGATTATTTGCATGGAATATCTTTTCCCAACCTTTCACTTTCAACCTATATTTATCCTTGAGTCTAAGATGCATTTCCTGTAGACAGCATTTATATGGGTCCTGTTTTTTAATCCATTCTGCCATTATGTATTTTGATTTGGAAGTTTAATCCATTAACATTTAGTGTTATTACTGCATGGGTAGTATTTTCTTCTACCATTTTGCCTTTTGGATTTCATATGTCATATCTAATTTTCCTTCTTTTACCTTTACTAATAGTCTTCCTTTCTACACTCCTCCACACCTCTCTCTCCTGTCTTTTTGTATCTATCTCTAGTGCTGCCTTTAGTATTTCTTGCGGAGTCAATCTCTTGGTCACAATTTCTCAGAGTTAATTTTTTTGTCTGAAAATGTTTTAATTTCTCCCTCATTTTGGAAGGACAATTTTGGTGGATATAGAATTCTTGGTTGGCAATTTTTCTCTTTTAGTAATTTAAATATGTCATCCCACTGTCTTCTCGCCTCCGTGGTTTCTGCTGAGAAATCTATGCATAGTCTTATTGGGCTTCCCTTGTATGTGATGGATTGCTTTTCTCTTGCTGCTTTCAAGTTTCTCTCTTTCTCTTTGCCATCTGACATTTTGATTAGTAAGTGCCTTGGAATATGTCTATTTGGGTCTATTTTGTTTGGGGTACACTGCACTTCTTGGATCTGTAATTTTAAGTCTTTCATAAGAGTTGGGAAATTTTCAATGAGAATTTCCTCCATTAGTTTTTCTCTTCCTTTTCCCTTCTCCTCTCCTGGGACACCCACAACACTCATATTCATGTGCTTCATATCATCCTTCAATTCCCTGAGTCCATGCTCATATTTTTTTCCATTCTTTTCCATATATTTTCTTTTGCTTGTTGGATTTTAGATGTTCCATCCTCCAGTTCACTAATCCTATCTTTTTCCTCTTGAAATCTGAAAATGTAGGTTTCCATTGTTTTTTTCATGTCTTCTACTGTGCCTTTCTTTCCCATAAGTTCTGAGATTGGTTTTTTCAGACTTTAGATTTCTTCTTTTTATTCATTCCTTGTGTTCTTTATATCCTCCCTCAATTCACTGATTTGAATTTTGATGAGGTTTTCCACATTTGTTTGAACATTCTGAACTAATTGTTTCAACTCCTGTGTGTCATTTGAATTGTTGGTTTGTTCCTTCGGCTGGGCTGTATCTTCAATTTTCCTGGTATGATTCTCTATTTTTTGCTGGTGTCTAGGCATTTAATTACCTTAATTAGTTTATTCTGGAGATTGTTTTCACTTTTTTTTTTTTTTACCTAGGGTTTTCTTGCTGGATGAATTTGTTGTCTATCTGTTCTTTGACATTCATTTCAGCTTATTCTGGATCTCTAGTTTAGGTTTTGTTTTAAAGATCAGAATTTTTCACTTCTTGTTTTCTTGTTGCTTGCCCTACCTATATAGTGCCTTTTTCCCCCATGTCTTATGAGGGTCAACTTAGGTATTATAGACCACAGCAAGATTTTCCCAGACCAAGTTGACCTCCTTTCAGGAGGAGTCATCTGCATCAGTTTTCCCTGAGGGTGAGACCCAGCAGATTGAAAGGCTTTCCTATGAAGCCTCTGGGCTCTCCATATTTTCTATCCTGCCCAGTATGGGGTACATGTTTTCCTGCAGGTCCCACCAGCATAAGGTAATGCAGTACCTTTAACTTCAGTAGACACTCCCTGTTGGGGGTGTGGTGGAGACAGAGGATAGGTTTTAGGCTGGCTTTAGTTGATTCACTTTTCCAGACCCTGGGGTCTAAACTCCTTGAGGGATGGATTCCACCTGAGCTGGGTCCCACCCCTCTCCTGGGGAAGGCATAGGCTCCAGACAAACACTCAAAGAAGCTCAATTCTGCCTATGCCTAGGGCAGTGAAGTCCGAGAAGCTTTGCTGCTGTATCCAAAGAGCAGTCAAGCCGTAGAAAGACAGCCACTCAAACGGAAGAGAAATATACTTTTCAGAACAGGGCCCCCATTTTTTGGGTTTGCCAATCAAGAGCTTAAGTTGGAATGGTGCTCTGTGTATCTCCAGGTCCTATGTGCCCCCTCCTTTCCTTCAGGTCCCAGGCCTTTTTAAATCCAAATAAACCTCTTTTTTTTCTTTTTTTTTTTTGTCAGCCCTGCTCCCTCTGCACTGGGGCAAAAACCAGTGACATCCACTTTTACTTGAGGTTCAGCTGAGCTGGGGGCCTATTTTTAGTTGTCATAATTTGTTAATTAATTCCACAGTTGGAGTTTGGTTGTGCTCAGCCCCTCCTACTGGTAAACTCTCTTTCTTTTCCCCTCTGGGAAGCAGCCTGTGGGAGAGGGGTGCTGGCTGCCATGGTTTGGGTAACTCATGGTTCTGGGTGTCTTCCCAGGTGGTCCAGCTTGTCCAGACTGATGTATGCTGTGTGTCTGGTCACTGATGTGGCCCCAGAAGTTGTTCTATCCTATTCCTTGCTATTTATTAGCTTCTCTGGAGGATGAACTAAATTCTACTTCTCACTAAGCCATCATTATCATGGTCAGGGACATGTGTCAACTTGCCCAAGTTGTGGTACCTGTTTATCTGGTTGGGCAAGTGCTGGCCTGTCTGTTGCAATGAGGACATTTCATAGAATTAGATATAAGCATGTCAGCTGCATCCACAGCTGATTCCATTTGTAATCAGCCAAAGGGGAGTGTCTTCTACAATTAGTGATGCTAAATCTAATCACGGGAAGTCTTTTAAGGAGGACTCAGAGGAGACAGGTACCATTCTTGCTTGGGCTGGTGAGCCTCTCCTGCGGAGTTCATCCAGACCCTCCATCGGAGTCGTTGACTTCACAGCCTGCCCTGTGGATTTTGGACTCTGCGTTCCTGCAGTCATGTGAGACACTTTTATAAATTTTATATTTGCAAGTGTTCCCTGTTGATTCTGTTTCTCTACAGAACCCTAACTAATACAGTCATCTTGGCCCCTGTCTCATATAATATCTTTTTGGAAGAGTGACTTAAGCTTCCACCAATAGGTAAATGATTGCTATGGATTCTTTATCAAAACAGGAGTGGTTGGTAATTAATTAATTAATTCCAGTCTAGTTAGAAATCATGTATGGTCCCTTAGAATCACTTCATAAACAAAGCTAAAAAACATTGTGAGTTGTTGGCTTTTGAAAATTGGCCTTCATATTTTCCTCCTGAACATATTTTTTTGGATTGTTTTAAACAATAAGATCACAATGTACATAAGAGATGAAATAGTGACCAGTTGTTCTACTTCCAGGGCCACAATGGCACCAATCCCATTACAGAGGCAGTTTGTGGATTAGATGTCAGAAGTGCTAGGGAGTAATAAAAAAGCTTTGTGTGGTATAAAGCCATAATAAAGAGAAAGGTGATAGAAGAAGGAATGATGACTGTGGTTATCATTTTAATTAAATATAAGCAAATGTATATAGATGTGTACACAGTTGGGAGGAATTGGTACCTAAAGTAGAAATGCAACATGAGTGGGTTATCTGTCAATTATTGACACAATCTTATTGTAGAACAAACCACCTTAAAATTCAGTGGTCTAAAACAACATTCATTCATTTTCACTCACACTTCTGCAGGTTGGCTTGGGGTTGGCCAGCGTAGGCTAGGCTCAGCTGGGGTTGGCTCAAAGCCCAAGCTGGGAACAGATCTGCTCCATGTGCCTCTCATCCTCTTTTGACAAGTGGGCTCGCTAGAGCATATAATTCTCATGGCAATGGCTGAGGTCCAAGGAAAGAAGCCCAACTGTGCAAACACATTTCAAGCCATTGCTTGCATCACTTCTCCAATATCCCTTTGGTCAAAGTGATTCACATGACTGAACCTAAAATCAAGGAGTGTTAAAATAGATTCTACGTCTAGTGGAAGGAAGTGCAAAGTTACATGGGAGGACATGGATATAGGGAAAGATGAAGAGCCGGGAACAATAATGTGACCTACCACAGAGGGGAATCCATTAGCAAGGGGAGAAAGGCTGAGTTTTTTCTCATTAGAAGGCAAATTGTTCCAATCATCTGTGTTTGAAGAGTCACACTTTTTTTTTTTTTCAGATAAGCAGGGAAAAATCTTTCTGGCACATGGAAAAGAGACTGTCATTTGCTGCCAGCCTTTTACTCACTGCCAGGACATTTCACACTAGAAGCAGCATGGCATGAAGAGAGGTAGTAGAGTGCAGCAGTTTAGACCACATTTAAATTTGGGTTTTACTATTTACTAGCTGTGTAACCCTGAAAAAATTACTCAAGTTACCTGTACTTTGATTTTCTTACCCATAATATGGGGATGATAATAATAGGATCTACCTCATTTGAATATTGAATAAATTTAGCATGCTATATAGTACATAGGTAACACTATGTAAATACTCAGCATTATTACTACTCTTACTAATTCCAGGAACCCCTGGCTCTAGAGACAAGTGGTGGTTAACCTACCCTCAGCATGGGCTTACTGAAATATTTTAAGGTTTATCTTATTTTTAGTCTGCTAGCCAAAGGTTCTAGCAATTTTGGTTCAGGCAGTTCATGGGTTAATAGAAAGAAGTTGCTATTTGAATTTTACCAGATTACAAAAATCAGCGGTGTTAATAGACTTCCTTCATTTCTAACTGTTAATTCATTTACACTAATATGCTTATTCCATGGATGGACAGATTCCCTAGTTATATTCATGGTTTTAATTTTATTACAGGTTTTAGATTTATCCTCTTAATACCTTTCTTTGGTCCTGCTCCCATAGGCTGGGCTATCTGATTTTATAAGCTGAAAGGCACAGCATTGGTTGATGGGGACCTTCCAAGCTGCTCCCAGAGGAAGCATGACAAACCCCCATTAATTTGAATTCTCCCAACTCTGAATTTGTGATAATTTGGACACAGAGTAAATACTTCTTGTGGAATTAAGAATTCAGAATAATTTCCTTCCCTGAGAATCCTTAGAGTTTTGAGAATGAATGCTAATATAACATTTAATTTGAACTCCTGTCACTTTTAAGAACACCAAACGATTGTTTTGCATGTAGAAACTTTTACGGTACTATGATACTTTTGTTGTGATTGTTTTTCATTATTTTTGCTAGTTTTATTTATGAGTACCTGAGTCTCAGTTTATAAAATATACTCTATTGATAGGAGACAGATTGCTTTCAATTATTGTATATTTACAATATTGTTTCTGTCAGATTGCTATTAGTTAATATCCAACAATATTTTAATATTTATTGGGTGTCAACCATGTGCTGGACACTTCCACATGTGTTATCACCAACATGATGTGAGTATGTCTATTTATATTTTATTATGAGGAAAATTAGAATCAGAAAATTTAGATAACTTTCCCAAGGGCACATAATGATGACATGGCAGAACAGTTTCCCTCCAAATTTTTGTTTTCAGAGTTTTCAAACATACAGAAAATTTGAAAGAATGGTACAAAGAACAGCTGTGCAATCTCTACCTAACTAGATAATAGTCTGTATGTATCCATATTTGCATTCTCTTCTTCTCTCTCTCCTCCCCCTTACTTCCTTCCCTTCCCTCTCTCTTTATACACACACACATGTGTGTGTATAAAAATGTGTATACACATTTATATATTTTATGTATGTTTAATATTTTATTGTTGAATAATTTGAAAGTGAGCTGCAGATATGACACTCTACATCTAGATAGTTTAGCAAGCCCTGCCTAAGAATAAGGACATTTTGCTACATAACCACAATTACATAACCCCACCTAAGAATATTGCTAATAATACTCTAATATCATTTAATTTCAATCAATATCAAATTTCCCCAATTGTCCTAAAATGTCTTTTATAGGTATTTTTTTTCCAAAGGATATTATTATAGGAGAAATGTCCTACACTCAAATTTTTCCAGGATAAATTCTACATATAGCTCTATATCTGAACCTAGGAGTAAGAAAAAGAGGATAGAAAGGGCAGAAAAGTCTCTGATCTTTGAGGAAGGCTTGGCCTAATTTCAAGCTTGGATATGCACATAGTAGGTAGAATTAGGAAAAAAAAAGTGCTAACAATTAAGCAAAGTGGCTAACTTTTAAAACTAAGAATGAGATCATTTATCACTCAACTGTCCTTATGGACAGTACAAGTTTGGAGATTTGAGGACCAGCTCTGTCTCAGGACAGCTGGGTGAATTTAGCTATGAATTTAGCTTCTCAGACTTTGTTTTCCTAACAATAAAATAGGACAACTTTTACCCTGCAGAAGTATTGGAAGGATTTATTGGAATAATCTGTGAAAAATTCCTGACACTGTGTCTGTGAGAAGCCAGTCACTTATTACAATAATACTGTCAGTGCTCAAATTATTTTTTGAAACGTATTTTTTAAAACTTTTTTATTGTATAGTATAACATATAAACAAAGCAAAGAAATAAAAAAGCAATAGTTTTCATAGCACTCTTCAACAAGTAGTTACAGGACACATCCCATAGTTTGTCGTGGGCTATGATATAATCCTCTCAGATTTTTCCTGTCCAGAATATACAAGGTTAGAAGACATAAATTTTTTTTTATCATCACAATAGACTTTTTTTTTCTTTTTTGTGAAAAATAATATATATACAAAGAAGCAATAAATTTCAAAGCATAGCACCACAATTAGTTGTAGAACAGATTTCAGAGTTTGGCATGGGTTGCAATTCCACAATTTTAGGTTTTTACTTCTAACTGCTCTAAGAAACTGGAGACTAAAAGAGATATCAATTTAATGGTTCAGTGATTATATTCATTTGTTAAATCCTATCTTCTCTGTAGAACTCCACCATCACCTTTGATTTTTCTATCCCTCTCTTAAGGGGTGTTTGGGCTATGGCCATCCTAACTTTTTCATTTTGGAGGGGTCTGTCACTAACATGGGGTAGGGAGATGGAACTATCTGATGTTCTGGAGAGGCTGGGGTAAGTTTTAGGACTTATCTGGTCCAGGGACCCATCTACAGGTTGTAGGTTTCTGAAAAGTTATACTAGTACATGGAACCCTTATGGAATCATATTTATTGCCCTAGGTGTTCTTTAGATTGGCTGGAATGGTCCTGGTTGGGGTTTGGAAGGTTATGATAGGTAACAATGTCTAACTGAAGCTTGAATAAGAGCAACCTCCAGAGTAACTTCTAGACTCTATATGAACTCTCTTTACCATTGATACTTTATTAGTCATACTTCTTTTCCCCTTTTGGTCAGGATGAAATTGTTGATCCCATGATGCCAGGGCCTGGGAATCATCTCCCATGTCACCAGGGAGACTTTCACCTTTGGATGTCATGTCCCATGTAGGGGAAGGACAATGATTTCACTTGCAGAGTTGGGCTTAGAGAGAGTGAGGCCACATCTGAGCAACAAAAGATGTCCTCCAGGAGTAACACCTAGGCATGCCTATAGGTAGTCTAAGCTTCTCTGTAACTACATAAGCTTCACAAGAGTAAGCCTCAAGATCAAGACTTTGGGTGTCCCTAAAGTTTGACACAGTATCAGGGGATTTCTGGATGGTAAAGTTTAATAGTTCCATATTGTTTGTCCCATCCCTCAAGGAACTTTGCCAATACTTTTTGATTATCTGCTTAATATACTCTAAAATGTATCTAGGCATTACATTAGGCTATACAGGATTAAAGGACCTCTTTCTTATTCTGGGCTCCTTGTGTTTCAATTGTTCAAGCGAGCTGTACTGATAGGTTGAGTTAGATTATGTGGTACAGAAAATTTACATTCAAGACCAAATAAACTTTTCTTCCTTTGGTCTCAAAGAGTATGTGTGGCTCTAAAGGATAGACACTGTCTTCATTACCCCTGTGTTCTGAACTATTTTAACACCAACCTGATTGGCTTCATTCTTATCTCTACATATCAGGTTATATATATATAAAACAGCCTCTCGAAATCCAGAAATAGTAATTACCACTCTAAACTGAATCTGTCTGCTATAAAAGCTTACAATCTAGCCCCTGTTTTCTTGTAAGCATTTTCTAAAGGAGACCACACCATTGTTCTTCTTTTGTTTCTGGCTTATTTTGCCTCACCAAATGTCCCGCATATTCATTCACATCATTGCTTGCCTCATGACTTTGTTCTTTTTTCACTAAAAAAAATTTTGATTTTTTTTTTTTTGTATTCACAGCACAACATTCATTCATAAGTATGCATCATCGTTCACCAATCTACCTTTCAGTCAGTGCATCCTTCAGCCACATTCATCAAGGATCATGTATAGTGCCCAAAATCCACAGTCCATCAACACTCTCAATTTTAGATATTTTCATTGTGAAACCTGCATTTTAAAAGTGCCTTCAGATATAGTTTGAGTTATCTTGGAAAGAAAAGTTTTATTACTTTAGAGTCATATTTAATTTTTGGTGTTAAGTAATATTTGCCAGTTTGGTATTTTGACATATTTATCAGACATTAGTGAGTTATTTCCAAAAAATTAAGTTAACATTAAAGGACAGAAACATATTGCTATTCAAGATATTTTTTAAATCACATAATTGTGGTTTGGAGGAAAAACATAACACAAATAAGAATTTCAAAACTGTTTTGAGCAATAATTTTATCAATCTTGGCACTAATGCAAAGCCTCATACAGTGATTATTTGGAAGGTACTAGAACTTTTCAGAAGTTCTGAGTGGGTTTGTTTTTAAAATAAACACTTGTGTACATAAGTTTATGGCCTTGTCTCATTTAAAGAATAAACTCTCTGCATATTTCAGAAGCACTGGGGTTTCATCTGTAAAAATTATATCATTTCCCTGATATATTTTATTAGAAACCAATTTTTATTTCCAAGCATAAGAGGAATTTATAAATGCACAGTTGTTTCCTCTTAATCATTTGATGCAAAAGTGAAATCAAACGTTAATATAAATTACTAAAAAAGCTCCAGAAATGCCTGGAATCAAGTTATATGGTCAAAGGACATTATGGAGGAAGATGTGTGATATAAAATAATACCCATTGCATGACTATCAACAGGAGAGCAAGACTGTCAGGATGAAGAGGTAAAACAAACACAAACAAGAAAGGATTTTTTTAAATATTTGATTTTTTAATCAACTTAATAGATACATATTTCACATGGCACACAATTCACCCTTTTAGAGTGTACAATTCAAATGGTTTTAAATATACTTACAGTGTGCAACCATTACTAAAATCTAACCCTAGAACATTTTCATCACCTGGAAAAGAAACCCCTTAGAAGTCACTCCCCATTCTTCCCAGTTCTTACCTCCTCACCTCTGCGCCACCACTATTCTACTTTCTGTGCCTATAGATTTGTCCATCCTGGACATTTCATATAAATCATGCAATATGTGGCCTTTTTTCACTTAGCATAATGTTTTCAAGATTCCTCCATATTGTATCATGGATCAGTACTCATTACTTTTTTTTCTGTTTGTCTTAAAAAAATTTATTAGAAAAGTTGTTTTACAATGAAATCATGCAGAAAATACAGTTTCCACATACTCCCTCTCATGGTCAGGTTCATGTGTCAACTTGTCTGGTTGGGCAAGTGATGGCCTGTCTGTTGCAATGAGGACATTTCATAGAAATAAATCATGATCATGTCAGCTGCATCCATAGCTGATTCCATTTGTAATCAGCCAAGGGGAGTGTCTTCTGCAATGAGTGATGCATAATCTAATCACTGGAAGCCTTTTAAGGAGGATTCAGAAGAGGCAGGCTCTCTTCCTGCTTCAACCAGCGAGCCTCTCCTGTGGAGTTCATCCAGACCCTCCATCGGAATCATCGGCTTCACACCTGCCCTGTGGATTTTGGACTCTGCATTCCCACGGTCATGTGAGACACTTTTATAAATTTTATATTTGTGAGTGTTCCCTGTTGATTCTGTTTCTCTAGAGAACCCTAACTAATACAACTTGGTACCAGGAGTGGTTCTTAAGAAACAGAATCTTAAAAATGGGTTTTTATGAATGATTTTCTACTCTGACTGCACTCAAAGGCACTAAGGACTCTGATTCCCATAATTAGAATGGCACTCCCAATCTGTGGAGTGAATTGGCAAAAGAGATAGTCAAAACAGCACCGTTTCAAATTTAGTTTGAAATTCTAGTGATCAATGAAAGTGAGGGGTAAAGGATATGGTATGTATAATCTTTTTTTTCCTGTTTTTGTTTTATTTGTTTTTCTGTTGTCTTTTTATTTCTTTTTCTGAATTGATACAAATGTTCTAAGAAATGATGAATATGCAACTAAGTGATGATATTGTGGATTACTGATTATATATGTAGAACGGAATGATCACATGTTAATGCATTAGTTCATTTGTTGTTAAATATTTTTAATTAATAAATAAAAAAAAATTTTTTAATCACCATTTGATTCTCCTAATGCTTTGTTTGTATGAAGCCAGGCTCTGGAGGATAATGTTTTTGACACCTTTACGGAGTTGTGTGGAAATAAAAGGTATAGAGATTTTGGCTGGTTGTTGTTAGATACACTGAATACATTATGGAGTGAAAGGAATGGGCTTAAGGCTTCAAATGAGAAACTTAAAAACTGTCTGACAGATGTAGAAGTTTCTATGAGTATCCTGAGGGAAAATCATATTTCCTGTAGCCGTAGACTTGAGGTCTCTGAAAATCAGACTCAGAATCTTATTGTTAGAGTAACAACTTTACAATGTAAACTGAAATCTCAATGTTGCATTAAGATTGTCTGCCGTTAAAGTAAGGGCATTGATTGGAAAGGAGTGGGACCCTGAAAAACGGGATGGTGACATATGGATGGATAATGATGTCGGGGGTGAGGTTGAAAGCCTAGGTCCTGCTGAGTCTTCCCTAGATAACCCTGTAATAGTCTGCCCTGAGGACATAGCTGCCCCACCTTCAGCCTGCCTTGAAGAGTTGACCACCCAACTTCCTCCTGAAGAGATTAGCCCTAGAGTGATTAATACTGTTACATCAGATGAAAGCACAAATGAATGCCCTGAAGCAAATGGCTTGGAAGATATTTCTAATTCTTTTCATGACTCACCCCCACCATCCCTCGTTTCTTCCAGACTTACAACTAGACTAAAGTCCCAACAGGCTCCTAAAAGTAAGGTACAAAGTATCACATATGAGGAGATACATTATACTCCAAAAGAACTGTGTGAGTTTTCCAATTTATATAGACAGAAATCAGGGGGATATGTGTGGGAATGAATTTCAAGGGTGTGGGATAATGGTGGAAGGAATATAAGGCTGGATCAGGCTGAATTTATTGATATGGGCCCACTAAGCAGAGAGTCTGCATTCAATGTTATAGCTCAAGTGGTTAGAAAAGGTATTAAGAGTTTGCTTGGATGGTTGCTTGAAACATGGATCAAAAGGTGGCCAACATTACCTGAAGTTAAAATGCCAGAGCTGCCCTGGTATAATGTAGATGAGGGGATCCAGAGGCTTAGAGAGATTGAAATGTTAGAGCAGATTTATCATGCAAAGCCTACTCTTACACCCCAGAAATGTCTGGAGGATGCACCTTTTACCAGAACAGTGAGAAATAAATTTGTTAGACTAGCACCATCATCCCTGAAGAGCTCTGTAGTCGCACTTCTGTGTAGGTCAAATATTACCATGGGAACTGCTGTCACTGAGCTGGAATCCTTAAGCACAATGGGGCTGACCAGATCCCGAGTTGGCAGAAGCCAGATGGCAGCACTTAATCGCCAAAGACAGGGTAGACGTGGTTATTATAATAGACAGCAAACTCAAAGCAGGAGTCAAAATTATATGACTAGCAGAGATTTGTGGCATTGGCTAGTAAATCATGGGGTACCTAGAAATACAATACATGGGAAGTCTACTAAATTCTGTATAAACAAAAGAGTTCTAGGTCAAGTGAACATAAGTCTAACCTGATTTACAGAAACACAGAGTCATGGCCCCTTAATCAATTTCCAGACCTGAGACAGTTTACAAAGCCAGAGCCCCTTGAATGAAGGGGAGACTAGGTCCCTTTGGGGGAGAACCCTGTTACACTGCCACAAATTTATACTTTTAATTTTCCTGCAGGCCTTCCCCAAGGAGACCAACAGCCTTTTACCAGGGAAACTGTGCACTGGGAAAAAGGAAATGATCAGATATTTTGGGGACTATTAGACACTGGTTCAGAAATGACATAAATTCCAGGGGACCCAAAATGTCACTCTGGTCCACCAGTCAGAGTGGGGGCTTATGGAGGCCAGGTGATCAAAGGAGTTTTAGCTCAGGTCCATCTTACCAGTGGGTCCAGTGGGCCCCCAGACCCATTCTGTAGTTATTTCCCCAGTTCCAAAATGTATAATTGGTATAGACATACTGAGCAACTGGTAGTATCCCCACATTGGTTCTCTAACTCGGGCAGTGAGGGCTATGATGGTGGGAAAGGCCAAGTAGAAGCCACTAGAACTGCCCCTACTGAGCAAAATAATGAATCAGAAGCAATACCAGATTCCTGGAGGAATTGCAGAGATTACTGCCACTCTTCAGGGCTTGAAAGATGCAGGGGTGGTGATTCCCACCACATTCCCATTCAACTCTCCTATTTGGCCTGTGCAGAAAACAGATGGGTCTTGGAGGATGACAGTGGATTATCGCAAGCTCAACCAGGTGGCAACTACAATTGCAGCTGCTGTTCCAGATGTGGTATCATTGTTGGAGCAAATCAATACATCCCCTGGTACCTGGTATACAGCTATTGATCTGGCAAATCCTTTTTTCTCAATAGCTATTAGTAAAGGCCACTAGAAACAGTTTGCTTTCAGCTGGCAAGGTCAGCAATATACTTTCACTGTCCTACCTCAGGTGTATATCAACTCTCCAGCCCTATGTCATATCTTGTCTGCAGGGACCTTGATCATTTCCCCCTCCCACAAGACATCACACTGGTCCATTATACTGATGATATCATGTTGGTTGGACCTAGTGAGCAAAAAGTAGCAACTACTCTAGACTTACTGGTAAGGCATTTGTGTGTCAGAGGATGGGAGATGAATCCAACAAAAATGCAAGGGCCTTCCATCTCAGTGAAATTTCTAGGTGTCCAGTGATATAGGGCACGTTAAGATATCTCTTCTAAGGTGAAGGACAAGTTGCTGCATTTGACCCCTCTTATGACCAAAAAAGAGGTGCTATGTCTAGTTGGTCTCTTTGGCTTTTGGCAAATAGTTTGACAACATGTTCCTCATTTGGGTGTGCTACTCTGGCCCATTTATCGAGTGACCAGAAAAGCTGCTAATTTTGAGTGGGGACTTGAACAAGAGGAGGCTCTGCAATAGGTCCAAGCTGCTATACAAGCAGCTCTGCCACTTGGGCTGTATGATCCAGCAGATCCAATGGTGCTGGAAGTGTCAGTGGCCAATAGAGATGCTATTTGGAGCCTTTGGCAGGACCCTATAGGAGAATCACAACATGGAGCTTTGAATTTTGGAGCAAAGCCTTAACATCTGCTGCAGATAAGTACTCTCCTTTTGAGAAACAGCTTTTGGCCTGCCACTGGGCCTTAGTAGAGACTGAATGCTTAACTATGGGCCAACAAGTTACCATGAGACCTGAGTTGCCTATCATGAGCTGGGTTTTATCTGACCCACCAAGCCATAAAGTTGGGTATGCATAACTGCACTCTATTGTAAAATGGAAATGGTATATATGAGATAGGGTGAGAGCAGGTCCTGAAGGCACGAGTAAGTTACATGAAGAAGTGACCCAAATGCCCATGGTCTCCACTCTTGCCACATTGCCTTCTCTTTCCCAGACCAGAGCTATGGGCTCTTGGGGAGTTCCTTACAGTGAATTGACTGAGGAAGAGAAAATTCGGGCCTGGTTTACAGATGGTTCAGCACGATATGTGGGTACCACCCAAAAGTGGACAACTGACATGCTACAACCCATTTTTGGGGTGTCCTTGAAGGACAGTGGTGAGGGAAAATCCTCCCAGTGGGCAGAACTTCGAGCAGTGCACTTGGTTGTTCATTTTGCTTGGAAGGAGAACTGGCCAGAGGTGCATTTATATATTGACTCATGGGCTATTGCTAATGGTTTAGCTGGATGGTCAGGGACTTGGAAAGACCATAATTGGAAAATTGGTGAAAAGAGATCTGGGGAAGAAGTATGTGGATAGACCGTTGTGAGTGGGCTAAAAACATGAAGATATTTGTGTCCCATGTGAATGCACACCAGATGGTGACTTCAGTAGAGGAAGGTTTTAATAATCAAGTGGAGAAGATGACCTGTTCTGTGGATACCAGTCAGCCTCTTTCCCTAGCAGCTCATATCATTGCCCAATGGGCTCATGAAGAAAGTGGTCATGGTGGTAGGGATGGAGGTTATGCATGGGCTCAGCAACATGGACTTCCACTCACCAAGGCTGACTTGGCTACAGCCACTGATGAATGCCCAATCTGCCAGCAGCAGAGACCCACACTCAGCCCCTGATATGGCACCATTCCCCGAGGTGACCAGCTGGCTACATAGTGGCAGGTTGATTACATTGGACCACTCTCTTCATGGAAGTGACAGCGATTTGTTCTAACTGGAATAGAGAAATACTCTGGATATGGGTTTGCTTTCCCTACACACAATGCTTCTGC
Source organism: Tamandua tetradactyla (assembly GCF_023851605.1). Classification (NCBI taxonomy): domain Eukaryota; kingdom Metazoa; phylum Chordata; class Mammalia; order Pilosa; family Myrmecophagidae; genus Tamandua; species Tamandua tetradactyla. The sequence continues at coordinate 126,796,879 of NC_135353.1, forward strand.
CAAAACTACCATCCATGGGCTTATGGAATGCCTTATCCATCGTCTTGGTGTTCCCCACAGCATTGATCCTGATCAAGGAACACACTTCACAGCAAATGAAGTGCAGGAATGGGCACATGCGCATGGAATTCTCTGGTCTTACCATGTTCCCTGTCATCCAGAGACAGCTAGATTGATAGAACAGTGCAATGGCCTTTTGAAAACTCAATCATGGTGCCAACTAGGTGGCAATACCTTGAAGGGCTGGGGTAATGCTCTCCAGGAAGCTGTATATGCTCTGAATCAGCGTCCACTGTATGGTGCTATTTCTTCCAAGCCAGGATCCATGGATCCAGGAATGAAGGGGTAGAAATGGGAATGGGACCACTCACTATTACCCCTGGTGATCTGCTAGAAAAATTTTTGCTTCCTGTCCATGTGACCCTGAGCTCTGGTGGTCTACAGGTTTTAGTTCCAAAAGGGGGAGTGCTTCCACCAGGAGAAGCAACAATGATTCCATTGAACTGGAATCTAAGACTGCCACCTGGTCACTTTGGACTACTCATGCCTCTGGATCAACAAGCCAAGAAGGGGATTACATTATTGTCTGGGGTGACTGACCCTGACTATCAGGAGGAAATAGGAGTGCAAATATACAATGGAAGTAAAAAAGAGTTTTTTTGGAATATAGGTGACCCCCTAGGACGTCTTTTAGTACTACCATGCCCTGTGATTAAAATCAATGGAAAACTGCAACAGCCCAATCCAGGCAGGACTACCAATGGCTCTGAAACTTCAGGAATAAATGTTTGTCAAAGAACCACAGCCCACTGAAGTACTTGCTGAGGGTAAAGGAAATATGGAATGGGTAGTGGAAGAAGGTAGTGATAAATATGAACTATGACCACGTGATCAGTTACAGAAAGAAGACTGTAATTCTGTTTTGTTTCCATTATACTCTTTAAGTTGTAAGATATCAAGTTTAAGAATGAATATTACCCAAGGACTTGCACCCTATGCTGGAGAGATTTACTGTGTTTCCAGTTACACTCAGGACAGTTGAGTATTGTTGGGTGAAAGAAAAAAATGTGTGTTTTATTGTTTTTTATTTAGAAATTAGGTATGATTTAAGATGATATGTATAGCTGCCAAGTTGACAAGGGGTAACTGTCATGGTCAGGTTCATGTGCCAATTTGGCCAAGTGATGGTACCTGTTTGCTTGGTTGGGCGAGTGCTGGCCTATCTGTTGCAATGAGGACATTTCATAGAATTAAATCACGATCACATCAGCTGTATCCACAGCTGATTCCATTTGTAACTAGCCAAGGGGAGTGTCTTCTGCAATGACTGATGTTTAATCTAATCACTGGAAACCTTTTAAGGAGGATTCAGAAGAGACAGGCTCTCTTCCTGCTTCAACCGGAGAGCCTCTCCTGTGGAGTTCATCCAGACCATCCATCGGAATTGTCGCCTTCACAGCCTGCCCTGCAGATTTTAGACTCTGCGTTCCCACAGTCACGTGAGACACTTTTATAAATTTTACATTTGTGAGTGTTCCTTGTTGATTCTGTTTCTCTAGAGAACCCTAACTAATACACTCCCCCACCACAGTTTTCCCTATTATTAGTATTTGGCATTACTATGGTACTTTTGCTATAACTGATGAAAAACGATCATTATAATTACACTATTAAGATTTTCTGTGTTGTACAATACTATGGTTTTTCTAAAAAATGTTATTCTAGTAACATATTTACAACCTAAAATGTCCTATTTAAACCACATTCAAATAATATAATTCAATGCTGTTAATTACATTCACAGTTGTCGTGTTATCATTGCCACCATCCATTACCAAAACTTTCCCAACACCTCAAATGGAAACTCTACCAATTAAGCATTAACTCCCTATTCCCTACCCCCATCCCGGACCCTGGTAACCTGTATTCCAGTTTCTAACTCTATGAATTTGCTTATTTCAGATCAGTGTGATCATACAGTATTTGTCCTTTTGTGGCTGGCTTATTTCACTCACCATAATGTCTTCAAGGTTTATCCATGTTGTTGAATTTGTCAGAACTTGATTTCTTTTTACAGGTGAATAATATTCTGTATTAGTCAGTATGCTCTAGGGAAACAAAACCAACAGGAGATATCTGTAAATATGAGACTTTATAAAAGGATCTTATGCAACTGTGGGGAATGCACAAATTCCACAGGGCAGGTGGTAAACTGGTAACTCCAATGAAGGTTTTGAGTAAATTCCCCAGGAGAGGCTGGCTGGCTGAAGTAGAAATGGAAATTCTCTCTTCTGAACTGCTAAAGTCATCACTTCACCTTTTAAGGCCTTCAACTGATTGGATTAAATGTCTCTCATTGCGAAGGCACTCCTTAATTTACTGTAGATGTAATCAGTCATAAATGCAACCAATTTATTGATGATTTAAGTCCACAAAATGTCCTAGCAGTAACAGTTAAACCAGTAAGCTTGACCAGACAACTGTTCACTATTTCTTGGCCAAGCTGACACATGAGTCTATGTATATACCACATTTTGTTTATTCACTCATCAGTTGATGGACACTTGAGTTGCTTCCACCTTTGGCAATTGTGGAAAATGCTGCTATCACCCTCAGTGTGCAAGTATCTGTGTCCCTGTTTCAATTCTTTTGGATATACCCAGAAGTGGGGATGCTGAGCCATATGGTGATTCTATACTCAATTTTTTGGGGAACCACTAATTTGTCTTCCATAGTGGCTGCACATTTTACATTCCCACCAACAAAGAACATAGGCTCCTATTTCTCTACATCCTCTCCAACACTTGTTATTTTCCATTGTTTCAACAGTAGCCATCCTAATAGGTGTGATGCCTGTTTGTCTTTAATCCTACCCTCACATTTTCTTCAAAGTACAGAAGTTTTACTAGGTTGAAAATCATTTTCCCTGAGAATTTGGAGGGTATTGTGCCATCTTCCAGTCCCAAGCAGTCCTGTGCCTTTCTGAATTCTGACCACTTGTCTATGATCTCTTTTCTTTCCCTGGAAACTTAGTATCTCCTCTGTGCTTTGCAAATTCCCAATGATGTGTCTTAGTGTAGACTTCTTTCATCCTTGGTCTTGGGCCCTCCATGAGATCATTCAGTCTAGAAACTCACATTCCAAAGTTTTAGGAAATTTTCTTGAATCATTCCTTTGTAGATTTTTCTCCTCTCATTATTATCTTGAAATCTCATGATCAGATACTGGATTTATTTTTTGCAGAGTGCAATAATGTAGTAGTTAAGGGCACAAAGGACATGAGCTCTGGAACCACTTGGCCTATGCACATCCTCTCCGTGTTGTGTGATGCTTATCTCTGCTTCCATTTCCTTATCTGTAAAAATGGATATAGGAACAGTACCCTCTCCACTGGGTTGTTGTAAGGGTCATGTGAGTTAATATGCATGAAGTAATGAGAACAATGTCTGGCATTCAGGTACTCTGAGTGCCGTACTTATATATCAATGTCAAATTTCACAGGGGAGGCTGTGTCCAGAGGTGGTACTGGTCGGTACCCCTGGTGGTGTTGGAGAGTCCCAGCCCAACCACTGCTTCTTCATCCTCTAGTAGTGTGGAGGTCCTCCATATGCCGAGATGGTTCTAAACACTGGATAGTCATTGCTATAATATTTTGTTTTTAACTTCAGATTTTGTTGTTGTTTTACACATTTTAGAGAATTTCAACTTTATCTTTCAACCTTTCTATTGAATTGTTCATTTTCCTCTCATATTTTTAATTTGTAAAAGCTCTTCCTCACTTGCTGAATGTTCCTTTATAGCTTCCTGTTCTCGTATTTTGGGACGTGACATCTTCTGTAATATGTTTGTGGATACTGTTTTAAGTTTTTTCCTTATGCTTCCTTTGTCATCTCTGTTTTGCTGAGTCCATCTTTCTTTGTTAATTCCCCCTCTTCTTTGGTGTCTGGGGACCCTGGGATTTTTAGTCACATGACATCTTGAGGTCCATCAAGAATATGTGCTGAACGGCGGGCCATGGTGGCTCAGCAGGCAAGAATGCTTGCCTGCCATGCCAGAGGACCTGGGTTCGATTCCCGGTGCCTGCCCATGTAAAAAAAAAAAAAAAAAAGAGAGAATATGTGCTGAAAATCTTGCTGCTATAAAGCTGATAACTAGTTCAGATTCTTTCTGTCTTATAGTTTGATACTCAGAGGGCCTTTTACTGCAAAGCTGATCTCAAACAAAGAAATGATGAAGACCATGTTGGCATAGAACCAAGATGTCAGTATCTTTCAAAAAGTATCTTTCATTGGCTCTTTCTATGGCTTCATTTTCCACTGTATTAGAGCTATGGTTGCCATGCCAATTTGCATCCATCTTGGCTACAAACTTGCACCCATCATGGCTGCCAAATTTGCACCCATCATGGCCACCTTTTGCGCCCCGGGTTGCTGCTCCGTTTATAGTCTCACACAACCACTTCATTACTTTTTATGGTTGAATAATATTCCACTGTATGGATCGACCACACTTTTTTATCCATTCATCAGTCAATGGACATTTCCGTTGCTTCCACCTTTTGACTATTATGAATAATGCTGCTATAAACATCTATGTAAAAGTTTTTTGTGTTGACATATGTTTTCATTTCTTTGGGGTGTATACCTAGGAGTTGAATCGTGTGGTAACTCTCTATTTAACTTTTTGAGTAGCTGCCAAAGTGCTTTCCATAGCAGATGTGCCATTTTATATTCCCACCAGCAGTGCAAGAGGGTTCCAATTGTTTCACATCTGTTTGATTTAGTTTTAAGTCAGACTTTTGAGGCTGTTGACAGCAGATCTAGACTGTGAAGACTGAAGCAATTAGAAAGAGATATAACAAACATTTGAAAAATTTCAGGGTTGCTGACCATCACATGTGCCTACTGGATGAAGAGGAGCCAGGAAAAAATCCAATGTCAAATAATAACATAAAATATAAAATTAAGTTAAATCTTTCAAAGACTTTCACCATGAACTAAGATTGCTTATTGCCACCTGTTCTTTTTGTACTTATTGGAAAAACAAGAACAACTGTGTATCTTCTTCCTGAGCAGCATGCATATTCATACTTAGAGACTTAAAAATAAGGACAAAAACTGGAAAGGGAGAGAGCTTAGAGGAAAGAAATAAAGTGATGAATAATTATAATTGAGGGAAAAGGCATAGAACTATTTAAGATTGTATTTCAATTTGATGTATTATCAAGCTGTATTTCTAATCTCACTTCCCCCATGACTTCCCTGAAAACTCTATTCCAGCCATTCCCTTAGCTCCCACTGTCCACCATCTGATGAATCTGCTGCCCCTTTTATCCTTGATTCTTAGGCTGCTTCTCCACTTCTCCTGCCTCTGAATGCATAGCCCTTATTCCTCAGATTGCTCATTTGGCACCTTTTGACATATACTGTTGTCTGCTGTGGTTACTTAACTTTTATGTGCATATGATTTGCTTCTTTTCCTCACCTGGATGAAGTCAGGATATTGAAGTTGTATTAAACTTTCTAATTCAAAGCTTGGGACTATAATGTGAGAATTTCATAAGGGCACCCAATTCATCTTTGTTGGATGATTTAATTCCAGAGCTTGACATAGAAATTTCACTGATGTCACAAGATGACAAGGCACAAATTTTTGTTTTCAATCTCCAGACCCTGAAAATAAGAAGGGAAAAAAAGCAGCATCCTCTGGAGAAAAATGCCTATTTTAAAAATAATATGTCAATTTCTGAGTAGCAATACGCACTGGCAACCAGAAGTAAATATCGGCCATAAACTGATACCTAATCAAATGTCTGATTCATCCTATGTACAACCTATTTCTCATTTGAGTACACACTCATATACACAAAAGTATACTCACATTCCTACATCATCCACACCACTACAACAAAACTTGACCTGCCAATATTTGTCTCTGAGCATACAAAACTTGAACATCATATAAGAGTTACCACTTTCACAAAAGCCTGAAGATCTATTTCCAGGACTTGGAAGATAATGTTCCTCTTCCTGAAACCATTGAGATTTTATTTGCAGCTTTTTTATGCTGCAGAGCCTATGAAATAAAATAATAATGCAACAGAATATACTTTGGTTTTATATAGCACCATTCATCCAAGGAGCTTAAAGAAACTTACAAACATTACTCATTCACCTTCATAAATTTTTTTATTGAATTAGCAAGATAGGCTACTGTATGAAAGCTAAAAGTAATAAAAGCAACCATATTTTATATAATGACTGTTCAAAACATATCCAATTTCTATTTTTTTATTTATATTAAATTATCCGATCTCTCATTAGTTTCAATCTCCAGGAGATAAAGCAACAATGAACTGCTGAAGTATATAAACAAAAAAGAATAACTCAGAGCTCCTGTCGCATTTGTCTTTCTCCTTGTCTAACTTAGAGCTTTAACTAGGAAGAAGAGAAAACCTATGATATATTTCCTAATTTGTCAATCCTGTGTATATTTCACATTTTGTAACAACCCCACTAAGCCCACAGCTGTGTTTGAACTCTTGGGGGAAACTTGCCTGACACAAAGGGTCCTGGAACTCTCCATGATGTTTTTATTGTGCAACTATACGTTCTTCGATCCTGATCCAAAGCCAAAGTTTGCTTAGGTCGTATGTTCATCCATGTTAGGGGGGTGGGGATGGAGATAGAATCTTTTACCACATGAAGGAAGACATGATAAAGCTATTTGAGGAAGTTGATTTATACAGTATAATTGTATTTTAAGTGTGTCTTCCTGGTAATTTCATTCCATACTTCTAGGACTCTTAAAACCTGGTATTTGAGCTCCAGTAATTTCCATGGGTGTATTCTCTAAGTGAACTAACCATTGTGATCAATTGTTTCTTAAATTAACATAAAGCAAGAAATTGTTCAAAATTAATATTAAAATACCAGCATTGTTTTAGAACAGCTTGCGATAACAATAATAAAATAGATTTTCCCTTGAAAAATAGAAGCCTTCATACCTGAAGCACCCTACACTGTACCCTAGGGGGTCCCAATCTATATTTTTATTTGTGATTTGCTTTTTGGGGAAACTCCTGACCTGATTGGACACTTAACTAGATGCTAAGTCTAGGCCTGAAGCTCTGAAATTGATGAGACTCACCAAAGCAAATGTTTAGATGAAGATAAAGTAAAATGTTGCCCTTGGTTTTATTGTTTTCTAAATGAATTATTTTAAGGGAACATTTAACTCGGTTAAAGTATTCTAGCTGATGTTATTTTGACCCTATCTATGATCTGCCATAATAGCTAATTTAGTGGCGAACAAAGCATGAAGTTCCTACTTATTCAGCATGATATAAACCAAAAAGAATAAAGATTTGTTGGCTTTTAAATATTTTACTACAAAACATTAAAAATAAACAAAAGGGCAGAGGATAATTGACACTTATATGCCCTTTACCATGAAAAAGCATGCATTAACACTGGACTCAGTGGTTTTATTCTCTCAAAGTAAAATAATAAAATAAATAAAATAAAAAAGATTCTGCTTTAGCTAAAGCTTCATCCTCTGCCTCTACCCTTCTTTCCTTCCTAAAGAAAACCAGTATCCCAAATTGGTATGCATCTTTCTCATGTATGTTTATATGAAGCCACTGAAAAATTACTCTTATTGGCCATCTATCCATTCCTGAATTGAGGGAAATTAATTGTTTCTACTTTTTCAACACTTACGGTGTTACAATAAACATATGTACATGTTTGCTTGGGCACGTGGGGGAGCATTTCTCCAGGATGACTAGACATAGAGTCTTGGTTATTGGGTAGGCATGTAATCAACTTTGGTATATATGGTCAACCTGTTCTCCAAATTATTTGTCTGAAGACTCTTATAACTTCAGAATCCTTACAATTACTTAGTGTTTTCTGACTTTCAGACTTATTCCATTTTTCCTGTGTGTAAAATTATATTCCATTATAAAATGATATTTAATTTACATTTGCCTGATTACAAAAGAAGTTGATCTTTGGACATATTGTAATATAACATTTCGTAAATGCTGTCTTGACCCAGTTTTGAGGCAATAGCTGAAAACTGTCAATTCCCCTTCATAGGCAGTTTACTAAGTCCGCATCTCAGGTGCTTCCCTTATTGGGGCTGTAATGCTCCTGGGTCACCAACATGCACTCAACTGCCAGAAGGTTCTAATACCAAGCATCTAGGGATAGCCCCTTACAGAATTATTCAACATACCCAGTCCACAGGAAGCCTGTGGAACCCTAGCTAATCCCACTTCTCTTGCCATACAGAAGCTACCTCCTGCATTTCTAGCTTGCTGTTAACCTGTCTTGAGGTGCAAACCCTGCATGGGTCTGCATGGCAGCCTTCTCTCATTTGGAGCTGTAAGTAATACATATTTTGAAAGCCTTTCATCTACCTGATTGTCTTTGTGTTATGTCCCACCATCCAAAGAACCTATAACATACCTAATATCTTATCATTATAAAATACATCTTTCATATATTTGCTGTTTATTTGGTTTTCTTCCTGTGTGAATTGCCTATTCAAACATTTGGTCATTTTTTAATTAGGTCATTTATCATTTTCTTGTTCTTTATATACTGAGATCATCAATCTTTTGTTAGTTGTATGTATTGCAAATATATTCTTCCAGTCTGTATCTTGACTGTGTTTTTAAGAATAATCTTTTCTTTTAACTCCTTCTCTTTTTTAAATGGTTTTTAATAAGGAATTTCAAATATATACCAAAATAGAGAGAGTAGTATAATAACCTCCATTGTATTTGCCACCTAGCTTTAACAATTATTAACTCATGGCCAATCTTGTTTGATTTATACCCACCCTACTCCCAAGAAGACATACCCCCAGTCCCTCCTCTTGATTCTTGGATTATTTTGAAGCAAGTCCCAGACATCATACCATATCCCTCATAAGTACTTGAATATGTATATTTAAAAGATAAAAACTTTAAAAATGTGATGTGGCTTGTCACTTTGTTTTTGTGTCTTTTTCATACAAACGTTTAAAATTTTTAATACACTCTAATAAAAGCAAAACTTTTCAAAGTTTTGTTTTCCATATTTAGACCTTTAATCAACTGGAATTTTTTTGTATGAAGTGAGGTATGATTATAATGGTTAAAATTTTTTTCCATATTTAGCAAATTGTTCCAGCACCATTTATTGAATAGTTTCTTCTGTCCACAATTATTTATAATGGCACTTTTGTCAAATACCAAATTTGAAAATATATGTGGGCCTGTTTCTGAGCTCTCTATTCTGTTCCTATGACCTATCAATCTAGCTTTATGTTAACAACAATTCTTTTAATTAGTATAACTTTATGGTAGATTATAATATCCAAAAGACAAAACTTTCCCCCTTCTTTAAGATTGCCTTGGCTCTTTTTCATCTAACTTTCTTATGAATTTTTAAGTAGATATTGTCAAGTTCTGTGAAGGATTCTATCGAGATTTTGATTGAAATTACATTGAATTTATAGATCAATTTGGGAGAATTTATATTTTTATGATGTTGAGAATTCCCAGCTACAAATATGGTATGGCTTCCCATTTATTTGTCATCTTTTATGTCTTTCATTAAAACTGAATAATTTTCCTTATGTGTGTCCTACTGATTTTTTGTTAGATTTATTTCAAGGTACTTTATATTCTGTTGTGAGTTTAAATGTTATCTTTTCAAAAATTCCTTTTTAATAATCTTTTGGTGCTTGTATAGAAGATAATTGTTTGCTTTTATTATTATGAAAAATAACATATATACAAAAATGCAATAAATTTCAAAGCACACCTCAACAATTAGTTATAGAACAGATTTCAGAGTTTGGTATGGGTTACAGTTCCACAATTTTAAGTTTTTCCTTCTGGCTGCTCTAAGACACTGGAGACTAAAAGAAATATCAATATAATGATTAAGGACTCATACTCAGTTGTTAAATCCTATCTTCTCTTTAATAACTCCACTTTCTCCTTTGGAAGGCAATTGTATTTGAATTTTATATCAAACAAATTTGTTGACTAATCTTATTAGTGCTAATAGTTTCTCAATTCTAAAAATATAGTATCATCTGCAAGTGATAACAGTTTCATTTCTTATACATTTAAATAATTTTTTTCTTAATTCATTAGCATGACTCACTAATGCAATTTTAAATAAAGCTGTGATAATGATAATCCTTTATTTGTACTGGAGTTTGAAGGGAATATTTATAATATTTCACATAATAGGGTTCAATCAGAAAAGCAGAGACACTAGGGCATATAAATTTTATATCTATATCTATACATCTTTCTATATATTTATTATAAGAATTTGACCTTATGCAATTGTGGGAGCTGAGTAAGCAGTCTCTAACTAGTTTCTAACTAGAAACGTACTGCCAAGTTGACACATTATAAAAGTTATCACGTGCAGGGTTTAAGAACTATGGACAGAGTGGAATAGAAACTTAGTAGGGAGTAGAGCCCTCAAATGAGATCAGGTACCTGAAAGTGCTTTGGAAATTGTAAAGTATGATACAGTTGTAAGGGGCATTGATGAAGGGATTAATTTCAAGATTTGAAATCCTGTAGGGGGTATAGGGCATGCTGGGGTGGAACCCATTCATATCATTCTAGTCCTGCTCCAGGGAGTGAGGAGGGCCTAAGATTACAGTGCTGGATGTCTCTTCAAGTGATGAAGGAATGGGATTGGAGCAAAATGCTTCTCCCATCTGGCTCTCAGACTTACCAGCTATGATCACCTTCTACCTGTTTACTTCCCACTTTCTCTCACCCAGGATATGTCCTCTTGGGTAAGCCATCTCCTTCCTATCACTCAAAGCATTCTGGAGGTTCCTTCATTTAAGGGTGCCATCCCGGGTTAGAGGATACCTGGCTGCCTTGATCTCACTGTTACTGGACTTGGCCCTTCTCCCATCCCCATCCCCTACCACATTTCTACCGAACTCTGTCCTCCTCTCTCATCTTGTTCCAGTCTCAGTCTCCATCCTCAATCATACTTACTTTTTAGGGTATTACCGTTTAACATGCCAGCTTATCATTTCCTGAGTTTTTTGTTACTTTTGGGGGATCATTTCGTCTTTATCTATAGCTTTGTGACTATATTATGAGATATTAAAATGTAGGAAGCCCATCTCTGTAATTTCTCTCTGTATAACACCCAGTTCAGTAGTATGTGCAGACAGACAATGAACAGAAGCTCTTTCTCATGTTTGTACTCTTATGTCCTGTTGCCTCTTATGTCAAATTGACATCCCATGTTCCCAGAATTGTGATCTTCCACCAATTACTGCCCACCTCCTCCCCAGGTTGCCCACTCCATTTTTCATAATTCTCTAACTTGAACTCTTTTTATGCTTGGTTCTGAAAATAAAACATTAAAAAATTAAAAAAAAAAAAAGTTATCACGGTCCACCCCCTTGTCAAGTTAGCATTCATATACATTTTCTTAAACCATACTTAATCTCCAAGTAAAGACAATAATAAAGCCATGCTTCTGCCTAACATGATACAATTATTTCACATACAACCAAAAACACATTAACCCTTTCTTCAAAAGGAAATACAAAGTCCTTTTTTGTCTTTGAGCGATGTTCATTCTGAGATGTAAAGTTAACACATCTTATGTTAGATGATAACCAGTGAGAGGGTAAGAAAAACAAGAATATTTTATTAATATACATACACATATTTATAATATTTAATACATAAACATATTAAAATAACGAAGAAATACTCAACTCTTAAAATCCTCATTTCTGCAACAGGCCATGAGGTCATAATAAATTTACATAATATAGCTGGTGTTAAGAACTACTTTCTTCCACCACCCCTTCCAAATTCCCTTTGTCCTTAGCAAGCACCTCAGCTGGTCTTCATTCTTTGCCTGGTGGGGTGACCCAAACCTTTGTTCTTGAAGTGTCTAGGCCATTAGTAGTCCTGCCTGGATTAGATTTGTCATTTTCTATTGACTTTGACCACAAAGTGAGGTAGTACTAAGTAATGCCTTAAAGGATCTCCTGCATTCCAAGCCTACTCCTCCTTACCTCCATTGTGTAGCAGTAGCTCAATTTCCCCTTGGTAATCAGAATCAATTACTTCCACCAGTGCAGTAACTTCCTTCTTTGCCCATTGATTCAGTGGCATGAAAAACCCAATGTGGCCAGGTAGCAGTCTTAACTTCCAGTTCAATGGAAGCATTGTTGTATCTCCTGATAGAAGCACTCTTCCTTTTGGAACTAAGACCTGTAGACCAGCAGAGCTTAAGGTTTCAGGGACAGGAAGCAAAAATTTTCCTAGTGGATCACTAGGGGTGATAGTGAGTGGTGCCACGCCCATTTCCACCCCTTGATTCCCTGATCTATGAATCCTGGCTATGAGAGAAACATCATGTCATATTAAATGCTGATTTAGAGTATATAGCTTGTTAAAGAAAAACTTGTCACCTTACTGTATGACTTTGAGGAAGTCAGATTTATTTATTTTGCCATTGATAAGATAAGTAAAAATACATTGTTAGATCTTGCTGTCTTATACAGTGACAAGTTGTAGGAAGGAGATGGTGAGCTAGAATCAGACCCAATTTTTTAATTGTAGACTGTGTTTTTTTGTCTTAATGGTGATGGCATAGGTTATGGCAAAGTGACCCAAAGAGAATGGGACGTGATTAAAGTTTAACAGATTTTCTCAAACTTTAGTAGTTTGCTTTCCCAATAAAACTTGCATGCTTTTTCCTTTCTGATTATCAAGCTATCAAGTTTTTCTCTGGGTCTAAGCTACCAGGGAGCTCAGATATTCCTCCCCTACCCCAGTAACTATAGTGGTCCTTATTGTTGTATAGTTGTTTTCCCCATTATAGCATTTGTCTCTTTTTGTTAATTAATTAATATATTTCGGGCTGGGAGAGGTAAAATGTAAATTAAATAAACAGACAGTGATTCTAGCAGTAACCAGCTTTTGGATATTGCCTTTAGTTTCCTTTTTTCATAATATATGTTGATAATGGTACTAGAGGAATATATTATAGATAATAGTAAAGAAACAGTGGCTAAACAATGTTTCCATACTAAAGGGGTTTTAGCAGTCAGGGTTCAATCACACAAACAGAACCACAAAGGATGAATATATGCACATATAATGGATTTGTTACAGGAATTTAATCTTAGGCGATTGTAGGAGGTGGTAAAACAGTCTGTAAGGTTATTGTCTTCTCATTTGATGCTGGAAATTAAAGTGTACAGGGAAAGCAGTTGGGAAAAGAAGATGTAAAAAGAATAGATGCAAAGTGTGACAGAGGAAGAACAAGGTGGAACCCACAAGGACAGACTGAATCCTATGTTGGGTCTGGTTGCCTCCATCTTTGATGGAGCAGTTTCAGCCACTTGGGCACACTAGCAAGTTGATCCAGAAGATAAGCAAACTTGTGAGTTATGAAATGACTGCAGTTTCACTTTTGCCTGCTAAATCTTGCACAAAAATCTTCCTTAAGGCCCACCCAAATGGGTAACACATAAGAAAGGGAAAACTGGGAAATATAGTTCAGCTTTCCCAAGTTGACAAATTACAAACCCACCACTAATGCTTTGTTTTCTTTTTAATCAACTTCATTATGGTGTAATTTACAATGAAAGGTACCCATTTTAATTGTACAATTAGATGAGTTTTAGCAAATATATACCCCCATGTAACCAATAACCATTGTTGCAATCAACATATAGAGCATTTCCATCCTCCCTGAAAGTTCCCTCTTGGCCTCTTTGTAGTTAATGCTTCTCTCACCCTTGGCTCCAGATGGCCATTGATCTGTTTTCTGCCAATATAGATTAAGCTCTCCAGAACTTCATATAAACAGAATCTTACAGAATGTACTCTACTGTCTGGCTTTTATCACTCACCCTAATATTTTTGAGATTCATGTATGTTACTGCATGTATCAGTAGTTCATTCCTTTTTAGTATTGGATGGTATTCCATGGCATAGCTATATCACAGTTTGCTTATCTGTTCACATATTGATGGGTATATAGGTTGTTTCCACTATTTGTCTATTATGATTAGATCTGCTATGTACTTTGATGTATAAGTCATTATACAAAATTTTATGAACATATTCCTTCTTTTAGATAAGTGCCTAGGGGTGGAATTCCTGGTTTATGCAAATACCTTGCTCATTTTTTATTTGGTATGTTTGTCTTCTTAATTATTGAGTTGTAAGAGCTCTTTATATATTCTGGACTCAAGACCTTTGTCAGATATATGAATTATGAATATTTTCTCCTAGTCTGTGCTTTTTCTTCTTATTTTCTTAAAAATATCTCTCAAAGAGCAGAAGTTTTTAATTTTGATGACATGCAATTTATCAATGTTTTCCTTTTATGGTTAGTGCTTTATGTATCCTAAGTAATTTTCCACTACCCAAAGGTGCATAGATGTTTTATTTCTATATATTTCATAGTTTAACTTTCACATTTAGATCTATTATCCATTTAGAGTTAATTTTTATATATGGTGTGTGTTAGAGCTGAAGTCTGTTTTTAAGAAATATTGAATAACCAGTTGAGTTGTTCCAGCATTACTTTATCACCTCTTTCAAATATTGATTGACTATATATATGTTGTGCTGGTTTGAAAGGATGTATATCCCCTAGAAAAGCCATGTTTTAATCTAAATCCTGTTTCGTAAAGTCAGAATAATCCCTATTCAGTACTGTATGTTTGAATCTGTAGTTAGATCATCTACCTGGAGATGTGATTTAATCAAGAGTGGTTGTTAAGCTGGATTAGGTGATGACATGTCTCCACCCCTTTGGGTGGGTCTTGATTAGTTTCTAAAATCCTATAAAAGAGGAAATATTTTGGAGAAGGGGAGACTTGGAGAGAGCAGAGAATGCTGCAGTACCATGAAACACAGAGTCCACCAGCCAGCGACCTTTGGAGATGAAGAAGGAAAATGCCTCCCGGGGAGCTCCATGAAACAGGAAACCAGGAGAAGCTAGCAGATGATGCTGTGTTTGCCATGTGCCCTTCTGGGTAAGAGAGGAACCCTGACCGTGTTGGCCATGTGCCGTCTCACTTGAGAGAGAAACCCTGAAATTCATTGGCCTTCTTGAACCAAGGTACCTTTCCCTGCATACTTTTGATTGGACATTTCTATAGACTTGCTTGATTGGGATATTATCTTAACCTTAGAACTGTATACTAGCAACTTATTAAATTCCCCTTTTTAAAAGACATTCCATTTCTGGTATATTGCATTCCAGCGCTAGCAAACTAGAACTTATGTGAGTCCATTTCTGGACTCCCTTCTGTTCCACTGACCTGTGTGTCTGTCCTCAGGCCAATATCACACTATCTTGATTACTGTAGCTCTATCATAAGGCCTGAAATTGAGTACTATAAGGCCTCCAAGTTTATTCTTTTTCAAAATAATTTTGGCTATTCTTAATCCTCTTGAATTTTCATGTAAGTTTTAGAATTATTTATCAATTTCTACCAAAAAAAGCCTACTGGAATTTTGATTGGGATGCCATTGAATCAATAGATCAGTTTGAAAGAATCTACATCTTATGTTTGGATCAGTATTTGAAACATTATTGAATATTTCAAACCTGGATCATAGTGTCTGTATGCATTTATTTATGTCTTCTTTAATTTCTCACAACAATGTTTTAACATTTTCACTGTTGAAATTTTTCACATTTTGTTAACTTTATCCTTATCTATTTCATGTTTTGCATTGCTACTTGAAAATTATTTCAATTTCCAATTGTGTTTTGGTAGTCAATGATTTCTGTTCTTTATCATTTCTTTCCTTTTAATTTCTTTGGATTTAATTTTCTCTTCCTTTTCTAGTTTCTTATGATCTTTGATCATTGATTTTTAATTCTAAAATGATCATTTATACTTATAGATTTCTCTCAAAGGACTGCTTTGGCAGCATCCCATAAATTTGATATTTTATTTTATTTTTTTGCATAGGTAGGTACCGCGAATCAAACCTGGGTCTCCGGCACGGCAGGCAAGAACTCTGCCACTGGACCACCATTGCCCACCCAGATATTTTATTTTTATTTTTATTCATTTTGAATTTCCTTTTGATTTCTTCTTTGACCAGTGTATTTCTTAAGTGTGTGTTTAATTTCCAAATATTTGAGGAATATTTTGGTTATCTTTCTGTTTCTGGTTTCTAATTTTATTCCATCGTGGACATACTTAGTATGACAGTATGACTATTTAAATTTATTGATATCTTTATGGCATAACATATAATCTCCTTTAGTGACTGGTAATTTAAAACTGGTATGTATCCCCAGAAAAGGCCATGTTCTTTTAATCAATTCTTGTGGGTCCAGACCTGTTATGAGTGGGACTTTTTGTTGAGGTTATTTCAATTGAAATGTGACCCATCTCTTTCAAGGTAATTTTTAGTCCCCTTACTGGATTAAATGCCTATTCAAGTCATTTGCCCGTTTTTAAATGGAATTGTTTATCTTTTTTATTGTTCAGTTGTAAGGTTTCGTTATATATTCTGGATATTAAACCCTTATTGGATATGTGGTTTCCAAATATTTTCTCCCATTGAGTAGGTTGCCATTTCACTTTTTTTTTTCTGTTCTTTTTTTTATTATTATTAATTAATGGAAAAAAGAAATTAACCCAACATTTAGAAATCATACCATTCTACATATGCAATCAGTAATGCAAAAGAATGAAAGAAGACCCATATTTCATACCCTATACAAAAGTTAACTCAAAGTGGATCAAAGATCTAAACATTAGGTCTAAGACCATAAAACAGAGGAAAATGTTGGGAGATATCTTATGAAACTTACAATTGGAGGCGGTTTTATGGACCATTTCACTTTTTTGACAAGGTCCTTTGAAGCTCAGAAGTTTTTAATTTTGAAAAACTCCCATTTAACTATTTTTTATTTCTATTTTTCTATATCTATTTTTATTTATCTATTTTTACTTTATTTGTTTGAAGATGCTTCTCTACATTTTCTTCTAGGAGTTTTATTGTCCTGGCTCTTATATTTAGGTCTTTGATCCATTTTGAGTTAATTTTTGTATAAACTATGAGATAGGGGACCTCTTTCATTCTTTTGCATATGGTAACCAGTTCTCCAAGCACCATTTATTGGAGGGACTATTCTGTCCCAGTTGAGTGGGCTTGGTAGCCTTGTCAAATATCAATTGTCCATAGATGAGAGGGTCTATTTCTGAACTCTCAATTCTATTCTACTGGTCAATATATATATATTATGTCAGTACCATGCTGTTTTGACCACTATAATTTTGTAATATGCTTTAAAGTTAGGATATTTGAGTCCTCCAACTTCAATTTTCTTTTTCAAGCTGTTTTTGACTATTCAGGTCCCCTCATCCTTCCAAATCAATTTGATGATTGGCTTTTCCATTTCTGTAAAGAAGGATTTTGGAATTTTCACTGGGATTGCACTGAATCTGTAAATCAATCTGGGTGGAATTGACAACTTAACAATATTTAGCCTTCCAATCCACGAACACAGAATGTCCTTCCATTTCTTTAGGAAGAGGCTGAGACACTGATAAAAAAAGATAATTGAGTAAATTTTTTTTGTCAGCAAACTGATCCCATACCAAGCAGAAGGAATGAAATAAAGATTATTTGTTATATATATATATGTTATTTGTTTTATATGTATATATATATATATATATATATATATGTATATGTATATATCCTCTTACAATCCTTTTTATTTCTGTGGCTTCAGGAGTAATGCCCCCCCCTTTCATTTCTGATTTTACATATCTGAATCCTCCTTTTTTTCTATGTCAATCTTGCTAAAGGTTTGTTAATTGCACTGTTCCTCTTTAAGAGGCATCTTTTGGTTTTGTTAATTCTCTCTATTGTCTTTTAATTCTCTGGCTCATTTACTTCTGCTCTAATCTTTGCTATTTCATTCCTTCTGCTTGGTATGGGATCAGTTTGCTGACAAAGAAAAAAAGAGAGAAGATGCAAATTGTAATAGTCAGGGTTCTCTAGAGAAACAGAACCAACAAGTGATATCTATAAATATGAGATTTATAAAGATGTCTCACACAACTGTGGGAA
This sequence comes from Tamandua tetradactyla, assembly GCF_023851605.1. Classification (NCBI taxonomy): domain Eukaryota; kingdom Metazoa; phylum Chordata; class Mammalia; order Pilosa; family Myrmecophagidae; genus Tamandua; species Tamandua tetradactyla. Next base: position 126,815,006 of record NC_135353.1, read on the forward strand.
TGGAAAAGTCCAAAATCCACAGGTCAGGCTGTAAAGCTGACAGCTCCGATGAAGAGTCTGGACAAACTCTACAGGAAAGTCTCACTGGCTGAAAAAGCAGTGAAAGAGTCTCTCTTCTTTCTTAAAAGCTTTCAACTAATTGGATTATCTCCTCAGTGGAAGGCATGCTTAGTTGATCAAAGATGTAATCAGCCACAGATGCAATCATATGACTGATGATTAAATATACCAGCCTTCTGATTTATCAACCAGCCATGAAATATCCTTGCAGCGATGGTCAGGCCAGGGCTTGTCTGACCAGACAACTGGGCATCATCACTTGGCCAAGTTGACACCAGAACCTAACCATCACACAAGTAAATAATTACTTTTTTCTTGCTGCTTTCAGGATCCTCTCTTTATCTCAGGTATTTGACATTTTGATTAGAATGTATCTTGAAATAGGTCTATTGGGATTTATTTTATTTGTAGTATGTTATATATCTTGGGCATGTACAGTTTTGTATTTGATAAGAGTTGGGAAATTTTATCCATTATTTCCTCATATATTCATCTGCCCCTCTCCTTTCTCTTCTTCTTCTGGGTCACCCATGGCATATGTTTGTGCACTTCATGCTGTCATTCATTTCCCTGAGACCCTGCTCAATTTTTTTCCATTCTTTTCTGTTCTTCTGTCTGTGAATTTTTTTTAATCAAGTAAATGTTATATATTTTTTCATAAAGAAATGGTAAGTTAGTAAACCATGTACAAAAATGCTTCTCAAGAATTATATATATAATTAGATGTTCTGAGTTGTCAGGCACTAGGGACATCTTATCCTCCAAGTGCAATTCCAAAAAATACAGATAAACCACAGGTGCAAATGCACCAACTGAATGTATGATTACTTCTGATGAATTCACAATTATTTTCTTTTTTAAATAGAGGGAAATCCAAAGTGAATATTTCATATTCTCCACCTTCCCCACAAACATGGACTCCATACTTCTCAGAAAGCTCTAAAACATAAGGCTCCATTTAATCCAGGGTTTTTCCAAGATGCTTATCTGGATCTAAACCAAAAGTTGCAACTTTGATGATCACTTCTTGAATGTTAGATGATAACATTTCTCACAACACATCTTCCTGGTTTTCCTCCAAAGGTAAGCTAAAGGCTGGAGATTAAGCCTTTTACACACATTTTCTACTCAAACACACTGATCATCAGAAAGTATAGCACCTACTGATATTCCCTCTACTTCTTCTTTTTCAAGTTTCAAAAGCTCATAGAGATCTTCAAACTCATCACCTTTACATTTGTGTGCACTCTTCCTGTATCAATGCTCTTTTCTTTTATAGTTCAGCAGTGGAGGGAAAGAGCCATTGCTTCTGCATGTAAGTCAGTGGCATGATGACCCACTGTCTGATACACGCAGCTATCCAGTTCATTTGACCCACTTGGTTTTCAGCTGGTCTTAGACTTGCTAAAGCAGCAATCTGATGCCCAGCAGCAATGCACTGCATCATATTATAACAGCTGTCCTTCCTACCTCTTCACTCAAGAAAGTCCAATGAAGTTCAGAGTTTCTCTTTCAACTGGTAAGGCACATGGCAAACATGCTAGCTTTCTCTCCAGGCTTCTTGTTTCATGAAGTTCCCCTGAGGGCATATTCCTTCTTCATCTCCAAAGGTCTCTGGCTGCATGGGCTCTCATGGTTCTCATGGCTCTGTTGCTCTCAAGTGTTTCCAAAATGTTTCCTCTTTTAAAGGATTCCAGTAAACTAATTAACACCCACCTGGAATGAATGGAGTCACATCTCTCTCTAATCAAAGATTAATACAATTGGCTGTGTCACAACTCCGTGGAGATAATCTAATAAATTTCCAACCTACAGTGCTGAATAGGGATTAAAAGAAACAGCTGCCTTCAAGAGATGGATCAGGATTAAAACATGGCTTTTCTACGGTACATAATCCTTTCAAACTGGCACAATGACAAAACTTTTGGCAAATTGGATGTGGATGTGAATTACTCATTTCTTGAACTACTTTTAATTATTTTCTATCTAGATCAAATGATGACCACAATGGTTAAAGCTTAATCATTCACTTTATAGCAGAAATTTATGGAATAACAATAGTGTGACATAGAAGAAATTGGAATATTCAGTTAATACAGAAAGGGTAACAAGACTATTGTCTGTCAGTTATGATCAGGCATTGAACTAAAACATTAAATATGAAGTATTTAATAGGATTACAAAAGTAAATACATTATTGCAATGTGTCTCCTGCATTCTACAGCACAGGTCCAAATCTCAAGAAAACAAATATTTAAGAAGTCTGAACTCCCTTTTTAAAGTTGTAAATGTGTTACCTTTTACTTCACTTTCAAGTACTGAGTATGGAGACATTTAAACCAGCTTCTCTTTGGTTTGTCTTTCATGGGATTTACTCTAACCACACAAATGTGATGGGTTACCATATATTTCAAACTTGTTTTAATTGGAATATGACATTGTAACAGAGAAATTAAGAATTAATAAATAATTTTAGTTGCTAATTCACTATATAGATGCTCTGCTTACTCTATAATGAAGTACCTAGAATTATTAGACTGTAACCCAGCTGCCATGATCTTTGATAATAATTTTATAACTATCTTAACTTTTCTCTTGTGATTGTAAAAAAAAACTTGTGCCTGGCTCCACTTGTACCCCCTTATCCTATTTTTCAACTTTAGGACAGCCCCTAATGTTTATTAATGAAGGAACTTGAGTTAGCCCAGTACTAACCTACCCCAATTCCTAAACTAATTAGACAAAGCTAGTTCTAAGCAAATTTAGCCCCCCTGACATGCACAGTAGCTTAAATTTTAGCCTATAAGTGACCTATATACTTCATTAAAATACTAAAATTCATGCCCATGATCATATTGAGACCACCATTTTCTTACATATGTTCTGTAACTAAGCATGCAATCAATCTGCACATGGTCAATAACTAACTTTGTCATTTTGAGCCATTGTACTCATTATCCAAAAACCTGCCCATCTTCTGATGCTATAAATCTATCAGAGTTAGTGAAGTTCAGCGAGGCAGATTTTTAGACCAATAGGCCACCGAATCTCCTGCTTCAGGTTTAGCAATAAACTCTCTTTTTGAAACCCCACTATCTCAGGAATTGGTCATTTGAGCACATCAAGCAGAGGACCCCAGCTTTTGAGAAGTCAGTGATGAGTGCCCAAAGCAATAGCAACTGGATCTAGGATAAAACTGATACAATTTCATCTTCTTACTGATCTCCATTTTGTACTTTAATCCCCAGGGTAGAAACATCCATTTCACAAACCACGCATATCTGTCCTGCCTTCCCAATCACACACATGAGATATGAGGTGGAGGGGTGGCTGCAGGACATGCAAGGTCAGGCAGGAAGACTGAAGGGCACTGCAGAACAGCATGAAAAAATGCAAAGATCATTAGCTCAGCAAGTGGAGTTAAGCAGTGGCTCTCAAACTTTGCTGCCCAGTAAAGCTTTAAAAACTCCGAAGCTGTACCACACCATATTTAATTCAAATATCATCTCCCAGGCGAGGTGGAACCCAGATGGCAAAACTTTTAAAGTTCCCCAAGTGAATCCAGTGTTTAGCCAAGTTTGAGGACCAGACAACCAGAGGACTGGCTATGGGCACTGGAGAGGAGTGAAAGCCAGGACTAACCCGAGCTGGGAAATAGCCCTAAGGCTCTGCCTCTTCCCTTCACCAAGAGGAAGAGCAGAGGCCCCAGCATATGCCTCCTGCAGACAACTTCTCAGTGGCCACGGTGGCTGTGATAGCTCCTGCTGACCGACTGAAAGTGACCAGAAACAGGTAAGGGAAAAAGAGGGCACTGGCACCACATTACCCGACCAGTGCAGCGACCCTCATGCTGAACTCAGTGTGCACGCTTGTTTGTGAGATTTTGATTGTCCTGTCTTCTGGTTCACTGATTCTATCTTCTGCCTATTCAAGTCTGCTGTTGGATGTCTCTAGGGTTTTTTTTTTGCAGGGACAAGCACCGGGAATCGAACCCAGGTCTCTGGCATGGCAGGCAAGAACTCACAATCTTCTTTATGCATACCTATGTCTTTATAATATCTTTTTATCTCTTTAGCCATATTTTGTTTCATTTCTTTGAATTGATTTAGGAGAATTGTTTGAACATCTTTGATTAGCTTTTCCAAATTCTTTGTTTCCTCTGAAGTTTTCATTTGTTCCTTTGACTGGCTCATATCTTCCTGTTCTTTAGTGTGGCTTGTAAGTTTTTGCTGGTGTCTAGGCATCTGATTATCTTGATGAGTTTATTCTGAAGGTCAGCCTTTCTCTTTTGCCTAGGGTGTTATTGTTGATTGGCTTCTTTAAATCTCCACTGCCTTCACCTTTGTTGGGGGTACTGGTCAAACAATGATGTGGCTGTCCCTGTTCAGGGCAGGCTGAAAAAGCTGGGACCCAGTTATCTAAATTCACCAATTAAGAATATGAACAGTAATTGACCTTGCTGGCTATTCCCCCCACCCCCATTCTTGAAGAAGAGGGTTTCCACATCCCTTTCCATCTACAGGACAAAGCTAGGAACTGGATCCCAAAAGCTAGGCTCAAGAGTGGGGGATGGATGCTAGCAGTCACCTCTGAGCAATTTACTTAGGTGTTTTTTTGTTTTTTTTTTTTTTTAACCAAAGCATCACACTTTTCCCTGGATGTTTTACAATGCTACCCTGGCCTCTACAGCCTCAGGTCAGTTGTTTCAAATGGTTCTGCCCATCCACTAGCTGTTTACGGAGAAGGTGTGAGCATTGCAGTCCCTACTTTGCCATCTTCCCCTGAAGAAGAAAATCACTATATATTTTCAATGGTGATTAATTAATGGGTATTAAAAGAAACAATAACACAAAATATAGGAGACTGAATCAAATAAGATTAGAACATAGCAAAAAAACACTCTCAAAACTGACTTAAGCCACCTAGAAAAAATTGTTTTCCCATTACAAGGAATCAAATATAGGTGCTACTTGGGTTAAGAGAGAACAGCAAGAGGGAGAGTTTAGCTCAAAGACTCAGTATTGTTAGCCAAGAGAGACTGCGCATGACCTTAAAGGACTGTTGCATTAGTTGGTTTAGGACAAGCTTTCCTCCCTGCTCAGGGAGTGAGGTTGCAGGAAGTAGGTCAGATCAGTTATAGACAAAACAAATAAGTTATATTTTCTTTGTATAATAATTAATTAATTAAAATAAAATAGATCCTTGAGGTGGTAAACTGGTCTAGGAGGCATATATATTTAACCTGCCATTTTTGGAGACTGCTAGAGAATGAAATAAAAATTTGTGATTTGCCTAGAACCTGGCTTGAAAGTAAAATACAAACTTTATGAACTTGGGAAAAGTAATTCAGAAAGTACAAGAGCGTAAACATTAAAATATCTCCTTACCACTGATATCTCCCAGGTTACCAAATGCCCATCTGTGTCCGGCATTTGCCTGCTCCTTCCCAAATCCATTCCCTGCCCTTTCTTTGCTCTATTGTGTCCTGCAGGAAACTGCATTTACCAGTCTTCTGTGCCTAGTGGCCTTTGGGTAGTTTTAGGTAATGAGAGTCCCTAGTAAAGAATGAAGAATGGGAGGAGGACAGAAGCCAGTGTGTTCCTCTCTTTACCCTCATGCTAATAGAGTCTTCTGCAGCTAAGCAACTTCTCCTTGGCTCCAGTTCCCCCCAGGCACTCCCTTCCTCTGTGATCCCAGCTCCTTCTGGACAACTCCCATCATTGTTTTATTACTGCTGGATTGGCCTAGCTTCTGAGCTCTCATAACATCACCTCCTCCTTCTATTTCTTCAGCCCTAAGAGTGGCAGTCATTGTTTGCTATTGATAACTTCTGGGTTACCTCATAGTCTCCTGTTTGGCTGCTTAACTGTTTTATCAACTTTGTAACCAGTTTACTATATTAAATTCCTTCCAATTGAAATAGTTAGAGCAGTTTCTCTGACCGGATGCTGACTGATATGTCAGTCACCCTTGGTGGCAAACAATGTTATGGGTTCCTTATGTGTGTCCTTCTGGAGGTATTTTAAGCATATACAAACAAATTATATATGTTTTCTCAGCCTATTTTTTCCCACAAATGATAAAGTAGTTTAATACTCTTCTGCACTTTGCTTTTTTCACTTAGCAATAACCCTAGAGTTTTTCTATATGAGACTCTAAAGATTTTCCTAATTCCTTTTACTTCATGACATGGTTGTACCACAATTAATTAAATTGTCAGAATACAGCCATGCCCATTCATTTATTATCAATAACTAGTCCCTTTTTGTTGAATATTTACATTATTTACAATTTCCTGCCATTACAAACAACTCTGCAATGAATAACCTTGAACTATGCCATGTCACAAACTTAGAATTGCAGAGCTGGAATTCTGATTCAGTGGGCATGTATACTTGAAAATTTTAAAGCATAAAATTACTAAAATATAATTTTTATAAGCATGGGATCAGAACTTCAAGGTACCAGGGAAACATATTTTCATTTTATTTTGCATATGAAAACATGGCCACAATAATTTATCAGGAAAAACACAATCTTTTATTATTAAATGTTCTTTAAAAGTTAGGTGTACTTACATTTTTAGAAATCCATCATGTATACAACCAAATGAAGGCAAAAGGGCATAACATTTTTGTAATTAACTTGAATTTTTTAAAAATTCAAGGTGACAGTTTAAGAGCTCTGTTGGGTTCTCTTGATTGTAAATTGGCATGGTGATTATCCACTAAGGATGAGTACTTTGTCTATTGAATGATTTTTGAAAAAATCTCTGAGGAAACAAAACCCACTGCAACTCTGTCGCCGGGGAAGAATATGAGATTTTCATAGAGAGAGGGTGCCAGTGAAGTTTTGAGGATAGATTCTAGAAATATTAGGGCACAAATTGGAGTGATTTTAAAAGCAGCATGCATAAAATTTAAGATTTTGTGCCTTAAATTTGCATGACTGAGGCCTGTGGTTTTCTCAGCAAAAAGAGGTGCAGTGAGACTTCTGGGAAGATGATGGAATAGTGTAAGTCAGGACAAGCTGTTACACCCACTTCCAGGGTGTAAGTGACCCTATGTCCACTACAGAGGGAAGCCCTGGTTGAAAAAGCTGAAGAATTGAGACGCACAGAACTGGAGACCATCTAGCTAGTGCAAACAGCCTAATGTGCCCCTTTCCAGATGGAAGCCCGGAGCCCTCAGGAGTGCAAGGAGAGGGAAACAGTGACTTGGAAGTAAGCCAAACCACGTTCCTTGAATGCCCTACACCCACGCACATCATCCCCACCCTGCAACCCCCAACATCCCCACACCCCATGCACCTGAACCCCAAACCCACCCCCTACTGTGCTCCAATTTACCCCACCCCAACACACTCACCCTTACATCTTCACCCCAACTCCCTGTCCTGTGCACACCCATGCACTGGCGTGCAACCCCACCCCACCCCTATTGAGCTCTGTGCATGCACACATCAGCACTCTACCCCCCCAGACCCATGCAAGTGCATACCTGTGTCCTGCCGGTCTGGGCAACCACGCTTCTGTGCCCTGATCCCTCAACCCCTGCACCCCACTGCCTATGCCCCATGCACACTCAAACCCTTGCCCTCCCCTCCCCATGCATGTGCCCCTCTCCCACACCCAGAAGGTGCTCACTTGCACATCCAGCCACATAGCTCCCATCCTGTGCACACATGCACCCCCCTGCCCCATGCCCTCCACACCTGCACACTTATACCAGGGCCCCACTCACCACATAAAATGTGCATGCACACCCTGGCTCCAGACCCACACCTTGCAACACTCGTGACCTGTTCCCCATCTCTGCATATGTGCACATCTGCATCCGGTCCCCCTGGATCCCCTCCCACCATGTAAGAACGCATCTACACCCCACACTCCCTGCACCCTGCCTTCTGTGACCCTAACTCCACACCCTGATACCCGTGACCCCCCTCACATTCCATGTACCCACACACATCCTGCATATGCACCATATCCTGAGCATCTGCACAGCCCCTCCCCGATCCACCTTCCACCGTGCCTTAAATCTGTGTCCTCCATGCCACACTCTATTCCTGTGCCTGCCTGAGCTTCACCTTGCCCCCCACAGCCCCTCACTGCACCTTCACACCCCCACAACATGCACCCCATGCTCCTGGGCATCACTGTAGCACCACTGACCTGTGCCTATACCTACACGGCACCCCATTGCCACACTATTGTGCCTCGTCCCATGCCCCACACCCATCCTACAAATACAAAACTTTAGACTACTGAAGGAAATCAACTTCCAAAGTAACCCTATTGAGATAATTACTTGCCTCAAAGACAACAGAAAATGACAAAGTATATGAAGATGCAGGCGGATATAGCCCAACCTAACAACCAAACTAAAACACTGGAAGAGACACAGACATTGGATCAACTAACCAAAGAGGTTCATGCAACTCTATTAAATAAAATCAGTGAGTTGGCTAATGATATAAAGGAGATCAAGAAGACACTAGAAGAGCATAAAGAGGAATTTGAAAGAATAAATAGTAAAATAACAGATATCAGAGATTAAATTTGCTGTAGACCAAATAAAAATATACCAGAGACACACTACAGCAGATTTGAAGAAGCAAAAGAAAGATTAAGTGAACTACAGGACAGGACAACTGATTTTGAACACACGAAAGAGCAAATGGCAAAAAAGATGGAAAAATTTGAACAGATCTCAGGGAAATGATGGACAAACCAATATTCCTAACAGCATTATTCACAATCACTAAAAGATGGAAACAATCCAAGTGCCCATCAACAAACAGGTGGATTAACAAAATATGTTATATGATGGAATATTATGCAGCAATAAGACAAAATGATGTCCTGAAGCACATGGCAAGATGGGTGAGCCTTGAGGATATAATGTTGAGTGAAATTAGTGAGACGCAAAAGGATAGATACTGTATGATTCCACTTTTATGATCACAGTAAAGGTAAAATCAGGGGCTTATAATACAGAACATAGGGGACCTAGAGTTACACAGGAGCTAGAGATGGGTGAACCGTTAGCTAATGAGGTTGAACTTAAATGTAAGGGAATAAATAGATATGAAAGTGGTTCACTAGTGGGTCTATAAATAATATTGCCATATTGAAGGTAAACATGATTAAAAGGGGTTGTATAGACCCACATGTTCCACTGATTAACACTACAAACATAAATAAGTTCTTGCATGAACTATTGCAAATGTATGAATCTTGTACAAAGAGTTCATAAGTTTGGGGTATGGAGGAAAACAGCTATTATATGCTATGGGCTATGTTTAACAGGAATTCATTAATAGTACCACAGCAATATCAAGGGTAAATAATGGGGGGAGGGACAAGTGTTAAGGGGACATTTACATTTTCTATTTAGTGAGGGTATGTTTACTGGTTATCTTTCTCTTAGGAACAATGAAATTTTATCTAAAATTGGGAGTGTTGATGGACTGTTGATTTTTGACATTATACATGATGCCAATGAATGGAGGTGGCTGAAGGATGCACTGACTGAGAAGTAGTCTGGTGAACATGTATACATATGATCGAACATTGTACTGCTACTAAAAGGAATGAAGTTGTGAGGCATGCAGTGTTGTGAATGAACCTGTGGGGCATTTGGTGAGGCAAAATAAGCCAGAAACAAAAGAGCAAATATTGTATGGTCTCACTTAGAAAATGCTTATAAGAAAGCATTAATTGTTTTTTCTGGATTTTTCTGGTAATTGTTATTTCTGGATTTTGAGGGGTTGTGCTATATTTGTATAACCTGATATTTAGAGATAAGAGCGAAGTCGATCAGTCGGGATTAAAGTAATCAGAATATTGGGGTAGGGAAGACATTGTTTGTACTTTAGAACTTCACTCACTCTGTGAGACTAAAGGACGGAAGGTTTCTTTTGTCCAGAACCTAAGTTTTCTGTAGCATATAATCTACCTCAGCCTGTCTAAATAGAGCATTTAAACAACCCAAACACAGGGAGCCCAGAATAAGAATAAGGTCTTGTAATCCTGTATAGCTTAATAGAATGCCTGGATATAACCCAGAGTGTGCTAGACAGATAATCAAAAAAGTATTGCAAAGTCCCTTGAAGGATGGTAGACAAAATATGGAACTATTAAACTTTACCACTAGGAAAACCACTGATACTGTGTCGAACATTAGGGACACCGAAATCAATAGGCCAAGCCCTTGATCTTGAGGCTTGCTCTTGTGAAGTTTATGCATGTAGTGAAGAAGCTTAGCCTACCTATAGGTATGCCTAAGAATTACTTCCAGATGGTGTCTTTTGTTGCTCAGATGTAGCCTTTCTTTCTCTAAGCCCAATTCTGCAATTGAACTTGTTACCCTTCCTCTGACATGGGACATGACATCCAAAGGTGAAAGTCTCCCTGGCAACATGGGATATAACTCCCAGGGATGAGTCTGGTCCTGGCACTGTGGGATCGACAATGCAATTCTGACCAAAGGGGGAAAAGAAGTATAACAAATAAGGAATTAGTGGCTAAGAGAGTTCAGATAGAGTCGAAAGTCTACTTTGAAGTCTACTCTTACACAAGCTTCAGTTAGACATTGCTACCTATCATAGTTTGCCAAACCCCAACCAAAACCATTCATGCCAATCTTAAAGAACACCTAGGGCATTATATAAAATTCTATGAAGGTTCCACACACTAGAATTACTTTCAAAAACCTACAACTTCCAGATGGATTCCTGGGGCAGATAAATTCTGGAGAGGGCCAGCCTCTCCAGAACATCAATTAGTTCCACCCCTCTACCCCATATTATCGACAGACCCTTCCAACATGAAAATTTTTAATGGGCATAGCCCAGATACCCCTAAAGAGTGGGAGAAAGATCAAAGAAGGTGGAGTTACAACAGAGAAGATAAGATTTAATGAATGATTATGATTGCTGAATCATTAAATTGTTATTTCTTTTGTTCTCTGGGGTCTTGGAGCAGCTAGTAGTAAAAACCTAAAATTGTGGAATTGTAACTCATACCAAACTCTGAAATCTGTTCTACAGCTAATTGTTGTGGTGGGCTTTGAAATTTATTGCTTTTTTGTGTATATCTTATTTTTCACAAAAAAGAAAAAAAAAGTCATTTGTGATGATGAAATGTACAACTATATAATGAAACTGCAAACCATTCATTGTACATGTTGGATGATTACATGGTATGTGAATATAAAGTATATATATCAGTAAAATTGCATTAAATTTGAAAAATTTTTGCATGACTGAAAGTTTTACACTCTCTTATCTCAACAATGAATCATATGAACTGGCCCAACAACCTACTGCTGCCTGTTAAAATGAGAACCCTAGGGCCAATGTAATTTCTGGAAATAAAATAGTAAGTATGCGAAAGAGTACCATTACTGAATATTATCCCTAGTGCTGGTGTTGGCCAACTTTTTCCTTAAAGGCACAGATAGTAAATATTTTAGGCTTCTTGGGCTCTGTGGTCTGTCTCTGTTGCAACTGCTAAATTCTGCTATTATAACACAAAAGTGGCCATAGACAAAATGTAAACAAATGAGCATGGCTGTGCAGCAATAAAACTTTATTTACAAAAAGGGCTGGGTGACCAGATTTTGCCAGAGGGTCATGGTTTGCGTAACTTTCCCTACAGTAAAATTAGAATCCTTGCAGTGCACATTATCTCAGACCTTGGAGTACTTGGAAACCTTTGGTGCTCTAGCTCTTCTCAAAATGGGCCAAGTTCTCAGGAGAGCAGCTGAAAAAAAAATCACCTTCCCTTGTGACAGCCTGGATATGCTCTCTCTTTAGCTCACAGGCCATCTGGGTGAAAGTGCAGTCAATATTGACACGATGTCCTTCAGTGAATTTGGGGCTCCATGGTGAGAACGCCATTCATGGCAGTACCTAAGAGAGTCAGAGAACAATAGCAACAAAATCAGAGACCCTCTGGTGTCATTGGTCTTGGAGCTGAATTGTTTACAAGGATGACTGCCAACAATCCCTTCCATCCCTGTATGTGGCTGTTGCCCCTCCCATCAAGAAATGAAGCCTATTTTCCTCCCTTTAAAATATACTGGTCCTAGGACTTGCTTTGGCCAATAGAATGCGATGGTAGTGATGCCAGTTCCAAGCCTAGGCCTTAAGAGACTTGGCAGCTTTAGCTTTCACCCACTTGGGAAAGAGTTTCTATGTAAATAAACTTGGATGAGACTGCTGAATGATGAGAGATCACATATATATATATATATAGAGAGAGAGAGAGAGAGAGAGAGGGGTCAGATGGAGAATTCAGGCACCCGACCTTTCCTGCCATTAGGGCTGAGGTACCAGACATGGTGAGTGAAGCCACCTTGGATGTACCAACTCCAGCAAACTCCCAGCTCAGTGCAGGCATATGACAGACCCCAGTTGACATCGTATATAGCAGAGACAGTCACCTCTGATGATCTCTAGGCAACTTGCAGAACTGTGAGCAAATAAATGGTTGTTGTTTTAGTCACTGATTTGGGGGATGGTCTTATGCAAATCCCATGACCCATGAGCTGACTCTCTGCCTTCTGGCTTCTACTTATCTCTCCATCCACCACTCCCCTCTGTTCTACTGCAGTAACCTCTCCTTCTAAAGTAACAGTACAACCTAGATTTTAGGAGTACTGACTCTGAAGACAGAGTTATTAACTGTGTGGCCTTGGTCAAGTAGTTCAATCTATCTGTGCTTAGTTTCTTCGTATGAAAGGTGAATAATAATGGTTCCTACTTCTTGTGGGATGGTAGTGAACCTTATTATATTACTACACATAAAGCACTTAAAACAGGACCTGACACTGTGCTGTATATGATTTTGGTAGTCTTTCTTCAGCATATTACCTCCTGCCTGAGTGGCCCTTTCTGCTTCTCTTCCGTAAGTGGAGTTGTACCTTTCTCTCTCAGCCCACTTGGAGCCCCCCCCTTCTATGTGGGTCCCCCTAATGCAACGGTTCTCCCTCATCTTGATCTTCCTTCTGCAGTTTTCTACTTGGAACACTAATTTGACATTTAGGCTTCAAGACCCTGTGGTCATTGAATTTTCTGAGGATCTCATTCTGCCTCTTCAATGCAGAGACTATGTGTAGAAGATATACAACAATTGTATTGCTGCCCTTATCATGCATGCAAATTTTCTTGAAATTAAAAGTTGATTGAAAGATTGATGTGGACTAAAGCCAGTGGCAATGCTTTTGTGTAAGGAAGACTGGAGTTGACCTTGGAGGCCTGACCACTTGGCAAGGGGAGTTCATCCTTTCCTTGAAGTACATGATGTTGAGTGAAAGCATGGGGACTTTGCAGCCAGGCTGTCTATGTTCAATTCTTCATACTGCTGCTTATTAGCTGGGCAAGTACTTATCTTAATTCTTCAGTTTTTTCATCTGTAAAATGGGGGATTTAATACCAGTACCTCCTTCATGGAGCTGTTGTGAGGATTTAATGGTTTATCTCTAAAACCCTTGGAACAATGCCTGGCACATAGGAAATGCTTTTTCATAAATGTGAAACATTGTTCATTATCATTAACCCTCTCAATTTCTACCAGCTTCTACCAGCTCTGTCATTTGATAAGCTGACCACTAAAGACCATATATGTGCACTTATCTGCCACATAGGTCATCCCACCCAGACGTCCTCAAACCACATCTGAGCTTATGTGTGAGCCGTACTGTTTAAGGGGGAACTGCCCCAAGAATATCCTGCCTAGCCATGCCTTAAAGCGCTCTGTTAGTTTAAGACTAAGGGAGACCACCAGAGCAATTTATGCTTTCTTTGTAGAGGTGCTTTTATTGGAATATGTTTTCGCATTCTGCCTTTGGTCTTCACTGCAGGACATTATAGAGAAAAGCCCCATGAAATATTGACTTCCCTATAAAGATGCCTTTGAAGACATTAATTTCATTTCAGCATCCTCTGTATTGGGAGAACTTTCATGTTTCTTTGCAAAGAACAATTGTTCTTTTCTTATAGCTTTTTTTTTTCTGTATGACCCTGTGAAATTTATGATGGATCAGTTTTACTCTTTGCTTCTCCTTGCCAAGTTTGTGTCACTCTAGCAAGTGAATGGTCATTATAGGGCATTTTTTGTGGTTCTAACCTGACTCCTTGTTTCGTCAACTTTTTCTCCCCTCATTTTCCCTTTCTGGTGATCATCCTGCTTGATTTTTAAAAATTGTAACTCAAATCAAATCCTTTTGTTGGACCAAAGCAAGTTAAAAATAAAAACTTAAAAATTGCTACTGAAGACAATTCTAAATCAAAACTTTTTAAAAATATGTGAAAGTCATAGGTATACATTCTGCAATTTTAGAAATCATGTAATATATCAGTATATTTCTTTTCAACCTTGAGTTGTTAAACACTTATTGAACAAAATTTAAACGATTTGGACAAAAAAGTAAAAGAAGCACCCACTTGTCCTTGTTGATAGGTTGAAACACACATGGACATAATATCCATTATAACCATTACAGCCACCACTACTCTTGAGTACCTACTGTGTGCAAGGAACTCTACTAAATGCATTATATTCATTATCTTAATCATCAACAAGCACATGCCATATTGAATGCATTCAACAAATAAAATATATGCCAGAAATGTAGATACTAAGGGATATAGTAGAATAAAACCAGCTAAGATCTCTGCTGGAATTGTCTTTCATAATGAATTTGTAACTCCCTGCCTTTGAGTAATCCTTGCACTATGAACTTTTAAAAAGCCTCATGATGACAATGCAAACTTGCATTTATTGAGCATGTACTATATTCCAGGCACTGTTCTAAGTGTTTTACATGTATGAACTCATTGAACCTTCAGATGATTCTATGAGATATACACTAATATTAAATTCATTTTATAGATTAGGAAACTGAGACACAGAGGGTTTATATTAGGGTTTCTCAGCCTTGACACTATTGACATTTCAGCCTGGATAATTCTTTGTGTGGGGGGGTGGCAGGAGGCGAGTTGGGAATCTCTTGTGCCTGTGCATTGTATTATGTTTAGCAATATCCTTAGTGTCTCCCTACTATATGCTGGTACCAGCACACACATATACGCAAACATAGTTGTGACAACCTAAATTATCTCCAGACATTGTCAAATGTCCCCTGAGGGGCAAAATCACGCCCAGTAGAGAACCACTGCATAGATTATTGCCCAAGTTCATACAACTAATAAGCATCAAAGCTGAGATTCAGCCAGGGTATTCTTGCACCAGAACCTGACACACTAAACACTAAATTCTAGCTGTAATCGCCTCACTCACAGTTACAATTTTCAGATGCAGAAATGCAAAACTTGTGTCCTAACTTTTTTTAAATGGTGGCCGTAGCATTGATGTTGAGATTTAATAATTTCTAGTATTTTAATGATTCTGTGTAGCTCTGTCAGGGTCCCAGCAGGAAGCAGAAGGCATATTCTGATTAAAATCATTTGAGGAGAGTTTAATAAGCCAATTGTTTACAAAGGTGTGGGCAGGAAATAGGGAAACCACAAGGGAGAGTGCAGAACCCCTGGACCATTAACTGTAGAAAGCTTTCACCACTCCTTGACCCAACTGGATGAGAGAAGAGAGACAGCTGTGGAGAGAGACACCTTAGAAGAAACTGATCTGCTGTCGAGGGACCAGTTAACCCAAGGTGGCCCTGTGAGGAGAGTGCCAGGAGAATAAACACTGTAACTTTACTCTCACTCTGCCGTCTGATCTTCTGGTGCTGCTCATTGGGTAATCCCAATTGGAAACAAGAGGACAATGGTGCTGTCTAATGTAGTCCATTCAGGTCAGCCTATTAGGATGGAGAAAGTTCAAGACACTTAGCCAGCACACTGCAGTAACATTTTTCATAGATTTCCATCTATCTGCTTTGAGATTTTAAATGCTAACCCATAAACTTTATAGACATGTACTTTTTCTTAACGAACAGTCAATTTCATCTAATACCTTTGTATAGACTTTCCATGATCTACAATTTGTATAGTTGGTTAACCAGCTTGTGTAGAATTTGAGGGAAGAAAAATAAAATTTTTGTATCTGCTTTGGGAAGATGTCATCAGGATGCATCTGCTGCAGAAACAT
The DNA here is from genome assembly GCF_023851605.1 of Tamandua tetradactyla. Lineage (NCBI taxonomy): Eukaryota > Metazoa > Chordata > Mammalia > Pilosa > Myrmecophagidae > Tamandua > Tamandua tetradactyla. The sequence goes on from NC_135353.1 coordinate 126,831,183, forward strand.
TGGACTACTCAGTGCTTTTTCCTTTAATTTTTAAAACTTGCTCCAGGACATAAGGTTCATTATTATGTGTTTATGTTGGCAGAGATTCAAATATGAAAAAATTTTAAGTAGTTCTTTGAATTACTTGGATTTTGTTTAAACATTTTGTCACATCTTCAATTGATTAAGCTTTCATTTAAAAGCCCTGTGTATAGTGTCCCTTAATTTGTAGTCTTTCCATAAGACTTTTAAAGACTGTGCCTACATAACAAAAACGATTTGTCATTTCAGTGAAATCAAGTCAATTTATGGAAAAAACATCACCACTAAAGAGCTGATTATTTGGCATCCTGTAGGTGAACAGCTCTTGAGTTGACCGTACTTTTTATTTTTCTCTCAGTGGATTTCGGCATTATTGGGCACAGCTCAACTGAGTCTCTTTCCAGCCCACCCTTGAGCACTTCTGTCTTCTTCTCCCCACCCCTTCTGTTATGTTCCTTATATGTGGTGGGTTTGGACCCCTGCCCTTAACAGGATGTTCTAGAAACATAGAATCTTGGAGTGGAAAGTGCCGTTAGTAGCCACCTAGTTTATTCTCCCTCCCAGTGAGTACACTCTCATGTAATATCTCTGACAGATGGCCACCCAGCCTGTGTTTGAGCATCATCTAGGACAAGGAACCCTCTGCTTTGCAAGGCAGATTGTTCCAATGTGGGCGAGCTCATACTGCTAAACAGGTCATCTTTCCGTTGAGCTGAAATTGACTTTCCTCTAACTTTCTCACATTAGGGAGAGGCACTAGAAGGCAGTGGTTATCTCAAGTTCTGAGGGCCAGACTGCTTTGATTCATGTTTTAGCTCTCCCAATTACCATCTGTGTGCCCCTGAGCAAGTTATATAACTTTCTAAGTCACAGTTTGCTTCTCTGTAAAATGGGAATAACAGTACAGTAGTAGCTTTGCATTGTAACAACATAGCTAAGTTGAAACTAAGATTCCCAGAATTCCCTTTCTTGGTTAGTTCTTGAAAAGGGTTGATCACAAGAGAAATTGGAAGGCAGGAATGAGGCAAGGAGAAGGGTGTAGGGCAGGTGCAGTTCACATATGTTGTCACAGATCTGTTGATTTGCATTATTGGTGTAGGGGAGCACCTGAGCCTGCAGCTCTTCCAGCACCTGCTGGATCTTCTCTGTCAGTCTTTCCAAATAGTGGGCCAAATTTGTGTGAAACTCCATAGCAAAGAGTGGCAGCTCTTTTGCAGGTTTCCTGCATCTTAGAAGTTAGAGTGTGTAGAGGTGGTTAGAGACGAATGAAGATTCTAATGTGATACCAATATGAGCTCATATGGTTTAAGTTCTTCTTGCCCGCCCCTACTTCATATCCTTCTTCATTTCCTGACTGCTGCACAGCTGATTTCAGGCCCAAAACCAGATGTGTAAGCACAGTTATACATTAACTACACAGCTCCCACTATTTAAAAAATTCTAATCCCTACAATAAATCCCTTATATTACTCATAGTGATCCTGCTTCTCTAATCAAACCCTAATGATACCAATATATGTCTCATTGGGTTATTGTGAGAGAGAAATACAATCATCTATGCAAAGCACTCAGCATAGAGCCTAGAACAAAATTAAGCACTGAGAATTTGTTTACCTGTATAACTTTTCATATTCATGATACTACCAGCTCCATTCACCAGGGGTTTATAGAATGCACTTTGACCCTCACCCACCTGATGATGAACCTACAATATTTGAACACATATTTTTAAAATCTTTTATGTATAGAATGATTTGTTAAGTGAAACTTCATGGTAGGTACTGGGCTAAGCAATTTAGATATGTCATTTAATTGACACAAAAATCCTAGGAAGTGAGTGAATATTAAACCTATTTTACAAATGAGGCTATTGAAGCTCATCCCATGAGCCAAGAGGCATATCTATCCAAGTTTATTAATGACCAAGGGAGACTCTTGGACTAGCTATAGCTAGTTGAGTTTTATATTAATGTTCAATTTCTCAAGTTGCTTATTAAGTTTTTCTTGAGATATGAAGTTCAATTTATGAATATTGTTAGTTATGCTATTTATAAATCTTCAAATTTCTGTATAAAATAAGGTCAATCACTTTCATTTGTTCTTTGGTTAATATTCAGCATATCCAAACCAATTATATTCACTTTAAACAATCCCTTTTATAAATTTATTTAATTTCCTTCTTGAACTACACTCATAAATTTAATATATTTGAAGTTTTCAAGCCCTTCAAATGTCTGACAGGGCATAAATATAAACCTAACAAATAAAATTGTGCTAGGTGGTTAAATGATTTTAGTAAAGTGAATAAATTAGGCTGTAAATTTGTTTAATCTTGAATTCTCTTTAACATTGCAATACAGTTAAATCACTTAGAGAAATTCCCTTATACTTTTCTATCTGAAATTATAAGTCTAAAATCAACTGCTTAAGTTAATCTGATAGATTTCCTAATATGCCAGATTCTCTTAAGCTTTACAAAGAGATTACTTTTCATTTGTACAAAAGCATGACTAGTATGGTTATTTACTTCATTATATCATTCTAAATTTTCCTCAGGGTTGAAAAGTAGCTTACTCAAATAAAGGTTACCATATCAGGTGGATTCATTGAAGTTAGAAGGTAGCTTTTGCCATCATGGTATGTTTGTTTATTTGTCAGAGATTCAAGATGAGGCTATAGGAGCTAAGAACTTCATGCTTCCTGAATGATTATACGTTAGGCACAGAGTACACAGGGAATCCCATTTTATAGTTGCTTTGTCCACAGTGGACCCAAAGGCTATACCTTTCAGCTACTAAGTTTTAAACATCTGATTTGGATAGCTGGTCACATGCAGCCCCAACCAGGTGGCAGCTAAGTTCCTTTATCCCTGATTGGGTTCTGCATTCCTTAAATGTTCTATATTTCATCCTGAATCTTGTTCTTCTTTTATCTGACCACAACCCATAATCATGAGCTCATAGAGCTGTACTTGGAACCAGGTCTCCTTAAGTCCAAAGCTTGGGCTGAGACCCACCATGATATGCTGCTTTATGAATCCACTCATGTCTTTTTTTGTCCTAAGCTAAACACTTCCTTCTAGCTCTCATTTTATGAATTTCCAAATGCCTCACTACCCTGATTTATCACCTTGGAACTTACTTGAGTTGTCAATATCCTTCCTAAAGTGTGGCCACCACAGCTACAGCATCAAGGGACAATTATCCACTGGGATCTCGATCAAAGTGAAGGTTCAAGACCCTGTCATCCAAAAAGCTCCTTAAAAGTCCTCTTGCCCATGGGCCTGTCTTCTTTCCCTCTACCCTCTTTTGTTATAATTCTTTAATAAATGTATGACTCTAGTTAGCCACTGTTCCTGGTTGCCTTAGCTCTTAGAGTGTGGAGATAGGAAGGGTTGCGAATCAGTGATCTTGATACTTTCTTCTTTTAACAGCACTCAGGTATGAGGAGAGTTTTAGGAGTTCATCAAATTGTTGGCCCAACTTGATGTTGTACATAAATAAATAAAATTCCTAATTCATTTTATACCCAAACTGCCTGTCTTCTCTCATTCTGATCATATATAATTGAATTATTTAAACATGGGAATGTGTATTTAATTTATTCCATCAAATTTTATCTTGTTAACCGGGTGTATCATTCTACCCTGTGGAATTTTCTTTGCATCCTCACTTAGGGATATATTCCTTCTGAGCTTTATAAACCTATAATAAAAAAGGAAACATTTGTATCTTCATTTAAATTGTTAGTGAAACTGCTGAAGAGAGCAGACCAAGGATAGGTATGACCTTAGAGATTTCTATCTTGGTTGGTATTGACCCATTAGTTAAACCCTGCTGGCATCATTATTTCATCAATTATTAATTCACCTAATTCATCTTGAATGACATACTTATTTCTCCATTTTGTCCATAATATCTTGAGAGACGCTGTCAAATGTCTTGCTGAAACTAAGACACTTTATTTCCAGTGCCTTCCACAGTATCAGCCACAGAGATGGTACAAAGCAGCTGAGAGTTAAGTTAGTGGATAGTCCACAGCGTTTCAGGACCACTAAGTGTATTCTGGAGCATTTTATGCATTCTCTGTTTCCACACTCTTAACTCTAAAGTAAATTAAAATGTATCTACTGAATACTGATTGGTAAGACGATAAGTGCAAAACGTGATATTGTTTTTAAAGGTACAGAAGGTCTGCAATATACAGGACAGGTGGGAGTTTCAGTTAACTACAACTCTTTGAGTATTATTGTTCATTAGTATGGTCTTGAATTTAATGAAATATTGTTTGTTTCATGTATACATGATCCTTTTTTTCTTCCAGTTCACCTATTTGGGGGTGGGGGATGGGGAAAGAGGTTCAATTTTAAGTCAAATCAGTTTACTAGATTGTTTTAATTTTTGTTTATCTTATTATGTGTGTGGGGGGGAGCTTTTGATCCTTTGTAAATTAGTCTAGTTCATTCTAGTTTTGGTTCACAGTTTATGTCAGGATAAATTTTATGTGGAACATTTTTAATCTCAAGATGATTCTCCCTTTCCCCGCACTTCAGGTTTTCATGATTCTTCCATTTGATGTTTGAGTAGAAAATCCAGGTAAAGTTTAATGAAAACATGGAACAAGTATCATTAGGAATGAAATAATTTGATTCTTGAAAATATTAATGTTGTACATTGCAAGGCTAAATATAAAAGACCTTTTTTTCTTAGCCGTTTTGAATTTGTTTGGCATTAGATTGTGCATTTTGTTAGCCAAATTGGCATTAAGCTGTGTTTGGGTAACTGTTTCTAAGGGGGCACTAGTGGCCTTTGAGGCAGGTGAGTCTTTTGTTGTGTGAGACTCCCTCTTGAGTTGTTGCACTTTTAGCATCCATGACCTCTGGACACTAAATGACAGTAATCCCCAGTCACTGGGACAACCAAAGAACTTCTATTCATAACACATTTCCAAGTGTTCCCTAGGTGGCTCACCTATTGAAAACCATTGGTTAGTGGAAGGAATAATACATTGACTTGATCTTCCTGAGCCTATATTTTTCTCTAGCAAAATTACTGGGTTGAATTAGACTGCAGGAGGTCCAAACATTCAAGCCCCAGGGCCATATGTGGCTTATTTGACTCTGGGGATGAGTCTACTTGTGCTGGTTTGAAAGTGTGTACCCCAGAAAAGCCATGTTTTAATCCTAACCTAATCTTGTGGAGGCAGCCATTTCTTTTAATACTAATTCAACACCGTAGGTTGGAATGCCTTGATTAGATTATCTCTATGGAGATGTGACACACCCAATTGTGTGTATTAACTTTTGATTAGATGGAAATGTGACTCCACCCATTGCAGGTGGGTCTTGATTAGTTTACCGGAGTCCTCTGAAAGAGGAGAAATTTTAGAGAGTCAGGAACAACAGAGAGAGCCAACAGAAACTTCAGAGCAGAGCCTAGAGAAATGACAGAAGCCTCAAAGCTGACAAAAACTTCACAGCAGAGCTGACACAGATGCAAGCATGTGAAGAACAGAGACACAGATGTTTGGAGATGCTTGGAGCCCAGCAGATGTTGCCACGAAATGTTAAGCAAGCCAGAACTTGGAGAGAGCCAAAGGAAGCCAAGAGATGAAAGCCAGCCCTGGAAAAGCAAAGTGAGGAACCCCCACAGGAACAGAGGCTGAAAGCAATGGAACCTAGGAGCAATAGACCAGTGTACCTTCCCAGCAAACAGAGGTGTTGCAGATGCATCAGCCTTCCTTGATTTAAGGTGTCTTTTCCTGGATGCCTTAGTTTGGACATTTCCACAGGCTTAGAATGTAAGCTTTGTAACTTATTAAAGTCCCCTTTTGTAAAAGCCATTTCAGTTCTGGTATATTGCATTCTGGCAGCTAACAAACACACCACTTGAACCTTTCATACACACATGTTTTGTCTAATTTAATGGAATTTTTATTTAATTAGCCATACTCATGAATTAATAAATCACCCACTATTACTTCTCCTGTCACCTGGTTCCTAGTTGATGGTGGTATCACCTAAAAATCACTAATGAAATAGAATATAGATAATACCATTATGAGTTGACCACCTTTAATTTTCTTCAAGTCCCATCATGACATTGGGACATTAGGGAAGGATGAGGAACAAAAAACAACACAAATGTGAAAGAGAATACCTTCCCAACTCATTATTGCTTTCAATGAGATGTCCAGAGTGTCTCCATATATAAAGAGTTCTTTTATTCTCTGATTTATTATGACATTTAAAACACACAGAAAGGTAGAAAGGATAGGAAAATTAACATCCTTATTTCTGCTAACTAGTTTCAAAACTTCTTAAGATTTTGCCATACTTGCTTCATATCTGAACACTCTTAAAGTTCATGTATTATGATACTTCACTCTAAAAAACTCCAGCATTCACCTCCAAAAACGTGATCTTCTCTTACATAACCATAGTAACACTATCAAATCTAAGAAAATGAGGAATAATTCAATGCTATCATCTCATACCCACTTCCTTTTCAAATGTCCCCAAATGTCTAAAAATTGTCTTTTATAGCTGTTTATTTAGAGTTAGAATCTGGTCAATGACCATGTGCTGTGTTTTGCAAGTATGTCTCTTTGGTCTTTCTTAATTTAGAGCTGCTTTTTCTTATTTCATGACATTGATTTTTTTCTGAGAGAATAATAAAATATTAAGTAGACTGTCTTGCATTCCAACTTTCTGTAATTATTTCGTCCTTGTTGTCATTTAACTTTTTTCTCTTCCTGCAATTAATCTTTAAGGGGAAAGTTAGATCTAAAGGCTTGGTTAGATTCAGGGTAAACCCTTTTTTTCCAGGAATACTGCATAGGTCATGCCATGCACTGTATATATATCACATCAGGAGGCACCCCCACCTTGTTTTAATGTGTCCATGATTAGTGATGCTAGATTTGTTCACTGAATTAAAATTTTTAAATCATCTGAGTTTAAAAATTGCCAAAGGACAATTTTTAAAAAAGGCAAACTCAGGACTCTCATACAAATATAAAATGAACTTATGTCAAAGATCTTATTTAACTTATTGAGGGACCCAGTAAGATGTTACAACCGATTCAAAGAAAAATCCAAAGAACAGAACATATACAGGCTGAAGGAATTTGCTTAAACTGGTCAATATTCATAAGGCAATAATCAACTGCATCAATGCCACACAATTTTCATTTCTATGCAAAAGAATCATTTGTATTATCAAAATTTAAAGAGGATTCACCACTACAAATCTTATACACATTAAAAAGCAAATAGAGTTTTCATAAAGGATGATGGTGATGGTAGCACAACATTGTGAACATAACTAATAGCACTAAATTAAATATTTGAATGTGATTAAAAGGGGAAGTTTTAGGTTGTATATATGTTATTAGAATAAAAAGTTTTAGGTGTGCAAGAGTCGTTCAGTGGTAGAATTCTTGCCTGACACGCAGGAGACCTGGATTCAATTCCCAGCCCATGCACCTCTCCCCACACACAAAAAATTCAACAAATGGTGCTGCAATAATGGGATAGTCACATGGAAAAAAATGAAATGTGACACCCACCATACAGCAAAAAAGAAAAGAAAAGAATAAAATTTTTAAAAAAAATCATAGTACTGTACAACACAGTAAACCCTACTGCAAGCAATGGACTATAGTAAATAGTACAATTAGAAAAATGTTCTTTCAAGTATTGTAACAAATGTACCACACTGATGCAAGGTGTTAAGAATAAGGAGGTATATGGGAACTCTGTATTTCATGCATAATTTTTCTGTAAAACTGCAACTTCTCTAATAAAAAAATTAAAAGAAAAAAAGGCTAATAAAGGGATACTATGAACAGCTTTACACCATAGATTTATTAACACAGATGATGGAAAAATTCAGTTTTATTGATCTTTTCAAATAATCAGCTTTCAGTTTCATTGATTTTCTCTGTTTTCAAAAATATTAATATTGCTAGCTAAAATGTGAAAAATAATATTTTTACTATCTCTTTTCTTTTACACTGAAAATATTGGTCCCTAATAATATTAAAATAATTATTTATTTGGCCTGTCTTACAATATACATAAAATGATTTTTAAACAATGATATTGATATTACTACTAACAAACTAAGGAATGAAGATAAAGGTTTGTTTACAATTCTTTTTGCCTTAGAATATGTACCAACAAGAATGAACAGATTTCAGCATCCTAATGTCACATCCAGTAATTATTCTCTCTGTATAGTCATATTATCTGATATAGAGTTAGATTCATTTGTTCAAGTTCACTTTCAATCTTAGTGTTTTAAAATATTTAATTTTATTTTTGAATGGGTAAGATATTTACGTTTCAAAAGCCAAAAATACATTTAAAAAGTACACTCAAAAGTCTCTCTCCTCTTTCTATCTTGTCACCATCCCCATCTCCAAAGGTAAACATTTTTATTAGTTTCTGGTTTATTATTCTAGTCTTACTTTTCTAAAATAAACGCAATTACATATCCGTACATGTGTGTATATTTCTGTTCCTTCTCTTTTCATATACAAAAATATAGCATACTATAAACACCATTCTTCACCTTGCTTTTTATTTAATGATCTATTCTGGAAATGAATCCATATAATTGCATGGATATCGTAGTGGGTTCAATTGTGGTCTTCAAAAGAGATGTCTACCTGGAACCTCAGAATGTGACCTTATTTGGAACAAGTCTTTGCGGACATAATTAAGGTAATGATCTTGAGAACAGACCATCCTGGATGACTGTGGGTCTCATATTCAATGACTAGTATTCTTATAACAAAAAGGAGAGGGAGATTTGAGACACAGAGGGGCAGGTCATAGGAAGATAGAGGCAGAGACTGGAGTGATGTATCTGCAAGCCAAGGAGCACCAAGGTTCCGGGGCATGGAACAGATTCTCCCTTAGAGCCTCCAGAAGGAAACAACTCTGCTGACACCTTGGTTTTGGACTTCTGGCCTCCAGACTATGAAGGAATAATTTTCAGTTGTTTTAAGCCACCAAGTTTGGTTTAATTATTTTATCTCAACCCTTGGAACAGAGTTCTTCCTTTTTTTTTCTTTCTTTTTTTAATGGCTGCATTGTATCCCTTGTGTGGCTGTAAAATGATTTATTCAATCAGTTCCCTATTGATGAGCATGTGGGTTGTTTCCAAATTCTTGTTTGTACAGATAGTGCTCAATAAATAATCTAGCACCTATATTATTTCAAATCCCTTCAGGTGTAATTTACACTTAATTCTTATAAGTGGGATTGCTGGGTCAAACTGTAAATGCATTTACATTTTTTCTAGATATCGCCAAATTCTTATTCACAGGAGCTGTAACATTTTGCACTCCCACCAGCTTTGAATGTGTGCCTGTTTCCCCACAGGCTCGCCAGCAGAGTGCATTTTTAAACTTGAATTTTTGCCAACCTGATAGACAAGAAATGGTATTCCAGTGTATTTATAATTTGCATTTCCTTTATTATGAGTGAAATTAAGCATGTTTTCATCTGTTTGAGATTCTTTAGCTTTTCTTTTTCTATGAAATCTCTAATTATGTCTTTTATCTATTTTGCTATTGAATTTTTTCTCCTCCATTGTTAAGCGTTTTTGCACTATAAATATAATTTGCAAATACCTTTTTCTCAGTTTCTTGTATTTCTTTTGACTGTTTCTCTGTTTTTCCCCCATACAAGACTTTATTTTTATTTTTACTTTTAGTTTTTATTCTTAACACGCAAGAATTTTTGCTGCTTCCAGCCTAAGGAGACTTCCTGAGCTATAGGCTTCTCTTAGTCTCTGTACTTTTGTCTGATTCCATCTTTCTTCCACACCTGTGTCTGGGCCCACACCTATGTTTGACTCATTTTTTTCACACCTGTGTCTGATTCCACATTTGTATCTACTTCCTTCTTTCTTCTTTGCGTCCTTTTCTTATGAGCCTGTCTCAGTTAGAATCAAAGATTCTAGCTACACTGCAGCTCCTGTCATTCCTTTTTCTTAGTTTATGTCTTAGAATAATTTCCAAAGAAAATACAGCCTGAGGCAGCGGGCATATGTGCTATTACCTCATTAGGGGAGGAGAGAGAGTCCACAGAAGGGTGTTTATCAAGCTGGTCAACTCTAACTGCAATTGATTGTTTGATCTGTGGGAGTGTGCCCCAGATAAGCCCAATAACCTCTATCTCAGAACTTCACTGGCTGGTAGAGGGGAGCAGGAAGGAAAAGGGGAGTGAATTCATCTACTGACTCCTATGTCTCATGGGTGGAAGGTTTGTTCCACAAACCATTAACCCCCCTGCACAGCTGGGCTATGCTCACATGCACAGGGCAATGTGGCAACCGAAGGGAACCCTGGGACCAAGGTAAGGCACAGTTAGTTAGGTTGTAGCTGTGGGAAGTGAGGCAAAGCCTACATAGAGCTGGAACCAAAGATTGGGTGAGGCCGAAAGAGTCTGAGGAGTTACAGAACAGGTGTCCCATAGAGTGTATTTCAGCATATCTTACTGGCATCTCTCCATTGGGCGTCCTCTGACTGGTCACTCTGGCTTGATCCCCCTTTTGTTTGCTAAAAATCACCAAAGCCTAACATTAATATTTTTATGGGGGTCACAAAAGAAACATTGCTTACCAGCCCCTTAACCTTAGCCCTTTGCCCTACCATGTTTCATAGGCATACTAGAAAGCTGAGATCTTTTTAAATTTCCTATACTAAATGAGAAGACTATTTTGGTTATTTATAAATATATTTCTTAGGTAACACCCCCATCACTCTCACTTCCTCCTCCCCTTCCTCAGTGTGCTTCACTCAAAAGTTCTAGGTATGCACTCTTATGTAAGCTTCAGTTAAATATTGCTACCTATCATAGCTTGTCAAACCTTAACCAAAACCATTCTTGCCAATCCTAAAGAATACCTAGGGCATTGTATAAGTTCTACAAAGGTTCCATGCCCTAGGGTAACTTTTGAGAAACCTACAACCTCCAGATGGGTCCCTGGACTGGATAAGTCCTGAAATGCAGAGGGGCCAGCCTCTCCAGCACATCAACTAGTTCCATCTCCCTATGCCATATTATTCACAACCACTTCCAACATGAAAAAGTTAGAGTGGGCATAGCCCAAATGTTCCTAAACAGTGGAAGAAAGATCAAAGGTGATGGTGGAGTTATACAGAGAAGGTAGGTTTAACAAATGAGTATGATTGCTGAATCATTATATTGATATTTCTTTTAGTCTCCAGCATCTTTACAGCAGCTAGAAGTGAAAACCTAAAATTGTGGAATTGTAACCCATACCAGACTCTGAAATCTGTTCTACTACTAATTGTTGCAATGTGCTTTGAAGTTTATTGCTTTTTTGTATATATGTTATTTTTCACAAAAAAGAAAAAAAAGTTGATTGTGATAATAAATGCACAGCTCTATCATGATATTGTGAACCATTGATTGTACACTTTGGATGATTACATGGTATGTGAATATATAATGTATATCAATAAAAAAATTTTTTTTAAGTCCTGGGCATGATTTTTACATAGGAGTTCTTTCCCCCTCCATGGTGACACCTGAGCACCAAGGCTACTCAGGGGTATGACTTTGGGGGTCACCTCTGAGAAGGACGGCTGGGCATCACCACTAGTGTGACACAGACAACACTTGTCTTCACTCCTATTCTGTTGCCCTCTTTCTGTGTTCAGCATCACTGTCTTCAGGGGCTTTGTGAGGCCTGGATCCTTGCTATCGAGAGAAACCCGGTAATGCCCCATTCATCTGTGCCCTCTCTCTGGTATCTTCAGATGTTCCTTTCACTTCATCACAAGGCACCTGATAGTACCCCTGAGGCATCCTCCTCTGAAATGTATAAATAATCCATTTTAAGATTTTCATTACTTTTCCTACCTAACAGGTTCATTTTCTGAATGGGGATTTTGGTTAAATACTGTCTTACCCAAAAGACCAACCTCAATGGTGGAAATTTTAGTAACCAAGGCAGGCCTATGATATGCTACAGCTCCTTGGGGAGCCTTTGTTCACACTCCATGCCTACCTTGAAGGTAAACTGCTGAGTGTTCTCCTCCCTGTCTTCTCTAACCACATGCTTGTGCAATGGAAACATCATTTGCTTTGTGTTTTTTTTTACTCTTTCCTCAAATTGAGAAAATTCCTGCATTTTGAAGTCTGATAATGAAAGCATAGCATACTGCCCCATGAAAGAGTGGTCATTGTGTTCTTTTTTAAAAAATAAATTAACCATAGCCCTACCAGAAAACTATCATTCAGTTAGTTGACCTTATTATTAAGAGATCTGATGACAAATTAATCAGCAGTAGCTGCTCCAAAGATATCGAACAGACACCTTTAGAAATGTATCATCTTTCCAAATTAGATCAAAGAGCAGGGATCATGTTGGAAGCTCTAAAAGTTTTAACCTCTTTCAGCTCATGACTGACTGAAAAGAAGAGTACTAATGGAAGACTCCCCTCTTAGACCATCCTCTACCTCCACCTTCCTGGCTTTTAATGAGGTCAGAGAAACTTGGCCTGAGCAGACATATTACAGGACATTTCAAAGGCTTAAGACAAGGACTAATATGAAAGATATTTCTCAATAGTAACTCTAACTTGATAACATCACAATCCAATGCACTGAGAGTGGAAGATGATAGGTTAGAATGTAATACATAGAAACACAGGGCCAAAAGAACTGAAAACACATAAAAATAGAGAAAATTAGGGAGTTCATGAGCTTAAGAAATAACTAATTTTGGTTAGGTTACTAGTAGTTCATACACATAAACACACACAAAAAACCCCATATATTCCAGAACTCCAGTTATCTCAAGATTTGAAAGCGTAATATGTGTATTCCCAAAGAAGAAGATCTTGAAATATTTTCAAAACAGCAGATGCATAAATTCTTTTTAAAAGGTAAAGAATAAATGTTTTGAAAGGGAAGAACTACAAAAAGAATCAGAGAAACCCAATTTGAAAAATCTTCAAAGGCATGAGCCCCTATGTTTTTTAAAAAAATCTCTTCTGTGTTTTAAGACTTGTTTTTTGTGTTTTTCATTTAAATGGTGCTGTTACTTGGGGAAAATTATTATATATGCTTATAAATAGTGTCAAATAAAAAAGAAGTTATTAAAGCAAAGGACGGTAAACACTTCTCATTGTTAAGACTTAGTTCTTGTTTTCACAACATGGAAAAGACAGAATTTTTTTTTTATGGGTCTGACTTCTATACTAGTATAATTTGACCAGGTGTATAGTTATGCTGAATATATGCAGGTATAGACTTGTCTGGCTCTGTGATTATACAGTGTCTACTGTATAATAAAATTAGTTTCTTTTTGTTTTGCCTTGCTTTTAGACACTAAACTTAATGTTGTAAATAAATGGAATAAAATAGATATTTGTCATGGCCAGGACTTCAGATATTATTTTGCTTTCATATTGCACTTGGATGCATAAAACTTCTTTGGAGATGCCCTTTTTTTTCACTCTTCAAAGAATAAAAACAGTCGTACGTATGGTATAGAAGGCCTCCCTAATGACAGTACAAACAAGACACCTACACATCCTAAACAAATTTTAGCATAAGACATGAACAAATGATACATTCTTGCTGACTATTGCTGGGGGACTCCCAGGGTAAATGAAGATTTATATGTATCAGGTTGGATGGGCACCCAGAAAATGTAGCTGTTGAAGTGAGAAAACATAATCTGACAATGATGTATGCTTTTTAGAAGTTGGCTAAATATTACCATAAATTATAAGCACGAACCTTGAGGATGAAATTCAGGGAAGTTCGATAGCTTTTATTAAAAGAGAATGAATACACAATGACTGTGTGATTGTGAAAACCTTGTGTCTGATGCTCCTTTTATCTACCTTGTCAACAGATGAGCAGAACATATGGAATAAAAATAAATAATAGGGGGAACAAATGTTAAAATAAATTTAGTTTGAAATGCCAGTGATCAATGAAAGGGAGGGGTAAGGGGTATGGTATGTATAAATTTTTTTTGTGTTTTCTTTTTATTTCTTTTTCTGAATAGATGCAAATATTCTAAGAAATGTTCATGACGATGAATTTGCAACTATGTGATGATATTGTGAATTACTGATTATATATGTAAGACAGAATGTTTGCGTTTGTTACGTGTTTTCTGGTATTTAAAATAATAAAATAAATAAAAAATTAAAAAAAAAGAATGAATACAAACATGCTTAACCCGGCACTCAATTATTAACTTTCCCTCTAAAATCGCCTGCTGTTTTTAAAACATTTTTTTATTGTTAAATATATGTACAAAAAAGAATAAATTTTGAAGTACATTATAACAAATAGTTAGAGAACAGATTTCAGAGTTTGGTATGGACTACAGTTCCACAACTTCAGGTTTTTCCTTCTAGCTGCTCCAAGACACTGGAGATTAAAAGAAATATCAGTATAATGATTCAGCAGTCATATTCATTTCTTAAATCCTACCTTCTCTTTTATAACTCCTCTTTCTCCTTTGAGCCTTCTTCCACTTTTTAAAGGGTATTTGGGTTATGCCCATTCTAATGTTTTCATGTTGGAAAGGGGTGTCAATAATATGGGGTACAGGATATGGCATATATAAGTTTTTCTTTTTTTCCTTTTGCTGGAGAGATGAAAATATTCAAAAAAAATTATCATGGTGATGAATGCACAACTATATGATGATATTGTGAGCCATTGATTATACACCATGTATAGAATGTTTGCATGTTTGTTGTTTACAATAAAAATATTTTTTAAAAAAATGGGGTAGGGGGATGAAACTAGTTGATGTTCTTAGAGAGGCTGAGCCCTCTGGGTTTCAGGACTTATCTGGCCTAAGAACCATCTGGAGGTTATAGGTTTCTGGAAAGTAATCTCAGTATGTGAAACTTTTGTAGAATCTCGAATAAGTGTTCTTTAGGGTTGATAAGAATGGTGTTGGTTGGGGCTTGGCAACCACGGTAATTAGCAATATCTAGTTAAGCTTGCGAAAGAGTGGCCTCCAGAATAGCCTCTCCACCCCATTTGAACTCTCTTCATCACTGATACCTTATTTTGTTACATTTTCTTTTCCCCGTTTTGGTCAGGAAGGCGTCAACCCCATGGTGCCAGGACCAGACTCATCCTTATAAGATCATCTGCTTTTTTTGATGGAGAAAGCCCTGTTACATAAGCATCCATTGTCAATAAATATGTATAGTTTACTAATTCATTTTCGATTAAATATAATTTTTGTGATCTAAGGAATTTAGGTTGGAAAGGATAGTTTTCTGACAATATCGAATCAGGAGCTCTTGTTCTCTTATAGTTAGCCTGCTATCCACACTTTTAATAATGAACTTAACTCTTTTTTGAAAGTGTGTGTATTCTAATTAGGGACTCCATGCCACCAGTTTAAAGATGGCAACATCGATGCAGCACAAACACTCCCTGGCAACAACAACATCCCTCCAATCCTTCAGACACACTGCTCAAGCAGTTTTTTTCCTCCAGGACAAAATTTTCCTAAGAGATAGGGACTGAGATGTAAGATTGCTGATTCCTTTCCTCCTAGATACTGGGAAGAAGTGACGATCCCTATGAAGCCCTTTGCTGAGAACCTGAGAATCATCAGAAAGCCTCATATTCCTTTTCCTTCCCCACTTCTAGTAATATTGACCTCTGCTTCTGATGTTTTTCTCTAGAAGGATTCTTAGCACAGCTGGAAACGGATTTGTTGTTCCAATTCACTCCTTGCCCATTTTCCATTTGCAACTTCCAGAGAGTAGGGCTCTCAGTTCAGCAATTCCTCCTTTAACAAAAAGATTGTGCCACCTCCTTAATCGATCCATCATCCTGGATACATTCCAAAGTGAATCATTCTTTCACTTCTAACTTTGAATCAGTGAGAGATTTAATGTCTTGCTAATACGATAAATGTAACACCTATATTGAGATAGTTAAGACTCCCTTGGCTTCTGTACATTTGCTTCCTTCACAACAGCAAAAGCCTTTGGTCTTGCGACAATGTGTTGGATCAAGGAGGTGGTAGTGGTAGTGATGGGGTCTGATGAATGCACATTTACTCGCTTTAGATTACTTTCTGTCCAAGCCCACAGTCAACATCCTTGTCAGTTGTTGGCCCTTCTCCACTCTCCCCATCTGCTATCTTTTAGACCATCTGCTAATTTCCCAATATCAGCCCTTACTTCCTGCCTCATTCAGGTCAGGTTGGACTTGCTGCCTAAAAGCCCTCCCCATCTCTTCCCTCCATCTCTATTCATCCAAATCCTCCTCATCCTTCCAAATCTGAGGCCTCCCTAAGGTTTCATCACTTTCACCAGGCAGAATTCACTCCTATCTCAACAGGGCTTTTAGTATTTGGATGGTATGTCTCTCAAGACTCAGCCTGCGGCCCCCACCACAGATATTTGTACACTATTTTATCTCTCTCACAAGAGTATAAAGTCTGTGAAGGCAGGGGTTATTCCTTATTAGGGTTGCTAGATAAAATACAGGATGCCCAGCTAAACTTGAATTCCAAATAACAAATTAGTTTGTAGCATGAATATGTCCCAAATATTGCATTGGACATACTTACACTAAGAAATCATTTGTTGTTTATCTGAAGTTCAAAGTAAACTGAGCATTCCCTATTTTTATTTGCTAAATCTTACAACCATATGACTTATTCCTCCTCACCTACCAGGGTCATAGTCTGTGAATGGAACACGACTCTTGTCTAACTCTAGAAAAGCAGGGGGCCCTATTTCAGAACAATATTCTGAGGCCAGGGACCACATGGGTCGGTCTAACAGTCTCAGCCCTTCTGGAATAGAGAGCTAGGTCCACATGCCCTGAGAGTACACACACAGCCTGTAATCTCAGGGCCTGGCCAAGGCTGGCACTTGGCATCAGAAATTCTATTGATAGCAAGAACACTGGAGTCTGTAACAATGTCCTGGCATTCATGCATGTCCTATGTTGAGCAAACTCAATAGATTCAAAGCCATAGTGTGTTTTCTCCATAGAGCTTTCCTCTGAGCACAACTTTTGTGGTTTCAAATATTGTTAGAAGAATTTCTATGAGGTCAGGGAAAATGCATTTAATACCACATGTGTTGATTTTTGATATCTGATTAGATTTTTTTCTCCTCTGGCCATGGCAATGTTTTATAAATTCTTTTACGGATAATCTTTCCATATTGACTGCTTATTTGTAGGCAATTTCATTCCACACAGACAATGAGCAGGTCTCTCATGAACATACCATAAGAAATAGTCTCTTTTTCTTTCATACTAGAGTCAAAACTGTTTAGAAAAGTCAAGGTACCAAGACCATTAGGATGGAAGGGCGAAAATGAGTTAGAAAAGTTTACTGAAGTTAGGGGAAGAAAGCAGTAATTCTTTGCAGAGAATGGAGAGAGGCTAATATTAGCTTGAAAGATTTAAGTCCTACCACAGAGCCATATTTTTATTTCCACAGCATAGCTCACACATTTTGTGCAGCTTGTTTATTAGTTTTTTTTTTAAAAAGACAATCACCATACAAGATACTTGAAGATTTTAAATGATTGCATTCACTCATTTCTATCTTCCTATCACTTCATTATTTTTACATTGTTTTAAGCTTTTTATATATATTTATATTTATATAAATCAATAGCATCTATGCAGCTCAATATTTCCCATGTGGACCACTTTCACATGTACAATTCAGTGGTGTTAATTACATTCACTATGTTGTACTTCCATCAAAACAATCCATTGCCCTAACTTTTTCATTACCTGAAACAGAAATTCTGCACCCATTAAATAATACCTTTCCATTGCCTGCCCTGCTTCCTATCCCCAGCCCTTGGTACACTGTAATGTACTGTCTCTATGAAATTTGCTTCTAGGTCTCTCATATAAATGGGCTCATAAAATATTTGTCTTTTTGGGTCTGACTTATTTCACTCAAGGTAATGTCTTTAAAGTTTAACCATGCCATAGTATGTATCAGAACTTTATCCTTTTTATGACTGAATAATAAGCCATTGTGTGTATATACACATTTTGTTTATGCATTCATCAGTTGAAGGACACTTGGGTTACTTCCACCTTTTGTCTATTGTGAATAATGCCACTAAGAACTTTTATGTGCAGATATCTGTCCTAGTCCCTGCATTTTTTGGAGGGTATATATACCGAGAAGTGAGATCTGAATTTAAGGTGAATGTTGAATTTTGAAATATCCGTATTTTGCCTTTGTCCAAAAGTGAACCATTTTAGGAACAGTGACTAAAAATTAGAAAAAGGTCTGCTTTCCCCTTTAAAACGGCTAAAGGAGGACATTTTTAATATGTACTAAATTCTGTTAAATGCAAAGGAAAATAAAATTTAAATTTAAAGTATATGGATTGACTTCCAGGGAGATGGCCAAGTACACTACCTTGAGCTTAGTCATGCTCCATGGAAAAGTTAGAGAAGGGACAGGAGGGCAACTGAGGTAGCAGTTTGGGAATGCAGTTGACGTGGCAGGGCCTTCTGCACCACATGGGATAGCCCTGGTTGCAGAGGTGGGGGAACTGAAAGGCAGAAAGCAAGAACTGACACAGAGGCATGGAGCCCCTGGGAGTGCACAGACAGGAGTGTTGCTCTGGGAAGTAAGCCAGGCCGCATTCCTTGGGCACGCTACCCTCACCAGTGCAGTCCCATGAACGGCAACTCACCCCACACCCATGCACCGGAACCCCATCACCAACTCCCATTCCCCATACTCTATATGCCCCCACCCCACCAGTCTCCAGTGCACATAACTACCCAACACACCAACCCCAAGTGCAGCCCAATCCACCTCTCCTCCACCCCTCCCAATCACTACCTACCCCGTCCTGTTCCCTGCAGGCTGTTGCCAGCGCATAAAGGCTGCAAGCACCAACCTCTATACCTAGGTTACCCCTGCCCCACTGCCCATCGTGTCACACAGCCTCACTCTGCCCTGCCTGAGCTTTGCATTTCCATTTATGGCACTCCAGACCCATGAATGCGGACAGCCCCCAATCACGTCATTCAGCTCTGGGAACCGTACTTAACAACAGTCCTAGAACTGCACATGAGCATGGCCCTCAGCCACACTTCCCAGCCCTGAGAAAGTGCTGAAGTTAGTGCGGCCGGGTCACATCCACCCCCAATTCATGAAGGCATAACACCAACCTGCTGTCACAGCTCTACTCATATGCACAAAGGGTCCCATGGCTTAAACCAGCACACACCAGGGTTATGGCTCCAACACTGGTGAACCCACAAAGTTACATACTCCCTGGATGCTGGGCACCCATGTTTACAAGCATCAGCATAACATCCTCAACCCGCACCTATACCTGCCCTGAAACAAATCACTGCACTGAGTGACCACCCTGTGCCCTGCTCTCTGCTATACAACCATCCCACAAACACAAGGCTGTAGACTACTGAAAAAAATCAACTCTCAAAGTAAATACATCAAGATACTTACACGCCACAAAGACGGCAGAAGATCACTAAGCATATCACAATGCAGAGAGATATAGCTCTGCTCAATGACCAAATTAAAATAGCAAAGGAGACACAGACATTGAAACAACTAATCAAAGATGTTCATACAATTCTGCTTAATAAAATAAAGGGGATAGCAAATGACATAAAGGAGATCAAGGAGACAGTAGAAGAACACAAAGAGGAATTTGGAAGAATAGCAGAAATCACAGAGATTAAAGACTGTTGATAAAAAAAAAAATACTGAAGGAACACAACACCAGATTTGAAGAGACAGAAAAAAGAGTAAGTGATATAGAGGACAGTATAATTGACTTCAAAAATGCAAAACAGCAAATGGCAAAAAAAAGATGGAAAGAATTGAATGGGAATTCAGGGAAATGATAACAACAAAGCACACAAACATAAGAATCATTGGTGTCCCAGAAGGAGGACAGAGGAGTAAAGGGCTAAGAAGAATATTTGAGGATAAAATGGGGGGGAAACTTCCCAACCCTTATAAAGGACATAAATATGTATTTCAAAGAAACCCAAAGAACTCCAAAGAGAATACATCCAAATAGGCTTTCCCCAAGGCACATACTAGTCAGTCTGTCAAATGTTGAAGAGAAGCAGAAAATTCTGAAAGTGACAAGAGAAAAAAAATCTACTACATACAAGGGAAATCAAATAAGACTGACTTCAAACTACTCAACTAGCACCCCGGAGATGAGAATACAGTGGTATAATATATTCAAGATCCTGAGAGAGAAAGACTTCCAGCCAAGAATTCTGTACCCAGACAAATTGTCCTTCAAAACTGAGGGAGAGATTAAAGTTTTCATAGATAAAGAAGTCCTGAAAGAATTTGTCAACAAGAGGCTGGCCCTACAAGAAATACTAAAATGAGTTCCACTGGCAGAAAAAAAAAAAAAAAAGACAAGAGAGGGAGGTCTGGAAGAGGGCACAGACTTGAAGAGTACCACTAAGGATAATTTAAACAATACAAAGAGAAAGAGGGAAAAGAATATATAGACCTGACAAATAAAATTAGAAAGGTAAGATGATGGAATCAAGAAACGTATTGTCATGGTCAGGGACATGTGTCAACTTGACCAAGTTGTGGTACCTGTTTGTCTGGTTGGGTAAGTGCTGGCCTGTCTGTTGCAATGAGGACATTTCATAGAATTAGGTCATGAGCACGGCAGCTGCATCCACAGCTGATTCCATTTGTAATCAGCCAAGGGGAATGCCTTCTATAATGAGTGATACATAATCTTATCACTGGAAGCCTTTTAAGGAGGATTCAGAAGAGACAGGCTCTTTTCCTGCTTCGGCTGGCAAGCCTCTCCTGTGGAGTTTGTCCAGATCCTCCATCAGAGTCATTGGCTTCACAGCCTGCCCTATGGATTTTGGACTCTACATTTCTGCAGTCATGTGAGACACTTTTCTATTTTATATTTGTGAGTGTTCCCTGTTGATAATGTTTCTCTAGAGAACCCTAACTAATACATCTTGGTACCAGGAGTGGTTCTTAAGAAACAGAATCTTAAAAATGGGTTTTTATGAATGGTTTTCTACTCTGAGTGGGCTCAGAGACACTAAGGACTCTGATTCCCGTAATCAGAATGACACTCCCAATCCATGGACTGAGTTGGCAAAGGAGATAGTCAAAATATCACCATTCAATTCTCCTAATGAATGAAGCCAGGCTCTGGGGGATAATGTTTTTGACACCTTTACAGAGTTTTGTAGAAATAAGAGGTATAGAGATGTTGATTGGTTGTTGTTACATACACTGGCTACATTAAGAAGTGAAAGGGATGGGCTTAAGGCTTCAAATGAGAAGCTTAAGCGCCATCTGACAGATGTAGACGTTTCTGTGAGTATCCTGAAGTAAAATCTTATTTCCTGTAGCCATAGACTTGAGATCTCTGAAAATCAGACTCAGAATCTTATTGTTAGAGTAGCAACCTTACAACATAAACTCAAATCTCAATCTTGCATGTTGTCTACCATTAAAGTGAGGGCATTGATTGGAAAGGAGTGGTACCCTGAAAAATGGGATGGTGACATATGGATTGATAATGATGTCAGGGGTGAGGTTGAAACCCTAGATCCTGCTGACTCTTCTCTAGATCACCCTGTAATAGTTTGCCCTGAGGACATAGCCACCTCACCTCCAGCCTGCCTTGAGGAGTTGGCCACCCAACCTCCTCCTGAAGGGATTAACCCTAGAGTGATTAATCCTGTTTCATTAGATGAAACTGCAAATGAAGGCCCTGAAGCAAATGGCTTGGAAGATATTTCTAGTTTTTTTCGTGAACCACCCCCAACACCACTCATTTCTTCCAGACCTATAACAGATTAAAGTCCCAACATGTCCCTAAAGGTGAGGTACAAAGTATCACACTTGAGGAGGTACATTATACTCCAAAAGAACTGTGTGAATTTTCCAATTTATATAGACAGAAATCAGGGGGATATGTGTGGCAATAGATTTTAAAGGTGTGGGATAGTGGTGGAAGGAATATAAAGCTGGATCAGGCTGAATTTATTGATATGGGCAATAGAGATTCTTCATTCAGTGTTATAGCTTGAGCAATTAGAAAAGATATTAACAGTTCATTTGGATGGTTGGTTGAAACATGGATCAAAAGGTGGCCAACATTACCTGAAGTTGAAATGCCAGAACTGCCCTAGTATAATGTAGATGAGGGGATCCAGAGGCTTAGAGAGATTGGAATGTTAGAGTGGATTTATCATGCAAAGCCTGCTCTTACATCCCAGGAATGTTTGGAGGATGCACCTTTTACCAGAGCAGTGAGAAATAAATTTGTGAGACTAACACCATCATCCCTAAAGAGCTCTGTGGTTGCACTTCTCTGTAGGTCAGATATTACTGTAGGAACTGCTGTCACTGAGCTGGAATCTTTAAACACAATGGGGATGACAGGATCCTGAGTTGGTAGAAACCAGATGGCAGCACTTAATCGCCAAAGACTGAGTAGACATGGCTATTATAATAGACAGCAAACTCAAAGCAGGCATCAAAATTATATGACACACAGAGATTTGTGGCATTGGCTAGTAAATCATGGGGTACCTAGAAATACAATAGAAGGGTAATCTGCTAAATTCGTGTTTGAGCTGTATAAACAAAAGAGTTCCAGGTCAAGTGAACAGAAGTTTAACCTGAATTACAAAAACACAGAGTCACGGCCCCTTAATCAATTTCCAGACTTGAAACAGTTTACAGACCCAGAGCCTTTGAATGAAGGGGAGACTATGTCCCTTTGGGGAAGAACCCTGTTACACTGCCACAAATTTATACTGTTAATCTCCCTCCAAGCCTTCCCCAAGGAGACTGATGGCCTTTTAAGAGGGTAACTGTGCACTGGGGAAAAGGAAATGATCAGCTATTTCGGGGATTATTAGACACTGGTTCAGAAGTGACATTAATTCTAGGGAACTGAACATGTAACTCTGGTCCACCAGTCAGAGTGGGGGCTTATGGAGGCCAGGTGATCAATGGAGTTTTAGCTCAGGTCCATTTTACCAGTGGGTCCAGTGGGCCCCCAGACCCATCCTGTAGTTATTTCCCCAATTCCAGAATGTATAATTGGAATAGCCACACTGAGCAGCTGGCAGAATCCCAACATTGGCTTTCTAACTCATGCAGTGAGGGCTATTATGGTTGGAAAGGCCAAGTGGAAGCCACTAGAACTGCCTTTACTGAGCAAAATAGTAAGTCAGAAGTAATACCAGATTCCTGGAAAGATTGCAGATATTATTGCCACTCTTAAGGTCTTCAAGGATGCAGGGGTGGTGATTCCCACCACATCCCCATTCAACTCTCCTATTTGGCCTGTGAAGAAAACAGATTGGCCTTGGAGGATTACAGTGGATTATTATAAGCTCAACCACGTGGTAACTCCAATTGCAGCTGCTGTTCCAGATGTGGTATCATTGCTTGAGCAAATCAATACATCCCCTGGTACCTGGTATGCAGCTATTGATCTGGCAAATGCTTTTTTCTCAATAGCTGCTAGTAAGGACCACCAGAAACAGTTTGCTTTCAGCTGACAAGGTCAGCAATATACTTTCACTGTCCTACCTCAGGGGTATATCAACTCTCCAGCTCTATGTCATAATCTTGTCTGCAGAGAAGTTGATCATTTCTGCTTTCCTCAAGACATCACACTTGTCCATTATATTGATTATATCATGTTGATTGGACCTAGTGAGCAAGAAGTAGCAACTACTCTAGATTTACTGGTAAGGCATTTGCCTGTCAGAGGATGGGAGATAAATCCAACAGAATTACAGGGGCCTTCCACCTCAGTGAAATTTCTAGGTGTCCAGTGGTGTCGGGCGTGTTGAGATATCCCTTCTAAGGTGAAGGATAAGTTGCTGCATCTGGCCCTTCTTATGACCAAAAAAGAAGCACTAAACCTAGTTGGTCTTTCTGGATTTTGGTGACAACATATTCCTCATTTCAGTATGCTACTCCAACCCATTTATTGAGTGACCAGAAGAGCTGCTAATTTTGAGTGGGTACCTGAACAAGAGGAGGCTCTGCGACAGGTCCAGGCTGTTGTACAAGCTGCTCTGCCACTAGGGCCGTATGATCCAGCAGATCCAGTGGTGCTGGAAGTGTCAGTGGCAAATAGAGATGCTGTCTGGAGCCTTTGGCATGCCCTTATAGTAGGACACAACGCAGACCCTTAGGATTTTGGAACAAAGCCTTACCATCTGCTGCAGATAATTACTCTCCTTTTGAGAAACAGCTTTTGACCTGCTACTGGGCCTTAGTAGAGACTGAACACTTAACCATGGGCCACCAAGTTACCATGAGACCTGAGCTACCTATCATGATTTGGGTCTTATCTGACCCACTAAGCCATAAAGTTGGGCAGGTGCAGCATCACTCTATTGTAAAATGGAAATGGTATATACAAGATAGAGCCAGAGCAGGTCCTGAAGGCACAAGGAAGTTACATCAAGAAGTGGTCCAAATGCCCATGGTCTCCACTCCTGCCATATTACCTTCTCTTTCCCAGACCAGAGCTATGGCTTCTTGGGGAGTTCCTTACAGTGAATTGACTGAGGAAGAGAAAACTTGGGCCTGGTTTACAGATGGTTCAGCATGATATGCAGGTACCACCTGAAAGTGGACAGCTGCAGCATTACAACCCCTTTCTGGGGTGTCCTTGTGAATTGCTGATTATATATATAGAACAGAATTATCATATGTTGGAAATGTTTGTGTTTCTTTCTTGTAATATTTTTTTTTAATTTAAAAAATAAATTTAAAATTTTTTTTAAAAATGAGGAAGAAATTAAAGCATTTTCTGGCAAAAAATTCACTGAAAGAATTTGTGACCAAGAGACTGGCTCTGCAAGAAATACTAAAGGGAGCACTAGAGGCAGATATGAACAGACAGGAGAGAGAGGTGTCGAGAAGAGTATAGAAAGGAAGACTATAAGTAAAGGTAAAGAGAAGGAAAATTAGACATGATATATGAAATCCAAAAGGGAAAATGGTAAAAGAAAGTGCTACCCATACAGTAATAATGCTAAATGTTAATGGATTAAACTCCCCAATCAAAAGACATAGACTTGCAGAATGGATTTAAAAACAGGACCCATCTATATGCTATCTACAGGAAACTCATCTTAGACCCAAGGATAAACAGACTGAAAGTGAAAGGTTGGGAAAAGATATTTCATGGAAATAACAATCATAAAAGAGTAGAAGTACCTATACTAATATCCAACAAATTAGACTTCAAATGCAAAACAGTTAAAAGAGACAAAGAAGGACACCAAGTATTAATAAAAGGAACAATTCAACAGTAAGACATAACAATCATAAATACTTATGCACTGAGTCACAATGCTCTAAAGTACATGAGGAAAACACTGAAAAGAGAAAAAAAACACATCTACTATTATAGTTGGAGACTTCAATTCCCCACTCTCATCAATGGACAGAACATCTCGACAGAGGATCAATGAAGAAACAGAGAATTTTTTGAGTATACAATAAATTAACTAGACTTAACAGACATTTATAGAACATTACACACCACAACATCAGGACCACATGGCTACACATGTGAATTATACCATTCAAGAAAGAATTAATACCAATCATGCTCAAACTCTTTAAACAAATTGAAGAGGAGGGAAAGTTACCTAATTCATTCTATGAAGCCAACATCACCCTCATACCAAAACCAGAAAAAGATATTACAAAAAAAAAGAGAACTGCAGACCAATCTCTCTAATGAGTATAGATGCAAAAATCCTCAACAAAACTCAAGCAAATCGAATGCAGCAGGATATTAAAAGAATTATACACCATGACCACGTAGGATTCATCCCAGGTATGCAAGAATGGTTTAACATAAGTAAATCACTTAATGTAATACACCATATCAACAAATCAAATCTGTTTGCAGATGATATTATACTATATGTCAAAACCCCCGAAAATCCACAGCAAAACTACTTGAGCTAATAAATAAGTACAGCAACTTAGCTGGTTACAAGTTCAACAATCAAATATCTGTAGTGTTTTATACACTGGTAATGAACAGTCTGAGGGGGAAATCAAGAAAAAAAATTCCATTTACAATTACAACCAAAAGAACAAAATATTTAGGAATAAATTTAACTAAAGAGACAAAAGACCTATACAAAGAAAACTCCAAGAAATTGTTCAAGGAAATCACAGAAGACCTAAATAAATGGAAGGGGATACCATGTTCATGGATTGGAAGAATAAATATAGTTAAGACATCGATTCTACCTAAATTGATTTACAGATTCAATGCAATACCAATTAAAATCCCAAAAACTTACTTTTCAGAAATAGAAAAACCAATAACCAAATTTATCTGGAAAGGCAGGTTGTCCTGAATAGCTAAAAGTATCCTGAGAAAGAAAAATTAAGACAGAGGTCTCACGCTACCTGAATTTAAGACATATTGTGAAGCTACAGTGGTCAAAACAACATGACACTGGCATAAAGATAGATATACTGACCAATGGAATCAAATAGAGTGTTCAGATATAGACCCTCTCATCTATGGACAGTTGATCTTTGATAAGTCAGTCAAACCAACTCACCTGGGACAGAACAGTCTCTTCAATAAATGAGGCCTAGAGAACTGGATATCCATATTCAAAAGAATGAAAGAGGGTCCTTATCTCACATCCTATATAAAAATCAACTCAAAATAGATCAAAGACCTAAACAATAGAGCTAAGACCATAAAAGTTTTAGAAGAAAATGTAGGGAAATACCTTATAAATCTTATAATAGGAGGCTGTTTCTTAGACTTTATACCCAAAGCATGAGCATTAAAGAAAGAAATAGGAACTCCTCAAAATTAAACACTTTTGTGCATCAAAGAACTTCATCAAGAAAGTAAAGAGTCAGCCTACACAATGGGAGACAATATTTGGAAATCATATATCAGATAAAGATCTAGTATCCAGAATATATAAAGAGCTTGTTCAACTCAACAACAAAAAGACAGACAACCCAATTACAAAATGGGCAAAAGACTTGAACAGACACTTCTCAGAAGAGGAAATACAAATGGCCAAAAGCACATGAAAAGATGCTTAACTTCCCTGGCTATTAGGGAAATACAAATCAAAGCCACAATGACATATCACCTCACACCCACCGGAATGACCATTATCAATAAAACAGAAAGTGACAAGCTGGAGAGGATGTGGAGAAAGAGGTATACTTATCCACTGTTGGTAGGAATGTCAAATGTTACAACTGTTGTGGAAGGCAGTTTGGCAGGTCCTCAGGAAGCTAAGTATAGTATTGCCATATGACCCAGCAATACCAATGCTAGTTGTCTACTTAGAGGAAATGAGGGCAAGTACACAAACGGACATTTGCACATCCATGTTTATGGCAGCATTATTTACAATTGGAAAAAGATGGAAACCACCAAAATGTCCATCAACAGATGAGTGGCTAAACAAGCTATGGTATATACATATGATGGAATATTATGCAGCTGTAAAAGAAAATAAAGTCATGAAGTATGCAACAACATGGATGGACATTAAGGACATTATGCTGAGTGAGATTAGCCAGAAACAAAAGGAAAAATACTGTATGTTCACACTGACATGAACTAACATTAGTGAATGAAATTAGAGAATTTCATTTAAGAACAGAGAAAAACAAGACATAGAATAGGGTAGATATTGGGTAGTTGGAGCTGAAGGGGTATAGATTGTGCAACAGGACTGATTGTAAAAATTCAGGAATGTATAACACAATATTACCTGATTGTAGCACAATAGTGTGAGAACACAGAATGAAGCTAATTGTGAGAATGATAGAGGGAGGAGGCCTGGGGGCACAAATGAAATCAGAAGGAAAAATAGACAATAAAGATTGAGATGGTATAATCTAGGAATGCCTAGAGTGTATGATAGTGACTAAATGTACAAATTTAAAAATGTTTTTCCATGAAGAAGAACAAAAGAATGTCAATATTACCGGGTATTGAAAATAGATAGTAATTATGTTTTAAAACTTCAATTTATGCATGAGACTGAAGCAAAAAAAAATGTTTATTTGGTACAAATTTGTATTTTGACTAGTGCATTTCCTAATACGACTTACGTGGACAGCTTAATTGAACACTATAGGTACATGGAACCTTAAGTAAGGCTTGAGATTTTATAAGCTTGTCCAGAATGATGACCCAATAAATCCCAGAGTGACTTGAACAGTGAATAAAAAAGTATTTGCCAAGCCCCCTTGGGGGAATGGCAAGAAAGGGGGAAAACTCAACATCCTCAAGTGAAGAATTTTTTATATTCTCACAAGCAGTGGGGACAATCTGGGGGTTTGTTCATATGAAACTTAATCCCACAAAAGATTGGCTAAGCCAACTTAAAATTAGGCCTAACAGTCACCCCCAGAGGACCTCTTTTATTGCTCAGATGTGGCTTCTCTCTCTCAGCCAACACAACAAGCAAACTCACTGCTCTCCCCCTCTTTACATGGGACATGACTCCCAGGGGTGTGGACCTTCCTGACAATGTGGGACAGAAATCCTAGAATGAGCTGGACTCAGCATCAAGGGTTTGAGAAAACCTTCTCAACTAAAAGGGGGAAGAGCAAAAAGCAACAAAAAAAAGTGTCTAGTGGCTGAGAGATTTCGAACAGAGTTGAGAGGTTATCCTGGAGGTTATTCTTATGCATTAAATAGATATCACTTTTTTAGTTAAGGCTTAATAGAGAGGCTGGAGGGAACTGCCTGAAAATGTAGAGCTGTGTTCCAGTATCCATGTTTCTTGAAGATGATCTTATAATGATATAGCTTTCGCAGTGTGAGTGTGTGATTTTGAAAACCTTGTGTTTGATGCTTCTTTTATCTACCTTATCGACAGACGAGTAAAACATATGGATTAAAAATAAATAAATAATAAGGCAAACAAATGTTAAAATAACTTTAGTAGATTGAAATGCTAGTGATCAATTAAAAGGAGGGGTAAGGGATATGGTATGTGTGAATTTTTTTTCTATCCATTTCTTTTTCTGAATTGATGCAAATGTTCTAAGAAATGATCATGATGATAAATATACAACTATGTGATGATATTGTGAGTTATTGATTATATGGTAAGAATGGAATGATCATATGGTAAGAATGTTTGTGTTTGCATATTGTTATGTTGAATTTTAAAAAAGTACATGAAGCGATGCTCATTTTCATTGGCTATAAGGGAAATGCAGATGAAGATTGCAATGAGATACAACCTCACACTTATAAGAATGGCTGCTATTAAACAAACAGGAAACTATAAATGTTGGAGAGGATGTGGAGAAACTAGACACTGTGCACTGTTGGTGGGAATGTATAATGGTGCAGCCACTATGGAAGATTGTTTGGAGGTTCCTTAGAAAACTAAATTTCAAATTGCCCTATGACCCAGCAATAGCACTACTTGGTATATACGCAGAAGACTTGAAAGCAATGATAAAAACAGACATTTACACACCAATGTTCATAGCAGCATTATTCACAATCACCAAAAGATGAAAACAAACCAAATGCCTATCAATAGACGAGAGGATCAACAAAATGTGGTATATACCTACGTTGGAATATTATGCAGCAATAAGACAAAATGATGTCCTTAAGCACATGACAAAATAGATGAACCTTGAGGACATAATGCTGAGTGAAATTAGCCAGACACAAAAGGATAGATACTATATGATTCTACTTTTATGTTCAGCATAAAAGTAGAATCAGAGGATTATAATACAGACTATAGGGGACTTAGAGATATGTAGAAACAAGAAATGGGTGAACCGTTAACTAATGAGGTTGAACTCCAATGAAGAGAATAGATACGAGTGAAGGTGATGCTCTAGTGGGTCTATAAGTAATATCACCATATTGAAGATGAACAAGATTGAAAGGGGTTGTATAGACCTACGTATCCCTACGTATATCTAGTGTGAATCTAGTGATTCACACTAGAAATATTAATTAGCTCTTGTAAGAATTACTTCAAAGATATGATTCTTGTATAAACAGTGTTTAAGTCTAGGATAATGGGGGGAAACTGCTATCGCATGCTGTGAGCTATGTTCAAAAGGAAACCATCAGCACTACCCGAGCAACAGCAGAGATAAATAATAAGGGGAAGGACAAGAGTTAAGAGGAGGTTTAGATTTCCTATTTGGTGAGGGTGTGTTTATTGGTCATCTTTCTCTTGGGAACAATGAAATTATCTAAACTTGAGAATGTTGATGGACTGTGGACTTGGGCCCTCTACATGATGCCTGTTGAATGCATGTGGCTGAAGGATGCATTGATGGAGAAGTAGATTGGCAAACGATGGTGTATATTTATGAACGAAGATTGTGCTGATACAAAAAGGAACAAAGTCGTGAGGCATGCAACATTGTGAATGAACCTGTGGGACATTTGCTGAGACAAAATAAGCCAGAAAGAAAAGAACAATAATGGTACGGTCACTTTGAGAAAATGCTTATAAGAAAACAGGGGCCTAGATTGTAATCTTTTAGAGCAGACACATTAAGTGCAGAGTGCTGATTAATATTTCCGGATTTTGAGAGGCTGTTTATATATATATGATGTGATATTTGGAGATAAGAATGAAGCCGAACAAGTTGGAGTTAAAGTAATTCAGAACATAGGGGTAAGGAAGACAGTGTCTATATTTTAGAACCACATGTACTCTTTGAGACCAATGGAAGAAAGGTTTATTTGATCTGGAACTGAAATTTTCTGTAGTGCTAATCTAATTCATCCTATTTGTATAGCTCATTTGAACAATTGAAACACAGGGAGCACGAATAAGAAAGAGTTCCTTTAATTCTGTACAGATTAATGTAATGCCTGGAAACATCCTAGGGTATATTAAGTAGATAATCAAAAAGTATTGGCAAAGTTCCCTGAGGGAGGGGAGAAAGAATATGGAACTATTAAACCTTACCATCAGGGAATCCCCTGATACTGTGTCAAACTTTAGGGACACCCAAATCAATAGGCTGTGCCCTTGATAATAAGGCTTACTCTTGTGAAGCTTATGTAGGTAGTGGTGAAGCTTAGACTACCTATAGGCATGCCAAGAGTTATTTCTGGAGGACCTCTGTTGTTGCTCAGATGTGGCCTCAGTCTCTCTAAGCCCAAGTGAAATTATTGCCCTCCCCACTACATGGGACATGACATCCAGGGGTGAAAGTCTCCCTGGGAACATGGGAGATGATTCCCAGGGATGAATCCAGACCTGACACCATGGGATCAACAATTCCATTCTGACCAAAAGGGGGGAAAGAAATGTAACTAATAAAGTATCAGTGGTAGAGAGTGTTCAAATAGAGTCGAGAGGCCTACTCTGGAGGTTGCTCTTACACAAGCTTCAGTTAGACCTTGCTACCTATCATAACCTGCCAACCCCCAACCAGGACCATTCCAGCCAATCCTAAAGACACCTAGTGCAATATATAAGATTTCCATAAGGATTCCATGCACTAGAGTAACTTTCCAGAAACCTACAACCTCCAGATGGGTCCCTGGTCCAGATAAGTCCTGAAACCTAGAGGGCCCAGCCTCTCTAGAACATCAGATAATTCCTTCTCCCTACCCCATATTAGTGAAAGACCCCTCCAATATCAAAAATTTAGAATTGCCATAGCCCAAACAACCCTAAAGAGGTATGGAAAGATCAAAGGTGATGGTGGAGTAATACATAGAAGATAGGATTTAACAAATGAATGTGAATGCTGAATCCTTAAATTGATATCTCTTTTGATAGCCAGTATTTTAGAGCAGCTAGAAATAAAAACCTAAAATTGTAAAATTGTAACCCATGTCAAAGTCTGAAATATGTTCTACAGATAATTGTGGTGCTGTGCTTTGAAATGTATAGCTTTTTTGTATATATGTTATTTTTCACAAAAAAAAGAAGGGAAAAAAGTCAATTGTGATGATAAAAAAATATTTAAGCCCTCTAACCTGTGTTCTGGAGCAGCTAAAAGGAAAAATATGAAAGGATCGTATGGTAGCCCATGACAAACTCTGGGATCTGTCCTGTAACCACTTGTTGAAGACTGCTTTGAAAACTATTGCATTTTGTATTTCTTTGCTTTGTATATATGTTATACTATACAATAAAGAAAAAGTTTTAAAAAAATTTTAAGTATGTGAAAACTCTTTGGCATGAATACTCTCAGGCCTCAGACCAGTGTTTTGGAGTTGATTCTTTGACCTTGAACAAGCCATATAACCTCTCTGAATCTTATTTTCTTAATCCTCAAAATGAGACTAACTGATTTGTTTTCTTACTTTTTTTATTGTGAAATATGCAAACAAAAAGGCAATAAATTTCCAAGTACATTTTAACAAGTAGTTATAGAAGAGATTTTAAAGTTTGGTATGGGTTACAGTTCTACAAATTTTTGTTTTTTCTTTTAGCTGCTCCAAGACATTGGAGACCAAAAGAAATATCAGTATAATGACTCAGCAATCATACTCATTTATTAAATCCTATCTTCTCTGTTATACTCCTCCTTTTCTTTTTTTTCTTTTTTGTGAAAAATAACATATTTACAAAAAAGCAATATATTTCAAAGTACATCATAATAATTAGTTGTAGAACAGATTTCAGAACTTCGTATGGATTACAATTCCATAACTTTAGGGTTTTTTGATTTTTTTGTTTTTTCTTTCTTTGCATGGGCAGGCACCAGGAATCAAACCTGGGTCTCCAACACAGCAGGTGAGAACTCTGCCTGCTGAACCACTGTGGGCTGCACTAATTTTAGGTTTTTCCTTCTAGCTGCTCTAAGGTACTAGAGACTAAAAGAAATATGAATATAATGATTCAGCACTCACACTCATTTGTTAAACCAGACCTTTTCTGCATAACTCCATCATCACCTTTGATCTTTCTCCCACTCTTTAGGGGTATTTGGGCTATGCCCGTCCTAAATGAGTACCTGATTTTTAAAATGCATTTATTGTTAAATAATTTTTGATAATGTGCTCAAATATTTGGCACAATTTCTGGTATACAGCAAATGCTCCATGAATGCTGCTATTGATAATGTCCCTGTTATGGTCAAGGCATTGTGCTGGATGCTGTACAGAAAGACCTGAGGCCCTTGCTCTAGAGATTATAAAGCAGAGCCACCAAACCAGAAAAGAGTTACCCGCGTATCTTGAAGATTAAAAATACAAAATTGATTATATTCAAAATCAGTATTTCAAGGGTGAAATGTGAGCTGTTATTAAGCCAATCCAAAAATAAAGTTCTTCTGAAACCACTGTTTTAGTATACATGACTGCAAGTTCAAACAGCAGAGATAGATTTTTACATGCACTACAAAATTCATCCTGAAATAATGTACATGGCAGATCAGAGGCTAATGTCTACAGCCAAAATAACAGCAAATCCATTAACTTTGTTCAGGTTTAAATTGTTATTATTAAATTTAATAAAAAATTATTGGTTGTAAATAAAATATCTTAATTTGGAAAAAAAATCCATAACAAAAGATAAAAGCAAGCTGTAATACACTACCTATTGTAAGATTATATTGTTAAAGTTAATAATAAATAAGTACATAAGTCTTGATACATCCAATACTTGACTTACTTTTCAAATTTTAAAATATTGAGCAGTTAATGCTTTTTAAATTGAAAACAACAATAAAGTTACTAAGAAATAAAAAATAATAAATCCCCAGGAAAAAAAATCAGTCAATATTTTGATGAAAAATGTATACAGAAAATTTTCTTCACAAATTAAAAAAGAAACATCTCTAATAAGTGTAATTAAGAAAAAAATGAGTAAAAGAAGATTACAAAAAAAAAAAAGAAAGATATTCGGAACAAAAAGTAATTATTACTAAGTTACTGTAAAAATTTAAAAGTAATAAGGTGATATTTAACAAATTTGTACCAATAAATTAAAGAACATATAAAATGAATAATTGAAAATATACATATAGAGAGCCAAAATTGATTCAGGAAGAAAAAGAAACCCTGAGTAGACTACTAACCAGGAACATAAATTTGATTGATAATAAAATACATCCATCCCCACCAAAGTGCCAGCTTAATTTAGTTTTACAGGTGAGTTTTATGAAATCCTCAAGATTCATTTTATGCAAACTGCATCAGGGAATAGAAAAAGAGGGAACGACCTAATTTATTTCATGAGGTACAAGAAAAATAATAAACTAATCTTACATAAAATTGTGGATTCCACAATCTCAAATCAAATAAAACAACTTGAATACAGTCCTGTATAAAAAATTAATATATTATATCTAGGAAGGATTTATGCAAAGAGTGCAAAGTTTGTTCAAAATCAGAAAATTTTATTAACAGAATTTGTCACACTAACAGAGAAAATTAGAAGAACTATATGTCATAATAATAGACAGAAAAAGCATATGATAAAATTCAACACTGATTCAGGGTTAAAACTCACAGCAAACTGGGAACATAAAGGAATGGAGTCAACATGAGAAAAGTGTGTTAAAATAATCTAGAACAAACCTACTGTTTCATGGTGAAACTTAAGAAGCATTAACTTCTTAAATAAGACAAACATGTCCATCAAACATCTATTCCAAATTGTTTTAGTTTTCCTAGCCAATGAAATAAGAAAGACGAAGTAATTAGGAAGCGTAAAGATGGCAAAGGAAGTGACATGGTGCTGTTATCTGCAGATAATAATGATTTGCCTAAATAGAAAACCTAAGGAAAATATAAAATTAGTAAGGAAGTTTAACAAGATTACTGTTCATACAAGATCAATTTATAAGACAACAAAAATATTTCTAAACACCAGCAACCAGTGGTTACATATAATAGCATATAGTAGCAAAAAGTATATGAAAAAATACAAAACATTATTAAAAGTCGTAAAAGAAAACAAATGTTAAATCTCCATTCACAATATTCAGGAACTATGAAACTCAATTTTCAAAAGAGAATAATTATGCTACAAATACCATTGTTCATTTTAAAAACCTATCTCTAAAATTGAGATGTGTCTTATAACCAGTGACTTCTTGGATCTCATCCGCCAGGATAGGTTATGATGTCACTGTCCTTGCCTGAGCTTGAGTAAGCTTTTGGTCATAGCTGTTCATATTCTTGTCACTTTAATTGAGTTATGTACATTTTGGGACTCCATGTGTTGAGCTTAATGGCTATTTAAAATGTCTTAAAATGGTAATACTGTGGTTTAGCATTAAAATGAAAATTTATTGTAGGCACAGAAACACAGCAGGGGGCATAAATTTGATATTAAGGAAGCAAATGACTACTATTAGAAGAATAACTGAAATTGTGTAATTTCTTACAAAGAACACCAGGAGCTTTACAGGACCTAAGTCAGGAAGATACCCACAAGTAGGTGAAGCTGAATTATGTTTTGGTCCTATTGCTTGGAAGAACATTTCACAGACAACAGTGGACTATTCTTAAAATAAATGTTGCATTACTAATGTTCTTGATAGCACAGAAGCTCTTATTGTGGGGGAAAACAGATATTGAAGTTTTAAAGGGATTCAGGAAAGTCAGACTCTCAGTGTCAAGTTTTAGGGATATCTTTAATTTATTTCACCTATATTTTCATTTTTGTGAACAAGAATAATGTATGATAAAAAAATACATCTAAATAAATCTAACAGAACTCTTTCAATAAGTATAAAATAAAAAGTCTAAGTGATGAGAAAGTATAGTGCCATCATTTAACGAGCAGCAATTTTTTTTTTCTCAGTGGCACAGAAAATAATGAGGTGTCTTACAATTCATGGCATCTCAAAATAGATGAAATCTACCAACGCAATGCAATTCCAAACAAAAACTAGTCATAAGGGCAGGTCACAGTGGCTCTGCCATGCTGGAGACCTGGTTCGATTCCTGGTTCGTACCCATGCAAAAACAAACATACAAACAAAAAAACTAGCAGACGTCTTCATGGAGAGTCGCCGTGGTTTCCTCCTTGAACAGAACCGGGCGCTTGCCCCCGTCGGCCCACCACTCCGAGCAGCTTTCATCCACCTCTCCAGAGCCGCGCAGCCGCCGCCTCTTCTCCTCAACTGCCCACCATGACGACCACGTCCCCATTGCAGGTACGCCCACTACAACCAGGCAATGGTTATAGTGGATCAACCTGGAGCTCTACGCCTCTTATGTCTACCTGTCAATGTCTTACTACTTTGACCATGATGATGTGGCTTTGAAGAAATTTTCCAAATATTTTCTTCACCAATCTCCTGAGGAGAGGGAATATGCTGAGAAACTGATGAAGCTGCAGAACCAACAAAGTGGCTGAATCTTCCTTCAGGATATCAAGAAACCAGAAGGAGACGAGTTGTATAGCGGGCTGAATGCAATGGAGCGTGCATTACATTTGGAAAAAAGGGTGAATCAGTCACTACTGGAACTGCACAAACTGGCCACTGACAAAAATGACCCCCATTTGTGTGACTTCATTGAGACACATTACCTGAATGAGCAGGTGAAATCCATCAAAGAGTTGGGTGACTATATAACCAACCTGCACAAGATGGGGGCTCCGGATTCTGGCTTGGCAGAGGACCTCTTTGACAAGCACACTCTGGGAAACAAACAGTGATGATGAGAGTTAAGCCTTATGCTGTCTTCCCCAGAGTCACGGGGTGACTTCTGTGGTCACCACGACAGTGTGTGCATGTTGGGTTTACCTTTGCCTTTTCTATAAGTTGTATCAACACCCACCAAGTTGTTTCATTTGTACCATTCCTTCAAATAAAGTACTTTGGTACCAAAAAAAAACTAGTCATGAACTTTCTAGGAACTTGATGACCCAATTCTAAAACTCATGTGAAAGAATAAAGGTACAAGATGAAAGATATCAGGGACAGATCACAGAGGGTTTTGTGGGATGGGATAAGGAATTTAGACACTTTTTCTAAGTGTCATGGGAGCTGATTGATGTGTTTTAAGCAAGTTAGTGCCAATCTCACTTATAATTAAAAAAAATACCCTGTCTATAAGGTGCAAAAATTTTATAGAATACTCAAGACTCTCTTGAAGAGCAAGGTGAGAATTGACTTGTTACAAAACTATAGTAAAATAAATCAGTGTGATAATAGTTCAAAGATAGATAAATAGTTATGACTGGATATAAATTCAGAAACAGGCCCAAACTATGGAAATTTGATGTCTTGCAGAGGTGCCATTATTAATTGACAGGGAAAAATGGCCTGGGGCAACTGGTTGTCCAACTGAAAATAAAAAATTATTTGATCCTTAAACATAAATGAAATCCAGGTGAATTAAAGGCTTAAATGTAAGAAGAAACTCCAGTATTTCAGGGTAGAGCAGGAAGTAAGGGTGAGAAGCAGGAAGCCAAATTCAAGCAGTTGTTGGGTGGGCACCATGGCCAGGATCACCACTATTGAGGCTGTGAAGCACAAGATCCAGGTTCTACAGCAATAGACTTATGAAGAGAGAGAGCTGAGGGCCTCCAGCAGGAAGCGGAGGGAGAAAGGCGGGCCTGGGAACAGGCTGAGGCTGAGGTGGTCTCCTTGAACCAGATCCAGCTGGTTGAAGAAGAGCTAGGCCATACTCAGTGGTACCTGGTCACTGCCCTGCAGAAGCTGGAGGAAGCAGAGAAAGCTGCTGATGAGAGCAAAAGAGGTATGAAGGTTATTGAAAATCGGGCTTTAAAAGATGAAGAAAAGATGGAACTCCAGGAAATCCAACTCAAAGAAGCTAAACACATCACAGAAGAGGCAAATGGGAAGTAAGAAGAGGTAGCTCCTAAATTGCTGATTATTGAAGGGGACTTGGAACACACTGAGGAACAAGCTAAGCTGGCAGAGTCCTGTTGTCAAGAGATGGATGAGCAGATCAAACTGACGGACCAGAACTTGAAGAGTCTGAGTGCTGCTGAAGAAAAGTAGTCTGAAAAAGAAGACAAGTATGAAGAAGAGGTAAAGATTCTTACTGATATACTCAAGGTGGTAGAGATCCAAGTCGAGTTTGCTGAGAAACTGGTAGCCAAGCTGGGAAAGACAATTAATGATTTGGAAGATAAACTGAAATGCACCAAAGAGGAGCACCTCTGTACACAGAGAATGCTGGACCAGACTCTGTTTGACCTGAATGAGATGTAAAGCACCTCAGTTCTACCCTGCCACTGCTACTCCCTTCCACCCTGACTCCTCCTGAGGCTAGCCTGCCCAAAGCTGATCTTTAAACTGAAGGCTGATCTTTAACTGGAAGGCTGCTTTCTCTTCTCACCACATACCCCCACACCCATCCACCTACCTACCCCTGGCCCCATGGTGTCTTTTCCCCCAAACTCTCCCTACTTCTCCCAGAGACGGCAGCTGGGCTAGGGGCTGAGCACCTCTGGGAACAATATTTAAGGAAATGTGAGCACAGTGCAAGTTTCTTTAGAAGCATGTTGGTGATGTATACATTTTGTAATTGTGCCCCTTTTTGTGGTTGTAGCAACCATTTATAAAACATTCCAAATAATTCTATAGCTCTGAAGCAACAATCTAATCCCTATCTCATTTTTGAAAGGTAACTTTTCAGCTTAATAACATATTGCTCTCTCCAAAGAGGAGGAAAAGAGGTATGGGCCTGCCTCACTGAGAACTGAACATAGCCCAGGGAAGGCTCCACTGAGGGAAACCTCATTGCTCCATTCAAAGCACCAGCTAAACCAGAAAAGGTGATTCTAGAAGTTAGCTTAAAAACAAACAAACAAACAAAAACAAAAAAGAAGAACCATTGGGGTTTTTAGCTTCAGGCAAATTTATTATTTTTATTTTTTTCTCATCAGAAATGACCAAATTAATATGATGAGACCTCCGAGACCGAATCTTTTTCTGGTCCTTTCTCTAACCCATTCCAACTGCTACAGAATGAATCATGTGTTCCTTATGTTGCGGTGGCCACTGATGTACTCTCTTGCCTCTTTTTTAAAAAGGAAAGAAAATAAAATTATGTTTTTGCCACAGGTTTAGCCAAATGAAACATCTCATCACCCTTTTCTGGGCCTGAACCTGCCATGTCTAAAAGTGCCATTTCATGCTTTTTATCAGCCAGTGCTGGAGAAATTTCGAATACCTTATATACAAAACTTTAAAAAAATATTACATTATTTTGAAGCTTTGCTTCCTTGGGGTTGGGGAGCACTGGCCACTCCATCTTTACAGTCTGGGCTGGCAGTATTCTGATCTTTTACAATTCTTTTCCCCACCCAGTTCCACCTTTTTGGTGAGGTGCTCTGAGGTCTAAGTGTGCATACTGAGGTTTATTGGCTTAAAATATACTCTCCTTTGGGGGGCAGTTTGGGAGAAAGAGAAACTACTAATGCAACTGTTTTGATACGGAAAATTGGAACAATTTCCTTTTGAAATAAAGAACTAGTCCCTCTTAAAAAAATGTGAGAAGAAACCATTCAAAATTTTTATTTATTTTTTTATTAATTTTAAAAAAAAATTACAGGAAAGAAACCCAAACATTCTTAATATGTGATCATTCCATTCTACATATATAATCAGTAATTCACAACATCATCACATAGTTGCATATTCATCATTATGATCATATCTTAGAATATTTGCATCAGTTCAGAAAAAGAAATAAAAGACAACAGAAAAATAAAACTAAAACAGAAAAAAAAATTATACATACCATACCCCTTACTCCTACCTTTAATTGATCACTAGCATTTCAAACTAAATTTATTTTAACATTTGTTCCCCCTATTATTTCTTTTTATTCCATATATTCTACTCTTCTGTTGATATAGTAGCTAAAAGGAGCATCAGACACAAGGTTTTCACAAT
Organism: Tamandua tetradactyla; assembly: GCF_023851605.1. NCBI lineage: Eukaryota > Metazoa > Chordata > Mammalia > Pilosa > Myrmecophagidae > Tamandua > Tamandua tetradactyla. The sequence continues at coordinate 126,871,115 of NC_135353.1, forward strand.
CACAGAGTCTCACTGTGAAAGCTATATCATTATTCAATCATCTTCAAGAAACATGGCTACTGGAACACAGCTCTACATTTTCAGGCAGTTCCCTCCAGCTTCTCCATTACATCTTGAATAACAAGGTGATATCTACTTAATGTGTAAGAATAAACTCCAGGATAACCTCTTGACTCTGTTTGGAATCTCTCAGCCATTGACAGTTTGTCTCATTTCACTCTTCCCCCTTTTGGTCGAGGAAGTTTTCTCAATCCCTTGATGCTGGGTCTCAGCTCATTCTAGGGTTTTTCTCAATCCCTTGATGCTGAGTCCCAGCTAATTCGAGGATTTCTGTCCCACGTTGCCAGGAAGGTCCACACCCCTGGGAGTCATGTCCCACGCAGAGAGGGGGAGGGTGTGTGTTTGCTTGTTGTGTTGGCTGGAGAGAGAGGCCACATCTGAGCAACAAAAGAGGTTCTCTTGGGGGTGACTCTTAGGCCTAATTTTAAGTAGGCTTGACCTATCCTTTGTGGGGTTAAGTTTCATATGAACAAACCCCAAGACTGGGGGCTCAGCCTATAGCTTTGGTTGTCCACACTGCTTGTGAGAATATCAAGAATTCAACTTGGGGAGGTTGAATTTTCCTCTGTTCTCACCATTCCCTAAAGGGGACTTTGCAAATACTTTTCTGCTCATTGATCATATCATTCTGGGATTCATTGGGGCATCACTCTGGACAAACCAACAAAATCTCATGTCCTACCCAAGGTTCCATGTACTTATGTTGTTCAACCAAGCTATCTACATAAGTTATATTAGGAAATGCACTAGTCAAAATATAAATTTTGTACTAAATAAACATTTTTTGCTTTAGTCTCACACATATGTTGAAATTTTAAGATATTAATTACCATCTATTTTCAGTACCCTGCAGTAATGACATTCCTTTGTTCTTCCTCATGAAAAAACATTTTTTTAATTTGTACATTTAGTCACTGTCATTATACACTCTAGGCAATCTTAGGTTATACCATCTCAATCTCTATCATCTTATCTTTCCTTCTGATTTCATTTGTGCCCCCAGCCCTCCTCCCTCTATCATTCCCACATGCAGCTTCATTCACTGTTTGAACATAATTATATTACAGTTAGGTAGTATTGTGCTGTCCATTTCTGACTTTTTATATTCAGTCCTGTTGCACAATCTGCATCCCTTCAGCTCCAATTACCCAATATCTTACCCTATTTCTATCTTCTGATGGTCTCTGTTACCAACGAATATCTCCAAGTTTATTCAGTAATGTCAATTCATATCAGTGAGGCCATACAGTATTTGTCCTTTTGTTTCTGGCTAATCTCACTCAGCATAATGTCCTTAAGGTCCATCCATGTTGTTACATACTTCATAACTTTATTCTTACAGCTGCATAATATTCCATCATATATATATACCACAGTTTGTTTAGCCACCCATCTGTTGATGGACATTTTGGCTGTTTCCATCTCTTGGTAATTGTAAATAATGCTGCTATAAACATTGGTGTGCAAATGTCCGTTTGTGTCCTTGCCCTCATGTTCTTTGAGTAGAGACAGCATATAGATGGGTCCCGATCCCTAATCCATTCTGCCAGTCCATGTCCCCCGATTGGGGAGCTTAATCCATCAACATTCAGTGTTATTACTGCGTGGGCAGTACCCTCCTCTACCATTTTGTCTTTTGGCTTTTATATGTCCTTCTAATTTTCCTTCTTTTTACCTTTCCTCATAGTCTTCCTTTCTACACTCTTCCCCACACCTCTATCTTCTGCCTTCATGTCTGTCTCTAGTGATCCCTTTAGTATTTCTTGCAGAGCTGGTCTCTTGGTCACAAATTCTCTCAGTGATTTTTTTGTCTGAAGATGTTTTAATTTCTCCCTCATTTTTGAAGGACAATTTTGCTGGATGTAGAATTCTTGGTTGGCAGTTTTTCTCTTTTGATAATTTAAATATATCATCCCATTGTCTTCTCGCCTCCATGGTTTCTGCTGAGAGATCTACGCATAGTCTTATTGGGCTTCCCTTGTATGTAATGGATTGCTTTTCTCTCGCTGCTTTCAAGATTCTCTCTTTCTCTTTGAACTCCGACATTCTGATTAGTAAATGTCTTGTAGTATGTCTATTTGGATTTTTCTCTTTGGCGTATGCTGCACTTCTTAGATCTGTAATTTTAAGTCTTTCATAAGGGTTGGGAAATTTTCAGTGATAATTTCCTCCATTAGTTTTTCTCCTCCTTTTCCCTTCTCTTCTCCTTCTGGGACACCCACAACACATATATTCATGTGCTTCATATTGTCCTTCAATTCCCAGAGACCCTGCTCATATTTTTCCATTTTTCCCCTATATTTTCTTTTTCTTGTCAGGTTTCAGATGTTCTGTCCTCCAGTTCACTAATCCTATGTTCTGCCTCTCAAAATCTACCATTGTAGGTTTCCATTGTTTTTTTATCTCTTCTACTGTGCCTTCATTCCCATAAGTTCTGTAATTTGTTTTTTCAGACTTTCAATTTCTTCTTTTTGTTCATTCCTTGCCTTCTTCATATCCTCCCTCAATTCATTGATTTAGTTTTTGATGAGGTTTTCGTGTCTGTTCGTATATTCTAAATTAATTGTTTCAGCTCCATTTGAACTGTTGGTTTGTTCCTTTGAGTGGGCCATATCTTCAACTTTCGTAGTGTGATTTGTTATTTTTGCTGGTGTCTAGGCATTTAATTACCTTAATTAGTTTATTCTGGAGACTGCTTTCACTTCTTTCATCTAAGGTTTTATTGCTGGATGAATTTGTTCTCTCTCTGTTCTTTGACATTCAGTTCAGCTTTTTCTGGACCTCTAGCTTAGGTTTTGTTTAACAGAGGAGAATGTTTCAGTTCTTGTTTTCTTGTTTCTTGCCCTGCTTGTATTGTGCCTTTTTCCCCCTAGGAGGGTCTGTGTAGGTATTATAGACCTCAGCCAGATTTTCCCAGACCAAACTGGCGTCTTATCAAGAGGAAAGAGTCACCTGCATCAGTTTTCCCTGAGAGTGAGACCCAGCAGGTTGACAGACTTTTCTGTGAAGTCTCTGGGCTTTGTTTTTCATATTTTGTCCAGTATGTGGTGCTTGTCTTCCTGCAGGTCCCACCACCATAAGATGATGCTTTATCTTTAACTTTTGCAGACTCTCCCTGCTGGGGGCATGGTGGAGACAGAGGAGAGGTTACGGGCTGGTTTTAATGGCTTCAAATTTCCAAGCCCTGGGGTCTGAATTCCTTGGGGGAGGGATTCCACCTGAGTTGGGTTTCACCCCTCCCCTGGGGAAGGCACAGGCTCCAGACCAGCCCTCAAACAAGCTTGTTTCTGCCTATGCCTGGGGCAGTTGCAGCCTGAGAAGTATCCAAAGGCAGTCAAGCCTTTGTAGAAGCACAGCCACAAAAAGCTCTGCTTCCTTTTTTTTTTTTTCTGTCAGTCCTGCCCCCTTGGCACTGGGGCAAAAATGAACAACCTCCACTTTGACCAGGTTCACCTGAGCTGAGGGCCTATTTTTAGTAGTCAGAATTTGTTAATTAATTCCACAATTGGCATTTGGTTGTGCTTAGCCCCTGTTGCTGGTAAAGTCCCTTTCCTTTCCCCCCTGGGAAGCAGCCTGTTGGGGAGGGGCACCGGCAACTGTGGCTTGGGGAACTCACGGTTCTGGGGGGACTCGCAGCCAGTCCAGCTGGTCCAGACTGGGATACACTGTGTTTCCAGTCACTGATGTAGCCCCAGGAGCTGTTCTGTATTGTTTCTGGAGGTTATTTGGTAGTTGTTCTGGAGGACAAACTAAAACATGCACATTGGTAAGCCACCATCTTGGCCTGGAAAAAAAAAACCTTCAAAATTTTAAAAAGAAAATGTAAGGTTTCTTCAGCAAGACATGAAAAAGAAATGCAAATCATCAAAAGAAAAAAATTGATAAATTTAATTACATTAAAATTTTAAAAAATTAATATATACCAACAAGATACCATAGGATCAAACTGGAAAACATATTAAATGAAAGAAGCCAGACACAAAAGGTCATATATTGTGATTCCATTTCTATGAAATATACAAAATAGGTAAATCCATAGAGAGAATAAAAACTGGTGGTTGCCAGGAGCTTGAAAGAAGTGGGAATGAAGAGCAATTGCTTTGGTGTAAGGTTTTGTATTAGTTTGTAAGTTGCTAGAATGCAATATACCAGAAATGGAATGGCTTTTACAAATGGAATTTAATAATTTACAAGTTTATAGTTCTAAGCCTATGAAAATGTCCAAACTAAGGTATCTAGGAAAAGATACCTTAATTCAAGGAAGGCAAATGCATCTAGTACACTTCTGTCAGCTGGGAAGTCACACAGCTGGCACCTACTGGTCCCTTCTGGGCTCCATTGTTTTCAGCCTCTGCTCCTGTGGGGGTTTCTCACTTTGCTTCTCCAGGGCTGGCTTTCATCTCTTGGCTTCCCACTGCTCTCTCCAGGTTCTGGCTTGCCTAATATCTCATGGCAACATCAGCTGGGCTCCAATTATTTCCAAACATCTGTGTCTCTGTTCTCCATGTATCAGCATCTGTGTCAGCTCTGCTCTGAAGTTTCTGTTGGTGCTGTCATTTCTGACTCTCTCCAATATATTTCCTCTTTTAAAGGATTCCAGTAAATGACACAAGACCCACCTTGAATGGGCAGAGTCACATCTCCATATAATGAAAAGGTGACACACACAATTGGTGTGTCTCAGTGGAAATAATATAATCAAAAGATTCCAACCTACAGTATTGAATCAGGATTCAAAGAAACGGCTGCTTTCACAAGATTGGATCAGGATTAAAACATAGCTTTTCTGGAGTACATAAAACTTTCAAACCTGCACAGGTTTCCTATTGGGGTGGTAAGAATGTTTTGGAAATAGATAGAGGCACAATATTGTGAATGCACTAAATGTCACTGAACTGTTCACTTCAAAATGGTTATTTATATGTTACGTGAATTTCACCTCAGTTTTAAAAAAGCTTCCATAAGCAAAGTAAAAAAAACAAGTCAGAGAATAAGATAAAGTTATTTATAACTTATATAACTGACTAAGGATGAGGATCAAAATATATAAAGAACTCCCATAAATCCAAGGAAAAAGATAAACAAAATATGGCAATAGGCCTTTCACAGGTGAGGAAAACTGGGATAGTCTATAAACATATGAAAAGATGCTTAATATGTAATTTAAAATGAGACATCACATTCATACCCTTGAGATTGACACAAATTGAACAGTCTGACAACACCAAGTTAAGGGCATGATTAAACCAGATTTTCATTTATTGTGAATGAAAATGTAAATGTATACAGCCACTTTGGCAATATCCAGTTAAGTTGAATATATACATGTTCTTTGACCTTACAACTTCCCTTTGTTGATAGTTGTTCTAGTTTGCTAGCTGCCGGAATGCAATATACCAGAAACAGAATGGCTTTTAAAAAGGGGAATTTAGTAAGTTTAATAAGTTGCTAATTTACAGTTCTAAGGCTGAAAAAATGTCCCAATTAAAACAAGTCTATAGAGGGTGGGCCATGGTGGCTCAGCAGGCAGAGTTCTCACCTACCATGCTGGAGACTCAGGTTTGATTCCCGGTGCCTGCCCATGTGGAAAAAAAAAAAAAGTCTATGGAAATGTCCAATCTAAGGCATCCAGGAAAAGATACCTTGGTTCACAAAGGCCAATGGCACTCAGCATTTCTCTTTCAACTGGAAGGGCACATGGAGAACATGGCAGCATTTGCTGGCTTTCTCTCCAGGCCTCTTGCTTCCTGAAGCTCCCCAGAAGGTATTTTCCTTTTTCATATTCCAAAGTAGCTGGCTGGTGGACTCTCTGCTTTGTGGTTCTGCAGCGTTCTGAAGCTTTCTCCAAATTACTTCTTCTTTTATAGGATTCCAGTAAACTAATCAAGACTCATGTAGAATGGGTGGAGACATGTCTCTCCATCTGATCAAGTTTAATACCCACAATTGATTGAGTCACATCTCCGTGGAGATAACCTAATCAAGTTTCAAACCTATAGTACTGAATAGGGATTAGAAGAAACCACTGCTCCCACAAGTTTATTTAGATTAAAAGATGGCTTGTCTAGGGTACATAAATCCTTTCAAACCAGCACAATAGTGTAACAGAGAAAACAGGATTTAAGGGATGATTTCGATTACTGAATCATTATATAGATATTCGTTTTTGCTTTCTGATATATTTGAGTAGACAGAGGGAAATTCCTGAAATCTCTAAATTTTAATCCATTTGCCTTGATCTCTGATAATGATTGTATAGCCCTTATCTTCTCTCCCTTTGATTGTAGAAACCTTGTGACTAACATTCCTTTCTACCCAATTATCCAGTTTTTTAACATTAGAGTCTTGTAATCACTAATGACAGCCCCTGATGTTTGCTAATGAAGAGTTTTGGTTCAGCCCAGATCTAAACCACCCCAAATCCAAAATTATCTTGATAACTGAGACTGGATCAAACCAAATTTGGCCCATCTGATATACTCAGTAGCTCAGACTTTAATCTGTAAATCCCCTATACCTCATCCTGCCATTTTCCTGCACATATTTTGTGAGCAAGCATGTAATCAATCTGCATATGCTCAGTAATTAGATCACCTCTAATTATATCATCTACGGCCACTGTGCGCATTATCCCAAACCCTGCCCATCTTTTCTCTAATAAAACTATCCAAATTACTGCATTTAGGGGAGACAGATTTTAGGCCGCTAGGCCATATGCTCTCCTGCTACATACCTAGAAATAAACACTTTCTCTCTTTGAAATTCTGGTGTCTCAGGAATTGGTGATTGAGTGCATTGAGCAAAAGAATCCATGGCCTTTCTCTGGTGACAATAGAAACCTAAATTTATATAAACAAAAGAAATGCACAAAGATGTACATTTCTTTCATTAGGTAAAATTGGATACCTTGTACTTATAATTTACCTTCAAAGGATATTATATGACTTCATGTGAGCATTAGAACCTTCCAACATTGTACTGACATTTCTTCCCTCCAGATCTTTGTGCTATCGTTGTCATATATTTCACTTTTGCATGTTTTAAACCCCTCCTTATATTGTGGTTATTATTGTTTTAAGTGGTCAAGTATCTTTTTTTTCCCTTTTCCATGGGCAGGTACTGGGAGTTGAACCCTGGTCTCCGGCATGGCAGGTGAGAACTCTGCCTGCTGAGCCAGCACAGCCCGCCCTCAAGTATCTTTTAAAGTTATTTAAATAATCAGAAAATTGTCTTTTATGTTTACCACTGTGGAAGGTAGAAAAATGGGCTCCCAAAGATAGCCTTATACTTTTTCTGTAAAGATTTGCCTATTTTACTTTTTTAAAAAATCTGAAGCATAAGAAGGATACACCATACAAACAATATGAAGTAATATAATCATGTATTTTAGGATTGAAAAAATAGGGATATGTCTAAAAAGAAAGATAAACCTCTTGTGTTGGATAATTTTAAAATGTCTTACATTGTAAGCTATTACTTAGTGATCTTTTACAATAGTAGATTTAGTTTAATTTACTGAAATAGCTTATTAACACCTCAGACAATTCTACTTATATTTTTCAGATTCTAATACCCTCAGAGCAGGGAACATCGCCATTTTGTTAACTGCTGTTTTCTTAAATTAAGCAACCTTTCAATAGGTAATCCTGCAGAGCAACCTTTATTTTGGATGGCTTTCTATAATTCCTTCTAGCCTCTTGGCTCCCACATCTTACAGCTGCTACCTGGGTCGTGGTTATAGCTATATATGCACGTATAAATCTATTGGTATAAAATGGGGAATCTGTTTTATATGAACTTTGTTATGTTTGAGTTTTAATTTCATTTTTCCTTTAGATAGAATGAAATTCTTTGTCCTGATAGGCAGAGTGTTACTATTGTCTTCCCAGGAGAGAAATACAGCATTCTCTTAATCTGTTTACAATCTGAAATTCACAATGACAAAATGGATCTTTGTATATTCTGAGTTTATTACATCTGTTGTCACTATCACTCTGCATTTATTGAAAACACCAAACATCTTGCTGCATTAAAAAGCAAAACAGCATGACATAAAATGTCGTTCTGATTTTTCAAATTAGGTTGTTTTTCTTCATTAGTGTGTTAATATAATCTTTTTGTTTGGAGAAAAGAGAAATAATTCTTTCCCTATCAATATTTGAAATATTTTTTGTATAAATTGGAGTAGGCATAGAAATATAGAAAGCATTGAACCACATTATAAATAGCTTGAATATAGCTCCACCACCAAAAAGGGATAAAATTGTTTAATAAATTAATGATTCTCTAATGTAAGAAGAAATCTGTTTGTTGGAAGGGCTATTAGTTTAAATAGACACCTACTTCACTGAGTACAGGGTTTTATTCTTCATTGTATTAAATATTGTATTCTCTTTTATTGGGAAGGCTGCTGTTAAAAGATTACATTTGCTCACAAGGCACAAACCTTTCGCTGTGGGAAAAACATAATGTGGGGATCAATGCCTTATTTTCCAAACATGTAGTCACTTACATACAAATTGAGGGCCCACACAATAAGAAATAACCAGTGAAGCACACCCTGCCCCAGAGAAGTTATAATCTAGCATGGAGATGATGTATATAAATAATGGCAACGTAATGAAAGCCCTGGCAGGAGTGATAGAAACAAGGATACTAGAAAAGTTCAAAAGAGATGTAATACTAGTTACCATGTATTTACTGAGTATTATTTATGTTCCTTGTAATCTGTGATTGTTATTGCTAAGACTATAATACAGACCAAGACTGTTTTTCTTTCTCTTTACCAAGCTGCCCACTCTACTGCTTGGATGCCTTTCCCCACTCCCTCCCCCGCCTGGCTACCTTGAAACTAATCTTGCAGCTGTGGGACTGCTGAGAAAAACAACTAGGACTATAGGAAAAAGGGGCCAGGGGGAGGGGAAAGATAATTTGAGATGCTACCTATTCCAAATTATCAACCTCGCCACAAACTCCTCCACTCATCTTTTGCCAGAGGGCTTACTGGTGCTTTCCCACTGCCCTTGCCCTGAATATAAAACTCAACCACTCTGCTTTCCCTGGAGTTGAGGGCTACTCTCTCTCTCCCCTGTAAACAGCCCCTGAATAAAGTCATCTTTGCGTATTTAATATTGCCCAGTGTAATTTTATTTAGAAAATTCTAACAGGTAAGAATTGAATAGTTAACATGTGCAGGCACTATTCTAAGCATGATACATATTTTAACTCTTTTTGATCCTCTTGACAATGACACAAAGTAATGATAATTCTCCCTACTTTTGGAATTAAAAACTGAGGTTCCAAACCTTTCAGAAGTTATCATGGGTCTTGTCTTCACTATGCCCTTACCTCACTGTTTCACTTATCTATTGCTGTGAAGCAAATCACCCCCAAACTTAGTGGATTTAGGCAACAATGATTTTATAATTTCTTATGATTGACTAGGTTCACTGGCCAGTTCTTCTTTTGGTATTGCCTGGTTTGCTCAAGCTGCTGCAGGCTCAAATGAGACTGGCATGTCCAAGATTTACATGTCTGGCAGTTGGTGCTAGCTGTAGACTGTAGGCCCTGGACTCGCCTCCATCTGGCCTTTCATTCTGGCTTTACAGCATGATGATTTTGCACAGTGGTGTCAGAGTTCCAATAAATCACATGCTAATGCACACTCACTTATCAAGCCTTCACTGACATCCAGTTGGGCAAAACAAAATGACATGGCCAAACCCAGAGTAATGATGGGAGGGGGCAATGCCGGGCATAGAGACCAGGACATGTGATTCATTGAAGGCCAATGTAACAAGCTACCACATTTATCATGTGACCTTTTAAAGTCCACTAAAACTCAGGTTCTTCATCAGTAAAATAAGGAGATGGAACTGAGTTATCTCTAAGGTTCTACTGTCATATGCAATTGGATGCATGGATGCACTCTACAGTACTTCTTTCTGCAGCTCAGTTTATAATCCCGTGACATGATGGCCTGTAACTTCTTCCTTTCCCTTAAAGAAAAGTTTCCTAAACCTTCTCTTCAAATATATTGTCTACCTTAACTTAAAAAAAAATGAGAAAATTAAAAATTAAAATACTGTAGTGCAATGCTCCTGAAGTGTACACCCTAGACTACTGAAGGTCCCTAGGGAGCAATGGGGGATCAGGGGTGGGGAAGTGGGGATGTCTGTGGATGGTGGGGTGGCTTCAGTGGAAAAAGCAATGAAACAATTGCATTCATTCACTTGCATCAAATTTGAAAAGGAAAATTAATTATTATTTTCAGATCCTGTTATCTTCTTAATGAGCATTACCTTCTTAGCGTAGCTGGGGAACGGAGGTGTGGTGAACGGGGAGACCTACATAATCCTTGAGCTGATCCTCCAAACAGGTTAACTTTTCAAGAATGTTTAAGGTGCCATGTTGGCTTGATAGTCACTAATACTGTGAGGAAAAGTGGTTGTATGAAGCCATGGGAAGAGCAAGGTCTTAACAGGAGGAGAAGGTAGCTGAAGGATTGATTCTCTTTAAATGCACTCATCACCAGACCGCCTCCCCATGCCCCCCCCCCTCAAACCATCCCTTTCCTCTGGTGTACTTCCCCTGACCTTCTGAACTGGTATATCTTTGGTTAAACATATTCTGCAAGCACTATTTTAGTCAATTCACTACAGTTAAATTGAATGTTGTTGGGCTTGGCTAATAGTATCTCATATGGTTTCCAAGCTATAAAGTATATTTGTTGAATTTCATTTTTTTCACGGTTACTCTTGTGTTGTTATGGGAATTCGCAATTTAGACAACTGGGTCAGTGACTCAAAAGTGGTTCATTGAAAAGTTGTGATGAAAATAGTGACATAAATAGTGGCATAAATTTGCAACTGAAAATGTCATAAATAAAATTAAGAGGACTTCAGTCTAATTTTTACTATGAATCTGTAAATGCTAGTATAAGCAAAGCGAATGTGCTAGTGATGATTTTTGCCAACCATGTGAAAAAGAAAAGTTTGAATTGGAGGTATAATGAATAATGTCTGAAAATTTTATTTTATTAGACCTTTGATCCATTTAAAAATCCTCAGTGCATAGCTTGTTATATAATTTATTAAATAGGGGATGAAGGCACTGAAACTTCTGTCATTTTCAAATAGAGCAGATTGACCTCTCTGGTAAATTTATTATGCTTATTCAAAACAAGCATAAAAATAATGCTTTCCATCATGTAAATTATTAATTTTATAGCTAAAGATAGAAAAAAGACAGGAGCCGAAAGAGGCATGATTCAAAGTCGCCCTTCTTGTGGCAAGTGCATATATAAATCACATCACTTCTGGTAAGCTTGTAAAATCAAATTCAAAATTTATGGCATATTATGTTCAAAGAAAAAGCAGAATTAGCTATTGGCAAAAATAATATCATGCATTCAGAGCTATGATTTGGAATGGAAATTGCTGGTGCTGTAGAAGATGAAGTCAAGTGGGCCAGAACCCAGATTTAATCTCCCCAACAGTGAAGTAGAGCTAATAATAGGGTTGTTTTGAGGACCAAATGAAATTACTATGTGAAGGGATTTTGTACACTGCAAAGCATTATAGAATTCTGATTTATTATACATTCTGATAACTAGGGCTAGATTAATTTAGAAAACAAAAAAATCAATTAATACAATATATTCTAGACACAATGTGATAACATTACATATACACTAGTGTGGCTAAAATGATAAAGACTGACCATAGCAAACCTTGGAGAGGATGTGAGAACTCTCATACATTGCTGGTGGGAGTGTAAAATGGCATAGCCACTTTGGAAAATTGTTAGACAGTTTCTTAAAGAGTTAAACATACATCTTACTCTATGACCCAGCAATTCCATTTCTTAGTAATTATCCAAGAGAAATTAAAATGTGTCCACAAAAATTATTGTATGCAAATGTTCTCAGCTGCTTTATGCAATGTATAAACAAATTCTAGTACATCCATGCAATAGAATACTACTTGGCCATAATGAGGAACCACCTACAGATTGGTGCAATAAAATGGGTGAATCTCAGAATCAATATGCTGAGTGAAAGGAGTCAGACACAAAATAGTACATGCTGTATGATTTCGATTATATGAAATTCTAAAGCAGGCAAAACCAACCTGTGGTAATAAAAATCAGAACAGTGGTTGTTTCTGAGGTGAAGATTGGCCAAGAAGGGGCATTAAGGAACTTCATGGGGTGATGGAAAATTTCTGTATTTTGATCAGGATATATGCATCTGTCAAAACTGATCAAATGGTGCACGTAAAGCTCAGTCTTCCACTATATATGCATTAAACCTCAAATTTAAAAAGTAATAATATCATGACCTAGTTTGATAATTCGCTTCCTGGTTAGGAAAAATACCACTGATGTGTCAAGTATGAATCGGTACTCAGCAAAATATGTCACATATACATGAAGATGAAGGGCAGGATGACTGCTTGTTCTGATTATGACTGAAAAGAAGGAAGGATGCTTTGCTTACTAGTAATTATTTTATGAGCCATGATGTAGCCTGGCAAAATGAGAGTTATACCGGGGAGCAAAATGTGTATTGGTCTTTAGCTATAGCCACCCTTATTTACAGAGCTGATACTAATCCTCACCCTGCTGTAGACACTAAACAATTCACCGAAAACAAATGAACCTCCTGATTTGGATTGCGTGTTGCAAGAAAAGTGAAAACTCTACGTATAATTAAACCGTAGACTCGGAGAAGGTATTTTTCCAGCATCATGTGTGAAGAAATGAGCAGTATGTAGAAATAGAGAAGACTGCTTTTCCACACTGAAATATGCTCTCTGTTGAGGAGGGGAAAGTTGCTCATGTGATTTGGGAAATGAGGAATGAGATAAACAAAATTCCTTGACACATTGATAACACTAAGAAAGAATGTTTCAATGACTTCAAATGGCTTGTTCAGTGAGTGAACCTCAGTCAGATAATCAAGGACTTTGAATAGACTGAATTTAATCATTATACAACTGCTTAGTGAGTGTGAGGGAGCGGGTGGGGGCTGTTGGGGGCTGGTGGTAATCCAAAAGTTCTGTTAAATTTCCAGTCTTTGAGTAGCATGATATACAGATGAGGTATCAACATTTCCAAGGTGTCCGGTGCAAATTCTTGTTCTGGTTTGTTTAAATCTTAAAGAAAATCATTTTTCTGCATAAAAGTAATGCTTAAACGACATAGCTTGGTGGCGAATAGCATTTAGATATAGTCATTATAATGTAAAGACCAAATTGATCTAGACAAAATAACGATGTAACTATATTGGGAGAATGGCTGAGGTGAGGTGGGGTCAGAGGCTTGCAGATGTGATAAAGGTAAATCCTCTTTTACTATAGATGTAAGGTGATTAAAGCACAGCAGATTGCTACTTATTTTTTATAGGTTTTGTTTTGTCTCTTGTTTGTTTTAAATTTTTATGTGGTAACATATATAGATACAAATGGAACAAAAAATTCCATTTTAACCATTTTTAAGTGTACATTTCAGTGGCATTAATTACAGCTTTCTTTGTTTTTTATGTCCTGATGTTCTGGATATTTCTATACTGAATGCAGGCTCTCAAAACTTTTGCAAGAGATGTACTTTTAAAGTATCCTCAAAGAACAGACCCAGTGCCACTGATCCAAGATTGTCAGAATGTGTTAGATATTTTGCAGTGAGAAATGTTATTTTGAAATCCGCTTACGGGAAGGAAGACTCACATCAGGGAATGGAAATTTTGGCAGCCTTCCGGTCTCCTGACAGACGCAGGGCTGACTCGCTGGCCACGTGTTTACTTTTTAGTCCCCTGAAGAAGTGTTTTGAATTATATAAAAACTAGCCAGAAAAGACAAAGCTACAGGAGTTTTTTTTGGACCCTCCAAGGAGCTATGGATAGCCTCTGATTAGCAAGGTGCTGCAGCAAATTTTGTCTATGACTTTAAGGATTTATATCTGACTGAAGGTTTTCCTTTATTGCACCATCTCTGACATGTGTGAACAATTTTATCCTCTGTATACTCTTTAACAGGAGTGTGTTTACTGACCTGTGATGGGTGCAGCTTTCTTTTTCCTTTTTTAGAAAAATAATTGGGTGACATTATTAACTTACTAACTTGTCTTCTTCCTTCAGTGCCTTTCTTTGAAAAATGAATAATCTCTCTCTTGCTCTGGGATTTCCTGGTTTCAATAAGAGACAATAGCTCGAGTCTCCTCTTTCTGGATGCTGGGCCATTTAGATTCTTACATTTTTAAAATGAGGAATAAGGCAGTGTGAGTTTAATTTCCCCAGAAATGCATTGTATTCCTGATGGAACCAGGAAAATTTGCCTTTGTTTTTTATTTCATTCCCATGGCAATTGACTTTCCTCTGTCACTGTTCTCCTATGGAGAGAACATATTTTATTTTCTGTACCAGAATATTGTAACTTGAAAAACAGCAAAATAATATTATTATCAGTGCCATGTGTTGTTTATAAGAATCATTATTTTTAAATGCACGTGGGACATTTGAAGTTAGAATGGTAAATAGCTTTACCAATCATCTTAATTTGCTTAAACTATCATTTTTACTCAAGAAACTACAAAGAAGAAACCAAAAGCAACTGAGGCAGGCTGACATAACAGCAAACCTTTGTGGTGCTAATTAAGACCCCTGTATCCATGAAAAAGGAGGAACTGTGATAAACAGTTATTCTGACAGCACAAGTCAAGCAGATCTTCACCACATAGGCCAATTCCTATACAAACATTCTACCTGGGCAACTCTTGCAGATTTATGGTCCCCAAAGACATCCTGCCTCAGACAACTCACATAGCTCATGTCCTCCTTGCTTCCCCCTCCTCATTCCCTTACCCTTTCTTTGTTCTAAGCAGGTATATGAACTGCCAGTCACTTTTCTTTGAGCACTAACTTTCTTTTACTTCTGCTTCCATGTGTCTCACTTAGGTCAATAAACTTATTCTCTACCTTAATTTTCAGAGCCTGTCTTGACCTACACAGTCTTGTGTCAGAAAAGTGGGATTTGAAGACGGGCGCCTGGACGATGCTGGTACGGCAGCTTGGGGAAAAGCTTAGGTACCAGCAGGAATCCTTTATGTGCCATCTTCTCCAGGTTTGTCTTCTGGCTAACTAGGGTCACCCCTCTCAGGTCTTTGAACTCCTGCGGCGTTACAGTTGAGGTCAAATCCATCTGTAGAGCTGAAGTCTGGTTGGGTTCTCTGTCGCGATCTCTATTGTTTTTTACCGTCAGGTAAGAGAATTCTCTACTCCTTTCTCTAACTATGAGAAACAGTCAGTTAAGTCAGTCAGTTTGTTTTGTTGAGAAAATAGCCTGGTAAGGCCTTGGAAGATTGATTACTGAACCGCCGAGTAAGAGCTCTCTGTTTTATTGACTCTGCTTTGTTTTATTAAAAACGACCACTTATATGTATACGAATTCTAACGTCAACAGTTGCAGCTAACCTCTGATGGACCTAAATTTACACAGCCAGAGTGGGATATCATCAGATTAGATTTACTTATCTCAAGGAAAAACTCAGCCCCAAATTTAAAATTGTTTGCTAAATGGGATGCGTTTAACAGATGGCCCTAGAAACTACCGAAAGAAAAAAAATGAAAAAGTTTAAAACACAGCTGCTCTGCTGTCTCTCTCTCTCCTCCTCTGTCTCTCTCTCTCTCAGTGCTGCCAAAACCCCTTTTCCCCTTCTCTCTCCCTCCTCCCTAAACTCGACCTCCTGCAGTGTACCTGCCAAATGCTTTAAAATTAATCCACCTAATCCAGCCCCAGTGTTCCCTTTGAAAATCAAATCCTTTGTCCCTCGACCCAAAGCATTAGCTAAAGTAAGGAATTTGCAGGAGTAATTCTGGGGTGGCCTGCTTCTTTAAAATGAAGAGGAGTCCCTCAATTGCTTAACTGCTACAAATCTCCATGTAAATAAGGGGACACCTTGAAAACATCTGAGGGAATAGAGTGCATGTTACAAAAACGAAAGATTATAAAACTTAGTAAATACTTTGGATGGACTGTATGTGTGTAAAGATATCTCAATAAAAACATTTTTTTAAAGGCACTATGGGAGTTGTGAGAGCAAAAGAAGATAATATTCGATCTCCTTTGCGTACAGAATTGAAGAAGGAAAGGGGAGGAGATCTGTAGGATATTTCTGATGACAACTTCATTTGTGATATATTATAAATTTCTAGCCCTTTATTATAACACAAGGATTAAAAAAAAAGAAAGTATAGTACAATTTACCAAGGGCAAGAAGGGAAGTGAGGAGGAATGGGGGGTTTAATGGGTAGAAAGTTTGTGCTTGGGGTACTGGGAAAATTTTGGTAAAACAGTGGTGACCAAAGCACAATATTGTTAATGAGATTAATCCCCCGAGTTAAATGCTTGGGAGCTATTGAAATGGGAAAGTTCACGTTTGTATATATTTCCACAATTAAAAACAAAAAAAGACTAAAAAGACCCTAACAACTAAATGGAATACATGATACCAGACTGGATCTAATAATGGAGGAGAAAAAGTCCAAAGTGACATTATTAGGACTATGTAAAAATTGTAATATGAGAATGAAAGCTTTGTGCCAATATTCAATTTCTTGTTGTTCATAACAAATGTACATGGAAGTGTTAAGTGTACAAGGAAAATTATGGGTTCAACCTACTTTCAAATGTTTAAGAAATTGGTAGATAAATGAATAGGCATTTGGATAGATAAAATGAGGTGACAAATGTGATAAAATATTAAAAGTTGGTGGGTTGGGTAACTGGGTGGGAAGTATGATGGAGTTCTTTATGGTTTTGTATTATTTTTGCATTTGTCCTGTTAGCTTGAAGTTATTTCAAATAAAAATTATACATTAAAAAACCCCAACAATTTAGCAAAGATAGCAGACACACTGCCATTGCAATCAGTGCAGTGCTTGTTATTGTTTTGTGTGGTGCTGTGTCAGCGATTGCAAACTGTCTCAACAAAGGGAAATCAGTGAATTGAAAGAAAAGTTACAGCTGGAAAGAGATATGCAAAATTTACCTCTCCTTTAGTGACAGGTTTATGAGAACAGCTAAATAAAAAAGTTAGTAATATAGAGGTGCTAGTCTGTCAGTTCTTAAAATCAAGAGATTAAAACCAAAAAAGACCCAGCCAAAAGTCAGAGCTATCTTAGCAAAAGTAAAAGGATCCTAAAACCTAGATGTCCTGGGAGGATATCAAGTAATACTAATACAATTAAAGAATTAGCAAAACTACAAATTGTCAGACCAATGCAAAGTCCCTTAACAGCCCTGTTTAGCCAGTAAATGAACTGTAATTGTGAAGGAACATTCTGCTGGGGAACTAATTGAATTGGGAAAAACTTCCTAGTAGTCAAAAAGTAGATGCTTTAGCTTGTAATTGTCTAATATGTCTCACACCTGCTGAGGAAGCTAAGTTATAATTATATAGAAAGAATGGGCTTAGAGGAGGGCAAAAGATTAGAAATCCCTCTCAAATATTTGATTTACTAACTGTAATATGAGACTGTGAAGCTTGTTCCCGACTTGACCCTTGTTCAGTGCCTTAAAATAGTAGGCATATACATAAAACTAAGATGCCCCTAAAGGATTTTACAAAACTGTAAAGATAAACTACCTTCATAGACTTCAAAAGTCACATAAAATTAAATCATTGTTTTTTTGGGGGTGGGGGTTACAGTGTTATATATATACATACTATCAATTCTACTTAAAGATTGTATATTACTGTTTCAAAAATGCATTAAGTAAAGTGTTTTAAATATTTAGCATTATTCTAAGAAGTTTAATTTTGATGGTAATTGCATATTGTATGATGTTCACTTGAAAACAATTTCCAGAATCGTTTTGGTAACATATGTAAGATATACAGGATGTGTTTTTATTAAAATAAAAGAGAGTAATTTTGTCTTAAATGACTGGTTGTTACGGAATAAAAAAAAAAAGATGCAGGACAAAACCTAAATAGATAGAAAAAGTTTGTGAAAAAGAAAATTTATTTCTTGTAATCAAAGTTGGGAAATAGTTAATGAATCTATAAAATTTTTGTAAAGCCTTAGTATCAAATAATATATTGATGCAAACTAAAATTTAGTTTCCTATTTATTAAAGTAACAACATTTTCTTAGCTTATTAGTCTATTTTTACCAAGGGGTTATAAAAATATTTTCTGAATAATAGTGTAAAAAAAGCAAAAGTCTGTGTTTTATCAGAATGACTTCTTGTATTTTATGTTGACATAAAGTTGTTTCATGAAAATTGTCTTCACATTTTTAGAAGAGCAAAATCTTTTCCTTAACTTTAGTTAAGTAAGGAAACAAATACTGTTTCAAACCTGACAACTCTTAGCATTTTTCTTTCTCAAAGTCAAAACCTAAAGGATATTTTCATTCCAAACAGTTGTAAAAGAAAAAAATTATTCTTTCATCTTGCAAAAAATGAAGTACTAAAAATAGTTAAGTTCATTTAATATAAGTTGCATAAGAAATTTTTAGAAAATGTTATAAAAATTAAAAGAGATATTCTAACCCTCTGTTGGCCGCTGATCTGCATAATATTAGACAACAATATAGTGCTGCTAGTAATGGTTTTAATTATTTTTAAAAAGTTGTATGTCATCAACTTTTCTTTTAAATCTACATTATTTTATTCTAATGCTTCTCTAAAAGTGCTTGCAGTCAGCTACATCTCAGAGCTTCA
The DNA here is from genome assembly GCF_023851605.1 of Tamandua tetradactyla. Lineage (NCBI taxonomy): Eukaryota > Metazoa > Chordata > Mammalia > Pilosa > Myrmecophagidae > Tamandua > Tamandua tetradactyla. The sequence continues at coordinate 126,889,900 of NC_135353.1, forward strand.
TCTTCAACAAGAGACTTTTAAAAAGAAACAAAAGTATATAAACTATGCTCTATCTGTTAACTAATATAACCCTAGTAGAAATTGGACCTCTATTTTAACTAAAGTGCTTACATATTTAGGCTCCAAATGCCACACATAGTGTCTCTCCATTTGAGTTATTGATACAGCTAATTTCCATGGCCCCCCAAACTAGAAAAGTATTAGCCACACGCATTTTCTGGCCATGCCCCAAAAGTGGATGGAAATGCCATACTATCACGGACACCTATAATTCTGCCTGCCAGAAGGGCTCCATAGCCTTAGCTCTTCAGTAAACACTGCCTCCAGACTAACTCTGTTGCCAAGTGCTGGAAAGTGCTGTGAAACAGGCCAATAGAACTCTGGAGCCCATCTTCCTTTCTCAAAAGGACCAACAATGCTACAGTATGAAGGATGCACAAGAAATATATCCACCAGGGAAATAAAAGCCAGAACTATGTGGTTAAAACCTAAAAGGACACAACTGGCACTAAGGCCTACTCTATGAAGGGACAGCATATGAGGTACTGGAAACCTATTACCACCCATAAGCAGAAGATATCCTAGGCCCTATAGGAGAAAGTTCTGAAGTAATTTTACTTATAGGAAAAAACCTTTTCACTCAGGTATTCACTAAACATTTATATTTGCACCTCTAGGTTTCTTTTCCTGCTTCATGTAAGTTCATCTAATATCTTCCTTGATTGAGCTACAGCCATGGAGGCGTTCCACAACCAGATTGACTGTTGAGTATGCAAGCATGTGCCAGCTTCAAGTAGCTCTGGCTTCCTATAAAATATTCTCCCACTGTCTTTAACCAGAGTAATTAAATAATAACTGTCAATCACCCTTGTCCCCCAAAGTGGTAAGTACTTATTCTAACTATGCTCTCTCTGTTCAACATGTTATTTCTATTTTTAAAGAACATCTAAACAAGACCTGCCCATCTGTGACATCTGTTTGAAACAGCTTAACCTGGATAGTTGCTGTGTATAGCATCCTAAGTACCAAAATTCCTTGGTATGTTTAAAAAATTATTTGTCTATCCTATTGCTGTCTATATTGTAATTGTAACCTGATTCCTCAATATCACAGACTGTAAACCTGTACTCTTCTGTTCCCATGCTCCGAGACTTATGTGGAAAAATTGTAAGAATAGTATGATGGAGTAAATTGTAACATAGTAAAACTTCACCACTTTCCCTACTCTCTGCTCTAATTATGCTTGTGCTCCTGTTCCTCTTTAGCCTACTAATCCTCCAATAGTTCATCAATTTCATGTTTCAATGACTAAAAGCCATCAAACTCTTTTTTGTTTTACCTATGTGCCTAAATTACCAAAGCCCTAATCAACAAAATAATCCCCCTTGATCTTCAGGGAGTCCTGATACTCCCTTGACCAAAAGAAGGGAATGTGAAGTTAGAATGGTAAATAGCTTTACTATTAATCTTAATTTGCTTAAACTTCCATGTTTACTCAGGAAACTACAAAGAAAAAAACAAAAGCAACTGAAGCAGGCGGACATACCCACAATCCTTTGTGGTGCTATAATTAAGATCACTGCCTCCATGGGAAAGGAGGAACTATGATAAACAAGTCATGCTGATGAGGCAAAATAGAATAAGGCATCCAAGCTGTGGTTCTTGGTTTCCTATCTAGTTCCAAAGGAGTTAATTCACAACTGCAAACTCCCTAGAACAAGAATTTCCCTAAGCCCCCAAACTCCCACCAAATCACAAAGCTTAGAAAATCATGGGCCCAAAATGGACTCTTAGTTAATAATACAAAGCCTAGGATCATAAAGATTGTTAAACTATGTGCCCAAAACAAACTTTTAGTACATGACAGGAGGCCACAAGTACTGATAGCTCCTCCTAAAACAAAGACGACACCTGGCATTCGGAGGTCAAAGTGGAAAATCACTACTTGCAAAACCTCCCTATAAAACAAGCTAAATCCACACCACTTGGGGCATGCCTCTCCCTTGAGCACATCCATGCTAATTTCTCTAGGGTTTACTAACCTTTCAATAAACATCACTGCTTACTTCTACTTGCTTTCTTGTCCTTGAATTCTTTCTCATGGTGAGACTCTGAATCTGGAATGGAGCTCGGCTCTGCTCCAGTTACCCTGACACCACAAGTCTGCTTATCTTCACCAGATTGGCCCATTCCTACATAAATATTCCACCTGAGTAGCTCTTGCAGATGTATGGTACTCAAAGACATCCTGCCCCAGACAACTCACATAGTCATGTCCTTCTTGCCTCCATTCCTGCCCCCATTCTCCCATACCCTTTGTTTTTCTAAGCAGGTATATAAACTCTTTCCCTACCACTTTGAGCAGTAACTTCCTTTTACTTCTGCTCCCATGCATGTCACTTAACTGAATAAACTTATTTTGTGACCTTGGTTTTCAGAATCTATTTTCAACTTAACATCAAAATGATCATAGCATCATTTGACCTTCCCAGTGCTTAGCACTGTGCTTTGTATATAGGAAAAATGTAATAAACATTGTTGAATGAATTAAGAAAGAGCTAAATTATCATTGACTGAACTTACAGAAATAGTTCATTGACTGGAGGGTCAAGAATTAACTTACTCCTCCTGCCTGCTTTTCTTCCTCTCCACCCTTCCCCATATGTAGGTTTCTACATTTACTAATAGGTCTCTTGCTGTTAGTGTCTCAAGAATGTCACAAGATTTGGATTTTTTGCTTAGGTAATACATTTAACATGGTAAAAAATTAAAACAATATAAAAAGATATAGCTAATGAGAAGACTTATTTACTACACTCCCTCCATCTGTCCACCCTGCTCTTTCTCCACCCCAACCACTATTATTAGTTAGTGCCCTGTGTATTCTCCCAGTGTTTCTGTATACAAATATAAGCAACTATATATATGCAAGCAAAATATATACATCTATTTGTATATGACTGAGGCGTTGTTACACAGAAGAAGGCATGCTGCCTTACATTTTGCTCTTTTTTTGTCTTAACATTGCATCCTAGAGATCTTTCCAAATTAGGATATAAGAAACTTCCTCTTATTTATTTATTTAACTGCTTGCTTATTTCTTACCTACTTATTAACACTGTACTTGTGTAGATTCACTTCAGTTTATTAAACAGTCCCCTAATGCTGGACCCTTAGTTTGTTTCCAACTTTTGCTATTACAGTGTTGCAGTAAAGAACCTTATACCTTCATGTGACGGTATGTGTAGCCGAAACTCTGTTGTCACACTTCGGGATTTTTGCCAGTCAATTAGGTGAGAAATACAATGCTTAATTAATATGACTGAGGTTAAGGATTTTGCACTTGTTTAAGAACCATTTGTATTTCTTTTCCTGTGAATTGCTTCTATTGTTATTCTTTGCTATAGGGTGATTGGTCTTTTTATTTATGTCTTTTTTAGGAGCTTTTATATATTTAGGAGATTAGCCCCTTGCCTTTGATATACATTGCAAGTTTTATTCCCACTTTGTAATTTGTCTTTTAACTTTGCTTATGCTTTTTTTCATGCTAATGTTTAAATTTTTATGTAGTCAAAGTGATCAGTATTTTGAGTCATAGATAAAAGACCTCCCCCACAGCAAAGTTATAAAAGAATTTGCCCATGTTTTCTTCAAGTGTTTTTATTATTTCAATTTTACATGTAGATATTTAAGCCTTTTGGAGTTCATCCTGGTACATTTTGTTAGGTATGGAATCAGCTTTACCCTTTTCCAAATGACAGATAACTGCCTTATCCGTTGTTCAGACAACAGTTTTTAATAAAGTCTGTCTTTTCCTGATTTGAGACTCCATCTTTATTACATGCTCAATTCTGGCATATATTGTTTTATTTCTGGGCTTTCTACTCTATTCCCTTGGTCTGTTCATATACCAGTATGTCACTGTTTTAATTAGTGCCTTTTTAATTATTTTCGTACCTGGTTTTATTATATTTTCATGTCTAGTCAGCTAGTTCTCTCTCATTGCTTTTCCTTTTTAGAATTTGACTGGTTATCTTTATTTATTTTTGTTACCAGACAAGGGTGGTGGATTCTTTTGCCTGATGCAGTCAATGACCAATTCCTGAGACACTGGAGTTTCAAAGAGAGAAAAAGTTTATTACTAGGCTTATTGCAGAAGATTAGATGGCCTACCAGCCCAAAATCTGTCTCCCTGAGTTTAAGGTTTTTATGGATTTTAGCAAGGGGAAGTGAGGCCATTACAATTTCAAATAGCAAATTCTAAGCAGGAAAAGAGTATTATCATTTCAATAGGAAAACACAAGCAAAAAGAAGAGGAGGAGTTACCATTTCAGTACTAAAGTTGTAAACCAAAAAGAAGGGAGACAGTTATCTTTTCAACAGCAGAGTCTAGCTGATACAATTTACAAATGTAAGGCACTGAAACCAGTTAATGGCTGGTTTCAAATTCTTCATTAGCATTAGGGCCTTTGCCCTACAAGTTACTTTAAGAAAATGACCAGATAAAGGGAATAAGAGCTCTTACAATCTCAAAGGTACAAGATAAGGGCTTTTACAATCATTTCAGATATCAGGGCAGCTGAATTATAGTTTAAGGATTTCAAGTGTTTCCCTCTGTCTACTCCAATATACCAGAAAGAAAAAGGAATATCTATATAATGATTCAGTAATCAAAATCATCCTTTAAGTCCTAATTTCTCAGTTGCAATTCTTCCCTCTCGTTTGATAATTGTCTCTCAATCTTGAGGAATATCTGAGTGATGACTCTTTTACTGCTTCAAGGCTGAAAAGGGGCATTGTCATTAAGGGGCAGAGGGATGAACCGATGAAATTGGATGCTATTCCTAGAGAGTCCAATACTTCCGGGTTTTAGAGCTTCTCTAACTTAATAAGTAAAATTTTATAGATCCCAGGGTTTCCAGGAATATTGTTGGTTGGGGGATTGCAGTATCTGGCTGAAACTTGCATAAGAGCAACCTCCAGAATGAACTCTTCACTTGATTTAAAATCTCTTAGCCATTGACACTCTATTTCTTTTCCCCCTTTTGGTCAACTAATCCATGATGCCATGGCCAGGCTCATCCTTGGGATTTATATCTCATGATGCCAAGGTCAGTTATGCCCCAGATGCCAAGGCTAGTTATGTCTCATGATGCTGCGACCAAACTTACACCCCTGAAAATTATGTCCCATGTAGGGGGAAAGGTCAGAGTTTGGCTTAGAGAGAGACCACATTTGAGTAACAGCAGAGATTTCTGGAGATGATCCTTAGGCACTAATTATAAATAGGTTTAGTTTGTTATTGCAGAAAGATTGAGGTCTTAGTTTATTAAATTGGGAGCCCTTCTTACTTAGGTGGGGAATTTCCTAGGTGGGGAAGTTTAATAGTTGTATTGTTCCCAGTCCCTTAAGGTACGTTGCAAATACTTTTTCATTTTCTGCCCCAAATACTCTGAAATGTGTTACGATTTAATATTAGCCTGTTCAGAATATTAAGATTTTATTCCTTATTCTAGATTCTTTATCAAATAAAGCTGAATTAGGTTCTTCAAATAAACTGACTAGACAGAGTAAATGAGATAGTGTGCTATAGAAAATTTAAATTTTGAACAAAATAAACATTTTTTTGTCTCACATGGAATTTAAAGCTTTAAAATACAGATGATATATATTTTTTACTTTGTATATAGATTTACCTTAGTTTTAACCAGATCAGTTTCATCATATCTTTAATCAGAGTTTGATCTTTTTCAATTTATGTTGTGTTCTTTTTAACAGTCACTGTATGACCTTATGCTTTCAGAGCTGGAGAACTAAATTTGAGTCTCAGGTGTCACACAGATACTTAGTTCCAGGGAACTGCTAGGTTATACAAATAGCAAAGCATTTCAGCATTTAAAGACAACAGTTAAAGCTTGCAATCTAAGTTCTAATTTTTATAAGTGTTTTTAAATGAAGCTACTTTCAGAAATAAAAATGACAGTTTTTTTATATTAATAGACCATAGATTTTTGTCTGTTTCAATTTTACATGTTTTCCAGAGTTATATTAACAGATAAAATGTAATTTACATATTTGTCCTGCCTTTTTAAAGTCTTTATTTGTTACAGATGGAGCTCTAACATATAGCTGAACACATATAGTTTTAGAGCAGTATTAGAGCAAAACAATGCAACTGACAAGTAAATTTGGCTGTTTCTGTGGTCTATAGCTTTTTAAGAATAACTAAAATCATGACTAACAATACCATACCATTGTTTAATGTCATACAGATTAGTATCAGGATATAACATGGACAGTGAGGACATTGTCTAATTTTTAGGAATTTTATACAATTTCTAAATATATAAATAATATTTTATTTACACAAATTTAACCAGCAACAGGATAGAAACTCCCTCTTAACCACTGTGATATTTCCCAAACACTTCCTATGCAATAAATGAAACTATTCTAGCACCTTATTTTTACAAGATGAAAGAACAAATTATTGGTAACAGTTTTTTCCTTAATAGTGAGAAGACTTGTCTTCTGAAATAAGGGAGGATAAACATTAACAAGGATATTATTCTGATGTAAAATCTTTGTTTTCTAGATAGAGTATTTCGATAATTAAGAAAAAATTTCTAAAAACTATATTAAGATAGAGCAGCTAGAAGTAAAACCTAAAATTGTAGAATTGTACCCCATACCAAACTCTGAAATCTGTTCTACAACTAATTGTTGTGCTGTGCTTTGAAATTTATTGCTTTTTTGTATATATGTTATTTTTCACAAAAAAGAAAAAAAGTTGATTGTGATGATAAAAAAAATTTATTCCTTTTAGCTTCTTATATTCTGAAGCAGTTAGAAGGAAAAATCTGAGATGATGACATGGTAGCCCATGACAAACTCTGGGATCTGTCCTGTAACTACTTGTTGAAGAGTGTTTTGAAAACTGTTGCTTTTTTATTTCTTTGCTTTGTGTATATATGTTATATTATACAATTAAAAAAATTAAAGAGAGAGAGAGAGAGAGAGAACACTACCATTGCCTTCAAAATTTCACTCATTACCTTTGTAAATCTCCTGCCACTACCACTGATTTGCTTTCTGATATTCCTGGCATTATTGTTTTATCTTTTCAAGAATGTCACACAAATGGGATCATACAATATGTACACTTTTGATGTCTAGCTTCTTTCACTTAGCATAATGTTTTTTAGATTATTCCATTTTGTTGCATGTATCAGTAGTCATGCTTTTTTAGGTTTTGCTGAGTATTGTTCCATTGTATGAATACCACAGTTTATCGTTTTACCAATTGATGTACATTTGCATTGTTTTTAATTTTAGATTATTATGACTAAAGCTGCTATAAAAAACTTTACATTTAGAGAAGAGTAACAATCCATATTATTTTAACAGGGAGAAAATAAAACTTTAGTTTTGTATGAATACCCAGTTTGACACAAAAGCTTTCTTTTTTTGAAATATATGGTAAGCAGACATATTAAATTTTGGTCAGCACTGACTATGACAGACAAAATTCCCTTTATTTTACAACTCTATATTCATTCAGGGCTTATAGCACATAATCAGAAATTAATTTGATAATAAATTCACAAAGCTTTTTGAGTGTGCATACTTCCTTCCAATAACAGTATTCATGAGGGGAAGGAGAGATAGAGATACTACAAAATTATGGAATAAGGAAGAAATTTATGCTTAGGTTTGGAACACAGTGAAACATCTATATACTGTATACTCACAACACACAAGTGATTACTTTACAATATGCTGAAAATATCTCAGTTCAATTTAGCACTATCTTCAAAGGTCAGAAATCTCCAAGTTTAAAATATAATCACCTTTTCAATATTTAAGGGATTTATATCCAGGAAAAAACTTCAATTTTTTTTCTCAAAATTATTCCCAAATGCTAAATAATACCAGGAATATGTTAGTTTGCAAAATTAAGTGATGGTTTTTATATTATTTATTTATTTATTTATTCATTTATTTATTTATTTTTCAAATGGGCAAGCACCGGGATCAATTATGGTTTTTAAGAAAAACTTAAAAGTTCAAATATTTTCTAAATTTTGAGATGCTAAGCTGTTTGTATATAACCTGGTTATTCCCTGGAACTTCAGGTATTTGTGTGACAACTAAGACTCAGAATTAGAGCTTTGAAGCTATCAAAGAGAGCATAACCCCATACAACAACTGTTTCAAAAATGATCAGACTTCAAGTTGAGATATGAATAAAGCTGATCTGGATAGGGCTAAGGTAAATCAGGACACAGAGTAAAGGATAATATGGTCTATATTTTTAAACTTCAACTTCTGTGTAAGACAATGGAAGAGGTGTTTATTTCATGCAAAATTTATATTTTTGGTAGCACATTATCTAATTTAACTTGTATGGTCAGTTTATTCAAACATCATAATTACATGGAATCTTGACTAGGGAGTAACATCTTCTTGGTTTGTACAGGTTAATGTGATGCCCCGAGACATCCCAGAATAATTTCAGCAGAGAATAAAGAAATATTAGCAAAGTCCCCATGGGGGACTGAAGAGAAAGGTGGAAATATTCAACTTCCCCATCTGGTGAATTCCTGTCATTCTTTTTTTGTGTGTGTATTTTTTAATTTATTAATTAAAAAAAATTAACAACAAACAAAAATATTAACATATCATTCCATTCTACCTATATAATCAGTAATTCTTAATATCATCACATAGTTGCATATTCATCATTTCTTAGAACATTTGCATCTATTTAGAAAAAGACAACAGAAAAAGAAATAAAACGATAACAGAAAAAAAAGTATACATACCATACCCCTTACCCCTCACTTTCATTTATCACTAGCATTTCAAACTAAATTTATTTTAACATTTGTTCCCCTTATTATTTATTTTTATTCCATATGTTCTACGCGTCTGTTGATATGGTAGGTAAAAGGAGCATCAGACACAAAGTTTTCACAATCGCAGAGTCACAATGTGAAAGCTATATCATTATTCAATCATCATCAAGAAACATAGCTACTGGAACACAGCTCTACATTTTCAGGCAATTCCCTCCAGCCTCTCCACTACATCTTGAACAACAAGGTGATATCTACTTAATGCATAAGAATAACCTCCAGGATAACCTCTCAACTCTTTTTGGAATCTCTCAGCCATTGACACTTTGTCTCATTTCACTCTTCCCCCTTTTGGTCGAGAAGGTTCTCTCAATCCCTTGATGCTGAGTCTCAGCTCATTCCAGGATCTCTGTCCCACCTTGCCAGGAAGGTTCACACCCCTGGGAGTCATGTCCCACACAGAGAGGGGGAGGATGGTGAGACTGCTCGTCATGTTGGCTGGAGAGAGAGGCCACATCTGAGCAACAAAAGAGGCTCTCTTGGGGGTGACTCTTAGGCCTAATTTTAAGTAGACTTGACCTATCCTTTGTGGGGTTAAGTTTCATATGAACAAACCCCAAGACTGGGGACTCAGCCTATAGCTTTGGTTGCCCACACTGCTTATGAGAATATCAAGAATTCAACTTATGGAAGTTGAATTTCTCCCTGTTCTCACCATTCCCCAAAGGGGGCTTTGCAAATACTTTTCCACTCACTAATCGAATCACTCTGGGATTCATTGGGGCATCACTCTGGACAAACCGACAAAATCTCATGTCCTACCTGAGATTCCAAGTACTTATGGCGTTCAATCAAACTATCTACATATTTATATTAGGAAATGCACTAGTCAAAATATAAATTTTGTAACAAATAAACATTTTTTGCTTTAGTCTCACACATAAGGTGACATTTTAAAATATTAATTACCATCTATTTTCAGTACCCTGCAGTAATGACATTCCTTTGTTCTTCCTCATGCAAAAACATTTTAAAAATTTGTACACTGTATATTTCACTATTATTATACACTCTAGGCATTCCTAGATTATACCATCTCAATCTTTAACAACTATCTTTCTGTCTGATTTCATTTATGTCCCCAGCCCTCCTCCCTCTATCATTCTCACATGCAGCTTCATTCAGTGTTTTAACATGAATTCCTGTCATTCTTGCAAGCAGTAGGGACAACCAATTCAATAGGCTGAGCCTTCACTATTGGGACTCCCCCTTATGAAACTTATTCCTGCAAAGGAAGCTAAGCCTATTTATGATTATGTCTAAGAGTCACCCCCAGAGAACCTCTTTTGTTGCTCAGATGTGGCTCCTCTCTCTAAGCTTCAGCAGGTGAACTCACTGCCCTCCTTCCTACATAGGACATGACTCCCAAGGGTGTAATTCTCCGTGGCAATGTGAGACAGGACTCATGGGGATGAGCTGGGACCCAGCATTGTGGGATTGAGAAAAGCCTTCTTGACAAAAAGGGCAAAGAGAGAAATGAAATAAAATAGAGTTTCAGTGGCTGAGAGATTTCAAACAGAGTCAAGAGGTTATCCTGGAGGTTATTCTTATGCATTACATAGGTATCCCTTTTTAGTTTATGGTGCATTGGAATGGCTAGAGGGAAATACCTGAAACTGTTGATCTGTGTTCCAGTAGCCTTGATTCTTGAAGAAGACTGTATAACTATATAGCTTTTACAATGTGATTGTGTGATTGTGAAACCTTGTGTTTGATGCTCCTTTTATCCAGGGTATGGACAGATGAGTTAAAAAATAAGGGCAAAAATAAGGGGACATAAGGGGTTAAAAAACATTGGGCAGATTACAATACTTATGGTCAATGAGAGGGAGGGGTAAAGGGTATGGGATGTATGGATTTTGCTTTTGTATTTTCATTTCTTTTTCTAGAGTGATGCAAAAGTTCTAAAAATGATCATGATGATGAATACACAACTATGTGATGATATTGTGAGCCATTGATTATACACTTTGGGTCAATTGTATGGTGTGTGATGATATCTTAGTAAAAATATTTTTAAAAAAAGAAAACTTAATTCAGAGCTCTATTTATTTAAATGCTACTTTCTTAATTAAAGGTCTTAAAAGTATCATCTTTTCTATGTGGTCTTCTTAGGCCATTCTTTATCTATCTGCTTTTTAAATTCTTTAGCACTTTTATTCCTTTATTACTACTGTCTTATACTATGCCATAGTACATGTATATTTTAAGTATAATATAAACTGTTTGAAGCTAAGAATTGTTTTCTCTATGAAGCATTTACTAACAAAATATTCTGAGTGACATTAACAAAGCCACTACAAATTAAAAATTTTCCACATATTGAGATAATGGCCAAGTAATGAGAAGCCAGACACTTCGAAATCCAGATAATTAAGGTTATTAAAAAATCCATTTATATTTCTTACTAAACTTAACTGATTTCTTAAATAGAATATATTTGAAGCATTAGCATATTTTAAATTTTGTTATACTTTATATAAATGTGTTATTATTACCAGGTATATTGCTTGGTTTATGTAACTTAACCTGTGTAATAAGGCTATTTTTTTTCGCATGGGCAGGCACTGAGAATTGAACCTGGGTCTCCGGCATGACAGACAAGAATTCTGCCACTGAGCCACTATCACACCACCCTGTAATTAGGTTATTTTAAGAGGAATTTTGAGAATGAATCTATAATACTAGTTTATCTTTACTAGTAAACTTGTATAAATTTAGAGAAAACATATCCAAGTAGAATAAAATCACATTTGTTCAATTGAAAATTTGTCATAAAATTCCATCTATTGGAGGTTTAAAAAAATTTCTTTGTTTTCATAATATCTTAAAATTACAAACAATTTTAAAAGTATATTGGCTATCAAGTTCTGGAAATTCTACTGCTCTTTCTAAATTTGTCCCAAACCTAAATGTAGTAAAACTTTTCCATATCTCTCAAGATCTTTCATTTTAGTTACTAAAATTGGGTAATTAGATTTTATTCAGTTACTCCCGTCTGAAGGCTATTTATATTTTAATAATGACCTGATTACTACTGTGTTAGTTTGTTAGCTGCCAAAATGCAATATACCAGAACTGGAATGGTTTTTTAAAAAGGGGGAATTTAATAAGTTATAAGTTTACAGCTCTACGGAAGTGAAAGAGTCCAAATTAAGGCACTGAAAAGAGGTTACCTTTGCACAAGAAAGGCCAATGGGTCAGGAACACTTCTATCAGTTGGGTAGTCATGTGGCTGGCATATGCTGGTCCCTTGCTCCTGGGCTCCATTGCTTTCAGCCTCTGTTCCTATGGAGGTTCCTCATTTGTTTCTCCAGGTCTGGCTTTCATCTCTTGGGTTCTCTTGGTTCTTTCTAGGTTCTGGCTTGCTTCACATCTAATGGTGATGTCTGCTGGGCTCCAAGCATTTCCAAACATCCACGTCTCTGTTCTCCATGTGTCTGCATCTGTGTCAGCTCTGCTGTGAAGTTTCTGTTGGCCCTGAGGCTAACAGGATTAAAACATGGCTTTTCTGGGGTACATAATACTTTCAAACTGGCACATTCCACCCTTGAACCCCTAAAAAGACATGGTTTTTCTACATATAAAACACACCATCACAATATCACAAGAGCCTTAAACAATTTCTGTAACAATACACATACAATACAAGGTTAAAAGCAGTGCAAAGTCTCATCAATGTCTGTTCTAAGGCAAAGATTTTCTTCTGGCTGTGGACCTGCAAAACTCAGAACAAGGTACCTGCTGCCAATACACAAAGGAGGGACAATTATAGGATACATGTTTCCATTTTCATAGGGAGAAATTAGAAGGAACAGAGCGTTCACCAGACCCATACGGTTCCTAAAACCTGCAGGACACACTCCATTGGATTTCAAAGTCTGAAAGTCATTTATCCTTGGAGCTTTAGAAAGCGGCAGTCCCACTCTTTCCAAGGGCCTATGCAGTGGCCTCACTCTCTCCAAATGCTGGTGTGGAGTTTGCAACCTTGGGGAACATTAAGGAGACCACCTTTTTCTTGGCTCCACCTTCTCCAAGCATTGGGGCTGCACTTGGAGTCTCTACCAAACTCCAGGGCACATGTTCAACCTCTCCAGAACAATGAAGTGGCAGCCATGCTCCCTTCAGTCCCCAAGGAATGTGCTCCACCCTCTCAGAGGCCTGAGGTGGCACAACTTTTCCTGAGCAATGAAGTAGAAGGCCCACCCTCTGCTTCCAGGGCAACTCACCCTTTCCACATGTATGGGTCAGTCTGCTCTCCTGGCCCAAGTTTTCCTGACTCCAGACCTTAAATCATTTCTGCATAACTCAATCTTCAATCCTGGCTTATTCTGAAATGGCTGGCTGATTCCATGTTTGCTTAAATCCTCAAGTGGGGCCATAATCATTGGTTTCTCACTCTCTGGAAGCCCAGAATTTTCAAGAACACCAATTTCTGATTTCTTTGTACCCAAGAGTTCAGTTCCCAACTTATTACTTTCTTTTTGCATTTTACTATAAGCTGCAAGGAGAAGCCAGACTGCATTTTCCATATTTAGCTTGGAAATTTCTTCTGCTAAATATCCAAGTCCATCACTCTCAAATTCTACCTTTCATTTACAAAGAATGCCTTCTTTCCAGCTTGGAATGACACATTTATCATTTCTGTCTAAAGCCTCATCAGAGGTATCTTTAGACTCCATATTTCTACCAACAGTCTCTTCAAAGCATTCCAGGGTTTCTCTATCAAGCTCTTCACAATTCTTCCAAAATCTTCCCCTTATCCATTTAAAAAAGTGTTCCAATATTTGGTATTTGTAAACTGCAGCAGCACACTACTTTTCTGGTACCAAACCTGTATTAGTTTGCTAGGTGCTGGAATGCAATATAGCAGAACTGGAATGACTTTTTTAAAAGGGGGAATTTAATGAATTACAAGTTTATAATTCTAAGGAAGTGAAAGTGTCCAAATTAAGGCACTGAAAAGAGGTTACCTTCATTCAAGAAAGGCCAATGGGTCAGAACTACCTCTGTCAGCTGGGTAGTCACGTGGCTGGCATCTGCTGGTCCCTTGCTCCTGGGCTCCATTGCTTTCAGCCTTTGTTCCTGTGGAGGTCCCTCACTTTGCTTCTCCAGGGCTGGCTTTCATCTCCTGGCTTCCCTTGGCTCTCTCTAGGTTCTGGCTTGCTTCACATCTCATGGTGATGTCTGCTGGGCTCCAAGCATCTCCAAACACCCATGTCTCTGTTCTCCATGTGTCTGCATCTGTGTCAGCTCTGCTGTGAAGTTTCTTTGGGCTCTGAGGCTTCTGTCATTTCTGACTCTCTTCAAAATATTTCCTCTTTTAAAGGATTCCAGTAAACTAATCAAGACCCACTTGGAATGGGTGGAGTCACATCACCATCTAATCAAAGGTCACTCCCACAATTGGGTGTGCCACATCTCTGTGGAATTGATCAAATCAAAATTTTCCAATCTACAGTACTGATTAGGGATTAGAAGAAATGGCTTCTCCCACAAGACTAGATCAGGCTTAAAATATGGCTTTGGGGGTGTGGCCAAGATGGCGGCTTAGCAATGTGCACGTTTTAGTTCGTCCTCCAGAACAACTACTAAATAACCAGAAAAAGTACAGAACAGCTCCTGGAGCCACGTCAGTGACCAGACACACAGCGTACACAAGTCTGGCCCAGCTGGACCAGCTGCGAGCCCACCCAGAACCGTGAGTTCCCCAAGCAGCCACGGCCAGCACCCCTCCCACACAGGCTGCTTCCCACAGGGGAAAGGAAAGAACTTAACAGCAGCAGAGGCTGAGTCCAACCAAACACCAATTGTGGCTTTACATAACAAACTCTGACTACTGAAAATAGGTCCTCAGCTCAGGTGAACCTGGCCAAAGTGGAGGTCACTCATTGGGCTAACGGAAAAAGAAAAAAAAGAAAAGAAACAGAGGTTTTTGTGGCTGTGTTTCTACAAAGGCTTGACTGAGTCTGGATTCAGCAGCAGGACTTCTCAGGCTGCAATTGCCCCAGGAATAGGCAGAAACAAACTCCTTCAGGGCTTGTCTCGAGCCTGTGCCTTCCCCAGAGGAGGGGTGAAGCCCAACTCAGGTGGAATCCCTCCCTCAAGGAATTCAGACCCCAGGACTTGGAAATTTGAAGCCATAAAAACAAGCCTACAACCGCTCCTCTGTCTCCACCATGCCCCCAGCAGGGAGAATCTTGCAAAGTTAAAGGTGCTGCATGATCTTATGCTGGTGGGACCCACAGGCATACAAGCACCACATACTAGGCAGGATAAGAAAAACAGAGTCCAGAGACTTCACAGGAAAGTCTTTTAACCTGCTGGGCCCCACCCTCAGGGGAAACTGACACAGGTGACTCCTTCCCCCTGATAGGAGGTCAGTTTAGTCCGGGAAAACCTGGCTGGAGTCTATACTACCTGCGTAGACCCTCCTGGGGGGGGGGGGAGCACCATAGAAGTAGGGCAAGAAACAAGAAAACATGAAGTGAAAAATTCTCATCTGTTAAACAAAACCTAAGCTAGAGGTCCAGAAAAAGCTGAACTGAATGTCAAAGAACAGATAGGCAACAAATTCATCCAGCAAGAAAACCCTAGGTAAGAGAAGTGAAAGCAATCTCCAGAATAAACTAATGAAGGTAATTAAAGGTCTAGACACCAGCAAAAAATAACAAATCACACCAGGAAAATTGAAGATATGGCCCAGTCAAAGGAACAAACCAACAGTTCAAATGAGATACAACAGCTAAAACAATTAATTCAGAATATATGAACAGAAATGGAAAACCTCATCAAAAACCAAATCAATGAATTGAGGAAGGACATGAAGAAGGTAAGGAATGAACAAAAAGAAGAAATAGAAAGTCTGAAAAAACAAATCACAGAACTTATGGGAATGAAAGATACAGTAGAAGAGATGAAAAAACCAATGGAAACCTACAATGGTAGATTTCAAGAGACAGAGGTTAGGATTAGTGAACTGGAGGATGGAACATCTGAAATCCAAAAAGAAACAGAAACTATAGGGAAAAGAATGGAAAATTTTGAGCAGGGACTCAGGGAATTGAATAATAATATGAAGCGCATGAATATACATGTTGTGGGTGTCCCGGGAGGAGAAGAGAAGGGAAAAGGAGGAGAAAAACTAATGGAAGAAATTATCACTGAAGATTTCCCAACTCTTATGAAAGACCTAAAATTACAGATCCAAGAACTGCAGCGCACCCCAAAGAGAAGAGATCCAAATAGACGTTCTCCACAACACTTACTAGTCAGAATGTCAGAGGTCAAAGAGAAAGAGAGGATCTTGAAAGTAGCAAGAGAAAAGCAATCCATCACATACAAGGGAAACCCAATAAGTTTATGCATAGATTTCTCAGTAGAAACCATGGAGGCGAGAAGACAGTGGGATGATATATTTAAATTACTAAAAGAGAAAAACTGCCAACCAAGAATTCTGTACCCAGCAAAATTGTCCTTCAAAAATGAGGGAGAAATTACAACATTTTTAGACAAAAAATCACTGAGAGAATTTGTGATCAAGAGACCAACTCTGCAAGAAATACTAAAGGGAGCACTAGAGACAGATATGAAAACACAAAAGAAAGAGGTGTGGAGAAGAGTATAGAAAGAAGGAAAATTTGATATGACATATAAAATCCAAAAGGCAAAATGGTGGAAGAAAGTACTACCTATGCAGTAATAACACTAAATGTTAATGGATTGAATTTCCCAATCAAAAGATATAGACTGGCAGAATGGATTAAAAAAAAATAGGATCCTTCTATATGCTGTCTACAGGAAACACATCTTAGACCCAAAGATAAACATAGGTTGAAAGTAAAAGGTTGGGAAAAGATATTTCATGTAAATAACAACCAGAAAAGAGCAGCAGTAGCTATACTAATATCCAACAAATTAGACTTGAAATGTAAAACAGTTAAAAGAGACAAAGAAGGATACTATGTACTACTAAACACAAGAATTCACCCTGAAGAAATAACAATCATATATATTTATGCACTGAACCAGAGTGCTCCCAAATACATGTGGCAAACACTGAAAACACTGAAAAGAGAAATAGATACATCTACCATAATAGTTGGAGACTTCATTTCCCCACTGTCATCAATAGACAGAACATCTAGACAGAGCATCAATAAAGAAACAGAGAATTTGAATATTACAATAAATGAGCTAGACTTAACAGACATTTATAGGACATTACACCCTACAACAGCAGGATACACCTTTTTCTAAAGTGCTCATGGATCATTCTCAAAGATAGACATATGCTGGGTCACAAAGCAACTCTCAATAAATTTAAAAAGATTGAAATCATACAAAGCACTTTCTCAGATCATAAAGGAATGAATTTGGAAATCAACAATAGGCAAACACCAGAAAATTCACAAATATGTGGAGGCTCAACAACACACACTTAAAAAACCAGTGGGTCACGGAATAAATTACAAGAGAAATCAGTAAATATCTCGAGGCAAATGAAAATGAAAACACAACATATCAAAACTTATGGGACCCAGCAAAGGCAGTGCTGAAGGGAAATTTATTGCCCTAAATGCCTATATCAAGAAAGAAGAAAGGGCAAAAATTCAGGAATTAACTGTCCACTTGGAAGAACTGGAGAAAGAACAGCAAACTAACCCCAAAGCAAGCAAAAGGAAAGAAATAGCAAAGATTAGAGCAGAAATAAATGAAATTGACAACAGGAAAACAATAGAGAAAATCAATAAAACCAGAAGCTGGTTCTATGAGAAAATCAATAAGATTGATGGGCCCTTAGCAAGATGGACAAAAAGAAGAAGAGAGAGGATGCAAATAAATAAGATCAGAAATGTAAGAGGAGATATAACCACTGACCCCACAGAAATAAAGGAGATAATAACAGGATACTATGAACAACTTTATGCTAATAAATACAACAATGTAGATGAAATGGACAACTTCCTAGAAAGGCATGAACAACCAACTTTGACTCGAGAAGAAACAGATGACCTCAACAAACCAATCACAAGTAAAGAAGTTGAATCAGTCATTAAGGAGCTCCCCAAAAAGAAAAGTCCAGGACTGGATGGCTTCACATGTGAATTCTGCCAAACATTCCAGAAAGAATTAGTACCAATCCTGCTCAAAGTCTTCAAATAAATTGAAGAGGAGGGAAAACTACCTAATTCATTCTATGAAGCCAACATCACCTACATACCAAAGCCAGACAAAGATATTACCAAAAAAGAAAACTACAGACCAATCCCTCTAATGAATATAGGCGCAAAAATCCTCAACAAAATTCTAGCAAATCGAATCCAGCAACACATTAAAGGAATTTAACATCATGACCAAGTAGGATTCATCCCAGGTATGCAAGGATGGTTCCACCTAAGAAAATCAATTAACGTAATACACCATATCAACAAATCAAAGCAGAAAAACCACATGATCCTCTCGATTGATGCAGAAAAGGCATTTGACAAAATTCAACATCCTTTCCTGTTGAAAACACTTCAAAGGATAGGAATAGAAGGGAACTTCCTTAAAATGGTAAAGGGAATATATGAAAAATCCACAGCTAATATCATCCTCAATGGGGAAAAACTGAAAACTTTGTCCATAAGATCAGGAACAAGACAAGGATGTCCACTATCACCACTATTATTCAACATTTTGTTGGAAGTTATAGCCAGAGCAATTAGACAAGAAAAAGAAATCCAAGGCATCAAAATTGGAAAGGAAGAAGTAAAACTATCACTGTTTGCGGATGATATGATACTTTATGTCGAAAACCCTGAAAAATCCACAGCAAAACTACTAGAGCCAATAAATGAGTACAGCAAAGTGGCAGGTTACAAGAGCAACACTCAAAAATCTGTAGTGTTTCTACACACTAGTAATGAACAATCTGAGGGGGATCAAGAAACGAATTCCATTTACAATTGCAACTAAAAGAATAAAATACTTAGGAATAAATTTAACTAAAGAGACAAAAGATCTATACCAAGAAAAACTACAAGAAATGGCTAAAAGAAATCACAGAAGACCTAAATAGATGGAAGGGCATACCGTGTTCATGGATTGGAAGACTAAATATAGTTAAGATGTCAATTCTACCTAAATTGATTTACAGATTCAATGCAATACCAATCAAAATCCCAACAACTTACTTTCCAGAAACAGAAAAACCAATAAGCAAATTTATCTGGAAGGGCAGGGGGCCCTGAATAGCTAAAAGTATCTTGAGGAAAAAAAACGAAGCTGGAGGTCACACACTGCCTGACTCTAAGGCATATTACGAAGCTACAGTGGTCAAAACAGCATGTTACTGGCATAAAGATAGATATATTGACCAATGGAATCAAACAGAGTGTTCAGATATAGACCCTCACATCTATGGACATTTGACCTTTGGTAAGGCAGTCAAGCCTACTCACCTGGGACAGAACAGTCTCTTCAATAAATGGTGCCTAGAGAACTGGATATCCATATGCAAAAGAATGAAAGAGGACCCGTACCTCACACCCTATATGAAAGTTAACTCAAAATGGATCAAAGATCTAAACATTAGGTCTAAGATCATAAAACAGTTAGAGGAAAATGTAGGGAGATATCTTATGAATCTTACAATTGGAGGTGGTTTTATAGACTTTACACCCAAAGCAAGAGTACTGAAGAAAGAAAGAAAGAAATGGGAACTCCTCAAAATTAAATACTTTTGTGCATCAAAGAACTTCATCAAAAAAGTAAAAAGACAGCCTACACAATGGGAGACAATATTTGGAAATGACATATCAGATAAAGGTCTAGTATCCAGAATTTATAAAGAGATTGTTCAACTCAAAACAAAAAGACAGCCAATCCAATTACAAAATGGGAAAAAGACTTGAACAGACACTTCTCAGAAGAGGAAATACAAATGGCCAAAAGGCACATGAAGAGATGCTCAACATCCCTGGCCATTAGAGAAATGCAAATCAAAACCACAATGAGATATCATCTCACACCCACCAGAATGGCCATTATCAACAAAACAGTAAATGACAAGTGCTGGAGAGGATGTGGAGAGAGAGGCACACTTATTCACTGTTGGTGGGAATGTCAAATGGTGCAACCGCTGTGGAAGGCAGTTTGGTGGTTCCTCAAAAAGCTGAATATAGAATTGCCATATGACCTGGCAATACCATTGCTAGGTATCTACTCGGAGGACATAAGGGCAAAGACACAAACGGATATTTGCACACCAATGTTTATAGCAGCATTATTTACAAATCCAAAGAGATGGGAACAGCCAAAATGTCCATCAACAGACGAGTGGCTAAACAAACTGTGGTATATACATATGATAGAATATTATGCAGCTTTAAGACAGAATAAAGTTATGAAGTATGTAACAACATGGATGGACCTTGAGAACATTATGCTGAGTAAGACTAGCCAAAAACAAAAGGACAAATACTGTGTGGTCTCACTGATATGAACTGACATTAGTGAATAAACTTGGAATATTTTTTTGTTAAGAGAGATCATCAGGAGATAGAAATAGGGTAAGATAATGGGTAATTGGAGCTGAAGGGATACAGATTGTGCAACAGGACTGAATGTAAAAACTCAGAAATGAAAAGCACAATGCTACCTAACTGTAATACAATTATGTTAAGACACTGAATGAAGCTGTATGTGAGAATGATAGAGGGAGGAGGGCTGGGGCATAAATGAAATCAGAAAGAAAGATAGATGTTAAAGATTGAGATGGTATATTCTATGAGTGCCTAGAGTGTATAATAATAGTGACTAAATGTACAAATTTTAAAAATGTTTTTGCATGAAGAAGAACAAAGGAATGTCATTACTGCAGGGTGCTGAAAATAGATGGTAATTAATATTTTAAAATGTCACCTTATGTGTGAGACTAAAGCAAAAAATGTTTATTTGGTACAAAACTTATATTTTGAATAGTGCATTTCCTAATATAAATATGTAGATAGTTTGATTGAACACCATAAGTACTTGGAATCTCAGGTAGGACATGAGATTTTGTTGGTTTGTCTAGAGTGATGCCCCGATGAATCCCAGAGTGATTCGATTAGTGAGTGGAAAAGTATTTGCAAAGCTCCCTTCAGGGAATGGTGAGAATGGGGAGAAATTCAACTTCCACAAGTTGAATTCTTGATATTCTCACAAGCAGTGTGGACAACCAAAGCTATACGCTGAGTCCCCAATCTTGGGGTTTGTTCATATGAAACTTAACCCCACAAAGGATAGGTCAAGTCTACTTAAAATTTAGGCCTAAGAGTCACCCCCAAGAGAGCCTCTTTTGTTGCTCAGATTTGGCCTCTCTCTCCAGCCAACACAGCAAGCAATCTCACCACCCTCCTTCTCTCTACGTGGGACATGACTCCCAGGGGTGTTGGCCTTCCTGGCAACGTGGGACAGAAATCGTAGAATGAGCTAAAACTCAGCATCAAGGGATTGAGAAAATGTTCTCAACCAAAAGGGGGAAGAGTGAAATGAGACAAAGTGTCAATGGCTGAGAGATTCCAAACAGAGTTGAGAGGTTATCCTGGGGTTTATTCTTACACATTAAGTAGATATCACCTTGTTATTCAAGATGTAATGGAGAGGCTGGAGGGAACTGCCTGAATATGTAGAGCTGTGTTCCAGTAGCCATGTTTCTTGAGGATGATTGAATAATGACATAGCTTTCACAATGTGACTGTGTGATTGTGAAAACCTTGTTTCTGATGCTCCTTTTATCTACCTTGTCAACAAACGAGTAGAACATATGGAATAAAAATAAATAATAGGGGGAACAAATGCTAAAATAAATTTAGTTTGAAATGCTAGTGATCAATGAAAGTGAGGGGTAAGGGGTATGGTAGGCATAATCTGTTTTTTTTTCTGTTTTTGTTTTATTTTTTTTTCTGAATTTTTGCAAATGTTCTAAGAAATGATGAATATGCAACTAAGTAATGATATTGTAAATTACTCAATATATATGTAAATGTTTTATTTGGTTTGTTAAATTTTTTTTTAATTAATAAATAAATTTTTAAAAAGACATTGGTTTTTTGGAGTACATAATACTTTCAAAGTGGCACAACTATAGTTGCCATTGTGAAGGTATTACTGGAAAAAAGTAATATTAACAAAGAATCTATTCTGTAGCATTTTTTAATGCTTACCATTTTTCATCTCTAGGCCCATAAAAAAAGTAATTCTAAACCACACACCCCCATCTTTTGGAGCTAGCTATCTCCCTATAACTACTTTAGGTGGTTAAGCCTTGGGGCAGAGTGAAGTCTGGCTTGTTGAAAGTTTTAGTTGAGGGCCACGGAATTTTGAGAGTTCCTATACCCTTTAACTATTTCCATTTAGTAGATTTATTTTATTTTGCTTTTTGTTTATTTATTTTACTAAAAGCTGTGACCAGAACCATTGGAAAAGTCTTTTGCTTTTTCCAAAGGCAGAGAAATTCCAGGGGTGGTTTCTTTCTAATGTCCAGATTGGTTTACAATAATTATAAAAGTAAGGTTTTGAATCTTGCCATTCAGATTTATTTTTTCTTTTCATTTTAAATCATTTTGAGACCACATTATGTTATAGAAATAAACCCTTTTTTAAGACTCATAACTAAAATGCTTTCAATACAACCCAAAGATTCCCTTTTTAAAGAATTTTCATCATCAGTGTCCAATTAGGAACATTTGACCAATACAAATACAGGAACACACCAACTAACAAATTTAAACAGATACTTAACACTTACTATATTTAAGTAACACACCAATTAATAACTAGACTGAACACATCAACTAACAATTAAATAGGCATTAAACGCTTAACACACTTATTAACAATTAAAGAAGCATTAAACTCTTACTATACCTAGGTAGCACACTGGCTAGTACTTAAACAGGATTACCTAATTTCATTAAATACCAACTAATTGTTGGATTACTCATTTTTTAGGAGTGTGGTAAACAGACAAATTTAGGTCCTGGTTTCAAACCCTGTACACCATGGCACCCAGAAAACAGAAAGGTGTAGAGGTCAGAGTAAGGGGATTTTTCTGGAAGCATGACCCATGTCTCGGTCAAAGGGACTTAAACTACCATATTTAATCCCCAATCCACTGATTGGGGATTACCCTGATGACCCACTCACCCCATCAGATGTCCAGACAAGGAAGTGCAAACGTTTTCCCTCCTTGAAGCTTTTTAAGACCCCAAAAGTAAGTGCTGGCAGAACAGAGAAACCCTGGTTGCCAAGCCTCTTGACTAAATTCAGTCCACTGACCTCAAAAGACCCAGTTGCTCTGCTGGAGCTCCAAAGCCTTGGGCATCCATTCCATCAGAAGGTTGTCAAATTATTACTGGACAGAGGTGGTGGATTCTTTTGCCTGATGCACTCAATAACCAATTCCTAAAAACTGGGGTTTCAAAGAGACAAAAAGTTTATTACTAGGTGGGTAGCAAGAGATCAGATGGCTTATTGGCCCAAAATCTGTCTTCTTGAGTTTAGGGGGTTCAAGGTTTTTGTGGATTTCAGCAAGGGGAAGTGAGGTCATACAATTTCAAATAGCAAGTTCTAAGCAGAAAAGGAGACACTGTTATCATTTCAATAGGAAAACACAAGCAGAAAGGAGGAGAGGCAGAGTTACCATTTCAGTACTAAAGTTGTAAACCAAAAAGAAGGGAGATAGTTATCTTTTCAACAGCAGAGTCTAGCTGATACAATTTACAAATGTAAGGCACTGAAACCAGTTAATGGCTGGTTTCAAATTCTTCATTAGCATTAGGGCCTTTGCCCTACAAGTTACTTTAAGAAAATGACCAGATAAAGGGAATAACAGCTCTTACAATCTCAAAGGTACAAGATAAGGGCTTTTACAATCATTTCAGATATCAGAGCAGCTGAATTATAGTTTAAGGATTTCAAGTGTTTCCCTCTGTCTACTCCAATATACCAGAAAGAAAAAGGAATATCTATATAATGATTCAGTAATCAAAATCATCCCTTAAATTCTAATTTCTTGGTTACATTTTTCCATCCTGTACTTTTCTTTAACTACCTTATAAACCTTTTAGTTAAGTCTAATGTGGGGATAAATGTCTAAGGCCCAGAATCAAGTTTGCAATGTAATCCATAATAGTTTATCAAGCTTAAATGCATTTTTTGGAGAAAGTAAATAATATGATAAAACTGTATATACAATTTTGCATGTAATTTTTTCATTTAACCATTTTCCTGTGTTATTACAATCTTTTTAAGCATAATAGTAAATGATTTCCTTAACTAGTCACCTATTGTTGGACACTTTCATTTTTTCCTATTTTTATTTTTTATTTTTCATTTTGGAAAAAAACTTCAATGAATACCTTTGAATACAAAAGCTCTTTATGCAAATCTTTAGCACAGATCTTTTTTTTTAACATCTTAAATTTTTATCCTTTCTTTACAGATACCTGGAACACTTTTGCTTAAGAAAACTGTAGAACTAAATTGATTTATAGATTCAATGCAATACCAATTAAAATCTCAAAAACTTACTTTGTAGAAATAGAAAAACCAATAACCAAATTTATCTGGAAGGGCAGGGTGCCCCAAATAGTTAAAAATATATTGAGAAAGGAAAATTATGCCGGAGGGCTCACACTAACTGACTTTAAGGCATATTACAAAGCTACGGTAGTCAAAACAGCATGGTACTAATGAATGAAGCTGAATGTGAAAATGAAAGAGGGAGGAGGCCTGTGGACACAAATGAAATCAGGAAGAAAGATAGACGATAAAGACTGAGATGGTATAATCTAGGAATGCCTAGAGTATATAATGATAGTGACTAGATGTGCAAATTAAAAAATGTTTTTGCATGAAGAAGAACAAAGGAATGTCAATATTGCAGGGTATTGAAACTAGATGGTAATTCATATTTTAAAACTTGAACTTATGTGTGAGACTAATGCAAAAAACATTTATTTGATACAAAATTTATATTTTGACAAGCACATCTCCTAATATGACTTCTATGGACAGTTTAATTGAACACCATAAATACTTGGAACCTTGAGTAGAGCATGAGATTTTGTAGGTTTTTCCAAAGTGATGATCTGATAAGTCCCAGAGTGATTTGAATAGTGAATAAAAAAGTATTTGCAAAGTTCCCTTGAGGGAATGGTGAAAAAGGTGAAAACTCAATATCCTTATTTAGAGAATTCCTGATATCCTCGCAAGCAGTGAGGACAACAAAATCAGTAGGCTGGGCCTCAATCTTGGGGTTTGTTCATATGAAACTTATCCCTGCAAAGGATAGGCTAAGCCTACTTAAAATTAGGCCTTAGAGTCACCCTCAGAGACCCTCTTTTGTTGCTCAGATGTGACCTACCTCTCAGCCAACATGGCAAGCAAACTCACTGCCCTCCCCTTCTTTAGTGGGACATGACTCCCCGGGGTGTAGACCTACCTGGCAATGTGGGACAGAAATCCTAGAATGAGCTGAGACTCAGCATCAAGGGATTGAGAAAACCTTCTCAACTGAAAAGGGGAAGAGAG
The DNA here is from genome assembly GCF_023851605.1 of Tamandua tetradactyla. Classification (NCBI taxonomy): domain Eukaryota; kingdom Metazoa; phylum Chordata; class Mammalia; order Pilosa; family Myrmecophagidae; genus Tamandua; species Tamandua tetradactyla. The sequence goes on from NC_135353.1 coordinate 126,915,381, forward strand.
AAATGAGACAAAATAAAGTGTCAGTGGCTGAGAGATTTCAAACAGAGTCAAGAGGTTATTCTGGAGGTTATTTTTACACATTACATAGATATTCCTTTTTAGTTTAAGATGTATTAGAGAGGCTAGAGGGAAGTGACTGAAACTGTAGATCTGTGTTCCAGTAGCCAGGTTTCCTGAAGATGATTGTATAATGATATTGCTTTCGCAAAATGACTGTGTGATTGTGAAAACCTTGTTCTGATGCTTCTTTTATCTACAGTATGGAAAGAAGAGTAAAAAGTATGGATTAAAATAAATAAATAATGGGGGAACAAATGTTAAAATAAATTGGATAGAGGGAAATATTAGTGGTCAATGAGAGGGAGGGGTAAAGGGTACAGTATGTATGAGATTTTTCTTTTTATTTCTTTTTCTGGAGTGATGTAAATGTTCTGAGAAATGATCATGGTGATGAATATACAACTATGTGATGATATTGTGAGCCATTTGATTGCACACCAAGTATGGAATATTCATATGGTAAGAATGTTCGTGTTTGTACATTGATTGGTTTTACTACTAAAAATTAAAAAAAAAACAGCATGGTACTGGCATAAAGATAGATATACTGACCAAGGGAACTGAATAGAGTGTTCAGCTATAGACCCCCTCATCTATGGACAATTGGTCTTTGATAAGGCAGTCAAGCCAACTCACTGGGACAGAATAGTTTCTTCAATAAATGGTGCTTGGAGAACTGGATATCCATATGCAAAAGAATGAAAGAGGATCCATATCTCACACCTTATAAAAAAATTAACTCAAAATGGACCAAAGACCTAAACATTAGAGCTAAGACCATAAAACTTTTAGAAGAAAATGTAGGGAAATATCTTATAAAACTTGCAATAGGAGGTGGTTTCCTAGATCTTACACCCAAAGTACGAGCATTGAAGAAAGAAATAGATAAATGGGAACTCTTCAAAACTTACTACTTCTGTGCATCAAAGAACTTTGTCAAGAATTAAAAAGGCAGCCTACACAATGGGAGACAATATTTGGAAATGACATGTCAGATAAGGGTCTAGTTTCCAGAATATATAAATAGATTGTTCAACTCAACAACAAAAAGACAGACAACCCAATTATAAAATGGGCAAAGACTTGAACAGACACTTCTCAGAAGAGGAAATACAAGTGGCTGAAAGGCACATGAAAACATGCTCAACTTCCCTGGCTATCAGGGAAATGCAAATCAAAACCACAATGAAATATCATCTCACACCCACCAGAATGGCCATTATCAATAAAACAGAAATCAACAAGTGCTGGAGAGGATATGGAGAGGCACACTTATCTACTGTTGGTGGGAATGTCAAATGGTACAACTGTTGTGGAAGGCAGTTTGGCAGTTCCTCAGGAAGCTAAGTATAGAATTGCCATATGATCTGACCATTACTAGGTATCTACTCAGAAGACACAAGGGCAAAGAAACAAGTGGACATTTGTACACCAATGTTTATAGCAGCATTATTTACAATTGCCAAGAGATGGAAATAACCCAAATGTCCATCAACAGATATGTGGCTAAACAAGCTATGATATATATATATATATAATGGAATAATATGCAGCTGTAAGGTAGAATAAACTCATGAAGCATGTAACAATATTGATGGACTTTGAGGACTTATGCTGAATGAGATTAGCCAGAAACAAAACGACAAATACTGTATGGTCTCACTGATATGAACAAACATTAATGAATGAACTTGGAGAATTGCAGTTAAGAACAGAGGTCAACAGGAGATAGAAATAGGTATTGGGTAACTGGAACTGAAGGGATACAGATTGTACAATGGGACTGATTGTAAAAATTCAGAAATGGATAGCATAATACTACCTAACTGTAATACAATAATGTTAGTACACTGAATGAAGCTGAATGTGAGAATGATAGAGGGAGGAGGCCTGGGGGCACAAATAAAATCAGAAGGAAAGATAGACAATAAAGACTTAGATGGTATAACCTAGGAATGCCTAGAGTGTATAACGATAGTGACTAAATGTATAAATTTAAAAATGCTTTTGCATGAGGAAGAACAAAGCAATCTCTATAATGCAGGGTGTTGAAAATAGATGGTAATTAGTATTTTAAAACTTTAATTTACGTGTGAGACTAAAGCAAAAAATGTTTATTTGGTACAAAATTTATATTTTGACTAGAGCAGTTTCTAATATAACTTACGTGGACAGCTTAATTGAACAACATTAGTGCATGGGACCTTGAGTAGGGCATGAGATTTTGTTGGTTTGTCCAGAGTGATGCCTCAATAAATCCCAGAGTGATTTGAACAGTGAATAAAAAAGTATTGGCAAAGTCCCCTTGGGGGAATAGTGAGAAAGGGGGAAAATTCAACTTTCACAAGTGGGGAATTCTTGATATTCTCACAAGCAGTGGGGACACCCAAAGCAATAGATTGAGCCCCCAATCTTGGGGTTTGTTCATATGAAACTTAACCCCACAAAGGATAGTTTAAGCCTACTTAAAATTAAGCCTAAGAGTCACCCCCAAGAGAACCTCTTCTGTTGCTCAGATGTGGTCTCTTTCTCAGCCAACAGGACAAGCAAACTCACTGCCCTCCTCTTCTCTACATGCAACATGACTCCTAGGGGTGTGGAACTTCCCAGCAATGTGGGACAGAATTCCAAGAATGAGCTGGGACTTAACACCAAGGGATTGAGAAAACCTTCTCAACCAAAATGGGGAAGAGCAAAATGAGACAAAATAAAGTGTCAGAGGCTGAGAGATTCCAAACAGAGTCGAGAGGTTATCCTAGAGGTTATTCTTATGCATTAAATAGATATCACCTTGTTATTCAAGATGTAATGGAGATGCTGGAGGGTACTGCCTAAAAATGTGGAGCTGTATTCCAGGAGCCATGTTTCTTGAAGATGATTGTATAATGATATAGCTTTTGCAGTGTGACTGTGTGATTGTGAAAACCTTGTGTCTGATGCTCCTTTTATCTACCTTTTCGTCAGATGAGTAAAATACTACAGATTAAAAATAAATAATCGGGGGAACAAATGTTAAAATAACTTTAGTAGATTGAAATGCTAGTGATGAATGAAAGGGAGGGGTAAGGGGTATGGTATATATGAATTTTTTTCTGTTTTCTTTTTATTTTTTTTCTTAATTGATACAAATGTTCTAAGAAATGATCATGATGATGAACATACAACTATGTGATAAAAAAGAATGTTCATTTATATGTTGATTGGTTTTATTAATAAAATCTTTTTTAAAGTTTGTGTTTGTTGGTATGTTTAAAAAAATTAAAAGTTAAAAAAAATAAACAGAAGTTATTAAGAGATAGAAATAGGGTAAAGATTGGGTAATTGGAGCTGAAAGGACACAGATTGTGCAACAGGACTGATCGTAAAATTTCAGAAATGGATAGCACAATACTACCTGATTGTAGCATAATAATGTAATTACACTGAATGAAGCTGAATGTGAGAATGATAGAGGGAGGAGGGGTGGGGGCACATATGAAACCAGAAGGAAAGGTAGACAAAGTATGAGATGGTAGAATTTAGGAGTGCCTAGAGTGTACAATGATAGTGACTAAATGTACAAATCAAAAAATATTTTGCATGAGGAAGAACAAAGAAATGTCAATATTGCAAGGTGTTGAAAATAGATGGTCAATCATATTTTAAAACTTCAAATTCTGTGTGAGACTAAAGAAATAAATGTTTATTTGGTACAAAATTTATATTTTGACTCATGCATTTCCTAATATATCTTATATGGACAGTTTAATTGAACAACATAAGTACATGGAACCTTGAATAGGACATGAGATTTTTTAGGTTAGTCCAGGTTAGTGTGATGCCCTGATAAATCCCAGAGTGATTTGTACAGTGAATAAAGAAGTTTTACAAAGTCCCCTTGGGAGAATGGAGAGAAATGGGAAAATTTAACTACCCCATTTAGAGAATTCCTGATATTCTCTTAAGCAGTGGGGACAACCAAATCAATAGGCCAAGCCCTCAATCCTGGGGATTTCTCCTATAAAACTTATTCCTGTGAAGGACTGGCTCAGCCTAGTAAAAACGAGGCCTAAGAGTCAACCCCAGAGAACCTCTTCTGTTGCTCAGATGTGGCCTCTCTCTCTAAGCCAACTCAGCATGTGAACTCACTGCCTTCACCCCTACATGAGATATGACTCCCAGGTGTGTAAATCTCCCTGGCAACATGGGACAGAAAGCCTGGAGTAAGCCAGCACCTGGCATCAAGGGATCGAGAAAGTCTTCTTGACCAAAATGGGGAAGAGAGAAATAGGACAAAATAAAGTTTCACTGGCTGAGAGATTTCAAACAGAATCAAGAGGTTATTGATTCTGGAAGTTACTCTTATGCACTACATAGATATCCCATTTTAGTTTATGGTGTATTGGAGTGCCTAGAGGGAAGTACCTGAAACTGTTGAGCTGTGTTCCAGTAGCCTTGATTCTTGAAGACAATAATATAAAGATAAAATGTTTACAATGTGACTGATGTGATTGTGAGAACCTTGTGTCTGATGACCCTTATATCCAGGGTATGGATAGATGAGTAAAAAATATGGATAAGACTAAATAAACAAATAATAGGGGGGACAAAGGATAAAATAAATTGGGTAGATGGAAATACTAGTGGTCAATGAGAGGGAGGGGTGAGGGCTGTGGTATGTATGAGGTTTTTCTTTTTATTTCTTTTGTTGGAATGATGCAAATGTTCAAAAAAGGATCATGGTGATGAATATAAAACTATGTAATGATATTGTGAGCTAGTGATTGTACAGCATGTATAGAATGTTTTTTTTAAATTTTTATTAATAAAATCGATCAACATACAATGCAAACATTTTTAATGTATGAACATTCCATACTTGGTGTGCAATCAATGGCTCACAATATCATCACATAGTTGTATATTCATCACCAGGATCATTTCTCAGAACATTTACATCACTCCAGAAAAAGAAATAAAAAGAAAAAAGAAAAAACTCATGCATACCATACCTCTTTCCCCTTCCTCTCATTGACCGCTAATATTTCCCTCAACCCAATTTATGTTAACATTTGCTCCCCCTTGTATAGAATGTTTTTATGTCAAGAATATATGTTTGTATGTTAAGTTTTTACAATAAAAACAAGCAAACAAACAAAAAAAATGTAGAAGGTTAGAACTACCACAAGTGGACGCCAGGCAGTAGCACGCGTCAATTTTCAACAGAGCCCTGTTTTGTGAGGTATCTGAATTCACTGATTGGGGTCTCTGTTCACACTCGCTGGAATCATTTGTGGCAGATTTTAGTCCACAGGTCATTTTTCCCCGTATTTCTTTGTAAACTCTTCAGAATTCTTACAGAATTTTTCATGGTCTTTAGAGTATTCTTCAAGTAGGTCAGTTTGAAGTGGGTGCTCGGGCTGGGGGTCGTTCACCTGTGCGATGAGACACTGGATTACTTGGTCAGTTTTGGTGGCTGGCTTCCAGTTTTCAGCACTAATTACTGGGAGACAGACCTGCCCCTCTTCATCGATGTTCGGGTGGTAGATCTTTGTTTTAAATGTGCTCTTCAGCGGTTTGGATGGGTACTCTGTTGGAAAGTTGATTTAGATTCTGAAGGCCCCCTTACCATATGGAGGGTGGTCAGGAACACTGAACCTTTGCCAAGTCAATAAATTAGCTTCATCAGCCTGGATGTTACAGAACTTTTTCATTCCCCATTTGTGGATTTCTTCAAGGTCCTTCATCAGCCTCCTGCTGGCCGTCATCTTGGGTCTGGGGCTGCTTTAGCATAGATTTATTATTGTGGTAACATATAAACAAAGTAACATTTGTCATTCAACACAATTGCCAAGAAATAGAAAAGCAAACCAAGTATCTATCAACCAATGAATGGATTAAAAATATGGTATATACACACAACAGAATATTATTCAGTTGTAAAATGGAATGAAGTTCTGACACATGAATACATCATGCTGAGTGAAATAAGCCAGACACTAACAGACAAATATTGTCTGATCTCACTGATATGAAATAACTATGATAAGCAGGCTCATAGAGTCAAAATCTTAGGTTGCCAGGGTATGGGGTATATGGTAGGGAATAGGAAGTTAAGACTTAAAATGTACAGTTTCTATTGAGATGATGGACAATTTTTGGTAATGGATGGTAGTGATGGTGGTACAACATTGTGAACATAATTAATGGCACTGAATTATATATTTGGATATGATTAAAAAGAAATTTTAGGTTATATATGTTACTAGAATGAAAATTAAAAAAAAAATCCATGGAATTTCACAACACAGTGAACCCAAAGTTAAACCATGGACTATAGTTAATGGCACAATTATAAAAATGTGCTTTCATCAGTTTTAGCAAATGTATAACAGTAATGCAAGGTGTTGATAACAAGGTGGTATATGGGGATCCTGTATTTTATGCATGATTATTCTGTAAACCCATACCTTCTCTAATAAGAAAAATTGTAGTATACAATTCAGCAGTATTGATCACATTCAGGACATTGTGCTACCATCATCACTATCCACTATCAAACTTTTCTATCACCCCAAACAGAAACTCTGTACCCATTAAACCTTAACTTTCCATTTGAGGGCATTTTAAATCATGCAAATATGGGTCCCAATGTGCTGGGATTAAGGTGGAACAAAACCATTTAAAAGTTTTTGCCTCTTGTGATGCTGATCCATTCTGGGGAGCAGATTCATTTGCATAAGGCCCCAGGTATTTCTGGGAGCAAATAATGCTACTGATTACAAGACCCTCCTCTCATCTCTTTCCTCCTTCCCCTCTGTGCTCTTTTCCCTCCAAAAAACACTTCTGGAGATTCACTATGACTATATAGAGTGGTGGATTAGGGTGGCACTGACCAAGATCCAGTGGCTTAACCATTCAATAAGAGTCTTGCAATAAAATTATCAGGAAGGCAAAGAGAAGTAGAACTAATGGGTTAGCTTAAGCACTGGATAGGAAGGAAAAGAGGAAAAGGCCCTGAGTTCTAGAGTTGAGAAGCTTGGGGCAGAATGACAAAGCCCTTTCAATTTAGTTCAGCACAGGAACAGCGCTTCACCTATAAGTATCTAATTTCCATGGCTGTTCTACAGGCTGAAGTTCTTGCTTCTGCATTGGTGACTCTCACCGCACCCCCTCCCCCATCTCCTGTTCCTTATTGACAGCCAAGTTCTCAACATTTGGATCTAGATTCCAAGGCCAGACCAAAATGAAAGGGACTTACATCAGTTAAATTTCTGGTAAAGTCTTGGGGATCCTACTCTAGACACAGGAAGTGGGAAGAGGCTGAAGAGGCCTAGGAAGGTAGCTTGGATCTCTAGAGTTCTTGCTAATATTGGTAGTTTGGGCAAGGGAGGTAGGGAATAGCAAAATTGACTTAGAAATATTACACATTGAATAGGGAATTGGAAGGGAATTTTAGAAACTTAACCCTTATTTTAGTCAAGGGAAGCCTAAAGGGCTTAAATGACTTGCCTAAGTTAAATTTGGCACTTAAACCACCTTACTCTGGTGGATTAATAATTACATAGGTCAGTTCTTATGCCCTTTACATTTCTTTCTTGGCACAAATGTGTTTATCTGTTTTACCTTCTTGCTATAAGGTCCATGAGGACTAAAAGCTTGTCATCTTATTATTAGTTTATTACTCACAGTGACTGGCACTTTGCCTAGCCCTTTGTAAATGCTCAATAAATATTTGGTAAGTAAATATATGAGTGAATAATAAAATCTAACCTTTAATGACTACTCATTATCGGCTAGGCTCTAAGCTCCTTATATACTTGATTTTATTATCTTATTTTCAATTAACCTTTCCGATTTTTTAGAGAAAGAACCTGAAGCCCAGGAAAGCTAAAACATTTTCCAAAGACAGCTAGAAAATTCAGAGTTGAAATTTCAACTCAGGTCTGGCTGACCCCAAAGTTCACCTAAATATTTAATCAAAATGCTAAACTGCCTGCTTCAAATTCAACACAACTACCATAAGGAAGAGAGGGAGGTCTTTGGGAGAAGTAGAGAAAAACTGTGCAGATGTTACTTTTTGTTTTTTTTAATTCTTAATTGTGAAATACTTTCAAACTTGAAGGGCAGCTCCATAAATAATCCAAACACCATTCAGGGGATTTGAACATGCCCCTATACCCCCAGATACCTAGATCCATTGATTTTAACATTTTGCCACATTTGTCGTATCATTCTATCTATCATTCTATTCAATCCAACACTCTATCTGTCTGTGTATTTATTTATCTATCATTAATCCATTTTCTGAACACTTGAGTGTAGGTTCAGATGCTCCTTGAATCTGTAATCCTGCCATGTACATTTCCTAAAAACAAGGGTATTCACTTTTGTATCCACCTTAAGTGTAGTCATCGAGTTCAAGAAATTTAACATTCATATAAAGCCTACAGCCGATACTCCATTTTTTCCATATGCCCCAATTATGTCCTTTTGAATTCTCTGTCCAGGATCATGAATTGCCATTAATTGTCATGCTCTTTAGTTTCTTTTTCTTTCTTTTTATTGTTGGAAAATATATACAACAGAAACTTTCCCCTCTCAACATTCCCAAGAATACCATTCAGTGGGATTAATCACATTCTCTGCCTTGTGGTACCTTCAGCACCTCACATTATAAAAATTTTCCCACTGTCCCAAACAGAAACCCTACACACATTTTGCATTAACTCTCCATTCCCCCTGCTCCTTGCCATTGGCAACCTGGATGCTAAGTTCTGTTTCTATGAAATTGCATATTCTCTGATATTTTCTTTGTCACTACCACAGGGCTTAAATTTAACATTTTAAATCTGTAATACTCTCATTTGCTTAGATGCCAAATTAACTTCAATAGTATACACAAAATATGTTCCTATACTTCTCTGTTTCCCCACCTTTATGTAGTTCTTGTTACAAATTGCACATTTATACATTATGAGTCCCAAACTACTGATTTCTCATTACAGTTTTTAGATGTTCTTAAAATTAATTTATTTATTAATTAAAAAATTTAACAAACGAACTAAAACATTAACACGTGATCATTCCATTCTACATATATAATCAGTAATTCACAATATCATCACTTAGTTGCATATTCATCATTCTTAGAATATTTGCATCAATTCAGAAAAAGAAATAAAAAGACAACAGAAAAAGAAATAAAATGAAAACAGAAAAAAAAAAGATTATACATACCATACCCCTTACCCCTCCCTTTCATTGATCACTAGCATTTCAAACTAAAGCTATTTTAACATTTGTTCCTTCAATTACTTATTTTTATTCCATATGTTCTATTCATCTGTTGACAAGGTAGATAAAAGGAGTATCAGGCGCAAGGTTTTCACAATCACACAGTCACATTGTGAAAGCTATGTCATTATTCAATCATCATCAAGAAACATAGCTACTGGAACACAGCTCTACATTTTCAGGCAGTTCCCTCCAGCCTCTCCATTACATCTTGAATAACAAGGTGATATCTACTTAATGCGTAAGAATAACCTCCAGGATAACCTCTCGACTCTGTTTGGAATCTGTCAGCTATTGACACTTTGTCTCATTTCACTCTTCCCCCTTTTGGTGGAGAAGATTTTCTCAATCCCTTGATGCTGAGTCTCAGCTCATTCTAGGGTTTTTCTCAATTCCTTGATGCTGAGTCTCATCTCATTCTAGGATTTCTGATTTCTCATTACATTTTATACATTTTTTTTTTTTAGATCCTGAGAGAAGTAAAAAGTGGAGTTACCAACAAAAAAATACAATAGTACTGGCATTTATATTTACCTATGTCATTAGTCCTACTGGAGATGTTTATTTCTCCATGCAGCTTTGATCCATTTTCTAGTTTCCTTTCCTTTCAGCCTTAAGAACTCTCTTTAACATCTCTTGTAGGACTGGTCTAGTGGTGGCCAAACTCACTCAGCTTTTGTTTATCTAGGAATGACTTCATCTTTGCCTCATTTAAAAAAAATTTATTAATAAAACCAATCAACATACAACACGAACATTCTTAATGTACTTGTGCATTCAGTGGTTCACAATATCATCACATGGTTGTATATTCATCACCATCAGAACATTTACATCACTCCAGAAAAAGAAATAAAAAGAAAAACTCATACATACCATACCTTACCCCTCCGTCTCATTGACCACTAGTATTTTCCTCTACTTAATTTATTTTAACATTTGTTCCCCCATTATTTATTTATTTTTAATCCATATTTTTTACTCATCTGTCCATATCCTGGATATAAGAAGCATCAGACACAAGGTTCTTACAATCACATCAGTCACATTGTAAACATTTTATCTTTATACAATCGTTTTCAAGAATCTAGGCTACTGGAACACAGCTCAACAGTTTCAGGTACTTCCCTCTAGCCTCTCTAATACACCTTAAACTAAAAAGGGTTATCTATATAATGCATAAGAATAACCTCCAGGATAACCTCCTGACTCTATTTGAAATCTCCCAGCCACTTACACTTTATGTTGTCTCATTTCTCCCTTCCCCCTTTCAGTCAAGAAGTTTTTCTCAATCCCTTGATGCTGAGTCCCAGCTCATTCTAGGATTTCTGTTCCATATTGCCAGGGAGGTTTACACCGCTGGGAGTCGTAGAGAGGGGGAAGCAGTGAGTTTGCTTGCTGCGTTGGCCACATCTGAGCAACAAAACAGGTTCTCTGGGGGTGACTCTTAGGCCTAATTTTAAGTAGGCTTAGCCTATCCTTTGTGGGGATAAGTTTCATATGAACAAACCCCAAGAATGAAGGTTTGGTCTATTGGTTCTGTTGTCCTCACTGCTTGCGAGACTATCAGCGCTTCTCCAAATGGGGAAGTTGAATTTTCCTGCTTTCTCACCATTCTCTCCCTCATTTTTGAAAGACAGTTTTACCAGATATAGAATTTCTGGTTGGCAGTTTTGTGCTTTCAGTACTTTAAATTTGTCATCCCACTACTGAGGTAACTCCATGGTTTCCAAAGAAAAATTGGCATTTAATCTTATTGAGACTCCCTTTCACGTGCCATGTTGCTTCTTTCTTCTGGCTTTCAGAAACCTCTCTTTATCTTGGGCATTTAGCAATTTGATGATTACATGTCTCACATGGGTCAATCTGGGCTTATCCTGGTTGAAGTTCATTGAGCAACTTGAATGTGTATATTCATGTCTTTTGTTAAGTTTGGGAAGTCATCAGTCATTCTTTCTTTGAGTATTCACTCTGCCCCTTTCTTTTCCTTCTGGGACTCCTTCAAAGCATATATTGGCATGCCCAAGTGTCCTGCAGGTTCCTCAGGCTCAGTTTACTTTTCTTGTTTCTTCTTCCTGTAGCCAAGAAATCAGGATTTAAGGGATTATTTTGATTACTGAATCATTATACAGATATTCCTTTTTGCTTTCTGGTATATTGAGTAGACAGAGGGAAATTCCTGAAACCTCTAAATTGTAACCGAGTTGCCTTGATTTCTGATAATGATTGTATAGCCCTTATCTTCTGCCCTTGTAATTGTAAAAACCTTGTGATTAACCTTCATCTGTGCCCAGTTATCTAGTTTTTCAACTTTAGAGTCTTGTAATCACTAAAAACAGCCCCTAATGTTTATTAATGAAGGGTCTTGGGTCCACCCAGAACTAACCCACCCAAAGACGAATGTAATCTTAATAACTGGGACTGAATCTAACCAAAATGGCCCCACCTGACATGCGTGGTAGCTTAGACTTTAAGCTACAAGTCACCCATACCTCATTCTGCCATTTTCTTACATATGTTCTATAACAGCATGTAATCAATGTGTGCATGCTCAAAAATTAGATAACCTCTGATTACATCATCTGGGGCCACTGTGCTCATTATTCTAAACCCTGCCCATCTTTCTGTAATAAAACTATCAGAATTACTAGAGTTCAGAGAGACAGATTTTGGCCTACTAGGCCATATGCTCTCCTAGTACATACCTAGTACGCATAGACAGATTTTGGGCTGCTAGGCCATCTGCTCTCCTCCTATGTGCCTAGTAATAAAATCTTTCTCTCTTTGAAACACTAGTGTCTCGGGAATTGGTTATTGAACGCGTTGGACAAAATAATCCATGGTCTTTGCCCGATAACATTCCTGCTCCTTAGACTTGATGATTTCAATTGACTTATGTTCAAGTTCACTGAATCTTTCTTCTGCTACTGAATTTTCCCAGGGAATTTTTCATTTCTGTTACTGTGGTCTTCAGTTCTATTTGTTCCTTTTCATAATTTCTCTCTATTTTGATATTTTCTTTGTGTTCATCTATTGCTTTTTCAAATTTCCTTTAGTTCTTTGTCCATGTTTTCCTTTAGCTTTTTTTAACATATTTAGAACCATTTTTTAAAAGTCCATGTCTGCTATGTCCAGGTCTGGTCCTCCTCACTGATTTTTTTTTTTGCACACTCATATTCATAGCGGAATTATTCACAATTGCCAAAAGATGGAAGCAACCAAAGTGTCCATAAACAGATGAATGGATAACCCAAAATATGGAACATACATACAATGCAGCCATAAAAAAGAATGATGTTCTGATACATGTGACAAGATGGGTAAAGCTTGATGACATCTTGTTGAGTGAAATAAGCCAGACACCACAGGACAAATGTTGTTTGAGCCCACGCATATAAAATAATTAGAATAAGTAAACATATTAAACATATAGGGTTAAACCTAGAATATAGTATACCAGGGGTTGGGGTAGGTACAGGAAATGGGAAGTTAGGTTTAAAACGTACAGGGTGTCTATTTAGAGCAATGGAAATACTTTGGCAATGGATGGTGGTGATGGTAATGTGAATGTAATTAATGGCACTGAAATATTTATCTGAATGTGATTAATAGGAGAAATGTTAGGTGGTGGATATGGTAATAGAACAATTTTTTAAAAATCCATGGGACTAACTTGTGGTAGCTAGATTCAGGTGTCAACTTGGCTAGGTGAAGGTACCTAGTTCTATTGCTGTGGACATGAGCCAATGGCATGTGAACCTCATCTGTTGTTGATTACATCTGCAGTCAGCTAAGAGGCCTGCCTGCTGCAATGAATGATGTTTGATTTAAATGACTGGTGCTTACATGAGAGAGCTCAATGTAGCACAGCCCAAGCAGCTCAGCATACCCCATCTCAGCACTCGCAGCTCAGCTCAGGCCTTTGGCGATGCAGAAAGAAATCACCTCAGGGAAAGTTGCTGGAACCTAGAGGCCTGGAGAGAAGGCCAGCAGAGATCACCCTGTGCCTTCCCACCAAACTCAGTTGAAAGTTAGATGCCTTTCCTCTGAAGAACTAACAAAACAAACCCCCTTTTATTAAAAGCCAATCCATCTCTGGTGTGTTGCATTCCAGCAGCTAGCAAACTAGAACAGGACTTCACAACACAAACATTGAACCCTAAATTAAACCACAGATTATAGTTTATAGTACAATTATAAAAATATACTGTCATCTATTGTAGGTAACATTCCATACCAATGCAAAGTGTACATAATACATTGTTATGTGGTAATCCTGTACTTTATGCAAGATTGCTCTGTAAACCCACAACTTCTGTAATAAAGAAAATATATAAAAATAAAATCATGCATGCCCTCAAAAACCTGGAATATGACTTAGAATGAGAAGGCTTGTTCAGATTATGCTTCCATGCATTATATGGCAAAATTAAAATAAGCAATTGAAAATTACAGACATATAATAAAGATAGTCTATAATTTGGCTAAAAAAAGATTACAGTTACCATATGACTCAGCAATTCCACTTTTATCTATATGCCCAAGAGAAATGGAAACATATGCTCAAATAAAATCTTGTACACAAATGTTTTTAGGAGTATTATTCCTAAAAGCCAAAAACCTGAAGGAACCCAAATGTTTATAACTGAAGAAAAGAGAAATAAAATGCAGTATATCCTTAAAAAGGAATATTATTCAACAATAAAAATAAGTGACATACTGACAAATTTTTGCACACCATGTGTAAACATTTAAAACATTTTCCAAAGTGAAAGAACAAAGGACCATGTATTTTATGATTCCCTTCATGTGAAATGTCCAGAATAGGAAAACCTACAGAAACAAAGTAGATTTGTGGTTGCCTAGTGCTATAAGGGATGAAGGGATTGGATGGTGATGGCTAAACACTATGGGGTCTTCTTTTGGAGCAATTGAAAATACTCTATAATTGATAGTAGTGATGGATGCAAAAACTCAAGGCCATTGAATCACATACTTTAAATACGTTAATTGTATGGTATATGAACAAAAATCTCAAAATATCTCTTAAAATTAAAAATGTAAAGCAAAACGTCAAGGACAAAAGACAGAGGTTGGATTGGATTTAGCTCAAAGGCTTTAATTTTCTGGTCTGTGTCCTAGCATATGGCTTATTTTCCTATATATTCTACATCTGCTTGAAAAGAATGTTTCTTCACCAGTGTTGTGTATATATGATCACGGAAATTAAATTTGCTTAACTCTGCTGTTCAAATCTTCCATATCCTAGATAATTGGTTTTTGCTCTGCTTAATCTATCAATTTTTGAGTGAGATGTGCTAAAATCTCTCTATACTATTGAGATTGTTCATTTTTTCACGTAACTTCAATTTTGCTTTATATATTTCAAACTTTGTTATGAAATGTATACAAATTTAAATGTTTTTATCTTCCTGGTAAACTGGACTTTTTTAATAATTCTAAACTTTTGATGATGAAGTCTATTTTGTCTGCTATAAATATAAATCACAAGCTTTCTTTGTTTCCTATTTCCCTAGTATATATATTTCATCCTTTGACCTTCAATCTTTCTTCTTATGTTAGGTATTTTAATGTAGAAATTAATAATGTCCAAAGTTACTAGGCATCTTTATCTCCTTCCTCAAAAACTGAAGTACATTAGAACTCTTCATCTGTAATGATCATTTACCAATGTGTAAACTATGTCCAGTTTTTAAATTCTACCTTTTCATTGTTTCCTACAATAGTATTACATTTACATATATCAATGTTTACTTAGATTACCAAACGTGTTCACCAGTATCCCTGCTCACTATTACCCCTTGCATCCAAGATCATTTTCCTTCTGCATGGAATCCATCTTTAAGAATTTCCTATGGTGAAATTTGTTTAAAAGTGTCTTTATTATAACTTTCTTGAAAGATAGTTTTTCATTGATGATTTTTAATGTTTTAACTTTCTTCTTTCTCTGGGCCATTATTTACTGTTTGGATGTTCTGCAATGTTTTGTTGAAACTTGGACATGTTGATATTTTAATGTCTTATCACTGGAATTTAAACACTGAGGCATCTGTTCCTTAAGCTTGCATCGAGCTACTGTTATGACAGAGCTCTCTTTGAATACCAGGAGCTGACCAAAAAAAAAAGAAGAAGAAGAAGAAAGAGGAGGAGGATGAGAAAAAAGAAAACACCTTTCCTTGTCTTTGCAGATTGCTCTGTGCAGAAAAGCTCTGTTTCAGAATTTATGAATACAGTGAGTTTAGACAACAGCTCCAGGCTAAAGCCTAAGGGTCTCCCTAAACCTTTCTATGTATGCATCTTGTCTTAGGCATGTGCTTGTGGACCTAGGAATTTCCCATTTACACAGACAAAATTGTCCCTTTTTCCTAGGACACAGTTTCTTCATAGTCCTGGACACCACACTACATGTCTTAGAGACAGAAATCCCTTTCCCTAGGCAGCATGACTTGACTGCTCTCTCACAGCATTTCGTAGCAGCATTCCATGAGCTGCCTTCTACACACTGGACAAGTTCTGGAACCCTTAGGCACTATCAGACAGGTTGGGTGAGACATATATGTTCCCAGTATGTAAATGAGGGTTGCTCTGCTTCCACTGGAACTGGGACTAGGGATTTGCACTGGGGAGCACCAGCTGGCTCCACACCTCTGGTGAGGGGTGGGGAAGGGGTCAGTTGGGGTATCAGGAAATCCTCCTGCTTTTAAGTTGCCTTTTCTTGATTCCATACTCACCCTGTTACTGCAGCCCTCTAACTGTTTTTTCTGGACCTTTGAAAAGATGTTTCTGCCAGTTCTTGCTGGTTGTTCAAATCTTCTGTTGGGGAGGAAGCCCTGAAGCACCTCACTCAGCATCTTGATTGGGTGTGGGGCCAGAAATTTAAGATGTGTTTTAAAGCATGCCTGGGTGTTTCCCTGGCAGAGAAGGAAGCCACTGGTTTCGGTACAGGAAAGAGCATGTACCAAGTCACAGCGGTTAGAAAAAGCAATGTGCATTCAGAAAACTTAGGAATTGCAGTCAGCTTAGAAGAGGAGGAACCTTGGGGCAATCTGCAGCAGGAGACCAGAGAGGTAACTTGGGTCCAAAATGTGAAGGGACCTAAATGCCAAGGGCCAGCAAATTATAACCTATAAGCCAAGTTCATCCCATGGTCTGCTTCTGTAAAGTACATGAACACTGAACGGTTTGTACATTTTAAAAGGATTATTTTTTCTTTATGTTTTGTTTTGTTTTGTTTTTCTAAGACAAAGAAGAATATGCCACTAAGACCCATATGTGGCCCAGAATGCCTAAATTATTTACCATCTGCTATTGCACAGAAAAAAGTTTGCCAACCCCTGTGGTAGGCCATAAGAAGTTTAGACTTGATCTTTTAACTGATGGGCAGTTTGTTACATGTACTCAAGTAGATAAAGCAATGATCAGATTCAAGTTTTAGAAGGAAAAATCTGGTGGCAGATTAGATTGATTTTAGTTGGAGTGGAGTGGGGAGTGGCAAGAAAATGGATGAAGAAGTCAGTTGAGAGGCACTGCAATGGTCTAAAGGGTGATGTGATCTAAATACTTGAAGAGCATCAAGGAGAGATTGGAGAACACAACTTAGGTAGTGCAAGCACAGAAGAAATCACTGCTTTACTGTAAAAGAAAAGGGAAGGGAAAAATAAAAAGTGACTGTGACATTTTTTTTTTTCATTTGGGTTGCTTCAAAGATAGTGTGGAATTGTTTGGGATTTGCAGATCATCCAAATGCAGACATTCAGCAGGGAGTGACAGTTGAGATTGTCCAGGGAGCGTGATGTGTTCTGTAGTTTGTTATTTACTTTTGCATTTTGTTTTTCTCAATTCTGATTAAAGTGTTTTTAACAAATGAAGTCTCCAAGGACATTATGGAAAGGTGGAAATCAAAAACGAATAGGGGTCAATTGTTTCATTACAGCTTCATTATGGATTAAATGGGAAATGGTCTCAATTTCAAATAAATTACTCATAAGTTTTTGGAACACTAGATAGTGAAAAGTTGGGGACTACCCTAATTATGATGTATAATTGTAGATAAGAGGATATTGAGGCAGTTAGATAGGAAAGGAGAGTAGGGGAAGCGACCCTAAGACCTTATAGTAAGACGTTCTTTTTGGCCTGTGCATACCTAGCCCTCATTTAGGAGGGCACTGAAAAGAACCAATGAAAAGTACAGCTCATCCTGAGACTCAGCATCAAAGGACTGAGAAAAACCCTAGAATGAGCTGAGAATTAACATCAAGAGACTGAGAGAACCTCTTGACCAAAAGGGGGAAGAGTAAAATGAGACAAAGTGTCAATGGCTGAGAGATTCCCAACAGAGTTGAGAGGTTATCCTGGAGGTTATTCTTACGCATTAAGTAGACATCAATTGTTATCCAAGATGTAATGGAAAGGCTGGAGGGAACTGCCTGAAAATGTAGAGCTGTGTTCCAGTAGCCATGTTTCTTGATGATGATTGAACAATGATATAGCTTTCACAATGGGATTCTGTGAATGTGAAAACCTTATGTCTGATGCTCCTTTTAGCAACTATATCAACAGAAGAGTAGAACATATGGAATAAAAATAAATAATAGGAGGAACAAATGTTAAAATAAATTCAGTTTCAAATAGTGGTAAATGAAAGCGAGGGGTAAGGGGTATGGTATTTATAGTTTTTTTTTCTCTATTATCATTTTATTTCTTTTTCTGTTGTCTTTTTATTTCTTTTTCTAAATCGATGCAAATGTACTAAGAAATGATGAATATGCAACTATGTGATGATATTAAGAATTACTGATTATATATGTAGAATGGAATGATTTCAAAATGTTTTGTTTGTTAATTTTTTTTTAATTAATAAAAAAAGTTAAAAAAAAAAAAAGTACAGCTCATCAATCCCTTATTAGCACAATCAGAAAGGGAAGGGCTTCTCCAAGTCTTTATAATGCAGGAATCCCAAGCTCAGAGCCCTTCTCCTTTGGAGAACACCCACGTTCACTCCCCCCCACCCCACCCCGTTCACCCCCTGTGACCACGGACTTACACCATGTGTTAAACTTCTTGGCTTTACACACTGACTAGTCCTCGGATTCTTTGGCTGTATACACTGACTGGTCCTTGAATAATTTCCTGTGACTAAGTAAAAAACCCTCATGGTACCAGCTCCTGGTTGAGGTCTTTACCTCTCTGAGAACTCCTGGGGGCTCTCCAGCACCAATATCAGTTCTGACTGAAAAGAAAATTTACTTCCACTTCTTAAATTGGAAATGAAAAAAAAAAAAATCAACCCCTTGAGACCCATCATGTGGATCACAGCTCTTCAGAAAGTCTGTATATACAATTTACACATTAAACCACTTGTCATTCAGCCAACAAAATGACAGCTCTTTTGCTACTGGAAAAGAAAAAATAAAATCCACATTAGAACAATACATTATACAACTAACTTCCTTAAGGTGAGGCAAGGTGTATCATTGCAAGATAAAATGGTAAAGCATTAAAAACTTCCTTCTAGGCCTTAAGTTCTTTAGAGAAATGATTGATTTTTAAGCCATTTTTTGGGTCATTTTTTAATACATATAAATACATATAATACATATAAAGTCTATTCATTGGCATCTTAAGAATAGTGTTTTGTTTTCATTCTGTCCCTCATTTCTTCATAGCCAGTTGATTCTAAATGCCATTTCCTTGACAGAAAAGTGACTTCTTTCTGTAGTTGGCTGACATTGCTAGAAGTATTTAAACACGTTATTCGGATTTCATTGGCCAGTCAACCCTCCCTTTTGGTCTTTCACTTTATATTTTCCTTTTTTCTTGTTTTCTCCTTTCCTTTCAGTGGTTATTTCTGTTTGTCAGCACCTCAGTAGGAGAGGGTGGGCAATGGGGAGGAAGGACTGTATGAACTAAAAAATAAATAACTTTAATTTCAGTGAGATCTCAAGTCATTTCCCCTAAAGTCTTTTTGCTTCTGAAAAGTGGAGTCTTAGACAAAGTAACTGTCTTTTGCAGTTCTAAAAGAACACTAACATCTCCAGACAGTCTTAGAATTATATTTTGGGAGCTGCAAGCTGAGGAATTTGAGAGAACCAACTCTTCCATTTAAAGCTCCGGGATTTGAAAAGCCAAGTGTAATCATGCAAGTTAATATTTTAAGTAATTTGGTCTATACCAGAATACCTTGTTTTTCCATTAAAACTAACTCGGGAGCTGGTTGCTGTTTAGTTTAACTGTACAGCGAATGCGCTTGAACTTCATGTTTGGGCGCTGGTTTATCTCTGAACTTTGTTTATCTGCTTGGTGATCAAGAGTTCCTCATCCTACAGAATGCCATGGGACTTCGGGATGAAGAACTTGACCTCATTATTTTGTCAGGTTTAAATAATAGTAATGATGATGATGATTTTTAAAATGGTTCTCAGGCTGCCTCACTAGGGCTCCTAGCAAAGAATGTGTGGAGCAGACGCTGAAAAAAAGTTTCCAATTTCCTGCAGCAGCGCATTAGACAAATTTTCTGCCAGTTCGTGTGAGCCCTTGCTTCCTTAAAGCAGTGTGGTTTGAAACAAGGCTTCTCTTACCACTTTTTAAAAGCCTTTTTCCTCAGGGGCTTGAATTCTGATACAGCGTTCAAAATGCAAAGATGGTTTTCCCTTTTCACCACTATGTGACAGCCCCCAAATCTTGAGGAGACTTGAAACACAATTCAAGAGTAAAAAAAAAAAGATGTTCAATCCAGGGTGGGGGGTCGATTGGGCCTGGGGTGTGGAGGGCAACGGACTACAACTCCCACAAGCACTCGCAGGACTGCGCTTCGACCTACCTTTCTTCCCCACTCTACCCACACACCTACCCCTGAGTCTCGTCTTGCGCTTGCGCAGAAGTCCCCGCGCTGGCGAGGAGGGGGCGGGGACAAGACAACGTGCCTGAAGGAGGCGGAGAAGGAAAAAAAGAGACCATAGACTTCTTCCTCGGCCTAGAGCGGCCGTTACAGTACAGGGGAGAGGAGGGCAGGTGGGGACCACCCTCAGAACCGGCCGCCGGCGGAATAATGGCGACCCGGAACCCCCCTTCCCAAGGTGAGCAGCCCGGGTCCGAAGTAGTTTCTGGGACGCGGCTCACACCTCCCGACCTTGTTCTCAGGGCGGCTCTTTCATCCCCTCCCGCAGGATCCTTGGGGCTCTTTTTTTGAGGCCGCCCCTTTGAACACCCCCTCCTATGTGGACATCTCCCTCCGGTCGGCGGAAGGCAGGCGGAAAGCAACCCCCTCCTCCAACACTGCTCCACCCCTTGCCTTTCTTTCAACTCTGTCTGCAAACGTTTTATTTTAGTCTGACCCTAAAGTGATTTCTTCTCGCCCGACTGCTAACTTTGACCCTCCCTCAACCCATACACTCCCTGCCACCCCCCACCCCCCCATGATGAAAATGGAGTCTGCTCTGGCTCTAACTCTTCTGAAATT
This sequence comes from Tamandua tetradactyla, assembly GCF_023851605.1. Classification (NCBI taxonomy): domain Eukaryota; kingdom Metazoa; phylum Chordata; class Mammalia; order Pilosa; family Myrmecophagidae; genus Tamandua; species Tamandua tetradactyla. The sequence continues at coordinate 126,936,196 of NC_135353.1, forward strand.
TAGGAGGTGACCCCTTACTCCTGTGTTAACTCTGACCTGGCCCGGTCCCTTGGCTCCAGACCGGCCCCTGGGGTTTCGGGAAGAAGATGGGAATGATATTACTAGGCCTTTTACTCTTGAGGCCCGAGGCTCAGGGTTTGAGTTTAACAAACTAAGCATTTTCCACCTGGGCGTTTTTAACTATAGGCCTAACGTAACAGTGAATGGTTAACAGGTTTTTTAAAAAAAATGCGTAGGACATTTCTGACATGATTTACTCAAAATATTTTTTCCATTTTGTATTTTGAAGAATATGAAAGTGATGACGACTCTTACGAAGTGTTGGATTTAACTGAGTATGCAAGAAGACATCACTGGTGGAATCGAGTGTTTGGCCACAGTTCCGGACCTATGGTAGAAAAATACTCAGTGGCCACTCAGATTGTAATGGGTGGAGTGACTGGCTGGTGAGAAGAACATCTTTTTCATTAATTTTCATTAGGAACTTAGCTTGACTGCTGCCTTTTTGTACATGGGCCAGACTCACTAAGCATACAGTGGGTTTACACTGTTAATCTTCGAAAAGCACTGTGTTGACCTTTTCTCTGTGAAGAAATAATCCTCTTTCTTCACAGGATAATGTGAAGAAATTTGATAATCCTCCTCCTGAAACCCACCACTGTTCCACTGTTCCTCCTCACTCTTCTTTTGATGATATATTTTCCCCTTTTTCAATTTCAGCAAACTTAGTGCATCTAATAAAGTGATAGTGGTTAGATAGGAAGAACTATATGAGAAGAGTTTATATGTAAATAATTTTTATCACCCAGTGCTACTACCTGGAAAAACGGAGAAACATGCGCAGTAGAATGGATCTCTAGAATTGTCAACCCTGTAGACAGCAGTGTGAAATCTTCAGTGAAAATCATTGATGATCCTAGATGCTACTGCTGTTTTTTGTGGACTTGTCCTGACTATGCCAGTGCTTTGAAGAACTATTGTAGAACGTTGGTTTTGTGTTGGCGTTAAAGGGCTGACTGCTTATTCTGTAATAATTTTGTGTAGTGCATTAAGGAGGAGCCACTATTCGGCATAAACCTAACCAGTTAACACTTCAGACTACATGACTACATAATTGCTACTATGGATCTAATTCTGATATTCTGTGAATAAAAGATTAGCCAAATAGCAGAGGTCAGAAACAAGGGTTTGACCCTTTACTTTGAAAATATTTATGACCAGAGAGAACTTTTGAAGTGAGGGTTCTTAACTTGTGAATAATCTTTCTTTCTTAGGTTCTAGGTTAAATTCATCTTACATTGACTTAATTTACATATTTACATTTGATAGATATAAAATTAAAATTTTTGATTTGTGTTTTACATGTGCCTTGGAACAATGGCTTATTGCTCCAGGCATTCTTGTAAATGTCATTTTATGGGTTGAAATATTCATTGTGAAGATTCTGTGATGGAGAGATGCAGTTTTTGTGTTCATATGTGTACTTATTAATGCTGCTGTGTGATAAAATCTGCAATTAGGATATTCCTGGTCAGGACCCTGATCATTCAGATGATTCTCCACAGGTTGGTTGTACCTTGATCCCCTTAATTTTCAGGGTCTGGCCTTCTGCTTATATAAGCTCACAATTTGGTCCCATAGGTGGTTGGTTAATGTGAGTCAGGGCCTGAAGCCCAATCTTAAAAAATACAAAAAGATAAAATTGAGAAATAGCATGATCAAACTTTATGTAAGCTTGATGAGAATCTCTGTAAGTGGCAGAAATTTGCTTGGAGAGCCTAGGAACAGCAGGGGGATTAGTGGGTCCATTTTAGTGGCTAATACCTTTAAGCAGTGGATACACGTTTGTGGAGCATGCTGCCCAGGGTATTCTTAAAACTTGGCATGTTTGCCCCCCCCCCCCCCCCCCCTTGTGGCCTTCCTTGCTGACTCCTTTGCTTAGGGGTTTGTTCTCTGTAGTAATGCATGTATTTGGGTTTTAGCCAGGTGTTTGCCCAGGAGCTCTTACATTTTACAGGTGATTTGTTGCAATGACTATAGATTCTGTCTAGTACATTTTTGCAATTTTCTTAGGGTATAAAGCTGATGCAATATCGTGGCATACATTAAGGAGGAACAGTTAATAGATGTTAGCCAGTTAACAGTTCAGGCTAATTCAGGACATGAATGGAAGACTGAGGACATATTTAGCTGTAGGGAACTATAGATTTTTTTAGCATAATAAGCTAAATATATATATATATATATATATATCTTTGTGAGTGGTTGCTAGGAGAGACTGAAAGTGGAAAAACCAGTTAGAGGGCCCTTAGCGTAGTCCAGAAGCAGGTAATGGAAGTCTGAACCATTAGCAGGGTAATGATTTTCTGGAGAATGGGAAAGGAGAAGACATTGTCAAATAATGTCCTGAAGCTTGAATGTATAGAATGTGGCAATCAATTGGACCAAGGAGAGAATGAGGAAGGCAGTCTGAGATGAATATGAGGTGTCCAGGCTGGAGAGCAGAGCTATCACTTATAAGTTGGGACCTTAGGCAACAGTTGATTTCATTGAAAAGGTGATGTTTGCTTTGGGATATTTTGAATATGTGGTTCTGTCTTAAAGATGCCCAGCATATAATTGGAAATGTAAGAGGTAGAAATCTGGGATTCTTTTGCACAGAAGGGATCTGGAATTCTGAAGGGAATATGTGACCTTACTGAAGAGAAAGTCAACCACAAAAGTAATATGGGAGCTGATACTCTTAGGATAGATGAGACAAAACAGGTTTACTATAAGGAGAGAGAGATATAGGTAAGGAAAATGAGAAATATGTACTGCAGTAGTCATAAAACTAGACCTTAAAGGAAAGCTTTAGATAAGTAGAGCTAGGCAGAACCCCCTAGAAACAGGGCAATATATAGCACGAGCAAACGTGATGACTCATTTGGAAATTAGGTTGGAACAGAAGGTTTGGGTAGAGTACAGGTTGGCTAGGTATATGGAGCATCTTGTATTAAAAAAACAAAATGAAACACTTTTATTATGGGAAATTTCAACTTAAACAAAAGTAGAGGGAAGGGTATAGCGAACTCTTTAGTACCTCATCATCCAGTTTCAGTAGCCAATCTTCTTTCCTCCAAGTTGCACCTCTTCTTTTTACCATCCCTTATTTTGAAGCAAATATCAGACATTTTCAATTGTGCTTTTTTTTTTTTTCACCGTCCTTTGCTGTTTATTATGCACACATACAGTGGGATTTTTACCAAGGAAAAATAAAAGTCTTTATGGGTAAAATACTAGTAAAGAAGAATGTTGGATGGAACCCATTTAAAAGCAGAATTTCTTTACTCTGGGAAACCAACTTCCTAGAGAGTCTACAATATCAACTCAGGGACACTCCAAAAGCTTTCCTGGAAAGGAGAAACAGACTTCTTTTTACTTTTGCTGTTGGGCTGGAGAAACTATCTCCTTTGTTTCTTATTTATTCTAAATCAAAATATATCCCCCTCCACAGAGAAGTTCTGAAATGTTAACTCCCAATGAATCAGACACAGAGCCAAATCCCCAACGGGCACTCTACAAATATGAATTTCTTAAAGTGGCTGTCAGGCGGTAAGATGGATAAGAGATACTTGATCCCTAGTCATAAGAAAAGCATATAGTGTATTGGGCCAAGTCAAATACATTTTGTGCTTTTTGGCAAGTCAGTCAATAGCTAAAAAAGGCCCCCATTACAGATTCTGATAAAGTTTTCAAGGACAAAACCGAGAGAATATGTATACAGAACTTTGATGAGCCTTTACAAATGCCTATGTAGTAACACACTGCTCACACACATGATTCCTGAGAAGGGCTTCTTTGTTTCTAGCTCTAATTTAAAAAAAAAAAATTTTTTTTTTATTAACTTTTGAATTTAAAAAAAAAATACTACAACAAAGAAAATCAAACATTCTTAACATATGATCATTCCATTCTATATATAATCAGTGATTCACAGTATCATCACGTAGTTGCATATTCATCATCATGATCATTTCTTAGAACATTTGCATCAATTCAGAAAAAATAAATAAAAAGACAACAAAAAAATTCATGCGTACCATACCCCTTACCTCTCCATTTCATTGATCACTAGCATTTCAATCTAAGTTTATTTAACATTTGTTCCCCCATTATTTATTTTTATTCGATATGTTTTACTCCTCTGTTGATAAGGTAGATAAAAGGAGTATCAGACACAAGGTTTTCAAAATGACACAGTCACATTGTGAAAGCTATATCATTTTACAATCATCTTCAAGAAACATGGCTACTGGAACATAGCTCTACATTTTCAGGCAGTTCCCTCCAGCCTCTCCATTGCATCTTGGATGACAAGGTGATATCTGCTTAATGTGTAGGAATAACCTCCAGGATAACCTCTCTACTCTGTTTGGAATCTCTCAGCTGTTGACACTTTGTCTCATTTCACTCTTCCCCCTTTTGGTCAAGAAGGTTTTCTCAATCCCTTGATGCTGAGTCTCGGCTCATTCTAGGATTTCTGTCCCACGTTGCCAGGAAGGTCCACACCCCTGGGAATCATGTCCCACGTAGACAGGGGGAGGGTGGTGAGATTGCTTGTTGTGTTGGCTGTAGAGAGAGGCCACATCTGAGTAACAAAAGAGGCTCTCTTGGGGGTGACTTTTAGGCCTAAATTTTAAGTAGACTTGACCTATCCTTTGTGGGGTTAAGTTTCATATGAACAAACCCCAAGACTGGGGGCTCAGCCTGTAGCTTTGGCTGTCCACACTGCTTGTGAGAATATCAAGAATTCAACTTGGGGAAGTTGAATTTCTCCCCATTCTCACCATTGCCCGAAGGAGACTTTGAAAATACCTTTTTATTCACTGTTCAAATCACTCTGGCATTTATCGGGACATCACTCTGGACAAACCAACAAAATCTCATGCCCTACTCAAGGTTCCATGTACTTATGGTGTTCAATTAACTGTCTACATAAGTTATATTAGGAAATATACTAGTCAAAATATAAATTTTGTACCAAATAAGCATTTTTTGCTTTAGTCTCACCCGAAAGTTAAAATTTAAAAATATTAATTACTATCAGTTTTCAACACCCTGCAGAAATGACATTCCTATGTTCTTCCTCATGCAAAAATATTTTTTAAATTTGTACATTTAGTCACTGTCATTATACACTCTAGGTATTCCTAGATTATACCATCTCAGTCTTTATTGTCTATCTTTCTTTCTGCTTTCATTTGTGCCCCCAGCCCTCCTCCCTCTATCGTTCTCGCATTGAGCTTCATTTAGTGTTTTAACATAGTTGTACTAGAGTTAGGTAGTATTGTGCTATCCTCTTTTGAGTTTTTCCAATCAGTCTGTTGCATAATCTGTATCCCTTCAGCTCCAATTATCCAACATCTTACCCTATTTCTATCTCCTGATGGTCTCTGTTACCAATGAAATTCTCGAAGTTTGTTCACTAATGTCATTTCATATCAGTGAGACCATACAGTATTTGTCCTTTTATTTCTGGCTAATCTCACTCAGCATAATGTCCTTAAGGTCCATCCATGTTGTTACATACTTCATAACTTTATTCTGTCTTACGGCTACATAATATTCCATGGTATGTATATACCACAGTTTGCTTAGCCACTCATCTGTTGATGGACATTTTGGCTGTTTCCATCTCTTCACAATTGTAAATAATGCTGCTATAAACATTGGTGTGCAGATGTCCACTTGTGTCCTTGACCTCTTGTCCTCCGAGTAGATACCTGACAATGGTATTGCCAGGTCATATGGCAGGTCTATATTTAGCTTCCTGAGGAACCGCCAAACTGCCTTCCACAGTGGTTGTACCATTTGACATTCCCACCAACAATGAATAAGTATGACTCTTTCTCCACATCCTCTCCAGCACTTGTTGTTTTCTGTTTTATTGATAATGGCCATTCTGGTGGGTGTGACGTAATATCTCATTGTGGTTTTGATTTGCATTTCCCTAATAGCCAGGGAAGTTGAGCATCTTTTCATGTGCCTTTTGGCCATTTGTATTTCCTCTTCTGAGAAGTGTCTGTCAAGTCTTTGCCCATTTTGTAATTGGGTTGTCTGTCTTTTTGTTGTTGAGTTGAACAATCTTTTTATATATTCTGCATACTAGACCTTTATCTGATAGATCGTTTCCAAATATTGTCTCCCATTGTGTAGGCTGTCTTTTTACTTTCTTGACAAAGTTCTTTGATGCGCAAAGGTGTTTAATTTTAAGGAGTTCCTATTTATTTCTTTCTTTCTTCAGTGCTCATGCTTTGGGTGTAACGTCTAGAAAACTGCCTCCTAGCTTAAGATTTATAAACTATCTCCCTACATTTTCTTCTGACAGTTTTTATGGTCTTAGATGTAATGTTTAGGTCGTTGATCCATTTTGAGTTAATTTTTATAGAATGTGAGACGTGGATCCTCTTTCATTCTTTTGCATATGGATATCCAGTTCTCTAGGCACCATTTTTTGAAGAGACTGTTCTGTCCTAGGTGAGTAGGCTTGACTGCCTTATCAAAGATCATTTGTCCATAGATGAGAGGTTCTATATCTGAGCACTCTATTCCGTTATATTGATCAGTATATCTGTCTTTATGCCAGTAGATATATGCTGTTTTGACCACTGTACATGCTGTTTTGACCACTATAGCTTCATAATATGCCTTAAAGTCAGGTAGCGTGAAGCCTCCAATTTCATTTTTCTTTCTCAGGATATTTTTAGCTATTTGGGGCACCCTGCCCCTCCAGCAAATTTGGTTACTGGTTTTTCTATTTCTGAAAAGTAAGTTTTTGAAATTTAGTTGGTATTGCATTGAATCTGTAAATCAGTTTAGGTAGAATTGACATCTTAATTATATTTAGTCTTCCAGTCCATGAACATGATATGCCTTTCCATTTATTTAGGTCTTCTGTGATTTCTTTTGACAGTTTCTTGTAGTTTTCGTTGTATAGGTCTTTCGTCTCTTTAGTTGAATTTATTCCTAAATATTTTATTATTTTGGTTGCAATTGTAAATGGAATTTTTTTCTTGATTTCCACCTCAGATTTTTCATTACTAGTGTATGGAAACACTACAGATATTTGAGTGTTGATCTTGTAACCTCCCACTTTGCTGTACCCATTTATTAGCTCTAGAGTTTTGCTGTGGATTTTTCAGGGTTTTCGAAATATAATACAATATCATCTGCAAACAGTGAGAGTTTTTCTTCTTCCTTTCCAATTTTGATGCCTTGTACTTCTTTTTCTTGTCTAATTGCTCTGGCTATAACTTCCAACAAAATGTTGAATAAAAGTGGTGATAGTGGGCATCCTTGTCTTGTTCCTGATCTTATGGAGAAAGTTTTCAATTTTTCCCCATTGAGGATGATGTTAGCTGTGGGCTTTTCATATATTCCATTTATTATGTTGATGAAGTTCCCTTCTATTCCTGTCCTTTGAAGTCTTTACAACAAGAAAGGATGTTGAATTTTGTCAGGTGCCTTTTCTGCATCAATCGAGATGATCTTGTGGTTTTTCTGCTTTGATTTGTTGATGTGGTATATTACATTAATTGATTTTCTTATGTTGAACCATCCTTGCATACCTGGGATGAATCCTACCTGGTCATAGTGTGTAATTTTTTTAATGTGCTGCTGGATTCAATTTGCAAGAATTTTGTTGAGGATTTTTGCATCTATATTCATTAGAGAGATTAGTCTGTAGTTTTCTTTTCTTGTAATATCTTTGTCTGGCTTTGGTATGAGGGTGATGTTGGCTTCATCGAATGAGTTAGGTAGCTTTCCCTCCTCTTCAGTTTGTTTGAAGAGTTTGAGCAGGATTGGTACTAATTCTTTCTGGGATGTTTGGTAGAATTGACATGTGATGCCATCTGGTCCTGGACTTTTCTTTTTGGGGAGCTTCTTAATGACTGATTCAGTTTCTTTACTTGTGATTCGTTTGTTGAAGTTGTCTCTTTCTTCTTGAGTCAATGTTGGTTGTTCATGCCTTTCTAGGAAGTTGTCCATTTCATCATCATTGTTAAATTTATTAGCATCAAGTTGTTCATAGTATCCTCTCATTACTTCCTTTATTTCTATGGGGTCAGTGGTTACGTCTCCTTTTCCATTTCTGATCTTATTTATTTGCATCCTCTATCTTCTTCTTTTTGTCAACCTCACTAAGGGTCCATCAGTCTTATATAATGATTTCCTCATAGAACCAGCTTCTGGTTTTGTTGGTTTTCTCAGTTGTTTTCATGGTCTGAATTTCATTCATTTCTTCTCTAATCTTCATTATTTCTTTCCTTTTGCTTGCTTTGAAATTAGTTTGCTGTTATTTCTCTAGTTCTTCCGACTGGACAGTTAATTCCTCAATTTTTACTCTTTCTTCTTTTTTGAACTAGGCAGTTAGGACAATAAATTTCCCTTTTAGCACTGCCTTTGCTGCATCCCATCCATAAGTTTTGATATGTTGTGTTTTCATTTTCATTTGCCTCGAGATATTTACTTATTTTTCTTGTAATTTCTTCCTTGACCCACTGGTTGTTTTAGAGTGTTTTGTTGAGCCTCTACTTATTTGCGAATTTTCTGTCACTCTGCCTATTATTGATTTCCAACTTCATTCCTTTATGATCTGAGAAAGTGTTTTCTATGATTTCATTCTTTTTAAATTTATTGAGACTTGCTCTGTGACCTAGCATATGATCTATCCTTGAGAATGATCCATGAGAAAAAGATCCTGAGAAAAAGGTGTATCCTGCTGTTGTGGGCTGTAATGTTCTATATATGTCTGTTAAGTCTAGCTCATTTATTGTATTATTCAAATTCTCTGTTTCTTTATTGATCCTCTGTCTAAATGTTCTGTCCATTGATGAGAGTGGGGAATTGAGGTCTCCAGCTATTATGGTAGATGTGTCTATTTCTCTTTTCAGTGTTTTCAGTGTTTGCCTCATGTGTTTTGGAGCATTCTGACTCGGTGCATAAATATTTATGATTGTTATGTCTTCTTGTTGAAGTGTTCCTTTTATTAATACATAGTTTACTTTGTCTCTTTTAACTGTTTTACATTTGAAGTCTAATTTGTTAGATATTAGTATAGGTACTCCTGCTCTTTTCTGATTGTTATTTGCATGAAATATCTTTCCCCAAGCTTTCACTTTCCACCTATGTGTTTCCTTGAGTCTAAGATGCGTTACCTGTAGACAGCATATAGATGAGTCCTGTTTTTCAGTCCATTCTGCCAGTCGATGTACTTTGATTGGGGAGTTTAATCCATTAACATTTAGTGTTATTATTTCACGGGCAGTACTTTCTTCTACCATTTTCTCTTTGGGATTTTATATGTCACATCTCATTTTTCTTCTTTTTACCTTTATTGATAGTCTTCATTTCTATACTCTTCTCCACATCTGTCTCTCCTGTCTTTTCTTATGTCTCTAGTGCTCCCTTTAGTATTACTTGCAGAGCCGGTTTCTTGGTCACAAGTTCTCTCTGGAAATTTTTGACTGCAAATATTTTAATTTCCCCCTCTTTTGTAATGGACAGTTTTGCTGAATATCGAATTGTTGGTTGGCAGTTTTTCTCTTTTAGTATCTTAAATATGTCATCCCACTATCTTCTTCCCTCCATGGTTTCTGCTGAGAAATTTACACATAGTCTTATTGAGCTTCCCTTGCATGTGATGGATTGTTTTTCTGTTGCTGCTTTCACGAGTCTCTCTTTCTTTTGACCTCTGACATTCTGATTACTAAGTGTCTTGGGGTATGTCTATTTGGATCTATTCTCTTTGGGGTATGCTGCACTGCTTGGATCTCTAATTTTATGTCTTTCATAAGAGTTGGGAAGTTTTCACTGATAATTTCCTCTGTTAGTTTTTCTCCTCCTTTTCCCTTCTCTTCTCCTTCTGGGACACCCACCACACATATATTCATGCGCTTCATGTTGTCATTCAATTCCCTGAGTCCCTGCACATATTTTTCCATTATTTTCCCTATATTTTCTTTTACTTGTTGAATTTCAGATGTTCTGTCCTTTAGTTCACTAATCCTGTCTTCTTTCTCTGGAAATCTGACATTGTAGGTTTCCATTGTTTTTTTCATCTCTTCTCCTGTACCTTTCCTTCCCATGACTTCTGTGATTTGTTTTTCACACTTTCGATTTCTTCTTTTTGTACATTCCTTGCCTTCTTTATATCTTCCCTCAGTTCATTGATTTGATTTTTGATGAGGTTTTCCATGTCTGTGGGAACATTCTTAATTAATTGTTTTAAGTCCTGTATCTGATTTGAATTGTTGATATGTTTCTTTGACTGGGCCATTTCTTCAGTTTTCCTAGTGTGATTTGTTATTTTTTGCTGGTGTCTAGGCATTTAATTACCTTAATTAGTTTATTCTGGAGATTGTTTTCACTTTTTTTTTTCCCCTAGGATTTTCTTGCTGGATGACTTTGTTGTCTATCTGTTCTTTGACATTTAGTTCGGCTTATTCTAGTCCTCTAGCTTAGGTTTTGTTTCATAGATTAGAATTTTTCATTTCTTGTTTTTTTGTTTCTTGCTCTGCTTGTATGCTGCCTTTCCCTTACCCCTTAGGAGGGTCTACTTAGGTATTATAGACCCAGTCAGATTTTTCCAGGTCAAATTGGTCTCCTCTCAGGAGGAAAGAGTCACCTGCATCAGTTCTCCCTGAGGATGAGACCCAGCAGATTAAAACGTTTTCCTATGAAGTCTCTGCACTTTGTGTTTTTCCTATTCTGCCCAATTTGTGGTGCTTTTCTGCCTGCAGGTCCAACCAGCATAAGGTGATGCGGTACCTTTTACAGTGGACTGTCCCTGCTGGGGGTGTGGTGAAGACAGAGAAGAGGTTGTAGGTTGGCTTTAATCGCTTCCCTTTTCCAGAACCTGGGGTCTGAATTCTTTGAGGAAGGGATTCCACCTGAGCTGGGCCCCACCCCTCTCCTGGGGAAGGCACAGGCTCCAGACAAGCTCTTAAGAAGCCTGTTTCTGCCTATGCCTGGGGCTTTGGAACCTGAGAAGCCTTGTAGCTGTATCCCAAGAGTAATCAATCCATAGAAACACAGCCACAAAGGAGAAAAATAAAAATACTTTTCAGAGCAGGACCCTGTTCCTTAGGTTTGCCAATCAAGAGCTTAGGTTGGAACATTACTCAGTCTATCTCTAGGTCCTGTGTGCCCCCTCCTTTCCTGCAGGGCTGAGACCTTTTCAGATCCAAAAAAATGTGTTTTTTCTTTTTTCTTTTTCCCTTAGCCCTGTCCCCTCTGCGCCGGGGCAATAACCAGCGACCTCTGCTTTTACTCAAGGTTCAGCTGAGCTGGGGGCTTATTTTTAGTAGTCAGAATTTGTTAATTCTGCAATTGGTGTTTGGTTGTGCTCAGCCCCTGCTGCAGTCAAGTCTCTTTCCTTTTCCTTATGGGAAGCAACCTGTGTGGCAGGGGCACTTGCTGCTTTGGCTTGGGGTACTCACGGTTCATGGGTGGCTCGCATTTGGTCCAGTTGGTCCAGACTGGGGTACGCTATGTCCAGTCACTGATGTGTCCCCAGCAGTTGTTCTGTGCTGTTTCTGGCTATTTATTAGTTGCTCTGGAGGATGAACTAAATACCACACCTTGCTAAGCCACCATCTTGGCTTCACCTCTAGCTCTAATCCAATTGTGCATTTTTTAACTAGCTTATATAACTGAAAGACACATTGAGAGTTTCTGAGTAGGTGAGGGACATGATGAAAAGAAATGGTAAGATTTTAAGATTTGTTTTAGCTGTGAACAGTAGAAGAGAATGAAGGGTTTAGTACATGATTTATTTTTTCTCATCTTTTGCCATTTCTTTCATTAAAGGTGTGCGGGATTTTTGTTCCAGAAAGTTGGAAAACTTGCAGCAACTGCAGTAGGTGGTGGCTTTCTTCTTCTTCAGGTATGTCAGAGATTTAATTACTTGCTTCTGCTTACATAGGTAGCTGTTGGGAATTTAGCCATTTTATTCCTGTGCATTTTACTAGAAGATGGAAGTTTTCATTTAGACATCAATTCATGTAAAAACTACAATGAATTTTGAAAGATAGCATCTGTCATGAAAGATAACCATTTAAATACTTCTAAGTTCTTTAATCTGAATATAGATTTCAGCTGTTAAAACTACAACTATTAAAATTTGTAAGTGCCTCATTATTTTATTACCACAATTTCTCTTAAAGCATGCCCCTAGCAAAATAAACATTTCACCGATATAATAATGTAATTTATTCATCCTGACCATTGTAAGCATATATTTAAAATTTGCATGCACACAGAGCATATAAAATTCAAAAGGTATTTTTCCTTCCTTTATTTCCTAGCCATGCAGATTTCTTCCCCAGAGGAAACTGTTGTTAGCAATTTCTAACCATTTTTTTTTTTTAAACAAGGGAGCCATAATAATATAGAAACTAGAAAATTGGGTTTAAAAAAATCATCCATAATACTATTTCTGAGGCAGGTGGATTTTAAATTTTAGTTTTGTTCAGTTCCTCTAAATATAAGGTCTAAAAATGCTTTGCCTGTAAGAGGATGTTTATCAGGATGTTATCTGGCATTCATGTGTGTTTGGCATATATTTTTCCAAAAGTATCAGTTTCTGAGGATCAAATATAGTAAGTCCAAAAATTGAAAATATCTGGGAATGAACGTTAGCAACAGTTTTAAAGATGTGGAGAACTGTAGGTTGGGCCAGATTTAAAATATGATTGATGATCATAGCAACCAAAATCTGACTTTACCTAATTCCATTTATTGTATAATAATCAATGTAGTCACCTTAAGTACAAAGGGACTGGATTCATATTTGTTCAGCACGAAATTTGAGTTGTTTACTAAAAAGCATTTTTAAAATATATTTTTTTCTGTTGCTGACATAATTGGGACTAATTGCCTATTATGGTAGGAGGTAAAAAGGAGTATGATTAACATCTAAACGTTGTCCTTTTGATGAATACACCAGCATTTGTACAGAAGAGAATTTTATTTAAGCTGATTTGGGCTTGGGATTATATGGACTCAAGAACATATTTAATTCTGTTGCTATTTTGAAAACTCAATTGTCATTTCTGTTTAGCACAAAAGGGTACTGGACTAAAGTGGAGTTTCCTAAAATGTTCAAAGACTAGAGAATTGTACATTTTAATCCACTCTGCTTCCCAGTTTTTCAGAATTCATTATGCACCATTCAAATCCACGTTTTGAATAAATAATTAATAGGGGGGACAAAGGGTAAAATGGGTAGATGAAATACTAGTGGTCAATGAGAGGGAGGGGTAAGGGTTATGGTATGTATGAGTTTTTTCTTTTTATTTCTTTTTCTGGAGTGATAAAAATGTTCTAAAAAATGATCATGGTGATGAATACACAACTATGTGATGATATTGTGAGCCATTGATTGTACACCATGTATGGAGTGTATGTGTGTGAAGCTCTGTCAATAGAAATATTAAAAAAACAAAACAAAACAAATCCACATATTTTGCCCTAGACACCTCCTACTTCTTTGTGCCTACCTAGCCCACATATTCTTTGAGTTCATTCAGGCAGAAGAACACAGGCACCACTTTTTTTCCACAAACATGACTTGACTTGAAAACTCGGAAGGAAGTAGAACTATGAAATAGAATATCAAATGGCTTTTAGGCTAGTAGCTAATATTCTTTAGGCCCACTTCAATGTTTTTGTTACCTTTATTTAATTACATTTTAAGTACATATTAATTTTTTTAAATTTAGTCAGTTCCATTTTATTAGACATTTTAGGTTATGCCATTTTTGTTACAATAAACATGATCCTTTAATTATCAATATTGTACGAATTTTTGCACACTTTCTTATCTATTTCAAAAGGCAGCTTCCATTTCTGACCTTTTAGCCCACTGTTTCCAGAGCAATACTTTTAATGAAAGCAAATAAAAATGGTGAATGAAATTTTAAAATCATTTTAAAATCATCTTTTTAACTGCATCACTGAACTTGCAGGTTAAGGACAGACTCTTCAGTAGCCAAATATAAAGTGTAAGTGAGAACTTAGAAGAGTAAAGGAACACTGAGGGATAGACTATATGTGTGTGAAGATTTGTCAGTAAATTTAAAAACAAAAAATAACACTGAAACCTACCTTGGCCCTGAGGATCTGGCAAACCCTAATGCTTTTGGACATCTAATGGCTGCTTAACATGCAGGGTGTCTGAGTAGAGACAATAAAAGGACAAATATGGTTTGATTTCACTGATAGGAACTAATTATAATAAGCAAACTCATAGAGTTATAATCTAGATTTGTAGAATTTCTTTATATGGTCAATAGTCTATTATATATTAAAATATTACTGTTAACTATAGTCCATAGTTTGCATTAGGTGTATTTTTCCCATATACCACCCTATTATTATTAGTATTAATATTTTGCATAAATCAGTAGTCACTTTTTATTATGGGATGGTATTCCATTACAAGAATAAAGTACATACTAATTCATTCTGACTCTTAAAATTTTCCAGTAACTCAATATTAGGTGTTTTTCAGTAAATGTTATTATACTTCTGTCTTAAAATAGACAGTAGTACATAAATCTTGTAAATTTGTTTTTTGTTTTTTTTTTTGAGTTACACATGCACATAATTCAAAGGGTCAGATACTTGTACAAGATTTATTGTAGAGTAATCCCTCACCACCTTCATTTTCCCCTCCCTTAGCAACCATTTAAACTTTATTTAATTCTTATTTGTATCCTGTTCCTAGAATAAAGTAATTGGACACTTCTTGATTTTTCAGATTTAGGTATTACTATTGGCTTTCCATTTTGGAATGTAAAAATTTAGCTATCATTGAACTGTTCTGCTCTCCTTGCATAACTCCCTCCCCCCCAATATATGTATGCATGCTTTCTGCCCCGCTGAGTCATCCTAGTGTTGTTATTTCATAATTGGTTAGGTCATTACCTGACTGGTCTTAAATGTATAGACTTATGTCTTTTAATCACATTTGGGAAGGTTTTGGCCATTATTTCTTCAAATATTTTTTTCTGCCCTGTTCTTTCTCTCCTTCTGATTATGATTCAAATCACATGTATATTGTCTTTTTAATAATGTTCTCTAGGTCTTATTCATTTGGTTTTCAGTTTTTTTTCCAGGTTGTGTAATTTCTGTCCCTCTAGTTTCAAGTTCACTGGCTCTTTTCTCTGTCGTTTACCTTTTACCATTAAACTTATCCTGTAAATTTATTTCAGATGTGGTATTTTCCAGTTCTAGGATTTGCATTTGGTTCTTTTTATATTTTCCATTTTCCTAGTGAGATTTCCTATCTTTTCATTGATTACAAGGACATTTTCCTTTACCATATTAAGCATAGTTGTAATAGCTGCTTAAGTTGAATGTCTGAGTTGTCTCAGGGATGGCATCTATTGCTTTTCTTTTCTCTTGAAAACAGGTCACATTTTTCTTGTTTATTCTATATCTAGTAACTTTGGATTCTAGCCTTGACGTTGGAAGTATTATGTTGTAGAGATTCGTATTCCTCTGAAGAATGTTGATATTTTAATTATAGCAGGTAGTTATCTTGGCTAAACTCAGTTTGCAAACTAATGTTTTACCTGTTGTGAGTATCAGCTCAAGTCTCAGTTCATTTCTTTTTTGCCATAGATGCAAAATGCTCAGTTCTGCCCCATTATATGTGGTTCAGGGGTGATCCAGAGACTTGGGTGGAGTTTACATAGAGAATTTGGGGCTTCCTTTCTCTGAATCTCTGTTTTCTGGAGTTATAGTTCTGCTTCTTCAGGCCAGAAATATGGTGGGTTTTCTATGGGAAGTTTAGCCATCCTGTGACTGCATCTTGCCCTTAGGATACAACTATGAAAATGGACAACACATCTTATATTGGTCTCTTCCTACAAGCTTCAACTCCCCCTCAAAATCTGCTTGCTTTTTAAATGAAATAACAAAGAAAGATAGACAATAAAGATTGAGATGGTATAATCTAGGAATGCCTAGAGTGTATAATGATAGTGACTAAATGTACAAATTTAAAAAATGTTTTTGCATGAGGAAGAACAGGAGAATGTCATTACTGCAGTGTGCTGAAAATAGATGGTAATTAATATTTTAAAATTTCACCTTATGTGTGAGACTAAATCAAAACATGTTTATTTGGTACGGATTTATATTTTGACTAGTACATCTCCTAATATAACTTATGTAGATAGTTGGTTGAACATCTTAAGTACATGGAACTTTGGGTAGGACATGAGATTTTGTTGGTTTGTCCAGGTGATGCCCTGATGAATCCCAGAGTGATTTGATCAGTGAGTGGAAAAGTATTTGTAAAGTCTTCTTCGGGGAATGGTGAGAATGGGGGAAATCTCAACTTCCCCAAGTTGAATTATTGATATTTTCTCAAGCAGTGTTGACAGCCAAAGCTATAGGCTGAGCCCCCAGTCTTGGGGTTTGTTCACATGAAATTTAACCCCACAGGGGATAGGTCAAACCTACTTAAAATTAGCAGGTGGACAATCAAGCATGTGATTGGTGGGTGTCTGTTTGAATTTGGTGCCCCTGTTAAACTAGACAGGGGACTCTGAACACCAAGGAGTGGGGGCTTAGAGGGACTTAGGGTACTTTATCTCATAGGAGCGGCTAGAGGGTAAACTGGAACGATTAGGTTGATGTAATGGCAAACCATCAAAATAGTACTTTGAACTTGAGAATAATAATTGGTAGTGTACTCTGACATACTGGAAGTGGAATTCTGTTACCTAATATTTAGATCAGGGGTCAGCAGACTTTTTCTTAAAAGACAGATAGTAAATATTTTAGGCTTTCAAAACGTATGATATCTGTCAAAACTACTCAGCCTTTACCATTGTACCATGAAAGCAGCCATAGACAATATGTAAATAAATAAATAGACATTGCTGTGTTCCAGTAAAATTTTTTTTTTTTTTTTTTTTTTTTTTTTTTTTTTTATAGCTCAGATGCAGCTTCATTCAGTGTTTTAACATGATTACTTTACAATTAGGTATTATTGTGCTGTCCATTTTTGAGTTTTTGTATCTAGTCCTGTTGCACAGTCTGTATCCCTTCAGCTTCAATTACCCATTGTCTTACCCTGTTTCTAACTCCTGCTGAACTCTGTTACCAATGACATATTTCAAGTTTATTCTCGAATGTCCGTTCACATCAGTGGGACCATACAGTATTTGTCCTTTAGTTTTTGGCTGGATTCACTCAGCATAATATTCTCTAGGTCCATCCATGTTATTACATGGTTCATAAGTTTATCTTGTCTTAAAGCTGAATCCATTCTGCCATTCTATGTCTTTTGATTGGGAAATTCAGTCCATTAACTTTTAGTGTTATTACTGTTTGGATAATATTTTCCTCTACCATTTTGGCTTTTGTATTATATATATCATATCTGATTTTCCTTCTTTCTACACTTTACTCCATACCTCTCTCTTCTGTCTTTTCGTATCTGACTCTAGTGCTCCCTTTAGTATTTCTTGCAGAGCTGGTCTCTTGGTCACAAATTCTCTCAGTGACTTTTTGTCTATAAATGTTTTAATTTCTCCTTCATTTTTGAAGGACAATTTTGCTGGATATAGGAGTCTTGGTTGGCAGTTTTTCTCCTTTAGTGATTTAAATATATCATCCCACTGTCTTCTAGCTTCCATGGTTTCTGCTGAGAAATCTACACATAGTCTTATTGGGTTTCCCTTGTATGTGACAGATTGTTTTTCTCTTGCTGCTTTCAAGATCCTCTCTTTCTCTTTGACCTCTGACATTCTAACTAGTAAATGTCTTGGAGAACGCCTATTTGGGTCTATTCTCTTTGGGGTGCGCTGCACTTCTTGGATCTGTATATTTAGGTCTTTCATAAGAGTTGGGAAATTTTCAGTGATAATTTCTTCCATTAGTTTTTCTCCTCCTTTTCCCTTCTCTTCTCCTTCTGGGACACCCACAACACGTATATTTGTGCGCTTCATATTGTCATTCAGTTCCCTGATTCCCTGCTCAAGTTTTTCCATTCTTTTCCCTATAGTTTCTGTTTCTTTTTGGAATTCAGTTGTTCCATCCTCCAGTTCACTAATTGTAGCTTCTGTCTCTTTAGATCTACCATTGTAGGTATCCATTGTTTTTTCCATTTTTTCTTCTTTGTCCTTCACTCCCACAAGTTCTGTGATTTGTTTTTTCAGATTTTCTATTTCTTCTTTTTGTTCAGCCCATATCTTCTTCATGTCCTCCCTCAATTTATTGATTTGGTTTTTGAAGAGTTTTTCCATTTCTGTTCATATATTCAGCATTAGTTGTCTCAGCTCCTGTATCTCATTTGAACTATTGGTTTGTTCCTTTGATTGGGCCATATCTTCAATTTTCCGAGCGCCATCCATTATTTTCTGCTGGTGTCTGGGCATTTGATCAGATCTCCCTGGGTGTGGGACCCAGCTGGTTGAAAGGTTTTTCTGTGGAATCTCTGGGCTCTGTTTTTCTTTTCCTGCCCAGTAGGTGGCGCTCGTGGCGGTCGTTTGTCTGCGGGGCAGTCGCCCGGGAAACCGCGCGTGGAGGCGGGGGCCGCTGGCCGTGGCTTGGGAGAGTGCCGGTCCAAATTGCCCAGCTGGCCCGAGACGCCAAGCGTGATGGGAGGGCCCCACTATCCAATGTTCCCAGTCAGACCGGGGAGCCACGTGCGTGGAGGGGACCCCAGACGCCAGCCACCCCAGCCGGGAAAACGTGCACCCCTCGGGTATCTCACAGCAGTGGATTCTCCCTACCCGTTCAGCCGTTCCAGAATGGGGTACGCTGTCTTTTTTGGTCTCTGTCGTGACTCCGGGAGCTGTTTTGTATTGTTTCTGTTTCTTTAGTTGCTTTTCTGGAGGAGGAAATAAGACCCGCGCGTCTTACTAAGCCGCCATCTTCTCCGGAAGTCAGTAAAATGTTTTTAATGTAAACAGGCAATAGGACTGCAGGCTGTAGTTTGCTGACCCCTGGCTTAGGTTACTATGACTGTGTTATTTAACACAGCCATGTAGTATACTGTGATTATTCTGTATTTACCCTGTCACAACTCTTTGTTTTCATGAAGTTAATAATTATCTTATGTTACAGTTGACTTCATATTTTATGTATGTAGCAATAATTCAATTCTTAAATTTCTACCAGTTGTCTCTCTTCTCAGTGTGCTCATATGTATTAAATAGGTTTCATTTTAATCTTGACATACTTCAGCCCAGAGTCCTCTGTTCTGCTTGATTTCTAGGGTTGGTAGGCATTTTCTTTATTTCTGTCTTGTGTTGTTTCCTGTATCATTATGTCTTCTTGAAGTATTCTCTCGTTTGGGTGAAACGTATTTTCATGTAACGTCCTAGGAAAGTGAGCATAGAAGGTGTAGTTTTAGGACTATGTCTGAAGATTTCTTCGCTTTACCCTCACATTTGATTGATAGTTTAGCTGGGTCTAGATATTGCTCCAGTGTCTTCTCACTTCCAGTGTTGCTGTTAAAAAGTCTTAATTCTAATTTCTGAACCTTTCTATGTAATATATTTTTAACCCCTCCATTAAATGCTTATGGAATTTTCTATTTGCCCCCAGCATTTTGATTGCTCACAGAGATGTGCCTTGCCGTGGGCCTATTTTCATCCATTGTGTTGGAAACTCAGTGGGCTCGTTCAAATTGGAGACATGTGGCTTTTTGTTTGGGGGAATTCTTTTTGTATTTATTTAGTCATTGATTTTCCCCTCTTGTTTTTTCTCATTTTTCTTTCTGTTGTTCCTGTTATGGATATCTTAGACTGGTCTGTTATTTTTCTTATCTATTCTTTCCTGTTTCCCATTTCTGTCTTTTTAGTCTACTTCTTGGGAGATTTCTTCAACTTTATCTTCTAACCCTCATATGAAGTTTTTCATTTTTGCTGTATTTTAGATTTCTACAAACCTTTTTTTTTTAATCTTCTTGCATTGTTACTTATAGCATCTTATTCCTTGTTTTCCCTCATGGATGCAGTATCTTTTTTTTAATGTGTGACTTGGCCCTCACTCCCCTACCCCCAATCCATAGCTTCAGCCAGTGCCATGGATAGAAGACAAAATCCCCTCAATAAGACCTTTAGAAATATATCATTTACTGGAGCACTAGCATCTTTGAAAACTCTTTAAATTGCCTGTCTATAGAGTGGGGATGCTCATGAAAGAGCTATAGGTGAAATGTGTTCTCTAATTTGAATTGAGGATAGAAGGTTCTCACAGAGTGACAGAAGCTGAAGGTTGTCCTTAATCACCAGATGCTAATTTGAAGTGATTTCTTTAGTGGAATGCAGGCCAGGTGGTGATCCAAATGGTCTTTCTTGCATAGAGTTTTTAGCACGTACACAAAATGTTCATCTGTGCTGTTTATTTTTTCCATTTTATAAACAACACTGCAATGAGCAGCTATTACATACATCTTTGCACACTCATCTGAGACAAAGTAAATTTAGTTATTTAAGCCTTTTGATTGTCAAGTAGCCTTCTGGAAAGATTGCATCAATAACGTTCCCACCAGCCCAAATGAAAGTATCCACCACTTGTTTTACCCTTTCCATACTGTATTCTTTGGAAGGAAGTCACCATGCGTAGCCCATACTTAAGGAGTGGGATAATGGTTCCGCCTCGTTGAGGGTGGAATGTCTACATAAGTTATTTGGAATTCTGTGAGGGGGATTTGTGTCTTCACCATTTACTAATTTATTGAATAACTTATTTATATCAGTTTGGACTCATGGCTATTTATTTTACACTTTGGGTTATACTGTCATATTTTATTTCCTTGCTAAAATTTTTCCAGCTTTGGCCATTGGGAGCTCTTTCAGTTGTGGATTATCTTTTTAAATCTCTCTGAGTACATAATGATCTAATTTTATTTATTTATTTTTAAAATTCTTCCTACCAAGTCTCTTAACCTCTTTGCCAAGTGTCTTTACCTCAAGAAAAAAAAGTCTTAATTTAATTTTATTTATTTTGCCTTTGTTTTCCCCTACTTGTTTGTTTTGGTTTCTCTTTTACATGGTAAAGACTTTCCTCCATGTCTAATGATCCTTGTTGTCTGCTCATGTTTAAGAATAAGGCACTATTCTTACCCTTCAGTTTCACCAGATTTGCCTCCAAGATAAGATAGCAGTGAACTTCTCAAGGAAATTTGTTCAAGGATAGTGAGCCACCTCAGTTATCAGACGTAGATGACCCTCTCACAAGTAGACATGATAGGGCCTTTTAGCATCAAATTCTTTGAAATAATCTAGCTCTGCCATCTTGTTGCTGAAAGTTATTATTTGAACTTTTTTGGTTAAATGCGGATGCAGACTTTATTCACAGTCTTTGTTCACTCATTTATTAATTTGCTTGGTACCACTCTGGACTCTGGAGATATAGAGATTCATAATCCACTGGGAGATACAGGTATTGACAAACATCTATAATGGTATGGTCAATCCTGGGGAGGGAAGGTGTACATGGTGCTGAGAGAGTGGAGACGCATCACACTGCCTGCTTGGAGGCATCAGGGAAGAGGAAGCAAGAGAGGCATTAATGTATTCAGCATCTTGAGTTTTTTATTTTCCCTGTAACTCTTTGAAATTTTACCCAAAAGCATATATGGTTCTTTAAGCTATACAAAACCTTTATCTGAGATAACCCCAGATTTAGTTTTCAGTGACAAATGGCTATGTAAAAATATTTTTATGTACAGTGTATAGAATGCTGTTTGTGAGAATTTTTTTTTATTCCTTTTTTAAAAATTTTCTTTTATTATGATCATTCCGTTCTACATGTATAATCAATGATTCATAATATCATCACATACTTGCATATTCATCATCATGATTTCTTAGAAAATTTGCATAAATTCAGGAAAAGAAATAAAAAGACAGAAAAAATTCATACATACCATACCCCTTACCCCTCTCTTTCATTGGTCACTAGCATTTCATTCTAAATTTATTTTAACATTTGTTCCCCTTATTATTTATTTTTATTCCATTTATTTTACTTGTCTGTTGACGAGGGAGATAAAAGGAGCATCAGACACAAGGTTTACACAATACCACAGTCACATTGCAAAAGCTATATCATTAAACAATCATCTTCAAGAAACATGGCTACTGGGACACAGCTCTACATTTTCAGGCAGTTCCCTCCAGCGTCTCCATTACATCTTTTAAAAATTTTTTTTAAAATACCAAAAAAACACCAAACAAACACAAACATTCTAACTTTTGATCATTCCATTCTACATATATAATCAGTAATATACAGTATCATCACATAGTTGCATATTCATCATCCTGATCATTTCTTGGAACATTTGCATCTATTCAGAAAAAGAAATAAAACAGAAAAAAGTTCATACATACTGTGCTGGTTTAAAAGGAAGTATGCCCCCTAGAAAAGCCATGTTTTAATCAAAATATTTCATAAAGGTAGAATAATCTCTATTCAATACTGTATGTTTGAAACTGTAATCAGATCATCTCCCTGGATGATGGGATTTAGTCAAGAGTGGTTGTTAAACTGGATTAGGGGACGACATGTCTCCACCCATTTGGGTGGATCTTGATTGGTTTATTGGAGTCCTATAAAAGAGGAAATATTTTGGAGAATGAAAGAGATTCAGAGAGAGCAGAGAATGCTGCATCACCACAAAGCAGAGTCTACCAGCCAGTGACCTTTGGAGATGAAGAAGGAAAACCCTTCCCGGGGAGCTTCATGAAACCGGAAGCCAGGAGAGAATGCTAGCAGATGACGCTGTATTCACCATGTGCCCTTCCAGCTGAGAGAGAAGCCCTGACTGTGTTCGCCATGTGCTTTCTCACTTGAGAGAGAAACCCTGAACTTCATTGGCCTTCTTGAACCAAGGTATCTTTCCCCGGATGCCTTAAATTGGATGTTTCTATAGACTTGTTTTGATTGGGACATTTTCGGCGTTAGAACTATAAACTAGCAACTCATTAAATTCCCCTTTTTAAAAGCCATTCCATTTCTGGTATATTGCATTCTGGCAGCTAGCAAACTAGAACAGATACCATAACCCCCACCCCTCCCCCTCACTGATCACCTGCATTTCAGTCTAAATTTATTTTAACATTTGTTCCCCCTATTATTTATCTTTATTCCATATGTTTTACTCATCTGTTGATAAGGTAGATAAAAGGAGCATCAGACACAAGGTTTTCACAATCACACAGTCACATTGTGAAAGCTATATCATTATACAAACGTCTTCAAGAAACATGGTTACTGGAACACAGCTCCACATTTTCAAGCAGTTACCACCAACCTCTCCATTACATCTTGAATAACAAGGTGATATCTCTTTAATGCATAAGAATAACTTCCAGGATAACCTCTCGACTCTGTTTGGAATCTCTCAGCCATTGACACTTTGTTTCATTTCAGTCTTCCCCCTTTTGGTCGAGAAGGTCCTCTCAATCCCTTGATGCTGGGTCTCAGCTCATTCTAGAGTTTTTCTCAATTTCTTGATGCCAAATCCCAGCTCATTCTGGGATTTCTGTCCCACGCTGCCAGGAAGATCCACACCCCTGGGAGTCATGTCCCACATAGACAAGGGGAGGGTGGTGAGTTTGCTTGCTGTGTTGGCTGGAGAGAGAGGCCACATCTGAGCAACAAAAGAGGTTCTCTTGAGGGTGACCCTTAGGCCTAATTTTAAGTAGGCTTGACCTATCCCCTGTGGGGTTAAGTTTCGTGTGAACAAACCCCAAGACTGGAGGCTCAGCCTATAGCTTTGGTTGTCCACACTGCTTGTGAGAATATCAGTAATTCAACTTGGGGAAGTTGAGATTTCCCCCGTTCTCACCATTCCCCGAAGGAGACTTTACAAATACTTTTCCACTCACTGATCAAATCACTCTGGGATTCATCAGGGCATCACCTGGACAAACCAACAAAATCTCATGTCCTACCCAAAGTTCCATGTACTTAAGATGTTCAACCAACTATCTACATAAGTTATATTAGGAGTTGTATTAGTCAAAATATAAATCTATACCAAATAAACATGTTTTGCTTTAATCTCACACGTAAGTTAAAATTTTTAAATATTAATTACTATCAATTTTCAACACCCTGCAGTAATGACATTCTTCTGTTCTTCCTCATGCAAAAACATTTTTTAAATTTGTACATTTAGTCACTATCATTATACACTCTAGGCATTCCTAGATTATACCATCTCGATCTTTATCGTCTATCTTTCTTTCTGATTTCATTTGTGCCCCCAGTCCTCCTCCCTTTATCATTCTCACATTCAGCTTCATTCAATGCTTTAACATAATTGTATTATAGTTAGGTATGTTGTGCTGTGCATTTCTGAGATTTTGCAATCAGTCCTGTTGCACAATCTGTATCCCTTCAGCTCCAGTTATCCAATATCTTACCCTATTTCTATCTCCTGATGGCTCCTATTACCAGTGAAATTCTCCAGGTTTATTCACTGATGTCAGTTCATATCAGTGAGAGCATGCAGTATTTGTCCTTTTGTTTCTGGCTAGTCTCACTCAGCATAATGTCCTTAAAGTCCATCCATGTTGTTACATACTTCATAACTTTATTCTGTCTTACGGCTGCATAATATTCCATGGTATGTATATACCACAATTTGTTTAGCCACTCATCTGTTGATGGACATTTTGGCTGTTTCCATCTCTTTGCAGGTGTAAATAATGCTGCTATAACCATTGGTGTGCAGATGTCCGTTTTTGTCCTTGTCCTCATGTTCTTTGAATAGAAAGAGCATATAGATGGGTCCTGTTTTTTAATCCATTCTGCCAGTCTATGTCTTTTGATTGCGGAGTTTAATCCATTAACATTTAGTGTTATTACTGTATGGGTAATACTTTCTTCCACCATTTTTCCTTTTGAATTTTATATGTCATATCTAATTTTCCTTCTTTTTACCTTTACTCATAGTCTTCTTTTCTATACTCTTCTCCACACCTCTCTCTCCTGTCTTTTCGTGTCTATCTCTAGTGCTCCCTTTAGTATTTCTTGCAGAGCCGGTCTCTTGGTCACAAATTCTCTCAGTGATTTTTTGTCTGAAAATGTTTTAATTTCTCCCTCATTTTTGAAGGACAATTTTGTTGCACGCAAAATTCTTGGTTGGTAGTTTTTCTGTTTTAGTAATTTAAATATGTCATCCCACTGTCTTCTTGCCTCCATGGTTTCTGCTGAGAAATCTATGCATTGTCTTATTGGACTTCCCTTGTATGTGATGGATTGCTTTTCTCTTGCTGCTTTCAAGATTCTCTCTTTCTCTTTGCCATCTGACATTCTGATTAGTAAGTGTCTTGGAGTATGTCTCTTTGGATCTGTTCTGTTTGGGGTACGCTGCACTTCTTGGATCTCTAATTTTAAGTCTTTCATAAGAGTTGGGAAATTTTCAGTAATAATCCCCCCCATTAGTTTTTCACCTCCTTTTCCCTTCTCTTCTCCTTCTGGGACACCCACAACACGTATATTCGTGTGCTTCATGTTGTCATTCACTTCCCTGAGTACCTGCTCATATTTTTCTGTTCTTTTCCCTATATTTTCATTTTCTTGTCGAAATTCAGATGTTCCATCCTCCAGTTCACTAATCCTATCTTCTTCCTCTTGAAATCTGACATTGTAGGTTTCCATTGTTTTTTTAATCTCTTCTGCTGTGCCTTTCCTTCCCATGACTTCTGTGATTTGTTTTTCACACTTTCAATTTCTTTTTGTTCATTCCTTGTGTTCTTTATATCCTCCCTCAATTCTTTGATTTGATTTTTGATGAGGTTTTCCATGTCTGTTCGAATGTTCTGAATTAATTGTTTCAACTCCTGTATCTCATTTGAATTGTTGGTTTGTTCCTTTGACCAGGCCATATCTTCAATTTTCCTAGTGTGAATCGTTATTTTTTGCTGGTGTCTAGGCATTTGATTACCTTAATTAGGTTATTTAGGAGATTATTTTTGCTTCTTTTACCTAGGATTTTCTTGCTGGATGACTTGGGTGTTTATCTGCTGTTTGGCGTTCAGTTCAGCTTATTCTTGATCAGTAGCTTAGTTATGTTTAACAGAGCAGAATTTTTCAGTTCTTGTTTCTCACCCTGCCTATATGCTGCCTTTTCCCCTCTACCCTTAGGAGGGTCTGCTTAGGTATTATAGACCCCAGCCAGATTTTCCCAGACAAAACTGACCTCCAGGAGGAAAGAGTCACCTGCATCAGTTTTCCCTGTGGTTGAGACCCAGCAGGTTGAAAGACTTTCCTATGAAATCTCTGGACTCTGTGATTTTCCTGTCCTGCCCAGTATGTGGCACTTGTCTGCCTGCGGGATGCACCAGCCTAAGGTGATGCGGTACCTTTAACTTCAGCAGACTCTCCCTGCTGGGGGCATGGTGGAGACAGAGGAGAGGTTGTAGGTTGGCTTTAATTGCTTCAAATTTCCAAACTCTGGGGTCTGAATTCCTTGAGAAAGGTTATCCACCTGAGCTGGGCCCCACCCCTCTCCTGGGGAAGGCACAGGCTCCAGACAAGGTCTCCAGGAAGCTTGTTTCCTCCTATGCCTGGGGCACTTGCAGCCTGAGAACACCTGCTGCTGTATCCAAAGGCAGTCCAGCCTTTGTAGAAACATAACCACAAAAAAAAAAAAAAAAAAAAAGGAAAAGAAAAATCCTTCTCAGAGCAGGACCCCTGTTCCTCAGGTTTACCAATCAACAGTGTAAGTTGATATGTTGCTTTGGGTACCTTCAGATACTATGTGCCCTCTCCTTTTCTTCAGAGCCCAGATGCTTTTAGGTATTATGTGCTATCCAATCCAAAAATACCTCTATTTCTTTTTTTCTTGTTTCTTTTTCCGTCAGCCTTGTCCCCTCGGTGCTGGGGCTAAAATCAGCACCCTCTGCTTTGACCAGGTTCAACTGAGCTGGGGTCCTATTTTTAGTAGTCAGAATTTGTGAATTAATTCCACAATTGAAGCTTAGTTACGCTCAGCCCTGGTGGTGGTAAACTCCCTTTCCTTTCCCCTCTGGCAAGCAGCCTGTGCAGGAGGGGCGCCTGCTGCCTCGGCTTGGGGAACTCACAGTTTTGTGGGGGACTCGCAGCCTGTCCAACT
The DNA here is from genome assembly GCF_023851605.1 of Tamandua tetradactyla. Classification (NCBI taxonomy): domain Eukaryota; kingdom Metazoa; phylum Chordata; class Mammalia; order Pilosa; family Myrmecophagidae; genus Tamandua; species Tamandua tetradactyla. The sequence continues at coordinate 126,963,341 of NC_135353.1, forward strand.
GGTCCAGACTAGGGTACGCTGTGTGTCCATTCACTGACGTGGCCCCAGGAGTTTTTCTGTACTATTCCTGGGTATTTAGTATCTGTTTTGGAGAACGAACTAAGTCTCACACCTCGCTAAGCCGCCATCTTGGCCACTACCATGTGTCAGAATTTTTTAAATCCGTCTCATTAAGTGATTCCCTTTATTCATTTGCTGGAAATGGTGGGGAGATAAGTGGTCACTCTGGTAACATAGTTAAGGTTTTTTGTTTACTTCATCACCAGTATAACTCATGGCATGAGGATTAAGTTTTTAAAAAACTTGGTAATTTGAAGTGTTAAGTCTTGAAAATTAGAATTAGGATTGGAGATTGCTCATGATTGGTGACATAGATAATATTTTTGGTTTCTTCTAAACAAAAAAATAAGCCTTATTCATACATAAACTCTTTGTACATCTAGCACGCTTTGAATTGAGGAAGATGAGATTTAGCAAAAGCAAAAGCTTTCACTTGATTTGTTCATCTCTCTGTTTTGCTGAGGCTGGTGTTTGAAGTGATTGTAGATAAATATAGTAAGAAATACAGCTAAATAAATTCTTCTATGGTGTCATTCACCGGGAAAACTGAAACTATGATTCACAGTTAAACTAGTTATATAAAATCAGATATTTTTATTATTTGAAGTATTTTCCATGTGGTTGAAAATTGAAGTGATACATTAAAAGACTACAAAGAAAGCATAAGCTTCATACAAGTGATTATAGTAGTATATGTGGTTTAATTGTTTACTACTCATGATTCTTTATTTTTTAATTTTCATTTTATTGTTTGGGGGTGCTAACTTGCTGTACTTGCTTGCTTATACACATGCTATTGTTCCCATTCATATTTTGCAGTGTTTCAGTACCACATGAGAGTTTTCCTTAAGGTTAGTAGGTATTTAGCTATAGTTTTATTAAAAGGATTTATGCCATGAAACTTGTGAAAGAGCATACGTTTGCCACATCATTTCTTTTAGATTCCACTTTTAAAAGCAAATATCAGAAAGTGTTCTTGGTGTAAGTAGAGTCAGAGTTAGTGAAGACCCTTTATCAAGCTTCTTTAGTTTTCTTTAGTCACCTAATAACTGATTACTTCCGATCCCTTATAATTAAACATGTGCTTAATTGAAAGGCACTTTAAAAATTAGCTTTAATTAACTGTTAAAGAAGCCAAAAAAGAGATCAAGCTTCAATTAGAGATAAGAACAAAGCTGATTTGGTTGGGACTAAGGTAAAGGAGATATAATCTTATTTTAGAACTTCACGCACTGTATGGGACCAATGGAAGAGAAGTTTATTTTATCTAAAAGCTAAATTTTTATCATCTTATAGTTAAAAACTAAATAGTTAGCACACATTCTAACTTATCTGGCCAGTTCAGTTAAACAACCTAAACATATGGAGCTTAGAATTGGGAATGAGATCTTGTAGTCCTTTATAGCTTAATGGAATACTTAGATATGTTCTAGGGATTTGGGTCAGATAATTAAAAAGTATTTGCACATTTCTTTGAAGGACTGGAGAAAAAATACGAAACTATTAAACTTTCCCACCTGGGGAATCCCTGATACTTTCTCAGACATTAGGGACTCCCAAGTTATAGGCCAAGCCCTTGAGTTTGAAGCTTGCTCCTATGAAACTTATAACTGAAATGGAGGAGCTAAACCTACCTATAGGCTTAAGCCTAAAAGTTACCTCCAGGGAACCTCTTTTATTGCTCAGATATGGCCTCTTTCTCTTTAAGCCAAATTCTGTAAGTGAAATCATTACCTTCCCCACTACTTCACGTCCAGGGTATAAGTGTCCCTGACGGTATGGGACATGACTCCCAGGGCTGAGTCTCACCCTGGCACCATGGGATCAACCATGCATACCTGACCAAAAGGGGGGAAAAGAAATGTAATAAAATAAGGTATCAATGGCCAAGAGATTTCACATGGAGTCAAGAGGCTATTCTGGAGGTTACTCTTAATACAAGGTTCAGCTAGATATTACAATTGCCATGGTATTCCAAGCCCCAACCAACAGTATTCCTGTAAACCCTGAAGAATACCCAGGTCTCTATCTGAGTCTTTGTAGAAGTCTCACTTGCTAAGTTTATTTTTCAGAAATGTGTAACGTATAACCTCCAGATGTTCCAGTAAGCCCTGAAACCCAGAGTTACCATTCTCTCCAAGAACATCAACTAGTTTCATCCCCCTACCCCATAATGTCAGTATCCCTTTATGACATAAAGAAGTTAGAATGGATTGGGAAAAGGATCAAAGGAGAAGGAGCAGCTGTAAGAGAGAAGATAGGATTTAGCAAATGAGTATGTTTGCTGAATCATTATGTTGATTTATTTTTAGTCTCCAGCATCTTAGAGCAGCTAAAAGGAAATACTTGATGTGGATGAACTGTAACTCATACCATATTTTAAAATTTTTTCTAAAAATACTTGTTAAAATGTACTTTGAAATTTATCTTTTTTGTATATATATTTCATAATAAAAAATGTTAAAAAAATTAGCTGTATTCTTTAGATAGCCTTTGTATCTTCTTAGCTAATTCCCTATTCTAAAAAGTATGACAGACTTATAGTACAGTTATAGTGCAACTTTTGGAATATTTTCCCATCATATACTGCATTTAGCGTGGTGTTTGTCACATCTAAGTAATTAAATGTTTATGTTTCCCTACCAGACTCAAAGCTCTGTGAGGGTGTGTTCTTGTGTCTCATTTGTTCTGTCTAGAGAACAAGGGGCTGGTGGCTGGTTTAGTGTTTGGCCCAGAATAGGCACTCAGTATCTGTTCAATGAATTAATTAGCAAATAAAACTGACTTCTTACCTATAAGCTTCATAGATTTCTTGAAATCTAATTTAATAAATTCCTGGGTAATAGATTGGATAGCGACCTACCTAGTTGGTTTCAAATTTATCATTTTTATTACATTTTTTCAGATTGCCAGTCACAGTGGCTATGTGCAAATCGACTGGAAGAGAGTTGAAAAAGATGTAAACAAAGCAAAAAGACAAATTAAGAAACGAGCAAATAAAGCAGCACCTGAAATCAACAATATAATTGAAGAAGTAAGGCAGTGTACATTTTGTGTTTCTTTTTCTTTTTTCTTTTTTTTTCCCGGGGGTCTCAGCAAAAAATGTGGCTAAGGATTGTCTTTTCAAAAATTGTGGCTTGGGTCATATATCTACAGTATTAAGTAAAGTTTGGGGTCAAGCCACCATTTAGATCAGTCTTTTTTTTTCCCCCCTTTTTTGGAGGTAAGCATAGAATCCCCTGTTCAAGTCACCATCCCCTGAACCCCCTTTTAAAAACTGTTAACATTATTCTTTCAGAATTTTTGTGCTTTTACCAAATATTTATGTGTGCATAAAAAAAAAAAAATTTATGTGTGCATAAAAAGTGTAGTAAAAGGAAAACTCCCCATTTGTTTTCTTGAGATGCAATACTTTTAAAATGTTTTATTTTATTAATTGTTATTTTAGTTTTATTAACTTTTTAAGTATATTTTATCTATTTTCTTCTTGTACTGTTTAGAATTTAATATCTTCTCCCTTGCCTTTGTTTTATCCTCTTATGTCCCTCCATTTTTTTTTTTAGTTTGAGAAGTTTCAAACCAATTGAAAAGTTGAAAGATACCCAGATACCCTTTACCTAGTCACCAAATGACATTTGCCACATTTGCTCTGTGTGTGTGTGTGTCTGTGTGTGTGTCTGTGTGTGATTTACACTTTTATATTTTCTTGAACCATTTAAGACATCACAACTCTTCATCCTAAATACTTCAGCACATATCTCCTAAGGATAGGGATGTTCTTCTCCCTGACTACCTATACCAGTATTACCCAAGAAATTTGATACGAGCCAGTAATATTTTCTAATCTGAAGTCCATATGCAAATTTTTCCACAAAGTATCTTTCATAGCTTTTTTTTTCAAGTTAGAATTATATATTGTATTTTGGTTGTCATGTCTCTGAAGTCTTACAATTCCCTCATTTAAAAAAAATTTCCTTATCTTTCACATACTAACATTTTTGAAGCACCTATGCCAATTGTTTTGTAAAATATCCTATTGTCTGGCTTTGTCTGATTGCTTCCTCATGATTTTATTTGATTGAACATTTTATCAAGGTGATGTTAAGTACAATTTTTTTTTATCTTAAACTTTTTTTTTTTTTTAACTGGCCAATCATAAATATCATTGTTCCTGCTGTAGGAATATATTTAATCTGTTAATAACTTGTTGAATGGACATTTATGTCTGCCCTATAGGTAGATTTACTTTTTACCTGTGAGATCGTTGCTGACTGTATACCAATTAACTCAGTAGTCATGGAGCTTAGTGGGACTGGCTATGGGCTCAAGGCTCCTCCAGTTTGGTGTCTTGCGTAGTGTTTGGCACCTGCAGTAGTAGGTGCTCAGGAATTTTTATTGAGTGTTTATTGAATTGGTGAAAATAGCTGAAAACGTTACTTAGTTCTGGATTCAATAATTAAGAGTATTTTTGTTTAAACTTTATATTTCAGGCAACAGAATTTATCAAACAGAACATTGTGATATCCAGTGGATTTGTGGGAGGCTTTTTGCTAGGCCTTGCATCTTAAGGATCAACATTCTATTATAGTGGATTCAACTGTGATGAGAACAGAACTGGCAACAAGGTGGTCTCTCAACAGTGCATGCCACCAGATTCTCCAAGGCAAGGAAAAACAACTAGCTGGACCATACTGAACTCACAATTTAGCATTTTGCCTTTCAAAGCTTGACAAACTAGTATCTGCTGTAAATTAACCTGTATGGTATGTGTATAATAGTATTACTGAACAGAACATGGTTTACTGTCATCATTTCTTGAAAATATGCATTTGTTTAGAAATTAGCCTATAAAAATATCATTGTATGTAGATACAGAGAGTGAAAAAAATTTGTTTGTTAGACATATTCCCCAATAAAATATTGCCTTTTTATTTCAATAAGATGTTCTTCATTGTGCTTTTATATAGTATAGTGCTAGTTATTAATAATTTATATTATAGTGTCAAAATTAGAGCTAACTTTTTTTGGTATGAAATGTTTGCAATAAATTGAATGTGGAACGATTTAGAGATAAAAGAAGTATTAAAGTTACTAAAGAGGCTCTATTGATGTAATTTAATACTAATTTTTACTTTTTTTGTTTCATCTTCAATATACTTATTTTTGTCTGCAGTTCTTACTTTGCTTAAATAATAACTTCAATAAACAGATCTAAAGAAGGCCCTTCCAAGCAAATACTACATGTCCACAGCTCTTTTTTCGATGTCTGTAGTTTAAAAATATCTTCTGGCATGTTTCCATTTGTTTGTTTTGCCTATTTATCCTGACAATATGGGCAAGAATAATTTTAGGGTGTGTGTATGCATGTAGTTGGGTCATTAATTCATTCTGTTAACCTTGAATGAATTTCTTTTCTTATTTCTAAAAATCCTCATTATTATTCTGGTCCCTTCACAAAGATGTAAAAAGACTTGGTAGTACGGTATGAATTTACTATTTGCAGAAAAGTGATTTTCTGTGTAATCATGAAATTGGCTCACTGAGAATTGCTTCCTTGATCTAATCTGATATGTAAGTACAAAGGCTTTCATGCTTTTGGTATCATTATGTCGGCGGAACCTTACGCTAGTTTACTTTTCTCTCAGGACCACCACCACACCCCCTCTGAGGCTCCCCTTTTGCCCCAAAATTGTTAGTTTTGTTCATAGGGTTCTAGGTTGGAATTGGGTAAAGCAGCAGAGCAATTTGTGTTGAAGTCTATGGATTAGAAAGACTAGATATTCAGACAACCTTGTTTTGATAGGAAGTCCCCATATTATATTTGGTTAATTATAAACATATGGCAGTTCATACTTCAAAATTGGTTGCAATCTGAGTGCTTGTTATCATGAGACTCCTTAACATTGAATATGGGACTGATCGTAAGTTTTCTTTCTTTATTCGTTTGTGCCTCAGATATGCTAAATACAACTCAGACTTTCTTAATAAGAAGTGCTTTTGCTTATAAGTACTTGTTTTTTCTTCTTTTGGCTTTTTTCTTTGTCTGCCCTGCCAAGCTTTTCATTTCTGTGGAATTAAAAGGGAAAAACATTCTTGAGTATGATCATTAGGTGGAACCTGTGCTTCTGTACTCCATATCTGTAATGCTCTTACATCTGATCCAGTGATGTAGGCTGCTGTGGGAAGCCCTAGAGGTTGGCACACTTTGTTCACTTCAGAAATATTTATAGGGTGTTTGTTCTGTGCATGATAAACTAGGAAAGTGGTGGAGGAGGGGACAAAATGTCTCTACCCTCAAAGAGCTTTCAACTGAGTAGAGACTAAGATGGTCTTAGATGAAAAGTTATGTAATAATATAGGAGAGCCTGGCAAATGAGAAGTCAGGATACTTTCAGAATCCAAATATGTGAATGAAAACTGACAAAGATGTAGAACCTCATTTTTACATATGCATTTCCAAGTAACTGCAGAGTACCTGAAAATACTTGTTTGCTAATGCAAAGTATCAGTGCTTTCCATCTTGGCCCATCTTTGTTAGCACCCCCTTGCTCGCCCCTCTTGTCTGTGCTCTTTTTCCCACTGGGTTATTTGCTGCTCAAGGCACTCGGATGTGTTCATGAATCTCTAATTTATGAAGTACATAGTATAGTGCTTTGCTCACAATAGATATTCAGTCAGTGTTTTGAATGAATGAGCAGATATGTGAAAAGCATGTTGCTATGCTAGATTTAGTGTCAACCTATAGGAAACTGTACTTCTCTGTATATGTGCTGGTTTGAAACTGTTATGTACCCCTGAAAAGCCATATTCTTTTTCCTAATCTGGCCTTGTAGAGGCAGACCCATTGTTTAGGGTGGACCTTTTGATTAGATGGTTTCCATGGAGATGTATCCCTGCCCATTCAAGATGGGTCTTAATCTGCTTACTGGACTCCTTTAAGAGGGATCCATTTTGGAAAAAACTCAGAGCTGGCACAGAGACGGGGAAGATGTTTGAAACCAGAAACAAGGACCAGCAAACACCAGCCCCAGCCTTCCAAGTTGAAAAGGATATTCTAGTTATTCTAGTTGTCATTGGCCTTTTTCTGGGGGTGGGGTGGGGGGTGCATGGTCAGGGAATCAAACCCAAGTCTCCCGCATGGAAGACAAGCATTCTGCCACTGAACCACCTGTGCACCTCATTGGCCTTTCTTGAGTCAAGGTGTCTTTCTATGGGTGTCCTTGTTTGGACATTTCTATGGCCTTAGAACTGTCAACTTGTAACCTAATATGTTCCCTTTATAAAAGCCAACCCATTTCTATTATATTGCATTTCTGGCAGCATTAACAAACTAAAACAGCATAGCAATTTAGTGAATCAGGCTCAATCAGCAATGACTTGGTGTTGCCTATAACCTTGCCTTTGTCTAAAATGAGGATTTTTATGTTTTAGGTCATAAAGCTTTTGCAAGATTTATTGAAACTTAAATATATGGAATATACGTGTTTTGTGATCTAGGCTTTGGAAGTATATAGGGATATTTGAGTGATTTTTATTTTTTATTATAGATCCGGTAGGCCCCTTGAAAAAGATTGTGTTTAAAATGTTTTCATATTTCAAATACAGTACAAATGAAATATATTCATTGCAGAACAATAAATCAGCAAAGAGAATTGATAGACTTTATTAAGATAAGATACTTAGAGACATATTATCTGTGCCTTTAGTTTTCATACATGTATGAACACGTGTATTTTACATAAAGATTGAATCGTAGTTTATGTACTATTTTATAAATAGCTATTATCAGTAATGACTTTTTTTATAATAGGAGGCACATTTATAGTAACAGATATAACAGAAATACCTATCCCGTTCCCTTTTATGAGATAGCCATTATTAAAAGTTCTTTTTATATACATCTTAACATATTTACATTATTTTTATTGTTAAAGTTTGGATACAATATATTGAATGTCCACTCTGAAAAGACGAAGAATTTGTTGCACACCATGCTTCCCTTTCCTTTGTTTTGATTATGTAGTTTTAGTTCTTTTAGTGGTTGCCGGTACTACTTTAAATATTATACTTAAATTTTTCTTAATTTAGCAACTTTGGGTAATATCTTCTAAATCTTGGTAATGAAAGATAAAAAAAAATAGAGCATACTCTTCCTTGCCACCCTTTAACCTTCTGATATTTGTTAAATTATTATTATTGTATATTCAAATGAAGGAATTCTACACAATTATTAAGAGAAATCTAGAGCTATCTGAGTTGATCTATAATATGCTAAGTGATAAAATCAGGTAACAGTGATCCTAATTCTTTTGGGAAAAAACCCACAAATTAGCATAATTATGTGCACAAAAATGTTCATGGTGGTTATTTCTGAGAGGTTGATATATGGGATTTTTACTTTGTACTTTTCAATATTTTTATGTTGTCCAACTTTTTTAACAGTATGTGTTAATTTATAGTTAAAAATGTTACTGTTTTAGAAAAAGAATGTATAATCAATAGATTATTGCTATTTTAAGGGGTCTTTTTTTAAACTTTTTTGCTTCATTCTTTTTTTTTTTTTGCATGGGCAGGCAACAGGAATCGAACCCAGGTCTCTGGCATGGCAGGTGAGAACTCTGCCTGCTGAGCCACCATGGCCCGCCCTCTGCTTCGTTCTTAAAGTTGTTTTTATTAAAATAATGTACATAGTTCAAGAAGTCTACCTCTTTCCATCTTAGTTGCTTTTTTCCCTAGAGAAGTTTCAACTACATTAGTTGTTTCTCTTGGTATTTACTACAACCATGTTTCTTAGGAATATTATTATAAATGACTTGGATTTCCTATTGCAGTAGATGTGGATTTCCTTTTTGCATCTTTGTAGCAAAAATTTTTTAGATTCCTATAATGTTTTATACATTATTATGACAAATACTGTTTACTGTTGAATGAGAGCACAACTTTCTAGGTCCCTTAATGTGAGTTCAGCTGAAGTTTAGTCTCAGCCTGATCCCACAAGTATGGAGATGAAGGGCACTGTGGTAGACTGAATAATGGCCCTCCCGAAGATGTCCATGTGCTACTCCCCAGAACCTGTGAATATGTTAGGTTACATGGCAAAGGGAAATTAAGGCTACAGATAGGATTAGGTTGACCTAATCAACTGACCTTAAAACAGGAAGATTATCCTGGGTTTTCTAGGTGGCCCAATGTAATCATAAGGGTACTCAAATGTGAAAGAGGGAGAAAGAAGATTGAGAGAAAGATGCAACTGTGGAAAAATTGTCAGAGAAATGCTATATTGCTAGGTTTGAAGGTGGAGGAAGGGGACTTTGAGGCAAGGAATGCTGGTGGCATTTTGAAACAGGAAAAGGCAAAAAGCAGATTTTCCCCAAGGCCTCCAGAAAGTAATACGGCCCTGCTGGCATCTTGATTTTAGCCCAGTAAGAACAGTGTTGAATTTCTGACTAATAGACCTGTAAGATAATAAATTTTTGTTTTGAGCTGTTATGGTTGTAGTCATTTGTTACAGCAGTGACAGAAAACTAATACAGGCACTACGAGTTGTACCTCCAGAAGCAAAGTGGCTGGCTTTGTTTTTTTTTTAATCGCCATATCAGTTTCGGCCACAGTCTGCCGACTGTGGGTTGATGTGGTAACCTCCCAACCAGGACTCCCTGGCTGCTGAGAGCCCTTCTCAGAATGGTCCAACTGTGAGCCATCAACAGCTAATATAACAGCTGGGCAGAGGGTGTACTGGCCCAGTAAAAGGAATCTGAGTGGGACACAACAGTATTCACTACAGTGGGTGTCTCATTTTCCTGCTGTTAAAACTACCATACAATGGGTCGGCTTAAACAACAGGAATTTATTGCCTAATGGTTTTGAGGCTAGAAGTCCAAAATGGAGGCATTAGCAAGGCAATGTATACTCCCCAAAGACTGGTGCTCTGGGTCTGGCTCCTAGTAATCCTTGTATTCTTGGCTTTTCTGTCACATGGCAATGCATGCAGTGATGTCTTATTTCTCTTCCAGATTCTATTGACTTCCAGCTTCCTCTGGCTTTTGCTCTCAACGTCTGAATTTCATTCTGCTTATAAAGGACTCCAGTAATGCAGATTAAAACAGCCTGATTCAGTTGAGCCGCACCTTAACTGAAGTAACATCAAGAGATCCTATTTTCAATAGGTTGACACCCACTAGAATGTGGGCCATAACCAAAAACATGTCTAAACTGGAGTACACCATTCACTGCGCCACAGTGGGTAAATCTAAGTCGACGTGTAAAACGATAGGTCTAATAGGGCAGTAAAACAGATTCAGAACTAAAATATTGGAGTTGAAGTCTAAAATCCTTGTATTGCCCAAAACATTGGTTAACTTACACTTGGAGCTGAATATTCATACATGTTAAAATTTTAAGGGCAATCCATAAATGCATTACTATTGTGAAAAAATGTGTTTCAAATATACATATAATCCACTCTAAATGAAGGCAGAAAAATAGGAAGAAAGAAGCATAGAGAAAGGGTAAATAGAAAGAATAAAATAAAGAGGGTAAAAATAATTCCAAGTATATCAGTAATCACTTAAAAACAAAAATTAATGGATAGAATTTACAATTTGATTTTATATAAACATCAGTCTGAGTAGAATCAAGGAGTAGAATTAGATCCAAAGGAAATGAAATATTTCTAAATCTTTAATGTTTGATGCTTTAAATCTTCATGTTTGATTCAGAATCCTGCAAGCCTCAAAATGTAAAATATCCTTTTAATTTCTTCTAATCCCCCTGCCCCCATTTGCAATCGGTGACAGACTCAGCATCTACTGTTTCTAGGTCTTATATTGTCTTCTTTCTTGAATTACCTACATTTTTTGGTTGACTATTTTCTTGAGTAATTCTTACACGCTGTGGAAGGTGAACTTTCTGAATTCTTGTGTGTCTTAAAATAGCTTTTGTTCTTGTGCAATTCAAGATTGATGATATTTTTCCCTTAGAACTTTGAAGGCATCTCTCCATTGTATTTCTAGTATCTGATGTTGTATCAGGTCGGTCTGATTTTGAACCTTTCTGAGTAACCTTTCCTTTTGTGTGTTTTTTTTCTTTGCAGGCATTGTGGATTTTTTTTTCCTTTTACCTTGGAGTTTTGCAATTTCATTAACTTGACTCTAAATGTAAGTTTTTAAGACTAAATTAGGGTACTTTTAAAATGCATGTTAGTGTCCTTTCACTGAACCTTCTGTCATTACATAAACGATAAACCTTACTAACATTTGAAAACGAAGGCCAACTCCCTAGATTGTGGGGTTGAGGCCCAAGTACTCAATAAATAGGAGAGAGAGGGATTCAGAATCATGGAAATGAACCATATCCTACAATATTTGGGAGTGTTCTTTTTTCATTATACTCAGCATTCTTTAGGTTCTTTCATTCTAAAAAGATTCCTATTTGCTGCAGGCAGATGGTATGTTTTTATTAATAGACTTTTTTTTTGTGTGTGAAGAATAACATATACAAAAAAGCATTAATTTCAAAGCACACCACAACAATTAGTTATAGAACAGATTTCAGAGTTTTGGTATGGATTACAGTTCCACAATTTTAGGTTTTTCCTTCTAGCTGCTCCAAGACACTGGAGACTAAAAGAAATATCAATATAATATACCTTCTCTGTATAACTCCATGATCATCTTTGATTGTCTCTCACTCTTTAAGGGTATTTGGGCTATGCCCATTCTAACTTTTCCAAGTTGGAGGGGGCTGTCGATTATGTAGATAGGAGGATGGAACTAGTTGATGTTCTGGAGAGGCTGACCCCTCTGCATTTCAGGACTTAACTGGTCCAGGGACCCATCTGGAGGTTGTAGGTTTTTGAAAAGTTACCCTAGTACATGGAACCTTTGTAGAATCTTGTATAATTCCCTAAGTGTTCTTTAGGATTGGCAGAAATGGTATTGGTTGGGGGTTGGCAACTTATGATAGGCAGCAATGATAGACTTCATTTTTTAGAACAGTTTTAGATTTACAGAAAAGTTGAGCAATTGGGACAGAGTTCCCATATGAACTACCACCCCCCATCCCGCCCCCCTCAGTTTCCCCTGTCATTAACCTCTTATATGGTACGTTTATTACAACTAATGTTGTACTAAATTGTTGTACCGGTACTGATACATTTTATTAACTAAAGTCCATGCTTTATTTAGATTTCCTTAGTTTTTACCTCATCCTTTTTTGTCCCAGGATCCCATCCAGGATACCACATTACATTTTAGTTGTGATACCTTTGGCTATGACAGTTTCTCACACATCCTTGTTTTTGATGGCCTTGACAGTTTTGAGGAGTTTTGGTCAGGTATAGTATAGAATGCCCTTCTATTAAAAGTTTTTGATATTTTTTCATGACTGGAGTTTTTAATAACTGCAGTAATGGATTTTTGAGAGGAAGATCACCGAGATAAAGTGCCATTCTTATTACATTGTATCAAGGGTACATACTTGTCAACATAATTTATCTGTATTGATGTTGACCTTGATCACATGGCTAAGGTACTGTTTGTCAGGTTTCTTCATTATCACGTTACTTTTTCTGTACTCTATGGGAGAAAGTCACCATGCAGAGCCTACACTTAAAGATTAGGAGTTATGTTCTATCTTGAGAGCAGAATATCTACAGAAATTTTTGAGATTCTTCACAGGAGAGTTTTCTCTTCTCCCTAATTTATTTATTCAGTCATTTAAATCAGTATAGACTCATGGATATTTGTTTTATACTTGGGGTTATATAATATGTTTTAATACCTGATAGGGCTAATCTCCATTATTATTTATCTTTTTCAGATGTTTCTTGCTTTTCTTGCTTGTTTGTTCTTCCTGAAGTACTTCATAACCAACTTTAGGAAACAGAAAACTGATGATGTTTTTACTGAGATTGTATTAAATATATATACTAATATAAGGAGAATTAATTGACATCTTTATATTAGGCCAGGCTATCCAACAATATAGTATATGTTTTCATTTGTTTCAAGTTGATTTTTAAAGAGTTTTATCATTTTCCTCATATAACCTATTTTGTTAAGTTTATGCCTAGCACCATTATTTATTCTTTTCAAAAAGTGTTATTTCTATCATTTGAATAGGTTCTTGGGTGTTATGGGAGGGGGTGTTATGTGTGTGTTCAGTCTTAATGATTGGATTAGAAGTCCTGATCCATTTTTTAAAAAGTCATTGTAGTAAAATAGATAAAACGTAGAATTTCTCATTTTTACCATTTTTAAAATACAATTCAATGTTATAATATTCACAATGTTGTGCAACCATTGCCACTATCTGTTTTTAAAATTTTTCATCACCCCAAACAGAAGCTCACCACCCATTAAGCAATAATTCCTCATCCCATCCTCACCTACCCCTAACCCCTGGTAACCTCTAATTTTTCTGTCTCTATGAATTTGCCTATTCTAGATATTTCATATAAGTGGGATCATACAAGAGTTATCCTTTTGTGCCTGGCCAGTTCTACATAGCATGATGTCTTCAAGGTTCATCCGTGTTGTAGATGTATAAGAACTTCATAACTTTTTAAGGCTGAATAATATTCTGTTTTATGCATATTCCACATTCTGTGCATTTTGTTTATCCATTCATCTCTTTATGGACACTTGAGTTGTTTCCACCTTTTGAGTATTGTGAATAATGCTGCTATGAATATTGGTGTACAAATATCTGAGTCCTTGCCTTCAGTTCTTTTGGTTATACCAAACTGGCATTTCCAAGTCATATGGTAGTTCTGTACTTTCTGAGGAACCACTGCACTGCACCACTTAACATTCCCATTAGCAATGCACAAAGGTTCAAGTTTTTCCACATCCTCACCAACATTTTCCATTTTAAAAATAATAGCCATCCTAGTGGATGTGAAGTGGTATTTCATGGTAGTTTTTATTTGCATTTCCGTAATAACTAATGATGTTGAGCATCTTTTCACGTGCTTAGGGACCATTTTTATATCTTCGAAGTGGTATCTATTTAAGTTTTTAATTGCCCAGTTTTTAATTGAGTTGCTTATTTTTGTTTTTTAGTTGTAGGAGTTCTTTATATATTCTGAATGTTAAACCCTTATCAGATATGTGGTTTGAAAATAGTTTTTCCCATACTGTATTTTGCCTTTTCACTTTGTTGACTGTGTTCTTTGCACCAAAGTTTTAAATTTTGATGGACTAATTTATCTAATTTTTATTTTGTTGCTGTTGCTTTTGGTATCACATCTAAGAATCCATTGTTAAATCCAGGGTCATGAAGATTTATTTCTATGTGTTCTTCTAAGAGTTTTATAGTTTTAGTTCTTATATTTAGGTTGTAGATCTATTTTGAGTTAATTTTTGTATATGGTGTAAGGTGTGGATTCAATTTCATTCTTTTGCATGTGAAAATCTAGTTTTCCAAGCACCATTTGTTGAAGAGACTGTTCTTTCTTCACCCCATGGTCTTAGTGCCTATTTTAGTTTGCTAATGCTACCAAAAGGTGATATACCAGAAATGGATTGGCTTTTACAAAGGGAATTTATTAAGTTATAATTCTAAAACCATGAAAATGTCCAAATTAAGGCATCAACAAGAGGATACCTTCACTTAAGGAAGGCTAATCTTATCTGGGGTTTCTCTGTCACTTGGGAAAGCACATGGCGATGTCCTGCTGGCCCTTCTCTCTTGGGTTGGTTTCAAATGGCTCTCAGCTCCTGTGTGTACTTCTGGCTTATCCTGGGGTGTTTTCTTTCCCTAAGCATCTGTAGGTCCTCTCTTAGCTTCTCTGGGGCAAACTCTGGATTTCATCTCTTAGCTTAGCATCTCCAAACGTCTGTGCTTTCTCCAAAAGATCTCCCTCTTATAAGACTCCAGTAAGTGGATTAAGACCCACCCTGAATGGAAACAACCTAATCAAAAGGCCCCACCCCACAGTAGGTCTGTCCCCACGAGACTGGATTAGAAGACCATGGCTTTTCTGGGGTACATAATAGTTTCAAACCAGCCCAGTGCCCTTGTTGAAAATGGATTGGCTATCAATGTGTAGGACTCTCAATTTCTAAACTTCGAATTCTAGCTATTGGTCTATATGTCTACCCTTATGCTATACCACACTGTTTTGATTACCATAGCTTTGTAGAAAGTTTTGGAATTGGGAGGTGTGTCTTCTCTCTTTGTTCTTTTTTAAGATTTTTTGGCTATTTGGGGTCCCATGCAATTCCATGTGAAATGCTTTTCCATTTCTTAAAAGAAAGCTATTGGGATTTTGATCTTTGATTATGTTGAATCTGTGTATCATTTTGGGAAGTATTGACATCATAACACTATTGTCTTCCAATCCTTGAACCTGGTATGTCTTTCCATTTATTTAGGTTGTCTTTAATTTCTTTCAGCAATGTTTTTTAGTTTTGAGTATACAATTCTTCTGCATCCTTGATTAAATTTATTCCTAGGTATTTTATTATTTTAGATGCTATTGTAAATGAATTTGTTTTCCTGATTTCCTTTTTGGAGGAATCATTGCTTGCGGATCCATTCTTATAGTAAAATATATTTAGTGTTGTTTTATTTTGTTGAATGGTAGTTTCACCTGAATTCTTACCTGAAGTTTTCTCTTTTTAAATAATACCATTTAACATTGTTTAGTCTCAATAAATATTGAGTAATTGGGTCAGTGTTTAAGTGTAATTAGAGAAGTACTGCAACCTGAAACAAGTGAAAAGTTAAGGACAAGGAACCATTAGGCATAGTCCAAGAAAAAGGACTTTCTGAGATTAGATATTTTCAAATATTTATAATAGATCACTCAGAACCAAAACAGAATACCCTTTCTGTTTCCTTTGATTTGTAAGTCCAAGGAATCTTATGTTTCTTGTAAGTGGAAACTTAAATGAAGTTTAGCAAACAACTAAATGCAATTTTAAAAATATCTCCTATCAGCCCATTCCTAAATATCATGGGGTTTTTTGGAGGGAGCAAGTATACTAAGGTTAGAGGAACTAATAAGCAATAGAAAACGTCATGGGGTAGCAGTAGGATTCATACAAATCATTTTTTTAAATTTATTTATTTACATGGGCAGGCTCCGGGAATTGAACCCAGGTTTCCAGCACAGCGGGTGAGGGTTCTGCCACTGAGCCACTGGTGTACCACCTGATACAAATCATTTTTAGTTTCGTTTGTCCTTCAATGTTGTTAATAGTGATTTTTAATTGTTCTTAGTGGTTATTGATATTTATTTACTTTTGTTTCTGGTGAAGTTAGTGGTGGTATTGGTGTGCTGTTTGTGGCTTAGTATACTCCCATAATGTCACTTTTATTTATTTATTTTATTTATTAAGCATACCAACATACACACACAAATATTCTTGCCATATGATCATTCCATTCTACATATATAATCAGTAATTCACAGTATCATCACATAGTTGTATATTCATCATGATCATTTCTTAGAACATTTGCATCAATTCAGAAAATAAAAAGAAAACAGAAAAAAATTTATACATACCATACCCCTTACCACTCTCTTTCATTGATCACTAGCATTTTGATCTACTAAATTTATTTTAACATTTGTTTCCCCTATTATTTATTTATTTTTAATCCATATGTTTTACTTGTCTATCGATAAGGTAGATAAAAGGAGCATCAGACACAAAGTTTTCACAATCACAGTCATATTGCGAAAGCTATATCATTATACAATTATCTTCAAGAACCATGGCTACTGGAACACAGCTCTACATTTTCAGGTAGTTCCCTCCAGCCTCTCCAGTACACATTAACTAAAATGGTGATACCTATATAGTGCATAAGAATAACCTCCAGTATAACCTCTCGACTCTGTTTAGAATCTCTCAGCCATTGACACTTTATTTTGTTTCATTTCTCTCTTCCCCCTTTTGATCGAGAAGGTTTTTTCAATCCCTTGATGCTGAGTCTCAGCTCATTCTAGGATTTCTGTCCCATGTTGCCAGGAAGGTCCACACCCCTGGGAGTCATGTTCCACGTAGAGAGGGAGAGGGCAGTGAGTTTGCTTGTTGTGTTGGTTGAGAGAGAGAGGCCACATCTGAGCAACAGAAAAGTTTCGCTTGGGGGTGACTCTTAGGCCTAATTTTAAGTAGGCTTTAGCCCATCCTTTGTGTGGTTGTTTCATATGAACAAACCCCAAGATCGGGGGCTCAGCCTATTGCTTTGGTTGTCCCCACTGCTTGTGAGAATATCAAGAATTCAACTTGGGGAAGTTGAATTTCCCCCCTTTCTCACCATTCCCCAAAGGGGTCTTTGCAAATACTTTTTTATTCACTGTTCAAATCACTCTGGGATTTATCAGGGCATCACTCTGGACAACCTACAAAATCTCATGCCCTACTCAAGGTTCCATGTACTATGGTGTTCAGTTAAGCTGTCCACATAAGTTATATTAGGAACTGCACTAGTCAAAATATAAATTTTGTACCAAATAAACATTTTTTGCTTTAGTCTCACACATAAGTTAAAGTTTTAAAATATTAATTACCATCTATTTTCAACACCCTGCAGTATTGACATTCCTTTGTTCTTCCTCATGCAAAAACAGTTTTAAATTTGTACATTTAGTCACTATCATTATACACTCTAGGCATTCCTAGATTATGCCCTCTCAGTCTTCATCCTCTAGCTTTCCTTCTGATTTCATTTGTGCCCCCAGGCCTCCTCCCTCTGTCATTCTCACATTCAGTGTTTTAACATTAGGTAATATTGTGCTATCCCTTTCTGAATTTTTACTGTCAGCCCTGTTGCATGATCTGTATCCCTTCAGCTCCAATTACCCAATATTTACCCTATTTCTATCTCTTGATGGTCTCTGTTACCAACTGAAGTTTTCCAAGTTCATTCACTAATATCAGTTCATATCAGTGAGACCATACAGTATTTGTCCTTTTGTTTCTGGCTAATCTCACTCAGCAGAATGTCCTTAAGGTTCATCCATGTTGTTACATACTTCATAACTTTATTCTGTCTTACAGCTGCATAATATTCCATTGTATGTGTATACCACAGCTTGTTTAGCCACTCATCTGTTGATGGACATTTAGGCTGTTTCCATCTCTTGGCAATTGTAAATAATGCTGCTATAAACATTGGTGTGCAAATGTCCATTTGTGTCCTTGCACTCATGTCCTCTAAGTAGATACCTAGCAATGGTATTGCCAAGTCATATGGCAACTCTATACTTAGCTTCCTGAGGAACCGCCAAACTGCCTTCCACAACAGTTGTACCATTTGATGTTCCCACCAACAGTGGATAAGTGTGCCTCTTTCTCCACATCCATAAGGTCACTTTTAGATAACTAAATGCACTGTTTTAAATATTCCATACACTCAGGAGGATATTGAACAGGATGCCAGCTTTTTAGCAGTTTCAGGTATTATGACAATATTATTTTGCAAAAAGAGTTAGGAACTTCAAAAGTATATCCTAAAAATGATGTTTTTCTTTATAAAAATATACAGTTTACTTGTAAATTTAGAGATGGAGAAAAGTATAATGAAAACAAATCATCCATGATATTATCGCCCAGAAATAACATAATCATTATTAAATGTTGTTGACATTGTATAATATTATTGCAGCATTGTTTATAAAAGAAGTTTGGAGACAGCCCAAGTGTTCATTAATCAGTGACTAATTATAAAAATTATGGTGTATTCACATACTGGAATATTATTTAACAATGAGAAATAAAATGCCTTAATGCCTTATGTACTGAACTAAAATTTAAAAAAAAATCAATAGACTATACTATTAAAAGAGAAAAGCAAGATAGTGAACAGTGATGCTACCTTTTTTGAAAGAAAGGTGTGGAGATATATGAAATGTACTCATAGTGAGTTGGACACAGTTGCTTAAAGAAAGGGAAAAAGTACCTAAGAAATAAGTAAAAGTAGTTATTTATATGGGGTAGAGGAGGAAATGGGGTTTGGAAGTGAGACTTCTGTATGTCTACTGTTTTATTTTGGTTTTCTGAATCATGTGATTTCAGTCTTAAATGAGAAGATTCTCTTCCAGACTCTTCTGATGTACTGAATTTTGCCAGGCCAGCAGGGTTTTCTATGCAGTCCAATTCACGGGGGTCACAGTCCAATGCAGGCTGGTAGCACTGTACAGTAATAGTTCAGGGCACACTTAGCAGAAGTCTATTGCAGGAAGATATTTGCTATGATGCTAATGACAAAAAGAATACAAGCTAAATTTCCATTAGTAGACAGATACCACATCTTTTTCCCCTGCAATTGCCTCTTGCAGTCAAATCCACAGTTAGCCTGGGCATAAATATCCACAAAGTTATATATACCATGCTTTGGAGCATGGGGATTCCTGGGTTGGTTACATATACAACATTTGGCGTTTTGCGTATAAGCTATGGTCTAATACTTAAATTTTGTATCATCCCAATACCCCAGGGACTTAGGACCCCCAACCAACATGGCTGCATTGGCCAGGACCATGGCCAATTGACCTTATTTTCCTCAATTTCTAATGCTTGTGGCACAGGCAAATGCAAGTTAATTTCATTACCTCATAGCTGTATAGTTGCTGTCTTTTTACCTGAATTTGCAGCATCTGCATGGGCCTGGCGGTTAAGAGTTCAACAAGGGTGCGAGCAGTTACTCTGGGCACGAAGAGGCTGGTGAGGGCTGGATACAACCGGTATCCATTGCTGCAGAGTTTGCTTATCACCTTTTAATTGCACTTTTAAAAGCCCATTCATCCTTTCAGTTAACTGGCTCGTGGGGTTGTAAGGCAAATGAAATATCCCTAAGACATCATGTTCAGTAGCCCAGGCTTGGATAAGATGTCCGGAAGAGGGAGTCCTCCTATCACTGAGCACATGTGTGGGAACCCCAAAGAATGCACTGAGCTTTTCTAAGCTTTGGTTAGCTTTCCCTGCAGGGAAGGGCAGCAACAATTCAGTGGCCATATCTACAGCTGTAAAAGTGTATTTTGCAACTCCAGATAAGGGAAGGGGCCTCATATAATTTACCTGCCACCTGGTGATCAGAACCTGCTCATGGCCAATGTGGCTGAGTTGATGAGGAAGCATCCTTGGGCATCACAGTGCACAGGAAGGGCAGGTGTCTTTCAGTTGTTGTCTAGTGGTGGGTGGCTGGAATTGCTGTGCCAGGTTTCCACAGGTTCTGGTACTCATGGGGTCCTGTTTTCCTATGCAACCATTTGGCAGCCTTATACACTGTTGGCTTTAGACTATGAATTTTTGTTAAAGCATCTGCTTTAATATTGCCTAGTAAAGAATCAGTGTTATGGGTGGAGATATAAAACACTGTTACCTTTTGCTTGTGACAGGTAGTCCAGATATCTTACCACATTTCTTTTCCGCATAAGTGGCAGCAGACAACAGTCCATTGCTTCCACATGGTCAACCTGCCAGGCCCTGGTACCTTGCCCAATTGTTAGCACAAATAGTTATTGCATCTCATAGTTTTTGAATAATGACCATCAACACAGCCTTTAATTCAGCCCATTGGCTGCTTTGTATAGTCTCAGTTTCCCACAACATAATGTCTGTGCTAGGTTGCACAGCTACTGCCAATCAGGTGACAGGCTGCCCGTGTGTTGATCCATCAGTATAGCAGGCAGACTCAAGTATACTGTCACATCCATCAAAGGTGGGCACAAAGACAGCCACCTCGGGAGGATCAGGAGGAAGGGGAAAATGTTATTCTTCCACCTAGGAATCGGTCCTCAAGATACCATGCATTTCTGCACTTGAGGGGCTATTGTTGAAAATGCTGCAGTGTAGCAGATAAATATGTACCCACCCTGTATGGGGATGGCTGTTCTTAATTTCACAGGACATTTCTGAGTTAGTCCTTCAACTTGCAGTAAGGCATTATAGGCAGCACACAGTTGCTTTACTAAGGGACTGTACCACTGTTTGGCTCTTTTCCAATATTGAAACCAAAAGCTAATGGGAACTTGCTTTGCCTGTTGCTTTTGCCATAAACCCCACCCAAAGCCAATATTCGAACTGGCCATATTTAATTCACAAGTCAGATCTGTGTCCACCCCCCATAAAACCTGAGCCAGTGCAATGGCCTGTCTAGCTATTTCAAAAGCAGCCGGCTTGGAGATAACCCATTCCCAGGGATAGCTTTTCCTAATCAAAAAATACACACGTTTTAACATTTGGGCTGAGTGAGGAAGGAAAGGTTTCCAACACCCCAACAATCCCAAGAAAGCCATTTGTTGTTTTGGCATATGCAACACAGGAAAACATTGTATCTTATCAATTACTACAAAAGCAATAACTTTTGCCTTTCCCAACCATACAACACCCTAGAATTTGACAGGGCAGTCAAGGCATTGCAGTCCACCACAATCAATGGTTCATCCCTGGCTGTTAAGATGAAACAGCAATGAATTTGAGGCTTTTTTTAGTTCTGAAAAAGTTTAGTTCTGAAAAAGGTTAACATGACATCATCAATATAATGAAATAGAGTTACATTTTTCCATTTAGCCAAATCCAACTTGTGATGGGTGCATAGAGCACAATTTTGTAGAGGACTGCCCTGAATTTGAAGAGCCTGGCTTAACTCTTGGTTGTTAGAGTGAGAATTGAATTGAGTCGAGTTGAGCTACTTCAGTCTTTGTGGAAGTTGTTGAAAGTTGCTGAAAGGAAGATGATGCAACCTCTAGAAAGACTCTGTAAGTACATGCTTGGATAGGCATATAATGTTTCTAGGATGATGTTCAAAAAATTGACAATATTGATTGTTTGGGGCCACTATGTCTGGTGGATTTTTACTATATGAATGCTCTCCCTATTTAAAACAAATAGTAAATAAATAATTTCAAGAAAAAAGAAATACAAAACCACAAAGTCCCCATGGATGTACAGTCAATGTCGCAAGCCAGTCTGCATTTACAATGCTCGGAAGGAGTGCAATGATGAGGGGGAGGCTTTCAGATACAATATTCTATTTTTCCAGGATCAGGAGAAATGACAATTTGCATTCCTCCTTTCCCCTGTAGTTGTTATGACATTCAACTAATGATGAGGGATGAAGGTGAGATTGGTAGGTACATGGAAAAGGAACATCTAACGTATTCGGAGGCAAACGTGTTGATAATTATCATTAACAAGTAATTATTGCTCTTATAATTTTACATTTTTGCTTTTGTCTTTCATACCTTTGCTTTCCTTCTATTTTTATTCTTCTTGATTATGTGCATGTCATAGAAAGTAGAGATGAGAAATTAAGAGCAAACTGTTCAGATGACCTAAACTAAGATGCCAGTAAATTTAAAGAAACAATTTAATACCCTGAATATTAGAAAATATTAGAAAACTAGATCCATCCATGTGTCTCCTTTAGATATCTATTTCTATAAGACTTGTGCCTTTTCCCTCTAGCTCCTAATTTGACTTATTAATTTTTAGGGGGTGTTTTTGTGTGGCAGTTTTCATCTTGAAAATGTTGGGTTCTTTGCCCCTTGTTATCTGCAGATTTCAGACACTGATAGAAAATGCATGATTATTTTAAATCCAAATGGGCAAAATGAAGAAGAGGAAAAGTTAAATGATGAACACAAGATACTTCAGTAAAATAATTTCACAAGCAGAACAAGATACTTAAAAATATATATTTTCTCCAAACCTCTGTTTCTTCTTAGCTACTGAACTGTCCAACAGTATGTTGAAAGGACTTTGTACTCAGTCTATTTCTTGGTAACTCCAGAGATACAAAGTTTACCATTTCCTAAAATGGGTTCTCAACCTCAGCACCACGGACATTTTGGACTTGACTATTCTTTGTTGTGGGGGGCTGTACTGTGCATAATAGGATGCATAGTAGCATCCCTGGCTTCTACTCAATAGAGACCAGTAACACCTGCCCAGTCATGACAATTGAAAATTGTCTCCAGACATTGCCAAATGTCTCCTGGAGGGCAAAATCCCCCAGCTGAGAACCACTTTCATAAATAATGATATTTAGAGATGCTTATTCTAGGAAATACACTAGCACATCTTATTTCTGAAAGAAAAAAATAGCCATGTATAGGGAGCAGTGCAAATGCATACCCAGAGACTCTATCCTTAAAACAAATCTTGTAAGTATTTAGGGGAAAGTGTACTGGTGTCTTGTTATTTACTTTGAAATGCACCTAAAGAATAAGATGGAGAGAGCAATAGATAAATGGATAGATATGTGATGAAACAACTATAGTAAAATGTTCTTTGTAGAATCTAGGTGGTGGGTATGTGAGTGTTCATTGTAACATCCTTTCAACTTTGCTGTATGCTTGAAAACTTTTCAGAATAAAATGTTGGGGGCAAAAAGAGAATTCATGCATATTTCACTATTACAGCTTAGAATCCAAGAGGTTCAACTCACTGAATTATAGTAGAGATAAAAGAAAAATGCAGGAAAAGATCTCATTGTCCACAATGACAAGGATAATTCTTTTTCCTCCAAAATTATGCTATCAAATATAAGCAATCCAATCACACAAAATAACGACCTAACAGTGGTGGGGCAGTTCAAAATATCAAGCTTTGACTAAAGCTGAAAATCCAGACTCAAATTCATGAATTTTCTCATTTTGTAGATGAAAAAAACTAAGGCTTAGAGAGATCATGCCCAATGTTTTAAAACTGCTTTATATGAAAGTCTTTTTCTAGTATTCCATTTTCAAGGATTCTGTCATTATCCTCAATATTTTATTAATCAAAAATAATCTTAAACACTACATCCCCCCAGGAACTTCATTGCCTAATAAAATCAGAGACATTGAAATATTCCAGTTAAGTCACTTAAATTGCCTGATGCAAAACTCTTCTGACCCTCAATTATGGTGACTTGCCTTTAAGCATTTCTTTAGACAATAATTAGGCCAATGTTTAATGCAACTACCATATGTCAGGAACTGTATGTACTGTCCACCCTTAGGGCATTATAAATTGTAGAGATTTATCCCAGTGTGAAATGGCTGTGCTATCATCCTAAGATTTTTAGAGTCACATGACTCCACAGGTATAGGCCAGGGTCTTTGAATTCAGTATTTTGCAAATTTTTAAAAGCAGGCAGGGAATGAAAAGATGCTCAAAATCATTAGTCATCAGAGAAATGCAAATTAAAACCACAATGAGTACTACTATACCCCCACTAGACTATCTCAAATTTCAAATTAACAGACTAGACTGTCTGTTAATACTAGATTTAAGCAAGGATGTGGCAGAACCAGAACTCTCATGCATTGCTGATAGGAATGTAAAATGGTATGGCCGTTTTGGAAACAGTTTGGTACTTTATTACAGTGTTAAACATAAACCTACCATATCACCCAGAAATTCCACTCCTAGGTATTTACCCAAAATAAATGAAAGCATATGTCTAGACAAAGATGTGTATACAAATATTCATAGCAACTTTAGCATAGCCACTGAAAACTGAAATAGTCCATATCTAGCAATAGGCAAATAGATAAACTGTGGGTCTATTCATCCAATGGAATACCACTCAGCATAAAAAAGGAACAAACTACTGATAAACACATTTATTCATCTCAAAAACATGATGCTGAAAGCAGCCAGACACAAAAAACTACATACTGTACAATTCCACTTGTATGAATTTCTTAAACAGGCAAAACTAATCTGTAGTGACAGAAGACAGATCAATGTACAGAATAAATTTAAATTAAAAATTAAGTAAGAGTACTTATCTAATTCCTGCAAGACAGGATAAGGCAACACAGCCATTTCACATTGGTATAAAGCTCTCTAGAATTTACAATGTCTCTAAATAAAATTCCTTCCTCGACCTTCATCATATTATGACATGGGCACAATGGGAGTTACCTCTCTTTACTGATGAGGAAAGGGAAATTCTTGGAACTTAACTCAAAGTCACATAACTAAGTTGCAGAGATGGTGCTTACAGAATCCAGAGTCACTGCAGTCTTCTACCTTCTTTTACCCCAGTGGTTCTCAAATTTTAGTGTGCAGGATACTCATCAGGAGGGTTTGTTAAGACATAGATTGCTGGGCCCCACCCCCAGAGTTTTTGATTTAGTAAGTCTGGGATGGGGCCCAAGAATCTACCTTTTGGACAATTCCCCAAGTGATGATAAAGCTGCTGATAGATGATCACATTTAAAAAATTTTTTTAAGTTTTTAAAATTTATTTTTTAGAACAATTATAGGTTTACATAAAATGCAGAAAGTACAAGTTCTCATATAGCCTGTGATGGTTTGAAGCTGTATGTACCCCAGAAAAGATCCTGTTCTTAAATTTAATCTATTCCTGTGGGTACAGACCCATTGTAAGCAGGATCTTTAAGTGAATAGGATCTTAAGTTTCACTGCCTCAGAACTGTAAATTTGTAAGCTAATAAATCCCCATTGTTAAAAGTCAGTCCATTTCTGGTATATTGCATTTTGTTAGCTTTAGGGAACTAAAACACAGCTCTCTCCCTACTCCCCACCCCAACCCCACATATACTCAGTTTTCCCTATTAACAGTTATATATATGTATATAGAAGTAATTTTAGACTTAGAGGGAAGTTGCAAAGCAGAGAGTTACCATCTACCTCTCACCCAGCTTTCCCTATTGTTAACATTAGCTAGTGATCATGGTCCAATGATCAAAACCAGAAAGTTTACATCAATACAACACTATAAACTAAACTATAGGACTTATTCAAATTTCAGCAAATTTTCTACTAAGCATTTTCTGTTCCAGGATCCCACATGGCATTTAATGGCTGCATCCCCTTAGTCTCCTCCAATCTTTCATGATCTCATCAGTTTTGAAGAGTACTAATCAGTTATTTTGTAGAATGTATCTCAGTCTGGCTTTGTCTCATGTTTTCTCATGATTGGAAGGAGGTTATGCATTTGTGACAAGAATGTCACAAAGAAAAGATAGTAACTTTAGAGTGGAAAAATGCAGTTTAACCAAGTGATCAAGGTTAACATAACCAGAAAATAAGACCCCTTGATATGACACATTGAGGAGGATCCACATTTTGAGAATCAATGCCTTAATCCAATAAATACCTAGAAATTGTTCAATTTTATATATCTACTCACTTTTCATGATATATTTTCTCATTGATGCAATGGAAGTGACATTCCATTTTACAAGGTCTAAGAGATAAGTTCTTAGGAGCTTATCTTAAGAATTATAAGCACTACAACTCCTTTTCGTAGAAGCAACTTCAGAATTATAAGAGCATTTTGAAAGAATCTATTATAACTTCTCAATGTTTTTTTAAAAAACTCCCTAAAGTGCTTGGGTTCTGAGTTTTTGCCTTGGTAAATCCAGGATGCTGAAAAACAGAATTCTCATGGATTTAGGATCTTGCAGTTCCTTCCAAGTCTTCATCTAAAGCACCAATTTTCCATTTTACAATAGGACCCATATAGACAGCAGAGAATTGGCAAATTAATTTGGATATTTTGTTTTCCTTTTATTTCTATCCTTGCTACTTCCAGTCTTTACCTCCTGCTCTAGAACCTCACCATTCCATTTCTCATGGCATTTACTTTGTTTTGAGCAGTTCTCTAAGATTCTTTATTTTTCCCGTTTGATCAATTTAACCTTCAATTAGGAGTACTTCTTTCATCATTGATTTTTTCACTTCCTGTCAGTCAATAAACAGCTAATTCTGGTGGTTTTTTTTTTTTTTTTCATCTCTAGCTACAGTTTCACATACCTTAATTCTTGTCAATCTTTTCAGATCCTACAGGGAACTTGCTAGTCATGTTCCATTTTCCTGAAGTTTCACTGAAAATCAAATAATATTCTCACTTAAAATATGTTCTCAAACAACTCTGACTAGAGGAAATGGAGGATTACAAATTAAATTACCACCCCCAGGCAGGGACTTCACTAGCCAGCTGATCCCTATTCATTCATATTTATTGTTTCTCTTAAAAAGGATTTATCCCAGAGAAAGTCTATCCCAGCCTCATCTTAACTCCTAATCAACTCTCACTTTACAGAAAACAAAATTACCTCTAACCCTCTCAATCTAAAAATGAACAGGCTCATGTCTCTTAGAGTAATTATCTCCTACTTGAGGGAATTTAAGGAAATGAAGCAGGTTTTATAAAAGAAACTCATAAGGGTGGAATAAAAAAGGGGCTGGTGTGTAATCTGAATGGCTTATTTTAGCCATAGGTATTTCTACCCAGGAAGTATAAATGTGGCCCACATCTGCATTTTGGGGCTTCCTTTTCTAGTCTGGAGCCCATCTGCTCATTTTGGGGTCATATTTTCTCCAATTCAATTGATTCAGTTTCCATCAGTTATTTTATCATCACATTTTCTCTTTTTCCTTTTTGAAATTATAACCAGAGTGGAAATAGATTCTGGTTTTGTGGGGCTTTTTGTTTGTTTATTTTATTTTGGTAGGTGAGGGTTCTCATTAAGAAAAAAAAACCCGAAAATTGGATTTGAATGTGCATATTAATTTAGAAATGCACTCAATTTGAAGTGAGTATTTATTTAGAGTATCCACAACCATACAAATAGCACTGTACAAGAGGGAGAGAGTGATGAAGAGTGAGTTGAAGTGGAAAAAGGCAATGGTCTTAACTGATTAGAATTGTACTATCTGAGGTTTACAAAAAATGTATCACAATACGAACACATACTTGGTACTTCTCCAGGGACCTGGGAAGGTGCCCATGCAGTGAAGGTCCTGAAGCTTCACAGTAAATCTACCTCTACCAGGTTAGAGGGATTCCATCTGTTATATACCCATCACATTCCTCCTGCTGGGGACCTCTTACATTTCCATGTGCATTCTGCTAGTTCTCTCTCACAGGTCAACTATATTCTCTAGGCTCCCCATGAGTTTGCAAAAGAAGCCAAACATGTGTTCAATGAATAAATAATGGATATTTTAAGAAGTAAATTTTAGCCAATCCAATGACCATTTAATCTTTCCCCATTTTTTCTATTTCTTTAATAATTTCTATTTCCTTAATAACTCAATCAATTGTGGGTGTTAAACTTGATTAGATGGAGATGTGTCTCCACCCATTCTACGTGGGTCTTGATTAGTTTACTGGAATCCTATAAAAGACGAGACATTTTGGAGAGAGTTCCTTTTTGAGAATGAGGAAAGAGCCGCAGGACCACAACAGAAGGACGAGAGAACCACAGTGTCCACCAGCCAGCGACCTTTGGAGATGAGGAAGGAAAACACCTCCTGGGAAGCTCCATGAAGCAAGAGGCCTGGAAAGAAAGCTAACAAACACTGCCATGTTCATCATGTGTCCCTCCAGCTGTGAGAGAAACGCTGAATGTCATTGGCCTTCTTAAACCAAGGTATCTTTCCCTAAATGTCCTTAGATTGGACATTTCTATAGACTTGTTTTAATTTGGACAATTCCACAGCCTTAGAACTGTAATCTAACAACTTATTAAATTCCTCTTTTTAAAAGCTGTTCCATTTCTGGTATGTTGCATTCTGACAGCTAGCAAACTAGAACAGGGAGTAAGCAAAATCACTGCTCAAGATTCCTTTCAGTTAAAGTGACAGTCAGTATGGGCTTGTCTTTTTGAAGCAAATCCAATATCCTAAAATCCAACTGACAAAAAGGAAAAAAAAAGGATGCAGGTCTTGGGAGCGGAATATAGGGGTAGTTTATTACAAAAGTCCTTTTTAATATATTAAAGAACTCATTATAAGTTTAGTTTAAGTAACAAGCTGTCTTCTAGTATGTTTAGACTAGGGTTCAGTAAACTATAGCCTTGTGGTTGAAAAGTCTGGCCTGCTGTCTTTTATTTATTAGTTGGATATTCATTTTAGCCAATTTTAACCATTTTTAGGTATGCACTTCAGTGGTATTGATTACATTCACAACGTTGTGCTAGCTTACCACCATCTGTTACTGACTGTGCTGATTTGAATCTGTTGTGTACCCCAGAAAAGCCTATGCTCTTCCAATCCAATCTTGTGGGGGCAGACCTATAGTTGAGTGGGACCATTTGATTAGGTTGTTTCCATGGAGATGTTACCCCACCCATTCAAAGCAGGTCTTAGTCCACTTGCTGGAGCCCTTTAAGAGAGCCAAAGAGTTTAGAGAAGCTAAGAAATAAAATTCCCCAGGGAGAAGCAAGAAAGACCCACAGGAGTTGAGAGAGCTGTTTGAACTCAGAAACCAGGAGAGAAGAACAGCAGACATTGCCATGTGCCTTCCCATGTGACAGCAGAAATTGGATGCCAGCTGCCTTTCTTTCAAGAAGGTATCCTCTTGTTGGTGCCCTAATTTGGACATTTTGACAGTCTTAGAATTGTAGCTAGTAATCTAATAAATCCTGTTTGTAAAAGCCAACCCATTTCTGGTATATTGCATTCTGGCAACTTTAGCAAACCAAAACATTGAGCAAGGGCTTGTGCCCAATGCACACAGAAGTCAATGCCTTGACATTGGGATTTTGAGAAAAGAAAGAGCTTTAAAGAAAGTTGACTGGCATGGAGTCAGGAGCCCCTGGCTCAACTCTGTCTCCCCTGATCTAAACAGTTTAGGGTTTTTATGGGAGTCACTCATTTAGTGTAAGTTAACAACTACAATATCAAGTAAAGGAATGGAACTAAGCTAAGGTAACCATCGTAGTAACAAGTAAAACTGCTGTAGTCAGTGGTATGACATCCATCACTAAGACTTTTTTTTGGCACCAAACAGGATCTCTGTACCTTTTAAGCAAGAATTCCCCATTCCCCACATCCCCTGGCCCCTGGTAACCTCGAATCTACTTTCTGTCTCTATGAATTTGCTTAGTCTGCATATTTCATATAAGTGGAATCATACGATATTTGTCCTTTTGTATCTGGCTTATTTAACTCAACATAATGACTTCAAGGTTCATTCATGCTGCAGAATGTGCTGTTTGTTTTTGTTACCAAAAAAAAAAGTTGTGTTGGAACTCAGCCCCATCTCCCGTCTCTTTATGCATTATCTATGGTTGCTTTTGAGCAAACAATGGCAGAGCTGAGAAGTTGCAACAAATACCATATGGCTCACAAAGCCTACAGTATTTACTATTTGGCCATTTACAAAAAAATGTTTGCTGGCTCTTGGTTTAGATTATGATTAGATTTACAAAAATTCAATTACATACATACAGTCTGATATGTAAAATGTGAGGTATGGTGTGATTTTACTCAATTTTGTAAAATCTAAGCAGAATTTAACTTGGGGTGCATTTTATAATGCAGGGGAGCACTGATAACTTTCACATGAGTAAAAAGCCTAAATAAATAGTCCTTTCACAACATCTGTTGGTTTCTAGTTATGGAAGCTAAATGTAGTATTTTTAAAATAATCTTCACCAATTTTTTGTTGAATCAGATTATGTGGACCTAAAACAATGTTAGAATTTCGTGGTTGATTTCAGGAAGTGCACAAGTGCTATTTTCACCCTAAATGAAGTAAATGGTTTAAATTATGACATGGTAAACTGCTTTAAATCAAATTATTTTGATTCTTGACTATTCCACCTATGATTAATTTTCTATTTTACTAACATACCAGATTTAATTTTTTATTAATTTTTGTCAGCTTTTTAATCTGCATTCAAATATACTCCTTGGCATCACCCTGAATGGAATATTCAAATTGCCTTTGAGTTATGTTTGTAAAAATTTAATTTTTGAAATTTTGGGGTCTTATACCCGTTTGTATCTTTTTCAGATTCGGTTTCTCCTTCCAGGTTGGTAAATGTGTTTTGAATCCTATGCATAATTTCTGGCATGACTTGATGTGTTTTGAAAGTAAAGACCATATTTTTAGAGATTGACTTCCAACTGCCTATGCTGAGTAGGCATATGAAAACATGACAGTGAATCCTTAGATAACACAATAGTGTAATATTTCCGCTATTTAGAAATTCATGTTTACTGGGATATTCTAACAAATTGCTTGTTGAGATGAGATTTCCTGCCTTTTTCTGCCTCTTCCTCCTTACCCTCTCTGAGGGAGGAGTCCTTATCAGAAGTGAGGCTGATGTGAGGAGCATAGCAAAAGCCAAATTCACCAGTCCCTGATGTGTAGTGAGTTTCCATAGTTCTCTAGGGTGGACAGAACCAGGCTTGAAAGTCCACCTAGAGGCCTGGCTGCCATCTGGAAGAGGTGTTAGGGAAGAAAGTGGATCCATACTTTTTTTCCTGGTAAGGAGATACAACCCTGACTGGGGCTGAAGCCTGCCCTCCACCTCAAAGTGTGAATGTTCCTCTAGAGCAGGGCTCCAGAACACTGTCCACTGGAACAAACCACCAATAAATGTTTTCTTTTCTGGTCTCATCAAGATTTTAACCCAGGGTTAATGTAACTCACTTTAATGGTTCCACTGTTAAGAAAATTTCTCCTTCCCCCACCTGTCCTTGGTATTGAGGAGGGCTAATCTTATCTGCTTGATAAGAAATAGCTCTCTTTGGTATGCGATTTCACACCTAGTTAGCCTTACAAGTCAGCTAAAGAAAACAATGTTAAAGATCCTTGGCTACAATATAAGGCACCATTTGAGTGACCCTCTTTATCACAGAGAGTGGGTAGTAAATGCAGAGATTTATGGAGCCGGTAATTTATAGTTGACTTAGTTCAGTAACATTAAACTACAACATTAATAATATTTAATGATTTATTTTATTTTACATACTGAAGATTATTTAATGTTTCCACAAGTGGTAACCCATAAAAAAAAAGTCCACATCTTCCATTTGTATGTTGTGAGGGTAGGCATCATTGTTAATTTTTTCCATATGGATATTCAGTTGTTCCATTGACAAGACGTTTTCTTCATTGAATTGCTTTTGGGTCTTTGTTGAAAATCATGTGACTGTATATGTCCTGCACTTTACACATGTAATAGCACTTTATAGTTCTCAAAGGTCTTTAATGCTCATTTCATTCATGCAACAACTTTGTGAGGTAGGCAGGACAGAAATTATTAACCGCATTTCACAGATATGGAAGCAGGTTCTGAGAGGTTAAGTGACTTGTTTCAACTCACACAGCTATAACTGGCAAATGGGATAAGAATTGGTCTCTGAGGAACCATCCTGTTCTCATTGCTATGTATTGTGCTTCCCATCTCAGTTGTAATAGGATATGGCTTTTATTTCAAGCTCCAGTTACCTGCTAAACACATCTGAAATTCTTTGCAGCATCTTGAATTCAACACTTCCAAATGGAACTCACCTCTGACTGTTCTTTGATTCCCCCCCCACCCCACCCCCCAGCAAATCTGCCTCCCGTTAGTTCCTGAGGTTCACAACAGAGGCATCAGTCTTCACTTATTTCTTTTCCTCACTTTCTGTAACCAATCAGATACAAAATATTGGACTTCTGGCCAGTTTTCCTCCATAGGCTACATCACAGTTGACTTTTCCACTGGGTCTTATTTCATTGTCAAATCCCACTCCTGGCTTTGCACTTTGGGTCTGAATCATGGCAGAAATTGTAACCAAGAAATCAGGATTTAAGGGAAGATCTTGATTACTGAATCATATAAATATTCCTTTTGGCTTTCTGGCATATTGGAGTAGACAGAAGGAAATACCTGAAACCTTTGTAATCCAACTGCCTTGATCTCTGATAATGATTGTATAGCCTTTATCTTCTGCCTCTGTGATCGTAAAATACCTGTGACTAACCTTCATTGTACCCAGTTATTCAGTTTTTCAACTTTAGAGTCTTGTAATCACTGACAGCAGCCCCTAATATTTATTAATGAAGAGTTTTGGGTCAGCCCAAAACAACCCACCCCAAGTCCAAAGTTATCTGGATAACCAAGACTAGATCTAACCAAAGTGGGCCCACGTGACATGTGCAGTAGCTTAGACTTTAATCTACAAGTCACCTATACCTGTCATTCTGCCATTTTCTTTCATACATTCTGTGACTAAACATGTAATCAGTTTGCACATGCTCAACAATTAGATCACTTCTAATTACATTTTCTGGAGCCACTGTACTCATTATCTTAAACCCTATCCACCTTTTCTCTAATAAAACTATTCGAATTCCTGCAGTCTGGGGAGACAGATTTTGTGCCATTAGGCCATATGCTCTCCTGCTACATGCCTAGAAATAAACTCTTTCTCTCTTTGAAACCTTGGTGTCTCAGGAGTTGGTTATTGAGCATGTTGGGCAAAAAAATCCATGGTCTTTGTCTGGTAACAAGACCCTTCCTCCCTAGACACTACCACTTTTATGTGCCCTTTTTCCTGACTTGGCATTTGTCCTGTTATTGCAATTATTTAACTGCTTTCTGGAGCTTTTAGAAATATGTTTCTGGAAGTTCTTATTGCTTGTTCAAAGCTTCTGTAGCAGGGCAGAACCTGGAAGCATCTCACTCAGCACCTTGATTGGGTCAGGACTCCAATTTCATTAGTTTTTGCTCTTACCTTTAATATTTCTTTTTTTACATAAATGAAAATACATGAGATTATTTTTTATTAAGTAAAATACAGGATTCCCATATAGGACCCGATTATCAACACCATTGTTGTTACAACTGGTGAAAGCACAGTTTTATAATTGTACTATTAACTATAGTCCATAGCTTAACTTAGGGTTCACTATTTGTATAGTGCAGTTTCATGGATTTAAATTTTTTTATCCTATTACCATATATACAATATAATTATTTTCCCCTTTAACCACATTCAAATATACATTTCAGTGCCGTTATTTATGTTCACAATGTCATGCTACCATCACCACCATCAATTATAAAAACATTTCCATTGCTCCAGATAGGAGCTGTGTACAATTAAAAAAAAAAAAGAAAGAAAAATAAAAGTAAAAAGAACATCCAAAACATCCCATCCTCCTCATCACCCCATTATTTATTTTTTGTCTTTTTTTCTAACTTATCTGTCCTTACACTGGATAAAGGGAGTGTCAGTCACAAGATTTTCACAATCACATGGACAGACCTTAAAAAGCTCCATAGTTATTCAACTGTCCTCAGGAATCAAGGCTATTGGATAACGGTTCAATAGATTCAGGTATCTCTCTCTAGCTATTAATATGCCAAAAACTGAAAAAGGATATCTATATACTGCATAAGAATAACCTCCAGAAACCTATCTGAACCTCTCTCAACTCTATCTGAAATCTCTCAGGCACTGAAATTTTATTTTGTTTCATTTCTCTTCCCCCTTTTGGGCAAGAAGGCTTTCTCACTCCCACATTGCCAGGGAGATTTACACCCCCTGGGAGTCATGTCCCATGTAGTGGGGAGGGTAGTGAGCTCACCTGCAGAGTTGGCTAAGACAGAGAGGCCACATCTGAGCAATTAACAGAGGTTCTTTGGGGGGTGGCTCTTAGGCATAATCATGAGTAGGCTTAGCTTCTGTTCTGCAGGAATACATTTCATAAGGGCCAGCCCCAAGATTGAGGGCCTTGCCCATCAAATTGGCAGTCCCCAATGCTTACAAGAATATCAGGTCTTTCTTAGGTTTAATATTTCCACTTTTTCCCCAGTCCCTCAAGAGGACTTTGTAAATACTTTTTAATCTCCTGCCCAGATTATTCTGGGATGTATTGGGACATCACACCAACCTGTACAAACCAACAGAGATTTCACTCCCTATTCAAGTTTCCATGTAATTATGGTGTTTGAATAAGCTGACTATACAAGTTAAATTAGAGAGTGATACTGCAAATATAAATTTTGTACCAAATAAACATTTCTTCCTTTGGTCTTACACAGAAGTTGAAGTTTTAAAATACCATCAATATCATCCTTTACCGTTTAGCCTGATTTACCTTAGTCCTACACAGATCATCTTCATTCATATCTCTAATTGAAGTCTGATCACTTTTTCGGTGTTTGTAACAGTTGCTGTATGGGTTAATGCTGACTTTCACAGCTGCAGAATTCTAGCTTTGAGTCTCAGGTGTCACACAAGTACCCGAAGTTCCAGGGAATGACCAGGTTATACACAAAGAGCTCAGTATCTCAGAATTTAGAAATAACTGTTACAACTCCAGAATAGATGCGACTGCTCTAAAAGCTTACAGTCTAGAAACCTTTACAATAGGCCTTCATCTCATAACCTGTGCTCTCAAATTCAATTCTCAGAAATTGTACATTATAGTTTATCCATATTAATGAGGCATTATAATATTTGTCTTTTCATTTCTGGCTTGTTTCACTAAACATAATTTCCTCAAGTTTCATTCACCTCATTGAATGCCTCACACCTTCACTCCTTGCAGCTGCTCAATAGTCTATTGCATGTATACACCACAGTTCCCCTTTCCATTTCTCAGTCAATGTACCCTTAGGCCACCTCCATCCATTGCAAATCATGAACACTGACATCATTAACAGTGTGCAATGATCCATTCTGTGTCCCCACACTCAGTTCCTCTGGATATACACCTAATAATGGGGTTGCAGGATCATATGCAACCCCAACCCTAGCCTCCTGTGGAGCCACCCCACTGCCCTCCAGAGGGGCTGTACCATACTACTTTCCTACCCTCAGTGAATACATACATCTCTTCTTCCACATCTTCTTCAGCACTTGTCTCTCTCTGTTCATTCTTAAACAGTTTTATTCGCACATCATACAATCCAACCTAAATTTAAAAAACCAATGGTTCTGGGGTACAAGGATAGTTCAATGGTAGAATCCTTGCCTGCCATGTGGGAGACCTGTGTTCAATTTCTGGTCCATGAATTTCCCCTTAAAAAACAAACAAGCAAAACAAACAAACATTCAAAAATGGTGTTGCAGTAATGGGATACTCACATGGAAAAATAATGAAATGTGACCCTGCCATACAGAAAAAAAGAAAAAAAAATGCAAGCTAATGGTATAGTCACATAGCTGTGCTTTCACCACCACAATCCATATGAGGACAATTACATTTCTTCCACAAAGAATCCCATACCCCTCCACCATATTCCTTCACTTATTGACATTTAGCTTTGGCATGTTGCCTTTGTTACATTCAATGTAAGCATGTTACAACATTATTGTTAACTATAGATACTAGTTTGCATTGCTTATATTCCACCACCACCACCACCACCCCCACCCTGTGATGGTTAGGTTCTGGTGTCAACTTGGCCAAATGATTATGCCCAGTTGTCTGGGTGACAACAGGAACATAGCTTGAGGAACTGGTGCTGAAGGCAAATTTTGCTTGACCATAACCAGATCACACTACATTTGCCAAGCACTTTCTTCCAGAAGTAGCAGGTCTAAGGTCTGCAATGGTCAAAATGCCCCAAGGAACGGTGCTTGCATGTTGGGAAATAAAAGCCCGGAGAAGCCTTCCCACAGCAGTCGCCATCGCGTGGCAGACAGAGAAGCAGAGCCTATTTTTTCTTAATATCTGATTTCCCTACTCATTTATTTTGTTGACTTCTATCAGATAACAAGTAGCAAGCACTAAAGGGAAAAAAACTTATAAAAAGTTATACTTATTAGCAATTTGATTTTGCATGTGTGTATGTGAGAGAGAAGTGGGAAAAAACAAATCCTGCTGGAACTTGTGATAGGGGACCCTGGGCCACCACCCAGACTCCACTGGTGCTCCTCAGGGATGTGGAAGGCATGTTCTATCTTCCCAACTGTAAGCCCTTCAGAGGTAGCTCACACAGTGAGTGTGCCCTACTGTTATTTGCCCTAGATACCAAAGGACATGGCTCAGGCTTTAGGCTCATACAGACTTTGCCTCCTAAATTGTGTGATCCTAGACAAGTTAGCTTCAGAACTTTTCTCCCACCTGATATCTGAAGAAAATTATGCCTATTTCAGTTTAAATGGGATAACATTGTTGGGAGGCCATTTTTCAATGGGTCTTGCACATAACTGCAAGTCTTGTAAGCAGAGGTGCTGACTGCTTTTGTTCTGGACTATCAAAGATGTTTATCTATCAAGCAACCTTGAAAGATAGAAATAGTTTCTTCTCCAGAGCTGAGGGCAGATTTGTTTGCTATTCAGTATAACAAAGATAATGTCTCCCTTTGGGACAAATATCAGACAGAATTACTGTCTACTATAAAAGATTTGGGTTCCTTAAGCTTGGGATTCTTCTCAGTAATACAACCCACTGTGTAATGCAGGTGTTACCTGACCTTCATTGCATCCACTGGAACGGGATCTTGGGAAACTGGCACAGATGATTATACTCTGGCTATAGCTATTACTATAATATACTGTTCTTTGTTTCTGACCTTGGAGTTTTATGTTTTCTACCAGCATCCATGAAACTGTGGGAGGCTAACATATAAGCTTACCATTAGGATAAAATCTCAGATTCTTCAACATTGTTGAAAAATGTATGTGAATCGCTTAATGCAGTTCTTGACATGTACACAGCATGCTTTCAATAAGAAGTTACTAAATGTGCAATGATGATTGACCATGAATGGCAGAAAAATGCCTTTAACTGGTAGCCTTTTTATTTTACCCCTCTAAAACAAGAGCAAAAAACATTTAGAAGCCTAGGAGCAGCTAGTAGAAGGATTTAGGCAGAGGTAGCTTGTCAAAGCACCCTTGCTCACTGGGCAGAGGAAACAATTTCACCGAGGGCCGGAAGCTTAACTTCTCAGGCCCCAGGCAATAGCTTCTCTATCCAGGTCTGTTTGTTTTCTGATTTCTAAGACTTGGAAGGGAAATAAGGGCATATTTGGGAGATAGTTACCTCAATGTAAGAGGAATTTCAAAAATATGAGCCTGTTTGGAAGGATATTTGAGAAGGATGGGCCAGAAGTTCCAGGATCCAACATCAACTACATCTGGGCTGAAGCTGCACTAGAAGCCAGCTTGGCTCATTCCCTGGAGAGAAATCACCCCACAGCTTCCATTAAGAGATGTGCTGAGGTCTCATTCACATCTAACTGAATAAGTCCTATCCACAGTCCCCAGAAGATGATGGGGCTAATATTATCTCCAGAAGTCAGGGAGGAATTTCTTTTGAGCATCTGATGAGCACATTATGAGTCAGGCAGTGATGAGAAGAGCAAGGAACATGTTTTCCCAACCACTACCCTCAATTCTTTTGTTTTTGTTTTTTTGCTAATTCATATTAAAAAGAAATTTGTGTGTGAAAACATACATAGCTGCCTCTGCAAGGCCTCTTCTTTCCTCCTCAGAAGGGTTGCATGCATGTCCGTTTTGGAATCTTCTTGTTTTCTAGGTTTGCAGTGTGGCAACATGGAGGGAGTACTGAGTTTAGGAGTCTCTATCGGCGTTCTAGTTGCATGTCTGTCCTTTTACCTGTGTGACCCTTTTTTTTTTTTGAAAGTTTAATCAAGAATTGCTTTATTGATACAAAAGAATATGCACAAACTATAAGACGCTAAGAAATTTAAATATCAAAGTCATAGCAAACAGGTGGCAATTCAACATCCAGGGTCGACAGAATGCTTGAAGGAGACTGCAACGCAGCAGGTTCCCACATCAGAGATGGCATTTTCACAGGGGAGGGCGGACCCAGCTCTAATAGCTTTTCAAGTTCCCTTTCCTCATCAAGGATCATGAGGGGTACTCCATTCAAAGGGAGGTGTGCAATTTGGTGCTCTTCAGGCAGGTCAAAACTCTCAAAATCTAGAGGATTGAAGGGAAAAAAAATTTCTATTTCTGGATAAATGTCATCTGAAGCAGGAACAGAGCTTTTTGCTTTAACAGTCTTCTCAGTCATCTTTTTGGCAAAGAAGTTTGGCTGTTTTTGTTTGAGGGGTCCATTAGTCTTTACTGACTTTTCTGTAGCTCTGTTGACAGTTCCCAAAGCCTTTCTGGCAGCCTTGGTAAAGCTGGTGGAGCATCAGATACTTTGCTAACATGTGGTGTTGAAACATGCCATCTCCCATCGAAGGCTTTGACTGAACGCCCAGGCCCCAGCTTCAGCCCATCCTTAGGAGCCACACAGGTGCCTGGTTCTCCATTTTCCTGGGACTTTCTGATCCTAAGTTTCTTCATTATGCAATAGGATTAAAACTATTTGCTCTGCCTGAGTCCCAGTGACAGAATTATCGAATCCTGTAATGTGTGCCACAGTCCTAAGCATATATCAGAAATCTTTGATTTCTTGACTCTTCCCCCACCCCGCCCCCTTAACTTCCTCAAAGCCTCCTGGGTCAGCTGTTTCTCCTAACCTCGTCTCTCTTAGTTGTTTACTTCCTGTCCTGCAAAAAGGCTTTAGGAAACACACAGAGGTCTTAGAGAAACAGCTCCCCAAGATTCTCAAAAATTCCCTATTTAAGCTCTTTGTTCTGCAAAGAAAGACAAACTTAAAAAGCAGATATCCCACCAAAAGGGGATGTGGCACCTGAACTACCCACCCAAACCTAGATGACTTGACATCCTTAACGCTTTTCCTGAATTTCTGTGTGGATGGTGTTTGAGGGAGAAGAAAGCAGGAGTGATGTGGAGGTGGATGTCACTCCTCAGCCTAATACCCTCCAATGGTCTTGCATCCCATCCAGATAAAAAACCAAAATTCTTACTATGGCCCATAAGGCCACCCTATGATAAGCCTGTCACCTCTCTGCTCCCATCTGCTGACCCTCCCCTTATTCATTCTGTTCTAGCCACCCTGGCTCCTCACTCCTTCTTGAACATATCAGACTTGCTTCTCACACAGGGCCTTTGCATTGGTTGTTGTTTCTACCTGGAATATTCTTCTTCTGATATCCACATGGTTGTTCCTTCGTCTCCTTCAAGTCTTTGCTCAAATGTCACCTCCTCCGGGAAAACTTCTCTGACCTCCTTTTATAAAATTCGACTTTATCCTTCTCCCCCTCTGACTTTCCTTATCCCATTTTCCTGTTTACTTTTCCCTGTAGCATTGTCTACGCTAAATATTTTATGTATTTGCTTGTTGTCTTCTCCCCATTTGAACACAAGGTCCACGAGAGCATGGGTTTTCTGTCTATTTTGCTTACTGCTATATCTTCAGAGTTTAAAAGAGCACCTGTGATCTAGTGGGTGCTCAAAAAATTTCCGTTGAATAAATGAACTAGTAAAAGAATGAATGGTGCTTTTCCTTCCATTTCTTCAACCAAGAAGTCCTGGTAAATGACTGCATGTATGTACATGAATGAGATACAGAGCCCTAGGAGAAAAGTCGCATATAATCCCAAATTAAAGTAGTGTGAGAAAGTGGAGACCCCAGAAATCCCTGAATTCTCTGAAGCAGTTCAGATTAATGGAAAGAATTACAGGACCATGGGCTGGAGATCAGGTTTAAAGTCAGGCTTTGCCACTAACCACTGTGGGACCTTGAGCAAGTTGTTTAACCTCTCTGGGCCTGTTTTATCAACTGTAAAATGAGGAGGTTGGAATAAATAATTATGGAGAAAAAAGTGTTTATTCAACTTTGAGGTTAAAAAATTTCTTACGTTGAGGTAGCCAAAGCATAAATAGATGTGACAGAGCAAACAAACTTTTTTGTAGCTGTTGGTAATGATAATCTCTCAATGGACCCTAAAATGGAGGACACTTTGTTTGCTAAGCAGGTATGGTGAACAAGTTTGGAGGCAGAAATTGTGAGAGGGCTAAATGGTTTCATATAAAAATCAGCTGAGATCCCAAGGGCAGGGCAAGATCTGGGAGCAGAAGGTGGGAGCTGAGGTAGTGGAGGAGGCAGGGAAGAGACATTGTGGTGAGATGAGCAAGTGGTGGCATGGAAGACAGAAATATCTAGAGGAATAGAGTTCACTTTTTAGGACAGGGTGAAATCCCTTCCTACATATACCTCAGAAAATCCAGCTCACTTCTAAATACTTTGGTCCAATTGGATTGTCTCAGGGAATCAGAAATTGGTATGAACTCCTACGTGGAGGCTGGCAGAGGGGAGGGAAGAGCCAACATTTTGGGTTCAGGATGGGGAAAAAACTCATGTTCCATTCCAATCATGCTCTGGCCCAGAAAGGGTGGCTAACATGGGCCTAGACATTCACCGATTTCTTAAGAATCACCAATTCTTCTGACTTCTCCCCACCCTTCACCCCCACCCAATATCATGCAAAGGGTCATATTTATTCTTTTAAACTCTCATATAAACTTGAGCTCAGTAATTGCTTTAAGCAGTAGCACTTTTCTAAACCCAATAAATTAGTCATCTTATTAAGAGCCATCCTTTTAAGGCTGGAATTAAAGAAACCTAGAGCTTCTGCTCAGCACTTTGAGCAATTAAATTTTTGATTTTGCACACTTAGGTAAATGAAAAAGCAGTTTGAACTCAGGTTTGGATAATTAGCACAAAAGAGAAACGGGCTTTGTAAGTCACAATGTGACATGGTTTAAACTGAGCAAATGGGAACAAAAATCAACACTTTCATATTCATGCAAACCTTCTGCCACAAAGAATTTTCATTTAATTTAAAGTGATAAATCTGGGTAATTATGTGATATGACGTCATAAAATCGCTACTTAAACTCTCATATACATTTTTTAACATCTCATACATAACTCTGCAATGGGAATACTTTAGGAAGATACATTATTTGAATTTTTAAATGTGATTCCATTGTAACTATTTATCAACAAAAATGGAAAAATATATTGTGGCTGGTTCTATTTAGTCAATTATTGTAATGGAAAGTGTTATATGGTGTCCAAGAAATACAATTATAAGTAATATAGAGTATACCTGCTTTCAATGTGTACTCCCTGATAAACATTCAGTATAAATAAAGAACTGTACATCGGATCTCGAATGGATATTAAAAAAAACCTTTAAAAGTAAAAGTTTGTCATGAGCAGATAATAGGACAATTAAAAATTCTTCCATTTTCTTTATTTAGTTGAATCAATACATAACTGACTTC
This sequence comes from Tamandua tetradactyla, assembly GCF_023851605.1. Taxonomy (NCBI): domain Eukaryota; kingdom Metazoa; phylum Chordata; class Mammalia; order Pilosa; family Myrmecophagidae; genus Tamandua; species Tamandua tetradactyla. The sequence goes on from NC_135353.1 coordinate 127,005,235, forward strand.
TTGTGGAGATTTCATACTTTTACTAGCCAATATTTTATTCAGACATTTCCTATCTTAGATAGAGAAGTACAAATAAAGCCATAATGAAGATGGGTAAGTTTGGAGACTAATTCGTCTTTTTAATTTAAAAGCTGTGTTCTAGGTAGCATAATATCATGCCTAGTGCTAGTATGTTTGAAGAAATCCACAGATTGAATTTTAGACACTAAAATTCCCTTAAGCTCAGCTTCATTAAATGAAATTAATTCTCATGTGGCCTGGGGGACACCTTTCAAAAGAATATGTCCATTTCAGTAGCTTAGAAGCATTCATTTGCCTCACTTGAATTGTCCATACTCTCTTTTAGCTCAGCAGTTTCAGGCTTACTTTAGCAAGTCATTTCATCCTTGGATGGAAGTGCGTTTCCAAATATAATGGACACTTTTGATGCCCATTGGCTAGAGACCTTCTTTGAAGTCAGCAAGAACTCAGTAGCAAACATTTTCTTTGGATGACTACAATGAAGAGAGTGGCTGGTAACTCTTAGAGCTAGTGAAATAAGCAGTTCGTTTCCAAATGGGATGGTTCATTTGCACATTAGCAGGTAGGGTGGCAGTCAAGATGAAAAAGGCAAATTGAGAACTAAAAAAATGAAAATGTAATTAACTTCATTCTCTTGATGGACATTTAGGTTGTTCTAAGTTTTTCAATATTACAAGTAATGTTGCAATGATCCTTGTGTATATGTTTCCTTAAGCCTATGTATAAGATTTTTTTCTAGAATATATTCCCATAAGTAGAATTGCTGGGTCAAAGGGTATATATGTCTTCAATTTTACTAGATATTGTCATATTGGCCTCTTGGACTTCCTCTTTTGTGAGTTACCAATTCATATTCTGTTGGCTAGTTTGTTTTATTCCCTATTGATTTGTAGAAGCTTCTTAAAATAATATTCTTTTGTAAATTATATGTATTGCAAAAAGCATCTCTTACTTCATGGATTGTCTTTTCACTTTGCTTTTTGGTGCATTTTATAGTCCAGACATTCATAATTTTAGTATACTTGAGTTTATTGATCTTTTCCTTATAATTCTACATTTTGTATTTTATTTAAGAATTCCTTCTCTAATGAGACAAAATTAAGTGTCAATAGCTGAGAGATTCCAAACAGAGTCGAGAGGTTATTTTGGAGGTTATTCTTACACATTAAATAGATATCACCTTTTTAGTTAAGGTGTAACAAAGAGGCTGGAGGGAACTGCCTGAAAATGTAGAGGTGTGTTCCAGTAGCCATGTTTCTTGAAGATGATTATATAATGGTATAGCTTTCACAATGTGACTGTGTGATTGTGAAAATCTTGTGTCTGATGCTCCTTTTATCTACCTTGTCAACAGATGAGTAGAATATATGGAATAAAAATCAATAATAGGGGGAACAAATGTTAAAATAAATTTAGTAGATTGAAATGCTAGTGATCAATGAAAGGGAAGGGTAAAGGGTATGGTATGTATGAATTTTTTTTCTGTTTTCTTTTTATTTCTTTTTCTGAATTGATGCAAATGTTCTAAGAAATGATCATGATGATGAATATACAACTATGTGATGAAAAAAGAAGAATGTTCATATTGTATGTTGATTGGTTTTATTAATAAAAATTTTTTTTTTAATTTTTTTATTAACGAAAAGAAAGAAAAAAAAAAGAAATTAACACAACATTTAGAAATCATACCATTCTACATATGCACTCAGTAATTCTTAACATCATCACATAGATGCATGATCATTGTTTCTTAGTACATTTGCATCGGTTTAGAGGAACTAGCAACACAACAGAAAAAGATATAAAATGTTAATATAAAGAAAAGAAATAAAAGTAGTAGTAATAGTAAAAAACAACAACAACAAACAAACCAACAAGCAAACAAAAACAAAAAAAAACCCTATAGCTCAGATGCAGCTTCATTCAGTATTTTAACATGATTACTTTACAATTAGGTATTATTGTGCTGTCCATTTTTGAGTTTTTGTATCTAGTCCTGTTGCACAGTCTGTATCCCTTCAGCTTCAATTACCCATTGTCTTACCATGTTTCTAACTCCTGCTGAACTCTGTTACCAATGACATATTTCAAGTTTATTCTCGAATGTCCGTTCACATCAGTGGGACCATACAGTATTTGTCCTTTAGTTTTTGGCTGGATTCACTCAGCATAATATTCTCTAGGTCCATCCATGTTATTACATGGTTCATAAGTTTATCTTGTCTTAAAGCTGCATAATATTCCATCGTATGTATATACCACAGTTTGTTTAGCCACTCTTCTGTTGATGGAGATTTTGGCTGTTTCCATCTCTTTGCAATTGTAAATAACGCTGCTATAAACATTGGTGTGCAAATGTCCATTTGTGTCTTTGCCCTTAAGTCCTTTGAGTAGATACCTAGCAATGGTATTGCTGGGTCGTATGGCAATTCTATATTCAGCTTTTTGAGGAACCGCCAAACTGCCTTCCACAGTGGTTGCACCCTTTGACATTCCCACCAACAGTGGATAAGTGTGCCTCTTTCTCCGCATCCTCTCCAGCACTTGTCATTTTCTGTTTTGTTGATAATGGCCATTCTGGTGGGTGTGAGATGATATCTCATTGTGGTTTTGATTTGCATTTCTCTAATGGCCAGGGACATTGAGCATCTCTTCATGTGCCTCTTGGCCATCCGTATTTCTTCTTCTGGTAGGTGTCTGTTTAAGTCTTTTTCCCATTTTGTAATTGGGTTGGCTGTCTTTTTGTTGTTGAGTTGAATAATCTCTTTATAAATTCTGGATACTAGACCTTTATCTGATATGTCGTTTCCAAATATTGTCTCCCATTGTGTAGGCTGTCTTTCTACTTTCTTGATGAAGTTCTCTGATGCACAAAAGTGTTTAATTTTGAGGAGCTCCCATTTATTTATTTCCTTCTTCAGTGTTCTTGCTTTAGGTTTAAGGTCCATAAAACCACCTCCAGTTGTAAGATCCATAAGATATCTCCCAACATTTTCCTCTAACTGTTTTATGGTCTTAGACCTAATGTTTAGATCTTTGATCCATTTTGAGTTAACTTTTGTATAGGGTGTGAGAGATGAGTCTTTTTTCATTCTTTTGCATATGGATATCCAGTTCTCTAGGCACCATTTATTGAAGAGACTGTTCTGTCCCAGGTGAGTTGGCTTGACTGCCTTATCAAAGATCAAATGTCCATAGATGAGAGGGTCTATATCTGAGCACTCTATTCGATTCCATTGGTCGATATATCTATCTTTATGCCAATACCATGCTGTTTTGACCACTGTGGCTTCATAATATACCTTAAAGTCAGGCAGCGCGAGACCTCCAGCTTCGTTTTTTTTCCTCAAGATGTTTTTAGCAATTCGGGGTACCCTGCCCTTCCAGATAAATTTGCTTATTGGTTTTTCTATTTCTGAAAAATAAGTTGTTGGGATTTTGATTGGTATTGCATTGAATCTGTAAATCAATTTAGGTAGGATTGACATCTTAACTATATTTAGTCTTCCAATCCATGAACACGGTATGCCCTTCCATCTATTTAGGTCTTCTGTGATTTCTTTTAACAGTTTTTTGTAGTTTTCTTTATATAGGTTTTTTGTCTCTTTGGTTAAATTTATTCCTAGGTATTTTATTCTTTTAGTTGTGATTGTAAATGGGATTCGTTTCTTGATTTCCGCCTCAGCTTGTTCATTACTAGTGTATAGAAAAGCTACAGATTTTTGAATGTTGATCTTGTAGCCTGCTACTTTGCTGTACTCATTTATTAGCTCTAGTAATTTTGTTGTGGATTTTTCTGGGTTTTCTACATATAGTATCATATCATCTACAAACAGTGATAGTTTTACTTCTTCCTTTCCAATTTTGATGCCTTGTATTTCTTTTTCTTGCCTAATTGCTCTGGCTAGAACTTCCAACACAATGTTGAATAATAGTGGTGATAGTGGACATCCTTGTCTTGTTCCTGATCTTAGGGGGAAGGTTTTCAATTTTTCCCCATTGAGGATGATATTAGCTGTGGGTTTTTCATATATTCCCTCTATCATTTTAAGGAAGTTCCCTTGTATTCCTATCTTTTGAAGTGTTTTCAGCAGGAAAGGATGTTGAATCTTGTCAAATGCCTTCTCTGCATCAATTGAGATGATCATGTGATTTTTCTGCTTTGATTTGTTGATATGGTGTATTACATTAATTGATTTTCTTATGTTGAACCATCCTTGCATACCTGGGATGAATCCTACTTGGTCATGATGTATAATTCTTTTAATGTGTTGTTGGATACGATTTGCTAGAATTTTATTGAGGATTTTTGCATCTGTATTCATTAGAGAGATTGGTCTGTAGTTTTCTTTTTTTGTAATATCTTTGCCTGGTTTTGGTATGAGGGTGATGTTGGCTTCATAGAATGAATTAGGTAGTTTTCCCTCCACTTCGATTATGTTGAAGAGTTTGAGGAGAGTAGGTACTAATTCTTTCTGGAACGTTTGGTAGAATTCACATGTGAAGCCGTCTGGTCCTGGACTTTTCTTTTTAGGGAGCTTTTGAATAACTAATTCAATCTCTTTACTTGTGATTGGTTTGTTGAGGTCGTCTATTTCTTCTTGAGTCAAAGTTGGTTGTTCATGTCTTTCCAGGAACCTGTCCATTTCTTCTAAATTATTGTATTTATTAGCGTAAAGTTGTTCATAGTATCCTGTTATTACCTCCTTTATTTCTGTGAGGTCAGTAGTTATGTCTCCTCTTTCATTTCTAATCTTATTTATTTGCATCCTCTCTCTTCTTCTTTTTGTCAATCTTGCTAAGGGCCCATCAATCTTGTTGATTTTCTCATAGAACCAACTTCTGGTCTTATTGATTTTCTCTATTGTTTTCATGTTTTCAATTTCATTTATTTCTGCTCTAATCTTTGTTATTTCTTTCCTTTTGCTTGCTTTGGGATTAGTTTGCTGTTCTTTCTCCAGTTCTTCCAAGTGGACAGTTAATTCCTGCATTTTTGCCTTTTCTTCTTTTCTGATAAAGGCATTTAGGGCAATAAATTTCCCTCTTAGCACTGCCTTTGCTGCGTCCCATAAGTTTTGATATGTTGTGTCTTCATTTTCATTTGCCTCGAGGTATTTACTAATTTCTCTTGCAATTTCTTCTTTGACCCACTTGTTGTTTAAGAGTGTGTTGTTGAGCCTCCATGTATTTATGAATTTTCTGGCACTCTGCCTATTATTGATTTCCAACTTCATTCCTTTATGATCCGAGAAAGTGTTGTGTATGATTTCAATATTTTTAAATTTGTTAAGACTTGCTTTGTGACCCAGCATATGGTCTATCTTTGAGAATGATCCATGAGCACTTGAAAAAAAGGTGTATCCTGCTGTTGTGGGATGTAATGTCCTATAAATGTCTGTTAAGTCAAGTTCATTTATAGTAATATTCAGGTTCTCTATTTCTTTATTGATCCTCTGTGTAGATGTTCTGTCCATTGATGAGAGTGGTGAATTGAAGTCTCCAACTATTATGGTAGATGTGTCTATTTCCCTCTTCAGTGTTTGCAGTGTATTCCTCATGTATTTTGGGGCATTCTGGTTCGGTGCGTAAATATTTATGATTGTTATGTCTTCTTGCTTAATTGTTCCTTTTAATAGTATATAGTGTCCTTCTTTGTCTCTTTTAACTGTTTTACATTTGAAGTCTAATTTGTTAGATATTAGTATAGCCACTCCTGCTCTTTTCTGGTTGTTGTTTGCATGAAATATCTTTTCCCAACCTTTCACTTTCAACCTATATTTATCTTTGGGTCTAAGATGTGTTTCCTGTAGACAGCATATAGAAGGATCCTGTTTTTTAATCCATTCTGCCAGTCTATGTCTTTTAATTGGGAAATTCAGTCCATTGACATTTAGAGTTATTACTGTTTGGATAATATTTTCCTCTATCATTTTGCCTTTTGTATTATATATATCATATTTGACTTTCCTTCTTTCTACACTTTTCTCCATGTCTCTCTCTTCTGTCTTTTTGTATCTGACTCTAGTGTTTCCTTTAGTATTTCTTGCAGAGCTGGTCTCTTGGTCACAAATTCTCTTAGTGACTTTTTGTCTGAGAATGTTTTAATTTCTCCCTCATTTTTGAAGGACAATTTTGCTGGATATAGGAGTCTTGGCTGGCAGTTTTTCTCTTTTAGTAACTTAAATATATCATCCCACTGTCTTCTAGCTTCCATGGTTTCTGCTGAGAAATCTACACATAGTCTTATTGGGTTTCCCTTGTATGTAACGGATTGTTTTTCTCTCGCTGCCTTCAAGATCCTCTCTTTCTCTTTGACCTCTGACATTCTAACTAGTAAGTGTCTTGGGGAACGCCTATTTGTGTCTAATCTCTTTGGGGTGCGCTGCACTTCTTGGATCTGTAATTTTAGGTCTTTCATAAGAGTTGGGAAATTTTCAGTGATAATTTCTGCCATTAGTTTTTCTCCTCCTTTTCCCTTCTCTTCTCCTTCTGGGATACCCACTACACGTATATTTGTACGGTTCACATTGTCCTTGAGTTCCCTGATACCTTGTTCAAATTTTTCCATTCTTTTCCAGATAGTTTCTGTTTCTTTTTGGAATTCAGATGTTTCATCCTCCAAATCACTAATTCTATCTTCTGTTTCTTTAAATCTGTCGTTGTAGGTATCCATTGTTTTTTCCATCTTTTCTACTTTATCTTTCACTTCCATAAGTTCTGTGATTTGTTTTTTCAGTTTTTCTATTTCTTCTTTATGTTCAGCCCATGTCTTCTTCATGTCCTCCCTCAATTTATCGATTTCATTTTTGAAGAGGTTTTCCATTTCTGTTCGTATATTCAGCATTAGTTGTTTCAGCTCCTGTATCTCATTTGAACTATTGGTTTCTTCGTTTGACTGGGCCATGTGTTCAATTTTCTGAGCGTGATCCGTTATCTTCTGCTGGCGTCTGGGCATTTAGTCAGATTTCCCCGGGTGTTCGACCCCACAGGTTGAAAGATTTTTCTGTGCAATCTCTGGGTTCTGTTCTTCCTATCCTGCCCAGTAGGTGGCGCTCGTGGCACACGCCTGTCTGTGGGTTCCACCAGCGAAAGTTGCTGTGGGTCCCTCAGCTCTGGAAAACTCTCGCCGTAGGGGAGGTTCGGCAGCCGAAGCGTCTTGGAAGAATGCCAGCCGGCCCGGGGTTCCAAACGCGGGGAGGGTCGCCGGCCGTCGCAGCACAGGAGAGCGTCCAGCCAAATTAGCCAGTCGGCCCGGGGCACCAAGCGTGGCGGGAGGGCGCCAGCTGTCGCAGCCCGGGAGAGTGCACTGTTCCCGGCCGACGGGGGAGTCACGTGTTTGGAAGGGATCCCCCGGTCACTGTTCTCCGCAGTCTGGGGATTTCCGACCCAACTATCTCAGTTGTTCCGGGGGGCCTCGTGTGGTGGGGGCACCAGCCGCCGCGGCCTAAGGGGACCGCCTGTCCAATTCTACCAGCTGGCCCGGGAAGGTGGAAGGGAGGGACTCCGGTCGCTTGCCGTCCCACCCAGGAAAGCCCGTGCCCCTTGGTGATCTCACCGGAGCTGGTTCTCCCAGATAGTCAGCCGTTCCAGGATGGGGTACGCTGTCCCTTTGATTTCCCTCGTGGCTCCGGGAGCTGCTCTGTATTATCTCCACTCCCCCAGTAGCTGTTCTGGAGGAGGAAAGGTGAGGGCGGCAAGGCTGTCGAGGCTGGTAGCGGAGGAGCTCAGTGAAGGTGGGGGAAGAGGGCACCGTGGTGGTTGGAGAGCAGCCGGAGCAGGAGGGGGAGGAGGGGGGAGAAGGAGGGCGGGCGGCTCGGCTGTTGCGGGGCGTGGGCGCCGCGCGGCGGGCCGGCGGAGAAAGAGAGGGGAGAAGGAGGGCGGGCGGCTCGGCTGCTGCGGGGCGTGGGCGCCGCGCGGCGGGCCGGCGGAGAAAGAGAGGGGAGAAGGAGGGCGGGCGGCTCGGCTGCTGCGCGGCGGGCCGGCGGAGAAAGAGAGGGGAGAAGGAGGGCGGGCGGCTCGGCTGCTGCGGGGCGTGGGCGCCGCGCGGCGGGCCGGCGGAGAAAGAGAGGGGAGAAGGAGGGCGGGCGGCTCGGCTGCTGCGGGGCGTGGGCGCCGCGTGGCGGGCCGGCGGAGAAAGAGAGGGGAGAAGGAGGGCGGGCGGCTCGGCTGCTGCGGGGCGTGGGCGCCGCGCGGCGGGCCGGCGGAGAAAAAAAGTTATTAATAAAAATTTTAAAAAAAGAATTCCTTCTCTGTACCACAGTCATAAATATATTTTTTCTAAATTTTGTTAAAAAATTTGTAAGGCTTTTTTTCACAACTGGGATTTATTTTTCTTTATGGTATGTAATAGTTTCTTATTGCTGTGTAACAAATCACCACAAACTTAGCTACTTAAAACAACAGGAATTTATCAGCTCACAGGTTTGTAGGATTCTGGGTTCTCTGCTGAGAATCTCACAAGGCTGAAATCAAGCTGTTGGCTGTCACTATGCTCATATGAACCTTGGAGTCCTCGTCCAAGCTGACATTGTGGCATAATTTTGTTACTTGCACCTGTAAGCCTGGGTTCCCATCTCCTTGCTGGCCAGCAGCTTCTCTCAGCTCCTAGAAGTCATCCATGTTTCTTGTCGTGTGACCTCCTCCATCTTCAAAGCCAGCAATGGAGAATCTCTGACTTATCAAATCTCTCTCATGTTTCAAATATGTCTGACTTTGAATCTCTTCTTTAGGAAGAGTGCCATACCTTTTAAGAGCCCACCAGATTAGATTAGGGCCCCCAGGATAATTTGCTTATTTTAGGGCCACTGATTTGGGACCTTAATCGCATCTGCAAAATTCCTTCACTGTACCACCTAGATTAGTGTTTGAGTGAATAAATGAGAGAAGGTATGTGTATATCAGGCATCTGGAATCTTGGGGGTCATCTGAGAATTCTGTCTACAACATGGTGTAAGGTAGGGATCCATATTTTTTTCCATATTACCACGTTATTTTTATTCTGGACAAATTAAAAAATATTCAAAAGTAGGGAAAATAGTTTAATGAACTCTTATGCTCCCAGTACCCAGCTTCTATGATTCCACAGGGCCAATCTTGTTTTTCCTATGTCCCAACTCTCTTTCCCTTACCCCTTAGATTATTTCACAGCAAATCCAAGACCTACTATTTCATCTATTAATGTATCCAGGTGTATCTTTAAAGATAGGATTTCTTTTACTTCCTTCCTTTTTCCTCTCTCCCTCCCTGCTCCCGCTCTCCTTTCTCCCTTCCACCCTCCCTACTTCTTTCCCTCTTTCCCTCCCTCCCTTTCTCTTTCTTCATAATCACAATACCATTGTCATTCCTAAAAATTAAAACAATTCCTTATTTTCATCAAATATCCAGCAGATGTTCTCATTTCTTTCATTTACTTTCTCTCTCTCTTTTTTGAAATAGTTAATTTCTACAGACCTGGATCCTAACATGCTTCACAAATTGCATTTGGTTGATAACATGTATCTTTAAGCTTCTTTTAGTTTATAGGTTCCTCACCACCCTCTCTCTCTCTTTTTTTTTCTTTGCAATTTATTTGTGGACGAAAATACATCATATATCCCATAGAGTTTCCCACATTCTGAATTTGCTGACTGGATCTCTATAGGTTCATTTAACATTTCCCTCTGAGTTGTGTATTTCCTCTAAACTGGTTGTTAGGTCTAGAGGCTTGATCAGATTCCTATTTGATTTTCTAGGCAAGAACACTTCATGGATGGTGCTGCCGTGCTTCCTGTCACTCATATCAGGAAGTCTATATATGGTTAGGTTGTCTCTCTTTTTGTAATGTTAAGATTTATCAGTGAGTTCAGCAATTATCATCCTGATCCATCCATTACAAAGTTCCCAACAACATTTCACCTAATTTTTTCTGTTGACTGTCAAGGTCAATGCCTAGACACATTTTTTCATTAAGGGTTACCAAATGATCATATTCTAATTTTATCGTTCCTTCATCATTTATTAGGTGGAATACTTTACAAAGCAGAACTTACTCTCATCAACTGTTTCATTACTCTACAGCTTATAAAGAAAAGGCAGCATAGATATATGATTCTTTCCCTATTGATTTATGGTATCACTTCTGTTAAATATCTTTTACATATATACTCAAGTTTGTTTCTGAGCTTTATAGTCTGTTTCATTTGTTTATTTGTCTATCTATGCTCCAGTGTTCTACATTGTCTTAATTAGTACAGCATTATATAAGTCTCAGATTTTGGTAGAATAAATTCCCCCACCTTGTTTCCCTCCTCAAGAATGTCTTAGCTGCTCTTGGTCTTTGCACATTACTTTTTTTAATTAGCTAGTAATATTTCACAAATGCCTATTGTATTTTGATTGGAGTTGCATTATGATGTGAGAAATCATATCAATGTGAGAAGAATTTCTAATTATATATACGTACATGCATATTCTTCATTCATAATTTAATTGCATTGTGGTTAGAAAATGTGGTCTATATGATAGTTTTTGAAATTTGTTAAGACTTCTTTTGTGAGTTTTATCTGGTCAATTATTGGTAAATATTTCATGTATCCTTGAAAAAGGTTTTTTTTCTGATATTCATAATTTTACATATAATATTATATGTATCTATTAAATGATGTTTGCTAATTTTGTGATTCAATCTTCTATGTCTTTATTCATTTATTGACTGATTGGGCTATTAGTTTCTGGAAGAGGTATCTGAAAAATCTCCCATTATCTCTGTAGATTTGTTGATTTATCCTTATAAATCTGCACATATATACATTTAGGGAAACTAGAGAAGTTCTATAAATTTGTTTACCAATATTTTTTCATTTTCAGTATTTCTGATTGCTTTTATTTATGTGTCTCTGGTTCTTCTTTCTTTCTTTTTAAAATATGGACCTATTTTTGTTTTATATCTTTTTTTGATGATACTTTTAAACAATTCACTGAGCTGATTTATGCAATTTCCACATTGTCTCTTAACAGCAACATATTCCCTGAAAGAAGTCAGAAGCCAAAAAGTAAAAGCAAGGGATGGGAGGTGCTCTGCAATTCCTAAGGCTCTCTCTCAGTTTCTGTGGAAGAGATGGTTATAGGCTTATGCTCTGCTTTCTTTTTTTCCTAGGGCCCTTTCCCTTTCTGAAATTTCTTCAACGTCTCTTTATAGCTTAAAGCCCCAGAGTATTATTATTTCTCTTCCTCCTCTCCCTCCTCCCCTTCTCCTTCTCCTTCACCTCCTCCTCCTCCTTCTGTTGTGAAGCCAGATGTGGAAAACTTCAACGTTGTTGATTGTTCTTGTTGAAAGTTTTTTTTAATTCTTTATCATCTCACCACTTGCCTTCAATTTCTGCTTCTTTGGTGAGTTTTTTCTTTTTCACTTCAATGAAGTCATCGTTAGATTCTGATGTTTATCTAAACTGCAGCGTTCTCCAGTTAAAGTAAAATCGTCTGTACTTTGTGGTTAGAGGAGTAGGAACAAGCTGATCATATGCTTCAGAGTTATTGTGAAGGAATCAGATTCATATCAGTCAAGTCCTGTAATGGGTCTTTTCTATGCTTCTTTCAACATTCCACTTTTTCCTCTGCATTTTTTCAGCTTTATTGAGCTATAATTCACATACCATATAATTTGCCCATTTGTGTGTGTGTGTATGTGTGTGTGAGTAAAACATATTTCATTTAAATATTGATGGAGATATAGGGATTGCTAGACTTGCTTTTATAAATGTGCTACTATAACTCTCCTGGTGCAAAATGATTGTGCACCTGGGCAAGTCTATCTCTAGGATGAATTCCTAAGAGCAGAATTGCTGTGTCGAAGGGTATGTGCACTTAATGCACTTAAATTTTCTGCAATTCACCCATTTTAAAGTATGTAATTCAATGCACATATTAGTATATTCACAAATTTGATAACCATCCCACTAACTAATTTCAGAACATTTTTGTCACCTTCCAAAAAAACTCCACGCCCATTAGCAGTCACTCTCCATTCTCCCTCCCCATCGAGCCCCTGGCAACCACTTATCTACTTTCTGTCTCAATGGATTTGCCTATTCTGGACATTTCATATAAATGAAATCACACAATTTGTAGCCTTTTTTGTCTAGCTTTTTTCACTTAGCGTGTTTCCAAGGTTCACCAATGTTGTAGCATGCATCAGTACTTCTTTGCTTTTCATTGCCAAATGATGTCCTATTGTATATCTATAGGAAATTTAGTTAGTTATTTATCCATTGGTGGACATTTGGGTTGTTTCTACATTTTGGCTCTTGTGGATAGGGCTGCTATGAATATTAGTATATAAGTTTTTGTCTGAACATCTGTTTTCAACATTCTTGGGAATATACATAGGAGTAGCATTGTTGAGTTATACGGTAACTCTATCTTAAATATTTTCAAGAACCACCAAGCTTTCTAAGTGGCTGCATCATTTTACATTCCCTCCAGGAGTGTATTCGGGTTCCAGTTTCCCAACACTTGTTATTATTTGCCTTTTTTATTATAGCCATCCACAATGGGTATGAAATGTATCTTGTGTTTCTTGTACATTCATCAGCTCAAGGTAGGGCTTTGGGCAGCACTTGCTGTCTGGTACATTCTAGTGTACATTTGAACAGTTACTGGAGCCAAATTAAAATCCTGATGCTGTTCTGCATCTCCAACCTCCTGTTGCCTAGATTTCTTTAAAAATGTGGGATTCAGATGACCTAGAAGAGAGGTGAACTGGATCCTGTGGGTTCTTTTTTTCTAATTTTAATTTTATTAGCGAAATTGTGGGTTTACAGAACAATCATGCATAAAATACAGGATTCTCATACACCATCCCACCACCAATACCTTGCATTGGTGTGGAACATTTATTACAATTGATAAAAGTACATTTTATAATTCTACTATTAAAGTCCATGGTTTAAATTGGGGTTCACTGTCTGTGTGGTGTGGTTTCATGGATTTTTAAAAATATATATATTCTGTTATCATAAATACAATCTAATACTTCCACTTCTAATCATATTCAGATATATATTTCAGTGCTGTTAATTACATCCACAATTTTGTGTACCATCACCACCATCCATTACTTAAACGTTTCCATCATTCCAAATAGGGACCCTGTACATTTTTTTGTTTAAGCAGTTTTCGAGATATATTCATATGTCATACAATCCATCCGAGGTGTACAGTCAATGGCTTTTAGTATAATCACAGAGTTGTGCATCCATCAACACAATCAATTTTAGAACATCATTACTCCAAAAAGAAAATCCCATATCCCTTAGCAGTCACTGCTCAATCTTTCTATCCTTCTCCAACCCTATATAACCTCTGATCTAATTCTGTCTTTATAGAGTAATTTATATTTAAAGACTATTAAAATATTACTGTTAACGATAGTTCAATGTTTGCATTAGGTGTATTTTTCTCATATACCCTCCTATCATTAATACCTTGTGATGATGATGTACATTTCTTATAATTTATGAAAGAATATTCTTATATTTGACCTATTCACTGCAGACATCATCTAACACAGGGTTCGCTGTGTTATACAGTTCCATATTTGATTCTCTAGCTTTCTTTCTAGTAACATACACAACCTTAAGCTTCCCCTTTCAACCACATTCACATACATAATTAGCACTGTTAATTATACTCACAGTAATGGGCTACTATTACCTCTATCCATTTCCAGACATTTATAATTAACCTAAATAAAAGCTCTGCAGAAACTAAGCATCAACTCCCCATTCTCTACCCCTATTCTATCTCCTGGTAACCTGTATTCTAGATTCTCATTCTATGAGTTTGCCATTATAATTAGTTCATATTAGTGAGACTATACAATATTTGTCCTTTTGTGCCTGGCTTAACATAATGTCCTCAAGGTTCATCCATATTGTCGCATGTTTCAGAACTTCATTACTTCTTAAGGCTGAGTAATATTCTATTGTATGTATATACCACATTTTGCTTATCCATTTATCAATTGATGGACACGTGGTTGTTTCCATTTTTTGGCTATTGTGAATAATGCTCCTGTGAACATCGGTATGCAAATGTCTGTTTGCATCCCTGCTTTCAGTTCTTCTGGATTTATACCTGGTAGTGGGATTGTCAGATCACATGACAAGTTTATACTGAACTTCCTGATGAACTCCCAAACTGTCTTCCAAAGTGGCTCCACCATTTTACATTCTGACCAGCAGTGAATGAGCGTTTCTATTTCACCTCATCCTGTCCAATACTTGTAGTTTTTTGTTTCTTTAATAGTAGCCATTCTAATAAGTGTGAAACGATATCTCATTGTGGTTTTGATTTGCATTTCCCCAATAGCTAGTGATGTTGAGCATCTTTTCATTTGCTTTGTAGCCATTTGTATTTCCTCTTTGGAAAAATGTCTGTTCTTTTGCCCATTTTTTATTTGGGTTGTTTCTTTTTTATCATTGAGTTATAAGATTTCTTTATATATTCTAGATATTAAACCCTAATTTGATATATGGTTCCAAATATTTTTTCACATTGTGTAGGATGCCTTTTCACTCTCTTGACAAAGTCCTTTGAAGCACAAAAGTTTTTAATTTTGAGGAGGTCCCATTTATCTATTTTTTTCTTTCATTGCTTGTGCTTTGGGTATAAAAGTATAAGAAACCGTAGCTTACCACAAGATCCTGAAGATGCTTCCATACATTTTCCTCTAGGATTTTTATGGTCCTGGTTCTTATATTTAGGTCTTTGATCTATTTTGAGCTAATTTTTCTATAAAGTGTGAAGTGGGTTTCTCTTTCAGTCTTTTGGATATGGTTCTCCCAGAACCATTTGTTGAAGAGTGTATTTTGTTTCTGTTGAGTAGACTTGGCAGCCTTTTCAAATAACAATTGGCCATAGATATGTGGGTCTATTTCTGCATGCTCAATTTGATTCCATCGGTGAATATATCTACCTTTACACCAGTACCATGCTGTTTAGATCATTGTAACTTTGTTATATGCTTTAAAGTCAGGAGGTATGAGTCCTTTAACTTTGTTTTTCATTTTCAAGATGTTTTTGACTATTTGGAGCCCTTACCCTTCCAAATATATTTAATAATTGGCTTTGCCATTTCTGCAAAATTGGTTATTGTAATTTTTATTGGGATTGCATTGAATCTGTCAATCATTTTGAGTAGAATTGACTGCTTAATGATATTTAGTCTTCCAATCTGTGAGCATGGAATATCCTTCCATTTATTTAGGTCCTCTTTTATTTCTCTCTCTTTTTTTTTTTTGGTAAAATAGGATCTTCATTTTATTTAAAAATTTTTTTTGAACATAACAACAAGCAACATGAACATTCTTACCAATGATCATTTCATTTTTGGTATATAATCAATAACTCACAATGTCACTCTTTTATTTCTTGAATCAGTGTTTTGTACTTTTCTATGTAGAGGTTCTTTACTTCGTTGCTCAAATTTAATCTTAGATATTTGATTCTTTTAGTTGCTATTGTAAATGGAATTTTTTTTCTTGATTTCCATTTCAGATTGACCATTACTAGTGTATAGAAACACTACTGATTTTTGCATGTTGAGCTTGTACCCTGTCACTTTGCTGAATTCATTTATTAACTCTAGTAGCTTTGTTGTGGATATTTTCAGGATTTTCTATATATAGGGTCATGTCATCTGAAAATAGCAAAAGTTTTACTTTTTTCTAATTTGTATGTTTTTTATTTCTTTTTCTTGTCAATTGCTGCAGCTAGAACTTTCAGTATAATGTTGAATAACAGTGTTGAATAACAGTGGGAATCCTTGTCTTGTTGCTCAGCTTAGGGGACAGTTTTCAGTCCTTCACTATGGAGTATGTTGTTAGCTGTGCATTTTTCATATATGCCCTTTATCAATTTCAGGAAGTTTCTTTCTATTCTTAGTCTTCTAAGTGTTTTTATAAAAACATGGTGCTGGATTTTGTCAAATACCTTTTCTGCCCCAATTGAAGATCGTGTGTTTGTTTTTTCTTTATTCTATCAATGTGGTATATTACATTAATTGATTTTCTTATGTTCAACAACCACGAGAGAAACATCTGTCTGGCTCTCTTTGGATACTTGGGGAATCTAGGTATCTAAGTCCAATTCCTCTGAGACTTTCATGCTGTTGAGTCCACATATGAACTGAACTGTTCTGAAAATTCAGCTGAACTCCCAGTCAACAGTGGGCATAAACTGCCAGTCATGCTTGTGAGCCAATTTGGACGTTTAGTCAGTTGAGCTTTAAGGTGACTACAGTCATTCAGAGAGCCTCAGCAAGAATTGCTTCATAGAGCCAATCTCAAATGCCATACTCAAATAATTTGGGGGAAATTTCTGCTGTGTCTTTAGAAGAAAATGCTGTGTCTTTAGAAGATTCAAAATTTCATTATAGCATTAAAAGCTTAGATAAGTCTTGCAGTAAAGAGATAAGTAGGACTCATTTAGCTGTGGAGATTTTTTTGTCTTGAAACATTATTAGCATCCAAATGATAGAATTATCACTGTAATACATTTTGGGAAATATTTGCCTTTAATTATAGCTTGGAACTATAGCTTGGTTTAGCATTCATAATGAGATCCTGTTGCAGCTGTAATAGGTCATTGATGTCATCTTTAAAAAGAAAAGAAATCATTCCACAGGAAGGTATGAGTAATAGGGATGGGTGCTGGATCTGAAATACATGAGAAAATAAAAGGCTATTGGCTAAGCCAGAAATTACACACAAATGTAAGGAATACATGCATAAAAATTGGGAAAGAAGTCAGTTCCAAATAAGAAAACAATTGGATTTTAAAATGTCCTTTTCATTCTGCCTCTTTTGGTTGTCAATGGCATGGCAGGAATTCCTGGCTTGGTCTTAGTGCAAATCAATTTATCTATCTATCTATCATCTATCTATCTATCTATCTATCTATCTATCTATCTATCTATCATCTATCAATCAATGTATCATCTATCATTATCATCATCTATCTGTATCTTTCATCTATTACTTATCTGTATCTATTATTTATCTATATTTCATTTGAATATGCATACAAGTTATGAAAGAGTATAACTTCCACAAGATACAAAGTGATGAACACTGGAAACTCTCCCTTGCACTATCTTCCAACCAGTTCCTTGTCTATGCTTCCAAGGTTAATTTAAGCATTATATATAAATATGTATGTGTGTTCTTAAAGAAAACATATTATACTCTGAACTGTTTTCATTTGTTAAAGCTTCCAGAATGCAATACACCAGAGATGGATCGGCTTTTTTTAAATTTATTTTTTCCTTAGTCAGTGAATATAGTTTTTTTTTATTAATTAAAAAAAAATTTTAAATACCAAAAACACCAAACAAGCGCAAACATTCTTAACTTTTGATCATTCTGTTTTACATATATAATCCGTAATTCACAATATCATCACATAGTTACATATTCATCATCATGATCATTTCTTGGAACATTTGCATCTATTCAGAAAAAGAAATAAAACAGAAAAAAATTCATACATACCATACCCCTTACCTCTCCCTTTCATAGATCACTAGCATTTCAATCTAAATTTATTTTAACATTTGTTCCCCCCATTATCGATTTTTATTCCATATGTTTTACTCCTCTGTTGACAAGGTAGATAAAAGGAGCATCAGACAGAAGGTTTTCACAATCACACAGTCACATTGCAAAAGCTATATCATTATACAATCACCTTCAAGAAACACGGCTACTGGAACACAGCTCTACATTTTCAGGCAATTCCCTCCACCCTCTCCATTACATCTTGAATAACAAAGTGATATCTGTTTAATGCATAAGAATAACCTCCAGGATAACCTCTCGACTCTGTTTGGAATCTCTCAGCCATAGACACTTAGTCTCATTCACTCTTCCCCCTTTTGGTCGAGAAGGTTTTCTCAATCCCTTGATGCTGAGTCTCAGCTCATACAAGGATTTTTCTCAATCCTTTGATGCTGAGTCTCAGCTCATTCTAGGATTTCTGTCCCATGTTGCCAGGAAGGTTCACACCCCTGGGAGTCATGTCCAGTGTAGACAGGGGGAGGGTGATGAGTTTGCTTGTTGTGTTGGCTGGAGAGAGAGAGGCCACATCTGAGCAACGAAAGAGGCTCTCTTGGGGGTGACTCTTAGGTCTAATTTTAAGTAGGTTTGACCTATCCTTTGTGCAGTTAAGTTTCATGTGAAAAAACCCCAAGACTGGGGGCTCAGCCTATAGCTTTGGTTGTCCACACTGCTTGTGAGAATATCAAGAATTCAACTTGGGGAAGTTGAATTTTTTTCCTTTCTCACCATTCCCCGAAGGGGACTTTGCAAATACGTTTTTATTCACTGTTCAAATCACTCTGGGATTTACTGGGGCATCACTCTGGACAAACCAACAAAATCTCATGCCCTACTCAAGGTTCCATGTACTTATGGTGTTCAATTAAGCTGTCTACATGAGTTATATTAGGAATTGCACTAGTCAAAATATAAATTTTGTACCAAATAAACATTTTTTGTTTTAGTCTCACACATAAGTTAAAATTTTTAAATATTAATTACCATCTATTTTCAGCACCCTGCAGTAATGACATTCCTTTGTTCTTCCTCATGCAAAAACATTTTTAAAATTTGTACATTTAATCCCTATCATTAAGCACTCTAGGCATTCCTAGATTATACCATCTCAGTCTTTATTGTCTTTCTTTATGATTTCATTTGTGCCCCCAGTCCTACTCCCTATATCATTCTCACATTCAGCTTCATTCAGTGTTTTAACATCATTGTATCACAGTTAGGTAGCATTGTGCTATCCGTTTCTGAGTTTTTACATTCAGTCCTGTTGCACAATCTGCATCCCTTCAGCTCCAGTTACCCAATATCTTACCCTATTTCTATCTCCTGATGATCTCTGTTACCAATGAAATTCTCCAAGTTTATTCACTAATGTCATTTCATATCGGTGAGACCATACAGTATTTGTCCTTTTGTTTCTGGCTAATCTCACTCAGCATAATGTCCTTAAGGTCCATCCATGTTGTTACATATTTCATAAATTTATTCTGTCTTACAGATGCATAATATTCCATCATATGTATATATCACAGTTTGTTTAGCCACTCATCTGTTGATAGATATTTTGGCTGTTTCCATCTCTTCACAATTGTAAATAATGCTGCTATAACCATTGGTGTGCAAATGTCCATTTCTGTCCTTATGCTCATGTCCTCTGAGCAGATACCTAGCAATAGTATTGCCGGGTCATATGGCAATTCTATATTTAGCTTTTTGAGGAACCCCTAAACTGCCTTCCACAGTGGTTGTACCATTTGACATTCACACCAACAATGGATCAGTGTGACTCTTTCTCCATATCCTCTCCAGCATTTTTCATTTTCTGTTTTATTGATAATGGCCATTCTGGTGGGTGTGACGTAATATCTCATTGTGGTTTTGATTTGCATTTCTCTAATGGCCAGGGAAGTCGAGCATCTCTTCGTGTGCCTTTTGGCCATTTGTATTTCCTCTTCTGAAAAGTGTTTGTTCAAGTCTTTTGCCCATTTTGTAATTGGGTTGTCTGTCTTTTTGTTGTTGAGTTGAACAATCTCTTTATCAATTCTGGATACTAGACCTTTATCTGATAGATCATTTCCAAATATTGTCTCCCATTGTGTAGGCTGTCTTTTTACTTTCTTGACAAAGTTCTTTGATGTGCAAAGGTGTTTAATTTTGAGGAGTTCCCATTTCTTTCTTTCTTTCTTCAGTGCTCTTGCTTTGGGTATAAGATCTAGGAAACCACCTCCTAGTATAAGATTTATAAGATATTTCCCTACATTTTCTTCTCACATTTTTATGATCTTAGATCTAATGTTTAGTTCTTTGATCCATTTTGAGTTAATTTTTGTATGGGGTGTGAGATATGGGTCCTCTTTCATTCTTTTGCATATGGATATCCAGTTCTCTAGTCACGATTTATTGAAGAGACTGTTCTGTCCCAGGTGAGTAGGCTTGACTGCCTCATCAAAGATCAATTGTCCATAGACGAGAGGGTCTATATCTGAACACTCTATTCAGTTCCCTTGGTCAGTATATCTATCTTTATGCCAGTACCATGCTGTTTTGACCACTGTAGCTTCATAATACACCTTAAAGTCAGGTAGCATGAGACCTCTGACTTCATTTTTTTTTCTCAGGATACTTTTAGCTATTTGGGGTATGCTGTCCTTACAGATAAATTTGGTTATTGGTTTTTCTATTCTGAAAGTAAGTTGTTGGGATTTTAATTGGTATTGCATTGAATCTGTAAATCAATTTAAGTAGAATTGACATCTTAACTATATTTAGTCTTCCAATCCATGAACACGGTATGCCCTTCCATCTATTTAGGTCTTCTGTGATTTCTTTTAATAATTTCTTGTAGTTTTCTTTGTATAGGTCTTTTGTCTCTTTAGTTAAGTTTATTCCTAAATATTTTATTCTTTTGTAATTGTAAATGGAATTCGTTTCTTGATTTCCCCCTCAGATTGTTCATTACTAGTGTATAGAAACACTACAGATTTTTGAGTGTTGATCTTGTAACCTGCTACTTTGCTATACTCATTTATTAGCTCTAGTAGTTTTGTTGTGGATTTTTCAGGGTTTTCAACATATAGTATCATATCATCTCCAAGCAGTGAGAGTTTTACTTCTACCTTTCCAATTTTGATGCCTTTTATTTCTTTTTCTTGTCTAATTGCTCTGGTTAGAACTTCCAACACAATGTTGAAAATAGCGGAGGTGATAGTGGACATCCTTGTCTTGTTCCTGATCTTAGGGGGAATGTTTTCAGTTTTTCCCCATTGAGGATGATGTTAGCTGTGGGTTTTTCATATATTCCCTTTATCATTTTGAGGAAGTTCCCTTTTATTCCTCTCTTTTGAAGTGTTTTGAACAGGAAAGGAAGTTGAATTTTGTCAAATGCCTTTTCTGCAACAATCAAGATGATCTTGTGGTTTTTCTGCTTTGATTTGTTGATGTGGTGTATTGCATTAATTGATTTTCTTATGTTGAAACATCCTTGCATACCTGGGATGAATCCTACTTGGTCATGATGTATAATTCTTTTAATGTGTTGCTGGATTAAATTTGCTAGAATTTTGTTGAGGATTTCTGCATCTATATTCATTAGAGAGATTGGTCTGTAGTTTTCTTTTTTTGTAATTTCTTTGTCTTGCTTTGGTATGAGGGTGATGTTGGCTTCATAGAATGAGTTAGGTAGCTTTCCCTCCTCTTCAATTTTTTTGAAGAGTTTGAGCAGGATTCTTTCTGGAATGCTTGGTAGAATTCACATGTGAAGCCATGTGGTCCCGGACTTTTCTTTTGGGGGAGCTTCTTAATGACTGATTCAATTTCTTTACTTGTGATTGGTTTGTTGAAGTTGTCTATTTCTTCTCTAGTCAATGTTGGTTATTCATGCCGTTCTAGAAAGTTGTCCATTTCATCTACATTGTTGAACTTATTAGCATAAACTTGTCCATAGTATCCTGTCATTGCTTCCTTTATTTCTGTGGGGTCAGTGATTTTGTCTCCTCTTCCATTTCTGATTTTGTTTATTTGCATCCTCACTCTTCTTCTTTTTGTTGACCTCACTACAGGTCCATCAATCTTATTGATTTTCTCATAGAACCAACTTCTCATTTTGTTCATTTTCTCAATTGTTTTCATAGTCTCAGTTTCATTTATTTCTGCCCTAGTCTTCATTATTTCTTTCTTTTTGCCTGTTTTGGGTTAGTTTGTTGTTATTTCTCTAGTTCTTCCAAGTGTACAGTAAATTCCTCAATTTTTGCCTTTTCTTCTCTTTTGATATAGGTACTTAGGGCAATAAATTTCCCTCTTAGCACTGCCTTTGCTGCATCCCATAAGTTTTGATATGCTGTGTTTTCATTTTCATTTGCCTCGAGATATTTACTGATTTCTTGTAATTTCTTCATTGACCCACTGGTTGTTTTAGAGTGTTTTGTTGAGCCTCCACTTATTTGCAAATTTTCTGTCACTCTGCCTATTATTGATTTCCAACTTCATTCCTTTATGATCTGAGAAAGTGTTTTGTATGATTTCAATCTTTTTAAATTTACTGAGACTTGCTTTGTGACCCAGCATCTGGTCTGTCCTTGAGAATGATCCATGAGCACTTGAGAAAAAGGTGTATCCTGCTGTTGAGGGGTGTAATGTTCTATAAATGTCTGTTAAGTCTAGCTCATTTATTGTATTATGGATCATCTTTTAATTGGGGGATTTATTTAGTTAAAATTTTATAGTTTTTCAGAGGAAAGGCAGCTAGCTTTCATTTGAGGTTCTCTGTTACATGGGAAGGCACACAGCAACATCTGCTTGACTTCTCCCCTGGCTTCTGGGTTCCAACGGCCTTCCCCAGGATGATTCATTTCTGCATCTTCAAACTTTGGGGTGAGCTATGAGTGCTGAGATGAGTTATACTGGGCAGCTTGAGCTGTGCTGGTTGAGCTCTCTTTTGATCTCTCTCTTTTAAGCACCCAGCTAATTAAGTTAAACATCATTCGTTGTGGAAGGCACACCCCTTAGCTGACCGCAAATGTAATCAGCCATAGATGAATTTCACATACCTATGGCTTAAGTCCACAGAAACAGAATGGAGCATCATCACCTGGCCAATTTGACACCTGAACCTAACTATCACCTACACCTTGATTTTAATGTAAAAATACATATTAAAAGTCATTCCATTTCATATTCATACATGGAGAACTCCTCACTCTTATTTTTTCACAACCACCTAATATTCAATTATATTACTGTATCACATGTAATTAACCAGTCACTAATTGTTGGGTACTTTCTTAAGAAACAATACTGTAGTGAATAACCTTGGATATGCATCACTTTTCATGCATACAAGCCCATCTGAGGATAAATTCCTAGATATGGAATTGCTGTGTCACATGGTATAGCAGATGTTGGTGCCTGGCTCATAACCCCTTTCTAGGGCTGGTATACCTGTTACCTAGCTGCTGCAGATGTTGGTTGCTTAAAAACTCACACCTTATTTCTTTTCTGGGGAACTGCTGTTGGCCTGAAATGTCTACAAAGTTGCACACCCTCCTGGTGGCAATACTTGGCCAAAAGAGATGGGGGTATACAGCAGCCTAACTTTTGGTTTCTAGGCAGAACAACCTCTGTGGTGCAATTTTTGCTCAAGAGCTCCTTGTGGGGTGAGGCGGCAGCTAGAATTCTGAAACCATATCTTGTCCTAGCTCCTTCCCTTGCCATCCTGCTTTTCTCATTCTCCTTCTTCTGCTGAGAATACTCCACCGATAAGTCATCTGCTTAAGATTTCCTGTCTCAGATGAAATTCAGGCACAGAGAGAGGAAGCCACAAGGAATAACCAGAAACTGGAAGTCAATGGAACCCAGAAGAGAAAGAAAACACCACCATATGCATTGCTATGTGACGGGAAAATCAAGGAACCCTGAAGATTATCTGTTAGTCAGCTATAAGATACTGACCCCAGACAGTAGTAAACCTTTTAGCCTCTGAAACAATGAGCCAATAAATTCCTGTTATTAAGCCAACCCATTATATGGTATTTGTTTTAGCAGCCAAGAAATTAATTCGTAATATAAATTTTTATTTTTATTTTTTTATTTGAGATGTATATTTACAGAAAAATCATGCATGAAATGTAGAGTTACTGTGTGCTACCCTATTATTAACACCTTGCATTAGTGTGGTACGCTTGTTACAATTCATGGAAAAACATTTTTATAATTGTAGTATTAAATACATTCCATTGTGCTGTTTAAAAAAATGATTTACTGTCTCAGACTCTGTTTCTAGGGAACCTGGTTTAAAGACAAATAGTATGTCCACATGTAATTTTTATCTTTTATAGATATTGCTCTATTGACCTCCATAGAGGTTGTACCAATTCAGACTCATCCTAGCAATGCAAGAAAGTGTTAGGGAAAATCGTATCATTTTAATTGCTCATCAAATGTTAATGAAATAAAGAATATATGCTGTATCTTATTTTTGCAATGGCACATTTGGTACAGTATACTCATCCTTTTTTTTGTTTTGTTTCCAGAGAAACAAGGATAGCATATCTGCTTAAATGAGTTGTTTCCATCTCAACAGTCATATGACCACTGACCACATGGCCTTATCACTTGCTGTGGGTGCCAAGCTATGTTGAAAAGTAGATGGCTGGGAGAGTCATGGGGAAAGAGAAGGATTAGTATAGTTTAGTAGATCACAAGATATGAGGACTGATCTATCTTTTTTTTTTTTTTTACAATCTTGACAAAGCATGGCATACCCAGTTGGGAGGAAAGCCTTTGGAACTCACGCAGATTCTGCTTCTGGGTCCAACTTTATCAGTGCTTTTAGGCAGGTATATGGTTTACACTGCCATGGGTTTGTATGAGCTGGAGGCAGGCTGTTGCAAACTTTGGGGTCAAGCAAATTTAGGATCCAATCCCAGCTGTGTTACTTTCTAGCTCTGTGACCTTACCTCTCTGAGTCTCAGTTTCATTTTCAGTAAAATGGTGATAATAATACTGATCTTGCAAAGTTATTATGAAGATTCAATGTGTCTGGTACCTGGTAAAGAGTATTGAAAAGGTAGTAGGGATTATGGTTATTGTTATTGGATAGTTGTTTATTTATTTTTTTAATTAAAAAAAATTTAACAACAAATGAACAAAAACATTCCTAATATTGGAGAGTTATTATTGATTATGATGAAAGGTTTTAACCATAGGAAAGCATGTTTCATACAGAAGATGAAGGCCCAGGAGAAGGTCCCCTGGTCTTCAAGTGCCAGCAGCATTACTTTTCACAACTTCTTTACTATTCCAATCCCTTTACACCAACCATGGTCATGCTTCCCTCTGACTGCCTGCATTTACCAGTTCATTTAGAGGATTTTCATGGACATCCAATAAAAGGAAATCAGAACATATGGTGGCTGGGTTTTCACCTCTGGAAAATGCTTGGGATTCCAATGACTGATATCAAGAAGAAGGACTGATCCCCTTATATATATCAAGGAATTTTAACAGTGAGAAGTTTCCCCATTTCCAATGGGGACAACATAAAAGGAGATGAAAAATATACAGCAGATGGGATTAACATGGGCTTAAGCAAGATCTTCCAAGACTCCCAGCACTGGAAGAAATGAAACTGTGAACACCTTGCTTCTGGGTTTAAGTATAGTCCAGATTTATGATTCATCACTGGCTTTGTATTGTCTAAGCCACCCAAAGGAATCCCATACATAATACAAAATGCACACATTAAGAACAAAGCCAAGGATTGCTTCTTTTAAAAACCTTTCATTATGTTTAAAATAATTTTGGAGGTAGAAGTTTCAAATTATCGTTTTTCATTATATTCCCCACTGTTGTTCCGCTCATAAATGTTCACAATGTATAATGGGTAGGGTTGTGAGCAACTTTATTTCCTTATTTGTTTTTGGTGGAGGAAGGGGAATTTGGGAGGAAAAGAAAATTGGAACATTTATTTAAGAAAACTTTATGTTGAAAGAGTTTTCTCTGTTTCTGCAAAAAAAGAAAACCAGGTATGTTTTGAAACGTTCATGTTAGATACTAGTTTGAGAGTATATCTTTAGATCTTGTAAAATAATCATTGCAGAAATTGTTTATCCTCTTCTCTAGAGTGAATTATGTCTTGGTACCTATACTATAGAGATAATTTACAGCTGCAGATTGGAGGTAGAGTATACTCCTGGCTTTTTTTTTTCACTGTTCTTTTTTTAAAATGCAATTTTATTGATATATAGTCACACAGCAAGGAAACCATCTGGAGGATACAGCCATTGGTTCACAATTTCATCACATACTTGTGCATATAGCCCCATGATCAAATTTAAAACATTTTTATTGCTCCAGAAAAGAAGTAAAATAAAGCAGAAAACCTAATCCTTCCTTATTTCTTATCCCTGCCCATATTATTGACCCAAAGTGTGGTACTTTTTTTACTGTTGATGAAAGAATATTAAAATATTACTATTAACTATAGTCCATAGTTTGCAATAGGTACATCTTTTCCCACATACCCCTCTATTATTAATTCTTTATAATATTGTCACATCTTCTGCAATAGGAATGCAGAGTGGGTAAGGGCATGTGTAGCACATAGCATTCACCAGTATCCAGGATGCCAAATTGCACAACTCCAAGGGCCACCATTTACATTGTGTTCTAAGCACTCCCTGGGATACAGCAGTGTGAATGATGAGCTCTGTGGTTGTGCATCACTTAGTAATGGTCAAAATTTTGTTTCTAAATGCCACTTTTGATGTCTTGCCTTATCGAGGAAGCATTATCTACAGTCCCAGTCAAAACTTGACAACAACTTGAGGTCAGTATTGCCAGAGCAGAAGATGGCAACAAAACTACTTTGATAAACTATCCTTTGAACACTACTGGGGTGTAGAAGAGTGTTTAAGATCTGGTCCCCAACATTCATGGTTCTCCCCAGTCCCTCCTCCCAACATCTAATCTTCTTTCTATCTCTGTAAATTTACCATTTCTAGTCGTTTTGTGTAAGTGATACAATACGATTTTTGTCCTTATATGTCTTGTTTATTTCATTGAACATAATGTTTTCAAGTTTCTTCAATGTGTAATCTTACTCATGACATCATTCTTCTTATGGCCAAATAATAGTTCATTGTGTTTATGTACTACATTTTGTTTATCCATTCATTTTTTGATGGATAATTGAGTTGTCTCCAGCTTTTGGTTATTGTGAATAATGCTGCCATAAACATTGATGCACAAATATCTGTTTGTGACCCTATTTTCACTTTCTTTGGGCATATACTTAGAAATGGAATTTCTGGATTATATGCTGATTCCATATTTAACTTTTTGAGGAGCAGCCAGATTGCTTTCCACAGTAGCTACACCATTTTACCTTTCCACAAACACTGCATTAGAGTTCCAAGTTCTCTGCAGCCTCTCCAACACCTGTTATTTTAATAGCCATCATTGTGGGTATGAAGTGGTATCTAATTGTGATTTTGGTTTACATTTCCCTAATGGCTAATGATGTTGAGCATCTTTTCATGTTTATTGGTCATTTGAATATCTTCTTTGGAGACATGCCTATTCAAGTCTTTTGCTTGTTTTTAAATTGGGTTGTTGTGCATTGTTAAAATTCTTCATATATTCTGTATTAAGCCCTTATACAATTTATAATTTGAAACTATTTTCTCTCATAATGTAGGTTGTCTTTTTACTTTCTTGATAATTTCCTTTGATGTACAAAAGTTTTTTTATTTTGATGAAATCAAGTTTATCTATTGTTCCTTTTGTTGCTCATGCTTTAATCATCATATCTAAGAATCCATTGCTGAATCCCAGGTCATGAAGATTTTCCCCTATGATATCTTCTATGAGTTTTATACTTTCAGCTCTTATATATGTATTACTACTTCTTTTGAAAGTCACACACACACAGAATAATTGTTAATTTTGTTAGTTATAACAATGGCGCTATAGTTATGTAAGACAATGTCAATGTTTTCTGAGAATGCATCAGGTAAAATGCACTCTAAAATGCATCAGATAAAATGACATGATGCCAGGAACTTGCTTTAAAATACTTAAGCAAAAAAAAAAAAAAAAAAAAAAAAAAGGAAAAAATAGAGAGAGTAAACGTGGCAAAATCTTGATAATTATTGAAGCTGAGTGACTGGTACCATGGATTTCATTGTTCTGTTCTCTCTACTTTGGATTATGTTTGAAAATTTTAAAAATAAAAGTGTAGAAAGTATATGATGGCATGGGGGAATGACATGGGGGGAGCAGAAAGAGATTGGGAAAGTCTTGAGGAAGGAAGTGGCATTTGGCAAAAGCTTTGAATATTAGCAAAAGAAACAAATACACAAAACACTTTATGGCATTGAACAATCATTTTATTTGGCTCACAATTTTGTGTTTAGGAATTCAGGAAATTCTTGGCCAAGTGGTCCTCACTTCAAGTCTCATGCAATTACAGTCATATGTTGGCTGAAGGCACCAGGGCTGGGCATCCAAGATGGTACACTCACAGGATAGGTCCTTGATGCTGATTGTTGGTTAGGGCCTTGACTGCAGCCCCTACTTATGGTCTCTCAAGCATGGTGGTCCCTGGCAGAAGCTGCAAGGTCTTTTCTGATCTAGACTTGGAAGTCATGCACTATCACTTGGCTGCATGGCAAAGACAGAGTCACTGAGGCTAACCCTAGGCTCAAGGGAATGGGCCATAGGCGGCACCTCTTAATGAAAGGAGGATCTAGCACACTTTGTAGAAGAGAATGTGGGATGGGAGAGATTGTTGCAGGCTACTTTGGAAAAATGCAGTATGTCCCAAGGGCATTGGCAGGTGGGAGTGAAGTCAGATAAAACAGGAGAAGGAAGGAGGGCTATTCAGAGTGCTTAAGGAATTACAAATTGCCTGGTATAACTAAAGTGAGGAGTATGATGAACTGGGGGCTATAAATCTGGAAAAATATTATGGGTTCTGTTTACAGAACACTTTGAAAGCCAGAAATGCTGGGTCTGGATTTTATCTAGAAGCAATTTACTGATTA
Organism: Tamandua tetradactyla; assembly: GCF_023851605.1. Taxonomy (NCBI): domain Eukaryota; kingdom Metazoa; phylum Chordata; class Mammalia; order Pilosa; family Myrmecophagidae; genus Tamandua; species Tamandua tetradactyla. The sequence continues at coordinate 127,033,886 of NC_135353.1, forward strand.
GATTAAGAGCATTGCTTTGGAGTCAGCAAGAGCACTGTCCAGATCCACCCTTTACGCTGTGTGATCATGAGTCTCCTTGGGGACACTCAATGTTATTATTTGTAAAAGAGGAAAATTATAACTTTGTTGCAGTTTTACATCACAAGATGAGATAGTGAATGTAAATCACTTAATATATAATCAATGGTGGCTATTATTATTACCATGATAGGAATAAAGTAGTTAATGAGAGTTTTTGAAGATAAAGTAACATGGTCATATATATCATTCAAAGATACCAGCAGGCAGCTCATAGGCCAAGATCAGGAAGACCATTAGGAAGAAATGGCATTAACCAAGTTAAGAAGTCATCAGAGCCTGAACTGTGGTAGTAACTGGGGATGACCTAGAATGTCGAGACTTTGAGGAGTTAGAGGTTTTAATTTGGCGGCTCATTGGCCGCAAGGGTGAGGGAGAGGGAGAAACTGACTTGGGTCAGGTGTCAGAGTATGGGTTCTCCTAGTGGGGTGCTGCAAAGAGGCATTTCTGTTCTCTAGGACTGATCTAGCTCTGCACATAGAGGAGGTGTTTTAGGCACTATTCTTGAAGCAGAACCTGAGACTGTGATTCCAGGGCAAGTGATTTATTGAGGGAGTGCTCTCAAGAGAACGGGAGTGAGGGTAGAAGGATGGAAAACAGGAAAACATTTGAAAAAGAGGTGGTCTCACCTAGAGACCAGCTTTAGCCTGATCTCACAGTTGCACAAGAGCTGACTTGCACTGCAGAATTAGACAAGGGGTCCTGCCTTTTTACCTCTCAGCCAGTCACTGGCTTTGGTGGAGTAGGTGGGTAGAATGTAATCTCGCTTGTTATGTAGCTCCATTTGGCCAAGGGCAATTCTCTAGAGAAGGGGCAGCTGTGATCTCTTAGCAACCAATATTCCTGGCAGCTCAGGAATGAGTGTACTAGTCTGGAAAAGGGGTTTAGGTGAGGCTCCAACAGCATCCATTATAGGGAAGTGAATGCTGACATTAGTTTGCTTGAAACCTTGCATGAGCTGGGGAGCCAATGCAAATGAATTTCTGCTCAGCATGTTTATGTTCCTTGTAGAAAATTCCTTAATTTGCAAACTGTGATAATAACTAACATTGTGTGTTTAGGAGGTCATTTTTTTATTATGCATGGGTAGACTGGCTGAAATGAAGGTGGGCACCAAGTCAGCAGATCCTCTTGGCTAGCAGGTAGGCAGAGGGAGAAAGAGGGAGAGAGAGTCCAATAAAACAGACAACACGTGGAGACATGCATTATATTGTATTTATGGAAGCCCCCCCCACCCCACCCTGGAAGGTCCCAGCAGGTGCTATTATTTCATCCCGGCCTCTATGATCTTCTGTTCCATGTACACTGGATTTGATTGAAATTAGACAAATCAGTGTTTTATTTTAAACAGGAAACTTCTAAAGCAATCTCTGAATGTTTTACATGATAAATTTAGCTTTTCACTTAGGTGCTGCTTACTTCTTTAAAGTCAATAAAAATGATTAAACAGGAATAACTTACATAATTCAAAGTAAACACACATGCACAATAAACCTTTAGATGAAAGGTTTGGCTGCCTGCCACCAGAAATCTCCCACTTTCCTTTTATTATTAGAAGCAAACACAAAACACAAATCAACACCATCAAGGATTTCCCCACTTGGAAAGCATACTGCATTCCAGAGCAGTCCAAAGGTTACACTACTCGTGACAGTTGTATATTGTTTTCTCCAAAGTTCATGGGAAGAAAATAGTCATTATTTTCTGTCCTCCTTCCAATTTTCCAGCACTCATATTCCCTCCAAAATGGAGAAACAGACACATTTTGTGCGTTTTGCAAATTGGTCCTCTTTGGGCACCTTTTGGGAATTCCTACTGAGTTGATACATCTATTTACTTGAAGGCACTATATACTGGTCTGCATGGGCAAGTCCTTCTGGATTTCAAAAGAAAAGAAAATATTCATGAAAACCACTCACAGACTAACACCATTCCTGTACTGGACAGATAATTGCTTACCATATAAGAATGAGATACTGGGGATCAGAAGTCTATGTTTTTACCAGATGACCACAAATAAATGGGTTTCAAATATGTCTTAGATGCTATTCCATTAAATGAGCTAATTAAGTCCGAAAGTCTAAATATTGGAGAATCTTCTCATTTCTATCAAGGTAAGTATGTTTTGTATATATTTACCATGAAAATAAAAATTTCCTTTTGTTATCTGATATGTAATAAAAAGATGTGGATTCAGGAGACCTGGACTTGGGTCCTGTGGTAACAGGAGACTTTGAACAAGTCTCTGAGCCTCAGATTTGTATCTCTATAGTACTAATATCTGTTAGACCCATTGCACAGATCACTGGGAGCATCTTTTTTTTTAAAATTTTTTAATTTTTTTTTAAATACCAAAAAACACCAAACAAACGCAAACATTCTTAACTTTTGATCATTCCGTTCTGCATATATAATCCGTAATTCACAATATCATCACATAGTTGCATATTCATCATCATGATCATTTCTTGGAACATTTGCATCTATTCAGAAAAAGAAGTAAAAAGAAAACAGAAAAAAATTCATACATACCATACCCCTTACCCCTCCCTTTCATTGATCACTAGCATTTCAAACTAAATTTATTTTAACATTTGTTCCCCCTTCCCCCTATTATTTATTTTTATTCCATATGTTCTACTCATCTGTTGACAAGGTTAGTCTGTGAGTGGTTTTCATGAATATTTTCTTTTCTTTTGAAATCCAGAAGGACTTGCCCATGCAGACCAGTATATAGTGCCTTCAAGTAAATAGATGTATCAACTCAGTAGGAATTCCCAAAAGGCGCCCAAAGAGGACCAATTTGCAAAACGCACAAAATGTGTCTGTTTCTCCATTTTGGAAGGAGTATGAGTGCTGAAAAATTGGAAGGAGCATCAGACGCAAGGTTTTCACAATCACACAGTCATATTGCGAAAGTTATGTCATTATATAATTACCTTCAAGAAACATGGCTTCTGGAACACAGGTCTACATTTTCAGGCCATTCCCTTCAGCCTCTCCATTTCCTCTTGGATAACAAGGTGATATCTACTTAATGCGTAAGAATAACCTCCAAGATAACCTCTCGACTCTGTTTGGAATCTCTCAGCCACTGACATTTTATTTTGTCTCATTTCACTCTTCCCCCTTTTGGTTGAGAAGGTTTTCTCAATCCCTTGATGCTGAGTCTCAGCTCATTCTAGGATTTCTGTCCCACGTTGCCAGGAAGGTCCACACCCCTGGGAGTCATGTCCCACATAGACAGGGGGAGGGTGATGAGTTTGCTTGTTGTGTTGGCTGGAGAGAGAGGCCACATCTGAGCAACGAAAGAGGCTCTCTTGGGGGTGACCCTTAGGCCTAATTTTAAGTAGGTTTAGCCTATCCTTTGCGGGATTAAGTTTCATATGAACAAACCCCAAGACTGAGGGCTCAGCCTATAGCTTTGGTTGTCCACGCTGCTTGTGAGAATATCAAGAATTCAACTTGGGGAAGTTGAATTTTCCCCCTTTCTTAACATTCCCTGAAGGGGACTTTGCAAATACTTTTTTATTCACTGTTCAAATCACTCTGGGATTTATGGGAGCATCTTAAGGAGATGTAAATGTAAAGGTGCTTTGTAACTTTGTAAGTATGCTCAAATATTGGAAAGGCAAGGGACGTTAAAAAATTATACATTTGCAATGAATTCTTTTATTCTGTTACATAGGAAGTACATACTCATAACAAAAAATAAAGAAAATGAAATAAAGCAGAAAAGCAATCATTTATAGGATTTAAGGGGTTATTAGAGTAAAATTGATACATCTTTGAGTTGGAGTAGGATGATGTATTGGGTTGAATTGTGCCCCCTACCCCCACCAACAAAAAAAAAAAGATACATCCAAGTCCTAATTCCTGAAATCTATGAATTATTTAGATGATGGGTCTTTGTGGATGTAATTAAATTAAACATCCTGAGTTGAGATCATCCTAGATTAAATGAGTGGGCCCTAAATACAATAAGTGTCCTTATAAGAAGAGAAACACAGAGGAAAAATGTGAAGGAGAAGGCCATGTGAAGAAGGAAACAGAGATTGGAATGATGCATCAAAAGCCAAGGAATGCCAAAGGTTACTGGCAGCCACTGGAAACAGGAGAGATTAGAACAGATTTTCAGAGCCCATAGAAGGAACCAACCCTGCCAACACCTTGGTTTCAGACTTCTGACCTCCACAACTCTGAAAGAATAAATTTCCGCTGTTTTAAGCCACCCAGTTTGTGGTAATTTGTTACTGCATACTTTGTTATGTCAGAGAGTGAGCAGATCATTGAAAGATAGGGACATGTGTGGTTAGCAACCTGCAATACATGGCTTTTCTAATGAAAGTTTTTTTTTCTGTCCTTTTAAAAGGGGTACATTCACTTTAAACTAACTAAAACAAAACAGCATTCAAAGGTATAATAAATGTGGGGGGCCTCCTGCCCACAATGGTGGAAAATGTTTCTCTGCAGTGCCCGCCAGAGATACCGCGTTTCTAGCTGGCCAGTTCATGTTCCTGGGACTGAGACCCAGTCGGTCATCTCCAAGATAGGAGGCGTTCCTGGATTGTCCCTTGTGAGGCTCACCCTCCCACCCGTTAAATTAGTGGATTGTTGGAATGAGAAGAGAGCCATGTTCGGGATGTATGACAACATCGGGATGCTGGGAAACTTTGAAAAGCACCCCAAAGAAGTGATCAAAGGTCCCAGATGGCTTCGAGGCTGGAAGGGCAATGAATTGCAGCGTTGTATCAGAAAGAAGAAAATGGTTGGGAATCGGATGTTCACCGATGACCTGCACAACCTTAACAAATGCATCAGGTATCTCTACAAACACTTTAACTGACATGGGAAGTACCGGTAGAAGAGAAGTTTGGGGGTTGTGGAAGTAGTACATCTGTTACCCTAAGGGTAACAGAACTTTTCCTTATGAGGGAAGGACTTTGTATGTTCTCTGTAATAAAATGGAGCTTCTTTGGAGTGTGATATCCACACTTTATTTTCAATTCATATAGAAGATGAAACCTGACTTACCTCTAATTTTACAGTCTATGATTTGGACTCTCCTTACACTTTGTTGTCTAGTTATATCTATGGTCTTTAATAAAGAAATGTTAGTGAGAAAACCTAAAAAAAAAAAACTATAGTAAAGACAAGTTAGGAGAAGGTTGGTAAGACAAGTAATAACAGCAAATAATATAGGTGAATCAGTTCAGTGACTGTTATGTTTTATTAAGGAAAGACTTTTGGCATGGAATTAAGTAGGTGAGCATTTCCTCTTTAAAGTGGAGCATGGGAATATAAGAAGAAAGTGATTAGCAATGGAAACAGTTAAGAGATACAGAAAAAAATACAAATTTTACTCCAATTTTGGCTCAGACTTTATGTGTTCTTTTTTTAAAAAAAATACATTTAGTTATGTTTAAACTTTTTAATAAAGAGATCTATCGTTATCAAGTAAAGTTGTAAAAAAAAAATCATTGCTTAATTTCGGTGAGTCTGGGCAAAGAGAAGACTTGACTATTTGGGCAACCTGAAGGTGGTACGTGACACCTACAGTCCAACCACTCTAAGTCCAAATTTATAGAATAGATTAATGGCATCCTGGAATGAGCCTCTTCCCCAGCAGGATCTTTATAAGTAATTCCTGGTCAAGGCAGACATCACCTTAATTTAAATTCTGCCTGATTCCTATTTTGCCAATCCCCAGTATCCTTAATTTCTTCTTTTCTTCTCACTTGGTATGCTTCTACAGTTGTTTTATTATTAAAAAAAATAATAAACACCAACTACCTCTTAGGACTTATGCTTTCATAGGCACCATTTGATTCTTGTGATGCTCTGGGGAGGAACCTATTATCATCCACATTTTATATGAGAGGAAACTGAGGAGCTGTGATGGTGGAGGTATGGTGTGGTAGTGGAGATCAGACAGGCCCAGATTAAAGTTTTGGCTCCATACTCAGATATAGCTGTATGGCTTTGGGTAAGTGGCCTAACCTCCCTAAGCCTTGGTGTTCTCATATGTAAAATGGGACACTACTACAGTTTTTTGTATCCTAAGGAGCCCTTCTATTTTCACTTCTTATTTTAATGTTTGAAATTGAGAAGCATCATATAATTGCTTGTGTCTTATAAAGTATCCCCCCTGCTATTAAGCTGCTATTAAATTGATGATGTGTCTTATCACTGATAACATTCATGAACTGAGGAATTTAGTAATATATACCTTTCCAGGTTTTTGTAAAGTTTAAAAATTATGTATATAAAGTGCTTGATACAGAGTCAAAGCTCAAGAAGTGGTGGTTTTTATTATTTTTCAGCAACTTGGCCATAGGCTGCATTGCTAGTAAGTGGCAAAGCCTAGATTGGAAACCAAGTTTGTAAGCAGTTATAGAGCTCCTCCATTTCTACACCCCCCTCCCCAAATAGTGAGGAGCTGGCCCCCTATATTAGCTGTGAGTTGGTCCCCTATATCATGATCCATATGGCTCGATTCTCATAGCTACCTTACTCTTCCTAATTTCTAATACCTTCACTAGGCACATATTGAACCCACCAGCATTTTAAGTTTGAAATGTTAATCTTTAAACCCATATGCACAGGACTTCCATAGTTATTATTTGCTGTAGTTGAGTCAAGTTGTCATGTTGTAGTCTGGCTGCTGAGCTTCTGGAATAACAGGAAGTAGGTGAAAGAGAAAATAGGCTAAAAGGAAACAGAAAAGTAAATCTTGAAATTATTGGAATGAAGTTATGCCTTTAGCCTATTCCAGGTTCCTGTGTTTTATTTGTTTGTTTATTTGTTTATTTTCCTCCCTCCCATAGAGGAAATAAATTATTCATCATTTATTAGGAATTGGTGTCCATGCCTAACCCCCACCCCACCCCACTGCCACCCTACCTACTGAAAATGACTCTGAGCTGGAAAAGAGAGCATGAGCAAGAAACTGAATGACAAAATTGTTGTGGTACCGCCCTCCCCCTCTCTACGTGGAACATGACTCCCAGAGATGTAAACTCCCTGGCAATGTGGGACAGAAATCCTAGAATGAGCTGGGACTCAGCATCAAGGGATTGAGAAAATCTTCTTGATCAAAAGGGGAAAGAGCGAAATGAGACAAAATAAAGTGTCAGTGGCTGAGAGATTTCAAACAGAGTGGAGAGGTGATCCTGGACGTTATTCTTATGCATTATATAGACATCCCCTTTATAGTTTAAGGTGTTTTAGGCTAGAGGGAAGTGCCTGAAACTGTAGAGCTGTATTCCAGTAGCCATATTTCTTGAATGATTGTATAATGATATAGCTTTCATAATGTAACTGTGTTTGTGAAAACCTTGTATCTGATGCTCCTTTTATCTATAGTACGGACAGATGAGTAAAACATATGGATTAAAAGTAGATAATAGGGGGAACAAATGTTAAAATAAATTGAGTAGATGGAAATACTAGCGGTCAATGAAAGGGAGGGGTAAGGGGTATGGTATGTATGAGTTTTTTCTTTTTATTTCTTTTTCTGGAGTGATGCAAATGTTCTAAGAAATGATCATGGTGATGAATATACAACTATGTGATGATATTGTGAGCCATTGATTGTACACCATGTATGGAATGTTTATATGTTAAGAATGTATGTGCTTATATGTTGTTTTATCAATTAAAAAAATTGCTGTAGATATCCATCGTTATTATTGTTGCTGTTATTTTGTATATGCCTGCCCAGCATCCATTCTTTTTTCTTTTCCATTACGGAAACTCTGTCCTTCCTCAGTCCTTGTGATTTGTTGGGGTAGGACTCATCTTAGGGTTGGTGGTTGAGAAACCCAGGCCTGGAAATTCAGAGCATTTTATCCCTCTGCCCACAATATTTCATTCAGGGAGGAGCAAATATCTTACTTTTTTAAAAAAAATCCAGTTTGAGTTGATTTTCTAATACTTTCAGTTGAAAGAGACCATCTTCACTAGTATAATTGGAAATCAGGATCAATCAGTAATTGGAAATACCCCTGATAGCCACAGGCCAATCTTGGAAGTAAACCTTCAATGAGGAGTTGATGGGGATAGTTTCTTAGGGTCCCCTTGACACCTTCAAAGAAGAGACTTGCCGTGATGGACTGACCCAGGTATAAAAATCAGCCATATAGACATTTTCATTAGCAGTGAGATCACAAATCAATAACCTTTACTTAAACCGTAGAAGTATTCTTCTTGGATTTAGGCCTTATATCCAGTCATTTGAATTTAAATTCAGGCTTTCTTTACATATAGCAGGTGAAAACTTGTCCTGGAGGTATTTGGCAGGATAAGTGTCAGTGAATAAATTCCTAGTCTGGTTTGTAAGTGAAGCTCTTGTGAATTTGATTATCATGAGTCAATCCAACTGGTGAGCTCAACCTCGGATAATTTAACAAATTTGAATTTTTGAAAATCACATCCAAAACAGAAAAGATGAGCTTCAAGTAAAGAACACAAATTTTAAAATAACTTATTTGTTGTTTTTTCTTGAGGGTGGAGTAGAGTTGGTGTTTGTTCTTTGAAATGTATTTGGGGCCGATTGACTTGCCTACTTTTCCAAGACCCCAGCCACCAAAAGTTTTGGTCTTTTACATGGTTGCCTAGATGTTAATGTGAAAAGTGGCCATCACAGCCTTTCTAAGATGTTCCAAGGTATTACTTGATAAACTGATTCAGTCTTTCTGAAAGTTTATGTCTGAAAGTTACCTACCCTGGTAAGGCAATAGGTTCTAGAGAAAATGGTGAAAAATTCAATTGTCCACCATTGTAAGCTGTAAATAAGATGTGGCTTACTGTAGCATCTTCAAATAAGAAATGCCATTTAGAGGGTCTTTCTCTGGATTAAAAGGAATTGATATTCTCTTATGAACTCGAAACAATTAGTAGACTTTCTAGGAGTTTTGCTTATTAAGTTCACCAAGCACTGAATATCTACTGGGTACAAGGCATGGGTTAAGCAAATGTTCCTTTTTACACAACTAAGTGGAAGATACTGTCAAAGTAATTTCATAATCATTTCATAAGCCAGATAAAGGCGCTTACCATAGAGATTGTAATGTTTTGTAAATGTCAGAGCACTAGCTGAATAATTATAAGAGTTAGAGCACATTTTGTTATTAATTTGTCACTCTTACTATGACATTAACTTCCTTCCTCCAAATTGCTCATTTGACATTTTTCCAATCTGAACTGTGTGAGTTGCTGCACAATGGACATTGCCTTATTTTATTTATCTTTTTCTATTTTTACAACAATTTATAAGAGCTATACAAGTTAAACACAAATACATTATTGTAAAATTTTTCAAATAAAGAAAAAGGGAATGTCATTTTTATTCCTACTTAATTTTACTACTTTTTCCAGAAATTACATGGTAACAGTTTAGTACATAAATTTGCAGCTCCTTCTCTATGTATTTATGAAAAAATATGTGCATATATCAGTGTATGGTTTTATTTTTGGTATGTTTGTTTATAAATTGGATCATAGGATATGTATTGCTTTGCAACTTGTCTTTTTAATCTAATTGGATGTGTTAGGGATCTCTTCATATCAGTACACGTAGATTTATTCATATAATCATTAAACAAGCAAATATTTATTGAGCAGTATTATGGGTCTTATTAGTGTGCAGCAAATATTCATTCTTCTTTTCCCAGCTCTCTGTAGGAGGAGTATATTTCTATGCCTCATTGAATCTATTTCTCTGCCCTAATTAAAGTTGACTTTGGTTATATGACTTGCTTTTTGTCGGTCGAATGGGGTGGTGAAAGTGCAAGTAAGCCAGATCCTAGCAGAAACTTTAAGAGGCGTTGTGAGTTCTACAGCCTTCTGAGGCTCCTACCCTCCATTAAATGAGTAGTACACCCCCCTACATTCTTCAGCCTGGGCCATGGCATACAAAAACACATGGAACAGACCTGAACCCAACCCATGGCCTGGAACAGAGTTGCTATATCTAATGGTAGACTCATGGACAAGAAAGAAAGGTTTGTTGCTATAAGCTGTTGAGATTTTGAAATTTTGTAACTCAGCACCATCACAGCAAAAGCTGACTGATACAAACACCTGTTCTTTGTGGGGCGTTATTCTAGATGCTGGGTAAACAACAAAATCCTTACTCACATGGAGTTAACGTTGAAAAGCTGGGTAGTATTCAGTAGCATGCTGAGCTATGGTAAGGTATTATGTCTTTTTCAGTCTTATAGGCCTTTTCTAGAAAATGCTTAGCAAACAAGGCCTGTGTGTCCTCAATACTTCTGTCTCCTTCAGTCCTCCACTTCCACTTGCCTACTTCTCCCCTTCTCACTTATCACCCTTACTCTAGAACCAATACCAATTGATTCTTTGTCTAGGTTCTCTCCACCCTCAGACATCCTATGCCCTTTGACAGGTACAGTTTGTAGCTATGACCTTGTCTCACAAAAACTCAGTGACCTCTTTTCCTTCCTTACAAAGCTTGGCCTTCAACACTTACCCTCTCCAAACTTTCCAACCTCATTCCTTCCCTCCTCTTGTACTCTCATGTCTTGCCAAATAAAAATAGACTTGCTTACTGTCCAGGGCACATATCTTATAGTGGATGCTGTGTTGTGCCACCCAGAATTCACACTTCAGGATTGAGGTACCCATTCCTCCAGCTGCAGGGAATGTTGGTGGCTGATGCCTGTCAGATGAGTCTCTCAGTTTCTCTCATCAATATGATGCGATAAAATAGGTATTTCATGGGATTGTTGTAAGCATTAAATGAGATAACATCAATAAAGTTCCCAGTGTGCATCAAGTACCCAAATCTGAGATCTTCCCACACTCTTCTTCCTTCTTCGTTTGGTTATATCTGGCATTTTTACTGATTTTTCCAGTAATTCGTGGGCTTGTCTCATCCACCTATAGGTATTGTAAGGGCTGGAATATGCCTTGCTTATCTATGTATTCATACAGTGCTTAACATAAGGAGCTTAATAAATGTTAAGCTAACATCACTTCTGGGAAAAATCTTATAGTTTGTTTTTGGAACCAAGAATTTCCATATTGTATCACATAATTCATAAATTTATCATACAAACAATGAAACCCAGGATATCTATTTATGGATTCTCAATAGGAACTGTAACTACAGAAGTTTTGTCAGCCCTCTGGCTGGCCTTGTCTATCTCTGCCGGCACCACATGGGAAACCAAACTGCAAACAAAGGTGCACTTTGTATGTCTAGAATCATATACCAGCTAAGGAATTCCAAGACAAACTGTGTACATCATTGTTTCTATGACTGAAGTTTCTTTTAACTTAATTTTTTTATGACCAGAGTGGAGCATTCTAAAATAATTTTAAAGATTATCACTGGGGAAAGAAGTGACCTGGTTAGCACAATGGTTAGCATACGTTCAAGAGATATTTCTTGAATGTGCTTAACATATGTTCAAGAGATGTTTCTTGAATGTATAAGTGAATGGATGGATGGATGTGGCTTAGCCATGAGCGAAGTTCTGGAGATGGTATACTTCCATCCCCTCAAGCACATGTAGATCACTGTACTGGTTTGAAACTGTTATGTGCCCCAGAAAAGCGATGTTCGTTTTCCTAATCCAATCTTGTTTAGGGTGAGACCTTTGATTAGGTTGTTTCCATGGAGATGTGACCCACCCAATTGTGGGTGGGACCTTTTGATTAGGTGGTTTCGATGGAGGTATAACTCTGCCCCTTCAAGGTGAGTCTTATTCTGCTTTCTGGACTCCTTTAAGAAGGAACCATTTTGGAAAAACCTTCAGAGTCTACACAAACAAAGATGTTTGGAGATGCAGAAAGAAAATGCTCCCAGGGGAGCTGTTTGAAACAAGAAAACAAAACACCAGCAGATGCCAGCCCCATGTCTTCCCAGTTGACAGAGGGGTTCTGGATGCCATTGGCCTTTCTTGAATCAAGACATCTTTCTCTGTACACCTTAATTTGGACATTTTTATAGTCTTAGTACTGTAAACTTGTAATTTAATAAATCCCCTTTATGAAAGCCAACTCATTTCTGATGTACTATATTCCTACAGCTTCAGCAAACTAAAACAGTCACCTTCAGGGAGAACTGAAAGGAAGAGTTGGACTTCTCTTCAGTGTAGCCACTTTGAGGTGTGGTTGCTGGGATAAGTGAAAGGGTGCATCTTGTGACTGACAGCAGCTATTCTAAAGGGGAACATACATGATAATAATGCAGGAAGCTCGTTTGCTACGGTGTTAGAAGTGAAATTTAAAACTCCAGTGTAGTTTCAAGTCAAATGTCCTATGTGGCAGGTTGGGATCTTTGTGAAGCAGACTCTGAAACTGATTTTAGCATGCAGGATGATTATTAAGGAGTGTTGTTGAGATCAACACCTATGCAAGGTATTGATCTCAATAACAGGAAGCAGAAGTAAGAAAATGACAGGATCTCAATAACAGGAAGCAGAAGTAAGAAAAGCAAGATGGTGTAGTGCGATGCAGGTCCAATGACAACTTTATCTGACTCCTCAGATGGCCCTTCAAAGCTGTCCAAAGTCAGGCCAAGAAGGCCAGGCCTTTATACCCATGCTTCAGTGATTCATTGTATGTGGACTGCATCATGAATGGTATGATTCTGACTGAGGTGGTTCTCTGCAACTGAGCCAGAACCTAAAGGGGCTGACACCTGTGCACTGTCTGCCCACAGCAGTCCCACAGTTAGAGAACTAAGTCTTTCTTTGAAGGGGAATCTAAGTGCTATACCTCCATATTCAGCAGACTTTCCCTTGTCCTTTCCACTACCCTCTCTTTTTGCCATATTTGATTTCCCTTTATACCCCAGCAGCACTGAATTGCTTATCTATGCTTGTGCTCATGCTGTGTCTCTTCTTAGAATGTATTTCCCCTCCTTTGTTGGACTATCTTCCACTCATTCTTTAAGATTAATCTCCAGGCAACAGAAAGATTATAGGGCACCAAGGGTGGGAGTGGGGTGAGGAATGAGGAGATAATGCTTAATGGGTACAGAGTTTCTGTTTGGGGTGATGGAAAAGTTTGGTAATGGGTGATGATGACGATAAGACAATATTGTGAATGTAATTAACACCAGTGAATTGTGTACTGGTGAAAGTGGATAGAATGGGAAATGTTATGTTTTATAAATGTTACCACAATAAAAATTAAGAAAAAGACAAATCTTTGGGCATCATCTTCTCTAAAACGCTTTTCTGGACTCCTCAAAATAACATGAGATGTGCTTTCAAAATATTCTGCACTGGCTCTTTCTTTCCCATTCTATTGTGTGACTATGTGCGTGTCTGTCTTTCCTTCCAGGTTGGAGTTTCTTATTGCCAGGGCCCAACCTGCCAATGCCTGTCTCAGACATGGTGTTTCATGTTTTTTGAATGAATGATGGCATGGAGGAATCATGGGGTTCCTTAACAGCACTGGAATGTGAGTGTGCAGTTCTATTGGCTAAGAGGTTACAAAATAGGTCTATTATAACACCATGGCTGTTTATTCTGATTTTTAACTTGTATAAATAGGTCTCTTAAATTCCTTGAATCCTTTTTCATTTGACTAGTAGACTGTTTTGCAAAATGAACAGCACATTGATACTTTTCTGAATTGTGTTTCCCAACTAGTAGGTTAGGACACTTTGATGAGACACAAAGATATTCTTGATGTGCCACAATATCGTTGGTTTCCTAATTCTTTGTTACTAATTTCTGATTGGCAGGGTAGGATTACTGGTAACCTAGCTGGAGAGAAAATGGGACAATGCAGGTAAATATATGTCCAAAGGTCAGGTATTTGGGGTGAATATAGAGCTGGATTAGTGACGGGCTGGGTGAGATCGAGCAGGAGGCAGGTGGCAGCACACCCTGCCTTCTCTATATACCATTCTTTGCACAAAGCTGATGATCGTATTTTCGTGGAGACTACAACAGACATTGAGAATGATGTTTCAACTGAAGTCTCCTAGTGGTGTACTCGACTACCACTGGCCAAGTCAGGAAGAGCTGAAGATAGGAAATGAAACAGAGAATGAGCTGAAGACAGACCACTCAGAGTAGGTTTTACTTAGTAAAAGAGAAAATTTTCTCATAAATGTTTGTGCAAAGAATGCTCATGTATTAGTTTTGGTTGCAAATGATAAAAACCCACTTGGAACCCCCTTAGGCCAAACAGGGGATTTATTGGCTCATGTAAAAAACCCTGGTCAAGCCAGAGGTGCAGCTGGCTTCTGCAATGACAGGAAAATACTAGTTTTCCACTAGGGTGGAGAGGATCATTTTCTGTGTCAGCTGTCCTCTTTCAGACAGACTTTTCCACAGGACTGGACCATGGATGACAGCAGCTGCTAGTTCTCATCATCTCAGACTTCATTCTTCCTATTCATAAACAAATATGTATGGAGGACCTAGCACATGAAAAACACTTTTAGACGTTGGGAATAGCAGAGAACCCCAGGAAAACAACATCTGCTTATATTCAAGGGGAGGAGTTCAGACAGTAAACAAATGTAAAGAAGACCATTTTATAGTATGTTAGAAAGTGATAAGTGCTATGTGGGAAAAATATCGAGTATGGAAAGGTGGTAGGAAATGCTGGGGTGTGGGGTAGGGTGGCTACAATTCAAATAGAATGGTCAGGGAATGCCCTACTAGGAAGTTTACATTTGAGCAAAGAACTGAAGGAAGAGAGAGGGTGAGCCATGTAGGTAACTGGGGGGAAAGTATTGGAGTTGGAGAGAAGAGCTCATGTAAAGGACATGAGGTAGGTGTGCTTGGCATGTTTGAGGAACATCGACTAGGTCACTTAGAATAAATCAGAGTGAGCATGGGGAAGAGTAGTGCAGGACATGAGGTCAGGGAAATAAGGAGGTATGGGGTAGATGATGCAAGGTTTCGCGGGCCACACTAAAGACTTGGAGTGTGTGACCTGGCAAACCACCAGAAGGTTTTTTTTTTTTTTTTTTTTTTTTTTATGGGCAGGCACCAAGAATCAAACCTGGGTCTCCAGCATGGCAGGCAAGAACTCTGCCACTGAGTCACCGTGGCCCACCCCACCAGAAGGTTTTCTGTGGAATGGTAACATTGTCTGATTTACATTTGGCTCTGCTTTGTAACCAAGAAGCTAGGATTCATGGGATGATTATGATTATTAAATCATTATATAGAGATTCCTCTTTACTTTCTGGTATAGTAGAGTAGACAGGGGAAAATACCTGAAATCTCTGAACTGTAATCCAGCAGCCTTGATCTCTGATAATGATTGTATTGCCTTTATCTTGTGCCCTTGTGATTGACCCTCAATTGTACCCCTTTTATCTGGTTTTTCAACTTTAGAGTCTTATGATCACTAAAGACAACTCCTAATGTTTATTAATGAAGGGCCTTGAGTCAGCCCCAACCTAACCCACCCCAATTCCAAGGCTATCTTGATATATGAAGCTGGTTCTAACTAAAATGGGCCCACCTGACATGCTCAGTGGCTTAAACTTTAACCTATAAGTTAACTATACATTATTATAATAATGAAAATCATGCCAACTGTATTAAGGCTGCCGTTTTCTTCCATATGTTAAGCATGTAATCAATCTGCGCTCACTCAACAATTAGGTCATCCCTTGACTTGTCATCTTGAGCCATTGTGCTCATTATCCTAAAATCTGCCCATCTTTTGATATTATAAAGCTATCAGAATTACTGCAGTTCAGGGAGGCAGATTTTTAGGCCCATAAGGCGTCTGATCTCCTGCTTCACACCTAGCAATAATCTCTTTCTTTCTTTGAAAGCCCAGTGTCTCAAGAATTGGTCATTTGAAACACATCAGACAAGAATCCACTCCTTTTTGTTTCTCGATCATCCTTTATTTATTGAGTTTCTACCATTTACTGGGCAGTGGATTGGGTGTTGGGTGTACACTGGTGAGTAGAAAGTGTTGGCCTTGCCCTTGTGGAGTTTACAAGTCTGAGAACCCACCACTTTTGATCGGTATCAGCTTCTGTGTTGAGAATGAACTATATGGGGAAAAGTGTGAAAACAGGGAGAGCAGTTGGATGTCCATTGCAATAGTCCAGGTTGAGCCATAGATTTGCTGTCTGACTGAGGCTGTTCCTGTTTGGCCAATTCCAATTTACAAAAAGTTCCAGGGGTGTGAGATTAAATGAGTCACATGGTCACAGGTATAAATGGTTGCCCCACTGGGTGCTCTTGAGTAAAGGGGGAGTTATCTTCAATGTGGGAGCTGTCTACTTCAGTCATGGTTTATCCTGAGACTACTCAAACATTTTAAAAGCATTCTCCTGCTTTTGTCTATATGTTTGAATAGATTTGGGGAAAGTTCTCTGCTTGTAACTCAGGCGATAAATCCCATTTCCACCCATGGAGTAGTTGTGCAGAAAACTGATCCAAAATTTTTGTAAAGAACTGAACTGTGAGTAGATTTCATCCTGATAACAGTGCCTTTTAGAGTCCTTGTCTTCCCTCTCAGAGAAATTTTTTTTGTTGAAATATAGCTTACTCAATTTTTTATTTACTGTTGCAACAAATGACTTAAATGCTTCCATATGCATTTTTCTCGTAAATTAACTCTTTAAAAGCCATTCGATTATTTGAAAAGAGAGAATGTGTGACAAACATTGCATTATTTATGTCATTTTCACTTCTGAGTGACTCTTGAAAATGCTGGATGGAAATTTAGGAGTCTAAAGAGTAAAACCAGCTTTACCAATATTGTTGTTATAATAACAATTCTGAATATGGAAATGATCTCCCTTTCACTTGTATGGGTGGTCTTTTAAATTTAATCACTATGCAAACTCAATGAGTGGTCCTTGAACAATGAATGCTCTATCAGCTGCTCTTCCGCCTCAATTTTTTCATGGAAGCGTGCTATGAGATCATCTGCAACAGTTTCAGACTATAAACAGTACTAAAACATTTATTTCTCCCAATTATAATGCCTTCTCAAATCTCAATTCTCATTATATTTAGTACTTTTGAGTTTAACCTTATGGCCTTGTATCCTGGAAGAAGAAGCTAAATATTTCTTCTTTGTTTACATGCTAACCTGTGACATTTCTAGAATGAGATGTTTAGATTTTGCCTTTGTTGTATACCTTCTGAGTACCACGTGGTTCACTCAGACGGACAAATCCTTGTTAAAGCACCATTCTGTCTGTCTGCTGTCGCTGCTTTTATGGTCTACACGTTCTGATGGCCACAATTTCTCCTGCAATGACAGGCATGTCATTGAATGACATACTTCTTACTTCTCAGTCTCTCTCTTTCCATATCTCTTGCTCTCTTTCCTTCTCCCCTCTCCCCACCTGCTGGACTTTAGCACAAAATCTAAACAACAACAAAAAAAATTCTTTTTGAAAATTAAATCCATATTCCACTTTGGAAACTATACATAGTTTGTTACATAGTTAACTCAACAGAATTGTATATGCAAGAAACCATAATGTATGCATGAAGTGCCTCTGATATCAAAGAGAGGGTGGTGGAGAGTTGTGCCCCAGCGGAAAGGAACACGTCCCAGTGATATTATTTAGAATTGATAGCACATGGTGCTAATAAAAAGCAGATGAATTTTCAGTGGTTTTATTACTGTCTTCTAATTCTCTAAAGACAATGAACCCCTTTATTGCCGGTACCCAGGGAATTATCTAGTATTCAGTTAAAAAGAAAAAGAATATAAGCCACACAACATAGTTTGTTTTTATTAATTAAAAAAATTACCAACAAAAACATTAACATATCATTCCATTCTACATATATAATCAGTAATTCTTAATATCATCACATAGTTGCATATTCATCATTTCCACACAAGATAGTTTTACCTGTTTTGCTCATCAATGTATCCCAAGCACATAGAACAGAGCCTAGCATATAATAAGTGCTCAAAAAATAAATATTTGTTGAATGAATTACTTTATTATGATGTGTTAACCCACACAAAAGGTATATTGTTAATTTTTAAGGTATAAAGAAAAACATTAATAAACACCAAGCTAACTTAAATAGAATTTAATATTAAATTGCATGTATTTCCTGGATAATATCAGTTTCCATGACTCCAGGGGCTATTATTATCCTGAATTAGTCTTTATTTTACTTTTTCTATTCTGTTCTATTATTCGTTTTCTCTCTTAATTTAGTGTGGATAATTTGTACATGCAAAAGAATGTTATAGAAAACGAACACCCATGTTTCTGCCACTGTGCCGATTTGAAACTGCTGTGCACCCAAGAAAAGCCACGTTGTTTAACCCTGGTTCAATATTGTTGGATGGGATCTTTTTGATTAAGTTGTTTCCATGGAGATGTGACCTACCCAGTTGTGGGTAGGAACTTTTTTTTTCCTTTTAAACACTTTTTATTGTTAAATATCACATATATGCAAAAAGCAATGATTTTCTCTAAGTATCCCTCAACAAGTAGTTACAGAACAGATTTCAAAATTTGTTATGGGTTATCATTTAGGTGGGTCCTTTTGATTAGGTGGTTTCCATGGAGATGTGTCTCCACCCCCAATCAAGGTAGGTTACTTACTGGAATCCTTTAAGAGGGAAATATTTTGGGAAAAGCTTCAGATCTGTCAAAGACAGAGGTGTTTGGAGATACAGAAAGAAAATGCCCCTGGCCAAGCTGTTTGAAACAAGAAGGGGAGGGGGGTGGTTGGAAGCTATCAAATGTTGCTATGTGCCTTCACAGCCCACAGAGAAACCCCGAATGTCATCAGCCCTTTCTTTTTTCTTTTTTATAAATTTTATTGATAAAACCAAACAACATACAAACACAAACATTCTTAATGTATGAACATTCCATACTTGGTGTGCAATCAATGGCTCACAGTATCATCACATAGTTGTATATTCATCACCATGATCATTTCTTAGAACATTTGCATCACTCCAGAAAAAGAAATAAAACGAAAAAAGAAAAAAACTCATGCATACCATACCCCTTACCCCTCCCTCTCATTGACCACTAGTATTTCCTTCTACCCAATTTATTTTAACATTTGTTTCCTCTATTATTTATTTATTTTTAATACATATTTTTTACTCACCTGTCCATACCATAGATAAAAAGAGCATCAGAACAAGGGTTTCACAATCACACAGTCACTTTGCGAAAGCTATATCATTATACAATCATCTTAAAGAAACATGCATTAGCCCTTTCTTGAGTCGGGGTATCTTTCTACGGATGCTTTAGTTTGGTTATTTTATGGCCTGAGAATTGTAAACTTGTAACTTAATAAATTCCCTTTATAAAAGCCAACCCATTTCTGGTATATTGCATTTCTGGCAGACTTAACAAACTAAAACAGCCACCTACCTGAAGCAACAGACTAGTACCAAGACCGTGGAAGTTTCTGTATTACTCCCTGATCTTAAAAATCTCATCCTTCTGCCCTTCTTAAATTGTGTATTTATTGGTCCTTTGCTTATCTTTATAGTCTTACTACATTTTTATGTCTCCCTAAGTAATATATTCTTTAGGTTTACATTTTAAACATCATGTTAATGGTATAATATTGTGATTTGTGATTTGCTTTTTGAGTTCAGCATTATGTGTGAAAGAGTCTTGGGTTGTGGAAACAATTATGTCAGTTGTGCACTGAACAACTCTAGGGGGACTGTGCTAGTTTGAAGCTGTTATGTACTCCCAGAAAAGGCCATGCTTTCTTAATCCATTCTTGTGGATGTAGACCTACTGTGGGTGGAACCTTTTGATTAGGTTATTTCAATTGAGATGTGATTCACCCACCTCAAGGTGAGTCTTAATCCTTTTTACTGGAGTCCTTTATGAGAGGATAAAGGACAGAAAAAAGCCCTTAGCTCAGACTGAAGAACACCTTGAGGGTTTGGAGAGAGAAGCCCCAGTAGAAGCAAGCAAAGACCCACAGAAATTGAAAGAGCCAGAAACTGAAGGCAATAAAACTCGGAAAAGAAGGACAGCAAACACCAGCCATGTGTCTTCCCATGTGACAGAGGAACCCTGGATGCCATCAGCCTTTCTTCAGAGGAGGTATCATCCTGTTGATGCCTTAACGGGGATATTTTCATGACATTAAAACTGTAAATTTATCAATTAATAAATACTCATGTTAAGTTGTATGTTTTTGATCCACACGTGTATTTAGCAGTCACTGGGAGTATGAAATTCTTATCCTCTGTGATGATTAGGACACATCAAAGATTTTCCTAAACATCATGTGTGTTTTTCAGTACCTTTACAGACCAGTATGCATTCCAAATGAAATATGTTAATGGTTTTAAAGTAGCACATTGCAGCCTATCTTTTCTTCTACTACTTGTTGGCGTACACACATTGGCATGGCCATTTTTACTGAACTGCCACGTCAATAAAAGAAGACAATTTTATTGAAGTTTAAAAAAAAAACAAAACTAACACATCTGTGGTATATTGCATTCCTATAGCTTTAGCAAACTGAAACAGGAAGCTATTTACTTTAAAGTCTGGGTGAATGATAACCCCTGAAGTTGTACAGCATTCAACCAGCTGGCCTGTGCATAATGGCTGTGATAGATTGTGCTTCCAAAGATAGCCTGAAATTATCTCCCACTCCACATAGTCTTTTGCAATGGTGATCTCTTCATGCTCCCATCAAGAAGCATAGTCTATTTCCCCTCTGTTTTGGTTTGTTAATGCTGCTGGAAATTCAATATACCAGAAATGGGTTGGCTTTCATAAAGAGGATTTATTCAGTTACAAGTTTATGGTGCTAGGCCCTCAGGAGTACACAGACAGGGAGACAGGGGCTAGGAAGTAAGCAAAGCCACATTCCTTGAACATGCTCCAACCATGCATGCCTCTCCTCCTGTAACCTATGATCCCCCCATGCCCCACACACCTGAGACCTAAATATAAGAACCAGGACCATGAAACTCCTGGAAGAAAATAAAAAGAAGCATGTTCAAGATCTTATGATAGGCAATGATTTCTTAGACTTTACACCCAAAGCCAAACAAGGAAAGAAGAAAGAGTTAAATGGGTCCTCCTCAAAATGAAAAACTTAAATGTTTCAAAGGACTTTGTGAAGAAAGTATACTACCCAATGAGATACAGTATTTGGAAACCACATGTCTGATTAGGGTTTAATATCCAGAACACATAAGAAATCCTACAACTCAACAATAAAAAGATAAACAACCCAATTAAAAAATGGGCAAAGGCCTTGAATAGACATTTTTTTTCCAAAAAGGAAATACAAATGGCTACAGACCACATGAAAGGGTGCTGCTCATCACTAGCTATCAGGGACATGCAAATGAAAGCCATGATGAAATAACATCTCACATCTAGTAGAATGGCCAATGTTAAAAAAAAAAACAACAACCAGAAAACTACAAGTATTGAGAGGATATATAGGAATAATAATATTCGTTCACTGCTGGTGGGGTGGGAGCCACTTTGGAAGACTGGTGGTTCCTCAGGAAGCTAAGTACAGAATTACCATATGATCTAGCAATCCTGCTGCTTGAAAGAAGAAATGACAGCAGGAATGTAAACAGACATTTGCACACTGATGGTCATAGCTGCATTATTTCCAATTGCCAGAAGATGCAAGCAACTTAGGCATCTATCAACTGATGAATGAATAAACACAATGTGGTATATACATACGACGGAAAATAATTCAACTGTAAGAAGGAATGAGGTCCGGATGCATGTGACAGTATGTATGAACCTGGAGGGCATTATGTTGAGTGAAATAAGCCAAATACAAAAGGACAAATATTGTGTGGGCTCATTAATAAGAACTAATTATAATCAGTGAACTCATAGAATCTAAAATATAGGTTACTAGGGCTAGAATGAGGGTGAAGAATGGGAAGCTGATAGTTAATTTGTGTAGAATTTCTATTTAGGTTGAATGTAAATGTTGAAAAATGGACAGTGGTGATACTAGCACATTACTGTGAATAATTCACAGCACTGAATTATGTTGGTGAATGTGGTTGAAAGGAAAGTTTTGGGTTGTGTATGTTACTAGAAGGAAAATTAAAAGATAAAACATGAGACTGTATTAACAATGAACTCTGTGGTTAATAGTACAAATATAAGAATGTTCTTTCATGAATTATAGCAAATGTATAACACTATTACAAGGTACTAATAATAAGGTGGTGTATGGGGGAAATATACCAAATGTAAACTGTGGACTATAGTTAATATTCTTTCATCAATTGTGACAATTGTGGTACTATGCTAATGCAAAGTGTCAATAATAGGGAAGTATATGTGAATGTTGTATTCTTTATATGACTTTTCTCTAAATCTACAATTTCTATAATTAAGAAAGGTAACAATAATTAAAAAAACATGCTAAGTGAAAGAAACTAGACATAAAATACTACATATTGTATGATTCCATTTATCTAAAACATAAATATAAATAAATTTATAGAGACAGAAATAGATTAGTGATTATGTAGGGCTGGGGAAGGATAGGGGATTGAAAGGTGACTGCTGAGGGGTATGGGGTTTTTTTTGAGTAATGTAAATGTTCTAAAATTGATTACACATCACAATCACACATGCATAACTGTGTGATTATTCTAATAGCCATTGATTGTACACATTAGATGGATTGTACAGTGTGTGAATATATTTCCATAAAACTGCTTTTTAAAAAAAGGTGATACAGGTTTAGGTATAATCTCAGTCAGGCCTCAGACCTTTCAGAGCATTCAAAATTGTTCTGAATTGGACTGATCAGTTACTGGATCTTGCCATCCCAGCAAGGCAGGTGACCTTGAATGAAGCAGTTCTCTGCAGTTGAGGCAGTCTCTGAAAGGTCTGACCACTGAAGTTGGCTGCCAACAGTACTCCCAGCACCTGGGGCTGGAAGTCTTTCCTTGATGGGAGATCTGGGAAGTGTATCACAGTGTACACAATATTTTATTGTACAAATATATGATTATTTATTTAAGTTTTTCCTATTGATGCACATTTGGATTCCTGCTATCATAGCCTATTCTCCTGTATTTTCTAAATTTGTTAAACTTTTACTGGTCATATTTAAATCATGAATGAATCTGAAAATGATGTTTTTAATGGTTCGAGGACAGGATCCAATTTTTTTTCATAAAAATAGCTGTTAATGTGCAATGATGCCTCTACCATATATTAAGTGTCTCTGTATGTTTTGGTGTGTTGTTGGGCTGTCAATTTTATTCTGTTGGATCATTTGTCTATCTCTGAGTCAATATCACAGTGCCTTCATTACTCAAATTTATAGGATTTGAAGCAGGGTTCCCACAACCTTATCAGTCTTCAGGAGTGTCTGAGCTATTCTTTACTCTGCTCTCCCATACAAATTTTAAATCAGTTTATCAAATTTCATGAAAAAAAGTCTATTAGGAATTGTTTGTTGCTTTGTTTTCCATGAAAATGTCATTATGTTAGAAATGGCCTGCATTGTAATGGAATTTGAGAAACATAGAGTTGAAGGATTTGTTAAACACTCATTTTCTAAGCTCCTCTCCTATATTGTTAGATCCTTAGATAGCAACATATCAGGTGTTATAGTACTACCCATACAAATATAAGTAAATAAAAATGTCATAACTGAATTGAAGCCAGATATTATATATCCTTGAATTTTCTAAAGAGTCTGTATGAAAAATGGTCACGTGAAAATATTTGTAAATCTTCTGCAGGACAGGAGCCCTACTTCCCAAGAGAAGGTCAAAGCGGAACATTTCCTGTGGGTGAAATCAATGTCCTCAGTCAATTCGAGCAGTGGGGCATGAAGGGGAGAGCTACAACTTTACAAATTTCTGGTCAAGACAAGACAAATACGTAGAAAAACCTTGGCCAGGCTTCCTCAGGTATGATGTTCCCAGGCTAAAAAATATGATGAAAAGGCAGTGGGCACCTTGATCATGTCATTCCTTAACATGCCTGTCTATTGAGTCACCTGTTCTAATCAGGAGCGGATTCACATGTCCAGTACCCAGATTTCATCCCAGGCTGTATCTTGTCATAGTTTGAACCTATTATGTACCCCAGAAAAGCCTATGTTCTTTTAATCCAGTCTTGTGGGGGCAAATCTATTGTTAAGTGAGAACTTTTGATTAAGCTTTTTCCAAGGAGATGTGACTCCACCCATTCAAATTCAGTTTTAATCAGCTTGCTGGAGTCCTTTAAGAAAGCCCACGGAGAGGTGAAAGAGTTTAAAGAAGCTAAAAAAGAAAATGCCCTGGGTGATGCTAAACTAAGACATAAAATCCAGAATTTGCCCGGAGAAGCTAAAAGGGGACCCACACACTCCTCGAGAGAGAAATGCCCCAAAGATACTAAGAGAACACCTGCAGGACACAGAGAGAGAAAGCCACTGGACTGGAATCAAGAGCTGAAGGCAATGAACATGGAGCAAAGATTAGCAGACTCGATCCTCTTCCCCTCCCAGCTGAGAGGTGTTCCAGGTGTCGGTGGCCTTTCTTCAGAATCCAGGTATCATTTGTTGATGCCTTAATTCAGGCATTTTCACTGTCTTAGAACTGTTCATTTGCAACTTAATAGATCCCCTTTGGAAAAGCCAATCCATTTCTGGTATATTGCATTCCAGAAACTTTAGTAAACCAAAACATATGTCTTTTCTGTCTGAGGATTCCTTTCATCTGCTTCCCATGCTGCATCACCTGTTTCATGTTTCTCATTATCTTCCTTTCTCTTGATTTACTCTGCTCATTTGAGTGAGTACCTCCTCCAGTCACTTCGTGGGAAGCTATTCTTGGAGAATAAATATATCGGGAACTTGCATATCTATGCATTTCCTTATTATACCCTTATGCTAAAATGGTAGTTTGGTCAAGTATAAACTTCTAGGTTTGAAATTATTTTCCTTCAGAATTTTGAAAGCATTGCTCCATTGTGTGTTAATGTTGCTGCTGTTAAGATTCAAGCCATTTTAATACCTGATCCTTGACCTAAGACCTATTTTTTTCTTTTCTGGAAACTTACAGACGCTTCTGTTTGTAACCCCTTGTTCTGAAGTTACCTTGAAGTGGGCCTATTTTCTTCTATTGTGCTGTGTTCTAAGCAGAACCTTTTTAACTGACAATTTATGCTCTTCCGTTTGGAGAACTTTTCTTTCTTTCAGTGCCAATGTTCTCACCTCTGCTTTCAACATTATTTCTAGAAAACAGTCTGGTTCTTTAATTTTCTTGATTTTGTCCTTTAATTTTGTTTACATTTCTTTCCCCACTATTCTTCATTTTATCTTTCAATTTCACTGTCGAATTTTTGTTTTCTGCTATAACCTTATGATGTTTTTACTTTTCAAGAGCTCTCTTTCCTCCTCCAATTTAATGATAGAATTTGGTTCTTGTTTCATGGATGCAATATCTTTTCTGATCTCTTTTAATATATTAATGAAAGGGTTTTTTGTTTATTTGCTTAGGTTTTTTTTTTTCCTTGCATAATTTCTGTTTCCTTCAGGTTCCTTTTATCTGTTTATTTATTTGTTTGCTTTGGACTCTATCATCCATGTTAGAGGTTTTCCTGTGATGTGTGTTAATCCTTAGTTGATTGCTCATGATTTAAAGTCTAGGATTAAAAAGTTTATTGAAAACTCTGAATGCATGAATGGAACTTGCTGACTTTGAGCTTTATGGTTAAATGATCTGAGTGGGTGGATTGTTTGGGGGGAGTCCCTAAGGTCAGTATCTTTAGGTCTTTCTTCATGGATTGGTCAAATTCCTTAGAAGATCATCTAATTTTCTGCCAGGGGAGTGAAGGTCTGGATGCCAGAGTTTTGAGAGCCAAATTGTGGAAAAAACTTGGGGGGCTAGGTGGAATTTCAGTATTTAGCATTTAGGCATTTGGTCACATATTCCCTTGGCTTGTACTTGGCCTTTCATCCTGCCACCATGGCAAGAGGATTGGGAAACTTTGTTGTAGCCTAGTGAAGATGGAAGTCTCTGCTCTCTGTTTGGCCTTCATTAACATGGGTGGAAGTGAGGCCACTATTTATTCTGGAGTGTTTGGTTGCAGTAGGTTGGATATTGTCCAAAAGTTTTCTGTCTTGCTGGGCTTCCCCTTTCCTGGTCCTTTAGATAGAGAGAACAAGCTTTTCTTGAGTCTTTTATTTGTTTGTCTCTGCTCACATTTCTTGGTTGTTGGCTTCTCTGGTACCCAGTCTGGAATATATCAGGCTAAAAGAATACCAAGTGAATTTATCATCATGTTATTCCTCAGATCCCAATGTCCCCAACTGTTCTACCTTCTTCTCTCCCACTTTCAAAGTCATATACATCTATCTATCCAGGGTTTTTAGCTATTCTTTTTAGGAGGAAGAGGGACAAGTGTGTCTTCTCCTGTTTGTTCAAAACTGTCTCTATTCCGAAATTTTAATATGTAGCATTTTAATTGTTATTCAGTTTTAAGAACCTTATACATTTTCTTATGATTTTTTCTTTTACCTATGAGTTTTTTCTATTGTGTTCTCAATTTCAAAATATAAAAAGATGTACTTTGGGGGGGGGGGGGTTGTGCATAGTCTGGGAATCGAACCTGAGTCTCCCACATGGAAGGCAAACATTCTCTGGATGAAAGGCAAGCATTCTTATACTTTTTTTGATTATTAATTATTAAACATATTTGCTAGTGGATGAGAATGATGTTTAAATCAATGTGCCTCAGGTTTTCACCTGTAAAGTGGAGATGATAGTTTTACTCTCCTAAGGTTGTGAGGATTAAATGAATCTTTTCAGAAACTTTCATAAGAAACTACAGGTGTGTTTCCCTCACCAGTTCTTTCCTGATATTTCCTCCATATAGTTTCCTGGAGTGAGATGCTCATTTTTCAAAATGTTGCTTTAAATTTAACTATTTGACTAAATTATTAATTTAATATTTAAATATTAATATCACAACTTTATGGAGATAAAATTAATACACCATACAATTCACCCATTTAAAGTATATGATTCAAAGGATTTTAGTATATTACAGAGTTGCACAAGTGTTTCAATTTCCTGGCTAGTAAAACAAATATCATACCATGGGTTGGCTTAAAACAAGAATTTGACTTCCGGAGAAGATGGCGGCTTAGTAAGACGCGCGGGTCTTAGTTTCTCCTCCAGAACAGCTACTAGGGGAGTAGAAACGATACAGAAAAGCTCCCAAAGCCACGACAGAGATAAAAAAGACAGCATACCCCATCCTGGAACGGCTGGCTGGCTGAGAGAACCCGCTCTGGTGAGATCGCTGAGGGGCGCGGGCTTCACCGGGCGGGGCAGCAAGCAGCCAGAGTCACTCCCTTCCCCCTTCCCGGGCCGGCTGGGAGAATTGGACAGGTGGTCCCCTCAAACCGCAGCAGCTGGCACCCACACCACACACGGCCCCCCGGACCAACTGAGAGAATTGGATCAGAAATCCCCAGGCCGCGGAGAAGGTGACGGGGGGGGCCCCTTTCAAACCTGTGACTCCCCAGGAATGGTGCACTCTCCCGGGTGGGCCGCTGCGGCTGGCGCCCTCCCGCCACGCTTGGCGCCCCGGGCCGACTAGGAAATTCGGACGGGCGCTTTCCCGGGCTGCGGCGGCCAGCGACCCTCCCCGCGTTCGGACCCCGGGCCGGCTGGCACTCTTCCAAGCCGCTACGGCTAGCGAACTTCCCGGACGGCGAGAGTTTTCCAAAGTTAAAGGACCCACAGCACCTTTTACTGGTGGGACCCACAGACAAATGTGTGCCACGAGCACCACCTACTGGGCAGGATAAGAAAAACAGAACCCAGAGATTTCACAGAAAAATCTTCCAAACTTTTGGATCCAACACCCAGGGAAATCTGTCTAAATGCGCAGACGCCAGCAGAAGATAATGGATCACGCTCAAAAAATTGAAAATATGGCCAAGTCAAAGGAACAAACCAATAGTTCAAATGAGATACAGGAGCTGAGACAACTAATGCTGAATATATGAACAGACATGGAAAACCTCTTCAAAAACGAAATCGATAAATTGAGGGAGGACATGAAGAAGACATGGGCTGAACATAAAGAAGAAATAGAAAAACTGAAAAAACAAATCACAGAACTTATGGAAGTGAAGGACAAAGTAGAAAAGATGGAAAAAACAATGGATACCTACAATGATAGATTCAAAGAGACAGAAGATAGAATTAGTGATTTGGAGGATGGAACATCTGAATTCCAAAAACAAACAGAAACTATCGGGAAAAGAATGGAAAAATTTGAACAGGGTATCAGGGAACTCAAGGACAATATGAAGCGCACAAGTATACATGTTGTGGGTGTCCCAGAAGGAGAAGAGAAGGGAAAAGGAGGAGAAAAACTAATGGAAGAAATTATCACTGAAAATTTCCCAACTCTTATGAAAGACTTAAAATTACAGATCCAAGAAGTGCAGCGCACCCCAAAGAGATTAGACCCAAATAGGCGTTCTCCAAGACACTTACTAGTTAGAATGTCAGAGGTCAAAGAGAAAGAGAGGATCTTGAAAGCAGCAAGAGAAAAACAATCCATCACATACAAGGGAAACCCAATAAGACTATGTGTAGATTTCTCAGCAGAAACCATGGAGGCTAGAAGACAGTGGGATGATATATTTAAATTACTAAAAGAGAAAAACTGCCAACCAAGACTCCTATATCCAGCAAAACTGCCCTTCAAAAATGAGGGAGAAATTAAAACATTCTCAGACAAAAAGTCACTGAGAGAATTTGTGACCAAGAGACCAGCTCTGCAAGAAATACTGAAGGGAGCACTAAAGTCAGAACCGAAAAGACAGAAGAGAGAGGTATGGAGAAGAGTGTAGAAAGAAGGAAAGTCAGATATGATATATATAATACAAAAGGCAAAATGGTAGAGGAAAATATTATCCAAACAGTAATAACACTAAATGTTAATGGACTGAATTCCCCAATCAAAAGACATAGACTGACAGAATGGATTAAAAAACAGGATCCTTCTATATGCTGTCTACAGGAAACACATCTTAGACCCAAAGATAAATATAGGTTGAAAGTGAAAGGTTGGGAAAAGATATTTCATGCAAATAACAACCAGAAAATAGCAGGAGTGGCTATACTAATATCCAACAAGTTAGACTTCAAATGTAAAACAGTTAAAAGAGACAAAGAAGGACACTATATACTAATAAAAGGAACAATTAAACAAGAAGACATAACAATCATAAATATTTACGCACCGAACCAGAATGCCCCAAAATACGTGAGGAATACACTGCAAACACTGAAAAGGGAAATAGACACAAATACCATAATAGTTGGAGACTTCAATTCCCCACTCTCATCAATGGACAGAACATCTAGACAGAAGATCAATAAAGAAATAGAGAATCTGAATATTACCATAAATGAGCTAGACTTAACAGACATTTATAGGACATTACATCCCACAACAGCAGGATACACCTTTTTCTCAAGTGCTCATGGATCATTCTCAAAGATAGACCATATGCTGGGTCACAAAGCAAGTCTTAACAAATTTAAAAAGACTGAAATCATACACAACACTTTCTCGGATCATAAAGGAATGAAGTTGGAAATCAACAATAGGCGGAGTGCCAGAAAATTCACAAATACGTGGAGGCTCAACAACACACTCTTAAACAACGAGTGGGTCAAAGAAGAAATTGCAAGAGAAATTAGTAAATACCTAGAGGTGAATGAAAATGAAAACACAACATATCAAAACTTATGGGACGCAGCAAAGGCAGTGCTAAGAGGGAAATTTATTGCCCTAAATGCCTATATCAGAAAAGAAGAAAAGGCAAAAATGCAGGAATTAACTGTTCACTTGGAAGAACTGGAGAAAGAACAGCAAACTAATCCCAAAGCAAGCAAAAGGAAAGAAATAACAAAGATCAGAGCAGAAATAAATGAAATTGAAAACATGAAAACAATACAGAAAATCAATAAGACCAGAAGTTGGTTCTATGAGAAAATCAATAAGATTGATGGGCCCTTATCAAGATTGACAAAAAGAAGAAGAGAGAGGATGCAAATAAATAAGATCAGAAATGGAAGAGGAGACATAACTACTGACCTCACAGAAATAAAGGAGGTAATAACAGGATACTATGAACAACTTTACGCTAATAAATACAACAATTTAGAGGAAATGGACGGGTTCCTGGAAAGACATGAACAACCAACTTTGACTCAAGAAGAAATAGATGACCTCAACAAACCAATCACAAGTAAAGAAATTGAATTAGTCATTCAAAAGCTTCCTAAAAAGAAAAGTCCAGGACCAGATGGCTTCACATGTGAATTCTATGAAACATTCCAGAAAGGATTAGTACCAACTCTCCTCAAACTCTTCAAAAAAATTGAAGTGGAGGGAAAACTACCTAATTCATTCTATGAAGCCAACATCACCCTCATACCAAAACCAGGCAAAGATATTACAAAAAAAGAAAACTACAGGCCAATCTCTCTAATGAATATAGATGCAAAAATCCTCAATAAAATTCTAGCAAATCATATCCAACAACACATTAAAAGAATTATACATCATGACCAAGTAGGATTCATCCCAGGTATGCAAGGATGGTTCAACATAAGAAAATCAATTAATGTAATATACCATATCAACAAATCAAAGCAGAAAAATCACATGATCATCTCAATTGATGCAGAGAAGGCATTTGACAAGATTCAACATCCTTTCCTGTTGAAAACACTTCAAAAGATAGGAATACAAGGGAACTTCCTTAAAATGATAGAGGGAATATATGAAAAACCCACAGCTAATATCATCCTCAATGGGGAAAAGTTGAAAACATTCCCCCTAAGATCAGGAACAAGACAAGGATGTCCACTATCACCACTATTATTCAACATTGTGTTGGAGGTTCTAGCCAGAGCAATTAGACAAGAAAAAGAAATACAAGGCATCAAAATTGGAAAGGAAGAAGTAAAACTATCACTGTTTGCAGATGATATGATACTATACGTCGAAAACCCGGAAAAATCCACAACAAAACTACTAGAGCTAATAAATGAGTACAGCAAAGTAGCAGGTTACAAGATCAACATTCAAAAATCTGTAGCATTTCTATACACTAGTAATGAACAAGCTGAGGGGGAAATCAAGAAATGAATCCCATTTACAATTGCAACTAAAAGAATAAAATACCTAGGAATAAATTTAACTAAAGAGACAAAAAACCTATATAAAGAAAACTACAAAAAACTGTTAAAAGAAATCCAGAAGACCTAAATAGATGGAAGAGCATACTGTGTTCATGGATTGGAAGACTAAATATAGTTAAGATGTCAATCCTACCTAAATTGATTTACAGATTCAATGCAATACCAATCAAAATCCCAACAACTTATTTTTCAGAAATAGAAAAACCAATAAGCAAATTTATCTGGAAGGGCAGGGTGCCCCGAATTGCTAAAAACATCTTGAGGAAAAAAATCGAAGCTGGAGGTCTCGCGCTGCCTGACTTTAAGGCATATTATGAAGCCACAGTGGTCAAAACAGCATGGTATTGGCATAAAGATAGATATATCGACCAATAGAATCGAATAGAGTGCTCAGATATTGACCCTCTCATCTATGGACATTTGATCTTTGATAAGGCAGTCAAGCCAACTCACCTGGGACAGAACAGTCTCCTCAATAAATGGTGCCTAGAGAACTGGATATCCATATGCAAAAGAATGAAAGAAGACCCATCTCTCACACCCTATACAAAAGTTAACTCAAAATGGATCAAAGATCTAAACATTAGGTCTAAGACCATAAAACAGTTAGAGGAAAATGTTGGGAGATATCTTATGAATCTTACAACTGGAAGCGGTTTTATGGACCTTAAAGCTAAAGCAAGAACACTGAAGAAGGAAATAAATAAATCGGAGCTCCTCAAAATTAAACACTTTTGTGCATCAAAGAACTTCATCAAGAAAGTAGAAAGACAGCCTACACAATGGGAGACAATATTTGGAAATGACATATCAGATAAAGGTCTAGTATCCAGAATTTATAAAGAGATTGTTCAACTCAACAACAAAAAGACAGCCAACCCAATTACAAAATGGGAAAAAGACTTGAACAGACACCTATCAGAAGAGGAAATACAAATGGCCAAAAGGCACATGAAGAGATGCTCAATGTCCCTGGCCATTAGAGAAATGCAAATCAAAACCACAATGAGATATCATCTCACACCCACCAGAATGGCCATTATCAACAAATCAGAAAATGACAAGTGCTGGAGAGGATGCGGAGAAAGAGGCACACTTATCCACTGTTGGTGGGAATGTCAAATGGTGCAACCACTGTGGAAGGCAGTTTGGCGGTTCCTCAAAAAGCTGAATATAGAATTGCCATACGACCCAGCAATACCATTGCTGGGTATCTACTCAAAAGACTTAAGGGCAAAGACACAAACGGACATTTGCACACCAATGTTTATAGCAGCGTTATTTACAATTGCAAAGAGATGGAAACAGCCAAAATCTCCATCAACAGAAGAGTGGCTAAACAAACTGTGGTATATACATAGGATGGAATATTATGCAGCTTTAAGACAGGATAAACTTATGAAGCATGTAATAACATGGATGGACCTAGAGAACATTATGCTGAGTGAGTCTAGCCAAAAACTAAAGGACAAATACTGTATGGTTCCACTGATGTGAACGGATATTCGAGAATAAATTTGGAATATGTCATTGGTAACAGAGTCCAGCAGGAGGTAGAAACAGGGTAAAATAATGGGCAATTGGAGCTGAAGGGATACAGACTGTGCAACAGGACTAGATACAAAAACTCAAAAATGGACAGCACAATAATGCCTAATAGTAAAGTAATCATATTAAAACACTGAATGAAGCTCCATCTGAGCTATAGGTTTTTGTTTTGTTTTGTTTTGTTTTTACTATTATTACTTTTATTTTTTTCTCTATATTAACATTCTATATCTTTTTCGGTTGTGTTGCTAGTTCTTCTATACCGATGCAAATGTATTAAGAAACGATGATCATGCATCTATGTGATGATGTTAAGAATTACTGATTGCATATGTAGAATGGTATGAATTCTAAATGTTGGGTTAATCTCTTTTTTTCTGTTAATTAAAAAAAAAAAGAGAAGGGGTAATTGGAGCTGAAGGGATACAGACTGTGCAACAGGACTGGGTATAAAAACTCAGAAATGGACAGCACAATACTACCTAATTGTAATGCAATTATGTTAAAACATTGAATGAAGCTGCATGTGAGGTATAGGTTTTTTTTTCTCTCTATTATCGTTTTAATTCTTATTCTGTTGTCTTTTTATTTCTTTTTCTAAATCGATGCAAATGTACTAAGAAATGATGAATATGCAACTATGTGATGATATTAAGAATTACTGATTGTACATGTAGAATGGAATGATTTCTAAATGTTTTGTTAATTTTTTTTAATTAAAAAAAAGAATCACCTCTAAAAAAAAAACAGGAATTTATTAGCTCATGTTTCAGAAGCTAGAAGGCTTGCTTCTTTCTAGGTTGATATCTCCCAGACAGTGAGCAAATTTGGGGATTACTTGTCTTTTCTGTCACATGATAATATACCTGGCAGCATCTTGTCCTTTCTCTTCTTGGTTTGGTTGACTTTTACCTCTGGTTGCTGTTCATGGCATCCTCTCTGTATCCAATTTCTTTTTTCATAAGAACTTCAGCCATATTGGATTAAGGCCCATTTTTATGCTGTTTGGGTACACCTATACTGTAAAGGCTGTACTTACTTCAGCCATTTTGTCCTTTAGTTTTTATATGTCATTTCTTTTTGTCTCCCATTTACTTTATTGAAGCCTCCTTTTCTGTATGGTTGAGATCTTTTGTGAGGTATCTGACTGATTTCATTTCTGTTTCTGTATATATTTTAAATACTTTCTTTGTCACTGCCCTGGGGTTTACACCAATAGCATACATGTTTTCTGCTCTTATATCCCTGTTACTTCTCTTCATGTTTTTCTTTGGGGGGGTGCGTGGTCCGGGAATGAACCCGGGTCACCTGCATGGAAGGTGAGCATTCTACCACTGAACTACCCATGCACCCTCTTCATGTTGTTTTTGTCCCACTTTACCACTTTATGTTTTGCATGTCCATTATTTTTCTTGTTTAACAGTATTCTGATTCTTCTAGGAATTAAAGAGTAGAGTTATATATTGAGGATACAGTACTATTGGGTTTTACATTTATACTATTAGTTATCTTTACTGAAGATTTTCACTTCTTCAAACTGCTCCAGACCACTTTCCTCTGTCTTTTCCTTTCAACCTGAAGAACTCTCTTTAGCAATTCTTGCAGAGCAAGTATTGTGATGATAAACTCAGTTTCTGTTTATCTGTGAATATTTAAAAATCTTCCTCATTTTTTTGGCCCTGGCACCGTGGGATCAACAATTCCATCCAAACCAAAAGGGGGGAAAGAAGTGTAACTAATAAAGTATCAGTGGTAGAGAGAGTTCAAATAGAGTTGAGAAAGTCCCCTTCGGGGAATGGTGAGAAAGGGGGAAAATTCAACTTCCCCAAGTTAAATTCTTGATAGTCTCACAAGCAGTGCGGACAACCAAAGCTATAGGCTGAGCCCCCAGTCTTGGCGTTTATTCATATGAAACTTAACTCCACAAAGGATAGGTCAAGTCTACTTAAAATTTAGGCCTAAGAGTCACCCCCAGGAGAGCCTCTTTTGTTGCTCAGATGTGGCCTCTCTCTCCAGCCAACACGATGAGCAGTCTCACCACCCTCCCCCTCTCTGCATGGGACATGACTCCCAGGGGTGTGGACCTTCCTGGTAACATGGGACAGAGATCCTGGAATGAGCTGAGACTCAGCATCAAGGGA
Organism: Tamandua tetradactyla; assembly: GCF_023851605.1. NCBI lineage: Eukaryota > Metazoa > Chordata > Mammalia > Pilosa > Myrmecophagidae > Tamandua > Tamandua tetradactyla. Next base: position 127,068,832 of record NC_135353.1, read on the forward strand.
TTGAGAAAAACCCTAGAATGAGCTGAGACTTAACATCAAGGGATTGAGAGAACCTTCTCCACCAAAAGGGGCAAGAGTGAAATGAGACTAAGTGTCAATGGCTGAGAGATTCCAAACAGAGTTGAGAGGTTATCCTGGAGGTTATTCTTATGCATTAAGTAGATATCCCCTTGTTAGTCAAGATGTAATGGAGAGACTGGAGGGAACTGCCTGAAAATGTAGAGCTGTGTACCAGTAGCCATGTTTCTTGAGGATGATTGAATAATGATATAGCTTTCGCAATGTGACTGTGTGATTGTGAAAACCTTGTGTCTGATGCTCCTTTTATCTACCTTATCAACAGATGAGTAAATCATATGGAATAAAAATAAATAATGGGGGAAGAAATGTTAAAATAAATTTAAATTGAAATGCTAATGATCAATGAAAGGGAAGGGTAAGGGAAATGGTATGTATGAATTTTTTTTCTGTTATCTTTTTATTTCTTTTTCTGAATTGATGCAAATGTTCTAAGAAATGATCATGATGATGAATATGCAACTAAAAAATACACTTTTTTGATATAGAAAAAAATAATAGACTTGAGAGGCTGCTCTGGAGGCTGCTCTTACACAAGCTTCCGTTAGACCTTGCTAACTATCATAATCTGCCACCCACCAACAAGGACCATTCCAGCCAATCCCAATGAACACCTAGGGCAATATTTGTGATTCCACTATGGTTCCATGCACTAGAGTAACTTTCCAGAGACCTACAACCTTCAGATGGGTCCCTGGTCCAGATAAGTCCTGAAACCTAGAGGGCCCAGCCTCTCCAGAACATCAGATAGTTCCATCTCCCTACCCCATATTACTGACAGGCCCTTCCAGTATAAAAAATTTAGAATGGCCATAGCTGAAACACTCCTAAAGAGAGGGATGTAAAGATCAAAGGTGATCGTGGAGTTATACAGTGAAGATAGGATTTAGCAAATGAATATTAGTGCTGAATCGTTAAATTGATACCTCTATTAGTCTTCAGTATCTTAGAGCAGCTAGAGGTAAAAACCTAAAATTGTGAAATTGTAACCCATGTCAAACTCTGAAACATGTTCTACAACTAATTGTGGCGCTGTGCTTTGAAATTTATTGCATTTTGTATATGTGTTATTTTTCACAAAAATAGAAGGAAAAAAAGTCAATTGTGATGATAAAAAAATATTTAAGCCTTCTAGCCTCTTATATTCTGGAGCAGCTAGAAGGAAAAAAATCTGAGAGGATTGTATGGTAGCCCATGACAAACTCTGGGATCTGTTCTGTAACTATTTGTTGAAGAATGTTTTGAAAACTATTGCTTTTTTATTTCTTTGCTTTGTATATGTGTTATACTATACAATAAAAAGTTAAAAATCTTCCTCATTTTTGAAGAACAATTTTGCCAGATAAAGAATTTTTGGCTGGCAATTTTTCCCTTTCAGGACCTTAAATGCATTGTACCACTACCTTCTTGTTTCCATGAGAAATCACCAGTTAGTCTCATTGAGGATGCCTTGTTAGTGACAAACTGCTTTTCTCTTGCCATTTTTAGAATTCTCTCTTTGTATTAGCATTTGACATTCTGATTAGTATTCTATTAGGGCTTATTCTGTTAGGAGTACATTGTGCTTCTTGGATATGTATATTTATGTCTTTCATGAAAGTTGGGATTTTTTTGGCCATTATTTCCTCAAATATTCTTTCTTCCCCTTTTCCCTTCTCTTCTCCTTCTGGTACACCCATGATGTGTATGATTGCATACTTCATGTTGTCATTCAAATCCCTGAGATGCTGCCCAATTTTATCTATTCTTTTTTCTATCTGTTCTTCTGGCTCTATGATTTCAATTGTCCTCTTTTCTAGTTCAAATTATTTTTCCTTTTACCTCTTCAAATTTGTTATTAAATGACTTTAGTGCATTTTTAATCTCCATTATTGTGCCTTTCATCCCCATAATGTCTATGTTTCTTTTTAAGTTTTTGAATTCTTCTTTATGCTCACAGACTGTCTTCTTAATATCTTTTAGCTCTATAGCCACCATCAGTTTACTTCTATCCATATTCTCCTTAAGTTGATTTAAGAAATTTGTTTGAACTCTGATTAGTTGTTCCAAATTCTGTGTCTTCTGAAATTTTAATTTGTTTCCTTTACTGAGTTACATCTTCCTGTTTCTTTGTATGACAAATCTTTTCTGATGTCTTGACATTGGGTTATTTTGATGTGTCAACTCTGAAGGTCAATTTCTCTTATCTAGGATTTTATTATTGATCAGTTTTGTGTTGGGGCTTTCTTTGATGCTTTGTCCAACTTATTGTGGGCCTTAAGAGTAGCTTGTGTTTAACTGTTCAAATTTTCTCAAATCTTCTGCACCTGATTCTTGCCCTGGACATGCAGTATAATTTTTAAGATTGCCCTTTTGTGTGCAATTATTTCACCTCCAGGAGAAACTTTCCTTTCCTCTGTTTCTTCTCTGGGACTCTTGATCTGTTCTGTTTGTTTTTGTGCCGAATTTTCTCCCTAGCTCCTATGATTTGTTTGGATACTCTTCCTCACTCTCTTCCTCCTTTTCATTACCCTTTTCAGTTCTAGGACCAATCTTGTCTAATAGCAGTTCATTCCTCAATTTAAGCACACATAACCTAATAAAATGGTTCACACCCATAGTACCAGGGGTTGGGACCTGAGCATGTCTTTTTTGGGAAACATGCTTCAATCACCAACAGCTGACCTACTGGACCTTAAAAAGACATGTTTTTCCTACATACCTCAAAATATTGAAATATTATGCAGCAGTAAGATTAAATGACATCCTGAAGTACATGACAAGATGGAGGAACCTTGAAGACATAATGCTGAGTGAAATAAGCCAGACACAAAAGTATATATACTGTATGTCTCCACTTTTATGACCATGGTAAAGGTAAAATCAGAGGCTTATAATACAGAATATAGGAGACTTAGAGATACATAGAAGCTAGAGATGGGTGAGTGGTTACCTTATGAAGTTGAACTTCAATGTAAGGGAGTAGATAGAAGTGAAGACAGTTCACTAGTGGGTCTGTAGATAATATTACCATATTGAAGGGGAACATGATTGAAAGGGATTGCATAGAATATAAATAAGCTCTTGCGTAAACTACTGCAAAGGTATGAATCTTGTACAAAAAGTGCATAAGTTTGGGGTATGGGGGAAAACTGCTATTGCATCCTATGTTTATCAGGAAAATGTCAACAGTACCACAACAACAGCAGAGGTAAATAATGGGGGGGAGGGACGAGAGTTAAGAAGGGGTTTAGATTTCCTATTTGGTGAGTGTGTGTTTATTGGCTATTTTTCTCTTGAAAATAATGAAATTTTCTAAAATTGAGAGTGTTGGTGAACTGTTGACTTTGGGCATTACACATGATGCCCAATGAATGGAGGTAGCTGAAGGATGCATTGACTGAGAAGTAGATTGGTGAATGATGATGCATACATATGATTGAATATTGTGGTGCTACAAAAAGGAACAGAGTTGTGAGGCATACAACATTGTGAATGAACCTGCGGGACATTTGGTGAGGCAAAATAAGACAAAAAGAAAAGAGCAAATATTGTACGATCTCATTTAGAAAAAACTTATAAGAAAACAAGGGCCTAGATTGTAAGCTCTTATAGCAGTCACATTTACTCTGGAGCAGTAATTGTTATTTCTGGATTTTGAGAGGCTCTTTTGTACATATATAACCTGGTATTTAGAGATAAGAATGAATCCAATCAGGTTAGGATTAAGGTAATTCAGAGTACAGGGGTAAGGAAGACATTGTCTATATTTTAGAACATCATCTACTCTTTGAGACCAAAGGAAGAAAGGTTTATTTTGTCCAGAACCTTAATTTTCTGTATCACATAACCTAACTCAACCTGTCTGGATAGATCATTTAAACAATCCAAACACAGAGAGCCCAGAATAAGAATGAATGCCTTTAATTCTGTATAGTTTAATGTAATGCTTGGATACATCCCAGAGTATATTAAGCAGATAATAAAAAAGTATTGGCAGAGTCCCTTGAGGGATCCTGGGGAAACCCCTGATACTGTGTCAAAACATTAGGGACACCCAAATCAATAGGCCAAACCCTTGATCTTGAGGCTTGCTCTTGTGAAGCTTATATAAGTAGTGTAGAAGCTCAGCTTACGTATAGGTATGCCTAAGAGTTACCTCTGGAGGGCCTCTTTTGTTGCTCAGATGTGATCTCTTTCTAAGCCCAACTCTGCAAGTAAAATCATCGCCCTCCCCCCTACATGGGACATGACATCCAGGGGTGAAAATATCCAAGATAGCTAGGGAGATGACTCCCAGGGATGAACCTGGTCCTGGCACCATGGGGTCAACAATGCCATCCTGACCAAAGACAATGCCAAATGACCAAAAAGGGGAAAAGAAGTGTAACAAATAAGGTACTGGTGGCTGAGAGAGTTCAAATAGAGTTGAGAGGCTGATCTGGAGGTCACTTTATGCAAGCTTTGATTAGATATTGCTGCCTATCATTAGCTTGTCAATCCCTAACCAAAACTATTCTTGCCAATCCTAAAGACTACCTAGGGCATTATATAAGATTCTATAAAGGTTCCATGCACTAGGGTAACTTTCCAGAAACCTACAACCTCCAGATGGATTCCTAGATGAAATAAGTCCTGAGATGCAGAGGGACCAGCTTCTCCAAACATCAAATAGTTTCATCCCCCATCCCATATTATTAACAGCCCAGTTCAACATGAAAAGGTTAAAATTGGCATACCCCCAAAACCCCTAAAGAGTGAGAGAAAGATCAAAGTTGATGGTGGAATTATATAGACAAGGTATGGTTTAACAAATGGGTATTGTTACTGAGTCATTGTATTGATATGTCTTTTATTCTCCAGTATCTCATAGAAGCTAAAAGTAAAAACCTAAAATTGTGAATTGTAATCCATGCCAAACTCTGAAATCTGTTCTACAGCTAATTGTTGTATTGTGCTTTGAAATGTATTGCTTTTTTTTTGTATATATTTTATTTTTCACAAAAAAGAAAAAAGCAAAACAAAGAAAATCTGTTATCTGTGTGGTCCATCGTGGGACAAAATTCCTGTCTGTGGTCCTATGGAAACCTAGAAAACAAGTTATTTGCCTCTAAGATACAATGTTGGGACAGGCATAGGATAAGCATTACTTCAGAAAGGAGAAATTGGAAGGAAAACAGAGGTCAAGGGCACCAAACAAGTCTGAAACCTGACAGGGCAAACTCCATTAGATTTCAAATTCTGAGAGTCATCTATAGATTTATGGTTTGTTCCCTGGGACTCAAGGATTGGTAGCCCCACCCCGTCCATGTGCACTGGCCATGTTCTTCCCAAACATTGAGGTGAAGGCCTCATACCCTCTGAGCACCAGAACGGTAGATAGACTCTTCATGAATGCTGGGGCACAGGCCTCACCATCTCTACACTTTGTGGTGGCAGCACTCTCCCTGAACAGTGGACACAAAACCTGCTGCCCACAAGCACTAGGGCAGATGGTCTGCCTCCTTAAAGTGCAGGGGTGGACCTGCTCTTTCCACACGCTTGGGTGGGCCCATTTGTGGTAGTTAGGTTCAGGTGACAACTTGGCCAGGTGAAGGTGCCTAGTTCTGTTGCTGTGGACATGAGCCAATGGCATGTGAAGCTCATCTGTCACTGATTACATCTACAGTCTGCTAGGAGGCCTGCCTGCCGCAATGAATGATGTTTGATTTAATTGACTGGGTGCTTAAATGAGAGAGCTCAACATAGTACAGCCCAAGCAGCTTAGCATACCTCATCATAGCACACAGCTCAGCCCACACATTTGGAGATGTAGAAAGGAATCACCCTGGGGAAAGTTGTTGGGATGCAGAGGCCTGGAGAGAAGGCCAGCAGAGATCACCCTGTGCTTTCCTCTGTAAGAAAGAACCTCATTTGAACGTTAGTTGCCTTTCCTCTGAAGAACTATAGGTTTTATTTGTTTGTTTATTTTAAAAATGTAATATCAAACAAACACAAACATTCTTAACTTTTGATCATTCTGTTCTATATATATAATCAGTAATTTACAATATCATCATCTAGTTGCATATTCATCATCATGTTCATTTCTTGGAACATTTGCATCTATTCAGAAAAAGAAATAAAAAGAAAGCAGAAAAATATTCATACATACCATACCCATTAACCCTCCCCTTCATTGATCACTAGCATTTCAATCTAAATTTATTTTAACATTTGTTCCCATATTATTTATTTTTATTCCATATGTTTTACTCGTCTGTTGATAAGGTAGATAAAAGGAGCATCAGACACAAGGTTTTCACAATTACACAGTCACATTGCAAAAGCTATATCATTATACAATCATCTTCAAGAAACATGGCTACTGGAACACAGCTCTACATTTTCAGGCAGGTCCCTCCAGCCTTTCCATTACATCTTGACTAACAAGGTGATATCTATTTAATGCGTAAGAATAACTTTCAGGATAACCTCTAGACTCTGTTTGAAATCTCTCAGCCATTGACACTTTATTTTGTCTCTTTTTGCTCTTCCCCCTTTTGATTGAGAAGATTTTCTCAATCCCTTGATGCTGAGTTCCAGCTTATTCTGGAATTTCTGTCCCACGTTGCCAGGAAGGAAACACATCTTAAACACAAGGATAAACATAAGTTGTAAGGGCAAGGTTAGGAAAAGATATTTCATGCAAATAACAATCAGAAAAGAGCAGGAGTACCTATACTAATATCCAACAAATTAGACTTCAAGTGTAAAAACTTAAAAGAGACAAAGAAGGACACTATGTATTAATAAAAGGAACAATTCAACAAGAAGACATAACAATCATAAATATTTATGCACCGAGCCAGAATACTCCAAAATACATGTGGAAAACACCGAAAAGAGAAATAGACACATCTACCATAATAGTTGGAGACTCCAATTCCCCACTCTCATCAATGGACAGAACATCTAGACAGATGATCAATAAAGAAACAGAGAATTTGAATAATACAATAAATGAGCTAGACTTAACAGACATTTATAGAACATTATACCCCACAACAGCAGGATACAACTTTTTCCCATGTGCTCATGGATCATTCTCAAGGATAGACCATATGCTCGGTCACAAAGCAAGTCGCAATAAATTTAAAAAGATTGAAATCATACAAAACACTTTCTCAGATCATAAAGGAATGAAGTTGGAGAAATCAATAATAAGCAGAGTGCCAGAAAATTACAAATATATGGAAGCTCAACAACACACTCTTAAATAACCAGTGGGTCAAGGAAGAAATTACAAGAGAAATCGGTAAATATCTCAAGGCAACTGAAAATGAAAACACAGCATACCAAAACTTATAGAATGCAGCAAAGGCAGTGCTGAAAGGGAAATTTATTGCCCTAAGTGCCTATATCAAAAAAGAAGAAAGGGCAAAAATTGAGGGATTTACTGTCCACTTGGAAGAACTAGAGAAATAACAACAAACTAACCCCAAAGCAAGCAAAAGGAAAGAAATAATGAAGATTAGAGCAGAAATGAATGAAATTGAGAACATGAAAACAATTGAGAAAATCTACAAAACCAGAAGCTGCTTCTATGAGAAAACCAAAAAGATTGATGGACCCTTAGCAAGATTGACAAAAGGAAGAAGAGAGAGGATGCAAATAAATAAGATCAGAAATGTAAGAGGAGATATAACCACTGACCCCACAGAAATAAAGGAAGTAATGACAGGATGCTATGAACAACCTTATGCTAATAAATACAACAATGTAGATGAAATGGACAACTTCCTAGAAAGGCATGAATGACCAACATTGACTCAAGAAGAAATAGACGACCTCAACTACCAATCATAAGAAATTAAATCAGTCATTAAGAAGCTCCCCCCAAAAGAAGTTCAGGACCAGATGGCTTCACATGTGAATTCTACCAAGCATTCTGGAAAGAATTAGTACCAATCCTGCTCAAACTCTTCAAAAAAATTGAAGAGGAGGGAAAGCTACCTAACTCATTCTATGAAGCCAACATCACCCTCATACCAAAACCAGACAAAGAAATTACAAAAAAAGAAAACTACAGACCAATCTCTCTAATGAATATAGATGCAAAAATCCTCAATAAAATTCTAGCAAATCAAATCCAGCAACACATTAAAATAATTGTACATCATGACCAAGTAGGATTCATCCCAGGTATGCAAGGATGGTTCAACATAAGAAAATCAATTAATGCAATACATCATATCAACAAATCAAAGCAGAAAAATCACGTGATCATCTCAATTGATGCAGAGAAGGCATTTGACAAAATTCAACATCCTTTCCTGTTCAAAACACTTCAAAGGATAGGAATACAAGGGAACTTCCTTAAAATGATAGAGGGAATATATGAAAAACTCACAGCTAATATCATCTTCAATGGGGAAAAACTGAAAACATTCCCCCTAAGATCAGGAACAAAGCAAGGATGTCCACTATCACCACTGTTATTCAACATTGTGTTGGAAGTTCTAGCCAGAGCAATTAATTAGACAAGAAAAAAAAATACAAGGCATCAAAATTGGAAAGGAAGAAATAAAACTCTCACTGTTTGCAGATGATATGATACTATATGTCAAAAACCCAGAAAAATCCACAGCAAAATTACTAGAGCTAATAAATGAGTACAGCAAAGTAGCAGATTACAAAATCAACACTCAAAAATCTGTAGTGTTTCTAAACACTAGTAATGAACAATCTGAGGGGGAAATCAAGAAACGAATTCCATTTACAATTACAACCAAAAGAATAAAATATTTAGGAATAAATTTAACTAAAGAAACAAAAGACTTATATAAAGAAAACTACAAGAAATTGTTAAAAGAAATCACAGAAGACCTAAATAGATGGAAGGGCATACCGTGTTTATGGATTGGAAGACTAAATATAGTTAAGATGTCAGTTCTACTTAAATTGATTTACAGATTCAATGCAATACCAATCAAAATCCCAACAACTTACTTTTCAGAAATAGAAAAACCAATAACCAAATTTATCTGGAAGGGCAGAGTGCCCCAAATAGCAAAAATATCCTGAGAAAAAAAAATGAAGTCAGAGGGCTCACGCTACCTGACTCTAAGGTGTATTATGAAGCTACAGTGGTCAAAACAGCATGGTACTGGCATAAAGATAGATATACTGACTAATGAAATAGAATAGAGTGTTCACATATAGACCCTCTCATCTATGGACAATTGATCTTTGGTGAGGCAATCAAGCCAACTCACCTGGGACAGAACAGTCTCTTCAATAAATGGTGCCTAGAGAACTGGATATCCATATGCAAAATAATGAAAGAGGACCCATATCTCACACCCTATACAAAAATTAACTCAAAATGGATCAAAGACCTAAACATTAGATCGAGGATCATAAAACTGTTAGAAGAAACTGAAGGAAAATATCTTATAAATTTTATACTAGAAGTTAGTTTCCTAGATCTTATACCCAAAGCAAGAGCATTGAAGAAAGAAAGAAAGAAATGGGAACTCCTCAAAATTAAACACTTTTGTGCATCAAAGAACTTCGTCAAGAAAGTAAAAAAAAATGGCCTACACAATGGGAGACAATATTTGGAAATGATCTATCAGATAAAGGTCTAGTATCCAGAATTTATAAAGAGATTGTTCAACTCAACAACAAAAAGACAGACAACCCAATTACAAAATGGGCAAAAGACTTGAACAGATGCTTCTCAGAAGAGGAAATACAAATGGCCAAAAGGCACATGAAGAGATGCTCGACTTCCCTGGCCATTAGAGAAATGCAAATCAAAACCACAATGAGATATCATCTCACCCCCACCAGAATGGCCATTATCAACAAAACAGATGTTTTGTTGACAAGTGCTGGAGAGGATGTGGAGAAAGAGTCACACTTATCCATTGTTGGTGGCAATGTCAAATGGTACAACCACTGTGGAAGGCAATTTAGTGGTTCCTCAAAAAGCTAAATATAGAATTGCCATATGACCCGGCAATACCATTGCTAGGTATCTGCTCAGAGGACATGAGCGTAAGGACAGAAATGGACATTTGCACACCAATGGTTATAGCAACATTATTTACAATTGTGAAGAGATGGAAACAGCTAAAATGTCTATCAACAGATGAATGGCTAAACAAACATGATATAGACATATGATGGAATATTATGCAGCTGTAAGACAGAATAAAGTTATGAAATATGTAACAACATGGATGGACCTTAAGGACATTATGCTGAGTGAGATTAGCCAGAAACAAAAGGACAAATACTGTATGGTCTCACCGATATGAAATGACATTAGTGAATAAACTTGGAGAATTTCATTGGTAACAGAGATCATCAGGAGATAGAAATAGGGTAAGATATTGGGTAACTGGAGCTGAAGGGATGCAGATTGTGCAACAGGACTGAATGTAAAAACTCAGAAATGGATAGCACAATGCTACCTAACTGTGATACAATGATGTTAAAACACTGAATGAAGCTGAATGTGAGAATGATAGAGGGAGTAGGGCTGGGGGCACAAATGAAATCATAAAGAAAGACAATAAAGACTGAGATGGTATAATCTAGGAATGCCTAGAGTGCTTAATGATAGGGATTAAATGTACAAATTTTAAAAATGTTTTTGCATGAGGAAGAACAAAGGAATGTCACTACTTCAGGTTCTGAAAATACATGGTAATATTTAAATTTTTTAATTTATGTTTGAGACTACAGCAAAAAATGTTTATTTGGTACAAAATTTGAATTTTGACTAGTGCAGTTCCTAATATAACTTATGTAGACAGCTTAATTGGACACCATAAGTACATGGAACCTTGAGTAGGGCAAGAGATTTTGTTAGTTTGTCCAGAGTGATGCCCCGATATATGCCAGAGTGATTTGATCAGTGAGTGGAAAAGTATTTGCAGAGTCCCCTTTGGGGAATGGTAAGAAAGGGGGAAAATTCAACTTCCCCAAGTTGAATTCTTGATATTCTCACAGGCAGTGTGGACAACCAAAGCTATAGGCCGAGCCCCCAATCTTGAGTTTTGTTCATATGAAACTTAACCCCACAAAGGATAGGTCAAGCCAGGCCTCCTGGCTTCCTGTTTCTTGAAGCTCCCTGGGGGGCATTTTCCTTCTTCATCTCCAAAGGTTGCTGACTGGTGGACTCTGCAACGTGGTGCTACAGCATTCTCTGCTCTCTGAATCTCTCATTTTCCAAAATGTTTCCTGTTTTATAGGACTTCAGAAACTAATCAAGACCCACCCAAATGGGTGGACACATGCCTACACCTAATCCATCTTAACAACCATTCTTGGTTAAATCACATCTCCAAGGAGATGATCTAATTACTGTTTCAAACATACAGTACTGAATAGGGATTAGAAGAAATGGCTGCCTTTACAAAATGGGATTAGGATTAAAACATGGCTTTTCTGGGGTACATACATCATTTTAAACCAGCACAATTGGTTTAACAATAGAAATTACTACTCACATTTCAGAAGCTAGAAGGCTTGCTTCATCCTGGGTTGATATGTTCTGACAGGCCAGCAAATCTTTGAGGTTCCTTGTCTTTTCTCTCACATGGCCATGCACATGGTAGTGTCTTATTATTTCTCTTCTGGGTTCCACTGACTTACAGCTTCTGGCTGCTCCCATGCCTTCTCCTTCCTTGTCTAGTTTCAGCTGCATATAAGGACTTCAGCTTTATTGGATTAAGGCCCACTCTAATTCAGTTTGAGTACATTTTAATAATATCTTCAAAGGTCTTATTTACAAATGGTTTCACACCCACAGGAATAAGGGTTGGGACTTAAACATGCCTTAAGTGGGGTACATGAGTCAATCCCCCCAACAGTGACCAGTGCCACAATCAATTTTAGAACATTTGCATTATCCCCCAACAAAACCCTATTCCCATTAGCAGTCATTCCCCTTTTCTCTCCCAGTCTTAGGCAACCACTGATCTGCTTTCAGTCTCTATAGATTTGCCTATTCTGGGCATTTCTTATAAATGGACTCATATAATATGGTCTTTTGTAATTGGCTTCCTTTACATAGTATAATGTTTTAAAGTTGCATCCATGTTGCAACATGTATCAGTGCTTCATTCCTTTATATTGCCAAATAATATTCCATTGTATGGATATACCACATTTTATTTATCCATTTGTCATTTGGTAGGCTTTTGGATTGTTTCCACTTTTTGGCTATTATGAATAATATTGCTATGAACATCTATATACAAGATTTTTTTGGTACATTTCATTTCTCTTGTATATACACCTAGGATTGGAATTGCTTGATTTTATGCTAACTTTATATTTAACCTTGTGAGAAATTATCGAACTTTTTCTACAGAGGCTGCACCATTGTGCATTTGAATCAACAACGTATGAAACTTCCAATTTCTCTACATTCTTGCCAGCACTTGTTATTTATGTCTTTTTTATTTTAGCCATCCTAGTGGGTGTGAAATGGTATCTCATTGTAATTTTTTTTCATTGTGGTTTAGATTTACATTTCTCTGATGATTAATGATATTTAGCATCTTTTCATGTGTTTGTTGTTTCATGTGTTCTTTGGAGAAATGTATATCCTTTGTCCATTTTAAAATATGTTTATTTGTCATTTTATTATTCAGTCTTTAATTTTGTTCAACATGTTTTTTCATTTTCACAGTATAAGTTTTTCACCTCTTTTTTTAAGTTTATTCTTAAGGATTTTATTCTTTTTTATTCTATTGTAATAAGATGCTTTCTTCAACCATAAGGATGAGGGCCAAATGCTAGGAATGGCAGACCAGTAGCTGGAAAAAGCCAAGGAACCCAAAACACTTGGACACCCAAATATGATCCCACCTGTCCAGAACTTTAATTGAGATAAAATAAACTGTCTTGTGCAACTGTCTACCATTTTTGGTGATCCTTCTTTTTTGGATGAAATAATCTTTACAAATCCAACTTCTCATGCCATTCATTCACTCAACAATTATCTAGTAAATATATAAAATATCATAATACTGTCCTAAGCCCTGAATAACCTGAAAAAGGCATGTAAGTCACAATCTAGCCCATGTAACTACCTCTCAGATAATTGGAGAGATAAGATATAATGAACATTTTTGAGCAATAACAAAAAGTGCCATTTCTTGACCCAAATGAACAACGCAGATCATATTTGCCTTAATAAATCTGTAAAAGTAGGGGAGGCAGAGTGGGAACTGAGGATCTCCTTGTGGACAGGAGTTTTAGAAGAAGATTTGAAGGAGGAGTCTTGAACTAGAAGAAGCAGTAGAATTTCAACAAGCAGAAGAAGCAGATGCTTGGACATTTTGGATGGAACATTAGGGTGATAAGGAGCAATGGTAATGAAGCCTGGAAATGGGAGTGAGGATGGCAGGAAAACTAAAGGGGTTGTGGGGAAAGTGGCCAAAGATTCAATGAGCCATCTGTTGGTGAGGCATTTGCCCTTTCATGCAGTGCTGTTATGGCATGAGCTAGCCTGGTTTGATTCATTGGCATTCTAAGGGCAGTATAGTAGGGGCATCAGGCCTTGAGTGCAAGTAATAAGTGGGTGTATTGTCCATAGGTAATTTAAAAAATAATATTAAAATTGACTAGAAGCCTGCTGTTTAGTTTCATTTTCACCATGTGCTGACAATTCCAAACAATGTCAGTGATAAAATACTCCTCCCCCGCAAATCTTTTGTTGGTAATGTGTTGTCCAGTAAAATATAATGCAGGCCACATACACAGTTTTAAATTTTTCAATAGCCACATGAAAAAAAAAGCCAAAAGAAACAGATTAAATTAATGTTAATAATTTAAAAAATTAATGTTAATAATACATATTATTTAATCCAATATGGCACTAATATTAATGAGATATTTTAGATAATTTTTTATATGTTTTTGCAGTTTGTAATTTCCACTTGTAGCACATCTTAATCAGCACCCCCAAATCATGTGCATCCAGCTACATGCATTTGTTTGAAGAGTACATTCATAATGGTTCACAACTACTTAAGCTTGCTTGGGGAGTTTTGGTCTCTAATTCCCATGTTACTGCATATTCCTGAAATTAAAGAGTAGATTAGAAATAAGCAATGATATCACAGTGATCATAAACCAGAAGAACCAGAACAGTAGTCAGTTTGATTCTATCATTCTATATTACCACTTGCAGCTTTTATTTGCTTTAAAAATTTTAAATAATAAAGCAAAGTATAAGCCGCGATGTATAATATTTCTGTTGGCAGGTACAAATATTAGTTCATACATGAAATATTTTAGTGTATTTTAATAATAACATTAAAATTGACATGTGTTCTTTTAAATGGTTAAATGTTCATTTTAAAACTATAGAAAGAATCAAGAAAATAATGATTATTGTATTTGTCTCATATAGAAACGAGTGTGTTAAAAAAAATGATACACTCTGGATGTCAGATTCAGTAGGTATGTCACTGGTTTGACAACAGAACATTTCTTTACACATTCCTTCTCTCCACCCCACACATCCTTTTCTTTATTTTATAAGCTCAATACTGTGACCTCCACCCACGTAGTTTAGATTAGTTCAAATCACAGGCTGTGTTCAAGTCCCCAACAGAAAAGTTCTCGTTTTTGCCCCCTATAATAGAATGCCCATGGCATCTGAGAAAATTACTCTTGGTGTAATCACCCTGTCCCCTGCAATTGTGACAACACTAATTCATGCATTAAGAGAAGATTTAATCAAAGCAAAGGAATGCACCTCGGTGTCCAACAAAAAAAGTAGTTTCCATGCAAATGTGTTGAAGGAAATAATTCCAGCCTCAAGAAGAATTCTACTGAAACTAAGAAAATTAAAGGGGAATTGGGCCATTCATAAATTTTGTTACTTGAAGGACAAATGCCAGTTTGTGAATCAGAAGTTTGACATTAGACATTCTAATTAAGCAAACTTGGATATTTTATAGGACAAATCTTTCGGTCTAACACCAAAGAGTATATGATGAAGACCTGCTATAATGTGGTTAGTTTATGTGATGGGTATCACTCTTATCCTGCACCTTTAGAGAAGGTTCTGCTCACTGGATGCCTGACTGAATAAGTGCATTCCCTTATAAGTATACGAAGGGAAACCCATATTCTTCCCTGGGGAAGTTCCTTTCCATTTCTGAACTGTTTCTTGGATCTCAATAAACAATACTGGCTTCATTTTGTTAGAGTATGTGTGTGATCTTGCTAGTTTCTTTCTTTTTTTTTTTCCATTTAGTTATCTTGCACCATCATTTATTGTAGCATTATATGTCTACCTTGAGTGGCATTGATTACAATCTCTAACTTATAGATCTTTATAGAGCACCTTCTCCCTCTAAATTCTTGAGACCATAAAAAGCATTGGAATGTATGAACTCATATCACACCCATAAATCTTAATTTTTTATTCCTAGGCAGATCGAATTGCAAACTATTTTAGATGACATTTTGATATCTGAAATGATTAATTTATCCATTCTTTACACATAGCTGTTTGTATTAAACATAGTCTTAAAAAAGACAAGTTATCAATAGATGCAACCTCTAAATGCGTGAAAAGCTCATTGCAACATGACTCCTTTCTTTGGATTCTTGATCTTTTGGTTGTCACTCTCCTCATCCAGAAAAAATTATTCACTTGCAAAGGGCTCTTGGGTATAACCTGACATTTAGAATGTATGGAGTTTTGCATTTCATGTTTATTTCTCATGTATTTCCTTTGGTTAAAAACTAATATGCAGCCTACAACATCCAAATAAATGATATGACATATTTTATACAACACATGTTCAATTAATTAATTTTCTCATGGAAATGTCATACCATTTAACTCATAGTTATGAGCCAAATATTTGTGAAGTAGTTTGTAATGAATATATGCATAATCACAGATTGCCCTATTTCCTTTATACTCAAATGTAATTTAAAGGGACAGAATCAGGTTGCAGCAGATTTCATATTATTTAGTGCATGATGCATAGTAGGCTCTCAATAACTGCTTGTTGGATGAATAAATAACTGGCCAGTTTGGAAGATTTTATCAAAACTCTGTTTTCCTATGAACGTAGTTCTTTGGTTAGTTTTATTGGAGCCTTATTATTATATTACTAACACAATTTCTTGTTTGTGATATGTTTTGAAAATACTTAGTTGCCAAGGAGTGCTGTGAAAATAATTATGGATATTTGTGAGCAAACAACAATATAAAAACCAATTTGTATACATCAAGTAAGGAACACCCATATTAGTCAGAATATTTCCAGTAGCAGGTGACAGAAATAAGACCCAGACTGGCTTAAAAATTAAGGAAATCCTTTACCACGCCCAAAGTCTTTGTTTGAGCAAGTCCTTCTTTCTTTCTCTCAATTCTCTTGGCTCTGCCTTCCTGCATGTGTTTCTTTTGTCCTCAGCCTGACTTCCTTTACAGTTGCAAGGTGGCGGCCAGTGCCAGCAGCAGTTGGGACAATGGGCTTCCTTGTTCATGTTCAGTGGGAGAGAGCAAAAAAGCATCTCCCCCAACCATGGCATAAAAGCTTTTTCCTACAGTCTGATTGGGTGGGCTGAGGCCTTGTGACCACAGTTGCTTGGGAAATGCCCTGGGGATTGCTTTAAACCTAGGTGTCAGAATCAATCGCTGACAAGTGTAACAGGATTATCTTGATTAACAGAGACTAATTAAGATCTATTCCTGGAACTGAGAGAGGGGTAGCTTCTCTTGCGTCATTTGGGTTCTGTGAAGTGAGGAGGATTCTGGAATAAAATTGGATTCTGTTAGAAAGGAGAAAGGAGGAAACTGATACTGTGTAGGTAAATAATGATGTCTACTCTAACGCCATAGTGTTAGTTTCTTAGGGCTGCCGTAACTAAGTACTACAAACTGGGTTGCTTAAAACAGTAGAAATGCATTCTCTCAAAGTTCTGGAAAGTAAAGGTCTGAAATCAAGGTGTCAGCAGGGCCACACACCCTCTGAAGTTTCCTTCCTTTCCTCTCCCAGCTTTTGGTGGCTCCATGCATTCCTTGGCTGAAGGTAATATAAATCCATTCTCCACCTGTGTCTTTACATGACCGTCTTCCCCCTGCATGTCTCCACCATCACATCTGGTTCTCCCCTGTGTCTCTATCTCTTCTATTCTTATAAGGACACCAGTCAAATCGAGTTAAAGGCTCACCCTACTCCAATCTTAACTTATCTTAATTTAACTAATTACAACTTCAACAACCTTATTTCCAAATAATCTCTTATCACAGGTATGGGGGTTAGGACTACACATCTTTTTTGGGGGGCACATTTTAACCCATAGCACTCCTCTTCTTTAAAAGAGGAATTGAACGAGTCATTCCTAGTATTCCTATGTCTCTACAAAATTGAGGATTGTTTCTCTTCTAAAGATACATTTGACAGTGAATTAAGGAAATGAGGAAAGAAAGGAAGAATGTACTCAGTCCATCCCAAGATTTTACTCATTTTTTAAAATTCAGTTTCTCCTTGATCACTATCTATCAAAGCTCCATTCTGCATTAGTTTTTACCTGCTATTTTTTTCACTCAACATAATTATTTTGAGATTCTTCCATGATGTTTTGTTTATTGGTATTTCATTCCTTTTCACTGCTAGTAATATCCTATTATGTGGATAAAACACAATCTGTTTATCCACCAGTTGATGAACATTTGGGTTGCTTCCAATTTGGGCCTATTATGAATAATAATGCTCTTAACACTTTTTTCAAATCTACCTTAGTGGAGATGAGAAAATGGTAAGAAATGATAGCTGGATTAGTGCTTATTTTCTTTTGAAAGAGAAGATACACAGAAGTAGGGACTGCAGTCAAAAGACTGAGGGCAGGAGGGAAGTGATGAAAAACAAAACTGAAGAAGTATTTGAGAGACATAAGTCAAGGGAGGAATTAATAACAAGAGAAAATAGAGAAGAATTAAAGATGGGCTAGGATAAGAAGGAGGAATAAATATAAAATATGAAAATGAGAAAGGAAAAGCCTATAAAAATTAGACTAAGTAAAAAGTATTAGAACCATGAAACTTCTGTTTTTAATCATGTTCTCAAGGGCTTCTGGAATAAAGACAGACAAACCTTTGAGCCCCTTCCACCCAGACTTTAAACACTCACATATTCCTGACGCTCTAATATTTTATATTAACGTTTTCTCTGGGCAGCATTCTTTTCCATTCCTGCCTATACAGAAGTGTGTTCAAAGTAGCTTTGATCAGGGCAACACACTCAAGCAGTCTGTAAGAGAAGCCCAGAAGCTTTTTAATTTAAAAATAAGTGCTTCTTTGTCTCCCATATTTCCTTAATTGAGTCAGTAGCTGAATCTAGGACACAGCTTAATGGGAGATTGGCTATGATGCAGTCATGTGGAGGTTGGATTCTGGATTCTGAATAAGAATGGAGTGGTGTGCATCAGAAAGGCAGAGTAGCATAGATGTGTGTTTCTGTGTATGTATGTGTATGTGCCTACACACACACACGAGTGTGAACAGTTAATAGGAAGTAGTCTCAACTGTCCAATCTATCAGGTTAAGATAATAGAGAGAAATAACAGAATCCATGCTAACTATTACTTGATTTGGTGGGGCATTTTGTAGAAGAATTTAAATGCCTTTAACCAAAGGTGGAAGAAAGTAGGAAAGGAAAGAAGGTCCAAGACTGGAATAGTTTTTGTATTACAGAGGCTCTGCAGACTTGAGAGTATAAAGATTCTTTTTTTTCTTAAGTGATGTTGCTGATATTTACCCCAGGATATTTGTTTTCTCTTGAAACCAGAGGAGAGACACAAAAATAATGATAAGCTATGCAAAGAAAGAATGATGAGGAAATATATAAGATATATGTGAAGACATTGCTGATGGAGGTTTATGGTGCTTTTATGGTACTCCCCCCATCTACTTCCAAATGGGTTTGAAGTGAATTTCATGGACAAGAGCATGAAAGGAGGAAGGGGAATGGGCTATGGTGGTGGTCTATCGCTATTGAAAGATAGGTGCTAACACAGAGGGGGATTTATTTGGCTTATAAATCCCAGGGGGGCATAATCATGAGAAATATCATGCAGTTTATAAAAATTCTGATTGAAAAAGAGGAGTGATTTCTTGATGTGAGAACTATTGGAAAACAAAATAAAATAAAGTGATATATATTGACATACTAGGAGAAGTAAAAGTGCTATGTAAATTCAAAAATCATTATTATTCATCCCTTAAGGGATATGGTAACTCTATCAGGAAAACACACCAGAGCATAATGTACATAACAGATCCCACAGTGGCTGCAGGTCCCAAGATATAGGTCCTCAGTATTTCAGGGACCAAGTGAGATCAGAGTGAATGCTGGAGTCCCTTGGGGAAGTGAAATATTGCCTGCTTCCCTAAAGACTTTGGAGATTAGGTTGCCAGTTCCATTTGGTGGGCTCTGCTGCTCCTCTGATGAAAATACCTGCTTCTGTTGAAAAGTCCCAAGTGATGTATGTGGCTGAGGACCATCTGCTTGATTTTGGATGATGAGTTAGGCCAGACATTAGCTTTCAAAAAACCTTGGTGAATTTTCATCTATTAAATGTTATAGCATATTCTTTGCAGGAATTAGTCTGGCATAGGGGATGTTTCCACTTTAGGTATTTGGGAGGAATTGGAACTGTGCAAGTGAGTGTGAATGAGAGTTCTCTGCAGGAAGCTGTTTGATGTAGAAAGTATAGTTTTTCTCTTCCATAACATAGCCTCGGGTTGGGAGTGGGGAGGGTGATAATGTCATCAGCTTTTAGTGCATTTGTGTGTTCTGGTTCCTTTACACCCATTGTCTTGTTTAATAATCAAAACAACTCTATGAGATAGGACTTTACAAATTAGTGAACTCAGACATAGAGATATGCTATGACTTGGCTAGGGTTACAGAATTAGGATGGAAACAATTAGGGTTTTTAATCCAGCCCTATCTGCCTCCAAAGCCTGTGCTTCTCTTAACTCATCATAAGCCTGGGGTGAGATAGTGGTTGCTTTCCATTCTGAACTCTGCTTCAATGTCTGTGTCTTCATTTGAGTTCTCCCAGAAACAATTCTGAGATGAGGCTTTGTTATTGGACAAAGGCTGTGGATTCTTTTGCCCCACATACTCAAAAACCAATTCCTGAGACACCTGGGTGATTACTACTACGTGTGTAGTAGGAGAGTAGACAGATTAACAGCTCAAAATCTGCCTCCTCAAACTGCAATAATTTGGGTAGTTTTACTAGAGAGAAACTGGGCAGGGTTTAGGATAATGAATACTGTGGCCCCATATGATGTAATTAGAGGTGTTCTGATTATTGAGCATGCGCAGATTGATTACATGCTTAGTCACAGAACGTATGAAAGAAAATGGCAAATGAGGTATAGGTGACTTGTAGGTTAAAGTCTAAGCTACTGCATATGTCAGGAGGGCCCACTTTGGTTACATCCAGTCTCAGTCATCAAGATAATTTGGGACTTGGGGTGGGTTAGTTCCGGGCAGACCCATAGCGCTTCATTAGCAAATATGAGGCACTATCGTTAGTAATTACAAGACTCTAAAGTTGAAAAACTGGATGACTAGGTACAGATGGTTAGTCACAAGGTTTTTACAATCACAGGGGCAGAATATAAGGGCTATGCCATTATCAGAGATCAAGGCAGATGGATTACAATTCAGAGATTTCAGGTATTTCCTGTCTACTCCAATATACCAGAAAGCAAAAAGGAATATTTATATCAAAATCATCCCTTAAATCCTGATTTCTCAGTTGCAGCTTTGGGATTAGGGAACAAAGTCAAATTTTGCTCTGAAAACTACATGCGACTCATATAAACAGGAAGTGGGTGAGGCCCTAGGAGATCTCTGATTTGTAAAAAATGATGTTTCTCTTTATACTATGTTCACCTTTATATGTACAATTTTATATAATAGAGATCATGCTTTACGTATAATCCCATAACTTGTTACATTTACTGAACAATGTGTGGTAGACCTTTCGATGTCAATCATGATTAATTGACATCTACATCACTGCATAGTATTCCAATGGAATGTATTTACATATGCACAGTATTCTAATGGAATGTATTTACATAATCAACCCCCTTTTTATAGATATTTAAGTTATGCTTGATTTTATCCAATGGTAAATAGTATCTACCATAACTGAAGACTTAACTATGTTCTAGGCACTGTTCTAAACACTTCATATGTACTAAATGATTTAATCTTCACAGCAACCTTATGAGTTAAATATTGTCCCTATTCTAATGATGAGAAAACTGAGGTGAGAGAAGTAAGCAATTTGCTGAAGATTTCATAAGTAGTAAGCAGCCATAGCCTCTACATTAGTTATCAAACTCAACACCCATTCCCAGTCCATTTCTCCCTTATTTACGTCCACCATTAGACTAGAAAAGCTCAAATTCTGTCTTTCTCAGCCTTCTTTGCAGCCTGAAGAGGCCAGTGAGACATAAGTAAACGTCTGCTGGGAATTTCCAAGAAAAATTTTGCACTTCTTATTTCTCACAACCTTGAATATGGAAGAGATGATTAAAGGCTGGTCTAGCTATCTTGCCATCTTACAAGCATGAAGAAAAGACCAAGAAAACTGCAGAGATGCCAGACCTGACATTGTTAAGCCTCCAAACCAATGCCAGAAGCTGCTTATTTTTAGGCTTCACATAATGTGAGAAAAATGAATTCATATTTCTTTAAACCACTGCTAATCTGCTTTTCTGTAACTTAGAGCCTAAAGCATTCTTACCTGATATAGTAGTGGAGCAGGGACTTGGGTTAGGCAGTCTTGGTTCAGAACCAATGTTCTTAATCTCTGCACTGTTATACATGTTTGTATATCTAAAAAAGCTGGGATGAACATCACTGTGCACACTCATCAATCCTCCTGCTGTTTTATTAAGGAAAAAAAAGTTGGCAGGCTTATTTGAGAGATGCTCTGCCTGTGTCCAAAATCCACAGTACAGATAAAAAATGTGGGAGATGTGGTTCAGTAGAAGCATGAGTGAAAATAACTGACATGATTTAGTGTCAAATAAATTCCCTTGGGTCAGGTGGGGGTTACTGAAAATGCTTACCTGACCTGATATACTTAACAGAATTACAGTGTCTCCATAGACATGTGATACTTACTTCTGAGAAGAAAAATTAAGAAACATTTTTTTTTTTTAACATCGGCAGGCACCGGGAATCGAACCCGGGTCCTCGGGCATGGCAGGCAGGCACTCTTACCTGCTGAGCCACCATGGCCCACCCAAGAAAGATTCTGATAGCATTATCATGAGTGAAAGAAACCTTGTGCAGAAGAATACACTGTCTTAGTCCAAACCCTCAGAGAAGCAACCACCGGGATGAATTTTATTAAGATAGATCTCTGTGAAAGAAATAGATATGGAGGGCGGTGCAACGGTGGCTCAGTGACAGAATTCTCACCTGCCATACTGGAGACCCAGGTTCGATTCCTGGTGCCTACCTAGGCAAAAAAAAAAAAAGAAATAGATATGAAGTTGGGAAAGGCTTAGAGAGTTGCAAGGCTGTGATGCAGTCTGACTCTGCATGAGGGACAGAGGGAGAGAAACTGGGAGGAAGTGTCTTACACTGTCTTGCAGTCTAAAGAAGGTTTGACAAGATCATTAGGTTATCCTCAAACCAAAGTCAGCTGTCATGAGTCCTGTTTTTCCCAACCTTAGTGCTTCCTCCACACTCAGTCACTGGATGGAGCACCCAGTGGGAGGTAAGACCTTGGCACAGATACTGTCATGGATTTCAGAGCCCAATAGTTGGGACTCTTGATCAATTAAATTCCTTGAAGTTGGAGATCTGATAGGCATATTCTTTCTGAAGGCTGCCATAAGTACATACTGCATGATTGCATTTATATGAAGTTGTAGGACAGGCAAAGTTAATCTATGGTGGAAGATAATCAGAGCAGTGGTTTCTTCTGAGGGTGAGGGTGGGGATGGGTACTAACTGGGAAGACATAAAAAAAACTTTCTGGGCAATGGTAATGTTCTATATCTTGAGAAGGATAGGTTTACACAGTTGAATGCCTTTATCAAAGCTCAGTGAGTGTACAATGAAGTTTTGTGCATTTCGTTGCATGTAAATTTTACATCAAGGAAAAATGTCTGTAAATAGATATTGAACTCTAGCTAATGATAAATATGCTGAAGTATTTGGGGGGAAGTGCATGGATGTCTGCAATTTACTTTGAAATGCATCAAAAAATAAGATGGAGCAATGGATGGATAGAGGGGTGGATAAATGGATGACGTATGTACAGGCAAATGTTAAAATGTGCTATAAAATTCAATATTGCTACATGTTTGAAAGTTTTCATAATAAAATGTTGGAAAAAGAAATAGGTTGACACAGAAGACAGTGTTTGGGGAGGAAGGAACGTGATTAGAGAAGGGGAACAAAACTATCATATGTGTAATAGATAAAAGAACTCAGATGTTTAACCTGGAAGTGAGAAGACTTGAGATCATATGACTTCCTTCCAATATGTGAAGGGCTGGCATATATAAAGGAAATTAGGCTTGTTCAGTCTTACTGCAAATCATAGAACCATGACCACTAGGTGAAGGTTTCAGAAGCCCAGAATTCTTTAAGTATAAGAAATAATTTTCTAGTAATCAATTTTGCTTAGATATGGAATTATGTAGTATCATAATTTGAATTATATAACTCAGAAAAATATGTTATTAATCTTAATCCATTCTTGTGGGTGTGAACCCATTGTAAGCAGGACCTTTTGAGGATATTATTTTTTTTAATTTAGTTCATTCATCTTTTATTCATCTGAGGACATTATTTTTTAGTTAAGGTTGACCAACTGAATCTGGATGGGTGTAACCTTGTTACTGGATGCCTTATAGGGAAAGCCACAGGGAGAAAACAGGAAGTCAACAGAACCCAGAAGACAAAGGAGAAGATGCCACCATGTGCATTGCCATATGAATGGAAAAGTTAAGGATAGAAGGGTCACTGGCAGCCAGCCCCTGAATGCCATAGTCTTCATAGAGAAAGCATCACTTTGTTGACTCCTTGATTTTGGACTTCTCCTAGCCCTCAAACCATGAATGTTTAAACATTTCTATTGCTTAAACCAAGTAATTTCATGGTATTTGTGATGGCAGCCAGGAAACTAAGACAGGTAGTTCCCAGTCACTGGTAGAGTTCAAGTCTGTGTTGGTGAGGAGAGACAAATAAGACAATTGTCTGCTGGGAATCCTCAGAGCCTGGTGGAACAGTGGCTCCCTTACCTCCCAAAGGAAGGTGATGTCACCAATGATATGCTGGTCAGCTGGCATCCATTTGCAGGATGCGCTATCTGTTAGAAAGGCTCCTCTCATTGCCACGAGGGTGCCATAGTCACAAGCTTGGTCAAGCACTTCCTGGGAGATCAGTAGGAAGGTGGGGACCCTCTCCTGGAGCACAATTCATCATGTGTTTAGTAGTTTCTGGCCCAAGCATGCTGCTTTATAGGATGGCAGGAGACAGGAACGCTGGGTTATTTTCTGTGGCTGACCTCTGCCTGTGAATTTCAGCCAGAACCTTATAATGCTTGTGATGTTTATCCAAGCGCTTTGCTTGACACATAGACAATCAGTTTGTAAAAAAATGTCATGGAGGGAATTTAGGCACTACCAGTCAGATTGTTGGATTTATAAATTTTTAGTTCACTATGATTCTTATAGCTTTAAATGCTACCTATAAACTGGTATCTCCCTGAATTATGTCTCCATCCATACCACTTTCCCAACCTCCAGATTCATATCCAAGTTCCTACTTGACACAACCACTTAGATGTCTAATAAGTATCCTAAATGTTAAAATATTCATAACCAAGCTTCTGATTCCATCACCATCTTCAGCTCTGTTTCTCATGTAGTCTTTCCCATCTTAGTAATCAGAAACTCTATCCCTCTGCTCGTGCCATAAAACTTTGACTTCATCCTTGACTCTGCTCTTTTTCTTATTCCCCAACTGTCAGCAAATCCTATTGAATTGATGTTCAAAATATATACAGACTCTTACCATTTTGCTAAACTCACTGCTGCCATCATTTCTTGTCTGGTTGATTTATTATTTCAAACTTCTTCCCTCTGTTTCTTTGACCCTTTTGATGGAAACTTCTTCCTGAAGTTTACTTGTGAGATAACTTAGAGTTCTTTTTTACCCAATCAGCTACCTAGTTAGCAATATAATAACTAGTTATTAGTTCTTCATATTAAATTTTATCTGGTGAAGTTTCTGTCTCCTGACTGGACCTTGAGTGATACAACCACCGTATTTGAAATTGCAATACACTGATAGTACTCTCTAGTAGCCTTGTTTATTGACCTTTCTCTTCCCACCAGAATGTAATTTCCCTAAGGGCAAGGATTTTCTGTTTTGCTCACTGCTGTATCCCCAGGGACAGATACATGGTTGAAATTTAGTATATTTTTTCATTGAATGAATTCTGTAATGTATAGAGGAAGTGAGGGCTGTGTAACCGAGAAGTTAGGATTTAAGGGATGATTATGGTTGCTGAATCATTATATAAATATTCCTTTTTGCTTTTTGTTATATTGGAGTAGACAGAGGGAAGTACCTGAAATCTTTGAACTGTAATCCAACCGCCTTGATCTCTAATAATGATTGTATAGCTTTTATCTTGTGCCCTTGTGGTTGTAAAATCCTTGTGATTGACCCTCATTTGTACCCATTTTATCCTGTTTTTCGACTTTGGAGTCTTGTAATCACTAAAGACAGTCCCTAATGTTTATTAATGAAGGGCCTTGAGTCATCCCACAACTAATCCACCACAAATCCAAAGTTATCTTGATGACCAAAGCTGGATCTAACCAAAATAGGCCTGCGTGACATACGCAGTAGCTTAGACATTAGCCTATAAGTCACCTATATCATTATAATACTAAAAATCACACTCATCATCATATTAAGTCTGCCATTTTCTTACATATGTTCTGTGACTAAGCATGTAATCAATCTGTGAATGCTCAATAATTAGATCATCTCTAATTATATCTTATGGGGCCACTGTGCTTTATCCTAAACCCTGCCCATCTTTTTAATACTATAAAACTATCAGAATTACTGCAATTCAGGGAGACAGAATATTGGGCCAATAGGCCATCTGCCCTCCTGCTACATGCCTAGCAATGAACTCATTCTCTCTTTGAAACCCCAGTGTCTCAGGAATTGGTCATTGAGTGTACTGGGCAAAAAATTCACCTCCTTTGTCTGGTAACAGTTGCCTGATTCACAGATGTAACCGAGAGAATAAAATCACCCCTTTCCTTCCCATTGGATTGAGAATGGGGTTCACAGCGACCATTGGGTAAAAATATAAGGGAATTTTTCAACTGGTTGTTTCAGAGTTTTGACCAGGCTTGTTTCAGTTTGCTAAAGCTGCTGGAATGCAATATACCAGAAATGAACTGACTTTTAAAAAGGGGTTTTGTTAAGTTACAAGTTACAATTCTAAGGCCATGAAAATGTCCAAATTCAGGCATCAACAAGAGGATACCTTCACTCAAGAAAGGCCATTCATGTCCAGAGTTTCTTTGTCACATGGGAAGGCACATGGCCACGTCTGCTGCACTTCTCTCTTGGCTCCTGGTTTCAAATGGCTTTCTCAGTTTGTTTCCAGTGGCTTTCTCTCTAAGTGTCTGTGAGTCCTCACTTAGGTCCTTTCGGGCAGACTCTGGGTTTCATCTCTTAGCTTAGCAACTCCAAATGTCTGTGTCTGGTTTTATATCTCTGCCCTCTGTGTCAGCTCTCCAGGCATTACTAAGGGTCTGTGTTCTCTCCAAAATGTCTCACTCTTAAAGGACTTCAGTAAGCAGATTAAGACTTACCTTGAATGGATGGGGGTCACATCTCTGTGAAAACGACCTAATCAAAAGATCCCAACCACAACAGATCTACCCCCACAGGATTGTATTAAAAGAACATGGCTTTTCTGGGGTACATAACAGTTTCAAACCAGCACAAGATCCTTGTGCAGTCAAGGAAGCAGCCACCAAGAGGTACAGGGCTCATCGATGGGGTAGGGGGGCACTTGTTTCTTTGTGGGGAAAGAGTATGGAGGATGAGAGGAGGCAGGGAGCAATATAAGAATGGGAGAGGAAGCTAGGCTTCAAGGCGCTTTATTAGTATTATTATTACTGTTTTGCAAAATAATGGAAGGCACTAATTTTATTGTGAGAGGAAGAATCTTGCAAATTAGGGCAATTAAGAATTAAGGAGAAAGTATTTCTTTTCTTGTACATTTAGATCATGCTGCATCTTAAAAGTAAGGTGTTGTGTGTGAGTACTCCTGTGTGTGTCTGTAAAAGAGAGAAAGAGAGTGAGAGAAGTGAGAGAGGTTAACATTTACTTGTTAGACAATCAGGAGAAGAACATATTGAGCAGTGCTCTCTGATAACCAGTTTTCAGATGCCCATACCTGCCCTTGGCAGCTTTGCAGAATTGGAGCCACTTTAGAATGAACAACCCAGGAAGGGGGGACATAATATAAAAGCAATCCTATCTTAATATATATCAGAAGAATATGACCCTTGAAAGTAGGGGAGACTAACATGCTTGGGTTACACACAACTTGGTACAATATTTATATAAATTTGTTACTGGACAAAAGCCATGGATTCTTTTGCTTGACATGCTCAATAACCAATTCCTGAGACACAGGGGTTTCAAGCAGAGAAAGAATTTATTATTAGGTGGGTAGTAGGAGAGTAGATGGCCTAGCAGCCCAAACTCTGTCTCCCTGAGTTTTGGGGGTTCAAGGTTTTTAAGTATTTTAGCAAGTGGAAATGAGGTCATTTCGAATAGCAAGTTCAAAGCAAAAAAGGAGATAGTATTATTATTATTTCAATAGGAGAACATAGGCTGAAAGGAGGGGAGGCAGAGCTATCACTTCAATACTAAACATATAAGCCAAAAGGAAGGAAGACAAGTTATCTTTCAATAGAAGAATCCAGCTGATATGATTTACAAATGTCTGGGGGCTGAAGCTAGTTGATGGCTGACTTCATTAGCATTAGGTCCTTCGCCCTATAAGAAAATGACCAGATAAATGATGTAACAGCTCTTACAGTCACAAAGGCGCAAGATAAGGGCTTTTACAATCATTTCAAATATCAGAGCAGCTGAATTATAGTTTAGGAATTTCAGGTATTCCTCTGTCTACTCCAGCATCCTGGAAAGCAAAAAGGAATATGATTCAGTGATCAAAATCATCCCTTAAATCCTGATTTCTTGGTTACAGATTCTCATTCTAACAGAAAAAGATAATCTATTATTTCTCTTTTAGATATTCTATTATCTGTCTATAATGGAGGCTTGCTTTAAGAAATTATTTAAATCTGCCTTCATGTGTAATTCAAATCTATGTCTAAGGCACTCATTCATGGTAACAGAGCAGTTATTGATCATCCTCCATACAATTGTGTTTCCTGTGCCTGGAAACTATTTAAAAATATATCCTCAACTTTCATTTCTCTTTTCTTAGATAATTCTCTATTCTTAGATAATTAATCCCAGCCTCTAAAGTTTAGTCCTTTCTTTTAAATCTGGGGCCTTTGAATTCTAGCAAAATGCATTGCCTCTTGAGGTTAAACTTTTCTTTGACAAAGAGGTTACAGGAAGATTGAATTGTTTGCCTAACTATTTTTAAAGGGATAGCTTTTTGCCCTTTA
The DNA here is from genome assembly GCF_023851605.1 of Tamandua tetradactyla. Lineage (NCBI taxonomy): Eukaryota > Metazoa > Chordata > Mammalia > Pilosa > Myrmecophagidae > Tamandua > Tamandua tetradactyla. The sequence goes on from NC_135353.1 coordinate 127,097,660, forward strand.
TGTCCAATTCAAAGTTCCTGGCTCATAGAGAACAACTATACTGTCCATTTATGTATTTTTCTTTTCATTTTTCAAAAAAAATATCAATAACATCGTTCTTTTTGATGAGGTTGCAGAAAAATTGTCTGGGGTGCAGAACTGGAATTAAGGTGAGGCAAGTGAGGCCCTACTGGGGTGGTTTAAATTTAGTTTGGATTGGAGCCCTGGAGATGAAATAGAAAACCTCCTGGGTATCCTCCTGATACAGGACAAAAGCGGTGGATTCTCTACTCAATGCGTTTAACAACCAGTCCCTGACACCGAGGTTTCAGAGAGAGAAAGAGTTTGTGGCTAGGTGCAAAGCAGGAGACCAAATGGTCTATTGGCCTTAAAATCTGTCTCCCAGAATCTGATTTCAAGGTTTTAATGGATTCTAACAAGGGGAAGTGGGCTTATTACCATCTCAATAGCAAATATAAGCAGAAAGGAGGGGTGAGTGGGACATTACCATTTCAATAGCAAGTACAGGCAGAAACAATTTAAAAATGTAAAGGAGTGGAACTGTGCTAAAACCAAGCGTAGGGTTAGTTCTGAGCTGAATGAAGTTCCTCCATTAGCATTGGGGGTTGCCCTGTTTCTAAAGTGAAAAAACTGGATAAAGGGGGTACAACAAGATCACAAGATGAAGGCTATATAGTTATACAATCATTATCAAAGATCAAGGTAACTGGATTACAGTTCAATAATTTCAGGTATTAGCTTTTAGAAAGTAAAAAAACATCCATATAATGATTCAGTAGTCATAATCATTCGTTAAATTCTAACTTCTCGGTTACACTCCTACTTTGTGGATCATCGCTGACCTCTGTCTGTGTTAATTTTTTGTATCAGGAAGTGTTCAATAAACAATGTTGACTCAGGGGACAAAGAGTGGCTTCTTGGAGAATACAGGGTCTGCAAATATTAAGGGAATGCTTTCTTTCATGGGGATTGTAGCCTAGATGATGAGGGCTCTCACCTGGGAAGTGAATTAACTCGGCGCATCAAGCTCCTAATTAGAAGAGCCAAAGTAATGGCCCCTGAGAGAGGAAGGCATGGAACAAATTCACCCAGGGAGCTGCACACATCACTTCTCCCTCTTTTCCTACCCTTTAAGAATCTGATGGGGTTGGCATGCCAGAATCACCCAGGGGGAGTGGGTGTGGTTTGTTTTGAAAAGTTTCCCAGGCAACGCAGAGAGGCAACTCTCCCTCACCCAACTGAGAATTGCTGGGCAAAAGAAATGCCTGATGTTGTTTATGAAAGTTTAAAACACACATTTGTGATTTTACTCCTAGGATTCTATTATGCAGAAGTATTTGTACAGTTATTCAAAGATAAATGTACAAGAATGGGAATTGTAGCACTTTCTAATAGCAATGATAGTAATAATAATGATAATAATAATAAGGGATGGTTAAATGTATGGTTTAGCCATACTATGAATTCTCTGCTTTGGTTAGAAAGAACAAGTTTGCTGTTTAGATACTAACATGGAATAATCTCCAAAGCATATATTTGGGTGGAAAAAGCAACTTGCAAAACAATATGTCTAGTGTGATATTTTTGTAAAACAAAACAAACAAAAAACAACCAAATTATGTGCCTGCATGTTTAAATGCATAAAAAAATTCTTTAAAGATTTACGAAAATTCTTAACATTCTGTATTTGCGATGATGGGAATAGGAAAGGGCAGAATTTTCACTTTTTTAAAATAGACTTTGGCATTTGAATTTTTTTTTCCCCATGGGCAAGCACCAGGAATCGAACTCGGGTCTCCAACATGGCAGGCGAGAATTCTGCCACTGAGCCACCGTTGCACTGCCCTGAATTTTTATTTTACAATTAATATCAATTTATGACTTTTTTGTTCAATTAAAGAAATTAATTAAGAAAAAAACTAATGCTCAAATAAGTTTACAGGTTTCCTTTGCCTCACATGGTTCAGTCTCCTCTCCCTCATAGCTCTTGAGTTGTCTTTATTATCATAGGCTGCTCTCATTTGCACAGACATACACATGGCCCCCAGGAGCATCATGTGACATCACGAAAAAGGGTAAGTGAACAAAAGTTAAATATTTTCTATAGGTGGAAGGAGAAAGGGAGGTGTCCCAAAGCACCTACTAAGTGACAAGCCACTCTGCTAGACAGTGTACATGTATCACTTTTATGACCCTCAAGACAACCCAGAGAGGTAGCTTGTAATAGATGTCTAAACTAATCACATTCTCTCTTTTTTGAATACAGCCTGAAAGGTAGACTTGAATTAGGCATAGGTAATTCTATCCTTAGTTTGGGGCCTCATAATTCTGCGTTTGGATTAGCCAACATCTTCCTAATTGGACTCCATGTCTTCTGTTTCAATCCCCTTCAAACTGCCCCGGAGATAATTTTTTCTGACATGTATCTCATCCCATGTCTTTCTTGCTTAAAGTTCTTCTACTGAAGATACTTTTTCAATATCTATTGATATTGAAAGATATCTTTTTCAGTATCTATTGAAGATGCTCCTGCAGGGCATTATCAAAATCCACCAGCATAGTTTCCAAATCCTTTCAGGATCTGGCCTCTGACAGTCTTTTTGGTTTTATCTTCTGCCTTTTGCCCCACCCTTCAGCAATCTAGTTTCCCTAAACTATTGGCAATTCCTTGAATGTGCCTTTTTTTGTTGTTGTTATTATTCTTTGGCTCCTTGTGTATGCAAAATATTGGGGTTTCTCTGACAAATTCCTACTTATCTTTCATGACTGAATTCCTACATCTGGAGACTGTTCTAACCCGCCCAAAGTCTGTCCCCTGTATACATGTTGTTTTATAGGTATTTGTATTTTTTGACCTGATTGATTTTCCCATTTGACTTTCAACTCCTTGAGGATGGTGACCTTGTTTTCCTTTTTTAGTTGTAGACATAACTAGTAGGCATATGATAGACATTAAATGAGTGTTTATTCCATGAGTGAATAAAAAAATAAATATATATTCAACTGAAATAAGTTTTGAGGGATAAGAATTTGAAGAAGAGCATATGCAGGAGGGTCAGTTTTGAAATAATCTCCCAGGAGTAAAGGTCGAAGGTAATTGATCTGTAATATTTGGGTACCAGGTGATGTAGAAGAATTCTCTAGAAGTCATTTGAATGAACAGTGATTATCACTGATTTCAAACATCTCCTGGCCTTGGACACCTTGACTTTGCTTTAAATAGGATTATGTCACGTACGTATCAACCACAGAGCAAAGAAAGAAAGAGAAGTAAAAAATCAGACCCATAAGCAACGTCAGTACTGAAAATTTACTGGCTGCTCCACATACAACAGATGAGGTGTGGACATTAAACAACAAAATGTGACTGAAGTGAAGAAGAAATGTTGCTCAGGGGTATTTTTTTTTATTCTTTCCTTAATACTTACATATAGAAAACTGATGTTAAGAGCAGCAAATTCTAATGTCTGAGGAATAAAAATAGACCATAAAACAACACTTTCTTGTAATTACTCAAGCTGGATAAAGACTTCAAAACGTTAACCAGAAAGAAAAGACTCCAGACAGATGCTTGCAGCTCAAAATGTTTAGGCTGTCTCTGGTACAATAACTATTTTAATCACACACATGCACATGCACACACATACACCCTCAATGCCTAAATATGTGTTGATTCAATTCTACTAATATATCTTTGTTTTAGATCTTCAGGGACTGGAATAATGGCACAATCCATGAGAAGAGGAAAAAAAACCGATGGAAAAATAGCACCCTCAAACACCAGATTTGGATGCTGTTATGACCTTACTTGAAAATTATTCTAACTTCAATACTCTCAGACTCTCTCCTAGAATAGAGGCTTGTTTTGATGTGCTGCCGATATCTGGTTAAAGCAGAGTCAGCTTTTTTTTGTCTTCTTTTTTAAAATCTCATTGTTACATATAGTATTACAAAACAAAATGTAGTCAGAAATCGAAATTTCCCCCCAAATAAGCCATCCAGCTCTATCTTAACTTACAGTATTTGAATATTGTAACCAACTTAATGAACAAGTCTGTAGCCATTTGCAGCCTTTTGGGAATACTCTATTTGCTATCAAGAAACATTTCTTTAAAAAGGGGATGTTTGATATTTCCTTTTTTCTCTTGTCCATTTGGCAAATCCCTTCTCAGCCTTTGTCTTCATTTGCCAGGCTGCTATGACAGATACTGTACAGTTGGTTGGCTTAAATAACAGTTTTGCCTTATGGTTTTGAAGACTGGAAATCCAAAATCAAGGTGTTGGCAAAGCTCTACTTTGTCCCTGAAGTCTGTAACATTCTGACGATGGCTTGCCTCAATCTTTGGGGTTCCTTGGCTTGCCTCTTACCACACGGTGATGTCCTTGACCTCCTCCTGTGTCTGCTCTTCCAATTTCTACTGACTTCCAGTTTCTAGTTCCTTCCTATGCCTTTCTCTGACTTCTGTTAATGAGGCCTCCAGTAATACTGACTGTTTTAGTTTATAAACTGTCAGAATGCAATATACCAGATACAGAATGGCTTTTAAAAAAGGGAATTTATTAAGTTGCAAGTTTACAATTCTAAGGCCATGAAAATGTCCAAACTAAGGCATCCAGATAAAGATACATTAACTCCAAAGAAGGGGCCGATGAAGTTTGGGGTTTCTCTCAGCTGGAAGGACACATGGTGATGTGTGCTAGCTTTCTCTCCTCATTTCACAGAAGAAAAATGCCTAGGGGCATTTTCCTTTTGCATCTCCAAAGGTCCCTGGCTGCGTGGAATCTGTTGGCTGTAAGCGTTTTCCAAAGTGGTTCCCTCCTAAAGGGCTCCAGTAAGCAACCCCACCTTGAATGGGTGGAGACACATCTCCGTGGAAACCATCTAATCAAAAGTTACCACTCATAATTGGGTGGGTCATATCTCCATGGAAACAATGAAGAAGATCCCACACAGCAACACTGAATGAGGATTAAAGGACATGGCTTTTTGGGGTACATAAAGCTTCAAACCAGCACATCAATTAAGGCCCATCCTGATTCATGCTGTTACCAGACACCAAATATGAGATGTGATTCTTTTTTTTTTTTTTTTTTTTTTTTTTTTTTATTATTAACGGAAAGAAAAAAAAGAAATTAACACAACATTTAGAAATCATACCATTCTACATATGTACTCAGTAATTCTTAACATCATCACATAGATGCATGATCATTGTTTCTTAGTACATTTGCATCAGTTTAGAGGAACTAGCAACACAACAGAAAAAGATATAAAATGTTAATATAAAGAAAAGAAATAAAAGTAGTAGTAATAGTAAAAAACAACAACAACAAACAAACCAACAAGCAAACAAAAACAAAAAAAAACCCTATAGCTCAGATGCAGCTTCATTCAGTATTTTAACATGATTACTTTACAATTAGGTATTATTGTGCTGTCCATTTTTGAGTTTTTGTATCTAGTCCTGTTGCACAATCTGTATCCCTTCAGCTTCAATTACCCATTGTCTTACCCTGTTTCTAACTCCTGCTGAACTCTGTTACCAATGACATATTTCAAGTTTATTCTCGAATGTCCGTTCACAACAGTGGGACCATACAGTATTTGTCCTTTAGTTTTTGGCTGGATTCACTCAGCATAATATTCTCTAGGTCCATCCATGTTATTACATGGTTCACAAGTTTATCTTGTCTTAAAGCTGCATAATATTCCATCGTATGTATATACCACAGTTTGTTTAGCCACTCTTCTGTTGATGGAGATTTTGGCTGTTTCCATCTCTTTGCAATTGTAAATAACGCTGCTATAAACATTGGTGTGCAAATGTCCGTTTGTGTCTTTGCCCTTAAGTCCTTTGAGTAGATACCTAGCAATGGTATTGCTGGGTCGTATGGCAATTCTATATTCAGCTTTTTGAGGAACCGCCAAACTGCCTTCCACAGTGGTTGCACCCTTTGACATTCCCACCAACAGTGGATAAGTGTGCCTCTTTCTCCGCATCCTCTCCAGCACTTGTCATTTTCTGTTTTGTTGATAATGGCCATTCTGGTGGGTGTGAGATGATATCTCATTGTGGTTTTGATTTGCATTTCTCTAATGGCCAGGGACATTGAGCATCTCTTCATGTGCCTCTTGGCCATCCGTATTTCCTCTTCTGAGAGGTGTCTGTTCAAGTCTTTTTCCCATTTTGTAATTGGGTTGGCTGTCTTTTTGTTGTTGAGATGAACAATCTCTTTATAAATTCTGGATACTAGACCTTTATCTGATATATCATTTCCAAATATTGTCTCCCATTGTGAAGGCTGTCTTTCTACTTTCTTGATGAAGTTCTTTGATGCACAAAAGTGTTTAATTTTGAGGAGTTCCCATTTATTTATTTCCTTCTTCAGTGCTCTTGCTTTAGGTTTAAGGTCCATAAAACCGCCTCCAGTTGTAAGATCCATAAGATATCTCCAAACATTTTCCTCTAACTGTTTTATGGTCTTAGACCTAATGTTTAGATCTTTGATCCATTTTGAGTTAACTTTTGTATAGGGTGTGAGAGATGGGTCTTCTTTCATTCTTTTGCATATGGATATCCAGTTCTCTAGGCACCATTTATTGAAGAGACTGCTCTGTCCCAGGTGAGTTGGCTTGACTGCCTTATCAAAGATCAAATGTCCATAGATGAGAGGTTCTATATCTGAGCACTCTATTCGATTCCATTGGTCGATATATCTATCTTTATGCCAATACCATGCTGTTTTGACCACTGTGGCTTCATAATATGCCTTAAAGTCAGGCAGCGCAAGACCTCCAGCTTCGTTTTTTTTCCTCAAGATGTTTTTAGCAATTCGGGGCACCCTGCCCTTCCAGATAAATTTGCTTATTGATTTTTCTATTTCTGAAAAATAAGTTGTTGGGATTTTGATTGGTATTGCATTGAATCTGTAAATCAATTTAGGTAGGATTGACATCTTAACTATATTTAGTCTTCCAATCCATGAACACGGTACGCCCTTCCATCTATTTAGGTCTTCTGTGATTTCTTTTAACAGTTTTTTGTAGTTTTCTTTATATAGGTTTTTTGTCTCTTTGGTTAAATTTATTCCTAGGTATTTTATTCTTTTAGTTGCGATTGTAAATGGGATTCGTTTCTTGATTTCCCCCTCAGCTTGTTCATTACTAGTGTATATAAAAGCTACAGATTTTTGAATGTTGATCTTGTAGCCTGCTACTTTGCTGTACTCATTTATTAGCTCTAGTAATTTTGTTGTGGATTTTTCTGGGTTTTCTACATATAGTATCATATCGTCTGCAAACAGTGATAGTTTTACTTCTTCCTTTCCAATTTTGATGCCTTGTATTTCTTTTTCTTGCCTAATTGCTCTGGCTAGAACTTCCAACACAATGTTGAATAATAGTGGTGATAGTGGACATCCTTGTCTTGTTCCTGATCTTAGGGGGAAAGTTTTCAATTTTTCCCCATTGAGGATGATATTAGCTGTGGGTTTTTCATATATTCCCTCTATCATTTTAAGGAAGTTCCCTTGTATTCCTATCTTTTGAAGTGTTTTCAGCAGGAAAGGATGTTGAATCTTGTCAAATGCCTTCTCTGCATCAATTGAGATGATCATGTGATTTTTCTGCTTTGATTTGTTGATATGGTGTATTACATTAATTGATTTTCTTATGTTGAACCATCCTTGCATACCTGGGATGAATCCTACTTGGTCATGATGTATAATTCTTTTAATGTGTTGTTGGATACGATTTGCTAGAATTTTATTGAGGATTTTTGCATCTGTATTCATTAGAGAGATTGGTCTGTAGTTTTCTTTTTTTGTAATATCTTTGCCTGGTTTTGGTATGAGGGTGATGTTGGCTTCATAGAATGAATTAGGTAGTTTTCCCTCCACTTCGATTATATTGAAGAGTTTGAGGAGAGTAGGTACTAATTCTTTCTGGAATGTTTGATAGAATTCACATGTGAAGCCGTCTGGTCCTGGACTTTTCTTTTTAGGGAGGTTTTGAATAACTAATTCAATCTCTTTACTTGTGATTGGTTTGTTGAGGTCGTCTATTTCTTCTTGAGTCAAAGTTGGTTGTTCCTGTCTTTCCAGGAACCTGTCCATTTCTTCTAAATTGTTGTATTTATTAGCGTAAAGTTGTTCATAGTATCCTGTTATTACCTCCTTTATTTCTGTGAGGTCAGTAGTTATGTCTCCTCTTTCATTTCTAATCTTATTTATTTGCATCCTCTCTCTTCTTCTTTTTGTCAATCTTGCTAAGGGCCCATCAATCTTGTTGATTTTCTCATAGAACCAACTTCTGGTCTTATTGATTTTCTCTATTGTTTTCATGTTTTCAATTTCATTTATTTCTGCTCTAATCTTTGTTATTTCTTTCCTTTTGCTTGCTTTGGGATTAGTTTGCTGTTCTTTCTCCAGTTCTTCCAAGTGGACAGTTAATTCCTGCATTTTTGCCTTTTCTTCTTTTCTGATAAAGGCATTTAGGGCAATAAATTTCCCTCTTAGCACTGCCTTTGCTGCGTCCCATAAGTTTTGATATGTTGTGTCTTCATTTTCATTTGCCTCTAGGTATTTACTAATTTCTCTTGCAATTTCTTCTTTGACCCACTTGTTGTTTAAGAGTGTGTTGTTGAGCCTCCATGTATTTATGAATTTTCTGGCACTCCGCCTATTATTGATTTCCAACTTCATTCCTTTATGATCCGAGAAAGTGTTGTGTATGATTTCAATCTTTTTAAATTTGTTAAGACTTGCTTTGTGACCCAGCATATGGTCTATCTTTGAGAATGATCCATGAGCACTTGAGAAAAAGGTGTATCCTGCTGTTGTGGGATGTAATGTCCTATAAATGTCTGTTAAGTCAAGTTCATTTATAGTAATATTCAGGTTCTCTATTTCTTTATTGATCTTCTGTGTAGATGTTCTGTCCATTGATGAGAGTGGTGAATTGAAGTCTCCAACTATTATGGTATATGTGTCTATTTCCCTTTTCAGTGTTTGCAGTGTATTCCTCACGTATTTTGGGGCATTCTGGTTCGGTGCGTAAATATTTATGATTGTTATGTCTTCTTGTTTAATTGTTCCTTTTATTAGTATATAGTGTCCTTCTTTGTCTCTTTTAACTGCTTTACATTTGAAGTCTAATTTGTTGGATATTAGTATAGCCACTCCTGCTCTTTTCTGGTTGTTGTTTGCATGAAATATCTTTTCCCAACCTTTCACTTTCAACCTATATTTATCTTTGGGTCTAAGATGTGTTTCCTGTAGACAGCATATAGAAGGATCCTGTTTTTTAATCCATTCTGCCAGTCTATGTCTTTTAATTGGGGAATTCAGTCCATTGACATTTAGAGTTATTACTGTTTGGATAATATTTTCCTCTACCATTTTGCCTTTTGTATTATATATATCATATCTGTCTTTCCTTCTTTCTACACTTTTCTCCATGTCTCTCTCTTCTGTCTTTTTGTATCTGACTCTAGTGCTTCCTTTAGTATTTCTTGCAAAGCTGGTCTCTTGGTCACAAATTCTCTTAGTGACTTTTTGTCTGAGAATGTTTTAATTTCTCCCTCATTTTTGAAGGACAATTTTGCTGGATATAGGAGTCTTGGCTGGCAGTTTTTCTCTTTTAGTAACTTAAATATATCATCCCACTGTCTTCTAGCTTCCATGGTTTCTCCTGAGAAATCTACACATAGTCTTATTGGGTTTCCCTTGTATGTGACGGATTGTTTTTCTCTCGCTGCCTTCAAGATCCTCTCTTTCTCTTTGACCTCTGACATTCTAACTAGTAAGTGTCTTGGGGAACGCCTATTTGTGTCTAATCTCTTTGGGGTGCGCTGCACTTCTTGGATCTGTAATTTTAGGTCTTTCATAAGAGTTGGGAAATTTTCAGTGATAATTTCTTCCATTAGTTTTTCTCCTCCTTTTCCCTTCTCTTCTCCTTCTGGGATACCCACTACACGTATATTTATACGGTTCACATTGTCCTTGAGTTCCCTGATACCTTGTTCAAATTTTTCCATTCTTTTCCGGATAGTTTCTGTTTCTTTTTGGAGTTCAGATGTTTCATCCTCCAAATCACTAATTCTATCTTCTGTTTCTTTAAATCTGTCATTGTAGGTATCCATTGTTTTTTCCATCTTTTCTACTTTATCTTTCACTTCCATAAGTTCTGTGATTTGTTTTTTCAGTTTTTCTATTTCTTCTTTATGTTCAGCCCATGTCTTCTTCATGTCCTCCCTCAATTTATCGATTTCGTTTTTGAAGAGGTTTTCCATTTCTGTTCGTATATTCAGCATTAGTTGTTTCAGCTCCTGTATCTCATTTGAACTATTGGTTTCTTCGTTTGACTGGGCCATATGTTCAATTTTCTGAGCGTGATCCGTTATCTTCTGCTGGCGTCTGGGCATTTAGTCAGATTTCCCCGGGTGTTCGACCCCACAGGTTGAAAGATTTTTCTGCGCAGTCTCTCGGTTCTGTTCTTTCTATCCTGCCCAGTAGGTGGCGCACGTGGCACACGCCTGTCTGTGGGTTCCACCAGCGAAAGTTGCTGTGGGTCCCTCAACTCTGGAAAACTCTCGCCGTAGGGGAGGTTCGGCAACCGAAGCGTCTTGGAAGAATGCCAGCCAGCCCGGGGTTCCAAACGCGGGGAGGGTCGCCGGCTGTCGCAGCACAGGAGAGCGTCCGGCCAAATTAGCTAGTCGGCCCGGGGCACCAAGCGTGGCGGGAGGGCGCCAGCTGTCGCAGCCCGGGAGAGTGCACTGTTCCCAGCCGACGGGGGAGTCACGTGTTTGGAAGGGATCCCCCGGTCACTGTTCTCCGCAGTCTGGGGATTTCCGACCCAACTATCTCAGTTGTTCCGGGGGGCCTCGTGTGGTGGGGGCACCAGCCGCCGCGGCCTAAGGGGACCGCCTGTCCAATTCTACCAGCTGGCCTGGGAAGGTGGAAGGGAGGGACTCCGGTCGCTTGCTGTCCCACCCAGGAAAGCCCGTGCCCCTTGGTGATCTCACCAGAGCTGGTTCTCCCAGATAGTCAGCCGTTCCAGGATGGGGTACGCTGTCCCTTTAATCTCCCTCGTGGCTCCGGGAGCTGCTCTGTATTATCTCCACTCCCCCAGTAGTTGTTCTGGAGGAGGAAAGGTGAGGGCGGCAAGGCTGTCGAGGCTGGTGGCGGAGGAGCACAGTGAAGGCGGGGGAAGAGGGCACCGTGTTGGTTGGAGAGCAGCCGGAGCAGAGATGTGATTCTTTTTCATAATTTTTTTTCTCTTTCATATTCGGTTCCAATATCCTACTGATGAGCCCTGTTACTTCTCTGTTCTATTGTGACACTTTCCCAACCTGTCTGCTTACCTCATCTTACCTTCTACTATTCTATAGATTTGATCTCTGCTGGCTAATAAATAACATCCTCACTCCTTAGTCTCACTTATAGGCCTCCCTTCAGTCTTGTGGCAACTCACATTCTCAGTTTCATCCCAAGCTATTCCTGACTCCAGTCAAACTGTTCTGCCAATTCCTTGGTGAGTCTTGGGCTTTTGTCCTACCATAATTTTCCTCATGTTTTCTTCTCATCTGGAATGTTCTTTCTACCATCTCTGCCTGTTGGAAGCTACTCATCTTTTAAGGCCATTCTCCAATATCAATTCTCTTTCATATATCCCTTCTTTCCTCCCTCCTTCCCTTCCTTCCTCACTCCCACCCTTCTTCCCTTCCTTCCTTCTTCCTCCCTCCCTCCCACCATTCCTCCCTCCCACTCTTCATTCTTCCCCCTCCTTCCTTTCTTCCTTCCTTCTTTCCTTCCTTTCTTCCTTCTTTCTTCCATCCATCAAATATTTAATGCCAAACCCTAGATGTTCTGAAAGAAAAGATAACCAAGACTTAGCCATGCCCTTCAGATGCCTGTTGTCCCATAGGGAAGAAAGATGTACAAGGTACTTTGGAAAGAGAGAGGAAAGATCAAAGAACTCTTCTGAAGGGAGCAGAGGAGGGATAATGATGAAGCCTTCAGAAATAAAAGGATATTTGTGCTCTATATTTATATCAGACCAAAGTGACATTTTAACTCTTCATTTACCCTTGGTATGATGTACACATCATAACAAGCTTGTATTGCATAGTGCCTGGTTTGTTGCCATCTTTTGCTGAAAAAAAATTTACTGAATGAATAAATATACTTCTGGCAGGTCATACATTCCGGAAAAGGAATGCAGGAATGACTCCTACATTGTAAGGTATCCACTAAATAATCCTTCGATTTAGGTGCATCTGTTAAATTCCGTTGATTACAGTCAACCTTTACAAATGGCGTATTCAGATACAGTGGAAAGCTTATTTCAGGACTTAAGAAATATTTGCATCACTTTTAAGAAGCTTATTAAATTCTAAAACGAGCCACTTTAGAAGTCTTTTTATTGAACAAAGGGCTAATGTAATGAAAACTAATTTTGCAAAGTTTTTTAAACAGTGAGACTCTTAATAATTGTTTTTGAACACCCTGTTGCTTACTTAATACACTTTGTTTCTGAGTAAAACTTTTCTTTACTCTTGGGAACTCCCCCAACCAATCCCAGAGTTACACAATAATTAAAATTGTTAACTACTCTGCCAAATGCAGATCACTTGCTTGGGAGTTTGAATCACTTTTGAAAGCTCAGTGATATTGCTTGGGTAAAGAAATGTTCATTGAAGGTTTAGAAAATTACTGTGGATTTACTTCAGTTTTTTTCTCAAGTTAAATTGCAGTATTATTAAATTTCATATGTTTTATTAGATATAGCATGTATAGCCCAACTCTGTTTTTATGAAATTAGGTATCTGGATTGTTATATTCTCTATCTCTACCACAGTATCTTTTAACACCTGGCCAGGTGGCAGGACTCTGGGGGATTTTTGGCTTTCTTATTTGCACTTTGCTGTTGAATTTTTATAATAAAGAACATTTCTCATTTATACAAAATCAATACGTCATGGGCAGGCCATGGTGGCTCACTGGCAGAGTTCTCACCTGCCACGCCAAGTCCGGGGTTCAATTCCCAGTGCCTGCCCATGTAATAATAATAATAATGAAAAAAATCAATATGTCATTGTTTGATTAAAAAAATTTATTATCTGTGTTTCATATTCAGTTCAGGCAATAAAATCCCTACTGAGTTCCTCCTATATGCTAAGATGCAACATTGAATAAGATGGAGTCTTTTCCCTTAAGAAGCTCATTTGGTGAGTAAAAAAAACATAGAAGGACACAATCATGTTTGTTGGAGATGCTTGCAGGGAACTATGGGAAGAGAGGAGGAGTTTTCTTGGAAGACATGAGACAGGTTGAGTCTTGAAAGACAAATTGTAACTGGTCAGGAAGCTGAGGACAGGGAAGGCAGAGGCTACAGCATGAGCAAAAGCCAGGATATAAGAAACAGTGTGGGTTGTGTGGATAACTGTAAGCCTTGCTGCTATTACTGGTGAATAATGTGTTAGTATGGAAAGAAACTAGAAAGGCAACCAAAAACCAACTCAAGAAGGGCTTCCTTGTGATTCTCAGCTGCCTCTTCAATGCTGTGGAACTTGGTAGGAAATGGGCACTGTGGAACATTTTCAAAAAGGAAGTAAGGAGGTCAGTTTTGCAGTTTAGATAAAGCACTCAGGTACACCAGGATCAGATGTAAGGCTGACAAGACTAGAAGCAGAGACCAGTTAGGGGTTTTTTGTGATGATCTTTAAAGGAGATGATGAGGGCTTGAATTAAAGTAGTGGAAGCTGAGCTAAAGAAATGGGTGGTGGGTTTGAAATATACTTAGTAGGCATAATTAGCAGGAATCATGTTTGATTGATTGTGGAGGGTGGGAGGAGAACTCTAGGGTAATCTCCAGGTTTTTGGCTTTGATGACTGCATGCTGTTTGGTGAGATGGAAGACAAAGAAGAAGGAGATTTCAGGGAAAAGGATGACACGTTCTGTTCTGTACTTTTTGGGTCACAAGTGCCATGGGACACCCAAGAAGGCCCTGTGGCAGGAATTTTGATAAAGTATTCTAAAGTCCAGGTGACAGCTCTGGACTAGGACACAGTTTAAGACGCACCTATGGTTAAACCCATGAAATCAGATAAAATCAAGATGAAAGAGCATGCAAAGAGTTCAAAGACTGAATATGGCATGCTAAAAAGAATGAGGTAGATGGGGGAGACACTGCAGGCCAGGCACAATGAAGCAGCGAACCTGCAGAATTTCCACATTGATTAGTCAACAGTGGAAATCAGAAGGGATGCAAATAGGAAAAAGAAATTAAAACAGGCCTGAAGAACGATGTGATAGGCATGCTGGAGGTCGAGTCCTCTTCCTCGGACTTCATCTCCTGTGACCAGACAAAGCGGTCCAGATGGGGTCCCTGATATCCAGCGAGACTCTGAGGCTGTGAGCATGAGGAAGCTAGCTGGATACATGGGCCAGCTGGCACTTGAAGGGACAGAAAGGTAGGCAGAGGCAAGCTCCCCAGACAAGGAGGCCAGCATCCAGTCTGAGAGCAGCTATAGGACCTCCTCATCTTGAATCTGACCTTGCTCAGGGAGGCTGGAAGAAATAGACATCCTGTCCTCTCCCAGAAAGGGAGCTTCTGCAGTGGCTCAGAAGTCTCTTTTCTGAGCCCTGTGTATCAAGCAAGCCTGGACTACCAGAGAGACACCCCCAGAGGCTCTCATGGTCCTGCCCCCAGGAAAGCCCTTTGCTCACACCCACAGGTTCCACAAGGGTCCCACCTTCTCACCCATGCCCAGGTATACTTTCTAGATGCTGCAATCACAGGATGTTATTTATTCAGCTCACACTGAGACTCAGGAGCTGAGGACTGCCCATCAATGTGTGCGCTTACTCAGGGATGCTTCACTCACAGCCTCCCATGGGTCACTAGCATGTTCCAACACTGACCCCTTCTCTCCATCCCAGCCTTCTGGGTCAAGACCTTATTACCAGTCCCCCACCCCCACCCCTACCCCCGCTTTTTTTTTTAATAAAACACTTTAAAAGTTTGTAAATACTTTAAACTTTTTTCATCAGAGAGGGAGGGAGCTGACAATCACTTCAGTTTTTTTTGGGGGGGGGGAGGGAGCCATTTTAAGCAAAACTCTAACCATCTATGTAGCTCTGAGGTTCCCTAGTATGACTTCACAGACCCACTTTGTTGGAAAGGATTCTGTGTACAAAACTATCTGACTGACTCCTTGCCCTTTTTACTGAGATAAATGATACCTAGAATCCAGGAAATAAATGCTGGTCATTTGTGAAAAAGAAAAAAATTATGTAGAAAGAGAGAAGAATATGAAGGAGACAGAGAAACACCATTCAAGGGGTGAAAAGAGGCCTGGGAGAGTATAATGCTGTTGAAGCTTGGAGAGTAGAGACTTTCTAGAAGGAACTAATGGACCACAGTGTCACATGCCTCAAGAAAATGCAATAAGTAAAGATAGAAAAATGTCCATTGGGTTTGGCAATTAGCGGATCATTTGTAACCATTGTCAGAGCAGTTTCAGCACAGGGGGCGAGACAAGAAGACACACTGTAGATACTGGGTTTTCTAGCCCTGATTTGTCTGAGGGTAGGCCTATGGTTAAAGGAAGATTTTTTCCTATCCTAAGCAAGTCCAAGTCAATCAAGCTTCTTTGTATCACCATTTCTGGTAGGATTGCTTTTGTAGTTAGCCTTTTCACTGAGGATAACCCCAGGAGGATCTGAGCCTTGTTTGGACCCCAGTCTCGCTCCTGTTTCAGCAGACTGTAGACTCTAGTGGTCTTGTGGTTACCAAGATTGAGAAAAAATCCAACCTGGGGTAGAGCAGCCCAAATGATTATTGACTACTCACTCCTCTGGTTTGCAGCAGCCTCTACATTTTTGGACCCTGGGGACTTCTGTACTTCCTTTGAGCTTAGCTCTAGATTTAATAGGAGTTTGTTATATTGCATCCAACCTTTCTATAATGCCTCCTATTGGGGGAGTTTTAAACGGATATCTATTGTCTAATATTCCCAGAAATGAAAAAACACAGATCTTTTTCTGTATTTTTTTGTATGTTGCATGTATTTAACATTTTTCCTTAGTCCCACATCTCCCTTATTCTGTTGCTTTATCACCTTGCCTTCAGCTCTTGTTTTATTAAGTTCTTCTATAATGCAAAATATTCTGGGAATTTTTCCCTATTCCTTATCATGATGTATCATTCATTCAATATGTTGTTAGGGTCAAGTTTTTAAGATTTTATTTAGGATTTTAGTATCTGTGTTAATAATTGAGATTGACTCATAGTTTTTCCTTCTTTTCTCTTTTCCTACTTCCCCCTCTTCCCTCCCTCCCTCCCTCCCTCCCTCCCTCCCTCCCTCCCTTCCTTCCTTCCTTCCTTCCTTCCTTCCTTCCTTCCTTCCTTCCTTTCATAGAATTGCTTTTGTCTGGTATCAATACTAGGGTAATGCTAATTAGTATCAGATAAAAAGTTGGAAACTCAATATTTTTATAAGTTATTTAGCAGTATAACAAAGACAACTATTTATTATCTGTGTGCTTTGGAGGCTTAGAGACATCTCCCATTAAATTTTCCAGGCCTGGTGGCTTTTTAAATCTTTGATTATCATTTAAATATCTTCAATGGTTATTCATTTATTCAGATTTTCTACTGTTTCTTGAATCAATTTCAGTAACTTATACTTTTTCTAGAAAATTATTCAGTTCATCTATATTTAAAAATCATTTGTATAACGTTAAACAGTATCCACTTAAATTTTAAAAGAATTTTCTGAATTCGTCTTCTACTTCTTAGTCCCAAGATAGTTTGTATCTGTCTTTTTTTCTTTAATGAGAATTTAAAAAAGATTATCTACTTATTGTTTGTTTAAAGAATACACTTTTTTTTAATTGATATCAACAACCTTTTAAAATTCTGTTAAATTCTCTTTGTTTTTACCTATTACTCTAATTTTGTTGTTTCATTCTAGCTTTTGAGTTGAAAGTTTTTTTTTCACATTTTCAATTTTCTAGTAAAATTATTCAAGCTTTTTACGTCTGTGCGTATGAACACCCCATTGGTTTCATTCTGCAGCATTTGATTCATAGTTTTTTTACTGCCCTTCATTTCTCAATAGTTTGAAACACCAGATTTGATTCTTTTTCCACACAAGCATTATTTAGATAGTTTTTTTTTAACTTTACAAGTGGACACTTTGTTTGGCTCTCTGTTTTCTACTTTCAAAGTTGTAGTGTCTGTGGTGGGGGTCCTCAAGACCACTCCCCACATTCAGAGAGATTCACTAGAAGGACCCATGGGATGTAGCATATAGTTGTACCTATGGCTAAGATTTACTACAGTGACATTGCAAGGATACACAACCAGATCAAAAAGGAAAACAACACACGCGGAGTCTGGAGGAAACCATGTTCAGGCTTCCTCATGCTTTCTTCCTCCCATGAGGGGTCACACAGAGTGCATTCTTCCCCCAGGAACAAAAATGCAACAACATACATGCAATATTTCTGCCCAAGGAAACATATTAGAGACTCAGTGGCCAAGATTTTAATTGGGGGCTGGTCATTGAGGTGACCTCTGCCTAGCACATACCAAAACTTCATACACCCAGAAGGAAAGCAGGTGTTTAGCATCAACCACATTGTTTGCACAAATAGATTAGGCTTGATAAGCCGCCCTTATCAGTTAGGGGTAAGTTTCATATCAATGTATGGAACTGTTTACCAACCGAGTTCCCAGACTCCATCCAAGAGCCAATTGTGCAAGCAGGCCTTACTAAGGATAGCAGTCTCAGGCCTGCTACGTTAACTCTTTTCTACACAGCATTTTTATTGGAGAATATGGCCTGTTTTTTTTGGGGGATTCTGCTTTGGAGAATTTAGTGATGTTTTCTTTGTTACTGATTAGATGATCAAATAGATGGGTGCTTGAAAAGAATGTCTTGCTCATATGTTGATTGCATATTTCTAAATGTATTGAATTATTCTGGCCTTTCTTCCCTTTTTATTTGACCTCAGATTCCATCATTTTAATTACTCTCTTATAGATAACCTGACAACTTTGCCTCATTCTCCCTCTGTCATACTCTCCTGGGAAAACTCCAAACTTGAGTAAATCCAACTTGCTCCAAGTCTGCAACCAAGTGGCCAAAGTTGGCCAAAGAAAACACATATCAATGGTGACTGGTTTCACTTTAAACTCATTATCAAGAAACTTTGCTGGGTCTTTACTAGTGCCTTGCAATCCTACATCCCCACTTCCCCACTTTCCCAGAAGACATACTTCCCCCTTTCCTACAGATTCCAGTGCTTTCTTAATCCTCTCTCTCATCCAAAGGTCTTGCTTTATAGTTCATTGAGAAGTTAAAGGTAATCGGAAGAGAACTTTCTCAATTTCCATCCCCACATCTATTAGTTAGCTTATATTTGTACTTCTATTCTCTGCCTCCCTTCCTCTTACCCCAGGTGAACTGTCCATAATTGTGTATAAAGTTAACCCCTCTACTTGTGCATAGGACCCAAACTCTTCTCACCTGCTCACCTATATTGATCCAACTGTTCTTCCCTTTTTCTCCAGCATCTTCAGTTGTTTCATCTTTACCATCAGCATACAAATATGTTACAATAATTTCCATCTTAAGAAAATAGTTCCTTAGTCCCACATCCTCTTTTAACTTTTCATCCATTTTGCCCCCCTTAACCCAACATTCCTTAAAATGATTGTACATAAAGGCCTCAATTTCTTCTTTGTTTCTCCCTTCAACCCATTCCAGTTAGGATTTTATTTCCAGCACTCAAAGGAAATCACTGTTGACAAGGTTACCAATGACCTCCATATTGCTAAATCCAGTGTTTAATTTCAGTCCTCATTTAACTCAGCCTTTCAACAGCATTTGACCCAGTTACTCTCCTGGATATATACCTTTTTTCACTATGCTTTCTATGTTTTTCTTCTTCCTTTCTCCTTGGCTACTCTCCTTTGCTGGCTCTTCCTCATCCCTTTGACTTTTAAAAGTTCCAGTGTCCCAGGGCACAATCTTTCAACCTCTTTTCTTCCTTTCTTTTTTATTTAAACTCTCTCATTAGATGAAAACATCTGTTCTATTGTTTAAATAATGTTTATAGGCTGAAAATCTCCAAGTTTGCTTCTTTACCCAGATTGTCTCCTAACCCTAGAGTCATGCATTCAGCTGTCTTAACTTCAACTCATATCAAACTCAACATTTCTGTAGCTAAATTGTTTCCTTGTCTCTAGACCTGCTCTTCCTGCAGACTTTCTCTCAGTAAATGGCACTTACATTTTTTGTTTCCATGCAAGTCAAACAAAACAAAACAAAACAAAACAAGACCTTGACTAATTTTGTTCACATACACATCAATCCATCTGAAAATTCCACCAATTCTCCCATTAAAATATATCCAGAATACACCATGGTATGTTCTTCTCACCACGTTCACTGCCACCACTATGATCCCCACCACTGTCATCTCTCACCTGGATCATTGCAATATTTTCTTAATTGATTACTGCTTCCATTCTTGCCCCACAATCATCTCCTCTACCTTCTGGTATTCCCCACAGAGCAGCAAGAGTGATCTTTTTAAAAATGCATGTAAAATCATATCACTTCTCTTCTCAAAGCATCCCATGTCTTTCAATCTCATTCAGTAAAAGGAAGTCCTTTTACAGGCCCAATTTCATTTGAGTTACACCTCTAACCTCAACTCCTGCTCCTTTTCCTCTTCCTCTTGCTCACTCTATTTTAGCCACTCTGTCACCTTGTGGTTCTTGCGCCATGCCATGTATGTTCCCAACTGGGGACTTTACACTTGGCTGTTCTTGCTGACTGAAAGGTCCTCTACCAGACATACTCATGACTTGCTCCTCACTTTCTTAAACATTCTGCTGGGTTGTCTCCTCATCAGAGAAGTCTTCCCTGGCCACTCTTTAAAACAGCATACCCCTTCACTCTATCTCCTTTTCCCTACTTCATTTTCATTCAAAGCTCTCATCACTCCCTGGTCCCTGGCATACTATATCTTTAGTTTTTTGTTTATTTTCCAAATCCTCTCCTCCTCTGTTGAAAAAATAAATTCTTTGAGGACAGAAACATTCTGTTATGTTCACTGCTGCATCTTTAGGGTTAGCACATAGTGGATGCTCAATTAAAATGTACTGAATGAATGAATGAAAGGGGCAGATTTTAAAAAATATATTTTTATTGAGATATCTTCACACACTTACAATCCCTACATGAGGTATAATCAGTGTTTCACAATATCATCGCATAGTTGTGTATTCATCATCATGATCATTTTTAGAACATTTGCATCACTCCAGAAAAATAAATAAAAAGAATAAAGACTCATACATCCCATGCCCCTTACCCCTCCCTCTCATTGACCACTGGTATTTTAATCTGACCAATTTATTCTACCCCTTACCCCCCTTATTATTTATTGAGTTTTTATCCATATTTTTTTACTCATCTGTTCATACTCTGGATAAAAGGAGCATCAGACACAAGGTTTTCACAATCACTTGGTCACAATTATAAAAGATTTATCATTATACAATTGTCTTCAAGAATCAAGACTACTGGAACACAGCTCAACAGTTTCAGGTACTTCCCTTCAGCCATTCAAACACACCGTAAACTAAAAAGTGATATCTATAGAATGCATAAGAATAACCTCCAAGATAACCTCTTCACTTTATTTGAAATCTCTCAGTCACTGAAACTTTATTTTATCTCATTTCTCTCTTCCCCTTTTTGGTCAAGAAGGCTTTCTCAATCCCATGATGCTGGATCCCGGCTCATCCCAGGAGTCCTGTCCCACTTTGCCAGGAAGATTTACACCCCTGGGAGTCACGTCCCATGTAGGGGGTAGGGCAGTGAGTTCACCTGCCGAGTTGGCTTAGAGAGAGAGAAGGGGCAGAAAACTTAACAAAAGTTGTTTAATAAATAAGGCAAATGTGTTAGCTCATATTACACATCTTCCCAGGGCAGGGTGTTAGTTAACTTAGTGATTCTCAAAGTGTGGTTCTCCAGACCTTTCAGAGGGTCTGCGAGGTCAAAATTATTTTCATAATAATAATAATAAACAATAATAATAGTAAAATATTATTTGTCTTTTTCATCGTGTTGACCATTGCACTGTTGGTGAAAAAGCAATGGTGAGTAAAACAGCTAGTGCCACCTGCACACCAGTAAAAGAAACACCAAAAAGCCAGTTTTAACTGAAGAGCATCCTTACGTTCTTAATTATCAAGACTATTAATTTCATTAAATCTTGGCATTTGAGTACATGTCTTTTTAACAGTCTATATGACAAAAAGGAAAGGATGCATGAAGCACTTCTGTCTTTCAGTAAAATACAATGGTTGTCTCAAGGAAAATAAATTGTGATTTGAACTAACTACTTTTTTTGTGGATGACCATTTTTACTGAAAAGAATAAATGACAGACAAACCACAGTTATTTAGACTTAGGGATTTGACATTCATTTTCTTGAAAATAATGAAGTAAGCCTGTCATTTCAAGGAAAACAACTGACAGTATTTGTTGCCAAAGATAAAATTCCAGCTTTCAAGAGAAAATTAGAATTCTGTTAAACTTGCATCTGTCATCATGAGCCTGACAACTTCCTAATGCTTAGGAAACTTTTTTGATGAGTTCTGTGATGATCTTAATAATTTTGATTTTGAAAATTTCATATAATGAAATGTGTCAACGTTTGGAAAATCTTCATAATTTAGGGAATCAATATTTTCCAAGTGACCAATGCATCATTTTATAAAATTATGAATGGGTAAAACATACATTTAAGTACAAGATACAGTCAATTTCATTATAAGAGTATGAAAAAAGGTAAACTTTGCAAGCGAAATCTTTGCCTTATCCCCTACGTGGGAAATGACATCCAGGGGTGAAAGGCTCCCTGGCAGTGTGGGAGATGACTCCCAAGGATGAGTCCAGCCCTGGCACCATGGGATCAACAATGCCATCCTGACCAAATGGGGGAAAAGAAATGTAACAAATAAGGTATCAGTGGCTGAGAGAGTTCAAATAGAGTCGAGAGGCTACTCTAGAGGTCACTCTTGTGCAAACTTCAGTTAAACATTGCTACCTACAGTAGCTTGCCAAACTCCAACCAAAACTATTCCTGCCAATCCTAAAGAACACCTAGGACGTTATGCAAGATTCTACAAAGGTTCCAGGCACTAGGGTAACTTTCCAGAAACCTAAAACCTTCAGATGGTTCCCTAAATCAGATGAGTCCTGAAATGCAGAGGGGCCAGTCTCTCCAGAACATAAGCTAGTTCCATCCCCCTACCTCATATTATCAACAGCCCCTCCAACATGAAAAAGTTAGAATGAACATAGCCCAAATACCCCTAAAGACCGGGAGAAAGAGCAAAGATGTTGGTGGAGTTGTACAGAGAATGTAGGGTTTAACAAATGAGTATGATTGCTGAATTATTATATTGATATTTCTTTTAGTCTCTAGTGTCTTGGAGCAGCTAGTAGTAAAAACCTAAAATTGTGAAATTGTAACCCATACCAAACTTTGGAATCTGTTCTACAACTAAAATTGTTCTGAAGTGATTTGAAAATTATTGCTTTTTTGTATATATACTGTTTTTCACAAAAAAGAAAAAACAAGTCAATTGTGACAATAAATGCACAGCTTTATGATGATATTGTGAACATTAAGGAAAAAAAGTAGAGATTTCAGACCAGATCATAAATCACCTTAAGTGGAATATAACAATAAAAAGATGAGCAAAATTCGTAATGCTTAGGAATTAGGGAAAATGACTAAATAATTCCTGGATCAAGCTGGAAATCAAGACTCAATTTACAAACTTGCTACAGAGTAATGGAAAGTAGAGCACTTTATTGATAAACCTATGGGACATAGTTAAATCTTTCTCAGAGGAAAATGTGTAGCTGTAAGTGCTTTTATAATTAAAAAAAAGTGAAAATAAATCAATAGAAATTTTGATATAAAAAATCAGTGAAACAGCAAAATAAAGTAGGAGGTGGAAATCAAAATCACAGGCTCTAATTTATAAACTAGAATACAAAAAAAAGTAATTAGAATCTATGAAACAAATTGCATGTTTCCCAGGAAAAATAGAAAAAATGGTTAGCTTTCCCAAGGGGAAAAAAGGGCAAAAAAAAAAAAAAAAAAAAGGCTAAATAAGCAAGCTTAAGGAAAAGAAAGCACGTGGCTGCAGATAAGTGGTGATTTTGAAATTATGACATGATAATATGTGCAGCTGTATGTCAGTGAATGTGAAAAACTAGTAGAAATGAAAATTTCTTAGTGAAATTTAAATTACTGAAATTGAAATAATTTTACTTCTGCTTCTTCAATTATTAAAAAAATTTAATTAAAGAAGCTGTGAGTTTACAGAAAAATTATGTAAAAAATACAACATTCCCACATACCCCCACGCTATTATTAACACTGCATTAGTGTGGTACCTTTGTTACAATTGATGAAAGAATATTATAATTGTGGTATTAACTATAGTCCATAGTTTACATTAGGATGTAATTTTTTCCCTATATACCACTGTATTATTAACACCTTGCATTAGTGTAGTTTATTTATTATAATTCAAGAAAGGACATTTTTATAATGTATTATCTATAGTGCATCATTTATAATGGGGTACACTCTGCTTTATCTTTATAATATTTGTTCTAATAATATATATATGGCCTAAAATTTCCCTCTTTTAACCACATTCACATATATAATTCAGTGCTGTTAATTATATTCACAGTGTTGTGCTACCATTATCACCATCCATTTCTAAAACTTTAGTCAACCCAAATAGAAATTCTGTAGTGATTAAGCATTAACTCTATATTCTCTCACCCCAAACCAACCCCTGATAACCTATTTTCTAGATTCTAATTTATTCCAATTCTTATGTCTTTGATTTCTCTTGTATAACTGCATTTGCTAGTTCATCCATACACTGTTGAAAGTGGGCTTTTGGGGGTGTGAGTGTAGTTCAGTGGTAGAATTCTCGTCTGCCATGCAGGAGACCCGGGTTCGATTCCTAGTCGATGCATTTCCCCCAAAACAAACAAATGGTGCTGCAATAATGGGATACTCACATGGAAAAATAATGAAATGTGACCCCACCATACAGCATACAAAAAAAAAAAAGTGGGCTTCTTTGTCTTCTTCCTGACTGATTGAATGTCCCTATTGCTTTCCCATTAAGATGCTGGCTGTAGGATTGAAGAATATATGTTTTGTCATGATAAGAATGTATCTATCCATTCCTATTTTATTGCATGAAACTTTTTAAAAATCAAAGATAGCAGTTGTGTTTTGTCAGAGGCTAGTTTTCTAGCATCATTAGAGATTGTCATATGATTTTTCTCATTTGAACTATTAATATGATAAAATATATACAATTGATTTCCTAATTTTGAACCATCTTTTCATTTCTGGAATAAATCCCACTTGGCCCTGGTGTGTTATTTTCTTAATGTGATGCTGTATTCTGACTGCTAATATTTTATTTAGTTTTTTTGGGAACCAATATTCATAACTGATATTGATCTATAGTTTTCTTTTTTGTGCCGTCTTTATCTGGTTTAGGTATAGATCTTTTAATTGCTTTATAAATATTTATAAGTTTTCTTTCATTCTCTAAGCTCTGAGGTAATTTATGTAGCATTGGGACTATTTATCTCTAAAGGTTTGGTAGAATTCTCTAGCGACAACTTCTGATCTTGGTGCTTTTTTTGTGAGTAGTCCCTTCGGTAGAATTCTCTAGTGACAACTTCTGTTCTTGGTGCTTTTTTTGTGAGTAGTCCCTTCATGACATTATTTCTTCCATGGAAGCTTTCTGTCTTTAATAGGGTCAATTTTGGTAAATGGCATCTTCCTAAGAAATAATACACTTCATTCAGGTTTTCAAATTTATTTGCTTAGAGGTTTGCACAATAATATTTCATTTTTAAAATTTTCTGCTTGTCAATAATTTTCCCCATTCCATTTATTTGCTACATTTGTGCTTTCTCCCTTTTTTCTTCATTAAATTAGCTAGTGATTTATTTCATTGATTTTTTTCCCCCCAAAGAACTGAGGTTTTGATTGGTTGGTTGGTTGAGCTTTTCTGTTTTCTCCAGCTTATTAATATTTATTCTTTATTACAGATGTTGTAATAAAAAAGCTTTCTGAACAATCATGCATAAAATGCAGGATTCCCATACTCTACTCCACCAACAGCTTGCACTGGTGTGGAACATTTGTTACAATTGATGATACAATTTTTTAAATTGTAGTATTGAATGAAATCCATGATTTAAATTGGGACTCTCTGTTTGCAGTGTAGTCCCATGGATTTAAAAAAAAAATCATTCTTTTACCATATATACAATATAATAGTTCCTCTTTTAATCATATTCAGATATATATTAATATTATTAATTGCATTAATAATGCTGTGCTACCATCACCACCATGCATTACCTAAATATTTTCATCATTCCAAATAGGAACCCTGTATATATTTTTTTAATGTAATTTTATTGATATGTATTATATATTCACACACACGATGTGATCATCCAAAGTGTACAATCAATGGTTCACAGAATCATCGTATAGCTGCGCATGTCACTAGCAGTATAACCAGAGGCTGGACTCCATGTGGAACCCACCACAACAGTGGGGGATTGGGCTTCTGGATTTTCAAAATAGTTGTTTTCAGACAGCATCTGCCTGTTAATAGTTCTTTTGCGGGAAGGACTGAGTCCTAGAGCTCCCTACTCCACCATTTTCCCACAATCCCTCTATTTTATTTTTATTATTATTATTTTTTTGCGTGGGCAGGCACTAGGAATCCAATCCGGGTCTCCAGCATGGCAGGCGAGAACTCTGCTTGCTGCGTCACCATGGCCTGCTGTAGTTTAATAATTTTTGCATTTATCTTTATTATTTCTTTCCTTGTGCTTTCTTTTGGCTTACTTTGTAGTTCTTTATCTATCTCTCAGATTGGGATTTTATTTGGTTTCTTTTCAGTCCTTCATTTTAATTTTCATAGTTGTTTATAACTCTAGTATAGATTTTTCTCTGATCACTGCTTTAAATATATTCCAATCATTTTGATAACCTTCCAAACTCTCTCATGCTACCTTTTTAAGTCAGGCAGTGTCCCATCCATTAACGTCTGACGTCACAGATCTGTTCTCCATCACTACAGTTTGTATTGTTAATTCTTTTTTTTTTTTTTTTTGGTGAATTATATTTAATTTTATGGGTATACCGTAGTTTATTTATCCATCCATTCGTTGAAGGACATTTGTTTTGTTTACAGATTTTCACTATTGCAAATAAAGCTGTTTTGAACATAACACACAGGTTTTGACTGAACATAAGTTTTCATTTCTCTGGAGTGAATACCCAGGAGTGAGATTTGTGAGTCATGTGATAAGTATATATTTAACTTTATGAGAAACTGCTAAGCCATTTTCCAGCCCAGTTAATACCATTGTGCATAATTTTTCAATTTATATTATTTTTCATAAAAATTTTTCAATTATTCCTCTCTTCTTGTGGTATATTTTCACCAGAAATGTATCCTCATTTATTTTTGTTCACTTGACTTGCCTTTAGTCATGCTTCTCTTCTGTATCTCTATAATATTCTTGGTGGTTTATTGTTATATATATTTGGTAAGTTTTCATTGTGAGCTTTTGTGGCTGAAATTTATTTTTGTTCACTTGAATTGTAATTTGTTGTTCTTCCTGTAACTGAGGAGTCATGCTTTTTAACAATTCTG
Organism: Tamandua tetradactyla; assembly: GCF_023851605.1. Lineage (NCBI taxonomy): Eukaryota > Metazoa > Chordata > Mammalia > Pilosa > Myrmecophagidae > Tamandua > Tamandua tetradactyla. Next base: position 127,124,488 of record NC_135353.1, read on the forward strand.
GGAAATCATTAGTCACCATAATTTTGAAGATGGCCTTTTCTCCATTATCTCTAATTTCCCTTTCTTGAACTCTATTAAGCAAACATTGGACCGTTTTATGCTTTTCTACATGCCTCTTTATCTCTCCTTCATATTCCTTCATATCAAGAAGGCTATGATAAAAAAAAAAAAAAGAAGGCTATGATATGCTTTATGGCATATGGATATGTTTTATCCAACATATGCTGTGTTGGATAAACTTCATTCAAGCATAAAATATAGTGCTGTTGGCTGTAAGTTCAATGATAATCTCTTTGCGTTGCATTCTGGGTAATTTCCTGAGATAACTTTTCCAAGTCACCAATTTTCTCTTCAAATATGTATAATTCCTTAAATTGTCCATTGAAGTTTTTTCTTAAAATTTTTATTTATGAAATAATTTCAAACTTACATTTCAGTAGTAAAAATAACACAAAGCCCATGCAGAGAACTTCAATATACCCTTATACCCCCAGATACTCAGATCCACCAGTTTTAACATTTTGCCACATTTTGTGTATCATTTGTGTATCATTCAGTCCATCTATTTATTTATCTATCATCTGGTTATCAATTTTCTAAAAATTTAAGATTATTTTGTATACGTCATACTCCTTAAGCACATAGTACTTCTATGTACATTTCCTAAGAACAATGATATTTACTTATGTATCTCCCTTAAGTACTGTTATGAAGTTGAATAACTTTAATATTGATATAAAGCTTTTGTTATATATTCCAATTTTTTCATATATCCCAATAATGTCCTTTTGGGCCTTTTTGCTCCATTATTAGATCTGGTCCAGTATCATTTATTGTGTCTAATTGTCCTTGTCTCTTTAGTTGCTCTTATGATTTTCAAGTATGGAAACATATATACAGCATAAACTTTTCCATGTCATCCACTCCCAGGGGATTAATCACATCCACAATATTGTGCCACCCTCACCACCAGAACTTTCCCATCACCCCAAATAAAAACCCTATTGTGCATTAACACCACATTTTCCCTCTTCTCCTGCTCCTAGTAACCTATACTCTATTTTCTGTCACTACATGTTTGCATATTCTGGGTATTTCATATAAGTGGAGTCATACAATAACAGTCCCTTTGTGTCTGACTTATTTCACTCAACATGATGTTTTCAAGATTCATCCATATGGTGGCATGGATGAGAACTTCATTCTTTTTAAGGCTGATTAATATTCCATTGTATGTATATATCACATTTTGTTTATTTGCTAATGGGCATTTGGGTTACTTCTACCTCTTTGGCTATTGTGAATAAACCTACTATGAACACTGGTGTATGTCCATTGAAGTTTTAATTTTAGTGACTTTATTTGTCATTTCTAGAAATAATTTTTCAATTATTCCTCATCTTTTTGTGGTATATTATCTTTTGTTCTTATTTTTATTTCTTTATTTTTAAAACATTTCCATTATATTTACAGTTGATCCTCTTTATTTGCACATCCATATTGCAAATTTGTTTACTTGTCAAAATTTGTTTGTAACCCTAAGTTAATACTTATGGTACTTTTGCAGTCATTCACTGATATGCAGATTGGTGAAAAATTTGTGTCTCCTGAGATGCATGTTCCCATCTGAGGTTGAACAACACAACACTCTGCCTTCTTGTTTCAGCTCTCATACTAAAAATAAGTGACTTTTTTGTGGTATATTTAGTGCATGTTTTTCACATTTTTTGCTTTTTGTTGATTTCATTGTTTAAAGTGACCCCTAAGTTTAGTGTTCCTAAGTGCAAGAAGGCTATGATATGCCTTATGGCATATGGATATGTTTTATCCAACATATGCTGTGTTGGATAAACTTCATTCAAGCATAAAATATAGTGCTGTTGGCTGTAAGTTCAATGATAATAAATCAACAATATATATTAAAGAAGGCATCTTTCAACCAAGTTAATTGGCTGTGCCCTCAATCTTGGGGTGTGCCTCTATGAAACTTATTCCTGCAAAAGATAGACTAAGCCTACTTATAATTATGCCTAAGAGTCACCCCCAGGTAACCTCTTTTGTTGTTCAGATGTGGCCTCTCTCTCTTAGCCAACTCAGCAGGTGAACCCACTGCCTTTCCTCCTACATGGGATGTGACTCCCAGGGGTGTAAATCTCCCTGGCAATGTCGGACAGAACTGTTGGAATGAACTGGGACCTGGCGTCATGGGATTGAGAAAGTCTTCTTGACCAAAAGGGGGAAGAGAGAAATTAAACAGAATAAAATTTCAGTGGCTGAGAGATTTCAAACTGAGTTGAGAGGTTATCCTGGAGGTTATTCTTATGCATTATATAGACGTTCCTGTTTAGTTTATGGTGTATTGTAGTGACTAGAGGGAAGTACCTGAAACTGTTGAGCTGTGTTCCAGTAGCCTTGATACTTAAAGACGATTGTATAACAATATAGCTTTTACAGTGTGACCATGTGATTGTGAAAACATTGTGTCTGATGCTCCTTTTATCCAAGGTGTAGACAGATGAGTAAAAAAAAAAAAAAGGATGAAAACTAAATAAGTAATAGACGGGATAAGGGGTAAAATAAATGGGGTAGTTTGAAATATTAGTGGTCGATGACAGGAATGGGTAATGGGTATGGGATGTATGAATGTTTTTCTTTCTTCTTTTTATTTCTTTTTCTGGAGTAATGCAAATGTTCTAAAAGTGATCATAATGATGAATACACAACATGTGACGGTACCAAGAACTATTGATTGTACACCACGTATGGACTGTATGTGTGTGAAGATTTCTCAATAAAAATATTTTTTTAAAAGAAAAAAGGCATCTTTGAATAGAAGCACACATAATCCAAGGTTATATTTTGATTGGTTGGTGAAAATGTTGTGCCCACAGGCTTGCAGGAGCTTACCCTGTATTTCTATGTCTTACTTTGCTGGGGCTTCTATGAAAAATACCATGGAACTGGTTGGCTTAAACCACAGGAATGTATTGTCTCACAGTTTAGGAGGCTAAATGTCCAAAACTGAGGTGTCAGCAGGCCATGATTTATCTAAAATCTATAGTATTCTTGTGGTAGCTTGAGAGCAGTCTCTGCCTCTGTCACATGGTTATCTGTCTCCTTTGGCCTCCTCGTATGGTTTCTGCTACCGTGTCTAAATTTCCTTTGCTTATAAGGATTCCAATCATGTAAGGTTAGAGCTCACCCTGACTCTATTTGGCTCCATTTTAACATGATCTTTGAAGATCTTAGTTACAAATGAGTCTTCGCTCCCCTAGGAGGAATGGTTCAATATTTGCTAATTCAATGTTTGCAGCAGCTTTATAGAACGTAACTACTGTGAATAACAAGAATCGACTATATTTCATAGTCATTGTTTGAGATGTGGTTCTCAGATCTGCTCTATTTCCTTGCTTTCTCACTCCTATGGTTCTTCCACCTAAATTGAGTCTATATATAGAGAGAGAGGGAGAGAGAGAAAGAAGAAGGAAGAGGAGGAGGAAGAGGAGAAAGAGGAGGAGGAAGTGGAAGGAGGAAGAGGAACAGGAGGAGGAGAAAGAAGAAAACTTTACCCAGAAAGAGAATAGATCAAAGTAAAGAAAAAAGTGACCTTTAATTTGGTATCTAGGAGGCAAGGGCGAGGTCAGTTAACCAACCTATTCCCTGCTATTTTCTCTAACGGGATCTGACAGTACACATAAATGAAATAGTTTTTGTAATTATGTGTATCAAGCCCCATTCTTTTTCAGATGATGCCAAAGTTTGCAGAGTGTAGGAAATCATGAACTTTTATTAAACATATTGGAGGGTGTATGGGTAGTTCAGTAATTCAATAGTTAGAATGCCCGCCTTTCATGCAGGAGACCCGGGTTCAATTCCCAGACCATGCACCTCCCCCCAAAAAAAATTGGAAGAAGAACATTTGTTTATAGTTTCGACATACATTTATATGCCTAAATACTACCTTCCCAGCCCTTGATCTTCTTGTTTCTAATACTCAATTTAAAAATAAAGTAGTATTTATTAGCACCTACTATGAGCCTATCACAAAGCTAAGTGTTTTACATATATTTTTCATGTATATCTCATGACCACCTTTTTTACAGATGAAGGAACTAAAGCACGGAGAAGTTAAGTGGTTTGCCCAAGATCACCCAGATAATAAGTAGCAGAAGTTTTTCTTTAAATCTTGTCCTTTCTATCAAGTCATTTGATTTTGGAAATAAATAGCAGTAGTAAATGTGCTGTTTTTCAAGTTTCATCCATCAGTTCACTATTTTGCATTTTTTATCAACCGTCAGAGAACTCATCTTTTTTCAGTTTCAGCACATCAGTATGCAGCTTCCAAATATTCCATCTTCAGTACTAACCTCTTTAAATTCCCTTGAACAGTAATTTCAGAGACATGGAACTGGATGTTACTTAATGGATATCAGGAAGCACCATTGTATAGGAGTTAAGCACAAAGACTTTGGATCTGAACTGCCAAGGTTTGAATCCTGCTTCTACCACTTACCAGAGGAGTAGCTTAGGCAAATTGATCAACTTCTCTGTGCCTATACTCTCATTGGTAAAAAAGAGAGTGTTTTCTATTATGTCTCAAACACTTCATTTCTAACACTGGTTTCCTTAACCTCTCTGTAAAGCACATCTATTCCTCCCTGACCCTTTTAGATTTGGGTTCTTATCTCATCAGCCCATAGAGCCCTTACAGAAAGCATTTAAAAACTATCCCTTTCTTTCTAATTCCTGTGCAATCACACGCTCCTGGATTACTGTAAGAATCTTTTTTTTTTTTTTTTTTTATCCTTTTCGTTCAGGCTTTTTCTTTTTTAATCCATCCAGCTTCTTCTCCATATAATATATTTTGAATGCTTTCTGAATGTCCATGAGTCTTTGTTTTGAATGTTTTTATTTTCATTATCTTGATGATGAACTGTAAACAGTACATGTTATGGAATGGAGAAAATGGAAACCTTTGCCAAAGCTCTCCCTAGGATATAACCATTGTTAAAATTTGGTGCACATTCTCTTCAACATCACACCTAACCATTATTAAAATTAGGTTCATATTCTATTTAATATTATACATAACCACAATTAAACTTTGGGTGTATATTCTCATTAGCAATTTGTGCATATCACTTAGCCAAGTATGTTATTGATATCTTTCCAAGATAGTAATATAGACCTATCTTATTACTTTTTAAAAATTGGCTTTGATATATACTCAATGAACACAAAAGAATATTTATGAAAAATGAATAACGTATAAAAATTTTTAGTATGATGAACATCTATGTTCACACCATCTTGTTTAAGAAATAGGACATTATCATTACCTGTGAATTCCTGTTCCCTTCCTTCTCAAATGTAGCCATTATCATGTTGTTCTATTTATCATTTTCTTGCTTTTCTATATAGTTTGCATACATGTTTATATAGCTAAACAATACATTGCATGTTTTAAAAATGTATATAAATGAATCATTCTGTGTGCTCTTCTCTGCAACTTGATTTATCCCCCCCTTTACTTTATGTCTCTTTTGGGATTGTGATTGGAATGATATTGAAGAGAATTGATATCTTTGATATTGAGTCTTCCCACTCATGAGTATAATCTATAGTCTCCATTTATTTAGGTCTTCTTTAATGCCTTTCTTTATAGTTTATCATTTTCTCCCTAAATGGCTTGCCCATCTTTTGTTAGATTTATTCCCAGACACAGATTATTTTTTATATTATTCTAAATAGTCCTTTAAAAAGTTAGTTTTCTAGCTGTTTGTTGTTGGCAAATAGAAATGCAATTGATTATTTTGATGGAATGAAACCATTTATTTAACGTCAAGAAACAGGAAAGCAATACATTTATTGTTAATGGACACTTACAGCTGTAATGAAATTCTGTAAATTTGATTGGAAAAGATGGACACAAACTTCAGGTTAGTGTTATTTAGAGAGACAGAGGAATGGAATGAAGGAGAGACACAAAGTAGGCGTTAATGGTATCTATAACATTTAGTCAAATTTATCAATCTTTTCCTTTAAGGCTAGTGCTTTGCTTGTCCTATTAAAGAAATCTTGTAAACTGACAACGTCTTTAATTTAAAAAAAAGAAAGAAATCTTTGCCTACCCCATGATCATTAAGTTACTCTCATATGTTGTTTCTAGAAACTATTGTTTTACCTCTCATCTGGAAGTTATTTTTGTGCATGGTATATAATAGCAGTGAACATTCATTTTTTTCTTTGTGGATATCCAATTGGTCCAGAACCACTTATTAAAAAGAATATCCTCTTCTCACTACTATGTGCATTTTAATCAAAATTCAAATCTTCATATGCAAGTGAATCTGTTTCTGGGCTCTCTGTTTTGCTCCTTTCATTGATTTATCTAATTCTTTGTGGCTATATCATACTCTTTTAATTACTACAACTTTGAAATGTCTTTATATCAAAATGCAGTTTTTCTTTAAAATTTTTTGGCTATTCTTGGCTCTTTGCATTTCCATATGTATTTTAGAATCAGTTTATTGATTTTTACAAGAAGATCCCATTGAATGTTGACCAGAATTGAATCTAACCTGTATATAATTTGGCAGAGAATTGAAAATTTTAAAATATTTAGCTTTCTAATACATTAATATGGAATGGAATATCATCAACTCTTCATAGCTTTTTTGTGTACAGGTAATTGCACATCTTTTGTTAGATTCATTTCTAGGTATTTGATATTTTTCAGTAAGGAGGTATATATTTTTATTTTTCCCAACCTTCTAACCTTGAAAAATTAAAAAATTACAGAAAAGTTTCTAGAAGAAGACAATGATACCCATATAACCTAGAATCACCAATTGTTAACATTTTACCATATTTGATTTATTTATGTCTTCTCCGTGTGTGTGCATTGTGTGTGTGTATATATATATGCATTTATGTTTTATTAAATCAATTGAAAGTGTTACAGACTTCAATCCTAAATACTTCAGCATGTATTCTAAAGACAAGATTTCACACTACATAGTAACAGTCGAATTATCATACTCAGGAAATTTAACTTTGGTGCAATACTGTTAACTAATATGCACTCTATATTCAAATTTTCCTCACTGTCCTAACAATATCCTTTATAGCTGTGCTATAGCCTTAATTCTTGCTAAAGTACCATCAGTTTTATTTTATTTTCTAAATCTAGGATCCAATTGCACTTAGTTGTCATAAAATAGTCATCTTTGGAGGTATCATGAAAATAACACTGGGTCACAGCTTAAATGCCAGTTGTTTTTTGTAGTGGTACATAAAATAATGGTGACTCTTACAATCAACAGTGTCCTAGGTTCAATAAAAGACACTGGTAATGACAAGAGCTAGAGATTATTAAACTCTTACATGAGCTATGCATTTTAAATACATCATTTAATGCTCACAACAACCTTGTGAGGAGGATACTACTATAATTCATCTTATGGACATGATAAAAAGGAAGACAAGTTCATAAAGCTAGTAAGTGAGAGCCACAAACGAACCTAGGCCTTTCTGAGTCCCAATCTTTTCTATACTCCTTTTTGCCTGCTATCATTGCTCTCTCCCCAGCTGCTATCCTGTCTGTCTTCACGGAATGCTTTTCCTCTTTCTCAATAATTGTACAAATCTATATATCTTTCACATCTCAATGGACACTCTACTTCCTTTGTGGAACCTTCCTGGACCACTCCAACTATGGTATGATTTCCCTCCTTTAAACTTATTTCACGCATAACAATTTACACTAGTCACTTTAACATCATACACGTATTTATATTCTTGAGGTCATCTCTTTGGGTCTCTTCAAAAGATTTAGGTGCCTAAAAATCGTGGGTCAGTTTCCCTCTTGTGTTTTATCACAAAATTGTGGTGTGACCTGTCGATTAGATGAAGATGTGACTCTACCCATTCTTGGTGGGTCTTGAATAGTTTACTGGAATCCTTCAAAAGAGGAAACACTTTGGAGAAATGACAGAAACCTCAGAGCCAACAGAAACTTCAGAACAGAGCTGACACAGATGCTGACATTTGGAGAACAGAGACACAGATGTTTGGAGATGCTTGGAGCCCAGCAAACATTGCCTTGAGATGTTAAGCAAAACAGAACCTGGAGAGAGCTAAGGGAAGCCAAGAGATGAAAGCCAGCAAAATGAGGAAACCCCACAGGAATAGAAGTTGAAGGCAATGGAGCCCAGGAGCAAGGGACCAGGAAGGGATCAGCATGCCCCTCCAGCCGATGAAGATGTTCTAGATTTATCAACCTTTCTTGGATTAAGGTATCTTTCCCTAGTTGCCTTAGTTTGGACATTTCTATAGGTTTAGAACTGTAAAGTTGTGACTTATTAAATTCCCTTTATGAAAGCCATTCCATTGCTGGGATATTGTATTCTGGCAGCATTTAAGAAACAAGTACATTTGCCAAAATATGGAAGCAACCCATGTCCATCAACTGATGCATGGATAAACAAAATGTGGTATATACATACAGTGGAATATTATTCAGCTGTAAAAAGAAATGGAGTTCTAATACAGGTGATAACATGGGTGAACATTGAAGATATCATGTTGAATGAATAAGCCAGACACAAAAGAACAAATAATTGTATGATCTCACTGATATAAAACAGATAGAATAAACAAATTCATACAGTCTGAAACTAGATTGCTTTGTGCTTGGGTGGGGAGTAGGGATTGAGGAGTTAATGTTTAATTGGTACAGAATTTCTCTTTGGGGTGATGGAAAAGTTTGATAAGGGGTGATCATGTTGGTAGCACGGCATCATTAATGTAATTAACACCACCGTCTTAAATATTTGAATTTGGTTAAAAATTGGGTTGTAACCAGAATAGATTTTTTTAAACCATGATTTTAAGCTTGTTTGCAAAAGAGCAGTTTTCTTTTTCTTTGCTGCAATTGTCTTTTTGGCAGAGTATTAGTATGTACTAGTTTGTGAGCAAATGAAACATGCAAGTTAATCCACTGGTTTTATTTTTATATATGTATGCTGGAATCTGTATTTCATATAATTTATTTATTTTGAATGGATGTACTAAATTTGCAGCTCAGAATTTTTATTTTGTAATCAATAAACCACAAGGCTCTTAAAAAAAATAAAAAAGGAAGGCCTATCACCTTAGTTGCAGGCAAAGTACGTGACTAAAGCTACAGAGCAATTATTCACTATGAGGTAAGCTATATGAGAGCAGGGGAACCATGTTTAGTATTTTAAAAATCTCCTCCATTGTTGTATCTCTATCACAATTCTTGGTCCTTTATAGGCAGTCAGTAAATATTTCTCAAATTAATGAATGGCACTGCTATTATTGTTGTTGTCTTAGAGCATTGTATAGGAATCTAAGACCCACCATTGAATAGTCCCTGAACTTTGCAGAGTCACCATTATTCACAAAGTATTTTACATTATTTCATTTAAATCTTACAACAACTCAGCGAGATGGTTAGATATTATATTTTTAATGTTGCTGGGGAAACTGAAGTTCAGAAAGGTTAAGTGACTTGTCTTTTGAAAGTAGCAGAGCTGAGGAGTAATTTCACTAGTGCAGAGCTGCCGCTGTAATTATTAAAAAACTGAGAGCAATTATTCAGGAAGAACAAATAAGGTACTTTAGAATGCCAAACTTAACGGAATTCAACTAAATTGTATTACTACTTTTGAGCTCCTAACTGCTCAGGAGGAGGACTTGAAATGTGGATGTAACCCAAGTAGACACAAAATAGAGAAAATGAATGTCAGCTTTCAGGAACTCAGAGGAATGGGGCAATGATATTTATGTGGACATCAGGACAAGGGAGAATTGACAGTCAAGGCTGCACTGGGGGAGAAAAGGAAGTTTCTGCAGAAATGTGGTCAAAAGTTCTCCCTCCTGCTGCTGACAGCTCTTGCATCTTGTAAAAAGGCTCTAGACTGTACAATGACCTCAATCCTCAAAAGAAATTCTCCAGCTTGCCAAATATTTCCTTGCTTGCAGGCCAGTTTGAGCTTGCTTAGAAGCACTAGCTTTGTCCACCTCCCTGTGCTTTCTTTATTCATGTTCATGGGTATATAACACAGGTTCTTTGAACATCAATAACAGTGCTTCTCAGCCCTTGTCTTGACATGCCCCAAGGTGTTTCCAATTATTTCAGGGATGTCTTGTAATTCTTGGAACTGGTTTACTTTAAATTTATTTTAGAAAGAGATATATGCCATTCTAGATGTTCCTTTGTGGTAGATGTGCCTGGGGAGGTGGAATGGGGAGGTATGTGTCACAGAAGGAAAACAAAACAAGAAAATTCTCAAGTTATGAAAGACTGAGAATCTCTCATCTGGGGTGTTTAGAAATGTTCAGTGTGTATTAATCACTGATTTATACCAGTTTCTGAAAGAGACCCTGACATATCAGGGTAGCCACTTAATATTTGTTAAGCGAAAACTATTGAATCAATGAATATAAGACTATGCAAGTATTGGAATAGAGACAGTATGTGGAGAATGTCTAAAGAAGTGTAGCAGTGGAGGAATCTGGGGTTGAAGATGAGTGTGCCCATGGGAGGTGGCATGTATGAAATTTCAGGGAAATAAAAGGATATATGTGACTGCCTCAGTTCCTAGATTTTTCAGACAATCCTGATTTAAGAATTTTGTTCCATTACTTCCATAAGAAAATCATTCTTGTCAGACCTGCTTTTGGTTTGGAAAATACCATCACTGGGAAAAGCAAAGGTCTTCTCTGTATGGAGTGTGGCTGTGATGAAACACAATATGTGAGCCCTGGCGTATTGGGAAAACACCAGGTTTGAAATCCAAAGATGTGAGTACCAGTTCAATCACTTGCCACATTGAGGGGATCTTCATAAAAACTTACAAAATGCAAGAGGAAACAATGTACTCTGAAGGAGAGTTGGCCAACACAATAAAGAGGTGAAGTGGTCCCCATGAACATAAGACATTAGAATTGTTGGTTAAGGACTCTAAATATATTTAAAATGATTAATGAGCTAAAATAAGAAAGAAAAATTACAAGAAAAGAATGGGCCCTATTTAAAGGACAGGACAGTTTTTAAAAGAACCAATGGGAGTTTCAAAAATAAAACAAACTTATTGAAATTAAAAATGGAATGTATTGACTATGATCATTTAAAAAAGTATTTGACATTACTTGGTAAAATTGACCATGTTCATATTCTATCCTTTTGTTTTTTTGTATGCTGGTATGGCGGGAGTCACAGTACATTCTTTTGCCATGTGAGTATCCCATTGTTGCAGCACCATTTGTTGAAATTTTTTATTTGTTTGTTTTGGGAAGTGCTTGGGCTGGGAAGCAAACCAAGTCTCCCACATGGCAGGTGAGAATTCTACCATTGAACTACCCTTGCATCCCCTATATTCTATCTTTTAAGGTTATAAACACAGAAGTAAATATTGGAACAAAAATACAAATCTTCTTAAATACCAAAAGTAATTTTAAAAATATAGCAGCAAAGAAAACACAAGATGAAGAAATAGAAATACAGAAAATATATGTAATGCACATGGTAATTGTGACATAAAATAATATGTCAAAGTTGAGACCAAAAATATCAGTTATATCAATAAATGTGAATAAGCTGAACTCACCTACTAAAAGAAAAAGATATTCAATGTGGCTCACAAAGCAAGACCTCATATTGTGTGGTGCACAGGAGATATGTCTAAAACAAAATGATTCAGACAGTGTAAAAATAAAGGGATGGGTAAATGTTTGCCAGACAAATGGAAATAATAAGAAAGTGGGGGTGTTATCCTAAGATGAGACAAAATTCAGGCCAAAAAATAATTAAACATGACCAAATGAATACTTTGCAATGCTAAGAGCCAATTTCACACTGTAGATATAACAATTATGAAAATCTATCCCTAAAATAGCTCAGCAATTGTCTTTAAAAAGTAGAAACTCCAGGAGATGCAAAGAAATCCAAATAGAAACACACTGATAATAGGAGATTTGACACACCACTCCTGCTGTAAAACAGATCAAGTGGCAGAAATATAAGGATACAGGAGAACTAAATAACGAAATCAATAAAATAGATTTTTTTGAAGCATAAAAGCTTTAGAACCTAATAATAGAATATGCACCTTCTTTCTTAACTGCACATGGACTAGTCACAAATATTGATCAAATATTAGGTCACAAAGAAAGCATCAGTAAGTTCTACAAAATAGAAATGTTACAAACAATAATTTCTAAACATATGCAATAAAACTAGAATTGAAAGAAAAATAAAAAAACAAAAAGAATAACCCTCTTCGAACTGGAAATTTAAAAATCTTCTATTAAACAGTTCTTGAGTGAAAAGGCAAATACGAGTAAAAAAATTATAGAATATCTAAGAAAAACCCAACAAGTAATAAAAACATTACATATCAGAGTCTACGAGATATGTTTAGAGATCAGGGGAAGGTTCATAGCCTCAAGCACTTATATCAATAAAGATAAAAGAATGAAAATGAATTATATTGCAACTTATAAAGCAAGAAAAAGAACAATAAATGAACGAAAAGAAAGCACAAGGAAGAAAACAAGGTAAAAGCAAACAATAATGAGGATTAAGAATAGAAATGAATAGGTCAAATTAATAAGTCAAAATTCTGATACTTTGGAAAAAAGTATGTGTAGATAGGTAGATAGAAAGATAGATAGATAGATATACCACTAGCTACATTCATCAAACCAAAAAAGGAGAAAAACAACTGTATCAAATAAGAAAGACAAAGAAGAAACAAAGATGAAGAATAAAAGTTTAACATGGAATGCAAACAGAAGTGAATGATTCCAAATGTTTTTCAGATGAGTAGTATAAACACTTTAGCTGGTGTGGGGGGAAACTGGGATAGAGGGCAAAGGCTAACCTAAGTAAATTTTGAACAAAATATTATGACTATATACACTAAGATGAAAGAAACAAACAAAAAAACACTGAGAAAATATTAAACTCTAGTTATTCACTTATTTTTCACAAGAATGTGAGTTAGATGTTCTGAAACTGCTTCTTGGGTCTTCTAGTATTGAACAAGTAGGTAAATATTTACCATTCTCCACTAAAAGGAATCAGTGATACTTGGAGAAATGGCTTATTCCAGGGTTGGGGCAGGGAAACTACCAAATGAGCTGGAATAGTATCTTATAGCATCAAAAAGGAAGTGCTCAAAAAATAGTGGGGATGATCAAAAGAACACAGGAGTCAGCTTCAGAGGACAATCTTGGACAATTTTAGAATCAAAATAAAGAATACTAGCGGATTATAATTCACTGAATAAAATAAGAATCTGTGAGATCACTTTGACATAAATAAATGGAGAAGAAGGAAAACTCTTCCTTGTAGGAGAATGTCAAATATAATAATATATGTAGAAGGAGTGATAGAGTTAGTCAATCACCATTTGGCAACTATCATGGTAATAAATGATTCAGGAAAAATAATTAATTGATACTAGTAGTTTAATGAGCAACTTGATATTTATATAATTTCAAAGTATCTCCTCACAAAATTCTTATTGATTAAAAAGGAAAAAATTGTAAATGTTACAGTGCAGGAACTTGGCATGCATCTCCTTCACCAAGTGATCACCAATGATGTTACAAATAGACATTATGTGCTTCTTCATATGATAAACTAGAAGGACACAATACTCCTTCCGTGGTGTCCCAGTCCAAAATTCATCACCTGCATGTACTCAATAGGAAACATTAGTCAAACCTGAATTGATGGATGTTCTACCAAATATCTGGCCTATTCTCGTAAAAAATATCAAGGTCATGAAAGTTAAAGAAAGGTTGAAGACTATTATAGATCAAAGGAGAATAAAGAGACATGACAACCAAGTGCAGTGTGTGAACTTTGATTACATTCTGAACCAGATTTTATGTATTTCCGTATTTACTGCTAGAAAGGACGTTATTGAGACAGTTGGCAAAGTTTGAGTGCTTTTTAGGTTAGAAAATGGCATTGTATTAATGCCAATTTTCCGATTTTGGTAATTTCACCTCAGTGATGTGAAAGAATGCCCTTGATCTTAGGATATATACACTGAATTATGTAGGAGTAAAAGGGCATATCTGCAACTTAATCTCAAATGGAAAAAATATGTATATAGGGAGAGCATAATACAACAAATAGGGTAAAATATGAAACAATTGGGGGAATCAAGTGAAAAGTAAACAGGAGTTTTTTATATTATTCTTTCAACATTTCTATAATGTTGAAATTATTTCAATTTAAAAACAAACAAAAATAAATATTTAAAGATGTTTGTAAAAAAAGTAGGAGAATAACTTCTTTAGGAGTAGTACAAGATTTCCTGATTTCACATACAAAGCACAAACCATAATGGTAATGAAAGATGCATTTGAATAGAATAAAATATCAAATTTATGTACAATAAATGGAATTAAAAGACAAACTACCAATAGTGAGATTTTTGCTATGCTTAAAAGCAGTCATCGAGGACATAAAAAAGCTAGAAATAAATTAGATAATCACAAATTTGCCAATATAAACATCAGCAAAAGATCCTGTGCTGGTTTGAATCTGTTATGTACCCCAGAAAAGATATGGTCTATTTTTAAAATTTATTTATTTATTATTAATTTTTAAATTAAAAAAACATAATAAACTAATGCAAACATTCTTATGATCATTTCGTTCTACATATATAATCAGTGATTCACAATATCATCACATAGTTGCATATTCAACATCATGATCATTTCTTGGAACATTTACATCAATTCACAAAAAGAAAATAAAAGACAACAGAAAAAAATTCATACATACCGTACCCCTTACCCCTCGCTTTCATTGATCACTAGCATTTCAAACTAAATTTATTTTAACATTTGTTCCCCCTATTATTCATTTTTATTCCATATATTCTACTCGTTTGTTGACAAGGTAGATAAAAGGAGCATCAGACACAAGGTTTTCACAATCACACAGTCACACTGTGAAAGCTATATCATTATTCAATCATCATCAAGATACATGGCTACTGGAACACAGCTCTAAATTTTCAAGCAGTTCCCTCCAGCCTCTCCATTACATCTTGAATAACAAGGTGATATCTACTTAATGCATAAGAATAACCTCCAGGATAACCTCTTGACTCTGTTTGGAATCTCTCAGCCATTGACACTTTGTCTCATTTCACTCTTCCCCCTTTTTGTCCAGAAGGTTTTCTCAATCCCTTTATGCTGAGTCTCAGCTCATTCTAGGGTTTTTCTCAATCCCTTGATGCTGAGTCTCAGCTCATTCTAGGATTTCTTTCCCACGTTGGCAGGAAGGTCCACACCCTTGGGAGTAATGTCCCACATAGACAGGGGGAGGGTGGTGAGTTTGCTTGTTGTGTTGGCTGGAGAGAGAGGCCACATCTGAGCAACAAAAGAAGCTCTCTTGGAGGTGACTCTTAGGCCTAAGTTCAAGTAGGCTTGACCTATCCCCTATGGGGTTAAGTTTCATATGAACAAACCCCAAGACTGGGGGCCCAGCCTTTGGTTGTCCGCACTGCTTGTGAGAATATCAAGAATTCAACTTGGGGAAGTTGAATTTCTCCCCGTTCTCATCATTCCCCGAAGGGGATTTTGCAAATACTTTTCCACTCACTGATCAAATCCCTGTGGGATTCATCGGGGCATCAGTCTGGACAAACCAACAAAATCTCATGTTCTACCCAGGATTCCAAGTAGTTTGTTATATTTATACTTTAATGTTCATGAAACCAATAAACCAAACCCAGGATGCCGGTAGCCTTTCCTCAGAGAAGGTATCTTCCTCTTGATGTCTTAATTTGGACAACAAAACAAACGAAAGCAAAAAAGGCACTATAGTTCCTGCCCTTGGAGGAACTTGGGGGAACATATGATTACAACATAGTGGGATAAAAACCACATTATGGATCAGTCCCTAATACACATAAGAGGTGAGCTGGAGAAAGTGAGGGAACATGTCACAGAAATGGTAGAGTCTTCTATGTGTCTCTCTTACACTGAACCAAGTCTTGAAAGACATGAAGGGATTATGCAAGTGAAAGATAGGCAGGAAGGGTGTTTCAAGCAGATCATGTTATCTGCAAAACCCCAGAGGAGTTGCAGGACCTGATTTGGAAATTACTAGTGATTTTTTCGGAGCTGGAATAGGAGGGATGGCAATGAAAGGGACAGAGAGAGTATCAGCAGGTATCCTCTGAGAAAGGCTCTTTAGATCAGGTTAAGGAGTTTGATTGCCTTCTGAAGGTGGAAGGAAGGATAGACTAGTTAAATGGTAGAGTAACAGGTGCATCATGAATTACAAAAGTATTAAATGATGGTTTTGAAGGCAAAATCAGTTAGATTATTATTTTTTTTTTAAAGAAGAAAACCGGGCAAGGAAAAATAGGGGCTCAACTGAGATCAAGGAAGTGGTAATTAAAAGCTACTAGAATATCCAAATAGTAGGACTTGGCGAGGCATTAGCTTTAAGTGTGGGGAGAGGAATCGCGGAAATTCCTGGCCTTGGGCATCTTGGGTGGATGGAGTGATGGGCTGCCTTTTGTGCTGCTTCACCCCACTGATTGGACCAAGAATGAGCATCTTACTTACAAATGTTTACTTCAAATATAAAAATACACAGGGGAAGGATTGAGGATGGTGGCTAATGAATAAATTTTCGTGTGGGGGATGGGTGGGGTATGTGTGGCTTTAGATTCATCTAGAATGTCTTCCATTAATTAAAGCTGATGCAAGCGCAACATAGGAAAACATTAATGTATGTTAATTCTCAGTCGGTACACGGGTGCCATATTATTTTCTGTATGTTTGACCTATTTAATAACTCAATTTCAGAACCAAACGGTAAAAAATATTGTGGCAAGGATGGAAGGTTCTTAAGTACATGAAAGGCTTTGGGATCTATAAAAGTGTTAAACCAGAAAGCGGCGGGGGCGGGAAGTGGTGCGGTTGTCAGCCTTTGTGTGTGCACAAAGCATTGACTGAGAAAAAGACTCTGGAGACCTGCTCTCGGCTGAGCGCCTGTGTGGGTGGGCGGGGCGGGGCGGGAGGGAGGTGGTGAGTGAGGGGGAGGTTCTCTCTCCGCCCCCGCCAGCCTCGCCCCACCCCCTCTGTGACACCGCCTCCCGTCTCCAGGTAACCGATGGGCCAAACAACGCGGCCCTAGGCGGCCGCAACCTGAGGCCTAGAGGCCGCCCCTCTTCTCTCTCTCTCTCTCAACCCTCCGACGCTCAGAGCCATGACTCTGCCGCTGCTGCCCGGCAACAGCTTTAACCGCAATGTGAGTAGCTAGGGAGCCGGTGTCAGAGCTCCGGCCCAGGCTTCCTGCCGTTGGTTCTTCTCCTGAGGGTTGCCTCAACTTTATAGCCTAGTGGAACCCTTACCTCTTCGCCTACACCCGCTCCCCCCTCCCCCAACTGCATCTGGGGGCTTTTCCTACATCAGATACATGAGTCCTAACAGGTGGCAGGACCCTTGAAGGTAGTGAAGACGATAGTGATGATGAAAATACTTAAGAATTACTGTTGAGCGTTTAAGATGTGCCAGGCACTGTTCTTTAATCGCCTTACGCGTCATCTGATGCTCCCAACGGCCCTTTGAATTGGATGCTATGTTGATTCCCATTTTACAGTTCAGGAAACTGAAGTACAGAGCGACCTCACTCACTGGTCCAAAGCTACACAGTCTCATAGTCCAGGGAACCTAATCATTTTCCTCAAATCACTGTGTGAACGAGATAAATATAGTACTTGTTAGTAAAGCGAAGAAACCTCAAGGGGGCTGAAGGTCAGGGTGGCATCCAAACGTGGAGAAATTTTTCTTTATTCAGAATCGGGAGGATCCATTTCAAAGCAAGATGAAGGAACAAAACAAAACACACACAAAAATCCTTGGGCGTTGATGAACTTCTGCCAATAAATAACACCTTATTTAAACAGCAGAAGAAAAGTGCTTGGGACTTTTGTCTGCATTGGTCACTACTCTTTACTTGGTTTTGCCAGTTGTGTCTGAAGGAGAAGGTAACTAATAGATCAATGGAAGAGAACTAAATGAAACCCTTCCGGATATTTACTTAAACCTCTGATAAATTTAGAAACCAGGTGGCCAATTGAAGCATTCAGCTTTATGTGTTCAGGACAGTGTATCCAAGTTGTTAGCCCTAGAGTAACCCCCTTCTTTGTAGCTTTAGGCCGTTAGATTCTGACCCCTACATAGGGTCTGCTCTTTCTGACTTGTACTGATTTGGGCATTTCTTGGCTGATGGGGAGAGGCTGGCCATTCAGCATAGCATTGGCCTTTGGTGGTATTAAGCCAGTCCTTCAAATAAGAATGGATCCGGGGAGGATGGGTATGGGGAAAAAAAAGAGTTTGGAAGTAAAGAAGCATGCTCTGTAAAAGAAATGATTTTTAATAAAGATTGAAAGTACAGCCCACAACTTTTGGCCAGACAACACTTCGGATTACTGCTGCACCTCATGCAGAAGTATCATAGCTTTCATATAGAACATTAAGTGTGGGAAAGAAAAGCAGTGGTTGGATGTGCTATTTTAAAATTTGCAAGGCTGTATGTACTGAGTGTACTTTTGCTTTTTTTTTAACTTATTATATTGTGTGGTACAATATATGTACAGAAAAATACACAATGGATGATCACAAAATGAACATTAAGAAATAGTACATTACCAGTACTTCCGAATTGTAATCCATAACTAGAGTTGCCAGATTTAGCAAATAAAAATACATGTCCCAAATATGGCATGGGACATACTTATATTAAAAATCATTTATTATTTATCTGAAGTTCAGATTTAACTGGGTGTCTAATATTTTATCTAGCAATCCTACTTCTGATCTTTTCTGTTGATCATTCTATCCTCACTCTCCAAAGATAACCGCTATTCTGGTTTTTATAACTATGGTTAGGTTTTACCTGCATTTGGACTTTCTACAAATGAAAACATCTGGTGTTTATTTTTTTCCTGACTAGCTTTTGTTGCTCAACATTATGTTTATAAGGTTTGTTCATGTGGCTATCTGTGGAGGCAGGTAGTATGTTTTCATTGCTCTGTAGTATTCCACTGTGTGAACAATGACATCATTTGTATATACATTTTACTCTTGATAGATATTTGGCTTGTTTGGGGTTATTAAGAATAGTTCTGCTCTATTCCTGTTCATACCTTTTGGTATAATTGCTGGGTCATGTGGTGTTCATATGTTCAGCTTTGGTAGACACTATCAGAGTCTTTATACCAATTTAAATTCTCACCAGCATTTTATGTTCCTCTTGTTCCATATTTTTTTTCTAATATTTGATATTGTTATTCATTTAAACTTTAGTTATTTTGGTGGGTGGATGTAACACAACTCTCTGTAGTTTTAATCTGCATTTTCCTGATTCCTAATGAGACTGAGCATATTTTATACATCTATTGGTCATTTGGATACTCTCTTTGTGCAATGCTTGTTTGTCCCTTGTCTAATTTTCTATTGTTTTTTTTTTTAATGAATAATTTTTCCTTTAGGTTAGTGCTTTCTAAGCTGTTCTCCCATGTTATCTTCTGGAAATTTTGTTATTTTACCTTTAGATCTACAATCAACCTAGAAGACATTTTGTTTGTGTGTATGAAGGAGGTGGGGTTCAGGTGGTAATTTTTATTCATATGTATATTCAGTTGTTTTAGGACCATTTTTGGAAAAGGTCCCCCTTTCTCCACTTCTCTGCAGAACAGCCTTTGTCATTAATCAAGTGCCACAGGTCTGTTTCTACACTCATGAATGTGCTTTAAAAATAAACACAAAAAACCAGAGGATTATTTACTTTATTCCTGAGGCCAATGAAAGTGTGTGTGTCCAGAGAATGAAGAGGGTATTAATTAGATAGATACCTTGGTCTGTCATTCAACCAATTAATATTTATTTGTTAAGCGTCCTAGTATGTGCCCAAATCAAGTGGCTGCGTTTTAAAAATTGTTGCATTAGCTTTGGTACTAAATGTGATGTATGTTGCCCCCCAAATAGTATTATTTTTAAAACTTTTACTTAGTTAAAGGATTGGATGATCTATGGGATAGAATGGTTAGAAAGGTAAAGCCAAATCTTGACTTCTCATCTCCCCACAATGCCTATTACAGTGAATTTCTTGCTGAATTGAACTGTCATGAATGGAAAAACCCTGGCTTTCTGTAGATGATATAATTGCTTGGCTGTTTGGGTTTAAAATTATGACCCAAGCAAACTTTATAGCTTTTTTTTTTTTAGGAATTAAAAAGGAGCTTGTTTCATCCCTTACTTAGCTGTTGGTATCCAGTTGTGAGCAATAGATCGATTTCTGTATGCAACTAGATGAAGTGCAACCTGTATTTATATCTCTGAAATATAATTACTTTACTTTCTAACGTGAGCATTTGTACCACTGATGACATTAAAATTATTTTGATGTGAATTAATTGAAAGATCCCACAAGTAAATTCCAGACTCATGCTATCTTTTTCCAACAGTTTAAATGTTTGATTCGAATTGAGCTAAGAGAATCTCAAGCATATTGTCAGAATGATAAAATATTAAAATTAGGAGAGACATTTCCAGTCAAAGCTGAAAATCTTTTCTACAGCATCTTGGACTGATGGTTGTGTAGTTGATCCTGAATATCTCTAATGAGTAATGAGCAGCTCACTCACTCTATGCTTTATATGAAGCTACCTTGCCAACGACATAGGAGGATTTGGTTTAAGTAGTGCATCATCTAATTTATGGTGAAGCAAATGTTTTTTTAAGAAGAGAAAAAAATTATTTGAGGTCACAACAGTAATGTAAAACAAGAATTCAGAATCTGTCTCTCTTATAAAAAGGTAAGGGGTAATACCTTGATATCCGTTTTTATCTAGGCTAATATAAGCCTACATATTAATTTATAGAAGAAAATGTATTGATAGAGGAAGATTGCTCTTTGGGAAATTTACCAGTAAGTTAAAAGAAAAACAACTAAAATAGCCTTTATGAATAATACATAGTATGCATATTGACTTCAAGATGTGATATTAGATAAGTCAATTTATATTTAGCTTAGTGATGAATATGATTGCAAAACAATTGCTTTATTCATATTGTGGGGAGTTATCCTGCTCTAAAACCCTGCCTTCAGATTCCTGGCTATGTTCCTACTGGTCAATTCTATTGAGTTGAAATAGACTGCATCAGGTTCAAAGTATTTATTCAACTTTACCTGCCCCTTTCTCCACATGTATATAGGAGTTTGTCATTTACTTTGTGAGAATAAGTTTTTTGTATGCTGTATGGTGTGGTCACATTTCATTATTTTCCCATGTGATTATCCTGTTATTGCAGCACCATTTGTTGAATTTTTTGTTTGTTTGTTTGCGTGTTTGTTTTTTTGGGAAGTGCATGGACCAAAAATTGAACCTGGGTCTCCTGCATGGCAGGTGAGAATTCTACCAGTGAACTACCTTTGCATACTCTGTGAGAACAATTTAGTGAGTTATGACCAACATTTAAAAACAAAAAAAGGAAGGGAGAACTGGAATACAATAGAAAAGAATAAAAAATCAGAGTGTATTATGCGTGGAAAGAATAGGTATTGCTTCATGAACTTTTGTTTCCCTTGTGCGTGTATGTGTATGTGTGGTATGTCACTTGAGTTACATTAAAATATGTTTGTTACTGTGGTTGCAGTCAGAAAGTTTGAGAAACACTATCTTAGAGCCATTTCCACCAATTCTTGCCTCAGTGTTTTAAATTCATATCTCCAACTTCCTGCAATAGCAGATCCGGTCTCTTACCCTTAAGGAAGCCTCAACAGATACAAGTCAGACTTTCTCAAACTTTTTACCCTTGAGGAATCTTTGAAATGATTTTCCGGTCTCGGAACTCCTGCATAAAAATTATATCTACAACCCATGGTACATTAGTGTGATCTGTGAATTGTAGCTATAATAATCCAATAATAATTCTCTCTTTTGAGTAAAGAATTATAATTTTCTGTGGATCTGTTGATTTTAGCCCATTTATTTACTTACTCTTTCTGTTGATATCCCACAAAAGATATCAATTATAATGCAAGTAAGGAGCTTAATAGAGAAAACCTGATTTTTCTTTGCTTATTGTAAAATTTCCTACTTGATTTTTTTTCTTTTTACCTTATCCAAATAGGCTTAAAAATTGTCTTATAGTTTCTACTATAGAGAATGCTAATGACGTATGATATGTGGTATGTAGTATGAATAAAAGTAGTTTTCTTCCCTATTTAAAATGAAAAATGACTTTAAGCTAAGTTTTCTTGGGGAAAAAAAAATCCAGGTAATTAATCTTGGCCTACCTTTCTTCCTTTTTCATACATTTTAAAAACTCATAAGGAGGATGGGCCACGGTGGCTCAGCAGGTAGAATTCTGGCCTGCCATGCTAGAGACCCGGGTTCGATTCCCAGTGCCTGCCCATGTAAAAACAAACAAACAAACAAAAAAAAAAACTCATAAAGCAAACATAATAAATTTCTGTTAAATAATTTTTAATCCAAGATGGGATTTAATTTTTTCTAAAATTAGGCTCAATAGGTTTAATTTAAATAGAGATTGTAAATTCATTTTAATTAATGCTATTTACATCATGAAAATATATTGACAGTGTTAAATACTAAAGCTACTAAAACCATAGACAAAGCAATGTAAATAAACGTATGATCGAAGATAGTTTTATATGACAATTAAATTTTTTTACTGACTGACGTGATTAGGCTCAATTGAAGGCAGTTACAAAATTATTATATATCTTGATCTTTTTATAGATCTATATATACATAAAAATGTTATTTTTTAATTAAAAAATTTTTAGAACACAGTTTACCTCTTCAGTGTGAAACCTGTGCTTGTATTTTGCTGTACAAATTCAGTTCTGGGTCAAACAAGATAAACACACAAATTTCTTTTTCAACTGAAATGAGAAGATTTCTATCCTTCCTCTTTATACCTGTAAAGCAAGGAAAGTTTTGCTTTCATCTGTAAGAATTTGGAAATTGTAGCAAAATGGTCATTGCCTTCCTATGAATGGCAGGATACTTGACTTTCACATTAATGCAGAGCCCGTATATGTTTATAAGAAACTGCCAAACTGTTTTCCAGAGTGGTTGTACCGTTTTGCATTCCTACCAAAAATGTATAAATGTATGAGAGTCCCAATTGCATTGCATCCTCATCCTCCCTAGCACTTCATATAGCCAGTATTTTAAATTTTAATTATTCTAAAACGTGTGCAATGGTATCTCATCTTGATTTTGATTTATATTTCCCTAATTGCTAATGAGGTTGAACGTCTTTTCTTGTGTTTATTTGCTATCCATGTATCCTTTTTGGTGAAATGTCTGTTCATGTCTTTTGACCATTTTCAATTGAGTTGTTTGTTTCCTTACTGTTGAGTTTTGAGAATTCTTTATATATTCGCGATACAAGCCCGTTGTTGGTATGTGGTTTGCAAATATTTTGTTCTAGTCTGTAGCTTGCATTTTCTTAAAACAAAGTGAGAAAGTAGGTATATATTTTAAAAGATAAAATATAAAGTGACTTCAAATAAAAATAATGTGACTCAATGTGACTGTGTGATTGTGAAAATCTTGTGTTTGATGCTCCTTTTATCTACCTTATCAACAGACGAGTGAAACGTGTAATGAAAGTAAATAATAGAAACAAATGTTAAATTAAATTTATATTGAAATGCTAGTGATCAGTGAAAGGGAGGGGTAAGGAGTATGGTATGTATGAATTTTTTTCTGTTGTCTTTTTGTTTCTTTTTCTGAATTGATGCAAATGTTCTAAGAAATGATCATGATGATGAATATGCAACTATGTGATGATATTGTGAATTACTGATTATATATGTAGAATGGAATGATCAAAAGTTAAGAATGTTTGCGTTTGTTTGTTATATTTTCTTAAAAAATGAAAAAATTAATTAAAAAAAAGATATTTAAGCCCTCTAATCTCCTATATTCTGGAGCAGCTAGAAGGAAAAATATGAGAGGATCATTGGTAGCCCATGACAAACTCTGGAATCTGTCCTGTAACTACTTGTTGAAGAGTGCTTTGAAAATTATTGCTTTTTTATTTCTTTGCTTTGTATGTATATATGTATACTGTATAATAAAAGAAGTTAAAAAAAAGTAACGTGACTTCAAACTGATATTTCCAATCCAAATGAAGAAATAAAGGGTTTTCTTTGATTTATACTTATCTTTTACTTATATTGAAATTTTTGATTCATAAAGATGTTGCTTTATTCTAAGATAAATAATAATATATATACTACATATAATAGTATATATGTATAATAGTTTTGATTAATGATGATAACATTAACAATGATTTTGAAAATAGTTTAAGGTTCCTTTGTAATTCTTTTTAAGGGCACATCCCATTAGGAATATACAGAAAAATGATGGGGTTTTAATTTTACTTGAAATGATTCCTGACTGTATGGTTAAAACACCAGCTCAATACCTGGTTAAGTTCATTTGTATCATTTTGCTATTTAATTTAAAACATTTTTGTTTTATTATAGTGTAAAACATTTATGTGGTTTCAAAGTCAAATTTACAAAGCAAGACACATTCACAGAAGTCTAGCTTTTATCTCTGTCCCCTTAATCTTATTCCCTCCTTCCCTTCAAAAGTGACTTAAAAATAGCTATTTAGTTTTGGGTTATACTTCCTTTTTTTAAAACAGAAAATTCTTAAATATATTCACATTTATTCAACAAATGGTAGCATTTTGTATATATTATAATACCTTGCTTTTCCTTTTAGCAGTATGTTTTGGAGGTCACTTCTTTGTTGTGTATAGAGCTATTCCTCATTCCTTTTTAAAGCTTCATAATATATTCTCCCTGGTGTGGACACATTATCGTTTATTTAACCAATTTGCTTTTGCTATATAATTGTGTTATTTCCAGTCTTTTGCTATTATAAATGATGCTGCAAAAAATGGCCAATGCTGTGTTCCAAAAGACACCAGCAAGAAAATGCAAAGTTGAGCCATGGTATGGGAGAAAATATTTTGCAAATCATATATCTGATAAGGGACTTAAACCCAGAATATACAAAGAACTCTTACAACTTAATAATAAAAAGACAAATAGCCTAATTTTAAAAATGAGCAAAGGATCTGAATAGACATTTCTTCAAAGAAAATATACAAATGGTCAATAAGCACATGAAAAGATGCTCAACATCAATAGTCATTAGGAAAATGCAAATGAAACCACAGTGGGATGCCACTTATACCAAATAAGCTGGCTATAATGAAAAAGATGGAGAGTAGCAATTGTTGATGAGAAACTGGAACCCTTATACCTTGCTGGTACGAATGTAAAATGGGTGCAGACCCTTTGGAAAACAGTCCGGTAATTCCTCAAAAGGGTAAACAGAGTTACCTTATGACCCAGTAATTTCACTTGTAGGTATATATCCAAGAGGAATGAAAAGGTATGACTACACAAAAACTTGTATATGAATGTTCATAGCAACATTATTCATAGTAGCCAAAAAGTGAAAACAAATGTCCATCGACTGATGAATGAATAAATAAAATGCGCTTTCTCTATACAATGGAATATTATTCATCAATAAAAATATGTAGTCTACATACTGTATGATCCCATTGGTGTAGAAATGTCCAGAATAGATAATAATCTATAGAGATAGAAAGTAGACTAGTGGTTGATTTAGATGGGGGAAGGGAGGAAATGGGGAGTTATTAATGAGTATGGATGGAATTTCTTTTTGGGGTGATGAAAATGTTCTAAAATTAGATTATGGTGATGATTGTATAACTCTGTAAATATACTAAAAATCATTACGTTTTACGTTTTAAATAGTTGAAATTTATGATATCAATAAAGTTGATAAATAAATAGCCAAAAAAAAAAGGGAGGGGATTGAGTGTAGGGAGTTGCCGCACAGACAAAAGCATGCCAGGATGATTTTGATTTAAAATATTCTGTTACTTTGTTTCCAGAAACTGTTGTAATATTCTTGAAGTCACATTTTTTCAGACTAGGCCACTTCTGGAAGCTGCCATTCATACTTTGGAAATAGTATGATATTCCACTGCTATTCCTAAATGTTAATTGGGGGTCATAATTACAGTCAGTTTACCTATTCAGAGCTCAAACAGCTGACTTTGGTCATTTTTGCATTTTACCATGAATTTTATAGCTGTGTCATGTAGGATAATTTTGGCTGAAAATAACAGAATGCCTGACTAACAGTGGCTTAAGCTTAATTAATTATCTCACATCGCAAGAACCCTAGAGGTGCAGCAGTTTTAGGTTTACACAGTGACTCATGAATGTCATTAAAAGATGTAGGCTCTTTTTATCTTTCTATCCTGCCATCTTCATAATGTTGGGTTTTCATTCTCAGACTTGTGATCTCATTGTTGCAAGATGGCTGCCTGAGTTCCAGTCATCACAACTTCTCATAACTATGTTGAGGATAGGCAGGAAGGAGAAGGAGGGGAAAAGTCTCTTTCTAAATCAGAAAACAAAATCTCTCCAAGGAGCCTCCCAGTAGGTTTCCTCTTATATATTTTTTTTCATTTTTTACATGTTGTGTGATTCCATTTATGTAAAATGTTTAGAAAAGGAAAATCCATAGAGATAGAAAGGAGACTGGTGATTGCCAAGGGCTGGAGGGGGGGGGGATGGGATGTGACAGTTTGATGGATATGGGGTTTCATTTTGGGGTGGTGGAAATTAGCTAATGGTTCTGTAATTAGATGATGGTGATGATTACACAACATAATATATGTGAAACACCACTGAATTGCACTTTTAAATGGAAAATTTTATGTTATGTGAATTATATCTCAATTAAACAACAACAAAATTCAACCACATGTCAAAGAAGGCCCCCTAAAATAAAGTAAATCCTCCCAACTCCAAAATGCGCAGCTGTGTGAAGGATCTGTTGACAGCATGTGAGCTGTTGCAGCCCACTCTGACATAGGAGCCACGTCTGCACCTGAGTGTGCAAGCCCTGGAAATGGGGCTCAGTGGCAAACACCCAGCCCCAGTTGTGACAAGAGGCATGACCTAGGGTTTGAGGACAGCAGCACGATTCTCAAGCAGTAAGAACTGGCTACATTAGGAAAGAAAAAGGAAATGGTGTATATAAGTGATAGAATTTATTGAATAGGAAAGTTATTGACTTGGATTGGAGGGGAAAAGGCTAAAAAATATTGTTTTCTGCTACATGATGTTATCTGCTAACATCTAGCAGAAACCAGTTGAGAAGGTGCACAGTGCGTAGTACGCCCTCATTAGTACGTCCAAGCATGTTCAGAAAGGCACTGGAATGTCTTCTGCCCACCAGGAAAGCACTGACAGATTGAAATTCCTAAGTCCTAACCCCCTCTGTACAAAATACTGCTTGAAAATTCTATCAATCTGCCCCAGCCCAAAGAAGATTTTTAAGTCTGAACGTCTACAAAGAGGTGCATTTAACCAGCTTCACAGCGTGGAATCTTTGTGACTCGGTCCCTGTCAGGATCATGATGAAAGCATACACCAAGTGGTGCCTCAGAAGCCACAGAGCTGCACCCCAACTGGTGTTAGATCTCCCCATTATGTGCTCTTTTACTACCTTTTTACTCCTATATCAACCCTTATTATTCTGTATTGAAATTTCCCATTTGTTTGCCATGATTAACTTGAAACTTTGTAAAATCAGGGTCTGTGACTGTTTTGTTCATATTAGAATCCCAAGGGCAGGCTACCTGGCATCTCAATAAATACTCGTTGAACAGAAAACGAAAAAAATCCACAGAGCTGCAGCAAGTTGGAGCCATGCCTGTGAAGGTCCCAAGGGAACTGGCAAGTCAGAGGAAACACTAACAGGGCATGAAAAGACACAAATCCCTGCACAAGTCAGTATTTTGTATTATGGCTCCCTTACTGTTTGTCTCCACTATTAAATTAATTTCTCTCAAAACTAACGTTCTGAGAAAACAATGGAAAGCACCTCTTCGCAACTACTGTTTTCATGTTTAGTAAATTTTTTTTAAAATCCCGGGCTTATATAAAATTTTTCAATAGATTATTAGAATCTATAAAATAAGACAGTTGACCAATAAGGATTTCATATAGTCTATTGGTACAACTAATGTACATGGCTGCCCCCAGTTGCAGTTGGCTAATGATACTGTTTTAGGTCATGAAATTAGCATCTCATGATAAATATTTTTACTACAGGGGAAGATTGCATCTTTAAGGACACATTTGCATTTCTAAATAAAGCAAGTAGTGATTGCAAGAAGCAAACAGAGCTTTAGGCTGGAAGCATTTCAGGGGTTCTCAAGATTCTTCTTCTTCCTCCCCATCTTTAATTTCAGAAATTCTGTCTATAGATTTTAGAATTTCAGCATCAAGATTCAGTGTTTCCACTCCAGAAATCAGCTGCTTTATCGAAGAGTGTGCATTATTCATGACGATATAGAGGTTCTGCAAGGCCACGTCAGTGTTCTGCTTCACCACGGTCAAGGTATCCCCCTGGATAGAGGACCAGAGGGCCTCGTTCTTCCACTGGATGTTAGAGACCTGAGCCTGGAACCAACTTATTTCCCGTTTCAATTTCATGACCTGATTTTTGCCTTCATAACCCATTGGGTTCTGCTCCACCTGGTGGACCACCAACTCCAGGTCAAGGTAGTTGCCTTCCTCCTTCAGCATCTTTGCTTCTAGTTTATGCTCAACAGTCCTCGCCATTTCTGTTTGAGTTTCAGAGAAGCTGTGAACCTCATTCAGCTTTCTTCTCAGGTTAGAATTTTAGGAAGCACTGAAAGATGAAAATTCTAACCCAAGAAGGTTCTGCATCCGGAGATGCCGTTCTCTCACAGACTCTCTGTGAGCTGTGAACTCTGTATTAGGGCTGTTTGCTGGAGACCTCAGGGAAGCACGCGAGGCAGTGTTACTCAGAGTCCTCGCAGGGAGAGACTCAGGCCTGGGGTTGAAGGAAAATGACATGTTAGTGCTGTAGGATGAGGTGCTGGCAGTGACTCTCAGTGAGTGTATGCTCCATGGCTGACAGCAGGTAGGTCCTATACCACCTGTCTCCTCGTCCTCTTCCAGGTCGCCGGCCCTTGTGGGTTCTTAGAAAAATGTCTGCTGATACTCCAGGCCATACCCCAGGGTCTGGGTGGTTGAGGAGTTGTGTTCCAGCCCTAATGAGTGCCTCATGGCTTCCTTTGAATAAATTCTACTATTGTAAGTACTATTGTGTCTTCTTTTAACAAGGTCAGATTCTTGGTTTTCAGAAACTCTTTAAAAGAGAATAGATTTGGAAAAAAAAAAAGAGAGAGAGAGAGAGACAATGGATTTGCTTCTTCAAGGTCTTCAAGTTCTCCTCTGGAATGACGAGGCTCTGGGCTTGGGAAAGCAGGGTGACGCCCTGGTGGAGTGTATAGCCTGACATCCAGCTGGGCCTGGTATGGCTGGCCCTGCCTAGCCCAGCGGCCCAGCAGTGGCTCCTAGGCCTCTGCTTCTCCTGGGCCGTGGCCAGCATGGCCTGCCCCAGTCACCTGCTGCTCCTCCGTGCCACTCACCACTGTTTCCCTTCCGTTATATCTTATTGGCCCAAACTGGGCAACATGACTAGCTTTGCTAAAGGGGTGCCAGGAATTAACCTTGATTTTTCACTATTTGTGGAGGTGGGAAAGAGAAAAGGGAGTTAATAATGGCTGTGAGTGCCAACAAACTTTGTCTGATGCACCAGCCAAAGACTCAGTATCTGAGTTTGGATGCTGTTCTCAACCTTAGCATACCTTTCTCTTAAAAAAAGTTTGTGTTTTTAAAATTATACAAGTAATACACGAATACATCATCATTGTAAAAGATGCAAACAATATCATCCTTAACAAGCTTATTTCCCCTAATAGAAAACAAGCCTTTTTACTCCACTTACATCAGTGTGTTCACTGTCTGCCCTTTGAAGTCATATTTTGGACTTTTCCGCTGTATTATTATTGATTTGTTCCCTTTCCTGACAGCATCCTCAAGTTTCTTCCACTTCCCCTGCAGATTCTAGCCTTCCCTTGAAACTGGGCTCTAATCTCTCCTCCTCATTAAAGCCTTCCCTGATCATCTCAGCAGAAACTGTTTCTTCCTCTAAGTAATCCTATCATCTAGATCACTCACATACTGCCCTATTTCCTATGCTGAGTTTTGCATTCTTTATGTGTGATCATAATAGTCCTCAGCTGACTGAGAAAACATGATTGATTGCTCTCTGGGTTGCCCTCTGTCCCTAGCTCAGTGCCTTGCTTATGCTGGGTAGGCCCTTAATAGATTGTTTGTCCATTGTTGATTTCTGTCTGTTGCAGTCACACTTAATAATTAGAGGAAAATGAACACAGTTTGGAGAATCATCTCTGGAATTAACTTCTTGCTTATGCCTTGGTACAGCTGCTATAGATCAAAATAATTCTTATTTTAGCTACAGTGAATACAGAGGAAGAAGAAAGTCGTTTGCTTTTGTGGCTTAAATAGGTAATAAGCCTCTCCAGAGGCTTGGCTTATACAAAGCAGCCGGGGCAGCATGATGTCACTATGCAAGGTGTGACTCAAAGCCTCTCTGTGGGCTATTGTGCCATGCTGGAGGGATGTTTCTATCTTGCTTGTTGGCATCCAGTCTGGTTTTTTTTTTTTGAAGCAGCAGATTTTTGTTAGCAGTCAGAACTCCTTAGGAGACCAGTCTCACAACAATAGGATTCCAGATACCCTCATAGTGCAAATTATATAAAGTGATTTGGGGCCATTTCCTGAGAGTTCATTCTGTTCCTATGGTTGCAGAAATAGCAGGGCCAAATTTTTAGGGGGGTATTCTCCAAAGCAAAGAGAAGTGGGAGTGGACATTCTCATTCCCTCATTAGCTAGGCCCCAGAATGCCCCAATTCGATCTGGCAGCACCACTGTGAAAAAATGACCAGCTTGGCCTTTTGAAGACCAAACAAATTCTTTGCCTTCTAACTGTTTGGCAACCCCAAAGAGGGAATGGTCACAGCTGTTAGAGTTTTTTTTGGGGTGGTGTTGGGGATTTGGGTCAATTCACATAGCTTTGCCGTTATTTAGGCTACCTTTTCTTCTTCACATGACCTTGGCAATTGAAAACATGCCTTTCTATCAGATTATAATTGAGATCTTTGTTTGTTTTTAAATAATTTATAGGATGATGTCCATATCATTTGTTAGTGTTTGGTCATTTTACTCAGCTGTTTTCATAGTCATACTTGATACTGTATGAAAGCTCCCTGAGTAGAACCTCCACAGTGACCAAGGGAAGTAGACCTCCCTTTTCTTCTTTTTGTTAATTGAAACTTTTATTGAGGTAAATGTAGATTCACATGCAGTTGTAAGAAATAATAGAGAGAGCCTGCATACCCTTTACCTGGTTTCCTCCAATGGTAACATTCTACAAAACTATAATATATTATCTCAATCAGGATATTGGCATTTATATAATCCATGATCTTATTCAGATTTCACTAGTTGTATTTGTACTCATTTGTGTGTGTTTTGTCTATGCATTTCATCACATGTGTTGGTTCCTCTGACCACCACCACAGTGAAGATACAGACCAGTTCCATCACCACAAAGACCCTTCTTATTTCCCTTTAATAACTATCGGTCTTACTCCCCTTCCCCATCCACAACTTCCTGCAACCACTAATCTGTTCTTCATTTCCAAAATTTGGTCACTTCATAAATGTTACGTAAGATGGGTTGCACGGGTGGTTCAGTGGTAGAATGCTCACCTTCCATGTGGGAGACCTGGGTTCTCCCGGACCATGCACATCCCCCCCTGCACCCCCCAGCAAAAATCAGAAAAAAAAAGCTACGTAAAATGGAATAATGAAATATGTGGTCTTTGGGGATTGACTTTTTCACTCAACATGGTTCCTTGGAGATTTATCCAAGTCATTGTGGGTATTAATAGTTTGTTCCTTTTTATTGCTAAGTAGTATTTCATGTGTGTAGCACAGTTTATTTAACCATTTGCCCATTGAAGTTAAATAAACAGTGCTACGCTCAGCCAAATTGTATTGAAACAGGTGCCACCAACTTGGAATTTATATTAATGTAAATAGGGCTGGTATGAAAGAATGGGTATGATGGCTATACCACAGGGGACTTTTCTTACTTTATCCTGGCGATATTTATGTAACATCTGATAGAAAAAAAATCTGATAGAAAGGGTTTTTGTTAGAGCAAAAGTTTTTAATTTCGATGAGGTCCAATTTATCAATTTTTCCTTTTATGGGTTGTGCTAAGAGTTCATTGCCTAGTCCTGGATCCCAAAGATGTTCCTGTATTATTTTTTCTAAAGGCTTTCATAGTGTTACGTTTTATATTTAAATCTCTGATTCATTTTGAATTGATTTTTACATAACGTGTGAGGTTTAAGTTGAGCTGCTTCTTCTTCTTCTTCTTTTTGCCTATTGATATCCAGTTGCTCCAGCATCATTTGTTGAAAAGGCTATTTTTTCTGTACTGAATTGCTTTTGCACCTTTGTCAGAAATCAGTTGAACATTTTGTGTGGTTCTATTTCTTCGTTCTCTATTCTGTTCCATTGACTTATGTGTCTGTTGATCTGTCAATACCACACTCTTTTGATTGCTTAATCTATATAGTAAACCTTACTATTGAGTAGAGGATTCCTCCCATTTTATTCTTCTTTGTTAACGTTGTTTTAGCTATTCTTGGACCCGCACACTTCCATATGAATTTTGGTATAAGCCTGGCTATGTCTATGAAAAACTTTGCTAGGATTTTGATGGGAATTGCATTAAACCCCTAGATCAGTTTGGAAAGAATTGACATCTTCACTATGGTGAACCTTTCAATCCATGAAAACGGTATGCCTCTTCATTTCTTTATGTCACCTTTGATTGTTTTCATCAGCATTTTGTAATTTTAATTCTACAGATCCTCTATGTGTTTTGTATTTTATTTTCTTCGGAGTGATCATAAATGATACTATGCTTTAAATTTCAGTTTTATGAGTTTTATGTATTCATTGTTAGTATATAGAAGTATGATTGATTTTTGTTTTGATCTTGTATCTTGTGAACTTGCTGAACTCACTTATTAGTTTTAAAAAGTAGATTCTTTGGAATTTTTCTACATAAATAAGCATGTTATCTATAAATAAAGACAGAATCTGTACATTTGCATCTTTCTTTGAATTTTGAGAGTTTTCAGAAATTATTTCTTTAAATAATCTTTCAGCTCCACTGTCTTTCTCCTCTCCTTGTGTGTCTTAGATGATATGAATGTTGGATCTTTTGATATTGTTCCACAAGTGCTTGAGGCTCTGTTTAGTTTTGGTTAATCTGTTTTCTCTCTATTCAGGTTGGGTGAATTCTGCTGATCTGTTCTCAAGTTCACTGATTCTATCTTTTGTCATCTCCTCTCTACTATAGTACCTATCCAGTGAATTGCTTTATTTCTGTAACTGTATTTTTCGGTTCTTTAATTTTTATTTGGCTCAGTTTTATAACTTCTGTTTCTAAAGATTTTCTATTTTTCCATTTGCTTCTAAAGTATTTGTAATTCATTATTGAAGCATTTTTATGATGACTGCTTTAATATCCTTTTCAAATAATGACAACATTTGATTCATCTCAATGTTGACTATTTAATTGTCTTTTCTCCTTCAAGTTGTAGTTTTCTTGGTATTATGAGTGATTTTCAATTGTATTCTGGATATTTTGTTTATTATGTTAGGAGACTCTGAGTTTCATTTAAGTATTTGATTTTATCAGGTTGTCACCCTGTTTAGGTTTAGTATGTAGATCTGTCCTACTTTTATGGGCTCTGGATCCAATGATGGTTTAATTTTCAAAGCGTTTTGGTGTTATTTTGGTCTTCTTGGTTTATCTTGTGCTCCTGGGGCTCCCATTGGTCCCTGCTTTTTCTGTCTAACAGGGTGGAAAATATTTCCTCAGGCCAGGCTGTGTGGGTCCCAGTTGATGGGAGGTGTCTCAAGCTTGAAAGGATGAGGAGGCTTCCCAGGCTGGGCCACTTGTTATGACTGTATCCTTTTTACTAGTTCCACCTGCTTTCCTGCCAGAGTATCACTCAGGAGGGGAGAGGAGTCTCAGGCTGGGCAAGGAATGAGAGCATTTCCCCTGGATGCTTCATATCTGCAGGGCTCTTGATTAACCCCCTGTTTGCAGGCTCATGTGGTATTATTAGAGAGACTCTCGACTCATCCAGGGAGGAGTGAATCTATATGGAATATCTTTCGGTTGCTAGGTTGGGGGTCGAGAAGTGCCAGGTCTAGAGCTCCTTATTCCATAAAGTGGGGGACATAAGATTCTCCGCTACTGCTTTGTTTCTGTACTCCTGGGTTCCCTAACCAATTCTCTTCCTCTTCCCATGTTTCAGAATTCTCCTTTGGTTTTCTCTTATGCCATTACCAGGATTTATAGTTGTGCTTAGTGAGAGAGAGGAGGAAGAAATGGGTCCACATCATGTTGTCTGGACTGGAAGTCACCCACTTTCCTTTTTTTTTTTTTCCCACTTTCCTTTTGATTATGACCTTCTGACTGTGTTTCAGAGCTTGCTGTTTTGAAGGAGTTTCTGAGAAGGTTTAAGAAGCTGCTTAAGTCCTGTGAACTTGATGGCTAACAACCTGGATCAGATAGAGAATTACAAAAAGTCCTGTTTAGACCTCAGTGTTTAGTGAGGGCTCTTCCTGGTGACACAAACTGTGTAGCCAAATTGTATCGAAACAGGTGCCACCAACTTGGAATTTATATTAATGTAAATAGGGCTTGTATGAAAGAATGGGTATGATGGCTATGCCACAGGGGACTTTTCTTACCCTTTATCCTGGCGACCATTCCTTTCTTTCTTCTCGCCATTCCCCCCAAATGTGTTTATTTTGTGCAAGAGATTTAGAGAGTCTCTGGTGGCAGCCAGACTCCATGAGAAGGGGGGGAGTTATTAAGTTAAAATTTAACACAATTAAATTTTTGTAATTTTTATAATTAAACTTATTCATTCTCTGTAGATCTTCTTTTTTGGGCAACTTCATTAAGTGGTGTCCAAAAGAAGCAGGATTCGCTCCTTAAAAATGCATTTTATTTTCAAATAGACTCACGGACAAGTTATTCTCTGGGATAAATTTTACCCTGCTATCTTCTCTTCCTGATTTCTTCCAAGTTCTGCATACTCCAAGGACCCTCAGGACTTTTGGATGTAGATGTTGTGGAGTTCCTTATTTCAGGAGTCTGTTCACTGATTTCCTCATTGTGGCAGGTCCCATTGCACAATGGGGGCCAACCATTCAGGGTCACAATTTGATGTGGACCACTTCTAAATCTAATGCCACTGAAGTCACAATTCTTGCCCTTGTGGGATCAAGGATTGTTGAAGCAGGTGTTCAGATTCCAGTCCTAATACATACTTACACAATCATATAATCACCCCCACCTCCCATCTTTGCCTTGGTTTTCCATAGTCCACTGTCCTTGCAGCTATGGGACAAGGCTACTTTTTTCCTTGACAATCTTTGGCAGTTTACCAAGTGCAATTGGAAGGTGTGCTGCCCTAGTATCTTACCCCTTTACTCTGACCCAGCACTTTTTAATTCCTAGGAGATACCATGAGTGGCCCATGGGCCTCAAAGCTCACAGACTCTTTGCTGTAGGGAGAGGGACTTTAGCTGAGGTTGTACTGTGCTGCAGGCACTCTGTTTTCTGTTCCCACCTTCTGTGACCATCAGCTTGCATCAGATGCTGCTGCAGCCATGTGTTATTACAAGAGTGCTGAACTTGAGTATTAGGAAGGGCTCACTTTAGCCTACCTACTCCTGATAAACACACACACACACACATACACACATCATGAAACTCCGTGAACAACTGGCTGTTTTTACCTTCAGGTAGACTTTTCCTCCATAATATCCATAAGAAAGGTACTGGGTCATAGTGAACTCCTGGTATCTCTTGATGCACTGCCCATGTGCTCACACTCACAGCTGCCTTTGGCTTTTGTCTTCCTTTAGTTTTATCAAGGGAACCAGTTGCTCCTCTTCATAAATTCTAAAATTAAACCTCAAATGGATTCCTTAAGTCAGTGACAGTGATGAATTATAATATTTGTTCTGCTTGAAGTTTGAGAAGTGATTTGTTTTTCCCAATGTATAAAGAAAATTATACTTTAGATCACTCAGTTATTTTATTCTGTAAAAGAAGGCATTAAAGACAGCTTTTAGAGACTGAATATATTATTTTGTAATGCTTTCTACTGCAAATAATGAAATACCTAATCAGTAGAGGCTTAAACAAGCAGGAGTTTATTTTTCTCACCAAACAGGAAGTTTGGAGGTAGGTGGCTGCTGGCATACATTTAAAGGCTCAACTTGGTCTCAAAACAGCATCTCTGCAATTATCCCTACCTTCCCACCCATGATCCCACCCATGATCCCAAGATGACTGCTGCAGCTCCAGACATTATGGAAGAGATGGGTGAGGGGCAGCATCACTTGCATCTGTCCCTTTTCTCAAGAGAGCAAAAGCCTTTTCTAGAATCCCAAGATAAACTTCTGAAAAGGAGGCTGAGGAAACAAGTACAGTGTTTAGCCTTTTCTAGTTTCTAAATGGAAACTGGCAAGAGAGAAGGAATTTGGGAATGGAGATACTAGTCAGCTATAATGAGCCAGTGACTTTAACTGGGATTCTTTTTATTGATTGGTGCTCTAAATTGAATTAGAAAAAAAAATTCCTCTTTTGAGAAAGGGGCTACACATCTCTCTAGCTCTTATTGATTTAAATTTGACTTACACTTTATTGATTTTAAATGCACTATTAAATATGTAAAACTGATATTGTTGTATTGAATTGGTAGCTACGAATCATGAACACAACACTTTTCCAAGTTAGGTTTGGAAAGAGAGGAAAATTCACTACAAATGTTTGATTGAGGATTTTTTTGACATGACTTTTATGTCAAAAGGGTTACACACTAAGGGTTACTTTTTCAGTGATTTAGCTTTATGAATAAATAATGATTAGTTTCATACTCTTATGGCCTTAACCTCTGTATTCCACTATACCTGAGGCAATTTTGTTATTTTCTCTTGGGGTGGTTCACGATATCTACTGAATGCTTTCTTCTCCCCATAAGAGTACAACAAAGAAGAAAAGAGAAAATGAATTTCTAAAATAAGTATGATCTGACGAAGTGAGGTCCTGAAACATGTAATGGTGTGGATGAACCTAGAAAATATAGTCCTGAGTGAGGTAGGTCAGACATAAAAAGATAAATATAGTGTGATTTCACTGTTGTGACTCTGGTGGTAGAGAGTAGACTCCAGGTCATGCAGCCCAGGAGGAAAATTTGTATTCATTTATAGCGGTGAGCTAAATGTTGCATTTCTGCAGCTGGAGTGCATAGGTGACTCCAACAGCTTCCATATGTTTGACATTTTTAACATTGACCATTCATAGTAAAGATTCTATTTAAAGAAAAAGACTCACATTAACATCTAATACACAGACACACACCCACACACAGTAGAAAGAAATGCACCCAACATGGAAAGACACCCAGGGACACATATGCACAGAAAGACAGAGACAGAGGGCACATGTTCATGCCACACACACCCGTAGATGCAAATCCAGACACTGGCAC
Source organism: Tamandua tetradactyla (assembly GCF_023851605.1). NCBI lineage: Eukaryota > Metazoa > Chordata > Mammalia > Pilosa > Myrmecophagidae > Tamandua > Tamandua tetradactyla. Next base: position 127,162,240 of record NC_135353.1, read on the forward strand.
ACACAGACACACACATACACACACAAATAAATGAATAAATATGATATGAAGGGGGAAATATTTAAGAAATATAAGCAAACTGGTACAAAACCTGATCAGGCAGGAATATCTAAGAATGGTGTTTTTAGATAATTCTATATCAAATTTGCAATTAACCTCAAAAATTAGTTAGAAAAATAAGTGTTACTGTTCACTGACATATTAGATATTGACTTGCCCTCTTCAGTCACCTAATTCCCAGTAACAACTGGTAGCTGCACAAGGGTTTCTATAGCATTCTCTTCTAATACTGACCCAGTTTTTAAGGGACTGGGTCTAAATCTAATAATCTGATCTATTCTCTCCCTTCCAGGTCATGGTGATTATTTTCACTATTACATTTACCCAGAGCAAAAAAAAAATTCAACTCCATTACTTCAACAAAGGGAGGACTATTATTTTTATTTAAGAGAGCACAAACAATGTGAAGCCTTTTGCTTAAGGGATTTGGATTCCCATCCAGGATTCACCACTTATACTACTGGAGTGAACTTTGGCAAATTACTTATTCTCTCTGTGCCTCAGTATCCCCATCTTTAAACTAGGAATAATGATAAAACATACTCAGAGTATTATTGTGAGGATTAAAAGAGTTGAATGTTTCTAAAGTCCTTAGAACAGTGTTATTAATGTTAGTTATTATGGCAACAGGAATGATACTCACATCTGTAAAGATAAGCTTCTAACTCATGATGGCCATAGTGAGCTGTCAGGTTCTTGCCATGCATCTCTCTCTTCCTGCCTTTGCCATATATTGTCAAGCATCTGGACTGTGGAATACACAGACTCTGATGTGCTGGAGTGCTGAAGGAAAGATTTCAAAGGATCGATAACCCTTGGTGCTGATGAGTATAACCTGCTTCTCAGTTTGGGTTCGTTTCACAGTTTCTGTAGTATCTCTGGCCACACATTAATCGATCCAAGCCAGCAATAAAATTCCTCTTTTGATCTTCAGCAGTAAGGAAGGCAAGTTGATATCAGCTGTCAATTTGACATGAAACAGAAAAGAGGTCTGGATTTGGCTCCTATCTTTACAACAGTGGTGTCACAGGTGGAATGGGAACCAGGGGGTTGAGATAGCAATGAGCACTGAATCTGGAGACAGCACATTCCTGACCTAATCATTTGCTAAGACATTCACTTTATTTCTTTGGACTAAGAATGAGCACCATTTTAGTCACTAGAGCAAAGTGCAGGTTGATATACTTTCCTAGGAGATTATAATGGCAAATCTCAAGCTTGGTTGTATGTGTGGATGAAGGTAAACATTTGAAACAGGCACCCTATTGATTTCTACATCATTCCAAATAACTTTCTAAGCAATTTATTTCTAAGGTATAGAATTCTGAATTGAAATTTCAAGGTAATACTCTGATAGTGCAGAAATGGAACTTTCATGCTATGCTTATGAGAATAACAACAGAAATGGACATTAATGAACTTTTTTTTTTAAAGCATGCATTTTTAAAGAACTTAGAGTGGGGACACAAATGGACATTTGCACACTGGTGTCTGGGGGCAGTGTTCCTGATCCACAATGAATGGAGGTGGCCTAAGGGTATAATGCTTGAGGAATGGAAGGCAGAATCTAAGGTGTATACATATAATGGATTACTGAGTGGCTGTGAGAAGGAATGAAGTTGTAAGGCATGCAGCTAAGTGAATGAATCTTTAGAGCTGTATGTTGAATGAAATGTCAGAGACAAAAATACAAATATAATCATGCCCCAATCATATGGACTAACTATAATATAAAAATTCGGTGAATTAAAGTCGAGAGCATGGGTTATCAGGCTGGGGCTTATTGTAAAGGGTCCTAGACTGTAAGTTCTTGTAGCAGTAACATATATTCATGAGGTGGAATTGTTAACTCTGAATTCTGAGATACTGAACTGTCTGTATATAACATGGTCTTTCCCAGAAACCTTGGGTATTTATGTGACACCTGAGATTCAGAGTTAGAGCTCTGAAGCTATGAAGCAGTATCCCATACAGGAACTGTTTAAAAAGTTGAAAAAGTGATCAGACATCAAGTAGAGATATGAATGAAGCTGATCTGGTTAGGACTAAGGTATAGCATAAGACTGGGTAAAGGATGATATCGTTCATATTTTAAAACTTCAACTTCTGTGTGAAACTAAAGGGAAAGATGCTTATTTGGTGCAAAATTTGTATTTTGGGTAGTGCATTTCTGAATTTAACTTGTATGGTCGTTTTAGTTGAACACCATAAGTACATGGTATCTTGAATACAGCATGAGATTTTGTTGGTTTGTCCAGGTTAGTGTGCTGCCCTAATAAATCCCAGAGTGATTTGGGCAGAGAATAAAGAAGTATTTGCAAAGTCCCCTTGAGGGAATGGGGAGAAAGGAGGAAATTTCAACTTCCGCATTTGGAGAATTTCTGATATTCTTGCAAGCAGTGGGGACAACCAAATCAGTAGGCTGAGTCCTCAATCTTGGGGTTTGCCCCTATGAAACTTATTCCTGCAAAGGGTAAGCCCACTTAAAAATTACACCTAAGAGTCACCCCAGAGAACCTCTTTTGTTGCTCAAGTGTTACCTCTCTCTCTGGGCCAACTCAGCAGGTCAACTCACTGACCTCCCTCCTGCGTAGGACGTGACTCCCAGGGGTTTAAATTTCCTTGGCAACGTAGAGGAGAAATCCTGGGATAAACTGGGACCAGGCATCAAGAGATTGAGAAAGCCTTCTTGACCAAAAGGGGGAAGACAGAAATGAAAAAAATAAAGTTTCAGTGGTGAAGAGATTTCAAACACATTCGAGAGGTTATCCTTATGCATTATATAGATATCCCTTTTTTGTTTATGGTGTATTGGAGTGACTGGAGGGAAATACTTGAAATTGTTGAACTGTGTTCCAGTAGCCTTGAGTCTTGAAGACAGTTGTATTATGATATGTTTACAGTGTGATGGTGTGATTGTGAAAACCTTGTATCTGATGTTCTTTATATCCAGGGTATGGACACATGAGTAAAAAATATGGATTAAAAAAATAAATAATAGGGGGGACAAAGGATAAAACAAATTGGGTAGATGGAAACACTAGTGGTCAGTGAGAGGGAGAGATAAGGTGTGTGATATGTGTGAGTTTTTTTTCTGTTTTCTTTTTATTTACTTTTCTGCAGTGATGCAAATGTTCTAAGAAATTACCATGGTGATGAATATACAACTATGTGATGATATTGTGAATGTTAGATTGTATACCATGTATAGAATGTATGTGTGTGAAGATTTCTCAATTAAAAAAAAAGCATGTATTTTGTTGCTTTTTACTTGAATGTGCGAATTTACAATTCACAAGCCAAGACATTTGGAGAGATTTTTGTACTAATTCCTTTTCATCCTAAAAACATTTTAAAAAAATATTAGGTCCAGATGATTTTATTTTATTTAGCAAGAAAATTGGAAATGCTAAACAAGTGTCTGGCTAATACTTTTTGGGTAGAGAATTTGTTCATTGATTTAGGATTAAGAAACTCAGAAAACAATCAATTCTTTTGCACATAGTGGGGATTGGATTGAACTACATTCTGAATTTCATATATTGTGGTTTCTCCTCAATTTTTACAACATTGGTGGTACGTAACTGAAAATAAGAATACCCCGTTGTGTGGTGTCCTTATTCATTGTCACTAGCTGGGCAGGATGTGCTAAGAGTTATAAACTATAACTATAAGCAGCTATAAGCTGCTATAAGCAGCTGTGTAAGTGTGTGCATATGGGGAGGGGACAACAGCTTGCTACACCTCAAAGCAGCAGGCTCACCTTCTTTGTCCCTTGTTTCTTTCAGTCCCTTTTCTCTACCTTATTGCTGTGGTGGTGACCAGGAGAGGAAGGGCTAACTTTGTTGAGGGCCCTTCAGGCTCACTTACTGCTTCATTCTCCTTCAGAAATAGCAGAAATGAAAAACGCAGCTTGTGCTGCTGTAACCATGTTTGGGAGCTGCAGCAAGGTATAGGCTAAGGAGCCAGGTGATGAGAGGAGCACATCCTCCTCATTCCTTCTCCCTCTTTCCCCCATCCTTCCAAAGTGGAAATGAGACTGGCATAAACCTTCCTTTCTCAACATAGCCACTTACAGGTATTGGTTCCTTTACCTGATGTCTACTGTAGCAGTGCTACTCAAAGTGTGGTTTGTGTTTGTCTAAGACATAGGGAGTCGTTAGAAACTTACATGCAATTAGACGTTGCCATGTCATTCAAGGGCACGATCAGTGGGCTTATGTTTCTTTATGTCTGTCTTTATTTCATTTTTCTTACAATCAGTTTGATGGTATTTTACAGAAGTATCAGTCTGAAATTCTTGGGAAACAAACAAACAATCTTGTCCTTCCCTAAAGATAGTTTGATGCACCATCCTATAGGATGCCCCTTCCTTTCCATTCTCCATGTCTTTACCTTTTACAGATCTTTCTCCTTTTATGCTTGCTCAGCTTCAGTAGCTGCTTGCTTAGTCTGTCTGCCCCTCATCTCTCATTCCAACCCATCATTTTTTTTTAACAGCAGGTACAGCGAAGTGAATTAATTACATTCCTCCATTCATGGCACAATATGATCATTGGTCTGTAGAAGGCCTCTCTCTTGTTTTATGTACTTTTATATGCCATCATTCCTGACCACAATTTCATTCCTTACCCACTTTACATATGCTTCCATACAAATGCTTTTGGTATCCATTCTTGAATCTCTTTATATGTCCTTGCAAAATATGTAGCATTGTTTTTAAGCGTGTTTTAAATATACATAAAAGATTTTGTGCTATAGATATGTGTGTGTGTGTGTGTGTGTGTGTGTGTGTGTGTCTTTGGTGGGGGCAGGGAAATGCACAGGCTAAGAATCAAACCTGGGTCTCCCACATGGCAGGTGAGAATTCTCCCACTGAACTACCCTTGAACCGCACCCCCCATAGATATGTTTCAAGAATCTGTCTGCATTTCTATTTGTATATCTTCTTCATTGCTTCTAACCATAGACTTAAGGAGGACTAAGCCAGGCGATGTGGACAAAGAAAGATCAGGTGATAGCATCATCATTACTTGAAATAACCCAAAATTAATGTTCTATTCATTCAACAAATATTCACTGAGCACCTACTATGTGCCAGGCCCTGTAGTCCTTATTTTCAGGAAGTATAAAGTCTAGTGTCAGATACAAGCACGTAAACAGTTAACTATGATATAATATGCTAAATACAGTAATGGTGGTTCAGCAATTATGGACATAAATTCATTTGTTGAATGAATGAATCCAGAATAAGCATTATGAGATTTTTCATCCAAAGACCTCATAGTTATTAAAAAAAAAATTTATTATGTCCTGTGTACTAGTCATTGTGCTTTGTCCTTGTGATAGAATGAAAGGCAATGGGCAAGTATGCAAATGGTTAATGAGAAGGTGTCCTTTAAGATTTAAACAGAAGATCTATATAGGAACAGAATGTTTTGTCTCTAGGAGCCAGGGAAGGCTTCAAGAGGACATGACATTTGGACTATCTTTTATTTACTTTTTACATTTTTCTGAAGTTTGTTATTATTTTTTTATTGAGGCCAAATTCATATAACATAAAGCTAACCATTTTAGAATGAACAATTTGTTGGCATTTTGTATATTTACAATGTTGTGCAACCACCACCACCATCTATTTCTAAAACATTTCCATCACTCCCAAAGGCTACCCATTAAGCAATTACTCCCCTTTCCCTGCCTTTTCCCAGCCCCTGAAAACCATCCATTTACTTTTTGTCTCTATGAATTTACATATTCTAGATATATTATATAGGTGGAATCATCCAATATTTGTCTTTTTGGTTTGGTTTATTTCATTCAACATAATATCCTCAAGGTTCATCCATGTTGTAGCATGTATCAGTATTCCATTCCTTTTTATGGCTGAATAATATTCCATTTATGGATAGATCACAATTTGTTTATCCATTCATCCATTAATGAACGTTTGTGCTTTTTTTTTACTTTTTGGCTGTTATGGATGAGCCTTTATGTACAGGTATTTGTTGGAATAACTATTTTCAGTTATTTGCAGGGTATATACTTAGGAGTAGAATTGCTGAGTCTTATGGTAATTTAATATTTAACATTTTGAGAAACTGCCAGAATATTTTCCACAGCAGCTGGGCTATTTTACATTTCCATCAACAATGTATGAGGGTTGCAGCTTCTCCACATTCTTTCCAATACTTATTATTTTCCCTTTTATTAAAAAATAATAGCCATCTTAGCGGGTGTGAAGTGGTATCTCATTGTAGTTTGATTTGCATTTCCCTAATGGCTAATGATGTTGAGCATCTTTTCATGTGCTTACTGGTCATTTGTATAACTTCTTTGGAGAAATGTTTATTCAAGTCCTTGGCCCATTTTATTATTGGGCAGTTAGTCTTTTTGTTGTGTTATAAGAGTCCTTTCTACATTCTAATACCAGACCTTTATCAGATATATGATTTGCAAATATTTTCCCCATTCTGGATGTTTTTTCACTCTCTTGATAGTGTCCTTTGATGCACAAGTTTTTAATTTTGATGAGTCCTATTTATCTATGTTTTTCTTTGTTATTCATGCTTTTATTGTTGTAGCTTAAGAATCCATTGCCAAATCCAAGGGCTTGAAGATTTATGCTTGTTTTTTTCTAAGAGTTTTATGACTTTAGCTCTTACATTTAGGTTGTTGATCCATTTTGAATTCTGGAATAGGGTGCAACAGGCCTTCGATTGTATTTGCAATGTTCTATTTTGTATGCAAGGTCGTGGGTACACGGATGGTCATTATATCACATATTATAGCAGGATATATGATATGATATATATGATATGATGTGGCATTCTTGAATTTGTTGCCTATAATTTCAATGCATGTGTTAGCCACAATGCTGGCTTTTTGTATGTTTGGTTTTTGTTTGAGTATAGTCAAGCTTTATATATGTGGAATTGTCAGATTTCACATAGCATTGTACCTCCTGTTTTGTTTTATTTTGTTTTCTGCTGGAATTTTTTTGAGATTTGTCCATATTGATACATGTAGTTTTAGACCTCTGTATCAACCTTTCATTTTATAAAGAGAGAAACATTGATGTATCTTTTCTGCTATTGGTGATCATTTAGATTGTTTCCTATTTTTCACTCCTATAAATACTGCTGTAACATGTTGAAATCTTATTCATATCTCTTTGTGTACAGGTGCAAGAGATGTTTTTAGGAATGGAATTGCTAGAGCATAGGGTACATATACCTTTCATTTAACTAGGTAGTCCCAAATCTCTCTTCAAATGGCTGTACTAATTTACTTTCCCACTGGCAATGCATGAAATTTGATTCTGGCCCAGATTCCTGCCAACCCTTGGTATTATTTGTGTTTTTTCTACTCTGTCCAGATCACCAGACAAAGGGAAGAGGGGGGCAAGGTTTTACAATCATGAGGAGAATGTCAGCTCTAAGGAGTTTCCTGTTATGTTTATTTTAATGAAGAAAAGATTTTATCCTGTTTAGGTGAAAATAATGTTTAGATTTCTGTGGAAAACTGGTGCATTTTTTACTCTGAAGTAGAAGAGGTTTTTTAGTTTTGCTTTCCTGTTTGCATTCTTGGCAAATAAGCAGAAAGGACCAATTAACAAGCAAACTAATGTTCTAAATGTTCATTGCAGTAATTGTTATTTTTAAGTATTTTAAATAGCATGGAGCATTAGATTTATCTTTACTGCTTTTCAAAGTTTTGAATTTGTTAAAATGAATTGAATTGAAAATGTGATACTACTTTATGTATAATGATTGATCGTAATTACTTTCTACTTTATATTCATTTTGCAATGGGAAAAATAAAAGATGGGAAAACGTGCTTGCATTTTAAAACAAAAATCGCAAAAAGTAACTTTGGGCATTTAATGTTGTCTCATGTTCATAGGTGGGAAAGGAGAAGTTCCACAAATCTCAACATTGGGGCTTTTGCAACAATGTTAGGATGCTGGTGAGTGACGATAAACCTGGAATAGGTGGAGAACCACTTCTTGGGCAAAAGATTAAGCCTAAATATAGTGCATATCCGAAAGGAGAAGGATTTGAGGCTCCATCATGGGTGGCTTTTGATAAACAGGTAAGTCATATGACATTGGGAATAATGCATTCCTAAAATTTTGCGTGTACTAAATACTAAATAGAGTTGAGAAAATTGGAGTCTTCAATGTAAATGCTAAGGCTAGCTCTTCTAAAAAATCAAGTTCCAATGACAAAAATACTCTAAACAAAGAAAAATTGTCCTTGTTATGTGGTTTCTGACCAGACATGTTGAATGAAGTGCTCCAGATAGTCTTCTTTCTTGGCTAATGCTCATCAGCCTTTCTCTTATCTCATTCCCCAGACAGAATACTCTGTCCTTCTATAGACACTAAGAGTCTGGCTAGACTGTCACTTTTGCTTAGTGGGTCACCACTAATTAAACAGCTTTGTTTAATTCCAAATGTAACATTAAATAGGAACAGAAAATTGCCTTCTCTTCTTTCCTCCATATTAGCTATGATTTCCTATAAGTAAGGACATGGTAGAAATTACATAAGTGAGGAGAAGGAGGTGCCATGATTAGACAAGAGTATGAACTTTTTAATGTAGACATCAGTGCACAGTGTAGCATATACTGACATGCTGATAGAAAAAGGTAATCCATTTAAATACCTTAAAAAGGACTGAGATCAAAAGAAAGAAAACCAAGACGACTAGTTATTCCCATAAGGCAGCTGTATGTGTATGCTGTATTTACTAGGCAATGCTGTCACTGCCTCATGTCTGTTTTCCACAGATAACCTGCATTATTAGATTATTATTTTAAATCCCATAATTTAAAAATAATTTAAAAAATAGATTAAGAATTCAAACCTTTATAACTTCATATTAACTTTGTCACGTGGGATTTAGCAACCTTTACATGAATTGATTGGCACTACTTTGATTCCCATTGAAATGTCCTCAGATTTGGTAGAACTGACATGTTCCATGTCATCTGTGTCAGGGTAGATCAATTAGAACACACAGTTTTTTTTGAAGCTCATGTCTGGCACTTCTGGAGCTTGAATAGACCACAGGGAAGCTTCTTTCCTAGGAAACCATCTCTACTTTGAACATGGGCCAATATTTCTTTTTCTTTAATTATTTTCAGTACCTGGCTCAGAGCTTGGAAGTTATTTCTGGGCTGATTTACTTGGGTGGATTAGAAATGTTTTTTTCTTACTCATAATGTTATAGGTGTTTGCACACCATCATTCTAGAATATATAATTTGCAAGGGTCAAAGAAAAGATTCTATTTTTACTTCTTGTCTCAAAAAGAGGGTACTGACAATATTTTAAACTAATCAACTACTGAATAAGTAATGCCATAGGCCACAATGCATTAAACTATTCTCTTGCATTTAAAGTTGAAAATTCATTTCATTTCATGTTTTTCTCAATATTTAATATGTGCCTTTTAAACCTATTTTGCAGCTCTTTGATTACTTATAAAATTGTGTAGAATATTTCATGAAGTTGGAATAATTTTAGCTTCAAACTACTTGAGAAAATAAGGAGCTAGCTCATTTCAGACCTAACTAAGTGCAACATAATTCTTTCAGTTATTTTGTTGGTCAACTTCAATTAAATATTCATTAAGCTTTAAATGAGACACTAAGACTATGAAATATTTACGTGTTTTGATGAGATTGTGAACTACAGACTGGATTCTGGTTAAGGCTCAGAGAAAATTATAAAGTACTTTCTATGTAAGTGGTTCCACAAAATAAGTCAGCATCTGTTAATCATTTTTTCTTAAAATTGAGACATTTTCTGTTCTTTGCCAGTTTTTGTGAAGGCTTGTCATTGTAGCAGTATATCTAGAATAACCACTCTTCAAACAAGACAATGTAAGAGTAAAGAGAATTCTTTGGAAAGCAAATCGAAATTAATATCTTGTAGTAGATGCTCTTGAGGCCCATCCAGACCAATGTTAAGGGTGGTATACCCATTCCCTCTGCAAGGGCTTTGACATACAGCTCACACCTACAGATTTGCTCTGACTGATGGGAGTTGCATCTCCCTGAAAGGCCTGAGAGGTTTCACTTGCCCCTTTTCTCCTAGGGGCAGGCAGTGACTGATGGCTGCAAGGGTACAAAAGCTCAGCTTCCTTGCCTCCAGTATAAGGAGTCAACTCTGTGGTGATTTAGGCTGTGTAACCCCTTGGTGTCAGACCAGAGATGAACTTTACTTGAGAATACATCCTTGCATAGCTCATTTCCCTTCCCTTTGCTGCTTCCCTCACTCCCTTACAAGTTTCTCCCAAGAGTGCACCCTTAATAAATCAAGTGCATCTAAATTTCTGTTTCAGGCTCAGCTTCTGTGGAGCCCAAACCAAGACAACAGTCCAGTTTTTAAAAAATGGTACAATTAACTTTATTTTTTTTAAAAAATTACATCTGACAACAGTTAATGCCAAAGTTCAAAACCTGCTAGACTTTAATTGGCTATGTGAGAACTCAAGTCTTACATTTAGTTGAGCAATGCTCCTGGTGGATTGTGAGGCGTTTACATGCAGTATTTAATCCTCACCACAATTCTCTTCATTGTCACTCAAAATGCCTGCCCTCATGAACCTTACATCCTAGTAGGGAATAGACAATAAATATACAAATAAATAATATAATTTGTCTCAAGGTGGTATGTGCCAGGAGGGAAGGAAAACTGGTAAAGGAGATGGAGGAAGAATTTACAATTTTAAACAGTATGGCCAGGAGACCCCTTTGACAAAGTGACCTCTGAGCACTGAACCCAAGGTCCAGTGTTTATCAACCTTTTACTGAAATGAAATTCATAAAAATAAGCTCTTATTCGTGATGATAACCACAGAAAGCCCTCAAGGGGGCAGTATTGGGCCTACCCACTCCTTATTGCTTGTCCCCATTTTACAGAAGAAAAATTGAGATTGTGTCAAGAATCTAAAAAATAGGTTTCTTTTCTAATTGCTCCTAACATTTCCACCACTCAAATAATATAGCATTGTATGTCCCTCATCTATCTCTTCATGCCTAATTATCACCCACATACCACAATACTGAAAGTTGAAAGCTCAACAGTCCAGTTTTTATGTATTTAATTCTAAAAGTGAGCATCAAAATGCTCTGCACTGGCAGACCATCAGATTATAAGCAGAGAAAACGCTATTTGCAGTCGGCACAAAGAGCCAGCATTTATTATCCTGCGTTATCCCCATGACAGATGCTTCTAGTGGTTTCTCCTTCATTGATTCTTCCTTTCATTCTTGCAGACTGAGCATCAGTTTTACTGCGGCTGGAAGTGGGCCCGCTTAAAATTGTTCAGTTCCCCAGGCTCTGGCTGAGCTCTGCCCAGTGATATATCAGTGAAGATTTACTGGGCGGGGGTCCTGGGAAAATTATTTTTTGTAATAAAAAGAGTCAAGCTCAGCTGGTATGATTTTCCTGCCCTTTGCCCTAGCTTCACTTGCCTGACTGGGACTAGGACACAATTCCTTGAGGCACAGCACAGGGATAAAGGGGATCCAAGTCCCTGTTGGCAGCATGGAGCCACTGTTTCAGGCCTGGCAGCCTCTCTCTGGATTTCTCATTAAATGAGAAAAATCAGCCTGTATTTCAGAGGTTCTCAACCTGGGGAAGCATTAGAAAATGTATGGAGGTGTTTTGGGAGCAGGGAAAGGACTAGGATGAGGCAAGGAAGGCATTTGCCTAGGATGCAAAATTTAAGAGGTGTCCCAAAACTAGATAGTCAAGATATATAAAATTTTAATGCAATTAAAAAAAATTAATGCCAAAATTCATGCTGAACAAATACAAACATTTGAAATAAAGACAGGAGCAGTAACTGTGGTTTGCTGAGCTATTTTGGAGCCTGAGGCAAAAGGAAAAAATCGGTAATACTGATCTGTATTCATTGAACGTTTTGGCATTAATATTTTTGTTCATAATGGATTTTTTTGGCATTAATTTTGATTTTTTTAAAGCACCTCCTCTTAATTCTGGTCTCCCATTTAGTGCATGGGGGCCAAGTGTGTATTGCATGCCCTGCATTTTGGGGAGGGCAACGGTACCCTGGGAAGAATTGTTCTACTTAAAATGTCAATAGTGCTCTTGTTGAGAAACACAATTCTACCTGTGCTAGGGGGATTTATACAAACAGTTAAACATAATTTTACCTGATACAGCACCCATCCCCCAAAGACTAGTTGTTTCATTGAATTCCTTTAAATAAAAGCAGTCACATATTCACTCCCACCAATTATTTCCAGTCGTCTTTCCAGCACCCCCATGAGGAAAGAGCAAACATGTACAATTGTTTTCCCTCTAAATGAGGAATCATTGGCAAGAAGTGGAACAGGAACAAGGGTTCTGAGACTGGGTATTGGAGGCACTGCTTCTGATCTGAGTCCTGCCACTAATTACTATCATTTCACCTCTGTGAGCTTCTGTTTTTTTCACTATAATGTGGACTTGGCTAGCTGATTGCTAATGCCCATTTACCTCTAGTAGTCTATGGCTAAGACTTGACTAAAAAAGCCAAAATCAGCTTGTTCTTCACAGAACTGAACCCAGACTCTGGATCTCCTAACCTGGGGCGCTTTCTAATTTCACCAGCCCCCCCACTAATTCATTATTAATTTAAATTTGGCATTCAGCAGTTTATGATATGCTGCTCTTGCTATCGTATGTGATCTATCATTAGTTGCTTTTATGAAAAGTCAGACTATTTTAAAACTACACAGATGAAATGTTTTTGTATCACTTTTTTTCCGGATGTTAAGCACCGTTTACATAGACACTACAATTATGCTCTCGTTTTCTTTCATTTGTCAGTGGCTCCTAGTTAGCCTAGTTTGTTTGCTTTTTCACAAATGACTCATTGTGGTAAGTGGCAGGGTAAAGATCAATCTTAAGGGGTAGTGGTGGTGGTGGTGGCTGTGGTGCATGCATTTAAAAATATTATTTCATTTTTTCCGTTTATTGTAAACATAATTGTAATAAAAACTACTGGCCACAGAATTAGAATTTTAATGACTTTGCATTAATTTACGTTGCATTTGGTGAGCTAATTATGCAGTGCCATGTGAATTATATGCTTTGAATAATTTAAAATAAATTTAAAAAAATTTGTGTTAGGTCACCATGATTCTCTTTTGAAATATAAGATCCTTGTCATCTGTAACATTTTAGTTCAAAAATTAGGAACTGATAGTTTGTCATGAACTAAACAAATTTAGATCATAAATGTGTTAACTTAAATTTTAGGCTAATTTATATTTGTCTGAACTTTTAATCTGTGGAGTCATGGTTATTTATACACTTTCCCTTCTGAATTCAAACTAGCTACATGTGTATTTGAAACATTAAAAAAAAATTTGCCTTCCTTTAGTATTTGAAACATTAAAAAAAAGTATTTGCCTTCTTTTA